>NC_139460.1:22140000-32140000 GCF_057233095.1 Heloderma suspectum | reverse complement strand
CCCATCCTTCACATTTTGAAGGGACTCCTTATCCAAAGACCCACCTGCCAGACCTGAAGGCAGAAAAACTAAAGAACACTAAATCCTCATGAGGAAGTACCTCAGAGAAGAGTCATAGACCTAACCTTGGAGTTCATATCCGGGGGGGGGGGGGGGGGGGGTAGGATTTTTTTCTTCAAATAAAGTTAACTGTTGATTTTAGTGGTTCCCCCCACTCCACCCTCTACTTCCTTATTATAACTTGTAACATATTGTATGGTGGCCTTCCCCAACCTGATGCCCTCCAGCTGTTTTGGACTACAACTCCCAACATTCCTGACCACTGATCATGCTAACTGGGACTGATGAAAGTTGAAATCCAAAACATCTGGAGGGCCCCAGGTTGTGGAAGGCTGTTGTATGGTTTACCAGATCGAGCTATGTGGATTTCTTTTATTTGAATCAAAATTGAGCCAAAGTTAAGCATCCTTATTTTATTTCAGTAGATGAGAACTGAGCACATATTTGCTCATAGTGGAATCAATGCAACCTACATGGGTTGAAATTTGGCTAATGTGCTCCCTTTTGTCTATTGTCCTGGAGACACCTGTTGCCATCTTGATCCTTCACTCCACTGTTGCAGAGGTTGTATGATATGTTTAGACTGAGTCAGTGCCAGGAATTGAACTTAATGATTTTCTCCTCTTTCATTCACCCCTACAGTTTTCTGCTTGGAAGAAGCTTGTCCTTTAGGGACAAATGTGGGCAGTGGAAGAGAGGAAGAGGGGCAGGCCAGGCCTGCCAAAACCCCATACTCTGATCCAAACCACCCCCAACAAATCACAGTAAGCTTAAATCCAAGAGTGGAAGATATCGCACAAGTACATGTGGGCTGAATTCTTCAAACTGCACAGTAGTTTTTGTAAGTAAACAATATACATGGTTTCAGTACTGCTCCCATTTCCCTGGAACTGCAGACATTATTTGTCACAATAGACTCCAACTTAACAGATGATCTGATGGCTGCTGTTTGCTTATGCATGGTAGAATGACGGAAGGGAAAATTAGGTGGTGGCTGGAGAAAGGGACTTTTCAGTAGGTAGTGAGGCCCCACTTGGAGAACTCTCTCCCCAGAGATGTTTTTCTGGCATGGAATCTTCCACCTTTTCGATGCCAGGACAAAATCTTTTTATTTGCACAGACATTTTAATCTGTTTTTAGATCACAGGGCCAAATGACATTAAATCTGTATTTGCATTTAACTTGCAGATTCCTTAAAGATATAAACTGCATCACAGGAACATAGGAAGCTGCCTTATACCAGGTCAGACCATTGCTCCATCTAGCCCAGTACTGTCAACACTGACTGGCAGCAGCAATCCAGGGTTTCAAGCAGGATTCTCGCCTTACCTGGAGACGCTGGGGACTGAACCTGGGACCTCCTGTATGCAAATGAGGTGCTCTACCACTGAGCTACACCCATTCTTTATGTTCAGAGGAGAGATTTTCCGCAAGACCGCAGCATGGGAAGAAAGAGTTGAATTCCCTCCCCACACCTGCTTCTATAGTTGATCATTAGCGCGCGCGTGCGCGCACGCACGCACGCACACACACACACACTCTCCACAGCTGATGCTGTATTTTTTTAACCTGCACATTAAATGCAAAGAAGCATTTAATACCATGTCTAGTTTGGACTTAAAAATGGATCTGATCTCTTCTATGCTAGCCTGCTGTTTTTAGTCATCATTCTTATAATTGCTGTGTTTTTATTGTTTTATTTGGAACTCTCTGCCAAGGGAGGCCAGGCTAACTCCAGCTCTGTTATCCTTCCGCCAGCAGGCAAAGACAATTTTATTCAGACAGGCTTTTGGCATCTAAATGGATTTGCTGCTGAATTGGGTT
The DNA here is from genome assembly GCF_057233095.1 of Heloderma suspectum. NCBI lineage: Eukaryota > Metazoa > Chordata > Lepidosauria > Squamata > Helodermatidae > Heloderma > Heloderma suspectum. The sequence continues at coordinate 32,138,116 of NC_139460.1, read as the reverse complement.
TTTAATCTGATGGGTGTTATTTCCCTCTTACTGATCTGTTTTTATTGTGTATTCTTATTGGATGTGTTTTCTTTTCTGGGATGTGTTTCAGTTGATTAGTTTTAGTATTTTAATCATTCATTCTTTCAAAACATTTTTACCCTGCTCTTCACACAAAAGAGAAGCTTACAAGAAGTAATAATTAGACACTTCCTGCCCTCAGGCTTCCAATTTAAAATGATGTGAGACATGAGGAATGGGACTGGGAGGGAGGAGGAAAAAAAGCATGATGGTGATGCCTGATTCGGAGAGCAAACCTATGGCCCGTAGACAGAATCGGGGGCGGGAGGAATAGGATAGTTCGGATGCCTGGATAAAAGGTCAGAGACACCACTCCGACCTTGGAACCAGAAGTCCAACCTCCCCAGCCCTTTGCCCTTGCAAGTGGCACAGAAATAATTGTGTTGACTACCTCTACAGGGTCACAAAAGCAACCTCGGAGGGAAGGAAAAGGGGTGTTAATTATAGCTTTGTTATTTTATTTGTTAGCCGCCTTGAGCACTATTTCTGGTAGGAAGACAGAATATAAATAAAACAAACATATCTATAGGCCATCCCTGGAAGTTTTCTTCTAAATTGAAGACTGGAACAGTATTTTTAAAAAAAGAAAGCTGAAAGAGAGAATAACATAGAATTACCTCAGTTTCTTTGTCTGGATGCTTTTCTACCCACATTCTGGGCAAATATACATCACCTATCAGGATTTCCACTACAAAGCCACTGATGTCCAAGGAACTGTTCTCAACAGTACTGACCACAGCTTTACAGTCTGTTTTCTGAATTGAGGAAGTGGAGGAAGGAAAAAATGTTGCTGTAGAAAAACCTGAATTATTTTCATCCTACTCTTTTGACTTGAGATATATAAGATCAGCTATGGAAGCTTTTGGCATTGTTCTAACAGCTGAATCCAATCCTCTTACAAGAGAGAGCTTTTCTAGACATGCAGAAAGAGGAAGGGGGATGTTGCAGTGTGGAATGATGCTGATCCTAGCTAGTCAATGGGATAGAGGATTCTAGCTCCTCTATCTCATTTCCTCACATATTTCTGTTCAGTCCCCACCCCAACAAGTCAGCATTTTGTACTGCCCTCTTTGACCTGGTTTTTGTGGGCTTTGCCTCCTTTAGGATTTTTTTCTAAAGATTTTTTGTACTTTTGCAAACCCTGGGGTTCCCCAAAGCCTGCCCAAACCTCCCTCTTGTGCATGGGTTTTGGTTGCATAATCAACAGCATTCACAGCCTGAACATCAGAAACAGAGGGAATGATTCTGGCAAGAATATTTGGTCCCAAACATTATGCACTGGTACTGTACAAAAATATATTTATAGTGAAATTGTGGATAGTACAATTTATGACTGCTCTTTGCAGCACCTCATGCTTTTCATGGCACCACCTTTTTTTTAAAGTTACGTGCCACTCTGAATGTTTAGAAAGGCAGGATACCCATGCAGTAAATATATACATTACATAAATATGAACAATTCCTTTTGAAATAGGAGATGTAACTTTGCCCGCATCTTTTCAAATACCACTACCTGCATTGTGAAGAACAGATATGGTGAAGATTTGCTTACCTTTATTTTAAGCTGATGTGTCCAACTGCTAATGTGATTAATTTTGAAGGGCATTTCAATGGACATTTCCAAAGAGAAAGCGCTGTGATAAGATAAAAAAAGATAACAAGAAATCACAGGTTATATAACAGGTCACGATTGGTATGTAATATATGTACCACAAGGAACAACACAGTAGCACTAGTTATCACTGTTAGAAAAATGTTATCCTCAAGTCTACCAGAAAAAAATTGGCTTTCAAATTATACCTAAATATGGTGCCCTTTCACTATGGCTTAGATCCTAATGGAAATTAACTTGGGGTGCAATTGTACGATCGCCAATTTCATATGGATGCTTATCCAGACATACGGGCTCCTTATATTAATGTATATATTTAAATATATATTTAAATGTATATATTTAAATAGATAGGTATTTGTATCTAAATACGTCCTCTTTTTTTCTTCCTTTTATTAACATTGTTGTAAACGATTGTGAATGGATATGTTTCTATATTATGTTTTTCTCTTTCTTTTTTCCTCTTCCGTTGCTTTCCCCCACCCCACCCCCTCTGATGTAGAGTGGCCACTTCATTCCATTCCATCTCCTGCCAGTTTCCCATTTTTTCCCCAGCATTCATTCAGCATTCCACACCCATTGAGCATGCTCAGTCCTGATTGGGCTGTCATCCCCGCCCCACTTAGTGTGTTTTTTTCCTAAAGATACTTTGTACTTCTGTAAACCCTGGGAGCTGGCACAAGCCTGCTGATACCTCCTTCTACTATGGGGGTGGTTGTCATTTTGGCTACATAAGCAATGGTACACACAGCCTGAACGTTGGCAATAGAGGGAATTATTCTTAACGCAACTTTTAGGACAAATTGCTGATATCACTTAGAAACTATAGAGAATCTCAACTTGTCTTTTCATTATTGTAAGAAAACCCAGCACAATCTATGCAAGTGGCAAAAAGGAAATGTTTAAGGGGCTCAATTCTATGCAGGTTTAGACAGAAAAAAGACCTACAATGAGTTGTAGGACTTTTTTTTATCTAAGCATGCATAGGATTGTAGCCTAAAACAGTCAGTTAGGAAAGACAAGTTTTTAAAATACCTTTTTCTGATACTAATTAAATTAAATCTACTTACCCGGGTTTTATTCCTACTTGCTTAATGGAAACTTTCCTTACTGAGTCCTAGTTAAAAGAATAAAAATAAAAATGATTTGGGTTAATTTAATTGGATTTAATAAACCCAGAAACAGCCATGCACAAGTGGGAGAGATCAAGCATGCTAAGTAGGAGAAAACAAGGACAGCAAGTGTGTTACCTTGGGGGTGCTCCTCATTCTGCATTCTGTAAACATGTCAGCATGACCTGTGAACCTGGACCACTGGATTGTTTAGGGGCTAAACAATGGGGCTAAACAGTTTAGGGGCTAAACAGTGGTTAACCCATAGTTTGTTGTCGGGCTAATCGCTGGGTTGTTTAGCCCCTTAATAACCTGGAGGCCCATGTTTGTACATCACGCTCACAACTCCCGATTGGAAGTTGTTTACAGAAAGAGAAGCACGCCCAAGGCAGTGAGCTCCCTGTCTCCCACTTAACCCACGATTTGCCATCACATGCAAACCAGGCCCATGTGTCCTTAAGCAGTCATCAAGTAGAATGGGAAAGCATTCCCATGCCCACTCCTTTCCAAATCTAAATTGCCTTGGAAACGCTGTTAAAGGGAAGTATGGAAAGGTTCCTCCTGTGCAAGCACCGGGTCATTACTGACCCCTAGAGGGACGACGCTTGCTCTGGCATTTTCATGGCAGACTATGGCGGGGTGGTTTGCCATTGCCTTCCCCAGTCATGACTACCTTTCCCCCAGCAAGCTGGGTACTCATTTTACCGACCTCGGAAGGATGGAGGGCTGAGTCGACCTGAGCCAGCTACCTGGGACCCAGCTTCCACTGGAATCAAACTCAGGTCTTGGGGAGAGTTTCGGTTGCAATACTGCTGCCTGCCACTCTGCACCACACAAAATGTATAAAATAAAATGGCTTAAATTCCACTTCTATACAACAGTAATAATACCTCCATACCTTCAGGTCCATGACTAGTTATTGCTGGGCAAAATGTATTTGGATTGCACGCCACAAATTAGAAACAAATTCGCATTGACATCCCAGCAAATGATTATGCAGAAAAAATCTTAAACAGCCCCGCATCCTCAGCCACCCCTGAAACCTTTTGATGGCGAATATCTCAAGATTTGGAGCTCCTACTTTAAAGCACACCAACCTGCGTGATTTCATTTAACACTTTGTCTTGTTGCCAAGGGGCCACAGCAGCTGGCAGGTGAAACGAAAGGCATCCGTTCTCGTAACTGAGCTCTGTGATGTAGGTGATTTTGATGAGGACCTTGGTTGAAGGTGGCAAGTTTCCAACAGAAACAGTAAAAATGTCCTAAGGAAGAATATTTTAACTGTCCATAAAAGCACATTTTTACAAGAAATAGTACGTCCTTTTCACTTTTACAAGGGGCTAGCATACAGAAGGAAATGGAGAAGGAAATGGCAACCCACTCCAGTATTCTTGCCAAGAAAACCCCATGGAACGTATCACAAGGCTAAAAGATATGATGCCGGAGATGACAGTATTCCAGCTGAGCTATTTAAAATCGTAAAAGATGATGCTGTTAAAGTGCTGCACTCAATATGCCAACACATTTGGAACACTCAACAGTGGCCACAAGACTGGAAAAGGTCAGTTTACATTCCAATTCCAAAGAAGGGCAATGCCAAAGAGTGTTCAAACTACCGCACAATTGTGCTCATTTCACATGCCAGCAAGGTGATGCTCAAAATCCTACAAGCTAGGCTTCAGCAGCATGTGAACCGAGAACTACCGGAAGTACAAGCGGGGTTTCAAAGAGGCAGAGGAACTAGAGATCAAATCGCCAACATTCGCTGGATCATGGAGAAAGCAAGAGAATTCCAGAAAAACGTCTATTTCTGCTTCATTGACTACGCTAAAGCCTTTGATTGTGTGGATCACAACAAACTGTGGCAAATTCTTAAAGAGATGGGAGTACCAGACCACCTTACCTATTTCCTGAGAAACCTTTACGAGGGTCAAGAAGCAACAGTAAGAACCGGACATGGAACAACCGAGTGGTTCAAAATTGGGAAAGGAGTACGACAAGGCTGTATATTGTCGCCCTGCTTATTTAATTTATATGCAGAGTACATCATGAGAAATGCTGGGTTGGATGAATCACAGGTCGGAATTAAGATTGCTGGGAGAATTATCAACAACCTCAGATACGCAGATGATACCACCCTAATGGCAGAAAGCAAAGAGGATCTAAACAGCCTCTTGTTGAGGGTGAAAGTGGAGAGTGCAAATGCTGGCTTGAAACTCAACATTAAAAAAACTAAGATCATGGCATCTGGCCCCATCTCTTCCTGGCATATAGGAGGGGAAGAAATGGAAGCAGTGACAGATTTTACTTTCTTGGGCTCCAAGGTCACTGCAGATGGTGACTGTAGCCATGAAATTCAAAGACGCTTGCTCCTTGGGAGGAAAGCTGTGGCACACCTAGACAGCATAGTAAGAAGCAGAGACATCACCTTGCCGACAAAGGTTCGTATAATCAAAGCTATGGTTTTCCCAGTAGTAATGTATAGTTGTGAGAGCTGGACTATAAGGAAGGCTGAGCGTCGAAGCATTCATGCTTTCGAACTGTGGTGCTGGAGAAGACTCTTACGAGTCCCCTGGACTGCAAGGAGGTCAAATCAGTCAATCCTAAAGGAAATCAACCCTGAGTGCTCATTGGAAGGACAGATCCTGAAGCTCAAATATTTTGGCCACCTAATGCGAAGAGAAAAGTCACTGGAAAAGACCCTGATGCTGGGAAAGATTGAAGGCAAAGGGAGAAAGGGACGGCAGAGGATGAGATGGCTAGATAGCATCACCGATGCAATGAATATGATCTTGAGCACACTCCGGGAGAGAGCGGAGGACAGGAAGGCCTGGCGTGCTATGGTCCATGGGTCATGAAGAGTCAGACACGACTTAAGGACTGAACAACAACAACAAAGCATACAGAAAAGATTATGTCTCTTATTGTCTAACTTGTACCCCCCCAGGTGTTTTGGCCTACAACTCCCATCATCTGTCACCATTGGCTATGCTGGCTAGGCCTGATGGAAGTTGTAGGCCAAAAGATCTGGAGGGCCACAAGTTGCCCACCCTGACTTATAGATAGGCTAACCATAGCTAACAGGCTTTGCGTGTAAAAGTTCCAAGTTCAATCCCCAGCATTTCCAAGCGGGGCAGGGAAAAAATCCTATCTGAAACTTGGAGAGCCACTGCCAGTCAGAATAGACCAGGGGTAGGTAACATGGCTCTATCTAGATGTTACAGACATCAACTCCTATAAGCTCCAGGCAGCATGGCCAAAGGATTGGGATTGTGGGAGCAGTAGACCAAAACATCTCAAGGGCTCCAGGTTGCCTAAGCCTGGTACAGATGCAGTTGAGCTGGACAGACACACATACAGGACTGGGGGGAAGAATCAGGAAGGGAGGGTCTCTCTTATGGCAAACAGAGGTATGGTGGAAGGAGAAGCAGTATGGTTGGTGGCAACCACAAATAAAGGCTGACTACTGAGCAGAGGCAAAATATGGGTAGCTCTGTCACTACCTCCACATTTCTTTTGCCTCCTGTTTGGCAACAGGGATGTGTACAGCTGGTCCTTGCAATGGACAGCATTTGGTTCAGGGGGCTCCAGTTGCTGACTCCTCATATGTATGTATATTTGTGTGTGTGTGTGTGTGTGTGTGTGTGTGTGTGTACGTATTATATACATATTCATATAAATATACATACACATATGCATTATATAAATAAAAGGGAAAATGTCTGCATCTATAGACTCAGAACTCATAGTCCAAATGTCCTTAATCTGGAGGACAATTTGTCAGCATCATACCAATCATACATTTTGGACACTTGCTTGGTTTCACAACATGACTTGAACTCAACGTATGTTGATCTCATCAAATTTATAATAAACGATCGTGTTCTACCTACAGGTGCATCCTGATCCATCAAATAAGCCCCATGTCCTTGACTGATGGCTTCTCTGTATTCCTGGTGTGCCTTTTCTTTTTCTTTAACCTGTTGAAATTATTTTGAAACCAGGACAGTTTATTATATACTAAAGTTTTAAAAAGCACACAACACATCACAGTTCAACACCTGATTAGAAATGCGGGGAAGCAGAGTTATGGAAATGTCTTCCTCCTTAGTTGGTAGAACAATACAGACAGACAGTGTACTACGCACTTACACATACTCTATTATAAATGATGAATGATTTTCACCCTGTTTTATGGCATTGAAGAGGTGCAGACCCTCAGGCCCAGGGCCCCAATCATACCCACCTAGGGTTCCAATCCAGCCCTCCTCAGATGACCGCACCACTTTCCCTGGCCCTGCCTCCCCCACTGATTGGCTTCCTAAGTTCTGTGCAATTCTAAAAGGTTGAAATGCCTCTCCTAAGGCTTCATTACTGGTGGTGAGACCTTTAAGCTAAAATATGCTGGCATTTTTATATATTTTGGCCACACCCCTTTTGCTTGTAGCCCCGCCTACCACTGTATTGCAGACCCCAACAGCTTCTCTTAAATGGAATTCAGTCCTTGGTCAGAAAGAGGTTCAGTATCCCTTTATTAAAGGCACATATACACTTTAAGGCCAGAAGGGCAGACCATCAGGTGGTTCTACTGGAAGTGAATATGCCCCACTTAATTCCAAACTGGGAGAAGGCAGGACAAGCTACTTCCTCCCACTGTGTTCTCATGCTGCTCTTTGAGGGTGTTCAGTTTGTGCCTGCAAAGATAGCATACATCCTAGTTCTTGTCCCTCCCTTTCTCCCCATGACTGGTACCAGGACCTGGCATGGTTAGGACCCTAACTGGGACCCTTGAATGGTTGAAGGGCCCACAAAGCCAATTATCCCTCGTTCACTTTCCCTGATGCTTTCCTAGCCCTTGGGAGACAAATGAAGGAGGGTGGATCAAGGACTGCAGAAATTATGCAAGTATGGAAAAAGCAAGTCAGTGGCACACTCTTGCTGGTGGAATAACAGGTTGCTTGCTGTTGGGTGGCCCCATGTAGGTCTCTTGTCCAGGGGCCCATGACAACCTAGAGCAGGGCTGGGCAACTTCTGCCCTTCGAGCTGTTTTGGCCTACAACTCCCATGATCCCTCTTAACTATGCTGGTTAGGGTTGATAGAAGTTGAAGGCTAGCATCTAGAGGGTCACATGTTGCTCACTCTTAACCTAGAGCCTCCCCTGTGTATCCTATCTCTGCCCTGGCATAGTCTTACCTCTCCTATTATATGTTTCCCTTTAATGAAAGCCTCAAATCCACATACAGCAGCTGTATCATCCAAAGGAAAAACGTATTTTGCTTCAATGGGGCTGTCTGTTTCATTTTCATAGGTCTGAAACACCACAACCTGAAATAAAGAAATGCATTCAGTTTGGATGGATACCAGATCAACATCAAGCCATAGTTCCCAATCAGTGGTATGTATGGGAGCACCTTTCCTACCAAGATTAAAATTTTCAATATGGCCCCACAGCAAAACCTTCCAGATGCACAAATGTAGCAAGCCCACCAATACATACAGAAATCGATACTTTATAACAGGGCTGGATGATAAATGGTGGGCCAGCTGTGTGCATCTCTCCCTCCTCCCACTCCATCCATTCCCATGTCTTTGTATAGCCCCCACTGGCCTCCGAAAATGTAAGTTTTCATGTTTTTCAAAGTTGAAAATGTGATGACAAAAGATGCTAAACTTCTTGAAGAATTAAAAATGCCAGGATTTGCCTACATTTAAAGAGGTAGGATTTGTCTACATTTAACTAAGTGACAGCCTCTTTCTTTAATTAAATGAAAAACCAGCCCAACAAAATATTCAGCACTCCTAGAAAAGAAACACAAACTAGGTGCAGTACCTCTGCTACAAAGTCTATTATTTTTCCCTTGATATGAACATCTTTAAGAGGAACTGGATTTCCAGATTTGTCCAGAAGACCCGCAGTTATATCATTCAGCAGATCTTGGCTTGGCATTTTACAGTCTAAATGAGAAAAGTTGAAGGGGGAAGAAAAACATGTTTTATTTAAGGTGGACCCACTCCATGGTTAAGGTTCGAGATAATTTTCAGCATTAAAAAAAGGTTAAAAGCCCTGTCGAAAGTACCCAGCTTGTCTGGTCGTAGCTGCAAACATTCTGCTGCTTGGGAGCAAGAGAAGAACCAACAGGGAAACTAGTTATGGCTGGGGTAATGTATATATCTGTGTGCCAGAGAGAAAGAAAAGAAAACACTTAAAGAAGAGAGAACACAAAAGATTGGATTCAGACCCGTCATGAAGAGGACAAAGTCATGCTGGAGGAAGGGGGCATGATGACAATTTTCTAGGTGAAGGCCAAGTTCCTAGGTTTGCCCAGCACCCACTGTGAAGCTACTCTGCTGGCACTGAGGAGGGGCGGCCGCTCTTCTCACCAGTGGCAGACTCCCCACCACCCGCTGTTATCTCCAATCTCATTGACTGGAGATAACAGCAGAGATGCCCTGCTCCGGGGAGGGGGGGGACTTGGAGGCCAAGCACCAGGAGGCTCCATGAGCCAGATGCTGGTACCCAGCGAGCTGGATGAGGCTCACAGGCCAGGGATTCTGCACCCCTGCTCTAAAGGAAGCCTCCAATGGATTCTGGTACTCTAAGCAAAGGAAAGGAGTCCTTCTGTCCACGAAGGGGAAATTCTGGATCCAACCCAAAAAATCCTGCTGGAACAAACCAAAGGCCCACTCAGTTATATATAATTAGTCATCCCAAAAAAGCGTATCAGGAAGAAATTTCCATAGATTTTATCATGTGGACAGGAGCCACCCTGGCCTCCCACCTCTCGCATTCCACTAGAGCAGCCTTCCCTAATCTCATGCCCTCCAGGTGTTTGGAACTTCAACTACCATCAGTCCCAGCCAGCATCACCAATAGTCAGGAATGCTGGGAGTTGTAGTCCCAAACATCTAGAGAACACAAGATTGAGGAAGGCTGCTCTTGAGCTCCATGCCAGCCTACAGGATGTGTGTCTACCAAGGAGCCTGGTCTCTCTCAAAGATAAGAATGGCAATTACAGGATATGCCAAAGAAACAGACCACACGTTCATCGCTTTATATGAGAAATGCTGCTCACCTTCAGGCTGTGACTGATGCTCAAGGGAAAGTGCCTGGTTTTCTAATTCCATTTGAATTGCAGGACAGAACTCCTTTACTTCGTCATTAGCAAGGCAAAACTTAACTACATACTTGATTTTGACCTGACTGGTTTTGTACACCACAAATTCATCATCCTTAGGGGAACAAAGAAAACAGGAAGCACATTTTAGGATCATTACAAACTTAAAGAGCAATAGTGTTTCCTTTCAGTCTTCACAACCTATAGTATATTAGAGATTTCCCCAGTCTTTGAAGGCACCTCCATTTTTCTTACTACCTCTCTTTTTCCACCTCTCATTTAACCTTCTCTACGACATGGTTTGCACATAACAACAACCACTACTATGGGTTGTTGACTCATGGGTTGTCGTTACATGCAAACCTGGAACTATGTAACTATGGGCTGTTAACCATGAACAACCCATGAAGAGAACCCATGGTTTGTTGTTGGGTTATCTGGGGGTTGTTTAAACCATGGGTTGTTGTTCTATGTGAACCCAGAACCATGGATTGTTTATGGGTTGTTTCGCCAGGCTACAGAGGTGGCAGGCAAGTGCGGTAAAAAAAACCCCAACCACTCTACATGCCAGCATTTACAGGGAGAGAGCAGGTAAAGCAGGCAGGAACCAAACAACCAGCTTTTTGCTTGATCATCTGGCAGCCAAATCATGGGTTAACTCTGGGTTAGACACCAAGCCATGGGTTAATTAAGCCAGGTGCGAATCAGGTCTACCTGACACTCTTCCCTTTGTTCTCTGTTACTTTTCCTCCACTCCTTCTTTTGTCTTTTTCTCTCTCTATCATGCTCATTTTCTTTTTCCTTCTTCCTGATACAAAAAAGTTCTGGGGTGAGTAAATGCTTATCGATTCTGTGGGAAGCTATGCCAGCTGTTTGTGCAGTAACCCACCCCTCTCCCCCCATTTGCAAAACCTAGAATAAATTCTAGCGAATTCTCACATTTACAGGCCAAATTAGACCTTTTCCTACGCTGCTGTAGCAGCTTTCCCCAACCTCCCACTCTATGGAGCTTTTGGACTGCAACTTCTCTCATACCCATCCAGCACTGTGAATGATCAGGGATAATGGGAGTTGTCTTCCAAAACCTCTGGAGGGCACTAGGTTGGAGAAGGCTGCTCTGTGGCCTTTTTGAACCTCCTTCACTTGTAAAAAGCACTTGATTAATCAGATATTGTGGTCAAATAAATCCCAATTAAGTCACAATTAAGAAAAACAAACTCCAATATCGATTTCAAATAAAATATTAAAAATATTAAGGAGTTATGTTTATAGCAGGCTTCCCCCAACCTGGTGTCCTCCAGAGGTTTTGGACTTCAACTCCCATCAGCCCCAGCCAGCATCACTAAGGGTCACAAATGCTGGGCACTGTAGTCTAAAACATCTGGAGGGCACTAGGTTGGGAAAAGCTTTATAGTATAAGGTTATAATTATATAGGGATGGCATTAATAATGACCCAGTGTTCACTCCTATGGAGCATACAGACCCTGAACACCTTACTCATGCACTTTTACCCTCTTGGAAGCATAAATTTTAAATGTATGTAATGATTAATACCTCCTAATGTTAACTGTTGTCCCAGCATAAATACTAACATAAAGTAACTACTGCATTGTTCAATGAGAGGTTTCACCATTTTGTGAACCGCCCAGACTGCTTTGGCTATAGAAATGGAATGAATGAATGAATGAATGAATGAATGAATGATCAGAATAAATATTGGGGTCATTTAGACCCCTAAAGCCTTGGATATGAAGTGTGTCATTTCCCCTCATTAATTTCAATTGTTTTTAGATCCTTTGGGGTCAGTTCTGACAACCTTCAAATGCTGTAGATGTGTTAAAGTTGTAGAGAAACATTTTCGTTATCTACATCAGGGGTACTGAACTTCTTTCAGCCGGAGGACCGAATTCCAGTGGTGGGCATTGCTGAAGGAAAGGGGGCAGGGGCAAAAATTCCAGCATACTGTAACTTAAAGCTCTTCCTGCAAATAACTAAGCCTTGAGAGAGGCATTTCAACCTTTTCGAATGGGGGAAAACTGAATAAAATTGGTGATCAGGAGAACCCCAGAGAGGATCTCAGGAGAGCAAGATTTGGCTCCCAGGCCTGAGCCACTGAGGAAGCTCATGGGTGAAGTGATGTTTGAACAACGCTCTCAGCTCACCCTCTCAGTCACTGCACTTGCACCAGCTCACTTCTAACATTTCATCAATTATCTCCAGGGGCTTAACTCGCATGCCTTTTTAAAAAATCTAGCAAACAGCCCACCTAGCTGGATCTGGTACCTCAAAATCCGAATCACTGCCTTCTTTCTTACAGACTCCATGCACGCTGTTGTAGCCTGGGGGCGCTGTAGTTATTGAACTGTCCATCTCATCTGTATCCCAACAATTTCCAAGTGCAACGTCACAAATCACCAGCAATCGAGTTCCATCGGTTTTACTTGGCGGAGAGTACTTCATGCTTGTACTATTAATAAAAGAAGATGTTTATAATTATGCAAATATCTGAAATACTTTTTCCATAGCCCATGCTTTAGTTCAGCCATATTGTTGAGAGAAAAAGGCATGCTGGCCTTCTTGTGGGGTCTGTTTTCTAGCCACATCAGTCCCTCAGGTTCCATTTTGAATCCCAGACTCCATGTTGAAAAGAATACATAGGTGGTTCTTCAAGGCTACCACTTCAGCTCATTCACCCCAATTGGCTTTAGTTAGTCAAAAGCACCTCCTCTTCTCAGTAAACCCCACAAAGGAGGGATGGGCCTCATCCTTCATGTCATGCTGGGCTTCATGAACTAACCAGGCTAATTCTCCCAGGCCCCTCCAAATGCTCAGTGCTAGAGGAAGGCTGCCATTTTCTAGCACTGAGCAGGGAAGCCCACTCATCTCTGATCAGGGATCAGACATTTCCTGCTCAGAGCTCAAGAAATTCACCCTCTCTCTAACACTGAACAAGGAAAGGCAATTCCTTTCAGAGAGAGAGGCACAGAGCAGAGAGAGGCACAGAGCAATCTCTCCTTGTGTATCTGTGCATAGAGAAAGGAGTCAGATGATATCAGGGGATGAGGCCTTGGGAAGGGAGCAGTGTTTTGGGAGAGAGGGACTACCCCCCCCCCCGACACCCTCCTGCCCCCAGGAGTGTTGCAGGAAGCAATCCAGCCCTCAGGGAAAAAGTTCCCCAGCCCTGCATTAGATCTCCTCTGATTTTCTTTGGAACATACCAATTTCATAACTAAAAGTTATTTTACGCAAGATGATTCACAAGTATCACTTCTGTTCCACATAAAATGTGGCTAATGTGCATGTGCATGTGCACAAACAACACATATTTCTTTGTGTGAGATGCAACACAACAGATACATGGTAATCATATTTTATAGCATCCATGTCATTTTCCTCCACAAGTTTATTTGTTGCATGTTTATACCACTCTTCCTCCAAGGAGTTCCTCGCTGCATACATGGTCCTTCCCAGTCTATTTAACCTCACAACAACCTTGCAAGGGAGGTTATGTTACAAGATAGCAACTGGACCACGTTCACTCACAGCTGAGTGTGGATTTCATAGCTGAGTGTGGATTTGAACCCACTACACCACATTGCTTCTCAAAAGTGATATCTATGTAGTAAAATATGTGAAGCGGCCCTGAAATTTATTCAGAAAGTGGCACACGTGACACTACCCTTCAACCATTGAAAAGTTCTCAAATATTACTATTATTAAGTATTGCAGACCTTATAGAATTGCTGAAATAAATGCCACTGCCTAACTTCCCACGATCAGTTCTTTCCAAGCCATGTTCTTCAACCACTACCTTTGGCAGGAGGAGTCCCCTACAAAATAAAGATTTGCATGGTAAAGGCATGCCCACACAGTTTCTCTATACTAGTAATTGTTGGACTGGGCAGGGAGAACGTGAACAGGAATAAAGGGCCCAGGATATATAGGCCTAGCTACCCCCTCCTTCTGCACCATCCAGATGTGTTGCCCTGGTGCCCTCAAAACAACTCCCATCATCCCCTGACAGCATGGGTGAGCACTCAGGGGGCTTCAGGGACCAATTTCATCCCCCCAGGGGCTGCACTGCCACCACATGCTGCCAAATTGCATACTACCAATTGCCGGTTTGTCACTGAATTTTGGCAGTAAACTGCGACAGTGGCCTGTAATGGCCAAATTTAGCTTTAAAACAAGGTGTACAGTTTGGGGGTTGCAGGGGGTAGGCTTAAGGTCAATGGGCCACATACTGTCCACCCCTGGACTATAGGGTAGGGAGATGACATGTCCCACACTTCTCTATCTGTAATTGCCTATTTGCCCTCTTGTCTTATAACTACATAGCCATCCAGAGCAGAAAAGCACTACAAAGCTTGAGAGAGAAGATAACGCAAGCTGTTACCGAGAGAGGATCCCAACAAAGTTGGAAACTGATGAAGCATGGATTAAGGACTGAACGTTGCCAAGATGACTCTCAAAACCTTCTGCCTCCGTTATCCTGCCAACTTTATATATCTGCAAAACTTCTACTGGACATCCGCTGCAAGGAAATTTAAAGTGAGTACAAAGATCACATGAATTTTCATGGAAGGCATATTTATAGTTTAGGCCAAAGTTACTTGGACCACAGAAACACAAATGACATTGAATATTCTGCCTCATGTAGAGCTCGTGGGAGATAGAGGCAGTGCCACAAGTAAATGGCTGCAGCAGAGACCACTTGCAGGGAACAGCGTGGCCCAGTGAGTAAAGCTGTGGAGACGTGGAAAAAAACATTGTTCCCTCTCCACCTTTTTTTCCAGTTCCTTGAACACCCTCCCCATTCCCCCACCCAAAAATGTTTCTCCTTGTTTTTTGTCCAGTCCTTGATGGCACAGATAGTCCCAGCACAAGAAAAGGCAGGCAGGAGGACTATATTTTATGAAACTGAAAAATGCAGGCCATATCATCCCATATACTAGCATAAGTTGCGAGCAGCAATCTCCAAGGTTTCATACAGTTAAGGAAGGCAGAGGGGGTGGGGCAAAGCCACATCTTGGTCTCCCCATAGGAATGTATGGATTTTGTGTAATCTGTTTCATCTGTGTTTCATGGATTGTCAGGCATCTTTTCATTCTATCATCTGCTCACTGATGGAATCAGATTCCCCCCTCCCTTCGGAAAAGTATGCAAAAAGGTCTGCCACAATTTACATAACTTTTGCTGGCACATCACATTTAGCTCACCAATAAGCAGAATGCACACACAAAAAAGAATGGTACACAGTTGAGGCTAAAGACCGATCAGAAATGTATAAAATGTTGTGCAGGTGTTTTTTTGAAATGGCACATAGCGTATTTTCCAGTAACTTCCTTACTTTTGTGCAACTTAAATCTGCATACAATACCAGAAAGGAAAAAAAAATAGTCTGCAAGTCCATGGGAATCAGAAGATGCTGGTCAGCTGTGGAATCTGCGGGTTGGATTCATAGAAATGGGGGTTGGACTTGATGGTCTTATAGGCCCCTTCCAACCCTACTGTTCTATGAAATCCAAAGTTATTTGAATCTGTTTTGGATTTCTCCAACATCCCTATCTCCCAGTCATCATTATACACTGGGTGAGACTCTGCACTGTGCAAGGCTCAGAGGTTAGGGCAGAGGTGTCCCAAGAAGCAGTGCCAGGCTCAGTGGAACAGGACTAAAAACCAGGAAGAGGACTAAACATTTGGGAGTAGGAGAAGGTACGGATGGAGGCTAGAACAGCGTAGGATGTGCTGTGAACTCTAAATGTGAAGGATTCTGGGGATTTTAGGCATGCATTCAGAGCTATGACTGAACTTGAGCATGGCTTCACCAGGGCTTAGCCACAGAAGCTGCCATGTTTGGCAAAGACTGTAAGCAGTTCCTAAGCAAATGGCTGTGTAAACAATTGTAGCCTCTGACTTCTTCAAAATTACCTTTAATAAATATTGCTGAAAACAAACACACCGCTGAGCACAGAAGAGTACCAAATTTCCAAGCTTCATCTTGATGTTCAAAATCTGCTCCTAGCAGAGGAGGCTCCAGAAAGCCTTAAGAATAGGCTGTGTGTGTGGGGGGGGGGGGGGACTGAGGTGGGGGAGCACATAATGTGTGCGGGCATGTGAGGGAGAGAGAGAAGCCTGCAAGGTGGTGGGGGGGGTTTGAAGCTAGCTGAAGCAGTAAAAAAGAGCAGCACAAGAAAAAATAGAAAGCACAGAGAGAGGAAAAGGAAAGAAAAATTATGTATTTTCATTTTCCAGTGGGAGGGACAGCACTGACAAAAGTGACAGGTAGGCCTGGGCCTACCATGGAAAAGTAGTGGGTAAGCTTAGCCTATTTGGGCCTACCCTGAAATTAACCCCAGGGGGCTGCAGTAAGGAGGAGAGGACAGGAAAACCCACTTTACACAAGTGGAATTCTGCTCGCACTGCACTGGAGACTAGGTATGAGGTTCTCCTTAAGGACTGTATGGGATATCCTTGAGTTATATCCAGAATGCATGAGTGTTTCCAGAAGTCCAAGTGTGGAGAACCTGTGACCCTCCAGATTTGTCGGACTAGAATTCCCATCACCCCTGACCATCTGGCTGTGCTGGCTGAGGTGATGGGAGTCTAGCCACAGGTTCCCCACCCCTGCAGTAGCCCAATGACCTCCACAATCTCACAATTTAGGCAGTGATAAGTTTAGGTCTTTCTCCTGGGGACAAACAGAGCAGTCGTTCAAGTGAGGCCCTTCAAAATATGTATTCTACCGCCCCTCCAATTAACCTGGGTTTTATTAAAAAAAATTGAGCATACCATCCATGTACTTGTTTAAAAAAGGATTCTTACAGGTCCTTCAGACATTATAGTAATCTGACTTACACACACACACACACACACACACACACACACACCTTTGAACCTGGGGAGTACAAATGTAGAAACTGTATCTCTAGGAAAACTCACCTGATGTTTTGTTCCACCTGCTTTTTAACATTGTGGAATTCTTCATCATCAAGAGCATCTATCTTGCATCTCAAAGCCCGGTACTTCGAAAGTGACGGTGGGTTAAGGTTTGACATATTTGTTTCATGAACATTTAGCATGTCCCTGATCAGCTATAAAAATAATATAGAAAGTAGAGTTGTTATATTTCTAAAATAAAACTTTTACAACTTATTTATTAAAATACTCATACTCCACATTTCGGTCTCAAAGGAGACTGAAAAATGGGGAAAGGATGTAGCTCAGTGGTAGGTCACATTCTTTCCATGCAGAAGGTCCTGAGTTCAACCCCTGGCATTTCCAGGTTGTGATAGGAAAGATTCCTTGTTTGAGGGTGCTTCCAGATGGAGGGGTCCTAGCACTAACAATCAGAAAGCATTGTGTAGTTATTCCGTCTTCCCTTCCTTAGCAAGAAAAAAGATGCAAGAAGCAGGGGGACTGCAAGTGAAATTATGGCTTTCTCTTCCTTCATTTGATGGTTATGCATGAAGTAAGGATTATAATCTAGATTGACAATTTTGAATTGAGAACTACAGTATAACAGTTGGTTTAATTTGCAGTGAAGTGTTGTGATCTTATGCATATAGAGAAGTGAATAAATATTCTAGATTTTTAAATCATTATTTCCCCAAAATATCATATTGTTATTGTTGTTGTTTATTCGGTCAGTCGCTTCCGACTCTTCGTGACTTCATGGACCAGCCCACGCCAGAGCTTCCTGTCAGCCATCGCCACCCCCCGCTCTCCCAAGGTCGAGTCCGTCACCTCCAGAATATCATTCATCCACCTTGCCCTTGGTCGGCCCCTCTTCCTTTTGCCTTCCACTTTCCCTAGCATCAGCATCTTCTCCAGGGTATCCTGTCTTCTCGTTATTTATATCATATACACCAATATCATATACACTATGGTAAACTGTCTGAAATGCCTCTGTATACCAGTTTCTGGGGAACACGAGCAAGAGGGTGGGTTTCCCCCAGGCACCTGGTTGGCCACTGTGTGAAGAGAATGCTGGACTAGATGAACCCTCAGTCTGATTCAGCATGGCTCCTCTTAGGTTCTTATTTCCTTGGGATGGAACCACAAAATGTAATGACATGCAGCCAACAAGACCCTCTGACAAATGAAACTTCCCAAAAGAGAACCCACATTTGAGATCTTGACTATGGCTTACAGCAATTCTGGAGCACCACCAGAACTCTCTAAAATTCATAAAAGACCATATTTGTAGCTTATTTAACTTCTGTGAAACCCACTGCACCCATGATCACTTAGAAACAAGAGACGCTAAGAACAAGAATCAAACCTGACATTGTTACCTGACAGAGATCCTCCTTGCTAGATAACAGCTTTCTGTTAATGTCATAATCCAGCCCGCATTTGTGGGGTATGATTTTATAGAACTCCGACATCTTTGCGGATAGTTGTTCTGGCGATTCCATCTCATACAGTGCATTCTTTGCCCGAACCAGAACACCTTCTGCTCTGGTCACCTTTTAAGAAAAAGCGGTATACAAATGTTAAGAGGAGTGAGAAAATCGTGAGGAGATATAAGAAGGGCAAAAACCGATTACAGCCCCCTCCCATCTTCTCAACTTCAAATGTGTGGAAGAGGATTCCTGTCCTCATAATCCCTCACTAGACAGGCAATGTATGACCCAAATCTAAGTGGGTGTTATGTGAGGCAGACAGAAATCCTGCCTGTAGATGTCTGTTTCTGTGATTGGATAGGCACAACCATCATGAGGCAGTGAAGACACCATAATGCAATTCTTCTGGCATTTTCCCCACAGAATATAGTGGAATGTAATCGCCTAACTCCTAACTGATGGAAATGCTTCTCCAACAGGCCTGCTGCTCTGTGACAACAGTGCTTCCTTGTGATGTGAGCCCATGAAGCTGCAGTATGCATGTGAAAATATAAAAAGTTTATGGATGGGGCCAATCACGCAAATGTTTCACACTTAATATCAGGAGGGCAACAGTGTGATTAGAAAAACCTATGAAACTGGCCCTGCGCACTTGGGTTGCAGTATTCACACACATTCCATAGTGCAGGGGTAGGCAACCCAGTGTCCTCTAAATGTTTTGGATTGCACCTCCCATAATTCCTGGGAGGTTAACTGGAGCCGTAATTGGAGCCGTTGAGAGTTGTACTCCAAAGTATCTGGAGGACACCAAATTGCCTACCTCTGCCACAGCCACATGGGATTGCACCACAGATTTCATTGATTTATTTATATTGTTAATCTGTCCAGTAACAAGTTTTCTCTTGGTGGATTACAAATAGTTAAAGGTAGATTCCTATGCATGTTTAGACATAAAGAAGTCCTACAACTCCCAACATGCTGGAAGTTGTAGGACTTGTTTCTGTCTAAACATGCACAAGATTGTGCCCTAAAAGAATTATATACAATACAAAACAAAACAACAAACAGGACAGGAATAAATAAATATAAAAATATACAAGAACAGCTATAGCAATCTAAAAACTAAATCTCTAAAAGGCCTGGGAGAAAAGAAAGGTTTTCATCTGGTACAAAAAAGATACCAGTGTAGGCTCCAGGTGAGTCTCCTTAGGGAAGGCATGCCATAAGTGGGGTGTCACCACTGAGAAGGCCTTATCTCTTGTAGCCACCCACTGGGCACTTCCTGGGCACCCAGAGGAAGACCTCCAAAGATGACCTAAGAGTCTGAGCAGGTACATGCAGGAGATGTTCCTTTAGATACTCTGGTCTAAAGCTGTTTAGGGCTTTAAAGGTCAACACCAACACTTTGAATTGGGCTCAGAAATGGACTGGAAGCTTGTGCAGCTGATGAAGCGCTGGTGTCACACGACTGTATTGACCATTCCCAGTTCATAGCTCTCGTACAACAGCATATGCATGTGAAGAAGGCAGTAGCCAGAACAAAAAAAAAAGAGGCATGACCCTTGGCCTTTATACTAGCTGTGGGCAGAAAGAAGATTTCCAGATGTTTTGGACTTCAGGATTCCTGGCTATTGGCCATGCTGGCAGGGGATTCTGGGAGTTGAAGTCCAAAACATCTGGTGTTCTACCTTCTGCCCACCCGTTTTATACAGTTAAAGTATTCATATGTTTTGTGACAGGTTAGTCACAGTTACGCTGGATGTCACAATCCAGTAACAGAAAATACATTTGCCTAGCATTGTATTTCTGTTAGCATTCATGGGAATAAAATGCAATTTTTTTTCAAGAAGAATTGCCATACATCATTGAGGCTGATGCTGGTTACTGGTTTATCCAACAGATGATCCAGAAGTCCAAGTGCTTCAGCCCACAGCAGTTCCACAAACATACCAACTTCTTCAGACAAAGTGCTGGAATTGATGGCTTCTGCTATGAGGATCTGAAAATATATCACTGCAATCAAGCCACTGAAAAAATAGTCAATGGTAAACAGCAGTTAACAAAAGAGATGTTACCAGTTTCAATAATTAAAACGTATCTTCAGGATTGTATTCATACTAAATTTGTAACACTAAAAAAAATACCAACAGAAGCAATTAATCTGTCTGCCCTTCCCCTCTTCCAATCACGTTAAAGAAATCAGTCTGAATAGGAGGTAAATGCCTGCATCACACAAACTGTTTAATAGCATCATCTCGCCTGCAGGTTTTCCTCTCTTCTCCTGTCTGCACTCAGACAGGAAGAAGGCGATTAGCTAGGGCAGGGCTGGTCTGGGCAACTTGTAGCCCTTCAGATGTTGATGAACTACTATTCGCATCTCCCTTCATCACTGAGCAGCCTGGTTGGGGCTGATGGGAACTGGAATCCAACAATATCCGTAAGGCTACAGGTTCTCCAGCCCTGGGCTAAGGACCCTACTGCCCAGAGCAGATGCTGGCAAAAAGAAGCAGTCACAAGAGCAGCCACCATTTTGGCTTCATTTTACACAAGACCCCCCCCTCTGTGCCACAGAAGTTCAATTTTAGGGATGCCTCACACTTTGAGATCTTCAAACGATGATCAATAATTGAAGAAAAGAGTTAAAATTGATGCTAACCTCTTGCAATTTTGCTGAAGCAAGATGCTCTGCTTCATGTGGGAAGTCTTTTCTTAACTGAAAATCCACCTCCTTCAGATGGTCAATACAAAGTGCATACATTGCTCTGGACTCTTCAGAAGTCCTGGTGGGTATAAATTGTTTTTGGTCCTGAGAACAAAAGTGTGTCAAAATACAAAAATGAAAAGGGGGAAATTTCACAGGAAGTGTCCTGTCAGCAAGATGATATTAAATTCTAGTTTTATCTTGTACTTTGATGCAACAAGCTGAGGCAGCTTTCCCCAACCAGGTGCCCTCCAGATGTGTCGGACAACAACTCCCATCACCCATGCCAGCATTGGGGTGATGGGAACTGTAATCCAACCCTTACAGAGGGCACCAGGTTGGAGAAGGCTGGGGTGAGGCTTTGAAAGGCACACAAAGCTGCTCCAAACGTGTAAGTATCACAGCTCCCGAGTAGGGAACACTGGGAATTGTAGTTCTGTGAGAGTACAAGGGGCCCTTAACAACATATAGCACACTGATGATCTGCAAAGAACAGGGGTCGGTAACTTGTGGCTCTCCAGATGGTTTGGCCTACAACTCCCTTCATCCTTCACCATTGGTTATGCTGGCTAGGGCTGATGGGATTGTAGGCCAAAAAGTCTGGAGGGCCACTACTTGCCCAGTATGATGGGGTGAGGTAGATGTGAACAGATTAGCCTAGTAACTGGAGCAGGATCCAGTAGCATTCCTCAAGGGGTTGTAGCCTATTTCCCCTGACACAGTAAGCTGCAGAAAAGGAACCCAAGCAACACTTGTAGGGATACGGAAGGATCTGGGGGGTAACAGAAGCAAAGAAACCTAAGGGCCTGATATCATTATGAGTGCAGCAGATATTAGTACACCCATGTCCTCAGCTTACATAGAAATGATCTGACTGCAGCAGGGAGGTTGCACTGGCAGTGGTCAGAACTGGCTAGCTCCATCTTGCTTGGCAGGCATAACAATATGCTGCTTCAGCTGCAGTAGTGCAAGGCCTTGGCTGTGACACTGCAGTTAAATTGGCATAAACAGAGGATGGACTGCTGTGTGACTGGAATTTACAAATGAACTCAATAAAGAACAATATATTTGCACTGAGTGACAGTTATCATCTGGCGTTAATTTGCCTCGCAGTGACTGACAATGACAAAGATGAAATATGTTGCCAAAGAGTGGCTCCTCCAGAGTTGCTTTATCCAGTTTCTCGGCACAGTGGCATGATTCTCATTTTGTGTGCAAGATGTCCTAGTTGCAGTTCCCAGGCAAGGCCTTGCGTGGAGGGAAAGAGGAGCCACACCTTTCGGGGAAAGGCCAAAACTCAGTGGTAAGGCACATGCTTTCATGCAAAAGGTCCCAGTTCGATCCTTGTCATCTCCAGACAGAGCTGGGAAAGGCCCCAGTCTGACTGGAGAGCCGCTGACTGAAGAGACGCTGCCAGTGCTGAGCTAGACGCACCCAGGGCCAGCATCAGGGGTTGGTATCATTAGGCATTTGCTGAGGCCAACACCTGTGCAGGGCCCCCCCAATACCAATCGCTGGAGCCTCCTGGTTCTCCTGCTGCTCCTTCTCCTCGCTGTCTCTGCCTGTTCCCCTGCCCCCTCCAAACACGCAAGCAAGGCTGAGCAGAAGGGCAAGCAGCTTCCACTTGGCTTGCATTCTCCATCTGGGCAGTTGTGCAGATTGAGGCCAGAGTGAGAGGGCTAGGGAGTAGGCAGCAGTGACAGTGGCGAGGAGATTGTGGGCCCACCAAGGGCATTTTGACCAAGGTCTCCTCAAAACCTGCAGCCAACACTGGATGAACTCAGTGTAAACCAACTTACTAGCTTCCTAGTTCTTTTAAAAATGTACACCCCAACCGATCAGTAATCACTTTCAGGATGCGTTACAACAAATAAAACAACTGGTACAATTCTAAAAATCCCAGCAATACAATATTCTTATAAGGACACAACAATAACAGAAAGAAAAAGAAAAAAAAGAGGAAAAGAAGAAAAGAAGAAAAAGAAAATAAATTTCTTTCCCTTTCCCTCCCCCTTAAAGGATTAAGTTTAAACTCCAATACCCCCTGGCCTCCGATGCCATTCTACTTTAAAAAGTATATAACATTAACAGTCTTACAGTTTAATAAACAACCTTACATTTCAATATCATATCATCAATCTTATATCAAATAAACAGGCCTACAGTTCATTCCCAGTAGCCTATATTATTATTATTATTATTATTATTGATGATGATGATGATGATTAAAAAGAAATACAGTGTTACATAATAATAAAACTTAAAATAAACCTTCAACAATCAGTAATATGTTTTATACTAGATATATAAATGCATGTGCACAATACACCCTCAAACAATATATTTAAATACAGCATATCGTATCTATTTTGGAAAAAAGAAATAAAAAAGAAAAGCAAGAAAAGAAGAAAGATGAAAGAGAATAAACAAATATATGTATAATCATTTATCTTCTGACCTAGCCTGGATCATGTAGACTAAACATAGACAGTTAACAGAGCTTGTTTAAAGATTCCAGTTCATGGGGTTGTAACAGAAATCTCACGCATTTTTACGTTCAGCCATGCCTCCGCCATTTCATGATTTAGAAACTTCTTCATCTGACCTTCAGACACAATGCAAAGTGTAGCAGGATGTTTTAAGTAATATTTTAAGTTCATTTGTTTTGCCATATTGCTTGCTTTGAAGAATTGCCTTCTTTTATTCGCCACCTCTTTGATGTAGTCTGGAAATAACATAACTTTATCTTGTATCCAGGAAAGGCTTCCACCCTCTCTTGCCAAATGCAGGATATAATTCTTTGTGGAGACTTTTGCAAATTGGACTATGATCGTATAGTCAGTCCCTTTAGCATTTGGCACACGAAATGCCTGCTCAATATCAAGTAAATAATCAGATGGGACAGGGAGTATCTCATGCAAAAGTTTATCCACAAAAATAGGCAATTTTACATCATTAGACAAATTTTTAATCCCAATAATACATACACTGGATCTGTGTGTGAAGGCCTCCAGTTGAGAAATTCTGTCAGAGACATTTTAAAAATATACTTGTGTTGTAGTTTCATTCCCTACCACTCGGTCTTCTAGCACGTTAATTTTCGTCTCCATTTTTTGCCAAGACGCATTAATTAGATCCACAGCTCCTTGCAAGGTGGTGATGGAATTTTGGATTAAATCCAACCTTTTGGCTTGCTCCGTAAATTGCGAAGATAAAGTCTTTATCAGAGTAAATAATTCCCCTATACCTTCTGTTCTCGAAACTTTTGACACAGAAGGTATGGGGGGAGTTGGTGGTGATGCCAGCCCCTTTCTTCTCCTCGGCGTAGCCATGTTTCTCTTCAAAGAGATCTTGCAGGTCCTCAGATTTTTTCAAATATTGTTAATATTTTCTAAATCATCCCTCAGGTGTTGTTGATATTTCTTAAAGCATATATTACAATGAAACACGTCAGCCCTGTTTCTCCTCTTGAACTCTTGAAACAAGAGTTTCAGAACAGCTTTTTGCGTTGGTAAAGCTCTGGGGAGATAATCCTGGAATCCAGCCCCCCTGCTACCTCGTGGTACTTTTCTCCCAGATGTTATCCAGATGCTGCTTTGCCCCCCCCTTTAATTCCAGGGGGGAGATGAAAAGGTTTTTCAACCTTTTAAAAACCTGTTTGAGAAAGCTTCCACGGAGAGCCCGTGGGCGACACTGGTTCCAACCGGAAGTCCAATTGTATTGCTGGGAAACTGTAGTATTGATCAGGTTGTTGGTATTCTTGGTATTGTTTATTTCACTTATAAAGATAAAATAAATAAAAATATTTTTAAAAATCCAGAAAATAAAATAGCAGCATAGCACAAGATGTAAAACCTCTCACATTCAAGGGCATTCAAGATAGCAAAGAAACAAATTAATGTGTGATCACAACAGCCATCCCAACCTACCTGTTGTCCATCCAGCACACTGTACTGCGCGCATATGCGGAAGGGGTACATGCATGGCTCCTGAAAGCACTGAAGCTCAACAACAACATATTCACCATGTCTCACAACCTGGGAGGGAAAATGGTGTTTAAATGCATTTCCATTTCTTAGCAAGGTTGTTGTCAACATTTAATCATTCAATTAATTTCAAATCAATCAAGACAGCTGAATAAAACTGAAACAGCAATAAAATAATCAACATGTGCAAAAGGTACACCAGCTGGATCAAGCCCATTCCAACCATCCCTAAATGAAAGAGCCATCTTTAGCTGCACTTGAGCTTTGGAACTCCCTTCTCAGGGAGGCCTCCTTGCATCCTCTCTATTGGCCCTCTGCTGTAAGGTTAAGACCTTTCTTTTAAAAAGGCCTTCAGTAGCTTATAGTTACATCTGACAAGGACAAAGTGTGGATCTGATCCTGGCTTATTCCAGTAAACAGCTGTTTAAACTGTTAAACAAACTGCAGTTCCTAGTTCAGACATAACAAGAAACTGCAGTTAGTTTAAACTAGGAAGCAGATGCTTCCAATCTCCTCCTCTGGAATGCACCAGATGAAGACGGGGAGAGTGCTAAAGCCCAAGACTCGAGCAGGCTTGTCTGTGTGTTGTTTAACTATGGTTTACCCCCTTAAGGTCAAACCAGGCCTCTATGTCAGAGAGAAGACTAGGCAGAATCTTCCTCCTTAACATGCAGGAAGAAAATTTTTTGGGATCAAACATACAACCAATCCTACAAGCTAGGCTTCAGCAGTATGCAAACCGAGAACTACCGGAAGTACAAGCTGGGTTTCGAAGAGGCAGAGGAACTAGAGATCAAATCGCCAACATTCGCTGCATCATGGAGAAAGCAAGAGAATTCCAGAAAAACGTCTATTTCTGCTTCATTGACTACGCTAGAGCCTTTGATTGTGTGGATCACAACAAACTGTGGCAAATTCTTAAAGTGATGGGAGTACCAGACCACCTTACCTGTCTCCTGAGAAACCTGTACGAGGGTCAAGAAGCAACAGTCAGAACCAGACATGGAACAACCGATTGGTTCAAAATTGGGAAAGGAGTATGACAAGGCTGCATATTGTCACCCTGCTTATTTAACTTATATGCAGAGTACATCATGAGAAATGCCGGGTTGGATGAATCAGAGGTCGGAATTAAGATTGCCGGGAGAATTATCAACAACCTCCAATATGCAGACAATACCACCCTAATGGCAGAAAGCGAAGAGGATCTCAAGAGCCTCTTGTTGAGGGTGAAAGAGGAGAGTGCAAAAGCTGGTTTGAAACTCAACATTAAAAAACCGAAGATCATGGCATCTGGCCCTATCACTTCCTGGCATATAGAAGGGGAAGAAGTGGAAGCAGTGACAGATTTTACTTTCTTGGGCTCCAAGATCACCGCAGACGGTGACTGTAGCCATGAAATTCAAAGACGCTTGCTCCTTGGGAGGAAAGCTATGGCAAAACTAGACAGCATAGTAAGAAGCAGAGACATCACCTTGCCGACAAAGGTCCGTCTAGTCAAAGCTATGGTTTTCCCAGTAATAATGTATGGCTGTCAGAGCTGGACTATAAGGAAGGCTGAGCGCCGAAGAATTGATGCTTTCGAACTGTGGTGCTGGAGAAGACTCTTACAAGTCCCCTGGACTGCAAGGAGGTCAAATCAGTCCATCCTAAAGGAAATCAACCCTGACTGCTCATTGGAAGGACAGATATTGAAGCTGAAGCTCAAATATTTTGGTCACCTAATGCGAAGAGAAAACTCTCTGGAAAAGACCCTGATGCTGGGAAAGACTGAAGGCAAAAGGAGAAGGGGACGGCAGAGGATGAGATGGCTAGATAGCATCACCGATGCAATGAATATGAACTTGAGCACGCTCCGGGAGAGAGTGCAGGACAGGAAGGCCTGGCGTGCTATGGTCCATGGGGTCACGAAGAGTCGGACACGACTGAACGACTGAACAACAATCCTGTATCCTGGTTGATACTGCCTGGGATAAGCTTTACACTTGATTCTGCTAATTCTGTTGGGGTGCAAACCTATGGGGACAGTTGGCTGCTTCCGAACTTGGAGGTGGCCGACTATCCAATGCAGGGTGGGTGGAGCACGGAGGGGATTGTCTCCTCCATGATCCAGCTGCCCTGCATTTGCAGCTAGACAGCCAATTTCACCTGTCTAGACAGGGTGCCTTGGAGCGGGGGAAGGGGAGGAGGCCAGACAGTGCATAGGAAACATAGTACCGGCGCTTTCATGGTCCCCTCCCCTCCCTGCCCCAGGAATGCCCCCTTTTCGGCTGCTCCATGCTGCTCTTCCAAGTGCAGAGCCAGGGACAAACCGCGACTCTTATGAGTTGGCGGGGGCGGGGGAGCCAGATTTCTGGGAACCAAGCTCGGAGTGCTGTTTCCGAGCTCAGTTTCCAGAAACTGAAAAATCCTATGGCCGTCTAGCCACTGTCTAGAGGCCATAGGATTGCACCTTTGAGTGTGTAAACAGCTTTCTAGGGACATAATAATAATTTAATGGCAAGTAAAACCAGAAGGCATAACAATAATGTGTTCACACACACACGATCCTAGTATTTTACACCATCACAGAAGAAAAGTTATTACCTTTTCAAGGATGTTATACTTTGCAACCTCAAAGTCTTCTGGAAAATAAGGAACGTTTTCATCATTATTTGAAAGCCATCTGGAACTACACACACAAAAAAGTCAGATACTTTCTCATTACTTACTGAACACAATTAAGCCCTCTGCATGAAAATCAGCAAACTAATGGAAACAATAATGCATCTGAACTCTTTCTAAAGCTGGTGGCAAAACTTCCACAGGTTTGTACAGGTGCTAGATTCCATTCTGAGTTTTATGTTTGCTTAGAAGTCCTTACAGATGAAGGCTGCTGTCCTGAACCCATTTATGAGTACTTGGATCCCACCAATTTCATCAGGGCAACCGCATTAAGAACAGGATCAGTTACCAATTTAGGGGAGGTAGTTGAGTTTTTCTTTTTTTGAGCAAGTCTTCAAAGATTCAGAAAACAGAATAAAAAACAAACATGAAAGGCACATTAACAGAACGTTTGATTCTGAAAATGCAATCTTCAAACTCTGCACAGGTTACACAACATCCCATGGGCCATTATGGCTAGTTGGAGACATAAACCTGTTTGCTCCTGCCATTTGGAATAAAAGAGAAAAAGCCAAGTATAACGTGACAGTGTAACGGAGCTGGATGACTTGGGTATAGAATCATTCTTAGTTTAGTACAACCTTCCCCAACCTGGTGCCCCTCAGATGTGTTGGACTACAATTCCCATCATTCCCAGCCAAGCATGATGGGAGATGCAGTCTAACATTTGGAGGGCACCAGGTTGGGGAAGGCTGGTTTAGTAGCACAAGTCATTAGCTGCTCTGCTGCAGCTTTCTGTGATCTGACACACTTCATATCGAAATATGCTCTCTGAAATTACTCTGATTGATTTCTAAAACAAAACATGCTAATGTTCCTGGATAACAGTCTTACTACAGCTAATGGAATGCATACTACCTTCCTAAACAAATTTCTCTTGGAAATGAGAACCCAGTTGAACTTGTTGTTAAGGGAATGGCTTTGGATCACAACCTAGATCGTGAATCACAATTACTTCTGTTGCTATTTAGGAAACTAAAGTATTAGGATCAAACTGCACATGGTGCTAAACAGGTGGGTCATTAGAAGCCACACTGACACCAGGAGTATGTTTTTTACTGAACAGTCAATATGGAGGGCGGGGTGCGGGGAGACACTCCCAATATTATTGTGAACACAGCACATGGGAAAGGGAAATTTAACTCTTCTTTCCGCAGCTGCAATCCCAATGAAAATCCCGCCCCCCCATGTGCAACTATGGACCTTAGAAAAAAGCTTCCACTGACATAAACGGGAGCTTTTTTTCCAGAGCTCGAAGCTGTGTTGGGGAGGGGGGAGATTTTCAGTGGGATCACAGCTGGGGATGGAAGGGTTAGACCTCCCTGTGCTGCGGTCCCAATGAAAATCCCCCTCCCACTGTTTGCTTTACAAAAAAAAAAAAACTGACATGGTTTCTAACGACATGTTTATGGTCACGTCTAGTTTGGCCCTTAATAGATGCTTTCAGGGATTGTAAGATCAAATATCAGTGTGAAAATCCCTCTATGAAGCTCAGAGTGGCTTTTGACATTTTATCCTGAAAACAACCCTGTCACAGAGGTTCGGCTGAGAAAGTCTGAAGGGTCTAAGATCACCCAGTGAGCTTTATGGCTAGGCATTGAGTTATGGCTGAATCTGCTCTTCCCAATTAAAATCCATCAGCTCTATCTGCCCAAAAGATCTGTGGATGTTGGTTAATTCCACCACAGAGAACTAAAAATGCAACCTTGCCCTTGTTAACTGAACATGCCTGGTGAAAAGTGGGGAAGAGCAGAAGATGCCCTTATACAAATCTATGGTGCAACCAGACTTGGAATACCATGTACAGTTCTGGTAACCAAACCTAAAAAAAAAAAAGATATTGTACAGCTGGAAAAAGTGCAGAAAAGGGCAACTAAAATGATCAAGGGTCAGGAACATCTCCCCTATGAGGAAAGGTTACAACACCTGGGATTGTTTAGCTTAGAAAAAGGACGAATAAGGGGAGACAGGACAAAGGTGTACAAAATTATGCATGGTGTGGAGAAAGTGGATAGGAAGACAATTTTCTCCCCCTCTCATAATACTAGAGCCCAGGGTCATCCCATGAAGCTGATTGGAGGGAGATTCAGGACCGATAAAAGGAAGGACTTCTTCACACATCACATAGTTAAACTATGGAATTCACTTCCACAAGGTGTAGTGATGGCCACCAATTTGGATGGCTCTAAAAGGGGGTTAGATAAATTCCAGGAGAAGGCTATCAGTGCTTACCAGTCCGATATGCTGCCTCCAGTATCAGAGACCGTATGCCTATGTACACCAGTTGTGGGGAACATGAGCGGGAAGGTGCTGCTGCACTCATGTCCTACTTGTGGGTTTCCCATAAGCAGCTGCTTGGCGACTGTGTGAACAGAACGCTGAACTAGATGGACCTTTGATCTGATCCAGCACGGTTCTTACGTTCTTATGCCTTGCACCAGACCAGACTATTTGCCAATCTAGCCCAGGGCTATCTACACTGACTGACAGTGGTTCTCTGGGGTCTCAGGCAAAATGTTTTTCCCATCACCTGCTACCTGATCCTTTTAACTAAAGATGCCGGGAGTTGAACCTGGCATATTCTGCTTGCAAAGCATGTGCCTTACCACTGAACTATGATCCTTCCCCCAAAGTTCTCTGCTGAGAAGTTTGGCTCTTCTTTTAAACAAAAACTCAAACAAGTTACCTTAGTCCACCCATGTTGCTGCTGTCACTGGATTCGCTCTTTTTATCCTTTCCAGTAGCATCCTGTTCCTTATGACTGTCATCTCCACGATCCAAGTTCATCTCCACATCTGTTGTTACAACAATAGTCATATCCTTTATACCTGCCAGCTCTCTTTTGAGTTAGAATATAAATGAAATGTAACCAATACATCTCAGTAGGTAACCAATGTACATCTTGACGACATGTGACTTTGGTAAAGCCTAAGATTGTGTACAGGGGGCCATGTGCATGGTCTAAGAATGTCAGCTGCTGCAGCACGAAGTGGGTGCAATCCTGGTCAGTAATCTGGAAGAAAGACTACAGGGAGCCCCATGCAAGAAGAGGATGCATGTATAATAAATGATTCCCCCTCATCGAAAAAAAAGACGTATACACAGAAATAGAATGTCAGAACATACCCTAAAATCCCAGGCAGACTGATAACAGCTGTTAAGATACTAATAAAGCTCTGACTTCATGTTCTCATGGGAATGCCACAACCTGGGGAGAGGCTTCAGGCCATCACATAGCTCAAAAATATTTTTAGTTTGCCTGTAAACTTAAAGCCATCTTATTTTCAAAGTCACTAGTCCACAAGAATATCCTTTACCAGTTATACACGCCGATGTTTTGGAGGGTTCATAGTCATCTGTCTCTAAGAGTCTTCTTTCTTCGACTGAGTCCCATATGAAATCAGCACTCACAACAGGCAGCTGATATTTCTGGATAGTCTTCAGGTGAGTGGAGCCGAGTGCATCAGCATCATCAGCGATGACATGAGTGCACTAAAATTAAATTGAGATCCAATTTATAAAATGCAGAATTGCTCACACTAACCAACATATTGACCTGGTTCACACAATCACTGCAGCCCACCATGGCTTATTTAAGCCATGACGAACTGCAGTGCCTGCAGCGCCAAGTTGCCTGTTCAGGCCACAGCTTGTCATGTTATCTGAACCTAGGTGGCACAGGTAGTTTGAGGGTTAAATACCCTCAAATAACCCTACAACAACCCTGTCGCCCAGGTTCCGATGATACAACAAGCCATGGTAAACCCCTCACTGGGGACTGAATATTCAAAATGGCCACCCACACATGCCGCAACCTTAAATAAGCCTTAGTGAGCTGTGGTAATCCTGCAAACTGGCCCAGTGTGTGCACAGAAAGGGAGCATATGTATGCTCTTTTTAAAAACTGGACATTGCTTTATTTTCTATCCAAATAATATGTACAACTTGGGACCCTCTAAAAATACATGTGAGAAAGTGCAGGATGTTTGGATTCAGAAGCCGTGGATCATTTAAGCCCAATTCCCCTTCCCTTTACCTTTTTGGCAGTACCCTTCATTGGGCATACCACTTTACAAATAGAGGGAATTATAGATTACTTTCTTATCTTCCTTTCTCATATTTATTCTTGTTTGGTCTTTACAGAATTTACAATGCAATCCTATACCTATTTACTTGGAAGTAAGTCCCACTGTGGTCAATAGAATGTAGTAAATATATTTAGGAATGCAGCCCATTGGAATATTTTCTTGTAAGGACCCTAATATTGTATTTAAACTCATTTTATGCAAAACTATTAACATTCATTCATAGCATCAATAACTGGTTTAAAGCCAATAGTTTTCCCATGACATAGAATATATAAGAGACAGGAGCAGAAACCCCATTTCTTGTGTATTCTCCCAAATAAAACTCTTACTTGGCCATTTCATCAGGCCCTCAACATAGTAGCAGCAAGGGCACTTTTGTAACCCACATCAAGTTATCTGTGAGTTAAGGGGCCTGTTCAGATGTAACACTGACCTATGGTTTGGCATTATGAGAATGAGCCTTCAGGAACCATCAAATCTTGGTTTTCAGGCAAGTGTAAAACATCATCTTGCTGCCTCTACTGAATCGTCTGTCTGCTGCCCAACGGAGCTTTTCAGAGTCGTTCGGGGGTTATTACATGCCAGCCCTAAGGACACTGTAGATCTGTTTGAGGCCTGCTGTAATGCATTTGCTAGGCACTTCCAGGATAAGACCTCTTGCATCTGCCAGGACTCAGACTCCAGTGTTATAGCAGGTGAATCTGGTGAGATATCCAGAGCACAGCCTTGTCCTGTTCTCCTGGATGAGTTTGTTGGTATAGTTCGAGGACGTTGACAAGGTGGTTGGACAGGTTCGTGCAACCACTTCCATACTGGATCTTTGCCCCTCTTGGCTGATAAAAACTGGCAGGGAAGGAACAGCTTGCTGGGCCAGGGGGGTGATTAATGCCTCTTTGCGAGAGGGGGTCGTCCCGGGCAACCAGCTCAAAGAGGCAGTAGTGAGACCACTCCTAATGAAACCCTCCCAGGACCCGGAAAATCTTAGTAATTTTAGGCCAGTGGCAAATGTTCCTTTCCTGGGCAAGGTTCTTGAGTGGGTGCTGCTAACAAGCTCCAGACACTCTTGGATGAGACCGATTATCTAGATCCATTTCAGTTGGGGTTCAGGCCAGGTTTTGGCATGGAAACAGCCTTGGTCGCCCTGTATGATGACCTATGTTGGGAGAGAGACAGGGGGAGTGTGACCTTGTTGATTCTCCTTGATCTCTCAGCAGCTTTCGATACCATCGACCATGGTATCCTTCTGGGATGATTGTTTGAGCTGGGAGTGGGAGGCACTGCATTGCAGTGTTTTCACTTCTACTTAGATGATCGGCTCCAGAAGGTGGTGCTTGGGGAATATTGCTTGGCCCTGTGGATTCTCCAGTATGGAGTGCCACAGGGGTCAGTTCTGTCCCCCATGCTATTTAATATCTACATGAAACCATTGAGTGCAGTCATCTGGAGTTTTGGGGTGCATTGTCATCAGTATGCTGATGACACACAGCTCTATTTCTCTTTTTCATCTTCTTTAGGTGAGGCTGTGGATGTGTTAAATCGGTGCCTGGCTGCGACAATGGACTGGATGAGGGCTAATAAACTGAAACTCAATACAGACAAGACTGAAATGCTGTTGGTGGGTGGTTCTTCTGACCGGATGGAAGGTGCTCAACCTGTTCTGGATGGGATGGTACTCCCCCTGAAAGAGCAGGATCGTAGCTCGGGGCTTCTCCTTGAGCCATCTTTGTCTTGAGGCTCAGGTGGCCTCAGTGGTGTGGAGTGCCTTCTACCAACTTCGGCTGGTGGCCCAACCCTGCCCCTATGTGGACAGGGATAACCTGGCTTCAGTTGTTTATGCTCTGGTAATCTCCAAGTTAGATTACTGCAACTGCACTCTATGTGGAGCTGCCTTTGAAGACGGTTCAGAAACTGCAGCTTGTGCAAAATGTGGTGGCCAGATTGATAATGGGGACCAGAGGGTCCGAACATATAAGACCAACTCTGGCCTGCTTGCATGGGCTACCTGTATGTTTCCAAGCCTGATTCAAGGTGCTGGTTTTAACCTATAATGCCTTACACAGCTTGGGACCACAATACCTGACACAGCGCCTCTCCCAACACAAACCTACCCATATACTACACTCAACATCTAAGACCCTCCTCCAGCTGCCTTCACCGAGGGAAGCTCGGAAGATGGCGACAAGGGAGAGGGCCTTTTTGGTGGTGGCCCCCAAATTATGGAATGATCTCCCTGACGAGGCCCACCTTGCGCCAACATTGTTATGTTTTCGGCGCCAGGTTAAGACCTTTCTCTTCTCCCAGGCATTCGGCAGTAGATGATAAGTGTTTAATCGATCCTGGAATGTGTTATGCTTATGTTTTTTTGTTTTTGAGATTGTTTGTTTGAAGTTGTTTTAGAAATATGTTTCTTTTGTGTATATTGTCTGTGCATGTGTTTTTTATGTAAATGGTTTTTAATCTTTGTATATTGTATTTTTCATGTTTTTAATCTTTGTAAACCACCCAGAGAGCTTCGGCTATTGGGTGGTATAGAAATGTAAATATTATTATTAACAACAACAAGAAGAAGTGCAAACCAGTCTGGCAACCAATGGTTTGCCACAAGTAAGAACTGGAAGTGCAGGCTCATGGTGCACTTCATGGAGGGGCCGCATGTGACCTTGAGGTTCCGCAAGGCTCATTTTTGCAACAGCAGACCATGGTTTTACATTACATTTGAATATGCCCAGAGTCTGAGACATATGGGAGACATGGGACTAAGGACAGCATCCAACCAGGCAGTTGCACTCCTGCTGATTGTGTTGATCCAGCAGGAATGACTGCTATTGAAACAAGGATTTAGAGGTTCTAAAAGTA
The DNA here is from genome assembly GCF_057233095.1 of Heloderma suspectum. Lineage (NCBI taxonomy): Eukaryota > Metazoa > Chordata > Lepidosauria > Squamata > Helodermatidae > Heloderma > Heloderma suspectum. The sequence goes on along the minus strand of NC_139460.1, from coordinate 32,103,572 downwards.
AACCAGGAAATGAGCGAAAGCACTTATTTTCAGGCCAGGACACATTAGCCCTTTTCATTTCAGGTTGCTTTTAGAACTGCTAAGTCCCCATTGTGCAAGCAGTTCCTTCTGCTGCCGCGTGAGCCCAACAGGATACTGCCCCAAGACTATATAGGCCCTACTTACCATTTCCTGGTAGAATCAATTATCTGTTAATCCCACATAGCTTCACTCCTTCCCACACTGCACCCTTTTCGTGGGTTTGTTGCTTTCTCTGCCTGAGGTCAATGCTTACCTTCTTCAACACACACACACACACCTTTTCCCATTTATACCACTGAAGTAAACTTGAAACTTACCTCATGATTCAACACAAATTTAATCTGCCCACCATTTTCTTTAATGCAGTTCTTCAGTGAGTTCTTTTCCAGAATGGGTAATTTTTTCACTCTCAGAAAGAAGACACAGTTTATAAAAATTCCTCCCGTCATCCTGCAAAAGGTCAAAATCTCAAATTTAGAATGGTTCCAGATTCTTTTTACTGATAAGGGAGGGTTTTTTTAAAAAATTGCTAAGTACCACCCATTCAACACACATTTACTATATGGCTGACTTGATATTTCCTCATTATCTGTTTTGAAGTTCCCATCCTATACCCAAGATATATCCATATCTGTATTCAATGGGTACTCAGCCCATGAGGGTAAAATGCCTAGAAAATACAATTGGTGCCCCTAGGGCACAGGCAGCAAAACCCATGGGCCAAATCTGCCCCACCTGAGGTTCCAATCTGTTCCCCCAGAGTCCCCAGATGGCCATGCCCTCTTCCCCATGCCTTTTCCCCCAACCATCAGGTGGCATCCCGGGGTTTGCATCTCCCCCCACCCACAAAAAAATTCTGAAAGGTTGAAATGCCTCTCCTAAGGCTTAGTTCCTGACAGTAAGAGCTTTAAGATACAATATGATGGTATTTCTGCCCCCGCCACTTTGGCCTTCAGCCTCAACCACTTCTGGAATGCACCCCCCCCCAAGAGCTTCTCGAAAATGAATTCAGCTGAAAGAAGAAAAGCCTGCCCTAAGGGTTTTCCTCTCAATGCAAATTCCAGCTTCAGAGGAGGGTTTTTCCTCAGGACCAAATCAGGGAGGGAAAGGGTTAAATTCCCCCTTCATGTCTGCTGTGATCCTGACCATTATCACCCTCCCACTGAAGCTACCTGCATTTTTTAAAAAACCCACATGTCAAATGCAAAGACATATTTAACCTCATCTCTAGTTTGGCTACAATCCTTTCCTGGGATTGTACCTGGGAGTAAATTCCACTGAACTCAATGGAATTGAGTTCTCAATACTTCTGGGTAGACATCTACAGGATTGTGCTCTTAATCCAGCATCCTATTTCCAGCAGTGGCTAGCCAGGTGCTTCTGGAAAACTCACAGCAAGGCATGAAAAAATTAGCTCTCCCCGCCCCCCTTCTTTTATTTCACAGCAAGTATTAAGAGGCATATTGTCTCTGAACAACTTAACTCTACCCAAACATGCATAATTGTATACAGCTCTGTAGTGTCCCCCACTTAGGCTGCAATTCTATACTAACTTTCCTGGGAATAAGTCTAGTTGAATGTAATGGGACTTAATTCTGAGTAGAAATGAATAGGATTGCACTTTTAGTTGTCTCCCCCCCCCCCCCTAAAATAACAGTATTATGATTACCACCACCAGTAATATACATGGTGCTTTACAGAATAGTCTTAAAGCCAGGTTCCTGCGCTGAGGAGGTTCCAGTCTACTAGCAGGGGAAGAATATGTGCAACTCAGTTACAGTGTTGGCTCCAGGTTTTGGATGGCCCTTGGGCAAGACACCCTCAATGTCTTGCCCTCCCTCAGTGAATCTATCTTCTTTGTCACCAGCTGCTGTTGCTCTTCATTGTCTTGAGTGGGGCATTAGACTTACATAGGAAGCTGCTTTATCCTGAGTCAGACCATTGGTCTATCTAGCCCAGCACTGTCAACACTGACTGGCAGCAGCTCTCCAGGGTTTCAGGCAGGCGTTCTTCCAGCCCTACCTGGTGATGCTGGGGATCAAACCTGGGACCTTCTGCATGCAAAGCAGGTGCTCTACCATGGAGCTACAACCCCTCCCAGGACTTCTGCCTCAAAGACCTGCCTTGATGGCACCACTGTTTGAACTCCACTTTACCACGTGTGTGTATATAAACTAGAGGTGAGGAACCTGTGGCCCACAAGTCAGTTGTGATCCACCAGGCCTCTTCCTAACTCCCACCCATTCTCTTTGGCCCTGCCCCCTCCATTTCAGTGGGCTGGTGATGCAGGAAGTGAAAAGGACCCCACTTTGGCCTCAGGGCCCAGCCACTGCTGAAATACAGCCCACAAGAGCACTCCTGGATTGGGGTATTGCCTTTAGGCTGAAAAAGGTTGCCCGCTCATATTATAAACTTATCAGTAGAATCCTTCCTTGCTCTAATCAGGTACATCCTTCACAAAGAGATTTTTTAAGTCATTAAACTTTGTTAAATTGTAAAGGAGCACTGTCTCAGCATAGAGTCCGTGCAAATTTACTGCCAATGTCTCCAAGTTTATATGTGTGCGCTGGCTGGTCACGTAGAACAAAAAGTCCATCCACCTTGAACACTGATTATATGCATGCTTAGTCAGAAGAAAGCACCACTAAGTTCAGTGGCGGATTACCAATTACTAAGTTCAATAGTCAACATTACCAGTTAAGGGCACAATCCTATGCATGTTTAGACAGAAAAAAGTCCTGGAACATTGAAGGCAAAAGGAGAAAGGGACGGCAGAGGATGAGATGGCTAGATAGCATCACCAGTGCGATGAATATGAACTTGAGCACACTCCGGGAGAGAGCGCAGGACAGGAAAGCCTGGCGTGCTATGGTTCATGGGGTCACAAAGAGTTGGACACGACTGAATGACTGAACAACAACAACAACCTACGCACCACAATACCGTAATCTGTATCTTCCACCACATCTATTGATTGTGGACAAATGTAGCAGCCTCCATTTTCACTAACATTTTATTACACTATGATCCCACTCTCTCAAAGCTAAAGAACAAGATCTAGTTTCCCTAGAACTGAGAAGAAAATTATGCACTGCCAGAAATCTTAGGACTCCCCCTTCCACCTTTTTCTTAAACTTTTTTTGATTGAAGACACATTTCGAATGTTTTCTAACTATTTTTGTTACAAATGGAACAAATGCAGTAAACACATTAAAATAAAGACATGCAGGGGATTGAACTTGGGACTTTCTGCATGCAAGAAGTGTGTTTTACCACTGAGCTATGGCCCCTCCCTAGTATGGTGTGCGTGCCAAACCTCATGATGTAATCAGTTCCCAGAAAGCTCAAACATTCCTGATTTCAAAATACTGAAGCTGGTTGTTCACAGTTCCTTATCTACCTGAAGGTTTGAAAAAAAGCTCAGTCAGTAAACTTAATAAGGACCTAACCTTTATATGCTTCTCCACCCCTTATTCTCTTCTACATACATTCTCTATCACTGGCATGGGGGATGCCATGCCTGACAATGTCCTGCACCTAAATGAAGCATTGTAAAGGTAAAAGGTAAAGGTGTCCCCAACCAGTCGTGTCCGACTCTAGGGTGCGGTGCTCATCCCCGTTTCTAAGCCGAAGAGCCAGCGCTGTCTGAAGACGCTTCCGTGGTCATGTGACTGGCATGACTGAACACCGAGGTGCACGGAACGCTGTTACCTTTCCCGCCGAGGCAGTACCTATTTATCTACTTGCAATTTCTTGCTTTCGAACTGCTAGGCTGGCAGGAGCTGGGACTGAAGACGGGAGCTCACCCCGTCACGCGGCACTCGGGTCTCGAACTGCTGTCCTGCCGACCTTCCAGTCTGCAGTTCAGCGTCTTAACCACTAAGCCACCTCAGCCCTAAAAAAAAAAATATGAAGCATTGGGTGGGTCACAATTCTATGGTATCTCACAGAGGACACTCTCCTGCACATTTGGGTGTATGATCTGGGGTGAACCAAAGCTTATTGTGGGCTGTACATCCTTAGTTCCTTATTAGTTATTGTCAAATAATTGAGCATTGCACAAAAATGACAGATTTGTTTTTAGATCATTATTGTGGATCTCTAACGGAACAGTCCCCCATCATGGAAATACAGGAAAACAGGGTAGATAAAAGCTTATTTTGTGGTGCAAGGGGAATATAAACTTTAGTTCCTTATTACATTTACTGAACAAGCCCTTGATTTGAATGTATGTGCTAATAAGGAACTGGGAACTAGTTAACCAACTTCAGCATGGTCCCGACTTCAAATTTCTACTAGTATCGTACACACATTTTAAAAATACATCTTACAGGGGTAGGAACAAAAAGATGTGTGAACTAATCTGATAATGAAAGAAGGAACCTCAACTTCTTCCTCACTTTTGTTATGTCAAGTTTCCCATAAAGTCAGAAGCCTAACTAGGAGAGATTGATTTGGGGCAATCAGTTCTGTTATAGCCTATTCCGAACAGCAAGTAACTAGCAGAAAAAGGCAAGCATTCGAGGGAGAACACGAGGGAGGGCACGAGCATTCCCTGGGGAACATGGGCAGAAGGGTGCTATTGCACTCATGTCTTGCTTGTGAGTTTCCCTTTGACACTTGGTCGGCCATTGTATGAACAGAATGCTGGACTAGATGGACCCTTGGTCTGATCCGGCATGGCTCGTCTTATGTTTTATGAGAAACAACAGGCCCATTTAATACTTTTACATTTTGCGTAGGTTTGCAAACGCTCTTCAGCCAGCACTCTTGTACTTCCAACGCCTGCATGGCAAGGAGAAATTCTGCAGGTGGAGCTTTTCCGGCCTGCAGAGATGGGGAAGGCTTGGCCTGCAGAATTTGCTGCTGTCATGCTGCTGTCGAAGGCAGAAAAGTCCTGCCGGTGGGGGAAAACGCTGGCAACCCTCGTCTATAGCAGAACAGCAAGGCGAGCCCACTTAAAACATCATTAAACTTATTCTCATCTGCTTGGAAATCCGAACGAGGCATAAATCAAAAGATTACCTGCCGACAACTTTATTCCAGCTCCGTTGCGGGCATTTCCTGGTTCTTTGGCTCTAAGGCGAGGCTCGCAACAGAGGTTGCGCTGGAGTCCAGGAGGGGCCGCTTTATTCCCGTCACCTGCACGAAAGCAAAGCCTCGGAAAGCTGCCTTCCAATCAAGAATGGGCTACGGCTACGAGCGAAAGAGCCAACTGTAGAAAAAGGAGGCGGGCGCCCTTTCGCGTGCTACATGGAAGAACTCGTCCTGAACTCGTTCAGGGCGGGGAAGGCAGAGGCCTTGTTGACTGAGGCGGAGCAACAAATGGCATGTCCCCACTCATGATATCCAAGCCCGCCCAAATTATTTTGGTCCCAGAGGCAGAAAGTCCCACGTGTGTCTCTTCTCCTTCCTTGCCAGTAAAAATATAATAATAAATTAAGGGCGCAATCCTATGCTTGTTGAGACAGAAAAAAAGCCTTACAACTCCCAGCATTCGCCTGGCTGGTGAATTTTGGTAGTTATAGGATGCTTTTCCTGTCTAAAAATGCATAGGATTGTGTTCTAATTGATTAATCCAACCAATTAATTACTACACTTTTTAAAACTTTGGGCTCTAATTAAGCATGGCTGGCTGGGGAGTGCTAGGAATTGCAGGACTTTTTTCTGTGTAAACATACATAGGAGTCCACCCTAAGTGGCTAACAATTTCAGGACACCAAAATTAGCTGCCTGAGGTGGCTGCCTCACTCTGCCTATACCAGGGGCGTAGAACCTCAGGCCCTGGGGGGCCAAATCCAGCTCTGGGGTTTTCCAGATGGCCTTGTCCCCTTTCATAGCCACCCCTTTCCCCCCAACCACCCATCTTTTGGTGGTTTCCTGACTTTTGTGCAGGTTTTCCCCTATTGTAAAAGGTTGAAATGCCTCTCCTAAGGCTGAGTTACTGCCAGTAAGAGCTTTAAGTATTTTAGGCCCTGCCCACCACTAGAATGCAGACCCAAAGAGCTTCTCCAAAATGGAAGTTTTGGTTTTCAGAAGTTTTCAGTCCTTGGGCTGAAAGAGGTTCTGCACTCCTGGCCTATATAGTGGGGCCAGCCATTAGCTCTTGGGCATCTACAGATGTTCTGTTAATTCTCCCTTGGAGAATGTACAAAACATCAGTACTTTGCTCATGCTTGCAGTGCACACAAAGGATCAATGTGAGATGCCTTGACCTTAGTACTATGTCAGAATATTTGGAACGTCAGCAAAAGGACAGACTTTTGCCCTCGAAAACCGCACCTGTTTAATCTTAAAATAGTGGCTGTGTCTCCTCAGTTCTTTGGGGAAACACCAGATTTCTCCCCACTATTAAAATAAAGTACTTTTCTACTCTCATCTCCTGGTATATCTAATGAATCTCGCCTTCAAAAGCTCCTGCCAACAATCCTCAGCGGTGGTCTTTTTAGGTGCCACAGGATCCTTTATTGTTTTTGCAAGGTGTAATTCACACTTCCCCCATACCAAAAAAGGGAAGCACCAAAGAATGTTCAAACTATCGAACAGTGGCACTTATTTCACATGCCAGTAAGGTAATGCTCAAGTTCTTGCAAGGTAGACTCCAGCAATTCATGGAACGAGAATTGCCAGATGTACAAGCTGGGTTTAGAAAAGGCAGAGGAACTAGAGACCAAATTGCCAGTATCCGCTGGATAATAGAGAAAGCCAGGGAGTTTCAGAAAAACATCTATTTCTGTTTTATTGACTATTCTAAAGCCTTTGACTGTGTGGATCATAACAAACTGTGGCAAGTTCTTGGTGGGATGGGGATACCAAGTCATCTTGTCTGCCTCCTGAGGAATCTGTATAACGACCAAGTAGCAATGGTAAGAACAGACCACGGAATAACGGACTGGTTTAAGATTGGGAAAGGAGTACGGCAGGGTTGTATACTCTCACCCTACCTATTCAACCTGTACACAGAACACATCATGCGATGTGCTGGGCTTGATGAAGCCAAGGCTGGAGTTAAAATCGCTGGAAGAAACATTAACAATCTCAGATATGCAGATGATACCACTTTGGTGGCTAAAAGGAGGAGGAGCTGAGGAACCTCATGACGAAGGTGAAAGAAGAAGGTGCAAAAGCTGGGTTGCAGTTAAACCTCAAAAAAGCCAAGATTATGGCAACCAGCTTGACTGATAACTGGCAAACAGAGGGAGAAAACGTGGAGGCAGTGACAGACTTTGTCTTTCTAGGCGCAAAGATTACTGCAGAAGCTGACTGCAGCCAGGAAATCAGAAGACGTTTACTTCTTGGGAGGACAGCAATGACAAATCTTGATAAAATAGTGAAGAGCAGGGACATCACACTGACAACAAAGATCCGCATAGTTAAAGCAGTGGTATTCCCCATAGTAACCTATGGCTGCGAGAGCTGGACCACAAGGAAGGCTGAGTGAAGGAAGATAGATGCTTTTGAACTGTGGTGCTGGAGGAAAATTCTGAGAGTGCCTTGGACTGCAAGAAGATCAAACCAGTCCATCCTCCAGGAAATAAAGCCAGACTGCTCACTTGAGGCAAGGATATTAAAGGCTAAACTGAAGTACTTTGGCCACATAATGAGAAGACAGGATACCCTGGAGAAGATGCTGATGCTGGGGAAAGTGGGAGGCAAAAGGAAGAGGGGCCGACCAAGGGCAAGGTGGATGTATGATATTCTGGAGGTGACGGACTCGACCTTGGGGGAGCTGGGGGTGGCGACGGCCGACAGGAAGCTCTGGCGTGGGCTGGTCCATGAAGTCACGAAGAGTCGGAAGCGACTGACCGAATAAACAATTCACACTTCAGATGGTCACGTTTCAAGTGTGATTAACCAAGCCACATTGCTAGCACACAAACCCCTCCCAGTACCTACAATTATATCCTTGTGGAGGTGTGTTTTATTGATTTAATAACAAGGGGCGGGGGTGAATCTTGAACAATCGGCTGAGGATCAATTGAAGTTGGGCCAAACATCCATCCTACAGAGCAACAGAAAAAAGCAAAGCTCCATCATGATTTTTTTTTAAAAGATTTAAAAGTGTTATATACGCTTATGTAACACTAAAACATTCTTATTTATTATTACTCTTCCGATTCTGCGCAGAAGCTACATTTGCCTTAACATCCCTACACTGCTCCCTTCCCCCCATGAGAGACTCGGCCCCGCCCTTTAACTGCCACCGCTTTAAGACGACAAGCGCAACGACGCCTATGCAACGTCCTTTTCTTCCCCCGGAGCTTCCTGGGAATTGTAGTTGATAGGAACGATAACCCCCTCGTAGAGCGAAGGACCGTTGTGGCCCTTAAACTACAACTCCCAGAACGCACAGCGGCCAGCATTGTTCAGCCTGTGGCGCTGAGAGCTCGGGCGACGGCGGCAGGTTTGTAAAGGGTCTAGCGGGTGTCTTCCTGCAGAGAGGTTGGAAGTAATTTAGGTGAGTTAAGGGGGGACTGGGAGTGGCTCGTTCTCCAGACGGGGGCGCGACATGGAGAGCGTTGAGGGGACGGACTTCGTAGTGTTTCTCGGCTCCTCTTATACCCATGCGAGGAATTTTGGGGTTGTCTTTTGATGGGGTTGGAAATTGTCTTAGCGGGTGCAGTAGTAACCCAGTCCTTCAGATCCGGACTTCACCTCAGCTCCCGGCTAGAACAGCTTTAGGGTGCAATCCTATGCATGTTTCGACAGAAAAAGGTCCTACAACTCCCAGCATACAGCCATTCATGGCTGGCTGGGAAATGCTGGAAGTTGTAGGACTTTTTTTTCTGTCGAAACATGCATAGGATTGCGCCCTTAATGTGTGTGTTTACCGTGCATTTCTGTGTCCGAGTTTTTCTCCTGCCTTTCCTCTATATACACTTTCTCTCTGTGTGTTTCAAAAGGAGAAAAAGATTGAGAGAAGACAACAACTATTAATTAATTAATTAATTTACTTATTTATTTATTACATTTTTGAATCACCTAGTGGCTAAAGCTTTCTGGGCAGTTCGCAAAAATTAAAACCCTAAAATACAACGTGATGAAACATTGCATGAAGTTTCTAACAGAACAAAGTTTAAGTTTAAAAATTTAAACTTTAAAAGCTTTAAACAGAACAAAACCAGAGTAAAAGGCAGCAGCAGTGTAAAGATCTAAAAAAACAATAACAAAGATTTAAAAACAAAACTGAAGGACTAAAAAGCCTGGGAAAATAAAAAGCTTTTCAGCTGGTGCTGAAAAGAGCACAATGTAGGTGCCAGGCAAGCTGCTCCAGGGAGCTCATTCCACAACTGGGGTGCGACCACTGAAAAGGCGCTCTCCTGAGTAGCCAACACTCTCACCTCATTTGGTGGGGGCATCCAGAGGAGGACCTCTGAAGATGATCTTAGGATCCAGGCAAGTTTATACAGGAGGAGACAATCTTCAGGTAATAGCCAAACCCAAGCCATTTAGGTCTTAAAAAAATAATATCAGCACTTTGAATTTGGCCTGGAAATCGGCTGGAAGCCAGTGCAAATGACAGAACGTAGGCATAGCATCGTCATATCGACTAGTCCCCATTATCAATAGTGGTGACCCCTGCTCAGGTTGGGGGGCAGTCCAGTTTTGGGTTATATTTTGATATTTATGCCTCATTTTTTGTCTTAAAATCAAACTTGAGGTGCCTTATAAATAAAAATAATCACAACGGAGTTAACAGACAATCCTAATTCTAATAAAATAAACATGCAGCAGTGATACAAGTAGGGAGAACATCTAGAACAAGATGTCATAGTGTTTTCCCAGCCCCTAACCCTAACTAGGAGTGCTCCGTTTCAGAGCTCCAGCCATCCTGTAACAGATGTATTTACAGGGTGGAAACAGGGTATGGGGGGGATGCTTTCCCCCCCTTTCCCACCTTCCTGAAACCAATATAGCTAAATCTGTCATTGTATGAATGGCTTATCAACTGACAGATACCCTTCACTGAGATATCACGAAGGTTTGAGCATAATATAATTTTCTTATGATTTGGAATATATCTTTAAAAATATAGATTACAAGATTATACTCAAGACTACTTTAATTAAGGCTGTGAGTTACCATTACAGTTTGATAGCCTTGATCATAATGTAGTGTAACAGACAGAACTTCCTCATCTATTTCTCTTGACTGCTGCAACACACTTTTTGTGGGCCTGCCCTTGAAGTGTCCTGAAACCACAGCAGAATAGTGCAGAATTTAGCCACTTCTTTCTTAAAAGGGTGATGATTGCTTTGGTCATGTGACCTACAGTGGCTTCCAGTTTACCCGCACTCTGAATTATCAAGGTGATTGTTTTAACATATAAAGCCCTAAACATCCCAGGATCAGCATATCGTAACAAGTGTCTCAGTCTGTATGAGCAAGCCTATCTGCACCCTGTTTGATCTTGGGGAAGAATTGCTTTGGGTTATTTCCTACCTGTTCCAATAACAATTGTGGAGTTTAAGAACATGGTGTTCTCAGCAATGGGTTTGGTCTTGGTGAATTCCTTCTCAGAAGAAACTCATCCTGGTCCTTTCTTTGATAAGCTTAATTGTCTTGTCGTGCCTCATATAGAGCAAGATTCTGTGACTTGTGGCCCTCCAGATGTTTTGGCATATAACTCCTATCAGCTCTTGGCAGTATAGCCAATAGTGAGGGATTATGGGAGTTGTAGGCCAAACTATCTGGAGGGCCACCTCTCAGTTGCCCACCCCTGAGTAAATATGTCTTACAGAGAGAACTTTAAAGGCTGATGTGGCTCTAACAGGCCTGATCTCTTGAAACTGGTCAATAATCCTGGTTAAAAGCAGGGTATCTAGTTGGCCTTAGGGATGCTTAACTGCAATGCTGACCTGTCCCTTAAGCATGGGGGAAGGGGAGGGAATGCCCTCATAGCCCATTCCTCATTTCATATAACTCTGGCTAGAGGACAGACTTTGTTATATCTGTTATATCTTTGTTATCTCTGTATCAGCCCTAAGTGGACTCCATTATATGAAGAATGATAGACTGTGTGCATTCATTTGATAACATTTTTTTAAATTATACAGGTATTGAAAGTCAAATATCAAATCACTGGAGCTTTGCCACTGATACAGATTACTTAAGATTAGATAACATAATTCCCAGATGGCCACCTCTACAGACTTGAATTGGGAAGAAAACTTGATGGCCCACTGGATGTCTAACACTTCCCGTGCTGGAGTCATACTAAATCCTGCCTTCCCTAATTTGAAAACCACTAGGGCAATTGGTATTGGAAATGCCTTATCAGATCTTGCAGTTAATTCACTACACAGCTCAAGCAGCGCTTCCCTAAGTGAAGACTCTCTACCCAGTGGTCAAGCCTTGGAAATTAACAGTCCTTGTGAGGAAAAGTTGGACACATCCAGAACGCTGTTTCCAACTTCATTGGCTAAGAAGGCCCTAGAATGTGATAAATGGGACGATCTGGGTGAAGGATGTTGCACTGATCTACTTCTGCAGAAACTTGAGCAGGTAAAAAGCAAACAAACCTTGCTTGCATTTACTATATTTCTTCTGTCTAGAAAAAATAACCATTCCTTTTTTAAGGCATGGTGGCACAGTTTGTGACCCAATAAGCTGGGCTCAGGACACTAACTACAGTTATGGTGGCATTCCAGGAGTTTCATATACATTCAGTTTTTGCCACCTGCATGGATTTCAAAGACCAGTATCTTGTAGGTCATAATATATGACTGGTGGGCTGTATTATACTTGGAAGTTACAAGCTGTTCAAGCCTCTCAAAAAGTCTATCATTCCCTCTAATAGCGAACTTGGTTGAGTGCCTGCACATTTGGAAGTGAAACAGGACCACCCCCAAATAAGGGAGCACTTTCTACATACTTGGGGGACTCCTTAGGTGCGCAGAAGTATATAAGGTTGTAAATTAAGAAATTAAAGAAAAAGAACAAAACAGCCTGACATGGATGTGCAGAAAGTTGATACTTCACTTGCAGGAGAAAACTGGAGGTAGAGAGAAGTGGGAATTGATCTACTCAATTCCCTAACAGCTTATGGTAAGTGTCCTGGAGGTCCCATTCTCTAAAACTTGGGAAACATTTCTTGCCTCCCAAACAAGGCTATTAGTTATTACTTGTCAGGCTTGGGCACCAATGTAAACATCAGTCTTGAAGTATATCCTATTCTTCTGTAGAGTATTTGTCTTACTGCATTATGCTAATTGCTCTAACATAAATTCTAAGAATACGCTTGGCTTCTTATGCTCAAAAAGCTCAAGGGCTTGCAACAGTACAAGCAAGAGCAGCTGAGAAGGCAACAAATGGGGCAAATTCAAAGACTACTGGAAGAGCAACAGAAACTCCTTTCCATGGTCTCTGAGCAGCAAGTGCACACTGGTGAGTGGAGATAAAAGGTATGCACCTTTTAAAATATGCATTAGGGGCAAAATAGGCAGAGAATAATTTTACTGCCTGGTTTTATTGTGTGTTAAGAGAACTAAAAGCCACAAGGATCACTCAATTAGATAATAGTTTTGTCAGTAATCCTTGCATCAAACCTAGAATTGGTGCCAGGGTCTACTTTATTATTTTTTTGTTACATTTTTATACCACCCAATCCTTGCATCAAACCTAGAATTGGTGCCAGGGTCTACTTTATTATTTTTTTGTTACATTTGTTACCACCCAATAGCCAAAGCTGTCTGGCCAGTTTCCATATTGCAGTTCCCCAATAGAAATTTTCTCTTGCAAATACTCTTACATTTTTAAAATGAACATTTATAGCAGCAATGGAGAACCTATGGCCTGCGAAGGTTCCCAGTCTGTCCCATGGAGTAACATCCATGGGCCCCACTCCTCTCCTGGGGCCCCCTCCCCTGATGTCATCAAGGTGCCCAACTGGACCGGTGCTTGGAGGACCGGCTCCTCTGAGCGCTGGCCAAGTCCCTTGCCTTCACACGCCACTCACCACCCCAATCAGGGTGATGCACAAAGGAGGCACCTGACTTGGCTGGCACTTGGAGGAATCACTCTTCCAAGCACTGGCTGATCCCTTTCTCCATGCAGAGAGAGGTACGGAGCTCCAGGCCTCTCTCTGCATGGAGAAAAGAAAAATGGGTGGGTCATTGGTAGATTATGTCAGGGGAGGGGCCCTACCTGTGTGAACATCATCCAGGGGCAATCTGGCCCTGGGACCAAAAATGTTTCCTCGCCTTTGATTTGCACATAACTAGCTCTCAGAGCGATTCTGCATGGCTGCTGCTAAGACTCACAGGCCTCCCATCCTTACACATAACACATTCTGGAAATCGGAACTTTCAGGTTGCATTTTAAGCGTAGATCATGTTTTGTGGGAGCACGCTAGTGTTGGAAACCTTATCATTTATGTTTTTAGACCAGGATTGCATAACTTGTGACCCACCAAACTGAATGCAACCCACCAGCCATATATTGTGGCCTGTCAGTTCACTGACAACACCCCACCCCGCCCAGTGTTTGCAAGCCCTGGCGGGCAGGAAAAACAGGAGGCTTATGAAGCCCCTAGTAAGGCTACTATACATGGGTGTTGGGCTGTGTTCAGCTCAATGGGTTGCAAGTGGAGCAGGCTGGTTCTAAAAAGAGATGGTCACAATACTGAGCTTGACTACAGGGAAATAGCATATTTATTTCGAAGAGCTTATCATGCAAAGGTGAGGTAAACAAACAGTGGTAAGATATACAGTGAAAATGCCTAAACCCTCACCCACAAGACTTTCAGTTGTCCCTTCCCAGCCATCTTCTCTTGTTACACTGATGGTTCTAAAGTATTTCCAAATACTAAGACTTTCAGGCTTTTCTTGATCAGTTCTAAAAATCATGTAACTGGCAGAATCCATAGAGGCAGGAAAAACTGCACCCTTTTTGCTGTTTTTCCACACATATAATACAAATACCCTTTGTTATGGTTTTGTCTTTTAACACAAAGGTGTTGCTGTAACAGAAGATGACATGAGTCAAAGATACGTTCAACCAGCTTGGTTGTCCCCCATGCCTCATCTTCCACCGTGTTGCAATGAAGACAGTGCTCACTGGGACAGTGTTCCTCGTGTTTCTTCTCCTGCTGAACAAAGGGATTCTCTACAAAAGTTCAAGAATGGCCAGATATTGAAGGGAAATATCTCTACAGACCCTTTTGATGAGAAACAGTCTGTAAATGGGCCTTTCAAAATCCAGAATGGAATGAAGGCTGAAGACCAAAAAGCCATTTCAGGTAAAATAAATATCTTCCTTAATGAAGAGGAGCATCTCTGTTATTAATACTGACTAATCTTTTATAGGATTCTTGTAAGGATTACTGAGAAACTGTATGTGCAGTGGTCCAGAAATATGCTCACCTCTGGGGAGTGTGATTTCTCTATTCCAGTGAAATCCCAGCCATTCTCCTGAGTTTGAAGAAGTGCAAGGAGAATCTTCCAGACCTCTCATGGAGGCTTGGAGAAGCTTTTGCTTCTTTCTGAGTCTCTTGAAGACTCGGCATGAGGTCTTCTAGGATATTTTTCACCCACCCTCCCTACACAGTCTGGAGCTGGGGAGGGGTGTGTGTGCGCGTGCGCGTGCTTTCCACAGCAGTAGCACTGCGCCTCAGAACACCTTCAAAGTAACGTATTTTCACATTCTTATTTCCAACCTTCTTTTTGAGGGGAGTTAATTGCTGAGTTCAGCTACAGCTTTAAGGAATCATGGAATCATAGAATCATAGAACAGTAGGGTTGGAAGGGGCCTATAAGACCATCGAGTCCAACCCCCTGCTCAGTGCAGGAATCCAAGTCAGAGCATCCCTGACAGATGGCTGTCCAGCCTCGTCTTGAAGGCCTCCAGTGTGGGAGAGCCTACTACCTCCCTACGGAATTGGTTCCATTGTCGTATTGCTCTAACAGTCAGGACGTTTTACCTGATGTTCAGCCAGAATCTGGCTTCCTGTCACTTGAGCCCATTATTCCGTGTCCTGCATTCTGGGATGATCGAGACGAGATCCTGACCTTCCTCTCTGTGACAACCTTTCAAGTACTTGAAGAGTGCTATCATATCTCCCCTCAGTCTTCTCTTCTCAAGGTTAAAGATGCCCAGTTCTTTCAGTCTCTCCTCATTGGGCTTTGTTTCCAGTCCCCTGATCATCTTTGTTGCCCTCCTCTGAACCCTCTCCAGCTTGTCTGCATCCTTCTTAAAGTGTGGTGCCCAGAACTGGACACAGTACTCCAGGTGAGGCCTAATCAGTGCTGAGTAGAGGGGAACTAGTACTTCCCAGGAATTGGAAGCTGTGCTTCTATTAATGCAGCCCAAAATAGCATTTGTCTTTTTTGCAGCCACATCACATTGTTGGCTCATATTCAGCTTGTGATCGACAACAATTCCAAGATCCTTCTCACTTGTAGTGTTGTTGAGCGACATATCCGCCATCTTGTAACTGTGCATTTGGTTTATTTTTCCTAGGTGCAGAACTGGGCATTTATCCCTATTAAATGTCATTCTGTTGTTTTCTGCCCAGCACTCCAGTCTATCCAGATCACTTTGAATTTTGTTTCTGTCTTCCAAAGTATTAGCTATCCCTCCCAATTTTGTGTCATCTGCAAATTTGATCAGCATTCCCTGCACCTCCTCCTCCAAGTCATTAATAAAAATGTTGAAGAGCACTGGGCCCAGGACTGAGCCCTGCGGTACCCCACTCGTTACCTCTCCCCAGTTTGAGAAGGTCCCATTGATAAGCACTCTTGGAGTCCGATTCTGCAGCATACTGTGGATCCACCTTATAGTTGTTTCATCTAGCCCACTTTGAGCTAGTTTGCTCATCAGGATATCATGGGGCACTTAGTCGAAAGCTTTGCTGAAGTCAAGGTATATTATATCCACAGCATTCCCACGGTCCACAAGGGAGGTGACCTGATCAAAAAATGAGATCACATTGGTCTGGCAGGATTTGTTCTTGACAAATCCATGTTGGCTTCGAGTAATCACTGCATTGTTTTCAAGGTGCTTGCAGATGGATTGCTTTATAAACTGCTCCAGAATTTTCCCAGGGATTGATATCAGACTGACTGGTCTGTAGTTCCCAGGTTCTTCCTTTTTACCCTTTTTGAAGATAGGGACCACATTAGCCCTCCTCCAGTCATCTGGCACTTCCCCCGTCCTCCATGATTTCTCAAAGAGAATAGACAGCAGTTCTGAGAGTTCTTCTGCCAGTTCCTTTAGTACTCTAGGATGCAGTTCATCTGGCCCTGGAGATTTGAACTCATTCAAAGTAATGAGGTGTTCCTTGACCATATGCCTTTCACTCTCAAGCTGCAATCCTGCCCCTTCATCCTGTACTTTGCCTTTGCCAGGGGGGTCATAGACCCTCTTTTGAGAGGAGACTGAGCCAAAGTAGGAATTGAGCACTTCTGCCTTTTCTTTGTCATCTGTTATCATTTTGCCATCCTTATTTTAATATTATTTAATATTAAATAGTTAAATTTAATAATTTAAAAGACATTTCTTTCCTCTGTCTTTTGCAATGCACGTAGCTGAAGAAAGTCTTTTTGTTGCTTTTTGCATCCCTCGCTAACCTCAGCTCGTTCTCAGCTTTAGCCTCCCTGACGCCATCCCTGCAATTCTGTGCTACCTGCCTGCACTCTTCCTTTGTTGCTTGTCCTTCCTTCCAGTTCTATATGTGTTGTTTTTTGTTTTCAGGTCATCCCTAAGCTTTTTGTGAAGCCACATCGGCTTCTTCTGTTGTCTTCCACCTTTTCTTCTTGTTGGAATGGTTTGTAATTGTGCCTTGAGAATTTCCTTTTTTAAAAACTCCCACCCATCCTGGACTCCTTTTCTCGTTAGAGTCGCTTGCCATGGGACCTTACTTATCATTGTTCTGAGTTTATTAAAATCGGCTTTTCTAAAATCTAGGGTACACGTTGGGCTACACTTGGCTTTTGCATCCTTTAGAACCAAGAACTCGAGTATAACATGGTCGCTTTCCCCAGAGTTCCTGTAACTGCTACTTTATCCACTAAGTCATCTCTGTTGGTTAGGATCAAGTCAAGGATATCCGATCCTCTAGTTTCTTCCTCTACTCTCTGTAGGAGGAAGTTATCCGCAACACAAGTCAGGAATTTCTTGGAGGGGCCATGTTTTGCAGAATTTGTCTCCCAACAAAAATTGAAATTCCCCATTACGACTACATCATGCTTCCTTGAAACATTGGCTATTTGGTTTTCAAAAGTTTCATCCTCATCTTCTCCTTGATTGGGTGGCTGGTAGTAGACTCTGACCACCATGTTCCTTTTGTTCCTTGCTCCATTTATTTTAACTCAGACGCTCTCAATGGGGCTACCAAGCTCATCCTCCTGTATTTCTGTGCAGAGATATGTATTTTTAACATATAGTGCAACCCACCTCCCTTTCTGTTCCTCCTGTTCTTTTTGAACAAATTATATCCTTCAGTTGCTGTATTCCAGTCATGAGAGTCATCCCACCAAGTCTCAGGTACGCCTATCAAGTCATAATTTCCCTCCTGTATTAAGAGTTCAAGTTCGTTCTATTTGTTTCCCATACCCTGGGCATTAGTATATAGACATCGAAGACCATGTGCTTCATAGTCTGGCTTTCTTCCTACATGTTTCTGAAGACTATTATTGGGCGCTATTAATGCTGTTCTCTCTGTTGCGTTACCCCCAACTTTACATCTCCCTTCCCTGTAGGATTCAGTTTAAAGCCCTTCTGATAAAGTTCTGCATGCTATGGCCAAACATATTCTTCCCAGCCTTTGTGAGGTGCAACCCATCCCTTGCCAACAGTCCATCTTCCAGGAAGTATAGCCCGTGGTGCCACAATCCAAATCTCGTCGGCACCACCTTCGTAGGCACTCATTCACCCGGATGGTTTTTATTTCTCTTTCTATCCCTCTTCTAACTAAATGGATGAGAAAACTATCTGGGCCCCAAAGTTCTTGAGTTTCCTTCCCAAAGCTTCAAAGTCTGATGTGATTTCTTCGTAGCTCCATTTGGCAGTATCATTTGTTCCCACATGGATGAGAAGAAAGGGATACCTGTCAGTGACCTTTATGAGTGCAGGCAACCCTTCAGTCACATCTCTAATCCATCCTCCCAGGAGACAGCATACTGAGCGAGTCCACGGGTCTTCG
The DNA here is from genome assembly GCF_057233095.1 of Heloderma suspectum. Lineage (NCBI taxonomy): Eukaryota > Metazoa > Chordata > Lepidosauria > Squamata > Helodermatidae > Heloderma > Heloderma suspectum. Next base: position 32,085,409 of record NC_139460.1, on the reverse strand, counting down.
CGACATACTTGAGTTTCAATCCCATGCAGCAAGGAGTCTCCCATTACTACTACTCTTCTCTTCTTGTTGTTGTAGGCCTTGGTTTCATTGCCTCTGCTTGACTGACCTTCAGCCTCTTGCTCACTCTCATGCAGGTTCCCCTGTGATTCTTCCTCTGCAGGCTGTCCTCCAGTCTCATCCGCAAGTACCTGGAATCGGTTCCACAGCTCCACTGCTTCCACCGGTGCAGAGTGGCATCTAGTTCTTCTTCTCCTAACTGTCACCCTTTTCCAAGGAGTATCCTCTACTCCATTTTTCTTCACCTCAGCATTTTCCACTGCCTTATCTTGCTGTTGCTCTTCAAGCTTCTGATCTTCCCTTTGCTGCTGTAGTTCCCCCATTCTGTCCAAGAACTCTTTGTGTTCTCTTATTCCCCGGAGGGTCGACAGTTGCCGCTCCAGTCCACTTTTTCTTCCAGCAGCGTGATCAACTTGCATTTGTTGCAGGTGTAGGCCATGTTGTTCTCAGGCAAGAAAATAAACATTGCACACACCTTGCAGGTCACCACCACTGGAGAGTCTTGTCCTTCCATAGCCTCTTTTCCCTTTTTGTGTCTAGCTTTCTGATTGTTCTAGAGTAGCCTGTGCTTGGTCCTCTACTCACTGGAGGTTAAAAACAGAGTCCCACTGGTATGGAAGTGTGTGTTACAAGAAAAATAAATTTAAAAATACGTTAAAAAAAAAAAAAAAGCTCAGAGTGGTGACACAGGTAAGAACTGTGATTGTGATCAGGGGATTGTGAGGGTCCATTGGTCAGCAATTATTTTGGCTGGCTTTTGAGGCCAGTTTGATCATAAGTACAGTTGAGTTTTATACTGCGTTTCAGCAAAAATTGCATCTCCCCGCCAGTAGTGTTATTACTACTAATTTACTATTAGTAGCAATAATAAATTAATTGGACACAGGAGATCCAAGGTCTCAAAAGAGGCTTGTGTCTCCCCCCCCCCCCCCCGGTCTCTTTCACACAAGCATACTACACAGGAACAGCAACAGGCAGTACCATGGGCCTGGAAAGGGAGATCTCTGCACACCTCTCATATCCCTGGTGTGCATCTAGCAGAGAAAGTAGCTAGATTGAGTCCTATGAGGTTCTTTGTGCCTGTACTGCAACTGGATTGTACCCATAACATTTTTAAATACTACGACTGGATTGTGCCCATAACATTTTTAAATATTGCATTTCAGGTGTGCAAAGCAACTTGCATGCATGCCCTCAGAAACCTCTTCAACAGTCCTTAAAGTAAACATTGTGCATGGGATGAAGCTAAGAGAATTAGTGGCTTGCCTAAGACTAGGCTGAGATGAGATCTGACTCACAGACTTAGCTGCTGAGCTACACCAAACCCTTACACTCAGTTAAGGGGTAAAACACCTGAGAAAACGTTAGCTTTCCCTTTATTTTACAGGAGGAAACAGTCAGCCTCCAGAGGAAAATATACTGGGACCTGCAGATGGTGACATTAGTTGTGAAGGAACAGGGAATGTAGAGACCTCTGAAAGTCTGACTGGAGGGAAGTGCTTGGAAACTCTTAATGCAGACGAAAGGTGAGGTTTTTTGCATGCAGAATGGCCTTGAATGTGTATGTACAGGTGAGTCACTTTTGCATGCAATATTACACATATCTCCTCAGAAGTAAGTCCAATTAACTGCAATGGGGCTTCCTCCCAAGTAAGTCTATGTAGGATTACAGCCCAAAGGAGAGGTAGGCAGCTTGGTGCCTGTGGGAACAAATGCACCCCTGGACACCTTTCTTGTCACCCAGCAAAGAGCCCCACCCCTCCCACTTCTTTTTTTAAATGAACACATTTTGTTACTGGCAGCTAGCTTTGGTTCAAAGCAAAGTGATGGCCTCCAGCCGCTGCAGTCTTCAGTTTCCCATGGAGGTGAGAGCTGTCTACACTTGCGATCCTCCATTGACGTAAATCTCCAGTGTAGTGCCAGTGGGGCTATCTCTTGACATTCTTCAGTTAGAAATGAGTTTGTCCATTCCTAGAACATGGACAAACTTGAGCCCTGGCTCACCTTGCTCTCCTTTTGCCATTATAATCTTATTTTTGTCCTGGCTTGGAGGGTTCAAGGAGAACTCAGGGTTTTGCTCTGGTTTTTTAAGTTCTATGTCATATGGGGCTCAAGGAAACCTACAAGGGCTGAGCCTACCTTTGGTCCCCCGTCACGGTCTGGTGCCTACTCTAAGCAAAGTGTTGTTTGAGAACTAGAGTATCTAGCCCATCCATAATTCATGAGGAACCAAAGTTAGTCCCAAAGACTAACTCCTGGATCACAGCTGGTCCTGAGGTCAAGCCCCCATTCTACCTCCTTTGTATTGGAATAGGTGATATTTGTACTTCAGTCATATTTCTCTCTCTAACTTGTCTTTTTTTCTTCAGTGATTCTCAGCCAGCTACCTGTGTACCTGCATTCTAGTCCCCATCTCCAACTCATTTAGGCCTTATGTGTGTCTGTTTCATTCCTATTGCCCTCCTATCTCATTAGATATCAACTCCTCCTCCCCCATCGTTCTGATATGCTATCACACTGCCCCATCTCTCTCCTAATTCTTGATCCTTTCCCTCTATTCCCAGTTCTCTCTGTAAAATTAACTGAATAGTTTCTGGCGTCTTTGAATCCTGCTCATGTACCTACATTCTTTATTTCTGTAATAAACCATGTATTAGATTACTTTAATATCTGGCTGATTGTCTATTGCTCTTTCCCCACTCTGGGGGCCCTGATTCTTGCTGCAGCATACCATGACTCTAGACTAAAGATCCAAATTCATGTTCCTCCTATACGCATATGTGGTCAGACATGTAGACGTGGTATCAGACATGTGGTAACAATGCAGATAAGTTTTCTCTCTCTCATAATACTAGAACCCAGGGTCATCCAATGAAGCTGAATAGTGAGAGATTCAAGATAGACAAAATAAAATACTGCTTCACACAGTGCGTAGTTAAACTATGGAATTTCCTACCACAAGATGTGGTGATGGCCACCAACTTAGATGGCTTTAAAAAAGGTTTCGACCAGGGCTGGGGAATCTCTGGTCCATGGGCTCGATATAACCAAAACAAAGGAATGATTCTATTTCCAATCAGCAGCTGAGCGAGGATAAGAGCTTAACTCTGCTGCACAGTGACAAAGGTTCCCTTTCTAACTATGCAGCAAAAAGCTCTTATCTGCAATCAGCTGCTGATTGGAAACAAAAGTTTTTCCATGCAGGGGAGAGGGGACAGGCGTGGAGAGGAAGCTGCTGAGTGATTCAGTCCTGCTTTCTTCTTTTTTAATTTTATTACACGGGTGACGAATGGAAGCCAAATAGTATCAAAGGCCTCAGAATTAGTATGCCCCTTCGCCATACGTAGGTTATGAATTAGCTTTTCCATCAGGGCAAGCTTCCATACACAACTATACCAAATCTCTAAAGTAAAATTTGAAGATCCCACTCCCCGCCCACTATTGTAAGTTGAGCTAATGTTAAAAGAAAAATTATAAGTTCCCTATGTAATAATTTTGTACCTGTAAATTGGGAGAGGAGTGCGAGTACTGGGGTTTTGGGAACTAATTGTATAGTAATAATAGAAATCTGATTAAAAATGGGATCCCAGAAATCAGACACATAGGGGCAAAGCCACCACATGTGGAAGAAGGACCCACATTCCGTGCATCCTCTCCAATGATTAGGGGATAAAGAAATGTTCCTAAAACTCAGTTTCACTGGAGTAAGATACCATCTATGAAGCAAGTTTAGGGTTACTTCCCATATTGAACAGGAAACAGATTGTAATGGAGGCGATGGCCACATATTTTTCCATGCTAAGTCAAGGTAGACAGACCTAGGTCTGCCTCCCAAACAGCCCTGAGTCCGGAAAATTGATCAAATGTCGCATCTGTCATTATATGATATAAAATGGAGATCAAACCCTTTCTCTGGCTTGAAGATTCCAAGCAGATATTGTCAAACGGGAGTCCTGCTTACTTCTGAGGTTAGTCCTGCTTCCATCTTAGGCGTGTCCTGCTTACTTGTGAGTAGATATGCTGTTCATGCTTATCTCTGAGTAGACATGCAGAGGTTTGGTACTTGGGATGCTAGTTGAAAGTTCTGCTGAGTGATTAAGTCCTGCTTACTTCTGAATAGGTTAAAATTCATAATCATATTCTGGCCCCACCCACTCTGCTTTTGGCCACATCCCCTTTGCCTTTGGCTCTGGCCACAGATGGAATGTGGCCTATGAGATCTTTCCCAGATTGGAAATTGGCCTACAGGCTGAAAAAGGGTCACCACCCCTGGATTGAACAAATTTATGGAGGATAAATACCAGTTGCTGGGAAACAACAGCAAGTGAGGACTATTGCTCTTATGTCCTGCTTGTGGCCTTCCCATAGACAGCTGACTGGCCACCGTGGGAAATAGGATGCTGGAGTAGATAGGCCTTTGTCCGGTCCAGCAGGGCTGTTGTATGTACAAAACTGGATTATGGTAAATTTTTAGTATAAGAAAGTATTTGGGTGTATAAGCTGCAACACCGATGTTTATATGGTTAAAACAAGCAAGATAGTGCTGGGGATGTGAAGGCATTTATTTTATTGTGTTTTAAAAGATTTGACAATTAAATCTGTGTCTCTTGAAACAGACCTATTCTGGCTAGTATTCAAGAGAGAAAAAAGTCATTTGAAGAATTTCTAGAAGAACAGATACAACTAGAAGAGCAGCGGCTGAGCCAAAAAGGAAACATAAAGGTTAATAATTATAGCTACTATTTGCTACAGTTTTTAAAATGTGCCAGTTTCATAATATGAGGTTGAGTCCCTGCTTTAATTATGGTGCTCTCTTATAGATGCAATATATAACACGTTTTAGAAAATCTGGAATTCCTAAACAGTATTTTGATAGTGGCCGTGTTTGGACATCATGATAATGCATGATAGGTTAATAAGCTACACACAGTAGCTTATTTTGAAACAGTCTATGATCCCCTGACACACGAATGGGCTAATAAGCTTGTTGTTGTTCAGTCGTTCAGTCGTGTCCGACTCTTCATGACCCCATGGACCATAGCACGCCAGGCCTTCCTGTCCTGCGCTGTCTCCCGGAGCGTGCTCAAGTTCATATTCATTGCATCGGTGATGCTATCTAGCCATCTCATCCTCTGCCGTCCCCTTCTCCTTTTGCCTTCAGTCTTTCCCAGCATCAGGGTCTTTTCCAGAGAGTTTTCTCTTCGCAACTAATAAGCTACTGTGTGTAATTTGATTCACACCACCCCCTGTCCTGCTGCAGTCCTTCCACCCAAGCAGTGGAGCTGTTTCAACTCTAAAGGGCTGAAAGTCTGCCATCAGGAGGCACCTGATCCAACATCAAAACCCCACATGACTACTCACCAAGAAGTAGTCCCAGAGGATCAACAATCCTGAGTCCACCAAAAAGGGGGTGATGGCTATAAAACCTTTGAAGTTTGCAGGATCGGGACCACACTTCATACACAGCCTCTCCCAGTTGGGAGGCACCCAATCCAGCAACAAAAACCTGCACAACTATTAACCAAGGAGCGAAAATCCCGAGTGCTCCAAAAGGGGGTGGGTGGGTAGAAAACGTTTGGGGTTTGCAGGATTGGGACCAAGCTTCACATGTAGCTTCTCCTAGTTGGGGGGCACCCGATGCACCATCAAAACCCTGCATAATTACTCCAGAGGAGCGAAAATCTTGGGTGTACCAAAAACAAGGTGGCACAAATAAACCCTTGGGGGTTTGCAGGAGCAGGACAAAACCCTCAAGTTCGCATTTCCCCCCATAGCCATTACTGACATAGATGCCTTTATTGTCATCAAAACTGACGACAATAAAGTGGAGTTGCACATTTCCCCCCAACTCATTGCTGGCAGAGCTGCTTCCATTTGCTATAGCACTGTAGCGGTAAAACAAATTTGCGCAAAAGGGAATTTGTGCAAACCTGGAATTATGCAAAAGTGCAATTGTGCATCCCCCCACAATAGCCATTTTGCTGCTTCTTGGAAAAGTGACCAGAGAAGGAAAAAGTGGGTGGGAGCTATAACTTCCTGACAGTTTGTTGGAATGGAGTGAAATTGCACAGCTGGGATGCTCTCATTGAGAGCTTTCAGATGCTGTAGTGGATAATTGTAAAATTTGGTTCTTCATGGAAAAGTGTGCATAACAGGGAAAAGGGGGTGGGAGCTATAACTCCCTGACGGTTTGCTGGAATGGGGTGAAATTGTATAGGTGGGGTACCCTTATGGGAAGCCTTTAGATGATATTGTGGATAATTGCTGAACTGCGCTTCTTCACAGAAAACTGAGCAGTTCTTTTTATTTATTAAATTTTGGTTCTTCCCCTGTTTTCCCTTTTTCCCAAGTTGTGCAGTTTCAAAGCAGTGATCAGGGAAGCCTGTCATTGCATAACTTCGCTGTAGCAGGGTAGCACAATAGCGCAAGGCTGTCATTTTACTTGGGGAAAGCTGTCATTTTGTAACTAATGTGGCATCAGGGAAGGCTGTGCTTGTTTGGCTGCGGTTGTCCCTGGGCTGCTTGTCAGATCTTGGAAAAAGGGCTCTGCAGGCTGGAGCAGAGCGGCCACAGCGGTTTTGGCTGCTCTTGCCAGCCGACTCTGTAGGCAACTGGAGTAAGCTACGCTGAGTGCCAGACAATACCATAAACCATGATGGGTTAAATAACTTTTACTGCAGACCGTGGGTTATCAGAGTGAGTTATTTCAGCCAAATATGCCATTGTGGTTTAAAAAACTGACAGTTGACACAATAACCAACGACGGGTTAAATAAGCCACCGTGGCTTATTTAACCCATCGTGTGTTATTGTGTGATTCGAACGCAGACAGTATGTCATACTCTCCCTATAAAGAAAACAAAGCATAAATATATCGATATCTGAAGCGTAATATCTTTTTTTTTTTTTTTAACTTCTAGGATGCTGGAAAATCAGCTTTCCAGAAACCAGTTACAAAACGACCCTTTCTAAAACGAGGTGATGGTTTAACTAGGTTTACCAATGCCAAATCTAAAGTAGCTAAACAAAAAGAAAGCAAAGTAGCTCTTCTTCCTGATATTTCAGAAGTAAAAGATATTGTCAAAGCAGACAAACCACAGCTTCATCGGAAAACTGCCCCTTCAAATAAAGATCACATTTCTGACAACTTTCTGCTTAAAAATGGTAATCAGAATGCTAAAACAAAGAAAGCTTTTGCTCTTCCTGCTCGGAAAACAGTAGTGCTCAGGAACAGCATTGGGAAAGGTATCCCTTCATCTACAAGACAAAGCCCCAGTGAAAGGAAGCCCGGAGAACTGAGAAATTCTGTCAGATCAGAAATAAGTGGTGGTAGAGAAAAGAATAAAGAAAATATAATGGCTCTTGCAAAGCTGGATGAAACTGACATCAAGTTACCAGAAGAAAAATATGAGCGACCAACGGAACTAATCAAATGTCTTACAGATTTGTCTGAAAAAGACCCAGAACTCTCTTTTGAACTTTCTTTCCAGAAGAAGTTGGGAACCTGGGAAAATGAAAAAGAACAAGAAAAAAATGAATTGGATGAGTTCTTGTTTCTAGAGCAGGCTGCTGATGAAATCTCTTTTGCTAGCAATTCCTCTCTTATAATAAAGATCTTGGATCAAGGCCAGCAAATTTCCACAGGCCATAGACTGTCTTCTACGCCTGTCAAATCAAGGCAGCAGCATATGAATGTTCTGGATATTATGGCTGCGAATAACAGAAATGGAGAACAGTGTCTTTCCCAAGAAGCTAACAATGAGAAGTTCAAAGGCACAATCGCTGCTTCTCCAGCACCTGAAGTGCTGAAGGATCATCGAAATAAAACTGGTGTTAAAATGCTTCAGGCTTGTCCCATAGCTGAATTTCAGGATTTTGGAGATACTGGGTGGGATGAAGATAAGTCCGATGGAAGCAGTGATATGACTTCTGAGGAGGAATTTGAGATTACCATAAAGCCTGCAAGTGAGAGAGAAAAAAAGCTTGCTTTGAATAATAGACGTGACAGTCCTGAATTTTCTGGGTGCAAAGGACAAGCTAAAGGCACAAGCAGAGAAGCCAGTCCTGGTTTACTGGAAAAAGATAGCGACCAATCTAGTGAGATAAACAAAGCTGCTATATCACCAAGTGTACGCTGTACAAATGAGAATCAAGTTGATTTCGATGATGAAACATCGTGGTCCGACCTTGAAGAGAATGGGAGTCGGTGTACCCAAGTTTCAAACACTGATGTGGTTGTTAAAGTGCCTCTGTCCCCTGACTGTTCTGCTAAGAGTGAGGCATTCTGCTCAGATAAAGTGATAAAGAGGAAGGTTGCCATGATGAAGAAAGGGGATGTAACGCCCAAACAAAGTGTGACTGATAGTGAGCTAACTGCTCCCCCCACAACAGATCTGATGCTGAAACTCTTTCCTTCTCTGAGGCCCAAACAGAAGGTAGATGCACAACAAAGACAAGATGCCAAACCCAACATGGCTCGGGAGGAATCAGGAGGTAAACAAAGGGGAGAAGCTAGTATTGTGCATAGCAGTCAACCCCTTACATCTCAGCAGTACAGGTTTTCAAAGCCTCTGTCTATCTTGTATTCTCAAGAAAGAATAGCAGAATTATATGCAACTTGGTATAGTTCTACACTTAAGTGCTATGTTGCCTCGGGCCAGCCCTGTTGGCACCGTATCAAATGCTACGTAGCCCAGTGTTGGACGGTTTGTTCAGAAGGTCCCAGCTTCAATCCTTCAGATCCCCAGTTAGAAGGATCAGGTAGCCAGTGATGGGAAGGATGTCTACCTTGAGACCCTGGAGAAGCGAAGCCTGCCAGAGTAGATTGTACCACAGGGGTCCCCAACCTTTTTGAACCCGTGGGCACATTTGTGAATTTGAGAAACTGCTGTGGGCGCCACCACAAAATGGTTCCCATAGAGGATGTAACTAGTTACATAATGGCTGCTGTGGGGGTCTGGCTAGTCAAAAGTGAGCTAAAGAAAGGTGGGGGGGGGAGAAATTGTGAGACAAGGGGCTGGGAGGGAGGAGGAAATAGCAAGGCAAAGGGGTAGTGAAAGAGCAAGGCTAGAAAGAGAGAGAAATAAGACTACCCTAACATTTTCCAAGGTTTTTTTAAGAACATTTTTTTTTGAAAGGGACAGGGAGGGGAGAGCTTTGTGGGGGCCTCTGGAGGTCCCTATGGACACTACCTCGGAGACCCTGTAGTACTGGGGTAGATGGACACAAAGTCTGCCCTGATATAAGGTATATTTCTCTATCTCATGTTGGCTCCTCTATTGTGCAAAGGCTCCATAAACACAAGTGCCCTACTTGATTGACACTACTGTACTGTTTGTTTGTTTGTTTATTACATTTCTATAATGCCCAAGAGACAAAGCTTTGGGTGGTTTACAACAATTAAAACCACAAAGTACAGCATAAAAACAGTATAAAATATAAAAACTTAAAACTATAGTATAAAATTATAACTAGAATAAAACCTAGCAGCAATGCAGAGATTTAAAATACAGATTTAAATCAGCAGATATAAAAGATTAGAGTGTTAGAATGCTGTGGGGGGATAAAGGTCTTCACCTGGTGCCACAAGGAATACAACATAGATGCCAGGCAAACCTCCCTAGGGAGCTCATTCCACAGCTGGGGTGCCACAGCGGAAAAGGCCCTCTTCCTGGTAGCCACCCGCCTCACTTCTTTTGGCAGGGGCTCCTGGAGAAGGACCCCGAAGATGATCTTAGGGTCCAGGCAGGTACATATGGGAGGAAGCGATCCTTCAGTTAACTTGGCCCCAAGCTGTTTAGGGCTTTGAATGTTAATACAAGTACTTTGAATTGGGCCCAGACATGGACTGGCAGCCATTGCAGCTGGAAAAGCACTGGCATAATGTGATCTCATTGGCCAGTCCCCATTAACAATCTTGCTGCCCTGTTTTGGACCAGCTGAAGTTTTGGGATCACTTTCAAAGGCAGCCCCATATATATCGCACTGCATTAATCTAGACGAGAGGTTATCAGAGCATGGAAAACTGTAGCCAGGCTATATCTGTCCAGATAAGGGTGTTGTTGGTATATCAGCCTAAGCTGATAAAAGGTGCTCTGTGCCACCGAGTCCACCTGTGCCTTAAGTGACAGTTCTGGGTCCAAGAGCACCCCCAAACTACAAACCTGATCCTTTAGGGGGAGTGCATCCACCTCCAGAACAAATCGAATATCACCAAGGCAGGCAGACGAACTGTCCAGTAACAGTACCTCTGTCTTGTCTGTATTGAGTCTCAGTTTATTGGCCCTCATCCAGTCCATTACCGGACTGCTTCAGAACAGCCACTGCCTCACCTGGATTTGATGAAAAAGACACATAGAGCTGGGTGTCATCTGCGTATTGATGACACCTCAGCCCACACCTCCAGATAACCTTCCCCAGCAGTTTCATGTAGATGTTGAACAGCATAGTGGATAGAATAGAGCCCTGTGGAACTCCACAGCATAGTTGCCAAGACACAGAGGAATAATCCCCCTGTATCACCTTCTGGAATCAGCCATCCAAATAGGAACAGAACCACTGCAGCACAGTGCCTCCAACTCCCAGCCCAGACAACTTTATCCAGAAGGATACGATGGTTGACAGTATTGAAAGCCACTCAGAGGTCCAAACGAATCAACAAGTTTGCACACCCCTGTTCTTCTCTTGGCAAAGGTCATACCACAGGGTGATCAAAACAGTTTCTATTCCATAACCAGGTATGAAGCCCAACTGAAATGGATCTAGATAATCTGTTTCATTCAAGAGTGCCTGGAGCTGTTCTGCAACCACCGGCTCAAGCACCTTGCCCAGGAAGGGGATGTTAGCTACCAACTTACAGTAGTTAACATCCTCCAGGTCCAGGTTTTTTTCAAGAGTGACCTAATTACAGCCTCTTTTAAAGAGGCTGGCACCACTCCCTCTCTCAAGGAGGAATTTACAACCTCCTGGATCCAGCTTGTATTGATTCTGCACAGAAGTAGAATGCCTGAATAGGGCTTCTGTTAGAACTTAATGTGAGAGGCACTGACAGGGACTTTGGAAGCAAGGTAGGCAATGGATCTTGGTTGGAGGAATGCTGTATCCCCAAGCCCTTGTTCATATATGGAATACTGTATCCCCAAGCCCTTATTCATATATGGTTCATATATGTCCCATGCTCTCTACAGGGCAAGAGGTTGCGCTGCAGCATAAGCCATAACTAAGGGCCATAAATCACAAACTGGATTGTATACATATAGTACATTGTCATGGCTTTCAAACAATGTATGCTAGGGATATACTTGCAATATAGAGTTTGTAGGCGTGTATGTTTCCCCACAATGTGTCTTGTGCAGGCTGTTAAAAAATAGTTTAAAAAACAACACCATATTTTCTATCCCTTATGGTTGTAAAATCAAGTTTTCAAATGTTGAAAAAAATGCCACAGATCTAAAGTGACTGTTATGATTTCTGTTTATACATTTATATGCAGAATCCAGTCTCTGGATTCTGAACAAATTGCCAATCCCTGAGTTATGCAGTTTACTGGAGCCGTTTTGTGTTTTAGACTGGTTCCTGTTCATCATGTCTATGTGACAGCTATGATTTTAGTATGTTTTTCAAGTGGTTGATAATTCTTCTGAATTCCACTAGCCCCAAGCTGAACCCCGTGAATTTAATCCAGACTCATGGATACCAAAATAGACAGAGGCATCACTGAGTAAAAAAGATACTGAGTTAATAACTTTAGAGTCATGTTATAAAATTCATCTCTAAAGTCTGAATAGAGAGAGTAGGTGCCTGGTAAAATGTTACTACATGACACAATAGTGCATACATCAATATTTGATATGCTTGAGCATCAAACTCTGTTCACTTGTTACCTCTTAGGAGACACTGTTCGTTCCCAGCTTTTGAGAGAGAAACTTGTTGAACTGGAAATGGAAATTGAGAGATTCAGGGCAGAAAATGAATCTCTTACAAAACTTCGAGAAGAGCGCGAGAATGCTTTGGAAAATCTCAGGTAACTTTCTTCAGTCTTTCTGTCTGACATCTATCCCCTTGCGCTGAAGTTGACTTTAACCTAGAGCAGGCCTACCTAACCTATGGACCACCTGCCATGTATGGGTGTCAGAGCTAGTGGGGCAGTCTGTGATTTAGGCTAACTGACTTACGATGTTCCCAAACTAATGTACTGTATGTGATATTGTTGGGCAGCATTCCCCAATTCTTTGAAGGGAGAGATTTATTATGGCTCATGGCCAGAATGTGTCTTTTGACAAATGATTCATTTTCATATTATGAAAACTGAGGCCACAGAGACAGTACAGCACATTCCGCTAAAAGATTTTCTCAAGTATTTGGAGGTTAGGAAACTTTCTTTGTTAAGGAGGGGATTAAGGCATGCAGATATTTAGACTGAGCAATAATAATGATCTCTTTTGCCAACCAAGAAACACTTTGGACAGTTTCTAAATATATCCCTGGCCTGTTCTTGGATTATTGTGTTTTAATGTATAAAGATGAAAAGGGTGGCCAAAGCCCCTTTGAAAGAACTGAGATCTCTTGCAGCAGCAGTAGGTTGTGTTCTATGAGAGTTTTATTTTTAAATACAGATCAGTTTTGTTTTTGTTTTTAAAAAGAAAAACAAAACACAACAACAACAGAAACAGAAACACAACAACAATACACATACAGTAAAATATCTCTTAAGGTTGTAAGACATCTACCTTTGGCTCCCCTTACACAACAAATGCTTATTATTATTATTATTATTATTATTATTATTATTATTATTCTCTAGTTCTTGTCTTAGTTGTATATCATACGTTGAGTTCACAGACATTATGTAATTTCTCCTAATTTTAACAACAACGGAAAAAAGAGAATCAACCATCTCAAAGTTCAAAATCCACATACATAGGTATCATTTTTCTCTATTTCTTGTACAAATTCTATATAAGGTTTCCAATCAATATAGACCAGTTTTGAATGATCACAGAGTGGGAAATAAGCCATGGGGACTTATTTCCTCCACTGTATGTGCTGGGAGGATTTACATAATTGCCCTTGTCAGCGTGGTTTGCCGTGTCATGTGAACCTGGCAAGGGTGGCTCGTTGCTGTGGTTAACAAGCCTCCCAGAACTCGGGTTTGCATGGCACAGCAAGCTGCACTAGTAAGGGTAATTATGCAAATACCCCTGGTACATATGGTGGGGGGAAATAAGCCACAAGCCACCATGGCTTATTTCCCCCACTGTGAGTGTGCAAATAGGCCCACAGTGTGTGGTTAGCTTGTGGAATTAAGGTTGCTGAGTTACAGCTAACTATAAGATGTCTGATTTCGGGGGAGGAACACTTTCTTGTTACCTTTGTACTGTAAATTTCAGGAGGGAAATGACTGACTTTGAACAACAGAAAACAAAAGAACTGTCTCAAATTGAAGAATTAAAAAAAGAAGAAACAAGAAAACTGCAAAAAGAACGTAAAGTTTTTGAGAAGTATGCACAGGCAGCTAGAGCCATTCCAGATAAAAAAGAACGTGATGAAATTCAGGTATGAATGTAAGAGAGAGCCTATCTGGTTACTTTCATTGAGACTTGACAAGAACAACAACAAAACACCATATATTTAATCAGTGCACCCCAGGTAGATAATAGATCACTTCTTCTACAACTAGTTAGTACTAGTAAAATGATTGCTTGGCTGTGATGGGTCTTGCATGTTCACATTTGGCTCTTCCAAAACTCTTTCCTGAATTGCTGCTCATTAAGGTGATTATGGGTAGTATCCTATTGTACCTGTGCATCCGTGGGACCCATTGCTTGTGGTGAAAACACTCGTTTCCATAACAGGTCAGGTCAGGAGAGCTTGCAGAAGGGAGCTCTGCTGACCTGTCCTGATCCTGAAACAAGCAGTTCTACTCATTTCCGGGGTTATTTAGAAGGGCAAAAGTCCCATTGCACAACGGAACCAGTGAAGGAGAAGCAGCCCTGCTGGATACTGCCCTGTGTCATCTCTCCAATTGTACTGCAACTAAATTGTGCTTCACAGACAGTGTCTCATTATTTCTTTCCTGGGCAAGTAGGCATAATGTGACCACTTCTTCACACTTGCCTTCTAGAATTACCTTTTAATCCCTGCTGGGATCAGGTTTCCCAGTCGATTGCCTAAAGTGAGGAATATGGGTTAATGAACCAATGCTTTGGGGTTGAGGTGAAGTGTACTGCCCAAGTCTTGACATAGAACAGGATTGATTTTAATTTTATGGATTTTTAATAAATATGTTCCTTATTTTTCAGTGTATCCACTTTGTGTAGTTTTTATCTTGTACGCTAGAGAGGTTTCCACCCCTAAAGGTGGCCTAAAAATAATTTTAAATAAATAAAATTAAAATTCTGATAGCTCTACTGTGGAAAGAGATTTATTCTTTTGTTTATGTGTTTGTAATGTAGCAGAAAGTGACTAGTTTGGATATTAATTTCTTAAGGCTTTGAAACACCAAATGGCAACCTTGCAGGAAGATTTAAAAAGAAGAGAAGCAAAATGGTCAACAACCCACGCTCGACTTAGAGACCAGATTGAGGCCTTAAGCAGTGAGAATATGCAACTACGGGAAGAGATCAAAATTATGGAAAGATTTCGTTTGGATGCTTGGAAGAGAAAAGAAGCACCTGCGAACAAGAAGAAAACAGATGGTTCTGCATATTCAAAGAGAGCTGAGTCTACAGTAAGTCTTTATTTCAGAGAGGCAATATGATGTAGTAGTTATGTCACACAACAATTGGGAGACCTTGGTTCAGCCCCCCACTCAGCCTTGAAGCTTACCTTGGGCAAGTCACCATATCTCACCCTAACCTACCTCATAGGGTTGTTGTGATGATAAGAGGGGGTGAGTGGGGAAGAACCATGTAAACTACCCTGAGCTCTTTGGTGGAAAAGTGGGATATAAATTATTTTTTTCCATGTGACCCTTATTTGACTGGAAAACAAATACACAATATTCAAGGTTGTTAAAATGTGGTGAAAACTTGAAACTTGCCTCTGATGGATGATGAAATGAAACACAAACTTCCCAGTCATCCAAGTGTATTAGTTCTGTTTTGGTAAAAACTGGCTTACATTTGAGTACTCTTGGCTGTTTAAACAAGGTGTCTTTGTTGTCATAAGTCTGATTCTTTCAGGAGGAGAGTTTGTGTGAGCAGCTGTTAAGGCAGATGAGTGATTTAGGAGTCTTGGAGAACCAAGGACAGAATATTCTGAGTGCAAAGTCCTGATTGACAAGCTATCTCCATTCCTAAATTTTTCATGCTTGTGTATTAGTGTACAATTCTCTGGCTTAATCATTCTCGTGATTGTGTTTGACAGTGTATAAATGTTATAAGCTAAATATTAATAGCTTATGTTTGATTGGTTTTAGTTGTACTAGTTGTGAACAGCTTTGTAAATTAATTTTGAAAAAGGGGTATACAAATGTGGTAAAATAAAATCTTTACTTTCATGGCAAAAGGTCTGTGTTCCTGGAGGTTGTTGCAGCATTTTAACAACATTTTTATGAGACTGCTGGTTTAATATTCATTAGTGTGGTAGCTCCCATCCTATGGAACTCCCTGCCCTGGAGGTCAGGCAGACGCCAACGCTGGGTTTTTTCAGCGCCTCCTGAAACAGCTCTTTTCCAGGAAGCCTTCCTTGATTAACCAGCCTCAGTTTTATTGGCACCCTGTTTTTTAAAGAATAATCATTCTTTTTAGCTTTTGTGCATTTTATCTCTTGTTGTTCACTGCTCTGGAATCTGTTTAGATGTGGAGCTTTATACAAATGTTGTAAATAAATGTTTCATTTTATTTCAGCATTTGACAGCTGTATTGCAAAAAGGTCAGGCTGTGTCTTCAGTTCAACCAGAAAAAAGCAGCAAGATAAATGGCAAAAGTGATTTGTCATTAGAAGGTAAAAATATTTATTTACCCGAAACGGTTCTGTTTCTTTTTATCGATAAGGTGTCATTTTATTAAATGTCCTTTCTTTTGCAAGTTTGCACATGTGTTACTTGGTGCAGGGCTGGTTCCAAATTTTGGTTTCAATAATTTTATTCATACAATCAGTCAGGGATGCTTTGACTTGGATTCCTGCATTGAGCAAGGGGTTGGACATGATGGTCTTATAAGCCCCTTCCAACTCTACCATTCTATGATTCTAGTCAGTCTAGAGAGAGACTTGAGGTTTCCTTAATGTATGCGGTAAGCTTTGACAGGGTAAACTACTTTATTATTTACATTCTTAATCTCTCGTAGAAGAGAGCATTGCTTTCTCCCGCTGCTGGGAGTACCACCACCTCTAGCCATTGGGGAGTAATTATCCATTTGATTCAAAAGATTGTTGTTTATAAGCAAACTGTAACAATTAAAAAGCCAAGAATTAGACTGATTTATTTCATTCAGTTTCAATTTTCAGAGGTGCGTATGGATCCTTGTGTAGTCAAATCAGCACCATCCATGTACAAGAGAGATCTTGGTGGGCTTTGGGGAACCCAGAGGTTTGAAGAAGTAGAAAACTTTAGGGAAGAAAACGGGGGGAAGGGATCCCAAAACGGGCCAGTGCGTGCTCAGTGCATGTAGATGGGGACGGGGGGTAGAAAACTGAGTGTAAGAGGAAATGGAATTGAGTTTTGTGGAAGAGGGCGTGGTTGACTGACTGGAACACTGAACAGAAGCACTCTACACTGCAGTATTTTGTTGCAGGTCCCACTTGGGTTTATAGAAAGAGGACACTGAGGGAAGGTGAGAGCCAGTGTGGTGTAGTGGCGAGAGTGTTGGACTAGGAGCTGGGAGATCCGGGTTCTAGTCCCCACTCGGCCATGGAAGCTCACCGGGTGACTTTGGGCCAGTCACAGACTCTCAGCCCAACCCACCTCACAGGGTTGTTGTTGTGAGGATAAAATGGAGAGGAGGAGGATAATGTAAGCCGCCTTGGGTGCCTTGCAAGAGGAAAAAAGGCAGGTATAAATGCAATAAATAAATAATAAAGGTGAGGGAATCCAGTTCCATTGGGATCTGCTGCCTCAAGGCACTGGCAGTGCCTTGAAGTAATGGTCACCCAAGGAACAGTCCCCTCTTCTCTGCTGCTCAGCTGTTGCCCAGTCAGCTGAGCAGCAGGAGAGGTATGGAGATCACAGGTAAGGGAGGTTTGAATTCCCCTTCCTGTGATCCCCTCCCCCATCTCTTTCACTGCGGTTTATGTGTGCCTGTGGAGGGTGTATATATGGATGGATGGATGATGTGCGTGTGTGTGTGTGGATGGGGGGGGATGAGTGAGTGGGGGTACATGCTTTAGCCTGAGTACCGCCACCCAGAGGGAATGCCCCCTCTTTCCCAACTTTCCCAAAAGGAATGAGGAGGGGCAGTTTCCCCAGTCTTGCTTAAATGGATATACAACTTGATATTCTGGGTGCTAGTAATGTACTGGAATACTTTTTTAAAAACGGGTAGCAAAACTTCAAGAGGTCCCGAGAATAGGATTTCCCCATGTTCATTGTATATGTGAAGTGAATGGCCCTTATATTAATATACACTTTTTAAAGTCTGTGTATTTTTACATTTTGGGTTGTGGCTAATGCTGTATTATGTGTGATAATTGGATTCTAATGGGTATTTATGGCTTTCAGTTAAGTGAGACAACATACCATTCTCTCTCTCTTATGAGTCAGAAATTTACTCTGGATCTTCCAATCTTCTGTCATTTTTGCTACAAGGTTAGCATTCCTGTTAGAATCACTGGTGTTCTAGCCAGTTTAGAAGTGGCTTCCAACACTTCCTTACTGACTTCTCAGATTTTAGGAGCTGAACGTTAGCAGAGATTTGGGATTGTTCTTGGAATGGAATCATACCAATGAATTTATAGGCTTGTGTTTCTTTACTTTAAGGAAATGCATTAAGGGCTCCTATGTAGGACCAGAAGCCCTAAAACTAGTGGCTTTTCACTAGTTTCTGATCATGCTGTTACCAATATAAAGAAAACTCAATAGTGAGTTAGACCAATAATTCCTCTAAACCATCTGTGACACCACAGCAGACAGTGGGCAGGTTCAGATGCAATGCCACACCATGTAAGGCTTTGTAAAAGACCCTCACACGTGCACAGTCCTGCTGCCCCTCGTGCATGGCAGTTCCTTGCAGTCTGCGATCCTGAGTCTTTAAAAGCTTGTTCATGATGTGCCAAATCATGGTTTGGAATTACTTCTGAAGCAGGTCAGTGGCTCACCACAATTTCAGGCAGAGATCTTTCCTAGTCATCTGTTCTTCACTTCTGATGCTAGACTCTAGCATATGCAAAGATTAGAAATCCCCCCCAGCCCCGCAATCAGGTTTTTAAAAAGCCTCATTGCAGCAGTTGGGGGGGGATTTTCAGGAGGAGATGAGTGTGTGTGCAGGAGGGAAGGGGTTCTGAGTGCTCAGGTCAGGGGCCATGCCAGCAGTGGGATGGCCCTGCCTGCTTTGGGATGTGGCCCCACCCAGTGCTGGCAGGTGACCCCCAATGTGCTTGCTCAGGCTGAAAAATGTTCCCCATCTCTGTGTTAGAGGGTGGAACCTGGAATTCATATGTGGAACATATATATATATTGAGCACACTCAGGGAGAGAGCGGAGGACAGGAAGGCCTGGCGTGCTATGGTCCATGGGGTCACGAAGAGTCGGGACATGACTTAACGACTGAACAACAACAACATATATATATATATATTCTCTGCCATGAAATTATGATGCATTAAATTAAAATGTCTTATCTTCAGTGCCAAGTTATTTCCTGAAGTTAAAGGCTTCATGGCCTAGAACTGAGTAAATTATTCAAAAATATTATATTAGTTGCAAACACCTTGTTTGTCTGCCACTTATTCTACCAGCAAACTACTGTTAAGTAATAGCACCTGGTAATACTTAGTTGTAGCAGGGGTCAAATTACTTCATGTACCTGCACGTTCACATTTACTTGAAAGTAGCAGGAAATGAGAAGGGGATGTATTGTAATCTACCTCAAGCCATGTCCTAGGAAATGTAAATTGTACAATCTGATATTCTTATTTGAAATAGGAAGACCCTTTGCAAAACCTAAACTAGCAGCTGCACATGATGAGAGTAAATTGGACAATATGGCAACGACTTCTGAAGATTCCTCCAAGACGTTTATGGTAGTAAGTAAGCTAGGAGAATATTGTCTTTTTCCTGGTTTGCCAGAGGGATGACCCAGGGCCACTACTGCAACTCTGGAGGGGGTAGCTTAATGTTTTGCATTGGTACAAGATTTAGCTTTCTGTTGACCATGTGGCTCCTCTTTTAGCTGAAGTGAAATTTGTGGAGAAATGCTGAATGATACGTTAGTAAACACTCTGTATGCGTATAGAGATTAAGTCTTAGCTTAAGACTTAATGGGGGGGGAACCATTCTAACTTACAGGATGGTGGGCATTGGGGTTGGGTAATCGTCGTGCTATTGGCATGTTTTATTACTATGCAAACACAGAGAATTGGTTTTCTGCCGTTTGGATTCAAATAGTTCAGCTAAATACAATTTATTCTGCAAGAGCTTTTACTTCTACATAATAGTTCTCAGTGTGTTTTGGTGTAGCGAGAAGCAGTGCATTCAAACCAAAATGTTGTGTATTTTTTTTTAATTATTGGATATTCATCCTGCTTTTCCATAATATTCAAAATGGCATTTATTACCTGTCCTGCCATTCCTGTGGCTTCATGGCAAATCACAACAATGGGCATACCAGCTGGCAAGGTTATAAAGCCTCACTTGCACACTGTATTCTGTGGGAACCTAGATCCTTTGGAAGCTTATCAGGTTTTTTTGGTAAAAAGAAGAGGAATGGCAGACCAGCTTCCCCGAGCAGCAGCTTGCCCACCACTGCTGAGCTTTGCTTACAATGCACAGCTGCCTGGAAGTGTTATATTCCAGACTTCATATGGGCTAACGGCTAAGCCCAGTATGCCTGGCCAGCTCTGCATGAGCTGGCTGTGCACTCTGAACATGCCCCAGAATATTCTGCCACATGTGGCCTCCATGCGCACACATAAGAGCCGTGCTGGATCAGACCAAGCCTCCATCTAGTCCAGCATTCTGTTCACACAATGGCCAGCCAGCTGCCCGTGGGAAACCCATGAGTAGGACATGAGTGCAACAGCACCCTCCTGCCCATGTTCCCCAGCAATTGGTATACATTGGCATACTGCCTCTGATACTGGAGGTAGCATATAGCCATCAGAACTAGAAGCCACTGATAGCCTTTTCCATGATTTTTTCCAGTCCCCTTTTAAAGCCATCCAAACTGGTGGTCATCATTACATCTTGTACACGCATTGATGTGGAAAGGGATCCATAAAACTAGAAGGTTTGACGGCTACTACAGTGGAATGTATGCTCTTTTAATGTTCCTATTTACATGAATGAAGTTTGTTTTGTGCAAGAGCAATTCCCAAGGTATTGTGGCCATTTAGCACCCACAGGACTATTGTTTACCTCTTAAGAAAATTGATCACATTTCTCCCCCCTTCAGAATGTACATGGCAATGCAACTGTTGAGCCATCATCCGCATTAAGTCCTTATTCTTCAGGTGGCGAAGAAGTAGAGAGGGAAGCTAGTCATCCTGATGGAAAGGTAAGAGAAGAAGCATTTCCTCGAAAGAGATTCCACCGTACTGTATTAGAAAATCCTGCCTCACCTCAGAAAGAATGATAGCCAGCCCCATACCTGTGCCTTTATAAAACTAATCCTGTGCTTGGGGAAGCTTTTTGGACTTGGAATACACGTTTACGCTTTGCCTAATCTTCAGAATTTAGTGCAAAGAATACCAACTAATGTGTAATGGCAAAACCAAGAGGTCTCAAGTCTTCACAATATGGATTCCTTCCCTCCCCCCCGGCCACCTTCCATATTGGCATAGTCTGTGCACCAGCAGTTTCTCTATGTTCCCCTCAGCCCCATAAGCTTTTGTGCTGAATTTAGGCAGGGGCCCCATTACGCAGAGAAAAGCACATTGCCAATTTTTACAGTCTTGGAGCTGTTTGCCAGGCAGTCCTAAGTACTCAGAGGCAGTTCACACTCAGCCCTGGTGTTTGGTTATGCTTATAGCAGACATGGGAGTAAACTTTGGGCTTGTGTAGCCTCCCTCGCTGCATGTAGAAATTTCAGCGTGAGCTCGGCCATGCTCAAAATGTGCCGAATCCAAGAGATCCATTTGCTGCAAAAAAGGGGATAGATAATTCCTGTACGGCCTATGCAAGAAGGCTGCAAATCCCACAGCCATGTATGGGACCATCTCTAAACAAGGCCCCAGTGGGTTTATTTGGGGTTGGGAAGGAACCTTGTTCCTAGTCACATGTGTGGGAGGTTTCTGCCTCTTTCTCTTCCCTAGCTTCTGCCCATAGGACTTTGCTTAGCTGATTTGCTTGAATGTTGTGAAACTGTTTTGTAGATGCACATCTTCAGATACTTCAAACTATTCCAACCTTTCTGTGTCTGTAGGATTGTTAAGAAATGTATTTTTACCTGCTTTTTTTCTTTTTAGATTGAAAAATTTTTTAAAAATGGTTCCCACCTTATTATCTTCCCTAATGGTACACGGAAAGAAGTAAGCTGTGATGGGAAGATCACAACTGTGACCTTTTTTAATGGGGACGTAAAACAAGTTCTAGAAGATCAAAGAGTGGTATGTATCCAGCAAGTAGTACCATTATTCATATATGGTCAGAACATTTCTATTAATGTCGATTTTATGAACTCTTCCCAACAGATCTACTATTATGCAGATGCCAACACTACTCACACCACCTACCCCACAGGTTTAGAGGTTCTACATTTCTCAAATGGACAAATAGGTAAACTGAGATCTGTTCCTGTTTTGCTTATGGTGACTCTGTAAAGCAAGGGTGTAGAACCTCTGGCCCGCAGGGCATCCCAATCTGGCCTGTGCGGTCTCTTGGAGTTTCCCCCAGGGGGTGGGGCTTAGGCTTCAAGCTCTTCCTTCTGGAACAAGGCTCTCAGAGGACATCCCCCAGCTGTTGTCTCAATCTGAGATCAGGCAACAGTGGGGATTCCCCTCATGGCGCATGCCAGCAGCAGATCCTCAGCTGAGAAGAGAAAGGGACTCAGCCGCTTCTCGCTTCAGGCACCTCACCTCCTTCCCCCATTGTGGGAAGGAGGCAGGTTGTGCAAAGCCAGCTGAGTCCTTCACCCCTCTGTTGGAAAAGCAAAAGGGAATCAGATGCTGCTTCTTTGTGTATCCTGCCTCCTTCCCCAATCTGTCAGAAGAGCAATGGGGACTAGGTTGGCTTGACTTTGCTGCATGTAGCACTTCCTTAACTGGGAAATTCTGTGCGTAGCGAAGCCTGTTCCCTGGCCCAAACACCAAGTGGAATATCAACCCTGCACTTGGGCTAGGTAGCAAATGACATCAGGTGGCCGTGGCCATGCCCACTGGCATCAGGGGAGTGGCTGCACCCACCTGACATCACATGGCCAACCGAAGGCTGGGTAGGGGCCCTATCCAGGCTCCAACCCAAAACTAGTTCTGCACCCCTGCTGTAAAGTGTGTATTGATGACGCTACATTAAATAATAACATTTATACAAAACAAGATGACTGAACTTACTGACATGAAATGTGCATATTACTGCAGAAAAGCATTTTCCAGATGGAAGGAAAGAGGTTGTATTCCCCGATCAAACCATTAAGAATGTGTTCACAGATGGACGAGAAGTAAACATTTTCCCTGACGGCACCATTGTCCACCTGCAACAGTAAGGTTTTACTTTGACATAACAATATTGGATCAAGTTTGGTTGCATCCATATAGGAAAAGTAGTAAGTCTCATTAAGAATGTGTTTGAGGAAATAGACTGTGGTACTGAGGGGGAAAGATGTCATCAAGGAGGTAATTCTCAGTGCCAAGCGCTGCTGTTATGGAAGTCTTTGTGGTTCCCTTATTTGATCCTTCCCCAGGGTGCCCAGGTTCAGGAGTAACAAAACGGGGGGCAGCGATCATGGAGCCATAAGTGAGGGCACACTGATGGGCAGTGGTGCTGCAATAACTAGCTGCAATCTGTTCTCCCTCCACCAGTTCTTAAGTTTGCTTTTCAGCAGAAATTAGCTATAATTTGTGCATTGGAAATTATTTATAAACATTGTTTTAATTAAGGGATGGAAGCAAGATTATAGAGTTCTGCAATGGTCAGCAAGAAGTGCATACGGCCCACTTCAAGAGACGTGAGTATCCTGATGGTACCATCAAAACTGTGTATGCCGACGGACGCCAAGAGACACAATACGCTTCAGGTCGCGTAAGAGTTAAAGATAAGGATGGTGATATTATAATGGACACTCTCCCCTAAATGTTTGTGTTTTATGTCTTAATAACTTATCCATGTTTTGTTTGTAGCATTCTCTGAACGCTATCCTAATCTCGTTTGCAGAAAATGTATGTAAAAACTGTTTGTACATAGGCAATAAAATTGTTTTTGTCGATATTTTTAAAATAATTTTAATATGTGAGACTTACAAATTAAATGAATCGCTACATACAGCTGAATCATGAATGCGTTGACACAAAGGTCCAGTGGTTGAAAGATGCATTATATGACCAAATGGCAGTACATTTCTGAAGGGAAGCTTAAACTTTGAGGTTCTTCAGCCTCTTTGTAGGTAATAGTGACCCATTTTTTAGCAGTTGTGTTGTTGCAAATTACAGGACTACTGGGTAACATCTTGTACTAATTGCATGTTTCATAGTAAACCTTCTATATATTAGCACTGTGTGATAGAAGAAAATGTAAACCAGCAATGGGAACTTTGGATGCTAAGAGCAATTCCACTCATATACCAACTTCCCCAAGCTTCCCACTTTTGAATGTTAGCTTAAGGCAGCATTTAAAACAGGGGTAGGCAACTTTTGGGCCTCTGGATGTTTTGGCCTACAAGTCCTATGATTCCTAACCCTTGGCTATGCTGGCTAGGGCTGATGGAAGTTGCAGTCCAAATATCTTGGAGGACCACAAATTGTCCACCTGATTTAATGGCACAATTGGGTGAGATAGATGTGAATAGGTTAGCCTAGTAACTGGAACAGAATCCAGCAGCATCCCTTAAGAAGTTTCCTCTTCTGGGATATCCAGAGAAAAACGGTAAAAAGCCCAAGTTGAAGCAGAATTTCTCTGGAGAAGAGACAAAATGGGTGTGCTCTTGAGCCATGTAGAAGTTGTCAAGAAGGGGAAGGGGACCAAAAAAAAAAAAAGCCTAGCCATATGCTGTCCTACCTCTTGAGCCCAATGGGAAGATATAGCCCAAACTGTATACTCTCCCACACCATCTCTGCACCAACTGCAGGAGTGATTAACTTGGAATAGTACATTTGGGGGGAACAAAGTGGTGCTAAATTAATGCTAATCCAGAACCAGTAGTATATTGTCCTGTCCATTCCTAATAGTTTTTGGCAAGAAAAGGCAGAATATAAATGCAATAAATAAGAATAGGGGAGGAGAGAGACATACGGCTTGCACTGCCTTAATAAAAAAATGCACGGTGTTCACTTGCTCATCTTAATACTGATATTGGATGAATAGTCTACTGCTCATGAGCACACAGCCAATAAAGCTTTTAAAAAAGTGATTGGCAAAAGGGAGACTTATCAATACAACTCAACTTTTAAGGTATAAACAGTGACAGATAGCTGAAGTGGGAGCTGCAGCAGAGGGAGGTTGAGTGTTTTTTTTTAGCTGTTGCCAATTTTGGGCTGTCATCCCTTACCCCTATCCCTTTCCACTCATCTTACTTTCTCTGGATACAGTCCTGCCTTGTGCCTCTCCTACCACCACCTACCCCAAATCCTAACCACTAAATTGCAGTGCTGGTACTGTTATTTGGGTAATTGTAACTAGTTGTGAAGAGTTCTGATAGTAATAGTAAGCTGTTTGATACAGAGTCACACCATTGGGCCATCTAGCCCACTATTGTTGACAGACTGGAACCCTGGGAAGTACTGTCAGTCTGGAATTTTCCCTGCTCTACCTAGAGATGCTGGGAATTGACTGTGGGCCCTTCTGCGTACAAAGCATGTGCTTGATCACTGAACTACATACCTTCCCAAATAGTTCTTATTTGTCCTAACCGTGGTGGAATAATTACAAAGCTGAGAACTGGCTGGCCATACAACTAAGGCCCGAAGCACATTTTACTACCGTTCTATTTACATCCACTTGCCAGGATATGAGAAGTCTTGCCTTAGCACCAGATGCTACACCCGGGTGGGGTCTTCTTGTAAAAGCACCCTTGTATGGCAAAGTAATGCCACCATTAATGTCTTTAGTGTACATCTGACAAACTAAAGATAGTCTGTTAAGAAGATCAAGGTAAGTTTAAAGAACATGAGTATTTACTTTAGCAATTTCTTAAAAAAGGGAACTATTTTAGAACCTCAGCAGTTCACACAACTCTTGGAGACAGTTATGACATCTGAAGTCTAAGCTGCTAGAGCAGATTAAAAATATTGGGGGTACAAGTAATTGGAAATAGTTAAAAGCCAAGATGGGTGGGGTGCTTAGACTTCCTTCCTGAGTTAATGACTTGGAACAAGTTTGGAAAAATGGCATAGCCCCACTTTTTGCTCTGAATTGAAGGGTGAAATGTATCGAGTAGTTGGGGAAAGTGGATCTCCCCACCCCCCACAGTAACACATCTGTACTATATTAGCTTTATTATAGCCCCTCTTACATTCAGCATATGAAAGCTATTACTTAAAACCTCAAGACGCTTCACCAGCAACGCTGTAACCACTGGTGCTGGTTCTGCTGTTGCAGTTTTTCTGGTGTTGGTGGGCTTTGCCTGACTCCTTATCCAGAGTGCAGCACTCTCATTTCTATGGGAAAAATAGCGTAGGGGTGGCAGTAAACAGCTCCTGCTCTAGTTCATCTTAGTGTCCAAAGCAAGCACCCTTTTTTGACCCAACTGTGTTACAGATTGATGGAATCACATTCCTTCGGCATGCGTCGGAGGGATAACGTTTAACCAGAACAATTCATAATATGGCAGCTTCTCCATCAGCTGCAATACCAACACAGGAAGTTGAAATACTTCCCAATGCAAGCCTGGTGCAACAGTGTTCTTCCATGTGTGTTGATTCCAGCAATGAGCTCAGTCTGTCTGTGAGTTGTGGGTGCTATATACACTGATGGCAAAACTACTATTGGCCCTGGATGGTGCTGTACATCCCCACCTACATCAAACCCAGCCAGCTCAGTAGCTCCCATATGACCATAATGATGCAGCTAAGACCATTGGTCACTTGCCCATAAAAGGTATTTCTTTATGCATGTAAAACGGTACATCAGGTGGGTCTTATGTGCCGCCTATTGGTCAATGGCAAAATCACTGCTCCAATTAAGTCTTTTAACTATCTTTCCTGCCTTTGAAGCTCAGTTTCCAATGACATGCTCAGAAAGTACTAGGATCAGTGAGAACAGCAAAACACGCACAAGAAAAACAGGACATCTCATACTCTCTGCAGACAGGGCTTGGAATGAAACCAAGTGCGACAAAAATAGGAATTGCCATCAGCAGAAACTGCTATAACAATCTGATTCTAGGCATATAAGTTGATCTTGTAACGTTTAACAAACGTGCTAGGATTTGCCCATGTAGCTGCCCTACGAATCTCATGCAGCGGAACACTGAAAAAAGCTGCCGATGACTTGCCACTCCACTCTTCTTCATCCAGGACAATGAAGTCCGCATCATTCCCATCTGGGTTAGGAGAGTCCAGACTTCAGTTGATGTTTTCTTTTTAATTTCCCCCTAGGCACATCATGAGGATCTGGAGATCTACGAACCCTGTCTCAAGCTGGAGCTGAAGGAATCTGTGGAGGCTGCTGTGGGGTTAGGACCGAGCCAGAGGGCCGTGCAGCATTTCTAGATTAGCAGATATAGAAAGGGTTAAAGACTGCGAATGAACCAAGGCATCCTTAGCCAGGCCAGCTAATAAAGCCTCCTTCCTGCACTGTAACAGAGAAGGTGGAATTTCCAGAGAAACTGAATCCCCGCAATTGCTGCCCAGTTGTAGGGGACTGACAGGGTTTTGGCGGGAAAAAGCAGTGGGCCTGGAAGATGATGCCCCTGTTCCCACAGGGCGGTCTGCAAGCCCCTGGAACTCCTCTGGGGAAGATTGCATCGAAAACAGATTTCCTAAATTTCCACTCAATTCTGCCTCTCCATCATCAAAGAAATTTTAATCTGTCTTAAGGCTCCTTCTGGCCAACCGCCTGGAATATGACACAGCAAAAGCTGGGCTCCTGCATAAAGCCAAGTTCACCCCTTCTTCTCCTCCTCCTCCTCCCAAACTCGCATCCATACCAGCCAGGGCTGTGTTGTTGTGGGCGCTCAATTTTGCTCTGAGCCCTGCTGAGGAAAACTGTCCCACGATGGAGAAAAGGGAGCTCTGGATGCAATGGAATGGCTTGCTTTTTCATAAGCTGTATACAGACAAACCGTTTCAGTGCAAATGGGAGGCGTGTCAGTAATGGCCGCCATTATTGCCTTCCTGTTGCTTACAGAGGCAGCTTGAGAACAGCCCAAGGAGACTGCCGGGCGAAGCTTATGAGGAGACTTGTGGGCAAAACCAGACTTTCCTCATAGCAAACAGCAAAGTCAAAAACACAAGGAGGAAAAGGCTAGCCAAACTGGAGGGAGTGGGGTGGAGATGATGACCAAGGTAGCTGACAAGAATGGAGAAGCTGCGGGTTGTAGGGATGTACAAAAATCACCTTTCGTGGATTATGCTGATGGTGGGGGGGGGGGGAGGCGTTCCGTCCCTCCCCCCAGAATCCTGGATGGGGGGGAGGCACTCCGTTCCTCCCCCCCCCCAATCCTGGCCGGCTGGCTATGCTCCGCAGGGATTCTGCAGAGCCACCGGCCGGCTCCGCCAGCAGCCGGACATCCGGCCGCTGGCTAGCAGGGACGCAAATGGCGGCAGCATTTACGTAGCCTATCACGGCTGACTTACATAGCCTATCATGGCTACATAAATGTTTACGTAGCCTATCACGGCTGACTTAAGAAACAATGCGCGTACACAAATGGCGGCGGCCACAGCCGCCGCCATTTGCGTTCCTTATTTTGGCACATCTTGGTCTACGTCAAGATTTTCGTAGACTAAGACAGCGAAAATAAGGGGAACGCAAATAGCATAGCGTCCATTTTTAAAAAAAACCTAGCCGTGATAGGCTACGTAAATCTTTTTACGGAGCTGCCGCCACCAGGAAGATCCGTCCCAGGTAAGTCTCGTCCAAGGGGGGCAGACCGTTCCGCCACCGATTTCAGGGGGCCGAATGCGCTGGCATTCGGCCTCCCCGAGATCCATGGCGGAATTCTCTGACATCCCTAGCAGGTTGTGTTTTTTTTTTACTGTTTTCCCTGAAAGGAAAAAAGATTAGGAAGGGAGGAAAAGAGAACGACAATAACACAGACGCGTGCAAAAATTAGGGAGAAAATTGAAAAAACTAGCTTAAGTCAGAAGAACGGGGGAAAACCCACGACCACTTCAGTGAGGCAAAATTGCAAAACTGAGCTTCAAAGGCGGGAAAGACTTAATTGGAGCAGCAATTTTGCCATTGACCACTAGGTGGCGCATAAGACCCACCTGATGTTTACATGCACGAAACGAGTATCAGAAGCCTCCTTCAACACACACTTCCTCCCTTACCAGATAGCAGCAGCTGTCCTCTCCACAGGTGTCATGCAAGTCTATTTCAGATGCTATCCAAAGACTAGCTCTCCTAGTGAATGGAGTAATTCCTTTCCCATTTCCACAAGGCTGAAAGGATGTGAACCACCCTTTATAGCTCAACGTCGCAACAGAGAGCTGGGATGAATAACACGTGGCCCTCCCAATGTTTGGAAAAAACAATGGAGAAAAGAAAATTGAGAAATCCCAGGTGCCTATAGAAAAAGGTTTATTGTAGTTCTTTTATATTGGCCTGACATGTTTCAGAAATACTGATTTCCTTCTTCAGGGGCTACAATAAAAATATATACATACATCATCTTGGTTATTACATGTTACTCCAGAACATATAAAAACATCTCAAACACTCCTAAAATAAATAATTACTATAAAATTATATAAATTTCACAGCCAATTTTAACCTATACACAAATAATACTTCTCACATTCATATAAAAATCAAGAAACCATTACTTACAAGTAATGGTTGTACAAGTTACAGAAAGCTAGATTCTGGCTGAACATCAGGAAAAACTTCCTCACTGTTAAAACAATATGACAATGGAACCAATTACCTAGGGAGGTAGTGGGCTCTCCCACACTGGAAGCATTCAAGACGAAGCTGGACAGCCATCTGTCCGGGATGCTTTTGTATGGACATTCCTGCATTGAGCAGGGGATTGGACTCAATGGTCTTATAGGCTCCTTCCAACCCTACCTTCTATGATTCCACTTTTACACAGTAAAACCAACAAGGCAAAAAATGAGAACGACGAAGTGCAAAGATTTGTTATCTGTATATATAAAAAAACTTCAAGTGAGAACATCAGGATTACTTTAACCACAATAATTATATTACATCAGTACAGGTTTATACCCCTTCATGGATCACTGCCTTGTTGTGGCGAAGGGGCTTGCGTAACTCAGTGAAGCCATAAGCTATGCCGTGCAGGGCCACCCAAGACGGACAGGTCATGGCGGAGAGTTCTGACAAAACGTGGTCCACCGGAGAAGGAAATGGCAACCCACTCCAGTATTCCTGCCAAGAAAACCCCATGGAATGTATCACAAGGCTAAAATGAACCTGAGCACACTCCGGGAGGGAGCAGAGGACAGGAAGGCCTGGCGTGCTATGGTCCATGGGGTCATAAAGAGTCCGACACGACTTAACGACTGAACAACAACAGGTTTATAATATTAAGAAACCTTCCTCA
Organism: Heloderma suspectum; assembly: GCF_057233095.1. NCBI lineage: Eukaryota > Metazoa > Chordata > Lepidosauria > Squamata > Helodermatidae > Heloderma > Heloderma suspectum. The sequence continues at coordinate 32,055,378 of NC_139460.1, read as the reverse complement.
CATAGAAACAGACCAATTGGCTTGTCTACCTTATATTGCACATTTGAAAACGCCCAGCACCATACACACACACACACACACACACACACACACACACAGAGAGAGTACTGCGCAAAAGTCTTAGGCCACCACCAGCTTTGTTGTTTTAGCAAAGTTTTAATGACCATCCATAATTATTTTTCAGTCTCTGTATTAAGATACAAACAGAAAATACAAGGAATATGTACAGGCAAAAGTCAGTATTTAGTGTGACCTTCCTTGGCTCTAAGCACATCTTGAACTCTTTTGGGGAGACTGTCCTGAAGTTTTCTGAAGTAATACCAGGCTTCTTTCAGCACTTCCCAGAGTTCTTCTTTAGATGTAGGTTGTCTTTCTCTGTCCAGGTGATCCCATACTGCCTCTATAATATTCAGGTCTGGACTCTGTGGAGGCCAGTCCATGACTGTCAGTTTTATCAGCTGTTTTCCTCGCTAAATATGATTTCACTGCATTAGCAGTGTGCTTGGGATCATTATCATGCTGAAAAATGAAGCCATTCCCAATCAGGCGCTTTCCAGAAGGAATGGCAAGATGAATTAAAACCTGTCTGTACTTTTCAGCATTCATGATACCATCTATACAGACAAGATCGCGAACACCTCTGGTAGAAATGCAGCCCCAAACCAGGACAGACCCTCCACCATGTTTCACCGAAGGCCGCAAGCACTCATTTGTCCATCTCTCTCCAACTCTTCTTCTCACATATTGTCAACGATTGGACCCCAAAACTTCAAACTTGGATTCATCACTCCATAATACTTTTTTCCACTAATCCTCATTCCAATCTTTGTGAGCTTTAGCATATCTTAGCCTTTTCACCCTGTTCCCCTTCCGCAAAAGTGGTTTCTTGGCTGCTACCCTTCCACAAAGACCATTCCTGGCCAGGCGCCTGCTGTCACTCTAGTGTAAGGGAAGGTCACACTAAATACTTGCCACTTTAGCCTATGGAAGCTTTTTTCTGATATTTTTCCTATTGTTGAATACTGCATATAAATTTCCTGTATTTTCTGTTTGTATTCTAATGAAGAGACTGAGAAATAATTATATATGGTCATTATACCATTGCTAAAACAACAAATCTAATGGTGGCCTAAGACTTTTGCACAGTAGTGTGTGTGTGTGTGTATATGTGTATATATATACATACATACATACATACATACATATATATATATATATATATATATGTAAAAATATTATATTCACAGCAAATTAGATAGTGTTGACCTTTATAACAGAGTGGGCTTCATGAAGTAAATTTGTAGTAATGGAAGTGTACCATTTATCAATAGCTCTCCAAAATGGCATCCCTCAAGCATGTGGGTGTTAAGCAAGTAACATCCGGGGAAAACTGGCTCATACAAGATTACAATATTTTTTGGTGAGTCTAGGATCTGTTTATATTGGGCACAAAAAGCAAGGGATTAAGTTTTTAGTATGGACATTCCTAACCTCTCTTCCCTTCTCTACTTGTCTTCCTGGTCATTCAAATAAAGTTTCTTAACGGTCTAAGGCAATTTTAAAGAACTACATATTTTTACAGGTGAACAAATGCCTGTTGTTCAATTAAGATAAATAAAATAAATTTTAAAAATCTGTACAATAAGTTGATGTGAGGACTTTAATTTGTCTGATTATCTTACTAAATGGTGGCATAATATAAGGGAATTAGAGTTTAGGTTTTTTTCTATGGTAAATCCTCTCTTTTAAGAGAATGCCTTAGGGATGCCATTTTTGAGAACTACTGACAAATGGTACACTTCCATTACTACAAATTTACTTCATGAAGCCCACCCCGTTATAAAGGTAGTTCAACACTATCTAATTTGCTGCGAAAAAAAAAGGTGCTGGGCGTTTTCAAATGTGCAATATAAGGTAGACAAACCATTGGTCTGTTTCTATGTGAGGAAGTTTTCTTAATATTATAAACCTGTACTGATGTTTTAATATAATTATTGTGGTTAAAGTAATCCTGATATTCTCATTTGAAGTTTTTTATATATACAGACAATAACAAATCTTTACACTTTGTCATTCTAATTTTTTGCCTTGTTGGTTTTAATAAGTGTAAAAGTAGTGGGTTCTTGATTTTTATATGAATGTGAGAAGTATTAATTGTGTATAGGTTAAAATTGGTTGTGAAATTTATATAATTCTTATAGTAATTATTTTAGGAGTGTTTGAGATGTTTTTATATGTTCTGGAGTATGTGAAATAACCAAGATGATGTATGTATATATTTTTATTGTAGCTCCTGAAGAAGGAAATCAATTATTTCTGAAATGCGTCAGGCCAATATAAAAGAACTACAATAAACTTTTTTCTATAGGCACCTGGGATTTCCCCATTTTCTTTTCTCCATTGTTTTTTCCTGCACATGTGCCTCCCCTCCTCTTTTTATCCTCCTGATGTTTGGGCCTACAGGTTGCCCACCCATGATCTAGAGTATCATGCTAGCAAAGTGACATGCCTTCCATGGCAAGTGTTGTTGGGAATAATTTCTGGATGAGCTGAGAGGAGGATGTACAGGATTGCAACATTAATTAACACAAGCAAGGTACTTTCTGATGGAAGAACAGATATTTTTATTTAACATCCTACAGTAGTTGAACATTGCAACGAAACAGGTCTTTGAACTCTTCAATGTAGAATTATTCTCTACAGAAGGAAATACTAGGGAAAAACAAACAAATCCAAGTATAATGAAATCTTTCTCTATTCAGGTTTATTCTCATCACAAGGTTTGTATCTGAAACACAAAAAGGTAATTAAAGTTGGAGCCTACAACTCCCATTTCTTGAGACATAGTAACATAACAAAAGGTATGTGCTCCCCCATTGCATACATTGGCTCTTGCAGTCACCACTGGTTTTGTGTCTTGCTGTACCACTGAGTGGTACAGCAAATAAAAATAATTAAAAGCAATAAAACCACATGAAAACATTGAAGATGTGTCTTAACACCTTTCCAAAAAGCCAAGAATGGGAACCAATCTTCGCTCTGAAGGGAGAGCATTCCACAATTTGTGAGTAATGTGGAAAAAAACCGTTTCACATGTGCCAACAGAAGGGCCTCTCTGAGCAGATCTTAGTAACTGTTCTGTGACGAGACAGGTAGTCCCTCAGAGAGCCAGGCCCTCAGACATTTAAAGCAAGAGTGGGCAACTTGTGGCCCTCCAAATGTTTTGGCCTACAACTCCTATTAGCCCTAGTCAGCATAGCCAATGGTGAGGGATCATGGGAGTTGTTGTTGTTGTTATTATCTACATTTCTATACCACCCCACAGCCAAAGGTCTCTGGGCTGTTTACAGAAGTTAAAACATTAAAATACGATATACAAAATTTAAAAGCCATTTACATAAAAGCACACAGACAATATACACAAATAACATATAACTAAAAACAACTTTCAACAGTCATAACTAAAGACACATCCAGGACTGATTAAAACTCATCATTTGCTGCCAAATGCCTGGGAAAAGAGGTAGGTCTTAATCTGGTGTCGAAAAGATAACTATGTTGCCGCCAGGCAGATCTCATTGGGGAGCTTGTTCCACAGATGGGTGCCTGAGAAGGCCCTCTCCTTCGTTGCCGCCTTCCGAGCTTCCCTCGGAGCAAGCACTGAGGGAGAGAGAGGGCCTTCTCAGTTGTAGGCCAAAGCATTGGGATGGTCACAAGCTGCCCACCCCTGTCTAAAGGTTAAGACTAACACCTTGAATTGAGCCCAGAAAATAATTAGCAACCAGAGCAGAACTTTAAATACAGGGGTGATATGATCACAATACCACGCACTGGTTAGCAGACAGCTGCCACATTTTAATTGCTTCCTCAAATAAAAAGGATTCCCTGCACACAGAAAACCAGCAACTGCTCTTTGACCAAACTCTCATTTCCCCATTACCTTCCTTTCACTCTATAATTTTCTTCCCCATTCCTTTCCTTCCCCATTCCTGTCCCTCCTCTGCATTTTTAGTCCTTTCCATTCCCCTTTTCTCTACTACAACCACTGTTTTATGCACTCCTCTTTGTCCAATTGCTTTCCCTGGAAAGCAGGACCTAATGTCAGCTAAGGTTTCTCAGGGCACACATCAGAACTTCTTTCAGTGCCAGAGTTCACCTCTAGGAGATGTACAGTTATAGTAAGAAAAGCTATGAACATATACAGACTACCTTTCCATCTCCACTGAGAAATCAAAACCAGCAGTCATTCACTGAAAGAAAGGGTAACAAGTCAGAAACTATACCTTCCAGACTGAAGTCCTGGCACCCCTCCCTTAGATACTGTCTGGAAAGTGAGGGGAACAGGAGCCCTCCTTTCACTGGTACATTCAGGTCTCCTCTCTCTCCCTCCAGGCTGGTTCCTAGTCACTTCTATTGCTTAATTAGTGACTTAAGATTTGAGTACACAACTCTTATTACAACACTATCAATCCTCAAGCTCTGTTCTATGGCATGCAAAAATCCTACTGGTTGAGAATTGATAATGCAGGCATGTATTAGCAATTTCCTGAATGGCTTTTTAGAAGTAAATTGCAGGTGTGTGGCCCCTAATCCAGAGCAGCATTTTGGAATGGGGAGGTAGGGGGCTTTAACCCTTTGCTCCCACTCTGCTGCAGCCCTGATCCAGATTGGGGCCCTGTGCCTATTTGCAGTGTAAAAAAAAAAAGCTCCCACTGCAACAAACGGAAGCTTTCCCCTGCCCAATGCAAATAGCAGGTATGGGCCCCCTAATTCACGCAACTACTAATTGCCTGAATGTGTGTCTCATCTAATTTAGCCCAAAATTGTTTTAAAATCAGGACACCTATTTTAGTTTTCTATTTTTCATTAGAACCATTAAGGTTTGCCCACTGCGTGTAAGCAATTTCTTCAACAGTAGCGATATGTTAAAAACCCATTTTCTCAATTTCATGGAATTCATTTGCAAAGCCTTTATTTGCTTTCTGAGACTCTGCAAGGTTCACAAGCAAGGTAAGCAGTCTCTTTAGTGCTGATACAAGACAAACATGTCTAATACTTCTATTCAGCATACTTACTTGTCACTAGCTTAATTCTGCAAATCCCATTTCTACCAGCTTCATGTGAAACAGGTATCCATCTTCATATAAAAACACAGTATGCTCTGGTGAGTGTGTCTGAAAGCAAGATGTATGCCCATGTCAACAGGCAAAACACAGATACAGAATCAATATAGCTGTAGCAAATCCCTTGGCCCCCTCTATCCTTAAGCACTCTCACACACACAAATAAGAGAGGCTTCAGTCTCACGCTTTAATTTATTATTCATAGGCTCATTACAGATGCAAATCCTCAAAGACTCTCTGGCTACAAAGGAATTCCTCCAGGGGATTCAACCAAATGTTGCCGGCAGTTTGAAAGGGAGGCTTTCTGGCTAGGCGAACTTGGGGAGGGAGGTCCCGCCCCTCGCGTGATGCTTCCCTGCGTAGCCTCTCACGGCATCGCTGACTAGCTCTGAGCTGCCACCTCGCATCTCTTAGGTCACAGTCCCCAATCCCTTCCTCCTCCTGCTCGCCGCTTCTCACAGAAGGGGGCAAGGAGGAAGCTTCATGCCCTGCCATCTGGGAGTTGGTAACCTGAGAAGCACACCTACCTATATTTGAACTGGCTTGTGAAAATGCCTCCCACAGGTCTGGCTGCTCCTTTTCTGAATCTGAGCTGCTCTATCTCCCTGCACTCAGAATCAATCCTGACAATAACTACAAGGAATTTGAGTAATCCTACCTTCTTGGCCATCCAAATGTATCACCAGGCAAAGCTCCATATAAACTATAAAGCGGTGGCACACAGTTTGGATAGGCTCCTTGAGGTATGACTAATTTTGTCCCACTGGCATGGTGATGGGTAGCTGGACTGTTCATAATTTGCCAGGATAGTGTTGTAATAAGAACTGTGTGCTCAAATCTTAAGTCACCAATTACGCAACAGAAGTGACTAGAAGCCAACTTGGAGGGAGAGAGAGGAGACCTGAATGCACCAATGAAAGGAGGGCTCCTGTTCCTATCACTTTCCAGGCAGTATGTAATGGAGGGGTGCCATGACTTGAGTCTGGAAGGTATAGCTTCTGACTTGTTACCCTTTCCTCCAGTGAGTGACTGTTAGCTCTGGCTCAAAGGAAAGATCCAACCCTTCATCTTTGTTTCAGCAGGAGTACACGATAGGGCTGCATGCATGGAACAGCAGACAAATTTGAACCCAATATGTTTATTCCGCATCACCCACCTCCAGAAACCATAAAGGATGGTGATTGTTTTGTTTACTCCACTGGGGAGACAAGGTCCCAGAGCCACCTCTAGCAAACTTAAGGTTAAAAATCAGACTGGAAATCTTAGGAATAAGGTATCAAAGAGTTATGCTGTGATTCAAATGGTCCTGGCTTTTAATTTCTACTTTTATTCATTAATATATTTATTTATAATCCCATGTAAAGCCAGTCAAGCTCTTTGTGTATGGCAGAAAAAAAACATATATACAGGTTGTGGATGGGCAGAGTGGATAGGATAAAATGAGAAGGGTAAGAAAAAGCTTACCAATGAGGAAGCACAGAGGTTTTTCCCTTGGAAGCAGTCCATCACGGTCCACAATGCTTCTATGCTCCATTCAGGACAATAAGGAATTCTTTCTGCTGCTGGATCATATAAAGCAGGTTTGAATCCAGCCAGCAAGACTCTGAATGCTTGAGCAGGGTATTGCATGAACTGAGGAGGAATCTGACGTAATCTGAAACAAACTTGAAGTTAGTAACTTTGAATATAGTAACTATATTCAAGGTGACAGTTCATGGCCAAATTTCACAAGTAACAGTAAGCCAAGTTGCAGTTTGCTGAATTGTGCCAATCATTGCATCTGAACCCATCTCTGCAAACAAACCATGGTTTGTTTTCCAGCAACAAGCCACAAATGAGAACCCACAGTTTGAGATGGCTTATGACCTCCAGCTTGTTTTAACAGTGGCTTGTCATTACATCCAAACACAGAACTGTGGGCTCCAGAATACACTGCAGAACGAAGGTCTCCTGACACTGATGTCAAAGGAAAAGGGCTTGAGGGGCTTCCACTGTACCATCTTTCAGTGAAGGGAGAAAATGAACACCTTCAAGAATAAATTCAAGAGGGTCACTACCCATAACAGGTAGTTTGGAGGAGAACCCCACATCATGCCTTTCTGTGACAAGATAGCAACCCCCCTCCTGGACAGAACAGATATCACACCTGTGCAGACTGTGGTAACAGTAACCACAACTCTGCAAGAACAGCCATCGTAGACCAACCAATAGCCCCTTGCCTGGGCAAACTGTCCTGAGGCACCTGGGGGATGACTTTGCAAGGGGCATGTCCCTATGCAATGGGCATCACGCATTCTTACACAGACAGCCTGCAGAAGAGCAACTGAGCACTAGTGGGGTTTCCATATCACTGGCCAAACAACCCCAGTCGGCAGAGGCAATGTCGATGGACACACTTCTGGAAGTAAGTGCTTCTATGCTGCCGGGCCCCTCTTTCCTTGAGTGGGTACGGGAATCCTGCTTGACTTTGGACTCCTCAGGGACACTGTGGCATTCAGCAAGTCCCCACTAAACAACGACTTGCCCATCGACTTCCCTGCTCCCTGCAGAGATGGAAGAGCAGCAGAACAGCGGTGAGGAAGGCAGCGCTCTAGTTGCCATAGTGTTGGACCCTGCTCCAATTACTGTGGAACTGAAGAGAGTGTTTGATAAGCAGAGCGGTGTGGCATTCCTGAGCATAAGGGAATGGAGTCTGGTTATTCCCAAGATAAAGGTTTCCTTTTTTAAAAAAAAAGGGTGGGATGAGAGCAGGGACAAATAGTAGGAATTCTGTAAATAAAGTGGGGTGGGGAAGCCCAGTAAAATCTATGATAAAAGAAATAAGGGGGTGGGTGATGAAACTGTAAAAGTAGGGAACTGTAGCTTGTTTACAAGCCATGGCTTCTTCAAACACTTTACATACCATTCCTTTCTGGGAGCAGAGTATTTTGAAAAGGAAACACTGGTGGAGCCCTTGGATAATACTCAGATGTACAATTTGAGGGTGGGAAGATGTGGTAAGACTTGTACAGGAGGAAGCTTCCAGGAAGGCGCTCTTACAGTTTCTTTTAAAATGGAGGGGGGAATAGTTAAATATTCAATGCATGTCTAAAAAAAGGATGGGGGTGGTTCAAAGATGTCCAACAATTTACTTAAAAATGGGTTTTGTTGTTCAGTCATTAAGTCGTGCCTGACTCTTCGTGACCCCATGGACCATAGCACGCCAGGCCTTCCTGTCCTCCGCTCTCTCCCGGAGTGTGCTCAAGTCCATATTCATTGCATCGGTGATGCTATCTAGCCATCTCATCCTCTGCCGTCCCCTTCTCCTTTTGCCTTCAATCTTTCCCAGCATCTGGGTCTTTTCCAGGGAGCTTTCTCTTCGCATTAGGTGGCCAAAATATTTGAGCTTCAGCTATAGTATCTGTCCTTCCAATGAGCACTCAGGGTTGATTTCCTTTAGGATGGACTGATTTGACCTCCTTGCAGTCTTCTCCAGCACCACAGTTCGAAAGGATCAATTCTTTGGCACTCAGCCTTCCTTATAGTCCAGCTCTCACAGCCATACAATGCTACTGGGAAAACCACAGCTTTGATTATAAGGACCATTGTCAGCAAGGTGATATCTCTGCTTCTTACTACGCTGTCTAGGTTTGCCATAGCTTTCCTCCCAAGGAGCAAGCGTCTTTGAATTTCATGGCTACAGTCACCATGTGCGGTGATCTTGGAGCCCAAGAAAATAAAATCTGTCACTGCTTCCATTTCTTCCCCTTCTATATGCCAGGAAGTGATGGGGCCAGATGCCATGATCTTCGTTTTTTTAATGTTGCGTTTCAAACCAGCTTTTGCACTCTCCACTTTCACCCTCAACAAGAGGCTCTTGAGATCCTCTTCGCTTTCTGCCATTAGGGTGGTATCGTCTGCGTATCTGAGGTTGTTGATAATTCTCCCGGCAATCTTAATTCCGACCTCTGATTCATCCAACCCGGCATTTCTCATGATGTACTCTGCATATAAGTTAAATAAGCAGGGCAACAATATGCAGCCTTGTCGTACTCCTTCCCAATTTTGAACCAATGGGTGGTTCCATGTCCAGTTCTTACTGTTGCTTCTTGACCCTCATACAGGTTTCTCGGGAGACAGGTAAGGTGGTCTGGTACTCCCATCTCTTTCAGAATTTGCCACAGTTTGTTGTGATCCACACAATCAAAGGCTTTAGAGTAGTCAATGAAGCAGAAATAGACGTTTTTCTGGAATTCTCTTGCTGTCTCCATGATCCAGCGAATGTTGGCGATTTGATCTCTAGTTCCTCTGCCTCTTCGAAACCCTGCTTGTACTTCCAGTAGTTCTTGGTTCACATGCTGCTGAAGCCTAGCTTGTAGGATTTTGAGCATAACCTTGCTGGCATGTGAAATGAGCGCAATTGTGCGGTAGTTTGAACACTCTTTGGCGCTGCCCTTCTTTGGAATTGGAATGTAAACTGACCTTTTCCAGTCTTGTGGCCAAAAGCAGTCTTTAATGGTGAACTTGTTTAAAAGACCACAGAGCCCTTACTTTAAGAAGGATGGTGTGCGTGTGTGCCCGCATGTGCGTTCCTATTTCAACAAAAAAAGAGAAAGCCATGGACAAGTCTAAAAACTGATCCCCTTTCCATTCAGTTAAAATTGTATGGAGTAATGGAGTGGAAAGTTAGTCACTCACAGTGAAGTTCCATGCTGGTTCGGTGTGTAGAGGGCGTCCATAATGGGTAATCTCCTCCCACTGGGCAGGAAACATGTGACCAAGATCTTTGCCTTGGTCCTGACCTCTGCAGTCCTCCCTTCCAGTTCTGTCCTACCTGAGCTAAAAACTGAGGAGCCAGACATCGGGGGAAGGACAGTGACAGGATAAACTGCAACCCTCTGAGAAAGCGCAGGCACCACTGAGTGTATTGTTCAATAGGGCTTGATTAGATGTGAAAACTCAACCTGGTGTTCATACAGCATGGTTTGGATGCCCCCTTCACACTGAACCAGAATGGAACTTCACACTGAGTGACCAATTTTCCATTCTACCTGGCGTTAAGGAGGCATCCACGATAGGATGTTCACACGCCAAGAGACCAGTTAGGGTGGGCATAATCTGAAGACTGAGTTCTAGGACTGTGGTACTTCTTGTTGAAATACTCTTTGTCCAAAGGCTACCTCTGCAAGCTGTATCTAACTTATAGTGCCTCACGAATGCGTTATAGGAAGACCAAATAGCTGCCTTATAGATTTCTGCCAAGGGCACATTAGTACAGAATGCCTCTGCGGTTGCTGCAGCCTTGGTGGAATAGGCAGTTACATGTGCTAGGTTGGGAAGTTTTGGGAATTCGTACACAGCAAAAATCCAGGCCTTGAGCCAACATCCAGTGAGTGCCAAGTCCCCTCAGAGGGGCTCTGTGAAAGAGAGAATTGACCTTAAGAAGAAAGGAAGGATGAAACAAAGGGAGATCTGGAACAGAAAACAAGAGCTTGAACAGCAGATAAAAGGACAAGGCCTAGACAAAGTTGTGGAGAGACACATGCTCTGTCCTGGGTGAGGCAGGAAATGAAACTGGGAAGAAGGAACCACAGAGGCCAGGACCAAGGCAAATATTTTGGTCATATTCCCTGCTTTGTCCTAGGAAGATAATTCCTCATGGATGCCTCCTCATATTTAACAGGGAAGGGGAGCCTATGCACTTTGACAAGGGAACATTAAGAGGTAAATTAAATGACCACCAAGGAAGACAAATGGTACTCCTCCCAGCAATGGTAACTGCTTTCATCTGCATTTCTAAGTAACAACCAATCAGGTGTGTTTATTGCATTAGCAGCTCCAGGTGCCAGTCAGAGCTGGTGAATGCTGGTTTTTGGAATGGTGGATTATTTGTGGAAAACGTAGGACCTCTTGGAACTTATGTGATAAGGTTATCACAGACCTAATCAGGTGGTGGGTACACAGCTTTCCCTTCCCCAAAGTAGGAGAGATTTTCTGCAGAAACATAACAGAAAGGCAAACAAGAGTTGGGGGAGAGGCAGGGAACTCTGGATACTGCTTGTTTTTTAAATACTTCTTCCAGACTGCCCATGATATGCTTTCCTGGAGGCTGCCAGTTACAGAGACCAAGAGGGCCAGAGGTGTGAGAAGCGTGTAGGAATGGCACAGGGCTGGGTAGGGGAGAAACATTTTCTCATGTCCCTTCAAAGTTAGATATGTGACTACCTGGTAGACTTGCTTAGAAATCTGTTTCTGTGGACAGTCAAAGCTGGGAGAAATATCTTCCCCTCAGTGCTGCCATGGGTAGGAAACAGTTGAAGATTTGTTTGGTCATGTGCACAACAATTCACTGCTAAAGCAAGCAACAAACCCTGATTAACATAAACCATGGCTTACCGCTGCATGTCAACTCAGCCAGTGAGCAACTTGGTTAGATGCAACTAGAACATTATGAAGGATGCTAATATTTATATTTGGTACAGATCAACTTATCTGGTTAGAGTTTCACTAGTCTTGATGAACAGGAATTTACAAAAAATGCATGAGCAATGTATAGGTTTACCTGCTTGTGGGTAGCGTATCGGTTGAACCATAATCAACAAATTCCACCAGAATTGAAAGAGGACTGAACTCATTAATTGAGAGGAGCTTTGCTCGATACCACAAGTCATCTCTGTACTTTGCAAGGCAAGGCATGCCTACAAGGAAACCCCACCAATTAATTCAGAATCTAAATTCTATAACTATATATACCGTGTTACAGACCATCTTTACTTTATAAAGATGGGAAGGACGTCACATAAAACTGTCTGGAGTAATTAGGTATGATTTAGCATCGGTTGTGCTCCATGTCTGTTTTATGGAGCAAACAACTGTTCGCCTGGGTGATCCTTTGCAACACTAACTAGCATTCTCTATTTTCTACTGGCATATCTGGCAGCAGACTAGTGAAGATGAACAAACAAGTAGCTAGAATATTAGTACAGGTGAGTGAGGCAAGCCTTGCAGCTCTTAGCCATCTGACTGATGTTCAGAATCCTTGGCCATCCTTGTCTGTTATAATTTTACCACACACTGCATCTAATTTGAGTGTGTTAAGTGCTAGGGATCAGGTTAAAATACATCAAGACACACCACAGTTCCTTGAGAATAATGTATATAGTTTGATGGAATCAAGTATTTGTCATTAGATGCTTTCAGAGCACAGCTGCTTCACCAGAGCTGCTGTCACATAAGGATACTAGGATTAAATTATTTCACTATGTGAAGTTCAGCAGAAGCTCAGAGGGGAGTTCTTTGCACAGTTTTTATAGCAAGGGGGACATATGAACTGCTTTCTGGAGGCTTTGCTTTTTCCTACTTGACTCCGAATGAAAGCAAGAGATTGAGATTCCATTCTAGAATAGTTTTAACACTTTTGCTTTCGGTTACATAATGAATAATATTCTATATTTATAATTTAACTTAGATTCTAAGAAATAAGATACCTTTTCGAAAATCTGTTAGAAAAGGGATGGACTCTATGTTCCGATTACACTGACTCAAGGCTTGATCTAGAGTTTCAGAATCTGAGCTGATTCCTCTGTCCTTTGTATCATTATGCTGGTTAGCACTGTCTGACTGGTCAAGGGATATATACACCTGAGACCAAAAAAATAACTAAATTAAGAAATGCTCATGTCAAAATAGTAAGAGGCTTAGAAATGTGTTAGTTCACAGAGAAATAAAGATATTGGAGAGGGAATTCCCCCCCCACAATGAACGTGCCAGCCTCCCATTTTTAATCTAATGGAAGGTGGTCAGAGTTTGACAAGATTCTACTGCTTCAGTTGTGTATAGATAATTGCTCCAATAGCTCAAAGCAGTTAACAAATAAAAAATGTACAATAATAAAAAGAATAAAAGCAAACAAAACAAATGCTGAGAAGGCTGGTATTTTCCATGGCAACTGCCCATACCATAGCTTCTTAGGCAGTCTCTCATGCTTTGAAAGCTACTGTTTGTCATATCTACTATCTGTGCAGCATCCTAACTCCCACAAATTCTTCTGAAAAGTATTAAAAATGGCATTGGCTGACACCTTAAGTACAGCTATTTATAAAAGTCACTTTGAATTGTATTAAGTGGGGCATCATTTTTAAAAAATAAAGTAAAATGCTGGTCATTTGTTCTTTATTGAGGTTCTCAGCAGATTAAGCGTTTGTAGCGCAGTGAACAACCATTCTCATTTGCCTTGCACTCTGGTCTGCTCAACAAAAACGTTAAGTAGCACAAAGACAAGTTCTTGGATGGGTATGGCATTAACTGGGTTCACACAATACGATAACCCATCGTGGGTGACTACCCATGATGGGCTAGTGTGTTGTTCTGCCGCCAAGTCCTCTGCGATACCAGGTGGAGCCACGTGGACTGAGGGGGACGGGAGGGGGAAACAACACACTGTCAGGCGCACCAACCACACACTGGGGTTTGTTCACAGAACAACCCAATGCGTGGCTAGTCACGCACTATGGGTTAGCATGTCGTGCAAACATGTCCATTGCGTATACTAGTAAATAAAGGTTATAGGCAAAAGGTAGAGTAGTGGACAGTGGCCAAGTAGCTCCTGGATAGGGATGAGCAAACAGAAAGCTGGTTGCCACAAAAACATGGCAAAATTTAATATAAGCATAATTAAAATACAAGTCATTGCTAAATTTCATATAAAGTTATTGTACCTGTCTTCAAGTACATCAAAAGAGTAAGAGTAACTTATTAACACAGAATACAAGTCCTCCAATGCATTTCTGTGAAAGGGAGCAATTACAATATATCAGATGACATTAATGATAGTTGCTTAGCATGTTTAATAATGATACCTCATTAGGTGACACAATATGTGTTACTTTCACTGGATAGAGTTCTCCAAGAACAGGCAGCAATGGCGAGATATATGGCGGCAGAAGAGGAGTGTCTACTTCAGACATGAGTAACTCCTAGAACAAATGAAGAATTAGGACACCCCGTGTGTCTAGAAACGTGTGACCAGGAGCCCAATCTGTGAGAACGATCCAAGAGAATGCCAAGAATCTTGGCACTTGGATCTATGTCTCACCAGAATGTCATGGGGGCTATTCTGTGCAAGACCCACTCTTCAAAGGACGCACTATTTGGGGAGCAGGGGCCATAGCTTTTTAAATGCTGTGAAATGCGTTTTAGGTGCAACCCTTGAGGAAAAACCCTGAGTTGGGGTAATCACTTAACAAGACCATTATTGTATGCATACACAGACACATGTCCCTATGCCTCCTCCACCACAAAAAGCTTGCAGTCTTGATCCACCCCACTCCCACCCTCCAAAAACAAACAAATGGATAATGCTATGGACCAGCTGAGGTAACAAAGAAGTGGGAACTTAACAAATGGGATTCAACAAGGTAACAAAGCAATGTTTAGCTTAAAAGCCAAGATGTCCGTTGAACATTTAATTTTACCTCATGACTGATTTCACAATTTTCCTCCAAATCATCTTCACCGCACTCTGTTATAACCTAGAATGTGTTAGGAAAGTTCTTTTAAAGTAAACCTTAGCAATTCAGTTTCTAAAAGTATAGGAAATGGTTGCAAACTAGGAGTTTCTCTCTTCAAGGACACACATTTCCAACTACAGATTGCCATCTAAAATTTGTAGAAAAAAAAATCGATTTAAATTTATGCCATGGAAACTGTAGGAATCAGGACTAATCTGATATTTAAAAGGTGACTGCTCCAGAGAAACAGGAAAATGGAAATCCCTTTCCCCCTAATTCATATGGTGGTTATTGACGTCTTACCTCTTGACCTGAAAGTTTGCCTTATCTACAGAGTTTCTAAAAAAATGTTTCTAGGTCACTCTTCAGTGCTGGAGCCCTCCCAAGGCGGCATACAACAATAAAATGCATATAATAAAAAACAAATGCAGTAATAAAAACAATGAATGTTTAAAAAAAACACCAAACACCAGCGTAAGACAGAACCCACAACACAACTGCAGCCACTGAAGGCAGGTGTATCTGATGCCAGCGGGGCGGTGAATGCATGGCAGGTTTTAGCCAGAATTCTAGTCAGAGCTCCATATGTTGGATAGCTCCTTTAGACTTCTGACTGAAACCCAGAGTGGATTCACCACCCCTCTAACATTGGAGCCATCAGAGTCCACTGACTGCAGCTATAACCTGCTCTGATAATACACTTGCATGTCAAGCAAACTGGGACGCTCTTGCCTAACACTGAAGTTGCTGAATTTTCTCTTTCATATGTATTGGCAGGAGGGAGATCTGCTTACTCGTAAAAGGACAATTCTTCCAGTTGAACCAGGGTTCTTGTCATCAATAAGGAGAATGAAAAACCTGGTATGCCTGCAACTAAGCTTTCCCTTCAGCTGCAGTTTTGGTCCAACTTTCTTTCCGCTAAAGAGGGTGAGACCTACACCAGCTGTTTGTCACACAGTATGATTAAAGACTTACTACAACAGCTGGTGCTTCCTACACCTCCATCCTCAGACCTACCCTGATAGGTTTCTTTTGAACAGCACACTGCAGTTCACAACTGTGCGGGCATGATAATGAAATGAAAATGGTTTAATGAAACGGTTGAACAGTTTTTTAACATTTGGGATTCGTATTACCTGATGTGCTTGGACAGAACAGCTACAGCTGAAATGACATTTCTTACACTTTCTTTCAGACTCTACCAATCATATTGTCCTCTGTATATTTTAGGAAATGGCAAGTCATGCTGAGAAGTTCATCAATAAGGGGAAAAAACTGCAACTCAATAAAAATGATCTATACAGCAATTAGTAACTGAGTGTTTTACCATTCCAAATCTGAAATTATTGGGTAGTGTCCAATTGGGGCCTTACATGCGCAGCCAGCCCTGCAGACCCCAGTCTTTGCATGCCCCACCCCGCTGGCCCTTTTCAGCATGCGGCTGCAATGTAACGTTTTTAGGGGAAAGCTCCCAAATGAGCACAAACGTTCATTTCTGGAAGGGGCACAACCTGCCCCTTCTAGAAACAAGCATTTTTGCTAGTTTGGGGGCTTGCCCCCAGAAGTGCTACATCACGACCCTGTACATACCGGCACATGCAAGGCCCCAATTGTATACTAGCCATTTAGTTGCATCAGTATGAAATGGCAAGAGTAGCTTGCAACAGCAAATATGGAAATCTACATCCATTTATGTATTGTATTCTCTAATGTATGCTATACAAAGTAGCACCCCACATTATAGTCAGTTTTGAGCTTGCTTCCTTTTCGAGACATCTTGCATTTGCTGTTTTGGCAACAAACCTCTCCTGGGTTTGGAAAGAAATTATATCTCATATTTGCCACCTGTAACATAAGCATTAACTGTGAACTGAAAAGTACAGCATAGGACAAAGAACATACATCCATAACCCTGGGGAAATGAATTTCCCTATTCAGTTCTATATAGCTCTTAAAGCTGGAAAGAAAAAAAGATTACCAGTTTTGGTATACAGCCACCATCATCTTCACTAATGCAATGTTTATGGTACGCCATGAAGGAAGAAAGTGACATCCCAGAAAAACAGAGTTTAATGGACACTTTTCCCCATGGATTGTCTGACTGTTCCTGTTAAGTTAAAGACAGGTAAGCCTGTTACCACTTCCACTATTTTAAGCTCCTACAGTATGCCAGTTGCTGTACAGAACAAAGATAATCACACAGCCCCAAAGAATAGGCAGGCTGGCACCCCACGGACATAACACACCCAGAGCACGCCTGTAGTTCCTGGTTGTGTGCATCTGTGCTAAACTGGAAGCACAGAAAAAAACACCTCCAAGAACTATGTGCAACAGGAAAATATTGTGCTAAGAGAGGGGCAGAAGACCACATTTTAATGGCTTTGTTACTTGATTTAGATCCAACTTGGTATACTTTGTGATCTGTTCTGTAAGTTTGTGCCTGGTTTCATCCTTTAGGGTGCAACCCCATCGAGTTGCTGCCCATTCTGAGTATCCAATACCCTGCCAGCTGCTGCCAGCAGTGGGAGGAAGAGTGACAAGAAATCCTTGTCTCAAAAAAAAAATTGTTTTTGAAGAAAGGAAAAGGGGTATTTAAAATGGGGAATTGAATAGTCTTCCCCTCATGCTGTCACCCCAGACACTTTTCTCCAAGCCCAGGTCTGATACAGAAAGTGTACTAAGAGAAGTGGGGAGATGGAGCATAGGGAGAGGGTTCAGCTCCCTTCAACGCACATGCTCCTTTTCATGTTAAAAAAACCCCTCTGTATCCCTTGCTTTACAAGTGAACAGGGCAGATGCATGAACAAATATAGCTTCCACCTTTTCTATCTAGTTTGGCGCTTAAGTGAAACGTATCTGAAATAGCCTGCTCTTCAGACTTTGAGATAATGGTTATGCTGCTTGCCTCTGACAAAGTGCACTGGCATAAAATCATAAAATAAATATCTGTAGAGTGCAAGAGCAGCACCATATATACTTACATGGTTTAGTCTTTATGCTTACCATAATGTGTATTTCAACAAGTCTTTTTGTAAGTAGTTCTTGAAGGAGTTCAACTGCATCCTGCTGCCAAACATTTCCAACCTGCATGATCA
Organism: Heloderma suspectum; assembly: GCF_057233095.1. Classification (NCBI taxonomy): domain Eukaryota; kingdom Metazoa; phylum Chordata; class Lepidosauria; order Squamata; family Helodermatidae; genus Heloderma; species Heloderma suspectum. The sequence continues at coordinate 32,037,672 of NC_139460.1, read as the reverse complement.
AAGATGAAACACACCAGCCAATCTGTTAAGTATGGAAAACCAATTAAGAACTTAAGGAGAGCCATGCTAGATCAGATGAAGGGTCCATCTAGTCCAGCATTCTGTTCACACAGTGGCCAACAAGCTGTCAATGGGAAACCCATAAGCAGGACTTGAGTGCAATAGCACTCTCCCACCCATATTTCCCAGCAACTGGTGTACATACAGTGACTTGCATAAGTATTCATCACCCTTTGACTTTTCCACGTTTTGTTGTGTTACAACCTGGAATTAAAATGGACTCAATTAGGATTTCTTGTCACTGATCTACACAAAGTAGTCCATAATATCATAGTGGAGGAAAAACCTATATATTTTACAAAATAATTTACAAATAAAAAACTGAAAAGTCTGGACTGCTTAAGTATTCACCCCCTTTGCTGTGACACCCCTAAATAAGCTCTAGTAGAATCAGCTGCCTTCAGAAGTCACATAATTAGTTGAATGGAGTCCACCTGTGTGCAAGTCGAGTGTCACATGATCTCAGATTAAATAACGTTTCTGGAAGGCCCAGGAGTTTGTGGGAGAGCATATCTAAACAAACAGCATCATGAAGACCAAGGAGCTAACAAAACAAGTCTGGGATAAAGTTCTGGAGAAGCACCAATCAGTGTTGGATTATTAAAAATTTATACAAATATATCCCAAACTATGAACACCCCTGGAGCACTGTTAAAAAACCATTATTACAAAATGGAAAGAATATGGCACAACTGCGACTCTAACTGGAGAAGGCCATCCACCAAACTCAGTGACCGGGTAAGGATGGCATTAGTCAGAGAAGCAACCAAGAGGCCAATGGTAACTCTGAAGGAGCTGGAGAGATCCACAGCTGAAGTGGGAGAAACTGACCACAGGACAACTATCACCTGGACGCTCCTCAAAGCTGGGCTTTATGGAAGTGTGGTGAGAAGAAAGCCATTGCTGAAAACAACCCATATCAAATTCCCGTTTGGATTTTGCCAAAAGGCACGTGGGAGACACAGCAAACACATGGAAAAAGGTTCTCTGGCCTGATGAGACCAAAACTAAACACACAGCCAAAGTTACTCTGGAGTGGTTTAAAAACAAGAACCTGAATGTTTTAGAATGGCTCAGTCAAACCCAGACCTCAATCCGAATGAGAATCTGTGGCAAGACTTGAAAATTGCTGTTCACCAATGGTCCCCATCCAACCTGACAGAGTTTGAGCAATTTTGCCAAGAAGAATGGGCAAAAACTGCATGATCCAGATGCACAAGGCTGGTAAAGTCTTACCCAAACAGGCTCACAGCTATAATTGCTGCCAAAGGTGCCTCTACCAAGTAATGACTCAGGGGTGAATACTTATGTTTGTTTTTGTTTAATTAACTTTTGTTGTGCCACGATAAAAATATTTTGCACCTTCAAAGTGTTAAGTATATTGTGTAAATCAAATGGTAAAAATGCCAATTAAATCCATTTTAAGGTCAGGAAGGATTGCACTTTCCACCTCAGGCACCTAGATGTTTTGGGCCAAGTACTAGCCATATCCTCACTGATCTCAGTGCTGACTGATATTGTCCACACCTTCCTTCCTCTCCCGAAGAACCACTGACAGTGAGAATACTCATCCTCCTTTATTCACATAAATACTAGAGAGGCCAAGAGAGATCATATAAATATAGTCTACATGTCCTATCTGCCCCAACTTTTTGCTGGGGAATAGTTTTTTGCAAGTAGACTCTCTAGAATTTCAGACACACAGATATATTTAAATACTTACTAGGACTACAGTAATTGCAAGAACTTCTATGTTGATAGGGCAGTAAGCCCTGTCCATTGTTCATGTCCATACAGCATCATGGATGCAACGGTATTGTGTAACGTGGATATTGGATTTGTCCACTTTCATATATTGCTTCATGGAAGACTCACAACCTTTGGGTCTAATTCCTTGTGAGCCATTTTCCCATTTGCAGAAAATTTCTGCAACCCATTTTCCCATTGCAGAAAAATCCTGCAATTTATGAAGGGACAAGTAATACATACATAATCATTTCTTAATTGCCTGTACCCTAGATTGAGCAGCATGTATCTTTCAAACTGCTGCTCGTATTTTTCAAAACATAGTGTCTACTCACTGGTACAGTTTTATAAAGCTGACATGGTATGGAAAATGGAGGTATGTCAGCATACAAAATAGTTGGATAGAGATGGCACTGAGGAATTTTCTCAATATATCCATAGTCCAAATACTGTACCTAATAAAGAAAGAAACATACAACTGGTAGATCAGTGCATATATTTCACAATGTGGTTTTATTCATTTTAAAAAGCATGCCAGCCACTGATCAATTCTTTGCCATAGGAATTTGGGAAATAACCATGACACAATAGCTCCCCACCACTATCACCACCAAAGTAGTCTCTTTAAGGAAAATAGGATCTACGTATATAGATTATGAAATTAAGGGTAATCACAGAGATCACTGAATTTAGTTATTAACACACTAGATTATCAGGGCACATTCATGAATGACTCTTTAGGTTACCTCCTGCATCCCCCATGGCTATAATTTCCTTTATAGAATTTCTAAGCCACCTCTTTTATCATGACACCCCAAAAGCTAAGCAAATATAAAACACATTCCCTAATAATGCATCCTGCTACGTTCCTTGTTCCTCATTACCCTGTGCTTGGGAAGGCATTTTACATATGGGAGGTAAGATCACTCCTGCCCTTTGCTGATGCATCATGTGAACAGGGGATAGGGAATATCTCCTCATTCCAATCACGTTTTGTCTTACGGTTTTGGTCAATTGCTTGAGATTGCTTCCTTGAAGTTGTTTTAGATATATGTTGTCTTGTGTATATTGTCTGCTCATGTGTTTTTATGTAAATGGCTTTTAGCCCCTGTATACTGTATTTTTAATCTCTGTAAACCACCCAGACAGCTTAGGCTATTGGGTGGTATAGAAATGTAAATAAATAAATAAATAAATAATAATACACGAATCATGTGGACACCACCAAAAGAATACACCTTTTGTAATACAACCTTACATTAAAAAAACAACACCTCCAACACATACACATGCAAAAATGAGAAGGTCTTTACACAAAGGTCAGTCTTACTCTTATAATGCCACCACCAACGTCTCTAACTTCCCCTCGATACCACATTGTATCTGCTGCTCTTACAACACAAGCCTCTCCTCTTTTCCAACTGTAGGGTTCCAGAAGCCCTAGACATTTGAAATTATTCTGTATGTCACTCATCAACTTGCTTAGCTGTTGTTCTAGAGAAAAATACCAAGGGAATATTGTTAAAAGCTATTAATACATATAATAATTTCTAAGGATTTCCATATATTCACGTAGCGGTTTGTATAACAATTTTACAGCTAGAACATAAAATATCTCTATTTTTTGTATAAAAAGCGTTATTTGAATAAAATACCCTAACTTTCTAAAGGACTGGGGGGGGGGGGTGGCAGCATTACTGGAAACAGTAGCAGAGGTTCCAAGGAGAAGGACAACAGTGGAAAAAGAGGCAAAAAAATACTGCATCACCTCCTCCTTGTTAGAAACTATGACCAATTTTTATCACCAGCATTAAATAGATGGCCACCATGACAACAACAGCAAGTGTATTTGTAGACCTGATTATACTGAGGGGGCTGGGGAAGGAGAAAGAGAAAAGAGGAGAAACAGGAAAGGGGTTAATGTAAACATCACTGAATTTAGCTCCTTGACAAATGTGTATAGGATCACAATGTAACATCAGGGATGTACTGACCCTTCCCATCTATGGAAGTTTCTTAAATATGGCATGCTCAATTATAAAGCATATTATAAAGTTGCAATTTTATATAATTATTGTATTACTACAATTTCTATTTTACCTTGTGACTTTGGAATCACATAAATAGTTCCATTGTCTGAAACACAGCTGACTATAGCACTGAAGTAGCCTGAGCTAGGGATAGCTGGTGGTTTGTAGGTCTCAACCTTTAGAGGCTGAGTTACAGGCTGAGCCACAGAGATCTCCAATTCATGCTCTTCACAATCTGTAACTGAAGGTTCAGGGTCCTTCTGGGGTATAGATGGCCTTGGCGAACATTCTGTTTCTGCAAGCAAGTGGGTTATCTCTGCATTCTTAGGCTGGAAAGGCATTTCATGTGGTTTGTCAGAGGATCCTGTACGTGAGTCTATGTTAGGTGCTCTAATCAAGATTCAACAGAAAATATATCAACAGAGAAAGAAATCAAAAATGTCAAACTAATTTTATTTCTAGCCTGAAGGTGCTTCTATCTTATTTTTCTTGAATATTGCAACTTATTAAATTACTCGACACCCCCGCAACTTAATTTTTTGCTCTGTTACTCAGTTTAAAGAATATATTTTGACTGATTTTACAGTATTTTGTTGCTACATGCTTTATTACTTTATTGTATTACTTTATTGCTGCATGGTTTTTCTGAAGCCCCCAAACTTGGATTTTTGTCAAACCCAAAGTAGCTTTAGCATTTTAAGCAGGTTTCAAAGTAGCTTTAGCATTTTAAGCAGGTTTCAACGTTATCAAGAAGAGCAGAAAATCAAGGATACATGGCCAAGCAGTTTTGGGAGGATTCCCTTTAAGGATTGTATAAAACAGTTTAGTTCTGTAAACTATAGAAAATTTCTTCGAGTTATAGTGCTGATTGGTCCATGTTGCTTAATTGTTGATGAATAAATTAAACTGAGCCCAGCAATCAGAGGGGTTAATTCCTAATGAAGCCAATAGCAACTAAAAATGCATTAAGTACATACGATTATCAAATAAAAAACTTAGCATTTCTATAGTTTATTTAAAGTGTTCAAAGCCCTTCACATACATTTGCTCAGTAATTACTACAGCCCTGTAGTAGGGTAGACAAGTATTACAGATGGAAGGTTGAGAAAGAGCAGTGTCTTGTCTGGGGAGACCTTGGGAACAATCCTATGCCCCCCAGACAGCATCTGGGGAACATAGGATTCTTTGGTTTCCTAGATACGAGGTCGTAGACAGGGGTCCAACCTTGTAGCCAGGAAAGTATGCTCCCTTCCCTCCTCCCTCTTAGCCAGCGCAGAGAGAATCGCGCCAGCTACCTCTCTGTACTAGGTAAACAGAGAGCGGAGACAGGGGGAAAAGAGACATTCCTATGAGTGGGGAGGGGAGGAGACCAGGCCGGCTGGCTTACACCTTTTCCTATTGCCGTCAGACTCCTTTCCTCCCCCACCCTGAAGCCTTTGCTACATGGGCAAAATCTGCCACCTAGCTTAAATGCAGCACGGGAGGCTCAAAGCCCCTCCTGCTCTGCACAGGATACTCATACGCCTCCGAGTTTAGGGGCTTACGAGTACCCAGGGCACAACACCCCTTGTGAATTTATTGCTGAGATGCGATTACACAGATGTTTTCAAAAACAAAATTGAAGCCTTTATACTTTATTCTCAAAAACTACAAAAAGATGCCAACTCCTAAACATTTTGAAAACTAATAACGTCTCCTAATAATTTTTAAAAATGCATACCTTCTTTTTCTAAGTGCCAAGCCTTCTTTAATCATGTATTCTGAAATGTCAGTACACAACCCTCCATCTTTGCTAAATATTTTCACAGGTAGAGGTGAAGAGTTACTCTCCTGAGTCAAAATAAGATTTCTTGTTATGAAGTTCAGCTGCCATTGTTCTGTGCAAACTATACAGTGAATTCCATTTCTCCTCAAAAATGGTCAGAAAATGTGACCATTTTTATTTAATTAACTACATTTATATCCTATATTTTGGTGCTCAAAAACCAAACCTTGTATATTTGCTCTGGGTTCACAGCAGCTCTGCCTATAACCCAATGGTAACTGTAATTGTTAACAAGTATGCTTGGATGCAACTTTCTTCAAAAACACATTGCCACTTATTTTCCAGTAAACATATTTATGATTAACAAATTGGAGAATAAATGGAAAACAAATCGACTATGCGTGTCTTAAATGGCCTAGCGATGAAGGTTTAAACGAACAGAAGATGCTTCATTTTTAAGATGTGTTCCCTTTGCCGATAGCCAAAATTTAATCCATCCTTAGTGACTGAAATTCCCCATATTATAGCATATGGGATAGCCAATTAGAAAGCTACTATTAGCATCTAATCTTACAGAGACATTTTGCATTCTGATATACATTTACAGTCAGGGCACCAACATACATCATAGCCAACAGCTAAAGAGAACGCAGTGGCGTCTTTCTTTGATATCTATTGCTAGGAATCAAACACTAGATGCCGCTCTATTTAGACATTCCACATAGGACCTTTTCATTTTCCTAGGCTTAAAAAAATGGTCTTTCTATATTTTAGATTTCTGCAGTGCTGCTGGATTTTTATCTTGTTATCTTGCTGTTTTAAACTTTATATTGCATTTTACTATGTTATTATATTTTATGGTTTTAAGTTTTGTCTTGTGAACCACCCAGAGTGCTTCAGCTAACAAGCAGCATAGAAATGTAAGAAATAAATGAAAATAAAATATTTGAGGATATACCAGATAAACCAGAAATAGCCACCTTACATATTTGGGCACAGCCATGGCTTCCCTCCCAGGTTATGGCTCAGTGACCATCCCCAAATGTAGGATTCAGGGATGTAGAACAATCACTATCAGAATATAATGCCAAAATGTACTTGCTAGTAACTCACCATTCCCTTCAAACATTTCCCCCCACCCGTAGACATTTTTGACACATTTTTTCCCCTGAACTAGACTTCCTTCAAAGCAGACATTGCACCTAGGGTAGATAGCAAAGATACAACTTTAGTCTACTCTAGTATGAACAAAACTAGTCAAACTAAGGGCCTCTTATACCTTCAGTGGGATTCTACCAGAGACCAGGAGAAGGCCTTTGGCTTGTGGTCTTCCTGCTATGGGGAGAAGATAATGAGTACACTGGATGATGTCACTTCAAATAAAAGCAGAGCCTATAGTATTTTTTGTCATTTCCTCCCTGCAGTGAATTCAGGGGGTGGGGGTTAAAGGTTGTATAAGACCAAGACCTGCTTCAAATCTCAATCCAGGCAGAATTCTAGGGGCCAAAGTAAAAACTGAACATGCTCCATTGCCTAGCACCATATGATTAAAACAAATGTTATTCTCCCTGAAAGGAAAGCTGTGCTAGTAAATCAGGTATTTTCTCTTACAAACCTGTATTATTAGATTTACCACAGCTCCAGTTAAGTAATGTGAAAGAACGTCACAAGCTGTTGCTGTCCACTGCTCAGTCCCACCGGCTGGTCTAAAATGAGAAGTTGGAGGTCGGGGGGAAATAAATATCATTACAGTTCAAACAACATGCTTTCCCCTGTTGTTTATATCATTTCTGCAGAGGATTCAGTTCTGCAGGCAGAGTACATATAATACCAACAATTTGATTTTGAGTAATATTTTTCAGTCATCTGGAGATCTTTTATTCCTTATTTAAGAAAACAATGTGGAGAAATTCCAAAGTACTAGTGTCAAATATAGATGCCATCTGAGAAGCATTGTAAATACTTCCCAGGGCTTCTGCATGGCTAGAGAACAAATGGTATAGCAGACACAGTTTATACTTGGAACAGGGGTTCAAATACCTCCTCAGCTACCAAACTTACAGGGCAGGAGTAAGAAGGTTTCAGAATTATATTAAATGGACAAATTACCTTATGTCTGTTAATGAGCACTCCACTGCAAGAGGCCTGATAGTCTTGAGATCCTGTTCAAGTTCCCTTAGACACTCAGTATTCATAATTTTCGCTATGCCAAAATCAAAGAGGAACACCTGCAAGAGACAATGAGTGTCTATAAGAAAAATATAAATCATGTTCATCAATGATTAGACGTATCAGTTTAAAAAAATTCTGATTGACCTTCTCGGTCAATCATTTTTCCCATTAGCCAGTTGTGAAATCATATCTTCCTATGATACCGCAATGATATTGTATACATTTTCAAAACCTATTATTAGTTTAGACTGAACAATGTATTAATAAATCAGGCTTAACATATGTAATTATTTTTTAATTTGGGGAGAGCAATCCTATAGCCCATAGACAGCAACTGGTGGGCCACAGGGTTATTTTGGATTCCCGGATCCAAGGCCAGACACAGTGCTCTGACCTCGGAGAGGGGAATCCATGCTCCAATCCCCCTCGCAGCCAGGGTGAAAAAGCCGTGCCGGCTATCTCTCTGAAGTTGGGAACACAGCCTTGGAGAGGGGGCAAAAGGGGCGTTGGGCAGGGAGGGGGCCAGAGGGGCCCAGGATGGAAGCTATCCCAGAGCCTCTCTAGCCTCCTTCCTTCACCCTCCGAAATGCCATGGATAGACAGGCAGAAAAGCCCATGTAGCAAAAATGAAGAGGGGGAGGAGTGGGGAGGTGAAGATTGCCTCTGCTGCTCCTCCAGCTCTGCACTGGATGACCCTAAGCCTCAGAGTTCGGAGGCTTATGGTCACTGTGGCAGGACTGCACTGCCAGTCTACTGACTCTGTAGTTCCACGTCTTCCCACCAACCAGCCACACCTTCTTCCAGGATACTCCATTCTATTGCCTCTCCTCAGTTTCCCATCCCACCCCCCACCCTACATCAGTCACCATTCCATGGCCACTAAACGTGCCTAGTCCTCGTTGGGTTATTTTGAGAGTCTGCCTCCTTTAGGACTTTTTTTTCTAAAGGGTTTTTTCTGCAAACCTTGAAGACTGCTCATACCTCTCTTGTGTGAATGCTGTAGTTTTGGCTTCATAATAGGCTCTTAGAGAACTGTTTGTATATATTTTTGTCCTGTTTGTCCTTTTTTATCACTAAATGGGTGCTCCCCACTCATACTAAGCACAATGAAACCTCTGCATATGAAAAAGAAATGATTTTCTAAACAGTGTTACCTCCATCACTTTTTCAGAAACAATCCTGCGGATTCGGCCTCTTTGCCATTGATTCAGATCATGTACATAAGCAGCACAACTCTTATCCATTTCCCACTGAACTGTTTCACTCACAGATTCAAAGTAAGTGGCAGCCATCTTTTCCTGTAAACTTAACATTTTAAAAAGCCAAACGAAAGAGTAAAGGCACCGTAGACATAGTTATTGCTATAAACTATAGAAAATAATCTTTACAGAGAAGATTACATTACAAAATAGCTATAACTTATCCAAATACCCAAAGATAATATGGAGGAGGAAACAAAGTTGACCTTTGTCTTGTGATTTCCAGAAACTGACACTCATTTTTGCTTAAGTTAATTATGTAGTGGATTATGTTATCCTCTTATAGAACAAGTTGTTTTAACGAAAAGAGCTATATCCCAAATCTCCTAAACCAATTTGAAATTCTAGGTGGTTCTGGCATTTTCATCTGACTTTTTTTTTAAAAAAACTAGGTCATACATTTATCCATTTTTTTAACCTTTCTAGTTTTTGCCTGTTTGTTTGCTAATTTTTTTTTAAATTAAGTATATAATATTATTGTATAATTGTGTTGACCTTCTGTTTACAAATTCAAGGGTGAACTAATACACAATATAGGCATAGTCAATATGGACTACGGTTTCTTTGCACATTATTATGAGTTTCAGTGCACTCTGTGGTTTGTAACTGTTGCTTTAAAAGAACAGAATGCTTGCTGCAGATCTATCTATTAAACTGTATTTTCAGACTCAAAGCCTCCAGTTTCACTTATGGCATTTGATGAAGTAAGCTCATGCAAATGTATTAAAATATCTGAACAACTGAAACAGTTATTGGCATGATCACGGATGGAAAATAAGACACAGTGGCTCATTTTCCATCTCCACACATGCCAGTTGCAAGCTGCATAATTACCTTCATGACGTCTGAACCAGGTGAGGGTGGGTGGCTGGGGTGGTTTAGAAACCCTGAAACCCATAGCTTGTTCTAGGGTTGCTGGATGGTTTGTAAACCACAACCCATGCCCAGTGAGGGTAATTATGGTAATTAGGCAGTTCACAACCAGCACATGCAGGGAGGGAAAATAAGCCACCGTGGTTTATGTTTATCTTGAAAAACTGAATACTATTTTTTAAATCCAAACAGAAGATGAAATCTACATCTTCAGTACTGTTCTGAAAAGAAATCTGCTTCTGTAGAGGGAAAAGATCTGTGCAATAGTGTCAAGTTATTTACCTGTAATTTACCAGGTGAAGTTATTTACCTGTTAAAATAATGCTCTTCAGCTCCTGAAACCAACTTCTCTAAACTTCTCTAAAATGAGGGAACTGGTGAAAAGGAAGTTAAAAGGGTGAGTCAAGAGGATTAAATCCCTTCAAAATGCTTGGCGATTACTCAAAACCACAATAATAGAAGCCCAGCTAAAACGTATACTGTATACCACAGGACAGGAAAGGTAGCACCAAGTCCAAGAGGTCACCAGCATGCGTAACAAGCAGTGTCAAGGGAGCTATTAGAGAAAAGAGAGCTTCTTTCAGAAAATGGAAGCCTTGCCCAAGTGAAGAAAGGGAGCACAAGCTTGCACAAAGACGATGCAAGTGGACAATAAGAAATGCAAAAAAGCATTTTGAAGAGCATATCGCTAACAACATCAAGGCCAACAGTAAAGAATTCTTTAAATATATCAGAAACAGAAAACCAGCTAGGGAGGCAGATGGACCATTGAATGACAAGGGAGTTAAAGGAGTACTGAAGGAGGACAAGGAGATTGCAGAGAAGCTGAATTTATTATTTTCATCTGTCTTCACTGCAGAAGATATAGGACAGATACCTGTGCCCGAACTGATGTTTTCAGGAAGGGAATCTGAGGAACTGAGGAAAACAGTGATGACAAAAGTTCCAAGCTTATTGAAAGCAAATAAATCACCAGGCCCAGATGATATCCATCCTAGAGTTCTCAATGAACTCAAATTGCTGATTTTCTAACCAAAATATGCAACATATCCCTCAGATCAGTCTCTATGCCAGAAGACTGGAAGATGACCAATGTAACACCCATTTTCAAAAAGGGACCCAGGGGGACCTGGGAAATTACAGACCGGTTAGCTTAACCTCTGTTCCAGGTAAATTGGTTGAAGGCATTATTAAAGATAAATTTAGTCAGCATATAGAAGGACAAGCCCTGCTGAAAAAGAATCAACACAGCTTCCACAAAGGTACGCCCTGTCTCACTAACTTTTTAGAGTTCTTTGAGAGTGTCAATAAACATGTAGATGGGGGTAATACAGTAAACATTGTTTACTTGGATTTCCAAAAGACTTTTGACAAAGTCCCTCACCAAAGACTGCTGAGCAAACTTAGCAGTCATGGGATAAGAGGAAAGGTCCTCTTATGAATCAGTAACTGGTTAAAGAACAGAAAGCAGAGAGTAGGAATAAATGGTAAATTCTCCCAATGCAGGGAAGTAAATAGTGGGGTCCCACAGAGATCTGTATTAGGACCAATGCTTTTCAACCTGTTCATAAATGATCTGGAAGTAGGTGTGATCAGTGAAGTGGCCAAGTTTGCCAATGACACCAAATTACTTAGGGTGGTTAAAAACAAAAAGGGATTGTGAAGTGCTCCAAAAGGATCTCTCCAAACTGGGAGAATGGGCATCTAAATGACAAATGCAGTTCAATGTAAGCAAGTATAAAGTGATGCACGTTGGGGCAAAAATAAAACAACAACACACACACCCCAACTTCAAGTATAACCTGATGGGATCTGAGCTAGCAGTGACCGACCAAAAAAGAGATCTTGGGGTTGTGGTGGACAACTCGATGAAAATGTCAACCCAGTGTGTGGCCGCTGTAAAAAAGGCAAACTCCATGTTAGGCATAATTAGAAAAGGAATTGAGAATAAAACTGCATATATCATACTGGCCTTATACAAATCTATGGTGCAACCACACTTCGAATAATGTGTACAGGGGCTAGAGCATCTCCCCTACAAAGGAAGGTTACAACAGCTGGGATTGTTTAGCTTGGAAAAAAGGTGAGGAAGGGGAGACATGACAGAGGTGTACAAAATTATGTGCACTGTAGAGAATGTAGACAGGGAGACATCTCTCTCCCCCCCTCCATACTAGAACCCAATAGGGTCATCCCATGAAGCTAAGTGGTGTGAGATTCAGGACAGATAAAAGTACTTCTTCATACAGCGTGTAGTTAAACTATGGAATTTGCTACCGCAGGATCTAATGATGGCCACCAATTTGAATGGCTTAAAAGGGGGTGCTACCTCCAGTACCAGAGGCAGTGAGCCTATGTACACCAGTTGCTGGGGAACATGGGTGAGAGGGTGCTGTTGTGCTCATGTCCTGCTTGTGGGTTCCTGGTCAAAAGCTGGTTGGCCACTGTGTGAACCAAATGTTGGACTAGATGCACCCATGGTCTGATCCAAATGGGCTATTCTTATGTTCTTAACTTACTGGGCTTCATCGCACAGAGCTTTTATCCTGCGACTGAGATTGCTGTTTGCGGGCTCTTTACATGATGCCATGCCCCTCCTGCACTAAATGCCCTTTGTTCCATTTTTAAATAGATCGCAGATAATGAGCTATCTAATTACCCTGTTCTGTTCCGCTTCAGTTCCCTCTGTGAAAAAGGAAAAGCTGCAAGAGGAGGAGCTATATCAATGAAACATATGGAAGACTCAGATAAGGGGGAGGAGGGAGGAAAGGAAGTGTGTGTAAAGGGAGTCCGTTGTGATCCTGCATTTAAAACGAAAGCAGAAAGCCCCATTTTAAATGCAGGATTTTAGGCTGGTGTAGAGATGCCCACTGTCTCCTCTAGAAAGGGATAAGAATTAAGCAACTAGCATGCTATTCATTTGAGATTATATGATTATTGTATCTATAGAAAACATGCCTATATTGTGTATTAGTTTTGTAAAACCTACGAAGGCGATTTGTGCTGCCTTTGTGCATGTGGAGTGGGAGGGTCTTCTAACTCCTCACTGATGTTTTTTCCCCAATGAAACAGACAATCAAGTTTCCTGTCAGCAGTACACGAATCAATCATGACAAACTAACCAATTCTGGGCTAGGAAAGCATGGCTGTCATTTAGTCCTGTGTTTTCACAAAGAATGCACCCATGGTGTCAAGTTCCTCCCATACCTTTTCAGAATTTGTTCTGATGACATAAAGTGCACAAAGATCTTGCTTGGGGATACAACATGATTAATCCGCACTTGCAGTTCTTTGTTGCAATCTAATCTCAAATCTTCAGACTGTGACAAGTCTTCCTTTCCAGGTTTTAACACATCTCTCTCTGTTTTTAAGATTTCTTCTAGAGTAGGATCCCATACTTCATTGTGGGACCTTGCCATCATTTGGCTTTTGTTTTCTTCTACAGTAGGATCCCATACTTTACTATGGTATCTGGAAGTCATTTTGGTGATCCTGTAGAAAACATAATGGTTTCATTTAAATTTTATCTATTGCCATATCAGACTATTAGAAGCAGAAATGCCCCTCCCAAAGCCCACAACAGCCCCCACCCCAAGCATGAAGCAATCACAATACAACTTTATGGAAAAGTTCCAAGCTGTTCCACACATACGTAAGTTGCAAGTAAGACTGAACTTTCTGTGACAACTTTACAAAACAGCATACTTGCCTTGTTATGTGAGATGCTAGACCTTCGTTAACCAAGAGGCTGTTAACACTACAAGACAGCTCTGGTGATACACACACACTTTCATAGAGCTCAACAGACAGTACATCGTCTTGCGATTTCTCTACAAAGAGACAAAAAGATTACATTCAAATATCCAAGAAATAAATGAGCTGAGAATGTTTGGAAAGAGAGGGATTGCTAGCATGGTTTTGGGACAACTTTACCTGTGCTAGTATGTGTTATTTTGTTATGTTATACTTTTATTGCTCTCACTAATTACATTATTATTTTTTTAAACTGCTTTTTAATTTTAGCAGCCACTTTGTAAGGAGAAGAGTTTTCCTAAAAAAGTGGAGTATGAACAAAAACAAGACCAGAGGGCTTCTGTCTACTGAAAAGCCTTTGAGGCTATTACTTAATGGAATGTGATGCTTATGCATTTGTATGGCAGATCCAGGTCTCTGGATTAGAAAAAACATAGATCTTTAAAAAAATGCTCTGAAATGCACCAAACATTTCAGAAGGTTCAAAAATTACAAAGAATTTTTATCTCATTTGTCATCATAGCAGTCCTTAAGAGTGTGACTTCAAACTACCCAGCTTGTTTCACAGATGAACTCCAAATGAGCTCCCCCCCATACACATAACCGGATTTGATACACTGCTAAATCGATTGGGTTGTGGATGACCTCCTCCTGCAGAGCTGGCTGGACAAAGTGGAACACTCAACTACTCCAGTTAGGAAGAAAAGAGTAGGGATGTTGGAGGAATCTGTCCAGGGGTTGGAGCTCCCCCCAGACTTTGGCTCGCTTCCACGCAAGCTGGCCCGACTGCAATTTGCATAATATGTGCAAACTATGGCCGAAATTTGCTCAAATTAAGGCCGAAATTTAGCCAACTTTCTTTTTACAACCCCTCTCTCTGCCCTGAAAAAAGTTCCCAGATTTTTCACTAATGTTTGGCCTGCGAATGCAAGCCAAGCAGGCAGCAGGAACCTGTTCGGCCCCAAAAGAGGCAGATTTACAAACAATGGACAGAGAGGAAACCATGCTAGGTCCTGGAGCTTTGCTAATCACAGGAGCAGCAAACAGCCCTACTTATGCCGAGAAGGCTTAACAAGACTGGAGGAAGTTATTCCAGGGGAACAGATAAACCAGTCTCTTCTGAGAACGCATTTCTTTAGTTTTTGAGCAAACACTTCTTCTTTATTCCTCTAATATCTCATAAATGACTCCATGAACAGGTGAACACTTACCAGTAACAAAGCAGAGCATGCATTTGTCTTGAATCAGTTCTTCAAATCTGTCCTTTGATTTAGTACTCCATTCATTTACTCCTTCACACGGTTTGATATGAGCCAGCTTGCACCTGATGGCCTAAGTTAAGAAATATAGATTGGTTTGTTTAGCTTGTTTATGCCATTCTTCCTTTAAGAAAATATCAGAGCTGTTTACATAGGGGTACCATTGGTCTCCCATCCATGCAATGAATAGATCCATATTGCCAAACCTCACCCTTGCTATGGCATTAGCTTCTTCCAGACACATCACAGAGCCCCAAAGTACCACCCCCCACCCCCCCCGCTTAAGGGCAATTTGCCTCGATCCTACAAGCTGCCTTGAGTGCCGATTTTGGGTAGAAAGGTGGAGTACAAATCGATAAATCAAACAAATTAATAAATGTGTTGTTAGTGCAATCCACTATGGTGATAATGGGGGAAAACTTCCAGGGGAAACTTTTGACGTATGAACATCAAAGAGTCTTATAGCACCTTAAAATACCAACAAATTTATTATAGCATAAGCTATAAGCTTTTGTGGACACTGCCCTTTGCGTTGCATTTACAAAATTATGAGAATATGGTGGACATAGAAATGTATATAAAACACAAAGAGATCCATAAGCTTTAGGAACTGAACTGAAACCTGTGCAAAAGGTGCTTTGTCAGATTTACTACATTCTGTAGTTTTAACTTACCTTTGCTGGGAGAGTTAAAAACTCATCTTTTATTTTGCGCATCTCTTTCACATTTATTTTAGCACTATTGCCAAAGTCAACATATTTCACCTCAGCTTCTTGATGGCCTGGCAGTCCTTCAGAAAACATTAGGGAATTAGGAAACACTGACAGGTGGACATTATACAATTATAGGCAACATTTGTGTGCACCTGCACCAAGAATTATTTTCTTGAGAGTATA
The DNA here is from genome assembly GCF_057233095.1 of Heloderma suspectum. Taxonomy (NCBI): domain Eukaryota; kingdom Metazoa; phylum Chordata; class Lepidosauria; order Squamata; family Helodermatidae; genus Heloderma; species Heloderma suspectum. The sequence continues at coordinate 32,021,859 of NC_139460.1, read as the reverse complement.
GACATGATATGCAGTGCTCGAAGTGGTGGGAAATGTCATCTCACTTCTCTTCAGGTGGACGTATAATCACCTTAACACCCCACCTTTTTCTCCCACTTTAAAACTACCCCACTTGAAGTAACATCCCAGTTATGTTTCTCTCCCACTTTAGGCACTGCATACACAGCTATTGTTTAATGCTAGCAAAAAGCCTCACAAGAATCAACATTTCAATGTCTCCATATTTCTCTCTATTATTAAATAAGTAGCATTTATTACCCTGCTGAGCAATAAAATTGCCCAAGGCTACAATTAAGCTTTAAAAGAACAGTTTAAGACTTGCGTTTCTTGACATAATAGTACCAAGTCTTAGAACAAAGATGATCAGGGGCCTGGAAACAAAGCCCTATGAAGAGAGACTGAAAGAACTGGGCATGTTTAGCCTTGAGAAGACTGAGGGGGGATATGATAGCGCTCTTCAAGTACTTGAAAGGTTGTCACAGAGAGGAAGGCCAGGAACTCTTCTTGATCATCCCAGAGTGCAGGACACGGAATCATGGGCTCAAGTGACAGGAAGCCAGATTCCAGCTGAACATCCGGAAAAACTTCCTGACTGTTAGAGCAATACGACAATAGAACCAATTACCTAGGGAGATAGTGGGCTCTCCCACACTGCAGGCATTCAAGACGAGGCTGGACAGCCATCTGTCAGAGATGCTCTGACTTGGACTACTACATTGAGCAGGGGGGTGGACTCAATGGTCTTGTAGGCCCCTTCCAACCCTACTATTCTATGATTCTATGAACAGACATCCAAGCTGGCATAGTTTGGCACTTGCCCTGTAGACCGGAATTGGAAAACACATTTTAAATTCCAACTCCGGTTTGGAGGAAAAGCATAAGCCATAGTTTGCCTATTTTGGATGTACTTGCAAACTATGGTTAGGAGAATCAGAGCAAGTGAAAAGAGAGGAGAGGCCATAAGCCTTAGGACAACCAAATCATAGGCATTATTTTCATGTGAACCAATTCATCATTTTTTATTTATGTATTTATTAAATTTATTAATCGCCCATCTGGCTGGTCACCCAGCCACTCTGGGCGATGTACAGCATATAATAAAACAGTTTAAAACAATAAAATTCTACAATAAAAACCTAAAATACCCTAACCCACCCCAAATGCAGCTGTACAATTACACCTACAAACGTTACCAACATGAAACTAATTTACTACTTGCCAATGTAAGCCTGTGATAGGTATAAGATTTTTTTTAAATTGTAAAGTTTATACAGTGGTTAGAAAAGGTTTGTGAACTCTATTACAGAAATTCCATAGTTTTACCATGAATAAAAACCATTTTTTTCTAAATATCCAGTAGGGTTTATATTAACCAATTCATAGAATCATAGAATAGTAGGGTTGGAAGGGGCCTACAAGGCCACTGAGTCCAACCTCCTGCTCAATGCAGGAATCCAAGTCAGAGCATCCCTGACAGATGGCTGTCCAGCCTCGTCTTGAACGCCTCCAGTGTGGGAGAGCCCACTATCTCCCTAGGTAATTGGTTCCATTGTCGTATTGCTCTAACAATCAGGAAGTTTTTCCTGATGTTCAGCCGGAATCTGGCTTCCTGTCACTTGAGCCCATTATTCCGTGTCCTGCACTCTGGGATGATCAAGAAGAGATCCTGGCCTTCTTCTCTGTGACAACCTTTCAAGTACTTGAAGAGTGCTATCATATCTCCCCTCAGTCTTCTCTTCTCAAGGCTAAACAAGTGCTTACTAATAATTCCTATATTTATATATTAATTCACACACACACACACACGATAGATAGATAGATAGACAGACAGACAGACAGACAGACGCCCTTGAAAAATTATTTGAAGAGCAGGATAAAAATCCTTCAATACCTAAATACTCCAGGTACCTACCAACAACCTGTGCTCTGTACCAAACTCCATCTTCAAATCTTGCTATGCATGGTTGACCCTGGATTGGACAGAGAATTTCCAAGCCGACTCCACCTTCATTTTTATACACTTCCTCAACTTTGCTCAGAAAAGCTGCAAATTCTGGACCTTGTTCCAGCTATCATAATAAAAAAGATAAATTCCTATGAATTGTTACAATTTATTTAGCATTAGTGTACTAAGTTGTACAGAACATCAAACTGATGCAATACCCACTTAAAGAATTTCTATTTTTCATCTAACGACGAGATTTTCTTATGTGATAGGGAAAGTGGCATGGAACAAGTGAATAGCAGGGCACGTTAAACCCAGGTTGCAATGTGCCCTCTTCCAGGATACCCCATTCCATTCCCGTTCCTCCCTGATTTTTTATTCCCCACCACCACCACAACAGTCAGCAGCATTCTGAAGCTGAGCACGCTTAGTCCTCATTGGGCTGTTTGGAGGGCAGGTTGCTCCCTTATTTTTCCCTAAAGGATTTTTTTGGGATACTTCTGCAAACCTTGCTGTTTTCCCGAGCCTGCTGATACCTCCCTCTACCATTCTGGCTACAAAGGAATCAGTGCTCGCTCCTGAATATTGCCAATAGAGAGTATTATGTAAATGGAGACTGACAAGGAAGAGGTATGATGCAGACATAACTTTCCTGATAACTTAACTATAGTTAGGAAATGGAAATCATAGGAATATAGCTGCGTTATACAGAGTCAGACCATTGGTTCATCTAGCCCAGTATCGTTGACAATGACTGGCAGCAGCTCTCCAGGGTTTCGGGCAGGAATTTTCCCAGCCCTACCTGGTGATGCTGGGGATCAAACCTGGGACCTTCTGCATGCAAAGCAGGCGCTCTACCACTGAGCCAAACCCTTCCCTTTAAGCATGCTGAAGGCTTCTGGTCTCTCCCCCTCACACACATGCATCACCCCATCCCTTCCATGGGTTGCTTTAACCATGGTGTAACTCTCTACGGGCCTGTTCACATGATCACCACAGCTTAAACAAGCCACAATGGCTTGTTTAAACTGTGGTGCATGTGGCATTTGCCTAATTACCTGGCCAGGCGTGGTTTGTCATGTTGTCTGAACCAAAGCGGCATCGCTCACCGGAGGGGGACACAACTCTCAAATAACTGAACAACAGCTCATGGGCTATTTGAGGGTTGTTTCCTCCTCCAACAAGCAATGCCGTCAGGTTCATAGGACCCAACAAGCCGCACCCAGGTGAGTAATTAGGCAAATGGCGCCCAGCACAAACCTTGACTTAAACAAGCCGCAGTGATCGTGCGAACCAGATTAATATGTTGGCTCTAACTATGGTTAATGCTAGTCACACTGCCTTGTAACCATGGCTTCCAAATCTGTTTCGAATTTTGGTTTCAAAAGCTTGCTGTATTGTAACATTTGCCAATCTCTTAATCATCGTTAATTGATTGGAAGCAGCCTATATTACACAAATCCAGTCTAGCTATATTGATTGCTTCATAATGATTCCACATAAACAATAGTTTCAGTTCTTCTTCTGAAGCACAGAAACAGCACTGAATGCCCGACTTGTCGTCAGATAACTTACTATTGCTCACTATTATCATTCATTCAAGTGATATTTATTAACTAAATTCACTCTCGTATGTGCCTATTACTATTGTTAACCATTATCAAGAGATACTTTTGTATTGTAATTATACTTGCGGGGTAAATGTAAGTTACTTACATTCACTATCATTATTATTTCTGTATGGTAGATGTTACACCATTACGTATTCCTGAAGATGGCTAATTGCATATTATCATTTGGGACTCTATGTTTGCAGCATTGCTATGTCTATGTTCTATCTTTCTTACATAGTGTCTTGCATTTAATTGTATGGTCCTATGTCAACTTGAGACCTTGTGCTTTCACTTGTCACAGCAAGTTTAGTTTGGTGTACATGTGCCTACATTTTTAGTATATAAAACATATTCTTATCCTGAGTTTCATCTGCTTTTTGCTACAGTTGTGGGTCCATTGATTTGCTTGAGGATGCTCTTAATCTAACCATAGTGTATCAGGAACACTGATTCCGCCACGATGCAAACCTAGCATGAAAGGTGAGCAAACGTGTTCCGATAGGCAGCAAGAGTGAAGACCAGCAATTAAATAGTACAGGCCACCTGTTGTGATGGCTTTACAGATAAAGGGGGAGAATGGAAAGGTTCCTTAGCAGGAATTTCTATGCTAAGCAAAGCCAGTAAGGATGAAATTACATTACATTAATCTAAACAAGATACAGTCAGAGAACAGACAAAGGTTTTAGTAGTCAGACTTTGGGGGTCAGAATAAAGGCAGCAAAATAAGGCACAAGAATGACATATCATCCTGAATGTGCATACATGTAGAGCAAGGAACGTATGGGGGCACAACAGTGAGTTTCACATATTCTCTACAGAGACTGCAAAATGAAAAAAAGAGTTTTCAAACGATACACTGATATGGTGAGCGAGTATGATATAGTGGTTAATGTGTCAGATGAGCAACAGAAAGAACCAGGTTCACATGCCCATTTAGCCATAAGACTCACTGGGTGACCTTGAGCCAGGCACTCTTTCAGGTCAACCTACCTCACAAGGTTGTTGTGAGGATACAAGGGGGACACACACACCCATATACACAGCCTTGAGTTACTTGGAGTAAAGAGGGGACACGCATGTGTATATGAATGAATGTGTGAAAAAGTAAGGAAGAGGTCCAGGAGTGGACAATCGCAAATAAGCAAGACCAATTTGAGAAGAAAGGTTACTAGTTTTTTTTTTAAAACAGATAATTCCAACGGTAGTGCAAATATAAGCATTAAAAACCAAAATACTGAATAGAAATTTAAAGAATAACTACCATGTATATAGGAGACAGCCAACACAGATTAATGTCTTCTGCCAACTATGCCTCAAACAGAAGAGTTCCTAGTTCAAAAAATGCGATTTGGATAGGGATGAGTGAGAAATTCGCACTCTCCAAACCAGAACGCAGTGGCATGGCGATATTCGCACTTCTTTGGATTTTGGAATGCAATTCATAAAAAAAGCAGCAGCAGCATAGATGGAGGCTCGTTCTATACTTTGGCTTATAAAGCCAAAATATAATCATCCAAAGACAGCCATTGCCTGTGATGGGACATCTTACTAAACCAGGGATGGGCAACTTGAAGCTCTTCAAATGTTGGGACTGTAACTCCAATTATCCCTCACCACAAGCTATGCTGGTGTGGGCTGATGTGAGTTGCACTCCAACAACACCTGGAAGAAGGCCACAAGCTACCCACTCCTAAACCATGGTTTAGTGAGACCTGAACAAGTCTAGTCTCTTCTCCAGGTCTGTGTGCTTCCCCCAATCCTCCCAAGCTCAGGAGTTTGGAAGTTTTTGGTTAATCATGTTTTGTTGTGTCATCCAAACCCGACAAGACTGTGGTTAAAATTAACTACTGATAGTTTCAAATAAACCAACTTTAAGCCATTGTTTGTGAAGGTGGGTTTTTGAAAACTAACCACATTTAATGTTAACCACAGTTTTGGGTTCAGGTAACAGCAAGCTCTGGTTAACCAAAAGCAGAAGCTTCCAAACACCTGCTCCTAGCCACACTGGAGGAGGCTAGGCTAATTCAGATCTCACAAAATCATAGTCTAGTGTGACGTCCAATTACAGCCATAGAAAGTTTATGGACTCAGCCTTCCACAGTATAGGCCAAAGCCTTCCAATCACTGAAAGCCAAATAAAGCAATATTTTTTTACTTGCCTGTGCATAAAACAAGCACTAGAAAAATATCTCATTTAGTCACTTTATAAATTTACAACGAACTTTTGTAAAGCATACTGCTTCAATTTCCAGCGGCAGTTCTCTTTATATAGAAGTATAAGCATTTAAGAAAGTACATAAGAAGGGCTATGCTGGATCAGACCAAGTACTTTTAAAGAAATGTGAACAGAAAAATTATATATACTGAATGATACTTACCAGCTGAATATAGAAGTCACCAGGACTATAAATGTAACTAACAACAACTGCAGCTTCTGTATCTTCTTGTGGTATCACAGGTGGACAGTACTGCAGTGGTACATCATCTTCAGATTGATCAGAAAGCTCAGTGCGAAAGCTAGTAAAGAGTCCATAATAAATTGCTCAACTAACTTGTAAAAGGAAGTAGTCTTCAACTGCAATTTTTCAAGTTAGTCGTAGTAGAAAATTTACTGTATTGTTGAAACATATTTTTGCATAACCAAGAAACAGAACTCAGGGCAAGGCAATGCACACTGGGGTTCATTTAGTTCTTAATGGCTTCCCATAAATTCTATGGGACAGAGTCAATGACCTGAATTTGAAACACAGCTGCAAATGTACAAAGCCTCCTTCTTAGAACCTAATTACATGTTACACAGCAGATCCACAATTTGATCTTTTTATTTTAAAGCAGTCAGCAGAGGGCTGAACATGATCAAAGAAGGGATGCTAAGGGAGTGTTTAAGCCTTTCACCATGTGTCCTCTTCCCATCCCGTAAGCTCATGGGAAGCAAAAAAACACTGACAGGTACCAATCATGGATCTCCCATGTAACACTGGGTTTGGTCATCCAGATTTGGATCCACTAGGGCAGCTTTAGTCGCATTCGAATGGCGAGGCCAAGTGCATGCTTTTGCACTCTCTTGATGTTACATGAATAGTTCTCATTCATTTCTATGGGGAAAATGGAATGGTTGCACATGGCGACAACATTCTGGAGGGCATAAAACATGCTTGCCAACAACATAACCACATGGTGGGGTGGTCGAGGCAACTATCTCCCTCCTGATGACAGCTGCACGGTTGTATGGTGGGACAATGTATTTCTGATGTCCTCCAAAGCCCTGTGAGGATTGGAAAGGACAGAACTCCTTCCCTCTCATTTCAACCAAAGCTTCTGAAATGGGATTGAAAACATTCCTTGCCTCATTTCTAAGGACCTGGATGTAGTCTTACAATTGGTGGAATAGGTCATAGACCTCAATTTGGAGTATTGGGCTGACTCTTTTGATACACTGGAGGATGGGAAATGGGAAATTGGGTACTTACCATGAAGTTCCATTCCAATTCAGTGCGAAGGGAACATTCATCATGGGTTAACTCCCCCACTGCCCAGGACAGGCAAGGAACATGTGACCAAGCTTTTTGCCTTGGTCCTGGCCTCTGTGGCTCCACCCAGCCAGTTTGGACAAAGTACCTATTGAGGAGCCATTAATGTAGTAATTCAAAAAACAGAAGGGAGAACACAAAGGGAGAAAAACCGCTCTCTGGGTATTGGCACACGCCATGATAAAAATCGCAATGATAGTATATCAACTGGTCAGCCTGCCAGAGAGTGTGGTATGGATGTCTCCTGTGCAAATCGGAATGGAACTTCATGGCAAGTACCCAACTTTCCATTCCCATCCAGTGTGAAGAAGACATGGGATGTACAAAAGCGACTATTCCCAAAGGGCAGGCCCCAAAGCAGGCTGCCTCCATGGTTGAGATAATACCTGTTGTAACACCCTATATCCAAAGGCTGATTCAGCAGAAGCATATTTATCCATCCTATAATGCCTTATGAACGTATGGTGTGAGGACCATGTGGCTGCCCTACAGATCTCTGCTAAGGGGGCGCTAGTAGAAAAAGCCGCTGAGGCACCCACAGCCCCAGTGGAGCGTGCTGTAAAATGTGCAGGTTTAGTGAGGCTTTTTTTACTCCCATAGGCCTCATGAGCCACCTGGCAAGTGAGGCACGGGAAGCTTTCTGCCCTAAGGCTGTTGGATGAAAGGAAACAAAGAATTGGAACGTCTGAGTTCCTCAGTCCTGTTAAGGTAGATTTTGATGGCCCTTCTAACTTCCAATGTGTGCCAGACCTGCTTAGAGGGGTGAGAAGGATTAGGGCAGAAGGAGGGAAGAACAATTTCTTGTGTTCTGTGAAAGCGTGTTAATTTGGGGAATGAAGGATGGATCCAACCGGAGCGTGACAAGAGTCCTTGCTGAATGTGCAAAGGTGGTCCATCATGGAAAGAGCCGATCACTCTGAAACTCTTGTAGCAGAGGTTATAGCTACCATAAATAAAACCTCAAGTGAGAGGAAACAGAGATAACAGTTCTGAGACGCTCAAAGGTTGGAGCGGAGAGTGCAGAAAGGACTGTACACAGGTTCTACGTAGATAAATGATGTATAACTGGAAGGGAGATAAGCAATGCTCCTCTGTGGAATCATTTAACGTGCAGATGAGCACTACTAAGTGGCTTGTGGCAGGGCTTGGAAAGGACAGAAGAAAAAGCTGTGGCTTGTCTTCGAAGCATGTTTGCTTTGAGTCCCATAGCTAGCCCCACTTGCAGGAATAGGAGCAATTCTTTGACTCCTGCCATCTTGTGATCTGTGCATTTTCTCCTACACCAACCAATGAACGCCTTCCAGGTTGTTTCATATATTTGATTGGTGGATGGTCTCCTGGAAGATAGCATGGTGTTTATTACCTCAGCTGAATAGCCTACAGAGAGGAAGCTGCCACATTCAGTAGCCAAGCAGCAAGACGCAGACACTCAGGGTCCAGATGCCACACAGGGCCTTGCATGAACAGGTCAGGTGTGAATGGAAGGAACCAAGGGTCTGCCTCTGCCACTTGTAGGATTTGGAAGAACCAAGATCTCCAGAGCCAAAAGGGTGCTATGAATATGACGGTTGCCATTCTTCCTTGATCTTCCTGAAGACCCTGGTCAAAATTGGAAACGGCAGGAATGCACGAAGACAGCGACTGTGGCTTCTGCGCTTCGAGCTAGATGGCTGGAGAAGAAGTGAGGTAGTTAATTGTTGAGTGGGGAGGCAAATAGGTCCACCAGGGGTGGTGACAAAGACTCTGAAAAACTGTTGGATTGGGAGTCCACTCACCTGGGTCGAGTTGTTGTTGACTGAGAAAATCAGCTTCTGCGTTGAGGATCCCCTGGATGTGCTCTGCAGTGATGGGACAGAATGTTGTGTTTTGTCCAGTGGAGGAAGGTAGAGCTATCCTCATGAAGAGATTTGGATTTTGTTCCTTGATGATTTATGCGAGCTAAGGTTGTGCTGCTGTCTGTTCTGACTACGAAATGGACAGGACCCATGAGTTGGACAAAATATTTGATAGCAAGGTGGATTGTTCATAACTCCAGCCAGTTGATACTGTGGTGCTTCACCTTGGGAGGACAGATCCCCTGAATGGGATGGCCCTCCAGGCTGGCATCTGTGGTCATAATGATGCAAAGGGGTTCCTGGATAGGTATGCCCTCTGTTATGATGTGCGGTGTTTTCCACCAGAGAAGTTCGGAACGATTGTGGAAGAATGACTTTGATGTGGCATCTGTGAATTATTTCCAATTCAGAGAGGAGAAGCAGCCACTGCAAGGGTCTGGAATGTAACCTGGCTCATGGGACCATTGCTAGCATTAGCTTGGAAAAGACTCTTAGCATGATGACAGACTGAAGGGAAGTGCCCTGTACTGAAAATACTTTCAGATCACTGAAAATATTGCCCCTTGTAGAAGAAGTGGAGAAATCCACGGTGTTGTGCAACAATGAGAACATGGAGATAGGTCTCCGTAAGATCTATGGATGAAAGGCAATCCCCTTATGTAGAGCCTCCTTGATAGGGTCTGTAGGGTCTCCATCCTGAATTTTTGGTATGCCACCAACCTGTTTAGGTGTTTCAGATCCAGTATGGCATGCCAGGAGGACCCTCCGTTCTTGGGGACCAGGAAGAAAAGGGAGTACACCCCCTGGAAGTGCCCGGGAGGTGGAACAGGTTCTATTGCCCCATCTCTTGGAGGTGGGCGATTGCTCCTGCCTTCAGTTGTTGTTTGTGAACGGTTCCTGGAAGTGGGGTGAAACTCCAGGAAATAGCCATGTTGAATAATGTTGAGAGTCCAGGTGTCTGGTGCTGTCTGTTCCCAACATGTGCAGGAAGGGAGTCAGAATTGTTGGCGAGGAGCTTTGGAGGACTGGGGCAAGCCTGACCTTCCAAGGTTGGAGGTCTGAGATCTGGATTGGCGCCTGGTTCTGGACCATGTGGGCTTTGTGAACTTATAACTGTGTGTCCAAAAGGATTAGTTGAATGGAGATCTGAAGGAATGAAAAGGAGGAAGTTCAGATAGAGAACCTCCTCTCATCCCTCTTCGACAAAGAAGTTTCCACTAAAATGTTTTTGAGGGCTTACATCTTACACTGGAAGGTTCATCCACTGTCCCAGGATCTGACCATTCATCTAGCAAACAATAGAATCTGAATCAGAAGGGTGCTGCTCAGCTGAGATTCCCTTTGACTTACCATGTTTTCCCTTGTCCATGAGGCGAGGGTCGGGAGAATGAGGGGCTGATTCAGCAGAAGATGTGGGCAATTTAGTTTTATCAGGCATCTTGGAGAGCTAGGCCTGAAGTGCCCTCTTTTTTCTTTTTTTCCCTTTGGCTGTGGGGAAGGAGGAGGAGAACTGGAGGAAGGAGTCCTTTTCCTGCCTTTTTACCCCTTCCTTGGCTCAGCTCTCTGATCAATTCCTTTCTAATGGCCTGTTGTGTTGTTTTAAACAAAGCCTGATCCTGGGGAGGGAGGGGCTGATGTTCAGCTGAATCTCCTGTGCCGGGGTTGCTGTGCCCTAGTATTATTCCTTGGAAAAGGCTGTGTTTGCAAAATGCAGGCTGCAAAATCCTGGGAAAATGAAACTGATTTTTGGTGGGAAAACAATGGGCGTGTCCCAGCTTCGCCCTGCTCCCAGGGCCCCAGGGAGTTCTTATATGCCCTCACAAACGCCTCCGGATTGATGTCTGGGTCAGCCTCTTCAGAGGGAGGAACTGTGGAGGGCACGAGATCCCGCATCATCCAGTTCCACAAGGGCTCTGCTCTGCTCCATCTGCTTGTGTTTGCAGAGCTGTGGTTGCTATGGCAACAGCGGGGCGCGTGTAGGCTATTCCTGGATGCTACTGGCCCTCTTGTAAACTCCTTACTATCGGAGCCAGGAGCGACCTTCAGCTCCTCAAGGTTGAGCAGGGGTGGTGCCTTGTGATTGGCAGCTGGATTCCGGACGACTCTGATATGCCTTCCTGAAGGCGCCTTTTCTTTTTTCTTACCAGGTTTAGAGCTCTTCTTGGCAGGTGATGCCAACTTGGGGTGAAAAGGCAGAAGAACCAGAAAAAAGTCAGCAAGACCTTTTTGTTTGTTTTTAAAAGAGAGAAAAGTCTAAACTAGAAAAAAAGAAAATTTGTTAAGGAAGGGGTTGAACAAAGATTGAAAGGAAAAACAAGGCCTGGAAAAGGAGATTGTTGAGGAGAGGCAAGAACAAGCTCTGTCCCGGGGAAGGTAGGGAATGAACTGGCTGGGAGGAGCCACAGAGGCCAGGACTAAGGCAAAAAGCTTGGTCACATGTTCCTTGCCTGAACTGGGCAGTGGCAGGAGTTAACCATGATGGATGTCTCCTTCGCGCTGGATGGGAACACACAGATGAAGGGGAGATGGACTACAACTCTCTATTTGTCCCCCACCCCCACAGTCTTTAGTTAGTGCTGTTTAAAAGCCAGGCAGTTTATAGCCAAGTGGAAGTTAACTCTTATCTGTTTTGTTCTGCATTATCAAGGAAAATGCATGGGGGGGATTACAGTGTCCGGATTCGTGCGACAAGGCAACCCACTATGGGTGATCAGCCATTGTGTGTTGTCAGGAAAACCCAGCACAGTTTCTGCAAGGTGCTTTATTTTTCATGAACAAGCCACCCTGAAAACCCATGGCTTGTTTTAGGGTTGTTGATACCCATGATTGTTGTTGTGTCATCCGAACCCCGCAGGGTGACTTCGTTGTGGCTTCTCAGGAACAGCTAGAGCCACCTGGCAAGAGCAGCAAAAAACTCTGCCTCGCCTCATGATCTCACTAGTGCCACAGCCATTTTCCCTCATCCCTTCTCAGAGCCCTCCACCCTGTGCTCCTAAAAATAGTGAAGAACACCAGAGAGCACCCCGAATGCTTTTGCAACTTCCCCCACCCCATTTTTATTTTCAGCCCTGCACAAAGTGCGCAGGAGTGAATGACAGCTGCCTTTACAATTATGCCATTTCCACCTCCATGTTCCTGCTCTGCCTTGAGATTTGAGCAGTTTCTTCCTCCTTGTTAGTGCTCTGCTTGGGATTTGCACAATTTTCCCCTCCATGTTACTGCTTTGCCATATCATTTGTGTATGTATAGCAATCCCACTCACTGCTCTGTAACTCGTATCCCAATGTGACAGCTAGCAATGAAGAGAAGGGATAAACTGGACAGAAAGGGAGCCGAAAGTGGCTGGTAGCTACAGGAGAAGGCACTTAGGGTGTGGGTGTGCTCACATCAGTGTAACGTGAACTAGCCTTTTAAAAAAAGTTGCTCACTAGCAAGGCAAGCAACAAAATGGGGGATAAAAGTGACAAGGACATTGACAAGAGAGGGATATCAGTATGCTGGGCTAATATTGGATGGGCACTCTTGCGCAAAAGTGAAATGCCCTGAATATTTTTTTTTAAATAAAAGTTGGCAAATGCATTCCCATGTTCATAAGGTGCAGTGTGGTGCCAGTGGTGCAGTGACTAGAGTGCTGGACTGGGAGTCGAGAGATCCGGGTTCTAGTCCCCACTGGGCCATGAAAGCACACTGGGTGACTTTGGGCCAGTCACACACTCTCAGCCCAACCTACCTCACAGGGTTGTTGTTGTTGTGAGGATAAAATGGAGAGGAGGAGGATTATGTACATCACCATGGGTTCCTTGAGGAGGAAAAAAGTTGGGCTGTAATAAATAAATAAGGGCTCTGAAAATTAATCCATTTCGCGATCTGATGCGGGGGTGGGCAGGGGGAGTTTCCCTCAGTAGCCAGCAACCCCAACAGATCAATTGCAGAACAGGTGCTAACATAGAGACTGAGGCAATAAGGAGTTCTGCTGCAAAGGTGCCTGCCCTATATGCTGGATGCAGCGGGAGGACTGAGGGGGAACAAAGAGGGAAACTAGCCACAGCAAACCCAATTGTCTGTTGGGAGTAACATGGGTTGTTCAGCTAACAACCAACCCATGATGGCTTATTCGCAGGGCAGCTTAGTATGACGTGCCAACCCGCGCAATGCATCTTCAACTTGGAGTATTCGTCGTAAGATTAACAAATAAACTGCCTATTTTGATTTTGCATGTGTAAATTCGAGAGAGGCAAGGGGGAAATAATTTGAATGAGAAAAGGAAAATAAGTGGAGTCCCAAGTGCAGAGAGCCAACTGGAATTTTAGTCATTAAGCAGTAGTGGCTAGTCAACACAAGAAATATAAAATGTACGTTATGCTAAACTAGCCTCTGATAGAAAACTTACCCTACCCCACCACTTAATTATATTCACTGGATGCAAGCCCCAATTGATTCCAACAGGATTTTATTTTAAGCCTTTCAGGGTTAAAGAATAAACACATACCTTGCTAAATCCAAAAAAACTAAAGCATCTCTGAGAGATACTGGCATGTCACTACTTATTTTGTTTGCTGGAGGTTTCATCAGATCTACAATAAGCACACCATCCTCTTCTCTGAACACTTTCATTAGAACAGCTTTGTAATTTACCATTCTCAAAAATTCTGTCCTTGCTCCTCTATTCCAACCTTCAGTCTGTTGTGGGCAGAAGAACAAACAGTTCAATTCAAAATCCGAACCACCTGACAAGCCTAGGAAAGTTTAAGAATGAGGTACCTAGAAGTACCTTAGGTGAGAAGAAGCTGTTTCAAAGATATTTGAAGGTATAAGCAAAGGAAGATGCCTTGTTATGATTGTTACAGAGATCACCATCAAAGTAATCTTATAGCTAGTGATCAGCTAGAGTTAAAATTCACCAACGTGAGAAAGACTCAATTCAGACATCATGTCAAACCATGATTTACACTAATCACAAATCCAAACCATTGTTTGAATTTCTAGACACACAACAGGTGAACTATCGTTTAGAAAACCATGTCTTCTTTCATTTTCCATCCCCTTCGAATTCAGACAGACGACACAGTTCTTACTTACAGAATGTTTGGGAACGATGTCCTTCAGGGAGCATTGGAGTGCTAACTTATTTATACCTCTAAGTTGTGCCTCTATAAGAGAATCAGGCTTCCTTACAACCAAGCATAAGTCTTCAATCACTATATATTCTAGCGTGACATGTTCTGGATTCACAGTAACTTCATTCGGTACTCTGAAAGCGAAAGGAAAAATGCTAAACATTTCTTGATATAGCTTAGAATTAATATGCTTAAAGAATTTAATTAATGTGCAGATTTTTTAAAGTATAAAAATAGTTTCAGTTGAATGCTAGTGAGATGCTACTGGAAACCCTCCTTTCTTCCTACATTGTAATTGAAGACTTCCATACATCCGAAGTGGAAAGAATGGAGCACTGGTTATGTAGAAAGTTCCTTCTAGGTTGGTGTGATGAAGGTATCCCGCAATGAGTTAACTCCCTCTATTGCCCAGGAAAAGCAGGGACCATGTGATCAGATTTTTGCCCAAACAATTTTAACCAGCCCAAAGTTTAATTGCTTTTAGCCTTTATTAGTTATGCCTTCTTATTCTATTCACTTCTGCCTTAATATTCCTAAGAAGGCTTGAAAGTCTGCACCTCCTTTGCATCAAGAGAAGTTGGTACAACATAAAAACGTCTTATGTATATTGTCAGTAGAAATCAACATGGCAAAGATTCCATACAACTGTAAAACTATTCATACCCTGAAACAATTAAAGCTTCAGGATGCCCAAAGTCTATAAGGAATACTTTCATCATTGCAATGTCACCAATTCTGTATTTTGTTGGACCACAGGGCTTCCCCTCATTTGTATTCTGTAGTGGAATTAGTTCAATTATTTTTGCTCGGCACCACATTCCATGTTCTTTACTTTTAACAAAGATTCCCGTACCTGAAATAAGTTTTAAAAACAATTCATTACAACTTGTCAATATTCACATGAAATAATATTTTAGAACAGCTGAGCCATCACATTCAGCCTTTAGCACTTTAAGAACTAGTTTGAGTTACCATCCCCATCCCCTCTGCAGCCACAGGAGAACTGACAGACCATGACTTCAAAGAGGAGGAGGCCTGAATCTAGGCTGCCAGAAGCTGCTGTACTACAGTTACCTACAGATCATCCAAGACTTCCAGAACTCTGTTTATAAAACTTACTATTAGAGGTAGCAACTTGGGAAAACTAGCAAGGGCCACTGCATAATTTTACAAAATATATGCAAACGAAGATAAAATAGTTGTTACTATAGAAATTCCACTGTGAACCTTAGGTAGTAAACTATGAGCTTTCTATTTTCAAATTAGAACCCAATTAAGATCAGAGGCCCCCAAAGTCTAAACATGGTTAAACATAAACAAATGAAACTGCAGAATGTAAAGTATTACTTAGCAAAAATGACGTATTTCCCCACTAGAGAAATAAAAATATGCAATTATGTAAACATTATTATTCAGAGAATTTGAGAAGTGTTGTTACCTAGTTCCAAGATGTCGCTTGGGGATGAACTTTTATTACTACAAAATAGCCTCAGATTTTTTTCCAAATAAACTGCAATTTTCTTTTGTGAAACTTTTCGAACATAGAAGTGGCAAGGATTTACCACACAGCTGACAAAAACTAATTCTGTAGAGTCTGTGTAGGATAGAATATATCATAAAAACAAAAACCAGTGACCACAGATCATAGGCAAGCTTTACACACGCTGTTGAAAAATAAGATATTAGCATGCATGGTCACAGAAAGGAAGACAGATAAATAAGTTGCTCCTCCTTCCTCAGCAATGATTTGAACATAGAGAGAAATGAAGTGAAGTAATGAAGAAAATGCCCACTCGGAGAAATTGACACATCACCTAGTATTACTACAATGATAAATATCTCCCTGTTCACTACTCTCAATTGTTAAACAGGTGTGCTACTAAGTCATCTGAATATTAATCACTAGAAATTATAATGTTTTAACACAAAGCACTCACATTAGTTAACATATTGGGACATTCCAGATAACACAAACTCTGGATCAGACCAAAGGCCTATCTAGTCCAACATTCTGCTCCCACAGTGGCCAATCATATGACTATAGAAAGCCCACAGTAAGGACGTAAGTACAATAGCACCCTCCCATGTGTTCCCCAGAAGCTGGAAATGAGGCATACTGCCTCTGATAGTGGAGGTAATTCACCCAACAGATATTCTAAAGTTCACTTCACATCTCTAGGGAGACAACCAGAACAAGAAAATGCTGTTACAGACCACAAACTTCGCCCACTGAACCTTTTCCCCCAAACTGCACGCTTCCTCACAGAAGCAGTTTGCACATAATGGGAGCAAATCATGGGTTAATAAATCCAAGATTTGCCACAGCGTGTGTCGTGGCCATTTTGGATATTCAGCCTCCAATCAGGGGTTGCTACGTAACATCTGAACCCAGACACTATGACTGCTCAGTGTGTGGCTAGTACACCCATAATGGGTTAGCATGTCATGCAAACACGCCCTATAGATTAATCATAGGTTAAACAACCCTCAGTTAACCTACAATTAGTAGCTAACTGTGGGTTGCTCAACCCACGATTATCCTATAGTGTCTGGGTTCAGACATCACATAGCAACCCCTGATTGGGGGTTAAATATTCAAGAAGGATGTGGAACATGGCCTGCAACAAATTGTGGGTTAATTAACCAACGATTTGCCACCATTATGTGCAAACAGCCCCAGTGACACATAGGTTGATGACCTCATCACCAGAGAAGACAAAAGGTGGAGGAAGTAAGACATTGTCGTTTCTAGAAGGAGTCTTTGGCTGTTTCCTTGGCCTTTGTTAAAGCTAATCTCCTTAACAAAGTAAGGCACTCGCCAGGATTTTTAGCTAGTCGAAGGATCTGACAAAGTACGCCCCAGAGAACCTACAGTGATGGAAAAACCCATTCACAGAAATCTTAAGGAGTCAAGAGCCCACGAGGAGTGGGCAACTTCAGAGGCTGACTTAAGCAGTTCCAGAAGTATACGGAGGAACTACAAAACCAATCTATGTTTAAAGCCTCCGAATCACAGAAACAGCAATTTGGAAATCACAGACAACAGCCAGCCCAAAAACACCTTTCAGCCTTAGAATTTTAGCTGAATTATGTGACTTTACTATGAAATCTGTTCAGAATTTAAGCCCAAGAAACTCTTTACAGCATCTCAATTACATACCTGCCTTTGGTCCAAATGGCACCAGCCGTTTTTGGGAAAATGTTTTCCAATGCTTATCTTCAGAGTATTCTGCAGAATGCACTTTTAAAATGTTATATTTAATCAGTTTCACGTGAATAGAATAATTCCCATGCTATCAACTAATTCAGTGAAGAACTGACCGCCACCACCAAATTACTGAAGCAATATATGAGACCTCCAATGGTTAGTATCGGGTGTCAAGACCACCTGGAAGCCATGCTCACTGAACTGAGAACACAGCTTTCTATGCTGCCCCAAAGTCACTACCTTCTTTATTACTTCCCATATGAGTTTCAAGGCTGACCCCTGGCTAAGACATACAAGTTTTGTAGGATGTATGTGTGTGGGGTGGGTGTGCGGGTGTTATATCCACATTTCCACTGGTTTGATTATCTTACTCTCTAAATTCTTACTTACCAAATACAACCCTCAGATAGGCTAACTGTTTGTCAAATTGAAAAAGTTACTAGTTCTTTCAGTCACATCACCATTTCTAGAATGTTCCACATACCCAAGTCTGAAAGTTAGATACCAGAAAAAGGAACATAAAGAAATAAAGCAACTATCTTTATGCGATGCTGTTCACCAATAAAACTACATTTTCAATTCATTTACTGGGTACTCCTCAAAAACAAGACGGGTCTAAAAACCAAACAAGAAAAACTAGCAATGAAGCTGAAGATCAAAATAAAAGCAGGAAATAGTTTAGATAACAGATGAACAGTTGTGATCAAATACAGAGGGAGAACTAGGGAACAGTCAGACTTTAGCTCTATCACAAAATAAGCCATAAAATACAATCTTCTAATAAAAAATGAAAAATACTTAAGAACTCAAGGTGCCTGGTGAACAGCTTCATATTAACTCCACTGATTCGAATAGAAGTGATTTCCAAGTATACCTATATGTATCTAGCCACTGTCCAAGGTAAACTATAGTCCTAAACTAAAACAGCAGGTGATCAAACATTCATAGCTGCATTTAATTAGAAAAAAGTTGGAATATCTATCACAGGTCTTGGTATAGTGTGTAGTTTGGACTTGAGACCCAGAAAATTAGATCCCTCAAGAATGATAGAAGTCAATTTTCTTATTGTGCAAAGTACTGATCAACTGGTAGAGCCCTTCTAGATGAAGCTGTATAAAGGAGACACACTGTGGCCCTATTCGCATGCAAAAGGGGGAAGATTGGTTAGGGTAACTATGGAGTGGGGAGAGTTAGACTAACCATGACATGCACGCCCGTCACATGACCAGAAACAGCACAGCGCACTGTAGTTTACTTACCAATCCCTGCTCCACAGTTAGCGTGTCATTCCCCTGGCGCTGCCGGTTATCCCAGCAGCTGTTATGCTGGGAAATGGGTGTGCACCAGCTGCTGTCATTTGACAGCCACCACAGAGTCCAGCCACACTGCCTAGAGGGTTGCCAGATGTGGCAAACACTTTAGGCTGCCATCTCCATTGTTGCTGAGTTTTCGCACCATCTTTGACAATGGAGATCCTGCCACATAACACAGTAAGCCTCCCTGGGTCTCCTTCGCCCCTCTGTAGAGGGGCTGATAGCTGGGGTGGTTTCCTAGGCACCGTGGTCAAGATTTTGACCCCACACACAACACGCCAAGCCACCGTAGCTCGTGCAAAAATGCAAACCACGGTGGCTTTATGTGACAGCTAAACAGGTCCTGCATCTATACAAAGTAGCTATGTACTTTAAAACACTGAATGTTTTGAAAAGAGAAAGGACTTTATCCAAGTCTTACAACTGGTGAAAAGTGCTACTCACTTTCTTGATCATCTTCAATTATTTCTTCAATTATAACATCTGGGGTGGATGCTGATTGAGATAAAGCAGCAAGGCTTTTCTGAGTGGGTGATAGAGCCATTTCTTGGAGCTGAATGTAATTTCCTTCAAGACATGCATCAGATTTTTGCAGAGAAGCAACTTTACCAATTTCTTCAACAAGTGGTACAAGTTTTACATTTACTTGAGTTGGAGCATCACCTTTTAATTCCTCTTCCATATTGCTCAATTTTAGAGGTCTGCCCCCCAAACTTTGCCTAAGTTGAGAAATTGCCAGAGAAGACAGATCATGACCAGTGGATACATATTAATATAGAAGATCAAACAAACACACTACAGAAATAGTAAAGTGACCTTAGTTTTCAAGAGGCACTGCAGGCTTGGATGATATTCTTACAAAGCAGATAAAACATTTCAGGCCAAAAGCAAGGCAGTGGATATTAGAAATGTTTAATGCCTGTTTGGAACAATGCAAGATCCCTGGTGTTTGGCGAAGGGCTGACGTTATAGCAGTTCTAAAACCAGGTAAAGAGGCTAATAACCCTAAGAGCTACCGACCAAGCTCTCTTTTGTGCCATTCTTATAAAATTTTTGAAAGACTGATACAAAATCGCCTTACTGTAGCTGTAGAAGCCCTGCTTATACCGCAGCAGGCTGGATTTCACCCCAAAAGAAGCTGTACCACACAAATCCTTAATCTAACTCAATACATCGAAGATGGATTCCAAAAGGGTAGAGTAACAGGAACTGTATTTATAGATCTAACGGATGCATATGATATCATCAACCTTAGGAGACTGAAGCAGAAACTATATTTCTTTAAACTTACAACGTTATTAGGAATCTGCTTCAGAACCGTAGGTTTTTCATGGAATTCCAGGGAAGACAAAGTAGATGGAGGAATCAGAGGAATGGTCTACCACAGGGAAGTGTATTAGCTCCAACCCTCTTCAATATCTATACTAACGATCAACCGCTTCCTGCAGGCACTAATAATTATATATATATGCTGACAATTGGGCAATGGCCATGCAAGGAAAAACATTCGAGAAGGTACAACAACGATTAAATGAAGCTCTGGAAGAGCTGGATCGATATTACTGCAAAAGCCAGCTAAGGCCAAATCCAGCAAAAACTCAGGCATGTGCCTTCCATCTATGCAATAAGCAGGCTGCTAGGAAGCTGCAAATTACACGGAAAGGAGTGTTATTGGAGCATTGCACTAACCCTAAATATTTAGGGGTTACTTTGGATAGGGCCTTAACATATAAGCAGTATTGCATTAACACTAAACTGAAGGTCAGTGGAAGAAATAACATCATTAGGAAATTAACGAGCACTACTTGCTAAACCAAGGGTTCTTAAGACTATAGCATTAGCCCTCTGTGACTCGGCCGGCGAATATGCCTGCCCAGTTTGGTATAAATCAGCACATCTTGGGCAAGTTGATGTTGCTTTGAATGAAACAAGTAGAATAATTACCAGATGTCTAAAACCTACTTCTCTAGATAAGATCTACCAAAAAGCTGGCATTGCCCTGCCTGCCGTTTGTAGAGAAGCAGCAGATATTGAGGCTTAAATCCTCAATATCCAAACAACACCCTCTGTACAGCCTACAACGAGCTCCTCAGAGATTAAAATCCAGGAAAAACTTCCTCAAATTGACGGAAGACTTTGATGAATTCAAAAGTAGAATGGACTTATGGAAAGCTACACAGAATCAACACTGGAGGGAACCAGCAGAGGAACGGGCACCCGGTTTCGATGAAAGCTGGGAAGTTTGGAAATCATTGAATAGGCTGCGCACGGGTGTAACAAGATCTAGAGGCACTATGAATAAATGGGGTTATCTGGTGATCTCTGCCCTATGCGACTGCGGAGACTTGCAGACAACAACACATATGTATACTTGCCCTTTGTGCCCTGACCATGAGGACCTTATGGCAGCGCGACAGAACGCAATTAATGTTGCTAGTTTCTGGGCAAGATTTGTCTAATTTTTATATATTTTAACTTCTACATTTTATATTTTAAATGTTATGTGTTATAGTATATTTTTTAATTGTGATGCTTCTGACACAAACAAACAAATAAATAAAATAACATACATTAACTGACTTCTACATGTAATAAATAAAGTAAATGTATTTGAAGATCACTTTCGAGGTCACATATTACTGCACAGCATGAGATACTCTACTTTTGGAGAAACTATCACAACACTGAAAATAAAAAAAAATTATCTGGACATATTATACACTGAAATGAAGGTAAGGCTGTGCAACCAAATATATAATAGCAATGGAAGTCTGTCTTCGACAGGAGCAATGCAAAAGCATGGCTTTGGACTGCTGCATCATTTTAACCATACCACACAGTTGTTTCAATCTTATTACATGCTTGTTAGCCAACTCACTTCCTATAATTTGATGCATGGAATGGAAAGCCGAGTACTCACCATGAAGTTCCATTCCAATTCGGTGCACAGGTGACATCCATCATGGGTTAACTCCTCCCAGTGCCCAGGACAGGCAAGGAACATGTGACCAAGCTTTTTGCCTTGGTCCTGGCCTCTGTGGCCCCACCCAGCCAGTTCTTTTCTAGCCGAGGATTTGGACAGGGTACCTATTGATGAGCCGTTAATGTAGTAGTTCAAAAAACAGAACGGAGAACAGAAAGGGAGAAAAACCCCTCTCTGGGTATTGGCACACACCATGAGAAGAATTGCAATAAATGATAGTATATCAACAGGGGTGGTCAGCCTGCCAGAGTGTAGTATGGATGTCTCCTGTGCACTGAATCGGAATAGAGCGTCACAGCAAGTACCCAACTTTCCATTCCCATCCGGTGCGAAAGAGACATTCATCATGGGATGTACAAAAGCGACTATTCCCAAAGGGCAGGCCCCAAAGCAGGCTGCCTCTATGGTTGAGGTAATACCTATTGTAACACTCTATATCCAAAGGCTGATTCGGCAGAAGCATATTTGTCCATCCTATAATGTCTTACGAACATGTGGTGTGAGGACCACATGGCTGCCCTACAGATCTCTGCTAAGGGGGCGTTAGTAGAAAAAGCCACTGAGGCAGCCATGGCCCTGATGTAACATGTGCGGGTTTAAATAATTTTTTAACCTCATAGGCTGCAAAAACTCATGCCTTGAACCACCCAGGAAGGGTAGTACGGGAACCTTTCTGCCCTAAGGCTGTTGGATAAAAGGAAACAAATAAGGAATCAGAATGTCTGAGTTCCTTCAGTCTTCTTAAGGTAGATTCTGATGGCCCTTCTAACATCCAATGTGTGCCAGACCTGCTCAGAGGGGTGAGAAAGATTAGGGCAGAAGGAGGGAAGAACAATTTCTTGTGTTCTGTGAAAGAGAGTGTTCATTTGGGGAGTGAAGGATAGATCCAACTGGAGTGTGACAGTCCTTGCTGAATGTGCAGAGGTGGTCCATCATGGAGAGAACCGATCACTCTGATACTCTCCTGACAGAGGTTACAGCTACCAGAAATAAAACCTTGAGACGAAACATAGAGATACAGTTCTGAGAGGCTCAAAGAGTGGAGCGGTGAGCAGAAAGGACTGTATGCAGGTTCCATGTAGGTAAATGATGTATAACTGGATGGGAGATAAGCAACGCTCCGCTGACAAATTAAGATGTGGGTGAGCACTAAGTGGCTTGTGGCAGGCCTTGAAAAGGACAGAAGAGCAAGCTGTGACTTGCCTGCAAAGCATGTTTGCCTTGAGTCCCAAAGAGGAGCAACTCTTTGATTCCTGTCATTTTGTGATCTACGCGTTTCCTCCTGCACCAACGAATGAAAACCTTCCAGGTTTTGTATATTCAACTGGCGGATGTTCTCCTGGAAGATAGCATGGTGTTTATTACCTTGGCTGAATAGGCCAGGGAAAGGAAGGTGAGGTGTTCAGTACCCAGGCAGCAAGATACAGCTATTCGGGGTTCAGATGCCACAAAGGACCGTGGCAGGTCTGGTGTAGAAGGAAGGAACCAAGGGTCTGACTCCGCCAGTTGTAGGATTTGGGACAACCAAGGTCTCCGGGACCAAAAGGGTGCTGTATTACAGTTGCCCGTTCCTCCTTGATCTTCTGAGGATACTGGCCAAAAGTGGAAATGGCGGGAATGCGTGAAGTCTGCCCCTGGGCCAGGGCGAGTGGAGAGCATCTGTGGCTTCTGCTCTTCGAGCTAGAAGTCTGGAGAAAAAGCGAGGTAGCTAATTGTTGAGTGGGGAGGCAAATAGGTCCACCAGGGGTGGGCCAAAGTGACAGCACAGACTCTGAAAAACTGTTGGATTGAGAGTCCACTTGCCTGGGTCAAGTTGTTGACAACTGAGAAAATTGGCCTCCATTTTGAGAGTCACCTGGATGTGCCGCGCAGTGATGGACAGGATGTTGTGTTCCACCCAGTGGAGGAAGGAAGAGGTCTCCTTGCAGAGATTTGGATCTCATTCTTCCCTGATGACTCACATGGGCTAAGGCTGTGGTGCTGTCTGTTCTGACTAGAAGATGGACAGAACCCGTGAGTTGGACAAAGTGTTTGATGGCAAGGCGGATTGCTCATAATTCCAGCCAGCTGATATTGTGGTGTTTCACCTCAGGACGCCAGATCCCCTGAATGGGGTGGCTCTGGCAGTGAGCTCCCCATCCCTTCAGGGTGACATCGACCACAACAATGTGATGGGGTTCCTGGATGGGTGTGCCCTTTGCTATGTAAGCTCTGACTGGTTGTGGCATAATGACCTTGATGTGCCGTCTGTGGATTATTTCGGACTGAAAGGAAAGAAGCAGTCATTGCAGGGGAATGTAACCTGGCCCATGGTAGAATCCTGAAGCATGATATCATGAGACCCAGCACTTGAGCAAGCAACACATCTGCTGAGTGAGCTTGAAGGAGAGACTTCACTACCTGGTGGATCTTGGATAACCTGCCTGGGGCCAGGGTTCCTTTGGAGGTGTCTAAAACCAGGTGGATAAGTGATGAGGAGGGTTGGAGATGGCTCTTTTGGAAGTTCATCAAGGAACTGTGGTCTTGGACGCAAGACAGAGTGATCTGTAGATCTGCACAGGCCTTTTCAGTGACGGGGACCTTAGAAGGTCATCTAGATAGGGATAAATGTGAATGGTTTTGAGTCTGAGGTGAGGTACCACTGCTAGCATTAGCTTGGAAAAGACCCCTGGTGCCGACTCCTGATTTTCAGTCCTGTACTGAAAGTGGTGCCCCTTGTAGGAGAAGCGGCAAAATCTCCAGTGTTGTGCAGCAATGGGGATGTGGAGATAAGCCTCTGTAAGATCTATGGATGAAAGGCAATCCCCCTGATGTAAAGCCTCCTTGATAGTTTGGAGGATTTCCATCCTGAATTTGCAATACGCCACATACCTGTTGAGGTGTTTAAAATCCAATATGGAACACCAGGAGGGCCCATCCTTCTTGGAAACCAGGAAGATAATGGAGTATACCCCCTGGAAGTGCTCAGGAGGTAGGACAGGTTCTATTGCCCCTATCCCTTGGAGATGGGCAATTGCTCCTGCCATCAGTTGTTTGTGAATGGACCTGGAAAGGGGGAAGAAGCCTGTTCCTGGGAGTGGAGTGAAACTTCAAAAAACAGCCATGTTGAATAATGCTGAGAGTCTAGGCGTCCAGTCCTGTCTGTTCCCATGTGTGAAAGAAGTGTTGTAGCCTTCCTCCCACATGTGCAGGAAGGGAGTCAGAACTGTTGGCGAGGGGCTTTGGAGGACTGGGGCAAGCCTGATCTACCCAAGTTGGAGGTCTGAGATCTAGGCTGGAATATAGTTCTAGACCAGGTGGGCTTTGTGAACTTGTAACTGCATGGCTGAAAAGATGAACTGAATGGAGATCTTGATGAAATGAAGAGAAGGCAGGACCTCAGTTAGATAACTTTTTTTCATACCTCCTCAACACAAGACGGCATAGCCTTCTTATCCTTGCTTTCCACTAAAATGTTTTTGAGGGCTTCCTCTCCAAAGAGGCATGTTCCTGTGACAGGAACAGTGCCTACATTTCCCTTGGAATAAGCATCCACGTTCCAGTGTTTCAACCACAGTGAACATCTTGCCACTGTGGTTGCTGCAATGGGACTGGCTGCAAAAATCATGAAATCCTGTGTGGCATTTGAAATGAAGGTTTATGTCTTGTATAACTGAGAAAGGCTTCTAAGCAAGGAAAAACTATCCAGCTCTTTATTGTTGATATATCTTCAACCCACAGGAGAGTGGCTTGAGAGAAAAAGAAAGCCACAGAAGACGCTCCGAGAGCAAAAGCAGTAGCTGTGTTAGCTCTTTTCAGCGCTGCTTCAAAATGCTTTTCACTAGGATCCTTGAGGGAAGAATCCCCATCCTTAGGATTTATGGCTCCTGAAAGTTTTTTGTTTCAGTTTTTGTTTGTTTTTAAAAGAAAAGAAGGACTAAACTAGAAAGAGAGAGAAGTTTGTTAAGGTAAGAGATAGACCAAAGAGTTTTTAAAAAGTCGAGGCCTGGAAAAGGAGATTGCTGAGGAGAGACAAAAACAAGCTGTGTCCCAGGCAAAGGCAAGGAATGAACTGGCTGGGAGGAGCCACAGACAAAAAGCTTGGCCACACGTTCCTTGCCCGTCCTGGGCAGTGGGAAGAGTTAACCCATGATGGATGTTTCCTAACACCAGATGAGAATGACCACATAGATTATTTACAAAGTTATGGCTCTAAATAGGAGACATGGCCATATCCTATAAAGCAGGTACAAGACAAAAAAGCATATGCTATAAATGAATAGCATGTAGATATAAACAAAAATATGGGTTCTGTACAAACAACCATGTTCAATCATGTAAAGGTACAAGTTTGGCAGAATAAGTCAGCATCTGGCTATCACTTGCATAAGGAGTTTAATGATATTATTAAGTAACACTGCTACTGTAGGCAGCAGTATATTTCAACTGATTTTTTAAGCCAGTTTGGGGCATTTTGTCCTAGTTGTTTTTCATTGGAACAGCAGTCACCAACTCATATTGCTGTTGCAATATGTTGTGAGGACATTGAAGAGAAAGCAGGCTAGATCACGTTTATTTTCATCCGTTTCATCCGTGGCAGTAAATAATCTCCATACGTGCGGTAGTTGGGTATCAGCTCCATCAGTGGGCTTTTATATTGGCTTCTTCAGATCCACTAACTTGGATCATGCGGGCAGTCTTTGTAAAATAGGTTTAGGGGATGACTGCTTCCCAGTCAGGGCCAAAGCAGAAAGAGGGGACTGAAAGGACTGCACAAAAGGGCACACACACACACGGGTGGGGGTTTAGAGCAAATTTAGGAGAGAGAAAAACAGTAAGCAAAAAAACCCTCTAGAACTGTGTCCCAGGTATGGAGTTGACTGAAACAGGAAAGAGCTCTGTCCCAGGCAAAAGGCAGGGAAGAACACAGGCAAAGCCAGAGGGTAGTTTTGTTTTTCTAGGACATGATCCTTGCCTTTCCTGGGCAACAGGGACAGTTAAACCATTCTTGCCTCCATACACAAACTAGGAAATATTTCCACTACTAGTACATGTTTGGTAGTACATCTCTTTACCTTAACTTTGTGGCGAAGGGGCTTGCGTAACTCAGTGAAGCCATAAGCTATGCCGTGCAGGGCCACCCAAGACGGACAGGTCATGGCAGAGGGTTCTGACAAAATGTGGTCCACTGGAGAAGGAAATGGCAACCCACTCCAGTATTCTTGCCAAGAAAACCCCATGGAACATATCACAAGGCTAAAAGATATGACGCCGGAAGATGAGCCCCTCAGGTCGGAAGGTGTCCAATATGCTACTGGGGAAGAGCAGAGGGTATTTCCAAGTAGCGCCAGAAAGAGTGAAGCGGCTGGGCCAAACCCGAAAGGACACTCAGCTGTGGATGTGTCTGGCGGTGAAAAGAAAATCCGATGCTGTAAAGAACAATATTGTTTAGGAACCTGGAATGTCAGATCAATGAATCAAGGTAAGCTGGAGGTGGTCAAACATGAGATGGCAAGATTGAACATCGACATCTTGGGAATCAGCGAACTCAAATGGACAGGCATGGGCGAATTTAATTCAGGTGACCATCATATCTACTATTGTGGGCAAGAATCCCTTAGAAGAAATGGAGTAGCACTCATAGTCAACAAAAGGGTGGGAAAAGCAGTACTGGGGTACAATCTCAAAAATAATAGAATGATCTCAGCATGAATCCAAGGCAAACCATTCAACATCACAGTAATTCAAGCCTATGCCCCAACCACCGAGGCCGAAGAAGCTGAGGTTGATCGGTTCTATGAAGACCTACAACACCTTCTAGAACGAACACCAAAAAAAGATGTCCTTTTCATCATAGGGGATTGGAATGCTAAAGTAGGAAGTCAAGAAATCACCGGGATAACAGGCAGGCATGGCCTTGGTGTACAAAATGAAGCAGGACAAAGGCTAATAGAGTTTTGCCAAGAGAACACGCTGATCATAGCAAACACCCTTTTCCAACAGTACGAGAGGCAACTCTACACATGGACATCACCAGATGGTCAATATCGAAATCAGATTGATTATGTCCTTTGCAGCCAAAGATGGAGAAGCTCTATACAGTCAGTCAAAACAAGACCTGGAGCTGACTGTGCCTCAGATCATGAGCTTCTTGTTGCAAAATTTTGGCTTCAATTGAAGAACGTAGGGAAAACCACTAAACCATTCAGGTATGACCTAAATCATATCCCTTATGAATATACAGTGGAGGTGAGGAATAGATTTCAGGGATTAGACCTGACAGACAGAGTGCCTGAGGAACTATGGACGGAGGTCCGTAACACTGTTCAGGAGGCAGCAACTCAATCCATCCCAAAGAAAAAGAAATGCAAGAAAGCCAAGTGGCTGTCTGATGAGGCTTTACAAGTAGCTGACGAAAGAAAGGAAGCGAAAAGCAAGGGAGAAAGGGGAAGATATATCCAACTGAATGCAGCGTTCCAGAGAACAGCAAGGAGAGACAAAAAGGTCTTCTTAAATGAACAATGCAAAGAAACCGAGGAAAACAATAGAATGGGAAAGACTAGAGATCTTTTCAAGAAAATCGGAGATCTCAAAGGACCGTTTTGTGCAAAGACGGGCATGATCAAGGACAAAGAAGGCAGGGACCTAACAGAAGCAGATGAGATTAAGAAGAGGTGGCAAGAATACACAGAAGAACTATACAGGAAAGATCTGAATGTCCCTGATAGCCATGATAGTGTGGTCACTGAACTTGAGCCGGACATCCTAGAGAGTGAAGTCAAGTGGGCCTTAGGAAGCATTACTAACAACAAAGCTAGTGGAGATGACAGTATTCCAGCTGAGCTATTTAAAATCCTAAAAGATATGCTGTTAACGTGCTGCACTCAATATGCCAACACATTTGGAACACTCAACAGTGGCCACAAGACTGGAAAAGGTCAGTTTACATTCCAATTCCAAAGAAGGGCAACGCCAAAGAGTGTTCAAACTACCGTACATGCATTCATTTCACATGCCAGCAAGGTGATGCTCAAAATCCTACAAGCTAGGCTTCAGCAGTATGTGAACCGAGAACTACCGGAAGTACAAGCTGGGTTTCGAAGAGGCAGAGGAACTAGAGATCAAATCGCTAACATTCACTGGATCATGGAGAAAGCACGAGAATTCCAGAAAAACGTCTATTACTGCTTCATTGACTACGCTAAAGCCTGTGATTGTGTGGATCACAACAAACTCTGGCAAATTCTGAAAGAGATGGGAGTACCAGACCACCTTACCTGGTCTCCTGAGAAACCTGTATGAGGGTCAAGAAGCAACAGTAAGAACCGGACATGGAACAACCCATTGGTTCCAAATTGGGAAAGGAGTACGACAAGGCTACATATTGTTGCTCTGCTTATTTAACTTATATGCAGAGTACATCATGAGAAACGCCGGGTTGGATGAATCACAGGTCGGAATTAAGATTGCTGGGAGAATTATCAACAACCTCCGATATGCAGACGATACCACCCTAATGGCAGAGAGCAAAGAGGATCTAAAGAGCCTCTTGTTGAAGGTGAAAGAGGAGGGTGCAAAAGCAGGTTTGAAACTCAACAGTAAAAAAACAAAGATCAAGGCATCTTCACTTCATGAAGATACCCCATCACTTCATGGCATATAGAAGGGGAAGAAATGGAAGCAGTGACAGATTTTATTTTCTTGGGCTCCAAGATCACCGCAGACGGTGACTGTAGCCATGAAACTAAAAGATGCTTGCTCCTTGGGAGGAAAGCTATGGCAAACCTAGACAGCATAGTAAGAAGCAGAGACATCACCTTGTCGACAAAGGTCCGTCTAATCAAAGCTATGGTTTTCCCAGTAGTAATGTATGGCTGCGAGAGCTGGACAATAAGGAAGGCTGAGTGCCGAAGAATTGATGCTTTCGAACTCTGGTGCTGGAGAAGACTCTTACGAGTCCCCTGGACTGCAAGGAGGTCAAATCAGTCCATCCTAAAGGAAATCAACCTTGACTGCTCACTGGAAGGACAGATATTGAAGCTGAAGCTCAAATATTTTGGCCACCTAATGCGAAGAGAAAAGTCACTGGAAAAGACCCTGATGCTGGGAAAGACTGAAGGCAAAAGGAGAAGGGGACGGCAGAGGATGAGATGGCTAGATAGCATCACCGATGCAATGAATATGGACTTCAGCACGCTCTGGGAGACAGGAAGGCCTGGCGTGCTATGGTCCATGGGGTCATGAAGAGTCGGACACGACTTACCGACTGAACAAATGTCCAAATTGGTTTATTATGTGAGAGCGTCTCCAAAAGTAGTCCAAGCCAGGCCAAGAAAGGACGTTAAAAATTACTTTCAGGGTCATTTTGAGGGTGCCATCCACCCACATTATCTTTGTTAACCTATGTATAACCGATGTATATCTGGCATGGGTATCTACTTTTAACATGATGATGCCAATACCTCATTTTCTAAAGCACTTTCTGGATGTTAGGCTGGCCTACTAATAGTTTAGTGTTACATGAATGAACCTCGACCTTGTAAGCTCCCTTCTCTTGACAGAGCCACAAATGCAATCACTTACGTTTTTAACTAACTGTGGTTTAGTGTTATGCCCAAACCAGGACAAATTGTGGTTAGCCCTAACTATGGTTTTTTGAGAAAAGCCAGTTTCAAATCAATGAAATTGGCTTGTTTTTGGAAAACCACAGTTAAGACTAACCACAGTCTGTCTAGGTTCAAACAACACTAAACTGAAGTTAATTAAGAACTGAAGCAAAAGCTTCTGGCCTCTTCCTCACAACTGTGCCAGACAGGAGGAGAGAAGAGCACAAGACTTGTGCACATAATGTTAACCACAGTTTAGCTATACATCTGAACCAGGCCATTCTGTTGGAGCTAAACAGATGTCAGCACTTAAATAAAAAGCTAACAAGGTGCTAGCCATAGGAAGTATGCTAAATTTCATTAAAAATCAGTGGGACTGAAGCATGTAAATTAACTGCTCAAGTTTTATTAATTTTAACTGACGAGTTAACTTGCCTGTGGATCACAAGCAGGTTAAGTGTTACTTTTTTACAGCCATTTGTAACTCATGACAATTACGAATGCATAACCTTCCATTAATTGCCCCCAAGCTATCAAAAGCCCTGTTCATGATCAGAATCAGAGGTTCATTTGTATGTTAGTCTCCAGTTTATTTCTATATTGCTTCCAAGCAATCTGCTTACTCTTTATTCAAATATATGCCTGAATAAAAAGTATTCTATATCATTTAAGTAGCAGATGATGCAAAGTGAAGAATACTGAGAAAACGGATGAAGTATGGTAGGCGCTATTTTTCAAATCCAGGAAAGTACTTACACATTGGGGATATCATAGGAAAATTTCCCCATATTTTCAAACACAGGGATAATCTCATCACAGTCCATGTAAAACCTGTCTTAGAAATATAAAACCTGTTTTAGGAATATTCATCTTTTAGACAATATTATATACTTAATACAACTGGGTAACAGTATCTGTGCTGCATATTAATGAAAGGTAGTATCCAATTGACCCCTCTTGCCAAAGCAACAGTTTCCACCAGCAGAATGGAGAGGGGGCAACCCCCCCCCCACTGCTGCCCACCATGAACCCTCAAAATCTGCACTATAGGGTTGAGGGATCCTCTGGAGAAGGCTTTATGAAATGCAGGTGGAGGAGAGGAGGGGAAAGCCCTGTGGCACTAGTGTAAGTTCACTTGCACAATGTTTATTTGCCCAGTTAGTATATTTCTTAATGCAACGTCAACGATTTTTACCTACAACTCTGTATCTGCATTTTAATGTAATCTATAATGGTTATCTGAAAACTCATTGCTGTTTAGGGAACGAAAAACATTCAAGGAATCTCTGTGGATTGTTTAAAACCAGAACAAACCCAATACTATCCAACTACTGCCCTTCCCAATAAGTGAGTATTCCTACTAAGTCTTCTCAAACGAAAGAACTTATGAACTGTGGAAGGCGCTAGAATTGTGCAACAAAAATACAAAGCAAAGTAATGCATGCAATAGGTATTTACACCTTTTATTTCTGTACATTTGGATCCCTGCCATCCTACCTACCATGCAGAATTCTAGACCTTGTGCAGAGTCTATTGAAAGCAGTACAGCAATTCCACTTTATTCTCTTTTACAATTTCAATATGTTTCCTTTATGTGCAGTATCACAAGCTGTTTTTTCTCCAGGTGCAGGACCTTTACTATTTTTTACTGTGAAATCCTATGTTTACTCAACAGTCCCACTATGTTCAGTTGAGCTCGCTCCCTAGCATGTGGATTGGATCCAGACTGCATTATGTTTAGGGTAGACCAACTCAAATCAATGAAACTGAAGTTAATCATGACTAAATTAAGTCTCAATGTCTTTCAGTGGGTCTACTCCAAGTATGACAATGTCTAAACAGTGTGTTTAGGATTGTAGACTTAAAAAGTGACTAACACATTTTTAGTGAACATATAAAAATTAACCGTTCCACAGTAGCTAGGGCTCCATTACCTTGGGGGTGTTCTTTTTTTCAGATTATCTAGTTTTAAGACTTCATCCCCAACTGTCGTTTTTAAGTTGCAGAGAACCTAGAATAATAAAAATCCTAATTTAAGTTATGGTACAACATATCAACTACTGATGGAGGAAGAACATGGCTTTCTTTGAATGTTAGAACTACCATGTATGTGAAATTAGCGATTTTATTTTGAACCACAGTTACACACAGAACAACATATTACATATGATAAAGCTATAAAGACCAAAGCACAGTGGGCAGGTCCAGATGCAATCGGTACTAATATGGACATTTCCCCACCACACATACAGACCACAAGTCAATTCTGTGCATTTCTATGCAGAAGCAAGCCAAAAACAAGCCTCCAGTTTTCACACCTTCTCCTTAGAGGAACAGTATGAATACCTTGCTCTTTAAATACCTTTAAATTTTAGCGTTAGACTTAGGATCGCACTAGCCATGAGGGTCTTTTTGTTTTTTTGAAAATACTTTTTATTTATTTTTGTCTTTATAAATGAAATAAACAAGACCAACAACCTGATCAATAACTACAATTTCCCAACAATACAATATTCTTAGGAGGACACAACAATAATGAAAAGGAAAAGAAAAAAAAAAGACTTTTTTCTTTTTTAAAGGGTTAAATTTAAACTCCAATACACACGGGCTTCAGATCCCATTCTACTTTAAAAACTATACCTATAACATTAGCAATATTACAATTTAATAATCAACCTTACATTTCAATATCACAGCATCAGTCTTATAGCAAGGAAGCAGGCCTACAATTCATTCCCAGTAACCATATATCGCCCTTAAGTTAGAATATAATAGTAATAATAAAGCTTAACAGTTTAACCAACCAAAAATCTTACTAAGTAGTCTTATAGTGATGATGATGATAATACTAATAATGAAATTATGTTATATAATAAAGCTTGGAAGCAACCTTACAACAGTCAGTAATATATTTTATACTAGATATATAAATGAGTGTGCACAACACACCCTCAAACAATATATTTAAATACAGCATATCATATCATAAAATGGATCATATCCATTTTAGAGAAAACAAGAATTTAAATAAAAAGAAAAAAAAAGAAAAATGAAAGAAAGCAAACGAATATATGTATAATCAGTTATCTCTGGCCTAGCCTGAATCATGCAGACTAAACATAGACAGTTAACAAAACTTGTTTAAAGATTCCAGTTCATGGGGCTGGAACAGAAATCTCACGCATTTTTACATTCAGCCATGCCTCTGCCATTTCATGATTTAGGAACTTCTTCATCTGACCTTCAGAAACAATGCAAAATGTAGCAGCATATTTTAAGTGATATTGTAAGTTCATTTGTTTTGCCAGATTTTTCGCCTTGATCAGCCACCTCTTTGATGTAATCTGGAAATAATATAACTTTATCTTGTTTCCAAAAAAGATTTCCACCCTCTCTTGCCAAACGCAGGATATAATTCTTTGTAGATATTCTTGCAAATTGGACTATAATCGTATAGCCAGTCCCTTTAGCATTTGGCACACGAAATGCCTGCTCAATATCAAGTAAATAATCAGATGGCACAGGGAGAATCTCATGCAAAAGCTTGTCTACAAAGGTAGGAAAATTTACATCACTAGGCAAATTTTTAATACCAATAATAGGTACATTGGATCTGTGCGTGAAGACCTCCAGTTGGGAAATTCTGCGAGAAATTTTTGAAAAAAGCTTGTCGTAGTTTCGTTCACTGTCAGCCTATCTTGCAGCTCATTAACCTTTGCCTCCATTTTTTGCCAAGAAGTGTTAATTAAATCCACAGCCCCTTGCAGGGTGGTGATGGAATTTTGAATTGAACCCAACGTCTTAGCTTGCTCCGCAAATTGTGAAGATAAAAGTTTTTATCAGAGTAAGTAACTCCCCTGTATCTTCGGTTTTCAGAGCCTTTGCCAAAGGAGGTACGGGGGGAGTGGGCGGTGATTGCAGTTCCTTTCTTTCTCCTTGCTGTAGCCATGTTTCTCTTCAAACAAATCTTGCAGGTCCTCAAATATTGTTGATATTTCTTAAACCATCCCTCGGATGTTGTTGATATTTCTTAATCCATATATTACAATGGAACACGTCAGCCCTGTTTTCTCCTATTAGACAGGAGTTTCAAAACAGCTTTTTGCGATGATTAAGCTCTGGGAGAGTGGTCTCGGAATCCAGTCCCACCCCCCTGTTTCGCGGAGAGTACCTTTCTCCAAGATCTCATCCAGATGTTGCCTTGCCCCCTTCCAGGGGGGAGATGAAAAGGTTTTTCAACCTTTTAAAAAGCTGTTTGAAACAGCGTCCCGCAGAGGCTCCGCGGAATGCTGCGAGGGTGACACTGGTTCCAACCGGAAGTCCTAGCCATGAAGGTCTTCAAGGGCCACTGGCCCTCTGTGCTGCCAAACAGGAGCCTTACTACTTCAGAAAGATTACCACTTGGCAGCATTGATTGGTGGTGGCTGCTTCAATGCAGCTCAGCAATTCCTTCCAGGCAGCACTTAAGCATACTGCCAAGGAATGAGTCCTGCAGTTCCAAGCCCATGAATGGCACCCTTGTTCTGCTAGAAGTCCTACTGCTGAAGAACACGTAATCTGCCTTCTGGACTGATTTGAGCAACCTGACTTATACGCCATCTCACAACCTGTGTGATGTCATCACAAACGTTGGGCCACCCCTTGAAAGCTTGGCTGCAGTTATTTCTGGCAGGTGGGGGAGGCAATGCACCATTGCCACCTGTGCAGTGTATTGCACTGCAATATAAAGGACAAGACCATCCTAGTAGATCTCCTGCGAGGTGACCTCAAGTTTACGGAGTTTGACTCAGGTACATTGCTTTGGGATTCTCCATACACAGATTTTGATGACACATGGGTATACAGCTGCCCTGAATGGATAAAATACCACCAGTACCGTGGCCTGCCTGACACTGTGTGGTCATTGGGAGTGTTGATCTATAATATGGTGTGTAGGGACATCCCTTTTGAGTGTGATGAGGATATCCTCCTTGGGAATGCTCCACTATCACTGCAGGGTATCCCCAGACTGCCATCACTTGACTGAATGGTGCCTCTCCCTAGCCCAAATGAAGTGACCTTCCCTTGAGCAGATCCTGGCCCATTTCTGGCTCCCCACCTTCTTTGAACAGACTTGCCAGGAAGTGCAACAGCCCACAATCCCTAAAGCCAGCACCAGCCTGTGACTAGGGTGGCCTCTGGACAGTGCTGGTGTGGCTTGTCACGGAGTGGACCAATGTATCTTGGCTCTTCTGCAACAACAGGCTGATGTAACCACTGTCTCTTATTCTTGTTGATTAGCTGAGTGGCTGCCCCAGCACAGGTGTTGCCACTGGAGCCAACTCATGAAATCCCAGGTCCATGGCAGTGACCCTACCCACCCAACTAGAAAAGGGGGCTGAACTTGGTCCCTACCCAAGGTAAGAGAGACCAATGGACACTGTTCTGTTTACACAAAGACTCTGTGTGCCCCTAGTAAGGGGCAGAAGACTGGCACTAAGCAAGCAATATTTACAGGCTTCAATGCTGGCTTCCTCCTATGTACACCTTGATCAGTGTTGGAGCACCTGAGGATCTCCTTGATGTAAAGGACTGGATAAAATTTAAATGCCTTCAAATCCCCTTATTTCCAACTGCTGACTGGAGGTAAGGGTGGGGTTTCCCTGCACTGTTTCTTCAGCAATCACCAGGGGAATCCCAGCTCATATTTTCACTCAGTAACTGGAGATAAGAATGAGTTTTTTCTGTACAAGGCTGGATGAGGAACCTGCACAGGTCGGAAGTTCTGACTTTCGACTTGGGGGTTGGACTCGATGGCCTTGTAGGCCCCTTCCAACCCTACTATTCTATGATTCTATGTTCCCTTTCCCTGGTTTAAGCTGATACAACTATATTAAGCCACAGCTGACTTCCACATTAAAGAACTGACTTCTAGTTCCTGTAATTAATTGGTTAGAGAATACTACTGCAAAAAGTTGGCTTAACATCTTAGACAAAGACTGATCACTTGCAAGACCTGCAGTAGCAGTTTTCATGCTAGTTTTATTACTGCAAATGTAGCTTAAATTATTGTGAATTAAAAAACTCAGAAAGAAAACTAAGGAATAAGAATTAAAATTAAAGTTACCTGATTTAAATTATGGCAAGGTTTTAAGGAATGGGTTGCTTTCAACTCTCTTGCGGTCTTTATGGCTGCATCCAAATTGCTTTTTTTCTGTAGAACCAAGACCTGAACACTATGTACTTCAGTTATATAGTAACTGGTGTTCATTACCAACTCTGTCTCTAGTTTCCTTTTCCTAATTAGAAAC
Organism: Heloderma suspectum; assembly: GCF_057233095.1. Lineage (NCBI taxonomy): Eukaryota > Metazoa > Chordata > Lepidosauria > Squamata > Helodermatidae > Heloderma > Heloderma suspectum. The sequence continues at coordinate 31,985,440 of NC_139460.1, read as the reverse complement.
AAAGAAAGTTAGACCGCAAAGCTGATCATACACTGCAAAATAGGAAGTTTGACTAGCCAACTACATTGTACAGAAAAAATGCACATTAAGAACCACAAGATAATTACATTACAAACTTATACTGTATAACCTACAGGGACACCAAATTTCTGTAAGAGGCAATACTCCTTGCCCTCAAGACAAGCAACTCTGAAACAGCTTAAATTCAGTTTCTTCTATCACTCATTTGCAATACCAACCACTCATTAAAAAGGCATGCCTGCACAATCTGCTCTTCAGTGTGGCATTATCTGCTACAAATCTTTGCAAAGTAACTAAGGACAACAACTAGTAATCTGATCTACATTCATGGCAAGGAAATGTTTTAAAAATAAACTATTTTGTTTATTAAAATGTTCATGGACGAGAGATTTGCTTGCCACATGTAGTTACTCCAAGTCAGTGATTTACTAGTAGAACTGAAAGTTACCTGTAGGAATCATGGGGAAAAGAAAGAGCAAAGAGAACAAAAGCAGAGGAAAACTGGAGGCTAGATGTTTTGCAATATTCTGTTTTTTAGATCACTGACTGCCATTTAATAATTTATATGGGAAAACAGCAGAGGACTGCAATAAGGCTCACTATTATGGCAGGGGAAAAATCTAGTCTGACTTATGGTCAGGCCTTTGCTGACAAAAACTTCATGCAGGGAAAACAAAGCATCTCGGGGCTCGCAGATGCATTGTGCCTCTCTAGGATTCCTACAATATATAGTCCTTCTCCCCTCAAGCACCATGTTGATACTGTTATAATGAACCACACAGAATGAAGAGATGAAGCCACATAGAACCGTGTATTTTATAGTTACGATTTTTAGAGAAAAGACTTAATACCAAAATGTAAGTTTTACCTTGAATTTAGAGCAGCAATAAAGTCTGCAAACTTGGTATTAACAACATCTGCAATCTTGCCTTCTTCCCGCTTTGCTTCAGTGACAAGGTGTTCAAGCATCTTTTTCATTTTTTGAGAAATGACAAGAAAACACAAATGTGCACATACTTTCTAGGCAGCAGAACTAGAGTTACAAGTATCGAGTTATAAGTTACAAGTACAAGTACTAAACTAGAATAAGTAATGAACAATACCACAGAAATTAGTGTCTTCCACCCCCTTTTCCTCTATTACTTGGTGGCACCCTGGTGAAGTAGAAATAACCTAAACCTTCTAAGCCCGGTGAGTCCAAAAAGGGCCAGATTTCCAGCAACAGACATCCCGACTGACAACAACTTCTGTAGCAGCCCTACCAGGGGTCAGACTAAGTAGCCTCATGCAGTCTCATGCTTCATGTTCTTGCTGAGCTCTTGCTCTCTGAAATATGTTTGTAAGCTGACGAGACACAGGAATTTCTTATCTTGTCAACAAAGGCTAAGGTCATAGTGATATGTATATCATGTTCTCTGCTGTTCTCTGCTTATCATGGCTACCCTATAACCCATTTCTTGTATTATTAACAATGGTGCTAGGAGAGGAAATGCTGAATACTGCAAACCCACACAGAAAGGGGCGGGGGAGATTTTGTATATGTGTCATAATGTCTATAAAAACAATGTGCTGATGTAAATCGGGGCTTTTGGCTCTTTGGAAGTGATTCCAGCCTTAAGCCCGCGCGTTAAATAAAGAAAAACTCTTTTCCTTCACTCCGTGGTCTCTCTGACTCTGAGTTCTGCAACACCTCCACCTGAACATCAAGATGCACCTTGGAATCTATGAGCACAGCCAGACTGCAGGCCTGAGTCTTAATGGGGAGTGCAATTCTGTACAGCACCAGCTGTATCCCCACTCTGAATCAGACTCGTCCCCAATCAACAGTACTTCCATCTTGCTTGATTAAACTTCAGTCCGTTCACACTTATCCAGTTCATCACCGACCACAGGCAATGGCTGGATGCTAAACATGGAAGACAAGATGGATCCTACAAGCCAAAAGCCAAAGGGACTAATCTCCCAGCACCCATCTCTCCGATGGTCCAGAAAGGGCTAGAACAACTGCAGTACAGTACAGCCCAGTCAGGAGACGCAAAAGCATACCAAGACTGATGGTACTGAAAGCCACCAAGAGGTCTAGGAGAACTAACAGGACACACTCCCTTCCGTCCATTTCCAAGCACAGGTAATCCAGCAGACTAACCAGGCAGTTCTCTGCACCAATGCCAGACAGGAAGCCAGAAAGAAAAAGATATAGATCAGCCTTGTTTTTAGTAATTCACCTGGTTCCATGAGCAGCTAGGAATTTCACCCAGGCAGATGAATGTGCTGCCAGGGAAGGGACGGAGCACTTGACCCCTCCTCCAGCAGCACATTGCATTTCTACAGAATGGGGAAAAGGGGAATCCACCTCCTGTCTGCCTAATGTAGACACCAAGCAGGCTGCCAGCAGAGGTATGGTGGGCTTCGTATTCCCACGCACCTTTGCAGTCCACTACTTTTCCACGTGTGATGCTCCCTCCTACAGCTCCAGAGCAGAAACCAAAAGGGCTAGTGGAGGAAGGAAGAAGCGTCCTTCCCTCTGCCAGGTTTCTAAACTGGACACACAGCAAGCAAACCTCCTGAGCACCTAGCTGGCTTCTGGAAAAGGGACAGAGCAATCCATGCCTTTGCCACAAGCCCACTGAGCTTCTATGCTGGACATAGAGAAACTAAACCCCTTCCCATATGTCCAGCATAGAAATTAAACAAGCTGTTAGAGGGGAGCACTCATTTCTAACTGACTTTTTACTTGTAAGAGCAACAGGCAAAGGAGGGGCAGAGCACTCCACCAGATCCTCTTATGAGTAAAAAGCAGGAACATATTATTTTCAAGCAATTAACTTTTGGGGGCTAATTTACAAGGCTGATCTAGTTAACTGTTATCATCCAAGGCCCTTGGAGCTAAGTTGCCACCAAGTGCTCTAGCACCTTGCTCAAATATTGCTAGGGAAAAGATTTCTGGGAACCCATAAAAGTAAAATCTGAAATATTTCAAGCTGACATAAAATCTCTTGGCCTACCTCCTCCATAGTCTTCAAACACTTAAGATTGCTTTTAGCTTCTTCCAAAGCTTTCTCTATCTCTTGCAAAGTTTTGCTATCCTGAGAAAAGTCAACGGGCAACACTGAAGTTGACAGAATGTGATTGTAGATACACACACAAACCCTTAGCATTACATTTCAGTAAACTTTAATTAAAAACCAAATTTTTCAGAAGTTTCTGCATCTAAATGAAGTTTCAACAAAGGACAGACAAATTAATCTTGACAGAACCAGGAAGATGCGTTGAAACAGAGCTTAAATCAAATATCCATACTTTTAGGCTAAATTATCATTTATGATGTAGTAAGTCTCCATGCGGAGCTGTTAATGCCTTGCGCAGGATCCAGACATTTATTTTTAAGGAAGCTTTTATGTTGTAAGGGACCTTTCCCCAACCTGGCCCCCTCCAGATGTTTTGGACTTCAACTCCCATCAGCCCCAATCAGCATGGCCTATGGTCAAAGCATTCTGGGAACTGTAATCCCAAACATCTGGAGCACACCTGGTTACGGAAGGCTGCTGTAAGCAAGCTGCATTTTTCATAATTGAAGGCAACTCTATTCCCTTGCTTTGCAGGCCTGTCTCATTATGACATGATTCGTTTGCTCCTTTACATTTATTATTTAGATCTTTGTAGCAGGGTGGATTAATTTAAATCAAAGTGATTTAAATATATTTAAATAAGCAAGAAAAAAGGCCAATTTATAGCAAGTTTCTCATTGATACTTCATATAGTTCCTGAAGTTACACTGATGGGGTCTGAGCTGGTGTTGAGTGATCAATAAAAAGATCTTAGGATTTTATTTATTTTTATTTATTTATTGCATTTATACCCCGCCTTTTTTCCTCTTGCAAGGAACCCAAGGCGGCTTACATTATCCTCCTCCTCTCCATTTTATCCTCACAACAACCCTGTGAGGTGGGTTGGGCAAATCTATGATGTGACCACACTTGGAATACTGTGTACAGTTCTGTCACCACACCTCAAAGAGGATATTAGAGAGATCACATCGCTCAATGATCCTGGTATTGGTATACTACTGTAACTGTGTCATATGTTATCTGACATGACAGCGATATTCAAAGAAACAATACTTTGCAGCCTTTTTGTTTTTCTGGGCTCTCTCCACTTTCTGAGCAATCTGGGCTAGACAAATTCCTGGAGAAGGCTGTCAATGGCTACTAATCCTGATTGCTATGTGCTACCTCCTGTATTAGAGGCAGTATGCCTTTGTACACCAGTTGCTGGGGAATATGGGCGGGAGGATGTGGTTGCAGTCATGTCCTGCTCGTGGGTTTCCCATCAACAGCTGGTCAGCCATCATGGGAACAGAACAAGATAGATCCAGCATGGCTCTTATGTTCTTAGATTGGAATAATCCATTGACTAAGAGACAGGAAACATTCCTTTTCTTAAACGTGTGAATTCTTTACCTCCATCGAATATCAGACAAATCCAAATAAGATTGTTTACATACCATATCCACTGTAGATGTCTCCAAAGTTAGATGATGAACTGGAGTCCAGTCAGGACAGTCAGTCTGCTTACTCTCCTCTTTGTTGCTTTGATTATAGTTACTAATCCTACAAAGTCAAATTATTCTATTTGTAAACAAAAATAAGCCTTTAAGAACACATTCTCTCTCAGAAAAAGAACCCTTCATTTGTCACCTCAACGTTTATACAAGACCCAGCTACTTTCCTTCTCCATGTTTTTAGCACTAGAATATCTAATTACAATTCTAATCCTAGCATAAAAGGGCAATAGGAGTTGACTGTGCTTTTATGTGGAATCAAGAAATAACTTTGGCACAATGAAAGGTTATGCTGCAGCAGCCTCAAGTGTTATTTTCTTTGTTTCTTCAACACACAGAATCAATCAGCATTGAATAAAACAGGCATTTAATCTCTAAGGAAGTACAGTTGAACAAATTCCACATAAACAAGAATCCCCTAAAACTTCAATGATAAAATTAGATTATACTGCATTGTTTACACACAGAAAAGAGTTATTATTACCATCAATTACACTAATTTGTATAGGGTCATTTGCATCAGAAAATTTTCAGTTGGCCCCAGAAAATCACTAGAATGTGATGTAATTTATTATGTTTACTAAATGTAAGTAAAATAAACAAAACTAATGAAGTATCCGATATTAACTATTTGTCCCAATACACCACAGGTATTTGACCTGAAATATTTGAGGGGGAAAATAAAGTACACTTAAGGTGCAATCCTATGAACATTTAGACAGAAAAAAGGCCTACAACTCCCAGCATCATGCTGGGAATTGTAGGCCTCTTTTTCTGTCTAAACGTGCATAGGATGGCACCCTTAATGTGATTTAAATGTTATATTATATGAAGACATTTTTATCGGAATACTTGTAAGATTTTAAAGACAGTAGCATTCAAACTTTCCTTACACTGTGTAAATGTGAGAAACAAAGGTACCAAAAACTGTTGATGCACTAATTCAGCCTTCCCAAACCTGGTTGTTGTTGATTATTCGTTCAGTCGCTTCCGATTCTTTGTGACTTCATGGATAAGCCCACACCAGAGCTTCCTCTCGGCTGTCGCCAAATATTTTGGATTACAACTTCCAGCATCATTCAGTAGGCATGGCTGGCTGGGAGTTATACTCCAACACATTTGGAGGGCACCAGGCTGGGGTAGGCAATCAGAAGAACAGTTCATGATATGCTGACAACCACTCATCTATTTCAATAGAATTCAACTTCCTTCCCTGAAGTTGTTGGGGCACATTCAGATTCGCTGTCACTACTTGTTCATTTCATTTCACTTCACACTGAGACATAGATGTATTTCAGTGACACTTGGGTATTCTTAGGGATGTCACAGGAGTCTGGAAAGGGGGTGGAGTCCAGCGGACTCCCCTGCCCCCCACTCAGCCTCCCAGATGCCAGTCCATGGACCGGCACGCTTGCCCAACTTGATGAGCAACTAGTCGGACAAGTGCAGTGACCCCTGCTGGTCCACCATTTTGCAAAAAAAACAGCGGCTCGGGATTTTTTGTAAATATAACGTTGCATAAACGGGGCCATTTACACAACATGACAGGCAGTAATGTTCGCAAAATGGCGATTCAGGCAGGGATTGGGCAGCCGCTCACGGCTCACCAGGAACTTGTGGCTTGGCGAACGGGGTGTGTGCGTGATGGGGTTTCAGCGAGCAGCACACAGTGCAGATGGAGGTGGGTCCGTCCATTCCTAGGTATTCTCTCACATACTTGCTAGGGATATCACCCCCAAAACATTCATTACAACTCTGAAACAACAAATCTGGCCTAATATTGTATTTGCAATTGGCATCCATTCATTGTTACTAATGAACTTATGAATCTTAATTTTTTCCACACCACATTAGTGATTATCACTCACTGTGAACATGTTCTAGCCTGACATGCCAACTCTTCTTACTTTCAACCATCAAAATGAACAGTTTTACCTTTTAGGTCTTTGTAAACTCCGCAGACGAACTTTTTGTTCAAAATCTAAGGTCACCTACAGGAGAGAGAAAAGGTAGTTTAAGGCACAATCCTACATATGTTTAGACAGAACACAAGTCCTACAACACCCAGAATCGCCTAGCCAGCCACGCGGGCTGGGAATGCTGGGAGCTGTAGGACCTTTTTCTACCTAAACTGCACAGGATTGCCCCATTAATGAAGCATTTTCACTGTTCATAAAACTAGCTGGCTCTTTCTTTGATGGTTGCTTAAATATGCTTTATTTCAGTTCAGGGCTAGAGCTATAACACGGGATAATGGAGCCTTAATGTATATTATATTATACTACTGGGAGATTTCATTTCATTCATTACATTTCTATACTGCCCAATAGCTAAAGCTCTCTGGGTGGTTTACAAAGATTAAAAACTTTAAAAATACAACATTGTACATAATATTTACATATAAACAGACAACATACACACACGCACATGTAAACAAACAATTTTAACAATCAACATTAAGAAATCCCATGACCTGCTTAAGAACCTTATCACATGCTACCAAATGTCAGAGTAGAGGAAGGTCCTTAAGCTGGTGCCAAAAAGGTAACACTGCTGATGCCAGGCGGGCCTGACTGGGATATTGTTCCATAATCGGGCGGGGGGGGCACCACCAAAAAGGCCCTTTCCCTTGTTGCTACCTTCTGAGCCTCCCTCGGAGGAGGCACCTGGAGGAGAGCCTTAGATAATGAGCATAATAAATGGGTAGGTCCATTGTGAACATGTTCCAGCCCAACAAACCAACTCTTCTTGCTTCCAACCATCAAAATGAATACAGATTTACCTTTTAGATCATTGTGAACTCCTCAGACAAGCACGGATCTGCCTCCACCATTCCCACTTCTCCTTCCCTCAATATTATTTAAGGGGAGAAAAGAGGCTGGTGCCTCCTTCCCCCAGCAATGCCCTTGTGGACCACGTTAGAATACAAGAACTGTGCTGGATCAGACCAATGGCCTATCCAGCATTGTTACTGCATAATGGCCAACCAGATCCTGATGAGAAGCACTCATGTTCTCCTTGTGGGCAACTGTTCTTGCTCCCCAGCAGCTGATATACAGAAACATACACAAATGTGTAGCCAATGTGGGTAGCAATAATTGATAAGCCTTATTTTCCATGCATTATCTAATCTCCCTTTAAAGCCATCCAAGTTGGTAGCCAGGCCTACATTTGTGGTAGTTAATTGCACCATTAAACTATGCATTCTGTGAAATACCTCCTTTTACCTATTCTGAATCATTCTAGTCCAGCATGGCTGGTCAGGGCATGGTGGGAGTTGTAAGACTTTTTTCTGTCTAAAAGTGTGTAGGACTGAGCTCTTAACATTTCTGGTATGTACATCCACAGGCTTTATGTCAGTCTCTACATCAACCATACTCTTGAGGGAGGAATACTATGTATGGTTAGACAGGAAAAAGTCCGGTAACTCCCAGCATTCCCTAGAGATGGAAAGAACTTACAAAGATGGAAGGAAAAGCATGCATGCAATATAAATCTTATCTTCCATATGTTGGGCAATGACTGAAAAGACTGACTGAGAAGTACTTGGCACATCATTAAACTTTATTAAGTTATTATTTTGTTTAATTTAAGTTCTCTTGAGGGAGCAATCCTATCCCAATGCTTGTGAGTCTCCAAACTCAGAGGCTTACAGGCATCCAGTGCAGAGCAGGAGAGGTGGTGGTGATCTTTGCCTCTGCGCACCTCCTGCTCCGCATTTTCACTGGGCTTTTCTGCCCATCTAGCTGGGGTGCTGCCGAGGGGAGGGGAAGGAAGCTGGAGAGGCCTGGACACACTTCATAAGCTGGCCTCTCCAGTCCAATCCCCCCAGAAATGCCCCTTTACCTTCTCTCCGAGGTCACTTTTCTGTCCTCATGAGAGGCAGCCGGCACGGTTCTCAGTACCAATGGGGAGGGAAGCATGGATTCCTGGATCCAAGGTCAGACCACTGTTTCCAACCTCAGATCCAGGAATGTGAAATATCCTGTGGCTCCCCCAGATGCTGTCTAGGGCCCATGGGATTGCTGCTCAATTATGTTACATAAATCTAAGCGTATTAGATGATTTGTATTTATGGCTTGTGCTTTTTACACCAACTGTACAGTGCCCCTCACATGTACTCTTAACATGCTCTATCACCAAATAATTGGCCACAGGCCTCATTTTGTTAATATCCCCTTATCTCAAAGTAACCAATCTAATTACTTTTGAAGTATAGCTGTCATTTTCACTGATCCTGCTGGAATTCCAAAACTTCAAACCTAAGAAGAAAACACATCAAGTAAATACAAGTTAGCATACTACTGCTTTTCTTATTTATGAAGGAGCACACATTAAAAAGCCCACAAATTAGCTACTGAATTTTGAAGCACGCATTTCAATAATTTCACAGTAACCTGTTGGAGGATTCTGGCTGGCCAAGTTGTTTTAAAGAAAAAAAGAATGGAAAAGAAATGTCTCTTTGTCTTTGGCCAACTTCAGCGTACCTTATTTGGACACTGTCAGTGCCCTCAAGGGAACTTTAGGTATTAATAAAACTAATTGTTCCTTCCTGAAAAGCGGCAACACTTTAACATATAATGCTGATAAAATTTAAAATGGGGGGGGGGTGAGAAAAGGAGGAAAGGAAAATTAAAGCCCCACTCAGATTAGATCTTAGAAAACCAGTTCTTCCAGAACTTCAACTAAATGGTTTCCATAAATTACATTATGGTTAATGCAAGTCCTGTGAACGACAGACAAACCCACACAACACAAATTAACAGCCCAGGATCGCCATTGCTTGAAAATTAGTGGTGCCAAAACTGGGGGGGGGGGGGGCAGCAAGATCCTAAAGCAGCTTTCCCCAGCATAGCGCCCTCCAGGTATGTTGAACAACATCTGTAGTGTACTGGTTAGAGTATTGAACTGGGGAGATCCATGTTCAAGCCATGAAGCTCACTGAGTGACTCTGTGCCAGTCACCAACTCTCGGCCTAACCTACCTCACAGGGTTGTTATATTTATTCATTTATATCCCGCCTTTTTTCCTCTTGCAAGGAACCCAAAGTAGTTTTACGTTATCCTCCTCCTGTGAGGTAGGTTGGTTTTGAGAAGAAAATGCAGAAGAGGACCATATAAGTCGCCTTGGGTTTCTTGCAAGGACAAAAAAAAAAAAAGGCAGGGTATCAATGTCATAACCAAGAAATAAATCTCGTACAATCGCTTCAGGCTGGGGGATTATGAGAGCTGTAGTTCAACACATCTGGAGGGCAGCAGGTTGGAGAATGCTGCCCTGCAGTAAGGGAGAAGGTCGACAGAAGAAGAGCTGCCCGAATCAGGATCAGGGCCCCCCTCCCCTACAACCCCCAATTTCACCACAGAATCTGATCCCGAACGACATGAAGGGGCGGCACCTCTCAAGGAGCGTCTCGCCGCCTGCAAAATGGCTGACTGAAGCGATAAAGCACCTCGAGCAGCCCCTCGGCAGCACGCGGCTTCCCCACGATCGCCCTCGTCGCCTCTAATTCGGGAGCGCCTTGCATGGGGGGCGGGGTGAGCGCGTCCCGCACGTGTGTTTGTCCACCACAAACCCGGGAGAGCGTGAGGAGGCTGGCGGGACTCCCCGCCTCCCTCGTGCCTCCCCTTAGTATCCCCACCCAGCGCGCGCTCACAACGTGGGCCTAACAGTGAGGTCCCACCCAGCTCGACGGGCCTTGCCCCCGAGTCAGCCTGCGCAGGGTCGCCACTTGGGAACAAGCCCCGCCGAACTCAACAGGGCGTGCTTCCGAGCGACCCTGCTTAGGATCACGGCCACGCCGCGCGCATCAGGGTGGGCAAGCCCCACGGCACAGTCCTACGCATCTTTACTCCGAAGCGAGCCCTTCTGAGTTCAGTATCCAACGTTAGTCCTACGTAGAGCAGACCCATTGAGCTGAACGTTAGCTATGACTATCTGAAGTCTCATTCATTTCAGTGGGTCTACTCTACATAGGGCTACCATTGGCACTACCCCACGTTGCAGCCCTGGGCAGGCTGACCTGAAAGTAAACCTCGCGACCTTATCCTAGGTACATTACCCAGCCGCAAGACACAGGACTTTTCTTCTGTCTAAACGTGCGTAGGATTGCGCCCTACAAATCCCAGCATTCCCCAACCACGACGCCAGGAGTGATAGAACCTTTTTTTCTGTCTAAGCATGCGTAGGACTGCTACTTCAATGGGCCGCTCACTCCAAACTGAGCATAGCTTTGCAACCGCGGGCGGCCGCTCTACGCACGCTTTCTCGGCAGCAACTCCCACTGAACTAAATGGGGGCTTTTTTCTTCCGAGTAGGCACGGTGAGGCTAGCTCTAGTTCCTTGCACGCAAGCCTCCTCCAGCTCTAGTTCCTTGCACGCAAGCCTCCTCCAGCTCTAGTTCCTTGCACGCAAGCCTCCTCCAGCTACCCCTTTTCAAGCAACTGCCGCGCCCCACCGATTTTCCATCACCTGCGGAGACGCTTATGGGTGCCCGACGAATCGGCACCCCGCGCTGCCGGCAGCCGTCGAAAGGACTTCTCCTTTGGGACCTGCCTCGCCTGCTCTGCACAACATCCGACGGCGACGCCATCTTCTTCTTTTTTGCCCCTCTCGCGACTTCCTACCGCCCCCAGCGCGAACGGGTCGCTCACTAGTCGAGCCACCTAGCTGGCACGTGCGGCAGGCTCGTTTCCATATTTCTTTGCGCCCGCCTGCCCGGCGCATGTGTTTCGGCCAATGAGAACTCTCGGGTGGCCTTTCGGTAGCCAATCGCGACGCCTCGACGGGGGCGGCGGGAGTCGTCATTTCGTATGGCATTTTCGTTAGCTAGCGTGGGACTTTTGGGTGGGTGGGCGGGGGTAGAAAGCAAAGGGCATCGTTTATAATGTGTTTATTAATTACAAATTAATAGAAGCGTGTCTGTGAATGTGGTAACTTTTATTGGTTTCATATTGTTCATTTTATTGCAATTTTATTTGTATGATGATGATGGTGTTTTAAATTGCAAAACGCCTATGGAAATTTATTTTATAAATTCAATAAACAAATGACGGTCCTTTCCGTAGAATAATATAAAAGACTGCCCAAGCCGTTGCTTTGCTATTCATTTAAAGCATTTTTCTCTGCTCTTCAGCTGGAAAAGGCTTCCAGGGAGGTTTACAAAATCCAATACTAAGCTAATAATGAAAAATACTTGCATCTGGACAGTTATATCACAGCAGTCCATGAGGGGAGTGTAGTCTGCTTCTGTTCAACGTCATTCTATCCTTATCAGAAGTGGCAGTTCCCTGAACTGAGAGTATGTCCAACTGCCACATTTCACAAGCCTATTTTATTTTTTTATCCAGATCTCACAAGATCTAATCCCTGTGCAAGACAAGTTCATGCACACCTCCTTAATACCTAACGGCTAGGATACAAAATGTTATTTTAGGCATTTCCAAAATAGTACTTTAGAGCTTGGGTTTGCCTAGTGGGGTATTAAAACAACAACAACAGCAACTCTCCCCCCCTTGACAACAGACGTCTCACAAACTGTTTTTGAAATTCCTATTTCAAAAGAGGTTTGGGAGGCTGTTTCGCTGGATCATGGAGAAAGCAAGAGAATTCCAGAAAAACGTCTATTTCTGCTTCATTGACTACGCTAAAGCCTGTGATTGTGTGGATCACAACAAACTCTGGCAAATTCTGAAAGAGATGGGAGTACCAGACCACCTTACCTGTCTCCTGAGAAACTTGTACGAGGGTCAAGAAGCAACAGTAAGAACCAGACATGGAACAACCGAGTGGTTCAAAATTGGGAAAGGAGTACGACAAGGCTGCATATTGTCACCCTGCTTATTTAACTTATATGCAGAGTACATCATGAGAAACGTCGGGTTGGATGAATCGCAGGTCGGAATTAAGATTGCCGGGAGAATTATCAACAACCTCCGATATGCAGACAATACTACCCTAATGGCAGAAAGCGAAGAGGATCTAAAGAGCCTCTTGTTGAGGGTGAAAGAGGAGAGTGCAAAAGCTGGTTTGAAACTCAACATTAAAAAACTTAAGATCATGGCATCTGGCCCCATCACTTCCTGGCATATAGAAAGGGAAGAAATGGAAGCAGTGACAGATTTTACTTTCTTGGGCTCCAAGATCACCGCAGACGGTGACTGTAGCCATGAAATTAAAAGACGCTTGCTCCTTGGGAGGAAAGCTATGGCAAACCTAGACAGCCTAGTAAGAAGCAGAGACATCACCTTGCCGACAAAGGTCCGTCTAATCAAAGCTATGGTTTTCCCAGTAGCAACGTATGGCTGTGAGAGCTGGACTATGAGGAAGGCTGAGCGCCGAAGAATTGATGCTTTCGAACTGTGGTGCTGGAGAAGACTGTTACGAGTCCCCTGGACTGCAAGGAGGTCAAATCAGTCCATCCTAAAGGAAATTAACCCTGACTGCTCATTGGAAGGACAGATACTGAAGCTGAAGCTCAAATATTTTGGCCACCTAATGCAAAGAGAAAACTCTCTGGAAAAGACCCTGATGCTGGGAAAGACTGAAGGCAAAAGGAGAAGGGGACGGCAGAGGATGAGATGGCTAGATAGTATCACCGATGCAATGAATATGAACTTGAGCACACTCCGGGAGAGAGCGCAGGACAGGAAGGCCTGGCGTGCTATGGTCCATGGGGTCACAAAGAGTCGGACACGACTGAACAACAACAACAACATGGGTGCTGTTGCTAGGGGCTCCAAAGTCTTCCTGACAGAATACAGGGTAAGTATAAGTACAGGATATGTAGTTCTTTGGATCCATGTCATAGTATGTTTCTTAAAAAAAAACTGTGGGGTGGAATGTGTGTGGGGTGGGGTGCATTGGCAGCTTTCCTTAACCTACCTGGATGGTTGTTTGTTTATGTACCACCCAGGGGCGTTGCTAGGTTCTTAAAAGATCCAGGGCACAGGCCCATAACACACATTTGCTTATACATACATACATACATACATATATAAAATATCCAAGTCTAAGCACACCTCTAATATATATGTGTGTGGTGTGTGCATGTCATGTGCTTGCATGTGTGTATAGATTACATACATACATAAGAAGTGTGCACTGGCCCCACCCCACTTCAACTCAGACCCCGATTCAGCATTTTGGAAAATATCCCGATTGTGCTCAGACCAATTTGTAGTCGGACCATTTCATCTCAGCACCAAACCTGAGTCAATGTTTGGAAAAATGAGTATGCTTCCTGTTGACTACCATTGGATTTTTTATTTTTTTTTAAACACCCTGTAACTTTTTCTCTTGGTCAGAACTGGGTGATCATTTCAGGCATAGTAGCCCCCTAGAAGAGGATTACACCTGCCCAATGTCAGAAAAAGAGGTGCAGGGTTTATATTTTGATTTTCTTTTAAAGGGAACTGCCAATAACATTTTATTACTTGGAAGAATTGGATAAACATTTCAGGATCCATTGCTCCATCAGAGGAGATCATGTCTGCAAAACTTCAGAATGCTAGCCACAAGGGATTTTGTGCAAGGGTGGCCTTGACATTTTGAGGTCTCCAAAAGAGGACATACTTCCCTCCCTATTTTTCTTGTGGACCATTGTTCTGAAAATTACAGACAGCCTAAAGTTGTCCCTAAGAAAGAAACCAGCAAAGTTTCAGAAGGATAGGTGCGGCAGTTCATGTGGAAGGGGTGTTCTCCAGTTTGGAGGAGGGAGTGATTTGCTTTTCTTTCCCTTCACCCCTTTCTGAATAGCTTTTGGGTAAATTTGTATGAAAATGCACAGGTCATTAGAGGTGTCCCCCTGTCAGGAGCACCCTAGCGGCCTCTTTCAGTACACTCCAATAGCCAGCTCAAGACACAGATGAAAGGAATTATTTTCAAGGCTTTAATCCTTTTACAACTTAATGACTCTTTCAGATGCTAATCACCAGCGACTAAGCAATGAACAGCAGATTAGCCTATGCTCCGGGTAGGCAGTTGGTCCCCATTTGAAGGAGAATCACTTGAAGATCCTGAACTTATGGGCTAGGGAGAAATCCTCCCTCTTTCCCTTGGGTCCACAGGACGCAGCTGTTGCTTTTACGCCAAACGGGCGCTACGCCTCCTTTCCACGCCCTCCATCGCTCGTCGCTGTCTGCATTGAGCGTCTAGCAAGCCCCCCTCCTGCAGTCTCTCACTGCCTGGGTCACTATCTATCTCAGGAATGCTGGCAGGAGGAATCTCTGTCAGCTGCTGTGCCTGTGAGGGATAAGCTGGCTCCTCTCCCACGGATTGCTGATCCTCCTCAGAATCAGAACTGCTCCGGGGTTCTATCGGCTCAGTTTCCACCCTGACACCCCCAGGCAGGAAACCTGCAAAGTTTCTGAAGGATATACATGCATGCAAATTTAGAATGACTAGAATGAATTTACATTTACATAGAATGTATTTACACCACATCAGTGTGGTGGCCCCCTTCCTGTGGAATTCCCTGCCTTTAGAGGTCAGGCAGGCACCAACACTGTGTTCTTTCCAGCGACTCCTGAAGATGTTTTTATTCCAAGAGGCCTTCCTTGCATGACCAGCCGTGGTTTGTTAAATTCCACTTCATTGGGGTTTGTGTTTTTTAAAAATGTTTTAACTCTTTTAACTTCTTGTTTTATTCTTTTATCATGTTGTTCACTGCTCCGAAACCTTCTGATGCGGAGCGGCATATAAATATTGCAAATAAATAAATAAAGTATTTACATTTCACCATTATTAACAGCAGGGGAACATGGGTGGGAAAGTGCTATTGCACTCATGTCCTACTTGTGGGTTTCCCGTGGGCATCTGGTTGGCTACTGTGTGAACAGAATGCTGGACTAGATGGACCTTGGTCTGATGCAACACAGCTTTTCTTAGTTTCTTAAACATAGAGTGCCTCTGAGCATATGCAGAATGCTTTTCTTTCACCACTGAGCACTTACATTCTCCCCCTACCAATTCTATTCCCCTCTATGTAACCATCCCTCCTCATCCTACCATCCTCCAGGAACTCTTCATAAAAACAGACATCTTGTTTTGTGCCACTAACTCTCCTCTACCTCCTCTCATTGTATCTTCCTCCCCATAACTTCATTTGTGCCAAGACTTCACCAGGTTTCAGCCAATGAGTCTGTTTTCAAAACTAGGGCTCATTATAGAGAAACTCTGAGCATGTACTAAGTGCCTTTAAAACTAGAGTTTTAAATGAAAAAAACACAAATGACAAAACATGCATAGGACTGAGCTGAAAGGGCAGTCAGTTCATTAGATGGAATTGGGCAGGCACTGTATTAAGCCTGCAATACCATGCTTACAACTCAGGACGTATTTCTGAGTAAACATGCAGAACATCAAGGTGCAAATCTCCCTGCAAGAGTAACTCGTGCTGGAATCCTATGCACACTTTCCTGAAGGTTGTTGTTGTTCAGTCGTTCAGTCGTGTCCAACTCTTCGTGACCCCATGGACCATAGCACGCCAGGCCTTCCTGTCCTGCGCTCTCTCCCGGAGCGTGCTCAAGTTCATATTCATTGCATCCGTGATGCTATCTAGCCATCTCATCCTCTGCCGTCCCCTTCTCCTTTTGCCTTCAGTCTTTCCCAGCATCAGGGTCTTTTCCAGGGAGTTTTCTCTTCGCATTAGGTGGCCAAAATATTGGAGCTTCAGCTTCATTATCTGTCCTTCCAATGAGCACTCAGGGTTGATTTCCTTTAGGATGGACTGATTGGACCTCCTTGCAGTCCAGGGGACTCGTAAGAGTCTTCTCCAGCACCACAGTTCAAAAGCATCAATTCTTCGGCGCTCAGCCTTCCTTATAGTCCAGCTCTCACAGCCATACATTACTACTGGGAAAACCATAGCTTTGATTAGACGGACCTTTGTCGGCAAGGTGATGTCTCTGCTTCTTACTATGCTGTCTAGGTTTGCCATAGCTTTCCTCCCAAGGAGCAAGCGTCTTTTAATTTCATGGCTACAGTCACCGTCTGCGGTGATCTTGGAGCCCAAGAAAGTAAAATCTGTCACTGCTTCCATTTCTTCCCCTTCTATATGCCAGGAAGTGATAGGGCCAGATGTCATGATCTTAGTTTTTTTAATGTTGAGTTTCAAACCAGCTTTTGCACTCTCCTCTTTCACCCTCAACAAGAGGCTCTTGAGATCCTCTTCGCTTTCTGCCATTAGGGTGGTATCGTCTGCATATCGGAGGTTGTTGATAATTCTCCCGGCAATCTTAATTCCGACCTGTGATTCATCCAACCCGGCATTTCTCATGATGTACTCTGCATATAAGTTAAATAAGCAGGGTGACAATATGCAGCCTTGTCGTACTCCTTTCCCAATTTTGAACCAATCGGTTGTTCCATGTCTGGTTCTTACTGTTGCTTCTTGACCCTCGTACAGGTTTCTCAGGAGACAGGTAAGGTGGTCTGGTACTCCCATCACTTTAAGAATTTGCCACAGTTTGTTGTGATCCACACAAAGGCTTTAGCGTAGTCAATGAAGCAGAAATAGACGTTTTTCTGGAATTCTCTTGCTTTCTCCATGATGCAGCGAATGTTGGCAATTTGATCTCTAGTTCCTCTGCCTCTTCGAAACCCAGCTTGTACTTCCGGTAGTTCTCGGTTCGCATATTGCTGAAGCCTAGCTTGTAGGTTTTTGAGCATCACCTTGCTGGCATGTGAAATGAGCGCAATTGTGCGGTAGTTTGAACACTCTTTGGCGTTGCCCTTCTTTGGAATTGGAATGTAAACTGACCTTTTCCAGTCTTGTGGCCACTGTTGAGTGTTACAGATTTGTTGGCATATTGAATGCAGCACTTTAACAGCATCATCTTTTAGGATTTTAAATAGCTCGGCTGGAATACTGTCATCTCCGCTAGCTTTGTTGTTACTAATGCTTCCTAAGGCCCACTTGACTTCACTCTCGAGGATGTCCGGCTCAAGTTCAGTGACCGCACTATCATGGCTATCAGGGACATTCAGATCTTTCCTGTATAGTTCTTCTGTGTATTCTTGCCACCTCTTCTTAATCTCATCTGCTTCTGTTAGGTCCCTGCCTTCTTTGTCCTTTATCATGCCCGTCTTTGCACAAAACGTTCCCTTGAGATCTCCAGTTTTCTTGAAGAGATCTCTAGTCTTCCCCATTCTGTTGTTTTCCTCGATTTCTTTGCATTGTTCATTTAAGAAGGCCTTCTTGTCTCTCCTTGCTATTCTCTGGAACTCTGCATTCAGTTGGGTATATCTTCCCCTTTCTCCCTTGCTTTTCGCTTCCCTTCTTTCCTCAGCTACTTGTAAAGCCTCATCAGACAGCCACTTGGCTTTCTTGCATTTCTTTTTCTTTGGGACGGATTTCGTTGCTGCCTCCTGAACAATGTTACGGACCTCCGTCCATAGTTCCTCAGGCACTCTGTCTATCAGGTCTAATCCCTGAAATCTATTCCTCACCTCCACTGTATATTCAGAAGGGATATGACTGAGGTCATACCTGAACGGTTTAGTGGTTTTCCCTACGTTCTTCAATTTAAGCCGAAATTTTGCAAGAAGCAGCTCATGATCTGAGCCACAGTCAGCTCCAGGTCTTGTTTTTACTGACTGTATGGAGCTTCTCCATCTTTGGCTGCAAAGGACATAATCAATCTGATTTCGATATTGACCATCTGGTGACGTCCATGTGTAGAGTCGCCTCTTGTGCTGTTGGAAAAGAGTGTTTGCTATGATCAGCATGTTCTCTTGGCAAAACTCTATTAGCTTTTGTCCTGCTTCATTTTGTACACCAAGGCCATGCCTGCCTGTTATCCCGGTGATTTCTTGACTTCCTACTTTAGCATTCCAATCCCCTATGATGAAGAGGACATCTTTTTTTGGCGTTAGTTCTAGAAGGTGTTGTAGGTCTTCATAGAACCCATCAACCTCAGCTTCTTTGGCCTCAGTGGTTGGGGCATAGACTTGAATTACTGTGATGTTGAATGGTTTGCCTTGGATTCGTACTGAGATCATTCTATCATTTTTAAGATTGTACCCCAGTACTGCTTTTCCCACCCTTTTGTTGACTATGAGTGCTACTCCATTTCTTCTAAGGGATTCTTGCCCACAATAGTAGATATGATGGTCACCTGAATTAAATTCGCCCATGCCTGTCCATTTTAGTTCACTGATTCCCAAGATGTCGATGTTCAATCTTGCCATCTCATGTTTGACCACCTCCAGCTTACCTTGATTCATTGATCTGACATTCCAGGTTCCTAAACAATATTGTTCTTTACAGCATCGGATTTTCTTTTCACCACCAGACACATCCACAGCTGAGTGTCCTTTCGGGTTTGGCCCAGCCGCTTCACTCTTTCTGGCGCTACTTGGAAATACCCTCTGCTCTTCCCCAGTAGCATATTGGACACCATCCGACCTGAGGGGCTCATCTTCCGGCGTCATATCTTTTAGCCTTGTGATACGTTCCATGGGGTTTTCTTGGCAAGAATACTGGAGTGGGTTGCCATTTCCTTCTCCAGTGGACCACATTTTGTCAGAACCCTCTGCCATGACCTGTCCATCTTGGGTGGCCCTGCACGGCATAGCTTATGGCTTCACTGAGTTACGCAAGCCCCTTCGCCACAACAAGGCAGTGATCCATGAAGGGGTACCTGAAGGTAAGCCTCATTAAATATAATGGGGCTTCCGAGTAGGCTTACATAGGATTGTATAAATGAGCAGTATTTATCTCCCCTCCATTTAAAACAACAAACCAAAAACTCATATTTCTCTTAAAGCTTTCTGTTCATAAGAACATAGGAAGCTGCCTTATACTGAGTCAGACCCTGGGACCATCTAGCATAGTCTTGTTGACAGTGACTTGCAGCAGCCGCCTTCTTTCCTAGCCCTACCTGGAGATGCTGGGGATTGAACATGGGACCATCTGCATGCCAAGCATGTGCTCTACCACTGAGCTACAGCCCTTCTTATTGCTGAATCATGGCAACTGACAAAACAGCCCCAGATTTGTTTCTCTGCAACCATGTGAACCCACTTTTCTCAATGACTTGAGTGAGAAGGAGAAAACCAACCCTCCTGTCTGTTTCTATAAAGTCAAATACAGTTCAGAATGTCTCTTGCCCACTGAAGAGAATTCTCTTTAAGAATTCCTCAAGATATGCTATGGGTGGAATAAAGAAGAGAAAGAAAGAACAGGATAGGGGAGGGAAGAAGAAAAGAAGAATGGTGATTGAAAATGCCCGGGGTGGGGTACAGAGAATTCCCTCAGCCAAGTGGCTCCATTCAGAGAGGTAGTACTTCAGAGGAATTTAGGAGGCTGTGGAAGGGGATTGCACGTACTTAAATTAACTTTATGAGATGAGGTGGCTGAGGGCTCTTTCTAGCTTTTTTAAAACTGTAGAACCTGTTTAAAAGCCTTAGCAGTTCTTCGATCATGATGCCACATAGCCCTAACCCTCCTTTTGAAATAATTTGAGTCCTACAGCTATTTCAGAGAAATTAAAGTGGAGGGGGAGAAAAAAGTTTGTGGAGGCTGATAGGATCCTTTGCTGTACTGAAGCTACTAAACTTCTGCAGAAGCCAAAGTTTCCACTTTGGGGCAGTAAAATCAGGTGCTGAATGAAATACCAGTATTTCACATGGAGCTCTTTCTTCCCTCCCTTGCCCCTCTTCAAAATTTCATTGCAGGCGAGCTCCCAACAGTGGGCATGTAAGAGCCGAAAAGAAAAGTAGGGGGAGAGAGGTATTTTGCACCTCACAAAAACCCTACACCAGAGATTAGGGATAGTGACCTCCTAATGGTCACCTTAAACACCTTCTGATTAGGATCTCTACTTCCCTGGGTGACATGACAGTTTTTACTTTTTGTTTTAGTCTTTGAGAAAAGGAAATTTTACGCATGGCTAGCACAAAAGCCACTGGACCTAACTGTCTGAAATGGGGCAGGTTGTCAGCTCCATAGGGGCTGCCAGGCCCCCAAATTCCATGCATGGATGTCGAAGCACAAAAAAAATATAGCTCTTTGTTTTGACAGATTTTCTTGAAAATAGCAAAATTTACCTGTGACTAGCACAAAGGCCACTGGACCTAACTGCCTGAAATTTGGCAGGCTCAATCAGCTCCATGGGAGCTACCACATCTCCAAATATCATGTATTTATCTTACAAAATAAAAAAGTTACGTCCAATTAGGACAGCTCAAAAGATCCAGGACACAGCTCAAAAAAGATCTGGGACCCGTGCCCAGGTGGGTGGTTTCTAACAATGCCCCTGGTACCACCTTTCATCCAAGGTGCACATTATTCCCCCAATTCAGTTTACCCTCACAAAGAACCCTGTGAGGTAGGTTAGGCAGAGATACAGTGACTGGCCCAAGGTCACCCAATAGGCTTTTTGGATCAGTGGGGAGTTGAACCAGGGTCTCCCCAGTCCTAGCCTGACAGTCTAACCACTACACCACTCTGCCTGACTTTTTCCTCTTTCCCCCTGGGTTCTGGAAAGCCCCGGGTTCCTACACGCTCTGCTACGTCTGGAGGTAGCAGCCTGAACCAGACATCGAGCAATAATCCTCACCTGGGGTGCATCAAGCTGGAGGGCTCCTAGCTCAACTAATCAGAAGGTATTATGCACACATTCTGTCTTTTTTTCTCCTTAACTGATTTTCCACAGTAAAAAAAGATGGAAGATTTATATATTTGCTGCATTTTTATTCCGCTTTTCAGACAATTTGTTGTTGTTGTTCAGTCGTTCAGTCGTGTCCGACTCTTCATGACCCCATGGACCATAGCATGCCAGGCCTTCCTCTCTCTCCTGGAGCATGCTCAAGTTCATATTCATTGCACTTGAATGCATAACCTCATGGAGAAAGCCATTAGGATATTGGGTTTTATTTTTAGTTTTTAAAGGTAATTACAGACTTTAGACGCAAGATGGCAGCCTGGTTTAGCTATAATTAGATTTGTGGAGAAATAGCTATTAACATTTACCAATATCTCCATAAATTTGCTGGCTTTGCCTGTGTTGCATACTGTGTTCTCAAACGCAATGTTTTGAGCACAAATTAGATATGATATTTCTCAGAGAGAGAGAGACAGAGAGAGGTGAGCTATTTAAAATGGTATACTAGTCAAATAAAGTTCCAATATAACTTCTCAGTGGTTTGGGGAAAGATTCTTTTTAATACACAGATGGGTAGATTTTTAAAAATCAGATGTGTTACATATTCTGGCAGACAAGCGCTTGAATCTGAATTACTCAGGAATTCAGTAGCTCATGGGATCACCTGAGCAAATTTTGTGGAAAACATGGTGAGACAGAAAATGTTAACATACAGGCATCCAGTGGAAGCATTCCTAAAGCCATCTTGTGGTCCTAGAAAGTGCTGCCATCTTTGTAAGAGGAACATACAGGGCCTTCCTTGCTTGTGAATTCCTGCTTGCCTTCTGGTAACCATTGATCTAATTTGGGCTACTAGAATCAAGTATCCTGTGTCTATTGTCCTTTTGACCTGGTCCCTCCCTCACTCATGGTCATCTCTCCCTTCACGTGACTAATACAGACAACTTGCTGTAGGCTGGGGAAGGAGCAGCTTATTGCCCTGTCTTGCTGGAGAATAAAAAGGTAAGAAGGAAATGGGACAGAAACTGAAAAGAATCTGTTGTGTGTATCAAACCACCTGAGAAAAAATCTGAACGTTTGGGTGAGAACCGAGTGTGTGCATACAGAAGAATGCATGATTTGCACAATCACTGCTCCAAAAGAGGTGGAAGGAAAGCAGAAGGGAGCAAGATGCATATACATACATGTATGTCCAGGTCATGCATTACTTCATATTTGCAGTGTTGCATGTACACGATCCTGATTGTTCAGTCGTTCAGTCGTGTCCGACTCTTCGTGATCCCATGGACCATAGCACGCCAGGCCTTCCTGTCCTGCGCTGTCTCCCGGAGTGTGCTCAAGTTCATATTCATTGCATCGGTGATGCTATCTAGCCATCTCATCCTCTGCCGTCCCCTTCTCCTTTTGCCTTCAGTCTTTCCCAGCATCAGGGTCTTTTCCAGAGAGTTTTCTCTTCTCATTAGGTGGCCAAAATATTTGAGCTTCAGCTTCAGTATCTGTCCTTCCAATGAGCAGTCAGAGTTAATTTCCTTTAGGATGGACTGCCCCTTCATGGATCACTGCCTTGTTGTGGCGAAGGGGCTTGCGTAACTCAGTGAAGCCATAAGCTATGCCGTGCAGGGCCACCCAAGACGGACAGGTCATGGCAGAGGGTTCTAACAAAATGTGGTCCACTGGAGAAGGGCTGTAGCTCAGTGGTAGAGCACATGCTTGGCATGCAGATGGTCCCATGTTCAATCCCCAGCATCTCCAGGTAGGGCTAGGAAAGAAGGCGGCTGCTGCAAGTCACTGTCAACAAGACTATGCTAGATGGTCCCAGGGTCTGACTCAGTATAAGGCAGCTTCCTATGTTCTTATGAACAGAAAGCTTTAAGAGAAATATGAGTTTTTGGTTTGTTGTTTTAAATGGAGGGGAGATAAATACTGCTCATTTATACAATCCTATGTAAGCCTACTCGGAAGCCCCATTATATTTAATGAGGCTTACCTTCAGGTACCCCTTCATGGATCACTGCCTTGTTGTGGCGAAGGGGCTTGCGTAACTCAGTGAAGCCATAAGCTATGCCGTGCAGGGCCACCCAAGATGGACAGGTCATGGCAGAGGGTTCTGACAAAATGTGGTCCACTGGAGAAGGAAATGGCAACCCAACGCATTATTCTTGCCAAGAAAACCCCATGGAACATAACATAAGGCTAAAAGATATGACGCCGGAAGATGAGCCCCTCAGGTCGGATGGTGTCCAATATGCTACTGGGGAAGAGCAGAGGGTATTTCCAAGTAGCGCCAGAAAGAGTGAAGCGGCTGGGCCAAACCCGAAAGGACACTCAGCTGTGGATGTGTCTGGTGGTGAAAAGAAAATCCGATGCTGTAAAGAACAATATTGTTTAGGAACCTGGAATGTCAGATCAATGAATCAAGGTAAGCTGGAGGTGGTCAAACATGAGATGGCAAGATTGAACATCGACATCTTGGGAATCAGTGAACTAAAATGGACAGGCATGGGCGAATTTAATTCAGGTGACCATCATATCTACTATTGTGGGCAAGAATCCCTTAGAAGAAATGGAGTAGCACTCATAGTCAACAAAAGGGTGGGAAAAGCAGTACTGGGGTACAATCTTAAAAATGATAGAATGATCTCAGTACGAATCCAAGGCAAACCATTCAACATCACAGTAATTCAAGTCTATGCCCCAACCACTGAGGCCAAAGAAGCTGAGGTTGATGGGTTCTATGAAGACCTACAACACCTTCTAGAACTAACGCCAAAAAAAGATGTCCTCTTCATCATAGGGGATTGGAATGCTAAAGTAGGAAGTCAAGAAATCACCGGGATAACAGGCAGGCATGGCCTTGGTGTACAAAATGAAGCAGGACAAAAGCTAATAGAGTTTTGCCAAGAGAACATGCTGATCATAGCAAACACTCTTTTCCAACAGCACAAGAGGCGACTCTACACATGGACGTCACCAGATGGTCAATATCGAAATCAGATTGATTATGTCCTTTGCAGCCAAAGATGGAGAAGCTCCATACAGTCAGTAAAAACAAGACCTGGAGCTGACTGTGGCTCAGATCATGAGCTGCTTCTTGCAAAATTTCGGCTTAAATTGAAGAACGTAGGGAAAACCACTAAACCGTTCAGGTATGACCTCAGTCATATCCCTTCTGAATATACAGTGGAGGTGAGGAATAGATTTCAGGGATTAGACCTGATAGACAGAGTGCCTGAGGAACTATGGACGGAGGTCCGTAACATTGTTCAGGAGGCAGCAACGAAATCCGTCCCAAAGAAAAAGAAATGCAAGAAAGCCAAGTGGCTGTCTGATGAGGCTTTACAAGTAGCTGAGGAAAGAAGGGAAGCGAAAAGCAAGGGAGAAAGGGGAAGATATACCCAACTGAATGCAGAGTTCCAGAGAATAGCAAGGAGAGACAAGAAGGCCTTCTTAAATGAACAATGCAAAGAAATCGAGGAAAACAACAGAATGGGGAAGACTAGAGATCTCTTCAAGAAAACTGGAGATCTCAAGGGAACGTTTTGTGCAAAGACGGGCATGATAAAGGACAAAGAAGGCAGGGACCTAACAGAAGCAGATGAGATTAAGAAGAGGTGGCAAGAATACACAGAAGAACTATACAGGAAAGATCTGAATGTCCCTGATAGCCATGATAGTGCGGTCACTGAACTTGAGCCGGACATCCTCGAGAGTGAAGTCAAGTGGGCCTTAGGAAGCATTAGTAACAGCAAAGCTAGCGGAGATGACAGTATTCCAGCCGAGCTATTTAAAATCCTAAAAGATGATGCTGTTAAAGTGCTGCATTCAATATGCCAACAAATCTGTAACACTCAACAGTGGCCACAAGACTGGAAAAGGTCAGTTTACATTCCAATTCCAAAGAAGGGCAACGCCAAAGAGTGTTCAAACTACCGCACAATTGCGCTCATTTCACATGCCAGCAAGGTGATGCTCAAAATCCTACAAGCTAGGCTTCAGCAGTATGCGAACCGAGAACTACCGGAAGTACAAGCTGGGTTTCGAAGAGGCAGAGGAACTAGAGATCAAATTGCCAACATTCGCTGCATCATGGAGAAAGCAAGAGAATTCCAGAAAAACGTCTATTTCTGCTTCATTGACTACGCTAAAGCCTTTGATTGTGTGGATCACAACAAACTGTGGCAAATTCTTAAAGTGATGGGAGTACCAGACCACCTTACCTGTCTCCTGAGAAACCTGTACGAGGGTCAAGAAGCAACAGTAAGAACCAGACATGGAACAACCGATTGGTTCAAAATTGGGAAAGGAGTACGACAAGGCTGCATATTGTCACCCTGCTTATTTAACTTATATGCAGAGTACATCATGAGAAATGCCGGGTTGGATGAATCACAGGTCGGAATTAAGATTGCCGGGAGAATTATCAACAACCTCCGATATGCAGACGATACCACCCTAATGGCAGAAAGCGAAGAGGATCTCAAGAGCCTCTTGTTGAGGGTGAAAGAGGAGAGTGCAAAAGCTGGTTTGAAACTCAACATTAAAAAAACTAAGATCATGGCATCTGGCCCCATCACTTCCTGGCATATAGAAGGGGAAGAAATGGAAGCAGTGAAAGATTTTACTTTCTTGGGCTCCAAGATCACTGCAGACGGTGACTGTAGCCATGAAATTAAAAGACGCTTGCTCCTTGGGAGGAAAGCTATGGCAAACCTAGACAGCATAGTAAGAAGCAGAGACATCACCTTGCCGACAAAGGTCCGTCTAATCAAAGCTATGGTTTTCCCAGTAGTAATGTATGGCTGTGAGAGCTGGACTATAAGGAAGGCTGAGCGCCGAAGAATTGATGCTTTCGAACTGTGGTGCTGGAGAAGACTCTTACGAGTCCCCTGGACTGCAAGGAGGTCCAATCAGTCCATCCTAAAGGAAATCAACCCTGAGTGCTCATTGGAAGGACAGATAATGAAGCTGAAGCTCCAATATTTTGGCCACCTAATGCGAAGAGAAAACTCCCTGGAAAAGACCCTGATGCTGGGAAAGACTGAAGGCAAAAGGAGAAGGGGACGGCAGAGGATGAGATGGCTAGATAGCATCACGGATGCAATGAATATGAACTTGAGCACGCTCCGGGAGAGAGCGCAGGACAGGAAGGCCTGGCGTGCTATGGTCCATGGGGTCACGAAGAGTCGGACACGACTGAACGACTGAACAACAACAACAACAACAGGATGGACTGATTTGACCTCCTTGCAGTCCAGGGGACTCGTAAGAGTCTTCTCCAGCACCACAGTTCAAAAGCATCAATTCTTCAGCGCTCAGCCTTCCTTATAGTCCAGCTCTCACAGCCATACATTACTACTGGGAAAACCATAGCTGGTTCTTACTGTTGCTTCTTGACCCTCGTACAGGTTTCTCAGGAGACAGGTAAGGTGGTCTGGTACTCCCATCACTTTAAGAATTTGCCACAGTTTGTTGTGATCCACACAATCAAAGGCTTTAGCGTAGTCAGTGAAGCAGAAATAGACGTTTTTCTGGAAGTCTCTTGCTTTCTCCATGATCCAGCGAATGTTGGCGATTTGATCTCTAGTTCCTCTGCCTCTTCGAAACCCAGCTTGTACTTCCGGTAGTTCTCGGTTCGCATACTGCTGAAGCCTATCTTGTAGAATTTTAAGCATCACCTTGCTGGCATGTGAAATGAGCGCAATTGTGCGGTAGTTTGAACACTCTTTGGCGTTGCCCTTCTTTGGAATTGGAATGTAAACTGACCTTTTCCAGTCTTGCAGCCATTGTTGAGTGTTCCAAATTTGTTGGCATATTGAATGCAGCACTTTAACAGCATCACCTTTTAGGATTTTAAATAGCTCAGCTGGAATACTGTCATCTCTGCTAGCTTTGTTGTTACTAATGCTTCCTAAGGCCCACTTGACTTCACTCTCGAGGATGTCCGGCTCAAGTTCAGTGACCGCACTATCATGGCTATCAGGGACATTAAGTTCTTTCCTGTATAGTTCTTCTGTGTATTCTTGCCACCTCTTCTTAATCTCATCTGCTTCTGTTAGGTCCTCAATACCCTCTGCTCTTCCCCAGTAGCATATTGGACACCTTCCGACCTGAGGGGCTCATCTTCCGGCACCATATCTTTTAGCCTTGTGATACGTTCCATGGGGTTTTCTTGGCAAGAATACTGGAGTGGGTTGCCATTTCCTTCTCCAGTGGACCACATTTTGTCCGAACTCTCTGCCATGACCTGTCCGTCTTGGGTGGCCCTGCACAGCATAGCTTATGGCTTCACTGAGTTATGCAAGCCCCTTCGCCACAACAAGGCAGTGATCCATGAAGGGGACACGATCCTGATACCAAGATCTTATTACTAGGATCTTAGGGTACAATCCTATGTGTGTTTAGACAGAAAAAAGTCCTACAACTCCCAGCACTCCCCAGCCAGCCATACTCCCTGTGGAATGCTGGGAGTTCTAGGAGTTTTTTCTGACTAAACATGCATAGGATCGCATCCTTAATTGCCTGAACAAGCCCATAGTAAACTATGAGGAACGCAAGCAAACAGTTTAGCCATCTTGATGGCCTTAGTAATATTAGGCTACACAATTTCTTCAGATCCAATTTGGATCTGAAACAAATCAAGAGTGCTTCATAGTCACTTTAACATGAAACTGAAGGCAAACAAACAAAGCCTCCGGAACCGAAATACTTGGAAAACAAAGCTTCATCGCTTAACAAAATTTTGTTTTGATTTTAGAAACTGTTTTTGTGTGTGGCTCATTTATGTCTAGCTTTGCAACAATTTCCAACGGACGCTGGAGCTTTTTCTTTATAAGGCAGACACCAGGGAGGTAGGAGTGGTGACTGAGAACAAGCCATTGATTGCAATTGACAGGTCTGTCATAAGAAGATAAGAACCATGCTGGATCATAAGAACTTAAGAAGAGCCATTCTCGATCAGGCCAAGGGTCCATCTAGTCCAGCATTCTCTTCACACAGTGACAAGCGAGCTGTCGACCAGGAACCCACAAGCAGGACACAAGTGCAACAGCACCCTCCCAGCCATGTTCCCCAGCAACTGATGTACCAAGGGTCCAAGGATCAGACCAAGGGTCCATCTAGTTCAGCATTCTGTTCACACAGTGGCCATCCAGCTGCCAGTGTGTCAACGGAATAGTGTCTAATGTTGCCTACAGTCTTGCAGCTTGGCTGTTTTTAATTAGTTCTGCCTTCATGTCCTGTTGGTAGGACTCCCTGCAGCTATTTTAGTAATTCTAAAATTTAGCAACACATTTTCCTAGGGTCAGTTCTGCATCATCTGTGACTTCATGGTACGGGTGGGCAATTTATGGCCCTCCAGAAGTTTTGGCTTACAACTCCAATCATCACCACTCACTATTCTGGCTAGGGATGATGGGAGTTGTAGGCCAAAACATCTGGAAGGCCACAAGTTGCTCACCCCTGCTTTATGACAATTAGGCATAAATATAATTATTAAAAGAAACCCCAAATACTATTTTTGATGGATAACTCTTGCACCCCATGAACATATCCATGCAAAAATTTGCTCTCTACATTCCCTATGCGCTTCCTGCAAATACTTAGCTAAAACACACACAACAGGTGGTAGGACAGCAGAAACTTTTTTAAACGCTCAAAATATTAAAGGTACCTAGCACAAAGCTCCCTGAACCAATTTGTTTGAAAAATGGCAAGGTTCATCCCCTCAGAAGAGGCTACTGTCCTTGCACATTTGATCCAATTCTGTTTAAATAATGTAAAAGTTATAGGTGTATTATGATTTTCCTGCTTATGAGAAATGCAATGAGAAATGCAAACAAACCTTTGTTTTCAAAGCAAAGCAACATATGCCCATAAAGCAACAAAATGAAGCAGCTTCCTGAAGCAACAAATACACATCTGAGCTGCTGATGATGATTGTACAGCCCTAAAATAATAGTTTGATTTGGGATGAGCCATACAAAGTTATATCCCTTTTTCCCTCTAAGTATGTGAACAT
Organism: Heloderma suspectum; assembly: GCF_057233095.1. Taxonomy (NCBI): domain Eukaryota; kingdom Metazoa; phylum Chordata; class Lepidosauria; order Squamata; family Helodermatidae; genus Heloderma; species Heloderma suspectum. The sequence goes on along the minus strand of NC_139460.1, from coordinate 31,956,237 downwards.
CTGAGAGTGCATGGTTGATAAGCCCTTCTGTGTTTTACTGCCAGGGTTCCTTCTGTGTATCAGTTAGACGGTGCTGTGAATGGGAAAACCAGGTAAATCCTCAGAACAATTGTCTTAAAGAGGCAGATTTCCTGAGGATAATAACATATGCCATACACAAAGCTGGGACAGTCATTGAATAAAGCTTAATAAAATTAAAACTTGAAATGTGTCGTCTGATCCTTAAGCCCTAATGAAAGTGATATGCTGTGTAATCCTAAACCTGTTTACTTTGATCCAGTTCAAACAGACCTACTCCCTAGTAAGTGTGTTTAGGATTGCAGCAATCCAGCAAAATCCTAAAATCAGAGCCACCATCAAGGGTAGGCCTGGCCAGGCACCTGTTGATGCCCCACACTTCAGCAGGGGCCCCATGACAAGAGCCCTCTGGAGTTGTTGAGAAAGAGGATGAGGAGAAAGAACAGCCAAGGACAATGGTGCTGAGCAGTCATAGGAAGTAGACTCATTGAGGGAAGGGGTCCATTGAGGGTGTCTTGCCCAAGGGCCCTCAAAACCTGAAGCCAGCACTAAGATGTTGACTCATAATTTTTTACATGTATTTTTTACAGTGGCAGGGAAGTCACCATATTTAAATTGAACAGAACCAATTCTCTGTGGCACATTATGCACTGATCTGTTAACAAGTGTAATTGCTAACAGATTAATCCTGTACCAGGGAAGCTGTTCTGAGTGTTTTACCAGAAGGAACGAGATGTCTTTGGATTGTTGTGTTAATAACATATGAAGCAGTTTGACAAGACCTGTTACTGAATGAAGCAATCAAGGATGTGAGATTAAAACCAAGGATACCGCAGCATGGATAAAACCTTGAAACAAGCTTCTACATTAAACACATGCACACCATGGATTGGATTTTGTGTTGAAAATCTCTCTATATGTATCTTTAATTTATCACATTTGTATACAGCTCTTTCTGCAAGAAGCTTAGGACAACCTAGATCACTGCTATCTGATTTTATCATTAAAATCCTGTGAAGTAGAATAGGCTGTGACTTACCCATGGTTTTCAGTATGCAGCCAAAACTGTGAATCAGATCTAATTTAATAGATTGTGCATCCCCGACACACACACTCACACCCCTCAAATGTGAATGAAGTCTGTTAAAATGGCAATCTGATGGGAGGCATAAAGAGAAATGGAGCTTCATGTCAACTAGCATGCTTCATTCTGAATCCATGAACTCTTCACCTTCTTAGGCCTGCTTTAGATGTTAATTTAAATTGGAACTATCTATTAATTACATCTTAGGAGCCCGGGTATGTGGGTCACAAAGGGGGGGAAGCAACTTGGAATGGAAGTTGCGAGGGGAAAGTGGTAGGTGCGGGAAGAGTTAAACACCTTTCTGCCATCTGCACTTTCTTTGCTGCACGGCACCATTGCCTGAGGAAGGCCTGGCGTGCTATGGTCCATGGGGTCACAAAGAGTCGGACACGACTGAACGACTGAACAACAACCATTGCCTGAGGCTTCTTTGTCCTAATAGAAGCAGCAACCTGTCAGGAGTGCCCTAGCTGCCTCTTGCAGTCCCCTCCAATAGCCAACTCAGGACACAGACAACGAGGATTCTTTCCAAGGCTTTATTCCTTTATTGCTTTATGACTCTTTCAGATACTAATCACTAGTGACTAAGCAAGGAACTGCACTGGGGAAAGATAGCAAAGTAGCCTAAGCTCCAGGTAAGGCAGTTGGTCCCCGTTTGAAGGAGAACCACGGGAAGACTCTGAACTTATGGGCTATGGAGAGATCCTCCCTCTTTCCCTTGGGTCCTCGGGACGCGACTGTTGTTTGAGCGCCAAACGAGCGGAGCGCCTCCTTTCAGCACCCTCCATCTATTGCCGCTCCCTGCGTCTGCACCGAGTGTCCAGCAAGCCCCCCTCCAGCGCTCTCTCACTGCCAGGGTAACTATCTCTCTCAGGAAGGCTGGCAGGAGGAATCTCTGCCAGCTGCTGTGCTTGTGAGAGATGAGCGAGCTCCTCTCCCATGGATTGCTGTTCTTCCTCAGAATCAGAACTGCTCTGGGGCTCTATGGGTTCAGTTTCCACCCTGACACCCATTGGGGTATGCCTGCGTGCTTGCCTGTAAGCCAGGCTCTCTGCCATGGCAAAGGGCTTCTTTGGACCTGTGCAGCAGCCAGAGGTTGGAGGATAGACGGGTGGGTGCTGATGCAGCGAGCCTCGGACTCAGGTGTCTAGACGCACCACAGCCCATATAACTCCTCCTGCACTTGTTGTCCTGTTGCTGGCAACTCAGGAGAAGGGAGAGCCTGGGGTGGAGCTGAGGAGGAACTTCTTCCCTCTTGTTCGCTCCGGGGCTGTTTATTGGGAGCTTGACCCCGGTGGTAGACAGGGTTTTCTAGCCTTCCTGCCCACCCTACTTAAATGCCTCTTTCATTTTAGCATGCCTGGGGTGGGGAACCTCAGGCCCATGGGCCAAATACAGTGCTCTTGGGCTTCCAGTCTGGCCCTCCAGGGTTCCCCAAATGGACGCGACGCTTTCCCCCAGTCACCAATTGTTTGGTGGTTTCCTGGCTTTTGGACAGTTTATACATAAGGCTTAGGGCACAATCCTATGGCCGCTAGACAGCAGCTAGACAGCCATAGGATTGGTCGGTTCCCAGAGAACCGCCCCCCCCGCCTGCCACCTGGTAGGCGGCACAGATCGTTCCCACCCTCCGTGCTCGTAAGAGCAACGTGGATTGGGGACAAAGGGGGCATTCCCAGGGGTGGGGCGGGGCGGAAAGTTCGGAAGTGCCAGCACGACACTTCCTATGTGTCATCTGGCCTCCCCACCCCATGCTCCGATGTCCTGCAGTTAGACAGCCGAAATCAGCTGTCTAGCCACAAATGCAGGGCGGCTGGAGCACGGAGGAGACGATCCCCTCCACGCTCCTCCTGCCGTGCATTGGATAGGTAGTCACCTCCGAGTTCAGAGGCGGCCAACTATCCCCATAGGATTGCTTCCTTAGTTACCGGCAGTAAGAGCTTTAAGCTACAATATGCTGGTATTTTTTGTGTTTGGGCCTTTTGCCTTTGGCTCTGCCCCCTTTGCCTTCGTCCCCACCCACCACTAGAATGCCCCCCCCCTGCTTGTCTGACTTTGAGTGTGGCCCTCGGGCTGAAAGAGGTTCCCCACCCCTGGACAAATTGTTCAATTGCCAGTTGATAGGGCTGGGAAGGAACTTTTACTTGTGTTTCTGATTGACCTCTGGGCTATGGGCCAGGATGATAGCTAGGGAGCAGGTAGGGATGAGTTTCTGTATGCCCCCCGCAGGGACTCCCTTAAGGGGGCTTTAGAGGTATGCTAGTGGTCCAGCAATGGCCCCTTGGTCAGGCCTGGCATCATGGGTCGGCATGGTGGGGCAGCTTCCAAGGGCCCATTGGCTCAGAAGGGCCCATCCAAGTCCATGCCAACCCCTAAGATGGCAGGTGCAAAGCAACAGCCACTCATCCTCCCTGGGAGGCAGGCAACAGTGCTCTTGAATGGTAGCCAAGACAGTGCTTGGCTCCACGCCATGACTGCTCCTTACCTCCTCCTCTGCCCACTGCCTCTGCCATTTTCTCTGCCTCTCCACCACCGCCTCCACAACTTTGCCTTTCTCCCCACCCCTGCCTCTCACTGCTTGTGAGCCAAGATGGGCCCTTGGTTCTTATGTTCTTAACCCACTTTTTAGCTCCTTAGGGGCTTTGGAGATAGGCAGTGGTGAAGCCTGCAGCCTTGGCATACATTTCCTTAATTCATTCAAGAATGATTACCCCACAGATGGAGGTGCATGGATCTAGGAAAGCCTTTGTTGGCTTTGTTATGCTGCAGGTTCCTTACATAGACTTGAGTCAGTGGAAATTTGAAGTAGTATGCACATGAAGTATATCATGTTAATATCTCCACAGGGCTGGGTAGAAGGTAGATCTCCAGATGTCAACTCCCAGAAGCTCCTGCCAGCATGGCCAATGGTCAAGAATGCTGGGAGCTGAAGTACAAAACATCTGGCGATCTACTTTCTGCCCACCCTGTTCTACAGGACCAGAAACATGAGTACAATATCAGAATTATGTCAGTAAATGCCCAGTCTTGTGGTACTACAAATCATCTCAATCAATGTGGCTTTCACTTTATAGGTGTCTGTATGTGTGGAGGGTTGCTCGTTGGTTTTCTTGCACTTTGGTATAATTATACATCTGCAATTAACTGTCAAAAGCCTGCTGCGAACATTATAGACAAAAGCAGTCAGCAAAATTAGTTTATGCTTCTAGATTGCAAATGAGTCTCTTCCTCCAGATAGTTCAAGTAGCGGTTTTCATAAACAGTTCAATTTCGGATCCTTTTAAGGCCTCCGTCTCTTGCCTATTAATATTTTGTGGGAAAAAGCAGTATCATCAAGTCGGCAATCTGCCAAGGATTTAAGAATGGCATGAAAATGAATAATCACACATGATGAAAACATTTATGATATTACATTACATTCATTTTAGATAATTGGCAGACATATTTCAGGAAGGATAACAATATTACACAAATTCTAATGCTATGGTAAACAAAGGGATTTAAAGACTCTTGGGCAACACTGCTGGTAATATCCTCAGCTAAACTACTGATCATAATGTTTTTAAATCAAATTCAGATTTGTTTCCTTCTAAGCAATAACTAAGTCCCTACCTTTCTATATTATGCCTCTCAATGTATTCGTTCGAAGAAATTATTATTAACAACTCAGATTTGCATATTGTGCCTTCCTATCAAGACATTTTCAGTTTCTGCATTGCTATTGCCCCTCCAGGGGAAATTATCTCTGTGAGGGCTTGCGGGATAAGGGCCCTGGGTACCAGCTAAGTAGCAAAGGGGTTAGGGGAGATGAATGGGAAAAGAGATAAAAGCATAAGCAAGAGAGAAAAGGGACTCACTGGGGAATGGTTGTTTCCTCAGTCTGTGGGTAGAACCCTGAATCTTTTAAGTTCCCATTGATACTCCTGCAAAAACAGCTTACAGTAGAGGTCCCCAACCTTTTTGGGTTGGTGGGCACATTTGGAATTTTGAGAGAGTGTCATGGGCACTCTCTCAAAATGGTTGCCAGGGGAGTTACCTGTTCATAAAGTGGCTGCCATGGTGGGCATGGCCAGTCACAAAACATTTATTTCCCAGAAGACAAACTAGTGATATTAAAGGAAAAGTAATTTACCCAAGAACCTAATTACAAGGCAGAGGTGGGGTCTTAGCTCCAAAACACAAAACCACTTTTTTGAACCCAATTTAAGAGCCTTTCTACATTAGGCTTTTATTGTGCACTCATGATTGGTCACTCATCATACTTTGCAGGTCCTTTACACGACATTGTCATCTTCCAGGGCCTCTTTGTGACCATTATCATGTTTTTTTCCCTAACTGGGAAAGTCTGGTATTTTTTCTTTATTGCCTCTATAATGCCATAGCCATCTTGTGTAATTGTGCAATTCTGCTATACCACAGCACCACCTAGTGGTTGTATAATGGAACATATAGAAAGACAGAGAAAGAAAAATTTCAGGAAAAAAAGTGTCAAGGAGCCGATCTTAATCCCACAAAGAATCCAGAAAAAAAACCTTAAGAAATAAAATAAAAATCAGGAGGGGCAGGGAGCCTGGCAGGCACCAGTAAGTGTACACAGGCACCTTGGGCCCCACAACCACCACACCGGAGACCCCAGGCCTACAGGGAAAGGATTCAGTACCCTCGTTCCCAAATGCCACAGCTGCAGTCACATGTGCAGCCCTCCTGCATTCCTGTAAAAAATAAAACAATGAAACACCAGGAGATCAATCGCAACTCTCCTACATCATGTGTAGTTTGGTCCTGAGGCAGTAGCCCCACTCAGCTCCAGTAGCTCTGAAGCTTCAACAGGTGAGACCATAGATCTCCCACAGCACATGTTTGGCCCTTACCTATGTACAAGCGAGCATTAAGGCAGGCCCCATAAAACTGAGAAAAGCCAAGTATGTGTGGGAATGGCAATTCTGGGGATTGCCTGAGAAAACAAGTCTTTTCGCCTCCTTCCTGCCGCTATTACTAGGAAAGATGCTGCTAGACATCTTTCTTGAAAATAAAAATCATCCACCAAAGAGTAAAGGTGTGTGTGTGTATGTGTGTGTTGGCCAGTCATACCCAGAGAGGTACCCACTATCAAAGTAGCCCTGACCAAGCAAACCATTTATTTTCTGCTTTGTATAGAATGCACATAGTCAAACATCCATAGATATTGGATTGAAAATCTGTTTTGCCATTTTGTACTGAGACACAATCTCCTGTTCAACAGCTCCTTCTGGGTAAATACAAATATCCATTTACCAAGTGGCAACGTATTAAGGTTTGTCTTTATTCACTTGGTACACTGGCTCTCTGTATTGTTCTTCCAAACAGTAAGGAGACTTTTAACATACTTCCACATCTGATTAAAAAAAAAAAATCCTGGAAAGCAGGAAAATTGTAGTATTTTCTGCCCCACTTGACAGGACAATGCAGATGACTGATTAAATTATTACATATGAACTTGTGGTAAGTTACCACTTGGGGCTGGGTCACACTTATGGTGGTCCCCGTGTGGTGGTCTAGGAGTTCGCAAAGGCTGCTGCCGGGCTTTCAGCCAGGCTGTGCGTATATGGAGGCAGCCCTTGTGAAAACCGGTGCCTCCATGTGGGGTTGTACATGAGGCCAGCATCTCTTTCAATAGTGTAGTGACCCACAAAAGGGAAGCCGTGATCCCACAAATCATAGAAGCTGAGTATCCAGCTCCCAAAGAGAGGCAATGGTTCTCACAAAAGAAACTCCCAAGTTGTCCATGTGTTGTCTGCTATATATGTGAACTGGCCCTTGATAAGTGGTCACCTGTATACATTAATTGTAGTAGCCTCAGGTTAAGTAAAGGGCAAAACACTATGCTAACATTTTTCTCCTTCTCTCATAATACAAGAACCCAGGGTCATATCATGAAGCTGATTGGTGGGAGACTCAGAACAGATAAAATAAAGTACTTCTTCACACAGTGCTTAGTTAAACTATGGGATTTACTATCACAGGATGTAGTGATGGCCACCAATCTGGATGGCTTTAAAAGGGAGTTAGGCAAATTCCTGGAGGAGAAGGCTATCAACGGCTACTAGGCCTGATGGCTAAATGCTACCTCCAATATCAGAGGCAGTATGCCTATATACACCAGTTGATGGGGAACATGGCCGGGAGGGTGATGTTGCACTCATGTTCTGCTTGTGGCTTGCCTGTGGGCAGCTGGTCGGCTGCTGTGTGAACAGAATGCTGGACTAGATGGACCCTTGGTCTGATCCAGCATGGCTCTTCTTACGTTCTTAAGCACGGTGAATTTTTCCTCAACAATTTATGTGGTATATGAATGCACGAATAAACAACAACAAAATGCTGTCCATGTTTAATGGAGACAGCTGCTTAATGTGGTCAAAAATTGCTAATGATGGTAATGATTAAAGCTGCTTTGGGCCTCACGAAGAGTTCATGGTACCCAGGAGATGCAATTTATGTCCATCTACACCTGATGTAGACTGTGAGGCCTCATCTCGGTGTTTAAATGGAAAGGTTATGAACTCTTTAGATTTAATTTTATCCTAAGAAAACATGGTGGAAAAATAAACAATTATGTATTACTTTTTAGAGTGTCTGGTGAGGGGCTGGGGGGAGACAGAGAACACACATTTTCAATGAAACGTACAAGATCGGATTTGTCTGTTGTATCAAAACATCCCCTATATGATTGTCTATGTTATCTTACACAATTCATATGTAACTGTTTAATTTGTGGTCCAAAAATATCAGCACCGCACTGAGCGAAAGAAAGAATAATAAATGGATAGTTAGTTGAAACCCTTGTTAATGGTATGTGCAAAACATTAACTAATAGAATCAGCAGAAATAAATTAATTCCAAATGGAACGTCTTACATCTTGCAGTGGAAGCTAAAAACTTTCCAAAACATCTAGGACTTTTGGAGGTCAATACTTTTGCTTCTCATAGGAGCTATCTATTCGTCTCACCCTTAGAAACGAGACTTTGACTGTTCTGTGTAAGCCAGATTGAAATACGGAGTCCAGTTATTGGTACTGAAGTGCACTGATAACTGTTGGGACACATTACACATTCTATATACCACTTTTCTAGCGTTATTTCTTGGGGGCTGTCTTCATGGGGAATTTCCTGCGGATTGGGAGTGTTTTGAGGTCATTTATGACACATGTCATCATGGCCAGTGAGCTGCCAACCAGCAGCTTCCATCTTGAAAAGCCACATTATCGGAAACGAGTTTTACTCCAATTTTTTTGAGTTAAAGCGGCTCCCAGGCTGTTCCACTGCAGTGTACTGTGTTTCTCTGCATTAACTCCTGGGCATGCCTTTATGACCTGGCTGTGACCTGGCAGTGATGTTCTCCCCCCCACCCCATTCACTCATTTTCCCCATTGGCACTACTATCGCTAGGGAGAGTAACTAGAGTAACTAGCCTGCCTTTCTGACTCATCAAAGCGCTATTGCGCACTTTCAAGCCTTCAGAATCATGCTGCACTTCCTTTTCGCCAATAGGAGTATCTAGGCCCACTTTCCCTGTTGAGAGCCATCATTATGTGCTCTCTGATGTTGTGTTAATTCACTTCTCCAATGTTGCCTTACTTTGCATCTCTGATGTTTGCTTTACTTTGGCACTCCTCTGATCTTTTAATTAGGTCACTGCTTCTCTGATGTTTGTGTTACTTCGCTTCTCTGATGCTTGCAGTAAAAACGGGTTGGAAGCTATAACTCCATGAGAATTTGCTGGAATGGGGCGAAATTGGGGTTGCGGGGTGCTCTCATGGGGAGCCTTCGGATGCTGCACTGGATAATCTGGGATTTGATTTCATCATGGAAAAGTGTGTGAACAGGGAGCTTATACTCTTTCCTTTGGCATTAAACAAATGTGCATTAGGGCTTTATTGCAGTAGCGATCTATTGTGGTATTGGGTTTACAGGAGCAGAGAAACCTGTCATTGCGAGCAGGGAGAAGTGGCCAGAGAAGGAGAATGGGGGGTTGGAGCTATACCTCCCTGACTGTTTGCTGGAGTGGGGCTTATTTGCGCTGGTGAGGTGCTCTCATGGGGAGCGAGTATCTAGCCTGCCTTTTGTTATTCATAAAAGTGCTACAGCTCTGTTTCTAGCCTTCAGAATTGTGAATTAGTTACTCTCCATTCATAACAATGTAGTAGCAGGGGGGAGCCTGGACAGGGGTGGGAAACAAGCCTCTCTCATTGGTTGAGCAGCCCCTGTTGGGCTGATGATGTTCAGTTCTACTCCACCCATCCAACCTGGAAGTATGTTGATTCCAAGCACTGTGTGACCCGTGAAAAGTGGGGGGTTTGGTATGGTATACTCCACTTGTCTGGCTTTGTGTGTCCCTGACGGACAAAAGCTGATTTCCTGAAAATGCAGAGGATACCCTGATGCGCTTCTCCTTCTGTTGTCATGTAGATGGCCCCTTGCTTGTTATTCTGTATTATCCAAAACACCGCAACAGATGTCATAGTGTATATGGATATGCAAGAGGGATATAGCATCAACCATGATGGGATTGTATCATATGACATGAGATGTAGATCTGGTCCAGGTTGTCACTAGCACAAACCTGTTAGGTATAGTAAGGGTGCAATCCTATGCATATTTAGATAGAAAAAAGTCCTACAACTCCCAGCATACCTTAGCCAGCCATGCTATATAAAATAGGCTATAGGTCTATTTTAGGATTGCGCTCTAATAGAGGAAAAGTTTTGGTCACCTGGATCATCAGTCCTTAAACTATACCATGGTTTTGGATTTAGGACCATCTTTTCAGACAGTCATAGTTTTCAGATTTCAATAATGGGCCAAGCCCAGCTCTTGGATTCCAAGAATGCCATTGCCTTCAGAGGCATAGTTAGTGACAAAACATGAGAGGGCTTTCTCGGCATTAGCACCTGGCATCTGTGAAACTCCCTGCCCAAGAGGTTAGGTGTTAACTATGTTCTGCCAGCAAGTAAAAACATTTCTTTTTAAAGAAGCATTTTGCTCTACTGTTACTTAATGTTATTTATTAACCGTTAGTTTTGGTTCTTCATGTAACTGAGTAGGAATCAACTGTGCTCCTGCGCTAGCACAAATGATGTTGCACTAGTGTAAACCAATGCTTGCACAACATAACTAGTGTTTGCTAGTGCAGTACAATGGGAAAAAGCGGGGATTTGGTGCCGAGATTTGGCACTGCCATTGCCCTAGCAAGCACTAGTTACATCAGACAAGTGTTGGTTTATGTGACTGCAACACTGTTAGTACTGGGGCACTGTTGGATCTTGCTGTTTGTTTTTGCTGCTGTTTTTAGATTGTTGTAAATGTGTTTTGATGTTCTGCCTCCAGTACCAGAGGCAGTGAGCCTATGTACTCCAGTTGCTGGGGAACATGGGCAGGAGGGTGCTGTTGTGCTCATGTCCTGCTTGTGGGTTCCTGGTTGACAGCTGGTTGGCCACTGTGTGAACAGATTGCTGGCCAGATGGACCCTCGGTCTGATCCAGCATGGCTCTTACGTTCTTATGAGAGGTTGACTGACCTCTCATGGGAGCCCCGCAGCTGGGGCACAAGGTAGGAGCAGCCTCAGCCTCTCAGGCAGCAAAATATCTTGGGCCAGGCCTGTCTATTTCAGGTCATTAGTTGCATTTTAAAAAATAATTACACCTACAGACAGATTATTAACACAGAGCAAACAGGTAAAATTGAAACCACAAATATGAATGGAAAAAAAATGCAAAAATGAAGTCTTTCTTATGCTTGGTTGCTCGAGCCTTACTCAAAAGAAATATCTTAAAGCACCTTTTGAGATTTCAGTGGCATGCAGGTGGAATTGAACTCTTAAGTAGCTACTCAGAAAAGAACGTCTACTCAGAAAATAATCACATGTTGGGTTGGGTCTAGATTTAGGCAAGTGCCTCTGCCATGGAAGATGCCTTTGCCCGATTTGGGGGGATCCCCCACACCACAGACTATCCCATTCGGCAGGGTTCCCCAACCCTCTGTGTAAAGTTTTTTTGTGGGGTGGAGGGGCTGCTTTGGGAGGAAGGAGGTGGGGAAGTCTACTTCTACCTAAATCTGGTTCCAAAAGATTATATTCCCAATTAGAATTTTATGAACTAAGTATATGGGTGTCTTCTAAAAGTACCATGGGAAGCATCCCTGTGGGCCAACCAGCATTACTGGAGCTACTTTGACTTTGCTAAAATGTCAACAATGCCATATGGAGATAATAGCAGCAATAGCAAATAGCAACTACCAAAGAGCAAGGCCATGTTTAGCTTTTGATGTCGCATTAATAATGTAAAAGAACGTCCCAGCAGTCACCACCAATTAACCCTAGTGTTTTATTGTTGACATCCATTATCTTTTGGGGGTTTGTTTACTGAACAGTATAAATGTCCTTGGTTGGGGTCCATATTCTTTTGATTTATAGTATTCATACATGAAAAGTATTTCATCTCAGCTACTGCTAACTAATATTACATATATGGCATCAAGGAGTAAGAAACATTATCTGATACTGTTTTATTTTTGAAGACTGTCTGATTCTTCAGAGAAAGAACTTAAAGTGCATTTATTCTTACAATCTCATGATTCCTTTTAAGGTAGGTAGAAGACTTGGCTTGTAAATCTGATTTAGGCTGCAATTCTATACCCACTTACCTGGTAGTAAGCCCCACTGAATTAAATGGGACTTACTTTTGAGTAGACCTCCATAGGATTGTGCTGTTAGCCTTTTAAATCTCATATCCCACTCCCACATATACATTGCAACCTTACCCAGCCCTGGGTCCCCATGTTGGGTTACTACAACTCCCATCATCCCTGGCCATTGACCATGCTGGCTGGAGGTGATGGAAGTTGTGGTCCAACAACACCTGGCCACCCAGGCTTGGGAAAGTCTGATTTAGGTTAATTGAAATGTCCTGTTGCATTATCTTAAGGTAGGCAGCTGAGAGAGGCATTCCAGTCTACAGAGCCTTCTCAAGCTCCATCTTTACCAAATTCATTTTTCAAAGAGAGTAACTCTTTGCACTGAAGAAATACTCTTCCCTACATAAGGCTGAATCTACACATAGCAGTTATACCGTTATCATAACTATTGGTGCCCACTGGTATCATGTGTACCAATAGTTATGATAACGGTATGGTAACGGTATAACTGCTATGTGTAGATTCAGCCATAATAATCATGATAAATACTACATACTGCAAATGCAATACAGTACAGAGATTATTTCTTTCATGGGTCTCCAAATGCATTTTATCCAGTCCCCCATCTGTGGGGATCCTTTGTATTTGAATTTATCAGGGATAAGTCTGCCAATGGCTATCAGACATAGGAACAGAGGAACCTGCCTTATACTAAATCAGACCATCAGACCATCTAGCCCACTTCTGTCAACACTGGCTGGCAGTGGCTCTCCAGGGTTTCAGGGAGAAGTGTTTCCTCCCCTACCTGGCAATGCCAGGGATTGAACCTGGGACCTCCTGCATACAAAGCAGGTGCTCTTTCACTGAACTATGCCTTCTCCCTGAACATGCTAGCTAAGTGGAACCTCCACATCCTGCAGCAGTATACCTCTGGTTACCAGATACTAGGAACAAACAATGTTGGATTGTAAGCTTCCAAAGACATCTAGCTGGCCACTGTGGAGAGAGAGAGAGAGAGTTCTGGGTTAGATGGACCTTTGAGCCAATCCAACATGGCAATTCATATGTTCGTATTTTGTCCTCAATCCTCAAAAGGGCAGATGGTTCACTTTGGAGAACTCATTATTCTAAGCAGTTGGACATTCTGGAAACAAACGAAATTAGCTTTATGACAGACTGGCTTCGTGCTAGTCACTGACCCCAGAAAAAGTAAGAAAGGAAAGAATTTCCTCTTCTATTTAGTTTTCTCTAAATTCACTCCCAAAATAATTATGCAAAGGAGCCTGACACTTTTGGAATGGTGGGCACAACATCAGTGTTACACAACATCAATGATTTTCTGCATGTCATTACAGTGACACTTGGGAATGATCCCTGTGTAAGTTCATTTGAGAGGTTAGGGTCATCAATATAGTACCAGACCTGGAGGGAATAATTCCATTTGCTTAAAATCAGAAACAGGTTCTGGGCAGACCACTGTCTAAACATGTCAGAGAATGGTTCAGCTGACAGTGGCTTGATTTCCCAACAAATGTGTAGTATAGTCATCATAACTTGAAAGATTTTCACCTGTAGGAATTGACTTCCATCTTCCTGGGCCCATTTCACCAGCCCTTTGTTGTGCTAGTTCAATATCACTTTACTTCCATGAAGCGCAGTTCAAGTCACACAGGCACGAGACTGATGCAGTGGCAACAGCGGATCACACATGCATGCACACGCACACTATGCCTGCCGGCTGTTTTGCTGTGATTGTTGTGATTGCGGTACTCGATTCTGACATTTCATGATGTTAACGGAACTCTGAAAAATGTCATGCTTATTATCGAGATCTAAATGTCAACATCCTTGACTGCAGAGATTTGTAAAGATCAGGAAGTTCAAAAAGAACCCATCTGGTTCTTACCTTTCATCCATCACTTAGCAGCATTTTTTTCCTTAATATGCTTGGAAAACTCCATCCGTGTTTTATTTCTGCATAAAGTCTGATAAACTTACAGAGCAGTCCTGTACATGTCTACTCAGAAGTAAGTCCCATTGTGTTCAATGGGATTTATTTCCAGATCAGTGTGTATGTGATCGCAGTTTGCAGGTTGGATCCAGGATCTGCCTTCCATGGACCGACGGGCCCCACTTATTTATTTATTTATTTATTTATTTACAGGTTGGATCCAGGATCTGCCTTCCATGGACCGACGGGCCCCACTTATTTATTTATTTAATATTTATTTATTTATTTATTTATTTATTGCTCCACATCTAAACAGATTCTGTAGCAGTGAACAATGAAAGATAAAATGATAAAAATATAAAAGAAGTAAAACACCATATTACAAATACTATTTTTTAAAACGGCATAACAATAAAACGGTGGCTGGTCAATCAAGGAAGTCTTCCTGGAATAAAGCTGTTTTCAGGAGGCACCAAAAACAACAGTGTTGCCACCTGCCTGATCTCCAGAGTCAGGGAATTCCATAGAAAGGGGGCCACCACACTGAAGGCTCTTCTCCAGGTGGACTCCCATTGGGCCATAGCTCCATTTGGAACCACCAGGAGCATGCCTTCTGATGAGCTCAGTGACTGGGCAGGTTGATGGGGAAAAGGTACCCTCGTGGAGTTATGGGGATCACCCCTCTTCATTCAGAATAGTTCCCTGACCCTTTGTGTAACATTTTTAAGGGGGTGGAGGGGCAGCTCTATGGGGAAGTCCACTTCCACCTGAATCTGGATCCAAAATTATAGACATGTGGTTGGATTAAGACATAGTTATACTTAGAGTAGTTCCACCGAAATCAATGGGACTTACGCTTGCCATGAGTAACTTAAGTCCCTTTCATTTCAGTGGGTCTACTCTAACTATGATTAAGTTTGGATCCAACCCAGTTACTTTCTTGGATATTGTAGAAGTGGCAACCTCTTTAAAGCAGCCCTTTACATAGGTATGCTTCCTTATCTGGTTGTTTGCAAGATTTATTAGATACCTTTCCGAAAGATGCATGGAAAACCTAACTAACCGTTACTCTTGAGATCCATAACTGGATTTCACAATCCTTTGTTTTTACTTTAAAGCAGCAGCCAAGGTGTGTGTGAGTATGTGTGTGTGCTCCACTGTGGGAAGAGTTGTTTTACCCATCCACACACCCATTCCAATCCCACTTTGAAAGACAGCATGGTATGACGGTTAGACTCTAACTCTAATGTTTAGAGTGTTGGGCTAGGGACTGGGTAGACCTAAGTTCAAAGCCTCACTCATCCATGAGGTTCACTGGGTGAACTTTGGCCCATCACTATGTCTCAGGGTTGTTAGAGGATAACAATTTGATTTTTTTAGATTTATATAGAGCTCTACTTTCATGCCTGGTTTAATTGTTTGGTATTGTTCTTATGCATTGCATTTTTAAAAAATGTGTAAAACACTCTGGAATTAAATATGATGAAGGGCCATAAAAATGTTATAAATACTTGGATTCTTGCATTGAGCAGGGGGTTGGACTCAATGGTCTTATAGGCCCCTTCCAACCCCACTATTCTATGATTCTATGAAATAAATCCCAACTCAATGTATTAAGCAGTGAGGAACTGTAAATTTAATTTTCCAGGCTCCTGGGTAGCAGTGGAATGTCCAGGCCTTAAATTTAAAGCCTTTGCTTCAACCAGGAGTGTTGAACCTGAGCCCCCTACACCAAATCTGGCCCACCTGGGATCCCAATCCAGACTTTCAGAGTTCCCCAGATAGCCATGCCCCCTTCCCCTGTTTCCATTCCCTGACCACCAATCATTTGGTGTTTTCCCAGCTTTTGCAATTTTTTTTTTTTTTTTTTAACATTCTGAAAGGTTGAACTGCCTCTCCTAAGGCACAGTTACTGGCCGTAAGAGCTTCAAGCTAAAATATGCTGGTGTTTTGGCCGTCCCCCTTTGCCTTTGCCCCATCCACCACTGGAATGCCATGCTGGAGAGCAGCCATGTGTCCTACTCTACAGAGGACATTCCTCTGCTTGGCGACATCTGTCTTATTCACGTTCAGTTTAAAGATAAAGATAAGATGCTGGGAGACCAGAGGCCTTGATGCTGGCTATCAACACTTAGAAGGCCCAGTCTTCTCCCTGTGGTGAGATCTGTTGTATTTAATAAAATCATAGAATAGTAGGGTTGGAAGAGGCCTACAAGACCATCGAGTCCAATCCCCTGCTCAGTGCAGGAATCCAAGTCAAAGCATCCCTGACAGATGGCTATCCAGCCTCGTCTTAAATGCTTCCAGTGTGGGAGAGCCCACCACCTCCCTGGGGAATTGGTTCCATTGTTGTATTGCTGTAACAGTCAGGAAGTTTTTCCTGATGTTCAGCCAGAATCTGGCTTCCTGTAACTAATTATTCCATGTCCTGCACTCTGGGATGATGGAGAAGAGATCCCGGTCTTCCTCTCTGTGACAGCCTTTCAAGTACTTGAAGAGCGCTATCATATCTCCCCTCAGTCTTCTCTTCTCAAGGCTAAACATGCCCAGTTCTTGCAGTCTCTCCTCATAGGACTTTGTTTCCAGTCCCTTGATCATCTTTGTTGCCCTTCTCTGAACACTCTCCAGTTTGTCTGCATCCTTCTTAAAGTGTGGTGCCCAGAACTGGACACAGTACTCCAGATGAGGCCTAACCAGTGCTGAGTAGAGGGGAACTAGTACTTCCCGGGATTTGGAAGCTGTACTTCCATTAATGCAGCCCAAAACAGCATTTGCCTTTTTTGCAGCCACATCACATTGTTGGCTCATATTCAGCTTGTGATCTACCACAATTCCAAGATCCTTCTCACATGTAGAATTGTTGAGCCAAGTATCCCCTATCTTCTAACTGTGCATTTGATTTCTTCTTCCTAGGTGCAGAATTTGGCATTTATCCTATTAAATTTCATTCGGTTGTTTTCTGCCCAGCAATCCAGTCTATCAAGATCACTTTGAATTTTGTTTCTATCTTCCAGGGTATTAGCTTTCCCGCCCAATTCTGTGTCATCTGCAAATTTGATAAGCATTGCTTGCACCTCCTCCTCCAAGTCATTAATAAAAATGTTGAAGAGCATGGGGCACAGGACTGAGCCCTGCGGTACCCAGCTCATTACCTCTCCCCCATTTGACAAGACCCCATCGAGAAGTACTCTTTGAGCCTTATTCTGTAGCCAGCTGTGGGTCCACCTTATAGTTGTTTCATCTAGCCCACTTTAAGCTAGTTTGCTAATCAGGATATCATGGGGCACTTTGTCGAAAGCTTTGCTGAAGTTGAGCTATATTATGTCCACAGCATTCCCACGGTCCACAAGGGAGGTTACCCGATCAAAAAATGAGATCAGATTAGTCTGGCAGGATTTGTTCTTGACAAATCCATGTTGCCTTCGAGTGATCACTGCATTGTTTTCAAGGTATTTCCAGATTGATTGCTTTATAATCTGCTCCAGAATTTTCCAGGGAGTGATGTCAAACCGACTGGTCTGTAGTTCCCAGGTTCCTCCGTTTTGCCCTTTTTGAAGATAGGAACAACATTAGGCCTCTTCCAATCATCTGTCACTTCACCCATCCTCCATGATTTCTCAAAGATAATAGAAAGTGGTTCTGAGAGTTCTTCTGCCTTTATTACCCTAGGATGCAGTTCATCTGGCCCTGGAGATTTGAACTCATTCAAAGTAATTAGGTGTTCCTTGACCATATGCCTATCAATCTCAAGCTGCTATCCTGCCCCTTCAGCCTGTACTTCGCCTTTGCCAGGGGGGTCATAGACCCTCTTTCAGGAGAAGACTGAGCCAAAGTAGGAATTGAGCACTTCTGCCTTTTCCTTGTCATCTGTTCTCATTTTGCCATCTATATTTAATAGTTGAACCACCATTTCTTTCCTTTGTCTTTTACTATGCACATATCTGAAGAAAGCCTTTTTGTTACTTTTAGCATCCCTCGCTAACCTCAGCTCGTTCTCAGCTTTAGCCTTCCTGACGCCATCCCTGCAATTCTGTGCTACCTGCCTGTACTCTTCCTTTGTCACTTGGCCTTCCTGCCACTTCCTATATGTGTGCTTTTTTGTTTTCAGGTCATCTCAAAGCTTGTTGTGAAGCCACATTGCCTTCTTCTGTTGTCTTCCACCTTTTCTTCTTGTTGGAAGTGTTTGTAATTGTGCCTTGAGAATTTCCTTTTTTAAAAACTCCCACCCATCTTGGACTCCTTTTGTCGTTAGAGTCGCTTGCCATGGGACCTTACTTATCACTGTTCTGAGTTTATTAAAATTGCCTTTCCTAAAATCCAAAGTACGTGTTTGGCTACACTCGGTTTTGCTTCCTTTAGAACCAAGAACACAAGTATAACATGATCAGTTTCCCCCAGAGTTCCCGTAACTGCTACTTTATCCATTTAGTCATCTCTGTTTGTTAGGATCAAGTCAAGGACAGCCGATCCTCTAGTTCCTTCCTCCACTTTCTGTAGGAGGAAGTTATCAGCAACACAAGTCAGGAATCACTTGGAGGGGCCATGTTTTGCAGAATTTGTCTCCCAAAAAATATCGGGGAAATTGAAGTCCCCCATTACTACTACATCATGCTTTCTTGAAACATTGGCTATTTGCTTTTCAAAAGTTTCAATAATTTCTACAAATTATTTTTGACATTTTGTACATGCACTTATAAATTAGAATATGTGCATTTTTTATGTAAATCTCTTTTGGTTATGCATTTCCTTTTTTGGCAATGCATAAGTGGCTACCCTAGCCTGTCAGGACTATCTGGTTGGCTGCTAAGGGAGGCAGAGTGCTGAACTAGTCAGACCTTTGGTCCTATCCCTTAGGACGGCTTTCATGTTGACTTGAAAACTTCTTTTACTTCTTACTTTCTGATTTCCTAATGAAGGAAATCGTAGTAAAACTTGTCTCTGTGAAATCTTGTCTGACTAGCATCAGTTCTCTGTATCAGCTCTCAACTGATACAAAATGGGTTGCGCTTCAAATGTTAATGTAATCTGCGACCTTTGCGTAATGCAAACGTCCTCACCTTCAGAAGCTCAGGAATGAACAGAGACCGGGTGGTGATACCTTCAATAATATTTTCTGAATGGATCTTGCCATTTCCCTACACTCTTGTTTTTCTTGAAGGCATAGATGTCATACATACTGCAGCCACACCCCACACTGTGAGAGCAAATACCTCCACAACATCATGCATTTCTCTGGGCTGCTGCACATATGCATATTTCTTAGCTCGCTGATGGCTGTAGCATCAAGTGATGATTTCCTTGCATGAATGAGTCATCACAGGTGTAAACATTAAAGACAGAACTGCCAACCATTTTTTTAAAAAAGGTAGGTTTGACAAATTATCAGCTGAGCAAGAATGGGGAGGGGCTATGGCCGTGGCTGAGTGGTAAAGCACCTGTTTTACAGGCAAAAGGCCCTAGGTTCGATCCCCAGCATCTCCAGGTAGAGCAGGAAAAACTCCTGCCTGAAACCCTGGGGAGCTGATGCCAGTCAGTGTCAACAATACTGGGCTAGATGGACCAATGGTATGATTTAGTGTAAGGCAGCTATGTTTCTGTGACTCGAGCACGTGATAGACCACTTTATATATCAGGGGTGGGGAACCGCAGGCCTAGGGGCCAAATCCGGCCTTCCTGGCATTCCACTTTGGCCCTCTGGAATTCTAGGGATGTACGAATCCCTTACCTTGCTCTGCTCAGGGACATCTGCAGTGGGGGGAAGGTGATCCGTCCCTCTCCCCGGAATCCTGCCCGGCCGGCTCCGCTCCGCGGCAAGGCCACAGAACTGCCGGCCGCAGCCAGACTTCCAGCTGTTGTTGGGCTGTGGCCGCTAGGCCTGTCAGAGAATTCCTCCACAGACTGAAATGGGATCGAATTCCCTTTAGTCCGTTTCACGGAATCCTCTGCAGAACAGCACCACGAGGTCCTGTGGATCCAGCAGTCATGCAGCTTTTTTTTTGTCATCCACACAGTCGCGAAATTTTCGTAAATAAAAACGCAAGGTAGTATATTCCAATAATAAATACGTAAAAAAAAAATTAAAAAATGAATTGTGTTCACCGCCTTGTTTGTGGGTGTCCTTTTTCAAATGAAATCCTCCATCTCCATTTACTTTCAGCCAAAACACTTCCTCCTCCTAGGGACTTCCCAAAAGAAGCCTGTCCTAGGTGTGCCTGAGCGATGCACTCTTTGTTTAAAGCAACGCTGTTTTAAAGAAAAAACCTTTTAAAATGACCATGCCAGTCTGGAGCCCTGCACGAGGTATTATTCTCCCTGCTAAGCTTTATATTTCCACATCCACCGTTGTTGACATTCTGAGGCTAAAATGGAGAGGAGAACCAACTCTGTGCATGTCTACTTAGAAGTAAGTCTTAATGAGTTCAATAAGACTTATTCCTACACATGTCAGCACCCCACTTGCCCCCACCTCAGCTTTGTATTTCCACATCCAGCTCATTAGCAAACATCCTGTTAGTTATCTCACTGGGTGACTTTGGGCTAGACTCATAGAATCATAGAACAGTAGGGTTGGAAGGGGCCTACAAGGCCATCAAGTCCAACCCCCTGCTCAATGCAGGAATCCAAGTCTGAGCATCCTTGACAAATGGCTGTCCAGCCTCGTCTTGAAGGCCTCCAGTGTGGGAGAGCCCACCACCTCCCCAGGTAATTGGTTCCATTGTCGTATTGCTCTGACAGTCAGGAAGTTTCTCCTGATGTTCAGCCGGAATCTGGCTTCCTGTCACTTGAGCCCATTATTCCGTGTCCTGCACTCTGGGATGATCAAGAAGAGATCCTGGCCTTCTTCTCTGTGACAACCTTTCAAGTACTTGAAGAGTGCTATCATATCTCCCCTCAGTCTTCTCTTCTCAAGGCTAAACATGCCCAGTTCTTGCAGTCTCTCTTCATAGGGCTTTGTTTCCAGTCCCCTGATCATCTTTGTTGCCCTCCTCTGAACCCTCTCCAATTTGTCTGCATCCTTCTTAAAGTGTGGTGCCCAGCACTGGACACAGTACTCCAGATGAGGCCTAACCAGTGCTGAGTAGAGGGGAACCAGTGCTTCCTGGGATTTGGAAGCTATGCTTCTATTAATGCAGCCCAAAATAGCATTTGCCTTTTTTGCAGCCACATCACATTGTTGGCTCATATACAGCTTGTGATCGACAACAATTCCAAGATCCTTCTCGCTCGTAGTGTGGTTGAGCCACGTATCCCCCATCTTGTAACTGTGCATTTGGTTTCTTTTTCCTAGGTGCAGAACTTGGCATTTATCCCTGTTAAATGTCATTCTGTTGTTTTCTGCCCAGCACTCCAGTCTATCCAGATCACTTTGAATTTTGTTTCTGTCTTCCAAAGTATTAGCTATCCCGCCCAATTTTGTGTCATCTGCAAATTTGATCAGCATTCCCTGCACCTCCTCCTCCAAGTCATTAATAAAAATGACTCTAACCACTACACCATACTTCTGTTATGAAACTCATGAAGAAAAAGAGACAGTATAATGGAAAGTTCTTTCTGAAGCAGTCACACTTGTACAAATGCAGCATGAAGGGAAAGATCAGCAACCTTCTCTTTGTTTAAAAAGCACACTCTGCACATGCTCAGGGAATGGACAAAATGAGGAATAAACATACCAGGGAATATGAAGAACTATATTCTTCCATTATGTGTGTGTGTGGGTGAGGGGGATCTCTCTCAATCCAGCTGTTCCCTAGGGAAAAAAACCAACCCATTCACCCAAGGGTCTTTTGAGATAACTAACAGGAGGTTTGA
Source organism: Heloderma suspectum (assembly GCF_057233095.1). Taxonomy (NCBI): domain Eukaryota; kingdom Metazoa; phylum Chordata; class Lepidosauria; order Squamata; family Helodermatidae; genus Heloderma; species Heloderma suspectum. The sequence goes on along the minus strand of NC_139460.1, from coordinate 31,934,707 downwards.
TAATGAGCTGGATGTGGAAATACAAAGCTGAGAGGAGAGGAGAACCAGCTCTGTGCATGTCTACCCAGAAGTAAGTCTTACTGAGTTCAATGCAACTTACCCCTACACATGTCAGCACCCCACTTGCCCCCAGCTCAGCTTTGTATTTCCACATCCATCTCATTATCAAACCTCCTGTTAGTTATCTCAGAAGACCCTTGGGTGAATCCGGGGGGGGGGCACATTTCCAGGGAACAGCTGGATTGAGGGAGATCCCCCCCCACACACACATAATGGAAGAATATAGTAATATAACAGAAATCGCCCCCAAATCAATATAAACCATAATCAGCACAATAATACAAATACAAACACCATAACAACATAACCTAAAAACAATACAATATGGAAACTGCTCATTCACAATACACAAAATCTTCCCCCCTTGACAGCCTGGAATGAACACCACAAAGGCAGCCCACAACAACTGGGCCATAATGAATGTCCAAATGCCTAGGAAAAGAAGTATGCCTTTGCCTGGCACCAAAAAGATGACCGTGTTGGTGTCAGGTGAGCTTCCTTGGAGAGAGCGTTCTATAAAAGTGGGGCTATCACAGAAAAGGGCCAGTTCCCGAACTGCAAGCTTCTCTCCAAAGGGGCAAACATTATGTATTGTACAGGTACACGCTACAAGATAACATAGGAGATATTCTTTTTGACCACCATGGCAAGGATCTCTTCCCCTCCTTTACTTGTTATTTTTAAATAAACTCTTTATAATTTGGAATAGTGCCTGGGAACCACCCTAAGGTATATCTCGTGAGCTCACCTCAGATTGTACACTACAGGTTTTAGGCTACATGCATTGATTTAAAGAGACCAGGAGGAAAGTGGGCTGACTTTGGTCAGAGGTCAGTGAATGCTTAGCTAGTAATTTCCCCTTTCCTCTTCCTCTATTTCTTTATTTTCTTTATTGAATTTATTAATCGCCCATCTGGCTGGTCACCCAGCCACTCTGGGCGATGTACAGCATATAATAAAAATAAAATTCTACAATAAAAACATTTTCTAAAATACCCTAACCCACCCCAAATGCCTGCCTGAACAACCACATTTTTAATGCACGGCAAAAGCTCATTAAAGAGGGGGCATGACGGAGTTCCCTAGGGAGAGAGTTCCACAGAATGGGGGCCATCACAGAAAAGGCCCTCTCCCTCATTCCCACCAGTCTAGCTGTCCTGGCTGATGGGACAGAGAGAAGGCCATCTGAGGCTGATTTTGTTAAGCGGCCTGTCTGGTGTTGCTGGAGGTGCTCCTTAAGATAGGCTGGGCCAGAACCATATAGGGTTTTAAAGGGCAAAACCAACACCTTGAATTTGGCCCGGAAAACAACTGGTGTGGTAACCAGTGCAACTCCTTCAGCACTGGAGTGATGTGATCTTGCCGGCGGCTGCCTTTAATCAGGCGAGCCACCGCGTTCTGTACCAGCTGCAGCTTCCGAACTGTCTTCAAGGGTAACCCCACGTAGAGCGCATTACAGTAGTCTAGGCGAGAGGAGACCAGGGCATGTATTACCAATGGGAGTAGATGGTCAGGAAGGTAGGGGCGCAGCCGCCGTATCAGATGGAGTTGATACAGCGCTGTCCAGCTCACAGCTGACACCTGAGCCTCCATGGACAGCTGGGAGTCCAAAATGACCCCCAGGCTGAGGACCTGGTCTATCAAGGGTAGCCGTACCCCATTCAACACCAGGTCAACATCCCCCAGCCTCCTCTTGTCTCCAACCAAAAGTACCTCGGTCTTGTCAGGGTTCAGCTTCAGCTTATTCCTCCCCATCCAGCCACTCACCGTCTCCAGACATTTGGACAGGGATTCTACGGCCAACCTTGGTGAAGATTTGAACGAGAGGTAGAGCTGCGTGTCATCCGCATATTGATGACACCGCACCCCAAACCTCCTGATGATAGCCCCCAGCGGCTTCGCATAGATGTTAAATAGCATCGGGGAGAGGATGGAACTCTGTGGCACCCAACAAGTGAGTGGCCACGGGTCCAAAACCTCCTCTCCCAGTGCTACCCTCTGGTATCTGCCGGAGAGGAAGGACCGGAACCACCACAATACAGTGTCTCCAATGCCCAACCCCTCCAGGCGGTCCAGGAGGATACCGTGATCAACGGTATCAAAAGCCGCTGAAAGGTTGAGGAGAACAAGGAAGGAGCATTCACCCCTATCCAGAGCCCTCCTCATATCATCCACCAAGGCGACCAAGGCCGTTTCTGTTCCATGCCCAAGCTTGAAGCCCGACTGAAATGGGTCTAGATAATCAGTTTCTTCCAAGTGTGCCCTCATCTGCATCGCCACCACCCGCTCAATCACCTTGCCCCAAAATGGCAGATTTGAGACTGGGCAAAAGTTGTTCAGAACTTGGGGATCCAAGGAGGGCTTCTTTAAGAGCAGTCTTATGACTGCCTCCTTGAGGGCTGATGACATCGCTCCCACCTCAAGGGAGGCGTTCACCACCGCCCTGATCCCCTCACCCAGTCTCTCTCTGCAGCCCATAATGAGCCAAGATGGGCAAGGATCAAGTAAGCAGGTGGTCGGCCTTACAGATGAAAGCACCTTGTCCACTTCATCAGAAGGAAGAAGCTGGAACCGATCCCACAAAACTGGTTTGCCACAGGCCGCCTCTTGCTCACTAACTGTATCCACAGTGTTACAGGAGTAACACTCCTAATCTGATCAATTTTATCTGCAAAGTGCCTTGCCAAGGCCTCAAAGGAGGCCTTAGAATGCTCCAGTGGTTCAGGAGCCACAGGACCGACCAGGCTCCGGACTACTTGGAACAGCCTCCTGGGACAGCACTCTGCAGACGCGATGGAGGCAGCATAATATTCCTTTTTTGCTGCCTTCACCACCATGTGATAGACTGAAGATACAGCTCTAGCCCATGTCTGATTGTCTTTGGAGTGAGACTTCTGCCACAGGCGCTCTAGCCGTCTCACCTCCTGTTTCAGAGCTTGTAGCTGCGGATTGAACCATGGTGCAGTCTGAGCCCTGTTCAGGGGGAGAGGGCATTTCACAGCCACCTGATCTAATGCCCCAGTGATTGTGGCATTCCACCCACCCACCAGGGTCTTGACCGAGTGGCCGTTGGCGTGCTCCAGAGAATCCCCAAGCGCATTCAGGAATCCATTTGGATCCATAAGACGCCTGGGGCGGACCATTTTAATGGGTCCTCCACCCCTGCGGAGGGGTTGTGGAACCGAGAAGTCTAACGTCACCAGATACTGATCTGACCATGACAAGGGGGTGATGAATATACCCTCGACTTCCAGATCACTCCCCACTTCTCCAGAAACAAACACAAGGTCTAGTGCATGACCGGCTACATGGGTGGGCCCAGTTAGAATAGGGTGCAGCTCCCAGGAAGCCATGGTCTCCATGAAGTCCCGAGATGCTCCTGTGACGATGGCCTCTGAATGTACGTTGAAGTCCCCCAACACCGTTAGTGGACTGTACACACACATCAGAGACCACCTCAAGCACCTCGACCAGGGAGTTAGTCGTGCAGCGGGGTGGACGGTACACGAGCAGAATCCCCAGACTGCCCTTCGGGCCCAACCTCCAGTACATGCACTCAGCAACCTTGGTCTCCCAGAGAGGGCATCTGGTGAAGACCAAGGACTCTTGGCAGATAACAGCCACTTCCCCTCCCCGATCCCCAGCCCTCGGCTGCTGTGCATACGAAAATCCAGCTGGACACATGGCTGCAAGGGCTGGAGCAGCAGCCTCAGCCAGCCAGGTCTCGGTAATACATGCCAGGTCTTCACCCTCATCCAGGATCACGTCATGGATGAGGGAGGTTTTCTGGGTAACAGACCTGGCATTGCAGAGCAGCAAACAAAGGCCAGAAGATGGAGTCATGCCTCCCCCAGCCATCCTTTGGCTCTGGACAGGCCCGGAGCAGGGGACAGATACTACACATCTCTCCTTTGCTCCCCTTACCTGGCATGGCCTGCCCCTAGCACTCCACCAGCACCTGCTGCCCAGCTTCGGTATGTTCTGGCCCCCAACATTCCCCCCACTGCCTCTATCAGGTGGACACATGCCCCCTCGCTCCTGCCTATCAGGCAGGCTACCCACCCCTAAAAACACAACAGAATCCCCCAGAAATTAAAAAACAAAACAACAATTTAAAAATCCCCTTAAAAATAATGCCAGACAGGAGTCCACGGTGGTGGTGGTGGTGGTGGTGGTGGTGGTGGTGCAGCAAGCACACCTCTTCCCCAGTGCTGGCAGCTTCTGCTGCAGGCCCTGGCTCTCCCAGGCCACCTCAGCCAGCCAGCTTATGTAGCCCCTCCAGGAAGGGGCAGGTGGAAGCATCACAGCGGGCTCGGTACCTGGGGGCCTGGTCCTGCAGGGACTGGCAGTCTGCCAGGCAGAAGTCAGCAGGGAAGGCCTGGTGTTGGTGGTGGCGGCAGCGGCAGCAGGTATGCCTCTTCCGCGGTGGTGGCGGCTTCTCCTGCAGGCCCTGGCTCTAAAGTTCTACAGTGTAGAAGCCCAATTTAAAATGCTGGTTTTGACCTTTAAAGCCTTAAACGGTTTGGGACAAAATTACTTGAAGCACTGCCTTCACTCATATCAGCCTACCTGTACTTAAAGAACAGCAACAGAGGCCCTTCTCACTTGTCCACCTTTGAGGGCAGTTAGGTGGGCAAATACAAGAGAGAGGGCCTTTTCTGCAGTGGACCCAAAGCTCTGGATTGGGTTGCCATTGAGGGTCCATCAGGCCCCAACATTGCAAGCTTTTAGGAAGGCTCTGAAAACCTACTTGTTTGGCCTTCCCCTGATTCTCTCTCTCTGTGTTTTATTGTTATATTTTATATTGTAAAATATACAAACGTTTATAAGTCTGTTTTATTGTTGTAAGCAAGTAGTGGGAGGGCTCTCGCCCTGAAAGCCAGCCTAGAAATACTTTAAATAAATAAATAAATAAATAAAACTGGTAATTCTAGATTTTCCTCTCTGTTGATGAGAGTTCTATAATTTTGGGCCAGTTTTTAAGGTGTCTATAGGAAAAATGGGAAACATTCAGAATAGAAATAGCAATTCAGAAGGTCCATCATTTTAACAGAAGCTATTCTTCTGTTCCCAATAATTCCCAATTTTATTAGTTAGATTACAGGATAATTTCTTTTTCTACAGTGGCTGAGATCCTTGGTTACCATTATAGCCAGATATTTTACTGAGGAGTATATTAGCATAAGCCTTGCCACTCTTTTTGTGTAACTAGAGGGGTGTTTAAACAAAAAAGCTCTAGTTAATTTTTAAGCCACTCACTGCCTGAAAGTCATCTAATGCTCTCATTAGAATTGTTATGGCCTCCTTTGGATTGGACAAAAACAATGAAATATCATCTGCAAATACATTGACTGTGTGGGGCATACTGTTGGCTGGTATCCCTGTGATTTTTGGGTTCATCCGAATTAATTCATCTAATAGCTCAATGGCAATAGTGAATAGGAGATGTGAAAGGGGCTACCCCTGCTTTGTGCCTCTGTGCAGCTTAACTACACAGGAATCTAACTGCATTGGTGAGAATTATGGCTTCAGGATCTGAACATCGGTGAGTTACAACAGCCAGGAACGTTTTACCATGTCCTTTGTTAAGCAGCTTGAATAAATAGGGCCACACTCCAGGTAATCAAATGCCTTCAGGGTATCTAAAGATAGAAGGACTATAAGTGATTTAGGGCGCATTCCTACGCATGGAGCTGGCCACCAACTTGGATGGCTCTAAAGGGAGATTAGAGAATTCATGGAAAATAAGGCTTATTGATTGTTGCTAGTCATGTTGGCTATGCATTTGTATATGTTTCTGTATATCAGCTGCTGGGGAACAAGAGCAATTGCCCACAAGGAGAACTTGAGTGCTTCTTATCAGGATCTGGTTGGCCATTATGCAGTAACAATGCTGGATAGGCCATTGGTCTGATCCAGCACAGTTGTTCTTGTATTCTTATGTGGCCCACAAGGGCATTGCTGGGGGAAGGGGCACTAGCCTCTCTTCTTCCGTTAAATAATATTGAGGGAAGGAGAAGTGGGAATGAAGGGGGCAGATCTCTGCTTGTCTAAGGAGTTCACAAAGATTTAAAAGGTAAATCTGTATTCATTTTGATAATTGAAAGCAAGAAGAGTTGGTATGTTGGGCTGGAACATGTTCACAATGAACCTAGCCATCTATTACACTCATTATCTAAGGCCCTCCTCCACGTGCCTCTTCCAAGGGAGGCTCAGAAGGTAGCAACAAGGGAAAGGGCCTTTTTGGTGGTGCCCCCCCCACCCGGTTATGGAACAATATCCACAGTGATGCCTGCCTGGCATCAACAGTGTTATCTTTTTGGTGCCAGATTAAGACCTTTGGCTACTCTCAGACATTTGGTAGCATGTGATAAGGTTCTTAATCAGGTCATGGGATTTCTTATTGTTGATTGTTAAAATTGTTCATATATATGCGTGTGTGTGTGTGTGTGCGCCTGTGTGTGTACGTGTGTTGTATGTTTATATGTAAATGGTTTTTATATTATGTGCAGTATTGTATTTTTAAAGTTTTTAATCTCTGTAAACTACCCGGAGAGCTTTGGCTACTGGGCAGTATAGAAATATAATAAATGAAATGAAATTTTGGAGCAGTACAACATGGACATACAGAGTTTAAGGCTCCATTATCCTGTGTTATATCACTAGCCCTGAAATGTAATAAAGAAAGGGTCAGGTAGTTACAGCATGCTGGGAATTGTAGGCCTTTTTTCTGTCTAAACATGCATAGGATTGCGCCTTTAGAAGTATTACAGCAGGAATGGGCGACATGTGGCCCACATGGCAAATGCAGCCCCCTGAACTTGAGTGCAACCCACCCCTGCCACTGCACTTGCTGTGGTGGTTTGGCAGCAGCAAAAAAAAAAATCAGCAGTTTGCCAGATCTTCATGGCAAACCATGATGGTGCCCTAAAAAGGTGAAATGTGGCTTTAAAGCCTTATTTTAAAGCTAAATTTGGCCTTTTTAGGCTACCATGGGGGTTTGCCACCAGCAATTGGCAGCAAACCACCAATTCTTTTGCTGCTGCCGCTGCCAAAATTCCGCAGCACGTAGCAGTGGGATGCATGCAGCCCCCTGAAGGTTCAGGGGGGTTGAAATTGGTCCCCGGTGTTCCAGATGTTGCCCACCCCTGTATTACAGCAATGAATCATATTTAGAATGCACCTCAAAGAGTCCACCATCTGACAATTGAACAAGAAGCTTGTCTGCTCATAGTAGATGTATTGTGTGATGAACTGATTGAACCTCTTGGCCAAAATGGCAATTAAGGATTTAGCATCCTGGTATAAGAGAGCAGTGGTGTTGCAGGATCCCAGGGAACAAGGATCCTTGCCAAGTTTCAGAATAACAACCAGTCTAACCTGTTTCCATGTCCCTGGGACACTACTACCCCCCCTTGAGTATATTATTAAACCTCAGTTTGAGATGATGCATTAAATTATCCTGAAAGTTTTTTTAAAAAAATTCAGTAGTATACCCATCAATGCTGGCAGATTTACCTGTTTTAAGTTTTTAATGGCTTACTTAGTTTCGTCTTCCACTGTGACCTGGTTCGCACATAACAACAACCCAGAATATGGGTTGAGTATGGGTTGTTGTTGAATCATGGATTGTAGTTACATGTGAACCCTGCACTATGGTTTAACTATGGGTTTTGATGACAAACAACCCAGGGTTCACAACCCAATACCAAAGCATAGGTTCTATTCCTTGGTTGTTTGTGCTTATCAACCCGTAATTAAACCATAGTGCAGGGTTTGCATGTAACGACAACCCACGATTCAATAACCCATACTCAATCCGTATTCTGGGTTGTCGTTATACGTGAACCAGGTCTGTGTGGTGATTCAGGAACTCCCTGTGGTCTCTATTTATTGGCTTAAGTTTTAAGGAGGTGAAAAAGAAGTCAATTGCTTCCAGGCCTGGTACATCAGATTTATAGAGGTTAGTATTAAAAGTTTGAAAAATGTATTTATCTCAGAAGGCTGCACCTGGAAGGTTCCCTCTCCATCTTTAACACCCATAATGATGCTTCTAGTCTTTTTCTTTCTAAGACTTCTGGCTAAGGCCCTGGAGCACTTGTTTCTACATTCATAGTGCCAACAATTGAAGTATAGCAAGGATGTCTGAATTTGGTCTAATTCCAGAACTTTAAGCTCAGCGCGTTTATTCATCAGATTAGCATCTGTTTCTTTTCTGCCAGTCTTTTTATCTTCGTCAGCTAGGGATTTTATTGTTGCTGTAACATCTAACTTAGCCTGTTCTCTTTGCTTTTTTTGGACTGAGGGGTCCTGAATGAACAGGCCACATAGAACATCCTTTAATGTATCCTGTAGCAATGAAGGGGTTGCAGGTGGCTGGCATTTTCTTTATAGAATTTTTTTATGGCCTCCTTGATTTTTTCTATAGTCAGTTTTTTGTAAGTAGGCTAAAATTCAGGCGCCATATCTGCATGTACAGGTTTCTATGTGTCATGTTCAGAGTCACAGTTCACAGTGTCATGTTCGGAGTCGCTGTGACTGGCACATGATCTGAAAGTGAGATCACCCCTATTTCCGAGTTGGAAATAAGGAGCGGGTGTTATCAGTAGAGAGTCCTCCCATTTTGTTGTTCTTGTTTTTGTTCATGAGACATTTGGCTTGATGATTTATAGGACATGGTTTTAATAGTCTCCAATATTTGCCCAGATGTTTGATAGAAAAGGTCAGTTGTAAAGCAAAGCCATATTTAGAAGAGTTAATTGAGTTACTGCCTGGGGATGGTGATTTTTCCTCTGTGTTGCATGGCTGACATTCTGGAAATAGCAACTTCTATTTTAGGAAGAGGGTGGAGATGCTACCTATTTGTTACAAGTATGGTACATGTGTGATGTTTTTCTAAAACATAAACGTTGCCTGGCTCTATGTTACAAAATGAGAGGTAAATAGATAGGTAGATATAAAAAGCCCATCAAAATCTAACATAAGCTGCTTCAGTGAAGCCTGTAATTTCAGTGGGACTTGTGTAGAATTCCACTTGTGCAGTCCTGTTTAAACTAGGAGTCTTGCACTGGGGACCCTGTCAGTAAAATACAGATACCTTACTTTTGCACCGACATGGTTGCTTGCCAAGGAGGCAGCTCCTGCCTTGTTTTCTGTGGTGCCACCACCACTATGAATGGCCAGTGAGAGAAACCAGCTCAGCAGGGATTAGGTCAGGGAGGGCAGACTTCAGTTAAGAGTGAGGATTCCCCTTTTGCCTACTCAATACTCCAATAGCCAAATCAACACTCAGACAAAAGGGCTGCTTTCCAAGGCTTTAATTCAGTTTACCCTAATGAGGCCTACAGATGCTAATTGCTAGAGACTCAGAGAACGACAAAGGAACAGCCATCTAGGGGTTCAAAGGGAAACTACATCAGTTGATCTCCGTTTGGGAAAAGGGCGGCAATTCTCTGAACTTAAGGGGTGGGAGGGGAAGATCTCCCCCTCTCCCTTGATGCTTCTGGGCACAGCTGTTGACATCAAGCCAATCAGGCTGAGCTCCAAAGCTTGTCCCCTGCGATCTCTCACTTGTGCCTGCATCTGCGCCTCACGTCTAAAAGTTCAGGTTGCCCTTCCTTTTCCATGCCTTGTTCGCTGTCACTCCCGGGGATGCGAGAAGGGGGAGGCTCCCCCTTCAGCTGCGCCTCTGAAGTGTGGGAAAGTTCCTCCCCCACGAGTTGCCTCTCTTCCTCAGAATCAGAGCTGCTTTGGGACTCTATGGGCTCAGATACAACCCTGACATTTAGGGGTAGGCAACATAGAATTATAGAATAGTAGGGTTGGAAGGGGCCTATAGGACCATTGAGCTCAACCCCATGGACATGGTGTCCATGGGCACCAATGCGCACCCAGACACTTTTCTTGGCACCTGCCAAGGACAGGTGCCCTGTTCCTCCCACTTAAAAAAATTAAAAATTTTCTTACAGGCAGCTGGGATTGCTCTGAAATAGGTTTCTGTTGGTGCTGAAAGCTGTAGAATTGTTTAGTGTGTTGGGCCTCATACCCCGCCTCTGCCTTGTTCCCAGTCTTTGGGGCAGCTTACTTGTGCTTTGCCACACCTACCATAGCAACCATTTTATGGTGGTGCTCAGGTCAATTTCTCAAATTGCCAGATGGCACCAAAAGGTTGCCTATCCTGCTTTAGGCTTATAGGATCTACTTTGTTTTTCACTAGAACCCAAAGCTCCACCCACCAAAGCAAGGTGCAAAATTGTGGCTTTAAAAGATGGACACAGAACTGCGTAACAAGGTCCTCTGAGGGGCAAATTAAATGTTCTCCTAACCACACATGATGGAGCTATGTATTCCCTACTCTACTGCAAGTGTGCCTGGCCATTCAAATCGAGACCATGGTTCTTTGGGAGAGGAGAACTTAGGCTTCTCCCCCACGCCATTTTCATCCTGAATTTCTACCCCTTCTCCATGGGGGGTGGGGGTAAAAAAAGAAGAAAAGCTTCTATTGATTCCAATGGATACTTTTTTTCTTTTTTTTAACCCCCCCTGCAGAGGGGGTATTTCGGGATGAAAGTGGGTGGTGGGGAGCTTAAGCCCACCTCTCCTGAAGCACCACTGTCCTGATCTAAATTGGGGCTGCACATGCTTGCAGGACAGTAGGGAATACAATCACGCATAGTTCCACTGTGCGTGATTAGGAGAATGTTTAGTTTGGGGCATGATTCTCCTACTCACACACAGTGAATTGTTTTCAATACCAGAACTGGAGCTCCCACACAAATCCTTTCACACACAAACCTACTTCTGTTTCCTTTCTTGTAGTGCTTCCACAGGAGTCTCTTATTGTGCAATCACTCTTCCTTATTCACATAATTTTATGGGGAGGTCCAGTTGTTGTCACCTTGCATTTGTAACCCCCCCCTCCTGTGTTTTCCCACAGCTTCTCCTGTCTTTCTCCTTACCACAGAAAAACCATTAAGGAGGGAAAGATGGAATAGCTGCACAAGTCTTCTGATTAGTAGTGCTTGGAGCCATCCATGTGGGTGAAATTAACACACCTAATTTCAGCAGCCTAATTTTGGAGGGGAATTTTTATTGTTGCTATTTTTAAAACACTGGGAGTTGGAAACCCTTGCTAGTCTACAGCAAATCACCCAGAGATCTACCAGTAGATCTTGATCTACTGCATGCAAATTCACATTTATTGTCATATGTGATTTCCCCTAATATATAGTTTTTTTTGCATACAATATTCCTCAATATATGCATTTTTGTATGCAGCTTGCCCTAATAGATGCATTTTTGTGAACAATTTTTGAGCCAAGAACAGCACTGCAAAATTCAGAAAAGTGCACGGTCAAAAGAATAACTGTGTTCCAACCTGCTTGTTAGCATGGGAAATGGCCATAACTCAGTGGTAGCGCACCAGCTTTGCATGCAGAAGATCTCAGGTTCAATCCCGGGGCTATGACAGAATCCTGCAAGAAACCTGGAGAACTGCTGCTAGTCAGTGTGGACAATATTGGGCTGGATGGAGCAATGGCCCTGACTCGGTATGAGTCAGCTTCCTGTGCTGCTAAGTGTAAATTAGGCCAGTTCACTTAAAAATGCAGACCAAACAAAATTCTCCCCCATTCCCACAATGTGCCAGCTGTCTCAACTTACCAGGGGGCCATCTACACAGCAATGCTTTCTACCTTCACTCCGTCGTAACTGTGCAGCATAGCAGCTGTGAATTAGGTTCTGCTGCGGTACGTCAGTGATTTACTGCACACTTCTCCAATGGGGAAATCCGCTATGCCCTGACACATAGCCACTGAAGCGAAGTAACCTGCGACAGTCACATTGCTCTTTTTTTTACCATGATATGTAAATGCGCAGCTGCGCAGGCACATGAGCGTGGAGCTGCGACACTTCAGGTTTTAGTGTCTGTTTCGTATTTTAGGGGTTCTTTTGTGTCTGTCCATTCTTCGTTGGGTAAAATGTGGGTAGTCTGCTCCTTCATCACCATGCCAACTATTTGACAGTTCTCCTCACGATGGTTCGCACATGCCAAGACATGTGCCCGTGAGAGGTATGTGCCTACCCATCAATCCAAAATGGTGGCTGGAGCAAAGTTGGGTCTGGACCTTCTGCTCTCCCAACATCCCCCAGCCCTTGGCCACTGACTCCAAAGCAGCCATTGCGAAGATACAAAGCTGCAAAGGTGCGCGAAAGTGTAGTTGAAGAAATGAGCCCACTTCTCTGTGCCTCTATAACTGCGCAGCTGTGAAGGAAAAGGGAGAAGTGAAGGAGCGTCACAGAATGACACAAGTACTAGGCATACCTACCACACGCCCACCACAAAATGTGAAGTTGGTTTGGGGAAGGGACAGACAGTTCGCAACTGTTGGAAACCCACAGCAAACCAAAACCATTGCAGCAAAACGCTTCTTTGGAAATCCGCATTTTCCGAGTGAAAACCACGGTTAGGCTGCGAAGTGGTGACTGCGTCATATGTCCTGAGGGACTTCAAACTGCAGCAGCCCGGAAGTAAATGGCTTGTGTAGGTGGGGCCCAGGGCCAATCCATATTATCTGGTCCTTGTCCCTGGGTTGAGCAGGACTCTACATCTTTCCTTGTTACTTGATGTGCTTGTGTTAGACCTGTGTATGAACTCACACACGTCCCAACAAGACGCACACACCCACTTTTAAAGAAACTTTAAACATTGGCAAAGAGAGCGTCTACAGCTAAGAAGGTGATTCCCACCCAACGAGATCCACACTCAGACCCTGTTGAAGAGGACAATGCCACAATGGCACATTTACTAAGGTTTACAGGGATTCAAATGCACGAGCTGGTTTGAGGGGAATTAGCTGAGCAAATGGATTAGTTAACATTTACACCAATTGGAGATACTCCAGCCTTTGCCAAGAGTTATGCCTTGATGGGGAAATTAGCTGTACTCTTGGCAAAGCTGAGCTCCAGGGCCAGGAGTAGTTTTCAAAATTTCAAGAAGAAGTCTCTGCAAGGCTTGAAGCTCGCTCGCTCGCTCTCTCTCTCTCTCTCTCACACACACACACACACACGCACACAGAAGGGGAAAAGAGGGTGTGGAGGCTACAATTTGTGTTAAAAACCTCCAAGGACAATTTACCTTTCCCTGGGCCACAGCCCTTTCCTGCAGACAAGAAGTAGCATGTGTTGCAACTCCTAGCCTCACGTGAAGAGGAAGGAAAACAAGAAGCCTTGACTATGGGAGGCAAGGCACCCAGTGATGGAACCTTGCTCTGGCAAGCAAGCAGTCTAGTGATTTCAATGAGAAGAAGGCTAGTTCTTCAGTGATTTCAGCACTGGAACCTTTCCTCTGGGAGGAAAGACCTGAGTGATTTCAGCAGCAGCATGGCACCTTATCCGGGGGTGGGGAGGCACCTAGTGATTTCAGCAGCATGGCCCTGTGCCTCTGGGAAGAGGGGACTCTGTCGGAGGGTTCTTATACAGTTCAGAGAAAGGCTGTAACATCACAACATTGATGAACCAGACAATGCTCACAAGCACTGCAAATGGTGGTACTTGCTATGGGACAAAGACTGAGCTGGCTCTTCATCCCCTATAACAGAGAGGGTGCTTGGGAATGATGGCTGTACCTGCTGGACACAAAAGTCCTATTGGGTCCTTCCTGCTATCCCCATTCAGTTAACAAAAGATGACCTTTCATGCTAATGACTGTCTTAATGGCAGGTATCAAGGCTGGGCACAATAGGAGCACAATGCAGGTAGTTGACCAGGTACCTTACCAGATATCACTCTTGGTTTTCAGCACATTTGTGTTCTGCTCAGTGTTTACCCCCACCCTTGCCTTTGGGGCATGCATTTTAGGAAGTCCATTAGAAACTGAATCTTATCTTACCTGATCACCCTTAGCCCCATTCTTGTGCCTTTCTCCCACCTTTGCTAAAGCTGGGAATGTAGACGCCTGGCTTATTAGCTAGGGCATTTCTACATGAGACTTTTATCTCGCACCTTTACCAGGACTTCTGCTTCTGCATTCTTTGAAGGATTAAGATTGGCTCCTTTACACGTGCTTTTTTCCAGGATTTTTCTTTCTCTGCCTTTTTCTTTCTCTGTTTCATTATATAACTATTAGATGGTGCTGTGGTATAGCGGAATTGAGCAATTACACAGAGGGTTTCATGGTGCCATTCAGGATATACCAGACTTTACTCATTAGAAAACCCCCTGCAATAAGGGTTGCAAAGCACAGGAGAGGCCCTGGAGGATGACGTCGTAGTATAAAGGACCTGCAGACTACCGTGAGTGGGCAACAAGCACACAATAAAAGCCTCATGTAGAAAGGCTCTGTGTCTCAAGATGGAGTCGGTACTGTTCATTCAAAAGTGAGCTACCTCCTAACATCTTATTATGGGGATGGAAAATGGACAAACTTAGTGGGGAGGAATATTGGAAGTGAACATGGGATAGTATCCGACGCTGCCTGTCAGGTTTCCCTTTTGTCCCCGCTGAACTCCAATAGCAAAATCAATACCCAGTCAAGAGGCTTCTATCCACAACTCTTTAATCCTTTTACTTCAATGGGTCATACAGATGGTAATTGTCAGTAACTCGCAGTCTACAAAGGAAAAGCCTTCAGAGAGTTCAAAGGGTAACCAGGAAGATTGGAAGTTGCCTACTGTTTGAGAAAAGGCGGGCACGCTTCCCTAACTTAAGGGGGGGGGGGAAATCTCCCTCTGTCTCATGAGATATCTACGTGTAGCTGTTCCTGCCAGGCCAATCAGGCAGATCGCCTAAGCTCCTCCCCTGCCATCTCTCTCTTGGCCCTGTGTCTGCGCCTGGCGTCTAAGAATTCAGGCTGTCTAAGCCCCACCTCTCGCTGCTCACTATCTCTCACGGGGGTGTGTGAAGAGAGGCTCTCTCCGTCCAGCTGGACTATTGAAACCTGAGGAGTCTGTCCCTCCCTGTCTGGAAGAGTCTGGGAAAGTTTCTCCCCCAAGTTTTGCGGTTCCTCTTCAGACCCTGAGCTACTCTGCCACTGCCTGTGCACAGAGGCACCCCTGACACTGCCCTTGTGTGGACAGCCTAGGCACACCAGTGGCAGCACACGAGCAGCCCCTACCACTGGCAGCCATGATGTAGTGCTTCCAGAGACAAGTGCTGTAATGAGCAGAAATGCTCTTTTCCTGCCCCTTCCGAAAATAACCTTTCCCACTCATTGCAGGGCTTCCCCCAGAGGTGTTACATCACAGGCAGCAGTGCCAGGGGCTGTGCATGTGCTGCTGCTGGTGGGGCCAGTGGGCTTGGGCTGCCCGCACAAGGGCCCCATTGGATACTATCCACTGTCTCCTCATTTCCCACTTGTGTCGACGTGTTTAAAAGTAAATGCACGTCCTCTGGGTTGCAACCAGGCAGCTTCCCCTACTACCTCACATCTGGCAGTGGAAATGGTCTCAGTTCCATTTAACCATATAGGCCTTGCAGTTATGTGAACTTGGAGAAGATGGCAGTATCACTCCCAGGCAAACCAATACACAGTGCTGGCTCCAGGGTTTTGGGGGTCTTGAGCAAAGTGGGGCCCGGAAGAAGCGGTATGTGCAAACCGAGAATTCTCTTGGAATGCATCTGATCTTCTTGGATAATTTGTGCAAATTGGAAATTGTAGCACTGTTAGGACGATGGAAATTCTGCTGGTCAGGGGGCCCTGGCAAATGGCCAACCTTGCCACCCTCTGGAGCTGGACCACCTGGTACCTAAGGGTGACTTAAGACGCAGCACTGCGAAAGTGCAGCTAAAGCAGAGTCCAAAGCCACTTAGCTCAGCCCCAGTAATCAGTGACAATTCCTAAACACTCCTTACTACTGAATGTAGCACATGCCATGCAGGGTTCGGAACAAAGCACAAGAAAGCAGTGGCAATGCCAATTTTATAATTTAATTGGTTTATATCCAGTTGCCTTAATTAGTTCACCAATTAGGCTACCAACCTCTCCAAAACACATAGAACTTGTCTTTATTAAGCTCTCTTCTGTGGGGATGCCCTGGAGTGTATCTTTGTCAATCAGAGTTGTTTCTTTTCTGTATACAGTACATTCCTTCCTTGTCATAAAACTGTCAGATGTTTAATCTTTTGACATTTTGATTACTTTCTTTGGTGAAGTCCCTGAGTGACTGATGATGATTGTTACTAAGTAACTATAGCACAAAAGAGAGGGAAACCCTAATTAAGTAGGAAAATACCCTAACTGTTTCTGAATTGGCAGAGTCACTTTGGAAACATGTGCTAAGAATTCCAGGGGGGACCACTTGCATAGTCGCAGCACTCATCCTTAGGCAGGCAAAAGACCTTCCAGAGTCTGTTTCTCCTCCATAGTTCCTATACAAGAGATTCCCCAATGAGTTTTCATAGCCATAATTCTGAGTTTTTTTTAAGACAGACGTGCTACCCCACAAAAGAATTGAACAGAATTTTTGCCTAAGTTTCTTGCTTGGCAAGAGTGGCATAAACCCTGCCGCTCTTGCCAAGCAATCTCGCTCATGCCACAGTGACAGCTGCTCCACTGGTGCCCAAGCGGCACCTTGGAGGAGCTGTCACTCATTCGGCAACTTTTTTTTTTTTTTTGGCGCCCCGAATGCATGGCGCAAAACAGGGCCAAAAATTCATTTTTTCCCCAGCCCTGGGAATGTGTGCAAAAGTCTTTGTAATTTGTATTTCTGGGTGTTGGTTTTCTCAGTTGCGAAACTGTGTGATTGCAGCTGTCAAACTATATATAGCCTTGCCTTGTCTATTGTCTTCTGTGTTTTAGCTGTCAAAACAAACAAAGTGTACTAGGAAACATACACGGTAATTGACAAGACATGGCTGCATGTACACTGGTTTGACAGCTTTCTCTGGTCCAGTTTGTTCTATTTTGCACCATTAATTCCACTCCCCCATGTTCCCATTTTCATGGAGTTGGACAGATGCATGCTCATGAACACTGAGGCATCATGCAGTGCACAGTGCCTGCCTCTTTACTCTCTATAGCTGCTGAGATATATTTTGAATTATGTTTGCCAAGTCTATCTTTAACCAAAAGAACAAACATCCTATTGGATTTTTAAATCAGTGGAGGAAGGATATACCACAGTAAACCAATGCTGGGTTTAGAAGAGGCAGAGGAACTAGAGATCAAATCGCCAACATTCGCTGCATCATGGATTCCAGAAAAACGTCTATCTCTGCTTCATTGACTACGCTAAAGCCTTTGATTGTGTGGATCACAACAAACTGTGGCAAATTCTTAAAGTGATGGGAGTACCAGACCACCTTACCTGTCTCCTGAGAAACCTGTACGAGGGTCAAGAAGCAACAGTAAGAACCAGACATGGAACAACCGATTGGTTCAAAATTGGGAAAGGAGTACGACAAGGCTGCATATTGTCACCCTGCTTATTTAACTTATATGCAGAGTACATCATGAGAAATGCCGGGTTGGATGAATCAGAGGTCGGAATTAAGATTGCTGGGAGAATTATCAACAACCTCCGATATGCAGACGATACCACCCTAATGGCAGAAAGCGAAGAGGATCTAAAGAGCCTCTTGTTGAGGGTGAAAGAGGAGAGTGCAAAAGCTGGTTTGAAACTCAACATTAAAAAAACGAAGATCATGGCATCTGGCCCCATCACTTCCTGGCATATAGAAGGGGAAGAAATGGAAGCAGTGACAGATTTTACTTTCTTGGGCTCCAAGATCACCGCAGACAGTGACTGTAGCCATGAAATTAAAAGACGCTTGCTCCTTGGGAGGAAAGCTATGGCCAACCTAGACAGCATAGTAAGAAGCAGAGACATCACCTTGCCAACAAAGGTCCGTCTAATCAAAGCTATGGTTTTCCCAGTAGTAATGTATGGCTGTGAGAGGTGGACTATAAGGAAGGCTGAGCGCCGAAGAATCGATGCTTTCGAACTGTGGTGCTGGAGAAGACTCTTACGAGTGCCCTGGACTGCAAGGAGGTCAAATCAGTCCATCCTAAAGGAAATCAACCCTGAGTGCTCATTGGAAGGACAGATAATGAAGCTGAAGCTCCAATATTTTGGCCACCTAATGCGAAGAGAAAACTCCCTGGAAAAGACCCTGATGCTGGGAAAGACTGAAGGCAAAAGGAGAAGGGGACGGCAGAGGATGAGATGGCTAGATAGCATCACGGATGCAATGAATATGAACTTGAGCACGCTCCGGGAGAGAGCGCAGGACAGGAAGGCCTGGCGTGCTATGGTCCATGGGGTCACGAAGAGTCGGACACGACTGAACGACTGAACAACAACAAAACCAATGCAACATACAGAGGCTTCAGCAATATGTAGTAGTGTGGAAGGGTGCTCTGGCCAGTGATAGATGGTATGAGAAGAAGAGGAGTGATGCATGTCCTTATTTCCATCTGTGAAATGTTGGAGGGTATGGGAGAGACTTCTCTCTACTAAGTTAAGTTGCTTTATTTTTATGTAGGATAAACTATTCAGGGGAAAAAACACCCACCTGTGCTGTGTGCTATTTAAAACTCACACATTCATTTCGCAATTTGAGGTCAGTGTACTCAAACATATTTGCTCAGGATGAAAGCAGCCGCACCGATGCTAATTCACTCACAATGTTTAGACATGTGCAGCTGAGCCACATTTGCTGGCGTCCAGCAGATGATCTGGGCTTCTGCCCTGCCTCTGTATTTGGACACTCAAGTCCAGTCAAGCTTCTTCCACATCTGCATTGCAGTTAGGCATTCTCCAATTACTTAGAGAGACACCATGCAGAACTCACTTAGGATTCTGGGAGGTCTAAACCAAACTGATGGAAGTTAGGATGGCCAGATGTCCTGCTTCACAGAAGACCGTCTTCTCCTTTGGAGAGCTGGAAGGTGTCCTCTATTTGAAGCAGTATCCAGTCCAAGTCTGGTTTAAAGTCAAAGAACTGTAAGAAGGGAGAGCGGCAGGGGCCCTGGAGTTGCCCATGAACACTTCGCATCTGGAGAGCAGACTGAGCAGGCACACAGGTCACTTGGTCACAGTCTTCTCCACTGTGGTGAGTTGTTTTATATTTCTATTTCAATTATAGTAATTATTTCTAAATCTGTGTGTGCGCGCGCGCACACACACACGCATATGCATAGTCCAAAGTTATGCAAATCGATGTCCTTTTTTTTGGCGACAATTTCCTATTATTTGATGATGCGTAACTGAGAAATGCGGGGTTGGATGAATCAGAGGTCGGAATTAAGATTGCTGGGAGAGTTATCAACAACCTCCGATATGCAGACGATACCACCCTAATGGCAGAAAGCGAAGAGGATCTCAAGAGCCTCTTGTTGAGAGTGAAAGAGGAGAGTGCAAAAGCTGGTTTGAAACTCAACATTAAAAAAACGAAGATCATGGCATCTGGCCCCATCACTTCCTGGCATATGGAAGGGGAAGAAATGGAAGCAGTGACAGATTTTACTTTCTTGGGCTCCAAGATCACCGCAGACGGTGACTGTAGCCATGAAATTAAAAGACGCTTGCTCCTTGGGAGGAAAGCTATGGCCAACCTAGACAGCATAGTAAGAAGCAGAGACATCACCTTGCCAACAAAGGTCCGTCTAATCAAAGCTATGGTTTTCCCAGTAGTAATGTATGGCTGTGAGAGCTGGACTATAAGGAAGGCTGAGCGCCGAAGAATTGATGCTTTCAAACTGTGGTGCTGGAGAAGACTCTTACGAGTGCCCTGGACTGCAAGGAGGTCAAATCAGTCCATCCTAAAGAAAATCAACCCTGAGTGCTCATTGGAAGGACAGATAATGAAGCTGAAGCTCCAATATTTTGGTCACCTAATGCGAAGAGAAAACTCCCTGGAAAAGACCCTGATGCTGGGAAAGACTGAAGGCAAAAGGAGAAGGGGACGGCAGAGGATGAGATGGCTAGATAGCATCACGGATGCAATGAATATGAACTTGAGCACGCTCCGAGAGAGAGCGCAGGACAGGAAGGCCTGGCGTGCTATGGTCCATGGGGTCACGAAGAGTCGGACACGACTGAACGACGGAACAACAACAACAACTGGCTGTCCCAGTGGAAATACTTGAGAGTCACAGTGTTAATGGATATATTCACTAGTGCTCAATGAAGATAATTTATTCCGTTGCTAACAAGGAGTCCATTTACAAATAAATCTGGATTATAATAATGAGCTGAAGATTAGCAGGTCTTCCTACAAAATTAGCCTGGAAATGCATAATAGTTTTTAAGGGGAGCTCAGTAATACCACACATACTTTGTGTGAAGGTTGAAAAGGATCTGAAGTAGCAAGGCTTTTTCTGTCCAAGATGCTGGAGACCCACTGATAGCAAGAAGCAGACTGAACTGGGCTAGATGCACCAATAAGTCTCACTTACGGCGCAAACCTATGCATGTTTAGACAGAGAAAACTCATACAACTCCCAGCATGCCCCAGCCAGCATGGCTGGCTTGGGGATGGTGGGAGCTGTAGAATTTTTTTCTCTCTAAACTTGCTTAGGACTTTACCCTTAGAATAAGGCAGCCTTGTTTGTCAAAGACAGTTGAATAAAGAGCCATTGTTGCCCATGGTCCACACACACACTCTTTTATTTTGTGCTGTGACCATTTTTAAAGTCCTACAAAAGCTGCAAAGCCAATGAACTGAGACCATAGTAGGATAAGTGTGCATATCACTAGTAATGACGCCTGTATTGTGCAGTTAACAATTCCTGGGGGAAAACCCCTATAATCTGTCTCCAGTTTGGAAAACCCCTATAATCTGTAAAATTAATGTGCCTCTTCAATCATAATTTGAAAAGTTTTGAAATCCATACTTGTGAAAGAGAAGAGCTACATTCAAATTTTGTTATATAGAATAGAAGCATGGATTTGGGGGTTGCCTAACTACTGAAGGAAAATAAACAAGAGGGATGCACTAATGAAGATGCACTTCATAGAATTCTTCAATGAAGAAGAGGAATGAAAAAGCCACACTAATGTTTCAACATAGTTCAAGAGTTTTCAGTTTTATAAGATACTTCCCCACACATTTCGGTGTTGCCTTTGCGTGATCACAAATACGACCTTCCACCAATTGTTTGGCAAGATGAACTTTCATTAGGGGACGTGTCTGTTCTTGTCATAGGGTGGATGGAATGGAGCATTTGTATGTTTGAATGTTTTTGTTTTAATCTGTTGTTTTGTTTGGGTAATTTTAAAGCTTTGTAAGTCGCCTCGGGAATCTCTTGAAGGGTGGGGTATAAATCAAATTAAGTACAAGAAAAGAAAAGGTTGTATCCTGTGTTAGTCCTGCTTCGAGTAGACCCATTGAAATGAATTGGACTTAAGGTACACTAACATTACATACAATCATAAAAAAAAATGAACACGTCTGAATCAATATGACATGGGAGACTTCTTGACGAAGGTCTCACCAAAAGGCATTGGAAACCATCTTGTAATACTGGGAACTACTTAACAGTGTTAAAACGCATTTCTGTGCTTCCATTGCCTTGGCTTTTTTTGTTCAGTTACCTAACAACTGAGCCACGAAGCACCCAACTCAAGCACTTCTTCCTCGTTATCTCCCTCGCAACTGTCAAAGGGAGAGTATTGACCCCAATTGGCTATGCTTTCCCATCTGCTCTTCTCCACTTGATTAGCAAATGTGTCTTGGAACCCCAGATGATGGATGGGGCAGTGGCTGGTGGGAGGGGCTGTAGAGGAAAAACTTGGACCAGGAGAAGGGTTAACCAGACACCATCTCACCTGCTGCTCCACTTTTGCAAATCCCCTACCCTGTCATGCAGTCTTCGTATGTCAGCAGCAAGCACAGGGTTGGGAATTACAGGCCCCACAACCACACAGTTCCAGCCTCAGTGGCAGAATTAAGCAGTGGAGGCTGGTGGCTCCGAGGTCAGTGGGGCTATGAATGCACTTAGGATCAGCACCTTGTAGAGCTTCTTTAGAGTTCTGACTGAAGCCAGAGCATGTTCATAGCCCCACTGACATCGGAGCCACCAGCCTCCACTGGAACGAAGATACATTTATGATCTTGAGAAGCTGTTCCATTTCCCCGGGAATCACTACAAAGTCTACATACGTCATCATCCCTCAGAGTAGGAAGTCTTTGTGCTGCTTAAATAGGGTTGTCTGTTGAGATTAAAATCTTTCCCGGACATGTCACCAAGGAATTTGGTTTAGAAGTGTGCCATATTTACTTTTAAACACATTAACTTTCAATTACAGTGACATTAGGAGTCTTGTTGGAAAACTGAAATGCACAAGGACTGCGAGGCATTCTTAGGAAAGACATCACTTACACTCAGCATCACTTACACTCAACATGCCTGAGTTGTACATATTTGTACAAGTTATGAAATTGTAATAACACATAAATAGCTAGATCATCGCAGCCAAAAGAGTGGTCATTTGATGAGGCAAGAGTGATGCAGTTTAACATTAAGGGCACAATCCTATGCAGGTTTAGATGGGAAAAAGTCCTACAAAGTCCTCCCTGGGTGGACTTGGCTGGGGAATGCTGGGAGTTGTAGGACTTTTTTCTGACTAAACATGCATAGCATTGTGCCTTAAATGGAGTCGAGAGAGGAAAGCTCTCCAGAGATTTCCCACAATTCATTTTCTTCAGGAGCTTCTCGAACAGATCTTAAAGAGAGCTAAGGAAAATAGGAAATATGATAGGTAAGATACTGAGCCGTAAAATAGAAAGTGCCTGGCTCAGATATTGTCCTGCTCAGTAGGTGGCTATAGACAAGCCAATATTCCCTCACCCTCATACAACTCTGCCCCAGCTGCAATAGGGGGACAATGTTATTGAGCCACGAACCTGTGGTTCTTCAGGTCTTCCTTCTGCCATGAACTCAACTTGTCTTCTCACCCTGGCAGTGCCCTGCACCACACCGCATGCAAGGTGCCTCTGCTCATTTGCTGATAATTCTCCCTTCCAGTGCAGACCCCCATGCTGCAGCCCACACTGTTCAGGAGGGCCCCTCAACCCTCTGGAGAGGAGTGGAGGGTTGTGCATGGAGGGTTGTGCACAAGGGCCCTTTCTCTCCTACAACTTTGGATCCAACCTCTTGTTGTTGCTTATTGTTGAGGTTGTTATTATTAAATTTGTACTTCTCAAAATATAAAGTGGGCCCTCTCTAACTAGGGATGTCCATCGCTGGGAAATTCAGCCCTGTTTGGACTTGCCGGATTTCCACTGTCCCCCCAACTCTGCTTGCATTTGTGAGCCGAGCTGGGGTTCCTTTCCGAAATCCAGGAACTTTTTCAGGTTTTAAAAAATTTGTGTAAAGAGTAATTTGTGCAAATTGTGACCACAAATAGTGCAAATTATGCAAATTTCAGCTGCAATTTGTGCAAATTGCAGCCACAATTGTGCACATTACGGCCACAATTTGTGCTAGTTACAGTCGCAATCTGTGCAAATGGCTTTTATGCAATTAAAAAAAACCCTGGAAATCCAGAAGCTGGCCTGACTTGATGCAGACTGAGTTGGGCAAGCACACGGGAAAGTGAGCTGAAGTCAGGGGGCTGAGCTGTTTAAGCTCAGCGAGCTTCACCCCCTGGACAGATTCCTCCAACATCCCTACCACTAACTCCCAACATCATTTGTGTGTCATGACTGTGTGAGGGGACAGAGGTTGCCAAGTAACCTCACTCCCCAAACCGTGGTTTGATGACACAATGTAGGCTATATTTTTGTTAAATAACTCATTGCACTGCCAACCAACTGCCCCAAAAGGTTTTGCTGCTTTCCTTCACATCTCCATTACTGAGTTTGACACATAACATGTGTACGCCTTCTCCATTTTATTTAGGCCCTCTCTTCCTCTCAGATTTTTCTCCTCTTTCTTCTGCTACCATAGGCCAAAATCCCTTTGCCTCATTTCCCTAGAAACTCTGCATCAACATCTTTCCAGCCAAGTGTTGGGATGGGGAAGAAATTTGTCCAGTTTGCATTTCAATGCAAACTGGCCTAATTTCGCACTTTTGAACCACTATGCAAATTGAAACTCAGTTATTCTTCGAAATGTGCCCTTCTCTGAATTTTGCAATGGAGTTCTCCAATTTAAAAATGTGTACAAAAATGTGTATCTTGGAGAAAATAATATAAAAAATGCATGTTATTAGAAAAAATTCTTTGCAAAAGTGTATATATTAGGTAAACATTCATACAAAAATACATGTATTAGGAGAAACGTGTTTTTAAAAAAAGCTTATTAATTTTCATGCAAGCTTAAAAAAAATCTCTAAGTTTGGGATAAACTGAACTTTAGATTACAGAAATTCTCAGAGTTCGAGACTAGGGATGGTGTGGGCATCTAGTTGGGGCTTGAAGCAAAGTGATGACTCATTAGCTTGACCCACCGGATACCAGTCTGTGGACTACCACGCTTGCTCAACTCAGTGTGTGCTGACTTGGACAAACATGGCAGGCCCCGCAGCTCTGCCAAACCACCATTCTGCACAAAATAGTGGCTTGGCCTTTTCTGGAAAGGCTGATTTTTATGTAAATGTTAGCCATAAAGCAGCCTTTGACACAACATTGCAGGTGTAAATGGACCATTTACACCTGTAATGTTTCTTAAATGGCCGAATTATGGCTGCCATTTGCATAAGCGGCCCTTTACAAAAAGGCCGCGTTGCCATTTTTATGCAAAACGGTGGCTTGGTGAGGGAGTAGGCACCCAAACACCACTTGCTGGGCCCCCATGGATCGCCCGGCAGCTCACCATGCATGGTGAGCCAGGTTGGGCGGCTGGTGGGGGCCTGGTGTGCGGCACACAGGGCGAGCTATGATGAGTTCACTCATCCCTATTCAAGACAAACAAACTTAAAATTTAAAAAATGGTGACCTGTAAGAAACCAAAATTTACAGATTTGTTCATCCCCATTACAGACACTATTGATGATTTAGTGGTGGCTAAAAAGGCTAACACAATTTTAGGCTGCATCAACAGAAGAATGTCCCAACTGCGAGAAGTAATGGCACATCCTGCTTTGTTCGGACCTCAACAGTTGTGCCCGGTTATGGCCAGTGCAGTTTATGGAGGATATTGACAAACTGGAGGAGGGGGACAAAGATGGTAAGGGGTCTGGAGACTGAGTCCTGTGAGGAAAGGTTGAAGGAGCTGGGCATGCTTAGCCTGGAAAAGAGGTGACTAAGAGGAGATATGATTACCATCTTCAAATATTTGAAAGGCTCTCACATAGCATCTCTTTGACAGTGAAGTCGATTTGCCTTGGGAGGTGATGGGCTCTCCTTTATTAGAGTTTTTTAAGCAGAGCGTGGATAGCCACCTATTAGATGTGCTGTAGTAGAGGATTTCCTGCATTGGCAGGGGGTTGGAGTAGATGATGTCTGAGGTTCCATTTCAGGGGCAGCCCATCCATATAGGCAAACTAGGCAGTTGCCTAGGGCAAAAAGTTAACTGGGGTGCCAAATTTAAGGGAAAAAATACAAATACAAAAATACAAATAAAACAATGAATATTTTTCTTCCTTTAGAATCAAGAACTCAAGTATAACATGGTCACTTCCCCCAGAGTTCCCATAACTGCTACTTTATCCACTAACTTAGGATCAAGTCAAGGTCAAGGTCCTCTAGTTCCTTCCTCTATTTTCTTTAGGAGGAAGCAACACATGTCAGGAATCTCTTGGAGGGGCCATGTTTTGCAGGATTTGTCTCCCAACAAATATTGGGGAAATTGAACTCCCCTATTACTACTACATCATGCTTCCTTGAAACATTGGCTATTTGCTTTTCAAAGGTTTCATCCTCATCTTCCCCTTGATTGGCTGACTGATAGTAGACTCCGACCACCATGTTCCTTTTATTCTTTGCTCCATTTATTTGGTTGGACTCGATGGTCTTGTAGGCCCCTTCCAACACTATTATTCTATGATTCTGTGATAACCCAGATGCTCTCGATGGGGCAACCAAGCTCATCCTCCTGCATTTCTGTGCAGACATATGTATTTTTAACATATAGTGCAACTCCACCTCCCTTTCCGTTCCTCCTGTTCTTTTCGAACAAGTTGTATCCTTCAATTGCTGTATTCCAGTCATGGGAGTCATCCCACCAAGTCTCAGTTATACCTATCAAGTCATAATTTGCCTCCTGTGTTAAGAGTTCAAGTTCGTTCTGTTTGTTTCCCATACTCTGGGCATTAGGATACAGACATCGAAGACTATATGCTGTATAGTCTGGCTTTCTTCCTACATGTTTCTGAAGACTATTATTGGGTGCTATCAGAGCTGTTCTCTCCATTGTGGTCCATGAGCCTTCATCCATTGTTACCCTCAACTTTACATCTCCTTCCCCCATAGGATTCAGTTTAAAGCCCTTCTGATGAAGTTCTTCATGCTGTGGCCAAACACATTCTTCCCCACCTTTGTGAGGTGCAACCCATCCCTTGTCAACAGTGCATCTTCCAGGAAGTTTAGCCCGTGGTCCCACAATCTAAATCTCTCACTCCGGCACCACCTTTGTAAGCCAGTCATTCACCTGGAGGATTTTTCTCTCCCTTTCCATCCCCCTTCTAGCTACTGGAAAGATGGATGAGAAAACTATCTGGGCTCCAAAGTTCTTGAGTTTCCTTCCCAAAGCTTCAAAGTCTGATGTGATTTCTTCGTAGCTCTGCTTGGCGGTATCATTTGTTTCCACATGGATGAGAAGAAAGGGATACCTGTCAGTGGGTTTTATCAGTGTAGGCAACCCTTCAGTCACATCTCTAATCTGTCCTCCTGGGAGACAGCATACCTGGCAAGTCCATGCAGCTTTGCGACATACTTGGGTTTCAATCCCATGCAGCAAGGAGTCTCTCACTACTATTCCTCTTCTCTTTTTGTTGTTGTAGGCCTTGGTTTCATTGCCTCTGCTTGACTGACCTTCAGCCTCTTGCTCGCTCTCATGCAGGTTCCCCTGTCATTCTTCCTCTGCAGGATGTCCTCCAGTCTCATCCTCAAGTACCTGGAAACGGTTCCATAGTTCCACTGCTTCCACTGGTGCAGAGTGGCTTCTAGTTCTTCTGCTCCTAACTGTCACCCTTTTCCAAGGAGTATCCTCTACTTCATTTTTCCTAACCTCTGCATTTTCCTCTTCTGCCTTATCTTGCTGTTGCTCTTCTAGCTTCTGTTCTTCACTTTGCTGCTGTAGTTCCACCATTCTGTCCAAGAACTCTTCGTGTTCCCTTATTCCCTGGAGGGTTGACACTCACCGCTCCAGTTCTCTTACTTTTTCTTCCAGCGGTGTGATCAACTTGCACTTGTTGCACGTGTAGGCCATGTTGATCTCAGGCAAGAAAACAAAGATTGCACAGACCCTGCAGGTCACCACCACTGGAGAGTCTTTTCCTTCCATAGTCTCTATTCCCTTTATATATTTCTAGCTTTTTGACTGTACTGGAATAGCCTGTGCTTTGCCCTCTATTCATTGGAGGTTAGCAACAGAGTCCCACTGGTATGGAAATGTGTGTTAGAAGAAAAAGAAATTTAAAAAAGGGGGGGAGGAAAAAATTGTTGGGGGCCTCCCCCTTGACCTCCCCTGGCAAACTCCTGTTTGCTCTCCCTGTTCGCTCTCTCTGATCGCTCGCTTTCTGGGATCTTGCTTCCCTGTATAGCCCCTCGACCAGCTGGAGCAGGTCTCTCTGCTCTGCTCAGCTAGGAGACAGGAAACAGGCTGAAACTTCCTGCCCACACAGCTGCTGGGAGTCCTCAGGCCACACCCCTTCAATTCAGTTGGAGCTCTCTGGAGCACATGGTGAGCACATGGCAACTCAGAATGGAAAGTCCCCTGGGCTTACTCCAGCCCTTTCACTGCTTTGCCTTTGTCTTCTTCCACTGCAACTCCACTGGGAAACTCCTGTTTGCTCTCCCTGTTTGATTGCTCTGATCACTAGCTCTCTGGGAGCTTGCTTCCTTGTATAGCTCCTAGACCAGCTGGAGCAGCTTCCTCTGCTCTGCTCAGTTAGTCTATGAGTCTATGATACTTATGAATCTATGATACTTATGTGTCTCTTCTTGATGGCCATAAAAGCAGGTGCGCTGAACCTCTTTCAGCTCAAGGGCTGAATTCCATTTTGGAGAAACTCTTGGGGGCCACATTCCAAGGGGGACCCTAGGTTGGGAACCACTGCTGCTATATACATACACACACATACAAGAAGAAAAGAGTTCTGACAATGGGGAATTTCCTGGGGCTGGTTCATAAATTAGCAAAAGTGTGGAAAGAAATGTTCAGATTTACTGCTCTGACTGTACCAAATGAGGCATGAGATTAAACTAGGCCAATTCACACTAGAAATATGTATTCCATGTTGAGGAATGAGAGCAATAAATACTTTGAGTTTATGAAGGATAATTAGAGACTTTCTGGTTCATCTAAATAGTTATTTGGTTTGGCACAGGAATGAGTGACCAAAAGATCATGGCCTCTATTTTACAAAAATTCAGACCAGATGAAGGTCACTTGGCTTTGCATGGTTTTAAATATAATAAAAGCTTTTATTTCCTCTTTCTTGACTCTTCCCCTGCCTTTTATGTAGCCAGTGCATCAGATTTGCCTCTCTCAGTATAGGTTGCTTTTGCACCAGCCCTTTGCTCTGCAGTTGCCATCCTTTGTTCATTTTTTATGTTGTTAGATCATTACATTCTAGTATTTTCTGTGTTTTCCTACCATGATTTTTCAGACCTGATTTGTGGCAATTTCTTTCATAATAAAAATGCCATTTCAGCACCAGCCCTTCCAGCGTGGACAGGAGAAATGCTGTGAGGTAGGGCTGCAACATTGAAGTCAGCCATCCTCAACCTTGGACTACGATTCTTATCAACCCCTGCCAGCATGGCCAATGATAAGGGATGATGGGAGTTATAGTCCAAAACATATGGAGGGCACCGCATTGACAAAGGCTGGTTTAAGCGATTAGCTGGTTAGAGTAACTGCTTTTTATTTTTTAAAGATTATTATTTATTGTTGTTGTTGTTGTTAATTCAAGTGCTTATAATAGCTACAGATGGCAAGCACCATTGTAAAAAAGGCATTCTCCCTTCTCTCTCACACAGGAGACAGTGGAGGCTGGTGGCTCCGATGTCAGTGGGTGGTGAATCTGCTCCGGGTTTCAATCAGAGCGAGTCATTTGCGGAAGCACCTTGAATAGCTCCTTAGAGTTCTGAGTGATTCTGACTGAAATCCAGAGCAAATCAAAATTCAATGTAGAAACAAGATGGAATGAACTTAAAAGTGAAAAAAATTAGTACCCAAGTGAAATGGCGCTTGACATATTCACCCCTGTCTACACAGGTCGAACACCACAGATGGAGAACTTCCATACCACCTCAAATGCAGTGCTTTTCAACTTACACAGCTGTGAGCTCTCAAGTGCAGAGAAGTCAAGCAAGGTCCTTGCATGTGAGAACTGCCCCTACGGTGGCTAGATCATTCACTGAGCACCCCTCAAAACTGAGGGGAAACAGCACCTGTTAGCCCCTTCAGAGTGATATCACTGATAAGACACCAAGGCAATTCCTATCACTAATTCAATATCCAGCTCCACATATTAAATATATAAACAATCAAGGCTGTAATTATCCAGAAAAATGTACAAGGCATTACATGACTGTAATTTGACCTGGGTTCCTTCCAATGAGACACAGTTAGGTTTACATCATTCAAACCAAATAAGAAATTCCTCAGAGCTGATGTCAGCAAGAGACTTAACCGTAATGCCAAGAAACAGACATTCATGAGTTGTGCAAACACACACACACACACACACACACACACATATATATATATATATATAGAGAGAGAGAGAGAGAGAGAGAGAGAGATTATGATTAAGATAAGGAGACAATGACTTTAAGGGCAGATTTCAAATATCTGGAAACCAACCCAAGAGCTGATCTAAATAACATATTTGATGAAAACCTCTTTCTGGTTGGAACACTTAATGCATTTATAGAAATATTGCTACAGTGACATTGCTGTTGGTTTTTCTGTTTTGAAGATGAACTTTGATAGTTCTGAGAAAGGGACAAGCTGGGCTGTTTTTACACTTTCAAGCCATTTCTTGAAGTGGAAGGTCAGATTTAGGGGTGACTGAAGGCAGCATAAAGGGATATTATCTGTGCCCTCACCTCCACTCTTATGCTTCTGCAGCTAGTAACATAGGGAACCATCACATGTTCCAAACAATTGTTGCAGGCAACAACATCAGTGTTAGGCTGGAACATTTTCTGTAGCAAACACATAAAACAGAGGTGGCTAACAAGCAGTCTGTGGTCCGCATGCAGCCCCACTCCCATCGCTGTTCCCCAACTTTGTGTGTGTGTGTGTGTGTGTATATATATATATATATACACACACACAGTTGCAATCAAAATTATTCGATCCTCATTGCAAATCAGGTTTATTGTCAAAATTTACAGACGTTCAGCTGCTTGCAATGAACAAATCAAACAAAAGCAATTGAAATAGCTCAACACAACGAATGCTTCAAGTGCTTTCCCCAAATTCAACTGAAAATGCAACTTATAATGACTTCTCCAGTCTCAAAATTATTCAACCCCCTGAATAGAATCCCTCACAGCAGCACAAATATGCAAAACAGGTGTTGTCTCAAGCACACCTAATGCAACGAATCAAGAGCTTCAGTAGTTGCACCACGTGTTCTTGAGCTGGAACACATGAAATACCTGAACTGGCTAGGGGTTTGTTGAGTGTCATGTGTGACTGCATGTTAGAAATATGGCTATGTCAAAAGAATGGTCCAAAAAGTTAAGAGATCATCGCCTTTCACAAACAAGGAACAGGATACAAAAAGATAGCGAAGGCACTGAATGTTCCTAGAGACACCACTGGAAGCTTAGTTCGCAAGTTCAATGCTAAAGGAACAGTGGTTACACAACCTGGATGGGGCAGAAAAAGGAAGATATCAATGGCTGCAACCAGATTTCTGAAAAGGCAGGCTGAGAAAAACCCTCGAGTGACTGCAAAAGACCTGCAGCAACACTTGGTGGCAACAGGCACTGAGGTTTCAGTGAGCACAGTAAGGTGCGTACTAAACACAGAAGGTTTTCATGCCAGAACTCCAAGACGTACACCCAAAAGCACAAGAAATGTCGGCTCCAGTATGCTCAAAATCATATAAATAAGCCACAGAAGTTTTGGGATTCTGTTCTGTGGAGCGATGAAACAAAACTGGAACTTTTCATCCCGATGGATCAGCGGTATGTCTGGAGGAAGAAGAATGAAGCATACGCTGAAAAGAACACTCTGCCTACAGTTAAGCATGGTGGTGGCTCAGTGATGCTCTGGGGCTGCTTTGCATTCTCTGGCACTGGAAACTAGGGTTGGCGGAGAATTTCTCCCCGAAACTTCGGGGGGCTGAGCGCCAACGTGTTCGGCCCCCCGAACAAGTTTCGGGGAGAAATTCTCTGCACCCCCCTGCCCCCCCCGGGACGGGACTTACCTTTCCCGAATGTCCCTCCCGGCGGCGGGTCCCGGCGGCGGTTCGTTGGGTCTTCGTCAGGGGCGGGGGCGGCAGCCGATCTTTCGACCGGCTGCCGCTGCCGCCATTCCAATAAAACTAAAAAAAAACCAACGCCCCCGTGATAGGCTATGTGACGATTAACGTAGCCTATCACGGGTAGATTTGCAAAGTCAGCCGTGATAGGCTACGTAAATCGTCACGTAGCCTATCACGGGTGACTTTAAAAAAAACCAAAAAGGCGCGTACGGATAATGGCGGCCCCCATAGGGAGCCGCCATTCCCGTTCCTTATTTGGTCACTGTAGTCTACGTAAAGATTTACGTAGACTACAGCGACCAAATAAGGAACGCGAATGACGGCTCCCTATGGGGGCCGCCATTTGCGTACGCGCTTTTTTTTTTTTTAAGTCACCCGTGATAGGCTACGTGACGATTTACGTAGCCCATCATGGCTGACTTTGCAGATCTAGCCGTGATAGGCTACGTTAATCGTCACGTAGCCTATCACGGGGGCGTTTTTTTTTTTTAACTTTTAATTTCGCGGCCGGGCGAGGTGAGGCGCCTCCTCCCCGGCCTGAATTTCGGCCAGGCGAGGCGGGAAGCCTCCCCCCCAGCCTGAATTTCGGCCAGGCGAGGCGGGAAGCCTCCCCCCCCCAGCCTGAACTTCGGGGGGAGAGCAGCGAAGCGCCTCCCCCCCACCGCAAAAAGCTGCGAGACCAGATAAGTGGGTTTTGTGCACCCCTACTGGAAACCTGCAGCGTGTGGAAGGCAAGATGGATTCATTGACGTATCAGGAAATCCTAGGAGAAAACGTCATGCTGTCTGTGAGGAAGCTGAAGCTTGGGCGTCAGTGGACCTTCCAACAGGACAATGATCCCAAGCATGCCTGAAACTCCACCAAGGCTTGGTTGCAGAAGAAGTCCTGGAAGATTCTACAGTGGCCATCACAGTCACCTGACTTGAGCCCCATAGAAAATCTCTGGTGGGATTTGAAGAAGGCGGTTGCAGCATGCAAACCCAAGAATATTACTGAACTGGAGGCCATTGCTCATGAGGAATGGGCTAAGATTCCTCAGGAACGCCGCCAGAGGCTGGTGTCTGGCTATGCATCTCATTCGCAGCAGGTCATAACAGCAAAAGGGTGCTCTACTAAGTACTAAAGATGCTTGCCATGAAAGAGTTGAATAATTTTGAGACTGGAGAAGTCATTATAAGTTGCATTTTCAGTTGGATTTGGGGAAACCACTTGAAGCATTCGTTGTGTTGAGGTATTTCAATTGCTTTTGTTTGATTTGTTCATTGCAAACAGCTGAAAGTTTGTAAATTTTGACAATAAACCTGATTTGCAATGGGGGTTGAATAATTTTGATTGCAACTGTATATGTGTGTGTGTGTGTGTGTGTTAGGGATGTACGAAAGTCACTTACCTTTTCTCGGATTCTGTTTGTGGGGGGGGGAGGTGCTCCGTCCCTCTCCCCAGAATCCTTGACGGCCGGCTCCGGACCGTCCGCAGCCAGATTTCCAGCCACGGACGGTCTGCTGCGGACAAAAATGATGGCGGCTGTAGCCTATCACGGCTAACCAACCCCCCCCAGCATATGCAAATGGCAACGGCTATGGCGGCCGCCATTTGCGTTCCCTATTTTTCGCCGATTTATCTTACATAAATATTTACGTAAGATAAAATGGTGAAAAATAAGGGAATGCAAATAGCGTATTGGGCGCTATTTGCGTCCCTTTATTTTTCGCCATTCTAGCCTACGTAAATATTTACGTAGGCTAGAACGGCGAAAAATAAAAGAATGCAAATAGCACCCACTACGCTATTTGCGTTCCCCCTTTTTTTGCCGTTTTATCTTACGTAAATATTTACGTAAGATAAATCGGCGAAAAATAGGGAACGCGAATGGCGGCCGCCATAGCCGCCGCCATTTGTGTACGCTAGGTTTTGGGGGGGGGTTAGCCGTGATAGGCTACATAAATTCTTACGTAGCCTATCACAGCCCCAAGGATGGCAATGGCGGCGGCAGCAGCCCGGCTGCGGCCAGCCAGAAGACCAGCTGCCGCCACCGGAGCCGCCGGAACTGCCACCGCCACCGAAACCACCGCATCCGCCCCAGGTAAGTGCCGTCCCGGGGGGATTCCACGGGGGGGGAGGGGGCCATTCCGCCACGGATTCCAGGGGGCCGAATTCTAAAGAATCCGGCCTCACTGGAATCCATGGCGGAATTCTCCGCCATCCCTAATGTGTGTATAAATGGTGTCCAGACCAACTATGGAGTACCAAAAGGGTCAAAATTAGTTTATGAACAAGCTAATTTTTATTGTTTTGGTGTTCCTTAGTCAGTCTGGATACCATGTTTTCACCTTTTTGTTATTTTTATTATTTTTCGGTGTCAAGATGGGGGAGGGAGGTGAAAAAAGGCTCCTGGACCTCCCACGCCTGGCATAAAGCGTGGAAGCAAAATGTGTGCGTAATTGCATCTTGAAACATCTGTGTACATGTGTCTGGGAAAGTCTGGTTAATCAGGCTAAGTCTGGCTAATCCCAGACACATGTTTACAGATATCTCTACACATGTGTTTGACTTCCACATTTCATGCATCTGCTGCAGAAGGCACTAGCCCTCATTGCCGTGAAGCTGGAGCCAAGGCTAAGTGCCGGGACATCATCTGCCACCTCACTCAGACATCCCTGTTCCCTCTGAGTTTAGCTTTGATCCCCACAGTAGCTGGGGAATAAATGGATCTTCCCAGAAACAATATATTATTGTCTTTTATCCTTCTTGTAATGTAAACTATTTTGAGGTGGCTTGGTCTTCAATGGGCAATTAAGCCTCATTAACTTTAAAAAGGACCTGTTCCTGATGAAATTGAAAATCCCTAGAACTGCTTTGTTGATATGGATCAACACATCTGCCTGCATTTTTGGACTCTTCTTGGGGGCATGGCTGTGGGGAAATTTACAATTACTCCACTGGCATCAGTGCAACTCTGGCATCTTCCGCAACAACTGGAATGTGTAGTGCTAACCAAATTAACAGCTCGTCTTTCACTTTTGCAGACATCAGTGCTCCATGTTTGGATGACCCGGGTGGAGCTTTAGGGGTTGGGATGGCAGCTCAACCCAGTTCCTCTTGCACATGTAAATGCTACATAAATAACATGTGAAGAGGCCTTGATAGGATGGCCACTTACGAATTGCCCCCTAAAGGAAATGTATTGTAAATTCAGTCTTGTTTATCCTCAGAACCTGCACCAAATGGGTCCGAAGCACCCCGGTGGGTAACCCAGCTAATCCCAACAGACAAACATCACTACAGACAGAAATGTAAATTGAAATCTATTTAAGGCTTTATTTCAGAAAAATACAAAATATCATAGAATCATAGAATAGTAGGTTTGGAAGGGGCCTATAAGACCATCAAGTCCAACCCCCCAAATATAAAGAAAGTCGCATGGTGGTTATATGAGTGTTAGAAACTTTCTCTGTAATTACAGGGAAAGAGAATGCAACAAAAAGAGATTAATTAAAAGAACTGCAATTGCCAAAGCTGGTGTTATGAATCTGGCTAACAAGATAATGGCTTGAGCTTCTACCATTGTTATGACTCTTCCTTCCAACTTTCTTCTGTTTACTACGTGCAATTTAAAGCTAAACGAAAACTTAACTAAAACATACAGTCAGGGACAGAAATATCAGAACAAGGATAACTGTTTTGGCAGTTGGCCTCTGTACACCACCACATTGAAGTTGAAAGGAAACACGCCAGATGGGAGCGAAGTCAGGACATTCAGCTGTAATTCAAGGGGTTTGACAAAAGTGGGACACTAACCATTCAGGAAGTACAGCCAGTGGCATACACACACACCCATCGTTGGTGGCTCATAACTAATGGAATGAATGGCTGGCAAGCAGCTGCATGGCCAGGTGTGGCCTGTTTCCTGGGTACCCCATGACCAGTCAAGCAGATAAAAGGCCTGGAGGTGGTTCTGAGTGTTACATTTGCATTTGGTAGCTGTTCACTGGAACTCCCAACATGAGGTCCAAAGAGGTGTCCATGTGAGTGAAGGAGGCCATCATTAGGCTGAGGAAACAAAATAAACCCATCAGAGAGATAGCAAAAACAGTAGGAGTGGCCAATACAACAGTTTGGAACATCCTGAAAAAGAAGGAATTAACTGGCAAGCTCAGCAACAGCAAAAGGCCTGGCAGACCACGGAAGACAACTAAAGTGGATGACCACAGAATTCTGCTCATGGTGAAGAGGAACCCTTTCACAACATCTAGCCAGGTCATTGTCAACATCTACAGTCAAGAGATGGCTTTATGAATGTAAATACAGAGGCTTCACAACAAGGTGCAAACCACTGGTAACGCTCAAGAACAGAAAGGCCAGATTAGCCTTTGCCAGCAAACACCTAAAAAAGCCTGCCCAGTTCTGGAATAAGATTCTTTGGACTGATGAAACCAAGATTAACTTGTACCAGAATGATGGGAAGAGAAAAGTATGGAGAAGGAAAGGAACAGCTCATGATCCAAAGCATACCACATCATCTGTCAAACATGGTGGAGGCAGTGTTATGGCATGGGCATGTATGGCTGCCAATGGAACCAGGTCACTGGTGTTTGCTGATGACCTGACTGCTGATCAAAGCAGCGGGATGAATTCTGAAGTGTATAGGGCTATACTTTCTGCTCAGATTCAGCCGAATGCTGCCAAACTGATAGGGCACCGCTTCGTATTGCAGATGGATAATGACCCAAAACATACAGCAAAAGCTACCCAAGAGTTTCTCCAGGCAAAGAAGTGGGATGTTCTTCAATGGCCAAGTCAGTCACCTGATCTCCACCCAATAGAGCATGCTTCACTTACTGAAGACAAGACTGAAGGCAGAAAGACCCACAAACAAGCAGCAGCTGAAGGCAGCTGCAGTCAAGGCCTGGCAAAGCATCTCGAGGGAGGACACTCAGCATTTGGTCATGTCCATGGTTTCCAGACTTCAGGCGGTCATGGACTGACTGCAAAGGATTTTCATCCAGGTATCAAAGGCGATCCTTATGTTTGAAATGATGTTGGTTTGTTCCATTACTTACGAGCCACCAACGATGGGTGTGTGTGTGCCACTGGCTGTCCTTCCTGAATGGTTAGTGCCCACTTTTGTCAAACCACTTGAATTACAGCTGAAAGTCCTGACTTCGTTCCCATCTGGGTGTGTTTCCTTTCAACTTCAATGTGGTGGTGTACAGAGGCCAACTGCCAAAACAGTTATCCTTGTTCCAATATTTCTGGCCCTGACTGTGTTAACTCTACTGTTACTTCCTCCTGCACCTTACTTGAATATAAAAGCTACACTAAAGCATTACTAAGTTCCTCTAGGCACGTGAAGAACAGAGGTAGAAGTTAGAGTGAAAGGAAAAACCCAAGACTTGGAAATAATTCTAATAATTCTGAATTATCTTCAGAAATAACTCCCGAGTCTCAAGCTTAGAAATAACTCTACGTCCCAAACTCAGAAATAATTCTAAGTTCTACTTTCAGAAAATACTCTAAGTCCTAACTTCAGGAATGATTCTAAGTTCCAAAGTCCAAGAGTCTAAAGAGGTCCATAGTTACCCAAATCCTTGAGTCTGGTGGCAAGGCAGAAAGAGCAATGAAGTAGCAGCAGCAGGAACAGCAGCGACAGGAACAAGAGCAGAAGAGCTCTCACTACCTGTGCTTTTATACACTTGCTCTGGTCAAAGGTGGGCCCCCCAAGGAGTAATGAGACAACCATCCTCCAATCAAAATGGGGTGCGTGTGGTTAGACCACTCGCTCACCAATCAGAAGTAAGGTGTCTCATCTATCTCCCACAATCTCATGTGTTTGGGGAACATATCTGGGTTACTTTGAAATGTCCCAAAATGTGGCCCGAAGTCTGCCATCTGGGCATGTTATCTTGATTGACATATTTCTCCCTGGTACATCTTCTTTGAACTCACAGTCATCTTTGGCCATTTTTGGTCATATCCACCCAAACGCCTCCTATCTGTCACTCGTGCTCAGGGCTACAGCTTACTCTACCTAACTAGTGTTGAGTGAGGACATTCTCTTATCAGCAGGTATACACCATGAGATGTCAAAACAGTACTTTTCCTCCTCTTAGTAGGCATCTGAGCATGCTCAGTTCTTCTGTTCATCTCACTTATACACTCTGCCAGCACATTGTGGCCTTGAATTAGTTCTGTGAAGCTGCTTGTAAAGACAGCTACATTTTCCCCCTTTCTTCAAAGACAGTCCTGCAAAATCTTAGTTAAGAGTCTCAGTTAGTGACATTCATCAGCATAGAATCGACTTCAAGGTCTTCTCGCCCAGGGGCCAAGAGTCTGGAATATAAAACCGATTCTTAAATACGAGTCTGGGGTCTTTTAGGGGCTCTTCTTTTAGGTCTCCCCAAAACCCTCACTCCGGTCATCCAACCATTCCAGTTTAAATTAGCCATCTTCACTCTTTGTTAGCAATGTTATTTAACCCTTTTGGAACCAGATTAACATGTATCACTCCAAAATGTATCACCATATTTTGCATAAAGTATGTAAATGCTAAGTTATGTGTATGGATGCAAATTTAGAAATAATTATTATAACATAAATAGACATACAGGGCTTCTCACCATAGTGCAGAAGACTGTGACCAGGTGACCTGTGTGCCTGCCTGTTCAGTCAGCTGCCCAGGGGCTAGCAGCAGATGGGCAACAGTTCTTGTGATTGTTTGGCTTTAATGGGGATTGGACTGGACAGCCTTCAAACAGAGGACACCTTCAAATAAAGGACAGTCCTCTAGCAGACCTTCAAATAGAGGACTGTTCTCTGTAAAAGAGGACACACAGGTACCTTAAGTCTAGTGAAGAAGACCTCTACTTGGAAAACCTTGGTGGGTAGACCTACAATGTCATCTTCAGATTAATGATCGGACACAACTTAACGACGGAACAACAACAACAACAAGCTGTCCTTGTGGCTCAAGTCCATATAATAC
Source organism: Heloderma suspectum (assembly GCF_057233095.1). Classification (NCBI taxonomy): domain Eukaryota; kingdom Metazoa; phylum Chordata; class Lepidosauria; order Squamata; family Helodermatidae; genus Heloderma; species Heloderma suspectum. The sequence continues at coordinate 31,896,112 of NC_139460.1, read as the reverse complement.
ATTGACATAGGAAACTTGCAAATGCATTCTCAGGAAAATGTTGACTTTCTGACTTAAGGTGAATATCATGTTCATAATAATGACAAACTGTCAATCAACGCTCAAATGCCTTCTTTCGATATAACAAGCAAGATTTCTGCCTGGCCGGAAAGAAGCTACAGATGAGTGATCACATTAAAAATGTTTTTTAACATTTATTCCATTGCAAATCAACCCTTCTGCATTTTCAGCAGAGATAACTTGTTTTTCATGCCAGACAAAATATCTCCAGGAGCAACACCATAATGTGTTTATGCATCTACTGGAAGATGGTCAACTACAGTGCTGAATCATAGGGCAGAACTAGACACTGACTGCTTCCACAGTGGGTATTTATTGTGGAATTGCCACACTTATTTTAATCACTTTTTATGGGCCATCTGCCTGACATTGTGAGCAAATTGTCCTCCCAGTTGTCCTCCTATTTCTTTTGAGAGCTCAGAAAGTCTGATTTAAAAAATGGAACAATTGCACAATCTTCCCAGCTGTCCTACAAATTTTCAGTGAGGATTGGATGGATAGCATTCTCTCAATTGCCTAAATAGGTCATTCTAGAATTTTCTCATCTCTGTTGTCTCTCCCTCCTCTTCCTTTCTGGTTATTTTCCTTTTCAGGAAAAAGTAGCTGTGGACCCCAATTTAGATAGGGACCACAACATTTGGAGCAAAGGGCTTTAACTTTTCCCTCCCTACACCAGTTTCCCCCATTGCTGCTTTTTTGCCTCCAAAGGTGTAATTTGCAGTAAACGCCACCTTCAAGCGTAAATAGCATCCAGGGAGTGATTTTTAGTGGGAAACTAGCAAAGGGCAGAACCCTGTTGTGTAGGATGGCCATGTGACCTGCATTACAGAGGACATTCCTCTATTTTAAGGTGTCTTTTATTTGAAGGGCTATCCTGCTCAAATGGTTTAAAGCCCTAAATACCGTAGGGTCCAAATATCTAAGGAGCATCTCCTCTCTTATCAATCTGCCCTGCAATTGGATTGTCAGAGGAGGCCCTTCTCTGTTTCCATCTATAGGGTCAATGCATTTTGCATGTACAAAAGACAAGGCCTTCTCTATGGTGGTGCCGCGACTTTGGAATATCCTCCCAAGGAAAGTATACCTAGTGCCGACACTGCATTACTTTCAGTGCCAGGTTAATACCTGTTTGTTTGCCCAAGAACATGGATGTTAAAATATTGTATTTTCAGTTGGTTATTTGTTTATTTATTCCTGTCTATTTATTTACAATATTTATATACTGCTCCACATCAAAACATTTCGGAGCAGTGAACAACAAAGATAAAATAATAAAACACTATGTTAAAACAATTAAAACATTTTAAAAGAAACATATTCCAAACTTCATAAACTGCAGCTGGCCGCTCAAGGAAGGCCTCTCAAAATAACAATGTCTTCAGGAGGTGCTGAAAGCAACACAACATTGGCGCCTGCCTGACCTCCAAAAGGATAATTATGCCTGTCAATTTTGTACTGTAATTTCATGTTTTATGTTCTTTTTAATACTGTACTGTAGATTTAAATTTTTTATGTATGCCACCATGAGATCCATTTTATGGATGAATGTGAAGTTTATAAATTCCATAAATACATAAGGCCATGGTTGTTCTTCAATGCTCAAAAATTGTGTTGTTTGCTGTCCTAGTCTCAAAAACAGTACCCGTTCCAGGTTTTTTTAGGCCCCTTGGGCAAGACCTACTCAAAGGGGCCCCTCCCTCAGTGAGCCTACCTCCTCACTGCCATTGTCACCAGGCGCTATTGCTCCTCCTTCTCTTTCTCATCATTGCTACCACTAGCTTGCTTGCTTGACAGGCCGAGAGCCAGTGAACAAGTATTGAGTGGCATTTACTGCTCCACCTTCTCATCACCACCATTGTTTGCACCACGGCGAGAGGCAGGTGAACAAGAAGGTTGCAAAGGTAAAAGGAGGAGCAACTCCTGGTCAGTGTGCCCCTACTGGCCCTTAGCAGGTGTCCGACCCTGCCTACACTTGATGCTGGCCCTGCTCAAAACTAAAGTCTTATCAAGTCTTGGGCAGATCTGTACATTATTTTTAGTATCTAAAATGCTGAACATCTAGTTTTTCATGTGCCTCCGAGTTGGAACAAATGCCTGGGATTTAGCTTCACTAACTAGCTAGTCCATCAAGCCCCCCCTTTCAGTGTTGTCATAATCCCCCCCTATTAAACCATAACGATAGCTAACACTGCCTCTGATGTTATATTAAAATATGTACCATTAACATAGCAATCTGTTTAATTAAAGAGCTAATGGAGAAGGGGGAAAAATCTCTTCCATTTCCCACAGGAGATAATGCCTTCAAGAAATTAAAACTGTGCACTGTAATGTTTCGGCTTCTTTGTCCGCCTCCATCCATGTATAGAAACAGGAAATGAGCAAATGCAAAGTGCATTGGCAAGCCTAATAAACAAATGTGTGTCTCAAAAGAACCCGAGCCTACAACATGAAGGAGGGACAAATCTGTTAGGAAGCCATCATGGTTTTATAGGCCAATATGAAATATCTCTTGTCAAGACAATGTGGACCTCTTCTCCAGCTGTCCATGGAACAAATGAGTTAGAAAGATCTGCGACCTTAATTCATTTTTCTGTATAAGTTGTAGGGTGGCTAGGTGTCCTCTTTTACAGAGGACAGTCCTCTGTTTGAAGGCATCCTCTGCTTGAAGGGCTGTCAAGTCGAAATCCAACTTAAAGAAAATGAACCATAAGAACTGTTTCCCATCCACAGTCAGCACCCGGACAGCAGGTTGAATAGGCACACAGGTACTGTATTGCTATTTAAATTATAATAATTAGTTATACATTTTCATCTATACAGATAAGTTAGCGTACGCAAATATTATAAATCACCTCACCAAAAAAAGAGGACAGGGATTTACATAAGTGGCCACCCTAGTTAGAATAAAGAGCTGCAGCTAAACGTACTATGGAATTTTGCAAGGTTCTCTGGGGAACATTTGGTGAAATGACCCCACAATCCACCTGTAAACAGTGTGGTGAATTTCAGCTGCAACTGTGGATCCAACCCAATATATTTTAAAATTGTTGAAGAAAGCAATGGGCTTGGCTCCTACTCTTTCTAATCCTTCCTCACTTTGCTCATTGTATCCTCAGTCTACTGGTATGAACAAACAATATATAGTTTCATTCAGTACTAACAGAGGCAGACTTTCTCAGAAGATAATTATTTAAGGATTTCGGATGATTTTCACCTCCCCAAGACTGTTGGAGAATTCTGCCCATCCCTGTGAATATTTGGCAAAAAAACCCTCCCCCATTTTGCCACCCACAAATCGGATGGAGAATTTTTGGTCAACTCTAGTTTATCTAGGGGTTTGCATAAGTTATCACAGGAACAATAACTGTGCAAGTTAGCTCAGAATTATTTTTCTCATATTGCAGATGGTGGCTGAGAGAGTGGATTGCCAAAGGCTACAGTGGGCTAAAGCCAATGTTACACATGTGGACTTCTGCTCATGCTGTGGGAGTTCCCATTCCCGTACTCCCCCATTCAGTCCCCCACTCACATCAAATCTGCTTCTAAATGTCCCCCATCCCCCTAGAGCAGATTTGGGGCTCGGGGGGGGGGGCGTGCAGGCTCAGACTTCATACTCTTAGCCACTGCACTACACTATTGTAGCTTAAGCACATTTAACTCTCTATTGGATTGTGGCCAATAAGTGTAACAAAAGACACAAGGCATGATCCAGCAACAATTATGCAATTTTCAGTTTCTCTTATTTACATGGGAAAGTTAAGCAACACTGAAGATCTCTGTTTAAAATGCTTAAGTGGGGGAAGGGGGTTTGTATGTTCTAGGCTTGCTTTTGGTGTCACCTTTGGGGGTGGGGGGGAAGAATGGGAGTCTGGACTACTTCTTTATCACCTCTCTAAGAATGTTGGAGAATTCTGCCCCCACTCCGGTGAACATAACTTATATGGGTTTTCAGCCTGTATAAATAATGGAGAAGAACAATGTAGCTTCTAAATCATGTCTAGGTCATGATGAATCGGTCAATGAAACTGTCAACTCGGTGTGCTGTGGTGGTGAAGGCAAATTCCATGATAGGGATTATTAGAAAAAGGACTGAAAATAAAACAGCCAGTATAATAATGCCCTTGTGTAAATCCATGGCACAGCTACGCCTGAGATACTGTGTGTAGTGCTGGTTACCCCATCTCAAAAAGACTAAAGTGAGAGAAGCCTTGAGTGTCTAGGGCTTGGGGGGGGGGGTCTCCATGAGCGTTTTACTGCGAGTTTGCTGCATTTGGAGGTCGTTCAAATGGTTACGAGTTGTGGCCATCTCACAGCCATTCCAGAGATTTTTGTAGAAAAAACAGTTTTTCTGAGACTACTTTTAGTCCAATTGTTTTCCTTAATTCGCTTTGTCTGTGTTTCTGTTGCAGTGTGTACCAACCCTCTGTGTTTACTTCGGCATGATAGCCCTGCCCAGGGGTGTGTCTTTTACCTGGCCGTGACCTCTGTGTTTCCCCGATGTTTCCACCATTTTGCAGCTGGCCATTCAGGAGTTCTGAGCTACCTCATGGTATTTACTTCTCCTTGCCAACCACTAACCTCTGGCGGCTATCCCCCCAAAAGTATAGGTGTGCTCTGCTCTATAGCCCTTACCTTAAAAAAAAAAAAAATCCCTTAAAAGTGCAACACTGAAATAGCGCATTACCACTCCATTGTGAACCCAAAGTAAGCGCTCCAGTTTCACTAGCTGCCGGGGGGGGGGGGAGGGGAGTGATTTACAAGTGGTGTATGGGGTGGGTGGACATAGATTAAAAAACGGTGGGGAGACCAATGGACTTGTTTCCCACCCCTGTCCAGACTCCCGGCTGCTACTACATTATGAACGCTCCCGTAAAGCGGAAAGGATGTTACTGTGATAAAGCAGAGATGGGATTTTACATAATAGCTGAGAAACTACAGAAGATCAAAGAACCCCTCATATTACCACAGTAGTGAGGACACTCAATCACTTTAGTTAGCCTGGTTTCAATCTTTAACATCCCCCCCCCCATGCACGTTTACTCAAAAGTAAGAAATCTCACTCCCCTGCAGTGAAAGGGTTAAAGGTTAACTGTAGTAACTTACCCTAAAGCACTCTTTTATTTCTCCAATGCTCTCTTACATCGTGATTGCGATGTTGTGCTTCTTTGATGTTCTGTAGTTTCTCTGTTATGTAAAATCACTTCTCTGCTTTATCGCTTTATTGCAGTAATGGTCTTGCCTTCTCATTGTTAGCAGTGGGAAGGAGAAAGGGAGAAAGGGTGTGTGTGGAAGCAGTAGGCAAAAGTGCACAGATGGGGAAAAATGGGGTGGGGAGCAATAACTCTGCAGCAGAATCTTGGGATGCGGTGAAATTGGGGTGGGGTGGAGCTAGAAATGGGGTACATTGCAATCCTATGCATCTGTATTCAGAAGTAAGCCCCATTGGGTTCAATGGGGCTTCCTCCTTGTAGGTGGGTTTAGAATTGCGGCCAACATCTCCCAGAGGAGTTCTGAGAAACAAAAATAGGAACAACAACAACAACAGCAACAACGAAAAGGAGAATCCTTTCCAAAATGGGCAAGCTGAAATCTGAATTTGAAGACTTCTTTGTGAACCCAGTCCTCCAGATCTCTCCCTCACCACCGCCATTTCCCCAGATCCCAGAAATCTGCTGTGGAGTTATTGCTCCCCACCCCATTTCCCCCATGTGTGCACTTTTGCCTACTGCTTCCACCCACCCTTCTCCCTTTGTCCTTCCCCCTACTTGCAATAAGAAGGCAAGATCATTACTGCAATAAAGCGATAATAAGAATCACAATCTAAGAGAGCATCAGAGAAGCGAAAGAGTGCTTTAGGGCGAGTTACTACCTTTCACTGCAGGGGAGTGAGATTTGTTTCTTACTTCTGAGTAAACATTCACAGAAGGGGGGAATGTTAAGATTGAAAGCAGGCTAACTAAAGTGATTGTGCGTCCCCACTCATACCATAATGTGAGGGGTCACTGCTGCGCATTTAGTCCTGCTGCGATTGTAGTTTTAGAGGCAAAATATTTCTAAAAAATTGGGTGGGGAGGGTCGGAGGGTTGGGGAGGGGTGGCGCTAAAAAACACACTGGACAGAGAAAGCAGAAAGGATTTGGTGGCATAGAATCATAGAACAGTAGGGTTGGAAGGGGCCTATAAGACCATCAAGTCCAACCCCCTGCTCAATGCAGGACTCTAAATCAAAGCATCCCTGACAAGTGGCTGTCCAGCTTCATCTTGAATGCCTCCACGTCCCTAGGTAATTGGTTCCATTGTCATATTGCTCTAACAGTCAGGAAGTTTTTCCTGATGTTCAGGCAGAATCTAGCTTCCTCTCACTTGAGCCCATTATTCCGTGTCCTGCATTCTGGGATGATCGAGAAGAGATCCTGGCCTTCCTCTCTGTGACAACCTTTCAAGTACTTGAAGAGTGCTATCATATCTCCCCTCAGTCTTCTCTTCTCAAGGCTAAACATGCCCAGTTCTTTCAGTCTCTCTTCATAGGGCTTTGTTTCCAGTCCCCTGATCATCTTTGTTTCCCTCCTCTGAACCTTTTCCAGTTTGCCTGCGTCCTTCTTAAAGTGTGGTGCCCAGAACTGGACACGGTACTGTAGATGAGGCCTAACCAGTGCTGAGTAGAGGGGAACTAGTACTTCCCAGGATTTGGAAGCGATGCTTCTATGAATGCAGCCCAAAAGAGCATTTGCCTTTTTTGCAGCCACATCACATTGTTGGCTCATATTCAGCTTGTGATCGACAACAATTTCAAGATCCTTCTCGCTTGTAGTGTGGTTGAGCCACGTACCCCCCATCTTGTAACTGTGCATTTGGTTTCTTTTTCCTAGGTGCAGAACTTGGCATTTATCCCTATTAAATGTCATTCTGTTGTTTTCTGCCCAGCGCTCCAGCCTATCAAGACCACTGAATTTTGTTTCTGTCTTCCAAGGTATTAGCTATCCCGCCCAATTTTGTGTCATCTGCAAATTTGATCAGCATTCCCTGCACCTCCTCCTCCAAGTCATTAATAAAAATGTTGAAGAGCACTAGGCCCAGGACTGAGCCCTGCAGTACCCCACTCGTTACCTCTCCCCAGTTTGAGAAGATCACATTGTAAGCACTCTTTGACTCTGATTCTGTAGCCAACTGTGGATCCACCTGATAGTTGTTTCATCTAGCCCACTTTGAGCTAGTTTGCTCATCAGGATTTCATTGGGCACTTTGTCGAAAGCTTTGCTGAAGTTGAGCTATATTATGTCCACAGCACAGTCCACGAGGGAGGTTACCTGATCAAAAAATGAGATCAGATTTGTCTGGCAGGACTTGTTTTTGACAAATCCATGTTGACGTTGAGTAATCACTGCATTGTTTTCAAGATGCTTACAGACTGATTGCTTTATAATCTGCTCCAGAATTTTCCCAGGGATTGATGTCAGACTGACTGGCCTGTAATTCCCAGCTTCCTCCTTTTTGCCCTTTCTGAAAATAGGGACAACATGAGCCCTCCTCCAGTCATCTGGCACTTCACCCATCCTCCATCATTTCTCAAAGATAATAGACAGTGGTTCTGAGAGTTCTTCTGCCAATTCCTTTATTACTCTAGGATGCAGTTCATCTGGCCTTGGAGATCTGAACTCATTCAAAGTAATTAGGTGTTCCTTGACCATATGCCTATCGATCTGAAGCTGCAATCCTGCCCCTTCATCCTGTACTTTGCCTTTGCCAGGGGAGTCATAGGGTGTTTCTACATTAAGCAAAAAAAACTGCAAAACCCCACATCCTTTCCCGAGCTTCCTGCTTTCGGTTTCTTTGCAGGATTAGGAAGGGCTTTTTTACATGGCAGCTATGTGGTTTGAACTGAGAGAGTGTCTTCCTCCCTCCCTGGCATGTGTGCAAAGGGGGGGAGGTCTTGTTTTCCGAGCTCAATTTCTGCTGTACTGTTTTTCACAGCCCCCAGGAATCCTCTGACTTACTTTTGAGTGGACGTAAAATGTAAGATTGTGCTGTAAGTCTGCAATCCTTGGCACACTTATGTGACAGTAAGCCCCACTAAACTCAGTGGGACTTACTTCTGAGTAGACAGAAGATCATCCTGTAAGTCTGCAATCCTCGGCACACTTACTTGGGAGAAGGGATGTCACTAACATTCGTTTCCAGCTTCGTGTTTGACGATTGTCTTGCAGTTCGGTCTCCCGAACTGGCGTTTGTGAACCCGCCCCCTCACCCAGCACTGCTCGGCTGCAGGCGAGCAATCCCCGAAGTCTCAGGCGCTATGGCGATCCCGTTCGCGTGCTTTCCCCGGCTCTCGCCGAGCAGCTGCTCAGCGAACGGCTCCAGTGGCTATCTCTTCTTTTTTTGCGCATTTGCCCTCCCCGATGTGCGCATCTGGATATATGCACATTTTCTGTGCCTAAAAAAAAACAAATTGTGCAGTTGCAAGGATCCTTCTGATTTTGCGCATTTACTTGATTCCATATATGCGCATTTTCTGGGTGAAAAAAATTAAAGCGCAGCTGACAGGTCCCTTCTGTTTTTGCACATTCAATGAACTGAGAAATGCCACAGCCACAGAGATAGCCGGGTTTTTGTGGGGCGTGGGGAGATGTCGAGGAAGGTTTTTTTGTGAACAGCGGCCCAGAGAGCTTCAGCTATTGTGCAGAATAGAAATGAAATACCTAAATACATAAATAATAAAAAGCGCCCTGTGGTTTTGGTCTCACGGTTGTGGTGGCATTTTGTGTGTTTGTGTTTTGGCTTGGCCGGGGTGACCACTGGGCTGTGAGAGAACCAAAAGGTCAGCCCAAGAAATATGCCCATGATGGTGATACCACTGTTACACTAGCAGGAATTATATACTATATATATATCTGGAGAAATGGGAAGTTCCCTTTCCAGCTGCAGCAGGCATGTGCTAGGCTAGGCTTTGCAGCAGGAGCCAGTCATGCAGACTGGAAAGACACACAAACCTCATTTTCTGCAATTAAGCTTCCGGCAGTTCTGTCAGTCGTGATGAAATGCACGCAAACCTCATTTTCCGTATTTCTGCTTCTTGCATTTCTGTGTGTCTGTCGCAGTGTGGAAGCCATCAGAACCCCCTGCCCCAAAAACAAGGGTCCCGATGTCTCATAGGAAACAGCTGGAAGACCTTCATGAGTAGGAAGAATTGCCAGGCATGGCTGGAGTTTCTTGTGGCCCACTGAATGTGCAGTGCATTTTTAAAAAGCTCTCCTTTCTTTCGCATTTCTCATTATGATTTAACTGGAACTGTACATATCGGAGTACCGTTGTGTGAGGAATTTATCCAACAACACATCCCAATAGTGTTAAGAGAAGACAGAAATGTGCCTTTTCTGCACAGCAAGAATTATATGTTCTGAAAAGTATTCTCCTCACCAATAACAAATAGTCAGATTGCTGCTGGAATGGGTATTTTGGGTACCATGTAGGGATGTCAGAGAATTCTGCCATGGATCTTGGTGAGGCTGAATGCCAGTGCATTCGGCCCCCCAAAATCCGTGGCGGAACGAAGCCCCCAGCCCCCCCCCATGAAAGGTGCGTGAAACGGAGCACTTACCTGTTCTGTCTGCGTCTGCGACCGCCATTTGCTTCTTCATTAAAGCCATGATAGGCTACATAAATATTTACGTAGGCTATCACGGCTAATGCAGGGACTCCATTTGCGTTCCCTTTTTTTTGCCGTGATAGGCTACGTAAATATTTACATAGCCTATTACGGCAAAAGACAGGGGCGCAAATGGCGTAGTGGCCGCCATTTGCGTCCCTGTATTTTGCTATGATAGGCTACGTAAATATTTATGTAGCCTATCACGGCAAAAAAAGGGAACACAAATGGTGGCGGCTACGGCGGCCGCCATTTGCGTTCCCTTTTTTTTTCGTGATAGGCTACATAAATATTTACGTAGCCTATCATAGCAAAATACAGGGACGCAAATGGCGGCAGCTACAGTGGCCGCCATTTGCGTCCCTGTGCAGGCTGCCCAGTGGCCGGATGTCCGGCTGCGGGCGGCCCTGGCCGGTGGCTCCACATAGTTGCCGCGGAGTGGAGCCGGCCCGGGGAGAATTTCAGGGGGAGGGACGGAGCACCTCCCCCCCACCGCGAATGTCACTCTTCAAAAAGGTAAGTGATTTTTGTACATCCCTAGTACCATGGCATCTCACAAGCATACAATGCATTCCTGAAAGAAGGAAGTGTACAGGGGACCTATGGCATTTTCTCTCTCAACATGCTCTGAGATGTAGCGCTTCCAACCAGCTGTATTTTTACAAGGGGCAATTCCTCCACGTTTGCATGAAGAATACACTACACAATGGAGAGTGTGCATGGGGGGGGGGGCAACATGCTACTTGAACACCAGTTTCTCTTATACAGCTGGCTCTGTGATGACATCCCAGTGTAGACAGAAAAGATTGCAGGCGTGGGAAGACAGCCCAGGACAAACCAAGGAGTACAGTTATACTAATACCATTTTCAACCTGGCTCTTATTGCACTGGAATAACTGCAGTGACTTAAGCCGTAGACCAGTCCCATGCAACCTGTGTCAGAAGGTGTACAATTTAACATTCTCAAGCAGAGGTATTGCTTGCTAGGTATAGAAAAGGAAAGGCACCTCTTCCATTCAGACACAGCAGCATGCACCTATATCAGTCCCCCTCCCTGCTGAGGGGGGAGCCAGGCATGTGAATGAATATTCCACAGCAGGCATGTGAATGAATATCTGACTGACCATAGTTGATAGACATTCAGTTATATCCCCAGGCAATCAGCTAAAGAGAATGAATGAGGTACTCAGTCACCTGCCCCAGCCCGTCCTTAATCATGGAAATGCATTCTTAAAACAAGGGAGAGGTGATTTTGCTTGTTGCCCTCAGTTACCAGATGAACAGTATTGCTGATTTCTGAGTGAATGGGTCTTCCTACATTCTACCAAATGAACCAAAAAAACTGTCCTGATTGAGAGAAGTGGTCAAACTGTTAGTTCAGAATTGCAGGGATGGCATCAGGAAGGCTAAAGCTGAGAATGAGCTAAGGTTAGTGAGGGATGCTAAAAGCAACAAAAAGGCTTTCTTCAGCTATGGGAATAGTAAAAGGCAAAGGAAAGAAATGGTGGTTCAGCTATTAAATAAGGATGGCAAAATGATAACAGATGATGGCAAAGAAAAGGTGGAAGTGCCCAATTCCTACTTTGGCTCAGTCTTCTCCCAAAAGAGGGTCTATGACCCCCTGGCAAAGGCGAAGTACAGGCTGAAGGGGCAGGACTGCAGCTTGAGATCAATAGGCATATGGTCAAGGAACACCTAATGACTTTGAATGAGTTCAAGGGCCAGATGAACTGCACCCTAGAGTAATAAAGGGACTGGCAGAAGAGCTCTCAGAACTACTGTCTATTATCTTTGAGAAATCATGGAGGATGAGGGAATGCTGATCAAGTTTGCAGATGACACAAAATTGGGTGGGATAGCTAATACTTTGGAAGACAGAAAACAACAGAATGAAATTTAATAGGGATAAAAAGCCAAGTTCTGTAGCCTGAAGCCTACACACACACAGAAGGAAACGTAGGGGTGGGTGGAGAGGAAGCAACAATTTGCAAGAGCCTCCTCCCAACAAACAAAAGCAATATATTTTCTTGGCTGAAGCCCTCTTGTGCAGACGGGAGCTAGTGCGCATTGCATCCCACACATCTTCTGGACCAGAAGTATTCCATTTTCAGACACAGCAGCACCAGCATGCACCTAAATCAGTCTCCCTAAATCAGCCAGGCATGTGAATGAATATCTGACTGACCATAGTCGACAGACATTCAGTTATATCCCCAGGCAGTTAGCTAAAGAGAATGAATGAGGTACTCAGTCACCTGCGCCAGCCTGTCCTTTATTGTGGAAATGCATTCTTAAAACAAGAGAGAGGTGATTTTGCTTATTGCCCTCAGTTAGGAGATGAACAGTATTGCTGATTTCTGAGTGAGTGGGTCTTCCCACGTTCTACCTAATGAACCTCCTCCTGTCCATTTTATCCTCACAACAACCCTGTGAGGTTGGTTGGGCTGAGCGTCTGTGACTGGCCCTAAGTCACTGTCAAGGGCTCCTTGGAGGCCTCTCTCAGTCTAATCCAGTAGCCAAGTCCAGACACAGACGAAGGGATTCTTTTCAAAGCTTTATTCTTCTTTTACAACTTAACAACTATACCGTTTGCAACTAGATCTGAGCAGCACCAAACCTATGCCCTAAGTTGGAACAGTTGGTCCCCGTTTGAAAGGGAATTACTGGCAGACCCCTGAACTTATGGACTAGGGAGAGTCCCTCCCCTTTTCCCTTGGATCCTCTGGGTGCAGCCGTTGTTTGCGCGCCAGCCGGGCACTCCGCCTCCTTTCCGCGCCCTCCATCTGGCGCTGCTCTCTGCATCGGCGTCGCACGTCCATCAAGTCTGCTTCCCACGCTCTGTCACTCCCAGGACTGCTATCTAAGCTAGGAATGCCGGTGGGAGGAATCTCCATCAGCTGTTGGCCCTGGGAAAGAGGAGCGCGCTCCCCTCCCAGGAGCGACTGCTCTTCCTCAGAATCAGAACTACTCTGGGATTCTATGGGCTCAGTGTCCACCCTGACAGTCACCCAGTGAGCTTCATCCCAAAAATTCCCATGTCTGCTAATCTGCGATAGCACTGACCTAACCTGACCCCTGACCCCCCCAGCATATAATTGTGCATATACTCAGACAACAAAAGACTGAAATGCCCAGTGCCCAGTGCCCCGGAGGCTCCTTGTCATATGTCAATGCATTAGCAAAACAAGGGAGAGGAGAGGTGGCAGAATCAATGAGTGAGTCATAGAAATGACTCATCATGCTAATGGCTTACAGAATGAAAAACGGTTGGATTCATTCACTGCACGGAAAGATCATTGTTCAATTGGGAAACACAGGGACCTACCTCACATCATCCATCTGATCGGGGGGGGGGGAATTAGCACATCGCAGCAACAACTCAACACTCCTCATGTTCCCTCCTCCCCAAAATCACTGCAATGGCGAACGGATGATTGAGCAATACTGTATACAAATGTTGCACAGACAGCAGATGTAGCTGAAAATGCGCATTTCAGAGATTTAAAAGTGCACAAATTCGAGGCTTTGTGTGCGAACATCCCCTTTTTTGCGCATATTAATCGCCAAGTAAAAAACAAAAAGGCGCGATCAGTTCATGGGGTCGATCGACAATGATCGTCGATCGCTTGAGTGCTTCGACAAACAGGTGGAGAGGTGAGCAGTGGGGAGTTCTCACATCCCTACTTGGGAGTAAGCCCCATTGAACTTAATGGGGTGCTCTGAAACAACAGGGGACGTTGCTTCTGAGTTTGGTGGGGTGGGGGATCAGATGTGTCTCCCTTTGTTTCAGGGAGGCATTTTACCCTCTTCTCCAACTGAGAAATGCAGAGGCAGGAGACGCAATTGGCAGGTGAGTCTTGCCCCCGCTTCTGTCAAATCTCATACTGACCACACCCCCAGCAAATGAAATCAAACACTCACAGCAGTTTCTTCCGCTATTGGTGAATTTCACAGGAGGTCATGGCTCTTCTGTTCTGTGGGCTGGAAAAAATACCACATTATTTGCAATTGTGGAAAACATGAGATAGGCTGGAGAAATGGTGGGAGACACCGTGGAGGGTAACGGCATCATCTAAAGAGCCTGCAAACTTCCGAGAGAGCGCCATCGCAATAGCAGGATAAAAGCTCCATGTGATGAACCCCATAGACCCTCTTTTGGGAGAAGACTGAGCCTAAGAAAGAATTGAGCATTTGTGCCTTTTCTTTGTCATCTGTTATCATTTTGCCATCCCTATTTAATAGTAGAACCACCATTTCTTACCTCTGTCTTTTACTATCCCGTATCTGAAGAAAGCAAGAAATTGCAAATAGATAAATAGGTACCACTTTGGCGGGAAAGGTAAAAGCGTTGCGTGCACCTTGGTGTTCAGTCATGCCGGCCACATGACCACGGAAGCGTCTTTGGACAGCGCTGGCTCTTCAGCTTAGAAATGGAGATGAGCACCACACCCTAGAGTCAGACACGACTGGTTGGGGACACCTTTACCTTTTTATCTGAAGAAATCCTTTTTTTTTGCTTTTAGCCTTCCTCCCTAATCTCAGCTTGTTGTTCTCAGCTTCAGCCTTCCTGACACCATCCCTGTAATTCTCTTCTGTACTCTTCCTTTGTTGCTTGTCCTTCCTTCAACTTCCTATATGTGTTGTTTTTTGTTTTCAGGTCATCTCTAAGCTTTTTGTGAAGTCACATTGGCTTCTTCTGTTGTCTTCCACTTTTTTTTTTTTGCTTGTTGCCGTTGGCATTGTTTGTAGTTGTGCCTTTAGGATTTCCTTTTTTAAAAACTCCCACCCATCTTGGACTCCTTTTCTCATTAGAGTTGTTTGCCATAGGACCTTACTTATCATTGTTCTGAGTTTATTAAAATTGCCTTTCCTAAAATCCAGGGTACACGTTTGGCTACACTCAGTTTTTGCTTCCTTTAGAACCAAGAACTCAAGTATAACATGGTCACTTTCCCCAGAGTTCTTTTAACTCCTACTTTATCCACTAAGTCATCTCTGTTGATTAGGATCAAATCAAGGATAGCCGAGCCTCCAGTTCCTTCCTCCACCAGCTGTATTCCAGTCATGCGAGTCATCCCACCAAATTTTAGTTACACCTATCAAGTCATAATTTCCCTCCTGTATTAAGAGTTCAAGTTCGTTCTGTTTGTTTCCATACTCTGGGCATTAGTATATAGACATCGAAGACCATGTGCTTTATAGTCTGGCTTTCTTCCTACATGTTTGTGAAGACTATTATTGGGCGCTATTAGAGCTGTTCTGTTAGGGGTGTTTCTGAGAGCAGGGAGTGGGATAGAAGTTCAAATTCTGAAGGAGAACCATCAGACATGGGGGAGGTGTTTTCCCAGGCTAGTCCAGATATGAGTAGGCCTGCCTCTCAGGTTACAAACACACAGATGGCTGAGCTTGAGGGTCCCTCCTCACCCCCCCCCCCATGAGAGGCAGTGAACAGGAGGTTGACCTAACAGATGACAGGTGCAGACACAGAGAAAAGAGAGAGAAGGCAGGGGCGGAACTTAGATGGTCTACCCAATTGGCCTTGTATGAGAAGCTGTGTTTAGAGGCTTCATGAGAAGAGAGGGACCTCCCCCCCTTAATGAGACCACCTCCCTCTTCAAATGGCAGGCAACTCTCATAAATTCCATTTGGATCCCCTGAGGGCATCCCTTGTAGATGGAGAGTTTCTCTGAGAATTTGCATCTGTATGACTCTGTGAAGTAATGGATTAAAAGATGTAGACTGAAGCCTCTCGTCTGTGTATGTTTGGGCATCGAAGTGAAGTGGGGGCTACGGGAATCGTGACATGTTCTCTCCATTGTGGTGCATGAGCCTTCGTCTGTTGTTACCCCCAACTTTACATCTCCCTCCCCCATAGGATTCAGTTTAAAGCCCTTTTGATGAAGTTCTTCATGCTGTGGCCGAACACATTCTTCCCAGCCTTTGTGAGGTGCAACCGATCCCTTGCCAACAGTCCATCTTCCAGGAAGTTTACCCTGTGTTCCCACAATCCAAATCTCTCGTGTCTGTACCACCTTCATAGCCAGTCATTCACCCGGAGTATTTTCCTTGCCCTTTCTATTCCTCTTCTAACTACTGGAAGGATGGATGAGAAAACTATCTGAGCCCCAAACTTCTTGAGTTTCCTTCCCAAAGCTTCAAAGTCTGACATGATTTCTTTGTAGCTCCGCTTGGTAGTATCATTTGTTCCCACATGGATGAGAAGAAAGGGATACCTGTCAGTGGGCTTTATGAGTGTAGGCAACCCTTCAGTCACGTCTCTAATCTGTCCTCCTGGGAGACAGCATACCTGTCGAGTTCATGGGTGTTCACGACATACTTGGGTTCTGATCCCATGCAGCAAGGAGTCTCCCACTACTACTACTCTTCTCTTCTTGTTGTTGTAGGCCTTGGTTGCATTGCCTCTGCTTGACTGACCTTCAGCCTCTTGCTCACTCTCATGCAAGTTCCCCTGTCATTCTTCCTCTGCAAGCTGTCCTCCAGTCTCATCCTCAAGTACCTGGAAACGGTTCCATAGTTCCAGTGCTCTGCTCTGCTCAGCTAGGAGGCGGGAAACAACAGTGGCAATGGAGGGTAGGTGGTTGGTCCTCTCAGTAGTGGTGGTGGTGGGGCAATCTGCCGTCCTTCCAGATCCACCACCTGAGTCATGGGATTCATTCTGCCTCAATCCCTGCCTCATGGGAGCACCCACCCTGCCACTGCTGCTGACATTTCGCCTTGGCCACAGGCTGACCTTTTGGCAGTAAGTGGCCATTTTAAATTTCCCCCAGTGCCCCCAGTGTAATGTTACTCCACAGCATTGTGGGAAACTTAATGATCATCTGCCACCACTGCCATTAGGTAACTCTGCAGCTTGGAGCATGCTGATGTAGGATGTTGAATCTAACCCTCCCACAGAAATAAGTGAGGGCAGCTGATTTCTCCACCACCTTATCTCCTTGTGTTCCATTTTGTGATTATAAACAAATACAACTGCCCCATCACATCTAGTTTGGCCCTCACTGAGGTGATAAAAGTGTCTGGCTATATGTGGGGACTCAAATAACTGAATAGTCTTCCTTTAAGGATATTGAATTAGGATATTGAAGGATATTTATTGAAGGAAGGATATCCTTCCTTTAAGGATATTGAATTAGGATATTGAAGGATCTTTAAGGATATTGAATTAGGATATATAAGGATATTCTTCCTTTGAGGATATATTCTTCCTTTAAGGAAGAATATTTACTGCACACAGAAAACTAAATGTTCAGGGAAGTGTTTGTAATGCAGGAGCATTCTATCATAAGAGCCCCCCACCTACAGTCTAAAGTGATATAGCCCCGAGACAGGATTATTACCTAAGAGAAAAATAGGCCAAAGAAGAATATTTCAGGTGCCTGATGAGGCACAGAAGCAATCACCTCAGTTCTAAATAGCCCATTATATTCCAGTCACATTCTGGATGTGTTTAGGGTGGTAAGCTGTCAATGGTATAAAGATTTTGCACTTTCTGAATTGTGTGATACTGACAAGGCTGTCTTTGATGGGTGGGAGGAATCAATAGATGGAAACTGTGAAAAGGAATGAAAGCTCGCTTAGGCATGAAGACTGGCCTCAGAAGGCTGTGAAATGTTGTGATGGGCCCTTTTGTGAGATATGAAAGATGGGGTAGACCTCAACAGTCATGTGTTTGAATCTAGGGATGGGCAAATCTTGTTGATCATTACAGAGTACTGTAATGCATTCTATGTGGGGCTGCTTTGCGCCCCCTCAGGGGACTAAGGAGGTGCAGTATGGCAGGGCTGAGTGGCTGTGGCTTCAGTCAGACAGGACTGGGCTTGCATGATCACGGAGGGGGAAATAAGCCATGGTGACTTATTTCCTCTGCCATGCATGCCGGTTGCATGCCAGGGGGATTTCGATAATTAGCCTCTCCAGCATGGCTTGGAGTGGTTAAGAAGCCACTCCAGAACCCTAAAACAACCCATGGGTTCTGGATGGCTTGTTCAACTCTGACAACTGTATAAGCTTGCTTGAATGCTTTGCTGTATCAAACAAAGGGGTATTCCAACCCATGCAAAGCCAGGTCCATTCGCTAGTCAGAAATAGAATAAGTTGTGGAACTTAACCGTCATCCATTTTATATTCTTTAGGGAAAGAATGCGAAGAGAAAACTCTCTGGAAAAGACCCTGATGCTGGGAAAGACTGAAGGCAAAAGGAGAAGGGGACGGCAGAGGATGAGATGGCTAGATAGCATCACTAATGCAATGAATATGAACCTGAGCACACTCCAGGAGAGTGCACAGGACAGGAAGGCCTGGCGTGCTATGGTCCATGGGGTCACGAAGAGTCGGACATGACTGAACGACTGAACAACAACTTTAACATTGAATCATCCTCTATGATGGAAGTATGGAAACAACTCACTCTGTACTACTAAACATCTTGGCTGTAAGGGGCCAGTGACTGGTGATCAGCATGACTTTGCCATCTGCCAGAGCTTCAACAGCTGTTTGGACTCCAGCTACCATTCCTACTGGCCAACAAAATGTCCATCTTAACTGCTTGGCCCCAGTGGCTGTAAGAAATCAGCAGATCAACTTGTCTTTGCCAATGTTATTTTTTCAACAGCTGCTCTGACTCTTTTCACTGTCTCAACCAGCCAGCAAAAATAGCCTTTCTTAGTTGCAAAGATTGTTCTTCATTTATATAGCTCCATTGTAGATAGTTATCTATATTTATCCATCATCTTGCCTTGCAATAACATATCTTTGCCAATATGTTCCCTCAGGGCTCCTTGCATTCATTATATCCATGATAGTTCTTTTGCAGAATGCTTCACTTTAGATCTATAGGAGGACACAGAGTGTTGGAGCCACAGAAAAGCTTTCATGCTGTGCAAAGTATTATTTCCAATTTTAAAAGTTGGAGTTGAAACAGCAATTCAAGCAAACTACAAAGCCACCCGTTTCACAGAGATATTTTGTTTGGCCATCTTGAAGACTTTGTCAAGAACAATTTAGGATGAAAACTGCTTCCTGGAAGGGGGCCATTTCAAATGCATCAAAGCTCTTATCGCAACAGCTGTTAACAGGTATTCTGGACTAAAACGCAAATTCTGTGATTGCTTAAATTGTCTGATTTATTCTAATGCAAATGTATGGGTATTATAGAAATTGGAGGCAATCATGGGGAGGGGAACCCAGAGAAGCTATACTGAGTGCAGATATCTTGTCCTAGTTCTGGCACAACAGCCTCCCACCCTCTGAGCTTTGAACAGATATGGGCAGTAAATTAACAACACTTGTAGAGCAATCCTATCCGTGTCTACCCAAAATAAGCCCTACTTGTTTCAAGACTTACATAAAATTGCATACACTGTAGATGTGCAGAAAAATATGTCAGAACAGAAAACATGCCCACACAGTGCACAGAATGCCAAGAATTTCTCCTTAAGAACAAATAAGGGCACAATTCTGGCATCACTATATTGATAAAAACATTTTCAAATACTAAGCACCCTCAGTTGAAGCAATAATCTAAACTGAAATTGGGAAGTCAGTAGGGGAGATGGTATCTATTAGATCCCAAGATGGGATCTAATGAGAAGTAATATTTGTTTGGGATACAGCTCTTTGCACAGTTTATTTCAAGCGGTTTATTTCCCCATACAGGAAGGTGAAGGAGAAGGAAAGGCGCAATCGTATGTGTGTTTAGACAGAAAAAGGTCTACAACTCCCAGCATACCCCAGCCAACACACTGGGAGTTGTAGGCCTTATTTCTGCCTAGACATGCATAGGATTGCACCTTTAGTACACTTCACTCCTCCTTTGACTTCCCTGAGCAGGGAAGAAGAAGGAGTGAAGTTGGCTCAGTTATTCTTCTCCCTTCTGAGGGGGTAGGCCTTTCTGGAGTGGAGGGGTGTCACTTGAGGCCCTGTGGGCTGAAGTGCCGGCCTGGTGGCTAAATTTGCCTAGCGGGCCAGGGGTTCCCCATACCTGGTATAAAGACAGAATACAAGCCCAGCTTATATGTAGTAGTCGAGAAAGTTTTCCTGATTGATTCATCTTCCCCCTCCCCCCACAGAGACCGCAGTTGCTATTGGTCCCATATGGGAAAACATACACAAGTATTACATTGGTGCTGTACCTCTATATCAGGGGTGAGCAACGTCTATAGGTCTGTGGACCAATTCCCCCCTAGAACGCACTGGGGACTGCACCCCTCCTTGCTGCCATGCCACCAATTTACCTGCTGAAATTTGGCGGTGTGGGGTTAGTGAAAAACTGGTGATTTTCCTTTAAAACAAGCCTTGTGGGGAGCAAAACCATGCTGCTGGGAGCGTGCTAATGGTAATGTTTATATGGATAAACCTTGTATTGGAATTCTCTTTAATATTTACTGATGTACATGTCCTCTTAAATGATCTATCTGCTTCCTGGAAATTAATGCACTGTCAGTGCAAATGCCTTCCCTTCTGACCGCTAAAGGACTGATATTACAACATTGGAAGCATAAATACCCACCTCCCTTAATGCAATGGATTGAAGACCTTACAACGCTTTCAACATTTGAACCGGTGATGTATAGACACCACCTGCAAATGGATAGTTATTTGCATATTTTTTGTTGAAGTTATGTGTAGTTCTTAGAAAGCCATATTTTAATTTCATATGCATGCATTGAATTGATATATTCAAATGTATGTAGCTACAATTTTTCCCCTTTTTCTTTTTTTGTTTTGTTGAAAATGTTCAATAAAAAAGTAATTATAAAAAATGTTTCTCAACAAGGCACAGACTCCTCACGTGCCTTGTTTTGAAGGGAAATCATGTTTTTTTTTTGCTGTTTTCATGGCAAATGCAGTGGCTGCAAAAATAGCCAGGCCCACATGCAGTCCATGTGCTGCATGTTTCCCACCACTGCTCTATATTTTTTTCTTGTGGGACAATTAGTGACAGGGGAAAGGGGGAGGAGGGAGAGAGAGGATTTCAATTGAGAAACCTGTATGGAAGGGAAATAAATCCCTCTCTCCCCACACTATGGTCCTAATCTGAATTGCAACACACACAATCTGTAAAGATACTTTTAAGGTTTTTTAAACTCATTGGAAGCCTTGTTCACAGACCTTCTGTATACACATCTTGTTTATTCCTCTGAGTCTGACTATTATGAGGAGTTTATTGGTACCTAGGGATAATATGTAAGTGGCTTCTCTCCAATAGATTCACACTTCCCTGTAAATCATAGCACAGAGTTTAAAAAGTAAAACAATCCTTAAAAACAGCAGACAGAACTATTATTACTTCCCCCCACAATATCCCTTGAAATCAGGCCCATTGAATAGAGGCATTTTGGATATATGTAAGGGTAGGCAACTCCGCATCCTCCAAATGTTTTGAATTACAACTCCCCATAGTCCCTGAGCATTGGCCATGCTGACTGAGGAATGCTGGGAGTTGTAGGAGTTTTTCTGTCTAAACAAGCATGGGATTGCATCCTTAATTAATTACCAGTAAAGAGCAAAAACTGAAAAAGGACAGCAGATGTTTATTTCTGAACTGGTATAGTTCCCTAGACCACCATTAACAGCAGTGGGAATTAAAGCACGCTGCTATGCAGTCTTTTCAGCTCTCTGCTTCAGTATGCTCTCCTGTTCAGTAAAGTGTAAGAATCTTAAGTGAATGCAGTGACAAAACTGATAATTGACTAGGCTCGGCATCAAAATGCTCATGTTGAGCAACAGAGCAAGTCATCTTCAGACCCAGTGGCCATGCAGAACATAGTGATGTAGAACTAGGCTACTAGATTAAGAATTCACTGATGTGTGAGTAAGTAGAGTGAAGGAGAGGAAAAACTGGAGATAAGCTGTATGGAAAGAGATATAGCCATCATTTTGCATTGGACTATTACGAGATGAAATATTGATATTTTACCTAACAGAGTTTGTTTGTGTCATTTTGGAAAGGTATCTTTGGCAGAATGAATTTGGTCATCTTTCAAATTAGATTTTCCCTTTAGTCATCTAATTCTGGTCACATTGCTATACTTTGGGGACTCCACACGGCTACTCTGCTTTGGATTCCTAGAGTGCCACTAGCTGCAAAACAAATTGTGTTGTAAGCAGTTTTGGAAGTCAAAATTTTCACTGACAGTACAATGGTGGATTTAAGACCTTTTAGATTTCTCCATTAACATACCATAAAAGGTGCAATTCAAAGAAATGCAATGCAGTTTGGCAACAAGACATGTTCTCTAACTCAGTGCTAATATTTTGGCTGGTTCTAACTCATGGGCAATTTCTCCCCATCCTTATTTTTCCTCTCTTTTAATTGGTTATATTCAGGCCAGACAACACATGACAGTGGAGGATTTGTATGGTAATCATGTGTTTTGTCCTACAGAGTGAATATCAGCTCTGTTAGGAGGATTGAGATAAAGGAACCAGGATGGGGAGAAAGGGTAAACCCCTCCCCCCAACACTGTGGCCCCAATCCAAAGTGGGAGCCTTAGCAGCTGCCTATAACAGCAGCCATTGCACTACATAATTAAGGGCCATTCACTATACAATGACAAATAGCTGAAAATGAGCCAGAAAAAATGGAGGATACAAGCATTTTGAAGAGTAATCTATGCATTCATAGACAAGGGAGACGTTGGATATGTGTTCAGAGATACAATAGTGATGAGTGCAGAATAACAAAATAAAATCCCTATATAGTAATTCAGAGAGACTGGTGGGGGGTGTTTCTGCCTTCGCTGCATATACATTGCCATCAACAGCATGTGCTGGCACACACTGTTCCTATTTGAAGAAGCCGCAAGTTACACTGCATAGAACATTGCTTCCCAGTATTCATTGAGTCATTTCATCAGGTGCTTGGTTACAGTGTATCTGTGACATCTGTAGCTTCCCATTAAACAAATAAAATAAATCATTCTCAATATGCCAGGAAATGCATTATCTCCTTTCAATGTGGATTTCTTTCGTGTCTATTTTAAAGCATGAATCCACATGATGGGCACATCTTAATGTTAGGGATGGGGAAGTCGAGGACCATCCGATGTCTTTGACCATAATCTTCAGGCAATGCCTGAACATCATAGATTTCTGGAATGTCGCAGGCCAAATTGAGATGTAATTGTCTGAGCAGTTCTAGAAACTTCTGGCCAGATCTCCAGATGGTGGTTATCATGGTGGTTATCTTCGCTTTAATGTCACCCCATCCTGTCCCCCAATCACTTGTTGTTCCTATTCTTTCCTACAGATATATAGGTCCAAAACTTCTGGAGGGCACCAGATTGGGGAAGGCTGTGCTAGGTGGACACCTCCTGTGTCTTCTCCAGTCCTGCAGCTGCACCTGCAGCTTTGATTTGGAATGATAGTCTTGAGCAGGGTAGACAATGTGGTCCCTGTGGGCACCAATGCACCCTCAGGCACCTTTCTTGGCACCCACCAAGATGACCTACCCTCCTACTTTGGTACTTTTTCTAAAAATAATGAAGTTTCTTGCTGGCAGCTGGGATCACATCAAAGCAAAGTGAGGGCCTCTGGCTACTCCCATCTTCTTTTCCCATGAATGGCTCTGGGCCACACATGGAGCTCAGAGACATTCTTAGGAAATGAAGATGGCAGGTGGCTGCAGGCTGATGCTTACATCTGCAGTGCACTCATTTTGTGGTGGTGCCCAGAACAGTTTCTCAAATTGCCCAGTGTGCCCATGGCCCCAAAAAGGTTGCCTACCCCTGGTCGTGAGGATGATGACCTAGGAATTATGGGGCGGAAAAAAAATCAGTTTTGAAGGGTGTGGCTATTAGATTAAATGAATCTGGTTTGGGGATACCAGTGCTTTTCTCAACTGATCGGGCTTGATGTCGGGAAAAGAAGAAAGCCTCTTCATCCACTTCCTCAAAGAAAAATGAACTGGGGGAGTGCAAGGACAGCCTTCCTATAGCAAGGAAGGATTTTCCATGCTCAGCTTCTTTAAAAACCTCGAACAAAGGAAAATCCACCACCTTGCAAGGTAGTCTGTTCCACTGTCAAACACTTGGTACCATTGGGAACTATTTCCTCATGTTTAGTCTAAGTCCTTTTTTATTGCAATTTGAACCTCTTGGTTTGGATCCTCACTACCTTTGTCACCCCCTTTTAGATACATTCAACTTTGTTGATATCCTTTTAACCCACAAATAGAAGGAAAACATCTCAGGATGTTGGAACAAAGATTTTAGTCCAGTCAGGGCTGTTAAAAAAAATCAGATCTTTGTTCCAGCATCCCGAGACATTTCTCTTCTATTCGTCAATATCCTTTTTAAACAGCAGTGTCCAGAACTGACTGTAGTACTGGGTGCAGTGCTCCCGGTGAGTTCTTCTGACCTTCACAGACTCAGCACAGTAAACCTATAAGCCAAGGTAGGCAACATGGGGCCCATGGGCACCAGTGCACCCTTGGACACTTTTCTTGGCAAGGTGCCCTACCACTCCCACATTTTAAAAAAAATTAATAAATGTTCTTACCAGCAGTTGGGATCATTTCAAAGCAATGTAAGGGGTCTCCAGCCGCTGCCGTCATTATGCCCCATGAATGTTCCTGGGTCAGACATCCTTACGAAATGAAGATGGCACGTGGCTGCAGGCCAATGCTCTTTCATCTGCAGTGCGCCCATTTTGTGGTGGTGCTCACAACACTTTCTCAAATTGCCAAATGTTTTCCTCTGCACTGTGTCCAGCCGCCAAGAAAAAGAAGGTGGTGGTAAATGGGCTGGGGGAAGGGTGAAGAGCATTTGAGGGGCTAAGGAGAGCAGTGATAGAGCTAGGAAGGGCAGCAGTAAGTCAACTGAGGGGTCAGAGAAGCCAGTAGGGGTTCAGAGACCCAGCTAGGAGCAACACTTGTTTAGTGTCTTGGGGCTCAGACTCTACCTGTGCCTTGTGCACAGCCTTTTGGGCATGTTACTTCACCTTTGGGACTAGACAAACTTCCTATGGCAGCCATTTTGTGGTGATGCCAATTTCTCAAATTCCCATATGTGCACACAGGCCCCCAAAAGTTGCTACTCCTGGTACAGAGGATCTAAAAACCCCATAGTAGCTTCTGCAAACCTTAGACTCATTTACTTCATTTCATAACTTCCTGTGACAATATTGCTTTGGTGTCTGAGTGTCTCTTAAAGCTACACAAACAAGACAGCAACATTATACATTTTTCATCAACCTTTCCTGAAAGCCTTCTTGAATTCAAAGAGCTGTGATAGATAACAGTATGAGCTATGAGTGAAGGGGCAATGCTGCTCTTTTGTTCCTGGCATTTTTACTCATGCACTCTTCTCACTTGCATGCTATTGTCTTGTAGTTTATCTATTATGCCACTGTTTCCTTGAACATTTGCAACAATTTGATGCCCTTGGTTTCATCTGGAAAAGAAGAACAACTTTGTTGTCAGCTTTTATCTGGAACTATTTTAGTGAACATTCACTATGAAATTTCTGTTTTTGAATTCATATTCATGCCGAGGCTACTTTGTCAGGAGCAGCTCACGATTTCATGGCCAACATGTCAACCATGGGCCTGTCTCAAATAATATCTTGCCCAACATATGTGGCAGGACACATTTTGGACCTGGTTTTCTGTTCTGGATTGGGAGAAAATGATCTGCGGGTGGGGGAGCCAGTAGTGACTCCTTTGGCATGGACAGATCACTATCTGATCTGTTTTGACCTTCAGGTCACCTATAACCTCTGCAGGGGTGGGGGACCAAATTTGATGGTCTGCCCCTGGAGACTGAATCTGGATGAATTTTTGAGGTCTCTTGGGGATTTTCCTGCAGGCTTAGCTGGCGGTCCTGCCGAGGTCCTGGTCACTGCTTGGAATGAGATGACCTGGGCTACTGATATGATTGCTCCCAAATGTCCCCGACCTAGTCATAGAACTGTATCAGCTCCTTCGTATTCCAATGAGTTGAGGGTGATGAAACAACTGTGTCGACGATTAGAGGGCAAATGGCTGAGAATGAATACAATCGAACACAGGTAGAATCCACTTGCAGTCTTATTCTGTGGCAGTGAGGGCGGCGAAGAAATCCTACTTCTCCACCACCATTGCATCTGCTCAGTGTTGTCCAGAAGAGCTCTTTCATTTGGTTAAAGGCCTCTTAGGCATAGGCCTTGGAACACAAGAACGCAAAACTTCAAAGGTTTGAACAATTTGTCAGACACTTTGCAGATAAATTGCTTGTATTCGTGCTGACTTGGATGCCATTGTTTTGACAGAGTCAGATATGTATGGGGCTGGTGCACCATCTAGTCATGTTATGGATACCTTTCAGCTTGCACAACCTGAGGATGTGGACAAACTGCTCGGAGGACAGTGGCCTACTACTTGCCCTTTGGATCCTTGCCTACCCTGGCTTGTGAAATCTGCCAGAGTTGGGCTGGATATCTGGACCTCTGAGGTGGTAAATGCCTCCTTGAGGGACGGTGAGGTCCCTGCAGCTTTGAAAGAAGCTGTGGTGAGGCCCTTGCCGAAGAAGCGAAATTTAGATCCCATGGTTCCAGATAATTACCGCCCTGTGTCAAATTTGCCATTCTTGGGCAAGATGCTAGAGTGTGTGGTGGCCTCACAACTCCAAGCCGTTTTGGATGAAACTGATTATTTAGTTCCATTCCAATCAGGTTTCAGGCCTGGTTATGGGATGGAAACAGTCTTGGTCACCCTGACTGATGCCTTATGCTGGGGAATGGATGGGGGCGGGGAGTGCAACACTGTTGGCTCTTCTGGACCTCTCAGTGGCTTTCAGTACCATCGACCATGGTATCCTTCTGGATCATTTATCTGGACTGGGCTTGGGAGGCACAGTTTTAAAGTGGTTCTGGTCCATTCTGGAGGAGCGGTCTCAGAAGGTGGTGCTGGGGGACTTCGGTTCCACCCCATGGCCATTAGCCTGTGGGGTGCTGCAAGGTTCTATCTTGTCCCCCATGCTTTTTAACATCCACATGAAACCGCTGGGGGAAGTCATCAGGAGGTTTGGGCTGAAATGTCATCAGTATGCAGATGATACTCAGCTCTACCTCTTGTTTCCATCTGCAAATCCCAGGGAGGCTGTGGAACTCTTGAACCAGTGTCTGGAGACTATTTTGAGATGGATGTGGGTGAGCAAGCTGAAACTTAATCCAGTCAAAATGGAGGTACTGTGGGTTGGGAAACCAACTACTTCGGATGGAGGTTTACAACTGGCCTTTGATGGGGTTGTGCTCCCCCTGAAAGACCAAGTGTGCAGTCTGGGAGTCCTCCTGGGCTCTGAGCTAACTGGGGAAGCCCAGGTGGCTGCAGTGTCCAGGAGTGCTTTTTACCAGCTTAGGCCGGTACACCAACTGCAGCCCTATCTGGAGAGGACAGACCTTGCCTCAGTTATCCAAGCACTATTGACTCCCAAACTGGACTACTGTAATGAGCTATACGTGGGGCTGCCTTTGAAGACCATTCAGAATCTCCAGCTTGTGCAGAATGCAGCTGCTCGAGTATTGGTGGGGGCGAGGCAATTCAATCACATAACGCCTATGCTGCACCAGCTGCACTGGTTACTGGTGTGTTCCTCAGCCCAATTCAAAGTGCTGTTTTTGACCTTTAAAACCTTAAACGGTTTAGGACCAAGTTACTTGAAGGACTCCCTCCACCCATATCAGCCTGCCTGCACTTTAAGATCAGAAAGAGAGGCCCTTCTCATTTGCCCACCCGTGAGAGCAGTCAGGTGGGTGATCACAAATGAGAGGGCCTTCTCTGCAATGGTCCCACACCTTTGGAACAAGCTGCCATCGGATGGCTGGGGAATGCTGGGAGCTGTGTGACCTTTTTATGTCTAAATATGCATAGGATTACGCTCTAAATTAAGTTTTTTATTCATTCATTGAAGATATTCTAGGCTGCCTTTCAGGGCAGAAGCCCTCCTAAGGCAGCTTATGACATTAATATTCATATAATTAATATTCATATAATTAAAAATATATTTTTATAATTTCCTCCATCCTTTCCTATCCCATATTTTTTAGGAGAGCCCCCTGACCCTTAAGAAGCTTTTTGGGGAAGGTGGGAGCATATGGACAGGAAACTTTCCATGACCTTCCTTAACAACTTACCTTACAGTGCAAATGTATATATGTCTACTCAGGTGTAAGGCCTATTGATTACAGTGGGACTTAATCCCAGGTAAGTGCATACAAGATTGCAGCCTTAGGGTCCAAGCCAATATTAAAAACAAACATCCATGACCAGCAGCAATTCAAATTATTTGTTTGGATCCCAAGTTTTCACTCCATTAATAGATGAGGAGTTGCACTCATGGAAGGTAGCGCAACATTCCTTCTGTCAACAGAAACAGCTTCTGTTCATGGAACAAAACCTCAGGGTCTCTACCATTCAAAACAGCAGCAGAACGAACTATTAAAAACCTATTCAAATAAAAATGCTTTACAATTTACATTTACTGTTTGATCTCCAAATAAGTTAGTCAAGACCATCAGATGTCTTCAGTGATGTGAATCCTATGTTGAACAGTATTCATCCTCTTTAGACACAATTTTATTTTTTGCCTCTTGAGACCTTTGTTCAACCAGACTCGCCTGTGAAAAACCATGAACACAATCTCTGAGCTGTCTCCTATCTTTGTCTTTGCTTGAAGGACCTTTTGTGTTGATAATCTTGGCTGTGCTGTACTTTTTAATTTGCACTCTTATTGTTCAGACCATTAAAAAAAAAGGATGTAGGAAAGCACTTATAACACTACATAACGTTTGGACTTTTTATATTCACTGTGATCATGTAATAAAATGGGGGTATTATTTCTTTTACAGCACTCCATGAAGCAGGCTTTAATTGAACGGGCTCAGTAGTAATCTCTTGGTCACACTGTGCTCTTTCTTTTGCAGTATTCAGTGCTGTAGGTGGATTCTTTATATGCACGAAAGCTTTTGATTTTGCCAAGCAACACTTTGGACAAAAGTGTGTTTGGAACCCAGCAGCTGAGATAAGTAAAGCCACACGGATGTTCCTATTCAGTGAGCCTAATAAAGAGTGTTACGTGTAGACTGGTTTTTTGTGTGTGAATTGGCCTTCCCAGCATAGAAATACGTATTTCATAGTGTAGTTCCATCTCATAATTCTCTTTTGAATTAAATACTGAATACGAGAAAGTAATGCATTTGGAATTGCCACTGGCTGTGTTCAAGTTTAAGAGGGAAAAATCTCAAATCAAGAAGTGTCTTGGGTTCTTTTGCACCTGCTCCCCTTCACCTCAGGGAGAAAACACCCTTATATCCAGTCTAATTTTTCCACTCTTATATTCAGTTGCAAGCCCGGGCCAAGACTTGCTCTTCCAGCTCTACCATCCTCAGCTGTCTGAAGTTTTCCTGTTCCATCATCATTCCACCCTTTTTTCTTTGCCGCCCCATATGCTTAAAACTGGCTCCCAGAGCACCTGATTGATCCCATCTCTCTCTCTTTCTCTCTCTCTCTCTCTCTCTCCCCCCCCCCCCATCAAACCCCTTCCCCAAACCCACTTTCTCTGTGTAGACTTTGGTACAATCTCCTAGTTCCTATGCCATACTGCAGCTAAACCTAAGTATGTGTAAATGAATGTCAGGAACTTCTGGATCTGTGTGTGGCTGCCTTGTGTGGTGACCCACTGAACTGCAGGTGGTAGCCTTCTCACTGTGAAGTACCTTCAGGCCCTGGATGGAGTCTGCCCACCGGAACTTTCTGGGCAGGAAGGAGTAAAGGAGCGTTCAATGACAACCCACAATCAACCCATACTCAACCCTGACTATGGGTTGAGTGTGGTTGTTGTGTTGTGTGAACTAGGTCACTATAGGGCAGCTTCCTACGTTCCTATGAAATTCAGCTCCATTTATCTTATAAGCTGAGAAAAAAGCACAGTTAATTCCTAGGTTTTACAACATTCCAGTGGCTTAAACAATTTACTAACTTTTTTTTTCTCATGGGAGTCTGATTACAGTACAAGCCTGTTAGACCTAGATGGGTAACCAAAGGGAGAGTCATTTCCATTTCAGCAGCTAGCAGCATTAAAAACAACCCAACATGCTCAAATGTGAGGCATACATAATGAGGAAAATGTCCCCAGCATTATCTCTGATAATTCTACAAGGAGGATATGTTTCGAGGTATAGGGATTATTACACCGTCATGTAATGAAGCTACAATTTTGAAAGGATTAGTCTTTCTGAATGGTTGGAATAAATGAGAAGTCCATGCAGACTTAAGCACCCACTTGAACAATATCATTTAATTTCTTTTAACCTGTTCTATTAAGAAATATTATATATTATCCCAGATTGCTCATTTATTTTGGGGAGTCAATCAATATAAATACCACTGAATCAAATCAACATTTAACGACAGTGATTTCAAGGTTGGATTTGTACTTATTCTTAATAAAGTGTGTGTGTGTGTGTGTGTATATATATATATATATATATAATCTGTGATGATCTTATGTGCTTAGGGAGACCAGATTTACACTGATTGCAATGAATTCCCTAATTCCCTTTTTAATTACTGAAGAGCCCAAAATGCCAACTGAGTTCAAACTCATGAAAGCATGCTATTTACATTTCATTATATGAGACCAATGCCCCCCACCCCCCATTTTGGGTGTGTATTCCAAACATCTGCTTCTACAAAGTATTGCGTAATATTATTCCAATAGATCTAAAAAAGATGACAGATGCATAGCTGACATGAATACAATCCTTCTTTGTGGCTCTCACACATGCTTTGCATCCATCTTCAGAGATAGGTTAAACAAAAGGTTATTTTCTGCAACCAAGTATGTGACAACCTCCTTACCAGAACACTTGAAATGAGATTTATACATGCTTAATATAGGTGTGTGTTTTAAAAACAACTCACACTCATGGACCCAGTTCGTATTATTAAACAACTCATGGTTTGCTAATCATGGGTTGTTTGGGAGGCTGCTCCTGACTGTCTGCCCATTTCTGCTTTGCTAAACAACCCAGGTACATCCCATTTCTGGGTACTTTTCAGTAACATCTGAACCCAGAACTCTGGGTTGTTGAGAGAAAAGCAATTCAGAGTTTTAACCCAAGAACATATATACTAATCTTAAATACATTTGCTAAAAAGAAGCAAAGCATTTTTGGGGCCTAGTAAGATGGCTGATGCCAGCATAACGTAAGCCCTCTTCACACATTCTCTGGAACAAATGGGAACAGGGATGGCAGCTGTGCATGTTGGCCTCAACCCCAATGTCCCTTTGCATGCCAGCCCCACCTCAGATACCTGGCGTTGCTGGGGTTGAGTGGCAAAGTCTGCGGGAGACTTCTACTTGTCTTTGCTTGAACGCAAGCAGAACTCTGCATGATTGGGGACCCTGATTTTATGCATCTTAAGGTTTGCATGGCATTGAAATGGAAAAAGGAAGAAAAAATTTAAAAAGATAATGATAAACATGATAGTGATCCCACCTAAAAATAGCAACGTAAGCCTCTTTCACACATAACTTATTATATTTGTCTGGTAAGGAGGTCGTCACATACTTGGTTGCAGAAAGTTGCCTTTTGTTTAACATATCTCTAAAGATGGATGCATGAACTTGAGCACACTCCGGGAGAGAGCTCAGGACAGGAAGGCCTGGCGTGCTATGGTCCATGGGGTCACAAAGAGTCGAAAACGACTGAATGACTGAACAACAACAACAAAGATGGATGCAAAGCACATGTCTTCTCAGGCAAATGAGCTGTGAAGAAGGAAGCCAATCCATGATGGCCAGACACCCACCTGGGCACTCTAGGCCAACAGGAAATTCTCTCCTAGGCACGGAAGAAAATGTTTTTTCCCCCAGATTGAAAACTTCCTCATTCATTATTCATTATTTGGGCTGAAAGGGTTTATCCTATAAAGGTGAGACTTGACCAACCAGCCCAATGCAAAGACTAAGCTCCTACTCATAGAATCATAACATGCAAATAGAAGTTACTGTCCTTTTTGGTAATATATGACCTCATCCCTGTACATGACCTGCAAATCCACACCTGGCTCTCTACGTGAGACAAGATTCTGTCACAAGACATGGAGCGAGAGTACACACCCAGGGACTTACCGGCACATGAGTTGACAAGCAACTGATAATGGTGGAGGGAGAGAGGTTTGGGCTTTGAAAGAGAGGGCATTTTCTTGGTTAAGCTGATCAACTTTTAAAATCCATCTAACTGGAAAAACACAGCTCGCTCAGACTGCAAGGCGGTGGCTGAAACACAGAGCTTGTGGAGCCAGAGGAATGGCACAGGCGCCTGGCCAATCCTTCAGCTATGGTCTTACACCTATGATTCTTTGGATGATGTAGGACTCAGGTCCATCATGTATTTCAACCTCAATTATAATGCTATAGCCAATCTCATTGGCTGTTTCCTGGAAGTTGGCTTTGGAAAGACATCTACACCATGTAGCAGATACCCATCAATTGTGAAGAATAACAGTGCGATTCTTTTATTTTTATCCATCAGGCCATGATTCGCAGACAGTGAGATGGGCCCCCTTGGCAAGTGGTGGTGACCTAAAAGGGAGGGCATGATATTCCAAGGAGAGCATAGATGCTGAAGCCAAAGGGGCTTTCTTTGCCTGCCATCGGAGAGCCTTCTGATGCCATCATTGTTTCTTCCTAATACGAGCTGCTGCCTTCTCATGATGTTTGCCTACATGTCAGGAGTGCGGAACCCCTTTAATCTCAAGGACTGAATTAAATTTTGGAAAAGCTCTCGGAGGACACATTCCAGTGGTGGGCAGGGATGAAGGCAAAAGGGGGTGAAAGAAAAGGGCCCAAAGAAAAATGTGGAAGGGTCAAAATACCCGAAACACCAGCCTATTTTTGCTTAAATCTCCTACTGCCAGTAACTCAGCCTTAGGAGAGGCATTTTGAGCTTTTAGAGTGGGAAAAATCTATGCAAAAACAGTGGAGGCTGGTGGCTCCGATCCAAAGTGTTGGATAGAGGTCTGACTGGTTCTGACTGAAACCCAGAGCAGATTCACCACCCCACTGACATCGGAGCCACCAGCCACCACTGTGTACAAGACAGGAAACCACCAAATGATCGGTGGTCAGGGGAAAGGAGGTGTGGCCACCTGAAGAACATTGGAGGGCCAGATTTGGACGCCTGGAAGGCTGGGTTTAGCCTGCAGGCCGGAGGTCCAGCACCCCTGCTATACCTGGTCTGGGGAGGGAGTCAGAGATATCCTATTCTTGTCTCTTCTAATTCCCTGTTCTCATCTCTTCTAGCACCCAGTTCACAGAACAAGGGTTTCTGCATGTGCATTTGTGGAACAAATGATTAGTGGTGGGTTGGGTGAGTGTGACAGAAGCTACCATAAGTTTCAAAAGTTTGAGAGACACTGCTATCAGAAACACCGGTTCATTGTATTCTGCAACAAGTTTTTATTTCATTCAGATACCTGTCAACTTAACGAAAAGCAGCTTGACAATGTTCCCCAAAGCATCAGCTGTAGTAGCTAGAGCATATGGCAGGTTCTTGAAAAGGCAAGCAGAGTACAGAGAGTGACTAAGGCTTTGAAACAGAAAATGAATTCTTAGTGCCCTGGATCACTCGGAGAAGAGATTGTCCTCCAAGAAGGTTGGTTAAATTTGCATAGAACTTCTAATATTTCTGGTTGTCCTTCAGTGCAATGAACCCTCTTACTGAACACCAAATGAACAGAACTATCTGATATTATCTGTATGCTGTCATCTTAAATGTTTAAAACCTACCTAGTGTCGCAATCCCCTTCATGGATCATTGCCTTGTTGTGGCGAAGGGGCTTGTGTAACTCAGTGAAGCCATAAGCTATGCCGTGCAGGGCCACCCAAGATGGACAGGTCATGGCAGAGAGTTCTGACAAAATGTGGTCCACTGGAGAAGGAAATGGCAACCCACTCCAGTATTCTTGCCAAGAAAACCCCATGGAACGTATCACAAGGCTAAAAGATATGACACTGGAAGATGAGCCCCTCAGGTCGGAAGGTGTCCAATATACTACTGGGGAAGAGCAGAGGGAATTTCCAAGTTGCTCCAGAAAGAGTGAAGTGGCTGGGCCAAAGCCAAAAGGACACTCAGCTGTGGATGTGTCTGGTGGTGAAAAGAAAATCCGATGCTGTAAAGAACGATATTGTTTAGGAACCTGGAATGCAAGATCAATGAATCAAGGTAAGCTGGAGGTGGTCAAACATGAGATGGCAAGATTGAACATTGACATCTTGGGAATCAGCGAACTACAATGGACAAGCATGGGCAAATTTAATTCAGGTGACCATCATATCTACTACTGTGGGCAAGAATCCCTTAGAAGAAATGGAGTAGCACTCATAGTCAACAAAAGTGTGGGAAAAGCAGTACTGGGGTACAATCTCAAAAACGAGAGAATGATCTCAGTACGAATCCAAGGCAAACCATTCAACATCACAGTCATTCAAGTCTATGCCCCAACCACTGAGGCTGAAGAAGGAGAGGTTGATCGGTTCTATGAAGACCTACAACACCTTCTAGAACTAACACCAAAAAAAGATGTCCTCTTCATCATAGGGGATTGGAATGCTAAAGAAGGAAGTCAAGAAATCACCGGGATAACAGGCAAGCATGGCCTTGGTGTACGAAATGAAGCAGGACAAAGGCTAATAGAGTTTTGCCAAGAGAACATGCTGATCATAGCAAACACTCTTTTCCAACAGCACAAGAGGCAACTTTACACATGGACATCACCAGACGGTCAATATCGAAATCAGATTGATTATGTCATTTGCAGCCAAAGATGGAGAAACTCTATACAGTCAGTAAAAACAAGACCTGGAGCTGACTGTGGCTCAGATCATGAGCTTCTTGTTGCAAAATTTCAGCTTACATTGAAGAACATGGGGAAAACCACTAAACCTTTCAGGTATGACCTAAATCATATCCCTTACGAATATACAGTGGAGGTAAGGAATAGATTTAAAGGATTAGACCTGATAGACAGAGTGCCTGAGGAACTATGGACGGAGGTCCGTAACATTGTTCAGGAGGCAGCAACTAAATCCATCCCGAAGAAAAAGAAATGCAAGAAAGCAAAGTGGCTGTCTGATGAGGCTTTACAAGTAGCTGAGGAAGGAAGGGAAGTGAACAGCAAGGGAGAAAGGGGAAGATATACCCAATTGAATGCAGATTTCCAGAGAATAGCAAGGAGAGACAAGAAGGCCTTCTTAAATGAACAATGCAAAGAAATTGAAGAAAACAATAGAATGGGAAAGACTGGAGTCCTCTTCAAGAAAATCGGAGATCTCAAGGGAACATTTTGTGCAAAGACGGGCATGATAAAGGACAAAGAAGGCAGTGTCCTAACAGAAGCAGATGAGATTAAGAAGAGGTGGAAAGAATACACAGAAGAACTATACAGGAAAGATCTTAATGTCCCTGATAGACATGATAGTGTGGTCACTGAACTTGAGCCGGACATCCTCGAGAGTGAAGTCAAGTGGGCCTTAGGAAGCATTACCAACAGCAAAGCTAGCGGAGATGACAGTATTCCAGCTGAGCTATTTAAGA
Source organism: Heloderma suspectum (assembly GCF_057233095.1). Taxonomy (NCBI): domain Eukaryota; kingdom Metazoa; phylum Chordata; class Lepidosauria; order Squamata; family Helodermatidae; genus Heloderma; species Heloderma suspectum. The sequence continues at coordinate 31,860,812 of NC_139460.1, read as the reverse complement.
TCCTAAAAGATGATGCTGTTAAAGTGCTGCACTCAATATGCCAACAAATTTGGAACACTCAACAATGGCCACAAGACTGGAAAAGGTCAGTTTACATTCCAATTCCAAAGAAGGGCAATGCCAAAGAGTGTTCAAACTACCATACAATTGCGCTCATTTCACATGCCAGCAAGGTGATGCTCAAAATCCTACAAGCTGGGCTTCAGCAGTATGTGAACCGAGAACTACTGGAAGTGCAAGCTGGGTTTCGAAGAGGCAGAGGAACTAGAGATCAAATCGCCAACATTCGCTGGATCATGGAGAAACCAAGAGAATTCCAGAAAAACGTCCCTTTCTGCTTCATTGACTATGCTAAAGCCTTTGATTGTGTGGATCACAACAAACGGTGGCAAATTCTGAAAGTGATGGGAGTACCAGACCACCTTACCTGTCTCCTGAGAAACCTGTACGAGGGTCAAGAAGCAACAGTAAGAACCAGACATGGAACAACTGATTGGTTCAAAATTGGGAAAGGAGTACAACAAGGCTGTATATTGTCACCCTGCTTATTTAACTTATATGCAGAGTACATCATGAGAAATGCTGGGTTGGATGAATCTAGGGATGGCGGAGAATTTCTCCACGAATCTCGGGGAGGCCAAATGCCAACACATTCGGCCCCCCGAAATTGGCGGTGAAATTCTCCGCCCCCTGCCCCCCCCCCCGGGATGGGACTTACCTCCCTCCAATCTCCCTCTCGGCAGCGGGTCCTGGCGGCATTTCAGCGGTGTTTCGGTGGAGGCGGCGGCCGGTCTTTTGACTGGCTGCCGCCGCCGCCATTACAAAGTGAATGTAAAAAACAAACAAACACACACACATGATAGGCTATGTAACGATTTACGTAACCTATCACGGCTTGATTTCCAAAGTCAGCCGTGATAGGCTACGTAACGATTTACGTAGCCTATCACGGCTGACTTTGGAAATCTAGCCGTGATAGGCTATGTAAATCGTTACGTAGCCTGTCACGTGTGTGTGTGTGTGTTTTACATTCACTTTTTTATTTTGCGGCCGGGGAGACGGGGCGCTTCTCCCTGGCCTGAATTTCGGCCGGGCGAGGCGGGGCACCTCCCCCCCCCGGCCTGACCTTCGGGGGGAGAACCGAAGCGCCTCCCCCCCACCATGAAGCAAGCTGCGGGACCAGGTAAGTGACTTTCGGACATCCCTAGATGAATCACAGCTCGGAATTAAGATTGCTGGGAGAATTATCAACAACCTCAGATACGCAGACGATACCACCCTAATGGCAGAAAGCGAAGAAGATCTAAAGAGCCTCTTGTTGAGGGTGAAAGTGGAGAGTGCAAAAGCTGGTTTGAAACTCAACATTAAAAAAAACGAAGATCATGGCATCTGGCCCCATCATTTCCTGGCATATAGAAGGGGAAGAAATGGAAGCAGCGACAGATTTTATTTTCTTGGGCTCCAAGATCACCGCAGACGGTGACTGTAGCCATGTAATTCAAAGATGCTTGCTCCTTGGGAGGAAAGCTATGGCACACCTAGACAGCATAGTAAGAAGCAGAGACATCACCTTGCCGACAATGGTCCGTATAATCAAAGCTATGGTTTTCCCAGTAGCAACGTATGGCTGTGAGAGCTGGACTATAAGGAAGGCTGAGCGCCGAAGAATTGATGCCTTCTTACTGTGGTGCTGGAGAAGACTCTTATGAGTCCCCTGGACTGCAAGGAGGTCAAATCAGTCCATCCTAAAGGAAATCAACCCTGACTGCTCATTGGAAGGACAGATGCTGAAGCTGAAGCTCAAATATTTTAGCTACCTAATGCGAAGAGAAAAGTCACTGGAAAAGACCCTGATGCTGGGAAAGATTGAAGGCAAAAGGAGAAGGGGACGGCAGAGGATGAGATGGCTAGATAGCATCACCGATGCAATGAATATGAACTTGAGCACACTCCGGGAGAGAGCGCAGGACAGGAAGGCCTGGTGTGCCATGGTCCATGGGGTCACGAAGAGTCGGACATGACTGAACAACTGAACAACAAATAAAGCCTTTTATTCATCCTTCATGTTTTGTTTTTTATGCATATCTGCTCAGTTGGTGATTTTATAAAGCTGAAAATTAAAAATGATTTATCTTTATTGCCTAGTGTTTATATTCATTCCTAATTTGGGATCAGTTAGTTATCTCATTTACTGATTTAATCAATTGCCCAATAAAAGTCATCTGGGTGGTTACAAAGTAAAAACAAATGAAAAATCACAATTACAACAGTTACAGCAGATTAAGAAGCCAAGAATTTGATAAGCGTACTATCCGCATCTTCAACCAAGTCACTGATGAAGCTATTAAACAATATTGGACCCAATAAGGGGTCCTGCACAGAATGTCACTAGATATTTCTTCCAAATCTAATGTTTATTGATTGGCTACTACTATCCTTTATATATATAGTTAGGGCACAATCCTATTGGGATAGTAAGCTGCCTCCAAACGCAGAGGCGGACAACTATTCAATGCAGGGAGGGTAGAACATGGAGAGGATCCTCCTCTCCGTGCTCCAGCCACCCTGCATTCGTGGCTAAACAGCCAATTTTATCTGTCTAGCTGGGGACCTCGGGGGGCGGGGGGGGAAGCTGGATGGCACATAGGAAGCATTGTACTGACTCTTCCATGGCCTCCTCTCCTCCCCGCCCCTGGGACCCCCCCCTTTTACCCGCTCCATTCTGTGCTTACAAGCACAGAGACAGGGCCAAACTGTGCTGCCTACAAGGCAGCAGGGGAGGGTGAAGGCAATGAGGATTCTGGGAACTGAGCTTGGTTCCAAGCTTCATTCCCAGGAACCAAAAAATCCTATGGCTGTCTAGACACTGCCTAGCAGCCATGGGATTGCTCCCTCTGTCAACCAGTCAAATGCCATTTTATTGTAATTTTTGGTGGTCTAGAGTTTCCAATCTTTTTCATCATAAGGCTGTCATGGAGAAATAGGTAACTGAATGACTGTAGAAATCCAGATATATTATGTCAGATGTGTACTCCTTATTTCCTAAACTAGTTACTCTCACAATGAAGGAAATTAAGTTGGACTGCAGTGATTTATTCTTTTCTCTTTTGGAAGAAACATATAAATGCAGATGTCAGGTATGACTCCACTTGTCTGCTTCTGTCCAATTGATCCTTGGTCTCTGTGGAATATGGTTGTTGTTGTTTATTCGGTCAGTCACTTCCGACTCTTCGTGACTTCATGGACCAGCCCACGCCAGAGCTTCCTGTCGGCCGTCGCCACCCCCAGCTCCCCCAAGGTCGAGTCCGTCACCTCCAGAATATCATCCATCCACCTTGCCCTTGGTCAGCCCCTCTTCCTTTTGCCTTCCACTTTCCCTAGCATCAGCATCTTCTCCAGGGTGTCCTGTCTTCTCATTATGTGGCCAAAGTACTTCAGTTTTGCCTTTAATATCATTCCCTCAAGTGAGCAGTCTGGCTTTATTTCCTGAAGTATGGACTGGTTTGATCTTCTTGCAGTCCAAGGCACTCTCAGAATTTTCCTCCAGCACCACAGTTCAAAAGCATCTATCTTCCTTCGCTCAGCCTTCCTTATGGTCCAGCTCTCGCAGCCATAGGTTACTACAGGGAATACCATTGCTTTAACTATGCGGACCTTTGTTGTCAGTGTGATGTCTCTGCTCTTCACTATTTTATCAAGATTTGTCATTGCTGTCCTCCAAGTCTTCTGATTTCCTGGCTGCAGTCAGCGTCTGCAGTAATCTTTGCGCCTAGAAAGACAAAGTCTGTCACTGCCTCCACGTTTTCTCCCTCTATTTGCCAGTTATCAATCAAGCTGGTTGCCATAATCTTGGTTTTTTTGAGGTTGAACTGCAACCCAGCTTTTGCACTTTCTTCTTTCACCTTCGTCATGAGGTTCCTCAGCTCCTCCTCGCTTTCAGCCATCAAAGTGGTATCATCTGCATATCTGAGATGGTTAATGTTTCTTCCAGCTATTTTAATTCCAGCCTTGGCTTCATCAAGCCCAGAACGTTGCATGATGTGTTCTGTGTACAGGTTGAATAGGTAGGGTGAGAGTATACAACCCTGCCATACTCCTTTCCCAATCTTAAACCAGTCCATTATTCCATGGTCTGTTCTTACCGTTGCTACTTGGTCGTTATACAGATTCCTGAGGAGGCAGACAAGATGACTTGGTATCCCCATACCACCAAGAACTTGCCGCAATTTGTTATGATCCACACAGTCAAAGGCTTTAGAATAGTCAACAAAAAAGAAATAGATGTTTTTCTGAAGCTCCCTGTCTTTCTCCATTATCCAGCGGATATTGACAATTTGGTCTCTAGTTCCTCTGCCTTTTCAAAACCCAGCTTGTCCATCTGGCAGTTCTCGTTCCATGAATTGCTGGAGTCTACCATGCAAGATCTTGAGCATTACCTTACTGGCATGTGAAATAAGTGCCACTGTTCGATAGTTTGAACTTTCTTTGGTGTTTCCCTTTTTTGGTATGGGGATATAAGTTCATTTTTTTCCAATCTGTTGGCCATTCTTGTGTTTTCCAAATTTGCTGGCATACGGCATGCATCACCTTGACTGCATCATCTTGCAAGATTTTAAACAGTTCAGCTGGGATACCGTCATCTCCTGCTACCTTGTTATTAGCAATGCTTCTTAAGGCCCATTCAACATCACTCTTCAGGATGTCTGGCTCTAGCTCACTGACCACACCGTCAAATCTATCCCCGATATTATTATCCTTCCTATACAGATCTTCTGTATATTCTTGCTACCTTTTCTTGATCTCTTCTGCTTCTGTTAGGTTCTTGCCATCTTTGTTTTTGATCATATCCATTTTTGCCTGGAATTTACCTCCGATGTTTCTAATTTTCTGGAAGAGGTCTCTTGTCCTTCCTATTCTATTATCTTCTTCCGCTTCCACGCATTGCTTGTTTAAAAATAATTCCTTATCTCTTCTGGCTAACCTCTGGAATTCTGCGTTTAATTGGGCATATCTCCCCCGATCACTGTTGCCTTTTGCTTTCCTTCTTTCTTGGGCTGCTTCCAGTGTCTCAGCAGACAGCCATCTTGCCTTCTTGGTTTTCTTTTTCTTTGGGTCGTTTTCTGTTGCCACCTCCAGAACAATGTTGAGAACTTCTGTCCATAGTTCTTCCAGGACCCTATCTACTAAATCTAGTCTCTTAAATCTATTCTTCACCTCCACTGCATATTCATGAGGAATATTAGTGAGCCCATATCTAACTGATCTGTGGGTCTTCCCTATTCTCTTTAGTCTGATTCTAAATTGTGGAATATGGTAGGGTGTGTGAAATGCAAAGAACTCTGTTGTGACTTTGTTGCTCTAAAATATCTCTGAGGGTGCAAGATCTCTGCACGTACACCCTAGCTATGGGCGTGATGTTTATAGAATCATAGGGTTGGAAGGGGCCTACAAGACCATCGAAGTCCAACCGCCTGCTCAATGCAGGAAGCCTGATTCCCAGGTGGTCTCCCATCCAAGTACTAATCAGGGCTGACTCTGCTTAGCTTCTGAGATCAGATGAGATCAGGCGCATCCAGCCCCCCACTCCACAGGTGCCTTAATACTCCATTCTTACTTCCCAGATTTTGCTGAGGCATTTAGTCTTCCCAGAGATGTTGTCTCTTATTACAGATAAAGCCTATCTTTTTAAATACTGTCCACAATGCCAGGTACTTTCTGGTTTCCTCAACACTTTACATTCTGTCTCTGGGTTCAGTCCTACTTCAGTTTTGCCATTGTCTCCATGTCAACAGTAACAGAGAGCCTTCTCGAGCAAATGGAAGAGGCCTTCTTACTCTCTGATGCCTTGATGATGCTTGTGTAGTAAAATACTGCCCATTGACTGTACAATAACTGCTATTAGTTATTTTAATAGGTTGTGAAACATGGCACGGATACTACAACGGTTTCTGAAGTCAGGCTGGAAGAATCTGGGAGATCTAGACAGATAGTGTCAGCTACGTTATTATTCACAGTTCATGAATACACTAGAGATGCTAGATAATTTCATTCAGGCCACATTTTTAAGCAAACTGACCTAATTTGCACTTCCCAGACCAATATATCACAACACCGTTATCCTGCAGATTGCACACTTCTCCAGATTTTGCAGTGCAGTTCTCAGTAAAAAAACAAAAAATGCGTGTATAATGCGTATTTTAGGGGGAAATGCATACAATGCATATTTTAGGGGGAAATGTGCATAAAATTATATTTTAGTGGGCAAATGCATGCAATTTAAATGTGTTTTCACACATTTTTAAAAGTGTGCATAAAATGGAATGAAATGGACTTACATTAACACAAATATGAAGATATGTAAAACTGACACAGACCAGAAATAGACTGATCCATCCTTCTCTACACTACACTATACGATAATATACTACTATACTTTGTGGCCCATACATCAGATACAAAAGCCTAACCTACATATTCTTTCTACTAGCAAAGGGTATTGTTAGAAAGCAGATGTTTGTTAAATGAAACTAAAAAGTTTGTATTTAGTTAATAATCCTCTGGCACTTTCTAGAAGTATGCGGAGATAATGGTGGCGGTGTGTTTGGTAACATTTTCTCCCTTTCAAGAAAGGATCAATGGTTGATATAAAAGACTATACTGATATGAGCTATTGCAGTGTACATAAAGAGTCTCAGGCAAGCTTCTACCCTGATGACGTTGCCAGGGTATAGGACGTTACAATTCATCTGTAAAGCATCTCAGGCAATACAAAATCAAACTCTGATTTATCCAGTCTTTTCCATTTTAAACATTCAGAAAGTTCTTTGATCACAAGGCTAGAATGAGTACAGAGAGGAATTACATACTATGAAAAGTTATGTATCATCGGACAATTTTTGTTTTCTACTCAGTGATTCTTGTATGCCATCTGGACATATGAATATTGAGGACTTGATGCAAAAATAAGAACAGATTCATTTCTATATCACTCAGTTTCTTTTCAACTGCTAATGTGCAGAGGGAATATCATTTGTATACATTGATCCAGCTTGCATATGGCCCATAGCTCACAAAAGAAAATATTTTCCAGCTGTCTAACGTTCATGTATTGTAATTATATGTCCAACTGATTTGAATATGGTGTTCACAAAGCTCTTCATATGGATTAAAATCTTCAATGGCTGCAGGGAAAGTTGTTTTTTTTAAAGCAGAGATGAAAAAAATGTTTGTTGCTTGTACAATATACAAGGAGTCTACAAGGCATCAAAGGCCTTTAACTTTCATCCTTAATTGAAGAATACATTCTGTGCAATTGATATCAGTAGACATATTCCAGTTATACCAGCTTACAGAGGGAGTAAAGGGAACAGTATAAATACATCAGTATAGTCTGATGTATTTTGATTTGAAGACTGAACTCTGTGAAACAGAATTCATAAGAGCTTACAGCCCAATCTTAGCTGCATGCATTAGAATGTGTGAGTAGTTCCTCTGAAGTCTATGGCTGGTGTTCTAGTATTCTGTAATGCTAGTATGTGTCACTAGGTGCTGCTATAGTATGGTAGCTATGGTTAGAATTGTTCATAGCCCTTCTTTCATTCAAGTGCTATAGCAAGGCAGGGTAATCTATTCCTCTAGCACTGTAACAAACATTTCATACAAACAAGCAATCACAGATGAGAAGTTAGAGAAATTCAGCCATGGGGGAGAACTTTGAGAAAACAATGAGAATTTCAAGCTGCAGGAATGAAAAGGCATGTATTTATTTACTTTCATTATTTATATTTATAAGACACCTATAGAACAAGTGTTCTAACAGTCGTACAATTATTTTAACATAGAACAATAATAGGATACAATATAAACAGAGTTCTAAAAATAAAACAATACAAAACCAACACATTAAAAATGCAAATGCAAATACAAATACAAAAGCCAACGTGATAAAAATACAAAGTCAATCCGAGAAAATATAGTAAAAAAAATGAGGAGCCAAGAAATAAAACAGGTGTTAAACCAGCAACATGTAATAGGGGTTAAAATAGCAAAGATTTAAAAGGCCTGGGAGAATGAAAGTGCCTTCACCTGGTAACAGAAAGAAAACAATGTTGCTGCTGGGCAATTGAGAGGCCACCACCAAGAAGGACCTTGTGATCAAAGACTCATGAGGAATATATAATACATGGGAAACAAACCTATGCAGGCCTTTGGACATGAAAATGCATCCTTACATGATGGTTCCACTACAAGAGGGGTAAGCAACATGGAACCCATTGGTCCCAATGCACCCCAGACAGCTTTCTTGGTGCCCACCAAGGTGCCCTTCCCTTCCCTTCTTAAAAAAATTAATGTATGTTCTTACCAGCAGCTGGGATTGCCATGAAACAGGTTTCTGCTGGTGCCGAAAACTGTGGGTTCAAAGGAGTTGTTTAGTGTCTTGGGGCTCAGACCCCACCTTAGCCTTGTATTCAGTTTTCTGGCCATGTTACTTGTCCTTTGTCATGCCTCCCATGGTAGCCATTTTGTGGTGGTACCCAGGACAGCTTCTCAAATTGCCAAATGTGCCAACAGCCCCAAAAGATTGCCTACTCCTGCACTACAGCTAAGCCGAATCTGCACTGATGAAAAATTGCTAGCCATATACACAAGAGCCAAGTGAATCAACCTACATATGGCAGCATAACAATTCCTCTCCCCCCCACACACACTTTTTCAGGACATTACTTAGGGTGAGAATGGCAGAAAAGACTCAGGACAACCAGTCATATTTCTGTAGTTCCACCCACTCTCAACCACACATATACTACAGGAATACTTTTATGTCAGCCTGTAGTACTTAAATCCAGCCAGCCATTAGCAGAAGAGAATAATTTAAAAGAAAACCAGTAGAATGGCAAACAGTGAGGCTGGAAATCTAAATATTTGTTTGGTAAATCCTTACTCATTTCACCTTTATGTGTAGCCCTTGGCATGAGCGTGTATTGTAATTATATGCCCAACTGATTTGAATATGGTGCTCACAAAGCTCTTCATATGGTTTATAAAGAGCCTACCACTGATGCCTGCCATAGTCTCCCCCTTTAAAAGGGTAGTGATTCAATCAGTGCAGGGTGGCTGTGTCTGGGAGCCCCCATTTAAATTTCCCACAATACTTCAGAGTAATGCTACCTCAGAGGCATTGTGGGAAATAAACATGGTGCTCCCCAGATCAAGCAGAATGGTGCTGATCAGAGCACCGCTGCTGCCCACCACTGTTGTGGCCAACAGGTAAACCTACTGGGCCCCATGTTATGTATCGGGGTGTGTGTGTGTTGCTGTGGCTTAGTTATTGTTTTGAACCTTGGAAGCTCCTGTAAAGCTGGGAGTAGCAATAGTGGTTGGAGCTTCTGCTAAGTTGTCACTTCTGTGTGTGCTGAATTAAAGAACAGTTGTGTTTGAGGCTTGCTGATTCTGCAGTCATTCCTCCTATTTATGCAACATTTTGTGGTGATGAGGATGGGATCCTGAGAGCTATACAGACAGCAAGGACTGTGAATCCATTTACACAGCTAACTGGTAAGCAGCTAGACCCACTTAAGAACCTGAGCAACTCATATTGAAGAGTTTGATATGAGTCAACCTACTTCCTGGGATTCTTATACAGAATGGCTTTCACTTTATCTTGAAGCAAATAAGGGAGCAATCCTATGCGCATAGGCAGCCACCTCTGAACTCGGAGAAGACCACCTATCCAATGCATGGCAGGAGGACCGTGGAGGGAATCATCTCCTCCGTGCTCCAGCCGCCCTGCATTCGCAGTTGTTTAGCCACAATTTTGGCTATCTAGCTGTGGGATGTCGGAGTGCGGGGTGGGGAGGCGGAACAAAGCATAGGAAGTGTCATACCAGCATTTCTACACTCCCCGCCCTGCCCCCGGGAACACCCCATTTCGTCCCACTCCATGCTGCTCTTACGAGCCTGGAGCCCGGGGATGATCCGCGCTGCCTAGAGGCGGAGAAGAAGGGGACAGAGAAGTGGTTCTCCAGGAGTTGACTCAGAGCGTGGGCTCCAAGGTTGGTTCCTGGAAACCAACCAGTCCTATGGCCATCTAGCCACTGTCTAGCAGCCATAGGATTGTGCCCTAAGATAGCTAATCCTGAACAAAAGTGAGCTGTGCTCTTCACTGTTTGTGGGCCACAGACATTTGCCATAATAAGATCCCTCACTATTCCAGCTGCACCCGAAACTAAGACATTTGATGAACTTTTAGGATTACTAAAGATATATTTCTCACCAAATCCTTCAGTTATTGTGCAGAGACTGAAATTTCAGAAATGAATGCAGCAACCTGGAGAGGGCATTGTAGGGATGTACGAAAGGGACTTACCTGGTCCCGCAGCTTGCTTTGCGGTGGGGGGGAGGCGCTTCGGTTCTCTCCCAGAAGTTCAGGCCGGGGGGGGAGGTGCCCTGCCTCGCCCAGCCGAAATTCAGGCCGGGGAGAAGCGCCCTGTCTCCCTGGCCGCGAAATACAAAAGTAAAAAAAACCAAAACCAAACCACACACCCATGATAGGCTACATAACGATTAACGTAGCCTATCACGGCTAGATTGCCAAAGTCAGCTGTGATAAGCTACGTTAATCGTTACGTAGCCTATCACGGGTGACTTTGGAAAAAAAAAAAAGCATGTACGTAAATGGTGGCGCCCATGGGCGCCGCCATTTGCGTTCCTTATTTGGTCCCGGTAGTCTATGTAAAGATTTACGTAGACTACGGTGAAAATAAGGGCAACGCTATTTGCATTGCCCTTATTTTCGCCGTAGTCTACGTAAATCTTTACGTAAACTACCGGGACCAAATAAGGAACGCAAATGGTGGCGCCCATGGGCGCCGCCATTTGCGTATGTGCTTTTTTTTTTCCAAAGTCACCCGTGATAGGCTACATAACGATTAACGTAGCCTATCACGGCTAGATTGCCAAAGTCAGCCGTGATAGGCTACGTTAATCGTTATCACGGCTGACTTTGGCAATCTAGCCGTGATAGGCTACGTTAATCGTTATGTAGCCTATCACGGGTGTGTGGTTTTTTTTTTACTTTATTTTATAATGGCGGGCGGCAGCCGGTCAGAAGACCGGCCGCCGCCCCCACCCCCAACGAAACGCCGCCGAACTCCCACCGGGACCCGCTGCCGAGAGGGACATTCGAGGGAGGTAAGTCTCACCCCGGGGGGGGGGCGGGGGGGCGGAGGATTTCACCAACAATTTCGGGGGGCCAAATGCTCCCCGAGATTGGTGGAGAAATTCTCCGCCATCCCTAGGGCATTGCTGCTTATATTGCTGAGCTGAGTAATCTTTCTCAACGCTGCAGCTTTGGGGTTTTCTAGAGGATATGTTGAGGGATCGCCGTGTCTGTGGGGTTTATGATGAAGCACTACAATGTCGCCTCCTGTCCGAGCCAAACTTGACATTTGCAATGGCTCAAGAAAAGGCATTAGCCAGTAAGACTGCATCACTATATGTCACAGAACTCAAGAGAGATGCAGAGGATGTAAATGCCACCTGGGGCAAGCAGGCTGAGAATTCTGGGCAGCAAGGTCAACAGTACACAAGAAATGCACCCTCTATAAAATCTGCAGATAGGCCCTGGCTTACCTATTCCTGGTCAGGCTGTGGAGGAGCACATCAGGGCTCTCTGTGTAGATTAAAGGATGCTGAGTGCAGGTTTTGCAAGAAGAAGGGTCACCTTGAGCGAATCTGCCATTCAAATTCTGTCAGCACAAGGCCAAGGAACTATAAGCAAAGAGTCACTCCACCTAGCGTCTCATGAGGTTGATTATCCACAGGGTGATAAAACCCAACAGCTATATCACGTTCAGAAGGTCTGTGGCAAGGAACCTCATGATTCTGTGTTGTGTGCAACAGTATTAATCAATGACCAAAATGCAAAATGGAAGTGGATTTGAGATCTGGAGTATCCATAATTAACACAGATATCTTTAAGCACATATTTTCTGGGACCCTTGCTCCAAAGTTGTCAAGTCCATCATGCATTCTGTGTGATTACAATGCAAAGAAGGTTGATGTCATTGGATGCTGCACTGTAGATGTACAGTATGGCTCCTTCCAAGGGAAGCTTCCACTTATAATTGTGGAGGGGGAGAGGAAAAACCTCTTGGGGAGAAACTGGTTCTCATCAATAGGGACTAGCGTTCAAGGAATTCATGCCCTAACTACAGGTCGGCATGCAGCAATTGTTAATACATTTCCACAGGTATTTTCTGAAGAGTTGGGAGAATACAAAGGAAAGCCAGTGTCACTCCATCTGGATCCATCTAATTTGCATGAAAGCCAGGAATGTGCCTTTTGCATTGAGGGAAAAAATTGAAGAAGAGCTTGAGCATCTCATCAAGCAAGGTGTGCTAGAACCAGTTACACAGACCCAGTGGGCTACGCCATTGTGCCAGGATTAAAGCCTAATGGGAGGGTGAGACTGTGTGGGGATTACAAGTGCACTGTGAATAAGGCACTTAAGCAGCATCCATACCCAGCGCCTGCTATCAACTCCTCACTGTTCTTGGTGGAAGAAAGGTCTTTGCAAAACTCGATCTGGCCCAAGCATATGAACAGTTGGTTGTCGATGATTGTATAGCAGATGCCCAAACAATAATCATCCACTGAGGGGCATTCTGAGTAAAGCGTCTGCAATTCGGAATTTCTGTGCCCCCTGGACTGTCCCAACAATTCATGGAAACCCTACTTTCTGGAATCCCAGGTGTTGTACTATATTTTGATGATGTCCTGCTCATGGGATCAACAGAGGAAGAGCTTGCTGAACGACTTAAGTCTTACACTGTTTTGACACATCCGGCATTCATGTAAAAAAGGAGAAATGTGAAACTGTAACATTTTGGGGCTACCGTATTGATGCTTCTGGCATTCACCCCACTGATGAAAAAATGCATGCAATTCACAATGCACCTGCTCCAAAAACAAAGCAAGAATTTCAAGCCCTCTTGGGCGCAATCCTATGGGGATAGGCAGCCACCTCCGAACTCGGAGGCGACTGTCTATCCAATGCAGGGCAGAAGCATGGAGGGGATCGTTCCCTCCATGCTTCTCCTGCCCTGCATTTGCAGCTAGACAGCCGATTTCAGCTGTCTAGCCATGGGAAGGCAGAGCAGGGGAGGAAGCTGCCTGATGACACATAGGATGTGTTGTACCGGCATTTCTGCCTTCCCCACCCCGGAATGCCCCTAGAATGCCCCGTTTTGGCCGCTCCGCACTCTGAAGAGGAGCCTGGAGCCAAAGGGCGGCGGGTGGGGGGGAAGTTCTCCAGGAACTGACCTTGGAGTGCAGGCTCTGAGGTCAGTTCCCGGAAAACGACATATCCTATGGCCGTCTAGCTGCTGACTAGCAGCCATAGGATTGCCCCCCTTGGGACTCAATTTCTACCATGTGTTTCTTCCACAACAGGCTACCATTGCTGAGCCACTGCATCACTTGCTGGGAAAGGGAGTTCCACGGAAGTGGACCAGCCAGAATGAGAATGTTTTCCAGTATGTCAAACACTCGTTGAGTTCAAATTCTGTGCTTGTACATTATGATGACCCCCCCCCCCCACACACACACACACTAATTCTTACTACTGATGCTTCTTTGTACAGGGTTGGTGCTGTACTAAGCCACAAATTTCCAGATAGTACAGAGGCACCAATTCCTTATGATTCAAGGACTATGTAATCCACTGAAAGAAACTTTGCACAAATTGACAGAGAAGCCTTGGCTGTTATTGCAGGAGCCAATCAGTTCCACAACTATCTCTATGGCCATGCTTTTGAAATATGCACAGACCACAACCCTCTTCTAGGAATCTTCTCTCCTGGTAAGCCTACTCCCTGCATACTATCACCTTGCATGCAGCACTGGAGCATTCTGCTCAATGCTTATGATTATATACCTGTCTACAAGCCAGGAAAGGCAATAGCTAATGCCGATGGATTGAGTCGGGTACCACTTCAAATTCCAGATTTTGTTGTACCTCCTCCACTGGAAGTCTTGATGGTCGAAGCCCTTCCTGACCCACCTCTTCAGGCTGATCAAATTGCTAGGCTGAGTGCTCGAGATCCTGTACTGGCTCGTGTTTGAAACTGGGGATGGAGGGGATGGCCAGATGAGGAACTGCCAGAGGAATTTAAGCCATTCTAATGCTGTCGGCATGAGATGTCTGCCCATAAGGTTTGTCTGCTATGGAGAAATTGTGTTGTTATTCCAGAGAAGGGTCATCAAACCATCTTGACCACGCCGCATGCAGCTCATCCAGGGATCGTTTGCATGAAAGCATTGGCCAGGAGCTATATCTGGTGGCCTGGTATTGACTCAGATATTGAAAAAACTGTAAATGGGTGCAGTACTTATCAAGCCACTAGGCACAATCTAACAAGGGCACTATCAGGCTTGTATCTGAGACCATAGAGTCCCAAAGCAGCTCTTATTCTGAGGAAGAGAGGCAACTTGTGGGGGAGGAACTCTCTCAGACTTCAGAAGTGCAGCGGGAGGGGGAGCCCCCCCTTCTCACATCCCTGGGAATGACAGCGAACCAGGGACAACCTGAACTTTTAGACGCGAGGCGCAGACACAGGCACAAGTGAGAGATCTCAGGGGCTGAGCTTTGGTGCTCAACCCGATTGGCTTGATGTCAACAGCTGTGCCCAGAAACATCACGGGAGAGCGGGAGATCTTCCCCTCCCACCCCTTAAGTTCAGAGAATTGCCGCCCTTTTCCCAAACGGAGATCAACTGATGTAGTTTCCCTTTGAACCCCTAGATGGCTGTTCCTTTGTAGTTTCTCTGAGTCTCAAGCAATTAGCATCTGTATGCCTCATTAGGATAAATGGAATTAAAGCCTTGGAAAGCAGCCCTTTTGTCTGAGTGTTGATTTTGGCTATTGGAGTATTCAGTAGGCAACAGGGGAACCTTGACAGGCACCTATCCTTCCATGGAAAGTGACTAAGAAGCCTTGGTCAAGAATCCATATTGATTTTGCAGGACCATTTCAAGGGAAAAACTTTTTGGTTGTGGTAAATTCTTACTTGAAGTGGCTTGAAGTAGTGTCAGTACCATCACAAACAGCCGCTGCAGCAATCACAGCACTGCCCCACTTATTTGCCACCCATGGGTTGCCTGATACTATAGTCTTAGACAATGGGACTGTTTTTACATCTGCTGAAATTAAAACATTTGCAGACAAGAACCTTATCTGGGCTGTCACCATTGCACCTCGTCATCCCCGAGCAAATGGCCAAGCTGAAAGGATGGTGCAAATAACAAAAGATGCCCTGGAGTGCATTGTGGGAGGAGACTGGCCAACATGCCTTGCCACCAGGTTTCTTGTTGCTCAACATGTTACTCCTTGTGCAACAACAGGAGTCAGTCCTGCAGAGTTACTTATGGGGTGGCATCTAAAACTTGCCTTGACCTCTCCACCCAGATTTAGCTGAAGACTTAAAAAGCAAATGGAAGCAAGCTCTGGATGCTGCCTTCTCAGCTCTTTCTCTCCATTCATTTGCCCCACAAGATCAGGTGTTTGCTAGGAACCATGGTGCTGGACCAAGGTGGGTTCCTTCCTCTATCACCGAGGTCACTGGACCTAAGTCATACAAGGTCCAGTGTGCAGATGGGTCAGTGTGGCATTGCCATGTTGACCATTTGAGAAGGCGTTCTGGCCAGAGTGGGTTGTCATTAGCAGAGGCAGCTGCTGAAGATCTATCTGGAACGGATGTGTTTCTTTCACCGCCAGCTGAAGCACCAGGACCACAAGGATGTCCATTGTCCCCTTTACTATTTCTCTTTGCAATAGAACCCCTAGCAAATAAAATAAGACAAGTCTATTTCAGAAACGAATGGTAAATGGGCAATTAATGAAAATTAACCTGTTTGCAGAAGACATAGTCCTTACGCTGACTAACGCCAAGTGAGACTTACCTAAAATATTTAAGATCATTGTGAACTATGAAAAGCAGCAGGATTGACAGTTAACCTTGAAAAAAAAATATCCTGGCATTAAATATGGCTGAGCAGGATAGAAAAGAGTTTACTCAATATCCCAGTAAGTAAGAAGTCCCTCAAGTACCCGTGAGTACACAAACCCTCTCAATTAAGCAACATAATCAAATTAAACATAATCAAATTAAATTAAGCAACATAATCAAATTATATACCCTTATATAAGCCTGTAAATAAGCTCACTCAAACAATGGGACAAACTGAATCTTACCAGGCTTAGTAGAAATGGCAATCCTCCCCAAGATGACTTTTTTTTGTTTCAGGTCCTGCCAATTCACTTAGGAGAGGAGTATATAGATAAATGGCAGAAGCTACTGATGTACTTTATAAATAAGGGGAAGAAAGCAGGACTTCCTTATCATTCATTATAATGACATCCCCAAACAGAAGAAGTAGGGATTCCTCACCTTCGTCTTTATTTAGATATATACCAGTTAAGACAACTCATTCAAATTCTGAAATACAGTAAGGAAAGGGCTTGGATAGATATGGGACTAGAGATGGAGAATGCAGCCATAGCAAGGGTGTTCATTTATGCCCGAGATATGGAAAAACAGCAACATTAATCTGTAATCCTTTCTTTAGCACCTCAGTGATGGTCTGGAGGAAATGGCACAAGAAATGAGTTCCTTCACCATCTCTAATCATTCCTTTCCTCTTCCAACCAACATTTCATGATGTGAATAAATTTAAAACTTTCCAAAGGTGGGAGAGCCAAATTTGTATCAGTTGTTGGATCTTTACTCAGGTATAAGCCTGCTGACAGGGCAGGAACTAATGCACAAATTGCAGGGACTTGGCATCAACTGGTTACAGATTCACCAAGATCTGCATTTTTCCTCAAGACACATGACAAAAGCACAAGTGGTGCGTCCATTAACAGACTTTGGGAGCATCATTACTCAAGGTAGTGATGACATTAAAGAGCTGGCTTCTAAGATTTACAGAATACTAATAAGAGAACAACATGGGGCGACAGATACTTTAAAGATAGTGTGGGGAAAAGCTTTAGGGACTAAAATTAAACAAACATTTGTTGTTGTTGTTCAGTCGTTCAGTCGTGTCCGACTCTTCGTGACCCCATGGACCATACCACGCCAGGCCTTCCTGTCCTGCGCTCTCTCCCGGAGTGTGCTCAAGTTCATATTCATTGCATCGGTGATGCTATCTAGCCATCTCATCCTCTGTCGTCCCCTTCTCCTTTTGCCTTCAGTCTTTCCCAGCATCAGGGTCTTTTCCAGAGAGTTTTCTCTTCGCATTAGGTGGCCAAAATATTTGAGCTTCAGCTTCAGGATCTGTCCTTCCAATGAGCACTCAGGGTTGATTTCCTTTAGGATGGACTGATTGGACCTCCTTGCAGTCCAGGGGACTCGTAAGAGTCTTCTCCAGCACCACAGTTCGAAAGCATAAATTCTTCGGCACTCAGCCTTCTTTATAGTCCAGCTCTCACAGCCATACATTACTACTGGGAAAACCATAGCTTTGATTAGACGGACCTTTGTCGGCAAGGTGATGTCTCTGCTTCTTACTATGCTGTCTAGGTTTCATAGAATCATAGAATCATAGAATCATAGAATAGTAGGGTTGGAAGGGGCCTACAAGGCCATCGAGTCCAACCCCCTGCTCAATGCAGGAATCCAAGTCAGAGCATCCCTGACAAATGGCTGTCCAGCCTCGTCTTGAAGGCCTCCAGTGTGGGAGAGCCCACCACCTCCCCAGGTAATTGGTTCCATTGTCATATTGCTCTGACACTCAGGAAGTTTTTCCTGATGTTCAGCCGGAATCTGGCTTCCTGTAACTTGAGCCCATTATTCCGTGTCCTGCACTCTGGGATGATCAAGAAGAGATCCTGGCCTTCTTCTCTGTGACAACCTTTCAAGTACTTGAAGAGTGCTATCATATCTCCCCTCAGTCTTCTCTTCTCAAGGCTAAACATGCCCAGTTCTTTCAGTCTCTCTTCATAGGGCTTTGTTTCCAGTCCCCTGATCATCTTTGTTGCCCTCCTCTGAACCCTCTCCAGTTTGTCTGCATCCTTCTTAAAGTGTGGTGCCCAGAACTGGACACAGTACTCCAGATGAGGCCTAACCAGTGCTGAGTAGGGGGGAACTAGTACTTCCCGGGATTTGGAAGCGATTCTTCTATGAATGCAGCCCAAAATAGCATTTGCCTTTTTTGCAGCCACATCACATTGTTGGCTCATATTCAGCTTGTGATCGACAACAATTCCAAGATCCTTCTCGCTCGTAGTGTGGTTGAGCCACGTATCCCCCATCTTGTAACTGTGCATTTGGTTTCTTTTTCCTAGGTGCAGAACTTGGCATTTGTCCCTATTAAATGCCATTCTGTTGTTTTCTGCCCAGCGCTCCAGTCTATCCAGATCACTTTGAATTTTGTTTCTGTCTTCCAAAGTATTAGCTATCCCGCCCAATTTTGTGTCATCTGCAAATTTGATCAGCATTCCCTGCACCTCCTCCTCCAAGTCATTAATAAAAATGTTGAAGAGCACTGGGCCCAGGACTGAGCCCTGCGGTACCCCACTCGTTACCTCTCCCCAGTTTGAGAAGGTCCCATTGATAAGCACTCTTTGAGTCCGATTCTGTAGCCAACTGTGGATCCACCGGATCGTTGTTTCATCTAGCCCACTTCGAGCTAGTTTGCTCATCAGGATATCATGGGGCACTTTGTCGAAAGCTTTGCTGAAGTCGAGGTATATGATGTCTACAGCATTCCCACGGTCTACAAGGGAGGTTACTTGATCAAAAAATGAGATCAGATTTGTCTGGCAGGACTTGTTTTTGACAAATCCATGTTGGCTTCGAGTAATCACAGCATTGTTGTCAAGGTGTTTCCAGATGGATTGCTTTATGATCTGCTCCAGAATTTTCCCAGGGATTGATGTCAGACTGACTGGTCTGTAGTTCCCAGGTTCCTCCTTTTTACCCTTTTTGAAGATAGGGACAACGTTAGCCCTCCTCCAGTCATCTGGCACTTCCCCCGTCCTCCATGATTTCTCAAAGAGAATAGACAGCGGTTCTGAGAGTTCTTCTGCCAGTTCCTTTATGACTCTAGGATGCAGTTCATCTGGCCCTGGAGATTTGAACTCATTCAAAGTCATTAGGTGTTCCTTGACCATATGCTTGTCGATCTCAAGCTGCAATCCTGCCCCTTCAGCCTGTACTTCGCCTTTGCCAGGGGGGTCATAGACCCTCTTTTGGGAGAAGACTGAGCCAAAGTAGGAATTGAGCACCTCTGCCTTTTCTTTGTCATCTGTTATCATTTTTCCATCCTTATTTAATAGCTGAACCACCATTTCTTTCCTCTGCCTTTTACTATGCACGTAGCTGAAGAAAGCCTTTTTGTTGTTTTTAACATCCCATGCTAACCTCAGCTCATTCTCAGCTTTAGCCTTCCTGACGCCATCCCTGCAATTCTGTGCTATCTGCCTGTACTCTTCCTTTGTTACTTGGCCTTCTTTCCACTTCCTATATGTGTCCTTTTTTGTTTTCAGGTCATCCCTAAGCTTTCTGTGAAGCCACATTGGCTTCTTCTGTTGTCTTCCACCTTTTCTTCTTGTTGGAATTGTTTGTGATTGTGCCTTGAGAATTTCCTTTTTTAAAAGCTCCCACCCATCTTGGACTCCTTTTCTCGCTAGCATCGCTTGCCATGGGACCTTACTGATCATTGTTCTGAGTTTATGAAAATCAGCTTTCCTAAAATCCAGGGTACGCGTTTGACTACACTCGGCTTTTGCTTCCCTTAGAACCAAGAACTCAAGTACAACATGGTCGCTTTCCCCCATTGTTCCTGTAACTGCTACTTTATCCACTAAGTCATCTCTGTTGGTTAGGATCAAGTCAAGGATAGCCGATCCTCTAGTTCCTTCCTCTACTTTCTGTAGGAGGAAGTTATCCGCCACACAAGTCAGGAATTTCCTGGAGGGGCCATGTTTTGCAGAATTTGTCTCCCAAAAAATATCGGGGAAATTGAAGTCCCTCATTACTACTACATCATGCTTCCTGAAAACATTGGCTATTTGCTTTTCAAAAGTTTCATCCTCGTCTTCTCCTTGATTGGGTGGCCGGTAGTAGACTCCGACCACCAGGTTCCTTTTATTCTGTGCTCCATTTATTTCAACCCAGATGCTCTCGATGGGGCTACCAAGCTCCTCCTCCTGTACTTCTGTGCAGAGATATGTATTTTTCACATACAGTGCAACCCCACCTCCCTTTCTGTTCCTCCTGTTCTTTTTGAACAAGTTATATCCTTCAATTGCTGTATTCCAGTCATGAGAGTCATCCCACCAAGTCTCAGTTACACCTATCAGGTCATAATTTCCCTCTTGTATTAAGAGTTCAAGTTCGTTCTGTTTGTTTCCCATACTCTGGGCATTAGTATATAGACATCGAAGACCATGTGCTTCATAGTCTGGCTTTCTTCCTACATGTGTCTGAAGACTATTATTGGGCGCTATCAGAGCTGTTCTCTCCATTGCAGTGCATGCGCCTATGTCCATTGTTACCCCCAACATTACATCTCCCTTCCCCGTAGGATTCAGTTTAAAGCCCTCCTGATGAAGTTCTTCATGCTGTGGCCAAACACATTCTTCCCAGCCTTTGTGAGGTGCAACCCATCCCTAGCCAACAGCCCATCTTCCATAGTTATAGCTTTCCTCCCAAGGAGGTTTGTCATAGCTTTCCTCCCAAGGAGCAAGCGTCTTTGAATTTCATGGCTACAGTCACCGTCTGCGGTGATCTTGAAGCCTAAGAAAGTAAAATCTGTCACTGCTTCCATTTCTTCCCCTTCTATATGCCAGGAAGTGATGGGGCCAGATGCCATGATCTTCGTTTTTTTAATGTTGAGTTTCAAACCAGCTTTTGCACTCTCCTCTTTCACCCTCAACAAGAGGCTCTTGAGATCCTCTTTGCTTTCTGCCATTAGGGTGGTATCGTCTGCGTATCTGAGGTTGTTGATAATTCTCCTGGCAATCTTAATTCTGACCTGTGATTCATCCAACTCAACATTTCTCATGATGTATTCTGCATATAAGTTAAATAAGCGGGGCGACAATATGCAGCCTTGTTGTACTCCTTTCCCAATTTTGAACCACTCGGTTGTTCCATGTCTGGTTCTTACTGTTGCTTCTTGACCCTCATACAGGTTTCTCAGGAGACAGGTAAGGTGGTCTGGTACTCCCATCACTTTAAGAATTTGCCACCGTTTGTTGTGATCTACACAATCAAAGGCTTTAGCGTAGTCAATGAAGCAGAAATAGACGTTTTTCTGGAATTCTCTTGCTTTCTCCATGATGCAGCGAATGTTGGCGATTTGATCTCTAGTTCCTCTGCCTCTTCGAAACCCAGCTTGTACTTCCATTAGTTCTCGGTTCACGTACTGCTGAAGCCTAGCTTGTAGGATTTTGAGCATCACCTTGCTGGCATGTGAAATGAATGCATGTACGGTAGTTTGAACACTCTTTGGCATTGCCCTTCTTTGGAATTGGAATGTAAACTGACCTTTTCCAGTCTTGTGGCCACTGTTGAGTGTTCCAAATTTGTTGGCATATTGAGTGCAGCACTTTAACAGCATCATCTTTTAGGATCTTAAATAGCTCAGCTGGAATACTGTCATCTCCGCTAGCTTTGTTGCTAGTAATGCTTCCAAAGGCCCACTTGACTTCACTCTCGAGGATGTCCAGCTCAAGTTCAGTGACCGCACTATCATGGCTATCAGGGACATTCAAATCTTTCCTGTATAGTTCTGTGTATTCTTTCCACCTCTCCTTAATCTCATCTGCTTCTGTTAGGACACTGCCTTTTGTCCTTTATCATGCCCATCTTTGCACAAACCGTTCCCTTGTGATCTCCGATTTTCTTGAAGAGAACTCTAGTCTTTCCCATTCTATTGTTTTCCTTGATCTCTTTGCATTGTTCATTTAAGAAGGCCTTCTTGTCTCTCCTTGCTATTCTCTGGAACTCTGCATTCAGTTGGATATATCTTGCCCTTTTTCCCTTGCTTTTCGCTTCCCTTCTTTCCTCAGCTACTTGTAAAGCCTCATCAGACAGCCGCTTTGCTTTCTTGCATTGCTTTTTCTTCGGGATGGATTGAGTTGCTGCCTCCTGAACAATGTTACGGACCTCCGTCCATAGTTCCTCAGGCACTCTGTCTATCAGGTCTAATCCCTGAAATCTATTCCTCACCTCCACTGTATATTCATAAGGGACATGATTTAGGTCATACCTGAAAGGTTTAGTGGTTTTCCTGACATTCTTCAATTTAAGCTGAAATTTTTCAACAAGAAGCTCATGATCTGAGCCACAGTCAGCTCCAGGTCTTGTTTTTACTGATTGTATACAGCTTCTCCATCTTTGACTGCAAAGGACATAATCAATCTGATTTCGATATTGACCATCTGTTGATGTCCATGTGTAGAGTTGCCTCTTGTGCTGCTGGAAAAGAGTGATTGCTATGATCAGCATGTTCTCTTGACAAAACTCTATTAGCCTTTGTCCTGCTTCATTTCGTACACCAAGGCCATGCTTGCCTGTTATCTCGGTGATTTCTTGACTTCCTACTTTAGCATTCCAATCCCTTATGATGAAGAGCACATCTTTTTTTAGTGGTATTTCTAGAAGGTGTTGTAGGTCTTCATAGAATCGATCAACCTCAGCTTCTTCGGCCTCAGTGGTTGGGGCATAGACTTGAATTACTGTGATGTTGAATGGTTTGCCTTGGATTTGTACTGAGATCATTCTATCGTTTTTGAGATTGTACCCCAGTACTGCTTCCCCCCCCCCTTCATGGATAACTGCCTTGTTGTGGCGAAGGGGCTTGTATAACTCAGTGAAGCCATAAGCTATGCCATGCAGGGCCACCCAAGATGGCCAGGTCATGGCAGAGAGTTCTGACAAAATGTGGTCCACTGGAGAAGGAAATGCCAACCCACTCCAGTATTCCTGCCAAGAAAACCCCATGGAACGTATCACAAGGCTAAAAGAGATGACACCGGAAGATGAGTCCCTCAGGTCGGAAGGTGTCCAATATACCACTGGGGAAGAGCAGAGGGTATTTCCAAGTAGTGCCAGAAAGGGTGAAGCGGCTGGGCCAAAGCCGAAAGGACACTCAGCTATAGATGTGTCGGGTGGTGAAAAGAAAATCCGATGCTGTAAAGAACAATATTGTTTAGGAACCTGGAATGTCAGATCAATGAATCAAGGTAAGCTGGAGGTGGTCAAACATGAGATGGCAAGATTGAACATCGACATCTTGGGAATCAGCGAACTACATTGGACAAGCATGGACGAATTTAATTCAGGTGACCATCATATCTACTACTGTGGGCAAGAATCCCTTAGAAGAAATGGAGTAGCACCCATAGTCAACAAAAAGGTGGGAAAAGCAGTACTGGGGTACAATCTCAAAAACGAGAGAATGATCTCAGTACGAATCCAAGGCAAACCATTCAACATCACAGTCATTCAAGTCTATGCCCCAACCACTGAGGCTGAAGAAGCAGAGGTTGATCGGTTCTATGAAGACCTACAACACCTTCTAGACATTGAAACCTGAAGCTGAAGCTCAAATATTTTGGCCACCTAATGCGAAGAGAAAACTCTCTGGAAAAGACCCTGATGCTGGGAAAGACTGAAGGCAAAAGGAGAAGGGGACGGCAGAGGATGAGATGGCTAGATAGCATCACTGATGCAATGAATATGGACTTGAGCACACTCCGGGAGACAGCGCAGGCGTGCTATGGTCCATGGGGTGATGAAGAGTCGGACACGACTGAATGACTGAACAACAACAACTGCTTTTCCCACCCTTTTGTTGACTATGAGTGCTACTCCATTTCTTCTAAGGGATTCTTGCCCACAGTAGTAGATATGATGGTCACCTGAATTAAATTCGCCCATGCCTGTCCATTTTAGTTCACTGATTCCCAAGATGTCGATGTTCAATCTTGCCATCTCAAGTTTGACCACCTCCAGCTTACCTTGATTCATTGATTTTACATTCCTAAACAATATTGTTCTTTACAGCATCGAATTTTCTTTTCACCACCCGACACATCTATAGCTGAGTGTCCTTTCGGCTTTGGCCCAGCCACTTCACTCTTTCTGCGCTACTTGGAAATACCCTCTGCTCTTCCCCAGTAGTATATTGGACACCTTCCGACTTGAGGGGCTCATCTTCCGGTGTCATATCTTTTAGCCTTATGTTATGTTCCATGGGGTTTTCTTGGCAAGAATAATGCGTTGGGTTGCCATTTCCTTCTCCAGTGGACCACATTTTGTCAGAACTCTCCGCCATGACCTGTCCATCTTGGGTGGCCCTGCACGGCATAGCTTATGGCTTCACTGAGTTACGCAAGCCCCTTCCCCACAACAAGGCAGTGATCCATGAAGGGGGTCTTCTACTATACATCATGCCATTATGCTGGAGCAGTGGTCCTTATGTTCCATTTTGACTTATTTATTTGCTAGCACAACCCCATAGGATCAAGCTGTCAGTCACCTATATTGAAAGACACCATTAAGGAATTGCCTAGTATTTCTGATATTACAATGAACCAAGGCAATCTAGAGAGTAATTTTCCTCGGAACAATGTTTTCTGAAACTCCTGTTCGCGCATGGTTTGAGTGAATAAGTGCGCTGCAGCAGAGCGAGCAATTACTTTTGACACTCTGTAGCGTGAATAACACACTCATTGGAATATGTATTTATTCTCTTTCTGGAATCATGCCCAGCACATGACAAAAAAAAAAAGTTCTGTTCATGCTGAATGTTTAGTGAAAGAACACTTTTTATTTTTGAGATAGGTTTTTAGAGATGCACAGGTCTAGGTTTTGAAGTATTCAAACTCAAACCTGTTGAAAAATCTTCAAAAATCCTCAGTACCCGTATTGGAAGTTAATATTGGTCATTGTTTTCAGAAGAACTCCGCATTCATTGTGGATGAGGGAATAGGGAGCCCTTGGGAATATGTTAAGAGGCCTTAGATTTGGTTTGATACAATAATTTTATTAATCTTGACAGTCGCCTTAGGAACCTGCTTTGACAACCATTCACAGTGACTTCTGACCTTTAAAGTAACCTCTTGATACTTTTTGTATATGGGAAACAGCAACACACACCAGATGTCTTCAAACTCAACAGCTATTTAGTATAACTTACAGAAAAACAGAGCAATATTGTAACTGGTACAGTCATATAGGCCCAGAATAGTCCTAGGCTCTCTGGAAATTATGCAGACCAACTGCTCCTAGTGACGTCTGCCCCAAAGTGAAGGCATTCCTGTCTATCCCTCTCACATGGCCTGTTAACACTGAGGCTTCTGGTCTCATTTGTTAAAAAGGCTGTAGAGAATGATGATGATGTTGCACAAATTATGCTTAAGTTCCTTCCCTCTAGGAGGGTATGCCAATATCCCCTTAGAGACACACAGAACTCTGAGATTCAGTCCAACGCAGTTTTATTTGGCAGGAGACAAACAGCGCTGTTCGGGTGGATTCTCGCGGCTAACGCCACAAAGGAGAACCACACCCTAGATGTTTTTGGTTCAGCTTATATACATTCAGTATAATGACCTCATTAGCTATGCGGGGTGGGCCACATAATATTCATGAACTTCATTAAGCATGCGTAGTTGACATGTCTCTACGGCTGACCTGTCCTTGCAAGCTGGGCAGGAAGCGATCTAGCTGGAACTGGTTCTAACCAGCTGCAGGAGTGGCGGCTACTCAAGGGGGGGGGGTCCTCTGGCTACCTGATATGAAACAGACCGTTGCTGTTGGTGTCAACAAGGCAGTTGATAAGACTATCTTCCTCTGGGACTTTCCACTGTAGGAGGCTGCCTCAGATGGCTGCCAGTACTTTAAGATGGTGCCTCTTTGGTTCTATCGATGATGATGACGACGGAAGGCTTCTCAGCTAGGTTGGTCAACATCCTTAGGCCACACACTTCTCTTAGACTTTAACAATCCAATGATTTACACAATCATTGGATTGTGTATCTGGCGTAGTTCTCACTGAGGTAGGAAACCTGGGACTGGGCTATATTGATTCAGTTTGCAGGTGGCGGTTCTGCTAACTCTTTGAACCTCTTTTAGCTCGAGGCCTGAATTCAATTTTGCAGAAGCTTTTGGGGGCTGCATTCCAATGCTGGGCAGGGCCAAAGTGGGTGTGGTCAAAGCCAAAAGGAGAGGCATTTCAACCTTGTAGAATGGGGGTACAAAAGCCAGGAAACCACTAACATTGGTGGTTGGAGGTAGGGATGGGGCTTCTGGGGAACCCCAGAAGGATTTAGTTACTGGGCCGGAGGTTCCTCACCCCTGTGTTAACTAGTTCTGCACCTGTGTGTTTTGCCTAAGGTTGGAGACAAATCTGAGTAACTACTGGATGTTTACATTTTCAGAAAAGCCATTACATGTTTGTTTGTCCTAACAGTCCTGAGTGTAACATGAAACCCGGATGGCACTTAGTACAACCCAATCCATGCAATCGGTGCCTCCGCCTCCACTCCATCTTAAGCCTCTGACCATGCAGACATCGGGCTTCTTCACACAGACCTTTTATCCTGCTATTGAGATTGCTCACTCATGGAAGTTTGCAGGCCCTTTAGATGACACTGTGAACCTCCAGGGCGTCTCCTGCACTAAATGACCTTTATTCTGTTTTTAAATAGATCGGTGATAATGAGGTATCAAATTTCCCTGCTTGTGTTCCGCTTGAGTTCCCTCCGTGAAAAAGGAAAAGTGGCAAGAAAAGGAGCGAGATCAATGAAATATATGGAAGACTCGGATAAGGGGAAGAAGGGGGGGAAGGGGAGGGGGGAAAGGAAGCATGTGTAAAGGGAGTCCGTTGTGATCCTGCATTTAAAACGGAAGCAGAAAGCCCCCTTTTAAATGAGGGATTTCAGGCTGGGGTAGAGATGCTTGTCATGACTTCAACATCAAGTCAGCCTTTTTTCCCCCTCGGTCTCTCTGTCTCCCTCTCCCTGCCCCCCCCCCCATAACATCTTGACTGAGGAGATTTGGAGATCTCAAAAGCTTGCCCACAATGTTGTGCCTTTGTGGTTGGCCCTAAGAAAGATGTTTCCTGATCATGGATTGTGGAATATATCATGATAGTGTTACTGTTATATATGCTTTTCTACTGGCATTGGCTTTCTACTTTGCTGCTGGGAGTGTACAGTATCACGACTACATCATCTGTGTAATGCTGACATGTCCATGACACAGCAGCTTCAGGTGTAGCAAGACTGTAGTTGCCTGCAACTTTGCTAGTTGGTCGCAACTACTAAATCAGGGGTGCAGAACCTCAGACCCAGGGGCCAAATCCAGCCCTTCTGGGCCCCCAATCTGGCCTCCAGCAATCCACAGGTAGCCATGCCCCTTTCCCTCCAATCACCAATCATTTGGTGGTTTCCTGGCTTTTGTGATTTTTTTCTAGTGCTGTGCTGAAAATTTCTCCCACATTTTTCCGACCATTCTCATTAAATTTGATAGAAAAGAAATCGCTTTCGAAAAGAAATTCAAAGGAGGAGAAATTTTGGAGACATTCTCATGGGCTGGGTTTGGGGTTCTTGTGCTTACCTTACTTACGAGGTGGCTGAGGAATGTGCATGAGAGTCCTGTCTGTCATTGTACAATGATCTCTTTGGCAGCCTGTGGCCTCCTTGGCTTCCTGCACTTCAGTTAAAGCCATCATGAGGAAGATATCATAAGGCAATTCCTCCCATAGGGTTTTTTTTAGTTCAGGAACAGCAGGTGACCTGGGAGGCTGCAGAGCAATGGAAAGATGTGTAATAGAGAGAGAAAACACACACAGCATGCTCAGCCACCTCTCAGTGATTAGGCAAGCTCAAAAATACCACCAAAAGAAATTCAAATTTCTGCCTCAAAAAACTGGAAGCCTCAAGACAGTTGATGCTGTTGCCACCTCTAGAAGCAGCGCAATAAACTAGGGATGGCGGAGAAATCTGCCACAGACACCTATGAGGCCAGATTCTTTAGAATCCGCCCCCCCCAGAGTCTGTGGCAGAACGGACTACCCCCCCCACACACACAAACAACGGAATCCCCCCGGGACGGACTCTACCTGATTGTCAGCAGGTCCGGTCCATCCAGCTGCCCTCCGCCATCTGCCGCTGCTTCTCTTCGGACGCAAATGGTGTCCAGCATAGCAGACGCCATTTACGTCCTTGCTTTTTGCCATGATAGGCTATGTAAAGATTTACGTAGCCTATTACAGCAAAGAGCAGGGGCGCAAATGGCGTAGCGGATGCTATTTGCGTCCCTGCCTTTTGCCATGTTAAGCTACATAAAGATTTATGTAGCTTATCATGGCAACAGGCAGGGGATGCAAATGGTGTCTGCTATGCCGGACACCATTTGCTTCTGAAGACCGGCCATGGCCAGAAGTCAGGCAGCGGCCAGGGAGGATTCCGGGGGGAGGGACGGATCACCTCCCCCCCACCGCGGACGCCCCCACCCAGAACAAGGTAAGGGATTCATACATCCCTACAATAAACCAAAAACCCTTAGGAAAAAAGAAAGAAGTTGTGCTACAACCCCTTCCAAAAGAGAGCCCTATCTTTGAGAAATTGTTGGAGAATGTCTCCTCCCCTAGGAGAAATTTGATGAAATTGTCCTCCCAATTTCTCTGCCCACAAATAGCTGGAGAATTTTGAGAGACCATTTGCACACAGCTCAATTCCCCCCCCCTTCTAAACGCTTGAGATGTCTTCCCTAAGGCTTAGTTATTGGCAGCTTTAAGCTACAATAGGATGGTAATTTTTGGTATTTTGGCCCACTCCTTTTGCGTCAGCCCCTCCCACCACAGGAATATGGCCCCCGAGAGCTTCTTTGGAATGGAATTGGGCCCTCAGGCTGAAAGAGGTTCTTCACCTCTGTACTAAATGATTGCCTAGATTTTATTGTCTTCATATTCTTCCATAAAGTGTGTTTCAAGGTAATAAATTTTTGGTTTTGGTTATATTCTTCCCAAAGAATGACAGAACATAATGTTACATATAACTTTGTAAGTTGCTAAAATCTTCACTGCTGGAAAATAGATTTAAGTTGAAGTCAAGTAAATAAGACAAATTCTGACTTATAACATTTATAAGCTAATTAAAATCGTATTCATACTGTGTTTGTGCCCCCAGGTAAATATTTAATAGTCTGCTTTGCTGTGAGGTGGCAGTTGTTTATGATGATTTGCTACAGAAGAGTGGAACAGCACAACAGTTAATCTTAATTTTTCGACATTGCAGGCTGTGTGGCGTGCTGAGATGACAATACTGCACTTTAGTGCATTAATACAACAGAAGGATTTATGGACACAATTCCCACCAATGCTGATAGGAGATAATGTTCATGCATAAATCCTGCATGCATTCAGAGGATGAGGTGTCTTTGTTGACAGATACCAGCCCTTAGAATTGCAGAGAGGCATCAAATTGTTCTCCTGTTTTGCTACAGGTTAGATCCTTAAAGCGTTGTTGTCAGTCAAAAAGGGCTCAGCTCAGCACTACAAAGTTGTAGAGGGGAAAGGCAAATTGTGCCAGGAAGCCAGCCCATGCCAAGGACATTAGAAGGTAAGAATAAATATTACATTCCATATTGCATCTTTAATCAAAGTTGCTGTCTTGACATCTCAGGGTTGGCAGTCTTCAGGAGGTAAATCTGATGTCAGTATGTTATTTATTACAGGGGTGCTGGAGCTCTTCCAAGCAGGGCTGGTGTTAACGGTAGGCCTGGTTAGGCACCAGCTAAGGGACCACATCCCAGAAGGAGCCCGTTGACAAGAGTCCCCTGGAGTTGCTCCTCCTCTTCATCATTGCTTGTTCACCTGCCTGGTCGGGGTGGTGGTGACAAGAAGGAGGAGCAGGACATGCCACTGCTTACTTGTTCACTGGCTCTCTGCCTGTCAAGCAAGCAAGTAGTAGCAATAATGAGAAACAGGATGAGGAGCAAAAGTAGCTGGTGATAATGACTGTGAGAAGGTAGATTCACTGAGGGAGGGGGCCCACGGAGGGTGTCTTACCCAAGGGCCCTCTAAAACCTGGAGCTGGCACTGAGCCCAAGCTCCCAATTCCATTTTGGAGAAGCTCTTGGGGGGGGGGTCACATTCCAGTGATAGGTGGGACCAATGGTAATGCTCACACCTCTTTCTTAGCACATTACCACTTGCTATAGATGGTGGCAGAGGTTTTTACTGAATGTTTGCTAGATTTCCAATTCTTGACCCTACCAATGAAAATGTCCTTGGCAGTAAAACATATACGAGTGGTGGATTCTTTGAGATTAATTTTGGTGAGTTATGTTCTTCTTATGTGTCTTGAATCAAAAGAACGTTGACTTACAAATGACGAATTATGTCTTGAATTTCATCCAGTTATTTTATTCTTCTTGGAAGTGACATTTACATTCCATTTTATAAGGAACTGGATCGTTTCAGTGGAGTAGTGGTTTGATTTCATCAGGTGTTTTATATAGAAGTGTTTGAGAAAGTTTTCTAGAAAAATGTTTAGTTTAAACGTTTGGATTTCATTGGTTACTTATCGATGTTTACATGCTAAATACAAGATGAGTAATGTGCAGTGGCTGAACAGAGATCTTCAAAACATATTGAGACATTATGGGCAAGTTGGATAATATTCACTTTTTATTGTATATTTGGTCTCCCTCCTTGGCAGTAGATTGCAGCAGTAATGACATCAGATGAAAAGGATTCTGAACAATTGCCACAAAATTATTTTGTGGGCTGCCTTATGTCAGACTAATAGTACTTGCTAGGTTAGATGGACTATCTATGTTGATTCTGCAGGTTGATTCTCCAGGGTCTCAGGTAGAGACAACCACAACCTTAACTCTCCTGTTGCTGACTATATGCAAAACAAAATGCTGTCCACCAATTATGGCTTGTTTGTTAGTTATGGCTTCTAATTGGTTGGATCCAAAGAAGAGTTTTGGATCCAAATACGCCCTTCCGCTTATGTAAGGTGGCCTTATGCTTACACAGTGATTCCTGAGAGTGGTAGAGCACCACTGGATCCACCCAATGCCTTTGGATCTGTTGTATAGGTAGTAGGAATGACTGTAAGACTCAGCAGGCCTCAAACACAACTGTCCTTTATTCAGCTTTATTTATACTTTATTCAGCACACACAGAAGTGAAGAACTTAAGCTCCACCCACTGTTGCTACTCCCAACTCTACAGGAGCTGCCAAGATTCAAAAACAATAACTAACCTAATAACTAGTCCCCCCAGGATACATAACAGGATCCATCCAACCCTATATTTGGGCAAAGTCCCTAGGTTACAATGATATATTGTTCTATCTGAATATTTGAATGAAGACAGGCAAGAGCTATTGTTAGTATATACCAGGATTCCCCAACCTGGTGCTTTCCAAATATTTTGGACTACAACTCCCATCAACCCCCATCAACATGACCAATGATCAGGGATGATAATGGGAGTCATAGTACAAAACATAAGGAGGGTACCAGGCTGAGGAATGCTGGTATGTACACTCATTTCTTCTGTCCCACTATTCGCTCTGGTCAAATAGGATTGGGTTTGTGTGCGCTATTTTTGATTTAAATTTGTGTTTGGAGCTTTTAGCCAAGCCTCTTTGTTTCCTGACAGTTTTCTCAGAACAGTAAAGCTATATTTGCGAGAATGAACATCTGATTTATATTGCATGCCTAACCATATGGAGGTGTGCCACGGTTGCAGACTTTGTATGAAATAGAGTGGCCGTCTTTTGGTGTAGGATGGCCTACTAAAGGCTCTTTAGAGCCCAGCAAAATCAGCCGTGTATATGCCATTGTGGTTGGGAGACCTGGGCACCCCGACCAATTTCCCTACATAAACTCGTGGGATTCCATAGTCCGCGCTTCTCCTCCATGGCTAAAGAAATGCCTAGAATCCCAGGCAAAAGTTTTGGTGCTCAGAAAAGTCCGCGCTTCTCCTCCATGGCTAAAGAAATGCCTAGAATCCCAGGCAAAAGTTTTGGTGCTCAGAAAAGAAAAATTGGCCAAGAAATTACAACCAGTGTTAGAAGCCCCATGTGAAGGTCTGGCAGAGCTAACGGCGTTTCCACCTGCCATCCCCCCTGCAGAGGCATTGCCCCTCACTTTGACTTAGAACTGTCGCCATCAGTTTCAAGCCCCACTGGCAGTAATTCGTCGATTTCAGCTACAGTCCTCAACTCCCAGATATTGTCTGCCGAGACTTTCATCTCTATGGGTTCGGGAGGTTCCCCTCTTACACCTCAATCAGCATTAATAAAAGAAACTGAAGAATTGAAGTGTGGGGCAGAAGATTTAATAAAATCGGCGGTGACCCTTAAAAAGATGTGTTCTCACAAAAAAAAAAAGAGGAGGCGAGCTCGTCTACTGCTCATCAGTCATCGTCTACTGCTCAAGACTTGCACCCCCTTAAGATGTACGTCCAAAAAAAAAAAAAGGAAAAAGGTTTTTTTTAAAAAAAGATTCAGAATAGAGAGAGAAAACAGCAAAAAGCTCAAGGTCGAGCTGAGAGGGAAAAAAAAACCAAGATCTGAGGCTGTTAATTAGAGAAATGTTGCAGGACAGCCTGGCTTTTAACAAAGTGTGGGAGCGTGAGAGTGTAAGGCCGAAAAAGTAGCTGTTAGCCTAGCGCGCCGAGAGGGGGGGCAGGAAAATTGCCCACAACGTTCTGAGTTGTGCAACATCATCACCTCGCCTAAATGAGATGAAATCCCTAAGAAATAGAAACTGAAACTGAAGACCCAGAAGATAAAGGCGCAAAATGGAAAATAAAGGTGAAGAATCAGCCCCCAGGGCACAGGCTAGACCCCTCTTCGAGTGAAAAGTGTGCCATAAGACTGTCCCAAGGCAAAATGAAGCGGAAAGACCACATTGAAGATCTCTGTCAAGGTAACCGTGTTTAGCTTTGAACTGTGTTAAAATTGCATAGAGCCTGTAGCTACTGACCATCAGCTATATGATTTCTGAAGAGCGTAACCATTAAGCTTTTGCTGTGGAATTCCCTGCAATGAAGAAATCTCACTGATTTAAGTGTCCAGTGTTACACTGCCTGAGTGTGTGTGCTGAAGAGACCGAGAAACCAGACAGCGTGTTCCTGGCCAAGCCAAAATCACGCTACTACCATGCTCCCGGAAGCTGCAATAAATTGTGTAAGTTGGGAGACCCAACCTGATTGAGAAAAAAAGAAGATATTGAAGTAACTGTCTTGAAAAACAGTGAGATCTGTGTAGCTGGCTGGCTGACGCTGTCAGTGATGTTACAACTTTAAATTAAGACTGTTTTCCTGTTTGAGACCCCAGCGAAGAAAGCTGACCTGAGTTATTTGTTGCCCATGCCAAAGCAAAGATTTAGCTGCCCTGTACCTCATCGTGTCCTGTTTTAAACTTGAGATTTACAAATACAAACAAACTGAGAAGCTTGCTTTTAAAGTCCTGCAAATCACCCCACCGCCTCCCCGAAGAAGATTAATGGCTGCCTGAAAAAAATGCAAGTATAAAGCGATGCCCATCACCCCCCAGCGTCCTGAGTTTTGGCACTTTGCTTTCGTGTACCAGGTTAGAAGAGAAAAAAAAAGAGTAAGTTTTTAAAATGTCTGTAAGAACCTGACAGAAGTAGAATAAAATTTACAGAGGAGTTGCCCAGGTTAAAGCATCACGGCTAGAGAGCTGAGCTGTGCCGCTCTGTTTAGACAGAGGCCTTGCTAAAAAGTTAAAGGCCCTTGTCTGTCAGAAGGGGTGTAGGGCCACACTTCCCCTTTTTAAACTGATGCAAAAGTGGGGAGCCTTTGCTGGAAACATCTCATCTTCATTGCCCAGAGCCTTCTCTGTTTGCCTCCATCATTGTCTGGGCTTTTTAGAGACACTCTGCACATGGACTAAAATTTTAAATTGTCAAAGACTTGCCATGGACAGTGCTGTGAAGCTTTTGATAAACTTGAACTCTCATCGCTGTAGACCGTGTGTCTGTGTTTGCAGTCAGCTCAGTGTACAGCAGGCTGAGTTTGATCTATGACTTTTAGATTTCCTTCTGCTAAAATTCATGCAGCATAGAGTTGCCGATGCAAAAATGGTGACCTAGAACTCTTTGCGTGTGTAAGTATGCCCATCCCTTAATTTTGATGGGCCCTGAGCTTTCAGCCAGAAGAGCAGTATGATTGCTGGATCTGCTCCATCATGCCTTACCATGCAAAAAGTGTTTTCCATTCATTGTGTTAAATTGCAGAAAAAGTTTGTTGTGTATATTTTATGATTTCTTAGATATCATAAAATATATGTAATATTTGCAGATTAGTGTTAGTTGCAACTCCAAATAATACTGAGTGTCATCCCAATAGATGACAAAGAGAAAAGACAAAGGCAAGTAGAAAAGAGGGAATAGAGAAAGTAGCAGACAGATAGAGTAGGAAGAAAAAAGAAGAAAGAAGAGGCGAGAAGCAAAGAAAAAAAACATTTGTAGAGAAGAAGCGTGGCCATAGTTGCCCCCAGGATGAATTAGAAGCAGCTGATTGTGCCTGGAGCTTATTACCTGGGGTAAAGTAGCCACAATAATGTAATAGTTCTTTAAGATGGAGAAAATTGTAACCAAAAAGAGAAGAAGAGTCTATCCCAAATGTGTGTCATTGGGACTAGTGTAAGGCAGAAAGGTTTAAGTGAGTTTAACTTGAAAAAGACAAATAAAGAGACAAGGCTGGTGCATGGAGCAGAAAGTTTTATGTAAAAAGTTTAAAACATGATCTGCAATACAGGCAGATCAGCAAGAAAAAGAAAATAAAAGAAAGAGAGAAAAATTTATCTTCCCATACTAATAAATAAAAGTGTTAGCAAGCACTTTGCTGGGAAGCGAAGTTGTTTACAGAAAGCTGTGCCTGAGAACCAAACACTTCTAGCCTATGCTGAAAATGCTTGCTAGTGTTGTGTTGCCTCATGGGTAACATGTATGGTATAAAACCCATTTAGCCCAATAGCTCGTGGTTCAGGGAAGCTGTCTGATCCAACCATTAGGTATGCCTGTGTGCTGTAAGTTACCCAATAAAGTCTCCTTGTAAGTAACCCACCCCTGCTGAAATCCCAACACACAAGCAGGGCTAGAGCACCTCACCCAGTATCAAACCCTGCTGTTAAAAGCCATGAGAGCAAGTATAAAAAAGTCAGTTAATATGACTAAAGTGTCTGAAGTGCTGCAAGGTGCCACCGAAGCTCCCAGAGCGTACTTAGAGCATCTTTTAAATGCCTATCGCCAGTATACCCTCGACCCAGAGGTCCAAGAAGACGTGGGCGAGGAAAAGAAGACCCGGCAGAGGCAAAAGATTCTTAAGAAAGAACCAGTGTGGACAAAATAGACATTGGTGGCATGAATGCCCAAATAAAATG
This sequence comes from Heloderma suspectum, assembly GCF_057233095.1. Taxonomy (NCBI): domain Eukaryota; kingdom Metazoa; phylum Chordata; class Lepidosauria; order Squamata; family Helodermatidae; genus Heloderma; species Heloderma suspectum. The sequence goes on along the minus strand of NC_139460.1, from coordinate 31,825,364 downwards.
AATCAAATACACAAAAGAGAAAACCGAAGGAGCCAGAACAGGCGAAAGAGAAGACAGCTTGTGAGGAGCCGTGACATTGACTTCATGATTGACACTGGAGTGGCATCAAGAGCAAGCAAACGTTAGCCTTAAACAAAAAGTCCAAACACTAGGCAAAGTTCTTCAAGCCCAGCGTCGCTTTGTCTTAGAAAATAAGCCATTCCCATCACAGAAGTTCATCCTTTCTAACCAAGAGTTAAAGTACGAGTTAATGAGGGAAAAATAACCCTTTGACTCCCAGATAGAGAGGACTGAAAACTGTCATACTTTCCACCCCCACAGCTATGAAAGTAGCTGGAGTTAAACCCTGAATACATTAGACACGAGTCACGAAAGCGAGAGGGGGGAAGTAGACTGTAAACAGAAATCCTGAAAATCCTCTAAAAAGTATTCTGAAAAAGCAGTAAGAAGACTCAGGCTAGACATTACTGTGGACACACCGGGAAACTGTCCTCCCTGCGTACGGTCAGACCTGCAGCTAGAGAATTGAAGAGAGGGACTAGACCCTACTGCAGCTTGCCAGGTGAATAGCTGCCCAGCGTACGGTCAGATCCCAACGAAAATTAAAGAAGATTAAATATACGTGTTGTAGTGTTAGTAGTGTTGCATTGTGGTTCCTTAATAAGGTGCAAAAAGGGGGGGCCAGCCCCTAAAAGGGGACGTTTGTCCCAGCAATTCACTGATAATTACTGGCTTCACCTGGCTAACATCACTAAAGTAAAGCATTTTTGTTTGCCAAGAGATATACCTGCCAACAGGTTTTTTATCTTTTTTTCCTCCATCATTTAATTTGACTAATAATAGTAATGCTGCAGATGTTCAAATCAATAATCTGCATGCATAATATAGTGGCTGACATAACAATGGGACAAAACAATTGGCTAAATTGGTTAACCCCTTGGCTTCCAGATCTTAGCTGGCTTAAAAGCATTGTTCATCCTAATTCTACCAGTGTTGTTCATAGAGATATTGTTATGCCTTTGCATTCCTTGTCTTATGCGCTGTTTAACCAATCTGTTTTATGTCTCGGCTAGTAAAACTGCCACCCTCTACGCTCTAATAGCTCAACAAGCTATTAAGTAAGAGGGTTGCTATAAGAGTCCTGTGTTATGCTTCGCAAACCAGAATGTCTATTTGTGTAATGAAATGCTATAATTGTAATGAAATTATGCATTTAAGGGGGGAATGTAGCAGCCATATCGGGGGTCAGACTAAGTAGCCTCATGCAGTCTCATGCTTCATGTTCTTGCTGAGCTCTTTCTCCCTTGAATATATTATTGTAAGCTGACGAAACACAGGAATTCCTTATCTTGTCAAAGGTCATACAATTGTATATCTTGTTCTCTGCTGTTCTCTTCTGTTCTCTCCTTATCATAGCTACCCTATAACCCAGTTCTTGTATTATAAACAATGGTGCTAGGAGAAGAAATGTTAAGGACTGCAACCCCACATGGGAGGGAGAGGAGGAGCCGTTTCCTATGTGTCACAATATCTATAAAAACAATGTGCTAATGTAAATCGGGGCTTCTGGCTCTTTGGAAATGATTAAGCCCGTGCGTTAAATAAAGAATCTCTTTTTCCTTCACTCCGTGGTCTCTCTGACTCTGGGTTCTGCAACAATGAGACTGGTTAGTAAGATTTTTGGCTGGTTAAATTGTTAAGCTTTATAATTATATGTTAACTGAAGGGCAATATATGGTTACTGGAAATGAATTGTAGGCCTGCTTCCTTGCTATAAGATTGATGATAGAATATTGAAATGTAAGGTTGATTAGCTATGCTCTCTTGAATTGCAGTATTGCCAATGTTATAGGTATAATTCTTAAGTAGAATGGTATTTGAAGTTGGTGTGTAATGGATTTTTTTCCCTTTCCTTCTTCTTCTGTTTTCTTTCTTTCTTTTTCTCCTTTTTGTTATTCCTGTGTCCTCCTAAGAATACTGTAATGTTGGGAAACTGTAGTTACTGATTAGGTTGTTGGTACTGTTTATTTCATTTAAAAAGATAAAAATAGAATAAAAAGTATTTTTAAAAAAATTGATAGCCTTCTCCATGAATTTGTCCAATCCCCTGTTAAAGTCATCTGAATTGGTGGCTATCGCTCATCTTGTGGTAGCGAATTGCATTGTTTAATTTAGTGCTATTTTTTGCCTATGTGGATATATTTATTGTGAAATACCAACATATTTGCATGCGTTGAATGTAACCTTTCATGCAAAAAATGAGTGATGTCCCTACCTGGGGGTTGGGGTTGGGGGTAGGGATGTCAGAATTCTGCACGAATTTTAAATGGGATCAAATTCTGACAAATCCGGTCCGCAGAATCCTCTTCAAAACAGGGCAGCCCGGTCAACCTGGACCAGAGCTCATGTGGACCCTTTTTTTTTTCTCCACGAAACGGTGGATTTTATGAAAATAACTACGAAAAGAAATCTGTAAATCGGAAATGGAGGCAGAAGAACATGAACAGCTTTACCCTTTTTATGAAGCATTTTCCCTGTGACCTGAGGCTTTCTTTCACTGGAGCTGAGTCTTGAACTCCACAGAAATCCTCCATCTCCATCACAGTTTATTGTCTGTGGAGGTGAGGTGAGGTGAGGTCAGGTGAGGTGAGGTCAGGACAGGTCCGGTGAGGTCTGGTGAGGTGAGGTCAGGACAGGTCCGGTGAGGTCAGGTGAGGTGAAGTCAGGACAGGTCCGGTGAGGTCAGGTTAGGTCAAGACAGGTCTGGTGAGGTCAGGTAACCGGAAGTTACGTGGGGAATCCCCACGAAGGGCTTTACCCTTTTTACAAAAATAAATATGCATTTTCCCTATGACCCGAGGCTTACGGAGACTGATGGCAGGCACGCGGAAAGAATTTTTCAGCGGTACTTATGGAATTATTTACATAAGTTCAGGGAGCTGGAAAAAAAGCAGGGGAATCCGGGGCATGTGGATAGCGGAACGGGGCGGCCCTCAGCTCTGCAGAATCCTCACGGAGTGGAACCACTCTGTGCGGATTCCGGGGGGGGGGAGGAACGGATTGCCTCCCCCCCCGCGGATTCCCCACTGGAATGGATGGTGGGGAATCCATACATTCCTAGTTGGGGAACCAAGCGGGATGGATTTGCATTATGATGAACTAGAAAGGAAAAATACCTCAGCAGGTTCTGAAAAAGTATTAACTTTCAGATCTGTAATATTTAAAACAAAAAACAAAGCAAGAGCCCAGAACCAAACACACTTTGGTGAAGCTGATATGGCTAAAATGCAGTCATAAAATGCGAAATGAAGACATTTAAATCCATGTTTACAAGACCCTTGCCAAGCAATAATTTATAAGACTGGTCCATTGGTCAAGTACGCCTGATAATGCTTTGTTTATACCATGCAGCATTCCCTCACTTACTGTGGTGATGTATTTCTGTTCCCCCACCCCTCCTCTGAGCTGTTCCTACTCTAGCAAATAAGAAGGCCATATTAAGCACTTGTGGGATCTTGGGCCCACAAAACATCGGAAATACTTGGGATGCTTTCTCTTTAAATCCATAAAATAAATCATGGTCTAATCAGATGCTTTACCCAAATTCAATACATGTTGTGGAATTCATTTATTCAGAGCATATTCCTTATTAGACCATCTTTCCTCCATTCATTTCAGCAGACTCCTTTAAATGTAGAAGCACAGCAGTAGATTAATCATGACAATTATTCCCAAAATGAAGGAAAAAGTATCACTAGCCTATTATAAAAATAAACATACATCTCCACACACATATTTCATTACTTGCTGAAATCTCCAGTGGGCATAGGCATTTAAATTTTAGAGAGAGAAGGAGTGTGAGTGCTATTGGTTGCACATCTGGAAAACTGATTATTCTCTGGCTAGTGATCTCATCTGTCTAAGGCACAATATCTAAGGGCCAAAAAAGTAAAATCATGATTAATCTGGGGTTCTTCTTAGTAAGGCTTGTAACCGTTTTTTTTTTCCTTTAGAAAGTGAGCAGGCCTATTTTCAGGAGGAAAAACAATGAAATCCCGTTATGGAGTCCTGTTGTTTTGAGACTGAATGGCGCATTCCAAAAATTCCTTTTGCCTCTCCCCTCATTGAGATTTCATGGCTGACCACAGCAGTGATCAGGGCCAGCCCTACCATTAGGTAGACTGAGGCAGCTGTCTTAGGCTGCTGCTTTTGGGTGCTGTGAAAAGGCAACAGATTTATTCATTTGTATCACATTTTTACACTGAAGGAGGGAGGCTTGTGGGATTTTCTTCCTCGGATGCCAAATTAGCTTGGATAGCTTTGAGTAATATGCACCTTGACAGGGTGAGCTGGGGGACAGAAGTGCCATTTGCTGTTCTGTCTCGGTCAGCAAAATGCCTTGGGCAGCCCTGGTGGTGATATCAGGTTATCTATAAATGGGACTGTGTGCATTATGCTGTTTTTACAATTCACAGTTCGAAAAATACACTGTTAAGCGATCAGACATGAGTGTAAGGAAGACTGGGACTCAAACGTTCATAGGAACATAGGAAGCTGCCTTATAGTTAGATCACTGGTCCTTTGAGCCTAGTATTGCCAACACTGATGGGCAGCTGCTCTCCAGGTTTTGTGGCAGGATTCTTTCCTAGCCCTACCTGGAGATGCCAGAGATTGAGCCTGGGACCTTTTGCATGCAAGCAGGTGCCCGACCACTGAGCTGCAGGGTCATAACTTTGGGATGTCACATTCTCAGTGGAAGGATAACGAGAATGGAGAAACAGAGATCCTCAACCAACATGCACTTGGCTGAGGAACATCATTCTAAGCTGGAGGGAGGAAGAGTGTGCTCTCCATTGTCCCCTCCCCCCACCCATTGTGCAGATAAGGCATTGTGTGAGCCAAGTACACTATAAATAGGCTAGGTGGGAATTGAGCACATGCATGAAGAAGGCATACCACATCTCCTGGTGAACAGTCGATGGGAACATAAATTTGGTCCAATGTAGGCAAACTCTCTGGCTGGGTATAGGTCATGGCTCAAACTCAGATCAAAGGTAAGGGATGGTTTTTAAGCTACATTACTTTATTTATTTTTATTGATTTCATTTCATTTCTGTGCCGCCAATAGCCAAAGCTCTCTGGGCAGTTCACAAAAATTAAATCCACAAGGTGCAGCATAAAACAATATAAAATATTAAAGCTTAAAACCACAATATAACAGTACAACCAGAATAAAACCTTAAAGAAGGATGCCAGATGAAATCCTGGAGAAGAATAGGTAGAGGCACTGATTAAGTCTGATGGCTAGTGTAGCCTTGTGTCCTCTTTAACAGAGGACAGTCCTTTATTTGAAGAGTTGTCAGAGGGCCATCCTCTGTTTGAAGGTGTCCTCTGTTTGAAGAGCTGTCCTGTCCAAGTCCAGTTTAAAGACAAAGACCCGTAACAAGGGAGAGGAGAACAGAGGCCTGGAATTTGACCATCAACAATTAGCATCTGGATAGCAGACTGAGCAGACAGGTACCCAGGGCCAGATCTACATGTGGAATTTACTCCGGTACTACTGTGCCTCACACAGTCATGGCACATAACAGTCCCCTCTCTCCGCAGCAACTGTGAGTTTTCTTTCTGTGAAAACTGCATTTTTTCAAAGTCTTTTTGTGACGGATTTTCTGCTTACTGCGACTTGCCTGCATTTTGGGACTCAGTGTGTTGTAAGCCTGTGGTGCTACTCCAGGTGAAGTAGGAGTGGCTTCAGTGCTGCAAGGAGGAGCGGGATGTTGCATCAGCTAAGGGTGGACCCAATAGGAATGGAAGGCGTTAATCCTTCCTGTCAGCTTCACTGTAGGCTGACCATCATTTTGTGTGTGTTTTCTAAATGCATACGTCTGCATGATCGCCTCTTCGAATAAGCTTAATGAATGAGACAGGGTTCTCTTCTGTGTCTTTTTTCTTCGCCTCAAGGAACAACCAGCTGGCATGGAACTGCTCAGAAGTAAATCACATTCTCTTCAGTGGGCTTACTTCTGGGAAAGGCAGCACATTACTGACTTCTTTTGTAAAAAATCTCCCTTTCTGCAGAAGCACACATATTCACATAAGATTAATGGCCTCAAGGAACAAGTAGCTGAAAAGAGCCCGGATAAACATGTCTACTCAGAAGTAAATCACATTGACTTCAATTGCACTTACTCAGTACAGGAGGAGTGGGGTATTGGGATTGCTTTGCCTTCTGTTTTAAATTTCTGCTTATCCGCCCCAGCGGCCCTGCGCATAAGTTTAATGAGTGTTTTTTTAAAGCACACCCAGTTGAGGACGAGGGAGAGAGAAAATCTCTTTGCCTTTTCCTGCAAAGTCCCCTAGTTCCCCCCAACACACATACACACACACACACAGACACACACACACACTGCCCTGAGAGTTTTGGCTGGATGACGCTGGGGCTGGCAGCCATTTTCCGGTGTGGGGCTGATCTTCCGACGAGCCCTAGGCTGGGCAGCACCCGGAGGTCAGTAGCACCAACCAGGAGTTGTGCATTCTGTTGATTGTGGATGGGTGCCATTTCTAAGGTGTGCCATGCCACTTCGGGGCTTGGAACAGGCTTGGTCAGCTTTGGCAGGCTGAAGGGAGAGGGAAAGAAGGAAAGAAATAATGCACCTTCTCCTGACGTTTGACCAGCAACAGCGGTTTTTCCCAAGGCATACGCTGCATTAGCTGGCAACATGTGTCACAGGAGGAACACATTTGAAATGTTGAAAATCCAGTTTTAAACGGAATCACCCCAGAAAGCATCTCTCTGTAGATGGGGCCCAGGTAATTTATATCTAGGGATGGTGTGGGCGTCCGTCTTGGTCTGGGATTCCAGTGGACTGCCCACACCTGTGCTCCCCGAGCCGAGCCCCTCCCCACGCTCGACCCCCACACACACTCGAAAAGCTGCCCACACTTACCCAGGGCTTGTCTGCTTCTGCCACAATCACCATGTTTTGAAAAATACTGTGCACATAGACTTATGCACAAAATGGCACCATGAATCTTGCATATATGGGTGATTCATGGCAGCATTTTGCGTATAAGTCTATGTGTGCATTTTTTGCACATAGAGTTATATGCAAAATGGAGCTGTGAATCGCCCATATACACAAGATTCATGGTGCCATTTTGCATATAAGTCTATGTGTGCAGTGGTAGAGGAGGACGGGGCTGGGTAAGTGTAGGCAGCTTGGCGATCGGGTGTGGGACTTCAGCGGAGGTTTGGGGACATGCGAGTGGGGGCAGGGGCTGGGTGGGTGCCCGGAGAACCTGGGTGGGTGCCCATCCCTACTTACATCCTGCCTTTTCCCCTCTTTTAAGGAATCCAAGGTGGCTGTCATGGTCCTCCATTTTATCCCCACAACAATCCTGTGAGGAAGGTTAAGCTGAGAGTTAGCGCTTGGCCCAAAGTCACCCAGTGATCTTTGTAGCTGAGTGGGGCCTAGAAGCCAGATCTCCTGAGTCCCTAATCACTACATCACACTGGTTTATGATAAATATAGCTTAGATATTGTGCTTTAGAGTGCTAATATATTCTCTGCAGAGGTCTGGGGAGAAATCCCTCAAGCTATGCACATTTCAGAATTGGGTTGATGACTGTAATGTTCATTTGCTTCCCTCCCTCACCGAAGAGCTGTGTACTGGCAGAATACTAGAAATGATCCATTTTGCCAAGTCTTATTCATGGCTGAAGGGAAGGTGAAAAACTAAAGCTGTACATTGCTGTCGTCGTCGTCGTCTTCTTCTTCTTCCTCCCCCTCCCCTCCTCCTCCCTTCCCCCTCCTCCTCCTCCTCCCCTCCCCCCTCCTCCCCTTCTTCTTCGTAACATTTGCATGTACGCACTGTACAGGAATTGCCATTTCTCTTCACTAAAAAGATCCCAGCACATTCTTTATAAACAAACACAATAGCCAATGTCATGGTTGTATCTGTTATAAACCGAACAGAGCAAGTTTAACAACAATGCTCATAAAATTAGGAATTCCTAACGTCATGCTTAGATAGGAATTGCTTAAAAAAACAAATCGCTGAACATGTAACATTTAGCACATTAATCTAATTGAAAGTGGAAAAATAATGGCTATTTGTAAAATCGCTCCTAATTATAATACAAGATAAAACCATGTAAAATAATCCATCAAACCAAACTGTATCCAAATTAACGCATGCAAGATCCAACTAAGATGACAGCCACAGATCAAAACATTTTTTCTTCAGATAAACATCCTGCCATGAGGTCTAATCACCATCTCATAGCAGTAATACTATATTCCCTCAGAAGGGATTTTGAGGCAGACATCAGCAGAAAAGATGTGATGTTGAAAGCCAACAATAAGAAAACAATTAGAAACAGACATCTCTTTCTTCTCAAGGACTCCACCAAGATTGGGAAGGCGTTTTATTAGCATAGAGATCCAAGAATAACACAAAAAAGGGATAATGTAAAAGAGAGAGAGAGAGAGAGAGAGAGAGAGAGAGGAAAAAAGTGCCAGGATTCTTCAGACGATTCTCATTTAAATAATTAATGGAGGAAAAAGGAAAGGAAAGGTTCCTCCTGTGCAAGCACCGGGTCATTGCTGACTCCTAGAGGGACGCCACTTCCGCTGGCATTTTCTTGGCAGACTGTAGCGGGCTGGTTTGCCATTGCCTTCCGCAGTCATGACTACCTTTCCCCCAGCAAGCTGGATGCTCATTTTACCGACCTTGGAAGGATGGAAGGCTGAGTCAACCTGAGCCAGCTACTTGGGACCCAGCTTCCGCCGGGATCAAACTCAGGTCGTGGGGAGAGTTTCGGTTGCAATACTGCCGCCTATCACTCTGCGCCACATGAAGCTCTTAATTAATGGAGACAACAATTAAAATGAATGTCATTTTGGAAAGTTGCTTTTATTGGGAATTGTAATGTTCGATATATATTATGGATGTGGAGAAAGGAAGAAGTGGGGTTGCCTCTTCTTTAACTCTTAAGGTGGCCACTTAAGCATCACCAAAAAAAGAAAAGAAGAGGACACTGATTTGCATAAAACCTGCATATGCTAATTTATATGTACAGACACAACTTTGGAAAGAATTAATATAATTTAAAGAAAAATACAAAACATCTCACCATAGTGGGGAAGACTGTGGCCAGGTGACCTGTGTGACTGCTAAGTCTGCTATCCCATGGCCGTTACTGACTGCTGATGGGCAACTTCAAAATCCCTGCTCTCCCTGCTTCTTAGGGTTTTTAATCTTTTAACTGGACTTGGGCAAGTATCCAATTGGGCCTTCTACATACAGCCAGCCCCTGTCTGCAAGCACCCCTACTATTTGCACAACGCCATCTATAGCTTCCAGGGGCAAGCCCAGAACCAGGTGGAAAAGCTCATTTCTGGAAGAGGCAGGGCCCCGGTGACCTCCCTGATGCCACACACTAGTGTTTCTAGTCATTTGGGGGGGCTCGCCCCCAGAAGCGCTTTTTCGCATTGCGCAAGCGGTATGGGCTGCTTGCGGACCGGGACAGCAGGGCTGACCATGCACAGAAGGCTCCAACTGAATACTGCCCTTGGACTGGAAAGCCCTTCAAATAGAGAATGCCTTCAAATAGAAAACTGTGCTCTGATGGCCCTTCAAATAGATTTTATTTATTTATTTTAAATATTTCTTGGCTGCCTTTCAGGGCAGAAGCCCTCCCAAGGTGGCTTACAGTAATAAAATACATAAAACAGTTAAAATATTAAAAGTGATAAAAACATAAAAACAATAAAAGCCAACAATAACACCACCACCAATGTTAACAGCAGTAACAGCAACAATAGCAGTCATATCAAGAGAAGGCCAAGGTAAAATAATATGTTTTCAAGGCCTTCTTAAAAGTCTGCAGTGACAGAGCATGGTGGACCTCTGATAGCACCTTGTTCCAAAGGTGAGGGGCCACTGCAGAGAAAGCCCTGTCACGTGTGATCACCTACCTGACTGCTCTCACGGGTGGGCAAATGAGAAAGGCCTCTCTTTCTGATCTTAAAGTGCGGGCAGGCTGATATGGGTGAAGGTGGTCCTTCAAGTAACTTGGTCCCAAACCACTTAAGGTTTTAACGGTCAAAACCAGCCCTTTGAATTGGGCTCAGAAACACACTGGTAACCAGTGCAGCTGGCGCAGTATAGGAGTTGCCTCACTCACCAATACTTAGGCAGCCGTATTCTGCACAAGCTGGAGCTTCAATCTCAACTGTCTTCAAAGGCAGCCCCATGTATAGCGCATTACAGTAGTCCAGCCTGGACATCACTAGTCCGTGGATAATTGAGGCAAGGTCTGTCCTGTCCAGATAGGGCCACAGTTGGCGTAGATGACTGTAAAGTCTGGCTACCTTGTTAACAATACAGCACCTTTCTCTAATTTATAATATAAAAGGTAATTGGATTTTTGTGCTATGATGAGCTCCTTTGTGGGCCTGTCTATGCATTTTGTTGCAGGAAACAGCTGTGGGTACACAGAACACCCTCCACTGCACTGAACAGAGAACCCCTATACAGGGCCAGCACCGTCACCGTCACCCTGACTCACTGCTGATGCCAGTCCTGATCTCTCCACTTAAACAACTTTTTCTGGCCTGGCATTCCAGCAGCACCAGGTAGTTAAATTAACCCAAATTTTAAATTCCCCACTATGCTCCCACCCTAGCATCACTTTGGGGCATTGTGGAAAATTTAGAGGGTGCTCAGAGCATTGCCAAGGCAGCCATGTAAGCCCACCAGGAGGAGCTCCCTCTCCAGAAGTCACTTTAGGAACATAGGAAGCTGCCTTACACTGAGTCAAACTATCGGTTTTTCTAGCCCAGTATTGTCAACACTGACTGGCAGTGATTCTCCGGGGTTTCAGGGAGTAGTTCTTTCCAAGCCCTACCTGGAGATGCTGGGATTGAACCAATGAGTTACTGGCCCCTTCCTTAATGACTGTTTGCCCAGGTCCTCCTCAAATCTGGAACTGCCCCTGCACCTACAGCAGGGGTGCAAAACCTCAGGCCAAATCCAGCTCACTTGAGGTCCCAATCCAGCCCTCCGGGATTCCCCAGGTGGCCACATCCCCTTCTCCTTACCTCACCCCCTTTCCCTCCACCATTAATGGATTGCTGGTTTCCCAGCTTTTGTGCAGTTCTTTCCCCATTCTAAAAGGTTGAACTGCCCCTCCTAAGGCATCATCACTTTAGCTTTAAGCTAAACTATGCTGGTATTTTAGGCCCTGGCCCTTTTGCCTTTGGCCCCACCCAACACTGGAATGTGGCCCCCAAGAGCTTCTCCAAAATGGTATTTAGCCCTTGGGCTGAAAGAGGTTCAGCAGCCCTGCCCTACGGGTTGAGGATGATCAGCAAATAACTGCCAAAAGCTGTAAAGGAGGTGTGGCCGTTGGATCTCTCTGTTGTTGGCTGTCACTCCATCAGCTTGAACTTTTTAATTTTAAGATCAATGATTAGCACCTTCTTAAACAATACCACCTGTGTGCCATATTCATGCAGCGAGAGAGCATAGGGAAACTTTTGTAGAGAGTATCGTGCAGCGGTATGCTCAGTCTTTAGGGACAAAAGAGGACACAGATACGCATACAATTTGCGCATACACACACACACACATATATATATATAAATACACATGCACACATTTAGAAATAATTTCTATAATCTAAATAGAAATTTAATACATCTCACCAAAGTGGGGAAGACTGACCAGCTGACCTGCGTATCTGCTCAGTTTGCTGTCCAGGTGCTAACTATTGATGGGGAGATTTAAGGCCCTTGTTCACCCTTCTCAGGGTTCTTTATTTTTCAGCTGGACCTGGACTGGTCAGCTGGGCCCTTCAAATAGAGGACACCTTTGAATAGAAGACTGTTCTCTGACAGCACTTCAAATAGAGGAGTGTCCTCTGTAAAGTAGGACACATGGCTACCCCATGACTGTGGAGTGATTTTAGCTCTAAAAGGAATTATGGAATCAAATGCCTTTGCATAAAGTCAGCTTTTCCTGCTTCATTTACTCGAATCTCTGGCAACTCATAAGAATAAAAACCATTGTTGTGACTGTGCCTTATTAAAAAATAAATCTGTTACTAAAAACGTGCTCTGAATGGTGATGATTTCCAGGCTTAGAGCTGAGCAGTGAGTGGTTGACAAGGACCTTTCTAGGAACTGTACAGGGTAAAATAACCTCAGTGATTATCTGTCGATTTAGAGCTGTTAGCATTAATTCATCCTAGCTAGTCTCTCTGAGGACTGCAAGATGAATAAGGCCTTGAATAATGGAGAGGGTGACTGTAGGTAATGATGACAGTGTTTGTGGGGAGTTTATATGGCGTCAAGAGGGCCATGAGATGAACAACAAATTAAAACATGAGCTGGAGAACATCATGCACATTAGAAAGAGAAGTAAAATCAACTGGATAGAATGAACAGACCAGATAGTCTTATGGGTTTCGTGATGCATCTGAAGCTCAAAGAAATTTGATCTATAATGTTGAAAATGTGACTGTAGGACTTCTGAGACTTCCCTGAGAATTCACTTTTCTCCAAAAAAAAAAAAAAAAGCCCACCCAAAAGCCGATGTGTAAGCTGGAGATGCTGCAAAGTTTTCCCAAGCTAGGCTCAGAAGAGAACTTCTGTGTGTGTGTGGGGGGGGGGGGGAGGTGTCTTGTAAAACCTGCTTTGCAAGACCCCACTGTTCTTCTCCGGCTTGGATTTTAATCTTAGGGATGGGTGAATGAGCAATGGTCAAGCTTGCTAAGATTCTCCGAACATCAGCTTGCTGCTCGGTTTGCAATTACTGTTCATTTTATGCAAACAGGAAAATTGTGCAAAATGAACAGCTATCGAATGTGAAATCCCCCAATTTGCACACATTTTCCCACACAAAGTGTGGGTAATTTTAAAATTTGTGCATTTTTGAAATTTGTGCAAAATCAAATGGGAAAAATTGTGCGAATGGAATGTGAGCACACGTTCGAGAATTTGCGAACATTTTCGGTGGACGCATCCTCCTGTTCGTGCTCGCATTCAGGGTTGCTAGCAGGGTAGGGTCGCATGTTTTGTGAGCAGAAACGAAATCATCATACATCCCTATTTGATCTGAGCTGGAAAAGAATCCTCAGCTTTCCCCCTGGCTTTGCTCCGCACACCCTAACATACCCCACACTTCTCTTAGATTGGCAATGGTGGAAACAGCAATGAAGGAATGCCAGGAGAAGAGAGAAAGCTTTTTTCCTCACTCCCTTCTTATTCATTTATTTCATAGAATCATAGAATAGTAAGGTTGGAAGGGGCCTACAAGACCATTGAATCCAACCATAAAGTTAACACCACTTTTTCAGCGCTTTGTCCTCACAAACTGGCATAAAAAAGAATTAAGACCAGCTATAGCAGCCACATCAGAAAAAATGTACAGATTATTTTGAAAAAGCTGCTCTGACACACAGCAACTGATGTCCTCAGCTATGAGCACACAGAGGAAAGAAGCCCACTGTGGAGTTCCTGCCCCTTCCCAGTGAGAATGCCCCTTCTCTGAGGCCTTTCTCACCCCAAGCAGGACAGACCTTCCCCCCACACAATCACGTTGCCACCCAGACCTTTGAAGTCCAACCCACACTCAGTTCTCTGTCTGTGAGGACACACTTGTTTATAATATCACCTGCATTGTTTCCTTTATTACCTTCCCCTTACATAGCCAAGAGCAGAAGGCTTAGGATCTGGTTAAACAAATAAACGTTATGAATTATGGCAAATAAGCTGTTGAACAGTAAATAAGCAACTCTTAAAGTTCAGCTATTGGGCGGTATAGAAATTAAATAAATAAATAAAATAAGTTAAAGGTTCTATTAATGTACGTTCTCTCATACTACACACCAGATCACACTCTCGAGTCAAGCACTTCACAATCACCACAGACCTTTCTCAGTTCTGCAGTTTTAACACAGCGGTTCTCTTCTCTGATCCCTATCAAATCACATCCCTGTCTCAGTTCTAAACCCTGTCAAATCACATCCCTGTCTGACTCACGCAAGCACAGCACCCAGCTGTTATAGCACACAAACTTTACTCCCCTCTTACTCGCTCAGCCAATCATCTCACATATGCAAATTCACCATTCTTCCTGTCACTCATCCCACTCTCACCCCAGAGATACTCAGCATAAGCATTCCTGTAACAGGAACACATTTTTATATTTTCACACCCCATATATGTGTATATATATATATATATAGAGAGAGAGAGAGAGAGAGAGAGAGACATGTACACACCTAATCACCTGTACTGAAGAGGGAAGGGTCGGTCCTCCCATGAATCAGCTCAGGCAGCAGATTTCCCACTCCCTGGTAGGAGGGCCCCTGTGGGCACTGCTTTCACTACCACTGTCCTGGCCTTGCTCTCCCACTGCTGCAAATGCTACAACGGGAGTGCAGTAAGCAGGGCTCCGTGGAGGAGCAGCCCCTCTGTCTCTTGCTCCGAGCCCTCTCCTAAAGTGAAAGATCAGGCAGGCGGGCTCTCTGGAGAGGCTGCCTGCCCACCTGCCTGCCTGCCCAATTTCTCACTTTGAAGACTCCTCCAAAGCAAGAGATCGGGTGGGTCAGTGGCCTCTCTGGAGAGCCACATGAGCCGCACGAAGTGGCTGATGCGTCTCTCTGGAGAGACTGTACAGGCAGTCTCCAGGACCACCTCACAATGCCTCGCTTTAAGGAACCTTCAAAGTGTGTTATTTGGGCTTAGGTGGCTCTCCAGAGAGGCTGTCTGCCCAAACTCTCATTACGGGAGCAGGGGAGGCACTGAGGGTGCAGGCAGCAGGGGCAGTGGGGGAGCGACATCTTGGTCTGCACCTGGAGGGTACAAAGCATAAATCAGGATGGAGTTCCACAGTTTGGGGGTCAGCACTGACAAGACCCTGTATCTTGAGTACCCCAACTTAACTGATCTTAACAGTGGGCACTCAAGAAGAACCCCTCCTATTAATCGCTGTGCTGTGCCAGCTAACAGTGTGCCAGGGTGCAGAGGACTATGGAAGACAGGGCCAGCATGGCTGGACACCTGCTGAGGGCCCACACCCCAGCAGGGTCCCGCTGACAACAGTCTCCTGGAGTTGCCCCTCCTCTTCTATATTGCGGTCTGCTCATTCACCTGCCCCTTGCTCTGGCTCAGACAGTGGTCGTGGTGAGAAGGAGGAGCAGATGCCCTGGGCCACTTGCTCACTGGCTCTCTGCCTATCCGACAAGGAAGTGGTAGCAGTGATGAGAAAGATGCTGAGGAGCAATAGCAGCAGGTGGTGGTGAGAAGGTCGACTCACTGAGGGAGGGGACCCATTCAAGGTGTCTTGCCCAAGACCACTCCAAAACCCGTGGCTTCCCCAAGGGCTTGCATCATATCAAGCAGATGCAGATAGTGGAGTTTGAGAACTGGAGGGCATGGGCATGATATTAGGTGAAAACTAACCCATGGGCAGAGGCCATGGCTCAGTGGTGGAACATATGCTTTACATGCAGGAGGTTTCTTAGCATTTCCACTTAAAAGGTCAGCAGATTATGTGAAAGAGATCTGCTTGAGATCCTGGAGAGATCCTGCAAATCAGAGAAGACACTATTGGGCAACATAGACCAGTGGTCTGAATCAGTACTGCACCAATTATTAACAGTAGCCCCAAAGCCCGTGCAATGATTGAACAATGTCAACAAGCCCTTAGACAGCTCAAGGAAACGAAGAAGAAAAATACTGAATTAAAAACTGAAGGGTTTTTTTTTCTCCCCCTGAGCGGAATCTAATAAGCAGGTTGGCTCATCCTTATGGGTTCTATTTTTATTGTTTTCAGTATATTGTTTTAAATCAGCCTCTGGCATCACATTGCAGCCTGAGGCAAGGGCACCGTCCAAAACATTTGGTGTGGAAAGTTACTTCTCAGCTTGTAAATTAGGTTTAAAATCAAAGCTAGTCTATGTTGTAGGTGACTCAGTCCAAATTCTGCCAAAGTGAATGCCAAAGGCACTGAAGAGTGGAGAATTGCAAAGCTCGCTTCTGAGTGATGCCTAAATAATGTCTTATCTTGTAATATAGTTGAGTTTTCAATTTTAGTTAGTTGAATTCCTATTCCCAAGGAAAGCGGTGTACAATATTTGCTGCTGCAAGCTCTATTACTAATTAACATATGATGTTGCTTTATACTAAGTCAGGCAAAATATGTAGTATACTGGACCAACTAGTGTAGGGTGGGGAATCTTTTCTCTTTCTTGGGTGTAACCTGTTGGGGGCCACATGGTAGTGGTGGATGAGGCCACCCCCTTCTCCTTCTCTCTCTCTCTCTCTCTCACTGGGCCGGTTCACATGATAGCAGGGCAGTGATTTATCTAATTATCCTCACCGAGTTTGGCTTGTCGTGACATCTAAACCCGGTGGGGGCGTCTGGCAGGGGTGATTAACAAACCATCTGGCAACCCTTCAACCAAGCATGGATTCTTTTTTTTCTTCTTCCTCTAATAATTTTATTCAACTTTTATCTTTATAAATGAACCAAAGAACACCAACAACATAATCATCTTCTACAGTTTCCAACATTACAGTATTCTTAATATGACCCATCAATAATGAAATAAAGAAAAAAAGAGAGAAAGAAAGGAGATAATATAAAAAGGAGAGAGAAGGGCAAAGGGGAAGGAAACAGAAAAAAAGAAGAAAAAACACAAAAACAGAGGAAAACAAAGCAAAATATAAACAGAAGTTTACATAACAAACTTAAATTTAAACTACATTACACATACATTTCAAATATCACTCTACTTAAAAATTATACCAATCTTACAGGTCAATACAGCATAAGTAATCAATTTCAATAGTGTATCTTCAGGCTTATAACAAAGAAGCAAGCTTACAATTAATTTCCATTGGCCATATCATGCCTTTTAGCTACTATATAATGATAAAGCTTAAAAACAACCAGCCAGAAACATTTACTAATCCTAGTATCATAATATTGATAATACTGATAATAATAATTAAAAAGAAAAGAATTTATAAAGGATAAAATATATAACAATCACTAATATATTTTATACTATCTATATTTTAGATAGTATCATTTCTAAATATATAAATGAGTGTGCACATTTCTGTACACCCTCACACAGAAGATTTAAATACAGTCTATCATATCCATTTAAAGAGAAGAAGAAAAAAAAGGAAAAGGATGAAAGTAAAAGAACAGATATATATAATCAACTATCTCTGGCCTAGCCTGGATCTTACAGACTAAACATAGCCAATTAATAAAACATGTTTGTAAATTCCAGTTCATGGGGCTGGAGCAGAAGTCTTGCATGTTTTTCTGATTAGCCATGCCTCCGCCATTTCATGATTTAGAAACTTCTTCATCTGACCTTCAGAAAAAATGCAAAATGTAGCAGGATATTTTAAATGATATTGTAAATTCATTTGTTTTGCTAGGTTTCTCACCTTGGTAAATAGCCTTCTTTTATCAACAACTTCTTTGGTGTAATCCAGAAATAACATAACTCTATCTTGTTTTGATCCCAAAAAAAGATTTCCCCCCTGTCTTGCCAAACGCAGCATATGATTTTTTGTGGAGATTCTTGCAAATTGAACTATAATCGTATAGTCAGTCCCTTTAGCATTTGGCACGTGGAATGTATGCTCAATGTCAAGTACACAATCAGATGACAAAGGAAGTATCTCATGCAGGAGCTTATCTACAAAAGTAAGCAAATTTACATCAGTAGATAGATCTTTGATACCAATAATACGCACATTTGCTCTGCGTGTAAAAGCCTCCAATTGGGAGATTCTTGCAGAAAAATTGTTGTGAAAAGCATGTGAGACAGTCTCCTGTGCTGCCACTCGATCTTGCAGCTCGTTAACCTTCGCCTCCATTTTTTTGCCAAGAGTTGTTAATTAAGTCCACAGCCCCTTGCAGGGCGGTGATGGAATTTTGAATTGCATCCAGTCTCTTAGCCTGTTCAGCAAATTGCAAAGACAAAGTTTTTATCAGAGCAAGTAACTCCTCTGTATTTTCATTAAGGATGGACGAAAGTCCCTTACCTGGTCCCGCAGCTTGCTTCGTGGTGGGGGGGAGGTGCTTCGGTTCTTCCCCCGAAGTTCAGGCCGGGGGGGAGGTGCCCCGCCCCGCCAGGCCAAAATTCAGGCCGGTGGGGAGGCGCCCCATCCCTCGCCGCCGAAATTCAGGCTGGGGAGGAGCGCCCCGTCTCCCCGGCCGTGAAATAAAAAAGTAAATGTAAAAAAACACACACACACACGTGATAGGCCACGTAACGATTTACGTAGCCTATCACGGCTAGATTTCCAAAGTCAGCCATGATAGGCTACGTAAATCGTTACGTAGCCTATCACAACTGACTTTGAAAAAAAAAAAAAGTGCATACACAAATGGCAGTGCCCATGGGTGCCGCCATTTGTGTACGCGCTTTTTTTTTTTCCAAAGTCATCCGTGATAGGCTATGTAACGATTTATGTAGCCTATCACGGCTGACTTTGGAAATCTAGCTGTGATAGGCTACGTAAATCGTTACGTAGCCTATCACGTGTGTGTGTTGTTGGTTTTTTACATTTATTTTGTAATGGCGGCGGTGGCAGCCAGTCGGAAGACCGGCCGCCGCCCCTGCCCCCGCCGAAACGCCGCTGGGACCTGCCGCCGAGAGGGACATTTGCATGAGGTAAGTCCCATCCTGGGGGGGTGGCGGAGAATTTCACCGCCAATTTCGGGGGGCTGAATGCATTGGCACTCGGCCTCCCCGAGATTCGTGGAGAAATTCTCCGCCATCCCTAATTTTCATCACTTCTCGAAGCCTTTGCCAAGGGAGGAGTGTGTGTGTGTGGGGTCAGCAGCACTCCTATTCCTTTTCTCCTCCTTGGTGTTTCCATCCTTCGTTTTAAACAAATCTTGTAGGTCCTTAAATATTGCTTGTATTCCTTAGTCCATAAACACTAAAAACTACATTGGAGCACGTCCGCCCTGAATTCTCCTAATTAGATAGGCGTTTCAAAACAACTCTGAGCGGTAATTAAGTTCCGGCAGACTAGCCTCAGAGCCCAGCCCCTCTGCTGCTTCGCAAAAAGGGCTACTCTTCCAAGACTTCATCCAGATGCTGCTCTTGCCTCCCCTTTTCATTCCAGGGGAAGATGAAAAGGTTTTTCAACCTTTTAAAAGCTGTTTGAGATAGTGTCCCGCGGAGACTCCACAGAACGCTGCCAGGGCGACATTGGCTCCAACCGGAAGTCAACCGAGCATGGATTCTGGGTGGTTAGTTAACCACCTGAGCCACCCACCCTTGCTAGGTTCAGATGTCAAGAGAGGCTGCACCCAGCAAGGGAAACTAGGTAAATCGGCCAGCACACAATCAGCACACGCAGGTCGTGTCATGTGAACCAGGTTTTTCTCTCTCTCTGAGTGGCAGCGGGGGCGGGGCATTGAGGGTGTCTTGCCCAAGGGCCCTCAAAAGCCTGGCGCTGGCACTAGCTCCATATCCTCTACTCTGACTTGCAATGGCTTTCCAAGTGTCAGAGAGGGATCTTTGCACCCTTGGAGGTCTCACTGCTTGGAGGATTGGGGTAAAAGTGTGTAAAACTCTGTTTTACTTCCCCTGCCATTTGCTCCCCATCTCCTATTTATTTATGTAAATGTTTCTATTCTGCCCTTCTATTGTCCATGCATTACTCTGGGCAACTTAGAACACTTAAAAATAATTTAACTCAGTGGGACTCACTTAGTGATCATAGAATCATAGGGTTAAAAGGGGCCTGCAAGACCGTCGAGTCCAATCCTGTTTCCTGCCTCTCAGCTGAGCAGAGCAGAGCAGAGCAAGCTGCTCCAGCTGCTCCAGGGACTACAGAAGCAAGCAAGCTCCCAGAGAGCGAGCGACCAGAGCGAGCGACCAGGGGGAGCAAACAGGAGTTGGCCAGGGGAGTTCAGCAGGGGAGGTCAAGGGGGAGGCCCCTAACATTTTTTTTCATTTTTCATTTTATTTTATTTTTAACTAACTTTTTTCCATTTATTTGTCTTGTAACACACACTTTCACACAAGTGGGACTCTGCTTTTAACCTCTACTGAGTAAAGGAACAGGCACAGGCTAGTCTAGAACAATCACAAAGCTAGACACAAAAAGGGAAAAGAGGCTATGGAAGGACAAGACTCTCCAGTGGTGGTGACCTGCAAGGTGTGTGCAAGGTTTGTTTTCTTGCCTGAGAACAACATGGCCTACACCTGCAACAAGTGCAAGTTGATCACGCTGCTGGAGGAAAAAGTAAGTGGACTGGAGCGGCGACTGTCGACCCTCCGGGGAATAAGAGAACACGAAGAGTTCTTGGACAGAATGGGGGAACTACAGCAGCAAAGGGAAGACCAGAAGCTTGAAGAACAACAGCAAGATGAGGCAGTGGGGAATGCTGAGGTGAAGAAA
Organism: Heloderma suspectum; assembly: GCF_057233095.1. Lineage (NCBI taxonomy): Eukaryota > Metazoa > Chordata > Lepidosauria > Squamata > Helodermatidae > Heloderma > Heloderma suspectum. The sequence continues at coordinate 31,804,905 of NC_139460.1, read as the reverse complement.
AATGGAGTAGAGGATACTCCTTGGAAAAGGGTGACAGTTAGGAGAAGAAGAACTAGACGCCACTCTGCGCCAGTGGAAGCAGTGGAGCTGTGGATGAGACTGGAGGACAGCCTGCAGAGGAAGAATCACAGGGGAACCTACATGAGAGTGAGCAAGAGGCTGAAGGTCAGTCAAACAGAGGCGATGAAACCCAGGCCTACAACAAGAAGAATCTTTACGTAGACTACGGCGAAAATAAGGGCAACACAAATAGCGTTGCCCTTATTTTCGCCGTAGTCTACGTAAATCTTTACGTAGACTACAGCGACCAAATAAGGAACGGGAATGGCGGCTCCCTATGGGGGCCGCCATTATCCGTACGCGCTTTTTTTTTTTTTTTAAGTCACCCGTGATAGGCTACGTGACGATTTACATAGCCTATCATGGCTGACTTTGCAAATCTAGCCGTGATAGGCTACGTTAATCGTCACGTAGCCTATCACGGGGGCGTTTTTTTTTTCTTTTATTGGAATGGCGGTGGCGGCAGCCGGTCGAAAGACCGGCTGCCGCTCCCGCCCCGCACGAACACCCGCCGAACCACCGGCCGGACCCGCCGCCAGGAGGGACATTCAGCGAAGGTAAGTCCTGTCCCGGGGGGGGTGCGGGGTGCGGGGGGGTGCGGAGGATTTCTCCCCGAAACTTGTTCGGGGGGCCGAACATGTTGGCGCTCGGCCCCCCGAAGTTTCGGGGAGAAATTCTCCGCCATCCCTACGTATACTGCATGGGTTAAACAACCTCTGATGTGCCCACCATGTCGTGCGAACCAGGTCAACGAGTAGGACATTCAACAATGTTTAATGGTAGTTGGAGGATGTCTTGGGCAGAGATTCTTGGTTTGAAAATAGGCAATTCTGGCTCCAGCTTTTGAGGGGTCCTTCGGAAAGATGCCATTACTAGGTCAAAAAAAGAGGAAACACATCACAAAAAGAAGACACTCATTTGTATGAAACCTGCATATGCTAATAGGTCTAGATTGTTGGGGATGATGGGAACTGTAGTCCAAGACATCTGGAGGGCGCCAGCATGACCTAAGCCTATAAGGAACCAGTAAATCACTTTTCATATAGAGCTTCTAGAACAGCTGCTTTAAGAAGAACCTTTCTGGGGGAGGAATATACTCTTTTCCAAGCTCCTGTGAAGATATGAAATATGCCTGCCACTCACAGACTATGTGGGCAATGCAAAAACAGCCGCAGAGTTTGCTTAATATAGAAGTCCATTCACTGATCTAATTAGCTAACCTCAACTCTAAAAGAATATTTAATAGGATAAGGTACTGTGGATTTGAAAAGCAAATGAAAATGCAGAGATATTTTTAATGTGAAAAAAGGGAACAATTAGTTAATTCATCTCATGCTATTTATTTCAGAGAAAATGCCAATAACAAGGACTGGCAGTTTCATCTTCGAGAACAAAAATGAAATAAACAAGCATAATTATAACTAATTTCCATTCTCTTTCTCTCTCTAAGAATGAGTGACTGGAGGGATAATTAAACCTTATGTCGAATAAGAGGAGCCTTGTGGGTGAATAAAATAGGATGTTTACATTAAAGGTGGTATGTGAAGTAGAAATGGAAAAGGGGAGAAATCTCTTGCCACAGACCTTAATTAAAATAAAAGTTTGACTTTAAAATGCAAAGCCTTAGCCCTGCAGCTGCCAATCACTTGATTGCAAAAAGGGTTTTGCAGAATAAGGGATCTGTATATTTAGGATCTGTTTTGTTCCCTACTAAGTTAAAAATATGAGCAGGGAAACAGGCAATATAAGTTTGTTTTAATGGTGTTTATTATTTTATTAGTATTATTTAATCAATTTATATACTACTTACCCTGGGCAGTATCCAGTGTGACACTACTGCTAACGTAAATTTCGTTGAGCTGGCATAACCAACTTCTAGCACAACGCCAAGAGCACTTGCTGGCACAGCGCATTTCCCCGGAAAATCCAGCACCCATCAAGAGATATCTGTGAGTGGTTTACAGAAACAGATCAAAATACATATTACAAATACAAAAACCCACCAGCTAAAATATTTAAAATATTCAAAGCCAAAGCTAAAAGCGCAGCAATGAATAAGCAGAATAACAGGGCAGCCCAATTGTTCAAGAATGGCTTGGGTAAAGAGATGGGTCTTTAACGCGCGCCTAAACATGCAACAATCAGTGCCTCCCAAATACCAGTGGGGAGAACATTCCATTTATCATTCAGAATGGGGTGGATCCAAATGAAATTTGCTTCTGCTGCTCTGCTGCTAAACTCGTTTAGGGCTCAGTCCTATTGGGATGCTCATCAGCCGCCGAACTTGGATGCTGGTGGGCATCCTATTCAGAGCAGGAGGAGCGCAGAGGCCATCTTCGCAGAGGCGGTCTTCGCCACCATGCTCCTCCCACTCTGCATTTTTGCTAGATGGGCTTTTTCGCCTGTCTAGCTAAGGCTCTGCAGAGCAGAAAGGAAGGAGGCTGGAGAGGCTGGAGGATTCTTCATAAGCTGGCCTCCCCAGTCCTCTCCTCTTCCCTCCCCTCCCCTCCCCTCCCATAGAACCATCCCCTTTCCCTCCTCTCCGAGGTCAGTTTTGCGAGCTCGGAGATGCAGCCAGAGCTGTTCTCTCTGTGCCAGCTGTGGGCGGGCGGGGTGCTTGGATTCTCAGTTCCAAGGTTGGAGCACTGTCTCCAACCTCAGATCCAGAAATCTGAACTATCCTATGGCCCCCAAGATGCTGTCTAGGGGCCACAGCATCGCTCACTAAAATGTTTACAATATTCAAAGCCAAAACTAAAAGCACAACAGTGAATAAGCAGAATAACAGGGCAGCACAATCATTCAAGAACGGCTTGGGCAAAGAGATGGGTCCCTTAATGGGCACCTAAAACAATTGCCGAATTAACAACAACAACAAAAAACAATTGGTGCCTCCAGAATACCAGGGGGGAGGGCATTCCATTTATCACCCACAATGGGGTGGATGCAAATGAAGTTTGCTTCTGCTGCCCTGATGCCAAACACATTTACTTGGGAATAATTTTGTTGTAGGAAAGGATAATATGTTTTAAAAGTAAAATAATAAAATAAGCTGTAACCATGTACATGTCCAGTTGATTGCCCCCTGTAAAAACTATGAAATATTTTTAAAAATAAGAAGAGAGAAAGGATGCTGTGGATACTTGCTGGTGCAGGTCCTGTTTGGTGTGGACCCCAACACCTGCTGTTCTCTGGGAGGTTATTTGGGAGGCTCCCTGAGCAGTGAACTAATAGCTCTGCAGTTCCATTGGTTCTGCTGCTGTGATGTTATAGCCTGTTCTGTCAGAAAGCCATGGGGCATCTAGCTGGCTGCACTGAGACAATGGAGATTGATTCTCCGTTCTGAGGTTGATGGGAAATTTGGCCAAATCCAGCAGCAAATGTTAGGTATTTATACCAGGGACTTTCAAATGATGGCTTGCTGGTTCAGAGACTGATTAAGGAGTTTTAGGCTGCAATCCTATATACATTTACCTGGGAGTAAGTCTGATTGCACCCAGTGGGGCTTACTTCCAAGTAGGCATGTATACCATTGCACTGTCAGGGAAGCTCACTGGAAGTTGACATTCTCTTTGCGCTTTTAAGGGCCCTTTGTGTCTTGATCCTTAAATGTAATGCTGTGGAGTTCTTTTCAGTAGGATTATTATATTTTCTTTTCAAGGAACTGTATAAAGTCTTCAATGCAGCATTTCATGGTCCTATATTTAGATGTTGCCTTTTGTCAGGTATCAGTTTTTTTAGAAAATGAATATATTAAATTTAATCCAACTATCTCCAACGTAAACTGCTGCTTTTTACAAAATATTTACATGGCAAATTTAAGATTCTGCTCCTGCCCTCAGATACTTATACTTATTCTACAATCATTTACCTATTTATCTGTAAGTATCTCTCAATGTGTCCCTAAATAAAGAAATGGTTAGAATTCTCTATGAGCCTGCTGTTTACACTTTACCTGCTTCCATTACGCACTTTGGGAGGAATCTGCCGAAGTTTCCTAGGAGCTGGGTTTTGTCTTTTGAAGAAGCTTTTGCTGGCACAAAGCAGATGTGAAGACCCTGCACAGCAAAACAAGAAAGGGAGGGAGAGAAACTCGAAGGCAGAAATAGATGGAATGAATGAGCTCATGTAAAAAGTACATCTTGTACAATTTAAAACACAACTTGACTTCAGACATAATCGGAGCACAAATCAGAGGCCTTTGCAAAAATTAAAAAGCTGAAACGTGGGTTGCATAGGATGTTCTTGTTTTATTTCTACAGAACTGAAAATAAATTAAGCGTGCAATCCTATTGAGATAGTCGGCAGCCTCCTCTCCTCCGTGCTCCAGCTGCCCCACATTTGTGGCTAGATGTGCGTTTTCACATGTCTAGCTGTGGCTTCGGGGAGGGGGAAGGAAGGGGCCCAGAGACTCATTCGGAAGTCTAAAGCGGTTTCTGGGGTCTCCTCCCCTCCCTGCCCCAGGATCGCCCCCTTTTTGCCCTCTCCATGTTCTGTTTAGAAGCACAGAGACAGTGGCGGCCTGGAAAGAACCGTGCCACCTATGAGGGGGAGGGGAGCGCAGTTTCTGGAAACCTTCCAGAAACCGAAAAATCCTATGGCTGTCTAGACAGAATCTAGTGGCCATAGGATTGCTCTCCCCTGCTGTAATCTTATCCACACTTACTTGGGAATAAATCCAGCTGAACTCAGTAAAGCTTACTTCTGAGTAAACATGTAGGATTGGGGTGCATATGTAAAAACTCCATGCAGTAACCTCTATCAGGAAGCTCCGTCCTTCAGATGCTAGTTCACAGCGTGCAGGGAACATTCACAAGTAAATGATTGCCTCGCCATCTCCAGAATTCTACCAGCTCAGTTTACCTTATAATTCTGTATAATGGGAAGGGACGTTGCTCATTGATAGTACACATTATTAATTACAAATAAGTAATAATTTGTATATACTTGTGATACAGCTGCTTCTGTTATCTTCCAATATATGTACAATTGTATTCACATTGTTTTCGTATGTATAACTATATTGTTCTAATAACTATCCTATTTTAAATAGATTAACACCTTCTTCGTTGTGTGTTTTCATATTGTTACAATATTATACTTGTATTACCTGACCCACTTAGAGTTCTGTGCTTGTTCACTAATTTCCTATCAGAATGGGTGGCTGACATTCCCTTGGTGGGAACAATTTGGGAGAGAAACAGAGATCTCTGTGGACTGTGAAAGCCATCAGCTTTGGATAGGGATGTGCAATAATTTTGTTTCAGTTCATTAAATGTCAGAACTTGCCCCAATCACAATGGCAAAGATGAACAGGAGCACATTTTCGAGCAAAGCTTGCATATACCCGAGCTTGCGTTTGCATTCACAAAATGCGTTTGATAGAAAATGTGCACTTTAAAATGCAGATTTTGAAACCACGACCACCACCACCTGCATTTTTATCCTTTATTCAGTGGGCAGACGGTGTGTATTTGGGTGCACGCTGTTAAAAAATGCACATCCAAATGCACACTGGGCATCTGATACATTACCTGCTACGAATGCTTATGCCATTTACCTCCACCTGTACTTGTGTATTTGTAAATAAGTCAAATACTATTATTCTGGCCTCATCCCACATTCTAGAGAGGAACTATACAGATAGTTAAAAATTTTGCAGAACAATAACATAAATCCTCACTTGACATGGATTTGTCTACAATGTGTGATACGGGCTTTAAGGTAACTCAAACTGTTAGGGGATTCAAAGTGATGAGGCAAAAAAGGGCTGGCAAAAGGCTCCAGATGAGGGAGAGAAGCAAAGGACTTCTCCCAACTGGAAGCAAAGGATCACTCCCAACTGGATTCAAGGCCTCTTCCCACACTACTTCTTCACCAGAACCAAGCAACAGATAAGAGACACACTGATCCAATCAGGCACAACAACAGATTGACCTTGCATTTCTACATGAGATTGCATTTCTACATGAGGCTTTTATTGCACGTTTGTGACTGGTCACTCACGGAAGTTTGCGGTTCTTTACATGATGTTGTCAACCTCCAGGGTGTCTGCCGCGCTTTCTGACCTTTATCCCACTTTTTAAAAGATTGGAGGTAACCTGATAAGGAACGTTAATCCAATATATCAGCTGTATGTAATTGCGCAGTTCTGCTATAACTGCAACACCTTCTCGTCGCTGTAAAATGAAACATACAGAACTTGCCGAGAAAGGAATTCCCCGATTCAAAGTATGTGTCCACCATGTAAAGGAGCCTATCTTAATCCCAGAAAGAATCTGGAAGCAGAATATAAAAGCGCCGTAAGCCCCCAGTGTGCTCTCCTGCTAAAGGGTGCCAAACTCGATAGCACTGCTGTTGGAACTTCTTAATGTTCAGCGAAGTGAGGAACACATAACTATACAGATGTATGAACACACTAGGGCTGGCTAAGAATGACAAGGATCATTTCGAAGTTGTTTCACTAACATCAAAATGGGTTTTTCAACCCATCATTTTTTGGCAAAATGGAAAATAGAATCGTAGAATCATAGGGTTGGAAGGGGCCTATAAAACCATCGAGTCCAACCCCCTGCTCAGTGCAGGAATCCAAGTCAGAGCATCCCTGACAGGTGGCTGTCCAACCTCATCTTGAATGCCTCCAGTGTGGGAGAGCCCACCACCTCTCTAGGTCATTGGTTCCATTGCCGTATTGCTCTAACAGTCAAGAAGTTTTTAAAATATGAAAGTTTTGCAAAACCCAAAAGATGCTGTTTGAAAGCAGACCCAAAGGTTCAAAAGGTGTTCCAAGCTTTAGTTTTAGGAAGGAGGAAATCAGAAATTAAAAGTGCAGTCCTTCTTTGCATGTTTGATCAAAAATAAACCTCATTGAGTTCAGAGGGGCTGAACTCTTTACTTCAGCACAAGTAAATGTGCTGAAGAATCAGTGAAATGAATCAGTGAAACAAAGTGGGAGTTGTTGAGAGCCGTTTCACAAAACCATTCCTCCTCAAATTACTAGGTGATTAAGGGCACAATACAATGCATGTTCAGATGGACAAAAGCCCTACAACTCCCAGCATGATCCAGCCAGCCATGCTGGAAGTTGTAGGCCTTTTGTCTGTCTGTCCAAAAATGCATGCTCTAAATGGATGAAATCACTGTTTCTCACCAGCTCTGACATGAACTCCTATGGGTCTGGGTGCTGTCTTTTTTCCCCCTCTTCCAGTCACACTGATATTTAAGAGTCTCTGTAGAATCTCTCCAGCTTGAATTTGTAGTGAACAGATGCAGACAGAGCCTCACGTTAAGCTGTCTGTTTTAAATGGAAGCCCCTGAACACCCCCAGCTCCTGACAGGGCAGGATTTCCACAGATCTTATAAGGAGCCAAGGAAATCCTCATTAAAACCCACGAAATCTGTTGCAGGAATGCCTGGTCCTTTCCAGCCACAGTCCCTGGGTCCAAACAGGCAGAAGTGTCCACCCTTCAGGATTTGGGAAGTGATTGAGTGCAACAGTCCACAGCGTGTTCATTATTGTTCCATATCTGTCTCGTTATGGAAGGATTTGGAAACATTCAGGAATGGCTTTCTGCTGAGTGCAAAACAAAACAGAGCATTTCATTTCATTTTTCGGTCTTTTTTCTTTTTAAAAAAAATCCTGCATGTCTTCTCTCTGCACTGAATTCATTTTCCCCATTGTCCATACAACGCGTGGCAAAGTAATACTGCGGTGAGCCTTGTCTGAGCTCATTTCCTTTTCTACCTTCAACAACCTAGGCAAACATTTGATGAACTCATAGCAAAATTAAAGCGAGAAGGGGATACCCAAGGTTAAGAAAAATGCTAGGGAATGCAAAGTGAAATTGAAGATTCAGCTTTTTTGGGTGCTAAATCGTATCATGAATGATGAGGCATTCAGCAATACCAGATGGTTCCGACAGCAGCTGCCAATCTGTAGGCCCTTTCCAAAGTCTTGCTGTGATCTACTTTGGATACCACAAACTTCAGGTTTATATACACATGAAGTACGGAATTCTACCCCTTTTCTAAATGGTCTTATTTCAGAAAGATCTTTGCCCCACACCCAATTTCTCTGTCGTTCAGCTGCCTTTCCCAAACAATTTCCCAGTCACCAGCACCTCCATATATCACCTTGTAGCCTAGATGAGAGCAGCAGTGAGAAACCCCAGGGGAGGGTCACCTTATGCTCCAGTGTTGTTGAAGCCAAGCAACGGTGTCGTAGTGCCTAGATGTGAGCCCCGTGACAGAGCAAGATCTGAGGATAATAGATTAAGAGAGCAATCTTGTGGCCCCTAGACAAAGTCTTGGGGGGGGGCATAGGATAGTTCAGATTCCTGGATCCGAGGTCGGAGCCAGCACGATGACTTTGGAGCCAGGAGTCCGAGCTCCCCCCCCCCGCTTCCCCTTGCAGCCGGCGCGGAGAGAACCATGCCAGCTATCTCTCTCGGGTTGCAACAGCGACCTCAGAGAGGAGGGAAAGGGACATGATGGTGGGCGGGGAGGGGAGGGCTTACATCATATCCCCAGGCTTCCCCGGCCTCCTTTCCTCCCCCTCCCCGACACCAAAACTAGATGGGCAAAAATGCCCGTCTAGCTAAAATGCAGAGTAGGAGGTGCAGCAGAGGTGAGGGTTGCCTCTGCTCCAACTCTGCACGGGATACTTTGCACTGGATACTCCGAGTTTACGAATTACGAATATCAAGGGCGGATCCAATAGGATTGCATGCCGAGACAGCAATCTGATGGCCCCTGAGAGAGTGTCCCAGGAATAACAGGATATTGCACTGTTTCTCCTCTGACACTCTAACCACTACATCACACTGGCTCCACATCACATTGCATGTCTACATTGATAGACATGTAGAGCCCCTTCTGAAGCATGCTGAACGCATGGAGAGAAAGGGCCTGGCTGTTGGGTGTATCAGCAGCCAGGGCCAGGACCAGCCTCACAACTGCCTCACCCAATTGCTGAACACACGAAGGGGGACATCTGCACCCCCTTTGTGTGGCTGTTCATTGGGTATCCTGGAACACCTGAACATAAATACAAATGTTAGAGTTTTTCAGCCCAATCCTCTACTGGTCAGCTGAGAGGAAGTATGTCACAATGGGTTCATTCTGTTGGACTGGGACTCAGAAGATCCAGGTTCCAGTCCCCATTTGGCCATGAAGCTCATGGAGTGACTGTGGAGCAGTCACTGACTCTCAGCCTCACCTACCTCAAAGCGTTGTTGTGAGGATAAAACGGAGAGGAGGAGAACCTTGTAAGCCACTCTGGCTTCCTTGCAAGAGGAAAAAAAGTGGAATATAAATATGATGATGATGATGATGACGACGACGACGATGTACACATGCAGAGCTCCTCCAGGTGAGGGAGGATCCTAGGCTAGATCTACACTAGTGCCTTTTATCGGTATTGAAGTGTGTTGATAACTGTTGGGGCACATCAGGCATCCCGTATATCACTTTCGTAGCATTCCTTCCCACTTTTTATTCCACATTATCCAAAATATCACAACAGATGTCATTGGGCTTCTTCACACAGAGCTTTTATCCTGGTGTTGAGACTGTTCACTCACGGAAGTTTGCGAGCCCTTTAGATGATACGTGAACCTCCAGGACCTCTCCTGCACTAAATGACCCTTATTCCATTGTTAAAAAGATCGGAGATAATGAGCTATCTAATTACCCCACTTGTGTTCCGCTTGAGTTCCCTCTGTGAAAAAGGAAAAGGGGCAAGAAGAGGAGCGTGAGCTGACTCCGTTGAAATGCACAGTGGCAGAGGCTGGTAGCTGGTATGTAAACCAGCCCATAAATTTCTTGCAGATTTATTTGTTTGTTTTATATTTATTTTAAAATGCTCATATGCCACTTATAGGACAAAAGAGCCCTCTAAAGGTGGCTTACATAATTCATAAAACGTCAATAAAATCCAGTTATCAACTTACTTAATAACTAATAAAAGCCAAACAATAAGATTAAAACCAAATGCAAATATTAAAATAAATCACACACTAAAACAATTTCCATGAAGCTGGCCTTTCAAGCTATTAGGAGAAGGCAACTGAGAATAAATGCATCTTTAGGACTCTTCAGAAGGACTGCAGAGATGGGGCCTGATGTAACCAAGCTGCTAATGAGTTCCATAAGCATGGTGCCATGACCAAAAAGCCCTATCCCTTGCAGTTGCCAGTCTGATTATTCTCAAATGTGGGCAAACAAGATGGGTCTCAGCCAATGACCTCAGCGTGTGGGCAGGTTGGTTTGGGTGAAGGCGATCTTTCAAATAGCTTGCCCCCCAAGCCATTTAAGGTTATAAAGGTTAACACCAGTACTTAGATTGGGCTCTGAAACTCACGACCAACCAGTGCAGCTAGTACAGTATAAGTATCACATGATACTTATAGGTATCACATGATCTGGCTGCCTTGAACCCACTAACACACGGATGACCACATTGTGCACTAGCTGAAGTTCCTGAACCAAGTTTAAAGGCAGTCCCACTCCCACATAGACCACATTGCATGGCAGTAATCCAGCCTGGGTGCTACTCGTGCATGGATCACCAAGTCAACCCTTGCCTTCTCTGGATAGGAACGCAGTGGGCATTGCCAGCCTAAGCTGGCAAAAAGGACTCCCGGTGACTGTCGACACCGAGTTTCCCCAGTTAGAGCCAGCTCTAAGAGAGCTCCCAAACTGTGCATTTGATACTTCAGGAGGAGTGCAACCCCATGTGTAGTGCAATTTAGGGCGGCCAGGTGTCCTACTTTAGAGAGGACAGTCCTCTGTTGGGTGGTGTCCTCTGTTTGATGGGCTGTCCAGTCCACGTCCAGTTTAACATCAAAGAACTTTAAAGAGGGAGAGCAACACCAGGGGCCTTGGAGTTGCCCATCAACACTTCGCACCTGGATGGCAGACTGAGCAGGCAGGCACACAGGTCACCTGGTCAATCTTCTCCACTATGGTGAGATTTATTTTATTTGTACCTATATACATAAATTTGCATATGCAAATGCTATGCAAATTGGTATCCTATTTCTTCCTCTTTTTTGGTGATGCAGTTCTTTTTTTGGCAATGTGTAAGTGGCCACACTGAATCAACTAAAAAATTGTCACTGTGATGTAAATGTGTGGTGTCTGAGGATCTGTGATGGTTCATTCACACATGCAACTATCCACTTGGTTCTGGAGTCATTTTGGAATAAACATGCATCTAGGGATGTACAGAGAAGCAACAGCAAGAACCGGACATGGAACAACTCATTGGTTCAAAATTGGGAAAGGAGTACGACTAGGCTGTATATTGTCGCCCTGCTTATTTAACTTATATGCAGAGTACATCATGAGAAACGCCGGGTTGGATGAATCACAGGTTGGAATTAAGATTGCTGGGAGAATTATCAACAACCTCAGATACTCAGACAATACCACCCTAATGGCAGAAAGTGAAGAGGATCTACTAAAGAGCCTCTTGTTGAGGGTGAAAGTGGAGTTTGAAACTCAACATTAAAAAAACGAAGATCATGGCATCTGGCCCCCAACACTTCCTGGCATATAGAAGGGGAGGAAATGGAAGCAGCGACAGATTTTATTTTCTTGGGCTCCAAGATCACCGCAGACGGTGACTGTAGCCATGAAATTAAAAGATGCTTGCTCCCTGGGAGGAAAGCTATGGCAAACCTAGACAGCATAGTAAGAAGCAAAGACATCACCTTGCCGACAAAGGTCCACATAATCAAAGCTATGGTTTTCCCAGTAGTAATGTATGGCTGTGAGCTGGACTATAAGAAAGGCTGAGCGCCGAAGAATTGATGCTTTCGAACTGTGGTGCTGGAGAAGACTCTTACGAGTCCCCTGGACTGCAAGGAGGTCAAATCAGTCAGTCCTAAGGGAAATCAACCCTGACTGCTCATTGGAAGGACAGATACTGAAGCTGAAGCTCAAATATTTTGGCCAGCTAATGCGAAGAGAAAAGTCATTGGAAAAGACAGATGGCTGCGAGAGCTGGACCATAAGGAAGGCTGAGCGAAGGAAGATAGATGCTTTTGAACTGTGGTGCTGGAGGAAAATTCTGAGAGTGCCTTGGACTGCAAGAAGATCAAACCAGTCCATACTCCAGGAAATAAAGCCAGACTGTTCACTTGAGGGAAGGCAAAACTGAAGTACTTTGGCCACATAATGAGAAGACAGGACACCCTGGGGAAGATGCTGATGCTAAGGAAAGTGGAAGGCAAAAGGAAGAGGGGACGACCAAGGGCAAGGTGGATGGATGATATTCTGGAGGTGACAGACTCGACCTTGGGGGATCTGGGGGTGGCGATGGCCGACAGGAAGCTCTGGCGTGGGCTGGTCCATGAAGTCATGAAGAGTCGGAAGTGACTGACCAAATAAACAACAAACAATGGCTAAACTACATGCTATGTTAAATGTGTAGTGCAGGGGTTGGAAACCTGGCACATGGGTGCCCTCCAGACCCCCTTCTACTCCCCCCACCACTCCTGCCCATGATTCCCCCCCCCGCAATTTCCTTCCCTTCCCTGCTGCCATCCCCACTATTTCCTTCCTTCTTTGCCACTGCCACTGCTCACCTCATCAGCAGGAATTTGGCCGATCGGGAAAGGTCCGCTGCCCCTTTATGTCACAATGAGGCGAGTACTGCAGAAGTGGCCAGGGGAATGGTGGGTGGGCAGGTGGGAGAGGGAATTGGAAATGGAGTGGGAAGGAGGAAATCACAAGCAAGGGAAGGTGCGCTCACCCTTCTCCTGACAGCAATTTGTGGTATTGCCTGTGGACATTATTTTCAAAATGTAAATGTGCCCACAGACTCAAAAAGGTTGCCTACCTCTGGTGTAGCTGATCTTAATTTTTTTTTCCCCTTTAGTGTAAGCGTGTGGAGCCCCAATCCAAATCAGGACCACCAGACATAAGTAGGGAGGGTTAAACCTTCCTGTCCAGCCGCTTTCCCCCCTAAATTCGCCCATGAGGTTTTTTTTAAAATTGAGTTTTTTTCTTTCTTTAGCCCCTGCATGGTAGTAAGTGATGGAGAAGTGGATGGGTGGGAAGGTTTAACCCCCCTACCGACATGCGGTGGTCCCGATTCAGATCGGGGGCCCATGTGCTTACATTAAAATAAAATAAAACGTTAGGATCAACTATATGTTATGCATTTAATGTAGCGTGTAGTTTAGCCCTAAGTGTCTATAGGACTGCAGGCACGGTTGAGTAAGTCCCCTTCTATGAAGGGGGACTTGCTTCTGAGTAAAGATGCACAGATTTGGTTTGCAAATTCTCCAGTAACGACTATTACTCTTCTTTTCAGCTCAGTTATATTTTGGCCTGGATACTTGTGTGAAAAAGAAAGTTGTTTTAAACAAGCTGTTCATTGATTTAATTGGGCTCCCTTGGGTTCTGCTTTTGTGTATAAGGTTAAATGACTGTTCTCTATTTATGTCTTCCCAGTCTCCCATAATTTTATATATTTCAGTCATATCCTGTCCTAAGCATAATTTTTAATCTTCTTATTTTCTTTATTAAGCCTTTCCTAATGCTTTAATACGTTGCTTTTTGGATTCCACTCAATGGTCATTTCTGTAACACACTAACAGAACCCATCTCTAGCTTTCATTTGTTCCATGCTCTGAGTCTCATAATCCACAGTGTAATAGAGATTGACTCATAAAGAAATCTGAAAACAACGTGGAGTTGTCTCCCTATAGGTTACACAGAGGGGACCGCATATTTGCATGGCTTAAAAGCCTTTAAGAAAAGAATCTGCCCTCCCCCCAGCCCCCAGAGAACCCTGTTGGCCAGCTATGCACTTTACATTTCTTTTGCCCCACCAGCCTGAATATTTATGAGGTGGCATATGATTTGATGGTGTCTGGTTCCATGTGTAATGCTGATGTCATCTGTTTTAAATTTAAAGTGCCAGTTCTGTTTTGTAGTGCATAATAATTTGTTTCTTCAGCAGACTATAAAAAAATTACACTGAAACTTGGCATTTCTAGCAAGAAAACTGTGGGGATGTGGAGAGCTCATATTTGTGTGTGTGTGTGTGTGTGAGAGAGAGAGAGAGAGAGAGAGAGAGAGAGACAGACAGACAGACAGTCGAACAATCACCAAATAAATTGTATCATATTATTGAAAACCAACAACTTCTCACAGTGGCTACATTTGAACATGAAGCTAAACTAGGGTTTTGTTTTCATGAATGAACCTTGGGCTCATCAACACCCTCCTCCCCTCTCCTTCTCCAGTGTGGCTGCAAGAAGGAGCTCAGATGCTTCCACTTCTGTTTTTAACTAACTGCAGTTTATTGTGATGTCTAACTAAATCTGGACAACTTGTGGTTAGCCTTAACAATGCTTACTGAAACAAGCCAAATTCACACCATGGTTTATGAAGCTGGCTTGTTTCAATAAACCATAGTCAAAATTAACTGCAGTTTAGGGTTTGGACATCATACTCAACTGTGGCTAACTGGAAAGAGAAGTGGAAGCTTCCAATCTCCCCCAAACCAGGGGTGTGATACTTCTGGCCTGTGGACCTAATTCAGCCCATGGAGCTTCCACATCTGGCACACAGAGTCTCCTTGCCCCAAGGAGAACTCTCCACTGTTATCTCCGGATTGTAAATACCACTGGGAATGTGAGTAGCAGGGGACTTGGCTGCTGCTGGAAGGAGTGGCCACTCTCCCCAGCACTGGCTGAGTGGCTTGATATGACACACAGCACCAACTGAAGCCAGGGCTCTACCATGGAGAAAGGCGAAATGGGTGAGCATGCGATGACATCAGTGAGCACAGCCATGGTCATGCCCACTGACATCATCTGCCCTGCAGAGGGTCTGATGGGGGGCAATTCAGCCCTCCACCTGGAAAATGTTCTGCGCTCCTACGCTAAAGCATGGTTTAGTCTCTGACCCAGACCAACATCTTCTTCTCTGATCATTTTAAACAACTTGACTTAGAACTTGGTTCTTGTTAAGTAGATCACAAAGAAGGGAAACAGGTTCTCAGGATGCAAAAAGAAATTATTGTAGGAAGTCCAGCACATTTTGGCCTCTTTCTTATTTTTAGGCCTTCTTCAGGGGGTGGAGAAAAAAGTCTGCAGAATTTTTTCACAAAAGATTGTTTCCTGTGTCAATGTATTGGCAAATGGCCAGGAGACAATCTTTTGTGAAAAAATTCTGCAGACTTTGTTTTTCTGCCCCCTGAAGAAGGCCTAAAATTAAGAAAAAGGCTGAAATGTGGTGGGCTTCCTGAGAACCCTGAGAACCTGTTTCTATTTTTTTGCGATCTGCTTTGGATGCTCTCCTCCTTCTGTTTTCTTGTTAAGTAGAGCAGTTGCAATACTTTGAAAATGAAGGATATTCAGAATTCTGAAAGGCTTTTGCAATAATTGATGGAGTGCCTCTCCCGACGGAACGCCTGTCCCGACATGAACCTACCCGTACACTACGCTCAACATCTAAGGCCCTCCTCCAGCTGCCTATTGCGAGGGAAGCTTGGAAAACAGCGACAAGGGAGAGGGCCTTCTCAGTGGTGGCCCCCAAATTATGGAATGTTCCCCCAACGAGGACTGCCTGGTGCCAACATTGTTATATTTTTGGCACCAGGTTAAGACCTTTGTCTTCTCCCAGGCATTTGGTAGCATATGATAAGTTTTAATTGATCCTGGAATGGCGTATGGTTATGGTTGTCTGTTTTGAGATTGCTTGTTGAAGTTGTTTTAGATATATGTTCTTGTATATTGTTCTGTTTGTATGTTTTTTTTATGGAATTGGCTTTTAAAATCTGTATATTGTATATTTAAATGTTTTAATCTTTGTAAACAGCCCAGAGAGCTTTGGCTATTGGGCAGTATGGGAATGAAATAAATAAGTCAGTCAGTCAGTCAGTCTATCATACAGATATTGTACCCACCACTCATTTGATGGGTACTCACAGCATTTATTGTACCCATTCATCTGCATTCACCAAGATCCTAAACATCTCATCGTTTGCTAAGGTCTGGACCGACATAGCCTCCAACAATTGTGATTTGTGATTTAAAATAGACTTGTATTACATTGTGCAAGAAAGCAGTTCATCAGCATATCAAAGCTCTGAGTAACTAATGTGAGTGATCCACTGGGTATAGTGGGCGACTCACAGCATAAAGGAATTTTGGAAATAGTCACTTCCAAAAACTTCAGTCTCCTAGGAAACATGATTTTAAATGTGGGATGCTACAAATATGCCTGCATTTCAGAGTGTTGTAGAAATCTAGCTCCCATATATTATGAAGTGTAAGAATTTCAAAATGTCTATGTATGAAATAATTGGAAAGGATAAAAGCTGGAAAGCTGCTGGAAGAACAATTTTAGTATACTATTTAAAATGAGTAAATATTTGTTCATTGTAAATACATGCACATCACCACCAGCCCAAAAAGATACAGGCATTGTACTGAAGTTGGAAGGGTTAGGCCAGGGGTCCTCAACCGTTTTGGACCCATGGACATGTTTGGGAATCTGAGAAACTGCTGTGGGCCTCACCACAAAACGATTGGGGATGTGGCTAGTTACATAAAGGCTGCTGTGGGGGCCTGGCTAGTCAAAAGAGGTGTGGGGAGAGAAATAGCAAGGCTAGAGACTGGGAGGTGGTGGTGGGGAATAGCACAGGTAGAAGGATGTGAAAGAGCAAGGCTAGAAGCTATTTTATTTATTTATTTGTGATACTTCTATACTGCTTAATATAATAAAGTCCCTAAGCTAGGAGGGGGGATAAACAGTGGGGTAAAGAGGTGGGGGAGGGAAATAGCGTGACTAGAGGCTGGGATTCAAGAGAAACAGCATGATAAGCGGGTGAGTGGGAAAGAAAGAATGGGGCCAGAGGCTGGGGATAGAGAAAAAGGAGAAGGCTAGGGACGGGGAAGGGAGAGAGACAGCAAAGAAAGGGATTGGGTGGAGCGAAACAGCAAGGCTATGAATAATTGCTAGAAAGTTGTATTTTCATAAGTAAGCATTTATTATGTATTAATTGCTATGAATATATATAGAAACTCATGTACATATATTTTTAAAGAGATTTAAAGAAAAGCTTTATGGGTGCCCATGGGCACCACGTTGGGGACCCCTGGTTTAAGCCATGGGTGAGCAAGCTCTGGCCCTTGGCCAGTTTAAAAAGCCTATACATGTGACACCTTCAGACCTCTGGCTAGGGTGGCCACTTATGTGTTGCACAAAAAAAGAGCCTGCATCACCTCCCTAAAAGAGGACAAATGAGGACACAAATTTACACACCGTTTGCATATGCAAATATATGCAATGGTGGAAATTCAGAAATAATAACTATAATTTAAATAGAAATATAATACATCTCACCGTAGTGGAGAAGGCTGAGTGACCTGTACACCTGCTCAGTCCAGGTGCTGAGTGTTGATGGGCAACTCCAAGGTCCTGCTGCTCTCCCTCCTTGTGGCACTTTGACTTTAAACCAGACTTGGACCGGACAGCCCATCGAACAGAGGCCACCTTCAAACAGAGGACTGTCCTCTCCAAAACAGAGGACTGGCCTCTGTAAAGTAGGACATCTGGAGCCAATCTATATGGAAACAGGTTTTGAGGTGGTTGGTTCTGTTTAAATATGGATTTTCATGAAATCGGGTTGCTCCTCCCAGGGCAAACGGTAGCCAATAATGCAGTGTATGCATTTAAAAATCATTTCCATGGGGCAAACAAGTAGAACTGAATGTCATCAAATGGGTAGGTGCAGGGAGGCAGGAGATTTGCTCTCCACCCACCCACCCCGCTCAGTGAAGCTTTTAAAATCGCCAAGGCTCTGTAGACCTTTGCACCTACATATATAACAGCTTTGTTATGCCCCTCGCCCCACTCCTGCCCAGTGAATATTTAAAGGGACAGGCAGCAATTGAGCGCAGGGCCCAAACAGCATCCTTTCAAAGCAGCAGGGCTGACTCCCATCCCCAAGGCAATGAGTTACTTCCCAGTAGACATAAGCCCCTGCCCCATGCAACTCTTCCCTTCTGAAAATCACCGCCGCTTCCACCAGCCCATGCTTAGGTCACATGGACTCCCAAACTGCACTGAAGCTGCTGTGACTGGTAAGCCCACCACAAACCACCCCCTGGATATAGGGCAAGAAATACCGCATTAGCTACGGGGAGGGCCATATGTCATCTGACATGATTGACTTGGGGGCGGAGCAGAACCGGAGTAAAAGCCTGGTGTACATGAGCCCCTGGTCACCCTAATTTGGACCTTTTCTCTTTTCCATGGTAGCTCACATTAGGGATGTACAGACTGTGCAAAATCTGCTCTGTCTGTGTTTCATGGATTGTCAGGAGCCTTTTGTTCCATCATCTGCCCACAGATGGAAGTAGGGATGTACGAAAGTCACTTACCTTATGACGAAATTGATTCGCGGTGGGGGGGAGGCGCTCCGTCCCTCCCCCCGAAATTCTGGCCGGGGGGGAGGTGCTCTGTCCCTCCCCCCCCCAATTCTGGCCGGGGGGAAGCGCCCCATCCCTCCCCCCCGAAATTCTGGCCAGGAGGGAGGCGCCCCGTCCCTCCCGCCGTGAATCCTGGCCAGCCGGGTCTGCAAATGGCGGCGGCCGTAGCCGCCGCCATTTGCGTCCCTGCAGTCAGCCATGATAGGCTACGTAAATGTTTACGTAGCCTATCACGGCTGATTTAAAAAAAAAACAAAAAATGTGCGTACGCAAATGGCAGTGCCCATGGGTGCCGCCATTTGTGTTCCTTATTTTGGCACGTCTAGTCTACGTAAACATTTACGTAGACTACGGCGAAAATAAGGGGAACGCAAATAGCATAGCGTCTACGCTATTTGTGTTCCCCTTATTTTCGCCGTAGTCTACGTAAATGTTTACGTAGACTAGACGTCCCAAAATAAGGAACGCAAATGGCGGCGCCCATGGGTGCCACCATTTGCGTACGCGTGGTTTTGTTTTGGTTTTTTTTTTACTCATCCGTGATAGGCTACGTAAACATTTACGTAGCCTATCACGTATTTTTTAAAAATCTAGCCGTGATAGGCTACGTAAATCTTTACGTAGCCTATCACGTTTGTTTGTTTTTTACTGGAAATGGCGGCGGCGGTGGCAGCCGGTCGGAAGACCAGCCGCCGCCGCCGCCCCCCCGCCGCTGCCCCCCCGCCGCCGCCAGGGAGATTCGCCCAAGGTAAGTCCCGTCCCGGGGGGGGGCAGACCGTTTCGCCACCGATTTCGGGGGGCCAAATGCGCTGGCATTCGGCCTCCCCAAGATTCGTGGCGAAATTCTCTGACATCCCTACATGGAAGCGAATTTTTTTTTTTGTGATGTGGAAAAATATGGAAATAATTACATAAATATTAACATAAGTATTTACATAAGTATTTACATAATTTACCTCAGTACGTAACATTTAGTGTATTGTCTCCCATTGCATTCAACGTTCCTCAGCAGAAACCTACATATTCTTATACGGATTTATATGTGTAAATTTCAGGAAAGTAAAAAAACCATCCAAAAGTCTACTGACTCCATACCGCCTGAGGGTGTCACTCCACAGCGGATTCCTCAGGTCGGATTCTTAGAAATCCAAGCTCATTTTAATCCGGCTCAAATTTCTACAGCATCCCTAGCTCACATACATCTGTGGGTTTCTAGAGGATTCCCTAAATGGAAATAACAAAGAACTACTTTACCATGTAAGAAACATAGGAGTATATAACAAATTTTTGGTATCACTTGGAAGTCAAATCTGAAGTCAGTTTGATAGAGAGATGAAAGAAGAACTTTTCATTGCAACTAATAAGAAATTGTATTCAAGTAGTGCAGGTATGGGCAGGTAGTAGATCTCGAGATGTATCAGACTTCAACTCAATGGCAAGCATGGCAAAATGGTCAGGAATACTTGGAGATGAAGCCCAAAATATATGGAGGTGTACCTTCTGCCCACCCCTGAAACAGAGAATACTACATATGGGGACAAGTTGGGTGGGAAGCAAGGCTGAGCTTTAAGGAAAAGCAGTAAATTAAAGTAGGAGCCAACTAGGTTTTAGACAGTTGAAGATAGTATGGTCTTTGCTTGTGATCATTCATTCTCTTGGTCCACTATCATTTCTTATCAAAGAGTTTGGCTTGGGTTTTGTAATGCTTCTCAAACCTGAAAAACCTACTTGACCAGCTATTATAGTTGGCCAAAATAAATTAGTATGGACATCACAGGCTCTATTGGACCCTTTCAACTCCCTTAAAAACTGTCTGTGGCTTAAGAACAACCTTGCTTGCATGGTTTAGATTCAGTTTTGCTCTAGTTTGTTATTGTTGTTGTTTAATATTCATGACAATTCATAGGGCATAAGCTTGGCCTATATAAGCAACAAACATGTGCTGACCCACTCTAATGAGGCCTGACACTAAAGTGTTTGTGATTTAGTGCATCTTAAATGTAACTTAAAAATTAAAAAAAGATGACAACAGCCCACTGTGGGACATTTAACCCACAGTGAGTCTGTGGTATATGCATGTAGCCGCCATTTTGAATATGCAACCCCTGCTTAGGGGTTGTCATGGTGTGCGAACCTGGTAAGCGTGTGTTATGCAAGGGTTAATCATGGTCTGTTCTAGGGTTATGTGAGGGTTGTTTAACTCTTGCATAAACCATGCTCACTAGGTTCGCATGACATGACAACCCCCAAGTAGGAGTTGCAACCAAATCTAGGGCCCATCTACACCCACCTTTTACTCCGGGTCAGGTGCGAGTCGAGGTCCCTCATGACAGATGACACAGTCGCGACTTTGCAGCCATCCGTGGTTTTCGCCCGGAAAATGCGGAGCTCCAAGGAGTCATTTTGCTGCGAAATTTTTCATTTGCTGCGGGTTTCCCCACACTTGTGAGCCGTCTGTTCCTTCCCCAAACTGACTTCGCATTTTGCAGTGGGCATGTTGTAGGCATGTGTAGTGCCTGCGTCACTCTGTGATGCCCCTTTATCCCCCCATCCCTTCACAACTGCGCAGTCACAGAGGCACAGAGGGGCGTTTTCATATTTAATCACACTTTCACACATATTTGCAGCTTCGTCTCTTCGCAACGGTTGCCTTTGGACTCAGTGCCCAAGGGCTGGAGGGGATCTTGGGGGAGGAACAACATCGCTCAGGGCACCATTTCGGAGTGACGTAGCGCTCACGCTTGTGAGTGCGAACCATTGCGAGAGTCTCAGGCTGGGGAACTGACAAACTGATGGTGTGGGAATGAAGAAGCACAAAACACCCAATTTTTACCTAAAACAGGGTCAGAAAGACACACGAGAGCCCCTCAAATATAAAACAGCCACTGAAGTGTCTCACCCCCACACTCATGGGACTGCACAGCTGCACATTTCAGAGTAATGGCAAAAAAAAAAGGACACCGAGAGTCTGTTAGGGAAGCGCGCAGTACATCGCGAGTGTATCGCAGGGCATGGTGATTTGAAGCTACATTGCTGCGCAGTTGCGACGGGGTGGGGGGTCAAAGTCGTGCCATATAGATGGGGCCCTGGTCAACAGGTCTCATTCAAAATACTCCACAGAGTATTCTATAGTTTCCCTTTGTGGTCATACTCATTTTAGTCCCGTCGACAAATAACATCATGAACAGCTGCTAGTGGTTTGCACAGTCAGAGTTCCTCAGCACTTTGCCCTGTTAGCGTATCATAAAAATCCAAGTTAAAAGGAGTGTAATCTCTCATCTCATCTCATCAAAGAAAATAAAATAAAATTGTTATGGGCAGGAGGGGGAATGTTATCCATCAAAATCTTTCATACAAAAATAGGAAAACACTCATATTTTTGAATCGGTTCCTGCATGCGATAAATATAGCAATTATGTAACCCTTTCTCCAAAACTAGGCACTTTTGAACTTCAAAGCCCTTCTCCACAAACATTAAATAATTAATCCTCACTCACACACACAGAAGCCATTTTTCTAAGAAATGCAGAAAGCATCACTGTTCAAGTTAGATCCACAACTTAATATTAATAACATTATACTCCTTGAAGCATTTCATGTACATTATCTTAGGAGCACCTTACAGCAAACCTATAAGGTGGGTCTCTAAGGTTGTTGGCATTACAGATAGGGCAGGGGAGAGATATTGGTTTGCTTATTGTCACCCAGTCAGTTCAAAGCTGAGATTACATTCGAACTGGGTACTTCCCATTGTACAGCTACAAGCCATCCTACTAGGGTGGCCATATATCCTACTTTACAGAGGGCAGCCCTCTATTTGAAGGGCTATCAGAGGGAAGTTCTCTGTTTGAAGGTGTCCTTTATCTGAAGGGCTGTCTAGTCCAAGTCCAGTTTATAGATGACAAATCATAAGCGGGAAGACCAGGAGCCTTGAAATCGCCCATCAACAGTTGGACAGCCAGCTGAGCAGGCAAACCGGTCAACTGGCCACAGTCTTCCCCACTATGGTGAGATGTATTGTTTTGCTACATCTCCACATACAAATTAGCATATGCAATCTTTATGCAAATCTGTGACCTACTTTGTCATTTTCTTTGATGATGCATAAGTGACCACCTTATATTCTGTACATTAGGTTGGACTCAGTCTTAGTCATGCTTAGAGCAGACCCATTGAAATCAATGGGACAACTTAGTCCTGACTAACTTAAGTCCCACTCATTTCAATGGATCTACTGTAAGCCTGGCTAATTTTACATCCAACCCATTATGTAGAACAGGGGTGGGCAACTGGGGGAGGTCCAAAGGGCATTTTTGTTCCCCGGACCTCCCCCTCAAGGCTGCTGTACACGGAGCACTGTGCAGTCTGCAGGGCACCCCCCCCATTAATAATAAATAAATGGCGTCCATATCACTATGAAGCGCCAAAAGGGTCGAATGTTGTGACAGTTTCGGTCTTCGAACCCATTCAGTCTTTGATTTGGGTGTTCAGATATTTTTCTTCAGTCTTTCAACAACACATTTGAATAGAAGGGGCTGAGTAACTTACTGCAAAGAAGAGTTCAGCATACTCCAGTGGAGAATTAATTGAACTCCTTGAATGGATGATAACATACTATATGTAAGCTATACCTTGTTATTTCTGGCACCACTAACAAAAATTCAGCTGTGTGTGAAGTTCAGGCATAAAAACACACTTTTCAAAACTCTGTCCACACACTAAATGAAAGCAAAACACATGCAAGAGCAAGAGCAAAAGGGCCCCCGCAAAGCACCTCCTTGATAGGAAAGATGTAAATGACACCCAAAATGCATACAAAACTTTCAGCAGATTGTGCATAAACAAAGAGTTCTTGGACTTGTTTACATTAGAGCAGAAAACTCCAGAGACCAAGAAGCTTGGTGTGTCTCATTTTATCATTATCCCTTCTAAGCTCAGAGGTCTTTTCTGCCCAGCAATTTTTGGCACCTTAAAAAAGGCATTGTTCTTCAATTATAACACACAGGCCAGATTTCCTTTCTTCCTGGTGCAGACTATCAAGCACAGACCTTCGGTCTCCCTGTAGCAGTTCCATGATTGGCTTATTGTGTTTCCACCAATCTCATTGCGCATAAAGCCACCTGGTCAGTGTAGTATGAAAAGGCAGAAGTCCAGGTTAGCTAATTCTTCTGGCTTCAAACCATCAGCAGCATTCAGGATCCAGAGCCAGATAGGAAGGGTGCTGACCTACATGGATTTGTGCCAAAGAGCTGAGCTACATGATCAGAAAAATCATGTGATGCATCTCTTGTGGGACTCTGCCACTTCTGATCGCAGGTTGGGATAAAATATTTGAATAATTCACCCATGCAAAAAGCTTCCTGCACATAAGAAGCTAGAATGATAAGGGGAGTGAGCCTAGCCGAGCCTAGCTAGTTTTCTGTATGCAGGGTGTTTTATATATGGAGGAGGATTAGAACATGTGGCCACACACATGCAATTTGATGTGGCACAATTCTGTTGTGTGTGCCTATTTGGTTCATAATTATGCACTCACGCACACAGCTGCTGACAAAATTGTTCGAGTCCACAGAGCTGACCATCTGCTTGGCATGATCCCAATCCAGCAAGCTTTGGGTAATGGATGCTTAGATTTAACAATTAGCTAGCACTCCCGCACATGGTTCCTAATCCAGAGGAGATCTGCACAGAAGCCTCTTTCCACAGGTGGATCACCATCGCTGGATCACAGTGGCTATATCTAATTTTCACTTGCCACTTTCCATCTCTGCAAACTGGATGTTACTCAAACTCTCCAGATGGTTGAGGAGGCGTCTCCGGATATATGATGCATGTGTTCTCTTTTTCACTACCCAGGATAACCTAGCCCATGTGCTGAAGGAAGCAAAGCCCATATTAAACAACCCCAAATTTCAACCCCTTGTTTTCAACCCGTGCAGACATTTTATGTTAATTCCAGACTGATTTAAAGCTGGGATGCATTTGCTTCCACTTTTGTGGGACCATTTGAAAGTGGGAAGGATATTTGGAGACATTCAGAGGGGAATTCTTACAACATGTGGGAGGGGGGGAGTAGGTGGCCTACCGTTCCAAATGAGGTGGCCAAAGCTTTCCCTTCTCTCCCCACCCCACCCCCAAACACATGCAAAAACCCTTTGCTGCTGCTTTATGTAGTGTTGCTCCCATTGGGGCATTTTGAAAGTAAAATGGAACACTGCTGGGCCACTCAGACACCTCCAACTCTGCTTCAAGAAGCAGTAAAAACAAAACAAACAAAAAACCTCAGCCACCTTGTTTGGAATGATAAGACCTGCCCAATTATAAGAATTTGCCACCACCCCAAAGATTAGTACAATCTTTGGGCCACCCCCCAAAATTATTATAATCTCAGGGGGAGCTTTGCCTCCAGCTGCCAATATGGCAAAAAAGCCTGAGCCAAATACTAAGGCTCAGCATTAGACTGAATGTGTGCATGGTGAACAGATTGTCTGAGTAACTGTGAATAATGCAGAGAGTCTCTTCCCATGGCTATCTTTTAGTTGTGGAATTGCCTTTACTGTCATGTTCTCTGGCCTTGATCCCCTCTCTGGCTCAGAGGAGGATTCAGGGGAGGACTCAGAGGGGGACGAGGCTTCATTCTGTAACACATCATCCGCTACTCTAGGACCTTCCAAGCCAGAGGACCAGACTCAGAGGGCACCCCCCCAATGCACCATAGGAGCCAGTGGCTCCAGAATCAGACAATGGACCTTTAAGAAGTAGATCGCTCCTCAGAGGGGATGGAGTTGACAGCAGGTCCAGACCTGCCAGCCGTCATAAGGCCTCTGTATGTTGTTGAGACAACTGCTCTTCATGGGTGAGTTTCAGCCAATGATCTCTACTCCTAGCCATTTGACACCACATGATGGGGCTTTTAATGTCAGTTGTTTTATCAGTTCCTGGTATCTTATTACACCTGTTTTTAGCTGTTTAAAATTGTTTTTAAATTGTGTATGTTAAAGATCTTATATTATGTTTTTATTATGTTGTACTTTGGGACTGTAATTTTTGTGACCCGTTCAGAGAGTTTTGGCTATTGGGTGATACAGAAATGAAATAAATGAAATGATCTGCCCAGGGTCCTGAGAGGCCTGCTGTGACCTTGCTGTGCCAGATGTAATCTAGCCATTCCAGGAAGTACCACCGCTACAACCCCGTCTCCTGTGGGAGTCCTGTGATGAGCTAGGACAGGACATTTACTAGGAGACTTGCCAGTGTTGGGAGCTGTGTATGACCTTGGTGTTTGGCTGATTTCTTGTGCTCAAGGGTAAGCTGGCACAGGATGTAGTTGTTATATTTCTGAGGTTATGTTACTCTTACTTCAAAATAGGGCAAGATTTAAAAAAAAATCCATATAAATACAATAAATTAATCACAACTGACTAAAGTTACACATGCCACAGATACTAAAGTTACACATGCCACAGATACATCCTGGTGTCCACTTGGGATGGGATGACCCCACCTGTTGATGTGGTTGCACCCAAATGTCCTTGACCCAGTTGCAGAGCTGTACTCCTCTTTTGTATTCTGAGGAGTCAAGAGTGATGGAATGACAAGGTTGATGATTAGAATGCAAATAGTGGAAGATTTGTAATGAATATGACCAATCACAGATAAGAATCCAATTTTAACCTTACTTTGCGGCAGTGATGGTGGCAAGAAGGTGGTGAAGGGCTTTCTTGGTGTAGGCTCTGGTGTGCAAGTGCTGGAACCTTCAAAGTCCCACTGTGATCAGTTTGCCGCATCCATTGCAGATAAAGGCATTTGCATCTGTGCCAACTAGGGATGGATGGACCCATCTCCGTCTGGGGCGTGGGGGATCTCGACAAGCTGCCCCCCCGCTCGTGTGGCCTGAACCCGCCCAGCAAGCCTCCCTGCTCGCCCCACCTGCCAAGCTGCATGAGCCGCCCCTCCTTTCCAGGCAAGGACTCCACCAGTCAACTCTTGTGCTTCATGTGCACAAGGGCTGACTGCTGGAGTTCTCGGTGTGGCGCAATCCCAAGTGATCTAGCCCTGTCCTCCTCGGGAGGACAGGGCTAGAGGACTGGAGTGCTTCCAAGGCCCTTCCTCCCTGTGCCGGTTGTCAAGGGCTTCCGTGACAGCTGGCGGAGGCAGGACAGGTCTTGGCGCAGCCACCCCCCAGCACTCTCACCCTGGCCTCCTCGGGAGGAGGCCAGGGCTATAGTGCTGGGATGCCACCCAGGCCCTTCTGCCTGCACCTCTTGTCAAGGGCTTCCTTGACAGCTGACTGGGCAGGACAGTGCCTTGGCTGGTACCCCAGTGCTTCCTTGACAGCCGACCGGGCAGGAGGAGGCACAGCACATGCTCTGGCCGCTAGACATCTCCTGCTCGTGAGGCCCCATCCTGCCTGATTAGCTGTCAAGAAAGCTTCCTTGATAGGCGACTGGGAAGGAGGAAGAAGAGGCACCATGTCCCTCTTGCCATTGGGGTCCACACGGTGACAAATCCAGGCTGTTCCTCAGGCCGCTCGCTGAGCTCCAGTGCACTCGTTGGCTGGGTCAGTCAGCACCCTGGATATTGGCAAGCAGGGACCGGGGGACTGGGCACGGGGGATTTCGCTGGCCTCCTGGACTAAATGGGGCACTAGCGACATCCCTCGTGCCAACTTGGATGCCATAGTTTTGACAGAATCTGATATGGGTGGAGCTAGAGTATAGTCCTGTCATGTTGTGAAGGATACTTTTCAGCTTGTACAGCCTGAAGACATGGACAAACTGCTTGGCGGTTTGAGACCTATCATGTGTTCCCTTGATCCTGGCCATTGAAATCTGCTAGGGTTGGATTGGAGATATGGACCCTAGAGGTGATTAATGCTGCTTTGAGGGATGGTGTGGTCCCTGCTGCCTTGAAGGAGGCAGTGGTGAGGCTTAAAGCCTCACTTTGGTTTAAAGAAACCAAATTTTAAAGAGGCTTTGGTTTAAAGAAACCAAATTCAGATTTGATGGTTTGAGATACTTACGGCCCAGTGCATCTTCCATTCCTGTGCAAGGTGTTGGAGTGTGTTGTCAGGGTCTTATCTCCTATGGGCAGGGGTGAATATCCCACCTCAGGTGGTGGAGCGGCAAATGGCGCCCTCCTCACAACCCTGCCAGAAGGGCCCCTGCTGTGGCACCACAGTGGGTGCTCCAAAGAGCGTCGCTGGCTGCTTTCCCAGTGTGGCATTTGCCATAGTGGGGAAGTGGGGCTGGCGGGGCTTTCCAGAGCTGCCACCCGCCTTGCAGCTCTACAGCAGCAGGTGCTCTAGAGAGCCCCACTGGTCCCATTCTCCCACTGCAGCAAATGCTGCAAGGAGAGAGCAGCTGTCAGAACTCTCTGGAGCAGCTGCCTGCCCTCTGGACCTCCTCAGAGCAAAACAAAGGACCCGTGGCTGCTCTCAGCCACCTACCCCTCTGCCTTGCACTGAGGATCCTGAGGATCCTCTCGGTGCAAGCCAGAGGGTGGGTGGGCGCTCTCAGCTGGAGAAAGCAGCCAGTGTGGCTCTTCAGAAAGAGGGGTAGGTGTTGCCTGGCTCTGAGGGGGTCCATCCTCAGAGCCAGGCATTGTGAAAGGGGTATCCCAGGTAGGGATGTGCTGTCTAGCTCATGAGGCAAGAGAGCTTGTGCTGGCGCTGTGTGTTGTGGCTTCCCAACCTCAGGCCATATTGGATGATGCATACTATTTCTATCTGTGCCTCTCTCTTCATGAAGAAAGGAAAAATGGGTGGGGGGGAGTGAGTGACATCATTGGAGGGGGCAGGGCTTTGGGGTGAGGTCGCACCCCATTCCCATCATCTGGCTCACTAGCTTGGTCTTAGGAGGTGGAGCAATCTGGGCCCAGGCCAATACCAGTTCTCTGCCCCTGATCTACACTGATTATCTATTTGTTTCTGAGCTCAGTTCAAAGTAGTGCTGTTAACCTTTAAAGCCCCTAATGGTCCTTTAAATCCCTTTAAAGCCCTGAATGGCATACCTCAAGAACCACTATCTCCCCTATACTATGAGAATGCCTTTGCCATATGATTGGCTTCAGAGATCCTGTTCTGCATCCTTTTACTACTATAGATACAGTAGGTCTGTACAAGGGACATGGCCTTTTTGGTGGTGGTGCAAAAATGATGAAATTCCCTCCTTGGGAAGACCCACCAGACTCCCTTTATGTAGACAGCTATGAAAATGTATCTATTTATTCAGGCTTTTAACATTTAATTGTTTGTTTCTTAGAATCTTAGAATAGTAGGGTTGGAAGGGGCCTACAAGGCCATAGAGTCCAACCCCCTGCTCAGTGCAGGAATCCAAGTCAGAACATTCCTGACAGATGGCTGTCCAGCCTTGTCTTGAATGCCTCCAGTGTGGGAGAGCCCACTACCTCCCTAGGTAAATAGAACATTCTACCTGGAATGTTCTATTAATTGTATTAATACAATTACTGTATTAATGCGGCTGCTATTCGTGTTTGTTGTGGGGTTTTTCCTTATATTTCTACTTGTTTTAATTGTTGTTGGTTGATATTTCTAATTTTTAAAAATACGTAAGCCACCTTGGATACTAATGCTTCAGGAAAGCAGGGCAGAAATTGGAAGGAAGGAAGGATTTACAGTGGTGTGAACCAGAGAAGAAAAGCTCTTGTAACAACCACTGAAAGCACTTGGGCAACTATACCAATCACAATGTTGTCCATCACCCAGAGATACCCTTATTAGTTATCTGTCTTGCCCTAGGGCATGCTGGGTTGCCTTGTCTCCCTAACATGCCCATTTGAAGCACGTTCTGGTTGTAGAGGCTTACCTTAAACTACGTTTTCTCTTAGACCACCTCCAGAGATGGGTCTCCTGTAAAATATTTTATATAAGTTCATAAAGTGCTTTTTAAAGAAAAAAAGGAAATTCAAGCATTTAATGCCATGACAGGGAGTTTAATTGCACCAGTGTGTGAATTCTCTTCATCGCCTTTTATTCGAAACACATCAAGCCTCTACTATTCAATTCTCCGGCACGGGGGGGGGGGGGATATATTCTCGGTCCTTCCATTGAAATCTCTTAAAGAGGTTCCAGAGAGAGATCCCTGTGGAGCTCACGTGCTAACGTTCCTGTTCAGAGCTGCCACTTCATTCATAGCTTTTTGCTGTGCCTGTATTCCCTGAAATCTGTTATTCTCAACCCTTGGAAACAAAGTTTTTGCTCATCAGTCTGCACCTTAGAGGGCCAGAGTGAAAGTCTGATGTAAACCAAAAGGCATTTTTTGGAGAGATGGTTAAATGAAACACGTTCTTCAGATGTATGAGGTTTTCCAACTTCTTTTTTTTAAATGGTAGGTTTTAATGGTACCCGCATGATAAAAGTGTTACAAAAACCAGGACAACTGAGTGCCTGATATAGAACATGGCCAAACCCTCCAAAACAGTGAATCAAAATTAGAGTATGGCCAATATTGCTAAAAATCTGTTTACAGGAAATAATGTGATTACTGTAAGATTTTTTTAAAAATTGGACATGGCTGGTTTATCAGTCTCTTGCAGTTTCTTGCAGTTTGCGGCCTAACATATAAACATTCTTCAGCAACGGTTTTTAACTGCTTTATTCTCCCAAAGTGTATAGACCGAGAACCCAAGCCAATGTGGTGCAGTGCACTGATTGATGGACTTGAGCCAGGAAGAACTTGGTCCACATCTCTGATCAGCTATGAAACGCACTGGGTGACCTTGGGCTCTTCACCATCTCCTAGCCTAACCGACTTCACAGAGTTGCTACGAGGATAAAATAGGGTGGGGTGAGACTGTATGCTAACCAAAGTTCCTTGGAGAGAGGGTGGGATAAAAATTGCAATAAATGATACAAATTTACTACATTGTTTTGGCAGTTTTCTTAATCCTGGTAGATTCCAATCACGACTGTTGGCTGCCTGG
Organism: Heloderma suspectum; assembly: GCF_057233095.1. Lineage (NCBI taxonomy): Eukaryota > Metazoa > Chordata > Lepidosauria > Squamata > Helodermatidae > Heloderma > Heloderma suspectum. The sequence goes on along the minus strand of NC_139460.1, from coordinate 31,774,447 downwards.
TTCCCCTTGCTCAATACTGAAGACGTTGCTTCGTGGCCAACTGCAGATAATTTAGGCCGTCTCCACCCTGTTTCAATGAACCGTTGTGCGTAGCAGACAAAATGCATTATAGGCCATAGTTCACGACTGCAGCAGTTCATTTTATGGCTTGTCATATATTGCTGGAAACAAGAAAAGAAAAGACTTGCATAATTATTTATGAATAATTTATGTCACTCTTTCAAGGCTGGAATGTTGCTTGTTTTTTTAGAGCATTTTTTCTATTGTGCTTGCGCTACTGCTTTAGAATGATCTTGAGGTAAATTACTGAAATGCTTTAGTTAAAGCCTCTTCTTTATTATAGTCATGGCAGCTGGTTAGAGCTGTTCGTGAAGATCGGGAATTTATTTATTTATTTGTTTGTTTATGATTTATCTATTATTAGATTTATATCCCACCTTTGTTCCTCTTGCAAGGAACCCAAGGTGGTTTACGTGGTCCCCCTCCTCTCCATTTTTATCCTCAGTCTTATGAGGTAGCTTGGGCTGACAGTGAGTGACTGGCCCAAAGTCAACCAGTGAGCTTCATGGCCAAGTTGGGACCAGAATCCGGATCTCCCCAGTTCCAGTCCAACACTCTAACCACTACACTACGTTGGCTGTCAATGTTGCCAATTCCTCAGTTTGGTCTTGTAGTGGAGCTTAGGCATTTCAGCCGGAACTGATCCAGTTTATGATAGGGTGGCCATATGTACTACATTACAGAGGACAGTCCTCTATTTAAAGGTGTCCTGTATTCTAGGGGTGCAAAAAGTGCAGCCTGCAGGCTGCACGCAGCTCGCCGAGCCATTTCCTCCAGCCCGTCAGATCCCCTGCATCTGCTGTAGTAGCGGCGCTGCCTCCGGTTTCCCATGCTAGTGCTAGCAAGGGAATCCCTTCCTTAGCCCTTCCATAATTTTTTTTTTTTTTTGCCATGTTCTGATGAGAGATTGGAAATAAGGAAGGGATTCCTTTCTAGTAGCAAGAGAAACACTTCCCTCATCTCCTACCTCTGATGAGCAAGGGATTCTTCTTTCTCTAATGCTGGTGCTAGCAAGAGAAGCCCCAGGGATTTCCTTACTAGCGCCAGCAAAGGAATCTCCCAACTGGGGTGTGCATTTGCGTGTGGGCGCGCAGCCCCTGTCCCGCATTCCAGCTTGCTGGTTGTGTTTCCGCTTGCTGAAGATCTTTTGTTGAAGTTCAGCGTGTTTTACAAGTTGAAACTATGCAGTCAGAAGTAAGCACCACGGAGTTCAATGAAGCTTACTCCCAGGCACAGGAGACGGCAATGCCCTTTAAACGTCATTGTGAGATTTTGTTAGTGATGTCTTCCTTCCTTCCTTCCTTCCTTCCTTCCTTCCTTCCTTCCTTGTTTTGGATGTCTGTGTTTTATGATGGAGTTTTTAACCAGAGTGTTAGTGTCTTTGAATATAAATAACAGAAAAGCTGGATCTCCTTCCCTCCCTCCCTCCCTCTTTCGGCAGGGGGTGGGGGAATGACTATGGGGTCTGTCACAGTGAGCTCCTGAACTTCAAAATTTACCCCTACGTGACTGGTAGTGGAGGTTATTTATGTCCCCTACTTTTCCTCCATATAGTTATGACTGGAAACCCATCATGTTCAAATTTACACTGTGCAGTCTGAAATCTTCCCAGATACCCTGCAGCACAGAGCTTGTGGCAAAAAGACCGAAATCACCCCTGCCTCTCTGAACCCTCAATGCCCTCAGTCCTTTGAGCGGAGGCTATTTAAAATGCAGCCCCAGGCTTGCCAACAGCATTTTCTCTTTCTTAATAATAAAAGTGGGGATTGAATGGCACTAACAAAGTGTCTACTTGTATGTATGAATGCTGCTAAGTAAATGTACAGTACAAGTCATGGGTGCCTGGACACTATCACTGGAGGTTAGTAGATAAACACCTTTATAATTTACAAGAACATCATTAATCTCTCTCTCGCACACGTACACACACACACGCACACGCACATGATTCACTGCAGTGACCAAGCAACTTAAAACAGCCTATACTTAATTCTACCAATACCACTGAGTCTGAATAGAAAGGTGCTTTAAAAACATTTTAAACAATATTTTAGACCAACATTTTCAAGGATTTTGATTTGCATGTGCCTAGAGTGGGCACCTTTCCTCCTCTTTGGTATAGGTTAATATATTTATGTATTTTTTTGTGACACTTATATACTGCTAAATATAATAAAATCCCTCGGCAGTTCACAATAAATATTAAAATCACATTTAAAATGCAATATTACAAACACAACATTAAAACACTTCCAATTACAATAAAAGCGATACAAGAAGCAATAAGATGGAGCAACAGAATTAATGTAATTTCAGCCCAAGGAAAGCCCAAGTGTGTTTTCAGGAGGCGTTTAAAAGATGCCACATTTTCTGTCTCTAGAATTGCACGAGGGAGGGTTTTCCAAAGGACAATACGCTACTGACCGTATTCACATAGAGATGTGGCTGCAGAAAAGGGAAATGCTATTTTGGGCTGCATTCATAGAAGCATAGCTTCCAAATCCCGGGAAGTACTAGTTCTCCTCTACTCAGCACTGGTTAGGCCTCATCTGGAGTACTGTGTCCAGTTCTGGGCACCACACTTTAAGAAGGATGTAGACAAGCTGGAGAGGGTTCAGAGGAGGGTAACAAAGATGATCAGGGGACTGGAAACAAATCCCTATGAAAAGAGACTGAAAGAACTGGGCATGTTTAGCCTTGAGAAGAGAAGACTGATGGGAGATAGGATAGCGCTCTTCAAGTACTTGAAAGGTTGTCACAAAGAGGAAGGCCAGGATCTCTTCTCGATCATCCCAGAATGCAGGACACGGAATAATGGGCTCAAGTGACAGGAAGCCAGATTCTGGCTGAACATCAGGAAAACCTTCCTGACTGTTAGAGCAAAAGATAATGGAACCAATTACCTGGGGAAGTGGTGGGCTCTCCCATGCTGGAGGCATTCAAGACGAGGCTAGACAGCCATCTGTCAGGGATGCTCTGACTTGGATTCCTGCATTGAGCAGGGGGTTGGACTCGATGGTCTTATAGCTCTCTTCCAACCCTACTATACTATGATTCTATGACTGTATGTGGGCTTGAACATACAAAAGCCAGAGCTGACGTTAGCAAAATTTGGCAACTCTGGAGAATTTTTCTAATTAATGTATTTAATAGTAGTGGATGGACCCAGGTTTGCACAGGTGGGAATAGCCTTGACGTTGATACAGCAAAGGGTACAAGCAAACTTACCCAGCTGTCAGAGTTGGACACATTGTGCCTGCCCAGAGTGAAGCCATCTGTGTTGGCAGCCCTATGCCTGGCTTCTGCCGGGTGCACCCCTATAGCCCCTTAAGGGAGAGTCTGTCCACTCCACTCCCCTAAGGAAGTGCTGTCCCACTGCAGAGCGGAGGGGGCAGGCCTATAATTCTATGGGGTTCATCACACAGAGCTTTTATCCTGCTATTGAGATGGCTCTGCAAGGAAGTTTACGGGCTCTTTAGATGACCCCGTTACCCTCCAGGGTGTCTCCCGCAATTTCCCCCGTGTTTTCGCCAAACGCAATAAATGTGGTATTTTTTCCACCCCATGGAACAGGAGCAGCATAACCTCCCTGTGAAATTCTCCAATAGCAGAAGAAACTGCTCTGTCTGCCTGCTGTGAGCATTTATTTTCAGTTGCTGGTGGCCTGTGCAGTCAAGATGACAAAGGCATTGAGGATGGGAGCATGGCATGCAGGAGCATATTTGACAGGCATGAGGGCTAGAATCGCCTGTTGACTGCAACTCCTGCCTCCGCTCAAGTCTTGCTGAGGAAGGACTTTCCTCAATTCCCAGGTGTCTGCTATGGGAATGCTTGAGCACATTTCTCAGTTGGAGGGAGAAGAGGGTAAAATGCCTCCCTGCAACATAGACACATCTGATCCCCCATCCCATGAAGCTCAGAAGCCATGTCCTCTGTTGATTTAGAGCACCTCATTAAGTTCAATGGGACTTACTTCCAAGTAAGTGTGCCGAGGGTTGCAGACTTACGGAACAATCTTACATTTTATGTCTGCTCAGAAGTAAATCAGAGGTTTCCTGGGGGCTGCAAGAAAACAGTACAGCAGAAGTTAAGCTATGGAAACAAGAACCCAACCCACCCCTGCTCCTTTGCACACGTGCCAGGGAGGGAGGAAGGCATTCCCTCAGTTCAGACCACATGCCTACCGTGTAAAGGAGCCCTTCCTAATCCCACAAAGAAATGAAAAGCAGGAAGCTCCGGAGGGGGTTTTGCTTAATGTAGAAACACCCTATCCATTGGCCTACTAATCTCCCCTGACTTCAAACTGTATGGATTGCGAAGCTATGTGCTAGTTAGGGAAGTCTGCTCCTAGCAGCTGAAAACATACTGCAGGCTTCAACGAAATGGACAAATTTTAATTAACGTGTTTTAAAAACAACATAACTTTCAGGTGCACACCCCTACAGTCCCGTTAGTACGCATGCCAAGTTTCAGGTGTCTATGTTTCACAGTCTTGGTGCTATGGCAGTGACAGACGGACAGACACACATCCCCTTTTATAATTATAGTTATTTGTACTTTGGCTATCCTAAATAGTTAGAGAAGTAAATGAAATATACCCCTAGACATCATGAATGTGATGTAACTTTTCAAAGTGTTATCTGCCTATGAGCATATTGCTTTGCTCTTTCTAAAGCAAAGGGTGACAAGGCGAGGGTGTCAATGTTAACCAGTGTGTCTGGTATTCTGGTGGAGGTTCTCCACAAAACAGGGTTGCTGAATGGTCTTGCTCGCTTCCATCTATCTTTCCCTGGTTTAATTTTGCTTGAGAAAGGAATGAAGGTAACAAGAGAGAAGAGTATAGAAAACAAAAATCTATGCACCCCTCAGGTTTGCAGTCGGGATAAGTGAAGATGAGTTATCTTACATGTTTCAGATGTACACCTGAATTGTTTCAAGTGTACACTTAAAAACGTTAGGTGTGAATGTGACAGATACGTGTTTGCAAACAGTACATTTATTCAGCACTCAGGGCTCGCTGCAGCTACCTGCTGAGTGTAGACTTTGGTAGCAAATCATTGTTAGTCACCATGTGGTATGTGTAAAATTGTCCTTAAATAAAAAGCAAAGGAGACAAGACTTCACCATTTATGATAACATCTTTATTATAAAGTTGCAAGAGGTTTTTTCCACCATTCTATCATTATACAATCTGAACATTCTGTTCATCATAAAATTAAACTGATTTGTCTGAACACTGTGAAATTTGGCATGGAAAATCTATCTGGTGGGGAGTGTAGTCTGGCCAGATTTCAGAAAAATCTGATGGCAAATGGCTGAGTTATATTACTTTTAAAAGTGTGTTTTAATCTATAGCCTTCACACTGTTTGTGAGCCTGTTTTTGCTGATCTAAAACATACCTTCACTATCTTCTCTGCCTGCTTAGATTATGTAAGAAATTCCAGAATATCTTGCCTATTCAAGATCAGCCCACCTCAAAATACCTTATGTTACAAGGAACAATATATCGTTGCTGAGAAAACTCATTTCCCCCCAGCTATTGTGATGACGGCAGCTAAGCTCAGAGGGAATTCTGAAGGGGATGGCAGATGATGTCAGCAACCCCGCTAGTAAAAAAGTGCTGGTGCAAGCCCTGCCTCTGGTACACCACTGTTTGGGGGGAACTAAAGGGGCATTTAGTATGGCACTAGTAGGGCCGCAAGTTTGAGGCCTTTGAGGGTAGTCAGGAGTGAGCAGCATAGCCAGCTTAGGCCCCCCAGCTGGTGGGAAGTTCAAATTCAAGTCCCGTGTCCTGGCCATGTGTGTGCAGGTGTGCATGCAAGAGTTGCTAGGCAACAAGGGGCCTAGCAGTAGAGAAGAGAAGGCAGCCCAGCAAAACTCAGTCTCTCCCTCAAAATGTCCCTCCCACAGTCTCACTGGATCCTGACTGGCTCATGCTTAGAGTAGACCTGTTGAAACTTAAGTCACATTTATTTCAGTGGGTCTACTCTAAGTTCTGGATCCAACCTAATGTCTACAATACTTTAGCTGCTGGGTGAAACGTAAATGGTGGAAAAAAATAAAACAAACAATATAAATCAATTACATTTTATTCATAATCGCATTCAGAAATCGAAACTGCATCCAATTTTTGTGAACCCCCAGAGAGCTTCGACTATCCGGCCATATAGAAATATAATAAATGAAATGAAATTCTCCACGTTGTGGTATCTTGTGGAACCTTTAAATAACTACAGTGGTTAATACAAGTTTTAAATAAAACAAAAGCCCTAGTCCTCATGCATAAACATACGCATGGGGCTCAGAAGTAAAACCAGCAGTAGCATGGAAATGGAGTTTGAAGGAAGAACAGGAAGTGAGGAGGAGACAGAGGGGGAGTGTTAAAGAGGCCAGAGAGAACAGAAGGCTCTGTAATAAAGAAACTGTGTAGGAAACTGCCTTAATAAAGTGCGCTGTTTATACTAAGTTGAGAGTTGTTCCTTTGATTTCCCAAATGCTGTTACATTGAACATCATGTATGAGAATGGTAATGAAGTATTGATGCATTTAGTCTTTCCTGACAGGACACGCAATAATTCCCTGCTCTTGTGCAACTTAAGTCCTGCCCTACCGCTTCATATCTCTAAATCTTCCCCCCTTCTGAAGTTATTAATCACCTTCCAGAATAGGAGTGGGATGATGCCAGCTGACAATTAAAAAAAGAAAAGAAAAAAGAAAGCCCCAAATTACAAAACAGGTGCATAATACTGTCAGAAGAATGTCTGACCTTTACACAAGTGAAGCGACGCAGGAGGCTTTCCTTGCCTCTGAACAACCCAGGACAAGCCCATGCAGTGAAGTGATATGCTTTATTACTCTTTGGCAGCAAGTGGTACCAATGATGCATCATCCTTTGAAATTGTGAACTCCACTAATTAAGTAATTATGAGACCCTTCTTTGCTGGCCTGAATCAAGACAGAGAAAATAAAGTACTTCTTTACACAATGCACAATTAGCTTGTGGAATTTGCTGCCACAAGCCAGTTCTGGCTCCAGGGTTTTGAAGGCCCTTGGGCAAGACACCTCAATGGGCCCCCTCCCTCAGCGAGTCTACCTTCTCACCACCATTGTCACCAGCTGCTACTGATCCTCATTCTCTTTCTCACTGTTGTACCACTTGCATGCTTGACCTGCAGACAGCCAGTGAGAAAGTAGGCAATGGCATCATCTACTGCTCCTCATTCTCACCACCACCGTTGTCTGGGCGAGAGCGAGAGGCAGGTGAACATGCAGGTTTCAGTGGAGAAGAGGAGGAGCAAATCCCGGGAGCTCATGTCAGTGCGCCGCTGCTGGGGTGTGGGCCCTCGGCAATGCCCAGCCATGCCTACCCTCGATGCTGGCCCTGCCACAACATATGGCACTGGCCACTGGATTAAAAAGATAGCTTTAAAAGAACATTAGATTTATGGATGACAGGCCTGAGTGGCTGTCAGTTCACTCAGTGGAATTCCTGGACAACTGAACTGATTAACTGGCAGGATGCAAAACCTCTGCGTTCAGGGGCATTGTGCCTCTGAAAATGCTGAATGAAAGACACTGATTTATTGAGCAGGTGCTGCTGAGCTGTTTTTTCAATAAATTATTATTATGACCCTGTGTGTTTTTCTTTAGTAATGATGTTATATTTTGTGTTCTGGTGTATTTGATTCTTTTTAAGTGGGAACACTTGGAGCTAGATGGCAGGATACACATGTAAGAAATAAAGTACCATTATTATGCCACGAAATGGAACTTGTTTCTCTATGTTCTCCATCAAAGCATTAAACCCTTTAGCTGGTTAGGATTTTCATAATGGATCAGATGTTTAGGTCAATTCGACACTAAGAATTTGAGTGTATGCACAGTATCATTGAAACCATTCCTTTTAATTGTTCCAGAAGTATTCCGTCTGACTCTTCTTGTACTCTCGACATCTTAGTTGTTTAGGAAACATAACACTGAGGTTGCTTGGGTAACCAGAATCTGACCACCTACAGCTAGCTGTCCATGAGATGCAAAGTTGTAGGACATGGAACAGGAGTCTGGGCTAACGCTACCATGGAATTCTTGCTGCAAAATCCACCACGTACACAAAATAAATGACAAGGAATGTTAAAAGGCGTCCTGTAAGACTGTGGTGGGATTAAATTAAAACAGTGGGTTATAACAGGGATGGAGCTAAGAGACAACTGTGATGTGAGTAAATTTTGAAAGATTGTGGAATAGAAAAGAACCTATTTGCCATTTCCAAAAGTCATGTGCCATGCTGCTCAATTATCGGTAAGTCTGGGGCCTTTGACATGGTACTGATGGGCACCAATGTGCCCATGAAAACCTCTCTTGGCAGACACTTATTTTGGGACCCACCAGGCTGCCTTCCCCTCTTTTTAAAATTTTATTTCTAAAGATTAAAATAAATAACTGGGCGGCTGACATGCTGCAAAGTGAAGTGCTGCTGTCCAGTGTCATCTCTGGGATCAAAAGAGTGTTTTTGTGTTTTGGAGCTCAGACCCCACCTCTGCCTTGTAGGTTCTTGGGCATCTTACTTTTCTTTTATCCTTGCCAGTTTGCCTTCTGGGAAATGAGTGTTTTGTGACCAGCCATGCCCATCATGGCAGCCATTTTGTGAATGGGCAAGCCCTCCGATGGCAGCCATTTTGTGAAAGTGCCCACAAACATTTTTGAAATTCCAAACTTGCCGAGCAACCCAAAAAGGTTGGGGACCGCTGCACTAAGTCATATGACCAAATGGTTGTACTAAAATCAAACTTACTGCGGATGTCTTTTGGTCTAAGTGCTTCCGTACAGCAAAGAGCAAGCAGGACTGACAAGACAAACTGGATACAAATACCGGTTGGTGAAATTTCTTGTTCAGTTTAGTTCTGTTTTGAATGTGTGATGAGATAATACATTTATGTAGCACCAACAGTGTGCTGGGAGCAAGACGGTGCCTCCTGGAGGATTTATACTGCTGCTTAGATCATTACATCTGAGAATTTCTTGTAGAAAAAAAAAGAGAAGGGATGCATGCGTCTCCAACTTCAGAGTTAAATCCCAGTTCAGTATGGACATTTGAATCTGCCTTATGCTGAGTCATACCATTGGTCCATCTAGACTAAGCCAGAATTGAGTGGTAGCAGATGTTTAAGATCTTAGCCAAAGATTTTTCCCAGCCGTATTCCTTGAAATCCTTTTAACTAGAGGTGCTGGGAACTGACCCCAGTCCCCAGCACCTTCGGCGTACGACACATGCTCTGCTACTGAGTTATGGTTCTCAGCTTATTGTATGCTCTGACTTGGATTCCTGCATTGAGCAGGGGGTTGGACTCGATGGCCTTGTAGGCTCCTTCCAACCCTACTATTCTATGATTCTATGTAGGGCATAGTCTCATCTTTGACCTGTTATCTTTGTTGAAACGGTATTGGAGTGTGTAAGTTACTATTATCTTGTGCTAATTATTCTTCATTATCAGTGGCAAATCTGGGGCAGAAAGGTAGGAAGTCTTCCCACTGAAATGAAAAAACAACAACAAAAGCATTTAAGCAGAAATAGTGTCACCTTAAAAATCCTACCTACACAGATAATCATCCCAGATTGCTAGACCTGCTGCCGCTCCAGTACGGCAGGTGAAGTTAATATGAATTTCAGAGAAAAGCTTACAGTACAATCTTATACATGTCTACTCAAAAGTAAGTCCCACTGAGTTAAGTAGGAATCACTCCCAATTAAATGTGTTTAGGATTGCAACCTTGTTGTGTTTTAAAGAAATGTTAAGATGCAAGCCTTACACTACCACACATTTTCACCTGGGAAAATTTTCTACAAATTGCTGCAGGATCAGCACTCTGCACATACATCAAGGCCACTGGTCCTACCATTGGGCAGAGTGCAGCAGCCACCACCTCAGGCAGCTAATTTTGGGTGTTGCAAAAGGGCAGCAGCAAATTGTTATTTAATATTTTGCGGTTGTATTTTTACTGCCAGGGAGGAGAAGAGGTGTTTGTGTGTGTGTGTGTGTGTGGGGGGGGTTGCCTCAGTTGCCAAAATGCCTTGGGCCCTGAAAAAAAGTGAGTGGTGTGTAAGAGCCCTTGTGCCTCATTTTGCAATTTCAATGGGACTTGCACAGGAAAATTTTCCCAGTGGATTGTGCCCACTCAATATCAACGGTATATGTGTGCAAAAACAGAAAATGGCTCTGATTTATATTACATACCTTCAGTGCGGTACCTGTTCTGTACTTAATGCATACCCCAGAAAATGATTTGTCTGGAGTTCAGTGGATTAAAAATCATAACAAAAACAAGACCTGAGGAAACCGCTTCAGAAGCCCAGGAGGGGCTCAAAAGAATGAGAGCCTGTTCTATGACTGTGTTGCTGGCAATACAGTAATGGAGTTGGCACTCCAGCTGTGTTTGTGTCACGATGCAGTGCGCCTGTCACACTTTGGTACATCATGCTCTAGGAATATTCAGCAACTGACAGTCTAACAGATGTCACAAGAGTAGAAGCTAAGTAAATATATATGATTTCTCTCCGTATAATTCCTTTTTGTCTTTTTTTTTTACAAACTAATTAAGCATTCTAAGTACATATCTAGACAATAGAGTACTTGGAGTGGATTTGGATATCTCTTCTAGCTGATTCGTTTCTTTCCATAAGGTTCAGAATCTTATACAAATGTTGACCTTGTTAACTTTTGGAAATTCTATAATAAGATGCTGCTGCTGAAAAGATGAGGATCAACAACACTGATGGTGATATTGTGTGTGTGTGTGTGTGTGATTACTTTAACATGCGTAGAAAGTGTTTAACTCTTCAGGAAACCCTCACTCTGAACTGTCTTTGTTAGTTGTCAGTAATGTCAACACGTAACCAAATTTGGCTATGTAGCATTGTTCTATCATTCCAGGGACTACATGATTCTGAATTTCTAGGACAGCCTCTGAAACTGATCCAGGAAGTATCACCCTCACTCTCAATTCTCATTTTTGTGCCCAGTGACATTGTCACATAGACCAATCTGATTAGCTACGTAGAATCATGACATCATTCTATTCGTGCAGTGACCATGTAGTGATCCCATATGGCAGGGATGTGGAACATGTGCCCCTACAGGTATTGTTGGATTGCAGCTCCCATCATCCATCACCATTGGCTATGCTGGCTAGGGCTGATGGGAAGTGCTGGAGAGCTGCTGCCAGTCAGTGTCGACAATATTGGGCTAGATGGACCAATGGTCTGACTCGGTTCAAGGCAGCTTCCTGTGTTCCTGTTATCTCAGTAATTCCTACAAGTTTGTAAGATCAGAATTATTTTTCCTGTTGTAGATGGGGAGCTGAGGTGGAGAGATCATGGCTTGCCTAAGGTCATCCAGTGAAACTGCCAATATCATACTGCCCTTATACAAATCTATGGTGTGACCACACTTAGAATACTGTGTACAGTTCTGGTCGCCATACCTAAAAAAAGATATGGTAGAGCTGGAAAAAGTGCAGAAAGGGGCAACTAAAATGATCAGGGGACTGGAGCATCTCCCCTATGAGAGAAGGTTACAACAGCTGGGATTGTTTAGCTTGGAAAAAAAGGAGAGTAAGAAAAGATATGACAGAGGTATACAAAATTATGCACAGAAAATGTGGATAGGGAGACATTTTTCTCCCTCTCTCAAAATAGTAGAACCTGGGGTCATCCCATGAAGCTGATTGGTGGGAGATGCAGGACAGATAAAAGGAAGTCCTTCTTCACACAGCGCATAGTTAAACTATGGAATTCACTTCCAGAAGAGGTAGTGATGGCCACCAAAAGGGATTGGACAGATTTCTGGAGAAGGCTATCAAGGACTACTAGTCCTTATGGCTACGTGCTACCTCCAGAACCAGAGGCAGTAATCCTATGTACATCAGTTTCTGGGGAACATGGGTGGCAGGGTGCTGTTGCACTTGTGTCCTGCTTGTGGGTTCCTGGTCGACAGCTGGTTGGGCACTGTGTGAACAGAATGCTGGACTAGATGGACCCTTGGTCTGATCCAACATTGCTCTTCCTATCTTCTTATGAGTTTGTGATTGAGACGAGAGTTGAACCAGATATTCTGAGCCACTCCTACTACATTAGTTCTGGATGAATTTACTGAGACGTAAAGTTAGCTAAGTTATCCTTCCACAACTCACATATCCATCACATTTTTTTACATGGCATCTGTTTCTTCCGAATGTGCCCCCACTGATTTCCACGCTGTGGAGAGATGAGTAATTTATCACGTTGGAGACAATGACTGGAAGCTAAAGTTTTGCAGGATGTGGTGAGCATTTCCCACTCTGCTGGGGATGCATCCATAAAAATACCAATCACCTGAAAATTAGGGACAAAACCCATATCACTGTGAGGCCATGTCAAAAATGCATGTGGGAAATGGGCCTAAGTGACAAATCGTCCTCAACTGGTTGTCTAGATGGCTTGGCTGTCACGAAATAGATCTATGCAGAGAACATGCTGCGAATTCAGACAACAAGAATTGCCATCACCAAGGTCTGAACAAAGAATAAGAAGAGCTCGTTTGTATTAAGGGAATTCTGCTGCACTGACTCATTTGTTACCATCTATCCAATCTGATTTTATGCAGTTAAAAAAAATTGGCACAATCAATGGAATTTTTCTTCTTGCATATGGTATAGCAGGTTGCAAGCTTTAGCTCCTTGCAAAATTTAGATAAACCTTTCAGAAAGATAGGGACAGATGCTTTTTATATAACAGTAAATCCAGGAAATGGGGAAGATTTTACCTCTGTCTTTACCTAGTCAGTTAAAAATAACCCTCATGTTTGAGGCTAAAGGATAATTATGTGAAAAATGTCTGTAATGTGATTAAGGAGGGAACAGAACTCTGCTAGGCAAATATGCAAATCATTTGTAGGACTGCATTTCAATTTACATGTTCACATGTTTTAAAATGGAAAAGTTTCCAAATGATTCACTGACCATATGCTTATCTGAGGATTACAGTCCTGGTTCTGATGTGATTAAAAAAATGAATACATTTGGATAAATTATAATTGACACAAAGTGTTTTACAATGCCTTAGATTAGAATGTACACATATTTATTGCAAGATGATTAAACTGAGCTGATCATAACATTGCTAAAGAAGGTCCTAATTAAGAAATTGTATGAGAACAGAGGACTGAACTATGATGGGCAATGCACTCTAAAGCCCTTTATCATTTAGATATGGTGGGTGGTGGGGAGAGAACTGGGCGGGGGGGGGGATGTACCTTAATTGGCTTTGCTATGATACGCTAATTTGATGTACACATCTGGCATTGTAGTATCTATCAGTATAATGATAATTGCAATGAGACTTAATAGTTAAAGAAAATTGTGTTAAATAGTTGCTATGTTTTACTTATGTTATAACACAGTGACTGTAAAAAGCAACTGAAAGAAAGTCTTTTAGCACCCTAGACACTGACAAAGGAATCCTATCCACCAAGGGTGAGCAACTTTGGGAGCTAATTTCACCACCCACCCCCCCCAGCCACAGAACCCCCAGGGACAAAACTACTGACAGTTTGTCACTGAATTTCAACAGCAAAAAAAAGCTTGTTTTAAAGCTAAATTTGGCCATTTCAGGCTGCTCTTGTGTTTGGCACTGAAATTTGGCAGCAAATGTCCCATTGTTCAGCCACAAATTTAGCAGCAGTGGGTAGGCAGAGGGCACGCCTAAGGCCAGGGGAGGCACATGCAGCCCAAATGTTGCCCACCCCTGCTATGCATCAATTATGCTGTCTGTGAGAGTGATGGTGTCGCTATGCTGTTGGAACAGCTGCAATATCCTATGTGTTTTCAGCCTAGTGGCTGGTGGGGGGTGGGGGAGAAAACACATAACATAGAAAATACAAAAACAGCATACAGAGACATGAACATAGTGCCAATATCTGTGGAAATACTACTAGTGCGCACCAATCGGGGACTGTACCAGTAATGATGTTCACAGGCTGCCAGCACACAGGGCAACCAATGAACTCCTCAAGCACACACCCCTGTATGCATCACCAGAGACAACTGCATAACAATGCCACAGTGCTCGCGCTCCTTCAGTCCCAGTAGCACAGCCAGCAACAGCCCCGCTACAGCGAGTCCCCAGGCATCTTTGAGCCAGTGGTTTGAATCCCATGATGCTGTGCACGAGCACCCTTTTGGAGCACAACACACAAATAATGCTGGCTTTGACATTTCTCCAGGTGGAGGTGAATGGCAGCTAAGTTATTAAGGCATTATGAGTTATAAGCGTTGGTGGACCAGAGACCATGTCATCAAGTGCATGGAATGTTATCCTCAGTTGGCAGGTATGTATACACATAGGTGTAGAACAGGGGTGTTGAACGTCTATCAGCCTGGGGGACGAATTTTGTTTTGGAGAAGCTCTAAGGGGCAGCATTCCAGTGGTGGCCAGGACCAAAGGCAAACGGGGTGGAACCAAAATACAAAAGATACCAGCATATTGCAGTTTGAAGCTCTTCCTGCCAGGAACTAAGCCTTAGGAGAGGCATTTCAACCTTTCAGAATGAGAGAAAAACTGCACAAAAGCCAGGAAGCTACCAAATGGTCAGTGGTCAGTGGGAAGGAGTTGGGGCTGTCTGGGGAATGCCAGAGGTCAGTTTGAGTCCCTGGAAGGACCAGGTTTAGTCCTTGGGTCTGAGGTTCTGCACACCTGATGTAAAAAGGAAAAGGAATTAAATCATAATGTAGTACTATGTATGACAAATCAGTTAGAGCTCAGATGTACATAAAATAAGCAAACTGACCATTCAGAACAGCAGTAATGGGTGACAATTTAATCATAGCATTATAGAAAGTACATCGACAAATGTAGTGGGACGGCAAACCTTAGTCTGTATTCAGACTCAAATGAATAGAATCAAACTTTATAACTAGTTTCAATTCAGTTATTTCATGCTGGAGTCTCCCTTTGAATGTCCTCCTTTTGGAGAATGGCAACTTTCAGGTCAGCAGCAGCATGTCCAGGGAAATAGAAATGTCCTTCTACTGCTTTCTGGATGTTGCCATTTCTGTTGTCAGATATGTGTCCATTCATTCTTTGGCACTATCAGGATGAAATCCAGCCCTAGACTAACTGATCCTGCTGGAATTGTGGGAGATGTATGGTTCAAAACATCAAGAGGGTACCAGGTTGTAGAAGGCTGCATTAAACAGTTCTGGTCACACAAGTGGTCTACTCTACAGAGCAGTGTAACATGGAAGCAGCAAACTTGCACAAGATCATGGCTCCGTTTCCATGAAAAATCCTTTGTCATACTACTCACAAAGTAGACTACTAGCCAGAGACATCACTGAAACATACTTCGAGGGAAGGAAGGATGGGCATTTTATATCCACTCTCTGTCTCCTAAGACATTACCTTCCTAACACTAGTGTAAAGCCCATATCACCATGGGCACTAGTACTCCTGTTCCTTTCCCGCATTTATGTCCCTCAGTCCCCTCAGCACAGAGGGGCTCATGAATAATGCAAATATGGCTCATGCATAGTGAATCCCTCTCCAAAATATGCATGCAGCACAGCCCCATCCTCTCTCTCGCACCCCCTGATTGGCTGATTCTGTCCTCTTTCCTCTCTTCACTGGTGGCGACAGCCTAACTGCACAGCTGCACCCAGAGTCTGCCTTTACACCACACTGCTTCACCAAGCAGGGCTGTCCGTCATCCAGCTGGTGGAGGAGCTGCCCTGCCTGTTTGGTGAGGAGGAAATTAATTGCTATTAAAGCTCAAGCTTTGAACTTTTTCAGACTTTCAAAATTATTTGCATGTCTACACTGCTCAAGCTTCAGTTTAAAACAAAAATGAGCAAAATCAGTCTGGTAGATCTTGAGTAATAAGCCTTACACTTTGAGCACACTCTGGGAGAGAGCAGAGGACAGGAAGGCCTGGTGTGCTATTGTCCATGGGGTCATGAAGAGTCGGACACGACTTAACGACTGAACAACAACAAGCCTTACACTACTGTATTCTTATATAGGTTACTGTTTGCAGGGTTACTGAGTGTGGGACAGATCCCCAGCCACTGTAACCTGTCACTTGTCACTGAGAAATAGCAGCTTTTGATGACCAGGACAAGCGGCAACAAGCTAGGATTGTTCCCAGCACTATATTTCTGTTGGAGCAGGAAAGGGGAAATGCACTCAGATGCACCATTCAGAGTGAAATGTAATGGACCAGAAAACATGAAAGGTCAAAACAATCAGTAAAGTGCTCTGTAGACCTAGGGGAAGGAGATCTGTTGGCATGACCCACATTGATTGTTTCCTATTTAAAATGGAAATATTGCAAAATGCATATGGCTGCACATCCATTTGTGTAGATGGTTTTAAAATGTCGCAAAGTGAACACAGCTCCAATTTCTGTATTCCTTCTGCTGCTCTGACCTTTCTTTCTTTCTAGGCCTCCGGACAGTGGAGAGTGCACCGTAGTAAAACAAAATGGTCGAACTCTTCCATATCCTGTTGCTCCTAAAAGAGAAGAAAGAAGAAGGTGAACTCCTGCTGACCAACCCCCCAAACTCAATGGCTAATTTAGGCTCAGGTCCCTGGTGTGTGGAGATCAATGCAAAGCTTTCTGCTATGTTTATGGGAGGAGGGCTGTATCCACCAGACAGAATGGAGCTGATTAAAACAGCAACTTCATTTTTAGAAAGCATGTGATAATACAATAGGCAAATGTTAATCTTAAACAAAATTAAATGACAGCAGTGATGATTAGATGCAAACAGTAATATGTCTGGATGCAAATTCCACAGACTGATGCAAATCACTGGGTGCTTAGCTTTGTTATTTGACTAAAATTGTCAAGTGCATACACTGAACATTTTTGACTGGCCCCAACATAATTAAACTAGAAGCCTGCAGCCAATGAAGTGCCTTGTGTGTGTGTGTGTCCCTGCCGCCAATCTCTCTCTACTGCCCTTTTCTGCAAGCCTCACCTGCTCTTTCTTTGGGCTCCTCTCTCCATTTATTGCTTATTCTGCATCCTTCCTTTAACCACCTTTCCTTTGAGCTCTTTGCCACTTTAATTTCTCACCTCAGGACCTCTTCCCAATCCTCATCCTTTCCCACAATTCTACTCTTGTCCTTCAGGCCTGGGTGAAGTCTTAATGCCAAACTTCCTCTTTCCCCACAGAAATTGGGCTGCAGACATTCAAACCATTTTTGTACCCTTAGCACTTGTAATGTTTGTGTGCCTTATCCCAATCTCCAGGAGCCCTGCAAAAACCAAACTTGTTTTCTCGAGGATACTGAGCCGTACACTTTCCAGGTAGGGATGTCGGAGGAATTCACAATAGAACTGAATGAGTTTGGATTTTCATGGTTCAACCAGCAGATTCTGCAGCAGACTGGCCTTTCCCCTGCTGGGCAGATTCTGCAGACCTGTGGCCCAGTTTTCTAACTTTCCCGAATTTTGCACAAATTTCATCATAGAAAAATATGTAAAAAAAATCTGGGCAAAAATGCATATTTCCCTCATAGGCTAAAGTGTGAAAATGTGCACTTTGGGGGAATTTGCCCATTTTTGCACCCACAAAAAGTGCGCAAATGCATATTTATGCCATCTCAGAAATAAAAAAAAAATCCACTTCTGTTGATGGGCAGATGATGGAACCAAAGGTGCCTGACAATCTGAAACACAGCCATTAAGTTGCCCCTCAGAGGCTGTCCTGTGGGTTCCCCCTGCCACCTGAAATGAAGTGGGTGGCAACAAGGGATTCTTTTCCCAGGCATTTGGCAGCACATGGTAAGTTTTTTAATTGGTCCTGGATGTGTCTTTAGCTATGCCTGACAGTTCAAAGTTGTTTTTAGTTACATGTTTTTGTGTATATTGTCTGTTTGCTTTTAGGTAAATGGCTGTTAAACTTCTTATATTTAATGTTTTAAGTTCTGTAAACTGCCCACACCCCTTCATGGATCACTGCCTTGTTGTGGCGAAGGGGCTTGTGTAACTCAGTGAAGCCATAAGCTATGCCGTGCAGGGCCACCCAAGACGGACAGGTCATGGTGGAGAGTTCTGACAAAATGTGGTCCACTGGAGAAGGAAATGGCAACCCACTCCAGTATTCTTGCCAAGAAGACCCCATGGAACGTATCACAAGGCTAAAAGAGATGATGTTGGAAGATGAGCCCCTCAGATTGGAAGGTGTCCAATATACTACTGGGGAAGAGCAGAGGGTATTTCCAAGTAGCGCCAGAAAGAGCGAAGCGGCTGGGCCAAAGCTGAAAGGACACTCAGCTGTGGATGTGTCTGGTGGTGAAAAGAAAATTTGATGCTGTAAAGAACTACAACTGTGGGCACGAATCCCTTAGAAGAAATGGAGTAGCACTCATAGTCAATAAAAGGGTGGGAAAAGCAGTATTGGGGTACAATCTCAAAAACGATAGAATGATCTCAGTATGAATCCAAGGCAAACCATTCAACATCACAGTAATTCAAGTCTATGCTCCAGCCACTGAGGCCGAAGAAGCTGAGGTTGATTGGTTCTACAAAGACCTACTACAAAACCTTCTAGAACTAACACCAAAAAAAGATGTCCTCTTCATCATAGGGGATTGGAATACTAAAGTAGGAAGTCAAGAAATCACCGGGGTAACAGGCAAGCATGGCCTTGGCTCTGACAGCCATACTACTGGGAAAACCATAGCTTTGATTATACGGACCTTTGTCGGCAAGGTGATGTCTCTGCTTCTTACTATGCTGTCTAGGTTTGCCATAGCTTTCCTCCCAAGGAGCAAGCGTCTTTTAATTTCATAGCTACAGTCACCGTCTGCGGTGATCTTGGAGCCCAAGAAAATAACATCTGTCACTGCTTCCATTTCTTCCCCTTCTATATGCCAGGAAGTGATGGGGCCAGACTATATTTTTTTTAATGTTGACTTTCAAACCAGCTTTTGCACTCTCCACTTTCACCCTCAACAAGAGGCTCTTTAGATCCTCTTCGCTTTCTGCCATTAGGGTGGTATCGTCTGTGTATCTGAGGTTGTTGATAATTCTCCTGGCAATCTTAATTCCGACCTGTGATTAGGGTTGGCGGAGAATTTCTCCCCGAAACTTCGGGGGGCCGAGCGCCAATGTGTTCGGTCCCCCGAACAAGTTTCGGGGAGAAATCCTCCGAACCCCCCCCCCGCACCCCCCCCGGGACGGGACTTACCTTCACCGAATGTCCCTCCCGGCGGCGGGTCCGGCTGGCGGTTCGGCGGGTGTTCGAGTGGGGCGGGAGCGGCAGCCGGTCTTTCGACCGGCTGCCGCCGCCGCCATTGCAATAAAAGAAAAAAAAAAACGCCCCCTGATAGGCTACGTGACGATTGACGTAGCCTATCACGGCTGACTTTGCAGATCTAGCCGTGATAGGCTACGTGATTTCGGCCGGGACGAATTTCGTCCCTGAATTTCGGCCGGGATGAGGCGGGAAGCCTCCCCCCCGGCCTGAATTTCGGCCGGGCCGAGGCGGGAAGCCTCCCCCCCCCGGCCGGAACTTCGCAGGGGGAGCAGCGAAGCGCCTCCCCCCCACCGCGAACGTCCTTTGAGGACAGGTAAGTGACTTTCGTCCACCCCTAGGCCTTCTTAAATGAACAATGCAAAGAAATCGAGGAAAACAATAGAATGGGAATGACTAGAGATCTCTTCAAGATAACTGGAGATATAAAGGGAGCGTTTTGTGCAAAGACGGGCATGATAAAGGACAAAGAAAGCAGGGACCTAACAGAAGCAGATGAGATTAAGAAGAGGTGGCAAGAATACACAGAAGAACTATACAGGAAAGATCTTAATGTCTCTGATAGCCATGATAGTGCGGTCACTGAACTTGAGCCGGACATCCTCGAGAGTGAAGTCAAGTGGGACTTAGGAAGCATTAGTAACAACAAAGCTAGCAGAGATGACAGTATTCCAGCTGAGCTATTTAAAATCCTAAAAGATGATGCTGTTAAAGTGCTGCACTCAGTATGCCAACAAATTTGGAATACTCAACAGTGGCCACAAGACTGGAAAAGGTCAGTTTACATTCCAATTCCAAAGAAGGGCAACGCCAAAGAGTGTTCAAACTACCGCACAATTGCGCTCATTTCACATGCCAGCAAGGTTATGCTCAAAATCCTACAAGCTAGGCTTCAGCAGTATGTAAATCGAGAACTACCGGAAAAACAACCTGGGTTTCGAAGAGGCAGAGGAACTAGAGATCAAATCGCCAACATTCGCTGGATGATGGAGAAAGTAAGAGAATTCCAGAAAAACGTCTATTTCTGCTTCTTTGACTACGCTAAAGCCTTTGATTGTGTGGATCACAACAAACTGTGGCAAATTCTTAAAGTGATGGGAGTACCAGACCACCTTACCTGTCTCCTGAGAAACCTGTACGAGGGTCAAGAAGCAACAGTCAGAACCGGACGTGGAACAACCGATTGGTTCCAAATTGGGAAAGGAGTACGACAAGGCTGTATATTGTCGCCCTGCTTATTTATCTTATATGCAGAGTACATCATGGGAAACGCCGGGTTGGATGAATCACAGGTAGGGGTGGACGAAAGTCACTTACCTTTCCTCGAAGGACGTTCGCGGTGGGGGGGAGGCGCTTCGCTGGTCCCCCCGTGAAGTTCCGTCCAGGGGGGGAGGCTTCCCGCCTCAGCCCGGCCAAAATTCAGGCCGGGGGGGAGGCTTCCCGCCTCGGCCCGGCCGAAATTCAGGCCGGGGAGGAGGCTTCCCGCCTCGCCCGGCCGTGAAAGCGAAAGTTAAAAAAAAAACAAAAAAACGCCCCCTACGTGACGATTGACGTAGCCTATCACGGCTAGATTTGCAAAGTCAGCCGTGATAGGCTACGTCAATCGTCACGTAGCCTATCATGGGTGACTTTAAAAAAAAAAAAAAGCGCGTATGCGAATGGCGGCCCCCATAGGGAGCTGCCATTCGCGTTCCTTATTTAGTCGCTGTAGTCTACGTAAATCTTTACGTAGACTACAGCAAAAATAAGGGCAACGCAAATAGCATTGCCCTTATTTTTGCCGTAGTCTACGTAAATCTTTACGTAGACTACAGCGACCAAATAAGGAACGGGAATGGTGGCTCCCTATGGGGGCCGCCATTATCCGTACACACTTTTTTTTTTTCAGTCACCCATGATAGGCTACGTGACGATTGACGTAGCCTATCACGGCTGACTTTGCAAATCTAGCCGTGATAGGCTACGTCAATCGTCACGTAGCCTATCACGGGTGACTTAAAAAAAAAAAAAAGCGCGTACGCGAATGGCGGCCCCCATAGGGAGCCGCCATTCGCGTTCCTTATTTAGTCGCTGTAGTCTACGTAAATCTTTACGTAGACTACAGCGACCAAATAAGGAACGGGAATGGCGGCTCCCTATGGGGGCCGCCATTATCCGTACACACTTTTTTTTTTTTTTTAAAGTCACCCATGATAGGCTACGTGACGATTGACGTAGCCTATCACGGCTGACTTTGCAAATCTAGCCGTGATAGGCTACGTCAGTCGTCACGTAGCCTATCAGGGGGCGTTTTTTTTTTCCTTCTTTCATTGCAATGGCGGCGGTGGCAGCCGGTCGAAAGACCGGCTGCCGCTCCCGCCTCGCTCGAACACCCGCCGAACCGCCAGCCGGCCCAGCCACCGGGAGGGACATTCGGTGAAGGTAAGTCCCGTCCCGGGGGGGGTGCGGGGGGGGGGTTTGGAGGATTTCTCCCCGAAACTTGTTCGGGGGACCGAACACATTGGCGCTCGGCCCCCCGAAGTTTCGGGGAGAAATTCTCCGCCAACCCTAATCACAGGTCGGAATTAAGATTGCCAGGAGAATTATCAACAACCTCAGATACACAGACGATACCACCCTAATGGCAGAAAGCGAAGAGGATCTAAAGAGCCTCTTGTTGAGGGTGAAAGTGGAGAGTGCAAAAGCTGGTTTGAAAGTCAACATTAAAAAAAATATAGTCTGGCCCCATCACTTCCTGGCATATAGAAGGGGAAGAAATGGAAGCAGTGACAGATGTTATTTTCTTGGGCTCCAAGATCACCGCAGACGGTGACTGTAGCTATGAAATTAAAAGACGCTTGCTCCTTGGGAGGAAAGCTATGGCAAACCTAGACAGCATAGTAAGAAGCAGAGACATCACCTTGCCGACAAAGGTCCATATAATCAAAGCTATGGTTTTCCCAGTAGTATGGCTGTCAGAGCTGGACTATAAGGAAGGCTGAGCGACTGAAGGCAAAAGGAGAAGGGAATGGCAGAGGATGAGATGGCTAGATAGCATCACCGATGCAATGAATATGAATTTGAGCACACTGCGGGAGAGAGCGGAGGACAGGAAGGCCTGGTGTGCTATGGTCCATGGGGTCACAAAGAGTCGACTGAACAACAAACCACACAGAGAGCTTTGGCTATGGGGCAGTATAAAAATGTTAATAATAATAATAATAGAGAAGACCTTTTCAGTTGTGGCAACCTCTCTCCTCAGGGAACTCTCTCCTCAGGGAGGCTCACCTGGTGCCCACTTTTAAGTGACAGGCAAAGTAAAATAAAGTTTACTCCAATGTAAAGTTTAAGTGTTGTGATTGCTTTTAGCGCTGCCTTTTACTATTGTCAGCTGTTTTATTATTAATAAATAATTATTAAAGAGAGCTTCAACTATTGGGTGGTATAGAAATAAATCAATAAAATTATTGCTGTTTTTATGAGCCATCACAGGGTCCTCAACACAGTGCCTCCAGGCTCCCAAAAACTGCTTTTATGTTTTTCCATTTTTTAAAATATATGTACATGGATTTATAAGAAATGCATGCAACTTTCTAGCAATTATACATAGGCTTCAACAAAACAGTCCAAATATTCAAATAAGTATCCATTTTAAGGTGGCAACTATATGCCACCTGTTCAAATATTGAAAGCATTATAAGGTCCTCAGTCGATTACATTATAGGAGGTGAGTGTTTATCTTTAAAGACTGTTGGAGTACAAAATTTTTCTGTGTAATAACCTCCCCACAAAAAGAAGCAATTACTGGACATTGCCAAAACATACGTTTAAAAGAAGAATTAGCTATATGGCACTCCCAGCAATTAGCTGAATCAGATAATCCCTTATTAAAGAGAAGTTGTGGTGTCCAAAAGACAGAAAACAAAAGTTTTTGCTGAATAAGATTCAGCCTAAGATTTATAGACGTGACAGGTAGATGCCAAAGCGGCAATCCACCGATTAGGCATTTTATGATGGTATCCACAACAGTTTCTCAAATTTCAAAATGCACCCACAGGACGAAAAAAGTTGGGGACCCCTGAGCTATCATAAACTGTCTGGATGATTTTTTTTTTTAATTGAAGAATTAATTTTTTTCAGAATTTTTAACTAAGGCTGCTACCCTATACACAGTTATCTGGGCATAAGTCCCACTGAACTCAATGGGACTTGCTTCTGAATAGACATACATAGGATTGCAGTGTGAACCAATTACAGACAGAAAAAAGTCCTACAACTCCCAGCATGGCGATACAAGTGGCTGGGGCATGTGGGAATTGTAGGATTTTTTTCTGTCTAAACCTGCATAGGATTGCACCCTTAGCCTGTTATTTTTAGTGTTTTGTAGTCTGGCTTTAAAATTGCTTTTTACGTGTGTGTGAGCTGCCCTGAGAGCTAGAATTTGAGCTGAAGAGCAGATTCCCCCCCCTTTTTTTAAAGACATAAAATAAGTTTACCAAAAGTTCCTTCCTGTCAGGGCTGGCTTCTGATTTGCATGGGTCCTCAGCAGTGCCCCTCTTGCGGTATTTTTCGGGTCCCCATTGCAAGAACCCTCCTGCCCCCTCTGCATAGCGATCACCTCCTGTTGTATTCCACTTATGCACGGGGGTAGTGGGTAGGGATGGACAAAAGTCACTTACCTGATCCCGAAGCTTGCTTTGCGGTGGGGGGGAGGCGCTCCGTCCCTCCCCCCAAAATTCTGGCCCGGGGGAGGCGCCCCGTCCCTCCCCGCCGAAATTCTGGCCGGGCGGGAGGCGCCCTGTCCCTCCGGCCGCGAAACGTCGTCTCCTGCCGGGACGCAAATGGCGGCGGCCGTAGCCGCCGCCGTTTGCGTCCTTGCAGTCAGCCGTGATAGGCTACATAAATGTTTACGTAGCCTATCACGGCTGACTTTGGGGGGGAAAAAAAGCTTTCCCCCTCCCCCAAAGTCAGCCGTGATAGGCTACGTAAACATTTACGTAGCCTATCACAGTGTTTTTTTTAAATCTAGCCGTGATAGGCTACGTAAATCTTTACATAGCCTATCACGTTTGCTTATTTGTTTGGGGTTTTTTACTTGGAAATGGTGGTGGTGGCAGCCAGTCGGAAGACCGGCCACCGCCGCTGCACCGCCGCTGGAGCCGCTGCCGCCAGGGACATTCGACCAAGGTAAGTCCCGTCCCGGGGGGGGGGGGCGGGGGGGCAGACTGTTTCTCCACCAATTTCGGGGGGCTGAATGCGCTGGCATTTGGCCTCCCCGAGATTCGTGGAGAAATTCTCTGACATCCCTAGTAGTGGGGACATTACCTGCCCAACATTTTGAATGAGGAAAGGACCAGGACGTAGACTGAGGGAACCTTGATGAAGCTAATGAGGTCTTGGTCTGGTCGGTGACTGGATGGAAGACTGACTGGGAACTTGGCTGTGCTGCCTTGAGTTTCAGTGCCCATTCAATGGACTCAGCGTTCATCTATTAATGTGGATGGAGGTGTACACCCCCTCCCCATGCAGCATTACTTGTACAAGACCAGTTGCATGCAGCTAACTGCAACCTGACATAACATGGCTACTTACACATTGCCAAAAAAGAGGAACTGTGCCACCAAGAAAGTGAGCACAAATTTGCATAACGTCTAGGCGTAAATTTAGAAATAATACATATAATTTAAATAGAAATATAATAGATCTCACCATAGTGAAGAAGGCTTACCAGGTGACCAGGTGCTAACTGCAGGTGGAGAATCATAGAATCATAGGGTTGGAAGGGGCCTACAAGACCATCGAGTCCAACCCCCTGCTCAATGCAGGAAGCCTGATTCCCAGGCGGTCTCCCATCCAAGTACTAACCAGGGATGACCCTGCTTAACTTCAAGGCCCCTGCTGCTCTTCCTCCTTACTGTTATTTTTTTTACTTTGGACAGCCCCTCAAATAGAGGACACCCTCCAATAGATGACTATCTTCTGTCAGCTCTCCAAAATGGAGGACTGCCCCCTCTAAAGTAGGACAACTGGCCACCCTAACTGACATGCAAAAACTAAGCATGTGAAAAGCTTTCCCCTCTTTATATGTCAGGCTGCGGGAACAGGTTAGGAGGAAATGTGGCACTTGTTCATACAATACACAGAGGAGGGACTGGGCTGCAGTTGAAAAGGCAGCCTTAGCCATGTGGTATTTTAAGGGTGCTTAAATTTGCACATTAATGTCCTTTTGAATAATTCCCCCCCACCCCCATCTTATATAATAATATGTGTGGTATATAAATTGGTGCAGAGTGATTCAAAGGCGAAATAACGCACTGTTTTCTTCTTTTGTAAGTACCAGCATGGGTTTCTGCAGTTAAGCACAGCAGGTAGGAAAGGCCTGCACAGATACAAAGAACAGCTCATGCTGGCAACCATATCACAGACATTTCTTAAAGCCCTGGGAGAATCAGAGCATCTCATTCATGCGCCCATGCATATCAAGAGCTAAGAGCAGAAAATGTCAAAGGCAAAAGACAAGCGCCTTGTTTGCTGGCCTTCCGATCGTGTGCAGAGAGACAGGAGGGAGGCACGGCAAAGTTAAATGTCAGACTGCAATCCTGTGCAGGTTTATTTGAAAGTAAGCCCTACTGAATCCAGTCGGATGTGCTCCCAAGTAAACATTGCATAGCACCGGGCCACTACTGCACATGATGTAGCCTCTGATCAGCTGAAGAGTAAAATATTGTGCAAATGAAACCAGGCAAACTCCATGGGGCAAACGGCAGCCACTTGTTTTCTGTATGCTGTCAAATGTACAGTACTGAGCCAGCCTCCCCCCGTCATTTTCTCCTCCATCAAGTGAAACCCACCCCTGAGGCTGTGTAATCCACCCCTCAGTCCCTCCTCAGTGGCAGCACCTGAGTCCCATGATCCGACCCATGGCACAAGCATCTTTGTGGGAGATTTCCAGGTTGTGTTTTTTTAAAAAGATCTAGGGGGTTGTATGCAGTGCTAGTGCTACTTAGAGTAGACCCATTAAAATGTATGAGACTTCAGTTACTTGCTAACTTAACTCCCATTCCTTTCAATGGGTCTATTCTAACTAGGACTAACACTGGATACAACCCCAGGGATTTATAGGCATCAGCACACAGAAAATAAACTTACAAATGATTGTATAGCCCAATCCTATGAACTCAATGGGCTTACCCCCAAGTAGAGATCCAGTGTGGTGTAGTGGTTAGAGTGTCAGACTGAGACCAGGCAGAGCCGGGTTCAAGTACCACGAAGCTCACTGGGCCAGTCACTGACTCTCAGCCTAACCTACCTCACAGGGTTGTTGTGAGGATAAAATGGAGAAGAGGAGGGTCATGTACACCACCTTGGGCTCCGTGGAGGAAAAGGTGGGATATAAATGTAACAAACAAACAAATCTGTCTAGAACTGCAGGCTTAATATGCATTATGCACATCAATGCACAGCAAGTGCTTTTTAAAATTATCTTTTAATTTGCAATAGCATATGCATCAGCTCTTCAACAGAGATGAAAACAGAGTGTGGGCAATGCTCTTTCAAGACAAGAGAAAAAAAATAGTGTAGAGGCAGCAGCAGATCAGGGGGATGAGGACAAGGAACAGACATGAAAAGGATTGCTACACCGTGGCAGATGGGGCCTTGTTTTGCAAACCTTTTCACACCTTTTGAAATGGCAGTTGTTGCTAGGGATGTACGAAAGGGACTTACCTGGTCCCGCAGCTTGCTTCGCGGTGGGGGGGAGGCGCTTCGCTTCTCCCCCCGAAGTTCAGGCTAGGGGGGGAGGCGCCAGCCGTGAAAGAAAAAGTGGGGAAAAAACAACAACTCCGTGATAGGCTACGTAATGATTAATGTAGCCTATCACGGCTAGATTTCCAAAGTCATCTGTGATAGGCTACGTAAATCGTCACATAGCCTATCACGGGTGACTTTGGGGGGAAAAAAAAGCGCATACGCAAATGGCAGTGGCCCATGGGCGCCGCCATTTGCGTTCCTTATTTTGGCACGTCTAGTCTACGTAAAGATTTACGTAGACTACGGCGAAAATAAGGGCACGCTATTTGTGTTGCACGCGCTTTTTTTTTTTTCCAAAGTCACCCGTGATAGGCTACGTGACGATTTACGTAGCCTATCACGGCTGACTTTGGAAATCTAGCCGTGATAGGCTACGTAAATCGTCACATAGCCTATCACGGGTGTGTGTGTTTTTGTTTTTGTTTTACTTTTTTATTTTGTAATGGCAGCGGCGGCAGCCGGTCGGGAGACCGGCCGCTGCCCCCGCCGAACCGCCGCCAAACCGCCGCCGGGACCCGCCGCTGGGAGGGACATTCGGCCACGGTAAGTCCCATCCCGGGGGGGGGGGCGGGGGGCCAGTGGAGAATTTCCCCAACACTTTCAGGGGGCCGAATGCCTCGGCGCTCGGCCTCCCGAAGATTCGTGGAGAAATTCTCCACCATCCCTAGTTGTTGCACTGAAAGCCCAACATGGAAATTCAGAACAGTGCTAACAGAGTAAGAAGAGACAGTGTGTGATGTAATGGATCAAATGACCCAGGCTGGGTGGCCTGGATTTGAATCCCTGCTCAGCTATGAAGGAAACTGGGTGGCCTTGAGCAAATCACTTTTTCATCCTCGCCCACCTTCGCAGAATTTTTGTGAGGCTAAAATGCCACCTGAGCTCTTTGGAAGAAGGACACAGAGCTGGGCCAGCCCTACCACTAGGCAAAGTGAGGCGGCTGCTTCAGGCAGTAGATGTTGAGTGTCATCATAGGGCAGCAAATTATTAGGTATTTTCTTATTATTGCATTTTTACTGCTAGGTGTAGGGAGACATGCTTGTGGTATTTTCTGCTTCATTTGCCAGAATAACTTGGCTGGGTTTGGCCATTACGCATCATGACTTGCGTGTGTGGGGGCATTTCCTACCCTGCCTCAGGGAGAAAAATGTCTTAGGCCAGCCCTGACATGGAGTGATGGGTGAATATGCCAAATTCAGGTTTATGTCAGCTTCACATTCTTTTCCATGTTTGTTCCAGTAAATGATACTGATTTCTGTATCAGTTTGCAATTAAAAAAAAAATCCACATGAACATTTCTACACATCTTTGGTGCACATTTCTCCTAATGTCTGCATTTTTGCATGCACCGTTGCCTAATATGCACATTTTATTCAAGTAATTTCCCCTCATTTGGTGAATTTTTGTGTGCACTTTCCCCTGGTATACACATTTTTGTATGCATTTTTTTTAATTGAAGAATTGCATTGCAAAATTCAGAGAAGTGTGAATACTGAGGGTAGTATCCGGTGTTAATCTTATGTAGAGTAGACCCACTGACATTAATGGGACTTGAGTTAGTTGTGACTACCTAAAATCTCATTCATTCCAATGGGTCTACTCTATATAAGACTAACATTGGATACTACCCTGAACACTGAAACTATGTTTCAGTTCGCGTATTGATTCAGGACATGTGAATTAGGTTGTTGTTGTTCAGTCGTTCAGTCGTGTCCGACTCTTCGTGACCCCATGGACCATAGCACGCCAGGCCTTCCTGTCCTGCGCTCTCTCCCGGAGTGTGCTCAAGTTCATATTCATTGCATCGGTGATGCTATCTAGCCATCTCATCCTCTGTCGTCCCCTTCTCCTTTTGCCGTCAGTCTTTCCCAGCATCAGGGTCTTTTCCAGAGAGTTTTCTCTTCACATTAGGTGGCCAAAATATTTGAGCTTCAGCTTCAGTATCTGTCCTTCCAATGAGCACTCAGGGTTGATTTCCTTTAGGATGGACTGATTTGACTTCCTTGCAGTCCAGGGGACTCATTAGAGTCTTCTCTAGCACCACAGTTCAAAAGCATCAATTCTTCGGCGCTCAGCCTTCCTTATAGTCCAGCTCTCACAGCCATACATTACTACTGGGAAAACCATAGCTTTGATTATGTGGACCTTTGTCGGCAAGGTGATGTCTCTGCTTCTTACTATGCTGTCTAGGTTTGCCATAGCTTTCCTCCCAAGGAGCAAGCGACTTTTAATTTCATGGCTACAGTCACCATCTGCAGTGATCTTGGAGCCCAAGAAAGTAAAATCTGTCACTGCTTCCATTTCTTCCCCTTCTATATGCCAGGAAGTGATGGGGCCAGATGCCATGATCTTCGTTTTTTTAATGTTGAGTTTCAAACCAGCTTTTGCACTCTCCTCTTTCACCCTCAACAAGAGGCTCTTGAGATCCTCTTCGCTTTCTGCCATTAGGGTGGTATCGTCTGCATATCGGAGGTTGTTGATAATTCTCCCGGCAATCTTAATTCCGACCTGTGATTCATCCAACCCAGCATTTCTCATGATGTACTCTGCATATAAGTTAAATAAGCAGGGTGACAATATGCAGCCTTGTCGTACTCCTTTCCCAATTTTGAATCACTCAGCTGTTCCATGTCTGGTTCTGACTGTTGCTTCTTGACCCTCGTACAGGTTTCTCAGAAGATAGGTAAGGTGGTCTGGTACTCCCATCACTTTAAGAATTTGCCACCGTTTGTTGTGATCCACACAATCAAAGGCTTTAGCGTAGTCAATGAAGCAGAAATAGACGTTTTTCTGGAATTCTCTTGCTTTCTCCATGATGCAGCGAATGTTGGCGATTTGATCTCTAGTTCCTCTGCCTCTTCGAAACCCAGCTTGTACTTCCGGTAGTTCTCGGTTCGCATACTGCTGAAGCCTAGCTTGTAGGATTTTGAGCATAACCTTGCTGGCATGTGAAATGAGCGCAATTGTGCGGTAGTTTGAACACTCTTTGGCGTTGCCCTTCTTTGGAATTGGAATGTAAACTGACCTTTTCCAGTCTTGTGGCCACTGTTGAGTGTCCCAGATTTGTTGGCATATTGAATGCAGCACTTTAACAGCATCATCTTTTAGGATTTTAAATAGCTCAGCTGGAATACTGTCATCTCCGCTAGCTTTGTTGTTACTAATGCTTCCTAAGGCCCACTTGACTTCACTCTCGAGGATGTCCGGCTCAAGTTCAGTGACCGCACTATCATGGCTATCAGAGACATTAAGATCTTTCCTGTATAGTTCTTCTGTGTATTCTTGCCACCTCTTCTTAATCTCATCTGCTTCTGTTAGGTCCCTGCCTTCTTTGTCCTTTATCATGCCCGTCTTTGCACAAAACGTTCCCTTGAGATCTCCAATTTTCTTGAAGAGATCTCTAGTCTTTCCCTTCTTGGAAAGGCCTTCTTGTCTCTCCTTGCTATTCTCTGGAAATCTGCATTCAGTTGGATATATCTTCCCCTTTCTCCCTTGCTTTTCGCTTCCCTTCTTTCTTCAGCTACTTGTAAAGCCTCATCAGACAGCCATTTGGCTTTCTTGCATTTCTTTTTCTTTGGGATGGATTTCGTTGCTGCCTCCTGAACAATGTTATGGACCTCCATCCATAGTTCCTCAGGCACTCTGTCTATCAGGTCTAATCCCTTAAATCTATTCCTCACCTCCACTGTATATTCAGAAGGGATATGATTTAGATCATACCTGAATGGTTTAGTGGTTTTCCCTACGTTCTTCAATTTAAGACGAAATTTTGCAACAAGAAGCTCATGATCTGAGCCACAGTCAGCTCCAGGTCTTGTTTTTACTGACTGTATAGAGCTTCTCCATCTTTGGCTGCAAAGGACATCTGATTTCGATATTGACCATCTGGTGATGTCCATGTTTAGAGTCGCCTCTTGTGCTGTTGGAAAAGAGTGTTTGCTATGATCAGCGTGTTCTCTTGGCAAAACTCTATTAGCTTTTGTCCTGCTTCATTTTGTACACTAAGGCCATGCCTGCCTGTTATCCCGGTGATTTCTTGACTTCCTACTTTAGCATTCCAATCCCCTATGATGAAGAGGACATCTTTTTTTGGTGTTAGTTCTAGAAGGTGTTGTAGGTCTTCATAGAACCGATCAACCTCAGCTTCTTCGGCCTCAGTGGTTGGGGCATAGACTTGAATTACTGTGATGTTGAATGGTTTGCCTTGGATTCGTACTGAGATCATTCTCTCATTTTTGAGATTGTACCCCAGTACTGCTTTTCCCACCCTTTTGTTGACTATGAGTGCTACTCCATTTTTTCTAAGGGATTCTTGCCCACAGTAGTAGATAGGATGGTCACCTGAATTAAATTCGCCCATGCTTGTCCATTTTAGTTCGCTGATTCCCAAGATGTCGATGTTCAATCTTGCCATCTCATGTTTGACCACCTCCAGCTTACCTTGATTCGTTGATCTGACATTCTAGTTTCCTAAACAATATTGTTCTTTACAGCATCGGATTTTCTTTTCACCACCAGACACATCCACAGCTGAGTGTCCTTTCGGGTTTGGCCTAGCCGCTTCACTCTTTCTGGCGCTACTTGGAAATACCCTCTGCTCTTCCCCAGTAGTATATTGGACACCTTCCGACTTGAGGGGCTCATCTTCCGGCGTCATCTCTTTTAGCCTTGTGATACGTTCCATGGGGTTTTCTTGGCAAGAATACTGGAGTGGGTTGCCATTTCCTTCTCCAGTGGACCACATTTTGTCAGAACTCTCTGCCATGACCTGTCCATCTTGGGTGGCCCTGCACAGCATAGCTTATGGCTTCACTGAGTTACGCAAGCCCCTTCGCCACAACAAGGCAGTGATCCATGAAGGGGGTGAATTAGGTAGGGTTGCATTAAAATGCGAACTGAACAAATTTATTCTGCATCCTGAAGGACAGAATAAAAATGTAAAAATGTTAATGATATATGGCAAGATATCACTTATGGGCAGCTGCAACTGAGAGACACCTTTTAGTAAATACTAAGTTCCTCTTTGTTCCCCACAGTTCGGTGAGGTTTGTTTAAAATCCGGGATGTTGCTCAAGGCTGAGTAGTCCTATTTCTGTATTTCAAACATTTACATAAGGGGACAACTGACCAGGGCTGGCCCAATAAATTTTGCTGCCTAAGGCAAAGAACAAGATGGCAGCCTCTCCTGTTCCGTGTACAAAGGGTGACTGGACTGTTTCTTCAACGCTGACAATGGAACAGCATCCTCCACTGTACCTGAAGGCAGCTGGTTAGCTTAGGGATCCCAGGGCAGGCCACTTAGCACTCGGCTTTCTCCTTCAACACCTTGCTACCCCCAGCGCCTGCCACCTGAGGCGACTGCCTCATTCTGCCTAATGGTAGGGCCAGCCCTGCAACTGACTCTCTAAGTCAGGACTAGGCAACCTGTAGCCATTGGCTTATTTTCAAAAGGTCTCTGCAAGCAACCAATTCAGACCTCTATCAGGAGTGATCTGTGCCTTCACTAGCAAGCCCACTCAGTGGGGAGGAAGAGGAAAGAAGAGAGGAAGGGAGGGGGGTCTTCATCCACATTTGACTGATCCTGCCTACTGCTGACATGTGGTGCCCAACAGATTACCCCTGAGTGAATGCTGCCCTGGACAGAGAAAAGGTTGCCCGACCCTACTGTATGTAGTACAGATTCTCTCATTTACTGTTCTTATTTGGTTGCTCCATCGTCTGATACACTCAGAGAACAATATATGTAGAAGATTAGCTTCAACTGGGGAGCAGTACTCAGCCAAACTAACACTCTGCTTCACTAATAAGTTATTTGCTACTTTCACTCTTTTTCTCTCTTTTTTTTTACTCCCTTGGTGCCTTGGTAGTTACTGATCTGGCAACATTCCAGCTTGGAAGAATTATTTGGTTTATTTCTGCCATGCTGTGTTTGTCTCATTTTCAGTGGGAACCTGAAGAACTCTTGGAACCAGGAAAGAATCTGTGCTTTACTTTCCATCCATTAAAAAAAAAAAAAGGGGGGGGGGTGATTTTGGTAAGCTATGCTGGCCAAATACACAGAGCCCATCCATCCCTCTTCTGTCACCTACTTAGTCTATATGTTCTGTGGAAATGTTTTAAGCTGGCTGTAATGAAGTCCCCTAAGGGTGCAATCTTATGGCCGCTAGTCAGCAGCTAGATGGCCATAGGATAGGTCGGTTCCCTGAGAACTGACCTCCACCCCTCCCGTGCTGCCTCGTAGGCAGTGCGGATTGGCCCCACGCTCCGTGCTCGTAAGAGGAGTGTGGAGCAGTGAAAATGAGGTGTTCCTGGGGGCAGGGCGGGCGGACGTGCCTTTCCAACGCTTCCTATGTGTCATCCAGCATCCCCCCGCCCCGACTTCCCATGGGTAGACAGCTGAAATCAGATGTCTACTCATGAATGCAGGGCAGCTGAAGCGCAGAGGGGAAGATCCCCTCCGTGCTGCTCCTGCCCTGCATTGGATAGGCGGTCACTTCCGCGTTCAGAGGCGGCCGCTATCCCGATAGGATTGCGCCCTCCAAGACTCAGGGCGCAATCCTATGCATGTTTAGACAGAAATAAGCCCCACCACTCCCAGCATCCTCCACCCTGCAAAGTTGGCTGAAGCATGTTGGGAGCTGTAGGGCTTTTTTCTGTCTAAATATGCATAGGATTGCACTCTTAACAGTATTATGCCCCCGCACTCGCTTTGGACAGTCATGTGTATTACTCCAGTTGTGAAGTACACAACAATGATCTCCTCTCCAATGTCATCCCAGTACAGCTGCTGTGAAAAAGGCAAATTCCATGTCAGGTATAATTAGGAAAGGAATCGAAAATAAAACTGCCAATATCATGCCACTTTTATGCAAATCTATTGTGTGATCACATTTGGAATATTGTGTACAGTTCTGGTCACCGCACCTAAAGAAGGATATTGTAGAGTTGGAAAATGGGCAACTGAAATGATCAAGGGGCTGGAGCAATTTCCCTATGAGGAAAGGGAATCCCTATTACAACATCTGGGATTGTTTAGCTTAGAAAAGAGGCGAGCAAGGGGAGATATGATGGACGTGTACACAATTACGGATGGTGTGGAGAAAGTGGATAGGGAGACATTTTTCTTTCTCTTTCATAATAGTAGAACTTGGGGTCATCCCATGAAGCTGACTGGGGGAGATTCAGGACAGATAAAAGGAAGTACTTCTTCAAACAGTGCATAGTTAAACTATATAAAGCAAACCAGTGATCTTGTCTGATCTTGGAAGCTAAGCAGGGTCAGCCCTGGTTAGTACTTGGATGGGAGACCACCTGGGAATCAGGCTTCCTGCCCTGAGCAGGGGGTTGGACTTGGTGGTCTTGTAGGCCCCTTCCAACCCTATGATTCTATGAGTCTATGGAATTCACTTCCAGAAGAGGTAGCGATGGCCACCAATTTGGGTAGCTTCAAAAGGGGATTGGACAAATTCATGGAGGATAAAGTGATCAATGGCTACTAGTGCTGATGGCTATATTCTATCTCCAGTATCAGAGGCAGCATGCCTGTGTACTCCAGTTACTGGGGAACATGGAAAGGAGGGCGCTGTTGCACTCATGTCCTCCTTGTGGGTTTCCTATGGGCAGCTGTTTGGCCACTGTGTGAACAGGATGCTTTCCTTATGTTCTTATGTTGTTATTTTACCTCTTACAAATAGCCACCCAAAAAGCTGTTTGGGGATAATTGCTGGTGGCTTTCTTACTGCCTTGAATAGTTACAACAGAATGACATTACAGCAAACCTTCTCTTGACCTGTTTGTGATCCCAACTACCATATTAACCTCATTCTCCTTACCTCGCCAAAAACTAATAAGTCATAACCTATTACTTTCCAATTATCTGTTCCCTGATTCCCTAAAATGTAACTTTGCAAATGTATATTAAATATTCTTCCTGCCCCCACATTATTGGGAGAAATAAAATCTCTAGACAATTAAAAAGCTGTTCTTTCATAATCAAAACTGGAATACACCAGTAGATTTTGACACATGCGCATGCACACACACAGATTTTTGATCCAGATGGGATTGCCTCTCCCTGAACTGCTGGAGTTGCAAAGGATTAATAGATGAAGCCACAGACTCGGAGAATGTTGAGCAAAATGATGCATGGTGTTCAGCAAAGGTCAATGCTGGAATGCAACGGAGCATTGATCTCACACTGCACAGTGCTGTTTACCCACATGTGCATCGAGACAGCTGTTGCCTCCAAACCAGTGCCAAAACCTAAGCCTCTGTTTCAAGGGTCAAAATAAACAGCACTACGGATTATGTGGAAAGGATTAAGACAGAATTTTGGAATAAAAGATTTCTATCTTCCTTATTTCATTTGGAATTAGGGTGGCCACTTATGAATCACCAAAAATGAGAAAAAAGAGGAAATGTATCACCAAAAGAGGGTGGTGATTTGCATAACATTTGCATATGTTAATTTATATGTCTAGATGCAAATGTAGAAATAGTTATAATTTAAATAAAAATACAGTACATCTCACCATGGTGCAGAAGAAGAACAGTGACCAAGTGAGCTGTGTGCATACCTGTTCAGTCCAGGTGCTAGTGGTTGATGGGCAACAGTTCTTAGGGTTATTTATTTTTAAACTGAAATTGGACAGAAGGGACAGCCCTTCAAACAGAGGACGCCTTCAAATAAAGGGTGGTCCTCCGGCAGTACTTCCCATAGAAGGCTGTCCTCTGTAAAAGAAGACACATGGCCACAGTATTTGGAATTTAAACATCCAAAGTGATCAGAGGGCCACTTTGGCAAGGGACTGGGCGGGGGACCCCATGCCCTACCATGGCCTGCTGCCAATTCCCATTGTCACAGATGCTCCTCCTTCTCGTTCATATCCTTTGTTTGCTTTTGGATTTGGTAACAGCAGGGCGATCAGACCACTCTGGGGGCAGTTTTGGACTGGGATCTACCAGCTGCTGACTCCTATGCTAGAAGAGGGTAATTTCAAAGGCGAATGAGTGGACACATGATAGAGATGTACAAAATTATGCATGGCATGGAGAAAGTGGATGGAGAGACCTCCCCTCACCCCCTTTTCTCATGATACCTGGGGTCCTCCAATGAAATTGACAGGAAACTCAAGACAGATTCAGAACACAGCACATAGTTAAATAATGGAATTAGATACCACAACTAAGGTGGCTTTAAAAGAGGATTAGAGAAATTCATGGAGAATAAGGCTATCTAATTGCCATGATGGCTATATTTTGCCTCTAATATTAGAGGCAGTATGCCTCTCTATACTAGTTGTTTGGGAACACAACCAACCGGGAAGTGTAATTGCATTCACGTCCTGTTGTGGGCATCCCATAGGCATCCGGTTGGCCACTGTGCGGACAGAATGCAGAACTAGATGGACCCTGGTCTGGTCCACTACGGTTCCTCTTATGTTCTTATGGTGCACACTAATATGGTGCACACTAATGGCACCATATTAATAATAACTGATGATACATTGCATGTGTAGTGGACTTCAGAGCAAACAACAGAAAATGCTTACTATTGCCTCACCTAGCTCTGAGCCATTTAATGATATTGATTGTTGTTGTTGTTCAGTCGTTAAGTTGTGTCTGACTCTTCGTGACCCCGTGGACCATAGCACGCCAGGCCTTCCTGACCTCCACTCTCTCCCAGAGTGTGCTCAAGTTCATGTTCATTGCATCGGTGATGCTATCTAGCCATCTCATCCTCTGCCAATATTGAGATATTGAGATATAACCATTATTTTTCTTCATTAATATAGTCAGTATTTAGTTATATGGCCTTTCTTATTAAAATGGAATACTTTTTTTTTCTTATTAAAAGGGTATTCAACACATTCATGGAGAATAAGGCTATCGATGGCTACCAGTCATGATGGCTATCTGCTACCTCCAGTATTGGAGCCAGTATGCCTCTGTATGCCAGGTACAGGGGAACATGAGCAGGAGGGTGCTATTGCGCTCATGTCCTGTTTGTGGGCTTCCCATAGGCAGCTGCTTGGCCCCTGTGGGAAACAGGGCATTGGACAAGTTAGACCTTTGGTCTGCTCCAGCAGAGCTTTTCTTATGTTTTCGACAGGTCTAAGCCAACTTGAAGACTGGATGGGAGGCTACCCAGTTCGGCTCTTCTGAACTTCCTGAAAAATGACTGGGATATGATTAGAAAATGAGCACCATCAAGCAAAAGAAATGGTTTTAAATTAAATCTCATGAGAGACTTTATGTGATATCTTTCAGTGGGTCACCTTTAGCTATTTAAAATCCAAACTTTCAAGCAGCATTGTTCAGAGCATATGATAAATACATTTTTTTTTTTTTAAAGTAAATGGAATGAATTCTGTATAGTCACATAGCCAGGTTCACAAACTAACCTTGAAACAAAGGAAATTCTCAGGCAAAACAAACAGAAATGAATTCCAGCTTAGGCCATCTCTACACCAGCCTAAAATCCTGCATTTAAAACAGGGCTTTCTGCTTCCGTTTGAAATGCAGGATCACGACTCTCTTTTTCACATGCTTCCTTTCCCCACCTCCCCTTTTTCCTCTGCTCCCCTGTATCTGAGTTGTCCATTATCTTTCATTGATCTCTCTCCTCTTCTTGCTCCTTTTCCTCTTTTCATGGAGGGAGCTCAAGTGGAGCACAACGGGGTACTTGGATAGCTCATTATCTGCGATCTATTTAAAAATGGAACAAAGGGCATTTAGTGCAGGAGACGCTCTGGAGGTTCACAGCGTCATCTAAAGGGCCTGCAAACTTCCGTGAGAGAGCCATCTCAACAGCAGGATAAAAGCTCCATGTGAAGAAAGCCTTAGTTGGGTTAACCAGGCAAGAGTTGTGGCTCAGATTTTAAGCCTTTAGCAACCATATTCTTTGATTACATTGCTCAGAAATTATCACTTCTATCGAATATCATTTCTGTCAAGCTGCACAGCCCACACAAGTCTTGATAGATAATGCAAAACAGAAAATCTCAACTCTTGCTAAACCAACTATTATCTTGCCCAGAGAGCTCTTTCAGTTTCAGATTGATAACATCGCCTAATGGTTTGAGAGATGTAATGTTCCATCAACTCTGAGAATAGTGTTTCAGTCTTTGGCTTTGTGTTGGTTCAAAGAGTAGATGACGCACTTCGAGAGGGCTGGCTAAGGACTTTTAAGTCAAGTTAAGTGAATGACTTGTTAAAGAGAGGGGCGGCAATTTTTGAAAGTTTCAAGGCGAGGATCTTATTCTTAGCAACACCATCATTTATCAGGGCTGTCCTCTGTAAAGTGGAACACCTGGCCACCTCAGGCTGGATTAGGGGATGCAGGGCAGTCCACCTGCACACACATAGCTCTGTCTTCCAACACCTTGCCACTGCTCACTCCTCCCCACCCCACAGCCTCTACCGCCTGAGACAGCCACCTCGCTCTGTCTAAGGGCAGGGCTGGCCTTGTACATAAGCAAGAGGCTGCTCTGGTAGCTGCGAAGGGTGCCTTCCATATTCAGCAGCTTAGAGGGCTTATGCAGTTCTGTTCCTGATCCAACACCCTCTGGCTGAAGGCTCCCTTGGTGGCACATGGAGCAAGGTGCCTCACCCTGCTGGCAGATTCACTAGTTCAAGTGCCCAGGCATTTTACTAAAGGTGTAATCTTATTGATTAATCACCCTCAGTGATCGGAAACCCCTGAACTAGAACCTATCTGATCATCTAGGGCAGAGCAGGAGGTGTGGCAAATGTAATCTTTGCCGACCTGCAGATTTTGCTAGTGAGGGTGCTTTGGAGGGGGAGGGAAGGAGGCTAGGGGAGGCTCAGGTTAACTCATATCCTGGCCTCTCCAGTCTCCACCCCTCAGAGGCTTCTGTGAAATCCAAGAAGAGAGCATGAAGGCAACAGCCTCCTCCATTGTTACTCTTCCCTCACCCCACAACTGGCATTCAGAGGTATATTGCCCCTACACTTGGAGGCTCTAATGGACATGTATTGAAACCACATATTCCTGTGGCTGAGGAGTAATCAAATATTGCCTGAAACATGAGGATGGGGGAGCAGCCCAGGATGCCATGTGACCCCTCCCTTGAAATGGCACCCTTGCCTCAAAGTGGTGGCCTTGTCCCCAGCATCTCCAGGTTTTGTTTTGTTTTAAAGGATCTGAGATAGCAAGGATGGGATACACTTCTACCCCAAACCTTGGAAACCTGTTGCCAGTCAGACTAATGGATGGCACACGTGGGACCTACAAGAAAATGTTGCAGTGTGGCGTGCTCCTGCTTAGGGTTCCAGCCAGCCATGTTCTCCTCCAGGATACTCTATTCCATGCCCCCTTGCAGTTTCTTTGTTTGATGATTACATGTATATTGGGTCTTTTTTCCTCTTGCAAGGAACCCAAGGCGATTCACACGGTCCTCCTCCTCTCTACTTTTATTATCACAACCACCCTGTGAGGTAGGCTTCACTGAGAGTCAATGACTGCCTCAGAGTCACCCAGTGAGCTTCGTGACTAGAGCCTGGATCTCCCAAGTCCCAATCCAGCACTCTAACCGCTACACCACACTGGCTTTCCATTGTCTGCCGGCTGTCTTCCCTGTTACTTTCCCCAGATACTCCAACTCAGCATTCAGTAGCAGGCCCTCCAGGTTTGCCACTCCTGCTGTAGCCACTGAATGTACTCATTCCTCCTTGAGCTGTTTGGGGTGACGGTTCCCCCTTTCGGGCGGTTTTCCCCTGAATTTTATTTTGTGCCTCTGCAAATCTTGGCATCCCCCCGAAGCCTGCAGATACCTCTCCTCTTGTGCACAGGTGGCCTCAGAAAATCGGCACTCAGAGAATGAGTTTGCTATTGGTATACAGCAGCCTTCCCTAATCTGGTGCTCTCCAGATGCTTGGGAATGCAACTCCCATCAGCCAGTCACGGCCAATGACCAGGAACGTTAGGAGCAGTAGAGGCTGGTGGCTCCGATTTCAGTGGGGCTGTGAATCCATTCCAGGTTTCAGTCAGAACCAGCCAGAACTCTAAAGGAGCTACTCAAGGTGCTGAACCCATTTGGGGGCTAGGCTTCAGCACTCTGGATAGCTCATTTAGAGTTCTGGCTGTTTCTGACTGAAACCCAGAATGGATCCACAGCCCCACTGGACTTGGAACCACCAGCTTCCACGGGCTAGGAATAGTAGTCCAAAACATCTGGAGTAGGGATGTACGCAAGTCACTTACCTGTTCGCGGATTATGTTTATGGTGTGTGGGCGGAGGCGTTCCGTCCCTCCCCGCGGAATCCTGGACGGGGGGGGAGGCGCTCCGTTCCTCCCCCCTGGAATCCTCCGCGGCACAGGTTGTGCTCCGCGGCAGCTCTGCGGAGCAGCCGGCCAGCCCCAGCCAGGCCAGAGCCGTCTGCAGCCGGATTTCCGGCCGCGGAGGGCTCTGGGTAAAACAAAAACAAAAACTGCGTACGCAAATGGCGGCGGCTACGGCCGCCGCCATTTGCGTTCCTTATTTTTGCCCGTCTTAGTCTACGTAAATATTTACGTAGACTATGATGGTGAAAATAAAGGGGAATGCAAATAGCATCGCAGGCGCTATTTGTATCCCTTTTTGATTCCCCATTTTAGCCTACATAAATATTTACGTAGGCTAAAACGGGGAATCAAAAAGGGATGCAAATAGCGCCCGCTACGCTATTTGCGTTCCCCTTTATTTTCGCTGTCATAGCCTACGTAAATATTTACGTAGGCTAAAACGGGGAATCAAAAAGGGACGCAAATGGCGGCGGCCGTAGCCGCCGCCATTTGCATATGCGGTTGTTTTTTTTTTAACCCACCCAGCCGTGATAGGCTACATAAAGATTTACGTAGCCTATCACCTTGTTGTTGTTGTTTTTTTAAACCTAGCCATGATAGGCTACGTAAATCTTTACGTAGCCTATCACGTCTGTTTGGGTTTTTTTACAAGAACAAGAGTGGAAATGGTGGCGGCAGCAGCCGGTCAGAAGACCAGCTGCCGCTGCCACCGAAGCCGCCGCTGGAGCCGCCGCCGCCCGGAAGATCCGCCCCAGGTGAGTCTCGTCCCAGGGGGGATCCGCAGGGGGGCGGGGGGGGCCATTCCGCCACAGATTTCGGGGGGCCGAATGCACTGGCATTTGGCCTCACCAAGATCCGTGGCGGAATTCTCTGCCATCTCTAATCTGGAGGGTACCAGGTTGGGTAATTCTGGTACACAGGACTGGGCTGGATGGACCAATGATCCGAGTCAGTATAAGGTGGCTTCGTTTGGAAAGTGCAAAGCGCTGCCAGAAATGGCAAAGGCGGAAATTTTGCAGTGGGAGCAGAAGAAGACGGCATGTGCAATCTGCTCCCAGAGAGATGGAAAGAGGCTCTGGTTGGCCTGCGTTGTAACTTTCCATAGTACAGTAGAGCAGAGCGAAATGTGTGTTTGTTGTTGTTGTTCAGTCGTTCAGTCGTGTCCGACTCTTCGTGACCCCATGGACCATAGCACGCCAGGCCTTCCTGTCCTGCGCTCTCTCCCGGAGCGTGCTCAAGCAATGCCATGTAAATTCTGGGTCAGGCGCCAGAGGCAGGGCTGAAGCCACAACACTCCTCGATGCAGTGAAAGCAGCCAGTGAGAGCCAGAGAACCGAAAGGGGGGCAGATGATACAGGCGCACATTAACAAAACTGTCTAGACAGTTCCCAATCATGTGCGCACATGATTGTTCTGCCATGGTGTGACGCTTTCAAGATAGAAAGTGGGGAAAGATAAAGAAAACTAGAAATAGACTCCCAAGACATTGGATGTGCAATGGTCTCTTTAAAAAAACATGTTGGGTGGGGGCTTGTCTAACCAAGACATGTTAGTTAGTTCCTACCAACTAATATTGTAATCAAAAGCATTTTGACTTCATTTGTTATGTATTTATATGTCAACAGAGCATGCCAAAAACACAGATTCCCTTTGAGCCACAGTTACCCATAGCTGTGGTGCATTCAGAAGGGGAAGGAATAACCTCCAACACAAATGCATGTCTTTGGTGTATGCGGACTGTGAAGCCAGATATGTATTCAATGCACATCAGATTCTCAGGTTGCCAACTAACTGGAAATAAAGGCCTACCTGGCCTGCTCTTGTGCCTTTAACAGCAGCCTGATCTGCTGGAACCAGCAGGTTGATTGAAGCTTTCAAGCATGTGGGTAGGCCAACATCTGTAGATCAAGCTACTGATAAAGGCACAGCTACAGAGGCTCGTTGAAAAATTGGCAACCCTATCTGACCACCCCCCAAAACTATCATGTAGGTGTGCCTTGCAGAATGATTTTTTTCTGTTCTTATGAGGGTCACTTAGGTTCCACTGTCAATATTCAGGTATCTCATGCATATCCATCCCAAATGCACCAGATCCTGTTTGACCCAACCTTACTTTGATTCCATGCAGCTGAATAAAAAAGACCTCCCTTGTATTCTCTTGACTGTAAGCATAATAATTGGGGGGGGGGGACGACAATTTCCTCTGTGGTGCCTTTGATGTGTTGTGACGTTGAGTCATTATTACTGGACAGGGAGGATCAGTCAAAGTAATGAAACTGACCTCTGTTTTGAAGCTGAATCAGCCATTAAGGCGTAGAACACAGCAATGTATTGTGCCATTTGTTGTTCCGAAAAAATGACTGTGCAGCAAGTCCAAACTTGCTTTAATAAACAGCCTTCAAAACAGAGGCTCAAATTATCCATGGTCATTCCAGTTACAGAGTTTATTTTATTTTTAGAATGGGGTGAACTTCTATTGATCTCCTCTTCCCAGCGTGAAAACAAACCCACTCCTAATGCTCGATTGAAATCCACCAAGCACGACTTCCATACAACCTCACCCCATTTCCGTGGGGCTTGAAATGCAGGTGATGCCATATCAGGAGAGCTCAGAAATACCCACCTGTGAGTCTCTTTCCCTCAAACATGTTATTGCAGGGTGTGGTGCCTTGAGAGCTCTGGGGCGCCATGGCGGCAACCCTATGCACGCTTACTTAGTGGGACTTATTTCTAAAGAGCTAATGGGCCTTTATTGCCCATTCCAGACCAAGCCCCCCCCCCAATACTTTGCATTACAACAGGGAACAATATATTGTTGCTGAGAAAATTCATCCCCCTGCCTGTCCCCTGCTATTGGGTGGATTGCAGAGGGAACAGGGAATTCTGTGGGGGTGGCAGATGACACTGGGTTCCGTGCTAATCAAAAAGTGCCAGGGCTGCCTCCCTGCAAGCCTCAGCTCCACTGCACCTCTGGCCAGAGCCCCCTTGGGGTGATGCTGGCTGCTGCAGCATCCTTTCTTTCTTTTTAAAAATAACATTATACAGTCAGGGGGCAGCCAGCTGGGCACATACATGGTTACAGATGCTCATTTTATTATTTTAACTTTAAATATATAGATTATATTTCATCTCACCCTGTGAAAATATGATGGATTGGCACTATTGTTTATATTGTTGGTGTTTTTTAAATTCTGATATTTTATACA
The DNA here is from genome assembly GCF_057233095.1 of Heloderma suspectum. Lineage (NCBI taxonomy): Eukaryota > Metazoa > Chordata > Lepidosauria > Squamata > Helodermatidae > Heloderma > Heloderma suspectum. The sequence continues at coordinate 31,730,793 of NC_139460.1, read as the reverse complement.
ATTTTAATATTATATTTTTAACTTTGGTAAATTTCTATATGTTTTAACTGGACAAGTTTTTAATGTTGTAAAGATGCCTTGGGTCCCAGTATTGAGAAAAGGCAGGAAATAATAATAATAATAATAATAATAATAATAATACCCTTTTCTACAATAAAATGGTGCTTATTCCCAAGTAAATGTGTTTTGCATCAGGGCAGCAGAATTAAACTCCATTTTATTCCTGTAGTGTTATGATTTAAGTTGGTTTAAAATGCACATGTTCAGAGTATTTCTTCTTCTTCTTCTTCTTCTTCTTCTTCTTCAGGGTTGGCAAATGGGGTGGTGGTGGTTTGGTCCCCACCCCCACCCCAGCATATCTGGAATGTACAAGCAGTTGCAAAGCATGGAATGGTGGAATGGGTGGGGGAGGACATAAGAACAAAATAAGAAGAGCCATGCTAGATCAGACGAAGATCCATCTAGTCCAGCTTTCTGTTCACATGGTGGCCAGCCAACTGCCTACAGGATACCCACATGCAGGACATGACTGCAATAGCACCCTCCTGGTTGTGTTCCCCAGCAACTAGGGCACATATTACTGTCTCTGATACTGGAGGTAGCATCCATCAGGACTAGCCATCGGGACTAGTAGCCTTAACCTCCATGAATCTGTCCAATCCCCATTTAAAGCCATCCAAACTGGGGGCCATCACTACATCCTGTTATAGTGAATTCCATAGTTTTAGGGATGTACGAAAGTCACTTACCTTTTCAAAGGGTGACATTCGCAGTGGGGGGGAGGTGCTCCGCTGGGCAGCCTGCAGAGACGTAAATGGCGGCTGCCATAGCCGCTGCCATTTGCGTCCCTGTATTTTCTGTGATAGGCTACGTAAATATTTACGTAGCTTATCACAGCAAAAAAAGAGAAAAAGACAGCGGAAGCAAATGGTGGCAGCTACGGCGGCTGCCGTTTGCGTTCCCTTTTTTTTTTTTGGCCATTTTAGCCTACATAAATATTTACGTAGGCTATTACGGCCAAAAAAAAGAGAGAGAGAGAACGCAAATGGCATAGTGGCCGCCATTTGCGTTCCCTTTTTTTTTTTGCTGTGATAGGCTTTTTTTTGCCGTGATGGGGGGGCGGGGGGCTTTGTTCCGCCACGGATTTTGGGGGGCTGAATGCACTGGCATTCGGCCTCACCAAGATCCGTGGCGGAATTCTCTGACATCCTTACATAGTTTAACCATGTTTTGTGTGAAGAAGTACTTCTTTTATCTGTCCTGAATCTCACCAATCAGCTTCATGGGATGACCCTGGGTTCTAGTCTTTTGAGAGAGGGAGAAAAATGTCTCCTATCCACATTCTCCACACCATGACTAATTTTGTACACCGCTGTCATGTCTCCCCTTACCCTCCTTTTTTCTAAGCTAAACAATCCCAGCTGTTGTAACCTTCCCTCATAGGGGAGATGCTCCAGCCCCTTGATCATTTTAGTTGCCCTTTTCTGCACTTTTCCCAAGTCTACAATATCCTTTTTTAGGTGCGGTGACCAGAACTGTACACAGTATTCTAAGTGTGGTTGCACCATACATGTGCGTAAGACAGTATGTTATTGGCAGTTTTATTTTCGATTCCGACCGAACCCAGCAAGGTCATTCCTGCCATTTTCTTCTGATGATCTACTGCAGGGATGGGGAATGTGGGTCCCACTGGATGTTGTTGGATTTCAACTCCCATCACTCCCAGCCAGCATGGCCAATAGTAAGAGATGATTGGAGCTGTAACGCAACAACAAGCTTCCCCAGCCCGGATCTCCTGCTTGCAAGTCAGGATTTGCATTCTTTCCTTTGCCTCCATCTGCTTGATCCTGCTTTGCCCACCTCATGAGCTCCCTCACCTTGTACAGGGTAGACGGGATCCTGAGTACCACCCTCATGTTTACTTTTTTGAAGGAAATTATATATAGCACCATCAGTTGTACATGCCCCTTTATATGAATAAAACGGGTCCCACAACAGGTCCCACAAAAGGAAGGAGGGGAAGAGAAGGTTGTTCTCCTGAGGTGCTTGTTGTCTGTAAATCTAACAACAGAGAAAAAAAAATGCCTAACTTAATACCTCAGCTGCGGGCTTGCACTTTATGTGCCTGTTCTTGTCTTTTAAAATAGTAGCCACAAGTGGGGGCAATGAGAATCAGGACCACAGAGTGCAGGGAGGTTTTTTTTTAACCCATCTCTCCATGGTGCCATCCTGACAAACAGGGCTGCCCAAGACATTTTGCTGCCTGAGGTGAAGGACAAGATGGAGCCCCCCGCCCGCCCCACACCATTCCACCTAAAGAAGCTGACCGGACTGGCAGGTGAATCTTACTTCGACACTGATGATGGGACAGCATTCTCCACCACACCAGAGGGGAGCAGGCCAGCTTAGTGGGTGCAGGGCAGGCTTTCTGGAACACACAGCTCTGTCTTCCCACAGAGCGGAATGGCAAGGGGGCTGCTGCTGCTGCCCCCTCCACATCCCCCAACAATCTGCCACCTAAGACGACTGCCTCACTCTGCGTAATGGCAGGCCCGGCCCTGCTGCCAAAAATCCCCCTCCCCACAAAGCTTCTTTTGCCCCAGAAGGGAGGTGGCCATTGTTGGGAATGGCAGCTTCCCTCCCAGACTCCTCCTTCTTGTAGACTAGGAGTACTCCTGCTGCAGTCCTGTCTTAAAAGCCCTGCCAGAGTTGCATATAACCCTGCAAGAAATCTGTTATGCTACCAGCATCTGTGTGGAACCTAAATTCAATCATCAAAGACGACATAGGCAGAAAATCCTTTCCCCTGGATTGTTGTTGTTTATAATGGTGAGCAGACAGTATAGCTTCTTGGAGCATGAAAGCCTCACCAATATCGCCTATGCAAGTGTTGAATGACCAAATGGATTGCTTGGGCATGTTATGGGAGGCAGTTCGATTCACGTTTTCAAAGGAAATGGATGGGGAAAGTGCTGATGGTAATGATCATGCCTAAATTAATGTATCAGTTGAGAGAAGTCCACTCATCCATGTAGGCCACAATAATTCCTTGCCACTTGGCTTCATTCCTGTATTACACTGAGACACTGGAAGATCCTCACAAACAATATTGCCTGTTATTGACAGTTGATGGTATTTCCTCCTGAAGGTCATATTAGCTTCTGACATTTTCATGGTTTTCCTCTTCTGATTTTGATCTGCCTTGATATATTATATAATTTGTTCTGTAACTTTGTCCCTTCCCCAAACGTCATTTCGTCAATGGCTCAGTTATAGTTGTTGTTTCGTTACTGCTTTCAAGCTCATTTATTCTGGTACTAATGTTATTTTACTTATATGGAGAAATCTATGTCTCATTAAAAAAAAGGGGTTCGATCCAAAGTTAGTCATACTTAGAGCTGACCCACTGAAATCGATGGGACTTGATTTCAGTGGGTTTGCTCCGAGTGTGACTAAGGGTGCTCCCAGACCAGGCTTTTATTGTGCTCCACTCTGCTCCATTCATGGCGTTTTATCAGGGTGGGGGTGGGCAACAGAGGTTCCACTTGCAAACTTTTCATGTTTTTCCACAACTCCTTCTGTCTTTTTCCATTCCACAGAAAATATATTAAGGGGGAAAAGACAGAATAGCTGCACAAGGTCTCTCGACTGATAGCACCAGGAGCGGTCTGTTTAGAAGCACTGAGAGTCTGGAACCAACCCATGTATTTAATGTTTTTAGTTCTACAAATGTCAAAATAGAGCCAGTAGTATTCAGTACCTTTACTCCAACTACTTAACGCTCCTAAGGGCCAGGTCTTACATTGCCAAGAGGCTTGGCTGCTGCTCACCCATGGCTCCATGCCACACCATTTTGGGTATACGAAAATGGAGGAAAGCACAGAAGTGGAGTCAACAATGTTCTAACTTCACATACCACCTTCATCCCCCCCCCCTCCCCCTGAGCAGTACTACAGTTAGGTAATTTTAGACTCTGGACTTAATGGTTTTACAGGGGCCCTTTCTTTAGATGGTCAAAATGTGGTAAGTCAGCCCCATTGCGGACCCTTCTGCTCATTTTGCTAAGTGGTGGCCTAGACTTTTGCCCCTAAGTTCTGCTCTGATGGCCCCACTGTCCCCGCTCCAAGCCTATGTGTTACTGGCTCTCCAACTTCAGAGTTAAGGGAAGCGACAAATCCAATAAACTAGGGTGAAAATCATGCATTTCAAGCTGCAATAAATAGGGCCACCACAATAAACCACAATCAGTCTCTTGAAAATAGTTATTTTGTGATAATGCTTAAATTAAGACCCTGGAAAGGGATAAACAAAATGTGTAGGGGTGCTGGAAATATCATCTATGAAAAGCAGATTTTTACACCTATAGCGGTCACATTCAAAGATCCCAGAATTCTCAGATACGCTTATCAGAATCATTCAGGCTAACAAAAATTAATGAAAGACACTGTTACATGTATTTTGGGGCTTATAAATGCAATGCAACTGGACTGGACAATTGTTTTAGATCTTATTTTTTCAGCCCAATTTGTCCTGGTTTAATCCTGGAAAATCCATGTATTACCAAATCAGAAAAAATGTGTGTATAAAGTCATGGATAGATTGGGAAGGCGAAAAAATCAAACACAATGAGTAATCAATTTTTGGAATTCTCATTACTCAAATTTACAGGTATCTTCTTATATACTGACATTTCTTTAATAGACAAGACAAGAGACAAATTATGTGTAATGTTCTGCTTTGGTTACTGAATACACACTTTTAATAGTAAAAATTAAGATCCCGGTCACATTTTACAAGCATCTGGGATTGAACATGAAACTTACTTTGCAAGCAAAATTACTTGCAAAACTAATAAATACTAGGGAGGCAACGCTTTTCACCAAGCATTTATAGAAAAATAAGTGAAAGGGGCTGCTCATGAGACCACTTTAAAGACGGCCTGGCCCACATGGAAGCAATACATTTTCCCATGGATGTGTGTGTTTTGTTGAAGTTAACGTATGGCATAGATTCCATATAATTAGAGATGGTATAAAATAACTGCAAATCATAACGAAAAAGCCCGGCATGAAATGTCAAGGGGCAACCCAATTCTGTGCAATAAACAGCATGTGTTTATAAATAAAACATCTTGCCAGACAATCTTGATTACATATTGTGACAGAGTTTTAATATTCCTGGACAAAGGGAATGCAGACAATGAAAGATTCTTTGAGTTTAGTAAAACAATTGATGCAATCTTGCTCTCAAAATATTGATATTGGCACAGATACAGACAACATCACATGGACTGAACACTGCCAGAGTAACTATAAACATAAGGTTAGAGCAAAGACCATATCGTCCAACAAAGCCAGAATCTCGGGGAACTAGTGCTTTTTAAGGCATCCTCCATCTTGGGTTCGACCTTCCTCTAAGAGCGCTGAAGAGTAATTGGTTTCTTAACAGAATCTGAAGATGAGAGGAAAAACAGCAAACATGGCTAAAGGTAAAAGATTTATGAAGGCAGACCTGGTGAATCAGAAAAATAAGTAGGAAATAAAATAAACCAATGGATTAAAAAAAAAAACAGAGTTGCAAAGATGCAAATCAACAAAAGATCACCTTTTTGTTATTTTTTTGGCGGGGAAAGATATGACTGAGGGCAGGTAACACATCTTTGTGTTACCTGGGTAACTGGGTAACACTCTATCTTCTCCATGGCTTACAGTGACAGCACAGAAAGATAAGGAGAGTTGCCCATTTGCCTATGTATGTAATGCAGGAGGGGGACCTCTATCTTCCAGTGTTATGCTGTGCTGTGAGCTGCTGCTGGAAAGATAGGGAGGGTGGCCTGAGTGCCTAGACGAGGGATGCTGAACCACTTTCAGCCCAAATTCAGCTTAGGAGGAGTTCTTGAGAGTCACATTTCAGTGGCAGGTGGGGGCCAAAGGCAAGAGAAACAGGGCCCAAACACCAAAAATACCAGCATATTTTGGCTTAAAGCTCTTACTGCCAGCACCTGAGCCTTAGGAGAAACATTATAATCTATCAGAATGGGAGAAAACTCTGCAAGAGCTGGGAAACCACCAAACAATTAGCAGTCAGGGAAAGGGAAGGGGCATGGCTACCTGGGGAACCCCAGAGGCCCAGATTGGGACCCGAGGCAGGCTGGATTTCATGCACAGGCTTGAAGTTCAACACCCCTGGCCTAGATAACATGGGGAGCTCCCTGACTTCTGATGTTGTATTTAGGGATGTATGGATTTTGTAAAATCCTTTTGTGGATATCAGGTGCCTTTCATTCCATTGTTCGCTCATTGATGGAATTGGATTTTTCCTGATGTCCCTAATTTGTGCAAATTTGAATTTGCACAAATTTACACTTGCAAAAATGCGCAAATCCCCCCAAAATGCACAAATCCCCCCATATACATTTAAATGCTTTAGCCTATGGGGGAAATGCACATTTTTGGCCTGTGTTTTTTTATTTTATGAATTTTTCTACAACTAAATTTGCATAAAATTCCAGAAAGTTAAAAAAACAACAGTCCGCTTGTCTGTGGAATCCATGTGACTTGGGAAAAGCCAGTCTGCTGCTGAATCTACAGGTTGGATTCATAGAAATGCAACTTCATTTGATTCCATTCCAGATTTCTCCGACATCCCTAGTTGTATTGCACCAGGTCTTAGTTGGAAGCCAATTGGAAGGTAAATTGAAAAGAAGCAGTAATATGCCTACTCTTAGGCCTGGCCCTACCATTAGGCAAAGTGAGGTGGACTCAGGTGTCAGTTGCTTGAGGGAACAGCAGTGAAGTGTTAGCGTACAGAATTAAATATACTGTGCAGCCTGCTCTGTACCCCCTAAGCTACCTTGTTGTCCTCAGGTGCGGCGGAGGATGCTGTTCCATAGCCACTGTTGACATAAGACTAGGGGTGTATGGATTACTTATCCTGTTCCACTGGGGCTGTCCGCTGGGGGTGGGGGGAGGCAATCCGTCCCTCCTCCCCGGAATCCTCCCCGGCCAGCTCCGCTCCGCGGGGAGCCAGCAAAGCTGCCAACTGGGGCCACCCGCAGACGGACTTCTGTCTGCTGCTGGGCTGCGGCTGCCATTTGCGTCCCTGCGGTAGCCATGATAGGCTATGTATATATTTATGTAGCCTACCACGGCGAAAGGCAGGAACGCAAATGGCAGCCGCTATGCCATTTGCGTCCCTACCTTTTGCCGTGATAGGCTTAGGGATGTCAGAGAATTCTGCCATGGATCTCGGTGAGGCCGAATGCCAGTGCATTCGGCTCCCCGAAATCTGTGGCGGAATGGCCTGCCACCCCCCCGCCACCCCGCAGATCCCCCCCAGGACGAGACTTACCTGGGGCAGATGTTCCGGGCGCCGGCGGCTCCAGCGGCGGCTTCGGTGGTGGCGGCTGGTCTTCCGACCGGCTGCTGCTGCCGCCATTTGCAGTCTGCCTCGTTTGGTTTTTTTTTTTTTTTTTTACAGAGACGTGATAGGCTACATAAAGACTTACGTAGCCTATCACATCCCGGTTAAAAACAAACAAACACGCGTACACATTTGTGTTCCTTATTTTTGCCCTCTTAGTCTACGTAAATATTTAAGTAGACTATTACGGCGAAAATAAAGGGGAACGCAAATGGCGTAGTGGGCGCTATTTGAGTTCCTTATTTTTCGCCGTCTTAGTCTACGTAAATGTTTACGTAAGCTAAAACGGCGAATCAAAAAGGGACGCAAATAAGGAAATAAAAATAAGGAATGCAAATGGCGGCGGCTGTAGCCGCCGCCATTTGCGTACGCAGTTTGTTTGTTTGTTTTTTGTTTACCCAGAGCCCTCCGCGGCTGGAAATCCAGCTGCGGACAGCCCTGGCCTGGGCCTGGCCGGCTGCTCCGCGGAGCCGCCGCAGAGCACAGCTGGCCGTCAAGGATTCTGGGGGGAGGGACGGAACGCCTCCCCTCCACCATGAACATAATCTGCGGAAAGGTAAGTGACTTTCGTACATCCCTAGATAGACTACATATAAATTTATGTAGCCTATCACTTCACAGCTAAAGTAGAATGGAAATGGCGGCCGCAGACGGGGGCAGCCATTCGTGGGGCAGCGGATGGCCAACAAAGGTAGGCTCCGTCCCAGGGGGATTCCGCAGGGTGGTGGGGGGGATTGCTCCATTCCACCACGGACTCCAGGGGGCTGGATTCTAAAGAATCCAGCCTCACTGGTGTCCATGGCGGAATTCTCTAACATCCCTACATAAGACTCAGCTATTGTGGTGGACTTCTGTATGTGGAATTGGTGGGGCTGCTATTTTATCCTTCACCTCAGGCAACAAAATGTCTTGGGCCAGCCCCGCTCCTCTGTCTGCTAATGACACTAATCAAGTCAATGGAATTATTGTATGTATGCATATATGTACTGCATTTATATCCTGCCTTTTTTTCCTCTTGCAAGGGACCCAAGGCGGCTTATATTATCCTCCTCTCCATTTTAGCCTGACAACAACAACCCTGTGAGGTAGGTTGGGCTGAGAGTCTGTGACTGGCCCAAAGTCACCCAGTGAGCTTCCATGGCCGAGTGGGGACTAGAACCCGGATCTCCTGGTTCCCAGTCCAACACTCTCACCACTACACCACACAGGCATATTGGAATTATGCCAATATAATCAGTAATGGATGGACATAACCCATTTCTAATGCAAAGTTGACTGAAGAAATGCATTTCAGTATAGAAAGAATTTTAAAGGCAACCAGACTGTGAGAAATCCTATTAGAACTGATGTAGATATGTCCTCATCCCCCCCACCCCGCTGGCTGAAGTGTTAATGCTCGGATTTGCAAACAAAGAGATGGTACACTTGAGAAGGCCTGCTGCGCCTGACAGATGACTTGGCATGTGAAATAATTTCATTGCAAGCTTTCTGATTCCCCTCTCAGCGTCGCAGTGCAATGAGGTAACACAGAAATTATGTCATCCTTCAGAAAGTAGCATTACAAATATTAAATTCATCACAACGTCTAAAACAAGCCACTTACTCTGAGAAATCATGTTATTATTGCTGGTTGGAGCAGTTCAGCGGTGAAACATTTAAGGGCCTGAAAAAACAGAGATGATGTCATATTCTAAGGCACCAAAATTCCTATCAGATCTGACATACAACTTCATGTGTTTAAATTATCGTTCACAGACAACGATTTTTGCTTTCTTAGTAGCTCAGAATTAGCCCCTTAGGCACATAACTTGTCCAGAGTCCAAAATGCAACTTCGTTTTCCTGTCAGGTCTCAAGAGATCATCATGTTCCACTCGTTCTTCTAGCCAGAAGGCAACCCTGGCTGAATAGGGTGACGTAGTAAAGCTCAAAACAGCAAGCTGAACCAAGATGCTAGTCCTCTGATTATTGTTTCTGGTACCACATGTGGATAGAAGGCTTTCATTTAACAGGTAAACAACACATTGCAGACCTATCTGCGCTATAAGCCTATAGTACTTATATGCCCTTTTAATTGGAATTGCTTCCTCCCAAAGGATCTTCGGAATTGTAGTTGGAGTGAAGTGCTTTACAGCAGAGATAGGGATGTGTGGCCATCCAGATGTTGTTGTACTACAACTCCCCTCACCCCTCACCATTAGCTATGATGGCTAGAGCTGATGGGAGGTGCAGTCCAACAACATCTGGAGGGCTACGTGTTACAGAGCTATAGAGCTTTTCTGTATGAGGCATTTACTGTATCCTTGTCATTCCCTGCTCACGTTTGTTTATGGATCTTTAGATGATGTTGTGATCCTCCAGTTTCATTTCTGTCTTAAAAAAGCACTTTTGCAGGTTTTTTTAGAGCAGGGAAAATAGGGTATTATTTTTGAAGGCAAAAGAAAAGATATTTTCCTCCTTGTGTAGTTGTACTATTCCACTATACCACAGTGCCACATAAGGGTTATGTAGCGAAAAAGCAGGAAAGGAAACACTGTGTAGTGCTCAGATCTCAACTGACAGCACCTTATAGAAAAGCTCATACCTCCAGTTCCCAGATTTCCCTGTAAAGATGGACCATGATCCTAAACAGCAGGATTACTCAGGAGTAAGTCCCACTGAACCTGATGGGACTTACTTCTGAGTGAACAAACTTAGGATAGCACTGTTGCTTCATAACTTGGTTATGCCTTGTGTGAAACTTATTCTAGTTCATCAAGTTTTCGGAATGAGATACGTTTCGAAAATGGTAAACAGATCTGTTTTAGAACAGATATGTACTCTCATTTCAGGCAATGGTCTGCCTTTTGCAATGAGGCTGTAATCATGTACACACAGTACAAGGAGACAGGTCCCTGCCCCACAGAGCTTACAATCTAACATTCAACAGGGGCAGAAAGAACAGAGGAAGCGGAGCCAGGGAGGACCAGGGAAGTATTATGCAGTAGTTTCAATTACATGTGTTTAGGCTTGGTTACAGGCATAGTCGCAGTAGGGCAGCATTATCCAACCTGGCACCCTCCAGATGTGTTGGGCTACAAAAGCCATACCCCCCCGGTCTGCATGGGAGTTATAATCCAACACATCTGAAGGGTGCCACCAGGTTGGGGAAGGCTGATCTATGCAGTGTTGTGGGTTGTTTTACACACAAATGTTTTGCACCCAAAATAACACACACTTGTACATGCTCACTCTGCCAGTTCTATGCCCTATCACAGTCTTCCCCAAATTGGCAGCTTCCAGATGTTGCTGGACAACTCCTTGACCACTGGCACTGCTGCCTGAGGCTGCTGGGAGCTGTACAAAGTAAAAGAGGCAGCAGGACCATGGTAAGGACAAGGAGCCTGTGTGGGATTCTGGAGCGGGAACTGGGTGCTCTCCAGATGGGTGAACTCCAATTTCCATCAGCCCCAGCCAGCATGGCCAGTAATCAGAGATGAGGCAACTTGCCGTCCAGCAAGACCTGGTTTCCCACCCCTGCAGTACAGGGATTTAAGGAGAGGCACCATGTCATCAGAACAATAGGTGAATGATTTTGGCAGCAGAGTGATGAACAGATGTGAGGGGACTGTGGCGAGACAATGGGATTGTGGCAGTCGAGCGAGAGTTGACCAGGGCGTGGACCAGAGTTTTTGCTGAGGAGAGAGGACAGGCTGTATCTTTACAGCGTCGTAAAGGGAGAAGGGACATGCCTTGGCGACAGACTGAAGGTGAGGAACAAAGGAGAGAGAGAGAGGAGTCCCAGATAAAGCCAAGGCCAAATGCCTGCCAATGTGATGTATTTCTGAGTAGACATCAGTAGGATTGCATTGTAAGACTGAGAAAGTTTGCTTTGGAACAAAGCAATGTTGAGTCCAGCATATAAAAGATAATAGGGTGCCCTGGGTTCTTGATCATCTTACTGGATACTTAGGGTGCGATCCTATGAATGTTTAGGCAGAAAAAAGTCCTACAACTCCTAGCGTTCCCCAGCCAGCAGACTTTTTTCCTGCCTAAACATCCATAAGATTGTACCCTTAATCTTCCAGAGGTATTTTTTAGTTCTAAATCTATTTGTAACAGGGATGTCTCTGTCTTTTTAAAATCTGGCCTTTGGGGGCCCGACGGATTTCCACTGCCCACTGAGCTTGGTTTGGATTTGCGAGCTGAGCCAGGTTTTCCCCTTGAAATCTGGGAACTTTGGGGGGTCTCTCCCCCCACCATAAATAGAAAGTTGCACAAATTCTGCACATGATGGCTGGAAACGGAGAAAATCAAGCAAATTATGGCTGGAATTTGTGCAAATGATGGAACTTGCAGCTGCAATTTGTGCAGCTTTCTATTTACAGCCACCACCAGCCCAAACCTGGAAAAGCTGCAAGCTGGACTGACTCAATGCAGACCGAGTTGGGCCAGCTTGTGGGGAAGTGAGACGAAGTCTGGGGGGCCGAGCTGATGAAAGCTCGGCGAGCTCCACCCCCCAGACATATTCCTCTGACATCCCTCATTTGTAAAGGCTGGGGAGAGGACGTATTTGTTTCGCATTTAAGCTATAGAAGAGGTAAAGAGGTTGCTGGTATAACATATATCTGTTTATGTTAGTGTATTCGGTTTCTTTCACATTTGTGTTGAGGTGGTGTTTGCCTATAAGCAATAAAGTTCATCACAATAAAAATAAAATAAAGCCATTAATGAAGAAGAGGGGTGTAGACCCTTGATAGGCACGCTCATTCTCAGGTGGTTATTGTCTCTAGACCCACCCAGTTCATGCACAGAAGTGCCCTGTTTAAATCTCTGGAATGTCAAACTGTACATGACGATGCCAGGAGATTTTTTGAAGATAGTGGCCAGATGCAAAAGAGGACAGGGTTCATGTACCTTCAATAGTTGTGGAGATGAAGGGATTTCAGCAGGTGTCACTTGCGTGATAAGCTACGCCTGCTGAAATCCTCTCTTCTACACAGCCATTAAAGCAGGGCTGCAGAACCTCTTACAGCCCAAGGGCTGAATCCATTTCAGAGAAGCTCTTGGGGGCTGCATTCCAGGGGTGGGTGGAGCTCAAGTAACTAAGCCTTAAGAGAGGCATTCTATCCTTTTAGAATGGGGTGGGGAGAACGCACAACAACTGGGAAACGTCCAAACGATCGGCCACCCTGTGTTTCGATGATCTAGAATGGTAGTGTGTTCATTTCTTCTTTTTGCAAGTTTGTCTAGCCCAGTGAATTGAGAGCTAGATGTGGCTTGGGGAGACCTGGGTACAACTGCCACCCCTCCATGGACACTTTAGGCAAGATGTTCTCTAACAGCAGCATGCCCACGTGTAAAATGGGAATAATGGTGTACTACTTCAGAGAGCCCCTTCATGGGGAAGGGGCTTGCGTAACTCAGTGAAGCCATAAGCTATGCCGTGCAGGGCCACCCAAGACGGACAGGTCATGGCGGAGAGTTCTGACAAAATGTGGTCCACTGGAGAAGGAAATGGCAACCCACTCCAGTATTCTTGCCAAGAAAACCCCATGGAACGTATCACAAGGCTAAAAGAGATGACGCCGGAAGATGAGCCCCTCAGGTCGGAAGGTGTCCAATATGCTACTGGGGAAGAGCAGAGGGTATTTCCAAGTAGCGCCAGAAAGAGTGAAGCGGTTGGGCCAAACCCGAAAGGACACTCAGCTGTGGATGTGTCTGGTGGTGAAAAGAAAATCCGATGCTGTAAAGAACAATATTGTTTAGGAACCTGGAATGTCAGATCAATGAATCAAGGTAAGCTGGAGGTGGTCAAACATGAGATGGCAAGATTGAACATCGATATCTTGGGAATCAGCGAACTAAAATGGACAGGCATGGGCGAATTTAATTCAGGTGACCATCATATCTACTATTGTGGGCAAGAATCCCTTAGAAGAAATGGAGTAGCACTCATAGTCAACAAAAGGGTGGGAAAAGCAGTACTGGGGTACAATCTTAAAAATGATAGAATGATCTCAGTACGAATCCAAGGCAAACCATTCAACATCACAGTAATTCAAGTATATGCCCCAACCAATGCGGCCGAAGAAGCTGAGGTTGATCGGTTCTATGAAGACCTACAACACCTTCTAGAACTAACACCAAAAAAAGATGTCCTCTTCATCATAGGGGATTGGAATGCTAAAGTAGGAAGTCAAGAAATCACCGGGATAACAGGCAGGGATGGCCTTGGTGTACAAAATGAAGCAGGACAAAAGCTAATAGAGTTTTGCCAAGAGAACATGCTGATCATAGCAAACACTCTTTTCTAACAGCACAAGAGGCGACTCTACACATGGACGTCACCAGATGGTCAATATCGAAATCAGATTGATTATGTCCTTTGCAACCAAAGATGGAGAAGCTCCATACAGTCAGTAAAAACAAGACCTGGAGCTGACTGTGGCTCAGATCATGAGCTGCTTCTTGCAAAATTTCGGCTTAAATTGAAGAACGTCGGGAAAACCACTAAACCGTTCAGGTATGACCTAAATCATATCCCTGATGAATATACAGTGGAGGTGAGGAATAGATTTCAGGGATTAGACCTGATAGACAGAGTGCCTGAGGAACTATGGACGGAGGTCCGTAACATTGTTCAGGAGGCAGCAACTCAATCCATCCCAAAGAAAAAGAAATGCAAGAAAGCAAAGTGGCTGTCTGATGAGGCTTTACAAGTAGCTCACGAAAGAAGGGAAGCGAAAAGCAAGGGAGAAAGGGGAAGATATACCCAACTGAATGCAGAGTTCCAGAGAATAGCAAGGAGAGACAAGAAGGCCTTCTTAAATGAACAATGCAAGGAAATCGAGGAAAACAACAGAATGGGAAAGACTAGAGATCTCTTCAAGAAAATTGGAGATCTCAAGGGAACGTTTTGTGCAAAGACGGGCATGATAAAGGACAAAGAAGGCAGGGACCTAACAGAAGCAGATGAGATTAAGAAGAGGCGGCAAGAATACACAGAAGAACTATACAGGAAAGATCTGAATGTCCCTGATAGCCATGATAGTGCGGTCACTGAACTTGAGCCGGACATCCTAGAGAGTGAAGTCAAGTGGGCCTTAGGAAGCATTAGTAACAACAAAGCTAGCGGAGATGACAGTATTCCAGCCGAGCTATTTAAAATCCTAAAAGATGATGCTGTTAAAGTGCTGCATCCAATATGCCAACAAATCTGGAACACTCAACAGTGGCCACAAGACTGGAAAAGGTCAGTTTACATTCCAATTCCAAAGAAGGGCAACGCCAAAGAGTGTTCAAACTACCGCACAATTGCGCTCATTTCACATGCCAGCAAGGTGATGCTCAAAATCCTACAAGCTAGGCTTCAGCAGTATGCGAACCGAGAACTACCGGAAGTACAAGCTGGGTTTCGAAGAGGCAGAGGAACTAGAGATCAAATCGCCAACACTCGCTGCATCATGGAGAAAGCCAGAGAATTCCAGAAAAACGTCTATTTCTGCTTCATTGACTACGCTAAAGCCTTTGATTGTGTGGATCACAACAAACGGTGGCAAATTCTGAAAGTGATGGGAGTACCAGACCACCTTACCTGTCTCCTGAGAAACCTGTACGAGGGTCAAGAAGCAACAGTAAGAACCAGAGATGGAACAACCGATTGGTTCAAAATTGGGAAAGGAGTACGACAAGGCTGCATATTGTCACCCTGCTTATTTAACTTATATGCAGAGTACATCATGAGAAATGCCGGGTTGGATGAATCAGAGGTCGGAATTAAGATTGCTGGGAGAATTATCAACAACCTCCGATATGCAGACGATACCACCCTAATGGCAGAAAGCGAAGAGGATCTCAAGAGCCTCTTGCTGAGGGTGAAAGAGGAGAGTGCAAAAGCTGGTTTGAAACTCAACATTAAAAAAACGAAGATCATGGCATCTGGCCCCATCACTTCCTGGCATATAGAAGGGGAAGAAATGGAAGCAGTGACAGATTTTACTTTCTTGGGCTCCAAGATCACCGCAGACGGTGACTGTAGCCATGAAATTAAAAGACGCTTGCTCCTGGGGAGGAAAGCTATGGCCAACCTAGACAGCATAGTAAGAAGCAGAGACATCACCTTGCCGACAAAGGTCCGTCTAATCAAAGCTATGGTTTTCCCAGTAGTAATGTATGGCTGTAAGAGCTGGACTATAAGGAAGGCTGAGCGCCGAAGAGTTGATGCTTTCGAACTGTGGTGCTGGAGAAGACTCTTACGAGTCCCCTGGACTGCAAGGAGGTCAAATCAGTCCATCCTAAAGGAAATCAACCCTGAGTGCTCATTGGAAGGACAGATACTGAAGCTGAAGCTCCAATATTTTGGCCACCTAATGCGAAGAGAAAACTCCCTGGAAAAGACCCTGATGCTGGGAAAGACTGAAGGCCAAAGGAGAAGGGGACGGCAGAGGATGAGATGGCTAGATAGCATCACGGATGCAATGAATATGAACTTGAGCACGCTCCGGGAGAGAGCGCAGGACAGGAAGGCCTGGCGTGCTATGGTCCATGGGGTCACGAAGAGTCGGACACGACTGAACGACTGAACAACAACAACAACAACAACAACTTCAGAGAGTTTCATGAAGATAAAGAAATAAGGACTGCAAAGTGCTTTGTAAACTAGATGTGACATAGGCAGTGAGAGCTAACTGATAGAGAACTGGTGTAGTGTAGTGGTGGAGTTGTGAACCAGGAAGTCCCTGGATGAAATCTCACCTCTGCCATTAACTCCTTGAGCTTTTCTACACGAGGCATTTATTGGGTGCTCATCGTATCTCACTCATGGTTGTTTATGGGTTCTTTAGATGACATCATGACCCTCCAGTTTCTCTTCTGTTTTTAAGAGCACTTTTGCAGGGGGTTTTAGAGCAGAGAAAATGCAGTATTTGTTAAAGCGAAACAAAATGCATTTCTGTGCTTGTAAGTGCAGTATTCTGCTATACCACAGCACCACCTAGAGGTTATGTAGCAGTAAAGAAGAAAAGGAAAAGGTCTTTGTGTGGAGCTTGGATCTCAATTCTGGGTGGAAACCAACTGTAGATACAGTGAATTAACAGCCTCATGTAGAAAAACTCGCTATTAGGCAAGCCGCTGCCTTCTCCATTGCAGCCTCTGCCCTCATCTGCAATATGGGGACAATAATATAATAATATTGACCTGTAAGGATCACCAAGATAATGTATTGTATATGAAATAATCTAAACACTCAAAAAGTGTTATGACTTATAATAATAGCTACAGTGCAATCCTATGCATGTTGACTTGGAATTAAGTCCCCCGATGTGCAATGGGAGCTATTCCCAAGTGAGCGTGCATAGGATTTGCAACAATCTTGTGTGTATATACTTAGGAGTAAGTACCAACAGTGGGATTTACTTTTGTGTAAACCTGCTTTGCATAAGGCTGTGTTAGACAGCTTTTTAGAATCAATGCTAATATTAACATTCAGATTAATAGTCCATATTTGACCACTTATGAACAAAAATCCTGGCTTATTCTCCCATACCCCCATTTTTACCATGTTTGGCTTACTTTAAACATCAGTTCTGGTCCGCTTATCCACAACTCACTGATATATGGGAAAGCTGCTCAAAAATTAGATTTTACCACAGAAGAGCTGCATTTCCTCCCAACAATGTCCTCATCTCCCCCTTGCAGTTTAAAAAGGCCGAAGAACCATTTCTTATTTCTCTATTAGGAAACTGAAACTAGAATCACAATGAAAACGATAATTTTTATGGCACTTTAGCACTCTGACAGACCCTGAGCTGAGTTTCAGTTATCTTCAGACTCTATTAATAAATTTAGATTTGAAATTATAACCATAGGTGATAAACGTGTCAAGAAACATTCCGGATGTCTAGAATTCAGACTGTGTTTCCAAGAACACATACGTTTCCTGTACTCTGAGCCAAATCTCCCATTAGTACCTCATTAACACCAGCTGCTAATGACAGGGAGCTCCTCAGCAAGCAACAGACTACAGTGACACATGAAAAGAGAAAGTGCTGCCATTTGCGCAGCCATCTCAGGGCCTCGTTTCCTGGCCATTTTAGACCACTTTGGCATGTAACAGAAGGTGAGGTGGGAAAACTGGCCCATACCTACTAGGGCTGACCCAAGTCATTTTGCTGCCTGAGGCAAAGGGTAAGATATAGAGAAAGTGGCCAGACTGGCAGTTGCAACTGACCGGACTGGCAGTAAGAGACAGAGAAACTGACCGGACTGGCAGCTGAATCTTACTTCAGCATTGGCAACATACAGCATCTTGAAGATGGGTCATCTATCTTATGGCAGCCTTTCCCAAGCTGGTACCCTCCAGATGCTGTAGACTACAATTCCCAGCATTCCCAACCCTCAGCCAAGCTGGCTAGGGCTGATGGGCGTGGTAGTCCAAAACATCTGGAGGGCACCAGGTTGGAGAAGGCTGCTTTAAGGGTACAGAGCAGGTCATGTCGTAGGCATAGCTCTGTCTGCTAACACTCCTTTGTTGCTTCCTGTTCCTGAGGGCCAAAACAGACATTACTTTAAATGTGTGTCTAGCAGCTATGTCTCTTTCATTTTTACATTAGAGCAGGGACAGGGGCCCTGATCTAGATGGGGACACTAGTGTGGGGAGTAGGGGGCTGTTAAGATCTGGACTGGGGCTCCTGTGCCTAGTTTAGAGTAGAAATGAAAATAAGACATAGCTGCTAGACACATATTTAAAGTAATGTCTAGTTTGGCGTTGAGCATCTGCCTAATGGTAGAGCCGGCCCTGCGTCCAGCCTGAGTCAATTGCTCCCATGCGCTGGAATCAGCTTTTGGCTCACCATTGCTTGTGCTGCTATTCAACTGGCTTGGCCCAAGCTAGTTTTTCTCTGTAGCTGCTCCATGTTGAAATAGGTGAATTCTTTTTGCTTATGTTAAGGAACTGAGCTGATGGCACAACAGGGAGGAAGCATTTTTTCCCTTATGGCATTTTGTCACATTGTAGTGGTTCTGTGCGAACGTTGTTTAGACGTGAACCCTTGGTTCTAATAACCTCTGGTTTCTGCAACAAATTCAATTTTGAGTGGATACAGCTGATGAACATGTCAAAGAAAGCAGTCTGACTGTGGTAATCCCTGCAAATACCTTAGTGTGGATTTGTTTCTGGTCTAATGAGGAACAAAAGGTTAATGAGGAAAGATACAGGGCCTCTGAAGATCAAAATATCTAGTGGATGCTGGTGACTCCTATTTTGGAGGGGCTGTGCATCCATTCTGGGTTTCAGTCAGAACCAGCCAGATCTCTAAAGGAGCTACACAAGGTGCTGAACCCTGTCCCCAAAACAGTTCTGGCTGGTTCTGACTGAAACCCAGAATGGCTGTATTGCCCCACTGGAATTGGAGCCACCAGCCTTCACTGGATATAGCCTTTGTAAATATGTCGGGAGCTGCTTTCCAATTGCCTCAAGAGCATCTCCCCTTGTCCTCCCCTGGGAGGCCAGCAGGTGGCAGCAGCCCAAGTTTGAATGGCTTCTGATGTTACCTTGCAAGTCTACATTCGTTTGCCTATTTTGCAAGCTTCAAAACGTTTTTACAGACAATCAGTTACTTGCCAATGGCGAGTTTCTGAAATTCCAAGTTTGGGAGCAATGTAGAAAAAATAAATAAGCAATCAAACAGGAAACAGAACCATCAGATAACTACATTAAATTCAGTTTTAACTGATTTCTAATGTTGCTAATATAATGACAATGATATTTGCTTCTTACTCCGCACCTCCAATCTTTGACCAGCTTTGCATGATCACAGAGAGGGTGCTGGGGGGATCTGCATAATTACCCTTGCCAGCTGCACCCTTGTACGAACTGGGTGAGGGTGGCTCAACCACAGTTCCTCTGCTCTCTCCTGACTCCAGCATTGACAATGACTTATTGCAAAAGGCTGTTAGGATGCAATCCTATGCATGCTGAGACAGGAAAAAAGTCCTGCAACTCCCAGCATTCCTCAGCCAGCATGTCTGTCCGAACACGCATAGGATTGCACCCTTAACCTTCCCGCCCTCGGGATATATTGCAACAGAGTTCCCCCCTCGTATGCTTCAGTTCCATGCTCTTTTTTGACTTGTGCCCAGGAATGGGCAATCCATTTGAATAGGGGAGAATTAGGGCAGAACCTTCTTGTTTCTGTTTGTCCTAGGAGGGAGACGGTGGCAGCTGATCTGCATAATAAGAGGAAGGCCGTGGGACCACGGGCAATAGTAGAGAAGGTAAATTCCCATAGCCTGGATTTCACCCTCAGGCCTCTGTTGCACACCCCTAACAAAGGCATGATTTACACTAAGCTTTTACAGCTTTCTGTTGTGGCAATTAGTGCGAGAGTGGGAAACTTGTGGCCTTCTCCAGGTTTTGGCCTACAACTCCAGGAGGAGTTGGAGGCCAAACCATCTGGAGGGCCATCAGTTGCCCGCCCCTGGATTACAGAGTGTTACACTAGGACCAGGGTCACCCAGGTTCCAATCCCCACTCAGCCATGAAGCTCATTGGGTGAACTTGGGCCAGTCGCTATCTCTCAGCCAAGCCGACCTCATAGGGTTGTTGTGAGGATAAAATGAGTGAGGAAGACCCATGTACATTAGGCGAAATAGGGTAGAGATATTTTGCCTGCACATAACTGGCCTTCATGCATGTACAGCTATCCACCTTTGCTCTTCATCACAGGCAGGCAGAAAGGAGACCTCCACATGTTTGGGACTTGATCTCCCAGCATTCCTGACCACTGGCCACGCTGGCAGGGGCTTCTGGGAGTTGAAGTCCCAAGCACCTGGGATCTACTTTTTGCCCAACCCCTGCACTACGTGAATCAAGCCCTTCCCCTCCCCTTGTTTGGCCACAATGGCTTAATGCTTGGCCAGCCCCATGTGCAGGCAGCATTAATAGTAAAGCTGTGGAGAAGCAAAAGGTGTCCAAGCTCGTTGTGCTTGTTGTGGGAGGGAAGGGAAGGAGCTGGGGATGTCCGTTGCAGCAAACGCCGGCCCTTGTAGAGCCTGGCGGATTCCTGCGGCATGCCCAACTTGCCTTGCCTTTGCAAGCGGAGGCGGTGGTTCCCCCCGCCTAAACCCGATGTTCTGCCAATTACAGATGTGATTGGTGGAACATCAAATTTATTTAAAAAAAACACCAAGTTCCCACCCTGCCGCTGCGCAACCCTCCCTGTGCAACCACTCAGAAGCTGCCTTTGGGGGGACTCGGCCAATGAGGGCACATGGTGGCCT
Organism: Heloderma suspectum; assembly: GCF_057233095.1. Taxonomy (NCBI): domain Eukaryota; kingdom Metazoa; phylum Chordata; class Lepidosauria; order Squamata; family Helodermatidae; genus Heloderma; species Heloderma suspectum. The sequence continues at coordinate 31,710,113 of NC_139460.1, read as the reverse complement.
TTACGTCACTCTCGAGCCCTCGTTGGCTGAGTTCTCTCCAAAAGCAGTATCTGATTGATTCAGGGAACTGCTGCTCAAAATGTCAGTATTTTTTTTTCTTGTAAAATGGAGCGCCATATAGCGTAGGCCGTTACACGCTCAGCTGTGGTGCTTCTTTTTGCTAGTGGGCTGGCCGGTCAGGAGTGGGGGGAGGAGGATGCAAGGAGGAGGATGGAGGCAGGGGCGGTAGGGATGAGTATGGGACCTTTCTGACTCGCTCGGCCCTCAACAGCTGCCCGCACATGCCAGCCACTGACATCCACCCTAATTTTCATGCTCCTAATCTGGGTGCTGCAGCAGTGGGCCCGGAGCGCATGCAGCTGCCAGGCAGATGAGCTCCAATGATGAAGCTGAACAAGGAACATACACGTCGGCAACAGTGACGTCCGGCTTCGAAGCACGGCCACTTTCAGGGCATGATTTTACAATGGCACAGCCGCTCCTCTGCCAGCTAGAGTGTACAGTCCATTAACTGAGCTTTTGTGTTTTAGTGCCCTTTGAAAAGTAATAAGCTTCCTTTAAAAAAGAAAGAAAAACAGATCTAATTAAGACTGTTTACTCAGAATTAAATCCCAGTAACTTCAATGGGGCATACTTCCAAGTAAGCGGGAGAAGGATTTCCGCCTAATTGATTAGGGCTGATGCACACTTACTATTTCTGTATTTTCTTTCTTAGCAGACTTTTTGTGGAAAGAAAAAAGACAAGTGGAAGACGATGTTGTTTGGACCCCCTCTAATTTTCTGTTGAACCAGGCAGGGCAATTGCATGGTAAAAGTCCCACCTTCCTTTGAAATCAATGGGACTTACACCTGAGCATCTAACTGTGCATGTCTACTCTGCATGTCTACTCAGAAGTAAGCCCCATCGAGTTAAGCGGGACTTATTCCCAGGTAAGTGAGTTTAGCAGCCTCCCCCAACTTGTTACCCTCCAGATGCATTGGACTGCAACTCCCATCATCCCCAGCCAGCATGGCCAATGGGAGAGAGATGGGAATTGCAGTCCAGCTGGTTGGAGATGGCTGGCGCATAGGATTGCAGTCTCAAGGTCAGAACTGTCTACCACAGGAGTGGGTGGCATGTCCTCCCCGCCCCCACTGGTACCACTGCCAAAATTCATGGCAGCAAAAAACCCGGCAGTTTGCTGCTGAATTTTGGTAGCAAACTGCTGCAATCCTCTGCTTATTTACTCAGAAGTAAATCCCAGTGAGTTCAATGGGGCTTGCTCCTTAATAAATGTGCTTGCGACTGCAACCTATCTCACTTATTTATTGTCTTCAGTGGGACTACAGGGTGAAGTGGTTTGAAATTTTTGCTTGCTAACGAACCCGAACTCCCCATTTCATGAGTTTAGTAAAAAGAGAAGACTCAGGGGAGAGCTGCACGCTTAAACAGTGTGCAGGCCTCCAACCTGCTAGTTTGAAAGCAGTTTAAAAATACATCCATCAAACTGTTGCCAGGCGCTAGTCATATAAACAGGATGGCTTGAGAAACTCTGATGGAGCCATAAAACAAAGTGACATTAGCTAAACCCCCGAACCTTCCATTGGGACAATCTATTTTGCCTGTGTGTTCCACTTTTGGCAATTCCTGGCTCTTTTTGTTTGTTTGTTTATACCCCTGGAGATTAAGATAGCTAAAGTGTGGGGCCTGTTGTAGGGTCTTCCCTTAGGAACTGTTTGGGATGCTCATAGATGGCTTTCGTGTTCTTGCCTGTGCACACTGTGTCCATTTTGTCAGCTGGCTTGCAAGCACTATATGTTCTAAAGCTTCTAGGAAGCACAGTTCATAAGCTGCTGTTTCCTCTGACTCACTTCTTGCAGTCACAACGCTTCAGCACACAACATTCTGTTGATTTTTGTGCCAGAGGAGGAAAAGTTATTAGCCAAGAAAAGATGTCCCAAAGCGACGGATGTTTGCATCTAATGGGCAGAATGACACATTACATTAAGGCCCACTCTGCTTTTTGGCCCTGCCCACTTTGCCTTTGGCCACGCCCATGGATGGAATGTGACTCCCAAGAGCTTTCCAGGATTGAACTTCAGCTCTCAGGCTGAAAAAGGTTCCCCACCCCAGGGTTAAGCTGACCTCTGTCCTGCTAGGGTCATGACATTGTGTGTTTCCCCCACATCATTGCTGATGGCAGCCCGAGCGGAAATTCACAAAGTTGTGATGTCAGGGAGGATACATGGGTGGGTTATTCTAGACATTATGAAGAGGGAGAAGGGAAATTGTGCATCTAATGTAGTATGTAATTCCATCCTAATGGTACATCATACCCCCTAACCTGGCTGTAAACCTGACCACATCTAAATGCTTAAAGAATTTGTATTAATTGCATACGACATAAAAGTAAGAATAAAATGCATTTACAAAATGCATGGGGTACCCTATACATACTTTTAAAAGTTATTTAAAGGTATGTATAGGGTACCTCATGCATTTTGTGCTGAGCATCCTACTTAATAGCAGCTGACATCCAAAAATATAACAACGATTCTGGCCTGCTTGCACTGTCTGCCTGTATGTTTCCCAGCCTGGTTCAAGGTGCTCGTTTTGACCTATAAAGCCTTACACGGCTCAGGACCACAATACCTAATGGAGCATCTCTCCTGGCATGGAGCATCTCTCCCGTGCACTACATTCAGGATCTGAGGCCCTCCTCTGAGAGCCTCCTCTGGAGGAGGCTTGGAGGGTGGCAACAAGGGAGAGGACCTTCTTGGTGGTGGCCCGCCAATTGTCGAATGATCTCCCTGATGAGGCCCGCCTGGTGCCAACGTTATCTTTTCAGCGCCAAGTTAAAACTGCCTGCTTCTCTCAGGCATTTGGCAGCATATAATGAATTTTTAATCAGGTCCTGGATTGTCTTTGGGTAGTAGTTTAAAAAATTGTTTTTAGATATATGTTGTCTCTGTGTGTGCTGTCTATTTATATGTTTTATGTAAATGGGCTTACACTTTATATAATGCATTTTTATTTTAATCTTTGTGAACTGCCCAGAGAGCTTCAGCGACGGGGCAGTATAGCAATACAACAAATGGAATGAAGATGAAATAATATTCCACAACCTGGGCCCCTCCAGGTGTTTCTGGACTACAACCCCCAACATGCCTGACCACTGGTCATACTGGGTGGGATGATGGGAGTTGTAGCCCAAAACACCTGGCAGGCACCAGGCTGCTCCAGTCTCCCTCTTTGATCTCACTCATGCACCGCGGACTATGACTGCTTCGAAAGATCTAAAGCGTAATTGTGCATTGTACCGGGGGTGTAGGGTGTGGAGTGCACACGTGCGTTCACGCAAATTCAGTGTTTATTCATCAAATAAAAATGGGGCCACACAGTTCCAGGAGAAGAAAGCACTTTGGTAAGGGTAAAGAGTGCCTCCAGGACAGCACAAAGAACAGAACGCGACAAGAATACTGGTATAGACACACCCTCAATGTTGGGAGCTGGCAACCCCGTAGGGTGTGAGCAAGTAGCGCCTGGAGCCAGCCGTTCACTTCCACTGTATAAATTGCTGAAGTATAATTGTGTTTCAGCAGAATGTCAAAGAGGGAGGAGAACACACAGGCAAAACAGATTGTCCCAGTGGAAGATTCAGGGCTTAACTAATGTATTTGATTACCTCCATCCTCACAGAATACATAACACATAGAGCCAGTGTGGTGTAGTGGCAAGAGTGTTGGACTGGGAGCTGGGAGATCCGGGTTCTAGTCCCCACTCGGCCATGGAAGCTCACTGGGTGACTTTGGGCCAGCCACACACTCTCAGCCCAACCTACCTCTCAGGGTTGTTGTTGTGAGGATAAAATGGAGAGGAGGAGGAGGATAATGTAAGCCGCCTTGAGTTCCTTGCAAGAGGAAAAAAGGCGGGATATAAATGCAATAATAATAAAATAAATATAATAACAGCCTATGGTATTAATTCCAATGGTGCCTGGAGACCAGTCAAACAGACGAAACTTTTGTTAACTTCTAGCATCTGTATAATTAATCCATTTCATCTCACTCTTAAAGGAGCTCTGGCTGCCAAGACTTCCAAGATCTTTCTAGAATGCTGAACAATTTTTAGGAGGGGGCACTATTTTAAAAACTCTGGATTTTTTTTTTTAAGCGTGGCCTCCGGGAATAAAAAAAGGACAAAACAAGAATAAAGCAAATGTGATGGAGAACCAGAAAACGCTGGCTGCGAATGATGGGCATTGTAGTCCAACACAGATTGTGGAAGGCTGAGTCTTAAAGGAAGGTGGGAAATAAATGTGATTTTTTTAAAAAGCGTATTCAAGTTTTGCATTGTATGTGAAATCAGACTTTCCCTCTCATTTGAAGTAGAACATCTCTGCTCAATTTAGACTCCTAGTAATTTTCAAATTTTGCAAACCTAGGGTTGAATCCAGACTTAGTCATATTTAGAGGACAGCCATTGAAATCCATGGGACTTAGTCATGACTAACTCAAGTCCAATTGATTTCAGTGGGCTTACCCTAAGTCTGGATCTATCCCACTGGCAAGATGTACATGCTAGTTTGAATGTTACGATGCATGGCCTTATTTTTGCTTTTTACAGCTGATACAGAGAAGGCGCTACTTCAGATGAAAAATTAAAGGCAAGCAAGACTTCAATGAGCAGGAAACATTTTTGCTCTTGACGTGTTAATGCTCATGCAACAGAAGTAAATGTTTGGAAAATTATCTCTAAAGGCAGTACAGTGGCTTATCGGGGATTAGGCAAGAATGAATTGCTTCACCCCAAAGCAAGTCCTCTAGTAAATTAAGCAATGCAGACGAATGCTCTCCTACAGGGGATGTGGTACCGTAGGTCCAACCCAGCTACCACTCATACAGGGGATATGATGCAATTAGATGCCTGATTGCCTTTATCTGGACAGGCTATCAACAGGGCAGTCCCTGCCATGAGGTGGGGTGAATTCCCTTCTGGACCAGAAGGGGTGGCAGTTCATGAGCCCTCATCACTACCACTAGGGCTCCCTACCTCGGCCTGCTGCCATCTCACCACAGCGAAGCACCCTGCCGGCCCCACTCTCCCCCAGTGGGATCCTAGAATCCTAGAATAGTAGGGTTGGAAGGGGCCTACAAGGCCATTGAGTCCAATCCCCTGCTCAATGCAGGAATCCAAGTCAGAGCATCCCCGACAGATGGCTGTTCAGCCTCATCTTGAACGCCTCCAGTGTGGGAGAGCCCACTACTTCCCTGGGTAATTGGTTCCATTGTCGTATTGCTCTTACAGTCAGGAAGTTTTTCCTGATGTTCAGCCGGAATCTGGCTTCCTGTCACTTGAGCCCATGATTCTGTGTCCTGCGCTCTGGGATGATCGAGGAGAGATCCTGGCCTTCCTCTCTGTGACAACCTTTCAAGGACTTGAAGAGCACTATCATATCTCCCCTCAGTCTTCTCTTCTCAAGGCTAAACATGCCCAGTTCTTTCAGTCTCTCTTCATAGGGCTTTGTTTCCAGTCCCCTGATCATCTTTGTTGCCCTCCTCTGAACCCTCTCCAGTTTGTCTGCATCCTTCTTAAAGTGCAGTGCCCAGAGCTGGACACAGTATTCTAGATGAGGCCTAACCAGTGCTGAGTAGAGGGGAACTAGTACTTCCCGGGATTTGGAAGCTATGCTTCTACTAATGCAGCCCAAAAGAGCATTGGCCTTTTCTTGCAACCACATCACATTGTTGGCTCATATTCAGCTTGTGATTGACAACAATTCCAAGATCCTTCTCACTTGTAGTGTTGTTGAGCCACGTATCCCCCATCTTGTAACTGTGCATTTGGTTTCTTTTTCCTAGGTGCAGAACTTGGCATTTAACTCTATTAAATGTCATTGTTGTTTTCTGCCCAGCGCTCCAGTCTATCAAGATCACTTTGAATTTTGTTTCTGTCTTCCAAAGTATTAGCTATCCCGCCCAATTCTGTGTCATCTGCAAATTTGATCAGCATTCCCTGTACCTCCTCCTCCAAATCATTAATAAAAATGTTGAAGAGCACTGGGCCCAGGACTGAGCCCTGTGGTACCCCACTCGTTACCTGTCCCCAGTTTGAGAAGGTCCCATTGATAAGCACTCTTTGAGTCCGATTCTGTAGCCAACTGTGGATCCACCGGATCGTTGTTTCATCTAGCCCACTTTGAGCTAGTTTGCTCATCAGGATATCATGGGGCACTTTGTCGAAAGCTTTGCTGAAGTCGAGGTATATGATGTCTACAGCATTCCCACGGTCTACAAGGGAGGTTACTTGATCAAAAAATGAGATCAGATTCGTCTGGCAGGATTTGTTCTTGACAAATCCATGTTGGCTTCGAGTAATCACGGCATTGTTGTCAAGGTGCTTCCAGATGGATTGCTTTATGATCTGCTCCAGAATTTTCCCAGGGATTGATGTCAGACTGACTGGTCTGTAGTTCCCAGGTTCCTCCTTTTTACCCTTTTTGAAGATAGGGACAACATTAGCCCTCCTCCAGTCATCTGGCACTTCCCCCGTCCTCCATGATTTCTCAAAGAGAATAGAGAGCGGTTCTGAGAGTTCTTCTGCCAATTCCTTTATTACTCTAGGATGCAGTTCATCTGTCCCTGGAGAGCTGAACTCATTCAAAGTCATTAGGTGTTCCTTGACCATATGCCTATCGATCTGACGCTGCAATCCTGCTCCTTCAGCCTGTACTTCGCCTTTGCCAGGGGGGTCATAGATCCTCTTTTGGGAGAAGACTGAGCCAAAGTAGGAATTGAGCACTTCTGCCTTTTCTTTGTCATCTTTTATCATTTTGCCATCCTTATTTAATAGCTGAACCACCAATTTCTTTCCTCTGTCTTTTACTATGCACGTATGTGAAGAAAGCCTTTTTGTTGTTTTTAGCATCCATTGCTAACCTCAGCTCATTCTCAGCTTTAGCCTTCCTGACGCCATCCCTGCAATTCTGTGCTACCTGCCTGTAGTCTTTCTTTGTTGCTTGGCCTTCTTTCCACTTCCTATATGTGTCCTTTTTTGTTTTCAGGTAATCTCTGAGCTTGTTGTGAAGCCACCTTTTCTTCTTGTTGGAATTGTTTGTAATTGTGCCTTGAGAATTTCCCTTTTTAAAAGCTCCCACCCATCTTGGACTCCTTTTCTCATTAGAGTCACTTGCCATGGGACCTGTTCTTTAATAATCTGGAGCAGGTTCAGTTCAGCAGGTACAATTTCTCCTATCACTGCGATACTCTAATAGGAGTAGTCGGTGGACAAGCTATGGAATTCTAAAGGGATGGAAATCCTAGAGCACCTAGAACGCCTCTCCTGGCATGAACCGACCCATACACTATGCTCTGCATCCAAGGCCCTCCTCTGGGAGCCTCCTCCCAGAGAAGCTCAGAGGGCAGCAACAAGGGAGAGGGTCTTTTTGGTGGCGGCTCCCCATTTGTGGAATAATCTCCCTGATGCGGCCTGCCTGGCACCAACATTGTCATTTTTTTAGTGCCAGGTTAAAACTGCCCTCTTCTCTCAGGCATTTGGCAGCATATGACTCTCTGATTGTCTCTGGCTGATTGTTTTAAATTGTTTTAGGTATATTTTGTTGTTGTGTGTATTATTTGTTTTATGTCATTATGTGAATGGTTTTTATATTTTATATCATGTATTTTAATGGTTTTTAATTTTTGTGAACCACCCAGAGAGCGTCGGCTATGGGGCGGTATAGAAATATAATAAATGGAATGAAATGAAATACAGAAAAAAGTCATTGCAAGTGTACCTAGATGGAAAGGGCTGGCCTTGTAGGGTTACATGTCTTTTTGTCCTGAAACTGCAGTTCCCACAGAGTGGGAAATAGGGGATTCTGGCCTTTTAAGGCCAAGGCCCTTCAAGAGATATGGTGCTGTGGGAAAACTTCAGCCAAGCCACATTCGGCCAGCTTAGGGCAGAGTTGTTCCTAGGTACAAACAGTACGGCTGCAGGCTCTGAACTGCATTAAAGGCTTTAGAGCTCCCCGCAGCTAGCCAGCAGGAGGGGGCTTGGACTGAGAAGTGAAGGGAGGACTCTGGGGCTGCTTTCTGTTCTGCAGAAGGTCAAGTCGTGCCGGTTTGGTTTTTTTGTTCCAATTTGACTAAGCGTGTGGGTGGTGCAGTTAGGTAATTTTAGACCCTGGACTTAATGGTTTTAGGAGCAATCCTATTCATGTTTAGACAGGAAAAAGTCCTACAACTCCCAGCATGCCCCAGCCAGCTGTGGCTGGCTGGGGCATGCTGGGAGTTGTAGGCCTTTTTCCTGTCTAAACATGCATAGGATTGCGCCCTTACTGAGGGCGCTTGAGATGACCACATGGTATTACTTCAGTTGCGCACACACAGCTAACACTTCTCGTTCACTCACTGCCCACCAAGTCCTTCTGCATTCCTAACAGAGGGTGGCGGCGGTGTGGTGGGGATGTGTTTGCAGACCCTGATTTTAAAAAAGAAAGGAAAAAAATTGCTCTGAACATGTGCAGTGTTGTGTTTTAAAACTTGCCTAAAACAAAGCACCATTCTGACTACAGGTATAAAGCTGGGTTTGCTTCTGCTGCCCCGACCCTAAACACATTTATGTGGGAATAAACTCTATTTGGTTTTAGAAAAGGATTATCTATTTTTAAAATAAAAACAAAAAACGAGCATTTGTACAATTTATGTACATTCCTGCTTGGCTGCTCCCAATGATAAAAAAAAATAGGAGGAAAGGCTACTGCGGCAAGCAGCGTCAGCCCCAACGGGCCCCTGAATTCAGGGCCAGTTTGCCATGGCCCCTGACGCATAGCACTCTCTGGGTGGTCATTCCAGGGGGCCCTGGGCTGCGGGGCGCTGGAATTTGATCCCAAAGTCCAGCCCTAGCTGCCCCACTGTGGTGGTGGGACATGGCAACTGATTTAGGGTGGCCAGATGCCAGTGAGGGCAGAACTCATATGCCTTTAATTGTTTTGCAGAAGAGGGATTTTGTAGCTCGCAGGACAGGCTACACTTGCTGAAATTCCCTCTTCTGCACCAGTGGTAGGCAGAAGGAAGATGTGGATCTAATGATAGATTTCTGGGTGGTTTGTAGTAGATCAGCAAGTATTTCTGACTCTCAACAGTTTAACAATAGCAACAACAAAGTGACCCCCCCCCCCATTGTACTGCTGAAATTAAGAAAGCTCGGGGGTAACCAGGAGTGGCATTTTGGGCAGAACAACTAGGACCTCCATTCATCCTGAGATTCCAAAGAAATTCCTGGACTCAGCTTTTGAGTAAAAAACAAAGTAGATCCTGTAAGCCTGAAGTCTGCCTACCCCTGCTCTACACAACTATTAAAGATTCAGAAGCCCTGTCCTTTTTTGCATCTGGTCACCCTAATTTCTCCTTATCCCATAACATTCTTCTGCTCTTCTTAAGGTACGGCGATTGCACCTGCAAGAGCAACAATTCCTCCTGTGCAAGCACCGGGTCATTACTGACCCCTAGAGGGATGCCGCTTGCGCTGGTGTTTTCATGGCAGACTGTAGCGGGGTGGTTTGCCATTGCCTTCCCCAGTCGTGACTAGGGATGGCAGAGAATTCCTCCACGGATCATGGTGAGGCTGAATGCCAGTGCATTCGGCTCCCCGAACTCCGTGGCAGAATGGCCTGCCACCCCCCCGCCCCCCCGCGGATCCCCCCTGGGACGAGACTCGCCTGGGGCGGATCTTCCGAGTGTTGGTGGCTGTGGCTGCCGGTCTTCCGACCGGCTGCCGCCACCGCCATTTCCACTCTTGTAAAAGAAAAAAAGAAAGAAAGAAAAAGACGTGATTGGCTACGTAAAGATTTATGTAGCCTAGCATGACTAGGTTAAAACAAAAACAAAAACACGACGTGATAGGCTACGTAAATCTTTATGTAGCCTATCATGGCTGGGTGGGTTAAAAAAAAAAAAAAAACCGCGTATGCAAATGGCAGCGGCTACGGCCGCCACCATTTGCATTCCTTATTTTTTCCGTCTTAATCTACGTAAATATTTACATAGATTATGACGGCGAAAATCAAGGGGAACGCAAATAGCGTAGCGGGCACTATTTGCGTCCCTTTTTGATTCCCCGTTTTAGCCTACGTAAATATTTACGTAGGCTAAAACGGGGAATCAAAAAGGGACGCAAATAGCGCCCGCTACGCTATTTCCGTTTCCCTTGATTTTCACCGTCATAGTCTACGTAAATATTTACGTAGATTAAGATGGCAAAAATAAGGAACGCAAATGGTGGCGGCCATAGCCGCCGCCATTTGTGTACACGTTTTTTTTTTGTTTGTTTTACCCAGAGCCCTCCGCGGCCAGAAATCCGGCTGCGGACGGCTCTGGCCTGGCCGGGCCTGGCTGGCTACTCCGCGGAGCTGCTGCGGAGCACAGCCGGCCTCGAAGAATTTCGGGGGGGGGGGAGGAACGGAGCGCCTCCCCCCTGGCGAGGATTCCGGGGGGAGGGACGGAACGCCCCCCCCCCGCACCATCAACATAATCCAGGAACAGGTAAGTGACTTTCGTACATCTCTAGTCATGACTACCTTTCCCCCAGCCAGCTGGGTACTCATTTTACCGACCTCGGAAGGATGGAGGGCTGAGTCGACCTGAGCCAGCTACCTGAGACCCGGCTTCTGCTGGGATCGAACTCAGGTCATGGGGAGAGTTTCAGTTGCAATTAGGGGTGTATGAAACCCCACTTACCTGGCTCCACTGGGGTCCACAGGTGGGGGGAGGCGATTCATTTCTCCCCCCTGAATCCTCGACCGAGGGGGGAGGCGACCCGTTCCTCCCCCCCAGAATCCTTCCCAGCTGGCTCTGCTCCGCAGCCAGGCCGCAGAGGCGCTGGCTGGGCTGATCCGCAGCAAGGCCTCCACCCGCTGCCGGGCTGCTGCGGACGCAAATGGCGTCCTGCGGCCATTTGCGGCCGCAGCAGCCTGGCAGTGGCTGGAGCCACCACCACTTCATCCGCTGCCGCCGCCGCATCCAGCACCAGGTAGGTCCATCCCGGGGGGATTCTGCGGGGTGGCGAAGGGGGTGGCCGTTCCGTCACGGACTCAGGGGGGCCGGATTCTAAAGATTCCGGCCTCACTGGAGTCCGTGGCGGAATTCTCTGACATCCCTAGTTGCAATACTGCCGTCTACCACTCTGCGCCACACGAGGCTCTTAAGAGCAACAGTAAAAAAAGGTGTCCCCAACCAGTCGTGTCCGACTCTAGGGTGCGGTGCTCATCCCCATTTCTAAGCCGAAGAGCCAGCGCTGTCCGAAGACGCTTCCGTGGTCATGTGGCCGGCTTGACGGAAAACCGAGGTGCACGGAACGCTGTTACCTTTCCCGCCGAGGCGGTACCTATTTATCTACTTGCAATTGAAAGCTTGCAACCTAGCTTTCGAACTGCTAGGTTGGCAGAAGCTGGGACTGAAGACAGGAGCTCACTCCATCACGCAGCACTCGGGTCTCGAACTGCTGACCTGCCGACCTTCCAGTCTGCAGTTCAGCGTCTTAACCACTAAGCCACCGTGGCCCCTTAAGAGCAACAGTACCCTGATGTTAAGGATGTATTTTTTCTTTTTATATAAAACAATTAATAGGTGGGGGAAAATATTCAGTGCACACCATCAGGACTGGGGGAAAATATCTGATGTTCTTGGAAGTCAACATGAAATTTTTATAGTGCATGGGGTTGAGAAAAAATGGCTGTGGTCCTAAATACATTTACTGGGGAGTAAATCTACTGAACACAGTAGGGCTTACTTCTGACTAAACACTCATAGAATGGTACTGAAAATTCCTAACTCAGTCAGGTGCTGAGATTTTTCCTAGGGTGCAGGGAGACCCTGTACTTTTAATACTGTAGAAGAGGGCACTTTGGAAGCCGCAAACTGTAACGCAGTGGTAAGAAAATACTATTTTAATTATTTTTCTACATTTACAGTGCAATCATATATGTGTGGTTAAACCAAAAATGGATTATGAGAAGCTCTGAAAGGATCTCTCCAAACTGAGAGAATGGACATCAAAATGGCAAATGGAGTTCAATGTAAGCAAGTGCAAAGTGATACATGTTGGGGCAAAAAATCCCAACTTTAAGTATAAGCTGATGGGATCTTAGCTAGCAGTGACTAAGAAAGAGATCTTGGGGTTGTGGTAGACAGCTCAATGAAGATGTCAATCCAGTGTGCGGTTGCTGTGAAAAAGGCAAACTCCATGTTAGGCATAATTAGGAAAGGTATTGAAAATAAAACTGCCAATATCATACTGCCCTTATATAAATCTATGGTGCAACCACACAGTTCTGGTCACCGCACCTGAAAAAGGATATTGTAGAGCTGGAAAAGGTGCAGAGAAGGGCAGCTAAAATGATCAAGGGGCTGGAGCATTTCCCCAGTGAGGGAAGGTTACAACAGCTGGGATTGTTTAACCTGGAAAAACGGTGAGTAAGGGGAGACATGACAGAGGTGTACAAAATTATGCACAGTGTGGAGAATGTGGATAGGGAGACATTTTTCTCCCTCTCTCATAATACTAGAACCCTGGGTCATCCCATGAAGCTGATTGGTGGGAGATTCAAGACAGATAAAAAGAAGTACCTCTTCACACAGTGCATAGTTAAATTATGGAATTAACTTCCACAAGATGTAGTGATGGCCACCAATTTGTTTGGCTTTAAAAGGAGATTGGACAAATTCCTGGAGGAGGAGGCTGTCAATGTCTACCAGTCCTGGTGGCTATATGATACCTCCAGTATCAGAGGCAGTATGCCTATGTACACCAGTTGCTGGGGAACATGGGCGGGAGGGTGCTGTTGCATTCATGTCCTGGTTGTTGGTTTCCCGTGGGCAGCTGATTGGCTACCATGTGAACAGAATGCTGGACTAGATGGATCTTGGTCTGATCCAGCATGACTCTTCTTATGTTCTTGTGTGTATACTCAGAAATAAATACCATTAGGATCACTGGGAATTACTCCCAGGTAATGAAGTACAGGACTGAAGACTTAATGACCCTATCAACACTTTTTCTGCTATACAATTATGAAAAGGAACCCTATCTTCCTTTTGAGTCTGATCACTTCAGTGTTTCTATGCCTGAATTCTGGAGAGATTCTGAAATCCCAATCCAAGGAAGAGACTGCTGGGTCAGCCTTTTGGGAAGTAGAGTAGGCAGATAACTTCATAAATCCAGTACACATATCAGTAAAACCTACATATGGTGTAAAATTAGATTATGTTAGCAGGAGTGAGCAACTTGTGGCCCTCCAGAAGTTTTGGCCTACAATTGCCATGAACCCCCACCATTGGCTATGCTGGCTAGGGCTGGCGGAAGTTGTAGGCAAAACATTCGGATGGCCACAAGTTCCCTACCCCTGCTCTATATGACTACCTTATTTTTATTGTTAGAAGGAACATTACTTATTTGAAAGGGTGGCCCCAGAGCATCATAGTCCTTTCAGCAATCGTACTGATAGGACAAATACTTTTGGAGACACGATCATAGCACATCACAATGACAAGCACATTGATTAAAACTATGTAAATAGGACAAGCGAAAGAAATAGTTGAAGTCAACCTGTCAACACACACTTGCCCTTCCAAAACTAAGTTTTACCACTCCTTGCTGGAACCATTTTCAGATTCCTCCAACCCTACTCTGTGCACACTTACAGGGAAATAAGACCTATTGGGTTGAATGGTACTTCCTCCCAAGTGTGCCAGTGTGGTGTAGTGGCAAGACTGCTGACGTGGGAGTTGGGAGATCCGGGTTCTAGTCCCCACTCAGCCATGGAAGCTCACTGGGTGACTTTGGGCCAGTCACAGACTCTCAGCCCAGCCTACCTCATAGGGTTATTGTTGTGAGGATAAAATGGAGGAGGATGATTATGTACACTGCCTTGGGTTCCTTAAGGAGGAAAAAAGGCAGGATATAAATGTAATAAAGAAATAAAGTGTGCAACCTTAGAGAAATCTTTTTAATATATATCCTATCTACCCCCCCCTTCTCCCCCCACCTCGTTCTCTCTTTAACACACTCACCCTAACCTTCTAAATTAACCATCTGAACAGCCTGCTATCTGCCGCTCCTGGACTGTGCCCTGGCAGAAGAGCAAATGCAGGAGAAAGAGAAATGCAACCTCTGTGAACGGTTTAACGAACAACTCTGATAACAAACAACTCAGAATACAAAGGACCGACATGCAACTCTCACAGCATGTATTGTACTCACTTCATATAACATATTAGGTGTCCCGGTGGCAACAGTCTTTTGTAACGAACAGTCCTCAGCTTCTTGAATGGTTTCACATTGAAAGACGGTTCATAAACAGGAACAGTTTGTCGTTCGGGGAGCACTGTCCACAGACAGGTATAAAGTTGCTGCCTTTGTTTTCTGGCAGGGCAGCTGTGCCCTTAAATGATACAAGACAGGCAGAATTTCAACAGATACAGCTTTTGAGAGGATATTTTGTTGTTGTAGGAAACTTTTATTCACCTACTGAGTTTCTGCCTATCACGCAGCTAGCTAATACACAGAAATGCTACCAGAATGGTGAAAATGCTATACAAGTGATAACTCTGGACCTCTTCGTTGCGATCTTAAATGAAACTTGTATAGTACATTAAAAAAGATGTGCTGAGGACTTTTTGCTGAATATAACCTATCATGGAATTCTTTGGTTATTGTAAATTTATAATCCCCTATTGGTCAATGGAGGGAGCAATCCTATGGCTGCTAGTCAGTGGCTAGACGGCCATAGGATATTTGGTTTTCTGGGAACTGACCTTGGAGCTCGCGCTCCGAGGTCAGCTCTCGGAGAACCGAACTTTCTCCCTTCCGTGCTGCCTCGCAGGCAGCACAGAACAGCCCTGGGCTCTGCGCTCGCAAGAGGAGCGCAGAGCGGCCAAAGCGGGGCGCTCCGGGGTGGGGAGGACGGAAATGCCGGTACGACACACCCGATGTGTGTGTAGCTGAAATTGACTGTCTAGCCGCAAATGCATTGCAGGAGAAGTGTGAAGGGAACGATCCCCTCCATGCTTCTCCTGCCCTGCATTGGATAGGCGGCTGCCTCCGAGTTTGGAGGCGGCCGCCTACCTGCACAGGAATGCACCCTTAATCTTTTGTATGTATTAGAAGTACAAAATGCTTTGAGCAGTATCCACTGCTACCCCTGCGCTAGTGGGACCCACCACTGGTGTAGTGGGAAGCTAGCAGATCCTGAAGCAATTGGAAATTAGCCAAAACACTAGTTTCCAGAACAAGGCAAGTCAGCTTGCAGAAGGGAGCTCCACTGACCTGTCTTATTCCGGATGTGAGCGTTTCTGCTCATTTCCGAGGTTGCTTTTGGAAGTGCTTGTTTCCTGTTGCACCAGCGGTGGGTCCCACTGGTGCAACAGAAACAGCAGGAGCACAGTGGCGGTGCTGGATACTGCCCTTGTGATAAAGCCACTATTGCCCTGAAATGACTAAAATTATTTGCATTACATAAGCTACCTTAAACCCTCTCTCTTATATACGATACTTGACAATATCTTCCACTCCATCCTGTTTGATGACTCACAAGTTCGTATCCAAATTGCAACATATACTTTTTTTAAATGCACAGACACTCCACAAGCATCAAATATTTAAGAACCAGTCAGGGCTGAGGGAAGAAGTTGGGCTCCTAGAAATGTGAAGTTTCTAGAATCCATATCAAATCCTACATGTGTGATTTTCAGCTCTGCTTACAGCAAGAGAAGATGATCCAATAAGACACTGCATAACTCCTAGCATAATTGTGTTGATTGGTCCTGGGCTTCCATAGAGGTGCTCAAGAGAAGGCGATCTGTAGTAGCAGAACTTGCATTGATAAACTCATATCATCCAACTATAGACAGAAGCCTAGAACAAATAGTTTCTCATCCCACCCTGCAATTGGAATGGACAAATCTGTCAGTTTCTCTCGGTTTCTCCTTTTTCCAAAACTCCGTTTGTTTCATCCTGTTTCTGCATCAGTTTGAGACTTTTTTTTCAGAGCCCACTAGGAAGCATGCATGGATTTTTGTGCTCATTTCTTCTAATATATGAATTTTGCATATACATGAGCTTTTCTACACAAGGCTGTTAATCCGCTGTATCTACTTTTGGTTTCATCACAGAATTGAGATCTGCGCACTACAGAAGAGTGTTTCCTTTCCTGCTTTTCTACTATATAACCACTAGGTAACACTATGGTACAGTGAAATAGTGCAAATACACAAGTAAAAAAAAGGAATTTCATCCCCTTTCACAATTAAATGCTGCATTTTACCTGCTCTAAAAAACGTCGCTGAAAGTGCTTGATAGACACAGAAGTGAAACTGGAGGGTCACAATGTTGTCTAAAGCAGCAGTCCCCAACTTTTTTGGGACCAGGGACTGGTCCATGGAAGCCAATTTTTCCACGGACTGGGGGGGGGGGGATGGGACTGGGCTGCAGTAAGGGTGTGGGAACCCCCTTACCTTGGGTCCACGTGGGGGGCGATCTATCCCTCCCCCCTGGAATCCTCGCCGGCCCTGGCCAGCTCCGCTCGAGTCTGCAGAGCTGCTGGCCGGCTCCAGCTGGGGGAGGACTTCCGGCCGCTGGGATGCCATTTACGTCCCTGTTCTGCCAATATGCTTCCGGTCAGAATTTTGGTGATGACATTTTCATAGAATCATAGAATCATAGAATAGTAGGGTTGGAAGGGGCCTACAAGGCCATTGAGTCCAACCCCCTGCTCAATGCAGGAATCCAAGTTACAGCATCCCTGACAAATGGCTGTCCAGCCTCGTCTTGAAGGCCTCCAGTGTGGGAGAGCCCACCACCTCCCCAGGTAATTGGTTCCATTGTCGTATTGCTCTTACAGTCAGGAAGTTTTTCCTGAAGTTCAGCCAGAATCTGGCTTCCTGTAACTTGAGCCCATTATTCCTTGTTCTGCACTCTGGGATGATCACGAAGAGATCCTGGCCTTCTTCTCTGTGACAACCTTTCAAGTACTTGAAGAGTACTATCATATCTCCCCTCAGTCTTCTCTTCTCAAGGCTAAACATGCCCAGTTCTTTCAGTCTCTCTTCATAGGGCTTTGTTTCCAGTCCCCTGATCATCTTTGTTGCCCTCCTCTGAACCCTCTCCAGTTTGTCTGCATCCTTCTTAAAGTGTGGTGCCCAGAACTGGACACAGTACTCCAGATGAGGCCTAACCAGTGCTGAGTGGAGGGGAACTAGTACTTCCCGGGATTTGGAAGCGATGCTTCTATGAATGCAGCCCAAAAGAGCATTTGCCTTTTTTGCAGCCACATCACATTGTTGGCTCATATTCAGCTTGTGATCGACAACAATTCCAAGATCCTTCTCGCTTGTAGTGTGGTTGAGCCACGTATCCCCCATCTTGTAACTGTGCATTTGGTTTCTTTTTCCTAGGTGCAGAACTTGGCATTTGTCCCTATTAAATGTCATTCTGTTGTTTTCTGCCCAGTGCTCCAGTCTATCAAGATCACTTTGAATTTTGTTTCTGTCTTCCAAAGTATTAGCTATCCCGCCCAATTTTGTGTCATCTGCAAATTTGATCAGCATTCCCTGCACCTCCTCCTCCAAGTCATTCATAAAAATGTTGAAGAACACTGGGCCCAGGACTGAGCCCTGCGGTACCCCACTCGTTACCTGTCCCCAGTTTGAGAAGGTCCCATTGATAAGCACTCTTTGAGTCCGATTCTGTAGCCAACTGTGGATCCACCGGATCGTTGTTTCATCTAGCCCACTTGGAGCTAGTTTGCTCATCAGGATATCATGGGGCACTTTGTTGAAAGCTTTGCTGAAGTCGAGGTATATGATGTCTACAGCATTCCCACGGTCTACAAGGGAGGTTACTTGATAAAAAAAATGAGATCAGATTTGTCTGGCAGGACTTGTTTTTGACAAATCCATGTTGGCTTCGAGTAATCACGGCATTGTTGTCAAGGTGCTTCCAGATGGATTGCTTTATGATCTGCTCCAGAATTTTCCCAGGGATTGATGTCAGACTGACTGGTCTGTAGTTCCCAGGTTCCTCCTTTTTACCCTTTTTGAAAATAGGGACAACGTTAGCCCTCCTCCAGTCATCTGGCACTTCCCCCGTCCTCCATGATTTCTCAAAGAGAATAGACAGCGGTTCTGAGAGTTCTTCTGCCAGTTCCTTTATTATTCTAGGATGCAGTTCATCTGGCCCTGGAGATTTGAACTCATTCAAAGTAATGAGGTGTTCCTTGACCATATGCCTGTCGATCTCAAGCTGCCATCCTGCCCCTTCAGCCTGTACTTCGCCTTTGCCAGGGGGGTCATAGACCCTCTTTTGGGAGAAGACTGAGCCAAAGTAGGAATTGAGCACCTCTGCCTTTTCTTTGTCATCTGTTATCGTTTTGCCATCCTTATTTAATAGCTGAACCACCATTTCTTTCCTCTGCCTTTTACTATGCACGTAGCTGAAGAAAGCCATTTTGTTGTTTTTAACATCCCTTGCTAACCTCAGCTCGTTCTCAGCTTTAGCCTTCCTGACGCCATCCATGCAATTCTGCGCTACCTGCCTGTACTCTTCCTTTGTTACTTGGCCTTCTTTCCACTTCCTATATGTGTCCTTTTTTGTTTTCAGGTCATCCCTAAGCTTTTTGTGAAGCCACACTGGCTTCTTCTGTTGTCTTCCACCTTTTCTTCTTGTTGGAATTGCTTGTGATTGTGCCTTGAGAATTTCCTTTTTTAAAAGCTCCCACCCATCTTAGACTCCTTTTCTCGCTAGCATCGCTTGCCATGGGACCTTACTGATCATTGTTCTGAGTTTATGAAAATCAGCTTTCCTAAAATCCAGGGTACGCTTTTGACTACACTCGGCTTTTGCTTCCCTTAGAACCAAGAACTCAAGTACAACATGGTCGCTTTCCCCCAGAGTTCCTGTAACTGCTACTTTATCCACTAAGTCATCTCTGTTGGTTAGGATCAAGTCAAGGATAGCCGATCCTCTAGTTCCTTCCTCTACTTTCTGTAGGAGGAAGTTATCCGCCACACAAGTCAGGAATTTCCTGGAGGGGCCATGTTTTGCAGAATTTGTCTCCCAACAAATATCGGGGAAATTGAAGTCCCCCATTACTACCACATCATGCTTCCTTGAAACATTGGCTATTTGCTTTTCAAAAGTTTCATCCTTGTCTTCTCCTGGATTGGGTGGCCGGTAGTAGACTCCGACCACCAGGTTCCTTTTATTCTGTGCTCCATTTATTTCAACCCAGATGCTCTCGATGGGGCTACCAAGCTCCTCCTCCTGTATTTCTGTGCAGAGATATGTATTTTTCACATACAGTGCAACCCCACCTCCCTTTCTGTTCCTCCTGTTCTTTTTGAACAAGTTATATCCTTCAATTGCTGTATTCCAGTCATGAGAGTCATCCCACCAAGTCTCAGTTATACCTATCAGGTCATAATATCCCTCTTGTATTAAGAGTTCAAGTTCATTCTGTTTGTTTCCCATACTCTGGGCATTAGTATATAGACATCGAAGACCATGTGCTTCATAGTCTGGCTTTCTTCCTACATGTGTCTGAAGACTATTATTGGGCGTTATCAGAGCTGTTCTCTCCATTGCAGTGCATGTGCCTATGTCCATTGTTACCCCCAACATTACATCTCCCTTCCCCGTAGGATTCAGTTTAAAGCCCTCCTGATGAAGTTCTTCATGCTGTGGCCAAATACATTCTTCCCAGCCTTTGTGAGGTGCAACCCATCCCTAGCCAACAGCCCATTTTCCAGGAAGTATAGCCCGTGGTCCCAGAATCCAAATCTCTCTCGTCGGCACCACCTTCGTAGCCAGTCATTCACCCGGAGTATTTTTCGTTCCCTTTCTGTCCCTCTTCTAACTACTGGAAGGATGGATGAGAAAACTATCTGGGCCCCAAAGTTCTTGAGTTTCCTTCCCAAAGCTTCAAAGTCTGATGTGATTTCTTTGTAGCTCCGCTTGGCGGTATCATTTGTTCCCACATGGATGAGAAGAAAGGGATACCTGTCAGTGGGCTTTATGAGTGCAGGCAACCTTTCAGTCACGTCTCTAATCTGTCCTCCCGGGAGACAACATACCTGGCGAGTCCATGGGTCTTCGCGACATACTTGGGTCTCGATCCCACGCAGCAAGGAGTCTCCCACTACTACCACTCTTCTCTTCTTCTTCTTGTAGGCCTGGGTTTCATCGCCTCTGTTTGACTGACCTTTAGCCTCTTGCTCACTCTCATGCAGGTTCCCCTGTCATTCTTCCTCTGCAGGCTGTCCTCCAGTCTCATCCGCAAGTACCTGGAATCGGTTCCACAGCTCCACTGCTTCCACCGGTGCAGAGTGGCGTCTAGTTCTTCTTCTCCTAACTGTCACCCTTTTCCAAGGAGTATCCTCTATTCCATTTTTCTTCACCTCAGCATTTCCCACTGCCTCATCTTGCTGTCGCTCCTCAAGCTTCTGGTCTGCCCTTTGCTGCTGTAGTTCCCCCATTCTGTCCAAGAACTCTTCGTGTTCTCTTATTCCCCGGAGGGTCGACAGTCGCCGCTCCAGTCCACTTACTTTTTCCTCCAGCAGCGTGATCAACTTGCACTTGTTGCAGGTGTAGGCCATGTTGTTCTCAGGCAAGAAAACAAACATTGCACACACCTTGCAGGTCACCACCACTGGAGAGTCTTGTCCTTCCATAGCCTCTTTTCCCTTTTTGTGTCTAGCTTTGTGATTGTTCTAGACTAGCCTGTGCCTGCTCCTCTACTCAGTAGAGGTTAAAAGCAGAGTCCCACTGGTGTGAAAGTGTGTGTTACAAGACAAATAAATGGAAAAAAGTTAGTTAAAATAAAAAATGAAAAAAATGAAAAAAAATGTTAGGGGCCTCCCCCTTGACCTCCCCTGGCCAACTCCCCTGGCCAACTCCTGTTTGCTCCCCCTGTTCGCTCACTCTGTTCGCTCGCTCTCTGGGAGCTTGCCTGCTTCTGTAGTCCCTGGACAAGCTGGAGCAGCTTGCTCTGCTCTGCTGGGAGGCGGAAAACAGTAATAGGCTATAATAGGCTAACAGTAATAGGCCAGCTCTATCTCTCTTTCTCATCAAAACCAGGTGAGGCAGTGGCTGTTCTGAACCAGTGCCTGGGCACGGTAATGGACTGGATGAGGGCCAATAAACTGAAACTCAATCCAGACAAGACGGAGGTACTGTTAGTGGGTGGTTCGTCTGCCCGGCTAGGTGATAATCAACCTGTTCTGGAGGGGGTTGCACTCCCCCTAAAGGATCTGGTTCGTAGTTTGGGGGTGCTCTTGGATCCAGAACTGTCACTTGAGGCACAGGTGAACTCAGTGGCACGGAGCACTTTTTATCAGCTTAGGCTGGTATACCAACTACGCCCTTATCTGGACAGAGATAGCCTAGCTACAGTTATCCATGCTCTGATAACTTCTCGTCTGGATTACTGCAATGCGTTATACGTGGGGCTGCCTTTGAAAACGGTCCGGAAACTTCAGCTGGTCCAAAATAGGGCAGCAAGATTGTTAACAGGGACTGGCCTGCGAGCTCATATTACGCCAGTACTTTTCCAGCTGCACTGGCTGCCGGTCCATTTCCGGGCCCGATTCAAAGTGCTGGTGTTAACATTCAAAGCCCTTAACGGCTTGGGGCCAGGTTACCTGAAGGATCGCCTCCTCCCATATGTGCCTGCCCGGACCTTAAGATCATCAGCAGCAGCCCTTCTCCGTGAGCCCCTGCCAAAGGAAGTGAGGCGGGTGGCTACTAGGAGGAGGGCTTTTTCTGTTGTGGCACCCCGGCTCTGGAATGAGCTCCCTAATGAGGTTCGCCTGGCGCCTACATTGTACTCCTTTCGGCGCCAGGTGAAGACCTCTTTATTTTCCCAGGCATTTTAGCTTTCTAAATTTTTATCTTTGCTGTTTTAAATCTGTATTTTAAACTCCTGTACTGCTGCTAGGTTTTATTGTGGTTGTATTGTTATATTGTGGTTTTAATGTTCTATTTATTTTAAATTGTTTTAATGTGTGTTGTTTGGTTTTAGTTTTTGTGAACCGCCCAGAGAGCTTCGGCTATTGGGCGGTATAGAAATAAATAAATAAATAAATAAATAAATAAAATAAATACTGCAAAGAACAGGGCCGGAGCTGGCCGGCAGATCTGTGGACTCGCCGCAGAGCGGAGCCGGCCAAGGCCCGCGGACCCAAGGTAAGGGGGGGTTCCCACACCCCTACTGTGGCCCGGTCCGTGGCCTGGGGGTTAGGGACTCCTGGTCTAAAGAACCTGTAAATAACCGTAAGGAACGAGGAGCACATGATAAATGCCTTGTGTAGAAAAGCCCTATCTCTGTATCTGCCTCCACTCAGCTGATCGCCTTCCCTGGTAGGTTGATGGGGGTTGTAGATCTAAACAACTGGAGGGCTGAATGTGGCCAACCTCTGCATATATTACATAGGTACAGCCAGCATCCCACCCTCCTACCTAGAGTGTTGCCAGCTGCATGGGACATATACAGGATCATGCTCTTTGCACTCTCAAAGGTGCGTGAGAGAGGGAAGGGGCTACAAAGCCATTCTTACAGCTGCTTGCTCTCTAAAAATGGACGTCAGCTAGAAATGACTTCAAAATGAGATCTAACATTCCCTTAAATGTATCATGAGTTTATATATGAGAGGGGTGAGACACGCTAGCAGACATGAATATAAAGTCAAGATTTCTGGCTACATTCCTCTTCCCAATCTCCCACACAGAGTTGCAGATGTTTCTTATTTTAAAGGGTCATCTCCCCCCACCCCCCAACATCATCAGAGTCTTATGGAACGTAACGGATGTCCCTTATTTCTCCATTTTCTCAGGACCTTATAGATTGTAAAACACCAAACCTGATGAATCCAACCGACCCTCTTCATGCAACATTAATGTGAGCCCCTCTTTTTGTATGACTGTTGTGGGATTATTTTTTTTTTAAGGGAAGAATGTCATTTTAAACTGAAGGTGGATTCTAATAGATGTAGGTACCTTATTTGATTTAAAGATGCCAGAAATGCAAGACTCGGCTGATTTTACTTATTAGCCGGTAAAATCTGATTTATCGCTTGCGAAATAAGCCAGAATACGCTCTTCCAATTAATTTCTCACTGTGCTAGTATAACAACTTCTGTGTTTTGCCTTACATGCTTGGTGACTCAGTCAAGAGACTTTTGGAGAAATGCATGATTTCAGGTTGTTCGATTTTCCCCTTTGCTTAGAGAAAAAAAGAAACTGAGGCTAGGCATGTGCAGCTGAAACAACTACATATTTTACTGTGTATCCCTGCTCTGCATTTGCCTTCTCTTCCCTTCCCATTGAATTTTAGACTGTAAGCTCCTTCAGCAAGAACCAGTCCTCTTGTACCAGGGCTGGCCCTACCATTAGGCAGAGTGAGGCAGTCACCTCAGGCGGCAGATGCTGAGGGGCGGTGAGGTTTTGGAAGACAGAACTGTGCGCCACTTGGTCTTCCTTGCACCCCTTAAGCTAGCTTGCGGTCTTCAGCGGTAGTGGAGGATGCTGTCCCACTGCCAGTGTTAAGTAAGATTCAACTCTCAGCCTAGTTGGCTTATGTAGGTGGAATGCGGGGGCACCGCCTTTCCTTCACCTCCAGCAACAAAATGTTTTGGGCTGTCCCTACCTTGTACTTTGTAAAGCAACCTTTGCCAACTTGGCACCCCCCAGGTGTATCGGATTACAGCTCCCATTATCCTCAACAATCATCCTGCCAGGGATGGAGAAGATGGTAATTGTAGTTCGACACACCTGGAGGGTGCTAGGTTGACAAAGGCTGCTTTAAAGCGTCACGCACACACTGGTAGCACTGAACAAACAAACAGTAGCTGAAAATCTCTGAGCAATTGCGTTTAGCTTCATAGGTGTTTCACACGGAAATTAAGAGCTTTTCCACACAGGGCTGTGAATCGCTGTATCTACTTTCGGTTTTGTTGCAAAAATGAGATCTGAGCTCTATGCAAAGGGCTTTCCTTTCCTGTTTTTCTGCTACATAACCTCTAGGTGGCACTGTGCTACAGCAGAATACTGTAATTACACAAGTAGGAAAATACTTTCTTTCACTTTCAGAAACAATACCCCATTTTCTCTGCTCTTAAAAAAAACCAGGAAAGTGCTCTTAAAAAATACAGAAGTGAAACTGGAGGATCATAACATTGTCTAAAGAACCAGTAAACAACCATGAGTAAGGAATCATGAGTGCAAAATAACTGCCTCACGTAAAACAAAAGTTTCAAATTAGCATTGGGCAAAATATGCACTCGAATGCCTATTCCCTTGGCAACATCCAGCAAGGGCTATGCATCCCCTAAGAAGCTGCCCCCTTTGTTCCTTGTTTTCTACAGGATGAACCCCCATATTTCCTTTGTGCCCCAATACTGTTCCTGTCTACTCAGAAGTAAATCCCACTAAAGTCACTCCAGCCTGATCGTGCTTAGGTTGCAATCTTAAGTATACTTCTTTGGGACTAAGCCCCACTGGCCTCAACTGGACTTACGTCTCAGTAATGTGGAAAACTTGCACCTCTCTGCCTTCCTCGGGGAGAGCAATCCTATGGCCATAGGACAGTGTCTTGACGGCCATAGGATTTTTCGGTTCCCAGAAATTGCGCTGCTCACCCCCTACCCCCTGCCTCGCAGGTGGCATGGTTCTTCCCTGTCTCCGTGCTTGCAACCACAATGCAGAGCGGGCCAAAAGGGGGCAGGGAGGAGACCACGGAAGTGACATTATGATGCTTCCTATGTGCTGTCCATCCCCCCCCAACTCCGACATTCCCAGCTAGACAGCCAAAATTGGCTGTCTAGCCACAAATGCAGGGCAGCCGGAGTGTGGAGGAGAGGATCCCCTCCATGCTCCACCTGCCCCCGCATTGGATAGACGTCCGCCTCCGACTTCAGAAGTGGCTGGCTATCCCAATAGGAATGCGCCCTAATTCACCTTCACAAGCAAGGTGGCCAGCGCTTTAACCAGCTCTTCCTCCTGGGCCCTTAGCAGCTTCATCAAATAAGAATTTCCATTCTTCTTAACCATGAACATGTTTTTGTTCTGATTTATTAAGGGTGCAATCCCACGCATGTTTAGACAGAAAAATGTTCTACAGCTCTCAGCACGACCCAGCCAGCTATGCTGGGAATTGTAGCTATTTTTCCTGTCTAAACATTTATTTATTTATTTATTTATTTATTTCATTTCTATACTGCCCAATAGCCGGAGCTCTCTGGGCGGTTCACAAAAATTAAAACCAAACAGCACACAATAAAATACAAAATATATAAAACATTAAAACCACAGTAAATCCGATGCTATAAAGAACAATATTGTTTAGGAACCTGGAATGTCAGATCAATGAATCAAGGTAAGCTGGAGGTGGTCAAACATGAGATGGCAAGATTGAACATCGACATCTTGGGAATCAGTGAACTAAAATGGACAGGCATGGGCGAATTTAATTCCGGTGACCATCATATCTACTATTGTGGGCAAGAATCCCTTAGAAGAAATGGAGTAGCACTCATAGTCAACAAAAGGGTGGGAAAAGCAGTACTGGGGTACAATCTTAAAAATGATAGAATGATCTCAGTACGAATCCAAGGCAAACCATTCAACATCACAGTCATTCAAGTCTATGCCCCAACAACTGATGCCGAAGAAGCTGAGGTTGATCGGTTCTATGAAGACCTACAACACCTTCTAGAACTAACACCAAAAAAAGATGTCCTCTTCATCATAGGGGATTGGAATGCTAAAGTAGGAAGTCAAGAAATCACTGGGATAACAGGCAGGCATGGCCTTGGTGTACAAAATGAAGCAGGACAAAAGCTAATAGAATTTTGCCAAGAGAACACGCTGATCATAGCAAACACTCTTTTCCAACAGCACAAGAGATGAATCTACACATGGACATCACCAGATGGTCAATATCGAAATCAGATTGATTATGTCCTTTGCAGCCAAAGATGGAGAAGCTCTATACAGTCAGTCAAACCAAGACCTGGAGCTGACTGTGGCTCAGATCATGAGCTTCTTGTTGCAAAATTTCGGCTTCAATTGAAGAACGTAGGGAAAACCGCTAAACCATTCAGGTATGACCTAAATCATATCCCTTATGAATATACAGTGGAGGTGAGGAATAGGTTTAAGGGATTAGACCTGATAGACAGAGTGCCTGAGGAACTATGGACAGAGGTCCGTAACATTGTTCAGGAGGCAGCAACGAAATCCATCCCAAGGAAAAAGAAATGCAAGAAAGCAAAGTGGCTGTCTGATGAGGCTTTACAAGTAGCTGAGGAAAGAAGGGAAGCAAAAAGCAAGGGAGAAAGGGGAAGATATATCCAACTGAATGCAGAGTTCCAGAGAATAGCAAGGAGAGACAAGAAGGCCTTCTTAAATGAACAATGCAAAGAAATCGAGGAAAACTACAGAATGGGAAAGACTAGAGATCTGTTCAAGAAAATCGGAGATCTCAAGGGAATGTTTTGTGCAAAGATGGGCATGATAAAGGACAAAGAAGGCAGGAACCTAACAGAAGCTGATGAGATTAAGAAGAGGTGGAAAGAATTCACAGAAGAACTATACAGGAAAGATCTGAATGTCCCTGATAGCCATGATAGTGCGGTCACTGAACTTGAGCTGGACATCCTCGAGAGTGAAGTCAAGTGGGCCTTAGGAAGCATTACTAACAACAAAGCTAGTGGAGATGACAGTATTCCAGCCGAGCTATTTAAAATCCTAAAAGATGATGCTGTTAAAGTGCTGCATTCAATATGCCAACAAATTTGGAACACTCAACAGTGGCCACAAGACTGGAAAAGGTCAGTTTACATTCCAATTCCAAAGAAGGGCAACGCCAAGGAGTGTTCAAACTACCGCACAATTGCGCTCACTTCACATGCCAGCAAGGTTATGCTCAAAATCCTACAAGGTAGGCTTCAGCAGTATGCGAACCGAGAACTACCGGAAGTACAAGATGGGTTTCGAAGAGGCAGAGGAACTAGAGATCAAATCGCCAACATTCGCTGCATCATGGAGAAAGCCAGAGAATTCCAGAAAAACGTCTATTTCTGCTTCATTGACTACGCTAAAGCCTTTGATTGTGTGGATCACAACAAACGGTGGCAAATTCTGAAAGTGATGGGAGTACCAGACCACCTTACCTGTCTCCTGAGAAACCTGTACGAGGGTCAAGAAGCAACAGTAAGAACCAGACATGGAACAACCGAGTGGTTCAAAATTGGGAAAGGAGTACGACAAGGCTGCATATTGTCACCCTGCTTATTTAACTTATATGCAGAGTACATCATGAGAAATGCCGGGTTGGATGAATCAGAGGTTGGAATTAAGATTGCTGGGAGAATTATCAATAACCTCCGATATGCAGACGATACCACCCTAATGGCAGAAAGCAAAGAGGATCTAAAGAGCCTCTTGTTGAGGGTGAAAGAGGAGAGTGCAAAAGCTGGTTTGAAACTCAACATTAAAAAAACGAAGATCATGGCATCTGGCCCTATTACCTCCTGGCATATAGAAGGGGAAGAAATGGAAGCAGTGACAGATTTTACTTTCTTGGGCTCCAAGATCACCGCAGACAGTGACTGTAGCCATGAAATTAAAAGACGCTTGCTCCTTGGGAGGAAAGCTATGGCAAACCTAGACAGCATAGTAAGAAGCAGAGACATCACCTTGCCGACAAAGGTCCATCTAATCAAAGCTATGTTTTTCCCAGTAGTAATGTATGGCTGTGAGAGCTGGACTATAAGGAAGGCTGAGCGCCGAAGAATTGATGCTTTCGAACTGTGGTGCTGGAGAAGACTCTTACGAGTCCCCTGGACTGCAAGGAGGTCAAATCAGTCCATCCTAAAGGAAATCAACCCTGACTGCTCAGTGGAAGGACAGATCCTGAAGCTGAAGCTCAAATATTTTGGCCACCTAATGCGAAGAGAAAACTCTCTGGAAAAGACCGTGATGCTGGGAAAGACTGAAGGCAAAAGGAGAAGGGGACGGCAGAGGATGAGATGGCTAGATAGCATCACGGATGCAATGAATATGAACTTGAGCACGCTCCGGGAGAGAGCGCAGGACAGGAAGGCCTGGCGTGCTATGGTCCATGGGGTCACGAAGAATCGGACACGACTGAACGACTGAACAACAAAAAGTAATACAACCAGAATAAAACCTAGCAGCAATGCAGGAGTTTAAAATACAGATTTAACACAGGAAAGCTAAAAGTCTAAAGAGCTAAAATGTTAAAATGTCTGGGAAAATAAAAAGGTCTTCACCTGGTGCTGGAAATAATACAATGTAGATGCCAGGCGAACCTCACTAGGGAGCTCATTCTACAACTGGGGTGTCACAGCAGAGAAAGCCCTCCTCCTAGTAGCCACCTGCCACACTTCATTTGGCAGGGGCTCATGGAGAATGGCCGCTGATGATGATCTTATGGTCCGGGCAGGCACATATGGGAGGAGGTGATCCTTCAGATAACCTGGCCCCAAGCTGTTAAGGGCTTTGAATGTTAACACCAGCACTTTGAATCGGGCCCAGAAATGGACTGGCAGCCAGTGTAGCTGGAAAAGTACTGGCGTAACATGAGCTTGTTGGCCAGTCCCTGTTAACAGTCTTGCTGCCCTAAGTTTCCGGACCGTTTTCAAAGGCAGCCCCACGTATAACGCATTGCAGTAATCCAGACGAGATGTTATCAGAGCATGGATAACTGTAGCGAGGCTATCTCTGTCCAGATAAGGGCGTAGTTGGTATACCAGCCTAAGCTGATAAAAAGTGCTCCGTGCCACTGAGTTCACCTCTGCCTCAAGTGACAGTTCTGGATCCAAGAGCACCCCCAAACTACGAACCTGATCCTTCAGGGGGAGTGCAACCCCTCCAGAACAGGTTGAATATCACCTAGCTGGGCAGACGAACCACCCACTAACAGTACCTCCATCTTGTCTGGATTGAGTTTCAGTTTATTGGTCCTCATCCAGTCCATGACCGTGCCCAGGCACTGATTCAGAACAGCCACTGCCTCACCTGGTTTTGATGAGAAAGAGAGGTAGCGCTGGGTATCATTCGCATATTGATGGCACCTCAGCCCACACCTCCGGATAACCTCCCCCAGCGGTTTCATGTAGATGTTAAACAGCATGGGGGGTAAAACAGAGCCCTATGGGACCCCATGGCACAATTGCCATGGCACAGAGCAATAATCCCCCAGCACCACCTTCTGGTTTCAGCCATCCACATAAGAGTGGAACCACTGCAGTGCAGTACCTCCAACTCCCAACCCAGACAACCTCTCCAGAAGGATACCATGGTTGATGGTATCAAAAGCTGCTGAGAGGTCCAGGAGAATCAACAGGGTCACACTCCCTCTGTCCCTCTCCCAGCAGAGGTCATCCCACAGGGTGACCAAGGCAGTTTCCATTCCAAAACCAGGCCTGAAGCCCGATTGAAATGGATCTAGATAATCCGTTTCATTCAAGAGTGCCTGGAGCTGTCCTGCAACCAACTGCTCGAGCACCTTGCCCAAGAAGGGGATGCTGGCCACTGGCCTATAATTGTTAACATCCTCCGGGTCCAGGTTAGGCTTTTTCAGGAATGGTCTGATTACCACCTCTTTTAAAGTGGCCGGCACCACTCTCTCTCTCAAGGAGGAATTTACAACCTCTTGGACCCAGCTGAATATCCCCTCCTTATTTGATTTAATAAGCCATGAAGGGCAAGGGTCAAGCACACAAGTGTTGACCTGACTTGGCCAAGCACCTTGTCTGCATCCTCAGGCCTCAATAACTGAAACTCATCCAACAGAACTGGACCAGACGGTGCTCTGAACACCACTACAATGGAACTGCATTAATCGTGATGTCCAATTCATGGCGAATTTGAACGACTTTATCTTCAAAGTGCCGCGCAAACTCGTCACAGCATGCCACCGAGGGTTCCACAGTCTCTCTCTCTGGCCCAGAATGTAACAAGCCGCAAACCACTCGGAAAAGCTCCGCTGGATGACAGTGAGAAGATGCAATGCTGGTGGAAAAGAACTGTCTCTTTGCCACCCTCACTGCCACACAGTAAGCTCGATAGTGAGCTCTTACCTGTGTTCGGTCAGACTCAGCACGAGTTTTCCTCCACCTGCATTCTAGCCGTCTCCCCTCTTGCTTCATTGCCCTCAGCTCGGGTGTATACCAAGGAGCTGGCCGGGCTCTGGTCAGAGGGCGAGGGCGCTTGGATGCAATTGTGTCAACCACCCAAGTCATCTCTGCATTCCACAGAGTGACCTGGGCTTCGACAGGCACACCAGCCATACCAGCAGGAAAGTCCCCCAGAGCCCTCTGGAATCCATCGGAATCCATTAGCCTCCGGGGCCGGACCATTTTAATAGGTCCCCCACCCTTGCAGAGGGGGAAGGCTGCCAAGAGTCTAAACCTCAACAGGAAGTGATCTGACCATGACAAAGGGACAGATGCTAATTCCTCCACTTTCAGATCACCATCCTCCTGCCCAGTCGAGAAAACCAGATCAAGCGTGTGTCCTTTTACGTGTGTTGGGCCGATGATATGTTGGGACAGCCCCATGGTTGTCATGGCGGCCATGAAGTCCTGAGCTGCCCCGGATACAGCGGCCTTGGCATGGAAGTTGAGATCCCCCAGGACCATCATCCTAGGGGTCCTTAACACCAAGTCCGAGACCACCTCCATCAGCTCAGGCAGGGAGTCTGATGGGCAGCGGGGTGGGCGGTACACCAACAGAATCCCTAATCTGTCCCGGGTACACAACTCAAGGTACAAACACTCAAGATCTGCACTCGAATGAGCAGGAAGCCTGGAGAGGGAGATTGAATTCCTATAGACCATGGCAACCCCTCCTCCCCATCCCTCAAATCGGTGCTGGTGCTGCACCGAGTGCCCAGGAGGGCACAGCTGGGAGTGACCCCTCCCAGTTGCCCCACCCAGGTCTCAGTAATACATACCAGGTCAGCCCCCTCATCCACAATCAAATCATGGATGAGGGAAATTTTATTTTGGGCCGGCCTGGCATTCAACAGCAGCACCACCAGACCTGAGGGCAAGCCGGTAAGGCTGCCAGGAACCATCTGGTTGGGGGAAGAACCAGAAGAGGGGACAGCTGTAAGGTGTCTAGCCCCTCTTCTTCTCAGCTGGCCTGTTAATCCCCCAACACTACACCTCCCCCTGCCTGTGACCACAGTTATGGTGGCACCTCCCTGACCCCGAGTTGCGTGAAGGACTTCCGAGGCACATATTAAAATATTAAGATGTAAAATATAAAATAGGATAAAAAATATAAAAGAGAGCAGCAGGTAAAATGGAGCCGGTAGATAGGGATGGCAGAGGATTCTGCCACGGATCTCAGTGAGGCCGAGTGCCAGTGCATTCGGGCCCCCGAAATCTGTGGCGGAACGGCCTGCCCCCCCGCCCCCCCGGGACGAGACTTACTTGGGGCGGCTCTTCTGACCGGGCACCGCCATTTGCAGTCTTGTCGCTTTGTTTGTTTTTACAAGACGTGATAGGCTATGTAAAGACTTACGTAGCCTATCCCGTCTGGTTTTAAAACAACAACAACGCGTAAGCAAATGGCGGCGGCTACGGCTGCCGCCATTTGCGTTCCTTATTTTTGGCCGTCTTAGTCTATGTAAATATTTACGTAGACTAAGACGGCCAAAAATAAGGAACGCAAATGGCCGCGGCCATAGCTGCCACCATTTGCATACACGTTTGTTTGTTTGTTTAAGCCAGACGTGATAGGCTACGTAAGTCTTTACGTAGCCTATCACGGCTGACTACAGGGATGCAAACAGCAGTGGCTACGGCCGCCGCCATTTGCGTCCCTGCTAGCCAGCGGCCGGATGTCCGGCTGCTGGTGGAGCCGGCTGGCGGCTTCACGGAATCCCCGTGGAGCGGAGCCGGCCGGCCAGCATTCCGGGGAGAGGGACGGAGCGCCTCCCCCCCCCCCCCAGCGGAACCTGGCAGAGCCAGGTAAGGGGACTTTCATACATCCCTACCAGTAGAATCTGTGTTTGCCCCTTTCTTTCTGATCTTTACAGCTGCTGCTCTCTGCTGCTGCTGCTATTTGCTGCTGGTATCTCTGGCTTCTGCTGTCTCTGGAGGCAGTGGGTAGATCTTCATATGCTCCCCCATGCGTCTCCAAGCACGACGCTAAGTGCACACTTAGCGTCACACTTGGCGCGACACCGAGGTGCTGCCTCTGGCAGCCCCGCCTAAGTACCTGTTGTTGGGCAGGCACAGGCTCAGGGTCCACAGGTGCAGCTGGCTGGTCCTCCTTCCCACAGCTCCTTCCTGAGCAGCCTCTGGCATCCCCGCCTTAAGTACCTGTTGTGGGGCAGGGGCAGGCTCAGGGTCCACAGGTGCAGCTGGCTGGTCCTCCTTCCCACAGCTCCTTCCTGAGCAGCCTCTGGCAGCCCCGCCTTAAGTACCTGTTGTGGGGCAGGGGCAGGCTCAGGGTCCACAGGTGCAGCTGGCTGGTCCTCCTTCCCACAGCTCCTTCCTGAGCAGCCTCTGGCAGCCCCGCCTTAAGTACCTGTTGTGGGGCAGGGGCAGGCTCAGGGTCCACAGGTGCAGCTGGCTGGTCCTCCTTCCCACAGCTCCTTAAACATGCATAAGATTGTGCCCTAATAATATTTGTATTATTACTAATTTTATTCACTGGAGATTTATAGAAACACTTTGACAACATTTAGCATAAAAAGCGATCTTTCATACTGTCTGATATTGGTATCGATATCAGCTGGTATGAAAGATTGTTTTATTTATGATAAACGTTGGGGAAATGTTTCGATAAACCTCCAATAAATAAAATCAATACTTATTAATAGAGCTGACCGTTTTTATTTGTTTCCTCTTTCCAACCCCAACGTAGCACATTTTTTAAAAGTTAAATCAATATCCACATACCTGCTTCCAATCACCCTAATTTCTTAAGGACACACGTCACCAACACCTGTGGTCGCACCTCAATGGAAATAGATCTGGATTAAAGACACGTCCGTTGTCAACCGCCCAGAGAGCTGCGGCTATTGGGCAGAACAGAAATGTAATAAATAAATAAACGCCCAAAGGAACGGGACGGCAATAGAAAAGCCGCCTCGCGTCCGCCGCAAAATGCAGCTCGAAGCCTCCCCGCGCCGCCCCCCACCTGCACTCTAGCCTGGTGGGCGGGGCTAGCGGGGCTAGCGGGGCTAGCGGGGCGGCCCGGCAGAGGAGGCGGGGCTGCCAAGCTGCCTCCCGGCTTTGCGGGCGCCGCTCCGCAGGGGCGGGGGCGGGGCTTCCGAGGCGGCGTCTGCCCGAGGGCGGAGCCCGGCGGCGAAGCTGCGGCGCGCGGGGGGCGTGGCCAGTGGTGCTGCGCTCTGCCGCTCTCGCTTCGCCTCTCTCACAGAGCCCGCTGCGTCTGAGCTCGCGGGAGGCGCCGGGAGATGCTGCAGGGGCGGCTGCCGCTGGCGCTGCTGCAAAGCCCTTTGCGCGCTGCTCTTCCGCGCTGCCGCCTTTAGTTCTCCATGAGAGCCGCCAGCGAAGGCAGCGAGGGGGGCCGCCGCCGCCGCCTTTCCCCCTGGGTTGGGCACGAGCCTGTGATGACCCCGGGTTTACTTCGGGCTGTTTAAACGTGGAGCTTGATGGAAGCGATGTCCCCCCAGCAGGATCACATCGGGCAGGGGCGCTCTTCCTCCCTGACCGGGGGCTCCCGGCTGTCCGCAGCCTCCGACAGCAAGAAGGTGAGAGATCGCCCCCGCTTTCCCGGCCCCCCTACCCACCCTTGCAACCCCGCCGGCAGAGAGGACCGAAAACACGTCCCTTGTCCTACGCAGGCAGAGCCCGGCGGGTCGCCTGCGCCCATTGCCTCAAATCTAGCCTTCCTCGTCGCTTGTGGGTTGGTCCTGGACGGGCTGGTTTACTCAGGAGAAAGCCCTACTGATTTCGATGGGGGCTTACTCCCGAGGAAGCACACCTAGGATTGCATCCCTGCAGTCCCAAACTTTAAACGCGCGTTTCCTTGGAAGTAAGCCGTACTGAGATTGGAGAGGCTTAATCCCAGGTGAAGGAAGGCAGCTCTACAGCCTGTTACCTGGCAGGGAACGAGCTGGGTTCCTCTCGCGTTCCTTGTTCTTGGCATGCATGTCCTCTTTCTGGTTTTCTTCTCTGCGCTTTCCCTTTCTTTCTCTCTCCTTGTCATCTCTTCCGGGAAGAGGGACGCGACTATTATTATTATCATTTTTTTTTTCCTGGCTGCCCCCTTTTCATTATTATCCGTGGGAGACCATTGTCGTCATTGGGTCCTAGCTAATGTTAGTCCTACTTCGAGTAGACCCATTGAAATGACTGGGGCGAAACTTAGACTAACATTGGATACATACAACCCCTTGTCGTTTTAATTTTACTGCATTTTGTTGGTTGGCGAAAGAAAGAAAAATCAGTCAAACAATCGTGTGAACGGTTCCCCCTTGGAAGGCTGCAGTAGTGTGAACGGTTCCCCCCCTCTCTTTGAGGGCTGCGGTCGTGCGCACGCTTCAGGCGAGCCAGCCCTCTCGAGAGGCAGCGGCGCTTCCCAGCCAACGTGCGTTTGGGATCGGGGCCGCCGTTCTCTGGGGCAACGTGCGTAACTCGCGCGGAGCTCAGTCGTGACCGGCAGGAGCTGGCCCGCAAGGTGCTGATGCAAATCTTCTCTCGAGCTTCTGTTCCCGGTACATCATGTTCTTTAAAAACACCAGGGAAACCTCGGCGTGCTGGTGGGAGGAGAGGCAGGATTTGCCGCCGCCGCATGCGTGTTTCACCCCCACAGGTTTGCATGCTTATAGCGTGTTTGCACTTGGTGGATGAAGGACGCGGTCATCGCGCCGGGTCCGCTCTTGCACCCGGCGACGGCGCTGCTGCGAATCGGCGCTGAAGCCCTCCTGCCCTGCAGCCCGGGCGACCGCGGGCTGCCTTTCGAGGTAAGCCGCTTACTGACGTGCCGTCCGGGGGAAGTTCGGGATTGATCTATTCGTGGGTTGATTGAAGGGTAGCCTCATCACAAGCCCCGGGTGATGCCGCCGGGCTGGCCCCTTGAAGAGCTGCTCCTTGTCGGTGCTCCTGCAATAGAAATGAAACACACCCGAGGAAGGTTAGCGCTCCGGGTGGGGGGGGGGGGCAATCCGGTTGCAGCCACATTCCCCCTCGAAAGCACTCCTGTGTGTCGAGTTATTTTTAATGTGGAGCTTTTTCTAAGGCTGCAGTCCTCAGAACGCTGCCCTGGGAGGGAAGCCTCTTGTCTGGGGTAGGACTGCTGAATAAACAACTGTGGGGTTGTGCTGGTAGCCGCTTGAAGTGCTTCATATGCATTTTTGCTAATCTCTACAACAAGCCTGTTAGGTAGGCCAGTATTGATATCCTCAAATTCCAGGTTGAGGGCTGGGGCAGAGGACTTGAGCTGAGCGGTTGTGCCTGGGCTAAGGTCACTCAGTAAACTCCCGTCTAGCAAGATATTTGATCTATTGCGGGGGGGTACTCTTGCTTAGTGCTGCACTGCAACCAGGCTGTAAAATCAGCCCCCCCCCCATGGTATCCTCCAGATGTGCTGGACTACAACATCTATGGTGGCTGGGAATGATTGGAGTTGTAGTCCAACACATCTAGTGGACAGATTCCCCAATCAGGTTGGGGAAGGGTGGTGTTGATTGTTGCGTATGATTGAGTGCACACAACTTTTGCTACATATGCATGAGCCAGGGGGAAAATGCCACTGCTTCCAAGCAGTATGTGACTGTCTTCATAGGAGTTGTGTGGTTTCTTGCACAGACATACCTGTGTTGTGGGAAATCTCATCTTGTGTGAAGCTGAAGCTGTTTTCAAAGAATAAGAATGATGAACGTGCCAGAACAAAGCTGTGTAAGTCTGTTGCTGCAATAGACTAACACAGCTACCCTCTAGATGTTGTTTCAAAGAACAGTATTTCTTCAGCTGTAGCAGACCAGTAGCCGAGAGAGAGAGAAGGCATGTCGCTTTACTGCCCCCCCCCCCCCAGGTGTATTCTAGATCCGGGGTAGGTGGAAAGTAGGTCAGGATCTATTGATCTGTGTGACTTGCAGTGGATTGACAAGGGTTTCTGATTCCCAGTAGTGGAAGTTCAAATCAGGAGTGGATTTTTGTGTGAAAGGGCTTGTGAACTGGTTCTGGTACCGATCACAAATTCCTGGGCTAAGCATGTGCTCAGAGGCACCATGTTCCTTAATTGCTGCCTGAGTCACTGTTTTGCACCTGGCTCTGGTTGGTGGACTACAGGGTTCTAGTCAAAAACCAAGTAGATCCCGGAAGCCTGAATTCTGTCCGCCCCTGTTCTATGTTTTTCCCTGATGTCACTAGATTTTCTTGGAAGTTCTGCTGTGGTATAGAACTTTATTTCTGTATTTCTATAACTGTTTTGTTTTATTTATTACAGTTATATTCCACCTTTTCTCTTCTTGCGAGGAACCCAAGGCGGCTTATGTGATCCTCCTCCTCTCCATTTTATCCTCACAACAACCTTGAGAGGTAGGTTAGGCTGAGTGTCAGTGACTGACCAAAGTCACCCAGTGAGCTTTGTGGCTGAGGGGGGACTAGAATCCAGATCTCCCGGTTCCCAGTCCAACACTCTAACCATACTGCATAGATACCATACTTTTTGTTTCTTTGTTAAGGAAAATAAACATTAACCTATCCCTCCCTGAATAATAATAATAGATGAACTTCTGAAGACTCAAGAAGAGCCCTGCTGAATCAGACCGTAAGGTTCACCATCCTTTTTGCAACAGTGGATGGGCAGCAGGAAGGCAACAGGCCTTCTCCAGTGCCACGGAAGCTCACTGGGTGACTTTGGGCCAGTCACAGACTCTCAGCCCAACCTACCTCACAGGGTTGTTGTTGTCAGGCTAAAATGGAGAGTAGGAGGGTTATGTACGCCACCTTGGGTTCCTCAAAGAGGAAAAAAGGTGGGATATAAATGTAATAAAATAAATAAATGTAATTTTTGCCCTGGATAGTGCTGTTTTGGCAACAGGATTTGCACTGGGAGAGTGAGTTTGCTATTAGTAAAAAGGACAGCTAGTAACTGCTGATGAAAAAAAGTGGGGTGAAAGCTTGAAAATTGTATCCCCAGCTGCATATACAGGGTGGTTGTGGCTACTCACTAATGGAGCAGCAGCATTGGGCTTATGCTCAGAGGTACTCCTTCATTGCTTTTTCACATTCTTTCCTAGCCATTCAAGAGAGGTTTTGGAATGACCCCTGACTGTGAATGCTCGCACGTATGTTGTCCCTTCCTGTGACCTAGCTACTGGCTAATTTCTAGAAGACTTGTGCACACCTTAGCTGCTAGAACCCATCTGTGAAATCTGTTTTGTAGTCTGGACGCGTTTGCGGATGATCACGATGGGTGATGGTTGACAGTCCCCTTCACTGCGCAGACGATTGCTGCTGTTCTTGTGGAGCCCTGTTGTATTAATTGATTACAGTGGGAAGGGCACAGAGAAGTGGGCTCCCGTTTTGATCTTCCTGAATTGCATGATCTCTCTGATCCACAAGCTGCTCGTTCTGGAGAGCAGCTGCACTGAAATTCCAGAGACCTGTAGAAGATAGGTCAGGGTCTGCTGTTGGCTCTCTGGGTGATTTCTAGGAGATCAGTGAGGGGTTCTGGCACCCAATTGTCTAACAATAGCAACAACTGAAAAGCAAAGGAGATCCTTGAAGTCTGCCGACCCTGGTTTTAAGAGCTGGAACAGCCTTACCCAACTTAGAGAGCAATCCTTTGCCCCCTAGACATCATCTGGGGGGCCATAGGATGGTTTGGATTCCTGGATCTGAGGTTGGAGACCTCAGATCCCCCTCCCTCCTGCAGCTGGCATGGAGAGAACCGTGCCGGCTGCCCCTCGAAGCTCACAAACGCAATGGAAAGGGGGTGGTTCAGTGGGAAGGGACTGGGGAAGTGGGGATGGGAGCTATCCCCCACCTCCATTCCTCCCCCTCCCCAATGCTTTAGCTAGACAGGTGAAAATGCCCATTTAACTAAAATGCAGAGCAGGGGGAGTGCAGGGACCAAGATTTCCTCTACCATGCCTCGTGTTCTGCATTGGGTGCCTGTCAGCCTCTAAGTTTGGAGGCTGATGGGCATCCCAATAGGGATTGCGCCCTTAGTGGGCTTGGATTCTGAGAAGCTCTTGGAGGGGGGGGAGTGCATTCCAAGGGTGGATGGGGCCAAAGTACCAGCATATTTTAGCATACAGCTCTTTCTGCCAGTAACAAAGCTTTGGGACAAGCCTTTCAACCATTTAAGATGCAGTTCTCTGCGTGTTTAGACAGAAAAAAATTCCCATAATTCCCAGCATGCCCCAGGCAGGGGCATGCTGGGAGCTGCAGTACGTTTTTCTGTCTAAATATGCAGAGGATTGCACCCTTAGAATGTGAAAAAAAAAAACCCTGCACAAAAGCCCGGAAAACACCAAGTAATTGACGGTTGGGGAAAGGGACGTAGCTATCTGAGGACCTCTAGAGGGCCAGATGAGGACCCTGGGCAGGACGATTTGGCCTGTGGGCCTCAGGTTCTGCATCCCTGCCATGGAGGAGGGATGGGATACTAGTGCAGTGAACCAGTGTAATGTAGTGGTTAGAATGTTGGACCGGTACTTGGGAGATCCGGGTTCTAGTCCTCATGTGGCCATGAAGCTCACTGGGTGATTTGGGCCAGTCAGTCACTGACTCTCAGCCTAACCTATCTCACAGGGTTGTTGTGGGGATAAAATGGAGAGGAGGAGGATCATGTAAGCCACCTTGGGTTCCTTGCAAGAGGGTAAAAGGGTGGGATATACAAGTAATAATAAATAAATAACAATTTAAAAAGAACAAGTAAAACAAGGAGCATTTATTTATTAATTACGTTTCTATACCGCCCAATAGCTGAATGTTCAGTTACGTAACTGAATTCCAGAAGTGAATTGAACTGAACTGAAACTGAATTCCAACTGAAACTGAATCCACCAGTCCTAAATCATTTGGTTTACCTGTTGTGGCATAGGTATAAAGGAGATTCCAAGTGTAGACATTGTGCCTTGATGCCTTATGTTACTCTATTTAAAACACATCCTGCATCTAAGAATATATATTATAAGTGTGGGCTTGCCTCTGTGTGTGAAACCTGGCAGGAGAAAGAGTGTGATTTATGAGTCAGAGATATGTTGGGGGCCCAAAATACGTTTCAGCATACAGACTCCCCCCCCCCCCGTTTTTTTAAACTCTGTGCCTGCCAGAGCCTATTCCGGAATAGTGCGAAGACTAAAGGGAACCAAGCTGCGAAGGAAATCTCCTATTTGCAGGGTTTGCATTAAAATGTCATTAAATCCCCGCAAGCGCATTCTCCTTAGAGAATTACTGCAGCAGGCTGCCAGATTGCTTATTGGGATTTTAATGGCTGCCTGGGTTATTATACTGCACTTCATAAATATTTCTAGTCCTGATCACTTTGGGGGGGGAGAGAGAGAGAAGGAAATGGCAACTCAATATATGTAGTCTTTCTCTTGGATGCTGGCCCTCAAGCACAGTGTGAGATGGTTGTACCGATAAACGTTTTATATTCCCCAGTGCATTGGCCCATCAGAGTGAAGGACTTTGAGCATTTGAAATCCTGTGTGCTCCTGTATGAAATTTAATTGCTGACGTGAATGAAAAATCATGCCTTGCCTTGGTGCCAGAGGGACAGCTGTATTAGTCTGTTGCTGCAAAAAACCCTCACGGGGTGGTATCCAGTGCTGGCAGTCTGCATCAATAAATACATTGCGCTAGCTGGAATGACTACTAGTGAAATGGAAACCAGCGCCTAATAGCGTAACACAGGAAATTAACTGAAACGAGCACTTCCGGAATGGGACAGGTCAGCGGAGATCCCTTCTGCAAGGTACCCTGACTTGTCCCATTCCAGAAGTGGTCATTTCAGCTAGTTTCCAGTTGTGCTACCAAGTGCTAGCTTTCCTTTGCACAAGTCATTTCTGCTAGCGCAGCGGCAACGTTGCCTACTACTGCCCAAATTCTTGTGGCACCTTGAACACTAGCACATTTATTATGGCAAGAGGTTTCATGGTCTAGAGTCCACTGCATCTGGTGAAGCGGACCGTGGTCCACAAAAGCGTTATGCCATAGTGAATTAGTCTTTAAGGTGCCACAAGTTTACCTTAACCTCAAGCTGCAGTCCTGTACACGCTTAGCTGGATGTAAGTGAACTCAGGAGAACTTACTTCTGAGTAGCCTTGCATAGGGTTGCACTGTTAATGTTGTAAGGAGGATTGCTAAATTATCGTAGTCTGGCCTTTAGTGAGAGCATTAGCATAAAGATCCAGATACTTGTAAAATGGGTCTGCAGTATCTTCACTATCAAATAAATTGCAGTAGGGGTACATTGGCTCAGATTTCTAAATAGCCACAAGTAAATAGCTCTGAAGAAACAAGGTTTTGTCAAAGAGAAGAAAGTTGGCTCTCATCTCATGCTTATGACATGCCACAAATGTTTAGTTTTCTTAGGGTGCAATCCTATGCATGTTTAGACAAAAAAAGCCCTACAACTCTCAGCATGGCTGCCTGGGGAATACTGGGAGTTGCAGGAATTTTTGGTCTAAATATGCATAGGATTGTGCTTTTATTTGATCTAATCTAGCCTTCCCCCATCTGGCCCCCTCTAGATGTGCTGGACTGAAACTTCTGTCATCCCCAGCCAGCACAGATGTGCTGGTTGGGGATGATGGGAATTGTGTTTTTGTTCAGTCATTAAGTCATGTCTGACTCTTCGTGACCCCATCGACAATAGCACGCCAGGCCTTCCTGTCCTCCGTTCTCTCCCGGAGTGTGTTGAAGTCCATATTCATTGCATTGGTGATGCTATCTAGCCATCTCATCCTCTGCCGTCCCCTTCTCCTTTTGCCTTCAATCTTTCCCAGCATCAGGGTCTTTTCCAGGGAGTTTTCTCTTCTCATTAGGTGGCCAAAATATTTGAGCCTCAGCTTCAGTATCTGTCCTTCCAATGAGCAGTCAGGGTTGATTTCCTTTAGGATTGACTGAGTTGACCTCCTTGCAGTCCAGGGGACTCGTAAGAGTCTTCTCCAGCACCACAGTTCGAAAGCATCAATTCTTCGGCAATCAGCCTTCCTTATAGTCCAGCTCTCACAGCCATACGTTGCTACTGGGAAAACCATAGCTTTGATTATACCAATCTTTGTTGGCAAGTAAAAAGATATCTTTGTGATATCTGTGCTTCTTACCATGCTGTCTAGGTTTGCCATAGCTTTCCACCCAAAGAGCAAGCGTCTTTTAATTTCATGGCAACAGTCACCGTCTGCGGTGATCTTGGAGCCCAAGAAAATAAAATCTGTCACTGCTTCCATTTCTTCCCCTTCCATATGCCAGGAAGTGATGGGGCCAGATGCCATGATCTTAGTTTTTTTTAATGTTGAGTTTCAAACCAGCTTTTGCACTCCCCACTTTCACCCTCAACAAGAGGCTCTTGAGATCCTCTTCACTTTCTGCCATTAGGGTGGTATCGTCTGCATATCTGAGGTTGATAATTCTCCCGGCAATCTTAATTCCGACCTATGATTCATCCAGTCTGGCATTTCTCATGATGTACTCTGCATATAAGTTAAATAAGCAGGGTGACAATATACAGCCTTGTCGTACTCCATTCCCAATTTTGAACCAATCGGTTGTTCCATGTCCGGTTCTTGCTGTTGCTTCTTGACCCTCGTACAGGTTTCTCAGGAGACAGGTAAGGTGGTCTGGTACTCCCATCTCTTTAAGAATTTGCCACAGTTTGTGATCCACACAATCAAAGGCTTTAGCGTAGTCAATGAAGCAGAAATAGACGTTTTTCTGGAATTCTCTTGCTTTCTCCATGATGCAGCGAATGTTGGCGATTTGATCTCTAGTTCCTCTGCCTCTTTGAAACCCAGCTTGTACTTCCGGATAATGTTAGAGTGTCGGTAGTTCTCAGTTCACATACTGCTGAAGCCTAGCTTGTAGGATTTTGAGCATAACCTTGCTGGCATGTGAAATGAGCACAACTGTACGGTAGTTTGAACACTCTTTGGCATTGCCCTTCTTTGGAATTGGAATGTAAACTGACCTTTTCCTGTCTTGTGGCCACTGTTGAGTGTTCCAAATTTGTTGGCATATTGAGTGCAGCACTTTAATGGCATCATCTTTTAGGATTTTAAATAGCTCAGCTGGAATACTGTCATCTCCGCTAGCTTTGTTGTTAGTAATGCTTCCTAGGGCCCACTTGACTTCACTCTCGAGGATGTCCGGCTCAAGTTCAGTGACCGCACTGTCATGGCTATCAGGGACATTCAGATCTTTCCTGTATAGTTCTTCTGTGTATTCTTGCCACCTCTTCTTAATCTCATCTGCTTCTGTTAGGTCCCTGCCTTCTTTGTCCTTTATCATGCCCATCTTTGCACAAAACGTTCCCTTGAGATCTCTGATTTTCTTGAAGAGATCTCTAGTCTTTCCCGTTCTATTGTTTTCCTCAATCTCTTTGCATTGTTCATTTAAGAAGGCCTCCTTGTCTCTCCTTGCTATTCTCTGGAACTCTGCATACAGATGGATATCTCTTCCCCCTTCTCCCTTGCTTTTTGCTTCCCTTCTTTCCTCAGCTACTTGTAAAGCCTCATCAGACAGCCACTTTGCTTTCTTGCATTTCTTTTTCTTTGGGGTGGATTGAGTTGCTGCCTCTTGAACAGTGTTATGGACCTCCATCCATAGTTCCTCAGGCACTCTGTCTATCAGGTCTAATCCCTGAAATCTATTCCTCACCTCCACTGTATATTCATCAGGGATATGATTTAGGTCATACCTGAACGGTTTAGTGGTTTTCCCGACGTTCTTCAATTTAAGCCGAAATTTTGCAAGAAGCAGCTCATGATCTGAGCCACAGTCAGCTCCAGGTCTTGTTTTTACTGACTGTATAGAGCTTCTCCATCTTTGGCTGCAAAGTACATAATCAATCTAATTTCAGTATTGACCATTTGATGTCCATGTGTAGAGTCGCCTCTTGTGCTGTTGGAAAAGAGTGTTTGCTATGATCAGCGTGTTCTCTTGGCAAAACTCTGTTAGCCTTTGTCCTGCTTCATTTTGTACACCAAGGCCATGCTTGCCTGTTATCTCGGTGATTTCTTGACTTCCTACTTTAGCATTCCAATCCCCTATGATGAAGAGGACGTCTTTGTTTGGTGTTAGTTCTAGAAGGTGTTGTAGGTCTTCATAGAACCGATCAACCTCTCCTTCTTCGGCCTCAGTGGTTGGGGCATAGACGTGAATGACTGTGATGTTGAATAGTTTGCCTTGGATTCATACTGAGTTCATTCTGTCATTTCTGAGATTGTACCCCAGTACTGCTTTTCTCACCCTTTTGTTGACTATGAGTGCTACTTCATTTCTTCTAAGGGATTCTTGCCCACAGTAGTAGATACGATGGTCACCTGAATTAAATTTGCCCATGCTTGTCCATTTTAGTTTGCTGATTCCCAAGATGTCGATGTTCAATCTTGCCATCTCGTGTTTGACCACCTCCAGCTTACCTTGATTCATTGAT
Source organism: Heloderma suspectum (assembly GCF_057233095.1). Taxonomy (NCBI): domain Eukaryota; kingdom Metazoa; phylum Chordata; class Lepidosauria; order Squamata; family Helodermatidae; genus Heloderma; species Heloderma suspectum. The sequence continues at coordinate 31,666,465 of NC_139460.1, read as the reverse complement.
CTGACATTCCAGGTTCCTAAACAATATTGTTCTTTACAGCATCGGATTTCTTTTCACCACCAAACACATCCACAGCTGAGTGTCCTTTCGGCTTTGGCCCAGCCGCTTCACTCTTTCTGGCGCTACTTGGAAATTCCCTCTGCTCTTTCCCAGTAGTATATTGGACACCTTCCGACCTGAGGGTCTCATCTTCCGGCGTCATATCTTTTAGCCTTGTGATATGTTCCATGGGGTTTTCTTGGCAAGAATACTGGAGTGGGTTGCCATTTCCTTCTCCAGTGGACCACATTTTGTCAGAACTCTCCACCATGACCTGTCCATCTTGGGTGGCCCTGCACGGCATAGCTTATGGCTTCACTGAGTTACACAAGCCCCTTCGCCATAACAAGGCAGTGATCCATGAAGGGGGATGGGAATTGTAGTCAAACGTTTTTGGAGGGTACCAATATGGGAAAAACTGGCCTGATCATTCTATCAAAAGTTTCAGTCCAGCAGTCGGCACGTACATTTCCTTTCACATCTTGGAACAAATGGGATTCTTGTAGGACTGAAATGCTTTTCATTTTGGCTAGCAATGGTGCAGGTAGGACTCTCTTCCAAATTCCCTCACGACCAAGATTGATCATGCTCGGAATGCTTTGTGGTGGGTCTGAGGAGCTGCTGGTCTCGAGAAAATGGTGGCAGGTGGACCAGTGCAAATAGCAACTTGTAGGCAAGGCCTAGTGCGGTTCTAGATAATGTTAGAGTGTCGGACTAGGACTGGGTTCAAATCCCCACTTAGACATTTAGCTCATTGGGTGAACTCTCAGTTTAACCTACCTTATAGGGTTGTTACGATAAAATGAGGGAAAGGACTATGTTTGCCACCTTGAGATCCTGGGAGGAAATGTGGGATATAAATGTAAAAAGTAAATAAATATAATCTTACCATGCAGCTACTGCATCCATGTGTGAAGTGGATTAATTGATAGTGTTTGCACACACTGTGAATCCAACATTATTGTATTCTTAGGGGTAGCAAAGTAGTGGTAAGATCAGCTTTATCATGTGGCCAATCAGAACAGACAACTGGCTGCCCACATGGATACATCTACTGTATGGTGAGGTCATGACGTACTTGTGTCATCTTAAAACACTCCCATGGCCCTTTAAAAAAAATCCCTCTGTGAAAGATTCTGCTTCAGGCTACATTGCAGAGGTGATATATAACTGTGTATTCTGTTCTCTTCTGCAATGGTCTTAATGGATCATAATATAAACACTGATGAGTCCCTATAGCCAATGTCTTGCAGTCCTAACATTAGACACACTTGTAATCCTATTGAAAGCAGCTGGTTTAGGCGCATCCAGTTCTGCATAGGATTGAGCTGTTGGTTTGGTGTTAACAAGATTGGGGAAACCTGGCTGTCTGAGCCTCTAAAAGTTTGCTGCTAGTACATAAGAACTCGAAATATATTTTAGCGCTGTATGCAGTAAGTTCGTCGTAATTGTTTGATGCTGGATGATGAATTGATTCTGGCTTCTTGGAATCTTAAATATTTCTTTCAGTTGTGGTATTACACATGAACCCTTCAGTGCATATAGCTCCTGAGCAGGGCTGGGCCAGATTGGGGATTTTTGCTGTATGCTATGCTTGTAAAATATTCTGTTTTATAGGAATATAAGCAAGCAGCCTCCTATCCTGTGTGTTTTCTCCCCTCCCCCTGAAAAAATGCAGAATACATACAGATTTTCTGGGATATAAATATGCTATAAGAAGCATTAGTATCTTATGGATACCCCCGAGTAGGAATGGACAGGAGGGAGAAATGCGTGGCGTGGGTTTTACAGAGGAGAGATGGGGGAGAACTTCATTCAGTTTGCATTTTGCTCAGAACTCACCCAATTTGCACTTCCTGAAACAATATGTGAACCAGAATATAGTTATCCTTCAGTAATTGCACTTCTCAGAATTTTGTGATGCAGTACTGCAGACAAAAAGTGCATCCAAAAATGCATATATTAGGGAAAAGTTATACAACAATGTGTATATTGGTGGAGGGAAATGCAAAATATTCTGTTATTGTAGGAAACTTCTGTTTACCTGCTGAATTTCTTTCTATCACACAACTAGTAAATACACAGAAATGGTACGAGAATGGTATACATAAAGAAGGAAGACGTTGAGCTCCTAGAATTGTGATATTTTTAGAGCCCGTATCAAATTCCTAGATATACCTGTGATTTTTCAGCTCTCCTTATACTGAGTGTGGGTGACTATGGCTTTCCAAATGCTTTGGCCTACAACTCCCATCAGCCCTGGCCAACATAGCCAGTGGAGAGGGATAGTGGGAGTTGTAGGCCAAAACATTGTACAGGCCACAAGTTGCCCACCTCTGGCTTATACCAAGAGAGGCTGGTCCAGTAAGAGACCTTAGGAGATGTCTCCTACCATAATTGTGTTATTCTGCCCTGGGCTTCCATAGGAGTGTTCAGGAGAAGATGATCTGTACTAACAGACCTCCCAGCGATAAACCATGTAATCCAAATATGAATAGAAACCCCAAACACACTGTTTATTTCTCATCCCACTGTGCAGCTGGAATGGACAAATCTGTCAATTTCAGTTTCCCTCAGTTTCCCCTTTTTCCAATCCTCAGTTTGTTCCATCCTGTTTCTGTATCAGTTTGTGATGAAACAAAACAGCCTGCAAAAAAATTTGTACAGTTTTGTGCAAATTTCTCCTAATATATGCGTTTTTGTACATAATTTTGTCTAAAAAATACATTTTTGCAAGCAGTTTTCCCTTACGTAATTCTGTTTCTCTCAAATGCTGTACCTGTTGAAGTTCTGCTTGTCTCGTATAAGCTAAAGGCACAGTAGCCCTGCCAGTAAACAAAAGTGTCAACTTGATACCCGTTAGTGAACCTTGCTTTCCAAATGAGGAACTGTTCCTGTTCATAAATCTTTCTGTGTACAATCATTCAAGAAGCGAAGGACTGTTACGAAAGACTGTTGCCACTGGGACAACTAATACGTTGTATGAAGTGAGTACATTACATACTGTGAGAGTCCATGTCGGTTCTTTGTATTCTGAGTTGTTTGTTATCAGAGGTGTTCATAGCAGTTGCATTTCTCCTTGTCCTGCATTTGCTGTTCTACCAGAGCACAGTCCAGGAGTGGCAGATAGCAGGCTGTTTAGATGGTTAATTTAGAAGGTATGGGGATTTCCCTTCCTCTTTAAACAAGGGTTCTGGTGTGTGAGACTGAGAGAGGTGTGGGGAGAAGGATGGGCAGGTAGGATATATATTAAAAAGATTTCTCTAAGTTTGCATGCTTGGGAGGTAGTGCCATTGAATTGAATAGGTCTTACTTCCCTGTAAGCATGCATAGAATAGGGTTGCAGGAATCTGAAAATGGTTCCAGCAAGGAGTGGTAAAACTTAGTTTTGGAAGAGCAAATGTGTTTTAACAGGTTGACTTCAACTATTTATTTAGCTTGTTCCGTTTACATAGTTGTTATCAATGTGCTTGTAAAAAGAAAAGAAAAGAGGTAGACATATAGAGCAGGAGTGGGGAACTTGTGGCTTTCCAAATGTTTTGGCCTACGACTTCCATCAGCCCTAGCAAGCATAGCCAATGGTGAGGATCCATGGGAGTTACAGGCCAAAAAAATCTGAAGGGCCACAAACTGCCCACCGCTATATAGAATGTAATAGGTGAGGGCTGCTCTTATAATAAAAAGGTAAAGGTGCCCCCAACCAGTCGTGTCCGACTCTAGGGTGCGGTGCTCATCCCCTTTTCTAAGCCGAAGAGCCAGCGCTGTCTGAAGACGCTTCCGTGGTCATGTGGCCGGCATGACTGAACACCGAGGTGCACGGAACGCTGTTACCTTTCCCGCCGAGGCGGTACCTATTTATCTACTTGCAATTTCTTGCTTTCAAACTGCTAGGTTGGCAGGAGCTGGGACTGAAGACAGGAGCTCACTCCGTCACGCGGCACCCGGGTCTCGAACTGCTGTCGCCAACCTTCCGGTCTGCAGTTCGGCGTCTTAACCACTAAGCCACCGTGGCCCAGACTTATAATAGAGACAGAAAAAGTGAAGACCTACACACAGACTAAACTTTTAGTAAAAACTGAAAGCTGGTGTTGGCCACGGCTCTCTTTATGGGCTTGCTGGGATGTTGCTCTCAACCTTGGCATCTCTGTGGTGAAAATCTTATACGCTTTGTATCAGAAGCTGAAGTGGAAATTAAGTTTGATTTTTAGACTGGGATTGTCAGTCGGTACTGCAATTGGTGTGTGACTCCCATTTGTTTCTATTTCTTTGGCTCGTTCCTTGTGACTGATTCTGTATCATAGAGTTGTTGTTGTTGTTGTTGTTCAGTCGTTCAGTCGTGTCCGACTCTTCGTGACCCCATGGACCATAGCACGCCAGGCCTTCCTGTCCTGCGCTCTCTCCCGGAGCGTGCTCAAGTTCATATTCATTGCATCCGTGATGCTATCTAGCCATCTCATCCTCTGCCGTCCCCTTCTCCTTTTGCCTTCAGTCTTTCCCAGCATCAGGGTCTTTTCCAGGGAGTTTTCTCTTCGCATTAGGTGGCCAAAATATTGGAGCTTCAGCTTCATTATCTGTCCTTCCAATGAGCACTCAGGGTTGATTTCCTTTAGGATGGACTGATTGGACCTCCTTGCAGTCCAGGGGACTCGTAAGAGTCTTCTCCAGCACCACAGTTCGAAAGCATCAATTCTTTGGCGCTCAGCCTTCCTTATAGTCCAGCTCTCACAGCCACACATTACTACTGGGAAAACCATAGCTTTGATTATACGGACCTTTGTCGGCAAGGTGATGTCTCTGCTTCTTACTATGCTGTCTAGGTTGGCCATAGCTTTCCTCCCAAGGAGCAAGCGTCTTTTAATTTCATGGCTACAGTCACCGTCTGCGGTGATGTTGGAGCCCAAGAAAGTAAAATCTGTCACTGCTTCCATTTCTTCCCCTTCTATATGCCAGGAAGTGATGGGGCCAGATGCCATGATCTTCGTTTTTTTAATGTTGAGTTTCAAACCAGCTTTTGCACTCTCCTCTTTCACCCTCAACAAGAGGCTCTTTAGATCCTCTTTGCTTTCTGCCATTAGGGTGGTATCGTCTGCATATCGGAGGCTGTTGATAATTCTCCCAGCAATCTTAATTCCGACCTCTGATTCATCCAGTTTGGCATTTCTCATGATGTACTCTGCATATAAGTTAAATAAGCAGGGTGACAATATGCAGCCTTGTCGTACTCCTTTCCCAATTTTGAACCACTCAGCTGTTCCATGTCTGGTTCTGACTGTTGCTTCTTGACCCTCGTACAGGTTTCTCAGGAGACAGGTAAGGTGGTCTGGTACTCCCATCACTTTCAGAATTTGCCACAGTTTGTTGTGATCCACACAATCAAAGGCTTTAGCGTAGTCAATGAAGCAGAAATAGACGTTTTTCTGGAATTCTCTTGCTTTCTCCATGATCCAGCGAATGTTGGCGATTTGATCTCTAGTTCCTCTGCCTCTTCTAAACCCAGCTTGTACTTCCGGTAGTTCTCGGTTCTCATACTGCTGAAGCCTAGCTTGTAGGATTTTGAGCATCACCTTGCTGGCATGTGAAATGAGCGCAATTGTGCGGTAGTTTGAACGCTCTTTGGCGTTGCCCTTCTTTGGAATTGGAATGTAAACTGACCTTTTCCAGTCTTGTGGCCACTGTTGAGTGTTCCAGATTTGTTGGCATATTGAATGCAGCACTTTAACAGCATCATCTTTTAGGATTTTAAATAGCTCGGCTGGAATACTGTCATCTCCGCTAGCTTTGCTGTTACTAATGCTTCCTAAGGCCCACTTGACTTCACTCTCTAGGATGTCCGGCTCAAGTTCAGTGACCGCACTATCATGGCTATCAGGGACATTCAGATCTTTCCTGTATAGTTCTTCTGTGTATTCTTGCCACCTCTTCTTAATCTCATCTGCTTCTGTTAGGTCCCTGCCTTCTTTGTCCTTTATCATGCCCGTCTTTGCACAAAACGTTCCCTTGAGATCTCCAATTTTCTTGAAGAGATCTCTAGTCTTTCCCATTCTGTTGTTTTCCTCGATTTCTTTGCATTGTTCATTTAAGAAGGCCTTCTTGTCTCTCCTTGCTATTCTCTGGAACTCTGCATTCAGTTGGGTATATCTTCCCCTTTCTCCCTTGCTTTTTGCTTCCCTTCTTTCGTGAGCTACTTGTAAAGCCTCATCAGACAGCCACTTTGCTTTCTTGCATTTCTTTTTCTTTGGGATGGATTTCGTTGCTGCCTCCTGAACAATGTTACGGACCTCCGTCCATAGTTCCTCAGGCACTCTGTCTATCAGGTCTAATCCCTGAAATCTATTCCTCACCTCCACTGTATATTCATCAGGGATATGATTTAGGTCATACCTGAACGGTTTAGTGGTTTTCCCGACGTTCTTCAATTTAAGCCGAAATTTTGCAAGAAGCAGCTCATGATCTGAGCCACAGTCAGCTCCAGGTCTTGTTTTTACTGACTGTATGGAGCTTCTCCATCTTTGGCTGCAAAGGACATAATCAATCTGATTTCGATATTGACCATCTGGTGACGTCCATGTGTAGAGTCGCCTCTTGTGCTGTTGGAAAAGAGTGTTTGCTATGATCAGTGTGTTCTCTTGTCAAAACTCTATTAGCTTTTGTCCTGCTTCATTTTGTACACCAAGGCCATGCCTGCCTGTTATCCCGGTGATTTCTTGACTTCCTACTTTAGCATTCCAATCCCCTATGATGAAGAGGACATCTTTTTTTGGTGTTAGTTCTAGAAGGTGTTGTAGGTCTTCATAGAACCGATCAACCTCAGCTTCTTTGGCCTCAGTGGTTGGGGCATAGACTTGAATTACTGTGATGTTGAATGGTTTGCCTTGGATTCGTACTGAGATCATTCTATCATTTTTAAGATTGTACCCCAGTACTGCTTTTCCCACCCTTTTGTTGACTATGAGTGCTACTCCATTTCTTCTAAGGGATTCTTGCCCACAATAGTAGATATGATGGTCACCGGAATTAAATTCGCCCATGCCTGTCCATTTTAGTTCGCTGATTCCCAAGATGTCGATGTTCAATCTTGCCATCTCATGTTTGACCACCTCCAGCTTACCTTGATTCATTGATCTGATATTCCAGGTTCCTAAACAATATTGTTCTTTACAGCATCTGACTTTCTTTTCACCACCAGACACATCCACAGCTGAGTGTCCTTTCGGGTTTGGCCCAGCCGCTTCACTCTTTCTGGCACTACTTGGAAATTCCCTCTGCTCTTCCCCAGTAGCATATTGGACACCTTCCGACCTGAGGGGCTCATCTTCCGGCGTCATATCTTTTAGCCTTTTGATACGTTCCATGGGGTTTTCTTGGCAAGAATACTGGAGTGGGTTGCCATTTCCTTCTCCAGTGGACCACATTTTGTCAGAACTCTCTGCTATGACCTGTCCGTCTTGGGTGGCCCTGCACGGCATAGCTTATGGCTTCACTGAGTTACGCAAGCCCCTTCGCCACAACAAGGCAGTGATCCATGAAGGGGATCATAGAGTACTTCTGTTATGATTGACCCATTAGGCCACTTACTATCTCTTCCTGTAAGGACTGTTTTGAAGAAGGAAGTGGTTGTTGAGTGAGAACCCTTGCTGCGGAATGGGACTGTTATATATGACACTCTGGGCATCTCTACACCAGCCTAAAATCCTGCATTTAAAACGGGGCTTTCTGCTTCCATTTTAAATGCAGGGTCACAACGACTCCCCTTTTCATCTGCTTCCTTTCCCCCTTCCCCTTTCCCCCTACTCCCCTGTATCTGAGTTATCCATATCTTTCATTGATGTTGTTCCTCTTCTTGCCGCTTTTCTTCTTTTCACGGAGGGAACTCAAGCGGAACACAATGGGGTGATTTGATAGCTCATTATCTGCGATCTATTTAAAAGCAGAACAAAGGGTGTTTAGTGCAAGAGACGCCCTGGAGGTTCACGGCGTCATGTAAAGAGCCTGCAAATGTCTGTGAAGGACCAATTCCAATCGCAGGATAAAAGCTCCATGTGAAGAAAGCCTCTGTAAGAAAACAAGACACAAGGAAACCAGCTTATAGATGGGTGATGTATAAATACAACTGATGTCTACGTTGTTCCTATTAGTATTGAGAAGTAAGTTTAATAGAGAATAGACACTTTAAGGTGTTAAGAGTATAGCTCAAAAGTGTGTTTTGGTGGGAGAGAAAACACCTGCCAGTATTTGGAAGGAGTCTGTCCGTCTGTCCCCCCCCTCAGCCCCCCACCTATCTCTCTTACAAAGAACAAGGGTGTATATATGTGATTTTACTGAAGTTTGACAAAAAGTTTCCATGCAGAATCGTGGAAAGTGAAAGATGGATTCTCTTATGGCATCGTAGGGCTCCTCATAAAACTAATGACAAGTCCTAAGTTTCTTTGAAGGAGGCAGTCAGTAATAACATGGCTTTGGTTTTTAGCACAGACATGCCTCAAGACAGCAGGATCAAAATACTGGGGATACTGTAAAGGCTGTGATGGTGGCCTTCCGCCAGTGTTTTGTGACAAATTCACTTTTAGTCTCTTATCCCAGTCAGTACACCAGTGTATGTTCCAGGAGTGGGGCCAAAAATACCAGCATATTTTAGTTTAGAGCTCTTACTGCCAATAACAAAGCCTTAGGAGAGGCATTTCAACCTTTTGAGATGGGGAAAAACCTGCACAGAAGCCATGAAACCACAAGGCGATCAGTGGTAGAGTAAAGGGGGTGCGAGTAGGGAAGGGGCTGGAGGCCATTTGGGGAACCCCAGAGGCCTGGATTAGGCCCCAGGCCTGGATTAGGCCCCAGGCCTGGATTAGGCCCCAGGCCTGAAGTTCTCTAACCCTGTTTTAGGCTATGCATGGCTGGCCCAACTAAGACATCAGAATTAACATTGTAATGTTTTGGTTTAATGTTTTCCAAAAATGGGAAGATCAGAAAGAATCTTATTTATTTTCAAGTAAACTGCAAGGCAAGTGAATTCTGTATTGCATGTTGCTTCTAAACTGCTTTGAGAATCATTTGATTGGAAGGAGGGGTATATGTCTTCCAAATAAATAAATAAATTGGCATTGCCACTTCTATGAACTTCTCATGATCACATCCAGAATTTCAGTATACGCACTTTACCTGGTCCATGGGGTCACGAAGAGTCGGACACGACTTAACGACTGAACAACAACAAAGTCCCATTGAACTCAGTGGGGCTTCTTCCTGAGTAGCCATGCATAGGACTTTGCTGACAAGGACCTGTATTTACAAAGAGAGCTAGAAAAGTCCTTGGTTCCTAAACGTTTTGTTTATGGCAAATAATTTTTACCTAAATTCAGTGCAGGGTTCTTAGAAGTATTTTTCCAGCCCTGTTTTGAAGCACGCATTAGTAAAGATTATTGTTACACTACATCCTAGGAACCAGTATAATTGGGCTCTATCTTAATTTATTCTCAGTTCAGCCTAGTGCGGTTCTGCATGCTTAATTCTATTGGCATCAATGTCATGGTGTGTGAGATTGCACCTGTTTGTTTTTGTGTAGTAATCCAATATCTGAATATTAATACTGTGCCACTGCACAGAATACAAAAATTATAACTTTTTTGATTGCCCAAGTACAAGCACTTTTAGGGTGCAGTACTAAAGTCATTTATTTGGAAGTTCCATTGCAATCTTTCTGGCAATTTTATTGGCCTAATCATAGGCCATTGCAAGTTCATCCAACAGCAGTTATATACAGGTTAATGTAACATACAGCATTTATGCCAACACTAATCTGCCAATAAAAGCTTTAATATCAGAAGCAGAGAATACATGCTCACATTGCCCCAGCACAGTTTATTACATTAGAAGTAATGCACTTGAGGCTTAATTTCTGTGTAGCCATTGCAAAATGTACTAGTCTTCTGGTCTTAAATTCGTGTGTGTGAGTGAGAAAGAGAAATTTTACACGTTAATGTTACAACTTTCTCTGGGTTTTGTATGTCATACATCTGAGCAGCTGTGATTGGGTAAAGTTGTACAACAAAATTCTTGGCCCTGGAGAATGCAGAAATTGGCCATTTTTCATTTGGATGATGAAGGCTGAACATGGTTGGTTGGTGTGATGTTAATGGGTAGTAGGGAACCCTGCTCTAGAGGAAGGGGAAAAATGTTTAGAACTGAAAGATCTGTTCCATAGCTATAATTCTCGGTTTCCATGTTTAAGTATTTCTTCATGCTTCCGTTAACCAATCAAAATTCACCCAAAATGTATTTTGAATTAATTTCACTTTAGGCAAAATTTTAAATCCAGTTTTGTGACCATCTCTGTGCCTGTGAGAAGGCGTTCTTGCTGAGAAACTTGCTTCAAGATTTCTTGCAAGTTATGAAGTCTCTGAGTGGGGTTTCTTCAGCATTTGAACTTGGCACGTTTTGTGTTGGCTTACCCGCCCAGACGCATATCCCCAGTAGCAGTTTGGAACAAGCTTAGGACTGTGTGAGCCACGCTGGGAAACCCTGAAGTCCAGGAGGATGGGCACACTCTGCCAAGTATTAATCTGCTTGGTTTGTTTGTGTACATTTGTGTGTGTGCTGTTGGTCAAAGAGAGGCTGGAATTAAAAAAGAGAGTTCATCTTGGCACAAAACCTTATTGGGAGAAATCTCTTTTTAGAACTCCCGCAATGTTTTAATAAATGGCTCTTCTTTCCACCCAAGTTTGATTAAATGGCAAGTGATCTCCTGTCAAATTTATACCATTTGAGGACTTTAATTTAATTGGCTCTCTCTTTCACTGTTGATTATCAATATATGTAACAAATAGAATGCTTTACAGGCCTTGTTTTGTTCATTCTTGCAACAGCCCTGGGAGTTGAGTCACTTAGGCTGAAAGCTAATCATGTGCCTAAAGGTGCAATCCTATGCATGCTTAGACAGAAAAAAGTCATACACTCCCAGCATGGCTGGCTGGGGAATGCTGGGAATTGTAGGACTTTGTTCTGTCTAAACATGCATAGCATTGCGCCCTACGTCTCTAGACTTGGATTTGAACCTTTGGATTTGGATTTTATCAAAGAATGATAAAATGTTTTGTCCATCTTCTTGTATTCTAGAAGTATTTTTCTTGAACAAGTTTTCTTTCCATTATAGTGCTTTTCTTGGGAGGAGGCCTGAGCTATTACACTTCCTTACAACTGCTGCTGGGCCCGTCTATCCTTTTTCTTCTTTATTTACAGAGCACCATAATATTTGAGCAAAAGGATAGCTCTCTGCCCCCAGGAGCTTGCAAAATCCAATTTAAAGCATCCCTGATAAATGCCTGTCTGGTCTGTGCTTGAAGACCTCCCACAAAGGAGAGCCCACAACCTCTAGCACAGAATCTGTATAAGGTAGCTCCACACAAGCATTGCCCCTGTGTTCTGTGAAGCTCTTGCCCTCACACTGAGGGGTCTGGAGAGGAGCTCTGTGTATCCATCAGAGCTCATATGAAGTGTTGGAGATCAGGCTGAATTGGAATGAGTTCAGAGAAGGGCAATGAAGATGATCAGGGGACTAGAAACTAAGTACTATAAGAAAAGATCAAAGGAATTGGGTATGTTTAGCCTTGAGAAGAGAAGACTGAGGGGGGATATGATGAGACTTTTCAAATACCTACAGGGTGATCACACAGAAGAGGGCCACAGCATGTTCTCTTTCATCCAAGACTGTCGGACACGAAATAACGGGCTGGAGGGAGCAATCCTATGGCCATTAGACACTGTCTAGAGGGCCATAGGATTTTTCAGTTTCTGGGAACTGAGGTCAAAGCCAGGGCTGTGACCTTGGTTCCCTGAAACTGTGCTCCCTGTCCCCTTGTAGCTGGCGCAGTTCTCTCTGCGCCGGCTACATCTCTGTGCTCGGGAATGGAGCGTGGAGACAGGGAAAAGCGGGCGGTCCTGGGGAAGGGGAGGAGATCGTGGAAGCTGCATTAGGCAGCTTCATATGTGCCACGTGGCCTCTCCCCCTCCTGCTTCAAAGCTCCCTGGCTAGACAGGCAAAATCGTCTGTCTTGCCAAAAATGCAGGGTGGCTGGTGCATGGAGGCAAGGATCACCTCCATGCTCCAGCCACCTTGCATGGGATAGCTGTCAGCCTCTGAGTTCGGAGGCTGACTACTATCTCCATAGGATTATGCCCTAAGTTACAGGATGGCAGATTTCAGTTGACCATCAGGAAAAACTTGCTAATGGTCAGAGCAGTCAAACAATGGAACCAGCTGCCTAGGGAGGTGGTGGGCTCTCTTTGGCTGGAGGTATTGAAGCAGAGACTAGATAGCCATTTATCAGGAATGCTTTAAATTGGATTCCTGCACTGAGCAGGGGACTGGACTCAATGGCCTAAATGGCCCCTTCCAACTCCATGTTCCTATGAATAAGTATTAAGAAAGATGCTTTTCCAAACAACAAATGGCTGGTTTGTGTTGATAGTATGAGCTCAATTAAGGTATGTTAATATTGGCTTTTAACTGTTTTGAAGAAAGCTGGCCAATTCTAAAACTTTTAGTTGGCTGATATCCCAACGTCTAATCCAAAAGCAATGGTGAAAAGGAGTCAGGAAGAATACGGTATGCCATCATTCAAGCCCTATATCTGTTCTGCAATCTTTAATATGTTTATCACAGCAACCCTCTGAGGCCCTGCGGTCCTCTTCTTTTTGGTGAGGAATGTCAGCCCAGAGTGACATGGCTTGGGGCTCCCTAGGCGTGCAGAGAACCCCCAGTTTCCAAATTGTAGGGTAGCACTGAACTACCTTATTAATAGTATGTCTAGGAATTTGGGTGGCTACAGATCATAGAATATCTTTAATTCAGGACTCTGAAACCTGGCAAGTTCTTGCTGGGGGGTGTGGGGCCCCAAAGAGCAGTTTTCTAGTTCTCATGATTGTAGAAACAAAGCAGAATGTGTATTGGACATGCTTTCCCAAGGTTTTAGACTCTCCTTGATGTCATTCAGCCTGCAGAGGGCTGGGTGGATGGGAGTCATTCAGCCCTCCATCCAAAGACAGCTCCTTATCCTTCCTTTTGAGATAACAGGGAGTGTAGGTGCTGTTTCTTGGTGGTCAGGGAATGTTTTTTCCTTTTTTATTTCCGTTTGCTTCTTTTTCTAGGGCTTATTGTAGGTTGGAATAATTTTTTTCACACCCCTAAAGTCACCCAGATAAATCTCCAGTGTCAGCTAAATGTAAATACCAACAAATATCAGCTAATCTTTCCTGTACAAGCAGAAAGATGCTAGCATGCTTCTGGAAGATGGTCAGGTTAAAGCTGCTTCCCTTGGCTCTGATCACAATCCTTTCCCCCAGTCCCTCTGCCCTTAACACAGCCATTCTCTGATCTCATTATTTATATTTATTTATTTATTTCATTTCTATACTGCCCAATAGCCGACGCTCTCTGGGCGGTTCACAAAAATTAAAACCAAACAACACACAATAAATCCTCAAACCTGTAAGCCAGAAATTGTAAGCAAACAATTAAATTTGGGGTGGTGGGAGGATAAGATCCTCAATTCATGCAATAGGATAAAGTGGTAAACTTATTCACAATGAGAAGCTTCTTATATAGCTGCCAGAAATGTGGCCTCTTCTGACATCATACAGTATTCCCTTTAGTTCAGGAAATGGCAGTGCAGACAAGATGATTGCTAAACTGTACTTATTGACTGAGATGCAGCTACTAACTTCGCAGGCCTCAGCCAGACTCTGGGACAGAGATGGGAAAGTTCAGAATGACAATCCAGTTGTCCAAAGAGTTTCCTGAATTTTGATTTTGACTGAAATTCTGAGTCTTCATTGTTTTCTCTGAGGAGCTGTCACTTCCGCTCCAGGGAGCCCCAAAATGCAGAGCTCAAAGTGAACCCAGAAGTAGGATCTAGCTATTACAAGTCCACAGGCTCAGGTTGCTCCAAACTCCCTCCCAGTTTCCAGCTGTTTTTCTTTACTAGACGGCCTTGGGGAGTTAATCTTAAAGCAACAATAGCATATACTATATAAAGGGGAAGGGTAGTAGCTCGGTGGTAGAATAACACATGCTTTGCATGCAAAAAGGTCATAGGTTCAGTCTCTTGTAGGGCTGGGAAAGAATCGCGTCAGAAACTTTGGAGAGCTGCTAACTCTCATGTAGAGATTTGAAGGCCCAGACAAAGAGCGACCCAGTTTTATTCATTCATTCATTTATTCATTCATTTCATTTCTATACTGCCCAATAGCCGAAGCTCTCTGGGTGGTTCACAAAAATTAAAACCAAACAGCACACAATAAAACAATTTAAAATATATAGAACATTAAAACTGCAATATAACAATACAACCACAATAAAACCTAGCAGCACTGCAGGAGTTTAAAATACAGATTTAAAACAGCAAAGCTAAAAGTTTAGAAAGCTAAAATGCCTGGGAAAATAAAAAGGTCTTCACCTGGCACCGAAAGGAATACAATGTAGGTGCCAGGCGAACCTCACTAGGGAGCTCATTCCAGAGCCAGGGTGCCACAGCAGAAAAAGCCCTCCTCCTAGTAGCCACCCGCCATACTTCCTTTGGCAGGGGCTCACGGAGAAGGGCCACTGACGATGATCTTAAGGTTCGGGCAGGCACATATGGGAGGAGGCGATCCTTCAGATAACCTGGCCCCAAGCCGTTAAGGGCTTTAAATGTTAATACCAGCACTTTGAATCGGGCTTGGAAATGGACTGGTAGCCAGTGCAGCTGAAAAAGTACTGGTATAATGTGCGCTCGCTGGCCAGTCCCTGTTAACAGTCTTACTGCCCTATTTTGGACCAGCTAAGTTTCCGGACTGTTTTCAAAGGCAGCCCCACATATAACGCGTTGCAGTAATCCAGACGAGAAGTTATCAGAGCATGGATAACTGTAGCGAGGCTATCTCTGTCCAGATAAGGGCATAGTTAGTATACCAGCCTAAGCTGATAAAAAGTGCTCCGTGCCACTGAGTTCACCTGTGCCTCAAGTGACAGTTCTGGATCCAAGAGCACCCCCAAACTACGAACCTGATCCTTCAGGGGGAGTGCAACCCCCTCCAGAACAGGTTGAATATCACCTAGCCGGGCAGACGAACCACCCACTAACAGTACCTCCATCTTGTCTGGATTGAGTTTCAGTTTATTGGCCCTCATCCAGTCCATTACCGTGCCCAGGCACTGATTCAGAACAGCCACTGCCTCACCTGGTTTTGATGAGAAAGAGAGGTAGCGCTGGGTGTCATCTGCATATTGATGGCACCTCAGCCCACACCTCCGGATAACCTCCCCCATGTAGACGTGAAACAGCATGGGGGGTAAAACAGAGCCCTGTGGGACCCCATGGCACAATTGCCATGGCACAGAGCAATAATCCCCCAGCACAACCTTCTGGAATCGGCCATCCACGTAGGAGCAGAACCACTGTAGTGCAGTGCCTCCAATTCCCAACCCAGACAACCTCTCCAGAAGGATACCATGGTCGATGGTATCGAAAGCCGCTTAGAGGTCCAGGAGAATCAACAGGGTCGCACTCCCCCTGTCCCTCTCCCAGGAGAGGTCATCCCACAGGGCGACCAAGGCAGTTTCCCTTCCAAAACCAGGCCTGAAGCCCGACTGAAATGGATCTAGATAATCCATTTCATTCAAGAGTGCCTGGAGCTATCCTACAACCACCTGCTCGAGCACCTTGCCCAGGAAGGGGATGTTGGCCACTGGCCTATAATTGTTAACATCCTCTGGGTCCAGGTTAGGCTTTTTCAGGAATGGTCTGATTACTGCCTCTTTTAAAGCGGCAGGCACCATTCCCTCTCTCAAGGAGGAATTTACAACCTCTTGGACCCAGCTGAATATCCCCTCCTTATTTGATTTAATAAGCCATGAAGGGCAAGGGTCAAGCACACAAGTGGTCGATCGGACTTGGCCAAGCACCTTGTCTGCATCCTCAGGCCTCAATAACTGAAACTCATCCAATAGAACTGGACCAGACGGTGCTCTGAATGCCTCTACCAATGGAACTGCATTAATCGTGATGTCCAATTCATGACTAATCTGAGCGACTTTATCTTCAAAGGGCCTTGCAAACTTATCACAGCATGCCACCGAGGGTTCCACCATCTCTCTCCCTGGCCCAGAATGTAACAGGCCGTGAACCACTCGGAAAATCTCCGCTGGACGACAGTGAGAAGATGAAATGCTGGTGGAAAAGAACTGTCTCTTTGCCAGCCCTCTGGAATCCATCGGAATCCATTAATCTCCGGGGGCAGACCATTTTAATAGGTCCCCCACCCTTGCAGAGGGGGAAGGCTGCCAGGAGTCTAAACCTCAGCAGGAAGTGATCTGACCATGACAAAGGGACAGATGTTAATTCCTCCACTTTCAGATCACCATCCTCCTGCCCAGTCGAGAAAACCAGATCAAGCGTGTGTCCTTTTATGTGCGTTGGGCCGATGACATGTTGGGACAGCCCCATGGTTGTCATGGCGGCCATGAAGTCCTGAGCCGCCCCAGATACAGCGGCCTTGGCATGGAAGTTGAGATCCCCCAGGACCATCATCCTAGGGGTCCTCAACACCAAGTCCGAGACCACCTCCATCAGCTCAGGCAGGGAGTCTGATGGGCAGCGGGGTGGGCGGTACACCAACAGAATCCCTAATCTGTCCCGGGTACCCAACACAAGGTACAAACACTCAAGTTCTGCACTCGAATGAGCAGGAAGCCTAGAGAGGGAGATTGAATTCCTGTAGACTTTATTCCAGGCCTTCACATCTCTAAAGTGTGAGGTAGCTTCCTATGTTCCTAAATACATAGGCTTGTAAACAGCTATGTTTCTGGTTGCCAGGAAACTTTACAAAAGTTGGGTATCTTCTCCCCTTCCCCCTCTCAGGCAATGACTGACTGATACGAATATATGGGCAAGTGGGCAAGTAAAAGGCTTGAGAACTAGTAGCTTTCATGGACTTATTTACAAGGCCACATATACTTGGGCTGTCACCCGACTAAATAAATCCAAGTCAATTATATAAGTTTTAATCTGTTAATTGATTGGATTTAATTTACATTTGAGAAAAAAACAGTTGTTTTAAGAAAAAAAAATGCTTCCTTTGTTTTTAGATGACCTATGCATCATCTTAGATGCATTCTCTCTTCTCACAGCGGAGGAGGGGATGACGCTTTTAAGTTTCCACTTGCCATCTGTGAGTTTTGGTAAATACTTATATGAAAAAGAATTTAGCCGAAAGGTGTTTAGTTGATTGTCCAGTTAAATGACTAACTGTTGCAGCACAAGCATATACAAATCCATACAAGGCTGCGATTCTGTTCATGCTTATTTAGGAGCAAGAACCACAGAAGACAGTGGTATTTTTCTTGCTTATTGTATCAGTTTATAGCATAGTAAACTTTATACCCTGCTTTTCTACACGTGCTCAAGGCGGTTTCCAAGTGCGTCGGATTGGGCTACAAGTGTTGCAATTTATTCCTCTTGTAGAATTTGGTTGCAAAATCTAGGAGTATTTTAACTTAGAAATTCTAGCCTTCCTTCTAATTTTGATGGTTTTCATTGTTGCCTTCAGTTGGTTTGTTTGGAAACGCTCTTCCAGATGAAAGGACTTTGCTACCAACACAGCAATTGGAAATCTTAATTAAAGGAAATGAAGAATAAGGATCAAGGTTATAAATAGTGTTGTCCCACTGAGGAAAACTATAAATCATTCAGTTTATTTTTAATTAAAATAAATTTGGCTTATTCCACAGTGATCTCAGTGAAACATGAGAGAGAGAGAAGTAACGACCATTTGTTGTTCAGTCGTGTCTGACTCTTCGGTACCCCATGGACCATAGCACGCCAGGCCTTCCTGTCCTGCGCTCTCTCCCGGAGCGTGCTCAAGTCCATATTCATTGCATCGGTGATGCTATCTAGCCATCTCATCCTCTGCCATCCCCTTCTCCTTTTGCCTTCAGTCTTTCCCAGCATCAGGGTCTTTTCCAGAGAGTTTTCTCTTCACATTAGGTGGCCAAAATATTGGAGCTTCAGCTTCAGTATCTGTCCTTCCAATGAGCAGTCAGGGTTGATTTCCTTTAGGATGGACTGATTTGACCTCCTTGCAGTCCAGGGGACTCGTAAGAGTCTTCTCCAGCACCACAGTTCGAAAGCATCAATTTTTCGGCAATCAGCCTTCCTTATAGTCCAGCTCTCACAGCCACACATTACTACTGGGAAAACCATAGCTTTGATTATACGGACCTTTGTCGGCAAGGTGATGTCTCTGCTTCTTACTATGCTGTCTAGGTTTGCCAATGTTATCCAATTGCTCACTTGCAGTTTGGATGGTTCAGAGTCTTTCTGTACCCTTTCAAAAACGTAAAAGTCATTTATTTTGGCGTGGTACAAGGTCTTATCAAACCTGAGCATTGGGCAGAGTTCAGTTTATTTTTAACTAATGCAAGAATGTGCTTTCACACTGATATTTCGGTTGCTAAAACTGCGAGAGAAAGTGGAACATGTTGGCTTGAAATCGTTAACTGCATTTTATAGCGTGTATCTTATTGAAAAGGGCAGGCACCAGAGTGAACCCTCCAGGTAGCAAAGCCTTGCAAACTCCAGGCAGGATGCGGGCAGTGCCGACGGACACATGGGCCAGTCTGCCTTTGCCTTGTCGTTGAACCTTGACTAGGATCCATTTTTTTGGTGTAAGAAATTGAGTCTGTGATTGAGATTGAGTATTGACACACATACTTGTCATTTCGCCAAGAGACTGTGTGTGAGGGAGGACATCTTTCATATGAGCAAGTAGGACCTGTAACACAGTGTTGCAGTCTGTTCCCCCACCTGCCCCGCCCCCAAAGGAATGGTCTTGCTCCATGCTCCAGACAGCCTGGAACAGGAGCCTTCAGCACTCCTGTTGTGCAGGCCTTGTGTGTGTGTTTGTCATTCTCAGGAGTGGGGAGGGAATAACGAATACCTTTATAATGGATCCTCCTTCTGCCTCCCACCGACCCCTTGCTGTGCTATGATGGCTGACAGCCCCAAATTTTATAGCTATAGGGTGGGAGCATGCAGTTCTGGGGAGAGATAATGGGAATATGAATCCTTTCCCCCTTCTGAAACATCTCTCTATAGTTCAGGAGGAGGAGTTTTTTTTTAACCTGAAAGCACAAATCCCTCCCAAACCTAACTTTCCCCCCACCCTTTCCAGGATACTTACTATATAAGCTGTCAGGGGTTTGAGCAAGCCAATTTCCTCTTTTCCCTTGCTCTCCATTTTTCTTTTTGCTTTCAAGCGACAACCTAATGTTCTGTGTCTTAACTGCTTTCAACCATGGACTTAATTGATAGACTCACATAGGCCCTATTCACTCATTCCCTTCCCCCCGTTACCATCTCATGTATGGGACAGTGGGGGCAAGCCTGTTTGCCCTCCCCCATAACCCCAATTGCCTTGTATTAAGTTGGCAAGCACCACCTTAAGAAAAACATGCCCTCCTCTATGAGAGAGAATGGGGAATGCCTCTTCCAAGCCTGTGGCTCCTGCAACACAGGCATGCATCATTTTCAAAACAAAGTGTGCTCTGCTTTTTCTTTAGAACCATCCTGTTCCCCATGAGCAAGTTTCTGCAGATTTCATCAGTAGACTGACCTATCAACTTCAATTTATACGATTGACTAACATTTATTAATTTATTTAAAAACGTGTGTATCTCGAATTAGCTCCGAAGAGTTCTAGGCAGCTTACATTATACCTTTATATTACATTAATACATTATTTAACAATTAAATACATCCTTCCAGTTTCTTACAATAATATCAAACACAAAAACTGCAACAGAAAGACACAGTAGCAATAAAAAATATTTAAAATTAAGAAGCGGAGACTGATTAAATTGGGTGATAACCTAGTAGTTTTTAGAGTTTTTTTGTATTTGCTTACAGTTGAGGATACTGATGATAAAACATATTTGTTTTATTGTGTACAGAAACGTTTACATTCTCACTGCTTCAATTTGCTGTAAAGATATGTGTTGCAATTCTTTTTAAAGAAAAGGGAAATAAACTGTACTTTTGTGGGATTGGCTTAGGTTGGTTTGGTCATAAAGGTAGAGGGGATGTGAATAAGATAGACACAAGGGGTTGTATCCAATATTAGTCTAACTTGTTGCATTCATTTCAATGGGTCTACTATAAGTATGACTAAAAGTAGAAACAATTCAAAGTGTATGGTGGAGATAGGCATGTGCACAATGAAATGGTTTTTGTTAAGTCCTGATAAAAGTGGAGGACTAGGGTGGGACCCTGATGGCGATGACAGGTATTGGGGTTATTAGCACCAAAGTTTTTGAAGAATACAAAATAGGTACTAACCATGTCACACTGTCCCTTAATGTTGGCCCCCTTTGGGTGTTCCATTCATGTAATTAGTGAATGTGCAGAGGGGGACGGTGGCAGGCTCCACCCCTCTCCCTTCGCATGTTCACTGAACAGCTGAAGGGAGCCCCCACGCGTACAATGTGGGGCTCCCAATTGGCAGAGTGCCCGCTTGCATGGATGGGGTCCTTTGCTCATACAGCTGTATACACGGAGGTTCCTTCAACTGTTCAGGGAACAGATGGAGGCAGAGTGGTGGAGCCAGTTGCTGTCATCCTCTGCATGTTCATTAATCACATGAGTGGAAAGGGGCTACAATGAATGGGCATTTAGATAATCAACCACAGGAGGAGCAGTAGATAAGACCAGACACAGGATTAGTCAGCGCACCAAGCAAGCTGCTTGTAACATTTCCTTGAACGAAAGCATCCCAGGATGGTTGTGTCTCACCTGGACACCTCCACTTTCCAAGTATTTAACATTCTGCAGTCTTTCCTATGTTCTATGGACTGGGAAGGCCGTTTCTGCTAATGAGACATTATAAAGTTAGTACAATGGAACTGATTTTTGTTTGTTTCCCTTTCCATGCTTTTCATCCTTACAGCTGTTGTAGTAAAGATTTTTTACGTTTAATTTTGTTTGTTTTTTATCAGAAAATGAAGAACTTGGCCCAAAGACGTCAGTCGGCACCATCCCTGGTTCTCAGCAAAGCACTGAACAAGTCCAGAACGAGTGCCAGGTGAGGTGGAATGTGTTTTTTCTGGCTGAACTTTTTTGCAGGTTTCCTGGCCCAGATCATAACATATTTTTGAAAAGCAGTTAACCATATATAGCTAAAATGGTATCTGGAGGCAGAACTGTAAGTCACTGCTGCAGTGGTCTTTTCAAGATGGTATTTGATCTCTGAAAATTGCATAATATATATACATACATATGTGTGTGTGTGTGTGTGTGTGTGTGTAGCGGACTGTGACCAAAACTTCATAAATTGGGCTTCCCACATTAAAAAAATGGATTATAATGTTGATGATTGATTAAAAAAACCCTAGTTATCTACACCAGCCTTCCTCAACCTGGTGCTGTACATATGTGTTGGACTACATTTCCCAGCATCCAACACATCTGGAGGGCACCAGACTAAGGACAGCTGATCTACATAATTCACTAATTCCTAATAATTTTATCTTGTGAGCCACCCAGTGAACTTTTTGTTCCTGTGAGGCCTATAAATGTCATAAATAAGGGTTTCATTGGGAATTTTCACAGCCAAGTTAATTAAAATTGGGTGTAGAGAGCAACTCGTATGGTGGGTGCAGACTACCTGCATGGCTTTGCAGGTTAAACTGCATTTCTTCACATACAGAACCTGCTTCAGGACTCAATGGTCACTTTACCAGGGTTGGAAAAGTGGTGTGCCAAATAAACAGATTTATCTGGGCAAAATGCAGCAATATTGTCAGGTCACCTGGATCTCTGGCTGAGCCTGTTGGACATTGACATTGCAATACATGACTAAGTGCACCGCAGGATGCTTGCACTGCTCTGTGTGGCAGGTGAAGATCAGTAGTAGTGGTCAAACTGTCTTTTAGCAAAACCTGTCTGCCCCTGCTTTTCGCTGAGAGACCTCAAGAGTTCCCTGGAGTGCAGCTGGAAATCCACTTGTTAGGCTCAGAGCTTCACATCAACTTCTGCAAAACTCCATATAGCTATAAAGAGATTAGCAGATGATAAGATTAGTTAGCTGATGTTTGCACAGCATTTTCTATCTGCAATGTCTTTCTCAAAGAGCTTGTGTTGTATTGGCTATCCTCACATGAACTGATATTTTAATTTTTTTAAAGATCTTCACGTTCGATCTCTGTCTAGTAATCTTCTGAAGCAATACCACTCTGTCCTATAGTTCAAATAAGTTACAGGGATTGTATCTATTAAAGCCACTGGCCAAATTACATGGGAACACAATTGGCTCCCTCTTAAATGAACATTTTCAGCTCAGTTTAGTTGATTTCCCCACAGCACCCACACCCACCCCACCCCTTGGTCTGTGTCTCTTCTCTGTTTAACAGGAATGCATTCATCTTCATCAATAATCAAACAAATGGTGTTTGGATTTTCTACTTTTTTTTTTTGGATTTGGGGGTTGGACTCGATGGCCTTGTAGGCCCCTTCCAACCCTACTATTCTATGATACTCTGTGTGTTCTGTAAATGCTTAACTCTTGCGAATTGCTCCCTTTTATACGTAGCAAAAGAGCAGTGAGTGGCATGACCTCTGCTATGTTCAGGTCTTCAAATATTTTGTTTTTAAAGCTGTCTTAATACATAGCGCCCTTTTGTTGGCAAAACATTGATTTCAAGTTTAAATAGATTATAGATTTATTCTGGCATTAAATCCTAATGTTCATACTCAGTACTCTGTCTTTTTAGAGGTTGATTAATGACCTGTAGATTACAAAACGCTTTTCCAAGTCCAGTTTACATCTGCGGGAGCTTTATATGAATAGTCTTTTCCTTAGCACCTGATTCATCTCAGTATTTATTGAACTTAATGAGGGAGTTTGGTCAGGAAATATTTTGAAAACTTAAGTAAGTTTATAGTTTCATACCATTTTATAGTCCATTCTCTTTTGTCCTCTTGCTACATGTATAACAACGGCACCACAATGTAGTGTTAGCTATTGGGATGATCTTGATTTTAAGTAATTGAAAGATTGTTATCAGGATTTAAATATTTAAGTAAACTACGTTCTGATGTCTGAACGTGATTGATTTCAGCATTCTGTATATGTCTTGACATTTTCCGGAAACTTGGGCTGTAATCCTGTCTGCAGTTAGGCAAAAGTAGGACCTTTTGACTTCAAAGGAACTTTTCCCTGTGCATTATTGTGAGTGAGATAGAAGCTTTGGCACTTGGACATGTGGGGCAGATTTATTCTGCTAATAGTCTGCTAATAGTTTACCCCTAAATAATGAAACAGGAATGTTACTTTTAGATAACACACTTCTAGAAATCACCCTGTGGTATTCACTTACTAGTGCCAGTTGTTCATAGCCCAGAAATTTGCCTCAGTGTTGTTGTTTTGTTACTCGTGTTGAAAATATTATGAAAATGTGAATGAGTGCATGTGCTATTAATATTTGTCATGCGGTGGAAGGAAACACGGTGAGAGGGGTTTGCTGGGGGACTGCTACTGCTATTTGCAGCCCACCTTGTGTCCAAGGATACATTCAAATAGTGTTCCCTCCAGTAGTGAGCTCAGGTAGTGAGTACTGACAGAATTGGAACCAAAATGGAGCTGCTGAGAAAAGAGAGCGGTATTGGCATGCTTGGGGGAATCCCAATAGTTGCAGAAGAACAATTTACTCTCCCGTCGCAACCTCCCCACCCCCAGACCATGGGCATAATATCCCAGTGAGATTTGAACATGCTTAGTAGCCGTAGAACGATCAGTATCTGTTGGAAAAGAGAAATGGAAAACCAGGAGAAGGTGATGGAGTGCACTGTCTTGCTTAAGCTCATTACAGCTTATACAGAATCCTAGAAGAAGGCATGGTGGCTGGCACCCTAAACAAGAGCACTTCTATTACAGGTTACACTGCAACATTTTGTTTCAGGTATAAACCTGTATAAATAAAATATGAATCTAGTATAAATGAAATACAGATCTATTTAAAACCCGGATACAACAGATACACACTACTGACTAAAATAGAGGTTCACAATCTCAGTCCTGGGGGCCAAATCTGGTTCTCTGATATTCTAATTGACCTTTTGGGATTTTCCAGAAAGCCATGCCCTGGATTCAGTCTCAATTAGCTTTCCCATGTTCTGAATCTCAATTTAAAGCAGCAAGAGAATGTTGGTAATACTGTCCTGATGTCATTTCTACTGCATGGTAAGTCTCTGGCACTCACAGGTGAAGATGATATTTATTATATATCACTCTTCACTCTCAAATCACAGGGTGGTGCACAAAATTCATTAAAACAACAATTAAACTAAAATATAGAGATAAAAACAAACAAGAAATCTACTAAGTTAGGTATTAAAGTCAGCAAATGTCTGGGTAACCAGGTGTGTTTTCAACAGGTGCTGAAACACCATCAAGGATTACTCCTGTCACACTGTAGTGGGGATAGAATTCCCAAGGTGAGATGCCACAGCAGAAAAGGCTCTTCCCCTGGTTGCTGTCAGAAGTAGCTATGCAGGCAATGAGACAAGCAGGAGGCCTTGGTCTGTAGATCTTAGTGAATGGTCAGGTTGATATGGGAAAAGGTGCACCCTTAGGTAGCCTGGTCCAAGTTGGTTAGGGCCTTAAATGTCAATAACATCACCTTGAACCTGGTCTGGTAATATATTGGCAGCCAGTGCAGTTCTCTGAGCAAAAGTGTAACCTGCTCAAGGTAGGCTGCCTCACTCAGCAACCTAACTGCTGAATTCTGCGCTAGATGCAGTTTCTGTACCAGTCCCAAGGGAAGCCCCACATAGAATGCCATGTAGTAATTTAATCCTGAGGCTGCCAATGCATGGATCACCGTGGCTAAACTATCCCTATTCAGGAATGGACGTAGCTGTGGACGTAGCTGTTATACCAACAGAAGCTGATAAAAGGCACTTCTTGTCACCGAGTCCACCTGAGACTCTAGTGACAAAAATGGTTTGAGGAGTACCCCCAGACTATGAACCTGATCCTTCAAGGGGAGTGCAACCCCGTCCAGAACAGGTAACCTTCCTAATTTCCTGACATGGAACAGCCCCCACGCTGTCTCTGTCTTGTTAGGATTCATCCTCAGTTTATTTGCCCAAATCCATTCCACTGCTGCTTCCAGGCACAATCTAGGACTTGCACAGCCACCCCTGACTCTGATGTCACAAAGAAATAGAGCTGAGTATCATCAGCATACTTATGACACCATGCCCCAAAGCTCCTAATAGTTGATCCCAGCTGCTTCATGTAGATGGTAAACAGCATTGAGGAGAAGATAGATGGCACCCCAAATACAACAGGGCTGACAGATGGTCAGCCAATACAATTCTCTGACCCCAGCCCTGCAGATAGGAACCACGGCAATATAGTGCCTGCCACTCCCAACCTGCAGAGTCTGTCCAGGAGGATACCATGGTTGAGGATATCAAAAGCTGCTTAGAGATGAAGAAGAATCAACAGTCATCTATCGGAATGGCCAGGGCTGATTCTGTGCCAAAACTAGGCCTGAAACCAGCTTGGAATTGGTCTAGATTATCTAGACCTAGTTCTGGAACCTAGGTCTAGATAATCTCAACCAAAAAATTGCTGTAGAATGGTATTTCTCCTTTGT
This sequence comes from Heloderma suspectum, assembly GCF_057233095.1. NCBI lineage: Eukaryota > Metazoa > Chordata > Lepidosauria > Squamata > Helodermatidae > Heloderma > Heloderma suspectum. The sequence goes on along the minus strand of NC_139460.1, from coordinate 31,640,742 downwards.
TTATTTTTCTCTTCTTTATAACAATGCAGGAGGATTCTGGTGTTCTTTTTAGACTTTTTAGACCAGATGGTTTTGTTGGCAGAGCTTTTCCATAAAATAGACTTTTATGGGAAACTGTCAGCAGGTTTGCACTAGATGTGTTGAAAATGGCAGTCTCAAGCAGTATCCGCCCACTCATGTACAGGTTTGAGGAAAAACTGGATCTCATTTACTTCCATTAATATCTGATGAAGGGCATATTTGACTGTGTATTTGGTACACAGCTGTAATCCAGTTGTTTACCATTGGGACTTCATTCTGAGGGAGGCATCTCGATGCTAATGCTTATTGCTGTGCTTGAGACTTGCCTGAAACCAAATGATTCTCTTGCTGGAATTCTAGTTTTATATATAGGGAGATGATAAGAATTAAAATGAAGTCTAGCTAACAAAGCCCTGGTGGGTTGAGCTATACAAATACAGATCTCTCGGGCCAAAACTGTGTTATATTCTGTTCTGCTTTGAGCAGAAGATTTTCAAAAGTGGCATAATTCCTTGCATTCTAATCCAATGTAAAGTCGCCAGTGACTTCATTAAGTACAATATGGCATGATTTAAGGACCACTAAATTTAGAGACAGCAGTGTCTAAACTTGGGATCAGGTGAGGTGCAGCTTTGTCCTATTTTTATGTGTCGCTTCTAGTTGGTATTATCTGCTGATGCAGACAGCATGTTTGGCAAGGATGTGGCCAGTTAGTTGCACATTGGAACTGTGTCCTCATGACAAGGTGTCAAGCTCGTGGAAGCCAGAGTGAACCCTACTGGAGCTCTCAGTGAGGTAGGAGATGCCTCTTCTTTCAGCGCCATAGGGCATCTCTACACCAGCCTAAAATCCTGCATTTAAAACAGGGCTTTCTGCTTCCGTTTTAAATGCAGGATCACAACGACTCCCATTTTCACCCGCTTCCTTTCCCCCTCCCCTTCCCCCCTCCTTCTCCCGGTATCTGAGTCTTCCATTATCTTTCATTGCCGCTTTCCCTCTTTTCACGGAGGGAACTCAAGGTGAACACAACGGGGTAATTTGATAGCTCATTATCTGTGATTTATTTAAAAACGGAAGAAAGGGCATTTAGTGCAGGAGACGCCTTGGAGAATCACAGTGTCGCGTAAAGAGCCTGCAAACTTACATGAAGGAGCAACCTCAATCGCAGGATAAAAGCTCCATGTGAAGAAAGCCATAGCCTTGACTCATTACTTCTGGTCTGACAGAACACGCAGACGTTGGCTGGAAAGGCCATTGCATGTTGGAAAGGTGCTTGTCTCACCCTCATGGAGAGGATGGTCAGATCTGCCCAAGTGGAAGAACAGGACTGCCAACTCTCTTTCTAAGGGTCTAACTAGACATAATGTGACACTATTCATGCAACTAGCGATTTATGATTGATTTATTTTTTTAAGTAAAAAGCTTGATCTGAATTGAGACCCTGGTTGGGAGGAGGATAAAAAGGGGGCTATAACCCTTTGCTCGCTGCTCATCCACCTTTTCTGAGAGAAAAGATGGTGTGCTTTGTACAGACTGGAACCTTTTTTTTTTTTAAAGGTTTCACATAACTTGCTTGTTTTAAATACTTTCTAATGAAGGTGCCAGTAATGAAGCAGATAGACAATATAATACAGTAGTCTAGAGATGGGGACTGTTTGTTTTAAAAATAGCATGCTTGAGGAAGAATTTTAATAGACTTTATAAATAAATGTATTAGAACGCTCCTATTTATAATTCTTGGTTTAGATTTGCAGGCACTGAGGGAAAGATGCGGGTTTTAAGGCATTTCCCAGTCTCTTTTCCATTTGTGTTGAACAATACAAAAGATCCATGTTTCATGGAAATCCTGCACTTGCCTAAATCACAGTAACTGATTTTGACATGTTATTTTACAGCTCTGTGCCAAATGCAGACTATTCCTAGATAACAAAGATCATGTGTGTTATCTAGTAACGCAATCAGCTTAGCTCTACTATGGAGATACAGTGTGTACCCTAAAGAATTGCACAGAGTGTTCTCAGTGGTTTAATCAGAAGACATGTGGATCATCTGAGCTATGTTGCTAGAAGATTATAGGAGATTTATTAAATGGGAACTGCCCCAAGGCCTTAATTTGTCCTACCCAAGTAGTCAGTGCTTCATAAAAACATTTCCAGCACATAGAAAATTATGTACTGTTGTCTACAAGGGTTCTAGCCTAGCCTTTTTCATTACATTCTGTTTTTATATGTATATGGGTCTTCTTTTTCCTCATGGGAGAATGGACAAACATGCAGTCCTCAGTGCTTCTGCCTGTAGTTTCCAGTGGTATAGTTCAGGACCTCTTTTGCCACTTCATCTGCTATTTGTGTAAACAAAAATGCCTAATTCTCTTAGGCTTTCAGCCTGCTTCAGCCTGATAAACTTTTGGTCAATGCAGCTAACACAAAGGCTGAAGTGGATTAAGTTTTTTTTAGGGTGTCCCAATCTTTCTGTAATAGGTCTGTATTTCTTTTAGCTCTCAGTTGTTGTTGTTCAGTCGTTAAGTCGTGTCCGACTCTTTGTGACCCCATGGACCATAGCATGCCAGGCCTTCCTGTCCTCCGCTCTTTCCCGGAGTGTGCTCAAATTCATATTCATTGCATCGGTGATGCTATCTAGCCATCTCATCCTTTGCCATCCCCTTCTCCTTTTGCCTTCAATCTTTCCCAGCATCAGGGTCTTTTCCAGGGAGTTTTCTCTTCGCATTAGGTGTCTAAAATATTTGAGCTTCAGCTTCAGTCTCTGTCCTTCCAATGAGCAGTCAGGGTTGATTTCCTTTAGGATGGACTGATTTGACCTCCTTGCAGTCCAGGGGACTCGTAAGAGTCTTCTCCAGCACCACAGTTCAAAGGCATCAATTCTTCGGCGCTCAGCCTTCCTTATAGTCCAGTTCTCACAGCCATACGTTGCTACTGGGAAAACCATAGCTTTGATTATACGAATCTTTGTTGGCAAGGTGATGTCTCTGGTTCTTACTATGCTGTCTAGGTTTGCCATAGCTTTCCTCCCAAGGAGCAAGCATCTTTTAATTTCATGGCTACAGTCACTGTCTGCGGTGATCTTGAAGCCCAAGAAAATAAAATCTGTCACTGCTTCCATGTCTTCCCCTTCTATATGCCAGGAAGTGATGGGGCCAGATGCCATGATCTTCGTTTTGTTAATGTTGAGTTTCAAACCAGCTTTTGCACTCTCCACTTTCACCCTCAACAAGAGGCTCTTTAGATCCTCTTTGCTTTCTGCCATTAGGGTGGTATCGTCTGCGTATCTGAGGTTGTTGATAATTCTCCCAGCAATCTTAATTCCGACCTGTGATTCATCCAACCCGGTGTTTCTCATGATGTACTCTGCATGTAAATTAAATAAGCAGGGTGACAATATGCAGCCTTGTCGTACTCCTTTCCCAATTTTGAATCAATTGGTTGTTCCATGTCCGGTTCGTACTTTCGCTTCTTGTCCCTCGTACAAGTTAGCTCTGAGTACTTCAACAGAATTTCTGTTTATGTTAAATGGGATGTATATTGGTGAAGACATTTGCAATTCCAAGATTCCACAGGATAAATATGTTTTCCTCTCCAAGCAATGTCTTCCTGTGTTGCCAGCAGGCAACTGAATTCCCGTTTAGTGGTAGGGTGGCACTAGCTGTAATGTGACGGCTCTACAAACATAATTGGATTGGGAGAAACTTGTTGGTTGCTTCCTTTTTCGTTTCATTTTTAAAGGTCAGTGTGGATTTTTATGGGGAGGATGCCAATAATGCAAATGCAGCAGGAAAAAGGTGTGTCACCTTACCGTGGGTCCTCATCTACATGTGTCAGTGAGTGCATGTGTGCCCAGGAGAAACACACCTTTGAGTCTTGAGCCAAGAGACACAGTGCGCCACAGAGAAACTAGCCCTTTTACTGGGGGCAGTTGGCAACTAGGCAAGAAGTCACTTGGAGTAGGTGACTATACGGTTTATTACAGAACTATAGAAGGGGTGTACATGAGTAGCATTCAGATCGGACCAGCAACTATTTGGTGAATTCTATAGAAAAGAAGTAGGAGGTAGCAAATTAAGGAGGGAAGAGCTGGATTAAGGATTGGAGAGGGAAAAGAGGAAATAGAATTGAAGAAGGAAGAGAGAACCAGACCTGCAGTGATTGCCTATTTCACAAAGAGGGGGTGTATGCTCCTTCCTCCAGAGAGTTCACTGTAGGTAGGGTTGTACATGGGAGGAGGGTAGCTACAGTGATACCTTAGCCACTTTCCTTAGGACTGGGCCATTTGAATATATCTGGAGCCTCTGGACATCTTACCCCAGATTATCTTGAGGTGGAAGCCAAGGTGTCATCTCTGTTTGAAACTGGCCATGATGGGGAAACAAAGGTGGGCAAAGCCCTTGTAGTTCCCCTTGAGTCCTAACTACCAAGTATAAAAACCGGAGATGGGGTAGCAAGGGGTAGGGGAGAAAGTTGGATAAAGCTAAAGCTAATTGAACCTGACTGCCTTCCTGAAGCACTGAGCTCAGCTTTAAGTTGTGGATTTATTTATTTATTTATTAAATTTATTAATCGCCCATCTGACTGGTCACCCAGCCACTCTGGGCGATGTACAACCCACCATAAACAATTTAAAACAATAAAATTTTACCATAATTTTTTTTTTTTTTAAATACCCTAACCCACCCCAAATGCCTGCCTGAACAACCACGTTTTTAATGCACGACGGAAGCTCATTAAAGAGGGGGCATGACGGAGTTCCCTAGGGAGGGAGTTCCACAGAGTGGGGGCCACCACAGAGAAGGCCCTCTCCCTCGTCCCCACCAGTCTAGCTGTCCTGGCTGATGGGACAGAGAGAAGGCCATCCGAGGCTGATCTTGTTAAGCGGCCTGTCTGGTGTTGCTGGAGGCGCTCCTTAAGATAGGCTGGGCCGGAACCATATAGGGTTTTAAAGGTCAAAACCAACACCTTGAATTTGGCCCGGAAAACAACTGGTAACCAGTGCAACTCCTTCAGCACTGGAGTGATGTGATCTCGCCGGCGGCTGCCTTTAATCAGGCGAGCCGCCGCGTTCTGTACCAGCTGCAGTTTCCGAACCGTCTTCAAGGGTAACCCCACGTAGAGCGCATTACAGTAGTCTAAACGAGAGGAGACCAGGGCGTGTACTACCGATGGGAGCAGATGGTCGGGAAGGTAGGGGCGCAGCCGCTGTATCAGATGGAGTTGATACAGCGCTGTCCGGTTCACAGCTGACACCTGAGCCTCCATGGACAGCTGGGAGTCCAAAATGACCCCCAGGCTGCGGACCTGGTCTTTCAAGGGTAGCTGTACCCCATTCAACACCAGGTCAACATCCCCCAGCCTCCTCTTGTCTCCCACCAAAAGTACCTCGGTCTTGTCAGGGTTGAGCTTCAGCTTATTCCTCCCCATCCAGCCACTCACCGTCTCCAGACATTTGGACAGGGATTCTACGGCCAACCTTGGTGAAGATTTGAATGAGAGGTAGAGCTGCGTGTCATCCGCATATTGATGACACTGCACCCCAAACCTCCTGATGATAGCCCCCAGTGGCTTCACATAGATGTTAAATAGCATCGGGGAGAGGATGGAACCCTGTGGCACCCCACAAGTAAGTGGCCATGGGTCCGAAACCTCCTCTCCCAGTGCTACCCTCTGGTACCTGCCAGAGAGGAAGGACTGGAACCACCGCAATACAGTGTCTCCAATGCCCAACCCCTCCAGGCGGTCCAGGAGGATACCGTGGTCAACGGTATCAAAAGCCGCTGAGAGGTCGAGGAGAACAAGGAAGGAGCATTCACCCCTATCCAGAGCCCTATCCTTTGACAAAGGATAGAGGATCCTTTGTTAAAGGTTCAGTTATATGAGAGAAGGGTTTTCCTAGATCAAAAGAAGGGCAAAGGTGATCTATTTACGTATTTATTGCATTTATAGCCCACCTTTTTTCCTCCTTAAGGAGCCGAAGTCAGTGTACCTAATTGTCCTCTCCGTTTTATCCTAGCAACAACAAACCTGTGAGGTAGGTTGGGCTGAGAGGCTGTGACTGGCCCAAAGTCACCCAGTGAGCTTCCATGGCCTGGTGGGGACTAGAACCCAGATTTCCCAACTCCCAGTCCAACACTTTACACCACACTGGATCTCAGTAAGGTTTCCTGCCATGGGTGATGAGTGCAAAAGGGGATTCTTTGTGTCTAATTTGGGTAGAGGTCTCTAACCATGATGGAGGCTAATGTGTTTACTGGTGTTGGCTGTGTTTTAGGCATGGAGCTTTCCTCGTCAGGGCTCTAGATAAGCCAATTAAAGGGTGCGTTTGGATGACTTGATTGCAGAGAGTAGGCCATTTGCAAGGGGTCTGATATCCCTGGCATATCAGTCAGTCCTGTGATCTGTGCTAATAGAGGACAGCCTATGTATGCTGTGGCTTTGCTTTCTTGCAAAGAAAGTAGACTGTCTGTCTTTCCCAGACAAAACTGAGATTTTTGGAGTCAAGGTGCCAGGGAGATACTTGAAATGGAAGTGAGGCTGAGCTTCGTGGTAACAATTGTATGCAAGGAGAGGCGTTTGAGTGCTTCTACATCTCTGAAAGTGTGCCAGACAACCAATGCTATTGAGCTCCAGAATTTAAACCTTTGAAAACACAGCAGTGCCTCCCTACAGCCGCTTTGCGAGCAGCTGAATAATTGGTATGTGTAACATTATCACATTGAGTAATGGTACTATTGTATCTTCAGCTGCGAGTCATGGACAGACCCTGCAGGGAGCTCCGCTGAGAGAGAATTACAATAATCTAACCTCATAGTTAAGAGGGCAAATGTTGCTGCTATGGAGTTGTCCCAGAATAAACAGGGATATGACCTGCACACCTGAGAAAACACCTTTGCTCATCCCTGCAATGGCCTGCATGGTTTAGGCAAGATGTAATGACAAAGCTCTCTTACCAGCCAGAGACCAGGAGAAAGCTCTGCCCTTTCCTCTGTAGATATTTATCATCCAGCAGAAAGCTAATAGGTGCACGTAATTTCAGCAGTCTTAATTTTTTTGGCTTATTTTTTTTGGTAAATCTGGGAAACATGAACTGGTGTGTGGTATGGGAAAGCCCCCCCCCCCCCCATAAAAACCCAAACCACTCGGGTGTATTGAAGCAGGATAAACTGCATTTCTGAGTTTGAGCAGATAAGCTACAGGGTTGAAATAGCCTCTCCCTCTTGTCTTGCTTCTCTTTTTGTCCAATCTTGGCCTTTTCCTTCATGTTTCTCCCATTCATCTCATTTGATCTCATTTTCCCATTTGGCTGTGTTACCCACAACCTGGAGTGTGGGGCTGATTCAGGAAGCCAGCTCTGTCCACAACCTGTGCTTGGTTCTCTCTGATCCCTGTTGGCATGTGGACCAACACCAACACGTACTGGAGCGCTTGGCACTCTGATTTGGCAGGGTATGGATTTTGTATGCTTCTATACACACATATGAACAACATCCAGCAGATAGCCTGCTAGGAAGAAAGTGAGACCTCTTCTACATAAAATGCTAGTGTTTGAGACTAGGAGTCTGTTCAAATATAAGTATGCAGTCCCCTCGCCTTCAGGCTGTCCAGGAAGGTCCATACCATGGGATATTTCTGAACAAGTAGATTTCCCATGTAACACATCTTCTAATTGAAACCAGCCAATGAGAACATGTCCCAAAATTAGTAGGCCTGTACTGGCTGCTGGCCCACCTCTGAGCACAAATTCAGAGTGTTGGTGCTTACTTTTTAATCGTTACAATCCTTGGGTCCCAGATACCTGAAGATCCAGATACCTGAAGATATCTTCTCTCACACAAACCTAACCATGTACTAAGATCATCTTTGGAGGCCCTTCTCTGGGCGTCCCCCATCTTCAGTGATTGATGGAAGGTGAGTAGAAAGAGGGCTTTCTCAATGGTGGCACCATGCCTTTTGGGATGCCCTCCACAGGGAGACTTGCCTGGAACCTATTCTTACCTCTTTCTCACACCTGGAGAAGACCTTTTCTATTCCAAGTCCTTTTAAAGATGGTAGATCCCTTGGATTTTATTCTGCTGCTGTGTTCCTTATTGCCCTGGTGCTTTTTACATAATTTTGTTTTAATTGTGCATTTAATGGTTTTATTGTTTTACTGCCCTGTTAGCCACTCCTGGAATAGCAATATTGAAGGGTGGGACATCAATTCAAAATATAAATAAAATATGATTGTTTTAAAAAGCTAACTCATGAGCTCTGATGTGTTGGAAATGGCACTTGCCATTTATCTCTTGAGCAAGGCAGCATATAATTAGTCCATTTCCATGCTTCACTCTTGAGTTCAAACAGGGATCATGCAGTCACAACCTGCCCTTTTTTGAAAACTCAGTGTGGCTGATATTTTCCTATGATTTTATTATGTAGTCATTGGATTATGAAGAAGAAAAAATAATAGAGGCAGATATGGATATGTACACAAAATATGGGAGTCGGCAGAATGCCAACACAGCAAGGCACTTAGTCCTCCTCATATGAATTCAATTGCACCCAGTTTAAATGACTGACAATACTATAGCACAAAATGAAATCCTCTAATTCCTGTTTCATTTGGGTCAGTTATGATGCTTGTGTGATTTTAGCTAGATTTATTTTTGTGCAATAGTAGCTGGGGATAAAATTTCATTAAAACTGCTAATAAGGAACAACATGAACCTTCTGAGGTCTTGCCTCCTCCCCTTCCCCCTTAACCTACAGACTTAAAATCCCCTGTCCTCCTGCTGTGTCTTTTTCCCCCTTCTGTTTTTGTAGGATATTTCGATTCTATGGTTATTACATAAAATTGGCTTTATGGCAGTGTTTGTACACCTGCAAAGTGAAACGGGTTGATCCTACACAATCCTGGTAACATATTATTTTTTCTTAAAACAAAAGGTAGAGAGAAGCAGAAGGAAGTGTTCATACGTACATTTCAAAAGATAACTTAATTTTATCCAATGAATCTATAATCCAGTATTCTTTCTGTTAGAACTTTGGCCTTTCTAAACCAAATGGAAGATTGAAAATGCTTTGACCCCAACCTTCAGTATACATCCACTAAATGTAACTTCTAAAATATTATGAACTAGCTTGAGTAAAAGGTGCTTATATATGTCAAGACTTGATAAGGGGGAACATATTTCCAAGTTGGCCCCTTAGTGAAGGGGTATCCTGTGTATATATAGCAAAGAACCTGTGAATGGATCAAAATTCGACATAAAAATGGTAATTCAACAGAAATCAGTAGAAGAGTACCTCAATTTGTCAGAACTGTCTCTTTGACTTGATCTATGGACTTTATAGAGCAGCTTCAAATGATGACTGAAACATGCAACTAGAGAATTGTTATTTATTCATGAATTTGGTTGTGTTTCTCAACTCTTCAGGGAATGAGGATTATGGCTGGATCTTGCATTACCCAAAGCACCAAATCTGTGAGCATAATGCACAGTCAAATGGGTAGCAGCTTTTATCTCTTCATAATGAGGGTGTATTCCTGTAACTGTTCGTTCTTGCCTAGTTAACGTGATCCACCTGGTGTGGTGTACCTTGATGCACACACCCCCTTCCAAAATATCCCCCTTTGTTCAGTACAATAAATCAGTGAGTCTTTAACAGCTTGATCTTAAATGTAATTACTCAGAAAGAAGTTCCATTTAGTTGAATGGGACTTGCTTCCTATTCAGGTTTGCAGCCTAACTGCCACAGTATTTTTACTAACTTCCCTCTTGAAAAAGGCAAGGCTGCTAGAAGGAGGGAGAGGTTCTACCTCGTTCTGTCTCACTTCCTCCATTGTTGAAACTGGTGAGCAAACTGCGTCCATCACGTGAAAAGGAATTGCTGTGAGATCTATGAAATGTTTAGGATACTTTTTCCCTTGGCCTAGAGAGGATCACTCTGGCAGATGTGAGGCGTTCTCTTCAAGTTAATTTGTAACATTTCAAACACCCTATTATTCATGAAGACTAGGTAGCCTGACACATACCTCAAGGGGAAAAATGGGATGAACGTGGTGAAAAACCCTTTGTGACCTTTGCTAAAACAAACAAATGATTTGTAAAATTTGATGTGATTAATATTGACAAGGCCAGGTAATGCATTCCACCCTATGTGGAAGCCATACAACAAATAGTGTGATTAGGGATCCACTTGTAAGGCTTTCTTTTGAATACCTATCTTTGGTAACGTTTTCAAGTAAATAGGGTATTGTGAAAGGATTACCTGAGATCTTAATTATTTGTCTTGGTGGATGAAGCACGTTATGTAGAATCCGTGAAAGAAGACACGGAGTGACTAGGAAGTGAGCGTAACTCTTCTCTAATGTTTGCCCTGTCCACGAGATCAGTGGTTGGCATGAGCTCCTAGACAAGGGCAAAGTATGAGATAATGCTATTCTAGTGTGTACTATATTACATATACAGAGTCCCTATCCTATGACTTCAGGTTGGTTTTGTCTACTAATTTAGTCTATTGAGATAATAAGCTGGGTAGCAAGCAGCAATGGAGTGCAGGGAAAAGGTAGTCAGGCATATAGGCCTGACTTTGTGGCACTGGCTCCCATTTTTTACAGTTACCAAAAACTTCTGCTGCCTGTTGAGCTTGTGACACAATGCCACAAGGGTTGGCCATAAGAGTTTCCGCTCTCCTCTGCCTTGAACAGAACAGGGTTTTGAGGTTTCCTTTAATTGTTGTAAGGTCGTATTGAGCATCTTCTGGGGGAAATAACAACTCATAAATAAATACTGTATAATGATTGAAAGGTGAGGAAAGGATGGGAATCTGTCATGCACCTCCTTCCAGACATTTTTGACTTAACCACCAGCTGAGGTCTAGATTTCAACAGGCTTGTAAGTACTAGTTGGAAGGATACTGCATAAGACCAGTCTTCCTCAAGCAGAGAAGAGGATGTTAATGGGATTGTTTCAGACAAGGGTAGAGCTGTATCTACATACAGCCTCCAACCAAAGTCGTTTCTGAGCCTTGTATTTGAGAAAGCCAGAGCTGTTTCCAGCTCAGTGAACCAAGATGTGCCATGTGTAACTGGGTTTAGAAGTAAATGTGTTTTAGTTGGTCTATGCTTGGTATGGACAGGTGTATGTTGTTTCATGAGTAAGCCTCAGAGTTGTGAAGAATTGGGCTCTCTACATTTTCTTCCCATTGGACACTGCAGCTCAAAATAAAAATTGTAAGGGCTTGGGCCCTCTCGATAGCCCAGTTGTGTGAGAGCACATAAATGAGTACCAGCTGCATTCACTAGTCTGTTGTGCTAGCGCTGATGGAATCTGGGTCATTCTGCATATACATTTGCCACAGCTGCAAACTCCAGAAGAATTGATTAGAAAAGAATAATATCTTTAGTCCAGTAGGATAATCCCTGTGCGGTACGACACATATCAAAATATGGTTTCAAAAGCTCTACAGACAAAGTAAGTACATATTTGTTCACATTAACTTTGTGGATTTGTTATGATCTTCTAATAGCTATTCAGTCTTTTAACATTTCAATTGGAGTTCCCGCCTGGACTTTAGTCGCATTGAAAACTTCTGTAACACAATTACAGTTTTGTGAACCGTATTTAATTTTTGTGAACTGCCTAGAGAGCTTTGGCTATTGGGCGGTATAGAAATAAATAAAAAATAAACGCAACTGATAGGGCCAATGCTTTATTTTAAACAGAGGCCTATGAAAGCTGTATTATGCTGTGGAATATGGAACCTGGCCCATCACATGGAATCCATTCACTTGAAAAGAATCCCTGAATCATGCAAACTAGACATTCCCATTTAACCAGTGAGGGATGTACCAGGCCAAAAGACCATACATGCCATAGAAGGGAACTTTGCCCTTTGACAGGGCCCACCGGTGCTGTTTAAATAAACTTGCATAGCACTTGGCACACTACAGCAGAGTGTGGGTTAAGTTGCTGCTGAACTGGGGGCTGTTGTTGCATTGTGATGCTGATGTTTGGCTATCAGTTGTGTGCTTTTGCCATTTTTGCGCACTCCAGAGATGGAAAATTGGAGTATAGGTTTAGGAAGCTGTGAAATTGTTTTGGACTAAACATTTTAAAAATGTAGCTGTAGAACTGGCAATAGGTATTTGAGTCATCTCTAGATTGATGTAGATATTAAGGGTGCAATCCTATGCATGCTTAGACAGAAAAACATCCTACAACTCCCAGCATGCCCTAGCCTGCTCTTCTGGCTGAGGCATGTTGGGACTTGTAGGACTTTTTCTGTCTAAACATCCATAGGATTGCATCCTAAAGTATTCAAGACAGAAGTTGAGCTGATAACGGGACAAGGAACCTCAGTGGTTCATAATTTGCACGATCAGAACATTCTGAGAAAACTGTAGGCTAACCAGTATAGGAAAGCAGATGCATATCTTGTAATTTCTTGCTTTCTAAAGGTATTTTGTTCCTGCCTTTTGGTAATTGTTTCCATCAGGAATTTTAACAACTTATATAACATTTCCACCAGGGCTCAACCCCCTTCCCATCAGCATTTCCCGAGGGAAAGACCAGGTACGGATGGAGCTTGCGCTGTGGCCTCTGCTTCCCAAAGACTCAAGGGGTGCCTTTAGGCAACAGTGTCCAGTGCTTCCCACCTTTAGCAGGAAAAGCAAATGTGGGGACACTTGGCTAGTTCGCTTGGATGGCTCAGATTCTTCAGGTGCCTTTGTTGCGCAGCTGCCAAACAACCCCAGTTTGGGAGCTGTTCAGGTGGCATGCATTGCCACACAACTGTTTGGATGGTACCACCTATCTTTGCAGCTTCAGAGTTGGGAGGAAGGCTACCTGCTTGTCACGCTTGGAGGGGGAAGGCGCTATACACACCATGTTGTTTGGTTTTCACGCTGTACTTCTGTCCTTTAGAAAAATCTGCAATTGTTTTATAACACGAAAAAGGTATTTATGATCATCCTCACCTTCTAGTCAGTGGGAAGGGTTGGGGGGGGTGAGGGTGAGATGTTTCCTTTCCCAAAGAGAGGAACAAGATTGCAGTTGTGCTGGAGAAGGCCACAAAAGTGAGGAGACAAACGTCTCATGTTGCATGATGCAGTCATAGCTAACACATGGGAAAAGGTGATCCTCATGATGACCTTGATATGAGGATGGATACTCCAGATCTACCTCCAAATTCTGACTTGAGAGAGCCTGCTTTGTCAGTAGGTGTGGGGTATAAAAGGTTTTCCATCTGTAGATCTTTATTGTATATCAGTGGACTATTGAAATATAACTTTAGCCCAATGTACATTTTCCCAGTTCAACTTACTTGCAGGTAAAACATGCATACCATTGGACTGTTATCCAGTGATGGAGCACAAGCTTCTTGAGAACTAGAGTCCAGCCTTTTCCCATTCTTCTCATTTCTCTGTGGTTATTGGGTTCAAGAACTAGTTGTTGTGATTAGGATAGAACAACAAAGAGATATTTGTTTATTGAAAAAGATGTAGAGTGGCATTTAATTGATGTAATTTTTTCAGGAATGTTTTTTAAGGTAGTTTCTGCTATGAATAAAAGTTTAATGAGAGTTGGGGTTGAGGACACAGGGTCAATTCTTCTGGAGTCTGAAGTATGCATATAGTTCCATCTCTACTTTAGAAGACGTTCTTTTGGATTGATAAATGCTCTGTAGGCATCTAGTATTCTCTAGCTGCCTGGTCCAGTAGCTTTACCCATGATTCAATTCAGATGAGAGTTGGCTCCAGGCTGTGGGGGATCTTTGGCAAGATGTGCCCAGTAGGCTCCCCTTCTCTGAGTGAGCCTTCCTCCTCCTCAGTGCTGTTGCTTCTGCCTGTTCACTTACTCTCTTCCTTCAGTCCAAATCCATACGTCCAACCAGAGGAAGAAGGTTAGGTAAGTGGTCCCTGCTCCTCCTCCCTGCGCCTATTGCTGCTTGTTGACTTAGAGGGCAGGTGAGCAGGCAGCAACAAGGCTCCAGGGGTTGGCAGTGGGCTTCCTCCTGAGGCAGTGGCCTCAGCAGGTGCCTAGCAACACCAACCCCTTGTGCCAGCCCTGCTCCAAGGTTGGGATTGAAAAGGAACTAGGAACTTATATGGTTCTTCTGCCTCCCCTTTCCCCTCACACATACAACTTCACCTTCATCTTATTGTTTAGCACTAACGACAGTTTGCTCAGGTATCTAAATTGGCAAACTGGTTAGTGTTTACCCTGTAACAAGAATGGGAAACTATCGTTTGAAGTTTCAGCCTGTCTCTCATTTCCGAACCAACCATCCATACTTTGGAGGCCTGTCAGTTCAGCATTTTAAGCAGGCAAAATCTCATGGATATTTTTATACCATATAGCTGTTTGCTCCTGAGCCTTGAAAGCTCTTTTCTCTCTCTTGGATAATTTCTTCTTGCCTTTCAGTTCTTAAAATCTATTTTCCAGATTTCCTCTATCTACATCTATTGCTTTTCACCTTAGGCACTGTGCTCAGGCCCAGCAGTTTCCCCAATGTTCCTATTCCTCACTTTCATCACTTTGTAGTAAGCTAAATTGATCCTCTGAAGATCAGGTCTCTTTAGAACTTAGAATTTATTTCAATAGAAACCCTGTGAGAAGGGCTGTAGAAGGGTGGGTGAATAAATGGTTGGATCCCCACTGAATACAGAAAATCGTACTTTATTAGCAAATGTGTGTCAAATATAGTTGAATTATTTGCAACTTCCAGCAGTACTCGGAGCCAGAAACATCTTTTTGCAGGTGACAACTTGGTCACTTTCTAATACAGCTGGTGAAGAAGAGAGTGGTCAAAGCACATTCTGCAGTTTATATTCATAACTGAATTTTGAAATATTAATGAAGTACATTCAGACTTTGTTGAAACTTTAAGGTGTTAATTCTGTTATGTAACATGGGGAATGACTGGGCACTAACATTAAGAACAGAAGCAATTGGAAAGAAGGAGTTCAACTGTTGCAGTGCAGGAGTGTTTTTTAGTGGGATACCCAGGAAAGAAAAAGAGAAAGGAAAGTAGCTTTTTGGATATCTTCTCTCTGAGTTTATAGCAGCAGTGAGATACACATTTGGTGGCTTTTTTCCCCAATAAATCAATTGTGTTTCTGAGAGGAAAGTCTTCCAGAGTCATCGTTTCAAGGAAGTTTATATTGCTGGGACCTGAGTTGGCAGCAGAGCTTGCACTTGCAGAGCAGTCGGTCACCATTTGACAAACTGATTTTATTGAGCTATTTTTGTGAGGTGTTTGCTAATAAACTCTGATTTCCAGTGGGTCTGTGTGGATTCAGCCTTTTCCAGATGTTGCTATTATATTGTTTTGTTTGGATCCTAGATTCTGTTTTTTCCTCGCTGTTCATGTGGATAACTAGTTTTTATATCATTGGAATTTATATCTTTTGATGTTCTGTTGCAGAGGTAGGTAAGCTGGTGCTCCTTCTAGATGCTTTGGACTACAACTCCCATAATCCCAGACCATTGCCCATGCTGGCTGCCTACCCCTGTTCTATTGTAACACCAACAAAGTAATGCTGATTACAAAATTTCGATTCTATTGATTCCACCACCACCCTTCCCAAATGTAGTGGATACATGCTGTAGGAAGTAGTAATCCTTAGCCTCTGTGTAACGCTTTCTTGCAGACTAGGTGTGGGTGGATTGAGGCTGAGAGAGACAGACTTGCCAAGAGCCATTCAGTGAGTTCATGGCAGAGGTAATATTTGACTAGGAGCATCCTCATTCCTGGCCGAGGGCCAAACTACATATTAATTTATTCACTTTTTTTTAAAGTGTGTTTCAACTGGTTGCTTTTATTTTGAAGAAAAAGCAGCTGTGGGTCTGGATCCTGCATCATTTTCCTGATGAAAAGCTCCCGCCCCTACACTACTTAACCCCGAAGGTGCTCTTTTCAGAAAACGGCAACTTCGGATCCAATCATATGCATGTTTAGACAGAAGAAAAGTACTGCAACTCCCAGCATCCCCCAGCTAGGGGAATGTTGGGAGTTGTATGGCTTTTTCTGTCTAAACATGCATAGGATTGCATCTTTAAAGGGCAAATAGCAGTGGGAGGGAGAGACCCTGATCTAAATCAGGAGCATGTTCTTGATCAGGGCCCCACAGCTATTTTTTCTTCAACATCAAAGTGGCTGGCTTAAGCACATCATTAAAAAGAAGAAGAAGAAGAAGAAGAAGAAGAATGTAACATGTAAGCTGGGCTGCTAATATGATATATTCACCCATTTGCTTCTTTTTTCTGAATACAGAAGTGTTTTCATCACAAAATACTTGAACTCTTAAAATATTTCCCGTTATTAAACAAAAGGCCCTCATTCTTGGAATGAGGCTCTCATAAGTGCTGAAGGGATCCAGTTGACGTTAAAAATGTCAAAAGAAGATTGGTTCTTCTTCTGAGAGAGGAAGTTTGATTGCTTTTCTGCATCCATGTGTGATATTACAGCCTCACTGGAAATCTGCTCTTCTTTATTTAGCCTTACTTCTTAAAGAAGGGAATCAAAGCAAAGCAAAAAAAGCTCCTGCTTATAACATGTCTTTGGCTGTGATCTGATTCCCATTTACCTAGGCATAAACTTCATTGGACTCAGCGTGACTTACTCTGAGTAGACATGTATTGGATTGTACTGTTCTTAGGAAAGGAGACTAACTTCTTAAAATATGAAAATATAAAACCGCAATGAAATGTAACTAGAGCACTGATAAAACAATCCAGAGCAGCCATAGGCCGCAATTTCTTTCTCAACTGTTTTAAAGAAGGCCTTAGCCTGTCACTGAAAGGCATAAAGAAGTGGGCTATGATGCGTATCCTTAGGGAGACTCTCCCAAAGGATGAATGTCACCACGTTGGAGGCCTCATGAGTTAACCAAAATCTCTTCACATGTGACTAGCCCCTAGAACAGAGCCTTCCCAGCTGGTAGTGCTGGGATCACCTTGCATTCATACAGAAGAAGCCTTACTTGAGATACCCTGCTGTTCTAGAGTAATAGCTGTAGCGAGAGGACATAGACAAGAACAAAGAGAGTGTGTGGTGGCTCATGCTTCCGTACTTTTTCCACCTTCTGCTTCTGCCTCCATATGCTGCTTCCTATACTTGAAAGATGACTACATCCTTTGTAGCCAAAGGTGGCGGACATCTATGCAGTTGGTAAAAACAAGACTTGGAACTGATTGTAGTTCAGATCACGAACTTCGTATTGCACAATTTAGAATCAGACTAAAGAGAATAGGGAAGACCCACAGATCAGTTAGATATGAGCTCACTAATATTCCTCATGAATATGCAATGGAGGTGAAGAATAGATTTAAGGGACTAGATTTAGTAGATAGGGTCCCAGAAGAACTATGGACAGAAGTTCGCAACATTGTTCAGGAGGCGGCAACAAAAAACGTCCCAAAGAAAAAGAAAACCAAGAAGGCAAGATGGCTGTCTGCTGAGACACTGGAAGCAGCCCAAGAAAGAAGGAAAGCAAAAGGCAACAGTGATAGGGGGAGATATGCCCAATTAAATGCAAAATTCCAGAGGTTAGCCAGAAGAGATAAGGAATTATTTTTAAACAAGCAATGCACGGAAGCAGAAGAAGATAACAGAATAGGAAGGACAAGAGACCTCTTCCAGAAAATTAGAAACATTGGAGGTAAATTCCAGGCAAAAATGGGTATGATCAAAAACAAAGATGGCAAGGACCGAACAGAAGCAGAAAAGATCAAGAACAGGTGGCAAGAATATACAGAAGATCTGTATAGGAAGGATAATAATATCAGGGATAGATTTGACGGTGTGGTCAGTGAGCTAGAGCCAGACATCCTGAAGAGTGAGGTTGTATGGGCCCTAAGAAGCATTGCTAATAACAGGGCAGCAGGAGATGACGGTATCCCAGCTGAACTGTTTAAAATCTTGCAAGATGATGCTGTCAAGGTGATGCATGCCATATGCCAGCAAATTTGGAAAACACAAGAATGGCCAACAGATTGGAAAAAATCAACCTATATCCCCATACCAAGCAAGGGAAGCACCAAAGAATGTTCAAACTATCGAACAGTGGCAATTATTTCACACGCCAGTAAGGTAATGCTTAAGATCTTGCAAGGTAGACTCCAGCAATTCATGGAATGAGAATTGCCAGATGTACAAACTGGGTTTCGAAAAGGCAGAGGAACTAGAGACCAAATTGCCAATATCCGCTGGATAATGGAGAAAGCCAGGGAGTTTCAGAAAAACATCTATTTCTGTTTTATTGACTATTCTAAGCCTTTGACTGTGTGGATCATCACAAATTGTGGCAAGTTCTTGGTGGGATGGGGATACCAAGTCATCTTGTCTGCCTCCTGAGGAATCTGTATAATGACCAAGTAGCAATGGTAAGAACAGACCACGGATGAACTGACTGGTTTAAGATTGGGAGAGGAGTACGGCAGGGTTGTATACTCTCACCCTACCTATTCAGCCTGTACGCAGAACACATCATGCGACGTGCTGGGCTTGATGAAGCCAAGGCTGGAGTTTAAATCACTGGAAGAAACATTAACCATCTCAGATATGCAGATGATACCACTTCGATGGCTGAAAGCGAGGAGGAGCTGAGGAACCTCATGACGAAGGTGAAAGAAGAAGGTGCAAAAGCTGGGTTGCAGTTCAACCTCAAAAAAACCAAGATTATGGCAACCAGCTTGATGGAGAACTGGCAAATAGAGGGAGAAAATATGGAGGCAGTGACAGACTTTGTGTTTCTAGGCGCAAAGATTACTGCAGACGCTGACTGCAGCCAGGAAATCAGAAGACGTTTACTTCTTGGGAGGACAGCAATGACAAGTCTTGATAAAATAGTGAAGAGCAGAGACATCACACTGACAGCAAAGGTCCGCATAGTTAAAGCAATAGTGTTCCCTGTAGTAACCTATGGCTGCGAGAGCTGGACCATAAGGAAGGTTGAGCGAAGGATGATAGATGCTTTTGAACTGTGGTGCTGGAGGAAAATTCTGAGAGTGCCTTGAACTGCAAGAAGATCAAACCAGTCCATACTCGAGGAAATAAAGCCAGACTGCTCACTTGAGGGAATGATATTAAAGGCAGAATTGAAGTACTTTGGCCACATAATGAGAAGACAGGAGACCCTGGAGAAGATGCTGATGCTAGGGAAAGTGGAAGGCCAAAGGAAGAGGGGCCAACCAAGGGCAAGATGGATGGATGATATTCTGGAGGTGACGGACTCGACCTTGGGGGAGCTAGGGGTGGTGACGGCCGACAGGAAGCTCTGGCGTGGGCTGGTCCATGAAGTCACGAAGAGTCGGAAGCGACTGACCGAATAAACAACAATACTTGAGAGAGCCCTCAGGCTCCCTCCCTCTCTGTTCCTCAGCATGTGGCCTTATTCCCCTTCTTTTAAAGTTCCTTCTCAAGGGTGACTTCTTTGGTCTCCTGATCTGTGTTAGCCCTTTAAAAGCCATCTGACTCCCTCCTTCTCTTCCCTATCTCAACTACTCTCGTGTCAGTCCCTGTCATCTCTCGCATCCGTGGCTTGGCAGGATTATGTTTCTCTCCCCCCCCCCCCCGGGTTTATCACTTAATTGTTTGAAGTGCTTAGCAAACAGTACTCCATAAAGGTTTGTAGGAGTTGCAGTCCTACTGTGAGATTCCTCCCATAATTGTTAAGAGATGTTCCCATAATGGGATTGATGCCTTATTCTTAAAGCCGTTCTGTGTCTGGGCATCCCAGATAATCTGCAGCACCCCATTAAACTGAGTAGAGCTGGTGTCTCCAAGTACTTTACTCTTGCACTCCATGTAATCTGGGCTACAGTAGAAAAGGGTGTGTTATCTCCTTCCTAATAGCTGAAGAGCATGCTGAACTGGCTTGTGTCACCCCAACCTGGTTGGACAAAGGGTGTGGCCAACCTCACCCAAGGGTTTCTTGTATGACACCAAGGGTCCCTGGCACCGAGCTTTACTAGTAGGGCAGAGAGACAGTGTGGCCTTTCTTTTATAACAGGGGTGCAAAAAGTGCCAGCCATATGCAGTCCACCGAGCCATTTCTGGCAGGTTGCCAAACTGCCAGCATCTGCTGATAGCAAGGGAATTCTGTCCTTATTTCCAATCTCTAATTTCTGGTCCAAGATAAGGTCAAAGATAATTCTGTAGATAATGCTAGATTCTATAGGGACTCTGCCAGGCTAGCACTAGTGAGGGAAATCTCATGCAGTGCTGCCACAATCTTTTCATTGCAGGGCTTTTAGGAAAGCTCTAAAGATCCATCTGTCTTCATTGACCTTCTCTTGATTGTGTCTTACTGGGCTGTTCTTGGATTTTAACTGAAATTATGTTTTAGATTTTAGTACTGTCTGGGCTGGATGTTTGTTGCTGTAAATATTTATTAATTTTATTTTTTCTGCTTTATTATTTTATGAGATTTTATTTTGTACGCTGCCTTGAGAGAGCATTTGCCCTTAAAGGGGTCCTAGAAATATTTTAACTAAGCTAAGCAACAATGGGTAAGAAAAAGAGAGCACATATTAACAAGATATGCCATCCAAAGTGTCAGTAGAAGTACAGCTCCCTATGATTCAAGCAGGTTGTTCATGTTGTGAGGCAAGGCAAAAAAAAGCAGCAGCGACCCTTCAGATGGTCCATTTGGTTGTGAGGGAAAAACATTATCTAAGCAGAGTCTTGCTGGCTCTAATCCTGCATCCAGTTACCAGCAATGGCCAAGCAGAGGCTTTTGGGCAGCTTGTACACACAGCATGAATTCTTCCTGGGGGGTGTTTCCACCAGCAATTTACTCCGAGCCGGCTGCGTGTTGAGGTCATTAGGGCTAGATGACGTTGTGGCCATCCAGCAGCCGCCACAGAACTTATCAGGGAAAAACCAGATTTCCTGAGACTGCTTATCAGGGGAACAATGGATTTCCTAAGACTAAGTTGGGTTCTAGTTGTTGTATGCCCCAACCCCTGCATTTAGCTTGAGTATGCTAGCCCTGCCCAGGGCTGTGCCTTTCACCATGACCCCCGTCAAGTGGTGTTTCCTCCCGTTATGCTGAATGAGGCTTGCCCTCTCATTGACCACAGAAATAACAGAGAAGCCCCTCAATTGGCACATTTTAAAGCCCAATTCCTTAAGTGCAATTAAGCCTGATCTCGAGGCTCTGATTCATTGCCTTAGGAAGTAACTACTTCACAGCTTCCTTACAGAGATCCTGTGCATTAAAATGGGGGCTGATTTCTGTCTCTTTCCCTCAACAAACCCATTCGTGTCTCCTCAGAAGTAACTCCCACTATGCTGAATGAGGCTTGCCTTTGAATGCCCACATCAGAACTTACAGAGATTCCCCCTCAGTTGAAATGGCATATTCTAAAGCCCAATTCGTTAAGTGCAATTAAGCGCACTCTTGAGGCTCTGATTCATTGCCTTAGGAAGTACTTCACAGCTTCGTTACACAGCTTCCTGTGGGTTACAATGGGGGCTGGTTTCTGTCTTTGTGTTTACTGCTGTCTTTCCTGCAACAAACCCATTACTGTCTCCTCAGAAGTAACTCCCATTGTGGTCAATGAGGTCCTGTGGGTTAAAACGGGAGTTGGTTTCATCTTTGTGTTCTCCCCCCCCTTTCCCAGCACAAGCATATGTGTGTCTACTCGGAAGTAACTCCCATTCTGCTCAGTGAGGTCTGCTCCTGAAATACAGGTGCACCTGGACTTTCAGGGGAAAGGAGAAAGGGAGGGAAGCCTCTCTTATTGGTTGAGAGGCCCCTGCCAGTCAGATGACATTCACTCCCACCAGGAAGTATGTTCTGTGAAGCAATTTTTGCTGGTCCGGAGAATCTGCTTGTGGAACCCTGCTTATAGCAAAGCCGATTCCTTTTAAAAAATCCAGTACTCCTCCAGTAGCTTCGCCTTCCATTGTCGTGGAAACACAATGTTTGCAGTTATATGTTGTTTCCACACTAGCCCTTTTCTTGGAATTGCCTTCTCTTGTTTTTACATTCACTTTTTTATGGAACATCCAGAGGACATTGTTGCCCGCTTGCAGCATTCCTACCCTTTGGCCATGCTGGCTGGGGCTGATGGGAGGTGAAATCCATAATGTCTGGGGGGCAACAGGTTGGGGAAGGCTGTGGTAGGCTAACTAACCACCCACCTTTCCTGATCAGGTAGTCATAAAATGGGCTGAACCTACATTGAGGAATTTTAATAATGTTGCTGTAAACCTTTCCTGAATGGGATTTATGTGTCAGTAAATGTTATAAGAGGATCTTGGCCATTGGGAAAGGGTATTGTTTTATAATATAGTGCCAAGAAAAGTGCTTGTATAAAAACCTCTGTATTTTAATTTGGCCTCCAGTGAATTGCAGCCAAGTGATACCTGAGCAGAGGTAAAGAGGTCTAGTGTGAACTGGGTGTAATAGCTGTAAGATGTTAGCTGAAATGAAATTTAAATCTGTGCTCAAATCTGATTTATTGTTCTTGCAGTGGTGGCACCTCCTTCAAGTGCTCTATAAATAGGTGTGGTACATATATTTACTTTTTGCTGTGTTCTACAGCCCCTGTCATCTGAGGGCGGCTATTCAGTTTGGAGATAGGTTCATTGTGAATGCAAATGATCTAGACAGGCTGCATTGGTTAATTATCAGCACTTTGAAGTCTGCTAATAATGAGAAATCAGTTTGGTTGCTAAGATCCACTTAGTTACATGTGTAAGTCACATTTCTTCAAACAAGGCTTGAATTAATAGTGTTCAAAAGGTTTCTTCTCAGAGGAATTGTTCTGAGAATCTGAAAATTAGGCTATGAAATAACAGAGTGGAGGCTGCCATCTGCTCACCAGAATAATCTCCTTTTTCAAAATGAACATGACCCAGCTTTGTCATCTTGGGCTAATGGCTACCAAAAGAGAGCAATACAGTACCCATCCTTTAAGTATGCAGAATAAAAATGTTGTTTGACACATACTGAATAGTAAGAGAACTAGAGCAGTGGAATATAGGTAGAATGAGTTGTATGCTCGTTTTTGTGGCCTGTATGCTCGTTTTTGTGGCCTGTAGTTCAACTTTAACCCAAGTAGCATGCAAGATCCAGTGGATTTTGTTTTGACAAGGTTAGGGTTATATAGATTAGCTCATGTTGGACTCCTGTATCATTGTTCCAACTTAAAGAGAAAGAGCAACATGGGGGAACAACGTGCAAATTGTGACCATGGTGTAACAAAGTATAGCATTTTAACTATGTTGACATTTAAATCTTTATTTTATTTAATCCTCAAGTACCAATCTTGTGGCCACATTATGGCGAACACCAACAACTGGATCAGGGATATCAAGAAAGATCTTCCAGTCCTGATACCCCACAGCATGTGGCATAACTTCATAACTTACACAGCCTTCAGCTTTTATAAGGATCCCTGTTAGTATTCACTGAGAAAAGTGTACGATGCAAATGTTCAACCATTTGTTCAACCATTTGCAAATGTTCAACCATTTGGGGGATACGTGGCTCAACCACACTACGAGCGAGAAGGATCTTGGAATTGTCGTCGATCACAAGCTGAATATGAGCCAACAATGTGATGTGGCTGCAAAAAAGGCAAATGCTATTTTGGGCTGCATTCATAGAAGCATCGCTTCCAAATCCCGGGAAGTACTAGTTCCCCTCTACTCAGCACTGGTTAGGCCTCATCTGGAGTACTGTGTCCAGTTCTGGGCACCACACTTTAAGAAGGATGCAGACAAGCTGGAGAGGGTTCAAAGGAGGGCAACAAAGATGATCAGGGGACTGGAAACAAAGCCCTATGAAGAGAGACTGAAAGAACTGGGCATGTTTAGCCTTGAGAAGAGAAGACTGAGGGGAGATATGATAGC
The DNA here is from genome assembly GCF_057233095.1 of Heloderma suspectum. NCBI lineage: Eukaryota > Metazoa > Chordata > Lepidosauria > Squamata > Helodermatidae > Heloderma > Heloderma suspectum. The sequence continues at coordinate 31,616,863 of NC_139460.1, read as the reverse complement.
ACTCTTCAAGTACTTGAAAGGTTGTCACAGAGAAGAAGGCCAGGATCTCTTCTTGATCATCCCAGAGTGCAGGACACGGAATAATGGGCTCAAGTTACAGGAAGCCAGATTCCGACTGAACATCAGGAAAAACTTCCTGAGTGTCAGAGCAATACGGCAATGGAACCAATTACCTGGGGAGGTGGTGGGGTCTCCCACACTGGAGGCCTTCAAGACGAGGCTGGACAGCCATTTGTCAGGGATGCTCTGACTTGGATTCCTGCATTGAGCAGGGGGTTGGACTCGATGGCCTTGTAGGCCCCTTCCAACCCTACTATTCTATGATTCTATGATTCTATGAACCACCCAGTTCATGCACTTGCCAATGTGGATGACTTGTCAGAAAGTACAAGTTGGGTTCTTAGTATGTCTGATGGTGAAATTAACATGTTCATTTTAAGCGGTACTGACCATCAGTGTTGAGAAGAGGGAGTTTCAAAGGCCCAGACATGAACACAAAATCTCTGGCAGCAGGGATAAATCATCTTCCGGAGTTTAATGTGTGGGTGTGTCTGTGCATGCAGACAAAATCTGGCCCTAGGATTTTTATTTATTATTTATTTCATTTCAATATCGCCCAATAGCCAAAGCTCTCTAAGATGAATAGTGCCCTAGGTGAAGAGTGTCTTTGGTTCCCCCTCCTCATCAGTTTTGCAGGGCCACCCAGATGATGTGATGCCTGTTGAGAACGACATTGCTCAAAACCTGGATCTCTCAGCCACTGTGCTACAGTTTGCACAAGCCAAAGTTCGAAAAGCCACATTCGGAACAGTGGCAACACAGCAGAACTATCACAGGTTTTACTTACAATATTTGTTTCTTTTATAGCAGTTCCTATCTTTTGGTAAACATTCTTTATTTTAGAATATCTGTTACTTTTCTCTTTAAAATTAATAAAGAAAAATTATAAATAAAAAAGGTATCAGCTCAGCTTGGCGCCCCTCTCAGCTCAGCTTGGTACTCTAGGCAACCGCCCACCTCACCCACCCCCATGGCCAGCCCTGCACACCCACACATTTACCGGTGATGGAATCCAGACACCTTTGGTACTCTTTTACCTTGCTGCCATGATGGGTGTCATTTAAGAATTATGAATTGAAAGTTGCCTTGAGTCAAGTGGTTGTGCAGGAAAAACAGTATTTCCCTGGTGATCTCCTAGAAACGTTCTGAGCCCACCCCTCCTATTCCCCATCTCCTGTTTGGTGAAAGCCGACTCATGATACGATCATCACCTATCAGCTTGTGTCCCATTGTTGGGTAACTCCCTGGGTAGATAAAAAGCAATTATTCATGATGACTCAGTGCAGTGATGATTGATTATATCAGTTTCACATCTTCAGGTTATGGACTGCACTTGTCAAGCAAAACTAATAACCTCACCTTCCATTTCCTGCCAGTTACCCAAATATTAAAATATAACCTTATACCATTTTGGAAAAATATAAATACGTGAAAACAAAGAAAACCGACTGTCCAGTTCATGGGTATATATATTCTTAATTGTATTGGCTGCCTTTTTCTTTCCTCCTTCCCATTTCTTCTTCCTTTCTCCTCCCAAGGCCAACATTTTCAATGGTAAAAAAAGAAAATGGAGAGCAAATGCTCTTACTATAGATGGAAGTGTTCTATTTCTTGAACGGTATATTTTGTATTCTATTGGCACAGGAGGTTTGAGAAAAATTTCTAGTAGCAAGAAATGACCCCCCCCCCCCGAAATACTGTTTTCTTGATTCTTTAGGCTGCTAAAGCTCCTAAGTGTGCAACGTACCTGCTGTTCCCCTTTGATTTCAAAGGCTAAAAATAAAAATGGTAATTGTTTACCAAGTTGGTATTTCCAAAGAGTGATACATTCTGCTTAGGTTGTTTGTATGGAGTTCTTGCAAAGTAGAGCCAGCAATTTGTGTGAAGTTGAGCTCAGAGCGCAAAGCGAGTGGACTGTCTCAATTTACCATAGCGCTTTCAGATGATTGTTACTCTGGCAGGTGGAACAAATACATAAAAAGAACCATACTGGATCGGACCGGAGTCCTTTTTCCAGCAATGTCTGGGTAGATGATTCTGGGAACCTTAGAACGCAAGCAGGGCAATTGAAGGCAACATTCCTCTCCAGTTCTGTTCCCAGGATTAGGAACATCGGAAGCTGCCCTACACTGAGTCAGACCTTTGGTCCATCTAGGCCAGTGTTGTCAACACTGACTGGCAGCGGCTCTCCAGGGTTTCGGGCAGGAGTCTTCCCTTGCCCTACCTGGAGATGCTGGGGATCAAACCTGGAACCTTCTGCATGCAGAGCAGGTGCTCTACCACTGAGCTGATACTGAGCCCTGATACTGAGAAGAATGTTACAGGTGTGTAAATATCTTATTTGCCTGTTGTGAGTGCCTCCAAGTAAGCAGTAGGGAAACTATTTTACTCTGAAAATAGGTTCTTTTTTCCCCTTTTGGGGCAGTTGATGTGTCACAAACAGCATTGGTAGGTGTGGCTGATAACTTTTGTGAGCTTATTTGCAGGGCTGGTAAGCTGCCTGAGAATATGGAGGTTCCATCTAACTACAGAAGAGTCAGCTTCACTGCCAGAGAGTTTTTGAATGGAGCTGGGTTTCTGGAAGCTCTCTTCTGTCAGCTACTAGACTATCCATCAACTAGCAGCCAGTATGCCGTATGGCCTGGACTGTCAGCTCTGTAGCATCTGAGTTTACTTGCTCTGTACTAATAATTGTAAGCCACAGGAAGACTCATTACATCTGAGAAGGCTTTAACCAAACCATGTTGACCTAAGAATTGGCAGCGCACTGTGCTAGAAGTTTCAGTGGCAGGCTGTTAAACTGAGCAGTTCTGTACTGACCTGTGCAAACCTAACTCTTCCACTAATTGGAGGTTTGGGGATTACTTGCACATTGGGTTACTGTTTTATCACCTGCTTCTAAGCAGCAGGCATAAAAATAATGTTACTGAGGCCATGTCTCTAAACTGTTTTGGGGAGGTGGGGTTACCCAAGGAGAAAAAAACTACTTTCAATTAATTAAAAAGCATTGTTTTCTTTCAGATCCTTCTTCATGCACAGGATTTTCTTTCCTGGTTTGATTTAGAATTATAATCATCTGTATGTGGAGTACAATTGCCCAGCTAGCTGCATCTTCCTTCTTGCTGTATCTCCCCTTCTTCTCCTTCCTATTATGTGGTGTTCAGATGCACATCTGTCCCTGGGGCAGCATGTAGAGGCTGATGTCACCCTTTGAGGGCTGGTGTACAATGTCCCTGTTTGCTTGTGTCCTGAGCTTCATTGTTGATCTTCGTGGTTGACATGTATGCCTTGATGAAACCATCAGAATAGATAAGCATGCTTTATATTTGATTGATTGATTGATTGGACTTGCATATCTTTTTACAAAAGCTTGGTGATCAATGCCAGGTTTTGGCAAACATGGGAGATCTCGCTTCAGGTCTCATCTTTACTAGACATGGAATCTTTGTGTGCTCCTGGGTAAATCCCTGGCTTTATTCTTCCCAGTCTGCAACAGTTGGAGGAGGGGAAGAGAATGAATAATGGGTTAGGTCAGCCCTCAAGCATCCTTCATTGTTTTAAAGGTACAGTGTTAACCAAAACAAATTGGTCCAGTCTTGTTCCTGTTTCTCTTATTAACGAGCCCTTCACCACTACTTCACTGCACTTGATCTCTGTGCTTTGTAGATTGTAAAACCCGGTTACAGGAACACAGTCAGTTTTGCTTCAGTGGATGTGGATCTGGATGCTGGTGTTTCCATTCATCATGAGTTGTTTTAGTAGGTTACTAAGGGACATTATCATACCTTGGACCTGTTCCATCTAGCAGCAGATATTAAAATGTAGTTGTGGTCTACTCTGAATGAAAATAAATATAATAAAGATATTGGCTTTATTTAGAAACATGGATGAAAGCTCTGGAGGAAAAAACTACTTGCTTGTCAGTTCTTGTTTTAATTTTCTCATTAAGATGATGTCATAATGATGTGAGATCCATGATGTTTGTTTTCATTCTAGATATAGCATGTGTGTTCTCTCTCTCATCAGTATTCAGTTGGTTTTTAATACTGGCCATGAAGCTCCCAGTTGCACATGGGCTGGCAAAGGATAACAACAAGGATCTGCTAGCCAAGTCAGAGGTGAGGATGTCACAAGACACAAGGGAATGGACTTAAACAGAGTGACTGTTGTGTCATGGACCTGCATTGTACAGAAAACCTGTCCTTGCCTTTTCCAAGGCCCTTTTGGAATTCTTCATCTTATCCAGGCAGATTTCAAGAAGGCAGACAAAGCTCTGGCTGAGAGTTGCACTTGCTTTTTCAGTTGGGTCATGGTCATCTTGGATATAGTTATACATGTGGCTGGATGCGCCTGAACTCATCTGATCTTGGAAGCTAAGCAGGGTCAGCTCTGGTTAGTACTTGGATGGGAGACCACCTGGGAATCAGGCTTTCTGCATTGAGCAGGGGGTTGGACTTGATGGTCTTGTAGGACCCTTCCAACCCTATGATTCTAGGTATAGTGTAGCCACCATGTATCATCAAAGTCTGTCTTATTACTGGGTTCTTGGAACCAAGTTGGCTGAATCCAGAAATTGGGGAGAAGCCCAGTGTCAGACCAAAATTAGTAAAAGTAACTTCATCACAGCCCTTTGGATTTCTGTAAGTGGTTTTCTGTTGGCCACAGGCCACACTGACCCTGGAGCCAGATTGTGTGCCTGGATTCTGGATAGTTTCCAGGTGCTGTGGCAAGCCTTCAAGTGGTAGGGTGGTCCTTGGTTCAATTCCAAGGCTGGCAGCTGCTATTTAAAAATATAATCGAGCAGTTACAGGCTTATTTAAATTTCAGGCAAAGGTCATTCAGAGTTTAGTCTGTTGAGATGAATTTCTCAAATGTGCTCTTCATTTTTCCTCACATTAGTGTTCTTAATTACGCGTGATGCTGGCAAATCACCAATAACTTTGATATAGTGACTTAATCTTTAGATAAATACTTCTCCCTTCAGTCTTGTGCCTTTCCCATCTTGGTGCATTTAAATTGCTACATCAGGAGGTTTGGCTAAGTTGTTAAAGGTTCTAGCCTGGGCCATTCCTACTTCACATCTGTAGTTCCTTCTAACATCTGTGAAGCTGAAAAAGGATGCGTCTGTACTTGGGCTTCCTCCATTCCTCCTTAGGTTATAGTACGCAGTGTCAGAGCCCATGGATGAGGGACAGTGTAACATAGGAAGACATCATGGCAGTGTTGTTGCTCTTGTCCCTCTTTTACTCCCCTCCTCTCCCCATCACCAAGGCAGATTATGGGGGAATGGTGTGAAATATAATGCTAGTTTTGCTAGTACAGTGTAAGGTGTAGATCCGATTAGCTTTATGTAACAGGGACTGAACCTGAGACTTTAATCATGCACTCTCCTTCTGATCTATAAATCTCTCCTTCACCTGCTGCTTTGTAGGTGCAGACTCAACTTTTTAAAATTCAATCCTTTGCATTGCTTCAAACAGGATTCCCAACCTTCTTGGGCAGTTGGGCACATCTGGAATTTTGGGGAAAGTATAGTGGGCACTGTCAGAAAAAAATGGCTGCCATGGGGGTTGGCCATTCACAGAATTGCTGCAGTGCTTGGTGTTCCAAGTCACAAAACACCATAGTCATAGAAAGCTAAAAGACAAGCATCTTGGCCAAGAACCTGAATACAAAGCAGAGGTATAGTCTGACTCCAAAATACAAAACCATTCCTTTGAATCCACATTAATAAGATGATCACCCCCAATTCAATTTCCTGCAAACATGCTCATCCCACACTGCAAACATCCACACAGATAGGGATGGACGGAGTCACCTTCATCCAGGCTGCCTGGGCGCCAGACGAGCCGCCGTGCTCAGTCGGACCCACGTGCCAAGCGCCCGTGCGCCCAACGGGCAGTTCTGGCGGCCGCAACTTCCTTCCTGAGCCACTGTGTTGAGTAAAAATGATGGCTGAAGTATTTCCATAAATCTAATGCTGTGGAAATGGTGGCTGTAAAGGACAGGAGGAGGATGAGAGGGAAGCCCAGCCACTCTTGTCCTCTGCTGTCTCCTTCATGGAAGTTTGCGAGCTCTTTACATGATGCCGTGACCCTGCCATGACCCTCCAGGGCATCTCCTGCACTAAATGCCCTCTGTTCCATTTTTAAATAGATTGCAGATAATGAGCTATCAAATTACCCCATTGCGTTCCACTTCTGTTCTCTCCCCCCCCGCCCCCATGAAAAGACTTAAAGCGGCAAGAAGAGGAGTGAGATCAATTAAAAATTAATGGAAGACTCAGATACAGGGAAAAGGGGTGGGGGAAGGAAGTGCATGTAAAGGGAGTCAGTGATGATCCTGCATTTAAAACGGAAGCAGAAAGCCCTGTTTTAAGTACAGGATTTTAGGCTGGTGTAAGAAGCAGAGACATCACCTTGCCAACAAAGGTCCGTCTAATCAAAGCTATGGTTTTCCCAGTAGTAATGTATGGCTGTGAGAGCTGGACTGTAAGGAAGGCTGAGCGCTGAAGAATTGATGCTTTCGAACTGTGGTGCTGGAGAAGACTCTTACGAGTCCCCTGGACTGCAAGGAGGTCAAATCAGTCAATCCTAAAGGAAATCAACCCTGAGTGCTCATTGGAAGGACAGAGACTGAAGCTGAAGCTCAAATATTTTGGACACATAATGCGAAGAGAAAACTCTCTGGAAAAGACCCTTATGCCGGGAAAGACTGAAGGCAAAAGGAGAAGGGGACGGCAGAGGATGAGATGGCTAGATAGCATCACCGATGCAATGAATATGAACTTGAGCACACTCCGGGAGAGTGCGCAGGACAGGAAGGCCTGGCGTGCTATGGTCCATGGGGTCACGAAGAGTCGGACACGACTGAATGACTGAACAACAACAACAACAGAGATGCCCATAGTGCAGAAGTTAAGAAAACTTGGGGTAACCAGGAGTGGACTTTTGTGTGGAAGAACTGTGATCTCTGTTGCGTTCTGCTACTCAAAACAAATTCCTGGGCTCAGAATTCTTTAATTGTGAGTGTGTGTTTTTCACCAGGGTCGGATTGGTGGATCTTGGGTGTTCTAGTAAAAAAAAAAAAAGTAGATCTTACAAGTCTGAAGTCTGTTCTCTTCTGTTCTACACACATACACCATCCTCACCACTTCATCGCTAGTCTGAGGTATCTGGACTGCCAATCCATTTCTCCATTTTAATGATTCCATTGGGGTTGCAGCCATTCTTTGTGAATCCCAACTGTTTATAGGCCTCTTACTAATGATACTTGCAAAATGGTGTCCCTAACACCAACTACACATTGCTAGTGTTATATCTCATCTCCCAGTTTGAGTGTGTTGTTCTGATATTCTCACACCATCCATTTGGCACATGAAATTTGAGTTGTTACATGTTCATTATTTCTGATTTGCTTTTGTCCCTAATATGGAAGACTTGTCAGGCCAAAATCAACAAGCATCCAAAAGTACTTAATATGCTGAGTAACCAAAGGGAGGACAATAAAGACTTGAATATGTTTCCATAAATGATGAAATTCACATTATCTTAATAGTCTGGGTGAGTGCCCTGATATGACCCAAATGCAAGAAACTGAAAGCTTTGTTTGTGCATGTACTTTAAAAAAAAAAAAAATGGAAGGGGAAAAAAGGTAAATTGGGGATACTTCCTGTTTCTGAAGTAATAACCAAGGCTGCAAATTCTCAAAGGGACAGAGGTTAGTGGGGCTATTTCAGAATAATTGGTTTGAGGATTACAGCCTTATTCTGGTTTGACGAATAATCTTCTCTGTCAAAAAGCCAGTGTTTTGCAAACAACTTAACTTGGGGTGGTGACAGCCGCGCCCTTTTTTTCTTAACTATGAATGGGAAGGGGATTCCGGCTAGTCAGGGATGAGAGGACTTTGACACCAATTAAAAGCCATATAAGTACAAATAAAAGTATTGCAGTGGTGTCATTCTTTAGTCCATAGTTTCCGGTTTCCGGTTTCCTAATTCCAAGCAGAAGGAAAACAAGCAAAGAAAAGGTAGAGCTTTCCAAGGTGCGACTCTGATGAAACAAACACATGGAAATCCAGTTGCATTTTTTTACATTTTAAAAAGTTGTGTGCATACAAAGCAAATGAAATACATCTCAGAAGCAATTTATATGGAGCTGCAGGTGGGAGCCTTTAATGTTGATGGGATTCTGACAAGCATTTTAAGTAATATTCTAGTGCTTTCAGAAATGGGCTCATCCTTTCTGCCTGGGCTTGCTTGTAAGATTTCTATCCCCTCCTTCGGTTTGACTGTTGTGCCTTTTTAACAGCAGCATGCCAGGCAAGAATTCAACAGATACAGATTTCCTTACACTCTACCTTCAGGGTCCCATTTCCATATGACTTTTGTTTTCAGCTCTGTTCAGAAGTGATGCTCACGCATTCAGTCAACGTGTGAGCAGGGCTGTCTGACTAACCCCACTTCCTGGCATCTGTGGGTACGGGGCGAAAATCTATGGCAGGAAAATCGTCACACTTGCTGCAACCGCTTTTCTGCTGTTGATGTTCATGCTGTACATGTGGACGCCAGGTGGCAGGGCTAGTCAGCAGAGCCCTGCTCATCTGCTGATTAATGCATGGGCGTCACTTCTGAACCTCTGCCTCCCAAGGGATCCCCAAGCATCTACCAAGGTACCCTAGTGTGTTGCAGAGGATTCTGTGGCCTTTTGTTTTTTGAAGTTGCACATCCAGGCCTAATAGGCTTACCTGTTGACATGTCAACTGAGATTGTAAACTAGAGCCCACCTACTGTTCCTTGGCAGCTGTATATTGCAGGCAAAAGTCAGTACTGATGGGCAAACTGTCCTTCAGGGAAGCTACTATGGATCTTTTTATTGAAGGGCCACTTGCTAAGCAGTCAAGGGCCCTAGTATTCCCCAGAACACAGTATGAACAACAGCCCCTTATAGAACTGGTATGCTTCAGTTGTTGAATGTGTGTGCCATGCAGAGCTTTAAGGCTCAGGAGGCCTACCAGAATAAATATGTGGCAACTGAACTCGTTTGCACAATCCAGAATCAAAAGCTGCCTCAAGTTCTGCAAGGTGTTTTCGCCACAGTTCCTTGTTAAGTTGCATGGGGTTATTTACAGGCCTTTTCGTTATGTCTAAAGAATGGCAAATTCTACCTGTTGGCAACAACAGTCTGTCTGTTCTTTATTTAGATAACCATTCTGGGATAGAAGAGGGTTAAGTGTTCAGATCTTGACAGGGTGTGTTGATTCCAGTTCACTTCAACTTCCCTATTCTCCACTTTGAAGATTTAAACCAAGGAGAAGGGGGCCATGGGGAGGGCAGGATCTTGTCCACTTTATGGAACTCCTAAAAATGCTGAGACCTAATTCAGACTGGACTTTTATAGGCCTGCTTGCAAGCCTAGGGCTAATTGATGATTGATCCCCACAGTCAGTAATTTATCTCTGCTTGTTCATGAATTCCTCAGTCAGCTTCACCAATATAAAAATAAACACTTTATCAGAATTAAGAAGCAATAAAATACTATGTTCTCGGCACAGCAGAGAAATAAGAGGATATGTCTGGACTCTCCCTGATCTGCAAGAAGGCTACAGATAGTTGCAGCCTGACAGTGAAAGTGAGTCATGCTCACGCTGAAGTTCATGTCCTTCCAGCACCAGCTGTCAGGGTTTCCCAAGTCAGCAATATTAGTACACCCCTCTGAATAATCCAGCTGCACTCAACAGGGTTCATAACAAACACTGGGATGGGGAAGCCAGGAAGCATCCAAACGCAGCATGAACTTCTCCACCCAGGCAATGGCCCTGCAGAGTTCTTTGGGGTGGCCAGCTGTTCCCACTAATATCATGAGGAATGATTTGAGGGTTTGGGGGAAGAGCACATAGCCAGATGCAAGGGGGTGGGGGTGGAAAGAAGGGAAAGGAAAGCTGTCCACAAAACCGGCTTGTCCCAACAATAAAATCTGACCATTAACTGTGATATCAACCGCTAAATCAAATTTTGGATGGAACTTCAGAATTAGAATCCAGTCAATTTTGATGTTAGCGCTAACATCCTAAGCTGGTATTTTGGAGAGCAGTGAGGAACAGATGCCTGGTGTGACCATTTTCAAGGACTGAATTTCTTGCCAGGGTTTGGAGGACATCTCATTCTTGTCCCTAAAACAATATTTTGTGTTTTGCCACCATTGTGAATATTTACACATGGAGCTGGATTTCAAATTCCAAATGTGTCTTGGTATTCTTCGTTCAGTTCTGTAGGTGTGTAGACAAGCTGGCGTGGGCCGAGGCCTATTTATATGGATTATAAGCACTGAGCATTGGGTGTCAAGGAATTGGCCAGGTGTGATCACGGGGGTAAAAGAACCCACCATGGCTTCTCCCCCTGCTCCTGTGTGTGCTGTGCATGCGCCGGTTGTTTACATAATTACTTGCACTGCAGCGTGGGTTGGCGTGTCGTCCAAATCCCGCACATGGCGCAGTGGGCGTGGCTTCGTACCCACCCTAAACCCCTACTGCATGTTGTGGGTTGCAGGGTAGGTATGAAGCCCACTACATACCGGGTTCAGACAGCACGGTAGCCTGTACTGCAGCGCAGGTCATTATGTAAACGCGTGGGGGAGAGGGGAGCCACGATTACTTCTTTTACAAGGAAAACAAGCTTGCTCAAGGTTGCTCTGCCAGTTAAACTCAGCTTGGTTACATGGGCGAGCGAAAATAACTTTGCAGAGTGCATCAGTGGAGGAGGGAGGAGTTGGGCGGTGAAGGAGGGGGAGCACCGGGACAAACCCTAGGATAAATAGTGCCCTGGGCGAGGCGTGTCTTTGCCCCCGCCCCCGGTAGTCAGTTTTGCAGGGCCACGCAGAGGATTTATGGTGCCTGGTGCAGGTGTGATGTCCATCAAGAACGACATTGCTCAAAGCCTCGATCTCCCAGCCAGTGTGCTACAGTTTACACAAGCCAAAGTTTGAAAAGCCACCTTCTGAGCAGTGGCAGTGCACTATGCAAGACAGCAGAACTATCACAGGTTTTACTTACAATATTTTGTTTCGTTTTGTAGCCGTTCCTGTATTTTGGTAAGCATTCTTTATTTTAGAATATCCATCATTTTTATCTTTAAAAATAATAAAGAAAAGTTATAAATAAAAAAGCTATCCAGCTGGCCTCTTATAGTTTATGGCTTTCTTTATTATTATTTATATAGTCTTTACAATGTTTGAAGTGCTAAGTGCTCTGTAACGTTGCCTCAAAGTAAAACTCTGTTCCACTGATTTTTACCTAGCGCAAATTACGTTAAACTGGAAATTCAAAAAGAAGCATACTTTAAAGCTAATTGAAGGAAGATCATGTTTGTAGTTGGTACCCTAACAACCTGTAAAACCTTGAAAGAAAGGTTACAGACACTTGGTTTTTGCCACCCTAGCTCACTGCAGACAATACATTAAAAAAAAAAACCCACAACGACTGAGCTCATCTTGTGCCCCCCACGCCCCAGCTCAGCTTGGTGCTATGGGCAACTGCCCAGCTCGTGAACCCCTCAGGCTGGCCCTGTTTTTCACCACACCCACCACTGGAATATGGTCCCTGAGAACTTCTCCAAAATGGAATTCAGCCCTCGGGCTTAAAGAGGTTAAGCACCCCTTCTGTACCTTCTCAGGGGCACCTAAATAATACAGCTTTGTGTGTATTTCTTTAAGGAAGCAGCACAGCCAAAGATGGGAGGGATGTGGTAATAGAGGAGAGTCTAGACTACAAGCCTCAAGGCCAACTGCCTTTCCAGGAGAGCTTTCTCCCCCCTTCCTGCCCCCACTTGCACAGAAACAGCCACCTGCAGACAGCATAAGAAAAGCCACACAGTGGAGTGTGTCATGGGTTAGGGGGTGGCAGCACTGGTGGGATTTCTGCAGCCTACCTCTGGTCTCTGGCTGAGGGAGATTGCCCAGAACTAAGCTAAGGGACCTGTCAGGACTGATTCTGAGCGCAGGGAGATAGTTAGCAGCTCAAATTCAGAAGAGGAACAGCTAGAACTTGGGGATGCATTTTCCCAAGCCAGTTCAGATATGGGTAGGCATGCTTCTCGGGTTACCAACTACCAGATGGCCGGGCCTGAAGGCCCCCCCCCTTGCCCCCTCTGTGAGAAGCTGGGATGAGGGGGGGGGGGGCTGTGACCTAAGAGATGCCAGACTACGGCGCAGAGCTAAGAGGGAAACGTTGGGGCGGAGCTCAGACAGTCGACCCGGTTAGCGATGCGTGAAAGGCGACGGAGGGAAGCATCACTGGAAGGGCGGGGCATCCCTCCCTAAGGTAGTCTAGCCAGCAAGCCTCACTTCAAACTGTAGGCAATGTATTTGGATCCCCTGGAGGCATTCCTTTGTAGCCTGAGAGTCTTCGAGGATTTGCATCTGTAATAAACCTGTTGATAATGAATTAAAGGCCTGAGACTGAAGCCTCTCTCTTTGTGTGTGTGAGTGCATCAGGAAAGAGGGGGCCCAAGGGAAACATAACAGGACCATGGGCTGCCTGCTAGAAGAATCATGGTGTTGTCGTCCGTCCCCGCCCCAGTCCTCTGTCATATCATCTCTTCCAGTTCATGAAGACTGAACTGGAGAAGGAAACTGGGGGATTCACTATTGGGAATGTCAAGATGAGGTCCAATTGCCCTGGAGTGCAAGAGGGGAATTGGTGCGAGAGAAAGAGGATACGGGTGCATCTGCCCTCCTGGTGCATTTCCACAGGACTGGGTTTGAGGGGAGCCCTGTGCAAGTGTTCTCTGATGGCCCCCTCTTCTGCCTCTTGGCCCCAGTGGGCTTCTCTGGCTGCCGTGACAGCACTCCAAGCAGCTCTGGGTAGCTGTCTCTAGCCATCTTTCCAACTTCCCACAATGCCCCTAAATAACGCTGCATCAGGAGCATTGTGGGAAAGTAAATGGATCGCTAGATCCAGCTTTACGTAGCCTATCACGGCAAAAGGCAGGGACACAAATGGCGTTGGCTATGCCAGACGACATTTCCGTCCGAAGACAGGCAGCGGATGGACACGGACGGACAAAGACACGGCGGTACCAGGTAGGGTCTGGCCGTGGCAGAGGTGAGTGGTCTGTTCTGCCACAGACTTGCGCGGCGGGGGGGGTGGAGTCTAAGAATCCAGCCTCATTGGAGTCTGTGGCGGAATTCTCCACCATCCCTACCCCTGTGTGGCTCTGACCTCACAGTTGGCCAGGGAATCCTGCATTTCTGTTTCCCTGGAGACCTGCAAGGATTCCGCCAGAATAAGTTGGTAGCTGAGCGAGGAAGGACTCTTCAGCAGCAGGATGGGTGGCTTCTTCTCCTGTTTTCAGCAAGCTAAAGTCAGGTACATGCTGAAGGTCGTTGCTGACATCCCAGAGTGAGGGCTGCCTTTGGCTGTTTTCTAAAGTTGCTCCTCCTTGGTTATTTCCCCTTGCCTGGGCAGAGAAATCTGGCTCCCAGCCTCCTCTGTTCACAGTCATAGACCTTCCTTGCTTTTCCTGTGTGTGTTTTCCATTGTCACAGTCACACGAGCAGCCGAGAGTCTCTTCCTGCTGTGGTGCATTTCCACTGTAATTAGGGCCAAGATCCTGGGCCTCTGATGCACAAGCTCCCAAGAGCTCTCGGCTGATCCCTAAGTGCCCGTCCCTTGACCCATGCAGACTTCAGAAGAGTGGCAGGCAGGCAGGCAGGCAAAGGACCCTTGGCCAGCGGAAGTGAAGCGTGAGCTTTGAGCAGGGGAGGGAGCCATAAGCCCCTGGCACAGACCAGCTGAGCTCTTTTGGGAAAGTCCTGATGGGCGGCGTGCAAATACAGTGTTGCTTTGCGTTGTCTTGTTCTTGGTCTGATGCAGGTTTGAAAAGACACATTCATGCAACAAAACAGAACTATCACAGGTTTTACTTAAAATATTTGTTTGTTTTGTAGCAGTTCCTATCTTTTGATATTCTTTATTTTAGAATATCCATTATTTTTATCTTTAAAAATAATAAAGAAAAGTAAAAAAAAATAAAAAGGTATCAGCTCAGCTTGGCGCCCCCCTCAGTTCAGCTTGGCACCCCAATCAGCTGGGCACTCCGGGCAACCTTGCCCACCCTTGGCAGGCTCAGTCTGTTGCTAGGCAGATCTTGGGAACAGAGATGGCTCACGAGGACCAGAGTGGCTGCGTTTTTGCCTTCTCTTGCTGAGCGGCTCTGTAGGCAATCACCGTAACGCACTCTGAAATTGCTGTAGTTGTCAGACAACACGCCAACCTATTGTGGGTAAAATAACTCCTACTACAGACTGTGGGGTATCAGGGTGCACTGTTTGGTACAGGTTCACACGACACGCTAAGCCATGATGGTTTGTTCTGGAAAACAAACCATCGTTGGTTGGCATGTCATGCTAACCCAGTCTAAGCCTCATTGTCCTTCCTATAATGATTTAGATTAGTGCATGTGAATGAATCAATCACTGTGGAAGGCCAAAATAATTAAGAGCACCATGTTCTGAAAGATCGTTCTTCACTCTGACTTGCAATATCTTCTTTATCTTTTTTTCGGCAGGGAAGGATGCTTCTCCCCAGTCAGTCCGGAGTCATGTCCACTGGTGCAGTCCTTCCTGTGTCCCAACAGAACATTACTTCTGGATGGACATGTACAACTGAAGACTGGCCTGCAGACTCAGGAACGGCACCTTTTCCTGTTTAATGATCTCCTTGTGGTTGCCAAGCCCAAGTAAGTCCAGTGCTGAAGAGAATTACTCTTGTGAAACGTCCTGGTGGGAACCACATAACAGCCAACAGCTCCTATCTTATTTGCATTATGGAGTTGGTGAGATGTTCAGCATTCCTCCAACATAACTTACACTTCACCTTTTTTTAGTTTTTTACTATAGGGCACCTGATATGAGCAGAGGGTCATGGCCAGATGTGAAGCTTGGGTTGTTGAGGAGCTAGTTAGCAGAAATGAACAGGTCTTCATTGTATTGTGAAGGTGTTGTTACTAGACTAGACTTCATTATTGTGCTATAAATGTACATGGCACTTTATAGGGTATTGCAAGTGAAAAAGAAAGACCTCTGGCCCAAGGAACTTGCTGTTTACAATTTTGACAGTGGGAGAGACGGAAGAAAGGAAGGAAGCCTCCATTTCAATTGGGGTAAGGACAATTGAAAAGGGTTGAATGAAGAAGAGTGAAATGTTGCCTTTTCACAAGCTACTATCAAGGAACATGAAACAAGCATTCCTGAGCTGCAAGTGATTGGAAGGTTGGAGTTTTCCAATAGATACCTGATCACTCCTATTTCCAAAGTCAGCTTTCTTACATTTGATCATTTGATTCATGGGATAGACAGGACAACGGTTGACTTAGAAGAAAAAAAATGTGTCTGATGCTATTAAGGGTTTGAGTGTGGAGCTTCAAAGGAGCCCCATTTATTTAACTATGTTAACATGCTTAAAGTCACTTCTGAGAATTCATCTTCAAAGCCAGGTAACTTCTACAAATTATGGCAATTATGACTTGTTGCTGTTTATGTGGCCTTGTACGCTGTAAGTTATTGGAAATAAAAGATGGCCTCAGATAGTTAGCAAAGTTCTGTTAAGAACTCCAGACCCTAACGCAGCTGCACAATCATAGGAATTTTCAGGGCCTTAGAAAAGTTACCCATTTGTGCTCTTATCCTGTCCCTTCTTTCAGGCGAGAATTTCCCCCTCCTACGAATCCTGGATTTATTGGGAAACCTGTTTAGCTTCTTTATGACTTGTCTCCTCATGCACCCATGTTGCACTCAAGCCACTTGTCTTCACTATTCTCCAAGCACAAGAAAATAACTATGGCATGGTTGGCTCAGGCCAAGTAACGTGTCCAGCATTGTCTCCCATAGTGGTTAGCCAGATGCTTCTAGGACGCTCACGAACAGAAGATGATAGCCATTATCCCTCTAACACAGGGACAGATAGCATGTGGCCTGTGGGCCACATGCAGCTGCTGCGGCCCCCGCTGCCTCCCAAAATTGTAAAAAAGTTGTTTAAAAAAAGAGGCTTCTGGAGCAGCCTTTTTGACCTTTTTGGCACATTGTTGCCACTCTGGAGGCCATTTCTTTTAATGTTTAAGTTTTTCAATGCTGTCGGGGAGGGTTAGGGGTGAAAATGGCCCCCAGACCTCCCGAAGTTGCCATCTCTGCTGTAATAACTATAGAAAGGGCATATTTGTATTGGCCATCTTGTGTTATCACCTGCGTGGCAGTAAGCTCAAGATACACATTCAACACATCCTACTACACCCATTATCTGATAAAGGAGGAAGCTATGTTAGGGCTTTTCCTTTTAAGTTTCTCCTTCACGCATAATCATATGTGAAAGAGTCCTCAAGGTTTCCCTGAAGCTATAAGCACTGCGAGGCTGGCATGCAAGAGCTCCAGTTTGTAAGTTTGATGTAATTGTGAATGGTCGAGTGAATAATCCACGCTCAGCATCAAGCCTGACTGCACACAAACGGCCTATCTAGACTCCTTGGTGCGATCACCTTCTGTTTAGGAGCATCTTCCAAACGCTTCCTCTTCATGCAGGAATACGAGGAAGGCAAAACAACATGCCTGTGCTGACAAAACATTGCCCTTCCATAAACATATTCATGAGACAGTATCAACACAGGCCCCAGTTGAATCACCCCTAAGTTAGAACTGGTTTATGCATTTCCTGGTTCCCTCCTACCCCAGTTCTAGCTCTCAATGAGTGAAATGCAGCATCATGCAAGTGGACTTCCGCTTGCAAAGTGGAACTTTCCCCACCTCCTCCCCAGCCCCAAATCTGCTCCAGAGAGTCCCTGAATCCTCCAGAACAGCTTTTGAATGCACACACAGGGTTGTAGGGAGGTGGGGAATCACCAGCTTCCTGTTCCGATGGCAGAAGCTGTTCCGTCAGTGGGAGGTGCTCAGTGGAACCACCCTATGCCTGTATCTCATATTGCACTTGGTTGTCCATATTTCTGACCCACGGTTTCTTCTCCTGTCTCATGTTCTTTAGACTCTGCCATGGGAGTACCAACAATGTGCAGCTGGCCTCGCTTCCCTGTCAACCTCCTAGAGGTTTTCCCCCATCAGACATGGCTGCTACACTAAAATAATACAAATGTGTATCATTAATTCATGTTGCAAGTTTAGGCAACCATGCACTTGTCAAAACAAGAAAACGCTCTACAGACTCTGTGGGAAAAATAGGCTTATTTGCATACATCACTTTTTATTCTGTAAAGGACGTTCCAAGGGCCTAACCACTTTAATAAGCGCCTGCTGGGTGCTTTTCCAGACCTAGGGGGTATGGCCCACACAGCTTGTAGCTTCTCGGCTTCACATAATCCCTCTCCCTGAAGCTGCTTTTCCTTAGAACAAGGGTAGGCAACCAGGCACTCTCCAGATGTTTTGGACTACAACTCCCATCATTCCTGACCATTGGTCATGCTGACTGGCTTGATGAGAGTTGTAGGTCAAACCACTTGCAGGGCACCAGGTTGCCTACCCCTGCCTAGAAAAACAGCTATCAGTGTTTTGTTATACCCACATGCACTGAATGTGGAGTTAGGTCTAAAGGCAGTGGAGAACTAGCAGCAGCAGCAAGCCCTCGGCCGTGGAGGATAGGTCTGTCAGTGGTTGTTCACTGTAGCTGAATGGTTCTTCCTTGTTCACAGGTAATATACCCAGGATTACTGGTGGCAAATGAGGATGATGGTAATAATACCTAGCATTGTAGAATGTTCACAAGGCCTCTGTTATGTGGCTAGGTAGCCAGCCAGATGGGCAGCTAATAAATCTAATAAATAAATAAAAATAAACATATCCGGGGGGAGGGGAGGGGTACTGTGGGCTAGTTGTTGTTTTGAACCTTGGCAGCCCCTGTAGAATTGGGAGTAGCAACGGTGGATGAAGTTCCTGCTAAGTTCTTCACTTTTGTATGTGCTGAATAAAGAACAGTTGTGTTTGAGGCCTCCTGATTCTTGCAGTCATTCCTACTACCTATACAACAGCCTCTGTAGATATTATCAGTAATGCATACAATACATTGTATGGGAAGTCAGTGTTGCTATACAGGTGTGATAGATCCTATATAGGGTCCAGGAGGTTGTAAGTTCCTCCTTGAGAGAGGGAGTGGTGTTGGCCTTTTTAAAAGAGGCATTAATTAGTCCACTCCTGAAAAAGCCTAACCTGGACCTGGAAGATGTTAATAACTATAGGCCAGTAGCCAGCATTCCCTTCCTGGGCAAGATGCTTGAGCAGGTGGTTGCCGGACCACTCCGGGCACTCATGAATGAAACTGATTATCTAGATCCATTTCAGTCAGTCTTCAGGCTTGGTTTTGGAATGGAAACTGCCTTGGTTGCCCTGTGGGATGACCTTTGCCAAGAGAGGGACGGGGGGAGTATGAACCTGTTAAATCTCTTGGACCTCTCAGTGGCTGTCAATACCATCATCTGTGGTATACTTCTGTATAGGTTGCTGGGATTGGTGTTGGAGGCACTGCGCTGCATTGGTTCTGCTCCAACTTGGATGGCCAATTCCAGAACTTGGTGCTGGGGGATTACTGCTCTGTGCCTTGGCAGCTATGCTATTGGATTCCACGGAGCTCTATTCATTCTCCCATGCTGTTCAACATGTACATGAAACCACTGGGGGAAGTTATCTGGAGGCGTGGGTTGAGGTATCATCAATATGTGGATGACACCCAGCTCTAACCCTCCTTTTCATTAAATCCAGGTGAGGCAGTCACTGTTCTGAATCAGTGCCTGGGGCATGGTAATGGACTGGATGAGGGCCAATAAACTGAGACTCAATCCAGACAAGATGGAGGTACTGTTAATGGGTGGTTCATTTGCCCGGATAAATGATGTTTACCCTGTTGTGGAAGGGGTTGCACTCCCCCTAAAGGGTCAGGTTCATAGGTTGGGGGTGCTCTTGAATCCAGAACTGTCACTTGTGGCACAGGTGGACTCAGTGGGATGGAGCACCTTTTATCAGTTTAGGCTGATATGCCAACTACATCCATATCTGGACAGAGACAGCCTACCTACAGTTATTCGTGCTCCGGTAATCTATAATCTGGATTACAGCAATGCGTTATATGTGGGTCTGTCTTTGAAAATGGTCTGGAAACTTCAGCTGGTCCAAAATAGAGCAGCAAGTTTGTTAACGGGAACGGGCCAACATTATCATATTATGCCAGCAGTTTTCCATGTGCACTGGCTGCCAGTCCATGTCCGGGCCTGATTCAAAGTGCTGGTATTAACTTTCAGAGCCCTAAATAGCTTGGGGCCAGGCTACCTGAAGTATCATCTCCTGCCATGCGTACCTGCCTGGACCCAAAGGTCATCCTCATCGGTCCTGTCACTTCCAATATACCAGGTACCCCAAAAGTGGGCATACAGTTGTTTAAAATGGGGACACAATGTGTGAGTAGAAGATGTGTGGGTGGAGTCAGAATGACAGTTGGGAAGAGTGAGTAACAGGGAGTGACAGTTAAATCAGTTAAGTGTAGAGAGTGAGGGGAGTGAGGCCCTTAAGTAGGTATACAGTTGTTTAGTTGCTTATTGATTTTTTTTACTGATATTGTGAATGATGGCAGCGAACTTGAGTCAAGAACAAAGAAAGTGGATTCTAAAGCATTACTGGAAGACTGAAAATGCCGAGCGGGTGCGCACAGTGTGGCAAGAAGCATTTGACACTCCTCCACCAACACATCTGACAATTTATCGTCTTAGAGATAAATTTGAAGCAACAGGTGCAGTGGCTAATGCACCGAAATCTGGATGTCCTGGGACATCTATGACAGAGGAAAATGAGATGAGAGCCGCTCTGACATTTGTGAACAGTCCGAAAAAGTCCACACGATGTGCGTCTAAGCAGCTATCCATACCTAGAACGTCCTTGCAACGCTTAATGCGTAAATTGAAATGGAAGCCGTACCGTCCAAGACTGTTACATGGTCTTCTGGAGGATGACCCAGACCATCGGTTCCAATTCTGTGAGATGATGCGTAACCAAATCTCTAATGAACCAGACCTTCTTGATAAGATCATCTGGTCAGATGAGGCTTCTTTCAAGTTGTCAGGCCATGTGAACAGGCATAACTGTGTGTATTGGGCAGATGAAAATCCTCATTTAACTATCACATCTCAACTGAACCAGCCAGGCATCACAGTGTTGGGTGCACTGTCCAGCGAAGGTGGTGTAGGACCGGTTTTCTTCGATACAACTGTGAATAGTAACAATTACCTAAACATGTTACGCAACGTGGTAGTGCCACAACTCAGAACCAGGGCTAACTTCGCCGAACTGCTCTTCCAACAAGATGGGGCACCTCCTCATTATGCTTTTGCAGTAAGGGACTATCTTGACAACACCTTCCCACAGCATTGGATCGGACAACGTGGAAGCATTGAATGGCTGCCACGTTCACCTGACTTAACACCAGTGGACTTCTTTTTGGGGGGCGTAGTAAACAATAAGGTCTTTGAGAGGAATCCCCGGACAGTGGACAAATTAAAAGAGTTCCTCTCAGAAGCATTTATGGACATAGATGCGGACTGGAATTTGTGTCGTACTGTGTGTCACAGTGTTCTGGACAGGTTCGAGGAATGTTGCAACGTTGATGGAATACATTTCGAGCGCTTATGAGATTAAACAGTGTTAAACAAATATAAATGTAATAAACAATGTAATAAAATGCAAAAAAACTATACTGTATACCTACTTTTGGGCCACTCTGTATGCTCTTCTCTCTAACCCAAATATAAGCATGTGGGGAAAGAGGTAGGTAGCCGCTGACGATGGCTTTCTTCACACAGAGCTTTTATCCTGTGATTGAGATTGCTCTCTGCACTAAATGCCCTTTGTTCCGCTTTTAAATAGATCACAGATAATGAGTGATCAAATTACCCCGTTGTGTTCCACCTCAATTTCCTCCGTCAAAAGAGTTAAAGCTGCAAGAAGAGGAGAGAGATCAATGAAAGATAATGGAAGACTCAGATACCGGGAGAAGGAGGGGGGAAGAGGAGGGGGTGAAAATGGGAGTCGTAGTGATCCTGCATTTAAAATGGAAGCAGAAAGCCCCATTTTAAATGCAGGATTTTAGGCTGGTTTAGAGATGCCCAATGACAGCCCACCTCAAGAGGCTAGATTCTGTATGAAATATGACTCCTGTGCCTTTAATAATGGCATAGCAACAAGAATTCCACATGATAACTTCTCTCACTGCAGTAGTGTCCGAGGAGATGTTGCATCTGGCAAAATTCTTCTGTGCAGCTAGGCACAGAAGCCCTGCCTTTTATTGACACATTGGTAGCAAAGCATAGTAGAAGAGGAATTTCTATAGAGAGCTTTCCAATTTAAACTTTTTTTTTTCTTCACACTTGTCCTTTTAAGAGCTGGTATTTTCTCTGATTTCGATCCTGCCAGACATCCTTTTTTTTCTCCTGGAGCTTTTAGATGCCTTTTAAAGTTCCCTTTTTTAGGCTGATCCACTTTTACACAAGACCTTCCAATCTCAGGCAGTAATCCACTTATCAGGTGAGAAATTCTGTAGCCACCATCTCCAGAAAGATGCTTTGTTAGAAGTAAAATAAGCTGGAAGCTCCCAGAGAAGGGAGTGCATCTTTCCATCGATTTAACCCTGTACCTTTCAGGATACAAGGGTAAAACTTTCAGTTTTGTTGTCTCCAGGCAGGGATTGACTTGTGTTTGTTCTGCTGTCTGTCCTGACCCTTACTAACTGTTAAGGGTTGATGAGCCTCTCTTGGCTTGTGGAAGGAGAGAAAATATACAAATAAAGAGAAACTTCAATTGGTGCAGTTCATCCAGAAGCATCACTTGATGCAAAATGTGGCAGCTAGGCTGCTAACCAGTGCACAATATAGAGACTACATTACACCAGTATTGAAAGAACTGCACTGGTTGCCTATTGTTTTCTGGGTCTTAAACGTTAAAGCTCTAAACGGCTTAGGGCCTTGTTGTTTAGGGACTGCCTGTCTTGCTGTGAACCTGCTAAGATATTAAGATCTGCAGGAGAGGCTATTTTGAAGATACCCAGGTTGCAGAAGCCCACTTGTCAGGGACATGGGAAAGGGCCTTCTCCTGTGTCATTCCCAAACTATAGGATGCCCTCATAGGAACATAGGAAGCTGCCTTATACTGAGTTAGGCCATTGGTCCATCTAGCCCAGTACTGTTGACACTGACAGGCAGTGGCTCTCCAGGGTTCCAGGCAGGATTCTTTCCTAGCCCTACCTGCAGATGCTGGGGATCGAATCTGGGACCTTCTGCATGCAAAGCAGGTGTTCTATCTCTGAGCTACACCCTCTCCTTTTAGAGTTATGACTGGCTCCAACCATCTCAGTTTTTAGAAAAGGAGTCAAGTCACATCTCTCTAAACTGGCCTTTTAACTTACTTTTAGGCTGCAATCCTGTACCCGCATACCTGGGAGTATTGAAGCCAATAGGATTTGCTTCTGAGCAGACGTGCTTAGGATTTCACTTTTAGTGTTTTATTGTGGTTTTAATATTTTAAAAATGTTTTATTGTATTGATATTCTTACGGCTTCTTTTGATTTGCTCTGATTTGCTGTGTACCACCTTGATGGCTTTTAGCGGAAAGGTGGTATAGAAATCACAATCATAGGGTGATACAAATACAGATTAGCTAACTTAGAGCCACAGACTCTAAACAAACATTTGGGTGTTTGGTCTCCATTTTTCTTTCAACTTGTGACCTTAAAAAAGAAGTTCCCCATGTGAGATAGGAAAATCACATCTCAGTTTTTTCCCTTGGTGACCACATGGGCTTCTTCAGTGCCTCCTCATAAGTCCCATTGGCCACACGTAGTTCTAGCTGAGCCCTTGGAACAGTAAAAAGGGTATGTGGCAGAGATAGGGTGCAATCCTGTGGGGATAGTCGGCTGCCTCCAAACTTGGAGGCGGCCGACTATCCAATGCAGGATGGGCGGAGCACGGAGGGGACCTTCTCCGTGCTCCGGCCACCCTGCATTTGTGGCTAGATGGCCAATTGTGGCTGTCTAGCCAAGGCGACTCGGAGCAGGGGTGGGGGAGGCTGGATGGCACATAGGAAGTGTCATAATGGCGCTTCTGCCATCCCCTCCCCGCCCCCCAGAAATGCCCTCTTTTTCTCCGCTCTGTGCTGCTCTTACGAGTGTGGAGCCAGGGACAAACCACACTGCCTACGAGGAGGCAGGGAGGTGGTTTTCTGGGAGCTGACCTCAAGAGCACTGGCTCCAAGCTCAGTTCCCAGAAAAGGAAAAATTCTGTGGCTGTCTATCTGTTATCAGTCCATCAGTCCATCCTAAAGGAAATCAACCCTGAGTGCTCATTGGAAGGACAGATACTGAAGCTGAAGCTCCAATATTTTGGCCACCTAATGCGAAGAGAAAACTCTCTGGAAAAGACCCTGATGCTGGGAAAGACTGAAGGCAAAAGGAGAAGGGGACGGCAGAGGATGAGATGGCTAGATAGCATCACCGATGCAATGAATATGAACTTGAGCACGCTCCGGGAGAGAGTACAGGACAGGAAGGCCTGGTGTGCTATGTTCCATGGGGTCACGAAGAGTCGGACACGACTGAACAACAACAACAACAAAATCTGTTATCTAGCAGCTATAGGATTGCACCCGTAGTGTAGTAGTGAGTGCGTCATCTGTACCAGCCACATTGTGAGAATAGGCATAGAGTTCTCCTGAATCACTGTTTTGAGAATTTCTCCTGGTGCCCAGTTTGAAACTCATGTACTGAACCAGGTGCAGGAGATGTGAAGGGGAATAGAGGAGTATGGCTGCCATAAGGAGCAATCAACCTGGAAAGGCTGGAATGCCTAGGCACACCCCCATGGCACTCGTGGAAATTGTGTAATGATGGTTGGACACAATCATACTTCTTTTCATTTCAGTGGGGTTTATGCAGGAGACAAAATTCCCAGTGAGTTGTGTCCAGAGCAATGTTTATATCTGTGGATATTTGGATTGGAGCCAGCTTCTCTGCTGCTCAGCTTCCAGTCACAGCTGTTACTGGACTAGATGTTACAAGCTTTGGAAAAATCAGAGCATCATAAATGTAGGTCAGTCCTTTGAACTCCATAAGGGTCAGGTGTTTTCACATTTGAGAATATGTGAATATTGAGAATAAATAGCTGGATGTGGCCTATGCTATGTTTATCACTGAAGTTAGACTTCGAAGAAGGAATATCACATAGTCTACTCCTCTAAGTGTAGGTTCAATCCTTACTTGGCCCTTGGGATCCTACCTGAAGTGAAATTAGGAGCCAAAACTAAGTCCAGATTTTGCTCAAGGTTTAGGCAAGCTGTTAATTTTTTTCTCCTTCTGCTTAGCTTACTATTATTAATTTCCTGGAGGAGAAGGCTATCAATGGCTACTAGTCCTGATGGCTATACGCTACCTCCAGTATCAGAGGCAGTATGTCTATGTACATCAGTTGCTGGGGAACATGGGCAGGAAGGTTCTGTTCCACTCGTGTTCTGCTTGTTGGTTTCCTGTCGACAGCTGGGCAGCCACTGTGTGAACAGAATCCTGGACTGGATGGACCTTTGTCTGATCCAGCATGGCTCTTCTTTTTATGTGTTGCTTCCCACTGCAAAAAGCAACCTCAAAGCAACTTACACATGCAGTACTGAAATACATGATTATATAATGTGTGTGGGGGGGGGGGCATGGCCCCAAATCAATATAAACCATAAGCACCATAATAATACAAATAAAAACAAATACCATAAACATGAACTAAAAACAATACAATATGAAAAGTGTTCATCCATAAATACACTTTTTCTCTCTCTCTCTTTTTTTTTTTTTACTATTTTAAATGTATTAGCTGCAGACTCTGTTTTGTAAGTCGCCTTGGGGGATTGTATTTGGGCTGAAAGGCTATGCTTCCATTTATAAATAAAATAAAATGTGCATCTTCCTTCGTCTCATCTCAGGGGAAAAGGTAATGAATAGATTGAGGGATAGCAAAAAGAAGGCTTCAAACCAGCTCACAGAATAAAAAGATAACCAACCACAACATTAAAATATTATAGAGCATTTCTTGTCGTAGCCTTGAGATTATCCCAATTTTCACATTTCATGTGTACGTACTATTTGATTTGCTGTCTTCCTTAGATTACAACATTTGGTAACGGTTCTTTTTGCCTGGAGAAACTGGTCTGGTCCAACAAACAGATTTTTGAAGCTGACAACCCATCTGTTAGTTCGGGCTTTTTGCCTTTAGGGCTGCAGCAGTTGCAACTCCTGTTCGTAGCAGTGGCGGGGTTAATTGTTTTATGGATCTGAGTAGATCTGAAGTCTTGCTAACTTTATATTTATTTCTAACCCCCAGTTGTCTGTGATGAACTACAGCAAACTTTCTTTTAACTACAGGTCCCAGTTACATTTCAAGCTGAAGAGCCAGACCCGACTCTGTGAAATGTGGACAGCATCTTGTATGGATGAGGTTTGTGAGGGCAGCACCAACCAGGAAAGGTCTTTCGTTTTAGGATGGCCCACCACCAATTGTGTTGCTAGTTTCAGGTATGAGAGACTCTTTACATTGGTTGCTCATCTGATGAGTCAAGGTCAAGAGGGGCCTTTGGTGCAAAATCTGTAGCCATGAAAACCAATGTGTGCTGTACTGTTGTCTTTAAAGGGAGGTAGATTTGCACCTTTCTTAAGCAAAAGAAGTTGGGACAGAGAACCAGGGGTTGTATCCAGTGGTCTTTGCCTTTGTGGAAAGCCTTACATTCGTGCAAGTTGGAGCACCTTATTTTTGCTGCTTCCCCCCCTCCGACCCACTTAAGCCTCTTGTCCCCTCAAACAAAAACTGCTCCTGGGTATTGGGGGACCCTAGGGGACAGAATGGGATATGGTGTGTAGGGCTGCAGTACGTAGAGAGGATTGGTGAAAATTGGGTTCCACAACTTGCACGAACGGAAGCACTTTCCGCTAAGGCAAAGCCACTCTTGGGTACAAACCCAGGGTTCCATTCTGACTTCTTTCTGTAGCCTGGAGTGAGTGGAGTTGCCAGAGTCTTGCGTTTCAATGTTGAAGCATTTCCTGAAATGGCCTTGTAGTTCTAATTCTTTAAAAAACACCAGTCAAGGCCCCCACCCCCCCTTCAAAGCAACAATGTACATTCTAACGTTCATGCTAATGCTTCTTCTTGGGGATCTTTGTTGTGTGTTTTTAGTATGGATCTTCCCAATCTTACACCAGTTTAACTGTTGTGGCTTCTCCCAAAGAATTCTGGAGGCTGGGTTTGAGAATTCTCAGTTCGAGATCTCTAGTCACCCTTGGAGAGCTACGGTTTCCAGGGTTTCTTGGGGAGGGGGAAGCTTGTTTAAACCAGTTTTACTCTGTAGTCTAGCTGTGTCTGAAGAGTACTGCAGGGACCCCTGGAGCCGCAAAGCTAGCATTTGCAGCAAGAAAAAGGCAGTTTTCTAATTTTCAAGGAAGTGCCTAAGAATGAAATATTGGAAGTATTCCTTCTGAAACAGAAATTCTGGATGTTCATGGAGATGAATGTTACTTTGAGAACTGCAGGGAGCCTGTTGGGATACTGATACTGCAGACATGATCTTCTAAATCTGATCATATCCTTGGCAGAAAGTTTTATCTGTTGTTGAGTTTTCATCTTAAAATTGCAATGGAAGATCGAACCCAGCATGATACCTTGGCTGAATACTGGATAAATTGAAGATAACTTGCCTGAATACTGAACACAAAGTGTAAAATTACCATTGCATTATTTTGTTTTATTTTTGACGATTATACCCTGCCTTTCTATAAAATATTCAGGGTGGCTTAGAACAAAAAATAAAACAATACATAATAATAAAAACAAGATCTCAATAACACTGGAAACACTTTGGAGGAAACAATCCTGTGTTTCCTTGACGGCATCTGGGGGACATAGGATATTTCAGATTCCTGGATCCGAGGCTGGAGACAGCGCTCTGAACTGGGAGCCAGGAAACCGAGCTCACACCCACCCACCCCTCGCAGCTGGCGCAGGGAGAACCATGCCAGCTGTTTCTACAAGCTTGCAAACGCAAGCTCGTAGATGAGTTAAAGGGGGTGTGTCGGTGGGTGGGGAGGGGAGGAGACTGTGGGCGCAGGGATCCGAGCTATCGCCAGCCTTCCCTAGCCTCCTTCCCTCCCTGTCCCCGAAGCCTCCATTAGACAGGCGAAAATGCCCATCTAGCTAAAATACAGAGCGGGAGATGCGATGCACCTCCCGCTCTGCGTTGGATACACAAGCTCGGAGGCTTGCAAGTAGCCAGGATGAATCCAATAGGATTGTGTCCTAAAAGACTAAAAAATGCAGTAGAACAAAAAGTAGTTTAAAACAACTTAAGAAAGGTAGCCCACCAAAGCTTGCTGAAATAAAACAGTTTTCACCGTGTATCTAAAAGTGAACAGTGAAGGGGCTAGGTGGAAATTCCTTGGGAGGCCATTCTGGATCTTATTGAAAACAGCTGAAAAGCACCCACCACACCCCACACACACATATATCTGTGGTGCCCACCAGCCATATTTCTGACAGCAGAAGGGCTTTAAGTAGATCCTCAGAATATGAGTGATGTTCCTGGGCAGGAAAGAATGTTATTATGGAGATACTCTGGTTTCGGGACATTTAGGGCTTTAAAAGTCAGAACCAGGCACCTTGAATCGAGCCTGGAAACAAATTGGCAACCAGTTAATCTGGTTTATGTATGACAGGGGTGGGCAACTTGTGGCCCTCTAGATGTTTGGCCTACAACTCCCATCAGCACCAGCCAGCATGGTTGGTAGTCAAAATGATGGGTATTGTAGTCCAACAACATCTGCCAGGCCATAGGTTCCCACCCCTGGTCTAGGCTGCCATTTATTTTAAAGGAATCTCATTGAATTCAACTTGACAGCTTGGAGTAAGTAGCTTGTTGCATATAGTGATAATATTCTTGGTATTACTTGAACTCCTGTGTCAGTGAAGAAAATAATTTAATAGGTACTCTTGCTTGGGTGTCTGTTGTTGACTGCAAAACATGGCCCCTCCAGGAAATTCCTGATTTGTGTGGCGGATAACTTCCTCCTACAGAAAGTAGAGGAAGGAACTAGAGGATCGGCTATCCTTGACTTGATCCTAACCAACAGAGATGACTTAGTGGATAAAGTAGCAGTTACAGGAACTCTGGGGGAAAGTGACCACGTTAAACTTGAGTTCTTGGTTCTAAAGGAAGCAAAAGCTGAGTGTAACCAAACGTGTACCCTGGATTTTAGGAAAGCCAATTTTAATAAACTCAGAACAATGATAAGTAAGGTCCCATGGCAAGTGACTCTAATGAGAAAAGGAGTCCAAGATGGGTGGGAGCTTTTAAAAAAGGAAATTCTCAAGGCACAATTACAAACTATTCCAACAAGAAGAAAAGGTGGAAGACAACAGAAGAAGCCAGTGTGGCTTCACAAACAAATTAGAGATGACCTGAAAACAAAAAAGGACACATATAGGAAGTGGCAGGAAGGCCAAGTAACAAAGGAAGAGTACAGGCAGGTAGCACAGAATTGCAGGGATGGCGTCAGGAAGGCTAAAGCTGAGAACGAGCTGAGGTTAGTGAGGGCTGCTAAAAGCAACAAAAAGGCTTTCTTCAGATACATGCATAGTAAGAGACAGAGGAAAGAAATGGTGGTTCAACTATTAAATAAGGATGGCAAAATGATAACAGATGACAAGGAAAAGGCAGAAGTGCTCAATTCCTACTTTGGCTCAGTCTTTTCCCAAAAGAGGGTCTATGAGCCCCCTGGCAAAGGCGAAGTACAAGCTGAAGGGGCAGGATTGCAGCTTGAGATCGATAGGCATATGATCAAGGAACACCTAATTACTTCGAATGAGTTCAGATCTCCAGGGCCAGATGAACTGCATCCTAGAGTAATAAAGGAACTTGCAGAAGAGCTCTCAGAACCACTGTCTATTATCTTTGAGAAATCATGGAGGACGGGTGAAAGCGCCAGATGACTGGAGGAGGGCTACAGTTGTCCCTCTCTTCAAAAAGGGAAAAAAGGAGGAACCTGGGAACTTCAGACCAGTCAGTCTGACATCAATCCCTGGGAAAATTCTGGAGCAGATGAGCTTCAGTCTGGAAGCACCTTGAAAACAACGCAGTGATTACTTGAAGCCAATATGGATTTGTCAAGAACAAATCCTGCCAGACGAATCTGATCTCATTTTTTGATCAGGTCACCTCCCTTGTGGACTGTGGGAATGCTGTGGACATAATATACCTTGACTTCAGCAAAGCTTTTGACAAAGTGCCTCATAATATCCTGATGAGCAAACTAGCTCAAAGTGGGCTAGATGAAACAATGATCCGGTGGATCCACAGTTGGCTACAGAATCGGACTCCAAGAGTGCTTATCAATGGGATCTTCTCAAACTGGGGAGAGGTAATGAACGGGGTACCGCAGGGCTCAGTCCTGGGTCCAGCGCTCTTCAACATTTGTATTAATGACTTGGAGGGAGAGGTGCAGGGAATGCTGATCAAATTTGCAGATGACACAAAATTGGGCAGGATAGCTAATACCTTGGATACAGAAACAAAATTCAAAGTGATCTGGATAGACTGGAGCACTGGGCAGGAAACGACAGATTGAAATTTAATAGGGATAAAGGCCCAGTTCTGCACCTAGGAAAAAGAAACCAAATGCACAGTTACAAGATGGGGGATACTTGGCTCAACAACACTACAGGCGAGAAGGATCTTGGAATTGTTGTAGATCACAAGCTAAATATGAGCCAAGAGTGTGATGTGGCTGCACAAAAGGCAAATGCTCTTTTCATATTAATGCAGCACAAAAGGGCTGCATTAATAGAAGCATAGCTTCCAAATCCCAGGAAGTACTAGTTCCCCTCTACTCAGCACTGGTTAGGCATCATCTGGAGTACTGTGTCCAGTTCTGGGCACTGCACTTTAAGAAGGATGCAGACAAACTGGAGAGGGTTCAGGGGAGGGCAACCAAGATGTTCAGGGGACTGGAAACAAAGCCCTATGAAGAGAGACTGAAAGAATTGGGCATGTTTAGCCTTGAGAAGAGAAGACTGAGGGGAGATATGATAGCACTCTTTAAGTACTTGAAAGGTTGTCACAGAGAGGAAGGCCAAGATCTCTTCTTGATCATCCCAGAGTGCAGGACACGGAATAATGGGCTCAAGTGACAGGAAGCCAGATTCCGGCTGAACATCCGGAAAAACTTCCTGACTGTTAGAGCAATACAACAATGGAGCCAATTACCTAGGGAGGTAGTGGGCTCTCCCACACTGGAGGCATTCAAGACGAGGCTGGACAGCCATCTGTCAGGGATGCTCTGACTTGGATTCCTGCATTGAGCAGAGGGGTTGGACTCGATGGTCTTCTAGGCCTGTTCCAACCCTACTATTCTATGATTCTATGACTCTGAAATAGTTGGATCTTATAAATGTGGCTGTCTCTGTCAAAAGGGAATTTTAAATTTTATGTAAGCCACACCATTCAGACTGGGAGGTAAAGAGGGCTCAAGAAGAACTTTACAAGGGTTGTTCTGGAGTATTTAGTTATACAAGAATGTAGTAAGTGAAAAGATGAAAAGAAAGTCCAAATATTTATGAAAGGCATGCTGTGGAAGCAACGTACACTTCCCTAAATATCCTCTTTGAATCTATGAGAGCCTTTGAAATTCTCTCTGAGAGATGAAGGGGATACAAAGGCAAGAGATATATGTATTGAAGGGCATCTTCCTAAGGCCATGGCCATTGGTGATTTTTGTCAGCTGGTCTAAGCCTACCATTTGGCTTCTTAGTTAACTTTCGGCTTGGGGTGGGAGAGAGGGGGGCAACCCAGTTCCAAATGAATTCAGTGCTAAAACTGTCATTAAGTTGGGTGATGTGGTACCATTCCTTTGAAGTCTGTGTTCCACTTGCTGATTGCTTTGTCTAGTTTGCATTGTCATTCCAGTAGTTGAAACCCGTCACTATATTGTGCTTTTGGACTGATTGATTTGATTAAAAACATTTATATACTGCCCTTCTGGTGTGAAAGAATCATATGGAACAGCACAGCATTTTAACGCTATAATTTTAAAACAAACAAACCCCACCAATAATAAGGAACAACCAACCAAGGAGACAGGGGCAGCAGTTAAAAACAAAACATAAACATCATTTGCCACATACAGTAAGTGTTCTGCAATATGGGCACAGCCATTGAGAAGCCTCTCGTGCTTGTCCCACTCAAATACGTTTCCACCCTTGACTGGACTATGAGCCTTTCTACACGAGGCATTGATTGTCCACTTGTGATTCCTCAGTCACAGTAGTTTGCAGTGCTTTACACAACGTTGTCACCCTCCAGGGCCTCTCCTCTGCTTTGCAACCATTATAATGTTGTTACTTTCTAGCAAGGAAAGTCTGGCATTTCTGTGAATGGCGGCATGAAACTCTGATGTATTTGCGCAATTCCTCTATGCCACAGCACCACCTAGTGGTTGTGCAATGGAACATATAGAAAGGCAGAGAAAGAAAAACCCTGAAAAAAGGCACATGTAAAGGAGCTACAGTATTCTTAATCCTACAAAGAATCCGGAAGCGCAAGCCTCAGTAAAGTGGTGGGTTAAAAGCCTTATGTAGAAAAGCCCACAGAGAAAGGCTTCTTGTTCTGATACTAGGGAATGGGCAGGATGATATGGAAGGAGGTATCCAGAGCACGTGGTTGATCTCATACTACCAAGGATCTTGCCTACATCCTCAGGCTGTACAAATTGCAACATACTCATCACAACCGGACAAGCAGATGCTAAAAGCACATCCCTAGGATCTGCTATAACCATGACCACTATGTCACAGTGGATGTGAGCAACTTTATCCTCAAATTGTCTGGCAAAATTGTCATAGTAGGCTGTGAGTTAGCTGAACCAATGGCTAGGGGGGTCTCATTTCAAGCAAGTGTAACCAGATTTCTTACAACAAATAGCAACAGAGGTTTCAGGAAAGGCTTCCTGCATTTAGCTCTATTTTTTTTTCTTTTGTTGCGCTTATCTGACTTTTCCAGTTTACCCCCAAGTTTCTGCAGATCTCTGTGTTCTAATTAAATACCTCTTTTGCCTCTCTCCAACCAAGTACTCTAAAAAAAATTGACCAAAGGCTTATACTTGCAAATTACGATATAGATATTCCTATTGTACTGACACTGTCCTTTCAAACTTTTTCTTTTATATTTTCAGTTCTGTCGAGCAGAAAGAGAAGTGGCTCACTTCCCTTCAAAGGTACTTCTGTTTCACAGTATTAGCCATAACAGGCAATACAAAGCCTTTTCTATCTGATTAATATTGAACCTAGGACAGTTTCTTGTGGCAGTTTGTCTAGTCAAAGTGTGCTTGATTTGGTTTCTCCAAAAATTGAGTCAGTCAAGTTCTGGAAAACCAAATTGGAGAGTCTGACTTTTGGCTTGGATAGCTGAATAAAATCAAACCTTTATCCAATAAGATTTTGCAGACTCAAAATTCAGCTATGCCGAGGGAATAATCATGCTATGTGGAAAGAATACTTCTCATTTTTATTTATGTATTTATTTTAACCACTTATATACGGTTAAACGGATTATATACACATCTAAACGGATTCCAGAGTGGTGAACAATAAAAAGAATAAAACACCATATTAAAACATATGAAGAATAGAACAGCATAGTAAATGTTTTAAAAAATAGAATGCTAATAAAAAACATGGCTGGTCAATCAAGGAAGGCTTTTTGAAATAAAGCTGTCTTCAGCAGGCACTGAACACAACACAACGTTAGTGCCTTCCTGACCTCCAGAGGCAGGGAGTTCTATAGAAAGGGAGCCACCACACTGAAGGCTCTGCTTCGGGTGGACTCCGTCAAGCCATAGGTCCATGTGGAACCACCAGGAGTGTCCCATCTCAGTGACCAGGCAGGTTGGTAAAGAAGGAGGCGCTCTCTCAAGTATCCTGGTCCCAGGTTGTTTAGGGCTTTGTACATGAGGACTAAAACCTTAAACCTGGCTCGATAGCGAATAGGCAGCCAGTGCAGTTTCCTCAGCAAAGGAGTTGCATGCTGAAAAGGGGCAGCTCCCAACAACAGCCATGCTGCTGCTTTCTGCACTAGCTCAAGCTTCCGGGCCAGCCTAAAGGGCAGACCCACATAAAGTACATTGCAGCAATCTAGTCTTGAGGTTATTAGTGCCTGTACCACTGTGGCCAAGCTATCCCTGTCCATGGGAGGCCATAGCTGGTGTACTACTCAAAGCTAGTAAAAGGCCCTGTGAGCTACCATGGCCACTTGGGCCTCCAGCAACAGTGATGGATGTAGGAGTACCCCCAGACTGCTAACCTGATTTTACAAAGGGAGTGCAACCCCATCCAGAACAGCCAGTGAGCCTATCTCCCGGACTCAGGAACAACTCACCCACAGGGCTTCCGTCTGGCCAGGATTCAGCTTCAGTTTATTGGCCCTCATTCAGCCCATCACTGAGTCTAGGCAGCGATCAAGGACTTGCACAGCTTCCGATTCAGATCTTACAGGGAGACAGAGCTGTGTGTCATCAGCACACTGATGGTGCTTGGTTCCAAATCTCCTAATAACCGCTTCCAGTGGCTTCATAATAGATGTTGAACAACACTGGGGACAAGATGGTACTCTGTGGAACCCCATAGCTCAGTTGCCAAGGGGCCAAGTAATGGTCACCCAGTGTTAGTCTCTGAAATCAACCCTGCAGGTAAGACCAGAACCACTGTAACACACTGTAACAACCATGCAATCAATCCAGGAGGATACCATAGTTGAAGGCATCGAAAGCCGATGAGATATCGAGCAGATTTAACAGGGTTGCACTCCCAATGGTGTGGGTTCCTTCAGCAGTGGTCGCTCTACTGCCCCCTTAAGGACAGCAGGAACCACCCCTTCATGCAAAGATGCAGTTACCACTCCCTGGACCCACCCGGTCATATCTCCTCAGCTAGTTCTTATTAGCCAGGTACAATCAAGTCGATGTCCCTCTGCATCTCACTGTTCGACAGTGAGCCTAGGGCCTTGGCTGGATCACCAGCTCTCTCCACTGGAAAATCCCCAAGAGCGTTCAGAAATCCATTGGATTCCAGTTTTAAAAGTTGGCTTTAAATACAAGCCACTTTAGATACCTTTGCTTTAGAAGAACTCTTCTGTTAATTTCTGTAGCATACAGGTGAATCAGCTAAATACATTGTCCCTGTTGTTCTGTTTTTTAAACACATGTTTTAAAAAACAATTCCATTTCTCCTTGCTTTGACAGTCGAATCAAAGACGAGAAAGCAAAGGATTATCCCAAGAGCATTCCCTTGAAGATTATCGCGAAGGATATTGGAAATTGTGCATATGTAAGTATTCCTATGCCACAGTTTGAGTATGTAAGTGCAATGATTATGCCACTTCCTTAGCAAGCAGCTGTGAAAATTCAAATGTTGCATGATTTATTCATTTATTCTGAGTACAAAATTTAGGAATTTGTTTAGAAAATCATTAACCTCTACAGCACAGTTCCTCTTCTGTCTTTGGGCCTTTCTGGATGGAACATTAAGCTGTGGTTTAGTGTTGCGTGAAAGAGCCTCAGACGTGCACGCCGTTTCCCTCCTCTCTCCTTGTCTGGTATGGTCACGTTGTGGTGATCATAAGGTGTTGCTTCCGCTTTTAAAACTAAGCAAATACTTCATTACTTCTGGACTTGGGGGAATTATGGTTTAAACTATGGTTCGTTCGGATAAGCCAGAATCAAACCATGTTTTAAACTAACCATAGTTTCAAGTAACCAGCGCTCCCCTGAGTTCAGATGTAATGGGAAGTTCTCGTTAGTTTTCAAAGCAGATGCTTCTGATCTCCTTCTCACAACTGCACCAGAGAAGAGGAGGGGGAAGCTCCATTGGGGTGTATGCTAACTGACATCCATGGCCCTGGGGGGAAGAAGAAGGAGCAAGGGAGACAGGAGCAGGCAAAGGGAACATCAGGGCCTGCTCCAGTTGGACTGCCCCTCCTTTGGAGATGAGGGGGGAACAGGGCCCCTGCTGACAGTCTACCTAATTGTTTTTTCTCCCTCTTCCCTCCCCATCACCTTTTCCTTGTATGTTGTGTCTTTTTTAGATTGTAAGCCTGAGGGCAGGGACTGTCTTCTTTGTTCATTGATTGTAAGCCGGGAGCCTTTTTTGGCTGAGGAGGGGGATAAAAACACAATCAATCAATCATTCAATCAATCAGTAAGTGTTGGGTGGAGGAACTTCTGCTCCTTCCAATTGTCTTCATTTTCCTTTCTTGTCTTTGTGGGACCAATAAGGTAGGAAGGGGCTTAACATCCTCACCATCGCATTTAAAGAAAAACTTACCTATGGCAAAAATGCTTAGGAGAGGTTTGATGTTCCCCGCCATGGATAGGTATTTAATAAATCAACAATATCTACATGTTTTATCTAATCCTAATTTTGCCTTGTGAAATGCTAGAAAAGATACTGCCATAAACTACTGTTATACTTACCAAAGTAAATAACTAAGGCTTCCTATTGCCCCTGGGGGGACTGTTTGCTACAGAGATGTGTTCAACCTCCTGCCTGCTATTTTTCCCCTAGCGGGGTATGTAGGAAACCAGGTACGCATCCCGGAAGCCCCATGAGATTCTCCCATGCTACCTTGTCCCTTACTCTGAAAGTCCCATTCTACATTATTTCTGCTAAAAAGCCTGGTCTCTTGTGTTTCCTGCTTCCCCAACTTTTTCCCCTTGACCCAGTTCTACTAATTGGGGTCTCATGTGACTTCATCTAGCCAAGGGTGTCCAATTGGCCCATGAATCCCTTTCTTATTTTTGTATCCCTCAGGCCCATTTAGGATTTGACTGCAAGTAATTGAGGTTCAAAGGTATTATTTCTGATCATTAAGGGGTATTAAAAGGAAGTCTGTGGCAATCATCTTTCTGCTAACTAGGCATATAAGAAGTGGAGCTTTATTGCAGAGCAGGGAGGGTCTTGGAGCATACAAAATATTTGTAGTGCTGGATGGTGCAGACTTGATTTGTCTGTGCGGTTGCCTGTGGCCCTGTGGATTTATTGCTATACACCTGCCTGCGTGCAAATCACACAGTTTGATTCTGCATCTTGGGACAGTTGCCGCAAAACCAGCTTGTTCTAGTGCCTAAATTTTCAAATAAGAGCCAGTCCCCTATAATTGCAGGACTACAATAGACTAAATCTGCAAATATATATGTTCTGTAAATGAGCAACCCTGCAGTATCAGCATACGGATCCATGTAACTACTTTGTAAATTAATTTTGAATAGCACTATATGATGCTGTTTTAAAGAAATACATCTAGTTCTCGCATCTGTTTGCCAGCAGCGGCCAGCCTGATGTATCTTGAAAATCCCCAGGCAATGTATGAAGGCAACAACCATCTCTCCTTGTTTGGCCCCCATATCTGGGTTTCAGAGCTATGGAAGTTCCATTTAGATACCGTGACTAATAGCCATCGGTAGACCTATTCTCCAAACAAAGGCTAATAATACTGGCTTGAGACAGACTGAACCAAAGCTCAGTTGAGATGGCATCTGTTGGTCATGTATGCGCATAAACTGCACAGTAGTTCAGAACCTTTCAGCTGGGTCACTGGGGGGCTCCCCAGAATTGGTCATCCTTGAAGTCCAGTGCAGTGTTGCC
The DNA here is from genome assembly GCF_057233095.1 of Heloderma suspectum. Taxonomy (NCBI): domain Eukaryota; kingdom Metazoa; phylum Chordata; class Lepidosauria; order Squamata; family Helodermatidae; genus Heloderma; species Heloderma suspectum. Next base: position 31,580,061 of record NC_139460.1, on the reverse strand, counting down.
AGAAATATCACCAGTAAGGCAGCAGGATGGCAGATGTAAGCTTCCTAAAAATCTAAATGCTTTCTGTGGTGTTTCTCTTCCATTTCTGCTAGAGCAGCTGGAGTTCTCAGGGAATTGTTTCATTTTATGCAAGAGTTAGGGTTAGCGAGGGAGGAGGCATATGCAACACAAATTATTTTATTATAAGCTAGCCAAAGGCAAGCCTTATGCAAATGTGCGGACCTACTCCTGGGTGCCAGATGTCATTGCTTTGGGGAAATGTTAATTTTGTTTGTTTGCTTGTATATGATCATCCAGCTATATCCTTGGGCAAAAATAGATTGCATTTGAACTCCTTCGCTTCAGTTTCCTTGGCATTTTATAATTTTCAGTGGCTCAAGCTGAAGGATGTTTTGGATATTTTGCAAAGGGCAAACTGGCATGGGGTTTTGTGACCAGGAAGTTCTGTGGCCAACTTTAAAAATTTGTTTTGAAATTTAATATATGTAGGAGAATTGGACAGAATGACCTTCAGACTAAAATGTGGAAGTCTACGTTTGACTTTGATATATGCCACTCCTGATGTGTTTTCTCAGAGTGCTAGTAAGATATCATTGACAGTACTGGAGAAATTGTTTCTGATTTTTAGGATTACAAGCACCTGTGTAGTGTTGAAAAGTAATTGGAGATTTAAATTTATTTACAAACATGGGAGCCTCTTCTCCCATAGTAGCTCTCTGAATGATATGGCCCTCTTAAGAGTCCCTGGTTGTGTTTTTGCACTGATGAGAGATCCGTTTGGGGGGTAATTAAGGTAGGGTCTAATTTCCATTTATGAAACTTGGCCCCCAAAGAGGTCTGCCAGACACCCCATTGGCTGCATTCACACCTCACACTAAACACGGTTTAGTGAAATGTGCACAATCCTTGGGCTTCTGCACTCCCTGCTCTCTTCTCCACCCATGTGGCTAAGAGGACCTTCAGAAGGTTCTGCTTGGATGACACTGCAGCTTCCCGTGTCATCCACACTGAAAATAACTGTGCTTAACACAGTTGTTGTTTATTCGGTCAGTCGCTTCCAACTCTTTGTGACTTCATGGACCAGCCCACGCCAGAGCTTCCTGTCGGCCATTGCCACCCCCAGCTCCCCCAAGGTTGAGTCCATCACCTCCAGAATATCATCCATCTATCTTGCCCTTGGTTGGCCCCTCTTCCTTTGGCCTTCCACTTTCCCTAGCATCAGCATCTTCTCCAGGGTGTCCTGTCTTCTCATTATGTGGCCAGAGTACTTCAGTTCTGCCTTTAATATCCTTCCCTCAAGTGAGCAGTCTGGCTTTATTTCCTGGAGTATGGACTGGTTTGATCTTCTTGCAGTCCAAGGCATTGTCAGAATTTTCCTCCAGCACCACAGCACAGTTCAAAAGCATCTATCTTCCTTCTCTCAGCCTTCCTTATGGTCCAGTTCTCGCAGCCATAGGTTACTACGGGGAATACCATTGCTTTAACTATGCAGACCTTTGTTGTCAGTGTGATGTCTCTGCTCTTCACTATTTTATCAAGATTTGTCATTGCTGTCCTCCCAAGAAGTAAACGTCTTCTGATTTCCTGGCTGCAGTCAGCGTCTGCAGTAATCTTTGCACCTAGAAAGACAAAGTCTGTCACTGCCTCCACGTTTTCTCCCTCTATTTGCCAGTTCTCAATCAAGCTGGTTGCCATAATCTTGGTTTTTTTGAGGTTGAACTGCAACCCAGCTTTTGCACTTTCTTCTTTCACCTTCGTCATGAGGTTCCTCAGCTCCTCCTCGCTTTCAGCCATCAGAGAGGTATCATCTGCATATCTGAGATGGTTAATGTTTCTTCCAGCGATTTTAACTCCAGCCTTGGCTTCATCAAGCCCAGCACGTCGCATGATGTGTTCTGCGTACAGGTTGAATAGGTAAGGTGAGAGTATACAACCCTGCCATACTCCTTTCCCAATCTTAAACCAGTCTGTTGTTCTGTGGTCTGTTTTTACCGTTGCTACTGGGTCGTTATACAGATTCCTCAGGAGGCAGACAAGATGACTTGGTATCCCCATCCCACCAAGAACTTGCCACAATTTGTGATGATCCACACAGTCAAAGGCTTTAGAATAGTCAATAAAACAGAAATAGATGTTTTTCTGAAACTCCCTGTCTTTCTCCATTATCCAGCGGATATTGGCATTTTGGTCTCTAGTTCCTCTGCCTTTTCTAAACCCAGCTTGTACATCTGGCAATTCTCGTTCCATGAATTGCCGGAGTCTACCTTGCAAGATCTTGAGCATTACCTTACTTGCGTGTGAAATAATTGCCACTGTTCGATAGTTTGAACATTCTGTGGTGCTTCCCTTTTTTGGTATGGGGATATAAGTTGATTTTTTCCAGTCTGTTGGCCATTCTTGTGTTTTCCAAATTTGCTGGCATATGGCATGCATCACCTTGACAGCATCATCTTGCAAGATTTTAAACAGTTCAGCTGGGATACCGTCATCTCCTGCTGCCTTGTTATTAGCAATGCTTCTTAAGGCCCATTCAACCTCACTCTTCAGGATGTCTGGCTCTAGCTCACTGACCACACCGTCAAATCTATCCCCGATATTATTATCCTTCCTATACAGATCTTCCGTATATTCTTGCCCCCTTTGCTTGATCTCTTCTGCTTCTATTAGGTCCTTGCCATCTTTGTTTTTGATCATACCCATTTTTGACTGGAGGTTACCTCCAATGTTTCTAATTTTCTGGAAGAGGTCTCTTGTCCTTCCTATTCTGTTATCTTCTTCCGCTTCCGCACATTGCTTGTTTAAAAATGCTTAACACTAACTATGGTTAATTTCTACAAGCTAGTTTCTGAAACCATGGGTTGAAGATAATTTCTAACAAGATAAATTTCTTGTTAGAAATTAATCATAGTTAGCATTAACCACACTTTGTGTCACCAGATGACACAACAAGCCATGGTTTAGGGAAAGTGAAAGCAAAAGCTTCTGAAGTGGATGTATGGCAGGAGCAGGAGGGAGTTGGGAGAGCACAAGACCAAGGACCATGTGCACGTCACATTAAACAATGGTTTAGCGTGGCGTGCAAATGTAGCCACTGTGTGATATGAATCTGTTGTTATGTAAAACATCTTGAGGATGAGAAAGAAAGTGTGCAAATATAGCACAAGTGGATCTGTTTTCCACAGAACTGTAGTACATGTTGCCTTATCAACTAGAATGTAGATGTAGACTTTACATCAGAGTTCTAGCTGACATTTTCAGCTCCTACTGGCCTGTAGAAGTCAAATAGTTTTCTACACGAGGCATTTCTCATGCGCCCATCACTCCTGGTTGTTTATGAGTTCTTTAGACAATGTTGTGACCCTCCAGTTTCGCTTCTGTGTCTAGCAGCATTTTTGGTGAGTTTTTTTAGAGCAGGGAAAATGCAGCATTTAATTGTGAAAGTGAAAGAAAGTGCGATTTCCTCTTGTGTAGTTGCTCTATTCCACTATACCAGAGTGCCACCTAGAGGTTATGTAGAGGAAGAGCAGGAAAGGAAACACTTCTTGTGTAGCGCTCTTATCTCAGTTCTTTGGTGAAACCAAAAATAGATGAAGCTGATTAACAGCCTCATGTAGAAAAGCTCAAAATTTTATGAGTATTTTTAAAGTGCTGTAATTCTCGTACTAATGTCCTGTATTGTCTCTTTTCCCCCGCAACAGTCAAAAACTTTAACCATAACCAACAGGGACACAGCAAATGATGTCATCCTCATGGCCCTGCAGCAGCTTGGAATTAATGTGAGCTTTGATGACACTTTTTTGTTTTTAATGTACTCCTTAGTAACTAGTAATATGTCTGCCAGTGTCATAAGTTATCTGATGCCTAGTAGAAAGCTGTAGTACTCTGCAAGTTGGGCCACCATGAAAATTCACTGCATTCATTGTGGGGGACAGAAAAAGTCAACTGGGTTCAGAGAAGGAAATGTATCCAAGCTTGATTCCCCCCCCCCCTTTTAAGCAAAAGGGGCGGTCCGCTTCTTTGCTTTAGAACATAAGAAGAGCCATACTGGAGCCAGTCATGCTGGAACAGACCAAAGGTCCATCTAGTCCAGCATTCTGTTCACACAGTGGCCAACCAGCTGCCCATGGGAAACCCACAAGCAGGACATGAGTGCCACAGCACCCTCCCGTCCATGTTCCCCACCAACTGGTGTACACAGGCATATTGCCTCTGATACTGGAGGTAACACATAACCATCGGGATTAGTAGCCACTGATAGCCTTCTCCTCCAGGAATTCATCTAACCCCCTTTTAAAGCCATTCAAATTGGTGGCCATGACTACATCTTGTGGTAGCGAATTCCATAGTTTAACTATGTGCTGTGTGGAGAAGAACTTCCTTTGACCTGTCATGAATCTCCCCCCAATCAGTTTCATGGGATGACCCCATTGGGTTGTAGTATTGAGAGAGAGGGAAAAAAATGTCTCCGCTTTCCCCAAGCCATGCATAATTTTGTATACCTCTATCAAGTCTCCCCTTATCCTCTGTTTTTCCAAGCTAAACAAAGGATCTTTGAGCAGAGGCGGAATAGACCACTTGCTTCCTTTTAGTTACCCACACTTCCAGCCTCAGCTGATCCAGAACTCATACCTGTGCTTTTCTCTCTGCTGCCAAGGATGCTTGGCCGGCTGGTGGCTGGCCTGATCCCTACCTGCAAAGGTCTGCACAGGCCAGAGGCTGCCCTACTGCAGAGGGATGCTTGGAGGCATTCAAGATGAGGCTGGACAGCCACCTGTCAGGGATGCTCTGACTTGGACTCCTGCATTGAGCAGGGGGTTGGACTCGGCAGTCTTACAGGCCCCTTCCAATCCTATGATTCTAGGATTCTATTCTGTGATTCTATGAAAGCTCAGAGCAGGCGGGTTGACAGCCGGCCCAGTCTGTGCTTTGGAAGAGGAGGCTGCTCAGCGCTGGGCAGAGTCCTGCCTGAGGAGGGAGAGCTTTGGAGGCGCAGATTGCCTGGCTGACTGCCAGCCCAGTCCACACCTTCAAGCACACCTGTGGCAGAATGCTGCCAGCCGCTCTGTGCACACCTGTGGTGGAATGCAACCGTGCCACTGCTTGAAAGAGTGGCAAGGCTTCTTTTAGATACCCTTCCCCCTGAAATTCTTAGAATCTCCCGCCCCGCCCTGCGCTGAAAGAATCTGGGTCGGAGATTTTGGCTCAATTGTCTGCATTTACTCCAGAAAATGATGTTGTTCAAAACTAATTTAGAAGAAATCGGGCATAATTTTCTCACGTGATTGAAAATGGTCGGACATTGTCCCAGCTTGAGTGGGCAGACATTCCTAAACCATTCTTTGTTCCTCATCTGTGGGTCAAGGCTACAGCAGAATGGCAATTGTGTGATCAAGGAGGACAGGTCCCCAACAGTCAGTTACTTAACCAGTGGACTGCTTCAAATGCGGGGGGGTGGGGGGGCTGGAAGGCTACCCCAGAGTGACTGGGTAGTGAGCATAGCGATTACTGCCCCCCCCCCCCGCATTCCTTGAAATGTGGAGCAGAATCTAAAGGATGTGTCCTGGCCTTTGCCTTGTCCCCAGCTGTGTTTTGTCCTTGAAGGAACATGGGAAGTGAGGCTGGAAAGAGATGTATCAAAGCAGGATGCTGAAATCTCTATCTTTCCTCATTGCCAAAGCTGATTCAAGAAATGGGGCAGGGAAATGGGGCTGGCAACTAGGGAGCCAGATTTCACCCTGCAAGCTGCTGGATGTTGGGCAGTGCTGATTACCATTCCAGATTTGTTTTGGAGCAACTGTATGTTTTCATGCCTCATCTGACTACTGTCTGTCATCACACCAGGTGGTTTAGTGAATCCAGCATGTGTTTGAGGGCAGTCCCTCTTTCATTAGATTTTTGGCTGTGTGAAAAAAATATTGGAAAAAAGCGCTTTCTGACTTATGTTCCGTCTAGATGTAAAGTCTCTGCAAAAGGGCATTAAAGTATGGAATGGAATAGAAATAAAATGCAAAATGAAAGGAATGTCACGGATCGCTTCTTTTTTCCCTTCTTGCTCCCCATTCAGTTTCCAGTCATTGGGATCTGTAGGTTTCTGTGTGTGAAAGCAACACTTGATGTTCAGCCCTGTCTATAACTCTGATTTCACACTGTCTCATGTCAGATCAAGATCTCATGTAATAATGTTATCCACTCCAAATGTATAGGATGCCCTGCAGAAGGCTTTGTCAGGACACCTAATAATGTAAACCATTAGGTATTCCGCCATTTGAGCTCTGTTAAAAATAGCTGATCCTACTGAGGTCTTGGCACCAATGTTCAAGGCACCGATTTTAATGTACTTACAATTTTAAGTAAACCCATTTCCATCCATTCTAATGGCTGTGGGATTGTATTTTTTAAAGGGCACTGAAAAGGAGTATCAACTGTGGGTGAATTCTGGGAAAGAAGATGCCCCATATCCCCTTATTGGTAAGCTTCTGGAAAGTGTACTCTTATGTATGTTGTTTCATTCAGTTTTTGTCCTCTGCCTTCCCAAGGGGTCAGGGCGGGTTACACTGACTCTCAACCTAACCTACCTCACAGGGTTGTTGTGACATAAAATACAGAGGAGGAACATCGTGTATTTATTTCTCTATAATACGTCTATACTGCTTAATTTATTATTATTATTATTATTATTATTATTATTATCCCTGCAAATAAATAAAACCAAAAACACATCAATCAAAAGTAGAACAACTCCTTACTTGCTGAATCTCGGTGTGTTGAAAGCCAGCCCAAGGAGAGAGAGGCTTTACAGCTCTGCCAGGAAGTCTACAGGCTCCAAATCTCATGGGGAACGAAGTTCCATAGCTGAGAGACAGCTACTGCCAATGCTGTTGTTCTTCAAGCTTGGTGTGCACAAGGAACAGTCAAGAAGTTCAGAAAAATGGACTTTCCACACTTACTTCCTTTGCTCTGTTTTTATGGTGTTGCGATTTTGCCATGTTGAGTTGGTAATACTCGGTTGAGGAGTGGGGCTGTAGATGAATATGCAACTTTTATAGTATCATCCATCTGGTATTTTAAATAGGAAATGTTTTAAAATCAGTATATCATATCTCAATAAAATCTGTTAGCAGCCATTACAATTCCTGTGGGAGGGTGGTTAGTCCTCTTCATGCTGAAGATGGGAACTGGTTTACAAAGGAGGCCCCGGGCCTGCTGATGGTGCTAATCTGGGCCCACCGCTTTCTGCAAACTGGACAGGTAGTCTTTCTTTATGCCCAAGATGCTGGCTGAATTGTAGAATTCTGTAGCATTGGGGTGGCTATAATTCACTAATTCATTGGGTGGCTATAATTCCCTAATAGTTGGCTAGTAAAATCCAAGCATTTTTTCTTAAAGCTATTATAGCTGCAAACACTTAATGATGCTCCGAGTAATATTGCTAGTAATCTAGTAATCTGGCATTTTTAAGAAAAATTCTCCCCCCCCCCCCCCCAGGATGTAATCTTGCTTCTCTGTTTATCCATAAGATTTTGCATCAGCAGTCTTGAAAGCAGATGGAAGGGCTTTGAGTTCAAAGTCTCCTCCCCTGCAAGGGCAGAACATCATCTTTTCTTGCTGAAACCATTCCAGACACTAAAGAGATGCTGCTCGTGATATTTTCCCAGGCGCTCAGTGAAGGTGCCAAGGGCCCTGTTCCCATATCTGTTGGATTTGCAGTGGGAGTTGCACAGATGCACATCAGAAGGCCAATTGTGGCCCCTATTACTTCGGTCTTGTTCTCTGACTGCCATTACGCCCACAAACAGATTTTAAGTTTCATAGCTTCCTAGTACATTAACTGCTTAATCCTCTGCAAAATTTCATTGAGATGAACAGGCATGCCATAGGCTGTTCTAACCCAAGGCAGAGTGCATTTGAATTAATGTTGCATTACCTCTTTTCCCTTCAGGGTCATAAGGTGCCTCAGCTGTGGTCAGTCAATGCATATTTGTTGTGATTTAAAATGCCTTTGTAATAGGGACATTAAAATACTTCTCTGCGTCAGACCAAATGACTGTGCCGTCCAGGACTCTGCCTCCGACAGGAGACAACCAGATGCTTCTGGACACTCTCAAGCAGGCTCACAACCATCCCTTATTGTCTGTTTACTGCAGCCTTCCCCAACCTGGCGCCCTCCAGATATGTTGGACTACAACTCCCAGCATCCCCAGCCAGCTATGGTATACTACCTGTGTACATGAAGGATCCACTTTAGTACCATAGCTATTAGCACTTGACAGGACCTATCCCCCCTGGAACTAAAAGATTTAGGAGGACTGATCCTCGCTCTTCAAAGGCATCTAAGGGCAACAGTCATTTCCATAGGCTGTGGCCATGAATTTTCATAATGTAGAACTATTTGTCACTTGCTAGACCAAAGGCTGAGTTTAAGTAACAGCTTGAGTTGGATATATTGGAGGGAATTCAACGGTGATTAATGGTTTAAAACACTGGTGGGCAGGAGGTAGATCGGGATCTACTGGTGGATTTCTTGGAGATTTGCAGTAGATTGGCAAGGGTTTCTGACTTAACAATAGCAACAGCAGAATAACTTTTTCCATTTAAATAGGCTGCTGACATGAGGAAAGCTTGGGGGTGACCAAGAGTGGACTTCTGTGTGAAAGAACTGTGAGCTCAGTTCAGTTCTGGTACTGAAAACAAACAAACTAGGCGCAGAATGTGCTCAGAGGCGCCCTGTTCTTTAATTCTCTTTCTCTCTCTGTGCGTCTTTTGCACCTGGCTCTGGTTGGTGGATCTTGGGGTTCCAGTGAAAAAAATAAAATAAATCAAGATCTGACAAACCTGAAGTCTGCCCACCTCTGATTTTGAAGGGGTTACTTATGAGGGCGGTTTAAAGGAAATGGGAATCTCCGATATTCCCCCTCTTCAAGGTCTCACTTTAGCTTCCTTTCTCAGAGCCAAATACTTAGATAGTTTAAAAGGCTGTCAAGTTGAATGAAAGGACATGGAGCCCAGTGCTGAAGCTTACCCTGGAGTCCTGTGACTCCTTGTTTGCACCCCTCTCCTGACACACTACGGGCCGTGTAGTCAACTGGTTCACCATCAGCACATCTCCAACCTGTGCTGAAAATGATCAGGCTTGCTGTGAGTGCCAAAGTCAGATGAGTGTTATTTTTTATTCATTGGTAGCATTTTTATCCCAGCCTTCAGCTAGAAAGGCTCCCAGAGCAGCTTACAAAAATAAAAAGTAAGACCGTCCCTGGTCACAGGCTTCAAATCTAAAAGACACGACACAAAAGGAAAGGAGATTGGGAGGGAGGAGGAAAAAAGCAAATTCAGAGGCAAGTGTCTTAGTTGCAAAGTTCATCAGGACATGGAGTTGACCTTCTTAAGCCAGTGTAAATGTTTCCATTGTGAGCATATGCACTGATCTATTTATTTTTTTACTGTGGCGATACCCTTGTTTATCAAGGGAAGGGAAGAAAAAATGGCACTTTTCCATGTAGCATCCAGATGTTCTTTTGCAAACCGCAAACTATCAATGCAGAAATCTCCTTGTCATTTCTACTCTCTAAACATGGCTTGAGATATAAGCAAGCAGGGAGCTTTTTAATACCCTGTGGTGACTTCCCAGACTGCCTCAAAGTACTTTTGATTTGGCCCATGTAGTACTACTGCTAGTAGAGTTGCAGTAGTTGCTGTAGTAAATAATAGTGGGCATGCTTTGGATGTGCACTGAGATCATTTAGACCTAAAAATACTTCACTTTGGCTGGCTTGTGCCCCAAAGCAAAGTATTTCCAGTATGCATGGCACATCTGTAGATTTATGTGCAAGGTTTTACTCTCATCTCTTAGCTGACAGTCTGCAATTGGACAAGAGCTCTAGGAGATTTTTAAGAACCCTGAGCATGAAGTAACTAGTTACAGTTTTAGGAAATGCGGGAGAACTGTTATTGAGGTTATCAAAAGAAATGGGGGAGGGGAGATGTGGAGATAAATTTGGAAGCTGGGAGCACAGTGTAAGTCAGGGGAATAGAATACAGTTATTCAAGTGACTTGAATACAGTTTTAGAGAATAAATATTGTTGCGACATCCCTCATACGTCCTCTTTTGTTGCGTGCTCTTCACTCAGTGCAAATTAAATTCTCTTCCTCTTTCTCGGAGCAGGACATGAATATCCATTTGGAATTAAAATGAGCCACGTTCGTGACACTTTGCCTCAGACGCAGGGATCAAAGGACTCTGTCTGCCCTCTGGACCTTCAGGGGGCCTTCCTGATGGAACAGCTGCCCCGGCATCTTCAGTGCCAGTTCATTCTCAAGCCAAGTCACCTGGCCGCCAGCCATCAGCTGAACGGTGAGTCTCTCTGCTTCCAGGAGCCTCATTCAGAGGGCAGGGTTGTTGCGGGGTTTTCAGATCAACTCGTGTGCTGCGACAAGTCAGCATTCTGGAGAAGGAGGCAAAGGAAAGTGCAGGAGCACCCCAGAAAAGAGATGATGCCACACACATTTCTTATGCCAGTGTGTGTGTGTGTGTGTGTGTGTCTAAAAATGCTTTTCTTATTAAACCAAAGCTTACAGGAAAAGCAAAGTCAGCAAGGAAATGGCCATTTTCTTCATTATCTAGTCTGAACTTATGAATGACTAGACCTTTTGTTCAAAATAATCATGCCTGACCAGACCTCCAGGTCTCAAGGAACCTACTTGAGTTCTTAATGATATAGGGTGGGATACAAATGTTTTGAATGAATGAATGAATGAATGAATGAATAAATAAATGAAATAGTTGTCCTTTGATTCACATTTTTAGTCTGCTCTTGAGGGCCTTGAAGCAACCATAATTAAAATGGGGGGTAGGGGGACAGAGTGGGAAAGGACTGGGGTACAGGCTTGTGCTCTCTAATACCATGGTTTTCAACATTTCTGGCTTCAGGAAACTCTTTCCACATTTGACTTGTGAGGCAAGGGCCCCCTGCATATCTGCCCTGGAATCCCTGTGTATTGCAGAGGGTTCTGGGTAGTGTTGGGAAGCACACACAGTTCAAGTGGGACGTCTGTGGAGCTTTATTGTCGCTTCCTGTGTCTGTGACCAAGAGCAGGGGTGGGGAACCTCTTTCAGCCGGAGGGCCGGATTCAGTTTTGGAGAAGCATTCGAGGGTCACGTTCCAGTGCTGTGCAGGGCCAAAAATATCGGCATATTTTCATTTAAAGCTCTTACTGCCAGTAAATGGGCCTTAGGAGTGGCATTTCAATCTTTTAGAATGGGAAAACTGCACCAAAAAAAAGGGAAATCATTTTGGGGGGAAGTGGGTGGGGAAAGGGTTGGGGCCAGGGGAAGGGGGTGTTGCCATTTGGGCAACCCCTGCAGGGCCGGATTTGGCCCCATGGACTGAGGATGCTCACCTGTGCCCTGGAGGAACTGCAGTGTTCCCCTACAGTTGCACATTTCAGGGGAAGATTAGTCGTGGCAGGGCAGCGTGTATGCCTTTACTGCTGATTGCGTTGTGGAACACTCGCTTCCAACCTACCCCAGAGCTCTCCGAAACACGCACTGAAAACCATCCGACGGTCCGCATCTCTTTGTGCTGCTTTCTTTGTGTTCTTGCTTAAAGCTTTCAAGACTAGAGTATTGTTTTTGTTGAATGGGATCTAATGTCAGATTTTGACTTGATTATAAACCCGTGTGTAAACCCAAGCATAGCCGTGCTTGGACACAGACGACCTCTGCCCACCCTCGGCACTGCCCCCCCGCCCTTCCTTCTTGCTATACAGTTTGCTATTTCTAAAGCAGCGTTGCAAATATAATGACCATTTTTGTTCTTCCGCCCATCACCGTCGGCAAAATGCTCCAACTGACTAGCGCGCTCTACTTCCAAAGTGGAATTATCCGACTCTCAGAATTTAGTCCCTCTTCTGAGCTCTACATGTAGAGATCCCTTTCACTTTCTCTCCTTTGTTTTGTTTGTGTGGTGGTAGCAGTGATGCTATGCCCATTTATATCTCATCTTTTCCATCTGCTTTAAGTAGATACCTCATGCCAGCAACTAAAAAAAAGAAATAGGTCCTGTTCTCCTTAGGTATGGCGGAGAATTTCTCCCCGAATCTTTGGGGGGCCAAGCGCCAACGCATTCGGCCCCCCGAAATTGGCGGTGAAATTCTCCGCCCCCCCCCCGGATGGGACTTACCTTTGGCGAATGTCCCTCCCGGCGGCGGTTCTTCGGCCTTTCATCGGGGGCAGGGGCGGCAGCCGGTCTTCCAACCGGCTTCCGCCGCCGCCATTACAAGGTAAAGTGTTAAAAAAAAAAAAACAACCCGTGATAGGCTACGTAACGATTAACGTAGCCTATCACGGCTAGATCTCCAAAGTCAGCTGTGATAGGCTACGTAAATCGTTACGTAACCTATCACGGGTGACTTTGGAAAAAAAAAAAGCGCGTACGCAAATGGCGGTGGCCTATGGGCGCCGCCATTTGCGTTCCTTATTTGGTCCCGGTAGTCTACGTAAAGATTTACGTAGACTACGGCGTAGTCTACGTAAATCTTTATGTAGACTACCGGGACCAAATAAGGAATGCAAATGGCGGTGCCCACAGGCCGCCGCCATTTGCGTACATGCTTTTTCCCCCCCCCCCAAAGTCACCCGTGATAGGCTACGTAACGATTTATGTAGCCTATCACGGCTGACTTTGGAAATCTAGCCGTGATAGGCTACGTTAATCGTTATGTAGCCTATCATGGGGTTTGTTTGTTTTGTTTTTACTTTTTGTTTCGCAGCCGGGGAGACGGGGCGCTTCTCCCCGGCCTGAATTTCGGCCGGGCGAGGTGGGAAGCCTCCCCCCCCGGCCTGAATTTAGGCCGGGCAAGGCGGGACGGCTCCCCCCCCTCGCCTGAACTTCGGGGGGAGAAGCGAAGCGCCTCCCCCCCACCGCGAAGCACCCCTGCAAAAGGGTAAGTGACTTTCGTACATCCCTAGTTCTCCTGCATTTATCAGGAGTCTGTTCTCAGGCAGCTACAGAAACGCCCCCTTGTGGCTGTTCGGTGCTACAATAAGAAGCAGAGCTCAGGATCGATGGTGTGCTCATGGGTTCAGTATTTCTGCTGAAATTGTGATGGCTAGGAACTCAAGAACCCGAGTTTTTATTATAAGCACTTGGAACACAGCTTAGGCTCGTATACCAACTATACCCTTATCTGGACAGAGATAGCCTAGCTACAGTTATCCATGCTCTGATAACCTCTTGTCTGGATTACTGCAATCCATTATATGTGGAATTGCCTTTGAAAATGGTCCGGAAACTTCAGCTGGTCCAAAACAGGGCAGCAAGATTGTTAACAGGGACTGGCCAACAAGATCACATTACACCAGTACTTTTCCAGCTGCACTGGCTGCCAGTCCATTTCCAGGCCCGATTCAAAGTGCTGGTATTAACATTCAAAGCCCTAAACAGCTTGGGGCCAGGTCATCTGAAAGATCGCCTCCTCCCATATGTGCCTGCCCCAACCCTAAGATCATCCTCAGGGGTCCTTCTCCAGGAGCCCCCTCCAAAGGAAGTGAGGCAGGTGGCTACCAGGAAGAGGGGCTTTTCTGCTGTGGCACCCCGGCTGTGGAATGAGCTCCCTAGAGAGGTTCACCTGGCACCTATGTTGTACTATTTCCGGTGCCAGGTGAAGACTTTTTTATTTTCCCAGTATTTTAGCATTTTAGTTTCCTAATCTTTTAGCTCTGGTGTTTTAAATCTGTATTTTAAATCTCTGCATTGCTGCTAGGTTTTATTCTGGTTGTACTGTTATACTGTGGTTTTAAGCTTTCATATTTTATATTGTTTATTCTGCACTCTGTGGTTTTAATTTTTGTGAACTGCCAAGAGAGCTTTGGTTATTGGGTGGTACAGAAATGAAATGAAATAAATAAATGAAGACTAGGGATTGTTGCTCTGTGAGGTTGACTACTGATTTTTACTATTCCCTGCCTCCTCCTTGGAGGAAGGCATGATATTTAAGGTTTGTGGAGCAGAGTCTAGTGAACAGTCAGGGTATGTCCTATGGTGCAGGATTGTTGAAGCTAAGCAGATGTTGATCTGATCAAAAACCTCAATGGTAGTTAACTGGGAGCCCCATGTAAGGGTGAGATGTAAGTATAATAATTAGCATTATTTTTCAAGTTTTTAGTGCCGATGTTTCTCGCTTTCACCTCCGTTTATCACACTGTACTTCCCAGAACACGCAAGTGTGTATTCGGACATCTTTTCTGCCTGTTGAGGTGCCATAGTGCAGCTGCCCAGACTTTCCCAGAATTCACCAGCAGTATATTTGCATAGGAATTAGAACGGGCAAATAGTTCCGAAATGGAGGTGTGTTTCTGTGCAATGCAGAGACGCTTCAGTTCTGCTTTGTGCACCCAGTTCAGTATAAAAGGGCCCTTCCTTTTTTTAAAAAAAGATTTTCTTTGCTCCACATATTGAGAGACAAATGCTCTCAACGTTAATTTCTCAGCAAGGTCTTCTGTACTGACACTGCCAACATTTCATGTGATAAATTTTATTGCTGCAGATCCTCTACTGTCCAAATACTTATGTAACCATGACTTACAAGGCAACAGAGCATATTAAACTGGTCTCTTCAAATCTTAGAAACTGAGGGAAATACTCAGGAGTTGTTTTTAAAGTGGGCCAAAGGTTGCCAAATAAGCAAAAAAAAAAACCACCCCACCACTTTATTTACTTGTTTGCAGTGTTTCTTAATAGATTTGTCACTGAACAGGGAAGGGTGTGTATTTGGTTTTTAAAGCTGGTATATACCTATAGAAGATGCTGAAGAAATGGAGTGTGTACCACAAAGAACAAACTAAAAAAGAAACCAAACACATGATTCACCTACATGCTACAATAGGAGAGTTCTCTGTTTCTAAAAAATAAATAAATTAGTAATTAAAAAAAAACTATTTAAAGGCACTGGTATGGGGTAGAGGAAGTTTGGATGCTTGACACGGGTGATGTAATGATCACTGTCCAATGGATGGACTTGCACAGCTATATCCTGCAGACCATTTGCTATCATAATTGGTGGTGCACTACCTAGAAGGAGAATGGCATTTTCTCAGCAACCTGATACTGGGTCTGGTTTGCGTGTGACAAGCCAGGGTGTTTTAAAACCCTGAGTAGTCGTGGACAAGCCAGCATGCTAGTCCCTGCAGCTCGATTGTGCTCCTTCTTGCTTCCTTTGCCAGCAGATGCTCTGTCCCTGGGTTGTTTAGCCTGCCGTGGAACATGGAACTCTAGCTTGTCTCTCCCCTGACAGCTACTCCTGTTCCCTTCCCTGGCCATCTATGTCCCATTGACATAGGGTAGTATCCTACCATGTCGTTGTGCTAATGCAAATTATGTTGCACTAGTGAAAGGGACCTCTAGCACAATGCCAAGGGCATTAGCTTGCGCAACAGGATTCCCTGGAAAAACTGGTTGCGCAGGCTAACACAAATGGCACTGGGCTAGAGGTCCCTTAAGCTAGCACAATGTAATTTATGTTAGCGCACTGACTGACACAGTAGGATACTGCCCAAGGAGTGCAATGGGTTACTGTGTCTAAGAGTCCCAGTTTTGAGGCACATACGTCATTTGGTGCATCCATCAGATTTCTCAGGATCTCAACTTTCATTTCTAAAAATGATACTTTTCAAAAACATTTTTCTAAAAGTTTCTAGACCACATGGTTTGCAGAGGTCAATAAACAAAACAACCCCCCAGGAATTTGCTTCTGTGTTCAAAAGCAAACCAAACAGTGATAACTTTCTGACAACGTTGGTTTTGTTTTTACATCATCAAATATTTTATGCGAAGATTTTTCACCAGCCATTATACTTTTTAAAACAAGATACATTTTAGTCAGGTGCTGCTGACTATGCTTTTAGTCAAAAGTATTCATCCTACTCCCATGGTTAAAGTGATCTTTTATTATTGCATTCTGTGCAGTAAAAGCAAGTATTTCAGCCTAAAAGCATAGAGGGTAATATTGTACAATTAAGATTTTGCGGAATGTCATGAGCAGGAATGGAGAACTTCAGAGCATCAGTCAGCGGTGGATTTCTTCATTTTTTGCACACTCACATAGACATATGCAGCCCTACTCTGTTCCCCAGTGTAGGGAAAGCAACATGGAAAGGGAGAAGAAATAACCACTCCTCCCTAGGGATGTCCGAGGAATCTGTTTGTGGGGTGGAGCTTGGCGAGCTTTCGCCTGGTCAGCCTTCTGGACTCTGACCCGACATCCACCAGCTGGCCGACTTGGTCTGCAGTGAGTCAGGCCAGCTGGTGGATTTTCTGCCTTTGCACAGTGGCGGCAGCAGCGCTCCCCTCCTACCCTGTTGCCACACTGCCATTGCTGCGCAACCGTCCCTCTCCCTGCCAGCGCCAACACAGGCAGGGAGATAAAGATGGTTTGTTTGTTTGTTTAATTTCTTCATCGCCCATCTGGCCAGTCACCTGGCCACTCTGGGCGATGTACAACAATACAAGAGTTTTAAAACAATAAAATTCTACATTAAAACACTATTTCTAAAGATACCCTAACCCACCCCAAATGCCTGCCTGAACAACCACATTTTTAATGCGTGGCGGAAGCTCATTAAAGAGGGGGCATGGCGGAGTTCCCTAGGGAGGGAGTTCCACAGAGCGGGGGCCACCACAGAGAAGGCTATCTCCCAGGGGGTTGGACTCGACGGTCTTATAGGCCACTTCCAACCCTACTATTATATGATCCTAAGACTCGTTTCTGGGTTATTGTCATGATGTGCGAACCCCACACTCTGGGTTGTTTAGAGTTTAACAGCTCTTACCCAGGGTTTGTTGTTGGGTTAAACCTCTGGGTTGTTTAAACAACCCAGAGTGCCAGCTTTTGCATGTCACAGGGTTGTTTCAGGAAGTGGGTTCAACGCAGAAGTGGCAAGCAAGCAGGAGGCAGCGTTCTCCCTCCCTCCCACGCAGCCACGTCAATTCCTGGGTTTAACTGAGGAACTGACATTACATATGAACCAGGTCTATAACTCCCCATCATCCCCAGCCAGCATAGTCAATGGCCATGCCATCTGGGGATGATTGGAGTTGTAGTCTAACACATCTGGAGGGCATCAGGTTGAGGAAAGCTGGTATCAAATATTTGACTATAGTTTTCATTTCCTCCTTTACAGTTTCTCACAGTCTTTGATAGTATTTTTTGACCTCACTTCAATAGTATTGTATATGCTTTGGTTCCTTTCTTGTTATTCTTTTAGTCTGACCCATAGAACTATTGACCCTTGCCATTTTAAAAGTCCAGAGTCCAGGTTTCAGGTTATAAATTTCTGTAAGACATTTAGAAGGCAGCAGATTTTTCAGGCCATATAAGTTAGATGATAAAGTTCACATTTTAACTGCAGATGTGAACCAAACTCAACAAAAGGATGGCATTTTGAATTCAAGACTTGGAATTTCTGGTATTTCAAGTTCAGGCAAAATTCCTTTTCAGAGCTGGTAAATGGGTATTTTGACCTGTGCTGGTCAAGAGTACAAGGATCATGCATTATTATCATGATTATTAATAACATTTGTATGCTGCCCTGCATCCAGAGAGCTCAGAGTGGTGTACATTTTATGTTCGCAACGACCAGTGAAGGAGGTTATGCTGAGAGATACTAGAGATTGGCCCAAGAGCACCCAGTGCATTCATGGCTTGAGCAGGGATTTTAAGCAGACTCTCCCATATCCAAGTTGAACACTCGTAACTACTACTGCACCATCATGACACCATGCTAATGGTCCTTCAAGAAACGAGTGTGCTTCAACTCAGATTTGTAGGCCTCAGTATCTCCATAGGCCTTGACCTTTGCTGATTCTTTGGGAGTCTTTGCTGTAGGCAAGCGTTCATGTACAGATAGAATACAGCTATCACTAAGTGTAGTTCCTGGAAAGTCCTCTTAAACCTGGGTGTACTCCAGTTAGCATGTACAATGTGGAGCCAAATGGTGGAGGTGGAATGAACTCTATGGGAACCGGTAGTGTTCATAAAACCTCATTCCCCATTTCCAGAACATTCACAACCACTAAAGCAGGGGTGGACAACTTGTGGCCCTCCAGATGTTTTGGCCTACAACTTCCATCAGCCCCGAGCCAGCATAGCCAGTGGTGAGGGATTGTGGGAGTTGTAGGCCAAACCATCTGGACAGCCACAAGTTGCCCACCCCTGCACTAAAACAAGCAATTAAGGGGTGTGCATACTTTTCCCCCTTGTAATAAAGGCCTCTTTGTTTCCTCAGAATTGAGCCAAAAGCCTTTTAAAAGGAAAAGATCCATTATCAACTGGGCCTTCTGGCGGGGAACAGGTGCCCCGCTGGACAATGCACCGCCATCACCAACTTCTCCCATATCAGGGAAGCTCTTTGGTCTTTCGCTGCCAGCCATCTGTGAGAATGACAACCTGCCTAAACCAGTCTTGGTAAGTCCTCCCATGCATTCGTGGCTTGATGACTCCTCTCTCCAGAGCGTCTTTCCCTCCTCTCTCTCTCCCCCTCTCAGTTCTAAATGTAATTTCAGTGTTATGTGTGCATCAGGGTTAATGTTGTCCAGGTTCCCTTGAAACCATGTTTTGCAGCCCCATATTGAGCCATGGTTTCAAATTATGGTTGCGGAGGAAATGTGGTTACCGTGTACTGCTGGTGCAGGCATAGAGCCCCCACACAAGCAAGGACTTCCCATTTAGTGTCCCCATGTACATAACAGGGATATGTAAAACAGTGTGGGTCTGACACTGAAGAGTACACAGAAGGAGTTGCTGCATTGGGGATTAAAGCTGTAACTAGCCATACAGTTTTCTTCTAAGTCACCAAGGTGCTGAACCTTTCCTGAAAGAAACTTGTGGTTCATCTTTCCCCAACCTGGTGCCCTCCAGAAGTGTTGGACTGCAGCTCCCAGCATCCCCCAGCCAGCCATACATGAGTTGTAGCCCAACACATCTGGAGGGCACCAGGTTGGTGAAGCCTGCATGAGTTGGTTGAGTTTAACCAAATTATCTGATACGATGGTCCAGATTCATCTGTTGCACTGCCATCTTTTAGGACCAAAGTATTGTTTTCAGAATAGCCCAGTCACAAATGCTTAAAAAGGAAATGGAAATCCCAACACAAATAGTGTAATACGGATAACAAATGAAGTACATGTGAGATGTGGGTGGGGAGGAAACTCAGAGCCGCCAAACTGCATGCCTTTAAGAGAAAAGGGCATGTTTGAGACTTCTCAGACCAAGTTCTTCTTTGCCACATTTGCATAGCTGAGCTTCAATAGATCTTACACTGAAGCCCAGATTGTCAATATAGCCAAAAGCTGCTGCATCCTGGTTACAGTAATAGAAATTCAGCCTTAAATAATGGTGCGTTCTCTTCCTGCTTCCCTTTATCTGCCATCCAGTCAAAGATCCTTCTGTTGAGAAGAAACAGTACCTACCATTCATTCTGCTTTTAATCACCTAAATTTCAGTCTTCCTAGTTGCCGCCATCTGGGGGTGGGTGCTGCTTTTCAAGTTTTTATACACGTAGTCCTTGTGTTGGTCCCATAGAAACACTGCTAGGGTTCAGAGTGGCTTAGATAAAACCTTTTATTAGGCCAACTGTAATTTTCAAATATCCTCTGTACAAAGAGTATAAGAGTCAAACGCTCCTTGTATATGGAAAGCTAGCATAGTAGGCGAAAGGCTAGGCTACTGTCTGTCTCCCTGGCATTCTCCCCCGCACACTTCCAGGCTCAATTCCAGGTGCTGCTGCTTGCCTGGAAAGCCCTAAATGGCTGGGGACCCAAATACCTACAGGAGCACTTCTTCCCCTACCAGCCTGCCCATGTTTGAGACCTCCCGCTGGAGCTGCTCTCCAAGTCCTTCCTTGTCAGAAGTGTGCTATGTCACAACAGCGGAGAGGGCTTTTCTAGTGGAGGAGCCCTGCTTGCGGAACGCCCTTTTCAACAGGTCCGCCTGGGGCTTCTGTTACAGTCTTTTCAGCACCATCTTAAGATATTTTTATTTCCCCAGGCAATTTAATTTGAGAAGTGCTTTAGCCCGCTGTACGTTTTTTAGCCTTGTTTTATTGTTAATGTTATGGTTTTAGAATGAGTGTGTGTGTATTAGGATTTTATGCCATAAATAATTCAATTTGCTTGCTTGCTTGCTTGCTTGCTTGCTTGCTTGCTTGCTGTTTGCCACCACCCTGGAATCAATTGGGTGAAGGGTGGGATATGGATGTTTTAAAGAAAATAATACTTTTGATGTGGGACAGCCTTCTGATATGTGGTTTCCCCACCTGCATTTTAATGGGACCATATTGGTGGAAGTAATTGGGAAGCATCTTAAGGACACCCAGGATCCTTCGTAGCAGTATTACAGGAATGGGATATAGCTGAGCCTTCCCCAGTCTGACACCTTCCAGATGTGTAAGACTACAAGTCCCATCATCCCCAGCCAGCCTGGCTGTTGTAGTCTAAAACATCTCGCTGGGATAGACCATTGTGTGGGAGCCCTGAGCTTCCAGACAGTTCAAGAAACTGAGAGGATGGTAATTTTGGCTGTGTCCCAGCAGAGGGTGAAGCACATAAGTGTGTGTGTGTGTGTGTGTGTGTGTTGGGGTTGTCCTTCAGATTAAGGGCCTTTGGGTACTGGATTTAGTGTCTCCTCAACATGAAGACTTTCTTCCAAAGAAAAAAGTTTCCGATTTGACTTGTGTAATCAGAGAAACTGCATAAAACTAGAAGAGCAGCTTGGCTGATATCGGTGATGTTACAGTCCCCATCTCCAGTTTACCCCTCTGTTTGCCATAAAACGTTACAGCAAAAACTCCCAGAGTGCCTTCCCCCCAAACAGCTCCTACTGCCCAGCCCTGACTCCTTCCGCAGCTGCCGTCCTCACTTCTCTTAGTCATCCGCACACCTCTCCCTCCTTTTATATCTCCCCAACTCTCCTGCAGCCCCTTCATCCCCCCAACCTAGCCCATGATTTCCAGAGATCTTTTCCACCATCGGGCTCACAGATCGGGCTGCGAGCTGCTGCCTGTGTCACAGGGCTTCTTCCTCCTCAGCTCCCTTGCTACCGAGATGTAGCTGTAAAAAGGAAGGGTGGGTAGGAAGGGTCATCCTCCTCCCAGTGCAAACAGCAGCAGAGTTTCTCAGTCTGTCCCTTCTGCACCTCAGTTGTTCACTCTGTGTGCAAGTCCAGACATGGGCCCGTGACAGTGAGCAGCTGAGATGCTTAGGGGAAGGGTGCTGCCCAAACCTTCTCTGTGGGGCGAGCGCCAGCGCAGCTTATCCTCCAGCCCTTCGGCAGCTCAGAATATGGCATCTGTTAAAAATGAGTTGCCAGCTGGGGCTTTATGTGCTGATCTTTGTATATTTCTTTTTCCAGGATATGCTTTCCTTTCTCTATCAAGAGGGGCCTTTCACTCGGGGCATTTTCAGGCGTTCCGCAAATGCAAAATCCTGCAGAGAGCTGAAGGAAAAGCTAGACTCTGGAGATGAAGTGCACTTACCCTGCGAGTCCATCTTAGTGACGGCCTCTGTGTTTAAGGTAGATGGGCATCTCTCCCTCCGGTCCTACACAGAGAGGCAATCTGACCATTTAAGTTACAAGTCCAGTAGCTTAGGATGTCAAGACCTGTTTGTTCGTATTTTAGTAAGCCAGATCTGTCATCAGTTTAATTTAATTCATGGCAGGACTTGAAGCCAACTTCTTAAGATATGAGACAGAGGTCCTAGACTTCTAAAGACACCCTGGAATACATCTTGGACCTCGTACATGCAATGTGTACAGTAGTCTACTACTGAACTATTTTTGAAATAGTTTTGATCTTACTGAATCCTACAAATTGTCCATGTGCAAATACCCCTCTGAAGTCAGGGCTTTATTCTGCAAGTTATGTCCTGAACTGCTGGGCTCTCAAGGCACTCTTGCTATAACAGTGTATATAGTACTTTTAAGAAGCAACGTTCCAGGTTGTGGGGGAAGAGGGAAGGGAAGAGACATGTGGGGGTGGTAGCAAGATTCTCAGGAAGTTTGTGGATATAGTCAGGATTACATTTTAGGGTTGGGGGAGCAGTTTGTGTTTACCAAAAGCATATATTGAGGTTGTTACTTTTCCATCTGGCAATAGCCAGAGAGAAAGGAGAGCCTAAGGAAGACTTGATATGAGGTCTGAAAATGACAGGGGGATAATTGCACCTTCTCCCCCACCCCCTTGAGTCCACCTCTGAGCAACATGTTCATCCTCATAACCATTTCTAGGGCATCTTTTCCTGTTGCCCAGCTATCCTTAAACTTAAAAATGGGATTTCCCCCCAATAGCCAATCTCAATTTACTCTGCTATAACTCACTTATCCTTGGCCTTCTTGTTGTGGCCATGGGAAATAGCTTTCTCCCCCTCTGCTGTTGGGCAAGTTCACAATGCAGGGATGGGAGGCAAGGAAGGTAAAGAAGTGATGACCCTGGAGGTGCTGCTCAGTCCTATGATTCTGCAGGACAAAAAAAAAAAAAGCAAACCTTTTTAGGAATTTAAAAGAAATGAAACGTCTAGGCAACTGTCATAGCATAGAGCTAGATGGCTTTCAGGATGTCCTAAAATGAATTATAGTGGTGTCTGGAGGAAATAAATAGGTTTTGCTACTTGGAAGAGACAGGAAACTGGGATAACAGAGAGCGTGAGTTTCAGAATTCAGCGCTTGGCTACAAAAGTTTGCTGATGGATTGAAGGTTCCATTATTTTCCACATTGGTATCCCAGTCTCCTTCCAAGGAGCTGAAGTGGGCTTATCCAAGTGTACCCATGTAGCAACCCTTTGAGGTAGGTTTATTTATTTAAAATAATTTTTAGGCTGCTTTTAAGGATAGAATCCCTTCAAGGCGGTGTATGCAATTAAAAACAAAATCAAAAGTACACAAGTTGGTAATAAATATACAGCCAAATATTATAAAACACTATAAAAACAGATTACACCAATAATCTGGTTGGGTTAAAAGATGGAAACTTGCACAAGGCTACCCAGTGAGCTTCATGGCTGAGTTGGGATTTGAATCCAAGTCTTCTGGGTGGAAGCCCAGCGCTTTGTTTTCCATACTGTGCTGGCTGATTATAGTTTTAATAGTAGACTTTTTGTTCAGTATCAAATTATCTCCTGTTCCATTTACTACGTGGAAAATCTTCAGATCCATACAGAGAGACAGAAATCCCCATCCCTGAGCTAGAGGATACAAAACACAGGTTTGAATCATGCTGTCCCAATAGTTAATTGGCTTACTGTATAGGTTTCTTTCCCCCAGAAACGATGGCTCATGTGTGCTGTTCTCCCTTCTCTCTCAATAAGGATTTTCTTCGTAATATCCCAGGCAGCATTTTCTCATCCCAACTCTTTGATCAGTGGGTTTCCCTAATGGATGAAGGGAACCATGAAGAGAAGATAAAAAGCATCCACAGGTAGACTTATTTGTATATTCTCCTGGGGTCCCTCCAAAAACGAATACCCAGAAATAGAACTGTGAAATGTAGGCCTTATAGGCTCCATTTCAGTCAAACTCATAAACTTAGATGTATTCATTTTGATTGTTGTATCTAGTTCAGTACTCTGTCTTGGTCCCCTTCTAAGTATTCCCACCTGCTTACAACATGCAGAAAAGTGTATTTAGAGTACCGTTCTCTTTATTTAGCATAGAAAGTGGGGGTATTTGTTTCCTTCGCAAACTTCCACTTACCATGAAACGGGCCTCAGATTGGTGCCATTAGGAGGGTCAGCTGGGGAGGAAGGATCTTGAGGATAATTTTTGCAAACACCAGCTTGTCTTTCAAAGAAGTGCTTTTGTGTGTTTCTAGGCTAATGGAACAGCTCCCCAGAGCCAATGTGGTGCTGTTGCGTTACCTCTTCGGAGTATTGCACAGCATAGAAAAGCAGTCTGAAGACAACCAGATGACTGCCTTTAATTTAGCAGTCTGCATTGCACCCAGCTTGCTCTGGCCTCCCTCTCCCGCGAGCCCTGGGACTGAAGAAGAATTCACAAAGAAGGTAAATTGAGTGCAACCATTCTGCTCAGCAGTGTCTCTTCGCTTGGGGCCATTTCAGACGTTCCAAGGAAGTGGTGCAAGAGGAAGCGTGAGTGAATTGTGCTTCCTCTCCCCATGCTTCCATATCTTAATTAAAGTGGGGAGAAGCAAGGCTAGGCTGGATATTTCCCCATGTTGGGCAAGGCCCAGAACCGGGGGGGAGGGGGGGGAGCCTGCTTCACTTGTACTTTCTCACTTGTTTTCTTCGAACATCCAAGAGCCCTTTCTGATTTTTCCTTTGGTGGCATGGTCGCTGCTGCGGTGTGTGTCTCTTTTCCACACCACTTTAGAGCTGGGAATGCTGGGAGTTGCTGTCCGACACATCTGGAGGGCATCAGGTTGGGGAAGGTTGCTTAGTAACATCAAATCAGGTGTCCAGACCCATAGCTCCTTCCTATGTCAGCATTGCTCCACTTCCTGCAACGTTTTGCTGGATTCCCCCCCCCCCCCCCAATGAACCTGTAGAAGGAGCTACATGGCTAAAGAAAATTTGGGGAGGGAACCCGGAAACAACTCTTGGTACAAGAGGCTGTTTTGTTGTTGTTGTTTTGCCCTGTACAATATTGAACTTCAAAGCAAACCTCCAATACATATTGAGACCACGACATTTTACTTAAAGCGCAGTTACCACTACAGGTGTCACTACATGAGAGATTTGACACCCCAGATGATGCTGGGGGCATCTCTTAGCTCATGCACTGCAGCTGCCAACACATGGGAGCTAAGTGTGGTTCCCAGCATATTATCCTGACAGACGAGTACAGCCTTAAAAAACATTGCCGCCCCAGACTGTAGCCCTGTTAGGATCAACTCTGGACATTAATCCGAGATTGGCAGATGCATTTCTCCTGGTCAAGATTTTCTGTACTCTCCTAACCACTGTAAACCAGAATTTAAAAAGCAAAAAGATGGCTCAGCCATTCTACATTCTTGCGCCACTTCTTTATGCATTCTTCAGTTCAAACCCTGTGTGCTTCATGCTACCATTACAGGAAGCAGCAGTGAAGTCATGAAATGCACGAGGCACATTGAGTCAGCCTGGCTTAAGATGAAACTATTCGCTGTGCAGGCAGGGCAACCTTACAAACTTCTTAGAAATTGCCTGGGTTGGTTCCAGAGAAGTGGGACAGAAATACAATAAGTAAAACTAGACCTTGGCAAGTGTAGGGCCTAGTGTGGAATAGAATAAAATCCCAGATTTATTTGCCCCTCATTTGCCCCAACCCTCCTAAGCTCAGGAGTTGGCATCTGCCCACCTCTTATGTTGCCTGTTTTACATTGCCTACTCAACTGGCCTCTCTCCCTGCACCTGGTCAAAAAGCTGCTGTGGCTGGCAGAGGTGTTGAGTTTCTAAATGGGCCCAGACCTATTGCTGCATCATCCCCTAATCCATCTTCAGCGTCCACACCTGAGTTCAGGTCTCATACTCTGTGGAAACAGATTCAGAGAGAGAGAGAGAGAGAGAAGGACCCTGTGTTATTGGAAGGGTGAAGTCAAAATCCTAACTTTCGAACCCTTCCAGCAGAGCTTCAAGTAGTGTGGAGCGCAAACAGGGGCAAAGACTTTGCCTCATTTATCGTGGAAGCCATCCAACATCCCAGGTGCTGGGTATCACTTCTTCCATGCTTCCTGGTTTCTCCTACCCAGAAGATAACAGTGCGAGGGTGATGTGGCATT
The DNA here is from genome assembly GCF_057233095.1 of Heloderma suspectum. NCBI lineage: Eukaryota > Metazoa > Chordata > Lepidosauria > Squamata > Helodermatidae > Heloderma > Heloderma suspectum. Next base: position 31,554,301 of record NC_139460.1, on the reverse strand, counting down.
GTCAGTGAGGGCAGGAACAGGAGATGATGCTTTCTGCCCTCATTCCAGTATCTTCCTGGTAAGGGAAAACTAGGAAGCATTGAACAAAAGACACCCAGCAAGCTGGATCACTGCTGTCAGCAGGAGTATGCACCTGGGATGGCAAAAAGCACACACCTGGGATGGCAAAAAGCACACACCTGGGATGGCAAAAAGGTGTGTGTGGGCGGGGGGCATAGTTTCATGAAATCTCCCCACCAGCCTCCACCACCGAGCCCTTAGGTTCAAGCTGAAAAGGTTCCCAAAAGAACATTTGGTTCAGCTCAAGTGCAGACATGTTAGTAATGTCATTTTTCTGTATGGCTTGTATTGGCCCTAGAGGCAGGAAGGGTATTTAGACAGACTTCCTTAGGGCCGGTTCAGTACAGACAGCAGAATCAAGTAGTAAAACTTTTCTTGGACTATAGTGAGAGGTTGGGTGTCTGAATATTCTGCCACAAAAAAGTAATGTCTCCTTGCATGTAGAAAGCAATTTGGGGGGAAGAGAGAGAGGTTCAATCCCTGATGTGTGTGCTTTTCTATGTGCAGGGAGGTGGGGGGGGGGGTTGTTTCAGTTTTGTTTTATGGACAAGTATTCAAATATACAACTCCCAGTATACAGCTTGAAATGATTTAATGAAAAAAAAAGGGTTCACCAATTTGGTAGAATATATAAACTTGCCTCAAACCCCAGTGGTGGTTCCTATGCTTTATTATATGATTATTAATACATTTAATACATTAATACATTTTTGTTAATTTAAAGCTGTTCAACAGACAAGACTAGGTGCTACAAAATCAAGAGCAACGATAACCCTATCCTCCTTTCCCAATGTGACCAATAACTCTTGGAGGGCACTTTCAAATTCCAGCCTTGTCTTGGGAGGCAGCCTAGAACAAACAGGTTGCGCTAGGAGGATTTGTGTGGGAAGAAAAGAACTGGCGCAGAAATGAGAGCACACACAGCTGACAGCAGGCAGGCAAGGGAAATGTTCTAGTGCTAAGCAAAAGAGGAAGACGGCATTGTGGAAAGGGCTTGTTCCGTGCCAAGGAAACAGCAGGGACTAGAAGGAAAGAAGGCTCCGCATTTTAAAAAATGCACACTATTTATATGTGTCAATCTATATATAAAGGGCATTCTATAAAGGAAATATTTGCATAACTACACATTTCTTCATAGCACAAACCATGAGAATTGAAAACAATCTTCTACATTGATCCCAGGAATGTGATGATGGGAGGAAAGCGGGGGGGGGGGGGGAGCTTTTGCATGATGGACCAGCAGAGGCAGGGCACAGTTTCAATGAACTGCATGGTTTCCGATCCATCTTCAATTCCCCAACAAACCTCATGTCATCGGAATACATCTCATCATCCCTCTCTGTTGCAGGGTTCCATCCTTGTACAGTTCCTAATTGAAAATTGCTGCAGGATTTTTGGAGAGGAAATTACTTCCGTCTTCACAGATATCATGCACAAAAATGACAACAGAGAAGATGGTTCAGGTAAAAAAGGAAACACCAAAAACAAAACAGGGATAAGTGATGTTCTAGCACAGCCTTCCCCCATGGCCGTGCTGGCTGGGAATGATGGGAGTTGCAGTCCCAACACATCTGGAGGGCACCAGGTTGGGGAAGGCCATTCTAGCATACTAACTTGGGCTCCAACGGAGTCTCTTTTGGTGCCTCCTTCATGGCGACGGTAACATGTGCTCCAGATCACAATACGGTACAGGGAAGTAGGTAGCATCTGGTCTGAATGTGAGTCTCCTAAGACCAAATCCCAGGGAGCTGACTGAGTGGCCTTCCGCAAGATACATGATCACCGCAGCCCACGTGGCTTATTAAACCATAGCAGGTTGCGGTGCATGCTGGTTGCCCTTTCGAACGTTCAAGCCGCGGTGGGTGGTCGCCGTGGCTTATTCTGTTGTGCTAACCTGCCGACACTGGCTTATGCCCATGGGCTCTGCGAGGGTTGTTTAACCTTCACATAAGCCACCCTCGCCAGGTTCGCACAACACAACAAGCCACAGTGACTACCGGCATGTGCCACAACCCACTGTGGCTTAAATAAGCCATTGTGGGCTGCGGTGCTCATGTGAACCCAGTCATTGTCTCCCTCCTGAACCCTACCTTACAGGATGGCTGTGAAAACGAGTCAGTTTAGATTAAGAATTTTAAACCTTGCTGGACTCTGAAAAATGGTGCATCAAAGCCCGCTGTTTGTTTTTATTAAGCAGTGCTGCTTTTGATTGAGCTGGTCTGGTGACACCTCACACTGTGCTAACACCAGTATTGGGGAAAAGGCGGGATATAAATCAATATTATAATAATAATAACACCTATTTTGTGCTCTTGCAGATCTCTCTTCTTTTCACCTGAATGACTCCTCCTACGACAGTCTGGAAAACGAGTTGAACGACTGCGCAGATTCCTCATTTAACAATCTCCTTAAAAAACGAGGTCAAGAGAACAGGAGTAGGGACTCTGTTTTGACCTTGAGTGACTGTGACTTGGACCCACCTGAAGCAGAAGACCCTCAGATCCAGTTACCAGCCAAATCTCAGCCACTGTCTATTTCCACAGGTTTTCATCACAAATCTCCGTCCCGGGAGCACTCTGAGAATGAGTCTCTGTGCTCCATCACGTCCGGCTACTCGTCGACGGTCATCTCCGATGTTCTCAAAAGCTTGAGAAGACACCGGCGCTGCTCTGAGCCCACCATCGGCCATCTTGACTCCAAGTTTACACCCCTCAGTGGGTTTCATGAAAGTGCCATGCGCAAAGCCAGCTGTGATGCTGTCCTGTCCCACACAGATGAAGACTATCTCAAGCAGCTTCGCTCGCTACAACTGGAAGGCCAGAAGCTTATAAATCAGAGTTTGGTGGCAAGGTTAGAAGTGGGCACAGATGGTCCCGAAAGCCAGACCAGTGAAAAGAAGGATGTATCTAACCACCTTCTCCCACCACCTCCCCTTAGGTTGAACATTTGCTCAAGGACTAGCTGTTCGAGCCTATCATCCCCTGGCACCTCCCCTTCAGGGTCTTCAATGAGCTCTCTAGATAGTGCTTTTTCCTTGTTTTCGGACTACTCTGTGTTTACGCCAACAGAGACTTCCTCTCCTCTGGACTGTGCATTTCATCCTCAGAGGAAGTATGGGGAGGTTTCTCCTGATTTCAGCCCTTTCTCAGGCGTCCACCTTGGATCAGGGGTTGGCTCTTTTCCTAACCAAGCTAGCAGTAGCCATAACAGCAGCTTGGCATGTGTGAGGAAAGAGAGTCTAGAATGGCCTCCTCACAAAAGCTCTGTCACTCTGCATCCCAGCACGTGGTTAAAAAGTGGAGCTTCCACCATGAAGAACTGGACTCTGCAGAAAAGGGAAAGAGCCTCCAAGAAGGAAGAGACAAAGAACAGCTCCATTAAAATCACAGTGGAGTCACAAACGTATCCTTTGGATGCCCCTGGGAGTAACTTACAGCAAAGGCAACAGCAAGGATTGGGTAACACTTGTACACCAGATGTTAATGTTGTGTCAGTGGCCCAGGAGAGTGGTCTTTCTCAGGGAGAAGTTGGGCAACTCAGCAGCCGTCCCTTTTGTCCAGTGGAAGTCAAGGATAAGCAGCTAAAGGCCTTAGAGCTTTTGGCAGAGCAGAGCAAAGAAGAGGAAGAGGAGGAAAGTTCTTCATTTTTTCCTTCTTATGAAAGACAACCTTCCTGTCTTTATCCAAGTGCTGAACATAAACCTGAGCCAGATGCTGTCTTCAGCACGGACTGTCAATGGGTCACCAAGGAAAACTTAAACGAATCTGCGCTTTTTGCAGAGGTCAGAACCCAGCAAGCAGCATATTCCAAGAACGATAAATCTTTGTCAAGCACAGATCCCAAAGTTGAATCCAACCCTGGAAGGGAATTCTGTGCTTCTCCAAATGTCACTGAAGTGGAGGGTGAACTTATGTTTCAGTCTGATTCAAATCATTTCCCCCCAGAATTGCAGGAAGGGACTGATGCGAGCAAAACAGAGCGGCTGAAAAAGCTGTGCGGTGACCCCCAACTTGAGGAGATGGACCAAACGTTTTTTACAGAGGAATCTTACGTTTGAGCAGCCAGTGTCTAAAAAAATTATTTCAACATAACTTCGGTTGTTTTAATATCCCAGGGGCGATATATTCTCATCAGGGACTTAATGGAACTCATGCTGTTTGAGGAATTACAGGAATGGCTTTCCCAGATATAGTCTTGTGATTTCAAAGATGTTTCCTGATATCTGGGAAGGCCACATCAAAACCTTCAAGAGGAACGCTCAATTCTAAAACCCTAGCAGACATTTGTGGATGTGCTTGCTGCGTGCAGCATTTCTCTGAACCAGTCCAGTATGTTCTAAACATTGTAAATCTATGTTTTGTGTCTGTTGTGGTTTGGATGTAGTGTGTGAGGTCAGCCCGGGCTCCATAGCTATGGTATCGTATTTCTATTTTGAAGCTGATGGTCCATTTCATTGTCCTCCAACAAAGGAAGTTGTAATGTTTTTGTATGTTTTATGAGGCAACTGTTCAGTAGTTCCAGTCACTTTCCTCTCACAGCGAAGAAGAATGATTTTAAAATGAAATATAAATCCTGACCCTCCTATAACTAGCAATTCCCAAGGTTCGTGTGTGTCACCTTATTGTGCTCCGTTTGGCTATTACATTTTTGTTACGATTGTGAATAGTTTCTTAACGACGATACACTCAAATGGCATTACATCTTGGTGGTGGTGGTGGTGCAGGCAGAATTTGTGTAATTTTATTATATGCTATTGAAATAATCTTTATTATAATATATTGAAAGTAATGCATTATCTTCGAAATGCTTCAAGATTGTATAATATATCTTGGTAAATTTTTGCTATTGTACATGTTCTCAAATAAATGTGTATTTTTGTACTTGCGGAAAACGCTGCTAACTTTTTGGGCGGTTCAGGCACTGGTGATGATGTGTATCCATTCAGTGGTGTATTTTGAAATAAATATAACGTTCTTCCATAACGCTGATGGGATGAGAACTGTTGGGCAAATAACATCCTTTGTGGCAACCTGTCAGGTTGTACTTACTCTACCCAAGCATTGCCTAAGGCTTAGAGACATTTAAAAATAGAGAGCGCAGTCCATGAATATTTTCTCCTGCGCAGTCCTCGTAGAAATAAATGGGAGATGCGTGAGAGTCCCCCACGCCATGGCTGGATGCTCCTGGCTGTGGCTTGGGAACTCCATACAATCAGGGTGTTGCGTATCTGACACAGTAAGAGTGTCTCCCCCCCGCCCCCCCAGCTGGTCATTATGAGGAGGCTGCATCATCTGCGTTTGGCTGAGTGCTAAAGGCTCCTCAGCTTCCAGAACCTGGCTTCTGATGTGCACGTACTCCTTGGCCTAGTTGATGTGCATATACTCCTTGCTGATGTGCATGTACATGTTGATGTGCATTTGCCTGTACATGTGGATATGTACTCCTTGTTGATGTGCATGTACTCCTTGGCCTAGTTCATAGTGTGTGTCCTCTGCCCTCCGAGGTACTTCAGAGTGCAGGCCAGTGTTCATATGATCGAATGTTCCATCCCCCACACAAGAAAGAGAAAGGTAAAGAAACCTACATATAAGAAACTAGATGCCAGGGAGAAGGGTCCTAGCCTAGCCTTTCTCCCTGACATCTTGTTTCCTGTGTGCAGTGAAACTTGGTTAATGGAGGAGGAACCTTTGATCATGTGAGTGCCCAGCAGCAGTCTGAAATGATACAGCCCAGAGGTAGGGCTCAGTGAAGGCTGAGCTACATGTGTTAAATGTGTAGCATGCAGCGGATCCTAACTTAACTGAATTGTGCGTGGTCGTGATCCAAATCCACTTTTCCTCCTTACATTTGCCCTGGGAGCATCTCTACACCAGCCTAAAATCCCGCATTTAAAACGGGCTTTCTGCTTCCGTTTTAAATGCGGGATCACAACGGACTCCATTTACACACGCTTCCTTCCCCCCACCTTTCCCCCCTCCTTCTCCCCCTTATCTGAGTCTTCCATATGTTTCATTGATCTAGCTCCTCCTCTTGCCACTTTTCCTTTTTCCCGGAGGGAACTCAAGCGGAACACAAGCGGGGTAATTTGATACCTCATCATGTCCGATCTATTTAAAAACAGAATAAAGGTCATTTAGTGCGGGAGATGCCTTGGAAGTTCACAATGTCATATAAAGGGCCCGCAAACTTCCGTGAGTGAGCAGTCTCAATAGGATAAAAGCTCCGTGTGAAGAAGCCCTGGGCAGGGGCTAAAGGGGGGGAAAAAAACCAAACCCTTGATTTGCACCAATGGTGATTTTTATCTTCAGCTCCTGTATCCGGGGGGTGGGGTGGGGATTGGGGGCAGGGAGTGGCTGGGTGGGAAGGTTTAACCCCCTTACCAGTGCATGGTGGTCCCAATCCAGATGAGGTGCCCACGTGCTTACACTAAAGTAAAAAAGGTTGGGACCAGCTGCTCACTATGCATTTAACGTAGCGTGTAGTTCAGCCCTGAGAACTAGGGCGTTGTTATAAGTTACTTCCTTTTACATGCTTTGTGTTTAACTGTGCACACAGTGCTGAAAACCTGTAAGCCAGGTGGGAACAGCAACCAGCAGCCGTCTCCTAGCCAGGCCCTCTCTGCCCTATCCTGTTTGATTAAGCGAGCAGTTCCTTCTGTAGACCTGAACACGTGCTGTGCCTCCAGAAAGTCAGGCCCTTTGATCCATACATCTTGATCATACGCTGCCGTGGGCTTATGCTGCCATGGTTAAAGCAACAGCCTTGTGTTGTGCCATGGAGCCAAGGCACAGCTGTGCAGGTTTGGCCATTTGCCTTTTAAAATAGAATAAAATCCCCCAGCCCCAACCCTCTTAATGTAGCCACAGTGGTGTTGTACAGTGCTAGATGTTTGGCAAGAGCATGTCTATGGCAGCTCAGAACACCTGGGGTGGAGGCAATATAAAACTGAGAGGATACACTCAGGCCACTGAAAATATCCCTGCCAGATCAGGCCAGAGGTCCATTGGGTGCAGCATCCAATCCACCAGCAGGATGTGAGGGCAGCAGCCTGGCCCTCCTATTGCTCACCATCAAGAGGCGTTCAGTGGCATGTTGCTTCCAGTGGGACTGCACTAAGGACTCTTGACATGCCTCCATGACATAGTCTAATCCCAGGGGCGCCCCAAGACATTTTGCTGCCTGAGGCAGAGGCAAGACGCTGCCCCTTGCATTCCACATACAGAAGCCAACCAGACTGAGAGCTGAAATCTTACTTCAACAGTGGCCGTGGGACAGCATCCTCTACTCACCTGAGCAGGCTAGCTTAAGGGGTGCAGGGGAAACCAAGTGGCACGTACAGTTCTGTCTTCCAACACCTTGCTGCCCCTCAGCATCTGCCACCTGAGGCAGCTCCCTCATTCTGCCTAATGGTATGTCTGGCCCTGTCTAATCCCCTCTTCATGATATCTTGAAAATAGGCTTTGTGGGTTAGAGGAGTGACATAAGAGCCCCTCTACCACACAGATGTTGCTTTTGTGAGCTACGCAATACCTGTGGACGCCTGCCTTTCACAGTTCTTTCCCCTCACAAGAAAAAAAATGGAGGGGAAGATGTCATGAACTATGCATGTTCATGTGTAGCATTCTGCTCCTAAGTGACGTTACCAGTTTGGAAGGAAGGGATGCCTGTATCATTCCTCCATAACTGAAGGCTCATAATCAGCCGATGGATGGATGGATGGAGCCTCAATCTTAAAGACTGTAAGAACGTGGTTTTATGTCTTTCCTCTCCCCAATTCCCTCTAGTACAAACGGTCCCCATTTCTGCTACCCTCCTCATTGGCAGGCATGTACCTGGCTGCCCTCCTCTGTTACATAAACTTGGCTGGAACTATGTGCATTGCTCTTCCGGAGACAGAACGACAGCCAGTGAAACAGCCCCCTTCAAACGCTAATGTGGTTTGTCATGAGAGGACAAAGACCCAATGCTGAAGATGAGAGGCTGGCAGTCCTGGCATCAGTTGCTTGATGACATTTCTTTGCAAACCGACTCAGAAACATGGTCTTAAAACAAACAAAAAAGAATCAGCGTTCTATTAAAGAGTTCCTGGGCCAAGAAAAAACAAATCTTTTTTGTGGGCTCAATGCTTCCCACAGGCCATATGTTTTCACCCATCATTTGTGTGAGCAGATGGGAGAATGCATAAGGAACTTGTATTTGTCCTTCCTCATTAGACTATCTTGTGGTGGTGTCAAAATTTGAGCGAGGAGGGACTGAAAAATTATTATTATTATTATTATTAAATTTATTAATCGTCCATCTGCCTGGTCACCCAGCCACTCTGGGTGATGTGCAGCATACAATAAAACAGTTTAAAACAATAAAATTCTACAATAAAAACATTTTCTAAAATACCCTAACCCACCCCAAATGCCTGCCTGAACAACCACATTTTTAATGCACGATGGAAGCTCATTAAAGAGGGGGCATGGCGGAGTTCCCTAGGGAGGGAGTTCCACAGAGTGGGGGCCACCACAGAAAAGGCCCTCTGCCTCGTCCCCACCAGTCTAGCTGTTCTGGCTGATGGGACAGAGAGAAGGTCATCTGAGGCTGATCTTGTTAAGTGGCCTGTCTGGTGCTGCTGGAGGCGCTCCTTAAGATAGGCTGGGCCGGAACCATATAAGGTTTTAAAGGTCAAAACTAACACCTTGAATTTGGCCTGGAAAACAACTGGTAACCAGTGCAACTCCTTCAGCACTGGAGTGATGTGATCTCGACGGCGGCTGCCTTTAAATCAGGCGAGCTTCCGCGTTCTGTACCAGCTGCAGTTTCCGAACTGTCTTCAAGGGTAACCCCACGTAAGCGGACCTTCAGAGAATACCCCCTAAAGGATGGCCTTAAATTTTATCTTGCCCTTCGTCTTGTTTTGTGGTTGGGCTGTTAATGTATTCTTGAAGCCAGGCATGGGCAGACATTTGGTTTGTGGGATCTACTTTGCTTTCTGTTAAAAGCCTGCAGTTCGCCAACCAGAGCCAGATACAGAATGGGGGTTCAGGGGGTGGAGCATTTCATGGGCCCCACAGTCATGAGCCCTGAATATAGCAGAACACTTCTACATCTGAGTTCCTACAGATCAGTGTGATTCTAACAGCCTAACTGAGCTGGGGGAGGTAGGGAAAGAAGAACCTGTTTTGTATTGCTGTTGCTGGGAGTCAGAAACCCTTGTTGAATGAGAACCATAGGGTTGAAAGGGGCCATTTAGGCCATCGAGTCCACCCCCTGCTCAGTACAGGAATCCAGTTTAAATCATCCCTGACAGATCTCTGCTTCAATACCTCCAGCAACCAAGAGCCCACCACGTCCCTAGGCGGTTGGGTCCATTGTCTGTCTGACTGCTCTGGCTGTTAGGAAGTTTTTCCTTCACCATCATATAGTAATCTACCAGTTGATCCTGATCTACCTTTCTGTGAGTGCCATCACACAAGGCTTTTATCATGCACTTGTGGTGGGTCACTCATGGAAGTTTGTGGGTCCTTTTCATGAAGTCATCCTTCAGTGCCTCTCCTGAGGTTTTTTAGGTTTATCCCACACTGATTTAACTCACTGATGATGTAGTAATAAATTATACCATTAAAGAGGACATGTAATTCCAGGAACTGTGATACCACCTTAATGTCACAGAGCCATCTAGTGGCTGTATAAATGGCACACGGCGAACGTTCGCATAAGGAAAACGGTAAAAAATAAGAAAAGGGGGAGGCACATATATTGTGCTGATGGTGATGCCGGAAAGACTCTGGAAAAAGAAAGCCTGGTAGGGATGCGGGATTTCTGCCTTTTGTGATGACACCCTGAATCAAACCCCATTTTCCACCTAAGGAAAACAACCTAAAAGAAAGTTAGCCAAAGACTGTTTTGTTTCCTACTTTATGCAGCAACAAACCTTGGCTTGCTAGTGGTTATATACTGCTACTTGGGGTATTTCAGCAGACAGTCCCAGCTCTCTGGACATGCTTGGTTGATACTCACCTTTTCAAACACCTATTTTAACCATTCCTACTTTACATGTTTAGGTACAGACATTTACAGACCTAATGTATGCATCTACAAACTCTAATGTGGAAGCAGCCCAATCATTCAAGCAATACTCAGATGCAACAGAAGATGACACACCTACTGATGTCCCCTTCTGAACATGTGATTGTTGCTGGATTGAGGCAGAAGCCCTTTTTTCTTCCACCAGCAAGCAATTAGCCCTGTGAGGGATGGTTGTCTGTTTGGTACTGCAGTCAAGGTGCCCCTGGTTGCTGGGCCCTTACAGATGGTGCTTTAAAATATAGAAGGAATCCACAGATGCAAAAATACTTCAGTACAGAAAAGTAGCAAGAGCTTTCATCAGCTGACAAAATACTGGCTTACAAGTATTTAGATCCTATTGAATCAGTGGGACAAGTTAGTGAAGACTTCTCACTGATTTCAATTGGAACTAAGGGCAGTATCCAACAGTAGTCTTACTTAGATTAGGCCCATTCACTTCAATGGATCTACTCTGTGTAGCAGTACCACTGAATACTGCCCTAAGTGCAACAAATTTAAGTCAAGATTCAATCCAATATTTCTAGCCCACATTTAGAAAAAGTGCCCAAGACTGCTAGGCAATGTTAAATAATAAAATACCCCCCTCCAATTAGCAAAACCGACAATGATACTCTATTCAATTAGCAATTCAATGCAAAAAACATGGGCTGCATTGAGAGATCCATGGATTTGTAGTGTTGGACAGGGACTTAACAGTATTCCAAGGAGAGCCAAGAAAACGTGAAAGAGCATAGCAGAGAACTGTATCTGGTATATCACCTTCGTCCTCTAGATGATGCATAAATGCTGGAGCTGGCTGTGGAATCCAGGTAGCCTGGCTTGAGGTTTCCAGCTGCATGGGCTCAACTTTCTGTAGAAAATATCAGATTGCAAGTCCATTTCTTTCATGCTCCTCTGAAGATGTTAATTCCAGAAGCTACAGGGTACATCAGAACATAAGAAGAGCCATGCTGGATCAGACCAAGGGTCCATCTAGTCCAGCATTCTGTTCACACAGTGGCCAACCAGCTGTCAACCAGGAACCCACAAGCAGGGCATGAGCACAACAGCAGCCTCCCACCCATGTTCCCCAGCAACTGGTGTACATAGCCTCACGGCCTCTGGTACTGGAGGTAGCACATAGCCATCAGGACTAGTAGCCATTGATAGCCTTTTCCTCCATGAATTTGTCCAACCCCCTTTGAAAGCCATCCAAATTGGTGGCCATCACTACATCCTGTGGTAGCGAATTCCATAGTTTAACTATGTGCTGTGTGAAGAAGCCCTTCCTTTTATCTTTCCTGAATCTCCCGCCAATCAGCTTCATGGGATGACCCTGGGTTCTAGTATTTTGAGAGAGGGAGAAAAATGTCTCCCTATCCACATTCTCCATACCATGCATTACTGTGTACTTTAGAGTATATGCCAGGGATGGATCTTAAATTGGATTCATTTTGAATATGGGATTGTCATAAAAAGGGCTATGAATAGGTGTGTTTCTCCAACCTTTGTCCAGTTTGCTGGCATCTGTGTGGGTCCCCCAGCAAAGCAGTTATGCCTCCATCCATGGAGGACCTGTGGCATTTCACGATGATGCCAACTGAGACAGTATATATGGGAAAGGAGAAGAGCTGAGCTGAAATTTCTCAGAAGACATTTTTCTGAGTTTTTCTGAGATACTTTTTCCACCCACATAGAGAAGGACATTTTGCAGAATTTTCTCCATTTTTTTTAATGGCGACCACCATTTCCCCCTGCACTCAATGTCCTGCAAAGGCACTATGGTCAGGGCATTGTGGGGTTGCAAAATGGTAGCCAAGCTGGCAACTCAGTTGCTGCTGCCACCGCTGCTTACAGAACCAGCAACAACAACTTATTAAGAAAAAAAGTAAGAAGCTGCCACCGCTAATAGTGAGCCCCACCCCCTGCAAAACTGGTGAAGAAATCCTGTCCCCCCCCCCAACCCCGCTGATAAATTCTGTGAAATGGTTCCTCACCCTGCCCCCATTTCTCTGCCTACAGATAGGGTGGCAACTTTCAAGTGGCCATTTGCACACAGCTCTTGGAGATGCGTGCTCAAGGAACTTCTTGTGGTTACTGCTGACGCACAGCTTTAACAATAAACATGTTGAGCCCAAGCCACGAGATGCCAAGTCCACTATTTTATGGAGAGGAAGTGAATGACGAACACGGTGTTTGTGCAGCAGTGGCAAAAGATCCGGGGAACAGCCCTGGGCAGGGTTACTCCAGTTCAAGATCGAAAGGTATGGTGTCAGTTGCTGAAGTCACATCCCAGTACAAGTTTCCTTGGAAAGACTGAGTATAATCCATTTGCTGATTCAACGCATCTGCTTTTTACAACCAGTTATTAGGCTATGGAATTCACTGTCCCGAGGTGTGGAGATGCCACTAGCTTAGATGGCTTTAAAGCAGGATTGGGGGACCTTTGACCCTCCAGATGTTGTTGGATCCCAACTCTCATCATCCCCAGCCAGCCAGGCCAGTGGTCAGAGATGATGGTAGTTGCAATCCAACAACATCTGGAGATCCAATGTTTCCCCACTGGTGCTTTAGAGGAAGGTTAGATACTCTTCACAGAGGATTGGTCTATCAAAGGCTAAGGGCTATTGGCTAGTATGCCACGCAGGCATATTGGCTGAGGGGAGGGGCCATAGCTCAGAGGTAAAGTGCCTGCTTTGCATGCAGAAGCTTCCTGGTTTGATCTCTGGCATCTCCAGGTAGGACAAGGAAAGAATCCAGCCTGAAACATTGGAGAGCCACCACTGCCAGTCAGTGTTGACAATACTGGGCTAGATGGACCTGACTCAGGATAAGGCAGCTTCCTATGTTCCACAGAATACTGGTTGCCTGGAAGGAACAGCAGGCCTGGAGCCATCACCTTCATGTCCTGCTTGTGGGAGAGAGAACAAAATGTATCCTTGGTCTGCTCCACCAGAGCTCTTGTGTGCTTTCTTATGACTGATTTCCACATTTGCCATCAGGAAGACATTTTTCTCTTACAGTGAGAAATTGCTTAGTGACCTCAGTACAGATGGATTCACTCTGATTATTTATTATTTATTTAAAATATTTCTTGGCTGCCTTTCAGGGCAGAAGCCCTCCCAAGGCGGCTCACAGCAATAAAATACATAAAAACAGTTAAAATATTAAAAGCGATAAAAACATAATCACTTGCTTGCATCATCTGGAACAATGCAGAGAATTTTATTACATTGCAGCCAGCACATAATCAGAAATCTTGAGGATGCGTGGGAAAGATTTAAACACTTCTCTGTGCAATACTTGGCTGAAGGATGCAACCTGCTTTCCAAGTGGTTACGTACACACTGGTACGTTACCCCTTGGTCAACTGTTGCCTGTGTTTATTCCCCCCTCTCGTGCAGGCTGGGGGTGATGGGAGTTGTAGTCCAACACATCCACACTGTTTTGAGGCATGACTGTCCTTCAGGATTGCAATTCTGAACTTGTGCACTTCATCCATTCATTTCAGTTCATTCATTCATTCATTCATTCATTTCAATCGCTTGATTACTTCTGGTTTCGTCCCATGGAAACCATTACAATTTCCACATAATGAATTTAGGACCCAAATGCTGACAGTGCGACTTGATCCTTCTTGGCTTTCAAGGATATCGTGACTGGCAGCAGGGATGGTGTTGGGACTGCAGGGGCTCTATGCAGCCAGCCGGCCAGCCAGCCACATGTTACCCACCTCTGATATAGTCTAGCAAACTGGGCTGGCATATTTCAGGAAGAGCTTAGAAGCTGAACTGATCTTTTCATGTTGAAAAAATCCTGGGTATAATAAAAGCCAATAAGCACAGCTAGCATGTATTGGTTTTGCTAAACTAAAATGCTGTTTCAAACACAGTTAAAAATATAAAATACAATTTGTTGTTGTTTATTCGGTCAGTCGTTTCCGACTCTTCGTGACTTCATGGACTAGCCCACGCCAGAGCTTCCTGTTGGCCGTCACCACCCCCAGCTCCCCCAAGGTCGAGTCCGTCACCTCCAGAATATCATCCATCCACCTTGCCCTTGGTCGGCCCCTCTTCCTTTTGCCTTCCACTTTCCCTAGCATCAGCATCTTCTCCAGAGTATCCTGTCTTCTCATTATGTGGCCAAAGTACTTCAGTTCTGCCTTTAATATCCTTCCCTCAAGTCAGCAGTCTGGCTTTATTTCCTGGTGGATGAACTGGTTTGATCTTCTTGCAGTCCAAGGCACTCTCAGAATTTTCCTCCAGCACCACAGTTCAAAAGCATCTATCTTCCTTCGCTCAGCCTTCCTTATGGTCCAGCTCTTGCAGCCATAGGTTATTACGGGGAATACCATTGCTTTAACTATGCGGACCTTTGTTGTCAGTGTGATATCTCTGCTCTTAACTATTTTATCAAGATTTGTCATTGCTCTCCTCCCAAGAAGTAAACATCTTCTGATTTCCTGGCTGCAGTCAGAGTCTGCAGTAATCTTTGCGCCTAGAAAGACAAAGTCTGTCACTGCCTCCACGTTTTCTCCCTCTATTTGCCAGTTCTCAATCAAGCTGGTTGCCATAATCTTGGTTTTTTTGAGGTTTAACTGCAACCCAGCCTTTGCACTTTCTTCTTTCACCTTTGTCATAAGGTTCCTCAGCTCCTCCTCGCTTTCAGCCATCAAAGAGGTATCATCTGCATATCTGAGATTGTTAACGTTTCTTCCAGCGATTTTAACTCCAGCCTTGGCTTCATCAAGCCCAGCACATCGCATGATGTGTTCTGTGTACAGGTTGAATAGGTAGGGTGAGAGTATACAACCCTGCCATACTCCTTTCCCAATCTTAAACCAGTCTGTTGTTCTGTGGTCTGTTTTTACCGTTGCTACTGGGTCGTTATACAGATTCCTCAGGAGGCAGACAAGATGACTTGGTATCCCCATACCACCAAGAACTTGCCACAGTTTGTTATGATCTACACAGTCAAAGGCTTTAGAATAGTCAATAAAACAGAAATAGATGTTTTTCTGAAACTCCCTGGCTTTCTCCATTATCCAGCGGATATTGGCAATTTGATCTCTAGTTCCTCTGCCTTTTCAAAACACAGCTTGTACATCTGGCAATTCTCATTCCATGAATTGCTGGAGTCTACCTTGCAAGATCTTGAGCATTACCTTACTGGCATGTGAAATAAGTGCCACTGTTCGATAGTTTGAACATTCTGTGGTGCTTCCCTTTTTTGGTATGGGGATATAAGTTGATTTTTTCCAGTCTGTTGGCCATTCTTGTGTTTTCCAAATTTGCTGGCATATGGCATGCATCACCTTGACAGCATCATCTTGCAAGATTTTAAACAGTTATTTTAAAGAATAAAATACAATATAATTCAAAACAATAAACAGAACAAGAATCAATAAACCGGCCACAATAATCTAGAACTAGGTCTCTAAAAATGCCTGGGGAAAAATAAAGCTCTTTGCCTAACACCAAAAAGATAACAACCTAGGTGCCATGTAAACTTCTCTGGGGAATTTACTCTTTATTTCAGAATACTCTTCATGTGCATTTATCAACAATGGGTTGGATCCAGACTTGAGTCATGCCTAACTTAAGTCCCATTGATTTATATGGGTCTACTCTAAATATAATAAAATCTGGATCCAATCCATTCCTAGCAGCACATCAGGTACCACTAAATATTTCTAACTGAAGCATTAAATGCTATCATTATAAATGTGAAATGCGACTTTTTAAAATTTAAAGTGGTGGTGGGTGGGGATCTGATGTACTAGCCTGCTGATAATTACATTTTTGCAAATGTACAATTCTGCTGCTCTATTCTGACATGATGTGAAATATACCCCAGGACCTGTCAAACTGTGATAGATTAAGTGGGAAGGTGGGATATTTGTCAGCCTTGGGCTATGATGAAATGGATAAAACCAGGCCAAGCGTTTCAGAAGAGAGACTAGTGCTCAGTACAAAAGGGTTTAGCAGATTCTGTTAGCCTTTGAGTAGCCATGTTTACTCAGACGTTTAGTTGCTAGAAAAATGACATAAATCCAGGGTACTCATCAGGCAGATTAAAACAATTTCCATGCACGATTACAAAAGGCCGATCAAGGCTGAGCCACAGGCTAGGAACATAGGAAGCTGCCTTATACTGAGACAGGCCATCGGTCCATCTAGCCCAGTATTGTCAACACTGACTGATAGTTCTCCAGGGTTTCAGGTAGGAGTTTTTCCTGCTGTATTTGGAGAACCTGGGGATCGAATCTGGGACCTCTGCATGCAAAGTATGTGTTCTACCACTGAGCTACAGCCCCTCTTCCACACAAGCTGCTGTCAGGGGAGAGCCCAGAGCTGGAAACCAGGAGCCAGGGAGTCTGAGCCAAGAAAAACACCAGAACCAGAAGGACCATTGTTATTCAGGCAAGGTCCAACTCAAACAGGAAGCCTTTTGTAAACCTTCCTGTCCAGGCAGCCCCAATGTCCAGCTTGAGTAGGAGGGACCAGTGTAGGTCCTGAGAATATTGTGCTGCCAGTAAGATGTTCCTTCCACACTGTAGTTCTGATAGTTCATCACATGGGGAAGCCACATAGTGTGGCCATGTGTGCCCTTCTGTGCAAAGGACAATCTTCTATTTCTCAGGGCCCTCTGTTTGAAGGGCTGCCCAGTACAAGTCCAATTTGAAGATAAGAAACCATACAAGGGGAGATCAGGTTGAAATTGCACATCAACAGCTGGCACCTAGATAGCAGACTGGGACACAGGTCACCTGTCAAAATCTTCACCGCTGTTGCAAAGTTTATTGGTGTTTGGGTTTTTTTCAAATTATAGCACCTATAATTTTTGCTATAGGAGGTTGGACTTGATGGCCTTGTAGGCCCCTTCCATCCTACTATTCTATGATTCTATACATATAAACTAGCATATGCAAATTTTATGCTAATCTTTGTCCACCAAATCTCTTTTTTGTAATGCGTAAGTAGCTACCTTACAGCCACATGTAGAAATGAAAATTCCTGGTTCTAGACCTGACAGCTCCTGACACAGCCACAACCAATGGCAAGTAGCATGTGCTGTGCCATGTTTCATGTTTTTGCCCATGAAAATGTTCAGATTGAAAGATGAGGGATGGGTTGGGGAGGGGGCATTTCACAACTTTCCCTGTGCTTAGTTTTCTATATGCAGTTCACCCAACTGCAGCAGCTGTTTTCCCTGCTCTGCAGGTTTGGTGTCAAATTTTTCAAAGATGTGCTTCTTCCTCTGATGATTCCAGCCTATTGCGGATCATGAGAGCAAACTAAAAAATCCCATAGGGTATAGCCTATTTGGTTTTGGTTTTTCTTTCATACTAGTGCATTGACTCGTGCATTGAATAGCCAGTTCAGGAGTAAAATCTACAGAAGAAGTACTTAATGTTATTTCCTGCTGCTGCATGGCCTCAGCCACTGGAACAAGTGGGTGCATGCGCGTGTGTGTGCGCGCGCGCACACACACACACACACACCCTGCAATGTCCCACCAGTAGCAGCAGCTTCCTGGCTGGGTGTTCCACAGCCAGCTGCTCGAGCCCCTGCTGCTGGTACCTTGCTGGCCAGGCTGCAGAGCACCACTGATGGGTCACACTCTTTCCTGATTGAAATGCATCAACCGCTGCACTTCAGACCAAAGGGCGAGTCAGTGAACAGCAGCATCTGCCTCTCCAGGCACTCCATGGCTGTCAGTATCTGGCTAGGCCAGCTGGCAGCTGGAGCAACTGCCCACAGACGAAGGCTGAAACACACGGGGAAAGGCCTTTATATAGGCCTTCCCCAAGTTTCATCAGCGAAGTCTCGTGACTAGGTCTTGTGAGGGTGAGCAAATTCTCACAGTGCCTTGCCACATCTCACAATGGTTCATCACAGACCTGGTGAAGCTTGTGAGACGTTGGGTGGCTTCCCTACAGCACCAGCAATGCTGAGTGTGCTGGCTGCCAGTGGTGCAGTGCGTGACTGACACCAGGCCACTGCTTCAGGCGGTGAAATGGTTTGGGACGGATTTGGGGAGAGTAGAATGCCCTGCTTGAGTTCCTTCCAGCTTAAATTATCCTGAAGAGGGTATAGCTAGTGGGCAGAAATCCTGAACAGAAGCACTCCTGATGCTAGGTGAGGACACACTGTAACATTTTGTTGCAGGTTCTACATGTATGTGTGTGACACATGAGTCAACATTGCGGTCAGTCAGTTAAATAACAGAGCATGTTCTTCCAAAAAACAACATTCATTCTTGTAATCAGGGGTGGTCATCCTGGTGCCCTCCAGATGTTTTGGACTAAAACTCCCCTAATTCCTTCCCATGCTGACTGTGGCCTATGGGAGTTGTAGTCCAAAATATCCAGAAGTATCAGGTAGCCTAACTTTGATGTCATTAGGCTACCTTGATGGAAGTAGGCTCCATGTCTTGTGTTGTGATAGCACATTGTTCTATGACTCCACATATAATTCAAACAATATACTATCTTGTATGAATCTTCTTTAAGTCAAGTTAATTCAATTTCTTCTCAAGCAAGAATGCCAAGAAATTCTTAAGAGACACCTCACTTGCAGCCTTTTTTATATATATTTGAAGTAATGTTTAATGTTTGCTTATCTTCCCAGCAATCCTGTGGTGTATTTCATTCATGAGGAAAGAGTACCAGAGAGGTTAGGACACTTGCCTAAGGACACAGAGGGAATCAGTGTGAAACCCAGAAATTATTATTCAAGAACATCACCAGGGTCTCCAGGTCAGACATCTCCCCTGCAAGAAGTTTTTTTTTTTTTAACCCTTAAATCAAATGTGTTGAGGTTGAGTATAAAATATGATAGCTTCACACTTTCAGTTCTTCAGAAACATTGAAGCTATAGACAAAATCTGCAGAATGCATTTTACAATTTTATTTATTTATTTATTTATTTATTTCATTTCTATACCGCCCAATAGCCGAAGCTCTCTGGGCGGTTCACAAAAACTAAAACCAAACAACACACAATAAAACAATTTAAAATATATAGAACATTAAAACCACAATATAACAATACAATACAACCAGATATTTGACTTAAATAGTATGTGACAACAGGATCAAGTGAAGGGAAACCATTTCTATATTGAAAACGCTTCTTAGATAAGGTCACTGAATGACTAAATTCTGTACTATTTAACTTGGCTACTGCTAGCTGTGGTACCCACCTACTTGTCCCCTAGAAACAGTTGGCATTTGAAGTCCAGCCATAGAAAGCTGTTGATGTTATGGCACCTAAGGCAGTCCTTGTGCTCAGCATAAGTCCGTGCTGAACATACAATTCAGATTAACAAATTAACGTCATGTGCCAAGTCTAGTAGACTTCATGTAGCAGAAATATCCCATGAGAAAGCCGAGAATGATGCAGAACTCCTGTCTGTATAAGTGTGGATTAATTTGTTTGCATATCCACTGTGACAACAACATTGCAGCTGTATCTGCCAAGTGAAGCCATTCATGGCCACCTATGGCCTTTGGCCTGCATTTTAAGAAGTGATGCAGTGTACTGACAACGGGAAATCCTCAGTTTAAATTTGCGTCAGACATTTTTTTCTATTAGTCTTTTTTATTGTGTTGTTAACAAAACAAAACAAATCATGAAAAAAGAAAAAAGACAAGAAATTACATGCATAGAAATATCAGTATTCCGTCATCCTACCCCCCCATGTGTAAGCTTCAAGAAAAGCAGACCAAATATCCATATATTTATACATTCGCAAGTGGCACCTACATAGCACCCGTTGAAATATTGATATTGTTGTTAGGTCCTCAGTCCATTGCATTACAGGAGGTGAACATTTATCCTTCCCATGTTGTAATATCAGTCTTTTGGCTGTCAAAATTGCTTGGAAAATCCATTAGTGCTGAGCGTACGTTAAATTCCAAGAAACCAGTAAATAGTTTAGGAGGACATGTACATCATTCAGTATTAAAGAGTGTTCCAGTACAAAGTTTATCTGTATTATGACCTTCTCCCAAAAGGAGGTGACTACTGGGCACTGCCAAACCATATGGATAAGAGAAGCATTAGGTGTATTATATCTCCAACCATTATGTGAATTAGACAAACCCTTATTAAAAAGACATTGTGGAATCCAATAAACCTGAAACAAGGGTTTTTTTTTTTGTTTTTTTTACAGAATAAGGCATAGCCTAAGATGCATAGATACTTCAGATACAGACGCTGAAACAACGATCCACTGATTAGGCAAAATGGGGCACTCCAGTTATCTGTTCTATTCCTTAGACTATCTATTTAATGATAAGAAGTATTTATATACATGAATCATGGGGTCAATACGTATCAGACATGATCTGGTCAGGTGCATTTAGGGCAGGAGCTACACATTTATATTATTATTATTATTACTATTACTATTATTATTACTATTATTACATTTAATTGTTTTAAGGTCATATGCATACAATCCTATGCATGTTTAGGCAGAAAAATGTTGTACAACTCCCAGCATGCCCCAGCCAGCCAAGCTGGGGATATTTGCAAAATGACTGTATTTATTTACTTGATGTTTGATTTTTTATTTTATTTTTTGCTATTTGCATTGCTACTGACATCCATGGCAGAGGAAATGAGAGTCTATCTGGCTGGGTTACATCAGTTATTTCTACTACAGTATTCTGAACATTATAATTCCATTTCTGTCTTTGCTCTGTTGTCATTCCTGGTTCATTTTTCTATATCAGCCTTCCCCAGCCTGGTGCCCTCTAGATGTGTTGAACTGCAACTCCTATTATCCCCAGCCAGCATAGCTCAAATGTGAGGGAGAACGGGAGTTGCAGTCCAACAGCACTGGGAGGGCCACACATTCCCCATCTGCGGTCCACAGGGGTCACAGTGGGTACACTGGCAAATGGCTACACAAAAGGTCTTCTTCCGTTTTGAACACAGACGAGCTATATCGTTCAAGGAGGCTCCCGTGTACCTGCCTCACTCACATTTGGCTGCTGCAGCTTCCGACCCAGTTGGAATAACACTGCTGATGGAGCCTGTCAACCCCACATCTACCTCCATGCAAATCAAACGTTACACAGCAGATTGGGCCATCACTCACAGCGATCTGAAGCAAGCGGGAAGATGTGGCAGGCTCTCAAGCTACATTCTGAGAAACTGCCATGTCATGAGACATGACACAGCAATGGCATAAAGACTGACATCAGATGACACAAACCACTGTCTTGGGGGTACGGGTGGAGGGGCGGGGCGGGGGGAGGAAGAGGCTTCTCGGAGCCTGGCACTGGGTCCTCAGGATCTTCATTTTTCAGGGATGTTTAAGGAATTAGATCTTTGCAAATTCCAGTGTCATCTCACCTGATCTGTACTTCCTGGATGAACGAGTGGATCAGAACTTAAGTTACTCACCAGCTCTCATGCTACGCAAATGCTTTGATGCAATGTTCAGCTCAAAAAACGTATCAGAGTACATTGTGTCTTTTGAAAGAAAATATATTTGGAACTAAGTATTTAAATGCAGATTCAGAGAGAAAAAATGTTTAGAAAGACGTATTTAAATGCACATGTAAATCCAGGATTTTGTGCTATTTTAAAAATAAATAAACAATTCACAGCTTAATGCAGGAACAAGACAGAACAGACATATGAAAGTGTGATGGAACGAGGGTGGCCATGTGTCCTAGTTTACAGAGGACAGTCCTTGGTTTGAAGGCGTCCTCTGTTTGAATGGCTGTCCTGTCCAATTCTGGTTTAAAGATAAAATAATCCTCAGTTAGCACCTGGACAGCAGACTGAACAGGCAGGCAACCTGGTCACCTGGTCACAGTCTTGCACACTATGGTGAAATGTGCTGTATTTCTATTTAAATTATAATAATAATTTCTAAATTTGCATATATGCATATAAATTAGCATATGTAATTTTTTTGCACATCACTGTAATCTTTTGTCCTCTTTTTTGGTGATACACTTCCTCTTTTTTGGCGATTCATCCTAGCAGACTCCTATGGGACAACACCATGTGAATTTGATCCTCATATGTTTACAGTTTCTGTTAGTTTCAGTCCTGGCTGACTTCACTCACTACAGAAACTGGGTGATATTCTGGCCTAGTCAAACATTTTGGCTTACCACAGCTTTGGGTCTTCTAATTGCCCCTAATACAAATATATTCCCTGAACTAAAGGCAGCAGAGAATTGAGGGCTGCCATTCCCTGCTCCGGACCAATTACATATTCATTTCCATGGCTCTTTCCATCTGTCACATGTATTTGCTCATTTCATACAATTTGCTGCTCTCAGGAATTAAACTTTTGACAGAATCGCATCCCTTCTGTTTCATGCATCAGTCATTCAGCAATGACGCTTCTGACTGAAGAGTGTGTTTCTGCGTCAGGCGGAAGAAAGCTGACAAATTGATTCCTTATTAGCTCTTGCAGCTGACCCTGCAGGCTTGAGCACGGATATGTTTGTTTTCACTAGTAGACTGAACAAATATGATGTGGATGAGGGAGGAACCCTTCCTCCCATAAACACAGTAGGCATGAATAGGTAATATAGATTTTTAAATGCAAGATTCTCCCAATAATTGTTGAGAGTTTTTACTGTGAAATTCGGCAATTGCTATGCCATTTCTATTTGACATAGTTATTTATGTGACTTTCCTGCAAGCCCCTCTGAGAAAAAAAAATCAATGGATCTGAAAATCAATGGATCTGTTGTAGAGTGGCCACTTATCACCAAAAAGGAGAAAATATCACCCCCCCAAAAAAAGAGACAAAAGAGGACATACATTTCTTTTTTTTAAATCTATTTTTATAAATGAAATAAACAATACCAACAACATAATCAGAATCTTCCGTTTCCAACAATACAGTATTCTGAGGGAGGGGGGGAGGAAGGGAGGATAGCAAAAGAAGAAGGAAAAAAAGAAAGAAAAAAAGGGATTATATCTAAAAGCAAACCAAATATCCAAATATAAAGCCAATTGCAGATTATACCTATACAGCACTCTTCCAAACATTGCAGGTATTATTAAATCTTCAATCCGCTGGACCACACACTATGAACCTTATCTTTCAGTGTCATAACCTCAGTCTTATAGCAAAGGAATGGGAGCAAACAATCCATTTCCATTGGCCATATATTACCATTCAATTAACACATATTAACAAACATTAAAGATTTAGCCAGCAAGGAATAGTAATAATCATAATCCCATAATGATGTTAATAATAATAATAAAAAGAATTTTAAGAAAAAGATAAAAAACAAAAAACAAAAGCAAACCATTTCTTTATTTTAAGTAATATCATATCTAACAATATATTTATATGTGTACACACTCGTATACACAAAAACAGGCATTTTATTACAACATAACATAAAAAAGGAGAAAGAAAACAGTAGAGGACATAAATGTCATTAAAATGCAATGTACATATGCTAATTTATATGTGTAGATGTATTTGTTTGTTTGTTTATTTAAGAACATTTATATACCACTTATTTTAAAAATTCCAAAGCGATTTACAACAAATTATAAATAATACATCATTATAAAAGCACAACAACATTTAGATATGTTTAGGGTAAACAAATCAGGTTTTAATAATTGTCGAAAGCACATGATCAATGCCTGACATATCGCAGAAGGGAGGTCATTCCAAAGGGAAGGGGCCACCACAGAGAAGGTCCGTTGCCATGTTGCTGATACATCGGACTCTGCAGGATGTGCCGCAGACAGCAAGGACTCCCCTGAAGATTGTAGTGGTCTAACAGGTCTACACAGAGGCAGACCATCTTTCAGATAACCTGTTCCTAAGTTGTTTAGGGCTTTATATGTCAATAATAATTCTCTTCTCAAAGTAAACATACCCAGTCCTTCCATCTTTCCTCATAGGACTTAGTTTCTAGTCCCCTGATCATCTTTGTTGCCCTTCTCTGAACTCATTCCAGTTGATTCCAGCCTTTTTAAAGTATGGTTTCCAGAACCGGACACACATATCCCTGCCTGGTGCTTGTGGTCCTCAGGAGTTCTTCTGACAGTGCTGCACGCTCCTAAAGTTCGCCTCAGGAGTGCCCGTAATATAGTGTTTCGTGTCACAGCACCCACTCTCCAGAACGTGCTCCTCATTGACATTAGGCAGGCATCTTCAGTCTTGATCTTTAGAAATCTGCTCAAAACCAATCTCTTCATGCAGGCTTTCCCCGAAGGCTGGCCCAGCCAGTATGGTTACAGCTGACTACTCATTATTTCACTGCATATTTTACATTTTTATCATTTCAGTAAACTGCTTAGATAGCCCACCAGAAACTGGTATATAAATCTATGAAATAAATTAATAAATAAAGATGTGTACAAAATGTGCCTATATGTGGAGAAGTCACATACAAAAACTGTGTATATTGGGGAAAATTGTATATAAAAATATATTCAAAATTTTGTGCTGTTTTTTTTTTTTAATTGCAGACTGATGCAAAATTGGACAGAACAGACTTGAGGATGAATACATGTGAAACTGACATTGACCAGAAATAAGTATATTCTTCCATTCTTAGTAGGAAGGCACAGAGCCCAACCCTTCTCAAGCAGCTTTGGGCACAATGGTGCTACGGAGAGCAAACTGAGCAAGCAGAGGTACCTTATGCTTCTTACTCCCCGGCCATATTGCCTTTGTACAAAATGTAATGTTTGCCTCTGACTCACAAGGGAGATAGGACAGCTACCTCTGTCCCAGGAGTTTCTACATCTCTTGGCTAGGGAAGCCACGAAGTTGCATTTCAGTGTATCGCAGAGGAAGTGGCAGCAGTAGGCATTTCACAGAGGTCACAACAGATTCTTCTCCTGCAGGATGAGGAGAATTTACCTTACACAATACATATCAGTGAATCCAATGCTGCTTCCATCATCAGTCTTGCCCCTCCACTCCTGCTTCAGATGGGCTATCTGCTTGACATAAGGCAAAATATGCATATTCATCTTTCTTTTCTTTAAAAAAAAAAAAAAAGCATTAAAAGAAGAATGCATCCAAACTACACTGGGGACTATTGGAGGCTGAGGAGAGGGTGTGTTGGTAACGTCATTGGTGCTAGCCCATAGGCATCCTCCACAGTTGCATTTCCCCTGATTCTATCTGAACTGTGTTGAAAACTTGCAAAACTGGGTTTTCAGGGCTCACTTTGGGACTGAAAAGGGTGCATGTGACATGGCTATTTTCAGGCCACCCTGCTGGTCTTAAAATGTTACACCTGTCTTCACCCTCTAATACATCTTGGGGGAAAGCCTCACATAACCCTTTAACTGATACATTTTGGGAGAATGCAAAGCAGGCAAGTGTGAATTTAATACTAATAAGATCCCTCTGGACTTCCCTCTCATTCTTACATGCTCCCTGCAGTACTTTGACTTTGGCTGCTACAGCTACATCACCCCACTAGGCCCTTCTTTTCAGGAAAGCATTTCCAGTAGGGTCTTTGGAAAGAGTCAGCAGGGGAAGTGTCAAAGACCCCAGAAGTCACCTCCAGGGTCCAATGCATGAGACTGGTGGCTGGCTGGCAAGACATCTGAGCAGGCTAAGTAGATAAAGTGGAATGGCCTTCTAGGCATTCTTTCAATGTGAGCTCCCCATAAGCGGAGACTTGTCAGAGGCTGACTTATGCATGCTAAGTGATAGCTCTGGTACTGGTCAGCAGCTGCAAACCAGTTCAGGGAAGAGAACAAGCGACGCACAAGAAAGTTTGTAGTCTCAGGGTACCTCACAACACAAAAGAGACAGACATCTAGAAATGACAGGAGAAATAGAGCCCAGTCCTGCTGCTAAGAAATGCTAAATTGGTCCATGAATCCTGCTTTCCCCCAACAGCAGGGCCTGGCAAGGGGCAGGGCCTAGGAGATGAGTCATAGCTCAGGAGGCCAGTTGGTGTACAGCTATAGAATTTAAGGCTTTGGACGTAATAAGTCTTAAGCCTCCCTCACAACTGTTTAGATTGGCAACATGCAGCCCCCTTTCCCTGCTGTCACCCATTGCCCTGCTTTAAATCTTCCCCCCCAAATGATGGTGGCCGTTGTAGCTACAGAACACCAAAAGGGTTAAATTTAGGTTGGAAACAAGCTAAATATAACCGTTGTTGTACCTTACAGCACTACGGAATTGCTGCTGAATTTCAGTAGCAAACCAGCATTTTCTCTTTTTCCCCGTTTGGGGACTACCTCATAGACTGTGCGGTGCCATGCAGAGTGCAGCCTAGGCTGACTGGGGTGTCCTGAGGGGCAAAAATGGTCCACCCCTGCTTTAAGTAGTAATATGTATCATGTCACGTACTTCAAAATATAATAAGCTACATTTGGTAGGCCCATCTGTTCATCCTGCTGAATGGGGCACTGGACTTCTGCCCCAAATTCCTACCCTAATGGCACCACTGCAGAGCCCATCTGTGCATGCATGAAGTCCCAACTTCAGTCCTTGATAACTCCAAATTAAAGTAGCCTCTGCCCATGACCTTGGGAAACCACTGACTAGGGTGGCTAACTTATGCATCGCCAAATAAAGAGGACAAAAGATGACACAGATTTGCATAAAATGTGCATTGTTGTTGTTCAGTCGTTCAGTCGTGACCGACTCTTCATGACCCCATGGACCATAGCACGCCAGGCCTTCCTGTCCTCCGCTCTCTCCCGGAGTGTGCTCAAGTTCATATTCATTGCATCAATGATGCTATCTAGCCATCTCATCCTCTGCTGTCCCCTTCTCCTTTTGCCTTCAATCTTCCCCAGCATCAGGGTCTTTTCCAGGGAGTTTTCTCTTCGCATTAGGTGGCCAAAATATTTCAGCTTCAGCTTCGGTATCTGTCCTTCCAATGAGCAGTCAGGGATGACTTCCTTTAGGATTGACTGATTTGACCTCCTTGCAGGGGACTCGTAAGAGTCTTCTCCAGCACCACAGTTCAAAAGCATCAATTCTTCGGCGCTCAGCCTTCCTTATAGTCCAGCTCTCACAGCCATACATTACTACTGGGAAAACCATAGCTTTGATTAGACGGACCTTTGTCGGCAAGGTGATGTCTCTGCTTCTTACTATGCTGTTTAGGTTTGCCATAGCTTTCCTCCCAAGGAGCAAGCATCTTTTAATTTCATGGCTACAGTCACCGTCTGCGGTGATCTTGGAGCCCAAGAAAGTAAAATCTGTCACTGCTTCCATTTCTTCCCCTTCTATATGCCACGAAGTGACAGGGCCAGATGCCATGATCTTAAGTTTTTTAATGTTGAGTTTCAAACCAGCTTTTGCACTCTCCTCTTTCACCCTCAACAAGAGGCTCTTGAGATCCTCTTCGCTTTCTGCCATTAGGGTGGTATCGTCTGCATATCGGAGGTTGTTGATAATTCTCCCGGCAATCTTAATTTTGACCTCTGATTCATCCAACCTGGCGTTTCTCATGATGTACTCTGCATATAAGTTAAATAAGCAGGGCGACAATACGCAGCCTTGTCGTACTCCTCTCCCAATTTTGAACCAATCGGTTGTTCCATGTCTGGTTCTTACTGTTGCTTCTTGACCCTCATACAGGTTTCTCAGGAGACAGGTAAGGTGGTCTGGTACTCCCATCTCCTTAAGAATTTGCCAGAGTTTGTTGTAATCTACACAATCAAAGGCTTTAGCGTAGTCAATGAAGCAGAAATAGACATTTTTCTGGAAGTCTCTTGCTTTCTCCATGATCCAGCGAATGTTGGCAATTTGATCCCTAGTTCCTCTGCGTCTTCGAAACCCAGCTTGTACTTCTGGTAGTTCTCGGTTCACATACTGCTGAAGCCTAGCTTGTAGGATTTTGAGCATCACCTTGCTGACATGTGAAATGAATGCAATTGTACGGTAGTTTGAACACTCTTTGGCATTGCCCTTCTTTGGGATTGGAATGTAAACTGACCTTTTCCAGTCTTGTGGCCACTGTTGGCATATTGAATGCAGCACTTTAACAGCATCATCTTTTAGGATCTTAAATAGCTCAGCTGGAAGACTGTCATCTCCGCTAGCTTTGTTGTTAGTAATGCTTCCTAAGGCCCACTTGACTTCACTCTCGAGGATGTCCGGCTCAAGTTCAGTGACCGCACTATCATGGCTATCAGGGACATTCAGATCTTTCCTGTATAGTTCTTCTGTGTATTCTTGCCACCTCTTCTTAATCTCATCTGCTTCTGTTAGGTCCCTGCCTTCTTTGTCCTTTATCATGCCCATCTTTGCACAAAACGTTCCCTTGAGATCTCTGATTTTCTTGAAGAGATCTCTAGTCTTTACCATTCTGTAGTTTTCCTCGATTTCTTTGCATTGTTCATTTAAGAAGGCCTTCTTGTCTCTCCTTGCTATTCTCTGGAACTCTGCATTCAGTTGGATATATCTTCCCCTTCCTCCCTTGCTTTTTGCTTCCCTTCATTCCTCAGCTACTTGTAAAGCCTCATCAGACAGCCACTTTGCTTTCTTGCATTTCTTTTTCTTTGGGATGGATTGGGTTGCTGCCTCCTGAACAATGTTATGGACCTCCGTCCATAGTTCCTCAGGCACTCTGTCTATCAGGTCTAATCCCTGAAATCTATTCCTCACCTCCACTGTATATTCATAAGGGATATGATTTAGGTCATACCTGAATGGTTTAGTGGTTTTCCCTACGTTCTTCAATTGAAGCCGAAATTTTGCAACAAGAAGCTCATGATCTGAGCCACAGTCAGCTCCAGGTCTTGTTTTGACTGACTGTATAGAGCTTCTCCATCTTTGGCTGCAAAGGACATAATCAATCTGATTTCGATATTGGCCATCTGGTGATGTCCATGTGTAGAGTCTCCTCTTGTGCTGTTGGAAAAGAGTGTTTGCTATGATCAGTGTGTTCTCTTGGCAAAACTCTATTAGCCTTTGTCCTGCTTCATTTTGTACACCAAGGTCATGCTTGCATGTTCTAAATAGACAGTACTGAGCACTGATCCAGTACTAATGGCCAAATCATTTGAAGTCACTGTCACGGAAAGACAGAAGGATAAAGGAAAGGTTGATGCACAAATAATAGTTTTTCTGGTCAGAAAAACACAGTTATTCCTCTTGCAGAGGTTTATTGTTAATAGTGTGTGTGCGCGTATACACACACACCGATCATTGGTGGCTCATAAGTAATGGAACAAACCAACATAATTTCAAACTTAAGGGTCACCTTCAATACCTGGATGAAAATCCTTTGCAGTCAATGACTGCCTGAAGTCTGGAAACCATGGACATGACCAAATGCTGAGTTTCCTCCCTCAAGATGCTTTCCAGGCGTTTACTGCAGCCGCCTTCAGCTGCTGCTTGTTTGTGGGTCTTTCTGCCTTCAGTCTTGTCTTCAGTAAGTGAAAAGCATGCTCTATTGGGTTGAGATCAGGTGACTGACTTGGCCATTGAAGAACATCCCGTTTCTTTGCCTTGAGAAATTCTTGGGTAGCTTTTGCTGTAAGTTTTGGGTCATTATCCATCTGCAATATGAAGCGGTGCCCTATCAGTTTGGCAACATTCGGCTGAATCTGAGCAGAAAGTATAGCCCTATACACTTCAGAATTCATCACGCCGCTTTTATCAGCAGTCAGGTCATCAATAAACACCAGTGACCTGGTTCCATTGGCAGCCATACATGCCCATGCCATAACACTGCCTCCACCATGTCTGACTGATGATGTGGTATGCTTTGGATCATGAGCTGTTCCTTTCCTTCTCCATACGTTTCTCTTCCCATCATTCTGGTACAAGTTAATCTTGGTTTCATCAGTCCAAAGAATCTTATTCCAGAACTGGGCAGGCTTTTTTAGGCGTTTGCTGGCAAAGGCTAATCTGGCCTTTTGGTTCTTGAGTGTTACCAGTGGTTTGCACCTTGTTGTGAAGCCTCTGTATTTACATTCATAAAGCCGTTTCTTGACTGTAGATGTTGACAATGACATGCCTACCTCCGCAAGAGCGTTCTTGACCTGGCTAGATGTTGTGAAAGGGTTCCTCTTCACCATGAGCAGAATTCTGTGGTCATCCACTTCAGTTGTCTTCCGTGGTCTTCCAGGCCTTTTGCTGTTGCTGAACTTGCCAGTTGATCCCTTCTTTTCCAGGATGTTCCACACTATTGTATTGGCCACTCCCACTGTTTTTGCTATCTCTTTGATGGGTTTATGTTGTTTCCTCAGCCTAACGATGGCCTCCTTCACTCGCACGGACACCTCTTTGGACCTCATGTTGGGAGTTCCAGTGAACAGCTACCAAATGCAAATGTAATACTCAGAACCACCTCCAGGCCTTTTATCTGCTTGATTGGTCATGGGGTACCCAGGAATAGGGATGTACGAAACACCTACCTGGGTCCGTGCCGGGCAATCCGCGGTGGGGGGGAGGCACTCCGTCCCTCCCCCCAGAATCCTCGACGGGGGGGGTGATCCGGTCCTCCCCCCCGGAATCCTGCCCGGCCGGCTCTGCTCTGCAGCCAAGCCGCGGAGTCGCCAGCCAGCTCCGGCCGCCCGCAGCCGGACATCCGGCCACTGGGCAGCCCTGCAGGGACGCAAATGGCAGCTGTTGTAGCCACCGCCATTTGCGTTCCTGTATTGAGCCGCGATAGGCTACGTAAATATTTACGTAGCCTATCACGGCAGGGGGAAAAACCCCAGCGTACGCAAATGGCGGTAGCTGCCGCCATTTGCGTACACTGGGTTCCCCCCCCCCACCGTGATAGGCTACGTAAATACTTACGTAGCCTATCACGGCAGGGGGAAAAAAACCCAGCGTACGCAAATGGCGGTAGCCGCCACCATTTGCGTATACTGGGGTCCCCCCCCCCGCCGTGATAGGCTACGCAAATGGCGTCCCTGAGTTAGCCGTGATAGGCTACGTAAGTATTTACATAGCCTATCACGGCTATGAAGAGGAGGAAGCGAATGGCGGCCGCAGGACGGCCGCCATTCGCAAAGCAGCATGGACAGGAGCAGGTAAGTGCTCCATTTCGCGCGCCTTTTGTGGGTTGGGGGCGGCGGGGACTTCATCCCGCGCGCCTTTTGTGGGTTGGGGGGGCAGGGGCTTCGTTCCGCGACAGATTTCTGGGAGCCGAATGCACTGGCATTCGGCCTCACCGAGATCCATCGTGGAATTCTGACATCCCTACCCAGGAAACAGGCCACACCTGGCCATGCAGCTGCTTGTCAGCCATTCGTTCCATTACTTATGAGCCACCAATGACAGGTGTGTATGCCACTGGCTGTCCTTCCTGAATGGTTAGTGCCCCACTTTTGCCAAACCCCTTGAATTACAGCTGAAAGTCTTGACTTTGCTCCCATCTGGGTGTGTTTCCTTTCATCTTCAATGTGGTGGTGTACAGAGGCCAACTGCCAAAACAGTTATCCTTGTTCCAATATTTCTGGCCCTGACTCTGTGTGTGTGTGTGTGTGTGTGTGTGTAATCATTATTATCGAGTCAGGTGAATGCCTTGATTAGAGACTAGGGCACAAATTCCTCAGTAACAACTTAAGGATTATTCTCCTGAGCTTTTGGCGCCCAACAGAAACCCATCAAATAGGAAATGGAGAGCAATGGGGAATGGATAAGAGAGGGGAAGATTTATCAAAGGGGCAGAGGGAACAAACCTCCTTGAGATGCAGGGCGGGGGGCAGGGAAGAGCCATGCTGCTGTTAGCTTCTTCTTTTTAAAAGGGAAGTAAGCACGTAAAGAGGAAAATTGCATACAAGCTAAAGCTTGTTAGACTTAAAGTGTGGAATGCTTCCTGTCACCTTTTCACCTTGGCAGTGGGTCAAGGTTAAGCCTTAAAACAAAGTCATGGGACAGTTGCCTGTGTGTGTGCATGGGTGTACATGCTAGAGCTTCTCCACTAATTTCAAGACTAATTTTAGCTTCCTTCTCTATCAAGCTAAACACTGGTGTTTGACTAACAACATGGCTGGTGAAAAAGCAGGTGAGCATCCAAGGTGAACCACAAAAAGAGTGAATCGTCTCAGAATGCTGGACAAGGTTTTATTAGTAAAAAGGCCTTCTTCAAAGTGTTATTAAAATGTTTGCAGTTTCTTATAACAAAATGTCCCCTGCTGTAATTCACTGGCGACTCTGCAGATGGGTTTATGACCCCTTGAAGAAGGCCTTATAATAAAAAAAAGCCAAAATGCATTGGGCTTTTTACTAATAAAACCTTGCCCAGCATCCTGAGGCAATTCTCCCTTTCTTGGCTTCAACTAACAGCATGGTGCAGACACGGATGGGGAATGTATCACTCGCCATCAGCAACAGCATAGGTACTAATGAAAACAGATGGATCCTGTGTATTTGTGACACTGTAAATCGGCGGCGGGGGGGGGGGAACCTCTTTCAGCTCAAGGGCTGATTCAATTTCAGAGAAACTGTCAGGGTCAGCAGTCCAGTAGTGGGTGGGGCTCAAGGCAAAAGAGGTGGGGCCAGAATACCAGCATAGTTTAGCTTAACAGTCTTCCTTCCAGTGGCTAAATGTTAGGAGAGGCATTTCAGCCTTTTAGAATGGAGAAAAAACTGCACAAAAGCCGGGAGACCACTGAACAATGAGTGGTCAGAGGAATTGGGGGGGGGCGCAGAGGGAATAGCCATCCAGGGAACCCCAAGAGCTGGACTGGGAGCCCAGGAGGGTCAGATTTGACCTCTGGGCCTGAGGTTCTGCACCCCTGCTGTAAAGGGTCTGGAATACTCATATGATAGGGTTCAGCAACTGGAAGCCCCAGGGCCAAATCCTGTCCTCCCAGTTGCTCCATCCAGTTCCCAACCTAGAGATGAGAGTTGTGTGGAGTGGGGTGGCAGTAGCAACCAAATGTCTTCCAGGCAATCTACTTTATGACTCGGAGTAGGGGGAGGCCTTGACCAGCCCATGACCCTCCATCTCTTCCACAAATTGTCCCTCCTGCAAAACTAAAGACAGACAAGGGCCTCTATTAGGATTGGTGCAGTCTTTAACTCTTAGACTGAACTTCCTCAGTAAAAGTACTTATTTCGATGCTGTTCTCATGCAAGCATCAGTCTATAAAAGGGGGAACCGATACTAATGCACAATGGAAATGAAGAAGTCTGCTTGTTGACAGACTTAATGGGGCATTGCTCATAGAACATTGCATACTTGTCTGTACACACGAAGAAGGAGAATGAAAAGCATAAAGAGGAAGTATGTTTTTGTTGCAGACTGGCATTCTGCAGCAGGAACTGTAGCCTTCCTTTGCATGAGGACATTCGTTTCATCTTGACTGAAATTCATTTTCAAAACATGTAAAGGAATTCACAGTTTGCCAGACAGAAAGCCCCAAAGTCTGGCTTGGGCAGAGTATGACCGTCTTTGTCTACAAGCTGCCTCGCTCTGTGGCTAGGAGGCCTTTGATGGCAAAAAGTCTTGGACTCCTCCAATGAGAATTATTTGGAGGAAATGTCAACTCATCCTGCATCATTCCAATTTATTCTGCAATTCTTGGTCACTGTCCGTCTCTCAGTAGGAAGGCTGCATCAGTAGCTGGCTGGGAAATTAGCCTGGTGAATCTAACCGAGCTGCTATCTCTGCCTGAAGCCAAAAAGAAAACTGAACTGTGATTCTTTCAATCTGCCTCCTCATTAGGCTAGCAGCGTCACTGGCTTTCTCAAGAGTGGCTTCAGGACACGGGTGGCAGGAGAGGAATGATTTGCTATCCACACTCATTAGCATTCAGCAAATTAGTCGAGGAGTTTAAGGGTCAGATGGCAAGGGTAGACTATTTATGTTTAACATCAGAGTACAAGTATTGTAAGCTAATATCAGACAAACCCTCTTCATCCTTACTTCTAAAGCATTCCATGAACTTCCCTTGCAAAGGCTGGGGGAGGAATCTGTTCACTTCACATTTTAACGTGAACTTATGCAATATCACACTTACAAAACAATACGAGAACTGAAATGCCGTTATCCTTCAAAATTCGCACTTCTCAGAATTTTGCAGTAGGGTTAATAAAAAATTCATACAGAAAAGCACATATTAGGGGAAAGTGCACAGAAAAATGCATATATTAGTGGAAATAATATTCAAAAAGATGTATTAGGAAAATTGCTGGCAAAAACCCTGTATTAGGCAAAGTTGTGTACAAAAATGCATGTATTAGGAGAAATGTGTATGAAAATGCAGACAAATTTTCATGCAAACTTAAAAAAACCCCTCAACATTCAGGATGAACTGAATTTAAGACTGGAAAAATGGGAAACTGAAACTGAAATTGACAGATTCATCCAAACCTTTCTGTCGACCTACGTTTCTGCTCGTATTACCTGTTGTATCCCTACCTATGGCCTTCAGTTGTCCAAAGCTTCCACCCTCAGACATCCAAAGTTCTCTTGCTCTATTTAATGACTCCATCCATTCTCCCTTCCTACCTCTTATGGCTGGAACTCCCTTCCATAACCCCTGCCTGCATTCATGGGGGGTGGGGGGCTGTAGCTCTGTGGTAGAGCACATGCTTTGCATGCAGAAGGCTCAAGTCATGAGCTAATCATCATGAGAACCTCACTAAGATCCACATCAAAGATATTTTTGCAACATGGAGATACCGTCAGTGCAGATCCATGCTTTAGAAAGCAAACGTTTTCTGAGGGTAGACCAGCATTTTCTCTAACAAACATTTAAAAGTGTGAACGAAACACATTGATTGGGCCAGATGTACATCTGTATGTGTTCATGTGCTTGCACAGGTGTGAGTAAGAGACAGAAAGAGAGAGTCTGATGTCCCTACTTTATAAATTTGCTGTGGGAAATGCTGGCGTAATACTGGTGTATGGCAACAACTGCATTTGTCACATATAGTATGGAGCTGTCTTCGATATAAGGGGAAAAATTACTTGTGAAGTACAGCACAATGTGCATTCTAGTGATCATGCTCTGGTATTTGGGAGAAAGTTCTAGGAACAAAGGAGCTGCACTAATCAGCAATAAAAATGAGTCAGAAAGCAGCTGAAAAGAAAAAAATCTACTCTGCTTTGGAGAAGTTGTATACACGCACAAAAAAAGAGAGACACTTGAGAAAGAGCTGGTCAGAGTGCATTAGGTCAATTCCAAGAAAAAAGGGCAATCCTTTATAGCCTGTGGGTATTTTCCTCTCGTTTTTGTTGTCCTGGAGAAAGGGGCAAAGACCAGAATCTTGGGTAGAAATGAGAAACTCTTATAGCAATAAGCCACGACTGAGAAGCCAGACCCAAAGTTTCAAAAGCTTTTTATGAGTATCTCCACAACTCTCTTGTTATAATAACCAATCAGACTTCAACAGAGAAGGCCAGTTTGCTTATCAACACCCCAGGATGGAACTCCTCAAAAAAGTCAGAGATTCTCAGTCTTATACAGTCCTTTCAGACAGAAATCCCAGACCAATCTTCTCCTTACTCTACAGGAGATAAACTGGGGGGAAGCAACAAGAAAATTGCTGTGCCATGAGAACAAACGATAACTTATTCTCTTTCATGGCACACAGAATAATCTTCAAGATCTGAAATTCCTGAGACAAAAAAGTAAGGTTAAACATACTAGGTTTTCAAGAGAGATTTGATTTTTTTTAAAAGAAATATTTCCCTATAACACAAGCTTTTCAGTAGTACTAGTATTAATTAGTAAGCAGGTTTAGTAACAGGTGCAACCTGCAACAAAATGTTGCAGTGTGGAATGCTCCTGTTCAGAGTTCCAGACAGCTATACCCTTTTCTGGGATACTTCCATTCCATTCACCTTCCTTTCTAGTTTTCCATTTCTTCCTCAATAGTCAGTCAGCATTTCATTGCCAGTAAAGAATGCACACTCCTCACTGGGCTGTTTTGGGGTTCCCACCGCTTAGTTTTTTTTCCTAAAGTTTTTTTTTTAATTCTTCTGGAAATTGTAGGGGTTCCTTGAGCCTGCCAGTACTTCCCTGTTGTGTGTGGATTCTGGTGTTTTGGCTGCCTAAGGAGCCACGCTCGGAGGACGAGTTCGCTAGCAGCATGGCTGTGCTGGCTGGAGATTATGGGAGTTGTAGTCGAACACATCTGGATGGCGCCAGGTTGGAGGGTGGCTAGGATAATGTATAAGCCTATATTTGGTGGCTAACATTTAGCCTTATTAATAAATGCTGCAATTGTGTGTTATTTAAAGACACATTCATTCCAAAGCTTTTATTTAAATCATATTTCCTGGGATAAAAATGGCCTGTAAGGGACAACACTGTTCAGTCCTGGCATGTGAGATTATTTGTTAGAAGACTTGTCAGAACATGGCAAAAGAATGCTAAAGATAAGAATGTAAGAAGAGCCCTGCTGGATCTGACCAGCGGCTACCTGATGCGTCTGGGAAGCCCACAAGCAAGACATGAAGGCCCTGTCTTCTGTTGCTGCTCTTAGTAGCTGGTATTCAGAGGGACGGTACCTCTGAAACTGGAGATTGCATACAGGCATCATGACAAATAACCATTGATAGCCTTTTTCCTCCATTTGTTTAATCCTGGGGTCCCAAACCTTTTTGGACATGTGGGCACATTTGTGAATTTTAGAAACTGTTGTGGGCACCACCACAAAATGTCTAATTAGTGGATTGCTGATGATGTGTGTCTACTGGACACTGCAATGTCTCTTTAATAAGGGATTGTCGAAGTCGGCTAATTGCTGGCGGTGCAATACAGCTAATGCTTGTTTTAAACATATGTTTTGGCAATGCTCAGTAGTTGCTTTTGATGGGGGAGGAGGCTATTACACAGATAAATTTTGTACTGCAACAGTCTTCAATATTCACTGAGGTATATGCTGTTTTAAATTATTTACCTGCTTCGTGGCAATTAACAAACCGTCAGCGTAAATGGATTCTCTATGCCCTCTTGACAGCTAAAAGACTGCAATTACAACACTGGAAGGATAAACGCTCACCTCCTATAATGCAATGGACTGAGAACTTTACAGTGCCTTCAATATTTGAACGGCTGATGCATAGACGACACCTTCAAATGGATACTTGTTTGGATATCTGGTCCACTTTTGTTGCAGCCTATGTATAATTGCTAGAAAGTTGCATGCATTTAATATGTATACCTTACTATGGATATATACAAATCCATGTACGTATATTAAAAAAGAGGGGGGAATTTAAAAAAGCATTTGCGGGTACCCATTGGCACCACATTGGAGACCCCTGGTCTACTCCATCTTTTAAGTCATCTAAATTAGTGGCTGTCATCACATCTTGTGGCAAGGAGTTCCATAAATCAATTATGTGTGGTATGTGCTGTCTCTCAGACTATGATTGCCAACAAGCCATTATTTTGCTGGTCCAAGCTGTAAAATTGTGCTGTCAACTAAGCAGTACTGAAGTCTGATCATCAGTTAATTCCCGGTTTATTTATTATTGCATTTATATTTATTATTGCATTTATATCCCGCCTTTATTCCTCTTGCAAGGAACCCAAGGCGGCTTACATTATCCTCCTCCTCTCCATTTTATCCTCACAACAACAACCCTGTGAGGTAGGTTGGGCTGAGAGTGTGTGACTGGCCCAAAGTCACCCAGTGAGCTTCCATGGCCGAGTGGGGACTAGAACCCGGATCTCCCAGCTCCCAGTCCAACACTCTTGCCACTACACCATACTGGCTCTGCCAGGCTCCACCCATAAACTGCTAGGGGTAGGATCCAGCTATGCCCCAGCCCTAGGGCCAATTACAGTGAACTAGCATAAACCAATACTTGTGCAATGTATACAAAATTGTAAGCAGGGATGTGGCAAAGATTCAAAAGAGACTCAATAAGCAAGCAAAAATAACAACAAAAACCCTACTTCACTACCACACAGGCAAATGGGTCCACAGGCTGGCATGCCTAACAAACTCCACTAACTTATCCTAACTTAAGTGTCTGTTTCGAATGTTAATGTCCTAGGTGACCGTGGCCCAGGTTATTGGGGGGGGGGGGAACCTTAGTCCAAGACCATGGTTTGAAAGCACATGAGGCAGTAACCTTGCTGAAGCTAAGCAGATCTGGGTCGGTAAGTACCCGGATGAGAGACCACCTGGAAATCCTCTGTATGTTGACTTCCATGATGGATGGAAGGAAGGTGGGATATAAATGTTACTAATAATACAGAAAAAAACACGGTCTCCTTTAAGTTCCTCACCATGTCCTATAATCATCCAAGGAGGCTCCGTTGAGGGTAGCGGCTCTGTCAGGGGATCATCATGTTGCAATCAGGTCTAGAACCTTCTCAGTAGTGGTGTCACACCTCTGCAACTCCCTGCCCAGAGAGAAGATTGTCTAGCCAGAAGGATAGTGAAAATTGTCCCCTTCAGGAGGGCTTTCCCCTTCTCTAGATTAACTAAAGATGAAATGTTTAAAGCCCGTTATTTTATTGCGTTTACTTTTAATTCTTTCATAATGAGTGCTGTGTTAGATCTGAATTAGGACATTGCCAGGAAATGATATAAATTGGAAATATAAACTATAAAATATTCTGAAACTGACTCACATCTTTGTTGCCTCACAGTTTATA
This sequence comes from Heloderma suspectum, assembly GCF_057233095.1. Taxonomy (NCBI): domain Eukaryota; kingdom Metazoa; phylum Chordata; class Lepidosauria; order Squamata; family Helodermatidae; genus Heloderma; species Heloderma suspectum. The sequence continues at coordinate 31,515,659 of NC_139460.1, read as the reverse complement.
TTGATTCATCTAGTAGAGACTGAACCAACCAACTGCACACAACACTCTGTATGTATTCCACATGTAAGACTTTGGGAGGCGCAATGGGAGGCTCAGTTTTCAGGCAGATTTTTTTAATGGTAGTTTCAGCCATCATGTGATGGATATTCTCTTCTTAAATATGCTGCCCTGTGGTAAGAATCAGAATGCACCCTAAAGGAAGCTAACATTTGCAGTCTCATGATGCAAAAAAGATCCTCATGACTGGTCAAAAGTTAGGGGCCTCATAGAAGAGAAAATGAGGCACTGATAGAAATTTTCATGTCCAGTTAAAGCATGTGGCATAGCCCTCCGATGACTATAACATTTTAGAATATACAAGTGAGACCTTATATCTAATGGGGAGTGCTGCTGTTTAGGATTCCAGCCACTACATTCCATTCCCCCTCCCTGCACCAATTTCTGCTTCCCTCCCCCAGTTCTACAACAGTCAGTCAGCAGTTCATGGCCAATGAGCACACCCAGTCCTCTTGCAGTGCCCTTTTGGCTACATATACAATGGCACTCACAGCCTGATAATCAGAAATTGAGGGAATGATAACTGAATGATCCCCCCATATCTCTATCAATACCCCCTGCACATAGAAAACTAGGCTAGACTCCTTCTTCTTCACCTGCTAGAGCTCAATGAGCAGGAACACTTTTACATGGAGGAAGCATTCAGTTAATGCAATTCTCCACTTGCGTTCCAAAGTGGTACAGCCCCAGGAGGAGTAAATTTATGCACTCTATGAATACACACCCTAGCTCTGACTTGCAAGCCATCAAGAGCAACTCCACAAACTGGCAGCCAAGTCTCACAGCTGTTTCCCATAACTATATATTAACATACTGAAGATAATGCACACTGCTTTTCCAGCACATTTGTGCCTGTGATGTTTCGGCATGTGTGTGCACTGCGACACTTTGGTTCAACACACATTTTCAGGTTTTTAAGGCAGGGAGAATCATGAATTCAACATGTGGGGGAAGCAACTCGTGTTGACCTTGATACATAATATCTGATAATGTGGAGACTTGGCTCTCAATTACAGAATAGTACCTTCACTGGGAAAAACAATACCCTTTGTTTGAACACCAGATTTTAAAACAAACATTTATTCTAATGGAATTGCTCCTAAGGCCAACCAATCACGATTCGGCTTCCCTTTCCTCCCAGAATTGTATGCAGTGACTTTTGGCAACAGACAGAGTGTAGAAAATTTGATGAATGATATAGCTGTACACGTTCCATATCATAGTCACTGTACACACAGCAACCAGCCATTCAATTAAAAAAAAAAAAAATAAATTCTGACCTCCCACCTAATACTGGTAAAACTATCAATGATGGAAAATGTTCTAAGCTGAGATCTGGACTCATGAATCTATTAGCGAGTTTTCCTGTACTTGAAACTCTGGAGTTGGTAAAAGAAACACAAAACAAGGCTAATTGTCAGATACATTCAAAAGATGGATTGTGTCGCCCTACTGTGTGGAATACTTAAGTTCTCAAAACATTCTCCTGGAGAATGTATTCTGTTGACCGCTAATGATAGTTATTAGTTAAATCACATCCTACTCACAAAAAAGAAACTTAGAAAAATAGAAAAGGGATTTATTTTAAGTTTTTTTAAACACCTGAGAAATATGTATATCTGAACTGCTTTGAGCCAACATTTACAGAATAATTACTGAACTGGAAAGACGTGTTGGTGTGTAGTCTGGCTACATAAGATGGGCCTCAATGATCGTAAGCCCCCAAACCTGGAGGCTTACAATCATTCTGTGCAGGGCAGGAAGAACAGCAGAGGCCATCTTCACCTCCCTGTCCTCATGCCTGCATATTCCGCTAGACACTTTTTTGCCCATCTAGTGAAGGCGTTTTGGAGGGGGAGGGAGGAGGCTGACAGAGGCTCAGGATAGCTTGTATCCTGGCCTCTCCAGTCTCCTCCCCTCCCCGCCCACCACTCCCTTTTCCTCCCCTCCAAGGTCAAGTTCCTGACCTTGGAGGCCAGCCAGCATGGTTCTTTCCGAGGAGGGGGGTTGGATCTCTGATTCTACCCTCCGAGGTTGGACTTTTCTCCGTCCTCGGATCAGTGAAACTGAACTATCCTATGGCCCCTCCGATGCTGTCTAGGGGTCACAGGATTCCTGTCTGATTCTCATACCCAAAGTCAAGAAACATTTTCCTTTTAAAGGAAGCTCAGATAAACTTTGCATTGAAGTGCTACCTCAGAAATTTCCTTCACCAAACTAAAGTGTGCTGTGTTTGTTATTTCACAACCAAATTTGTTTGAAAATATGGTTAGATAGTTCCAGATCAGAGTTCATACTATGAAACACAGCATACAATAGTTCAATTCTCTGTGCATACCATTTTGGCCCATGTAAGAAAAAGAAAATCAAAGTCTCCATGAAGATCTCTTCTTCAATAAAGCACTTTGAACAATATTATTTCTTCCACATCATCAGTGTACATGATGCCTTAAAAGGGTAGAAGAGGGAGAGCAGGATAATAGTGGTTCATTTTCATTATGTGACCGTACAGTCCTCATGGGCCAGTGGAAGACATTAAACATTTACAGTTTTTATTCATTATCTTTCCTTAACTCGTTTCTTTTTCCAATTCCTTTCATTCTTTTATGCCCTAGTGCATGTTGGAAATTACCTAGGTAACTGTGTTCTTTGATATAAGATACTATACAATAAAAGTTAATATCTTATATAGATTTAAGGGCCAAAAGTCCTGCATGATTAGCATTCTGAACCGGGCTTCAACAAGATCAAGGCAACCCAACAGAATCAATATTACAAATATTACAATATTGATTTCTTGCATGGCTTGGGACCAGAGTACTTGAAGGAACCCCTGCCTCTATACAAGTCTGCCTGTGTGCTGAGATCCTACCTAACCCAAGGCCCTCCTCTGGGTGCCCTTGTCATCAGAAGTGTGATGGGTGATGATTGGGGATAAGGCCTTCTCAACACTGGCACCCCTCTTATTAAGTTCTCTCCCCAGAAAGGCTCACCTGATACCTACTTTGCTAACTTTCCATTGCTAGATGAAGACCTTTTTTATTTTCCCAGCTTTTAATTGATAAACTCTGATGATTTTATTGGTGCCAGTTTTAATCTGCGGATGGAGAAGAATTTGGGTCAGAAGTTTGACATGAAATAGAAGCTCCAACCCAAGTGTGGTGAATGGCTCCCTCAGTGAAATTTTGGGAATAAGGCAACAGCTGCATGTAATGGAACACTAAAAAGAGGTGCAAATTAACATTTGCATAAACTACCTCCTCAAAATAATTGTATAAGCTACCAATGTAGTGTTCTTTTTCATATATATGTACACAGTTTGGTAGGATTTAATAGAATTATACACATAACTGATACTTTCAAAGAACCTAAAATCTGCACAGCTTAAATTTATGACTAGACTCTCCATAAGATAGCAGCAACTGCCAAACAAAAAAAGTATGTGGACACTTGGGCATAATCCCACAGTGCGGCTTAATATGTGTATCTGTAGCAATACATATTCTAGAGCAAGACCACCTTTTCATAACAGTAGCCATATGATGCCAATATAGACTTCTGACCCTCAAATCTCACATGGTGATGTTATATCGCCGTCCTTTCCACTGAGAAGAGACTCACAATCTGGTAACACATGCTTTCAGTGCTTCAGGAAATTCCCATTTAAAAATGAGATTCCTACTTTCACCCATGTTGAACCCAGCATCCAGTGTAGCAAAGTAAAGTTCCTAGTGCCTAGGAATTTGAAAGCTTTTAAAAAATCACTACTTCAGCAGTAAGAAAATATATGTTATTAAATGCAAAGAAATAAAAGTATTTCTTAGGAGAAAAAAATGGGTGCTTTCTTATTTGCACTGTGTGCCTAATATTCCACAGTTCTTTATTAAGTATTTTCTGATTTTAGAATAATAAAATATAATGTTGACTTTGATAAAGTCATTCATGATAACCTAATATTGATAATCATAAAATGTATATTTGTGTATATTATCACATTTCATTAAACATTTAGAAATAAGTTATAAAAATATTTTTAATATCACAACACACACCCTAAAGGCCGTATTTTAAGAGGTCTTGCTCATATCCATGGATTGTCGGACATCAGCAACAGCTTCAGGCACTCGGACAATCATATTGTTCATAAATTTCTTCAAGCAGATTTGACAACCCAATCGAGATCTACAGCAGGGGACAGAAAGCAGCTTGTAAGAACACATTAATGTGACAGTACTTCCTGTCAGGCTCAATGCGAAGAATGAATATTAGATGCAAGGTCAGAAAACTGGAACAAAAACTTAATTCCATGCTCAACTAAACATTAGACTACACAATAAATATTTAGCTTTAGACAATTCAATGCACTTTGCATACGTTTATTTTAATTCTTACAACCACCCTGTAATGTATGTCAGTATTATCCCAAGATTGCAGCTAAGGCTGAGAAAGAGGGTAGCTTGGCAAAGTTAAGATTTCCTGTGCTCAAGTGGTATATCTAAGATAGCATCAAATACTGAGCTTCACTCTTGGTTCTATTTATTTTACTTATTTACTTTCTTACTATGTATGCAAAATCACAAGAAAGAACTATCTGCCAAAAATGTTTCCTTTTCGAAACACACTAAGAGAATATAACATGGAAAATGTTTTTGGCAGATAGTGAATACTGCATTCAGAGCTGGAAAGAAACTCCAAAAAATGCTTTTGCTTTGGCCTCTCTTATTGTTTTGGAAAGTTAATTCAAAATTTTAGAAGCCACCAAACAAGCTTTAGAAATAAAGGTTAAAAAGCAGACTTATAGACTTAGGCTAGATACAGGGCTCGTTCACATGTAATGGCAGCAAATTGTGGATTAATTAACCCACTGCAAATCTTGGGTTAATTAACCTACGATTTGTCAGGTTGTGTGATGTGCACATGCTGCTGCTTTGAATATGCAACCTCTGATTGGCCCAACTATACATTGCTTCGTGATATGCGAACCTGGACGCTATGGGTTATTCGTGGGTTAAACAATACAGTTAACCTATGAACTAATCATAGGAAACCTAGTGGGTTAATTAAACCATGATTTACAGCTATTATGTAGGAACATGATCACTGTCTTACAGGTAGAAGGCCTGTATCACTGAAGGTCAAATTAAGAGTTATCCAGAGGAAACATGACTGCTTTTATTATGCAAAACCCAGAGGCTCCATTTGGACATCATGATAAACCATAGTTTATTTTGATGGGAATGCGACACAACTGAGCCTCAGGTTTCCTCATTCTTCTCCTCCTCCTCCAGCGGCCCTCTGAGGAGATTGCAAGATTTGCTTTTGTTTTGATCAACTGCAGCTTACATCCCAACCCTAAACTGGTGAAACTGTGGTTAATCTTAACAATGGTTTGTTGAAACAATCTAACTTCATAACCCATAAGATTAACCACAGTTTGTTGGGTTCAGACAAAGATGGAAAGCTGCAGTTTATAAAAAACTGAAGTGAAAGCTTCCAGTCTTCTCTTTATCATAAAGATAAGTTCAGCCTGCTGTGACTTAGACCGGACGTCATATATTTAGTATAAACTAAACAGTGTGTAAGATCCTTTGGTAGCTTTTAAGATGGTTCCACCTTACGTTTTTGTCAACCCATAGGCAAGATCCAGCATATCCATTTCTTCATCAGTGATTGCATCTAGCTTTTCAAATATGTGGTCTTCAAAGATTAAGTGACAAGTAGAGCATGCAAGCGTTCCTTCACAGGCACCTAATGATAAACAAAACAATTACACCCTCATATATAGACTAGATTTCTGGAAAATTACACCATGTTAATTTTACATGTTATATACATATCTCAAAACTTCTCAATAACCCAAAGTATTTCAGGTCCAATACTTGAGCACATTTAATGTGGTTTAAATATTTAAATAAATTCAAAGCTCTGAATTATTCTTATTAGAATATTTGTAAAAATTTTAACCCTGGATAGTTCAATAGCATTCCATTACATTTAACTCTTAAGGGGAGGAGGGGAAATGAAAGCATTAAAAACTGTTAACATATTGATTTTAGCATATCTAAATAGCTATGCCTTAGATATGAGGCTGGGCCAAAAGTTTTCCACAGAGTTTGGCCAAACTTGGGGGAATTTTCAGCAAAGGTCTATCTCCCTCACTGTTTTCACTGCTCTTCGCCCCCCCCCCCAGCAGTGAAGACAGCAATGGCTATCCCAGTGGGTGCCATCCCTCCCACCCCCCAGTAATGACATTACATCGTCACATAGAATAATTTCAGGAGTATTCAGGGGGAGGAGAACAGTAGCTGTCAGCTGCAACTGTAAGTCTGCCCTTTCACACCAAGAACTGCCAAACAAGCCTCCCACATCTTTAACACCTGAGAATATGGTGGTGAAGGAGGGGGCTGCATTTTGAGAGGGCACTCCATTTCTTATAGTCCCCTGACAAAAATTAATTAGCTTCAAAACTACCCAATTTGACAGGTATTGTATCCATTCATCAAGGGAGCAATCCTATGGCTCATAGACAGTCTGGGGATAGTTTGGATTCCTGGATCCAAAGTCGGAGTAAGCGCTTCGACTTTGCAGCCAGGAATCGCAGCTCCCTACCCTGTTCCCCTCACAGCCGGTGCGGAGAGAACTGAGCTGGCTGCCTCTCCAAGGTCACAAAGGCGACCTTGGAGAGGAAAGAAACAGGTGTCTCAGGGTGTGCTAGCGGGAGGGGAGGGGACTGGGGAGGCCAGCTTACAATGTACCCTCAAGCCTCCTCAGCCTCATTCCCTCCCACTCCACAGAGCCCCAGCTAGACAGGCAAAAATGCAGAGCGGGAGGAGCATGGAGGTGAAGATTGCCTCTGCCGCTCCTCCCAGTCTGCATCGGATGGCCTTAAACCTCCCGGGTTCGGAGGCTTATGGCCATTCTGATAGTAGTGCGCCCTAAGTTACCATTTTATGAAACAACATTTTTTGATATGGAACATTTTCCACCCATCACTGTACTGTATTTATCTTTTAATGTTTTCTACCTTTACCTGTAGTCAAAAAAGAACTAACATGCATGAAATGTCACAAACTATGTTTGTACAATAATCCTTGTGTACTCTGTCTACTCATTTTCCCCATCACCTGTGGATGTTCATAATAATTTAAAGAACTATATTTACTATTTAAGGGAAGGGGAATATCTAGCTGAGACATAACAGTGGGGCCTGCTCCAAAATGTCAATGCGGAGAGCCTCTGTTCAGTGTTGCAGGCAGCCAGCCATGCCCTCTTTATTCCATTCCATTCCCCCTCTGTCCAGTTTTCATCCCCACTCAGCATTCTCTAGACATGGAGCATGCTCAGTCCTCATTGGGTCCTCATTCTTTGTTTGGTGGGGGGAAAACACTCCTTCAAGGTTTGTTTCCTAAATATTTTTTGTATTTCTGCAAACATTGCAAACCCTGAGCATGCCTCCCTCTTGTTTCTCAGTGGCCCCCTTATGGCCAAAATCCTGACAGTAATCAACAGCTGAGTTCACTATTAGAGGGAATGATTTCGTTTAAGGACAACGTAAGGTGTCCCTGAGGTTTCTGATGCAAATTAACCCATGAACCAGGAGGGGTTGCAGCATCCTGGTTTCTTTTCTCCAATAGATCTTATTTAGGTATAGTAGGAAACATGAATTGCAACAGGAATTAATAATGACAGATCAGGATGCGTAAAAGATGCGTTTATGCCTCTAGTAAGAATTAACAATAGAGCTAAAGCCAGAATAATTAAAGATAAAAATGTGGACACGGAGGTCATCTTACAACAGAACAGCCACTTTATTGAAAGAAAGCTATGCTAAAGGTAGGAAGGACTGCGACAAACCAATATGTTTAAGTCTTACTGGAGCAGCAAGCTATCTGTACCTGCAACGCCCCCTAGTGACAAGTACACAAAAGTCTTTACAGAACAGGAGCTTCTGGTAACAATTTGCAGTGTTTAATGAGATTTTTCAATAATGACACTAATTTTCTGTAACTTTCTACATATTGATAATCTTGCATTCCTTATGCGGCTTAATAAAAAATGTGAAAATGTCACATATTGACATATTATACAATATAGTAGAATCCTAATCAGAGTGACAATAGTTAAAATATTTCTTATTACCTCAAGTATTTTAAACTCTTTATTTTAATCACACTGTCTAAGTATTTATTATTGTGTTAACTGTTTTCATTTTTGTAAGCTACCTTGAAAACATTGATAAAAGGCAGAATAACAGGAATGTTTTAAATAAAATAAAATAAGGCAGTATCCTGGAAGATCAGGACAAGGGGATCAGAGAGAAAGACAACAGTTATACCATGAATCAGAGGGGATAAATCAAAGAAAACAGGAAAGAGATTTTAAGCCTGGGTCCAATAGAGGCAGGAACCAATGGTGGAAGAAACACAGGAGCATTAAACAGATATAAAAGGAAAGGTAGTTGGTCACTTGTTGTACAAGAGTCAGAAATAGAATGACCAGTCATAGCTGTCTGACTGGAACAGTTGAGCAGGCAGGTGGGGGAGAGCCAGTGTAGTGTAGTGGTGAGAGTGATGGACTGGGAGCCGGGAGATCCGGGTTCTAGTCCCCACTTGGCCATGGAAGCTCACTGGGTGACTTTGGGCCAGTCACAGACTCTCAGCCCAACCTACCTCACAGGGTTGTTGTTGTGAGGATACAATGGTGAGGAGGAGGATAATGTAAGCCGCCTTGAGTTCCTTGCGAGAGGGAGAAAGGCGGGGTATAAATGCAATAAATAAATAAATAAATAAATAAATAAAATAACATACTCTAAGAAGGTTAGAGTGCAGCAGCAGCCCAGGGTTACCCCATAACTCCTTAAGGATCAGAAAGAGCAGCACACGAAGCAGCTCCAAGTACTGCATTCTAAGGGAGTTCCCACTGGATGGAGGTGAAAAGCTAGGCAAGTTCATCTGTTTATTTCATCTAGTCACTGGGCTTAACCTATGATCTGAGTCAGATGGAACATGAGATCTTTATCTTCCTGATAGTATGGCACTTGAGGAAAGTAGAAATGGTAAGACAGGAACTGGAAACGTATCCCACAGAATGAAATATATGCCTTTTGTAAGTCATGTTATGCACAAAAGGCAATCCATTATGTATGGAGAACCCTCCAACTGCAGAGCAGAATAAAATCAGGGCTTCAATTAGACTGTTGAAATGGGAAGGAACATTTCTGCAGGAAAAAAAATAGTTTATTCATGGAGACCATGCCAGATTAAAAACATGTCTGTTCCAGAATGCACTATTTGGTTTACTTTTAACATTTTCTAGTTTTGTGGCTCTCTAGTAAAAACTTACGCGTAGCTCTCTCATTAATATTAGTGGGATCTATAAGTGCCTAACTTTTGCTGGTAATTTTATATGCTGGCTAACTTTTTGCCATATATTTTGGAGTAAAAAAAATAACAAAATTTCATTTCCGTATGAAATCATATATTCTAGTTATAGGAAATTAAGTACTTTTACTTACCAAACCCATCTATGTCTAGATTGTTATTAACCACAACATCCAGAAGAGAATCCCCAACCTTCCCTTGGGCTGTTAGCTTGTCACCATCACGATTTATGAAGTGCACAGTAACCTTATCTTTTGAGCTGAAAAAAACAAAACAAAACAGGATCTTCAATCATTTTGATGTATAACAGTGTGAGAGACTCAAAAGGACTATACAGTTTTCTGGAGACTGGGTAAGCAACATGACAACACAAACTTTGAATATTTGTGGCACCTGTTCAAGATTCTCCAGAAAAACCACATCACTAGTCAGATACAACTCCCTAACAGTCTAGGCAATTCTTAAATCATTGCATACTAAACACAGTTCTAATTTGACTACATCCAATAAAATATGGACAGGACACTTGTGTAATTTATAATTAAGTCCAATCAGATGTCAAGGTATCCATGGATTACTACTTCCACATTCAATTAGATACAATGGTGGGTGCTCTCATAGGATGGCTGTGACGTTGTCGATGACAGGGATTTTATAATGTAGTAGTATTAATCAGGGTACAGATCTTGATGCTACTGTAACTGGTAACTCATTAAAATAAGAGTACATAACCCTTGTATATTCTTCTTGTTTGTTCAGCTAGAATAAATAGCATGTTTTTGCCCATGGATCCTTTGGGAGGAGGAAGAGTGTCAAAGTGGCCTCTGTAGAGTTCAAGTTGACCAGGTAACTTTGAAGCTTAAAGGCAATGAAATATAGATAGATAGATAGATAGATAGATAGATAGATCAGAAGAGAGGAAATAGGCTCTCTAGGGAATAAAGGCCTGACTGTGAGAACTGGGCCTCTGGGCCCTCCTGCTCTTATCAATGAATGCTGCTAACTCCTACTTACCTGTACCACTGGTTATTTATCTGTGAAGCAGAGAAAGGACAAATCAAGGACACAAAATAACATCATCAGTTTATTTGCTGGAAGAGAGCAACCACAGTGACCAGGGGGCTGGAGCACCTTTCCTCTGGGAAAAGGCCACATCATTTGGGTCTTTTTAGCTGGGAGAAAAAAGTGAATGGGAGGATGGGTATAAATAGGTTTATACAATTATGCACTGTGTAAATCAGGGATGGGTGACTTGTGGCCCTACAGATGTTTTGCTCTATACTTTCCATCATCCCTCAACATTGGGTATGCTGGCTAGGGCTGTTGGGAGTTGTAGGCCAAAACATCTGGAGGGCCACAAGTTTCCCACCCCTGGTGTAGAGAAAGTGAACAGAAAGAAAATTTTCTCCCTCTCTCTAGAACTTGGGAAACCCTCACTTGGTACAGCTCAAAGCTTGGAGGTAGGGAACACTGCTGTAGCAGTACCAATAACAATATATTTATTAGCGTTTATATCCCATTTCACATGTGGGAAATATTAATATACCTATAAATAACTGGGGGTGGGGTGTATGTAAATACTGCATAAATTGGGCCTTTGTTTAAATTAACTTTTTATCCCACCTTTCCTCCAATAAAGTCAGGACAGTGTACATGGTTCTCACCTTATCCATTTTATCCGCACAAGAATTCTGTGAATCAGGTTCTACTGAGAGATCAAGACTGGTCAAAATCTCCTAATGAGTTTGAAGGCTAAAGCTCAGTGGGAATCAGAACGTGGTCCTACTCTAACCACTACACCACAGTGGCTCTTTCTGCAATCATCAAACCTTCAATGTAAGCAAATTCAGTATAAGCAAATGTAAAGTGATACACATTGGGGCAAACAATCCTAACTTCACATGTACGCTGATGGGATCTGAGCAGGTGGTGACTGACTACAAAAGGGGTCTTGGGTTTGTGATAATTAGTTCTATGAAAATGTTGACCTACTGTGCAGCTGCTGTGAAAAAGGCAAATTCCATGTTGGACAGAATTATAAAACTACCAGTATCATACTGTCCTTATACAAATCTATGGTATGACCACACTTGGAATACTGTGTATAATTCTGGGGACTTCTGGTAAGGAGCCATGTCGTCCTGGCAGTGATTTGCAGGGCTCCGCAGGTCACTTCCTTCAAACAGCTGTGAAAAGGTTGAGAAACCTTTCCCTCCCCCTGGAAAATAAAGGGGAAGCCTGCAGTACCATCCGGATGAAATCTTAGAAGAACAGCTGCCTTTGCGGAGGATGCAAAGGGGCTCAAAACTAAGGTCAGTCGTTGGAGATAAACACCTACTGAAACGCTGTTTTGAAACTCTTAATTAAGAGAATATAAGGACGGGCGTGCTCCAATCTTAGATAGTATTTGGAAACTTAAGCTACCAGCAAGCACCACTTGCACAGCAAAAAGCGGAAGTATGGCAGTTGTATAAACCTAACCTGAATTAAAATCAAGGAGTTGCAGACTTCTACAAAGTGAATTTAGCTCAAGAGGTCCTTTCAAAAGAAGAAAAAGGAAAGAGTACTAAGACTGTTTGCATTTTTGAATAAGTATTACAGTCTAATTAACTTTCTATTTCTTTAAATCATTGTTTGAAGGTTTTAATGTTTGAATTTATATGTCTGAAAGCTATGTTTTTGTCCAGTTGCTTTTTTCTTCTGCATGACCTTGAGGAAGCGACGAAGTCAAAATAAATAAATCTTTGGCAGAAAGCCTGGAATAGGCTGGAATAATATCAACTTGTGGGCTGACTGAGTAAAATTTATTACCGAAGGAGTATTGCTGACGCCTGTTGGATGTTAAAAAAAAATCAGCAGCTTATGAAAAATCTTTCTTCTTTTCATGTTCTTTTTTTTATCTCTTTTTCTCTTTTTGATACTGAGAGAGATCTCTTTTGGCATTGGAGGATCAATAACGTACTGGATATCCAGATAATTAATTTATAAAGGAAGTAATGAAGAAGATAATTGAATGAGTGCTATGAATTTGGATAAACCAGCAAAGGATATCAAAACAATTCGTAGTGGAGCGAATACCTGGGAGATGCCTACAGAACAATTAAGTAGAAATACTAAATCCAGGAAAGGATCTCGAAAAGAGACTCCAACGGGAGCGACAAAATTATCAGTGAAAGCAACATCTATAAGCAAGGAAGAGGTACCTGAGCAGAAGCAAGATATACATATATAGGCCCCTAACATTTTTTTCTTTTTTTTCTTTTTATTTTTTAACTAACTTTTTTCCATTTATTTGTCTTGTAACACACACTTTAACACAAGTAGGATTTTGCTTTTAACCTCTACTGAGTAGAGGAACAGGCACAGGCTAGTCTAGAACAATCACAAAGCTAGACACAAAAAGGGAAAAGAGGCTATGGAAGGATAAGACTCTCCAGTGGTGGTGACCTGCAAGGTTTGTTTTCTTGCCTGAGAACAACATGGCCTACACCTGCAACAAATGCAAGTTGATCACGCAGCTGGAAGAAAAAGTGGACTGGAGCGGCAACTGTCGACCCTCCGGGGAATAAGAGAACACAAAGAGTTCTTGGACAGAATGGGGGAACTACAGCAGCAAAGGGAAGATCAGAAGCTTGAAGAGCAACAGCAAGATGAGGCAGTGGGAAATGCTGAGGTGAAGAAAAATGGAGTAGAGGATACTCCTTGGAAAAGGGTGACAGTTAGGAGAAGAAGAACTAGATGCCACTCTGCACCAGTGGAAGCAGTGGAGCTGTGGAACTGATTCCAGGTACTTGCGGATGAGACTGGAGGACAGCCTGCAGAGGAAGAATCACAGGGAAACCTACATGAGACTGAGCAAGAGGCTGAAGGTAATCAAACAGAGGCGATGAAACCCAGGCCTACAACAACAAGAAGAGAGGAGTGGTAGTAGTGGGAAATTCCTTGCTGTGTGGGATCGAGACCCACGTATGTCGCGAAGACCCGTGGACTCGCCAGGTATGTTGTCTCCCGAGAGGACGAATTAGAGACGTGACTGAAAGGTTGCCTGCACTCATAAAGCCCACTGACAGGTATCCCTTTCTTCTCATCCATGTGGGAACAAATGATACCGCCAAGCGGAGCTACAAAGAAATCACATCAGACTTTGAAGCTTTGGGGAGGAAACTCAAGAACTTTGGGGCCCAGATAGTTTTCTCATCCATCCTTCCAGTAGTTAGAAGAGGGATAGAAAGGGAACGAAAAATACTCCGGGTAAATGACTGGCTATGAAGGTGGTGCCGACGAGAGAGATTTGGATTCTGGGACTACGGGCTATACTTCCTGGAAGATGGGCTGTTGGCAAGGGAGGGGTTGCACCTCACAAAGGATGGGAAGAATGTGTTTGGCCACAGCATGAAGAACTTCATCAGGAGGGCTTTAAACTGAATCCTACGGGGAAGGGAGATGTAATGTTGGGGGTAACAATGGACGTAGGCGCATGCACTGCAATGGAGAGAACAGCTCTGATAGCGCCCAGTAATAGTCTTCACACACATGTAGGAAGAAAGCCAGACTATGAAGCACATGGTCTTCGATGTCTATATACTAATGCCCAGAGTATGGGAAACAAACAGAACGAACTTGAACTCTTAATACAGGAGGGAAATTATGACTTGATAGGTATAACTGAGACTTGGTGGGATGACTCTCATGACTGGAATACAGCAATTGAAGGATATAACTTGTTCAAAAAGAACAGGAGGAACAGAAAGGGAGGTGGGGTTGCACTGTATGTGAAAAATACATATCTCTGCACAGAAATACAGGAGGATGAGCTTGATAGCCCCATCGAGAGCATCTGGATCAAAATAAATGGAGCAAAGAATAAAAGGAACCTGGTGGTCGGAGTCTACTACTGGCCACCCAACCAAGGAGAAGATGAGGATGAAACTTTTGAAAAGCAAATAGCCAATGTTTTAAGGAAGCATGATGTAGTAGTAATGGGGGACTTCAATTTCCCCGATATTTGTTGGGAGACAAATTCTGCAAAACATGGCTCCTCCAGGAAATTCCTGACTTGTGTGGCGGATAACTTCCTCCTACAGAAAGTAGAGGAAGGAACTAGAGGATCGGCTATCCTTGACTTGATCCTAACCAACACAGATGACTTAGTGGATAAAGTAGCAGTTACAGGAACTCTGGGGGAAAGTGACCATGTTGCACTTGAGTTCTTGGTTCTAAGGGAAGCAAGAGCCGAGTGTAGTCAAACACGTACCCTGGATTTTAGGAAAGCTGATTTTCATAAACTAAGAACAATGATCAGTAAGGTCCTATGGAAAGCAACACTAATGAGAAAAGGAGTCCAAGATGGGTGGGAGCTTTTAAAAAAGGAAATTCTCAAGGCACAATCACAAACAATTCCAACAAGAAGAAAAGGTGGAAGACAACAGAAGAAGCCAGTGTGGCTTCACAAAAAGCTTAGGGATGACCTGAAAACAAAAAAGGACACATATAGGAAGTGGAAAGAAGGCCAAGTAACAAAGGAAGAGTACAGGCAGGTAGCACAGAATTGCAGGGATGGCGTCAGGAAGGCTAAAGCTGAGAACGAGCTGAGATTAGCGAGGGATGCTAAAAACAACAAAAAGGCTTTCTTCAGCTACGTGCATAGTAAAAGGCAGAGGAAAGAAATGGTTGTTCAGCTATTAAATAAGGATGGAAAAATGATAACAGATGACAAAGAAAAAGCAGAGGTGCTCAATTCCTACTTTGGCTCAGTCTTCTCCCAAAAGAGGGTCTATGACCACCCTGGCAAAGGCGAAGTACAGGCTGAAGGGGCAGGATTGCAGCTTGAGATCGATAGGCATATGGTCAAGGAACACCTCATTACTTTGAATGAGTTCAAATCTCCAGGGCCAGATGAACTGCATCCTAGAGTCATAAAGGAACTGGCAGAAGAACTCTCAGAACCATTGTCTATTCTCTTTGAGAAATCATGGAGGACGGGGGAAGTGCCAGATGACTGGAGGAGGGCTAATGTTGTCCCTATCTTCAAAAAGGGTAAAAAGGAGGAACCTGGGAACTACAGACCAGTCAGTCTGACATCAATCCCTGGGAAAATTCTGGAACAGATGATAAAGCAATCCATCTGGAAGCACCTTGAAAACAATGCCGTGATTACTCGAAGCCAACATGGATTTGTCAAAAACAAGTCCTGCCAGACAAATCTGATCTCATTTTTTGATCAAGTAACCTCCCTTGTAGACCATGGGAATGCTGTAGACATCATATACCTCGACTTCAGCAAAGCTTTCGACAAAGTGCCCCATGATATCCTGATGAGCAAACTAGCTCCAAGTGGGCTAGATGAAACAACGATCTGGTGGATCCACAGTTGGCTACAGAATGGGACTCAAAGAGTGCTTATCAATGGGACCTTCTCAAACTGGGGAGAGGTAACGAGTGGGGTACCACAGGGCTCAGTCCTGGGCCCAGTGCTCTTCCACATTTTTATTAATGACTTGGAGGAGGAGGTGCAGGGAATGCTGATCAAATTTGCAGATGACACAAAATTGGGCGGGATAGCTAATACCCTGGAAGACAGAAACCAAATTCAAAGTGATCTTGATAGACTGGAGTGCTGGGCAGAAAACAACAGAATGACATTGAATAGGGATAAATGCCAAGTTCTGCACCTAGGAAAAAGAAACCAAATGCACAGTTACAAGATGGGGGATATGTGGCTCAACAACACTACAAGCGAGAAAGATCTTGGAATTGTTGTCGATCACAAGCTGAATATGAGCCAACAATGTGATGTGGCTGCAAAAAAGGCAAATGCTCTTTTGGGCTGCATTCATAGAAGCATCGCTTCCAAATCCCGGGAAGTACTAGTTCCCCTCTACTCAGCACTAGTTAGGCCTCATCTGGAGTACTGTGTCCAGTTCTGGGCACCACATTTTAAGAAGCATGCAGACAAACTGGAGAGGGTTCAGAGGAGGGCAACAAAGATGATCAGGGGACTGGAAACAAAGCCCCGTGAGGAGAGACTGAAAGAACTGGGCATGTTTAGCTGTGAGAAGAGAAGACTGAGGGGAGATAGGATAGCGCTCTTCAAGTACTTGAAAGGTTGTCACAGAGAGGAAGTCCAGGATCTCTTCTTGATCATCCCAGAGTGCAGGACACGGAATAATGGGCTCAAGTTACAGGAAGCCAGATTCTGGCTGAACATCAGGAAAAACGTCCTGACTGTTAGAGCAATATGACAATGGAACCAATGACCTAGGGAGGTGGCGGGCTCTCCCACACTGGAGGCATTCCAGATGAGGCTGGACAGCCATCTGTCAGGGATGCTCTGACTTGGATTCCTGCATTGAGCAGGGGGTTGGACCCGATGGCCTTGTAGGCCCCTTCCAACCCTACTATTCTATGATTCTATGATACAAAAGATGGCCTTGGATGAACAAACACAGAATATTATAGATGCTATAAGCAAAAAGATGGAGGCTTTTGAACTACGCATAGAACAAAGGATGGGCACTTTTGAACAACATATAGAACAAAGGATGGGCACCGATAATTTTGTAAAAGTAAAATTTATTACAGAAGGAGTATTGCTGACGCCTGTTGGATGTTAAAAAAAATCAGCAACTTATGAAAAATCTTTCTTCTTTTCATGTTCTTTTTTAATCTCTTTTTCTCTTTTTGATACTGAGAGAGATCTCTTTTGGTATTGGAGGATCAATAACGTACTGGATATCCAGATAGATTAATTTATCAAGGAAGTAACGAAGAAGATAATTGAATGAATGCTATGAATCTGGATAAACCAGGATGGGCCCCTTATCTTTTATTGCTCACCACTCTGGAATCTGTTTAGATGTGGAGAGGGATATAAATGTTGTCAATAAATAAAAACAAACAAAAACGTGGTCCTTACTTTTGGGAACCTGTCATTCTCACGCCTCATATATACAGGTTGCAGGGGCACCTGAATAAAGTAAACAACGTCCTTTTCCTTCTTCTTACATTTTCTGTCCTATTCTTCCTGCACAGAATTCTTGCGAGGATCAAACAAACGTGCAAGGGGAGAAAGAACCCCATACGCTGCCAAGCCCATATTAGAGGAAGGGGTGGGGCAAAAAGCTATTGCGTAAAGGCAGCGCCCGTTATTCTTCCCTCGACCCATTTCCCCTCACAACAATCCCGCGAGGTAGGCTGGGCTGCGTGTGTGAGAGGCCGAAGCATGAGCGCGACTGGCCCGAAGTCACCCAGTGAGCTTCACGGCTGACGCTTGGTAAGAGGCACCCTAGTACTCTTGGGCTGAGGGTGAAGCCAGAGCCGCCCTGGCCCAAAGTTTACCTCCCTCTTCAGAGCGGCGACACCGCGAAGAACGAGAGGGGGAGAGGCGGGGAGAGGCGCGAAACCTCTCTGAGGGGAAACTTGCCCTGAGGAGCGGCTGGGGCGTGTGTGGTGAGGCGGGGGGGGGGGGGCTCCTCGTCCGCCGAGCACACGCCATTCCCCGCTTACCTGAGCCGCGCCAGGGCCGAGGCGTGGAAGAGCCGGCCGGGGCCTCGGCTGGCAGCGCTGCCCCAGCCTCCGCCGGCCCCGCCACCAGGCGTTGCGAGGAGCCGACGGCAGGAGGAGGCCGCGGCCACCCGGAGTAGAGGCCCCGCGGCGCCTGAGGCAGCCATGCTCGAACGGCGGGCAAGGACGTGGGTCGCGGGGGCGGCGTTGGTTGGAGGCGACGGCAACGGAGCAAGGCCGAGCGGCTTCCTTCCAGCGCCCGCTCACGCCGGCGAAAGTCCAAAGGCCGCCGGCTTGCGCCGCCGGCACCACCGGCGGCTATTCTCGTAGCCTCGTACGCCGAGAGCGGCGGCCGCTTTAGAATGAAGCACCGCAAAATGCGCGGGGCGCGCGCCGTCCTGGCGTAGGCGTCGGATTACGGAAAAGATGCCGGCTTCGAAGAATGCGCAGTCAGGGGGCGGGAGGGCGGCTGCTCCGGCTGCTCCTCCTTCGGGCCCTCTCGGCCTTTTCGTTTCTCCGCCTTTACCCTGCCGGCCTACAGCTGACCGTCCCGCTCAGGGAAGTGGGGGGCGCTTAACTAGACTGGCCTACCTCACAGGGTTCTTGCAGGGATTGTTGCGATTATGTACAAATGCAGCACTATATAGCTGTGGATATGAAACCTCAGTCAGTCTTAATGGCTCCCTCAGTTTCTAGGCATCTAGGAGATTTCTCTAGGGTGATGGATCTTATTTTTTCCCCTTTCTGTATGTATCCCACGAATGCCTAGGCCAGGGGTAGGGAACGGGTGGCCCTCCAGATGTTGTTAGGCTGCAGCTCCCATCATCCCTAACCATCGGCTAAGCTAGCTAGAGCTGAAAGGGCTGGATGCACCTGATCTCGTCTGATCTTGTAAGCTAAGCAGGGTCAGCCCTGGTTAGTACTTGGATGGGAGACTGCCTTGGAATCAGCCTTCCTGCACTGAGCAGGGGGTTGGACTCGATGGTCTTGCAGGCCCCATCCAACCCTATGATTCTATGAAGTTGCAGTCTCAACAGCATCTGGACAGCCCCATGTTCACCCCTCCTGGCCTAAGGGCTTGTCCAGATGGTGGCTTCCCACGTGGCTGGTTCAGTGCTGAAGGGCGAAAAAAGAGGTACTAAGTGTGGGTATTTTGTGCTATATTTTGAACCAGAGGGTTGGCAACCTTTTTGGCCCCAAGGGCTGCATGCAGTGTTGGAGCGCAGGCCACACACACACACTCTTGTCCACCTCCCTGCCCCCACATCCTATCATGCAGGGATGGGGAGGATGAAATCTCCCCGTACTGCCTGCTGAGATCAGTGGTGGAGGGAGTTTAAAGCCTCTTCTTGCCAGCAATCCTGAACCAGTTTTAAAGTTCTCCCCCCACCGTAAGCCCAATCCAGTTTGCTGTTTGCCCACTGCTGTTAGCAGGGAAACAGCAATCTGTTCCTGGCCAACCAGGTGATGGCTGGGAGGTGGGGAAAAGCGGGTAGAGTACACGAGGACGCTCTGCAGGTTGTCCATATACATTTTGGACAGTGCCACCCATGTGCCGATCCTGGTAGTTTCCAATCTGCCGTTTGAGGGATTGACATAGTCCTTGTGTGGCTTGCTGGCATGCCCGATACTCAGCTAACAACCTTCAGTTGGGAAACAATCTGCCATTACAGCCTCTGCCATTTCCTTATCCGATTGTAAGAAGTGGCTGGGACAGCAAATGTATAGTCGCTTTACCACTCTTGTTCCACTTGGGTTGCTTCCCAGACAGTAAACTAAATCAACTGATCTCAAGCCCCACCTTCTTAATTGAAAGCTTGCACAACTCATTTGTATCTCGTCTTAGGAGAACACATGTTCTCAGGAAATAATGTGGACTTAAAAAAAAACAAAAAACCTAGTTTGCGTGAAAGTGTTCACTTTGCCGAAATGGGAATGTGGTGAATAAGTTTATACGCAAGTGGGACCTGCAACAAAATGTTGCATGCCAGCCACCCATGCCCTCTTCCAGGATATTCCATTTCTGCCCCACACCCTGGTTTTCCTCCCAAAGTCCATGAACATTCCATGTGCATGGGGCATGCTCAGTCCTCACTGGGCTCGTTTGGGGTGGAGTGGCAGGGAAACTCTATTTAGGGCTTTTTAAACTAAAGATTTTGTGTACTTCTGTGAACTTTGGGGTTCCGCAAGCCTGCAGATATAAATGTCTGCGTGGTGCCCTTTGGCTATAGAAGGACTGGAGATCTGAATTTTTGATTAGTATAAATTATGGTATGACAATGATGATGATTATATGATATGAAGCATGTGAAATTTATGGAGGTCCAGGGCCATATTTATGAACAACGTATTTGGTGATGGCTGTGATGACAGAATACAGTTGCAAAGTCATAGCCTGAAAAACTTATAAATAGGGAAGTTCTGTTTGTATGGGGGCAGAATCGGATCAGGAAAACACACATGTGTGCAATGCACATAAGCTGGTTTACTAATCAAGATACGAAACTAGGGTCAGACCAGGTCTTTTCATTGACAGCATTTCCTTGCTAAAGAGGCTCAACGGGCAACCGCCCATATGATGGTTTAGAAGGCTGGCAGAGACCTTCCTTTTTATTAAGACCATCAGGGAGTGATCCCTGCTCTGTGTCTTACTGAACTGTTAGTTTTGCATTTTAATTGTAATTATTTCTTGGGTTGGTTTTTATATCTATTATTGTTTTTTGTAATTGTGCTCCACATCAAGGGACCATTATTGATTGATTGATTGATTGATTACATTTATATCCTGCCTTTTTTCCTCCTTAAGGAAACCAAGGCAGTGTACATAATCCTCTTCCTCTCCCTTTTATCCTCACAACAACAACCCTGTGAGGTAGGTTGGGCTGAGAGTCTGTGACTGGCCCAAAGTCATCCAGTGAGCTTCCAAGGCCAAGTGGGGACTAGAACCTGGATCTTCTGACTCCCGGTCCAACACTTTAGCCACTACACCACACTGGTTCTCTCTCATTTATATCCATTGGGATATAAATGTAATTAATAATATTGACATAAAATGTTCCACATTTCTAGAAACATCAGAAAGCAGCCTACACTCTAGTTATGCCAGGGAGGGGTGATACACTCCCACTATGCCAGTGGAATGGTTGTGATACCCTACAGATGTCCAGCTCATGAAGAGAAACTACAATATCTGGAAAATCCCCAGAAGGCATAAAAACAGCAGACAAATCCACAGTGTTCTGAAAAATGCAGGCATAGCCCACCAATGAGGGACTTTGCAGGGGCTGACACCCATATAACGTAATGCACAGCTTTTCAAGCTTCTAGACCCCACCCTTGTCAAAATCAGCATGTATGCTTCTCTTTCCCACTATGAGCAGTATTAACATTCATAGAATCATAGAATAGTAGGGTTGGAAGGGGCCTACAAGGCCATCGAGTCCAACCCCCTGCTCAGTGCAGGAATCCAAGTCAGAGCATCCCTGACAAATGGCTGTCCAGCCTCGTCTTGAAGGCCTCCAGTATGGGAGAGCCCACCACCTCCCCAGGTAATTGGTTCCATTATCGTATTGCTCTTACAGTCAGGAAGTTTTTCCTGATGTTCAGCCGGAATCTGGCTTCCTGTAACTTGAGCCCATGATTCCGTGTCCTGCACTCTGGGATGATCAAGAAGAGATCCTGGCCTTCTTCTCTGTGACAACCTTTCAAGTACTTGAAGAGTGCTATCATATCTCCCCTCAGTCTTCTCTTCTCAAGGCTAAACATGCCCAGTTCTTTCAGTCTCTCTTCACAGGGCTTTGTTTCCAGTCCCCTGATCATCTTTGTTGCCCTCCTCTGAACCCTCTCCAGTTTGTCTGCATCCTTCTTAAAGTGTGGTGCCCAGAACTGGACACAGTACTCCAGATGAGGCCTAACCAGTGCTGAGTAGAGGGGAACTAGTACTTCCCAGGATTTGGAAGCGATGCTTCTATGAATGCAGCCCAAAAGAGCATTTGCCTTATTTGCAGCCACATCACATTGTTGGCTCATATTCAGCTTGTGATCGACAACAATTCCAAGATCCTATTCCAAGACCATTGACTTCGTAGGTCACTGGGCCAACAGTAGCTGAATACATGGCAGCTGATTGCAAGTCTCAGCAGGTTAAGAGCCAGAATTGGATGGAGCGCTGGTGCATATAAAGAGGCAGGATCTGTTGCAAGCCAAGATCTGGAACTGGGTAAACTGTCCAGTTAGGGCAACAATCACTACAGAGAGAATATGGGCCAAGGTCAAGCCATGGTCTGTGATCTTGGTTTGTCAGCAAACCATAGTTGGTTGGATTCAGACAAAATGGCAAGCTACGGTTTGTTGCAAACAGGGACTGGAATTTTCTAATCTTGGCACATAAGAGGAGGAGAGAAGGGAAGGGGGAACCACATGATCCCAAGGCTCATATCTCCTTATTTTTATACCACAAAACCATTCTTTTTCTCCCTCTCTCATCATACCAGAACCCAGGATCATCCCATGAAGCTGAATGATGGGAGATTCAGGACATGCAAAAAGAAGTACTTCTTCGTGCAATGTGTAATTAATTTCTAGAATCTACATGGCCACTGGCTTTGATGGCATTAAATGGGGGTCAAACACATGGAGGGTAGTGTTAGAGCAATCAGGTCAGGTAAGACACAGGATTCACAGATTACAAAGGAGGTCGCGGAGGAGAAATAGACAGTGGCAGCAATTTGGCTTTGTACATGCCTGCTCCTCTTCCTTTGCTTACCTGTGCCAGGCAGAGCTGTGTGCAAATGGCCTCTTGAAATTTTCCAACCTACTTGTGGGCAGAGAAATTTGGGAGACAATTTCACTGAATTTCTCCAGGGGGAGGAGAAATTCTCAACAGTTTCTCCCAGGTAGAGCTCCCTATTGGCAGGGCTTGTAGCACAGCTTCTTTCCTTTTTGGTAAGGGTTTTGGTGCTGCGACAGCATCTATTGTCTTGGCAGGCTGGCCCCCAATTTGCATCCACCGCAATGCAGGTGGGAACAGTGTTGTGTCTAGCTCCAGGAATGAGGTGGAGTTGCTGCTCTGCCAAAATCTGTCTTCCAATTTCCTGAAAGCGCCCCCCCCCCCCGCTTCCATTGTTCTGCCTCATTCAGGATGTTTTAGGTGCCAGGCAAACCCCTCTAGGTTCTCCTGGTGCCTAACTCTTTCTGGTGCCAGGTGAAGACCTTTTCATTTTCCCAAGAATTTTAGCATTTTAACATTTTGCTCTTTTAGCTTTGCCGTTTTAAATTTGTTACTGTGTTTTAAATCTCTGCATTGCTGCTAGGTTTTATGCTGGTTGTACTTTTATACTGTAGTTTTAATGCTTTTATATTTTATATTGTTTTTATGTTGTACTTGAGGTTTAAATTTTTGTGAACCCTCTAGAGAGCTTTGGCTATTGGGTGGTATAGAAATGTAATAAATAAATAAATAAATTTTAAAATTTATTTTTTGTGATGTTTTTGAGCTTACCTAATCACAGCTAGCCTCCCAGGCTGCCTGCACACCCTGACCTGAAAAAGCCCTATGGGAGGAATTACCTCATCATGCCTTAAACTGGGCTTTAATTGAAGTGTAGGAAGCTGTGGAGGCTACAGGCTGCCAGAGAGATGATTGTACAATGAAAAACAGGACACTTATGCTTACTCCTTGGCCACCTCGTAAGTAAGGTAAGCCCAAGAAACCCAAACCCAACCCATGATAATTTCTTTGAAATTGTTCACCATTGAATTTCTTTTCGAAAGCGATTTCTCTTCTGTCAAATGGAATGAGAATGGTTGAAAAAAATGTGGGAGAAATTTTCGGTACAACAGTAGTGCCAGGACAGAGTACCTGTGTGGTGTGCACTGTCCTGGCACCCTCAGTTCTAAGAGTGGTATGAGAGTTGCTGTTGGGTGTTTGTCCCCGGAGAAATGTTAGCAACATGGTCAAGTTCCTAGGAGTGTTCTGGAGACAGGCTGTTTGTGCAAGGTGGTCCCTTTGCATGCAGAGCGCCCTTTCTCCCTAGTTCCCTTCCACAAAGTTCCCCTTTGTGTGCTCCAAAGCGTGCACAACATGAGGCCAGAGAGAAATCATCTCAGTTATGGTCCCCACCCACCCAGTTTGGGGTCTATATAATGGTGGTACTGGACTTCCTCTTTTTTATACAAACTTCATTGACAGTTCTTCTTGTAATTGGCTGTTGTTGCTCTGACTCAGCCTTCCCCATCCTGGTGACCTCTATATATGTTGGACTACAACTGCCACCATCTCCAGTTAGCAAGGCTATGAGCCATGCTGGCTGGGCAGGATGAGAGTTGTGCTCCGACACATTTGGAGGGAACCAGGCTGGAGGAAGGCAGCTGTAATTTGTCTCTTTGTTCCATCTTCTCCACCACCACCACCACAAGAAGACCCTTCAAGGCATCAGCTCTGGTTCCTGGTCCACTAAGGTACTTCCTCTGCATTGTTGCTGGCAATGGAGGGCTGTAATTATGTGGACTGCATTTGTGACCCCAGCCAATGTGGATGGTATCAAATCTCTGAAAGGAAAAAATAAAATATAATAGCATTAACTGAAAGTTCAA
Source organism: Heloderma suspectum (assembly GCF_057233095.1). Classification (NCBI taxonomy): domain Eukaryota; kingdom Metazoa; phylum Chordata; class Lepidosauria; order Squamata; family Helodermatidae; genus Heloderma; species Heloderma suspectum. Next base: position 31,491,126 of record NC_139460.1, on the reverse strand, counting down.
ATTCCAGTCATCATCCTTTTTTCTGGAATTGGGGCTGAGCTACATTCTCTGCGTGATGTGCAGGTGCTGTTGAAGGCTGAACTGCCTGATTTCCTCTTCCTCCTCTTCTCCACCCTGCCACCCACAAAGGTTGACAGTACAATCCTAGACATGTCTCAAAGGTAAGTCCCCTTGAGTTCAACAGGACTTATTACCAGGAAACGTTTTAGGATGGCAGCCTTAGTAAAGTAAGGTCTGTGATGTGACATTGCCTTTCCCTGCCCTTAGGGAAAGGCAGCCCATCAAGCTAAGCAAGGGGTTGGGAACTCAACGCCATCACCTCATACCATGCTCCCCTAATCAATTCAGAAGTCTCCATGCACCTTGCAGTCCAGGTGACTCAGAAATGCCAATGGCTTCCTCCTCAGATTTTATGAAAGAGAAACCTGAGGCAAGGCAAGACCAGCACAAGAAGCAAACACTGTCATACACGCACACACGCACCCATCTCAGAACGAATGGCTCATTTGCCGCTCGCAGCACGCGTCAGAGTCAGATGTTTTCATAGCAGCTGTGTGAAGCATATCCAAGCTGGCTCTCTAGAGAGAAGTACAAGAGGGAGAGGGAGCGCAGCAGAAGGCAGATTGATGGCTATCTTGCGCACACTTTGCTTTCTTTGGGATACCTTCCCTCTCACTCCAGGGCTTGAAATTGCTCAGAAAATTCTTGGCGGGACACACAATTGAATTCTTGTGGGAAAAGTTATGCCCTGTCAAGTTTGGACCTCCCTGGCTCATTTGCCCTTACAGGACCACCCCACAAAGATGAAAAAGTACAGTTGGCATATCCTTGGGCTAAGCATGTTTCTGTGGCCAGGCTAGGGATATTCTCAGGGCATTCCAGCCCTTCCAGCAGGTCGAGCTGAGGGAGATGAAAGCAAGAGCAAGGGCCATTCTACCAGCCCTGCTGAAAGACTTCATTTTTTCCTTTTCCCTCCCCCATTCCCATTGTTGTGTATGTGATGCCTTTTTAGATTGTAAGCCTGCAGGCAGGGATGATCATGTTCAATTGATTATATGTAAGGCACTCTGGGAGCCTTTTTGGCTGAGGAGTGGCATAAACATATTTCAGATAAACAAACGAACAAATAATATGGCACCTACAAAGATATATCTTGAGCACTGGAGCTGCTTTGAAAGGGCACTCACCTTTCGCCCTGTCTTTGGAGCACTTGTTGTTTGGGGTGGTGATAGAAGGGAATGAACGTACATTGAATTGCATAAATATACACATGGCACTTTTTAAAAAGCAGGCAGCCCACCAAAGCAGGCGGGGGTGGGAGATTGCTAGACAGGTGACGGATTTGGCATTGGAGTTGAAGGTGGGAGGAAATTTAGGTCAACCCACTGGAGCAGCAGCAAGTGTAGAGGGAAACTCCATGTTATTGCTGTAGCTGTTTTGGTGCTATGATTTAAGTGTTTTTAAAATGAAAAACTGTACATGCTCAGAGTATTAGCATTTTTAAAATCAGGGGTGGCAAACAGTTGTGGCAAACAGATGGCAGTTGAAGGGATGCAAGAGAAATGTTAGTTGTGTGCTTCAAAACTGAAGTAATACATAGGGCCATCTAAATGCACCCCCCCCCCCGTAACATCATTAAGTCCAGGGTCTAAAATGACCTAGCCGCACCACTGAGGGCACCCGGTTGGGGCAGGCAACTCTGGCATATCTTTGCTGGCGGAATGGCTGCACCAGTGGAGCGTTCCGCCAGCATTTTGTGGGGACAGGATATCTCACATCCTGCCAGCATAGGATCTTGCCCTGAATCTTGTTAATTGTGCAGTGCAGTCCTTTGCATATCTACTCAGAAGTAAGCTCCATTGTCTTCTGTGGAACTTATTTCCAGGTAAGTGTGAATAGGATTGCACCCGAAGTGAAGTTATCAATTCATCAGGATATGTACTGTTATCTTTTAATTTCACTTGGTGAAACAGACCTTCTGTCACTCTGAACACTTGTGTGAATATGCTTTCAAGTTTCTCCCCACCCGCTCTGTCTGACAGTGTGGATTTTTCCCTTTGAAGGCTCATGCCTTCACAATAAATGCATGAGTCTTTAAAGTGCCACATGGCTATTTAGTGTCTTTGCTATAACAAGCTCTTCTGGAAATGGTTAAAAGTGTAGTGTCTCCGGATTTGTACTCCTCTCCCAGAAATCCACAGCTTTCTACTTGCTTTTGTGCTGCTCAGTAAATATCTTTGATTGATTATTCACCACAACTCCAAGATCTTTTTGATTACTAATCACAGCTAACTTAGCACAAGATGTAATAAGATCCTGTGCCGTTAGGGAGCAGAGCAAACCAAGAAAGGGATAATATCTATTCTATTTATTAAAGGATGCACAGAGACAAAAGAGACAGAAAAGCAAGGGCAACAATTGCTCTGTCAGTCCAAAATGACCAGTTACTCCACATCAGAAATGCGAAAACAGCCAAGCAAAGGTTGGAGGCTCTGCGGATAGCGCACCAGCCTACCAGCATCAATGCAAAGCCCTTTTTGAAGAGGCAGCTGTTTAAAATGAGGCTCGAGAAAGGAGCCAGCTCGCCAGACCATATAAATGCAATTGTTGAAGAGCTGTGGGCAACTGGCTCAGAGACTCCAGAGGAGGATATCGTGGCCATCATTTTGTGCAGCCTAGATGACTCCTATGAACCCCCCATAACAGCCTCAGAAATGCACCCTGAAGCAGAGCTAAAATTCTACTCTGTAAAGGCCAGGCTGATTAGTGAGTGGAATTGCAGGATGGAAAATATGGCCAATGCCTCAGGTAAGAGGACAAAGGCTAGGCCAACAACAAGGGCCACAAGGAACAAGCCCTTAAGGCAAAGACAAAAGAATGCTACAGGTGTGGGGCCAAGACACATTTCAAGAGAGACTGTCCCCAAAACAGCCACAAGGGGGAGCCAAAGAACAACAAAGGGCAAGGCAGAGCAAACTACAAGGGGCCCATGCCTGCCAGACTGTTTACCTCAGAGTAACCAGAGCTCAGAGGCACAACCTAGTTTGGGTGCTGGACTCAGGAGCTAGCAGCCACGTGACGACCAGAGGGAGTTCTTCAAGGAACTGGATCACCAAAAGCAGGGTTATGTTTGCCTGGCTAATGGTAAACAGATAAACGCTTCAGGAATAGGAGAAAGCACCATAGACTGTATAGCACCACTGCATGGTGGGAAAACAAAGCTAAAAGATGTCTTCTTTGTGCCAGACCTGGAAAGGAACTTGCTCTCAGTAAGAAAGTTACCACAGATGGATTTGTCCTACTTTTCGAAGGGGATGAATGCCAAATATCCAGAGAAGGAAGGTTGTGGGGCAATGCCAGGGTAAGGAACTCTATGTATGAGATTGCTGGCAGTAGCGAAGAGGCCCAGAGGGCAGACCACACACCCCACAACAGTTGGCATCCACCTCTGGCACAGACGCATGGGGCACAGAAGCATGGAGGCAGTGAAGGAGTTGGTGACCAAGGAACTCGCTGCAGACCTACAGATCCCAGCATGCAGATCAAGGGTGAGCTGTGTGTGCTGCATCAAGACCAAGTCCACGTGAGCCCCTCTGCCCAAGGCAAGTGAGAGCAGAGCTGAAGAACCATTGGAGCTCATCCACTCTGACCTCTGTGGACCGATGGAGGCGATAACCCCTGGAGGGGGTAAGTACTTCCTCACCTTCATTGATGATCATTCCAGGTTCACAACAGTGCACATCATCAAGCGTAAGGATCAAGTACTGAGCAAGCTGCAGGAGTTTGTTACAGCAACCAAGAACAAATTCCGCAAGACATTAGGCGCCATTCATACCAACAATGAAGGGGAGTACACTGGAGGAGAGATGGAAGCATACCTCCGGGCCCAAGGCATCATGCACCAAAAGACTGTCAGTTACTTGCCGGAACAGAATGGTGTGGCTGAGAGGCACAACAGATCACTCCTAGACATGGTAAGAAGCATGCTGTCAGACACAAATCTACCATTTAAATTCTGGGGAGAGGCGGTGTCTACAGTGGCCTACATACAGAACAGGCTGCCAACCAGGGCCACGAGCAAAACACCTTTTGAACTGTGGCATGGAGCCAAGCTGAAGGTGGGCCATCTGAGAGTGTTTGGGTGTAAGGCCTATGCTCACATCCCAGAACAGAAAAGGACCAAGCTGGATGACAGAGCCATCGAAGGGCTCCTGGCAGGATACAGTCCCTACCATAAAGGCTACGGAGTTCTTATTCCCCAAGACTGCTGCATCATAGTCAGCCGAAGTGTGCAATTCGATGAGACTGCGAGGCCCGGGACTATGGAGCTGATAGAGGTGAACGTGAGCACACCTGAGAGTGGAGAAGGGGATTAGGTGTGTCGGCTGCCCTCTCATCTTCCCACAGTGCCTGAGGAAGATGAGAGGGCAGCCGACACACCTAATCCCAACAATGAGGGCGGTGACACCGGGGAGCCCAAGCTGAACGCAGCAGAGCAGCAGAAACCCAGGAGGTCAGAGAGGGCCACCAAAGGCATGCTGCCAGACAGGTACGGGGAGTATTATTTTGCAGGCAGGGCACAGCAGATCCAAGAGCCGGCGAGTTGGGAGGATGTTGCCTCCTTGCCCAAGGATGAGGCAGACAGGTGGGAGAAGGCAGCACAGGAAGAGATGGACTCCTTACACCAAAAATGGGAGTTGGACCCTGACTGAACTTCACCCCAATTGCGAGGCAATCGGCTGCAAGTGGACCTTCGAAGTGAAGTGCAATGCAGACAGTGAAATAGAACGCTACAAAGCCAGGTTAGTAATGAAGGGATACTCTCAAAATGGGGAGGACTACGATGAAATGTTTGCCCCAGGGTAAAGTACACCTCCATTAGAGCAATGCTGAGCATCGCAGCCAGCAGGGAGATGCAAGTTAGGCATCTAGACATTAAAACAGCATTCCTGTACAGTGAAATAGAGGAAGACCTGTACATGATGCAGCCGCCAGGGTTTTGTAGATCCAGAAGGGGCAAGGAAATTGTGCAAACTGCAGAAAAGCATTTACGGACTTTAGCAGGCCGCCAGGGCCTGGAACGAGAAAATTAATGGAGTCTTGGTAAATCTGGGCTTCACCAAGGGGAAAGCAGACTCCTGCCTCTATACCAGGCAGAGGGGGGGGGGGGACATACATACTGGTATATGTGGATGATTTGGTCCTGTGCTGTGAGTGGGAAAGCGATGGCACGGAAATTATGCTCAGACTGAAAGAGAATTTTGAAATCAAGGACCTGGGTCCAACAGCGCACTATTTGAGTATACAGGTTGAGAAGGGGGACGATGGAAGCTTCCTCCTTAGTCAAAGACAGAAGATCGAGGAGATGCTGCTGGAATTCGGAATGGCAGAGGCGAAAGAGGTCAGGACTCCCATGACCACAGATCACCTGAAGGGGTGAGATGATGATGTCCCACTGCTGGATAATCAGCAGTATCAAAGGGCCATTGGTAAGCTCCTATTCATTGCAACAGTTACCAGACCAGACATAGCTGCAGCCGTGGACATCCTGACCAGGAAAATGGCCAAGCCATCTCAACGCGACTGGAACGGAGTGAAGCGTGTGATGTGCTAGTTGAAAGGTACCACACATACAAAGCTCAAACAGCCCAGCAGCACACACACAGGGCTGATCGGGTTTGTGGATGCAGACTGGGCAGGTGATGAATCAGACTGCAAGTCCACATCAGGAAACCTGTTCACATACAACTAGGGATGGCGGAGAATTTCTCCACGAATCTCCGGGAGGCCGAATGCCAACGCATTCGGCCCCCCGAAATTGGTGGTGAAATTCTCCACCGGCCCCCCGCCCCGGGATGGGACTTACCTCGTGCGAATGTCCCTCTCGGCGGAGGGTCCCGGCAGCGGTTTGGCGGGGGCGGCGGCCGGTCTTCTGACCGGCTGCTGCCACCGCCATTGCAAAATAAAAAAGGAAAGTAAAAAAACAACACACACCCGTGATAGGCTACGTAACGATTTACGTAGCCTATCACGGCTAGATTTCCAAAGTCAGCCGTGATAGGCTACGTAAATCGTCACGTAGCCTATCACGGGTGACTTTGGAAAAAAAAAAAGCGCGTACGCAAATGGCGGCGCCCATGGGGCGCCGCCATTTGCGTTCCTTAGTTTGGCACGTCTAGTCTATGTAAAGATTTACGTAGACTACGGCGAAAATAAGGGCAATGCAAATAGCATTACCTTATTTTTGCTGTAGTCTACGTAAAACTTTACGTAGACTAGACGTGCCAAACTAAGGAACGCAAATGGCGGCGCCCCATGGGCGCCGCCATTTGCGTACGCGCTTTTTTTTTTTTCAAAGTCACCCGTGATAGGCTACGTGACGATTTACATAGCCTATCACGGCTGACTTTGGAAATCTAGCCGTGATAGGGTACGTAAATCGTTACGTAGCCTATCACGGGTGTGTGTTGTTTTTTTGCTTTACTTTTTTTTTCGTGGCCGGGTAGACGGGGCGCTCCTCCCCAGCCTGAATTTCGGCGGCGAGGGATGGGGCGCCTCCCCCCCAGCCTGAATTTCGTCCGGGCGAGGCAGGGCGCCTCCCCCCCCTCGCCTGAACTTCGGGGGGAGAACCGAAGTGCCTCCCCCCCACCGTGAAGCAAGCTACGGGACCAGGTAAGTCCCTTTCGTCCATCCCTACGTACAACAGTGGGACTATCAGTTGGGCCAGTAAGAAGCAGGCAGTTGTGGCCATGTCTTCCGCAGAAGCAGAATACATGGCAGCAGCCAGTGCATGTCAGGAAGTGATTTGGCTCAGTCAGTTATTCACTGTCAGGATGGAGAACACGCAAGCCACAGTGCTATATGAAGACAATCAGGGGTGCTTAAAACTGGCATCGAGTGAGAAACTGAGGCCACAGATGATGTGAGGCACATTGATGTGAGGCATCACCTGATAAGAGACTTAGTAGAGCAAGAGGTGATTGAACTGAAGTATTGCACGACTGAAGAAATGGTGGCAGATGTGCTGACAAAGCCTCTGCTGGGGGAACTGCACCAGCGCCACCTGATGGGCATGGGATTAGTGCAGTGACCCATTGCCCTCGAGAAGGGGTCTCAGAGGAACTCGGGCCATGAGTCACTTAACGTGAACTTGAACGGTTAATATGTACCTGAGTCAGGTGGGAGGCGACCTCTGGAAGATTGTATTGCCTTTTCTTTGTCTCCTCGCCCTACTCTCCTATTCTTCTTCCTACTTCCTCCTGCAAGGGATGCTGACCATGAGGTTGACCTCAGCCAACTTACCTCGAGATGTAAACTTGTTATATCTCAAGTAAAGTCTGTTCTTAACCCACCACTCGGGTGTGTTTTGTCTACATCTGTGGCTACTGATGGGGGGCTGATTCGGACTTCACTCAGAAACCTAAACAAGTTTTCACTTTTTGGCAAAAACAATAAAAGGAAGCTAGACAAAATGGAGACCCTGTGGGTAGGTGGTTCTTGGATCTGGCAAATCAGTGTTCAGCCTGCTCTGGACAGGACTGCACTCCCCCTGAAAGAACAGGTACACAGTTTGAAGGTGTTCCTAGATCCAGCATTGTTAGTGGAAGCCCAGGTGGCCTCAATGGCACTGACTGCCTTTTACCAGGCTCGGTTGGTTCGCCACCTTGGCCATTCCTGGACAGGAACAGCTTGGCTTCAGTTGGGAGCACACAACTATCATTTCGCTTGCAGCCCTCCAACAGCCATTTCATGCCTTAGAACTGCTTCTATATTCCTGGTATGTTAGAACAGCAACAAAACTGTTTGCCATTCCTCTTAAGGCATCAAGAGGGCGGGTCATACAACCCTATGAGCAGTGAATACTGGAATGTACCACACATCAGGATTTATTTAGGGTGCACTCTGAACCCGGAAGCTTATGGCCATCCAATGCAGAGCGGGAGGTGCCTCTGCCCTCCTCCTGCTCTGCATTTTAGCTAGATGGGCTTTTCCGCCCATCTAGCTGAGGTTCTGCAGAGCGGGAGGGAAGGAGGCTGGGGAGGCCTGGGGCTACGGTGCAAGCTGCCACCTCCCCAACCCCCTCCCCACCCACTGGCATGCCCCCTTTCCCTCCTCTCTGAGGTCGCAAAGGTGACTTCGGAGAGGCAGCGGGTACGGTTCTCTCCATGCTAGCTGCAAGGGGGAGGGGAACTCAGATTTCTGGCTTGGAGGTCGGAGCACTGTCTCCAACCTCTGATCCAGGAATCAGAACTACCCAATGGCCCCCCAGCCTCTGTCTAGGGGCCATAGGATTGCTCCAAGTATTTGTGGTCTGCTCCTCAGCCAAGAATCTCAGGAGTGGCTTAGAATCAGCAAGGCAGTCCCTGTCCTGCAGGCTTGCAATAATACTTTTAAAAACCCAGGCAAGGGGTAGGTGTGCACATTTTACGCAAATGTATGGTTTCCCTTGCCCTCTTTTTTGTGATACATTTCCTCTCTCCTTTTTGGCGATGCACAAGTGGGCACACTATCCTGCTACTTGTTCCTGGTATTAGATATAGGGTAGCCACTTAAGCACTGGCCAAAAAAAGAGGAAATGCATCACCCCAAAAGAGTGCACTGATCTGCATAAAATCTTAATTTATAGGTATATGTGCACTTTTAGAAATCTTTGCTATAATTTAAATAGAAATACAGTGCCTCTCACCATGGTGGGAAGACTGTGACCAGATGACCTGTGTGCCTGCTTGGCCTGTGTTCCAGGTATTAACTGTGGATGGGCAACTTCAAGGCCCCTGTTCTCCCGTCATCTTCTGCTCTCCCTTCTTCTGCTCTCCCAAGTCTCCCAACTTGGACTGGGTAGCCCTTCAAACAGAGCAGTGGCTTCCAAACTTTTTTGATCGTGCACCTCGATCAGTGAAAAACTTTTGAGCACCCACCCAATATATGTATATTTATTTATAAATTATATACATGCACTACAGTACTAATATGTACATTATAAAACATACACAGAAAATAACAATTAAACAGGATGAGATAAAGATGAAATAAACCATATTTTCAGAAATATTTTTCATTTTATTTATTAATGGTACAAACCCCCTTTTTGCTCTCACTTAAAAAAAATTATCATTAATATCATCTGTAAATCCACTTAGGTGTGCATGCGTCCTTGCTATAAGCTGATGATCGTGCAAGGGCACCGCTGTCTACTTGCAAGGAGGGGACAGGCGTGCTTGGCTGGGCTCCTGCCTGCGCCAGAGCCACGACTCCTGGTAGCTAGCCCCTCACCCTGAGTCCCCACTCCTTGGTCGACTGGTGGCTTGGCCTGGGTTGTTAACCCTTCCCGCTCTCCTTTGGCAGGATGGAAGCTGAAAGTGCCCGCTTCCTTCTCGGCTTCGAGAGTGGGAAGGGTTAATCTTTGGCAGGATGGCAGCTGAGAGGAAGGCAGCCCCCCCCCCCCCCGGCTCTGGCTTCAATCTGCCAAAGGAGAGCGGAAAGGGTTAACCTCCTCTGGTTAACCTCCTCTGGGGCAGTTAACCCTTCCTGCTTGCCTTTGGCAGGATGGAAGCTGAAACTGCCCGCTTCCTTCTTGGCTTCCTTCTGTGAAAGGAGAGTGGGAAAGGTTAATCTCCTTCCCACTTTGCTGAGTGGGAAGGGTTAATCTTCCTGCTTTCCTTCAGCCGCAGCCACTGCTGCCGCCAGCCTCCTTACACAAAACGGCAGCTCGCAGGAGCAGCGGGAGGCAGCTCGCGCACCCCAGTGGATCGTCTTGTGCACCCCCTGGGGTAGGTACACCCCACTTTGGAGACCCCTGAAATAAAGGACCATGCTCTGACAGCCCTTGAAAAGAGGACTATCCTCTGTAAAATAGGACACACGGACACCCTAGGGTACAAACACGATTTAGAGGACCAGGATGGTGGGGAGAGGCACTGTCACTTTGAAATGGACACATTTGGACGTTTTGCTTGAACCTTCAAGTGACTGTCCTATAGCTATGTGCATAGATCAGTCTGCAGACTGGAATGAGTATGTCCTTTATCTTTGATCTGTGGTTTTCATGTTGACACTGAGCATTTACAGTAAAACCCTTGATACAATAAAAGGCTACATCTAATCTGTAGCAAATCATGTTATGTTTATCTAACCACATGTTAACTTTGTTTGTGCAAAGAAAGCCTATTCAGCTTGTTTACATTTCTTATCAACTCACTCTTGCGCAATAGATTCTAAGGTCCACCGTGTGGTTATATAAGTTGTAGCTTGTATAAGTTGTAGCTTCTCCTGCCAGAATCATCCCTTCCTGCAGTCCTCACTTGTTTTGCCTGCATCCAGGACCCTACACTGGGTAGGCTAAGGAAACAGAACCAAGAAACTACAGGACCAGTGGCGTAATGGAGCCAGGGCTCATACGGTCAAAGCGCCGGGGCGTTTGGATTAGCAGGGATGATGATGTCATCTGTCACCTCCCCACTCCCCGTAGCCTTCGTAGCCTTCGCTGTTCCCTCTGAACTTAGCTGCAATCCTAAAACTATCTGGGCGTGGGGCGTGGTTTGGAGTGGCTTGGGTTTGAACGGGCATTTAAGACCCATTAGCGTTTATTTATTTATTTATTAATTAAATTTATTAATCGCCCATCTGACTGGTCACCCAGCCACTCTGGGCGATGTACAACCCACCATAAAACAATTTAAAACAATAAAATTTTACCATAAATTTTTTTTTTTAAAATACCCTAACCCACCCCAAATGCCTGCCTGAACAACCATGTTTTTAATGCACAACGGAAGCTCATTAAAGAGGGGGCATGACGGAGTTCCCTAGGGAGGGAGTTCCACAGAGTGGGGGCCACCACAGAGAAGGCCCTCTCCCTCGTCCCCACCAGTCTAGCTGTCCTGGCTGATGGGACAGAGAGAAGGCCATCTGAGGCTGATCTTGTTAAGCGGCCTGTCTGGTGTTGCTGGAGGCGCTCCTTAAGATAGGCTGGGCCGGAACCATATAGGGTTTTAAAGGTCAAAACCAACACCTTGAATTTGGCCCGGAAAACAACTGGTAACCAGTGCAACTCCTTCAGCACTGGAGTGATGTGATCTCGCCGGCGGCTGCCTTTAATCAGGCGAGCCACCGCGTTCTGTACCAGCTGCAGCTTCCGAACCGTCTTCAAGGGTAACCCCACGTAGAGCGCATTACAGTAGTCTAAACGAGAGGAGACCAGGGCATGTACTAGCGATGGGAGCAAATGGTTGGGAAGGAAGGGGCACAGCTGCCGTATCAGATGGAGTTGATACAGCGCTGTCCGGCTCACAGCTGACACCTGAGCCTCCATGGACAGCTGGGAGTCCAAAATGACCCCCAGTCTGCGGACCTGGTCTTTCAAGGGTAGCCGTACCCCATTCAACACCAGGTCAACATCCCCCAGCCTCCTCTTGTCTCCCACCAAAAGTACCTCGGTCTTGTTCAGCTTCAGCTTATTCCTCCCCATCCAGCCACTCACCGTCTCCAGACATTTGGACAGGGATTCTACGGCCAACCTTGGTGAAGATTTGAATGAGAGGTAGAGCTGCGTGTCATCCGCATATTGATGACACTGCACCCCAAACCACCTGATGATAGCCCCCAGTGGCTTCACATAGATGTTAAATAGCATCAGGGAGAGGATGGAACCCTGTGGCACCCCACAAGTAAGTGGCCACGGGTCCGAAACCTCCTCTCCCAGCGCTACCCTCTGGTACCTGCCGGAGAGGAAGGACCGGAACCACCGCAATACAGTGTCTCCAATGCCCAACCCCTCCAGGCGGTCCAGGAGGATACCATGGTCAACGGTATCAAAAGCCGCTGAGAGGTCGAGGAGAACAAGGAAGGAGCATTCACCCCTATCCAGAGCCCTCCTCATATCATCCACCAAGGCGACCAAGGCCGTTTCTGTCCCATGCCCAGGCCTGAAGCCTGACTGAAATGGGACTAGATAATCAGTTTCTTCCAAGTGTGCCTTCAACTGCACCGCCACCACCCGCTCAATCACTTTGCCCAAAAATGGCAGATTTGAGACTGGGCGAAAGTTGTTCAGAACTTGAGGATCCAAGGAGGGCTTCTTTAAGAGCGGTCTTATCACTGCCTCCTTGAGGGCTGATGGCATCACTCCCTCCTCAAGGGAGGCATTCACCACCACCTTGATCCCCTCACCCAGTCTCTCTCTGCAGCTCATAATGAGCCAAGATGGGCAAGGATCAAGTAAGCAGGTGGTCGGCCTTACAGATTACATTACATTAGCGTTACAAAAGACCTGCTCCTGGTGGAGATAAGAACTGTTACAACCGGTTTGTTGATATGGATCAACACAGTTGCCTGCCGGTTTGGACTCTCCTTGGGGGCGTGGCTATAATGAGCACCTGCACTTCAGAACTGGCCGCTATACCACTTTGTGGGACTGAGGGAAGGTGAAAACCTGGTAGTTTTGCAGTGTTGTGCTTCCGTACAATTCCATCCAGCAGCCTCATCTACACATTGTACAGCAGGTGTTGCCGCATGTCTCATAGAATCATAGTAGGGTTGGAAGGGGCCTACAAGACCATCGAGTCCAACCCCCTGCTCAGTGCAGGAATACAAGTCAGAGCATCTCCATTTACATGTATACAATGACTAGCATGGTTCACCTGTATGCAGAACATAGGACCAAAAAAGGAACTTGCCAGAGGTGTGGTGCGTACAGAGCAGATTTCCCCACTGAGCACAAATGGAGAATAGCTGCTTCCAAGTTCAGAAGTTGAACAAATGGCGGTGGTGTGCCAGATGCTCCTCATTTGCACGAAGGCTGACCTTGAGAGAGGCATGCCAAGCAAGCTGCAATTGCTAGGCAACCACAGGGCCTGCTCTCTAGACCAGCCTTCCCTTACCTGCTGCCCTCAAGATGTTTTTGGACTACAACTCCTAGCATTCCTGACTGTTGTTCATGATGGCTGGGCTACTGGGAGTTGCAGTCGACAACATCTGGAGGGCACCGGGCTGCTCTAAACACTTCTTTGCACAAAGGTAGGCCAGGAGTATCTCCTCTGTCCTCCAGTTTGCTAGCAACCTCATTACACTTACTGCATTAACCGTGTTAGGCCCAGACAGGTGTTGTGGGCTGTTGCTTCACACCTTGGATAGCTCCTTTACAGTTCTGACTGAAACCCAGAGCAGATTCATGGCCCCATTGCACTGCCCCACTGGCATCAGAGCCACCAGCCTCCACTGGTTGCACCCAAATCCATTCCTGGAGGGCACAGTGGTGCACTCAGGGCTGGACTCTGGGGCAGGTGTCCAGGGGCTGGGCACCACTCAGCAGAATAAACTGGAGGGCCCCCAAATGTAATAAGGGCTGGCTTAGAATAGAATAGTAGGGTTGGAAGGGGCCTACAAGGCCATTGAGTCCAACCCCCTGCTCAATGCAGGAATCCAAGTCAGAGCATCCCCGACAGATGGCTGTCCAGCCTTGTCTTGAACACCTCCAGTGTGGGAGAGCCCACCACCAACCTAGGGAATTGGTTCCATTGTCGTATTGCTCTAACAGTCAGGAAGTTTCTCCTGATGTTCAGCCGGAATCTGGTTTCCTGTAACTTGAGCCCATTATTCCTTGTTCTGCACTCTGGGATGATCGAGAAGAGATCCTGGCCTTCCTCTCTGTGACAACCTTTCAAGTACTTGAAGAGCGCTATACTATCTCCCCTCAGTCTTCTCTTCTCACAGCTAAACATGCCCAGTTCTTTCAGTCTCTCCTCACGGGACTTTGTTTCCAGTTCCCTGATCATCTTTGTTGCCCTCCTCTGAACCCTCTCCAGTTTGTCTGCAGGCTTCTTAAAATGTGGTGCCCAGAACTGGACACAGTACTCCAGATGAGGCCTAACCAGTGCTGAGTAGAGGGGAACTAGTACTTCCCGGGATTTGGAAGCTATGCTTCTATTAATGCAGACCAAAATAGCATTTGCTTTTTTGGAGCCATATCACATTGTTAGCTTACTACAGTCTGAAGCAAGGGAAGTAGTACACATTGCCATTTAAAGATCCCCTTCCCTCTGGTCAGACCGTCATTCAGTCCAGATTCTAAAATTACCGAAGTGCGCTCTCCACCTTAGAGTCCCCAAGGTCAGCAACCTGAGCTGAAGTGCCATACATAAACAAAACCAGTGAATCTCCTGATCAAAACAAAGGCTGAAGACGAGGCTTGCAGCATTGATACCAGGCCTGGCCCATCCAGAGGCTTCTTCATACTGCCTGCCAATCACAGGGGCTGTTGTTATAGGGTGACTAGGTGTCCTACTTATCAGATGGCAGTCCTCTATTTGGGAGAGCCGGCAGAGGACAGTCCTCTGTTTGAAGGTGTCCGCTATTTGATGGGCTGTCCAGTCCAAGTCTGGTTTAACGTCAAAGAACCATGAGGATGGAGAGCAGCACCAGGGTCATGAAGTTGCCATAAATACTTCGCCCCTGGACAGCAGACTGAGCAGGTGCACAGGTCACCTAGTCAGTCTTCTCCACCGCGGTGAGATATATTGGATCTCTATTTAAATTATAATATTATTTCTACATTTTCATCTCTCTCTATAAATTAGCATATGTAAATGTTATGCAAATTGGTCTCTTTTATCCTCTGGTTTTGGGTGCAAGTCCTCTTTTGCGGGCAATGCATAAGTGGGAGTTCCCTAGGCTAAGTTTTAGCCTGAGATTGGCTCAAGCCCTAGGGAGTCTCTTGAGGACCTCCAATGGGAAACAGTCACAAAGGTGGGCAAAGGAGATTTATGGGCCCCAAGACATATATGTTGGAATAGGGATAGCAGGAGAGCAAATGAAGAAAGAGCTGCACCTCAGGGTTAATTAGTTTTTAGAGTTTTAAGGATATAATAGCAGAGGTCACCCAGGGTCCAGAGCTAATCAACTGCCCTGGGTGCATGCAGAGAGCCCTGGGTGCAAACAGGGGGTCACAAGGGTAGGGAATGTTGCCTAGCAGCCAGATGGAGCCAAAGAAATTTGCTTCTTAACTTGGGCTTCTTGTATATAAAAGTTCAGTCCTCTTTTATAACCAACTAACTTTGTTTGCCAAACCTTTACTTTGGACGCGGTTATTTAGCGGCTCATGCTAACAATTGCGGGATAGGTAACACCAAAGTGCCTCAATGACCTGGTTCACACACAATGACTACCCAGGATGAGTATGGGTTATTGTTGAATTGTGGGTTGTCGTTATGCGTGAACCCTGCACTATGGTTTAATTATCGGTTGCTAACCCAGACTTCACAAACCAACAACAAACCATGGGTTCTCTTCCTGGATTGTTCATGGTTGACATGCCCTAGTTAAACCATTATGCAGGGTTTGCACATAATGACAACCCGTGATTCAACCCATACTCTGGGCTGGTGTTACGTGCAACCAATGTCTAGATATAGCCACAGAGGGCTTTGTCTCCTCTTTCCTGAATAGGCTTCCATTCCATTACACCACTTTTACATCACTAATAACACCTCAAAGATCTGTCAGTCAAACTTTTTTTTTTTTTTTTACAAAAAGCCTACTTTGGCTTTTCGTCAGTAAGCCAACATTAGCAACATGCTGGCTAGGGGATACTGGGAGCTGTAGTCCACCATATCTGGGGGGCACCAGTTGGGGGAAGGCTAGTCTAACCAGTTCAAATGATTTTTCTCTAAAATGGTTCATACGTACCAATGTACATGTAAATCAGGGTTCACTGTGTTGTTTTTCTGCTGCAGCTTGTGTCTGCCTTCCCAACACATTTGACAAAGATACTGGCCAGCTAATCAAATGCCAATTTAATCACCTTAATGCTGATATTATTATTATCATCATCATCATCATCAATATTTCTTGGCTACCTTTCAGGGTAGAAGCCGTCCCAAGGTGGCATACAGCAATAAAACATATAAAACTAGTATATTAAGAGCAATAAAAATACAATAGAAATGGTAAGAACACAATAAAAATAGCAATAAAACCAACAACAAAACCAGCAATAAAAACGGGGGAAAGGGTTAAGGAGTCCCTTCACTCCAGTTTCTGGAAAGTAACCTTGCTAGTCTGTTGCTGTAACAGTGACAGAGAGCCTTGTTGACAACGTAAAGGCTAACAAATTTGTTATGGTAGAAGCTTTCACTCCAAGCCGGTCTTCTGCTGCAGATGTTAGTGTCTGCTGACATTTTTTAAAAAGAAACCATCAGAGAAAAGGGACATGATGGGAATGAGCATCACATGTAATTAGACCCTGAAATACTTCTCCCTAAAATCTGTGAAGATTTTAAATGGGGAAGGGTTCAAACATGCAGTCCCTGGCCTGCCTTCAAGAGTGTTGTTCAAGAATGGGCTGTTCCACATATTTCTCTGCATGTTTTAAATTACTCTTTGCCCCCTTGACAGGAATGGGTAATAAATGGGTTCATATCAAAACAGTCTGGTTTAACTGGTTTGTGGGCTGAACCACTTTCATGTAACTACTGTTGGTAATGATTAAACCGGTATGTGCTATAATCTGACACTTCGAATTTCAGAGGAGTTTCCCACCACATATTTCTTGATTTACAATTATTAATGCCCCTGGCATTTCTGGAGCCGGGCTAGAAAATTTCAATGCGATGTTATATAAGAGTTAGAATACCCCTTCACAACATTGCAGAATTGCCCTTCGTCCCCATCCTCTCAGAAAAAGTCTGATCTGCATCCTGATTATCTCTCGCCTTGACTTTTATAACTGTCTCTTTCTCTCTGGTCTTCCATCATCCATCTTGGTCCACTGGCATCAACTCTGCTGCCAACATTATTCACCTCTGTTATCACTCTGAGCACTTCATGTCTCTCCTTGAAGCTCTACACTGGCTTCCTGTCCATTCCCAGATCCTGCACACAAGCTTCTTCTCCATACCTTGAAGATCCTCCATGGCCTTGCTTGACCCCACTTGCTCTCTGCTTTTATGCAGCTCCACCCATCCTCACCCATCCAAAGATGTTCTGCTCCCTTAAAAACTTCATCCTTTCTCCTTTGCTGTCCCTCATGCCTGGTACTGCCCCCTAGAACATCTCTGCGGGATCACCCATTTTATGGCCTTCCCTGCCTCCTCTCTTCTCCACTCATGTGACAAGATTAGAAACTTCCACTTCCAGTTTGTTTGCTGACAAACCAGCATCACAAACCACCTCCTGACCTTGGCCCGTGTTCTCTGCAGTAGGTGTTGCCCCATTGGACAACTTACCCAGTTCCAGATCTTGGCTTGCAATAGATTCTGCCTCTTTATTTGCCCCAGTGCTTCATCCAAAGCTGGCCCTTAACCTGCTGAGACTCATAATCAGGTGACAAGTTGCAATCCTGGTAGATTTGACCATGTTGAAATTGTGTTTGTGAAAATATCTGTTGTAAATACCTCAATGAAGACAATGCTTATAGGGGCAAAGAGAAGCATGCAGTGTTGACTTAGGTGAGGTTCAGTAGCTTGAAAGGAGGTGAATTCCATCATACCACTTTAAAAAACACACATGTTTTTTAAAAGCTTTTTTATCCTGCTCTTCAGCCAAAAAGGGTTCCAGAGTGATTGCTTGGCTGCATTTTTATTGTAGTATTATTTTAGTATGTTGGTGTCTTGCACAGCTTCTGTTCGTTTCCATACAAGTGTTATAGGAGAACTGATTGTGCTCCCTGTAGATTAATGGGAGAGGGTGTGCTATTTGAACTTTCCACCGCAGTCACCAAAATGTCTTGGGGCAGCTCTGAGTTGATGGAATAAGACTGAAATTAAAAACAAAAAACTCCATATATTTATGATTTTATTTAAAATATTTAGATACTGCCCTTCATTATTAAACTGCAAGGCAGTGTACAAAATGCATTAAAGCAACAATTAAAATGCAAAGATAAAAACAACAACAAAGAAAATCTACTAAGCTAGGTATTAAAATTAGTAAATGCCAGTAGGTATAGAGATAAGTTTTCAATATAGTATAAGATGCTTTCCTGTCATGTAGTGCTGTTTTTATACGTTGATTTGAATATTTGTCAAATACACATAGGGCCTGCAACAATGCATTGCAGCATAGACAGCTCCTGTTCCATCCACCTAGCTGAGCCTTTTTTCAGGACGCTCCATTCAATTCCCATTCCCACCTCCCCAGTTTTCCATTCCCCCTCCCCAACAAGACACACAGCATTTTGTAGCCACTGTGCATGCTCAGCCTGCATTGTGCTGTTTTAGGGGTTTTCTCCCCATCTGTCTTTTTTTACCTAAAGGGTTTTTTTTAAGTATACTTCTGTAAACATTGGGATTTCCCCAAGCTGATTCCTCCCTCTTGTGCATGGATGTGCCATTTTGGCCAATGGAGAAGCTAAGTAATTTTAGACCCTGGATCTAATGATTTTACTGGGGAGTTCTTTAGATGTCCAGATATGAAGCATACAATTAACATTTCTCTCCTGGCCCCACAAATGTCCATTCCATGCTTTACAGCTGCTTCTACATTCCTGATATGTTAGAACAACAAAACTGTTTGCAAACCCTGATTTAAAAATAAACCAACCCTGAGCATGTGCAATTTTAAACTCACTTAAATCATAGCTCCATCATGACTATTGGAATAAAACGGAGTTTGCTTCTCCTGCCCTGCTGCCTCCATCACCTCTCATACTTTGATTTGGTTCACACAACTGGTTCACACAACCCACAGTGGATTGTCAGCCTTGTTTCTTTCAGAGTGGCTTGTCGTGATGTGCAAACCTGGCACGATGTTTGTGCATGGCTTGTGCCAAAAGTCTACAGAGTTGCTTTACAAGAGCAGCAAAACCCCTGACCACTCCGCTTACTTCCTCATGATCTTGTTAGCCGTATCTCAGGCTGGCAACACCTGCATGCTCAGTTCCCATTTGTGTTTGTGATTGCTGCTCATGCTTTATGAACAGAAGAATTGTGCAAATCGAGCACCGATTGACAGTGAAATTTTCCCAAATTTGTGCAACTTTCCTAATTTGCAGATAGTTTTTAAAAAGTTTTAGAATTGTATGCAAATGTAGTGGGGGGCCCTCAGAGATCAAAAATATGTATCCCCCCATAGGCTAAAGTGTGAAAATGCGTATTTTGGGGGGATTTGCGCTTTCTAACCTCACACACACTTTTGGGGAGATTTGTGCACATTTGCATTCAGTAATGCTCATTTGTGAATGCAAATGTGCGCAAATCTCCCCAAATGTGGAAAAAGGTTAAAAAGTGCAAATCCCCTCAAAATTCAAATTGTCATGCTTAAGCCTATGGCGGGGGGGGGGGGGGATGCATATTTTTGGTCTCTGGTCCTCCACCCTGACCAAATTTGTGTACAATTTCAGAAAGTTAAAAAAAAAAAAGATGCCTGACAAACAACTGTGAAACACAGATGGAATGGATTTAACAAAGTTTTCTCTTTTAAAAAGACTTGTGCCGCAAAGGATGCTTGGATATGTGCCAGGAGCAGGCAGAAGGATCAAGAGGGAAATAAGCCATTGCAAACTGAGGAGTGCTTGATCATCTGATGGCAGCAGCCTGGGTTAGTGATGGATGAAAGAAGCCACTGTGGTTTGTTGTCAGGGTGGCTTATTGTCCCTTTGGGTGGTCATTTGGGCCCCCCTGAGCTATGGTGCTTTGGACTTTGGCCCCAAGGCCCAACCCAGCTGCACCACTGGCTTTGGTGCTTGTAAAGTGTGTATTTTGGGTTGTATCCAATAATATTCCTACTTAGACTCATTAAAATGAATGCGACTTAAGTTAGACTAACATTGATTACAACCCATGCTATATAATATATGATTCAAAAGATGATTCCACGCTTTCCCTTCCTCTCCATGGTCTCAGCGTTGTTATAACAGAGTTTTCGATGGCTCTCGCTCAAAGTGCCTTTAAAATGCCCTGGTAGTTTCTTCTGAATCCTAAGTACCGAAATGGACTGCTGGTGAGTTATATTTTCTAGGACTTCAAGGCAGACTCTTTTCAGTCAGCTTTAAAACAAAAGGCAGAATAGTCTTTAAAACCTGGGCTCCTGCCAGCACATTACTACATCCCTAGGCAACGCAGCTAAATGCCTAAAGGCCCCTGGTTCATATAACTTATTTCCAAGTCTTCCCATTGGCGTCAAGAGGATTGTTCCAACATAAGCCAAAATGCTTCGTCGAGGATCCCCAACAGCTAAAGTGGCCACTTACACATGGCCAAGAGAGAGGAAATGTATCAGCGAAAAGGAGGACTAAAAGGGACAGACATTTAAAATTTGCACCGCTTATTTACATGTACAGAGGCTAACTTAGAAGTAATGACTATACCTTAAGTAGAAACACAACGCATCTCACAATAGCGGGTAAGACTGTAACCAGGTGACCAGTGTGCCTGCTCAGTCCCCTGTCTAGGTGCTATCTGTGGATGGGCAACTTCAAGGCTCCTGTTCTTCCTGCTTATGATTCTTTATCTTTAATCCAGACTTGAACTAGACAGCCCTTGAAATAGAGGGTGCATTCAAATAGAGGGCTGCTCTCTGTAAAGTAGGACTGCACACTAGGACTGCATTCAGACTAGGGGTGCTTCCAGATGGATGGCTCCTAGCGCTACCGCTCAAGACATTGTGCACCATTCTCTTTCCCTCCTTCTTGGCTTTTTTCTGGTAAGAAAAAAGATGGAAGAAGCTGCGGGAAAACACAGGAGGGTTACAAATAGAAGATGACATTGTCTGGACCCCCCCCCTAAATTCCATGAATGAGGCAGGGCAATTACACAATAAAAGCCTCATCTGGAAGCACCCAACAGTTAGACGTATTCTTTTTTAGTGGGGACAATGGAGGCAATTTCCCTAGACCTCACACATGGAGCAGGACACATCAACATTGACAACCAGAGTTGATAGATAGGGATTGCTGCAGCTTTTCCAACTTTCCACCAAGAATCTCACTAACCTGAGCTCCATTAACCCAATGGGAAAAATGAGAAAACTCCACTATGTGATGGCAATGTCCATTTGCCATTAATTAACTCAGTTCAACACACAGCACAATCCTATACATGTCTACTCCAAAATAAGTTCTACTGAGTTCAATGGGGCTTACTCCCAGGCAAGGACTTATAGGATTGCAGCCTTAGAAACACAAATTGTAGGGCTACGGCATCATCAGCTAGACTTATAATATGATCTTATACATGTCTACTCAGAAGTAAGCCCCCTTGAATTCCATGTAGGTAAGTAGGTATAGGATTGCTTGACATGGAATCAGCTATTCAATTGGTCCTCTGCTAGGGTGGCCATGTGTCCTTTTTTTTTTTTTTCAGAGGACAGTCCTTTATTTGAAGGGCTGCAGAGAAGAGTCCTCTATTTTAAAACCGACCTCTATTTGAAGGATTGTTCTGTCCAATTCTGGTTTAAAGATAAAGAACCATAAGAACTGTTGCCCATCAACAGTTAGCACCTGGACTGCAGACTGAACAGGCACAAGTCCCCGTCTTTGGCACTACGGAAAGATGTATTGTATTTCTATTTAAATAATAATTATTATTTTGAAATTTGGATCTATAAATATAAATTAGCATATGCAAATGTTATGCAAACCACTGTCTGCTTTTCTGGTGATTCATAAGTGGCCACCTCTTCTCTAGCCTTTCTACCTGTGCTGTGAGGAGTCAAAGTGCCAGGCCAAATAGATTGTCTGAGGGAGATGTTCCAAATGTAGCAGTTGCTTCTGGCCAACTCTGGCCCTGTGTGGGTTCTCTCTGGCCAACTCTGGCCCTGTGAGGGTTCTCCTTGGCCAGCATCAGCTACCTCTGCCTGTGACTTTAGCTTCAAAGTGGCTGAAGGCAAGCCACTGAGGCCTAACATCTCATCAGTTTGTATCATAAGAACATAAGAGCCCTGCTGGATCAGGCCAAGGGTCCATCTAGTCCAGCATTCTGTTCACACAGTGGCCAACCAGCTGCCCCCAGGAAACCCACAAGCAGGACAGGAATGCAAAAGCACCCTCCCACCCATGTTCTCCAGCAACTGGTGTACATAGGCATACTGCCTCTGATATTGGAGGTAGCATATAGCCATCAGGACTATTAGCCATTGATAGCCTTCTCCTCTAGCAATTTATCTAGCCTCCTTTTAAAGTCATCCAAATTGGCGGCCATCACTATGTGTTGTGGTAGCGAATTCCATAGTTTAACTATGCGCTGTGTGAAGAAGTATTTCCTTTTGTTTGTCCTCAATTTCCCACCAATCAGCTTCATAGGATGACCCTGGGTTCTAGTATTGTGAGAGCTTTTTAAATGAACACTCCACATTCTCCAGACCATGCATAATTTTGTACACCTCTATCATGTCTCCCCTGTTGTAACCTTCCCTCACAGGGAAGATCCTCCCGCCCTTTGATCATTTTAGGGCACAATCCTATCGGGATAGGTGGCCGCCTCTGAACTTGGAGGCGACCGCCTATCCAATGCAGGGCAGGAGAAGCGTGAAGGGGATCGTTCCCTCTGCGCTTCAGCTGCCCTGCGTTTACGGCTAGACAGCCGATTTCGGCTGTCGATTTCGATTTCGCCCCCAGGAACACCCCATTTTTGCCGGTCCACACTCCTCTTCCAAGAGCGGGGCTGTTGTTCCGTGCTGCCTACGAGGCAGCTGGGAGGGGGTGGGGGTCAGTTCTCAGGGAACTGACCTATCCTATGGCTGTCTAGCTGCTACTAGAGGGCATAGGATTGCTCTCTAAGTTGTCCTTTTCTGCACTTTTTCCAGCTCTACCATATCTTTTTTTAGGTGTGGTGACCAGAACTATACACAGTATTCTAAGTGTGGTCACTCCATAGATTTGTATAAAGGCAGTATGATATTAGCAGTTTTATTCTCAATTCCTTTTCTAATTATGCCTAACATGGAGTTTGCCTTTTTTATAGTGGCCGCACACTTGGTTGTCATTTTCACCCCGCTGTCCACCACAACCCCAAGATCTCTTTCTTGCTTGGTCACTGCTAGCTCAGATCCCATCAGGTTATACTTATACTTGAAGTTGGGTTTTTTTGCCCCAACATACATTACTTTACACTTGCTTACATTGAACTGCATTTGCCACTTGGATGCCCATTCTCTCAGTTTGGAGACATCCTTCTGGAGCTCCTCACAATCCCCTTTTAACCACTCTAAATAATTTGGTGTCATTGGCAAACTTGGCCACGTCGCTGCTCACTCCTAATTGCAGCCTGGTTCTGGCACACTGCAGAACAGTAAGTCAGGTAGGAGCTGAGGTTGGTCTTCCCGAGTGGGCCTTCCTGGTGGTGCGTGGCAGTTATTTTTGCTTTGGGCTTGGCCTGCTTTGTAGACCTTTCCCTGAACTGTCATTGACAAGTAACATAATGGGTTTGGAAAGGATTCTTTGCGTATTTCGTTTTTTCCTCAGCTGAGGGGAAGAGTGACATCCACATCCAGTGAAATGAGAAGGGGGAGGGCTAAAATGAACATTCAGCTCCTGAGCTTCTCATGACCTTCAAAAGGGCCGGCAGTTAAGACAATGTAGTCTGCCGTATGAAAGGAAGCTACTATAAAGCAGGGTTTCCTTCCAGGTGATGTTTAGGTCACTTTAATTTAGCAGTGAAAGTGCTTCCATGTAAGAATTGCAACTTCCTCTGGTCCCCTCACCCACCCTATCCTCTTCTGCAGGACCAGCCCTACAATGCAGCAGGGTGAAGCCACCTGCTTCAGGCGACAACATGATGATGTTGGAGGGGGCCAGGCGGGTAGATAGATGAAGGCAGGAATTGGTTTCTGGATGGTACAGCAAAAAGTCCTGGGGCGAGGGAAACTATTTGTACTTCACTTCAGGCAGCAAAACAGCTTGGGCTGGCACTGCTCTTGTGTTTTTTGGGCTGAAGCTTTCACAAGGGGCAGAGAACAGGACAGATGAGGAGGGAACCAAAGGAGGCTTTAGATAGGAGGTAGGCAAAGTTGCTGCTGGAGCAACACAGCTTTTAAAGTGAAAGAGGCCTTGCCTGGGTCTGATATCCTAATTATTAGCACATAGTGAACACTCTAAATGAGTGCTTGCAAAGGAGCACCATCCCAGTTGGGCCCAGATATGTCCAGGATTGTGTGGTCCTCCCAACAGTGGAAGAACTTTTGCCTTCTGCTATCATATGCAAGCATGACCACACGAAGGCCCATTAATCAATCATTTCAAAACACTACAATGTAATGTATCTTCAAAGCATGTGTCAACACCCTCCAAATTAACCTTTTTGAGATTATCAAAGGTATCAGAAGAAACCAGCAGGTGGAGGGCAACATTTCTCCATAACTCAGGTATGAAGAACCTGTAGCCCTATAGATGCTGTTTAATGACAACTCCCAGCATCCCTGCTTGCTGGGGTTGATGGGAATTGGAGGGCTATAGGTTCCCCGCCCCTGCCATAACCTGTAAAGGTGGCTAGATGCAAAAGATAGGGCTCTTGCACCTTGAAGAGTGGTGTAGAAAGGGGAATTTCAGGTGAGGTGTCCAAAGCACGGTCTTGTTCAGTTTTGTTGGATGAGTTTCAGTTGGTACAGCTTGAGGACAATGAAAAGGTGCTTGTTCATGTTTGTACAACCACTTCTATATTGGGTCCATGTCCCCCTTGGCTTATTAAAACTGGCAGGGAGGGAACAGCCGGCTAGGCCAGGGAGGTGATTTATGCCTCCTTGCGAGATGGAGTGGTCCTGGGCCACCTGAAAGAGGCAGTGGTAAGATCACTCTAATCGATGCTTTCGAACTGTGGTGCTGGAGAAGACTCTTACGAGTCCCCTGGACTGCAAGGAGGTCAAATCAGTCCATCCTAAAGGAAATCAACCCTGAGTGCTCATTGGAAGGACAGATACTGAAGCTGAAGCTCAAATATTTTGGCCACCTAATGCGAAGAGAAAACTCACTGGAAAAGACCCTGATGCTGGGAAAGCTTGAAGGCAAAAGGAGAAGGGGACGGCAGAGGATGAGATGGCTAGATAGCATCACCGATGCAATGAATATGGACTTGAGAATGCTCCGGGAGAGAGCGCAGGACAGGAAGGCCTGGCGTGCTATGGTCCATGGGGTCACCAAGAGTCGGACACGACTGAATGACTGAACAACAACAAAGATCACTCTCCAAGAAATCTTCCCTGGATGTCTGGGAGTGTGGATATCCGCAGTTTCAACAGTATTGTTCCTCAGGCAGGATACCACCCAGCACTTGGCAGCCTCCCACCTGAGAAAGGAGAAGGTTGAAGGCATGGATCTGACAGCCAGCCTGATCGCCTTCAAGGTTCTCAGGGAGGCCCAAAGAAATTCAGCAAAGGGCCAAATGTGGCCTCCAGATGTTCCTTAACATTGAGGAATGTTTTTTTTAACATTAATTCTACCCATCTGTTGGATGCTGGAATGGGAGGGAGAGTAGGCAGGTGTGGGGGCAGGGAGCTGGATTCACCCCACACCCTCCCCTCCCCACCAAAAAGTTAACTGGGATTTTCACAGTCTCACTTGCCCCACATAGAATCATAGAATAGTAGTATAATAGTAGGGTTGGAAGGGGCCTACAAGGCCATCGAGTCCAACCCCCTGCTCAATGCAAGAATCCAAGTCAGAGCATCCCTGACAAATGGCTGTCCAGCCTCGTCTTAAAGGCCTCCAGTGTGGGAGAGCCCACCACCTCCCCAGGTAATTGGTTCCATTGCCGTATTGCTCTGACACTCAGGAAGTTTTTCCTGATGTTCAGCCGGAATCTGGCTTCCTGTAACTTGAGCCCATTATTCCGTGTCCTGCACTCTGGGGTGATCAAGAAGAGATCCTGGCCTTCTTCTCTGTGACAACCTTTCAAGTACTTGAAGAGTGCTATCATATCTCCCCTCAGTCTTATCTTCTCAAGGCTAAACATGCCCAGTTCTTTCAGTCTCTCTTCATAGGGCTTTGTTTCCAGTCCCCTGATCATCTTTGTTGCCCTCCTTTGAACCCTCTCCAGCTTGTCTGCATCCTTCTTAAAGTGTGGTGCCCAGAACTGGACACAGTACTCCAGATGAGGCCTAACCAGTGCTGAGTAGAGGGGAACTAGTACTTCCCGGGATTTGGAAGCGATGCTTCTATTAATGCAGCCCAAAATAGCATTTGCCTTTTTTGCAGCCACATCACATTGTTGGCTCATATTCAGCTTGTGATCGACGACAATTCCAAGATCCTTCTCGCTCGTAGTGTGGTTGAGCCACGTATCCCCCATCTTGTAACTGTGCATTTGGTTTCTTTTTCCTAGGTGCAAAACTTGGCATTTGTCCCTATTAAATGCCATTCTGTTGTTTTCTGCCCAGCACTCCAGTCTATCCAGATCACTTTGAATTTTGTTTCTGTCTTCCAAAGTATTAGCTATCCCTCCCAATTTTGTGTCATCTGCAAATTTGATCAGCATTCCCTGCACCTCCTCCTCCAAGTCATTAATAAAAATGTTGAAGAGCACTGGGCCCAGGACTGAGCCCTGCGGTACCCCACTCGTTACCTCTCCCCAGCTTGAGAAGGTCCCATTGATAAGCACTCTTTGAGTCCGATTCTGTAGCCAACTGTGGATCCACATGATCGTTGTTTCATCTAGCCCACTTCGAGCAAGTTTGCTCATCAGGATATCATGGGGCACTTTGTCGAAAGCTTTGCTGAAGTCGAGGTATATGATGTCTACAGCATTCCCACGGTCTACAAGGGAGGTGACTTGATCAAAAAATGAGATCAGATTTGTCTGGCAGGACTTGTTTTTGACAAATCCATGTTGGCTTCGAGTAATCACGGCATTGTTGTCAAGGTGCTTCCAGATGGATTGCTTTATGATCTGCTCCAGAATTTTCCCAGGGATTGATGTCAGACTGACTGGTCTGTAGTTCCCAGGTTCCTCCTTTTTACCCTTTTTGAAGATAGGGACAACGTTAGCCCTCCTCCAGTCATCTGGCACTTCTCCGGTCCTCCATGATTTCTCAAAGAGAATAGACAGAGGTTCTGAGAGTTCTTCTGCCAGTTCCTTTATGACTCTAGGATGCAGTTCATCTGGCCCTGGAGATTTGAACTCATTCAAAGTAATGAGGTGTTCCTTGACCATATGCCTGTCGATCTCAAGCTGCAATCCTGCCCCTTCAGCCTGTACTTCGCCTTTGCCAGGGGGGTCATAGACCCTCTTTTGGGAGAAGACTGAGCCAAAGTAGGAATTGAGCACCTCTGCCTTTTCTTTGTCATCTGTTATCATTTTGCCATCCTTATTTAATAGCTGAACCACCATTTCTTTCCTCTGCCTTTTACTATGCACGTAGCTGAAGAAAGCCTTTTTGTTGTTTTTAGCATCCCTCGCTAACCTCACCTCGTTCTCCGCTTTAGCCTTCCTGACGCCATCCCTGCAATTCTGTGCTACCTGCCTGTACTCTTCCTTTGTTACTTGGCCTTCTTTCCACTTCCTATATGTGTCCTTTTTTGTTTTCAGGTCATCCCTAAGCTTTTTGTGAAGCCACATTGGCTTCTTCTGTTGTCTTCCACCTTTTCTTCTTGTTGGAATTGTTTGTGATTGTGCCTTGAGAATTTCCTTTTTTAAAAGTTCCCACCCATCTTGGACTCCTTTTCTCGCTAGCATTGTTTGCCATGGGACCTTACTGATCATTGTTCTGAGTTTATTAAAATCAGCTTTCCTAAAATCCAGGGTACGCGTTTGAGTACACTCGGCTTTTGCTTCCCTTAGAACCAAGAACTCAAGTACAACATGGTCGCTTTCCCCCAGAGTTCCTGTAACTGCTACTTTATCCACTAAGTCATCTCTGTTGGTTAGGATCAAGTCAAGGATAGCCGATCCTCTAGTTCCTTCCTCTACTTTCTGTAGGAGGAAGTTATCTGCCACACAAGTCAGGAATTTCCTGGAGGGGCCATGTTTTGCAGAATTTGTCTCCCAACAAATATCGGGGAAATTGAAGTCCCCCATTACTACTACATCATGCTTCCTTAAAACATTGGCTATTTGCTTTTCAAAAGTTTCATCCTTGGCTTCTCCTTGATTGGGTGGCCGGTAGTAGACTCCGACCACCAGGTTCCTTTTATTCTTTGCTCCATTTATTTCAACCCAGATGCTCTCGATGGGGCTACCAAGCTCCTCCTCCTGTATTTCTGTGCAGAGATATGTATTTTTCACATACAGTGCAACCCCGCCTCCCTTTCTGTTCCTCCTGTTCTTTTTGAACAAGTTATATCCTTCAACTGCTGTATTCCAGTCATGAGAGTCATCCCACCAAGTCTCAGTTATACCTATCAAGTCATAATTTCCCTCCTGTATTAAGAGTTCAAGTTCGTTCTGTTTGTTTCCCATACTCTGGGCATTAGTATATAGACATCGAAGACCATGTGCTTCATAGTCTGGCTTTCTTCCTACATGTGTCTGAAGACTATTATTGGGTGCTATCAGCGCTGTTCTCTCCATTGCAGTGCATGCGCCTACGTCCATTGTTACCCCCAACATTACATCTCCCTTCCCCGTAGGATTCAGTTTAAAGCCCTCCTGATGAAGTTCTTCATGCTGTGGCCAAACACATTCTTCCCAGCCTTTGTGAGGTGCAACCCATCCCTAGCCAACAGCCCATCTTCCAGGAAGTATAGCCCGTGGTCCCAGAATCCAAATCTCTCTCGTCGGCACCACCTTCGTAGCCAGTCATTCACCCGGAGTATTTTTCGTTCCCTTTCTATCCCTCTTCTAACTACTGGAAGGATGGATGAGAAAACTATCTGGGCCCCAAAGTTCTTGAGTTTCCTTCCCAAAGCTTCAAAGTCTGACGTGATCTCTTCGTAGCTCCGCTTGGCGGTATCATTTGTTCCCACATGGATGAGAAGAAAGGGATACCTGTCAGTGGGCTTTATGAGTGCAGGCAACCTTTCAGTCACGTCTCTAATCTGTCCTCCCGGGAGACAACATACCTGGCGAGTCCACGGGTCTTCGCGACATACTTGGGTCTCGATCCCACGCAGCAAGGAGTCTCCCACTACTACCACTCTTCTCTTCTTCTTCTTGTAGGCCTGGGTTTCATCGCCTCTGTTTGACTGACCTTTAGCCTCTTGCTCACTCTCATGCAGGTTCCCCTGTCATTCTTCCTCTGCAGGCTGTCCTCCAGTCTCATCTGCAAGTACCTGGAATCGGTTCCACAGCTCCACTGCTTCCACTGGTGCAGAGTGGCGTCTAGTTCTTCTTCTCCTAACTGTCAC
Source organism: Heloderma suspectum (assembly GCF_057233095.1). Lineage (NCBI taxonomy): Eukaryota > Metazoa > Chordata > Lepidosauria > Squamata > Helodermatidae > Heloderma > Heloderma suspectum. The sequence continues at coordinate 31,461,923 of NC_139460.1, read as the reverse complement.
CGTTTTCCAAGGAGTATCCTCTACTCCATTTTTCTTCTCCTCAGCATTTCCCACTTCTGCCTCATCTTGCTGTTGCTCTTCAAGCTTCTGGTCTGCCCTTTCCTGCTGTAGTTCCCCCATTCTGTCCAAGAACTCTTCGTGTTCTCTTATTCCCCAGAGGGTTGACAGTCGCCGCTCCAGTCCACTTACTTTTTCCTCCAGCAGTGTGATCAACTTGCACTTGTTGCAGGTGTAGGCCATGTTGTTCTCAGGCAAGAAAACAAACATGGCACACACCTTGCAGGTCACCACCACTGGAGAGTCTTGTCCTTCCATAGCCCCTTTTCCCTTTTTGTGTCTAGCTTTGTGATTGTTCTAGACTAGCCTGTGCCTGCTCCTCTACTCAGTAGAGGTTAAAAGCAGAGTCCCACTGGTGTGGAAGTGTGTGTTACAAGACAAATAAATGGGAAAAAGTTAGTTAAAAAAAAAATGTTAGGGGCCTCCCCCTTGACCTCCCCTGCCGAACTCCCCTGGCCAACTCCTGTTTGCTCCCCCTGTTCGCTCACTCTGTTCGCTCGCTCTCTGGGAGCTTGCCTGCTTCTGTAGTCCCTGGACCAGCTGGAGCAGCTTGCTCTGCTCTGCTCTGCTCAGCTGGGAGGCGGGAAACAGACATGTGCACCTTTGGATCAGAACGATATTGTCAGAAAGGCACTGGCATATTGAAATACTCCTAGATCTCCACATATGGCACCTTTCTCATAAATCGATATGCCATTTCAAACGCAGGTGTGACTTTCAAAAGTGCTCCTTTGATTTAAAATTGTAATGTGAATAGCGAGCCTGCTGTTTGTAACAGGTCAGCGTTTTTCAGTCAGTTTTAAGAAGCAATGGAAGATCTCAAATACGGGCATTTATTTTTAATATCACTTTGGCTGGGTTCTTTTTTAAAAACAAAATAAAACCCTGTGTGCTCAGGCTAATCTAATCTCCTGAGTCAATAAAACACATTTAAAGCTAAAAGTACCTGCCACTGGTGGGTGTTAAAGGTAGATAGTGTAAATTAAAAAAGAATTGCTTTAGCTGCCATAGATTCCCGCCAACCCACACCACCTTGCCTTGCCCTACCTTTTCTACAAGACTATAAAACTATACAGCCCTATATATCTATCTATCTCAATCAAGACTCAATAAATGCTTGAGGATGTGCCAGGTAAGGTAGTAAGGGCACAATCCTATGCAGATAGGCGGCTGCCTCCAAATTTGGAGGCGACTGCCTATCAAATGCAGAGCAGGAGAAGCGGGGAGGGGATTGTTCCCTCTGCACTTCTCCTGCCCTGCATTTGCGGCTAGATAGCTGATTTCAGCTGCCTAGCTGCGGGAGGGCAGGGCAGGGGTGGAGGCTGCCGAACGATACATAGGATGTATCTTACCAGCATTTCCGCACTCCCCCCCCAGAACGCCCCTCTGGAATGCCCCATTTCAGCCACTCCGCACTCTCTTGTGAGTGCAGAGCATGGGGCCATTCCGCGCTGCCTGCGAGACAGCACAGAAGGGGGGGAAGGTCAGTTCCTGGAAAACCAGATATCCTATGGCTGTGTAGCTGCTGATTTCCTAAAGGAAATCAACCCTGAGTGCCCATTGGAAGGACAGATACTGATGCTGAAGCTCAAATATTTTGGCCACCTAATGCGAAGAGAAAACTCTCTGGAAAAGACCCTGATGCTGGGAAAGACTGAAGGCAAAAGGAGAAGGGGACGGCAGAGGATGAGATGGCTAGATAGCATCAATGATGCAATTAATATGGACTTGAGCACGCTCCGGGAGAGAGCGCAGGACAGGAAGGCCTGGCGTGCTATGGTCCATGGGGTCACGAAGAGTCGGACACGACTGAATGACTGAACAACAACAGCCGCTGACTAGTGGCCATAGGATTGCTTCCTCCGTGTCTAGGGATGTACGAAAGTCACTTACCTTTTTGAAGGGTGACATTCGTGGTGGTGGGGAGGTGCTCCATCCCTCCCCGCGAAATTCTCTCTGGCCGGCTCCGCTCCGCGGATATTCCGCAGAGCTGCTGGCCAGGGCTGCCCGCAGCTGGACATCCAGCTGCTGGGCAGCCTGCAGGGATGCAAATGGCGGCTGCCGTAGCCGCCGCCATTTGCGTCCTTGTATTTTGCCGTGATAGGCTACGTAAATATTTACGTAGCCTATCACGGCAAAAAACAAAGAGCGAACGCAAATGGCGGCGGCTACGGCGGCCGCCATTTGCATTCCCTTTTTTGTTGTTGTTTTAGCTTACGTAAATATTTACGTAGGCTATTACAGCAAAAAAAAAATAAAGGGAACGCAAATGGCATAGTGGAGTTGTAGCCCAAAAGGAAGCTGGGAGGCCATATGGTTATCTTCCCCAGCCTGCTATATGCTTTCCACATGTGTTGGGCTACAACTCCCACAATCCCTGAGTTTATGAGAGTTGTAGTCCAACACATCTGGAAGGCCCCAGGTTGAGGAAGGGTGCTGTATGATATATATCTTTGGAGTGGCTCAATTTATTTGGGAATAAGGGACTATTGTTAGGTGGAGAAATGCCCATTTTAACATATTGTCAAGGGAACTTTACATACAGTTTATTTATTTAATTTATACCCTTCCTTTTCGCCAAAAACTGGCTCTCAAGGTGGCTAACAATGAAATCCAGATTAAAATCTTAATTAAAACATAGCATAAAAACAATTACAAACACAATAAGAGAAATAAACAGCCCAAGATATTTTGTTGCTGAGCCAGTAAATCCAAAAGGTGACCACTGATATGGGGGTAAGAAGATAACAACAAACAAACTGACAATTTACTGCCTTTTAATGGCACTCCAGCCTCAAACCATCTAACCAATCTGTTTACCTAGACTTGAAAACTTACTACATCCATTTCCTCTAAATTTCTTTTTTGAGCACTAGGTGAAAGAAGCCATGGGTTCCTTTGCATGAGACTCTGGGCAACATTTTATATATGCAGCCCCCAGTGGGGTTGCAGCATGTTGTCTGAACCTGGCAATCACCCCCAGTGCCCAGGCTGAGATGACATGGCGCAATTCCACTGGGGGTTGCATATTCAAAATGGTGCCTGGCATGTGCCATGGCTCATCATAGGTTAAATAACCCATGGTGAGCCTGGTGTACCGCACAAACAGGGTTGTAATATTATTGTTGTTTGTCAATGACATATGTTTATGTTTTGAACATTAAAAATACTGAATAAAAAAGCCCTAAATATATGGATTAAAAACCTGTACCACTGGAATTAATTGTTCTCCTTTATTATCCCCCTTCATGGATCACTGCCTTGTTGTGGTGAAGGGGCTTGCGTAACGTGGCAATATTGAACATCGACATCTTGGGAATCAGCGAACTAAAATGGACAAGCATGGGCGAATTTAATTCAGGTGACCATCATATCTACTACTGTGGGCAAGAATCCCTTAGAAGAAATGGAGTAGCACTCATAGTCAACAAAAGGGTGGGAAAAGCAGTACTGGGGTACAATCTTAAAAATGATAGAATGATCTCAGTACGAATCCAAGGCAAACCATTCAACATCACAGTAATTCAAGTCTATGCCCCAACCACTGAGGCTGAAGAAGCTGAGGTTGATCGGTTCTATGAAGACCTACAACATCTTCTAGAACTAACACCAAAAAAAGATGTCCTCTCCATCATAGGGGATTGGAATGCTAAAGTAGGAAGTCAAGAAATCACCGGGATAACAGGCAGGCATGGCCTTGGTGTACAAAATGAAGCAGGACAAAAGCTAATAGAGTTTTGCCAAGAGAACACGCTGATCATAGCAAACACTCTTTTCCAACATCACAAGAGGCAACTCTACACATGGACATCACCAGATGGTCAATATCGAAATCAGATTGATTATGTCCTTTGCAGCCAAAGATGGAGAAGCTCTATACAGTCAGTCAAAACAAGACCTGGAGCTGACTGTGGCTCAGATCATGAGCTGCTTCTTGCAAAATTTCGGCTTAAATTGAAGAACGTAGGGAAAACTACTAAACCATTCAGGTATGACCTAAATCATATCCCTGATGAATATACAGTGGAGGTGAGGAATAGATTTCAGGGATTAGACCTGATAGACAGAGTGCCTGAGGAACTATGGACGGAGGTCCGTAACATTGTTCAGGAGGCAGCAACTCAATCCATCCCAAAGAAAAAGCAATGCAAGAAAGCCAAGTGGCTGTCTGATGAGGCTTTACAAGTAGCTGAGGAAAGAAGGGAAGCGAAAAGCAAGGGAGAAAGGGGAAGATATATCCAACTGAATGCAGAGAATAGGAAGGAGAGACACGAAGGCCTTCTTCAATGAACAATGCAAAGAAATCGAGGAAAACAACAGAATGGGAAAGACTAGAGATCTCTTCAAGAAAATTGGAGATATCAAGAGAACGTTTTGTGCAAAGACGGGCATGATCAAGGACAAAGAAGGCAGGGACCTAACAGAAGCAGATGAGATTAAGAAGAGGTGGCAAGAATACACAGAAGAACTATACAGGAAAGATCTGAATGTCCCTGATAGCCATGATAGTGCAGTCACTGAACTTGAGCCAGACATCCTCGAGAGTGAAGTCAAGCGGGCCTTAGGAAGCATTAGTAACAACAAAGCTAGCGGAGATGACAGTATTCCAGCTGAGCTATTTAAAATCCTAAAAGATGATGCTGTTAAAGTGCTGCACTCAATATGCCAACAAATTTGGAACACTCAACAGTGGCCGCAAGACTGGAAAAGGTCAGTTTACATTCCAATTCCAAAGAAGGGCAACGCCAAAGAGTGTTCAAACTACCATACAATTGCACTCATTTCACATGCCAGCAAGGTGATGCTCAAAATCCTACAAGCTAGGCTTCAGCAGTATGCGAACCAAGAACTACCGGAAGTACAAGCTGGGTTTTGAAGAGGCAGAGGAACTAGAGATCAAATCACCAACATTCGCTGGATCATGGAGAAAGCAAGAGAATTCCAGAAAAGTGTCTATTTCTGCTTCATTGACTACGCTAAAGCCTTTGATTGTGTGGATCACAACAAACTGTGGCAAATTCTTAAAGAGATGGGAGTACCAGACCACCTTACCTGTCTCCTGAGAAACCTGTATGAGGGTCAAGAAGCAACAGTAAGAACCAGACATGGAACAACCGATTGGTTCAAAATTGGGAAAGGAGTACGACAAGGCTGCATAACGTCACCCTGCTTATTTAACTTATATGCAGAGTACATCATGAGAAACGCCGGGTTGGATGAATCACAGGTCGGAATTAAGATTGCAGGGAGAATTATCAACAACCTCCGATATGCAGACGATACCACCCTAATGGCAGAAAGCCAAGAGGATCTCAAGAGCCTCTTGTTGAGGGTGAAAGAGGAGAGTGCAAAAGCTGGTTTGAAACTCAACATTAAAAAAACTAAGATCATGGCATCTGGCCCTGTCACTTCCTGGCATATAGAAGGGGAAGAAATGGAAGCAGTGACAGATTTTACTTTCTTGGGCTCCAAGATCACCGCAGACGGTGACTGTAGCCATGAAATTAAAAGACGCTTGCTCCTTGGGAGGAAAGCTATGGCAAACCTAGACAGCATAGTAAGAAGCAGAGACATCACCTTGCTGACAAAGGTCTGTACAGTCAAAGCTACGGTTTTCCCAGTAGTAATGTATGGCTGTGAGAGCTGGACTATAAGGAAGGCTGAGCACTGAAGAATTGATGCTTTCAAACTGTGGTGCTGGAGAAGACTCTTACAAGTCCCCTGGACTGCAAGGAGGTCAAATCAGTCCATCCTAAAGGAAATCAATCCTGAGTGCTCATTGGAAGGACAGATACTGAAGCTGAAGCTCAAATATTTTGGCCACCTAATGCGAAGAGAAAACTCTGGAAAAGACCCTGATGCTGGGAAAGACTGAAGGCAAAAGGAGAAGGGGACGGCAGAGGATGAGATGGCTAGATAGCATCACCGATGCAATGAATATGGACTTGAGCACACTCCGGGAGAGAGCGCAGGACAGGAAGGCCTGGCGTGCTATGGTCCATGGGGTCACGAAGCGTCAGACACGACTGAATAACTGAACAACACAACATTATAGAAATGAAAATGACTCATTAAGATGCCTAATGTATACTTGCTCTGCCTCTTTTGAACATGCAGGCTTCTTCATACCACAATATATCTATCTGTGATTTGCCCTGACTAATTTTAAATGACTTTAATTATAGAGCCTCCACAATTTCCTGAGGGACATCTTTACAATGTGCTTCCTTGCAATGAGATTTTTTTCTCATCTCAAACTCTTTCTCTTCTTGTTCTTCCTTCTGATTGGAAATCCTCTCTCTCTTCTTCCCTCAGCCTTCAGAAGACTGCCAGGGGCAAGTTATATTAATAGCTCCTACATGACTCAGAATTCAACTAGCTCTCTGCTTCCTTCATAGTGAATTATGTCTTTCCTGCTATGCTGTGTGCAGCTTGAACTGTACTTTATCCAAAACCAAAAGAAAACAATAAGAAAAACTTGGCTCCCACCTGTACCCTACATCTCTGTGTGGCTGCTACCCTTGGGAAGGGGCGGGGGGGGGTAGTTCACAAAGGACAACATTCAACACTAGTTGTGTAAGGACTCTGAATTTCTCTGGGTCACAATAAGTTTAGGTGGCAGAGCAGAGGAAGAATGGGAAACCTGCCTTGTATATGTATTGACAGGGATTGCATCAAGGGTAGTGCACCTGCTTAGGGCCCACACCCCAGCAGGGCCCACTGACAAGACCCCCCTGGAGTTCTGCCTCCTCATCACCATCACAACCTGCTTGTTCACCTGCTTCTTGCTCTGGTCCAGACAACAGTGGTAATGAGAAGCAGTAGATGCCACTGCCTACTTGCTCGATGGCTGTCTGCTTGTCAAGCAAGCAGTGGCAATAATGAAAACAAGGATGAGGAGCAATAGCAGCTGACAATGGTGGTGAGAAGGTAAACTAACTGAAGGAGGGGGCCACTGGTATTGACCAACATGGAAAGAGGGGGGAAAATTCAAGTAGCTTCATTGCATGCTGTGCTGTATATCATGTCTTGCTGTGCCGCTAAATGGCATCAGGCAATTGTCTATGACAGCATTTACTAAAGTTGGACCACTGCAAAACAATGTAGTGTGTAATACTCCTGTTCAGGGTTCTGGCCAGCCAGCCGTGTCCTTTTCCAGGATACTCCATTCCATTTCTCTCTCCCCCCGCCCATCCTCCACAAGCTATCAGCAAGTAGTTGTGTAGGAGAGGGTATTTCAGCAGGTGTTGCTTGCATACAACAATAAATTACAAATGTATTGTTACAAATTGAAGATGTTGTCAGAGCCATGAATAAAATTCTGTGAATGAGGCAGGGCGACCGCACAGGCCTGGTCTAAGTAGTACCTTGGAAGCCTCTGAATCAGGCATTCTGGGCTGTTCTTTAAATAAGCCATTTACTGTCTAGAAGTGGCCCTGCAAAGGGGTTTATACTAGTCCCAAAGACACAGTGTCACTTTGAGAAGCGGGTGTTAGAGGTTGTGTTTTTAGTTAGTCATTTACTGCACAAATGGGTCTTTCTTTGACTGTGGATTCTCTGTTGACTTGGCATAGTCCTGCATTATTTCTATCTAACTGTACAATACACGTCAACCTAGTGTGCCAGGCTGGAATTCCTTGGGCTGATTTAATGCCTTGAATGGGACCCAGAACATGGTTTCTTCAGGGGTTTCATGAAGTCCGGTATTTACTCTCACCTAGGCCCATGTTGGTTATGGGGATGTGGCAGGGCCATGCATTTAGAAACAGAGGTTTCATTGCATGCTGTGCTGTGTATCATGTCTTGCTGTGCTGCTAAATGGCACCAGGCAATTATCTATGACAGCACTTACTAAAGTTGGACCACTGCAAAACAATGTATAAGGTTTTCTGTTGTATATTTGAAGAAAGGTAAGTGATGCTTGAGGATGGTAATTTCTTTCCAAAACACGTTGGGCCCAATAAAAAGTTTTTCCAGGCACTTGGGAACATCTTCTCTCTATCATGTGACACATTAGTGCCTTCCCCTCTTACTGTTTCCTTACAGTGGCCGGGTTCAGATGATCAGTGGGGGAAACGATACAGCGTTGGTTGTTGCCCCCCCCCCCCACGGTGCGTGCTGGTCTCATAAACTGAAGGAAAAGGAAAGGTTCCTCCTGTGCAAGCACCGGGTCATTACTGACCCCTAGAGGGACGCCTGCTTACGCTGGCATTTTCATGGCAGACTATAGCGGGGTGGTTTGCCATTGCCTCCCCAGACGTGACTACCTTTCCCCCAGCAATCTGGGTACTCATTTTACCGACCTCGGAAAGATGGAAGGCTAAGTTGACCTGAGCCAGCTACCTGGAACCCAGCTTCCGCTGGGATCGAACTCAGGTTGAGGGGAGTTTCAGTTGCAATACTGCTGCCTACCACTCTGCGCCACTCCTGTGCCGTGTCGCAGCTTGCTGTGTCATCCAAACCCAGTGCAGGCGTAGTGACTTTTCACCCACCCTACAACCCCTACTGCAAACTATGGGTTGTAGGGTGGATGAACTACACCCAAAGCACGTGCTGGGTTCGGATGACACAGCAACCCACATGTGGATAATTAAGTTCATCCCAGTCCTGCGACTGGCACATGCAGGAGCAGAGGATACAAACGGACGTTGCGTTATTTCCCCCGCTGATTGTCCGAACCTGGCCAGTGAGTCAGACTACAGGTATTGTGAACACTTGGCTGGCAGCAGCTCTCTCCAGGATTTCAAGCAGGAGTTTTTCCAGCCCTATTTGGAGAAGATGGGAATTGACCGGGAACCTTCTGCATGCAAAACATGTGCTCCGCCCACTGAGCTACGACCCTTCTCTATTTAATGCAGTGGGGCTTACTCCGGAGCAAACACGTGCCTAGCGTAGTTCCCATTTAATTCCGTGTGGGGCTTACTCCCGAGCAATCACGTGCATGGATTCCGGCTGCCTAAGCGTGCAGACGATTACAGTTCGATTCCATCCGCCTTTACTCGGAAGTAAAGTGTGCATAATAGCCCTGCAACCCGGAGATTCTTCCTCTGCCGGCTACCACCACCTCCGGACCTCCTCCAGGAGCCCCCACTCCCTCCGTCCGTCCGTCCGCCCCTCCCTTCTCACGCCACGAGACCCCACGATTCGGCTCTCACGCTCCGACCTTCCCAGCCAGCCAGCCGGTCCCTTCCGCGCCCCCGGTCCCTTCCGCGCGCTCCCAAGCAGACGTGAGGGCAGCCGCCTCACCCCGCCGAAGCGCGCGTGCTCCCGTCCCCGCCCGCGCATGCCCGCTAGGCCCGCGGAGGCGCCAACGGCTCTGACAGGGAGGAAAAATCCAAACGACGGCCGCCGCCATATTGCGGACCTGTCAGCGGGACGCGGCGCTGCCGCTCTGTCGCGCCTCTCCTGCAGCAGGGCCCGCGGCACCAGCGAGCTCCGAGGAGGAGGAGGAGGAGGAGGAGAGCCGGGAGCGCGTGACGCTCGGAGCGGCCCCGCGGCGCCTCTCGGCCGGCTGCGCAGCCCTCGTCCTCCGCCCGCTCCCGTCGGACCAAACTCGGTGGGCGCCGCACGGGAAGCTGCAGCCGAAGAGAGCTCGCCGGCCCCGGGCGCCTCAGCCCCGCCAGGTGAGGGGGGAAAGCAGGCGGGGCCAGAGTGACTCGCGTCGACCTTCTTATGGTGCTGCTGCTGCCGCTAGGCCACGGCTCGCCTTGTCCTTCAGCCCCCCCCTCTCCTCCTCCTCCTCCCCTCCTCCTCACGACTCACAACCTGGGACATAAATGGAAGAAACTGCCCCGGTTCCTCTTGCACAAGCTGAGGTGGATGTGCAGGAGGTGGCAAAATTTATTTATTTATTTTTGGAGGGCGGAAACGCCTCGCCCGCCTTCGCCCACCACGATCCCTCCTTCTCCTGACGGCGACGTAGCTCCCCCAGCCCTCTCCCCCCGCCCAGGTATCTCCTTGCATGGGCTCCGTCTGCTCCCCCTTCCCCGCCTTTTCCTTCTTCCTGCCCTTGAGGGCTGGTATGTGAGAGTGTCACTGGTCCATGCAGGTGATGGCAGTAAACGAAAGGGTTGTGCGCTTTATTTATTTTCTATTCATTTACAGCATTTTATTCCGCTCTTCAGCACCCCCACCGCTCCCTGGCACCCAGAGAGGCTTACGTGGAGTAATAATAAGTCAGCCCCTGTTCTCAAGACTTACAGTCTAAAAGACATGACACAGAAGGACAAGGGATTGGCAGGGAGGAGGAGAAAAAAGTATATCCATATAAAAAGTTTCTGACGTATATCCATATGAAATTAGGGTGCAGACCTCTTCTAATGTGCATATTTCCACCCAAAGCCAGCTTTCCTCAACTTGGATTTCTTTGCTTCTCAAGGGGAAAGAGTGGGAGGGCTCTAAGGCTGCAGTCCAAGGCATGTTTGTTCAGAAGTAAGTACCCTTAACATAATACAACAAGCGGAGGACAGGAAGGCCTGGCGTGCTATGGTCCATGGGGTCACGAAGAGTTGGACACGACTTAACTACTGAACAAGTGTGCTTTAGCTTAAAGCCTTAGGATTGCAGCCAAACAACCTGATCTTATGCATGTTTACTTTGAAATAAGTATTCATTGAATATACTTGATGAAATCACAATTTAATCCTGAATGCCCTTACTGGGGAATAAGTCCTATCAAAGTCAGTGAGAGTTGCTTCTGAATAAATATCTGTGAGATCCGGCTGCAAGTCTTTTAACACTCAGGGCTTAAGCACATCTGCTTGGAAGCAAGCTCCGATGGAATTATATGTGGGGCTTATTTTCTTGTTTAACAAACTGCTGTCTAAGAATGATCAAGGTGCTGGTTATTTGCTCTCCCTCTGCATGTATGGTGAAGTTAATGATGGTTAGAGTTATAAGGGAGAGGGAAAAGGGGTCCTTAGGGAAAGGGGGGGGGTCTGAACTAAGCATCTCTACCACATGGCTTGGCTTCTCATTGCAAATGGGAACAAGTACATTGTTAACACGTTCCTCATGTCAGCAGCTGCCAAACTTCTACCCAACCCTTTATCCTTCACAATCTCAGAAGGAGGGGGAAAGTCTAGAGAGGCTGCCAACAACTGGAGGAAGCAATAACTGTTGGCACATTGGGGTCAGAAATGGCTTTCCAGGCTCTATATGTCTTCCCCTTTTATAATTTGTTTTGCTGGTTGAGGGCTGAAATTTATATCCCAGAATAAGAAGGCACAGAGTTGGTGAACTAACCTCATAGTAGATCAAAAATCAGGAGAACTCAAAAGTATTAGAAATTAAACTAGAGATGACCTGCACTATGCTGGGTGGGTGTGTTCTGCTTTTAATAACATGGGGCACAGATAGTTGAAACTTCCACAGTTTTGCAAAACCCAACAGAATTGGGCAGAATTTTGCAAACCCAATGAGCAGAATTTTAGCCCTTGTATGGTTGGGCACCCATTCGCTAGTCACGTGTTCATAATAAGAACACTCAGAACAGACAAATAATAAGGAATGACCTCATATGAAACAGCTCCAAATATTGATGCTGTCTATTGTTGAAAACAAATCTACATTTTAGTGGTGTTTGGCTTTTTACTTTATTGTTTTATGTAGTGAGTACAATAACCCTATTGTACATTATTTGGGTCAGTGTTTTATGAAAATCTCCTTAATAGTGATAAGCTTCTGAATAAAGTAATGAAAGTTAAAAGTTAGGTCTTGTAAACTTTGGCTGCAGTTCTCCACACAGGCTTGTAAGTCCAATTGACTTCAGTGGGATTTAAACAGCCTTTTATTTATTTGTTGTTGTTCAGTCATTCTGTCGTGTCCGACTCTTGGTGACCCCATGGACCATAGCACGCCAGGCCTTCCTGTTCTGCGCTCTCTCCCGGAGTGTCCTCAAGTCCATATTAATTGCATCGGTGATGCTACGTAGCCATCTCATCCTCTGCCGTCCCCTTCTCCTTTTGCCTTCAATCTTTCCCAGCATCAGGGTCTTTTCCAGGGAGTTTTCTCTTTGCATTAGGTGGCCAAAATATTTGAGCTTCAGCTTCAGTATCGGTCCTTCCAATGAGCAGTCAGGGTTGATTTCCTTTAGGATGGACTGATTTTACTTCCTTGCAGTCCAGGGGACTTGTAAGAGTCTTCTTCAGCACCACAGTTCGAAAGCATCAATTGTTCAGCGCTCAGCCTTCCTTATAGTCCAGCTCTCACAGCCATATATTACTACTGGGAAAACCATAGCTTTGATTATGCGGACCTTTGTCGACAAGGTGATGTCTCTGATTCTTACTATGCTGTCTAGGTTTGCCGTAGCTTTCCTCCCAAGGAGCAAGCATCTTTGAATTTCATGGCTACAGTCACCATCTGCGGTGATCTTGGAGCCCAAGAAAGTAAAATCTGTCACTGCTTCCATTTCTTCCCCTTCTATATGCCAGGAAGTGATGGGGCCAGATGCCATGATCTTAGTTTTTTTAATGTTGAGTTTCAAACCAGCTTTTGCACTCTCCACTTTCACCCTCAACAAGAGGCTCTTGAGATCCTCTTGGCTTTCTGCCATTAGGGTGGTATCGTCTGCGTATCTGAGGTTGTTGATAATTCTCCTGGCAATCTTAATTCCGACCTGTGATTCATCCAACCCGGCGTTTCTCATGATGTACTCTGCATATAAGTTAAATAAGCAGGGCGACAATATACAGCCTTGCCGTACTCCTTTCCCAATTTTGAACCAATCGGTTGATCCATGTCTGGTTCTTACTGTTGCTTCTTGACCCTCGTACAGGTTTCTCAGGAGACAGGTAAGGTGGTCTGGTACTCCCATCTCTTTAAGAATTTGCCACAGTTTGTTGCGATCCAAACAATCAAAGGCTTTAGCGTAGTCAATGAAGCAGAAAAAGACGCTTTTCTGGAATTCTCTTGCTTTCTCCATGATCCAGCAAATGTTGGTGATTTAATCTCTAGTTCCTCTGCCTCTTCGAAACTCAACTTGTTCTTCCGGTAGTTCTCGGTTCACTTACTGCTGAAGCCTAGCTTGTAGGATTTTGAGCATCACCTTGCTGGCATGTGAAATGAGCGCAATTGTACGGTAGTTTGAACACTCTTTGGCGTTGCCGTTCTTTGGAATTGGAATGTAAACTGATCTTTTCCAGTCTTGCGGCCATTGTTGAGTGTTCCAAATTCGTTGGCATATTGAATGCAGCACTTTAACAGCATCATCTTTTAGAATTTTAAACAGCTCAGCTGGAATACTTTCATCTCCACTAGCTTTGTTGTTAGTAATGCTTCCTAAGGCCCACTTGACTTCACTCTCTAGGATGTCTGGCTCAAGTTACTCGAAGCCAACATGGATTTGTCAAAAACAAGTCCTGCCAGACAAATCTGATCTCATTTTTTGATCAGGTAACCGCCCTTGTAGACCGTGGGAATGCTGTAGACATCATATACCTCGACTTCAGCAAAGCTTTCGACAAAGTGCCCCATGATATCCTGATGAGCAAACTTGCTCGAAGTGGGCTAGATGAAACAACGATCCGGTGGATCCACAGTTGGCTACAGAATCGGACTCAAAGAGTGCTTATCAATGGGACCTTCTCAAGCTGGGGAGAGGTAACGAGTGGGGTACCGCAGGGCTCAGTCCTGGGCCCAGTGCTCTTCAACATTTTTATTAATGACTTGGAGGAGGAGGTGCAGGGAATGCTGATCAAATTTGCAGATGACACAAAATTGGGAGGGATAGCTAATACTTTGGAAGACAGAAACAAAATTCAAAGTGATCTGGATAGACTGGAGTGCTGGGCAGAAAACAACAGAATGGCATTTAATAGGGACAAATGCCAAGTTCTGCACCTAGGAAAAAGAAACCAAATGCACAGTTACAAGATGGGGGATACGTGGCTCAACCACACTACGAGCGAGAAGGATCTTGGAATTGTCGTCGATCACAAGCTGAATATGAGCCAACAATGTGATGTGGCTGCAAAAAAGGCAAATGCTATTTTGGGCTGCATTCATAGAAGCATCGCTTCCAAATCCCGGGAAGTACTAGTTCCCCTCTACTCAGCACTGGTTAGGCCTCATCTGGAGTACTGTGTCCAGTTCTGGGCACCACACTTTAAGAAGGATGCAGACAAGCTGGAGAGGGTTCAAAGGAGGGCAACAAAGATGATCAGGGGACTGGAAACAAAGCCCTATGAAGAGAGACTGAAAGAACTGGGCATGTTTAGCCTTGAGAAGAGAAGACTGAGGGGAGATATGATAGCACTCTTCAAGTACTTGAAAGGTTGTCACAGAGAAGAAGGCCAGGATCTCTTCTTGATCATCCCAGAGTGCAGGACACGGAATAATGGGCTCAAGTTACAGGAAGCCAGATTCCGACTGAACATCAGGAAAAACTTCCTGAGTGTCAGAGCAATACGGCAATGGAACCAATTACCTGGGGAGGTGGTGGGCTCTCCCACACTGGAGGCCTTCAAGACGAGGCTGGACAGCCATTTGTCAGGGATACTCTGACTTGGATTCCTGCATTGAGCAGGGGGTTGGACTCGATGGCCTTGTAGGCCCCTTCCAACCCTACTATTCTATGATTCTATGATTCTATAAGTTCAGTGACCGCACTATCATGGCTATCGGGGACATTCAGATCTTTCCTGTATAGTTCTTCTGTGTATTCTTTCCACCTCTCCTTAATCTCATCTGCTTCTGTTAGGTCCCTGCCTTCTTTGTCCTTGATCATGCCCGTCTTGGCACAAAACGTTCCCTTGAGATCTCCAATTTTCTTGAAGAGATCTCTAGTCTTTCCCATTTTGTAGTTTTCTTCGATTTCTTTGCATTGTTCATTTAAGAAGGCCTTCATGTCTCTCCTTCCTATTCTCTGCATTCAGTTGGATATATCTTGCCCTTTCTCCCTTGCTTTTCGCTTCCCTTCTTTCCTCAGCTACTTGTAAAGCCTCATCAGACAGCCACTTTGCTTTCTTGCATTTCTTTTTCTTTGGGATGGATTGAGTTGCTGCCTCCTGAACAATGTTATGGACCTTTGTCCATAGTTCCTCAGGCACTTTGTCTATCAGGTCTAATCCCTGAAATCTATTCCTCACCTCCACTGTATATTCATAAGGGATATGATTTAGGTCATACCTGAAAGGTTTAGTGGTTTTCCCGACGTTCTTCAATTTAAGCCGAAGTTTTGCAAGAAGCAGCTCATGATCTGAGCCACAGTCAGCTCCAGGTCTTGTTTTGACTGACTGTATAGAGCTTCTCCATCTTTGGCTGCAAAGGACATAATCAATCTGATTTCGATATTGACCATCTGGTGATGTCCATGTGTAGAGTTGCCTCTTGTGCTGTTGGAAAAGCATGTTTGCTATGATCAGCGTGTTCTCTTGGCAAAACTCTATTAGCCTTTGTCCTGCTTCATTTTGTACACCAAGGCCATGCTTGCCTGTTATCCCGGTGATTTCTTGACTTCCTACTTTAGCATTCCAATCCCCCATGATGAAGAGGACATCTTTTTTTGGTGTTAGTTCTAGAAGGTGTTGTAGGTCTTCATAGAACCGATCAGCCTCAGCTTCTTCAGCCTCAGTGGTTGGGGCATAGACTTGAATTACTGTGATGTTGAATGGTTTGCCTTGGATTCGTACTGAGAACATTCTATCATTCTTGAGATTGTACCCCAGTACCGCTTTTCCCACCCTTTTATTGACTATGAGTGCTACTCCATTTCTTCTAAGGGATTCTTGCCCACAGTAGTAGATATGATGGTCACCTGAATTAAATTCGCCCATGCTTGTCCATTTTAGTTCGCTGATTCCCAAGATGTTGATGTTCCATCTTGCCATCTCATGTTTGACCACCTCCAGTTTACCTTGATTCATTGATCTGACATTCCAGGTTCCTAAACAATATTGTTCTTTACAGCATCGGATTTTCTTTTCACCACCAGACACATCCACAGCTGAGTGTCCTTTCAGCTTTGGCCCAGCCGCTTCACTCTTTCTGGCGCTACTTGGAAATACCCTCTGCTCTTCCCCAGTAGTATATTGGACACCTTCCAACCTGAGGGGCTCATCTTCCGGCGTCATCTCTTTTAGCCTTGTGATACGTTCCATTTGGTTTTCTTGGCAAGAATACTGGAGTGGGTTGCCATTTCCTTCTCCAGTGGACCACATTTTGTCAGAACTCTCCACCATGACCTGTCCGTCTTGGGTGGCCCTGTACGGCATAGCTTATAGCTTCACTGAGTTACGCAAGCCCCTTCGCCACAACAAGGCAGTGATCCATGAAGGGGTTAGGGCCAGGTAGCCACTGTAAATACAAATTCAGAGAAACACAACTTTCTGAACCTTTTGTTTACATCAATCTTGATTCTTCCATATAAACAGTGGAGCTATTGTGAAACGTAGTATATGTATGCACTGATAGCATATTGGACAATTACAGTATTCATGGGTCAGTTAACTTACTAATTGAATCTGAATGACATGCGGTTATAAATAATTATTTTGTTTTAACAGAAAAGGAGAAGATTGTGGTTCAGCCAATGTTTTTTAACTGAACAAGAAGCACAGAAGACGGAGGAAAATGCCGAAACCAGTAAGTAATCTACTCCTAACCCTAGTACTTGGTAGTTTCATCCTCGTTTCATTCTCTGGTCTGCTGGCAGGCACGTTTGCATGCAAATAATTCAGTCTGGATCTCTGAATAGATATGCTGACCGTGGGCAGAAAGACCATAGGCATTATCCATGCTGATTCTCTTGTGCCCCACAAATTCTGTTACGCAAGCAATGGGTCCCACCACTTGCACAACAGAGATTTAGCGCTTCCCAGAGGAATCCCTGAAACAAGCAGAATTGCTCGTTTCTTGATTGGGACAGGTCGGTGGAGCTCCCTTATGCAAGCTCCGTAACCTGCCCCATTCCAAAACAAGTGTTTTTGCTTGTTTTTGGTTGCCCTGGAAGCACTAAAGGGTCCCTCAGTCCCCAAAATTTGATGTAGCTGGGTGGGTGAGCTGTAGCTGTGCAGCTGGAACAATTGGCAGAAATGAGACCCTGCTGTTGTTCAAGTAGAAGTAGCTTCTGCTCAAGAAAGCGCTGTGATGGATTCAGGCCAGTGAAGTTATTAACTTTTTCAGCTTAGTGTGGTGACATTCACACAGTTCTCTAGCAAGTATAAAATGAGGTTTGCTTTGTGGTAAGTATATGTTTTGTGTAACTTTCTAAATGATTGACCCTGTGACATGATTTTCCTGGGGACGAAGTTATCCTTCACTGAAGTCTGAAGATGTTCTGTAACTCTTGATGAAAAATTAGTATTCCACCACTACCACAGTTCCTTAGAGTGCTTCTCTCCCCTCCCTTCCCCCACCCAATCTCTGACATCCAGTTTCTTGTTGCTGTGATGGTTATATGCCACTCTGGTTTGAAGACTGGCATATAACTGTGGCCTTGAATCACCCACTCTTAACTGCTCTAGCTTCATATTCTATATATTTAAGACAGCTGAACATTTTTTATTGTCTGGATAAAGGCAAGCTTGTTCTCATTTGTAGGAATAAAGTATTGCTTTTGAGGAGAGGACGATTTTGTTTTGTTTCCTTATTTAAGTGCATATCCAAAAATAATGAGCTAATATAAGTGTCAGTCTTGATAGAGCTGTCCTTCAGTTAAGGCACTTATTTAACTTTTGCAGAACATAATTGATTCTAGGAGCAAGCTATGGCCTGTAGTGTCTCAATCAGGAAAGGGTTATTTACCAAGTGTTGGGGCAGAGTTAGTAGATGGGGTGGGCATACTGCATCAGTTCATGTTTGTTTTCCTAGTAGCCATTGCCTGTGAAGACCAATGTGGTACGAAGCAAAGATACTTAGAACCCTCACCAGCAAGACATGAGAGGTAGTATTTGATCTTGGTGAGCAAGAATTCTCAGGGAGGGTAAATTTGCAGCTAAATTATGCTGTCAGGAAAACCTAGAGTAGATTTTTGGAAGAGAGTGTTCTCTAGTTCTAAATGCAATTGTCAAGGGTTTATTCCCTTTCACCTCCTATTTATGGGAATACTGCAGATCTGATTGTAGTGGAGAGAAAGGCACGCTGCACCATTTTCAATCCCTCTGGTGCTCCTCAATATTGTGTAAGTTTCTCTTGCTCTCCATGTGCAAAGCTGGTTCCCATATACAGTCTTTCCTGTAAACTGACTGACTGGATGGAAGAAATTTTAAATTTCCTTTTTACTTTCCTCAGCTATTTAGTGGCTGCTTCCTGCCTTATGCATTTCTACCTCTGCAGCCTTTCTTCACTTGCAGGTGGCTTCTGTCTCACATTTCCCCTTTCCACACTAGAAATAAAAATAAATGGATGGCTTTAAAAAGGCTAGGAGACAATCTTTCTCTCTCTTCCAAAGAAATGCACTCCAGATATTTTCCTTGCTTGCAGCAGCTCCCCTTCACACAAGTCAGTTCTTGTTGTTTGTTAGCTTAAAGATAAGAAGTAGGCAACAACAACAACTGGTTTGTGTGAAGGGGAGCTGCTGCAAGGACAGAAGGATGAAAATCTGGAGAAGATTTCTTTGGGAGGGAAAGACTGTGTCTCCTAGCCTTTTAACCCTAGTTTTGAAAACAGATGCTTGCTGCGCTGTGTTGGGGCTTGCCAGGGAAGTAGGGGCAATGTTTAATTTTCAGAAAGAGTCCTGCATGTGGCTCAGGCTTATGGGGAACAATGTTATCTGCGCTATTAATCCATCTTCTTAATTCTGTGGGCGGACTGTTCTACCATTTGCTGGGTGGAAAGGCTCTGGCACTGTGCATGTGTTCAGAGGCACTTTTACTATATTCATGCATACTAGTAGAAATAATTTTTGGCTACTAAGCCCGGACATAATTTGTGGAACCCCGATCATGGGTGAATATTTCACATTTAGTGTCACACTGTCTGACAGTTTTGGTAAGGTTCAGGTAAGTGTCAGGAATACAACCAAAGGTTATAACTAGGGAGAATGATAGCACATCAAATATTTATTTGTTTGATTATTTATTCAGTCAGTTTATATACTGCTTACCATGTCAAAAGATATCTGTAAGTGGTTTACAGAAACAGATTAAAACAAATCATAATAAATACAAAATTACATCAGTTAAAATGTTTAAAATATTTAAAATCAAAGCTAAAACCACAATAATTAATAAGCAGACTAACTGAGCAGCACAGTCATTCAGGGAAGGCTTGGATGAAGAGATGGGTCTTTAATAGATGCCTAAATGACACAATTGGTACCTCCTGAATAAGAGGGGGGAGGGCATTCTATAAGGCAGGCGCAGCCACTGAGAAGGCCCGCTTATGGGTCGCCACCAGACCGCAATCTGCAGATCGTGATACAACCAGCAAGGCCGCCTCCTATAATCTCAGTGATTGCACAGGTCTGTATTGGGGAAGTAATTTTCCAGGTAACTGGTCCCAAGTTATTCAGGGCTTTATATGCCAGCAGCAAGACCTTGAACTTGGCTTGGTAGCTAATAGGTAGCCAGTGCAGTTGTTTCAACACCAGTGTAATATGTCTTCAGCCAGGCACCCCATTCAGCATCATGGCCACTGCATTCTGTATCAGTTGCAGCTTCTGGACCAAGCACAAGGGTAGCCCCACATAAAGCGCATTACAGTAATCTAAACGTGAGGTTACCAATGCATGGATTACTGTAGCCAGGTTATCCCTGTCCAGGAAAGGGCGTAACTAACATGCCAACTAAAGCAGGTCATAGAGGCACTCCTTGCCATAGAAATCACTAGGGCTTCTAATGGCAATGATGAATCTAGGAGTGCCCCCAAACAACATATGTATTCTTTTTGTGGGAGTGCAAGATCATCTAGAACTGGCATACTCCCCAATTCCTATACCTGGGAACCACCCATCCATAGAACCTCCGTTTTATCAGGATTCAGTATCACTCATCCAACCCATCACTGAGTCCAGGCACTGGCTCACGACATGCACGGCCTCTCCCAATTTAGATATCACACAGAAATAGACCAAGGTTAACACCCCACCCCTAATCTCTTAATGACTGCGAACAGTGGTTTCATATAGATGTTAAATAGCATTGGGGACAAAATGGTACCCTGTGACACTTCACAGCATAATTTCCAAGGTGCCAAGTCACAGTCACCCCATGCTGTCTTCTGGAAATGACCCTGTAAGTAGGAATAGAATCACTGTAAAACAGTGCCATCAACTTGCAGAGGCAATACAAAAGAATATTGTCATCAACAGTATCAAAAGCTACCAAGAGATCAAGCAGGATCAATAGAGTCACACTCCCTCTGTCTTTCTTCCACAAGAGGTCATCCATTAGGGTGACCAGAGCCAATTGTGTTCCCAAACCAGGCCTGAATCCAAAGTGAAATGGATTGAGATAATTGGTGTCCTTCAAGAATGCCTGCAACTGCACAGCCACGACTTTCTCAAGCACTTTTGTGATTTGGCGGTAGTTACCATAAACCTCCAGATCTAGGGAGGGCTTTTTCGGGAGTAGACATGCTACTGCCTCCTTCAAGGTGGCGGGCACCACCAATTGCGCAAGGATGCATTCACCATTCCCTGGATCCACTCGGTCAGCCACTTCTGGCTAGCTTGAGTAAGCCAGGATGGGCAAGGTTCTGTAGAGCATATTGTATGCCAAACACCTGCAAGTGTCTTGTCCACATCCAAGAATTCTTGAATCTAAAGCTTGTCAGGAATTTATTACCTGTAGACTTCAATCCATCAAACCATTCAAATGGGACATTTAATCCTGTGTTCCCTTAATATGAAGCTGGATGTTGTCTGTGTGTAATGTTGGATTATTTCTTCACATCAACTTTGGTTCTCTTAACCTGATTGCCTGCCAGGCAGCATTACGTTCAAGATCTGTTGTCTTGTTTTATACGTGGCTTGACACTAGCTGCCTTTTAGCAGCCCTGTAGTCCTATCATTAGGCTTTGGATTGGCATATGATTTTTCTCCTTTATTCATGCATCAGTCCTAGCGATGGGGAAGCCTTTCCTTAGCCATCTACCTTAATCAAATTAACTTTCTCATCTACCTTACTGTATTCTTTTCAGTTTAACAGAAACAAAAGTATTTATCTTTCTGGATGTGCTTTGGATTTTTTTTTTGAAATTCAGCCTTGTTGGGTGCACATTTGTAATAACTGACAAGGGATGTTTCATTTGACTCTATCTTATCTGAATGTTTATGCATTTTACCACAAAGCCCTGTGCTATTGAATATATTACTTTTCTGTACTAATTTAAAACAGTATTTGAACTCTAAATGTCCTACCATTTGTCTAAATTTTTGTGACTTATCTGATATGTTAATCATTTCTGATTCTTAACCATACATAAAAAAACAGAGTATATAAAATACAGTGTATTGTGGAATGAAGACACTTAAAAATGAATTCACCCACTCCTGAAATGATTACTAATTAAGTCATGTTCCTGGATAATCAACAAATATTATTATTATTATTATTATTATTATTATTATATTTATATCCCGCCTTTTTCCCAATACTGGGACTCAAGGTGGCCTTACAACGTTAAAACTGCTACAATTAAAACGTATAAATAGAAATATAAATACAACTGTATAAAAGTTAAAAATATAATTAAATCATCAATATTAAATTGTAAAGATATTAAAATTAAATGCTCTTAAATGCTCTTTTTGGCTTTAGCAAGGCATTTATTTCCAGATATAACGTTGCTTGTGCTTATTAGAGGAGTGTTTATATAAAAAAAGCATTGCAATTAATGTAAGCCAGCAATTAAATGTAGCTGTAAAGCCAGAAGTATTGTTATTACTCCTGAAGGCAAAAGATTGTGATCACTCTTTCTTGTTAAAATGAATTGTACTATAAAGTAAAATTGCCATGTTTTCAAGATTCTAGCCTGTAATAAATGCAAGCGCACAGATGTTCTTGCTTCATGGAGAAATTATTGTATCATTTCAGCAGAGTGCTAAAAGCATTCTCTAATATAACTGAGACCCATCAACTGTGGTACAAGTTGTACCGCTGAGGTTCCTGTTCAGTGTTGATTCTGTCTGCAATGTTATCCTTTTTGTGTCATGTATTCTATAATGGCCATAGCTCAAAGGTGGAACGCATATTTTGCATGTGCAAGGTCCCAGGTTCAATCCTCAGCAACTCCAAGTAGGGATGGAAAACGCCTTCCTGGACACTGCTGGTCAGTGCGAGGGTACTGGGCTAGATGGATTAATGGTCTGACTCAGTATAAGGCAGCTTCCTATATTCCTATAATAACCATTACCTGTCTGTAATCTCTGTTAATACAGACCCCTTTGAAAGAGAAAATGTCCTTGTCACAGTTGAATAAGAATAATATCATAGTTAGCAAACACTTGTTGTTGTTGTTCAGTCGTTCAGTCGTGTCCGACTCTTCGTGACCCCATGGACCATAGCACGCCAGGCCTTCCTGTCCTGCGCTCTCTCCCGGAGCGTGCTCAAGTTCATATTCATTGCATCTGTGATGCTATCTAGCCATCTCATCCTCTGCCGTCCCCTTCACCTTTTGCCTTCAGTCTTTCCCAGCATCAGGGTCTTTTCCAGGGAGTTTTCTCTTCGCTTTAGGTGGCCAAAATATTGGAGCTTCAGCTTCATTATCTGTCCTTCCAATGAGCAGTCAGGGTTGATTTCCTTTAGGATGGACTGATTTGACCTCCTTGCAGTCCAGGGGACTCGTAAGAGTCTTCTCCAGCACCACAGTTCGAAAGCATCAATTCTTCGGCGCTCAGCCTTCCTTATAGTCCAGCTCTCACAGCCATACATTACTACTGGGAAAACCATAGCTTTGATTAGACGGACCTTTGTCGGCAAGGTGATGTCTCTGCTTCTTACTATGCTGTCTAGGTTGGCCATAGCTTTCCTCCCAAGGAGCAAGCGTCTTTGAATTTCATGGCTACAGTCACCGTCTGCGGTGATCTTGGAGCCCAAGAAAGTAAAATCTGTCACTGCTTCCATTTCTTCCCCTTCTATATGCCAGGAAGTGATGGGGCCAGATGCCATGATCTTAGTTTTTTTAATGTTGAGTTTCAAACCAGCTTTTGCACTCTCCTCTTTCACCCTCAACAAGAGGCTCTTGAGATCCTCTTTGCTTTCTGCCATTAGGGTGGTATCGTCTGCATATCGGAGGTTGTTGATAATTCTCCCAGCAATCTTAATTCCGACCTCTGATTCATCCAACCCGGCATTTCTCATGATGTACTCTGCATATAAGTTAAATAAGCAGGGTGACAATATACATCCTTGTCGTACTCCTTTCCCAATTTTGAACCAATCGGTTGTTCCATGTCTGGTTCTTACTGTTGCTTCTTGACCCTCGTACAGGTTTCTCAGGAGACAGGTAAGGTGGTCTGGTACTCCCATCACTTTCAGAATTTGCCACAGTTTGTTGTGATCCACACAATCAAAGGCTTTAGCGTAGTCAATGAAGCAGAAATAGACGTTTTTCTGGAATTCTCTTGCTTTCTCCATGATCCAGCGAATGTTGGCGATTTGATCTCTAGTTCCTCTGCCTCTTCGAAACCCAGCTTGTACTTCCGGTAGTTCTCGGTTCGCATACTGCTGAAGCCTAGCTTGTAGGATTTTGAGCATCACCTTGCTGGCATGTGAAATGAGCGCAATGGTGCGGTAGTTTGAACACTCTTTGGCGTTGCCCTTCTTTGGAATTGGAATGTAAACTGACCTTTTCCTGTCTTGTGGCCACTGTTGAGTGTTCCAGATTTGTTGGCATATTGAATGCAGCACTTTAACAGCATCATCTTTTAGGATTTTAAATAGCTCAGCTGGAATACTGTCATCTCCGCTAGCTTTGTTGTTACTAATGCTTCCTAAGGCCCACTTGACTTCACTCTCTAGGATGTCCGGCTCAAGTTCAGTGACCGCACTATCATGGCTATCAGGGACATTCAGATCTTTCCTGTATAGTTCTTCTGTGTATTCTTGCCACCTCTTCTTAATCTCATCTGCTTCTGTTAGGTCCCTGCCTTCTTTGTCCTTTATCATGCCCGTCTTTGCACAAAACGTTCCCTTGAGATCTCCAATTTTCTTGAAGAGATCTCTAGTCTTTCCCATTCTGTTGTTTTCCTCGATTTCTTTGCACTGTTCATTTAAGAAGGCCTTCTTGTCTCTCCTTGCTATTCTCTGGAACTCTGCGTTCAGTTGGGTATATCTTCCCCTTTCTCCCTTGCTTTTCGCTTCCCTTCTTTCCTCAGCTACTTGTAAAGCCTCATCAGACAGCCACTTGGCTTTCTTGCATTTCTTTTTCTTTGGGATGGATTTCGTTGCTGCCTCCTGAACAATGTTACGGACCTCCGTCCATAGTTCCTCAGGCACTCTGTCTATCAGGTCTAATCCCTGAAATCTATTCCTCACCTCCACTGTATATTCATCAGGGATATGATTTAGGTCATACCTGAACGGTTTAGTGGTTTTCCCGACGTTCTTCAATTTAAGCCGAAATTTTGCAAGAAGCAGCTCATGATCTGAGCCACAGTCAGCTCCAGGTCTTGTTTTTACTGACTGTATGGAGCTTGTCCATCTTTGGCTGCAAAGGACATAATCAATCTGATTTCGATATTGACCATCTGGTGACGTCTATGTGTAGAGTTGCGTCTTGTGCTGTTGGAAAAGAGTGTTTGCTATGATCAGCATGTTCTCTTGGCAAAACTCTATTAGCTTTTGTCCTGCTTCATTTTGTACACCAAGGCCATGCCTGCCTGTTATCCCGGTGATTTCTTGACTTCCTACTTTAGCATTCCAATCCCCTATGATGAAGAGGACATCTTTTTTTGGTGTTAGTTCTAGAAGGTGTTGTAGGTCTTCATAGAACCGATCAACCTCAGCTTCTTCGGCCTCAGTGGTTGGGGCATAGACTTGAATTACTGTGATGTTGAATGGTTTGCCTTGGATTCGTACTGAGATCATTCTATCATTTTTAAGATTGTACCCCAGTACTGCTTTTCCCACCCTTTTGTTGACTATGAGTGCTACTCCATTTCTTCTAAGGGATTCTTGCCCACAATAGTAGATATGATGGTCACCTGAATTAAATTCGCCCATGCCTGTCCATTTTAGTTCGCTGATTCCCAAGGTGTCGATGTTCAGTCTTGCCATCTCATGTTTGACCACCTCCAGCTTACCTTGATTCATTGATCTGACATTCCAGGTTCCTAAACAATATTGTTCTTTACAGCATCGGATTTTCTTTTCACCACCACACACATCCACAGCTGAGTGTCCTTTCGGCTTTGGCCCAGCCGCTTCACTCTTTCTGGCGCTACTTGGAAATACCCTCTCATCTTCCCCAGTAGCATATTGGACACCTTCCGACCTGAGGGGCTCATCTTCCGGCGTCATCTCTTTTAGCCTTGTGATACGTTCCATAGGGTTTTCTTGGCAAGAATACTGGAGTGGGTTGCCATTTCCTTCTCCAGTGGACCACATTTTGTCAGAACTCTCTGCCATGACCTGTCCGTCTTGGGTGGCCCTGCACGGCATAGCTTATGGCTTCACTGAGTTACGCAAGCCCCTTCGCCACAACAAGGCAGTGATCCATGAAGGGGTAGCAAACACTACAGCATCGCTACTCTGTAAGAGAAGCTCTCTGGTTAATGTCTTCTTTGCCAATTTGAGCAGTTTACGGAAATGAAGATTGAAACTTGTTTGCCTGCAGTAATAAGAGCTGTTGCCGTAATATTGAGGGTCTTTCAAGGGAGTGGCTCAAAAGCTTTATCTCTGGGGTCCTCAGCAGGAGTTTGTAGTAGAGATGTGAAGGCCAGAAAAATTCAGAAAAAAAAGTTTTTTCCAATTTTTTTCCAAGGACCATTTTTGTTTTTTCTGAAATTTAACAGTTTTGAATTATGAAATATTTTCTTTTAGAATTTAAGACAAGGTGTTTATATATAGTTACCCAGCCTTTACTCCCCCCAAAATTATTTATAAAAACTATGTAATAAGAATACTTCTCTAGAAAGACTAGAGATGTAAAATGTTTGGAAATAATGAAGCCAAGGGGACAGTGTTTTTAAGTCCTCTCTAAGATTCCCAACATAGTTATTTCTTCTATTCCTTATTAAAATTATTGATCTAATGTATGTTTTGCTGGTAGACATTTAGGGATGCTCCCAGTCTTGCTCAGTTTCTCAACATGTGAGTAGTCACCATATCATGATATGGGAGAAAATGTGAGTTCTTGACAGTTTGGATTTTGTTCTACAGGGTCCTGTGTTTCTGGGCTTTGTTCTGGTTAGATGCTGTAGCAGTCAATTAATGTAGTTCTAATCTAAAACCCACATGTGAAAAAAACATTGTAGCTTATCCCCCCACTGTCACCTGATGTGACGGAACAGCATGTGGATATCCCACCTACGTTTCTTAAAAAAAAAAAAACTTTGCGTGTTGGGTCTATTGAACTCACTGCCATGGTTTTTAATACAGTTCTCAATTAGACCTCACCACTAAGGAATGCTGTCTCATATATAAAACCCTTTAATTTTTGCTGCTAGAATAAACCCTCTCTACATAAAAGAATCAGCCTGGCTTCTATGGCGCAGGCCTGGGATTGATACTACCACTAGAGACCACCTTTCAAAATGAACAAAAAAATAAATGTTTATTAACAGAATTCGTTTACAAACGTCAATAAAATGTCACTCTTCAAATAATAGGTTGAGATTGCTTAAAGATTCTTAAATATGATTGCTTACCATTCCTAAGAGTCTTTCCCAGCTAAACAAAATCTCAGTAGCTTTTCCTTCAGATCAGATTTCTCTAAGCTCCACCCCACAAACAGGAGCAAGTTTAGGAATTTCCCTAAACTTCCTTATAAATAGGAACAGATGTTGTACACCAGTCTTCCTGTGCCTCCAGTTCTTCCTTCTTCTTCTGGGCTCTAGGATGCTTCAGATGTTTCAGGGACTACTTGCTGATGTTCCCTCTGGTCAGATATTATTAATATATTAAACAAAAATATGTTATGTATATCTTGGTTAGCTCATAAAATTATCATGTTTGGTATATTAAATTTAAAAGTATAATTTAAATGTAATAATTTAAACTATAATTTAAATATAATTTAATAATAATAAACAGACAATAATTACAAATTTACTAATAAGTTTACTTTTAAAACTTTTTAAATATAATGATAGTTTAGTGAGCAAACCAAGTTATACATAATATAACTTTAGGAACATAAAGACTGCTTTTATGTTCCTAAATCAGCCCTCCCGAACCTGGTGCCCTACAGATGTTTTAGACTACAGTGCCCAGCATTTCTGACTATTGGCCATACTGCCTGAGGCTGATGGGGCACCAGTATCTGGAGGGCACCAAGTTGAGGAAGACTGTCCTAAAAAAACAGTACCTTTAAATCTGTAAGGAGCACTAACACCCCCGCCCCCAGTATTGCTTATTTTTCCATTTTCCCCCAAATTTCCTTTTTTTTCCTGAAACCACCCAGAAAAAAAACATGTTTTTCCCCATGGCCTCCAAAATTCTGGAAATTTTATATCTCTACTCTTAGTGCTCCCCCTAGCAGAGTGTGGCTTCCAGATTTGGGATGGGGAAGGTACCACTGGGTGCCCTGCTATTTCTCTCCCCTTCCCCCAATACCCTGGTCAGTCGCTTGCTCTCCCCCCCCCAAAAAAAAAATCAGGTGGCAGCAGGAAGGGAACAAGCAGGTCCCTTCCCTTCTTTTTTAAAAAAACATTTTACAGAGGTTGTCAGAGCAAAGCTCTAGTGCACCCAGCAACTGCTGTACAATGTTTGTGGGGAAAAGGTAGGAAAAGGGAATAATTTGTTTCCCTTTCTCCCCAGTCTTCTCCTTCTTTACCAGCGGTGGAAGCACTGGCTGGGCGCAGGGAGCCAAACAACACCAAGGCAGGCAGCAGGGCAAAGCTTAGCCTGTAAAGGAGAGCTCTGTTTCTGTTAGTCAAGCCAATATGTTCCCCAGAGTAGAGAGGGCTGTGCAGCCCAAAAGGCAGCAAGCTGATTGGTTCAGCTTGCTGCCACTGTCACACTTGGGAAAGTACTATTATTTAAAATGGTGTGCATTTCTAGTCTGGACTCACTGAAGTAGTGCTTTCCTTTACTGCATGCCAAACCTTACCCTGGTGCTATTGCTGCCTGTCAGTGGAGGATGTTTGGGGGAAATCCCGGACCACAGGTCCCTGGACCTATATCATGCAGTCCAGGCCTAGTGGTGCCACTATCCCAGCAGCTTTTGAAAGCAGCCTAAAGAGCAACATCTTCAACGTGGGAATTTGGGGAGCATCCTCTGATACAACAAAGGCTTTCGTTAGGAGAAAATGAGGGAAATTCTGGAGTATGCACACTTGATCTTGGCATCAGTATTGATGGGTACTGTGGGGCCAGTAGGCCATTTGTGCATTTCTTGGGCTCCTGTTAGGACTAATCAGAGTGGCTGCATCCTCCATAAATGTTGTGACTAATTCTGGCAGGAAAGTTGGCCAACTTATGCAGATTAGGGTGCAGTCCTATCTGGATGCCTGTTAGCCTCTAAACCTGGAGGCCGATGGGCATCCTATGCAGAATGGGAAGAGCGCTGAGGCAATCTTTGCCTCTGCACTCCTCCTGCTCTGTATTTTAGCTAGATGGGCTTTTTCACCTGTCTAGCTGAGGCATTGGGGAGGGGAAGGCTGGGGAGGCTGGAGGATTCCTCGTAAAATTGTCTCCTCAGTCCAGTCCCCTTCCCACCCATTGGAACGCCCCCTTTACCTCCCTTCCATGGTTGCTTATTTGTCCTCGGAAAGGCAGCTGGCATGGTTCTCTCCACACCTGCTGTGACAGGGAGGGGAGCTTGGACTGCTGGGTCCGAGGTTGGAGCACTCCCTCAGACCTCGCATCCAGGAGTTCGAACTATTCTGTGGCACCAGATACACTGTCTAAGGGCCATAGGATTGCCTCCTTATACTAGTCTACTAAATTAGTAGCCTGTCATTTCCATAGCTGTTAGCCAAGTAGGCTGCCTTCAGTGACAACTCCCCAGAACCATATAGAAGACAGGACTTTGGAGGAAAAAAAAACATGATGCCAGTAGCAGATAGTTCAGATACACAACATATTTACAATGGATTCATGCACCCTGCCGAGTCATTAGAGAAGAAAGCATCTCACTTACAATGGGGGCAGAACTTTGACACACCTTGTACAACGCAAATGATCTCTTTGAGGCAAGCTCCTTTGACTTCTGCTCCTGCAAAGCAAGCCATAATTCTCTAGCAAACTCTGAGGAATGGGGCTGACTTTGCCTCCAGGCTTAATTTTTTAATCCCGCTGAGAAAAGCATTTACTTTTTCAACTCAATTCTTCTTACTACACTATATCATTTACTGGTTTGACTTTTTTTCTAACAAATGCATATAAATGTACATTTTTTCTGGTGTTTGCCTACCCATTTAGGTATGCAACATCCTTTTCAGAGTATCTATAAAACAAAAGCATCCTTTTCCAGATATATCCTTGAGTGCCATTTCCAGTGCAGCAGGGATGTAAATTGCTCAAAGTGGGAACTAGTCATACTGTTTGCAAATTTAACTTCTACGCATAATAACCCAAGTCCAGTGCTTATTGGTGTATTGGGGCTAAAATCTGAAATTGATTTTTTGAACACTAGTGCAATAATAGATGTAAAATCTATTTTAGATATAGTATTATTTTGCAAGCACTCTCATGGTAAAAATAGGCCACTGTTCATATTGATTTACATTGTAACTCTATATTAAGTTAAATTTTGAGAAAATATTTATTTATTTGATTTATACCCTGCCTTTCTACCAAAATGTGGCACTCAAGGCAGCTGCACGGGAGAGGAGAAACCTGACCTCACTTTTAAGGTTTTAGGTTTTAAGACTGGATTTTTGTTAGATTGATAGAAGCAATGTTTTTGTATTTGCCAAACAAAAATCACAGATGATGAGTTCAGTTTCTGCATAATGCTCTCAGAAGAGAAATGTGTCTGTTCAGGCTTCTGTAGTTCTGCTTAGGTATTTGAACATTTCAAAGAGCAGCAGGACCCAACCATTACATATGCATAGAAAATATGTGCGTGTTGCTAAAGTTTCAGGGTGCTTAACAATAAATATAAAAACCCAATAAAAGTTCTATCAACTAAACAGAAAACAAAACCAAAAAGGAACCTGAGATGACCACTTCTAATTTTGGGGCAGGCAGGAGCACTAAATTATAAAAGCAATTAAATGCCATTAAATGTTCACAAGAACAGGACAGATTTCACCGGATGCCTAAAGGATAGCAACGGAAGTGATGTGACCCAAGGGAAGTTCACAATTTGCGTGACATCAGAAAAAAGGACCTTCCTCTAGTAGCTACTGAGCCACAGATGGCAGAGGTATCCAGAGAAGGACTTCCAAAGAAGATTGGGCATGTTCATGTTGAAGAAGCTACCCTGGTTCCAAGCCATTTAGGGTTTTAAAGGCAAAGACCACCACCTTGAATCAGGTCCAGAAACAGACTTCTCATCACACTATGAGGGAACAAATGATGGAGCTAGCCCTACCCCTGGCATGCCCTGTGCTAACAGCGTGGAATAGCAAGGGTCGTTTCTTGAAAATTCCATCAAAGGGACAGGCATTTAGCTAGCAAGACAATGATATACTGTTAGGATAGCAGAAGGATGCCAAAAAGCCAAAAGCAAAGGGGTAGATGAAATTTGTTTTATTCAGTGATAAAAAATCCCTATGCGTTTCGGACCACACACAGGCCCTTCTTCAGGGCAATACAGTGTACAATACTTATAGACTTACTATAAAGTAACATAGTATACTGTGTTCAACGTTATATATCACATCAATAATGCAAATATGTCACCATGCAAAGATATAAAAAGCTGTAAAACATAAAGAAAGGCTGAAAATATACAAACTGTGAACAAACATTAACATCTTGGAGATAAACTGACTGACTTCGTATAATGTAAAAGTGTTGCTTGCTCTTCAGATGCCAATCTCCTATCCTATGTCTCGGAGGAAAAACTAGTTATTTAAATACACACAGCCTAATTAAAAACAGCTGTATTTCAAAGAAGTGTTGCAAGGTTGAATAGCAGAAAGCTAGCAAATGGCCTGCCTTTGGCTCTCCCCAGTCATCACCTAGCAGCAGGCATTCCGGTAGCTTGCAGAACAGAAGGAGAGAAGAGAAACAGAGCTTTCAGTATGATCTGCATAATGCCTATTTTGTATTTAGTTCATCTAGCTGTAAAACTGATTGCATTTTGTTCTGTAGATATTTTATACAGTTCTGTTCAATTTAATTTGTTTTGGTGATGACAAAAGTAGAGGGACATATTTAAACCAGGGATGGGGAACCCCTGCCCTTATCTCTGGAGATAAGGGATTTCCCCTCCTCCTTCCCATACTGCAAGTGAGGACTTTAAAAGCCCAATTTCAGTGTGGGAGGCATGGGGGGGGGGAGTTACAGTTGGGGAGAGAAAGACTAACCTACCCCTTCCCAACCTTGTGACCCCCTCAAAAAATCACCCCTCGCCCATTTAATGTAGGCTTTTTCAAAGCCTTATTACAGGATAGAGGTCCTTCGGGGGGGGGGGCGCGCTGCTGGGGAGAGAAGGTTTAACCCTCCCCAACCCTGCAACCCCTCCCCCCCAATCAGGCTTTAGAAAAGTCTCCATTACCACTGATGGAGGCTTTTAAAAACCCCTGATTGCAATGGGGAAAGGGTGATGTGAGTTAATAGGGTCTCAGCAATCATGTTTAGAGCCACATGCCAGTAGTGGGTTGGCCCCACCCTCTTTGCAGCCATTCCCATTGCTGACATGGTGGCCCCCATCATGCTTGCTCAGAATCAACTCAGCCCTCCCAAGGTTCCCCACCCTGATTTAAACAGTAAAGGTTTAGGAGATCATGGAACAAAAATCAGCCACAAAAGAATGTATACCAATATTCAATGGGTATTTTAAATAATAAGGAGCAATTATTTAGGTTTGAGCTTCGGCTGTTGGGTGGTATAGAAATAGATAGATAGATAAATAGATAGGTTGTTTTACAGCTGCCAGAGTAAAAGTTGCCAGAATTTGGATTTTCTCACTTTCATTGGACTAAAACAATTCTAATTTCTGTTAAATTGAGCAATATATCCCATATAATATATACAGTTGGCAGTATCTTCTACTTCCTCCTCCCCACAAAAACAATGGCACACATTTCTGTACTGCTGAAGGTATTATATTGCAAATACAAAAGGTCTAGGGCTCCTCTTAGAGTAAACTTCGATAGATCAATTAAATAATTTTCCAGGTAATAGAATGTCATTGTTGCATTCTAGGTTATGATTTTAACTGCCAATGAATACAAATCTTTGTCTTCAGATAAAGCTTTCATTCTACCAATTTTTCATTTGATAGCTTATCTTTTTCTTTTGTTACAGGAAATGTACAAGAGATCATATCAATATTTATAATTTGATATTGACTTTCTGATCAAAGTATGAAAACTCTCTATTTAGAATATGCATTTTTGTTCTGTGCAGATTAATGTAAGAGTTACCACAATGGATGCAGAGCTGGAATTTGCCATCCAACCCAACACAACAGGAAAGCAGCTTTTTGATCAGGTAAGCTTTTTACTTTGGCCTACTTCACATGTAACAAACCATGGTTTGTTTGAAGAATGAACAGGTACGGACTTTGGACCCATGTGCTCCTGCCACCTTTTTGCATGAGGGGAAAGCCTTTTGATGACAGTCTGCAACAAATCACATTTTTATAATAGAGCAAAATGTGGCTTGTTCAAACCATCTTGTTCACAGATTCTTCACAAACCAGGATGTCAAATCAGAAACTATAGTTTAACCAACACAAACAAAACAAGGAACTGTTTGTTTGTTGTGACCAGAGGCTTCTTATATCTTACCTCACACATGAAGGATGTGGGAAAGGGTAGGAGCAAGAGCATTAGCCCAAAGTTCATGCCTGATCAGCATAATGACCAGCTATAGTTTGCCTTTACCTCTGAATCAGGTTTATCTAGAATAATCACTGCTGTAGTAGACAAAGTGCTATAACAGTACAAACTGTTGTATTTCAAAGCATGCCACATTTTCTAAATGATCAGTGTGGGAAGCATCTTGAGAGAATCTTTTGGACCAGGCCCTAATTACTGCAGATTTGGAGAAATATTTTGAGAACTGAGATATTCTTGGTAATTTGGTAACAGTGTTTCAGTAGGAGTCTGCACATTCAGAAAACAAGATTTGGAAAACAGCCTGATTCGGCTTGGATGTCTTTGGAGTCCACCCGCTTCAGCTTGGGTCCAGATACTAATCTTCTTGTCAGCAATCCAAATCTTCATGTCTCCTATTGAATGTTACTGGAAATCAACAAACAGCTATAAGTTTTTTTTATTTTAGAAATAGATGACATTTGCAGGCACAGTAGCACCTTATGAGGGGATTACCTCTGCCAAATTTCAAACAAATAGGTACAGAGGTTTTTGTGCTAAACACCTTTAAATTTAGATTTTTTTTCAGGGAACTGGCAATAACTTCTTTATTTTTTGGCAGATAAAATAAAATAATTGGATGAGAATTGCAGGGATAGCTGCCCCTTCTGAGGGGATCAAGCCTGCCAAGTTTCAGATTAATAGATTTAGGAGTTTTTGTGCAAGATCAGCCATTACAGGTTGGGGGTTTCCCAAAAAAGATGTGCCTATGTTTTTTTTTATGGACAATTGTTATGAAAATGGCCTACAGCATAGAGATGTCCCTAGTTAAGAAACCTGTAAAATTTTAGACAGATTGGTGCAGTGTTTTGTGCGTAAGGGAAGTGCTTAGATTCAGGTGCGGTAAGTGATCCAAGTTTTTTTTGGGAGTTTGTATGACAATAACATATGTAATAGAGGTGTCCTTAGGCAAGAAACCTGCAGCATTTCCTATGGATGAATGCAGGGGCCAGGGAGTTTTGATGAATGAAAAACAGTTTAAGGCTTTTTTTTGTTTCTGCTCAATTGGCACCAAAGTAATAGAAAGTGGAATAGGTCATGGGTGGATGATGGGTGTGGAGCATACAGCGTCAGAAGAAATTGAACATCCAGGATGTTCCAAGCCAGCACCCAAGCCTACACCTCCCCAGGTCCTACAGACTCCACCAAAAGTCTTTTAACTTTCCTGCTCTTGGGTGATAGAACTAGCAAAGAGCACTGAACACTGACTGGATCAGTCCTGTGAGATGTTACTTCAACATCCCTCCCCCAAAGCCCTGGGATTGGAGAGCCCTGGTGAAGGCATTCACTGTGATTAGAAGCTAGAGCTGCCGGTCACAAAACTACACTCCCTCCTCTCTTCCTCTCCCAACCCTGGTATTTTCCTTTTATGGAGAGCTGGGGTGCAGGGGGTGTATCCAGTTTTGGAGACACACTGTCTGTGCTCTGCTTTGGAGGAGCCCCGCTTCAATTCAGGCATCTCCCGAAACTGTCTGAATCAGCCTGGTTTGGGTTTTGGCACACCCCGATTTTTCATTGCTGTGGTCTGCTTATTTTGAATTAAACCAAGGAAAAATAGTGACCAAGTTGTGTGCCATTGTATTAGCTACCTTAAGGAAAACCTGAAAATTAGTGGATTTAGTTTAGCTATTCTGGTTTGCCAAGTTCATAGCTTTATATGTTTATAGAGTGTAAGGTTTTCTTTCATGGATATGTAATCAAGGCAGTGGTGAATGCTTCCCTCAAGGAGGGAGCAATGCCATCAGCCCTCAAGGAAGTGGTGATAAGACCACTGTTAAAGAAGCACTCAGTCTGTTTCCCACCTCCCAGCTGAGCAGAGCAGAGGAAGTTGCTCCAGCATGTTCCAGGGACTACAGAAGCAAGCAAACTCCCAGAGAGCGAGTGACCAGAGCGAGCAAACGGGGGGAGCAAACAGGAGTTGGCCAGGGGAGTTGCAGTGGTAGAGGAGACAGAGGAAAAGAGGTAAATGGGCTGCAGGAAGCCCAGGGGACTGTCCTTTTTCCTTTTGAGTGGCTGTGAGCTCACCAGGTGGTAGAAGAGACAAAGGAGACAGAGGCAAAGAGATAAGTGGGCTGCAGGAAGCCCAGGGACTGCCCTTTATTCTTCTGAGTGGCTGTGAGGTCACCAGGTGCTCCTGAGAGCTCCAACTGAATTGGGTGTGTGTGGCCTGAGTACTCCCAGCAGCTGTGGGCAGGAAGCTGCAGTCTGTTTCCTGCCTCCCAGCTGAGCAGATGAAGCTGCTCCAGCTGGTCCAGGGACTACAGAAGCAAGCAAGCTCCCAGAGAGCGAGCAACCAGAGCGAGCGAACAGGGGGAGCAAACAGGAGTTGGCCAGGGGAGTAGCAGTGGCAGAGGAGACAAAGGAGACAGAGGCAAAGAGTGGGACTCTGCTTTTAACCTCTAGTGAGTAGAGGAGCAGGCACAGGCTAGTCTAGAACAATCACAAAGCTAGACACAAAAAGGGAAAAGAGACTATGGAAGGAGAAGGACAAGACTCTCCAGTGGTGGTAACCTGCAAGGTTTGAGCAGTGTTTGTTTTCTTGCCTGAGAACAACACGGCCTACACCTGCAACAAGTGCAAGTTGATCACGCTGCTGGAAGAAAAAGTAAGAGGACTGGAGTCAGACTTTGAAGCTTTGGGAAGGAAATTCAAGAACTTTAGGGCCCAGATAGTTTTCTCATCCATCCTTCCAGTAGTTAGAAGAGGGATAGAAAGGGAAAGAAAAATACTCCAGGTGAATGACTGGCTACCAAGGTGGTGCCGGCATGAGAGATTTGGATTCTGGGACCACGGGCTATACTTCTTGGAAAATGGGCTGTTGGCTAGGGATGGGTTGCACCTCACAAAGGCTGGGAAGAATGTGTTTGGCCACAGCATGAAGAACTTCATCAGGAGGGCTTTAAACTGAATCCTACGGGGAAGGGAGATGTAATGTTGGGGGTAACAATGGACGAAGGCTCATGCACCACAATGGAGAGAACAGCTCTGATAGCGCCCAATAATAGTCTTCGGACACATGTAGGAAGAAAGCCAGACTATGAAGCACATGGTCTTCAATGTCTATATACTAATGCCCAGAGTATGGGAAACAAACAGAACGAACTTGAACTCTTAATACAGGAGGGAAATTATGACTTGATAGGTATAACTGAGACTTGGTGGGATGACTCTCATGACTGGAATACAGCAATTGAAGGATATAACTTGTTCAAAAAGAACAGAAGGAACAGAAAGGGAGGTGGGGTTGCACTGTATGTGAAAAATACATATCTCTGCACAGAAATACAGGAGGATGAGCTTGATAGCCCCATCGAGAGCATCTGGATCAAAATAAATGGAGCAAAGAATAAAAGGAACCTGGTGGTCGGAGTCTACTACCGGCCACCCAACCAAGGAGAAGATGAGGATGAAACTTTTGAAAAGCAAATAGCCAATGTTTTAAGGAAGCATGATGTAGTAGTAATGGGGGACTTCAATTTCCCCGATATTTGTTGGGAGACAAATTCTGCAAAACATGGCCCCTCCAGGAAATTCCTGACTTGTGTGGCGGATAACTTCCTCCTACAGAAAGTAGAGGAAGGAACTAGAGGATCGGCTATCCTTGACTTGATCCTAACCAACACAGATGACTTAGTGGATAAAGTAGCAGTTACAGGAACTCTGGGGGAAAGTGACCATGTTGCACTTGAGTTCTTGGTTCTAAGGGAAGCAAGAGCCGAGTGTAGTCAAACACGTACCCTAGATTTTAGGAAAGCTGATTTTCATAAACTAAGAACAATGATCAGTAAGGTCCTATGGAAAGCAACACTAACGAGAAAAGGAGTCCAAGATGGGTGGGAGCTTTTAAAAAAGGAAATTCTCAAGGCACAATCACAAACAATTCCAACAAGAAGAAAAGGTGGAAGACAACAGAAGAAGCCAATGTGGCTTCACAAAAAGCTTAGAGATGACCTCAAAACAAAAAAGGACACATATAGGAAGTGGAAAGAAGGCCAAGTAACAAAGGAAGAGTACAGGCAGGTAGCACAGAATTGCAGGGATGGCGTCAGGAAGGCTAAAGCTGAGAACGAGCTGAGATTAGCGAGGGATGCTAAAAACAACAAAAAGGCTTTCTTCAGATACGTGCATAGTAAGAGGCAGAGGAAAGAAATGGTTGTTCAGCTATTAAATAAAGATGGAAGAATGATAACAGATGACAAAGAAAAAGCAGAGGTGCTCAATTCCTACTTTGGCTCAGTCTTCTCCCAAAAGAGGGTCTATGACCGCCCTGGCAAAGGCGAAGTACAGGCTGAAGGGGCAGGATAGCAGCTTGAGATCGATAGGCATATGGTCAAGGAACACCTAATTACTTTGAATGAGTTCAAATCTCCAGGGCCAGATGAACTGCATCCTAGAGTAATAAAGGAACTGGCAGAAGAACTCTCAGAACTACTGTCTATTATGGAGAACAGGGGAAGTGCCTGATGACTGGAGGAGGGCTAATGTTGTCCCTATCTTCAAAAAGGGTAAAAAGGAGGAACCTGGGAACTACAGACTAGTCAGTCTGACATCAATCCCTGGGAAAATTCTGGAGCAGATGATAAAGCAATCCATCTGGAAGCACCTTGAAAACATTGCCGTGATTACTCAAAGCCAACATGGATTTGTCAAGAACAAATTCTGCCAGACGAATCTGATCTCATTTTTTGCTCAAGTAACCTCCCTTGTGGACTGTGGGAATGCTGTGGACATAATATCCCTCGACTTCAGCAAAACTTTCGACAAAGTGCCCCATGATATCCTGATGAGCAAACTAGCTCCAAGTGGGCTAGATGAAACAACCGCCAGGTGGATCCACAGTTGGCTACAGAATGGGACTCAAAGAGTGCTTATCAATGGGACCTTCTCAAACTGGGGAGAGGTAACGAGAGGGGTACCTCAGGGCTCAGTCCTGGGCCCAGTGTTCTTCAACATTTTTATTAATGACTTGGAGGAGGAGGTGCAGGGAATGCTGATCAAATTTGCAGGTGACACAAAATTGGGCAGGATAGCTAAAACTTTGGAAGACAGAAACAAAATTCAAAGTGATCTTGATAGACTGGAGATAGAATTACAGGGGACCCCACATGACAGTGAGCAAGAGGCTGAAGGTCAGTCAAGCAGAGGCAATGAAACCAAGGCCTACACTCCTTGCTGCTTGGGATCGAAACCCGAGTAAGTTGTGAAGACCCATGAACTTGCCAGGTATGCTGCCTCCCAGGAGGATAGATTAGAGATGTGACTGAAGGGTTGCCTACACTCATAAAGCCCATTGATAGGTATCCCTTTCTTCTCATCCATGTGGGAACAAATGATACTGCCAAGTGGAGCTATGAAGAAATCATGTCAGATTTTGAAGCTTGGGAAGGAAACTCAAGAACTTTGGGGCCCAGATGGTTTTCTCATCCATCCTTCCAGTAGTTAGAAGAGGGATAGAAAGGGAAAGGAAAATACTCCGGGTGAATGACTGGCTATAAAGGTGGCGCCGACGCAACAGATTTGGATTCTGGGACCACAGGTTATATTTCCTGGAGGAATGACTGTTGGCAAGGGATGGTGGCACCTCACAAAGGATGGGAAGAATGTGTTTGGCCACAGCATGAAGAACATCAGCAGGAGGGCTTTAAACTGAATCCTACAGGGGAGGGAGACGTAGAGTTGGACGAAGTAAAAATGGACGAAAGCTCATGCACCACAACGGAGAGAACAGCTCTAATAGCACCCAATAATAGGCTTCAAAAACATGTAGGAAGAAAGCCAGACCATGAAGCACATGGTCTTCGATGTCTATATACTAATGCCCAGAGTATGGGAAACAAACAGAATGAACTTGAACTCTTAATACAGGAGGGAAATTATGACTTGATAGATGTAACTGGAACTTGGTGTGATGACTCCCATGACTGGAATACAGCAATTGAAAGATATAACTTGTTCAAAAAGAACAGAGGGAACAGAAAGGGAGGTGGAGTTGTACTATATGTGAAAAATATGTATCTCTGCACATAAATACAGGAGGATGAGCTTGATAGCCCCATCGAGAGCATCTGGATCAAAATAAATGAAGCAAAGAATAAAAGGAACATGGGGGTTGGAGTCTACTACCGGCCACCCAATCAAGGAGAAGATGATGAAACTTTTGAAAAGCAAATAGCCAGTGTTTCAAGGAAGCAAGATGTAGTAGTAGTGGGGGACTTCAATTTCCCTGATAACTGTTGGGAGACAAATTCTGCAAAATATGGCCCCTCCAAGAGATTCCTGACTTGTGTTATGGATAACTTCCTCCTACAGAAAGTAGAGGAAGGAACTAGAGGATTGGCTATCCTTGACTTGATCCTAACCAACAGAGATGACTTAGTGGATTAAGTAGCAGTTATGGGAACTCTGGGGGAAAGTGAACACATTGTACTTGAGTTCATGGTTCTAAAGGAAGCAAAAGTCGAGTGTAGCCAAACACGTACCTGGGATTTTAGGAAAGCCAGTTTTAATAAACTCAGAACAATGATAAGTAAGGTCCCATGGCAAGTGACTCTAATGAGAAAAGGAATCCAAGATGGGTGGGAGTTTTTAAAAAACGGAAATTCTCAAGGCACAATTACAAACTATTCCAACAAGAAAAAAAGGTGGAAGACAACCAAAGAAGCCAATGTGGCTTCACAACAAGCTTAGAGATGACCTCAAAACAAAAGGAACGGGCAGAAGAGCTCTCAGAACCACTGTCTATTATCTTTGAGAAATCATGGGGGACGGGTGAAATGCCAGATGACTGGAGGAGGGCTAATGTTGTCCCTATCTTCAAAAAGGAGGAACCTGGGAACTACAGACCAGTCAGTCTGACATCAGTCCCTGGGAAGATTCTGGAGCAGATGATAACGCAATCCATCTGTAAGCACCTTGAAAACAATGCAGTGATTACTCAAAGGCAACATGGATATGTCAAGAACAAATTCTGCCAGACAAATCTAATC
The DNA here is from genome assembly GCF_057233095.1 of Heloderma suspectum. Taxonomy (NCBI): domain Eukaryota; kingdom Metazoa; phylum Chordata; class Lepidosauria; order Squamata; family Helodermatidae; genus Heloderma; species Heloderma suspectum. Next base: position 31,421,840 of record NC_139460.1, on the reverse strand, counting down.
TCATTTTTTGATCAGGTAACCGCCCTTGTGGACTGTGGGAATGCTGTGGACATCATATACCTCGATTTCAGCGAAGCTGTCGACAGAGTGCCCCATGACATCCTGATGAGAAAACTAGCTCAAAGTGGGCTAGATGAAACAACTATCAGGTGGATCCACAGTTGGCTACAGAATTGGACTCCAAGCGTGCTTATCAATGGGATCTTCCCAACTGGGGAGAGGTAATGAGCGGGGTACTGCAGGGCTCAGTCCTGGGCCCAGTGCTCTTCAACATTTTTATTAATGAGGAGGTGCAGGGAATGCTGATCAAATTTGCAGATTACACAAAATTGGGCGGGATAGCGAATACCCTGGAAGTCAGAAACAAAATTCAAAGTGATCTTGATAGGCTGGAGCACTGGGCAGAAAACAACCAAATGACATTGAATAGGGATAAATGCCAAGTTCTGCACCTAGGAAAAAGAAACCAAATGCACAGTTACAAGATGGGGGATACGTGGCTCAACAACACTACAAGCGAGAAGGATCTTGGAATTGTTGTCGATCACAAGCTGAATATGAGCCAACAATATGATGTGGCTGCAAAAAAGGCCAATGCTCTTTTGGGCTGCATTAATAGAAGCATAGCTTCCAAATCCCAGGAAGTACTAGTTCCCCCCTTCTCAGCACTGGTTAGGCCTCATCTGGAGTATTGTGTCCAGTTCTGGGCACCACACTTTAAGAAGGATGCAGAGAAACTGGAGAGGGTTCAGAGGAGGGCAACAAAGAAGATCAGGGGACTGGAACCAAAGCCCCGTGAGGAGAGACTGAAAGAACTGGGCATGTTTAGCTGTGAGAAGAGAAGACTGAGGGGAGATATGATAGTGCTCTTCATGTACTTGAAAGCTTGTCACAGAGAGGAAGGCCAGGATCTCTTCTCAATCATCCCAGAGTGCAGGACACGGAATCATGGGCTCAAGTGACAGGAAGCCAGGTTCCGGCTGAACATCAGGAAAAACTTCCTGACTGTTAGAGGAATATGACAGTGGAACCAATTACCTAGGGATGTAGTGGGATTCCCCACACTGGAGGCATTCAAGACGAGGATGGACAGCCATCTATCTGCCAGGGATGCTCTGAACTGGATTCCTGCATTGAGCAGGGGGTTGGACTCGATGGCCTTGTAGGCCCCTTCCAACCCTACTATTCTGTGATTCTATGATCCCTTGGATCCCTAAGTCTTGAACAACTTTTGTCCTGTCTCGAATCTGCCGTTTTGGGGCAAGGTGATTGAGCGGGTGGTGGCTTTGCAGTTGCAGGCGCACTTGGAAGAAGACAATTATCTGGATCCATTTCAATCGTGCTTCAGGCCTGGGCATGGGACAGAAATGACCTTGGTCGCCTTGGTGAATGATACAGGGAGGGCTCTGGGTAGGGGCAAATGCTCCTTCCTTGTTCTCCTTGATCTCTCAGCAGTTTTTGATACCATTGACCATGGTATCCTCCTGGACCACCTGGAGGGGTTGGGCATAGGAACACCATATTACGGTGGTTCCATTCCTTCCTCTCTGGCAGGTACCAGAGGGTAGCCCTTGGGAGGAGACTTCAGACCCTTGGCTGCTCACTTGCGGGGTGCCACAGGGTTCTGTTCTCTCCCCAATGTTATTTAACATCTATATGAAGCCACTGGGGGCTATCATCAGGAGGTTTGGGGTTCAGTGTCACCAATATGCAGATGACATGCAACTGTACCTCTCATTTAAATCATCGCCAAGGTTTGCTATAGAAACCCTGTCCAAGTGTCGGTGAGTGGCTGGATCGAAAGGACTAAGCTGAAACTGAACCCTGACAAAACCGAAGTACTTTTTGTGGGTGACAAGGGGAGGTTGGGGGATGTTGACCAGGGGTAGCTTCACCCCATTAAACACCAGAAGGACCAGGTCCGCAGTCTGGGGCTAATTTTAGACTCCCAGCTGTCCATGGAGGCTCAGGTGTCAGCTATGAGCCAGGTAGCGCTGTACCAACTCCATCTGACATGGCGGCTGTGCCCCTATCTCCCTAACCATCTTCTCCCATGAGTAGTTCATGCCCTGGTCTCCTCTCGCCTAGAATACTGTAATGTGCTGTGTGTGGGGTTACCCTTGAAGCCTGTTTGGAAGTTGCAGCTGGTGCAGAACGCGGTGGCCCGCCTGATTAAAGGCAGCCGCCGGCAAGATCACATCACTCCAGTGCTGAAGGAGTTGGACTGGTTACCAGTTGTTTTCCAGGCCAAATTCAAGGTGTAGGCATTGACCTTTAAAACCCTGTATGGTTCCGGCCCAATCTAAAGGAGTGCCTCCAACAACACAAGGGACGCCACTCAACGAGATCAGCCTCGGTAGGCTTTCTGTCTGTCCCTTCAGCCACGACAGCTAGGCTGGTGAGGACTAGGGAGAAGGCCTTTTCTGTGGTGGCCCCCACTCTGTGGAATTCCCTCCCTAGTGACCTCTACCATGCCCCCTCTTTGATGAGCTTCTCCCAGGCTTTAAAAACCTGGCTGTTCAGGTGGGCATTTCGGGTGGGTTAGTTTTTTTTAGAGCAGTGTTGTTTTGTTATGTTGCTTTGTTCGGTTCATTATGTAAATTCATTGTATTTTGTGTTATTAGTATTGTACGCTGCCTAGGGTGGCCGGGTAGCAGGTCAGATGGGCGGCTAATAAATCTAATAAATAAATAAATCAGACTTACCCTTCTGAGATTTCCTTGTTCTTAAAATAAAAGTCCATTCATATTGTGCTGCTGTAATTTAATTTTCAGGAGAATATCCTCTAGTTCAGTCTTCTCCAACCTGGTGCCTTCCAGATGTTTTGGACCTCAATTCCCATCAGCCCCAGCCAGTAGGGCTAATGATTAGGAATTCTGGGAGTTTTAGTCCAAACCTTCCAGAGTGGTATCATATTCAGAAGCTGGCTCTAGTTCAACACAGTAGTTTCCCAATGTGTTAAATATTTTATATTCTTATTTAAAACTAGCTCGGTATACTTGTTCCATAACTTTTCATGCATTTAGTTATTTTTTTTAAAAAATAGATAAGAACATATGTATTCAACATGTTTTCAAACTTGAAAAGTAAGATGTGGAGGAGAGATTGAATCTCTCATTGTAGATGCTGGCTTTCTATGCTGCTCAGATGACAACTGAACTGCACACTTGAAATACTACATTTCTATGGTTCCATCAATGCTAAGTGAACTTTTATTCATGGTGGAGAAAATGAATAGAGAGAATTCTCTCTCTCTCTCTCTCTCTCTCTCCCCTAATATTAGAACTGAGGTTCATCCAATGAAGTTGAATGGTGGGAAATTCAAGACAGGTGAAAGGAAGTATGTCTTTCCATGCACTTTGGTTTAAATTGTGGAATTTATTATGGCAAGATGTGATGGCTAGGAATGGGAACTTCAAGTCTGTATCAGTTTTGCATGTGCTCAGTTATAAGTCTGTTTGGTCTCGTTTTCCGTGATTTTTTTTAAAAACGTGAAAAATCACATCAAGACTTATGAACACACGGTTCCAAGCAGCATTGCCAGCTCCTAGTACACCCAGCCATGAATCCTTGGCTGCTAATTGTACATGTGCAAGTACTGGTGACCTGGCTTAAACAGTACACTGGCATCATGGAGTTGTGCACTAGTAAAGGCTTTTTCATGGGAAGCCCATTCTACATATTCAAAGTTTGGATGTTGCTACTTACAGCAAAATGGCTTGCCACTGTGTTACTTCTTGCCCTGAAACAGCCTTCCTCAACCTGATGCCCTCCAGATATTTTGGACCAACTCCCATCAGCCCCAGCCAGCATGGCCAATGGTCAGGAAAGCTGAGAGTTCTTATCCAAAATACCTTGAGAACACCTTGTTGGGGTAGGTTGCCCTACAAGAACTGCATTACTGTATTGTTGGTGAGCCACCTGCTGCTTCGGTAGTGCGTGGCCTTAATACCCTTCTCTTTGGCGGCACTTGAGATTCTCTTCCCAAGTTCTATCTTCCCTTGAGTCTGATTTGGCTTGGGTTTTTCTCCTTGAAGAAAGAGGCTAATCACAGAACATATGGATTTCTTTGATAATACAATTGAGATTTAATCATGACATTTTAATGTGATTAATATTGATGTACTTTTTTTTAAGGTTGTAAAAACAGTTGGCCTACGGGAAGTCTGGTTTTTTGGACTGCAGTATGTGGACAGCAAAGGATACTCAACTTGGTTGAAGTTGAATAAAAAGGTAATGTTTTATTTGTATTAAGTTCAAAATAATTTAAATTGATATAAAGATTCAATTGTGTATGGAGGGCTGTGATTTGTGAAGAAGTAATAATTGCAAAGTATAGTTTTTACTGAAGAAGTGATGCACTTTCATGTTGTGGTAGTTGTCTGTACATCTGAGTCATCCTCACTTTTGAATTTTTCTAATGTTTTTTCAATGGAGCCAGTGTTTTTAGTGCTAGATTTGCTGTACACTCTGAAGGTTATGTTGCAAACCCAGGTAATGTAGATACTAGATATGATGCCCTTTTTCTTTTCTTGGGTTTTGTGTTGGCCAACTGTAAAGAAGCCCTATTCTGAACTGAACTATTAAAATAAATTTCTGAAGTGTATGATCCCATTTCTACATGCTTTCCTTGGTTCACCCCCCCCTGACCCCAATGCATGGCATCCTATTTATATAGAAAACAAATTTAGCTTAAGTTTGAAATAATTTGTGGCTTCTGGATTTGGTTTCCTTGGGGTGTTGTTCAGTGATATTTGGTACTGTGATGGTGTGCCACATGAAGTACAATCGGAAGAGGGTAAATTATACTACTTGCATTCCTTTTTCCATTCAGAAATAGATTTTTCACTCACAGACCTTAATACATTCCCTAAAGACTGTCCCAGGAGAGAGATCGGACAGGGCCTTTGGTTGATGCATCCTCCCTAAACCTCACTGAATTCCCAAGCTCCAGGGAGATCCCATGTTCTAATAACTTTGGATCTCTTGATTTGGTCAAACACTTCTCCGTCCAGTGAGGGAAGCTGGGGGTGGAGGCTGTGCTTGGGCTTGCTGTGGATATCTTGTATTTGTGTGTGTGTGTGGTGGTATGGGGAGATTGAATAACCTATGAGCAGGCACTCTGCCCATTTTCCCGTGGGGCAAGTATTCCAATTGTCTTTGTCTTTTGACCCTTTACTTGTGCTGGGATCTTTGAGGGGATAGGGTGTGGAAATGAGGGCAAGAGAAGAGCATGATACTAGTCTCTCATACTTTATGAATTACTCCGTCTAATGGCAAACATAGCTAGTGAGTGCTGATGGGATTGTAGCCAAAATGGGGTCAACTGAGAAACAAGAGGGGAGGTATCGGCATACTCAGGGTTTGCAGAAGTATAGAAAGTATTTAGGGGGCAAATGTAATGGGGCAACTCCCTCACCACAAACAGCTCAGTGAGGGCAGATTGAGGGCAGAGTATACTTAGTGGCCATAGAGTGCTGAGTGCCTGGGGGTGGGGAATGAAAAGCTGGGGCCGGGGGCGGGGAGTTGGAACAGACTACCCTAGAAGAGGACCTGGCTGCCTGGAACCCTGAATAGGAACCCACCATAATTCCACATTTTGTTGCAAGTCGTACTTGTTCTTTCTAATATTGTCTTAGTTAAGAGAGTCTTAACTAATGTTTCCTGTTGTTACTATATGTTTTGGTATGGAATTGGGTTTTATATTTTTGTGCAGTTCTTGGTAAACTTCTCAATGCTATATAAATAATATTTGGGAGCTTGTCAGATGTCAATTAAAGTGTTCTGTTTGGGAAGTCTGGTATACACAGTGCTCATTTGGCAAGCCCATGCAAAAGACTTTCTGCTGGTAAGGTTTTAAAAGTGCATCTTTTTTCATGTAAGTTGGGTTTAGTGAAAATCAATCTTGAATCCAAACTATAGATAGATAGGTTTTCAGAACTGAATTTATATAATGAAAGTTGAAGTAAATTAAGAATACAATAAGGACTTTAAATGGTTTTATGTAGCCTCTGAAAGCTGTCGTGTTTTCCTAATTCACAATTAATTATTTAGATGTCTGTGTGAATCACAAGTCTTTCAATGTTGTGCTTTCTAGAGTTGAATTACAGTATGTAACAACCAGTGACTAGATTGCTTTTCCTGATATTCTTATGTTCTCTTTACCCTTCTAAAACCTCCATTTCAGGTAACACAGCAAGATGTAAGGAAAGAAAATCCTCTTCAGTTCAAGTTCAGGGCAAAGTTTTTTCCTGAGGATGTGTCTGAAGAGTTGATTCAAGAAATAACCCAGAGACTGTTTTTTCTGCAAGTCAAAGAAGCCATCTTAAATGATGAAATCTATTGTCCACCCGAAACTGCTGTTCTGCTAGCTTCTTATGCTGTTCAAGCCAAGTATGCCGATTACAATAAGGAAATACATAAACTAGGATATTTGGCCAATGACAGACTTCTTCCCCAGCGGTAAGAAACTTCTATGCCACATCAAAAGTCTGGAAACTATGTTGGGGTATAGCATATCGATTTAATATTAAAGCATACCTAGTGGCCTAAACAATACAAGATATTGACCTGGTTTATAAAGCTAACCCATGGTTTATTTAACCTATGGTTAACCAGTGGTTTGCTGCACCCTACCCAGGATTTGTCTGGCAGACAAACAAACCATGGCTTGTTTTCTCAATCCCTGAGTTGTTTGTTTCACTCCTCCTTCATCTGCTTCCTCTCTGTATCCCAAATTCCTTTGCAGTGCTGTAATACTGGCATGTAGAGTGGTTGGTTTTTATCACCACTCTTGCCTGCTACGTCTGTAGCCTTGCGAAACAACCCCTGAATGGCCCGCAGTTCTTGGTTCACATGTATCAACACGTTTAAACAACCTAGAGTTCACTACCCAACAACAAACCGTAGCTTCTCTTTTTGGGTTGTTTGTGGTTAAGAAACCATGGTTTGTTAGTGCGACTGGGTTCGCATATCACGGCAACCCAAAATTCAGCAACCTATAGGTTAGAGTTATGTGTGAACCAGGTCTGTGTCTATGTTGGTGCTTAAGACAAGGTAAGACTAAACCACAAGCTCCTCAGTGTTAAAGTAAAAACACCTGTATATAGAATTTACTTTAATAATTGGAAACAGTTAGCAAACATGCACTCATTTATTTATCTTGATATTTGTGAATGGCATTTCAGCTGTCTGAGAACTGGATAGATTGAAAGGGAAGACGTCTGTGCTTAATTAAAACGTTTAACATAACTGAAACAATTTTCACCTATTTTAATGCTTAGGTGCAATAACACCAAGTTTAAATGAGTTAGGAGTGAACTTTTAACACAATGTTTTCACAAGTATTAAGCATGCAAGGAAGCAAAACAAACCTCAAATGTTAGCCATTGCTATTGGCTACACAACTTGGCAATTTAACAATATCCATCTCTTTATCCCAGCAAGTATTCTTTAATTATTAAACTTTCCAACAGGAAAACTAGCAAGCTTGACTAGTCAGTCCAGTGGACAGGAGGGCCAAGCCCTGTTCTGGTATTACCACCTTAAGTGAACAGTTAAGGATGGCTGCTATTTGTTGTTGTTGTTGTTGTTGTTAGTCAGGCCATTACATTTTTCCACATTTCTAGAGGAAAGATGTATATTCAGTGTGTAGTTACATAGATCAGCAGAGATTGCTCTTACCTGGTGTGTCTGTTGCTGTTTTTATTATTACTTTGTGGTGTTTATGGGAAGGATTTTATTGTTTTTAAATCACTGAAACCTGCCCTTCTCATTAAAATAAATACAGTAAGGGCACAATCCTATGGCCACTAGACAGCAGCTAAATGGCCATAGATTTTTTGGTTCCCAGAAAACTGCCTCCCCACCCCCTTCCTTGCCACCTTGTATGCAGCGCGGATCGTCCTGCGCTCTGTGCTCAGAAGAGCAGCACAGAGCGGGAGGAAAGGGGGCGTTCCCAGGGGCAGAGAGGGGTGAGGACGGCGGAAGCATCATTGTGACACCTCCTATGCATTGTCAGCCCCCTGCCCCCACCCCCCGGCTCCAAACTGCTCCAGCTGGACAGCCGAAATCGGCCATCTAGCCAGTAATGCAGGGCGGCTGGAGCACAGAGGAGAAGATCCTCTCCATGCTCCGCCTGCCTGCATTGGATAGATGGTTGCTCCAAGTTCGGAGGCAGCTGCCTATCCCAATAGGATTGCTCCCTAAAGCTGGGATTTCAAGAAGTGGAAGTAGAGTTGAAGGCAGAGGATACATCAGGCACATTTTTAATTCTTGCCTATCTTTTGCAAAGCTTTAAAAATGGGTGAATGCCCTTTCGGACTACTGATTGTTGCTTATTGAAAAGCTTAATTCTTTTTTTTTTTTTTAAACTTTTAATTTGATTTTTTAAAAAACCTTTTAATTTGATTTGTGTTCTCCCAAATTATTTGTTTTCAAAAGTTAGCACTTGTTCCAAATTTTTACTGGGTTAAATATACTCTGAGAACTTTTCAGGTTCCTTTTATGTGACCTTTGTTGTTGCTGATTCCAGGCTTAAATTAATAGTGTAGGTTTTGCATAGAAATAGCAGGATAAATGTTTTATGATGGTCCTTATTTTGACAGTGTCTTGGAACAGCATAAATTGACAAAAGAGCAGTGGGAAGAAAGAATACAGAACTGGCATGAAGAACACAGAGGGATGCTAAGGTAATTTCCCCAGTATAGCTGTAGTCCTTCTCATCTGAAATTAGCTTGCTTCTGTTTACCCCTTATTGCTACAGAAAACAACAGTGTGGCTTGTTGGTCTAGCTGAAATGTGTTACTCCGAAGAAGGATTTTAGTTCACTCGTGCACATAATTAGCTTAGTTTTTTTTATCATTTTTCCTGATTCTATTTTAGATCTATATTAAAAGTATAAAGAGACATTGGGCTTGGTAGTAACTGGCCTCAGTTAGGGCTACAATCCCAGCTGCATTTATTTGCCAAGAGAGCCCCCTTCAAACTGGTAGGAGTAATTCCCAAATAAGTATGCATAGATCTGGGCTGCAAGTCCCATTGTTTTCAACAGATGCAAATACATATTTAAGCATATTTAAGCATTGTGCATTCACCAGTTTCAATGGGACTTAGTTGATGCTAACTTTTGCAGGGTTGGGTCCATTACCATTTCAGTCTTTACAGTAAAGATAGACTTTCATTTTATGTGGTTTAAATTATGTTTTCCATTATCAGGGAAGATTCTATGATGGAATACCTAAAAATTGCACAAGATTTGGAAATGTATGGAGTCAACTATTTTGAAATAAAGAACAAAAAGGGAACTGAGTTGTGGCTTGGTGTCGATGCTTTGGGTTTGAATATTTATGAACATGATGACAAGTAAGTAATGTAAAACTATTTCAGCGTTCCTGAAATACTGATCAAGGATCACCCTTCTTAATAAGATTATCTCTATATATTTTAAAAATATGGCCTTTGAGAAGAATCTGAGCTGTAGAAATTAATCTGGTGTAGGAAAGGAATGTGGTTGGTGGGTAGGTCCTCCTTTTTGAAAGAAGTGGATGAGATGACCTTTGTTCCTTCTGTCCCGAACACTGTGTTTGTACTTTAACTGTGTGTTGTTGTTGTTTTCAAAATGTGTATGTTTGTCCTTTCATTAAATTATTTTTCCTCCTTACTAAAGGTTGACTCCCAAGATTGGCTTTCCTTGGAGTGAAATCAGAAATATTTCATTTAATGATAAAAAGTTTGTGATAAAGCCCATTGACAAAAAGGCCCCTGTAAGTATAACTTGTTTAAGCCTGAGATTTTTATAGGGCAAATCTGTTATCCCTCACTCTCTGGTTCTTATATCTGTGAAGAGTTTCCTTTCTTAATTATTGTCTCATACTTAATTGGAATTTCTCAACGTAAGTTTTACTTACTTATGCCTCCAGTGTCAATCTTTCCCAGTAGGGCTGGAACTAATTCCATGCCTCCTTTTCCATAGTCCTCTGCTATTTCCTGTCACTTTCTTTTGAATTAGAATTTTAAAACACAGATTGACTTATTAGGGCAGTAAATGTGGGCTGGCGCAAATAAATTGTAATTGGGTTCTATTTGGTCATGAAATAAGGGTGTAAAGCCTTGTTGGATCCAGTCCAAGGTCTATTCCAGCAATCTGTTATCAAGAGTGGCCTGCAAAATGTCCCTGGGAGTACAGAAATAGGTGTGGGGGTAGTGATTATTCCATGTTTGTCCCAAGCATTTGGTGCTCTTAGGTATATTGCCCCTGGATATGGAGGGTCCATTTAGCTGATATGGTCAACAGCCACTAGTTTAGATGGCTTTAAGAAAAGAATTGTACACATTGATGGAGAATAGGCATGTCAAAAGCTTATCAGTTCCATCTCGTGATAGTGAATTCTATTATTAAATGTTGATAAATAGGCATCCTGAACTGACTGCCAAATTGAGTATATCTGAATTGTAGTACTATATGAGAGTGAGAATTTCCCCCCTCTCACTATACCATTAATGATTTTAGAAACCTTACCCACTTTCCTTAAGATTAAGAACCCCCTGCCTCTTTATGATTTCCTCATAGCCAAAATACTCCAGTTCCTTAAATCCCACCTTAGTTGCCTTTTCTGTACCTTTTCTGGATCCAATATTCCTTCTGAAATGGTATGACTGGAACTGTACTTGGTATTTTAAAATGAAACTACACAATAGATTTATCACTTTCCCTTTCAATCCTTATTTATTTATTTATTTATTTGAAGTATTTTTATGCCACTCCTCAGCCAAAAAGGCTCCCAGAGCGGCTTGCAAATAATCAGACAATCCCTGCCTGCAAACTTACAGTCGAAAAAGACACAACGCACAAGGAAAAAGGAATGGGGAGTGAAGAGGGAAACACAACTACTTCTTTCAGCAGGGCTGGTGGAATGGTCCCATGTCCCTCTCAGTACAATCTGCTATAAGGGCTGCTGGTGACAGTTGAGGGAGGAGGAGCTTTCATGGGGGTGGTCTTCAGCAGGGCTGGTGGAATGGCTCTGCTCTCCTCTTATCTCAGCTCAGCCTGCTGGAATCCTTCACATTGAACTTTCCTTTTCAGGGTTGCAAAATACTGAGTTGACATGTTTTAGGGTTTTCCACTGTGACTCCAGATACATTTTCTGTGTAGTTACATCCAGTTTAAACCCTGCATCATATATGTGAAGTTTTCTTGCTTTATGTCTCTAATGTATTGTAATTTCCCAAAGCCTCTCTGAATTTCATCTGCCTGTCTGCTGCACAGTCATTCAGTTCAGAGATCCTTTCAGAGCCCTTCCCCATCTGGTTGGGATTTCAGCATCCTTAATGATTTGGTGTCCTCTGCAAACTTGGTTTTGTCACTGATTGCTGCTAATTCCAGGTCCAATCTATTTTGGAACAGCTAATGACTAGTACCAAAGATTCCTTCATTAAGTGAAAATGTGTTAGTGAAAGTGTGTTAAGACTTAAGAAGTTGGAATTTAATTGAAGAAGCTAGAGTGTCTATGGTCTTCATAAGCTTATATGTTTCTAAAACATAAATGGGATTTCAATAACAAAATATTTTTCATTAGGATTTTGTGTTTTATGCACCACGTCTGAGAATTAATAAGCGGATATTGGCACTGTGCATGGGAAACCATGAGCTATACATGCGAAGAAGGAAGCCAGATACAATTGAAGTTCAACAGATGAAGGCCCAAGCTAGGGAAGAAAAACACCAAAAACAATTGGAAAGGTATGATACAGACGACTTATGAACAGATTGGAGTTCTCTTGGCAGTTAGAACTGATTTCATGGCCCTGTCTTCCAAAACCAGTCTAGCACATATGAAATTGAGACTGACTTAATGAGGAAAAGAACGATAATCTTAGGCTCTATTTTTGCTCTTGTGGAGAGAATTCTCTGAAAATAGTGAGTGATTGCCCTTTATTAAATCAGTTCCAATAGTGCAAACTATTGTTGTTTGGGATCTTATTTGCCTTTTTATACATGGCTTATACAGTTCTGGGCAAGGACAAATTGAGTTCATGAATTATGTAAGGAAAAAGGGAGAATATTTATTTAAATTCCTGGGGTTTTTTGGCCCTGGGTAGTAGCTATGTGCTTTTCCAACCTTGTGCCACAATGAGATTTGTCCTCCAGCAAAGTGTAGTGAGAACAGGCTGCCTGCTTTAATTGGACTCTGCCAGAGTCCTGATTCTTTGGGGAAAAACAAACTGCTTGTACTGGCATGTTTACCGCAAACTCCCACAGTGACTTCAGAAGATCCTGTACCAGGTAAGCTGAATATTAATAGTTAAGTGCTGCTTTGACATTATCATGTTAGCCACCATAACTGCCAGTGCCCAACAGACTCAGTAAAGGTGAGGAGGTGATGGAGAATAGAAAATACATAACCGTCAGTGGTGGATCAGATTGAACATGATTGATTTAGCTGCTTTAGGAAGTGTCTAATCTAGTCCATATTATACAGTTAAAATGTCCCCTTGTTCAACATTCCAGGGTTATGTGCTACCTGGCAGATTGGAGTTCTCTTGATAGTTGATTGTTGTGTGTACCAAATTAGAAACGTTCTCTTATCACTGAATTATGCTGAACTTCATCTAGAGCATTTTGCCTGTTCTATTCTCCGTTAGCAAGAGAGTAGAGCGGGCAGGAAAGGGTTAACCATCTTTCTTGGAAGGCAGAGCCAAACATGTAAATAACTTTGTGTCATTTTGGAAGGGGAGGAGACCCTCAGTCTTGGTTCTGTCTTGTTCTGAACTGCAGGGTTGACCTGCTGGTCTCGAGTTAGGCTTGGGGGCATCTCTCTCTTTTTTTCCATTTGTAGGATTTCTATTTTTTCTTCTTTCTGTTATTTCTTCAGTAGGGGCAGCAGGGATATTATTTCCCGGAGTGGGGGAAGTCAGGAGACCTCTTGCGCATTGTGCCTCCTTTCCAGTTTGGCTATTGCCAAAAATCAAACAACCCCCTCCCCTCCATCTTTTTTTTTTTGGTTGAGGGAGTGATGGGACTTAAGAAAACCTGCATCTGTACTGGCAGGTGCCCTGAGGTCACTCTGCTAGCTCTCATGCTACCCAGCCTAGTGAGTGCTACTCCATCAGCTGACACATCAAGTACTTGACGCATCTCCTCACTTTGGTTTGCACTGCTAACTTGGAAGGAGTGTCTGCATCGATCCAAACCTACCCATTCTGCTTGGCTTTTCTGCAGTGCAAGCCAATGAGGTATCCCAGTCCCCGCCCAAGACCACAACAGACAGTTTCTGGACCTCTGTTGTTAGAGCCCCCAGAGGGTGCTACCTCCTTTCCTCCCAGTGGTTCCATGGTGGTGGTGAGTGGGGGCCTGACATGGGATTTGCAGTCCTCCTCAACAATAGGGCATGGTCCCAGGCAGATGTGCTTAGATGGCCTAATCAAGTAGTAGTTAAAAAGGCAACACCCTCTCAGGCTAAGTAATTGGCTCAGGACTCATCTAGCCCTGAGATAGAGGGACCCATACTCATTGAGTAGTTCTTCTTTCTCCTCTTCCTCCTTCTCATCATTTCAATCCTCCCAGTCCCATTCAAGATGCAGTAAGAGGGGATGTAAAAGCTTACACAAACTCCAGTCGGTGCAGCTCAGGGGACACAGGACTAAGGCCCTCTCATTCCCCCTGCCTGCAGGATCTGCCTAAGCTACAGCTCATCGTGGCTGGGCAGGCAACTCACCACACAGAAGTTCCACCACAGCCTATCAGTGCAACTGCTAAGGCTGATGTGATGTCCCTCACTAGAAGGTCGGTTGCTGATCCAGGGACTGGTTTGAAGTCCATCTCAGAGAGGGAGGAAGGGGAATTCCCCTTCCTCCCTTCCACCTCAGATTCTTCAGTCACAATCCAGGATTGCAGCCACCAAGTCAGTGTCCTAAGCGAGGTTCTTACAGTGGTTCCTCCTGTGGTGCCAAAGCAGGGGTTGGAAACACATGATGGTGGAACTGCTCCTGTAATGTATCCGGGTCTCTTCAGTAGTCTCTCAATCTCCAAAGCAGAAGTTCTCAAGGTATCAAAAGAAGAAGCCATGGGAGTTTCCATCTCTCTCTGTCCCCCCACCACCCGCAGTCCAGAAGTGTCTGGTTTTCAGAGCTGATAGATCTCAATGTGAGCCCTCCCTGGAGACTCCCATCCCATCTGGACCTGATTCCCCAGACACTGATTCTGCATCCAGACCTAGGCTGGCTGCAGCTGTGCATTTGGAGGTTGAACGGGAGCAACTCCTAGTTTCAGGGTTCTCCCAGGAGGTAGTTTGAACCATTTTAGCCTCCCATAGAACCTTGATTAATAACACCTGTGAGATGACATGTGAAGTCCTCCAACGATGGTGTAAGTGACAGAAGGTGTTCCAAAGCAGATCTTAGGTTCCAGATGTTCTTAACTTTGTACAGACATGTCTAAACAAGGGTCTCGCCCCAAATACCCTTAAAAGGCTGGCTGTAATAATCAGGGATGTCCTAAAACTTGTGGGGAGGTTTCTCTTTCCAGTCACCTGCAGGTCAAGAATTTTCTTCTGCAGTGCCTTGCTCATCTCTTCTCCCTTGCTCAGTGATGGGACTTACCGTAACAGAGCCTCCATTTGAGCCTTTGTGTTTGGTTCTTCTTGGGGAGCCTACTTGGAAGGCCATCTTTCTGGTGTCTTTGCTTTCATCCAGGAGAGTGGGGGAGTCAGGAGCTCTCTCGGTGTGTTCCTTCTTCATCAACCTGGTAGTGCTTAGGCCTGACCTCAGTTTCAAACCTAAGGTCAGTTTGGCCTTGCATTGAGCCCAGGAAATTGTGCTCCCCAATTTTTGTCCTAATCCCTTGCTCCCTAGGGAAAGTAGGTGGCATAAACTTGATGTTTGTATGGACCATCTACATCAGGCACACTCGAGAGTCCCAATGTTCTTATTCATGTCTTATAAGGTGGGGAACCAAGGGAGGAAGGTCAGTAGGGCCACCATAAGCTGATAGATCAGGGAATGCCATGTAATATACTGCTCAGTCCTGGCCCCTGTTTCTGAGCATCATCATGCACTCCTTTTTATGGCAATATTGGTGGCTCTGCATACTGATGCTCCGCTGGAGGACATATTCAGGGTAGCCTACGTGGCAACTTCTTCAACTTCCATTTGCCATTACAAAACAGATAAATGTACACCTTCAGAGGTTTTCTTTGTATGAAGGGTGCTGCAGCAAGTATTATAAAGAGTTTATTTCACCTACCCATACAGGGATACTGTGTTTGGACATCCCTTTCCTTTCTTCCCCACTCTCTTGCTGACCAAGAGTAGAAAATTGGTCTTACCAGGAATTGGTCAGTGAGTAGGGTAGCCCTGCCCATGAAGTACAGGTAGCCCTGCCCATGAAGTACAGGGATGTAAGGTTTTTACTGTGTAGGTTGAGAGTGTATGAATTACATTCTCACGGTAAGCCCGCTAGTTAGGCACTCCGCTGGAATCTGTCCTTTTTTTCTCTTCATGTTTTCTTTCTCTTATTGGATCCGACTAGTTGTTTGCATTATGATCTAGTCTTGAGTTTGATAGCTTAATTCAAATCCTGAGACTGAGGGGTTTCTTTCCTTCCCAAAGTTATTTATATGTTTGGCCCTGCCTTTCACAGAAGAGGGAGTTGACCCTTTCCTGCCTGCTCTACTCATTGCTGTCCAGGAAAACACTTCATCATAAGTCCAACTTTACTGTTTTATACTGTAAGGGCGTGATCCTATGCAAGTTTAGACAGAAAAAAGTCCTACAACTCCCAGCATTCCCCAGGCAGCATAGCATAGCTGGCTGGGGAATGCTGGGAGCTGTAGGGCTTTTTTCTGTCTAAACCTGCATAGGATTGCGCCCTAAGTTGCCCTGGGAAGACTACAGTATTGGAAGATGGCTGAGAAATATATTAAATAATAACTTTCAATTTCATTTCAGTTTCCACCCTGGCAGTAATGTTGTGAGTTGGACCTTGCTTTTTTTAAGGTGCAATCCTATGCATGTTTAGACAGAAAAAAAGCTGGCTGGGGAATGCTGGGAGTTGTGGGATTTTTTCTGTCTAAACATGCATAGGATTGCAGCCTTAATGACTTACATTGTTGCAGTCATTTTGGCATATTTGAATAAATGGATTTACTTATGGACCGTCATTTAAGATGAAGCTATACTAATGTCTCTCTAATTTAGGGCACAACTAGAGAATGAGAAAAAGAAAAGGGAAATAGCAGAAAAAGAGAAGGAAAGAATAGAGCGTGAAAAGGAAGAATTGATGGAACGGCTAAGACAAATTGAAGATCAGACAATGAAGGCCCAAAAAGGTGAGTAATTGCATTACACTTATTTGCTTTGATAAATGGTGCATGTTAGAAGGCAATGTGGTATGTTGTATACAGATTTAATATTAGAAAGTTGACTGCTAGTTTAGTAACACATGAATTTGATATGCAAACTATTTTTAACTGTAACATTTTGCCCTTCTGGTTGAGTGTGATTTATGGACAGTGGTACAAAGGCTTTGTGTGACATTGTGAGGAGTGAGAATTTACAACATCTAATCCTGATTCTGGATATTAGCTTTTAAAGAAATCAGCTGCTTAGATCAAAATCTATTCAGCTATGCAGTGGTAAATACTTCACATCATATTCTTTCACTAGGTGTGCATTAAATTTTAGTTTTTGAACTACCTACTACGTATGTCGAGAAGAAATATATTTCACAGTTTCAGTGAAGCTGGAAGAGGCCTATTTGAATTATAAGTTTACTTCTAAAATAGTGATCTTTTATTTCCATGATATTTAAAATGTCTTCATCTCATTTTTGTAGGTCAGATATCTAAAACAGTAATAGAATTTTTTTATGGAGAAATCACCTCCAAAAGAAAGAGGAAAAAAAGCAAAGGGAGAAATGACAAAGAAGAAAGCATGAAAGAAATGTAATGAGTATAAATCCCCACTCATAGTGAGGTGCTCCATATTCCAATCTGCTGGAAAAGTACAGTCAAATTGGATTTACTTCTGGAGCATTTCTGATCTTTA
The DNA here is from genome assembly GCF_057233095.1 of Heloderma suspectum. Classification (NCBI taxonomy): domain Eukaryota; kingdom Metazoa; phylum Chordata; class Lepidosauria; order Squamata; family Helodermatidae; genus Heloderma; species Heloderma suspectum. The sequence continues at coordinate 31,404,797 of NC_139460.1, read as the reverse complement.
AAAATAAAGTCTTCACATTGCTAAATGTGGCTTCTGGTTTCTTTATAGGATTTCATACAGCATTTTCCTGCCACAGCCATTTAACTTTTTTTGTTCATGTTTTTTTCTGAATTGTAGCACAGCTATCCTGTGATGCGACTTGCAAAGCCCTAATGAGTCTTTAAAATTGGGCAAAATACTAACCAGTATTACTTTAATTTTTAATGGTTCCTTACAGTGAACCAGTTCTTTGCAATATTTAAATGTTTGCCTGTCTCCTTTTAAAAATGGTTTATAGTAAGGCACTGGAGGCAGCAATTCCCCAGTCTGTTTGCTGTGTGAGAACTGCTAGTGTGCTGTAAGAAATAAACAATGTAATTAAAGGTGCCTGGGAACCTAAAGTACCCACCCACAGAAGGCAAATGCAATCCATACTTTTCTGTTTGCTGATTCAGACTTACTGGCCACTATGGGTTAGTCCAAACCAGGAGGTCAGGGAGGGAATTGGAATAGGTGAGCCTGAGGCTTATACTTTGCACATTTTAAGCCAGAATACTTGGAAGAATCACAAAAAAGGTACCTAAAACATTTCAGAATTCTTCAAGCAGCAAGTGCAGAGCTGGTGCCTTTAAAATTACATGCAGGAGTCTGAGAATTGGAAGCATTTTTGCAACCCTTGGAAGGAACATGGGAACCTGCTTTACACCAGGTTAGACTGTTTGCCCATTTAGCCCAGCACTGATTGGCATTGGCTATCCATAGTCTCCAGATCTTGGTTTCTTACTGTTATGGTTCGAGTGTGTGTATGTGTGGGTGTGTGTATGTGTATGTGTGTACCTCCTACTCAGCCATTGGGGCTGCTATGTCTTTGGTGAACTGGCTTGCTCTTGGGCTTTCTTTTGCTTTTATACCTGGAGCTTTTGTCCTCTTCTCCTAACACAAATGTTGACAGTTTGGACGGTTAGTGGATTTGCATGAGTGCAAAATCCTTTTGCAATGTGGGCAATGAGGTGTACAAATTATTCTTAAAGGCATACCTGTGCATCATTTTAGATGAGCAAGCTCCTCAGTAGCACCACAAGGTAGAGAAAACATTGGAATAGCCCACTGCAGTGTAAAGTTTGCCTTAGAATATAATTTGTCATGTTTGAGCTGCTGGGCAACCAGGTCCTAGGTAATCTCAGTTGAAAGCTATTAAATCTACACCTGTCCTGATCCTTGAAAAGCAATGTGAGACTCTTAATTTATGCAGCCTTAGAAATCTTTAAGCTCTTTTATTGACAGCCCAGGCCAATTGTTGTACTTGTAGATGTTCATCTTGGTATAACACACTTCTGGATAGTTAATCTGAAGGGATAAAATCTGGCCATGTTGTTGAGAGGTTTGGTCTTTTTTTATAAACATTTGCACAGAATTGGAAGAGCAGACGAGAAGAGCTCTAGAGCTGGATCAAGAACGAAAGAAAGCAAAAGAGGAAGCAGAACGCCTGGAAAAGGAACGCAGAGCTGCAGAAGAGGCAAAAGCTGCTCTGGCAAAACAGGCTGCCGATCAGATGAAGAATCAGGAGCAGCTAGTAAGAAGTTACATACCAGCTGATTATGTTGGATCGTGTTGTTTTCGGACGGGAGATAAAATGGAGACATCTCAGGAGGAAACAAAATTTAAGTAAACGATGCAGGACCACAAGCCTATGATGTCACCCATGCACAAAAGCATAGATGAGTGGAATTGCTCCTCCTATTTAGATGTACTTGGAGAGGGGTGTTAATGCTGGGTTTTCCCGTATTTGAACCAGTAAATCCACTGTCTAGTAGTGTATGAGATCCAAATATCCCTTAAGTTACATTATACTGCTATCTCAGCAATGTTGCTATCCTTATGGAATGCTTTTCCCAAGGAAGCCTTCCTGGCTCCTTCCCATCTTGAGTTTTTGATCATTTCTTTTTGGTCTAGCTATTTTAGTTTGAATGGTTGGCTGTTCATTGCATTAAGCCTAAGAAAATATGCTTGATATGTTTTTCATAAAATTAAGCTAACTTAATATATAGGTAATACTTTTGGTAATGCTTCCAAAATGCCCAAGTGCAAGTCACATTCTGCTTCTAAAGAAGTTGTGTATAATACAGACAGTTTTAATAACTTGACTGAAATCACCAGACAACATCATGGGTTCTTCTGTATTGCAGACCATTATGTGAGGTTGCTTTTTCTTTCGTGTTCCCTAGGCAGCAGAACTTGCTGAATTCACTGCTAGGATTGCACTTTTGGAGGAGGCCAAGAAAAAGAAGGAAGAAGAAGCTTCAGAATGGCAGCACAAAGTAAGCATTTTGTGCACTAAAGCTGGGATTTGTGAATAGTCAAAATATTCTGAACTGTCTTCCAGAGTTCAATTTTTTTAACAATTTTTTTTAACCAGTGGCTGTCAATTTCTCTGTTTTTCTGGAACCTTGTTTTGTACTAATACTACCCTTGGTATGAGAGGAGAGCAATGCTCAGGTTTGCATATGCCCTGTCCTTTCTTCTTCTCTCCCCAGGTAGAAAGTAGGGTGATGATGCAATATGGATCCAGTACCCAGGAGGGAGACATGTATGGATATCTTCATAGGCTTATTTGTACCCAAATAATTGCATACGTTTTATACTTCTCTGAAATCCCAGCCTAAATGGGTATCTCGTTTATCTGTGAGAAAAACAAGATAGAATCTCTGTTAAGATTCTTCTAAATATGCTGTTTTGTCAAATAATTACGAGTGTTTGGGGTGGAGAGAGATGTATCACAGTTCCTTTATGCCTTTTGATTATAGCTGAGAATATTTAGAAAGAACGGCTGGCTGGTTTGCAGAGATGATTGAGTTGGCTGCTGGTCTGTTCTTGAGACTACTTGCATATAATTTTAAGCACATAGGCTGCGGCCTGCAAATCTGTTTAAAAAAAAAAAGTATTGAGTGCTTAAATTGTTTCAATCCCATTGACTCCAACTTGATTAAAGTGCAAGTTTAGCAGCTTTTAAGTGATCTTTATTTCTTTCTATAGGCTTTTGCAGCCCAAGAAGATCTGGAGAAAACCAAAGAAGAACTGAAGACTGTGATGTCAGCTCCTCCCCCTCCTCCACCCCCACCCGTTGTCATCCCTCCCACAGAGAATGAACATGATGAACAGGATGAGAATAATGCTGAAGCTAGTGCAGAATTGGCTTCTGATGGTGTTGTAAATCACAGGAGTGAGGAAGAACGTGTAACGGAAACACAGAAGAATGAACGTGTTAAGAAACAGCTCCAGGTAATGGTGGCTTGTAGTGACGTGTAATATAGGCCACAAACAAGAGCGTTTTTTGCTTGGAGGATTATGTATACCCTTTGGAAGTCTTTCTGTTTTTTCTACAGTAGTCTCATGCATACCATATCACAAATTGCTTTTGAACTTCTCCCAAGTTACTATATGGGGGTGGGGTGTAGGATGGCATTCCTGCTGCACTTGCAGAGCAAGTCATTCAGAGCAGTGGGTTGTGTCCATAGCACCTGCTTCTTTGGAAAAAATAAAATAAAAATCATATGTACTGTCATGCATCTAGATATCATTTTATAATATAGAAACATAGTGTTTAATGAGGTCTAGATTTTAAGAATTGTAATGGAAGTATGTCTTCATTCAGTTAATCATTTGTGCTGTGTTGCGAAATGAAATTGTTTTGAAACCATATAGAATGGTTTGATACATGTTTTTATTGTGAAATGCTCAGCACAATAAAATACTTTAAAGTTCATACTGCATAGTGCAAATTTATATTGCATAGTGCAAATGTTGCTTTTATTCATTTTGAATGTTGGGCATTAAAGCAGTTAAAGCTAAGATCAGATTACATTTTCATGAAAACTCTTGGAGTGGACTTTTCTGCTGAGCTTCCTTTTTAAAGGTCTTTGGGCCTTTTCAATAATGCATATAAAGGCATCATTTACTTTGGAAGGGCATCAAGAATTTTGATTCAATAAGTAAGCTTCCTGGCAATATTGTTGTATGAATAAGCATTATTAAGTATAAATATATGGTGCATTGAGAAGTAGGCAATTCTTTCAGATGGGTACATAATACAACTCAACAATATAATTACCATCGCTCTAAAAAAAAAACAAAAAAACTCTTAGCCTTCCCACATGTTTCTGTATCATAAGATGGCTTGAGCAGTAGATTTGGCAAGATACTAGCATACAAAGAATTAATACAAATTATATGCTTTTCTTATCATCATCTCCCCTTCTCTGATCATTCTCCAGAATATGTGAATGAGGAACTGTATTTTTCTAAACCGTAGGTGATTCTTGGAAAACCATAAAAAGTTAAAAACTGCTATGTAGATAAAATATTGTGTGTACTTTAAAAACTTAAGTCAGTGAACATCCTGGGCACAGTATTCATCACCTTCAGGATGCCTTTTTGTTGGATTGGGGTAGCCTTCCCCAACCTGGTGCCCTACAGATGTTTTGGACTGCAGCTTCCATCAGCCTCAGCCAGCATAGCAAATGGTCAGGAATGCTGGGAATTGTAGTCTAAAATATCCGGAGGGCACAGGTTTGGGGGAAGGTAAGGTTGGGGTATTGCTATTATTTATTCATAAAATTTCAGTAGCAAAAATTTGTATTCACCTGTCCTTAAGGGCATGTGCATGGCCTTTTCCCCCTCTGCACAAGTACACTCTCATGTTCTATATGTAAATCTCAGGCTGTTTTCTTGGAACACTAGCATAGCTTGAGTGGTCCTCAATATGATGATGGACCAACTCCCATCAACTCCAGCCAACCTGGGCAGTGGTCAGGGATGATGGGAGTTGGGTTCCAACATCATCTGGAGGGCCACCGTTCCCCACCCCTGCTGTATAGCAAATGAGATTTTGAACTAGATGGCAAGATGTGGCAATATCTGTAAACTCCCAATACGTTTCTTCAACAGGCTCTGAGTTCTGAGTTGGCCCAAGCCAGAGATGAAACCAAGAAAACCCAGAATGATGTCCTACATGCGGAGAATGTTAAAGCAGGCCGTGATAAATACAAGACTCTTCGACAGATTCGACAAGGCAATACAAAGCAACGCATTGATGAATTTGAAGCAATGTGAGAGCTGTTACTTTGCATATATGTTCTTCATTAAGCTTGAACCACCAGCAGAGAAACACAGGCCTTTCCACATGCGAAAGGAACACACCCCACCTTGCCAAAGCACTTATACCAGGTTGTGGTTAAAAAACATTTCATGAAAGCCGTTCAACAATAAGGCAGCCTGTTCACTATGGCTCTCTGGGGGTGGCAGTAGTAGTTTCCATGACCTCATATCACACATCTTTATTCTTTGTCCTCTGAAGGACTAGCATGATCTCATGCTGACAAGGCTGTTAACATCAATCATTTGAAAGAATACTAGCTTTTACCTTATGATAACTGACCACAGTTTTGGCATGGCTGCACTTTGGAATGGTCTTTTCAGTTCAGCGAACTGAACTGAATTTGCAAGAATTTTGATATTGCTGAATTTGTCATGGGTTTTAAGATTTTCCTGCTAGGTGGAATTCTTTGGTGTTTCATGTCCTGTCATCATTGATGGTTTTCTTTGCCTGCCTGTTCACAAAGGTCTAGATGGCAGGTAGCTGTTCCAGCATACCTTTTTCCGTTAAAAAAAGAAAACGTGGAACGTTACCTGTAAAATCTTTTGCTTATAAGGTTTACTGAAGTCTTTAGTTTTCAAACAAAAGTAGGAAAAAATTAAACTCTCGGTTCTCCTTCCCTTGCATTCTTTAAGTTGTCACATGGATTGCAATGTGGGAAACCTGGATCTTTCTGGCAAGGGAGCATATGAAAACATCAGTCCCAAGGAGGGGACAGTATCCTACCTCACTTCTCTTTCTCTCTCTCTCTCTCTCTCTCTGATGACTGGTCCTCTAAACACCATATTGAAATGCCGTGTTAAGCTGGGATCTTCATAGCTAAACACGACACAAATCTAGGAACCTTTACTCTTTAATACTGTTCTATTACAGATAGATTTATAGTATTCAAAGAGTGTTCAGCTGCCTTTTTGTTGAGTAAAATTGCATCATGTATTTTACTTTAAAAAAAAATGTAACCTGTCACTGGTATACTTTCCAATGAGAGGGAGTGAAATGTTCGAGCTTGTCTTCTGGATTTCTTTGTACTCAATTAACATTGCTGTGGGGCTCATTTCTTAATGAAGTCTGTGCATAAAACAATGCTATCTTGCACTCGCTTTTAAGGCCCATTTGCACATCATGTTCTTTCTGTTCCTTATATGATTCCTCTGAAGATGCAAGGGAACAGCATCCATGTGTGCTGTGTTTCCAGGGAATCTGGTCACAGGGATTGTGACAGAACGGGGGCAAATGAACAAAACTTTAGGTTGAAGTTCAGCATACCGTCAATAAATATTGAATGTATGTTTTGAACCAATGTTGAATCACTCTTATCTAGTATTCCTTGGAAATGACTAATCAAAATTGGGCACCTTGAGTTTGAGGATTGTGCTTATAGAAATGAAACTGAAATTATGTACCATTTTTATAGATCTTTAACTAGCAGTTGGGAGAAAGAAGCTCTGCTTTCTCTGAGGATGGTTCAGCTGTCTTCTGTTTGGTATTACGCACTCAAAATTTACACTTAACTATTACAATTGCCATTTTATTACACTTTCATGCACAAGTTCCTTAAGAATCCTGTTGAGGGTTGGATTTTTCTGAATTTAAAGGAGATCCATTGAGGGAGGACATCATGAAAGAGAACAGTACACATACACACATCATTTTGGGATAAAGGTAGCTGGCTAACCTTGCATCAACTGGTGTGCAAATGCTGTGCACGTGCTCAAAACACTGTTTGATTGCCCTGGGGCATTTCTGTTTCCAGTTGCAGAAAATGGGGCAAATGTCTTGCATGTTTTCATGCAGTGAATCATGAGACCTCTGTTTCTAAAGTGTTCAAAAATTTGCCATAGCAGGGGGAATGCTGTGCATGGTTTTTCCTTGAAGTGTGTGCACAGGCGTTGACATGCAAGTCCATCAGTGTGAAGAGGGGAAATACCAGTTAGATTTGTTATTAATAGTCTATAATGTATAGATCAGTATTTAAATGGATCTAATCCATTTATAAAACTGTGTGGATTTTTCTAAGCAACCAAGAATTAACATCTGTAACAAGGATTTTTGCCATGAATAGTGGTGGTGATGGTTGTAGCAAGCTGTTGGGGAAACACTGATGCAGCAGCAGGAAGAAAATACTTGGTGAGGTGATTTTCAATGTGCTTCCCCTCTTCTTTCCCCTCCCCTCCTTACGTTTTGTGTTGTAAAATTAAGCTACAGTTAATAACACCTATTATTTTGGATAACATTCATTGGCTAACAATAAAGATAATACAGTTAATTCTTTTGAGCTCCACTGTTGTTATTTAATCCATCTTTCCCAAGCAAAATTGTCTGGTTCTGCTATAAAAATCTAATTTTCTTAGAGCCATTGAATACATGTCTGGAACATACATAATAAAACTCTTGTGACAGAAGTATAATTGAAGTGTAAACAGAAACTGGGGAGGGAGGGAGGGAGGGAGGGAGGGAGCACTAGCTTGTCACCTACAGTTGTGAGGAAAAATGGTAATGGTGGGTTCAAAAAGGATGAATCATAGGCACAAAATTTCTTTCAAGGAAAAAGAGCTGATTCAAAGCACAGGTGTCATGTGGCAAAGTTTAGACCTGTTTCCTTGACGTGTGTCACGAGGTGACTGGAGAGGACTTGCACAGATGTGTGCCTGCATGGTTGAAGAATCTGCTCTAGTTTTGCCAAATTAAGGTGGATGGGTAGTACAAGATCTTGCTGCCAGAACCACAAACAGATTTAGAGTGGAAGTTCATTTGTATGTCATTGGCTTAATGTTACACACACAAAGTGACTCCTCTTGTAAGCCAGTTCATGTGCAACTGTTACCGGTTTTGTGATATAAATTATTCTCAACTTCTTGCAGGCAGAGACTCTTAAGACAATCCATGCAAATGAAAGCTGCTGAGCTCAGACACTCAGTCCTACTACTGTACTTCTGCATCTGTCTGTTTAGATAAAATACTGATTCTGGGTTTGTAGCAGCATTCTGTTAAATCAGTGCAGGAACACAATGTGTTGACTGGAGTTTTGGACTTAGGACAAATCCTGTTCAGCCAGGAAGATTGATGATGATGACTCTAGCCTGAGAGACTGACTAGCTCCTAACCATATGTTGCAGGGTGGCTGTGAGGCTGAAACAGAGAACTTTTTTTGGGGGGGGGGAAATACTTTTTATTCTATTTTTTATCTTTATAAATGAAATAAACAGTACCAACAACCTAATCATAATCTACAGTTTCCCAACAATACAGTATTCTTAGGAGGACACAGCAATAATGAAAAATAGAAAAAAAAGGAAAAGGAAAAAAGAAAACAAAAAGGAGAAAGAAGATGAAAGCAAGAAAGAAAATGAAAAAATATAAAAAAGTTACTTAAAAGGATTAAATTTAAACTCCATTACACACAAACTTCAAATACCGTTCTACTTAAAAGTTATACCTATAACACTGGCAATATTACAATTCAGTACAGCATAGATAATCAACCTTACATTTCAATATCATATCAATCTTATAGCAAGGCAGCAGGCCTACAATTCATTTCCAGTAACCATATATTGCCCTCCATTTAACATATAATAGTAGAGCTTAACAATTTAAACAGCCAAAAATATTACTAACCAAAGTCTCATAATAATGATAGTAATAATAATAAAAAGGAAGGAAATTTAAAAAATTATTATTAAAAAGTAATAATAACAAATCACTAATAAATTTTATACTGTTATATAATAATAAAGCTTAAAATCAACCTAATACTACAAAATACTAATGTATTTTGTACTAAATATATAAATGAGTGTGCACATTTCTATACACCCTCAGGCAGTAGATTTAAGTACAGTATATCATACCCATTTTAAAGAGAAAGGATTTAAAAGAAAAGAAAAAGAAAAAAATGAGAGAAAAAAGACGGATATATATGAGCAATTATCTCTGGCCTAGCCTGGATCTTACAGGCTAAACATAGCCAGTTAACAAAACATGTTTATAAATTCCAGTTCATGGGGCTGGAACAGAAGTCTCACACGTTTTTCCGATTAGCCACGCCTCCGCCATTTCGTGATTTAGAAACTTCTTCATCTGACCTTCAGAAAAAATGCAAAATGTAGCAGGATATTTGAAATGATATTGTAAGTTCATTTGTTTTGCCAGGTTTTTCGCCTTGATAAATTACCTTCTTTTATCAGCATCTTCTTTGGTGTAATCCGGAAATAACATAACTTTATCTTGGCTTGATCCCCCAAAAAGATTTTCTCCCCCTCTTGCCAAACGCAGGATATAATTTTTTGTGGAGATTCTTGCAAATTGGACTATAACCAGTCCCTTTGGCATTTGGCACACAGAATGCCTCCCCAATATCAAGTAAATAATCAGATGGCACAGGGAGTATCTCATGCAGAAGCTTATCTACAAAACTAGACAAATTTACATCCGTAGGTAGATCTTTGATACCAATAATACGTACATTTGCCCTACGCGTGAAAGCCTCAAGCTGGGAGATTCTGGCAGAAAAATTGTTGTAAAAAGCTTGTGACGCAATCTCCTTTGCTGCCACCCGATCTTGCAGCTTGTTAACCTTCGCCTCCATTTTTTGCCAAGAAGTGTTAATTAAGTCCACAGCCCCTTGCAGGGCGGTGATGGAATTTTGAATTGTATCCAGCCTCTTAGCCTGTTCAGCAAATTGCGAAGACAAAGTTTTTATCAGAGCAAGAAAATCCCTGTATTTTTGCTTCTCGGAGCCTTTGCCACGGGAGGTATAGGGGGTGTCGGCGGAGATCCTGCTCCTTTTTTCCTCCTTGATGTAATGATCCTTGTCTTCAAACAGATCTTGCAGGTCCTCAAATATTGTTGGTATATTTCTTAATCCATAAACTACATTGGAGCACGTCAGCCCTAAATTCTCCTAATTAGGAGTTTTAAAACAACTTTGAGCGATGATTAAGCTCTGGCAGACTAGCCTCGGAGCCCAGCCCTCTGCTACTTCGCAGAAAGGGCTACTCTTCCAAGACTTTATCCAGATGCTGCTCTTGCCTCCCCTTTTCATTCCAGGGGAAGATGAAAAGGTTTTTCAGCCTTTTAAAAGCTGTTTGAGATAGCCTCCCACGGAGGCTCCGCAGAATGTTGCCAGAGCGACATTGGCTCCGACTGGAAGTCGGCAATCCCACGCTTTCGATGATTACTCGAAACAGAAAACTTTTATATACCCCACCCTGAGCTCTTGGAGGGTGGTTGAGATTCAACAGTAAAGTTTAAGCAGGATTTTGACCATACATATTGTGGACATTCTTTCTACAGCATACCAGTTTGACTGCCTGCTATACATGAATCTGAGAAAAAAACATTTCAAGTTGTCTTTTGTTTAGGAAAGGTTCAGAAAATGAAGCCTTACTTGTGACTGTCATACAGAGGATACACCAATGTTACTAGCTAAGAGGTACTTGAGAGAGAAGTCCTGTAATGGAAGCTGCCTATTTGTAGCACTAGCTTTTGCACAGGCAGTCTTCTGAGAAAAAAATTTGCCCGGATGATCCATAGGACACACATGTACTTCTGCATTCCTTTGTGCCAGCTACCATTTTGTACTGCATGTGGGGTTGGAGGATTATGTTCAGACTCTGGCTCCCCAAGTATACCATGCATTTCTCAGTATGTTTTCTGACTGGATTCCCTCAGGGGGATGTTCTCTCTCCCACTTTGAGTAGAACTCAAAGAAACATGTAATACATGTTTTATGTCTGGAGTTCCAGAAATGGTTTCTTAGAGCTGGATGAATATTTTGGTTCCACTGGGCTCATTCATATAGCTATCTTTTCGAAGAGGGGAAAGTCACCCTAAGCTGACTCCTGTCCTATGTTGTATACCCAGGAATAGGGCCAGGGGTGGGGGAAGGAGGCCGATGCCAATTCCAAACCAGAAAAATATGAAGAGTCAAACCTGACAAATTGCTGAAGGAAATAGTATGGTTTATTTTTTTAAGTCACTCTGATTTTCTGTTTTATCTAGTGTGTTTTGAGTAAATTCCACTTTACCCAAAGGACAATAGTCACATCTTGTCTCCTGAATGTATTCTTGGCCTTTGAGAGCACTTGTCACCATGTAAGACTGCCAGATAGCATACTAGGAAACACTAGAAAACAGTTTCTCCATCATTTGAATTTATCCTGCAGTGAGTTTTTCTTCCTGCTTGCTCCACTAGGCAGGGCTATGCAAAACAGAAAACTTTGCCCCTTCCCGTGGAAGGAGAATCTTGCCTGCTCTCTGCTGACCAGGCTTGTGTAGACCTCTGTTGTTTTCACCTTTGGGGACTGGTTTGTTTGTTTTCCTGTGGGTATGCTTTTGCAAAGCCACTTGCCATCTCAAAAAACAATGGTTTAGCTCTCTCTGCAGTTAAACTTCGGTGTGTGTGTATGAAGCACTCCATGCAATGTCCACAGGTTCAGGCTTACTCCGCCTCCATCCCTTGTGCACAGTCTCTTGTCAGTGCTTTTGTTGGGCATCCTACAGTGGGGTAGGAAGTCTGTTTCAGTCCGAGGGCCGGACTGCCATCCAGAAAACCTCCCAGGTTTTCGCATGTTAGCAGTGGGTTTGGCCAGAGCCCAGAGTGGGCATGGTCACCTCATTTTCACAGCCCATTCTCTCGTGCATTTTCATTGCCATAGTAGTGCATTGGGCAGGAAGGTTTAAAGCTCCCTGACCAGCATGCCATGATGGGGATAAAAAGCTCTTATCTCCAGTTGGCGGCCAATTGGAGGTAAGAGTTTTTCTCTGCCAGGCGAGCATGGGGGGCAGAGCAGGGAGAAGAAGCTGGCAAGGTGGATGGGGAAGCCCCTGCAGGCCAGAGGTTCCCCCTGTCTGTGCAACAGGATGCCCCATTGCTGTCCTCTGTGCATACCAATTGCAGCAGTTAAAAACCCTTGACGTGTATTTCATCCTGTTCTGGGAGAGACATTAAAGTGAAGAATATGTGCATCTCTATACATCGTGTAACTGGATCCCCATATTTTATTAAAACATTTCTTCCTCACCTTTCCACTAAAGGGCTTTCCATGCAGCTAACAATAACGTTAAAAATAGAACAATGTATAAAACAATCAAATAAGCATAAAAACTAAAACCAGCAGAGCCTCCATAGCAAAGGAGGTAAATTCTTTTCACACTCAGGACAGCTCCAAATGCTGTTTGAAACAGCTCTGTTCATAGCTAGAAGGCTGGTAGCAAACGGACAGAACAAGGTCTCCCAGGAGTTTGTGACCACAGCTGGCCCAGAAGCCTTGCAGTCTAAACTGCCCCCCGTTCATTATTTTAGGAGCAAATTTCAGGAAAATCTTTTTCCAATCTGGTGGAAGCAATGCAGTTCTTCTGACTCTCGAAGCTGGGGCGAACTTATGGCCTTCCAGATGATGTGGCACTCCAGCTCCAATCATCCCTTACCATAGGTCTGGCTGGCAGGGGCTGATGGGAACTGGAAGGCCACAAGCCCCCCCCTCCCCCCCCCTTGTAGGCAGGCGCTTGTGCAGCTTTAAATAACCATGCTTGTGTGGGTGGAGTTCTTTTCTACTTATTAAATCTGCTTTGGTTCTTCTTCTTCTGTGTCTTTATGCAGGCTACAAAAGTACAATCTCTTGCAACCATTAGGATAGAAACTTATTAAGGAGCAACAGAAGAACCTGAGGTCTACCTCAGAACCTGCCTCTGTGCTTCTGTTATTTGGAAAAGTTTACATCCTTTAAACAAACAAAAGGTGCTAAGTATTTTTCAACTCTCTTGAAGGAGCCCATCGTGGTTAGGAGATCTTTCTGGACTCAGTTCTCCAACTTGATTTTTCTAAGCATTTCTTGGGGAGCGCTGTCACTTGAAAAGATAATGCACATTTTCAAAATGCTTGATGTAATGTTCCCTCAGGGCATAGGAAACAGAACTGTTTAGTTTACCTTGTTGCTAAAATGGAAAATAATTAAACAGAATCAACCTGTTCTGTAAGAGTGGGTCATTCAGGTGTTCTCTGCATCACACCTGACAAAAAGCAGGCATGTAAGAGTAATTGCTGTTTCACTTGCCTTTACATATTTTTTAACATATTTGATAGTAAGCCTTGATGGCGCATCAGGACAGATCGACTTGTAATTTGTTACAGGCAAGTGCAATATCTTCACAAAGTTTTTCTTTCAAGGTGTTGCAGCTGACTATCTTCCCCGCCCCCCAACCCCCTTATCATTCAAGTGGCCAATTTATCTGTGGGTATAGATAAAGATATATTGTAAATTGTCTCTGCAATATGTATTTGAATAAATGCACCCTAAATGCTCATGACTGCGTGATGACTCAACTTTTCCTCAGCTGTTAAATATCTTGCCTGGAAAATAACTGTTCAAATGTCCTCAAGGGAGGGGGGGAGAGAGAGGGGGGGCGCTCAGTTGTAATGTTCCCTTTTGGTTTTAGCTTAGGAGCAAAGAGGTCCCAGCTGCACTTAGCCAGTGTGCTGCGGTCATGGACACACAGCATAGCCCAGGGAGAGGCAACACAAAGCCTGCAGGCCACATGTGGCCCCTGCTGCCCCCAGTGCAACCCCCCCTCCGGTGCTCCCCCACACCTATTTTTTAAAAACTAGAAAAAATGTGAAAATTCTGGCTTGCTGCTTCAGAGGCTTAGAATTGACAATTTTACCTTGAAAACAACACCACCTGTGGCATTGACCAACTTTCCCCAGCCTGGTGCCTTCCAGATGTCCAGCCAGCATGGCCAGTGGAGTGATGGGAGTTGAAGTCCAACACATCCAGAAAGCCTCTGTTTGGGGAAGCCTGCTACAGACTGAAGTGCTCTGTAATTCCTTCTAGGTAGCCTTGTGCCAGTCATTTTTCTTTAGCTGATTCCCCCCGATATTAATGCCTTACCTCCCATGGCAGTTTTGAGGATGGATAATAATTACTTTGTCTCCTGGGTCAACCCATGTACTTCGAACATATTTTAGGGCTTTTGGGACATTCTGCAGGCAAGGAGAGGAGTGGCTGCACAATTGGTTTCTAACACCCACAGATCAACACAAGCATTCACTCACTTTCTAGGCTTCCAGGGGACAGGGTTGGAGAGGCTTTCTACCCCCTCAGGCTACTGAGAATCACTGTGATGATGCATTCCATGCGTCAAAACATACAGTATTAGATAGTTGCTCACGCAAGTCCAAATGGGACTCCATGTGTGAAGTGTACACTCCTATGGGAAAACACTAATTCTTTTGTGGATCTGTAGCAAAATAAAAAGGACGAATACATTTCAGTATGTAATTCGATATACACTGCTGTAGAGTTGGTCTACTTTCTGTCCTATTCTTCACAGGATGAGACTAGCCCGTTGCTGTGTCCATATAAAACAGGAGAGGGAAACGTTTGACCTCCAGCTGTTGTTGGAATATAACTCCTATCATCCCTCCTCCGAGGGAGGCTCAGAGGGCGGCAGCAAGGGAGACGGCCTTCTCCGTGGTGGCTCCCCAGTTATGGAATAATCTCCCCGATGAGGCCTGCCTGGCGCCAACATTGTCATCTTTTCAGCACCAGGTTAAAACTGCCCTCTTAGGCATTTGGCAGCGTATAATGTGTCTCTTGATTGTGTCTGGCTGATGGTTTTAAATATATGTTGTTGTGTGTGTTATTTGTTCTGTTATGTGAATGGTTTTATATTTTATATCATGTATTTTAATGGTTTTTAATTTTTGTGACCTGCCCAGAGAGGTTTGGCTATGGGGTGGTATAGAAATATAATGAATGAATGCCTAAAGATGGGTATTGCTGGTGGGGCTGATGGAAGATGGGAGTCCAACAATATCTGGAGGGCAACAGGTGCCCCACCCCTGATATAAAACCTGGCAGAGGCTCAGTTAGTAGTACTGCTGGCTGATATTACCCTATTTCCATCTTTCTCCTTGGCCAAGCCGCTATTATTTTAAGTATCAGATACATCAGTGAATTGGGGTGAAGTTTTATGAAATTCTGGCATTTCAAAATACCTGCATCTTCATAAACTTTCTGGGTGCTTCTACATCCACCTTCCAAACATATATCAACTTTGGTGAAGTGCCTTTCTCCCGGGGAGCAGAAGGTAAATGGAGGTGAGTGTGGCTCAGGAGTTTAGAAGAGCAATGGCTGAATAGGGCCAAGCAAGAACAATTAAGCCCTGGAGCTGGAGGAAGCAGTCACGGGAGAAGTCTGGTTTAGGATCATGGAGCATGTAGGGCAGGCCAGCTGTCTTCAACCTGGTATCCCACTATGGCAGGGGATGATGGGAGCTGTAAACACCAGGTTGGGTAAGTCTGATGTAGGGACTTGAGTTGAAAGTATGAAGGATATTTTCATAAGGAAGTGGAAGGGCCCCTGGCAAGTGCAGAGAGAGACAACTCATGCAGTGGTTCAGCTCGACAGAGTACAATCTATGGAGGAATAAGCCCCATTTAGTTCTATGGAGCTGACTCTCATGTGCGTGCATATAGGATTTCAGACAAAGGTACATTAGCTATATGATCTTCTAGGTACCTGTTACAGGTAGAGAAGCACCATGAATATTTCTCAACTATTTTTAAAAAAATGTTTCACAGACTTGGCTTCTAGGTCTCCACTCTTCCACCTAATATGTTTCCCCCCAAGCACCTGTCAGTGGTGAGTAATACCAAAGTGCCACACAGCCAAACTGGGATGAAAACGCACCTCAGAAGGAGTACAACGCGTAATGATCTAGGAGTTGTGCAGACCACACAAGATACAAGTTATAACTACCATTCTGCCTGGTTAGATGTGTTCAAACTGCTTGTGCCAAAGGCCTTGGCCCCACAGGCTAAGCAGGGAGCTATGGGCGACTGTGAACGGCAGCCCGCTGGTTCCAGCAAGAGCTGCACGGCCGGCAACTAACAACGCTAGAAGACAATAGCAATTTGGGGGCTGTTGGTGGGCTACGAAAAGCCTTTTCTCTTTCTCGTCATATATAGCATAGATGGAAGTGGGCATTCCTGTTTGGCTCTAATGGCAGAAGGCGGAATATTTCCTAGGGCAGCCTTTCCCAACCTGGCGCCCTGCTATGTCCAACTCATTGGCAGAGCGCCAAGTCGGGAAAGGCTGCCTTAGGGGCTCTCTTTTGCCACGTATTTACGAGGGAGTCCCTGGCTCAGCTCTGGTTTGGAACTGTGGTTCTGTTCGACAGTATTGAGTAAGCCGACCTCAGAAAGTGCCCAGAAAAGAAGGGCACCTTACGGCGTACTCACACTCTCCCTCCAAATGCCCTTAGGCTTGGACTGTAGCAGCGGATGATAAATCCGTGTATTGTCTCCCCCCACAAATGGGACATACTGGGTGAAGGCTGAACGATGCACCCAAGAGGGAAAATATGCTCTTGCTATTTATAGCCATGGAAACCCTGAAGGGAAAAGTGATACAGAACCTGACACTCCATTTGTAACTCCAGAAACAGAATGGTACCTTTACCAGTTATAGCAAAATATATTTATTACACGTATCCTTATGTTGGCCTTCCATCATATTCCCAGCAAGAAAGCCCTGGCCTGTTTGACAGGATGCCACACTGGCCAAAATTTGTTTTCTCTACAAGCTCATTTGGACCACTGTAGCATTCCGGAATGGCTTGTCACACAAAATTGGTGCGCGTGTGTGTGTGTGTGGGGGGGTTGGCCGTAGTCACCTAACAGTGCACTGCACTGTGGCCAGCAGGGGCTGCAGGGGGGGAATGGGCCCTGCATGTCTGGCAGTTGCCTTGCCTGCATGTCCTAAAGCATTACAGTAGGGGTGGGAAATCTGAACCTCCAGACCTTGTTGGACTACAACTCCCATCACCCTGCCCACTGACTATGCTGGCTGAGGTTCATGGAAACTGGAGTCTAAAACATCTAGAGGCCCACAGCTTCTTCACAGGTGCATTGAAGAAAAGGCAGAGCTAGCCCTCTCCCAGTCAGGTTCAATGACTATGCTAGCAGACACATCTCCTGACAGTAGCAGTGATTTATTGTGTATATGGATGGAACCATCCCTTTTTTTAAACCAGACCTCCCAACCTCGCAGTACATTGAAATAAATGTAGGTCGGCATGTACTTCACCTATTGTAGCGAATAGCAAAGAGCCGCTGTCCTATAGGAGTAGGCAACCTATGCCCCCCCCCCAGACATTGTTGGACTCCCAACTGTCATCAGTCCCAGATATCATGGCCAATGGGATCAAGGATGATGGGGGTTGTAGTACAATATCTGGAGGGCCATAGGTTCTCCCTAGAGTAACTGCATCAGCAGCAGTCTGCATTTCAGTGCCAGTTGCTCGGGAACTTGAGTGGGTGGGTGCTACTGCCGTCATGTCTTGCTTGTGGGAACAGAACGCTGGACCAGTAAGGCCTTTGTTCTGATCCCGTACCGTTCTTCTTACAATTTCCTTCTGCCACTTACAATACCACACACACAAAAAGCTATAAGGTGCCATCTTATCTTGTTAAGTAGGTGAGTCTGTTTCAAAACCATGACTTTCTATACACGATGTTGCATAAATTAAAAAGATTTTTTGTATAATCCCATACAGAATCAAGTGTGTCTCAGGTGATACTCTACATATTACAATGAAATCTGAGCTACAAGTTTCTGGTGGGTTTTTGGAGGAGAATATACTGAGATGGGATTTTGGTCTCTTTGTGGAAAGCATGCTTTAAAGCCAATTGGAATCAGAAAGGCAGGGGTCTCACAAAGCATTTAGTGTGGTTAGCAGGGGGGAACATTTTCCCGTTGCCTCTATGAATCTGAAAACAGGTCTCAATGAAAATGTGTTGTCTGAATAAAATATGAGCCACTGACTGTGCAGATGCTGGCACAGCAAGACTTTAAGAATAAATGCTCATGTCCAAACGGCAGAGGTTGACACGGTTGGTGTAGTTTGCATCAAAAGAAAAACATGACTTTATGGAGCAGGAGCAGTGGTCTTTTAGACTCGCAACAACCAAGCACGCGCCAACACACTGCTGGTACTTGCAGACTCCAAAAAAACCTGGACCTTGGGCTGGACTGTAGCAGGCTGTCCCCGGCTCCATTTCAGACCACAAATGAAACTGACCAGGATTTCCATTGAACTGTAGAGACTTCCGGGCCTGGTGTTAGGTGATGACATCATCCCTGCATAGCAGGCTGGGAAGGCCAAGAATTTTGCTACCATTTTAATTGCTATAGATGGGATCCACCTGGACACTTCCATCTCCTCCCAAACTCTAAGGCAGGGGTGGGGAACCTCTTTCAGCCCAAGGGCTGGGTTTTATTTCAGAGACGATCTCGGGAGCCACATTCCAGTGGGCAAGGCCAAGGGCAATGGGGGTGGAGAGAGACACACACACACACACATACACACACACACACAGCATATTGCCGTTTAAAAGCTCTTGTTGCCAGTACTGAGCCTTAGGAGGGGCATTTCAGCCTTTTAGGACCTGCACAATAGCTTGGAAACGACCAAATGATCAATGGTTGGAAAAATGGGGGTGGGGCCATCTGGGGAACTCAAGCCCTGGGTTGGGACCCCAGGCCAGAGGTTCCCCACTCCAAGGTCAAAGCTAGTTCTTCAGCCTGCATGCAACATGCCTAGATGGCAACATCCAGGACAAAAGATGCCGCTGCTGCCTTCACACCAAGAGCAGAGCTTGGCTGGCTGTCCCCACCACCTCCAGTAAGTAATATAGTGGCTTTTACTGTCAGGTTAACAGCTTTCAGTTTCAGAGGGTAGTGAAGGCTGCAGTAAGATTGCTTCATACCAGGATCTAGGTCTTCCTGGGCTCCATCCCATACTGAAAACATCCTATGCATTTATGGCGTGACATGCTAACATCTATCAACACTCTGAACTCAAGAGCACAGAGTGAAGAAGCCTTCAGTGTGAGGGGATGTAGTGCTCTTGAAGAATGCATCGCTTCTTCCTGTACCAGCAGAATTAACTCTCCACTTGAAAATGTTCACTATCTTGGCACTTGAGAAATGTCACTTTATTACTGATGTGCATCAATAACTGTCAAATAGAGATTGACTGTTACTGATGAGGAACTGTACTGTGAAAAACCACAGTAGGAAAAAAGGAATGGCACCAGTACAGGAAGAGAGGGAGAGACCCTCAAAAGTGAACTGTGAGCAATGTGTTTAGCCCAACGCATTTCAAGCCATAAGAACAATGCCTGGTCATCGATCTTTTAAACGGATTGTGTATGCATGGAGATATAGACCTATCTATCTACACATACAGATCTATAGTTGCCTTTGAAGAAAAGAGTCCCGTTACTTAAAGCACCCCCTTCATGGATCACTGCCTTGTTGTGGCGAAGGGGCTTGCGTAACTCAGTGAAGCCATAAGCTATGCTGTGCAGGGCCACCCAAGATGGACAGGTCATGGCAGAGAGTTCTGACAAAATGTGGTCCACTGGAGAAGGAAATGGCAACCCATTCCAGTATTCTTGCCAAGAAAACCCCATGGAACGTATCACAAGGCTAAAAGAGATGACGCCGGAAGATGAGCCCCTCAGGTCGGAAGGTGTCCAATATACTACTGGGGAAGAGCAGAGGGTATTTCCAAGTAGCGCCAGAAAGTGTAAAGCGGCTGGGCCAAACCCGAAAGGACACTCAGCTGTGGATGTGTGTGGTGGTGAAAAGAAAATCCGATGCTGTAAAGAACAATATTGTTTAGGAACCTGGAATGTCAGATCAATGAATCAAGGTAAGCTGGAGGTGGTCAAACATGAGATGGCAAGATTGAACATCGACATCTTGGGAATCAGTGAACTCAAATGGACAGGCATGGGCGAATTTAATTGAGGTGACCATCATATCTACTATTGTGGGCAAGAATCCCTTAGAAGAAATGGAGTAGCACTCATAGTCAACAAAAGGGTGGGAAAAGCAGTACTGGGGTACAATCTTAAAAATGATAGAATGATCTCAGTACGAATCCAAGGCAAACCATTCAACATCACAGTAATTCAAGTCTATGCCCCAACCACTGATGCTGAAGAAGCTGAGGTTGATCGGTTCTATGAAGACCTACAACACCTTCTAGAACTAACACCAAAAAAAGATGTCCTCTTCATCATAGGGGATTGGAATGCTAAAGTAGGAAGTCAAGAAATCACTGGGATAACAGGCAAGCATGGCCTTGGTGTACAAAATGAAGCAGGACAAAAGCTAATAGAGTTTTGCCAAGAGAACATGCTGATCATAGCAAACACTCTTTTCCAACAGCACAAGAGACGACGCTACACATGGACATCACCAGATGGTCAATATCGAAATCAGATTGATTATGTCCTTTGCAGCCAAAGATGGAGAAGCTCTATACAGTCAGTCAAAACAAGACCTGGAGCTGACTGTGGCTCAGATCATGAGCTTCTTGTTGCAAAATTTCGGCTTCAATTGAAGAATGTAGGGGAAACCACTAAACCATTCAGGTATGACCTAAATCATATCCCTGATGAATATATAGTGGAGGTGAGGAATAGATTTCAGGGATTAGACCTGATAGACAGAGTGCCTGAGGAACTATGGACGGAGGTCCGTAACATTGTTCAGGAGGCAGCAACGAAATCCATCCCAAAGAAAAAGAAATGCAAGAAAGCAAAGTGGCTGTCTGATGAGGCTTTACAAGTAGCTCACGAAAGAAGGGAAGCGAAAAGCAAGGGAGAAAGGGGAAGATATACCCAACTGAATGCAGAGTTCCAGAGAACAGCAAGGAGAGACAAGAAGGCCTTCTTAAATGAACAATGCAAAGAAATCGATGAAAACAACAGAATGGGAAAGACTAGAGATCTCTTCAAGAAAATCGGAGATCTCAAGGGAACGTTTTGTGCCAAGACGGGCATGATCAAGGACAAAGAAGGCAGGGACCTAACAGATGCAGATGAGATTAAGAAGAGGTGGCAAGAATACATAGAAGAACTATACAGGAAAGATCTTAATGTCCCTAATAGCCATGATAGTGCGGTCACTGAACTTGAGCCGGACATCCTCGAGAGTGAAGTCAAGTGGGCCTTAGGAAGCATTACTAACAACAAAGCTAGTGGAGATGACAGTATTCCAGCTGAGCTATTTAAAATCCTAAAAGATGATGCTGTGAAAGTGCTGCATTCAATATGCCAACAAATCTGGAACACTCAACAATGGCCGCAAGACTGGAAAAGGTCAGTTTACATTCCAATTCCAAAGAAGGGCAACGCCAAAGAGTGTTCAAACTACCGCACAATTGCGCTCATTTCACATGCCAGCAAGGTGATGCTCAAAATCCTACAAGCTAGGCTTCAGCAGTATGCGAACCGAGAACTACCGGAAGTACAAGCGGGGTTTCGAAGAGGCAGAGGAACTAGAGATCAAATCGCAAACATTCGTTGCATCATGGAGAAAGCAAGAGAATTCCAGAAAAACGTCTATTTCTGCTTCATTGACTACGCTAAAGCCTTTGATTGTGTGGATCACAACAAACTGTGGCAAATTCTTAAAGTGATGGGAGTACCAGACCACCTTACCTGTCTCCTGAGAAACCTGTACGAGGGTCAAGAAGCAACAGTAAGAACCAGACATAGAACAACCGATTGGCTCAAAATTGGGAAAGGAGTACGACAAGGCTGCATATTGTCACCCTGCTTATTTAACTTATATGCAGAGTACATCATGAGAAATGCTGGGTTGGATGAATCAGAGGTCGGAATTAAGATTGCTGGGAGAATTATCAACAACCTCCGATATGCAGACGATACCACCCTAATGGCAGAAAGCGAAGAGGATCTCAAGAGCCTCTTGTTGAGGGTGAAAGAGGAGAGTGCAAAAGCTGGTTTGAAACTCAACATTAAAAAAACGAAGATCATGGCATCTGGCCCCATCACTTCCTGGCATATAGAAGGGGAAGAAATGGAAGCAGTGACAGATTTTACTTTCTTGGGCTCCAAGATCACCGCAGACAGTGACTGTAGCCATGAAATTCAAAGACGCTTGCTCCTTGGGAGGAAAGCTATGCAAACCTAGACAGCATAGTAGGAAGCAGAGACATCACCTTGCCGACAAAGGTCCGTCTAATCAAAGCTATGGTTTTCCCAGTAGTAATGTATGGCTGTGAGAGCTGGACTATAAGGCAGGCTGAGCGCTGAAGAATTGATGCTTTCGAACTGTGGTGCTGGAGAAGACTCTTACGAGTCCCCTGGACTGCAAGGAGGTCAAATCAGTCCATCCTAAAGGAAATCAACCCTGAGTGCTCATTGGAAGGACAGATAATGAAGCTGAAGCTCCAATATTTTGGCCACCTAATGCGAAGAGAAAACTCTCTGGAAAAGACCCTGATGCTGGGAAAGACTGAAGGCAAAAGGACAAGGGGACGGCAGAGGATGAGATGGCTAGATAGCATCACCGATGCAATGAATATGAACTTCAGCAGGCTCCGGGAGAGAGCGCAGGACAGGAAGGCCTGGCGTGCTATGGTCCATGGGGTCACAAAGAGTCGGACACGACTGAACAACAACAACAACTTAAAGCACATTGGGCCGAAGATTTTGCTCTCAGTGTACCTTTGAGGTCGGTTTCCTCTCCCTTTTATTTCTGTGAAATGGCATCACACAGCTCCTTGCCAAAACGTGTGAACAGGAACAAAATGAAAAATTCTAGATTTTGGCCCAGAAGTGAATTCGGACAGAACCTAAACTAGAATAGCTACAGCACCCAACCAGGGTCAGCAGAAGCATGATCAGGGAAAGGCAGGTGTGTCTTCCTTTTCCAGGACCCTCCTGGGAGCTGCACAACCTGTCCTGACCCTGGTAGCCATGTGGATATGTATCAGACCAGCACAGGCTGATGATCTCATGACTGGATTGCAGGGTGGGGAAGAAATGAGACAACATGTCAGATCCTCAAAATTCATGACTTGGCAGGCTGTCATTTCATTCAATAGCTCCCAGCAACAAGAATCCACTCAGCTTTGCAACCTCAAGCAATAATTTTGAGGCTTCCAGAGACCCAGATGGTCTGGAGCATAAAGTGGGCAAATTGTCCATTAGAAAGGGCTACAATGGGATCTACAGTTGGTCAGAATTATGGTCTGATGACACATGAGGCAGCAACCTTGCTGAAGTTATCTGGTCAGTGCCTGTATGGAAGACCACCTGAGAACCCTTTGTACACTAGCTTGAATTGGATGAGGAAACAAAGGCAGGATATAAACCAGACCTTATTGGTCTGAAGGTCTCTGCTAACATACGCATTTCAGACATATGAAAGTAATATACCAACTATATAGTCTGGATTAGTATAGTTGGTTTCAAGCCACAGATAGAGAATTTGTGACACTTATTTTACACTGTTCTCATGGTGATATTTCCACTACAAGTCAACCCTTCTAAAAACAAAGTATTTGTGGAAACCATGCCATACACATGACCATCTTTATACTTATATTCTTGAACCTTGCTATTGAGCAATCATGGTTTTTCTTTAGAACTATGAAAACTGATTCTCCTGTAAAAGAGGGGGGCGGGAGGAAGAAATCTGGGAGTGTCCAGATTCGAAGTGTCTAATGCAGTTGTGAGCAACTTGTGCCTACAACCCCTATGAGCCCTAGTGACTTATGAGAGTTGTAGGCCAAAACATCTGCAGGGCCACAAGTTGCCTACCCTTGGTCTAAAGAGAGTACAAGAAATGTCACCCCTTTCTGATTTAGACTATTAAGAGGCATTCAACAGAAAACATCGATCACACAATATAACAAATTAAGCTCATAGCCATTTCATTCTTTGGCATGTAAATGTGCCTCCATGGCATGGTTCCACAGCTACACAACCATGTAACTATTTGGAATTGACTACCCTTATGTCAGTTCTCCCATTTTCCTAATTCATCAATTAGCCCACATTCTTATTTGAGTATAATGTCCTGCTAGTCTCCTGTTTATTACTCTAAAAGGACTGGGGAAAAAAATCTTTATTTCCGACACATGATCAGCACAGACACACATTGATATGATCTAAAAAGAAGCCATTTTGCTGTCCTTGAATGTGCCAACTTTTGATACTACCCATTCTTTCCACCTCCCCCCATCAGTATTCTGCTGATAAAGCTGGGGGGGGGGGGAGGGTGACTAAAAGAGACTCAACAAGTCCAAGACTTTAGCCTTAAATTAAACGAATAGTCCACCAATTATGTAAAGTGTTTAATAAGATTCCTTTAGCTTTGAGGAATTTCCTTAACCCATGCCAACTCAAGCAAACAAGTCTTACCATTTCATTATAAATTGAACATGTTTTTACGACTTTGTGCAGTTCTAGCAATATGAAACAAAGACAGCTTGACCACGAGGGGAAAAAACCTAGGCAGTTTTTATTTTTGACCAAGAGTAGAAACCATGTACGTGTTTGCAATTTTCAGAAGGCTGAAGTACTGCTTTCTTGGATGTGAATAGCCACATCACAGAGAAAGCACAGAACAGCCAGTGAAAAAGGAAATTAACAATTCTTTCACCAGATGTTTCATATACATGTTTGACCCTCTCTCCTACACATAAGTTTCCAAATAGACATTAATATCCCATCAGTTCAAATCAAATGGAATGGGGTGGAGCGGAAGGGGTGGGGGGGAGAACTGCCCCCCCCAGACCTAAGAACACCAGTTGCAGAACATCTCTTGATCATTTACAGAAGTAATCACTTACATGTGATAATTTAAAAATGCTCATCTATGAATCCAAATAGATGGAAAGAAAAACCAAAGCTATGATATACTAAATGGTTATGTATTTGAAAGGTGCAAAAATAAGGAACACCAATAAGTCCAGTCTGAATGTTAAAATTTAGTCATCCTGGGCCACTTTGTTGTTTGTTAACTTTTCTTTTTTTCTTTTTTTACAAGCAAGCAATCTATAAATTCCAAAGGTCACCAAATCTCCTTCCATAAATATGTACTACAGCAAATATCTAAAATGTGGATACTGCTGACTGTTGATACTGTGATTACGAAGGGTTTTTTTTAAAAAAAAATCTCACATGCATCTGAAAGTCCAGTGAATGTTGGCAATCACCAAAAGGTCTTAAGTTGTCAACACCTTAATGGTGTAAAGCCACAATTTTGGATATGCTGATAACATTCATAATTATCTAATACATTTTGGACATTCACTGTAATCCCCATATCTTGTAAATGAATTTGCGTAGATGCAAATGTGTAAGTGAACATAATCACATTATCCACAGCTCATGTGAATTTCTGTTTACATGGACTAACTCATTCAGTTCAAGGGTGTGTGTGTCATACGCACCTATCTTTTTTGTGTGCATGAAGCTGTCCCCTTCAGTCAAGTGAACAGGATAGTCTGCAGAAGCCATATGTACAGAGACAGCATCAGGGTCAACATCAGAGCTCCCTGGCCCGGCTCCTCTTTGCCATTGCAGCCTATTCACAGGCAGTGGAAAGAGTGAGAAGAGCAGCTTCCCTTGCCTTGCTCTCTCTCTCTCCTGGGCAGTGGTGCCAATTGAGCTGAGAGAGAGAGGGCAAGTGAACAGGCAATAGTGTCATTGTCAAGGAGGTGGGCCCCCCAGAATCTGGAGGCAACGCTACATGTATATATATTAGAATCCCGTGCCCACAAGGGATTACTAGCCTGGAGCAACAGGATTATTCATGGTTAAACCCAGACATGTCCATCAGTGTTTGAAACGGAATCTCCAATTAACACAACATCCCACAAGACAAATTTCAAGTACAAATGTTAAAAAGATTATAAACCCCCTTAACAGAAATATTTATAGTATGGCATGGTTTTATTTTTATTTTTTTGGAAGAATGAAATTCAGCCCACAAAAATATGGTTTGCTATCTTCTTAGTGCTATCATCACTTAACAAGAAATTATGGACTCGCCTAAAAATTCTACCCCAAGTTAATTTTATGTTCTCATCTAGAAATGGTATGGACAATCTCTACGTATTTACTTAAGCAGCTAACCATTAAGTTAGCTAACACTGCAGTTATACAGCATAATAAGTTTTAGATGTCCATTGATGTAGAAATGTACATCATTTCATCATCAGACCAGGTGTCACTCAAGATGACCCTTCAAGTCTAATTACGGGTGCAATCTTATGCATGTTTAGTCAGAAAAAAAGTCCTACAACTCCCAGCTATGCTGACTGGGGTATGCTGGGAGTTGTACGACTTTTTTCTGTCTAAACGTGCATAGGATTGTGCCTTAAGAGCGCAACTATAAAGCAAAGTTTCACTGTGTATTGCTAAATGCAGATCCATATATACACAGCCTACACAGCAGATAACTGATATAGGTATAATAACTTAAAAGTTTGTCATTTACAAAGCATAAAAATGAAGATCGCTTATTAAAACATTTACCCTTTAAAAATAAATATATGGCCAGAAAGGAGCTTTGTTTAAAGTTGTCTTATATAAAATACTTTTTTCTTTTGTCCTCCTCCTCTACCCCCACTTTTTAAATAGAAAGATATTCCTATCATTTCCCTATCTTAAAATGTGAGGATTAATTTCCCAGATACACAATATATCAAAATAAGCGTTTCCTTATATCAATTTTAAAATATAGATTAACAACTTCAATTGACTGGATATTTAACATTTCGATACTATTAGGAAATACCCACTCACGTACACAATTTTATCAGATATTTTCAAAAACTCTTAAGCTGTATCTCCTCTATGAAGATGTGGAGCTTAGAAGCAGCAGCAATGGCTCCTTGCGCTCCTTGCTATGAGCCATTTGGGGTAAAGAGGGAACGTCACGCAGGGATGGGACAGGCTGGACATGGTTGTGGGTACTCAATTGGAGAAGCAAAGTGGCACAGAAATCTCCCACGAGGGGCAACTAGAAAGTGGGTAACTCATGGGAAGCAAATACTAAGGACCTTGCAGGCAGGCAGGCAGGCAAGAAGGCAAACAAATGTGGGAAGAGAGAAAAAGTATAAAGTCTTGCAGGGAGTGGGGAGAAACCAGAGAACGGAAGAGACTGAAAGTACTAAAAACAGCCAAATACACAAAGGTGGAGATGTAAGAGATGTAGAAAGATAGAAACACAGAAGTTAGCACAAAAGGCAGAATAAAGGCACACATGAAGTATTGTTCACAATTATACTCCATTTTAATTTACATTTAAAATGTAATATAACATACAACATCCAAAGCTTTGCTTTGTCTTAGGTGAAACTTGGGATGGATTTAAACTGTTTTATTACTGACTCACTGACATCACTATGATGGGCAGAATTTTCATGGGTGCTGTGGAAATTGGTAGTGTCTCTGTAAGATGTCTGTAAGATTAATTTTTGTGAACCGCCCAGAGAGCTTCGGCTATTGGGCAGTATAGAAATGAAATAAATAAATAATAAATAAATGTCATGAATACCCCCATTATGAACATTCACATTGTGTATTTTCTTACTTCTTAGAAAACCACCATCTCTTAAAGTGGGATGCCAGGATGCCAAGGAGGGGAGCTCCAATGTTTCATTTTCAGTAATGAAGCTATGTACCTCCTCATGACCTCATCCAGTTGGAAGTAACCCAAACAGTAGTACATCAAACATTAAATGCAAGTGTAAATAAATCCAACCTCCTAAATCAAATTTAAATTGAGTCTAGCAGGCAATATAACACATTACTCAACCAACAGTGTCATGAGGGAGGCTAAACAGAATTATTAACATAACTTATAAAAAACACACACCTAGGACTTGAGCCAGACTTTAGAATAGACCCAATGAAATAACTGCGACTTAAGTCAGTAATTACTAACTTATCTCATTGATTTTAAGGGGTCTACTCTATGATTAAGACTGGATTCAACCCCAATTTAGAGGATCCTAACATTTGGAAGAAATAAATATAAGCATGACAAGAATAGGTATATTTGGTTTAATCTTGCAATAGCATGAAAAAACATTCTGAATCACAGTGATATATGTGCCCAGCAGAATCTTTGGAAAACCTGCCTGGGGCCAAAGAGATAGTTTTCAGTTTTTCCTTGAGGTCTTCCATGACATCTCTGTTTTTTGACAATATTCTCTCCCCTTTTCAGACCCGCAACTCACCTCTCCACCAACTGCATTTTCCAGTCTGAAGCAAGAACTTTCCACTCTTCCAACTTTGGATCTGAATAGCTAATTACTTTTTTGGGGGAAATAAAGGCAAGTATGGGGACATGACAAAAAGGCAAGTATGGGGACACGAAGGAATAAGCAATTTGTTACAGTTGCATTTTAGAATGCAGGGAAAATACCTGAGTATTGAGACTGGATATCCCTGCAGGCAGGATAGTAGAAAATACTTTATTGGAGAGCCTAATCCAAGATGAAAATTAATCAACATTATGTTTTATTTTCTGCAGTGTCATCAAATTTAAGAAGATATTCCAATGTATATTAGACAGTAATAAAAAGCAGTAGTCATGGCTACATGTTCTTTATCCAGATAACTAGTTTTTGCCATGATTGGGGCATTACAAATAAAAGGAAAATATTGAAGATGTACAGCTATGAGAAAAATAGTTAATATGTCATAGTTTCCTAAAAGCAATCATAGCTAAGTTACAGTACAATCCTATGCATGTCTGCTCTGAAGTACGCCCCACCTAGTTCAATGGGACTTACTCCCAGGTAAGTGTGTATCGGATTGCAGTGTTAATCTCTCATGCCTCTGGAGTTGTATGGGGAGGTAAACAACTGGCTAGATGCTTCAAATGTGATATGTGCACAAGTTTTTAAAACACTTAACTTTGGCACCATAGCTAGATTTAAAATAAAGAGTTTAGTTGGTTGTATGAGATATAATGTTGTGAAACTGCATACATGCATATGTACATATTTGTCCATAAATTACAAATACTTAAATGTTTTCAGTGAATAATTTACATCCCATCTGTTAAGTGCTTTCAAATAATAACAGAGACACAAAAGACTCAGTTCCATTTTCAGTGTTGGGCAAAACCTACTTTTTCTACCATGTTCATCCCTTGTTCCCAATTTGAGCCACATTTTGACTCCTAAAATGATATATAGCATATTTTGACTTCACAGTTACAATGGCCTGGATCCAAGATTTGTACAGGATACTCCACTTGCACACGGGACCGTTTAAGCACTCCACTTCTATCAACTGCCCTTTGAGTCTTCTGCGCTCCAGGTCAGGGCAGCACCCCGTGAAGCACAAAATGCCTCTCTCAAAGGGAAATGCTGCCCTTTCCCCCATCTGTGAATTGGTGCTTTCCATTAATGCATAGTGTGCGTGCATGTGTATGTTTGAATCCAACTCAACATTTGCATCAAGCAATTGACATAAAACGTATGACAATTCCCTGGCATTGCCACTTTTCCTGTTTTCAGCACTGGCTTATCATTTCTGTAAACCTATTAAAATATACTCTAGGAAGAGTAATTCTAGGAGGAAGATGCACCAGGCTCTGAGTTTTTCACACATCATGGCAAAAAAAAAAAAAAAAGGAAACAAAAGAGATGATATTGTTTATAGTAGGAGGACCGCAACAGAAAGAAGTCAGGTCAACAAGCTGGTAAAAGCTCCCAAACAACCCGTTGCCTGTTTATAAAATGAATTTTGGTACGTAAATGCATGTTGGTCATTGGAAAAGTTGTTAGAGAGTTCTTGCAACACAGAAGGGCTTGCTGCTGGGCTTAGCCAAGTCAACTGAGACAGTTAACTCTTCTGTTTGGAGACAGAAGAGTTATGGCTAAGCCAACCATTTTCTCTCAGGAAAAGGACATACTGAGGAGGACAGGAGTTTGAGTCCTTCAAAGCCTGGAGGTCCTTGTAATGTACAGAAGCAAGCATGGAAAGCTACTGCAGCAGAACACAGTGTAGTTGGGGCTTTTTATGTCACTTTTAATAGTGCACAAAGAAGGCCATAATAAAAGAACAGATGTCAACACTATAAGAGGACACTGAAGGAGAGCCGCTATGAGTCCTAGGCTCTCTAGTCCAGCAAGGTTGCTGTCTGATATATATTTAAAATCATTCTGCATTACACATACATGGTAATAGCTCACTTCACCGTGTAGCACTCAGTACATGATCAACCCCTTTTTCACAGTCAGTAGGCTGTGGTACATCCTAAAGCATGAAACACGCCATAAGCCAACTGGGGAAAAAAATTAAATGATTCTATTCAAGAAGACGTACATTTCTGCATTCTGCATTCACTTGTAGCAGGAATCCAGTTATTCTTTAGAGAAACGCATGAATATAGGCCACTAAAAATGCAAAGTTACAATATGAGCCATCAATAATGCATGAATCAACTATCGCCTGCGGGAACAGATCACCAGGAATCTTTTCTGCAAACACCCATTGTGACAACAAGCCATGCTTCAGTGCAAATCCCATTCATTTGCGGGGACGGGGCTTGCCCAGAAAGAAGTATGCAATGTACAACCTTTCCATTAAAACAAACCCCCACAGTGGGGTTGAGGAAAAGAAATGAAACTGACAGGGAAACAGGTTCTCTTTCAAGAAATGGACAGAATGCAAGGTAGTACCTACAGGAGGGCAGATGAATCTAACATAACCTTCCCCAACATAGTGTCAACCAGATGTGTTGGATCACAACTCCCATTGTTGGGGAAGGCTGACTTAACAGAACTGAGAGCCTGTCTCATTAGTCAACAGTGAAAGCTGTGTAGAAGAATAATTCCTGAATCAAAATTGCTGAACATGGTTCAGATTATTGGATACATCTATAAGCACAATGCTTTGCAGGAGCATATACTGTATACCAAATCCTACTTCTTGCAACACACGGTGTTGCATGAGTAGTGAAAAATGCTTTCCTATTCAAAAGGTGCTTGGACATTCTTTTCAGGCAGCATTTTACCATTATTTTTATATATGATCTCACTTGACAATTGTTTTAGGGAAAAAGGAGAGGGATATTTAAATAGAAAAAATACTGTATACGTTATAAGAACCCAGCTATTTGCCTATATGCAAGTTTTGGGTTTGAAATCTACAATTTTTAAAATAAGAGATAAAATGTTGCCCAAAAACTCTAAAATCATCTTTACACACTTGTGCATGTGTTTTTAAAGGTAGATCTATACATCAAAATAGTTCTCATAGTTAAAGATACAATTTGTATCAACAGTTAAAGGTACTTTCTGGTTCTACGGGGTCTTCAAGTTGCAGCTGTGCACCCAGTTATCAGCAATAATACTGTAAACTTGGGAATCATCGCAGTGTGTTGCTCCGCAGGAAATCCTAATGTGTAAGCAGCTGATTACAATGTCTACATATCAGTCACAGATTGCGAGATCTATTACTAACCTATCTATGTAAAATTACATTTTAAAAGAGCTAGCAGAACCCACGACTTAAAACCAGAAATCTCCCTTATTCATACTAGAAGAGACGGTTCTGTCTGCTTCTAAAACTACGTTGTTTGTGACAAGAATCAGGCCTACATAATTCAACAGGCCGGACAAACTACTTCTGAGAACATCTATAGTATTTCACAAAAAAGAATGGACCGTTCTCAGCTATAATACTATTACTATAGTGCAGTCAATAAAAATGTTGCATATCGTCAACACAACATAAAACCTTCTTAGGCCAGCCTTGATAAATAGCATGAAAAATACACAGTATCTTATATACAAAAATTGCATTGAGAACAATTAGTTTCATTTAAAAACAGGTATTTTTTTTATGAAAAAAGCATTTTGTCCAGTATACCTGTGCATTAATTAGAGGAGCAAGATGCACACCTAAAACAAATCTCAATTTCATTGCCATTTTTGATGAATGGAAGTGTACATCAGCTGGATATGGTTGTTGCCTAAACTGACATACTGGTAGCCTAATTTTAGACAGTTATGAGTTGGATAAGCTCAAAATCTTCAAAATCTGCACGTAAGGCTTTTGCCTTCTACATAATAAATTAGTGATGGCAGGTCTCTTCCCCAATGATTGCTTCTGCTTGCACCAAAATCAACAGTAATAAACAAATAATTTCAATTAAAACCCAAAACCAAACAAATGAAAAAGTGCCATACTATAAAGTACTAATATATTGTTACCCATTTCAATGTTAAAAATGGCAACTCACACATTGCTTAAAAAATAACGTCAGTGCTGTAAAAGACCTTTGTTTTCTATAAATAAAATGATTATAGCACAAATAAAATCACACAATAAAATTAAATAACTTAATTGAGATAAAAAAATAGTTCATAAGAAGCTTGGCTTGAAAAAACCGTTTGCTGGGTACATAAAATCCTCTTCAGTTTTCTGCAACTATTAAAAAATGTTTTGCACTTGAAGGACAAAACACCCAATAATTTACTAAACATGTAAGAATATCAGAAAGTGCTGCATATAAACCCCCCCAATGCACCAAATATTCTTATCCAGAGACCGCAGATATAATAATATATTAAACTGGAAAGATCTTCCAGTTGTGATTTAAAAAAAAAAAAAAATTCAAATGAGCATTTAAAATAGATCCTATCACTTCCAATGCATGGGGTTGTACATACAGATTCCATGGCACAGTATTTCACATAAATGGATTACTATATAACCTCCTTGCTGAGAAGGAGATCACAAATGCTATTGTAGCAAACCTCCCTCAGCATTACAGCTGAAACTGAACTAATAGACACCACAAAGATGCATCATTATGTCATCAATAACCTAGCTGAGATTTTTCCACTAAAATGGCGGCAGCGAGCTGCTGAGCGTCTGTCATGTGAGGATTCCTTTTCATGACGATTCTCACAAGGTCAGGGGGGAAAATGTTGCACAGGTTTATATAGACTTTCTCTCGGCTGTCCTGATACCTTGGAGGGTCTTGCGTCATTCCACAGTAAGGTATCCGCCAAGGCTGATCTTGTTGCTCAGGTAAACTTTGGAAGGCAAACTGCTCATAACATGGCTGGGTGGAGTTACTGGGCAAGGAGTAAGTTTGATGATAGCCATACGCATCAATCCCATAGCCTTGCCTATCCCAACTACTGAGCCCGTCTTGGCCGGAGTAGGTTTTTCTTTGCCTTAATGGAGAATTATCATACAAACGTGAGTCTGATATGCTGTCCACTCTTGTGGACACAAGGGCTCTCCCCAGATGCATGCTCTTTGAGTGCTGTGAACTCTGAGGAGCAGGGTAGTCACTAGGACAGCTAGAACAAGCGCCAACGCTGGGATGCTGAAGGTGTACAGCCATGTAAGGAAGTGGAGGCTTATGATGATGCTTTGGTTCTTCATGACTGTAACTTTGCACTCTGGTTAGCGTATCATGGTAACCCTGCAAGAAGGGCTGTGAATTAAGGTGGCTATGAGGATGCATATGTTGGCACTTTAAATTCTCTTCCAGCTGGGGATCAGGAGAACTCACATAGGATCGATCATTGTAGCCCATGTAGGAATCGCTACTGCCACAGCTCATGCTCCCTTCGCTACTACAATCAGAGGCCACAGAACTAATTCTGTAATCTGTATCCAAAGAGAAACGCCTTTCAGGACTTCGTGGTCCAGAGATACTTAGGTTTGAATATGCATTCAGCATGGAGTAGTAACCTACATCCACAGGAGACTCACATTTGGGATACTGCTCATAAGGCATTGGCGTTCCGTGATTTTTGGTTCCCATAATCACTGGAGGATACAGTCCCTGTGGTCTTTGATCCTGAGGTGGGAAATGAACTCCAGATGGAAGGCCATTGCTTAAAGGTGCAGTACTTTGGGGTTTTGCAGCAGCAGAATTCGGTATACTAACTAAAGAAGGTACAGACCTGGTTTCCAATTTGTTTTTGGTGGGAAGCTTTTCCTCCAAGTCTTGGTAGACTTGAGTCCTTATACTAGGATCTGATTGCCTCTTTGGAGCAGCTCGCTTGAGATCTGAAGTGCTATCTATCTTAGTGCTACAAGGAACACTGTTGCTTTTCACCAGCCCTCCTTCACTAGCAGCTTTGGCCACTGTGTTCCTAGACATGGCACGAAGTTCATCAGCTACTGACCTCTGAGGCTGATTTCCTCTTTCTGGATGGTAGTATTTGCATTTGTGTCCATAAGTGCATTTCTTCCCTGTATAAATTTGAAGATTTAAGCAAACAAAGGGAAAAGGACAGAGAATTTAATTCTACAGCAATTTTGAGAGCTATTAGGAGAGGGAGTGAAAATAAAACAGCAAATATTGTGCACACTGGATCACACAGATCAAGGAGAAGGCTTTCAGGATAGTTAAACTTTCTGCAGTTGGGTCAGAAATGGTATCAGCAATTGAGCACGGTGTGTGTGTGTGTGTGTGTGTGTGTGGAAGGGAGAACAGTTTCAGAGGAGCATAATAAAGCTGTATGCTAGTTAGTTCACTATCATTCTGATTTCTAGCCAGCCCTACAAATCACCCTACCCCACAACCACTAATAGGCCAATAGGGATAGACCAACAGGGATAGGCCAATATTATGTACATTTTCAAGATAAGGAAGTTATACTTCAAAACAGTGTGTTGCACAAGGATCCCAAGAGCATCCTTGGCTGAGCAGGAATTTGACTTTACACTATAACTACCTGACCACATTGGCTTAGCAGATCTGAGTTCCTGAAATATATATTCTGATTTTAGGACTGTCCTCCAATCAAAGGACTTGGGCCAGGAACTTAATCTGCATGAAACCTATTATCTAATGAAGCTGTGGCACAATTCTGTAACAACTTCAATGGAGAGACAAATAAGCAATCAAGATTCTTTTCTTAAAATATATTTAGTGTTCCGTTCAATACAATTACCGTATGGACATGGCTGTTTCTTATGTTCCGGTACAACAGGTTTCTTCCTCAGAAAATTATCCAGACTTGGGCCATGGCGGCCAAGAGGATCATCAGGAGGCATGAATCTATAGAACATAAAATAATTCAGTGAAAAAGGTATTCACTCTTCCAAATTTAAGATGTATTCCACACACAGTCTTGAAAAAACACACCCAAACCTATGTTTCATAGCTAAGATAAATTAAAACACTTTTTAGCAGCTGTGTGTGAGATGCCAAGATGAAAAATAATGTAAATAATGCATTTGCATAGCACCACAGATGGTGGTCTGATTCACACATCAGCCTGG
This sequence comes from Heloderma suspectum, assembly GCF_057233095.1. NCBI lineage: Eukaryota > Metazoa > Chordata > Lepidosauria > Squamata > Helodermatidae > Heloderma > Heloderma suspectum. Next base: position 31,369,548 of record NC_139460.1, on the reverse strand, counting down.
CCAGTGTTGCAACCTGGATGGCAGAGGAGTGAGTGTGTGCTCCTCCACTCCACAAGTCAGTTCATATAACATGTGAGGCAGGTGCTCCATGCTGAGGCCTACACACATGCATGAGTCCCCCACATTTTGAGTGGGAATGTGCCTAGTGCATACAGGCACATGTATTACACTTTAGCTTAGGTGAACGCTGGGCAGGAGGAGAGTCTAGTAAGAATCACGGACTGAGTAAATGTTAAATGAGACCTATATCTCACCATTACCATGTCCCCTCCCACCTGTGTCTATCTTAAAGTTACATTTTGAGTACATGTATCAGTGTCTACTCTGTCATGTAACAACAGTTAAAGCCTGGGCGAGAAACTACTAACGCTACTCACAGAACATAATACAACATTGCCTTGTTGGAAAGAAAAGCCACACTCGGTAGCTTTATTCGCAAAGTCAGACTACTCTAGCCCGAAATATCACAACATTACATATTTTCCCCTCAAGTCCAGCTTTCCAGTTTGTAGAGCTCTAGACAAAAATGTTCAATGTTAGTGGTTTACATGTGTGTTGAAAAACTTAACTCGTCAGCATTGTTTAGGCATATCTAGATAGTCTCTGTAACAGAATAGAACAAGCAGGACTTGGTATTGTTTGGAGCATTTATCTCATCAAAAAGTTCACAATTTTAAATAAATAATCCTCTAAAACATTGACCCTATGTTTTGTTTTAGCTGCATGGCTCAACCCTATTTGCCAGAAAGAAGAGGCTGTTTTAGCTCATGTGGCAGGAGACATTTGCTTATACATCAAGACCACAGGATCAAGTGGTTTGTCGCTGAACAGGTGAAAGGTTATGACTAGAACTTCCATTCAGTTCGGAATTGCCCTGCATGAAAGAGAACAGGCTGCATTTTTATATTATTGCAAAAAGCTGACCATCAAAGAAGCAAGATCACATGTGCAGGAATGTTACCAGATGTGTGTTTGCATGTTCGTGTGTGCATGCGGGTATGTCTCTTTATAAAATGCTCCAAGAGAGGAATCTTATGGCTGCTAGACAGTGTCTAGACGGCCATAGGATTTTTTGGTTTCTGGGAACCGAGCTCAGAACCATGCCTCCGAGCTTGTTTCCCAGAGACCACACTCCTTGCTCCCTCCCCTGCTGCCTCATAGGCGGCACAGCTCTTCCCTATCTCTGCACTTGTAACTGTAGCGCGGATGAAAAGGGGGCGTTCCCGGGGTCGGGGAAGAGATTGTGGAAGCATCCAGCCTATGTGCTGTACGGCCTCCTGCTCCAACGTCCGCAGCGCGACAGTCAAAATCTGCTGTCTAGCCACAAATGCAGGGCAGCCGGAGCGTGGAGGAGGGTATCCCCTCTGTGCTCTGCCTGCTCTGCGTTGGGTAGTTGGCCGCCTCCAAGTTTGGAGGTGGCCGACTATCCTGATAGGATTGTGCCCCAAGTCTTGTTGGCAGTTAATTTCCAAGAAGAGGTAACAAAAAAAGTGTAACTTACTTGTCATTGACAAATGAATACATCAGCAGCCGTTCGTCAATGAACTTCTTCCATTCTGGCTTTTCATTAGCTAGATCCCTGTAGTTATCATTAGACACAATTATACCATCTGACTCAAAGGCCAACTTCACTATGAATCTGTCATCATAGCATACCACCCTTCTCCCCTGAACACGGCGGGATGGGGTGAACACCAGAATTTTCTCTTTTTCTAATTTACGCAAGATTTCTTGATCTAGAAATAGTAAGAGAGAACAAAGCAAAACACTGAAAAGAAGTGAAGACTTAATTCAGCCTAGGGAGCTCTTTTATATGACAGATCAAAATATAATAAATAAATATGACAAATCAAAATATTTAAGGTCCAACTAGGATGACTTGGCTTAACTAAAGCAGTTCTGATTCTATTAGAAGCAGATGGTTAACACTCAGCTACACATTAAAAATATATCAACATAAATTGCCTTTACCCCCAGGCTCTACAGTCATGCTTACACTTAGGACCAGGTGTTATTGCAGTCAATTCCAGTAACTCACATTAAAAAGTGTTCTTGTTTATGAAGGTTACTTAGCTGAAGAACAAATTAGCAGAAAAAAGTTTCCACTTTCTCCCTTAACAGAGTATAACTGATCATTAAGCCTACAGCTATTTATATTTATCTCCAATCTCTATCAAAATCAGAGTTTGAGCAGCTTCCCTCTCCCAAGAATAAAACCAATGCAGGTAGCTTTAGGCAAGGGAACCCTAAAGAACAATGTGCTTCTACTTCATCCCATGGATGCTGAAATTGAAAGAGAAGACAAGGAGTCGAATATTTATTTACTGGGATAGTGTCATAAGAATTTTAGCAAACTAGATAAAGATAAGACGACCCACGACTGAATGATGTAGGCAAGGGTTCAGAACAGGGACCTTCCATCATTATGAAGTAGCTTCTGAAAAATTCAACAAACCTGCATAAACTCATTGAAGTATGATTTTGTTGTCTGAATACACAACAGCTCCTATATTATTGATTTATAGCAGTTTATTTTAAGATACAAATCCTCCCAAGTGGCTCATAAGTAATATCAAAATATATTATTTATTATGCTTTAATTTTTAATTTTCAATTTATAAACCATCCTTTATCCACAAGGGATTCCAGGGCAGTGTACATAACATTCTGACAAGAAAAAAATACAATAATTATACAGTTGATAATAAAATCACAATAAACAATATTAACATAAAATAGTCACCTGGACATTATATCCAGAAAGTACATGAATCAAGCAGGCTACTTTACACAAGACTTTCTTTTTTCTTTTTTTTAGCTCCGCAGGATGATAGTGGGGTGGGTGACAAATTACAGGATCAGCAGCAAAGTAATCGTCTGATTGCTTCATTCAGTGTTCAGATTATGTCTCACTGCTCTATGATAAGACCTCTGAGAAGCATCCCAACTTCTGTACTCCCAGGAAAATGTGTTGTATTTGTGCACACAACACAAGACACAGTGGACACCCCCCTCCCCGCATCAGATTATAGTCATTCAGGAAAAGTCAAATGTGAAGTAGCCCTAAAAGGTGTGTTCTTTCCTTGTCTTTTAATAAACCATGGAATGAATCAGGTGTCAGAGGATTTCCTGGAAAGACAGAGAGCTGATGTTTACAAAAACTATGGGCCTGATCCAAAGTTGCATGAATGGAAAGCAGCTTGCACAACTGGCATTTTCCCCCTTGCAGCTCCCTATGCATCTCCAGAATTTGGGGGACACCTCTGAATGTGGGCTGTGAAATGGGGAGCAGGGATGGGCTGTAGGTGATGGGGAAAATGACCCCAAATCAGGCAGAGGTACCTTGTATGGTGGAGTTCTGCTCATGTAAGATGCCTCCACCTGATTTTCAGTGATTCCCCCCTGCTACTTCATTTCCCTGTGCCAAAGTCCATGTTGTGCTGAAGGATTCCCTCAAAACCCCAGACACACTTTTTGGGGTGCAGAAGTGAAGAGAAAACAGGAAAGATCCATTCGACGAGCAACATCCCACAACTTTGGATCCTGTTCGATACATAAAAAGATTTTTTCTTTGTTTAACCAGCACCTGCTCTGAAGTCTTTAGATCCCTGCTTCAGAAGATAAAGCAGATGTAGCGGATGGAGACGCATGAGTCACTAGACCTTCTGATTTCTCCACTTTTGTAACAACTGAACCAATTCTCACAGTAGCCAAACAAAAATGCTTTGTACCTTTTAATGGTATATCTCACAAACACTGCATGAGTTTACTGAAGACAGCTGGCTATACCGGGTTTGAAATCCTTCTCTCTTTCATATCATATAATACTTAGAACCAGGAGTCACCCAATGAAGTTGAATGATAGGAGATTCAGAACAGATAAAAGGAAGTACTTCTTCACACAGCACATAAACTATGGGATTTGCTAACACAAGGTGTAGTGATGGGCACCACCTTGGACAGCTTTAAAAAGGAATTAAACTAATACACAGAAGATAAGGCTATCAATGGCTATATATTACCTCCAGTATTGGAGGCCATATGCCTCTCAACACCAGCTGCTGGGAAACACAAGTGGGAGGGTGCTATAGCGCTCATAGCTTCCCATAGGCATCTAGTTAGCCGTTGTGAGAGCAGGATGCCGGACAAGATAGGCTTTTCCCCTGATCCAGCATGGCTCCTCTTATGGTTTTATGTTTAATTAGTAGCTGTTTGTCACAGATGGAACTCGCTAACGCAATTCCACCCTGTATACATATATCAAAGCATGTGTTCTTACTTCCCAAATACTGCTGATATTATGCTCATTTCTGGATTGGGATAGGTCAGCGGAGCTCCCTGTAGCATTGCAGAAACTAACGTTTCCTGGAACTGCTAAATTTCTGTTGTGCGAGTGGTGGGCAGTGCCCGTGAATGGCATCATGGGGAGCATAGGGCCCTGTTGGATACTTCCCTATACCCTTATTTGCAAAACAAAAAAGACATAGAATCATAGAATAGTAGGTTGGAAGGGGCCTACAAGACCATCGAGTCTAGCCCCCTGCTCAATGCAGGAATCCTAGTCAGAGCATCCCTGACAGATGGCTGTCTAGCCTCATCTTGAATGCCTCCAGTGTGGGAGAGCCCACTACCTCCCTAGGTCACTGGTTCCATTGTCGTATTGCTCTAACAGTCAGGAGGTTTCTCCTGATGTTCAGCTGGAATCTGGCTTCCTGTAACGTGAGCCCATTACTCCGTGTCCTGCACTCTGGGATGATGGAGAAGAGATCCTGGCCTTCCTCTTTGTGACAACCTTTCAAGTACTTGAAGAGTGCTATCCTATCTCCCCTCAGTCTTCTATTCTCAAGGCTAAACATGCCCAGTTCTTTCAGTCTCTCTTCATAGGGCTTTGTTTCTAGTCCCCTGATCAGCTTTATTGCCCTCCTCTGAACCCTCTCCAGCTTGTCTGCATCCTTCTTAAAGTGCGGTGCCCAGAACTGGACACAGTACTCCAGATGAGGCCTAACCAGTGCTGTGTAGAGGGGAACTAGTACTTCCCTGGATTTGGAAGCTATGCTTCTATTAACACAGCCCAAAATAGTACTGAACACTTAATCAGAAACTGGCTTAGGGTGCAATCCTGTGGCTGGCTGGAGAACGCTGGGAGGTATAGCACTTTTTTCCGTTTACACATGCATAGGACTGCACCCTTCTTCTTCTTCTTCTTTTTTAAATAAAGAAGGCAATCCTCTAAGGACCAGTTTATTGGATCAGACCCAAGGTCTCTCAAGTCTAGCATTCTGGTTCCATTAGTGGCCAGCCAGATGCCTCTGGGAAGCTCAGCAGCAGGTTATAATGGAAATAGGCATCTCCTTTTCCTTATCTGCAGTGTTTGGTAATCAGAAATATAACTGACTCTGAACAAGCAGGCTAAACAAACAATTTAGCTATCATGGCTGACAGCTGCTGATAAATCTATCCTCCATAAATTTGTTTGAGATCACATCCACAAAGATCATACCAACTCCACCCTTGGGCAGAACACTTTAAAACTCAGCATATGATTGCATGCTAGAAGATACTTTGGAGTGAGCAGTCTGGAGGAAGGTAAACATTTGGTCTCTAAAACATTTCTTCAGTCAGTCAAAAAAAGTGATCCTAGCATTGTCATAGCCTGAAGGCAGACCAGAGTATACCTGTAATGAGAGCATCCGGTCGGGACTGTTCTTTTCTCCACGCTGGCACAAATACTGTGACATCTTTGTGGCCTCTTTCCAAAAACCAGTCCACTGCCAGTTTTATCCCTCGGCATGAGAATACTTCTTTGTTTCCATGGCTGAAATAGACATCCCCAAATCACTGATCTCCAGTATTACAACCATCACTTTTTCATATGAATGGAATGTACCAAATGTGTTAGAATATTAGCAACATCTCTTCCCAAATTCAGCTTATAAACTGAGGACACCTGCATTCCCTCTTCGTTTCTACAGACAGCTGCAAAGGAGTTAAGGAAAGTTTTAAGAGTGGCATCTGAAAGGCTCTTGTCAAATGAAGTGAAGAGTAAGCTGTGTGAATACAGCACAGGCAATAAACCCAAACCAGAAATGGGCCTTTTCATTTTGAAGTACTTGGAAAAATGCATTGTTTTATTTATTTATATAAACCTATTTGTATGCCAATTTCCAGCCCCATACAGTTTTTCAAAAAGTATTTCCTACTTTCCATAGGCTTCAACATTTTTACAATAGTTAATGGTGAGAGTAGTGACAGTGTGACTTTATATATAATATGCTCAGATCTCACTCTTTGATGGGTAAATCAAAATTATGCTATTTACACAACGATAAAAAGCTGAAATTTGGCACATACAAAGCACAAGAAGCCCTGATTATTGCAAATGTTTGGAAGTGGGACATTTACCTCTCGCATGAAACCTGGAATACGACAACGAATTCATAATAGCAGCTAGCACTCCAAAAAAGAGCAAAGCAAGCCATACACATGACAGAATGCCATGAGTTGGAAGCATCTCCTTCACACAGTTGGATTAAAAAGAGTTCAGTGGCAGCCAGGAACATGTGTATGCATGCAGAACACAAGCCACGGGTTGTATCCAATACTAGTCCACTCACTTTAATGGAACTAACATTGGATACAACCCTATATTTACTAGTATTTTCTACATTTACTTTGACGTATAGTAGAATTGTGTTATCCTTGGTTCATTGCTTTACAGTAGATGAAGGTTCTTTCTGTAAGATCTTTCTCTGAGAATTAAAAAGGTGCATATTTGCTTCTCTTTCAAAGCACAGTCAACACACACTTTGCTCCAGTTGTACTTTTCTTCTGTGCGCATTTCAGGTAAAGCAATATTTTAAACCAGGGAAAATAAGTTAAACCTCCCTCATAGTACATCAACAGCCTTTGTAATTGCAGCAAAAACTATGACTTGACCAGATGATCTTTCACCTAGTGGTTACTGCTACAGAAAGGATAGAAGTGCAAGCACTGAAGTAGGCTAAAATGTGGTTGGGATATAGTTCAAGTGACCATGCAGGAAAGCCCTAATAAAGCCAGGGTGCAACTATAGTTAGAGAGCTATTTATAAGTAGAAGATGGTATCAGTTGTCTGACTGAAAGCCCAGAGACTACTTTTCCCTTTTAAAAAAAGCCTTGCTGGCATAAGCACTCTAACATCTTCATGGCTTCTTTCCAAAATCCAGTTCACTTGCCAATTTCATCCTCCTACAGAATAATACTACTTCGTTTCCAGACATCCCATTTAAAAGACCAGCCCCCTGCCTAGACTGCCATCTCTCATTTCATTCAAGTAAAGATGTGCTCCCAACCTTGGCTTCTGCTCAGTGACAATAGTCAAGTATCATGCCTCACCAGCTATTGCTATGACTTTACATCCAAGATAGTCTCTGGGTTGCCAGCCTGGCAAACCTAAAGATGATGGATAGTTTCAAGGGTTGTTCATATTCACATTTGCCTTTGGAACATTTAAGGAACAAGTAATGGAATATACTGCCTGCATACGTTTCTGAGAGAAGACTCACACATTCCAGAACTGCTCCTTTTTGGAGGTAGGTATGGTTATTAGAATTCAAACATATTTTTACATATGCCTATTGCACACCTGAATCCTTGAAATACAAATGAAGGGCCCCTCCTGTACAACTATATAGCGGATAATATGTGGTCAAGCACAGCTGACTGAGGTACAAGGTGGAAACAACGTCAGTAAGTCCTAGTAAGGGCAAGTTTGGAACCCTGAGCAATCTCTGGCAAACCTGTGTGCAGTGGGTGAGGGAGTCAGCCTACCTGTCAGATCCCATGGTCCTCTCCCTTCTCAATCACACACCGCAAGATACCAGGCTGCATGCTCACTACTTTATTAGTTAACATCCAGGTTCTTTACAAATGCAAATCCTCAGAGACTCTCAGGCTACAAAGGGGAACAGCTACTCCACACAATTACGAATATCAATAGAGGAGCCAAGTGGGAGTTAGAGACCTGCTGGCAGTTTGAAACAAGAACTTGCCAGCCAGAATAACTTGGGGGGGATGCCCCTCCCTTACAGTTGTGCCTTCCTACGTAGGCTATCACACATAGCCAATCAGGTGGAATGTCTGAGCTCTGCCTCTAACTTTTCTCGCTTTGCTCTGCGCTGGACTCTAGCATCCTTCAAGTCACACCCTGCACTCTCCTCCTCCCCGACACCTGAGTTCTCATGGAGGAGGAAAGGGGGGGCTTCAGGTCGAGCCATCTGTGTGCCAAGGTCCTGAGAAGGATGCCTATCCATATCTGAGCTCACTAGGGAGGAAGCCTCCCCCGGTCCTGGTTGTTCCCATTCCGAATCTGAGCTGCTAATATCTCCACATGCTCAGAATCATTCCTGACACTGCCAACCACATGCCAAGTCCATGTGGGGCCTGGATTTCTGAGGAAGGCTCAAGTCTAAATTGAATGAAAGGCATTTTCCAATGATACAAGAAAGTCTATTTTGCATTTTGTGAGAGGAACACAGCTTCCTACTTGCATCCCCAATTAGATGTCTGAATTTTCCCTTTACACAGAAAGCTGGTCTAAAGCACTGTTTCTCAATGTGTAGGGTGCATACAAATCAGCTAATAAGGGTGCATAAGATGCTCAGTGGAGCACCTAGCTATACACATATTACACCTGTATTAGAAGAACTGCACTGGTTGCCTATTAGCTATAGAGTCATGTCTTGGTTTTGTTGTTTACATTCAACTTGGGACTAGGATATCTAGCAAACTGTCTTCCCCTATATACACCAAACCAACTCCTGATATCTTCTCAGGAGGCCTAATTGGTCATCCCACGACCAACAGTGTGCTTTCAAGTAACAGCACGTAAGCAGGACTTCTCAGCATGGAACGCTCTACCATGTGTTGTCCGAGAGGCAGAAACTGTGGCAAATTTCAGACACCTCTTGAAGACACACCCATTTACTCAGGCTTCCCTGACATGTAATTGTACTTCTTTGCTTTACTTTTTTCTGTAATATTTTTAATGTTTTTAATATATTGGCCTTTACATTGTATTTTATGTATTCTATATGTAAACTGCTTAGGTGAAATCCTTAATCCTTAGGGTGCAATCCTGGTTGGGGCATGCTGGGAGTTGTACGAATTCTTTCTGCCTCAACATGCATAGGATTGCATCCTTAAAGATCTTATGATATCAAGTGGTATATCAATAGCTTAAATCAATATATAAATAAATAAGCTCGTCCAACGTAAGCTCCTACTCATATTACTGTTTATTATTCCTTCAATTTGGTCTGTGTTTTTGCCATCCTCTATTTGTAGTCATTAATGCACTTGTTCCTGAGCCTGTTTCTGCCCCTGCCAAACAGGTACTTAAGGCAGGGCTGCCAGAAGCTGCTTGGGAAGGAGCCAGTGGGAAGGGGGACCAGCTGCACCAGATGGACCCTGAGCCTGTTTCTGCCCCTGCCAAACAGGTACTTAAGGCAGGGCTGCCAGAGGCAGCGCCTTGGCATGCACCTCGGTGTCGCGCCAAGTGCGCACATAGTGTTGCACTTGGAGATGCATGGAGGAGCACATGAAGACCCACCCACTGCCTCTCCAGAGACACCAGCAGCCACAGATACCAGCAGCAAATAGCAGCAGCAGAGGGCAGCAGTTTTAAAGACCAGGGAGAAAGGGGCAAACGTAGATTTTATCTGCTCCTTCTTAGCTGCTGCTCTCTTTTATCTTCTTTTATACTATTGTATATTTTATATCTTATATATGTGCCTGGGAGGACCTTTGAGCAACTCAGGGGGTGGGGGAGGTACCACCATAACTGGAGGCTGGGGGAGGTATGGCGTTGGAGGATTAACAGGCCAGCTGAGGAGAAGAGGGGTTAGACACCTTATTGCTATCCCCTCTTCTGGTTCTTCCCCCAACCTGATGGTTCATGGCGGCCTTACCAGTCTGCCTTCGAGTCTGGTGCTGCTGCTGCTGATTGCCAGGTCGATCCAAAATAAAACCTCCCTCATCCATGATTTGATTGTGGATGAGGGGTAGACCTGGTATGTATTACTGAGACCTGGGTGGGGGAACTGGGAGGGGTCACTCTCTCCCAGCTGTGCCCTCCTGGGTACTCAGTGCAGCACCAACACTGACTCAAGGGTCGGGGAAGGGGGTTGCCGTGGTCTATAGGAATTCAATCTCCCTCTCTAGGCTTCCTGCTCATTCGAGTGCAGATCTTGAGTGCTTGTAGCTTGTGCTGGGTACCCGGGACAGATTAGGGATTCTGTTGGTGTACTGCCCACCCCGCTGCCCATCAGACTCCCTGCCTGAGCTGATGGAGGTGGTCTTGGACTTGGTGTTGAGGATGATGGTCCTGGGGGACCTCAACTTCCATGCCAAGGCCGCTGTATCCGGGGCGGCTCAGGACTTCATGGCTGCCATGACAACTATGGGGCTGTCCCAACATGTCATTGACCCAACGCATATAAAAGGACACATGCTTGATCTGGTTTTCTCGACTGGGCAGGAGGATGGTGATCTGAAAGTGGAAGAATTAACATCTGTCCCCTTGTCATGGTCAGATCACTTCCTGTTGAGGTTTAGACTCTTGGCAGCCTTCCCCCTCTGCAACGGGGGGGGGGGGGGGCTATTAAAATGGTCCGGCCCTGGAGGCTAATGGATTCCGATGGATTCCAGAGGGCTCTGGGGGACTTTCCTGCTGGTATGGCTGGTGCTCCTGTTGAAGCCCAGGTCACTCTGTGGAATGCAGAGATGACTCAGGCAGTTGACACAATTGCGCCCAAGTGCCCTCTCCCTCTGAGCAGAGCCCGGCCTGCTCCTTGGTATACACCTGAGCTGAGGGCAATGAAGCAAGAGGGGAGATGGCTAGAATGCAGGTGGAGGAAAACTTGTGCTGAGTCTGACCGAACACAGGTAAGAGCTCACTATCGAGCTTACTGTGTGGCAGTGAGGGTGGCAAAGAGACAGTTCTTTTCCACCAGCATTGCATCTTCTCACTGTCGTCCAGCACAGCTTTTCCAAGTGGTTCATGGCTTGTTACATTCTGGGCCAGGGAGAGAGACTGGGCCAGGGAGAGAGACTGTGGAAGTCTGTCAGATTTGTCATGAACTGGACACCACGATTAATGCAGTTCCATTGGTAGAGACGTTCAGAGCACCGTCTGGTCCAGTTTTATTGGATGAGTTTCAGTTATTGAGGCCTGGGGATGTGGACAAGGTGCTTGGCCAAGTCCAATTGACACTTGTGTGCTTGACCCTTGCCCTTCACGGCTTATTAAATCAAACAAGGAGAGGATGTCCGGCTGGGTCCAGGAGGTTGTAAATTCCTCCTTGAGAGAGGGAGTGTCAGGGTGGACACTGAGCCCATAGAATCCCAGAGTAGCTCTGATTCTGAGGAATAGCAGTCGCTCCTGGGAGAGGAGCGCGCTCCTCTTTCCCGGGCCCACAGCTGACGGAGATTCCTCCCACCAGCATTCCTAGATTAGATAGCAGTCCAGAGAGTGACCGAGCGCGGGAAGTAGACTTGGTGGATGCACGACGCCAATGCAGAGAGCGGCGCCAAATGGAGGGCGCAGAAAGGAGGCGTAGTGCCCAGTTGGCGCGCAAACAACGGCTGCGCCCAGAGGATCCAAGGGAAAAGGGGAGGGACTCTCCCTTGTCCTTAAGTTCAGGGGTCTGCCAGTAATTCCCTTTCAAACAGGGACCAACTGTTCCAACTTAGGGCATAGGTACTCTGCTGCTCAGATCTAGTTGCTACCTGTAGAGTTGTTAAGTTGTAAAAGAAGAATAAAGCTTTGAAAGGAATCCCTTTGTCTGTGTCTGGACTTGGCTACTGGATTAGACTGAGAGAGGCCTCCAAGGAGCCCTTGACAGGGAGTGGTGCCGGCCTTTAAAAGAGGCAGTAATCAGACCACTCCTGAAAAAGCCTAATCTGGATCCGGAGGATGTTAACAATTATAGGCCAGTGGCCAACATCCCCTTCCTGGGCAAGGTGCTTGAGCGGGTGGTTGCAGGACAGCTCCAGGCTAGATCCATTTCAATCGGGCTTCAGATCTGGTTTTGGAACAGAAACAGCCCTGGTCACCCTGTGGGATGACCTCTGCCGGGAGAGGGACAGGGGGAGTGTGACCCTGTTGATTCTCCTGGACCTCTCAGCAGCTTTCGATACCATTGACCATGGATAGGATGGATAGGATGTCTGGGTTGGGAGTTGGAGGCACTGCACTACAGTGGTTCCGCTCCTACTTGGATGGCTGATTCCAGAAGGTGGTGCTGGGGGATTATTGCTCTGTGCCATGGCAATTATGCCATGGGGTTCCACGGGGCTCTATTTTATCCCCTATGCTGTTTAACATCTACATGAAACCGCTGGGGGAGGTTATCTGGAGGTGTGGGCTGAGGTGCCATCAATATACGGATGACACCCAGCGCTACCTCTCTTTTTCATCAAAACCAGGTGAGGCAGAGGCTGTTCTGAATCAGGGCCTGGGCACGGTAATGGACTGGATGAGGACCAATAAACTGAAACTCAATCCAGACAAGACGGAGGCACTGTTAGTGGGTGGTTCGTCTGCCTGGCGAGGTGATATTCAACCTGTTCTGGAGGGGGTTGCACTCCCCCTAAAGGATCACATTCGTAGTTTCGGGGTGCTCTTGGATCCAGAACTGTCACTTGAGGCACAGGTGAACTCAGTGGCACGGAGCACTTTTTATCAGCTTAGGCTGGGATACCAACTATGCCCTTATCTGGACAGAGATAGCCTAGCTACAGTTATCCATGCTGTGATAACTTCTCGTCTGGATTACTGCAATGTGTTATATGTGGGGCTGCCTTTGAAAATGGTCCGGAAACTTCAGCTGGTCCAAAATAGGACAGCAAGATTGTTAACAGGGACTGGCCAGCGAGCTCATATTACACCAGTACTTTTTCAGTTGCACTGGCTGCCAGTCCATTTCCGGGCCCGATTCAAAGTGCTGGTATTAACATTTAAAGCCCTTAACAGCTTGGGGCCAGGTTATCTGAAGGATCGCCTCCTCCCATATGTGCCTGCCCGGACCTTAAGATCATCCTCAACAACCCTTCTCTGTGAGCCCCTGTCAAAGGAAGTGAAGCGGGTGGCTACTAGGAAGAGGGCTTTTTCTGCTGTGGCACCCCAGCTGTGGAATGAGTTCCCTAATGAGGTTTGCCTGGCACCTACACTGTATTCCTTCCGGAACCAGGTGAAGACCTTTTTATTTTCCCAAGCATTTTAGCATTTTAGCTTTCTAGACTTTTAGCTTTGCTGTTTTAAATCTATATTTTAAATTCCTGCACTGCTGCTAGGTTTTATTGTGGTTGTATTGTTATATTGTGGTTTTAATGTTCTATATATTTTATATTATTTTACTGTTTGCCGTTTGGTTTTAATTTTTGACAACCGCCCAGAGAGCTTTGGTGACTGGGTGGTATAGAAATAAATAAATAAATGTCTGTGCTTCGAAAAGCCATGCAGAGCCATTCTTGAAGCCAACTGCCCACCTCTTTAAAAATGGAGCAGTGACAGAAATGGAGCAGGCACTAGCATGGGTGAGAAGCATATGTTGTTGGTTGTCCTCTTTGATGAGGTTGCTGCTGCAGTTACCATGGGCAATTGTAGTGCCTCCCTTTGCAGACCTAATTGATCATCTTAGGGTCTCATCACACAGGCGGGGAATTCCACATCAATGCCAGTTGTTTCCCCATCCGGTATCATTGCAGGACTGGGTCATTCTCTTTAGACGGCTGTCCCCCATTGAGTTATTTTTTGTTTCTTTCCTTCTCACGGGGGTGGTGATGCGGCTTAGAGTGTAGCAATAATTCCTCCCTGGTTCCTGCCCCTTTCCCTCCCCTTGCATGTTTCTGGTGGATTGGGACTGACACGCTGTAATTCTGCAACCCTCAGCACACTTACTTGGGAGTAAGACCCACTGAATTTAATTTAATGGGGTGCTCTGAATCAACAGAGGAGCTTGGTGGGGTGGGGGATCAGATCTGTCTCCATTCATTGCAGGGAGGCATTTTACCCTCTTCTCCCTCCAATCAAGAAAGGCCAGGCAGGAGGGCATAAGAATTTGGTGGCAATTTTGGCAGCAAGGCTGGGCAAGCCTTGGTGGGCCACAGGAAATGCCTTTGACCTGCTATGTACATTTATCTGGGAGCAAGCCTAATTGAATTCAGTGGGTCTTACTTTTTAGAAGTCATGCATAGGATTGCACTGTAAAGCTTGGTTCTGCCTGAGTATCTTGCACAGAAAAGCAACCTTTGGCAATAGCACTCGCATAGGTAGTAATTGATATGTATGTTTTGAGAAGAGCAGGACACAATATTCCACATCCCAACAGAACTCTCTGGTATCTGGAGCCATCACCCTGTTTCTTTATAAAGTATTCAGTCAGACTTGATTTCATTCCTTCTTAATTTAATGACAAATCAGTTTAAAAGATCAAGCGTCTTATCTATCATACTGTTGCATTTTAGTGCGTCTTAGATACTCTGTTCAATTCCGTATTGGTATTTTCTGTCTAGAACTTTCCCAGCCCAATATGAGCAAAACTGCTGAACTCTCTTCCAGTCTTCACATCACATCTGTGAAGCCTATCGTGTCTGAAGCCTGTAAGAGCAGCAGGTCCAAGATGCTGGAAGAGCCAAATACCACAGAAAAGCCAAAAGTATATGAGCAGTCCTTTGTCTTCATCGTCTTCGTCATCACCATCATCACTACTATCATTAGCAATGTTTAATGATTTCCCATTAAAATTCTGGGACCAGAAAAAAAAAGTTGGTGTGTGGGAGAACTTGAAGCACTCACCCGAAGCATTTGGAAAGCTATAGGGCTTCTTCACATGGAGCTTTTATCCTGCTATTGAGAATGGTTACTCACAGATGTTTGTGGGCCCTTTAGATGATGCCATCAACCTCCAGGGCATCTCCCGCGCTAAATGACCTTTATTCCATTTTTTTAAAGATTGGCGATAACAAGCTATCAGATTACAGCATTTGCGTTTCGCCTGAGTTCCCTTGTGAAAAAGGAAAAGCCTCAATATGAGGAGCTAGACTACAGCACCATCTAGTGGCTGTATACTGAAACATATGGAAGACTTAGATAAGGGGGGAAAGGAGGGGGAAAGGGGGGGAAGGAAGCACATGTAAAGGGAGTTTGTGATCCTGCATTTAAAATGGAAGCAGAAAGCCTTGTTTTAAATGTGGGATTTTAGGCTGGTGTAGAGATGCTCATAGTTTAAAATCCTAGAAGATCTGACCTAAAATATAAGTCATTTCTGAGCACCTCTACCAACAGAGGCGTTTCTTCTTTTTATTGGCTATAAATTACTCATCTGGGAGAAACTGAAGCAGTCAAGCAATCAAGATACACTAACAAATTCATGCAAGACTCCAGCAAAATCCAAAGAATAAGGGCCCAAGCTGGTTTTTTGTACCATTTGAAGTGGATGCTATCTTCAAGGGAACCATCAGTCAGTCTCATACTGGAGTACATGAAGCAACTGATTATTTCCACCACAGAAAAGCCTACTAATCATTCCATTCTTAGTATTCATAAGTATTAATGATTTGTTATAAATTCACTTTACTTAGTTCCACTATTTTCTGGCTTTGGGGGTTTGTTGTACATCTACTTTATGTTTTACACTTGCTTTCGCTTTTAAGATGGTGGTTTACAATAACATAAATTAAAATCACTTAATATTAAACACTAACTTAAAAATTGCTTAATGATGAATAAGGCCTATAGAACCAGAGCCATTCTTACAGAAAGCCATGGGAAAAAGAAACTTGGGAATGATGATACACAATTCTCAAAAGAAAAACATTTCTGTAAAGGCCACATTCTGTGTTTTTGTCTCTTGTTCCCTTTTACTTAAAAAAAACCCCTTAAGCTTTATCTTTCAGAAGGTCCCTTTCAGAAGGCACATGAGCTAATCTGGTCAATATATATGATTATAAAGCTTTACTGTCTTAAGAGTGCTGGAACGGAGGCCCTTGCAAAAATCACTCATGATGAATCACCTTTGTTCTTTGTTTCCAGAGACATGCACAATTAATTCATGTAATTAAATGTCAGCCATATGCTACTGAAATTGTAACAATACCTTCAAATTGAACTTCAAGGCAGCTTAGCCTTGGAGTATATTTTCACTCATTTAGAACCATATAACTCCCCCGCCCAAAAAAAATTTCTAGCCATGAGATGTTGTGGTAAAGGACACATTTATGGAATTTGTAAAAAAGAAAAAGAAGAAGTGTTCTGGTTGCAATGGGAACAAAGGCATTTTTCTATATCCTGGGCTAGGAAAACCATGTCATATAGGTGCAACAGTCTATTAATTTTGCCATCACCAGCTTCTTGGAAATGGGAACATGTCACTTGATGTAACTGGATGTACTTTTAAAGACAAGCTTAGCATTGTTCAGTACTCAGATGGCAGCTATGAGACCAGCTAGGTGAAAGTCTGATTCCATTAAAGACAGTGGGAGTCCACAGTTAATTGTACTAGGATTTCAGGCTAAGGTCTTTATCCTTATATGATCACTACAGGACTTACTAAAAAAGAGTTCTGCATATCAGTCTCAGCATTCTGGCCAAATGTCAAATATACATAAAAATATACATTCCATATACATAAAAATTGCCCTTCCAGTTGATAAAGGTAAGTCCCTCATTTCCACATACACACCCAAGCTGCTCTTGAGGGTTGGGAGAGCATTCAGAGTAGGATGGGATATGCCTTGGAGGGCTGCAGTACAGAGGTGTGATTGTTAAAAACTAGGTGCCTTGACTTGCATGAGCAGAAGAGCTTTCCACTAAGGCAATGCCAATATTGGATACAATCCATTATTTAGTTGCAGGAGATTTAGTTGGTCCAATGAAAGGAGAGGTCAGGCTTTTTTTATATATTATTTACTAGCTCAACTTGAGGGTGGATAGTAAGTTTTCAAACTTTATGCACTTCTTCAGACAAAGGATATCAACTGTATCTGATTCTCCACCCACCAGATCTTGAAATTATCTATAAACACATTTAATCTACATCAGCAAACCCATGGAGTTGTGGTCCACATTTGAAACGACTATCAAGCAACATTCAGAACATACTTCAAATGTTGTTATTGTTATTTTATATATGATGGTTGCCAGCTTTATGTTCTATTTGTTCTGGGTTTTGGTTGTTTTATTTTATTGATTTTAGTGTTGTCCTGCATTTGCTTTATTATATGAAATTTCCATTTTAAATTGTTTTAATTGCTCATTGTACATTGTCTAGAGCAGGGGTAGGCAGAAAGTACATCTCCAGGTGTTTTGGACTTCAACTCCCAGCATTCCTGACCATTGACCACGCTGGCAGAGGCTTCCAGAAACTGAAGTCTAAAACATCTTCTGTCCACGGCTGACTTAGAAAACTTAGGTTATGAGGCAATTAAGAAATATAGTGACCTCGTTCGCACGTAATGACAACACAGAGCATGGGTGTTTAGTTGTCATTCAACTGTGGGTTGTTGTTACTTGTGAAGTCTGCCCTATGACTTAACTATGGGTTGTTAATCACAAACAACCCAGAGTTCACAACCCAAAAATAAACCATGGGTTCTCTTCTTAGGTTTTTGGGGTTAACAATTCATAATTAAACCATACTGCAGGGTTTTCACGTAACGACAACCCATGGTTCAACAACAACCTATACTCTGGGTTGCTGTTACATGCAAACCAGGCCAGTAAGTAAATAAAGTATTTATATGGTACCATCAATAGCAGAGCTGGCCCTGCAATGCAGCAGGGTGAAACTGCTCTAGGTGGCATGGGGGCGGGAGGGAGAGATAGATGAAGGAAGTGGTATCTGAATGGTACAGCAAGAACTTTTAAAATGTTGCCCTAGTACAGAGTGGGGAGGTGACAGCCCATTTTATCTCCATTCCAGACAACAAAACATTGGGCTGGCACTAATCAGTGTTTATGGTGTTTTATAGAGAAGAAGTACTCATGAAGCCATGCAACTGAATACACATGCAACTGGAAATTCAGTATTTTCACCTCCATAGTTCCCACAGCTGCTTATCTTGTTGGATGCAGCTGTAAAAACAGCCAAGAAAGCACTGGCAGCATATTTGGCTCCCCTAGGTATGTGTAACCAGCTACTCTGGGTTGTGACCCTAGTTTATTAAAGTATTACACTTGACTATACCGTGGTGACTTATATCTATGTTAAAGCTTGTAAATGTGTATTTTTTTCTGAATAACATAATGACATCTATTTTGCTCTCATAATGTGTTATGACCCTATAGCAGGACTTGAAAATAACAACCTTGGAACTTGGCTGCCTAGGAACTTGATGCTGGTTCCTAGAAATATTAAATACATATTCTGCCTTGTTCAGGGGTGGTACCTAAAAATGCGATTCTGATTCTGAGTCCTAAATAACTGAAGCTGATTCTTGGAATTACAAATACTTTCCCAGACTTGCTCTTTGGAGTTTTGCAGCTTTCAAAAAATAATAGTTTTAAAGAATGTATTTTTGTCCCTTCTTTCCCTGCTTCTGCAACTGACATTTTAAAATGTAATTATTTTTTTTTATCATGCTGCAGTCCATAATATCAGGAGTTTCTCCAGTATTTCTCTTCTAGTATTTTAGAAAATAAACATATATGATATGTTACTGTATTTTTAAAAAGCAGCCACCATTCAATTTCAGTGAAAAACCCCCTCTAATCATTTGGTTTCATATAGATAATTAGTTCAGGGAATTAGATTATAGACACTAAAAATTATAGCATTATGGAGAAAAGTAAAATACAAATAAATATAATGAATTGGTATACTACAATTATGTACAGTGCAGAAGGAGCTTCCTTGCTAGAAATTTCCCAAGTACATCCTTACATAGATCCATTACATTTCAAGTGCATTTTCAAAACTGCTACACTTAATTTCCTGTTCTGAACGTGACATATCTTGAGTGCCATTTTTCTTGGTAGAAAGACGAAGTACAAATCAACTAAATAAATAAATACCTCCTCCAATAGGGCAGAAAATACATTGGGCAATATCCAAAGCTTGTGGGAATGGCCACTAGTAAAATGGGAAGCTTGCACTTCTTTGTACAGCTGGAAATTAGCTGTAACTAGCATTTCCAGAGTGGAACAAATCAGCGGCGCTGGCTTAAGGGAGCTCTGCTGATCTGTCCCATTCCGGAAACTAGTTTTGATTAGTCTGGGGTAGTTCCAGAAAGCACTAGCTTCCCATTGTGCTAGCAGTTGTTCCCTCTAGCACAGCTTAATGAGCGTAGATGGACAGCCAGCTTTGGATAACTGTCCATTAGGGCCTCATGGTTGGATTTCCCTCCGAATTTTAACAATTATAGTAGAATATATTTAACTTGTAGTTCCATATACACTTCACATTCAAGTAAAAGATCCTCCACTGCAAATAAAATATACAAACACACCCTGGTATCCTGAGGGAACTTCCTTATATGTTCAGGGTGGTCCACCAGGAGAAGCACATTTAACTGAGCTTGTGCACAGGCAACTCTCTGCATCAGGCGCCCAAAATATTGAGGGACCTGGATAGGAATGTTTACGATGACAGAGTATAAAAACTGATCTACAGAAAGAAATATTGGCACAAATATTTTGAAATGAAATGTAATACTTCTTTGGTGTTTTTGTAGCACAAGCTACATAGATAAAGAATGGAAAAACTACAGAAAAACTACAAATATTCAGAACTAGAAGAAGGAGCTTCAATACTGCTTCTAAAAGATGTTCAGAAATACTCATTAAATGGCTCTATGGAGAAGGGAGACCTGAAACAAGAAACTACCAATGCATTTCACATGCCTTTAATGCTCCTAATAACCATTATGACGTTTCTTTGAGTAGATAAAATAACCTAAGTCTAAAGTATGTAGATCTAAACTACACAGGACTTTATAGATCAAACCAGCACCTAAGTGATCCAAACCTGCCAAGAGGAAGAGAAGCAACAGGACAGAGACAGGCATTTGTTAGTGGATCCATCACAACTACACAAGCTGCTTAGAAATTTGCTGCCATCTAAGCATCTTTCAGAGACATTCCAAAATTTTCTATTCAGGCTAACTTTTGGAGCCTAGTATTAAGTTGATAAATAAAAGGCTTAATACCTTTGAAGATGTTTTAAATGGTTTTAAATTGAATTTTAAATTGGGTATTTATTTATTTCATATTGCTATTATTTAGGCCTTCCGGATGATACAGATTATCAATTAAAAAACAAAACATATCAAAGCAACCATCTGAAGTGAATCTGCAAAATATGGATAGTACTAACTGTGGTTTGGCATGAATCTGAATTAACAGTTAGGCCTCATCTGGAGTACTCTGTCCAGTTCTGGGCACTGGACTTTAAGAAGGATGCAGACAAGCTGGAGAAGGTTCAGAGGAGGGCAACGAAGATGATCAGGAGACTGGAAACAAAGCCCTATGAAGAGAGACTGAAAGAACTGGGCATGTTTAGCCTTGAGAAGAGAAGACTGACGGCAGATATGATAGCGCTCTTCAAGTACTTGAAAGGTTGTCACAGAGAGGAAGGCCAGGATCTCTTCTCGATCATCCCAAAATGCAGGACAAAGAATAATGGGCTCAAGTTACAGTAAGCCAGATTCCAGCTGAACATCAGGAAAAAATTCCTGACAGTTAGAGCAATACGACAATGGGACCAATGACCTAGGAAGGTAGTGGGCTCTCCCACACTGGAGGCATTCAAGATGAGGCTGGACTGCCATCTGTCAGGGATGCTCTGACTTGGATTCTTGCATTGAGCAGGGGGTTGGACTCGATGGTCTTGTAGGCCCCTTCCAACCCTACTATTCTATGATTCTAATACACCATAGCTACATCTGTTGCTCCTTCTCTAGAGGCAGCTGCACCATAGAAATAGGAGTAATGAATAGATGCAAAATGAATATAGATGAGCAGCTCTAAACTATGGTTTGCCTGTATGTTTTGACACTCAAACCATGGCTTGGGGAGTTAGCTTCGGCACAATATCTGAAATGGGCCAGAAGAACACAGAATTCTTGTGTGAATTCTGTCATTGAATCTGAATGAGTCATTGAATCTGAATAAGTCATCATTGAATCTGAATGAGTCACATTCAGTGAAGTTTAGTCTAATACTCTGAACACATTCACATGTCATAAAAAGAAAATGGGGCTCTATGGGGTAATTTTGTGAGGTATAAATTAATATTTTCTGTAACTATTTCCAATCATCGCCTTGCCTGGCATGTTACATTCTGTTTTGCATATCCCAAGGAACTTTTTTGAGCCAAAGTGTTTAACTCAGGGTGTCTCAGCGTACACACTGTTTTCCTTCTGCATTCACTGCTGATCTTTTATTGCCCTTGTGGTACTTTTAGCAGTACAGAATATCCATTTACCTTGGATAATTTTCTTGTAAAGATATGAATACACTAAACACAATTTTCATTGTATTTAATATCTGACCTCGTTCATAACACCGCCCTGAGATCTTAATGCTATAGGGTGGGATACAAATGTTTTAAATAAATAAATAACCTGCATAAAATGCCACGATTCTGCATTGCCATATGCTTATTTTTATCAATTTTGTAAAGGACATATTCACATTTTTAAGGGCACTTAAGGACGTTGCACTTTTAAGGTCTTCACTGTACTATTGTTAATTTCAACTGCTGTTTTTATTCTGTTTTAGGTTCTTTAACATCATAATCTTCAAAAATCATCATCACCATTATTTATATAGCAACATCTATGAACATCCTTACCTCAAGCGGCTCATACTTTATAGCTTTAACATTTACTGTAAACTCCAAGAGAACTTTTCGTTACTGGGTGATATACTCATATTGCAAGTAAGTAACCAAACAGTTCATTTTAGATCTTTTGTATAAACCATTTTCTAACACAACGTATCAGAAACTAAGTTCACTGATAGTCTTTTACTTATATGCTCAGTTAAAACATTCAAAATTAGGAGCTCTGTGGATTTGATGGAATCTCATAGGTGATGGTGGGTTTTTAATAGCTTCCCAGTAACCTTGAAAGATACCAATTTAAGGGGTCATATATTTAAGAATATAGAGTAACAGCACTCCCCTTAGGAACAGTACTCACAATAGCCTGGTACGATGAGACCTACAGCAGCACTACCACTCCTTCCTGAGCCACAGAGATAGTATGAGAAATGACCAGTTGGGAGGAGCCCAAGTTGTGGATCCTCCCCATGCTAGAATTAACCTAGATTTTCTAGAAATGATACCGGCATGGGCTCCTTCTGCACGACCTGGAACTTTTCCAGATACCCTGGCAGCGCACACCAAAGCTCTGCTGTGGCTCCCACACTCCCATGAGTGCCAGGCCTAAATCTAGAGATCATTGTAGAAGCTCGGTAAATACCATTTAATATGAATTTTTCCCATAATTGTTTTCATAGGCTGAGTTTGGAAACAGTGTATGCTTCAGAAGATCCTTTAATGCAGCCTTGCAAATATATTGATTTTTATATTGATATTTTAACAGTTTTTCCTAAAACAGTAACACACATTAAAAGCAATGGTAACAGTTAACTACATAGAATAGCACACAGTGGCTATGTTTGGACGATCACAACGGGGGAAGAAGCCATTCCAGCTTCTCCCCCTGCCCTCACCCACCGTTTGCATAACTCCCCATGATGCAGCATGGGTTGGCGTGTCATCTGAACTGGGCATGCGGTGGGGGTGGCTTCATACCCACCCTACAACCTCTATTGCAAATCATGGGGTTTAGGGTGGGTACAAAGCTGCGTACCCGGTTCAGATGACACACCAAGCTGTGCTGCATCATGGGGGATTATGCAAATAGTGGTAGTGGTGGTGGTGGTGGTGGTGGTGGTGAGCCACAACAGCTTCTTTCCCTGTCATGATCGTCTGAACCCAGTCCGTGTTTGAAACTGAGGAATCCCTTCATTAGTTCTAAGCACCCTTTATATGGAACAAGACTACAAACTCTCTCATTAGGCACACTTGTCTTTCTAAAACAGAGTTTCAAAATATTTATCTTGTAGAGATTGCTAATTCTTTATAGCAAGATATGTTTGTCCTTGTGTTTTTTCAGTCTGTATACTGTTTTGTATTTAGGCATTTTCAGCCTTCTTGTTGTGAATGTTTTTAAGAAGCTGTTGGAGTTCAGGAGGTAGGCTTTTTATAACTGTGTACAAGATTGAGTTTTAGTGCTAGTATTGTTTTTTGTTTTATTTATTTATTCATTTATTTCTATACCGCCCAATAGCCGAAGCTCTCTCTTTAAAATACTGTATATCTGTGACTAGTCTTCCATGGTAGTAGTAATAAGCATTTTATTTCCTCCTCACCCCGTCCCCACCGAGCTATTCTCCTGAAGATTGTCTATAAAGCCTGAATGTTTGTAGACATCTTCTGTGCACTTCTAATAATCCACTGTGCATCAGACTTTTTGATACTGCTATGCTAGTAAGCTGACTAGGCATTCAAGAACCTCAATACTTTTATTCTTGGAATGCTTAGCTCTTTTAACAACTTCTACTGTATTACAACTTTTGGAGGTATTGAAGTATGGTGTGATTTGCTTACTATTCTGTTTGTTTGATTTGTTGGGTGAACTCCATTTTGAATGGATCATACTACAATTATATGCATGAGTAACAGAAGAGTAATCATAGATAAAACCTATGCTCTAACTGGTTACAATTTAAATCTATTATACAAGGAATATCATTCTACTGCAACATACCTCATTGCCACATTGCTGCCATCAATAACTATGGGTCTCAGATTATCACCATCCACTGGCACATCCTCCTGAAGGGGAGAGTCAGACCTCTGAGACTCAACAGAAGATGCTTCTCGCATTATGCTGGTGTTAATGTTACTTACACTCTGATCTGTCTCAGTTTTATTTCCAAGTTTGACAAGTTCTCCCAATATATCATTGATTAAAGCATCAGTACCAAGCTTAGTCAGGACAAGTTGAACCTGTTCTTCAGAGTAACCTAACTTAAGTGCAAACTCCAGTTTGGTTTGATATTCTTTCACCACGTCAGGAGGTTTCTTAATTTCTTTAGACACTATCTGAGCTTCCTCTAGCTTAAGGTCTTGCAAGATTTCATTGCGCTTTAATATATGCGGTTCTAAGCAAGGAGACCTGCACAGTTGTCTATGAGTCTTAGGCAAGAAGCATGATTCTGTTCCAGTTGTGGTTGGTCGTTCTGATTCATTATCAGAATTTGTGCTCTCCTCTGAATCATAACTGGAACTTCCAGTTTCTTCAGAAGTCTCCTTGTTAGCATCCTCCTTCCTAGAGTTAATTTTATCCATTGTTGGTTTCTCTACCATTGACCAAGGTGCAACTGCACTTATTTGAGTCTCTGCGGTGTTCTCATAGAGGTGGCCTAGGTCATGCCCCAAGTGATCTTTCAAGCCCATGAATCTGCTGCATGTACTTGACTCCACTTTGTTGGTTTTCCTGTATTCCTGAATATAAAGTATCCTGTGTTCCTAAAGAAGAAATAATAAGGTTAGAACTAGTTAGAGATGTTAAATCTGGAACTTTTCTTGCAATTTTCTTAAGATTTAGTTTATTTCCCTTCCTAATGTTAGATGCAAACCACTATCTTAATCAGCTAACAGTAAAATCTGTCTAGGACTCAGCTGTGTGAAAGGTCCAATGTATGCTTGCATTACAGATGAATATGCATTTATCGAGCTTCTGAAACAAGTTTTGCCAAACTAATGCTTGCCTCTGACCCTTGAATAGGCTTTCAACCAGATGCCAAGTCCCCAATCCATTAATGCCTTTTAGTATTTCAACAATGAGGCAGCTTACCTAATAGCGATTTACTTAAGTACTTCAAATCACCAGGACTCATAATACAAACTCACTGAGAATATAGCATAAGAGAAAAAACTAAAATTTACTAAAAGCATACACTGTTACACTGCAGCAGAAATGTCTGAATACCTATTTACAATTAAATATGAATTTTCAATGCTGTTCTGAATCAATATCAAGTCCTGATACATCTTTAACGGCCATCATAAAATTGTAAATACATGATGCTCAATTGGCATGTTTATAAGTTGTTCAAATATTTTATAAATCGTGACAGGCCACACTCCTCTCAGATACAAAAAGCTGTGAGCTTTTTCATTTTTGCAATGTCTACCACATTCTAAGCATTCTGACATAGTTGTAACTTCAGCCAACTTACACTGCCCAGCTAAGTCTCTCTCAGTTGCAAAATCAGATTGACCTTCAATGACCTTTTAGTTTCCACACAATCTTTGCATTCTCCCCCCACCCCCCGCCCAATCAATCTGTAGAATCTAGACCACAGTGCTCTAAAAGCAGGAAAGAACAAGGGCATAGTACCAAGAGCAGGAAAGAACAAGGGCACAGTACCAAGAATGCCTTCTGTTCACATAGTTCCAGATGTCACAAGCCACAAAGCAAGGAAACAAGCCACATGTTACACAGAACAATTTTTAAAAGCCTTTCAATGATTTATAGTCCTCCATTCTGGTTTTGTTCTTGGAATTCTAATATAAGCCAGTGTAAGTGTAGTTGCAAGAGTGTTGGACTGGGAGCCGGGAGATCCGGGTTCTAGTCCCCACTCAGCCATGGAAGCTCACTGGCTGACTTTGGGCCAGTCACAGACCCTCAGGTAGGTTGTGAGGATAACATGGAGAGGAGGAGAATAATGTAAGCTGCCTTGGGTTCCTTGCAAGAGGAAAAAAGGCGGGATATAAATGAAAGAAAGAAAGAAATGAATGAATGCCACTTCCAGAAAAATAATATTGTCTTCCATTCTTAAATGTTGACTGTAAGACCTCAAGTGGCACAAAAATTACCAAGCATTGCCAGCAAGTTAATTTGCGAATAAAATTAACTCAGTGGTTGTAAATGCTGCAGCCCTCCAACTGCTGTTGTGCAATCATTAATTTCAGGGGGTGGTTCACATAAGGCTTCAACCATGTACACACAAAACGAGGGAACAGGACTGAGCCCACCCAGACACTGGGAAGCCATCTCACCAACAGGCCCTTCTGATAATGCAAACATAATGACCATTGTGTGGATAAAGTCTATGTACACTGGATGCTTTTAAAAAGCCACCCACCCACCCTAAAAGTATAAAGCCATTTAGGGCACAATCCTATGCATGTTTAGAGAGAGAGAGAAAGTCCTACAACTTCCAGCGTTCCCCAGCCAGCCATGCTAGTTGGGGAATGCTGGGAACTATAGGACTTTTTTTTGCCTAAACATGTATAGGATTGCACCCTTATGCGGCTAAACATCTACATAAACAAAAGAAAAAGTTAAAGCCATTTGCTCCCAATTCAGAAATGGCAATCAGCACAAAGAAAGAAGCTCTGGCTTGATGACTACTCTTCTGGATGAGATCCTATATGTATAAAAGGATGCTTTGTGTGGGGTGGGGAGGGGAGAGGAGAGGAGGGGATCCCTTTATCCAGTACTACAGGATGGTTGGTGACAATACCGATTACTGGGAACAGGCAGGGGAGAGAAAGAATTATTCCAGGCATGCTCTTTCCTCAACAGGACTTTTGCACAGAAGATCCATACACACAAGTGACTATGAATTAGGGCCAATAAATACAAAATAAATACAGTTTCTTTTCAGAACAGAAAGTTAGGAAATTGTCTAAAATGGGTTCAAAATGATTCACATAAAGCTTTTAGATGCATAGTTCATCCTGTTCTGAAGACTGAGGATGGGCAGCACTATTTCAAATTCACTATACACCTCTGCCCCCAAAGGACTCAAAATCTATGTGTTGGAGCCAGACTTAGTCATACTTAGAGCAGACCCATTAAAATCAATGGGACTTAGTCATGACTAATTTAGGTCCCACTGATTTAAATGGGTCTACTCTAAGAATGGGCATGTCTGGATCCAATCCTATGTGTGTATGGGAGGGGGGGAGGGGGAGTCCAAACAAATAATTGAAATAATGTAAGTACAGGGGGAATTTATTTGACTGGTTTGTTATTGGATATGTGATAAATGTAATAAATAAATTCATACATACATAAATGTTAAAATGAACAAGATGCCTATTTCATTCCAATTTAGTAATTCTTATCCCTAATATTTCTTTGTCTCCTCTGTTCTCATACTTCTCCATACCTGCCCTTTTGCCAGTTTTTTAAAAAGTAGTTTTCAAACTTGTATTATGTTAGACAACCACCACCTTTCCTATTCTGTACCTTATAGTTTGTAGCATGGAACAAGAAAAGCCATTTTACTGTCTAATCTCTTTTTTGTCTCTTACAAAAATAACTATCCTTTCATTTTCATGGATGTCTCAATTTCATTTAAAGGATGTACAACTTTAATAAGACCTGTTAAGATTATCTCAATGTTAACAAAAAGACCCAACAGACTTGACTTTATAAAAATGGCTATCTTCAGGTTCATTCAAACAATGCTGCAGTCCAAATACATGGTGAATTCAGGAAGTAAAGCTGAACAACATGGTGATTTACTGCTGCAATTCACTCATAGCCCATTGCCACTAACAAATCACAACAGTATCCTAATAAAAGAATACAGTTCAAAACCCACACTTTGGTGGCCTTCATAAAACTACCACCAAAAAGTATCTTAAACAAGAAAAACCTATGGAAAGCTATGTTGCTAGGCAACCAGCCTTTCGTTGCTAGGATGCACTCCTTTAACAAGCTATCATGAATAGCTTGCAGAGTGCAAGAATAATTTGGTACGAACAAAGCCTATGAAAAAAGACGGGGACTTAAGTGTGTCTGGTATACCCTTGGAGAACAATGCAGCTGCCAAACCAATCTGGAAGCTCCGACATCATTGTTCCACAAACCCTGCAATCTGCTCTAACTTGAGGAAGTATATTTAATGGGTAACACTTTTAACTAGACTGGAAAGTTTAGGTTGGCTCAAGTATTGTTTTAGGAATATACTGAGAGAATGGGCCACTCACCAATCCACGCACTGCAAAATGCTGCCCTGGCACTGAAAAATCACTACCTGGAAACTACTACCATTGATTTCAGTTGTATTTACCTCCATGTAACACATTTCTGATTGGGATGTAAGTGTAGTATGTAGAGCAGAAGTAAGAAAGATCTGACTAGAAAAGGAAGCATTAGAAATAACGTTTTGCTAGAGAGATTTAATGTACAGCAACCTTATAAGAGAAAGTGTGAATCGACATTAACTATTCAATTAAAAAAAATGGCATGTACAAATTACCCAATGTGTACAAGTCATAGAGCACCAACCAGTTGTTATAAAAAGATTTATAATTAGAGTTGCACACATGTATATTTAATACAGCACAGTCTCATACTAGTAATACATTTGACATCAGAACCATCTTGCACAAAAAGCTTAAGTTCTGATCATGGGCACACTTACCTGGAAATAAATCCAACTAATTACAATGGAATTTATTTAAAAGTATACTTAGGAACAGTCACTGATAATGTTCAGAAAATATCTAGAAGAAGTGACATATATTTATAGTTATCAAGTGAGAAAAACATAACCACTTATTTTATTAAAGTGCGAAGAGCTTTAGTGCAATACAATCCTATGCACATTTGCTCAGTTCCACTGAGTTCAATGGGATTTACTAGGGAGTGAAGATATCTGTTAGAGTCCACTAGAACATGACACCACTATAACATTTCCACCAACACATCTGTAGTTCTACATCTATATATTTTATCTCTTCATGAACTGTGGCAGAGTGATTTATACAAGACGTTTGCAGTTAACAGTTCCATAAGATGTCAGGTTTTGGAAATAACATCCAATGCACAATATGGTATTAATAATCTATGCCACATAAACCTCTAAGGACACAACCCTATGCATATTTATATGAAAAGAAGTCCTAAAATTTCCAGCATTCCCCAGCCAGCCATGCCAGCTGGGGAATGCTGGGGGTTGTAGGGCTTTTTTCCGTCTAAACACGCATAGGATTGTGCCTCCAATAACAAATAAATGTAGTCGTATCAGTTGCTTATATAGTCAAAGGAAAACACTAGGCCCTCATCCTTAGGCATGAACTGAGAGGCCTTACAGAAATCCTGACATGAATTTACACTGATGAAAACTAAAAGGTTGACTTAACATTTTAGTCCAATTGCCCAGTTATCAACTTTTATTTAAATTTTTGTCTCTTGAGCCAGGAAAGTCATTTTAGAATGTACTTGTTAGCATTTAAAAATGACAAGTAAGTCTATGGAACTATGTGTCAGAACTGCCTGGCCTGTCTCGTCTAGTGCTATCTAGACATACTAGTTATCCATCCCACTATATCATCAACATTAAGAATGTCATTAATATATTTTAAATGAGATGCTTTGCTGGGCGACCAAGAGATCACACAAACTTTAAATACGTGTGATTAAAATTGGAATATGTGGCAAGTGTTATAAATGGCCAAGACATTGTAACAATGCAAATCAAAATAATGAATATGTAATAAATATCTATTGTAGGACTTTTTTTGTGTTTAATTACCATTGTAGTTCAGAGAGTGATGCAGACAACAGCCCTCAGTCTAACAAAGGAAAGATGTCCCGTTGAACAGATTGGTTAATGCTCTGGGGCAACAGATGTCTACTGGAACTGCAGGAGACCAGCAACTGGTGGCCTGCCCATCTTCTGAAAACTTTCAATAGACTTATGCATATGTTCACACAATAGGGCATGTGGTAGAAATGCAAACCTCTTTTTAACCCTTTCATGTGGCCCCTTTCCCTCCCAACTAATACAGGAAGATCTCTCTCCCACCTCTCTAAAGGAACTCTGGTATTGAATCAAAGAATAAAGTGTTAAATGTCTCTCAGCCTAATGCCCAACCTCAAAATATAAATAGTAAATCAAAATAATTCAACATACACACACACACTACACACACACACATATATACACACATACATATATATATATATCCTACATATGCACACTACAAACACACACGTGTACACTCACATGCACACACATACACTCACACACACACACATATACAGGTTTGAGACCACTGATGTCAATGGCAAAAATCCTTTGATTTTAATGGAGCTGGACTGAAACCTGACTACAATGCACATTACGAAGTCACGTGAAGCTTAATTCATTCCTTAAATACAGATAACTTAAGTTCTTCCCAGCCTTATAGCTGCTCATTTTATCAAACAAAAGTAAAATTTCCCTAGGTCTGTTAATTGCTGAATGTTAGCTTGTCAAATATATATCCAGTTCTAATGAAAAATTCTCATTGACCATTATCCACTTCCAAGCTTCTGGCAATGTATCACTCCTGGCTCTCTTATATTTCTTCACTGAATGTATGAAATTTAAATAACACATTAAAAAATTCTATGATGGGGGAGGGAGATTGCAGTTTTTACAGTTCTTTTTAAACCCTTGGCATATATTATGTTCCTTTTATTTGGGATGCAGAACAACAAACTGGTAGGTCAGAAAAGTAAAAATGGTTAATCTCTGGCAAAGACAAGTCCAAATACTTACGTTAACTGGGAAGTATACAGATATTGGTTTTTTGCAGCAGTTCCAGAAGCAACTCCTTAAAACGATTTCAGCTGCAAACTTCCAGGCAGGCAAGCAGAACAATGAATGGTTGACCAGATGGAATAGCAATGTCTTTGCTTAACCTATTACTGAGCAGAACAACAACCAATCACAAGCCAGAAAAGGCTCACAATTAGTTGGCCAGGCAGATGCAAGGCAACCTTCCCACCCTGCGTCAGGTTTGTAGGTTTCTAAGAGAAGCAAGTTGATGTCATTCTCAGGGTCTGCCCGGGGCAGCGTGTGTATTAACGAGGGGTGTGCAGCAACAATAGGCCATACAAAAGAGACTAGCAGGCAGCTGCTGTATGAGAGCCAGAGTCATTAGGGAGCAGGCTGCCAACAAGAAACACCTGGCCTGGGCAGACTTCAGCTTTTCCTCTTTGTTTCTAATTCATGAAACAAAGAAAGGGAATTATTTTTAAGTAGTAAAAGTTGCAAGGTTCTACTAGAAGAACTCAAAACAAAAAACACAGCTAATTCTGTCACAAAGAACATTTCACTTCTATTGGGGGAGAAAATGCAACAATAGAGGAACAGTGGCATAATTATACCTGTATTCTTCTCCAGCTTCAAAAAGTAAAACCAAATTGAGGCAGTGAGAACAGTGTTGAGAGGAATCCACATTACATGCCAAATTACTTACAAAAGTATTGTATTTCTTGAAGCATTTGTTTGAGTACTTTCTTAAAAACCTACAAACCTTCTGTTCATACACTGCAGTGTGCATTAGACTATATGCATTTGAGTAGCAATGGAACCAGGAAGTGACAGATGACAACTGGAAGGACAATGCCACTTTTAGAATCCCTTTGTTGGGAAATGTCTAATAGCATGTGGAAACAAACTAAGAAACATGGGGGGGGGGAGAGAGAGAGCTGATAATACTTGCTTAAATCCGATGCTGTAAAGAACAATATTGTTTAGGAACCTGGAATGTCAGATCAATGAATCAAGGTAAGCTGGAGGTGGTCAAACATGAGATGGCAAGATTGAACATCGACATCTTGGGAATCAGCGAACTAAAATGGACAGGCATGGGCGAATTTAATTCAGGTGACTATCATATCTACTATTGTGGGCAAGAATCCCTTAGAAGAAATGGAGTAGCACTCATAGTCAACAAAAGGGTGGGAAAAGCAGTACTGGGGTACAATCTTAAAAATGATAGAATGATCTCAGTACGAATCCAAGGCAAACCATTCAACATCACAGTAATTCAAGTCTATGCCCCAACCACTGAGGCCGAAGAAGCTGAGGTTGATCGGTTCTATGAAGACCTACAACACCTTCTAGAACTAACACCAAAAAAAGATGTCCTCTTCATCATAGGGGATTGGAATGCTAAAGTAGGAAGTCAAGAAATCACTGGGATAACAGGCAGGCATGGCCTTGGTGTACAAAATGAAGCAGGACAAAAGCTAATAGAGTTTTGCCAAGAGAACATGCTGATCATAGCAAACACTCTTTTCCAACAGCACAAGAGGCGACTCTACACATGGACATCACCAGATGGTCAATATCGAAATCAGATTGATTATGTCCTTTGCAGCCAAAGATGGACAAGCTCCATACAGTCAGTAAAAACAAGACCTGGAGCTGACTGTGGCTCAGATCATGAGCTGCTTCTTGCAAAATTTCGGCTTAAATTGAAGAACGTCGGGAAAACCACTAAACCGTTCAGGTATGACCTAAATCATATCCCTGATGAATATACAGTGGAGGTGAGGAATAGATTTCAGGGATTAGACCTGATAGACAGTGCCTGAGGAACTATGGACGGAGGTCCGTAACATTGTTCAGGAGGCAGCAACGAAATCCATCCCAAAGAAAAAGAAATGCAAGAAAGCAAAGTGGCTGTCTGATGAGGCTTTACAAGTAGCTCACGAAAGAAGGGAAGCGAAAAGCAAGGGAGAAAGGGGAAGATATACCCAACTGAATGCAGAGTTCCAGAGAATAGCAAGGAGAGACAAGAAGGCCTTCTTAAATGAACAATGCAAAGAAATCGAGGAAAACAACAGAATGGGAAAGACTAGAGATCTCTTCAAGAAAATCGGAGATCTCAAGGGAACATTTTGTGCAAAGATGGGCATGATCAAGGACAAAGAAGGCAGGGACCTAACAGAAGCAGATGAGATTAAGAAGAGGTGGCAAGAATACACAGAAGAACTATACAGGAAAGATCTGAATGTCCCTGATAGCCATGATAGTGCGGTCACTGAACTTGAGCCGGACATTCTACAGAGTGAAGTCAAGTGGGCCTTAGGAAGCATTACTAACAACAAAGCTAGCGGAGATGACAGTATTCCAGCCGAGCTATTTAAAATCCTAAAAGATGATGCTGTTAAAGTGCTGCATTCAATATGCCAACAAATCTGGAACACTCAACAGTGGCCACAAGACTGGAAAAGGTCAGTTTACATTCCAATTGCAAAGAAGGGCAACGCCAAAGAGTGTTCAAACTACCGCACAATTGCGCTCATTTCACATGCCAGCAAGGTGATGCTCAAAATCCTACAAGCTAGGCTTCAGCAGTATGCGAACCGAGAACTACCGGAAGTACAAGCTGGGTTTAGAAGAGGCAGAGGAACTAGAGATCAAATCGCCAACATTCGCTGCGTCATGGAGAAAGCAAGAGAATTCCAGAAAAACGTCTATTTCTGCTTCATTGACTACGCTAAAGCCTTTGATTGTGTGGATCACAACAAACTGTGGCAAATTCTTAAAGTGATGGGAGTACCAGACCACCTTACCTGTCTCCTGAGAAACCTGTATGAGGGTCAAGAAGCAACAGTAAGAACCAGACATGGAACAACCGATTGGTTCAAAATTGGGAAAGGAGTACGACAAGGCTGCATATTGTCGCCCTGCTTATTTAACTTATATGCAGAGTACATCATGAGAAATGCCGGGTTGGATGAATCACAGGTCGGAATTAAGATTGCTGGGAGAATTATCAACAACCTCCGATATGCAGACGATACCACCCTAATGGCAGAAAGCGAAGAGGATCTAAAGAGCCTCTTGTTGAGGGTGAAAGAGGAGAGTGCAAAAGCTGGTTTGAAACTCAACATTAAAAAAACTAAGATCATGGCATCTGGCCCCATCACTTCCTGGCATATAGAAGGGGAAGAAATGGAAGCAGTGACAGATTTTACTTTCTTGGGTTCCAAGATCACCGCAGACGGTGACTGTAGCCATGAAATTAAAAGACGCTTGCTCCTTGGGAGGAAAGCTATGGCCAACCTAGACAGCATAGTAAGAAGCAGAGACATCACCTTGCCGACAAAGGTCCGTCTAATCAAAGCTATGGTTTTCCCAGTAGTAATGTATGGCTGTGAGAGCTGGACTATAAGGAAGGCTGAGCGCCGAAGAATTGATGCTTTCAAACTGTGGTGCTGGAGAAGACTCTTACGAGTGCCCTGGACTGCAAGGAGGTCAAATCAGTCCATCCTAAAGGAAATCAACCCTGAGTGCTCATTGGAAGGACAGATAATGAAGCTGAAGCTCCAATATTTTGGCCACCTAATGCGAAGAGAAAACTCCCTGGAAAAGACCCTGATGCTGGGAAAGACTGAAGGCAAAAGGAGAAGGGGACGGCAGAGGATGAGATGGCTAGATAGCATCACCGATGCAATGAATATGAACTTGAGCACGCTCCAGGAGAGAGCGCAGGACAGGAAGGCCTGGCGTGC
This sequence comes from Heloderma suspectum, assembly GCF_057233095.1. Classification (NCBI taxonomy): domain Eukaryota; kingdom Metazoa; phylum Chordata; class Lepidosauria; order Squamata; family Helodermatidae; genus Heloderma; species Heloderma suspectum. Next base: position 31,335,177 of record NC_139460.1, on the reverse strand, counting down.
TATGGTCCATGGGGTCACGAAGAGTCGGACACGACTGAACGACTGAACAACAACAACAACTGGGTTTCATATAATGTAACAGGTTTGTAAGAGAAACAGTTATTCTATGGATCTATTATTGGATGAAATCTCACTGTTTGCACACTGTCTTGATAATAAGAAACAGTCAACATTTATATCATGTTCAGCTAGAAGGGCATTCAATCTAGACAGTCAGAACCAGTCTTTAACGAGTATAGCAAATCCTCCGACTTCCATTCAAAGGGCGGTCTCCAATACTGCCGCTGCATCTCTGCTTGTTCTTTTGTATCTGCGGGACCAACTGCTAGCGCAACAGGAAGCTAGCACTTCCTAAAGCAAACCTGGAAACCAGTGCAAACACTAGTTTCTGGAACAGAAACTCCCCTCTGCGAGCTCCACTGACCCACCCTGTTCCAGAAACAAGCATTTCAGCTTGTTTCCAGTTGCTTCAGGAACCACTAGCTTTCCACTGCTCTAGCGGTGGGTTCTACTAGTGCAGAGGCAGCATTGGATACTTCTCAAGATAATCCTGTAATCTTAACAAGATGCCTTCTTGTATTGGACATATGGACACTCAAGTACATTAAATAATGTTCCCCCACTGTTCTGTACACAGATAAATTCTGAAAACTGACACTGTATAGAAATAACCATTTGCCTATTCCTGTAGATCTACAGGGAAATATTGAATAAGATTTAAACAGAGCAGAGAAAATGAATTATTTATTGTGAGGGTTAGTTCATTAAAATCATTTTGTTGAATTACAAAATATTTCAAAATAAAAACAAATCAACTCATGCAATATAATGCAATGGGTTAGAATATATACCTAATATTTCCAGGTTCCCATATTTTCAAATTTTAAACCAACTACAGAATCTAACTCCGTACACACTGCTGCACCTAATCCTGCTGGTAATGGTGCTGGCAGCAGGCAAATTCACAAAGATGGAAATAAACCAACCATATGCAAATATGTATATTTAAAATGATTCATGAAAAACCCACCCATATTCCAAGAGTGTTATGGCTATTTTGAAGTTTTCAATCAGAAACAGTAGGGGCCTCTCCCTAATTTCTACTATTGTGAACACAAAGAATAAGAGAAAACTATCTCAAACCACAGCAGGAAGCCAGATCTCCAGCACTGGATTAAGCTTCTTTGCAAACAGCAAATAAAGGCAGTGATCTGAAAAAGCTAATCAGTCCCTGCTGTGGTATTTAGACTACCTCGGTTACTGGTACTGGATGATGTTAAGCGTATTAAAAACATCTGTAGGTGAAATGAGGGATCCCAGTCTGTTTTACCCAGTTGCAAACACCACCTTTTAATCCTAGCTGAATTGTTGTTTCAGTGTGGTTATTTCTAGGTACTTTTAATATTGTTGCAGCATTGCTTATTTGGCAAGGGTAAGATAGTGAAATGACAAGCATAATGTCAACTGCAAAGACCCCTGGGAGTACAATGTAAGCACTATACTTAGGGGCTCCATGAAATGTATGTACACAGACGCATCTTAGTTTAGGAGATTAGCCATACATTTTATTGTGTACATTAAATATAAAGTTAATTGATTATGTACAGACATTTATTTGCTGCTGAGATACAAATAGCACTATGTCTATGCCATGTACATCCACTTAACTGTGTATGTCTTGCATCTTTGTATTTTATTCTTCTATCTTGTATTTTATCTTGTATTTTATCCTTTTAGTTTTGTAATCTGCCTAAAGAAAGTCTGTTACTGAGTAGATTAAAAATATAAACAAACAAAAATATGTGTTAATGCCACAATACGCAAGTTCATCTTTAAGATGTCACAGGAGTTATTTTTTTGTAAAAAGCACATTGTGGAGTTTATTTGCCCTTTACAAATCAAAGGAGTTACATTTAAGTCCATGGAAATAGATGTCATGCAACTCTGATAATAACCAGGGGCTTTTATCCTAAAAGCACTGAGGGAGCAATCCTATGGCCGCTAGACAACAGCTGGACGGCCATAGGATATGGTTTTTTCCAGGAACCAACCTCGGAGCCCATGCTCCGAGGTTGGTTTCCAGAGAACTGACCTCCCCGCACTTCCATGCTGCCTCCAAGGTAGCACAGAACAGGCTCGTCCTCCATGCTCACAAGAGGAGTGCGGAGTGGCCGGAAAGGGGCGTGGCTGGGGGCGTTCTGGGGAGGTGAGAGCATAGCTGCATGTATGACACATTCTATGTGTTGCACAGCAGCCTCCTTTCCCGCTCTGTGCTCCCGCGGCTAGACAGCCGAAATTGGCTGTCTAGCTGAAAAAGCAGGGCAGGAGGAGTGCAGCGGGAACAATAGGATTGCTCCCTTAAACTGTTGTTGTTGTTCAGTCATTAAGTTGTGTCCGACTCTTCGTGACCCCATGGACCATAGCATGCCGGGGCTTCCTGTCCTCTGCTCTCTCCCGGAGTGTGCTCAAGTTCATATTCATTGCATCGGTGATGCTATCTAGCCATCTCATCCTCTGCCGTCCCCTTCTCCTTTTGCCTTCAATCTTTCCCAGCATCAGGGTCTTTTCCAGGGAGTTTTCTCTTCGCATTAGGTGGCCAAAATATTTGAGCTTCAGTTTCAGTATCTGGCCTTCCAATGAGCAGTCAGGGTTGATTTCTTTTAGGATTGACTGATTTGACCTCCTTGCAGTCCAGGGGACTCGTAAGAGTCTTCTCCAGCACCACTGTTCAAAAGCATCAATTCTTTGGCGCTCAGCCTTCCTTATAGTCCAGCTCTCACAGCCATACATTACTACTGGGAAATCCCTTAAACTACAGGATTCCAGTTGCTTGGTTTGAAAGCAATCTCTCCTGAATGCCCATGGGATTTCTCTAGTGAGGAAAGTTCTCTAAAAAAGCTCAACAACACCAAGCTGCAGGAGACCTCATCCTCCAACCTTCTGCCAGTCTCAGCCCAAGTAAATTTATTTTGTGAAATGAAGGTGGGACAGGGCAGGGGAACAAACAGTAGAAAGGGCTAGCTGGTGACAACAGCCCTGTAGGCTTCATATTAAGGTTTGGCACTCCTGTGAACATACTTTGCTACTGCGATAAGTGGCAACTGTAGCTTCCACAGGAACATAGGAAACTGCTTTATCACAGGTCAGACTATTTCTCCGCTTAGACCACTCTGGCAATGGGGGCTCATGTAGGGTTCTTCTGCATCATCTACTATCTGATTCCCTTTTAACTGAAAATGCTAGGGATTGAACCTGGAACCTATATGCAGGCAAAACATTTGCTCTGCCACTGACCTATGATCCCTCACCAATTCACTGAACATTGTGAGACACTGGAAACTATAATTCCCATGCAACCCAGCAGCACTGTTCCCTCATCTTTTTTGTTTTTGTTTTTTTGGCATAGCTGGCTGCTACAAGCTCAACTCATAATGGGCCCAGGAATTCTAAACTGACAGTTAGCTTCTGAACTCACCCCAGTTCCAAACTTCATGATCACTAGATTACTCTAGAACAGGGGTCCCCAACCCCCGGGCCACGGACTGCTACCGGTCCGTGGCCTGTTAGGAACCGGTCTGTACAGCAGGAGGTGAGCGTAGGGGTGTGCGAAACCCTCTTACTTTGGGTCCGCGGGGGGAGGGAGGCGGCCCTCACCCCCGGAATCCTCGCCAGCCCTGTCCGGCTCCGCTCCACGGCGAGTCCACAGAGCTGCCGGCCAGCTCCGGCCGCTGGCAGACTTCCGGCTGCTGGGATGCAAATGGCATCCGCTATGCGGACACCATTTGCGTCCCTGTTCTTCAAGTAATAGGCTACGTAAATCTTTATGTAGCCTACTGCTGCAAAGAACATGGATACAAATGGACCCCCTGGTCTGTGGAAAAATTGTCTTCCACGAAACTGGTCCCTGGTGCCAAAAAGATTGGGGACCGCTGCTCTAGAAGGAAACAGTTTGCAGCTGCAACCACATGCCTTTGACAGTATAGCTCCATCCTGAATCAAATTCAGATTGTGTTAGCAAGTGGGTCACATCAAACATTGTAATCTCCAAACTATAGGCTGAAGATTGCAGATGTGTCCACAGGCTCATACATCCTTCCTTTCCTCTTCCTTCTTTCTCGTACGCAAATACCGCTAAGCAGGTTTGGCACCAAACCATGGTTTCAAGCCCATCAAACCATGCTTTGGAGGCAATTCTTGATTATCACTCACCAGTTTGCTTTATTAAGATATCACAGCAAATGATGGTTATCAAAAGTCATGGAAGCAAGGTAGAATGTACATGTAAAAGGTGAGGAAGAAGAAGACTATGAACCTTTATTCAGGTTATTACAGGTCATTAAAAAAGCAGCCTGTAGAGTTGATCTCTACAATTCTATGCCCTCTGCTTTGAGGGGCCAGAGATCCTCCTTTGTTCCAGCAAAAAACCAAACAAGAATATGCATCAAAATTCACCACTGATTATCTCTAGGTACAACTGCTTTAGTAAGGCTAAAGTGGATTTTATATAACACATAAGAATTATTCAGTGGCTTGGTCCAAGGCCCACCTAATTTAGCACTCTAAATGCTAAAGTGATGCTCTAGGAGGCTATTAAGTAGAGCATAGAGGTGGCAGTCATTCCCTGTTACTTGTCCCCAACATATGTTAATCAGGAAGTATGAAGGTGAGATTTGATTTTTAGCTATCATGGCTAGTAACTAGGGATGTGTATTAGATTTGGATGAAGTTGGAGCCCAAGGATAATCAGGCTACTTCGGTCCAGTTCTGTTGGGTCCCAAAGCGAAGCAAACTTCCCCCAAAGCCAACTGAACTGAAGCTGCTCCAGAATGAGGCTTCATTTGCAAAGTGTGTTTCAGATATAATACACGCCCACAGACTTTATGTTTCCAAATAACGTCTTTCATTTCTCTAAACACTGCAGGGAGAGGAGGGAGGAAGACTGACAGCTCTACTGTCAAATCCTAGGGCACGTTTTACATTGGTGGGAGATTCAGGAGAGATAAAAGGAAGTTTCACACAGCACATAATTAAACTATGGAATTCGCTACCACAGGATGTAGCGATGGCCACCAATCTAGATGTCTTTAAAAGGGGGTTAGACAAATTCCTGGAAGAAAAGGCTGTCAATGGCAACTAGTCTTGATGGCTGTATGCTACCTCCAGTTAGGGATGGGGGAGAAATCCTCCACGGACCCCAGTGAGGCCAGATTCAAAAGAAACCAGCCCCCCCCCCCCCGAGTCCACGGAGGATCGGAAGACTTACCTCCGCCTCCACGATGAATCCTCACCAGCCGGCTCCTCCCTGCTGGCCGGCTCCGAAGTGCCAGCGATACGGCCATTGCCGTATTGCTGGTGGGCCGGATTGACTGTGGCCGCAAATGGAATCCGGGACACCATTGCGGCCGTAAAGGCCTTAGTTTAAGGTAAATGCAGCCATTTACGGTTGCATTTACCTTAAACTAAGGCCTTTACGGCCGCAAATGGCATCCCAGACGCCATTTGCAGCCACAGTCAATCCGTCCCACCAGCTCTACGGCAATGGCGGCCGTATTGCTGGCACTTTGGAGCTGGCCGGCAGCTTTGTGGACTTGCTGCGGAGCGGAGCTGGCTGGCGAGGGTTCTGGGGGGGAGGGACAGATTGCCCCCCCCGCGGACCCCCAAGGAGTCCAAGTAAGGGGGTGTTGTACATCCCTACCTCCAGTACCAGAGGCTATGAGCCTATGTACCCCAATTGCTGGGGAACATGGGTGGGAGGGTGCTGTTGCGCTTGTGTCCTGCTTGTGGGTTCCTGGTCGACAGCTGGTTGGCCACTGTGTGAACAGAATGCTGGACTAGATGGACCTTTGGTCTGATCCAGCATGGCTCTTCTTATGTTCTTAAGGCCACCTCTATGATGTCTGTCATTTTCAGAAGGATTGTTGTTCAGTCGTGTCCGACTCTTCGTGATCCCATGGACCATAGCATGCCAGGCCTTCCTGTCCTGCGCTCTCTCCCGGTGCGTGCTCAAGTCCATATTCATTGCATCAGTGATGCTATCTAGCCATCTCATCCTCTGCCATCCCCTTCTCCTTTTGCCTTCAGAAGGATAGTCCACAAGAAACATAGTAGATAAGCACGTCCTTTTTTGGATACCCTTAATATGTAAAGGCTGCTCTTACAGAAAAATCCCTGAACTTATTTATCTGAAGCTTAGCAGGCTGGATCTCCTCAGAAGGGGCAATTATCCCTGTAAATTTCATCAAGTTCTAACAAGAAATACAAAAGTTATTGGCAGTTCCCTTAAAAAATAAAAATAAAGTACATACCACAAAAAACACTGCACTATTTTTCTGAGAGTTGGCAGGATTGAATCCCTCCCAAGGGGTTAATATGCCTTCAAATATCACCAACTGATATTTTTTCTGGCACACAGAAAAAAGTTATTGGCAGGATTTTTTAATTTCCCATGATAGTCAATGGGAGGCACGAACCTTCGGATTTCCAACTCTCAACTTGGGCTCAGTTCCCGAGTCGAAGTGGACAGCCTCCAGATTGCTTTGAGCAGAATTTGGCCATTTTCCAAAGCACTGAATCTGGGTCCAAACTGATGCTTGTGGTTGGTGCAAATCTCTGATAACCATGGTTTTTGCAAATCCACTTCAAATTATTGTTTTAATACCTATAGCAGGCGTAAGCAGTGCTTTGCTTCCTCTTTTCCTATTAAAATGGTCCGCCCCCGGAGATTAATGGATTCCGATGGATTCCAGAGGGCTCTGGGGGATTTTCCTGCTGGTATGGCTGGTGCTCCTGTCGAAGCCCAGGTCGCTCTGTGGAATGCAGAGATGACTCGGGCGGTTGACACGATCGCACCCAAGCGCCCTCTCCCTCTGAGCAGAGCCCGGCCAGCTCCTTGGTATACACCTGAGCTGAGGGCAATGAAGCAAGAGGGGAGACGGCTAGAACGCAGGTGGAGGAAAACTTGTGCTGAGTCTGACCGAACACAGGTAAGAGCCCACTATCGAGCCTACTCTGTGGCGGTGAGGGTGGCAAAGAGGCAGTTCTTTTCCACCAGCACTGCATCTTCTCAGTGTCGTCCAGCGGAGCTTTTCCGAGTGGTTCGCGGCCTGTTACATTCTGGGCCAGGGAGAGAGACGGTGGAACCCTCGGTAGCACGCTGTGACGAGTTTGCGCGGCACTTTGAGGATAAAGTCGCTCAGATTCGTCATGAATTGGACACCACCATTAATGCAGTTCCATTGGTAGAGGCGTTCAGAGCACCGTCTGGTCCAGTTTTATTGGATGAGTTTCAGTTACTGAGGCCTGAGGATGCGGACAAGGTGCTTGGCCAAGCCCGATCGACCACTTGTGTGCTTGACCCTTGCCCTTCATGGCTTATTAAATCAAACAAGGAGGGGTTGTCCGGCTGGGTCCAGGAGGTTGTAAATTCCTCCTTGAGAGAGGGAGTGGTGCCTGCTACTTTAAAAGAGGCAGTAATTAGACCACTCCTGAAAAAGCCTAACCTGGACCCAGAGGATGTTAACAATTATAGGCCAGTGGCCAACATCCCCTTCCTGGGCAAGGTGCTTGAGCGGGTGGTTGTAGGACAGCTCCAGGCACTCTTGAATGAAACGGATTATCTAGATCCATTTCAATCGGGCTTCAGGCCTGCTTTTGGAACGGAAACTGCCTTGGTCGCCCTGTGGGATGACCTCTGCCGGGAGAGGGACAGGGGGAGTGCGACCCTGTTGATTCTCCTGGACCTCTCAGCGGCTTTCGATACCATCGACCATGGTATCCTTCTGGATAGGTTGTCTGGGTTGGGAGTTGGAGGCACTGTACTACAGTGGTTCCGCTCCTACTTTGATGGCCGATTACAGAAGGTGGTGCTGGGGGATTATTGCTCTGTGCCATGGCAATTGTGCCATGGGGTTCCACAGGGCTCTATTCTATCCCACATGCTGTTTAACATCTACATGAAACCACTGGGGGAGGTTGTCCGGAGGTGTGGGCTGAGGTACCATCAATACGCGGATGACACCCAGCTCTACCTCTCTTTTTCATCAAAACCAGGTGAGGCAGTGGCTGTTCTGAACCAGTGCCTGGGCACGGTAATGGACTGGATGAGGGCTAATAAACTGAAACTCAATCCAGACAAGACGGAGGTACTGTTAGTGGGTGGTTCGTCTGCCCGGCTAGGTGATATTCAACCTGTTCTGGAGGGGGTTGCACTCCCCCTAAAGGATCAGGTTCGTAGTTTGGGGGTGCTCTTGGATCCAGAACTGTCACTTGAGGCACAGGTGAACTCAGTGGCACGGAGCACTTTTTATCAGCTTAGGCTGGTATACCAACTACACCCTTATCTGGACAGAGATAGCCTAGCTACAGTTATCCATGCTCTGATAACTTCTCGTCTGGATTACTGCAATGCGTTATACATGGGGCTGCCTTTGAAAACGGTCCGGAAACTTCAGCTGGTCCAAAACAGGGCAGCAAGATTGTTAACAGGGACTGGCCTGCGAGCTCATATTACACCAGTACTTTTCCAGCTGCGCTGGCTGCCAGTCCATTTCCGGGCCCGATTCAAAGTGCTGGTGTTAACATTCAAAGCCCTTAACGGCTTGGGGCCAGGTTACCTGAAGGATCGCCTCCTCCCATATGTGCCTGCCCGGACCTTAAGATCATCATCAGTGGCCCTTCTCCGTGAGCCCCTGCCAAAGGAAGTGAGGCGGGTGGCTACTAGGAGGAGGGCTTTTTCTGTTGTGGCACCCCGGCTCTGGAATGAGCTCCCTAGTGAGGTTCGCCTGGCGCCTACATTGTACTCCTTTCGGCGCCAGGTGAAGACCTTTTTATTTTCCCAGGCATTTTAGCTTTCTAAATTTTTATCTTTGCTGTTTTAAATCTGTATTTTAAACTCCTGTACTGCTGCTAGGTTTTATTGTGGTTGTATTGTTATATTGTGGTTTTAATGTTCTTTATATTTTAAATTGTTTTATTGTGTGTTGTTTGGTTTTAGTTTTTGTGAACCGCCCAGAGAGCTTCGGCTATTGGGCGGTATAGAAATGAAATAAATAAAATAATAAATAAATTTTGCAAAAGTCTAGAATGAAGGCAGAGATAAAGCCCCTTCTTTCTCCTGAACTGCAAAAAAACTCAGAAAAAAGAACAGTGTCTTCTCACTGGGAGGGAAAGGGTCAGCAGGGGCCACAAATAATGGATAACTATTAATGCAAGTCAAAAAAATGTAAGCCCTGCCCCTAAGCTACACCAGCAGATCTGAAACATCAGAATAACATGTCTACAATGTCAGCTTGTGGCACTGTGCTGGTGCAGCAGCTGGTACACCCCAGCTTCAGTACTTCTTTGTTGCTGCAGCAATTTTAAGATTGAGTCTATCAGTCTCACTAAGTTCAGCACAACTAATATGATGTATATACAAATATGCCAGTGTTAAATCATTTCTAGTTAACATCCCTGCACTTACCAGTGTGCTATTGCTGTTTATGGAAGAAACATTAACAATCTCAGATATGCAGATGATACCACTTTGATGGCTGAAAGTGAGGAGGAGCTGAGGAACCTTATGACAAAGGTGAAAGAAGAAAGTGCAAAGGCTGGGTTGCAGTTAAACCTCAAAAAAACCAAGATTATGGCAACCAGCTTGATTGGTAACTGGCAAATAGAGGGAGAAAACGTGGGGGCAGTGACAGACTTTGTCTTTCTAGGCACAAAGATTACTGCAAACGCTGACTGCAGCCAGGAAATCAGAAGACGTTTACTTCTTGGGAGGACAGCAATGTCAAATCTTGATAAAATAGTGAAGAGCAGAGACATCACACTGACAACAAAGGTCCGCACAGTTAAAGCAATGGTATTCCCCGCAGTAACTTATGGCTGTGAGAGCTGGACCACAAGGAAGGCTGAGCGAAGGAAGATAGATGCTTTGGAACTGTGGTGCTGGACGAAAATTCTGAGAGTGCCTTGGATTGCAAGAAGATCAGACCAGTCCATGCTCCAGGAAATAAAGCCAGACTGCTCACTTGAGGGAATGATATTAAAGGCAAAACAGAAGTACTTTGGCCACATAATGAGAAGACAGGAGACCCTGGAGAAAATGCTGATGCTAGGGAAAGTGGAAGGCAAAAGGAAGAGGGGCCAACCAAGGGCAAGGTGGATGGATGGTATTCTGGAGGTGACAGGCTCGACCTTGGAGGAGCTGGGGGTGGCGACAGCCGTGTGGGCTGGTCCATGAAGTCACGAAGAAACAACAACAAATTGCTGTTTATAATTCCACCCCCCAACACACACCATAAGTATGGTATAAAAAACCTGCAACTCTCCATAATACTCCATGCCTCTGATAAAGTGGACTCTAGTCCACGGAAGCTTATGCTATCTTTAAGGTGCCACATCTTTAAGGTGCCACAAAGCTCTTTGTTGTTTTTGCTGCAATAGACTAACTTGGCTACCCTGAAGAACTTGGTCAGAATATTGGTCAGACACCTCTCAGACTTTCAACAAATGCAAGTTTTCATGCACAACAGCCTGTTACTTATACAAATAAATTTTGGTACAGAATAATTAGGAAACTATGTTCTTTTTAAAAATAGGATATTAAAGCTATAAAGAAGAACAGGCCAAATTGAATGCTAATATAAAAACATGGAGAAAGACACAAACCTAGAAAAGAAGCAGCTAGTGAGACGTAGTAGATTTCAATTATTTCATAATAGAGTAATCCAGTAACGGTACTGCAAACCCAGCACAACTGACACTCAAATCTAATCCAGTATTATGCTTCTCACAATAGCTAAATCAGATTGCCTCAGGAGAAAGCTTAATATTCTCCCCTCCCTTCTCTGGCCCCACTGCCTTTTAGTATTGTGTGGGGAGCTGGATTTTCTATGACCTCAGCTTTCATCAACAGGCCCTGAGGCAAGGCTACTGTTCACTTCTGTGATCATCCTCTAGTTGGAGGAAGTGAAAAACACACTTCTTATTCCTACCCATCTAACTTAAGCATGCAATAATCTAAGAGCTGCTCAAATACCAAAGGTATCTGAAAGTTTTACCTGGGTAACCAAGTCAGTAGCGAATATCTTGAACATCACAGTTTTATTTAAAAAGTTCCTAGCCCTTTTGGTTGCAAAGGGAACATTAACATATAACTGGAATAATGCCTGAAACCAGATCTTTTAACAAGAATTACCACCTCCTCCCACCTGGACCACACCCCTGGGCAAGGAGCCTCTGTCAAGAAAAAACAGTGGAAACCCACCCTTGTGAATGACCACTCTTATCTTCTTTGGCATACAAGACCATTCTCAATTCTAAGCTCTGCTTGGAAGGATGTGGATGGGCCTGGAATCTACAATCCTGATCCCCACATGAGTGGAAGCTGCCTAAGAGAAGTGGGCTCTTGGAACTGGGAACCCTGCAAGCCAGGCACTGGTTACCTGCTCCCCATGCCATAGGGCAGATAAAATCTGATTTTCTTTTATTGTTGTGGTTTTAATATATTGTTCTATGATTGTTTACATTGTGGTGAAGTGGTTAGAGTGTTTGACTCTAAGCAGCAGAAACATCCAGAGCACAGGGCAAAGACCAACTCTACTCTTTCCCATATCTCAACTAAGAGTTTTCTCAATAGTCCGCCCACTTAGCTCAGAGTAAAAGCCTCAGATAAGCACTGAGGCATTCCTCCAAGTAAGTCCTTTTCAACGAATGACTGTATAAAAATATATTCAATGACCCTTATGTAATCAACATTTACTTTCCTTCAAACAGACAATCTCCCTTGAAATACTCAGATTTACATTGAATTTAATGTATTAAGCTTTTTGATGTCTAGAAATACTCCCAACACAATCCAGATTTAAAAGCGGTGAGGGAGGGAACATCTTTTTTCTGAATATATATATGCCCCCTGCCATTCTAATACTTTAAATGTCTATAAATGAGAGATTACAGAAAAAGCCTCTTTGTTAAAGTTTACTTGATGCATAAGTAATCTGTTTCTATTAAGGAAGATAATAGATCCCCTGCAAACCCTTAGCCACTTTATTTAAATTTCCAAACTTGGTTCTGCTATTTTCCATCACAAAATAAAATATAATTACCTATTAATTAGGGGGAATAGTCCCTTGAGAAACCATTAAAACCATGTCTAGTACATCACTCAGACATGCATGGACATTGCACTGGCAATGTGTGTTCAAAGCTTATAACTTGCTAGGCTACTCTCTCCTCGCCCCCTTGCTCCCAGCTGTTCTTTTTGTTTATGAATAAGAGATACAATCATGTATTTTGCAACTGGGGCCCCTAAGTTGAAACTGCACTCAATAAATTTTAGCCCTTAAGTGGATAGAACTATTTTAATGTACTATTTTGGTACTATTTAGAAAATACATTTTCACTGACAGCTATACATGCTGAGCCTTTTCTCCAGCAGACTATACTGGATATATCCATAAGAAGTCTTCCATTTTGCTCTGTACATGAAAAATGTAATCATATGCAGTGAAATGGGGATTGGAAAATTTCCATGACTATATTTTTCTGTGAAATATTTGCCACTTTTAGAAATACTAATTAACTTTATGAAATGATGTAACATAACGAATGAATGCAATACAAGTTAAATCGGCCAACTTTAATAATGAATACAGTACTAATCAAAAATAAAACTTGTAATTAACTTTTTCGGGTGCCTACTCCTAGGAAGCATATATATTTATGCACAATTCTTCAGGCATACTAAAATTAGTATGTTCAGCACCTTTTTCCCCCTAAAGCTGTGATCCCAAACACACTTACTAGGGAAAAAGTTTATTGAGTTCAATGGGACTTACTTCTGACTAAACATGCATAGGATTGTGCTGTTTAAGATCTAAATAATGTAATGCAAGTGTATACTATTAAATTGCTATGTCATAAAATATTTAAGTATTTTTATATATTTAATATAAAATATACTTTATATTTAAGTATATATCCTCCAGCAAAGGAGATCATTACCTTGTCGTGGTGCTGGAGCTTGAGCACCTCAATGACGTCATGAGCTAAACCATGAAGGGTCACCCAAGACGGGAAGGTCATGGCAGAGAGGTCAGACTAAATACGATCCCTGGGGAAGGAAACGGCAACCCACTCCAGTATTCTTGCCATGAAAACTAAATGGATCAGTACAACCAGAGATATGTCGGTATACCATCAGAAGATGGGACTCCCAGGTTGGAAGATGGTCAAAATGCTACTGGGGAGGAACAGAGGATAAGTTCAACTAGCCCCAGATGTGATGACGCAGCTAGCTCAAAGCCGAAAGGACAGCTAGCAGCCGATGGTGCTGGTGGTGAACGACAAATCCGATGTTCTAAAGATCAACACACCATAGGAACCTGGAATGTAAGATCTATGAGCCAGGGCAAATTGGATGTGGTTACTGGGGAGATGTCAAGATTAAATATAGACACTTTGGGTGTCAGTGAACTGAAATGGACCGGAATGGGCCACTTCACATCAAATGACCACCAGATCTACTACTGTGGACAAGAGGACCACAGAAGAAATGGAGTAGCCTTCATAATTAATAATAAAGGGGCTAAAGCAGTGCTTGGATACAATCCAAAAAATGACAGAATGATCTCAGTTCAAATTCAGGGTAAGCCATTTAACATCACAGTGATCCAAATATACGCGCCAACCACAGATGCTGAAGAAGCAGAAGTAGATCAGTTCTATGAGGATCTGCAGCACCTACTGGATGTTGTTGTTGTTCAGTCGTTCAGTCGTGTCCGACTCTTCGTGACCCCATGGACCAAAGCACGCCAGGCCTTCCTGTCCTGCGCTCTCTCCCGGAGCGTGCTCAAGTTCATATTCATTGCATCGGTGATGCTATCTAGCCATCTCATCCTCTGCCGTCCCCTTCTCCTTTTGCCTTCAGTCTTTCCCAGCATCAGGGTCTTTTCCAGAGAGTTTTCTCTTTGCATTAGGTGGCCAAAATATTGGAGCTTCAGCTTCAGTATCTGTCCTTCCAATGAGCACTCAGGGTTGATTTCCTTTAGGATGGACTGATCTGACCTCCTTGCAGTCCAGGGGACTCGTAAGAGTCTTCTCCAGCACCACAGTTCGAAAGCATCAATTCTTCGGCACTCAGCCTTCCTTATAGTCCAGCTCTCACAGCCATACATTACTACTGGGAAAACCATAGCTTTGATTAGACGGACCTTTGTCGGCAAGGTGATGTCTCTGCTTCTTACTATGCTGTCTAGGTTTGCCATAGCTTTCCTCCCAAGGAGCAAGCGTCTTTGAATTTCATGGCTACAGTCACCGTCTGCGGTGATCTTGGAGCCCAAGAAAGTAAAATCTGTCACTGCTTCCATTTCTTCCCCTTCTATATGCCAGGAAGTGATAGGGCCAGATGCCATGATCTTAGTTTTTTTAATGTTGAGTTTCAAACCAGCTTTTGCACTCTCCACTTTCACCCTCAACAAGAGGCTCTTGAGATCCTCTTCGCTTTCTGCCATTAGGGTGGTATCATCTGCATATCGGAGGTTGTTGATAATTCTCCCGGCAATCTTAATTCCGACCTCTGATTCATCCAACCCGGCATTTCTCATGATGTACTCTGCATATAAGTTAAATAAGCAGGGTGACAATATGCAGCCTTGTCGTACTCCTTTCCCAATTTTGAACCACTCGGTTGTTCCATGTCTGGTTCTTACTGTTGCTTCTTGACCCTCGTACAGGTTTCTCAGGAGACAGATAAGGTGGTCTGGTATTTCCATCACTTTAAGAATTTGCCACAGTTTGTTGTGATCCACACAATCAAAGGCTTTAGCGTAGTCAATGAAGCAGAAATAGACGTTTTTCTGGAATTCTCTTGCTTTCTCCATGATCCAGCGAATGTTGGCGATTTGATCTCTAGTTCCTCTGCCTCTTCGAAACCCAGCTTGTACTTCCGGTAGTTCTCGGTTCGCATACTGCTGAAGCCTAGCTTGTAGGATTTTGAGCATCACCTTGCTGGCATGTGAAATGAGCGCAATTGTGCAGTAGTTTGAACACTCTTTGGCGTTGCCCTTCTTTGCAATTGGAATGTAAACTGACCTTTTCCAATCTTGCGGCCATTGTTGAGTGTTCCAAATTTGTTGGCATATTGAATGCAGCACTTTAACAGCATCATCTTTTAGGATTTTAAATAGCTCAGCTGGAAGACTGTCATCTCCACTAGCTTTGTTGTTAGTAATGCTTCCTAAGGCCCACTTGACTTCACTCTCGAGGATGTCCGGCTCAAGTTCAGTGACCGCACTATCATGGCTATCAGGGACATTCAGATCTTTCCTGTATAGTTCTTCTGTGTATTCTTTCTACCTCTTCTTAATCTCATCTGCATCTGTTAGGTCCCTGCCTTCTTTGTCCTTGATCATGCCCATCTTTGCACAAAATGTTCCCTTGAGATCTCCGATTTTCTTGGAGATCTCTAGTCTTTCCCATTCTGTTGTTTTCCTCCATTTCTTTGCATTGTTCATTTAAGAAGGCCTTCTTGTCTCTCCTTGCTATTCTCTGGAACTCTGCATTCAGTTGGATATGTCTTCCCCTTTCTCCCTTCCTTTCGCTTCCCTTCTTTCCTCAGCTACTTGTAAAGCCTCATCAGACAGCCACTTGGCTTTCTTGCATTTCTTTTTCTTTGGGATGGATTGAGTTGCTGCCTCCTGAACAATGTTACGAACCTCCGTCCATAGTTCCTCAGGCACTCTGTCTATCAGGTCTAATCCCTGAAATCTATTCCTCACCTCCATTGTATATTCATAAGGGATATGATTTAGGTCATACCTGAATGGTTTAGTGGTTTTCCGATCACTGCCTTGTTGTGGCGAAGGGGCTTGCGTAACTCAGTGAAGCCATAAGCTATGCCGTGCAGGGCCACCCAAGACGGACAGGTCATGGCAAAGAGTTCTGACAAATGTGGTCCACTGGAGAAGGAAATGGCAACCCATTCCAGTATTCTTGCCAAGAAAACCCCATGGAACGTATCACAAGGCTAAAAGAGATGACGCCGGAAGATGAGCCCCTCAGGTCGGAAGGTGTCCAATATACTACTGGGGAAGAGCAGAGGGTATTTCCAAGTAGCGCCAGAAAGAGTGAAGCGGCTGGGCCAAAGCCAAAAGGACACTCAGCTGTGGATGTGTGTGGTGGTGAAAAGAAATTCCGATGCTGTAAAGAACAATATTGTTTAGGAACCTGGAATGTCAGATCAATGAATCAAGGTAAGCTGGAGGTGGTCAAACATGAGATGGCAAGATTGAACATCGACATCTTGGGAATCAGTGAACTAAAATGGACAAGCATGGGCGAATTTAATTCAGGTGACCATCATATCTACTATTGTGGGCAAGAATCCCTTAGAAGAAATGGAGTAGCACTCATAGTCAACAAAAGGGTGGGAAAAGCAGTACTGGGGTACAATCTCAAAAACGATAGAATGATCTCAGTACGAATCCAAGGCAAACCATTCAACATCACAGTAATTCAAGTCTATGCCCCAACCACTGATGCCGAAGAAGCTGAGGTTGATCGGTTCTATGAAGACCTACAACACCTTCTAGAACTAACACCAAAAAAAGATGTCCTCTTCATCATAGGGGATTGGAATGCTAAAGTAGGAAGTCAAGAAATCACTGGGATAACAGGCAGGCATGGCCTTGGTGTACAAAATGAAGCAGGACAAAAGCTAATAGAGTTTTGCCAAGAGAACATGCTGATCATAGCAAACACTCTTTTCCAACAGCACAAGAGACCTACTGGATAGTACGCCAAAAAAGATGTCATTACAGGAGACTGGAATAATAAGGTGGGTAGTCAAACGACACCTGGAATTACAGGCAAGCATGGTCTGGGAAAACAAAATGAAGCAGGACATAGGCTGATAGAATTTTGCCAAGACAACGCACTGTGCATAACAAACGCTCTCTTCCAACAACCTAAGAGACGACTTTATACATGGACTTCACCAGACAGTCGACACCAAAATCAGATTGACTACATCCTTTGTAGCCAAAGGTGGCGGACGTCTATGCAGTTGGTAAAAACAAGACCTGGAGCTGATTGTAGTTCAGATCACGAACTTCTTATTGCACAATTTAGAATCAGACTAAAGAGAATAGGGAAGACCCACAGATCAGTTAGATATGAGCTCACTAATATTCCTCATGAATATGCAGTGGAGGTGAAGAATAAATTTAAGGGACTAGATTTAGTAGATAGGGTCCCGGAAGAACTATGGACAGAAGTTCGCAACATTGTTCAGGAGGCGGCAACAAAAAACGTCCCAAAGAAAAAGAAAACCAAGAAGGCAAGATGGCTGTCTGCTGAGACACTGGAAGCAGCCCAAGAAAGAAGGAAAGCAAAAGGCAACAGTGATAGGGGGAGATATGCCCAATTAAATGCAAAATTCCAGAGGTTAGCCAGAAGAGATCAGGAATTATTTTTAAACAAGCAATGCGCGGAAGCGGAAGAAGATAATAGAATAGGAAGGACAAGAGACCTCTTCCAGAAAATTAGAAACATCGGAGGTAAATTCCAGGCAAAAATGGGTATGATCAAAAACAAAGATGGCAAGGACCTAACAGAAGCAGAAGAGATCAAGAAATGTGGCAAGAATATATGGAAGATCTGTATAGGAAGGATAATAATAACAGGGATAGATCTGACGGTGTGGTCAGTGAGCTAGAGCCAGACATCCTGAAGAGTGAGGTTGAATGGGCCTTTAGAAGCATTGCTAATAACAAGACAGCAGGAGATGATGGTATCCCAGCTGAACTGTTTAAAATCTTGCAAGATGATGCTGTCAAGGTGATGCATGCCATATGCCAGCAAATTTGGAAAACACAAGAATGGCCAACAGATTGGAAAAAATCAACCTATATCCCCATACCAAAAAAGGGAAGTACCAAAGAATGTGCAAACTATCGAACAGTGGCACTTATTTCACTTGCCAGTAAAGTAATGCTCAAGATCTTGCAAGGTAGACTCCAGCAATTCATGGAACGAGAATTGCCAGATGTACAAGCTGGGTTTAGAAAAGGCAGAGGAACAAGAGACCAAATTATCAATATCCGCTGGATAATGGAGAAAGCCAGGGAGTTTCAGAAAAACATCTATTTCTGTTTTATTGACTATTCTAAAGCCTTTGACTGTGTGGATCATCACAAATTGTGGCAAGTTCTTGGTGGTATAAGGATACCAAGTCATCTTGTCTGCCTCCTGAGGAATCTGTATAATGACCAAGTAGCAACGGTAAGAACAGACCACGGAACAACGGACTGGTTTAAGATTGGGAAAGGAGCACGGCAGGGTTGTATACTCTCACCCTACCTATTCAACCTGTACACAGAACACATCATGCGACGTGCTGGGCTTGATGAAGCCAAGGCTGGAGTTAAAATCGCTGGAAGAAACATTTAACGATCTCAGATATGCAGATGATGCCACTTTGATGGTTGGAAGCGAGGAGGAGCTGAGGAACCTTATGACAAAGGTGAAAGAAGAAAGTGCAAAGGCTGGGTTGCAGTTAAACCTCAAAAAAACCAAGATTATGGCAACCAGCTTGATTGAGAACTGGCAAATAGAGGGAGAAAACGCGGAGGCAGTGACAGACTTTGTCTTTCTAGGCGCAAAGATTACTGCAGACGCTGACTGCAGCCAGGAAATCAGAAGACGTTTACTTCTTGGGAGGACAGCAATGACAAATCTTGATAAAATAGTGAAGAGCAGAGACATCACACTGACAACAAAGGTCCGCACAGTTAAAGCAATGGTATTCCCCGCAGTAACTTATGGCTGCAAGAGCTGGACCACAAGGAAGGCTGAGCGAAGGAAGATAGATGCTGTTGAACTGTGGTGCTGGGGGAAAATTCTGAGAGTGCCTTGGACTGCAAGAAGATCAGACCAGTCCATACTCCAGGAAATAAAGCCAGACTGCTCACTTGAGGGAAGGATATTAAAAGCAAAACTGAAGTACTTTGGCCACATAATGAGAAGACAGGAGACCCTGGAGAAAATGCTGATGCTAGGGAAAGTGGAAGGCAAAAGGAAGAGGGGCTGACCAAGGGCAAGGTGGATGGATGATATTCTGGAGGTGACGGACTTGACCTTGGGGACCTGGGGGTGGCGACGGCTGACAGGAAGCTCTGGCGTGGGCTGTTCCATGAAGTCACGAAGAGTCGGAAGTGACTGACCGAATAAACAACAACCACAAAATATTTACAAGCATTCCAATAAAAATATCCAAGTTAAACTTTCACATTTGTTGAAATATTTATTTTAAGCATTTGTACCCCACTCTTTAGCCAAAATGGCTTCCAGAGCAGCTTACAAATATTAGTAGTATGACAGTCCCTGCCCTCAGGCTTACAATATAAAAGACACAATGCACAAGGAAAAAGGGAGGAGGAGGGAGGAGGAAAAAGCAAGCTCCGTTCTTAAAACTACAGTTCCTATTACGACCAACTGGGATGGAGACAGTTTAGGTAGCCTGATGAAATGGCTGCTGTCTAGGTGACAACTGGATACAGTCAAAGACAGCTGGGCTCTCAGGAGCAGCATTGGAAGAGCCCTGCTTTTCTTCGCTCCTTCTGCTCTGATTCTGATAGTATATTTCATGTAAATCACACTGTGTGCTTTACTTAATGTTTCCCCCTAATCAAATATTTCAGTTTAACTACTTTGGGCTATTGGAAAAACTTTTCAGATATATCTACAGGTTGAAAAATTAACATGATAATTCATTTTTAGTTTTGTTACTAAATGTAAGTCAACTAAGGGAGCAATCCTATTGCCGCTAGACAGCAGCTGGATGGCCATAGGATATGGTGCTTTCCAGGAACCGACCTCGGAACCCGCACTGCGAGGCTGGATCCTGGAGAACCGACCTTTCCCCGCTTCCACACTGCCTCTGAGGCCGTCCTCCGCACTCAGAAAAGGATCACGGAGCGGCTGGAAAGCGGTGTTGCTTGGGGTGTTCTGGGGTGGGGACAGCGTAGCTGCCTGTACAACACATCCTATGTGCCATACAGCAGCCTCCTTCCCCACTCCATGCTCCCATGGCTAGACAGCCGCAATTGGCTGTCTAGCCGAAAGAGCAGGGCAGGAGAACTGCGGAGGGAATGATCCCCTCTGTGTTTCTCCTGCCCTGCTTTGGATAGGCGGTCGCCTTCAAGTTTGCAGGCGGCCGCTTATCTAGATAGGATTGTGCCCTAAATATGCTTAATCAGATCTCCATGAATTGGAAAATTTTCCAATTCAAAATTTTCCAGAAGATCCACATCACTGATCATGTGTTATGTTTTTCTTGTGACAATGTTAAGCAACCAAGCACCTGCTATATAACTGCAAAACTGTCATGCTAACCACAATACTTTAATTGAATTGTGGTCTGGCAACAAAACAATAAACATAGCAAAGTACAATATCCACATATATTAGTTTAAAATAACTCAATATTCCTGTAAAGTGTGGTGGTTAGTTTCTTGTTTGAACAGTGGAAATCCAGCTTCAAATCTCCAGTCCATAGGGCTGATTCATACATTTTTGTTTGCCATGAATACACCATAGGTGCTGAAATAATAGAACTGTGGCGGAATTATGCCAAAGTTTAAATAAATTATATATTTTCTACAACAATAAAGAAGAATGTATATTTAAATGCATAGCTGTAAGAATAGTTGTAACAGCACAAGTTGCTTCGAAAAACTGTGGAATCCCCGACACTGAAGATTCTTAAGACAAGCCTAAAGACAAAGAGCTGGATCCAGACTAACAGTGCAAACCTTTAGGGGTCTACTAAGAAGTAAGACTCACTGAATTCATTGGGCCTTGCTCCCAGGAAAGAAGGTATAAGGTTTAACTGCCAGTTGGCTAAACTTTGTTCCCACTGAAATCAGTAGGTCTGAAAAAGTCACTAACTTGTCCCACTGATTTCAATAGCAGCTAAGTTCAACTGACTGTGAAATCCCATTCATATTTACTCAGAAGTACATCCCACAGGGTTCTATGGTGTGTAGAGGACTGCAGCCTTAGTTGGGATTCTACCCAATCTGTTTGCAAAGAATGCATTAGAAATCTGATTTTTTTTTCAGGGCTGCAAGTTCTAAGAGTTGGATGACCTTTGTATTCCATCTTGGTAATTTAGGTATGACAACCACTGATATAGGATGGAAAATGTTCCAGCATTTTCTGTGGAAAATTTTCAATTTCTACAATTCCATTGTTTCATAATTAATGGCTACAAAACCAGTTAAATATGTTTCAAAGTTGAAATTAACTTTTTCAGGTGAAATCTTTGGGAAGCATGTCTTTATCTAATGCCTTCATTTTAATTGTACAATATTTAGAAGCATTCCAATAAAATAATTTCCAAGCAAAGTGTTGAAAACAACATTTGTACCACATTATGTTTGCTATTTGAATGTTTATATCTAATTAAATATTTCAATTCAACTACTTTTGACTATTGGAAAACATGTTTCAGCTACTTATACAGCACATAAAATTAATATGCTGTATTTTTGTCTTGTTTAATAAATTTGTCAAACATGCTAAATCAGATCCCAATCAGTTTAGGGTACTGGACAAAAACTGCTTTGAATTTTGCTGGAAAACATTGCATTTATACTTATGAACACTACATGTATACTAAGGGACCAATGTTACCCTCAAACAAAAAATAGGTAGATGTGAAGATAAATCTGCCTAACATCTACACTTAAGATCTTTTTGGACTGACTAAATTGTTTACTTTCAGAAAATCATACATTTTCTTCGCAGAAAATTGAGAGGGCAATTCAGAATACCTATTACATATCTGCATTTATGTACACCTCCTATTCCTCTCTGCAATCAACACAAGCATACTTTTCCAAAAGTTCAAACTTGTCCATTTCCTAACAATGACAAATGCATGTAATACATTTGAAAGTCTTGCACTGGAAACTGGAACCGGCAGAACAATTAACATCAATATATACTGATGTTTACAACATCTCCTATTGCTGAGAGATGGCATTAAAGTGTTACTTTCCAGAATTAATTCCCAGCATCAGCAGATGGTTGGTGGGCCAGTCTTAGCAAAAGCTTTTCCTTATGAGAACCAAACATTTTTTTAACTTGCGTATTTTTCTATACACATGGGAAAAACCTACACATTTCTGAGTGCTCTTCAGCTGCAGTGAGATAAACAACTTATGTGCTAAATGAACAGCAAATGTACGTTTTATCAAGATGTCTACTTATCGCCAGAAGCTGATGGGTTCTCTTTGCAAATGAAATATAAATGTATAATGGTTTTAGCAAGATATATGCATAACATTAAACTGTGGCAAATTCTGAAAGTGATGGGAGTACCAGACCACCTTACCTGTCTCCTGAGAAACCTGTACGAGGGTCAAGAAGCAACAGTAAGAACCAGACATGGAACAACCGATTGGTTCAAAATTGGGAAAGGAGTACGACAAGGCTGCATATTGTCACCCTGCTTATTTAACTTATATGCAGAGTACATCATGAGAAATGCCGGGTTGGATGAATCACAGGTCAGAATTAAGATTGCTGGGAGAATTATCAACAACCTCCGATATGCAGACGATACCACCCTAATGGCAGAAAGCGAAGAGGATCTAAAGAGCCTCTTGTTGAGGGTGAAAGAGGAGAGTGCAAAAGCTGGTTTGAAACTCAACATTAAAAAAACTAAGATCATGGCATCTGGCCCCATCACTTCCTGGCATATAGAAGGGGAAGAAATGGAAGCAGTGACAGATTTTACTTTCTTGGGCTCCAAGATCACCGCAGACGGTGACTGTAGCCATGAAATTAAAAGACGCTTGCTCCTGGGGAGGAAAGCTATGGCCAACCTAGACAGCATAGTAAGAAGCAGAGACATCACCTTGCCGACAAAGGTCCGTCTAATCAAAGCTATGGTTTTCCCAGTAGTAATGTATGGCTGTGAGAGCTGGACTATAAGGAAGGCTGAGCGCCGAAGAATTGATGCTTTCAAACTGTGGTGCTGGAGAAGACTCTTACGAGTCCCCTGGACTGCAAGGAGGTCAAATCAGTCCATCCTCAAGGAAATCAACCCTGAGTGCTCATTGGAAGGACAGATAATGAAGCTGAAGCTCCAATATTTTGGCCACCTAATGCGAAGAGAAAACTCCCTGGAAAAGACCCTGATGCTGGGAAAGACTGAAGGCAAAAGGAGAAGGGGACGGCAGAGGATGAGATGGCTAGATAGCATCACCGATGCAATGAATATGAACTTGAGCACTCTCCGGGAGAGAGCGCAGGACAGGAAGGTCTGGCGTGCTATGGTCCATGGGGTCACGAAGAGTCGGACACGACTGAACGACTGAACAACAACAAATGCATAACATTGTGCCATTTATTGCATGTAGTTTTGTGGATTCTGAACTGGAATATCTAGCTTTATTACCTTTTGAAAACAAAGTTTTATCAATATTCATTTGTGAGCAAAACTTATCATTCCATTTTGCTGGAAGATCCTAGCTTTTCCATTCTTTTTCTGTCATATTTATGGAACCTAATGTCTGGCTTTAATCCAGAATGAGAATAACATAAAGACATTTTTGCAAGAAACTGCAAAAATAAACTCTTATTTTAGTATCTTAAAGTGGAGTTCAGCATCAAACATGAAGTCTGGAGTGGCTTCTTGTTACCCAGCTACTCCCTCCAGCAGAAAATAGTAATGTTCTCCCAACCCCCAAAATTCAGCTGAAACCCATAAAACACAAAATCCTTTATATACTGAGTTTCCAGCAACATTTGCTTGTGCAGATATACTTCCTGAACAGTATTAGCAATCAAGTTCAGTTTCTTTGTGAACTAAACAGAAATTATGACATTTATAATTTCCGTCAATTCAGCGGACTCATTAACGTTTATGTAACGATTCTCAGCATTACAATTAACAAGTAAACCAGTTACACTCTAGAATTAATTAAGTAGACAAGTTGCTTCCCCTTGCCCACAGTAGAGATACATGGGCATTTGTTGGAAAATTATGCTCAGTTATGTGCATTACCCGCCAGCTGTTGAAAAAAACAACACTCAAGATGTTTATGGTGAATTTATTTGTAGGTGTTTTCTATGCACTATGCTTCTGTGATGACTGCCTATTTGTCCCTCATAGTTGCTTTGCTCATACCTTTCCTAGTAACATCTGAAGGAACAATTTTCTAATGATTATTAAGCTAATAGTAACTCGTCAATAGAAATTAGAAAAAACAGAACAATGAACTGCATTTCAAGGAGCTTGGTAAATGACAGGGCAAATGCCACATGTCCTTGCTAACATCCTTCAAACACTTATCTCACTACTGTATATTGCAAAGAAGATACTGGGTTTTCCCCTTCACCAGCATTGCTATATTTACATATTAATTATGAACATACAGTACTTTTCAGTGCCAGCATGGCCCGTTTTTCCACATCTTAGATGTGCTCACCAAGCTGAACAGGTTTCAGGGCAGGAAGACCACTGCACTAGTCCCTGGTAACTCATTTCCTGATATTCCATCATACTGAACTTGTAAAAATGATCTTGTAAGAACATACAGGCTATCAGTTAACATATGGAAAACATGGTCTAAGTTGTGCATATTAATTTTCCTGTTAAGTAGGCCTTAAACCAAGAGAAAATTAAATAGTGGGCATGCTTTTGCTGAAGCTGAAGGTTATACAAAATGCATTTGTTTGTTCTTAAGTTTTGCAGAGGAGGAAATTGAAATTTATTGTAAATAAAAATAAAGGAGATATCTGGATGACACTAAGTATGAATCAACTTTATCTTAACAATGGATGGTAGACAGATGATGGAGGGCGCAAGCCTATGGGGATAGGCAGCCACGTCTGAACTCGGAGGCGACTGCCTATCCAATACAGGGCAGGAGAAGCATGGAGGGGATTGTTCCCTCTGTGCTTCTCCTGCCCTGCATTTGTGGTTAGACAGTTGATTTCAGCTGTCTAGCCATGAGAAGGCAGAGCGGGGAGGGGGCTGCCAGACAACACATAGGATGTGTTGTACCAGCATTTCTGCCTTCCCCACCCCAGAATGCCCCATTTTGGCTGCTCTGTGTTCCCCTTCTGAGCTCGGGGCTGTTCTGCACTGCCTGCAAGGCAGTGCGGAAAGGTCAGTTTTCTGGGAACCAACCTTGGAGCGCAGGCTCTGAGGTCGGTTCCCAGAAAACCAGATATCCTATGGATGTCTAGCCACTGACTAGCAGCCATAGGATTACTCCCTTAATCAAATTGTTTAAATAGAAAACAAGATTTCTGGACATCAAGTTGCTTGTTTTCTTACACCCCAAACACCAACCCTTCTTCAAATTGCCTCATTCTTCTCCGTCTGAAATTAGGGAGTTCCTTCTTTGTTTGACACATTAACTATAGTTCTGTCATGTTGTACAAAGTAAGAATAACAGAGAATAAGGATTTCTTCCCCACAGTCAATGTATAAAGAGCTCATTGTCACTTGCCAATTCCCACTTATCACAAAGCAGGTAGACATGCTTAGCGCTGCAGAGTCACAACTTGGTCTTGGCCATTTTTAACTGACTTGCTGGGAGGTCTGAGTAAACATGATTAGGACTTTGGTGTAAGTTTTAATTTACCATCCTCTCAAAGGGTAAATAACCTAACAGGCCAAAGTATGTATGAAACTGCCATAGAGCATCTCTACACCAGCCTAAAATCCCACATATAAAACAGGGCTTCCTGCTTCCATTTTAAATGTAGGATCATGGCGGATTCTGCTTATACGTGCTTCCTTTCCTCCCTCTCCCCCTCCTTTTCCTCCTTATCTGAGTCTTCTATATGTTTCACTATACAGCCGCTAGATGGTGCTGTGGTCTAGCTCTTCCTATTGTGGGTTTTCCTTTTTCATAAGGAAAATGAAGCGGAATTCAAGTGCAGTAATTTGATAGCTCATTATCACCAATCTTCTTAACAATGTAATAAAGGTCATTTGGTGCAGGAGCTGCCCTGAAGGTTAACAACATCATCTAAAGGGCCTGTAAACACCATGAGTAACAATCGCAATAGCAGGATAAAAGCTCCATGTGAAGAAGCCCGTAGTTTAAGACAGTTTATTGGTCCAGCTGGCTCAATATGGTCACTTCCTAACATGCAGAAACTCTAAAGGTCTCAGGCAGAGGTCTAGTCCTGCTATGTTTATTTTATTTATTAGATTTATTAGCTGCCCATACCTTAAAGATGCTGGGATCTTACACGTGCATGTATAGCATGTATTCTTCCACTGACCTATGTACTTTCCCATTAGTTACCGTATTTCTAACCACTGAGATACTTCCCCAGAGTGGATTCAGATTACCATTTGAGGCAGTTATGCATATCTGGGACAGGAGAGATGTTTGGACTCTCTAGTACATCAGACATGTAGAGAAACTTCTGCCCCTCAGCTCCTGGTTCAGATGGGATTTTGTTTGTTTCTTAACAGGTCGAAATCCATGTCTACCTCATCCATAGAAACTCCAGGACCAGACTGCAAGGAATCCTGAAAAACAGTAGATATGGGGCTAAGACAGTAGGCATGAGGAGAGATAGTGACTGGATGGTATTTGGGAGGTTTGAGAGACAACCCACATTCACCACAATGACTGAACATCCACAAAACCAGCTCCGATGCTGACTCAGTCGAAGCAGAGCTTATTTCATGAGGTCTGTGAAAGAATGATAAGCTTATCTAATCCAACATTACATGTTTAGGTAGAGGAAATGCTTTTAGAAAGTGTAACAGCTGCTCAGTCAATCCTAAGCTAGAAAAAAATAGATGTGCCACAGGGCTAATTAAGTAGGTAATATATATCTAATTGTGGACAAGTATGCTCAGATAGCACAAGAAGCCCAGATCAATCTCCTGTTTAGATTTTCTGCCATCTGCTCATGATTGAAATGAATCAACCACTACACCAGCTGTTTAAAGCAGTTTGATCTTTGTAGGCATATACATTAAGAACATAAGAGGAGCCATGCTGGATCAGACCAAGGGTCCACCTTGTCCAGCATTCTGTTCACACAGTGGCCAACCAGCTGTCGACCAGAAACCTACAAGCAGGACACGAGCGCAACAGCACCCTCCCACCCATTTTCCCCAGCAACTGGTGCACATAGGCTCACAGCCTCTGGTACTGGAGGAAGCACACAGCCATCAAGACTAGTTGCCATTGATAGACTTTTCCTCCAGGAATTTGTCTAACCCCCTTTTAAAGCCATCCAAATTAGTGGCCACACCAATAGTGCAATCATATACATATATCTATTCTGAAGTACGTCCCATCAAGTTTACTGGGGCTTACTCCCAGGTAAGTGCATATAGGATTTCTGGATTCCATACCAGGTTTCAGGAAG
Source organism: Heloderma suspectum (assembly GCF_057233095.1). Taxonomy (NCBI): domain Eukaryota; kingdom Metazoa; phylum Chordata; class Lepidosauria; order Squamata; family Helodermatidae; genus Heloderma; species Heloderma suspectum. Next base: position 31,307,769 of record NC_139460.1, on the reverse strand, counting down.
ATCTGTAAAACTAAAGTTGAATAGCTACTGTGATTATGAAACTACCTGCAAGATCCCAAGTCTCAATGCAGATTGTGGACAAAGAAATAAATACAACAGTGAGCTTCTGCCAATTGATTTTTAAGTTATCTCAGATATATGCCTTCCACCAGCAACTGGGACAAATAATATTTCCCTAGAGGAAATGAGATGTTTTACTGCACAGAAGGAAGGTATGAAAGACAATTAGGAAACCATCCAATAATGTTGAATAACACTTGCCAATTAAACCACAGTCCATGTACTTTGAGGTTTCATCACTTACAGTGGAGTAATGGATGATGTACACAATGGCTTGATTCACACATCATGACTACCCAGGGTAGTTGAATGCAGAACCCAGAGTTCCATGTTCGGACATCATGATAAACAACATAGAGATGGCGTATCCTTGGGTTGTTTAGCTCAACAGGAATGATCAGATGGCTCAAGACAGCATGCTCAGTCACTTCAGCTCATTCACGACTATCATTTTAAAAAAATCCCTGGGTAGTTGTGACATGTGAACCAGTTCAAAATCACTTTTTTTTTTTTAAACCTAAGGAACAAACTCTTTGAAGACATACTGATAGAGGCAGGTGAAAAATATATTTTTGTGAGAAAACATTATAGCTCAAATTATGAAATCCTTACAACAAATCTCAAATGTAGCAAAAAAAGAGAGAGAGAGAGAGAAACTTCCATCACATTTTGCCCTTGCCCAAAAAAAGAAATATGGCATGCCACACATTCTTAAAGGATTTGTGTGCAGAGAATTTTGAAAGATGAAAGTACCAGTTTTTATTCACAACAGCAAGTAAATCTTGAAAACTGTATAAATACAATGAACATTTTACTGAACATGTAAACACCAGTGTGTGTTCTGGTGCCAAGTATCTTTCTTTATTAGAATTGCTATCACTTTGATGGCAATATGTGTTTACTATTGATTTTATCTACTAAAAAATTCACACTTTAAAATAATATATAACTTCCAAATAACACTTTTAATCAGTTTACGCCGATATACCAACTACATCTTTATCTGGACAGAGATAACCTAGCTACAGTTATCCATGCTCTGGTTAACCTATAGTCTGGACTACTGCAATGCATCATACCTGGGGATGCCTTTGAAAACAGTCCAAAACTTCAGCTCGTAAAATAGGGCAGTGAGATTGTTAATGAGGACTGGCCAATGTGATCATATTATGCCACTACTTTTCCATCTGGATTGGCTGCCAGTCCATGTCCGGCCCCAATTCAAAGTCCTGGTATAATATTCAAAGCCCTAAATGGGTTGGGGCCAGGTTACCTGAAGGATCATCTCCTCCCACATATACCTGCCCAGACCCTAAGATTGTCTTCAGAGATCCTTCTCCAGGAGCCCCTGCCAAAGGAAGTGAGGTGGGTGGCTATTAAGAAGAGGGCCTTTTCTGTTGTGGCACCCCAGTTGTGGAATGAGCTTTCCAGAGGTTCGCCTGGCCCCTACGTTGTGCTCTTTTCAGCGCCAGGTGAAGACCTTATTTTCCCAGGCATTTTAGTCTTTCAGTTTCCGTTGTTTCAAATCTGTTACTGTATTTTAAATCTTTGCACTGCTGCTAGGTTATATTTGGTTATTATTTTTATTTTATACTGTAGTTTTAAACTTTTATATTGTGTTGTATTTTATGGTTTTAATTGTTGAGAACCACCCAGAGAGCTTCAGCTATTGGGTGGTATAGAAATGTAATAAATACATAAAATAATAATAAAATGCTACATTGGCCAACGGACCTAGAAAATCCAGACCCAAATTCCCCCTCAGCTATGAGTTTCCTGTGTGGCCTTGAACAAGTAACTGGCTCAGCTATACTTCACATCTTACTATTTGCACTCCAGCATAATATCAAGTCCAGAATACATGTGCATTATTATCAGTTGGGAATACTATACATACACTTAAAATGTGTTTTTCACAGTATAAATGGAAAAATGACATTTTGTTAAAATCCTGCCCTGTCTCCAAGGAGCTCAGGTTGGTGTACATGTCCACTCCCTCTTATTATCATCATCACAACCCTGAGGTAAGTTAGGCTGAGACTGGCCCAAGGTCGACCATGGCTGAGCGGAGATTTAAACCTCAATTTCCCCAACCAAGCCTAGTCCTACGTCCGCTGCACCTCACTGGTTCTCAACCCCGTTATGTCCACTTCGAAGTCCTACGGAGTTCAATGGGGTTTAATCCCAAGGAAGTGTGCATTTGGGATCTCCCCCCCCCCCCAATTAATTTGGACGTACTCCTGAGCGAACATCCTTGCTAAAACCCATCTCCGTGGAAGGGGGCGAGCTACACATGTCATGGAATAAAGGAATTAATTGGGAAGTGGGGAACAGGGTGGTGGTGGGTGAAGAAGTTAAATTAATTTTGAAATGAAGTGGCTTGACTATTAGGACGGAACAGGAGCGGGGGCTGGGGAAGTTCGAGTGGGGTAAAAATAAATAAATAAGCCAAGTGGGTCAAGAGCATGACAGCTGCGGGGAGAAAATGCATTTTCAAGTGAAAGCAGGCTCGCTTTTCGCGGGCAGGTGTGACTTTTCCAGGGGTGGTGGGGAGGAGGAGGGAGGCTCCCTGAAGCTCGGAGACGGTCTCTCACCTTCCATAAATTCAAGGCGAAGTGGCCGTTTCTCCTCCTCCCCGCACGGCCTCTGTCCACGTCACGGCCTTTTTTGTGCCCGGGGAGCTCACCAACGCGACCCCGAGGAGTCGTCCCCGCCAGCCTGGGCCTACAGAACAACCGGCCAGCCGCCCCATGAGGGAGCGGGGCGGGGCACAATATTACCACAGCGCCGGCCCGGCCCAGACTCAGGACCGCCTCCCGCCCGTTGCAACGGGAGCGTCTCCCCAGTCCGCCAGTCGGGACGCCCGGGGGAAGCCCGCGGCCTCCTCCGCTCCCAGCCACCGCCCTCTTCGTCCGTCCCCGGGGCCTTCGTAGCCCCGCAACAGCGGCGGCCTCGGGCGGTTGCACACCTCCCAGCAGTGCAAGCTGCCCGGCGTGGACAGCTAGAACAAACTGAGGGAAGAGAGCCGTAAAACCGCGGGACAGTGAGGTGGGGATGGCCGCCGGGTCTTCGCGGCCGCCATGCTTATGGGCCCTGCCCCTGCCCCTGCCCCTGCCGTGTGTGCTTTACGGGGGTCCGTAAACTGCCTGTGTTTAAGCGCCCCCGCCCTCGCCCGCCCCGTTCCTACTAATACGAGGACAAGTATGGCCATTGGAAATAATGGGACCTCTCCGAAGGTCCATAGGAAATAATGGGAGGGAGGAACGCCGATTGACATGACTGGGCTCCGTTGAAATCAATGCAAACTGCACATAACGCATGGGGTGGATCGTGAAAATTTTATTTATTTATTTATTTCATTTCTATACCGCCCAATAGCCGAAGCTCTCTGGGCGGTTCACAAAAACTAAAACCAAACAACACACAATAAAACAATTTAAAATATATAGAACATTAAAACCACAATACAACAATACAACCACAATAAAACCTAGCAGCAGTGCAGGAGTTTAAAATACAGATTTAAAACAGCAAAGATAAAAATTTAGAAAGCTAAAATGCCTGGGAAAATAAAAAGGTCTTCACCTGGCGCCGAAAGGAGTACAATGTAGGCGCCAGGCGAACCTCACTAGGGAGCTCATTCCAGAGACGGGGTGCCACAGCAGAAAAAGCCCTCCTCCTAGTAGCCACCCGCCTCACTTCCTTTGGCAGGGGCTCACGGAGAAGGGCCTCTGATGATGACCTTAAGGTCCGGGCAGGCACATATGGGAGGAGGCGATCCTTCAGGAAAAGGAGTGGAATGAGTCAACCGGGATAGAAATGATAACATGAAATGGGTGATAGTGCCTTTTCTCTTTCATTATTTAAAACGTTAGTTTTGAGGTTTGCTTTCATGTTTAAACAACCCTATTAACCACACTGAAAGGGAGAAATAATGGGTTGCAATGGCAGGCCGTGACAGCCTGGGACTGGAATCATGGACTAGAATGACAGACCCAGGGCTGGAAGGTGGCCATGTGCCCCTTTTTACAGAAGACAGTCCTTTAGTTGAAGGACTGTCCTGTCCAATTCCGGTTCAAAAATAAATAACCCTAACAACTGTTGCCCATCAAGTGTTAGTTCCAGGATAAGAAACTGAGGAGGCAGGCACACTGGTCACCTGGCCACAGTCTTCTACACTATGGTGAGATGTAGCGTATTTCTATTTAAATTGTAATTGTTGTTGTTGTTCAGTTGTTAAGTCATGCCCGACTCTAAACATATACATTAGCATAAGGAAATTTTATGCAAAATGGCAGTCCTCTCTTTTTCGTGATACATTTCCTCTTTCTTGGCCATTCATAAATGACCAACCTAACTGGAATAATGGCCCCTGGACTGGAATGGTGGCACAAGAGACTACAATAACAGCCCTGTGGCTGAAATTATGGCCCTTGGGAACCAGGAAACACCTGGACTAGTATGAATGCCCAAGGAGTAGAATGACAGGCCTTGAACTGGAATAACAGCCCCTGGGACTGGAACGAGGGTCCCTAGGAGTAAAATGACAGGCCAGGCACTGGAATGATGGTCTTTGGGAGCAGAATGACAGGCCTGGAACTGGAATGATTGGCCTGTGGTTGGAATGACAGCAGCTGAGAGTCTAGTGATGGCACCTGGGCACCATTTCTGGGACCAGTGAATGCAAGTAATGACATTAAGCGGATCCCCAGCTTTTTAAATAAAAACACTCCCTGGTTTCTCTGTGTTTTTGCTGTCCACCTACCAAGGAAAATTTGTTTTTCACCTATAGATGAATGAAAATGCCAGTCATGACTTGATTTTCTATTCCCAAAAATGGTGGTGGTGGTGGTGGGGAATCAAGCATTGTATGTTTCTTCATCACAGCAGCGCAAGATGCATTCCTGTGTGAACAACCCCCACCCCCGTCATCCAGTAGAGCATAATCTGTTCATTAAAAATCTATTTGCAAAAAGTGTGCATACTGTTAGGAAGCAATACAAGTACTTTTGTGTGTAATCACACAAACTGATGCTGGTTTCACTAATGGTTTCTGAAAATATTCAGTCTTGGATTAAGTTTAAATGATATACAGAGAATACATAGCTAAAGGGTGTGTGTGGGGGGGGAGGCAGGGGGTAAGGGTGTGTTAATTGTTTATTGAATTTTTAGGTGTTTCCTATCATCATTTATCCTACATACCAATTTTATCTTGAAAGTTGTGTGTTAACTGGACCACAGAGATAAAATTATTTTATGATGGAACAAATAAAATTCAAGACCAAAATGTCTCTTCTTACTTGTTGTCATAGGTAACATAAATGGCTGTGAGGGGATATCATTCCCAAGCCTGTCAATAGCCAGTGTGTCAAGAGCCAGTGTGGTGTAGTGGCTAGAGCGCTGGACTGGGAGCCAGGAGATCGGGGTTCTAGTCCCCGCTCGGCCATGGAAGGTCACTAGGTGACTTTGGGCCAGTCACAGACTCTCAGCCTAACCTACCTCACAGGGTTGTTGTTGTGAGGATAAAATGGAATGGAGGATGAGGATAATGTAAGCAGCCTTGGGTTCCTTGCAAGAGGAAAAAAGGCGGGATATAAATGCAATCAATCAATTGCGTAGCCACTTCTGAATTGCCAAAAAAGTAGACATGCATCACTCCAAAAACAGGACAAAAGAGATAACCTATTTGCATAAAATGTGCATAAGCTCGTGTGCGCGTGTATAGTTGCAAATTTAGAAATTGTTATTATAATTTAAATAGAAATACGGTACATCTCACCCTGGTGCGGAAGACTGAGCTTTATGCCTTGTTAAGTCTGCTGTTAAGGTGCTGTGGATGGGCAACTTCAAGGCCCAGCTCTTCCTTCTAATAGCCCTTTATCTTTATACTGGGCTTGGCTGGGACAGCCTTTCAAAGAGAGGACTGTCCCTTGAGGACACCTGGCACCTTATGGGTGTCATTCTACTCCCAGGTCATCATACCAGTCTCAGGGGCCCAGGCTTGGTCATTTCAATCCCAGGGGCCATCATTCCAGTTCCCAGCCAGTGATTGCAGTCCCAGGAGCCATGATTCCAGTCTAAGGGGTGTGCTTCCAGTCTTAAGCCTGTCATTGTAGTCCCAGGAACTGTAATTCCTGTTCTAAGCCTGCCATTCTACACTGAGGGACCCTTGTTCCATTCTTAGGGGCCTCAGACTCTCTCATTCCAGTCCAAGGCCTGTCATACTATTCTAAGTGTTCCCTGGCACCCAGGGGCCATGATTCCAGTCCCAGGGCTGTCATTCTGTTCCCAGGGACTGTGATTCTATTCCCAGGGATCGTCAGTCGAGTCCTAAAAGGGCTGTTATTCTATTGCCAGGGATGTTATTCCCTGGGAATAGAATCCTGGTCCTGTCTTTGCAGTCCCAGTATTGCTGTAGTCTGTTGTTGCTATTCCACATTACTTTTCCCTTTCAGTGCAGTTAATATGGATTATTTAATTTTTTAAAAAAATATTACAGTAAACATAAAAAAAAAATAACATTTTAAATAATGAGATAAAAAGGGCACTATGAAGCAGGGGTGGGCAGAATGTATCTACTGGTAGATCTCTGGGTGATTTGCAGTGGATTTGCAAGGATTTCTGACTCCCAGTTGCTCAGCTGTAGCAACAACTAAATGACTTTCCTCTCCCACCTAAATTCTACTGCTGGCATGAAGAAAGCTTGGGATAACTGGGGATGGATTTTTGTATGGATGGACAGTGAGCTCCAGTTCTGATGCTCAAAACAATTTCCTGGACTCAGAATTCTTTGATTCTAAGTGTATGTCTTTAGCACTGGGCTCCAGTTGGTGCATCTTGGCAGTCCAGTTATAACAATATAGATCGCACAAGTTGGCCCGCCTCTGCTATAAATCATCACATTCCATTTCAATTCCTGTGACACATGCCTTTCAACAATCCATTCTATGATTTATTTGTAGCTCATTTGTAGCTTCCATTTATTTCAATGGCGCCCTATCATGTCAATTGGCATTCTTAGCTCCCATTATTTCCTATGGAACTTCAGATGGCTCCCAATGGACCATTCTCCTTCGCTTTAGTACATCCCATGGAAAATGTGGAAAAAATACTGGTTGTGGTGACTCGAGTGCTAGAGATAATGCACTCTGCATATGCTCAAAGGCACCCCATTCTTGTGTGTGCCAGGGGCTGAGCTCTGATACTGACCACAGCAGTTTCTGAAAATATTCAGAAATATTTTCCTTGCTTTGTCTCTCAGCCGAGCAGCGTATCCTTTGCCACACCTCCCTACTCCCACAACAGGCACACAAACACTTCAAAGCCACATACAAATAACACCACATCTTTGTGCCCCTGTCTGAATTAATCAGGAATAGCCCCTTCCCCAACTCTCAGTTCTGAACTCTAAATATTAACAGGTTTATAAATATCTGCCTTCATCCTTAAACATGGTTATTGAAAGCATGGTTTTGAAGTCCACTCTTTAACCACCTTGCTGGTGACTACAGCAACATTAAATGCTTGAAGGAGTAACTCATTTGTATAAAATAGCCTCCTCCAACCTGAGGTGCCTCCCAATGTGTTGGACTACAACTTCCAGCATCCCCAGCCAGCCATGCTCCTTTCTTTTGCTCCTTTCACTCCCCCTGCCACTGAATTCATGCCTCATCCTGCCACCCCCCATGCCACCCACATCCTATCCCAAGTTGTGCTTTCACCGTAGATCCTCTACCCCTGAGAGTTTGCCTCCATCACAGACAAGCCCCTCCCCTGCCTTTTCACTCTTGTGCCCATGAACTACATCCCCTTAGTTTTACCCATTGCTCATTCCCTCCTGCTACTTTTCCCTCTTCCAAGTGGTATCCTCTGTATGGTTCGATGCGATCTCTATATCCAGTAACCTACTTCTGCTACATTCCATGTACCCCCAAAACACACACACTATGCCGCCCCCAGCTGCCACACACTATGTGAACTCAATCACCATTGATCTCTCATAGGGCATAGCCTCCCTCTCCCTGACTCCTAAAGCAACTTTCTTCATCCCCTCATCTCCCCTCTGATCCCCTGTTCCCCCACCCTTTCCAGACCCTTTATTCCAGTCCCAGAAATTCTCTGGTGCTCCTTTTCTCCCTTGTGGTATGCCCCCCCCCCAAAAAATACAACATCTTGCACTGTTCTTACCTGGGTGTCTTTGGCTCCATTGTCCTGTTCTCTTTGCTTCCAGCCTGTTCATCCATACTGCCAGTGCTGGAATTACATGTGATCCAGAGGGGTCCTTTACCTTTAGTGATGGCTCCCTTGGCTAGTGTTGTTGGGTTGTTGTTGGGTTTTTTTAGGCTACAGGAGCGCCACGCTTTGGCTAAAAGTAGAGGGAATCACGGGGTGGGGCTTGTAGATGTCATTAAGGGTAACCTTCTTCCCATAATGTGATCAGTTGTATCTTGCTGATGTTAAGAAAGCCAAAAAGAGCATCCTTCCTTAACAACCGTAGTGCCTGTGAGAGCTGAAGCTGGCTTCTGTCACTAAGCTGCTCTCTGCAGCAGACTATTCTGGAATCTGGGGGCATTTTAAAATGCTCTCTCCTGTAACTCTGCTAATCTCTAAGATCAGCCTCACTTCTTCTGTTTGAGGCACCCCCTGCTCCTTCTTTGCTTCCCCTCATGTCACTGGTGAGTGGGAGAGAGGTTTCCTTTTGCAAGGAAAAACGGGTGCTCAGAGCTGCTGTCTCCTCCCACTACCAAACCTCCCCTTCCTGGAGGGAGGTTGATAAAGGAATCCCATTCAAAGAATGTGACATTCACACTCAGCTGGCATGCAAATGTTGACAAAGTAGGGTGTGGCAGGGGTAGCTAGGTGGGACAGAACCCTAAGGCATCTGCTACAAAGATGGGAAGAGGTAGATGGCTTGCTAGACAAATTAGCCCTCAAATTTGCCTTTAGTGCTAGTTATGGAATGTGTGAAATAACGATAGGAAAGAAACTGCCTTTCGTTGAACATACACAAAATGCTTTTCTTTTACTAGAGGTGTCTCCAGAAGAGGCTTTTATTGTACAATTGCTGTGCTCTGTTCACAGAGTATTACAGAGGGTGGCAGGTGGGTTCCAGATGACGATGTCTTGTACTCATAACCCTCCCATGTTTTTCCACCACTTTCCCCATTTTTTTTCTTTCCACAAACAATCCGCTAAGGAAGAAAAGATGGAATAGCTGCACAATGTCTTTTGATTGGTAATGTTAGGAGCCCTCCATCTAGAAGTGCCTGGAAACCAGCCCCTCAAAGTTCAAATTAAGAATGGATTTCTAGGTCAGACTTTCACTGCAGAAATTAAAAGCTGTAATTTCATATTTATGGGATTTCTTCCTCCTCCTCTTCCTCTTATAAAGTGTCTATAATTTTCTAAGTGCTGTACAGATATTGAAAGACCCTGCCTGCAGGCTCACATTCTAATAGACACGATACAAAAGGGGAAAGGAATGGGAAGAAAAGAGGAAAGCAAGTATTGGAGCAGCTGCTGTTGCACTGCTGAATGGTTGGGGCCAAGTTGGTCTCTCCTTTCTTCCTGAAAGGCAAGAGGTTGGATCCAGATTAATGCTGGATCAACTGCACTGATGAAAATAGACTTACCTACCAAAATTGGGTAGAGGGACCTTCTGCAAGCAGAGCCCTTCCTCTCCGAGAAGGTCCTTTTCTGTTGTGGAAGGTAGATCCTGGCTCCAGCCCAAGGGGTGCAGCTTCCTGGTGGCCCTTGGTCCCCTGGCTGATGGAGGAAGACAGAAAAATGCCCACCATTATTCTTTAAATGACCAAATACTCCCTTAGGGGTGCCTTACTGGTGGTCCTTCGACATCTATGGAAAACTAAAACAAGAATGATTTCATAGAATCATAGAATAGCAGGGTTGGAAGGGGCCTACAAGACCATTGAGTCCAACACCCTGCTCAATGCAGAAATCCAGGTCAAACCATCTCTGACAGATGGCTGTCCAGCCTCATTTTGAATGCCTCCAGTGTGGGAGAGCCCACCACCTCCCTAGGTAATTGGTTCCATTGTCGTATTGCTCTAACAGGAAGTTTTTCCTGATGTTCAGCCGGAATCTGGCTTCCTGTCACTTGAGCCCATTATTCTGTGTCCTGCATTCTGGGATGATCGAGAAGAGATCCTGGCCTTCCTCTCTGTGACAAGCTTTCAAGTACTTGAAGAGTGCTATCATATCTGCCCTCAGTCTTCTCTTCTCAAGGCTAAACATGCCCAGTTCTTTCAGCTTCTCCTCATAGGGCTTTGTTTCCATCCCCTGATCATCTTCGGTGCATTCATATTCTCCATGTTCAGTGGTATCATAGTCTCCCAAATCTCTCCACAGGGCTACAGTTGTACCGGTGCTTGAATTATGGAAGGTGGAGGGGAGAATACAAGTTCATGCATTATTCTTTATTTATTAGAGAAATGTATATCCTACCTTTCAATAAAATATTCAAGGCGGTTCACAACAGGACATTAAAATAAATCCATTATCACAATCATAAAAACAATATAAATAAAATCTTCAGAAACAACTACAAACTAAAAGAGTAAAATGGAAAAAAGATTACAATGAATAAGGATGTCAAAGTACCAAATGCCTGTCTATTTACCATCAACAAGGAAGATTACATACTCAGGAATATCATTAAGTTGCAGTTATTGAAAGACCCTCTGGTGTTGTTTGCTGGATACAAGGTCCCTCATCCTCTTGAGTATAAGTTCATCATTTGTGTTCAGACCACTCCCGATTATAGCCCCCAAGAAGCTTTCATCGATGCCATCACAGATCTCATCAGCGAGCTCTCCCTTCTCGAGGAAGAGGTTCCGGGTTGCCATCAAAGGCAAACAAGAAGGAATTGAATAGTAATGTAGTGCTTTAACATGTATGTTTGTAAATGAATAAATTTGTTTTTTATGTAGCAGCCATACTGAATAGCAAGCATTTATAATGACTAAGTTTTTGTAAACTGCCCAAAGAGTTTTGGCTATGGGCGGTATAGAAATGTTAATAATAATAATAATAATAATAGGCGGCAACAACATAAAAATACATGAAAAATTCAACTTTGCAAAAACTCACTGAAATAAATGAAATCCAGAAGCCCCACTGCCTCACACACACACACACACCGCCGAGCCTTGTATAAACAGTAGCTAAGTGGGCCCAAAGTGGGCCTTTTGTGACCCCGTCCCATAATTTGAGGTCTAGCTGGAGCAACCCCTTAGCACAGCCTTCCCAGCCTGCTGGTCTCCAGATATCCAGAAGACAGCTTCCATCGTTCCCAGCTAGCACTGGCTATGCTGGTTTGGGAAGATGGGAATTGTAGTCCAATGCATCTGGAGGGCATTAGATTGGGGAAGGCTGCTTTAGCATCTGGTCACTTGCCATGTCAGGGCTGGCCCTATCATTACATGGGCTCATGCGCCCATATCAGGCAGCAGAGCTGGAGGAATGGCAAATTGCACTGCTCCCCCTCGCCATTCAGCATGGCCAACCACCGCTGCATCCAGTGAGTGTCCCAGAGAGCCCTGCCAGCCACTCTCCCGGCCGCAGCAAGAGAGCAACCAGCAGGGCTTTCTGGTGCATCCACTGGCTGTCTGTTGCTCTCAGCGAGAGCTGTGTAGTTGCAAAAAGTGGTCTTGCCAGATCCTGCGAGAGCTCAACCAGGTCTCACAAGATGTGGGAGACTACTTCCTCCAGTCACATGGCATAGGAACAAAGGTAGGGGGTGAGGGATGGGGGCGCATGGCGGTGAGAGGGAGGGCATGTGAGTTTTCATTTCAAAAGCCACATCAACTCAGCATGATGCATCCAGTGTAATGTCTGAAATGTGGAGAAGCCTGCAGGTCCTCTTTCAGCGATTCCTTCAAGCACATTGCTGGAAATCTCTGTTCAGACATGTGTCAGCAGACACACTGCCAACCACCATATGTACCAAAAGAATGCAGCTTTGCAAGTGGTAAATACTGTGTGCGTGTCCAAAGCCATGCAGGGAGTTCATGTAAGTATACTAGGTTAGAAATACTGACATTAATTGCTGCCAGGAACTTGCCTATACAAGCATGATTGCACCAGGTTGGACATTACATTCTTCAGAGGAGTGGAGGTGCTTCCAGACAGACAGCTCCTAGAGCAGGAGTGCAGAATCCCGAATCCAGCCTGCTGGGCTCTCCAGTCAGGCTGGTGGAACCTTCTTGGATCCCTCCCAGGGGCTGAGATCAGCCAAGGAGGCATCTGACATAGCTGGCACCAGCAGAGTCCATTCAGGATGATAAGCGGTGTGTGAACCCAGGGACTTGGCCAGCGCTGGGAGCAGCAGCTACTCCCCCCAGAGCCAGCAGACTCCCTTTTTCCATGCCTCTCCTCAGCACAGAGAAAGTGAAAATGAATGGAATGGTGACACCAGTGGGCATGGCCATAGCCACTGACATCATCTGGCCCACAGAGGGCCTGGTGGAGAGCAATTTGCCCCCCTCCTCATATTAGTTCTGCATCCTAGAGCTATCAGTCAAAAGGCATTATGCAGCTATTCGATACTTTCCCCCTTAGTGGATTTTTTTGTGTTAAGACAAAATACAGTGGGAACACAAGGGAGGGTTGCAAATGGAAGAGATTATCACTGGGACGCCTCATAAAATTCTCTGTTTGAGGCTGTCATGGTGAATAGCCCTCCCTCTACACAATCAACAGAGACTTGAACTTCAAACTAGTCACAGCTTTTATTAGGCCATTGGTGAGCTTTTTCCACAATACAACTTCAGTGAAACTCAAAGACTGCCCCAGGGGCTAAATACCTAATCCTGAGCTCTCTATTAGGAAAGGCTTTTGCAAGGTAGAGAAGTTGCCACCCAACTGAAGGGCAGCTATTGAGAAACTTGAGAGGTGGCTTAGGGCCGATCTACACTTACGGGTTTTTTCATATCCAATGAGGTTTCACCACCCATCTTTCACACTATGCAGTACCCGCCTTGAATTGGAACCGGAATTTCCCCCTTCCGTGCTCCCGCTTTCAATACCCTGATATCCTGGTATTTCCCCTTAATGTGATCCGATTTTCTGCCTTCGCTACCCTATCTGGTTGTAGTCCCCTCCCCTGACTGTCCATATACGGCGGTGTTTGTATTTCCCTCCTGTCCAGTCACAGCTCTTGATGGCCCCATGTTGTCTTCCAGCTACTGATCACATAGCTTCCTCAGCACTCAATGTTTCCTCAGCAACAAACAAAGTGCTGGATATGTGTGCGCTTGTTTGATCTTGGAAGCTAAGCAGGGTTGGCCCTGGTCAGAAGTTGGATGGGTGACCTCCTGGGAATCAGGCTTCCTGCGCTGAGCAGGGGGTTGTTCTATGCCTTCAAATGAGACTAAGTTTTACCACCTTAAGCTTTTCTTTTCTTTTTTAATTGAGGTGTTATCTTCGAAGAATTGTGGCTTCTCCGTGATTTTTTTTTTTTCTAATTCAGGCATGATCGTTGAATATCATTGCTGATCTCAGATCAGAGGTAGCAGAGGTGGGGAGACTTGCCTGCACTGGGGAGAGTAGCCAACTCTTCCCCACACAGGAGCCTATCACGGCAAGCAAAAAAACAAACAGCGGACGCAAATGGCGGCGGCTACGGCGGCCGCCATCTGCATTCCCTTTTTCCTGCCATTTTAGCCTACGTAAATATTTATGTAGGCTAAAACGGCGGGGAAAAAAGGAACGCAAATGGCGCCCACTATGCCATTTGCGTTCCCCCTTTTTTTCGCCATAATAGCCTACATAAATATTTACGTAGGCTAAAATGGCGAAAAAAAGGGAACGCAAATAGCGTTGCCCTTATTTTCGCCGTAGTCTGCGTAAACATTTACATAGACTACAGCGACTAAATAAGGAACGCGAATGGCGGCTCCCTATGGGGACCGCCATTATTCGTACGCGCTTTTTTTTTTTTTTTAAAGTCACCCGTGATAGACTACGTGACGATTGACGTAGCCTATCATGGCTGACTTTGCAAATCTAGCCATGATAGGCTACGTGAATCGTCACGTAACCTATCAGGGGGCGTTTTTTTTTTTTCTTTGATTGCAATGGCGGCGGCGGCAGCCGGTCGAAAGACCAGCTGCCGCTCCCGCCCCGCTCGAACACCCGCCGAACCGCCGGCCGGACCCGCCACCGGGAGGGACATTCGGTGAAGGTAAGTCCCGTCCCAGGGGGGGTGCGGGGTGCGGGGGGGTTCGGAGGATTTCTCCCCGAAACTTGTTTGGGGGGCCGAACACGTTGGCGCTCGGCCCCCCAAAGTTTCGGGGAGAAATTCTCCGCCATCCCTAGTTAGCAGCAAGGATGCAGAGTGGCCTGGGCATTCTCTGTGCTGGGAGGAGGCACAGTTCCATGCCTCTTTCCAGTACAAAGAAGAAGAAAAAAGAAAGAAAAAAGGGGGGAGATGTCAGGGGCTGGGCCATGCCACCTGACATGATGTCAAGGGTGGGCCACACCTCCTGGTGTCATCTGGCCTGCAGGGCACAGGGTTTGTGGGGCAATCCGGCTCCCCACCTCAAAACAGTCCTGCACCCCTGTTGTAATCAGAGACTGCTCCTGGAGGAGAAGGCTATCAATGGTTACTCATCCTGATTCCTCTATGCTGCCTCCAGTATCAGAGGCAGTAAGCCTATGTACACCAGTTGCTGGAGAACAGGGCCAGGAGGGTGGTGTTGCACTCATGTCCTGCTTGTGGGTTTCCCGTTAACAGCTGGTGAACAGAATTTGTCTTCTCTTATTAAACACTGTATGTGAACAGTTAACACTGTTTGTTAACAGTTAACACTGTTAACAGTTAACACAGTTAACACTGTGTGAACAGAATGCTGGACTAAATAGCGCCCACTACGCTATTTGCGGTTCCCTTTTTTTTCGCCGTAATTGCCTACATAAATATTTACGTAGGATAAAACGGCGAAAAATAGGGAACGCAAATGGCGGCCACTGTAGCTGCCGCCATTTGCATACGCCGTTTTTTTGGGGGGCATGCCGTGATAGGCTACGTAAATACGTACATAGTATTTACTCCGGATCGCCTGCCCCCCTGTCGAGGATTCCGGGGGGAGGGACGGAGTGCCTCCCCCCCCCAGCGGATGCCCCGACCGGAACCAGGTAAGTGATTCGTACATCCCTACTAATGCCCATAGTATAGGAAACAAACAGAATGAACTTGAACTCTTAATACAGGAAGGAAATTATGACTTGATAGATGTAACTGGAACTTGGTCGGATGACTCCCATGACCGGAATACAGCAATTGAAAGATATAACTTGTTCAAAAAGAACAGAGGGAACAGAAAGGGAGGTGGAGTTGCACTATATGTGAAAAATACATATCTCTGCACAGAAATACACGAGGATGAGCTTGGTAGCCCCATCAAGAGCATCTGGATCAAAATAAATGAAGCAAAGAATAAAAGGAACCTGGTGGTCAGAGTCTACTACCGGCCACCCAATCAAGGAGAAGACGATGAAACTTTTGAAAAGCAAATAGCCAATGTTTCAAGGAAGCATGATGTAGTAGTAATGGGGGACTTCAATTTCTCTGATATCTGTTGGGAGACAAATTCTGCAAAACATGCCCCCACAAGAAATTCCTGACTTGTGTTGTGGATAACTTCCTCCTACAGAAAGTACAGGAAGGAACTAGAGGATCGGCTATCCTTGACTTGATCCTAACCAACAGAGATGACTTTGTGGATAAAGTAGCAGTTATGGGAACTCTGGGGGAAAGTGACCACATTGTGCTTGAGTTCTTGGTTCTAAAGGAAGCAAAAGTTGAGTGTAGCCAAACACGTACCCTGGATTTTAGGAAAGCCAATTTTAATAAACTCAGAACATTGATAAGTAAGGTCTCATGGCAAGTGACTCTAATGAGAAAAGGAATCCAAGATGGGTGGGAGTTTTTAAAAAAGGAAATTCTAAAGGCACAATTACGAACTATTCCAACAAGAAAAAAAGGTGGAAGACAACCAAAGAAGCCAATATGGCTTCACAACAAGCTTAGAGATGACCTCAAAACAAAAGGAACGGGCAGAATTGCTCTCAGAACCACTGTCTATTATCTGTGAGAAATCATTGGGGATGGGTGAAATGCCAGATGACTGGAGAAGGGCTAATGTTGTCCCTATCTTCAAAAAGGGCAAAAAGGAGGAACTTGGGAACTACAGACCAGTCAGTCTGACATCAATCCCTGGGAAAATTCTGGAGCAGATCATAAAGCAATCCATCTGGAAGCACCTTGAAAACGATGCAGTGATTACTCAAAGCCAAAATGGATTTGTCAAGAACAAATCCTGCCAGACAAATCTAATCTCATTTTTTGATCAGGTAACCGCCCTTGCGGACCGCAGGAATGCTGTGGACATAACATACCTTGACTTCAGCAAAGCTTTTGACAAAGAGCCCCATGACATCCTGATCAGCAAACTAGCTCAAAGTGGGCCAGATGAAACAACTATCAGGTGGATCCACAGCTGGCTACAGAATTGGACTCCAAGCGTGCTTATCAATGGGATCTTCTCAAACTGGGGAGAGGTAACAAGAGGGATACTGCAGGGCTCAGTCCTGGTCCCAGTGCTCTTCAACATTTCTATTAATGAGGAGGTGCAGGGAATGCTGATCAAATTTGCAGATGACACAAAATTGGGCGGGATAGCGAATACCCTGGAAGACGGAAACAAAATTCAAAGTGATCTTGATAGGCTGGAGCACTGGGCAGAAAACAACAGAATGACATTTAATAGGGATAAATGCCAAGTTCTACCCCTAGGAAAAAGAAACCAAATGCACAGTTACAAGATGGGGGATACGTGGCTCAACAACACTACAAGCGAGAAGGATCTTGGAATTGTTGTCGATCACAAGCTGAATATGAGCCAACAATATGATGTGGCTGCAAAAAAGGCAAATGCTATTTTGGGCTGCATTATTAGAAGTATAATTTCCAAATCACGGGAAGTACTAGTTCCCCTCTATTCAGCACTGGTTAGGCCTCATCTGGAGTACTGTGTCCAGTTCTGGGCACCGCACTTTAAGAAGGATGCAGAGAAACTGGAGAGGGTTCAGAGGAGGCCAACGAAGATGATCAGGGGACTGGAAACAAAGCCCTATGAAGAGAGACTGAAAGAACTGGGCATGTTTAGCCTTGAGAAGAGAAGACTGAGGGGAGATATGATAGCACTCTTCAAGTACTTGAAAGGTTGTCACAGAGAAGAAGGCCAGGATCTCTTCTTGATCATCCTAGATTGCAGGACACGGAATAATGGGCTCAAGTTACAGGAAGCCAGATTCCGGCTGAACATCAGGAAAAACATCCTGACTGTTAGAGCAATACGACAATGGAACCAATTACCTAGGGAGGTGGTGGGCTCTACCATACCGGAAGCATTCAAGACAAGGCTGGATGCACTGACTTGGATTCCTGTATTGAGCAGAGGGTTGGACATGATGGTCTTACAGGCCCCTTCCAAGCCTACTATTCTATGATTCTGTGATTTGCTGTTATGATAAATGCCAATGTGAACTAGTCAGTTAGGGAAATAAGTATAAAAAATAGCTCTCAGTGTTTTCTGATATTTCCACTGGCCTGCTTAAGTGGCTGATAACTAATAAATGTCAGCCTTCAGCACACTTACTGATATGTATGGTAACATATGTATGGCTTGTGCCTAGAGTTTAACATGTGTTGTTGTTGTTGTTCAGTCGTTAAGTCGTGTCCGACTCTTCGTGACCCCATGGACCATAGCACGCCAGGCCTTCCTGTCCTCCGCTCTCTCCTGGAGTGTGCTCAAGTTCATATTCATTGCATCGGTGATGCTATCTAGCCATCTCATCCTCTGCCATCCCCTTCTCCTTTTGCCTTCAATCTTTCCCAGCATCAGGGTCTTTTCCAGTGAGTTTTCTCTTCTCATTAGGTGGCCAAAATATTTGAGCTTCAGCTTCAGGATCTGTCCTTCCAATGAGCACTCAGGGTTATCAGGATGAAAATACACACAGGGGTTAACTTAAGTTTATGTACAGCTGGCATAAACATATATTTTTACCGTGGAAGGGCCTTCTCTAATTTTGCCATGATGCAGCTCTAAGGTGCAGTTTTAATGCCATTTGGAAATTGTCCCACATCAAGACCTTTACTTTATTTGCAAAAGCTATGGTCACACACTCCATCTTCCATTCCGCGAGTACTGTTGAAGATCTTGCTCTCTGTACCTGAGAGAAGGGACAAGACAATTTGACCGTGACTTGGCATAACCATTTATGAATCTGCAGTGGGCCAGGATGGGATCATCAATGAATGAAATTTGCACACTACTTACTAGCTTTGATCTCCATAGGACAGTGAGTAAACATTCTCCTTAACAATTATTGACCATCTTGTCCGTAGAAGGATAGCATTTTAGACAAAAGACACCATTAGGACATCGTGAACATGCTTGATTAGATTCTTGCTTACATACTCCTTGAGAGAAATCACTACTTTTCAGAGTGTGGGGATAATTATAATATAATATTAGAGCAGCTGCTCCTGAATTTATGTAGTCCTTGTCTAGGTAGATAACTCATCTATCAAAATATCCTATAATTACTGTCCCTTGTCTATCAACGAAACCAGCATAAAATAATAAAACATACTTTTAAATAAACCTGCTGATGGCATTGGAAAAACATAAAAGAGAGAGAGAGAGCTCAACTCATGACATGAATGGGAAATGGGTTTTAGAATAATGAAAGTATTTGTTGCTCCCGTTTCGGTTGTCATGGATGAAGGGTGACAGCAATTTGAATGTATGCATAGAAAATTTGCAAAGCAACCCATCCTACATAGTTTCCAGTGACAATTTGTTATGCAAATGAATACTTGTACAGAGCTGTATATTGAAGGATATGAAATATTTTAATCGCCTCTGCGCTTTAGGCCCTTCGAACTCTGTCCCTTCATGTTACAGCCAGATGGGATTTTGTACACTGGACCACTCCTTGACTGAGCATGACATAACCCTAGTTATATATTAGGAATAGGAACTCATGTGTTTCAGTTATCTTACTGCAGCCTTTCCCCAACTTGGTGCCCCCCAGATATATTGGAGTATAATTCCCATCATCCCCATGCCAGCTGGGGATAATGAGAGATGGAGTCCAACACATCTGGAGGGCACCAGATTGAGAAAGGCTTCCCTAGTACATTGCTACCAGCGCTGTAGTGTTAAGGGAAGACGCATATTTTGCCAGAATCTGGGCCTCGAATGTGTACATTCTTGCATTATAGCTTGACATTATCTGCTAACTACTTATTGATTAATTCTAGCTGGGATACAGGAGGCAATGAAAAGGATTTATATAAAACTGTAACAGAGCTGTTGTTGCTGATCACAAAGGGATGGGATACCCAGTGGGTATTAAGGATTAAAAAATGGCTGAAGTAGCTAACTGATTCTCAAACTGCTGTGCTAGTACCTAAGTGTCTGTTAATTTATATATGGCATTTTATATTGCCCTTCATAGTATCTCACCCAGAGCAGTTTACAGTGGAGTTAAAACAAAAAACACAACAATAACATATGCAATCACTCCATTCAAATCATCATCAATAACAAAACACAATGGAATAACGATTAAAACAGCAGAGAAAAAAACAGCAGTACTAAATACAGCATCATTCCAATATTTAGAATACAAACCATTGAAGTGCCCAAGACAATTAAAATGACTTCAGACTTCATTATAAAAGATAACGCAGTCAGTGCTAGGCAAGCCTTCACGGGGATGGAGTTCCATAATCGGAGTCCACAGATGAGAAATCCCTCCCCTTTGTTGATACCCACATGATCTCTGATGATGGTGGTACTTTCAGTGGAAGATCTTAATGTTCAGGCAGGTTGATATGGAAGAAAGTGGTTTTTAAGGTACCTGTTTCCTAAGCCATAAAGGGCTTTAAAGGTTAAAGCCAGCACCTTGGCTCAGAAGTGAACCAGTAAATCAGTGTAGATCTCTCAAACTGGCAGTGAACCATCCCAGTCTAGATCCCAGCTGCTGTGTTGTGAACTTGTTCCTTCTGAATCATCTTCAATGGCAGTCCTATGTACAACACACTACAGGAGTCTAAGTAGGACGTTACAAGAGCATGGGACACTATTGCCAGACTGTCCCTGCCTGTTCAGGAGAAATTGCAGCTGGTGTACTATTCTGGTAGAAAGCACAACATGCCACTGAGGACACCTGTGCCTCAAGTGACAAAGCTTGAGTACTCCCAAGTGGTGAACCTGATCTTTCAGAAGAATTGCAACCCCATCCGGAACAAATTGAACCCCCCCCCCCGCTTCTCAGACTAGGGAATCATCCACCCACAGTGCTTCCATCCTATGGGGACAAGTTTCAGTTTACTAAAACTTATCCAGCCCAATACTGTACACAGATGATTTAGTTCTTCTGTCACCCCACTTGATCTAGATTACATCATAGAGAAATACAGCTGTGCGCTATCCACATGCTGATGACATTTAACCCCAAATCCCCAGATGACCTCTCCTAGCAACTGCATATAGATGTCAAATAGCATAAGATATAGGATGGAATCTGAACAGCAGTGATATGGGTTTTCTGGAAAATTCTGAATTGGGAAATTTTCTGGAAAAAAATCTAATGCAAATTAGGATAATTTGAATAGGGTTGTTTGCATAGGAAAAATTTCAGTTCGTATCAGGAAAAAGTCCAGTGCAAATCAGGGTCATTTGCATAGGTTCATTTGCATAGACATTTTTTCAGTTTGTATCAGAAAAAAATCCAGTGCAAATTAGATTCATTTGCATGGGAAAAATCAGTTTGCAAAGGAAAATGTTCTCATTTCCCAGAGTAGGGGTGGGCAATTTGTGGTCCTCCTCAAGTTTTGGCCTACAACTCCCATCATCCCTCACCATTGGCTATGCTGGCTAGAGCTGATGGGAGCCATAGGCCAAAACATCAGGAGAGCCACAAGTTTTCCACCCCTGCCCTAGAGAGAGAGATATTCAGCATGTTCATTTTACTTGTATTAGTAAATAAAGCTAAAAAGAAAGTACCCCATGTTAATTTTTTGGCCCAGTATACTGCAAGTCTTTGATTTGAAATATTTCAGGGGGGAAATTAAAGCACACTTAATGTCATTTAAAGGCTATATTATGCAGTAATTTTTATTGGAATACTTGTAAAAATGTAAAGACAATAGTATGTTCTTCCATTACACTGTATAAATTTAAGAGAGAGAAAAAACCAAGGGACTGAAAACTGTTGACATGCTAATTTTAGCAACTCAGAGAGTTGTTAGGAGTTATCATCACAGTAAGTCAAGAATCGTCATACAAGTAGTTGACCATACCCCTCCAAGAACCTCAGGCCTGAACAACTGAAAATAATTCCTGAAAACTGGACCGGATGGAGCTATGGACACATTCACTGACTGAGCTGTTCCAACAGCAGTGTCCAAGTAACGGCAGATATGAGCAATTTTTTACTTAAAGTGTTTTGCAAACTTGTCACAGGGGACCATCAAGGGTTCCTGTACTGCAGGAGTGGGGAACCCCAGGCCTGGAGGCCAAATCGACCCATTGGGGTTCTCCAGACAGCCACCCCCCTTTCCCCAACTACTGATTGGTATTTTCCCAGCTTTTCTGCAGTTTTCCCCCATTCTAAAAGGCTGAAACACCTCTCCTAAGGCATAGTTATTAGCAGAAAGACCTCGAAGCTACAACATGCTGGTATTTTTTGTATTATTTTTGACCCCGCCCCTTTTGCCTTCAGCCCTGCCCACAACTGCCACAAGTGGAATGTGGCCCCTGAGAGATCCTCCAAAACTGAATTTGGCCGTTGAGTTTCTCACCTCTGTTATACTGGATCTTGCAGGCCAGAATAATGAAACAGACCTCTGCCATGTCTTGGCCTGCTGCCGCAGTCTCAGAGGAAGAGTGTGATTCGGAGTTTGAAGAAGTTGCTTTAAGACCTAGACAAGATATGGACTGGCAGGGGCTGGGAATGCATCTCTACCTGGTTTCACAGTAGATTGCAAGGAAGGGGAGGAGTCTGCTCCTTCTCAAGTACTGTCAGACCTAGCCATGGGAAGAAGGCTTGAGGGGACCCTAGCCGAGGAACATTCCTTGAAAAGTGAGCAAAAGGCAGATTCAGATGAAGAATTTATTTATTTATTTATTTATTTATTAAATTTATTAATCGCCCATCTGGCTGGTCACCCAGCCACTCTGGGCGATGTACAACCCACCATAAACAATTTAAAACAATAAAATTCTACCATAAATAATTAATAAATAATAAATAATAATAATAAATAATTAATTAATAATTAATTATTATTATTATTATTAATAATTAATAATAATTAATAATTAATAAATAATAAATAATTTTACCATAATTCTACAATAAAAACATTTTCTAAAATACCCTAACCCACCCCAAACGCCTGCCTGAACAACCGCGTTTTTAATGCACGACGGAAGCTCATTAAAGAGGGGGCATGGCGGAGTTCCCTAGGGAGGGAGTTCCACAGAGTGGGGGCCACCACAGAGAAGGCCCTCTCCCTCGTCCCCACCAGTCTAGCTGTCCTGGCTGATGGGACAGAGAGAAGGCCATCCGAGGCTGATCTTGTTGAGCGGCCTGTCTGGTGCTGATGGAGGCGCTCCTTGAGATAGGCTGGGCATGGACCCAAGAAGGGATGGACCCAAATTTATCTCCTAGGGAATGGCATTGATTGAAGAGGTGAGAGGAGAGGCAACCAACTCAATGAAGAGCATGTCTCCAGGCTAATTTCCCCAGCAGAATTAGATTGACAAGCAAGGATCTCTAGCCACTCCACCCCTGCATAAAAGTTAACATGGAGGCAAAACCATTTTGTGAGTACAATGTCACTGTACCAGACATACCTTTGCCTGGACCTGTGGCCTATATCATGCCTTGAATCCCATGTTTAGGGCCCTGCTTTGGATTACAACATTGGACTTTAAGATCTTGCCTTTGGTTTCTGTTTGGATTATCTGAATTGATTGAACTTGTGCACACTAAAGACTTTGATCTTTGGACTTTGGTGAAATGCTTGTGCTGTAAGAAAAGAGTGTCGAGTTGATTAAGTTGTAACAAAGCCAGTCCTGACAACCCTACACAACACAAAAAGGCTCTGCAGGATGACACTCTGAGGATGCAATGGTGATAGAGAAGTACTGTTTCCTTGCCCGCCATCACTGCCATTGAGTAGGCTTAATTATTTGTGTTTGGTCAAACTAGCTCTGAATTTCCCACCACTTGCATTCTGTCTCTCAACCTGCTTCATTGTTCTAGAAAATCATGGAGCTAACCAAACCCTGCATTTTGGGAGAGGACTCTTAGGAGTGAACATTTCAACTGCCCAAGTCATCTCTGTATTCCACAGAGACTAAGACTTTGGCAGGAGAACCAGTCATACCAAAAGGAAACTCCCCAAGAGCTTCAAGGAATCCCTCTGATTCCATCAGCTTCCAGCAGTGAATTGTCTTAATAGATTCCCCACCCCTGCAGAGGGGAATAGCCATCACAAGACTAAACCTCCCCAGGAAATGACAGTGGGGTCACAATCAACACCTCCACCAGGGGCGTCGTTAAAAAAAGGTCCACCTGGGCATGGGTCCCGGATCTTTCAAACGGTGTCCTGGATCTCTGGAGCTGTCCTAATTGCCATTTTTTTTACATTTTCCCATTGACTTGCATTGGAAAACAGAAATGGCCATACCTTTTTTAGTTTGTATGATAAATACATGAAATTTGGAGAACTGGTAGCCCCCATGGAGTTTACTGAACCTGCCCGATTTCAGGCAGTTAGGTCCAGTGGCTTTTGTGCTAGTCACAGGTAAAATTTGCTATTTTCAAGAAAATCTGTCAAAGCAATGAGCTATATTTTTTTTTATGCTTCCACATACATGCATGGCATTGGGGGACTTGGCAGCCCCTATGGAGGTGACTGAGCCTGACAAAATTCAGACAGTTAGGTCCAGTGGCTTTTGTGCTAGCCACAGGTAAAATCTGCTTTTTTCAAGAAAATCTGTCAAAGTAAAGAGCTATATTTTTTTGTGTGCTTCCACATAAGTTTATGGAATTTGGGGACCTGGCAGCCCCTATGGAGCTGACTGAATCTGCCAAATTTCAGACAGTTAGTTCCAGTGGCTTTTGTGCTAGCCATGCATAGATTTTCCTTTTCTCAAAGACTAAAACAAAAAGTAAAAAACTGTTAAGCCATACAGAGGATTAGAGATCCTAATCAGAAGGTGTTTAAGGTGACCATTAAGGTGACATGTTTAAGGTCACTATCCCTAATCTCCCCCTGATTTTCTGCTCTTCCATGCCCACTGTTGAGAGCTTGCTTGCAATGAAATTTTGAAGAGGGAGAAGAAAGGGAAGAAAGCGCTCCATGTGAAATACTGGCATTTCACACCACATCTGATTTTACTACCCCAAATTGGAACCTGCAGAAATTTGGCTTCTGCAGAAGTTTAGTAGCTTCAGTACAGCAAAGGATCCAATCAGCCTCCACAAACTTCTTTCTCCCCCTCCACTTTAATTTCTCCTAAATAGCTGTAGGACTCAAATAATCCCAAAGGGAGGGTTAGGACTATGCGGCGTCATGACCAAGAAACTGCTGGGGCTTTTAAATAGGTTCTACAGTTTTAAAAAAGCTAGAAAAAGCCCTCAGCCACCTCACCTCATAAAGTTAATTTAAGTACATGTAATCCTTACAAACCCTCCACAGCCTCCCAAATTCCTCTGAAGTACTACCTCTCTGAAAGGAACCACTTGGCTCTTTTTTCTCTACCCCCCACCCCAACGCATTTCCCATCACCATTCTTCTTTTCTTCTTCCTCCCCCTATCCTGTTCTTTCTTTCTCTTCTTTATTTCACCCAGAGCATATCTTGGGGAATTCTTAAAGAGAATTCTCTTTGGTGGGCAAGAGAAGTTCTGAACTGTCATACCAAAAGGAAACTCCCCAAGAGCTTCAAGGAATACAAACAGACAAGAGGGTTGTTTTTTGTCCTCCTCCTCACTCAAGTCTTTGAGAGGAGTGGGTTCACATGGTTGCAGAGAAACAAATCTGGGGCTGTTTTGTTTGTCAGTTGCCATTATCCAGCAACAGGAAGGGCTGTGGCTCACTGGCAGAGCACACGCTCGGTATGCAGAAGGTCCCAGGCTCAATCCCCGGCATCTTCAGGTAGGGCTAGGAAAGAACCCTGCCTGAAACTCTGGAGAGCCGCTGCTGCCAGTCAGTGTCAACAAGACTGTGCTAGATGGACCCACGGTCTGACTCAGTATAAGGCAGCTTCCTATGTTACTATGAACAGAAAGATTTAAGAAAAATAGGAGTTTGGGGTTTGTTTTTTAAGTGGAGGGGAGATAAATACTGCTCATTTATATAATTCTATGTATCCTACTCAGAAGCCCCATTATGTTTAATGAGGCTTCGCCTCAAAAGAAGTGTGCATGGGATTCCAGCACAAGTTACTTTTGTAGGGAGATTTGCACCTTGATGTTCTGCATGTTTACTCAGAAATAAGGCCCGAGCTGTGAGCATGGTTCTGCAAGCTTAATACAGTGCCTACCCAATTCTGTCTAATGAATTGACTACTGTCTCAGCTCAGTCCTATGCGTGTTTTGTCATTTGTGTGTGGGTTGTTTTTTTTTGCGCATGAACTCTAGCTTCAGTGGTGAGGGAAAGGCACTTAGTACATGCTCAGAGCTTCTCCATAATTTAACCCTAGTTTTGAAAACAGACTCATTGGCTGAATCCTAGTGAAGTCTCTTGGCACAAAAGAAGTTATGGGGAGGAAGATACAATGAGAGTTTGTGCATAATAAGGAGGAGGTAGAGGAGAGTTGCACAAAACAAGACAACATCTGTTTTTATGAAGAGATGCTGGAGGATGGTAGGATGAGGAGGGATGGTTGCATAGAGTGGAATAGAATTGGTAGGGGGAGAATGTAAGTGCACAGTGGTGAAAGAAGAGCATACTGCATATGCTCAGAGGCACTCTCTATTTAAGAACATAAGAAGAGCCATGCTGCATCAGACCATGGTCCATCTAGTCCAGCATTCTGGTCACACAGTGGCCAGCCAGATGCCCACAGGAAACCCACAAGCAAGACATGAGTGCAATAGCACCTTCCCACCCATGTTCCCCTGCTGCTAACATTGGTGAAATGTAAACAAATTCTAGTATTTCTAAATTTGCATGCAGTGTAACCTTCATGCAGGTTTCTTGCCTGGGAGACACCTCTAATGACCTGTGCATTTTCATACAAACTTACCCAAAAACTATTGGGGAAAGGTGAAGGGAAGGGAAACCAAATCCCTCCCTCCCCCAAATTGGAGAACTCCCCTTCCACATGAACTGCTTCACCTATCCTTCTGAAACTTTGCTGGTTTCTTACTTAGGGACAACTCTAGGCTGTCTGTAATTTTCAGAACCATGGTCCACAAGGAACATAGGGAGATAAGTATGTCCTCTTTTGGAGACTTCAAAATGACAAGGCCATCCTTGCACAAAAATCCCTGGGGCTATCATTCTGAAATTTGGCAGACATGATCTCCTCTGATGGGGCAATGAATCCTGAAATGTTTATCAAATTCTTCCAAGTAATAAAGATGTTATTGGCAGTTCCCTTTAAAAGAAAATCAAAATATAAACCCTGCACCTATTTTTCTGACATTGGGCAGGTGTTCAAAATTGGGAAAGGAGTACGACAAGGCTGCATATTGTCACCCTGCTTATTTAACTTATATGCAGAGTACATCATGAGAAATGCTGGGTTGGATGAATCAGAGGTCGGAATTAAGATTGCTGGGAGAATTATCAACAACCTCCGATATGCAGACGATACCACCCTAATGGCAGAAAGCAAAGAGCCTCTTGTTGAGGGTGAAAGAGGAGAGTGCAAAAGCTGGTTTGAAACTCAACATTAAAAAAACTAAGATCATGGCATCTGACCCCATCACTTCCTGGCATATAGAAGGGGAAGAAATGGAAGCAGTGACAGATGTTACTTTCTTGGGCTCCAAGATCACCGCAGAGGGTGACTGTAGCCATGAAATTAAAAGACGCTTGCTCCTTGGGAGGAAAGCTATGGCCAACCTAGACAGCATAGTAAGAAGCAGAGACATCACCTTGCCGACAAAGGTCCGTCTAATCAAAGCTATGGTTTTCCCAGTAGTAATGTATGGCTGTGAGAGCTGGACTATAAGGAAGGCTGAGCGCCGAAGAATTGATGCTTTCGAACTGTGGTGCTGGAGAAGACTCCTACGAGTCCCCTGGACTGCAAGGAGGTCAAATCAGTCCATCCTAAAGGAAATCAACCCTGAGTGCTCATTGGAAGGACAGATAATGAAGGTGAAGCTCCAATATTTTGGCCACCTAATGCGAAGAGAAAACTCCCTGGAAAAGACCTTGATGCTGGGAAAGACTGAAGGCAAAAGGAGAAGGGGACGGCAGAGGATGAGATGGCTAGATAGCATCACCGATGCAATGAATATGAACTTGAGCACGCTCCGGGAGAGAGCGCAGGACAGGAAGGCCTGGCGTGCTATGGTCCATGGGGTCACAAAGAGTCGGACACGACTGAACGACTGAACAACAACAAATCCCCTTCTAGCGGGCTACTATGCCTGAAATTATCATCCAGTTCTGACCAAGAGAAAAAAGTTACAGTTTTTCTCTAATTTCCCATGGTAGTCAGCAGGAAACATAAAGACTCATTTTTCCAAATTTGACTCAGGTTTGGTGCTGAGCTGAAATGGTCCAACTATAAATTGGCCAGAGCAGAAGCTGGATGTTTTCCAAAATGCTGAATTGGGGTGTGAGTTGAAGTGGGGTGAGGGGTCAGTGCACACTTCGTATGTATGTAATCTATAGGAAATTAGCGAACAAACACACAACTGTAATTGGGTCAGGTTATACTAATATGATATTGTAACAATATGGAAACACACACAATAACGTAATGAGTGTTGGTATCTATTTAGAATAGGGTTGTTGTTAGAACATTATAATGATACATATGAATACAATTGTACATATACTGGTAGATAACAGAAGCATCTGTATCACAGGTATATACAAATTATTATTATACAAATTATAATTATCACAGTTTCTACAATAGTAGCCCTTTTTTGTACTTGTATGTAATCTATACACACATGCAAGCACACCACATGCACACATTTTTGTTATGGGCCTATGCCCCGGATCTTTTAAGAACCTAGTAACGCCCCTGACCTCCACTATTGGTCAACTCTGTTCCTGCCCTGTCACAAAACCAGGTCCAGAGTGTGACCTGCCACATGTGTCAGGCCATTGCCATATCAGAACAGTCCCATGGTTTTCATGGCGGCCATGAAATCCTGAACTATTCCTGATGGGCTGGCTTTGGCATGGGTATTGATGTCATTTAGGACAACCATCCTGGGAGTCCTGAACATGAGGTCCACAACCACTTCTGACAGCTTAGGTAAGGAGACTGTTGGGCAGTGGGGTAGGCAGTACACCAACAGAATCCCCAATCTGTCCTTACAACTCAACACTAGGAATAAACACTCAAATCTGCCCCCTCCCAATATTGATGAGGTTAGAGATCCAGTCCTCCCAGAGGTTAGAGATCCAGAGGTTAGAGATCCAGAGGTTAGAGATCCAGTCCTCCCAGTTCATCTGACCAAGTTTCAGTAATGCATACCAGGTTGGCTCCTTCCTCCAAGATAAAATGGTAGATAACATGCTGCGTTACGGACTGACCTTGCATTTAGCAGCAGCAGCAACTGACCCAGTGGTAAGTTGGCATATCTACTCAAGATATCAAGACGGAGGACAGGACTGGAAGAGGGGATAAATCTTAATACGCTCACCCCTTTTGCCCTACCTGGCCTGTCCAGTGTCTACCACCATCTCTCCCTCTCCCTGTTACAACTGGAATAAAGGTGCTTCTCCAGCGTGTAGTGGACCCAAGGCTTGCAGGGACGCAGTGGCAGCAGTGTTTGATGAGCAGTGACACTGACATCGTCTGCCACCCCACTTGTTCTTCTCTGGTCCCTCTGAGCGTAGCTGCAATTCTCACAGTAGCTGGCAGGGAAATGAATTTCTACAGCAATAATATAGTGTTCCCTGTTGTAATGCAAAGTATGTTGGGGTAGCTTGGTCTTGAATGGGCAATTAAGACCCATGAGATTTAGAAAAGACATACTCCAAGTAGAGATGAAAACTTCTAGACCTGATTTGTTGATATGGATCAACACAGCTTGCCTGCATTTTGGACTCTGCTTGGGGGTATGGCTATGGGGACCGTCATCATGAGCTCCTGCACTCAAAATTTACTGCTACACCATTGTGCTCTCCTCCCTTCTTATAACCCATGTCCCCAGGCATATAATAATAAAACTCTAAGATCCCTGTTATTACAGTGCAGAAGTCCAGGCTGTGAAAGAAATAAGACAGATACTAAAACTTAAAAGTACAAAATGCCAAGATTTAAAAGTACGGAGCGCTAAAATCTTAAAATGCAAATGTGAAATCTTCACTCAGTTCTGGATGTTTATTCACCAGCCTTGAGCAGTCTCTTAAACATTAGTCATTTTGCTATTAAAGCACTTCCAACTCCCCCAGCATCTTGTCTTCTTTCCAAACAAATGTGTCTGTGTGGCATGTAAAACATATTGGAAATGGGATGGGGGCGGGGGCAGGGGGGATCATGCATTTACAAATAAGTATTAAAATGGTTTCTTTATGGCCGGACCAAAAGTCCTTCCATGCAGTTGTTCCTAGGGCTGATCTACACTTACAGGTTTTTTCGCTTCCAATGAGGTTTCACCACCTGTCTTTCACACTACGCAGTACCCGCCTCGAAATGGAACCGGAATTTCCCTCTTCCGTGCTCCTGCTTTCAATACCTTGATACCCCGATATTTAATGTGCTCTGATTTTCCGCCTTCACTACCATAACTGGTCATAGTCCCCTTCCTTGCCTGTCCATATACGGCGGTGTTTGTATTTCCCTCCTGTCCAATCACAGCTCTATGTGAACCGAGCTCGTGCATTTGATGAAGCACTGCAACGGGGAAAATGGGTACGTGTGGATAATCACGTTTTAATGCGAGAGTGTTTAACCCGACAGGACACCGAATTCATTGTGATGGCGGGCGCAATGTAGATTGGCCCCTAAATTCTCTACCTTCAGAGAACCCTTCCTATATTAGGTCCTCTTTTAAGGAACCCCTGCACATACGCCACAGAAGCCCATATACTGCAGAGAATTCTGGGGCATATTCTAAGGCAGTACTCTTCAGTCCCAAAGACTGAATGCTCTCTTGCAGCTGCATATCACAGGAGAAGATCAATGGCCCAGTTCAGATGTAGTAGGAACCTATAGTTTTCTACTATGTAACTGTCTTATTCTGCAGTTGGGGCCCACCAGATGCTCCCTTCCCCTTCTTTGTGCACCCAGAGGAGAAGATTGGAAGCTTCCACTTCCTAATTTAAACAAACCACAGTTTCATATTACATCCAAACTGTGATTTGTTTAAACTCTAGTTTATAAATATCCAGGATCAGAAACTATGGTTTGATCCTGTTTTGTTCTCACTAAGTAAAGTTTAAACAGATTACAGTTCTCCAAATTCAGGTGTAACAGCATGTTTGTGATTGGAAGCGAAAGCTTCCAACCTCCTTCTCTGAAGTATGAAAAAGGAGGAGAGGGAAATGGAGAGAATAGGAGTCCAAGACTTGCCACAGCTCATTTACATTGCAAGAAACCATGGTCTCCTATTACATCTGAATGGACCAATCATTGGTTCTATGCATTTTGTTGTTATATTGTACAGAACAAATTTCTGCATTTCACTCTCAGCCACAGACATTTTCTTTGTACCATATTTCAGTAATGGTTTATATAGAGTGAACAGCCATTATGGTATCTGTGATTACTATGAGCTCTACCTAGCCTCTTTCTCAGTTAAATTGCCCTTATGCCTTTCAGTCTGCTCTCTTAATAGCCCAGTATGTGTCAGAGCTCAGTGTGGGTAAAAATCACTCAGTTAAAAAGACCTGTTAATGGGAATTAAGGGCTAAGGCACTCTGATGGGTTGTTGTTGCTTGGCGGGGCAGGGTGTGTGTGTGTTGTTGCTAACCTATAGATGAATTTGATCTAGAGGCATGGCTTTAGTACAAATAAGCATCTCTTCTAACAGTAGCAAACTATCAACTGACCATACAATGGTTTCAGTCTTTGTGAAAGAATGACCTCACCTTGTGGCAAAGCTATACAACCATAACTTAATTCACCTTGTGCAGGTGTTCCTGGTGGAGGTGAATTATCTAGATCAGCCTTCTTCAATGTGGTGCCCTCTGGATGTTTTGGACTTCAGCTCCCATCAGCCCTGCCAGCATGGCCAATGGTCAGAAATACTGGGAGGTATAGTCCAGGTTGGGGAAGGCTGATCTATTTTCATTTCAATCCAGTTTAAGGCCTGGTTATGGGACAGAGACAGTTTTGGTCACCATAGTGCATGCATGATCTATACTAGGAGGAATGTGTCCATGGCAGTTCTGATGGACCTCTGTGTGGCTTTCAGTACAATCAACCATGGTGTCCTTCTGGACTGCCTGACTGGAATGGGACTTGGAGGGTTCCAAGTTCCCTCAGGGTTCCATTTTGTCTCCATCCTATTTAACATCTACATGTAATCACTGGATGAGGTTGCCTGGGTTTGTTGGATCAGTGTCACCAAAATGTTGATGACCTCTAACTCTATCTCTCCTTTCCATCTAAATCCAAGGAAGGTGTTCAAGTTCTAGATCAGGGTCTGACATTGGTAATGAACTAGATGAGTGCAAACAAACTGATGCTTAATCAAGCCAAGACAGAGGTGCATCTGGTTGATTAGGCAGATTAGGGAATCCTAGGGATTTCCAACCTGTCTCCCCTTGAAGACTCAGGCTTGTGGTTTCGTTTTACTTCTGGATTCAGCCCTGAACCCAGATGCTCAGGTTTTAGCCATGGTCATGCATGTTTTTGCACAGCTAAGGCTATTGCACCAGCTCTGCCCATTCCTGGAAATGTCAGATCTGGCCACAGTAACACATGTCTCAGCTTGGAGGCAGCCCAAAGTGGGCTGAAGCACCCTGCTTCAATTTGGAACTCAGGCTTCGAGCCAAAGCGGTGCACGGCCCTATTAGAAAGGCAGGGTATATATTTAACCAAAAAACCTAACATAAATAATACAGCATGAATTGTTTCTCAGCACAAATCTTACAGCCAATTTGGCTGAAGTGGCCAAACAGCATGCAGTTGAGCCATTAGGCTTGGACTTCAGGACTTATGCCTGGGGATCTGAAGTCTGCCCTCCTCCCACCATGACCAGCAGAGACAGCAGCAGATGATGGGGCCAGCAGTACAGCAGGAAACAGGCCCGAAATCAACACAGAATGGAGGGTAAAAATATTTAGGGTGCAATCCTATCAAGATAGTCACCAGCCTCCAATGTCATAGGCTAGCAACTATGCTACGCAAGGAGATGGGAGGGGATCCTGTCCTTCGCACTCCACCTGCCCTGCATTCTTCGCTTCAGAGAGGGGGTGGGAATGGGGCTGGAGAACCAATAGGAAGCTGTGTAAAGCAGCTTCCGCAGTCTCCTCTCCTCCCCACCCCCGGGGACACCCCATTTTGCCCTCTCCATGCTCCATTTTACGAACACAGAGAGGTGGCCACTGCAGTTCTCTCCATGCAGGCTATGAGAGGGAGCGGGAGGGGGCACGGTTTCCTGGTTCCAAGCTCGGAGTGCTGTCTCCAAGTTTGGAGCCAGGAAACCAAAAAATCCTGTGGCCCTCTAGACAGTGTCTAGTGGCCATAGGATTGCTCCCTCCATCAAATAAAAACCAGCTTTCTTTTTTTCCTGCATGATAGATATGGAGAGCTAGAAAGAGGGTCTCTGGCAAAGCCATAGAGAAAGCACACATACGGATAGGACGCAAAGAGCTGAATTTCTCAGTTCTGGTTCCTGTTTGAGTAGAAGGTAATCGCATTGTGGGCAGTGGAGGCACAACAATGCATATGGATGCAAGACTGGGATGTGTGTGTGTGTGCATGTTTAACTACAATATGAGATGTGGTGTACATGAATAATATTGGCATATTATATCCAAGTGAGAACACAGTGAACAGTGAGACAATCTTTGTTGGATGTCTGGCAACTTTTTCTGTTTTCCAGAATAACTTGTGTATAGGATACACAAGATCATGTTTGTAAGTCTGCTATCGATTTAATGGTGTGGTTCTTCCTGTTTCTGCAATGGAAGTATTGTAATAAATAATGTAGCAGGTGTTGTCCCCTAAATGAACCCTGCTTGAATGCTGAATAAAATCCTCTGGCATAAACAGCTACTGCAGGCAGAACTGGGAAATTCAGTGGATAACACGGCATCCTCAATCCCATGTTCACCTCTATTGCAGTAAGTGCTGAGGCCTTTTGCAGAGGACCAGTGGCAGGCAAGAGAGAGAGGTAATCCTTTATTTTATTATTTATTTGACTTGTACCCCGCCTATCCACCAAAAATGGCACTCAAGGAGGCTTACAATCACTAATCGAACTGATGAAACAATAATAAAACAAATACATTGTTGTTCAGTCGTTCAGTCGTTCAGTCATGTCTGACTCTTCGTGACCCCATGGACCATAGCACGCCAGGTCTTCCTGTCCTGCACTCTCTCCCGGAGTGTGCTCAAATTCATATTCATTGCATCGGTGATGCTATCTAGCCATCTCATCCTCTGCTGTCCCCTTCTCCTTTTGCCTTCAGTCTTTCCCAGCATCAGGGTCTTTTCCAGAGAGTTTTCTCTTTTCATTAGGTGGCCAAAATATTTGAGCTTCAGCTTCAGTATCTGTCCTTCCAATGAGCACTCAGGGTTGATTTCCTTTAGGATGGACTGATTTGACCTCCTTGCAGTCCAGGGGACTCGTAAGAGTCTTCTCCAGCACCACAGTTCGAAAGCATCAATTCTTCGGTACTCAGCCTTCCTTATAGTCCAGCTCTCACAGCCATACATTACTACTGGGAAAACCATAGCTTTGATTAGACAGACCTTTGTTGGCAAGGTGATGTCTCTGCTTCTTACTATGCTGTCTAAGTTTGCCATAGCTTTCCTCCCAAGGAGCAAGCGTCTTTGAATTTCATGGCTACAGTCACCATCTGCTGTGATCTTGGAGCCCAAGAAAGTAACATCTGTCACTGCTTCCATTTCTTCCCCTTCTATATGCCAGGAAGTGATGGGGCCAGATGCCATGATCTTAGTTTTTTTAATGTTGAGTTTCAAACCAGCTTTTGCACTCTCCTCTTTCACCCTCAACAAGAGGCTCTTGAGATCCTCTTCGCTTTCTGCCATTAGGATGGTATCGTCTGCATATCAGAGGTTGTTGATATTTCTCCCGGCAATCTTAATTCCGATCTGTGATTCATCCAACCCGGCGTTTCTCATGATGTACTCTGCATATAAGTTAAATAAGCAGGGTGACAGTATGCAGCCTTGTCGTACTCCTTTCCCAATTTTGAACCACTCGGTTGTTCCATGTTTGGTTCTTACTGTTGGTTCTTGACCCTCGTACAGGTTTCTCAGGAGACAGGTAAGGTGGTCTGGTACTCCTATCACTTTCAGAATTTGCCACAGTTTGTTGTGATCCACACAATCAAAGGCTTTAGTGTAGTCAATGAAGCAGAAATAGACGTTTTTCTGGAATTCTCTTGCTTTCTCCATGACGCAGCGAATGTTGGCGATTTGATCTCTAGTTCCTCTGCCTCTTCGAAACCCAGCTTGTACTTCCGGTAGTTCTTGGTTCGCATACTGCTGAAGCCTAGCTTGTAGGATTTTGAGCATCACCTTGCTGGCATGTGAAATGAGCGCAATTGTGCGGTAGTTTGAACACTCTTTGGCGTTGCCCTTCTTTGGAACTGGAATGTAAACTGACCTTTTCCAGTCTTGTGGCCACTGTTGAGTGTTCCAAATTTGTTGGAATATTGGGTGCAGCACTTTAACAGCATCATCTTTTAGGATTTTAAATAGCTCAGCTGGAAGACTGTCATCTCTGCTAGCTTTGTTGTTACTAATGCTTCCAAAGGCCCACTTGACTTCACTCTCTAGGATGTCCGGCTCAAGTTCAGTGACCGCACTATCATGGCTATCAGGGACATTCAGATCTTTCCTGTATAGTTCTTCTGTGTATTCTTTCCACCTCTTCTTAATCTCATCTGCTTCTGTTAGGTCCCTGCCTTCTTTGTCCTTGATCATGCCCGTCTTTGCACAAAACGTTCCCTTGAGATCTCCGATTTTCTTGAAGAGATCTCTAGTCTTTCCCATTCTGTTGTTTTCCTCGATTTCTTTGCATTGTTCATTTAAGAAGGCCTTCTTGACTCTCCTTGCTATTCTCTGGAACTCTGCATTCAGTTGGATATATCTTCCTCTTTCTCCCTTGCTTTTCGCTTCCCTTCTTTCCTCACCTACTTGTAAAGCCTCATCAGACAGCCACTTGGCTTTCTTGCACTTCTTTTTCTTTGGGATGGATTGAGTTGCTGCCTCCTGAACAATGTTACGGACCTCCATCCATAGTTCCTCAGGCACTCTGTCTATCAGGTCTAATCCCTGGAATCTATTCCTCACCTCCACTGTATATTCATAAGGAATATGATTTAGGTCATAGCTTAATGGTTTAGTGGTTTTCCCTACGTTCTTCAATTGAAGCTGAAATTTTGCAACAAGAAGCTCATGATTTGAGCCACAGTCAGCTCCAGGTCTTGTTTTTACTGACTGTATGGAGCTTCTCCATCTTTGGCTGCAAAGGACATAATCAATCTGATTTCGATATTGACCATCTGGTGATGTCCATGTGTAGAGTCGTCTCTTGTGCTGTTGGAAAAGAGTGTTTGCTATGATTAGCGTGTTCTCTTGGCAAAACTCTGTTAGCCTTTGTCCTGCTTCATTTTGTACACCAAGGCCATGCCTGCCTGTTATCCCAGTTATTTCTTGACTTCCTACTTTAGCATTCCAATCCCCTATGATGAAGAGGACATCTTTTTTTGGTGTTAGTTCTAGAAGATGTTGTAGGTCTTCATAGAACCGATCACCCTCAGCTTCTTCGGCATCAGTGGTTGGGGCATACACTTGAATTACTGTGATGTTGAATGGTTTGCCTTGGATTCGTACTGAGATCATTCTATCGTTTTTGAGATTGTACTCCAGTACTGCTTTTCCCACCCTTTTGTTGACTATGAGTGCTACTCCATTTCTTCTAAGGGATTCTTGCCCACAGTAGTAGATATGATGGTCACCTGAATTAAATTCGCCCACGCCTGTCCATTTTAGATCGCTGATTCCCAAGATGTCGATGTTCAATCTTGCCATCTCATGTTTGACCACCTCCAGCTTACCTTGATTCATTGATCTGACATTCCAGGTTGCTAAACAATATTGTTCTTTACAGCATCAGATTTTCTTTTCACCACCACACACATCCACAGCTGAGTGTCCTTTCGGTTTTGGCCCAGCTGCTTCACTCTTTCTGGCGCTACTTGGAAATACCCTCTGCTCTTCCCCAGTAGTATATTGGACACCTTCCGACCTGAGGGGCTCATCTTCCGGCGTCATCTCTTTTAGCCTTGTGATACGTTCCATGGGGTTTTCTTGGCAAGAATACTGGAGTGGGTTGCCATTTCCTTCTCCAGTGGACCACATTTTGTCAGAACTCTCTGCCATGACCTGTCCGTCTTGGGTGGCCCTGCACGGCATAGCTTATGGCTTCACTGAGTTACGCAAGCCCCTTCACCACAACAAGGCAGTGATCCATGAAGGGGACAAATACATTAAACACAATTAAAAACACAACAGTATCAGAGTAAAAACAGCCTCCAGCCCAACAGACCTGCTTTCAAAGACCTGAATAAAGTGGTCTTTGCCTGCTGGCAGAAGGATAGCAGGGAGGGAGCGAACCCAGCCTCTCTCAGCAAAGATTTCTATAACTGGGGAGTGGCCACCAAGAAGACCCTCTGAAGGTGGCAGTCTTGAAAGAAAGGCCCCTCAGGAAGATCTTAAGAACCCGGCAGGCTCATATGGATGAAGACAATCTTTTCCCCTTCTGCCACTTTTGCCCTGCAGCTCCTCCCTCATTTGCCTTCCCCCCAACCTTGCTCAGACTCAGGCCTGGCCCTACCATTAGGCAAAGTGAGGTGGCTGCCTCAGGCAGCAGATGCTGGGGGAGCAGCAGCAAGGTGTTGGAAGACAGAGCTATGGATGCTACACAGCCTGCCCTGCACCCCCTAAGCTACTTTGCTAAGCTACTCTGCTGATTTTCCCATATTCAAAATAATATTGAGAGCCCAGTGTGGGTACAGGAGGCTCTTCCCTTCAGAAAGTCCCCTGAAACTTTGCACTGCTCAGAAGTGGGGTGCATGTACATAACAGTATTCACCTTGCAGTGTGGGTCAGTTGGGTGCTGCTGACTGCAGACAATTATGTAAAAGCATCCAGTGAGCTGGTTGCTTTTGCTTAGAGAGTAGATTACGTGAGGTGTTTGACCCGGACATGGGGAATATATTCATTTTCCACAACAGAGGCCTTCTTCTGCACAGAATATCTCACAGTCTGCTTACTAATTCTGTGCATTAATAATTCTAGCATTTTTCTTCACATGTTTCTGGAAGGCCCCTTAAGCCATTAATAATTTGGCTGCTGGATGCACTGATTTCTTCCTTTTATACAGGACCAAAGGCTATACATATTTCTGGGTTTGTTTTTCTTGTGCTAAAGAATTGCTAGGCTATTTGCAAAATATTGTTACACAGATGTAAAATTTAGGTTATCAGTTCACATTGGGTAGTTGCATATTTGTCTCTTCTTCCAGAAATGTGTCATAGAAAAGGGGTGGAGGTGAGAAAGTGTAGTTCATCATTGAACTTATCTTGCGCTTAAGCCCCTTGGTCAAAATCAGCACTTAGAATTGGACTCAGAAACAAACTGGCAGCAAGTGCCAATCTTTAATTATTATCATTTTATGTATTTCATTTCTATATCGCCCCATAGCTGAAGCTCTCTGGGCAGTTTACAACAATTCATAAAAAGATACAGCAACAATATTTCAAAAATATGACATTATGATAAAAACAGTCTAAAAATGTTTAACACAGAAAATGTAAAACAATTTAAACAGCTAAAAAACAATGTCAGTAAACAGTTTCCCCATAATAGTCCTGTTCAAGACATGCCTGGGAGCAGGAGACAGTCTTAACCTCGTGTTGAAAAGATGACAGTGTTGGTGCTAGGTGGGCCTCAGTGTGGAGCTCATTCCACAGTCAGGGGGCCACCACTGAGAACGCCCTATCTCTTGTTGCCACCTTCCGAGCCTCTCTTGGAGGTGGCACTCAGAGGAAAGCCGCAGATGTTGATCGTAGTGTCTGGGTACATTCGGTTGGGAGAAGTGTTCAGTGAGGTATTGTGGTCCCGAGCCGTGTAAGGCTTTATAGGTTAAAACCAGCACCGTTAAGTACTAGCGAGATCTGATGAGATCTGTAAGTCCTGGTTAATAACCTAGCTACAATACTCTGAACCAATGACAGTTTCCAAGCATCCTTCATAGTTAGCTCCATGTACAATACATTGCAGTAATCTAACCTGGGTGTTAGCAAGGCATATAACTGTGGCAAGATCCTGTTTCTCCAGGCAGGGCTGCACCTTGTGCATCACTGAAGGAATTGATTTTCTTTCCCCAGTGTGGCCTTGGCTCATATATTTCTGCAGCTCAAGATGAAGAAGAGGCAAAGAAGGTTAGACAGCCCGATGCTAGCTGGAACCACAGAGGTACCAGGCTATAGATCCTATCAGCGGATGGATGGATGTGGAGTTTAGTGTGTCTGTCAGGGCTTTCTCCACACCAGCATGGGCCACAGCTGGAAAAAAAGCCTGGTTCTGTCACAAGTAGCAAGGGCGAAAGGAACATATAGGGTGGGCATGTGTCCTCTTTTGCAGAGGACAGTCCTCAGTTTGAAGGATTGTCAGGGGATTGTCCTCTATTTTGGAAGTGTCCTTCATTTGAAGGGCTGATAAAGAACCATCAGAAGGAAGTCTGAACCTAGATGTTGCCCATCAAGAGCACCTGGTCAGCAAACTGCACTGGCAGGCACACAGGTCACCTGGTCAGTCTTCCACACTATGGTGAGATGTACTTTTTTTTGCATTTAAATTATAATAATCATTTCTAAATTTACATTATGCAAATTTTATGCAAATTGTTATCCTAGTTTTTGATGCGTGTCCTCTTTTTGGGTGATTCATAACTGGCCACCCTAGAAAGAGGTGATGTGGTCAAATTCTGGCTGAGGGTCAGATCTAGAAGAGGCAGATACATGGTCAAAGCGGGGAAGGACAAGGAGAAAAGTTCTTCAGACTAACAGACTAGCCTGGCCCCAAGGGTTTCATAGGGCCTGTTGTGTGCTAATGGGCTTGTGGAATCAGGTGACAGTAAGAAAGCTGAGGGAGAAAAGCTGACTCCTTTTCAGCTGTAACTGGAGCCCTTGATCTTTAAAGCCTACTCTTCTTGGCCTTCTGAGACACCTGTTGGGCTGGCATCAAGGGTAGGCATGGTTGGGCACCTATCGAGGGCCCACACCCCAGCAGGGCCCCACTGAAAGGAGACCTGTGGACTTCCCTCCTCTTCACCCTTGCAGCCTGCTTGTTCACTTGCCTCTCGTTCTGGCCCAGACAATGATGGTGGTGAGAAGGAGGAGCAGTAGATGCCACTGACTACCTGCTCACTGGCTCCCTGCCTGTCAAGCAAGCCAGTGGTAGAAATGATGAAAAAAAGGAAGAGCAGTAGCAGCTGGTGACAATAACAGTGAGAAGACAGTGAGGGAGGGACCCATGGAAGGTACCTTACCAAGGACCCCCAAAGCTGTGCAGCCAGCATGGAGCACCTGGCTGCTGGTAGCTCAGGAGTTAAGGCTAGACGTGTGGAGTTGCAGGGAAGCGACCAAATGGTCAGATGGGAGAACTGATCTAGGTATATTAAAAAGAAAGGAACGGCTGCACTAACAATTTTAGCAGTGAGAGAGATTTGCAATGACTCATCAGCTGCAGTTTGATCATATTCTCATGCTAAATTAACTTCAGGGGAGAATCCAGTCCTGAAAGTAGAGAATCGGCCTGTTATGTAGAGGAACTAGGCTGATAGTGGAATTCATACTTTAGATCAGTTAACAGGATTGGACTATGATTTTTTACCATTTTCAGTATTGTGGATTAGATATCAGTTACTGTCTAGTGCTAGTTAGGAGTATATTCAGCTATAGCATTTGTTAGGGTCTATATATGGGCCATCAGTGATGAGTGCTTCAGCACTTCCTACACTGTTGGAGAAATTAATTGGTTCTTTACAGAAAGCTAAGCCTACAATAGCTGTTTATAAAAGTCTTTTTGGAATGTAGTAAAGTAGATGTTCAGAATGTCAGATAGAAATGGAATAGGGAGTTGGAAAGCTCTATACAGTCTAATCAATGAAAAGTTGCCCTAACTTCCATATGCGCTATTTCTGTAGATTTTAAATTGACATTTATTCAACAAAAAATGATGGTTTGCGCATATTTAACACCACAGAGGCTTGTTAAAAAGAAGCTGGCTAGCTCTGCCACATGCTGGTGATGTAATGTGGGCAAAGCCTCATTGAGGCATATGATGTGGGCATGTCCTGTAGTGGCTTCATTTTGGTTAGAAGTCACTGTTCATATACATTTTGTTCTTAAAAAATCTGTGATAATAGCAGATGTCCACGCACTCTTTGATTACATCCTTGTGATGTGGGGATTAACAGATGGACAGCAAAAGCGGATACTGAGAGCCCTTACAGTTGCAAAGAAACTTCTACTTCAAGCCTGGGAGGATAAGCACCCACCAATCTATCATTCATTGGTCTGAAGATCTTACTGCTCTTGCTACATTTGAACATATCTCCTACAGCCGTCAGTCTTGTATGGATACTTATTTAGATATATGGACTGCTTATATTAATGTATATATCTTCTATATATATAAAAGTCAAAAATTGTGCGTGTGTTTGTGGCTGGCTGCAGGGCCGTCTGTAACGCAGGGAATAAGGGGGAGCTGCCCTGGGTGTAATCACACTGTAGGGGCCCACTGAGCCTGCCATTTGGGCCCTACCGTTGCTGCCCCGTTTACCTCACATTCTGACTTGCCAGAGTGTATGACAGGAGTCACTGGGTTGCATTATTACTTTGTTTGTATTTTCCCTTACTAACTAGTAAAAGGTAAAAGGTAAAGGTGTCCCCAACCAGTCGTGTCCGACTCTAGGGTGCGGTGCTCATCCCCATTTCTAAGCCGAAGAGCCAGCGCTGTCCGAAGACGCTTCCGTGGTCATGTGGCCGGCATGACTGAACACCGAGGTGCATGGAACGCTGTTACCTTTCCCGCCGAGGCGGTACCTATTTATCTACTTGCAATTTCTTGCTTTCGAACTGCTAGGTTGGCAGAAGCTGGGACTGAAGACGGGAGCTCACTCCGTCACGTGGCACTCGGGTCTCGAACTGCTGACCTGCCGACCTTCCAGTCTGCAGTTCAGCGTCTTAACCACTAAGCCACCGCGGTCCCCTCTTACTAACTAGTACACCCTCTCAATCATGGTACAGGCCAGGTTTCTGATTTCAGCTACCAGTCATCCTACTGGCCATCTTTCATTCTATTGGTCTCTCTCTCCCATTCACTCTGACTTCCTTCACCTTGGATTGGCTGGCCGCCGTTTGTTCCCTCCCCTTTAATCATGCTTTCTTTTCTGGCTGTGCAGAGCAGTTAGTTTCTCTGCCCTCTTCCTGCAATATCCAGCGAGCAAGCAAATTGGTGTTAAATATCTTTACCCCTGTTAGTGGTGTGTGATTAACACTAATGTGAAATGTGGTGCGGTGTGCGTTCGCCCTTCTGAGGGGCTGGGATGACACAGTGGAGTGGAGACTTGGGGCTTTATTCATAAAAGGGTGAACTGGGGGGAGTTGAGAAGGCAATTGCAAAATGAAGGGCAAAATAGCGGAGTTTTACGTGTAGCTGAATTGAAGATTTTTGGGTTTGTGTGTTTGTGGCTCGCTGCAGGGTTGTCAGTAAGACAGCATTAGGCGGAGCTGCCCTGGGCCTAATCACACTGCAGGGGCCA
This sequence comes from Heloderma suspectum, assembly GCF_057233095.1. NCBI lineage: Eukaryota > Metazoa > Chordata > Lepidosauria > Squamata > Helodermatidae > Heloderma > Heloderma suspectum. Next base: position 31,265,426 of record NC_139460.1, on the reverse strand, counting down.
CTGAGCCTGCCATTTGGGCCCTAGAGTTGCTGCCGCTTTTAGTTCACATTCTCACTTGCTGGAGTGTATGACAGGAGTCACTGGGTTACATTATTGTTTATACTTTCCCTTATTAACAAGTACACCCTCTCAATCATGGTACAGGCCAGGTTTCTGATTTCAGCTACCAGTCATCCTACTGGCCATCTTTCATTCTATTGGTCTCTCTCCTATTCACTCTGACTTCCTTCACCTTGGATTGGCTGGCTGCCATTTGTTCCCTTTACTCATGGTTTCTTTTCTGACTGTGGAGAGCATTTAGTTTCTCTCCCCTGTTCCTGCAATATCCAGCAAGGAAACCTCTGTTGAACATTTTAATAGTGGTATGAGATTCAGTGTGGATTATATTGTAGTAGTGTTTACAGATTCAGTCTCTTGCATTTTTAGTAGTGTTTTTTATTAAATCTGCTCATTGTTGTGCTTTTTTAATCACGTCTGGTGGATTCAACTTTTCACCTTATGGGGCCTTTCCGAGAAGCATAAACCTACCTTAACGTGTTTCTAACAAATAGTGCCTATGACAAAATTACATCCTGGGCAACGCCGGGTATATCAGCTAGCATATCAAATCCTTCTTTTTCCCTCTTTTTCTTTTCTTTTTTTAAAATTAAGGGTGATGTAAATGATTATTGTGCATGGATATGTTTTATGATATGTTCTCTCCCCCCCTTTTTTTTCTTTTGTGGCTCCTCTCCCCTTTGTTTTTGGTTTTGTCTGTTATTTGCAAATTTTAAAAAAAGTGGGACAACTGAGATGGAGCTATTTAAAGGAGGATCCAGAACTGGGTGAAAGGGCCATTTTAATATTTTCTCCAGCAAGATGATGGATCTAAAGCCATACCTTGTTGGACTTCTTAAGCTTCTAGAGTTGACTGAGTCATGTTGCTAGTTACCAGTTCTTACACTGGTAAAAGAAATTTACCAGCGGTTAAGGGAGCAATCCTATGGCTGCTAGACAGTGGCTAGATGGCCATAGGATATCTGGTTTTCCAGGAACCGACCTCGGAGCCCGCGCTCCGAGGTCGGTTCCTGGAGAACTGACTTCCCCTCACTTCTGCGCTCCCTCCAAGGCAGCGTGGAACAACCCTGTCCTCTGTGCTTGCAAAAGGAGTGTGGAGCGGCTGAAAAGGGGCATTCTGGTGGCGTTTTCCAGGGTGGGGAGGGCGGAAATGCCTGTACGACACATCCAGTGTGTCGTACAGCAGCCTCCTCCCCTGCACAGCCCTCCCACAGCTAGACAGCCGCAATCGGCTGTCTAGCCGAAAAAGCAGGGCAGGAGGAGCGTGGAGGGAACGATCCCCTCTGTGCTTCTGCCCTGCTCTGGATAGGCGGTTGCCTCAGAGTTCAGAGGTGGACGCCTATCTGAATAGGATTGTGCCCTAAGCTGGTTTATAAGAAATCACTGGTTGAAGAAATCTGGTTAAAGAAATCACTGGTTGAAGAAATCTGGTTAAAGAAATCACTGGTTGAAGAAATTTACACTGGTTATATTGTATTTACACTGGTTAAAGAAATCAATTGTCAGCTCTTGCTATCCTTTATGGAAATAAATGTTTATTCCCCTTCCCAGCTACCCTATGCATCCTAGTCTATTGAATCTTCATAAAACATGCTATTGATTGCTGTACTTTTTATCTTGGGAATGGAGAAAAGTGAGCACAACTGAGTTCTGTTCCTGCTTCTGTCTTTTTAAATCTTTGTGAAAAATGACTTGAGAAAACCAGAAAAATAAGAGCTTTTTCACAGTAAAGTGTCTTAATAGCTTGCTTTTATGCATATATAGAAGGATTGCACGTGCTAGTCAGTAATTTATTATGAAAACAATCTCTTCCATTTTTTAGGGTAGACATCCTACTCGGTAAGCTGCAAATGTGTTATCATATTTTGTATTCTATTCAGGAGAAGAAAATATGTGAGCCCTTAAATATCTAAATATGGTTTAGTGCCAGTGTTTTATAGATGAGTTGAGTTTAATCACTCTGCCTGAATTCAAAAAGGAAAAGCAGCAGGAGGGGAAAAATAGCAAAAAGAAAGCCATATACACCCATATACAACCTTGTGGAAAGAAACATTTTAATAAGTGAATGAGTCAATCAGCAAAGATTGTCACATCTTTTGGGGATAGCGACACTTTAAAGATAATTTTGCAAAACTTGGGTTTCTTTGCAACTTTATCTTAAGGATTTGAGACATGTGCCTATATATTTCATCTCATTTTATCCTCAAAACATCCCTGTGGTGCAAGTTAAGCTGAAAGAGAATGAAGGAAACCAAAACCCAGTGCATGTATAAAGCTGTCGATGACATGACCATGGTTAAGAGATTGGGAGTGGGCCATAGGCTCACACCCACACCCGCCTCTCTGCTCCCTTTGGTGTGGATTCCTTTCCTTTGCTGGACATAACATAAGCATAGTTTGAAATTACATTTGCACTGATGCGAACCATGGTTAATGCTAACCAGGATTTGAAGAGTTTGACATGGGGACCTAGGCCCCATCTACATGACCCTTTTACTCCAGGGCGGCTGCGAGTCAAGGTCCTTTGGGACAGATGACACAGACACCACTTTGCAGCCATCTGTGGTTTTCTCCTGGAAAATGCGGATTTCCAAGGAGGCATTTTTCTGCGATGTCTTTGGTTTGCTGCAGGTTTCCCGTGGTTGTGAGCTGTCTATCCCTTCCCCAAACCGACTTCGCATTTTGCAGTGGGTGTGATGTAGGCAAGTGTAGTGCTTGCGTCACTCTGTGATGCCCTTTCACTCCCCCTGTCCCTTCTCAGCTGCTCAGTTACAGAGGCACAGAGAGGTGTTTTCATTTATTTAACCATGCTTTTGCACATCTTTGCAGCTTCGTACCTTTGCAGTGGTTGCTTTTGGACTCAGTGCCCAAGGGCCGGGGGGGGGGGTCTTGGGGGAGAACCAACTTTGCTCCAGCCACCATTTCGGAGCAATGGGTAGGCACGTACCGCTCATGCCTTGGATGAATGCGAACCATCATGAGAGTCTCAGGCTGAGGAACTGCCAAACAGTTGGCATGGAAGTGAAGGAGCACAGATCACCTGCATTTTGCCTAATGAGGGACAGACAGATACAACAGAACCCCTAAAATACAAAACAGCCACTGAAGTGTTGCACTCCCATGCTCACAGGCCTGCACAGCTGCGCATTAAAATATAATGGCAAAAAAAGGGCACAGCGGAGTCTGTTGGGGAAGCCCACAGTAAATCACAAGTGTATCACAGCAGAAGCTAATTCAAAGCTGCAATGCTGCACAGTTGCGATGGAGTGAAGGGTGAAAGCGGTGCCATGTAGATGGGGCCCTAGTGAGCACTTACTGTGGTTGACATTGGTGCAGATGTAATGCTAAACTGTATTTAAGGTTGACAAGGTAAGGAAAGAGGGAAATCATTCTGGACAAGATAGTACAAGGGCCCATGACTGTCAGGGTGGACACTGAGCCCATAGAATCCCAGAGTAGTTCTGATGCTGAGGAAGAGCAGTTGCTCCTGGGAGAGGAGCACGCTCCTCTTTCCCAGGACCAACAGCTGACAGAGATTCCTCCCACCCACATTCCTAGTTTAGAAAGCAGTCCAGGGAGTGACCCAGCACAGATAGCAGACTTGGTGGATGCATGGCGCAGATGCAGAGAGCGGTGCCAAATGGAGGGCGCGGAAAGGAGGCGTAGTGCCCGGTTCGCGCTCAAAGAACGGTTGCACCCAGAAGATCCAAGGGAAAAGGGGAGGGATTCTCCCTAGTCCTTAAATACAGGGGTCTGCCAGTAATTGCCTTTCAAACGAGGACCAACTGTTCCAACTTAGGGCATAGGGATGCTGCTGCTCAGATCTAGTTGCTACCTGTAGAGTTGTTAAGTTGTAAAAGAAGAATAAAGCTTTGAAAAGAATTCCTTTGTCTGTGTCTGGACTTGGCTACTGGATTAGACTGAGAGAGCCCTCCAAGGAGCCCTTGACAGCTTGGTCCCTGTCCCTCTTTTTTTTCTTCTTTCTCTCCTCTCTCTCTCTCTCTCAGATTGCCTTATGGAGGGTGCTGGGGACCCAGCGCTGCAAGCTCTGCTGCAAGAGAACCAGTTGCTCTGTGATCAGATGGCTCAACTGATGGCGGCCGTGCAAGATCTACAGGCTATGTTTCAACCCCCCCCACCTCCACTTCCCCCATGCCGTAAATGCCCGGTGGCGTTGCCAGATAAGTTTTCTGGTGAGAAAGGACTTTTTCAGATTTTCAGGGTCCAATCAGAGCTGTACATGCGCCTTCGACCTGAGGATTTCCAGACGGAACAGGTTCGTGTGGGTTTCGTCATTAACCTACTGTCAGGCATGGCAGGTAAATGGGCTTCGGGACTTCTTCTCGCTAATGACCCCCTGCTCGGGGACTATCAAGGTTTCATGACGGCCATGGCATGTTTTTTCGGTGACCCCCTGCGCACGCAGATGGCTTCTCGGGAGATTCGCCACCTCCGGCAGGGTAAGGACTCAGTTTCCAGCTATGCGACTTCCTTTCACTTGCTGATGCAGGATTTACAGTGGAATGATGCCGCGCTACTGGCTCAGTTTTTGGATGGTTTGAACGACGAGATTTTGGATGAGTTGGCACGCACGCCCAGCCCACCTACTTTGGAGGAGCTCATCCAGACCTGCCTTCAGATAGATAGTCGACTGGAGGGGCGCCGGCAGACCCGGTGGGGAGCCAGGGGCCGGTATTTCCCTCCTCCCATTCCCCCACGTTTCCTGCCTCCTCCCCCACCCCCCACTCCAACGCTGGGGGTAGAGGAGACCCCGATACAGCTGGGAGCTACTTGAGCCTCGCTGCCGCCAGAGGAGTTTAAGCGCCGCCGTGCTGAGCACCGATGTTTTTGATGTGGAAAGCTGGGGCATTTCGCCAAGACCTGCCGAGTGACATCCACTGCTCCGCTCCCTCCTCCTCCTCCTCTCCTTCCCCCTCCTCCTCATCCCCAGGCCTGACTAGGCTGCCCCCCAGGCTTGTTTGGGGCCTCCGTTGTGGGGGTCAGTTCCCCACCGGGTGGGTGCTTTCCTCAACCCCCCCACACCCTCCCATCTGCTTTTGCATGTTCACCTCCGCTCCTCTCGGAGGGGGTGTGTGGAGGCCCTGGCTTTAGTGGACTCGGGGGTGACGACCAGTTTCATGGACGAGTCCTTCACCCTTTTACACAAGATTCCTACCCTGCCCCTTCCTGCCCCCTTGGCAGTGGAGACCATTGATGGGCGTCCTCTCTCTTCAGGCGCGGTGACCTGGATTACAGTTCCGCTCGCTATGCGCCCCCAGTCCCACATTGAGCAGATTCAGTTTCACTTAGCCAAGGTTCCCTTATGCCCAATCGTGCTGGGTATTTCCTGGCTCTCTAAGCACAACCCTCAGATTTCTTGGGGACATCAGCAAGTGGAGTTTGCGTCTCCCTACTGCCAGGAGCATTGCCTCCCGGAGGAGGTGCCAGTCCCGGCCCCGGCCTTAACCCTTTCCTCCCCCTCCTTGTCTGCTTCTGGCAGTCCTTCAGCTACCGTCATCCTCCCAGAGAAGTATGCAGCTTTTCGGGATGTGTTTGACAAGAAAGAGGCTGACCAGCTTCCCCCCCCCCTTTTGACTGTGCCATTAACCTCATTCCAGGGGTGACCATCCCCGCTGGCCGGCTGTATCCGATGTCGGAGCCAGAACTTTGAGCTCTGCGAGAGTTTTTGGACACAAATCTCAAACGCGGTTTCATTCGCCCCTCCTCCTCCCCCGCCTGTGCTCCTACCTTCTTTGTGTCCAAGAGATCTGGAGAACTCAGGCCGGTGCACGATTTCAGAAATCTAAATTCCGTCTCCATCCCTGACAAGTACCCCCTACCCCTCATACCGGAGATGCTGGAGCGCCTGGGGCGAGCCAAGATTTTCACAAAGTTGGACCTGCGTAACGCATATAATCTCATTCGCATCCGGGAGGGGGATGAGTGAAAGACCTGTTTCGGGACCTGGTATGGAGCGTATGAATACCTAGTAATGCCTTTTGGGTTAGCCTGCGCCCCTCCCACTTTTTCGCGTTTTATGAATGCCATCTTCAGGGACTATTTGGACACTTTCCTCATTGTGTATCTCGATTATTTACTTATATTTTCTGAGGACTCCGAGGCCCATCAACGCCATGTCTCTGCCGTACTCCAGCGCCTCCGCGAGAACCATCTTTATGCCAAGCTGGAGAAATGTGCGTTTGACCTAACCTCTTTGGACTTTCTTGGCTACATTATTTCGCCTGACGGTATCAGGATGGATCCTGCAAAGGTCCAGGCTCTCCTCTCCTGGCAGGCTCCGTCCACCAAGAAGGACTTGCAACGTTTTCTGGGGTTTGCTAATTTTTACAGAAAGTTCCTGCCCAGTTTTGCTCGGCTCACTTCTCCTCTCACGGACCTCCTTAAGGGCAAGAAATCTCCTTTTCATTGGACAGCATCAGCCCAACAGGCTTTCGATGAACTTAAGAGGCTTTTCAGTTCTGAGCCGATCCTGTTACATCCCGACCCGAGGAAGCCTTTTGTAGTGCAAACTGATGCCTCTGACTTTGCGGTGGGGGCGGTGGTCTTTCAGCCTCATCGGGAGGGCGGCGGGCTGCAACCCTGCGCCTACCACTCCCGGAAACTGACCATGTCTGAGAGGAATTATACCATCTGGGAGAAGGAACTGTTGGCCATCAAGTCCGCTTTGGAGACCTGGCGTCATCTCCTGGAGGGGGCACAACACCCAGTCGAAGTTAGAACCAACCATCGCAACCTCGAACATCTTCAGACAGCCCGTGCCTTAAACCAGCGGCAGATTAGGTGGTCGCTTTTTTTTTCTCGGTTCCACCTTAAGATTTGCCATGTGAAGGCCTCAGACAACCTACAAGCGGATGCTCTTTCTCGTAAGCCTGACCTCCAGCCAGGGAGTGAGGAGACTTCCCCCCCTCTCTGATTCTTCCCCCTCAGGGCCTGGTGGCAGCTGCAGTGCCTCATTCGTGGGACAGGCCTGATGAGCGATCCTGGGATCCCGCGAAAAATGTGCATGCTCCGTTGCTGCTGAGGCGCTTCCACCAGCTGTACCCCCACAAACCTGGGGTCCCAGGGGAGGAGCATGAGGGGGGGCCTCATGGGAGCGGGGATGATGTCAGGGTGGACACTGAGCCCATAGAATCCCAGAGTAGTTCTGATGCTGAGGAAGAGCAGTCGCTCCTGGGAGAGGAGCACGCTCCTCTTTCCCAGGACCAACAGCTGACAGAGATTCCTCCCACCCACATTCCTAGTTTAGAAAGCAGTCCAGGGAGTGACCCAGCACAGATAGCAGACTTGGTGGATGCGCGGCGCAGATGCAGAGAGCGGCGCCAAATGGAGGGCGCAGAAAGGAGGTGTAGTGCCCGGTTCGCACTCAAAGAACGGTTGCGCCAGAGGATCCAAGGGAAAAGGGGAGGGATTCTCCCTAGTTCTTATATTCAGGGGTCTGCCAGTAATTTGGAGGTTTCGGACCCGTGGCCACTTACTTGTGGGGTGCCACAGGGTTCCATCCTCTCCCCGATGCTATTTAACATCTATGTGAAGCCGCTGGGGGCTATCATCAGGAGGTTTGGGGTGCAGTGTCATCAATATGCAGATGACACGCAGCTCTACCTCTCATTCAAATCTTCACCAAGGTTGGCCGTAGAATCCCTGTCCAAATGTCTGGAGACGGTGAGTGGCTGGATGGGGAGGAAGAAGCTGAAGCTGAACCCTGACAAGACCGAGGTACTTTTGGTGGGAGACAAGAGGAGGCTGCGGGATGTTGACCTGGTGTTGAATGGGGTACGGCTACCCTTGAAAGACCAGGTCCGCAGCCTGGGGGTCATTTTGGACTCCCAGCTGTCCATGGAGGCTCAGGTGTCAGCTGTGAGCTGGACAGCGCTGTATCAACTCCATCTGATACGGCGGCTGCGCCCCTTCCTTCCCGACCATCTGCTCCCATCGGTAGTACATGCCCTGGTCTCCTCTCGTTTAGACTACTGTAATGCGGTCTACGTGGGGTTACCCTTGAAGACGGTTCGGAAGCTGCAGCTGGTACAGAATGCGGCGGCTCTCCTGATTAAAGGCAGCTGCCGGCGAGATCACATCACTCCAGTGCTGAAGGAGTTGCACTGGCTACCAGTTGTTTTCCGGGCCAAATTCAAGGTGTTGGTTTTGACCTTTAAAACCCTATATGGTTCTGGCCCAGCCTATCTTAAGGAGCGCCTCCAGCAACACCAGACAGGCCGCTTAACAAGATCAGCCTCGGATGGCCTTCTCTCTGTCCCATCAGCCAGGACAGCTAGACTGGTGGGGACGAGGGAGAGGGCCTTTTCTGTGGTGGCCCCCACTCTGTGGAACTCCCTCCCTAGGGAACTCCGTCATGCCCCCTCTTTAATTAGCTTCCGTCGTGCATTAAAAACATGGTTGTTCAGGCAGGCATTTGGGGTGGGTTAGGGTATTTAAAAAAAAAATTATGGTAGAATTTTATTGTTTTAAATTGTTTTATGGTATGTTGTACATCGCCCAGAGTGGCTGGGTGACCAGCCAGATGGGCGATTAATAAATTTAATAATAATAAATAAATAAATAATTGCCTTTCAAACGGGGACCAACTGTTCCAACTTAGGGCATAGGGATGCTGCTGCTCAGATCTAGTTGCTACCTGTAGAGTTATTAAGTTGTAAAAGAAGAATAAAGCTTTGAAAAGAATGCCTTTGTCTGTGTCTGGACTTGGCTACTGGATTAGACTGAGAGAGCCCTCCAAGGAGCCCTTGACAATGACCCACTCCCAGTCAGAGACTGGCAGCATCACACCGACACTCGGCCTTAGAGAGCCTCATGGGTGAGTGAAGATTGGCATCTGGTCACCTAAATCCAACCTTCTTTCAACTGCCCCACACCAGAAAACAATGTCCTTGTTAGCTCAGCCTTATTATAGTCCTATTTTTCTCTCTTCAGTCAAGAAAGATACAAGAGCAGAATTCAAGCTGCGCATGCGTCAGGTTTCCCAATCCCTCCAGCACACACGCTCAGGCAATCTGACACCAGACACCCAAATCAGTGAGATTTCTTTATTGCAGGAAATTCCACAGCAAAAGCTTAATGGTTACACTCTTCAGAAATCGTATAGCTGGTCAGTAGCCATAGGCTCTATATAATTCCAGAACAGTCAAAAGCTAATTACTACCAAGGTGACTGAGATCCTCATCAACATGGTTTCCCTGTTGCTATCTCCACAGCTCTGAACACAAGGGAAGGGACTCGGGATTCCTGGTGTATGGAACCCAGGCAATCCATACATGGGGTTCCAAACCCTGGACAAGGAATGGGAATGATTCCTGGAATGATCCCTCAGGCAATCAAAGGGGTAAATTCTTGAAAGGCCTAAACAAAATCATACCCACAGGGAGTTAGTCCAACTTTGAATCTTTCATTGATAATTCCAGGCTACGTGACAGAGGCCTATCAAGAACAAAGGAAGGGTAAACAAGGAGTTCCGTGCCACCGCTTTCACATTGGTAACTCCACAATGCATGATTCCAGGCAGAGGAAAGTCCAAAAGCTGTAGGTCAAACGCAACCTAATGGTATGCTGAGCTGATGACAAACAAAGACACACAATCCACAGAAAACGAGAGTTCAATTCTATGAGAAGCCTCACAGTACTTTTCATGGCAAGTCCTTAATCCAAAGTTCCAGTCCATGTGCAGAGTGCATCCAAAAGCCCAGACGATGATGGATCCAAACAAACAAGGCTTTGGGCAACGAAGACGAGATGTTCCTAGCAAAGCTTCTTTGCCTTTGCATCAGGGAAAAGGGAAGGTGTGACTGTGCACCTCCTCCGGATCCCTTGAGAGACGAGGGCTTTAGCATTTCAGCAAGGCCCCTGTCTAAACAGGGCAGCGCTGCTCAGCTCTCCAGCAGTGACACTTCAACCTGAGCGACCCTTCTGCAAACCCGACCCCACCTCTGTCGGGTTCTCATGGACAGCTTCCAGCCTTCCTGCCTGCCAAGGCCAGACCAGCAGGTGGACAGGGAGCCAGGCGACTCCCTCTAGCTGTGCTCTGAGAACACTGACAGAGAGACACTCACACAGATTCTGACATTCCAGAAGCTTAATAGGCCCAAGCCCTTCCATGCTACTTCTAATTAGGGCTGTGCACGCCCCCCCGATCTGCTTCGGATGCCGCTTCGAATCATCCAAAGTAACCCCGATCCGCCTCAGACCAATTCGGACCCCTTCCAATTAGGGATGGGCGGATCACTTACCCCGTTCTGGCTGAGGGGGTCCGCAGGCGGGGTGTGGTGATCTGTCCCTCCCTCCAGAATCAATCCAGGCCGGCTCCACTCCACGTTGATCCTGCGGAGCCGGCTGCCTGCTCCGCATCGCTGGCAAATGGCGATACGGCTGGCAGCCATTGCCGTGCCATATCGCTGTGCTAAGTCTCCAGATGCAAATGGTGTAGTGGGCGCCATTTGCGGCCATAAAGCTGGTAGATTAGCCTAAATGCAGCCGCAAATGGCAACAGTGCAGGTGATTAGATAACAGCCAAATCAAACCGTAATTTCTTTTTTAAAAAAACCTTTAATTTCTGTTTTGGGAGGATCAACACAGAGAAGACACAGACGGTTCACTTCAGCATGGGGGTGGGGGGACAAACACTACACACATAGGCTGCTATAATATGTCTTTCTTTAAGGATTTAGGAAGAAAGAAAAAACTGAATGCTTGAATATGACTTAAAAGGCAGTGGGGGGAGGAACACACACAGAAGTCAATGTTTGTTCTTAAAATTCTAAATAAGAATGGGCTTGTAAAAAATCTAACAGAGACACAGCTGACTGAAAAACAACAACAAGAAAATAGAACTGAGAAAGCAGAAGTAAGGCTTGACGTTACACAACAAACACAGCCTTTTCCAGAGTCCAAAACTGAGATAAACAAACACAGGAATGGTGGAGGGGGAGCATGGCAGCAATTTGCAAGGAAAAGCTTAGTTTGAAAAAATATGAAAAGGAGAGATAGAATCTAATCAAATACAAATAAACGAGTTGGAGGTACAAAGATATAGGAGAAAGCGGCTGGCAGAGGTGCTGCAAAAGACACTGTGCCAATGGGGATGGACGATCAAGAAGCGAGAGAAGGGAACGCTCCCAGTACAACCAAGATGTTTCCTTTTAATTTAAATTCTGAGGAAAGCCTAATGGCGATCAAAATTGAGTAAACTGAAAGAACGACTCCTAGGAATGTACTTGCACGCACTTACACAAACGATCGTCTACCCACACCAGCCCTTTCTCGCAAAGACACAGCTAGCACAATGATTGAATGCAGCCTTTCGCCAAAGTATATATCCCTTTCCTCCAATGCTTTCTCTGATTGGAGACTGCTAGTGTTGGTTCTGGCTGAGGGTTCCTGAGGGTATTCGCTAAAGCACACTCCCTCCTCCTCCTGCGCTCGCCTTCCCCCTCCCTCCCTCCCTCCTCCTCCTCCTCTGCCACCTCACGCCCCTCTGCATGAGCGTTCAGAAGTTGATACATTTTGGAGACAGCCTATCTGGACTGCTGAGGCATTCAGTAGAGCTCCGAATATATGAGGTGGAGGAGGCGCTAAATGGGGTGCACGCTTCGCCCCGGGGCACCTCGGTACTGCTCTGAACCGCCTCGTATCACAAGGCTTTTGCTCCAAAACAGCTCGCTTCGTCTCATTATTAGGACTTCGTAACAAGGCGGTGCACAGCCGTACTTCTAATCAAATCTTAGCTATAAACTACAAGGCCCACTGCAGTGCTGGACCCTGACAACATGTAATGTGTATTTGTGTTTGGGAGTTGCAGGGCTGGAGGAGTATACATGGCACAGAGTGAATGTGAGTCGTGTCCATAAACTTTATTGATCTTTAAATAACACTGGAGGAGTACCAGTGATGCAGAGCTAATATTGCCTCCTTTCTCTCCCACCCTCGGGTATTTCCACTCCTCCTTAAAACAATCCTTGCACCCAACGTACAAAATTACCAAACGAAGTACAAAATTATACAAATTTTGAATCTGTATAGAATTTAGGGATGTACGGATTGTGTAAAATCATTCTGTCTGAGTTTTGCAGATTGTCAGGCGACTTTTGTTCCATCATCCGTTCATTGACAGAATTAGATTTTTTTGAATTTCTGGATTTGCACGAATTTGCACTTCCACAAATTTGCACTTGTGCAAATATGCAAATTCCCCCAAAATGTGCAAATCCCACTAAAATGCAAATTTGCACACTTTAGGCTATGAGGAAAATGTGCATTTTTGGCCAAGGGTTTGGGGGGTTTTTTGCATATTTTTCTACTACTAAATGTGTGCAAAATTCTGGAAAGTTGGAAAAATGGTCTGCAAGTCTGTGGAATCTGCCCAACTGAGGAAAAGTCAGTATGCTGTGGAATCCACTGGTTGGATTCATAACAATCCGAACTCATTTGATTCCATGGCAGGTTTCTCCAACATCCCTAATAGTAGTACTTGTATAATTAAGGTGCATGGGTCAAACTGCCTTTCACCATTATATTGCCTAAACATTATTTTATATTTATAAAATCAAAATGGTGTGAAATTAGCTAGGAGTATCTATGTCTTGAGCACCATACGCTAGTAGTCACATTTCAGAGAAATCCATTGTGAAATGACTGAGATGCAGCCAGGGTCAGCATAAGACATTGCGCAAGGGTGGATCCCCCTTCCCCCGGCATTGTGGGTGGGTGATCCAATGACATGCTGCTTTGCCATGATGGTGGGAAATATTTTTAAAGCAAAGCCACCTTTTTCAGCCCAAGGGCAAGAGTTCATTTTGCAGAAACTCTTGGGACTCAGAGTTTCCACATTCCAGTGGTGGGTGGAGCCACAGGCAAAAGTGGATGGGGCTGAAAAATCCACCCTTCCAAATTCGATTGTTACCAATTTATAGAAGGGAGCATGTCTGCTCAGAAGTAAGAAGGAAATAATCACTCAGCAGCACTTTCAGATAGCATGTCTACTCAGAACTAAGGAAGACCATCATGTCTACTTCCATCTCACAAGCTTCTACTTGTCTACTCAGGAGTAACCAGGACAAGTCTCTGCAGGACAAGGCTCAGAAGGAAACAGAGCTGAATCACTAAGCAGCTTCCTCCCCTGCCCCCTCTCCCCTGCATGGAAAATCTCTTATCTCTGATCAGATGCTGATCAGTGCTTTCCCCTGCTAAGCACTGAGAAAGGGAGCCTTTTCCAGAGCTAAGCAGGGAAAACCACTTCTCTCCAATCAGCTGCTGATAGGAGACAAGAGCTTTTCCTTCCATGGCAGATGGGGTGGGGTCAGGGGAAGAAGCTACCAGGATGAATGGGGAATCCCCATGGCCTGTAGGTTCTTTATTCCTGGTTTAAAGTAATATTAAACTTTAAACTTCAGGATGAGGGATGGAGCAGGCAGGTTTTGGCAGTGGAGGTTGGTGGCTCCAATGTCAGTGGGGCGATGAATTCCCACTGATAAAAGGATACCTTCTTTAGAGTTCTGACTGGTTCTGACTGAAACCTGGAGCGGATTCACTGCCCCACTGACATCAGAACCACCAGCCTCCCCTGGCTTTTGGTGCTGTGTCAAATACTGTATTGTACATTAAATGGTATTTGCTACAGCAGCAAATTGGCGGTGGCAGCACTCCACAGTGGGCAGGTGAAGAACACCCAGCGGCAATGGGGAAATGCAGAGGAGGAGGTGGTGGTGGTGGCAGTGGCAGTAGCAATGGGCAGCCCGGAGGGTGGTGGATAGGGGGAGTAATGCACCGCCTCTCTTGAGCTGTAGCAGATTGCTACCTTTTTTTCTTTTCATGTGAACATCACAAAGGAGTTCAGTATGTAGGGATGGCGGAGAATTCCGCCACAGACTCCATTGAGGCCGGATTCTAAAGAATCCAGCCCCCCGGAGTCCATGGCGGAACGGACCACTCCCCTCCACCACCCTGCGAAATTCTACCTGGACAGACCCTACCTGCCGCTGGCCGGTCCAGTCCATCTGCTGCTGTCCTCTGCCCCGGTCTGTGGCTGCAAATGGCGTCCGGCATAGCGGACGCCATTTGCATCCCTGCTCTTTGCCGTGATAGGCTACGTAAAGATTTACGTAGCCTATCACAGCTAAAGCAGGGACGCATATGGCATCCGCTACGCCGGATGCCACTTGCGGCCGCAGACTGGCAGCGGACGGAAGTCCGGCTGGAGATGGGCCTGGCCAGCGGCGCCGCAGATTTGCTGTGAAGCGGAGCCGGCTGGCAAGGATTCCAGGGGGAGGGATGGATCGCCTCCCCGCCACCGTGGATGGCCCCAACCGGAACGGTGAGTGGGGTTCATATACCCCTATCAGTATGTACTTGGGTATGTACTGTACGTGGGTGCACATTCAAAAGTATATCATCTTCTCCCATTGATTAAAGCATGTTTGTGCACATTTTTTTAAAGTATGCATTTTTCATGTGCATTTTTCTAATGTATACATATTTCAAACACATTTCTCACCCCCACAAAAAGCATCACATGCTCAGCAATGGGCAAGCTTTGACAACGGACTGTGCTCGCATTCGCATTCAGGAGGTGCGAATGATGTAAATTCTAGTCATAAACCAACTGAAATTTCTTTTACATCCCTACTCCCCTGATGGGCAAAACTTTAAAAAGTCTTGCGGCACCATTCAGACATCAATTCCTGCCTTCATCTATCCCTCCATTTACTATTTGTCTATCTATCTTCTGAGAATAACACTTCATGTGTGTGTGTTTTGTGTAACAGACAAACACAGCTACCCCACTGGAATTTGTCACTCATTTTACACGCACAAGCATAAACTCTTCCTCGGTTGATGAATTTTCACTACACCTACATTTTCCTAAGGAAGAAACTGTAAAGTGCCAGGACATCTAGTCATTCAAAGAAATCAGGAGGAACAGAGTAACTAGATATATCATGGGGGTGGTGCTGGAATAATCCTAACTATAAGAACTTCTTTTCTTTTCTAGAAGTAAAGCCCCCAGCCTTCATGAATTTGTAGAGAGAAAGTATGACGAACCATATCCATAGACTACAAGTTTGTCACATGCTTTGGTGAAATGAAGGGATTCAATGAGCCACTTGCCACATTTTCTGCCCCCACACTGAGTGGGAGAGAGCGCCTGCCATTCATAGGTAATTGTCACCAATTTTCTGCGTTCTTTTATGGGAGCTTTTAAACCACATCTTCAATTATTTATAGGTTCATTTCAATAGATGGCTTTAAGATTCTGGCATCTGTATCAGTCCAAAAAGTAATGGATTGTATTTCTCTGCTACGTACCTATGTTCACAAAATCGTGCAAAATGAATCCCAGAGTCTTGGTTCTAAGTAGAAAAATAGCTCAGATCCCTGTTTTAAAAGGAGTATTTATTCCTGTTTGGGTTCTGGAACTGGGCTGGCTTGTCCTTTGGCACAAATTCTTTTTAGCAATAAAATGGGCTATATTCATTTGGATTTACCAGTTTTGTAAAAGAGCATTGGTTTATGCTTTCTTTAACCTGTCTACCATCTCTGATGTGCCCAGTCTCTGGCATGCATTGTGCTGTCTTTTGAACCTTGGTTCACGCTCCAATTCACACAGGTGCCTTCACAAAGAAATAAGATACAGATATCTAGAATAGCTTCTTGGCAGCACTGTTATTTGATCAAACCAGCCCAGTGTATACAATCAGTAGAATGAAATGGTAAATCTTTTCCTGAAACGTTTCACTTTAGACTGGCAGAGGGGTGTGTTTGTATTTGAATGTTTCCCCATGAAACAAGTATTTCCACATAGAAAACTAGCATCATGGAGAGAAGGATTCAGCTTAGCTTTCTCAGTGACATGGCTTTTCTGTGTGTATGGAGGTGGGTGGTGGGTAGGGAGTGGGAGCATTCAAACATGCAACTTCCCCACCTGCATTGTAAAACAGTACATTCCAGGTCAAGCTTTGCAACATGATTTTGCTGGTCATATAAATTGGCTACTGGCGTGTGAACTGATGACACTAAAAACACTCTTTTCCTTTCCTGCTGAAGTCAACAAACATGGGTTTGGGACTGGGCTCCATTACTGTTTCAGGAAAACCAAGAGTGATGCATAAATAAAGCATGTCAGTCACTAGCCTTGGAAGGAACGGTCGCTCGTAAAACATTAAATAGGAAGGGTTAACTTTGCTTTGCAGGTCTTTAGGCTTCCAGGATTTGCCCAGCTCTAACCCTACCTATTAGAGGTAGGTAGGGTTAGAGCAGTCATCATGACCCCTTCAAGGTACTGATCATGACCCCTTCATGGATCACTGCCTTGTTGTGGCGAAGGGACTTGCATAACTCAGTGAAGCCATAAGCTATGCCGTGCAGGGCCACCCAAGACGGACAGGTCATGGCAGAGAGTTCGGACAAAATGTGGTCCACTGGAGAAGGAAATGGCAACCCACTCCAGTATTCTTGCCAAGAAAACCCCATGGAACGTATCACAAGGCTAAAAGAGATGACGCCGGAAGATGAGCCCCTCAGGTCGGAAGGTGTCCAATATGCTACTGGGGAAGAGCAGAGGGTATTTCCAAGTAACGCCAGAAAGAGTGAAGCGGCTGGGCCAAAGCCGAAAGGACACTCAGCTGTGGATGTGTCTGGTGGTGAAAAGAAAATCCGATGCTGTAAAGAACAATATTGTTTAGGAACCTGGAATGTCAGATCAATGAATCAAGGTAAGCTAGAGGTGGTCAAACATGAGATGGCAAGATTGAACATCGACATCTTGGGAATCAGCGAACTAAAATGGACAGGCATGGGCGAATTTAATTCAGGTGACCATCATATCTACTATTGTGGGCAAGAATCCCTTAGAAGAAATGGAGTAGCACTCATAGTCAACAAAAGGGTGGGAAAAGCAGTACTGGGGTACAATCTTAAAAATGATAGAATGATCTCAGTACGAATCCAAGGCAAACCATTCAACATCACAGTAATTCAAGTCTATGCCCCAACCACTGATGCCGAAGAAGCTGAGGTTGATCGGTTCTATGAAGACCTACAACACCTTCTAGAACTAACACCAAAAAAAGATGTCCTCTTCATCATAGGGGATTGGAATGCTAAAGTAGGAAGTCAAGAAATCACCGGGATAACAGGCAGGCATGGCCTTGGTGTACAAAATGAAGCAGGACAGAAGCTAATAGAGTTTTGCCAATAGAACATGCTGATCATAGCAAACACTCTTTTCCAACAGCACAAGAGGCGACTCTACACATGGACATCACCAGATGGTCAATATCGAAATCAGATTGATTACTTTGCAGCCAAAGATGGACAAGCTCTATACAGTCAGTAAAAACAAGACCTGGAGCTGACTGTGGCTCAGATCATGAGCTGCTTCTTGCAAAATTTCGGCTTAAATTGAAGAATGTCGGGAAAACCACTAAACCGTTCAGGAATGACCTAAATCATATCCCTGATGAATATACAGTGGAGGTGAGGAATAGATTTCAGGGATTAGACCTGATAGACAGAGTGCCTGAGGAACTATGGACGGAGGTCCGTAACATTGTTCAGGAGGCAGCAACGAAATCCATCCCAAACAAAAAGAAATGCAAGAAAGCAAAGTGGCTGTCTGATGAGGCTTTACAAGTAGCTCACGAAAGAAGGGCAGCGAAAAGCAAGGGAGAAAGGGGAAGATATACCCAACTGAATGCAGAGTTCCAGAGAATAGCAAGGAGAGACAAGAAGGCCTTCTTAAATGAACAGTGCAAAGAAATCGAGGAAAACAACAGAATGGGAAAGACTAGAGATCTCTTCAAGAAAATCGGAGATCTCAAGGGAATGTTTTGTGCAAAGACAGGCATGATAAAGGACAAAGAAGGCAGGGACCTAACAGAAGCAGATGAGATTAAGAAGAGGTGGCAAGAATACACAGAAGAACTATACAGGAAAGATCTGAATGTCCCTGATAGCCATGATAGTGCGGTCACTGAACGTGAGCCGGACATCCTAGAGAGTGAAGTCAAGTGGGCCTTAGGAAGCATTAGTAACAACAAAGCTAGCGGAGATGACAGTATTCCAGCCGAGCTATTTAAAATCCTAAAAGATGATGCTGTTAAAGTGCTGCATTCAATATGCCAACAAATCTGGAACACTCAACAGTGGCCACAAGACTGGAAAAGGTCAGTTTACATTCCAATTCCAAAGAAGGGCAACGCCAAAGAGTGTTCAAACTACCGCACAATTGTGCTCATTTCACATGCCAGCAAGGTGATGCTCAAAATCCTACAAGCTAGGCTTCAGCAGTATCCGAACCGAGAACTACCGGAAGTACAAGCTGGGTTTAGAAGAGGCAGAGGAATTAGAGATCAAATCGCCAACATTCGCTGCATCATGGAGAAAGCAAGAGAATTCCAGAAAAACGTCTATTTCTGCTTCATTGACTACGCTAAAGCCTTTGATTGTGTGGATCACAACAAACTGTGGCAAATTCTGAAAGTGATGGGAGTACCAGACCACCTTACCTGTCTCCTGAGAAACCTGTACGAGGGTCAAGAAGCAACAGTAAGAACCAGAGATGGAACAACCGATTGGTTCAAAATTGGGAAAGGAGTACGACAAGGCTGCATATTGTCACCCTGCTTATTTAACTTATATGCAGAGTACATCATGAGAAATGCCGGGTTGGATGAATCAGAGGTCGGAATTAAGATTGCTGGGAGAATTATCAACAACCTCCGATATGCAGACGATACCACGCTAATGGCAGAAAGCGAAGAGGATCTCAAGAGCCTCTTGTTGAGGGTGAAAGAGGAGAGTGCAAAAGCTGGTTTGAAACTCAACATTAAAAAAACGAAGATCATGGCATCTGGCCCTATCACTTCCTGGCATATAGAAGGGGAAGAAATGGAAGCAGTGACAGATTTTACTTTCTTGGGCTCCAAGATCACCGCAGACGGTGACTATAGCCATGAAATTAAAAGACGCTTGCTCCTTGGGAGGAAAGCTATGGCCAACCTAGACAGCATAGTCAGAAGCAGAGACATCACCTTGCCGACAAAGGTCCGTCTAATCAAAGCTATGTTTTCCCCAGTAGTAATGTATGGCTGTGAGAGCTGGACTATAAGGAAGGCTGCGTGCCGAAGAATTGATGCTTTCGAACTGTGGTGCTGGAGAAGACTCTTACGAGTCCCCTGGACTGCAAGGAGGTCAAATCAGTCCATCCTACAGGAAATCAACCCTGAGTGCTCATTGGAAGGACAGATACTGAAGCTGAAGCTCAAATATTTTGGCCACCTAATGTGAAGAGAAAACTCCCTGGAAAAGACCCTGATGCTGGGAAAGACTGAAGGCAAAAGGAGAAGGGGACGGCAGAGGATGAGATGGCTAGATAGCATCACTGATGCAATGAATATGAACTTGAGCATGCTCCGGGAGAGAACGCAGGACAGGAAGGCCTGGCGTGCTATGGTCCATGGGGTCACGAAGAGTCGGACACGACTGAACGACTGAATAACAACAACAAACCCTACCTAGCCGTCAGGCAGAGATGGGTTACACCAGTGTTACATTCTAGCAAAATCCCAGCATACTTTGAAATGATGATTAACAACATCCACCTGAGAATATAAATAAAATGTTCTCATTAGAAGGATGCTAGAAGTGCATGAATTACTTCCAAGTTCCTCTGAGTGGGCTCTGAACATTATGCATTAACTTAAAAACAGGCTGTCATCAACCTAGTTCAATTATTACATGAATGTACTAAGAACAAGCCAGAGCTTTTTATTTTCAACATTCAGCCGTCCCATATTCAACATTTCGTCCAGCCCAAGTCATTGTTGATTGTTCCTACCCCCATTCCCAGATGGAGCAGTGTGGCTTTCTCTGTAATGCCATCCGAAGTAGGGATGGGTGACAATTTAATTTCAGTTCAGCTTTGACAAGGATTTCCTAAAATTCTTATCAAAGAAAGTTTTCCCTATTTGGGACAAAAGGAACTTAAGATTTCAAAAATTCAGATCTGGGAGAAACCAAAACTGACAGATTTGTCCATCCAGGCTCAGGGTTTTGAGTGCTTTTCCCTTAAAGGTCTGAGTTTGAATCCCTGGTATTCAACCATGTCAGTCAGTGCTTACTTAGGGTTACCACCTCTTTTTCTGACTGGCTCCTCGTCTTTAACAGCTGTATGGCAGGCAGGTACATTGTGGTCCTCTCCTTGCTGGATGTGGCTGGTGCAGATTAGTGTGAATTTTGTTTTAGTTCACTTTTGATAAAAATTTACCAAAATCTACAAAGTTCTTCATATTTGGGAGAGAAAGAACTTGAGATTTAAAAAATTAAAATGTGCGAGAAAACAAAACTGTTTGAAGGCAATTAGCCACATCCCCACATTTATCATAAGTCATATTCAGCATGCTTGAGATCCAGATGGGCATTGTGATGTAGATGTGCATTAGCTGTGTGCAAGAAAAAATGTTTTGTTATTCCATTCACTTGCGTTATTAAAAGCATCATCCATTATTTTCATTATTAATCCATCTATACTGCATTCATTTTAAGTTTTTCTTTTTTCTTGGCACACTTTTTTTTTGCTGCCACCTATGACACCTTCTGGGCATTATGGGAAAAATGACACCCAGCACAAAAAATACAGCGCCCACTGACGGCTGCCGTTTCCTCACCTAGAACGCCTCAGGAAAACCACACACAATTATCTCAATCCCAGTTAAATGGTGCAACCCTTTAAAAAGGATATTGTGTTTCAGCAGCAAATGTATTATTTTCTTTATTACATTTCTATACCACCCAATAGCTCTCTGGGTGGTGCACAAAACAAAACATGAAACCATAAAATACATTAACTTAGTAAAACATAATATAAAAAGTTTAAAAGAGAATCTAACAAAAGTAACAAAACGAAACAAAACCCAAGTGTAAAAGCCAGCAGTAGTGCAAAGGTCTACGTAAATATGCAGTAACACATTTTTTTAAAAAAAAAAAATCTGAAGAACTAAAAAGCCTGGAAACATAAAAGAAGGCTTCACCTGGCACCAAAAAGAGCAAAATGTAGGTACCAGGTGAGCATCTTTAGGGAGGGCATTCCACAAACAGAGTGCCACCATTGAAAAGGCCATCTCCTTAGTAGTCACCCACCTCACTTCATTTGGTGGAGACACCCAGAGAAGGGCCTCTGAGCATGATCTTAGGATCCAGGTTGGTATATAGGGGAGGAGACGATCTTTCAGGAAACCTGTGCCCAAGCTGTTTAGGGCTTTGTAGGTTAATACAAATTATAGACCAAATGGCAGTCACTACGAAAAATATAAGTAAAAAAATCCCACCCCCAGTGAGAGATAACAAGGGGATTCCTCTCCCACTGCCTCTTCCCAAAGCCCCCAGTAGTTTCCAGGCCATGTGGTAGAGCTTGGGTAGTGGGCGAGTCTGGGGAAGGGGAATGGTCAGGGCCAATAGAGGGAACCCAATCTTATGCAAGCCAGATGGACAACCTCCATGGTCTGGTTTAGGCCTGCAGGCTGGAGGCTGCCCTCTCCTGAGTTAAATGTAGAGTTAAAGGAATGGGGGGGGTGGAGCCAAGGGAAGGTACAGTGGGGGTGGCTTAAATGGGCAAAGGATTATTGCTTCGCCCCCACTTTGGGGAGGTATCAAGTGCCTCTGAGGTAGGGTAGCCACTTACGTATCACCCCAGAAAGAGGACAAAAGAGGACACAGATTTGCTTAAAACTGACATATGCTTATTTATACAAAGATACAAATTTAGAAATAAGTACCATGATTTCACTAAAAATACATCACATCTCGCCATAGTGTGGGAAACTGTAACCAGGTGACCTGTGTGCCTGCCCTGTGTCTACTTTCCTGTGTAGACCTGTGTCTACTTTCCAAGTGCTAACTGATGCTGGGCAAGTTCAAGGCCCAGCTCTCCTTTCTACTGGTTCTTTATCTGTAAACCAGACTTGGACTGGACAGCCTTTCAAACAGAAGACATCTTCACTTAGCTGACTGTCCTCTGACAGCCCTTCAAACAGAAGAGCACCCTCTGTAAAAGAGGATACATAACCACCCTCCTCTGAGGCCAAGCTCTTGGTAATGAATACAGAAGGAGCTAGGTTGCTGCTCCAGTGCTGAAACGAATAAAAGACTCTGCCACGTAAACAAGAGGGGTTTTTTGTATTAGTCCTCTTCTTTGTTGTTGTTCTGAACAAAACACTCACCTTAATGGAGAATAAATAGGCCATGAGCCCAAACTGAATGGCTGTAAGTGCCACTGATTTCATCAGGAGGATTAGGAATGCACTTGGAGCTCCTGTTAAAATCAGTTGGATTTGCAAGTGCTTAACTGGGCTGGATTGTGCCCATTTTCCAAAGCAGGCTTGCAGGCTTTTAAAGAAGTAGTTAATCCCACAGCAGCAATCACTTCACTGGTTCTTGATACATACTTCTATTAGCTTATATGATGGTGTCCTCTAGTGGGTCGTCATGAGTATTTCTATGAAACCATAATAATAAAATTTAATAAAAGCACTCTGGCACTGTTAAGACTGAGCCCACGAACTAGCCAAGTTAAGAAGTGTGTGGCATGATGTGTAGCCAAAGGAAGTGAAGCGGGTGGTTACTAGGAGGAGGGCTTTTTCTGCTGTGGCACCCCGTCTGTGGAATGACCTCCCTAGTGAGGTTCGCCTGGCACCTACATTGTATTCCTTTCGGTGCCAGGTGAAGACCTTTTTATTTTCCCAGGCATTTTAGCTTTCTAGACTTCTAGCTTTGCTGTTTTAAATCTGTATTTTAAATTCCTGCAGTGCTGCTAGGTTTTATTGTGGTTGTATTGTTATATTGTGGTTTTAATGTTCTATATATTTTAAATTGTTTTATTGTGTGCCATTTGGTTTTAATTTTTGTGAACCGCCCAGAGAGCTTTGGTTGTTGGGCAGTATAGAAATGAAATAAATAAATAAATAAAATGATCTTATGCGTGCTTTCTCAGAAGCACCACAGTCTCAGATGAGGGTGGTGGTGGGTGTGGAGTGAATTATATAAGTCAGTTTGGAGGACAGCAGAATGAAGTTTGCTGTCTAACCCTCCCCCCCTCCAGGTCAAGTTAGACATGACTTCCATAGATATGGGTAGACTATTATATCCCCCAGATAGACCACAGGGGCTGTGGTCTATCTGGGGAAGGGTCTGAATTAGGGAGCAATCCTATGGCTGCTAGACAGCGGCTAGATGACCATAGGATATCTTGTTTTCTGAGAACCGACCTCAGAGCCTGTGGTGGAGAACCGACCTCCCCGCACTTCCACACTGCCTCGGAGGGAAGAGGGCAGAGTGGCTGAAAAGGGCACGTCTGGGGGGCTTTCCAGGATGGGGAGAGTGGAAATGTGTGTATGACACATCCTATGTGTCGTACAGCAGCCTTCTCCCCTGCTCAACCCTCCCGCGGCTAAATAGCCGCAATCGGCTGTCTAGCCGAAAATGCAGGGCAGGAGGAGTGCGGAGGGAACAATCCCCTCCATGCTTCTCCTGCACTGCATTGGATAGGCAGTCTCCTCCAAGTTTAGAGGTGGCCATTATCTGAATAGGATTGCGTCCTTAGACACCCTTCTTGCGCATCTGGCAGACTGAGCTAATGTGGGTAGGGGGTGCTTAACATTCCTTCCTCCATCATAATGAAGAAACTACCCTTTTGCCTGCCTTCAGGCTTCAGATGTGTGCATATGGTAGTGTTTAGATCACCCCTAGCCCCCTACTGGTGCAAGCACCTTGAAAACAATGCAGTGATTACTCGAAGCCAACATGGATTTGTCAAAAACAAATCCTGCCAGACGAATCTGATCTCATTTTTTGATCAAGTAACCTCCCTTGTGGACTGTGGGAATGCTGTGGACATAATATACCTCGACTTCAGCAAAGCTTTCGACAAAGTGCCCCATGATATCCTGATGAGCAAACTAGCTCAAAGTGGGCTAGATGAAACAAAGATCCAGTGGATCCACAGTTGGCTACAGAATTGGACTCAAAGAGTGCTTATCAATGGGACCTTCTCAAACTGGGGAGAGGTAACGAGTGGGGTACCTCAGGGCTCAGTCCTGGGCCCAGTGCTCTTCAACATTTTTATGAATGACTTGGAGGAAGAGGTGCAGGGAATGCTGATCAAATTTGCAGATGACACAAAATTGGGCGGGATAGCTAATACTTTGGAAAACAGAAACAAAATGCAAAATGATCTTGATAGACTGGAGCTCTGGGCAGAAAACAAGAGAATGAAATTTAATAGGGATAAATGCCAAGTTTTGCACCTAGGAAAAAGAAACCAAATGCACAGTTACAAGATGGGGGATACATGGCTCAGCAACACTACAAGTGAGAAGGATCTTGGAATTGTTGCAGATCACAAGCTGAATATGAGCCAACAATGTGATGTGGCTGCAAAAAAGGCAAATGCTCTTTTGGTCTGCATTAATAGAAGCATAGCTTCCAAATCCCGGGAAGTACTAGTTCCCCTCTATTGGTTAGGCCTGTCAGAAGGTCGCCCCTGCTGCCTTCTGAATCCTCAGGTAGCCAGAATCAACACGCAGAGAATAGGGCTCCTTTCCAAGGCTTTATTCCCATTCAACCTCATGATGCTTACAGATGCTAATTGCTTGATCCTACAAGTGAGATTTAAGAGAGCTGCCTACTCGGGAGTTTTAACCTTAGGAATCAGTTGATCTCCGTTTGGATGGGAAGGCGGGAAACCTCTGTACTTATGGGCTAGGAGGAGAAAGTCCACTCTTTTCCCATGGGGCATCGGGGTGCCGCTGTTGCCGTTGTGCCAAGTGGGCTGAGCACCTCCTCTCAGCATCTGCCTTCTCCCACTTGACGCTGCGCTGGCACCTAGCATCCAGAAACTGATGTTGTGCCTCCCTCTCCCTGCCAGGGTCATTATCACTCTTAGGAATGTGTACCGGGGGGGGGGCTCTCCCCCTGGCTGCTCCTCTGAGGAGCGCGCGGGTTCCTCTCCCACAGTTTCTATCTCTTCCTCAGTTTCTATCTCTTCCTCAGAATCAGAACTGCTTTGGGGCTCTCTGGGCTCTGACAACCCTGACATCATCCCCGCTCCCATGAGGCCCCCCCTCGTGCCCCTGTCCTGGAGCCCCAGGCTTGTGGGGGTATCATTGGTGGAAGCGTCGCAGCAGCAAAGGGGCATGCAGATTGTCAGCAGGTTCCCAGGAACGTTTGTCTGGCCCATAGCCTTTCCAGTCCACTAAATATTGCAGGCGCCCACGGGAAAGGCATGAGTCCAGGATCTCAGCAACTTCAAACTACTCCTCCCCCCCACCAGCACCGGGGATGGGGGGGAGCAGACTGAGCAATGGGGGTCATCAGAGACCAAGGGGGAAAGTAAGGAACGATGAAAAACAGGATGTACTTTCATGGAGGGGTGAAGAGCCAGGCGAAAAGTGACAGGGTTAATCTGGACCGTAATCTGGAAAGGGCCTGTACGACATGGCTCAAGCTTTTTCGCGGGAGAGTGAGAGGGGAGGTAGCAGGTGGACAACCAAACCCAGTCCCCCACCTGCAGGGATGGACCTGGCTGGCGACGCCGGTCTGCAGTTTCTTTGTACGCTGCTTTCGCTTGGTCAATGGAGTCCCGTAAAAGGTGGTGTGCCGAGCGCAGCTCCTCTAAAAAACTCATGGGCTGCAGGCACTGAGGATGGCCCAAGCGAGGAAGGGAAGGCCTTGGGATGGTACCCAAAATTGGCAAAAAAGGGAGTCTGGTGGGTAGATGCATGGCAGGCATTGTTATAAGCAAATTCTGCCAAAGGCAGCAGGGAAAACCAGTCATCTTGTTGGTAGTTTACATAACAGCATAACTATTGCTCTAGAGTTGCATTGGTGCGTTCGGTCTGACCATCCGTCTGGGCGTGGTGAGCAGAGGAAAGCCGTAGCGACACATTGAGTAGCCCCAGTAGCTCCTTCCAGAAATGGGCTGTGAACTGAGGCCCCCTTTCCGAAATGAGCCCGTCTGGCCATCCATGGAGATGGAAAACATGCTCCAAAAAGAGCTCCGCTGTCTCTCTGGCTGTGGGCAACCTGGTGCACAGGATGAAGTGAGCCATCTTAGAAAACAAATCCACCACCACCAGAATACCTTGTGAGCGAGGCAAGTCGGTGATGAAGTCGAGGGAAAGCAACTTTCAAGGGCTCGAGGGGGTAGGCAGGGGGTGAAGTAAGCCCGCGGGTTTACCCGAGGTGGCTGTCGCCCGCTGACAGGTTGTGCAGGAAGCGACATAGGTCTTGATGTCTCAACACACTAGGTCTTGATATCCCGACACACTAGGGAGGGGTAAAGCAGGAATGTTGCACTGCCGAGCAAAATCTTCATCCATGAAACGGGTAGTAGCCCTCAGAGTCCACCAGCGCCAGGACCCCTCCAGGTGACTGTTGATCTGTAAACAGGATTGGATGAACTGCGCCAGATTAGGTGGGAAGGGTGCACGCTCCAACTCATCCAAGAACTTGTCGTTCAAACCATCCCAAAATTGGGCCACCAGAGCGGCATCATTCCACTGCAGATCCTGCATCAGCAAGCGAAAAGCGGTTGCATAGCGGGAAACTGAATCCTTACCTTGCTTGAGGCGGCGAATATCCCGAGTAGCTGTCTGTGCATGGAGTGGATCACCAAAAAACTCTGCCATAGCCGTCATGAAACCCGGATAGTCTCCCAGCAAGGGGTCATTGGCGAGAAGAAGAGACGAAGCCCAATTAGCTGCCACGTCGGAAAGCAGGTTAATGACAAACCCCACACGAATCTGATCCGTCAGGAAATCCTCAGGCTGGAGGCACATGTACAGCTCCACCTGGGCGCGGAAACTGCGAAAACGACCCCTCTCACCCGAAAACGTCTCCGGCAAGGCCACCGGGGACTTGCGTCGGGGGGGAATGGGAGGCGGAATGGGCTGAGCAGCAGCCTGCAAGGCCTGAACGGCAGTCGCCAATTGAGTGACTTACTCACGCAGTGCCTGGTTCTCCTGTGTCAGAGTGGTCAAAACCTGCTCCATGGTACTGTCCCAGAAGTAGTAGGAGGAAAAGAAAAAGGAACGGATATCAAGCTGTCAGGAGGTCACCCCTGCTGCCTTCTGAATCCTCAGGTAGCCAGAATCAACATGCAGACAACAGGGCTCTTTTCCAAGGCTTTATTCCCATTCAACCTCATGACGCTTACAGATGCTAATTGCTTGATCCTACGAGTGAGACTTAAGAGAGCTGCCTACTCAGGGGTTCTAACCTTAGGAATCAGTTGATCTCCATTTGGAGAGGAAGGCGGGAAACCTCTGTACTTATGGGCTAGGAGGAGAGAGTCTACCCTTTTCCTGCGGGGCATCGGGGCACCGCTGTTGCCGTCGTGCCAAGTGGGCTGAGGACCTCCTCTCAGCGCTCGCCATCTCCCGTTTGATGCTGCACTGGTGCCTAGCGTCCAGAAACTGCTGTTGCACCTCCCTCTCTCCCTGCCAGGGTCACTATCACTCTCTGGAATGTGTACCGGCGGGGGCTCTCCCTCTGAAGAGTGTGCGGGTTCCTCTCCCACGGTTTCTATCTCTTCTTCAGAATCAGAATGGCTTTGGGGCTCTCTGGGCTCCGATCCAACCCTGACAAGGCCTCATCTTGAGTACTGTGTCCACTTCTGGGTACTGCACTTTAAGAAGGACGCAGACAAGCTGGAGAGGGTTCAGAGGAGGGCAACAAAGCTGATCAGGGGACTGGAAACAAAGCCCTATGAACAGAGACTGAAAGAACTGGGCATGTTTAGCCTTGAGAAGAGAAGACTGAGGGCAGATATGATAGCGCTCTTCAAGTACTTGAAAGGTTGTCACAGAAAGGAAGGCCAGGATCTCTTCTCAATCATCCCAGAATGCAGGACACGGAATAATGGGCTCAAGTTACAGCCAGATTCCGGCTGAACATCAGGAAAAACTTCCTGTTAGAGCAATATGACAATGGAACCAATGACCTAGGGAAGTAGTGGGCTCTCCCACACTGGAGGCATTCAAGACGAGGCTGGAGAGCCATCTGTCAGGGATGCTGTAACTTGGATTCGTGCATTGAGCAGGGGATTGGACTTGATGGTCTTGTAGGCCCCTTCCAACCCTACTATTCTATGATTCTATGACCCACCCCATCTGATAGTCTGAGATGCAGCCAGGAAGTTAGTTTTCCTCCTGTTAGCGCAGTGAGCATTCTAATGAGAGAAAGGTTAAAACAGTTTCCGCAGGGGAGCCATGTTAGTCTGACTGTCGCAGCAAACACAACAAAGAGTCTCGTAGCACCTTAAAGGCTAACAAAAGACTGGCACAAGCTTTTCTGGACACTGTCCAAGCAGATCTTTCACATGCTCAGAGAGCTCCAAGGGAGGAAGAGAGGGGCAAAATGGTTTCCCCTTCTTTGCTGAAGAGGGCTCTCAGTGTTTTCAGATCAACCCAGAACTTAGCAGAACCTGTAAGCAGTGGGCCCATGCTGGTAATGTTTCCACTGCTACGGGGAGCTGTGGGTCCAGACTGGATTCAGGTGTGAGGATTTGGCCCTGACCAGTAGGCCTTGTTCCTTATGAATCAATGTTGACTTCAGCTTTTAATAAGCATAATGTAGAATTCAATTCAGCTGTGAGAAGGTGGTTGCCTTGAGACTTTAGAATGTATCACTGTTCAACTTCTCAGTTAATTATGGGTGAAAGGAGGGGTAAAATCCAAAAGAGTCAGTATGCCTTACCACACAGCTATGTTTTGGCCTTGAGCTGATTTCTGAAGTATTACCTAGGAAATCTTCTATGGGAACCTTACTTGAAAGGTTGTCACAGAGAAGAAGGCCAGGATCTCTTCTTGATCATCCCAGAGTGCAGGACACGGAATAATGGGCTCAAGTTACAGGAAGCCAGATTCCAGCTGAACATCAGGAAAAACTTCCTGACTGTTAGAGCAATACAACAATGGAACCAATTACCCAGGGAGGTGGCGGGCTCTCCCACACTGGAGGCGTTCGAGACGAGGCTAGACAGCCATCTGTCAGGGATGCTCTGACTTGGATTCCTGCATTGAGCAGGGGGTTGAACTCGATGGCCTTGTGGGCCCCTTCCAGCCCTGCTATTCTATGATTCTATGAATCAACAGTGTGGGGAGGAGTATGGGTTAGGGGTGTATCTCAGCTCTCAGCATCAGCCCAAGAGGGCTTTGACATATTGATTGTCTATAGGTCAAAGGCCATGGTTGAGACAGAGTAATTATTAATGAGCTTAACAGCCGCACCCCTATTTATAAGCTGGTGCACACATGAGAGAGCTTTCCTGGTGCCATCATTTTTCCTGGTCTAAAATTCTTCTTCTTCACCTGCAACAGTTTTCCTTTTGGCTGAACACATTCTGCCTGGTCTGTCTGTGTTTCCAGAGAATGTTATAACCAGAAAACTCTACTCTGTCACCTAATGCTAGGGATGTACGAAAATCACTTACCTGTTCGCGGATTATGTTTATGGTGGGGGGGGGAGGTGTTCCGTCCCTCCCCCTGTTATCCTGGATAGGGGGAAGGTGCTCCATTCCTCCCCCCCGGAATCCTCTGCGGCCGGCTGTGCTCTGCGGCAGCTCCGCGGAGCAGCCGGCCAGGCCTGGCCAGGCCAGAGCCGTCTGCAGCCAGATTTCCGGCCGCGGAGGGCTCTGGGGGAAAAAACAACAACAACCGCGTACGCAAATGGCGGCGGCTATGGCCGCCGCCATTTGCGTTCCTTATTTTTGACGTCTTAATCTACGTAAATATTTACATAGACTAAGACGGCAAAAATAAGGGGAATGCAAATAGTGTAGTGGATGCTATTTGCGTTCCCCTTATTTTCGCTGTCTTAGTCTACGTAATTATTTACGTAGACTAAGACGGCCCAAAATAAGGAATACAAATGGCGGCGGCCATAGCCGCCGCCATTTGCGTACGCCTTTTTTTTTTTTTACCCAGTCGTTTTAGGCTACGTACGTTTTTACGTAGCCTAAAACGTCTGGGTAAAAAAAAAACTGCAAATGGTGGCGGCAGCAGCCGGTCGGAAGACCAGTTGCTGCCGCCGAAGCCGCCGCCGGAGCCGCCGCCGGAGCCGCCACTGCCCGGAAGATCTGCCCAAGGTAAGTCTCATCCCGGGGGGATCCACGGGGGGTTGCGGGGGCCGTTCTGCTACAGGTTGCGGGGGCCGTTCTGCCACAGGCCGTTCTGCCACAGATTTCGGGGGGCCGAATGCACTGGCCTTCGGCCTCCCCGAGATCCGTGGCGGAATTCTCTGCCATCCCTACCTCATGCTGCACTGAGACCCTGGGACTCTGTTTAGTTCCCTGCAAGGGAACAGTTGGTCTGTCTTTTGCTGCCTGTGATACCTTCGACCTGGACTTTGCCTCAATTAGACATGCACTCTCCCCTGGACTTGTTACCCACCCTAGGACTTCGTCTGTTGAATCCTGGTATTGTTAAAACCTGTTGTGGAATGTAAAGCCAGTCTTCTCAGAAACCATGGACTAAAGTGTGCCAAAAGCCAAGTACTGTACATCTGTTCTGATGACTCGGAAGGACCTCAGGTTTGGACTCTTAGGGTGCAATCCTATGGGGATAGTGGGCTGCCTCCGAACTCGGTTATAAATGATGTAAGGTTTATAAACCTTGTAAATAGGGGTGCGGCTGTTAAAGGAGCCTGTGGGAAGGAGGACCAGCCAGCTGCACCAGGTGGATCCTGAGCCTGCTTCTGCCCCCGCCAAACAGGTACTTAAGGCGGGGCTGCCAGAGGCTGCTCGGGAAGGGGGACTCAGCATCGCACTTGGAGATGCATGGAGGAGCACATGAAGACCCACCCACCGCCTCTCCACAGACACCAGCAGCCACAGATACCAGCAGCAAATAGCAGCAGCAGAGGGCAGCAGCTTCAAAGACCAGGGAGAAAGGGGCAAAGGTGGATTTTATCTGCTCCTTCTTAGCTGCTGCTCTCTTTTATCTTTTATATTCTTTTATACTGTTGAACATTTTATACCCTAACATTTTAATATGTGCCTGGGAGGACTATTGGGCAACTCAGGGGGTGGGGGAGGTGCCACTATAACTGTGGTCACGGGCAGGGGGAGGTATGGCTTTGGGGGATTAACAGGCCAGCTGAGGAGAAGGGGGCCTAGACACCTTACAGCTGTCCTCTCTTCTGGTTCTTCCCCCAACCTGATGGTTCCTGGCAGCCTTACCAGTCTGCCCTTGGGTCTGGTGGTGCTGCTGCTGAATGCCAGGTCAGCCCAAAATAAAATCTCCCTCATCCATGATTTGATTGTGGGTGAGGGGGCTGACCTGGTATGTATTACTGAGACCTGGGTGGGGGAACTGGGAGGGGTCACTCTCTCCCAGCTGTGCCCTCCTGGGTACTCGGTGCAGCACCAACACCGACTTGAGGGTCGCGGGATGGGGGGTTGCTGTGGTCTATAGGAATTCAATCTGCCTCTCCAGGCTTCCTGCTCATTCGAGTGCAGATCTTGAGTGTTTGTACCTTGTGTTGGGTACCCGGGACAGATTAGGGATTCTGTTGGTGTACCGCCCACCCCGCTGCCCATCAGACTCCCTGCCTGAGCTGACGGAGGTGGTCTCAGACTTGGTGTTGAGGACCCCTAGGATGATGGTCCTGCGGGATCTCAACTTCCATGCCGAGGCCGCTGTATCCAGGGCGGCTCAGGACTTCATGGCTGCCATGACAACCATGGGGCTGTCCCAACATGTCATCGGCCCAACGCATATAAAAGGACACACGCTTGATCTGGTTTTCTTGACTGGGCAGGAGGATGGTGATCTGAAAGTGGAGGAATTAACATCTGTCCCATTGTCATGGTCAGATCACTTCCTGCTGAGGTTTAGACTCCTGGCAGCCTTCCCCCTCTGCAAGGGGGAAAATTAAAATGGTCCTATTAAAATGGTCCGCCCCTGGAGATTAATGGATTCTGATGGATTCCAGAGGGCTCTGGGGGATTTTCCTGCTGGTATGGCTGGTGCTCCTGTTGAAGCCCAGGTCGCTCTGTGGAATGCAGAAATGACTTGGGCGGTTGACACGATCGCGCCCAAGCACCCTCTCCCTCTGAGCAGAGCCCGGCCAGCTCCTTGGTATAAACCTGAGCTGAGGGCAATGAAGCAAGAGTGGAGATGGCTAGAACGCAGGTGGAGGAAAACTCATGCTGAGTCTGACCGAACACAGGTAAGAGCCCACTATCAAGCCTACTCTGAATGCAGCTATTTTGGGCTGCATTCATAGAAGCATCGCTTCCAAATCCCGGGAAGTACTAGTTCCCCTCTACTCAGCACTGGTTAGGCCTCATCTGGAGTACTGTGTCCAGTTCTGGGCACCACACTTTAAGAAGGATGCAGACAAGCTGGAGAGGGTTCAAAGGAGGGCAACAAAGATGATCAGGGGACTGGAAACAAAGCCCTATGAAGAGAGACTGAAAGAACTGGGCATGTTTAGCCTTGAGAAGAGAAGACTGAGGGGAGATATGATAGCACTCTTCAAGTACTTGAAAGGTTGTCACAGAGAAGAAGGCCAGGATCTCTTCTTGATCATCCCAGAGTGCAGGACACGGAATAATGGGCTCAAGTTACAGGAAGCCAGATTCCGACTGAACATCAGGAAAAACTTCCTGAGTGTCAGAGCAATACGGCAATGGAACCAATTACCTGGGGAGGTGGTGGGCTCTCCCACACTGGAGGCCTTCAAGACGAGGCTGGACAGCCATTTGTCAGGGATGCTCTGACTTGGATTCCTGCACTGAGCAGGGGGTTGGACTCGATGGCCTTGTAGGCCCCTTCCAACCCTACTATTCTATGATTCTATGATTCTATGATTCTCACTGTCGTCCAGCGGAGCTTTTCTTAGTGGTTTGCAGCTTGTTACATTCTGGGCCAGGGAGAGAGACGGTGGAACCCTCGGTGGCACGCTGTGACGAGTTTGCAGAGCACTTTGAAGATAAAGTCGCTCAGATTCGTCATGAATTGGACACCACGATTAATGCAGTTCCATTGGTAGAGGCGTTCAGAACACTGTCTGGTCCAGTTTTATTGGATGAGTTTCAGTTACTGAGGCCTGAGGATGCGGACAAGGTGCTTGGCCAAGTCCGATCGACACTTGTGTGCTTGACCTTTGCCCTTCATGGCTTATTAAATCAAACAAGGAGGGGATGTCCGGCTGGGTCCAGGAGGTTGTAAATTCCTCCTTGAGAGAGGGAGTGGTGCCTGCCACTTTAAAAGAGGCAGTAATTAGACCACTCCTGAAAAAGCCTAACCTGGACCCAGAGGATGTTAATAATTATAGGCCAGTGGCCAACATCCCCCTCCTGGGCAAGGTGCTTGAGCGGGTGGTTGTAGGACAGCTCCAGGCACTGTTGAATGAAACGGATTATCTAGATCCATTTCAATCGGGCTTCAGGCCTGGTTTTGGAACGGAAACTGCCTTGGTCGCCCTGTGGGATGACCTCTTCCGGGAGAGGGACAGGGGGAGTGTGACCCTGTTGATTCTGGGCCTCTCAGCGGCTTTCGATACCATCAACCATGGTATCCTTCTGGATAGGTTGTCTGGGTTGGGAGTTGGAGGCACTGCACTACAGTGGTTCCGCTCCTACTTGGATGGCCGTTTCCAGAAGGTGGTGCTGGGGGATTATTGCTCTGTGCCATGGCAATTGTGCCATGGGGTTCCACAGGGCTCTATTTTATCCCCTATGCTGTTTAACATCTACATGAAACCACTGGGGGAGGTTATCCGGAGGTGTGGGCTGAGGTGCCATCAATATGCGGATGACACCCAGCTCTACCTCTCTTTCTCATCAAAACCAGATGAGGCAGTGACTGTTCTGAATCAGTGCCTGGGCACGGTAATGGACTGGATGAGGACCAATAAACTGAAACTCAATCCAGACAAGACGGAGGCACTGTTAGTGGGTGGTTCGTCTGCCCGGCTAGGTGATATTCAATCTGTTCTGGAGGGGGTTGCACCCCCCCTAAAGGATCACGTTCGTAGTCTGGGGGTGCTCTTGGATCCAGAACTGTCACTTGAGGCACAGGTGAACTCAGTGGCACGGAGCACTTTTTATCAGCTTAGGCTGGTATACTAACTACACCCTTATCTGGACAGAGATAGCCTAGCTACAGTTATCCATGCTCTGATAACTTCTCGTCTGGATTACTGCAATGCGTTATACGTGGGGCTGCCTTTGAAAACAGTCCGGAAACGTCAGCTGGTCCAAAATAGGGCAGCAAGATTGTTAACAGGGACTGGCCAGGGAGCTCATATTATGCCAGTACTTTTTCAGTTGCACTGGCTGCCAGTCCATTTCCGGGCCCGATTCAAAGTGCTGGTGTTAACATTCAAAGCCCTTAACGGCTTGGGGCCAGGTTATCTGAAGGATCGCCTCCTCCCATATGTACCTGCCCGAACCTTAAGATCATCGTCAGTGGCCCTTCTCCGTGAGCCCCTGTCAAAGGAAGTATGGCGGGTGGCTACTAGGAGGAGGGCTTTTTCTGCTGTGGCACCCTGGCTCTGGAATGAGCTCCCTAGTGAGGTTCGCCTGGCACCTACATTGTATTCCTTTTGGTGCCAGGTGAAGACCTTTTTATTTTCCCAGGCATTTTAGCATTTTAGCTTTCTAAACTTTTAGCTTTGCTGTTTTAAAAATTTGTATTTTAAACTTCTGCACTGCTGCTAGGTTTTATTGTGGTTGTATTGTTATATTGTGGTTTTAATGTTCTATATATTTTAAATTGTTTTATTGTGTGTTGTTTGGTTTTAATTTTCGTGAACCGCCCAGAGAGCTTCAGCTTTGGGCAGTATAGAAATAAATAAATAAATAAATAAATAAATAAATAAATAAATGACAGACTATCCAGTGCAGGGCGGGCAGAGCGTGGAGGGGATCCTCTCCTCTGCGTTCCAGCTGCCCTGCATTTGTGGCTAGACAGCCGATTTTGGCTGTCTAATCAGGGCACCTCGGAGCAAGGGGTGTTACAACATAGGAAGTGTTGTAACAGCGCTTCCGCGGTCCCCTCCCTGCACCCAGGAAACCACCTTTTTGGCTGCTCCATGCTCCTTTTCTGAGCACAGAACCAGGGATGAACTGCACCTCCTATGAGGTGGTGGGGAGGGGGTGGGGAGTTGGATTTCTGGGAACCGAGCTCAGAGTGCTGGCTGTGAGCTCAGTTCCCAGAAACTGAAAAATTCTGTGGCTGTCTAGATGCTGTCTAGGGGCCATAGGATTACTCTCTTAGTGAGACTGTTGTTTTGCTTGATGCCTGTACATCAGAGATTTCCAGTGCAGACTCTGTTGTTGGACTTAATCTCTGCCTGTGTGCATGTATTTCTAGCCTTAATTCCAAGCCTGTCTCCAGAACTAAGATCTGCAAAGGGCCCTTTTAATAGAAGCTCTGAGGAGAAAACTTCCTTATGGTGCGGGAACTCCTTCTTGTCTAGTCCCTTCCTGAATCCCTGGACCCAATTTGACTTGGACCCCTGCCATGTGAGATCCTGAAATATGGAATGTCTCCCAACAGGCTGGGACCTTGCCTTGTCACATCATATTACTTGTAACCTTGAACCCCGAGTCAGCTTGGGGCGACTGTGTGTGCAAATCCTGCATATGGGACTGTTCCCATTGCTTAGGACTCTTTGACTCTTTGACTCTTGAACCTCTGCACTTAGTTCAGCGGGAACTCCTGCCAAGTAGCAATCTTGTCACAGGGGCTACCCCAAGAGCTGGGACTCTGCCTAGCTGCAACTATTCCTAACCATGAACCCAAATCAGATCGGGCTCCTGAGCATGGAGATCCTACTTTTGAGAACTGTCTCCATTTTTGTTTGGAGCCATGACTCTTCATTAATCGTGAACTGTAGCCTGTTCTGACATCTTGTATTGTGAATCTGGATCTCTGAGTGCTTTCACTCTAATGAAGTTCCAGGAGTTAAGTCTCTGACTATGACTATGTATATTTTTTCTGAAATGCTCCTTAACGTAAGCTTTGAGCTGTTAGCTTTTGAGTTAACTGATTTGTAACTTCTAAGATTAAGGGCTCCTTCACACGGAGCTTTTATTCTGCGATTAACATTGCTCCTTCATGGAAGTTTACGGGCTCTTTACATGACGCTGTGATCCTCCTGAACTAAATGCCCTCTGTTCCATTTTTAAATAGATCACAGATAATGAGCTATCAAATCACCCCATTGTGTTCAGCTTCAGTTCCCTCCCTGAAAAGAATTAAAACTGCAAGAAGAGGAGCGAGATCAATGACAGATAATGGAAGACTCAGATACAGGGAGAAGGAGTGGGGAAGGGGAGGGGAGGGGGGAAAGGAAGCATGTGTAAAGGGAGTCAGTTGTGATCCTGCATTTAAAATGGAAGCAGAAAGCCCCATTTTTAATGCAGGATTTTAGGCTGGTGTAGAAATGCCCTAAGTGCCGTGATTCTGAACTGAGATCTGTGTCACTTGATTCGCCTTTGAATAAAGCAACATCACTGAATCTATGTTTCTCTTATTCGGTCTTACGGTGAGGAAGCTGGGCAGACCCTGGCATCAGGTGTGGGCAGAATTTCTCTCTCTCTCTCCCCACCCCCGATTCTGGTGTAGCTCAAGTGTGTCTCACCTAGGAGTTGGCTCGCTGGATGAGAAAAAGGCCCATCTAGTCCTGATTGTGGTTCCAGCAGTAGCACATCACCACATCTTGTGATGGTGAATTTCATAAATGAATTGTGTATTGTGTAAGGAACTTCCATCTATCCTGAACGTATTGCCAATTATTTTCATTGGCAGTACAGAGAAAATGAGATAGAGAGAGGGAATGAAAATGCTGTCATGGTCCCATTGGAAGAGTCCTCCTCAGAGGAAGAGCTGGAAGACCAGGAAGGAACCACCCATCACTAACAATGCCCAGGTTCTGCCAGTCGACCAGGAGGAGCCTGAGCCCTCAGGGGTGACTTCTACGAGGGGATCACCTGTGCAGGACAGAGAAATCCCCAAGCCCTCGGGAGATGCTGCCTGAAAAGACAGGAACTCGGAAGGAGTGCTAGACTGAGCCCCTTGTGAGAAAAGGTCTACTCACACATAGGAGGCTTGCTTACCAGGAGGACATTTTCAGCTGCTGTCACAAACAGCTCACAGCTGAAGCTTGGCCGTGGCTCTGACAGGCTCTGCATAACAACAGCAGTGTACGTGTGAAAGAGTTCCTGGAAATAACGTCAACCAGACCTTCCTGAATGCAGCTTCGGTTGCCTTGACTCCGGACTGCTTCCTGGGGTGAGTACTTCTGGACTGAACTCTGACTCTCTTTCTGCCTGCCCCTTGTCTGCTGTGTTGCCTTAGGACTTCGTTACCTGGGCTGAATTCTGACCCTCCACCTGCCTGCCCCTTGTCTGCTGTGTTGCCTTGGAACCTTGTTGTCTGTGACCTGGATTGTGTTGAGACCTTGCCTTTTGCTTGATCCCTGTTTGTGCTAACCACCTTGGAACTCTTAGACCCTTGAACATGCAACTGCTAGGCTCAAACTTGGGAAATGTCACATGCGCGTGCACGCGCACACACAGTCCCATGTGTCCTCTTTTACAGAGGATTGTCCTCTGTTTGAAGGCCTACCCTGTCCAATCCTGGTTTAAAGATAAATAACAAAAGAAAGAGACAGTTCTAGGTTCCTGATGCATTTTGATAAAACTCCTTATCAAGGGAACTAGAAAAGATAAAATACGCAATAAATAGTATAAGTAATACACACCAAAACATTAACTCACAAGTTTACATGTTCTCAAGATTTTTCAGATACCCAAAACTGACTGGGTAAAGACTACAAAGAATGTCAAACTACTTTAAAAATAATCATGAGGTTCTCTACACATGTTATAAAAATCATACATTAGATTTTTATAACACTTAAATACCCAATGATAATTGGACAGGAAAATTCAAAAACTTACTCTTAAACGCTGCACAGGAGGATTGTCTCTCCTTTTCCTAATTCATAAGAACTGTTGCCCATCCATGGTTAGTACTTGGACTGAAGACTGAACAGGCAGGCACACTGGTCATATGGTTACAGTCTTTTGCACGATGGTGAGATGTACTGCATTTCCACTGAAATTATAATAATTACTTCAAAATGTGCATGTATACAAATAAATTAACATATACAAATGTGGTGTTCTCTGAGGTGTTCTGGCTGCAAGTGCTTGTCCTTTGAGATGGAAAGGGCCATGAGCTTAGATGGCTTCAAAAGGGGATCAGAGAGATTCATGGGTCTATCAAAGGCTATCCATCATGCTAGCCGACTGGAACCTCAAGGAGTAGGGATGGATGAATCTGCTGATTTCAGTTTCTCATTTTTCCAGTCTTAAGTTCAGTTCATCTTGAGCTTTAAGAATTTATCTAGTCCTAAATTTGCTTCATCATAAACTTCATGACTTAAAAAAAGTTTGCTTGAAAATTTACAGGCATTTTTGTCCACATTTTTCCTAATGCACACATTTTTGTATGCATTTTTGCTTAACATACACAACTTTTGGCAAACACCTTTCCTAATATAATCCAGTTTTGAACATTATATTCCCTAATATACACATTTTTGTATGCATTATTTGATTGGCAAACTCGGTCGCAAAGTTAGGAGAAGTGCAAATTTTGAAGGATAACTTGAAAGTTGGTTTGCATAGTGGTTCAAATGTGCAAAATTAGGTAAATTTGTATTACCTCATTTGCAGACTGAACTGATTTCTCCCCCATCCCTAGTTCAGAGGCAGTATGCCACTGAATACCAGTTGCTGGAAAGCAAAAATGGGATCGCGCTCTTGCCTTCACACCCTGCTACAGCCTACCTTAGAAAAATTAGTTGGCTATTGTGGGAAGCAGGATAATGGATCCCATGGACATTTGGTCTGATTCA
The DNA here is from genome assembly GCF_057233095.1 of Heloderma suspectum. Classification (NCBI taxonomy): domain Eukaryota; kingdom Metazoa; phylum Chordata; class Lepidosauria; order Squamata; family Helodermatidae; genus Heloderma; species Heloderma suspectum. The sequence continues at coordinate 31,226,411 of NC_139460.1, read as the reverse complement.
ACCAGGCTCTTCTTATGTCCCTAATTCGAAAGCAGTGATTCTGTGGCAGAGTAGGCTGTTCTTGCAATTGTTGTTCTCAGATCAGCATGATAAATGAATGAGGGCTTTTAATAATCAGTGGTACAGCAATAAGGCAAGCAGATTCAGGGGAAAGAGATATCACTGTCAGAAAGACACTAGGGGGCAGTATGGTAACTTTGTACAACATATATCTTCTTCTTTGGATGAAGGGTGCAGGAGCCAAAAATGTTCAGTTTTCAGCCTTTTCTCTTGAAGGAAAGCTTAGAGAACAAGTCAGACAAGAAAGCAACACATTTGGCAGAGGGCAGTAAAAAGAAACAGTTTCTGTCCATGGCCTCATCTGTCTTGCATCCACAGAACCATGAAATGGTACTTATTATCTTGTGAAAAATGATTACTGGTACATTGTTATTCCCAGGGGTGGGAAATCCTTTACCACAAAGATATTTGAACAAAATCTGTGTTTTCCCACTACCCCAGTGAATGGTTATCTATGTAAACAACAATAGCTTGGACATAACTGCTGTCACAGGCAGAGAGAACAGGTGATTGGTGGAAATGATCCCAGGTGCCTTCTTTCCCCCAGTGTCTGCAATGGGTGATCAGTCCTGCCAAAGCTAATAGAATGGCCCATCTGTTAATTCAGGACATCATTGTATTTTGAAGCAAGCATGTACTTCACTGCTGCACACAAGAAAGTCTGGATTTCCAACATTTAGATCTAGTGACAGCGAATATCCTAGGGCAGATCTTTTACATATGGCAGATTTTTTCATATGTGCTGTGGTTGGTGTTATGGATAGTATTTTATTACATGCTCCCTCCCAAAATACAGGTCATGCTTTTGGTTTAGACCCAGAATTGATTTTGATTAATGTAATAGAGCAAAGTATACCCAACGCTAAAATCATTGTCGATGAGCTTCTTGATCACAGCGAAGAGTGTTTGGGCTGGGCACTGGAAAGTTTCATAGCCCTCAGCAGTCTGGCTAAAATGGCTGAGTTAAAAAGATATTATTCACAGCAGAGATGGGTGGCTGCATTTTGTTAATGCAGCAGATCAGTGCTGCAGTGGAGCCAGGGCTCACAGGGACGCAGTGCCCGCACTTTGGGATTAGCAGGGAAACTGATACCATCTATCCCTGCTTCTCTGTTGGGTGTCAAAACTTCACATTACCTCCTTAGCACACTTTTGTTCTTGTGGCTGTCTGCTTGAGTGAAACTAGAACACTCTAATAGCAAATTATAAGGTAGAAATGTTATCATCCAGAATACAAATGGGGGATTTGAATTCAAATTTTGACTAGCAAATTTGGTATGTTTTGAATATTTGTGAATACTCATTTCAGCTCAAATACTGAACAACACCATCCTTTCTGCTATTATTATTATTATTATTATTAGTAGTAGTAGTAGTATAAATTTATGCCCTTCTCCCCAAGGAGTTGCTCAAAGTTGGATCAGACCAAGGGTCCAAATAGTCCAGCATTCTGTTCCCACATTGGCCAACCAGCTGTCCACAAGCAGGACATGAGGGCAACAGCACCTTCCCACCCATGTTCCCCAGCAACTGGTATATATAGACATACTGCCTCTGATACTGGAGGTAGCATAGAGCCATTAGGACTATTAGCCATTGATAACCTTGTGGCTAACACTGTACCCTGTGGAAACAAATTCCATAATTTAACAACATGCTCTGTGGAGAAGTCCTTCCTTTTATCTGTCCTGAATCTCCCACCAATCAGCTTCATGGGATGACCCCGAGTTCTAGTATTTTGAGAGAGAGGGAGAAAAACATCTCCCTATCCACATTCTCCACACCATGCATAATTTTGTACATCCCAATCATGTCTCCCCTGACTCTTATTTTGATGAACTAAATAGTCCCAGACCTTGTAACCTTTGCAAAACCATTGTAAAAGCAGCAGTAAAAACGCAAAGTACCAAAAACTAACAGTTTATATAAATAAAATTAAGGAAGAATTAAACTAGTTGTTCTTAACAGTGCACAAAGACAGCACTTGCAAAGGAGCTGGGCGTATTCTTCCAGAATAATGAAGTGTGTGTGCTAGCAAAGAAATGGGTCGAGTGCCACATGGCAGTGTTTATCAGTGCTGCTGTATGCAAAATAAGGTAAGATCTTGTATAATTCTCTGGTCTCTCTCCCTCTCTCCACCCCCCCCCCCCAGCAGGGTGTCATTTCAAGCCAGATGGGTGCCATTTGTACGGAGGAGGGCACTTTCTCTTGATAAGAAAGAGCTTCACGTTCAGCTGCCCATCTGTTTGTTATCCACACGACTCTGAAATGAAGCAGCCTTTGCATATTTATACCTTCGCTCTGCCTGCTGCTCACGAGAAACAATTAAATGATCACTCAGAAGTTTCCGTCACCATAGGCCATTGGAATAGAATGAGGACGAGTGAGAGGTTGGTACTGCTACCAAACATAGCCTTTGGTGAATTCTGCAAAGTAGTAAGGGTGAAGACGAACGTAATAAAGAGCAGTCACAATGCCTTCTTCACTCACAGTGTGACACAGGCTTCCTTGTAACTTCACAATTTGCACGACAGACATATGTATCAATGACTCTGAGACAGCAGGTGGGCTGTCCATATGTGTTTTTAGAAGCAAGAAAGAGTCTTGTGGCAGCCTTTCGGGTTCCATGAGTGTAGTACGGCAGAAGCTTTTGTGGAGCACAGCCCACTTACATGAAATGTTATACCTGCTTACAGGTATATATGCACAGGATAACACTTGGTGCATCTGATGCAGTGGGCTGTAATCTACAAAAGCTTCTGCCATAATAAATGTGTTTGCTTAAAAATACCACAGGACTCTTCCTTGTATTTATGTGAAGTATTTATATGCTGCTCCTCTGTCAAAAAGGCTTGGTTTACGTATACTCAACTAAACAAGACAGTCCCTGCTCTCAGGCTTCCAGTCTTGCAAAGACACAACACACAAGGAAAAGGAATGGGGAGGGAAGAAGGAAACAAATGGATTATTTCAGCAGGGCTGGTGGAATGGCCCTTCTCTCCCTCTCATCTTCCTCAGCTCAGCCTGCTGGAACAATTGGGGGTGGTGACAGCTGAGGGAGGAGTCTTCTTCACGATGGAGGCCTTCAACAGGTCAGGTCGAATGGCTCTCCTCTTCCTCTGTACACCATGGTATTTGCTGCAACAGACCAATATGGGGGCCCTCTATATATTTTTTAACATTCTTGTTAAAGCACCATAGGTTGGATCCAAGTGTGTTGCATTTATCTCCTGCTGAAATCAATAGGACTTTAATTTATGCCATGACTAACTTCTTCCATTGATTTCAGTGGGAATGAAGTTCAATTAATTTGGCCTGGATCCATTCTCACATATATATTTATTCATTGCCCCATGCCCATTTTAAAAAAAAAGCAACCCACAAGGGGAATGTTCAGGTTTTTTTAAGCTGCAAAACTGAAGCAGGAATTGATACAATAAAGGGAAATATTTTTGTATTTTATGATGTAGATATTGGTTTATGGGTAATTCATTCATTTTTAAGATTTTTTTTTGCTTTTCAGAATTAAAAAGTTTTTTTCAGAGCAGCTTACAATCAAGACATTATGAATAATAAAAAACTAAAAACTTCCAATGATTAAAACCAAGAACAGTGTAAAAATAATCCATAACGTTTAATGGCCAAAGAAAGCATAAAAACCACCAAAACATCAGCCTAGCCACCAATCTGAATTGCTCCAAAACACTACAACAGTTAAACCAATCCCACGTCAAAGGTGGATTGAAACCCAAATGTATTTAGGGCCTGCTTGAAGGGAAATGAAGAGTATCTCTTTAGGGAAAGAGTTCCATAAATGGGGGGGGGGGGCTCCACCCCAAAGGGCCTAGATAATTAGTATTTTATCTAATTATCTAGGCTGGCTGGGGAATGCTGGGAGTTGTAGGACTCTTTTCAGTCTAAATCTGCATAGGATTGTGCCTGTACTGTATTTTCCCTTTGATTAAAGTGTTCATTCAGGACTGCTCCAAAGATTTTGGGGTGGGGGCTGGTCTACGATGCCACAGAGTGTCAGCCAATAGGTGCCTTCCACAGGCAGGAGTGGCTTGAATTGCCACTCAAGCATCACTGCCTGTCCACTTTCTTTTTTTTTTAAGAAATAGCTTTCCTTGGAGCAGGAGAAGTATGTCTCTTCACAATGCAGCAAAACTGCCTCTACCACTCACAGCAGTATATCTGTATATACCTCCTAAATCTTTCCTACAACAAAACCTGTCCATTAACTTTGCAATGTATATTCCCCCACTGGTGAGTTTTCCATCAGCTTCACTGCAGTCTTTATGTTTGCCTGCAGAAGTGTTGCATCAAAGCCCCTCTTGGACAAGGATATCAATGATCAAGATACCCATGTCTTGTTCTCAGTCCTGCTACATGCCTGCTGTGAGATGTTGAAATACTTGAAAGACATTCATCCTTTTTCAGGATACATGGGAGAATTTTGAGGATTATGAAATGGTTAGAAGACAAAGCAGCTCTTTGGTATGTTTAGTCTAGAGAACAGATGAGCGTGGGGGGAAATATGTTGACAGTTCTGAAATATTTACAAGGATGTCAGAAAGAAGTGAGGGAACACGTGTTCACACTATCCGCTGAAGACAGGAGAAGCCATGAGTTTAAACTACTTGAAACCTTAAGGAAGTCTCCAAACTTTAATTCAGGTCAGCAAAGAAATTAGTTTTGCCCAGAAAAGTTGGTAAGAACCTGTGAGAGAAAAGTAAATGTATCACAGAGTTGTATCAATAACCAACAGTGCTTCAAGACAAGGCTTTTATCATGCAATCACCCTGCCTCATTTACAGCCGAAATGGGACATCCAGCCACTAATGCAGGGCAGCCAGACTGCGGAGGAGAAGATCCCCTCCGCACTCCACCCGCCCTCTATTGGGTAGTCGGTCACCTCCAAGTTTGGAGGTGGTCAACTGTCCCCATTGGATTGTGCCCTCCAGCTCCTCCTGACAGTAACGAAGCCTTAGAGAAGCATGTCAACCTTTGAGAATGGGGGAAAAATGCACAAAAGCCAGGAAACCACCAAATGACCTTGGGAGGAAAGGTGAGGGGGCCAGGGGAAGGGTGTATGGCCTTCTGGGGACCTTGAGAGGGTTGGATTTGGCTCGCAGGGATGAGGTTCTGCATCCTGCTTTAAATATTGGTGTAATATGGCTCCACCTAGCTAAACCAGGGATGTATCTGGAAGGAAAGGACCCCAGGATTACATTTTACACTATACTCAGTTTTATTTATATATATATTATATACATATAAATGCTTAGAACACACCCTAACCAGTTTTCCCTCTTTTATATTTGGCAACAGTATATGTTTTGCTTTGTGAAATGTTATTTCATCACTTTGCAGTATTTTGTTTTTTCATTAACTATCTCTGTGGCTTTGACTGGGTTGCTGGGTTCATCATTTAAGACACTGCATTCAAAATATCTTATTTCAGACAGGAAAAAGAAGTTATAATGAAATGCATCAGGAGCAGAAAACGTGAACGATAAAACTCCCGATGGGGCATTTTAACAGCATCTGAGTCTGGAATCCTGCAGGATTCCACTGATATCTAAATCAATGTTACAGTGCAACATTTCCAGCTGGTTTCTTGCACAATGGGATGTTTTGAACGGAACAAACAAGAGTGGAGCAACGTTCTGTTTCCCTTCTGATGTGCAAAATGCATGTTTTGTATTATGCTGTGACTATATTTATTTGATTTGTATCCTTTCTTTCTACCAAGAAAAATGGCACTCAAGGCAGCTTACAATCATAATAAAACTTGATCAAAACAATAATAAAATAATGCATTGAAACACAATACAAACACAGCAATAACACCCACATCCAACCCAACAGACCCGCTTACCAAAGGCCTGCTTGAATAAAAAGGTATTTGGCTGCTGTTCATCATGAGAGAGAACTCCCTCAGCAGGGAGTTCCAGAGCCTGGGAGTAGCCACCAAGAAGGCCCTCTCTCATGTCACTATCAAATGTTCCTCTGATGGTGGCAGTCATGAAAGAAGGCATCTAGATTCAGGGCCAAGTTCAGAAATACACCCAAAATGTGAGGTTGAGTCTTCAGGGGCAGTGTAACCACTTCCAGGACAGCATGAGTCCCTGTTCCCTGATCTGCCTTTTGAGTAACCAGGAGCACCTCTGTCTTGTGTGGACTAAGCTTCAATTTGTTTGCCCTCATCTAGTCCATTAGACATCAGGCACTGATTTAGAACCAGAACAGCTTCCTTGGATTCACTCAGATGGAAAGGAGAGAGAGAGTTGGGTGTCATCAGCATAGTGGTGGCACTGAACCCCCAAACTCTGGGCAATCTCTCCCAGCAGTTTCATGTATATGTTAAATAGCATGGGGGATAAGATGGAACCCTGAGCGACACCACAAGCCAAAGGCCATAGATACATAGCATCGAACAGGAATGTGCCTGCACCACCTTCAGAAATCGCCCTTCCAAGAAGGACTGGAGCCACTGTATAATAGTGCTTCCCAGTCCCATCTCAGACAGATGTCCCAGAAGGATACCATGGTTGATGGTATCAAAAGCCACTAAGCGGTCCAGCAGAACCAACCGGGGCACTCTCCCTCCATCCAGTTCCTGGCGTAAATCCTCCACCAAGGTGACCAAAGCCGTCTCTGTTCCATAAACACACTTGAAGCCAGATTAAAATGAATCTAGATAATCCATCTCCTCCAGAAATCTCTGGAGCTGAGAAGACACCATGTGCTCCAGCACCATGCCAAAGAATGAAATATTGGGGACCGGCTGGAAATTATTCAATAGACTGGGATTCAGGGAGGGTTTTTTTTAAACAACGGTCTTACCACCACTTCTTTTAGGCAAGATGGAATCACACCTTGCTGTAAAGAGGCATTCACCACTACCCTTACCCGCTCAGCCAGTTTCTCCCGGCTGCCTTAATAAGCCAGGAAGGGCGACTTGATGTCCTAGTTGATACAGGTTTGGTGGATGTAACTTTGGCCCCTGCTTGCCCACTTACAATGGATACTTTTCAATTTGTGCAGCCTGAGAATGTGGACAGGGTCACTGGAGAAGTGAGGCCTACCACTTGTGTGCTGGACCTTCGCCCTTCCTCTCAAATAGGAGGTGTAATATATAGCCTTTTATTCCAAAAGAAGGCATCATTTCAGGCCCCGCTTTCAGAATGATCAGATCTTTGCATTTAAATCAGAACAGTCAGATCCTGCCTTCTCCAACCTAGTGCCCTCCTGATGTTTTGGACTACAACTCCCAACATTCCTGACCAATGTGGTATAGCGGTTGGAGTGCTGGTCCAGGACTTGGGAGATACGGGTTCTAGTCCCTGCTCAGCGATGTAGCTCAGTGGGTGACTTTGGGCCAGTCACTGACTCTCAACCTCACCTACCTTACAGAAGAGGAGGACCGCATTAGTTGCCTTGGGTTCCTTGCAAGGGGAAAAAAGGTAGGATGTAAATGTAATCAGTAAATAACTAAATTGGCCATGAGGAGAGGAAGAGCAGGGCCATTCCACCTGCCTTGCTGAAGACCACCCTCATGAAGGCTCCTCCTCCCTCAGCTATCACCACCAGCTGCCATTCCCAGCAGGCTGTACTGAGGGGGAAGCAGGACCATTCCACCAGCCCTGCTGAAAGAATCAATGTTGGTTCCCTCTTCCCTCCCCGTTCCGTTTTTCCTTGTGTGTTGTGTCTTTTCAGATTGTAAGCCCATGGGCAGGGACCATCTTGTTTAACTGATCATTTGTAAGTCTCTCTGGGAGCCTTTTTGGCTGAGGATTGGCATAAAAATACTTCAGACAAGAAAATGATGCAGTTCGGTGGTACAGAGCCCCTCCTTTGCATGCAGAAGGTCCCAGGTTCGATCCCCGGCATCTCCAGGTAGGGCTGGAAAAACTCCTGCCTGAAACCCTGGAGGGCTGCTAACAGTCAGTGTCGACAATACTGGGCTAGATGGACCAACAGCTTGACTCAGTATAAGACAGCTGCCTATGTTCCTATGAAGTCAAAAACATCTGGGGAGGCACCAGGTTGGGGAAGGCTGATCTAATCTAAAAGGTTTAAATTTAAGTAACTCAATAGAATGTATTACATTTTTTAAAATGTAGTTTGTATAAGTCAGGAGCTTACGTTACTAATGACTGAAAAGTTGGCAGTTAGCTAGTAGTTAATGTGCATAGGCATCAGGTGTAAAATTATCGTGGTTTTAAAATTCACCCTTGTTAATATGGTATGAAGCAATGGTTTTGCAGACACTCATCATAATCAACCATTGGTTTTTAAAAAACTGTATACATAACTTCTCCTTGTTTTCATATCTTCCAAAGGTCTTAATTGAGTAGAATTTCATGGGCAGAAAGCACACCGGTGCAGAGATACTACATCGTTTCTGTACAATGCTTCATGAATGGAACAATTTGCATTGGAGATGTATGTTGCTTGCACCCTAGAGACTCTTTTAATTATGGGCCTCCTCTCACATTCATTTTACTCAACCATTAGAACCGAGATACAAAAAGTAATTACGAATAATTAATGGCATTCATTGGTCTCTCTCTCTCTCTCATTTTAAAACACAACATTTATTTTCAATGAAAGGAAATTCCTGTAATTGCTCTGCCATGATTAAAATGTTGTGGGAAGCTTCAACAAACCTTGCCATATTGTAGGCACCTCTTGGTTTAGCTTTAATTTATTAGTTATTTTGTGGAGATTATCCTTAATGATATCAAGCAAATTACAATTTATGCCGATAGTTATCATGCACTGTACTTGCATTACAGAAGAGAAAAGGAAGTATGTTAGACTAATGAGAGGGGTTTGTTTCTGGCTTCTGAGATCATGCCAAGCAGCTGTTACAGCTTGAGTCATCTTAAATCACCAAGAGCGTTTCACCTATGGCAGAAAAAAAAATCTCTTTGGAGTGTTGTTCAGTGGTGCTACTTCACAGCTAGCGGAGACAACGGAAGTATTAAACAAAGAGCCTTGCCAATGAGTGCTTTAGCTACCTGACCCATCTAACTGTGTCACCTCATCCTCTTCACCACAAGCTGACATTTATTTATTCATTCCATTTCTATACCACCCAATAGCTGAAGCTCTCTGGGCTGTTCACAACAATACACAGGTAAAAACAGCATGAAATAATTAAAATATACAAAATGTAAAACAATGTAAACAGTTAAAAACAATTACAACAGAATACTGGACATCTACCTTGAGTGCTCATTGGAAGGACAGATACTGAAGCTGAAGCTCAAATATTTTGGCCACCTAATGCGAAGAGAAAGCTCCCTGGAAAAGACCCTGATGCTGGGAAAGACTGAAGGCAAAAGGAGAAGGGGACGGCAGAGGATGAGATGGCTAGATCGCATCACCGATGCAATGAATATGGACTTGAGCACACTTCGGGAGAGAGTGCAGGACAGGAAGGCCTGGCGTGCTATGGTCCATGGGGTCACGAAGAGTCGGACACAACGACTGAACAACAACAACTGGACATCTTCAGAGAGCAGGCACAGATGCCCCATCATATGCCAATTCATGCCTCGGAGTAGAGGACAGTCTTAACCTAGTGCCAAAAAGATGACAATGTTGGAGTCAGGGGGGCTCAATGGGGAGTTCATTCTACAGTTTGGGGGCCACCACTGAGAAGGCCCTCTCCCTTGTTGCCCCCCTCCAAGCCTCCCTTGGACATGACTCGATAGAGGCATCTGTCTCCTTCTTAGGTTGCTTGAAGAGTCATAACAAGAGATGCAATAAGGGTAAGGCGATCCCTAGGCCCTGGGGGCAGGAGAGTAGAGTGGCCAATTATGCATCACCAAAAGAGAGGAAATGCATCAACCAAAAAAGAGGACAAAAGAGGACACTGATTTACATGACAATTTGCATATGCTAATTTATATATAAATGCAAATTTAGAAATAGCTATTAAGTAGAAATACATTTTCATAGTGGGGCAGACTGGGACCAGGTGAGCTGTGTGCCTGTCTGTCCAGTCTGCTGTCTAGGGGCTAATTGTTGATGGGCAACTTCAAGGTCCCTGCCTGCTCTCACTTCTTACAGTTCTTCATCTTTAAACTGGATGTATATGATGGTTCTTTATAGGACACTCTGAGACAGGTATTGGACAGGTTCCAGCAGGTGCTCGTAAACGTTAGCAATATTTATAAATGTTAAGAGAATTACATTTTTTTATGAACATTAACCACAAAATTGAAAGTACTCTAATATCCCTATAATCTCTAACACTCCTTTAACCATTTGTAACAGTTCACTTTGTGGCTTTCCTTGTCATTGAAGATTGGTGTCTTGTTCTTTAAGACAGCTGGTGCTCTGTGTCTTTCTCTGTCTTGTTCTTTAGCTGCAGGCCTCACTAGCCAGTGTGGTGTAGTGGCTAGAGTGTTGGACTGGGACCCGGGAGATCCAGGTTCTAGTCCCCACTTGGCCATGGAAGCTCACTGGGTAACTTTGGGCCAGTCACAGACTCTCAGCCCAGCCTACCTCACAGGGTTGTTGTTGTGAGGATAAAGTGGAGAGGAGGAGGAGGAGAATGTTCCTTGGGTTCCTTGCAAGAGGAAAAAAGGTGGGATATAAATGCAATAATAATAATAACAATAATATCAACAATATCAACAATAATAATAATATCTACCTGCTCCTCCCAGCCTTTTTTGTCCCATGTCATTCTCTCCACATACAGTTCCTCACTGTCCACAGTACTCTCCAAATCCAGTTCCTTCTCAGTCCTACTGGTGAACTCAGCACCCTCCTCACCTGATCAGGCTTAACTCTCCTCGCTCCTTCCAACCACCTCTTAACTAACCCCCCTGTCCATCCTCCTCCTTCCCAACATGTCATTATTGTAGTACTTGCTACACTTAGTCTAGACAAGAGACTCAAAAGTGTTAAATTTAGCTTGTTTTCAAGCTAAATGTGGCCCATTTGTACCTCCATAGTAGTTTGCTGCTGAATTTCCACAGCAAACTGCCAGGTTTTTTTGCCACTGTGGGCAGTGCAGTGGCAAGAATGCAGCCCCTGGGGGAGTTGGGGGGATGGAAATTGGCCCCCAGACTGCCTGAAGTTGCCCACCCCTAGTCTAAAAAGGTAAAGATAAAGGTGTCCCCAACCAGTCGTGTCCGACTCTAGGGTGCGGTGCTCATCCCCGTTTCTAAGCCAAAGAGCCAGCGCTGTCCGAAGATGCTTCCGTGGTCATGTGGCCAGCATGACTGAACACCGAGGTGCACGAAACGCTGTTACCTTTCCCGCCGAGGCGGTACCTATTTATCTACTTGCAATTTCTTGCTTTCGAACTGCTAGGTTGGCAGGAGCTGGAACTGAAGACGGGAGCTCACTCCATCACGTGGCACTCAGGTCTCGAACTGCTGACCTGTCGACCTTACAGTCTGCAGTTCAGCGTCTTAACCACTAAGCCACCACGGCCCCACCCCTAGTCTAAACCATCCCCTAAAAACTAGACAAGTATGAGTCACCTTTCTTTGGATCCGAATAGAAACAAAGGGTTCCTGTCCCACTACAGGTGTTAATGTGCTCAGCAGTGCTAAGATGACAGTGTTCTCACCAATTACTACTGCTGTGAAGGGTCATTTTGCATACATTTCAGCTCTAATTGAATTCTCACAGACTGTACTTTTTGCATTCCATTGCCATTTAACTCCAACCATTACATTTCCCTTTTACACCCATGATGTGTATATACAGTATACCTGACAATTGGGGATCATACTCTATATATCTGATGAAGTGAGTGCTAGTCTACAAAAGTTTATAGGATAAAAAGTGTTACCCTTAAAGGTGTCAAGATTATCTTTTGTTTTTGAGGCCATCTAAACTGGTAGCCATCTCCACATCTTGAGCCAGTGAATTCCGTGCTAATTGTTGAGAATTACTCTATTTTGCTGCCAGTCAGTTTCACTGGGGAACCCTAAGTTGAAATACTATGGCAGAGGGAGAAAATGATCTCTCCATCCACTTTTGCCACGTTATGGATATTTTTGTAAACCTCCCACAAGTATAGTATCCCCTCTTAGTCACTCCCCCCCACCCCGAAACTGCATAAAATCAGAGGATCCACATGGCAAGTCAAAATAAATGTTACTATCAGATGGGGATAGAAATCTGACATCAGAAAGGATCATATTCAGAAACTGTTAAGAGAGCAGTTCAGGACAGTCTGTCCCTCCCAGGACAGTCTGTCACTGACCATAAAGTGGTTATTCCTAAATGAAGGAACTTCAAAGGGAGATTCTAGCATGAAACTACTGAGTTAGAATGTATCAGAAAATTCAGCCTCATCACCTGATGACCTGAAGTAAGATAATGGGTTTTTATCCCACTACAGTTGGCACTGTCTAGAGGGCCATAGGATTTTTTGGTTTCTGGGAACTGAGGCTGGAGCCAGAGCTCTGGATGCAGTTCCCAGAAACTATGCTCCTTGCCCCCTCCCCCCTGGCTATGTCTCCGTGCTCAGAAACGGAACTCAGAGACAGGGGAAAGGGGACGGGGGCGGGGAGGGGAATCACAGAAGCCATGTTACGCAGCTCCCTATGCACCACATACACACCGTCCCTCCCCAAAGCCGCATGCTACGGCCACCCTGCATTGGATACTTGGCAGCCTTCGACTTCAGAGGCTGTCGACTATCTCAATAGGATTGTGCCCCAATTCACTTATCAATACCAAGGTTTGCGTTGCGATCAACAGTGCTTTGCGAATGATCATTACATATTTTACTCTATTACTCTATTTAAGCTTTAGGGCACAATCCTATTCATATATTTTTTTTAATTTTTAAATTATTTTTCCATCAAACAGATAAACACAACTTTTAACAATAGAGTACAACAGCTTACCGTACTGCATAAACATCCACATTCAGTTTTGTAGTGCCAAAGTTACACCGGACAGAAAGAGTTGCATGAGGTATATATTCAAAGCGTAAGACAGTATGTCTCTACAAAATGTTATCTGTGTGACTGGAGGTCTGGAGTAATTTTCTTTTTTGTTAATAAAAGTCAAAAATGGAAACCATATCTTTATGAAACTATCTTGCTTTCTAAGCCCCCTAATCCATCTACTGTGATGAATGAGCTTCTTGGCTAGTGCCACTTGCCAAATCCTGCTATGCCACAATCCTATGCATGTTTAGACAGGAAAAAGAAATTCTACAACTCCCAGCATTCCCCAGCCAGCAACCCTGGGAGTTGTAGGACTTTTTTCTGTCTAAACATGCATAGGATTGCACCCTTAATGTATTTGTCAGAGCCTGTACTTTTTGGATTTCATTTGCTGCTGTCCTTGCTACTTATAATCCCCCACCCATCCACCCACAACTATGTGTATACATTTTCCTGCCTCTGATTCTAGAACCCAGGGTCATCCAATGAAGCTGAATGGAGGGAGACTCAGGACATATAAAAGGAAGTACTTCTTCACACAGCACATAGTTAAACTATGGATTTCACTACTACAAGATGGAGCGATGACTACTAATCTGAGTGGCTTTAAAAGAGGATTAGGCAAATCCATGGAGGAAAAGACTATCAGTGTCTACTAGTTATGATGGCTATATGCTCCCTCCTCTATTGGAGACACTATGCCTTTGTATACAGTTGCTGGGAAACATGAGCAGGAGATCCCGTTGCACTCGTCTTATTTCTGGGTTTCCCGTGGCAGCTGGTTGGCCACTGTGTGAACAGAATGCTGGACCAGACAGGCTTTTGGTCTGATCCAGTATGGTTCTTCTTATGCTCTTACGTATATGCTTTCCAACTTGATGCATCTCCAGTCCACAAATGCTTATGCCATAATACATTTGTTAGTCTTTTAGGTGCCGCAAGACTCTTTGTTGTTTTTGCTTTAACAGTCTGACCCTTTGGACATGGAAGCAACCTTCCACATCAGAACATTCAAATAACTCTGCATGATCAGATCTACTCAGTCTGGCACTGTGATTCCAGGAACCTCATCTTCTATTTGTGTAAGATGGCAGATACAATGTTCTCAGGGATGGCATTGGATAAATCCCTTATCCACAATTTTAGAGGGCCACACATAGGGGGTGGATACTTACACATTACCAAAAAAGAGGAGATGCATCACCAAAAAAGAGGGGAAAAGGAGACATAGATTTGCATCAAATTAGCATATGCTAATTGGTATGTATAGATGGAAATTTCAAAATAATTGCTGTAATTTAAATAGCAATCCAATGCATCGCATCATAGTGGGGAAAATTAACCACATGCCCTGTGTGCCTGCTTAGTCTGGAGTCCAGGTGCTAAGTCTTGATGGGCGACTTCAAGGCCCCTGCCGCTCTCCAGACCTACTGTTCTTTGACTTTGCACCAGACTAATTTGGTACAAATCGATGCCTCTTTTCCCCCTCTTTTTTGGCGATGCATCTCCTCTTTTTTGGTAATGTGTAAGTAAAAAAAGGTAAAGGTGTCCCCAACCAGTCGTGTCCGACTCTAGGGTGCGGTGCTCATCCCCGTTTCTAAGCCGAAGAGCCAGCGCTGTCCGAAGACGCTTCCGTGGTCATGTGGCCGGCATGACTGAACACCGAGGTGCATGGAACGCTGTTACCTTTCCTGCCGAAGCAGTACCTATTTATCTACTTGCAATTTCTTGCTTTCGAACTGCTAGGTTGGCAGAAGCTGGGACTGAAGATGGGAGCTCACTCCGTCATGCATCACTCGGGTCTTGAACTGCTGTCCTGCCGACCTTCTGGTCTGCAGTTCAGCGTCTTAACCACTAAGCCACCGCGGCCCTATAATGTGTAAGTATCCACCCCCTATGTGTGGCCCTCTAAAATTGTGGATAAGGGATTCATCCAAAGCCATCCCTGAGAAAATTGTATCTGCCATCTTACACAAATAGAAGATGAGGTTCCTGGAATCACAGTGCCAGACTGAGTAGATCTGATTGAGCAGAGTTCTTCATATGTTTTGATGTGGAAGGTTGCTTCTATGTCCAAAGGGTCAGACTTTGGACTGGAAAGCCCATCAAACAGAGGACACCTTCAAATGGAAGACTGTCCTTGGCCAGATAGAGGACTGTCCTGTGTAAAGTAAGACACCTGGACGCCCTCAATCACACAGAAGCTAGCAGCTGTAGAAATTCCTTTATCCAGATCTGACTTGGATAAAGGAGGCAGCACAAGGCAGCAATAAATCAATCAAGCCTAGGCAGAGCATAAATGTGTTACATAAGCAGGTAAATAAAGAAGCTGTGTAAATTGTGAAATACTGTAGCCATTTCCACCTTGTCAGGCGGAGACATTTCAGCACAATCGATATGGTGTGTAAGAAAGGTCACCTGCTACCTGAATAAATCCTTTCTCAAAATAAGGGCTAAATGGCATATTTGGGTATGAGAAAGGAATGGTATAACCTTGGGGAATGCAGGGGATGCTAGGAACAGAACAACCTCAGAGTGATATTGAACACCTACTCATGTGCAAAGTCCAGGAAGCTCACAGATGTCATTTAGGCTGGAATCATTTACACATAGGCTTGAATCTTGGTTCAAGTGAAATATTCAGGAAATATATTCCTTGGCACTATTTAGTAGAAATGGAGGATGACATCAGAGGAGTTGGTACCTATCTATCCAATCCAGATCCTTGACTGCCTCAAGAAACTGTTCTTTTGACATAGGCCAGGGCTGGGCAACTTCCAGAGGTTTTTGCAGTCCGCGAGGACCCCCCTAAAAAACTAACCAAAAATATTTATTTGTTTGTTTGTTTGTTTATTTATTTATTTATTTATATCCTGCCTTTTCCCCAATACTGGGACTCAAGGCGGCTTTACAACATTAAAACTTGTACAGTTAAAACCTATAAATAGAAGTATACAAAAATTAAAAATATAATTAAATCGTCAATAATATTAAAATTGTATAAAATCTCAAAATATTAAAAGACAACAAGAAATGTAACCATAGTATCCATCTGTCATATTCTCACAGGTCCAGACCAGCTATCCCCAAAGGCCTGCCAGAACAAAAAAGTCTTTACATGCCTGCGAAAGCATATCAAGGAGGTTGCCACTCTTGCCTCCCTGGGAAGGGAGTTTCAGAGCCTTGGGGCAGCCACCAAGAAGGCCCTCTCCTGCTTTCCCACCAAACATGCCTGTGATGGTGGTGGGTCCACAAGAAGAGTCTCCCCTGAAGATCTCAGGGCATGAGTAGGCTTATAGGGGAGAATACAGTCTTTCAGGTAACCTGGACCTGAGCCATATAGGGCTTTATAGGACATAACCAGCACTTTGAATTCTGCCCAGAAACAGACTGGGAGCCAGTGAAGCTGTTTTAGTATGGCAGTTGTATGCTCTGTGTAGCCAGCCCCAGTCAACAGTCTGGCAGCAGCTCTTTGAACTAGCTGAAGTTTCCTTCAGAGGCAGCCCCATGTAGAGCATGTTACCACCCAGAGAGCTTCGGCTATTGGGCAGTATAGAAATGAAATGAAATGACAAAATAAATAAATAAATAATACAGTAATCCAAATGGGATGTAACTAAGGCATGTGTTACTGTGGCCAAGTCAGACATCTGTCAGGATGCCCCTGTTGCCTACTGAATCCTCCAATAGACAGAATCAACACTCAGAAGGGCTGCTTTCCAAGGCTTTAATTCCATTAATCCTAATGAAGCATACAGATGCTAATTGCCTGAAACTCAGAGGAACTACAAAGGAACAGCCATCTAGGGGTTTCTAAGGGTTAGGACGTCAGTTGATCTCCGTTTGGGAAAAACGCGGCAAGCCTCTGAACTTAAGGGGTGGGAGGGGAAGATCTCCCCCTCTTCCGTGGGGCCTCAGGGTGCAGCTGTTGACGTCGAGCCAATTGGGCTGAGTGCCTAAGCTCGGCTCCTGTAATCTCTCACTTGTGCCTGCACCCCACATCTAAAAGCTTACGTTCTCCCTCCCTTTCCATGCCTGGGTCACTGTCACTCCCAGGGATGTGAGCGGGGGGGGGCTCCCCCTCCAGCTGCGCCTCTGAAGTCTGAGAGAGTTCCTCTCCCACACATTGTATCTCCTCCTCAGAATCAGAGCTACCTTGGGACTCTGTGGGCTCAGATACAACCCTGACATCATCTCAAGGAACAGGTGCAGCTGGCACACTAGCTTTAACTGTGTAATGCAGTCCTGGCCACCACTGAAACCTGGGCATCCAGGCTTAGGGCTGAATCCAGAAGTACACCCAAGCTGCAAACCTGTGTCTTCAGGGGGAGTGTAACTCCCTCCAGCACAAGCTGAATCTCTATTCCCTGATCTACCTTTCGACTGACCAGGAGTACCTCTGTCTTGTCTGGATTAAGCTTCCATTTGCTTGCCCTCATCCAGTCCATTACTGCTGACAGAAACTGGTTCAGCACCCCAACAGCTTCCTTGGAATTAGATGGAAAGGAAAAGTAGAGTTGGATGTCATCAGTGTACTGGTGACACCAAACCCCAAAACTCCGGACAACCTCTCCCAGTGGTTTCATGTATATGTTAAATAGCATGGGGGACAAAGCAGAACCCTGAGGGACTCCACAAGCCAATGGCCAGGGAGTCGAACAGAAGTCCCCCAGCACCACCTTCTGGGTCCGCCCCTCCAAGAAGAGATGGAACCACTGTAAAACAGTGCCTCCAAGTCCCATCCCAGCGAGGCAGCCCAGAAGGATACCATGGTATCGAAAGCCGCTGAGAGGTCCAGCAGAACCAACAGGGACACACTCCCTCTGTCTAGTTCCTGGTGTAGGTCACCCACCAAGGTGACTAAAGCTGTTTCTGTCCCATAACTGGGTCTAAAGCCAGTTTGAAATGGATGTAGATCATCTGTCTCATCCAGGAATCCCTGGAGTTGCCAGTTTGCCAGTTTGTTGCCAAAATGCAAGCTAAACTTAAATTGTTTTCCAGCTACATTGAACTCTTTTCCTGACCCCATCCCCTTTCTCCCAACCACCGATCATTTGGTGTTTTCCTGGCTTTTGTGCACCCCCACCCCCGGCATCTAAAAGGTTGAAATGCCTCTCCCAAGGTGCTGTTACTGGCAGGAAGTGCTTTACACTAAATATGCTAATATTTTTGGCCCTGACCCTTTTGGCTTTGGCCCCACCTACTACTGGAATGCATAGCTAGTACCTTGGAAGACAGAAACAGAATTCAAAGTGATCTGGATAGGCTGGAGCGCTGGGCAGAAAACAACAGAATGAGATTTAATAGGGGTAAATGCCAAGTTCTGCACCCAGGAAAAAGAAAGCAAATGCACAGTTACAAGATGGGCAATACTTGGCTCAACAATACAACAAGCGAGAAGGATCTTGGAATTGTTGCAGATCACAAGCTGAATATGAGCCAACAATGTGATGTGGCTGCAAAAAAGGCCAATGCTATTTTGGGCCGCATTAATAGAAGCATAGCTTCCAAATCCCGGGAAGTAGTAGTTCCCCTCTACTCAGCACTGGTTAGGCCTCATCTGGAGTACTGTGGGCACCACACTTAAAGAAGGATGCAGACAAACTGGAGAGGGTTCAGAGGAGGGCAGCTAAGATGATCAGGGGACTCCCCTATGAGGAGAGACTGAAAGAACCGGGCATGTTTAGCCTTGAGAAGAGAAGACTGAGGGGAGATAGGATAGTGCTCTTCAAGTACTTGAAAGGTTGTCACAGAGAGGAAGGCCAAGATCTCTTCTCGATCATCACAGAGTGCAGGACACGGAATCATGGGGTCAAGTTACAGGAAGACAGATTCTGGCTGAACATCAGGAAAAACCTCCTGACTGTTAGAGCAATACAACAATGGAACCAACTACCCAGGGAGCTGGTGTGCTCTCCCACACTGTAGGCATTCAAGATAAAGCTGGACAGCCACTTGTCTGGAATGCTTTGACTTAGATTCCTACATTGAGCAAGGGGTTGGACTCAGTGGTCTTATAGGCCCCTTCCAACCCTACTATTCTATGATTCAATGATTCTCCCAAGAGCTTCTCCAAAATGGAATTCAGGGCTCGGGCTGAAAGATGTTCTGCATCCTGGGCCTAAGGTCACTGCATGAGCTTCATTGGTGAATGGAGATTTGAACCCGGTCTTAGTCCAGTGGACATCATACTGGTTCCACTGAGAGGCCAAGACTACATGAGTTATCTAAACATCCTTGAGTGAACAGAAGGGTCTTCAACTGGAGTCAAAAAGACAACAGGGATGGCAGTAGGTGAATCTCTCTGGGAAGGCTGCTCCATAACTGGGGAGCCACTATCAAAAGGCTATCTCTCCCTAGAAATTATCTGCCTCGCTTCATTTGGCAGGGCACTCAGAGCTGAAGCCTTGGATAGGTACATATGTGGAAAGGTGGTCTTCTGGTTAACCCAGTCCCAAGCCATTTAGGGCTTTCAGTGTTAAAGCCAGCACCTTAAATTGGGCCCAGAAATGGACTTGGAGCTAGGGCTGTGCACCGCCTTGTCATGAAGCCTGAATAATGAGGTGAAGTGGGCTGATTTGGAGGTGCCTCATCATAATAACAAAGCATATCAGACCAGCACCGAGGCATCCCAAAGCGAAGGAAGGGAAAGAGTGCAGGAGAAGGGTGACTCGTGCCCTTGTGCCTGTTGGCAGGTGGGCTGTGCCGGGCAGCGTGTTCCCTGGCAGCGCCTTCCCCAGCGGCACCAGCAGCGACGGCAATGGTGGCTTCCCTGGCAACAGCGCCCCTACCCCACAGAACAAGGGTTCAGGTAAGGAACTGGGGGCTGGGCGGCACGTTGGGGGTGCCGAATCAGGATTCGGATGTCTGAATCCCACTTCAGCTTCACAGGCCGAGGCGGGTTGGGCCCCCCGAATCAGCCCAAGTTGAGTCAGGCCTGCCTCAGAAGCCCCGAAGCAGCTTCCGAGTCAGATTGGGGGGTCCACGCCCAGCCCTGGCGGGAGCCAGTGCAACAAACAAAGCAATGGCATCAAACCGCCCAGTCCCAGGCAGTTAGCAATCTAGTAAATTGCCACAAGACTCATTATTATTTTCTGTGCCTTGTGTGTTTCAATAGTGTCGATACTGAGTGTGTCGCCTTGATTTAAATTGTTTTGTTAATCGGTGAGTAAGCTGAAAACTGCAGTAGCGTAGTGACAAATTGGTGTATCGTTCCTCTACCAGATCTGAAAATGTTGTGTGCCTTCAGCATTGCCTTTCCATTGCCACCAATAGCTAGGATATAAATCATATGCAGAGGGGCCATGGAGAAGCTCCTGTCTCCGAGATCATTTTGTACACTTTTCCTGAACAGCTGTCAGTCGTGACTGATGCTCCGGAATGCTGTTATCCAATGAGGTGCCAAACTCTCAGCATTTCATTAAGATATGCAGTGGGGAAGCAGTGCAGGAAGCTGTTTAGCATGCTGAAAGCGTAAGCTGCTCCAACATATTTATTGGGTAATGTCCTTAAAAGCTGCATGAAGTGGTTGCTCAGAAGTGATCAGTTCTCCCTGCCTGTGCTGAATGGGCCTGTAGGTATCGCGGTGCAGCCATTGTAAAAAAGAAGAATAAAAAAAAGTGGTGATGGGGAGCATGTATGAATGGATGGACTTCGTGCAGGAAGTGCTAATGGGATCTCAGCTCAAAGAACCTCAAGGACCTCTGTGCATTTGGCTTTCTGTATTATTTTTAACAACCAAGAAGTGGCAAGGGTTACATTGAGCCTCAAGCTTACCAGCATGCCTGTTTTGCAGAGGTCATGGCAGCCACATGATGAGGCCAAGCAAAGCCTAGTTACCCCGACCGTTTACAACTCAACAACTTCATTAAACAGGAAAGTTGCACAGATGTGCTGATATTAGGGATGTACGAAAGTCACTTACCTGTAACGAAATTTGATTCGCGGTGGGGGGGAGGCGCTCCGTCCCTCCCCCCGAAATTCTGGCCGGGGGGGGAGGCGCTCTGTCCCTCCCCCCCCCCGAAATTCTGGCCGTCTTCCCCACAGTCTTCCCCACTACAGCAGGTTGTATTGCATTTCCAAGTTTGGCATGCTGCATAAGTGCCCACCCTAATATAAAGCCGTCTAGCCCAGGAATGTCTGAATTGATGCAGTAGTTCTCAAAACTCTGAGGCACAGGCCTTTCCCCAAACCCTTTAGCTCGAAATGCATAGGACTGAACCTGCATGCAGATCAGATGTGCTACCTCTGGGCTATGGTTATTGTTTACGTACATAATATTATCTTTCAGTGACATTCATAAATCCACTAGTACATTTTAGCAGCACAGGAATGTAGCATAATACAGAAGCAGATCAAATGAAAACATAAGATGTTATCAGAAGAAACACTAGATGCAAATGGACCCTCTTTTCCTATATGGCATAGTGAATTTTTGCAGTTAGCATGAAGTGGAATCCACATAGATATGGTTTGCTTGAAGGGGTCCTGGACATGATGCTATTGGAAGTGTGAAGGCTGAATGCATTAGGAAGAGACCAATAGGATAGGTGTTTTGTGCATATATAATTGTTGTTTAAGAACTATACAGGAAAGATCTTAATGTCCCTGATAGCCATGATAGTGTGGTCATGGAACTTGAGCCAGACATCAAAGAGAGTGAAGTCAAGTGGGCCTTAGGAAGCATTAGTAACAATAAAGCTAGCGGAGATGACAGTATTCCAGCTGAGCTATTTAAAATCCTAAAAGATGAAGCTGTTAAAGTGCTGCACCCAATATGCCAACAAATTTGGAACACTCAAAGGTGGCCACAAGACTGGAAAAGGTCAGTTTACATTCCAATTCCAAAGAAGGGCAACACCAAAGAGTGTTCAAACTACCGCACAATTGCGCTCATTCATTTCACATGCCAGCAAGGTGATGCTCAAAATCCTACAAGCTAGGCTTCAGCAGTATGCGAACCGAGAACTACCGGAAGTACAAGCTGGGTTTCGAAGAGGCAGAGGAACTAGAGATCAAATCACCAACATTCGCTGGATCATGGAGAAAGCAAGAGAATTCCAGAAAAACGTCTATTTCTGCTTCATTGACTACGCTAAAGCCTTTGATTGTGTGGATCACAACAAACTGTGGCAAATTCTTAAAGAGGTGGGAGTACCAGACCACCTTACCTGTCTCCTGAGAAACCTGTATGAGGGTCAAGAAGGAAGAGTAAGAACCGGACATGGAACAACCGATTGGTTCAAAATTGGGAAAGGAGTACGACAAGGCTGCATATTGTCGCCCTGCTTATTTAACTTATATGCAGAGTACATCATGAGACACGCTGGGTTGGATGAATCAGAGGTCGGAATTAAGATTGCTGGGAGAATTATCAACAACCTCAGATACGCAGATGATACCACCCTAATGGCAGAAAGCGAAGAGGATCTCAAGAGCCTCTTGTTGAGGGTGGAAGAGGAGAGTGCAAAAGCTGGTTTGAAACTCAACATTAAAAACACGAAGATCATGGCATCTGGCCCCATCACTTCCTGGCATATAGAAGGGGAAGAAATGGAAGCAGTGACAGATTTTATTTTCTTGGGCTCCAAGATCACCGCAATCAGTGACTGTAGCCATGAAATTAAAAGACGCTTGCTCCTTGGGAGGAAAGCTATGGCCAATCTAGACAGCATAGTAAGAAGCAGAGACATCACCTTGCCGACAAAGGTCCGTGTAATCAAAGCTATGGTTTTCCCAGTAGTAATGTATGGCTGTGAGAGCTGGACTATAAGGAAGGCTGAGCGCCGAAGAATTGATGCTTTCGAACTGTGGTGCTGGAGAAGACTCTTACGAGTCCCCTGGACTGCAAGGAGGTCAAATCAGTCCATCCTACAGGAAATCAACCCTGAGTGCTCATTGGAAGGACAGATACTGAAGCTGAAGCTCCAATATTTTGGCCACCTAATGCGAAGAGAAAACTCCCTGGAAAAGACCCTGATGCTGGGAAAGACTGAAGGCAAAAGGAGAAGGGGACGACAGAGGATGAGATGGCTAGATAGCATCACTGATGCAATGAATATGGACTTGAGCACGCTCCAGGAGAGAGTGCAGGACAGGAAGGCCTGGCGTGCTATGGTCCACGGGGTCACGAAGAGTCAGACACGACTGAATGACTGAACAACAACAAATTGTTGTCTGGATAAGGCTGCCCACTGGATCCTCTAGATAGGAAGTGTCATGGTCCCAGCTGTCATGGTGCCAGTGAAGTCATCTTCAGAGGAGGAGCCAGAACCTTCAGAGACAGAAACCTCAGAAGACCCTGGCACTGGCCAAGACAGCCTGGGACCCTCAGGGGTGATGCCTTTGCATATGCCTCCTGGAGAGGCAGAGGGGGGTGTTGGGCCATCACCTAGCCCCTGAGAACACCAGCACCTTAAGATCCACGATAGGATGGTGGCCAGGTGAAAGAATGCTTGTTTACTGAAAGGTCTACTCATGAGTTGGGCTCTCCTCATGAGGAGGACATCTGACAAGCCTCTAACTTGAGCTCTGGGTGGGGCTCTAGTACTTCTGGCTATTAGAGCTCTCACTTGTAATTTGAAAGCTGCTGGAAATAATGTCTGATATACAGCTCTAGTCTCTGGGCATCTCTACACCTGCAATTTATCGCACATTCATGATTGCCACCCATGGAAGTTTGTGGGTCCATTACATGATGTTGCAATCCTCCAGTGATTGTCCTACCATTTCCCCCTTCCTTCTCTGTGTTATCCCCAAAAGGAAAAAATGCAGTATTTTTTCTGCCCGTGCAACAGGAGTGCCGTGACCTCCCCGTGTATTTCTCCCATAGAGTGAAGAAACCACTGTGTGTCTTCGTGCTATGGTGGTCATTTTCGTTTGTTGGGAGTGCAGTCATGATAACAAGGGCAGTGACATTAGGGTGGTGAGTGTGTTGGTATCCTGACCTGCCGGCTTGCTGCCATGCCTCCACCATGACTAAATGCAATGCGTCGACTTTTGCTCCCGACTTCGGCTGCTTACTCCACAACAGGGAATGGCCGGCATGCCAGCATTCCAGCAGTTCGTCAGGAAGCCGCTGCCTGTGGGGGCGGGGTTTGGGCAGTTTGGAGGAGGTTGCTGTCCACCCGCATTGCATGCCAATCACAACCAAACCACCAGTAATCTGCAAGGGGAGGGAAAGGGGCAGGATCCAGGGAGGAAATTTTGTGATGGCCCCAGTGTGTGTGATGGCTTTTCGAGGAAAAGTAGCCACCCCATGAAAAGGTAAGGAATGGAATATAACGAGATAGAAACAACTGTGTAAAGGAGCCCAATCTAATCCCATGATGAAGCCAGATGGAGAAAGCCCCAGTACTGATGCGGGTTTCTTCCCCAGTGTGATTAACCCCTCTGTATCTTGTTTTCTCCCTGACCTTGCTGTGTGTTTGGACCTCTGTTCTACTGACCTCTGGATTTCCACCTGACTCTGCTTCCGGACTGCATTTTTACTTGATTGATCTCCTGGTTTTTGATCTTGCTTGTGCCTCAGACCTCACTCTGGAAAAAAACAAAACCCACGTGTCTGGTAAAACTGTGCTTGACCATTTGCTTACTAAATCAACTACTCTGTTGTATCTATACATCCCTGTATTTGCTTAGCAAAGAGCCAAGACTCAGTTTAGAGCAGGACAGGAAGGAGTGTAAGAGGGCTTCCTGTCCCAGTTGAGCAACAAGGTCTGAGCTCTAGTATGTTCTTGTAAGCTTGCTTGTTTGTTGCTCCTGCCTTGCACATGCTTCCCAGCTTCTCCTTTGCTCCTTACTGCTGGCTTTGTTCCTTGTTCTCAACTTCTAGCTCACCTCAGGCTGCTGCCCACAGCCCAACCCTGATAGTTGCATTGTTCAGCCCAGAAAAAGGTGTGGACACATGCCCTTGGCATGCACATTTCCACCAGCCGGCTTGTTTTTAATGTGTTTAACATAACAGTAAACAAAAACCTAAGAGCTGAATAACTGGAGTCTTACTTTATTTTTAATACAAATACAAATCCTGTCCTCTGTGGAAGTCAAATAAGGAGGTGATATGTGTGTGTGTGTGTGTGTGTGTGTGTGCGTGTGGGGACAAGACACAGTGAGATTAATGGCCTTACCTTAATTCTCTGACAGAAGGACAATCTATATCCAGCCAGTAAGATGAGGGCACCACAGCAATTTATTGCAAATTAATCTTTGATAAATGTTCTCCAGGATGAATGGTGCTTTGAGAAGATATGAGTAGGGACAACAGAAGGCACCCTGAAAAGGATGATAGGAAGTAAACAATAGATGGAGCAGGGAGTTGCCTGGGCAGTGGAGGATCTGGGTTGGGAGTAAGGAAAGCTTATAAATCAGGGAGCCATTAGGCAAGAGCAGGGAAGGAATATTAATGTGCTCAAATGAATAATACCATAATGAATACCTTCAGTGTCTTCATTATGATGGACAACCTAGACATGCTTTAGTGACAGTAACATGGAAGCCTGGCTAGGCATAGCAAGGAGGTTGAAAAGAGCATGTGAGTTCACAAAAGCCCCACTTTGGTCTCTTTGTGGGACTATGGTCCGATCTACATTGCACCCACCACTGCGCTGAATTCGGTATCCCGTCGGATTAAATGCTCTCGCATTTTTACGTGATTATCCTCACTCACCCATTTTCTCCACTCCACTCCCTCCTCAAACGCGGGAGCTTGGTTCACACTCCAGTGCTTCGCAGTTTCCCAGCTCCAAAGGAGGGCCGCCCTGATTGGAGGAGTGGCAACTCCTCCCACCTCCGCCGATAAACCACCCACCCTCCCATCAACTCCCCTCCCCTCCCCTGTGTCCTTCCTCAGCCATTCTCTGGAAACCTCACTGCGCCTGCATCACCTCGCCCCATTGATCCCCTGTTAGCTCTTTCTGGACACATTCTATCTTCTTTGGTGTCCGAATCCTGGCTGGAGCCATGGGTCCAGAACTGGCAATGTTCTACAGGCAGCTGTTTCTCTCCACAAATGCCCTGATATGTACTCTCCAGGCACTGATCACTTTGCAGAGGCTGTCGTCCGAGCGGCGGAGGTCTCGTCTCCGGATTCTGTGCTGCTACCGCCATCGCTGCCAGAACTTGTGTTTGAGGATGCTTCAAAACATGTTGAGCATGGTGCACAACGTGGCTCTTCTCCCCATGCCAAGGGTTTTCTGGAGGTATTGGGTGTGCCTGAGCAGCCAGGACTGATGGGAGAGGCTTGTTCTGCAGGTGTGGAACGACGAGTGCTGGATCGAGCCCTTCAGGCTGTCTCGTCGCACCTTCTTTCAGGTAGTGTCGAGGTGGCCCCGCTCTTGGCCAGACACTCGCCACAACTGCACAGAGCGATCCCTGTGGAGAAGAGGGCGGCCATCCCCATTTGGAAGCTTGCCAATCATGCCTTGTACAAGAGCGTGGCGGAGCAGTTTGGGGTGGGGAAATCCACGGTCACGGGGATCTTTGTGGAGGTGTGCCTTGCTCTGGAGCATGTTCTACTGCTGATCCTTGGTGACGTGGATGCGGTGAGTGCGGCTTGGGGGTGGGTGGGGGGGCGCGGCTTTCGGGTGGGGAGGGAACATCTTCAATGCTTCGAATCTTCGAAGAATCGAAGACCTGTCTAATGTGTTGGTTTTGAGGTTGGGGTCGAATCTTCAAAGAATCGAAGCTGCGCTCACTACAGCACGGTATAGGCGAGGTTCACATTGGGGGATGGGATCTTGTCTGTGCGGTTTTTGAGAGGTACTCCCCGGTTCCTGGTAATTGCTGTCCTCCTGGACGTGTGTGTGTGTATTGGGAGTGTGTCACACAACCCTCGCGGCGGGTGCTGTGTGCTTTGTGCTTGATGGGGCTTCTCCGGGCAAGTGTGTGGGGAGATGGGGGCACGAGCGGTCTGCATCTGTTGCTTGGCAATGGTCAGTCATGCTTTGGCTGCATCCCACCAAATATAGTATCTCCTCTCTCTCCAGGTGATGCTCGGCTTCTCTGCCCTTGGCTTTCCTGGGGCGTTCGCGGCTTGCAACGGGACGCATATCTTGATCGTATCCCCGATTAGACAGGTCAGTGAGTTTATCAGTCGGAAGCACTACTACTCAATGCTTCTGCAAGGCACAATGGACCACGCGAGATGATTCATCAATGTCGAGATTGGGTGGAGTGGCCGAAACCACGATGCCTATGTATTTCGGATCTCGGCGCTGTGCGAAGCGATGGACGCAGTGAAGTTTGTGCCTGGGAACCCGACGTTGAGAGCGGGTGGTGTGCTTATCCCTCTGCTGATCCTGGCCAACAGAGCTTACCCCGTGTGACGTTGGCTGATGAAGCCTTTTGGGGGACACCTCTCACCAGAGGAGGCTTACTTCAACCAGCGCCTCAGCAGAGCTAGAAACGTGGTGGAGTGTGCTTTTGGCATGCTGAAGAGAAGGTGGAGATGTCTCATGGGACGACTGGAGGTGGTAGAGGAAAATGTCTGATTGGTGATTTCTGCCTGTGTCATTCTCCACAACATATGCGAGACTAATGGGGCCGCTTTGACAGAGGCATCCGTGGACAGTAACCATGTGGTGTTGGACACCCTGGGGCTTCCCTATGTGAATGATGACCAGGTGCATAATGAGTGGGGGAACGAGGTCCGTAGGGCTCTTTACGACTTCATGTGGGAGAACAGGGGAGGATTGCGGTGAGGGGACATCTCCTGGGAATCCCGCTGGGGCCGGCCATGTTTGGGTGGTTGGTGGGCTCTTGGTTTCTATGTCTGCCTTGTTTTTAGCTCGCCCCTGATGGCTTCCCCATTTTTGTTCATGCCTTTTCTTCTCTGATTAAAAGTGTTCAAACAACCGTCATTGGCTCCCGCCCCTCTCTTCTTCATGTGCACAAGAGACAGCAGCCGTCCCCCCCACTTTCCGAACAGCTTCTTTGAAGAATTGGA
This sequence comes from Heloderma suspectum, assembly GCF_057233095.1. Lineage (NCBI taxonomy): Eukaryota > Metazoa > Chordata > Lepidosauria > Squamata > Helodermatidae > Heloderma > Heloderma suspectum. The sequence continues at coordinate 31,198,469 of NC_139460.1, read as the reverse complement.
GATTTGGAGCTTCGTCAACAGGTGGCGCTGTGAGGAAATAGGGGAGGCGGAATGCTCTATGGTCTCGTCAAAACTGCCACACTGTCATTCTCCTGCCAGCGAAATGGCGCCGAGGCAGCTCGTGTATTGGCAGGAGAGGGAGGTTGAGCTGATGTTCCAGATGCTGCTCCAGGGCCACCATGCAGAGATGGTCATGAGGAGCTCCACCAGGGGGAATGAGGTGGTCTACAGGGCAATAGCAAGGGGGCTCTCGCAGGCAGGGTTCTCTCACTCTGCCCTGCAGGCCCACACTAAGTTCAAGGCCTTGAAGGCCCGTTTCTTCAAGAACCTGGAGCAGCACTCTGGGATGCCTCCCCCTGTGGCACAGCTCCCCACTACAGGGAGATGCGCATGCTGTGGGTGCATGCCAGGCAGCCGAGCCCCGCCGATAGGCGCAGCGCAGGTCAGCCATGGGTTGTCTCCGCCACTGTGTCTTGGGTGCTGTGCCTGTGGAGTCTGTTGCATGGTGGTGTCTTGAGAGGGGCAGGTGGTGGCTCTCCCAGGGGGAGAGTTGGCAAGGGGCCCAAGCAGGGTGATGATGCCTGGGATTAAGCCCTGCTGGCGACTCTGGCCAGTCCTGGTGCTGGTAAGCCCCCCTTGCCCACGTGTGCCACAGTGGTGCCCCTTGCCCGTGCTGAACATGCGGTGCACCCCAATACAAAACTGCCCAAATGGGCCCCCCAACTGTGCTGTCCCCAATGGGGGGGTGCTTTGCCCGGGGCCACCCGGAAAAGCTGTGGGCAGGCTATGGGGCATGTCCTGGGCATGTGGGGACAGTACCTGGAATTGCCCCTCTCAAGGGCCTGTCTGGACAGGGGCACAGCACTCTTCACCTTAGTGCCACACTTCTGGGCAGCTGTGGCAGCAAAAGCCAAGGAAACTGTGTGCTTGCTCAAGCATGGTGGACTGCCAATGCCCTTGCGTGCGCGCGCATGTTTCCCCGTGCGTGCGCTTGTGGGGCAACTGGTGGGAAGATTGTTATGGGGCGCATGGGAATGCCACCAGGCGTGCGCGTGAGCTCGGTTGGGGCACCCCCCCAACCCTTGGGGCCACCCTGGTCCTTAGCGCAAACATCTCTTTTCCAGCACTACAGAGAGCACTGGCCGGGCGGCAAGTGATGCTGTTGGCGGGTCTGGGGGGGGCAGTGCCATCCTCCTCTGGTGGCAGAGGTGGACCTGGGGCTGGGAGCCAACCCACCCCTTCAGTGGCCACTGTGGGACAGGTCACGCCCAGGAGGAGGACCACAGGTGAGCCTAGAAAGAGCACGGTGGAGACCCTTCCTGGCATGTCCTTGTCCTGGGGACACTGCTCCTGGAGCAGCACACGGCCCCTGATGGCCCACGGACAGCGGGATTTCGGTGGGGGTACAGCTAGCTGTCCGGGAGCAGCCCATTGCCACACAGCGAGGGAATGAGCAGAAAAGGCGAACGGGTTCCTGACCCGCCGCAGGGCGAGCATTCCTCCCTGTGGGCAGTCCTACGCTCTCTTCCCGCTCTGCTTACATGTGAAATTTCTCCAAGAGTGGCCCAGCAGCGTGGTATCACTCCCTCTACGGGTGTCCCATCACTGGGGTTGCGCTGATACCACTTCCTCTTCTGCCAACGCAGGTGCGGCCGCGCCGGGGATGTCGGGGCAGCCTGCCCAAGGCTCAGCGGGGGCCGCTGTTGTGGGGCCCAGAGGAGCATCTTCGGGGCAGGCAGGGGCAACCACCACTGTCCTCGGAGCCATCATCCACCTGGAGGCCTCCGTGAAGAAGATCAATGAGTATCTAAGGCTGGTGGCTTTTGTGTGTGGGCAACACGCAGGCTGTTATCTGTGGGGGACCTGATCAGGATCTTTCCCTTTTTTTCAGTGAGGTAGATGGAGAAGCAGCTGTCACGCCTTGAGAGGGAGGCCCAGGAAAAAAAGAAGACCTGTCAGGAGGAGGCTCAGGGGAGGGGGGAAGCATTAATCTGGGGTCTATTGCACCGGGGGTGGGGGGCTGGGCACTTTTCTTCTGTAAATAGCACTTATAAATAACACAAGCACTTAAATAAATTTTTAACATAAAGCTGCCGACCGATGGCGCCATGGGTGGAACAGCAGAGTGTGTGTGGGGGAATACACAGGGTGGAATGCAACGCATGGACGAAAGGTGGGGGGTGGTTTTTAGGCATCCATCGCATGATCCAGCGAGACAGGGAGGCTGCACCGATACCGCCAAGCCCCAAACTTCGATTCTTCGAAGAATCGAAGATGGTCCCCTTGTTTTAAAAAAAAGCCTAGGGCAGGGGCGCGGGGGGGGGGGGCACGTGTTTGCTCATGGATGCCAGCCGCTCAGGAATGGGCACAAGCGATACCGGGAGAATACCTGGGGGAGTGGCGGACACGAGAGGTAGGGAGTGTTCTTTAAGCGCTTACCATAAGATCCGGGCAGATGGGGAGTCTGCAGCAATATCTACAACCCCCAGACTACGATTCTTCGAATCTTCAAAGAAGTTATCCTGTTTTTTTCTAAAAAGCCAAGGGTGGGGATGCTGGGGGGGGCTACCTGTTTGCCCACAGACACCGACTGCTTGAGGAGAGACGTGATCAATGGCCGGTACACAACCTGGGGGAGGTGCACTCTGATTGGCCAGCAGGGAAATACAAACACTGCCATATATGGCTGTGCATGGGAGCACATTAGGGGGAAATCCCGGGATAACAGGGTGTTGAAAGCGGGGGTGTGGACCCCGGAAACTCCGGGTCCAATACGAGGCGGGTACTGCCTAGTGTGAAAGGCGGGTGGTGAAACCAAATTGGAAGTGAGAAGAGGCGGTAAGTGTAGATCCAGCCTATATTTCATGTAAACATATTATTCTTGTATATACCCAGGGGACATTTAAGATCTTCAGAGGAGGTCCTGCTGGTCATTCCAAAAAGAACGGAATGTCGCCATGAAGAACCTCGACAGCAGGCCTTCTCTGTAGTGTCACCCACCCTCTGGAAAACCCTCCCTTGTGCAGTTCAGGAGGCAGAACATGGGACGTCGTTTTAAACGCCTTCTGAAAATACACCTTTTCACCCAGGCTTTCCCTGGGCTGTTACTGCTGCTGGGTTTTATTTTGGTTTTATGTGGTGCTTTTAAACTTTTAAAAGTTATATATTGTGTTCTGTCATGTAGTATTTTGTGATTTTAATTGTTGTGAACTGCCCAGAGAGCCTCTGCTATTGGGCAGTATAGAAATGTTAATAACAACAAGAACGACAACAACAAGAACAACAACAACAACAACAACAACAGCAGCAAGAACAATAATATATTCTGTGGAAGTAGGGAGACAAAGAGAAAGTTGGCATGTAATGACAAGCCATGGTTTTGTGGTTGGGTTAACTCTGGATTGTTTAACCCTTAAATAACCCAGAGTGTCCAGGTTCAGATGTCCTGCTAACAACCTGCAAATGGGGCTATCGAAGGTTGTTAATTGGAAGTGGAAGCAATGAGCACGCCTGAGGCATTTGTTTTTTAAATGCACATTTCAAACTGCACATTTTCTGAAAATATGCATTTTTTGAGTGGGATTGCGAATTCGGTAATTTGTGAACAATTCTCAGAAGAAAGCACTTTGATTATGTTCATGTCTGGGATTGCAAACGGGACATGTTCACATGATTCTGAACAGGAATGAAATTCTCATACATTCCTACCTTCAAAGCTGAAAATGGTATTGAGAAGTCATTTCCAAATGCCTCCCTTCCTCTCTGCCTGCCTTTTATATAATGATTGATGAATCTAGTTTCATGGACATCTCCAGCTCGCAATCATTACTACAAAAGAGGTTTCCTGTGTACAGCACCAACGATCCCATTTCTAGAACCAAAAAATGAACCAATTCCCGCAAAGGTATGAAAAAAATATTTAAGCCTGGAAAACATGACCTGCAGAGGGGAAAAAATAAGGTGCAGGCAGAATGATCCAACAATCCTGCTATACAAGATGGTTAATATGCTCAAGCTAACACTGATGTGATATAGTAACAGTCCTGTGCTAAGCCGCAAAGTCTCAACACCACCACAGCAGCTGTAGGAACAAAAGCCAATGGAGCAAAACTGGCATACACACCCACAGAGTCCCTGGTCTCTCAGTCACCGTTGGCCAATCACAAGGCTGCTCACTGATGACATCCTCGCTTTGCCATGCAGGGAAAGCATCAATCAGCCCATGGCAGCTTCAGATGTCCACAGTTGTAAGTGCCACTGTAATTCATGGAGGCGTTTTCAAACAAGTAACAGCCTATTTTGGGCTGCATTAATAAAAGTATAGCTTCCAAATCACGTGAAGTACTAGTTCCCCTCTACTCAGCACTGGTTAGGCCCATCTTGATTACTGTGTCCAGTTCTGGGTGCCACACTTTAAGAAGGATGCAGACAAACTGGAGATGGTTCAGAGGAGGGCAATGAAGATGATCAGGGGACTGGAAACAAAGCCCTGTGAGGAGAGACTGAAAGAACTGGGCATGTTTTGCCTTGAGAAGAGAAGACTGAGTGGAGATTGGGTAGTGCTCTTCCAGTACTTGAACGCTTGTCACAGAGAGAAAGGCCAGGATCTCTCCTCAATCATTCCAGAGTACAGAATAAGGAATAATGGGCTCAAGTGACAGGAGGCCAGATTCCATCTGAACATCAGGAAAACATCCTGACTGTTAGAGCAATACGGCAATGGAACCAATGACCTAGGGAGGTGGTGGGCTCTCCCACATTGGAGGCATTCAAGATGAAGCTGGACAGCCATCTGTCAGGGATGCTTTGGCATAGATTCCTGCATTGAGCAGGGTGTTGGACTCAATATAGTCTTATAGGCCCCTTCCAACCCAACTATTCTATGATTCTATGAAACCAGAGTGGTATAGACCTGTAAAAGCCGCATACTACCTCAGCTAGTGAATGTTTGGCTTCCAAGTCGTCTATAATGTAGGATGGCTGTGTCCTACTTTACAGTGGACAGTCATCTGTTGGAAGGCGTCCCCTACTTTAAGGCCTGTCCAGTCTAAGCCTGGTTTAAGGATAAAAGAACAGGGAGAAGGGAGAAGGAGGGAGAGCAGGGCTTTGAAGTTGTCCATCAAGAGCTAGCCCCTGGACAGCAGACTGAGCAGGTACACAGGTCAACTGGTCACAGTCTTCTCTGCTATGGTGGGATGTATTGTATTTCTATTTAAATTCTGGTAATTCTTTCTTAATTTTCATCTATACAGATATAAATTAGCATATGTAAATTTTAGGAAAATCTGTGTCCCCATTTGTCCCCTTTTTTGGTAATCTTTTCTTTTTGGCAATCCGTAAGTGGCCACCCTATCACTTACATTGACATATACTGTAAGATATACATGTCTTACATATACTGTAAGATATGTATCTTATCTTATGATGATAAGATATGTTGACATAGACTGTATATTGACATATACTGTAAGCCCAACCGTGTGGGTGGGCCTTCAAAAGGCGGTTCAACCGTGGCAGATTTATAGGAGAAAACACCAAATGCAGTGGCGTATCCCTAACATCTGTCATTGCATAAGCCAATCATGCTCGAGTTACAGGGGAGGGGAAGAGGGTTCCCATCTCCCTTCCTTTTGCCCCAGCTCCCAGTTCCTGCTTTCCGAAGGCTGTGATATGATTTGGTTAAAATTAGGGGGAGTTGGGGTAGGCTTATGGGTGTCCTTGAGCCCCCCTACCTTTCCCCCATAATACAAGCACTGGTATAAGCACTCATCCTTATTTCCGGCATTATTAAATTAGATGTGGTAAGGACATGATCCCCTTCATGGATCACTGCCTTGTTGTGGCGAAGGGGCTTGCGTAACTCAGTGAAGCCATAAGCTATGCCGTGCAGGGCCACCCAAGACAGACAGGTCATGGCAGAGAGTTCTGACAAAATGTGGTCCACTGGAGAAGGAAATGGCAACCCACTCCAGTATTCTTGCCAAGAAAACCCCATGGAACGTATCACAAGGCTAAAAGAGATGACGCCGGAAGATGAGCCCCTCAGGTCAGAAGGTGTCCAATATGCTACTGGGGAAGAGCAGAGGGAATTTCCAAGGAGCGCCAGAAAGAGTGAAGTGGCTGGGCCAAAGCCGAAAGGACACTCAGCTGTGGATGTGTCTGGTGGTGAAAAGAAAATCCGATGCTGTAAAGAACAATATTGTTTAGGAACCTGGAATGTCAGATCAATGAATCAAGGTAAGCTGGAGGTGGTCAAACATGAGATGGCAAGATTGAACGTCGACATCTTGGGAATCAGTGAACTAAAATGGACAGGCATGGGCGAATTTAATTCAGGTGACCATCATATCTACTATTGTGGGCAAGAATCCCTTAGAAGAAATGGAGTAGCACTCATAGTCAACAAAAGAGTGGGAAAAGCAGTACTGGGGTACAATCTTAAAAATGATAGAATGATCTCAGTACGAATCCAAGGCAAACCATTCAACATCACAGTAATTCAAGTCTATGCCCCAACCACTGATGCCGAAGAAGCTGAGGTTGATCGGTTCTATGAAGACCTACAACACCTTCTAGAATTAACACCAAAAAAAGATGTCCTCTTCATCATAGGGGATTGGAATGCTAAAGTAGGAAGTCAAGAAATCACGGGGATAACAGGCAGGCATGGCCTTGGTGTACAAAATGAAGCAGGACAAAAGCTAATAGAGTTTTGCCAAGAGAACATGCTGATCATAGCAAACACTCTTTTCCAACAGCACAAGAGGCGACTCTACACATGGACATCACCAGATGGTCAATATCGAAATCAGATTGATTATGTCCTTTGCAGCCAAAGATGGAGAAGCTCCATACAGTCAGTCAAAACAAGACCTCGCGCTGACTGTGGCTCAGATCATGAGCTGCTTCTTGCAAAATTTCGGCTTAAATTGAAGAACGTCGGGAAAACCACTAAACCGTTCAGGTATGACCTAAATCATATCCCTGATGAATATACAGTGGAGGTGAGGAATAGATTTCAGGGATTAGATCTGATAGACAGAGTGCCTGAGGAACTATGGACGGAGGTCCGTAACATTGTTCAGGAGGCAGCAACTCAATCCATCCCAAAGAAAAAGAAATGCAAGAAAACCAAGTGGCTGTCTGATGAGGCTTTACAAGTAGCTGACGAAAGAAGGGAAGCGAAAAGCAAGGGAGAAAGGGGAAGATATATCCAACTGAATGCAGAGTTCCAGAGAATAGCAAGGAGAGACAAGAAGGCCTTCTTAAATGAACAATGCAAAGAAATCGAGGAAAACAACAGAATGGGAAAGACTAGAGATCTCTTCAAGAAAATTGGAGATCTCAAGGGAACATTTTGTACAAAGACGGGCATGATAAAGGACAAAGAAGGCAGGGACCTAACAGAAGCAGATGAGATTAAGAAGAGGTGGCAAGAATACACAGAAGAACTATACAGGAAAGATCTGAATGTCCCTGATAGCCATGATAGTGCGGTCACTGAACTTGAGCCGGACATCCTAGAGAGTGAAGTCAAGTGGGCCTTAGGAAGCATTAGTAACAACAAAGCTAGCGGAGATGACAGTATTCCAGCCGAGCTATTTAAAATCCTAAAAGATGATGCTGTTAAAGTGCTGCATTCAATATGCCAACAAATCTGGAACACTCAACAGTGGCCACAAGACTGGAAAAGGTCAGTTTACATTCCAATTCCAAAGAAGGGCAACGCCAAAGAGTCTTCAAACTACCGCACAATTGCGCTCATTTCACATGCCAGCAAGGTGATGCTCAAAATCCTACAAGCTAGGCTTCAGCAGTATGCGAACCGAGAACTACCGGAAGTACAAGCTGGGTTTCGAAGAGGCAGAGGAACTAGAGATCAAATCGCAAACATTCGCTGCATCATGGAGAAAGCAAGAGAATTCCAGAAAAACATCTATTTCTGCTTCATTGACTACGCTAAAGCCTTTGATTATGTGGATCACAACAAACTCTGGCAAATTCTTAAAGGGATAGGAGTACCAGACCACCTTACCTGTCTCCTGAGAAACCTGTACGAGGGTCAAGAAGCAACAGTAAGAACCAGACATGGAACAACCGATTGGTTCAAAATTGGGAAAGGAGTACGACAAGGCTGCATATTGTCGCCCTGCTTATTTAACTTATATGCAGAGTACATCATGAGAAATGCCGGGTTGGATGAATCAGAGGTCGGAATTAAGATTGCTGGGAGAATTATCAACAACCTCCGATATGCAGACGATACCACCCTAATGGCAGAAAGCGAAGAGGATCTCAAGAGCCTCTTGTTGAGGGTGAAAGAGGAGAGTGCAAAAGCTGGTTTGAAACTCAACATTAAAAAAACGAAGATCATGGCATCTGGCCCTATCACTTCCTGGCATATTGAAGGGGAAGAAATGGAAGCAGTGACAGATTTTACTTTCTTGGGCTCCAAGATCACCGCAGACGGTGACTGTAGCCATGAAATTAAAAGACGCTTGCTCCTTGGGAGGAAAGCTATGGCAAACCTAGACAGCATAGTAAGAAGCAGAGACATCACCTTGCCGACAAAGGTCCGTGTAATCAAAGCTATGGTTTTCCCAGTAGTAATGTATGGCTGTGAGAGCTGGACTATAAGGAAGGCTGAGCGCCGAAGAATCGATGCTTTTGAACTGTGGTGCTGGAGAAGACTCTTACGAGTCCCCTGGACTGCAAGGAGGTCAAATCAGTCCATCCTAAAGGAAATCAACCCTGAGTGCTCATTGGAAGGACAGATAATGAAGCTGAAGCTCCAATATTTTGGCCACCTAATGCGAAGAGAAAACTCACTGGAAAAGACCCTGATGCTGGGAAAGACTGAAGGCAAAAGGAGAAGGGGACGGCAGAGGATGAGATGGCTAGATAGCATCACGGATGCAATGAATATGAACTTGAGCATGCTCCGGGAGAGAGCGCAGGACAGGAAGGCCTGGCGTGCTATGGTCCATGGGGTCACAAAGAGTCGGACATGACTGAACGACTGAACAACAACAAAGGACATGATCCATCAGGAAGGAAGCACCCTCTCCCGGCTGCCCCTTCACATGTACTTTCCATGAAACGATTTTTTGTGTCCATTTTGTGTGAAGAGGGAGTCAAATGGCAACAGGTCTTCATTATGTGGAAATCCTTTATTAAAATACCCTTGGCTATAACCTCCATTTACAGTGTAAGTCTCTTTAGGACATCTTGGCATTTAATTAATGCACAATTACTATCAGTCATTGGCTCCAGCTTCAAAAACAAATCCTTTTTGCTTCTAAATATCATGCTGAGAACTATTAACGTCTTGAGGGGACTGTTGGTGCTTATCACCCTTTCCATTTGCTGCTAGGATTTCTTTAGGTGGTTTATGACATTCTTAAACAGAAGGCTACCCCCCCCCCCATCAATGGGTGTACACATGACATGACAGCTTTTCAGATTGAGGGGGGTACGGCAGGCCTCTCCATGGTACTTCCAACCATTTTTCTTTCTGTTGCTTGTTATGTATGGGGGTGGGGGGCGGTTTACTGTGACTTTGTTATTCTTTTGAACCTCGGCAGCTCCTGTAGAGCTGGGAGTAGCAACAGCAGGTAGAGCTTCTGCTAAGTTGTTACTTCTGTGTGTGCTGAATTAAAGAACAGTTGTGTTTGAGGACTGCTGATTCTGCAGTCATTCTTTCTACCTATACAACATTTCTTTTCTATTATGCACAATACAATCTTGTGTCAGATTGTATAAATATTTCCACTGTACAGTCATTCATATCATTATTCCAGTCAACTGATAAATTTTTGAATTGCCCTATAACAGGGGTGTGGAACCGAGGGCCAAATTCTGTTCTGGAGAAGCTCTTGGGGGGCCACATTTCAGGGGTGGGTGGGGCTGAAGGCAAAAGAGGTGTGGCCAAAATGCCAGCATGTTTGACCTTAAAGCTCTCATTGCCAGTAACTAAGCCTCAGGGTAACTAAGCCTCAAGAGAGGCAATTCAGGGGGGAACAGCACAAAAGCCAGGAAACCACAAAACGACAGGTGGTCAGGAAAAAGGGCTGGGGCCAGGGAGAGTGGGTTTCACCATCTGGGGAACTCCAGAGGGCTAGTCTGGGACCACAGGAGGATCAGATCTGGCCCCCAGGCTGAGGTTGTACCCCCCTGCCTTATAACTTTAGATAGATTTTCTTAATAATCACCACCTTGGCATCTGTACCTGATGTGTCTATGGATCTCAGGTTGCGTCCTATTGAGCAAAAATGTCTGTTTTGTGTCTGTTGTGATGTCTCTTTAATAAGAATTTATCTAAGGGCCCAATCCTATGGCTGCTAATCAGTGGCTAGATGGCCATAACATTGGTGGGTTTCCTGGAACCAACCTTGGAACCCATGTTCCAAGGTCGGTTCCTGGAGAACTGCCTCCTTGTTCCCTCCCCTGCTGCCTTGTAGGGGGCATGGATAGTCCCTGGGCTCTGGGCTTGTAAGAGAGCATGGAACGGGACAAAGGGGGGTGGTCCTGGGGGCAGGGAGGGGCAGGGAGGGGCAGAGTGCGTATGTGCCAACATGATGCTTTCTATGCATCATCCAGCCTCCCCACCCCACACTCTGAGGTTCCACAGCTAGACGGCCGAAATTGGCTGTCTAGCCGAGAATGCAGGGTGGCTGGAGCACGGAGGTGACAATCCCCTTCGTGCTCGTCCTGCCATGCATTGGATAGGTGGTCGCCTCTGAGTTCGGAGGCAGCCACCTCTCCACATAGGATTGCTCCGTCTGTTGGCTAATTGTTGGAGGTGTAACACTCGCTAATGATTCTTTTCAGCATATGTTTTGGCAATGTCCAGTAGTTGCCCCTTTGTGGGAGGAGGTCACTATATGGATAAATTTTGTATGGGAACACTCTTTAATATATACTGATATACATGTCCTTCTAAATTATCTACCTGCTTCCTGGAAGTTAATGCATGGTCAGTGCAAATGGATTTTCAATGGCCTTCTGAGAGATAAAAGACTGATATTACAACTCTGGAAGGATAAATGCTCCCCTCCTGTAATGCAATGGATTGAAGACCTCAATGCTTTCAACATTTGAACAGGTGGTGTATAGATGCCAACTGCGAATGGATACTTATTTGGATATTTGGTTTGCTTTTGTTGAAATTTATGTAGAATCAGAATCATAGAATAGTAGGGTTGGAAGAGGCCTATAAGACCATCGAGTCCAACCCCTTGCTCAATGCGGGAATCCAAGTCAAAGCATCCCTGACAGATGGCTGTCCAGCCTCAACTTGAATGCCTCCAGTGTGGGAGAGCCCACCACCTCCCTAGGTCATTGGCTCCATTGTTGTATTGCTCTGACAGTCAGGAAGTTTCTCCTCATGTTCAGCTGGAATCTGGCTTCCTGTAACTTCAGCCTATTATTCCATGTCCTGCACTCTGGGATGATTGAGAGAGAGAGAGAGAGAGAGAGAGAGAGAGAGAATACAGGTTTCCAAGAACTATTTGGGCTACCCTGCTCCCATTTTTTACTCTTGTGTTACCCCTTCACTTAGTCTGTTGTTGTTGTTCAGTCATTAAGTCATGTCTGACTCTTCGTGACCCCATGGACCATAGCACACCAGGCCTTCCTGTCCTCTGCTCTCTCCGGGAGTGTGCTCAAGTTCATATTCATTGCATCGGTGATGCTATCTAGCCATCTCATCCTCTGCCATCCCCTTCTCCTTTTGCCTTCAGTCTTTCCCAGCATCAGGGTCTTTTCCAGTGACTTTTCTCTTCACATTAGGTAGCCAAAATATTTGAGCATCAGCTTCAGTATCTGTCCTTCCAATGAGCACTCAGGGTTGATTTCCTTTAGGATTGACTGATTTGTCCTCCTTGCAGTCCAGGGGACTCAGAAGAGTCTTCTCCAGCACCACAGTTCGAAAGCATCAATTTAGATCAGGGATGGGCAAGATCCAGGGCCACATTGCCCCCCCCCCCGCCTGGGCCCCAGATGGGACCAAACCACTGTGCCCATTTGCCCTGCTGCCACGGGCCCCTTTTAAAGGAAAATTGGTGCCACTGAATTTTGACAGCATGCATTTCCAGCAAAAATGGGCTCTTTTGCTTTAAAAGAGCCCTTTTTGCTGCTGCTGCTGCTGCTGCTGCTGCTGCATCACCAAAATTCAGTGACAAACCATCAGTCTTCCTTTAAAAGGTTTTCCCCACCCCCACTCTGGCTGCTGAATTTCGGAAGCAGGGCGGTAGTGGAGCAAGTTGGTGCTGCAAAAAAGGCTTGTGGGTGGGGGCCGCATGTGGCCCAAGGGGCATCTGTTCCCTACCCCTGATTTAGATGATGATGATGATAATAATACATCAGCCTTGCTGATCATAGTCCTTCTTTTACCATAGGTGGCCTTGTGGGACAGTTAGAGTAAAATAGCCTTAAGAGAGGATCTTCAGTACTCTCTAAGTACTGAGAGACTTTCGATATGTAAGCTATGTAGCTGAACTGTAGTTGAAAAAATGATAAGGCATCTGTATTTGACTAGATGCAAATGGAAGCTTGAAGGGTTTCCATACAGAAGATAAAGAGAACCCTGGGTCCAAAGCAACTTTTTAAAAATGGGATTTTCTTGCTTGTTGAAGTGTATGGGTGTGTAGCTGGAAGTGAATGTTGTGTTCAGCAGCTTAGGGCTCTTCGAAATAACACTCTGGGTGCAGACTAGAGCATCTATACACCAACCTAAAATCCTGCATTTAAAATGGGGCTTTCAGCTTCCATTTTAAATGCAGGATCATGATAGACTCCCTTTACGTGCATTTCCTCCCCTGCCCTTTCCCCCTCCTTTCCCCCCTCATCTGAGTCTTCCATATGTTTCATTATACAGCCGCTAGATGGTGCTGTGGTTGAGCTCCTCTTATTTCAGCTTTTCCTTTTTTTTGGAGTGAACTGAAGCAGAACTCAAATGCTGTAATTTGGTAGCTCATTATTTCTGATGTTTTAAAAAATGGAATAGAGGTCATTTAGTGCAGGAGACGCCCTGGAGGTTGACAACGTCATCTAAAGGGCCTGCAAACTTCCGTGAGTAACCAATCTCAATAGCAGGATAAAAGCTCCGTGTGGAGAAGCCCTAAGCTTCTTAGGGCTCAATCCTATGCATGTTTAGACAGAAAAAAGTCCTACAACTCCAGACATTCCGCAGCTGGTAGGGCTGGCCCTACCATTAGGAAGAGTGAAGCAGTTGCCTCATGCACCAGATGCTGGGAGGCAGCAGCAAGGTATTGGAAGGAAAGACCTGTGTGCCATGCAGCCTGCTATGTGCTTCTTAAGTTAGCCTGCTGCCTTAGGTGCAGTGAAAATTGCTCTCCCATCACCAATGTTGAAGGAAGATTCAACTGCCAGTCCAGTTAGCTTTGTACATGGAATGGGAGGGGTCGCCATGGCTGGCTGGGGCATGCTGGGAATTGTAGAATGTTTTCTGTCTAAACATGTATACGTTTGTGCGCTTAGGGCGCAATCCTGTGCATGTTTAGACAGAGAAAAAGCCTACAACTCCCAGCATGCCCCAGCCAGCCTTAGAGTTTTATTTTATAGTTCCTTCTCAGCAATACAGCACAAGCAGTCTCTTGTTTCCTATTCCTCTTTTCAGAATCCCCCTTGTCCTGCCAGTCTAGTCTAATCCCGGAGATGGATTAGTCTGTGATTAACAAGTATTCTCAATTCCTGGCCTAGATGAAGGAATGGCTTGGCCACAAACGTACAGAGCCTCCTTTGTAGTGGCCCTCCATCTGTGGAATGCCCTTCTGAAGTTCTGAGGGAGATCCACCTGGCATCTTCATTGCATACATTTAGACACCCAGTTTAGACCTTCTTCTTTAAGCAGACATGGAAGCATGAATCTGTTGGTTCGATTATTTATTTTACTGCTGGATCTTCAATATGTTTAATATTTTTAATGTTTAATATCGTATTATTTTGATACCTTTATTATATTTTTTATTATTTAATTGATTATTTTGTTGTTGTTTGGTTTTATGATTGTCAGGGGCAGCCCTGGACTAGCTGCCAACAACTTTTGCCCTAGGTGAACCATGCGATCGGTGCCCCCACCCCCAAGCGCACATCTAAGCTGAGGTTTTTTGGTAAACTGGGAAACATTTTGCCGCTATTTTCCATTTGATGAAGAGGCAAACCTCCTCCCCCCACATCTTCGGAAGCAGAAATACTTTCTTTTATAATAAAATGTGCCCAAAATGGTTAAAAACAAACAAAAAACCCCTAAGCACTGTATCAGCACAGAGGGCCTGATAAAAACAACAAAGGAGATGAGCACAGCCCTGGAAGAAGAATCCCTGGGAGAAGGGTCCTGGTTGTATCCTTTGGGTGACATGCCCAGCAAAGTGCCTCCAGCCCCTAGGCTCAGCCCTCCAAGGGCAAGGAAGCCGCTGCTCTCAGGCAGGGGGCTCTTGCTGCCTGTTCCCAACTGGGAGCAGCAGCAGAGCAGAAGGATATTCTGTGTTGCCAGAGGGAGGGCCGGGTGGGCGGCCTGAGGTAGCCCCACCATCCCCAGTCGGTCCCTCGCTCACCTCCACACACCCTGTACACACGTGGGCACTGAAACAATGACATCTTCGTTATTGTATTCAAAGTTCAATTTACTTATTTTTAAAATAATTTTATTGGTATAATGAATCCCTGTGAGATTTCATAAGCCGGCACTCGGAACATTGAAGGGGGGAAGGGGAATAACTGCCGTGTAGAGAAAAAGCAGCAGCAGCAGCAGCAGCAGCTAACTGAGTTTCTGGGTCCTCCGTGTGTGTGCTTATGCAGACAAGCAATCCCCTCAGTGTGACCAGACCCCATTGCTTCTGTTTACTGGTCTGCAATCCCAGCTGTTTCCCTTCTTCCTCTGCACCCCCCTTTCCCCTTAATTGTGTTACTAAGGCTCCTTTTTGGATTCAAGTGCTGGGAAGAAATTTGTATTTCCCCCTCTAATTTGGCGCCCCACTTAACTTGGTGCCCGAGGCGACCGCCTTGTTCGCCTGTCTGGAGGGGCAGGCCCTGATGATTGTATGCTGCCCCGAGGGCATTTGCTGGTTGGGCAGTATATAAATCTAATTAATTAATACATTAATTAAGTGGACCTCCACAAAGCGGAGCGAGCCTCCAGTTTTGGAATTCGAGAAGAAGCTTTGCCACTGGATTGTGCTGCGTGAATCAACTAGCCCTTAAATGGCAGCCATTCTGAAACAAACCCAGCAGCCTTTCACAGGATGCTCGTAATTTGATCTTTGCAGAAGCATCAATCAGGTGCTGAGTTGAAACGGAAGATGGCAGTGTTCCATTCAGCATCCAGCTGTTGAAGAGACTCGCTCTCATCTCCGTAGAACAGAAGGTCACAGACTTCCTTAACGTGAATTACATTCCTTTTGTCTGGCAATGGCCACCGAATTGCATGTGGACCCAAGCCTAGGCCTGGCACACCCAACACCGCTGCCTATTGTTCACTCAGCATTGCTCAGATCCCCAGTCAAAATGTTTATGTCGCTGCCCTCCTTGGGGGGAACAACGGAGTGGCACATGCAGGAATATAAGGCTGCAATCAAATGCACTTTAACCAATTCCCCCTTCAGCCTCTTGTGTCCCTGAAAATCTGCTCCAGTGGGCTGGCGGACTATCTGGACTGGGGGGGGGGGGCTGTAAGGGGAGGGGAAATCAGTCAAAATGGCCGCCCCCTGTTCCGCCAGCAGGGATCTCTGCTGGATCTCAGTCCTGACTGTGAACACGTTCAGGGATGCCTAGTTAGGATCCAAGCCTATATATCAGGAGTGTTGAACCTCCAGCCCACAGGCCAAATCCAGCCTGCTGGCTGGGAATGATGGAAACTGGATTCCAACACATCTGCAGGGCACCAGTTGGGGAAGGCTGGTCTATTCTATCCAATTTCTGCGTCCATCTGTGCAATGCACAAAAATTCACATTGGCATACATAGTTAAATATCCATTTCTGTACACATTTCATCCTAAAAGTATGCATTTCATATGCATTTTGGGTGTTTTTTGAGCCAATAACTGTATTGCAAATTAATTCAGAGAGGTGCATAATCTGAAGGATAACTAGGTTTTGATCCATGTATTGGTCCAGGAAGCACGAAGCAGTTAAATTTGCTTAAAAATGGAGACCAAATAAAATCCTCAAGCATCCCTAGTCAACATCTCTCAATTTAACCTACCTCACAAGGCTGTTGTGAAGATCAAATGAAACTAGTGGGGATAACTTTGTATGTAGTCCTGAACGCCCTGGAGGAAAATTGAGAGAGAATGCTAATATTAATATGTGGGGGCTGCAAAAAAAAGTGTTGCTGTGTGGAGTCTTTTAGTTCATTGTTTCAGTCATATATTTTTATTGATTTAAAACATTTGTATCCCATCCTATATTGTTAAGACCTCAGGGTGGCATACAGATAAAATCAATTTAAACAGTATAAAACAATAAATAATTTAAGCAGCTAAAATCATATTAAACCTTTAAACAAGCTAATACCAATTACAATTTTAAACAATAAAACAGTTAAAACAGTGTGCAACTTTAGGGATTTCAATTATCCCTCAAAGGCTTCAATGAAAAGCCATATTTTAACTTGGTGCTGATATGAAATCAACATCTGCGCCAATTGGGCCTCCAAGGGGAGGGCATTCCACAACCGGGGTGCCACAGCAGAGAAGGCCCTCTCCCACATCCCACCATAGTGTATGTCTTGCATTGGTAGGGCGCAGAGGAGGGCTCCTCCAACAGATCTCAGTCCTCAGGCAGGCATATATAGGGCCTGTGGCTACAGACAATGCTCATTGGGCTGTGTTTGCCCCCCCCCCCAACTCACACTTAGGGGTTGTTGGTGGGGATTTTTTGGTACTTCTGCAAACCTTGGGGTTTCCCTGATGTTAATTCTGCAGATACCTCCCTTGTGAGTGGATGGTGCCTTTTTTTGGCTACATAAGCAACAGCCCTCACACCTGGAACATGGGAAATAGAGAGAATGATACCAAATAAATAATTATTTAGCAAACATTTT
The DNA here is from genome assembly GCF_057233095.1 of Heloderma suspectum. Classification (NCBI taxonomy): domain Eukaryota; kingdom Metazoa; phylum Chordata; class Lepidosauria; order Squamata; family Helodermatidae; genus Heloderma; species Heloderma suspectum. The sequence goes on along the minus strand of NC_139460.1, from coordinate 31,181,406 downwards.
TCAAATGGCATGTTGATTTCCTCACTTTCAAAGCTGGATGACTAAATAATGGTTTAACAGCTTACTTTTGATTTTTTTAAAATGCTGATATCTAAGGATAAAAATCCCAGATGGCTCGGCTGCTGCCAGTGGACATGCTGCATTTTTGACATGTGCTAATAGATAACAAATTAACCATGCGGGTGTGATCTGATAGTGCAGCAGATTAAAGCTATGACAGTGTAGTTCACTCCAGGAGCATGTCTGTTACTAACAAAGAGCCAGCGTGGTGTAGTGGCTAGAGTGCTAGACTGGGAGCTGGGAGATCCGGGTTCTAGTCCCCACTCAGCCATGGAATCTCACTGGGTGACTTTGGGCCAGTCACAGACTCTCAGCCCAACCCACCTCACAGGGTTGTTGTTATGCGGATGCAATGGAGAGGAGGAGGAGGAGAATGTAAGCTGCCTTGTGTTCCTTGCAAGAGGAAAAAAGGTGGGATATAAATGCAATAAATAAATAAACATTACAAATGAACCCTGGAAGCAAATGTTTAAAGGGTTGGAGGACCATTCCCATAACAAATAAAAAGACAGATATCAAAAGCTTATGATGAATAAGGAAATACTGAAGGGAAACTTTTTTATCTGGCAAATATGTGGCTGTTTACAAATCAATGCATGCTTCATTTGTCCCGTTTCTCTTCCTTCGGACCAGAGGAGGCCGGTGGCTTCGATTTAGGTGGAGCCATCAACCCATTCCGGGTTTAGGGGAACCAGCCTTTAGATAGCTAAAGGAGTTATCCAAGGTGCTGAACCTAGTTTGGGTTCGGAACCTTGGATAGCTCCTTTAGAGTTCTGGCTGGTTCTGATTGAAGCCCTGAATGGATTCACAGCCCAGCCAAAATTGGTGCCACCAGCCTCCTGTCAAGATCTCCTTGGAGGACTCTCTCAGTCTAATCCAGTAGCCAAGTCCATACACAGACAAAGGGATTCCTTTCAAAGCTTTATTCCTCTTTTACAACTTAACAACTCTACTGTTAGCAACTAGATATGAGCAGCAGAGTACCTATGCCCTAAGTTGGAACAGTTGGTCCCCGTTTGAAAGGGAATCACTGGCAGACCCTGAACTTAAGGGCTAGGGAGAGTCCCTCCCCTTTTCCCTTGGATCCTCTGGGCGCAGCCGTTGTTTGTGTGCCAACCGGGCACTACGCCTCCTTTCTGCGCCCTCCATTTGGCGCCGCTCTCTGCGTTGGCGTTGCGCGTCCATCAAGTCTGCTTCCCGTGCTCTGTCACTCCCGGGACTGCTATCTAAGCTAGGAATGCTGGTGGGAGGAATCTCCGTCAGCTGTTGGCCCTGGGAAAGCAGAGCGTGCTCCTCTCCCAGGAGCGACTCCTCTTCCTCAGAATCAGAACTACTCTGGGATTCTATGGGCTCAGTGTCCACCCTGACACCTCCACTGCTTCAGACTCCTCCTTAAACTCTCTGGCTTAATCTTTGGCCAGGGTCGACTCCAGATTAGAAGGACTCCCCTGGCAAAGTGCCCTGGGGTGTCCTGTCTGTGCCAGCACAGCTTCCCTTCCTGCTTGCTCACCGAGCTACCTGCTCCCCCTTCCAGCCATGAGCTTATATGGAGGCAGAAGTGGGTTCTGGGAAGCCAGCCTGCATGGCCCCATGAATCCCCTCACACTTCTTTCCAAGTAGGGATGGACAAACTGGTCATAATCCTGTCCATTTCCCCTTTAGTTTGTGCTCATGCCTAAATTCATTATGTCCTGGTTTGGGTTTAAATATGTGGATTTTTGAAAAATCTGCACAAATGTAGATTTTTAAGAAATTGCTGATGAGGTGGTCCGAGGGCTACGTTTCATGCTCTCTTTTTAACAGAGACTTTCCAGGTTAGCTGGAAAGGGTGGCTTCTGCATCACATGTTGAAATGGGGGTGCCAGTACCCCTGGAAGTGACCATGGCGCGATAGTATGCCGTTCCTCCCAGGAACATTGTACGAGGGGGAGAATCATGGCTGCTGCAGATTGTGCCTTTATTTGGTTTTTTTTTAAAATAGCTGGAGCATGAGTCCTCTTAATCTAAAGCAATCTGATGGGAAAACAGTTAATCAGAAAAAAAACATGGCTGCTAACAAGGCTTTAGAACATGGGTAGCAAGCTCCAATGAGCTGGAAAGCCAAATTTCCCACCCAGTGGATGTCCAAGAGTCATGTTTGACTCTTCGCCTTACTTCTTGATCTTGAAAATAGGGGTGGACAAAAGTCACTTACCTGTCCTCGAAGCTTGTTCGCGGTGGGGGGGAGGCGCTTCGCTGCTCCCCCTGCGAAGTTCAGGCCGGGGGGGGAGGCTTCCCGCCTCGCCCGGCCGAAATTCAGGCCGGGGGGGAGGCTTCCCGCCTCGCCCGGCCGAAATTCAGGCCGGGGAGGAGGCGCCTCGCCTCGCCCGGCCGCGAACTCAAAAGTTTAAAAAAACAAAACAAAAACGCCCCCGTGATAGGCTACGTGACGATTAACGTAGCCTATCACAGCTACATCTGCAAAGTCAGCCGTGATAGGCTACGTTAATCGTCACATAGCCTATCACGGGTGACTTAAAAAAAAAAAACGCGTACGCAAATGGCGGCCCCCCATAGGGAGCCGCCATTCGCGTTCCTTATTTGGTCACTGTAGTCTACGTAAAGATTTACGTAGCGTTGACCTTATTTTCGCCGTAGTCTACGTAAATCTTTACATAGACTACAGCGACCAAATAAGGAACGCGAATGGCGGCTCCCTATGGGGGCCGCCATTATCCGTATGCGCTTTTTTTTTTTTAAGTCACCCGTGATAGGCTACGTGATGATTTACATAGCCTATCACGGCTGACTTTGCAAATCTAGCCGTGATAGGCTACGTTAATCGTCACGTAGCCTATCACAGGGGCGTTTTTGTTTTTGTTTATTTTATTGCAATGGCGGCGGCAGCAGCCAGTCGAAAGACCGGCTGCCGCTCCCGCCCCGGATGAACACCCGCCGAACCGCCGGCTGGACCCGCCGCCGGGAGGGACATTCGCCAAAGGTAAGTCCCGTCCCGGGGGCGGTGCGGGGGGTGGGGAGGTGCGGAGAATTTCTCCCCGAAACTTGTTCGGGGGGCCGAACACGTTGGCGCTCGGCCCCCCGAAGTTTCGGGGAGAAATTCTCCGCCAACCCTACTTGAAAAGGGCTCTGGATAGGGGCAAATGCTCCTTCCTTGTTTTCCTCGACCTCTCAGCGACTTTTGATGCCGTTGACCACAGTATCCTCCTGGATCGCCTGGAGAGGATGGGCATTGGAGACACCGTATTGCGGTAATTCCTGTCCTTCCTCTCCGGCAGGTACCAGACCCATGGCCGCTCACATGTGGGGTGCCACAGAGTTCCATCCTCTCCCCAGTGCTATTTAACATCTATGTGAAGCTGCTGGGGGCTATCATCACGAGGTTTGGGGTGTGGTGTCATCAATATGCAGATGACACACAGCTCTACCTCTCGTTCAAATCTTTACCAGGGTTGGCCATGGAATTCCTGTCTAAATGTCTGGAGATGGTGAGTGGCTGGATGGGGAGGAATAAGCTGAAGCTGAACCCTGACAAGACCAAGGTACTTTTGGTGGGAGACAAGAGGAGGTTGGGCGATGTTGACCTGGTGTTGAATGGGGTACGGCTACCCTTTAAAGACCAGGTCCGCAGCCTGGGCGTCATTTTGGACTCCCAGCTGTCCATGGAGGCTCAGGTGTCAGCCGTGAGTCGGACAGCACTGTATCAACTCCATCTGATATGGCGGCTGCGCTTCAACCTTCCTGACCATCTGCTCCCATCGGTAGTACATGCCCTGGTCTCCTCCCGTTTAGACTACTGTAATGCGCTCTATGTGGGGTTGCCCTTGAAGACAGTTCAGAAGCTGCAGCTGATGCAGAACGTGGCGGCTCGCCTGATTAAAGGCAGCCGCCGGCATGATCACATCACTCTGGTGCTGAAGGAGTTGCACTGGTTACCAGTTGTTTTCCGGGCCAAACTCAAGGTGTTGGTTTTGACCTTTAAAACCCTATGCAGTTCCGGCTCAGCCTATCTCAAGGAGCGCCTCCAGCAATACCAGACAGGCCGCTTAACAAGATCAGCCTCAGATAGCCTTCTCTCTGTCCCATCAGCCAGGACAGCTAGACTGGTGGGGATGAGGGAAAGGGCCTTCTCTGTGGTAGCCTCCACTCTGTGGAACTCTCTCCCTAGGGAACTCCGCCATGCCCCCTCTTTAATGAGCTTCTGCCATGCACTGAAAACTTGGTTATTCAGGCAGGCATTTGGGGTGGGTTGGGGTATTTTTAAATAATGTTTTAATGTATAATTTTACTGTTTTAAATTGTACCATTGTACATCGCCCAGAGTGGCCGGGTGACTGGCCAGATGGGCGATTAAGAAATTTAATAATAAATAAATAAAATAACTGAACTGCATGGTGTAGTGTAAGGTGAAGTGGGCCAGAAGGGGGACCACAAAGAGACTGGAGGAGAAGGCTACTAGTCCTGATGGCTATACGCTACCTCCAGTATCAGAGGCAGTATGCTTATGTACACCTATTGCTGGGGAACATGGGCAGGAGGGTGCTATTGCACCCATGTCCTGCTTGTGGGTTTCTTGTGGGCAGCTGGTTGGCCCCTGTTTGAACAGAATGCTGGACTAGATGGACCCTTGGTCTGATCCAGTATGGCTCTTCTTATGACCTAACATTCTTGCTTTAGCTCCTCTTTTGGTCTTTCTCAGGATACTTAGGACACAATCCTATGCATGTTTAGACAGAAAAAGTGCTACAAGTCCCAGCATTCCCCAGCCAGCCATGCTGGGTGGTGCATGCTGGGAAGTGTAGGGCTTTTTTCTGTCTAAACATGCATAGGATTGTGCCTTTATTTGATTTTTTTTTTTAATAGCTGGAGCGTGAACCCTCTTAATCTAAAGCAATCTGATGGGAAAACAGTTAATCATTCAAATAAGAAATCTGGGGTGACACTAGTGACAGCTGGCCCAACAATTGTGAATCCCTTTAACATTCATGGTAACAATAATAATGAGAAAGGATCTTTTTCTTTTTCTGGTTTTTGTTTCAGAGTGTTTGAATGACTGCATTCTCTGTTGCAATTTAGATTAATAAATGTCCACCTACTGTCAAGGTCTTTCCCATGTCAGCTTTATAAGATATGGACAAGCTTCAGTGTCATGACAGCAGCTATCTGAGTGGTGGTATTTTTTATTTTATTTTATGGAAACAAGGGTGATCGTATTAAATAATCCCACTCCCTAGATGAATTTTCCGTTTTCCTGGCAGGTAATACAGAACATACGTTTTGTTAAAAGTGGGAATTCGGCCTATTGATTTATTTTGAAGATTTGGTGGCAGGCGGGCGGGGGGGGGGGGAGTTGCCCTGCCTTTTGATTGAAAGTTCCTCAGTGGAGTTTACAATAGATTCAGTGGAGTCTGGCAGCTCCAAATTTTGGTGAGGCCATAAATCCACTCTGGGTTTCAGTCAGAGCCAGTCAGAACTCTACAGAAGCTCTCCAAACTGCTGGACCCAATTCCCCAAATGGGTTCAGTACCTCGGATAGCTCCTTTAGAGTTCTGACTGAAATCCGGAGAGGATTCACAGTCCCACTGACATTGGAGCCACCAGATTCCAATGACTGTAATAACACAAAACAATTGTAATAACACAATATATTGTAATAACACAAAACAACCCCCCCCCCAGCCCACAAAATATGGTCCACTGGCCAATAGATGGGCCCAGAGCATGCTTCTCTTCAGCTCCACAATCCCAGGGCAACCAACCATTGGAGCTGGGTTTTTGTTCTGGCAGGGAGCAAAAAGGTGTAACTGCTACTTCCCTGGCTGAGGATGGGGCCAGGCTGTTTCTCACCTTGCTGTGATGTTTTTCCTGAGAGACAAGGGGTGACAACCTCCCAGTGGTTCTCAGTTCCCTGGCTGACAGATGGGGCCAGAAAGTGTTTCCTTTCTGCTCTGCAGTCCCAGGGCAACCCCTTTATTTTGTGTGAATCTAAATTGGTTCATAGGTTTGTCAGACCACAGGTTATTAAAGGGCCCCAATTACTGTTATTCCTGTGTTAATGGAGGCTGGTGGCTCTGATGTCAGTGGGGCAGTGAATCTGCTCTGGGTTTCAGTCAGAACCAATCAGAACTCTAAAGCAGCTATCAAAGGTGTGACTGGTTCTGACTGACACCTGAAGTGGATTCACTGCCCCACCAGCCTCCACTGGCCTGTGTGTCCCATTGATGACTCCTGGACAGAGCACTGTAGTACCTTTTTTATTGGACAGACATATTGCTTGCTTGCTCGCCTGCTTGCTTCCTTTGTTTTGCACTGGTATAAGCAGCCTGATACGGAACATTCAAAACAACATCTAATATGCCAGCTGTGCCACTCCCTGGAAAAACAGAAATATGACTCATGTGACCACCATCATTCATGCCTTTCTAAGCTCAGGGACTAAATGTTGCAGTTTGCTTTACATGAAGCCACCCTCGGAGATGATTCAGAAGCTTGACTACAGAAAAATGTGGAGCTGGGAATATGCCCTGCATACGTTTCTGGCTACCGCCTCGCTTCTGCTTGAAGTGACAGCTTAGTCTCTGAACCTCTCATAGACTGAGTGCAACATATCTGAGAAAGCACCTTTCTTAATATATCTGCTGCCCACCTATAGAGTGAGGATCAGGACCCTCCAGTCTGTGGTGGTTCTCTGTCCAGCCTACTGGCTTCTCTCCATGGCCCTGTCCCCTCTACCAGGCCCCGCTAAGTGGTCAGCACTAGAGAAAGGCTGCTTCTCTCTAGCACTCACAAGGGAAACCCTACCCTTACTTCTAAGCAGTGTGACAGAGATTCTGCTTAGAGTCCCCTCTGTGCAAAATCCTTAGGAGGCAAGAGTGGGGCAGAGCTTTCTCTACTGCAGCTCTGATGCTATGGAACACCAATAAATCAACAAGACATATTAAATTAATAATGTAGACCAGGGGTGGGCAATTTGTGGCCCTCTTGATTTTTTTGGCCCACAATTCCCATCAGCCCGAGCCAGCATAGTGAGGGATCATGGGAGCTGTAGGCCAAAACATCTGGAGGGCCTCAAGTTGCCCACTCCTGATGTAGACAGTTCAAGACAGAGAAAGACAGAGGGATAATAGCTAAAATTTAATTAAAAACACAGGGTGTGTAAAAGAAACACCAACAACTTGATAGGCCAAATGCCTGTCAGAATAAAAGGGTCTTCATGAGGTGGCAAAAACCATCAAGGCTGGGTGGGAAAATTAGCCTCCCTCCCTCAGCAGAGGAATTCCACCACCTAGGTGTGGCAACCCTCATGCATCCCAACCAACTTGATCTGTGATGTTAGGACTATGTTGGAAGCCCAACATAGGGTTACTGGATAAGTGATTATAATGACAGACATCTCTGCATAAAGATTAAATAGGGACAATTTCACCCTGTGGAATAGATCTTTCTGGCCCCATGATACCATTGACTAGATCAGAGGTGGTATGCCTATGCTGGGGAACATGGGTGAGAGGATGTTCTTGCGCTCTCGTGTCCTGCTTGTGGGTTCCTGGTCGACAGCTGGTTGGCCACTGTGTGAACAGAATGCTGGACTAGATGGACCCTTGGTCTGATCCAGCAGGGCTCTTCTGATGTTCTTATGTGAGGTGTTGGTGGTGTGGCTGTGAGAATGGGTAGATATTGTGGGAATCATTCAAAGGTCCCATTTGTTCCTGGGAAGGATCTATAGTCGCCATTTATGAATCGCCAAAAAGGAGGAAATGCATCATCAAAAGGAGGACAAAAGAGGACACATATTTGCATAAAATGTGCATACACTAATTTATATGTATTGATGCAAATTTAGAAATAATTATTATAATTTAAATAGAAACAAATACTTCTCACCGTAGTGCAGAAGACTGTGACCAGGGGACCTATGTTCCTGCCTGCTGCCCAGGTCCTAACTGCTAGTGGGAAACAGTTCTTATGGTTCTTTATCTTGAAACTGGAATTGGACAGGGCAGCCCTTCAAATAGAGGACACTTTCAAACAGAGGATAGTCCTCTGGCAGCCTTTCAAATAGTCAATGGTCCTCTGGAAAAAAGGACACATGGCCACCCTACAGTCTAAAAAAGAAGAAGAAAGGATTTTGCTAGTCACTGCTTCTTTCCCTTGCTTCCACATTTTTGTTATCCCACCCTTTTCCCAATAGCTCAGGGTACCACCCCCTTTCTCCAGGGCTGGCTGCACACTGTCCCTGGGCCAAGTGTCCTCTGGTAGGCCTCCTTCAGTGGTGTGGCCTGGCTTATCGGTGGCAGTGCTGGAAGGCTAGGTCGAGCCACCCTTTAAATTTCCCAGAATGCCCCAGAACAATGCTAGATCAGGGGCACTGCGGGAAATTCAAAGGATGGCTAGATTTAGTTGCCCAGTGCTGCTCAAAGTGCCAGGCCAGAAGAAAATCTAAGAAGGGTCTAGGGCACCCAGGCAACCCCCCAAGGATGCTGGTTTCTGATGCCAGATTGACTTTCTCCAAGGAGCTCAGGCTATTTAATCCAGGAAGATGTGGGCTGAAATCTCTGTTCACCCATGAAGCTCACTACCTCTGGGCAGTCACCATTTCTTTTCTTTTTTCTTGATTGTTTAAAAATATTTGTAGATAAATCTCTCAGGTGAAGACAAAACGAGAGAGGAAGGGCAGGATATAATTGTTTTTAAAAAGCTTTGTAATATTTGAAAATTCTCTGGAGAATTGGATATCCTCAGCAGTCAGTCCAGAGCAACACCGGTATCACACCTTGCCTTATTCAAAACGTTTCCTGAGGCTAAGATAGTTGTTTCCCCCCTCCCTCTTTGATTGTTTAGATTAAATTCTGGATGTTTTACAGTTTTCATCTGAATGTGTCACTTCTAATGACAGCTTCAGAAACTGCACATTGCATAAGCCAACATCCCTGGTAATCCACAGACTGAAGCAAATGTCAAGATTGCCATTTTTTCTCTCCTTGCCTGGCAAGAGAGAAGTGTGTGTGTGTGTGTGCGTGTGTGCGTGTGTGCACTTTATTCCCCCCCCCCTCCCCGGAACAGACAGTATTTTTGTTCTTACAATCCTCATCAATCAATTTACTACACAAGCAGGATGGTGAAATGACTCGACATAAATCTCTCTGTAGTCCAGCCATTGCCTTCTGGAAAACATTCACTGCAAATCCAGCCTTAACCATTCTGTTATTTGTCACTTGTTACATATTTGTCATGCACAGCTGAGGAAAGTCAAGGCATTTATAGTTAATGTAGGATCGGATCCAGAGGGAGACATGTGCAACTGGGTTAGCAGAAGCAGCTTCCTTGCCCTGCCCTCCTCCTCCTCCTGGCTGACCGTCCAGCCCTCCAAATGCTACACAGAAGGGGTTGAGGAACTGTCATGTTCCTTTGTCCTCTCCCTTCACAATCAACACCCTCCAGGAAAACAGAGCTTCAGGCTAACACTACTTTATTAGTAAACAAGTAGCTTCTTAATACAAATGCAGATTCTAGGAAACTCTCAGACCAGCTAATCTACACATCTACCAATACCAACAGAGGATACAAAGTGGAAGTTAGAGAAGTTGCCAGCAGTCTGGGCATGAACTTCATGGCCAGACTTGCTTCACAGGGATGCCCCTCCCTTGGGGTGGCTCCTTCCTATGTTAGCTACCACGAGTCTCCAACCTGGCGGGAGTCTGGGCCCTGTCCCTAACTTTTCCAGCTTTTCTCTGCGACGGACCGTAGCGTCCCTCAAGTCATGCCGCTCGCCTTTCTCCTCCTCTCCCTCTGAAACTTGAGTTCTCATGGTGGAGGAATGGAGGACATCTGTGTGTCAAGGTCTTGGGAGGAAAGTCTCACCGTATCTGGGCTCACTAGGGAAGGTTCTTCTCTCTGTTCTTGCTGTTCCCATTCTGATTCCGAATCTGAGCTGCCAGACATCTCCACATGCTCAGATTCATTCCTGACAGGGACCCTGCTGAATGGGGTAGGCTGTGGTGCAAGGGAGGAGAGGACCCCAGATAATTGGATGGCAGATGTTCACAGAAGGCACCTCCACCTGATTTGGGGGGATCCCCCTCTTCTCCCTGCACCATAGCCTACCCCATTCAGCGGGGTCTCTCAAACCTCTGCGTTGTGTGAGTATAAATCTAGATCTAACCATAGTGTCTATGCCATTCCTTCCCGTTCCTTTGTTTTAAAGCAGGTGTGGAGAACTTCAGGCCCAGGGGCCAAATTTGGCCCTCTGGGGTTTCCACAGTGGCCACGCCCTTCCCCAGGCCCCACCCCTTTCCTCCAACCAATGATCATTTGGTGGTTCCCCAGAGATTGTGCAGTTTTCCCCCACTCCAAAAGGTTGAACTACCTCTCCTAAGGCGTAGTGACTGTCAGTAAGAGCTTTAAGCTACAATATGCTGGTATCTTTTGGTATTTTTTGCCCCCACCCCTTTTGCCTTTGGCCCTGCCCACCATTCAAATGCAGCCCCCAAGAGCTTCTCTGAAACTGAATTTGGCCCTCAGGCTGAAATATGTAAGTTCCCCACCCCTGCTTTAAAGTATAGCAAACTCAGACGAGTTACCCAAAACTTGAACATGGAACATCTTTTTTTAAAATTGTGCAGAAGAAGCTCAGTGTCTGAGAATGAATGTAGAGTTTGAAAGATCATTCCCTATATTTTAAACTGGAACAGTTTCACCTCTGTTGCTTTGAAAGCCTTTTAACAGTTAAGAACATAGGAACAGCCCCGCTGGATCTGACCCATGGTCTATTGACTCCAGTGTCTAGTTTCCAGGATTGGAGAGCCAGATGCTTCTAGGAAACCCAAAAGCAGAGCTATGAAGGCTCTCCCACCCTCTCCTAGTTCGTGCCCTAGTAGTAATGTTATTCAAAGGCACACCGCTAGGATGGGCGAATGTCCCAGTTTCAGCTTTACTCATTTTCCTGACCATTTGTTCATTTTTTTGACCTGTCTACACATCAGTTTGCAAATTCAGCAAAAAGAAAACCAGCCTGAAAATTCGTCCACATTTTCATGCACATTTCTTCTAGTATATGCATTTTTGTACGCACTTTTCCCAGTGTGTGTAATTTTGGCAAGCACTTTTACCCCAATATATAACGTATTTTTCTTCAGAGTTTTTCCGGATGTGTTCATTTTTGTGTGCACTTCCCCTTAATATATGCATTGTTGTGTGCATATTAGAGTTGTGAATTATTCAGCAGTGGTGGTGGGTAGCATTACCCCTCCCAGCCACACACTTAAGCCCCCCCCCCGCCCCCCAAAGCTGCTCCTGAGTGTTGGAGGAACCCTCTGGAACAGACTGGGATATGGTGAAGAGGTTACAATTGAAAATTTGGTTACAGTTGACAATTAAGGGGTGAGCCAAGGTCTTTTGGATCAGGACTCATAAATGACAGAACTGCAATAATCGAGTGGAATTCCACTCCCGCCCCCACCCTCCAGCCCAGGTTTTGACAACAAGCCTAGTAAGGCATAATCACCATGACCAACTGCAGTGATAGGAGCTCTAGTTGATTCAAGTCTAGACTGAAGGAACTCTCTCCCTACCCCCAAATAATGTATTGGACTGCCACTCCTATTGTCCCTAGCCACCATAGCCAATGGTGAGGGGAGCTGTGGTCCAACAACATTTGGAAGGCCATGTGTTCCCCACCCCTGGTGTAGATTCAGGCTTCAGAACTTTCCCCCTTTCCTCCTGTCTTGCTGAGTTTGTATTCTACCAGGGCTTCAGTTCTGTTTGCTTTCAAAGTTGGTTAATGGTAGGAGATGGGGCAAAGCAGGCTGATTGAAGAAGGGAGTTCTCAAGCCAGGGCACTGTCACAGAAAAGGCCCTGTTTGCATTATTGAACATAACTCAAGACATATTAGTGGGACCCACGTGAGAGTCTCTCTAGCACAAAGTTTAGAGACTGCCTCCCTCCTCAGTTGTGCAGCCTGTTTTGCTAGCTCTTCTTAAAATATATCTTGGGTTGGATCCTGACTTATACTGAACAAAAACTGCACCGTTCCACCAACCTTTTAGTGATTAATGCCAATCTTTGATTTTAGAAGGTTCCCCTGTTTTATTGCAATCTATGTCTTTTATCAGTTTTGTTCTAGATTTTTTTTTATTTAAAGTACTGATTTGTTTTATTTTATGGTTTTTATGGTTTTTTTTTAAATAAGTCACCTCAAGCACTCATGAGTTGTGGGGCGATTCAGAAATACCATGGCATAAATACATAATAAATATTAATAGAGTAGATCCATTGGGCAGTATCTAATACTGCCCCCACACTAGCAGGACCTATTGCCAGTGCAATGGGAACCTACCGGTTTTTGAAGCAATCTGAAATGAGCAGAGACACTCATTTCTGGAACGGGGCAGGTCACTGGAGCTTGCTGATGTTGAATCCACCAACCTGTCCCGTTCTGGAGATGCAGCAGCAGTGTTGATACCACTCATTGAAAATATGACTAACTAAAGTCCCACTGTTTTCAGTGGGTTTGCTGCAAGTATGACAGGAAGCCTGGATCCAAACCAATATCTTTTAAAATGTGAAACAGAATCTTGGATGGACTTAGCCACCCCAATATGTTTTAGAATTATATTTAGTCCCCTGCTTTCAGCTTGGATTGGCTCTCAAAGTGGCTTCCAATTAAAAAAAAAAAAACTACCGAAAAGGGAGGCACGTTTAGGAATATGTGGAGGTGTTTATGGCAGACTCTTCTAGTACGTGGCAGCTGGTGGCATTGTCCAGGATCCAGGCTCTTCCCTGCAGGGAGGTAAAGGGCAGAAGGAGCTGCAGATGGAGTCAGGGACTGGCTGATGGTAAAAATGTCAACTCAACAGAAGCAGCCCTTCTGCTGTTCTGCGGTCTTCTGGTCCTTGGCAGTGGATGCCATGATAGGCCTGGTTTCAGGCAGAGGGAGATCCATAAAGGCAAAGCAAAGAAGTACAGGACACTTTTAGCAGGGGAACCTTTTGTCATGGCAATGAGGAGAAAACTGGAGAGCTGTTCCTAATGAGGAAGAGGCGGTGGCTGTGGCAGAGGCAAGAGGGTGTCACACACAGCCTGTTCTGATGCTAGAGCGCTTTGGACACAGCAGATGAGCAATGGAACTATTTATACACTCAACAGAGAGAGTTGCCTTATTCCTGTAATCTACAGCACTCCTTGCCGAGCTGCAGGAGCAGTATGAGTTGCAGCCAAGCATTACATGCTCTCAGAAACGGTAATATATCAACCAAAGACCCACTTGGGAGCTGATGTATGGCATCAAGATTTCCTTGAGAGTACATCAGATTAAAAAAAAAATTAAAAGAGAAAGTCAGGCAAGAGATATTTCATGTAGCCTAGCCAGGAATCAATAGATAATATGCCAGTCTACGTCCACTCTCCCACGACTGTACTCAATGGAGGCTGGTGGCTCCAATCATGTCAGTGGGGCAGTGCATCTGCTCTGGGTTTCAGTCAGAACCAGTCAGAATGCTAAAGGAACTACTAGTGTTCTAACTGGTTCTGATTGAAACCCAGAGCCGATTCACTGCCCCACTGACATCGGAGACACCAGAGTCCACTGACTGTACCAAATCAGTTCGTCCTAACGGAGATGGCTGAGATATTTATTTATTGATTGATTGATTTAAAATCTTTCTAAGCTGACTTTCAGGGCAGGAGCCTTCCCAAGGTGGCTCCCAACTACAAAATTCATTATTATATTAAAACCAAACAGTGATACAGTAACAAAACAGCCAACAAAGAGATCAAGAGGAGGCTGTGGGTAGTAGGACCACTAATGCATTGCCAAAACAGAGGGAATACATCACTAATGAAGAGGACAAAAATGACAGCGATTTGCATAAAACATGTGTGCCAATTTACACATACAGATGCAAATTTAAAAATAATTATTAGAATGTAAATAAAAATTCAATGAATCTCACCATAGTGGGGGGAGACTGTGTCCAGGTGAGCCTCTTCAGTCTGCTGTCCAGGTACTGTTGATGGGCACCTTCAACACCCCTGCTGGTCTTTATCTTCAAACCAGGCTTGAACTGGAAAGTCCTTCAAATAGAAGACTCCTTTAAACAGAGGACTGTTCTCTCTAAAGTAGAATGTAGGGCCATCCTAGATGTGGAATTGTGAATGAATGAGTTGTTTATTACAGTCACAGACCAATACAAATTTTTGAGCCAAAGAAAGATACAGCTGATAAAGAGTAATTAAATAAAACCAATACATTTTAAAATGGGGCCAACATAATGTTCTCCCTTGTTTGCAATGAAATAAGAATGAACCTAGCAACCTTTCCAGTGACATAGGGTGAATCATCCTTCAAACATAACCTTACCATCTGCTCAGAAGGTGGTCCCAGGAGAGTTCTTAATAAGGGGAAAATCAGCTTCTCTCTGCAGTCTTTATACAGTACAGGAGGACATGACTCTATTGCACCCATTCCATATGGACACAGAAGTTCATTAATTGGGATCTTATGATCTTATGATGGGCACCTTCAATGCCCCTGCTGGTCTTTATCTTCAGGCCAGACTTGAACTGGACAGTCTTTCAAATAGAAGACACCTTCAAAGAGAGGACTGTCCTCTCTAAAGTAGGACATAGGGCCATCCTACATGTTGAATTGTGTGATTCTTCTACTCTTCCCCTACAAAGAAGGATTTCCTTCACCCATCTGAACTATGTATGAGCACAACATCAGCACTGATGCTACTAAGGGTTTCTACATTATCTGGGGCCAAAAAGTTGTGATGTACGATTTCTGTGACCAGATCTCCTGACATTGTGGCTGCCTTTACACTAAAGAAAAAACCCGCACTCCTCCTGTTGTGGAGCCTTTCCCACAATGGCTCCCAGACAGCGACCATGTGATTGCTGAGCTGGAAAGTTTTTAAAATTTCAAGGTTCCATAGAGATCAATGAAACAGTGCCATCTAGTGGCTGTTTTAATAGCATAACAATCCAATTTAAATAAATACTTCATTATTTCCGGATCGTTTTGAGATGGAATAACCAGGAAATACCTCTGGATGTGCCCTGGAGGTTGATGATGTCATGAAAAGGACCCGCACATTTCCGTGAGTGCGCAGTCTCAATAGCAGGATAAAAGCTTTGTGTGAAGAAGCCCTACGTCATACTGTAAAGCTCCGTGTGCCACTCTGATTTGGATTTGGAGCAGCAGCAGACTGGTGGATTGGGTGATTAAGAAACACACATCAAAGGAGAACTTTTTGGATGGATGTCCCAATTTGACCTGGAGCTTGGGGGGAGAGCAAGAAGTTCCCTAAGGGCACAATCTTATGGGGATAGGCAGCCGCCTCCAAACTCGGAGGCAACTGCCTATGCAATGCAGGGCAGGAGAAGCACGGAGGGGATCATTCCCTCTGTGCTTCTCCTGCCCTGCATTTGCAGCTAGACAGCCGATTTGGCTGTCTAGCCATGAGAAGGCAGAGCAGGGGAGGAGGCTGCCAGATGACACATAGGATGTGTTGTACCAGCATTTCCATCTTCCCTGCCCTGGAACGCCCTGTTTTGGCTCCTCCGCACTCTTCTTGTGAGCACGGAGCATGGCGCTGTTCCATGCTGCTTGCAAGGCAGCGTGGAAGTGGTGGGGGGAAGGTCAGTTCTCTGGGAACCAACCTCGGAGCGCAGGCTCTGAGGTCAGTTGCCGGAAAGCCACATATCCTATGGCTGTCTAGCCGCTAACTAGCGGCCACAGGATTGCTCCCTCCGGAGAGGTGGAATCAAATAAAGATGCCAAAGTTATTGACGGAAAATACCGCCAAATAAATACCTATCTTATCTTCATAACACTCCTGCAAGGCAGATCATTATTTCCATTTAAGAGATATGAAATACACAGACAGGGAGAGCGACTTTCCAAAGGTAGCCTCTGAAACCTATAGTAAATGAAAGTGGTCCCAGGCCTAAACTGGGTATTTTCTCTGCCAAACTCACAAGTTTGAGTGCCAGATGCATAGGAGCCACAACACCAAAGCCAAAATATCTTTGTTAATGGTCCCATTGTAAAACCATACTCGTGGACGTAAATTAATAGACTTGTACACGAATCAGTGTAATCTCATTAGAGTGAGTGGAACTATGTCAGATAGAGGTTAATCAGGACTGCTTTGCACAGCATTTCTAGTGTTTATGAAACTGTTCAGGAAGCATTTCCTAGAGACTGCACTGATGAAAACATATTTGCCAAACAGCATAAAGTAATGGGAGGCACATTATAACAAATCAACTGATTGTCGATGCAAAACTACTTTGAATATTAATGGCTTCTCCTTTTACACATCCACAGTCTCCACTAATTGCTATGCTAGCGCCATGCAGAATTTTGTTTTGATTAGCCATCTAGCTCGAATCCCATTTCATTTTCACTTTTAAATCTACAGAAAGCTGTTTGAAAGGCTGCCAATAAATACTTTTAATTCAGATCAAACCAACAATCAGATGGGATGACTGATCTGCTTATAAAAAAGGGGATAGATCTAATTATTGCTTGCATTTGTTCTCCCCCTTTCACACACACATCCCGGTCTTTTATTTTCTACCTATTTGCTCCGGGGGGGGGGGGAGATTATGATCAGAGACTGTTTTGTTGCACTGATCTTTTTTCAGAATAGCATTGCTGCACTTGCCCAACTTTCAAGCAGTATGAAGTTCCAGAGATGCAAATCTCCTTCCCTGGTTTGGTTTTCTTTGGAAGGGTGTCACTGCAAGCTTATGGTGTTTTGCAATATTTGAGGCTATTTGTGAGTCTACAGGTTGACCAAAGGTGTAGACATGGCTGAAATACTTCTGCAGCAGACAGTGGACCAAATTCGCTGACCCACATCAGACCTCCAGAGAGAGGCAGCTTCAAAAGTGCAAAAACTTTGTTTTTGCACTGAGCTCCAAACTAGTCCTCTCCCTGCCTCCCTCACCATGTCTATCCCTAACCGCAGCCTGTATCCCAATATGCTTCTATTGCTTTCCATTTACACCTAGCTTCTAGGGTGGCCATGTGTCCCCTTGTACACAGGACCGTTCCCTGTTTGAACAGCTGCCAAAGCTGTTCCACTTTTTGATGGGCTGTCCAGTCCAAGTCCAGTTTAAAGTTAAGATAATGAACCATCAGAAGGAAGAGCTGGGCCTTGAAGGTGCCATCCACAGTACTGGACAGCAGAGGTCACCTGGCCACAGTCTTCCAAACTACGGTGAGATGAAATGGATTTAAATTCTAATAATTCTTTCTAAATTATTTCCACTGATCCATATAAATCAGCACATGCAAACTGGTGTCCTCTTTTGTCCTCTTTTTTGGTGATGCATATCCTCTTCTTTGGCAATTCATAGCTGGCCCGGTAAGCTTTCCACTTCCCTCTAATAGAGGTGGAGGGAAAATAAGGATGAATCCTCTTCTACAACCATCTCCCCGCCGAGGTGGGACAGGGGGAGACATCTTGTTTTTCTGCACAAGCTGCATTCCCTGGGGGTAATTTGTTGGGTACTCAGTACTGGTGGTGGGTGAGGTTAAAGCCAGCAGTGGATGGGAGCAGGGCTACAAGTGGGTGGGGGAACCCTTTTTCTTTCTCACTTTCTGCTACCCCTTCTCTCCCCCCCCCCCCGAGCTGGCCTGATATTTCGCTACCTGAGGCAAAGGACAAAATGGTGCCCCTTTCCCATTCATTCCACATACAAAAGCCAGCTGGACAGGCAGTTGATACTTACTTCAAGGCTGGCTATGGGATATTAACCACCACACCTGAGGTAGCAGGCTAGTT
This sequence comes from Heloderma suspectum, assembly GCF_057233095.1. NCBI lineage: Eukaryota > Metazoa > Chordata > Lepidosauria > Squamata > Helodermatidae > Heloderma > Heloderma suspectum. The sequence continues at coordinate 31,163,553 of NC_139460.1, read as the reverse complement.
TAGGGAGGCCAGGACAGGTTGTGTGACATGCTCAGCTGGGCCCTCCAACAGAGGCGAACAGCCAGAGTGTTCAGAAGGAACAGCTGGGAGGCTGCCGTTGCTGCCCCTAGCATCTGCCACCTGAGACAATCGCCTCACTCTGCCTGATGGTAGGGCCAGCCCTGGTCCTCAGAGCCACCCACCAGGTCTACCAAACAATAGGGAGATATTCTGTTTGATATTAGAGAGAAATGGCCTTAGTTGACTTGCTGGATATAGAAATGAAACCAAGCCATGGTGGATACTAACCTCCGTGGCTTTTCTTCAAACATGACCGGTTTGTTTAAGGATTCCAAATCCTGACTTTTACACTGATCGGGTTGGAAAACAGTAACTAAAGACTTAAGTGACATCCTTCCACGAGCATGAGCATTGCACATGGGATGTTTAACAGCTTTACTTTCTGAAGGAAACATAAACCAACCAATGTCAGAACATGTGCAGAAACAGGAGAGTTTAGATGCTTTAGGGTGCAATCTGCTGTCTGGGGCGTGCTGGGAGTTGTAGGCCTTTTCTCTCTCTAAACATGCATAGGATTGTGCCCTTCATATACAGACTCCATAGGTGCTCATAATCAATCTCAACTTGAATAACAAATACAGTAAAGTTTGTTAGGTAGCCATCCAAGCTTGAGACACATATGGGCATTATGCACATAATAGATTCTATCAGTTAGCTGCCTAATTTTGAGTTTCGGCAGCATCCCTAGGCATATGTGGGAGGAGGCAATCTTTTGGCTATCTGGGACCCCAAGTCATTTAAGGCCTTAAAAGTTAAAATCAGCACTTTGAATTGGACCTAGAAATGGACTGGGAGCCAGAAGATCTCATACGCTCTGGTGCAATGTGATCAAATCACCCCATCCGAGTTAACAGGCTTGCCTCCCTATTTTGGAGCAACTGCAGTTTCTGGACTCTTTTCAAAGGCAGCCCCACATACAGGGCATTGTAGTAGTCTAAACAGGAAATTACCAGAGCATGGATAACTGTGGCCTGATTATCTTCATCCAGGTAGGGTCACAGCAGAAGGCAATGACCACACCAGACATAATGCTTGCTGTCTTGGCTCCAGGTTTTGGGATGTACCACCATAAAGTGTAGCAGCAAGCAGTAAACATAGAATTAGGGTGCAATCCTATGCAGGTTTAGACAGAAAAAAGTCCTACAACTCCCAGCATTCCACAGGGAGCATGGCTGGCTGGGGCATGCTGGGAGTTGTAGGACTTCTTTCTGTCTAAACCTGCATAGGATTGCAACCTTAGTTGCTCCCTGTTTGGAGCTCCATTTGGAGCTCAGCAGATGACCTGGAATTTTAATCCTTATTCTTCCTGGAGTGCTGGAAGACTTTCATCTCCAAGGAGACATATTTTGGACCAACAAGACACACAAATCGTGTTGGGCAGGATGGCAGTCTCCTAGCCAAATATTTCCACGTTAAACAAAGCTGTTCTGCTTGAGGAGACAGAATTAGATCCAAGCATCAGGTCACCAGAAGATGCTGGTGATAAAAAAGTGTCTGCCTTTATCTGATGTATTTCTGGATTGTCAGTATTCTCCTGTCTCAATTGTATTATAGCAGCTTGTTCATCCTCTGGGGAGAAAAATGCAACAGAGTACATAGCAGCATGTCAGGTGTCCATGTTTTATAGCTGAAAATAGAAACCTACTTGTAACATACCTATTGTTATACTGAGGCTCACCGACTGAGGCCTTCCTTCCCCTTCTTGCCTCCAAGTTCACATCAGTATCTGCATTTGGATAGAATGATAGGTCAAAATTGCTGAGAATTCTGGCATATCATTCACAAGTTGCATCCTCCTGTGGGCACAAGCAAGGAAGTTCATAGGGACATAGGAGGCTGCCTTATACTGAGTCAGACCCTTGGTCTATTTCGCCCAGTATTGTTGACACTGACTGGTACTGACTCTCCAGGGTTTTGGAGATGCTGGGAATTGAACCTGGGGACATCTGCATGCAAAACAGGTGCTCTTCCATTGAGCTATGGTCCCTCAATGGGAGCTGTTAACCCAGCAACCCTATGTAACTCCGCAGAGGCATATTCCTGTTGTAAATATTCCTGTCAGTTTCATCCTCTCCACACCTATTTCGTTTAGCCCAGCAGAACTATATTCTGTACTTGCCAAAGAACTTGTCAATGTCATCCTCCACTTCAGTGCTTGCCCTCATTTGCCATTTGCGTAAATCACAGGTACCCCTCCCTCCCCAGCGTATATTTAATGTGTGCAAAAAACATATGAACATTTCCAGAATTGGGAAAAAAATCCACTGTGGTCTGCCGCTGCTTATTGGAACGGAAACACTGCAAAATCCCATTCAGCTTAAATAGAACGGAATTCCCAGCAACACATGTCCCTAGCTGAATCCAGGGCTACACCCAGACTACAAACCTAATTCTTCAAGGGGAGTACTACCCCATTCAATTCAGGATGATCCTCTTTTCTAGAGTCCATCTCCTGTCTGATCACAAGTACTTCTGTCTTGCCTGGATTAAGCTTCCATTTATTAGCCCTCATCCAGCCCATTATCACCTCTAAGGCACCAATTCAAAACATGAAGAGGTTCTGTGGTATTTGATTAAAAGGGGAAACAGAGTGGTGCATCATCAGCATATTGATAACAACACACTCAAAATCCCTGGATGAGCTCTCCCAGAAACTTCATGTAGTCATTAGAGATGTAGATGTTAAATCCCTAAGAGAAACCATGCACCAATGTCCAAGGCATAGAACAGGATGCCCCTAACAACAACATCACATTTCTGGTGTAGACTTTGCTCTACCAATTGCCCATCCCAACAAGATGGAAAAGATAGGAGGGTTGCAGGAGCCATCTTTAAGACATGCTCATTGTAGTCTGCTCCCTGGATTTTAAGGCAGGTAGCAAGTTCTCTACTTTCCTTCCAAGGCTAGCAGGCCAGGGGTGGAACATACAGCATCCAGATCACCTGCAGCAGCTCTACAAGGCCAGATTGGACCGTATTGGCCTGTTAGACCACCTCACCCCACTGGGCTTGGAGGTTGCAGTACTTCTTCCAAACATTTGCAGTGGAGGTCCTACAGAGTAGCTGCAACCAAGCCTGCAGTTCCCACCAACAGCTCTGGGCGTGTATGGAGTACAGTCTTGGGTCCTGCTGTCAAATTCTCTAGCTGGCATCGTGTCTGATATTTCTTTGAGCTGAGTAAATAATACGGTTAAATAAAAATTGGAAGCAACGCAAGGTGAAGCAGCATCTTTTCTCTAGGGTTGTATTTGAAAAGAAAAAGAAAAAAAGATCAAGATATTTGAAAAAAAGAAGGTAACTTATTAAAACATAGACCTTTAGTGTACTGCACAAAGTAGACAATCAAAAGGACAGATACCCTTGTGCTCACTTGACATTTCCATTCTACTCTAATCTGTCTGTTGAAGGTATTTCTTTCTCTCATCCACTCTCACCACGTATCTAGGTGCCACTCTGGTATTTTTTCCTAAAAAGCCCTTGAGAGATCAAAGTCTATCATTTATATGGCAAAAGAAAAAAAGAAAGGAAAAGAAAGAGGTCAGATGGAAGGAGAATAGCCAACGATTTCAGATTGTCGGAGCATTTGTAGCACAAAAGATACTCTTATGTGACTTTAAAGATCAGGTCATTCACACCCCCATCCCCACCCCAGGATTACTTGAAAGGTGATTATTATTAATTGTGATTAAATTTTTAGAGACTTCATAGGTAATTTATAATAATAAAAGTGTGTGTGTGTGTGTCCATCAGCGCCATCGTGCCAAGAATGTGAAACTTAGACACCTGAAACTTGGCAGGCATACTAAGGGGACCCTACGGGCGTGATCGTATGGATATTCCAACCTGTGCAAAGCCAGGTCCTTTCATTAGTAGTACATAAATTAGTGCATGTGAAAATGTCTATCTACATTTAATGAGGGGTAGTAATTAATTTGTGGCCTTTGTCTACAAATGTTATTGCATGACCAACCATTTGTTCACCTTGCAAGGAACCCGATCCTTTCCTCGGCAGAAATAGACATGATTAACCTTATGTTGCTGCCAGGCATGCTGGCACGTGTTGTCCCCGTGTCCTCCTGGGCAGGAATGTGATGCCCCATCAAGGAGCAGCCTGGAGCCCTCTGCTGCTGCTACCTTCGTTGGTGTTTCCCCTTTCTCATGCCTCAAGGAAGTTTGGGAGTCCTTAGGGGCCCAGGGCAAGAGGGAGTAGCCAAGGTGAGGTCACGGGCATGACGTGTGTGCTGAGCGGGGCCCTGCTCAGTGTACACCTACTCACAAGTAACCACACTGTTGTGAGCACCTCTTCCCTATTACTTGCGACAATTCACAATACAATGATCCTGCGCATATCTGCTCAGAAGTAAGTCCCACTGTGTTTAATGGGGCATGCTTCCAGAAAAGTATGTATGAGATTGCAGTGGTGTGTTGCAATCTTACAGATGCTTTGTTGGAAGTAAGTCCTGTTGTGTCCAGTGAGACTTACGCTGGGATGCTGCCTCTGACAGCAATCCAATACCCATGTACCTGAGAATATTGCCCATGGAACTCAGTGGGACCAACTTGCGAGTAGACATGCACAGGAACATGCTGTCAGTCTCCCACCAGCCCTGTGGAGGCATCCCACTATTATTCCACCATTATTACTATAGGGAACTGGATACCAGAAGACATGTGTGGATTTTGGCCGAATTAGGCCTTCAACGCAGATCTCGAGACCAGGGTGAAGTGCCACTTCATACATCATATTGTGCAGTGAAAAATGGAAAGTGTGAGTGAGACAAGCATGTGTCCACCATACGAGTGCTATGTTTGTCTGCATTGCGGCTCTTTCTGAGTGTATATCCCTGTGGCAATGTGTCCAATTTTATAGAGGACAGTCCTCTATTTGTGGGCATCCTGTATTTGATGGACTATCTAGTCCAAGTCTGGTTTAAAGTCAAGGAACATTAAGGAGGGGGAGCAGCACCAGGGCCATGACGTTGCCCATCAATAATGAATACCTGGACAGCAGACTGAGTCTTCCCCATTATGGTGGGGTATCTTGTATTTCTCTTTAAATTATAGCAATTATTTCTAAATTTTGCATATATACATGTAAATGGGCATATGCAAAGCGGTGTCCTCTTTTTTGGTGACGCATAATTGACCACCCTAGTGGCAAACCAAGGCCTATCTGTGCATAATTGTGAAACAACCCTAAAAGAGAACATTTATATATCAGTACAGCAGCACAGCTAACTCTAGTACTGTTATGGGACTGGCTATTGAATCATTATTTTCTGTCATTAGGAAATAGGTGTGGTCCTACTGCCTCCCTGGAAGTAGCACCTGGGAAGGGGAGGAGCCTGGGGAGGGGAGGAGTCTGAGCCACTCCACCCATCACTCCATTCTGGCCACTCATTCTTCTGTTACAGTCTTGTTTGAAGGACATCTGCGGAGACTTGACCACTTGTCTTTGTGCATCAGGGAGAATCACTATAACCAAGTTTGGGAAGACCTCGTTTAGATAATTCAGTGTCATTTGGCCCATAGTGAATATGGAAACCAATTCAGTTCATAACACTTGGCTCTCTGTTTCTGCTAACCCAATTATTCATTGATCTATTGAATATGAAGATGCCTGGGATTTTAAAGGAGTAGTAAATATGCTTTATGATAAGGTTTGGTCAAGCTGATGATCTCCATGGCAAGATAAAAAAAGAAAAAGTAATACATTGTTAAATTAAAGGAGGGCTTTACAGAGCCAAAGGCAAGGGAGCCATACAGTCACAATAGTCAACAAAAACACTTAAGAATGGAGAGTTTCATTGGTCTTAAAGATGCTAACAGTCTTAAGGGCAATTAGGAGTAGTTAATATGTTAAAAAAACCACTGGGTGTCAGATATGTAAGGGCAAAAATCTTCAAAATTAGTTATTTGGGATCTGTATATAAATCCCCAATATCTAATTCTTGGCTGACATTTTTACAGAATTAACCTTGAGTGCTCTGCAGCTTCTTATCAAGTATACTAATAACAAACTCAGTTCTCTGAAAGCCTCTCCTTACCTAGCCAAAACAGCACCATCCCTGCCCATGACGATGAAGTACAAAAAAAGACATCTTAAAGCACAACAGCCTAGTGAGGACCAGAGAAGCCCCATGGGCATAGAATGCTGGCTGACTGGGATGGGTGGGATAGAATGGCATATCCTGACGAAGGGCATGGTTGGCTGAATGAGGCAACTCCATGCTGCAACATTTCGTTGCAGGTCCCATTTGCAAAATATATGAATGTCCAATCCATAGCCCATTAGATTGTGCTGTAAAATGATGCATGGTTTGAGTTCTGAGGACCACCAAGAGTTTTCCAAGCTCTGACAGCCCCAAACCCTCCAATTCTGAGCATTTTCCCTAGTGGAACTGTGTGCAATCATGTTGGAAAGGAACCATAGGCTACTCGTCACCTTGCTGCTCAAGCAGCCAGAATGTGGATCTTTTAGGGAGGAGTCGGAAATGCTGGTTCACTTGCCATGTCAAAAATTACATTTTCCAAAAAAGTACTTTGATGGGCAGTAGGACATTGTGGTTGCATTCATGCATTGATCCTGCAGAAGGAGACACTGACAGATGATTTCGATCACTTGCCAATGCAACCTGCTAGATTAAAATATAGGGTTTTATCATCATTTGTACCCCACCTTTCGTCTGAGGAAGGTTGTATTTCAGCTGGCTGAACAGCTTTCTTTACAGCTCGATGTGTTTTACAAGCTGAACCTATGCAGTTGGATGTAAACACCCTTGAGTTTATTTACTTAATTGATTCATACCCTGCCTTTCTACCAAAAAATGGCACTTAAGGTGGTTTACAAAAACCATTTAAAATAGATCAAAACAATTAAACACATCAAAATACAATTAAAAACATAACAATTCCAGAATAAAAGCAGCATCCAAATCAACAGAAGTCCTTACAGGCCAAAGACCTTCTTGCATAAAGCAGTCTTTGCCTGCCATCAGAAGTACAGCAGAGAGAGAGTGAACCTGGCCTCCCTTGGGGGGAATTCCACATCCTGGGAGCGGCCACCGGAAAAGCCCTCTCTTGGGTTGCCACCAAACATGCCTCTCGTGGCAGTGATCTCAAAAGAAGGGCCTCTCCAGAAGATCTTACAAACCAGGCAGAAGAAGGTGGTCTTTGATGGTAGTCTTTGATGGCAGTCTTTGATGGTCATGATGGTCTTTGATGGTGGCCTCTGATGGCAGTGGTCTTGAAAGAAGGTCCTCTCCAGAAGATCTTAGGAACTGGGCATGGGAGAAGGTGGTCTTTCAGGTAGCCTGGTCCCAAGTCAAGTTCAGTGGTGCTTACTCCCAAGTAAGTATGCATAGGATGGATGCCCCACTGATCCTAGTAAATTGGGTATTACACTATGTACTGCTTCCCTTTGGTGTGTGTGTGTGTGTGTGTGTGTGTGTGCGTGCGAACACGCTGTCACGAGGAGCTCCTGCACTTCAAAATTTACCTCAACATTGCTGCTAATGGCCTTCTGAGGTAGACTCCCTGCAAACCTCTCCCAGGGCTCTTGTTTTGGGTCCTCATTCATGACATTGGCCCAGATACAAAGCATATTTTACAGCAGATAATGAGGCTTTTCCACTGGGCTCAGTCAGTCTACACAGGCTCTAAGGCAGGGGTGCAGAACCTCAGGTCTGGAGACCAAATCCAGCTTGCAGGGGGTCCCAATTCACCCTTGCTGAGTCCCCCAGAAGGCCTCACCCCCTTCCCCAGGCCCCACACTCTTTCCCCCATCCACCAATTGTTGGGCGGTCTCCCAGATGTTTTGTATTTTTCCCCCATTCTAAAAGGTTGAAATGCCTCTCCTAATGCTTAGTTACCAGGAGTGAGAGCTTTAAGCTAAAATATGCTGGCATTTGGGGGTTTTGCCCCCTCCCCCTTACCTTCGACCCCAGCCACCACTGGGACGTGGCCCTGAGAGCTTCTCTGGAATGGAATTCGGCCCTCACACTGAAAGAGGTTCCCCACCCCTGCTCTGTGACAGCTTGGCCTATGGCATGAAACATTGATTGGACTGAGGAAGCATCTGGCCAAAGCCAGTGCATTGGGAAAGAGGGCCATGCAGGCAGCTGTCCAGCTAAAGAGAGATCCATCCTGGGACATGACCAGAGTGGATCTGGATAGAGAGCCAGAGTCTGGATAGACAAAGCAGTGCAAAGCTGGAGACCAGACTGCCCTCCTCTGCCCTGCATAGAGCCACAGAGAGACATGATGGAGAGATCTGGGCAGAGGGGACGGGTGTGTGTGTGAACAGAAGTGGGGGCCAAATCATGCTCCCCAGGGCCTTCTAAAACAGTAGCTAAGGGGAACATTGCAAAAGGCAGGGGGAGCCAGGCACTGCTCTTATCCTGAGATGCAGGGATCAAACCTGGGACCGAGGATGTGCTCTACCAGTGAGTTACAGATCTCCCATCTTTTTTGTTTTCCTAATTAGCAGCAGCCTCCACAGATCTGCCTTGACGGTCAGGGACAAAATGCTCAGGGAGAGAATGCCTGGAGGCCGGCGGCTCCAATGTCATGGGGCGGTGAATCCGCTCTGGATTTCAGCCAGAACTGTCAGGGAGCTATCTAAGATGCTGAACCATAGCCCCCAAGTGGGCTCAGCACTTTGGATTCCTCCTTTGGAGTTCTGGCTGGTTCTGATTGAAACCCAGAGCTGATTTACTGCCCCACTGACATCAGAGCCCCCCCTGCTGTACAGCTTCTATTACTTCTATGGGGGTGGGGGAGAAAGGAAACTGCCCACAATCACCTACTGCCTAGTGCCCAAAATATTTTCCAAACTACTGCTGGCAATGGGTTGCCCATGCTCACAATGCACTAAAGGCACCAGGTCGTATCTCTGGCAGAAAGGGTCAATAGGTGCTAGTTTTGGATCCACTGGGACATGGAGTCTGGGTAGCTGAGAACATGGGGGAAGGACAGAACAGGAACATTCTGGGAGGGAGCAAAGGGAAAGAAGAGACTTGGACTCTTTTTCTGTTTCTTACTCTCCACTATTACTCAAGAGTCTCCACTTGGCAATAAAACAGCCTTTCCCAACTGGTGCTCTCCAGGTGTGTCAAGCTTCAGTTGGCCATGCTGGCTGGGAATGATGGGAATTGCAGTCCAACACATCTGGAAGGCCCCAGGTTGGGGAAGGCTGCAATAAAACATTTCTATCCTAAAACCAGGGTTGTAGAGAATGATCGGATTCTATAACAACAGCATACTAAATTCACAGAACCAACAGAAAGCAGGCTTTAAAAAAGTGGCTTAAGAAAACACCCACCCACGCACCCCAATTTCTCCAGAGTTTGTAACAACATAGAGAAAGCTGTTTGTGGCAGGGGCCGTTTCTCTAAGATCTAAAGCAAAGTGGGATGGGAGACGAAGAAACCCATTTCATGCACAGGCAAACTGAGGCAGTAGGCAAATAGAGTCAATGACTCAAAGAGCAGGGTATAAGCCATTTTATGATTTCTCTAGATTCCCAAATGTATTATAACCCATTTTATAATTTCTCCAGACTAACACATACATTATAAACCATTTTATGGTTTCTCCAGACTAACACAAGCATTATAAGCCATCTTATGCCTTTTCCCATTCATCTCAGAAATGCATTATAAACTAGACTTGTTGTTTATTCATTCAGTTGCTTCTGACTCTTCGTGACTTCATGGACCAGCCCACGCCAGAGTTTCCTGTCGACCATCGCCACCTCCAGCTCCCCCAAGATCGAGTCCGTCACCTCCAGAATATCATACATCCATCTTGCCCTTGGTCAGCCCCTCTTCCTTTTGCCTTCCACTTTCCCTAGCATCAGCATCTTCTCCAGGGTATCCTGTCTTCTCATTATGTGGCCAGAGTACTTCAGTTTTGCCTTTAATACCCTTCCCTCAAGTGAGCAGTCTGGCTTTATTTCCTGGAGGATGGACTGGTTTGATCTTCTTGCAGTCCAAGACAATCTCAGAATTTTCCTCCAGCACCACAGTTCCAAAGCATCTATCTTCCTTTGCTCAGCCTTCCTTATGGTCCAGCTCAGCCTTCCTTATGGTCCAACAGGGAATTGTTGTTGTTCAGTCGTTCAGTCGTATCCAACTCTTCATGACCCCATGGACCATAGCACGCCAGGCCTTCCTGTCCTGTGCTCTCTCCCGGAGTGTGCTCAAGTTCATATTCATTGCATCGGTGATACTATCTAGCCATCTCATCCTCTGCCGTCGCCTTCTCCTTTTGCCTTCAGTCTTTCCCAGCATCAGGGTCTTTTCCAGAGGGTTTTCTCTTCGCATTAGGTGGCCAAAATACTTGAGCTTCAGCTTCAGCATCTGTCCTTCCAATGAGCACTCAGGGTTGATTTCCTTTAGGATGGACTGATTTGACCTCCTTGCAGTCCAGGGCACTCGTAAGAGTCTTCTCCAGCACCACAGTTCGAAAGCATCAACAGGGAATACCATTGTTTTAACTATGCGGACCTTTGTTGTCAGTGTGATGTCTCTGCTCTTCACTATTTTATCAAGATTTGTCATTGCTGTCCTCCCAAGAAGTAAACGTCTTCTGATTTCCTGGCTGCAGTCAGTGTCTGCAGTAATCTTTGCACCTAGAAAGACAAAGTCTGTCACTGCCTCCACGTTTTCTCCCTCTATTTGCCAGTTCTCAATCAAGCTGGTTGCCATAATCTTGGTATTTTGAGGTTGAACTGCAACCCAGCTTTGCACTCTCTTCTTTCACCATCGTCATGAGGTTCCTCAGCTCCTCCTCGCTTTCAGCCATCAAAGTGGTATCATCTGCATATCGGAGATTGTTAATGTTTCTTCCAGCGATTTTAACTCCAGCCTTGGCTTCATCAAGCCCAGCACGTCGCATGATGTGTTCTGCATACAGGTTGAATAGGTAGGGTGAGAGTATACAATCCTGCTGTACTCCTTTCCCAATCTTAAACCAGTCCGTTGTTCCATGGTCTGTTCTTACCATTACTACTTGGTCGTTATACAGATTCCTCAGGAGGCAGACAAGATGACTTGGTATCCCCATACCACCAAGAACTTGCCACAATTTGTGATGATCCACACAGTCAAAGGCTTTAGAATAGTCAATAAAACAGAAATAGATGTTTTTCTGAAACTCCCTGGCTTTCTCCATTATCCAGCAGATATTGGCAATTTGGTCTCTAGTTCCTCTGCCTTTTCGAAACCCAGTTTGTACATCTGGCAATTCTCGTTCCATGAATTGCTGGAGTCTACCTTGCAAGATCTTGAGCATTACCTTACTGGCATGTGAAATAAGTGCCACTATTCGATAGTTTGAACATTCTTTGGTGCTTCCCTTGTTTGGTATGGGGATATAAGTTGATTTTTTCCAGTCTGTTGGCCATTCTTGTGTTTTCCAAATTTGCTGTCATATGGCATGCATCACCCTGACAGCATCATCTTGCAAGATTTTAAACAGTTCAGCTGGGATACCGTCATCTCCTGCTGCCTTGTTATTAGCAATGCCCATTCTTAATCTTAAGGCCCATTCAACCTCACTCTTCAGGATGTCTGGCTCTAGCTCACTGACCACACCGTCAAATCTATCCCCGATATTATTATCCTTCTTATACAGATCTTCCGTATATTTCTGCCACCTTTTCTTGATCTCTTCTGCTTCTGTTAGGTCCTTGCTATCTTTGTTTTTGATCATACCCATTTTTGCCTGGAATTTACCTCTGATGTTTCAAATTTTCTGGAAGAGGTCTCTTGTCCTTCCTATTCTATTATCTTCTTCCGCTTCCGTGCATTGCTTGTTTAAAAATAATTCCTGATCTCTTCTGACTAACCTCTGGAATTTTGCATTTAATTGGGCATATCTCCCCCTATCACTGTTGCCTTTTGCTTTCCTTCTTTCTTGGGCTGCTTCCAGTGTCTCAGCAGACAGCCATCTTGCCTTCTTGGTTTTCTTTTTCTTTGGGACATTTTTTGTTGCCGCCTCCTGAACAATGTTGCGAACTTCTGTCCATAGTTCTTCCGGGACCCTATCTACTAAATCTAGACCCTTAAATCTATTCTTCACTTCTACTGCATATTCATGAGGAATATTAGTGAGCTTGTATCTAACTGATCTGTAGGTCTTCCCTATTCTCTAGACTTACCAATGAATTATATACCCCTCTTCTCCACCCTATTTAAATAAGTTGACATACTGGGATTGTGCTGGGCTGGATATTGGTTCCTCAAAGTAAACTGAGAAACTGAGTTTTGGGGTGGGGTGTCACCAGTACGCTGATGATGCTCAGCTCTATTTCTCCTTGTCGTCGAAGTCAGCTGGGGCAGTGAAGGTGCTGGACCAGTGCCTGGAGGATGTAATGGGCTGGATGAGGACCAATCAGCTGACGCTGAATCTTGACAAGACAGAAGCTCTGACGATTGGTGGTTCCCAAGTCTGGGAATTGGGTAAGCGACCTGTCCTGGATGGCGTTGCACTTCCCCTGAAGGAGCAGGTGTGTCGCTTGGGAGTACTCTGAGATCCATCCCTGTCACTGGAGCCCCAGGTGAACTCTGTGGCCTGGAGTACTTGGGGCCAGCTTTGGCTGACCCGCCAGCTATGGCCTTCCTGGACAGGGATAACCTAGCCACAGTAGTGCACGTGCTGGTAACTTCCCAATTAGATTACTGCAATGCACGTTATGCGGGGCTGTCCTTGAAGATGACTCAGAAGTTGCAGCTAGTGCAAAATGCAGCAGCTAGACTGTTGACTGGAACATCACGAAAAGATCATGTAACACCAGCCTTAAGGTAATTGCACGGGCTGCCAATACATTTGCAGTCGGAATTCAAGGTGCTAGTGATGACATTTAAAGCCCTAAGTGGCTTGGGACCTCAATAGTTGAGAGAGCGCCTCTACCTATATATGCCTGCCCGAGGACTGAGATCTGTTGGGGGGACCTCCTCTGCATCCCACCAGTGTGAGACATACCCTATGGTGGGATGTGGGAGGGGGCCTGTGGCACCCTGGTTGCGGAATGCCCTCCCCCTGGAGGCCTGATTGGAGCGGACATTGGTTTCATTTCGGCACCAAGTAAAAACAGGCCTTTTTTTACTAAAGCCTTTGAGGGCTAAATGCATTCCCTAAAGTAGCACACTGTTTTAACTGTTTTATTGTTCTAGATTTTAAATTAGTATTAGCTAGCTTAATGATTTAATATGTTTTTAGCTATTTAAATTATTTATTGTTTTACACTGTTTAAATTGATTTTATCTGTACGCCACCCTGAGATCCTAATGATATAGGGTGGAATACAAATATTTTAAATAAATGAGAGCCAGTGTGGTATAGTCACTAGAGTGTTGGACCAGGAGTCAGGAGATCTGGGTTCTAGTCCCCACACGGTCATGGAAGCTCACTGGGTGACTATGGACCAGTCACAGACTCTCAGCCTGATCCACCTCACAAGGTTGTTGTTGTGAGGATAAAATGGAGGAGGAGGATTATGTATGCTGCCTTGGGTTCCTTAAGGAGAAAAAAGGCAGGATATAAATGTAATACATACACACATGCATAAAAAATAAATAGCAAGCAAGCCATCTGGCCAGCCATCCAGCCAACAATCTGTCTCTGTCTCTGTCTCTGTCTCTGTCTCTGTCTCTGTCTCTGTCTCTGTCTGTCTTTCCCTCTCTCTCTCTCTCTCTCTCTCACACACACACACACACTCACTCACTCTCACTTTCTTCTTGTTCTCCTTTTTTTCCCACTTTGATTGGCTTGGCTCAGCCAATGAGCCAGCCAGCAATGCCCTCATGGGTGGCCACCCTGTCGAACAAGAGACCCCTTCCCTTGTGGATGAAAGGGGTCTTCTCTGTTAGGTTAGCCTGAGCCAATTTTCAATGATTTCTTTTGAAAATTTTGCCCTGAGGCACCATGCTGCCAGGCAGCCTTGAAAAGCCTGTCCCCACAGGGTGCATGTGCAGTCCCACAGGCTACACTACTGTGACAGACCAGGATTCCTGGTCCCAGCACAGTAGTGCATCAGCAGCAGTAGCAGCAACAGGCTACTGCAATAGGAAGCTGCCAGCAGCTTGGTGATTTTAATTTTTTTTAAGTAAAGGCAGGCACACCAGTGCATGTGGGTAGGGACGTCAGAGAAATCTGCAACAGAATGAAATGAATTTGGATTTCTATGAACCCGATGTGCAGATTCCATGGTGGACCAGCTTTTCCGGAGTCGCACAGATTCCACAGATTTGCAAAGCCATTTTTTTTTTTTTACCTCCTGGAATTTTACACAAATTTAGTCATAGAAAAATATGTAAATAAAAGAACACCAACCCAAACTGTGCATTTCCCCATAGGCTAAAGCATGAAAAAGTGTATTTGCAGGGGATCGGTGCATTTTCACAAGTGCAAATTTGCGCAAATGCGATTTTGCGCAAATATGGGAAATGGGAAAAAATCCAGTTCCATCAGTGAGCGGACAATAGAATGAAAAGCACCTGACAATCTGCAAAACCAGACAGAATGGATTTTACAAAATCCATTCATCCCAACATGGAGGAGGCACGTGCCTAGCCCCACGATTAGATCCAGCGCTGTGTGTGGTCTTCTCTCCTTCCCTCCCTCTCTCTCTTTCAGGGTGTCTGTTTCTCTCTCTCTCTCTCTCTCTGTGTGTGTGTGTGTGTGTGTGTGTGTGTGCGCCTGCGGGTTTTCAAGGTGGGTTTCTGGTAAGCAGAGTTCAGTGCCTCCCCACTGGAATTTCATGTACAAGTCTTTTCTCCATGTCAGCCTTTTAGCTCAACCTTGCAGATGCTGGAGACCTGGTTGGGCATTTGGAAGTCTGCCAGGAGAGAATCATTACCGGGAACAAAGCAAGCCCCAGCGGGCCTATTTTGTCTTGAGTGTGTCGGGGAATGCTTCCCATTAATCAGGGCTGAGGATAAAAGCAAAGCAAAGGCGCTATAAATATTCACTCTGGGTCAATATCATGAACTGCAGAACCCACAATGAAGTTCATATGAAGCTTTGACCAGGGACGAAAGGATAATTTATATCCGACAGCAGATCAGTGATTCAGAGAAAGAGAAGGAATGAAAGAAGGATAGCCTGTCTCTGCCATATTGCAGATGAAAAATACGGATACGCTCATGCACTTGGGTAGCTTGCTTCCTATTCTCATACCGAAGATCACTGGCTGATGGTCAGTCCACCCTCCGCCTCCATCACTGCTACACCTTGCAGATTTGTCTTGGTCTGCTCTACGGTCTATTCATTATTAGTCTGTTGTGCACTGGCTTCTGAAGCAGGTGCAAAGAGCTCCCCCCCCATTTGCTGTGCGAGGGATCTCAGATTCAACAGAGGTGAGATTTCTAAATGTTCCAGGAAAATACACAGCCCAGTCTAGAGATGTTCCAGCCATGATGCGCTTAAATTGCTGTCCCTACTTGGCCTTTGCTGGACATTTTGGGGATGTTTTTATTTTAAACAGTCAGTCTGGATTAGGGATGGGGGAGAAATGTGTTCAGTTCACATTTTAATGCGAACTTACCCAGTTTCGGACTTTCAAAACAATACACAAACCAAAATTGAGTTACCCTTAAAAATTTGTACTTCTTCGATTTCGAATTGGAGTTCTATCAAAAGAATGCATACACAAATGGGTATATTGTGAAAAATCCACTCAAAATGCATTGATTCGTGAAAATAATGTTAAAAACTGGATTGTATTAGGAAAATTGCTGGCAGAAATGTATATATTAGGCAGAATTCCATATAAAAATGTGTATATTAGGCAGAATTCTATATAAAATGTGTATATTAGGCAGAATTTCATATAAAATGTGTATATTAGGCAGAATTCCATATAAAGTGTGTATATTAGGCAGAATTCCATGTAAAAATATATCAGCAGAAATGCACACAAAAAAGGCATACAAATTATCATGTCAACTTTAACAAAATTGTAAAAGTTCATGATGAACTGACCTTAAGAATGAAGCAATTCTCAAAGTATGGGATGAATCAAATTTAAGGCTGGAAAAATGAGAAACTGAAAGAAACCAACTTTGACCAATTTGTTGATCCCTAGTATGGATAGGTTTGCAGCAGAGCTGGCATTCTTGGGGTTTCAGCACCTCCTGAGGGCCAAACAGTATGCGACATTCAGGGCATCTTTGCCTTTACTGGGTGGATTTTAAAAGATGCACATAGCAACAGCTGTGCAGTGTCTGTGTGATATCCTCATGCACTCATGAAGCTCAGTGTGAGCTAGGCACTATGTCTGAGCCTAATCTATCCCAAAGGGTTGTTGGAAGGATAAAATCAGTGGAGGATGTTGGCTTTGATTTGGGTGGGGCTGTGAATCCATTCTGGGTGTCAGTCAGCACCAGCCAGAACTCTAAAGGAGCTATCTGAGGCGCTGAACATATTTTGGGGCTAGGGTTCAGCACTTTGGATACTTAAGAACATAAGAAGAGCCATGCTGGATCAGACCAAGGGTCCATCTAGTCCAGCATTCTGTTCACACAGTGGCCAACCAGCTGTCAACCAGGAACCCACAAGCAGGGCATGAGTGCAGCAGCATCCTCCCCCCATATTCCCCAGCAACTGGTGTACATAGGCTCACGGCCTCTGGTACTGGAGGTAGCACATAGCCATCAGGACTAGTAGCCATTGATAGCCTTTTCCTCCATGAATTTGTCCAACCCCCTTTTAAAGCCATCCAAATTGGTGGCCATCACTACATCCTGTGGTAGCGAATTCCATAGTTTAACTGTGTGCTGTGTGAAGAAGGACTTCCTTTTATCTGTCCTGAATCTCCCGCCAATCAGCTTCATGGGATGACCCCGGGTTCTAGTATTTTGAGAGAGGGAGAAAAATGTCTCCCTATCCACATTCTCCACATGCATAATTTTGTAGACCTCGATCATGTCTTCCCTTACCCTCCTTTTTTCCAAACTAAACAATCCCAGCTGTTGTAACTTTCTCTCATAGGGGAGATGCGCCAGCCCCTTGATCATTTTAGTTGCCCTTTTCTGCACTTTTTCCAGCTCTACACCAGCTCTACAGTTCCTTTAGAGTTCTGGCTGGTTCTGACTGAAACCCAGAATGGATTCACAGACCCACCGAAATCAGGATCTGCTGAGAGTATCCATAATTATGAATGTTAGAACAAATTTGAAAAAATATCTCAGTTGCAGTTTTGAGAATTGGCTTGATTTCCCTTGCCTCCCCTCATCTTTTTTGGTTAACTTCAGCGCTAGTCACTCATCCCTGTGTAATTACTGAGAATTTTTGCTTTCAGTTAACTTTTTTTTTTTTTTTGGTGGTTAATCATTGAGATGGCTTTGTGTACATGTACCCATAAATTACACTTCATTGATGCTTCACTGTTATTGTGTGGTCTTCCCAGACATATTTTAATACTGCCCATTAGAGTCTAAAACAAAACAAAACAACATCACCCTTCCAGCATAAAAATGAAGATGTGCTACCCTGTGTTACACATCATTTATAGGTTGTCAAGGTTGAAGCTATGATGAGGAGTAATTCTCAGAAATTTCATTTCACATTAAGCTAATCATTATTTAAAAGTCATGGGCAGCCACCATTGTCTCGTTACCTCAGTTAATTCAAATTAGTCCTCATAAACCAATTATTAGAACTGAGATTTGCTGTGGATAGTGGGATTTTTTCCCTTGGCATTAGTGTTTGCTGTCCCCACCATAATATATTTTTGAAACTCAGAAGAATCTGTGCTAATAAGTACTTGTGAGCCTGTCATTTAGACATGCAACAGAATGAGCTGGAAAGATGGTGGTAAATGGACCATGCCAATTCAGACTATTGAGGAAGATCACATTTTGAATGCCCTTCCCCCAATGTAAAAGCAAAGCCAAACCCTGCAAGTAGAAAACTAACACAGCAGGGAGAGGGCTAGGCTACAGTTTTTCACCCTGCTAAACTAGTTTTCTGTTTCCTGCATTGTGTTGTTGCATTGGGTGTATATGCAGAAATGCTAGACATGCAGTTTGAAATGGTACAGTCTGCTTTTCCACCTCAAGATTCTGCCACCTCATTTTCACTTCATTCTGCTGAATGTGTAAATTACACTTTCTGATGTATGATTCCATCCATCCCCATAGATAGCTTGCATTTAGCATATTGGTTTTTACTGGTAGATTTCTGAAATGATTTCTACCCTAGTCACCACTGCATTTCCTTCCTAGTTGATTTATGGTGTTTTCTATAGCGTGAGATGAGGCTCGAATAAAGTAGCATAAATCTCCCAATGATTAGAAAATGTGACCATTTATTACCTGGACAATCAGTTTATCTAAAGGCCTAATTAGTTTGCACCTCAAGAACCCTTTCTGCAGGTAAGATAAACTATAAATAATTACTGCTTCTCCTCTGGTGAAAGTAAAAGTCACAGAAGGCTGCTAGTGGGAATTTGAGGCTTGACAAGGGAATGGATTTTCGCTAGGGTCTTCTATTTACAAAAGATTGATTGGTTTTCCAGTCCCTTCCACATTAATGCTGGGAAAGATTTCTGAACCAAAGATGAGAACAACAAAAAACTGTTGTTTTTGTGAATGCTATACCACAGGGGTGGATAAACTCTTTCAGCTTGCGGACCAAATTAAATTTCCGAGACATTCTTGGGGGTCATGTTGCAGTGGTGGGTGTGGCCAAAGGCAAAAGGGGTGTGGCCATATTTTTTTTACCAATATATTTTTGCTTAAAGCCTTTACTGCCAATAACTAAGATTTAAGAGAGGCATTTCAATATTTTAGAGGGGGGGGGACAGTGTAAGAACTTGGAGACCACCAAACAATTGGCAGTTCAGAGACAGAGTTGCGGCCATAGGGTTTTCTGCCATGTGTGGAATGAAAGGCCTGATTAGGAACTGAACTCCCCCGAGTTTCCCTCAACAGGGCAAAAAGCTGAGGACACAGGGGGAAAGGCTTACATCTCTTCCCTCCTGCAGCAGCATTGTCCCAGTGTCTCCCTGCAGCTGCTTTTTACAAAAAGTTATCCAATTTCTCATTTAGTTTGGCCCTCAGTACTTGCAACTGACTCATCATGTATTCAGTCTGTGATGGTCCATTCACACATGGAAGCCAACACTTGATGTGGCAGTCCTCATCTGAAGCACAAGCATGTGTGAACCAGCCTGTTGGGAGCACCCCTGCTGCCTTCTGAAATCCTCAAGTAGCCAGAATCAACACGCAGACAAAAGAGCTCTTTTCCAAGGCTTTGTTTCCATTCAACCTAGTGATGCTTACAGACACTAATTTCCTGAGACTAGGTGGAAAACTCAAAGGAGCAGCCTACCAGGGGATTCTAAGTGTTAGGACGTCAGTTGGTTTCCATTTGGAGAAAAGCGCGGCAACACTCTGAACTTAAGGAGTAGGAGGGGAGAGTCCCCCCTTTCCCATGGGGCATCGGGACACAGCTGTTGTCATCGTGCCAGCTGGGCTGAGCACCTCTCTTGGCGCCCGCAACCTCTTGCTTGTCTCTGTGCTTGCGCTTCATGTCTAGAAGCTCAAATTGTCCCTCCCTCTCCATGCCAGGGTCACTGTCGCTCCCAGGAATGTGAGCAGGGGGGGCTCTCCCTCCAGCTGCACCTCTGAAAAATGAGTGGGTTCCTCTCCCACAGATTGTATCTCTTCCTCAGAATCAGAGCTGCTTTGGGACTCTATGGGCTCAGATCCAACCCTGACACAGCCCTTATGATTTCCCTATTGTGTGCATTCCTTTTTCTGCTTCCTTTACATCATAATAGCACTTCTGTTTTTCTGATCCAGATGGAATATTCTTTATACTGTTTCATATTCCTTTCCCCCAAATGGAAAGAAGTTCAAATCATAAGGTGGGCTCATCAGGTATTATTCTAGAATGCAGAAGCTGGAAGTATATTTGATTTATTACATTCCTATAATAAATTCCTATAATAAATAAATATAATAAATTCCTACATTTCTGTAGTTCTCTGGATGGTTCACAAATGAATACATAAAATAAAACAGAATATAGAAGCCTTCAAAAAGTTTAAAACAACAGAACTAAGCCAAAGTAAAAACCTAAGTAAAAGCCAGCAGCAATGAAAAGTCAACATCCATCTAGTTCCTCATCCAAACTCTTATTTCAGCTCTTCTTTGTGCCTACTTGCTAGCCTCACCCCCTGAGAACCACTTTCAGGTCCCCTCCATGTAGGTGACACTAACCTTCTAGGTCCTTGGAATGGCAAATGTCACCCCTCAGTCTCCACATTCAAGACAGAGAGACCACTATCATGATTTTGAATTGCCAAGCAGCCTGATTCTCAACAACTACATTCCATGTCACGCTGCGCAGTACATCGCAAGAGGACACAGCCATGTAAACAACATTAAGGAGCTTCTGGTTGTCATTTCACACTGGTTTATTTCCTCTAAGCAAAGCCTATGAACGGCAGGAAAATGAGAAGCATGCCACGGAATATATGTTTTGCTCACCCAGATGTTTATCTGGTTTCTGACTAGCATGGCTTGTTGTCAAGGTAGTTATGCCAAACAAAGATCTGCTGTACCTTGACAGCAAGACCATTTGGAGTGTATCCTGACAATTATTTTTATTATCTAGAGTGCATCTTTTCAGACCTCATAAGTGATGAATCTGAATCTAAGGGCATGCTAAGAATGATGATTTGAGGAAACTCAGTTCTAGGAATGGGGGAGAAATATGTTCAATTCACATTTTAATGTGACCTTTCCTAATTTTGCACTTCTGAGTGCAATTTTGCCTAATTTTGCACTTCTGAGAACCAAAACTCAGCTTCCTGTGAAATTTGCACTTCTCTGAATTTTGCCATGGAGTTCTCCAATGACATAGTCATCTAAAATGCATATATTAGGGAACATAACATTACAAATACAGTATATTAGGGAAACTGCGTGCACAAAATTGTATATTAGGCAAGAAGACATCTTAAAGTGTGGCACCCAGAACTGGACACAGTACTCAAGATGAGAAATGTCCGTTTTGGCCCTAACTGCAACATCTTGACTGCCACTCTGTAGTAAAAATGTAACCTAAAAGCCATTGTATGTGTCTTAAGCAGCACGTAGTATTGTAAGAGCTGCGCATGCCTGGAATGAGCAGACAGTAACCCTAAGATAAGGTTGCCAAGCAAACTGCTAGCAACCAATCAAAGTGACACGCTGGCTAAGGAATGCAAGCTGAGGTGATAAAACTGTAGCATGGGGGTCGCCCAGGGTCGACTCTGCTTTTGAGCGTGAGCTCCTTTGTCGAACTGTTTGCAAACAATAAAATCGAGTTGGACCCAGCCTGAAGTTGACTCTCCGCTTTGGGGCAAATTGGACTAGCCTCCAGGGGGCGAAACTAGCATTTTGTGCAACAACTCTCCACCTGTCACGCACTCTGACTCTGCTCACCATTCCGTCCTCCTCTTCTGCTGTCACACATTCTTCTACTCTCGCTTTTGTTAACCTGGTGCCCTCCAGATATTTTGGACTAGAACTTGGGCAGGAGGCTGGGGAAGGCAGCCCTATTCATTCCTCTGTTCCATTGGTTAAGAGCCCATACTCTCTCTGACTGTCTGTGGTAGAGACTGGTGAACAAGGACTGTTCCAGATGGCTAGGATTCTCCAAATATTGTCTCGTATCATGCTGCTGCTTGCTCTGCGTGAATGGGAAATTTGCGCAAATCAAGCAGCAATTGAAGAGATTTGCACAAATCTCACCAAATTTGTGGAAATTTCCTCCCTCGACTAAAGTGGGGCTGATTCAATCTACTGAGGAAATTCGTGCAAATTAGGAAATTTGTGCAAATCAAACTGGGAATTGGGAATATGATCAACGTCCACATGTGTTTGACAATTTGCTAAGGTTTGTGGCGGACACGTGCTTGCTTGTGCTCATGTTCGGAGCTTTGTATGGGGCAAGCTTGCATGTTTTGCTCGCAAAAACGAAATGCTTATAGAGCTCTAGTCTGTGGAGCTTGCAACCTTCATCTGAGGCTGGTCAAACTAACATAGGATCAAAATGCAGTGCATGCTGGTGGCTCTGATGTCATTGGAGCAGTGAATTCAGTCTGGGTTTCAGTCAGAACCAGTCAGAACTCTAAAGGAGCTTTCCAAGGTGTTTCTGCCACCAGCCTCCACTGTCATAATGCCAGCTCTTTGTCTCCCTCCCCTCTTGCCCCAGGACATGTGATAATTCAAATCCTTAGCACTTTACAGGAAATGTGAATGGGCTCTTACGATCCTGACTGGAGTGCTTTTCAGTGCGTATCTGAGATATAAAGAACTCTTCTTCCCAGCCAAAGCCTTTCTTAATGGGACAGCTATCACCTTTCCCCAGACCTTACTCTGTTTTTATTAGCACTATGGACTTCTAAAACAAATGATGTTGCAAGACTCTAAGCATTTTCCATGGTTCCCTTCCTCAAAACTGTTCCACAAACCTCCCCCAGCTCCACCCCTCTTGAATCTCAGCTTGTTCTTGACATTTTGACTGAGAGAATCACAGCTGCTTGCTTGCACTTGCAAATTTCATTTAGCCCAGAACACCTAGGCTTGTTCAAGCTGCTGAAGTTCTAGGATTTATACCAGGAAGTGATAAAGAGTCTCCCAGAAGAATTTGAGATTCAATTTCCCCCTCCCAGTCCACTCTACCAACAGTGATAGTTAGATGAGAAAATCAGGCCTCTTTATCAAGTGATCCAGATCCAGTAATACAATTATTCAGGGTACTGAGGGACTAGAGTAAAGAGTCGAGGTTGTAAATTTGTTGTTGCAGCTTTGTACACAGTTATGCAGCAACAGCAAAATTGTTCAGTTTTCTCCTTTACGGTAACATGGCAAGCCACGGCTTCAAACACCTAAATTGATACAAGAGGGAGCAATATGATTTTAAAAAATGGCATGACAATGAAGATGAAAAAATAAATGGGAATGTATTTATGCCCTAAATCAGAGGTGCGCAACCCATGGCCTGTGGGTCTCAGGTGGCCACCCAGTCCCCCAAGACTCTCAGCTGCTGCCATGAACATAAGAAACTGCCTCATTTTGAGTCAGACTATTGGTCCACCTAACCTGGTATTGTTGACACTGACTGATGGCATGCCAGCTGTCCAGAGTTTCAGGTAGGAGTTTTCCAGCCCCACCTGGAGATGCTGGGGATTGAACCTGGGAACTTCTGCATACAAAGCAGGTGCTCTGACACTGGGAGACAGCTCTTCACTACAGATCTCTATGCCACTGAAATAACTGCCCTGTTGCTCCTGCTGCCACTGCTGAGGCTACTGCAGCGCTGCCGAGTGCTCTCTGGTGCCGTCCCTGATGCTTGGAAATTCCCCACTGCTGATCACCCCCTTCTCCTTGTGTGTGCATAGGGGACAAAGTGTGCGTATGTGTGTGGACACCAGGGCCAGCTTTCTCATGAGGTGGGGTGAAACCCTTGCCTCCGGTGGTGGGGTGGGAGGAGAGGCGAATTGCACACTCTCCCACCCCCACCAGGCCCATCTCCTCCTCCAGTGGGTGCTCCAGAGAGCCTCGCCAGCTGCTTTCCTACCATTGCATCTGCCACAGCAGCATAGTGGGGCCAGCAGGGCTCCCCAGAGCTGCTGCCCATCCATTAGCACTACAGTGAGTGCTCTGGGGAGCCCCACAAGTCCCATTCTTCTGTACCAAATGCCACAGTGAGAGAGTGGTCAGTGGTGCTCTGTGAGGCAGTCACCACCCTCTGGCTCACGCTGAGAACCCTTGGTACAAGCAGTCTCCTGGGACACCCCTCCCACAATGCCTGATTCATAGGAAGGACCTCCTCAGAGCCAGTCATCTGGGCCTGGCTGATTCTCTCAAGAGCCGTGCTGGCCGCTTTCTTTGGTCAATGCAGCTCTCCAGAGGGCAGGTGGCGGCAGCAATAATGGCATGTGTATGTGTGTGCTCTCCCGCCTCAGGCAATGGGATGGCTTGTGCCAGCATTGGAGTGAGCACCTGCTCTTGTGCTGTCCCCCTGCCCTGTATCCATCACCGGATGGGGCCCTCAGGGCCAAAAAGGTTGTTCACCTCTGCCCTAAATGTTCCACATGCAATTTTTATTGTGATTACTAGGGAAGCTTTAGAACATGCTACCGAAACATGTGTAAAAGCAATGCCTTTATGGACAATGAAGGCTACAGTGACGCCTTCCGCAAAGCTCATCCCTTGTTTAGCTCTGCCACGTACTTTATACACATAGATGCTCACGGTTTGCATAACATGGAGAATGCTAGTTCATCTGCACTTGAGAGCATAATAGGAGGCTCTATGCAATCCAGTGTATATGGACCACTTTCCATTGATACTGCTCACTGAAGCAGAGAGGACATGTTTGTGGGAAATATGAGCTAAGAACTGCAAGTTGAATTCACCATCTCTGTTCTGGTTGGTGGTGATCTATCAGGAGAAAGGTGGCCAATATCACATTTTGGAAGACCAAAGTATGAGAAAAGCAGGGCTGGGTGTGGAACAGGTACTATCAAAATATTATGGAGTGTCAGGAAAATATTTCATCCATATTCATCAGTGAGCTTAAACACCTGGAATAACACTGGCTTTTCAGTGTTCTTTGATCTCAGTCTTGAAATGTTGGATCCACAACAATAAGATCTGCATTGATGGACCTTGGACCAACTTTACACACACGTTTGGTTGTAGACCTTGATGTCATCTAGTAAAAAGCTGCATGTATTTGTGGGGATTTGTATTTTTATTGTTTTATCTTTTATCTTTTCTGCTTGTAATTATTATTATAGTAGCTTTTCTGATGATATGTTGGCAATTTTATTTATTTAGAAAATGGATTTAGAAAAGCTTTGGCAGAGAGGGAGTGACCCTAGCTTCCCTTGGCAGGGAGTTCCACAGCCTGGGAGTGGCCACCAAGAAGGCCCTAGTTAATCCTTAGGAGAGGCACTTCAACCTTTATGGGTGGGGGAAAAGACCTGTGCAAAAGCCAGGAAATCTCCAAATGATCAACGGTCAGGTGAGAGGTCATGGAGCTAGGGGAACAGGAACCCTGTAAGGCTAGACTGAAACTGCAGGTGGGCCAGATTTTGCTTGCAAGCTTGAGGTTCAACACACCTACTCTAGAGTAACAAAGTTCATGCTACTCAATCACAGAATCATAGAATAGTGGGGTTGGAAGGGACCTACAAAACCATCGAGTCCAGCCTCCTGTTCAATGCAGGAATCCAAGTCAGAGCATCCCTAACAGGTGGCTGCTCAGTTTCATCTTGAATGCCCCCAGCGTGGGAGAGCCCACCACCTCCCTAGGTCATTGGTTCCATTGTCGTATTGCTCTAACAGTTAGGAAGTTTTTCCTGACGTTCAGCCGGAATCTGGCTTCCTGTCACTTGAGCCCATTATTCCGTGTCCTGCACTCTGGGATGATCGAGAAGAGATCCTGGCCTTCCTCTCTGTGAAAACCTTTCAAGTACTTGAAGAGCACTATCCTATCTCCCCTCAGTCTTCACAAGGCTAAATATGCCCAGTTCTTTCAGTCTCTCCTCATAGGGCTTTGTTTCCAGTCCCCTGATCATCTTTGTTGCCCTTCTCTGAACCCTCTCCAGCTTGTCTGCATCCTTCTTAAACTGCAGCAGTGCCCAGAACTGGACACCGTACTCCACATGAGGCCTAACCAGTGCTGAGTAGAGGGGAACTAGTACTTCCCGGGATTTGGAAGCTATACTTCTATGAATGCAGCACCAAAATAGAATTTGCCGTTTTTGCAGCCACATCACATTGTTGGCTCATATTCAGCTTGTGATCGACAACAATTCCAAGATCCTTCTCGCTTGTAGTATTTTTGAGCCAAGTATCTCCTATCTTCTAACTGTGCATTTGGTTTCTTTTTCCTAGGTGCAGAACTTGGCATATATCCCTATTAAATGTCATTCTGTTGTTTTCTGCCCAGCACTCCAGCCTCTCAAGATCACTTTGAATTTTGTTTCTGTCTTCCAAGATATTAGCTATCCCGCCCAATTCTGTGTCATCTGCAAATTTGATCAGCATTCCCTCCACCTCCTCCTCCAATTCACTAATAAAAATGTTGAGGAGCACTGGGCCCACGACTGACCCTTCAGTACCTCACTCGTTACCTCTCCTCAGTTTGAGAAGGTCCCATTGATAAGCACTCTTTGAGTCTGATCCTGTAGCCAACTGTGGATCCACTGGATCATTGTTTCATCTAGCCCACTTTGAGCTAGTTTGCTCATCAGGATATCATGGGGCACTTTGTCGAAAGCTTTGCTGAAGTCGAGGTATATTTTGTCCACAGCATTCCCACAGTCCACAAGGGAGGTTACTTGATCAAAAAATGAGATCAGATTCATCTGGCAGGATTTGTTGTTGACAAATCCATGTTGGCTTCGAGTAATTACTGCATTGTTTTCAAGGTGCTTACAGATGGATTGCTTTATCGTCTGCTCCAGAATATTCCCAGGGATTGATGTCAAACTGACTGGTCTGTAGTTCCCAGGTTCCTCCTTTTTACCCTTTTTGAAGATAGGGTCAACATTACCCCTTCTCCAATCATCTGGCACTTCACCCATCTTCCATGATTTCTCAAAGATAATAGACAATGGTTCTGAGAGTTCTTCTGCCAGTTCCTTTATTACTCTAGGGTTCAGTTCATCTGGCCATGGATATTTGAACTCATTCAAAGTAATTAGGTGTTCCTTGACCATATGCCTATGCATCTGCAATCCTGCCCTTTCAGCCTGTACTTTGCCTTTGCCAGGGGGGTCATAGACCCTCTTTTGGGAGAAGACTGAGCCAAAATAGGAATTGAGCACTTCTGCCTTTTCCTTGTCATCTGTTATCATTTTGCCATCCTTATTTAATAGTTGAACCACCATTTCTTTCCTCTGTCTTTTACTATGCATGTATCTGAAGAAAGCCCTTTTATTGCTTTTAGCATCCCTTGCTAACCTCAGCTCGTTCTCAGCTTTAGCCTTCCTGACGCCATCCCAGCAATTCTGTGCTATCTGCCTGTACTCTTCCTTTGTAGCTTGGCCTTTCTGCCACTTCCTGTATGTGTCCTTTTTTGTTTTGAGGTCATCTCTAAGCTTTTTGTGAAGCCACATTGGCTTCTTCTGTTGTCTTCCGCCTTTTTTTCTTGTTGGAATTGTTTGTAATTGTGCCTTGAGAATTTCCTTTTTTAAAAACTCTCACCCATCTTGGACTCCTTTTCTCGTTAGAGTTACTTGCCATGGGACCTTACTTATCATTGTTCTGAGTTTATTAAAATTGGCTTTCCTAAAATCCAGGGTACACGTTTGGCTACACTCAGCTTTTGCTTCCTTTGGAACCAAGAACTCAAGTATAACATGGTCACTTTCCCCCAGAGTTCCTGTAACTGCTACTTTATCCACTAAGTCATCTCTGTTGGTTAGGATCAAGTCAAGGATAGCCAATCCTGTAGTTCGTTCCTCTATTTTCTGTAGGAGGAAGTTATCTGCAGCACATGTCAGGAATTTCCTGGAGGGACCATGTTTTGTGGAATTTGAAGTCCCTCATTACTACCACATCATGCTTCCTTGAAACACTGGCTATTTGCTTTTCAAAAGTTTCATCCTTGTCTTCTCCTTGCTTGGGTGGCCGGTAGTAGACTCTGACCACCATGTTCCTTTTATTCTTTGCTCCATTTATTTTAACCGAGATGCTCTTGATGGGGCTACCAAGCTCATCCTCCTGTATTTCTGTGGAGAGATATGTATTTTTAACATATAGTGCAACTCCACCTCCCTTTTTGTTCCTCCTGTTCTTGTTGAACAAGTTATATCCTTCAATTGCTGTATTCCAGTCCTGAGAGTCATCCCACCAAGTCTGTTACACCTATCAAGTCATAATTTCCCTCCTGTATTAAGAGTTCAAGTTCGTTCTGTTTGTTTCCCATACTCTGGGCATTAGTGTATAGACATTGAAGACCATGTGCTTTATAGTCTGGCTTTCTTCCTACATGTTTCTGAAGATTATTAGAGCTGTTCTCTCCCTTGCAGTGCATGAGCCTTCATCCATTGTTACCCTAACTTTATGTCTTCCTCCTCTAGGAGATCAGAGTCTCTGGAAATTAATGGATTTTCCTCCTTTACACTGCCAGTTACTTGGGTCCTTTGCTGATAACTGTTAGCAGTGTGGGGGACTCTGTGAAAAAGTAAACTAGGATGGTTGTAAGCTTTATCTTTCATGGGGCAGATACTAATAAGAGGGAGGAATGAATCTATACAACGGTGCCATTTTCTTGGCCTTGTTCCTGGGCTGTGCACATGAATGTGTCTGTGTGTTTGAGATGGAGTGGAGGGCTCTGGGACAATGTGTAGCTACACCAACAGGAGACTTATATTAAGTAGCAGGCTAGCCAGCCAAGTCCATTTGTATTCAGTGGATTGCTCCCATCGCCTACATTCATGAATGTTTGGGGGGAACCAAGAATTTATATTGATTTTTAAAAAAGCACTATTTGAGGTTTTATTCCCAGGAATTGATTCCAGCAGTCATTTTATATTATAATTTAGGACAGCTAAGTAATATCCACATGAGAGGGTTCCCTCTAACAGAAATTAGCTCTGATGTTTCATCTTGATTAAAGATGGCAGATAGGTTGCTTTATTGTTTGCATGAGAGAAATCTATTGGGTGTTTTATACATTGCAAGTAATAGAGAAATGCCATTAATTCCTGAACTCTTTTGTGATTAATATATATTGGACCGCAATCATAAGCATGTCATTATTTCACTGAATCTTTGCAGCTTATTTTAGCTTTGGACTTGATTCTATATAAGGATGTTACATCCCATGCCCACACATTATGCATAGGAATTGCACAGCACAGCAGTTTCTTTCCTTCTTTTCTTCTTTCCTTCCTCCCCTACCTTCATTCCTCCTTTTCTTAGAATAGTTTTTATCCTGCTTTTTTACAGAAACTCTATGCAAGGCAGCTGATAATTAAAAAAAAAGACAAAAAAAGACATACAGCAAAACTACAAAGCAAACAAACTGGAAATTATTCCAGCAGCAGCAGTCAAAACATTATGAAAGAGACAGTAGTTAACTGAAAGTGTGCTGGAATAAAACAGTTTTCAGTGTCCACCAAAAATGCAAACACCTCCAGGTAGGGATGTCTGCAGCGGATTTTCCTGCGTTTGTTAAAATTAAATTTACATAATACCACCTTGTTCTTGGCTTTAGGAAGCAAAATGTTTCAAGTCTGCTTTCCCCGCTACTCATCTTGTCCTAAGGTTTAGTCTGCATTGGTACAGCTTATGAACTGCTGCACTTGAAGTGCCCTTACCTCAGATTCATTTTCCCAGTGAATTAAAAAAATTAAATCTTTGGTTTACTTTGTCATATCATAACGTCTTATTTTCTCTGGGCTCTGTTCCAGGCATCTCCAGTGGAAAACTAGCTCCTAATTTTTAATTAAAAGATCTTTTGTTTGGCCCATAAATTAAAAGACCTTAGTTCCTTTTACTATTTTATTTATTCATATAAGAACTTTTATCTCCCCTTTCAAATGTTTTTTACTCTGGTTTTATTCTGCTTTAAACTTTTCAAGGTTTTATGTTATGTTTTATAATGTTGCATTTTAGATTTTTAATTTTTAATAATTAATTTTTGTGAACTGCCCAGAGAGCTTCAGGTATTGGGTAGTATAAACATGTGATAAATAAATAAAATAATGCAGCAGTAGGCAACCTGGGGTAAAATCTAATGTAAGTCTTACTTAGAGTAGACCTATTGAAATGAATGGGGCTTCAGTTAGTCATGACTAACTTAAATCCCATTCATTTCAATGGCTCTACTCTAAGTAGGCCTTATGTCAGATTTTACCCTTGGTGTCCTTGAGATGTTTTGGACTACACTTCCCATAATCCCTGGTGATTGACTATGCTGGCTGTGGCTTGTGGGAGTTGTACTCCAAAATGTCTGGAGGGCACCAGGTTGCCTATTCTTGTTCAAATGTGCATGTATCACTTAAGGCAGCTTACAAAAAATACTACAGCCTAGTTAGGGGAATGAGATCATTGTAGGACAGCATATCCTCATCTGATCTCTCCAGTTCTCTGCAAGGTTATAGCTCCGTTGTCACATCTGTAATGTTGCCATTCTTAGTTAAATAGCATCAGCACTGCAAATTTCCTCCCTGGTGCATTTTGTATTTTTACCATTTAGTAACCTAGGCTCAGAGCTAGGGTGGCTATGTGTTCTGTTTTACAGCGGACAGTCCTCTATTTGATGCATCCTCTGTTTGAAAGGCTGTCCGGTCTGAGTCCAGTTTGAAGACAAAGAACCCAGGAGAGCAGGAGCCAAAGTTGTCCATCAGCAAAGTTGTCCATCAGCAGTTAGCAAATGGACAGTGGACTGAGCGGGCACACAGGTAGGGATGTTAGAGAATTCCGCCACGGATCCCAGGGAGGCCGAATTCCAGTGACTTCGGCCCCCCAGGATCTGTGGCAGAACGGAGCAACCTGTCCCACCACCCAGTGAAAGCCCCGCGAAACGGAGCTTACCTGGTTGTGGCTCCAGCGGTGGTGGTGGCAGTGGTGGCGGTAGCAGCTCTGGTGGCAGTGGCAGCGGCAGCTCCGGCGGCTCCAGCCGCTGCCGGGCTGCGGCCGCCATTTGTGTCCCTGGCAAGCCATGGACGCAAGTATCTACATAGTAAGTATCGACATAGCCTATCACGGCTCAGGGCAGGGACGCAAATGGCATAGCCACCGCCATTTGCACCCATGTCTTTAGCCGTGATAGGCTACGTATATATTTATGTAGCCTATCATGGCAAAAGATGGGGGCGCAAATGGTGTAGCAGCCGCCATTTGCACCCCTGTCTTTTGCCGTGATAGGCTACGTAAATAAATACATAGCCTATCATGGCAATAGGAAGGAACGCAAATGGCGGCCGCCGTAGCCGCCGCCATTTGTGTCCGTGTCTTTAGTCGTGATAGGCTACGTATATATTTACGTAGCCTATCATGGCTAAAGACATGGATGCAAATGGCGGCGGCTACGGCAGCTACCATTTGCGTCCCTGTGCAGCCCAGCGGCCAGATGTCCGGCTGCGGACGGCCCTGGCTGGTGGCTCCATGGAGTCACCGCAGAGCAGAACTGGCCAGGGAGCATTCTGGGGGGAGGGACGGAGTGCCTCCCACCCACCGCGGATTGCCTGGTGCAGAGCCAGGTAAGAGTTTCGTACATCCCTACACACAGGTCACCTGGTCGCAGTCCTCCCCACTACAGGGAGATTATGATATGTCTGTTTATTACGAGGATTCTGTCAAAGTCTGTATTTGGCCTGGATCCAGCACTGACATTGGTCAATCTAGCCCAGTATTGTATTATTACTACTACTACTACTACTACTACTTCTACTACTACTACTACTACTACTTACATTTCTATACCATCCCATAGCCAAAGCTCTCTGGGCAGTTTACAAAGAATTAAAACATTAATTTACAAAGAAAAGGCAGAGGTGCTCAATTCCTACTTTGGCTCAGTCTTCTCCCAAAAGAGGGTCTATGACCCCCCTGGCAAAGGCAAAGTACAGGCTGAAGGGGCAGGATTGCAGCTTGAGATCGACAGGCATATGGTCAAGGAACACCTCATTACTTTGAATGAGTTCAAATCTCCAGGGCCAGATGAACTGCATCCTAGAGTCATAAAGGAACTGGCAGAAGAACTCTCAGAACCGCTGTCTATTCTCTTCGAGAAATCATGGAGGACGGGGGAAGTGCCAGATGACTGGAGGAGGGCTAACGTTGTCCCTATCTTCAAAAAGGGTAAAAAGGAGGAACCTGGGAACTACAGACCAGTCAGTCTGACATCAATCCCTGGGAAAATTCTGGAGCAGATCATAAAGCAATCCATCTGGAAGCACCTTGACAACAATGCCGTGATTACTCGAAGCCAACATGGATTTGTCAAAAACAAGTCCTGCCAGACAAATCTGATCTCATTTTTTGATCAAGTAACCGCCCTTGTAGACCATGGGAATGCTGTAGACATCATATACCTCGACTTCAGCAAAGCTTTCGACAAAGTGCCCCATGATATCCTGATGAGCAAACTAGCTCAAAGTGGGCTAGATGAAACAACGATCCGGTGGATCCACAGTTGGCTACAGAATCAGACTCAAAGAGTGCTTATCAATGGGACCTTCTCAAGCTGGGGAGAGGTAACAAGTAGGGTACCGCAGGGCTCAGTCCTGGGCCCAGTGCTCTTCAACATTTTTATGAATGACTTGGAGGAGGAGGTGCAGGGAATGCTGATCAAATTTGCAGATGACACAAAATTGGGCGGGATAGCTAATACTTTGGAAGACAGAAACAAAATTCAAAGTGATCTGGATAGACTGGAGCGCTGGGCAGAAAACAACAGAATGGCATTTAATAGGGACAAATGCCAAGTTCTGCACCTAGGAAAAGAAACCAAATGCACAGTTACAAGATGGGGGATACGTGGCTCAACCACACTACAAGCGAGAAGGATCTTGGAATTGTTGTCGATCACAAGCTGAATATGAGCCAACAATGTGATGTGGCTGCAAAAAAGGCAAATGCTCTTTTGGGCTGCATTCATAGAAGCATCGCTTCCAAATCCCGGGAAGTACTAGTTCCCCTCTACTCAGCGCTGGTTAGGCCTCATGTGGAGTACTGTGTCCAGTTCTGGGCACCACACTTTAAGAAGGATGCAGACAAACTGGAGAGGGTTCAGAGGAGGGCAACAAAGATGATCAGGGGACTGGAAACAAACCCCTATGAAGAGAGACTCAAAGAACTGGGCATGTTTAGCCTTGAGAAGAGAAGACTGAGGGGAGATATGATAGCACTCTTCAAGTACTTGAAAGGTTGTCACAGAGAAGAAGGCCAGGATCTCTTCTTGATCATCCCAGAGTGCAGGACACGGAATAATGGGCTCAAGTGACAGGAAGCCAGATTCCGGCTGAACATCAGGAAAAACTTCCTGAGTGTTAGAGCAATACGACAATGGAACCAATTACCTGGGGAGGTGGTGGGCTCTCCCACACTGGAGGCCTTCAAGACGAGGCTGGACAGCCATTTGTCAGGGATGCTCTGACTTGGATTCCTGCATTGAGCAGGGGGTTGGACCCGATGGCCTTGTAGGCCCCTTCCAACCCTACTATTCTATGATTCTATGATTAAAAATACAGAATACAGAGGTCAAAAACTATTTACATAAAAATCGCATGAACAGACAATATACACAAGACTTAGACTCACTAAGGTTTCAGGCAGGAGTTTACCTGGAGATGCTGGGATTTGAACCTGGGACCTTCTGCATACAGAGCAGGTGTCTCTACCACTGAATTTCAGCCAGGGAGGAGGAGAAGACACAGAAGTCCCTTTGCACCAGTGGCATCCTTCCACCAGTGGAACATCGATGCTGGATCTAAGCCATGATTTCTAGAATTTGCGTTGATATTTGTCAATTAACAGATGCATATTTTATGCAAATACATCTCCTCTTCTGTCCTCTTTTTTTGGTGAACATAGAATCATAGAATAATAGGGTTGGAAGGGGCCTAGGGCTTTGTTTCCAGTCCCCTGATCATCTTTGTTGCCCTCCTCTGAACCCTCTCCAGCTTGTCTGCATCCTTCTTAAAGTGTGGTGCCCAGAACTGGACACAGTACTCCAGATGAGGCCTAACCAGTGCTGAGTAGAGGGGAACTAGTACTTCCCGGGATTTGGAAGCGATGCTTCTATGAATGCAGCCCAAAATAGCATTTGCCTTTTTTGCAGCCACATCACATTGTTGGCTCATATTCAGCTTGTGATCGACAACAATTCCAAGATCCTTCTCGCTTGTAGTGTGGTTGAGCCACGTATCACTCATCTTGTAACTGTGCATTTTCCTAGGTGCAGAACTTGGCATCTATCCCTATTAAATGTCATTCTCCTGTTTTCTGCCCAGCATTCCAGTCTATCAAGATCACTTTGAATTTTAAAGTTATTAGCTATCCTGCCCAACTTTGTGTCATCTGCAAATCTGATCAGCATTCCCTGCACCTCCTCCTTCAAGTCATTCATAAAAATGTTGAAGAGCACTGGGCCCAGGACTGAGCCCTGCAGTATCCCGCTCATTACCTGTCCCCAGTTTGAGAAGATTCCATTGATGAGCACTCTTTGAGTCCGATCCTGTAGCCAACTGTGGATCCACTTGATCTTTGTTTCATCTAGCCCACTTTGAGCTAGTTTGCTCATCAGGATATCATGGGGCACTTTGTCGAAAGCTTTGCTGAAGTCGAGGTATATTATGTCCACAGCATTCCCACAGTCCACAAGGGAGGTTACCTGATCAAAAAATGAGATCAGATTCGTCTGGCAGGATTTGTTGTTGACAAATCCATGTTGGCTTCGAGTAATCACTGCATTGTTTTCAAGGTGCTTCCAGATGGATTGCTTTATCATCTGCTCCAGAATTTTTCCCAGGGATTGATGTCAGACTGATTGGTCTGTAGTTCCCAGGTTCCTCCTTTTTACCCTTTTTGAAGATAGGGACAACATTAGCCCTCCTTCAGTCATCTGGCACTTCACCCATCCTCCACGATTGCTCAAAGATAATATACAGTGGTTCTGAGAGTTCTTCTGCCAGTTCCTTTATTACTCTAGGGTTCAGTTCATCTGGCCCTGAAGATTTGAACTCATTCAAAGTAATTAGGTGTTCCTTGACCATGTGCCTATTGAGCTCAAGCTGCAGTCCTGCCCCTTCAGCCTGTATTTCGCCTTTGCCAGGGGGGTCATAGACCCTCTTTTGGGAGAAGACTGAGCCAAAGTAGGAATTGAGCACTTCTGCCTTTTCTTTGTCACCTGTTATCATTTTGTCATCCTTATTTAATAGCTGTACTACCATTTCTTTCCTCTGTCTTTTACTATGCAAGTAGCTGAAGAAAGCTTTTTTGTTGCTTTTAGCATCCCTCGCTAACCTCAGCTCGTTCTCAAGGATCAAGTCAAAGATAGCCAATCCTCTAGTTCCTTCCTCTACTTTCTGTAGGAGGAAGTTATCCGCAACACAAGTCAGGAATTTCCTGGAGGGACCATGTTTTGCAGAATTTGTCTCCCAACAAATATCAGGGAAATTGAAGTCCCCCATTACTACTACATCATGCTTCCTTGAAACATTGGCAATTTGCTTTTCAAAAGTTTCATCCTCGTCTTCTCCTTGATTGGGTGGCTGGTAGTAGACTCTGACCACCATGTTCCTTTTATTCTTTGCTCCATTTATTTTGATCCAGATGCTCTCGATGGGGCTACCAAGCTCATCCTCCTGTATTTCTGTGCAGAGATACGTATTTTTCACATACAGTGCAACCCCACCTCCTTTTCTGTTCCTCCTGTTCTTGTTGAACAAGTTATATCCTTCAGTTGCTGTATTCCAGTCATGAGAGTCATCCCACCAAGTCTCAGTTACACCTATCAAGTCATAATTTCCCTCCTGTATTAAGAGTTCAAGTTCGTTCTGTTTGTTTCCCATACTCTGGGCATTAGTATATAGACATCGAAGACCATGTGCTTCATAGTCTGGCTTTCTTCCTACATGTGTGGGAAGACTATTATTGGGCGCTATCAGAGCTGTTCTCTCCGTTGCAGTGCATGCGCCTACGTCCATTGTTACCCCCAACATTACATCTCCCTTCCCCGTAGGATTCAGTTTAAAGCCCTCCTGATGAAGTTCTTCATGCTGTGGCCAAACACAGTCTTCCTCGCCTTTGTGAGGTGCAACCCATCCCTTGCCAACAGTCCAATTTTCCAGGAAGTATAGCCCGTGGTCCCAGAATCTAAATTTCTCATGTCAGCACCACCTTCGTAGCCAGTCATTCACACAGAGTATTTTTCTTTCCCTTTCTATCCCTCTTCTAACTACTGGAAGGATGGATTAGGGATGTACAAAATCCCTACCTGGCTCCGTGCCGGTCAATCCGCAGTCGGGGGGAGACGCTCTGTCCCTCCCCCCAGAATCCTCCCCGGCCGGCTCTGTGGAGCCACCGGCCGGGATCGGCTGCAGCCGGAGTTCCGGCGGCTGCCGGGCTGCTGCAGCCGCCATTTGCAACCTTGCAGTAAGCTGTGATAGGCTACCTAAGTATTTACATAGCCTATCATGGCTTACTGCAAGGCCGCAAATGGTGGCCGCTACGATGGCTGCCATTTGCAGCCACAGCAGCCTGGCAGCAGCCGGGAGACGAGCCGGAGCTGCCGCCACCGCATCTGCCACTGCCGCCGGAGCTGCCGGAGCCGCAGGATCCGCCACCAGGTATGTTCTGTCCCAGGGGGATTCTGTGGGGTGGTGGGGTGAGGGAGGCCATTCTGCCATGGATTCCGAGGGGCTGGATTCTAAAGAATCCGGCCTCACTGGAGTCTGTGGCAGAATTCTCTGACATCCCTAGAATGGATGAGAAAACTACCTGGGCCCCAAAGTTCTTGAGTTTCCTTCCCAAAGCTTCAAAGTCTGATATGATTTCTTCATGGCTCCGCTTGGCGGTATCATTTGTTCCACATGGATGAGAAGAAAGGGCTACCTGTCAGTGGGCTTTATGAGTGCAGGCAACCTTTCAGTCACATCTCTAATCCATCCTCCTGGGAGACAGCATACCTGGTGAATCCACAGGTCTTCACGACATACTTGGGTTTTGATCCCATGCAGTGAGGGGTCTCCTGCTACTACTACTATTCTCTTCTTGTAGTTGTAGGCCTTGGTTTCATTGCCTCTGCTTGGCTGACCTTCAGCCTCTTGCTTGCTCTCATGCAGGTTCCCCTGCAATCCTTCCTCTGCAGGCTGCCCTCCAGTCTCATCCGCAAGTACCTGGAATCAGTTCCACAGCTCCACTGCCTCCACTGGAGCAGAGTGGCTTCTAGTTCTTCTGCTCCTAACTGTCACCCTTTTCCAAGGAGTATCCTCTACTGCATTTTTCCTCACCTCAGCAGTTTCCTTTTCTGCCTCAGCTTGCTGTTGCTCTTCTAGCTTCTGTTCTTCCCTTTGCTGCTGTAGTTCCCCCATTCTGTCCAAGAACTCTTCGTGTTCTCTTATTCCCCGGAGGGTTGACAGTCGCCGCTCCAGTCCTCTTACTTTTTCTTCCAACAGCGTGATCAACTTGCACTTTTTGCACGTGTAGGCCATGTTGTTCTCAGGCAAGAAAGCAAACATTGTGCACACCTTGGAGAGTCTTGTCCTTGCATAGCCTCTTTTCCCTTTTTGTGTTTAGCTTTCTGATTGTTCTAGAGTAGCCTGTGCCTGGTGCTCTACTCACTGGAGGTTATAAACAGAGTCCCACTGGTATGGAAGTGTGTGTTTCAAGGCAAATAAATTTTAAAAATGTTAAATGATGCCTTTCCTGCTTTTGGGTGATGCAAAAGTGACCACCCTACTCAGAGCTGGTGAAGCAGGCATGTTCAGGTAGTAGATTTGGGGGCGGAGGGTGGGGAATGAAGGCAAAAAGACTTTTTAAGGTGTCAGCCATAACAGGAATGGGGGATGCTATTTGGTACTCTGCTTCAAGCAGCAAAATGTAGTCCATGTCCATCAGCAAACAAATATTGTGTGCTGGGCATCGCTGCTGGGCCCACCCTTCTGGTTATCCTACAGCATCTTGGTAGGAGGACTATAGCTGGAAGTCATTCAAGATCAAGAGTCCTCTTGAGGCTTGGAGTCTCTGCTTGTTGGTAGTTTTGAATGCTGTCCCAGACTCCCAGTGAGGTCTGCCCGGCATCCACATTGTCATCTTTTTGGCACCAGGTTAAGACTTTACTCTACTCCCAGGCATTTGACAGTATATGATGGAGCTTTTTAATTTAGTTGTTTTATCTAAATTCTTGTATTTTTTTGTTAATTGTTTTTGGCTGTTTTAAATTGTTTTAAATTTTATATGTTTTAATCCTTGTTGTAAGATGCCTTTAGTCTTTTTTTTTAGAGAGGCATCAAATAAAATATAATCATAATATCATAATAAATATCATAATAAACATCATAATAAATAATGCTACCAGTAATTAGAAGGTAAATTTAAAGTTGTGATTAAATCTTTCATTGTCTAAATACACTGGTTAATCAATCCAACATTGTCTTCCATCAGTATTTGAACTGACGACATTTGCCAAATTCCAGATGCAGCAAATGTCATTTTAGCTCGAATCCTTGGCCATTTAGCACAGTAAATTCACCAGCTTGTCTACTATAATAGATAGTGTATTCTAATAGACAGGGTTTGTTTCTAGCATATCAATTTCATGCAAGAAGCTAATGTGAAGTTCTAACTCAGCATGTTGTAAAGTCTCACTTCCACTCCAATAATGCATGTACCAAGCACAGGCGAAGCTGAAGGTCACTTAATTTACTTTTACCCAGTTTTATCCTACTCCCATTAGCACTCTAATGTCTGGCAATACGTCTGGCAATGCACAGCAAATGATGTTTATAACACTATATAGATCCCTGGTGCTATATTTAGCATCCTAATAATACAAATGCTGACAAATTTGTAGGCTATATAAAATGGGTAACACGTCCCTTTCTTGAAATGCTCCGCTCAGCACATTATCTTCACTAGGCAGATTTTGTGTTAACCTATTTTTATTCTGGATTCAACAGTGCCGAGTAACTATTCCCAGATCCAATCGTTATCCACTGTGGTGCAGGGGCCGTTCCCCAACCTGGTGCCCTTCGGATGTGTTTGACTGCAATTCTCACCATTCCCATCATTATGGGAGTTGCAGTTCAACTTATCTGGAGGGCACCAGCTTGGGGATGGATGTTCTAATCCCAGACTGCAGTGTGTGTGTGTGTGTGTGTGTGTGTGTAGAAAAAACACAAGGGTGAAATGAATGACATGGTTCCTTCCCCAAACCACTGTTTATAAATGAATTTGTGGATGCATAGAAATGGGACTCCAGCTACCTGCTCACATGATCGGGCAGCATGGAAGCTGCTGTGGTGCAGCTAGTTCTCATGCTCCCGGGGTAGCATGGGAAATCCTAGGCCATGGGTGAGCAGCCCACACTGTGGCTCCTTTCCATGCCAGCACTGACTGATCCAACCCAAGGCATGATGCTGGTTTGGGGAGGAGCTGCAGAATGAACATAAGAACAGCCCACTGGGAGCATATTGCACCAGTTCTGAAGGGGTTGCACTGGCTGCCAATCAGCTATTGAGCCAAGTTCAAGGTGCTTGTGTTGACATATAAAGCCCTTATGGCTTAGGACCTGGATACCTCATGGACTGCCTTCTCCCTTTTGTACCTGCCCAGACATTATGATCTACTGGAGATGCCCTCTTGATGGTGCCTCATTTGCCAGGGATTCTATGTATGGCAACCCAAGAGAGGGCACTCTCGATACAGGGACCCCAACTGTAGAACCCCCTCTCCTCTCACATACAGTTGGCAAGTCTCATACGTTTTCAGCATCAACGAAAGACCTGCTTGTTCACCCAGATTTTGATCGAATTAAGGAAGTTATTCATCTGCGCTTTTGTTCTCCCTGGGGGTACTGTACCCCTGCTTTGGGATTATTTTATGATAGAAAGCAGGTAATGAATGAATGAATGAATGAATGAATAAATAAATAAATGATAAATAAAGAAGCACCCTGTTGAATCTGACCAAAAGTCCATCTAGTACAGCATCCTGTTTCCTATAGTGGCCAAAGAGATGTCTCCAAGAAGCCCACAAGCAGGGTATTAAGGCAATAACTCTCTCCTGTGGTTGCTGTACTGCAACTGCTAATTTTCATGGCATACTACCCCTGTACCTGGAGGTTCCATATATACATCATGACTGGTGGCCATTGATACAGTTATTAGCCATGAAAGGGATCCTCCCAACTAGCCTTGTCTTTCTCATATTACCCTGGCAGGACGCTCATGCTGGTGTCGGGCTCCCAGCTGGCTCAACCCAGGGGAGACCTCTTTGGAGAAGGTGGACTGGGATTCCTCAGCAAGCCCTACACCAGCTTTCCCCAACCTGATGCCCTCCAGATGTTATGGCCCACAACTCCCATCAGCCGCAATCAGCCTCACCAATGGCCAGGAATCCTGGGAGTTGTAGTCCAAAATATCTGGAAGGTGCCAGGTTGGGGGAGGCTGCCCTGCGGCCACAGAAGACAGGGGGCAACCTGAGCAGTCCCATTGCAGGGCTGCCTCACTTGAGGTCTCAAAGAACCCTTTTGAACCTATCCTGAGCTGTGGTTCATAGAGTCATAGAATCATAGAATAGTAGGGTTGGAAGGGGCCTACAAGACCATCAAGTCCAACCCCCTGCTCAATGCAGGAATCCAAGTCAGAGCATCCCTGACAGATGGCTGTTCCTGATTCTCCTTCCTCGCCCCATGGCTCCCCAGAGCACCAGTGGTCCCGGACCAGGTGGGACACTCAGAGTAGCCCCACCTGGTTCTGCCTGGTCGACAGAAGACCCTTTCACACAGAGTTTACTCTGGAGGAAAGGGGTCTACACAGGAGCAGGCATCTACTCATGAGATCCAACTGTAGCCACTGAAGAAATAGACCCAGCTACAACTGGTGAATCAGAGACAGCCAGTATATAAACCCTCTTTGGCTGGGCCTATATACTGGGCTATATACCTTGGGTGGGTGAACAGTTCTCATTGAGCCCCCAGGCACCAGCTGTGTGCTCAGGACAACCACCCACTCACAGGAGAGGATGGAACAGTCAGGGACAGCAATGAGATGTAGGTGACTCCCCTTTGGAAGGTGACATTTTTCTCCACCCCAACGGGGAGCATTCAGATTTCTCTTCTGCTCCCTCGCCATTACAGTTCCGGCAACTATGGAGCTACAGTACCAAAGAGCTATTCCAGCGACAGGACACCTTCTTTGATTCTACCCCCCTGCCCACTGCACCAAAGCCTGAATTTCAATGATATGTTGGAATACAGTGATGAAGGGGCCCAAGTCCACCAATCACCATTCACACTGTTGCCTTTTATCTTGACGAGATCCCTTTTGTCGCATAATTATCATCTTCCAAATCTGAAACCGCTGAGGGCGATGTCTTGTACATCAACAAGCTCAAAGTAAAGTCCATAACAGTGGAACTGATTGGATTTGTTAGCTCTACTCCATTGCAAAGCAAGGGAGGTTAAAAGAAAATGGTCCCGCAGAGACGCTTTGTCTCTGGAACTCCCAAGGGCTTTCTGGTCATACATCTGGTGCTCCATCCCCTTCTGCCAGCAGGATCACGAACAGTTTTGATCACAGAAGTTATCCCTTTGATCTCCGCTAATGACATGCCCATGCCTGTGCCATATTGGAGTAATGAGTTGACTGTTGTCATGGGAACTATGACAGTTCAGCGGCGTGCCGAGATTGCAATCCTGTCACATGTCGCAGATTCTGGAATGTGTTGAACTTGGTATTCCAGCTTACACAGGGGCTCATCAGAGTTCTGGGAAAACAGAGCAGCAAAGTTATGGGTATTTGCTTGTAAGTGAGATCTAGAACTGTGTGTCTTCCGAATAGGGTTAGCAATGGCCATTAGTCATGATGGCTAGACAGAACTAAGGACAGGTGAGCACCATATTTGGGACAAAAGGAACTTGAGATTAAAAACATTTGGATACGGGAGAAATCGGAACTGACAGGTTTGTCCATCCAGGCCCAGGGCTTTGAGCACTTTGTTCTTAAAAGTCTGGGTTTGAATCCCTGTGTATTCCAGTGGAAGCTGGTGGCTCCAATGTCAGTGGGGTAGTGAATCCTCTCTGGGTTTCGGTCAGAACGCTAAAGGAGCTATCCAAGGTATGGAGTCAGCTCTGACTGTCTGTTCTGACTGAAATCCAGAGAGGATTCACCACCCCACTGACATTGGATCCCCCAGCCCCCACTGGTATATTCTGCCATGTTTGTGGTGCTAAATTAGGGTCACCACTTCTCTTTTTTTTGGTCAGCCTCTTCACCGTTTAACAGCTACGTGCCAGGCAGGCACAACATGGTCCTCTCTATGCTGGGAATAGCTGTGCCTTCTGAATTGGGCTGGTGCAGTTGGACAAGAATTTTGTTTCAGTTTGTTTTTGATAAGAACCTACCAACATTCACAAAGTTCTTCATGTTCAAGAGAGGAAGACAACTTGGGATTTAAAAAACCCAAATACAGGAGGAAGCAAAACTGACAGATATAGAACAGAGATGAGGAATGTGTGGCCCTCCAGATGTTGTTGGACTGCAACTCACACCATCTCTCGCCATTGGCTAGACTGGCTGGGGATGATGGGAGATGCAGTCTGACAACATCTGGAGGGCCACACATTCCCCACTCCTGATATAGAACCTCCTTGTTCAGATTTAGTATTCCAGGAAATATCCATTGCTGGGGAGCAACAGCAGGAAAGGGCTGTTTTCTTCATTATGCCCTGCTTTGGGGCTTCCCTGAGGCATCTGGCTAGCTACCATGGGAAGCTGGATGAGATCTTTTCTGATCCATAATGACTAGGATCCCATATGATCTCTATGGGAAGATCATTCTACATGGTGGATGCCACCATCAAGAAGGCCCTCCTCCGCCCCACCATCAAATGAACCTCAGTAGGTCGGGATATGGTAAGCAAGGCCTCCACCTCAGAATGTAAAGACCAGGGCAGCCTACACAGGAGCTACAATTAAGACCATCCTGTTATGGTCTTAACTGGTATGATTCTACCCATGGCCCATCCTGTACAAATACCAGATGTTTCTCTGTAATAACCATGAGCATTTAGCTTCCAGTTATACTCCTGAAATGCTGTGCCCGGGTGGAGAAAGAGATGAGGCAGCATGCAACAAACACAATCCTATTACTGGTGGAATTAACATACTAGAAAGATAGAGCATGGGTGTGTTCTTCAATGAGTCTTGAGGGCTGAATTCAGGCTCCACACAGGTGATGGTAACCTAAGTGGATTATTAACGGTTTTATAGTTGATGTGGTTTCTTGGGAGGGCTCTTAATACAGGCTGGTGCAGGATTTTTCCTAGGCTGAGGGAAGACACAGAGTGAAAAGTCTGGAGGTAGGTTTGTACTTAAGGGAACAGCACACTGTGCTACCAAAGGTGTCAGCTGCATCTCAAATTCACCCCCATGCAATGCCTAGTTCAGCTATAATCTTGTGTCCTAACATTACTATGAAGTGCATTTTAACTCCCCCCCCCCCTTTACATCATTGGAAACAAACATCACAATGGTGTCAGGACAGCTCCATGTGCATGCATGCATTCTTTCTTTTTTCTAAAACATTTACCCCCTACTCTTTAGCCAGGAAGGCTCCCAGAACAGTTTACAGATCAATTTAAAAAAGCCAGTCCCTGCCCTTGGGTTTACAATCTAAAAAGGACACAAAAGGAAGAGGGGATGGGGAGGGAAAAGGAAAACTAGAAAACAGAGTCACCATTTCTTAAGGTCATAAGGTTGTTATAATGAGCAGCCGTAATGGCTGCAATGCAGCCAGATCTTGGTCTTTACTAGCTGCCTGAAAGGGAAGCAGTTCAAAGAGAGGAGGACCCAAACACTGCTGGTCTCTCAGCTGGTCCTGATCTCTCCCTCTCTCTCTCTCTCTCTCTCTCTCTGATTCACCACACATGGCTAAAATCCCACATCCTTACTGGGGCTTTTGCTTCTGGATTCTTTGAGGGATTATGATTGGCTCCTTTACACAGGCTGACACGTGCTTTGAATCGCGGACTTCCTTTCTTGGCAAGTTCTATATATTTCCTTTTACAGCCACTACAGTGGTTATAGCGCAACTCCATCATTACCCACAGCCAATATATTGGATTAATGTTCCCTATTGGGTTATCTCCGATCTTTTCAAGAGCAGGATAAAGGTTAGAAAATGCGGGATATGCCCTGGAGACTGACGATGTCAATGAGTGACCGATCATAAGCATTCAATAAAAGCCTCATATAGAAATGCTCTCTCTCCCTCCTCTGCAGCCTGATGGAATAGCTGCTGCATGATAGTTGGGAAAGAGGCAAATCCAGATGAAGCTGGCTTCTCAGCAGGGTTGATGGTGGCCCTGCTTTCCTTATCTCCCTGTTCTACAGCCTGATTTCCCTCTCTGTCCCTGCTGCAGCCTTCTTTGTAACATGTAGTTCCCCATCTTAAAAATGAGCACTATTGAAATCATGAGATATATTCCCTAGTAAATAAAGATTTGCACTGGAGTGTTAGATAACCAAACCAAGTATTTATAAAATCATTTTCCCTCCAAGTAAGATGAAATTTTGGGAGATCCTTCAATTTAAAAAAGGCTGGAGTGGCACTCTGCCCACCCCAGCAGTATCCAACTGTTAAATCCAAATCCAAATATTGTTCACAGCTAATATTCTCTGTTAATTCTTACACTCTGTTTTCACAGTCCAATTCCTCTGTTGAAATACAGTCAAGAATTTAAGACTGCTGCTG
Source organism: Heloderma suspectum (assembly GCF_057233095.1). Taxonomy (NCBI): domain Eukaryota; kingdom Metazoa; phylum Chordata; class Lepidosauria; order Squamata; family Helodermatidae; genus Heloderma; species Heloderma suspectum. Next base: position 31,119,046 of record NC_139460.1, on the reverse strand, counting down.
CTCTGTGTGTTCTGATAACCCTGGGATTCCTTGTTCAGAGAAAAACGACAGGCTATTATTGCATGCGGTAGTTTCGTCTTCACAGAGGTTCCTTCTAAATAGTAAATAGCAATTTTGGCTCCAGCCAATCAAACAGAGATTCAGGAAAAATGAGATCACAATGTGAGCCAAAGGGGGGGGGGATTATAGCACATAAGAGCAATGTATCACAGAGAATGAAACAAATTTTGCTGACCGTTTCATTGAATGCCACAAAGGTGAATCCAAACAAGAGGAAATCCAGCGTATTGCTACAGAAATAAAAGGACTGAGATATTCATTTGGGGAACAGAGTAAATACATACATATAGTGACTGTACACTGGAAGGATTTCAATGGCAAGTTTGCCCACTTTTTCTGACAGTGCAGTGCTTTGAGCTACAGTAACTAGAGATGGACAGATCACTCTATTCCAGGACTTTCTCAGTTTTGTATGTGTTCCATTCCTATGTCCGTTCCATCCTGTTTCCACATCAATGTGCAAATTTGAAAAACAAAACACCCCCATGAGCATTCACAATATTGTAATGCATTTTCCTTATCAAATGCACATGTTTTTGTATGCATTTTATCCCCAAATGTGCATTTGTGTATGCATTTTAGCCTAAAATGCTCCAGTTGATATGCACTTTGAGACGTTCTTTGAGCTGAGAACTGTGTTGCATAATTTGGAGCAGTGCAAAAAGGATAACTGCATTCCAATCCATGTATTATTTGTCTGTTGATTTATTGATTACGTTTCTATACTGCCCCATAATATTAGCCTGGGAAGTGCAAATTAGGTTGGTTAGCTTAAAAATGTGGACCAAGGTGCTGAACCTATTATGGGGATAGGAGCACATTGGAGAGCTCCTTTAGAGTTCTGGCTGGTTTTGACTGAAACCCAGAATAGAATCATAACCCCATCGCAATCGGAGCCACCAAGCTGCAACATTTTGTTGTAGGTCTCACTTGCCAATTTCATCTGCAACTGTCAAACAAGATAACCGTGGCCTTTAGCAGCTTGCATCCACATGGTTCAAATCAGCACAACAGTTTGTGCCACAAAAGAGTCATTTTCTATCCCTATTCACTATCTACTTTGCAGATCTCCATCAAGATGACAGAGCAATGGGTGGACTGACCGTGGCCATCACTGCAGCCTTCAGCGCTAACAGCCTTTCCTCTCTGCCATATGATCTTCAGGGAAACTGCTGATTTTGCTGGTTAGTTTTGCAACAGTGAGTTAATTGCCCAGGAAGGTAATCTTGTTCTCTTTATGAAGACTTGTTTTTGTATATCACTTAGACATTTCTTCAATATAAGTGATGCATAAATAACATTAAATAAATATGCCATTGTTCAGTTGTTACGTCATGTCCGACTCTTCGTGACCCCATGGACCATAGCACGCCAGGCCTTCCTGTCCTAAATATGCCATATCTGCCTTTAATCTGGTTGCTGGTTTTATGATGTTTTGAGTATCATGTTTTTACATAATGCCACTTAAGTCAGGGCACAATCCTTTGCATGTTTAGACAGAAAAAAGTCCTACAACTCCCAGCATGCCCCACCCAGCCAAGCTGTAGCACTTTTTTCTGTCTAAACATACATAGGATTACACCTTTAAGCACTTTAAGCACTTCGACCCCTTGATTTCAGTGGAAGAGATTTTTGCTAAACTCACCTCCTGGACTCAGTGGAGCTTATAAGTGCTTTCGGTTTCCCAGAATTGACTTGTGAGAATTGATGGTAATGAATACAAGTAGAATTGATTAAGAAATTATTATTGTAACTGGATTTCTCTCTCTGTGATAATTCACCCTTTGTCTTCTAATGTTGTTCTGGTTAATTGGAGATAGAATCATAGAATCATAGAATAGTAGGGCTGGAAGGGGCCTACAAGGCCATCGAGTCCTACCCCCTGCTCAATGCAGGAATCCAAGTCAGCGTATCCCTGACAGATGGCTGTCCAGCCTCGTCTTGAATGCCTCCAGTGTGGGAGAGCCCACCACCTCCCTAGGTCATTGGTTCCATTGTTGTAGTGCTCTAAGAGTCAGGAAGTTTTTCCTGATGTTCAGCCGGAATCTGGCTTCCTGTAAGTTGAGCCCATTTTTCCGTGTCCTGCACTCTGGGATGATCGAGAAGAGATCCTGGCCTTCCTCTCTGTGACAGCCTTTCAAGTACTTGAAGAGTGCTATCCTATCTCCCCTCCGTCTTCTCTTCTCAAGGCTAAACATGCCGAGTTCTTTCAGTCTCTCCTCATAGGGCTTTGTTTCCAGTCCCCTGATCATCTTTGTTGCCCTCCTCTGAACCCTCTCCAGCTAGTCTGCTTCCTTCTTAAAATGTGGTGCCCAGAACTGGATGATGTAACTCAGCCTTCCGCAACCTGGTGCCCTTCAGAAGTGCTGGGCCAGAACTCCCAGCATCACCCCACCAGCATGAGGGGGCATTAGGTTGCTGGGAATTTTAGTCCAACGTTTCTGGAAGGCACCAGGTTGGAGAACGCTGATATAACTAAACACAGATATCGTAACGTCATAAGGGATGGAATGCATTGGGTAGAATCCAACTGAAGTCCTACTTACAGTCGACCCTGTGACAATTCCACATGCACAAATGTATGTATATAGTAAAGGTTTTTATGTGTCTGGTGGCTGGTATGTCTTTGGAATGATTGACAGGTGAGTGTGAGGCGGGGTTTTGACAGAGCGTAGGCAAGAATGACTGCTTGGCAAGTGGAAGAAAGGGGGAGTGGCTGAGTGAGAATGGAATGCAGTGTGATTGGTTGAGAGCTTGTGCAGAAAAAAGGTGGGGTGATTGCTTCTAGGGAGTCGGATCAGTCTGGGGGGGAAGGTAGATTAGGTAGAGAAGTCTGAGCTGACATTGGGAGATAAGAGTGAGAACATCTAGTGAGATATTCTGTGGGATAGAGAGTGTGTCAGAAAGTGTGAGAGAGAGTGTGAGAGGTTTTTTGAACATAGAGCTAAAAGCAAGAGTGTTGACTTATTTTAATTATCATCCCTGATATCCTTTCCTCATCCCAACCCAGTTCCTATTTCTAATCCTGTTGTACCAAATAAACCTCCTTTGTTTTCAGTTTTTAAAGACAGTTTCCTTTTAGGAAGGGTTTCGTGGAATCACCCCCATGTGCTGGCTGCTTGGTCTGTGCTACCCAAAAGAAAGAAAGCAGCTCTAGAAGGGTTGTTGGTGGCAGTAATTGTGAGGGTGGTGAAGCATCACAATACGCAAACAGAGGGTTGTGGGTGAGAGCCTAAAAGTGGCAACGTGAGGAGAGACACTGACCAAAGCACCTGACCTGGTGACTTGAAGTAGGATTGTGAGGTGGTCAAAAAGGCTTCAGGTCCTCACAGACCCAATGGAGTGAAAGAGACTAAGTTAGTCATGCTCCTGGTGGTTCCACATGGATCTATGGCCTGATTGGAGTCCATCCGGAGAAGAGCCTTCAGCATGGTGGCCCCCTTTCTTTGGAACTCCCTGCCCCTGGAGCTCAGGCAGGCGCCAACACTGTGCTGCTTTCGGCGCCTCCTGAAAACAGCTCTTTTCCAGGAAGCCTTCCTTAACTAACCAGCCACAGTTTTTATTAGCATTCTGTTTTTAAAAGAACAATTTTAATAGATATGGAGCAGTATACAAATGCTGTAAATAAATAAATTCCAATGGGTCTACTCTGAGTAGGACTTTAGTTGGATTCTGCCCCTTATGTTTTTTACTTAGTGCATGGATTATTGCAGGACCTCAAGCATACTTGTAGTTCATAAAGTCATTTACATTTGAATTATCCTTCCAGAAATGAGCTGCTGTTTCACTGCCCTACAGGTAAGGGCCATATACATGTGGAAGCAGGTATTGCTAGATGCATGATTGCCCAGCCTGATTTGCTATCCAGAGCTTTGTGTTTACAGCCCCATTTCCATAGGAAAGTAGGAAGTTGCCTTACACTGAGTCAGTATTGTATTGTCAACGCTGACTGGTAGCAGCTCTCCAAGGTTTCAGACAGAATTCTGCCCTAGCCCTATCTGGAGAAGCCGGGGATGGAACCTGGAACCTTCTGCATGCAAAGCATGTATTTTTTTATTATTACATGGATTGATTGATTGATTGATTTAAAACATTTGTATCCTGCCCTATATCATTAAGATCTCAGGGCGGAGTGAGTTGGAACCAAAGTTGCTCTGGCAGCTTCCCCATGGGTTCTCCGTGGGAGCTTTCTCAAACAGCTTTTTAAAAGGTTGAAAAACCTTTTCATCTCCCCCCTGGAATTAAAAGGGGGGCAAGGCAGCTCTGGATAACATCTTGGAAAAAAGTATCCCCCACAAGATGGGGGGGCTGGACTCCAGGATTATCTCCCCAGAGCTTTACCAATGCAAAAAGCTGTACTGAGACTCCTATTTCATAGGAGAAAACAGGGCTGGCATGTTCCATAATAGTATATGCTTTAAGAAATATCAACAACTTCTGAAGGATGATTTAAGAAATGTTAACAATATTTGAGAACATCTGAGGACCTGTAAGATCTGTTTGAGAGAAACATGTCTGCGCCGAGGAGAAGAAAGGAACTGGCATCAACTCCCCCTGCACCCCATGTGTCAAAAGTTTTGAGAACAGAAGATATAGGGGAATTATTTACTCTGATAAACACTTTATCTTCGCAATTTACAGAGCAAGACAAAAGGGTGGATTTAATTCAAAATTCCATCACCACCTTGCAAGGAGCTGTAGATTTAATTAATGCATCATGGCAAAAAATGGAGATGAAAATTAATGAGCTAGAAGACTGAGTGGCAGGAAATGAAACTACAACACAAATTTGTTTTAAAAATGCCTCTGAGCGAATTTCTCAACTGGAGGCCTTCATTAGGAGATCCAATGTACATATTATTGGGATTAAAAATCTGTCTAATGATGTAAAATTGCCTATTTTTTTGGATAAACTTTTGCATGAGATACTCCTTATCCCATCTGATTATTTACTTGATTTTGAGCAGGCATTTCATGTGCCAAATGCTAAAGGGACTGATTACATGATCACAGTTCAATTTGCAAAAGTCTCCACAAAGAATTATATCCTGCATTTGGCAAGAGAGGGTGGAAGCCTTTCCTGGAAACAAGATAAAATTATGTTATTTCTAGACCACATCAAAGAGGTGGCAAATAAAAGAAGGCAATTTATCCAGGGATGTACGAAAGTCACTTACCTTTCGCAGATTATGTTGATGGGGGGGGAGGCGCTCCATTCCTCCCCCCGGAATCCTGGACGGGGGGGAGGCGCTCCGTTCCTCCTCCCGCAGAATCCTGGCCGGCCGGCTGTGCTCTGCAAGGATACTGCGGAACCGCCAGCTGGCTCCACCAGCAGCCGGACATCCGGCCGCTGGCTAGCAGGGATGCAAATGGCGATGGCCGTAGCCGCCGCCGTTTGCGTCCCTGCAGTCAGCCGTGATAGGCTATGTAAATGTTTACGTAGCCTATCATGGCTGACTTAAAAAAAACAACAACACGCGTACACAAATGGCGGCGGCCATGGCCACCGCCATTTGCGTTCCTTATTTTGGCACGTCTTAGCCTACGTCAAGATTTACGTAGACTCAGACGGCGAAAATAAGGGGAACGCAAATAGCATAGCATCCACTACGCTATTTGCGTTCCCCTTATTTTCGCCATCTTAGTCTACGTAAATCTTGACGTAAACTAAGACGTGCCAAAATAAGGAATGCAAATGGCCGTGGCCGCCGCCATTTGTGTACGCACGTTGTTGTTGTTGTTTTAAATCAGCCATGATAGGCTATGTAAACATTTACGTAGCCTATCACGTTTTTTAAAAAAAAACTTAGCCGTGATAGGCTACGTAAATCTTTATGTAACCTATCATGTCTTTTTTTTTTTTAACTGGAAATGGCGGCAGTGGCAGCCGGTCAGAAGACCGGCCGCCGCAGCTGCCACCGCCGCACCACCACCGGAGCCGCCACTGGAGCCGCCGCCGCCAGGAAGATCCACCCCAGGTAAGTCTTGTCCTGGGGGGGCAGGGGGGCAGACCATTCCGCCACCGATTTCGGGGGGCCGAATGCGCTGGCATTCGGCCTCCCTGAGATCCGTGGCGGAATTCTCTGACATCCCTAAATTTATCAAAGCAAAAAATATGGCAAAACAAATGAACATACAATGTTATTTAAAATATCCTGTTACACTTTGTATTGTGTCTGAAGGTCAGATGAAGAAGTTTCTAAATCATGAAATGGCGGAGGCATGGCTGAATGTAAAAATGCATGAGAATTCTGTTACAATCCCATGAACTGGAATCTTTAAACAAGCTTTGTTAACTGTTTGTGTTTAGTCTACATAATCCAGGCTAGCTCAGAAGATAAATGATTATACATATATTTCATCTTTCATTTTTTCTTGCTTTTCTTTATATTTTTTATTTCAAAATAGATAATATATCTAGTATAAAATATATTACTGACTGTTGAAGGTTTATATTAAGTTTTATTATTATATAACACTATATATTTATTATTATTAATAATAATAATAATATAGGCTTCTGGGAATGAATTGTAGACCTGTTTCTTTGATATAAGATTGATGATATGATATTGAAATGTAAGGTTGTTTATTAAACTGTAAAATTTTTAAGCTTATATAGTTTTTAAAATAGAATGGCATCGGAGGCCGGGGGGTATTGGAGTTTAAACGTAATTCTTTAAAGGGGAGGGAGAGGGAGAGGGGGAGGGAGGGATGGGAAAAGAATCTTTTGTCTTCACTTCCTTTTCTCCTCCCTTTTCCTTTTCCTTTTTGCTTTTTCCCTCTCTCTTTGTTATTGTGGTGTCCTCATCAGAATATTGTATTGTTGCTAATTGTAGTATTGATCAGGTTGATGGTAATTTTGGTATTGTTTATTTCATTTATAAAGATAAAATAAATAAAAATATATTTTAAAAAAATCTCAGGGCAGAGAACAGATAAAATCAATTTAAACAGTATAAAACAATAAACAATTTAAACAGCTAAAAGCATATTAAACCATTAAATGGCTGGATGGGGAGGAATAGGCTGAAGCTGAACCCTGACAAGACCGAGGTACTTTTGGTGGGAGACAAGAGGAGGCTGGGGGATGTTGACCTGGTGTTGAATGGGGTACGGCTACCCTTGATAGACCAGGTCCGCAGCCTGGGGGTCATTTTGGACTCCCAGCTGTCCATGGAGGCTCAGGTGTCAGCTGTGAGCTGGACAGCGCTGTATCAACTCCATCTGATACGGCGGCTGCGCCCCTTCCTTCCCGACCATCTGCTCCCATCGGTAGTACATGCCCTGGTCTCCTCTCGTTTCGACTACTGTAATGCGCTCTACGTGGGGTTACCCTTGAAGATGGTTCGGAAACTGCAGCTGGTACAGAACGCGGCGGCTCACCTGATTAAAGGCAGCCGCTGGTGAGATCACATCACTCCAGTGCTGAAGGAGTTGCACTGGTTACCAGTTGTTTTCCGGGCCAAATTCAAGGTGCTGGTTTTGACCTTTAAAACCCTATATGGTTCCGGCCCAGCCTATCTTAAGGAGCGCCTCCAGCAGCACCAGACAGGCCGCTTAACAAGATCAGCCTCGGATGGCCTTCTCTCTGTCCCATCAGCCAGGACAGCTAGACTGGTGGGGACGAGGGAGAGGGCCTTTTCTGTGGTGGCCCCCACTCTGTGGAACTCCCTCCCTAGGGAACTCCGTCATGCCCCCTCTTTAATGAGCTTCCATCATGCATTAAAAACGTGGTTGTTCAGGCAGGCATTTGGGGTGGGTTAGGGTATTTTAGAAAATGTTTTTATTGTAGAATTTTATTGTTTTAAACTGTTTTTATTGTATGTTGTACATCGCCCAGAGTGGCCGGGTGACCAGCCACATGGGCGATTAATACATTTAATAATAAATAATAAAATAAATAAATAAATAAGCTAATACCAATTAGAAAAGCTAGAACAATAAAACACTTAGAACAGTGTGCAACTTTAGGGAATTCAATTAGCCCTCAAGGGCTTTGGTGAAAAGCCATGTTTTAACTTGGCTTCCACCACAGTGTATTTCTCATACTGGTGGGACGCAGAGGAGAGCCCCTCCAGAAGAACTCAATCCTCAGGCAGGCATATATAAGGGGAGGGATTCCCTCAAACATTGTAGTCCCAAGCTGCTTAGGGCTTTAAATTTCATCACTAGCACCTTGAATTCCGACCAGAAATGTATTGACAGCTGGTGCAATTCCTTTAAAACTGATGTTATATGATCTTCCTGTGATGTTCCAGTCAACAGCCTAGCTGCTGCTTTTTGCAATTGCTGCAACTTCTGAGTCATCTTCAAGAGCAACCCCATATAAAGTGCATTGCAGCAGTCTAATCGGGAAGTTACCAGCGCATGCACTACTGTGGCTGGGTTATCCCTTATTTATATCACATCTTTCCCCCTAAGGCATCTTACATGGTTCTCCTCCTCCTCTCTGTTTAATCCTCACAACAACCCTGTCAGGTAGGTTAGGCGGAGAGCAAATGACTGGCCCAAAGTCACCCAGTGAGCTTCATGACCGAGTGGGGACTAGAACCCAGATTTCCCAACTCCCCATCCAACACTCTAGCCACTACGCCACACCGGTAAAGCAGGTATGCTACCACTGAGCTGTGCTCCATTCATATATTCAGTATATACAGCTAGATATACCGAATAGCACAGTCAACTGTTTGGGTAGGGGACTACACTTAGTTCTTCCCCCTCCCCTCTCCCCATCAACAACTTGTTGTGCTTGCATTGGTCTGGATCAGGGCCTTTCTCTTTTCTTCAAGGAACTTGGCACTCTCCTCCGGCTGGCAAGCAAACAGTGAAATACTCACATTTTCATTAAAGCCTGTCAAAGAGAATATCTGCATTTTTCTATTTTTGAAACGGGGGTTAGCAAAACAAAACAAAAGAAAAATGGAGTGCATTGGGAAATGAAATACTTGGCAGCAGGGTGTGAGTCATATTTCTTCTACCTGAAGGTATATCTGTTTTCTTAGCTAAGTTTTTCTAATGATGTGATTGCTTGAAGATATAGACCAAAATCCCGGTTTAATTAGTGCAGTCTTGTTGGAATTCAGTGTTGTGCCTATAAAAACTTGCCAGCCATTTCTGAAATGCCTGGACTAGCTTTTGAGGAGGGGTGTTTTTCTTTTCTTTTTGCCGCACAAGTACATTTTTGTGATCATGTGCTCCTCCTTTATGCATTTCATTTGTAGTACTAGTCAAGGGAAATGAGATTTCTCTTTTAATTTCATCTTGGTTCCCTTTAATTAAAGTCTCAAGATTTGTTTTGTCTTTGAAAAAAATGTTAAATGGAAGAGTTCTGGTAAATCATTCAAGAGCTTGAAATTTTCTAGGCTATGAATAAATTTGTAAATGTCTATGGTTCCAGAATGGTAAATATATAGAAGGCAAGAGTCCTCACTTTTCTCTGGGGAAAGCGGAAAGAAGTTTTCTTGGAGAAAAATTAGTTGGAGTACCCAATAAATCTGGTGATTAGTTTTCTCTCCTTTGCATACCACATCTTTCTCCAATAATGCCTCTGCGTCATTCTTATAAGAAGTGAGAGGAAGGCTATTCACACATGCACCGAATATACCATCAAGGTCAGCCAGGAAAAGCAGCAATGCACAGCATCCTCAGGAAGCTGGCCCAGGGCTGAGGCAGGGCCCACTGATGCTGTTGCCTTGCGCCTGTTGGACAATGGGAACAATTCTGCATGCTTCCAGACACTAGGGGGCGATAGAGAATCCCCTGTTGCTTGATCAGACCCTATTTCCCACTCCTTCCCCTCCTCCTTCTTCCTTCTTCCTCTTGCCTCTGCAACAAGCCCCATGCAGCTCTTTCCCTGAAGGAAGAAAGTAACCATATCTCATGCTTTTGCTTACTTACACTCACACAGTTACACTTTGGGGGGTGTTATACAGTGTAGTTATACAGTGCGCGTAGTTATACAGTGTTAGATAGCCTTCTCTGGTGATGTGTATAAAAGCACTAATAAAGTAAGGGTGCAATCCTATGGCTGCTAGTCAGCGGCTAGATGGTCATCGGATATGTGGGTTTCCCAGGACCGACCTCAGAGCCCACACTCCCAGGTCAAAACCAATCTTCCCCCACTTCCGCACTGCCTCGCAGGCAGTGTGGAACGGCCTCACACTCTGTGCTCAGAAGAAAAGCATAAGGGAACGCTATTTGCGTTGCCCTTATTTTCGCCGTAGTCTACGTAAATCTTTACGTAGACTAGACGTGCCAAACTAAGGAACGCAAATGGCGGCGCCCCATGGGTGCCGCCATTTGCGTACACGCTTTTTTTTTCCCCCAAAGTCACCCGTGATAGGCTACATGACGATTTACGTAGCCTATCACGACTGACTTTGGAAATCTAGCCGTAAATCGTTACGTAGCCTATCACGGGTGTTTTTGTTTTTGTTTTTACTTTACTTTTTTATTTTGCAATGGCGGCGGTGGCAGCCGGTCAGAAGACCGGCCGCCGCCGCTGCCCCCGCTGAACTGCCGCCGAACCGCCGCCGGGACCCGCCGCCGAGAGGGACATTCGCATGAGGTAAGTCCCATCCCGGGGGGGGCGGGGGGCTGGCGGAGAATTTCACCAACAATTTCAGGGGGCCGAATGCGTTGGCATTCAGCCTCCTGGAGATTCGTGGAGAAATTCTCCGCCATCCCTAGAAGCATGCAGTGGCCAAAATGGGGCGTTCAAAGAAGTGTTCTGCAGTGGGGAAGGCGGAAATGCTGGTACAACACATCCTATGTGTCGTTCGGCAGCCTCCTCCCCTGCTCCACCTTCCTGCTGCTAAACAGCCAAAATCAGCTGTCTAACTGCAAATGCAGGGCAGGAGAAGCGTGGAGGGAATGATCCCTTCCGTGCTTCTCCTGCCCTGCATTGGATAGCGGTCGTCTCTTAGTTCCAAGGCGGCCGCCTATCCCCATAGGATTGCACCCCAAGGTGATTTGAACTTCTTTTAAACTGGCTCTAGCCTGCATTGATTGCCTCCAATACTAAATGCTGCCCTGCCAAGCTTTCTCTGTATAAAACAACACTGCTGTAAGTCACACCAGACTTTCCAGCAGGGCCAAGCCCTCCTGCCCTGGCCACCCACATCCCCCAATGTGGATTTACAAAGTAGCAGTGCTGAGTGGTTAGGAAGCTGCCATTTTGACATTCCCACAATGCCCTGGAGCAATGCCACATTGGGACATTGCAGGAGCATCAAAATGGCAGGCAGGTCACGGGCACTTGCCAGAGCTTGCTATGGTACTGCTATTGTCAGGAGTGCTTCTGAGCGCAGGGAGTGGGAGAGAAGTTCAGATCCTGAACAGGAACTGCCAGACATGGGGGAGGTATGTTCCCAAGCTAGTCCAGATACAGATAGGCAGGTTCCTCAGCTTTCAAAGGTTCAGCCGGAGGAATGTCCCTCATCACCCCCCCACACACATGAGAGACAGTGAACAGGGAGAGGTGGTGTTTGGCGAGTCTGAATTAATAGCTCCAAGGCGCAGACGCAGAGCCAAGAGGGAGATGGCAGGGGCAGAACTGAGAAGGTCTTCCTGATTGGCCCTGCATGAACAGCGGCGCTTAGAAGCCCCACGAGAGAGAGAGAGAGAGACTCCCCCCACGCCTTAAGTTAGGCTAGTGAGCCCACCTTTTCTTTCAAATGGTGGGCAACTTTCACAGCTACCTTTTGAACCCCCTGAAAGCATTTCCTTGCAGACTGAAAGTCACTGAGAATTTGCATCTGTATGACCCTTTGTGGTAATGGAATTAAAGCTGTAGATTGAAGTAGGGATGGCGGAGAATTTCTCCCCGAATCTTCGGGGGGCCGAGTGCCAACGCATTCAGCCCCCCGAAATCGGCGGTGAAATTCTCCGCCACCCCCCCACCACCCCCGGGACAGGACCTACCTTTGGCGAATGTCCCTCCCGGCGGCGGGTCCCGGCGGCAGTTCGGCAGTGGTTCGTCGCGGGCGGCGGCTGGTCTCCTGACCAGCTGCCGCCGCCGCCATTGCAAAAAAAAAAAACTAAAGTAAAAAAAAAAACAACACACCCGTGCCTAGGCTACATAACGATTTATGTAGCCTATCATGGCTAGGTTTCCAAAGTCAGCCGTGATAGGCTACGTAAATCGTCACATAGCCTATCACGGGTGACTTTGAAAAAAAAAAAAAGTGCGTACTCAAATGGCGGCTTCCATGGGGACCGCCATTTGCGTTCCTTATTTTGGCACGTCTAGTCTACATAAAGATTTACGTAGACTACAGTGAAAATAAGGGCAATGCAAATAGCGTGCCCTTATTTTCGCCGTAAATCTTTACGTAGACTAGACGTGCCAAAATAAGGAACGCAAATGGCGGTCCCCATGGGAGCTGCCATTTGCGTACACGCTTTTTTTTTTTCCCCAAAGTCACCCGTGATAGGCTATGTGATGATTTACGTAGCCTATCACGGCTGACTTTGGAAATCTAGCCGTGATAGGCTACGTAAATCGTCACGTAGCCTATCACGGGGTCTTTTTTTTTTTTTTTTACTTTTTGTTTCGTGGCTGGGGAGACGGGGTGCTTCTCCCCGGCCTGAATTTCGGCCGGGCGAGGCGGGAAGCCTCCCCCCCCCACCTGAACTTCGGGGGGAGAACCGAAGCACCTCCCCCCCACCACGAAGCCAAGCTGCGAAAAGGTAAGTGACTTTCGTACATCCCTAGATTGAAGCCTCTTGTCTGTGTTTGATTCGGCGTTTGAAGATCAGTGGGGGCAAAGGGAAACCTGACAGCTATCACACTACTGCTATTTGCCATTGCTACTGGTAACTCTGTGATGAGAGGGGATGCCTATATCAGAGGGGGGCCACCAGAGGGCCCTTTGCCAAGTCCCTGCTCATGCCAGGTGTCAGCCTTGAGGACAGCCACAGGTATGAACTTTCATTTTTTTTATGCCATTTTATGCCACAGGCATAGTTTCCATGAAAGAATCTGGGAATTATAGTTTGATGAGAGTGCAGGGAATCTCCCCAGGTGCACCAGCAGCCTGAGGAGGATTCAGAGTCCAGCGAGCCAGTGGTCACCCTACTTTGGAGGAAACCCTCAGCGCCCACTTGTACACCAGCTAGATCTGAGGATGTAGCCCTCAGAGGATGTAGGTGGGGAGGAGTTGACAGGACTAAGCACTCCCGACGGGAACCGCAAATGGCTTCAGCCAGGCTTTAAATTGACATCACCAGCTTCCTGAACTTGGTTTGGAAGCAAGCTGAAAGCCAGTGCAGAGGTGATAGAAGTGGTGTGGTAGTCTGGTCTCTGCTTCCCATGCTAGTAAAAAAGGATTCATCACCAGCTGTAGCTTCCAAATTGCCTTCAAGCCAAGGGCAGCCTCACATCAGGTTATAGTGTTATAGTGTCCAAGTCTGCAAGATATGGATGACACTGGACAGATCTTCTGCTCTTGAAATGTGGTTCCAGCCAGTGGAGGCTGGTGGCTCCGATGTCAGTGGGGCAGTGGTCTGGCTTGCAATCAGAACCAGGCAGAACTCGAAAGGAGCTATCCAAGTTCTGAAACCTGGAGCAGATCCACCTCCCCACTGACATCGGAGACATACCCTGTTGCCGTGGCCCTCGCAAGCCCAATGCAGCTTTCAGGAAACAACTGTATCAGGTGTTGTTTGTTTGTTTTAGCACTGGTGAACAAAAAGTAATGGGGGCTTCTATTTTGTTGGCTCTTCAGTACCTCTCCATATTTCTAAAGTTCAAGGCAGCACGGTCAATTCTTAACAACGCTGCTTACTAAAATGCTTTGAACCATGCTGACTCAAAGTGCCCCCCAGTCCAGATGCTGTTCATCAAGTAAGCATTCATGTATTACTGTGAAATAGCCTTCTCCAATGAGGGCAGTATCCAACGGTGTCATTCCGCAAACTCAGATAGCACTAGTGTAGCTCTGCTGAATCTTTCTGTTGCACGTCATATTTGCACACAAGCTGGTAGCACACCCACCTTGTGCAAGCAGGACTTCAGTTGGATTCTCTTCTTGCGCATAGTTCGGAACCTGGTTTCCACGCGAGCGCTGTCATTTGCGGAATGACACAGTTGGCTACTGTCCCGAGTGCCCTCCAGATGTGCTGGACTGCAAGTCCCATCATTCCCATCCTGGCTGGGAAAGATAGGAGTTGAAGTCCAGCACACCTCAACTTGGGGGGAAGCTGCTATAAAACCTCAGAGTTAAGAACGCTTTGAGAGGAGAGCGGGGGATTGCAACTAAGTTCAAAAATACTCGTGGCCATCAACTGATTAAATGTTTTTAGTTCATTAACCATCTTGGGTTTGTTTTGCCTTCCTCGCTGTTTTTAATTGATTGGGTAGCCAATTCAAATCAACATTGCACTATCTCATTAGGAGCGCTGTTCTGGGCATTTCGAAATGTCGGCAACAGTTTCTCTCAACCGTACCACATAGCTAAGTCAGGGAGCACAAAATCATTTTGTATCCTGAGCTTTAGGATTGGCTTAAACTGCAGCAACCACATTTGACTTCTGTAATTAAATCCAGGGGGCATGTCAGGTGGAGGCAAGGCAGAATTTCCAGCAAGCCGCAAGTGGTTGTAAAGTATCTTTAAAAAGAGGAGTGTGTTTGAAGAGCATTTCTTGTGGCTATTTTTCATGCCTCATAATTTATCTGTAATAATAACTACAGGTATCACTGGTCCAAAACATTTGGGGGACGGAACAACCCTCCACTGTTATTCCTAGTAAAGTATCTCTACTTTAAAGTACTACGGTAGGCCCTAGTAAACAGGACACAGACAGATAGATACCTCTGTCCCATTTTCTAGGAAATGCCTCTTGTATTTTCAGTGGTGGCTGGGTGAGAAACCTGTGGCCCTCGGCCAAATTTCATCCAGGTACAGGGAGCCCAGAGGTAGAAAAGGAGGGTGGGAGGGAAAAGTGGGGGTGGGCAGACAGAGGACTAGAAGTAGGGGGAGGAGATGCCCTCTGCATGTGATTGATTAATTGATTTTATTTAGGGTGCAGTCCTGTGAATGCTGAAGGACAGATACTGAAGCTGAAGCTCCAATATTTTGGCCACCTAATGCGAAGAGAAAACTCCCTGGAAAAGACCCTGATAGTGGGAAAGATTGAAGGCAAAAGGAGAAGGGGACGGCAGAGGATGAGGTGGCTAGATAGCATCACTGATGCAATGAATATGGACTTGAGCACGCTCTGGGAGAGAGCGGAGGACAGGAAGGCCTAGCGTGCTATGGCCCATGGGGTCACGAAGAGTCGGACACGACTGAACGACTGAACAACAACAACCTATGCATGCTTAGGCAGAAAAAAAAAGCCCTACAATTCCCAGCATGCCCCAGCCAGCATAGCTGACTGGGGCATGTTGGGACTTGTAGGACTGTTTTCTGTCTAAATATGAATAAAATTGCACCTTAAAATTATTTTTAGGCCACCTTTAAGGGTAAATCCCCCTCAAGGTGGCATACAGGATAAAAACAAGAACATACAAAAATATACAAATAGGCAAAATAAATATACAATGAAATACTATGTTGTTGTTCAGTCGTTCAGTCGTGTCCGACTCTTCGTGACCCCATGGACCATAGCACGCCAGGCCTTCCTGTCCTGCGCTCTCTCCCGGAGCGTGCTCAAGTTCATATTCATTGCATCCGTGATGCTATCTAGCCATCTCATCCTCTGCCGTCCCCTTCTCCTTTTGCCTTCAGTCTTTCCCAGCATCAGGGTCTTTTCCAGGGAGTTTTCTCTTCGCATTAGGTGGCCAAAATATTGGAGCTTCAGCTTCATTATCTGTCCTTCCAATGAGCACTCAGGGTTGATTTCCTTTAGGATGGACTGATTTGACCTCCTTGCAGTCCAGGGGACTCGTAAGAGTCTTCTCCAGCACCACAGTTCGAAAGCATCAATTCTTCGGCGCTCAGCCTTCCTTATAGTCCAGCTCTCACAGCCATACATTACTACTGGGAAAACCATAGCTTTGATTAGACGGACCTTTGTCAGCAAGGTGATGTCTCTGCTTCTTACTATGCTGTCTAGGTTGGCCATAGCTTTCCTCCCAAGGAGCAAGCGTCTTTTAATTTCATGGCTACAGTCACCGTCTGCGGTGATCTTGGAACCCAAGAAAGTAAAATCTGTCACTGCTTCCATTTCTTCCCCTTCTATATGCCAGGAAGTGATGGGGCCAGATGCCATGATCTTAGTTTTTTTAATGTTGAGTTTCAAAGCAGCTTTTGCACTCTCCTCTTTCACCCTCAACAAGAGGCTCTTTAGATCCTCTTCGCTTTCTGCCATTAGGGTGGTATCGTCTGCATATCGGAGGTTGTTGATAATTCTCCCAGCAAACTTAATTCCGACCACTGATTCATCCAACCCGGCATTTCTCATGATGTACTCTGCATATAAGTTAAATAAGCAGGGTGACAATATGCAGCCTTGTCGTACTCCTTTCCCAATTTTGAACCAATCGGTTGTTCCATGTCTGGTTCTGACTGTTGCTTCTTGACCCTTGTACAGGTTTCTCAGGAGACAGGTAAGGTGGTCTGGTACTCCCATCACTTTAAGAATTTGCCACAGTTTGTTGTGATCCACACAATCAAAGGCTTTAGCGTAGTCAATGAAGCAGAAATAGACGTTTTTCTGGAATTCTCTTGCTTTCTCCATGATGCAGCGAATGTTGGCGATTTGATCTCTAGTTCCTCTGCCTCTTCGAAACCCAGCTTGTACTTCCGGTAGTTCTCGGTTCACATACTGCTGAAGCCTAGCTTGTAGGATTTTGAGCATCACCTTGCTGGCATGTGAAATGAGCACAATTGTGCGGTAGTTTGAACACTCTTTGGCGTTGCCCTTCTTTGGAATTGGAATGTAAACTGACCTTTTCCAGTCTTGTGGCCACTGTTGAGTGTTCCAGATTTGTTGGCATATTGAATGCAGCACTTTAACAGCATCATCTTTGAGGATTTTAAATAGCTCAGCTGGAATACTGTCATCTCCACTAGCTTTGTTGTTACTAATGCTTCCTAAGGCCCACTTGACTTCACTCTCGAGGATGTCCGGCTCAAGTTCAGTGACCGCACTATCATGGCTATCAGGGACATTCAGATCTTTCCTGTATAGTTCTTCTGTGTATTCTTTCCACCTCTTCTTAATCTCATCTGCTTCTGTTAGGTCCCTGCCTTCTTTGTCCTTTATCATGCCCGTCTTTGCACAAAACGTTCCCTTGAGATCTCCAATTTTCTTGAAGAGATCTCTAGTCTTTCCCATTCTGTTGTTTTCCTCGATTTCTTTGCATTGTTCATTTAAGAAGGCCTTCTTGTCTCTCCTTGCTATTCTCTGGAACTCTGCATTCAGTTGGGTATATCTTCCCCTTTCTCCCTTGCTTTTCGCTTCCCTTCTTTCCTCAGCTACTTGTAAAGCCTCATCAGACAGCCACTTGGCTTTCTTGCATTTCTTTTTCTTTGGGATGGATTGATATCCTCTGTCTATCAGGTCTAATCCCTGAAATCTATTCCTCACCTCCACTGTATATTCATCAGGGATATGATTGAGGTCATACCTGAACGGTTTAGTGGTTTTCCCGACGTTCTTCAATTTAAGCCGAAATTTTGCAAGAAGCAGCTCATGATCTGAGCCACAGTCAGCTCCAGGTCTTGTTTTTACTGACTGTATGGAGCTTCTCCATCGTTGGCTGCAAAGGACATAATCAATCTGATTTCGATATTGACCATCTGGTGACGTCCATGTGTAGAGTCGCCTCTCTTGTGCTGTTGGAAAAGAGTGTTTGCTATGATCAGCATGTTCTCTTGGCAAAACTCTATTAGCTTCTGTCCTGCTTCGTTTTGTACACCAAGGCCATGCCTGCCTGTTATCCCGGTGATTTCTTGACTTCCTACTTTAGCATTCCAATCCCCTATGATGAAGAGGACATCTTTTTTTGGTGTTAGTTCTAGAAGGTGTTGTAGGTCTTCATAGAACCGATCAACCTCAGCTTCTTCGGCCTCAGTGGTTGGGGCATAGACTTGAATTACTGTGATGTTGAATGGTTTGCCTTGGAGTCATACTGAGATCATTCTATCATTTTTAAGATTGTACCCCAATACTGCTTTTCCAACCCTTTTGTTGACTATGAGTGCTACTCCATTTCTTCTAAGGGATTCTTGCCCACAATAGTAGATATGATGGTCACCTGAATTAAATTCGCCCATGCCTGTCCATTTTAGTTCGCTGATTCCCAAGATGTCGATGTTCAATCTTGCCATCTCATGTTTGACCACCTCCAGCTTACCTTGATTCATTGATCTGACATTCCAGGTTCCTAAACAATATTGTTCTTTACAGCATCGGACTTTCTTTTCACCACCAGACACATCCACAGCTGAGTGTCCTTTCGGCTTTGGCCCAGCCGCTTCAGTCTTTCTGGCGCTACTTGGAAATACCCTCTGCTCTTCCCCAGTAGCATATTGGACACCTTCCGACCTGAGGGGCTCATCTTCCGGCGTCATCTCTTTTAGCCTTGTGATACGTTCCATGGGGTTTTCTTGGCAAGAATACTGGAGTGGGTTGCCATTTCCTTCTCCAGTGGACCACATTTTGTCAGAACTCTCTGCCATGACCTGTCCGTCTTGGGTGGCCCTGCACGGCATAGCTTATGGCTTCACTGAGTTACGCAAGCCCCTTCGCCACAACAAGGCAGTGATCCATGAAGGGGAAATACTATAAACCACAATAAAAACAGTTCAGACCTCTGGGAAAATTCTTTGCTGGGCAGGAAGAGTATAGCTGCCTTATACTGTGTCAGACCCTTGGTTCATCTAGCCCAGTATTGTCAGCACTGACTGGCAGTGGCTCTCCAGGGTTTCAGGAGGAGTTTTCTCAGCCATACCTGGAGATGCCGGGGAATGGGATTGTACCTGAGGCCTTCAAAGCATGCGCTCTACCAGTGAGCTATGGCCCCTAAGGACTGTGTGTAATGTGGAAGAGTTGCATGCAGCATAGTGATGCTGGCAGTGTCTTCTTCCAATGGGCATTATGGGAGTTGGGCCCAGTAAGCCTCTGCCATCTTCATTGGAGCCTATGCTGTACCTGCCCCCCTTGTGGAGTTTTGAGCAATGCCCCAAAGGGGCTGATTCCTGTTTGGGGCAAGCACAAAGTTGCTCATCCATCTCCACATGTGAAGTGGCCCTGTGTTTTCTTCCTTGTGGACCAGGAGGAGAAGCTTCTATTAGGACCTCCTTGTACAGACAGAGGGTCCCTGTACCAGCCTGCCCATGCTCTTAGATTGGGTGGGGGTCTGGTTGTCGCACCATTAGGAAAAGTACATCAGATGGTGATACACGATAGGGCCTTCTCCATGGTAGTGTCAGGATTCCTTTTACCCACCCTGAACTTCAAATACTGAATCAAACACAGACAAGAGGCTTCAATCTACAGCTTTTAATCCATTACCACAAAGTGTCATACAGATGCAAATTCTCAGTGACTCTCAGTCTGCAAGGAAATGCCATCAGGGGGTTCAAAAGGTAGCTACGAAAGTTGCCCACCATTTGAAAGAAAGGCGGGCTCAGTAGCCTAACTTAAGGGGTGGGGGAAGGTCTCTCTCTCCCTCGTGAGGCTTCTAAGTGCAGCTGTTCATGCAGGGCCAATCGGGTAGACCACCTAAGTTCCGCCCTGGCCTTTTCCCTCTTGGCTCTGCGTCTACTAATTCAGATTCTGCCAAACCTCACCTCTCCTTGTTCGCTGTCTCTCATGGGTGGGGGGGCTGTGTGTGAAGAGGGACCTTCCTCCTCCAGCTGGACCTTTGAAACCCAAGGAGCCTGCCTAGCCATGTCTGGACCTGCCTGAGAACATACCTCCCCCATGTCTGGCGGTTCTTCTTCAGAATTTGAACTACTCTCCAACTCACTGAGCTCAGAAGCACACCTGATAGGTAGCTCCTCAGCTCTGGAATGCCCTCACCGAAAAGGTACATCTGGCACCAACTTTTTTAACATTTTGGTGCCCGGCTAAGACCTTTCTGTTTACCTGGGCATTTATGAGCATTTAGTTGCTGCTGCAGTTAATCCTTCTGCTACTTTTTTTAAAAAAATGATTTTGTTCTATGTGTATTTATTAGATCTTATCATTGTATTTGGTACTTTTTAGCACTGTTGTTACCTGCCCCAGGATTTTTATGAAGGGCAAGATATAAATAGGGTGCTAGCTCCACAATTTGGGGGCCCTTGGGTAAGAAACTCTCGATGGGCCCTGTCTTCTCATCGCCTCCTGTTGATCCTCTTTCCCTTCCTTATCATTGCTACCACCTGCTTGCTTGGCTAGCATATAGCTAGCGAGCAAGGAGGCCATGGCATCTACTGCTTGTCTTCCTCACCATGACTTCAGCCTGGCCCAGAACAGGGGAACAAGCAGGCTGCAATGGTGAAGAGGAGGAGCAAGTCCAGAGGGGACTTGCTGGGGCAGGAGCCCTTGGCAGGAGCCAACTATGCCTTCCCTTTATGCCATCCCTGTATACGTAGAAATAATTAAATACATAACTGGAATTGGCCCATATAACCAGAAAGTGAGAATCCCTTTGCCACAAACAATCACAGCCAGTAAAGGGCTGGATGTGCCTGATCTCATCTGATCTCAGAAGCTAAGCAGGGTCAGCCCTGGTTAGTACTTGGATGGGAGACCACCTGGGAATCAGGCTTCCTGCATTGAGCAGGAGGTTGGACTTGATGGTCTTGTAGGCCCCTCCCAACCCTATGATTCTATGAAAACCATTTTACCCAGCACTCTGTTACCCTAACTACCCAAAGTGGGCCACTTTCAGTGGATTATTTACAACAGTACATATCTGTGGAGATCTCATCTAGACAATTCTTGAACATGTTCTTTTTCCCAAGTCTTTCCCCTTCCTGGGAAGCCGCAGTTCTCTCGGCCCCTCTCCCTCTGAAGTCGTCTATTTCTTCAGCTGCCAGAGAGACCAGCTGCACTGTCACCTTCCAGGCGGAAGACGCTGCACTGATCGTAGGCTGGATTCAGCCGGGTTTCCATGGTTCCATGCTACTACAGTGTTTGATTTTATGTGTTACAAAATCAAGGGCTGCTATTTATAGTGGTATATTAATTACTAAGCAATGAAGAAACTGACAAAAGAGACCTTTTTACAAAGCGAAATGCATCCCCCACATACTGTTAAAATAATCAACCCTTCTAGGCTATGCGTGGTTCAGAAGTAATGATGGCAAACTCTACTCCTACATTGGCAAGTGTTTCAGAATGGAGGCTGCAGTCAGCCTCTCTGTCTCAAGAAAACAAGTTGCTTCAGCCTTCCCAAATGTGAGCATGCGCTCCTTCCAGGGGTGGACAAATCAGTCTGTTTCCTGGCCATGTTGCTGTCACATGTGTCCACTCATAATCTAAGTCCATTCTGTCACATTCCTGCATAAATCTCCAAATTCTTTTTTTTTAAAATATCTGCATGAAAAACCACATTTAGGGCACAATACTATGGGGATGGCTGTAAGCCTCCAAACTCGGAGGCTTACGGCCATCAAATGTAGAGTGGGAGGAGCAGTGGAGGCAACCTTCTAGTCCACCCTCTCTCTGCTCTGCATTTTAGCTAGATGGGTGTTTTCACCCTTCTAGTTGAGGCATCAGGGAGGGGAAGAGACAGAGGCTGAGGAAGTCTGGGGAGAGCTCGGATCCCCACTGCCCCCTCTCCCTCCCCTCCCTGCCCATGGGAGCACCCCTTTCTGGCCACGCCTGCTGCAAGGGGTGGGGGAGGGAAACTCAGACTCCTGGGTCCAAGGTCAGAGCGCTGTCTCCAAACTTGGATCCAGGAATCCAAATATCCTATCCCACCCCCACCCCCAGACTCTGTGTAGGGGCCATAGGATGGCTCTCTTAAATGCATATTTAAATATATATGTTAGAACATATTTTCTCTCAAAGTACACATTCTTAAATATACACTGTCTCAAAATATGCATTTTAAAACTGATTTAGATTTAAAACAAAAAACAAAAAAGAGAACTGTGTCATCACATTTAGAGAAATGCAAACTCGAGCAGATGGTCAAGTTCTGATCTGCACATTAGTAGATGTGAAATAGGTCAGTTCATATCAGAATCTGCAAAGGTGGAACACTCATGCACCCCTGCTTCCCCCCAGCTGGCTGCCAGAAATTAGCCATGTTTTCAAGTCAAAGAAATGGATAATCTAGTGGTGCCTAGGCAAGAAGGCATTTGCAGCTCCCCTTTCCAGAAGGCTTGAATTCCTTGGAAGAAAAACATGTCTTGCTTCTCATCCAGCACCTTGGAGAGCTCCTCGTTCTGGTCCATGTTCTGGCTATAGTAGCAAGGGATATGGCAGGCTTCCCCAGCCTGGTGCCCCCCAGATCTTTGGGACTTCAATTCCCATCAGCATGGCCAATGCTCAGGAATGCTGGGAATTGTAGTCCAAAACATCTGGAGGGCACCAAGTTGGGGAAAGTTAGGATATGGTGGTGGGCCAGGCACCATATGGGGGAAAGATCACATCCTTTTAGTTAGGATTAGATCTGCAGGCTTTAATCAGAAGGTTCTTCAATTGGAGAGGGTGACAATTTAATTGCCAGGGCCATGTTTTAATTGGTGAGGCTGCACAAAAAGGCTTGTTTGGGATGGGGGCTTTCTGGATCCAGCATGGTGGGGGGACATTAAAGATGGACTTTCCTTCTACCAGAGAGTGGGAGCTTTTTCTTTTTTAATGTTAGTCATCTCACATTCCCTTTAGTATCTCAATAAGGGCCACATATTGAGGTTTTGGCCAAATGCAAATGTATTTACACTTTTCATTACTGATCAATTTGTTAAAAGGCAGATGATGAGTCAACTAAAATATTTTAATTGGTAGACAAGCAACTGAATTAATTATTTTAATTCACAGAGGAACAGAGAAAGAAGTGACTCATGCTTCTTTCCCCACTCTTTCCATTGCATGCAAAGTGGGACTTGTAGATCTCATGTATGGGGTATCTGTGGAGGTCAGTTGACTGCCAGCTGACCTCCCTAGACCTTGGAAGCTTCACACAGGATGCAGTCCTCTGCATGTTTAGACAGAAAAAGGTCCTACTAGACACTACAAGGACTTTTTTCTACCTAAATAGGCATAGGATTGCATCCTTAAAAATCATCCCATGCCAGGTCCAGTGTAGGATGTACGAAAGTCACTTACCTGAACTCGAAAGTTGATTCGTGGTGGGGGGGAGGCGCTCCGTCCCTCCCGCTGAAATTCTGGCTGGGGGGGAGGCGCCCCGTCCCTCCCCCCCGAAATTCTGGCCGGGGGGGAGGCGCCCTGTCCCTCCGGCTGCAAATCCTGTCCTGCCGGGATGCAAATGGCGGCGGCCGTAGCCACCGCCGTTTGCGTCCCTGCAGTCAGCCGTGATAGGCTATGTAAATATTTACGTAGCCTATCACAGCTGAGTGAAAAACAAACAAACTGTGCATACGCAAATGGCGGCGCCCATGGGCGCCGCCATTTGCGTTCCTTATTTTGGCACGTCTAGTCTACGTAAACATTTACGTAGACTACGGCGAAAATAAGGGGAACGCTATTTGCGTTGCCCTTATTTTCACCGTAGTCTACGTAAATGTTTACGTAGACTAGACGTGCCAAAATAAGGAAGGCAAATGGCGGTGCCCATGGGCGCCGCCATTTGCGTACGCATGGTTTTTTTTTTCTTCACTCAGCCGTGATAGGCTATGTAAACATTTACATAGCCTATCATGGTGTTTTTTAAAAATCTAGCTGTGATAGGCTATGTAAATCTTTACGTAGCCTATCACGTTTGTTTTTTTTTTTTACTTGGAAATGGCGGCGGCAGCTGGTCGGAAGACCAGCTGCTGCAGCCGCCGCCACCGAACTGCTGCCAAACTGCTGCCGGAGCCGCCGCCGCCACCAGGGACATTCGCACAAGGTAAGTCCCGTCCCGGGGGGGGGGGGGCAGACCATTTCTCCACCAATTTCGGTGGGCCGAATGCGCTGGCATTCGGCCTCCCCGAGATTCGTGGAGAAATTCTCTGACATCCCTAGTCCAGCGGTGTGTTCTCGCTCTGGTGGTAACAGCACATGACAGATTGTATGCCAATGCATTATATCTACTCTGTACCCTATGAAGATTACAAACACAAGTCTAACCTGAGGGCCATAAAGGTCCTCTCCGGATGGAGTGGTGGTCAGAGAGAAGGCCTTCTCAGTTGTGGCACCCCATTTATGGAACTCCCTGATTATTTTGGTTGCCTTTTTGCACCTTTTCCGGCTCTACAATAACCTTTCTGAGGTGACCAGAACTATACACAATATTCCAAGTGTAGTCACATCAAATATTTTTCTTAGATCAAGGGTCGCTGCACCATCAAGCACCTTTCCTGGCACCTGTTAAGATGCCCCTCCCATTTTTCTTTAAATAAAATATTTTCTTGTCAGCGGTTGGGATCACTTCAAAGCAAAGTGAGGGCCTTCAGCTGCAGCCATCTTCATTTCCCATGAATGCCTCTGTGTGCATGTGTGCGTGCATGAGACAGAGAGAGAGAGAGAGAGAGAGAGAGAGCACATGCATGGTAATCTGGCTTGGGCAGGGGGGAGGGAGAGAGAAAAACAGTTTTCCTTCTGTGAAATAGGTTTCCACTGGTGCTGAAAACTCTGGGTTGAAAGGTGTTTTGTTTCGTGTATTATGGCTCAGACTCCACCGTTGCCTTATACCCAGTCTTTTGGGTAGATTACTGGTCCTTTGTGACAAGCCATGCCTCCCATGTCAGCCATTTTGTGCTGATGCTCAGGACAGTTTCTCCAACTGCCATCTGTGCCCACGGACCAAAAAGGTTGCCTGTCCCTGGCACTGCAAGATTGGCAGTTTTATGTTCGATTCCTTTCCTAATGCTCCCTGACATGGAATTTTCCTTTTTTTTCACAGCAGCCGCACACTGGGTCCTTTTCATCAAGCTCTCCAACATGACCCTGAGATTCCTTTCCTAATCAGTCACTGCCATCTCGAACCCCATCAGTGTATACGTGAAGTTGGGCTTATTATTCCTCCCTCCCCCCCACCTACAATGTGCATCACTTTACACTTATTTACACTGCATTTGCTGATTTTGTTGCCTGTTCACCCAGTTCAAGCAGCGACTGACGGAACGGCGGTAGCGACACTTACAGCTCTTGCCTGGAGGGACCAGTTCTCATAATTAGTGCCTCCAAGCAATTCCTGCTGGGTTGTGAGACAGTTGGTGGGCCTACGTGCCTCTGCAGGAGATCACATGATGACTGATAAATGTATGAGCTGAGCCTTATTACTCCTAGGATACGTCTTTCCCACCAGTTATGTATCAGCTTTAGTACCACATGCCACCAAATTGTTTATCACAGTGCAAATTGGAATGGCTTCAGCAGCCCTGCTGCACTTCTGGATATATTCAGTGAATTGTGTTCCCCTTATCTAACAAGCTTCTCACCCTGTCAAGAAAGAAAAACAGAGGATGGAGTGGGACTGTTTCTTTTTAGCCGTTGTTGCTCCTGATAAATCCATGCTGGCTGCTGAGGATGACTCACATTTACTTCTAAGAAACATACCCATGTTTGTTTGTGTATTTATTTATTTATTCATTTATTCATTTATTTATAGTCTTTCTTGGCCACCTTTCAGGGCAGGAGCCCTCCCAAGGGGGCGTACAACAATAAAACATATAATAAAAACCATGGCAACAAAAGCAGTAAGAACACAATGAAAACAGTAAAAGCAGTGATAAAAACAGCAACAGTGGCAAAGAGCAGTATATGTTCTAATCATCTTCCCAGGGTCATGCCATGGTTTCAGAATCAGAGCTTTAGATACAATAATGATTCTACCTTGCCGCTTTCCTCATAGAAGGAAGGTCCACCTGTTTAAAAAGCATTATTGGTAGAAATTATGAAAACACCAACTGAGTGGTGGTGGGGGGGATTTTCTCCCCCTGTAAAATTCACCACATTTTTTAAGAGATCTGTCAGGACATCCTTGTTTTTAAATGATTTTTTTTAATGGGGTGGAGAGTACTGCTGAAAGAAGGCACACCACTCCCTGAGTAGGGATGGACGGACTCATCGCCAGCCAGGTCACGAGCGTCTTGCTGAGCCTTCACTGGCCACCCGACCCTATTTGCTGCCATGGCAAGCTGCCCGGGTGGTCCATGAGTGCCCAGTGAGATGCGTATGGCCACTCACTTCCTCCCCAAGTTGCCATGTTGCATAAAAATGGCAGCTCAGATATTTCCGTAAATTTAATGTTATTAGATTTTATTATTATTCATGTTTAAGGGGAACATCTGCACCTCTAATGCTGCTTGGGGAGGGAGTGGGTGGCCACCAGGTGCTCTCAGACCATGCTGCCCTCAGTGGTCCGGGTGCAGTAAGTGTTGGCCACTCAGTGAGTGTGGTCCGGAAGGCCGAGTGGGGGGGAGGGAATCCATCAGACTCCACCCCCTCTTGGACTCCTGTGACATCCCTATCCTTGACACACATGTAGTTGATCTGTCCCCCTTCTCCAGTTGTCATTTAGGTGTCAGCAACCTCTTCTGAGCCTCTTCACAGCCACCATGGGCTATAACAGAAGTGGATGACCTGTGGCATTCAAAAGCCCTGGGCAAGCAATCAGTTCAGACCTTGGTAGCCCAATGGTTGGGCAGAGAGAGAGAGAGAGAAGAGGGGGTATCAGAAAGAGAGAAAGAAAAGGGGGTGTCAGAAAGAGAGAGACCTTTGTCTCACCTACCACTGGCTTCAGCCCCAACCACCACTGGCATCCCATTTTACTCTGTCAAATGCCAGATACAGTGATGAGGCTTTGTTGTTATTATTTTATTAATGCTCCTGAGAGATGCTCAAGCATGGGCTTTGAATGAATGAATCAACACTGTGATTTTATGCATAAATATCATTCCTTCACTTATAACAATACACAGAGCAAATATTTCCAGGTCACCAAGACCAAAACATTATGTTCTGCATACACAGTTTTACATTTATTTATTTTTTAGAGTGCAGGGATTATTCTAGATGCAGAAATATGAGCAGAATTCTGGACCTAGAAACCATAATGGGGTGGAGATGGTGCAAAATAAAAGTTTAAGCACTGTTATTGGTCTTCCTGCTAGTGCTTCTGTTTCTCTTTTTAGAGTGGAAGTAAGCAGAGAACTTACACTCTGCTTCCTCATCAACTATAATGGCTTGGTTAAGACAAGACAACCTCTGTCCATTAAGCCACAGTTGATTGTACTAATTCATGTTGTGCCTGTCTGTGCTCCCCCTCCTCTTCTTCCTTCCTCCTTTCTCTCTCTCAGCTTAATGCAAGACTTCAGACGTGTATTAAAACACCAGTTTTATACCCTAGTTTGTAGCAGTAAACCATGGTTTCCTGGTTCAGATGTAGCAGGAAACTATGGCTTAACAAACCCTGGGAGCCTTGCATTAAAGCATGTGAGGAGCAAACTGAGGTGGGAGGGAGGAGTGTTTGAGAAAAATGCATGTTCTCTGCCCAATAAACCATGGTTTATCAGACCAAGTTTGTTACATCTGAACTGGGGTAGTATTTGGAATCTGGTGATGAATTAAGGTGAAGAGAGATGTAGGATTTTAAGAGCGATTGGAGAGGGTTCTTCAGGAAAGGTATGATCCCAACTTGTCTTACAGACACAATAACAGTAGGTCAAATGCTGTTTCAATCTTGCCCTTCCCTTTGTGCATCAGGCAGGCAGCCTGCCTTTTCATTTTTATTCTTTTAAGTGGCACATGTACATCTATCCATCCTTCACTTTACAAAGCACACACATACACTCTCTCTCTCACACACATACAAATATTTCTAAAACTGTTGCAAGACCGTTCCTGGAATTGGATGGGAATGTGAATTGGAGATATCACTGGTGCTAGCCAATAGGTGCCATTCATTGTCATCTTTCTCTGATTCAACCTGAACTTTTCCCCAAACCCGCAGAACTGGATTTACCAGAGTTCAAACCTGGAGAGAATGTAAATGTTTGTTTACAGCAGGGGTGCAAAACTTCAGGCCTGGGGTTCCAGTCTGTGCCTCTTGGGGTCTCAATCTGGCCCTCCGGCATTCCCCAGATGGCACTGCCCTCTTTCCTCCAATCACCAATGGCCTGCTTTTTGTTCTTAAAACAAAAAAGTTTTTTAAGTTTTGTTCTTAAAAAACCCTATTCTTAAAGCTTTAAATGCCTCTCCTGAAGCTTAGGGAGCAATCCTATGGCTGCTACACAGCGGCTAGACAGCCATAGGATATGCTGTTTTCTGGGAACCGACCTCAGAGCCCACGCTCCAAGGTCAGTTCCCAGAGAACCGACCTCCCCCCACTTCTGCGCTGCCTTAGAGGCAGCACGGAACAGCCCCATCCTCCGCGCTCACAAGAGGGGCACGGAGCGACCAGAAAGGGGCGTGGCTGGGGTGTTCTGGGGCGGGGAGAGCATCCTATGTGTTGAACAGCAGCCTCCTTCCCTGCTCCATGCTCCTGTGGCTAGACAGCCATGGCAGTCTAGCCGAAAAAGCAGGGCAGGAGAAACACGGAGGGAATGATCTCCTCTGTGCTTCTCCTGCCCTGCTTTGGATAGGTGGTAGCCTCTGAGTTTGGAGGCGGCCGCCTAACTAGTTAGGATTGGTCTCTTAGTTACTCACAGCAAAACCTTTAAGCTAAAATATGCTGGTATTTTTGATATTTTAGCCCTGACCCATTTGCCTTCAGCCTCACCCATCACTGGAGTGTGGCCTCCAAAACCTTCTCCAAAATGGAATTTGGCTCTCAGGTTGGAAGAGTTTCTGTAGCCCTGGTTTACATAGCAGCGGGGGTGCTATTGAACTTCCTTTGCTACTCTTAATAACATAGTTCTGTCTTCACTGTTAGGGAATTCTCATGGATGGAATTCAGTACTGGTCAAAGTTGAGTACACTGAAATGCGGCAACTATTCCTCATCGTCATCGCCTTTTCCTGCACCAGGGTGAGAACTCAACTTTTCCTTCTCTATCAGAGAAGAAACTTCATCAGTACTCAATACGTTTGACCCAGGTTTCAGTCACTCTGCAACAGCACAGATTTCTTGGGTAGATTTTTGTCAGCTGCTTGGCCAAGCATGGAATGATGTTCTGTCAACTCAACGTTTTCAATAACACTACTTGTGAAAACAAGCAGCTGGGCAGGGTTTTTTTTGGTTTTTTTTTTTTAAATATGCCACAATTCTCATCTCACACTGACAGATAATGTTAACACGGAAAGCATTTCTTTGGTTGCTCAGAAAACTGAAAGGGAAGAAATGTCGACCCACTGAAAATTCATGAAACTGACCCAGCAATTTGACTGTAGGGATGTCAGAGAAATTTGTTCGGGGGGGTGGATCTCATCGAGTTTCCCTTGGCTTGGCTCCCCGAGTTTCAGTTCGTTTTTCTTGCAGTCTAGCCAGATCTGTCTGTTAAGAGTACGGCTGATTCTCGGACTTGGGGGGTTAGACGTTACTAAGGCTTTCTACCTAAAAATGACTGCCTTTGTAAACATGACCCAGTCAAGTGAGTCGTCATGTTTACAAAACAAACTACTGATTTGCAATAATTGTCACATAACAAAAGACCATTGGAGGGGGTAGTGACATGAGCAGAACATTAGGGAAAACAAGGGCTAGGGAAGGGGAATAATAATATGTTTTAGGAATTATTAGGAGAGTCCCTGTTAGCATTGGAGACTAACACCAATAGACCTGAATTTCTGTTTTCACCCTAGATGAGAAATCCTATTACTAGGGATGGCGGAGAATTCCGCCATGGATTTCAGTGAGGCCGAATGCACTGGCATTTGGCCCCCCGAAATCCATGGTGGAAAGGCCTGCCCCCTGCCCCCCCCGTGGATTCCCCCCGGGACGAGGCTTACCTGGGGTGGATGTTCCGGATGGCGGCGGCTCTGGCAGCGGCAGCGGCTGGTCTTTCAACCAACGGCCGCCACCACCATTTCAATCCTGGTCTTTGATGTGATAGGCTACCTAAGTATTTATGTAGCCTATCATGGCAAGCCAATAAAAAAAAGCCAAAAACAAACGGCGTATGCAAGTGGCGGCGACTACAGCGGCCGTCATTTGCGTTCCCTATTTTTCGCCATTTTAGTCTATGTAAATATTTACGTAGGCTCTTACAGAGAAAAAAAAGGGGAACGCAAATAGCGTAGTGGGCACTATTTGCATTCCCCAGGGTTTTTTTGCCGTAATAGCCTACGTAAATACTTACGTAGACAAAAACGGCGAAAAATAGGGAATGCAAATGGCGGCCGCCGTAGCTGCCACCATTTGCGTACGCCTTTTTTTTTTTAATTGGCTTGCCGTGATAGGCTATGTAAATACTTACGTAGCCTATCACGGCAGCCTGGCTGGACGCAAATGGCGGCTGCTACGGCGGCCACCATTTGCGTCCACACCAGCCAGTCCACAGCCGGAACTCCGGCTGCGGACGGCCCTGGCCGGCTGCTCCGCGGAGCTGCCACAGAGCAGAGCCGGCCGGGCAGGATTCCGGGGGGAGGACCAGATCGCCTCCCCCCGCCGTCAAGGATTCCGGGGGGAGGGACAGAGCGCCTGCCCCGCAAACAGAATCTGCGAACAGGTAAGTCACTTTTGTACCTCCCTACCTATTACATTGTGATACCAACATCTTTACACCACACACTGACATCATGACAGCCTCCAAGAAGCAGCATGACCAATTTTCAGGGAGTTGAGGATAAACCATCATGGAAGTGCAACGTCTGAGCATGCACAAAGTTCAACCCATCCAGTCGCCAGTGTATGCAGCAACATCCCCTGACAGGAATGACAAACTTCCTGGAAGGACTGAGCTGAAAGGGTTCCCAAATGAAATGACTCTATGGACTGTGTGGGGAATGCACAGTGCACTTAAAACCTGCATTGCCATACTCATCCATACAATCTGTAGGCACTTTCCCTGGCATTTGTGCTCTAACAAAATGGAGAATGCCCACTTTTAAACTCCGTCTAGCAGAGCCATTGAAGATTATATAATGCAGCTGGGTTCAGTTTTTCATTTTTGCACTAGCAGTTTGCAGGCAGTAGACAGATTTGAATCTGGGTCTCCTCAGTCTTAGACCAATAAATTTTTATTTCATTATCACATTTATACCCAGCCTTTTTTCTTCTTGTAAGGAACCCAAGGTGGCTTATGTGGCCCTCCTCCATCCTCAAAACAACCCTATGAGGTAGGTTGGGCTGAGAGTCAATGACTGGCCCAAAGGTACCCAGCGAGCTTCATGGCTGAGTGGGGACTAGAGCCCAGTTATCCTGTGTCTCAGTGCAACACTCTAACCATTGTGCCACACTGGCCATCCTACAGGCAATAAACTTACTGCTGTGCCCCTTGAAATTTTCTCCTGCCATTTTTTGCTTTTGCATTTGGTGCCTTCTCATTTTTATTTTTTAATTTTGGATATAGGGACAACTTCCTGAGGGGTAAGGTGGTACAATACAGCAGTTACTATATCTGAACATACACAGACTCAAACATATATGTAGAGATTGGATGATG
This sequence comes from Heloderma suspectum, assembly GCF_057233095.1. Taxonomy (NCBI): domain Eukaryota; kingdom Metazoa; phylum Chordata; class Lepidosauria; order Squamata; family Helodermatidae; genus Heloderma; species Heloderma suspectum. Next base: position 31,087,386 of record NC_139460.1, on the reverse strand, counting down.
CAATGAGCAGGTGGGTAAATGTACCAGAGGCAGTATGCCTACGTACACCAACTGCTGGGGAACATGGGTGGGAGGGTGCTGTTCCACTCGTGTCCTGCTTGTGGGTTCCCAGTTGACAGCTGGTTGGCCACTGTGTGACCAGAATGCTGGGCTAGATGGACCCTTGGTCTGATCCCACAGGGCTCCTCTTATGTTCTTATCTTCTTAAATGCATGGGCATCCACTCAGAGGGGCAAGGGGGTGTAACTGCCACCCCTGGATTCTTTTTTTATTATTACGTTTATATCCTACTTTTTCCCTACGAGGTCCCCAAGGCGGCTCATGTGATCTTCCTCCTCCTCCCTATTTTATCCTCACAACAACCCTGCGTGCTGTGTATGCCTGCCTGCTATGCCAGCCGCCATTTGCGTCCCTGTCAGGCCGTGATAGGCTACGTAACTATTTACATAGCCGATCATGGCAAAGCGCAGGGGCGCAAATGGCGTAGCAGCCGCCATTTGCGCCTCTGCTTTTTGCCGTGATAGGCTACGTGAATACTTTCAATAGTACAAAAGGCAGCCTCACAAATGGCAGCTGCTACGACGGCCGCAGCAGCCCATTTGCAGCCACAGCAGCCTGGCAGCGGCCGGAAGAGCTGGAGCCGCCGCCGCTGCATCTGCCGCCAGGTAGGCTCCGTCCCGGGGCGATTCCGTGGGGTGGCAGGGGGGATTGCCCCGTTCCGCCATGGACTCCAGAGGGCCGGATTCTAAAGAATCCAGCCTCACTGGAATCCGTGGCAGAATTCCCCAACATCCCTACCCCTTCCCCCATGAGATACCTTGCAATGTTTGGGGTCTGCTTTCAAATAAAGCTCATTTGGGGTTTTGCAAGACGTACGTTCTGATTTATTTTGCCATTTTGCAAAACAAAATGACAAATCAAAGGAACCATTTTTGATGTGAGCGGAGCAGCATCATAATGGTCACTTGTCACTGTACTTTTAAATTACACTGTCCCATCACCTTGGGACAATTTCCCCTAAAAGACAGATTGTAAACCTTTTAAATAAATACATCCGTTCGGAGCTACTTGTAGAACATGTCACAGCCCTTCTGGGCAAGCCTTTTGAAGCGTATACATTTAGCCATTGTATAAAGCACCCTTCCCCAACCTGGTGCCTTCCAGATGTTCTCAACTCCAACTCCCAGATGCCCCAGCCAGCAGCCCATTGGCCATGCTGGCTGGAGATGCTGGGGGTAGGGATTTTGGAGAAATCTGCAACAGAATCAATTGAGTTTGGATTTCTATGAATCAGACCCACAGGTTCTGCAACAGACTGGCGTTAGCTGATTTGCAAGGATTCTGCGGACTTGCGGACTGTGTGTTGTTTTTTTAAACCCTTTTCATAATTTCACGCAAATTTAGTCATAAAAAAACATGTAAATAAAAACATGTGGTGACCATGTTCAGGGACTGGTCTGAGGGTATATGATACCTCCATCCAGCAGAAGCTAAGCAGGTCTCGGGTTTGATCAGTGCCACCTGAGAACCCCTTTGACTTTAGGCAAATGAACAAATACAAAAAATCTCTTTGTTGTTCAGTCGTTAAGTCATGTCCGACTCTTCATGTCCCCATGGACCATAGCATGCCAGGCCTTCCTGTCCTCCGCTCTTTCCCGGAGTGTGCTCAGGTCCATATTCATTGTATCTGTGATGCTATCTAGCCATCTCATCCTCTGCCGTCCCCTTCTCCTTTTACCGTCAATCTTTCCCAGCATCAGGGCCTTTTCCAGGGAGTTTTCTTTTCGCATTAGGTGGCCAAAATATTTGAGCTTCAGCTTCAGCATCTGTCCTTCCAATGAGCACTCAGGGTTGATTTCCTTTAGGATGGACTGATTTGACCTCCTTGCAGTCCAGGGGACTCGTCAGAGTCTTCTCCAGTACCACAGTTCGAAGGCATCAATTCTTCGACACTCAGCCTTCCTTATAGTCCAGCTGTCACAGCCATATGTTGCTACTGGGAAAACCATAGCTTTGATTAGACAAATCTTTGTCGGCAAGGTGATGTCTCTGCTTCTTACTATGCTGTCTAGGTTTGCCACAGCTTTCCTCCCAAGGAGCAAGCGTCTTTTAATTTCATGGCTACAGTCACCGTCTGCAGTGATCTTGGAGCCCAAGAAAATAACATCTGTCACTGCTTCCATTTCTTCCCCTTCTATATGCCAGGAAGTGATGGGGCCAGATGCCATGATCTTCGTTTTTTTAATGTTGAGTTTCAAACCAGCTTTTGCACTCTCCACTTTCACCCTCAACAAGAGGCTCTTTAGATCCTCTTCACTTTCTGCCATTAGGGTGGTATCGTCTGCATATCGGAGGTTGTTGATAATTCTCCCAGCAATCTTACTTCCGACCTGTGATTCATCCAACCCGGCGTTTCTCATGATGTACTCCGCATATAAATTAAATAAGCAGGGTGACAATCACAATATACAGCCTTGTCGTACTCCTTTCCCAGTTTTGAACCAATCGGTTGTTCCATGTTTGGTTCTTACTGTTGCTTCTTGTCCCTCATACAGGTTTCTCAGGAGACAGGTAAGGTGGTCTGATACTCCCATCTCTTTCAGAATTTGCCACAGTTTGTTGTGATCTACACAATGAAAGGCTTTAGCGTAGTCAATGAAGCAGAAATAGACGTTTTTCTGGAATTCTCTTGCTTTCTCCACGATCCAGCGAATGTTGGCGATTTGATCTCTAGTTCCTCTGCCTCTTCGAAACCCAGCTTGTACTTCTGGTAGTTCTCGGTTCACATGCTGCTGAAGCCTAGTTTGTAGGGTTTTGAGCATAACCTTGCTGGCATGTGAAATGAGCGCAATTGTACGGTAGTTTGAACACTCTTTGGCGTTGCCCTTCTTTGGAATTGGAATGTAAACTGACCTTTTCCAGTCTTGTGGCCAATGTTGAGTGTTCCAAATGTGTTGGCATATTGAGTGCAGCACTTTAACAGCATCATCTTTTAGGATTTTAAATAGCTCAGCTGGAAGACTGTCATCTCCGCTAGCTTTGTTGTTAGTAATGCTTCCTAAGGCCCACTTGACTTCACTCTCGAGGATGTCCGGCTCAAGTTCAGTGACTGCACTATCATGGCTATCAGGGACATTCAGATCTTTCCTGTATAGTTCTTCTGTGTATTCTTTCCACCTCTTCTTAATCTCATCTGCTTCTGTTAGGTCCCTGCCTTCTTTGTCCTTTATCATGCCCATCTTTGCACAAAACGTTCCCTTGAGATCTCCGATTTTCTTGAAGAGATCTCTAGTCTTTCCCATTCTATTGTTTTCCTCGATTTCTTTGCATTGTTTATTTAAGAAGGCCTTCTTGTCTCTCCTTGCTATTCTCTGGAACTCTGCATTCAGTTGGGTATATCTTCCCCTTTCTCCCTTGCTTTTCGCTTCCCTTCTTTCCTCAGCTACTTGTAAAGCCTCATCAGGCAGCCACTTGGCTTCCTTGCATTTCTTTTTCTTTGGGATGGATTGAGTTGCTGCCTCCTGAACAATGTTACAGACCTCCATCCATAGTTCCTCAGGCACTTTGTCTATCAGGTCTAATCCCTGAAATCTATTCCTCACCTCCACTATATATTCATAAGGAATATGATTTAGGTCATACCTGAATGGTTTAGTGGTTTTCCCTACGTTCTTCAATTTAAGCCGAAATTTTGCAACAAGCAGTTCATGATCTGAGCCACAGTCAGCTCCAGGTCTTGTTTTTGCTGACTGTATAGAGCTTCTCCATCTTTGGCTGCAAAGGACATAATCAATCTGATTTCGATATTGACCATCTGGTGATGTCCATGTGTAGAGTCGCCTCTCTTGTGCTGTTGGAAAAGAGTGTTTGCTATGATCAGCATGTTCTCTTGGCAAAACTCTATTAGCCTTTGTCCTGCTTCATTTTGTACACCAAGGCCATGCTTGCCTGTTATCCTGGTGATTTCTTGACTTCCTACTTTAGCATTCCAATCCCCTATGATGAAGAGGACATCTTTTTTTGGTGTTAGTTGTAGAATGTGTTGTAGGTCTTCATCGAACTGATCAACCTCAGCTTCTTCGGCCTCAGTGGTTGGGGCATAGACTTGAATTACTGTGATGTTGAACGGTTTGCCTTGGATTCGTACTGAGATCATTCTATTGTTTTTGAGATTGTATCCCAGTACTGCTTTTCCAACCCTTTTGTGGACTATGAGTGCTACTCCAATTTTTCTAAGGGATTCTTGCCCACAGTAGTAGATATGATGGTCACCTGAATTAAATTCGCCCATGCTTGTCCATTTTAGTTCACTGATCCCCAAGATGTCGATGTTCAATCTTGCCATCTCATGTTTGACCACCTCCAGCTTACCTTGATTCATTGATCTGACATTCCTGGTTCCTAAACAATATTGTTCTTTACAGCGTCGGACTTTCTTTTCACCACCAGACACATCCACAGCTGAGTGTCCTTTCGGCTTTGGCCCAGCCGCTTCACTCTTTCTGGCGCTACTTGGAAATTCCCTCTGCTCTTCCCCAGTAGTAGATTGGACACCTTCCGACCTGAGGGGCTCATCTTCCGGTGTCATCTCTATTAGCCTTGTGATACGTTCCATGGGGTTTTCTTGGCAGGAATACTGGAGTGGGTTGCCATTTCCTTCTCCAGTGGACCACATTTTGTCCGAACTCTCTGCCATGACCTGTCCATCTTGGGTGGCCCTGCACGGCATAGCTTGTGGCTTCACTGAGTTATGCAAGCCCTTCACCACAACAAGTCAGTGATCCATGAAGGGAATTGTATCTCTATATATCTGTAAATGAAGTGCAATGGGCCAAGTCATAAACTGGGACAAGATCCACAAATGACAGGTGATGCCAGCTAGCACTTACCTTGCTCAGGAGGCACACAGACTGTGGGAAAGGCAAGCCCAAGGAATACATTCTATTCGTCTATGCCTGGCAGCTGCCCCAGAGGTCCAAAACCTGGCAGGGCTAGACAGAAACCCAATCAGTTGGCAACCCTAGACATGAAGATCAGCAAACTCTGGCTCAGATGAAGTCCGAAAATACGCCCTCCTTTATTTCTAGCTGAGAATTTATGAATTTATTTATGACATTTTTAACATACCTTTCTTCCGTCATGGAACTCAAGGTGGCTGCATGTGGTTCCCAGGTGGTCTCTCCTTCAAGCACTGACCAGACCCAGACCTGCTTAGCTTCAGCAAGGTGGCTGCCTCATGTGCCTTCAATGCCCTGGAACCTGGGAAGTGACCTAGGATGCAATCCAGTGGGTGTTTCCTTACAGAAGCCCCACTGTTAGAGAGGACCTGGCTGTCTGACATGTCTCTTGTGTGCTGTGTATTTAATTGGCCTTACCCTGACACCTTGGCTCAAGAGAATCCATTTTAGTTCCAGAAGGAGCAGCATGGAAAGCTGCCAGGGATGTTGTCATTTAGGCTCTGGACGGCCACAGGAGATACAGTGTGTATGTGCTTCCCAGTGGAGGCTGCTGGCTGCAACATCAGTGGGGTGGTGAATCTGCTCCGGGTTTCAGTCAGAACTCTTAAGGAGCTATCCAAGGTGGATAGCTCCTTTAGCATTCTAACTTTGGATAGCTCCTTTAAAGTTCTGACTAGTGTTCTGGTTCTGACTAGTGTTCTGGTTCTGACTGAAACCTGGAGTGGATTCACCTCCCACTGACATTGGAGCCACCAGCCTCCACTGGTGCGCCCTCCCTCAACGGAGAGGTTTCCTGTCACTTCAGACACATGTGAATGCCTGCCTGGTTGCCATGCCACCACTCAGCCAGCTAACCCACTTTGAACTGGCCAATCAAAAACCTGGATGGGAAAAATGACCCAATCCTGAAGTGTCCCCACTGCCCAGACAAGTCAGCAAGTACTGGAAACGGGTTCAGCCAAGTGTGGCTACAGTGTGGCTGTGGCAGGAGCAGAGGCAAAGTGCAAGTTCCTTTTGGCCTTCCATGAGTGGAATTTTGCACACCCGATTCCGAAGAGGGCAAAATTATGCCTTGGAGGGGTGAGAGGGATTCCAGCCTCTGCCATTATTCTCCTAGGTAATCTTGGGTTGCTTTCTGTAAGACTGGGGGTAGGAGAACGTGAGCAGACATCACCTGTGCTTTGCTTAGTAGGTGGACGTCATCTGCCAGTGTCTCTGTTCTTGTTTTCCTTGTTTATCTTTGGATAAGCAGTTGTAGATGGGTGGCCTAGTTTCAGATGTTCATTTCCCATTCGATTTTGCTATTATTAACTATGTGAAAGGCTCGCTCTTTCTTGCCTAGTTTGCCTTCTAGACTAGGGTTAGAAAATCCTGATGGATGACAGCAGATGCCATTGGATTTTTGTTTAACTCTTTTGTCTTCTCATCCTCTGGGGGGAAAAAGAGTAGAAAATTCTGATAGATGTCTGAAAGGTAGCCCAATCAGGCATCTGTCAGGATTTGTCTGCTAAGTCTTGAGGGAGAAGGAAAGGATAAGACAGTGAAATTTGACAGGGTTCATAGGAAGCTGTCACAAATTGCCACTTCTAGTTCTAATCCAGCAGAGGAAAATATTCCATCCAAATCTGCAGCTCCAGGTAAAAGAGCCTGTGCTGTTAGAACCGAGAAAACAAGACAAGGTTCTCTTGACCCTAGCAGACTTTGGATGAACACAGAAGTTTTTTTGAGTGTTCAAGATGAAACGATGGAGCCAAGTCACATGTTTCAGGCTTGTATTTAAGCACTAGTCTGGTTGCCGTAGGTGACCAGAAATTGCATGCAGGTGAGTGCAAGTAATTCCATGCAGGTGAGTGAGCTGGCCGGCACAAGGATGGGGCACTCCATCCCTCACTCCTCTGAACCCAGCATAGAAACCAAGTTGGTTGCTAGAAGTGCAAAGCCTCCTCCTCTGTGCCCACCATAGAAATGCAGTTCTCTGTCCTTCCTATATGCCAGCCCCAAGCAAGCTAGTAAAAGTTTTTGGAGGCTAGTAACTTTCATCAGCTTATTTATAAAGCTGTGATATGTTTTTAGGTATATATATTGAAGATAAACCCAAGATTTTTATACTGTACCTTTAAAAAATGCAAGATGTGAAAGAGAGAGACACATACCTTGGACACACATGTATTTGTATTTATTATTACATTAGGAGCTCAAGGCAGTGTATGTGATGCTCCCCAACCCCTATTTTATCCTCACAGCAGCCCTGTGAGTTTAGTGGCCAAATGGAGATTTGATCCTGGGTCCTCCCATTCTAGGCGCAGTACTCCAACCACTACACTACATTGGCTGTCTTCTGCATGTGTTATGCTGGCACACTAATCAGAGAACCAGCATTGACTGCAGCTCTCTAGGGGCGTATGAGAAATTTGTTTCAGTTCATTTTTTTAATTAGGATTTTCTCAGTTCGCACCTTCTGGACTGAAAATGCACTTGGACGCAATCTGCTGTCGATGCCTGCACCCCAAAGTGTGTTTGACAGGATGCGTACACTTTGGGGAAATGTGCATGAAAAAATGTGAATTTTTGAGAAATGCACACAAATCCCCTTTAATCAATGCGAGAAGAATGTGTGCCTTTCACAGATGTGCACAATTGATGGGCACATTTGGGAAAAATACCTATGAAAATACGCATGGAGTTTCATGTACTCGACTCAAGTCAGAACCAGCTTTGAGATGGAATTTGGAGAACTTTGGTGAGTTTGCATTTTGCTGATTCGCACATCCCTACAGCTCTTGGTGAAGAATATGTTCCGTTACAAACCCAGGTATACTGGTAATGTCAAAACACAAGAAGAGCCCTCCTGGAAGAGAACAAAGGACTATCTGGGGCCTGTTTCACACAGTGACCAACCAGATGCCTCTGGGAAGCCCCCAGCAAGCAGAACGTGAGGGCAATAGCCCTCTCCCACTGTTGCACCCCATCATCTGGAATTCAGAGGCATGCTAACTGTGCTCCTGGGGGTAGGGTACAGTAGGGAGGGTGAGAAATTTGTTCTGTGGAATTTTATGCAAATGTAGCAAATCCACTGAAGAAAACCTCCTGGCTCTTTTTCTTCCCCCTCCATCCCTTATGATGAAAATGTGCCATTACTTCCTGATTCTTGAAGGGAAAGAAGGACTAAAATAACAGAGTTGTATGGCACCTTAAAGACGAACAAATGTATTATGGCATAAACTTTCATGGACACTGCCATTCCTGCTGCTCCTGCTCCTGCTTTTCCTTTCCTTTTCTATTCTGCCCAATAGACAAAGATCTATTATACCATAATAACCTATTATTATTGTTAAGTTGGACTACGTTGTCACAATCCTTAATTTTTAAGACACCGTGAAACTCTTGGTTGTTTTTGCTGCAACAGACTAACACCCCCTAGAAAAAGGGCAGAATAATGGCAGAAGTTTATTTAGGAAACAGACGCTTCAGTCAAGGGACTTGAATCATTACAAACATGGGTTCAGTTCTGGTTCAGGTTTGTCAGTATGTTTCAACTCTGTGGTTCAATTCCAGTTCAGTCACTACCTTTAAAAAGTTACTTTAACCAATGGAGAGTTCATTAACTGGTTCAGATTTGTTTTATGCTGAATAATAATCAGACCCTTTTGCCTGCAATACAACTCTATAAAATTAACACCATGAGTACTATTTAACTTAAGGACTATATTTATTATTTTGATTTTTTTGAAAGGTTTTTACAAACAAAAGACACACAGCCCCCCCCCCCAATCCAGGGCTGAATGAAGATCCTCTCCCCCAGCCCCCACTCTGCGTCTTTGCCACATCTTTTTCCGAATGAAGGGGAAATTTGGAAATATTCATGGAAGGAGGGAAAACCTGTTTGACCAAGGTGGTCCAAGAGCCTGTTTCTCTCTCTCTCCCCCCTGCCCCCCACTCCCATACTTTAACAGCCAAGCTGGGCCTAGGGTGGCCAGGTGTCCTACTTTAGAGGGGACGGTTCTTTATTTGAAAATAAAGTGTTCTCTGTTTGATAAGCTGGCCAGTCCAACCCTGGTTTATTGTCAAAGAACCATAAGGAGGGAGAGCAGCAGCAGGGGCCTAGAAGTCACCTGTTAACAGTTAGTACCTGGACAACAGACTGAGCAGGCCCAGAGGTCACGAAATCAGTCTTCACCGCCATGGCAAGATGTATTGGATTTCTATTTAAAGTATAGTAATTATTTCTGCATTTTTATCTATACATATACATTCACATATGCCAATGTCATGCAAATTAGTCACTTCTGTCCTCTGTTTTGGTGATGTGGTTCCTCTTTTTTTGGCAATGCATACGTGGCCAGGATGCAAATGCCCCTGGGATACTTGATGATGAACTGCCATTCCAAGGAGCATTTGTGGCCCCGTTTTCAAAGCATGCTGCAAATGAGCCAAATGAAAGCTTTGCATGCACCCACCTAACTTGTTTTTCCTTACCAAATTACAGTTCCACTGGGCGGGGGTGGGGGAGTTCCTTACCAGAAGCTAGGGATGCTGGAGAAATTTGAGACGGACTAAAATGAGCTTGGATTTCTAAGAATTTGACCTGCAGACTCTGCTCTGGACTGACCTCCTCAGACCACGTGGAGTCCATGGACTTTTGGATTTATTTTTTTTTTACTTTCCCAAAATGTATGCCTATTTACTCGTAGGAAAATACACAAGTTTCTGCCGAGACTAGTAAATATACATGGGGAAAAGTTGAATGGAATGGGGAACAATATGCTAAATGTTATATACTAAGGTAAATTATGTAAATTGTTGTGAACCTTCTTAAGGAAGTATTTGCATATTTTTCTGCATAACGAAAGAAATCAAATCCATCAGTGAGCGGATGACAGAACAAAAGGCACCTGAGACACAGACAGAGCAGATCTTACACAAGCCATACATCCCTACCAGAAACACAGCACACAGAAAGGGGAGGCTGATCTCTTCCTTCCCCAGTGCAACCAGAACCAAATTTCCCACCTCCTCCAGTGCAGCTAGAACACTTAGGAAAAAAGTTTCTATTAGCCAATGGGAACTTTCCATTCCAAGAACGCCATTCAATGTACGCCAAGTAACTTGATGCAAAATGAATGCTCTGCCTCTGGTGTTTAACCTGTGATGGCTACAGTATTTTGCATGCACTACTCATCACCTGGCATTGCAGCCACCTGGCTGCTAGTTGTAAATGTTGTGAGATGGTAAAGATGTAGTCTTTTCATTGAAATGTTTGGTTGGTTAATTGATCAAGCTCATTTAAAACAATATCTGGCCACATCACTATACTAATGGAGGAGGTCAGAGATGGTACTATGCAGTCATTAATTAATTAATTAATTAAATTTCTATGCTGCCCAATAGCCAAAGCTCTCTAGGTGGTTCACAATCATTTTATCCTAAACTAAGATGATTTACAACTTGAGTGTGATAACTGTTTTTTCTGACTGACTCCTGGGTGGATTTTACTCATGTTAATGGATCGTTATCATGGATGGCCTGAGAGGTAGATATTTTTCAGTTTTTTAATCTTTGCTGAAAGGTCTAGTGCTATAAAACTGTTGTGTATAGTTGAAGATTCAGTGTTCAGTTTTATGCCATCTGTGTATAAACATCACCATCACCATCACCATCATCAGTTTATAGTGTGGGCTTCTATCCCAACCCCATATGTATTTGTTCTAGTCTCAAGAGCTTCCATTTAGTTATAGCTGTCACTATAACTATGATTTGTGTGCTATAGTGTATAACACAGCATCCAAGATGAGATTTCTGGGTAGAAAAAAAGGCCCAAGAGAAGACATCAGAGGGCATTTTCAGGTTGAAGCTGAAATTTTGGCTTATAAAGTTAACTTAGGCATGCTCTTTAAAAACAAACAAGCAAACAAACAAACACACATTCTCAAGTTTGATTTGGAGAAATTGACCCAGTCAATTCCAGTCAGAGAACAGCAGTGTTAGGTCACTGGTGAACTTCTCTGTTATGATAATAAGGTCCAGTGATTGTTTGAACATCAGAATTTAAACTTGTGTGCAATGAGATGGATGGCAACCAGAGAGGGAGGGTCAGTGCAGGTGTCAATGACTTGCTTCACAAGGACTTAGTCATTTTTGTTGGCGGCAAGTTTAGAAATTGCTCATGAATGGAAAAATAACAGTCTGCTTGTGTTTTCTCAATCGTGCATAAGCGTCTTTGATTTAGCTTTGATGGACAAAATGACTGAACAAGATTGGGTGTTGGACGAACACAATTGGATGATAGACAAACACAGGCAGACCTGCTGACTGATAGATGGTTTATGTTTCTTACATATATAGACAATTCTTCAGTCAGTACAGCGTTTCTCAAGTCAACACAGATCTTTTTGGAAAGACTTGAATAGTCTTTGAATTTGTATGATTGTTAATTCTCTGTTCATCTCCCAAGGAATGGATCCCTTTTAAGGGATAATAATTTCCCTCTTCCTCCAAGTGACACCCTCTTTCCCCAGGAACCCCCTTCTCCCTGACAGCAGAGAAGAGCCATCACCCTGGGACTGGGATGCTGCTATCACATCCCCTTGTCCACCAACCTCTCTGCCTCTCTCAGCTTCTCTGGGTCTCAAGGGAGCTAACACGTCCCCTAAAAGCCAGAAGCTCACTGCACACATGACATCTGCCCTGCAGGCAAATAGTCATACAAGTGACACTCTGTGCAATACACTGGATAAACCCCACTCCCCTGTCTCCTTGTCCTCTGGATAAACTCAGGACCAGCATCAGGGCATGGTTGGGCTCTGTCAAGGCCCTACATCCCAGCAGGGGCCCACTGACAAGAGCACCCTGGGCTCACTCCTCATCTTCACTGTTGCAACCTGCTTGCTCACCTGCCTCTCATTCTGGCCCAGACAAAAGTGATGGTGAAAAGGATGAGTAGTTAATGCTGCTGCCTTCATGCTTGCTGGATCTCTGAGATGGAATGATAAGGAAGACGAGTAGCAATAGGAGCTGATGACAATTATGGCGATGAGAATGTAAACTCATTGAGACAGGGGGCCCATTGAGGGTGTCTTGCCCAAGAGCCTTCAAAAACCTGGAGTCAGCACTGGATAAACTTATTTGCTTGCTTAACGTCTGATGTACTCTGATGTTTTGTCACTGCGACTGTCCTAACCCCCTGCAAACTTCCCTGCTAAAATACTACATAAAAGTCCCTCTTTGCTTGCTCTGGACCATGAGCTCCCTAGGACTGACAGGTTACTTCTAGAGCTACGTAGATGTTGGGTCTGCCCCCAACTAGCTCGGTAACTCACCTCAAGCAGTGGAAACCCCTCCCACCAGAATCATCAGCCTGAGTACACTGCAGCAGATAGGAAAACAAACCAAAAAACCAGCTAACCACATAGAACTCAACAGTTCCAAAAACGCTAACCAGCATTGAGCGAAAAGTCACCCATTCATGCCCTTTTGGCCTTTCTTCCACTCCTGTCTTCTTCAGCTGTGCTCTTCCTGCCTCAAAATGTGGCCCTTAATTTCCCTCCAGACCTTGGGGGTCTTCTGGGATGGAGTCTTATCCCATAAAGATGACCACCATTTTCATTTCAGTGGGAACACTGCAGCCATGTTGACTTCCATGGCCATGTCCCACAGGTGGTCTATGAGTCCCACACCCAGAGGCTGATGGCAAGCCCTCCCCCACCGCAGATGGTTTCTCATCATCATCTTCAGTAAGGATTATTTTGTCACTTTTGTTCACCTACGCCAGGAACACGGCACATTTTTAACAGGTCCATTTTCAGAAACTCAGGGCCATTTCAGAGAATCCTGAAAAGGGGTCCAAAAAGTGTTTTACAAGCAGGAGTCACACACAAAGTGAAGCTATCATATCCCAAGCTGAGTTCACCTTTTGTCGGCCTATATTTCACCCCTCTTTCAGAAACCATGTAAACATCAGTGGAACCTGATTCTGATTCAGAATTTATTCATTTATTTGATTTATCCCTGCCTTTCTACCAAGCAAATGGCACTCAGATAGCTTACAGTCACAGATAAATAAAAACTTGATTAAGACATAAGAAAACAAATACATTAAAAACACAACAATAACATAATAAAAACAGCACCAAACCCAAGGGAGGGGCATTAGCTCAGTGGAAGAGCATCTGCTTTGCATGCAGAAGGTCCTAGGATCAATCTCTGGCATCTCCAAGGAGCATTGAAAAAACTTCCGCCGAAGACCCTAGAAAAAGTTGCTGCCATCCAGTGTCAACATACTAGACTAGATGAAGCAATGGTCTGACTTAGTCTAAGGCAGCTTCATTCCATCAGACCTGCTTACACACCAAAGGTCTGCTTGAATAAAGAGGTATTTGTCTGCTGGTGGAAGGACAGTAGAGAGGGAGCCAAGCTAGCCTCCCTCAGGAGGGAGTTCTACAGTCTGGGAACAGCCAGCCAAGGAGCAGCCAGAATGCAGTTTACCATATGATCTGAACAGAAAATTAGAGAAAGTTGCTTGAATAATAATCTAGTTTATGGTGCAATATGGTCTAGGTGCTCTTAACCCATAAGATCACGACTTCACCCACTTACCCTCTCAGGATCTTCATCAGCCTTCATCACAAATACATCAACTCTGTTTCAGTTTGCATCAATAGGTGTGTCACATCCTGGAAGTTTCAGACTCCAAATTCATGGGCGGAAGATATCTCAGAAAGTGCACTAACCTCCATTTGAATCCTCTGCTACTTTAGTCGTCTGGGTTTGGATTCAGACTTAGTCATACTTAGAGTAGAACTGTTGAAAACAATGGGACTTGTTTTCATGACTAACCTAAGTCCCATTGATTTCAATGGGTCTACTCCTATTATAACTAAGTCTGGATCCAAACCCAATGGTTGCTAGTAGTGAAAAGCTATCTTTAATATTTAAAACTCAACATTAATGAACGCAGCGGATGCAGCTCTACATGACAGTAGCTGCTTTCTGTAATTCTAAAATTAATTATTGCAAAACTTTAGTGAAATATAACCCAAAGTACATGTTAATTGGAGTCTAATGTTTTCTTTTTTTAAGCTGGCAGCTGGAGTCCCATCTGGCTTCATATCTCCCAACACAATCTCTTTTGTATTATAATGCTTCCAAACTGCTTAGAGCTATTTTGTCGGAGGAAAAAAATGTTAGTTACCAGCCTTCACAATTTCAACTTGGATCAGTGCAAGGAAGAGCTGATTTCTGAAGCAGCATCTGCAGAAGATTGGGATGAAAATGCAACAGAGGACTGTGGGAGGTTGCTCCCCTTCCCTTGAAGTCCATTGCCACCTGATGCCAAAATTGAACAAGAAGCATGAAACACATAGAAATGTAGAGGTAATTACTGCAACAGCACTGGCATTTAGACTGACAAGTCCCATGAAAAATATGTTGCAGTTTCTGGGTTGGGTCATTGGAAGAAGAGCTCTACTCCAATTTTCAAAGATCTCCCCATATCATAGTTCTCCACATTCAGCAGGGACCCCTGACCCTGGCCTCTGTGTAGTATTTTTAGGGGTCTGGAGGGGCTGCCATGGGTTGAAGGGGGTGGGGAAGTCCCCTTCTGCCAGCTGAGTTTCATGCACCTCAATCTGGCTCCAGCCCCGTATATTCTTCTTTCAACCTGGAGTAGCATAATGAAAGTCAGAATAGCATAGTGGCTAAGAGACCAAGCTATGAATCAGGAAGTCTCCAGTTCAGTTCCTGTGACTAACTTGCTCCATTGGTTTCAATGGGGCTTAGTCATGACTAACTTCAGCTGGATCACAGCCTCTGTCAGGATTTCTTGATAGGGATGTGCAAATCATTGAAAACTGAGCTCATCACAATACTCCAAATTCCACCTCAAAGCTCATCCCGATTCGTGAACATATCAAACTATGAGCTTTTAACATTGTCATTCACATGAAAAGTTGTATGTCTTTTGGTGCACATCTTTCCAAACATACACATCATTTGTGCTCATTTCTGAAAATGTATACATTTGTCTCCCATTGATTAAAGTGTATCTACGTACATTTGTCAAAAGTGTGCCCTGTTTCGTGCATGTTTTTCAACGGTACGAATTTTCAAACGTATTTTTCTTTGGTCCATACATCGCATCGCAAGCTCGGAAAGGTACAGACTTTGAGTATTTGACTTGGTTCTTTTTTTGATATGGTCTTCAGACTAATTCAGTGAACTCTCTTCTTCTACAGACTTCAGCCACAGATTTCATTTGGGTCTGTGTCTGAGTCCAGGAGGTACAAAATGGGTAAATTCTGGTCTGAAACAAACTGAAATGAATTTCTCATATATACTTATTTCTTGATAGAGGCTTTATTATGACCTTGTGTAAATTCAGTGAACAGTCATCCAATAGACATCTGATAGCACAGTGTAGGCAACATGCCCAAGCCATGAGTAGCCCCTTAGTGTTGACCATCAGCTGTAGGCACCTTGCTTCTCCCTCCTACCTAGAAAGATTTCCACTGGCACTTTCAATTACCTTGTGGCTGCAAGAGGAGACAGACACTCACCAACCAGAGGAAAAATACCAGGAAGGGAATGCCAACCTAGCCCCAACTGGATTTAAATGCCTGTCAAATGCTGACCTGCGGTACCTGCAACAAAATCTTGCAATGTAGAATCTTGTCCGTGATTTCTGCCATACAGCCATGGCCTCTTCCAGAATATTCCATTCCATTTCCTCCCATCCTCTAGTTTTACATCCCCCCACTCCCAACTCACCATAACATATCTGCTCAGCGTCCTCAATCCTCATTCAGTTGTTTGGGTCTCTGCCACCCTCCTGCTTTTTTGACAACCTTAGATTTTTCCCCCCTAAATATTTTTGTACTTCCACAAACCCCAGGGTTCCTCTGAGCATGCTAAGACCTCCCTCTTGTTTCTCAGTAGCCCCTTTTTGGCCTCATAGATGTCAGCACTCGGCACCTGTATTGATTTTATTGATTTTTATGTATCAAATGTATAAACCGCATCCTCCACCTATCATACTCATGGAGTGATGCACAATAAAAACATTATAAGGTCAAATAAAACTAAGAAACACAGAAAACATACAATAAAAATGGAGAGTGCACTAAGATTATAACTTAAGAGCAACGAAAATGTTTCCTGTCTCTGAGCAGAGCAGAGGAAGCTGCTCCAGCTGGTCTAGGGGCTATACAAGGAAGCAAGCTCCCAGAGACAGAGCAATCAGAGCGAGCGAACAGGGAGAGCAAACAGAAGTTCGGCAGGGGAGGACAAGGGGGAGGCCCCTAACATTTTTTTTTCATTTTTAAAAAAATTCTTTTTCTTGTAACACACACTTCCATACCAGTGGGACTGTGCTTTTAACCTCCAGTGAATAGAAGACAAAAGCACAGGCTATTCCAGTACAATCAGCAAGCTAGAAACTTAAAGGAAAAGACTCTCCAGTGGTGGTGACCTGCAAAGTGTGTGCAGTGTTTGTTTTCTTGCCTGAGATCAACATGGCCTATACGTGCAACAAGTGCAAGTTGGTCACACTGTTGGAAGAAAAAGAGGGAGGTCTGGAGCGGCGGGTGTCGACCCTCCAGGGAATAAGAGAACACAAAGAGTTCTTAGACAGTACGGTGGAACTACAGCAGCAAAGCGAAGTACAAAAGCCAGAACAGCAACAGCAAACTGAGGCAGAAAAGGAAAATTCTGAGGTGAGGCAAAATGAAGTAGAGGATACTCCTTGGAAAAGGGTGACAGTTAGGAGCAGAAGAACTAGAAGCCACTCCACACCAGTGGAAGCAGTGGAACTATGGAACCATTTCCAGGTACTTGAGGATGAGACTGGAGGACAGCCTGCAGAGGAAGAATGACAGGGGAACCTGCATGAGAGCGAGCAATAGGCTGAAGGTCAGCCAAGCAGAGGCGGTGAAACCCAGGCCTACAGCTACAAGAAGCTTTTTTTAATCACGGCTAAAGTGGGGACACAAATGGCGTAGGGGACACCATTCTAGAATAAAAATGAAAAGAAGACATATCTGCTAGATATCCATTTAGAGTAATGTCTCTTTTGGCCCCTAGTTTGGACATAAGGATAAAAGAGAGAGGGAAAAAACTTACCTGTAATAAAAGATTTTGTTAACATCTTCTTAAGTTCTAGGAAAATGTGATTATTTTCCTCTCACTTCACAGTTTCTCTGTCACTATAGCTACTGGCTTTGGGAAACACGAGCCTCCTGCAAAAGAGTCTTTCCTGAAAACAAAAGTTTATCCTTCCAGTCAATTTATTTTGAATCACAATTAGAGATGCAGGTTTTGTTTCACTCTGAACAGAATTCAGATTGATACCCTGAGAGATAATCAGGTCCCTTGGTACTACTCACCCCTGGAGATCTCAGAGGATGACACGGTTCATGTGATTAGCAGAGCAGCACTCAAAGCCTTTGTTGCTAAACATCAGGATAAAATCACTCTTTGACAGGAAAACTATCTGTCACCAAATTAACAAGGAAATGTGCATGACCTAGAATTATATTCTGATCAAGGTGGGCGGTTCTTTGATCAAAACAACTGGAAGCAGCATTGTTTATTTATTTACGGTATTTTTACCCTGCCTTTCAACTTTAACAGCCCTCAAGGCTGATTACAAAATGAAAATCACAAAGAACTTGGATCTGTGCTGCTTTATTCCACTACCAACAGGAACGGGAGGGGCTAAATTGGGAGCTGCCCCTTTTCAACATGCACCCCCAAACACGCTGGCTGAGGGGACTACACTGGCTGCCTATTTGCTAGCAGACCAGGTTTAAGGTTTTGGTACTAGTGTACAAAGCCCTAAACCAGATGCCCAGTCACTGAAGTCATCAGAGGGCATGCTCCCGGTGGTTTCACATGGACCTGTGGCCTGACTAGAGCCCACCTGGAGAACAGCCTTCAATGTGGTGGCTCCCATCCTATGAAATTCCCTGCCTCTGGAGTAGGGGTGTACGAAACCCCACTTACCTGGCTCCGCTGCGTTCTGCGGGTGGGGGGAGGTGATCCAGTCCTCCCCCTGGAATCCTCGATGGGGGGGAGGCAATCTGGTCCTCCCCCCCGGAATCCTGCCTGGCCGGCTCCGCTCTGCAGCCAGTCCGCAGAGCCTCCGGCCGGGCCAATCCACAGCAGGTGCTCCATCCACTGCCGGGCTGCTGTGGATGCAAATGGCATCCTGCGTAGGGGACCATTTTGCGTCCCTCCGCTAGGCTGTGATAGGCTATGTATATATTTATGTAGCCTATCACGGCTAAAGCAGGGACACAAATGGCGTAGGGGACACCATTTGCATCCCTGTCTTTTGCCGTGATAGGCTACATAGATACTTACGTAGCCTATCACAGCAAGAGCAGGGACGCAAATGGCATCCCCTACACCATTTGCGTCCCTGCTTTAGCTGTGATAGGCTACGTAAATATTTACGTAGCCTATCATGGCTACAGCAGGGATGCAAATGGCGGCCACCACAACAGCTGCCATTTGTAGCTGCAGCAGCCCAGAAGACGACCCAGAGCTGCCGCCGCCGCGCTGCCAGGTAGGTCCGTTCCAGGGGGGATGGGGGGTGGGGGGTGAGGTCGTTCTGCCATGGATTCCAGGGGGCCGGATTCTTTAGAATCTGGCCTCACTGGAGTCCATGGCGGAATTCTCCAACATCCCTACTCCGGAGGTCAGGCAAGTGCCAATGCTGGATTTTTTTCGATGTCTTCTGGAAACAGGTCTTTTCCGTAAGCCTTCCTTGATTAACTAGCCTCGGTTTTATGGGCGCTCTGTTTTTTAAAGAATACTTGTAGTATCATGTTTCATTCTTCTTATCTCTTGTTCATGTTATCTTTTGTTGTTAACTGCTCCAGAATCTGTTTAGCTGTGGAGCAGTATACAGTGTTGTAAATAAATTAATAAACCACCACTGGTCCCAGCCAGGCAGGCCAGCAGGGGGTTTGTTGACTTGCCACTTCCTCTAAGGAGGGGGGCTTGGGGACATCTCTCCTTCGGATGCAAATGGGTAGAATACCTGCAGATGGACACTGTTCTTGGAGGGGAGGAGCCAAACAGCAGTTGGTCCCAGCTATACAAGTGGAGGAAGTCCTACTGTCTGATCACCCCATCTGGAAGGCTCCATCTTGAATGACCAGTTGTCCTGCTTTTAGGAATGGCACGGGTGCCCGACTGTGTCCGGGAACCTGCCAAATCCTACCTCCATCCACATCCCTGAACCTGGCTCGGTGAACCCCCCCTGCCCTCCCCCCCACATGCCGGGATAGAGACCAGGACTTACAGCAGCCACCTGGTCTCCATGCAAGCCCCATTTTAGTGCAAGATGGGGTTCCATAATTTTTGTAGCTCTACTGTTGCACACAGGGGCATCGTTAAGAGAAGGTCCACCTGGGCATGGGCCCTCGATCTTTTGTGAGCTGTGCCCCAGATCTTTTGAGCTGTCCTAATTGCCTTTTTTTTTTTTTACATATTCCCATTGGCTTGCATTGGAAAACAAAAACAGCCATAACTTTTTTAGTTTGTAAGATAAATTCATGAAATTTGGAGACTTGGAAGCCCCCATGGAGCTTATTGAATGTGCCAAATTTCAGGCAGTTAGGTCTAGTATCTTTTGTGCTAGCCACAGGTAAAATTTGCTTTTTTCAAGAAAATGTGTCAAAGCAAATAGCTATAATTTCTTTGTTCTTCCATATAGGTGTATGGAATTGGGTAAACTGGCAGCCCCCATGGAGCTGATGGAACCTGCCAAATTTCAGACAGTTATGTCCAGTGACGTTTGTGCTAGTCACAGGTAAAGTTTGCTATTTTCAAGAAAATGTGTCTAACCAAAGAGCTATATTTTATTTGTGCTTTGACATACATGCATGGAATTTGGGGACTTGGCAGCCCCTATAGAGATGACTGAGCCTGCCAAAGTTCAGACAGTTAGGCCTAGTGGCTTTTGTGCTAGCCACAGGTAAAATTTGCTTTTACCAAGAAAATCTGTCAAAGTAAAGAGCTATATTCTTTTTGTGCTTCCACATAAATTCATGGAATTTGGAGATCTAGCAGGCACTGTGGAGCTGACTGAACCTACCAAATTTCAGATAGTTAGGTCCAGTGTTTTTTGTGCTAGCCATGTGTAAAGTTTCCTTTTCTCAAAGTCTAAAACAAAAAGTAAAAACTGTCAAGTCACCCAGGGGATTAGAGATCCTAATCAGAAGGTGTTTAAGGTGACCATTAGGAGGTCACTATCCCTACTCTCTGGTGTGGGGTTTTTTTGAGGTGCAAAAAACCTCTCTCCCACTACTTTTCTTTTCTGCTCTTACATGCCCACTGTTGGGAGCTTGCCTGCAATGAAATTTTGAAGAGGGAGAAGGAAGAGAAGAAAGAGCTCCATGTGAAATACTGGTATTTCACACAGCATCTGATTTTACTGCCCCAAACTGGAACCTTTGGCTGCTGCAGAAGTTTAGTAGCTTCAGTACAACAAAGGATCCAATAGGCCTCCACAAACTTCTTTCTCCCCCTCCACTTTAATTCCTCCTAAATAGCTGTAGGACTCAAATAATCCCAAAGGGAGGGTTAGGACTATGTGGCGTCATGACCAAGAAACTGCTGGGGCTTTTAAATAGGTTCTACAGTTTTAAAAAAGCTAGAAAAAGCCCTCAGCCACCTCACCTCATAAAGTTAATTTAAGTACATGTAATCTTTACAAACCCTGCACGGCCTCCTAAACTCCTCTGAAGTACTACCTCTCTGAAAGGAGCCACTTGGCTTAGGGAATTCTCTCCACCCACACCCCCATGCACATTTCCAATCACCTTTTCTTCTTCCCTCCCCTCCCCTCCCCTCCCCTCCCTTGTTCTTTCTTTCTTTCTTTCTTTCTTTCTTTCTTTCTTTCTTTCTCTTTCTTCTTTATTCCACCCAGAGCATATCTTGGGGAATTCTTAAAGAGAATTCTATTCCGTGAGCAACAGACGTTCTGAACTGTATTTGACTTCATACAAACAGACAAGAGGGTTGTTTTTTGTCCTTCTCCTCACTGAAGTCTTTGAGAAGAGGGGGTTCACATGGTTGCAGAGAAACAAATCTGGGGCTGTTTTGTTTGTCAGTTGCCATTATTCAGCAACAGGAAGGGCTGTAGCTCAGTGGTAGAGCACATGCTTGGCATGCAGAAGGTTCCAGGTTCAATCCCCGGCATCTCCAGGTAGGGCAAGGAAAGAATCCTGCCTGAAACTTTGGAGAGCTGCTGCTGCCAGTCAGTGTCAACAGTTCTGGGCTAGATGGACCCAGGGTCTGACTCAGTATAAGGCAGCTTCTGATGTTCCTATGAACAGAAAGCTTTAATTAAAAAAATAGGAGTTTGGGGTTTGTTTTTTAAGTGGAGGGGAGATAAATATTGCTAATTTATACAATCCTATGTGTGCCTAGTAAGAAGTCCCATTATGTTTAATGAGGCTTACCCTCAAGAAAGTGTGCATAGGATTCCAGCACAAGTTACTTTTGCAGGGAGATTTGCACCTTGATGTTCTGCATGTTTACTCAGAAATAAGGCCTGAGCTGTGAGCATGGTACTGCACGCTTAATACAGTGCCTACCCAATTCCATCTAATGAACTGACTACCCTTTCAGCTCAGTCCTATGCATGTTTTGTCATTTGTGGGTTTGGGTTTTTGTCTGTTTGTTTGTTTTTTGCATGAACTCTAGCTTCAGTGGTGATGGAAAAGCACTTAGTACATGCTCAGAGTTTCTCCATAACTTAGTCCTAGTTTTGAAAACAGACTCATTGGCTGAATCCTGGTGAAGTATGGGAAAAAATGAAGTTATAGGGAGGCAGATACAATGAGAGCTTGTGCATAAGAAGGAGGAGGTAGAGAGGAATTGCACAAAACAAGACATCTGTTTTTATGAAGAGTTGCTGGAGGATGGTAGGTTGAGGAGGGATGATTGCATGGAGAGGAATAGAATTGGTAGGGGGAGAATGTAAGTGCTCAGTGGTAAAAGAAAAACATTCTGCACATACTCAGAGGCACTCTATATTTAAGAACATAAGAAGAGCCATGCTGCATCAGACCAAGGTCCATCTAGTCCAGCATTCTCTTCACACAGTGGCCAACCAGATGCCCATAGGAAACCTACAAGCAGGACATGAGTGCAATAGCACCTTCCCACCAATGTTCCCCTGCTGCTAACATTGGTGAAATGTAAATAAATTCTAGTAATTCTAAATTAGAATGCATGTATATCCTTCAGCAACTTTGCAGGTTTCTTGCCTGGGGGACACCTCTAATGACCTGTGCATTTTCATACAAATTTACCCAAAAACTATTGGGGAAGGTGTGAACGGAAGGGAAAGCAAATCACCCCCTCCCCCAAATTGGAGAACTCCCCTTCCACATGAACTGCTGCACCTATCCTTCTGAAATTTTGCTGGTTTCTTACTTAGGGACAACTCTAGGCTGTCTGTAATTTTCAGAACCATGGTCCACAAGGAACATCGGGAGATAAGTATGTCCTCTTTTGGAGACCACACAATTTCAAGGCCACCCTTATGGCTAGCATTCTGAAATGTGGCAGACAGGATCTCCTCTGATGGGGCAATGAATCCTGAATTTTTTATCCAATTCTTCCACAGAATTAAAATGTTATTGGCAGTTCCCTTTAAAAGAAAATCAAAATATAAACCCTGCACCTATTTTTCTGACATGTGGCAGGTGTAATCCCCTTCTAGGGGGCTACTATGCCTGAAATTATCATCCAGTTCTGACCAAGAGAAAAAAGATAGTTTTTTTTCTAATTTCCCATGGTAGTCAACAGGAAGCATACTCATTTTTCTAAACACTGACTCAGGTTTGGTGCTGAGCTGAAGTGGTCTGACTACAAATTGGCCAGAGTAGAAGTGGGATGTTTTCCAAAATGCTGAATCAGGGTCTGAGTTGAAGTGGGGTGGGGGGTGGGGTCAGTGCACACTTCATATGTCTGTCTGTAATCTATACACACACACAAGCACACTGCATGTACACACCACACACACACACATGTATTAGATGTGCGCTTAGACTCGTACCTGCAAATTTGTGTTATGGGTCTGTGCCCCGGATCTTTTAAGAACCTAGCAACGCCCCGGTTGTGCACAACAATGTCCATAAAGGGTCATTGCAGCCATATTAGAGGCCTCTAATATGGTTGAAATGGCCCTTCAAGGCCACCATTGTTAGCGGCAGTAGATCTAAAATACAGAGTTCCCATCTTGCTCTAAAATGGGGCTCACATGGAGACCGGGTTGGCATCCAAACAAACGGATGCCCTATGCCGCTGCCGACAGCCCCATTGGCTTTCCCTGCACTGCTCACTAGGTAGGGTAAATAGCAGGGGTTCAGCAGGCAAAGTGTGGGGTGGGCACAGGGGGTTCCAGCCATCCCTCCCTGCTTTACAGAGGACAGCCCTCTGTTTTGGAGAGCTCACAGAGAACAGTCCTCTGTATTTGAAGGTGTCCTCTGTTTAATGGACTGTCCTGTCCAAGTCTGATTTGAAGTCCAAGAACCTTATGGAGGAAGAACAGGAGAATTGAAGTCCCCCATCAACAGTTAGCACCTGGACAGCAGACTGAGCAGGCACACAGGTCACCTGGTTAGCTTTCTCCACTGTAGTGGGATGTATTGTATTTCTATTTAAGTTATAGTAATTATTTCTATGTGCATCTATACATATAAATTAGCGCATGCAAATGTTACGTAAATTGGTGTCCTCTATTTTGGTGTTGCAATTCCTCTTTTTTGGCACTGCATAAATGGCCAGCCAAGCTCCATCTTGTCCCTTCCTTCTGCTCAATTTGCTTCAGCAGCTACGAGCTGTGTCCCAAGCCATGCCATCGTTCCATCTGTCTCATTACTGTCTCCTCTAACCAGCAGTGGCTCTCTTACATCACAATCTTGTACGTATCTACACAGAAGTAAGTTCCCTTGAGCTCAGTGAGGCTTACTTTCAGGTAAATGGGTATAGGAGTGCAGAATTAAAGTCTCAAGTAAGGGCCTTTCCCCACCTCCTGCCCAAACAGGGCTCCACCGAAACCTTCTGAGGTTATCTGCTTTGAGATTGCTTGTTGAAATTGTTTTAGATATATGTTCTTGTATATTGTTCTGTTAACGCGTTTTTTATGGAATTGGCTTTTAAAATCTGTATATTGTATTTTTAAACATTTTAATCTTTGTAAACCGTCCAGAGAGCTTTGGCTATTGGGTGGTATAGAAACATAATAAATGAATGAATGAATGAATGAATGAATGAATGAATGAATGAATGAATTAAGAGGAAGATGGTCCTGAAGAAACAAATGGGGGGGGGATGTTGGAATGTCAAAGGCGGGGCTGGCCCTACCATTAAGGAGAGTAGGGCATCTGCCTTAGGTGGCAGATGTTGAGGGCCATGGGGTAGTGGCAAATTGTTGGAGGCAGGGGTAAATTTTGAGTGCTGGCGCTCATCATTTCAGTGCCTATAGCAACGCCCCCAAGGAGAGCCCCATATTGCAGGCAGCTGTGTTGATCCATGTCAACAGACCAGTTCTAGGAATTTTTATTTGCTAGGAGCAGGTCTTTGGGATCTTCATGGCTCATTCAAGACCAAGCCGCCCAAAATGCTTTACATTACAACAAGGAATAATATATTGCTGCTGGGAAAATTCATTTCCCTCCAGCTGTTGTGAGGACTGCAGCTAAGCTCAGAGGAAACAGAGAAGTCTGGGGGGGGGGGCAGAGGACATCAGCACCCCTGCTTCCCGCTGAGCCCTGGCTCCACCACACTACTGGTTGAAGGACAGAGCGGTGTGTGCCCTGCCACCGGCCGTGCAGGGCCTCAGTTAGCCTTCACACCAGGACTCTGGTTGGGGAAGGGTGCCTCATACCACCTGACCACTTGTGCCCATGGAGGCTGGTGGGTCCAATGTCAGTGGGGTGTGGAATCTGCTCCAGGTTTCAGTCCGAACCAGTCAGAACCCTAAAGGAGATATCCAAGGACATTGGCCCCACCAGCCTCCACTGAGTTGTGCTCTGTACTTGTCAGACCTTCAAAGCTGGTTAAGCAGAAATAGCCTGGGGGTTGGATAGTAACAAGAACAGAGTCATCCCTGAGAGTGTAGAAGTTGGTCACCCATGATTATGCTCAAATATAGTTTGAGGTTTTCATGACTAGTGTTATAACATACAATGCAAACTTCACCATCCATTCGCATTATGAAACAGAGGTACAGTTGTGTTTGGTTTGGGTTTTTGCCTTGTGTCTGCAGGCTATGAAAAAAATTCTTTGTAGATCATTAATCAGCAATGACAGCACATATTTGTCAGGAAACTGTTTTCCCCCACTTTGTTATGGTGTTTCTTAATGCGCACACAAAAAAATAAGGATTTGTGCTCCATACTGAAGGATTAAATGCTGGCTATACTTTGTTACAATTCCCAGGCTATTTTGCTCAAGAACAAGTTAAGAATCCCATGCAAAGGATTATTTAATACAGAATGGGAATGTTCACACAACAGCCTAACTCACACTCAGTGGTTGAATGTGGGTTGTTGTTGAACCCGTGTCGTCTGAACCCAGTACAATTTCTGCAGGGCCAGGGTGGCTTGTAAACTATGAGGTATAGCTTGTTAACCACCCCAGACAATGAAACAACAAACCATGGACTCTCAAAGTGGCTTGTTTAAGAAAAATAAGCCACAATGCGTGGTTAACAAGCCACCCTGCAGAAAATGTCCTGGGTTCAGACAACACACTAACCCATAGTTCAACAAACAAGCCACACTTGACCTCTGACTGTGGGATAGTGTGTTGTGCGAACCCAATCAATAGATGAAATTTGCGGATAAAGCCCTGATTCAGCTGTCCAAAACCATACTGAATATATTTCAAATACACTTACGGCTGCTACCAGTTTATTCTTACTTGCTCTTTTTTTCAAAAGCAAATACAACTTGACTCTTTTTTTGAGTTGCCAGAGGGATAGAGCAGTCATTTGCATATGATAAAAGGAACCAGCTAATGTACTTTTAAATTACCAAATAAAAGGAAACACTCTTCTGCAGAGAATCCACAGACTGGATAGGATGAAGGAACATTACACCATTTAAATGCCTATTATAGCAGGCTGTGGAACAATGCACTAAATGACCCCCATCTAAACTACCTGGCTGAAACAAAAGAATTCTGGAGACCTTGAAAAGAAGAAAGGAACACATAGGGGAAAAATGATTATTGGCAAGACCAGCTTTCCACCAATAAGTAATTATTCCCTGCAATATTGCTATATATGCTCTTGAGCCATGAGCCAAGTTGGAGTTGCGCATGTACAGCCCTCTTCAAAAAGCCATTATTGCACCAATCACCTATTAAGTGGGGGAGAAGTTGTACTGCGTAGCATTCAGAGCTTTATTTATATGTGTGCGTGCCTGTGTTCTTGTAGCTGCATTGAGGATCGTTTGGTTGAAAAGCGGGATATAAGTCTTATAAGCAAGCAAACAATAAATCAAATAAATAATTTCCCATTCAGCTAGAGATGCACATGCCTCTGCATGTGCACAGCCCCTAGCTGGATCAAGCCATTGGTCCTTATCCTGAAAGGAAATGGTTCTGTATAGTGGTTCCTGACCTTGAATTTTAAGCTGTTTCTTCTCAGAACCAGCTCCTGAGTTCCCTAAAGAAATACCTTCTGAGTCTTGGCAGAAATCAACCAACTACATTTAGCGTACATGTACTCAGGTTTGTCTTGGTTGCTCTGTTATAATAGTTAAATAAATTTGTTTGGAAAGAAAGAACAGGTAGGCACTATACTAGAAGTGGAGGGGGTATGTGACAGAGCACAACTCCAGAGCATTTTTCAGAGCAGGAGTAGTCATGTCATATCCTGGAGCGCTAGGGTAATTGATAGACCCTCCTTGATCTGGCAAATGATAACTGTCCCATTCTGTGGTTCCTTAAGGCTTGCAGGAAAAGCTGGTAGCATCTGATGGCAGTCAGATCAAGGCAATAATAGAACCTTAGATAGCACCAAATGCGTCCTGCTGGTTGGAATTCCCTTTTACCAGAACAATAGGAAGATGTTGTCTCAGCAGGGAGCTAAAGCCAACAGAATCCATATGTAGGCAGACAAGACCTGTAGTGTGGTCAGCTCTGCCACTCCTGGATGTTCTGAATGGACTGTTAAAGGGCCATTGCCTGATTTTATAGTCTGAGACTTGTGGAACCAGAGGATGTTGGCAGGGTTGTGTCCTGTAGCCAGCAGGGTCCTGAATAAGGCACCCCTTCCCCCATGAAAGTAGCCTATGCCACACCCTAATCAAAATCTTCTGCTGAACACTGGAAGGTATGAGGGCTGGGGGTCGTGACAATAAGGATTTCAAGATTTACTATTTTTTTCTGACAGTTTCATAGAATCATAGAATAGTAGGGTTGGAAGGGGCCTACAAGGCCATCGAGTCCAACCCCCTGCTCAGTGCAGGAATCCAAGTCAGAGCATCCCTGACAAATGGCTGTCCAGCCTCGTCTTAAAGGCCTCCAGTGTGGGAGAGCCCACCACCTCCCCAGGTAATTGGTTCCATTGCCGTATTGCTCTGACACTCAAGAAGTTTTTCCTGATGTTCAGCCGGAATCTGGCTTCCTGTAACTTGAGCCCATTATTCCGTGTCCTGCACTCTGGGATGATCAAGAAGAGATCCTGGCCTTCTTCTCTGTGACAACCTTTCAAGTACTTGAAGAGTGCTATCATATCTCCCCTCAGTCTTCTCTTCTCAAGGCTAAACATGCCCAGTTCTTTCAGTCTCTCTTCATAGGGCTTTGTTTCCAGTCCCCTGATCATCTTTGTTGCCCTCCTTTGAACCCTCTCCAGCTTGTCTGCATCCTTCTTAAAGTGTGGTGCCCAGAACTGGACACAGTACTCCAGATGAGGCCTAACCAGTGCTGAGTAGAGGGGAACTAGTACTTCCCGGGATTTGGAAGCGATGCTTCTATTAATGCAGCCCAAAATAGCATTTGCCTTTTTTGCAGCCACATCACATTGTTGGCTCATATTCAGCTTGTGATCGACGACAATTCCAAGATCCTTCTCGCTCGTAGTGTGGTTGAGCCACGTATCCCCCATCTTGTAACTGTGCATTTGGTTTCTTTTTCCTAGGTGCAGAACTTGGCATTTGTCCCTATTAAATGCCATTCTGTTGTTTTCTGCCCAGCACTCCAGTCTATCCAGATCACTTTGAATTTTGTTTCTGTCTTCCAAAGTATTAGCTATCCCTCCCAATTTTGTGTCATCTGCAAATTTGATCAGCATTCCCTGCACCTCCTCCTCCAAGTCATTAATAAAAATGTTGAAGAGCACTGGGCCCAGGACTGAGCCCTGCGGTACCCCGCTCGTTACCTCTCCCCAGCTTGAGAAGGTCCCATTGATAAGCACTCTTTGAGTCCGATTCTGTAGCCAACTGTGGATCCACCGGATCGTTGTTTCATCTAGCCCACTTCGAGCAAGTTTGCTCATCAGGGTATCATGGGGCACTTTGTCGAAAGCTTTGCTGAAGTCGAGGTATATGATGTCTACAGCATTCCCACGGTCTACAAGGGAGGTGACTTGATCAAAAAATGAGATCAGATTTGTCTGGCAGGACTTGTTTTTGACAAATCCATGTTGGCTTCGAGTAATCACGGCATTGTTGTCAAGGTGCTTCCAGATGGATTGCTTTATGATCTGCTCCAGAATTTTCCCAGGGATTGATGTCAGACTGACTGGTCTGTAGTTCCCAGGTTCCTCCTTTTTACCCTTTTTGAAGATAGGGACAACGTTAGCCCTCCTCCAGTCATCTGGCACTTCCCCGGTCCTCCATGATTTCTCAAAGAGAATAGACAGCGGTTCTGAGAGTTCTTCTGCCAGTTCCTTTATTACTCTAGGATGCAGTTCATCTGGCCCTGGAGATTTGAACTCATTCAAAGTAATGAGGTGTTCCTTGACCATATGCCTGTCGATCTCAAGCTGCAATCCTGCCCCTTCAGCCTGTACTTCGCCTTTGCCAGGGGGGTCATAGACCCTCTTTTGGGAGAAGACTGAGCCAAAGTAGGAATTGAGCACCTCTGCCTTTTCTTTGTCATCTGTTATCATTTTGCCATCCTTATTTAATAGCTGAACAACCATTTCTTTCCTCTGCCTTTTACTATGCACGTAGCTGAAGAAAGCCTTTTTGTTGTTTTTAGCATCCCTCGCTAACCTCACCTCGTTCTCCGCTTTAGCCTTCCTGACGCCATCCCTGCAATTCTGTGCTACCTGCCTGTACTCTTCCTTTGTTACTTGGCCTTCTTTCCACTTCTTATATGTGTCCTTTTTTGTTTTCAGGTCATCCCTAAGCTTTTTGTGAAGCCACATTGGCTTCTTCTGTTGTCTTCCACCTTTTCTTCTTGTTGGAATTGTTTGTGATTGTGCCTTGAGAATTTCCTTTTTTAAAAGTTCCCACCCATCTTGGACTCCTTTTCTCGCTAGCATTGTTTGCCATGGGACCTTACTGATCATTGTTCTGAGTTTATTAAAATCAGCTTTCCTAAAATCCAGGGTACGCGTTTGAGTACACTTGGTTTTTGCTTCCCTTAGAACCAAGAACTCAAGTACAACATGGTCGCTTTCCCCCAGAGTTCCTGTAACTGCTACTTTATCCACTAAGTCATCTCTGTTGGTTAGGATCAAGTCAAGGATAGCCGATCCTCTAGTTCCTTCCTCTACTTTCTGTAGGAGGAAGTTATCCGCCACACAAGTCAGGAATTTCCTGGAGGGGCCATGTTTTGCAGAATTTGTCTCCCAACAAATATCAGGGAAATTGAAGTCCCCCATTACTACTACATCATGCTTCCTTAAAACATTGGCTATTTGCTTTTCAAAAGTTTCATCCTTGGCTTCTCCTTGATTGGGTGGCCGGTAGTAGACTCCGACCACCAGGTTCCTTTTATTCTTTGCTCCATTTATTTCAACCCAGATGCTCTCGATGGGGCTACCAAGCTCCTCCTCCTGTATTTCTGTGCAGAGATATGTATTTTTCACATACAGTGCAACCCCGCCTCCCTTTCTGTTCCTCCTGTTCTTTTTGAACAAGTTATATCCTTCAACTGCTGTATTCCAGTCATGAGAGTCATCCCACCAAGTCTCAGTTATACCTATCAAGTCATAATTTCCCTCCTGTATTAAGAGTTCAAGTTCATTCTGTTTGTTTCCCATACTCTGGGCATTAGTATATAGACATCGAAGACCATGTGCTTCATAGTCTGGCTTTCTTCCTACATGTGTCTGAAGACTATTATTGGGCGCTATCAGCGCTGTTCTCTCCATTGCAGTGCATGCGCCTACGTCCATTGTTACCCCCAACATTACATTTCCCTTCCCCGTAGGATTCAGTTTAAAGCCCTCCTGATGAAGTTCTTCATGCTGTGGCCAAACACATTCTTCCCAGCCTTTGTGAGGTGCAACCCATCCCTAGCCAACAGCCCATCTTCCAGGAAGTATAGCCCGTGGTCCCAGAATCCAAATCTCTCTCGTCGGCACCACCTTCGTAGCCAGTCATTCACCCGGAGTATTTTTCGTTCCCTTTCTATCCCTCTTCTAACTACTGGAAGGATGGATGAGAAAACTATCTGGGCCCCAAAGTTCTTGAGTTTCCTTCCCAAAGCTTCAAAGTCTGACGTGATCTCTTCGTAGCTCCGCTTGGCGGTATCATTTGTTCCCACATGGATGAGAAGAAAGGGATACCTGTCAGTGGGCTTTATGAGTGCAGGCAACCTTTCAGTCACGTCTCTAATCTGTCCTCCCGGGAGACAACATACCTGGCGAGTCCACGGGTCTTCGCGACATACTTGGGTCTCGATCCCACGCAGCAAGGAGTCTCCCACTACTACCACTCTTCTCTTCTTCTTCTTGTAGGCCTGGGTTTCATCGCCTCTGTTTGACTGACCTTTAGCCTCTTGCTCTTGTTTATCATAAAGGAAGTTGGAATATAGGGCAAATAATTAAGCAGAGTCTACATACATCTTTCCTTTTCTTTGATGGATTTCCTATTTGACGCTAGGAATTTAAATGGTAATGCTTCTTTTCAACATTGTTTGCATTTCTATTTACAAGCTAAAGGTTGCATTTCAGCTGGCTGAAGCTCTTTTGTAAAGCTAAATGTGTTTTACTAGCTGAATCCATGCTGTCAAAAGTAAGCACCACTGAGTTCAATTTAGTTTACTACCAGTTTACTATACTTTATGTATGTGTGTATTGCATTTATATCCCACCTTCTTTCCTCTTGCAAGGAACCCAAGGTGGCTCACGTTATCCTCCTCTCCATTTTATCCTCACAACAACAACCTTGTGAGGTAGGTTGGGCTGAGAGTCTGTGACTGGCCCAAAGTCACCCAGTGAGCTTCATGGCCAAATGGGGACTAGAACCCGCATCTCCCAGCTCCCAGTCCAGCACTTTTGCCACTACACCACACTGGCCCTCCAGTGTATATATAACAAGGGTGGGCAACTCTGGGGGCTCGGGGGGCAATTTCAACCCTCCAGAACCCCCTGGAGGCTGCATCCCCACTGCCACGCACCACCAAATTTCAATTGTAGTGGTGGCAGCAAAACAATCAGCAGTTTGCCACTGAAAAAGGCCAAATTTAGCTTTAAAACAAGGCTTTAAAGCCAAGCTTGGCCTTTTTAGGCCACTGTTTTGCTGCTGCTACCACAGCAGCAGTGGGAGCATGCACTTAAGTCCAGGGGGGCTGCATGCAGCTCATAGGCCACTTGTTGCCCACCCCTGATGCATAGGATTGCCATTGTACTAATCCTAATAAATTGGGACTTTAGCAAGCTGAACAAAACATCCAACCTCTGCAGAATTATTTTCCACATACTTTCCATCATCATCGTCATCATCATTATTATTTTAGTTGAAGTATGTTTATACTGCTCCTCAGCCAAAAAGGCTCCTAGAACAGCTTTTGTATAATCAACTAAACCTGCCAGCAGCCTTACTATCTAAAAAGACACAACACACACAAGAAAAAAGAAATGGGGAGGGAAGAGGGGAAAAAAATATTTCAGCATGGCTGCTGGAATGGCCCTGCTTCCCCTTCTCATCTCCGTCAGTACAGCCTGTGGGAATGGCTGCTGGTGATGACAGCTGAAGGAGGAGGATTCATGAGGGCTAGGAGGCCTTCATAAAACTTGAAGGCCTCATTAAAGCCACATTCACTTGCCAGAGCAAGGAGCATCCATCACTTACCATAGTGAACTGGCAGATTACATCACTGCTCCTGCGCTGAAAAAATCCCTGGAGCTATTCTCCCACTTGACTTATTCCCCCTTCACTACACTACTGGCAAGGACAGCATAAGTCCTTGCCATTAGTGTGTTCTTTCTGTGTTCTTTTTCTGTGCTGAGTAGAACAGCCTACTGGGAATGTATTGCACCAGTCCTGAACAGGGATGTTGGAGGAATCCATCCAGGGGGTGAAGTTCGATGAGCTTTCCTTGGTTCGGCCCTCCAGAATTCAATCCATTTTCTGCTGCAGAGCCTGACTCAATCTGCACTGAGTCGGGCCAGTTTGCAGATTTTTCATATTTTTTTTAAATTGCGCAAATTATGGCTGAATTTTGCACAAATTGCTGTTGCAATTTGCACAAAACTCTATTTGCACAAATTACAGACACCACAGAAAATACACAAACTATTCCTGGAGTTTAAGCTGAGATGCAAGCTGAGTTGGGCATGCCATAGAACTCAGTTGAGGGAAAGAGAAATGGATTTCCCAGCAATGGACTTGAGTTGCGCTTTCTGCCAAAAAGTTACTGAACCAAGTTCAAGGTACTTATGGTGACATATAAAGTCTCTCTTCTCTAAAGGAAAGCAAAGCTGTGATGGCTGTCCCATATCTTTCTCCACTTGGGGAAAGTGAAGATCAAAACCAGATATTTATGACAATTTAATCTGAGTGTGTCATTATAACACAGGGGTGGGGAAGCTCTTTCAGCCCCAAGGGCCAAATTCAATTTATGAGAAGCTCTCGAGGGGGGATGCATTTAGGTGGTGGGTGGTCCCACAGTCAAAGGGGGTGTGGCCAAAGGCAAAAGGTGTGGGGCCAAAATAAAAAAGACCAGTATATTGTAGCTTAAAGCTCTTACTGCTAGCAGCTAAACTGAGCAGATAGACCAATAGAACAATTAGCACCATTGCTGAATTTCAGCTGTGTTTTGTGGTTGTCAGGGACCTGAATGTGTTTAAGAAGTCATGGTCCACCAACTCCCTGTTTTTTAAATGCATTGAACAGTGCCCATTTGTCTGCACTTGCCGCCTGGATAATGCTCTGAGCAGGTGGGAAATGATTTCACCGCTCAGTCAACTCCAACCCATCTAGGTTTCAGGACTGGGGTTTAGGCAATGATTAACTCAACTGTCTGTCCTGAGACAGAATACACAAGTCTGTTTCCCGCCTCCCAGCTGAGCAGAGCAGAGCAGAGCAAGCTGCTCCAGCTGGTCCAGGGACTACAGAAGCAGGCAAGCTCCCAGAGAGCGAGCGACCAGAGCGAGCGAACAGGGGGAGCAAACAGGAGTTGGCCAGGGGAGTTGCAGTGGTTGAAGAGACAAAGGAGACAAAGGAGACAGAGGCTAAGAGGTAAGTGGGTTGCAGGAAGCCCAGGGGGCTGCCCTTTATCCTTCTGATTGGCTGTGAGCTCACCAGGTGCTTCTGAGAGCTCCAACTGAATTGGAGGGGTGTGGCCTGAGTACTCCCAGCAGCTGACTGGGCGGGAAGCTTCAGTCTGTTTCCTGCCTCCCAGCTGAACAGAGCAGAGCAGAGCAAGCTGCTCCAGCTGGTCCAGGGACTACAGAAGCAGGCAAGCTCCCAGAGAGCGAGCGACCAGAGCAAGTGAACAGGGGGAGCAAACAGGAGTTGGCCAGGGGAGTTCGGCAGGGGAGGTCAAGGGGGAGGCCCCTAACATTTTGTTATTTTTTTACTAACTTTTTTTCATTTATTTGTCTTGTAACACACACTTCCACACCAGTAGGACTCTGCTTTTAACCTCTAATGAGTAGAGGAGCAGGCACAGGCTAGTCTAGAACAATCACAAAGCTAGACACAAAAAGAGAAAAGAGGCTATGGAAGGACAAGACTCTCCAGTGGTGGTGACCTGCAAGGTGTGTGCAATGTTTGTTTTCTTGCCTGAGAAAAACATGGCCTACACCTGCAACAAGTGCAAGTTGATCACGCTGCTGGAGGAAAAAGTAAGTGGACTGGAGCGGCGACTGTCGACCCTCCGGGGAATAAGAGAACACGAAGAGTTCTTGGACAGAATGGGGGAACTACAGCAGCAAAGGGCAGACCAGAAGCTTGAAGAGCAACAGCAAGATGAGGCAGTGGGAAATGCTGAGGTGAAGAAAAATGGAATAGAGGATACTCCTTGGAAAAGCGTGACAGTTAGGAGAAGAAGAACTAGACGCCACTCTGCACCGGTGGAAGCAGTGGAGCTGTGGAACCGATTCCAGGTACTTGCGGATGAGACTGGAGGACAGCCTGCAGAGGAAGAATCACAGGGGAACCTGCATGAGAGTGACAAGAGGCTAAAGGTCAGTCAAACAGAGGCGATGAAACCCAGGCCTACAAGAAGAAGAAGAGAAGAGTGGTAGTAGTGGGAGACTCCTTGCTGCGTGGGATCGAGACCCAAGTATGTCGCGAAGACCCATGGACTCGCCAGGTATGTTGTCTCCCGGGAGGACAGATTAGAGACGTGACTGAAAGGTTGCCTGCACTCATAAAGCCCACTGACAGGTATCCCTTTCTTCTCATCCATGTGGGAACAAATGATACCGCCAAGCGGAGCTACGAAGAGATCACGTCAGACTTTGAAGCTTTGGGAAGGAAACTCAAGAACTTTGGGGCCCAGATAGTTTTCTCATCCATCCTTCCAGTAGTTAGAAGAGGGATAGAAAGGGAACGAAAAATACTCCAGGTGAATGACTGGCTACGAAGGTGGTGCCGACGAGAGAGATTTGGATTCTGGGACCACGGGCTATACTTCCTGGAAGATGGGCTGTTGGCTAGGGATGGGTTGCACCTCACAAAGGATGGGAAGAATGTGTTTGGCCACAGCATGAAGAACTTCATCAGGAGGGCTTTAAACTCAATCCTACGGGGAAGGGAGATGTAATGTTGGGGGTAACAATGGACATAGGCGCATGCACTGCAATGGAGAGAACAGCTCTGATAGCGCCCAATAATAGTCTTCAGACACATGTAGGAAGAAAGCCAGACTATGAAGCACATGGTCTTCGATGTCTATATACTAATGCCCAGAGTATGGGAAACAAACAGAACGAACTTGAACTCTTAATACAAGAGGGAAATTATGACCTGATAGGTGTAACTGAGACTTGGTGGGATGACTCTCATGACTGGAATACAGCAATTGAAGGATATAACTTGTTCAAAAAGAACAGGAGGAACAGAAAGGGAGGTGGGGTTGCACTGTATGTGAAAAACACATATCTCTGCACAGAAATACAGGAGGAGGAGCTTGGTAGCCCCATCGAGAGCATCTGGATCAAAATAAATGGAGCAAAGAATAAAAGGAACCTGGTGGTCGGAGTCTACTACCGGCCACCCAATCAAGGAGAAGACAAGGATGAAACTTTTGAAAAACAAATAGCCAATGTTTTAAGGAAGCATGATGTAGTAGTAATGGGGGACTTCAATTTCCCTGATATTTGTTGGGAGACAAATTCTGCAAAACGTGG
Source organism: Heloderma suspectum (assembly GCF_057233095.1). NCBI lineage: Eukaryota > Metazoa > Chordata > Lepidosauria > Squamata > Helodermatidae > Heloderma > Heloderma suspectum. Next base: position 31,051,653 of record NC_139460.1, on the reverse strand, counting down.
CACCTCCAGGAAATTCCTGACTTGTGTGGTGGATAACTTCCTCCTACAGAAAGTAGAAGAAGGAACTAGAGGATCGGCTATCCTTGACTTGATCCTAACCAACAGAGATGACTTAGTGGATAAAGTAGCAGTTACAGGAACTCTGGGGGAAAGCAACCATGTTGTACTTGAGTTCTTGGTTCTAAGGGAAGCAAAAGCCGAGTGTAGTCAAACGCGTACCCTGGATTTTAGGAAAGCTGATTTTCATTAACTCAGAACAATGATCAGTAAGGTCCCATGGCAAGCAATGCTAGCGAGAAAAGGAGTCCAAGATGGGTGGGAGCTTTTAAAAAAGGAAATTCTCAAGGCACAATCCCAAGCAATTCCAACAAGAAAAAAAGGCGGAAGACAACAGAAGAAGCCAATGTGGCTTCACAAAAAGCTTAGGGATGACCTGAAAACAAACACAGACACATATAGGAAGTGGAAAGAAGGCCAAGTAACAAAGGAAGAGTACAGGCAGATAGCACAGAATTGCAGGGATGGCGTCAGGAAGGCTAAAGCTGAGAATGAGCTGAGGTTAGCAAGGGATGTTAAAAACAACAAAAAGGCTTTCTTCAGCTACGTGCATAGTAAAAGGCAGAGGAAAGAAATGGTGGTTCAACTATTAAATAAGGATGGAAAAATGATAACAGATGACAAAGAAAAGGCAGAGGTGCTCAATTCCTACTTTGGCTCAGTCTTCTCCCAAAAGAGGGTCTATGACCCCCCTGGCAAAGGCGAAGTACAGGCTGAAGGGGCAGGATTGCAGATGCATAGGCATATGGTCAAGGAACACTTCATTACTTTGAATGAGTTCAGATCTCCAGGGCCAGATGAACTGCATCCTAGAGTCATAAAGGAACTGGCAGAAGAACTCTCAGAACCGCTGTCTATTCTCTTTGAGAAATCATGGAGGACAGGGGAAGTGCCAGATGACTGGAGGAGGGCTAACGTTGTCCCTATCTTCAAAAAGGGTAAAAAGGGGGAACCTGGGAACTACAGACCAGTCAGTCTGACATCAATCCCTGGGAAAATTCTGGAGCAGATAATAAAGCAATCCATCTGGAAGCACCTTGACAACAATGCCGTGATTACTCGAAGCCAACATGGATTTGTCAAAAACAAGTCCTGCCAGACAAATCTGATCTCATTTTTTGATCAAGTAACCTCCCTTGTAGACTGTGGGAATGCTGTAGACATCATATACCTCGACTTCAGCAAAGCTTTCGACAAAGTGCCCCATGATATCCTGATGAGCAAACTAGCTCCAAGTGGGCTAGATGAAACAACGATCCGGTGGATCCACAGTTGGCTACAGAATGGGACTCAAAGAGTGCTTATCAATGGGACCTTCTCAAGCTGGGGAGAGGTAACGAGTGGGGTACTGCAGGGCTCAGTCCTGGGCCCAGTGCTCTTCAACATTTGTATTAATGACTTGGAGGAGGAGGTGCAGGGAATGCTGATCAAATTTGCAGATGACACAAAATTGGGAGGGATAGCTAAAACTTTGGAAGACAGAAACAAAATTCAAAGTGATCTGGATAGACTGGAGCGCTGGGCAGAAAACAACAGAATGGCATTTAATAGGGACAAATGCCAAGTTCTGCACCTAGGAAAAAGAAACCAAATGCACAGTTACAAGATGGGGGATACATGGCTCAACCACACTACAAACGAGAAGGATCTTGGAATTGTTGTCGATCACAAGCTGAATATGAGCCAACAGTGTGATGTGGCTGCAAAAAAGGCAAATGCTCTTTTGGGCTGCATTCATAGAAGCATCGCTTCCAAATCCCGGGAAGTACTAGTTCCCCTCCACTCAGCACTGGTTAGGCCTCATCTGGAGTACTGTGTCCAGTTCTGGGCACCACACTTTAAGAAGGATGCAGACAAACTGGAGAGGGTTCAGAGGAGGGCAACAAAGATGATCAGGGGACTGGAAACAAAGCTCTATGAAGAGAGACTGAAAGAACTGGGCATGTTTAGCCTTGAGAAGAGAAGACTGAGGGGAGATATGATAGCACTCTTCAAGTACTTGAAAGGTTGTCACAGAGAAGAAGGCCAGGATCTCTTCTTGATCATCCCGGAGTGCAGGACACGGAATAATGGGCTCAAGTGACAGGAAGCCAGATTCCAGCTGAACATCAGGAAAAACTTCCTGACTGTAAGAGCAATACAACAATGGAACCAATTACCTGGGGAGGTGGTGGGCTCCCCACACTGGAGGCCTTCAAGACGAGGCTGGACAGCCATTTGTCAGGGATGCTCTGACTTGGATTCCTGCATTGAGCAGGGGGTTGGACTCGATGGCCTTGTAGGCCCCTTCCAACCCTACTATTCTATGATTCTATGATTCTAACACCAGTGTGCAGGAATACATTTGTGTATGCCTTTTCTGTGCTGAGTGGAACAGATTACCGGGAACAGATTACATCCATTCTGAAGAGTAGCACTGGCTGCCAAGAAGTTGCCAAATCACATTCAAGGTACTCATGCTGTCATATAAAGTCCTACATGGCTTAGGAGGACCTTGTTACCTGATGGAGTGTCTTCTCCTAAGAACATAAGAAGAGCCATGTTGGATCAGACCAAGAGTCCATCTAGTCCATCATTTTGTTCACACAGTGGTCAACCAGCTGCCCATGTGAAACCCATAAGTAGGACATGAGTGCAACAGCACCCTCCACCCATGTTCCCCAGCCACTGGTGTACATAGGCATACTGCCTCTGATACTTGAGGCAGCATATAGCCATCAGGACGAGTAGCCATCGATAGCCTTCTCTTCCATGAATTTGTCCAGCCCCTTTTAAAAGCCATCCAAATTGGTGGCCATCACTACATCTTGTGGTAGCAAATGCCATTATTTAACTATGTGCTCTGTGAAGAAGTACTTCCTTTTATCTGTCCTGAATCTGTCCAGATATTAAGATTGAGTGGGGAAGCCCTCTTAAAGCCCTCTTGCTGGTGTCACATTTGCCTGGAGTTCGATACACAGCAACCTGAGGGAGGACATTCTCAGTACAAGCACCCCAACAGTGGAACTCCCTCCATCTTCATATATGGGCAGTATCAAGTCCTACAAGCTTTCACTTACAGCTAAAGACCTTCTGCTTCGCCCAAGCTCTCCTTTCTTTTGCTGCATTATGAAAACTCTTATTTATCTCTGACTGTTCTCTCCTGTTACTGGGTTATTGTTGTTTGTCGGGGTTGTAATATTTTATAGTGTTTTATTGCTTGGAGCCCACTTTGAGATTATTTTATAATGAAAAGCCAGTAAGATGTTTCTTAAATGAATAAACAATCAATTCTCTGTGGTCCTGTAGCTGATTTAACTATTGGCATTGTGGTTCCTAGATGAAAAGAGCTCTACAAAAGGCAAAGAGGTCAGGATCATTGTCAGGTAAAAAAAGACCCAAACAATGCAACATTATTTCTCCATTTCCAAAGACACTCAAACAAATTAAAAATAGAAAAGAGCACTCTGCTAGACTTCTCAAGGACCTGACTCATAGCACTGGGACCAGCTAACTTAATTGTTCATTTCCCTTTGTTGCTGTTAGCCCTGCCAAGAAGACCCAGGGCTCCTTCACACTGAGCTTTTATCCTGCAATTGAGATTGCTCCTTCACGGAAGTTTGCAGGCTCTTTACATGACGCTGTGATCCTCCAGGGTGTCTCCTGCACTAAATGCCCTTTGTTCTGTTTTTAAATAGATCGCACATAATGAGCTATCAAATTACCCTATTCCGCTTGAGTCCCCTCCGTGAAAAAAGTAAAAGCAGCAAGGAGAGGAGCGAGATCAATGAAAGATAATGGAAGACTCAGATACGGGGAGAAGGAGGGGGAAGGGGGTGGGGGGAACGGAAGCACGTGAAAAAGGGAGTTGTGATCCTTCGTTTAAAATGGAAGCAGAAAGCCCCATTTTAAATGAAGGATTTAGGCTGGGGTAGAGATGCCCCCAGCCTCTGTTTACTCGCCAGAGACTAGCAAAAGAGAGACTGTCTACATTCAGGAGCATTTAGATCCTTCCTTCCTTGCAACACCTCAGGGCTTTCCCTTCCACCTTCTCTTTATTTATTTTGAGTATTCTGGTGAGATAAACCCAAAGGTTAGAATTTTCCATCATTTCTGATTTAGGCTTTCAATTAGAAACAGAGCAATTCCTGGAACTATGTCAGGAGTTTGCTTTAACCTTCATCTTTAAAAGAGGCCATTCCTCTAGATGTGTTTCAGTCCTTCATTGCTATTGAGCATTTGCACAATGGATGCTGTTCTGCTAACTATTGATTAAGTTATTTTCTCTGCAGGCTTGATAAATCAATGTCAGGTTCCCAAAGGTGAAAAGCCCAGGATCTGACCCCATTTTGTTGCTTGCCTTTCAATTAAGATATGAGCAGCTACAGAAATAGAGGCTATGTTCTATGCAAGGAAGGGATCCAGTTAAAAATAATCAAAACACATATAGTGTTTTATATCAGTCGCAATGAAAGGATATGGTACCCTAGAATGAATCATATTCTGGGGTTTCACACTGTTCTTTCCATATGAAACATACTTTCTTCTCACTCTGCACTCATTCTTTAACTAGTGATGGACGAATCCATCAGATTCACTTTCTCCCACACTCAACTTTTTAAAATCTCAGTTTCTTCTCAGTTTCACTTATGAAGAAATTTCCAAGTGTTGGTAAGTTCTTATCAGAAAACAAACCAAACAAAATTCCAACCCTATCCCTAAGCAGAACAAATGGACTGAAAAGTGGATTCCGGCTCAGTGTTCAGAGAAACTTCCTAATTATTTGGGGAGATGGTGGTCTGTCCTTTGCTGCAGGTGTTTAAGCAGAGGCAGATGCTGTAGTAGCAGGAATCCTGCACTGAGCAAAGGGCTGGAATACATGACCTCTAAGGTCCCTTCCAACTCTACCATTCTATACAGAGACACTCATTTAATAACAACAACACCTGGTATTTATTTAGTGCTTTTGCTAACTGTTTAGCCTATATTACCTCAATTCTTTCCACAACTCTGTAAAGCAGGCCTATAATTACAGAGGGCCTGAAGAGGAGAGGGGGTGGTTTGTCTAAGGTCACTTTGTGTTGCCTGAAATTTGAAATTAGCCTGAAATTTGAACCCACCACTTCCTGACACACAGCTCTCCATTCTAAGTCCTGTGCTCTACAGCGGTTATTCTTGCTTGAATCTCTAGACTCTCAAGCAGCCGTTCCCAACCTGGTTCCCTCCAGATGTGTTGGACTCTCAAGCAGACTCTCAAGCAGCCATCTAGACTCTCAAGCAGCCATCCCTAACCTGGTTCTAGCAGTTGTCCAGACTCTCAAGCTGAAGCAGCTGTCTAGAATCTCAAGAAGCTGTCTAGACTCTCAAGCAGCCGTCCCCAACCTGGTTCCTTCCAGGTTCCTGGTTCCCTCCAGGTTCTCCCCATTCTAAGCCCTGCCTTTCACAGTGGTTATTCTTGCTTGAATCACTAGACTCTCAAGCAGCCACCCCCAACCAGGTTCCCTCCAGATGTGTTGGACAGAAACACCCCTCATTTCTAGCCAGCAGGGCCAATCAGCCAACAGTTGTCTTCTCTCTAGGATACAGAAGTGTATTTTACAGCACAAACTGATCCTCGTCCCCCAAAACTGAGTTTATAAACTCTTGGAAAACCTCTTCAAGGAGAAGTTCGAACTCAAAATAGGGGGAAGGGAGTTGAAAGTCTCGTTGACCTTTCTTTGCCTCCGCTAGTTTCATAGCAGCAGTTATCCTTCAGTAGGGATATATGACCCCTTCATGGATCACTGCCTTGTTGTGGCAAAGGGGCTTGCATAACTCAGTGAAGCCATAAGCTATGCCGTGCAGGGCCACCCAAGATGGACAGGTCATGGCAGAGAGTTCTGACAAAATGTGGTCCACTGGAGAAGGAAATGGCAACCCACTCCAGTATTCTTGCCAAGAAAACCCCATGGAATGTACCACAAGGCTAAAAGATATGATGCCGGAAGATGAGCCCCTCAGGGTGGAAGGTGTCCAATCTACTACTGGGGAAGAGCAGAGGGTACTTCCAAGTAGTGCCAGAAAGAGTGAAGCGGCTGGGCCAAAGCCGAAAGGACACTCAGCTGTGAATGTGTCTGGTGGTGAAAAGAAAATCTGATGCTGTAAAGAACAATATTGTTTAGGAACCAGGAATGTCAGATCAATGAATCAAGGTAAGCTGGAGGTGGTCAAACATGAGATGGCAAGATTGAACATCGACATCTTGGGAATCAGTGAACTAAAATGGACAAGCATGGGCAAATTTAATTCAGGTGACCATCATATCTACTACTGTGGGCAAGAATCCCTGAGAAGAAATGGAGTAGCACTCATAGTCAATAAAAGGGTGGGAAAAGCAGTACTGGGGTACAATCTCAAAAACAATAGAATGATCTCAGTACGAATCCAAGGCAAACCATTCAACATCACAGTAATTCAAGTCTATGCCCCAACCACTGAGGCCGAAGAAGCTGAGGTTCATCGGTTCGATGAAGACCTACTACAACACCTTCTAGAACTAACACAAACAAAATATGTCCTTTTCATCATAGGGGATTGGAATGCCAAAGTAGGAAGTCAAGAAATCATCGGGATAACAGGCAAGCATGGCCTTGGTGTACGAAATGAAGCAGGACAAAGGCTAATAGAGTTTTGCCGAGAGAACACACTGATCATAGCAAACACTCTTTTCCAACAGCACAAGAGGCGACTCTACACATGGACATCACCAGATGGTCAATATCGAAATCAGATTGATTATGTCCTTTGCAGCCAAAGATGGAGAAGCTCTATACAGTCAGTAAAAACAAGACCTGGAGCTGACTGTGGCTCAGATCATGAGCTGCTTCTTGCAAAATTTCGGCTTAAATTGAAGAACGTAGGGAAAACCACTAAACCATTCAGGTATGACCTGAATCCCTTATGAATATACAGTGGAGATGAGGAATAGATTTCAGGGATTAGACCTGATAGACAGAGTGCCTGAGGAACTATGGACGGAGGTCCGTAACATTGTTCAGGAGGCAGCAACTCATTCCATCCCAAAGAAAAAGAAATGCAAGAAAGCAAAGTGGTTGTCTGAAGAGGCTTTAAGTAGCTGAGGAAAGAAGGGAAGCGAAAAGCAAGGTTGAAAGGGGAAGATATATCCAACTGAATGCAGAGTTCCAGAGAATAGCAAGGAGAGACAAGAAGGCCTTCTTAAATGAACAATGCAAAGAAATCGAGGAAAACAACAGAATGGGAAAGACTAGACATCTTTTCAAGAAAATCGGAGATCTCAAGGGAACGTTTTATGCAAAGACAAGCATGATAAAGGACAAAGAAGGCAGGGACCTAACAGAAGCAGATGAGATTAAGAAGAGGTGGAAAGAATACACAGTAGAACTATACAGGAAAGATCTGAATGTCCCTGATAGCCATGATAGTGCGGTCACTGAACTTGAGCCGGACATCCTCGAGAGTGAAGTCAAGTGGGCCTTAGGAAGCATTACTAACAACAAAGCTAGCGGAGATGACAGTCTTCCAGCTGAGCTATTTAAAATCCTAAAAGATGATGCTGTTCAAGTGCTGCACTCAATACGCCAACAAATTTGGAACACTCAACAGTGGCCACAAGACTGGAAAAGGTCCGTTTACATTCCAATTCCAAAGAAGGGCAATGCCAAAGAGTGTTCAAACTACTGTACAATTGCGCTCATTTCACATGCCAGCAAGGTTATGCTCAAAATCCTACAAGCAAGCCTTCAGCAGTATGTGAATGGAGAACTACTGGAAGTACCTGGGAACTACAGACCAGTCAGTCTGACATCAATCCCTGGGAAAATTCTGGAGCAGATAATAAAGCAATCCATCTGGAAGCGCCTTGACAACAATGCCGTGATTACTTGAAGCCAACATGGATTTCTCAAAAACAAGTCCTGCCAGACAAATCTGATCTCATTTTTTGATCAAGTAACCTCCCTTGTAGACCATGGGAATGCTGTAGACATCATATACCTCAACTTCAGCAAAGCTTTCGACAAAGTGCCCCATGATATCCTGATGAGCAAACTAGCTCGAAGTGGGCTAGATGAAACAACGATCCGGTGGATCCACAGTTGGCTACAGAATGGGACTCAAAGAGTGCTTATCAATGGGACCTTCTCAAACTGGGGAGAGGTAACGAGTGGGGTACCGCAGGGCTCAGTCCTGGGCCCAGTGCTCTTCAACATTCTTATTAATGACTTGGAGGAGGAGGTGCAGGGAATGCTGATCAAATGACACAAAATTGGGCGGGATAGCTAATACTTTGGAAGACAGAAACAAAATTCAAAGTGATCTGGATAGACTGGAGCGCTGGGCAGAAAACAACAGAATGACATTTAATAGGGACAAATGCCAAGTTCTGCACCTAGGAAAAAGAAACCAAATGCACAGTTACAAGATGGGGGATACATGGCTCAACAAGATGGGGATCTTGTTACAAGATGGGGGATACGTTGTCGATCACAAGCTGAATATGAGCCAACAATGTGATGTGGCTGCAAAAAAGGCAAATGCTCTTTTGGGCTGCATTCATAGAAGCATCGCTTCCAAATCCCGGGAAGTACTAGTTCCCCTCTACTCAGCGCTGGTTAGGCCTCATGTGGAGTACTGTGTCCAGTTCTGGGCACCACACTTTAAGAAGGATGCAGACAAACTGGAGAGGGTTCAGAGGAGGGCAACAAAGATGATCAGGGGACTGGAAACAAAGCCCTATGAAGAGAGACTCAAAGAACTGGGTATGTTTAGCCTTGAGAAGAGAAGACTGAGGGGAGATATGATAGCACTCTTCAAGTACTTGAATGGTTGTCACAGAGAAGAAGGCCAGGATCTCTTCTTGATCATCCCAGAGTGCAGGACACGGAATAATGGGCTCAAGTTACAGGAAGCCAGATTCCAGCTGAACATCAGGAAAAACTTCCTGACTGTAAGAGCAATACAACAATGGACCCAATTTCCTGGGGAGGTGGTGGGCTCTCCCACACTGGAGGCCTTCAAGACGAGGCTGGACAGCCATTTGTCAGGGATGCTCTGACTTGGATTCCTGCACTGAGCAGGGGGTTGGACTCGATGGCCTTGTAGGCCCCTTCCAACCCTGCTATTCTATGATTCTATGATTCTACAAGCTGGGTTTTGAAGAGGCAAAGGAACTAGAGATCAAATCGCCAACATTCGCTGGATCATGGAGAAAGCAAGAGAATTCCAGAAAAACGTCTATTTCTGCTTCATTGACTACGCTAAAGCCTTTGATTGTGTGGATCACAACAAGCTTTAGCAAATTCTTAAAGAGATGGGAGTACCAGACCACCTTACCTGTCTCCTGAGAAACCTGTACGAGGGTCAAGTAGCAACAGTAAGAACCAGACATGGAACAACCGATTGGTTCAAAATTGGGAAAGGAGTACGACAAGGCTGCATATTGTCGCCCTGCTTATTTAACTTATATGCAGAGTACATCATGAGAAATGCCGGGTTGGATGAATCACAGGTCGGAAGTAAGATTGCTGGGAGAATTATTAACAACCTCAGATATGCAGACGATACCACCCTGATGGCAGAAAGTGAAGAGGATCTAAAGAGCCTCTTGTTGAGGGTGAAAGAGAGGAGAGTGCAAAAGCTGGTTTGAAACTCAACATTAAAAAAACTAAGATCATGGCATCTGGCCCCATCACTTCCTGGCATATAGAAGGGGAAGAAATGGAAGCAGTGCCAGATTTTATTTTCTTGGGCTCCAAGATCACTGCAGATGGTGACTATAGCCATGAAATTAAAAGACGCTTGCTCCTTGGGAGGAAAGCTATGGTAAACCTAGACAGCATAGTAAGAAGCAGAGACATCACCTTGCCGACAAAGGTCCGTCTAATCAAAGCTATGGTTTTCCCAGTAGTAATGTATGGCTGTGAGAGCTGGACTATAAGGAAGGCTGAGCGCCAAAGAATTGATGCCTTCGAATTGTGGTGCTGGAGAAGACTCTTACGAGTCCCCTGGACTGCAAGGAGGTCAAATCAGTCCATCCTAAAGGAAATCAACCCTGAGTGCTCATTGGAAGGACAGATACTGAAGCTGAAGCTTAAATATTTTGGCCACCTAATTCGAAGAGAACACTCCCTGGAAAAGACCTTGATGCTGGGAAAGACAAAAGGAGAAGGGGATGGCAGGGGATGAGATGGCTAGATAGCATCACCAATGCAATGAATATGGACTTGAGCATGCTCCGGGAGAGAGCGCAGGACAGGAAGGCCTGGCGTGCTATGGTCCATGGGGTCATGAAGAGTCAGACATGACTTAACGACTGCACAACAAGAAGGGATGTATGAACCCCACATTGTCTGGTCTGGGGGGGGGCATCCGTGGAGGTGCAATTCAGACTGCTCAGGGCCCCATGGAATCCTCCAGAGCCCAGCCGCATCCGCCGGAGTTGGCAGAGTGGCTCTCCGGCTCCCTATAAGAAACGATAGTCTAATGGCAACTGCCATTAGCCTATTACAGGAAAAATAAAGCTGTAAATGGCATATGCTACGCCATTTGCGGCCATGAAGCATTGATGCTGACCTAAATTGCAGCTGTTTACAGCTGTGTTTAGGTCAAAGTAAGCTCTTTACAGCCGCAAATGGCATACAAAACGCCATTTATGGCTGTAACATTTCTGTGATAAGCTAATGGCAGCCACCATTAGCGTATTGCATCTTATAGGGAGCTGGAACTCCTCTGGACCCAGAGGTAAGTGCAGCCACTCTGTCATGGACTCCAGAGGTCAGATCCTTTGGAATCCAGCGTCATTTGAGTCGGCGGCAGAATTGTCCGACATCCCTGTCCTCCAGCCAGCAGTGGGTGCCACTGATCCTTCAGTGGCAGACATGGGGCCTTTCTTTACCCCAGCAGTCCCCTGGGAGATGATGTTACATGATGAGTTAGGGCAGGGGTGCACAATGTTTTTTCTCCGAAGGGTGTCTGCTGGGGTGGGCAGGGGCCACACAGATGCACGCGCATGCACGCACACCTGCACACCCTTCTCACTCTCTCACACACTCACACACCACATGCTTCTCATACCCCAGCAGCAACAGGTCTTGGCCTTGCAGCAAAAGCATCAAGGTACTGAAGCTCCCTCCCTGGCCCAGCCACCTGAACATGGCCTCCCAAAAACAAAGGGAAAACACCCAAGGCTCAATGTTTCCTGCAGTGAAGCAAAAGCTCACTCCTAGAGCATCGCAGGAAGTAAGGCAGGGACCTCAACAGCCACTGCTTTCTGGGATGCTCTAGGAATGAGTTTCCTGCTCTATGGAGGACTCGATGGTCTTATAGGCCCCTTCCAACCCCACTGTTCTATCCTATGAACCACAGAGCCGGTTCCTAGAGCAATTTTTTTCCTTTCCCCCCATTTTGTGTGTGACTGATGCTGGGGGTCTGGGGTCCACCAACCAGGGCTTGCGGGGACGGACGGACGTGCAGCCTGTGGGCCAGACTTTTGGCACTCCCAATTTGGGGGGGTTGTCCCTGCTACAGCCGCGGTGGCACCAACAAGGGATGGGCTGGCCATTTTAAGTAAGCCTCTGACACTTATGTAAAATGACCAGCCTGTCCCTCACTGCCACCACTGTAACAGGGGTGGAGGGAGGAGAAGTGCTGCCTTCTTCCCCTCTCATTCCTGTGTTGGTGGCGGCGAGGAATAGGCTAGTCATTTTATGTAAGTGTCAGAAGCTTAATAAAATGACCAGCTTGTCCCTTGCCACCGCCCATGTAGCAGGTGGGGGCGGAGGGAAGAAGGAAGTACCTATCCTCTTCTCTCCCCACTTCCCGGCCTGCTACAGTGACAGTGGCAATGGCGAGGGGCAGGCTGGTTGTTTTACATAAGTCTCTTACACTTCATAAAACAACCAGCCTGTCCCTTGCCACTGCTGCTGCTGTAGCAGGGGTGGGGGGAGAAGGAGGGAGAATCTCTCCTCTCCTCCCACACCCTGCTACAGTGGCGGCAGCAGGGACACCCCTGCAGCCACCCATGTCTCGATGCAAGCCGCCATCTTGTGTAAAAATGTTGGCTCGCATAGAGGAGCAGGAGCTGCGGAACATTCCCGGACTGCTCGCTGAGCCCTCCAGGCCTTGTGCAGCCCAGCTCGCGGGAGTAGGCAGCAGCAGGGACTCTGTGAATGCCTGTGCTCGGCGGGCGCAAGCAAGGAGGTACATCCCTAGATATAATGCTGAAAAAGCCACTTCTGCAGCTGCATAATGGTAAATCAAAATGCGAAATATATTGTTAAAGCGTGGAGTACCTCCCGTTTCATCAAACTTGATCCCCCCACCTTTCCTTTTCAATAAAACACCAACCAAACCTTTTAATATAACTTGCTTAGAATTTGGCGGACCCAGTCAGGTAAAGCTGCAGTAGGAGCAGCATTAGGCCTACAGGCTGCCTAGGATGGCCATGTGTCCTGCTTTACAGAAGACAGTCCTCTCTTTGAAGGTGTCCTCTATTTGAAGGGCTGTCTAATCGAAATCCAATTTAAACATCAAGGACTATAACAAAGGAGAACAAGGGCCGCTCAAGTTGCCCAGATGCATTTGTCACTTGAGCACCTGGTCATACAGTTTCCCCCACTATGGTGAGATGTTCAGTATTTCTATTTAAATTATATTTATTATTTCTAAGTTTGCATCTCTACCAGTCACCTTGAGTACCATGTTTTGGTAGAAAGGCGGGGCACAAAACAAACAAACAAACAAATAAATAAATATCTGTACATCAATTTATGCAAATGTTATGCAAATCTCTGTCCGTTATTCCCCTTTTGGATGATGCTTTTCCTCTCTTTTAGCAATGGGTAAGTGGGTCCCCTATATGGGCCTCTGGTTAGCTCTCCCTTGTCTCAGACTTTACATTTGAATATTTTGCTTCAGAAAGTTTTATCTGCTCCGGGACTGGGGCAGGGATAAAAGTCCTATTAAATAGAGTAGCCAAAGAAAACTTTAAATCTTAAAAGGAAAGAAAAACAAAACACAGGAGGAGAGAACTGGGGTGGTTGGAATATTCTTATTCTACTTAGTACGTCAAAGGCAGAGAGGAAGAAAAACAAGCAAGTTCTATGAGAAAGTTAGACAGTGTGTAATTAGGAACAGGGGTCTAAGATGGCTTCTGCTACGGAATACAGAATTTCATTAAAGGCGCAATCCTATGGGGATAGGCGGCCACCTCCGAACTTGGGGGCAACCACCTATCCAATGCAGGGCAGGAGAAGCATGGAGGGGATCCTTCCCTCCGCACTTCTCCTGCCCTGCATTTACGGCTAGACAGCCGATTTCAGCTGTCTAGCCACGGGAAGGCGGAGCCAGGGAGGAGGCTGCCGGACAACACATAGGATGTGTCATACCAGCATTTCTGCCTTCCCTGCCCTAGAACGCCCCCTGGAACACCCTGTTTTGGCCACTCCATGCTCCTCTTTGGAGCGTGGGGTTGTTCTGCACTGCCTGCAAGACAGCGCAGAAGCAGGGGAAGGTTGGTTCTCCAGGAACAGACCTCAGAGTGCAGGCTTCAGGCTCACTACTTTATCAGTTAGCTACCAGGTTCCATACAAATGCGAATCCTCGGAGACTGTCAGACTACAAAGGAAAACAGCTACTCCACATAATTATGAATATCAATAGAGGAGCCAAGTTGCTGACAGTTTGAACAAGAACTTGCCAGCCAGAATAACTTAGGGGGGAATGCCCCTCCCTTACAGTTGTGCCCCCCTACGTAAGCTATCATGCATAGCCAACTGGGTGGAATGTCTGAGCTCTGCCTCTGACATTTCCCACTTTGCTCTGTGCCAGACTCTAGCATCCCTCAGGTCACACCCTGCACTCTCCTCCTCCTCTGAGACCTGAGTTCTCATGGAGGAGGAAAGGGGGGTCCTTCAGGATGAGCCATCTGCAAGCCAAGTTCCTGAGAAGAATGTCTATCCATATCTGAACTCACTAGGGAGGAAACCTCCCCCAGTTCTGGCTGTTCCCAATCTGAATCTGAGCTGCTAACTATCTCCACATGCTCAGAATCATTCCTGACAGACTCCAGGTTCTAGTATTCTAAGAGAGGCAGAAAAAAGTCTCCACATTCTCCACACCATGCGTAATTTTGTACACCTCTATCATGTCTCGCCTTACCCTCCTTTTTTTCCAAGCTAAACAATCCCAGCTAGTAACTTTCCCTCATAGGGGAGATGCTCCAGCCCCTTGATCATTTTAGTTGCCCTTTTCTGCACTTTTCCCAACTCTACAATATCATTTTTAGGTGTGGTCCTGAACCCCAGAGAGCCACTCCTAGTTAAGGAGGGTAGACAGTAGTGGACTGGCTCCATATAACGCAGCTGCCTATTTTCCACTAGCTAAAGTCAATTCTATTTTCAAAACTCTTGACAAACAGATCACTGTGTGAACAGAATGCTGGACTTAATGGACCCTTGGTCTAATCCACCATGGCTCTTCTTATGTTCTAGATGCATTTCATTAGCTACAGGTAGCTCATGTCGAGGCATCTTACAGTACAATCTTATACATGCCTCCTCACAGTTAAGCACAGTTAAGTGACCTGATTCGGCATGACATGGCACGACTTGTCATAGGTTATTTTACTTTGCATTCCAACCTGCACTTGGAGGCTGTCATGTTCTGCGATCCCAGAGAGTGTGGGTTATGCGAGGGTTAAACAACTCATGCATAACACATAGTCTGTTCTAGGGTTATGCGAGGGTTGTTTAACCCTCGCATAACGCATGCTCATTGGGTTTGCATAACACAACTACCCTCAAGCAGAGGTTGGGTATGCAAATTGGCAGCCACACATGCAACAGCCTCACTGTGGGTTAAATAACCCATCTTGTGAACCAGCCCAGTGAATTCAGTGGGGCTTACTCCCATGAAAATGTGCATAGGACTGCAGCCTTAATGATACTAAGCCATCCATGATGCAGGCAAGTTTAGTTATAGGAGGGAAGATTTTGGCTGAACATAAATGAAAAACTGTTAAATTGTAAATACGGATGTGCAGGTGCTGCCCCCACTGGGGTTCTCCAGGCTCCTGCCCAGCCCCTGCCCCCACTTGTGCACCCCTGAATCCACGCTTGAGCTCCTTGCTGCTTGCCAAGCATTCTCCCGGGACCCATCCTCCAGCGCCATGATCACCATTCTGCAAAAAAGGCAATCATGAAATCTTGCATATATGGGAGATTCATGGTGCCATTTTGTTGTTGTTTATTCGGTCAGTCACTTCCGACTCTTCGTGACTTCATGGACCAGCCCACACCAGAGCTTCCTGTCAGCCGTCGCCACCCCCAGCTCCCCCAAGGTCGAGTCCGTCACCTCCAGAATATCATCCATCCATCTTGCCCTTGGTCGGCCCCTCTTCCTTTTGCCTCCCACTTTCCCTAGCATCAGCATCTTCTCCAGGGTGTCCTGTCTTCCCATTATGTGGCCAAAGTACTTCAGTTTTGCCTTTAATATCCTTCCCTCAAGTGAGCAGTCTGGCTTTATTCCTGGAGTATGGACTGGTTTGATCTTCTTGCAGTCCAAGGCACTCTCAGAATTTTCCTCCAGCACCACAGTTCAAAAGCATCTATCTTCCTTTGCTCAGCCTTCCTTATGGTCCAGCTCTCTCAGCCATAGGTTACTACGGGGGATAAAAAGGTAAAAGTAAAGGTGTCCCCAACCAGTTGTGTCCGACTCTAGGGTGCGGTGCTCATCCCCGTTTCTAAGCCGAAGAGCCAGCGCTGTCCGAAGACGCTTCCGTGGTCATGTGGCAGGCATGACTGAACACTGAGGTGCAACGGAACGCTGTTACCTTTCCCGCCGAGGCGGTACCTATTTATCTACTTGCAATTTCTTGCTTTCGAACTGCTAGGTTGGCAGGAGCTGGGACTGAAGACAGGAGCTCACTCCGTCACGCGGCACCCGGGTCTCGAACTGCTGACCTGCCGACCTTCCAGTCTGCAGTTCAGCATCTTAACCACTACCATTGCTTTAACTATGCAAACCTTTGTTGTCAGTGTGATGTCTCTGTTTATCAAGATTTGTCATTGCTGTCCTCCCAAGAAGTAAACGTCTTCTGATTTCCTGGCTGCAGTCAGCGTCTGCAGTAATCTTTGCACCTAGAAAGACAAAGTCTGTCACTGCCTCCATGTTTTCTCCCTCTATTTGCCAGTTATCAATCAAGCTGGTTGCCATAATCTTGGTTTTTTTGAGGTTTAACTGGAACCCAGCTTTTGCACTTTCTTCTTTCACCTTCATCATAAGGTTCCTCAGCTCCTCCTCACTTTCAGCCATCAAAGTGGAATCATCTGCATATCTGAGATTGTTAATGTTTCTTCCAGCGATTTTAACTCCAGCCTTGGCTTCATCAAGCCCAGCACGTCACATGATGTGTTCTGCGTACAGGTTGAATAGGTAGGGTGAGAGTATACAGCCCTGCCATACTCCTTTCCCAATCTTAAACCAGTCCGTTGTTCCGTGGTCTGTTCTTACCGTTGCTACTTGGTCGTTATACAGATTCCTCAGGAGGCAGACAAGATGACTTGGTATCCCCATACCACCAAGAACTTGCCACAATTTGTGATGATCCACACAGTCAAAGGCTTTAGAATAGTCAATAAAACAGAAATAGATGTTTTTCTGAAACTCCCTGGCTTTCTCCATTATCCAGCAGATATTGGCAATTTGGTCTCTAGTTCCTCTGCCTTTTCTAAACCCAGCTTGTACATCTGGCAATTCTCGTTCCATGAATTGTTGGAGTCTACCTTGCAAGATCTTCAGCATTACCTTACTGGCATGTGAAATAAGTGCCACTGTTTGATAGTTTGAACATTCTTTGGTGCTTCCCTTTTTTGGTATGGTGATATAAGTTGATTTTTTCCAGTCTGTTGGCCATTCTTGTGTTTTCCAAATTTGCTGGCATATGGCATGCATCACCTTGACAGCATCATCTTGCAAGATTTTAAACAGTTCAGCTGGGATACCGTCATCTCCTGCTGCCGTGTTATTAGCAATGCTTCTTAAGGCCCATTCAACCTCACTCTTCAGGATGTCTGGCTCTAGCTCACTGACCACACTGTCAAATCTATCCCCGATATTATTATCCTTCCTATACAGATCTTCCGTATATTCTTGCCACCTTTTCTTGATCTCTTCTGCTTCTGTTAGGTCCTTGCCATTCTTGTTTTTGATCATACCCATTTTTGCCTGGAATTTACCTCCAATGTTTCTAATTTTCTGGAAGAGGTCTCTTGTCCTTCCTATTCTATTATCTTCTTCCACTTCCACACATTGCTTGTTTAAAAATAATTCCTTATCTCTTCTGGACAACCTCTGGAATTTTGCATTTAATTGGGCATATCTCCCCCTATCACTGTTGCCTTTTGCTTTTCTTCTTTCTTGGGCTACTTCCAGTATCTCAGCAGACAGCCTTCTTGCCTTCTTGGTTTTCTTTTTCTTTGGGATGTTTTTTGTTGCCGCCTCCTGAACAATGTTGCGAACTTCTGTCCATAGTTCTTCCGGGACCCTATCTACTAAATCTAGGCCCTTAAATCTATTCTTCACATCCACTGCATATTCATGAGGAATATTAGTGAGGTCATATCTAACTGATCTGTGGGTCTTCCCTATTCTCTTGAGTCTGATTCTAAATTGTGCAATAAGAAGTTCGTGATCTGAACTACAATCAGCTCCAGGTCTTGTTTTTACCAACTGCATAGATGTCCACCACCTTTGGCTACAAAGGATGTAGTCAATCTGATTTTGGTGTTGACCGTCTGGTGAAGTCCATGTATAAAGTCGTCTTTTAGGTTGTTGGAAGAGAGTGTTTGTTATGCACAGTGAGTTGTCTTGGCAAAATTCTAAGAGCCTATGTCCTGCTTCATTTTGTTCTCCCAGACCATGCTTGCCTGTAATTCGAGGTGTCGTTTGACTACCCACCTTAGCATTCCAGTCTCCTGTAATGAAAACAACATCTCTTTTTGGCGTATTATCCAGTAGGTGCTGCAGATCCTCATAGAACTGATCTACTTCTGCTTCTTCATCATCTGTGGTTGGGGCGTATATTTGGATCACTGTGATGTTAAATGGCTTACCCTGAATTCGAATTGAGATCATTCTATCGTTTTTTGGATTGTATCCAAGCACTGCTTTAGCCACTTTTTTATTAATTATGAAGGCTACTCCATTTCTTCTGTGGTCCTCTTGTCCACGGTAGTAGATCTGGTGGTCATCTGATGTGAAGTGGCCCATTCCAGTCCATTTCAGTTCACTGACACCCAAAATGTCTATATTTAATCTTGACATCTCCCCAATAACCACATCCAATTTGCCCTGGCTCATAGATATTACATTCCAGGTTCCTATGGTGTGTTGATCTTTAGAACATGGGATTCGTCGTTCACCACCAGCACCATCGGCCGCTAGCCTTCCTTTTGGCTTTGAGCTAGCTGCGTTTCCACATCTGGGGCTAGTTGAACTTATCCTCTGTTCTTCCCCAGTAGCATTTTGACCATCTTCCGACCTGGGAGTCCCATCCTCCGATGGTATACCGACATATCTCTGGTAGTACTGATCCATTTCGTTTTCACGGCAAGAATACTGGGGTGGGTTGCCATTTCCTTCCCCAGGGATCATATTTAGTCTGACATCTCTGCCATGACCTTCCCGTCTTGGGTGTCCCTTCACGGTTTAGCTCATGGCATCATTGAGGTGCTCAAGCTCCAGCACCACGACAAGGTGACGATCTCCTTTGCTGGAGTGTGTACAACTAGATGTGTGCATATTCACGATTGCCATTTTTTCACGAAATGGCAATTGCGGCACTGGAGTATGGGTCCTGGGTGAGTGCGGGCAGCTCAGTGAGCGGGGGGCGAGCAGGGGCTTGGCAGTCACGGCTTGGGGCATGGATGGGGTGGGGAGTCCGCCAGACTGAATCATGCACCTGTGCCATCCCTAATTGTAAAAGGTTGTGACAGTGGAACCAGTTACTGGGTTGAAGATTTCACTGGAGGACTTCAAGTAGGGGCTGGACAGCCATTGGTTGGGGGTGCTGCAGCTCAGAGAGGTGGAGTAAATGGCTTACAACCCCCCCCCCCAAGACTATGAAACCCTCAGGGCATTGTGACTACAATGTAGGGACTAGATAGATTTTTTAAAAAACATCTCTTATATGTACGATGGAGATCTTCCAATTTGGGGAACAAGGAGGAACACACTGATAAAGATAAAACGCACACACATTATGAAGAAAGATCACAGCAGCTGGGATTATTTAGCTTGGAAAAAAGGAGGGTACGGGGAGACATGATAGAGTTGCACATAATTATGCATGGTGTGGAGAAAGCGGATAGGGAGACATTTTTCTCCCTCATAATATTAGAACCCAATGGTGTCATCCCATGAAGCTGGTTGGTGGGAGATTCAGGACAGATAAAAGGAAATACTTCTTCTCACAGCACATAGTTAAACGATGGAATTCGCTACCACAGAAAGTATTGATGGCCACCAACTTGGATGGCTTTAAAAGGGGATTGGACATTCCGTGTGAACAGAATGCTGTACTAGTTGGACCTTGGTCTGATCCAGCACAGCTTTCTTTATGTTCTTATGTTCTTACAGATGATTATTTTAAAAGAATGTCTATATCCTTAAAAAGAACAAAGATGGTGAGTTGTAATTGTACAGATCGCTATTAGATCTGGATAGCATCACCCTTGATGTAACAAGCAGCTACATCAACCACTGATTGGACTATTTTCCAGTAAGAAGCCTGAGTTGTTCCTCAGAGGGGAAAAATGAAACTCGAGGGGTGACTTTTCCTTGTACTCAGCTATTTCAGGAGACAAATTGGGCTGTTAAAATTCAGTAAGCTCTAATCATCTGGGAATTGGGTACACAGTGCAAGGAAATGATAAAACCTCAAAGCAAAATTAAGAGTGGGAAGGGGAGAGTAGCAGGGGCATTTATTAACCAGAATTATATGATGAACTCTACAGCTAAGTGAAGAGTAAATGATGAAAAATAAACACCACAAACACTTATTCCAGAGTCAAATACGTGGTTTTCTTGAGGACAATAGAGCCAGAAATCTTTTATCTCCAGAGGAGGTTAAATACAACACTTGAATGTTTGAATACCAATGTAGTTATTTGCATTTCGACACCCCAGAAATATTACATTGTTCATCCTGTTGCATAACCCAGTCTTCCAAAGGGTCACTAAGTTCAGAACTGATGGTCCCTGCAGTCTAATAGTGCTTTTGCATCTATAATTTACATCTAGCTTTCTGTCTTCCAATAGAGCAAGTTAAAAACTGGCTGCTGTCAGTAAGCCCAACTCCACCCCTGGCTGTCATTGGCCAAGCTGCTGAGCAGTGTCAGGAATGTTTGTGGTTATTCTAATTGCTGAGGGGCAAGGGTTACTTGCAAGGGATCTTGAATGAGCACAGCTGCTGTGATGGAGGATTAGGGCTCTTTTAACTAGGGGAAAACCTCAACCTAGGAACAACAGGCAGGATGATCTGAGGTGGGGCTGAGGGGACATAGAAGCAAATGGCGAATCGCCCTTCAGATGACCCTTTAAAATGGATTTGTGGCAGCTGCATTTTGCCAAAGCAAAGAGGAAGCTGCCAGAAAAATCAGCAATACTTCTGGTTCTGATTTGTAAGTGATTAGGATAAATGGATGGATGAGTGAGGACTAGGTACATAACAGATCCCAGAAACAGGTAATACTTGCTCCATTAAGTAAGTGGGTGCAGGGAGGACAGACACAGACAGAGAGAGAATGAATGGGATCCTAGCTTGTATGTTCTCACTTCCCCCTTTCCTGATGCAACTTTATGTGGTAGATTTTACCCATTTTGTTTTGTTTCTGAGGTTTCACTATTGATTTCACTATTGTTTGCTTCAAAAAAAAACACAAGTAAAGGAAAACATGATAGTGGTGAACAAAATTATGCATAGTGTGGAGAAAGTGCATAGAGAGACAGTTTTCCCCCTCTCTCATGATACTAGAATCTGGGGCATCCCATGATACTAGAATCTGGGGCATCCCATGATACTAGAATCTGGGGACATCCCATAAATTTGATTGGAGGGAGATTCAGGACAGATAAAAGGAAGTACTTCTTCATACAGTGCATAGTTAAACTATGGAATTCACTTCCACAGGATGTAGTGATGGCCACCAATTTGGATGGCTTTAAAAGGGATTAGGCAAATTCCTGGATGAGAAGGCTATCAGTGGCTACTAGTTCTGACAGTTATGTGCTACCTCCAGTATCAGAGGCAGTATGTCCATGTACACCAATTGCCGGGGAACATGGACTGGAGGGTGCTGTTGCACTCATGCCCTGCTTGCAGGTTCCTGTTCGACAGCTGGTTCACTGTGTGAACAGAATGCTGGACTAGATGGACTCTTGGTCTGATCCAGCAGGGCTCTTCTTGGGTTCTCATGACACAGGGATAGCATTAGCATCTGGTACCCTTGGGCAGCTACCAGGGCTCCAGCAACCTGGCAGGGCTCACTGCTGATACTTGCCCTGCCCCTGCCCCTTTAATTTTTTTAATGTCCCACAATGCTCTTGACGTAGTATCGCTCTGGGGCATTGTGGGAAATCAAAAGGGTGGCTGGACCCAGCTGCCCACCACTGCTTGGAGGACTGCCACTCCAGCCAGAGCCCACTGACAGAGGAGGGACTGACCAGAGGAGACTTTGCCCCAGGGCCACCTTGAACCAGGAGCCAGCCCTGACTGAACATTCCCATGTTTTAACTAGCACAGGGATGGGGAACCCATGGCCCTCCAGATATTGCTGGTCTCTGGCTGCAATCAGCCCCAGTCAGTATAATCAAAGGTGAGGGATGATGGGAGTTATAGTCCAACAATACCTGGAGGGCCACAGGTTCCCCACCCCATTCTAGAAGAAGAACATTAGAACTAATTTAAGTTTTTCTCAGAAGGGGAAGGAAAAAATAAATGCTCATGATATTAGCTCTGGATATGTGGATATCTGCACTCCACACACACAAATGAGGGCCCTTTGCTGTATTCACGTTAAGGTTTCCAAGAACGGTATAAATGCAGAGGGACTGCCATGTTAATCCAGGGCAGCCCAAACAACAAAGAGTCTTTTGGCACTTGAAAGATGAACCCAGGTATTGGAGCTTCTGCTTTCATGGTCCAGAGCTCCCTTTGGCAGATCTGTACCTACATCTCGATACATCATCCATTGGCCTTTAAGGTGCCAGAGGATTATTGGTCATTTTTGTACAAATGCAATTTGGCTTCCCACCAGTCTCCTGAGATGAACACTCTGCTGAGAGATAGACAGCTGAGCATCAGGCTGAGGCAGCTAGCAGGCCCAAGGAACCTGCACTTTCTTGTTCTCATTCCCCTCCCTGAATGTAAACTTTGGCTGGAAAGGCCATGCCAGTTACTGGCAAAAGAAGGTCCCAGTACTTAATACTCAGGTCTCAGTACTCAAGCTCAGGACACGAAATCAAGCTCAGTTTTATAACCATTGCCTTCTCCAAACAGGATTGCCCCTAGGCTATACTCTTTGGGCAGTATTCAAAGGTATAATTCCGCAAACTCAAATACTAGTGGAGCTCCACTGAACCTTTCCATTGTGCAAGTGGTTGCCCAGTATGCTTGTGCAACCAGTTGTGCAAGCCATTGTGCAACTTGTTGCACAACAGATTGCACAAGCAGAATGCACAGCTGCTTGTGCAAACATAACTTGCACATAGTTCTCTTACACATAGTTCAGAACCTAGTTTCCACTAGCACAATGTCATTTGTCCTAACAGAATGACACAATTGAATCCTGCCCTTTGTGAATTTTCATTTGTGTCTACTGTGTCATTCATTTCATTTCATTTATTATATTTCTATACCACCCCATAGCCAAAGCTTGCTGGGTGTTCAATTTTTTTTTTAATTAAAATACATTATATAACGTATAAAACCATTCACGTAATGATATTGAACAAATAGCATACACAACAACAACAATATATATCTAAAACAATTGAAAACAATCAGCCAGAGAAAATCAAAGAGACTCCTTATATGCTGCCAAATGCCTGAGAGGGCAGTTTTAACTTGGTGCTGAAAAGATGACAATGTTCGTGCCAGGTGGGCCTTGTTAGGGAGATTATTCCATAAATGGGGAGCCACCACCAAGAAGGCCCTCTCCCAATTATAGTGATGGATGAATCTGTCAATTTTGGTTTCTCTCAGATTCTACCCCCCCCCCCCCCGCTTGCATTTCAGTTCATCCCAAATGTTGAGAATTTTTCCAATCTTAAATTTGGTTATCCTGAACTTTGAGGAAAAAAATTTAAGGTCACATGACAATTTTTCTTTTCTTTTCATTTATTATATTTCTATACCACCACATAGCCAAAGCTCTCTGACACTTGGTGATGAATAGGAATTTTTGTTCACTTTCTGGCCTGAGTTAGTATCTCTGATTGTTCAAGTCTCAGGCTTCTTCCAAGTACAAGGAGGAAGTATAATGGTTTGATCAGATAAAAACTCTTTACTGGGTTGAAGAGATCTTGCTAGACAATAATCTCCATTCTTTTTGAGATCTAACACCTAATTCTTGCCTCTCTTTTTTTTTCTTTTTTGAGACCCAAAGATTCAAGTTGCAGAGAAGGAACCTGTAACATTTCTAACTGGATAGGTGCTAAAAAGAAAACGAAACTAACTGCTCATCTCTTCTTTTTCATCTGTGTCTGTTTGGCCATGACATTTAACATGAAGTTAACCAATTGTTCTTAAGTTTTCTAAAAACTGAATTAGAGAAATGGCTATTTCGTGAACATTAGGAAACTGTTTCGAAACATGAAGCTGCCTTATACTGAATCAGACCATTCGTCCATCTGGCCCAGTATTGTCAACACTGGCAGAGGGTCTCCAGGGTTTCAGGCAGGATTCTCTCCTATCCCTACCTGGAGATGATGGGGATTCAACCAGGGATGTTCGGCATGCAAATGGTGTGCTCTGCTACTGAGCTACAGCCCTCTCTCTTCGCCAAAGCTTCCATGAAGGCAAGTAGCATTTGGCTTTGGCCACACAATTCCTTTTCTGTAACTTCTGTGTGTCTGTGAAGAGGCAAGTTATTCCAGTGTGCATAGTAACATTTGGCCAGAAGACCTTTTCGTTGCACAGGTAGAGTTACCAGGTTGCAACCCAGAGATCTTCAATGGACTTTTACATTCCCCCATAGAAGGCTATGCAATAAAGCTGAGTCAGGAGCATTATGGGAAATCTAAATAGTGGCACTGTCTGGCACTATTTGGAGTGGCATGCTAAAAAAGAAGGGGTAGGGTGGCCAGTTGTCCTACTTTACAGAGGACAATTCTGTATTTCGGAGAGCTAGCAGAGGACAGTCCTCTATTTGAAGATGTCCTCTCTTTGAAGAGTTGTCCGGTTCAGGTCTGATTTAAAGTCACAGAACCATAAGGAGGGAGAGCAGCAGAGGTCTTGAAGTTGCCCATCAACATCTGGCACCTGGACAGCAGCAGACTGAGTAGGCACACAGGTCACCTGGTGAGTCTTCTCCACTATGGGGAGATGGAATGTATCCCTATTGAAATTATAGTTATTATAAATTTGCACCTACACATATAAATTTGCATAAGCAAATGTTATGCAAATTAGTCTCCTCTTTTTTTGGCGATGCTTAAGCAGCCACACTAAGAGGGGGGCACAGGGCAGTCATTAGCAGCAGGCCCTGCTAGGGCACTGGGACGAGGTCAGCTGCCTAGCAATGCCCGGCACTGGTGCTGGCCCTGCTAGAAAGCTTCAGTGTCTCCAGCTAAATGTTCTATAGCTACTTACCAGATATTTTACTGGTGGAAAAAACCTAAAGGAAAAGGCAGGGAGGAGTCAAAATGGCATTTTGTAGAGCCAGAAATATGCTCTCATTTGTACGCAGCAGGCTAGAAACTGGAGCCCTGTCTCTGACATGGTCCACATTAATGAGGCAGCAGATGCAGTGAGAGGAACTTGAATTTCTAAGAAGGATTAAACTTTGCCCTATTAAAGCAGCTCTGAACCAACTGGGAAGTCAAAAAGCTTCCCCCCCTTCCCTTTTAAAAACAAGATTCCATTCAGCTGGAGGAGTCACTGAAGCAAAGCCATTCCATAATACTTATAAAACAACAATCTGCAGCAACAGCAGTCAGACAGTGCTTTTGGTCAGCAGCCAACGTGCTAAAGGCAAGAGGATTTTTGTTAAAATATTCATTTTAAAATCAATGGATATAGTAAACCAATTTTAAAAAGAAGAAGAAGAGTCCTAACAGGAGAGGACAAATCCTCAAACAATACATGGCAGACTTTATGGCTAACTGAATCTGCATTGTTTGGCTTTTTCACATCACTCTATCACAATAAAAGGGAAAATTCCTAAAAAAAAGGGGGGAGGGGGGAAGTGCAGTGCAATCCTAGACACGTCTACTGAGAATTAAGCTTCATTGAGTTCAATGGGAATTACTCCCAATTAAGTGTGTATAGGATTGTAGCCTAAGAGAGCAATACTATGGTCCCTGAGAGAGTGTTCCAAGGACCATAGAATTACTTGGAAAAACTCTTCTGATGTCAGAGACAGTGTTCTGACCTCAGAAGGGGGAGACAGAGATTCATCCTGCTCCCTTGCCCCCTCGCAGCTGGCATGGAAAGAACCACACTGGCTGCCCTCCAAGGTCAGAAAAGCAACCTCGGACGAGG
This sequence comes from Heloderma suspectum, assembly GCF_057233095.1. Classification (NCBI taxonomy): domain Eukaryota; kingdom Metazoa; phylum Chordata; class Lepidosauria; order Squamata; family Helodermatidae; genus Heloderma; species Heloderma suspectum. The sequence goes on along the minus strand of NC_139460.1, from coordinate 31,025,840 downwards.
AAGAAACTCATGTGGTGAGCTGCTGGGTGGTCCGCTGGTGCCCGGCGAGCATTGCGCAGCTGCCCAATCCCTCACTGAGCCACCATATTGTGTAAAACTGGCAGTTTGGTTTTTTACAGGCGTTTATGCCTTTAATTTTGTGTAAATGGCCCCTTTATGGCTGCCATTTGCGTAAATGGGGATTTGTGAAAAAGGCCAAGCCACCATTCTTATGCAAAATGGCAGCTCAGCAGAAACCACTGTGCTTGCCCAGCTCAGCTTGCGCTGAGTCGGGCAAGTGCAGTGGTCTGCGGACTGGAGTTGGGGGGAAGTCCACCAGACTCCACCCCCTTCCCGGACATCCCTATTGAAAAGCCCATCTAGTGAAAATCACCGAAGTCTTAGGATGTGGAGGTGATTATCACCTCTACCGCTCCTCCCACCTTGCCAGCTTCACCCTGGCAGGACACAGGAATCTCAGAGGCCTCTGAGTTCAGAGGCTTCCAAGCAGCAAGGGCTCATTTGGCCTGCTCTACTAGCAGGGAGGCATGGGATGATGGGAGACTGGGGTGGGGAGCCCTTTTGTACTGAGTAATGTACAAAAATGGCCATTTCCCCAAATCTCTGTTTCTATAAAGTGGTAATCAACAAAAGACCCTGGATAAGATCTAATGGGTTATCTACTTTGCTGATCTAAGGTAATGTTATACCTAAATGTCATACCTAAAGCATCTCTGGTAGACATCTCTGCTGCCTATTCTCAGAAAGCTCACAATAAAAATATTCAAATTCCATGGCCCTACACTCAAGTTCTGTGGCAACCTGACATCATAACAAAAAGCCATCCCATGCTTTATGTGGGAAGTTATGTGATTGCACATTCTCACAAGGTAACTCCATACAATATAAAAGAGCAAAGATAGTCATGCTGGACTATAAGAAAAGATATATATCCAAAATCCATAGTTTGGTAATGCCTTTATTAGGACCAGCTGTGGTTTTTGGATTATTTTTTTTAACCATACAATGTGATATCTACCAAGAGAAAATATTGTAACCATTGACTATGTGAGAGAAGAACTAATGTGGGCAAATGGTTTCAAACCAAACATTGATTTAAGAAAAAATGGCTATCTAATAGAAAACTCTTACCTTTTCAAAAGTGAAAATGTCAGTACAATTAAAAAAGGAACAGCCATCAAAGTTGGTGTGAATAGCTTATTTTCATCTGAATGGCCTTTAATCTATTTCTAAAGTAAATGTAAATGTAAAATAAAGTAAATTTGCAAATCTGATAAACTCTTTGGGAAAAAAACATCGTTCTAGGTTTTGCTAACCTGGTCAAAACATACCTTTAAAAGCAAATGTTTCTCCAAAGCTATTTGGTCACGTTTTGAGTAGCAAATGCAAATGTAGGGATGGTGGAGAATTCCGCCACGGACTCCAGTGAGGCCAGATTCTTTAGAATTCAGCCCCCCGGAGTCCGTGGCGAAACGGACTGCTCCCCCCGCCACCCTGCCAAGTCCCCGTGGACCAGATCCTACCTGCCTCCAGTGGGTCCGGATCCAGCCGCTGCAGTCTCCTGCTCCGGTGTGCAGCTACGAATAGCATCCTGCGTAGGGGACGCCATTTGCGTCCCCGCTTTAGCCGTGATAGGCTACGTAAATACTTACATAGCCTATCACGGCAAAGAGCAGGGATGCAAATGGCATAGCTGTCAAGGGCTCCTTGGAGGCCTCTCTCAGTCTATTCCAGTAGCCAAGTCCAGACACAGACAAATTGATTCTTTTCAAAGCTTTATTCCTCTTTTACAACTTAACAATTCTACAGGTAGCAACTAGATATGAGCAGCAGAGTACCTATGCCCTAAGTTGGAACAGTTGGTCTCTGTTTGAAAGGGAATTACTGGCAGACCCCTGAACTTAAGGACTAGGGAGAGTCCCTCCCCTTTTCCCTTGGATCCTCTGGGCGCAGCCGTTGTTTGTGCGCCAACCGGGCACTACGCCTCCTTTCTGCGCCCTCCATTTGGCGCCGCTCTCTGCGTCGGCGTCGCGCGTCCATCAAGTCTGCTTCCCACGCTCTGTCACTCCCTGGACTGCTGTCTAAGCTAGGAATGCTGGTGGGAGGAATCTCCGTCAGCTGTTGGCCTTGGGAAAGAGGAGCGCGCTCCTCTCCCAGGAGCGACTGCTCTTCCTCAGAATCAGAACTACTCTGGGATTCTGTGGGCTCAGTGTCCACTCTGACAGTAGCAGACATTTACGTAAACATTTACATAGCCTATTACTGCAAAGAACAGGGACGCAAATGGCGTAGCAGACGCCATTTGCGTCCCTGCTCTTTGCTGTGATAGGCTACGTAAGTATTTACATAGCCTATCACGGCTACAGGGGGAACACAAATGGCGTCCCCTATGAAGGATGTCATTGGCAGCCGCAGCAGCCCGGCAGCGGATGGAGGTCCAGCTGCGGATGGGCCCAGCCAGCAGCTCTGCAGAGTTGCCGCAGAGCAGAGCCAGCCGGGAAGGATTCCGGGGGGGGGGGGAATGGATCACCTCCCCTTCCGGCGGACCCCCCGTGGACGCAGATGAGTGGGGTTTCATACACCCCTAGAAACTGGGGATGTTTGAAAGTCCTTGAAAAGTCCCACACAAACTGCATAAAATTGGGGGGAAATATCTCCCTATGGGTTTCTAATCTGTACTAATTATCAAAAAAGACCTGCATGATACTGCCATAAACAGTCTTAATATCAGTTAGACCATAATATAATTCTTAAATGAACCGTCTGTCTAGATAAGGCAGACACAATCTATTAAATACAGAAAAATCTTCGTGCACAAAATGACCTTTATAGTTCCTCATAAAATTTGTTTTGGATGAGAACATAAAGAGCATAAGGAAGGATTGCCTTGTTGAAGCAACCCAAAACCTCACATTCTCTTTCCAGTAGCACCCAGCCAAAGGCCACTGGAAACTCAGAAGCAGGACATGAAAGGTGATAATAAGCCCTGAGGGTTTTATTCCCAGCATTTGGTATTCACAACTATTCTGCCTCTGAACATGGCAACCTATCATTTCTGATAGCTATTTATCAATTATGTGGGGGTTCACCTGCATTGTTCCAGAACATTTGGGGTGAAATTTCTCCCGCTCTGGCAGCCACCTTTTTTGTGATGGCTGCCATGCTTTTCCCGGACTGCCCAAACATGACACAACATCCAAAGCATTCAAGATGGGATAGTTGCCTGCCAGCTACTAATATGAACTCTACCATTGTGGCTGCTGTCATGTTGCCTTTGCGGGACTCCTCTCTGGCAGATGACATGGAGGCCCCTAAGCCAAACATTGGAGAGGAGCTCCCTATGTCTAAGGACCTTCAGGCAGATCGGTGGGATCCTGGGCACTTGCAGGAGACATCCATCAATGAAGATGATCAGGGGACTGGAAACAAAGCCCTGGGAGAGAGACTGAAAGAAGTGGGCATGTTTAGCATTGAGAAGAGAAGACTGAGGGGAGATATGATAGCACTCTTCAAGTACTTGAAAGGTTGTCACAGACAGGAAGGCTGTGATGATCTCTTCTTGATCATCCCAGACATGGAATAATGGGCTCAAGTTACAGGAAGCCAGATTCCATCTGAACATCAGGAAAAACTTCCTGACTGTTAGAGCAATACAACAATGGAACCAATTACCTAGAGAGGTGGTGGGCTCTCCCACACTGGAGGCATTCAAGATGAAGCTGGACAGCCACCTGTCAGCAATGCTTTGACTTAGATTCCTGCATTGAGCAGGGGTTTGGACTTGATGGTCCTATAGGCCCCTTCCAACCCTACTATTCTATGATGATTCCCTACTATGTCTATGACTTTCCCTCACAACATAAGTAGCCCCCTCTCAGAGCAGATGCCAAGTGGCCACCTAGCCCCAGGGAGAACAAGTTACTAGTTCAGGTTCAGGCACAGCTAGTCACCAGATGTAGAAGTTGGGTTTGACTCAATGGCCTTGTAGGCCCCTTCCAACCCTACTATTCTATGATTCTAAGTGTCCACCTGAGGAATAGGGACTCCTCATGAGTAAAGGTATACTCATGAGCAAGGCCCTGCTCATTAGCAGACCTTTCCTTAGGTGCGCTAATGGCCTGCAGCTGTGCTCTGGGAGGGTCTCTGAAGGCGATTAATTTCCTGGAGCTCTCTCTCTGTACCGCTGCAAGCCAGACAGCTGCCACTGCAATCTATATCTATAAACTTATGGCAGAAACAACAACAGTTTTAAAAAATAAGCCACCAAACAGCGAGCCTCTCTGGAAAACCCAGTTTTGCTGCTGTTCTCCCAGATAACCACCCTCATTTGAGGTCTGCCCTGGCATGCAAGCCCAAAGCTCAAAATCTCAAACTGTTGTCTCTGACTTACTTTTAACCCCTCAAGGGGTATTCTCACAAGAATAAGCATTCAGTTCAAGCATGCAAAGAGTTTAATTAATTTTGCTTGCAAGTGTTATTCATTAACAGCTGCTGCCATCTCTCCTAATGACAACAACTCAAGCCAGAGACACCTTGGGGTAGATATTCTAGAGTAGACGAGGCTCTGTCTGTGATACCTGGAATGAACACAAGCCATGAGAAGAGCTGCTTGAAAGCCAGAGACACCTCTGTACATACAAGCCAGAATTCTGGGTTGCCTTTGGCTGATCTGAACATGAGGCCTTTTCCAAGAAACGCGAAGCCAAGCAATCACGGCAGTATGTTTCATAAGGCATGCGTGAGCAGAGTGGCCTTTTATCCTCTTTTATAGAACACAGTCCTCTCTTTGAAGGGCTGCCAGAGGACTCTCCTGTCTTTTGGAGGTGTCCTCTACTTGAAGGGTTGTCCGGTCCAAGAACCCTAAGAAAGGAGAGCAGGACACTTTAGTTGCCCATTCCCTGTTAGCATCTGGACAGCAGACTGAACAGGCAGGCACATCAGTCACAGTCTTCTGCTCTTTGGTGGGATGTGCTGTATTTCTATTTAAATTATGTATTAAAAAAATCTAAATTTGCATCTATGCCAGTGGCTCCGATGGTGGCTCCAATGTTGGTGGGGGGATGAATCCACTCTGGGTTTCAGCCCGAACTCTAAAAGGGCTATCCAAGGTGCTGACCCTTGTCCCCCAAATAGGTTCAGCACCTTGGATGGCTCCTTTGGAGTTTTGACTGAAACCAGGAACGGATTCACCACCCTATTGACACTGGAGCCATCAGCCTCCACCGCTCTATGCATATACATTAGCAAATGCAAATATTATGCAAATTGGTGTCCTCTTTTTCCTGGTAATTCAGAAGTGGCCACCCTATATGTGAGTGCAGTCAAAATGCTCCCTGACAAAACTACATGTAACGTCAGAGCCATCTCCAGGTTTGAGGGGGCCCATGGCAAAGCACCTGTTGGTTAGCAGGAAACTAGTTAGCAGGAAACTAGGGCTTTGCATTGTTATCCTGGTCTGCAGAAAGGTCTAGGCCAGGGTGAGGAGGATTTTTTCTTGTGGGTAATCTGTTGGGGGGGGGCATGCCACTGATGGGCAGGGCCAAAGCCAGTGGTGGGTGGGGCCAGAGCCACAGGTCAGCGGGGCTGCTCCTTCTCTCTCTCTCTCTCTCTCTCTCTCTCTCATTCTGCCAACCTATTCTCTTCCTCGTCCTCTCTTTCAAGGGGTTTCCCAGAAGAGGAAACACATTGGCCAAAAATGAGAACAAAAGAGGACACAGATTTGCATAAACGTGCATGTGCTAATTTATGTGTATGGATGCAAATGTGGAAAGTATTACTATAATGCAAACAGAAATACATCTCACCCCAGTGGGGAAGACTGTAGCCAAGTGACCTGTGTGCCCTGCTTTGTCTGCTGTCCTGATGCTAACTGTGAATGGGCAACTTCAAGGTAAGGATGTATGGATTTCATACAGTCTATTCTGTCTGCATTTTAGGATTGTCAGGTTCTTTTCATTGGGTCATCCACTCATTGACTGAATCAGATTTTTCCCCAATTTCCCGAATTTGTGCAAATTCAAACGTGTGCAAATTCTCAAATCACTCCCCCCCTGCCCTGCACATTTTCATGCTTTTTCATATATTTTTCTATAACTAAATTTGCATAAAAATCCAGAAAGTAAAAAAAAAAAAAAAATGCAAGTCTGCAGAATCCATGTGACTCAGGAAAAGCCAGTCCGCTGGAGAATCTGCAGGTAGGGATGGTGGAGAAATCTGCCATGGACTCCAATGAGGCCAGATTCTTTTGAATCCGGCCTCCCAGAGTCCATGGCGGAATGGACTACCCCCCTGCCACCCCCCCGGGACGGAACCTACCTGGCGGCGGCTTGTCCGGGTAGCCATCTTCGTTCCGCAGCCATCTGCTGCCGGACTGCGGAACAAAATAGCATCCGGCATAGTGGACTCCATTTGCATCCCTGCCATTGGCTGTGATTGGCTACATAAATATTTACGTAGCCTATCACGGCAAAGAGCAGGGACACAAATGGTGTCCCCTACGCTGGACACCATTTGCGTCCGTAGACCGGCCGTGGCCGGAAGCGGCCAATGGCTCTGTGGACTCCCCGCGGAGCGGAGCCAGTCGGGGAGGATTCCGGGGGGAGGACTGGATCGCCTCCCCCCGCCTGCAGACCCCCCCACGGACCCCAGGTAAGGGGATCCATACATCCCTATCTGCAGGTGGGATTCATACACATCTGAACTTATTTGATTCCATTGCAAATTTCTGTGACATCCCTACTTCAGGGCCCCTGTTCTCACTTCTCCTGCTGCTGCTCTCCCTCCTTATGTTTCTTTATCTTTACACCAGTCTTGAACTGGATAGCCCATCAAACAGAGGACACCTCCAAATTAAGGACCGCGCTCTGTAAAGTAGGACGCAGGGGCCCCCTACTCTCTCCCTCCTCCCCCAGTGGGCTGTCATAGGAGGGGCAGACTGCTCTTGCCCAATATCTGAACTGATCGCATGTAGAGGGCTTTTGGAATTAGCCCATGGGTCACAGGTTGCCTGCTCTAGGGCCTCAACAGCACATCTATATACAGGATAGGGAAATGGGTGAGGCAGAGTTGAGGAAACATTACCTGTTGTTCACATTTCAGTTATATGTGGCTGGCTTTGATAGGCCTTACAGATCCCGAAATGAAATCGTATACTTTTTAAAATGGAATCATGTCACCCTCAGTCCATCATAGACTTATCCTATATCTTCCATGAATTTGTTTGATCCTTATTTAAAAAGCCATCTAAGCAACTTGTCTGTCACTATATCACATGTTAGGGAACCCCATAAGTTAATGAGGTGCTGTGTATGCTTTCTCTCTCCTGACCCTCTTGCCAATCAATTTCATGGGTTGATCCAGGGTCAGACAACACATTACTTTAAAGATGTAGCCAGCAGCAATGTCTCTTTCCCGCTTTCTACTCAAAAACAAGCACAGGGGACCTGATCCAGATTGGGACCCTACAGGGGGGAGGATAAAGGGGTTAACCTTGCCGCCCTGCAATCCTGATCAGGGGACGGGATGTGCCTGCTATTTACATTGTCAGAAAGTGATCCATTGAAACAGAATTCTATTGTTATGAGAAATAAAGAAATGCCCTCCGCCCATGTTCTCCAAACTATTCATAAATTTATGAAACTATTCATAATTTTATAGCTCTATAGCTCATATCCCTTCCTTGTCACTTTTTCCCCCTAAGATCCCAATGCCCCACATTCTCTAGCCGTTCTTCATAGGAAAGGTGCTATTTTCCATCCCCTGATCATTTTAAGATACAATTCTATACTCACCCTGGGGTAAACCCACTGAATTCAGTTATGCTTACTTCTGAGTAGACATGTATAGGATTGTAGTTGCTTTCTACTGTATTCTTCCAGCTATATGAGGTTGTGTGTTTTTTTTTGCGAAGAACTGAACACTGTATTCTAAATGTGTCATCACTGTAGGTTTATATAATATCTTTAACGATGAGGTGTAAGGAACAAAACCAAATTGTATCATTTTAATTTCCCATGTTGTCCCCTCTTTAAAATTTTTTAGATGTCTATCTCAGATTCCACTCAGCATTTATGGTTTATGGGTTAAATATTCAGCACCATAAGCCGAGTGCCAGAACACCATAAATTTGCTTGTCTTACTGCACTCGAGAAGAGTTCCCACATTATTGTTATATTGAACTTCAGTCAGTGATCAGAGTTACTGTCCTGTAACACCATTAAATCTGCAAAAAAAATGGGGGGGAGTGGGGGGGAGTGGGGGGGAATAAGAGGCGTGAAAAAGGAGAAAAATATAACCTTGAATATGTATTGTCCTAATCAGTAAGCCACAATTCAAAAATAAAGATACTAAAATAAAAAAATCTGATTTTTTTATCCATGAGTTTAATTGAAAAGCAGAGTGTGGTATTTCCTTATTAATATTCTAACTGGCTAAGTGCTCTAATAAGCAATTTGAAGTGCTTCCTGGGCAGTTAGCACAGTAAAGAAGTCTCCGTTCTTGATGTCAGGGTGGATACTGAGCCCATAGAATCCCAGAGTAGTTCTGATTCTGAGGAAGAGCAGTCGCTCCTGGGAGAGGAGCGTGCTCCTCTTTCCCAGGGCCCACAGCTGACAGAGATTCCTCCCACCAGCATTCCTAGATTAGAAAGCAGTCCAGGGAGTGACCAAGCGCAGATAGCAGACTTGGTGGATGCACGACGCAGAGAGCGGCGCCAGATGGAGGGCGCGGAAAGGAGGCGTAGTGCCCGGTTGGCGGGCAAACAAAGGCTGCACCCAGAGGATCCAAGGGAAAAGGGGAGGGACTCTCCCTAGTCCTTAAGTTCAGGGGTCTGCCAGTAATTCCCTTTCAAATGGGAACCAACTGTTTCAACTTAGGGCATAGGTACTCTGCTGCTCAGATCTAGTTGCTACCTGTAGAGTTGTTAAGTTGTAAAAGAAGAATAAAGCTTTGAAAGGAATCCCTTTGTCTGTGTCTGGACTTGGCTACTGGATTAGACTGAGAGAGGCCTCCAAGGAGCCCTTGACACTTGAACAGTCTGGCATATTAAAAAAAAATTTACGTAACCCATTAATGGGGGGGGGGGATCCTTACTGAAATGGTGTTCAGTGAATCTCTCTCTCTCTCTCTCTCTCTCTCTCTCTCTCTCTCTCACACACACACACACACACACACACACATTCTCACACGCACATGCACACCTGTAATCAAAATAATTAGAGCAAACACTCTCTGCTTACCCAGCATCCCATTATAATAATCGTACCATCTGCCTAGGGACAAAAATAAGAGACAAGTAGGGTGGCCATGTTTCCCCTTTTCCAAAGGGCAGCCCTCTATTTGAAGGGCTGCCAGAAGACAGCTCCACTATGACAAAGGTGTCCTCTATTTGAAGGGCTGTCCAGTCCACATCCACTTTAAAGATAATGAACCATGAGAAAGAAGACCTGGGCCTTGAAGTTGCCCATCAACAGCATCTGGACAACAGACTGAGCAAGGTGCACAGGTCACCTGGTCACAGTCTTCCACACCATGGTCAGATGTAGGGATGTCAGAGAATTCTACCACGGATCTCGGTGAGGCCGAATGCCAGTGCATTCGTCCCCCCAAAATCCGTGGCGGAACGAAAAAAACCCCACCCCACGAAAGGCGTGCAAAACGGGACACCTAACTGCTGCCGTTCGCGCTGCTTTGAGAATGGTGGCCGCGGCCGCCATTCGCTTCTTCCGCCATTCGCTTCTTCTTCAGAAGCTCAGTCTGTTGTCCAGATGCTGTTGATTGGCAACTTCAAGGCCCAGGTCTTCTTTCTGATGGTTCATTATCTTTAAAGTGGATGTGGACTGGACAGCCATTTGCATCCCTGTGGAAGCCGTGATAGCCTGCGTAAGTATTTACATAGCCTATCATGGCAAAAAAAAGGGAAAGCAAATGGCGGCGGCTATGGCAGCCGCCATTTGCGTTCCCTTTTTTTTGGCCATGATAGGCTACGTAAATATTTACGTAGCCTATTACAGCTAAAGAGAGGGGCACAAATGGGGTAGTGGCTGCCATTTGCGCCCATCTCTTTTGCTGTAATAGACTACTTAAATATTTACGTAGCCTATCACAGCCCCCCCCAAAAGGGAACGCAAATGGCGGCCGCCGTAGCCGCCGCCATTTGTGTTCGCTGTTTTGTTTTGTTTTTTGCCATGATAGGCTACGTAAATATCTACGTACCCTATCACGGCAAAATACAGGGACGCAAATGGCGGTGGCTACAGCAGCCGCCATTTGCATCCCTGTGCAGGCTGCCCAGTGGCCAGATGTCCGGCTGCGGGCAGCCCCAGCCGGCAGCTCCGCAGAATTGCCGTGGAGTGGAGCTGGTCGGAGAGAATTTCGGGGGGAGGGACGGAGCGCCTCCCCCCACCGCAAATGTCACCCTTTGAAAGGTAAGTGACTTTCGTACATCCCTAGTCAGAGGGACTGTATTTCTCTTCAAATTCTAACAAATGATTTCTAAATTTGCATCAATTTATTTTATTTATTTATTTATTTATTTATTTATTATTAAATTTATTAATCGCCCATCTGGCTGGTCACCCAGCCGCTCTGGGCGATGTACAACATACAATAAAAACAGTTTAAAACAATAAAATTCTACAATAAAAACATTTTCTAAAATACCCTAACCCACCCCAAATGCCTGCCTGAACAACAACGTTTTTAATGCACGACCGAAGCTCATTAAAGAGGGGGCATGACGGAGTTCCCTAGGGAGGGAGTTCCACAGAGTGGGGGTCACCACAGAAAAGGCCCTCTCCCTCGTCCCCACCAGTCTAGCTGTCCTGGCTGATGGGACAGAGAGAAGGCCATCCGAGGCTGATCTTGTTAAGCGGCCTGTCTGGTGCTGCTGGAGGCGGATAGATAGGCTGGGCCGGAACCATATAGGGTTTTAAAGGTCAAAACCAACACCTTGAATTTGGCCTGGAAAACAACTGGTAACCAGTGCAACTCCTTCAGCACTGGAGTGATGTGATCTCTCCGGCGGCTGCCTTTAATCAGGCGAGCCGCCGCGTTCTGTACCAGATGCAGTTTCCGAACCGTCTTCAAGGGTAACCCCACGTAGAGCGCATTACAGTAGTCTAAACGAGAGGAGACCAGGGCATGTACTACCGATGGGAGCAGATGGTCGGGAAGGAAGGGGCGCAGCCGCCGTATCAGATGGAGTTGATACAGCACTGTCTGGCTCACAGCTGACACCTGAGCCTCCATGGACAGCTGGGAGTCCAAAATGACCCCCAGGCTGCAGACCTGGTCTTTCAAGGGTAGCTGTACCCCATTCAACACCAGGTCAACATCCCCCAGCCTCCTCTTGTCTCAGTGCATATAAATTAGCATATTCAATTTTTATCCTAATTTTGTGTCCTCTCTTTTTGGTGATGCATGACCTCTTCTTGGCAATCCACAAATGGTCACCCTAGTCCCATTGGCTTGATTCCAGCCTATAGAGGCAGGATCTCCACTGCCATGTTCAGTGGGAAATGTTGCAAGACGGGATATTGATTAAGGGAGAACTGCTCCTTAAACAGGGAGTTCAGTGTCATGATCTGGAGATGCTTACCTCTTTTGCCTGCCTTTTTGTTCATCCCCAGATCATGACAGGGAAAAGGAAATCACAAAACTGGATAGCAGAGTCAAGGATATGATCAAATATATTTCTTAGGGGGTGGGGAATATTTTTCCTGATGAAGTCTGCATTAGGAACATAGGGAGCCTGAAGGTCCACATTGGTCCATCTAGACCAGTATTGTCTACGCTGACTGGCAGCAACTCTCCAGGGCTTCAGGGCAGGCAGAGGTTTCCCAGCCCTATCCGGAGATAGTGAGGATTGAACCTGGGACCTTCTTCACGCAAAGCAGGTGCTCTACCAACTGAGCTATGGTCCTTCCATTACCTTGGTCAACACCTGTGGGGGGGTTACATTCCAGCAGTGGGCATAGCCAGAGCCCAAAGTGGGCAGGATTGCAGATGTGACTCTTACCTTTGTGAAATAAGAAAACATTTGCATCCAGGCATTCTCCTTCCCCAGCTTTGTAGTTAGGGGAGAGAGCAGGAAGGAGTGAATAGTATCAATAACCCAGAGTGGGGCTGGTAAAAAGCGTGGTCTGGGGAAATAGGAACATGGCCTTGGGAGAGTCCAAAGGCCTAGACTGAGAAGCTTGGAGGTCCACATTTGACTTACAGGCTGGAAGTTCTCCACCCATGTCATACATGAATCCAGGGTGGGCATCAATGGTCAGCATGGTTGGGCACCTCCCAGGGGCACACACTCCAGTGGAGGACTCACCAACAAGACTCCTCCTCTCCTGGACCTGCTCCTACTCTTCACCATTACACATTACATGAATGCCTTTGGGGAAAAGGAACCTGCCTAGTGGACTATAGATAAAATGGTAAGAAAAGGAAAATAACAGGCAGTACCAGTACACAGAAGCACAGGATTTAGCATGCCCACATTGTACATGAATCATGGATGCAAGAGTGTCATCTTGTCAAAGGTATTGCTACATGCATGCTCCCCATTTCCAAGTGGGGAGAGGTTCCAGCGGTTCCAGCACTTACCTGGGATTCTGTTTCCTTAAAAGGAGGTCACTGGAGACTCAACAGAATCCCTTTGCAATCAGAGGCACAGGGCTGCAAGGGATCCCTGAAAGGTCATTCAGACAAACCCAACCACATAATAGAATCTGAAACTGGTACTATTGGTTTGGGTGCTGTTTTTATTTATTTTATTGTGTGAGCACATAGACTTATATGCAAAAAGTGCTGTGGATCGCCCATAGACTCTAGTTCACAGAGCTATTTTGCATATAGCTCTATGGGCAAGTGCTGCCGATCACCATTTCTTTTTTAAACATGGCAATTGGCACAGAGATGAACAGGCCCGGGTAAGTTACGGGCTGCTCATCGAGCACGGAGGGGGTGCTCGACTACAGCCCAGAGGGCCAGCGAGCAGGGGGAAAGCTCGGGGGCACCTGGAAAACATGAACTGGGATGTGTTCTCACATCCCTAGTACACACCCTAGCTGAACAATGTAACTATGGAACAATAAAAGAAGAGCTTATAAGGGTTAGGACAGTTGTGGGCATAAAAGATACAAAATTGTCAGCTCAACTTCAGTCTCATATTAGCGAATGCAATAGCAAAAGTGAGCATGCATGAGACCATAATTAAACAACATTTGGACTAGCCCCACAAACAATGATATGCCAGATAATGTGGACATAGTAAAGATCAAGAATAAAATGGGAGAAAATTTTCAGACCAAAGCGCAACCTAAAACTTCAGCAAATCCCCCTTGCTGAATCTAGGAGGTATCTAGACCACTGACTTCTTTTTTACTCCCTTTGGAAGACATTGTTTCAGTCAGCTACCATTGGCCTTTCACCCACTCCCAAACACTTCCAAAAGAGAATTTACTGAACTGTGTCTGGATTTCCAGGTGTTCTCTGCCATGCAGGTGATGTGCTGGTTTATGGCAAGGATAAGCAGGATCACGAGAAATTGCATGTGGCTTTGAGACACTTTGAACATGTGGGCCTCCATTCCGGGTTTTAATTATAACCATCCAGAAGTCTAAAGGAGCTATCCAAGATGCTGGACCCATTTGGGGAATAGGGTTCAGCACCTTGGTTAGCTTCTTTAGACTTCTGGCGGGTTGTAACCAAAAATTCAAGCCACCAGCCTCCCCTGGAAATGTGAATTTGGGAAAGAACAGATAAAATCTGTTGGGCATATAATTAGCAACCAGAGAATTCAGCCTGAACCCAGCAAAGTGAATGTACTTTGAATATGAACCTCTAGATATGTCTGCTGTAAGACAGTTTTAGGAATGGCAAATTATCTGGGGATTTCTTTTTACCAAACCTAGCTCATGTCACAAATCTTCTAAGGGAACTCCTCCATGGGGACACTATGTGGACCTGGGGCTATGCACAAGACGCATTTGCAAAAAATTAAAAAATGATGCTGTCTTCCCCAACTTTGGCACAATATTCATAGATCTATCTAACAACAGTAGCTGCTGATGCATCCTGATATGGATTAGGTGCTGTGCTTAGGCAGATCCAACCAGAGAGGTGCCCAACTGCATTTATATCTTACTGAATGTCTTATATTATAAATGTCTTACTGAAATAGAACAACATTATGCTCAAGTGTAGAAGGAGGCATTAGTAATTATATGGGCCTGTGAATGCCTCAGTTCTTATTTTGTGGGGTTAAAATTCAACACAGACAGATCATAATGCCCTGGTAGCTTTATTGTTCAAAACGTTTGGATGATCTTCCACATAGAAGTCAAAGATTCCAACTCTACCTAGTGAGATTTTCCTTTAACACTGAACATGTACCAAGAATAGCACTTACAGCAGCAGATGCATTTTCCAGGGCTCCTGTTCAGCTACCACTCACAAAGGAAGATATTGGGGGGGGGGGTTTGTCTGGAAAGGGAATACATATGTTGCAGTAATTGAATATTGCTCCAAATATATTGATCTTTCTTTACTTACCCAAATTTCATCATAACAGGTCATCCAAGAACTGAAAGTGATATTTGCTGGACATGGAGTTCCAGAGATTTTTCTGATAATGGACCTCAGTATTCCTCTGACAAGTTTAAAGAGTTTGCAGACACCTATGACATTGACTACTGCACTAGTAGTCCACATTATCCCCAAAGTAATGGAGAAGTGGAAAGGGTGTACAAATGCTTTAAAAGATTCTGAAAAAGACATGTGATCCTTATATCACACTCCTAGTATACTGATCTACTCCCCTGGTGTCTGGACCCTCTCCAGTTGAACTACTTATTGGATGTTGGCTATGGACCCCTTTACCAATGGCACCTTCCCAGTTAAAACCCCAGTGGCCTGATTTGAAGGAATTTCAAAGACAGGATGAGGCAAGGAAGCAACAACAACAGGCTAACCTCAATGTTAGGCACAGAGCAAAAACATTACCAAAACTGTTTCCAGGTGATATTGTTTGGATACAAAGCTCTCAAGAATGTGAAACTATTCAAGAAGAGACTAAAACCTCTAGGTCTTATATTGTAAAACCCCCACAAGGATACTTCAAAGAAATCAGGTTCATCTTCAATACCTCCCAACTAATGTAGCATGAAGTCAAGCACCAGAGGATCCACAGCTTAGGAGAGTCTCCAAAAAAGAAGGGATGGTCCTGGAAAGTGCTTCTGTAGTACAGACATGGTCTGGAAGAATTGTCAGACCCCCCTTGAAGACTGGACCTTTAAAAATCACTTTATTAATAATTTGGCAAGAAATATTCACTATTCCAGTACATTTCAATAACACTTGCTTATGAGGTTTATGAGAGATTAAAGATAATGTAACAATTTAAAGTTAAAGAAAGGGCAAGATGGATGGATGATATTCTGGAGGTGATGGACTCGACCATGGGGGAGCTGGGGGTGGCAACGGCTGACAGAAAGCTCTGGTGTGGGCTGGTCCATGAAGTCATGAAGAGTCGGAAGCAACTGAACGAATAAACAACAACATTCAAGTGTTTATACTAATGACACAGTTTGATCTATGAGAGAAAAGTAAGCAAGGAGAGATAAGGATGTATGAGAAATTAATTTCAGTTCATTTTTATCAGGATTTTACCCAGTTCGCATCTTCTGGACTGAACATGGACTTGGACGCAATCTGAGGTCAAGGTTCATACATTTTCAGACTTGCAATGTGATTTGCACACACACCCTCCCCCCAAAATTAATTCCACTGCATGCACACGTTTCAAAATGTGTACATTTCAAAAGTGCATAGATTTCAAAATGAGCACATTTCAAAAATGTGCACAACTGATGTGTACATTTGGAAAAATACACAGGGAAATATGCAGATTTTCATGTGAAAGGGAAAAAACAAAGCTCATAACCTGATACAGACTCCAGTCAGAACAAGCTTCGAGATGGAATTTGGAGAACTTCGGTGAGTTTACATGTTGCTAATTTGCACATCCATAAGGAGAGGTGGGGCAGATGTTTGAAAGCAACTTATTCTAAAGAAATACTGTCACTCACAGATTTCAGACACAATTGAAATTAGGAACTCAGTACCGTCATGGGATAATGTTGTTGGGGGCTTTTGCCTAGTGAAATTTGGTTATTGTGTTTCTTCCCTTTAGAGGCCCTCCTTCTCTCCCACTTTCTTTTCATGATTAAACTGCGCCATTAGTAAACTACCCTTAAAATAGCCATGACAAAATGGCAGCCGCAAATTCATGATTCATGTAGCACGTTGACATGATTGATTCTGTGCCCTTAAAGCCTTCTCTGGGAAAGAGACACTTTTAATATAAAGACAATAACTGTATTAAGTTGATACACTCAAAGGAACAGTCAAAAGCATGTCAGGCACACTGCCAAGGCTTACCAATGTGCTTGGTAAGCACTTGGGCCTCATCCAGGCCTCATTAAAGCCAATGGCAGGCTTTCATTATCTTCAAAGTGTGCTGGTTAAGGTGCTTGTCAGCTCCAAACTTTCTTCATAAGAGAATTAAAGGCGGCGGGGGCGGGTGGGGGATCTACCAAAGAATCCTAGTATCTGATAAGATTTTTTTAAAGCAGATATATTCTTTTTCCTGTAAATGATGGAAATCTAAAATTAGAAACAACCACGCCTTAAGTCAGCAAGTCAAAACAGAGCAGTCTGGAGCCAAGCACATGGATGGCTAGGCTTCTGGTTGGGTATAGTGGTGAGAAGAAGAGGTGCGGAAGGTGAACTCTGGGTGAGGCAAATTAATATCTGCAGCCTAAGCAAGTTGACTTGCTTTCATAAACAACATTGGGAACCATGCCTTGATTTTCTGATAAAATCTTTCAGCTGCATTGCAATCCCCAGTGTAATGCTTGTTTTTCAGTCCCAGCTAGGGTGGCCACTTATGAATTGCCAAAAAAGAGGAAACACATCACCAAAAAAGAGGACAAAAGATGTCAATTTGCATATGCTAATATTATAATTTAAATAGAAATACAGCACATCTCACCATAACCACGGAAGACTATAACCAGGTGAGCTGTGTGCCTGCCTGTTCAGTCTACTGTCCAGGTGCTAATGCTTGATGGGCAACAGTTCTGATGATTCTTTATCTTTCAACAGGAATTGGACAAGACAGCCCTTCAAATAGAGAACTGTCCTCTGTAAAAGAAGACACATGGCCACCCTAGCCCCATCTACCAACATTTATTGCTTTCCCCAAACTATAGGGTTGCTTCCTAGATATCTCCTTTTCCATATCCTAAACCTAGGGATGTACGAAAGTCACTTACCTTGAACAAAATTTTATTCTCGGTGGGGGGGAGGCGCTCCGTCCCTCCCCCCCCAATTCTGGCCGGGGGGGAGGCGCTCCGTCCCTCCACCCCCGAATCCTGGCCAGCCGGGACGCAAACGGCGGCGGCCGTAGCCGCCACTGTTTGCGTCCCTGCAGTCAGCCGTGAGAGGCTACATAAATGTTTACGTAGCCTATCATGGCTGAGTTAAAAAAAAAAAAACCACGCGTATGCAAATGGCGGCGCCCATGGGCGCCGCCATTTGCGTTCCTTATTTTGGCACATCTAGTCTACGTAAACATTTACGTAGACTACAGCGAAAATAAGGGGAACGCAAATAGCGTAGACGTGCAATTAAAGCACAGAGCAGGGCAGTCAAAACTGTCAAGAACTTGGAGCACCATCCCAAGAAGAGAGGGTAAGCATTTGGGCATTTTAGTTTAGGGGGCAAAGGCAGCCAAAGAAATGATATAGAATCATAGCATAGTAGGGTTGGAAGGGGCCTATAAGACCATCGAGTCCAACCCCCTGCTCAGTGCAGGAATCCAAGTCAGAGCATCCCTGACAGATGGCTGTCCAGCCTCTTCTTGAACACCTTCCAGTGTGGGAGAGCCCACCACCTCCCTAGTAATTGGTTCCATTGTCATACTGCTTTAACAGTCAGGAAGTTTTTCCTGATGTTCAGCTGGATAGAGCTGGATATGATATTTATAAAATAATAAATGGTGGAGGTTTGGCAGAGCCCTCAACAAAGTGGCTTCCATGACAGTGAACGTGTCTGACTCAGTGGGCTTATCTGCTGCCATTGGAGGCTGGTGGCTCTGACTTTGGTGGGGCTGTAAACCCATTCTGGATTTTATTAAGAACCAGCCAGAACTCTATAGGAGCTATTGAAGGTGCTGAACCTAATTTTGGCCTCACCTTAGATAGCTCCTTTAGAGTTCTAGCTTGTTCTAACTAAAACCCAGAATGGATTTACAGCCCCACTGAAATTGGAATTGCCAGCCTTCACTGCTGCTGCTGCTAACAGCTGTGCTCCAATGGAGCTGCCATTTTAATTGCTCACAATGCCCCCAACATAGCATCACTCTGTGGAATTGTGGGAAATGTAAATGATACAGCTCCCTGGTCCATCTACCCAGCACTCATCAGATCAGAGCACTGGTTAAAGTGTGCATGGTGGTGTGGAGTACGGGGTCAGGGCAGATGTTAGCAGTGGGTCCTGCCAGAGTTCTCGAACCCCCGTAGCTGCTCAAGGATGGCATGTATGGAGACCAGTCCATGAATGGCATGCAGGGAGTGAACAGACCAGATTCCCCCCCCCCTTCTCCATCTCACTAGCTGATTAGGTCACCAGTGAAATTGATTCATGGCAAGTTCAGGATGAAGGAAGCACTGCTTTAAATAATGCATAATTAAAGCTGCAACCCTATGCCCACTTAACACCCCCCCCCCGATCTCAATGGAACTTACTTCTGAGTAGACATGTATAGAATTGTATCGGAACTTATGGACTTCAGTACCACAAAATGCCCTAATGGCCACTAAATTAATTTTTTTTTTTTCCAAGGACTCAACAAATTTGTCGGCTGTGCATATTATTGGCTAGAAGTGGAACCTTCTTGTTCAGAGGCCATTTATTTTTGAATATCAGATACTGGGGACAATCAACAGAGAAAGGCTATTGCTTTCATGTTCTGATTGTGAGATTCCCAGAGATACATGGCTGTCCACTGAGACAATATGCTTGACTAGATGCATCTTGGGTCTCGCCAAGCGTCTTCGCATTGTTCTATGTTCAAACAATACCACAAACATGTATGACTCTGTGTTTTGGTATATTCGCAGGTGTTACAAAATTCATTTAGGGTGTAGGGAGTATGACGCATGTTTATTACATGTGTTACATGATCAGTATTATAACTTTGCATCTTTTACATATATATAGCCTACTGCAAAGGTCACCAACGTGTGCCCCACAGTCACCTCTCTTGGTACCCGCCAGGCTCTCTGCCCTCCCTGATTTTTATTTTATTTCTTAATTTAAAAAAATATATTTTCAGCTAATAGGCTACAATGTTCCAGTGCCACCTTTTGGGGGTTCAAAAGGGTGGCTTTGTGTATTGGAGCTCATGCCTCACTTCTTGGACAAGTTACTGTTCTTTTAGTCTCGTGACTTTGGTTTCTGGGAAATGGGTGTTTTGTGCCTGGCCATGCTGCTGCCCCTCCCCCCTCCCCATCCCCCAATGGCAGCTATTGCATGAATGGGCAAACCTCTCTCCATGGAAGCCATTTTGTGAGAGTGCCCACAACACTCTCTCAAAATTCCAAATGTATCCACCAACCCAAAAGGATTGGAGAACCCTGGCCTACTGCCTTGATCTACCAAAGGAAATATGCATTGCAGAAACAGCTTCTCCAAACTGATTTTTCAGCTAGATCAGGAATGGTGCACACAGGTGGGATGCAGATGTCCGTATACAATTCACATTCAGATGAGGGTCATTCATTGCATGCATGCGAACGCACACACGCACACATATCCATTCCTACCATATATTGTGGAGGGAGATGTGCATTCCGATCCAAATTGCAATGCAGATGGAAATGGGCCCTCCTCTGAGCACAGTCTCAGAATGTTGCTGCACACAGTTATATATGGGGTCAATTATTTTATAACTGTGCAACTTGAGATTGCCCTTGTTTCAGTTTGCAGTTTATTGATAAGGTACTGTTTCTGGAGGAAACAGCAACCAATCACCATCCCTGATCATATGACACCCCATAAGCACCCTATAAACCAGCTCCAGGTTTCTGAAGACCCTTGGGCAAAGCACACCTAATGGGCCCCCTCCCTCAGTGAGTCTACCTCTCACCAGCATTGTCACCAGCTGCTATTGATCCTCATCCTCTTTCTCATCATTGCTACCACTTGCATGATTGACAGTAGGGGTGTACGAACCCCACTCACCCGTCTGGTCTGTCCGCTGGGTGGGGGAGGTGATCCATCCCTCCCACCAGAATCCTTCCCGGCCAGCTCCACTCCGTGGTGACTCTGCAGAGCTGCTGGCCAGGCCGCAGCCAGACTTCTGTCCACTGCCACGCAAATGGCGTCCGGCATAGCGGACGCCATTTGCGTCCCTGCCCTTGGCCATGATAGGCTATGTAAATATTTAAGTAGCCAATCACGAAAAGAGCAGGGACGCAAATGGCATCTGCTACTGCCATTTGCATCCCTGCTCTTTGACGTGATAGGCTACGTAAATATTTACGTAGCCTATCATGGCCAAGGGCAGGGACGCAAATGGCGTCTGCTACGCCAGACCCCATTTGCATCCACAGCCCGGAAGTGAATGGCTGCGGACAGCAGTGGATGGATCTGGACCGGCCGGCGCCAGGTAGGGTCCATCCCTACCAGACTTTGCGGGGTGGCAAGGGGGAGCAGTCCGTTCCGCCATGGATTCCATGGTGGAATTGTTTAGAATCTGGCCTCACTGGAGTCCATGGCAGATTCCTCCGCCATCCCTACTTGACAGGCAGAGAGCCAGTGAGCGTCTCCTGCTCCTCCTTCTCACCACCACCATTCTCCGGACCACAGTGAGGGACAGGTAAACAAGTAGGCTGCAATTATGAAGAGAAGCAAGTCTAGGAGGCTCTTGTCAATGGGCCCCTGCTAAGGGGATCCCCTCAGCAGGTGCCTAACCTCGCCTCCTGTTGACACCATGCCTGCTCTTGCCTTTCCCTCCTCCACACTCCAAAGATAACAAACACTCCTTTTGAAGCTACAAAGGAAAGAAATTCATAATCTAATCAGCAGGATATGAAAGCATTGGTCTTTTGAATTTCCATCATAATGCATAGTTCGCTTTAACTTAAAATATTGGATTAAAAATGTTTTCTATTGGGCCATTTGACCACCCATCCATCTCTCCTGGCTTTGCAGTTGGCTGCTTGGATTTTGCTGTTTACAGCAAAGGCCCTTGGAAGAATCACTTCAAGGAAGGTGTTGAGTATGAAGAATCTTCTCATTCCTTACCTATGGTGTGGTTGACAAAAGCACCCAAGATTGCTGAAATGGTCATGCTTAGACAGGATCAGCTCTCCGAATAAAATCAAACTGGCAGTGTCAACAGCAAAAGAAAGGGGGTGGGGAAGATCCCATTTATCTCTTACTAAAATACAAGCTTAAATTTCATTCATATGTATGTATGTAGTGGGTTTTTTTAAAGGATCTCTTATCATATACTGACTTTAGTTATATTCTGTTTAGCTGATACATATGTTGTAAATATTTATTTAGTAATTTAATTATATTGACATTGCAGGATCAATCACACAGAAAATAGTAATACTCCTACTGTGGGCGTTTTCAAAGCACTAGGAAATGGCTACTACCTAATGAAGCTTCTAGACACTCAGTAGGTGACACTTTGTTTCTTTGCTTTGCACAGTGCAAGCCTGAAGCTCAAAGGCAAACTTATTTGCTAAATCTATGGAACAGATCAGTGGCAGCGGGACCATAGTAGTCATTCAAGATGCCATTATTTATACCTCTGTCCTTCAAATCATGTTTCCAAGCAGTTGGAACCAATCTGCAATTGGAGATGATTGTCAAAAAATGCCACCGTTGTAAGGTCACTTCTGGAAATCCCAGGTGGAAATATAGTATAAAACAAGTGCCCTGAGGGGTGTCTCCATGAGCGGTTTGCTGCATTTAGAGGTCGTTGGGGGCACATCATGCAGCCACCCATGAGTTTTATGCCAAAAAAAGTTTTTTCTGAGGCTACTTTTAGTCTGATTGCTTTCCTTAATTTAGCTTGTATGTGCTTCTGTTGTGGTATGCACCAACCCTCCACGTTTACTCCAGCATGATAGTCCTGCCCAGGGGTGTATCTTTCACCTGGCCATGACCTCACTGATCCTGGTCAAGGGGTGTTTCCCCGATGCTTTCCCCCGATGTTTCCGCCATTTCAGTAAGATCCCTGTTCCTGAGGTGGTTACTGGGGAACCCACAATTGTACATTTAAAAGATGTCCCTATCGCACTACAGCGAAATAGTGCATTTGTGTAGCAACACCTATACCCCCTACAGCATTATAGCAAAATAGCACATTTGAACATATACTTGCTATTGCACTACTGCGGTTTTAGAGGGACAGTAATAAAAAAAATGGGGGGAATCGGGCATAGGTTGGGGAGGCAGGCGCTAACACACTGGCCTGAGAAAGTAGAAAGGGCAGAACAAGGCAAGAGTGGGAGGGAGGGAACAGGCTCTGTAAGTGCCGACATGGATGAGACTCCACCCGGTAGCCACCCAAACAATTTGCAGTAAACTGTCATGTGACCTGCCAAGTGCCCCAGGCTAGCTTTGGGATAATCCAGGTTTTCAAGCCCCGCCGTGTGTCTCCAGGCAGAGCAGATTCAACTCTAGTAAAAACCGCAGCAAAGTGGAGAGCGAACTAAACCTGTCACCATAGAGAAGCCCGCCCGCCCGCCCGCCCCTGAATAAAAACCTTTGTTTTTAAATTTTCTTTCTGAAATGCAGGTACAGAGCTCTGGATCTGTCCATTGTGCTGAAACAAGCTACTTAGCCCAGTGCGTATTTTATTTCTGTTTATATTCATACATTCATAATACTTTGTAAACTAAAGATTTTGTGCCAACATAGTGATTTCCAGCTAAATTTAAGCCTGGATGTAGAAAGCTAACAAGTATGTTGCTTTGTTTTATTTCCAATTCCCTGTTCTTGCTGTTTTTGTGTCCCAACAAATAAATACTTCCTTGTTTTAATACAGTAGTTTCTGCACCAGGTACTTGGATTAATGGGAATAAACCATGAGCAGAATCAAGGAGGTAGGCCCCCATATATGATATGATAAAATATTCTTCCCTTAGCATTAAACAACTTGTTTGCCTAGTCGTCATCAAAAATGAACAGACCACCAATTCAGAAATTTAACCCAACACATTGCATCAAAAAATCATGGTTCCTTATTCAACGTTAAGCACCCTAGCCAAGCAGCAATCCAAACAAAGAAACAAATCTGGGCATTCTGGACTCTACTGTAGTCTATTCAGTGTGTGTGTGTGTGTTTGTGTGTGTGTGTGTGCACGTGCGCGCATGCATTTTTTATTAAAACAAAAACAAACTGAAATTCAATTTTCTAAATATTTCTATTGGTTTCCATTAATAAAACGCAAGTAAATACGGAGACCCCCACCCCCACCTAGGCCCACCCCAAATTCCACCCCTGGAATAAATCCAGTCACCATGTCACTTGGGAAAGTCAGGTTCACTGAACCATTGCCCTGGCATCTGAAAAATCTTCTGCTGGAAAGCACTCTTAGGTTCTGTAGAACTAGGTAATTATGAAGAAAGGCCCTCATCCATGAAAACATATGGTCATCACACCACTTCTGAGTTGCTCAAATCTCTCTCTTCCCATCTGGTCATATTTCAGTATGCCCTTCTGACTGGACGTTTGGGTATTCTGTCTAAAACACCTGGAGATTTACCTTCTGCTCACTCCTGGTCTAGGCAACACTGCACACAAGGCACTCTACCCAATATTGCTGAATCAAGGTCTATGACCATGGGTGTATCTTGGGGTGGGGAACCTCTTTCAGTCCAAGGGCTGAATTCCATTTTGGAGCTCTCTGGGGCTGCATTCTGGGGGTGGGTGGGGCCGAAGACAAAGGGGGTGAGGCCAAAAATACAAAAAAGACCAGCATAGTTGAGCTTAAAGCTCTTACTGCCAGTAACCAAGCTTTAGGAGGGGCATATACATTTGTGGGCCCGATGTTTAATATATGCTTCAACTGCTGTATAGAACTCAGTCAAGCATCACTGACTTACAACTGAATTTGGCAGTCTGGTTTTATTCTCGTTCATATTCATGAAGGATGGACACAGCAGCTCTAGGTCCTCTGAGCTTTTCCATCCATTGGTGTTAATTGTGAGTTGCATCTACCTGTACAAAGGCTGATCCTCCCTGACTCAGTTCTGATATTGCTAGATGCTGCATATTGCCAATTGTAGTGATTCTCCCCCTTGTAAACATCAGTTTTTAGAAAAATGGGCCAGCCATAACAACATAATTCCATATCAGCTACAAAACAACTCATTCGATCATTGTAAATGTTCACTGCTGACGGAATTAAAGCTGAATTTGAACTAATAATCATATATAAAAGGAAGTTATTCTGTTCTGATGTGTGCAAATATGCCTGAGGAATGTGAGGAGCACCAGGGGAAGTGTCAATACAATGTGCCTACACAATTTAAGACTGCAACCCTACACATATTTAGACAGAAAAAAGTCCTGTAACTCCCAGCATTCCCCAGCCAGCATGCACCCTAAGTTGTCCAGCAGAGTGATGCTGCTATTAAACGTACACTTACTTGGAAGCAAGACCTCGTGGGTTACTTTTGAGTAAACATGGATACAATCTAGCTGCATGATGTCCTGTAATTGTAATTCCCCAAAGATTTAAATTTAATTTAAAATATGTTCTGTAAGAACCCCGTCAACTTTGTGCCCATACAATATGAATAATTTCTATGCCTACATAATAATTTATTCTTGCATTTCACAAAGGATAGAGAACTGAAGGGTGTTCTGTTGCTATTGTATGAATATTCCTGGCAGGATAGGAATATATCAGGAATATATTTGGGCTGCCAATAGAACCACACCATAACCACACACACATACACTTTCTCAGTTTTGAATATGAATTATTGCCACCTTTATTCACAGGAGACTAAAGGGTAGAAACATCTGGCCCCATCACTTCCTGGCATATAGAAGGGGAAGAAATGGAAGCAGTGACGGATTTTATTTTCTTGGGCTCCAAGATCACCGCAGACGGTGACTGTAGCCATGAAATTAAAAGACGCTTGCTCCTTGGGAGGAAAGCTATGGCACACCTAGACAGCATAGTAAGAAGCAGAGACATCACCTTGCCGACAAAGATTCTTATAATCAAAGCTATGGTTTTCCCAGTAGCAACGTATGGCTGTGAGAGCTGGACTATAAGGAAGGCTGAGCGCCGAAGAATTGATGCTTTCGAACTGTGGTGCTGGAGAAGACTCTTACGAGTCCCCTGGAATGCAAAGTGGTCAAATCAGTCAGTCCTAAAGGAAATCAACCCTGACTGCTCATTGGAAGGACAGATACCGAAGCTGAAGCTCAAATATTTTGGCCACCTAATGCGAAGAGAAAACTCCCTGGAAAAGGCCCTGATGCTGGGAAAGATTGAAGGCAAAAGGAGAAGGGGACAGCAGAGGATGAGATGGCTAGATAGCATCACCGATGCAATGAATATGAACTTGAGCACACTCCGGGAGAGAGCTGAGGACAGGAAGGCCTGGCGTGCTATGGTCCATGGGGTGACGAAGAGTCGGACATGACTTAACGACTGAACAACAAAGGGTAGAAAGCCCAATCCAGCAAGATGGAGATACGGGAGCAGATTTCCCCTCCACAAACACAACAGGCTGCTACACATGAGTAGCATCCCAGGCTCCAGTGTCCTGTCCATGTCATTGCCAGTTCCATCGATGCATACCTGCAAAAGCAAGCACCTGTACATGAGCAGCCTCCTCTTCCGTGCTCCCCCCACTCCAGAGAGGAGAAAGCAAAGGCTCCCCATTCATCCCTTTTGCAGTTCAGCAGGAAATGTGGAAGGACCACAAGCTGTGATTGCAAGATGTCTGACAAACTCTAGTCACCCAATAATTTTGTAATGAAATCAGTTGTAGCAGCATGAAAAAAAAGATTGCTTAACGCTCCTTTTGCTTTACTCTTTGTTTTCATTTTTTTTTATGTTCAGTGTTTTCCAGTGGATTTGTTCATGCATTTTATGCACGGATTATTGCAGGGGGGTGAAAGGTAGATCATATCTACTGGTAGGTCTCTAAGCAATTTGCAGTAGATCAGCAAGGATTTCTGACTCCCACTTAATTAACAGCAGCAACAAAATGACACAAAAATACACACAAAACTATACCGCTGAATCGAAGAAAGCTTGGGAGAGTAACCAGAAGTGGGGGTTTGTGTTGAAAAATCAGTTCAGTTCACTTCTGAGCTGGTGTCAGAATTCTTGAATTCTAAGTGTATGTCTTTTGCACTAGGCTCTTGTTGGTGGGTCTCAAGATTCCAGTAGGAAACACAGATCCTGGAAGCCTGAAGTCCACTGATAACAAGTCTAGTATTATTGCACTTTTATTGTTGCTATTGATCGGTTCTATGAAGACCTACAACACCTTCTAGAACTAACACCAAAAAAAGATGTCCTCTTCATCATAGGGGATTGGAATGCTAAAGTAGGAAATCAAGAAATCACCGGGATAACAGGCAGGCATGGTCTTGGTGTACAAAATGAAGCAGGACAAAAGCTAATAGAGTTTTGCCAAGAGAACATGCTGATCATAGCAAACACTCTTTTCCAACAGCACAAGAGGCGACTCTACACATGGACATCACCAGATGGTCAATATCGAAATCAGATTGATTATGTCCTTTGCAGCCAAAGATGGAGAAGCTCCATACAGTCAGTAAAAACAAGACCTGGAGCTGACTGTGGCTCAGATCATGAGCTGCTTCTTGCAAAATTTCGTCTTAAATTGAAGAACGTCGGGAAAACCACTAAACAGTTCAGGTATGACCTAAATCATATCCCTGATGAATATACAGTGGAGGTGAGGAATAGATTTCAGGGATTAGACCTGGTAGACAGAGTGCCTGAGGAACTATGGACGGAGGTCCATAACATTGTTCAGGAGGCAGCAACAAAATCCATCCCCAAGAAAAAGAAATGCAAGAAAGCAAAGTGGCTGTCTGATGAGGCTTTACAAGTAGCTCACGAAAGAAGGGAAGCGAAAAGCAAGGGAGAAAGGGGAAGATATACCCAACTGAACGCAGAGTTCCAGAGAATAGCAAGGAGAGACAAGAAGGCCTTCTTAAATGAACAATGCAAGGAAATGGAGGAAAACAACAGAATGGGAAAGACTAGAGATCTCTTCAAGAAAATTGGAGATCTCAAGGGAACGTTTTGTGCAAAGACGGGCATGATAAAGGACAAAGAAGGCAGGGACCTAACAGAAGCAGATGAGATTAAGAAGAGGTGGCAAGAATACACAGAAGAACTATACAGGAAAGATCTGAATGTCCCTGATAGCCATGATAGTGCGGTCACTGAACTTGAGCCGGACATCCTAGAGAGTGAAGTCAAGTGGGCCTTAGGAAGCATTAGTAACAACAAAGCTAGCGGAGATGACAGTATTCCAGCCGAGCTATTTAAAATCCTAAAAGATGATGCTGTTAAAGTGCTGCATTCAATATGTCAACAAATCTGGAACACTCAACAGCGGCCACAAGACTGGAAAAGGTCAGTTTACATTCCAATTGCAAAGAAGGGCAATGCCAAAGAGTGTTCAAACTACCGCACAATTGCGCTCATTTCACATGCCAGCAAGGTGATGCTCAAAATCCTACAAGCTAGGCTTCAGCAGTATGCGAACCGAGAACTACCGGAAGTACAAGCTGGGTTTAGAAGAGGCAGAGGAACTAGAGATCAAATCGCCAACATTCGCTGCATCATGGAGAAAGCAAGAGAATTCCAGAAAAACGTCTATTTCTGCTTCATTGACTACGCTAAAGCCTTTGATTGTGTGGATCACAACAAACTGTGGCAAATTCTTAAAGTGATGGGAGTACCAGACCACCTTACCTGTCTCCTGAGAAACCTGTACGAGGGTCAAGAAGCAACAGTAAGAACCAGACATGGAACAACCGATTGGTTCAAAATTGGGAAAGGAGTACGACAAGGCTGCATATTGTCACCCTGCTTATTTAACTTATATGCAGAGTACATCATGAGAAATGCCGGGTTGGATGAATCAGAGGTCGGAATTAAGATTGCTGGGAGAATTATCAACAAC
The DNA here is from genome assembly GCF_057233095.1 of Heloderma suspectum. Taxonomy (NCBI): domain Eukaryota; kingdom Metazoa; phylum Chordata; class Lepidosauria; order Squamata; family Helodermatidae; genus Heloderma; species Heloderma suspectum. The sequence goes on along the minus strand of NC_139460.1, from coordinate 30,997,565 downwards.
CTCCGATATGCAGACGATACCACCCTAATGGCAGAAAGCGAAGAGGATCTCAAGAGCCTCTTGTTGAGGGTGAAAGAGGAGAGTGCAAAAGCTGGTTTGAAACTCAACATTAAAAAAAACGAAGATCATGGCATCTGGCCCCATCACTTCCTGGCATATAGAAGGGGAAGAAATGGAAGCAGTGACAGATTTTACTTTCTTGGGCTCCAAGATCACCGCAGACGGTGACTGTACCCATGAAATTAAAAGACGCTTGCTCCTGGGGAGGAAAGCTATGGCCAACCTAGACAGCATAGTAAGAAGCAGAGACATCACCTTGCCGACAAAGGTCCGTCTAATCAAAGCTATGGTTTTCCCAGTAGTAATGTATGGCTGTGAGAGCTGGACTATAAGGAAGGCTGAGCGCCGAAGAATTGATGCTTTCGAACTGTGGTGCTGGAGAAGACTCTTACGAGTCCCCTGGACTGCAAGGAGGTCAAATCAGTCCATCCTAAAGGAAATCAACCCTGAGTGCTCATTGGAAGGACAGATAATGAAGCTGAAGCTCCAATATTTTGGCCACCTAATGCGAAGAGAAAACTCCCTGGAAAAGACCCTGATGCTGGGAAAGACTGAAGGCAAAAGGAGAAGGGGACGGCAGAGGATGAGATGGCTAGATAGCATCACGGATGCAATGAATATGAACTTGAGCACGCTCCGGGAGAGAGCGCAGGACAGGAAGGCCTGGCGTGCTATGGTCCATGGGGTCACGAAGAGTCGGACACGACTGAACGACTGAACAACAACATACTGATATTTCTTGTGAACCACACTGAGGGCTTCAGCGGTGGGGAAGGGGGCTATTAAGTGTAATAAATAAATAAAAATTAAATAAGTTAATAACGTTTGGATATTATGGAAACATTTGAGGAAGCAGTGAAGCGACTAGCTTTTGATCACAACAGTTATTAGGTCACAAACTAGTCATCGTAACATATTTCAGTGGTAAAACTTCAGTCATTTTCTGTTCACTCTCATGCACTGAGTTTGCCATTTCATTTTTGTTCTAGTTCTATAACTGAAAATTATCTCAATTCTTCTCCACTCTTCAATAAATCATTTCTGGGTGGAATTCTGGTCTACAGGACTGTATTTGTGGTACATCACACCCTCATGGGGAAAAAACTTATCTTTTAAAAAAGCAAAACAGAACTGAATATATTTTTCAGTCCAGTGAGCAGAAATGACAAACATCCAACCCTCCGTCACTTCAGTCCATAGAGACCTCCCTGACAGTAATAGAACATGCTTCCACATGCTGCACTGTTAGTGTGCCCAAGTCCTAATAACGGAGAAATATTCTTAATAAGGAAAGTATTATGTCAGACAGGACTGTCTAATGTCCCCATCCCTGTCCCCTGCCCCCCCAACCCCATTGTCACTGGAAAAGACCCTGATGCTGGGAAAGATTGAAGGCAAAAGGAGAGGGGGACGGCAGAGGATGAGATGGCTAGATAGCATCACCAATGCAATGAATATGGACTTGACCACACTCCGGGAGAGAGCGCAGGACAGGAAGGCCTGGCGTGCTATGGTCCATGGGGTCACGAAGAGTCGGACACGACTGAACAACAACAACAAATGATGGTGGATTTGTGGAAAGCAATCCACTGAGCCCTGCCTAACCCAAACCTCATAATTCCCTCTAATAGTGAACTCAGGTGGTGAGTGCCAACAGAAAAGGAACCAAAACAGGACCACTGAGAAACAAGAGATTGCATGCTCATGGAAACTTCAGTTTGCAGAAATACCCTATTAAAAAAAAACCTAAAGGAGACAGCACCCTGAAAAACCCAGCCAATGGAATGCTGAATGTCAGTTAGAAAAGGAAAAATGAAGGGGGATGGAATGCTCTATTTGAGACTCTCATAGTATCCCGGAGGAGGGCATGACTGGCTTACTAGAACCCTGGACAGGAGTACTTCTGTTAGGAGGTGAAGATACACTACAACACTTTTTGCAGGCCCCATTTGTTTGATCCTAATGGGGAAACTCAATGGAAAAGGAGAGAGAAGTTAGTCACGTTACTAGTATTTAGTCCTATATATAGTCCTCTATCCTGCCACACAGAGAGCCAGGTGGGATAGAGGTTAGAAACTGAGAAACCCCAGGTTCCAAATCACACCAGCCCTGTCTGTCTCTGTCCCGCCCTATCTAACGTACCTCACAGAGACAGAAAAGAGGACAAACTATGCAAGCCACCCAGTGTTTCTGGGAGGAAGGGAAGAATGTAAATCAGTACATTCCTTTTGAAAAAAGCTATCTAAGCAAACAGTCATCACCATTTGTGGCTACTCCTCTATCAACAAATTGGATCAAATGGTGCTCATTTAGTCTCAAAGATGAATTCCAGAAGGGGCTGCTGTGTTGTAACAACAAAAAGCTCCAGGGCACTTTAATAACTGACTTTATCAGATCCATGTGGTGATATCTAAAGTTATCAGGTATATATATTGGTTATAAAATTAAGAGGGGTTTGTAAACAATTGACCCAAGCATGTTCTTTTGCTTACAGTCCATCCTATCACCCCATTCTGCTAAATGTGTAGACTGGGCCTTTACAGCTTACTGTATAGCGTTTATTACCAAGGGGGGAAGGGGGGAGACCCTGGGTAGGTCTCTAACCACCCAGTTAAAACCCAGCATTAATCAGTCACACACACCTCGCCCCACAGCCAACTGGACATTCAAGGATGCTGAAAGATGGCAACTCTGGGATTTGCCACATGAATGGCAGATACAGACAGATCTTGTTCCCTAGTGATAGAAGCTGCATGGTTAGCTTTTAAAAGCTATGGGACAACACATTAGCTTCAGGAGATTGGTACAGACTGTGTACAGACAAACCTTTCTCTGAAACAACAGGAATTACTTGCTTCTTATTGTCTCAATGATAGTAGCTGTGATCCAGCACCAGCAGCTTGATTACTCCACAGCAGACCTGCATTGCTTCATCACCCTGAATTCAGTCCACCATGCAATGTATCTAGCCTGCCAGGCATGTGATTAACTTCCTGGTTTTTGCTGCTTGTTTGGAACTGCAAAAAACAGGGATACTGCCAGGCAGAGGGCATGCCAAAACACATGGCTAGTGAGCCCAGTTCTCTTGCTGGCTCAAAGGTTATATGCCTGCTCTACAAACATAAATAGAGGGAGGAAATGGAATATAATCCCCACAACAGAGAGAACATCGCATTTGCTTCATGTCAACGGTGTGGCGAAACTGACTTAATCAGATTGCGGGATTCTGATTTAGCCAATGTCACCCCCACACCCCCCAATAAGAATCCTCCTCCCTCTCTTTTTAAAGGGCTGCATGCAGTGCTTAAAATATGAAAAAAGAAGATAGGGGTGGCCATGAAGTCTACAACCCTCATTCCCTTACTTCCTCCAATTTTTACAAAATCATTCTCCTCTTCAGTAGCCTTCTAAAAATAGCACCTAAGGGGTTGTCAAAAAACTGTAACACAGAGACCTGCCAACCCTACCCCCAGTAATTTGAACTATGCCTACATGGGTGTATCTGTGAAAATACAACAGATTTTCCACATACAAACTAAAAATAAAATTTTACAACATTTCTAAAACATGCTAGTCATTGCCGTGGGAATGTCTTACTCCTCATGGGCACTATCCATTAAGTATCACACCAAAATGTGGTCACACTTCCAGGGGTTTGTTTTGGCCTTCCTGGTGTATACCTCAAAGCACTACAAAAAACACCAGTTTGAACACAGAATGCAGCGAGACACCAAAAACATGTGTTCCGCAGGCTATGACAGTGCTATTCAACAACCTCTAGCAGCACAATCCTGAGCATATTTTCTCAGAAGTAAATACTTAGTTCACTCTATGAATTACTCCCAAGTAAATTTGCACAAGACTGCAACCTTGGCCTCTTAAAAGCTATCATCACCTTTCAGCCTTACAACCTTACAACCTAATCTTCTGTATGAATACCCAAATGCAAGCCCTAATTAATTCAATGGAATGTGCTCTCAAGTAAACTGCATAGAATTGCACCATTATACTACAATTGTAAACAGATGTATCTGAGAGGAAGCCTAATAAAACATAGCAGGACTTACTCCTGAGTAAAAAAAGCACAGAATTCCACTGTTAGACTCCTCAAACATGTAATGTAAACCATTTTCCTCGCTCTTCTGATTCAAAGTGAAAGAATCATCCACCTTATTAATACTGAATGATAAGCGGAGAAGTTTAGTTGCAGATGTAAGGTTTTGAAGCAATTGGTTTGACAGAATCTCTGTGCATCAAGTCCCATTGAAAAAAAACATTCTAGCAAAAAAACACTCTTCAGAGGGCACATTGTTCCACACGAAATTAAAACAAAACCTACACATCCTCTTCCCATCATCTCACTTTCCCAAACCTGTTCAAAAATCAACCCTTGAAGCAATACTTAAAAGTTTCTAGAACTATTGTTGTAAGCTGAATGCCCTCGTTGCATTTCTAATATCCATCATTTCCTGTGTGTATGTGTATGCATTCTGTATTGCTGTTTATTTTTAAGCAAACCTTTAAATAAAAGAACATCTCTCCATTCTTGCAAAATAAAGTCACGTTTGAAAGTTTAATCACAAACTAGCTCATTTAAATCCCAGCAGGGATATTACAAATCAAGGATATCTAACAAAGCAGGCGATTTTTGCTAATGTATAGATGCTATGAATTATTATTTGCGTTTTAAAATGCAGAGCTGTTTCTGTGCCCTGAAGTATCCCTTTATACCCTTCCCCACAAATGGCACAATTTTATAATTGCAATAAGGTCTGATAGACAGTGCACCTCTGGGGAATTATTGCATGCACTGAGTGGCTAAGAGAGGAAAGCAAATTATTGATTTCAGACACGAGGGCAGAATCCTCAGTCTAAAATGCAATGGAGTGATCTGCAACTTCATACTGTTTGGATATTATGAAAAACATAAATGTGTTCATAACAACAAAGCACAAAACTAATGGAAGCAAAATAATGAGCACAATCCAGCCAAAGATAAGCACTTATAACTATCATTGTTTTGAATGGGAGTTAAGTATATACATACTTAACAGCATAATCCTATAGATCTCTACTCAAATTATGTGCCAATGAGTTCAATGGACCTTACTCCCAGATGAGTAGGTATAGGACTACAGCTTAAGTCTCTCTAATTGATATCAGTGGGGTCTGGATGTGCTTAACTTCAGCGGGATCATGCCCAATAATCCTATCCACAACCCACACTTTTAGGTACACCAAAGCTTACTGGTACACATGTACACACACACACGGATCACAGTCCAGATGGAGTAGTAGCAATACCAGCCTAGTTCTCACTGACATGGTGAACCAGTTATACCACTTCAGACTGCAAGTGGAATCTTACATGATTGGATGTTCCTCCATCCAAAAAAATTAAACACTATTTGGGGAGAAGGTGAGACTAGAACCCTTCTGCCCAGAATCTAGTTCTCGATTTGTTCGTATTTTTATTATTTCTTTATTACATTTTGATTCTGCCCAATATGTGAAGTATCTCTGTATGGAGGGCCATCCATTCCTATGAGCCCCCACCTGCCATCTGAAGTGGTACAGCCCAGGCACAGGTTTACCTTGCTCTTTCTGCCAACTAAGTCTAAGTCCCACTGAATGTAATGGGGCTTCAGCCAGTCACAGCTGGATTGTTTCAATGGAACTGTGGCGTAGTATTCGCTAAGGTGATAAACCTGTCCCTAGGGTGTTCCACTTCAAATTGCAGGCATATCCTGCAAAATGGGGCACCATGCTTTAGAAGAATGGAATGAATGTCATAGATCATAGAATCATAGGGTTGGAAGGGGCCTATAAGACCATCGAGTCCAATCCCCTGCTCAATGCAGGAAGCCTGATTCCCAGGCGGTCTCCCATCCAAGTACTAACCAGGGCTGACCCTGCTTAGCTTCCGAGATCATAAAATAAATAAATTGCATCTATTGAAGAAAGGTGTCAGGTGCCAGTTTTATATAACTGCATTACTTAAAACATAATTGCCAGTACTAAGGTATATTTGGCATGATACACCATCATGAGCTTCTGAAACAAGCTACCTCTGGCTAGATGATAGAGCACTTGTCTAAAAGCACTGGAAGCATACATTCTAGCTCAGCAACAATTTTTCATCTAATTAGCCAAGAGCGGAAGAGGAAAAGAAGAGGGAGAAAATATGGAATAGATACAATGAGCCCAAGTCTTTGCATTTTGATGCCTCAATGGCATTGCAACGTAAGTTGCTGTGCTGCCCAATGCTCCCACAATCATCTCCTACAGCCTATCATCAAGTTATCTAAGTGAGCATAGCTAGCTCTAAAAAGCTAAAAGAATTACGCTTTCTACCATCGCTTGGGGTGAAAGGAGAGAATGTGCAGAAAAACATAAATTAAAGATAGTGAGAACATGGCATCCAGTTAGTCTTTACTTTTTAATGTGTATCTAAAAGATGTCCTCTTCCATTTATTTTTCTTCATTGTTTTGCTATTAATTAACATGCACCTAAGAGATTCCATCTTGCTGGGTATTGAACACAAGAGAGTTTAGGAATTTTATACAATAGCTCACTCACTTAAAGTACTTGCAGCAAAGAATAATAGCCAATTATTTATTAAGTAATGGCTAAGCCAAATCAACTGCATTTCTTTCGACTGAAATAAATGAGATAAGAATTGCAACCCTCTGCCAAACCACAAAACTCTTTTGGGCATGATCCAGGAAAAGTTAAGCACATGTAAGTCCCATTAACTTCTAGAGGAGACAGTACAGTCCTATGAATGTTTACTCAGAAGTAAAAACAAAGACTCCTGACAGCATGATCCTATGAATGTTTATTCAGAAATCTCACTTTGTTCAATGGGACTTACTCCTACGTAAATGAATACAGTATTGCAGTATAAGGCACATACTTAACTCTCATCCATTGAAGTCAATAGAACTCAGAAGTGGTTAACTTATGCAGGATTGCTCCCTCTGTTATTAATATTAATAACATACAGCACAGGCAGCCACTCACTCACTTTCCTCAAGTAATTTATGGTTATTTCTCATAGGGAAAATCACATCAGTCTCATTTGAAATATTTGACTGTGTTTTAATAGATGGCATTTTGGCACACATCCCTAAGGGTCTGGATTCACAAGAGCAGGAAGGAGGGAATGAGTGGTATGCTGTCATCACATAGTGTTATGCCAAAGATATATCCCACTAAGAACAGTAGAAGACAGCTCCATACTGTATTAATGCTAAACTCAGTTTTGAGGAAGGCAAACTGTGAGTGAGAGTCAACCAGAAGATATAGAAGGTGCATAAGATTTAGCATGAAATGGATTTCCTACAATACCAACAGTGTGATCACTTTTTAAAAGATCTGATAATAAAATAAGTTACTGAACATCACCTTGGTCTTGGTCACCACAAATGGTATCTTATTCCAGATTTAATATAAGAAAATGGCTGTTACACTTGAAAAATGCCTAGAGAGAAAGATACAACCCAAAACATTCCTGTGGAGTAACAACCCCATTCCCTCCCATAGATATATAGATATAGAAGCATAGCTAAACTGTTTGGCATTCGCTGCTTTGCAGGGTGCAAGGTATGTAATACTGCAGAGAAAGAAAGAGATAATAGAAGAAGAAGGAGGAGGAGGAGGAGGAGGAGAAGGAGAATTAGCATTGGGCAGTGGGAGGTCATTTTTTACTTATTTACGCTTAAGCAGGGGCAGATATTTCAAAATGAAACAAAAGACAATCTCTAAAAAGGAGAGTGGTTGTGTTGGAAAAGAGGAAGAGAGAACAACTACTGGCATGCTAAACCCTACAGAAAGGTCAGCACGTTCTTCGTTCACTGCAAAATGGGCACCACCACCACCACCCCCGCTACTGAGACAACACTCCAAATGCACCTTTAGAAGTCATCTCTCCCTTTCTGTTACACCTTCCCCCCTTTAGCTCTCCCTCCCATTTTCATTACTGGCAGTTGATCTAAAAACGGTCCTTTAAATACTGTTACAGTTAAGCATAATTCCCAATAAAGGAGGGTAGAGAAATACAGATTCACTGTTCTATATAATTTGGCTCACTTATATATGTACATCACAATTGTACTGGCTGCACAATTTCTTTCAGGAAGATTATTTTATATTCGGTAGCGCTGTGCAGCTTTTTCTTGTCTTCTCCAAAATGGTAAATAAATAAATGAAGACACATCCTTCCCTTTGCAAAAAGTCAGTGAGAAATGCAATGCAATTTGTCATACGTTTGAATTCTGGTTCACTGGTTCTTTCATTATTAATAGTAATAATAATAATAATTTTGTCGTCGTTGTTTTCTTCAGGATTATAATAATAACCACTCAAATATGTACAAACACCAAATAGTGTCTTTTGGTGAGGTCCCCACAAAATCAATGAATAAAATCAAGACAATACCACTGTTTGCAAAAGCCCTGGAGTATCTGTGTCCAAACATGACCTTTCGGGATGGGTGTTCTGAGGTTCTGGGGCAGAAGTACACTGGATACTAGAATCCTGGGTGGTTCTTCCTAGCCTGGACGGTTCTCTTCCTTGGGGAATTTCATATGTATCGCCTGCCTTGGTGCTGCTGCAGTGGTCCCGTTCGTATTCCTCCTGAGCCTTTTGCATTTTCCGTTTCTTCATCTTCCTCTTGTGGACATGGAAAGTAATGAGGGAGAGTAGAATCAGGCAGAAGATAAGGGTGACCAGAACAATTAAAACAAAAGTGGAAGAGAAAGACTGGAAGAGCTGCCCCATTTGCGTGATGCAGGTGCTGCTTGCATTTGAAGAGCCAGATGTCCTATTGAAGAGACAGGTCGGCAGGGACAGCCTCAACTCCTTGGAGAGCTTGGCACTCATTGAGAAGCTTTTTGTAAAGACGGGGATCGTTGTCCTCTGTCCTCTCGCTGCAGATGCTCGTACTAGGATGCTGGCGATGATATTACACTTGTTCGGGAAATGCCTTTGCCTTAATACAGTCCTTCACACTCCCTCCCTTTCTTTCACTAGAGGAAATGAAGATCCAGCCTGAAAAATAAGAGAAGAATGAGTCTTTGTTAGCATTAAAACAAACAAACAAAAAGCAACAAGACACTGGCCAAAACAACCTCACTGTCTTGTTATTTTCCCCTTACGCCCCACGGCAACCAGCATTAATCCTTCCAGCACAATATTCCACCACCTCTCCAGAAAAAAACAAACAAGAACCCAGTCTAAATACAAACACCCTTCAGTGCTGGCACTTGGAATAACGAGACACAATCTACTGTGGATGGAGAGACTTAAAAATGCAAGGCAGTGCCCTGGAAACTGAGGACTGCATAATATAAATCCCAGCTGTCTCCACATCCCAGGAGAGAGAGAGAGAGAGAAGTGGGACAGGATGCTAGACTGATGGACGGATTAAACGTATTTTAAATAGACTGCATTGTTAGCCACATTTTCTTAAATTACTCAGCGGCGTGGTACTCTACCGCCTGACCCCCCATCTCTCCCCCCCCCAAATCCCAAGTTAAAGAGCCTGGCAAAGTTTGGACTTGTGCAGGTTTCTACTGTGTGCATCTTCTGGGGCTTCCCCTTGGCAACCACCACGACGCCGTCCGCCCAGCACGGCCGCTACCCGGCAGCAGGCTGCTCGGAAGGGGAGCCCCTGCCTCGGGGCGGAGGGGGCGAGCTGCGACGGAACTAGAAGAGACCCCCCTCCCCCGTTCCTTACCTGGGCCGTCGTGTGTGTGTCGGCGGGTGGGTGACGGGGGGAAGAGAGGTCTGCGAGGGAGCCCCCAACTGCCGCCGCGGTCGCACCGAGGCTGCGAAAAGCACTGAATGGAGCGGGCAGCGCCGGAGCCGCCGCTCCAGTCCGCCCAGCGCGCAGCCTATGGCCAGCCCGGGCGGTGACGTCACGCGGGCAATGCCTCTGACTGGGCTCCGCTTCCCGCCGCTCGGCGGCGGCGCTGAGGCGCCTCGTTCTCCCCCGGCGCGGCGACCCGGGTGAGGGCCGAGCCGCGGGGCAGGGCCGCCCGGCCGGCAGGGCCGCTCCCCTCGAGCGCTTGCACGCGCGCCCTCGCGGTCGCTCCGCCGCCGCCCTCGCTGCCGCGCTCCCGCCTGCGCGCTGCCTCGCCCGGGCACGAAATAAGTCAATGCTAAATCCCGCCTAAAATGCCCTTCCCCGCCGCCCGCAAGCAACTCAAACTCACGTCAGCCGAACGACGCCCCTCCAGATGGAAAAGCGACAAAAGAAATGCCCGTTTGTAATGCCGCCCCTACCCGATCCATCACCGCTTCGGCCAAGCAAGCTTTAACAGCCCCTCATAAAGTAAGCAAGATCCGGCCCTTCCCGATCCACAATCACTTCGAAACAGCGAACCTGTACGTTTTAAAATCCCATTTATAATGCTATCCCTACCCAATCCGCCACCCCTACCCAGTCGCCTAAACAAGCCCCCTTTCACCGCCGCTACCCAAATTCAAGCTCTAAAGAGTCTAATGGGCGCAATCCTACGCATGTTTCGATAGAAAAAAGTCCTGCAACAGGAACGCTGGGGGTTGTAGGACTTTTTTTTTCTGTCTAAACATGTATAGGATTGTGCCCTAAAACCTACAGTCCCATAGCAGACCCCAGTGTTTTAATTTCTTAAAACAAAAGCTGCCAGGCAGGGCCAAAGTTTTGTAGGCAAAAAGAGGACCCCACGTCAGGAGCAGCATTAAAAGGCTGCAGTGACGTTGTTGCTTACATTGCAATCAGGTATGTCTCTACTTAGGAGTATGTCCCATTGAGTTCAGCAGTACTGTACTGATTTTCCCCCATGGGCAGAGAGGAGGTATGTGTCACCTGACAGACCCATAATCTCTAGGACTGCCAACTTCTAATTTCAAAACTGGGGCCTAGGGGCTGGGGCCAAGGAATAGTACCCAGGAGGTTCTGGCAGGTTAGGATATAGGACAACCTTCCCCAACCTGGTGCCCTCCATCTGTCCTGGACTACATCTCCCATAATGATGGGAGACATAGTCTGACCCATTTGAAGGGCACCAGGTTGCAGAAGACTGATGTAAGGGCTGCACAGGGAAGCTAGTATGAGCAAGCTCATGTTTGCAGTGTCAGGCAAAGCATTCCAGTTCAGCACACACAATGGTTGCCTCAGAAGGCAGTTCAGGTACCCCACACTCTAAAGCACCCCTGTCCTTAACCAGTTCTCTTCTGGACTGGTACCAGATCTACAGATGGGGAAAAATGAGTGGACCAACCAACTGCAGAGAGATAAGACGCCGTGAGTGGGAGGGTTCAGCATCCCTCTCCCATGCCCTCCTTTGACTGTTAAAGAAAGACACACACCCCGCTTTATGTGAACATGCATGATGGCCCCATCAGTTCTAGTCTAGCCCTTTCTCTACTGCCCTTGCAGTGTTTTCCTGCCTGGGATATACTTTAGGAAGTGAAACAAGCTGGTGGACAGCATCAGGAAGAGGAGTTTTGGCAAATGGTATTCAATGAACAGAGATAGGAATTGACATTTGGTGGTGGGAGAATAATGGATGTAATTCCTGAGCATCTACTGAGTGGGGAACTTGGTGCTCTGCTTCACTGAGGTTTTATCTCTCTACTATATATTGCTCACAATACTGTCAGTGTTGGCCTCATAGGTACTGATATGGCTGGGAACTAGAGAGCAGCTTCAAATATTACAAAATTAATATAGGGAGAACTGGAGCACAAATGCCTCTTCTTTCTTGTTGCACTGCTTTTTTGTAATTTCTGAAGTAGAACTTCAGCATCAAACCCCAGCAGGTAAGATGCACATGCTCTCCCCACTGAGAGCTTTCACAACTGATTGCAAAGAGAAATACAAGAATGTTCTACTTCTGATGCTACGAAGACTCAGAGAACAGGAAGCATAAGGCAGTTGTGCTTCCTGCATCTCCTGCATTGCATTCACAGCCTCTCAGTTTACAGCATGAGATATTTCCTCTGATAATCAAGGAAGGAGACCTTTTAGCATACAAACCAACTGTTTTTCCTGATGAACTGGAATGTGGTCTTCGTTCTGTGCTCAGAGCTTGAATTGATTAATTGATTATTAATCAGTTAATCGACTAACAGCCCATTTCTCAGTGGTCAGTGCTTTACTTGTGCTTGGAATTTACAAAAGATAGTCCACATGAAGATGTGGACCCTTCCCCATCTTTCGTTGTAGCCCTTCCAGATGGAGGGCTCCTAGCACTACCAATCAGAAGGCATTGTGCAACTGTTCCATGTTTTTCTCCCAAACAGATTTTCTGCAGTGAGAAAAATGATAGAAGAAATGGTGGGAAAACACAGTAGGATAACAAGTGGAAGTTCATGATGTCTGGAACACCACTACCCTCTAAAACTCTGTGAATGAGACAGGGTGATGGCACCCTAAACACTTCATCTGGAAGCACCCCTGGATGAAATCACATGTGCATTTTTAAAGTTCTGTAATTATCACTTGGGATTCTTCCACTGCTTTTTGTGGTTTAAATGTCATCACATACCCCTCTTGGTAGTGCAGAGGAAGGGCCTCTTCAGGTGTCTACCCTGGAAGCTGACCCATAATTTCCTGAAAGTAGACTCAGGTGTGATCCCATAATATGGTGTGCAATCCCACATTTTAACATAACTTGTCCACTTGCCTCTCCATCTGTAGCAGTGTAGAGCAACTGTCTTATATAAAAAGCAAGCATTGCCAATTTTATTTCTAGAGTGTCCTGAAAATGAAAAAATAAATATATTACTATATGTTCCAGCAGTGGTGCACACACACAGCTTCTTAAACAAAAACATCTTAAAAATGCTTGGAGGAGGCAGATGGACCTACACAAATAACATGATCACAGAGATGGAAGAGTATGAAGTGCCTGCTTGCCTTGGGTGGGTAGGTGTATTCTTTAGGGGCAGTGTGTGGATACATCCGCTCCAGAAGAGTTTGTTGGTTTGTACTGCTACTGCTCTATGCCTTTTCCATTGCTGAACTTCCAAAACAGTTATTGAACTATTTTTTCCTCAAACCATGCCACTCCTCTCCCTTTCATCTAAGGCAAAAAGAGTTTCATTCATAATCAAGTCTTCTTTCCTCTTCTCCCCTCTTTCTTTCTCTTATTTGCTTGTTCAGTGAGAGCTCTTGTGTTACACTAGTGGGATCTCTCTTCCTTTTATGACTCTCCATCTCTTTACTGTGTGTTATATGCAGAGATTCCAAGCAATGGAACTCAGAGTTCCCAGATCTCTGCAAATCCTGAGTTGTGAGTGGAACGCATCATTAGGAAGGCAAACATTTGGTGGCACAATTTTCAAACGTTTAAAATACGATGCCTGTTAATACTGATGACCAAAAAGACACATGCAGACCAATTCCAGAGGGGTAGCCATATTAGTCTGTTACAGCAAAAACAGTCTTGTGGCAGCTTAAAGACTAACACACCTGCTTTCATAGACTAGAAATTCACTTCATCAGGCACATGAAGTGTTATCCTGGAGCCTCCCTCCAAAATTCCAAGTTGTATGTATGTATGTATTTATTTTTAGAATGGCAACTTTCAGGTCAAATATAGAATGTCCTGGGAGACTTGACAGTTTATTGTTTGTACAAGAGAATGATTTGGATAATACATTTCCAGAATTATTTTGTTCATAAGACATTGAGCCTTCAAACTGTATTCTGATATGCTTGACTAAATCAACAACAGGCTCATCAGCACCCATATGTGGGTTTCATTGTGAGGCCAAATGCTCCATAAGAATAGTAAAAGTATTGTCAGCACTGCAGGAGCTAATTAAGGCTGTGCGTACTACACCAAACTGTGCCAAGGACAGCTGAATTATGTGACCTGTAAAACTGAGAAAATGTGCATAATGTATCTTAATTTGAACAATTTATTCTTCTACATTAAAAAAAAAACAACAACACTATTTGACAGACTTTAATCTGGTTTTGCCAGCCATGGAGAGTGGCAAGGAGCTATATAGGTCACTGGAGATCTGGTTCAGGAAGTACTCTCTGAGTTCTGATATTTCACTAGGTATTGCCTGCTCACAGTCTCAAGCATATCTTTGCCATAAGGGTGACAAACGTCCTTTACAAAGAAAGAAGGAAAGCAAGCAAGCAAGCAAACTGAGATTCTCAGGAAGCTGAATGCAGTATCATATTCTGTGCTCCCATAGTATACACATAGCTCTGAAGTTTAGATCTTACTGGATATCATTCATGTCCCACCTTTACTAGTCTTCCTGTGCCATAGAATAACACATGCACTATTTCATCCAATGTCTATGTAGTTGACGTTTGTGGCATTTCTGATCTTGGCACCACCCTGCCATTGCGTAGGTTTGTTTATGTTGTGGTTTTATACCCCATCCTTCAAAGTAGAAACATTTCCAGGCCACGTTTCAACAAATTTAAAAAAATACACACAACATTAAATAAGATCCGAATAAAACAATTTATGCAGCATTTAAAACAATTCCAAAATTCTATTTAAAAAAAATTGAAAGCCCGAGTCACTGTTTTTTCCTTTCTTTCTTTTGTAAGGTCTTTGCGTGATGACAAAAGGGCATCAGAGTCAGCACCAGGTGAGCCTCTCTGGAGAAAGCTATTCATAAATGGGACACCACAAACAAGAAAGCCCTCCTTCCAGTCACACACACACCCCATGGATGGAGTGGCGCCCAGAGGACAGCCTCCAAAGATGATCTGAGTGCTCTTGTTGGAGCAGACAATCCTTCCACTACCAAGCTATGTAGGTCTTTAAAGATAAGCAACAGGACTTTGATTGGTGCCCAGAAACGGACCAGGAACCAGAGCAGTTGTTTAAGCACCAGTGAGATGCGTTCCCATTGCCTGGTCCCAGTTAGCAGACAAGCGGCCATATTTTGAACTGACCGTAGTTTCCAAATAGTTTCCAAAGGCAGCCCCACATATAATATGTTGCAGTTGTTTTTTCTTGAAATATATACCATTGCATGGTATTCTATGGGATGATTCGTTCTCCCATTTAAGGCACTAGCAGTGCAATCCTATACATGTCAACTCAGTTCAGTGGCCTATTGTGTTCGGTGGACGTTACTCCCAGTTAAGTGCATATGACATTGTAGTCTAAGATATCTGTGACTGGATCTCTCAGTGTTTTCTTCCTTACTGAAATGCAGTTGTAGAGCTGCCAGTTTAGCAGGAGCAGAAGTACACCAGGAGGGGATGTTTCTACACTTAAAATCACACACACACACCCCACAGTTCTGCTGTTTGCACCACATCGAGTGGGGGAACATAGAGAAGAGGGAACCATACACCTCCAAGACTAAAGTGTTAATGTAAGCCTGGGTATCAGAAGTTAATTAATTCGCAGCTGCTCTCCTGCTTCAGTAACCATACAGCTTACAACATGTCAAAGTAAAGGCTGAGAAGCTTAGTGCTAATTTTAGTTACACGGTACTTATTTTTATTTTATAAAACCATTTGTCTTGTGTAATGCTGAAGGGTAAATCTCTTGTGCCAGACGGTGGGCAAAGATTAATTAATCTGATAAACCAGGTGAAGAAGAGTTATGGTGGGGATGATACAGATAATGATTTCTGTGTCTGACTTCAGTAACACTGTTCGCTTGTGCAAATGGAGGGAACAGACATTTTACGAGTAGGAGAAACTGAATCACATGGGCTGTGATAGAGAATTTGTATACATATTCATATTCATACTCATAGGGAACTACAAACTTGCAAGTGTCATTTTTAGTTTTGGAGCCAGCTTGGGGGGGGGGGGGGATCTAAGGAGAAGCAAATGAAAACACTTAACTTTGCAAAAACACATTTAAGTTATACAGTTGATGTTAATGGCAGGGGTGCCATTGGGGGTGGGGCAGATGAGATCATTACCCCCTCTCCCCCCACACACACACATACATACACACATGTGCTTGTTTCTGAGGTGCATCTATATTTCTGGCTAATTCAGTTGTTAGTAGACAGTGTGTGAATACTGTTATAAACAATAAAATGGGCCCATTTGCATGCAAAGGGAACAAATTCATTTGCTTTAAAAAGGTGACTTTGAAATGTATTAGCATCATTGCTATAAATGCTATGAAGTATACAAAAATTATTACAACAAATGCAACAAAATGCTGGGTCTCTGAATTGTTGTTGTTGTTTTATACACAATTTAGTATTTATTTTGTCTAAGAGCAAACATTTGAACCTTGCCCAGAATCTCCCGACCCAGCATACACTCTCTGAAATCTCTTTCCTACCCCCTGAAATCTGAAATAATGTCCCCTGGGAAAGGGGTTTCTCCCAGAATGATAATGCAGGAGTGGGCTCCCTGTCGCCCTAAGGTTGCATTTGGCCCTTGGCCTAATTTCAAAAGGCCTCTGAAAGTAATCAGGCCTCTGGAAGGGCGACCTGTCCCTCCCTCAGCAGCTTGCTGGGTGGGGTGGAACTGTGGCGGACAATTATGCATCGCCAAAAAGGAGTAGACGCATCACCAACAAGTAAGACAAAAGGGTGTGCTGATTTCCATAAAATGTCCATATGCTGATTTACATGTGTATACATGCAAATTTAGAAATAATTACTATAATTTAAATAGAAATATGATTTCATAGTGGGGAAGACTGTGACCAGGTGACCTGTGTGCCTACCTGTTTAGTCTGCTTCCCAGGTGCTGGGCAACTTCAGATCCCCTACTTTCCCTTCTTAGGGTTCATTATCTTGGACAGGACAGCCCTTCAAATGTCTTGTGTCTTCTAATAGAGAGTGTCCTCTAATACAGGATGGTCCTCTGGTAGCCCTTCAAATAGAGGGCTATCCTCCATAACAGAGGACATACGGTCACCCAAGGTGGAAGAGCAAGAGAGAGAAAAGGGAGTGGCAGAAAGACAGAGAAAGGGGCAAGAGGAGAGAGAAGACATGAAAAGGGTGGGACCACTTTTGATTGTGACCCCACCCACTGCTTGCTTCAGCCCTGCCCACTGCTAGCATGAGGCCTCTGGCACATTCCCCTCAAGGGAATGCAGTTCTTAACAGATAAAAGGGTCCCCTGCACTTGCATTACAGCAAGCTAGTCTGTATACTACCGATGACTTTTCAGATTTTCTTAATTGCTTACAGAATTTAATGAGTAGCTTAATGAGGCTTCCTTTGGCAGTGTATGGTGGGGTGGGCAGGTTTGCATGAGTAAACCAAGGTTAAGAACGAAATGGATAAAACACAGCCCCTCAAAAACGCCCTTACCCCAAATGCATTGCAGTTGTTATTTTGTCCTGTGCTGCAGAGAAGTTGCAGCATAACAATCCATAATGTGAATTGGATTTTGTTAACAGCCCTTCATCTGTTTCTTATATCGCATTTGGAATTTTGGAGTGCAGTTCAGAGATAATTCTGTATATCATTCACTATGACATTTGGAATTGGTGAATACTTGTTTGGGTCAAATTCTATGCTTGAACGCATGCGTGGAGACCCCATTATCTTCCAACAGGAGTGTCATGCATGAATAGAAACAGAAAATTTGGCCTATGACTACCCCACAGCTGTACAGCACAACCTGAGTGTGTGACCAGATAAAGTAATGTCAAGTGCAATGCACACCTTCCAAAATACACACAGTAAATCCCTCAAGCTGAGAACAAATTATCAGTGTATGAGAACTGTGATTTTCTGCATTGGCTGATGCATTCAATGAAACATGTAGATGAGTCAAGCACTCAAATTCCATCCATTTGCAACAGTCCAGGAATTTGAGACTGATATAGGAAACCCAGCACGCTTACCAGACCCAGCTGGCACATGACAGTGGAGGCTGGTGGCTTTGCACCCTAGATAGCTCCCTTAGAGTTCTGACTACTTCTGACTGAAATCTGGAGCAGATTCACCGCCCCTCTGACATCAGAGCCACCAACCTCCACTGGCACATGACATCCTTTGGCAGCTGCTAATGGTCTAGCACCCGGGCAGGACACGCCATGGATGCCTGCCCTGAGTTCCCCTTCAGCTGGGTTTGAGAGCTACCATTTTAATTTCCCCAAATGCCCCAGAGGTGCGCTACATCAGGGGCAATGGTGTAGTGGAGCCAGAGCTCACAGGGGTGCAGCCCCAGCAC
The DNA here is from genome assembly GCF_057233095.1 of Heloderma suspectum. Classification (NCBI taxonomy): domain Eukaryota; kingdom Metazoa; phylum Chordata; class Lepidosauria; order Squamata; family Helodermatidae; genus Heloderma; species Heloderma suspectum. The sequence goes on along the minus strand of NC_139460.1, from coordinate 30,979,371 downwards.
TTTTTGATTAGCAGGGACACTGACATCAGCTGCCCCCCCCCCCCCGAATTCCCTGTAACTTATGAGTAAGGATGTGTGAACTCAACCCTGTCCATGCTGCGTGCTGGTCGTCGGACTTCCGCTAGCCACTTGACCCTGCTCACCACATGTGGCAAGCCACTGCGCAGTCCGCAGGTGTCTGGTGAGCAGTGCGCAGCACGCGGCATCCCACTCCTCCCCCGAGCTGACATTCTGCGCAAAATGGTGGCTCAGCCTTTCCATAAAGGCTGATTTTGCATAAATAGCAGCTGTAGAGAGGCCTATTTATGCAACATTACAGGCGTAAATGGTCTAAATAGACCATTTATTCCTGCAGTGTTGCGTAAATGGCCCTCTTTATGACAACCATTTGCATAAAATCAGCCTTTATGGAAAATGGCAAGCTGCCATTTTGCGCAGAATGGCAGCTGGGCAGAGCAGCGGGGTCTGCCGTGCTTGCCTGACTTGGCATGCACTGAGTCGGGCAAGTGCAGCAGTCCACAGACTCAGTCCAGTGGCCTAGGCTGGCAGCAATCCGCCACGCTCGAGCCCCCAACCAGACTCCACTGCCACCCTACTTCTGATCCTAGCTGCAACCCTCACAGTAGCTGGGAGGAAATGAATTTTAGCAGCAACAATGTATTGGTCTTTGTTGTAATGTACAGTATTTTGTGGTAGCTTGGTCTTGAATGAGCAATTAAGAGCTGCTAGCTTTACAAAAGACCTGCTCCTGTTGGAGATGAAAAGCTGCTAGAACTGGTTCGTTGATATGAATTGACACATTTTTGGACCCTCCTTGGGGGCATGGCTCTGGGGACTGTCATGATGAGCATCTGCAGTTTAAAATTTAGCACTACAGCACTGATGAGGGGCTTGTGGAAAGTTTAAATGGCAGCTCCATTTGAGGGTAAGGTGGCCACTTATGACTCACCAAACAACAGTAAATGCATCACCAAAGCGGACACCAATCTGCATAAAATGTGAATATGCTAATTTATTTGGACAGATGCAAATTTAGAAATAATTATTATGATTTAAATAGAAATACTGTGCATCTCACTATAGGTGGAAGACTGTGACCAGGTGAATGGTGTGCTTTGCTCAGCCTGTGGTCCAGGGGCAGCGGATGGGCAACTTCAAGGCCCAGCTCACCTTTCAGATAGTTCTTTATCTTTATGCTGGACTTGGATGGGACAGCCCTTCAAACAGAGGATGCCTTCAAAACAGAGGACAGTCCTCTGGCAGCCCTTCAGACAGAGGACTGTCCTCTGTAAAAGAGGACACATGGCCATCCTAGCACCACTGCTATTGTGCAAAGCACTTACATAAATGGGATCCCACCAGCAGTGGAGGCTGGTGACTCTGATGTCAGGGGTGTGTGTGAATCCACTCTGAGTTTCAGTCAGAACCAGTCAGAACTCTAAAGGAGCGATCCAAGATGCTTCAGATTGCTCCCTTGGAGTTCTGACGGGTTCTGACTGAAACTCAGAGTGGATTCACACACACCCCTGACATCAGAGTCACCAGCCTCCACTGGTATTCACCAAATGCAGTTGCAGTTTTCTTTTGAATGTGTAACCAGCCTAAAGGTGGAGGCAAAATAGGTGCTGAGGGAAGGTGTGTGGAACTTGCTGTATTCTGCTGCAACCTCAAGAAAGGGGAAGCAGAATGTCACTTGCAAGAACAGTTCTCCTTTCTTCAGGTGCCTAGGTGAATGGTTCAGCTAGGAACAGCAAGCGCAGGAGAGAAATTCCTCACCTCTCAACAGCAGTCTCAGGGGCTGTCCAGCTGCAAAGCTGAGAGCATTTAGCTACCTTCTCACCAATGTTACAGAGTATGTTTGGTGGTGCTTGAACATCCCAAGGCAGAGACTGACATTCAATTAGTCCCATGGGCTCTCTCGTTTTGATACACATGCTCTCTGGTATATTGCCACTTGCTCTTTTACAGCACCTTTGCTATTATTGATTCTTTAAAACCAATGTGTAAAGAGCTATTCCTATTCTAATCTCTTTATTTAGGTTTCGGTACTATGCTCTCTTCATCACCCATTCTTAAAAAATCCTTGATGTGAAACTGCTGGAAATGTTCTGGCAGCAACAGGAGAAGGCTTTATATTTCCAAAAATGCTTTTGGCTCTGTTTTGCAGTTTGAATGCTAATCAGTGACAGTTTTCTATCCAACTCATCCAGCATGAATTTTAATGTATTATAAAAAGTGGGCTTTTTACCAATAATAAAAATATTTTTAAAATCCTCTTTCTTTTACTCCCTGCACTGTGCTTTTATATAAATGAAAGGGGGTGGTCATCAGCTTTGCATATGTTTAGATATGGTGTCAAGTTCAACCCCCGGCATCTCCAGTGGTTGGGTCTCATGTAGCCAAGCTGGGAAATATTTTTGCTTGAGACCCTAGTGTTCTGCTGCCAGTCAGAAGAAGTGGGCTAGATCCCAGTAGACCACTAGTCTAAGTGTAAGACAGCTCCATATTCCTAAATAAAACCTATCTGTTCACTCTGGACTTCATTGGAGACGTACACCTGCTCCATGTCTGAGATGTCATGGCTACAAGATAGTGCCTTTTCAGTGGTGGCAACTAGACAGTGGAATTCTCTTCTGAGGGGTGGGGCTCTGGTGAGTTCCCTCACTGCTTCCTTTTAGGCATGGTGAAGATAGTCCTTTTTCAGCAGGTGTTTTGGCTTGGTGGCAAACAGAATATGCCTTTGATTTGATTGTTGCTGATGTCTTGGTTGTATCTCCCCTACTTTCCATTTCTTCTCATTTCACATAATAGCTTTTATTTTGTTTTGTTTTTTATTGCTTGGATATTTCTGTTAGATGCCTTAGAGGTCCTTGATGGACAGAAAGGTAGGATAAAAATATTTTAAATAAAGAAATTCTAGGAATACCTCCATTAAAGTATATACTATATATTCTCATGCATACAGGATGGGTGTACTGTCTATGGATCAATGCTACCCCAGTGAGGAAAGATGTTGCTGATCATGCTGTGGCTGTTCAGAGGAAGACCTAAGATAGCCAAATGCTGTCATCACTGAGAACATCATACCATTGCCTGCATGGGAGTTATGGTGATGGTGGATTGAGTGTTGGAATTATTAATTAATTAATCAATTAATGGGAAAATCTGTCCTGGTTCTCATTTTCCCAATCTTAAATTCAGTTCATCTTGCATGTTGCAAATTTCTCCAGTTTTAATTTTGTTAACAAAGTGCACGTGAAATTCATAAGCTTTTTTGTGCACGTTTGTCCTAATACATGCCTTTTCTTGTTACACACATTTTTTGCAAGCAGTTTTCCTAATACAATGCATTTTTTATTATTAGTTTCCCTAATACATGTTGGTACACATTTTTTGATTGAAAAACTCCACTGCAACATTTGGAGAAGTGCAAATGTTGAAGGATAACTGAGTTTCAGTTCACGTAGAGGTTTGAAAGTACAAAATTAGGTAAGTTTACATTAAAATGTTAATTGAATGAATTTCTTCCCCATCCCTAACATAGCACCATCAATTTACATTACGCTTTACAGAATGCACAAGAATAGGTCCCTGCCCTGAGGAGCTTACAATCTAAAATTTGCATGGAAAAAAAATAGTAAGTGGAGGCAGGAATAAACAAGGAAAGAATATGTGATTATTTTAGGCTTAAGCATAAAAAAGCAAGTTCAAATCCTAGCTCACCTATTAATCTCACTGGGTGAATTCTGACCAGCAGCTACATAGCTGCATCTACTTCACAGAGTTTTTATGAGAATAAGATGGAATATAAGACTATGATCTCTAAGCTTCTTGAAGGAAGGCAAGATACAAATGTATTTATTAATCATTAGAATTGTTTGTTTGACTCTAACCCAAAAACCTCTTATTTGTGCATAGCGGCATCCCCATTAATAACACAATTGCATAAATGGATTCAAGATTTCATACTTTTTTTCTTAGCTTGATAGTGTCATTAAGTCATACTGAGAGAACAAAAACAGTGCATTTTATCTATTCCATAAAACAGAACCAGAAGCAAAAACTTCTCTGAGAATTCTATCCTGTGAACTGTTCAAAATGTTCTGGCCCATTTGGGCCCATTAAAACTATAGAATGATTCACAGATTTACAGTTATGCTTATATCAAATTGTCTTATTGGTCTGGACCAGCATATTCAATATGGTAGCTAAAAGCAGATTGAATGACAAAAAAAACAACATTACATAGTAGGAAAACACGTGATAACTGAGTGCACATCTGACAGAGACCTGCAGCCAATCCTGGCTTTCTGATGAGTATACTTGTATGACAGTGTCTTTCCATATGTTTCACACGGGATATTTGTAAGTGTACAGCTAAAGTAAATGTAGGTCCACACTTAAAAACCATAATGTATGAAGGGACCAGGAGGCCTGTGGAACTGGTTATGAATTCAAGAGAGGTTGCTTATTCCACCTGAGCCAAATAACAGGACAAACCAGAGCTGAATCTTTCTTTCTTTTAAGTTGGGGGATGCTGTTGTTCAAATGTTTAAGTTATGGGAGCAGTGTGGTTGCCCAGGAACTGGCTTCTCTAGCATGGGAGGAAGCGACATCATTCACCCAACCCTCATTACCTCCACAGGGAAATGTCAACAACGGCACTCTGGTAAATGTCTGAATTATTAGGGCACAAACCAGCCATGCTGGCTGGGGCATGCTTGGAGTTGTAGGACTTTTTTCAGTCTCAGCATGCACAGCATTGTGCCCTTACCCTTTTAAAGACTGCAGGGACTGTAGATGGTACTGAACACAGGAGCTCATTGCTTGAGGGAGACAGACCATTAAGGGCACATTTGTTTATTTATTTTATCATTTCTTTATTACATTTCTTTATTATTTTATTATTATTCCGTTAGCGGAAGCTCTCTGGGCAGCCCTCTTTTTTGGAGAGCTGGCAAAGGACAGCCCTCTGTTTGAAAGTGTCCACTATTTGAAGGGCTGTCTGGTCCAAGTTTAGTTTCAAGTTAAACAACCCTAAGAAGGAAAATCAGCAGCAGCAGCAGCAGAAGAAGGGAGAACAGGGCCTTGATGTTGCCCATCCACATTTAGCCCCTGGACAGCAGACTAAACAGGTGCATACGTCACCTGGTCAGTCTTCTCAGCTATGATGAGATGTATTGTATTTCTATTTAAATTATTTCTAAATTTGCACCTATACATATAAATGAGGACATGCAAGTGTTATGCAGATTGGTTTCTGCTTTTTTGGTAATGTAATTCTTCTTTTTGGCAATTAATTTAATGGTGTAGGAGGTGCTGTAGGGAATGTTGCTGTCACTCTGCTCCAGTAATGTTGGAAGATCCAAGTCGCACAGGAGAAATGCTGGCTCCAGGGTTTTTTTAGGGCCTTTGGGCAAGTCACCCCCAATGGGCCTCCTTCCTCATTTATTTGTAAATCACTATGGTTTAATTATTATAGCAACCAATTATTGTGCATGTTTCTTCAGGAAATATATGAACTGAATTACAAAATGGAAAACTGTTTAAATCATTGACAATGTCATTACAAACATCCCAGAAAGACAACCCATGGTTTGTTGTTGGGTTGTGAACACTGGGTTGTTTAAACCATGGGTTGTCATTACATGCAAACCCAGAACCGTGGGTAGTTCATGGGTTGTTTTGCCAGGCTACAGAGACAGCAGGCAAGAGTGGTTAAAAAAAAAATAACCCAGCTGCTCTACGTGCCAGTAGTACAGCACCACAAAGGCATTTGGGATACAGGGAGGGAGAGAGTGGGCAAAGGAAGAGGGAAACAACCCAGGAATTGAGAAAACATAAAATCATAAGAAGAGCCATGCTGAATCAGACCAAGGGTCCATCTAGTCCAGCATTTTGTTCACACAGTGACCAACCAGCTGCCCATGGGAAACCCACAAGCAGGACATGAATGCAACAGCATCCTCCTGCCCAAGTTCCTGCAGTTTGTTCAATCGTTGGCCAGACAAAACCCTGGCAAGGGCAACAAACCATGGATTAAATAAACCATGGGTTAGCATTATGTGTGAACCACGTCAATCTAGCCTTATTCATGTGAAATGGCTCCCCATATAATTGCATTAATTTTTACAACCCAGCAGAATCCCTTCCCAGAAAAGAGAGTTCCAGAATGTGAGAATATGAGAGTCGAAAACATGGCACATTGACCTGAAACCCCTGCTAATGAGAATGGAGACAGGAAGGTAGCTGGGCGACCTGCACTTCATTTGCTTTGTAACAAAAGAAAAAGTTGTAACTTCTCTTTTTTGGAAGCCCAGAGATCTAGCTGATGAGAATTCAGGCAGATAATTAAAGAAAGATGAATTAAAGATCAGGCTGGAAAGTGCAAAGTTTGCAGAGAGCAGTATTTTGAATTGTAGCCTCATTAGTACAGATGGAAAACTAATGAGATGGGCTGTATGACTGACATTATTCCTTCAAACTTGTCAGATCTGTAGTGGCTTTTGGGGGGAGATAAATGCTATATTCACCAACAGGCAGCAGAGAGAATCTATTTGGAAATTGGTGCCTTTCATAGAAGTCATCACTGCTATCATTTACATTTTTAAAAACTTGGAAAGATTGGAGGGGATTAAAACTGCACCAAAATTCTCCCAGGGTGTGTGTGAAGTTGAAAGTCAGCTCTTGTGACAGGTATTATAGGGACTTTTTCCTTCTAAGGGTCTTTTTTTTTAGGGGTGTGCAAGCTTCAGATTTGGAGGTCCAAAGCATGGCGGTCATTTTGTGAACCATCTGCCATTTTGTGACACCTCTAAGACTCCCAGCCTGCAGTGTCTCTTTTCACCACTAGGGGCACTGGCAAGCATGGGAATTTCTCAACTACACCCTTCCATTGGATTACACTATTTTTTAAAACAGAAATTGGCCTTTGTACTTCTATTTTATTTTTTATCTTTTATTTACAGTAGGTTGGATCCAGACAGTCATGCTTATACTACATCACTTGAAATCAGTGGGATAAGTTAGTCATGACTAACTTAAGTCCCATTGATTTCAATGGGTCTGCTCTAAGCATGACTGAGAGTGCAATACTGTACACACGGGCCTTGGAGTACATCCCATTGAACTCAATGGGACTTACTTCTGAGGAGGCATGCGTAGGATTGCATTCTAAGTCTGGATCTTGTCTGGTATAGAGTCATAGAATCATAGAATAGTAGGGTTGGAAGGGGCCAACCTTGATCAAAAATGATGTCTATAGCATTCCCATGGTCTACAAGGGAGGTTACTTGATCAAAAAATGAGATCACGGCATTGTTGTCACGGTGCTTCCAGATGGATTCCTTTATCATCTGCTCCAGAATTTTCCCAGGGATTGATGTCAGACTGACTGGGATTGATGTCAGACTTATTTTCGCCGTAGTCTACGTAAATCTTTACGTAGACTACCCATGCCAAAATAAGGAACGCAAATGGCGGCGCCCATGGGCACCGCCATTTGCGTACACGCTTCCCCCCCCCCAAAGTCAGCCGTGATAGGCTATGTAAAGATTTACGTAGCCTATCATGGTGTTTTTTTTAAATCTAGCCGTGATAGGCTACGTAAATCTTTACGTAGCCTATCACTTTTTTTTTTTTTTTAAACTTGGAAATGGCAGCTGCGGCAGCCGGTCGGAAGACCGGCCACTGCCGCCGCACCGCCGCCGTGCTGCCGGTGGGAGCCGCCGCCACGAGGGACATTCGCACGAGGTAAGTCCCATCCCGGGGGGGGCGGGGGGGTGTTGGAGAATTTCTCCACCAATTTCGGGGGGCCGAATGCGTTGGCATTCGGCCTCCCGGAGATTCATGGAGAAATTCTCAGACATCCCTAGCCATCCCTGCAATTCTGTGCTATCTGCCTTTACTATTCCTTTGGTATTTATAAGCCACCCTATAAGTAAAGTCTCAGGCCCACTTATAACAAAAGTAAAAACGAATTAAAAATTCACATGGTAGGAAAACCAAGCTCAGCACAAAAACATGTCACGGTCACGGAGATAAAACAGATTGGTGCTGCTAAGACAGATGAGAAGGCCTGGAAAAATAGGAAGGGTTATGTTATTTTTAAAATTCCTTTCACATTTAATTTAAGTAACTTTTAAGTTTAAAAATTACATTTAATTTTTTTTTCTTTTTAAAGAGCACCTTTGTTTACCATTATGACTAACACACTGATCAGAAGGCAACTAGAGAAAGCATACAATGGAAAGTGAAGGGGAGAAAAGCTAACAAGCTGCTAGGCTGATGAATCATTCCTAATGGCAACCAAAGTGTTACAGTACTGTATATACTGAGTACACAATCCTCTTGCAGAAGTTCTGTTGCTGAAGCCCTGTTCAAATGATGTGTTCTGTCCTGTCACATGGCTTTCATCCATCTAAATGAGACTTCTGCAGGAGAGCTTTGCAAAAGATAGGTTCATTGTCCTTTAGAAATCAGCTGCCTGTGACAAGAGGCATTCTCCATGGGTTTTCATTATTTTTATTATGTCTAGCCAAGGACACAATCTAAATACCTAATTACATGAGAAACAAGGCTTCGTTTGTGCTGCTCCATCTATTAACAAAGATGATTCATACAGTTTTAAGTGGTAAACAATAGTAGCTCTTTTTGTATATAGGGATGATGAGTGAGAAATTCAGTCTGTCGAGGGTTTGTTTGTTTTTTGTTTTGTTTTTTAACAGATTTACTTGATTCACACTTCTCAGGCCTGAGCATGGAATTAAATGCGATTTGCTGTTGGAAATCTGTACAATTCCGAGCTTGCGATGCATTTTGCAAAGGGGAAAAAAAAGTGTTTACCAACATGCATGCATTTGAAAAATGTGCACAAACACAGTGTACATTTCTAAAATTTGCACAAATATGTCTTAGTCAATGGAGATATGTGTACATTTGAAAAATGCACACAAAAATCTGTATGGGTTTCTGTGTTGGGGAGAAAAGCCATATGCAACTCAGGTGGAATGAGCTTGATGGTGAAAAACTGAGATCGAGATTTGTAGCCCTACGCAGATCCCTAGTTGGATCCCTAACGCCTCATGCTGAAATAGCTATCTGTTGATTCATGTCAGTCAAATGACATCATGCCCAATATGTTAGCCCTTTATAGGTACAGTCAGCACCGTTTCTAAAGCCATGCACAGATAAGCTAACCTGCGTACAGAATGCCCTATAAGAGCAGCCTTGGCATCAAACATACTAAGTTCAAAATATGGGAGATTATACTGTGTGGGTCTCTGTGTTAGACTTTGCATGTGGCCCATGAGATTCATCCACAGAATCCATCTGGATTGCAAAATTATGAACCAGAAAGACAATGGGTTCTAAAAGCCATGCACCAGCAGCATTCATGATGAAGATCAATGGTGGGTATCACCATTTGGATCAACATTATGGCATGTTGTGCTGCATAAGTGTTGCATGCCATGATGTCATATTAATGTAACAACATATGTTGGTGCCAATAGTACACAAGGATGATGCATCCTTGCCATGTAATACATAGTAGCGTCAAACTAAACTGTCACAAAGCACAGAGGCACGGAGGCCTGATTTGCAGAGATACAGTCAGGGCCAGAAATATTGGAACAAGGATAACTGTTTTGGCAGTTGGCCTCTGTACACCAACACATTGAAGTTGAAAGGAAACACACCCAGATGGGAGCGAAGTCAGGGCTTTCAGCTCAAGGGGTTTGACAAAAGTGGGGCACCTAACCATTCAGGAAGGACAGCCAGTGGCATACATACACACCCATCATTGATGGCTCATAAGTAATGGAACAAACCAACATCATTTCAAACTTAAGGATCACCTTTAATACCTGGATGAAAATCCTTTGCAGTCAATGACTGCCTGAAGTCTGGAACCCATGGACATGACCAAATGCTGAGTTTCCTCCCTCAGGATGCTTTGCCAGGCCTTTACTGCAGCTGCCTTCACCTGCTGCTTGTTTGTGGGTCTTTCTGCCTTCAGTCTTGTCTTCAGTAAGTGAAAAGCATGCTCTATTGGGTTGAGATCAGGTGACTGACTTGGCCATTGAAGAACATCCCACTTTTTTGCCTGGAGAAACTCTTGGGTAGCTTTTGCTGTATGTTTTGGGTCATTATCCATCTGCAATATGAAGTGGCGTCCTATTAGTTTGGCAGCATTCAGCTGAATCTGAGCAAAAAGTATAGCCCTATACATTTCAGAATTCATCCTGCTGCTTTTCTCAGCAGTCAGGTCATCAATAAACACCATTGACCCAGCTCCATTGACAGCCATACATGCCCATGCCATAACACTGCCTCCACCATGTTTGACAGATGTGGTATGCTTTGGATCATGAGCTATTCTTTTCCTTCTCCATATTTTTCTCTTCCCATCATTCTGGTACAAGTTAATCTTGGTTTCGTCAGTCCAAAGAATCTTATTCCAGAACTGGGCAGGCTTTTTTAGGTGTTTGCTGGCAAAGGCAAATCTGGCCTTTCGGTTATTTTATTTATTTATTTATTTATTTATTTCTATCCCAGCCAATAGCCGAAGCTCTCTTCTTGAGCGTTACCAGTGGTTTGCACCTTGTTGTGAAGCCTCTGTATTTACATTCATAAAGCAGTTTCTTGACTGTAGATGTTGACAATGACATGCCTACCTCCTCAAGAGCATTCCTGACCTGGCTAGATATTGTGAAAGGATTCCTCTTCACCATGAGCAGCATTCTGCGGTCATCCACTTTAGTTGTCTTCTGTGGTCTTCCAGGCCTTTTGCTGTTGCTGAGCTTGCCAGTTAATTCCTTCTTTTTCAGGATGTTCCAAACTGTTGTATTGGCCACTCCCACTGTTTTTGCTATCTCTCTGATGGGTTTATTTGTTTCCTCAGCCTAATGATGGCCTCCTTCACTCACATGGACACCTCTTTGGACCTCATGTTGGGAGTTCCAGTGAACAGCTACCAAATGCAAATGTGACACTCAGGACCACCTCTAGGCTTTTTATCTGCTTTATTGGTCATGGGGTACCCAGGAAACAGGCCACACCTGGCCATGCAGCTGCTTGTCAGCCATTCATTCCATTACTTATGAGCCACCAATGATGGGTGTGTGTGTATGCCACTGGCTGTCCTTCCTGAATGTTTAGTGCCCCACTTTTGTCAAACTCCTTGAATTACAGCTGAAAGTCCTGACTTCACTCCCATCTGGGTGTGTTTCCTTTCAACTTCAATGTGGTGGTGTACAGAGGCCAACTGCCAAAACAGTTATCCTTGTTCTGATATTTCTGGCCCTGACTGTATTTCTGGATCTGCTATGTAACATAGACTTGTCCCACTTCCATCCAGAGGAAGTTCCAGTGGTGTAGAAGAACTGTGCATGTTTTTTAGGATCAAAGTGGCATTGCTGGCCATTGATGGCCTTCCTTCATATAGGGTTAGAGGCACCCTATCTACATCTCTTAGACAGGGTTCATGTTTTGTGGAAACAGACATACAGATGGACATTTCATACAAAGCACCTGCAAACATAGGTGCATTGTTCAGAATGAGCATGGAGAAATGAGATATCCTGGAGTTGTAGCTGATCATAAGCTGAAGGTGAGTCAACAGTTTGATGTAGCTTCAACAAAGGCAAAGGCAATTTTAGGTTGCATCAATAGAAGCATAGTTTGAAAATCACAGGAAGTAACAGTTCCATTCTACTCTGCACTCGTCAGACCTCACCTCGAATACTGTGTCTAGTTCTGAACACCACACTTTAAGAAGGATTCAGATAAACTGGAACTAGTTCAGGGAAGGGCAATGAATATGAACGGTAGACTAGAAACTAAGTCCTAGGAGGAAAGATTGAAGGAACCATGTATGTTTAGCTTTGAGAAGAGATGAAGAGAAGGGAGCATATGGTGGCACTTCTCAAGTACCTAAAGGGTTGTCATACAGAAGAGGGTTGTGACCTGTTCTCTGTCATCCAAGACTGGGACTTGAAATAATAAGTTATGTGAAGGCAGATTTCGGTTGAACATCAGATTTTGGTTGAACCTCAGGAAAAACCTCCTAATGGTCAAAGCAGTCAGACAATGGAAATAACTGGCCAGGGAGGTTGTGGGCTCTTCATCACTGCAGGTATTCAAGCAGAGGGATGCTCTAAACTGGATTCCTGCATTGAGAAGGGAGTTGGACTCGGAGGCCTAAATGGTCCCTTCCAACTCTATGATTTTATGATAAAACTATGTTCTGCTATTTGGACTTTCGTTCAACTAGAGTTATAGCTTTGTTCTGCACAGGACACATCAGAGAAGAGCATTGGTTTCATGGGCATTGGTCTCTCTGTTCAGCAAAGCTTGCAGGTCCACCTCCCTGGAAGAATAATGCTAGTTACAGGGCTCTGTGCAGATGTTCCTTCCATGTGCAAGATGGGGATTGGGGTCCTACCTGCTAGCTCTGTCCTCAGCCTCCAGGAATTCAAGGTGTTGTTCCCCAGAAGCCTACATGCAAATATTTGAATGTATACTGGTGCACTGTGGTGGGTGCAGTAGCTCAGTGGTAGAGCCCCTGCTTTGCATGCAGAAGATCCCAGGTTCAATCCCCAGCATCTCCAAGTAAGGCTGGAAAAATTATTGCCTGAAACCTTGGAGAGCTGCTGTTGGTGTCAACTATACTGGGCTAATGGATCAGTGGCCTGTGTCAGTATAAGACAGCTTCCTATGTTCAGTTTGTACCCTTCATTTCTGTAGGGCACAAAAATCATTTATTTATTTATTTATTTATTTATTTATTTTTCATTTCTATACCGCCCAATATCTGAAGCTCTCTGGGCAGTTCACAACAATTCACAAGATAAAATACAGCATCAAAATTTAAATATACAAAATTTAAAAACATTTGAACAGCTGCATTCAGCCTCAGAGCCTTTTCTGTTATGTCAAGCCTTTCTTTTTATGCCATCCTAGTACTTAATTAATAACATATTTATACAGATCCACGAAGCACAGTAGTCAAAAGGAGGAAAAATGCAGTATAAGACTAAGGATGCAGAAAACTATGGCTATGCTGAAGAGGCTGCAATGTGTCCCCCCCTCCCGCTTTTTAACCTCACGTTAACTACTCTGGAATAAATATTAGTGCCTCAGTCCCATTTTCAGAATAATCAGCATAGGGTTGGAACCAGAGTTATTCATACTTAGAGTAGATCAATTGAACTCAATGGGATTTAACTTAGTAATATAACATGGCCCATTGATTTCAGTGGGTCTGCACTAAATATGACTAATTCTGGATCCAACCCAGTCTTTGGGAAACTCTCTCGCCATATGCAAAAGGGCTAGGCATATAAAATGTGGTTACTTAAACACAGATATGGAGATACAGTGGAACTTTATACATGTCTACTCAGAAGTGAGTCCCAGGTAGGGGTGTGTGTGTGTGTATAGGGTTTCAACCACAGATGTCTAGATTTTGTAGTGGATAGATACACCATTTTCTGAAGCAAGATAAGAGGTCTTATTTTTGCCATATCTCCAGTTTTGAATATAATTCAGTCCATTCCAAAATCTTATGTTCTGCTTGCAAGACAAGTGTTATAGTACAATGCAAAGTATTCTATTGAGGATTATAAGCCATTTGAAAACAAAGCTTTGTTTTATAATGGGAAGTCTCCCACAAAGAGCAAAGAGCATTCTGATTTTCTGAAATGAAAAGACCACTTTGACTGAGATAACATACGCAGACAAAATTATAATACTGTCAAAACAGCATACAGACCACAGCATGCTATTAAAGAGTGAATTAAACTTGAGGGGTTAAGAGGCTAATAATATGGTAAAAGCCAAAAACATCTATTTAATGTAGTTAACATTTTAAAAATGAAATGAATGAATTCATTCCAAAACAAACAGGCTGAAAATAATATGTGTGTGCAAACAAATGATTATTGCAAAGGAACAGCAAAAAAAACAACCCAAACCATATTCTAGTAACAGTTTGTGAGAAAAATATTTAAGGCTCTGTTTAAAACTTGGAGACTACCAGAGCAATAATAAATTTGGGGCAGGAATTTCCATGGAAGAGGAATCAACACATCCTAAGCCAGGGTGTAGGCCACCTTTTGGGGATGAGGGCACATTTAGCAATTTGAGAAACTGTCCTGGGCACTACCACAAAATGGCTGCCATGGGTGGTATGGCAAAGGACAAAGAACCTGCCCAAAAGGCTGAGTGCAAGGCAGAGGTGGGGTCTAAGTCCCAACACACTAAATAACTCCTTTGAAGCCACAGTTTTCAGCAACAACAGAAAATTATTTCATAGCAATTCCAGCTGCTGGTAAGAAAATGTGTTAATTTTTTAAAAGAAAAGCAGAGGAGCAAGGCCCCTTGGCATGCCTGAGGCCATCACATTGGCCACCCCAGGCATAAGCCCTACCAGCTTGCTGCTGCAGGGTGGTAGGGCAGGGCAGCTTTTTTGCTCACCACCCACCCATGTTTCCGCCAATTGACACCAATGGGAGTGAAATTAACTATGCCAACTCCATGTTGGTGTAGTTCAGGGCAGTGGAGGCTGGTGGCTCCGATTTCAGTGGGGCTGTGCATCCATTCTGGGTTTCAGTCAGAACCAGCCAGAACCCTAAAGGAACTATCCAACCTGCTGAGTCCTATCCCCCAAATAGGTTCAGTACCTTGGATAGCTTTCTTAGAGTTTTGGCTGGTTCTGACTGCAACTCAGAGTGGTTTCACAGCCCCAACGAAATTGAAGCCATCAGCCTCCACTGGTTCAAGGACCCAATCAGTGGTCATGTCAGATAATTAATGAGGGGACTTCGGATCCTTATACATCCCCAGAATGCCCAGTGTACCACCGGCAGAAACACTGGAGGGCCTCCGGCTAGGTATCCTAGTTTACAGAGGACAGGCCTCTACTTTGGAGAACTGGCAGAAAATATTTCCCCTATGGTGTCCTCTGTTATCCAGTCCAAGTCTGGTTTCAAGGCAAAGAACCATCAGGAGGGAGGGCAGCAGGGGCTTTGGAGCTGCCCAGCCAAACAAGAATACCTCTTTTCAATTGTTGTTTGTTTCATCTGGAACAAAGAGACCAGGCATTTTTTTTAGATTATACTTTATTTTATAATAGTATGTATCCTAGGCAGATGTTCAAAAAAAGAAAAGCTTCCAACCCTATGATGCTAATACTTTTCTCGACCAAATGCCCCACAGCTCACTTTATAGATTCTAGTTTCCTGCATTATTATCATCAATGTTGACTGGAGGTTGCATCATGTCTTCCATTTTAATTCCTGTTTGTATTCCTCTCCATCCTACCTTCTTTCCACCTCTTTCCTCTTAGCTTTGTGGCTTGCCTGTTTATACAGTTCTAATCTTCTAATGTTAAAGCCTCATATAAATAGGTTAGGCAAGGAGAAGGTTTCAGATGATTAGAGGGCAAAAGAATCAGAGCGTAACTTTTCTTAATATTACATTTGCAAATGTTTCATTAGACACTAAACAACAATAAAACCGCTCAGTGATGATAATATGGAATTGCAATGACAAAGAGTTTTATATATATATATATACACACACACACACACAGTACTGTGCAAAAGTCTTAGGCCACCATTAGATTTGTTGTTTTAGCAATGGTATAATGACCATATATAATTATTTCTCAGTCTCTTCATTAGAATGCAACCAAAAATACAGGAAATTTGTATGCAGTATTCAACAACAGAAAAAAAAAACAGCTTCCATAGGCTAAAGGGGCAAGTATTTCATGTGACCTCCCCTTACACTAGAGTAACAGCAGGCACCTGGCTCCCCTAAAAGGACTGGAAGGCTAAGAAAACTTTCGAAGTCTGATGAGAAGTTCCTCATAGTTTCTTCTTTGAGAGACCGGAGGAAGTCCAGCAGGGACCTGGCTCAGCATCTGGCAGCTGCATCGGGACGCCAAGTTGACCCTTCTACAGTCCGAAGAAGCTTGATCAGGAATGGTCTTCATGGAAGGGCAGCAGCCAAGAAATCACTTTTGTGGAAGGGGAACAGAGTGAAAAGGCTAAGATATGCTAAAGCTCACAAAGATTGGAATGAGGATCAGTGGAAAAGAGTATTATGGAGTGGTGAATCCAAGTTTGAAATTTTTGGGTCCAATCGTTGACAATATGTGAGAAGAAGAGTTGGGCAGAGATGGACGAATGAGTGCTTGTGGCCTTCAGTGAAACATGGTGGAGGGTCTGTCCTGGTTTGGGGCTGCATTTCTGCCAGTGGTGTTGGCGATCTTGTCCGTATTGATGGGATCATGAATGGTGAAAAGTACAGACGGGTTTTAATTCATCATGCCATTCCTTCTGGAAAGTGCCTGATTGGGAATGGTTTCATTTTTCAGCATGATAACGATCCCAAGCACACTGCTAATGCAGTGAAATCATATTTAGCGAGGAAAACAAATAAAACACTGACAGTCATGGACTGGCCTCCACAGAGTCCAGACCTAAATATTATAGAGGCAGTATGGGATCACCTGGACAGAGAAAGAAATAAAAGACAACCTACATCTAAAGAAGAACTCTGGGAAGTGCTGAAAGAAGCCTGGTATAATATACCAGAAGATTACTTCAGAAAACTTCAGGATAGTCTCCCCAAAAGAGTTCAAGATGTGCTTAGAGCCAAGGGAGGTCACACTAAATACTGACTTTTGCCTGTACATATTTCCTGTATTTTCTGTTTGTATCTTAATAGAGAGACTGAAAAATAATTATGGATGGTCGTTAAAACTTTGCTAAAACAACAAAGCTGGTGGTGGCCTAAGATTTTTGCACAGTACTGTATATCAAGGGCAGTTTGGGTTGGACCTAAAACATACACATTTTTAAAGGGAATTTAAGACATAAACATTTTCAGGTATAAGAGTGAAGAAGTAAACATTTTCAATTATAAGAGTGAACTGCCCCATTTATTTCAGGGAAAAGTGAACCTCTGATACCAGAAATTTGGGTAATGCTGGCTCACCGGTGTGGTAGTAAATTCTGAAGTGCAGGAACTCATCATGACACCCCCCTAGCGATGCCCCAAGGATAATCCATAGTCATGCTACCCAGTGTGTGTGTGTATGTGTTGGGGGTATCTATATCTATCTATCTCTATCTCTATATATATATCTATATCAGGAGCCAGTGTGGTATAGTGGCTAGAGTGTTGACTGGGAGTCAGGAGATCCGGGTTCTTGTCCCCATCTGACCACAGAAGCTCACTGGGTGACTTTGGGCCAGTCACAGGCTCTCAGACTACCTACCTCACAGGGTTGTTGTTAAGAGGATAAAATGGAGAGGAAGAGGGTAATGTAAGCTGCCTTGGGTTCCATAAGAAGGAAAAAAGGTGGGACATAAATGCAATAAATAAAGGGAGAGAGAGAGAGATTGGGTTAGATCCAGCTTTATAGTGGATCAATTGCACTGCGGGAAGTGGACTTCCCCCACCCACCCCTTTCGCATAGCAGCTCCTCCTGAAAATGCTACACAGAGACCTGGTTTGCAAATCACCACAGCCCACTGTGGCTTATTAAAGCCACGGTGAGCCTCGGTGCCCACAGGGGCCACGTCACCTATTCAAGCCCCACCCGCAGCTTGTTGTGTTATCCAAACCTGGGCGGCAGAGGTTTTTTGAAGCCAGCTTACTATACTGGTTATAAGGAGCAGGATAAAAAACCGTAAATAAATGAAATATCCAAGGACTTCTACTTGTACTGATCGCATCTCAAAACACCGGGGGGGGGGTATTTTTTGCTGTGGCTTTTTTTGTTTGTTTGCTTTTTGCATCTGAGAGGTTGCTGTCTAAGAGACTACAGAAATTTAGATATGTACCAAACTGGAGCTCTTTATTCAGAAAATTAAGGATCTGCGTGCACAAAGGAGCTTTGTTGGATTTCTACGAAGGGGTCGCCTCAGACAGTTGCTTGCTGCTGTGTTCCCTTTCAGACTGGGGAAACATCTCATTTAGTTGGCCTCTTTCCTGTGGACATTAAAAAGGAACTGCATGGGAAGCACATTAAGCACAGCTCCTTTCTCTGCTGCAGCAACATCCAAAAACAAGATTGTAGATCTTTTATAGATGTTCTGATGATCACAGGATACTCATTCCTCCTTTGGTTGTCGCCACCATTGTTCTATTGATACCTTCTTGGCTATTGCTGGTTTCAGCCAAGGGGTTGCAGGCTCCCATCGCGCAAGAAGCTCTTAGTTTCCTCCGCTTGGCGCTGGGGATGTCAGAGAATTTCGCCACGAATCTGGGGGAGGCCGAATGCCAGCGCATTCAGCCCCCCGAAATCGGTGGCGAAACGGTCTGCCCCTCCCCCCCCGGGACGGGACTTACCTTGGGCGAATTTCCCTGGCGGCGGCGGCTCTGGCAGCGGTTTGGTGGCTGCCGCCGCCGCCGCCATTTCCAGTAAAAAAACACACACACAAAAAACACGTGATAGGCTACGTAAAGATTTACATAGCCTATCGTGGCTAGATTTTTAAAAAATACCATGATAGGCTATGTAAATGTTTACGTAGCCTATCATGGCTGAGTAAAAAAAAACAAAAAAACCACACGTACGCAAATGGCGGTGCCCATGGGCACCGCCATTTGTGTTCCTTATTTGGCACGTCTAGTCTACGTAAACATTTACGTAGACTACGGCGAAAATAAGGGGAACGCAAATAGCGTAGACGCTACGCTATTTGCGTTCCCCTTATTTTTGCCGTAGTCTACGTAAATGTTTACGTAGACTAGACGTGCCAAATAAGGAACACAAATGGCGGCGCCCATGGGCACCGCCATTTGCATACGCGTGGTTGTTGTTGTTTTTTTTACTTAGCCGTGATAGGCTACGTAAACATTTACGTAGCCTATCTTGGCTGATTGCAGGGACGCAAACAGCAGCAGCTACAGCCACCGCCATTTGCAGACCCGGCCGGCCAGGATTCGCGGCGGGAGGGATGGGGCGCCTCCCCCCCTGGCCAGAATTTTGGGGGGTAGGGACGGGGTGCCTCCCCCTGGCCAGAATTTCAGGGGGAGGGATGGGGCACCTCCCCCCCACCTCGAATCACATTTTGTCAAAAGGTAAGTGACTTCCATACATCCCTACTTGGCGCCCCTCCTCTAATTATTTCACTCCAGCTTGCCAAAGGAAGCTTTGGCATTAGGGATATACGAAAGGCACTTACCTTTCGCGGATTATGTTGATGGGGGGGAGGCGCTCTGTCCCTCCCCCCAGAATCCTGAATGGGGGGGAGGCGCTCCGTTCCTCCCCCCCCCCCGGAATCCTGGCCGGCCGGCAGGCATTCCGCCAGCCTCCATTTGCGTACACACGTGTTTTTTTTTTTTTTAAGTCAGCCGTGATAGGCTATGTAAACATTTACGTAACCTATCATGGTTTTTTTTTTAACTTAGCCGTGATAGGCTCCGTAAATCTTTACGTAGCCTATCACGTTTTTTTTTTAACTGGAAATGGCGGCGGCGGCTGGTCGGAAGTCCGGCCGCCGCCGCCGAAGCTGCCGCCACCAGGAAGATCCGCCCCAAGTAAATCTCATCCTGGGGGGGGGGGGCGGGGGGGCAGACCATTCCGCCACCAATTTCAGGCGGCCGAATGCACTGGCATGTCTTGGCCTCCCCGAGATCTGTGGCGGAATTCTCTGACATCCCTATTTGGCATCCTTTCCAGTTGCAAGATCTTGCACTAGCAGCTGCTGACCCAGTATCTCGCTAGGCATATCCCAGCAAGAGACAATGGAAGCGTGCCTCTCCTTGGTGTTCCACGAGGATAGCGGAAGGGCAGAGTAGGAAGATGGCATGTCTTCCAGCAATCACTACTTAATAGGTGTACTACTGTTGGTGGGGTATACTAAACAGTGGTCTAGTGGAGCCAGGGCCCGCAGGGATGGCGCACTGGCGCTTTTTTATTAGCAGAGACTAGGGATGTCCACTGTTAGAAAATCCATCCCTTTGGGGGCCTAATGGATCCCCATTGCCTACTCAGCTCAGTTTGCACTTGTGAGCCAAGCTATGGGTTTTCCCTGGAATCCAGGAACTTTTCTCCGGGGTGGGGGGAAGAAATTTGCCCAAAAGGTGGCTGCAAATTGTGTGGTTTGCACAAATTGTTGGTGTAATTTGCATAATTTGTGCAAATTATGCAATTTGTGTCTGCAATTCGGGTAAATTTACCCCTAAAATGGGAAATCCGTGACCTGGCATGGCCTGATGCAGATTGATTCGGGCTTGCTCATGGGTAAGTGAGCCAAAGGCCAGCAGGCCAAGCTAGTGAAGGCTTGGCAAGTTTCACCCCTGGATGGATTTCTCCAACATCCCCAGCAGGAACATTGACTTCATCTGCCATGCGCCACCCTACAGAATTCCCTGTTCCCTCTGAGCTTAGCTGTGAGCCTCACAGTAGTGGGGGGCAGCGGGAATGAATTCCTCCAGCAATAATATAATGTTCCCAGGGGCAATTTAAAGTATTTTGGGTTGACTTGGTCCGGAATGGGCAATTACGATCCATGAGATTTACCAGAGCTCTTGGGGGAGATAGAACTGCTAGAACTGGTTTGTTGATATGGCTCAACATAACTGCTTTCATTTTGGACTCTCCTTGGGGGGGCGTGGCTATGGAGACTTTCATGATGAGGGCCTAAACTTCAGCATTTGCCACTACACCACTGTTACTAAAATGTGTACCTAATGCTGGAGCTGGCCTTTGGCATTTCACAACTTTGAGACTGTGCATAAAATTCTGAAATACCTAAACATGCATACATGTGTAACACTGTTTCTTCGGGGTCTCTAAAGAGACTCGCAGCAAAGGTTTTGTACAGGGGCAATTAACATATATTTTAATATCTTAGTTGAAACAATAATAATGCGTATTTAATAATTTTACATGTATAACCCACCAACACAATAAAACAGAGCGTAGCCCTTCCAAAGTTCTGTCTTTTTTTTCAGCTTGAATCCACAACAAAAATATAAATTAAACTTCTCTCTGAAGCTTGATTTTTCTGTTGGCTGAAGAAAAACAGTCTCTACTTGGTTCACTCCAGCTCCGCAGCAATCTTCTCAAAATTGGAACAGAATCCAGCAACACAGGAACAACTTGTTAAACAGCCCTTTATACAATATAAAAGAACATAAACAAGGAACTCATACTGTTTGTAAAAGAAAATAATAACTCTTTAAAATAAATTTCAAAAGGAAACCTCCTTACTAACCTGTCTTAAGGGTTGAGAGTCTAACAGGGAGGAGAAAACAAGCTTCTTCCACACTGCAATATTGGTAACTGCCTAAAATGGTGGTGACTACCTAACTCACTCTTTTACTGAGCAAGTGCAGAATATTCCCTTAGAATTCTTAAAGAGAAATATACCACTGGGTTACACATGCATATTTTAAGAATGGGCTGTTATGTCACCAGTGAATGCATGCACATTTCTGATATGCACCTGTGGTTGCTGGATTGCTCAAAATTAATTATGGGCACAATCCATAATTCCTATGTGCAAGTGTGTTCACAGTTAAGCACATACATAATTCTCCAATTAAAATCATTGGTGTTTCAAACCACACCTTTTAGCTTGGACTGCACCCTATATTGTTTATTTATATATTTATTAAATCATTTTGTCTCACTTTTTGGCCCTAAAAAAGGGTAGCTCAGAATAAAATGTAAAAGGTAGAATCTAATAAAATCCTATTAAAAGGGCAATGAAACCTAATTCAGCTTTACAGTTCTGTTATGCTACAGTAAGTGGAGAAATAGTCCTCTACCTATAATCTTCAATAGGAGAAAAGACACTGTAATGGTCATTTTTTTTGGGGGGGGCAGTGATTTTTTCTGGCATGTCTAGAATGGGAGTCATACCTGCCTAGTGCGGTATAGTGACTAGAGTGTTGGACTGGGAGTCAGGAGACCCAGGTTCTAGTCCCCACTCAGCCATGGAAGCTCACTGAGTGACTTTGGGCCAGTCACAGGCTCTCAGCCCAACCTACCTCACACGGTTTTTGTTGTGAGGCTAAAATGGAGAGGAGGAGGAGGATTAGGTATGCTCCCTGGGGTTCCTTAAAGAGGAAAAGAGGCAGGATAGAAATGTAATAAATAAATAAAAATAGATAAAATACAAGGCTGAGAGTGAAAACACTTTTGGGGAGGGTCTGGACTAGCAGAGTTTGGCTGAAACTGAATAGCAGTTTGATTTGGTTTGCTGTTCAACCAATTCAAAACTGTAATTGCTCTGCTTGTTTCTTTAGACTTTTAATTTTAAAATACCTCTGAAACCACTTGGTCAATTCACACCTCAAAGGTGTTATTCAAACGTTCACTATTACCAGTACTACAACCTTAGAATTCAAATCTCTTGATGCCATTGGATGACCTACTCTGATGTCACTGTGGCATTTGATGTCACAGACCTTAACACTCAGCTGCCTTGCCCTGAGAGACTGTGATAGGCCTGCTATGGGATCAGAGCCCACCATGACATGAGAACCAAAAACACATCAAGAAAAATAGAACAGGAAGAGTCACAGGTCAAGGAGGAGATTTTATGGGAGAACCAAAATAGCATCAGTCGTACTGGCAGTCTGTTTGCTAGTTTGTAAATAAAAGGCATAAACTCTAGTGTGTTCTGTTCTTTACAGCACAGCCCGAACTTCCCACAGATTGTGGGAGGCTGTATGTCTGTGTGTAAAATAATGATATTAATTGCTTGGTCACTTATGCTGCAAGCCTGTGCTTACTTACTTGGCACTAAGCCCCATTGAACACAGCAGGTCAGCATACTTACTTCCGGATCATCATGCATAAGATTGGTCCCAATCAGGCCCTTCATTCCCCAGATGGCAAAACCCCTTTCCTATGGGCCCATCCCCTTTCCCCAATGACTGATCATTTCATTTGGTGGTTTCTCATCTCTTGTGAAGTTCTTCCGTCATTCTGAAAGGTTGAAACACCTCTCCTAAGGCTTAGTTACTAGTATAGGAGCTTTAAGTTAAAATATACTGGTAGTTTTGGTCCTTCCCTTTTGCCTTTGGCCCCACCCACTACTGGAATGTGGACCCCAAGAGCTACTCTGAAATGGAATTTGAGCCTCAGACTGAAAGAGGTTCAACCCCCCTGATGTACAGTAAACATCATTTTTTTCCCCCTTGTCTCACACTGGAGGGTATCATCGAGTGTGCATTCACATTAATTCAGGTAAGGAAATACAATTCCAGTTACTCCTGTGCTAAAAAGCAAAGGAGGGCCTTTGGAAGCTGGTAGAACAATATCAAGGAGTAATGGCAGGAGCAGAGGTAGGCTTAAAGTATTAGACTCAGAAAGAAACATTAAATGCACAATTTCGGATTTATGCCATAGCAAGCTGAAAGGCACTCTTAGCAAGGTATTGTCATGGATCAATAGCAGCCAGGTTTAAGATGGCTATCTGAAAAGCATACACCAATACAATAAAATGTCCAGTGCCACTGAGGCAGAATTTGTAGCTTTTCTCTTGCCATCTATAGTCTATAACATTCCTAAGCTTCTGTGCAGTGCTGCTATCTTTTTCTAATTATTGCCTCCAGCATAAGAGGAATGTAGTAGCACTTTCATATGGGTACATTATTCATCCTGCCTTAATGCATTTCAAGGCATGATAATATGTAACCTGTAAGTTCCCCCTTCTCGAAAGCCCTGGAGTCATTTCGTCCTTGCAATCCTTTACACAAAGCCCTAGCGTTCTATTCCATTCAGTACATTTTAAACCCCCCTTGAATCCTCTGTATTGCTAAGTTTCTTTATTTATTTTACATTTTCCACCCTAACAACATGGCTGCACAGTGCCTTTCTGAGCTAACACTGTGGCATTTTATATATATATATATATATATATATATAGAGAGAGAGAGAGAGAGAGAGAGAGATTGTTGTTGTTGTTCAGTCGTTAAGTTGTGTCCGACTCTTTGTGACCCCATGGACCATAGCACGCCAGGCCTTCCTGTCCTCCGCTCTCTCCCGGAGTGTGCTCAAGTTCATATAGATATAGATATAGATATAGATATTCATTTAGATTAAAAATGACTCCCCTCTTTGGTGGGGCACTCCAAAATGTCAACAATGGACTAAATTACCCTATCTCAAGGGAGCATTCAGGTTGCTCTCTCGAAAATCCGCACTGTGGGTGCTTCTTGGATCATGTGGCTCTACACACCCAGCTACACAGGAAAGATGGCAGCACACATCTTGCTGGCAACTATGAATGCTGCCCCAGTAGCATCCATGCTCCTGCATTGGTGCTGCAGTTATAGCTGCTGCCGCCACAACACCAGCGATGCAGTCAGCATTTCTATCTGTGAAAAAGAAAATGCTGCTCCTCTCAGCTGCAACAACAGAAATGGAAAGAGCAACTGAAGGATCAACTTGCTCCATAGGAAGTCACCATCTTGAATCTGACTGGTATGTAGATGATTCTCTTTGAGGAAGTTGCTGCGATGGACAGAGACATAAAAGCTGCTAAAAATGGCACAGAACCATGACTATCTGCTGAACAATCGTCACCACTGAAAATGTATATTTTGAGTCATTTTTTTAAAAAAAATTAAATATTTAGCATATATTATTTACATAACTTCTCTGCCGGCCAGAGAGTTTCAGCTGTGGGGTGGTACAGAAATGTAATAACAGTAGGCCTTACATTATGTATTCTCCTAATCAATGCAGATGATGATTAAGGCATGCTTAAGCTTGTGGGAATGACAAGAGCCGTCAAAATCAGGATCAGTGAACACAAAAGCAGCATAAGCTATAGAGGTAAAAGTGTTGTTAGCCCTATAGACAATGCACAATATTCTTATCGAGGCTCCCTTAATCGCAACACGAAGTGTGCTAGGGCGCAATCCTAACTAGACAGGTAGCCGCCTCCGACCTTGGAGGCAACCGCCCATCCAAAGCAAGGCAGAAGAGGCATGGGGGGATTGTTCCCTCCGCACCTCCCCTGCCTTGCTATTTTTCGCTAGACAGCCATTTTCGGCTGTCTAGTGGGGGGGGGGCAACCAGGAGAGGAAGCTGCCGTACGACACATTGGATGTATCGTATGCGCAGCTCCACTCTTCCTGCCCCAGAATGCCCCCCAGCCCTTTTCAGTCCCTCTGCACTGCTCTTGTGAGTGCGGAGGACAGGACTTTTCTGCATGAGAGGGGCAGTCGGTTTTCTGGGAACCAACTTCAGAGCACGGGCTCTGAGGTCAGTTCCCAGAAATGAGCATATCCTATGGCCTGTTAGACAGTGTCTAGCGGCAATAGGATTGCTTTCTTATACGTTTAAGACTGGTCACAATCTAACACAGCATAAGGCTTACTTAAATCCATTGATTTCAGAGGGCTTAAGCACATCCAACTTTGTGTTGGATAAATTGTGGCCATGAAATGTAAACTGTAAATTATTTGTCACACAGTAAACATCCAGAGTTGGCCAAGTGACCTCTCTTTCTCATGCCCACTTCCCAATGAGAGTAGACCTTGAGGCAGGAGATGGCAGGCCTGCTAGCAAACCCTTGAGCAGGTTTGTGACCAGGAGTACAATGGTCATGGTCTCCCACCATTAGTGGCACATTCTTCCCTGGAGAATCCCACTTTCTTTTCTGCCCCCTCCCCCCACCCTAATAGGCTTTTGTCTACAACCACTTTTCCTGAATTATTTAGTCCTCATGGCATAGGGTGGCCATGAGTCCCACTGTGCAGAAGACTGTCCTCTATTTGAAGGTATCAGCTGTCCAGTCCAGATCCAGTTTAAAGATCCCCAAGAAAGGAAAGCAAAATAAGGAGGCGCAGGGGCCTTCAAGTGGCCCGATCAAGAGTTAGCAATTGGAGACCAGACTAAGCAGGCATACAGGTCACTCAGTCAGTCTTCCCTGCTATGGAGAGATGTATTGTATTTCTGTCTAAATTATAGTGATGATGCCTAAACAGGCATCTATGCCAGGGGTGCAGAACCTTCTTCAGCCTGAGGGCCAAATTCCATCTTGGAGAAGTTCTTGGGAGCTGCATTCCAGTGGTGACTGAGGGTAAAGGCAACAGGGGTGGGGCCCAAAATACCAAAAAAAAATCAGTATATTCTAGCTTAAATCTCATACTGCCAGTAACTAAGCCTTAGGAGAGGCATTACAGCCTTTGAGAGTGGGAAAAATCTATGCAAAGCCAGGAAACCACCCAATGGTCAGTGGTTGGGGGAAAGGAATGGGGCTTAGATAAGGTAAGGTGGCCTTCCGGGGAACCTCAGAAGTCCAAACTGGGACTGGGGTTCTGCACCCCTGATCTAAACACACACATTTTATGAAAGCCTGTCCTCTTTTTTTGGTGATGCATAAGTGGCCACCCTACATGGCAAACAACTGAGATGACGGCAGCCTCAGGATGACTGCCCTCCTTCCTGTATCCATCTGAATACCACAGCACTTCTTCCCAGTGGAGGCTGGTGGCTCTGATTTCAGTGGGGCTGTGCATCCATTCTGGGTTTCAGTCAGAATCAGCCAGCCCTCTAAAGGAGCTATCCAAGGTGCTGAACCCTATCCCCAAAATGGGTTCTGTGCCTTGGATGGCTGTTTTAGAATTCTGGTTGGTTCTGACTGAACCCAGAATGGACTAGCAACCGCACTGAAATCAGAACCACCAGCCTCCATTGCTTCCTCCTTGCTGCACCTGATAGTTCTTCTGGACTAGAGGTGACAGGGACACTGGGGAAACAATTGCTCCTTCCCAGTCCAGGACAAGTTTGTTTAACTGGTGGACAACTGCCTGCCTTGCTTCTTTCTCTTGCTTTTTCCATAATGTGTCCTGCTGCCACCAAACCTTTTCCCCACTCTTAAGAACTCCTCCATCAATACTCCCCAATGCTGTTGAATACGTGCATCACTCTTCTGGAGGATACTACATTGAAAGCTCCTCAGAAGGCCAGGTGAATTACGTCCACAGCTTCACCCTCCACATTCTCGGCGTCTTTTACCTCAGATAAATTAATCAAGTTTGCTAAGCATGTCTTCCCTTTAATGCCTGTGGACTGACTGGCTCTAGCCTCTAGCTAATCGGCCCTCTTACTGTCCCTGATCAAAGCTTTGCCGTTTTACTCTCTAAGAAACCCACACCAAGAGATGCCATTAACTGAGATTTTTATATAGTTGCAGCAGTAGCAGCAGCAGGCAGGAGGAACCATGGGGGTCAAATCTTGCTCTCTAGCAGATTCTTCTAAATGAAATAAATATAGTTCTGAAGACCCAACAGTTACAAAGGTTTGAGTCCTATGTTAGCCTTACCTCTAGAGCAGGGGTGAGCAGATTTCAGGCTTCTGGGTTCTACTTTTTTTTTTTACTAGAACCTCAAGTTCTAGTAAAAACAGAACTCTAAAGGAGCTATCCAAGGTACTGGACCTATTTGGGGGATAGGGTTCAGTACCTGGGTAGCTCCTTTAGAGTACTGACTGGTTCTGGCTGAAACCCAGAGAGGATTCACAGCCCCACTGACATCGGAGCAACCATCTTCCACTGGGAGAGATATACGCTTGGAATGAAAGAACAGGGTGTCTCTCTGAGCTCATGGCTGAGACGAAGAATTCATCTTCAGTATCAGAACTGAATTCACAGTCCTTTCACACAAAAATCCATTCCTGGTTTCCTCCCAACCTTTCTCCATTTCTACAGCCTAATTTAGAGGCAGGGGGGGAAGAGCCTTTTTGCCATTGCTGTTGTTGAACAATTGGGAGTCAGAAACATTTGCAGATCTACTGCAAATCATCCAGAGATCTATTAGTAGATCCCAATCATCCACCCTCTGCCCACACCTGCTCTGGAGCACTCATATACTGATTAAATGTAGAGGTTTTCAGACTTGTCGAAGCACTACAGGAAATAGCCATGTAGAACACAGCAGTCCATGCAGCAGGTTCCTCCTCTATTCTTCATTCTGGTGAAAAGATCCTACCCAGGCCCTCTGTTGGATTTTATAAACATTGTGCCAATATTGTAAAGTGGTCGGGGTCACATGGTTTATTCAAGCCACGGTGGGTTGCGGCGCATGCCGTTGTGAATATGCAAGCCATTGCGAATATTCAAGTTGTGAGATCTGAAACTAGCAGGAGTGGGTTGTTGCCATGGTTAACAAACCACCCACACTCCATGATGTCGATCCATCAAAGGAGGATAGGAGAAGGGGGAGTATATGAACCCAAGGCTCATGCCTGGTTATCTATGTAACACTAAACCATGGTTTAGCTTTACATCCAAAATGGGTCAGTGTGCATATGCTAATGTACAAGCATGAATGCAGATTTGGAAACTATTATAATTTTAATAGAAATACAATTTCATAGCAGGGAAGACTGTGACCAGGTGAGCTGTGTGCCTGCCTGTTCAGTCTGTTGTTCAGGTGCTAATTGTTGATGGGAAAAATTCAAGGACTCCCCCTCCTTAGGATTCTTTATCTTAAAACTGGACAGAACAAATAAAGGAGACCTTCAAATAGAGGATGGTCCTCTGTAAAAGAGGACACATGGCCATCCAAGGCCGCAAAGCTACATAATGATAGCTTTATGAATACCTTTAAAGATGGACTGATCTTTGTAAACTGCCCAGAGAGCTTTGGCCATTGGGCAGTATTGAAATGTAATAAATGAAATGGATTAAGGGCACAGCCCTATTGATTGCATCCTTGGTGATCAGAAGCCCCTGCACTCAGAGGTGTCCAATCAGGCTCAGGTGTCAGCTGTGAGCCAGACAGCACTGTACCAACTCCATCTGCTTTGGCAGCTGCACCCCTACCTTCCCGACCATCTGCTCCCATCAGTAGTACATGCCCTGGTCTCCTCTCATTTAGACTACTGTAATGCACTCTACGTGGGGTTACCCTTGAAGATGGTTCAGAAGCTGCAGCTGGTACAGAATGCAGCAGCTCTCCTGATTAAAGGCAGCCGCCGTAGAGATCACATCAGTGCTGAAGAATTGCACTGGTTACCACTTGTTTTCCGGGCCAAATTCAAGGTGTTGGTTTTGACCTTTAAAACCCTATATGGTTCCGGCCCAGCCTATCTTAAGGAGCGCCTCCAGCAGCACCAGACAAGCCACTTAACAAGATCAGCCTCGGATGGCCTTCTCTCTGTCCCATCAGCCAGGACAGCTAGACTGGTGGGGACAAGGGAGAGGGGCTTCTCTGTGGTGTCCCCCACTGTGTGGAACTCCCTCCCTAGGGAACTCCGCCATGCCCCCTCTTTAATGAGCTTCTGCCACGCATTAAAAACGTGGCTGTTCAGGCAGGCATTTAGGGTGGGTTAGGGTATTTTTTATAATGTTTTTAATATAGAATTTTATTGTTTTAACTGTTTTGTTGTTGTACATCGCCCAGAGTGGCTGCGTGACCAGCCAGATGAGCAATTAATAAATTTAAGAAATAAATAAATCATCCAATGTAGGGGGCCAGAAGCAGTGGAAGTGATCTTCACCTCCCCATCCTCCCACCCTGCAGATTTCACTAGACAGGCTTTTTAGTGAGGGCACTTTGGAGGGGGAGGTAAGGAGGGTGGAGGAGGCTCAGGATAAATCATATCCTGGTCTCTCTGGTCTCCTCCCCTCCCTGCCTACTGGAACACCCCCTTTCCTCCTCCTCTGAGGTTGCTTTTCTGGCCCCAAACGGCAGCCATCCTGGTTCTTTCTGCACCAGCTGCAACAGGATGGGGGAGGAACGTCAGAATGCCAACTCCTCCTTCTGAAGTTGAAGAGCTGCTCCCGACCTCAGAAGGGGGAATCCAAACAATTCCATGGTCCTTGGGATGCTTGCCCAGGGACCATAAGATTGTTCTTTTAATGATGCATTATGGAATATCGGGGATGGTATTGAACTGGAAGCTTATTTGAATGATACTGTCCCACCCTAGAGCAAGTTTTGGCTATTTGCAAGCTAGTACAGGGAGCAAGGCAATAGAGTACCCAAGTTGGCAAGCAAATGGTCAAGCACACAGGTTTCAGTTCAAGGCATTTTAAGCTAAGGTGAGAGTGGTAAACAATCCAGGCAGAGGTCAGAACACCAGCAGCCAGGCAGGCAACAAGGAGCAGACAACAGCAGCACTCAAGATAGCAAGCAAGAGGTCAAACACAGTAAAGCAGTCAGGTACATTACACAGCCCAGAAGCAGGGTTGTTGAGCAGTCCAAAAGGTCAGGAACGAGGGCATCAGACACAGGGCATGATACAGGGGGCAAGGCGCACATGGCAGAGGCTAGAAGGACCAAGTTGTTCCAATGCTGGCTGGGTTTCCAGTGCAGGCTTTTAAGCTTCAAGCCAGCCAGACCCCACCCAGAGCTCAGCTGTAGCAATCAGAGCTCCCTTCCCAGAGCCTACTCCTGAGGAGTCCCTTTCTCCTGAGGAGACCTTTTCTGCAGGCAAGCACTCCTTCGCACAGGAGCCCTGCTAGCCTGCCTCTTGAAGCGATGACACTCCCTGGGATCAGGGGGTAGCTCAGCCTCTGCCTCAGAGGCAGAGTCCCTCTCTCCAGACCTGGATGGCCCAGCAGCCACTTCCCCCCAGGGTTCAGGCTCCTGTGGGGCTGGTGGCAGTCCCTGGTCTGGGCTTCTGGGACCTCCAGCTCCTCCTCCAAGGAAGACTCCTCCAGTTGGGGCATGAAAGTCAATGAAAACAAGGAAAAGGGAGAATATGAAGAACCCAGGGCATGGGTAAATAAGAAGAAGCATCACGGCATATAAAAGTTCAAGCCAGTGCACCAGGGGAAGATTAATCCAAAAGATTAATGTCCAGTACTGGGCACCACACTTTAAGAAGGATGCAGACAAACTGGAGAGGGTTCAGAGGAGGGCAACAAAGATGATCAGGGGACTGGAAACAAAGCCCTGTGAAGAGAGACTGAAAGAACTGAGCGTGTTTAGCCTTGAGAAGAGAAGACTGAGGGGAGATATGATAGCGCTCTTCAAGTACTTGAAAGGCTGTCACAGATCGGAAGGCCAGGATCTCTTCTCAATCATCCCAGAGTGCAGGACACAGAATCATGGGCTCAAGTGACGGGAAGCCAGATTCTGGCTGAACATCAGGAAAAACATCCTCACTGTTAGAGCAATACGACAATGGAACCAATTATCTAGGGAGGTGGTGGGCTCTCCCACACTGGAGGCATTCAAGTCGAGGTTGGACAGCCATCTGTCAGGGATGCTCTGACTTGGATTCCTGCATTGAGCAGGGGGCTGGACTCGATGGCCTTGTAGGCCCCTTCCAACCCTACTATTCTATGATTCTATGATTCATTAGGAATGGAGGAATCTGGAAAGAAAGAATGCTTAAAGGATTTTTTTTTTTAAGGGGAACAGCAGGTTATTCCTTCAGACTGCAATTCAATATGGCAGAGGAAAAGGTTAGTGCAATTTGTGGCTGCATGTGCTCTAATAACCCTTCCCTGTGCAATTGCAAAGTGACTCCACCTGGCATATGTTGCATTTGGTTTGGGATGGATCAATGACAAATGAGCAGGAGCTCCCAGGGGGCTGCAAAAGCAACTCCATGGCAGTCGGAGCACTTAGCACACAAGGGGAGATTTAAGTGGAAACAGGGTGGCCCCTACCTGTTGCCAAAGAGGAGGACACGGATCAGCATTAAATGTGCCTATGCCAATGCTATAGATACAAATGCAGAAATAATTATTAAAATGTAAATAGAAATGCAGCATATCTCACTGCAGCGGAGAAGATTGTGACCAGGTGACCTATGTGCCTGCTCTATCTGCTGTCCAGGTGCTAACTGCAGGTGGGCAACCTGAAGGCCCCTGTTCTCCCAGATTCTTAGGGCTCTTTATCTTTCACCTAGACATGGACTGAACAGCCTTTCAAACAGAGGACACCTTCAAATAGCATGGCCATGTTGGCAAGGGATGATGGGGGTTGTAGTCACGCTCATGGGGAGGGCACCAAATTTGGGAAGGGCTAGCTGCAAAGTCTTTTTTATACAACAGACAACAGTGGGGCTTCAATAGCAGCAGAGGCTGGTGGCTCCGATGTCAGTGGGGCTGTGAATCCGCTCTGGGTTTCAGCCAGAACTATAGAGGAGCTCTCCACGGTGCTGACCCCTATGGCTTCAGCATCTTGGAAAGCTCCTGTAGCATTCTGATTGATTCTGACTAAAACCCAGACTAGATTTACAGCCCCACTGACATTGGAGCCGCCAGCCTCCACTGTTCGATAGAAAGAATTAGTAACAATATTTAAAAAAAAAAAAAAAAAAACCAACCTTTTCTTCCTTGCTGTGTAAGTTATGCAAGATACTCTGGGTTGGCTGCAATTTTGCTTTTGCTTTAGTTTTCTCATGACTTACACTCTCCCTCTCTGTAGAATCTCATTATCTCTGCTGAAAGTAGGAGCTAGTGAACATATATTTAGAATATATGGGGGTGTAAGTAGTTTCAGATATTAATAGATATCTAAGGTCCACACACCAAACTGTTATGCTATCATTGTTGCAGCAATGTCTCCTTCATATTATTTTGTCCTCCATGCATTTGGCTATGTTCTTATGTACTTCAAAAGAAGTGATTTTCACACAATTCACTGAAATTCCTAGATAACAAGGGTACACTGTTTCAGACTTTCGCTAAATGGTTCTAATTTGTAAGATTACAAAGACTCTACGATAAGGGGGGGGAGGACTATTATAGTTGGATGGGATGTGAAAAGAACATTTTTTTATCTCAGTCAGTCAAAAACCAATATAATGTCAGCTGTCTCATATCCACAAAATGAACAGAAACCATTTTTATTTCCACCATACTATTGCAGCTACAGCATCAGGAGAGCAGCAATATTTTAAAACAGGTTTTAAAATCCAGGCTGAGATGAAAGTGGGGGCGCTATTCAGAAATATTTTCAGCAGCATTGAAAAGTGTTCTTTAAAAAGGTACAAAAATATTTGCTCATTTAGAGGGAAGGAAATGCTTCCGGAAATTGCTTCATTTGACCTCAGTGATGTCAGCACATAGCTAAGGCTGGTTGGATATATATCACTGTGACATCACCTCTTGATTACATGATCCTATTGGCTGGGATACTCATGCAGGAAGCAATGCCCTCATTATCAGTTGGCTTCATGGACCCTCAGTAATGTCATCACATAACCTAATTGGATTGGCTGTGTAGTGTCACAATATACCATTAACTTTGTGATCCCCTACTGGTTTGGATATGATTAAACGAGAACAAATAGAATGCAACAATTTGAAGAATTAAATGGCACCAAAGCAGAATTAGAATGGGAGAGGCAATAGCAGCAGAAGGGGAACATTCTCAAAACTAAAGCGTTTTCAGAATATTTCTGTCCTTCCCCCTGAAAAATTGGTCAATGTTTTCATAAATTCTGGATCTGAGCCAAAGCACATGCCCATCTTCAAGGGTCTTCAGGAATTCTACTTGGAGTGAATCAAATTTCCAAAAGCAAATCATCCCCTTTCTGAGTGAGGGAAGTTGCCGTTGGGAGATATTTCTGGTATGTTTCCATTAGACCATTTATGTCCTTGACATGTGTACGCTCTGTTTCAGGTTCACTTATAACCTGGGATGGACTTTTTCTGGCCTATGTCAATTTGCCTGTGTTCATTCATGAGTCTGTTCTGTCTGTTTCCTGAGTAATCTGCATTTATTTTTTCAAAATCCATGGAAAGATTCATATATAAATATTTATTTATATAAGTATACATATTTTTGAATGCACTTTTTCACCAAATAGACATTTCTAAGACATTTCTAAACCCTAATCAGAGTGCTCCAATATCAGACGATCTATCCTAAGTCCTGCCAGACTCTTGCCAGTAGAGTGGAAGAGAATATGGAGCCTTTCTTCATTTCCCCACACCCCCTACAGGGTTTTCCTTGTGAATGACCAGCTCCTGGGCTGATCTAAATGTAGTGATGGCAGAGAATTCCACCACGGATCTCGGTGAGGCCGAATGCCAGTGCATTCGGCCTCCTGAAATATGTGGCGGAACGGCCTGCCACCCCCCACCCCACCCCGCGAATCCCCCCTGGGATGAGACTTACCTGGGGCGGATCTTCTGGGCAGCGGCGGTGGCGGTGGCAGCTGGTCTTCTGACTGGCTGCCGCCACCGCCATTTGCAGAGTTGTGGGGGGGGGTGTGTTTTTTTTCAAGACATGATAGGCTACATAAAGATTTACGTAGCCTATCATGGCCGGGTAAAAAAAAACAACTGCGTACGCAAATGGCGGCAGCTATGGCCGCCGCCATTTGCGTTCCTTATTTTTGGTGTCTTAGTCTACGTAAATATTTACGTAGACTAAGATGGTGAAAATAAGGGGAACGCAAATAGCGTAGCGGGCGCTATTTGCGTCCCTTTTTGATTCGCCATTTTAGCCTAGGTAAATATTTATGTAGGCTAAAACGGCGAATCAAAAAGGGATGAAAATAGCGCCCGCTACGCTATTTGCGTTCCCCTTTATTTTCACCGTCATAATCTACGTAAATATTTACGTAGACTGAGATGGCCAGAATGGTGGCGGCCGTAGCTGCCGCCATTTGCGTACGCGGTTTTTTGTTTTTGTTTTTACCTAGAGCCCTCCGTGGCCGGAAATCCGGCTGTGGATGGCTCTGGCCTGGGCCTGGCTGGCTGCTCCACGGAGCCGCTGTGGAGCACAGCCGGCCATCGAGGATTCCGGGGGGGAGGAACGGAGCGCCTCCTCCCTGTCGAGGATTCCGGGGGGAGGGACAGAACGCCTCCCCCCCCATAAACATAATCCGCGAACAGGTAAGTCACTTTCGTACATCCCTATCTAAATGTTCCCCCAGGTTGGGAGTGTGGTTGGAGGCTGGGAGCTCCCACTGGCAAACCCCCAACATGCTCCTTTCCCTTCTCCCAAAGTTGTAGTTCTGACCTCAGGGAGGAAGCTATCAGTAGGGATGTACGAAAGGGACTTATCTTGTCCCGCAGCTTTTTTCGTGGTGGGGGGGAGGCGCTTCGCTTCTCCCCCTGAAGTTCATGCAAGCGGGGGGTGTCTTCCCGCCTCGCCCGGCTGAAATTCAGGCCGGGGGGGAGGCTTCCCGCCTCGCCCCCGGCTGAAATTCAGGCCGGGGAGAAGCGCCCCGTCTCCCCGGCTGCGAACTTCAACAGAAAAGTAAAACAAAAAACAAAAACGCCCCGTGATAGGCTATGTAACGATTTACGTAGCCTATCACGGCTAGATCTGCAAAGTCAGCCGTGATAGGCTATGTTAATCATCACGTAGCCTATCACGGGTGACTTAAAAAAAAAAAAAGCATGTACGCAAATGGCAGCCCCCATAGGGAGCCGCCATTCGCGTTCCTTATTTGGTCGCTGTAGTCTACGTAAAGATTTACGTAGGCTACGGCGAAAATAAGGGCAACGCAAATAGCGTTGCCCTTATTTTCGCCGTAGTCTACATAATCTTTACGTAGAGTACAGCGACCAAATAAGGAACGCGAATGGCGGCTCCCTATGGGGGCCGCCATTAGCCGTACGCGCTTTTTTTTTTTTTAAGTCACCCGTGATAGGCTACGTGACGATTTATGTAGCCTATCACGGCTGACTTTGCAAATCTAGCCGTGATAGGCTACGTTAATCGTTACGTAGCCTATCACGGGGGCGTTTTTTTTTTTTTTACTTTTCTTGGAATGGCGGCGGCGGCAGCCGGTCGAAAGACCGGCTGCCACCCCCGCCCCTGTCGAAGCCCTGCCGAACCGCCGCTGCGACCCGCCACCAGGAGCGACGTTCGGGAAAGGTAAGTCCCATCCCGGGGGGGGGCGGGGGGGAGAATTTCTCCCCGAAACTACTTCGGGGGGCCGAATACGTCAGCACTTGGCCCCCCGAAGTTTCGGCGAGAAATTCTCTGACACCCCTAGCTATCACAGTGGCTGGAAGGGGCTGAGAGATGTGATCCATGTTCAGATTTTCCTCTCTGTAGTTGGAGCTCTGCGTAGTGCCTCGAAGAGGAAAACCCACACAATCCTGTGTCCCTGGGACACCATCCCCAGGGCCATAGGTTTACCCTCTAAATGAAATGTATGTAAATGTACACATTTCTAAGTGTATTTTATCATAAAGCATGCATTTTAAAATGTGTTTTGGTATTTTATTTTTAACCAAGAACTGCATCACGAAATTCAGAAAAGTGGAAAATCTGAAGCACGATTATGTTCCAGTCTGCGCATTAATCCAGGAGACAGGGATTAGGTTAATTCATATTGTAATTTGCACATTTATTTAATTTTTTTAAAAAAATAAGGTATTTTTAACCTGCCATTCACCCTAAGATAGCAGGGCAGTAAAAAAAAAAAAAAAATCGAAATATACCACAATAAAAACATAAAATATTACAATAAAAACAGATCAGAGGCATAAGAAGCAGAGCAATAAGCTCAAAAACACCCATCACATTGTAAAATGCCTGGGCAAATAAATAAGTTTTAACCTGCCACTGAAATGATAGCAGTGTCAGCGCCATTTGAGCTTCAATGGGAAGGACATTCCAGAGATGAGGTGCCAACACATAGAAGGCCCTCTGCCTAGTTCCTGCACAAGCATCCTCTGACAAAGGTATCCAGAGGAGAGTCTCCTCTGAAGATCTTAAGACTGAGATCTTCCTTAAGTCCAAGATCAAATTCCTCAAGCGTCTCAACCTTGCATGGTTTATCAGTGTCATTTAGCTGGTTCCAGGTTTTGGAGGGCCCTTGGGGAAGATTGCTCCAGTGGGCCCCCTCCCTCAAAGAGTCCACCTTCTCATTGCCATTGTCACCAGCTCCTTTTGCACCTCGTTCTCTTTCTTCTCATTGGTACCCCTCGCTCGTTTGACAGGCAGAGAGCCAGTAAGCAAGTAAGCAGTGGCATCCACTGTTCTTCCTCCTCATCACCACCATTGTCTGGGCCACAGTGAGAGGCAGGTGAACAAGCAGGTTGCAGTGACAAGGAGGAAGAGCCACTCCAGGGGGCTTTTGTCAGTGGGACCATGCTGGGGTGTGGGGCCTCAGCTGGCGCCCCACCATGCCTACCTTGACACCTGCCCTGGTCCCACAGCAGTTTGCTGAGGTCCAGTAAACTCTTGATTTGCATTCAGATCAGATAGAGTCATCTCATGACCGTACACTGCAACAACAAAACCTAGCAACTTGTTCTGTACTCTTGCTTGTTTGATCAGCCTCATCGGAGGACTCCATCATGTGCACTTCCTGCTGGAGCTGTCTCAGCATCATTGTCCTTTTCACTGCAGAACAACTGTCCTTGACTATTGCTGACAGATCTCAAATGGTCTGTCAACGAGGATGACAGAACGCTCTGTGCAGCACGGCGGTAACTGCCTCCATTTCTTCCCTGCCCCTACCACAAAATGTCTGCACTGTACAGCACAGAAAAAGCACAACAAGAACGTCTCTCAACATGGCTGGATTCAGGTCTTCAGTTGCATTTAAAAAATAATAATTTCAACAATCTCTTCATCTTCTCTCAGGCCTTTCTTTAAAGCCCAAGCTATCTCTTTGACACAGTTCACATAAAGCCAACATAGTTTGTCCACTGAGGATAGAGAGAAAGCAATAGTTATCAGACAATGGCCGCGTTCGGATGGTCGAATCCGGGCTTAATAAAGCCAGGCTATGCACAAGTTCCGTACGCCCACTTAGCCCGTTTGCTGGCATTTTGCTCCTATCTTCGCACGAGCGGTGAAACAAACAGTTGTGTAGTGGACCCAGCACTCACACGGACACAGCACTGGCACTTTTTTAGTATCTGCCCTCAGAATTCTGTATTCCCTCTGAACTTACCTGCAATCATCACAGTAGCTGGGGGGCAGGGGATGAATTTTCTCAGCAACAGTATATAGTTGTGAGCTGTCCCTGTTGTGATGCAAAGTATTTGAGGGCGTCCTGGTCTTGAATGGGCATTTAAGAGCCATTGGCTTTACAGATTACCTGCTCCTGGTAGAGATGGAAACAGCTAGAATTGGTT
Organism: Heloderma suspectum; assembly: GCF_057233095.1. Classification (NCBI taxonomy): domain Eukaryota; kingdom Metazoa; phylum Chordata; class Lepidosauria; order Squamata; family Helodermatidae; genus Heloderma; species Heloderma suspectum. The sequence goes on along the minus strand of NC_139460.1, from coordinate 30,941,365 downwards.
TGTTGATATGGATCAACACAGCTGTCTGCATTTTGGGCCTCTCCTTGGGGTGTGTTGCTATGAGGAAAGTCATGATGAATGCCTGCACTTTGAAATTCACCACTACACCAGTGGAAACAAACAAGGAAGCTGCAGTTAATCATAGTTTCCCAACTGGGAATGAGGGTTAATGGCTTCCAAACAAGCCAGGATTTGGAAGCCAACTTTAAAATTGGCTTCCAAATCCTGGCTTGTTTGGAAGCCGTTAGCCCTAGTTCTTAGTTCACACATAATGGAAAGCTGTGTTTAACTGGGGCTTCTTTGCTTGCTTGTGTGAAGGGAGGAATGAACCAACAGCAAAGGGGCTAAGTGTGGAAGCAAGATTGTCTGAATTGGGTCAATATGTCAGATCTGAAAATTTTGTTTAATTTTCTTTCACGTATTTTACATTTCATATAGGGATGTACGAAAGTCACTTACCTTATGACAAAATTGATTCGCGGTGGGGGGGAGGCACTCCGTCCCTCCCCCTGAAATTCTGGCCGGGGGGGAGGCGCCCTGTTCCTCCCCCCTGAAATTCTGGCCGGGGGGAGGCACCCCATCCCTCCCCCCCAAAATTCTGGCCGGGGGGGAGGCGCCCCGTCCCTCCCGCCGTGAATCCTGGCCGGCCGGGAACGCAAATGGCGGCGGCCGTAGCCACCGCCGTTTGCGTCCCTGCAGTCAGCCGTGATAGGCTACGTAAATGTTTACGTAGCCTATCACAGCTGAGTAAAACAAAAACAAAAACCGCGCATACGCAAATGGCGGCGCCCATTGGAGATTCGCCCAAGGTAAGTCCTGTCCCGGGGGGGGGGGGGGGCAGGCCATTTCGCCACCGATTTCGGGAGGCCGAATGCGCTGGCATTCAGCCTCCCTGAGATTCGTGGCGAAATTCTCTGACATCCCTAATTGTATAGCAATTAATTTACACACTAGTAAATGGACCCAGCTTCTCACAGGCTGGACTAGCCCTTCATTTGACATAGTGAAGCCTTCAAGCAAACTTATACAGCTGGCAGAATTGGACACTTTGTGCCTGCCCCATCTGAGTGAAGCCATGCCCACTGGCACCCCTAGGCATGGCCCCTGCCATAGGGCAGCCCTATAGCCTCTGGAAGGAGGGGGCTGCCCACTCCTTCTCCCTGGGGGTTGGGGCTACCCCGCAGCAGCTGGCGGGGCAGGTGTATGACTCTGTTCCTTAGCCTACTAATCTCCCTTGGCTTCCGACTGTATGGACGGCAAAGCTATGTTCTAGTCAGGGATGTCTCCCCCTAGTGACTGAAGATGTTACTGCAGGCTTCAACCACACAGACACATTTAAATAATGTAAATTAATTAATGCTTTTTAAAAACAAAATAACCCTGAGGTGCACACCTCTAGGGCCCCCTTAATATGCACACCAAGTTTCAGGTGCCTAGGTTTCACAGTCCTGGTGCCACGGTACTGATGGGCAGCAGACAGACTCGCATCCTCTTTTATTAATAGAGATCCACATACATATGTACCCTCACCCGACTTTGGTACACAGAATCGCACTGGGTTTCCTGTCAGGAGCTGGGAGTGAGATAGCGAGCTGAGTAATTCAGCTGATGTGCCATACAAATCATTTCCAGGACAGCCCTCATTATGTTGCCAAGGTGGGCTGTGGACTACTGTCATAGCAGACGGGTTTTATTATTTGGCAGGCAGTACCAGGATGGTGTGAAGTGCTCATTATTTCCAACAGGAAATTCATGTATTGCTAGTAAAGCTGTAAATTATAAAAATATTTTTTTGATCAAGTAAGCATTTGGCTTTTAACCAATATAATCAACTCATTAAGTGATTGCATTTAAATACATTTACATACTGAAAAGCCTCAATAAAATAATAATGCTTAGCATTCCCAGGGCGTTTTAAAAAGCACTTCGCATCCATTATCGCAGACATCCTTAACAACAGCAAGAAGGCTACAGTTTAGGTCACTCCAAATGTTACAGATGGAGGGCTGAGGGGTGACAGTGCAATCCTATGCACTGTATTTATTTCGACGTCAGGGTCAAACTATGTTAAACACCTGATTTAATGTCACATGTATCTTTTTTTAAAAAAAAACATAAAAACAGCTGCTGTGGGGGTGACGTCAGGATCGGGACCATGGCAGATAGGGAGGGGGAGTTTAACCCTTTCCCCCCTGCCACGATCCTCATAGAGTGGCCAGGTGTCCTACTGTACAGAGGACAGTCCTCTGTGTGAAGGTATCCTCTGTTTGAAGGGCTGTCCAGTCCAAGTCTGGTTTAAAGCCAAAGAACCATGAGGAAGGAGAGGAGTAGGGGCCTTGAACAGTTACCACCTGGACTACAGACTGAGCAGGCACACTGATCAACTCGTCAGTCTTCTTAACTATGGTGAGATGTTCTTTCTTTATTTATTTTCTTAATCGCCCATCTGGCCGATCACTCTGGGCGATGTACAGCAATACAACAGTTTTAAAACAATAAAATTCTACATTAAAACATAATATTTCTAAAAATACCCTAACCCACCCCAAATGCCTGCCTGAACAACCACATTTTTAATGCGTGGCGGAAGCTCATTAAAGAGGGGGCATGGTGGAGTTCCCTAGGGAGGGAGTTCCACAGAGTGGGGGCCACCACAGAGAAGGCCCTCTCCCTCGTCCTCACCAGCCTAGCTGTCCTGGCTGATGGGACAGAGAGAAGGCCATCCGAGGCTGATCTTGCTGAGCGGCCTGTCTGGTGTTGCTGGAGATGCTCCTTAAGATAGGCTGGGCCAGAACCATGTAGGGTTTTAAAGGTCAAAACCAACACCTTGAATTTGGCCAGGAAAACAAGTGGTAACCAGTGCAACTCCTTCAGCACCAGAATGATGTGATCACGCCAACGGCTGCCTTTAATCAGGCGAGCCGCCGCATTCTGTACTTATAGTTATAATTTCTAAATGTGCACCTATGAATACAGTGCATGCTGAGTGGACATATTAGTAACTGACTGTTGGGATGGGGGGACAGAAAACCAGTGGAGAGGGGAATGCAATGCGGTGTTCTGGAAGAGGGCAGCATTTCAGCTAGCCAGCCATGAACAGGAGCACTCCGCACTGCTTCCAATTTCCAAAGCACCTTCTCACCTTTCTCTTCCTCACTACATGTGGTGGATAACTTCCTCCTATGGAAAGCAGAGGTAGGAACTAGAGGATCGGCTATCCTTGACTTGACTTTCTCATCCAAGTGGGAACAAATGATACCGCCAAGCGGAGCTACGAAGAGATCATGTCAGACCTTGAAGCCTTGGGAAGGAAACTCAAGAACTTTGGGGCCCAGATAGTTTTCTCATCCATCCTTCCAGTAGTTAGAATAGGGACAGAAAGGGAACGAAAAATACTCCGGGTGAATGACTGGCTACGACGGTGGTGCCGACGAGAAAGATTTGGATTCTGGGACCACGGCTTATACTTCCTGGAAGATGGGCTGTTGGCAAGGGATGGGTTGCACCTCACAAAGGCTGGGAAGAATGTGTTTAGCCACAGCATGAAGAACTTCATCAGGAGGGCTTTAAACTGAATCTTACGGGGAAGGGAGATGTAATGTTGGGGGTAACAATGGACGTAGGTGCATGCACTGCAACGGAGAGAACAGCTCTGATAGAGCGCAATAATAGGGATGTATGAAAGTCACTTACCTTTTCGAAGGGTGACATTCGTGGGGGGGGGAGGCGCTCCGTCCCTCCCACTAAAATTCTGGCCAGGGGGGGAGGCGCTCCGTCCCTCCCCCCTGAAATTCTGGCCAGGGGGGGCAGGCGCTCCATCCCTCCCCACCCGAATCCTGGCTGGCCAGGTCCGCAAATGGCGGCAGCTGTAGCCGCCGCCATTTGCGTCCCTGCAGTCAGCCGTGATACGCTACGTAAATGTTTACGTAGCCTATCACGGCTGATTTAAAAGAAAAAAAAACGCGCGTATGCAAATGGCGGCGCCCATGGGCGCCGCCATTTGCGTTCCTTATTTTGACTCATCTTAGTCTATGTAAACATTTACGTAGACTAAGACAGCGAAAATAGGGGGAACGCTAATAGCGTAGATTTAAATGTTTACGTAGACTAAGACGGCGAAAATAAGGGGAACGCAAGTAGCGTAGCATCTACGCTATTTGCGTTCCCCTTATTTTCACTGTCTTAGTCTACGTAAATGTTTACGTAGACTAAGACGTGTCAAAATAAGGAACGCAAATGGTGGCGCCCATGGGCACCGCCATTTGCGTACGCACGTGTTTTTTTTCTTTTAAATCAGCCATGATGGGCTACGTAAACATTTACGTAGCCTATCACAGTATTTTTTTAAAAATCTAGCCATGATAGGCTATGTAAATCTTTACGTAGCCTATCATGGTTTTTTGTTTTGTTTTGTTTTGTTTTTACTGGAAATGGCGGTGGTGGTGGCCGGTCGGAAAACCGGCTGCCACAGACAACGACGCCAAACCACCACCAAACTGCCACGGGAGCCGCCGCCGGAGCCACCGCTGCCAGGAAGATCTGCCCAAAGTAAGTCCCGTCCCAGGGGGGTGGGGGGGGAGACCGTTTTGCCACTGATTTCGGGGGGCCGAATGCACTGGCATTCAGCCTCCCCGAGATTCGTGGCGAAATTCTCTGACATCCCTACCCAATAATAGTCTTCAGACACATGTAGGAAGAAAGCCAGACTATGAAGCACATGGTCTTCGATATCTATATACTAATGCCCAGAGTATGGGAAACAAACAGAACAAACTTGAACTCTTAATACAGGAGGGAAATTATGACTTGAAAGGTATAACTGAGACTTGGTGGGATGACTCTCATGACTGGAATACAGCAATTGAAGGATATCACTTGTTCAAAAAGGAACAGGAGGAGCAGAAAGGGAGGTGGGGTTGCACTGTATGTGAAAAATACATATATCTGCACAGAAATACAGGAGGAGGAGCTTGGTAGCCCCATCGAGAGCATCTGGATCAAAATAAATGGAGCAAAGAATAAAAGGAACATGGTGGTCAGAGTCTACTACTAGCCACCCAACCAAGGAGAAGACAAGGATGAAACTTATGAAAAGCATTAGCCAATGTTTTAAGGAAGCATGATGTAGTAGTAATGGGGGACTTCAGTTTCCCTGGTATTTGTTGGGAGACAAATTCTGCAAAACATGGCCCCTCCAGGAAATTCCTGACTTGTGTGGTGGATAACTTCCTCCTACAGAAAGTAGAGGAAGGAACTAGAGGATTGGCTATCCTTGACTTGATCCTAACCAACAGAGATGACTTAGTAGATAAAGTAGCAGTTACTGGAACTCTGGGGGAAAGCGACCATGTTGTACTTGAGTTCTTGGTTCTAAGGGAAGCAAAAGCCGAGTGTAGTCAAACGTGTATCCTAGATGTTAGGAAAGCTGATTTTCATAAACTCAGAACAATGATCAGTAAGGTCCCATGGCAAGCAACGCTAACAAGAAAAGGAGTCCAAGATGGGTGGGAGCTTTTTAAAAAGGAAATTCTCACGGCACAATTACAAACAATTCCAACAAGAAGAAAAGGTGGAAGACAACAGAAGAAGCCAATGTGGCTTCAACAAAAGCTTAGGGATGACCTGAAAACAAAAAAGCACACATATAGGAAGTGGAAAGAAAGCCAAGTAACAAAGGAAGAGTACAGGCAGGTAGCACAGAATTGCAGGGATGGCGTCAGGAAGGCTAAAGCTGAGAACGAGCTGAGGTTAGCGAGGGATGCTAAAAACAACAAAAAGGCTTTCTTCAGCTATGTGCATAGTAAAAGGCAGAGAAAAGAAATGGTTGTTCAGCTATTAAATAAGGATGGCAAAACAATAACAGATGACAAAGAAAAGACAGAAGTGCTCAATTCCTACTTTGGCTGAGTCTTCTCCCAAAAGAGGGTCTATGACCCCCCCGGCAAAGGCGAAGTACAGGCTGAAGGGGCAGGATTGCAGCTTGAGATCGATAGGCATATGGTCAAGAAACACCTAATTACCTAATTTGAATGAGTTCAAATCTCCAGGGCCAGATGAACTGCATCCTAGAGTAATAAAGGAACTGGCAGAAGAACTCTTAGAACCGCTGTCTATTCTCTTTGAGAAATCATGGAGGACGGGTGACGTGCCAGATGACTGGAGGAGGGCTAATGTTGTCCCTATCTTCACAAAGGGTAAAAAGGAGGAACCTGGGAACTACAGACCAGTCAGTCTGACATCAATCCCTGGGAAAATTCTGGCGCAGATGATAAAGCAATCCATCTGGAAGCACCTTGAAACAATGCAGTGATTACTCAAAGCCAACATGGATTTGTCAAAAACAAGTCCTGCCAGACAAATCTGATCTCATTTTTTTATCAAGTAACCTCCCTTGTAGACCATGGGAATGCTGTAGACATCATATGCCTCGACTTCAGCAAAGCTTTCGACAAAGTGCCCCATGATATCCTGATGAGCAAACTAGCTAAAAGTTGGCTAGATGAAACAACGATCTGGTGGATCCACAGTTGGCTACAGAATGGGACTCAAAGAGTGCTTATCAATGGGACCTTCTCAAACTGGGGAGAGGTAATGAGTGGGGTACCGCAGGGCTCAGTCCTGGGCCCAGTGCTCTTCAACATTTTTATTAATGACTTGGAGGAGGAGGTGCAGGGAATGCTGATCACATTTGCAGATGACACAAAATTGGGTGGGATAGCTAATACCTTGGAAGACAGAAACAAAATTCAAAGTGAGCTGGATAGACTGGAGCACTGGGCAGAAAACAACAGAATGACATTTAATAGGGATAAATGGCAAGTTCTGCACCTAGGAAAAAGAAACCAAATTCACAGTTACAAGATGGGGGATACGTGGCTCAACCACACTACAAGCGAGAAGGATCTTGGAATTGTTGTCGATCACAAGCTGAATATGAGCCAACAATGTGATGTACCTGCAAAAAAAGTGGTAAGATAAGCTGGGGCACAGCCAGGTTTTTTTAAGAGAGGTATGGGATGAGAACAGCCAAAGGGGATTGCAGCTAATCACTGGGAACCTTAAACCATTTTCCTTGCGCATTATTTCCCATGACCTGATTATGCCAAGTAAGAGCAATCCACCCATCCATGCTACACGGATTTAATGAAGTAACAGCCTCACAAATTGTAACAGGCCAGTGGCATTCACAGAACTGCCAATGCCTGTCAGAATTTATTGGGATCCCCATTTGGTCATAGCTTAATTTTACTTAAAAATTACATTCAAAGGACTAACAGAAACTGACAATTTCTGAAGAGTGTTTTCCAGCATATTGAGCAATCTAGACCAGGAGACAGCAGTGGAGCAAAGGCCTGGTCCTGACACAGAGTAAGTAGTGTAGCACTCCTGCAGTCAAGGACTTGGGACCAACTGATGCCATTTTTCTGAGCACTTTTCTGGGACAGCACAGGATGTTCTGCTTCAATCCAAGGCATGCTTACTTAGGAGTAACCTCTACTGAACAGCAGGTGACAGTGATGTCCAGGAGTGGCTTTCTGTATGCTCTGTATACTTCACCAGCTGGCCTCTTCCTGGAGAAATCAGAACCAGTCAACCAGTGCAATCCTATCAAGTTCTAATCAGTCCAGTTGAATTCAATGGGGTTTACTCCCAGGTAAGTGGGTATAGGATTGCAGCCTTAGTTGTCTGTGTATTAGGCTGTACTGCTATACCCAGTTTCCTGGAAGTAAGCCCCACTGAACATAATGGGACAGACTTTTGGGTAGATACTTTATTTATTTGCAACCTTAATATCCTGCCTTTCCTCCAAGGAGCTCAGGCTGGATTCATGGTTCTCCTCCCCTGCCCCCTGCCCCGTTTTGTCCTCACAATATTCCTGTGAGTTAGTTCAGGCTGAGAAAGACCTACTGGCCCAGTGACCACCATGGCTGAGTGACATTTTGAACCCGAGTCTTTCTTCACAATCCTAGTCCAATCCTCTAACCACTACATAGGATTGCACTTCCCTAGCAGGCCTTGAAGGGGGAGCAGGATTGCACGGTGACAGACGAGTGTTCTGTTGTGTGAATTAGGTCACAATGGGACATTAACGCACTTGTGTTGCAAGGGGAAAGAAATATGGATAACAAGTCTAAGGGCTTCTCCACATGGGGTTAATTCATGAGATCAAGAATGATTATTCATGAAATTTTGTGGGTCCTTTACACAACGTCATCAACCTCCAGGGCCTCTCCCATGGTTTATGACCTTTATCCCGCCTTTGCAAAGTGTGGGGAAAGACCGATTTTTCTCTAGAAAGCGCTATGAAGGGCTTTACCTGCTGGGTACTTCCCTAGTGGCGCTATAACAGTAGTGCCATCTAGTGGCTGTAAAATGACACATATAGAACTTGCTGAGAAATAAAAACACATGTCAGCCTGAGTAAAGGAGCCAATCTTAATCCCACAAAGAATCCAGAAGCGCCAGTAAGGATGCAGGATTTTAGCCTCATGTGATGAAGCCCTAATTAAACAGACTCTGTGGCTTACTAGAGCCAGGCCCTTATTTCCTGTCTATTTTGGCTTGGGTTCAGACATGTGGTCTGTCTTGGTGCTTTGGATGTACTGAGTCACACAATGACTTAAAATAGGAAATAATGCTTTTTTAACTAAGAAAGTCACATTCAAACTCATACCATTTCTCCTTAATCCAAAAAAATGATGAAAATAAAGTTAAGCTTGCAATATTTTGCTAGCAAAAGGGTATGTCTCCTCTCAAGAATCTTTGACACAGAGCTGAAGAAAAACCCAAGAAGCAAGACGAATGCAGAACCCTGCCTCTGGAGCAAAGCCCTCGCTTATACCTTAGCATCTTGCCAGCTTCTATTCCCATTACCATAAATGGAAACTCTTAACGCTCTAAGCTCGCTGATGAGTTACAGCATAAAACTTTACATGCATAAAACAAACGTAGAAATAACTATAATAGTTAAAACAGAAATACTATTTCATGGTGGGGAAGACTGTGGCCGGGTGACCTGTGTGCCTGCCTGCTCGGTCTGCTGTCAAGGTGCAATTTAAGGCAATTTAAGGGCCCCTGTTCAACCTCATTATGGTTCTTTATCTTTAAGCCAGACTTGGACAGCACAGCCCTTCGAATAGGGAATGGTCTTCTGGCAGCCCTTCAAACAGAGGCTCTGTAGGAGAGGACACATGACCATCCCAGACATAACACCTAGTTCTGGCCTCAATCTTAAATGCATATTTTTGGAATCTCAGTGCCAGCAGTATACCAACCTGAAGTCCTCAAAGCTATAAAAAGAATGAATAAAAATGTAACTCTGGGGAGGGGGGGTAGAGAAAAATTGTTAAACCTTTCGGGCTCTTGTTATTCTTTTGGTTGAACATAGACATTTCTGCCTTGGTTTATGTCTGGAGAAAGATGCCTCCGCATCTCTCAGTTCATTGATATGAATGCCGACAGACACTTAATTTATGGCCGTAATTGCTTTGAAGTTAGCTCCCGGCATTTGCAGCTGTTTGTTCCCAGTCATTTGCATCTGGCCTCCAGGAGACTTTCCTCCCGTTCATTTTGTTCTGCAGTCCCAGTCGGTAGTCACTGTTTATGGCAAGATTTGTCTTCTACAGAACCTGCCTCCTCTCCCATCAAGGTCTTCATTATTTAACTACCAACAATGCAATCACCTCCCCATTTTTACTAATGGCACTCAATTGCATTGCACTCAATGATGTTGTTATGGTTAGCATGCATCACCACATCAGCCACTGTGCTCTGTTGCAATCTCTGAGCCATTCCAGTCCCACATTAAGACAAAGCACAGCTGTGTAAGTAATGATTTAACTTGTCCCCATGAAATAAATGGGAAGAGGGGACAATGCACGTGCGTATGCAATTTTAATACATTTTTATCCCACTTTCTCCCAAAAACCTCAAGGTGGTGGTTCTCCCTCCATCATTTTATGCCCATAACAAGGTGGTGAGAAAGGCTAGGCTTACACGATCTTCCTTCTCTCCACTGGATCTTCACAACAACCCTGTGAGGTAGACTAGGTTGAGAGTCAGTGACTGGCCCAATGTCACCCAGTGAGCTTCATGGCCAAGTCAGAATTTGAACCCAGGACTCCTTGATCCATGTCTGGCATGCTCAGCACTATTCTACACTGGCTGTCCCATACTATTCGGTGGCGGAATTGCTTTACTGTGTCAGGCTCCAGGAATGAAGACAGTGGGAAGAAGCTGTGGCGCATTCTGTCCTGCCTACTGCTCTCTCGGGCAGAGCAACCTAGGGTGGCCACATACGCATCACCAAAAAAAGAAGACAAAAGAGGGGACAGATTTGCATACAATTTGCATATGCTAATTTACATGTGTATGCATGCGCATTTTAGAAATAATTATTATAATTTAAATAGAAATACCTTTTCACAGAGGGGAAGTCTGTGACCGTTCTGTGTGCCTGCCTGTTCAGTCTGCTGTCCACATACTCATGGTTGATGGGCAACTGCAGGGGCCCTACCTGCTCTCTCTTCTTAGGGGTCTTTGACTTTAAACTGGACAGGACAACCCTTAAAATAGAGGACACCTTCAAACAGAAGATGATCTTCTGACAGCCTTTCAAAAAGAGGACTGCCCTCTGTAAAAGAGGACACATGGCCACCCTAGATCCTAAGTGATTTTTATTTTTTGGAATTCCGCACCCCTTGAAGCATACATAGCTGAGGGCCCTGATCCTGGGGCTTCTAGGGGAGATGGATAGACTTTGGAGCCAGCAGATCCAAGGTCATCCACACCTCATCCCCAGAACACACTGGTTTAGGGCAGATCTACACCTGCAAAGCTTTCCATGGGCATAACTGAGGATGGAAATCTCTAAGCAAGCTGATATCTGGGTTTTCTCATCTCGCATCTGGAACACATGCTAAGTATAGCATATTGAAAAGAAAATGGCATTTTCATAACTTACCAATATATGATTTGATTGTTGATGCCCATCTTCACCTTTGTCGAGGTTGTATCTAGGGATGTACGAAAGTGACTTACCTTTAACGAAATTTGATTCGAGGTGGGGGGGAGGCGCTCTGTCCCTCCCCCCCCGAATCCTGGCCGGCTGGGTGCGCAAATGGCCGGGGCCATAGCCGCCGCCGTTTGCATCCCTGCAGTCAGCCGTGATAGGCTACGTAAATGTTTATGTAGCCTATCACGGCTGATTTAAAAGAAAAAAACACATGCGCGTATGCAAATGGCGGCGCCCATGGGCGCCGCCATTTGCATGCCTTATTTTGACACGTCTTAGTCTACATAAACATTTACGTAGACTACGGCGAAAATAAGGGGAACACAAATAGCGTAGCATCTATGCTATTTGCGTTCCCCTTATTTTCGCCGTCTTAGTCTATGTAAATGTTTATGTAGACTAAGATGTGTCAAAATAAGGAACGCAAATGGCGGCGCCCATGGGCGCCGCCATTTGCGTACGCGTGTGTGTTTTTCCCCTTTAAATCAGCCGTGATAGGCGACGTAAACATTTACGTCGCCTATCATGGTATTTTTTAAAAATCTAGCCATGATAGGCTACGTAAATCTTTACGTAGCCTATCACTTTTTTTTTTTTTTTACTGGAAATGGTGGTGGTGGCAGCCGGTCAGAAGACCGGCTGCTGCCGCCGCCGATCCGCCGCCGGAGCCGCCACCGCCGCCAGGAGGATTCGTCCAAGGTAAGTCCCGTCCCGGGGGGGGCAGGGGGGCAGACCGTTTCGCCACCAATTTCGGGGGGCCGAATGCGCTGGCATTCGGCCTCCCCGAGATTCGTGGTGAAATTCTCTGACATCCCTAGTTGTATCTGAGTCAGTTGCTCCATGTTCCCCACTCTAGTTGTGCTGCTGAAAGAGGGAGATTTTGTACTCTGGCCCTGGAAATGGGGAACACAGAGCCCGAAAAGTGCTCCTTCAAAAATGGGATGGCCCAGTTTTCTGCACATTCAGGCAGGTGTTCTTTTAATCTGCCAGCTTTCCTTCTGGTCTCACGTGCACCTCTTTTCATTTATGCTTTTCTTTATTCTTAACAGCAAGGAATGAGGAAAGTTCTGCTTTTATCCTTAGACTGCTGGGCTGCCAGAATTATTTAATTGCCTCCTTTGATCTGAGTTGTCCTCATTTTCATTTTTGGCACATGGGATCTATGAGAAGCACTATTATTATGAGTGAATAACGATGCTGCTTGGGGTGCAATAAAGAGCCTGCTCTTGAACTGTCTGGATAAGGCTCTCCTGCAGCATCTAAAGGCCCAGTACCCCAGCCTGACAGATAATTTTCCACGTGAAATAAGTGAGTGTCTGATTTATTTATTGCAGGAGAGATGCCTGACCTTACAAAAGGCAGGGGGTAGAGGCTGGTGACTCCAATGTCAGTGAGGCGGTGACTCCACTCCAGCTTTCAGTCAAAACCAGTCAGAACGCTAAAGGAGCGATCCAAGGTGCAGAGCACCTGACTGAAACCTGGAGCAGATTCACTGCCCCCTGACATCAGAGCCCCTAGCCTCCACTGAGTGCAGCAGGGGTGAGGGATCCTTGGGGGAGGCAGTGCGTCTCTATGCACACAGAGACACATTGCACAAACATAACTTCACCTGTATTCTCCCAGTTTCTGCTAGCACAATATCACTTGCGTTAATGGAATGACACAGTTGGGTACTGCCCATGATCACCCTAGTGCTAGCAAACCATGGCAAACTCATGCTCCATCCCCAGGAAATGGGAGAGGACCCCAATAATGCTGCAAATCCTGGCAGAGCAAAACAAAGCTGAATAGAAGCCGTACTCTGCCATTTCTGAGTACCTCTCCCTAGAAGCTACTGTGTCACCTCGTGGGCCTCCAGGGAGAGCTACCATTTCCTGATGGGTATGGTGCTGGAGGGAGCAAAGTATAATTGTCTTACACTCCTATTAGGGCTGAAAAGCAAAAAGGGATTGGTAAGAGTTTCAAAAGGATCTCTCCAAACTGGGGGAATTGGTAACAAAATGGAAAAGATGGTTCAATGAAAGTAAAGTGATGGATATTGGGGCAAAAAATCCTTACTTCACCTCTATACTGATAGGGTCTGAACTGCCATTGACTGACCAGGAGAGAAATCTTGGCATCATGGTAAATAGCTCAATGAAAATATCAACCCAGTGTGCAGCAGCTACAAAAGAGACAGGTTTCATATTAGGATCATTAGGAAAGGGACTGAAAATAAAACTGACAATATCCTAACACCTTTATATAAACCTATTGTGCAACAGCACTTGGAATACTGTGTACAGTTCTGATCACCACACCACAAAAAGGACAGCATAAGGCTGGAAAGGGTGAAGAGAAAGGCATCCAAAATGTTCAAGGAGCTGGAACAACACCCTGATGAGGAAAGGTTACAACATTTGGAGCTATTTAGTTTACAGGGGAAAGTAAGTAAGTGGGGACATGATAAAGGTGAATAAAATTATGCATGGTGTAGAGAAAGTGGATAGGGGGAAACTCAGTACCCAAGGTCTGGGGGAGGTCTTGGAGGAGGAACAACATCAGTCCAGCCACCATTTTGGAGCGATGGCTAGGCATGTAGGCATGTAGCCCGAGCGATGGCTAGGCATGTAGCCGATGGTTTACACGCTTGTGAGTGTAAGCCATCGTGAGAGTCTCAGGCTGGGGAACTGACAAACTGATGGTGCAGAAATGAAGGAGCACAAAACACCCGCTTTTTACCTAAAAGGGGATAGAAAGACACAGCAGGGCCCCTCAAATACAAAACATCCACTGAAGTGTCACACCGCCACGCTCACAGGACTGCGCACAGCTGCGCATTTCAGTATAATGGCAAGAAAAAGGGCACAGCGAGTCTGTAAGGGAACTGCGCAGTACATCGTGAGGGTATCGCAGGGCATGCTGATTCGAAGCCATATTGCTGTGCAGTTGCAACAGGGTGGGAGGTGAAAGCGGTGCCATGTAGCTGGCGGCCCAGTCACTGGGGAAAACAGTGGGACATGGCTATTACCTTCATGTCAGTGGCCAGTGGCCAACATCCCCTTCCTGGGCAAGGTGCTTGAGCGGGTGGTTGTAGGACAGCTCCAGGCACTCTTGAATGAAACGGATTATCTAGATCCATTTCAATCGGGCTTCAGGCCTGGTTTTGGAATGGAAACTGCCTTGGTCGCCCTGTGGGATGACCTCTGCCGGGAGAGGGACAGGGGGAGTGCGACCCTGTTGATTCTCCTGGACCTCTCAGCGGCTTTTGATACCATCGACCATGGTATCCTTCTGGATAGGTTGTCTGGGTTGGGAGGCGGAGGCACTGCACTACAGTGGTTCCGCTCCTACTTGGATGGCCGATTCCAGAAGGTGGTGCTGGGGGATTATTGCTCTGTGCCATGGCAATTGTGCCATGGGGTTCCACAGGGCTCTATTCTATCCCCCATGCTGTTTAACATCTACATGAAACCGCTGGGGGAGGTTATCCGGAGGTGTGGGCTGAGGTGCCATCAATATGCGGATGACACCCAGCTCTACCTCTCTTTCTCATCAAAACCAGGTGAGGCAGTGGCTGTTCTGAACCAGTGCCTGGGCACGGTAATGGACTGGATGAGGGCCAATAAACTGAAACTCAATCCAGACAAGACGGAGGTACTGTTAGTGGGTGGTTCGTCTGCCCGGCTAGGTGATAATCAACCTGTTCTGGAGGGGGTTGCACTCCCCCCAAAGGATCAGGTTCGTAGTTTGGGGGTGTTCTTGGATCCAGAACTGTCACTTGAGGCACAGGTGAACTCAGTGGCACGGAGCACTTTTTATCAGCTTAGGCTGGTATACCAACTACGCCCTTATCTGGACAGAGATGGCCTAGCTACAGTTATCCATGCTCTGATAACTTCTCGTCTGGATTACTGCAATGCGTTATACGTGGGGCTGCCTTTGAAAACGGTCCGGAAACTTCAGCTGGTCCAAAATAGGGCAGCAAGATTGTTAACAGGGACTGGCCTGCGAGCTCATATTACGCCAGTACTTTTCCAGCTGCACTGGCTGCCGGTCCATTTCCGGGCCCGATTCAAAGTGCTGGTGTTAACATTCAAAGCCCTTAACGGCTTGGGGCCAGGTTACCTGAAGGATCGCCTCCTCCCATATGTGCCTGCCCGGACCTTAAGATCATCAGCAGCAGCCCTTCTCCATGAGCCCCTGCCAAAGGAAGTGAGGCGGGTGGCTACTAGGAGGAGGGCTTTTTCTGTTGTGGCACTCCGGCTCTGGAATGAGCTCCCTAGTGAGGTTCGCCTGGCGCCTACATTGTACTCCTTTCGGCGCCAGGTGAAGACCTTTTTATTTTCCCAGGCATTTTAGCTTTCTAAATTTTTATCTTTGCTGTTTTAAATCTGTATTTTAAACTCCTGTACTGCTGCTAGGTTTTATTGTGGTTGTATTGTTATATTGTGGTTTTAATGTTCTATATATTTTAAATTGTTTTATTCTGTGTTGTTTGGTTTTAGTTTTTGTGAACCGCCCAGAGAGCTTCGGCTATTGGGCGGTATAGAAATAAATAAATAAATACATAAATAAATAAATAAATAAATAAATAAATGTCCTGCTTTTGGGTTTCCCAAGCAGCATCTGGTTGGACACTGTGGGAAATGGTATGCTGAACTGGATTAGCCTTTGGTCTGATCCAGCAGGTCTCTTTTTATGTATGTTCTTAACTATCCAGCAATTCACACTAACAAAATTTTAGCATGGCATTCCTGAGAAAGGAAGAACAGCCCCACGTACACAGGGACAGCTGGAGTGTAAAGTGCTGCTTTTGGCCAGAAGTTGATCAACAGGTCAAAGCCATCAGCTAAAACGATGGCATGGATTCGTTTCTCAGTATATGTAATCATTTTAATTAGTCATCCTGCCACTAATTTCATCCTTGCATGTTGCCCTGTGAGTCAGAGCAGCTGTATCAGTGCAGATGAATTTGATGATAAGAAGCTCCAGGAACGGATTAAAATAGAGCATCTTAGATTCATTTTGTTAAGTGTTTTGTGGGAAATGGTCTTGCATTACTGCACCTTCAAGTACTTCTACAGATTTCCTCCATTATTTCATAATTCAGATTATAGCACAAGGAACTGATGGGTTGTGTTCAAAATAATTATTAGCCACCATTAAAGGAAATTGCACATAATTTTAAAGCATTGGCAAGAGATGCAGTTTTCTCAACAGGATTAATTTGATTAAAATGGTTACATCACTAGAATGTTTGGCATCTCCAGATAAGGAATAGTGTCATTATTATTTGCTGT
This sequence comes from Heloderma suspectum, assembly GCF_057233095.1. Lineage (NCBI taxonomy): Eukaryota > Metazoa > Chordata > Lepidosauria > Squamata > Helodermatidae > Heloderma > Heloderma suspectum. The sequence goes on along the minus strand of NC_139460.1, from coordinate 30,925,069 downwards.
CTGTGGACCTTTTTTTTAATGAAAAACCTGATCGCATGCCAGTGTAGACTTAAATATATATAGGGCCAGCATCCAACCTCCCTGTGCACACCTAAATGCTTCCAAAAGGAGTTACAGCATGAAGGTTTACAAGCATGTTCTAATATATCATGGAAATGGAGACCTAGGAATCAAAAAGATTATAAAAATGTGGAGCTGACCTGCTAGCAGCAACATTAACAACCCTAACAAAGGATGGGGCAAAGATAAGGTTGCCAACGCTTGAAATCAGAAATCCTGTTTCCTGGGTGGCACATGGGGAAGACATCTCTGAGTCCAGGTTTGGCATCCACCATTTTTGGCAGGTCCAATGTTAGAGCCCAGTGGAACCGAACATGTATCTGAATGAGGCCTGAGTCTGTTCGAAAGCAGTACTATTTAGGAGCAGTAATGAAGCAAGTTATACCCCACCTCCAGAGTTTCTAGCCCTCATGTTGTGATCTTTTCATCTTTCCTCTTTTGAATGTCAGACTACTGTGGTTAGTTGCTGCATCTCTTTCACATGACTTTGGCCCTTTCTCTTGTCTTAGGATCAGCACTGTTGAACTCCAGGGCTCTTCAAGAAACATGACCTTCCCATTTCGATTTCGTTCTCCAGAGGTATTTGTGTATTGAATAAACTTTAATCTTCAGTTGGCTTTTGATGCTGTATCATTGATACCACTTCAACCCTGATAGCTAGTCTACATCAGAGGTGAGCAGCTCTCAGCTCCCACTGACCCAGTGGCCACACCACCAAAATTAGCAGCATCCGGCAGTGGCCAAAAAATGGTGGTCTGTATCAACAGCTAACCTTTTTTCATACAAAATAGCACAAAGGATCGTTTGCCACAAAATATCTTTTCCATCCAGGCTGATTTGAGTTTGACTTTCACCATCCGACCATTTCTCCATTTCCAAACTCCTTATGGGTCTCTAAACATCATAATAAAGTAGGCTGCCCATAACGTCCTTCTTATCCTTACTAAATCTTGAGACTTTGGCCTTTCCCTTGCTGACACCTCATCTGTAACTGCAAAAAAAGATTATTTCCATCCCTCTGAGTTTATTGTTCCTATCTTAGAAGCCTCTGCCCGTGAGTCTCAGGTCATCTGCACGTATCATTTCTCCACTGGGGCCCACAGAATAACTTAAAACAGTCTAAGTGTAAAGGAATTTAATGCATCATAAAAACCTTCACATTGAACAAGGTGATCAAAGGAAAGTATGCATAATTAAATGGAAAGGAGCCAAAAGAACATTAATTGTACCATATCCCAGCTCTTCACTTTGCACCTGACTTATTTGTAGTGATCCAAATAGCTTAAAGTGACACCTTTCCCCCCTAACAAGGAGGCACTTGATAATCACAGCTGAAATCAATGCACATAAAAGTTTAACACATATAGGTTAAAATCTAAAGAGGCATATGCAAATGTCACCCTTTATGTATAGAAGGGAGTAGCGCTTTGATCCGCACGTGCTCAGTACGGTGTTTGGTTTGGTTTGGTTTGGTTTGGTTTGGTTTGGTTTGGTTTGGTTTGGTTTGGTTTGGTTTGGTTTGGAGGACTCCTAGGTTTCTTCTTCACCTCAGACTGGTTGTTGCTGAGGAGATCAGGCCTGGCTGTGGAGATCGTCTAACTGAAAAGGACTATCTGAAACTATGAACAGTAGTGTGGCCAGGTGTCCTACTCTACACAAAACAATCCTCTATTTGGAGAGGACAATCCTCTATTTGATGGGCTATCCAGTCCAAATCTGGCTTAAAGTCAAAGATCCGTAAGGAAAGAGAGCAGCAGAAAGAGAGCAGCCCTGAAGTTGCCCATTGACAGTTAGTTCCTGGACAGCACACTGAGGAGGCCAGGTCCCCGGGTCTCTCTCCTCGGGTATGGTGAGATGTAATGTATTTCTATTAAAATTATAGTTATTATTTCTAAATTTGCACCTATATATATATACATTTTCATATGCAAATATTATGCAAATTGGTGTCATCTTTTGTCCACTTTTTCGGTAATACATAAGTGGCCACCCTAAAGAACAGCTTGCGTGGTAAATATTTTTAAATTATAGGGTAAAATCCAACATAAGTCCTACTTAGAGTAGACTCATTGAAATAAATGATTTAAGTTTGTCATGACTTACTTAATCCCCTTTAATTTCAATGGGTCTACTCTAAGTAGGACTTATGTTGGATTTTACCCATATGGGGCATAATGTTCTGTGCTTGTTGATTGGACACATTCTGTCAAGAGTTTTAATTGTTACAGGGCTGCTGCTTCTCTTTCCCCATCCTGCCTACTTGTGTCATTGCCTTAAGACAGGCTTCCCCAACCTAATGTCCTCCAGATGAATTGGACATCCATTCCCATCAACACCAGCCACCATGGCTATTGGCTGGGGATGATAGGAGCAGCACTCCAACACATCTGGAGGATGCCAGGCTGGAGAAGGGTGCTTTACAGAATAAGAGAAAATGTTGTCTCTACATCTCCATCAAGAATATAGGGACAAAGAGTCCCTCTAGACAGTGATTCCAAGAAAAATTACCATTGTTGGTGTTAAAAGAAGAGGCGTGATTAAGTACTGAGGCTTTTGAAATTTTCAATTGAAATTCCTCTTTTTGTGTGATGCATGTCTTCTTTTTTGGCAATTCACAAGTGGCCACCCTACCTCAGGTCCTCCCTCTCCCACCCCCATAGGACTGCCCTGTTATTTGCCTCTGGGTCTGCTTTCATACTTGTCCTTATAGCTTGAATCCTGGGGAGAAATAAGAGAAAGAGTACACCAGCATACAAAGCGGTTTAGCATGGATGCGGGCAGGGGTTACCTATTTCCCCTTCCCACACAGAATGCCATTCTCAAAGTCTCCTAACCTCTGAAGGAAACAGTTGGAGGTCACGGGAGACTTCAAAAAATCTGAAATTGTGTTCCTGACCATAATAGTTTTCAGCCATGTATCTGTGCTTCCGAGATTTGTGTCGAACAAAGATCCATAAAGGAAAAAGAACACTAAAGAAACATACTGACATTGAATCATTTCCCAATGATTGCAGTTGAATTAGCAGCAGATGAGAGTGTGCTAAATCCCTTCTGCTTTATTGCTGACGTCTTTCAGAATAAATTAGGGTCAAGGGCACTCTGGGACGGACCATCCATCAACAAAGGATAGAACAATGGTTCAAGGTGGTACCAGATTCCTCTATATATCGCAATAGGAGCTACCCCAGCAGAGACCATTTAGAGCACTGAAAATCACGAACTCATTGCGAGTGAAAATCGGGGCTTTCTACCTATTCAGCCTGGCCCAAAGAGCAAGTCCATGCCTGCTTATAACTCACCACCTTGTTCTCACCTTGAAAAATGGACTTCCCTCCTCTTCCTTTCCCCTCCACTCCCATTCCCTTGTGTGTCTTCTAGGGGAGACTGGTGGCTCCATTGTCACTGGGGCTGTGAAGCTGCTGTGGGCTTCAGTCAGAACCACACAGAACTCTAAAAGAGCTATCCAAGGTGCTGAACCCAAGTGCTAACCCATATTTTTCAGCATCTTGGATAGTTCCTTTCTGACTGCTTCTGACTGAAACCCAGAGCCACGACTCTTTCCCTGGCTTATAGAATGGCACAAGGTTGTTTAACATATCTCTTATGAAACTCGAAGCTCCTTTCACACACACATACACCCCCCTCCTCCTCCCCACCCCACCCCCCAAGGATAGCGACTGATTTGCTAACAGAAGGTGGGAAATTTGTCAATCACACACACAGTGGCTCCACCTAAGCAGAACACACAGACGCCGCGGCAGAGAGAATGCCTAAGCTGCAACCCAGAATGGAATCATAGCCCCACCAAAATTGGAGCCACCAGCCCCCCTGCATCACACCAGATTAGCCTGAAAGCTTTGCCACTCCCCACTGTTCTACATCCCACCCAGTTCCCCTTTGCCAGCATGGATCCTGGCATGGCAGCCATCATACTCTGTGGGAGTGAGTATGTGGGCGAGGGAAAGAGCAATGCTAACTTGTGGTCAGAGTGAAATGGTGGGGAGGTGTCGAGGTGATCTGCCACCTTCCAATGCCCTGCTGCCTCCCACAGGCCAGGACAGGAAGCGGAGGGTGGCATTCCCCTCTCTTTCCCTCCCATCCGTTCTTCATTGCCCCTCGCTTGGTTTCTATGTGTAGGATTAACTGCACCAGTCTAGCTGAGGAAACTGATCCTCAGGAAATGCATCACCAAAAGAGAGGACAACAGAGGATCCCAAGTTGCATGAAATTTGGATATGCCCATTTATATGTATAGGTACAAATTTTGAAATAGTTATTATAATTTAAACAGAAATAAAGTACATCTCACCGTAAGGGTGGAAGACTGTGACCAGGTGAGCTGTGCACCTGCTTGTTCTCTCTGCTGTCCAGGTTCTAGCTGTGGATGGGCAACTGTTCTTATGGTTCTTTATCTTTATACCAGAACTGGACAGGACAGCCCTTTGGCTGCCCTTCAAATAGGGGACTGTCCCCTGTAAAAGAGGACACATGGCCACCCTCTGACCGATTCCTGGATTACCCCATTTGGGGGTCTATCACCCATGGAAATACTGCCAGCAGTACATCTGCATCCATGGACCTTTCCATGGTCTCTGAAGCAGATGTGTCCCCACCAGTAGAAAGGCACTATCACCCTGTCCCTAACTCCCTTCAGCCAGCAGATCTGGGGCTTAGGATTGTACCCAGCGTGTGCGTGTGTGTGTGTGTGTGTGACAGAGAGAGAGAGAGAGAGTTTTAAAAAGTAAAGCCTTCATCCAGTACAATTTTGGCATAATCTCCAAGACCTATATAGATCTATTGCCCTGGGCAGGGACTAGGGAGATGCCGTTTCAAATGGTCAGCATTATCAATTAGAACAGCGTCCTCCCATCAGGAGGAGCCAAGCTCAGAAGCCCAGCGGAGTGGGTAGAAGACAACATTTGGGGCAAAGCGCCTCTGCCCAATGAGGACCCAGCTGCCAATACCTGGCACCTAATTAATTTTGCTGAACCGTTAGGTGCCTCTTCATTTGCATCCAAGTTAAATCAGGCTCTGCACAGAATGCTGAGCTTTGCAAAGCACAGCACCGTGCACTAAGAATAGGACAAATGGAAGGAGAAGAATCTTTTGCTTATTGGTCCCATTGTTAGAAGGAAAACACACATCAAATGGTGTGCGTTGTTCTGTGGTTCCTTAGGGAATTCTCCTTGCCATTCCACAAAGCAGGAAAAGTAAGGGAGTGTGTATGATCAACAGAATCCAGCACTAAACCTAAGCCAGTGATCTTCATTATTTTTCAAGCACGACACAAGCCACGTTGACTTCAGGCAATGCTGCTGAGGCCATTCCCCATGTGAGTCTGCATTGCGTCATAGAATCATAGAATAGTAGGGTTGGACAAGGCCATCGAGTCCAACCCCCTGCTCAATGCAGGAATCCAAGTCAAAGCATCCCCGACAGATGGCTGTCCAGCCTCGTCTTGAACACCTCCAGTGTGGGAGAGCCCACCACCTCCCCAGGTAATTGGTTCCACTGTCGTATTGCTCTAACAGTCAGGAAGTTTTTCCTGATGTTCAGCCGGAATCTGGCTTCCTGTAACTTGAGCCCATTATTCCGTGTCCTGCACTCTGGGATGATCGAGAAGAGATCCTGGCCTTCCTCTCTGTTACAACCTTTCAAGTACTTGAAGAGTGCTATCATATCTCCCCTCAGTCTTCTCTTCTCAAGGCTAAACATGCCCAGTTCTTTCAGTCTCTCTTCGTCTCTCGCCCAGTCATTCCATTCCCCCTCCACCTGCAGCGGCTGTGCAGTGCATCCCTGCAGCTAGCCAGGGAGGGACTGGGACTCGGGAAATCCGGGTTCTAGTCCCCGCTCGGCCATGAAGCTCACTGGGTGATGCTGGGCCAGTCACTGACTCTCAGCCTAGCCTATCTCACAGGGTTGTTGTTGTGAGAATAAAATGGAGAGGAGGAGGACGATGTAGGCCGCCTTGGCTTCGTCGCAAGAGGAAAAAAGTGGGATATAAATATAATAAAATAATAAATGAATTCTAGGCCATGGCTACTCACACACTTTGGTTGTGTGAGTGTATGTGAGAAACAGAGAGAGAGTGGGGAGACTCTGGCCCACCTACTTTTACCTCCAGCCCTGCCCACTTTTGGCTCTGGTCACACCCACTTGTACCTCCATCCCCGCCCACATTGGGCTCGGGCTCTGCCCACTTTTGGCTCTAGCCCTGCCTATCTTTTTTTTCTGGGCCTCCCAATGCTGGCATGTAGTCTTCAGAAGGTTTCACATGAGGAAACCAGTCCTCGGGCTGAAAAAGTTTCCCTGCCCCTGAAGTAGGGCTGCTCTTACATTCATCATGTGTGCATGTGGGCTACACAGTATAAGCATTTACACTCTATGAAAATGCCACTTCTGAGTTACACTCAAAAGCTTTACTCAGAAAATTGGCACATAGACAGCTGCCTTATACTCCGTCAGACCACTGGTCCATCTAGCCCAGCATTGTCAACACTGACCAGCAGCAGCTCTTCAAGTTTTCAGGAAGGAGTATTTCCAGCCCTGTCTGGAGATTATGGAGATTGAAACTGGGACCTTGTTCATGCCACATTTGTGCTCTGGCCCTAAGCTGTGGCCACCAACCCAAATGGTAAACCATGTTTTCTGTCCCTTTTCTGCTGAAGTCAGCAAACCAGCCAGAGCAGTATCTTTTTCTGGTCAGGTGGCAACCCTCACTCACAGGAGCCAGTAGTAAAACATTTCCAGAGTTCTCCACAAGAGAGAGAAATAATTTCAGAATGGCAGCGGTGTGAGTGTTGGCTACTGCCAAGCCCAAGGACTAATGGCAGGCTGGAGATGTTTATCAGCTCCCATCAATCCATCCACATCAGAGTTAACTATGCATATCCCCAGCCAGCTGAAGAATAATGAAAAACTAACTTGCTACTAAGAGTTTTCCCTCAGCCTTTGACTGTGTGCATCTGTTTAGGGGGGCGGGGGCAGAAGCAGAATTGCAGTCTTAACTCATGATATCTGAGGGGGGTTAAAAATATTTTCAGACTGCAAGATGCATCCTATACTCATTTACTTGGGGGTAAGGACCATTGAATTCAGTAGGGCAAGAGTGCAGAATCTCTTTCAGAGAAGCTCTCCAGAGCCACATTCCAGTGGTGGTCAGGGCCAAATGCAAAAGAGCAGGGCCAATAATACCAGCATAGTTTAGCTTAAGGGTGCAATCCTATGCATGTTTAGACAGAAAAAAGTCTGACAACCCCTAGTATGCCCCCAGCCTGTCTAAACAAGCATAGGATTGCACCTTAAAGCTCTCACTGCCAGAAATTAAGCATTGGCAGGGGCATTTCAACCTTTAAGAAGGAGGGGGGCAGGGCTGCACAAAAAGCATGGCTGGCTGGGGCATGCTGGGCGTTGTAGGACTTTTTTCTGTCTGACCATGCAAAGGATTGCACCCTAAAGCTCTTACTGCCCGTAACTAACCATTGGCAGAGACATTTCAGCCTTTTAGAATGGGGGGAAAAGAACTGCACAAAAACCAGGAAACCAGTTGGGGGGAAGGGGTGGGGCCAGGAGAAGTGGCCATGGCTGTCTGGGGGGCTCTGGAGGGCTGGATTGGGACCCCAGGCAGGCCAAATTGGAACCCTGGGCCTGGACTTCTGCAGTCCTACAGTAGGGCTTACTTCTGTGTAGACATGTATAACAGCCTTCCCCAACCTGGTGCCCTCCAGATATTTTGGATGTCAACTCCCATCAGCCCCAGCCAGCATGGCCAATGGTCAGGAATCCTTGGAATTATAGCCCCAAACATCTGGAGTGCACCAGATTGGGGAAGGCTGATGTATAGGACTGCCATGCAACTTTGACAAACAGAGGGCTTTCTGGTTTACTAAACTTGCTATCTCTCCTTCAGATACCTGCAAAGGGAAGCACCTTCGAGCTCTGCAGCGTTCTGCTTCTGACACAATAATCTGGAAGCATGTTCCAAAAGAGTGGCCATGGCACCATGGTGGATTACAGGCCCAGGTTCATGTTTGAAGGGACCTCTGGCAAAGTGCCCCCTCTGGTGGTCTTTCTATGTCTGGGAATCTCCCTGTCAGGTTTTTTCTTTGGCGGTGGTGGTATTTTGATTTCCCTGTTGTAGTATCTTGCTGGGTGCATTGTGGGAAATATAAATGGTGGCTTACAGAATGAGCCATGGGTAGAGGGTAGGCATCAGTGGTGGGTTTTGGTGGAGGCACCAGAAGCTGCCTAAGGCTGCTGTGTGCCATTGGACATACTGGCTGGGAAAGATGGTACTTGCAGTCCAACACACCAGGTTGGGGAAGGCTGCTTATATCCTGATACTGGGACTGATCAATTAACACAATCCCATTCCCTGTGGGCGGGGGGGGGGGTGGCTGTTCCTTTATTCAGCCAAAGCCTGGCTCAGATGTTACTTTATTTTTATCATTAGTGAAAAAAATGTGAATAATAGACAAAATCCATGTATTTGGACAAAAACACACACAAATGCATACGAATGTTCATGTGAACCTTTAAAAAAAATAAACTCAGAGTTTGGGACAAACCAATTTTAAGAGCTGGAAAACTGAGAAGAACTGAGAGAAACTGGAATGGACAGATTGGTCCATGCCTAGTTCATGCTGCAGTTGTAAAGAGGAAATCAATATTTCCCAGAAGCCTTCTATGCACTTCAAGGACATTTCTTTCATTGCTTAGTCACATGACACAAGAGCATCTCATTATGTAACCACAGTTGTCTAACATTCAGTTAAGTTCCATCCTCTAATTGCACATTGCTGTTGTTCGCTGAGTAATACATCTCCAAGGAGAGGAAGCTCAAGCAAAACCAAAGGCTCCTTCAGAAACAATTTAGTTTGCACCAGGAACGTGCCTTCTGCAAACCATACCCTCCCATTAGCTTTACTTGCATTTGTATATTTTACTTGGCAGTTACCATCATGATAAACTGTTTATGTTAATATTATGCAAATTACTAACCCTTGCTGGTGTTCCAAATGCATCATTTAAGACTATGGGTTGGATTCTTTCAGTCACACTCAGAGTAGACACATTGAAATCTGTAGGACCCACTGAAATCAATAGGACATCAATCCCATTGATGTCATTGGGTCTACTGATTGGGTCCACTCTAAGTATGACTAAGTCTAGATCTAACCCTTTTGTAAGGCACATCTTGAATATATTATTCATGGAGCTTCCCTTTAATTTTTGTGAAATTCACATAGAAAGCAAACATATTAGTAAGAAGGTTAGGCTAGCCTTTAGACTCTTTCTCCTTTGTATGTAGTTTCTATGTTCAGGGAAATATTATTTAAATAAATATATTACCTCATGTGGTGTTTGTTAGTGCAGCTCTATAAATGTCTACTCAGCAGATAGTCCCATTGAGTTCAATGGGTTTGCATCCAGAAATAGGCAAAACATATAGGGCTGTTTTAGCTCCTTCCCATGGAGTACAACTTTTTTTTTAATGTTCCATCACAAGCTGATTGTGCTTATAAGGCAATAACCCAATAAACCCACTTTATGGGTTTAATCTTCCCATCATATATTTTGGGAAGAACCAATTACAATTTTCATTTCCAGCAACATTCTACAGTAATTTTTTCATGTAGCTGCATCTCAGTTTGCACAAATAAAGCAAACAATTGCAATTTGAAATGCTGGTTTTAAAAAATGCCTAAAGTAATGTTTGTAGGGACAGCTCCAGGATTGATTTGCATCTCATCTCAGAAAGTTATGAATGATGTCCAGTAATAAAAGGTGACACGGAATAAATTCGGGTAATGAGATATAACAGGAACCGTGGCATTGTGTCCTAAAGTGGAGACCTTTTGGTCTGGTAAGTTCAGCCTCTTAATTTAATTTGAATCAGACACGATGACAAAGAGCGCAAGAGGTTTTAAAGAGCTATACATTCTATAAAGGGCTGCAAATTTTACTAGTTCTATTATGATGGGCACTTTTATTGTCTTTAAATACACTTATTGTTATTTACATTGCAGAAGCAATAGAGAGAGACTTCAGGAAAACAGGAATCCCATTGTGTTGGATGCAAATAAAATGCAGCAAACTAAAACTGAAGGCAAATGTTATGTTTACAGTACAAGCACGGTTTGTAGTGAAGTGGTTCTGGCTTCAATACAAACATTTTATCTTCTCCAGCCCAGCAGAGGTTCAGAACCTCATGCTAAGGGACCAAATCTGGCCAGGAATTAGGCTGGCCGGGAATGATGGGAGTTGTAATCCAACAAATCTTGAGGGCCCCAGGTCGGAGAAGGCTGCTGTAAACGTATAACAGGCAGTTGTCTGATTCTGGTGAGGCTGTAAATCCATTGTGGGTTTCAGTCACAACCAGCCAGAACTCTGAAGGAGCTATTGAAGGTGTGGACCTTATCCCCAAACTAGGTTCACTACCTTGGATGGCTCCTTTAGAGTTCTGGCTGATTCTGACTGAAGCCCAGAAGGGATTCATAGCCCCACTGAACTCAGAGCCACCAGCCTTCCTCAAAAAAAAAAATCATCATCATCACTGTAGGAACTGTAGCCTAATTCAGTGCTGGAAATTCTGTCTTAGAGATCCCCAATCCTATCACCGAATGGCAATGACTGTTAAACCAGTGTTAATTCTGTATTGTAGATGATAGTGGAGAGATGATAGAGGTCTACAAAATTATGCATGGTGTGAAGAATGTGGACAGGGAGACATTTTTCTCCATACTAGAACCCAGGGTCATCCTATGAAGCTGATTGGTGGGAAATTCAGGACAGATAAAAGGAAACACTTCTTCATACAGTACATAAACTATAGAATTCGCTACCACAGCATGTAGTGATGGCCACCAATTTGGATGGCTTTAAAAGGGGGTTGGACAAATTCCTGGAGGATAAGGCTATCGGTGGCTACTAGTCCTAATGGCTATGTGCTACGTCCAGTACCAAAGGCAGTGAGCCTATGTATGTATACCAGTTGCTGGGGAACATGGGTGGGAGGGTGCTGTTGCACTCATGTCCTGCTTGTGGGTTCCGGGCTGACAGCTGGTTGGCCACTGTGTGAACAGAATGCTGGCCTAGATGGACCATTGTTCTGATCCAGCATGGCTCTTTTTATGTTCTTATGTTCCTATATTCCCTATGTATGCTTAGGATGAAAAGCATACCTAATAACAATGGGTGCAATCCAGATTCCTAATGAAACTATTCCTTTTGTTCATGGCCCTTAAATTGTTTTCAGGCCATTTCACAGTGCTCATATTGGAGAGGATATGAATTAATATTTGAGTATAATTTCAGAGTGCTGTCCCAGGAAGCTGTCCCAAGTGGTCCGGAGCCTGGTCGGTCCTGTGGCTCCGGAACCACTGGAGCATTCTAAGGCCTCCTGTGAGGCCTTGGCAAGGCACTTTGCGGATAAAATTGATCAGATTAGGTGTGTTACTCTGCACGCTGTGGATACAGTTAGTGAGCAAGAGGCGGCCTGTGGCAAACCGGTTTTGTGGGATCGGTTCCAGCTTCTTCCTCCTGATGAAGTGGACAAGGTGCTTAAATCTGTACGGCCGACCACCTGCTTACTTGATCCTTGCCCATCTTGGCTCATTATGGGCTGCAGAGAGAGACTGGGTGAGGGGATCAGGGCAGTGGTGAATGCCTCCCTTGAGGAGGGAGTGATGCCATCAGCCCTCAAGGAGGCAGTGATACGACCGCTCTTAAAGAAGCCCTCCTTGGATCCTCAAGTTCTGAAAAACTTTTGCCCAGTCTCAAATCTGCCATTTTTGGGCAAAGTAATTGAGCAGGTGGTGGCGATGCAGTTGAAGGCACACTTGGAAGAAACTGATTATCTAGACCCATTTCAGTCGGGCTTCAGGCTTGGGCATGGGACAGAAACGGCCTTGGTCGCCTTGGTAGATGATATGAGGAGGGCTCTGGATAGGGGTGAATGCTCCTTCCTTGTTCTCCTCGACCTCTCAGCGGCTTTTGATACCATTGACCACAGTATCCTCCTGGACCGCCTGGAGGGGTTGGGCATTGGAGACACCGTATTGCGGTGGTTCCGGTCCTTCCTCTCCGGCAGGTACCAGAGGGTAGCACTGGGAGAGGAGGTTTCAGACCCGTGGCCACTCACTTGTGGGGTGCCACAGGGTTCCATCCTCCCCCCAATGCTATTTAACATCTATGTGAAGTCGCTGGGGACTATCATCAGGAGGTTTGGGGTGCGGTGTCATCAATATGCGGATGACACGCAGCTCTACCTCTCGTTCAAATCTTCACCAAGGTTGGCCGTAGGATCCCTGTCCAAATGTCTGGAGATGGTGAGTGGCTGGATGGGGAGGAATAAGCTGAAGCTGAACCCTGACAAGACCGAGGTACTTTTGGTGGGAGACAAGAGGAGGCTGGGGGATGTTGACCTGGTGCTGAATGGGGTACGGCTACCCTTGAAAGACTAGGTCTGCAGCCTGGGGGTCATTTTGGACTCCCAGCTGTCCATGGAGGCTCAGGTGTCAGCTGTGAGCCGGACAGCGCTGTATCAACTCCATCTGATACGGCGGCTGCGCCCCTTCCTTCCCGACCATCTGCTCCCATCGGTAGTGCATGCCCTGGTCTCCTCTCGTTTAGACTACTGTAATGCGGTCTACGTGGGGTTACCCTTGAAGATGGTTCGGAAGCTGCAGCTGGTACAGAACGCAGCGGCTCGCCTGATTAAAGGCAGCCGCCGGCGAGATCACATCACTCCAGTGCTGAAGGAGTTGCACTGGTTACCAGTTGTTTTCTGGGCCAAATTCAAGGTGTTGGTTTTGACCTTTAAAACCCTATATGGTTCCGGCCCAGCCTATCTTAAGGAGCGCCTCCAGCAGCACCAGACTGGCCACTTAACAAGATCAGCCTCGGATGGCCTTCTCTCTGTCCCATCAGCCAGGACAGCTAGACTGGTGGGGATGAGGGAGAGGGCCTTTTCTGTGGTGGCCCCCACTCTGTGGAACTCCCTCCCTAGGGAACTCCGTCATGCCCCCTCTTTAATGAGCTTCCGTCGTGCATTAAAAACGTGGTTGTTCAGGCAGGCATTTGGGGTGGGTTAGGGTATTTTAGAAAATGTTTTTATTGTAGAATTTTATTGTTTTAAACTGTTTTATTGTATGTTGTACATCGCCCAGAGTGGCTGGGTGACCAGCCAGATGGGCGATAATAATAACAACAGTAATAATAATAATAATAATAATAATAATAATAATAATAATAATTCATGTAAGCCAGTGCATCAAACTGTTTATTCCATGGGTTTTTTATTTCCCTTTGTCTATTAATTTTATAATTCCATTTCAAAACATGAATATCAATGTATCATCAATACATTTATCATCAATACAGTTCATGATATGGGGTGGCCACATGTCCTATTTTACAGAGGACAGTCCCCTATTTGAAAGTGTCCTCTATTTAAAGGGCTGTCTAGTCCAAGCCCAGTGTAAAGATAAAGAACCGCAAAAAGGGACAGAAGCAGGGGCCTGAAAGCTGCCCATCAACAGCACTTGGACAGCAGAGCAGACTGAATAGGCAAACAGAACACCTGGTCACAGCCTTCCCTACTAAGGTGAGTTATGTTGTACTTATATTTAAATTATAGTAATTGGGCAGTATCCAGCTGTGTCATTCCGTAATTACATTACGCTGGCAGAAACTAGGTTCTGAACTATATGCAAGAGAAAAACCCAACCAAAGTTACGTTTGTGCAAGCACGGTTGCGCAAGCAGCTTTGCATTTTGCTTGCACAATGCATTGTGCAACCCATTATGCAACCAGTTGCACATTCTGCTTGGGTTATGCAACTGTTTGCACCCATTGTGCAATGCATTGTGCAACCTGTTGTGCATCTGGTTGCACAACTGCTTTGCACTGCTGTTGTGCAACCCCTTGTGCATCTGGTTACGCAAGAGCAATGGCCAACCGGTTGTGCAACGGAAAGACACAGCAAAGTTCTGCTAGTGCCATTTGAGTTTGTGGAATGTCACTATTGGATACTGCCCATTATTTCTACATTTGTGTCCATACATGTACGTTTGCATATGCTAACACATGTCCTTTCTTGTCCTCATTTCTGGCAATGTGTAAGCGGCAACCCTTTCATGATGTCTCGTAGCTTTAGTAAGAGACTCCATGAAGACCATTTGAAAATGAACGCACAAGACACAGCTTGCCCCAAAGTGGGAGGTTATGAGTAGTTCCACAGCAGAAGCCATGGGCAGAAGCCATAGGGAGCAGCCACACAGATCAGAGCCAAATGGCCTTTCCTCAACAAGTCCAAGATGGCTAATGACAGATCCCAAAATATAGTAACTGAGGATGCAATCCTGTTTTTTCTTGGAAAAAAGTTCTACAACTCCCAGCTGGGCTGGAGAATGCTGGGGTTGTGGGACTTCCTGGCGTCAGGAAGGCTAAAGCTGAAAACGAGCTGAGGTTAGCGAGGGATGCTAAAAACAACAAAAAGGCTTTCTTCAGCTACGTGCATAGTAAAAGACAGAGGAAATAAATGGTTGTTCAGCTATTAAATAAGGTGGCAAAACGATAACAGATGACAAAGAAAAGGCAGAGGTGCTCAATTCCTACTTTGGCTGAGTCTTCTCCCAAAAGAGGGTCTATGACCCCCCCGGCAAAGGTGAAATACAGGCTGAAGGGGCAGGATTGCAGCTTGAGATCGATAGGCATATGGTCAAGGAACACCTAATTACTTTGAATGAGTTCAAATCTCCAGGGCCAGATGAACTGCATCCTAGTGTAATAAAGGAACTGGCAGAAGAACTCTCAGAACCGCTGCCTATTCTCTTTGAGAAATCATGGAGGACGGGGGAAGTGCCAGATGACTGGAGGAGGGCTAATATTGTCCCTATCTTCAAAAAGGGCAAAAAGGAGGAACCTGGGAACTACAGACCAATCAGTCTGACATCCATCCCTGTGAAAATTCTGGAGCAGATGATAAAGCAATCCATCTGGAAGCACCTTGAAAACAATGCAGTGATTACTCGAAGCCAACATGGATTTGTCAAGAACATGTCCTGCCAGACGAATCTGATCTCGTTTTTTGATCAAGTAACCTCCCTTGTAGACGGTGGGAATGCTGTAGATATCATATACCTCGACTTCAGCAAAGCTTTCGACAAAGTGCCCCATGATATCCTGATGAGCAAACTAGCTCAAAGTGGGCTAGATGAAACAACGATCTGGTGGATCCACAGTTGGCTACAGAATGGGACTCAAAGAGTGCTTATCAATGGGACCTTCTCAAACTGGGGAGAGGTAATGAGTGGGGTACCGCAGGGCTCAGTCCTGGGTAGAGATGTATGAAAGTCACTTACCTGTACCAAAATTTGATTTGCGGTGGGGGGGAGGCGCTCCGTCCCTCCCCCTGAAATTCTGATCGAGCGGGGAGGCGCCCCGTCCCTCCCCCCCCGAAATTCTGGCTGGGGGGAAGACACCCTGTCCCTCCCCCAAAAAATTCTGGCCGGGGGGGAGGCGACCCGTCCCTCCTGCCGCGAATCCTGGCTGGCTGGGAACACAGATGGCGGCGGCCATAGCCGCCGCCGTTTGCGTCCCTGCAATCAGCCGTGATAGGCTATGTAAATGTTTACGTAGCCTATCACGGTTGAGTAAAAAAAAAAACCGCGCGTACGCAAACGGCGGCGCCCATGGGCGCCGCCATTTCCTTCCTTATTTTGGCACATTTAGTCTACGTAAACATTTACGTAGACTACGGTGAAAAGAAGGGGAACGCAAATAGCGTAGACACTACGCTATTTGCGTTCCCCTTATTTTCACCGTAGTCTACATAAATGTTTACGTAGACTAGACGTGCCAAAATAAGGAATGCAAATGGCGGCGCTCATGGGCGCCACCATTTGCGTACGTGCGGGGTTTTTTGTTTTTGTTTTACTCAGCCGTGATAGGCTACGTAAAGATTTACGTAGCCTATCACGGTATTTTTTAAAAATCTAGCCGTGATAGGCTACGTAAATCTTTACGTAGCCTATCACGTTTTTTTGGTTTTGTTTTTTTTTACTGGAAACGGCGGCGGCGGCGGCTGGTCAGAACACCAGGCGCCGCCGCCACACCGCTGCCACACCGCTGCCAGAGCCGCCACCGCCAGGGAGATTCGCCCAAGGTAAGTCCCGTCCCGGGGGGGGGAGACCATTTCCCCACCGATTTCGGGGGGCCGAATGCGCTGGCATTCGGCCTCCCTGAGATTCGTGGCGAAATTCTCTGACATCCCTAGTCCTGGGCCCAGTGCTCTTCAACATTTTTATTAATGACTTGGAGGAGGAGGTGCAGGGAATGCTGATCACATTTGCAGATGACACAAAATTGGGTGGGATAGCTAATACCTTGGAAGACAGAAATAAAATTCAAAGTGAGCTGGATAGACTGGAGCGCTGGGCAGAAAACAACAGAATGACATTTAATAGGGATAAATGCCAAGTTCTGCACCTAGGAAAAAGAAACCCAATGCACATTTACAAGATGGGAGATACGTGGCTCAACAACACTACAAGCGAGAAAGATCTTGGAATTGTTGTCGATCACAAGCTGAATATGAGCCAACAAGTAGCCATTAAAACCAAAAAGAGAGCCACCATTTAGGGCCAAAAGCCTTCCAGAGAAGGAAGGTTTTAACCATATTACAGGAGGCCATTAGTGTTGGCAAGTAACTTGAACATACAGCTGACGGACACACGAAAATTAAACTTTACCAACGAACATGAATTATTAATTGTTAATAAACTTTTAACAAAAAGGGAAAAGATAAACCCCAATCTAACAAGACATGAACTTAATTGTCATATACAAACTGTCACAACAGACTAGCAAATGGAATGTTCAGGTAACCCTAGAAACCACCAGTGAGGCTGCAACATATACCAACGTGTTTTCAAGCTTCTACACTAAGGGCAGTATCCAGTGGTGCCATTCTGCAAACTCAAATAGCGCTAGCCAAGCTCCGCTGAATGTTTCCATTGTGCAAGCAGTTGCTCATTACACTTGTGCAACCAGTTGCACAACAGTTTGTACAAGCGGAATGTCCAATGGTTGCACAACAGGTTGCACAAGAATTATATGCAATGGGTTGCACAATAGGCTGTACAAGCATAATGCACAACTGTGCTTGAACAAACATAACTTTAGTTGGATTCTGCTCTTGTGCATAATTCAGTACCTAGTGTCTACTAGCGCAGCGTCATTTGTGCCAATGAAATGACACAGCTGGATACTACCCATAACTCACATAGCCCAACAGTTAGTGAGAGGATGAGACAACCCTGAATCTGTTGGCGATCCCCTGCTTCATCATTGTAGTAATGTCAGAAGCTCCAGATCAGAAGGAAGAACCCACACTCCAGGTCCTTCCCACATTAACACTGTCCCAGTTTTCAGGATGCTGTGTGAAGGAGCCATCTCACCGGTTCCTCTCATTTGACCTTGGACTGCTGACATTATCAAAATGGCTCAGGAAGGACAGAAACGGCTCACACACCACTAAGGGACCCTGATTGTGAAGGTGAGTACTCGGATATTGCTGAAAACAAAGGCAACCATACCTCAGTTCCACCTGTGCAAGTAGGCACATACACTGGAAGAGCAGTTGATCCACTGTTCCCATCCAGTAGGATGGATCCTCTCGTTTTCCACATACGCAAGGCAGATCAGCATATCTGGCCTTCAGCATGCTGTGGGATCCCATATTAAGTTAATTCATAAGTAAGTAAAGTATGTGCTCTACCTCAGGCCTATAGCCTCTCCCCAGGGTTCCAATACACAAGCTAGGTGTCCAGCAGACCAAATAAGAGGCCACTGGATTGAGAAATATGCAAACATTTCCCCACTACAAATGTATATCCGTTTTGTGCCACTTTCACTACATAGCTTTGCCCCCTGCCCCAATCTAGCAATTGTTGTAGTTTTGTGCAGGTACTGTTACTTTTCTGTTCCTTAGCCCCCTCTTGCAGGATTCCAATTCCCAGGGTCCTCTGTGGAGAGGAAATGACTATTAAACTATTTTAAGACTGTAGTGCAGAAATGCCCTCTGTTCAAGGATGAGATGGAAGGTTGCAATGTCTGAGCCAATCAACTTATACTATTACTCCTGCCATCTAGAGAAAATAAGGTTAATGAATTATTCCCCCTCCCATGTCAGCCAGCTGTGACGCAGAAATAGATTCTTCTGTTTCTGTAGAAATAAGACACCAGGGTTATTGTTTTTAAAAACACAATGCATTCTGCAACCTCCTGAGATATCTCACAGTTGGTTTAACATCATGTTGGAGGCTGATGCACAAAAACTCTGCTCAAGGGAGTGGTCTACTAATCTGAGAGGGTATAGGGAGGACCATCCTTATTTGATGGGCTGTCAGAGGACCACTCTCTATTTGAAGGTGTCCTCTCTTTGAAGGGCTGCCCAGTCCAAGTCTGGCTTAAAGCCAAAGAGCCATAAGGAAAGAGAGCAGGAGAGGCCTTAAAGTTGCCCATCAACATTTTGCACCTGGATAGCAGACTGAGCTGTAGGGATGTCAGAGAAATCTGCAATGGAACCAACTGAGTTTGGATTTTTATAAATCAGACTCGCAGATTCCACAGCAGACTGGCTTATCTCCTGTCGGGCGGATTCCATCAACTTGCTGACCAATTTTCTGACTTTCCTGAATTTTGTGCAAATTTTGTCATAGAAAAATATGCATTTTTTTTTTTAAATCCCCAAATGCTCATTTTCTCCATAGGCCAAAACATAAAAATGCACATTTCAGGGAATGTGTGCATTTTCACATGTGCAGAATTGCACTATTTGCCCAAATTCAGAAACAAAAAATCTGATTCCACTGATGGGCAGATGATGGAAGAAAAGGTGCCTGACAATCTGTGAAACACACATGGACAGATTTTACACAATCCATACTTCCCTACTGAGCAGGCATATGGCTCACCTGGTCACAGTATTCACTGCTGTGATAATGAGACACGTTGTCTTTCTATTGAAATCACAGTACTGGTTTCTAAATGTGCATCTATACATATATATTAGCATATGCAAATTATATTCAAATCAGTGCCTTCATTTGTCTTTTTTTGGGGGGAATGATGTATCTTCTTTAGCAATATGTACCTGTCCACATATATACATGGATGAGACTAATGGTTCAGGCCCAGGGGCCAAATCCAACCCTCTTAGAGGTTGGTGGCTCCAATGTCAGTGGGGTGGTGAATCCCCGTCAGAACTCTGAAGGAGCTGTCCAAGGTGTGGAACCCTATTGTCAATATGGGTTCTGCGCCTTGGATAGCTCCTTTAGAGTTCTGACTGGTTCTGGCTGAAACCCAGAGCAAATGTACCGGCCCAGTGACATTGGAGCCACCAGCCTCCACTGCATCTTGGAGTCCCCATCTGGCTCTCTGGCATTCCCCAGATGGCCGTGCCCCCTTCCACTGGCCTTATCCATTCCCCCAACCACCACTTGTTTTGTGGTTTCCCAAGTTTTTTGCAGGTTTTTCCCCATTCTTGAAGGTCAAAATGCCTCTCCTAAGGCTCAGTGACTGGCAGGAAGAGTCTTAAGCTACAATATGCTAGTATTGTTGGTTTTAGCCCCACCTCTTTTGCCACTGGCCCCACCCCCTTTGCCTCTGGCCCCACCCACCAGTGGAATGCAGCCCCCAAGAGCTTCTCCAAAACTGAATTCCGCCCTCAGGCTGAAAAAGGTTCCCCACCCTTGGACTAAAGGAGCCACCTCCCTGCTCCCTTCTGCAGCCTGAAAAATCATACACTTAATATGAATGTGTGAATGCTGAATGCGTGAGAGGGCTCCATTGTTTTTTAACCTCTAAAGCATTGAATTCACTTCTAGAGCTATATTCTACAAACTGAAGGCCACTTTGAAGGAAAACTGTACTAATAAAGCTGTGTGTGTGTCTCATTTTCTTGAAAGCAAGTGATGCATGGCTTTAAGAAAAAAGAATACCCATCTTAGAAAGATAGGGGGGAAATAACTATAGGTTTGGGGGCAAGACATTGGCTTTCTAGTCTTGTCCTACACAATGTGACTAGGCTTCTGATTATGATCTAAATTAGATACATATTCACTAATAAACTGACCCCCCCACACACCTCTACCCTCCCCCCCCCCCCAACATGCATTCTGAATTCCAGGACTCTGTATCCCAGCTATCATTTCAATTGGTAGATCCTGGGGACATGTTCTGTCAATGGCATCATATGCACAAACTTCTGACTGAAAATATGTTTTATTTTGGAAGCTTTGAACATCAATAAGGTAAATGGGACTTTTGTGGTTTTTAAACGCATTATTTGCAGTGTCCCCATGGGGTGTACAATTTTGTGTCAAATAAATTATTTGCGTGGGAGGATTTGGGTTTTTCAGTTCTTCAGGACTGCAGCAGTAATGGAGAGTGTGCTGTCAGTTACACGTGGCTCTGTGCTGGTAAAAGCTGCCATGAGAGAGAGGGAGAGAGAATGTATGAATCTGTGAGATATGAAACAGGTGTCAGGTGCGAATTAATTATCCCATCTGAAGGAATTCAAAAGAAAGCCATGTTCTGCAAAAAGAGAGTCAGAACATGATATTAAATGGAGAGTTCTTTGTAGAATCAACACTGGATAGAACCAGCAGAGGAGCTGGCACCCGGTTCCGATGAAAGTTGGGAAGTTTGGAAACCATTGAATAGATTGTGCACGGGCACAACAAGATCTAGAGATACTTTGAATAAATGGGGCTATCTGGAGATCTCTGCACTATGCGACTGCGGAGACTTGCAACAACAACACATATGTATACTTGCCCTTTGTGCCCTGACCAATGTTCACATGAGGACCTTATGACAGCGCGACAGAATGCAATTAATGTTACTAGTTTGGGGGCAAGAGTTGTCTAACTTTTATATATTTTAGCTTTTACATCTTATACTTTAAATGTTCTGTGTTATAGTATGTTTTTAATTGTGATGCTTCTGACATGAATAAATAAGTAAATAATGGAGAGTTCTCAATGGTTGAAGGAGATTTCATTTCCTCTTATTTTCATAACTGTTATACCACATTGTCCATCTTTGGAAATGAGCATAGATCTGCATCCTAAGGTCTGGATCCGACGGGGCTCTTACGCCCCTGCCAATTCCTTTCCACCCCACTGATTCCCTTCTGCCCTGACTTGATTCCCTTCCACAGGCAGTGAGTCCCACCAGCTCCGTTGTGCAAGCAGGACCCACAGCTCAAGCAAGGGAGCCCCAACATGAGCAGAAACACTCATTTCTGGAAGGAGGCAGGTTGGCCGAGCTCCCATATGTGAGCTCCCCGGACCTGCCTCCTTCTAGGAATGAGCCTTTCCACTTGTTCTGAAATCCCTGGAAGCACTAAATCACCACTGCACAAGCATTGGGGGCCGCTTGCTCAATGGAATTGATGAGGTGAAAGAGAGGGGGCATAAATGCTAGGGATGGATGGACGCACCTTTGCACCCTTCGGGCGGTCGATGAGCTATCCTTGCTGCCCGCCCACCTGCACGAGCTGTGCTGTGGGAGCTGCAGGATGGCTCAGCGATCACCTGAGAAGCACTGCGAGGCCATTGGTCTACCGAGCTCCAATTGTGCACAGAAATTGCTGCTCAGGTTAGTTCCGCATATGTAAAGTTGCGGCTGTGGCTGCCTTAAAAGGGCAGTAAATCAAGATTACAGGTGTAAAGGGCCCTTTACATGATAATCTTTAAGGCAGCCGTAGATGCCACCTTGCATATGCGGAAGTAACTGAGCTGTGATTATGCGCCCAATCGCAGCTCAGTAAGGGGACGGATGGCCTCACACTGCTTCCTGCCAGTTGCCAAGTGGGCATGCGAGCCCCCTGCAGCCCGGCGAGCAGGGTCTGGGTGGCCAGATGGGGGGGGAGTCTGTCGGACTCACCCCCTCATCGGACTCCCATGCCATCCCTAATAAATGCCCCATTGAATTCTGCCCTAGTTGCCCTTCTCGCCCGTCTATCTGGGATGCATAAGCAGGACTGTCCAGTGATGGTGTGAGTATACAGCGTGATGTGTATACAGGAGGGCTGCATGCAGTGGTGGCTAACATACAAAAACAGACTATACATTTTGGAGGCTGGTGGCTCTGATGTCAGTGGGGCTGTGATTCCACTCTGGGTTTCAGTTAGAACCAGTCGGAATTCTAAAGGAGCTATCCAAGGAGCTGAATCCTATCCCCAAAATAGGTTCAGCACTTTGGATAGCTCCTTTGGGGTTCTGGCTGAAACCCAGAGCAGGTTCACAGCCCCACTGACATCAGGGCCACCAGCCTCCACTTTAAATATACTTCATCCAGCACAGAAACAGTTCTCAGAGCCAGGGAAATAAAACAGATTTCTCTACACCATCAACACCTCTATCGTTGTAACCCTTCCTCATAGGTGAGTTTCTCCAGTCCAGTGATCATTTTCATTGCCTTGTTCTGTAGCTTTCCCGGTGCTATAGGATCCTTTTTGAGGTGCCGTGACTAGAACTGTACATAGTATTTCAAGTGTGGTAACACCATAGATTTGTATAAAAAGATAACAATATTGGCAGTTTTGTTTTAGATTTGTTTCCTAATTATCCCTTTTTCACAGCAGCCACATACTGCTGAGTCAATATTTTCATCAAACTAGCCAGCAAAATCCCAAGATCCATTTCTCAGTCAGTTTCTGCTAGCTCAGTCCCCACCAGTGTATATGTAGTGTTCTAATTTCCAGAGCGGTAGTCTGTTGCAGCAAAAACAACAGAGTGGCACCTTAGAGACTCCAGATTAATACATTATCCCACTGGAATCAGTGGTCTCACTCTCACCTGACCTGATATTTATGGCTAGAAGGAATAGAAATCTGTCACACCAGCAAAGGAAACATTTCTTCAGCCAAAAGTTGCTGGCTTGGAGCCAGGATATCTGGAAGACCACTAAGAGACTAACAGATTTATTCTGGCATAAGCTTTGGTGAACACTGTCCACTTCATCAGATGCATGAAGTGTTAACCTGAAATTGGCATATAAATATGCGTGTGGGGGGGGGATGTAAACTGTGTTGCCAGAGAGAATTGAAATGCAAAAAGTACAGAAAGTGATGATTACCTTAATGGTTGCCTTTCATAAAACATTGTTGGATGCTAACACAGACATCATTCCAATGGTGAGCTGTTTAACGTATGTAGTGTAATAAATGGGGGGGAAACACCTTTGTCCGTATTAAACCACAAGATATAGAATATAGTTCATCAAGAGATTCGACTCTGTATTTTGCGGTTTGAATAAGGACAAAGGTTATTGTCCTTAGAGTACAAGATTTTGTCCTAGACTACAATTCATCAAGCTATGGTTTTCCCAGTAGTAACGTATGGCTGTGAGAGCTGGACTATAAGGAAGGCTGAGCGCCAAAGACTTGATGCTTTCAAACTGTGATGCTTTTGAACTTTCGAATTGATGCTTTCGAGCTGGAGAAGACTCTTACGAGTCCCCTGGACTGCAAGGAGCTCAAATCAGTCCAAAGGAAATCAACCCTGACTGCTCATTGGAAGGACAGATACTGAAGCTGAAGCTCAGATATTTTGGCCACCTAATGCGAAGAGAAAACTCCCTGGAAAAGATCCTGATGCTGGGAAAGATGGAAGGCAAAAGGAGAAGGGGACGGCAGAGGATGAGATAGCTGGATAGGATCACCAATGCCATGAACATGAACTTGAGCATGCTCCGGGAGAGAGCGGAGGACAGGAAGGCCTGGCGTGCTCTGGTCCACGGGGTCACGAAGGGTCGGACACGACTTAACGACTGAACAACAACAACAATTCATCAAGGGATTCAACTCAAATGTTAGGAATGATGGCCCCAATTTGTATCACTAGACACTTGCTTACATTGAACTGCATTTACCATTTAAATACCCATTCCCACAGTTTGGAGAGATCCTTCTGAGGCTCTTCATTGTCCCTTTTTGTTTTCTCCAACCTAAATAATTTGGTGCCATCAGCAGTGTTGGCCACCTCACAGTTCACTCCAAATTCCAGGTGACTGATGAGCAAGTTAAAAATCACCTGTCCGAAACAGATCTTTGGGGTAAAAAGTGGTCTTCCAGATATCCTGGCTCCAAGCCAGCAACTTTTGGCTGAAGAAGTGTTTCCTTTGCTAGTGTGACAGGTTTCTATTCCTTCTAGCCATAAATATCAGGTTAGGTGAGAGTGAGACCACTGATTCCAGTGGGATAATGTATTAATCTGGAGGCCTGATTTACTCAGGGCCCAGTCAAAATAGATTCTTTGGCTTACCAAGATAAAACTAGACCACTTGTGAAAGGAACAACAGTTTATGGACAGAAAATGGATACAGACTAATAGTACAAAGAAAGCTCACACATCTCTTCAGCCAATGAAGCTGGCACCTTCATCAGAGCTGAATGTATATGGAGATCCCCATCAACAGCGTACGAGACATTGTTCCTAGGCCCAAAGTTCTCCAGTCTGGGTGTACATGTTTCACCCATGGAGTGAAACCAAAGAGCAAAGCCACTGGGCTGGATTTTATAAGTCTCTCTTTCTAGATCAGGAGCTGACAGGCTACCTCTGACCATTCAGGAGAAGGGGGTCTTTCCTTCCCACAGGAAGAGAAAAGTATCTCGACTCACAAGATGAAATCACCCAGCTGGCCAAAAGAGCTTCAAGGTGAAACTACAAATTATTGGCCTGTGTGAGAGGCCTCCCTAATTAACTATAAAGCTGCCAGTTAGGCCAGACATGTCTCAACACATTCAAACAGTATATAGGACACTGTGTCAGTTCAAACCTGACTCTTCAAACTCACTACAGATGTTGCTCTAATCATTTAGTAACCCAGGCCATGCGCACTAGAGACACTGTCAGATGAAGGCAAAGTGAGAACCATCTTGGGACAATCCCTGTGCCTCTTAAGAACTATAGAGAAGCAATTATACACTTATACAGATGATGGGGCAAACACATTGAAGCTTAATCCAGACAAGACAGAGGTGCTCCTACTCAACTGAAAGGCAGACCAGGGAACAGGGATTCAACCTGTGCTGGAAGGGATTACATTCCCCCTGAAGACTCTGGATTGCAGCTTGGGCCCTGAAACTGGATGCCCAGGTCTCCGTGGTGGGCAGGAGTGCATTTGCACACATGGAATTTGGAGGTTAGTGCACCAACTGTGCCAATTCCTAAAGTCCTCTAATCTGGCCACAGTCACACATGCTTAGCTACACCCCATTTGAACTATTATAATGTGCTCTACATGGGGCTGCCTTTGAAAACTGTTCAGAAACTTCAGCTGGTCCAGAATACTGTGGCCAGACTGTTGACCGGGGCTGGTTACAGGGACCATGAGATTCCCTTGTTACAGCAGCTTCACTGGCTGGCTGTTTCCGGGTAGAATTCAGTGTGCTGGTTATGACCTATACAGCCTTATACAGCTTGGGACCAGGCTACCTGAAATACCACCATCTCTTATATGAGCCTGCCTGGTCCTTAAGATCTTCTGGAGAGGGCCTTCTTTCAAGACTGCCACCATCAGAGGCACATTTGGTGGCAATGCAAGAGAGGGCCTTTTTGGTGGCTGCTCCCAGGCTGTGGAACTCCCTCTCTGCTATCCTTCCAACAGCAGGCAAAGACTGCTTTAATCAAGAAGGCCTGCAAGTGGGTCTGTGGGTTCAGTGCCAGTTTTATTCTGTAATTGTTATATTTTTACTGTATTTTAATGTGTTTTATTGTTTCAATCTATTTTAAATTGTTTTTGTAAGTCACCTTGAATGCCATTTTTTGGGGTAGAGAGGCAGGATGTAGATCAAATAAATAAATAAATAAATCATCCAATGAAAAGAACAGTGGGGTATTCAGTCTTCAACACTTCTATGACATCAACAACGAATACACCAGTCCCATCCTTCTTCTTACAGCTGCTTGTATTGTTCCATGCCCCCAGCTGTAACTGAGTAGCAACCAACAGGGTCTACTCAAATGTGCTGAGGGAAGAGGCTTTTGAGCTCTCCACAGATCCATAGTAACTAATGGAGACCTCAGTCTAAAAAGCATCAATTGCATACAATTGGACTCTAAGACAACTATGACTTGCCAGGTGTATCTTGGCTTAATTTGTTCGTTTTGCCCCTTGGCAGATATTTTGCTTTGACTGTCTTCTGCTCAATTTCAAATCTGCACACAGATACATGAATTGATGCATACAATGTAGCAACAACTTGGGCTTTCTCCCTTTGGGAAAGGTGGCAACGCAAGATATTAACAAAATAAATAAATGCCACCCCCATAAAGCAAATGTCATTCAACTAGTCAACTCATCAGACTCAGAACTAGAGATGAACAAACCAAGTCTATTTTTGGTCCATGTCAGTTTTGCATGTGTTTAGGCATACGTCCGTTCCATCCAATTTTCATATAAATCTGCATTAAAAAAAACCCACTCAAACATTCTTGTTTATTTTCATAGACAATTATCCAATTATCCCTTATATACACATTTTCATATGCAACTTTCTCTAATATAAGCATTTTTGCACATAACTTCCCATAATATATGCATTTTTTGTATGCAGTTCCCCCTAATATGGTCATTTTTGTGTGCAATGTTCGTGCTAAGAACTGTGTCGCCAAATTCGGAGGAGTGCACAATCCAAAGGATAGCAGTGTTCCACTTTGCATACAAGTCTGGGACCACGAATGAGGTTGGCTCCCTTAAAAATGCATCACAAAATGAAATTCTCCCTGATTCCTATACATAATAAACCAGATACACTAGATAAGAAGCTAGAACACACAAATCCAGGTGTCAATTTCAGAGGGAGTAAAAAAACTATATATATTCAAGCCTCAATACTTGAGTCGCAGCACAAACAAGCCAGATGCCAAATTGGATCTCAGTGGCTGGCTCAGATGCAGGAAAGCAAAGAGCCGAAAGTGATTGGGAAGCATCCATTCACTATCAAAAGTCCCCCTAATCTGCTATCAATCACATGGAAGATCATCGCCATTATTCTCACTGCCAGTTCTTGCCTGGAATGGCATCAAAAGAATTTTAGCCGTTTTGATAGGCCACTGAAGAAAATGAGTGAGTCTGTTAACATTTAACAATCTCTGCTATTAAGACTCAGAAGGAAAGTACCTGTCAGGGTCAAAAGCAACAAAGCGCCCTGTGGCACTTTAGATATAGCACAGCATTAGCTTTGGTAGGACCAGGACCAGACCAAGACATTCTGCGGCCTGAGGTGAAGGACAAAATGGCACCTGCCCCATTCCATGTACAAATGCCAAACAGCTTGGCAGTTGAATCTTACTTCAACACTGGCAGCGGGACAGCTGGCTAGTTTATGGGGTGCAGGACAGGCTGCATAGTGCACACAGCTCTGTTTGTTCCCTGCTCCTCAGTATCTGCTGCCTGAGGCGGCTGCCTCACTCTGCCTAATGGTAGGGCCAGCCCTGTGTGGGGCAAAACCCACTTCAGCTGGTAGCTCTATATATGTAAGAACACTATTTATATTGACCTTTAAAACCCTTCATGACTTCGGACCAGGGTACTGCCTGTCGCCTAATGTATGTGCCTAGCCATACATTAAGAACCTCACTAGAGGGCCTGCTGTGGGTGACCTCCACTGTCTGAGGTGAGACAGGAGGCCAGCAGGAGGAGTGTCTTCTCAGTGGAGGCACCCCAGTGCCAGAATGCTCCCCCCAGAGAGTTCTGCCTGGCACCTGCTTTGTTGTTCTTCTGTGCCAGGGAAATTTCTTTTTATTTTCCCAGGTCTTTTGGGGTGCAAAACCATGGCCACTAGACGCCCATAGGATTGGTCAGTCCCCAGAGAACTGCCGTTCCACGCCACCTCCACCGCCTCGTAGGCAGCACGGATCATCCCCGCGCTCTGCGCTCATAACAGCAGCGGGGAGTGGGGGGAGGGGCATTTCTGGGGGCAGGACAGGGAGTTTGTAAATGCCGGTATGGCACTTCCTATCTGTTGTCCAGCTTCCCCACCCTGCGCGCCAATATCCTGCAGCTAAACAGCCGAAGTTGGCCATCTAGCTGCGAATACAGGGCAGCTGGAGTGTGGAGGAGACAATCCCCTCTGTGCTTCTCCCACCGTGCATTGGATAGGTGGTGGTCACCTCCTGGTTTGGAGGCGGCCATCTATCCCCATAGGATGGCTCCCTTAGCCATACTTTTGTTCCTGCTGATTTTTAAAAAAATCTGCTCTTTAATTTTCTGAGGTTTTAAAATGACAGTTTGGATGCTTTATTTGCCATTGTAATTGGTTTGGGGGGTTTTGTTTTTTAAATCTAAACCTCCCTGAGGATTTAAATAAATAAATAAAGTTTAAAAGTGGAGCTAAAAGGCCAAGCAGTGCAACAGATTGCGATGCTCCCTACAAATGTAGGAGATCACTTTGCATACCTGACGAATTAGGTTCTGGCCCCCCAAAGCTGATGTTTTCTTTAGTTGTCCCACATGGTTCTTGGTGGGTTTTGCTACAACAGAACTACCCTTCTTCAAACTATCCAGGACGAGCACTCATCTTACCACTTTATGCATCTACGCAGCCTGGGCCCAATCTAGATGGAAACAGTTTCAGAAGCGTTTTCTGGTTATAGCCAGATTGAAAGTGCTTTGTTCCTTCAGCAGCGCACAAAGCAGGAAAAGTGGAGTATACACGCCCTAAAAACCCGTTTTCACGGGTCAAACAGCACTTCAAGCCACCATGCTTCGGGGTTGGGTGGGCGGAGTCCAGCGAATAGAACTGAACATCATCAACCGTATAGGTGCTGCTCAGCGAATGAGAGAGGCTTGCTCCCTTTCCCTTTCAGGGCTCCCCTGCTCAGGGAAGTTTAATGGAAGCGATGAATTATGTCTAGTAGTTTACCCCACACCTCTCCCGTTGCATCCACCAAGACTGTGAATTAGCAATATTGAAGCCCTGCTCCCCACGCTCCTGGCCATTGTAAGGGTGAAGAATGAGTTACTACCCCAGTACAACTCAATTCTGACTATCCCGCTAATGCCACATTGCACAATTGTGCAATTACAGGACTGTGAAGCAGCAATGTTGTAGCCTCCTTTCTACATAGAAAAGACAGTCAAGCTCTAACTGCCCCTGAAGCACCAAAACAGAGCGACTGAGAAATAGTGCAAAGTAAAAATAAACACGAAAGGCCGGCAGCCAAATACCACTACTGTGTAATAGAGCTAAGTGGTAAAAGAAGCCTATGTCCAAAGCAGCTACTGCCAATGGAGGGGGAAATTAGGGAACATCCCCACCCCTTGACCAGGTCACAGCCAGGCCACACACACACCCCTAGGCATGCCCAGTATGCAAGATGTAATTTGGGGAAACAAGGCACGCTACAGCGGAACCACGTTTAAGGAAAAAGATGCACTAAAAGGACTTTGCAAAAATGTGCCTTTCTGAGAGGGAAGCTGCGCGGTTGCTGCGGGGTGGCGACAACACCATGTGTTGCGGACAACCCTGATGGTTTCTGTAGGCCTTTTATTCCTCTTTCCTCTGCCCCCACTGTAAATAAACTTAACACCTACCTCAAGAGTTGTGTGTGCTTCCTTCCAAGTAAGCCATGACACTAAATCCAGAGCCTTCTGCTTGGTTAACTGCAGCTGTTCATGTTTTCAGGCTTACAGCATGAAATGCAGGGTGCTGGCTTGGGCCCTCATTTCTAAGCCCTAGAGGTGTCCTGTAAGGTCTGAGAGTCCCCTGGCTCAGGCTGAGGTGGATATAAAGGGTGGAGGCAGCCTACTTTGGTGATTGTTTGTCGCTGCCTCCATGGCCAGGAGTTAGGGTGACCCCCTCCCTCCCTTCCACCAGGCATTTGAAGCACAGTGTTGAGGGCTGAGTCCTTCCTCCGATGCTTACCGATCTCACTTCCAGTAATGGTAACAGGTAGGGCGGCCATTACTTCAGAGACATCGTAGTTGGGTAAGGGTGCAATCCTATGCATGTTTAGACAGAAAGAAGTCCTACAACTCCCAGCTGGTTGGGGGTATGCTGGGAGTTGTAGGACTTTTTTCTGTCTAAACATGTGTAGGACTGTACCCTTATGCTATGAATTTGAAGCCCTGTCAAGTCCAAGTCCACTTTAAAGGTAAAGAAACCTAAAAATCTGGGAGAGCCAGGGTACCTGGACAGCAGATGGAGCAGCCACCCGAGCCACCTGGTCACAATCTTGCCCACCATGGAGAGATGTATTTTATTCCTATTTAAAGTATCATAATTATTTTTAAATTTGTACCCATATGTATAAATTAGCATATGCAAACCCTATGCATTTTTCTCCCTCTCTCATAATGCTAGAACCCAGGGTCATCCCATGAAATTTATTGGTGGGAGATTCAGGACAGAAAGAGCTGGATGTGCTCGATCTCATCTGATCTCAGAAGCTAAGCAGGGTCAGCCCTGGTTAGTACTTGGATGGAGACGGCCTGGGAATCAGGCTTCCCGCATTGAGCAGGGGGTTGGACTTGATGGTCTCGCAGGCCCCTTCCAACCCTATGATTCTATGATAAAGGAAGTACCTCTTCACACAGCATGTAGTCAAACTATGGAATTTGCTACCACAAGATGTAGTGATGGCCACCAGTTTGGATGGCTTTAAAAGGGGGTTAAACAAATTCCTGGAGGAAAAGGCTATCAATGGCTACTAGTCCTGATGGCTCTATGCTACCTCCAGTACCAGAGGCAGTGAGCCTATGTACACCAGTTGCAGCGAACAGGGACAGGATAGTGCTGTTGCCCTCGTGTCCTGCTTGCGGGTTTTCCATTGACAGCTGGTTGCCCACTGTGTGAACAGAATGCTGAACTAGATGGATGCTTGGTCTGATCCAGCATGGCTCTTCTTATGCTTTTATGCAAATCTGTGTTGTCTTTTTGTCCTCTTTTTTGGTGATGCATTTCTTCTGTTTTGGCTATGCAAAACTGGCCTCCTTAAGCTTTAGGCTTGTGGTGCAGGATAAGGTTTCCAACCAGCCAAAAGAAACACACCTACAGAGAGAAGATAATCAGGAACACTTGCTAATTGCTGCAGAACAAACTGCTGTTAAAGGGGCAGCTGCCAAGGCCAATGCAAAAGTTGGCAATCCTAGAGGGGAATAGGCTGCCCAGTTGTTGTTATTCAGTCGTTCAGTCATGTTCGACTCTTCGTGACCCCATGGACCATAGCACACCAGGCCTTCCTGTCCTGCGCTCTCTCCCGGAGTGTGCTCAAGTTCATATTCATTGCATCGGCGATGCTATCTAGCCATTTCATCCTCTGCCGTCCCCTTCTCCTTTTGCCTTCAATCTTTCCCAGCATCAGGGTCTTTTCCAGGGAGTTTTCTCTTCGCATTAGGTGGCCAAAATATTTGAGCTTCAGCTTCAGCATCCGTCCTTCCAATGGGCAGTCAGGGTTGATTTCCTTTAGGATGGACTGATTTGACCTCCTTGCAGTCCAGGGGACTTGTAAGAGTCTCTCCAGTACCACAGTTCGAAAGCATCGATTCTTCAGTGCTCAGCCTTCCTTATAGTCCAGCTCTCACAGCCATATGTTGCTACTGCGAAAACCATAGCTTTGATTATACGAACCTTTGTCGGCAAGGTGATGTCTCTGCTTCTTACTATGCTGTCTAAGTGTGCCATAGCTTTCCTGGCAAGGAGCAAGCGTCTTTTAATTTCATGGCTACACTCACCATCTGCGGTGATCTTGGAGCCCAAGAAAATAACATCTGTCACTGCTTCCATTTCTTCCCCTTCCATATGCCAGGAAGTGATGGGGCCAGATGCCATGATCTTCGTTTTTTTAATGTTGAGTTTCAAAGCAGCTTTTGCACTCACCACAACCACCCTCAACAAGAGTCTCTTTAGATCCTCTTCGCTTTCTGCCATTAGGGTGGTATCATCTGCGTATCTGAGGTTGTTGACAATTCTCCCGGCAATCTTAATTCCGACCTGTGATTCATCCAACCCGGCATTTCTCATGATGTACTCTGCATATAAGTTAAATAAGCAGGGCGACAATATGCAGCCTTGTCATACTCCTTTCCCAATTTTGAACCAATCGGTTGTTCCATGTCCAGTTCTTACTGTTACTTCTTGACCCTCGTACAGGTTTCTCAGGAGACAGGTAAGGTGGTCAGGTACTCCCATCTCTTTAAGAATTTGCCACAGTTTGTTGCGATCCACACAATCAAAGGCTTTAGCATAGTCAATGAAGCAGAAATAGACATTTTTCTGGAATTCTCTTGCTTTCTCCATGATCCGGCGAACGTTGGTGATTTGATCTCTAGTTCCTCTACCTCTTCGAAACCCAGCTTGTACTTCCAGTAGTTCTCGGTTCACATACTGCTGAAGCCTAGCTTGTAGGATTTTGAGCATAACCTTGCTGGCATGTGCAATGAGCGCAATTGTATGGTAGTTTGAACACTCTTTCCTGTATAGTTCTTCTGTGTATTCTTTCCACCTCTTCTTAATCTCATCTGCTTCTGTTAGGTCCCTGCCTTCTTTGTCCTTTATCATGCCCGTCTTTGAACAAAACATTCCCTTGAGATCTCTGATTTTCTTGAACAGATCTCTAGTCTTTCCCATTCTGTGGTTTTCCTCAATTTCTTTGCATTGTTCATTTAAGAAGGCCTTCTTGTCTCTCCTTGCTATTCTCTGGAACTCTGCATTCAGTTGGATATATCTTTCCCTTTCTCCCTTGCTTTTTGCTTCCCCTCTTTCCTCAGCTACTTGTAAAGCCTCATCAGACAGCCACTTTGCTTTCTTGCATTTCTTTTTCTTTGGGATGGATTTCGTTGCTGCCTCCTGAACAATGTTACGGATCTCCATCCATAGTTCCTCAGGCACTCGGTCTATCAGGTCTAATCCCTTAAACCTATTCCTCACCTCCACTGTATATTCATCAGGGATATGATTTAGGTCTTACCTGAATGGTTTAGTGGTTTTCCCTATGTTCTTCAACTTAAGCCGAAATTTTGCGATCTGAGCCACAGTCGGCTCCAGGTCTTGTTTTTACTGACTGTATAGAGCTTCTCCATCTTTGGCTGTAAAGGACATAATCATTCTGATTTCGATATTGACCATCTGGTGATGTCCATGTGTACAGTCGCCTCTTGTGCTGTTGGAAAAGAGTGTTTGCTATGATCAGCGTGTTCTCTTGGCAAAACTCTGTTAGCCTTTGTCCTGCTTCATTTTGTACACCAAGGCCATACTTGCCTGTTATCCCGGTGATTTCTTGACTTCCCACTTTAGCATTCCAATCCCCTATGATGAAGAGGACATCTTTTTTTGGTGTTAGTTCTAGAAGGTGTTGTAGGTCTTCATAGAACCGATCAACCTCAGCTTCTTCGGCATCAGTGGTTGGGGCATAGACTTGAATTACTGTGATGCTGAATGGTTTGCCTTGGATTCGTACTGAGATCATTCTGTCATTTTTGAGATTGTACCCCAGTACTGCTTTTCCCACCCTTTTATTGACTACGAGTGCCACTCCATTTCTTCTCAGGGATTCTTGCCCACAGTAGATATAATGGTCACCTGAATTAAATTCGCCCATGCCTATCCATTTTAGTTCGCTGATTCCCAAGATGTATATGTTCAATCTTGCCATCTCATGTTTGACCACCTCCAGCTTACCTTGATTCATTGACCTTACATTCCAGTTTCCTAAACAATATTGTTCTTTACAGCATCGGATTTTCTTTTCACCACCAGACACATCCACAGCTGAGTGTCCTTTCGGCTTTGGCCCAGCCGCTTCACTCTTTCTGGCGCTACTTGGAAATTCCCTCTGCTCTTCCCCAGTAGTATATTGGACACCTTCCGACCTGAGGGGCTCATCTTCCGGCGTCATCTCTTTTAGCCTTGTGATACGTTCCATGGGGTTTTCTTGGCAAGAATACTGGAGTGGGTTGCCATTTCCTTCTCCAGTGGACTACATTTTGTCAGAACTCTCTGCCATGACCTGTCCGTCTTGGGTGGCCCTGCACGGCATAGCTTATGGCTTCACTGAGTTACGCAAGGCCCTTCACCACAACAAGGCAGTGATCCATGAAGGGGAGGCTGGCCAGTTATGTGTTGCCAAAAAGGAGGGACTACATCACCACATTTGCATAACAGTTATATGTCTGGGTGCAAATTTAGAAATAATAACTATAATGTAGATAGAAATACAATACATGTCACGCTAGTGGGGAAGACTGTGACCAGGTGATCAGTGCACCTGCTCAGTCCACCATCCAGGTGTTAAGTGTTGATGGGCAACTCCAAGACCCCTGGTGCTGCTCTCCCTCCTTATGGTTCATTGACTTGGACTTGGACTAGACAGCCCATCAAATAGAGGACACCAGATAGAGGACTGTCCCTTTTAAGTGGGATACCTGGCTATACTAGTGGTGGGGTTGGAGAAGTGATGGAGATGAAGACAAAGATGAAGATGAAGATGAGAGGAAGGGCCCCTTTTCTCCCCTGCCTTGCCCTACCACCCACCATGATTTCTCTCCCTTCTTCTCTTGACTTCAGATTTCACAGAGCTGAGTGCTGCATAAAAAAACCCCACACTATAAGCCATGTTTGGACTCGTTTCCCTCTTTGTTCCATCATTGCATAGTGGGTATTAATATTTAATGGCCATTCATAGGCAGGTCTTTTTTCATCCACTGCCTCAGTGAGCAGATGTTTCTTATCTTCCGTATTATAATGGATTGCTAGGACTGTCTGAGCCACCATTCAGCTGTCCCAGAATCTTTCCGATTATGAATTCACTAAGAGTTATCTGGATAAATTACACTTTCTTTCAAATCCCTTTACAGTTGCTTGCTCTACCATCTCACAGTTAACATTTTAGAATTTACATTCCGGAATCGTTGTTCCTAAAAATTATAGGACTGCCACCACTTCTTTTTGTCGGAGAAGATCTTGCCCTTGAACAGCTCCAAGGCAGACAGAAATCAAAGATGGCATGATAAGAAGCATTAAAACTGTTGAACTTCCACTTGCTATCCGACTGCTAAAGGCACAGAGCCTCTGACAGGGAAAAACAACGTGGTATTCTGTTAAGATGCGACATGAAATATATGGAAAATAATGTGGATATAGATCGTGGATCTCCCCCCGCCCTGTATTGAAATGAAAGCAAGCAATATAGCAGGGGCACAGAGCAATATATGCATGGGATGCCAGAATGCTCCTAACAGGCTTTCTGCAGGCTGGATGTCACTGGTGGGCATGGCCACACCCACTGACATCTCCACTCACCCATCCATCCATTTTAGCCTTTCTCCATGCTGAGAAAGCTGTGCTGAGTCATCTCTGATTTCATATTGGAGATAACAGGAGGGATTCCTTCAGGGGGTGGGATTTGGAAGCCAAGCCCCACCCCCTGTAGGAACCCATGGCTTTGTGGGCCAGATTGGGGAGCCCTGTTGGCCAGGGTTCCGCACCCCTGTGATATAGAGTGAACAGTTAGGAACCTAAGAATCCACCTTCTAGCAACTCAGACAAGTATCAGGGCTGGCCTACAATTAGCCACAGTTAAGTGGCTGCCTCATGCATCAGATACTGGGGGGAGGATGGCAGCAGCCTCCCCCCACCCCGCCATTCCCCCAAGGCAGCCTGCTGTTCTCAAATGCAATGGGGGACACTGCTCCATCACCAGTGTTGAAGTAAGATTCAACTGCCAGTCTGGTTGGATGCTGTGCGTAGAACAGAGTGTGGCACCATTTTGTCCTTAGCCTCAGGCAGCAAAATGTCATCGGCCGGCCCTGCCATTAGTCCGCCCAGCCCAGCCCAGCCCTGGCTACACCAACTGGCAGCAGCTCTCCAGAGTTTCAGGCAGGATTCTTTCCCAGCCCTACCTGGAGATGCCAGGGATTGAACCTGGAAACTTCTACATGCAAAGCAGGTGCTCTACCACTGAACCACGGCCCTTTTCTACTTGGGCTGAGATCATGTCACTATGAATGTTTTACGGTTCCTTCTTGGCTGCAGCATCCCTCTTGTTCACCTCCCTCCCAGGAGAGGTTCAACTGCATCCCTCACTGATGATGTTTAAGGCTGTTAAGACTTTCCTATTCTGCCAAGCTTTTGACTGTGTTTAATTCCTATCCTGCTTGTGGATTTGTTTTGTTGGCCCTCTTTTAATGTTCTCAGGTGTTATAACTTTGTTTTAAGTGACATTTTAATGCAGCCCTTTCGACGAGGAATGGAAGGAAGCATATATCTTGGCCGTGTGGGCTGGGAAAGATGGGAGTTGCAGTCCAACACATCTGGAGGGCACCCAGTTGGGGAAGGCTAGCTTACAGCAACGTAGTGGGTTCCTGAAAGAGGTCGGGATGTGAATGAGGGATGTCCTGGGTCACAATCTGTCTTTTGGTCACCACTATGCTAGTCAAGCTCAAGTCTAGCATAGTGAACGAGGATGTGAATGAGGGTCTAGCTCAAGTCTAGTCTGCTCTAGTCTAGCTCAAGTCGAGTCTAACTCAATGGGTCTAGATCAAGTCGAGTCTAGCTCAAGTCTAGTCTAGCTCAATGGGGTCTAGCTCAAAGGTCTAGCTCAAGTCTATTCTTCTAGCTCAAGTCTAGCACAGTGGTAGCCTATACATTTGCTTGTGACTAACTCCAGTCTTTCTTGCTTCAAACTGAAATCCCAAACATACATACTTGCTAGTAGCTCCATTAGTCACAGAGGGGCTTACTTCTGAGTAACTATGCTTATCATTGCACTGCATGATCAGAGTGTTAGCCAGCCAATCTTCCTGTTAAAGCGACAGGCATAAAGGAGGAGTAAGAGATAACAATACTGAAGGATAGAATCAGATCCAAGCAGGAGGCAAGGCAGGATCAAACCCAGGGCAAACATACAGAGGAGAGCAAGCAGACTAGACTGGAAAAAGGATTCTGGCTCATGCAAGAAACAGGACCCACAAGAGGCTGAGGCGTTGTTCCTTGTGTCTGATGCTGAGGTAGCCTAGCCTATTTATAGGCATAGCCCGTCCTTACTATATAATGCCCTAAACAGTTTGGGAGCAGGTTATTTGAAGGACCATCTGTACCCATATGAACCTGCCTGAGCCTTAAAATCAGCACCTGAGGCCCTACCACTGGTCCGCCAATAAGAGCTGTTAGGTTGGCATGTAAGAGGGATGGCACCTTTTCTGTGGTGGCCCCACATCTTTGAAATATCTTCCCTAGGAAACATGGATGGCATCTTCTTTGTTGACCTTCAGGAGAGGCTTTTGTTGTTGTTCCAGTCTGTATTTGGCTGATTTTACAGTGCTGTGATGTAATAATTGCTTTATTTGTTGGATAACAGGAACAACTCCGCATGCTTCCAGACACTAGGGGGTGATAGAGAATGTCCTGTAGCTTGATCAGTTCCTATTTCCTGCTCCCTCCCCTTCCTCTTCCTTTTTCCTTCCTTCTCCCTCTGCAACAGGCAACATTTTGCCTCTCCAGAGAGGAAGCAAGTAGCTATATCTCATCCCTTTGCTTACATACACTCACACCCAGCTTTAGGATGTGCTTGTAGTTAAACAGTGTTAGATAGCCTGCTCTGGCGATGTGTATAAAAACACCAATAAAGTAATCTGACTTGAACTTTTTTAAAACTGGCTCTAGCCTGTGTTTATTGCCTTCAATACAAAATGCTGTGTTGCCACTCTTTCTCTGTATAAGGCAACTGTGCTGTAAGTCACGCCAGACTTTCCAACATTATCCATGGCTGCTTTTTAAAAAATGTTATGATACTGTTATTTTAATCACCTGGAATTTTAGCCTAACATTAATTGTTATTGACCATGTTGTTAGCCGCCTTGTGAGAGTAGATATCCTGAAAGGCGGGCTAAAACTCTATCAGATAAATAAATGACTCGATATTGCTCCGAACAGCTACATGGGGCTCCCAGTAGTCTCCCAAACTGTTCAGAACCTCACCAACAAGCGTCAACGATGCTGCCAGTCCATTTACTGGGCTGGTCTTCTGCAACTGGGTGCCCTGCAGATGTTTTAGACTACAGCTCTCATCACCTCAGCCAGCATGGCTGATGGTCATGGATGATGGAGACCGTAGTCCAAAACAACTTGAAAGTGCCAGGTTGTGGAAGGCTCAAGCGGCCATTCGCTTTCCTTTTCCTGCTTTCCTTTTCAGTGATGGGAAGCTAAGGCCAAGCAAGTCAGGGCAATTAAAGGATTCCCCCCCACAACAGCAGTGTCTTCAATTTCAATATCAGTATTCTGTCCTGTTTCACATCCACCTGATAGTGTCTCCCCAGCAGGAGTTAAGTGAGGGGAATACAGATCTCCTTGATGGGGCTCTTACACAATAAATCTCCAAAATCCACTGGAGGGAGTACCAAGTTCAAAGAGCTTTTAAAATATTAACTATAAGTAATGATAGTTACTTATATGATAGTTACTGATAGTTACTACCCTGCACACAGAAAAATATGAAACACTAATATCAAGCCGGGAATATTTACACCATATCAGTCACTGCACAAGTATTATTCTTTTTGCACTAGGCAATTTTATAAATAAACAACTGCATGAAACAGTGTGTGCACACACCCCCGCTGCCCCTGGGGAGGACATGCCCAAGAGAATTTACCATATTGGATGCAACATAGATGAACCTCTACATCAGCAGAGAAGCTGAGAGATCCAATTTGTGAAGTTCATTCCACACGCAGGGCTCTACAGACGCATTGACAGTTGTTCTTCCCAACAGCTAAGCTACAGATAAGCTGAATCTCAAGGCATCCCCTTAGGATCAGAGAATGCTCAGCAAACCTTACATCAGGATATTACTGCTGAAAAGCAAATGGGGTTTGTGTGTGTGTGTGTGTGTGTATGTGTGTGTGTGTGTACATGCTTTATGCACTCCCAGTGTGCCACCTGTGGAGGAAAGTCTTTCAGATAGGTTTAGGACCCAAGTTACTGGACCTCAGTAAGGAGAATCCTCCAGCCTTTCCCCTAACAAAAATTAAAATAAACTTGCTCGTCTCAACAGCCACCACTCGACAGGGATCAGGGGTTCAGCCCAGCTAGAAGCTAATGTGGTGCAGTACAAGTGCCAACCAGGTGCCCTCCAGATGTGTTGGGCTGCATGACCTAAGCTGGCTGGGAAAGATGGGAGTTGTAGTTCAACGCATCTGGAGAGCACATGGGTTGGGGAAGTCTGGGCTAGCACATTGCATCATGACCAGGGAGAGTCAGGTTAAACCAAGACTACCAAAGATCACATTCATGCTGGATCAACTGTGCTGACAGAAGAGGAATTGCCCTAGGGTGGCCAGGTGTCCTACTTTACAGAAGAGAGCCCTCTGTTTTGGAGAGCTGGCAGAGGACAGTCCTCTACTGATGGGCTGTCCGGTCCACATCTGGCTTAAAGTCAAAGAGCCATGAGGAGAAAGAGCTGCAGGGGCCTTGAAGTGGCCCATCAAGGGCAGGCTAAGCAGGCACACCAGTCAGTCCTCTCAAGGATGGTGAGCTGTATTTTATTTCTGTTGAAATTATAGCTATTATTTCTACATTTGTATTTATACATATATGCATTTGCAAATGTTATTCAAATTGGTGTCCTCTTTTTTTGGTGGTGTAATTCTTCTTTTCTGGCAACGTGTAAGTGGGCACCCTATTCCCTACCTCCTCCTTCCCACAGCAGCCCCTCCAGCCACCCAAAAATGTTACACAGAGAGTCAGGAGACCCTGCTGAATGAGGAGAGCTGCAACATGGGAGGTGGGATCCCCCCAAATCAGGTGCAGGGACCTTCCATGAGTGGAACCTTCCTCTTGAGGAAACTCCCTTCCTCTCATGAAAGGCAGATCCTGGATCCAGTCTTCACTTGTAAAATTGCAACACTGGTGTGCATGGCCAATGCCACATTCATGTTCTTCTTGTTACATTATTGTAACAACAATAATGTCAACAAATGCTGCACGTGTGCACGATTGCGTGATGGAGATCAAATCCACATATGGAGGGTTATCACCATATGTGGTAGGGATACATCCGCGTGAGCAACTTGTGGCCCTCCAGATGTTTTGGCCTACAGCTCCCACCAGCCCTAGCTACCCTATCCAATGTTGAAGGATGATGAGAGCTGAAGGCCAAAACATCTGGAGGGCCTCAAGTTGGCCACCCATGGGATAAATCATGAATATAAATCAAGCTGTCAATGGTCCACCAATACAATTTTTTTTTTTTTTTAAAAGCAAGGTACAATATTTTTTTTTAAAAAAGCAAAGTTAAATAAATGGAGGGGAAGAACTGAAGATGCTTCTCCCATGGGCCACCGTGTGGTCACATGCACACGAAGAGTAAGAAGATTGGGTGCAGGCTCTGCCCAGGGATGAGTGTCACAAATCCCTTGGGCCCCTCTTTCCTTGAGCACTCACACACAAAAGGAGAGGCTTCAGTCTCATGCCTTTATTTCATTATTTACAGGTTCATTACAGAAGCAAATCCTCGAAGACTCTCTGGCTGCAAAAGAATGCCTCCCGGGGATTCAAATGGGATCACCAAAAGTTGCCCGCAGTTTGAAAGTGAGGCTATCTGGCTAGGCTAACTTATGGAGGGAGGTCCCGCCCCTTGCGTGATGCTTCCCTGCGTAGCCTCTCACGCATCGCTAACCGGTTCGACCGTCTGAGCTCCGCCCCTGACGTTTCCCTCTTAGCTCGGTGCCGCCGCCTCGCGTCTCTTAGGTCACAGCCTTCAAGCCCCTCCTCCTCCTGCTCCCTGCTTCTCACAGAGGGGATAAGGAGGAAGCTTCATGCCGGCCATCTGAGAGTTAGTAACCTGAAAAACATGCCTACCCATATCTGAACTAGCTTGTAAAAATGCCTCCCCCAGTTCTGGCTGCTCCTCTTCTGAATCTGAGCTGTTAACTATCTCCCTGCGCTCAGAATTAATCCCGACAACAAGGGTACAATTTTTGGCTTTGGGTTAGTGCTGCAATCAGTCAGGTTATTTGAAGGGGCACTTAATGGCTTAAGATGGTGTCTGGGACATCAGTGCAATCAGATTCTTTTGTGAGCTGGTAAAATGTGCGTCCTAGTCACATGTGCCATGCTTAAATTAAACTAATAGCTGAGCTGAGAAGGTGCAGCAAGCAAAGAAACCTACCCTGAAGAACAATATTATGGCATCATGGTTTCCATTTATTTCCTACATTGAGGAACTTCAAACTTTTGATAAAGTTCCAACAAAGTACAGTTGCCTGCATTTTTTCTAATTAATACTCATTAACACACGAAATGACATAACACTCTTTGTATATGTTGTAGAACTTGTATTTTTACTTTCATTAGGGCACAATCCTATGCATGTTTAGACAGAGAAAAGGCCTACAACGCCCAGCATGCCCCAGCCAGACTGAGCTCTTACTTCGGCCATTTTACCGTAGATGTTCTATAAGCATATCTAGAGTAAGATTTCTAATTAGTGAATTCCTTTGTTGTTTTAGCAATTTTGATTTATGATTACGTACGTTCTTCTTCTTTTTGTTGCCTTTATTTGTTGCCTTTATTTTGTTAACCTTATTTTGAGATAAAATTAAAAAATTCCATGAGAAACAAAACTGAGAGCTGCTGTTTGTATAAAAAATATATCAGCAAGAACAGAAACCCAGCAAGAGGTTCATTTCTGTCCCTACAGCCTTCTGAGGTTCCTTGTCAGTCAAACAGGCTGCAGGCTCTAAAGAGGCAGCGCAAATGTGTAATTAATGAGTGGACAAACTAATGAGCTCAAGGGCCAACTGATTGACAGTTATCTCTAGGCTTGAGAGCAGCACGGGCGCTTGCATTTGCAATGTAAATGAGAGAAATCCACTGGAGGCTTTGTGTGGTGAAAGCAATTTACAAATTGCAGGGCAGGGGGGCGGGGGGAGATACTATATTGCCTAACCTGGCCTTCCCCATCTAGATACTATCCTAGTTGGGCCTCCCATCAGGCCCAGCTAGTATGGAAAATAGGAATGCTAGGAGTTGTAGTCCAAAGTACCAGGTTGGGGTAAGCTGACGTAACCATAGGAGGGTACTCACGGATGGTGACCAATTAAAAAGAACAACTCTCAAGACTTAAAAGCTACTGGGATTAAAACACACACACACACACCAGTATCTATTTTTCTGAAATTTGACAGAAGTACTTTACACAGAAGATGCTGACACACCTGAAAATTTCATCCAATTCTTTCCAAAAAAAGTTTAAAATTTTCATTTCCCCATGTAAGTCAGTGGGGAGACATACGATGGCTCAGATTTTTACCTGAGGCGAAGTGGGCTGTGCCTGCAGTGCTCCAAGTAGAGTTGGCCCAGTTGTGGAAGCGCCCATGCCACATGGGGTCTGAATCAAATCTTGTCCTCAGTGCACCTGTTTTGCATGCAGAAGGCCCCAGCTTCAATCTCCAGCATCAGCAAGTAGGGCTGGGGAAAGCCCTGGTCATGGTGGAGAGCCACTGCCAGTCAATGTAGATCAGGGGTGCAGAACCTCCGAACCACGTGCCAAATCCAGCCTGCCTGGGATCCCAATCCAGCCTTCCAGCATTCCCCAAATGGCATTACCCCCTTTCCCTCCAACACTGACCACTCATTGATTTCCTGGGGTTTGTGTAGTTTTTTTCCCCCATTCTAAAAAGAAGATATGCCTCTCCTAAGGCTTAGGAGCCTCAGGAGGCAGTGAGAGCTTTCAGGCAAAATGTGCTGGCATGTTTGGCCCCACCCCTTTAATCTTTGGCCCCACCCCTTCGCCTTCAGCCATGCCCCCATATTTATTTATTTATTTATTTAAAAACTTCTTGGCTGCCTTTCAAAGGCAGAAGCCCTCCTAAGGCAGCTCACAGCAATAAAATATATAAAAACAGTTAAAATTTTAAAAGTGAAAAAACATAAGCACAGTAAAATATCAATAAAAGGAACAATAAAAGCCGACAATAAAACTGTCAACAACATCAACAGCAGCAACAGCAACAGTCATATCAAGAGAAGTCCAAGGTAAAATAATATGTTTTCAAAGCCTTCTTAAAAGCCTGCAGTGGCGAAGCATGGCAGACCTCCAATGGCAACTTGTTTCAAAGGGTAGGGGCCACTGCAGAGAAGGCCCTCTCACTGGTCACCCCTACTGGAATGTGGCCCCCGGGACCTTCTCCAAAATGGAGTTCAACCCTCAGGCTTGTTAGATAAAAAAAGTCCTTGCTTTTGGTTTAGAAGAAAAGGATGCCAGGCAGGCAGCAGTTGATCCAACACTATTTTATTGAACGTTTTGCAAAA
This sequence comes from Heloderma suspectum, assembly GCF_057233095.1. Lineage (NCBI taxonomy): Eukaryota > Metazoa > Chordata > Lepidosauria > Squamata > Helodermatidae > Heloderma > Heloderma suspectum. Next base: position 30,881,682 of record NC_139460.1, on the reverse strand, counting down.
CGGGTGCAGAGCAGTCTGGACCCCGAGACACGTGTGCAAAAGCCTTTTATACCATATCACTTCTATTGTTCTTGCCAGTAGCCAATAGACAGTCAGTATCAGCTTACTAAGCCGTTAGTCATGAGCGCATCATTATGGTTCTCTTTTTGGCTCCGCCTACATTTTTCCCGCCACTCGGGCTCTTACGTAACTGAGGCGCCAATGGTTATGGAGTCTCTTTTTCTAACAATTCCCTCCTTTAAGTCTTTATTCACGTCTTAAAGCGTTTAAAACGGAGCCTCTTTATTGGTACAATAAAGCAAGAGCATCTGTTTTGACAGAGCGGTTTCTATCAATCGCTGGGATAAGCCTCTAACACAGGGGATAATGCAACAACCAAATAATACCAGAACTCCTACTACCACTACAAGCGAGATAAGGATTGAGGCTGCTAGGTGCTCCCATTTTCCAAACCACTTTTCTAACCAGGCGGTCACGGGGTTGTTAATCCCCGAATTCTCGGCTAATTCTTCAGACAAGGCGTTGAGGCCCTGCAAAGCCCTTATTACCGTGCCATCTGGGGCAGTGTTGTTAGGGATGAAGGTGCAACACCGTCCACCTAGCATGACACAACCCCCCCTTTTTTTGCTAACATCATATCAAGAACACGCTGATTTTCCCAAGCCATTTGGCTGGTGGCATCTAGCTGCTCAGCCAATCCTTTTACAGCATCTCGAGTATAGTTTATAAACCTCTGTTGATTATAATAAACGTAATTGATCCAATCTACATTTTTGTTAATGGTCACCCACCAAAACAGGGTAGATTCAAATCTTGCAGCAATTTGATTTCTTTCTTTGAACTCATCTGGCACTCCCGTTGGTACTCCTATGGAGTCAATGTATATTTGATCATCAAAAGGGGTTACTGATTGTTTCTGCCAGGGTTGGCTAGTCTTCTCTGCTGGATGATATGCAATTGAAAAGGGGACTGCCAACTGAACTAACCCACAAGCTCTGGACCAATTGGAGGGCAATACCTCATACAACTCTAGACCACCACAATACCACCAGAGATCAGCTCGTGGGACTGAAAGGGAATTATTCCTAAAGCGGGTGGAATTAACACATCTTATTTTACTCATCAGGTTCCCTATACGCCCCTCTGTGTCTGCAAGGTTTCGGTGTATGCATCTGGTATGGTTTCTTCTTTGCAAGAAGACTGTGGAAGGTCTGACGCAATCCTTTAATTTGAGTGGGGGGTATAATTTATTGAGGGTTTGGCATTCCTCCTCTCCCCATGCATCAGGGTGTTGGAACAAACGGATCACGCAGGTGAGGAGGGAAGGAGTGTCCCACCCCAGAGGAAAAGGCAGCACCTTTGCTACTGATCTTCCTGTGGCACAAACAAAACAGTCAGACTTAATTAAGGACTTGGCTGTATACTTTATCCACTCTAACCACACATTATCAGTTTCCTCTGTTATTGGGATTCCTAACCTGGTTCTCCAGGGATGCCTCTCTTTCTCGGGGATCTGTACCAGAAGTGGTTTGAGGGGTGTAGGTGTGACATTTCGGGGTTTTATCTTAAAGCTGTCAAGCCCAAGTCCTTGAGGTATCACCATCCATGTTAATATTTCTTTGACTAACATTACCAACACCACCCACAATACTTGCTTCATATTACAAGTTTTTTGTAATTCGAACCTGAGCTTTTCCCAGATGTTGTGACTTGTATATTACAGGTGATTGTGGCTCCTGGATGGCTTCTTCGCCTGTGTCCCTGGCAGCTTCCGGAGGGGTGCCAGGGAGCAAAGGACCGTTGCCCGTGTCCTTCTGTTCTTTCCAGGTGACAGAAGGAAGCAAGGGTCGCCTAAATGGCTTTATCTGGCTGCAATGTGTCCATTTGCTAGAACCCACAAGCTTTACACACGAGTGGCTGGTTGGTCCCACCAAATAAGGCCCCTCCCACCCTTCCTTTAAAGCTTCTTTATTCCACTTTTTCAGCAACACCTCGTCTCCCGTCTGGAAGAGATGGATAGGTGCATCTAACGGCAATCTCTGGAACGGAACGGAATAAGCTCGTAGCTGTGAAAGAACAGACTGTAGAGAAGTCAACTGATCCCTTAGCATCTGATAACCCATCTCCCACTTGACTTCCTCCCTCCTTCCGCAGTGTACCCAAGGCGGGAACCCAAACATCAGTTTGAAGGGGGACAATTTTATGTCCTTTTTTGGCATCCTTCGAAGCTTCGTTAAAGCTATTGGCAGAGCCTCAACTCAAGTGACCTTCACCCCTCGTTGGAGTTTGGTTAAAGTCTCCTTGAGGCTCCGATTGATTCTTTCAACTTGTCCACTTGCCTGGGGCCTCCAGGGGCAATGTAAATGCCACTCTACTCCCAGAGCCTGTGCCAGTCCCCGTGTAATAACTGAGGTGAAGTGTGAGCCCTGATCGGACTCTATAACTTCGGGCAGGGAGAAACGGGGCACCACCTCCTGTAACAATTTAGCAACAACAGTTTTAGCTTGGCAGTTCCTACATGGAAACGCCTCTACCCACCCTGTCATTTGACACACTATTACAAGCAAATACCTGTAACCCCTACATGGTGGCATTTCAGCAAAATCAATCTGCACCCTCTGGAAAGGATAGTAGGCCCATGGTCGCCCTCCTTTTGGAGGAGGGGGTGCCCTGGGAGGGTTGGTTTTCTGGCAGACTTCACAGGTTGCGGCCAGTCAGTGGGTGCATACAGTTATGCCAGGGGAGACAAACAGCCTCTTGCAATAGTCAATCATGGCTGATGCTCCAGGGTGTCTAACAGAATGGTGAACTTGTTCTAGAACAATCCTCTGCAGGGTCTGTGGAAGAAGCAGTCTTCCATCTGTCATCTGGATCCATCCATCGTCGCAGGGACTTATTCCGTGTTCTTGTGCCATCTGTAACTCAGCAGGGGAGTATGTGGGGCGCTCTTTTCTTTTTGGTAGAATGAGGAATGTTCCTTGGATTCCCTCTCTGGCTGCTCTTTTTGCGGCCTCATCTGCCTTCTGGTTTCCCTGTCTCCATTTTTCCTCTTTTTCTTTCCCATGGGCTCGGACGTGGACAACAGCCACTTGTGAGGGTAGCTGGAGGGCATCCAGAAGATCCACTATTAGGCCGCCATTAGCCACTGGAGATCCGTTTGCTGTAAGGAATCCCCTCTCTTTCCACAGTTGCCCATGAGCATGCACAACGGCGAAGGCATTTTTGCTATCGGTATAGATATTTACTCGCTTTCCCTTGCTGGCTTGCAGGGCTCTTGTCAGGGCTACCAGTTCAGCGGATTGGGCGGAGAAATGAGGAGGCAACCTTTCCTCGTGCACATTCTTGTCTAGAGTAACAACGGCCGCTCCTGTGTAGCGCCTTCCATCCAGCATATAGCTAGTAAAAGTGCACGAAAGCCACTTACCTGGTCTCGCAGCTTTTCGCGGTGGGGGGGGAGGCGCTTCGCTGCTCTCCCCCCGAAGTTCAGGCCGGGGGGGGAGGCTTCCCGCCTCGCCCGGCTGAAATTCAGGCTGGGGAGGAGGCGCCTCGCCTCTCCCGGCCGCGAAATAAAAAGTAAAAAAAAAAAACGCCCCCGTGATAGGCTACATGACGATTAACGTAGCCTATCACGGCTAGATCTGCAAAGTCAGCCGTGATAGGCTACGTAAATCGTCACGTAGCCTATCACGGGTGACTTTTTTAAAAAAAAGCGCGTACGCAAATGGCGGCCCCCATAGGGAGCAGCCATTCGCGTTCCTTATTTGGTCGCTGTAGTCTACATAAATCTTTACGTAGACTACGGCGAAAATAAGGGCAACGCAAATAGCGTTGCCCTTATTTTCGCTGTAGTCTACATAATCTTTACGTAGACTACAGCGACCAAATAAGGAACGTGAATGGCGGCTCCCTATGGGGGCCGCCATTAGCCGTACGTGCTTTTTTTTTTTTTAAGTCACCCGTGATAGGCTACATGACGATTTACGTAGCCTATCACGGCTGACTTTGCAAATCTAGCCATGATAGGCCACGTTAATCGTCACGTAGCCTATCACGGGGGCGTTTTGTTTTTTTTTTACTTTTATTGGAACGGCGGTGGCGGCGGCAGCCGGTCAAAAGACCGGCTGCCGCCCCCGCCCCTGACGAAGACCCGACGAACCGCCGCCGGGACCCGCCGCCAGGAGGGACATTCGGGAAAGGTAAGTCCCATCCCGGGGGGGGGTGTGGGGTGCGGGGGGGTGCGGAGAATTTCTCCCCGAAACTTCTTCGGGGGGCCAAACACATTGGCGCTCGGCCCCCCGAAGTTTCGGGGAGAAATTCTCCGCCATCCCTAATAGCTAGACCCATCTACAAACAGGTCTCCGGCTCCCTCTATTGGTTCATCCTCAAGGTCCGGTCGGCCTTTGGTGTCTAGGTCTAATACTTCAAGGCAGTCATGATCTGGGAGTCCCAATCCGTTTGTGCCCAGTAATGTTGGCAGTAGTGTGGCGATATTAAAGCTAGAGCAAGCCTTAAAAGTGAGGTTTTCGTTTGTTAGTAAACCTATTTCATATCAAGAATGCCGGGCCGGGTTGAGAAATTTGCTTCCTCCTCCTGATCCCAAAATTTGTGGCACCCCATGTGGCACCCAAACTTCAATGGGTCCTCCCATCGTCATTTTCTCAGCCTCGGTACAGATCAGAGCTGTTGCCACCACTGCCCTCAGGCAACTTGGCCATCCTTGTGCTACGACATCTAGGACCTTGGAATAATATCCCACTGGTCTCCAAGAGGGCTCTTTTCGCTGGCAAAGCACTCCCGAAGCTATGCCCTTATTTTCATGCACATAAAGTCTAAATGGCCGGCTGGGATTTGGTATGGCCAGTGCGGGTGGTGACACAAGAGCAGCTTTAAGACTGAGGAAAGACTTATTCATTTCCTTAGTCCATTTCCATTTATCCAGTCTATCTTTCTGCAGCGCCTCATACAGCGGCCGCGCTGTCTCCCCATAGTTTGCTATCCATAGTCGGCAGAATCCGGTCAACCCCAGGTAGGCCCTCAATTCGCGGGGGGACTTAGGGGCAGGAGTGTCATGGATGACTTCGACTCTTTCTTGCCCTAGGCTCCAAGTCCCTTTAGTTAAGTGGTAGCCTAGGAATTTTACAGTTGGTTGGGCCAACTGTACTTTTTCTTTTGACACTTTATAACCCCCCCCCCCCGCTAGATGGTTGAGGAGGGAAACCGTCCCACTCAGGCACGCATTCTTGGCCTTGGCTGAAATCAAGAGGTCATCACAGTACTGGAGGAGATGCACCTCTGAGTGCTGCTGGACCCAGGGTTCGAGATCCTTTCGGAGCTGCTGGCCAAAGACTACCGGTGAGAGATTCAGCCCCTGAGGGATTACTGTCCATGTTAATTGAACTTTTGACCCCCCCCTCTGGGCTCTCCCATTCAAAGGCGAACAAAGGCCTTGAATCAGGGTGGAGGGGGATGCTGAAAAAGGCGTCTTTTAGGTCTATGACAGTGAACCAGGCGTGCTCTTCCGGAATTCCTACAAGGAGGGTGTGTGGGTTGGGGACCACAGAATGGGGGGCCTCAATCTGCTGATTAATGAGCCGGAGGTCTTGCACTAAGCGAAAGCCCTTGTCCCCCCTTTTTGACACAGCCAGGATGGGCGTGTTATAAGGGGACATTATCTCAATGAGCCGGCCTTCTTCTTGGAGCTTTGTTATTACTGGTTGTAGGCCCTCCTTTCCTTGACGGGAAAGGGGATACTGTTTCACATGAACAGGCCTTGCTCCCTCCTTGAAGGGAATTTTGTATGGTGCTGCCGACTTGGCACGAGAGGCCCCTCCAATCCCGGCCCAAGCTAGAGGGTTGACTCTGTTTTCTATTAGGCTCCAGTCCTCGGTGGCCTCTGGGGTGGATTCTTCTGCAACCTTCAAAAGGGCCATTTGGTAGTTACTACTCTGCTGTTTAGGGAGCCGTATCTCCATCCTTCCGTCAGGAGTAAAAGCAATCTCAATTTGGAGTTTAGTCAATAAGTCCCTTCCTAGCAATGCCACCGGACAGGAGGGGGTACAGACAAATGCATGTTCTAGGTGTGTTTTCCCAAACTTGGTGAACAGGGGACAAGAGAGGGGCACTTGGGTTGCCCTTCCCTCGACCCCCATTATGGTGGTGAACCCCCCACCTCCCGTTGGGGGCTCACTGAGGGGGAGGACGGACAGGGCGGTCCCTGTGTCCACAAGGGCTTTGTAGGAGCGGCCCCCAACCTTTATTTTGACCATGGGGTCCCGTCTTGCCTCAGAGACGGCTAAGAGGGGGCCGGGCCCCGGTCTGTCCTAATCTCTTTCTTGTTCATACAGAACTCTCTGCGCTTCTCCCGTATTTTCCCCTCTCTCTTTCTGCTTCAAAGCCTCACAATCACGCTTCCAGTGCCCCATTTTCTTACAGAAGGCACATTGATCTTTCCCCAGGGGAGATCTCTTCCTTCCCCCTTTCCTCCCCTTTCTAGCTCCCTCTTTGTTGGGTCTAAGAACCGCAGCAAGGAGTTTGGCCTGCCTCTTGTCTTTTTCTTTTCCTTCTTCCTCTTCTCGCCTCTCATAAACCTTTTTAGCTACCTCAACTAAAACTCCTAGGTCAGCTGCCAACCCTCCTTCAACTTTTTGCAACTTCTTTCTGATGTCCTGGCAGCTATTTCCCACGAACTGAGTCGTGAGGATCCTTAAATTATTTGGATCATTCAAGTCAATATCAGTATATTTAGCGAAGGCTTCCCTCAGCCTTTGGAGGAACACGGCAGGAGGTTCATTTTTGTCTTGCTTTAGAGTCAGGACTTTTTGCAAATTGGGGGCCCTTCTCGCGGCTTGCTTCATGCCTGCTAAAATGAGCCGAAAATAGTCAGCATGTAAGCATCTATGTGCCGCTGTGGCCACCCCCCAATTGGGTCGCCCTGTGGGCAGAACCTCCGCCGTCTCCTCCTCAGTTGCCTGGGGATTTTCCTCCCTATACTTGGCTCGTGCCCCTGCAAGGATGGTTGGCTTTTGGCTGAGGAAACAGGTGTTCAATAGCATTTGTGTATCGTCCCATGTGGGGTTGTGAGTAAGCCTCACATTCTCCATCAGAGACAGGAGTGGCTCGGGATCCTCTTCAAAGGAGGGGTTAAATTGTTTCCAATTATACAAATCAGATGTCGTGAATGGGACATAAACAAACATCGTCCCTTGAGGATATTGGGCGGTAGGGTCGGGGAATTCTCTGATGGGGAAGGTGAACTTCACCGGTGGTTGGGGGTCCTTTCGCAGGTTATAGTTAGGTCCCCCTTTTGCTTCTCTTTGTAGGACCTCCAATCTTTCCTCTAGGGAATGTAGAGAATCTTGGAGAGTGTCCCGGCATTCAACTAGAGGGGTGGGGTCCTCTGGTACTATTTCGTGAGAGGGGTCCTTCTCGGGGGCATCTAACCGCTGGGCGGGCCCCTCAGGAGAAGGGGGTGGTTGCAACGGGCGTGGTCGCCCTGCGACGGCTGTCCCGTAGGGAGGAGGAAGCAATAGGTCCTCCGGTGCCATGGCCACGACCCTAGGTGGTCCTTCTTTTGGTGGTTTCCTTTTGACCACCATGGGAAGGGCACGGGACATGCATTCAACAACCCATGGAGCGGGCCTGCTGCCAAGGGGCACACAAGTTGCCCACGAATCAATATAAGGGAACTGGTCCCAACTTCCCCTCTGTGCTACTGTTGTTCGCACATCAGATACCAAGGTTGGGTCAAAAGACCCCTCGGGTGGCCATTTGGTTTCTAATATTGGCCATTCCCAGGTGCAAAAAAAGACAAGATGATCCTTTGTCATCTTAGTTCCATAATCCTGCTTAAAACGTGACCAATTGCGCAAACAACACTCCAAGGGCGTATGGGACTTCTTCGCAGACTTAGATTGGGACCCGCCCATGACGGTGGGAATTTCAATCAGCAATTCTTGCGCTTCGCCCTCCTCTGACCCAGCCCGTCTCTGCGGTAGGGAAATGCAGATCGGGGCTCCCCATTCGCTTCGCCCGTAGGCGTCTCACACAATCACAAACACACCACCGTCCCGCGTTTTGCCCTAATGTAAGCTGTTTCACTTACCCCAAAAGCCTCTTCTGTCCCACCCGCAGCTGCGTCCAGCTGCTTATTGATCCACTGCCGGTGCCTAAAAGGAGTGATCACGTCTCCCTCTTCCTCTGGCGTTGGTCCCCAAGTGCCTCTGCCGCCACCGTCGTGAGGAGAAGGCAGTGTAAAACAACCGCCTGTGGCCACTTCTCCTCCGCGGCCGCTCGGCTCAGCGCGAAGGGGACGCGCCCCAAAGCAGGATCCGAGTCACGGCACCAAATCGTTAGATAAAAAAAGTCCTTGCTTTCGGTTTAGAAGAAAAGGATGCCAGGCAGGCAGCAGTGAATCCAACACTATTTTATTGAACATTTTGCAAAACGGGTGCAGAGCAGTCTGGACCCCGAGACACGTGTGCAAAAGCCTTTTATACCATATCACTTCTATTGTTCTTGCCAGTAGCCAATAGACAGTCAGTATCAGCTTACTAAGCCGTTAGTCATGAGTGCATCATTATGGTTCTCTTTTTGGCTCCGCCTACATTTTTCCCGCCACTCGGGCTCTTACGTAACTGAGGCGCCAACGGTTATGGAGTCTCTTTTTCTAACAGGCTGAAAGAGGTTTGACACCCCTATGTAGGCAATTTTGAGATAGTGGACCAATGGTCTTATTTGTAGTAAGGCAGGTTCGTGTGTTCTGTGTTTATAACATGGGCCTTCTACTTGCAGTGGCGGATGCATGTCGGCTGTAACATGTTGTTTTGGCACAGGACTAGAGAGATGAGTTCAAAGGGTTTGTGGAAAGAGGGGGAGGTTGAGGAGGGAATTTAAGGCATGGGGGAGCAAAAGAGTTCTGTACAGCTGAGGGTGTCACTGGTGAAAGAACACAACTCATACTTATTTCCTTCCCTAACATTTGCACCGTTATTCAGAACAAATGTCTAATATAGCTTGTGCAATGATCCATACAGCAATGTCTTCTGACCCTAAGGGTATAACTCTGGACCTGCTGACATTCACTGGAATTACTTTGCTTAAAGGATAGAGTCTTATCAGGCCTTCTCCAAAATAATGATCAGTGGCGCAGTAAGTGCATTAGCTAATTACTTTACCTCCCTCAGCTGCATATACAGGAAGGTAGGTGATTTATGTCTGCCCATAGCCAATGAAAATATCTTCTAAAAATATTATCTGTTTCAAAGATTACAATTCTAAGTGTATTTATTAGGGAGTAAATTCTGTTGAACCCAATGAGGCTTACTTATAAGAAAATATACTTTCTAGGATCAGACTGTAAACCTGTCTAGGGGCGGGGGGTGTAATTTACATGACAGAACTAAAAGACTGGGACTGGAAGTAATACATAAGATTGTAGATAATTTCACAGAAGTCACAGTGGGAATTACTTCTGGGTAAACAGGCATAGGATTGCACTATTGGGATTCTCCACACCAGTGCAGGCTCGTGGCTCCAATGTCAGTGCGGTGGTGGATCTGCTCTGAGATTTAGTCAGAACCAGTCAGACCTCCAAAAGACCTATCCAAGGTACCTCCTTTAGAGTTATGATTGTTTCTGACTGAAATCCAGAGTGGATTCACTGCTCCAACTAACATTGGAGCCACCAGCCCCCACTGCTTAACACCAGTCCTGTACACTGACTTTTCTTCATATATTTTTATTTATATAGACAGTCCTATCCCCGCATGAGAGCGAGCAAGACTCAAATCTCCAGGGCCAGATGAACTGCACCCTAGTGTAATAAAGGAACTGGGAGAAGAACTCGGAGAACCACTGTCTATTCTCTTTGAGAAATCATGGAAGATGGGTGAAGTACCAGATGATTGGAGGAGGTCTAATGTTGACCCTATCTTCAAAAAAGGGCAAAAAGAAGGAACCTGGGAACTACAGACCAGTCAGTTTGACATCAAACCATGGGAAAATTCTGGTGCAGATTATGGTGCATCCTTCTTAAAGTGCACTGTCCAGAACTGGACACAGTACTCCAGATGAGGCCTAACCAGTGCTGAGTAGAGGGGAACCAATATTTCTGGGGATTTGGAAGCTATGCTTCTATTAATGCAGCCCAAAATAGCATTTGCCTTTTTTGCAGCCACATCACATTGTTGGCTCATATTCAGCTTGTGATCGACAACAGTTCCAAGATCCTTCTCACTTGTAGTGTTGTTGAGCCACGTATCCCCCATCTTGTAACTGTGCATTTGGTTTCTTTTTCCTAGGTGCAGAACTTGGCATTTATCCCTATTAAATGTCATTCTGTTGTTTTCTACCCAGCGCTCCAGTCTATCCAGCTCACTTTGAATTTTGTTTCTGTCTTCCAAGGTATTAGCTATCCCACCCAATTTTGTGTCATCTGCAAATTTGATCAGCATTCCCTGCACCTCCTCCTCCAAGTCATTAATACAAATGTTGAAGAGCGCTGAGCCCAGGACTGAGCCCTGTGGTACGCCACTCGTTACCTCTCCCCAGTTTGAGAAGATCCCATTGATAAGCACTCTTTGAGTCCGATTCTATAGCCAACTGTGGATCCACTGGATCATTGTTTCATCTAGCCAACTTTTAGCTAGTTTGTTCATCAGGATATCATGGGGCACTTTGTTGAAAGCTTTGCTGAAGTTGAGGTATATTATGTCCACAGCATTCCCACAGTCTACAAGGGAGGTTACCTGATCAAAAAATGAGATCAGATTTGTTCTTGACAAATCCATGTTGGCTTCGAGTAATCACGGCATTGTTGTCAAGGTGCTTCCCGATGGATTGCTTTATCATCTGCTCCAGAATTTTCCCAGGGATTGATGTCAGACTGACTGGTCTGTAGTTCCCAGGTTCCTCCTTTTTACCCTTTTTGAAGATAGGGACCACATTAGCCCTCCTCCAGTCATCTGGCACTTCCCCCGTCCTCCATGATTTCTCAAAGAGAATAGACAGCGGTTCTGAGAGTTCTTCTGCCAGTTCCTTTATTACTCTAGGATGCAGTTCATCTGGCCCTGGAGATTTGAACTCATTCAAAGTAATTAGGTGTTCCTTGACTATATACCTATTTATCTCAAGCTGCATTCCTGCCCCTTCAGCCTGTACGTTGCCTTTGCCAGGGGGGTCATAGACCCTCTTTTGGGAGAAGACTGAGCCAAAGTAGGAATTGAGCACTTCTGTCTTTTCTTTGTCATCTGTTATCATTTTGCCATCCTTATTTAATAGCTGAACCACCATTTCTTTCCTCTGTCTTTTACTATGCACGTAGCTGAAGAAAGCCTTTTTGTTGTTTTTAGCATCCCTCGCTAACCTCAGCTCATTCTCAGCTTTAGCCTTCCTGATGCCATCCCTGCAATTCTGTGCTACCTGCCTGTACTCTTCCTTTGTTACTTGGCCTTCTTTCCACTTCCTTTATGTGTCCCTTTTTGTTTTCAGGTCATCTCTTAGCTTTTTGTGAAGCCACATTGGCTTCTTCTGTTGTCTTCCACCTTTTCTTCTTGTTGGAATTGCTTGGGATTGTGCCTTGAGAATTTCCTTTTTTAAAAGCTCCCACCCATCTTGGACTCCTTTTCTCGCTAGCGTTGCTTGCCATGGGACCTTACTGATCATTGTTCTGAGTTTATGAAAATCAGCTTTCCTAAAATCCAGGGTATGCATTTGACTACACTCGGCTTTTGCTTCCCTTAGAACCAAGAACTCAAGTACAACATGGTCGCTTTCCCCCAGAGTTCCTGTAACTGCTACTTTATCCACTAAGTCATCTCTGTTGGTTAGGATCAAGTCAAGGATAGCCAATCTTCTAGTTCCTTCCTCTACTTTCTGTAGGAGGAAGTTATCCACCACACAAGTCAGGAATTTCCTGGAGGGGCCATGTTTTGCAGAATTTGTCTCCCAACAAATATTGGGGAAATTGAAGTCCCCCATTACTACTACATCATGCTTCCTTAAACATTGGCTATTTGCTTTTCAAAAGTTTCATCTTCGTCTTCTCCTTGATTGGGTGGCCGGTACTGGACTCCGACCACCAGGTTCCTTTTATTCTTTGTTCCATTTATTTTGATCCAGATGCTCTCGATGGGGCTACCAAGCTCATCCTCCTGTAATTCTGTGCAGATATATGTATTTTTCACATACAGTGCAACCCCACCTCCCTTTCTGTTCCTCCTGTTCTTTTTGAACAAATGATACCCTTCAATTGCTGTATTCCAGTCATGAGAGTCATCCCACCAAGTCTCAGTTATACCTATCAAGTTTTAATTTCCCTCTTGTATTAAGAGTTCAAGTTTGTTCTGTTTATTTCCCATACTCTGAGCATTAGACATTGAAGACCATGTGCTTCATAGTCTGGCTTTCTTCCTACATGTGTCTGAAGACTAATATTGGGCACTATTAGAGCTGTTCTCTCCATTGCGGTGCATGAGCCTTCGTCCATTGTTACCCCCAACTTTACATCTCCCTCCCTTCCCCGTAGGATTCAGTTTAAAGCCCTCCTGATGAAGTTCTTCATGCTGCGGCCAAACACATTCTTCCCATCGTTAGTGAGGTGCAACCCGTCCCTTGCCAACAGTCCATCTTCCAGGAAGTATAGCCTGTGGTCCCAGAATCCAAATCTCATGTGTTGGCACCACCTTCCTAGCCAGTCATTAACCCAGAGTATTTTTCATTCCCTTTCTATCCCTCTTCTAACTATTGGAAGGATGGATGAGAAAAATATCTGGGCCCCAAAGTTCTTGAGTTTCCTCCCCAAAGCTTCAAAGTCTGACTTGATTTCTTTGTAGCTCCGCTTGGCGGTATCATTTGTTCCCACATGAATGAGAAGAAAGGGATACCTGACAGTGGGCTATATGAGTGCAGGCAACCTCTCAGTCACATCTCTAATCCGTCCTCCCAGGAGACAACATACCTGGTGAGTCCACAGGTCTTCGTGACATAAAGCAGTATAAAGCAACCCATCTGTAAGCACCTTGAAAACAATGCAGTGGTTACTCAAAGCCAACACAGATTTGTCAAGAACAAATCCTGCCAGATGAATCTGATCTCATTTTTTGATCAGGTAACCTCCCTTGTGGACTGTGGGAATGCTGTGGACATAATATACCTCAACTTCAGCAAAGCTTTCGACAAAGTGCCCCATGATATCCTGATGAGCAAACTAGCTCAAAGTGGGCTAGATGAAACAATGATCAGGTGGATCCACAGTTGGCTACAGAATCGGACTCAAAGAAGCTTATCAATGGGACCTTCTCAAACTGGGGGGAGGTACCACAGGGCTCAGTCATGGGCCCAGTGCTCCTCAACATTTTTATTAATGACTTGGAGGAGGAGGTGCAGGGAATGCTTATCAAATTTGCAGATGACACAAAATTGGGTGGGATAGCTAATATCCTGGAAGACAGAAACAAAATTCAAAGTGATCTAGAGAGGCTGGAGCGCTGGGCAGAGAACAACAGAATGACATTGAACAGGGATAAATGCCAAGTTCTGCACCTAGGAAAAAGAAACCAAATGCACAGGTACAAGATGAGGGATACGCGGCTCAATAATTCTACAAGTGAGAAGGATCTTGGAATTGTGGTAGATCACAAGCTGAATATGAGCCAACAATGTGATGTGGCTGCAAAAAAGGCCAATGCTATTTTGGGCTGCATTAATAGAAGTATAGCTTCCAAATCCTGGGAAGTACTAGTTCCCCTCTACTCAGCACTGGTTAGGCCTCATCTGGAGTTCTGTGTCCAGTTCTGGGCACCACACTTTAAGAAGGATGCAGACAAACTGGAGAGGGTTCAGAGGAGGGCAACAAAGATGATCAGGGGATTGGAAACAAAGCCCTAGGAGGAGAGACTGAAAGAACTGGGCATGTTTCGCCTTGAGAAGAGAAGACTGAGGGGAGATACGATAGTGCTGTTCAAGTACTTGAAAGGTTGTCACAGTGAGGAAGGCCAGGATCTCTTCTCGATCATCCCAGTGTGCAGGATGTCACGTTCCCTTGACCCCCACCTTCCTCATGCACACACACAAAAAGAGAGGCTTCAGTCTCACATCTTTAATTCACTATCAACAGGTTCATTACAGATGCAAATCCCCGAAGACTCTCTGGCCACAAAGTAATAACAGCAGGGAATCCAAATGGGGACTACGATGTTGCTAGCAGTTTGAACAGGGACTTGCTGATTAGAATAACTTAGGGAGGGAAACCCCTCCCATCCAGTGATGCTCCCCTACGTCAACCCTCATGCATTGCCAACCGGGTCAACCATCTGAGCTTCACCTCTAACTTTTCCTGCTTCGCTCTGCGCCGCAGTCTAGCATCCCTCAGGTCATGCCCCATGCTCTCCTCCTCCTCTTCCTGGATTCTTACGGAGGAGGGAGGGGAGGGGCTTGAGGCCCAGCCATCTGGGTGCTAGCATCCTCAGAAGCACGCCTAACCATATCTGAACTGGCTGGGGAAGATGCCTCCCTGGTTCCTGCTGTTCCCCCTCTGAATCTGAACTGCTATCTCCATACGCTCAGAATCAATGACACAGGGCACAGAATAATGGGCTCAAGTTACAGGAAGCCAGATTTCAGCTGAACATCAGGAAAAACTTCCTGACTGTTAGACCAATACAACAATGGAACCAATGGCCTAGGGAGGTAGTGGGCTGTCCCACACTGGAAGCATTCAAGATGAGGCTGGACAGCCATCTGTCAGGGATGCTCTGACTTGGATTCCTGCATTGAGCAGGGGGTTGGACTCGATGGCTTTGTAGGCCCCTTCCAACCCTACTGTTCTATGATTCTGTGATCCCACCATTCCAGTGGCTTTGCACTACTCAGGACAGCCTGCAACTTTTTAAGGTCCTAAAGTCATAAAATGCAATAAAAGCACAACAAAAGGGGAGATGACCGATAAAGCATAACCTTTACATAAAACAGCAGATATTTAATGCCAGAACAGACATTACTTTAAATCAGCAGCTTGACTTCAGCAAAGCTTTCAATAAAGTGCCCTATGATATCCTGATTAGCAAACTAGCTAAAAGTGGGCTAGATGAAACAACTATCAGGTGGATCCACAGTTGGCTACAGAATCAGAGTCAAAAGAGTGCTTATCAATGGGATCTTCCCAAACTGGGGAGAGGCACATCTTTTTTTTCATTTTTACTCTAGAGTAGGTACAGGGTCCTGATCCAGATTGGGGCCCTAATACAGGGCATAGGGGACTTTTAAGATCTGGATTGGTCGCCCTATGCCCACTCATGTTTACTTAGAGTAAAAATGAAAAAGATATGTAGTTGCAACATACGGGATTTCAAGTCATGTTTGTTTGGGCTCCGGTTAGTATGAAAATCCTTTACCAACTGGTGAAAGGCAGTGAAAGATGGAGTGATCTGTGCAAGGTCACGATCCCCAACATTGATGTAGCCACTGAAAAAGCTCTTGCTGCCATCGCCCATGCCTTTATCCTAGGTGGGACGCAGAGAAGGCTTCTCTTTCTCATCTTAGAGAACAGGTGGGATGGTATGGAATTAGGTGATGCCTCAATTATCCAAGACTAGGGAAAAAGAAGAACTTTGTTCAGTTCTCATTTTAATTCGAACTTACCTAATATCTCACTTTTGAACCAATACATGAACTGAAACACAGCCTTCGAAATTCACACTTCTCCAAATCTTGCAATGGAGTTCTCCAATCAAAAAGTGTGCACAAAATGCATATATTAGGGGAAAGCACAGACACAAATTCAAATATTAGTGAAAAAACTGTTCCAAAATGCATTATATCAGGAGAAACCGCTTGCCAAAAATGTGTATATTGGGCAAAATTGCATATAAAAATGCATTAATCAAAGTTTGGGATGAAGTGAATTTAGGTATGGAAAAATGAGGAACTGAAATTGACAGATTCATCATCCCTATCTTCTAGGGATGTACGAAAGTCACTTACCTTTTCGAAGGGTGACATTTGCGGTGGGGGGGAGGCACTTTGTCACTCCCCCCGAAATTCTCTCCGGCCGGCTCCACTCCATGGAGATTCCGCAGAGCTGCTGGCCAGGACCACCCGTAGACGGACATCCGGCTGCTGGGCAGCCTACAGGGACGCAAATGGTGGCTGCTGTAACCACCACCATTTGCGTCCTTGTATTTTGCCATGATAGGCTACGTAAATATGTACATAGCCTATCACAGCAAAAAAGAAAAAAAAAACAGCGAACGCAAATGGCAGCAGCTACGGCAGCCGCCATTTGCGTTCCCTTTTTTTTTTTTGCCGTTTTAGCGCAAAATATTTGCATAAATATTTACATAGGCTAAAACGGCCACACACAAAAAAAGGAATGCAAATGGCGGCCGCCATAGCCGCCGCCATTTGCGTTACCTTAGTGTTGCCATGATAGGCTATGTAAATACTTATGTAGCCTATCACGGCTTCCGCAGGGACGCAAATGGCATCCCTGCGTTAGCCGTGATAGGCTACGTAAGTATTTGCGTAGCCTATCACGGCTATATGGAAGAAGCGAATGGCGGCTGCAGATGCGGCTGCCATTCGCAAGTCAGCGCGGACGGCAGCAGGTAGGTGCTCCGTTCCGGGCCCATTTTGCGGGGTGGGGGGGCGTTTGGGCTTCATTCCGCCACGGATTTGGGGGGGCCAAATGCACTGGCATTCGGCCTCACTGAGATCCATTGAGGAATTCTCTGACATCCCTACTGTCTTCAACTCAAACCATTTAGGGCTTTAAAGGTAATCACTGTCACTTTGAATTGTGCCCACATTATATTCTGCATTTGTACAATGGCATATCCCCAAGAAGATATCTGCAGTACCTGTGCATATTTGTACCAACTGTAAAGTAATGCAATATTCAGCAAAGGCAGAAACTGAATCCTTCTATCTATCTTTGCCCCACAGGGCAAAGTGGATAAAGCCAGCAGAAATGTGATGCCTCTCAGACCATAGCAAGCATGGCAGAAAGAGAGATTAATGTCCTCGCCTCCTGCTACTGAACGCAAAGGAGTTGAAAGTAAGCCCAATTAATCTAAATGGGACTTGCTTAAAAAGAAAAGGGCTTCAGATTTCAAAACCCAACACATTTTCTATTTGCTCTTAGAAGGGGAAGCAAAAGGGAACTTTACAGATGTTCCACTTTTTTTTTAAGTAGTCCAAAAAAGTCCCTGCTTGTAATGGGAAAATATGAGGAAGAAAGTTTCTCGGTGCATGTCTGTACTGCAGGCTTTAAACATGCATAGTAGCAATTCCCTAGCCCCAGAGAACTCTCAGAAATATAATTCTGTGAGGAGGATTAAGATTCAGTAGCACAATTTCTGCAACTTCCCCAAACTACAACTCCCAGGATTCTTGGGGGAGGGGGAGCTGTGAAAGTTAAACAGGTATAACGTACATTTTAGAATAGATCAGCGCTGGCAGAACATGGATTATGGTCCATTGTTGAACCTCTGGCCAATTCATGATAGACCACTAGCACTATCTGGTTTCTGGGACTTTTGCTGGACCAAGTGGACCATGGTTTGATCCAGGCAGATGGTTCTTAGGCAAGGGGAGATGCTCAGCATCACTTAACACAGAGAGCCAGTGTGGTTTAGTGGTTTGGATTGGGATTCGGGAGATCTGGGTTCTAGTCCCCATTTGGCCATGAAGCTCACTGTCACTGGGTGATTTTGGGCCAGTCACTGACTCTCAGACTAACTTACCTCACAGTGTTGTTGTGAGGATAAAATGGAGAGGAGGAGGACCATGTAATCCACCTCGGGTTCCTTAAAAGAGGGGAAAAGGCAGGATAGAAATGTAATAATACAGTTTTAAAATAAATGAATTAGTTATGCCTGAAGTCAGGGTGGAGGAACATCTCACCCCCCAGGTATCGATGGGCTCCAACTCCCATCAGCCCCAGCCAGCCCCAATCGAGGATGCTGGGAGTTGTAGTGCAACAACATGTGACTGGGCAGCCACAGATGCTCCACTCTTGCCTTAAAGTATTAGGAGATCCTGAGTAGTATTCTTGCTTTGTAAATTTAAAATGTATTGATACACTATGGGGGTTCTAGTAAAATAAAAGTAGACTGTGCAAGACTAAAGTCAGCCCAGTGTGGTTATGCTCAGAAAGTAAACAGTATAGAGGGAATGTATGGGGTAGAAACACTGGGAAATACTTAAGAACATGATTGGAAAACTCACTTGGTCAACAGATGATGGTAGCAAACAGATGATGATAGCGAACATTCATCCATTGACCTTTGTGACTACCAATCGTGCAAAATATGACACACTAATGATACACAGTCCATATTTACTAGTCCACACAATCTCAGGGCTGTCGAGAAGTGTAGGGATTCAAAAGTGACATTAGAGTGTGCAAATGTCACCACAGCTGTGGGTTGGAATGTGGAAAAGATCAGTGCAGCTGTTTTATCAGGTGTTCCAGAGAAGTATCTGTGAACATTTGTACCAGCAGAAAGCGGTAACATCAACCACATTCACATGGGAATAGGCAACCTGGCACTCTCCACATTTTGGGCTACAACTCCCAGCAGCCCCACACGACACGGCCAATGGTCAGGGTTTATGGGCGTTGTGGTCCAAAATATCTGGAGGGCACCAGGTTAGCTAACCTTGAACCATAAAAAGTTTATATCAGACTAGGCCCAGGGGAAAAAGAAGTTATACAGTAGTTTTCCTACTTCTTGCATAGATGTTGCAGACCCTGTCAGCAACTGAAA
The DNA here is from genome assembly GCF_057233095.1 of Heloderma suspectum. NCBI lineage: Eukaryota > Metazoa > Chordata > Lepidosauria > Squamata > Helodermatidae > Heloderma > Heloderma suspectum. Next base: position 30,862,918 of record NC_139460.1, on the reverse strand, counting down.
AATTATCCAACCCTGCTGTTATAAACAGGCTGCATGCAGGCTAAAGGTTGTGTTCCGCAAAATATTTGCATGGAACTTTTTATCAGCAATAAGTTACAGTTCTTAGAGGAACATTTCCATTTGTCAAAGTGCAAATCTGAACAGCCTTCGGAAGTTTATCCTCCTTTGCATCTTAAGTTACAGCTCCTTCTTCTGCACTAGGGTGCAACAATTAAAGACAAACCGACGTCTATGGGGAAATACCAGTTATAAAGATAACTAAAGGGGGAAACATAAATTATGCTAATCAATTTAAACAGAAAATGATTTGTCATCAGAAAACTTTATTGGACAGTTTAAATGGATAAAGCAGCCTGTAAGATATTTGGGAAAGTAGGAAGTCAGTAGAAGTGGTAGAGCAGCATCAGGAAGTTGATCTTTGAATAATGGCCAGTATCAGATGTTTAGGCCTGTGGTGTTGTTATTTTAGTTTTTCATTAAAATATTGTTATGCCCACCCCATTTCTCCAGGTAAGAGGTTCCAGGGGTGCACAGCTTAGTCCAGTTCGGTTCCCTTGGTCACTGGAGGCTTATTAGCATCTAGTAATGTTTGTTGTTATTTCCAAATATACAGGTTGAATATAGTTAGAGGCACAGCTTAAACACTCCAACAAATAGCCAAAGTGCACCATTTCCACAGATCAGATCTCTAGGGAGACCTCTAAAGGGAGACAGCCAGCACCCAAAGGATACAATCCTTAGAAAAAACATGCCATGCTGGCTGCAGGGAGTTGTAGGGGTTTTTTTCTGTCTAAACGTGCATAGGATTGTGCCCTAAGATATTAACAGAATCCAGACACAGTTTTATTACTGTCTTTTCCCAGACTGCTTCTGCCCACTGGGTAGTATCCAATATTAGTCCTACGTAGAGAAAACCCATTGAAATGAATGGGACTTAAGTTAGTTGTGACTAACTTGTCTCATTCATTTCAGTGGGTCCACTCTATTCTGTGTAGGACTAACATTGGATATTCCCCCTTGCTTCCTTCACATAAACCTTAGCTAATAGGAGAGGGTGCCCTTTTCCCAAAATGGTTCTTACCTTCCTGGAATCTCCTACTATTTCCTAGTAATTGTAGACCATTTATCTAGAATTTCTCTAACAAAGAAGATATTTGGCAACTTTGCCAGGACTGTTAAAGCAGTCTGTAGCAGTACTCCTGGATCCATTAGTCAAGGGGTGTCAAAACTCATCCAGCCTGAGGGCCAAATTCAATTTTGGAGAAGTTCTCAGGGGGCGCATTCCAATGGCGGGCAGGACTAAAGGCAAAGCGGGTGGGACCAAATGCCAAACATACCAGCATATTTTAGCTTAAAGTTCTTAGTGCTAGTAATTAAGCTTTAGGAGAGGCATTTCAACCTTTTAGAATGGGGTGGGAAAAAACTCTAAAAAAGCCGGGAAACCACCAAACTATTGGTGGTGAGGGGAAAGGGGCAATGCTGGAGGCCTGGTTTTCGCTCCCAGGTGGGGCAGATTTTGCCCGCAGGTTCCTGCATTAGCCTCTCCAACCCCCCATTTTACAACACTATGTATTAAATTTCAACAAATCCAGTGAGGGAATCAGTTATTCTCTTGAACTTGGGGAGCCAGTCATTACTGCCCTTGATCTGACTCCCTAAGCAACTGCTTTGGTGAAGAGGGGGCCTGTGGTGTTACACGTCTCTCTATGTATAATCTGTAAGTATAGTAATGTGTTCCTGTTATGAGTCTATGGTTATGATTATGCATTCCTGTTATAAATCTGTATTTTATGGTGAGTATGTCCATGGTGAGAGACAGATGAGTAACTGGGAGAATGGTGGATTTGCATACGTTTGATTATTGGCTGAGAGAGTGTAGGGGGAGGTGGTGTGTGTGTGCTATATAAGCCGTGCGCTTTGCTTAAGAGAGTCAGATAAGACAGAGATATGATTTGATAAGAGACAGGGTTAAGATTTTAGGATTGAGAACTGAGAGAGAGGTCTGTGGGGATTTGTGAAGTGATTGTTTGAGAGTGTGCTCCAGAGAACAGTTTATGAGAGAACATATATTGATAGTGCCATTAAGAGTTACCTGTTTATTATTTATTTCTATACCGCCCAATACCAAAGCTCTATTCATCAACTTATTTGCTGTAGTTAATAAAGTTTGTTTAACAAATCCTACACTTTCTGCTCTGGGCCACGTAAGGGGAAGGTATAAAGGGAACAGTACAAGGTTATATAGGTAAAGTTTGTGTGTCCTTGTAGACTGAGCACTGAGTAAAGTGTTGGACCTAAGCCTTAAAGGTCCTGGTGGCAGCAAAACCCAGGGTGTGTGAGGGAAGGTGGTTCCTGCTGAGGGTGAGAAAGGCCTTAGAGAAGGGGTATTCGCACTGGGAATAGGCAGGAACGCCACAGGGCCTTATACTTTAAAAGCATCTTCATTGTATACATTTAGATGCCAGGTTAAGACCTTCCTCTTTAAATAGGCAGTTAAACCTTAATCTGTTGCTTGATTATTAATTTTACTGCTTGCTGGCTCTTCAATATTCTTAATGTTTAATACTGCATTTGTTGTTACTTTGGTTGTTTTTGTTGTTGTTTGGTTTTATTTTTGCAAAACACCCCAGGGGCATTCGCCACTTGGGCAATATACACATTTAATCAATCAATCAAACTGTGGTTCTGTGGGGTTTAAATTCTCTGGGCATTTCTGAATGTCCACTTTATTTAATGTTTTAAAAAATACCCCACTGATTATTTTTATTTTTTCTGAAACCACACTTATGCTTTAGCATGTCATTTCAGTTAGCACACAAGTTTATGCCATTTTATGTAGTGTAAGCAAGAGAGTTTTTAGCAGATTTAGCAAGATGCAGAACCAACAATAATCCCATAAATTTACTGAATAAGCATAATAACGGATTGCCAATTAACTGGATGTTTCTTGTTTGAATTTGTAAATTAGGACAGGGAGAAAACACAGGCATCAGTGGAAATATGTTAAATTCTCCTAGGGCATAGGCATTTGGCTTTCCCTCCTTGGACTGCAAACAATAGGAAGCTTAGAATTCATTAGCATTAGTTAGGGTGCTAAGTGCCTTGCACAAGACATTCTTTTTTCCTGTTCATATTGCAGAAAAGAAAGGAAAACCCAGCTCACAGTGTACCCATAAACGTCATATAATGGCTTCGGTGCATGGGTTCCTTTCCTGGATCAGGAACCACAGCTACAGATTGGATGCACATGCACAGCTCTGTTGTTGTGATGCACATCCAAATGCAACACACCGAACGCAGCTCCCTTCTGCACTGCAAGCTGCGGATGAGTCTGTGCATTTGTATCCAACTTGCCAGTTGCCAGCTCCAGGTTTTTGAGGGCTTTGGGGCAAGACGCCCTCCATGAGCCTCTTCCTTCAGCGAGTCTCCCTGCTCACTGCCATTGTCACCAGCTGCTATTGCTCCTCGTTCTCTTTCTCATCATTGGTACGTTTTGCTTGCTTGCTTGACAGTACTTATTTATTTACAATATTGATATACTGCTCCACATCAAAGATTTTGGAGCAGGGAACAAGAAAAAAGAATAAAACACCATGTTAAAACAATTAAAACATTTTAAAACAAACGGATTTTGAACTTAAGCCATTGTGGCTGGTCACTCAAGGAAGGCCTCTCGAAAACAACATCTTCAGGAGGTGCAGAAAGCAACACAATGTAGGCACCTGCCTGACCTCCAAAGGCAGGGAGTTCCACAGGAAGGGGGCCACCACACTGAAGGCTCTCTTCCTGGTGGACTCCAGCCAGGCCATGGGTCCATGTGGAACCACCAGGGACATGCCCTCTGATGACCTCAGTGACCAGGCAAGTTCATAAAGAAGGAGGCACTCTCTCAAGTATCATGGTCCCAAGTTGTTTAGGGCTTTGTACATGGTATTAATACCTTAAACCTGGCCCAGTAGCAAATAGGCAGCCAGTCCAGTTCCCTCAGCAAAGGAGTTATATGCTGAAAAGGGGCAGCTCCCGACAACAGCCGAGCTGCTGCATTCTGCATTAGCTCCAGCTTCTGGACCAGCCTTAAGGGCAGCCCCACATAAAGCACATTGCAGTAATCCAGTCTTGAGGTTACCAATGCCTGTGCCACCATGGCCAAGCTATCTCTGTCCAGGAGAGGCCATAGCTGGTGAACCAGCCAAAGCTGGTAAAAGGTACTCCAAGCTGCCACGGGCACTTGGGCCTCCAGCGACAATGATGGATCTAGGAGTACCCCCAGACTACAGACTTGATATTTCAGAGGGAGTGCAGCCCCATCCAGAACAGGCAATGAGCCTATCTCCTGGACCCGGGAGCAACACACCCACAGGGCTTCCATCTTGCCAGGATTCAGCTTCAGTTTATTGGCCCTCATCCAGCCCATTACTGAGTCTAGGCATTGATCCAGGACTTGCACAGCCTCTCCTGATTCAGATGTCCCAGGGAGATAGAGCTACGTATCATCAGCATACTGTACAGTTAATAGAATTTATTTCTCTTTGTTTGTAGAGGTCTAGCAAACCAGCTGGTGTTTGCAAGACCTCTACAGACCTTAGTGACAAGAGTGTTCTAGCTTTGTGTGGGCTTCTCATGGAGAAAATCCATTGTATCTGAGTACATGACGACAAATGCATATCCTGTTCTTTGCAGATTTAAGAATCCATAGAGATAATTTTGATCTTGAGTGTATCCAGTATATCTCACCAGGGCTGCGAAGGTAAACACACTTACTACAGTAAACTGAACATAGTTGGAGTTTCATGGAAGATAAGAATATCAATTGCTACTAGTCATGATGGCTATATATTACCTCCAGTATTGGAGGCTGCATATCTCTGAATAACAGGTGCTGGGGAACATGAGTGGGAGTGTGATATTGTACTTACGTCCTGCTTGGACTCTCAGCCTAACCTACCTCACAGGGCTGCTGGGAGGATAAAATGGAGAGAGGAGGAGGTCCATGTAAGCCATCTTCGGCTCCTTCAAGGAAAAAAAAGAAGCATGTAGTAGTGAACAAAAGGAATAATAATGTAAAAATAAGTAACATAAATAGTAATGGTACTTCAAAAACAATTCGTAGTGCAGAATTTTGAGACCTCCTCAATGACCTGTCAGAGAAGGCCATTCCTTTCATGAGGCAGAATGAGGTGGCTGCCTCAGGTGGCAACTGGGAGGGGAGGGGAGTACTGGTGTGCCATGCAGCCTGCCCTGCACCCCATAAGCTAGCCTGTTGACCTCAGGCGCAGCAAAAGATGCTGACCTGTCAGCAGTGTTCAAGTAGGATTTAACTGCCAGTCTGGTTGGGTTTTGTATGTGGGATGGGAGGGGCGCCATCTTGTCTTTCGCCTCAAGCAGTAAAATGGCTTGGGCCAACCCTGCTGGCACAGTAGGTATATTTTAACTGACCTCTTGAAGGTCAGCTAAGATGGTAGCATTGTGGGCCTTTCCAGGACGTGTGTGTGTGTGTGTGTGTGATGGAAGGTTTAGAGGACACACAAGTCAGGAAGCTAGACTAGAACTTTATTCTGTCTTTCCAACATGAACAAAACAGCATCAAGAAGCTCCTAACTATCTAACTACAACTAAGTCTGCTGCCACCCAGTGACTAAAGTACATACTGGCACTATCCACACCAGTGTGTGTGTGTGTGGGGGGGTGTCATTCCACAATTGTAGCAATGCAACAGAAAATTCCCTGCTCAAAACTCCCACCATTCATACCACTCTCTCAGATAGGACTTGGGGCAGAGTCTCAGGGCCAAACTACATGTGATATGGCAGTTCAAGATTGGATCCCCCCAACACCTTTTTCTTTTTCTAAAATTAACCATGCTAGGTGGGAGGGTGAGATTAGGATCTGGTCCATCACATGAGCAAGGAAATGTTAACCCTTTCCCAAGTGCTGATTTAATCTTTGTGAACCACCCAGAGAGCTTTGGCTATGGGACGGTATAGAAATATAATAAATGAAATGATTATTCACTGATGCAATTCCTGTCCTGAGAGCTGTAACTTACAACGGTACTGGGGACAAACAGGCATACATATTGTGGCTCTGTTTTCCACTTAACAGTTAATAGCAGCAGGGGAATGACTCACATAAGGGGGTCAGCACAGGGAAAGTGTTAAGCACCCCACACCTGTACCATGGCCCCCATCCTCTGCTCCTTTGCAAATGCTTTTATGAAAAGAAAATGGCATTGGGGGATCCAGTCACAAATCTCCTGCATCACATGTAGGTAGGTCCTGATTTGATTATTTTAATTGCCTTCACTTGTTTTACAAGTCATTCAGGATCAGTCTCTCCTTCCGTTAAAATTTTAGTGATGAGCCAGAAGGAACTGATCCAGCACTACCCCTACTAACTTCAGTGGGGTTCACATAGGAGCTGAGCTTGCCGGATTGCACCTGTGGTTCTTAACAGTTACAGAAAAGTCCACTTGGATCCAATGTGAAGCATATGAAAAACATTACAGAATTTCCATTTCAACTGAGATAATTTTGACTTACAAAAGAATTTAAAAAGGCCAGGTCCCAAATGGCCCAGTCAAAAGTTATGTTTGTTCTCTCTTTCTCCCCAAAGAGAAGGCACTTGTATCCCTTTAGAAAGTGTTAGAAATACATGGGCAGAAAAAGAAAAGTAATTATTTCTGTTTAAAGGAGCTGCCTGCAAGATCTGGTTTTACAACTCAGAGGCATTAAATAAGACTTTCCATGGTTTATTGGGTATCTGTGAGAGGCTTTCTATTACAGTTTGTGCAAAAGAGCACATACCTGATGCAGTGAGGAACAGACAAGAAAGGAGAATAGTCTCAATGTTAAACACATTTTCTGACATGCTCCAATAACATTAATTCCTGCAGGAGAGAGGATTACATACTGTAAAGACAGGTTCTAGGAAATGAGCAAAAAACAGAAAAGACTACTCAGATGCAGCTTGCCAAAGAAACAACCCCGACACACATGCAGTTCTCAGTTTGTTCCCCACTGTTTGTATTGGTGGACTGCTTCCTCCTTACAAAGGGTTGTATCCAATGTTAATCCTCCTCAAAGTAGATCCACTGAAAGGCATGGGACAAGTTAGACTTCCATTGGATACAGCCCAGGATGCATGGCTGTTTTAAAATATACACATTATTTTAAAACAGGATGGATCCTATGTGAATCCCTCAATGGTCTGTTCATTCTCCTCCCTACAGCTGTCTCAGGGCCAGGCCATGGCTCACAGGTAACCAGAGAGTAGGGATAGATAAAGCTGTTGATTTCGGTTTCTTCTCCATTTCTCAGATCTTTTCCAGTCTGAAGTTCAGTTTGTCCCATTTTTCTTTCAGTTTGATTAGATACATTTGCCTGAAAATTTCATGAGGTTTTGCCCTAATATACACATTTTATGTGTATATAATATATACACATAAAATATATACAATCCATTCCCTCCCCGTGCACAGTTCAGAGCATCACGTGTAGGAGGGGACCCTCAAAAGATATCTACAGAGCCTTTTGCACCCCTTCCCTTGGAAGCTCTCAGCCAGACCTACATTGTGCTGAACGCACTGGCCATTTACTTAAATATGCAGGCTTTCACACCTCAAAGAGAAGTGTGCAGTGGTCACACTCTTGCGTGGGTCCCCAGTGGAGAGGCTCAAGTGGGAGCCATCTGCACATCAAGGCCCTAGAGAAGGGCAGACCAATGCATAACTTCCAATGAAGGCATGGAAGGGCCTCTCATTCAAGGTCATGGCCAGGTGAGTTGATTCACAATTAGCACAGTGTACACCTGTCTGAGGGCTTGCATGGGGAAGGGCCCTATAGACACCCTATGGGGAGCTCCCTAAATACCCTCATGGGTACTGAGGATTGCCAGGTCTTAGGCTTTGGCCCTAAGATTCAGATTTTGTGGTTCATTCTTAAGACCTCAGGATGACAAGTTAAAACTCAGGGCCATCTGCTTCTTCCTTAACCCCCCCCCCCCGCACACGCACACACACACACATTTTTCCTAGCCTTCACATATCTAGCTCCACCCCTTTACCACCCAGTCTCAACTCACATATCTGATTTTTTACTTCCAAGACTTGGCAGCCTTGTGACATCGCCAAGCCCCACCTCCTGTGAGTTTCAGGCACGAGAGGGGCTGCGCCAAGCCCAATATCTTTCTGAAAGCCCTGCTTACTTGTGAGTAGATATGCCGGTCATGCTTCTTTCTGAGTAGACATGCAGAGATTTGTCCTGCTTATTTGTTAGTACAAATGCTACTCATACTTACTTTTGAATAGACGTGCTTCCTACTATAAATCATTAACAACTGAATTTGGGAGACGGTGGATTTTTCCAACCCCACCCACTTTTGCCTGTAGCCCTGCCCACCACTGGACAGTGGCCTCCAAGAGCTTCTCCAAAATGTAATCTGACCCTCGGGGCAAAAAAGGTTCCCCACCCCTGATGCATACTAATAGATAGCAAACTCATTCTCTGTGTGGAGAGAGCCAGCCAATGGAGGCTGGTGGCTCCAATTCTGGTGGGGTAGAGAATCCATTCAGGATAATAATAATGTGGTTGCATTTCCCTGGCTTCTGTGCATTACAGCTGAATCCAGTATGCCATCATCAGTCTGGTATCTGAAGGTCTTATAATGTGGTAAATCCGCAGCAGGCCAAAACTCAATTTGCAGCATCTGATCACAAGGAGTAGGGAGGGGGACCCTGAAGCAAACCCATCCCATTTCTTTCCTTGCACTTGGAGGAATGGAAGATGACAGAGTAGTCAGAAGAAGCTGCCACATTTTGCCCTCCTGGAAATCAAACACTGCCTCCTCCGACTGACGCTCCCGCTAGTCATTAGTATGCTATGTACAGCAATAGCTATAGTCATAAGAGAACAAAACTAAGCTATCACTGAGATCAAAGAATAAGGGAAGATGGAGCGTCAGGTCACGCTGTAGCTGGCTTTAGTCCTATGTGAATCCCTCAATGGTCTGTTCATTCTCCTCCCTACAGCTGTCTCAGGGCCAGGCCATGGCTCACAGGTAACCAGAGAGTAGGGATGGATAAAGCTGTTGATTTCGGTTTCTTCTCCATTTCTCAGATCTTTTCCAGTCTGAAGTTCAGTTTGTCCCATTTTTCTATCAGTTTGATTAGATACATTTGCCTGAAAATTTCATGAGGTTTTGCCCTAATATACACATTTTTTGCAAGCAATTTTCCCTAATAACATGCATTTTTATGCCACCAGGTTGTGCTGAGACAGAGTAGCTTACAGCAGCCCTGCAATGCAGTCCCCTAATATATACCTGTTTGTGTGCACTTGGCCCTAATATACGGATCTTAATGCATTATTAAAAATTGAACTACATCACAAAATTTGGAGAAGTGAGAATTTCAAAGGATAACTGCATGTCAGTTCAAATTAGGTAAGTTCGCATTTAAATTAAATTAAATGCAAACAGAATTAATTTCTCACCCATCTCTAGGGAGAGTGGGATTTAGGAGGGCAGGAACTTTATTTTATTTTTTACATGCTCACCCACAGTCTCTTTCAGCTTCCAGCATGGGAACAATGAGCTACACCTGGTATGTAATTTGCATTAAAATACTTATTCTAACCCCTTCATGGATCACTGCCTTGTTGTGGCAAAGGGGCTTGCGTAACTCAGCGGAGCCATAAGCTATGCCGTGCAGGGCCACCCAAGACGGACAGGTCATGGCAGAGAGTTCTGACAAAATGTGGTCCACTGGAGAAGGAAATGGCAACCCACTCCAGTATTCTTGCCAAGAAAACCCCATGGAACGTATCACAAGGCTAAAAGAGATGACGCCGGAAGATGAGCCCCTCAGGTCGGAAGGTGTCCAATATGCTACTGGGGAAGAGCAGAGGGTATTTCCAAGTAGAGCCAGAAAGAGTGAAGCGGCTGGGCTAAAGCCGAAAGGACACTCAGCTGTGGATGTGTCTGGTGGTGAAAAGAAAATCCGATGCTGTAAAGAACAATATTGTTTAGGAACCTGGAATGTCAGATCAATGAATCAAGGTAAGCTGGAGGTGGTCAAACATGAGATAGCAAGATTGAACATCAACATCTTGGGAATCAGCGAACTAAAATGGACAGACATGGGTGAATTTACTTCAGGTGACCATCATATCTACTACTGTGGGCAAGAATCCCTTAGAAGAAATGGAGTAGCACTCATAATCAATAAAAGGGTGGGAAAAGCAGTACTGGGGTACAATCTCAAAAATGATAGAATGATCTCAGTACGAATCCAAGGCAAACCATTCAACATCACAATAATTCAAGTCTATGCCCCAACCACTGAGGCCGAAGAAGCTGAGGTTGATCGGTTCTATGAAGACCTACAATACCTTCTAGAACTAACACCAAAAAAAGATGTCCTCTTCATCATAGGGGATTGGAATGCTAAAGTAGGAAGTCAAGAAATAACCGGGATAACAGGCAAGTATGGCCTTGGTGTACAAAATGAAGCAGGACAAAGGCTAATAGAGGTTTGCCAGTGCCAAGAGAACATGCTGATCATAACAAACATTCTTTTCCAACAGCACAAGAGGCGACTCTACACATGGACATCACCAGATGGTCAATATCGAAATCAGATTGATTATGTCCTTTGCAGCCAAAGATGGAGAAGCTCCATACAGTCAGTCAAAACAAGACCTGGAGCTGACTGTGGCTCAGATCATGAGCTTCTTATTGCAAAAGTTCAGCTTAAATTGAAGAACGTAGGGAAAACCACTAAACCATTCAGACATGACCTCAATCATATCCCTTATGAATATACAGTGGAAGTGAGGAATAGATTTAAGGGATTAGACCTCAGGCACTCTGATAGACAGAGTGCCTGAGGAACTATGGACAGAGGTCCATAACATTGTTCAGGAGGCAGCAACTAAATCCATCCCGAAGGAAAAGAAATGCAAGAAAGCAAAGTGGCTGTCTGATGAGGCTTTACACGTAGCTGAGGAAAGAAGGGAGGTGAAAAGCAAGGGAGAAAGGGGAAGATATATCCAACTGAATGCAGAGTTCCAGAAAATAGTAAGGAGAGACAAGAAGGCCTTCTTAAATGAACAATGCAAAGAAATCGAGGAAAACAATAGAATGGGAAAGACTAGAGATCTTTTCGAGAAAATCGGAGATCTCAAGGGAACGTTTTGTGCAAAGACGGGCATGATCAAGGACAAAGTAGGCAGGGACCTAACAGAAGCAGATGAGATTAAGAAGAGGTGGAAAGAATACACAGAAGAACTATACAGGAAAGAGTGTTCAAACTGCCATACAATTGCGCTCATTGCACATGCCAGCAAGGTTATGCTCAAAATCCTACAAGCTAGGCTTCAGCTGTATGTGAACCGAGAACTACCGGAAGTACAAGCTGGGTTTCGAAGAGGCACAGGAACTAGAGATGAAATCGCCAACATTCGCTGGATCATGGAGAAAGCAAGAGAATTCCAGAAAAACGTCGATTTCTGCTTCATTGACTATGCTAAAGTCTTTGATTGTGTGGATCACAACAAACTGTGGCAAATTCTTAAAGAGATTCTTAAACCTGACCACCTTACCTGTCTCCTGAGAAACCTGTACGAGGGTCAAGAAGCAACAGTAAGAACCGGACATGGAACAACCGATTGGTTCAAAACTGGGCAAGGAGTACAACAAGGCTGCATATTGTCGGCTTGCTTATTTAATATATATGCAGAGTACATCATGAGAAACGCCGGTTTGGATGAATCACAGGTCGGAATTAAGATTGCTGGGAGAATTATCAACAACCTCCGATACGCAGACGATACCACCCTAATGGCAGAAAGCGAAGAGGATCTAAAGAGCCTCTTGTTGACAGTGAAAGTGGAGAGTGCAAAAGCTGGTTTGAAACTAAACATTAAAAAAACTAAGATCATGGCATCTGGCCTCATCCCTTCTGGGCATATGGAAGGGGAAGAAATGGAAGCAGTGACAGATTTTATTTTCTTGGGCTCCAAGATCACCACAGACGGTGACTGTAGCCATGAAATTAAAAGATGCTTGCTCCTTGGGAAGAAAGCTATGGCCAACCTAGACAGCATAGTAAGAAGCAGAGACATCACCTTGCTGACAAAGGTCCGTCTAATCAAAGCTATGGTTTTCCCAGTAGTAACGTATGGCTGTGAGAGCTGGACTATAAGGAAGGCTGAGCGCCGAAGAATTGATGCTTTCGAACTGTGGTGCTGGAGAAGACTCTTACGAGTCCCCTGGACTGCAAGGAGGTCAAATCAGTTCATCCTAAAGGAAATCAACCCTGAGTGCTCATTGGAAGGACAGATACCGAAGCTGAAGCTCAAATATTTTGGCCACCTAATGCGAAGAGAAAACTCCCTGGAAAAGGCCCTGATGCTGGGAAAGATTGAAGGCAAAAGGAGAAGGGGACGGCAGAGGATGAGATGGCTAGATAGCATCACCGATGCAATGAATATGAACTTGAGCACACTGTAGGAGAGAGCGCAGGACAGGAAGGCCTGGCGTGCTATGGTCCATGGGGTCACGAAGAGTTGGATACGACTTAACAATTGAACAACAACTTACTCTAATGAGCTAGAAAGGGCAGAAACTTTTCACTTTGCTACTACCTTTTGGGGGATGGGGGAGGCACACTGGCACCCAAACCCAGCTACATTAAAATCTTGGATTTCTCCAAGGATTTCCATGGGAAACTCTCACTTCTGTTCCTGGACATTTTTAAAAATGCCTTTTCAGTGAGAATCAGGAAATGACCTATCCAGACAATGAGCTGGTTCTCTCCACCCCTTTTTATATCTGTGTGTCTCTTCCCCCACTCTCCTTTTTCAGCCACTCCATTCCATTCTCCACCCATCCAGTTTTCAGTTGTTTTCCTCTCTTTCAGTCACCATTCCATACCGAATGAGCATACTCAGTTCTTGTTGAGCTGTTTGACCTAGAGATTCAGGGCATTTTAAACATGCAAGGGTCCTTTGGGATTTTAGTTTGGCCTCCCACAGCTCCCCCCTCTCCTTCCCAAATGAGCTTCCTCAGCAACAAGGGTCCCTTGTCCTTGGACCATCTCAAACAGTGTTGTTTAAAAATCTCATTGAAATTCAAAGCACGCATTCTTCCACCACCCCTCCTTTGAAGTCTTGGTTTAACAAATGCTTATTTCCAGGTTTCTTTTTAATTACCATGATGTTAAAATAGCAATTTCCACAAAAACACATTTTTTAAAAAAAGGAAATTAGCATGCCCAAAGATAAGTCATTCTGTATTTGATTAGATCTTATTAGGTTTAGGAGTCTGGTCCTTTGGGATTTTTCAATGTGATGATATCTCGGGAGAGCTGGGTTGTTCTTTTAAACATTTAGAAAGCATCTCCAGCCTAGTTTATGCATGCTCTGCAGTGTGGTGGTTGAAAAAAAATGTGGAGTATAAAACGGGGATAAAGGTCTCTTTAAAAAATAAAATGTTGGTTTGCCTCAGGGGTGCAGCACCTCAGACCCAGGGGCCAAATTTTGGTTTTGGTTTACCTCAGTCATGCAGAACCTCAGGCCCGGGGGCCAAATTTTGGTTTTGGTTTACCTCAATCATGCAGAACCTCAAGCCTGGGGGCCAAATTTTGCTTTTGGTTTACCTCAGTTATGCAGAACCTCAGGCCCGGGGGCCAAATTTTGGTTTTGGTTTACCTCAGTCATGCAGAACCTCAGGCCCGGGGGCCAAATTTTGGTTTTGGTTTACCTCAGTCATGCAGAACCTCAGGCCCGGGGGCCAAATTTTGGTTTTGGTTTACCTCAGGGGTTTAGTACCTCGGGCTCGGGGGCCAAATCTGGTCCTTTGAGGTTCCTCAGAAGGCCATGCCCCTTCCCGCAAACACTGATCTTTGGTAGTTTCTACTTTCTTGGCTTTTGTGCAGGTTTTTCCCCATTCTGAAAGTCTAAAATGCCTCTCCTAAGGCTTAGTTACTGGCAATAAGAGCTTTAAGCTACGATATGCTGGTATTTGTTTGGTATTTTTTGCCACACCCCTTTTCACTTCAGTTCCACCCACCACTGGAATGCCACCTCTGAGAGCTTATCCATAATGGAATTCAGCCCTCAGGCTGACAGAGGTCCACATCGCATCTTCAGGTACAGTGGGGTAGTGGACAGGGAATGTGGGGAAGTGCAACTTGGGGACTTTTCGGAGGAGGAATGGTGACACTGTTTGCCAGAGCGCCAGGGTCATTGACTTGCTCTGTTAAATGAATGAGGAGATAATACAGCTTTCAAGTTTTGCTATGGTTTGTGACTATAGGCAAAGTCTGAGAACGGGGAAAATAATCAAGTGGAGGCTGGATCTTTCTTTCCTTTTCTTTGATGAGGTCCCTACTTCCTGCTAGCACAGGGATGGGCAATTTCTGGGGATTAGGGGATTGCATTACCCCCAGAAACCATTGGAGGCACATCCCCACTGCCTCACAACAGCTGAATGTGCTTCCCCTGAATTTGTTACTGAATTGGCTGAGACAGTAGCAAAAAAGAAGTGAATTTGCAAGAAAACAAGGTGCCCAGGGAATGGACTCCTTGTTTTCAAGCAAAAGCATGCTCCTGGGAGGCTTTCGGGAGAGCAATTATGCTTCCAACCAGGCACGTGCTCTCCACAGGACTGGTTTTCTTGCAGAATTGCCACCTTTTGTGCTGCATTTTTATTTTTGCTGCAGCACATTGTTGGCTGAGAAGAAGGGGGCAAAAATGGCAGGTGGGGGGCACATGCTAATTCAAAGCTAAAGGATGTGTTTCAGCTGGCTGGAGGTCATTCCCTAAAGCTTTATGTGTTTTACAACTTGAACCTGTGCAGTCAGCGCCACTGAGTTGAATGGAATGTGCTCCCAAGTATATGACTGTAGACATACTGATCCTGATAAATTGGGCATTATTGTCCAATGTACAGCTGCTGTTTGGTAGGTGTACACATACATGGTGTTGTGATGACCTCCTACAATTCAAAATTTACCTCTGCTTACATAAAAAGGCACCAATCGCACGAGTTGCCTAAATCATATGGTTCCTTCCCTCCCACCCTCAGTGACCCTGATAAGGACAGCTAATTCATTGCGGTTAACTGTTGTAGTATGTTGCTAATGTGATCTGTGAAACCCAAGCACAGGGGATGGGGGGAGGTTAGCAGCATCCCCAATACAGCTGTAAGATGCAAACTAGTCCTATTTATTTATCTGTACAGCACTATCAGTGTGCATGGCACTGTACAAAGTAAAAGAGGTCCAGTCCTTGCAACCTAAAATTCGGCACAGAAGACATGGAACAGGAAGGGGAGCAAAGTGGAGACAAGGGGTGACCAGAGAAAGGATATGCAATAATTTCTGTTACAGGCTCGCTTATGGACATAGGTGCACTACAGCAGCCTTCCCCAACCTGATTCTCTCCAGATTTTTTTTTACTACAAATCCCCTCAGCCCCAGCCAACATGGCCAATGGTCAGGGGTGATGGGAGTTGTAGTCCCAAAGATCTGGAGGGCACCAGCATGGGGAAGGATGCAGTAGATTAGGGCTTCAGAACCTCTTCCAGGCTGAGGGACAAATTCCATTTTGGAGGACCATTCCAGCGGTGGGTGGGGCCAAAGCCAAAAGGGTGCAGTCAAAAGTACCAGTAAATTTTAGCTTAAATTCCTACTGCCAGTAACTAAGCCTTAGGAGAGGCATTTCAGCCTTTTAGAATGGGGTGGGGGGAGCTGAGTATATGCCAGAAAAAACACCTGCATACAGTGACTGGGGGAAAGGGGGTGAGGCTTTCCAGGGATCTCTGGAGGGCTAGATTAGAACCCTGAGCCTGACGTTCTGCACCCTACATTATGGGTATGGGGACTAGGAGGTCATGCTAAAGACTTTATGGAAAAGGTGGGTTCTGAGGATTTGAAGGAAGCATTTATTTATTGTATTTATTGAAGATTATTTTTAGGCCATCTTTAAGGGTGGAACTCTCTCAAGGCAGTGTACCAATAAAAAACAATACACAAGAATACAATAAAAATTCAATAAATACACATTCAATTTTTTAAAAAATCAATAAAACCAGGAGTTGTCAATAAAACTGGCAGGTGTCAGAGAGGCAGCATCACCTTAAATCAGATTAACTCTCCACGTGAGAAGGGTGTGGCAGGGGCCCAGAGAAAGCAATGCACACCTTATGCATTTTGCCAGAGGTCTGGGGCACCAGCCAGCCATCATGAGCATCAGTTGTGTCATTTTATTTATTGCCTCATTTTGATTGATAACCCACTCTACCTCTAAGGGCTCATTCAGAAGCATCTCTTGAAGCACCTTGGCTCCAAAAATTAATGCCATTTTTAAAGTTTCTCAATATGCTGCTGTCTTGCAAAAGGTAATTTTTCATATGCTATTTCTCACCCACCCCTGCACAATCCCTTTAAAAATAAAAATAAAGAGCAAATACATCCCTGCAAAAAGAGAAATGTTTATAAGAAGCTACAGGGTGAATTATTCATATTAGCATTTTACATGTTACACTGTCTTGATTTTTAATCAGCATTACAAAAGCCTTATAAACAGCACCTAATTGAAAGCAGCTTGCTTTCAGATAAAAACAACCCTTGCAAACCCATTAAAAAATCCTTAAATATCAATAAAGTTCAAGAATTATTTATCACATGGTATGTGTAACCTCTCCTTCCTCCAGGGAACCTAGGAGCAATGTCCATGGAAATCATCTGCTTTTATCCTCACATCAACCCTGTGGGGTAGGTTAGGCTGAACTTCATGGCTGAGCTGCAAGTTGAAACCTGGTCTTCCCAGTGCACCCTGTCCAGTACAAATCACACTGGGGCCACAATCGAAGGCAGCGGTACAGTTAGTGCTGGACCTTGGGGGAGAAGTCTAGGGTCGACTCCTGCAGCTCGTGGGATGGATGACTACCCAGAGAGTAGCACATAATGAGCATAAGAGCATAAGAATCCATTTGATTCCTGTAGTCATGCTGCTGCTATGATTTTGTGAACCACCCAGACAGCTTTGGCTATTGGGCGGTATATAAATAAAATAAATTTAAGTGACTTTAAAATCAGAGGAGGCTGGTGGCTCCAATGTCAGTGGCATGGTGAATCCACTCTGGGTTTTAGTCAGAACTCTAAAGGAGCTACCAAGCACCTTGGATAGCTCCTTTAGCATTCTGACTGAAAACCGGAGCGGATTTACTGCCCCACTGACATTGGAGCCAGCAGCCTCCACTGTTTAAAATACAAAACTGTACATGCTCAGAGGTTGGGTTTTTTTAATCAGGCAAACAGTTTTGTTGTTGTAACATATTGGGAATGTAGAAGCACTTGTAAAGCATGGAATAACAGTTGGGGTGGGGGGAAGAGAAATATTAGTTGTGCACTTCACAACTGAAGTAATACACCATATAAAGCCACCACCTTGCCCCCATTCCAATAACACTGTTGAGTCCAGAGTCTACAATTTCATAGCTGCACCAGTGATCCAATGCAGCACTGTAAAGGCACTTAAGTCTGTATTTGAACTGTACTGTAGCCTGCTCTCAATTTCAGTTCATCCTTGCTAGGGATGAGGAGTCTCCAAACATCGTCTTCCCACTCGTCTCATGCCAATTCCTGTTTGCGTTTGTGATCTCTGTATGCTCTACGCAAACAGGAAAATTCCACAAATTGAGCAGCGATTGAACATGAAATTTTAACAAATTTCCTCCATAGGCTAAAGCAGGCTGATTTAGTCTAAAGGCAAAATCTGTGCAAAAGCAAACTGGGAAAGTTGCACAAATTTGAACGCGAGCACATGTCCGGCAATGTGCAAACATTTTTGGTGGACATATGATCACGATCACAATCACAATTGAGGCTTCGAGCAGGGCATACTCACATGTTCTGCGAGCAAACATGAAATTCTCATGCATCCCTAATCCTTACTATATACCTTTTGTCTTATTTATTTTGATTGCCAAGGCTCCAAGAATAAGGACAGACGGACTCACCTCTGTCCATCCCTGCTGGGTGCTCGCCAAACTGCTGCCACTCACTGCTCACACCACTGGATGGCCTTAGCAAGCCATATGTTGTTGTTTATTCGCTCAGTCACTTCGGACTCTTTGTGACTTCATGGACCAGCCCACGCCAGAGCTTCCTGTCGGCCGTCGCCACCCCCAGCTCCCCCAAGCTCGAGTCCATCACCTCCAGAATATCATCCATCCATCTCACCCTTGGTTGGCCCCTCTTATTTTTGCCTTCCACTTTCCCTAGCATCAGCATCTTCGCCAGGGTGTCCTGTCTTCCCATTATGTGGCCAAAGTACTTCAGTTTTGCCTTTAATATCATTCCCTCAAGTGAGCAGTCTGGCTTTATTTCCTGGAGTATGGACTGGTTTGATCTTCTTGCAGTCCAAGGCACTCTCAGAATTTTCCTCCAGCACCACAGTTCAAAAGCATCTATCTTCCTTCGCTCAGCCTTCCCTATGGTCCAGCCATAGGTTACTATGGGGAATACCATTGCTTTAACTATGCGGAGCTTTGTTGTCAGTGTGATGTCTCTGCTCTTCACTATTTTATCAAGATTTGTCATTGCTGTCCTCCCAAGAAGTAAACGTCTTCTGATTTCCTGGCTGCAGTCAGCATCTGCAGTAATCTTTGCGCCTAGAAAGACAAAGTCTGTCACTGCCTCCACTTTTTCTCCCTCTATTTGCCAGTTATCAATCAAGCTGGTTGCCATAATCTTGGTTTTTTTGAGGTTTAACTGAAACCCAGCTTTTGCACTTTCTTCTTTCACCTTTGTCATAAGGTTCCTCAGCTCCTCCTCGCTTTCAGCTATCAAAGGCGTATCATCTGCATATTGGAGATTGTTAATGTTTCTTCCAGCGATTTTAACTCCAGCCGTGGATTCATCAAGCCCAGCACATCACATGATGTGTTTTGCATACAGGTTGAAAAGGTGGGGTAAGAGTATACAACCCTGCCGTACTCCTTTCCCAATCTTAAACCAGTCCGTTGTTCCGTGGTCTGTTCTTACCGTTGCTACTTGGTCGTTATACAGATTCCTCAGGAGGCAGACAAGATGACTTGGTATCCCCATCCCACCAAGAACTTGCCACAATTCGTGATGATCCACACAGTCAAAGGTTTTAGAATAGTCAATAAAACAGAAATAGATGTTTTTCTCAAACTCCCTGGCTTTCTCCATTATCCAGCGGATATTGGCAATTTGGTCTCTAGTTCCTCTGCCTTTTCGAAACCCAGCTTGTACATCTGGCAATTCTCGTTCCATGAATTGCTGGAGTCTACCTTGCAAGATCTTGAGTATTTCCTTGCTGACATGTGAAATAAGTGCCACTGTTCGATAGTTTGAACATTCTTTATTGTTTCCTTTTTTTGGTATGGGGATATAAGTTGATTTTTTCCAGTCTGTTGGCCATTCTTGTGTTTTCCAAATTTGCTGGCATATGGCATGCATCACCTTGACAGCATCATCTTGCAAGATTTTAAACAGTTCAGCTGGGATACCGTCATCTCCTGCTGCCGTGTTATTAGCAATGCTTCTTAAGGCCCATTCAACCTCACTCTTCAGGATGTCTGGCTCTAACTCACTGAACACACCGTCAAATCTATCTCCGGTATTATTATCCTTCCTATACAGATCTTCCGTATATTCTTTCCACCTTTTCTTGATCTCTTCTGCTTCTGTTAGGTCCTTGCCATCTTTGTTTTTGATCACACCCATTTTTGCCTGGAATTTACCTCCAATGTTTCTGATTTTCTGGAAGAGGTCTCTTGTCCTTCCCATTCTATTATCTTCTTCCACTTCCGCACATTGCTTGTTTAAAAATAATTCTTTATCCTTTCTGGCTAACCTCTAGAATTTTGCATTTAATTGGGCATATCTCCCCCTATCACTGTTGCCTTTTGCTTTCCTTCTTTCTTGGGCTGCTTCCAGTGTCTCAGCAGACAGCCATCTTGCCTTCTTGGCTTTCTTTTTCTTTGGGACATTTTTTGTTGCCACCTCCTGAACAATGTTGCCAACTTCTGTCCATAGTTCTTCCGGGACTCTATCTACTAAATCTAGCATATTCATTAGGAATATTCGTGAGCTCATATCTAACTGATCTGTGGGTCTTCCCTATTCTCTTGAGTCTGATTCTAAATTGTGCAATAATTTCGTGATCTGAACTACAGTCAGCTCCAGCTCTTGTTTTACCAACTGTATAGATGTCCGCTACCTTTGGGTACAAAGGATGCAGTCAACCTGATTTCGGTGTCGACCATCTGGTGAAGTCCATGTATAAAGTCGTCTTTTAAGTTGTTGGAAGAGAGTGTTTGTTATGCACAGTGAGTTGTCTTGGCAAAATTCTATCAGCCTATGTGTGTCCCACTTCATTTTGTTCTCCCAGACCATGCTTGCCTGTAATTCCAGGTGTCGTTTACCTACCTTAGCATTCCAGTCTCCTGTAATGAAAATAACATCTCTTTTTGGCATATTATCCAGTAGGTGCTGCAGATCCTCATAGAACTGATCTACTTCTGCTTCTTCAGCATCTGTGGTTGGGGCGTATATTTGGATCACTGTGATGTTAAATGGCTTACCCTGAATTCGAATTGAGATCATTCTATCATTTTTTGGATTGTATCCAAGCACTGCTTTAGCCACTTTATTATTAATTATGAAGGCTACTCCATTTCTTCTGTGGTCCTCTTGTCCACAATAGTAGATCTGGTGGTCATCTGATGTGAAGTGGCCCATTCCAGTCCATTTCTGTTCACTGACACCCAAAATGTAGGGATGTATGAAAGTGACTTACCTTTAATGAAATTTGATTCGAGGTGGGGGGGAGGCGCTCCGTCCCTCCCCCCTGAAATTCTGGTGGGGGGGAGGCGCTCCATCCCTCCCCCCCGAAATTCTGGCGGGGGGGAGGTGCTCCATCCCTCTCCCCCGAAATTCTGGCTGGGGGGGGAGGCGCTCCATCCCTCCCCCCCCCCCCGAATCCTGGCCGGCCGTTTGCGTCCCTGCAGTCAGCCATGATAGGCTACGTAAATGTTTATGTAGCCTATCATGGCTGATTTAAAAGAAAAAGAACGCGCGTACTCAAATGGCGGCGCCCATGGGCGTTCCATTTGCATTCCTTATTTTGACACGTCTTAGTCTATGTAAATATTTACGTAGACTAAGATGGTGAAAATAAGGGGTAGACGCTACACTATTTGCATTCCCCTTATTTTTGCCGTAGTCTACGTAAACCGGCAGCCGGTTGGAAGACTGACCGCTGCAGCGGCACCGCCATTTGCGTACGTGCGTTTTTTCCCCTTTAAATCAGCCGTGATAGGCTATGTAAACATTTATGTAGCCTATCACGGTATTTTTTAAAAATCTAGCCGCGATAGGCTACGTAAATCTTTATGTAGCCTATCACATTTTTTTTTTTTTTACTGAAAATGGCAGCGGTGGCAGCCGGTTGGAAGACTGACCGCTGCAGCGGCACCGCCATTTGCGTACGTGCGTTTTTTTCCCCTTTAAATCAGCCGTGATAGGCTATGTAAACATTTACATAGCCTATCACGGTATTTTTTAAAAATCTAGCCATGATAGGCTATGTAAATCTTTATGTAGCCTATCACATTTTTTTTTTTTTTTACTGGAAATGGCAGCGGTGGCAGCCGGTTGGAAGACTGACTGCTGCAGCTGCCGCCGCCGCACCGCCGCCGCACCGCTGCAGGAGCCGCCACCGCCGCCAGGAGGATTCGCCCAAGGTAAGTCCCGTCCTGGGGGGGGGTGCGGGGGGGGCAGACCTTTTCGCCACCAATTTCAGGGGGCCGAATGCGCTGGCATTCTGCCTCCCCGAGATTCGTGGTGAAATTCTCTGACATCCCTAACAAAATGTCTATATTAATCTTGACATCTCCCCAATAACCACATCCAATTTGCCCTGGCTCATAGATCTTACATTCCAGGTTCCTATGGTGTGTTGATCTTTAGAACATCGGATTTGTCGTTCACCACTAGCACCATCGGCCGCTAGCCTTCCTTTCGGCTTTGAGCTAGCTGCGTCATCACATTTGGGACTAGTTGAACTTATCCTCTGTTCCTCCCCAGTAGCATTTTGACCATCTTCCGACCTGGGAGTCCCATCTTCTGATGGTATACCAACATATCTCTGGTTGTACTGATCCATTTCATTTTCACGGCAAGAATACTGGGGTGGGTTGCCATTAACTTCCCCAGGGATCGTATTTAGTTTGACCTCTCTGCCATGACCTTCCCATCTTGGATGTCCCTTCATGGTTTAGCTCATGGCGTCACTGAGGTGCTCAAGCTCTAGCACCACGACAAGGTAACAATCTCCTTTGCTGGAGAGCAAGCCACATACTGTGTAAAAATGGCAGCTCTGGGTTTTCCAGAAATGTAATGTTGTGTAAATGGCAGCCGTAAAGGGGCCATTTATGCAACATGACAGGCATAAATGCTAATGTTGCATAAATGGCCCCTTTATGGCAGCCATATATGCAACATTACATTTCAGGAAAACCCCAAGCTGCCATTTTTACATGGTATGGTGGATCACAAAGGGGACAGGTGGCCACCAGGCACTCACAGACTCTGTGGCACTTGGCGAATGGGACCAGTAAGCCTAGGGATGGTGGAGAATTCCACCAGGACTCCAATGAGGCCAGATTCTTTAGACTCCCCTGGAGTCCATGGCGGAACAGAAGACTTACCCCTGCCTCCATGCAAAATCCTCTTTGGCCGGATCCTCCGGCTCCGGATTGCCAGCGATACGGCCGCCATGCCGTATCACTGGCTGACAGGGACTAACTGCGGCCGCAAATGGTGTCTGGGATGCCATTTGCGGCTGTAAAGGCCTTAGTTTAAGGTAAATGCAGCCATTTCCACTGGACTCCACCCCCCTCTCAGACTCATGCGAC
Organism: Heloderma suspectum; assembly: GCF_057233095.1. Lineage (NCBI taxonomy): Eukaryota > Metazoa > Chordata > Lepidosauria > Squamata > Helodermatidae > Heloderma > Heloderma suspectum. Next base: position 30,839,968 of record NC_139460.1, on the reverse strand, counting down.
ATCCCTATCCAAGAGTGCCTGTTTCTTTATTTCATCCCTGTCTCCCAACAACCCACAAAGAAGTGCAATATTATTCCCAGTGTACGGACAGAATGTCTTGCTTTGACAGATAAAGCCTGTTTGGGCACTCAAAGAATGTGTGTGGAAATAAACAGCAGCTGGGATGCCAGGACACACACAACAACTGCAGCCCAACCTTCCCATCCTCATGGGCTCCACCCCTGATCTTCCCACATTGAGTGATAAGGTCTGAAGGGGGATGGTGGTTCTTTGCTGTTCAAGTACTCCTCACAATTGGGAACCCGGCACTGAATGTCCATGAAATGCCCATTTATTCCATGTGGGAAGGTTGGGATTAGAGCTGACCGGGAGGTTGGGGCATGGCTGGCGTCTGTGGCCCAGTTCCCTCTCTATGCTTTATTCCCACATGCATTCTTTGAACACCTGAATAGGACTCCAGTCTCTTGCTCATGATATCATACCTGAACAGGAATTAGAACTCTTGTCTATTCAGCATGTAGAATTAGACTCATGGTTTGTATTCGTTCCAGCGGCCATAGCACTTGGCCAATGGGCTTGTAGCAAAACTTATTTAATTAGGAACAGGCCAACCTTAAGATCAGAGCAGCACCAGGACCACAAGAAGATGTTACTGAATCAATGGTACCTTTGTGGCAGGTGAGACACTTTCATTTTAAAGACACCCTTATCCATTGCTACTAGATGCATCTTTCTTGTGACTTGTAGTGCTTGGGAGGGTTAATAATGTTTTAATGATGGGGGTGGCAACTTAATTGGAATCCTCTAATTGAACGTCTCTAAATGGTGTGAACTAATTGCATCTATGAAAATTTGATAGGACTCTGTCAGAAGTCCATCTGGACTGGAGTATTTCCCTGAAGCGGGAGAACTAATAAGCTTCCTAATTTTGTTTCATTACCCTTCCTTGCCCTCTTCTATTAGATTCATCAAAGGACATGAATACTCTCCTTCCAACGTACTTCATCTCACCTTTGCATAGCTGAAATAACCAAGCCTAGCGCAGATACCCTGAGATGAAGGATGGATGGATGGAAGAACGGACGGGCACCTTGAAGTAACATTGAAAGTGGCTGACTCTTTTCAGGGTAAGAGTCCTTTCGCCATTCTGATTTTATTTATCCCAATGGTTAGTCCCAGAGCATAAGTAAAATGTCTGTAAGTGGTTTCCTTTACAAAGGAGATAGCTCTGGGATTTTAGACCATGTCAGGGTTCCCCTTATGACATGGAGCCCCTGAGCGACTCCTTAAGGATCTCTTGCCTCCTTAAGAGTCCCACCTTCCTTCTTTTAAACTTCCCCTTCCCAGTAATGTGGGTTTTAGTCTGTAGATGTAGGGTGACTGACACGCTAGACACGGGGTTTAAACCACAACAGTTTACTGGTAAATTCAAGCAAGCAAAACACAACTACAGGTATTTACACAATAGGGCTGAGTGATACCAAAGGCCTTAAAGAAAATAAAGGTTGCAAAACTCAAGTTCCTTTATCCAAGCTGTCCTTACACTTCTGTAGGCTGCTCCTTCCTGCTCTGATCTTCTGACTCTGCTCTGGCTCTCTATTTATACCCTCCTCCCTCAAAACCAAAAGTACTGTTTGAAATCTGAAGAAATGAAGCTAACTAGGGAATTGAAACAGAAACTTAACCAGAGAAATGAAACTACTCTTGTCAGGGTTACCGCCTCTGAGCCTGACCTTTTTTCCTTTTGCCTCTGTAGGCCTCAAATCTTCACAGACCATATCTAGGGTTATAGTAGCATCAACAGAAAAGAAGACAAAAGAATACACAGATTTCCATAGAATGTCCATGTGCTAATTTATATGTATAAATGCAAATTTAGGAATAATTATTATAATTTCAATAGAAGTACCATTTCATAGTGGGGAAGCCTGTGACCAGGCGGCCTACGTGCCTGCCTCTCCCCTCTGCTGCCCTGGTGCTAACTGCGGAACCTTGTTCTCTCTTCTGGGGGTTCCTTATCTTTAAAATGGACCTGACAGCCCTTCAAATAGGGAACTCTCCTCTATAAAAGAGATGACATAACTTTGGCTTGAATTTGTTGGAAGGGAGGGTGTGAAATCTGGAGGTTCAAAACATTTTGACAAGCTGAAGGTGGTGACATTTGCTGATTGGTTGTGGGGGCTCACCATTAGCGACCGCGATTGTGGCGATGTGATTCTTTTTTCATATTTTATATTTTGCTTTCACTAAAAGCAGCATCAGTGCCAACAAGTGTTCCTTTCTCAGTTGCCCGGCCACCATTTTGTTTCCCCTACAATGGCCCCCATGCAGCATTATTCTGGAGCATTGTAGAGATGTGGGGGGGAGGTGGGTTTCAGCAAAAAAAAAATGGTGGCCACTAGCAAGGGGGTGACTTTTTTTTGGTGACAGCCACTCTCCACCCCCACCCCCACCATGTTCTGGAAAGAGACTGCATCTGGGGCATTCTGGGAAAAACAATATGGCTGCCAGGCTGCTGAGAGTGGATCTCTCCAATTGTTACTGATACTGCCTCTGCTGTTTGCTTTAATGGGTCTGTTTGGTGGGGACAAAGAGGCCTGAGTCTAAGCTAGTCTTCCTCCTGCCTCTCTGCCATCAAAGCTGGTGATGCTGCTAACTATGTCTTGGCACGTAAATGTACAGGTGGCCATGTGTCCTCTTTTACGGAGGACAGTCCTCTGTTTGAAAGGCTGCCCTGTGACTCCTGTCCAATTCTGGTTTAAAGATAAAGAACTATAAGAATGGTTGGCTGTCAACAGTTAGGACCTGTACAGCAGACTGAACAGGCAGGCACACCAGTCACCCAGTCACAGTTTTCTGCACTATGGTGAGATGTACTGCATTTCTATTTAAATTATAATAATAATTTCTAAATTTGCAAGTATGGATATAAATCAGCAAATACACATTTTATGCAAATCAGTGCCCTCTTTTGTCATCTTTTTTGGTGATGTATTCCCTCTTTTTTGCTGATTTATAAGTGGCTTCCCTATTTGCAGTCTACAATTACATACATGTATCTCTACTTTGGAAAAGGGAACATGTTTAAAAAACAAATGATCGAGAAGGAATAACAAGGGTTGTTTGCCCTGGCCGTGGGCTTCCAAAATTTAGGTGTACTGAGAAAGTGATAAGTCAGGTCCAGGTTTGCTTACAAGGAGATTTTTATTGAGTACTTACAGCACACCGGCGTACCCAATGATTGGATCAGACAAGGCTCTGAACCAAGAGCTGTGCTGCAGATGACTTTTATATCATACATGTTGTTCAGGCATAGCAGTGAGGTAATATGACAGGTACAAGTATTAATCATGTGTGTTAGAGTTTATCTACAACTTTCCCAGCATAGCCTAGCAGTGCTTGGTAACATATTTGGCAGAAGCAAGACTATCATAATTTTCTCAGCATAGACACCTGTAGCTTAAGACAAACATAGCTTTACTCTCTGGTGCATCCTAGGCTCTGATAAGATCATGGTACCAGAGCTCGTTAGCTCTGGAATGTGCTGAGGGGGCACTACACCAGCCTTTGACTCATCTTATGAGCCAAGAGGCCCAACTGCAAGGAATTGCAACTAATAAGAAAAAGCAGAGAGCATTATGGATCTCTAAGCATCTCTAGAACTATGGTCTACTTGCTTACCGGCCTGGGGGTCTAAAAGGGTACAGGAACCACTAGGAATGGCGCTGATCCTAAAGCACAACTCTACAAAGTTTCAGACCTTAAGAAACTTTGAGTGATGAAAGTTCCTTTTCTCAAGGCTTTGTTTTCAAGGCTTTCTTTTCAACGTTTCACTCAAATGGAACCTAAGCATGCTGTTTCTCTAGACCCCTAATCTGAAGACTTATCTCTTTTTTTTCTATCCATCCCTCTGGGCTTTTTAAAAAAAACTTGGAACTGCACAGTGGTATGTTATTGTAATTGCTGCTACAACATACTTGTGCATTTTTTTCTTGTGTGTGCCTGTAGGATTAGACCTGGTGCACACATAATGTTAACCCACGGTTTATTTACAACCCATAGTTTGTTGCCCTACCCAGGGTTTGTCAGGCAGTGGTTTGTTTTCTCAATCTTTGTTTGTTTGTTTCCTTCCTCCTTTATCCGCTCCCGCCCTGCATCCCAAATGCCTTTGCAGCAGTGTAGTACTTGTATGTAGAGTGGCTTGTTGTTGTTTTTATCATCCTTGCCAACCACCACTGTAGCCTGGCAAAACAACCCATGAACAACCCACAGTTCTGGGTTCACATGTCATGGCAACCCATGGTTTAAACAATCCAGCATTCACAACCTACCCGCAAACTATGGATTCTCTTTCTGGGATGTTCATGGTTAACAAACTGTGGTTTCCAGAGGCATAGCCATGTTAGTCTGCTGCAACAAAAACAACAAAGAGTCTTGTGGGACCTTAAAGACTAACAAATGTTTTTATTCTGGCATAAGCTTTTGTGGACACTGTCCATTTCATCAGATGCTAACTAGGGATGTACGAAAGTCACTTACCTTTTCGAAGGTTGACATTCGCAGTGGGGGGGAGGCGCTCTGTCCCTCCTCCCGAAATTCTATCCAGCCGGCTCCACTCCGTGGAGATTCCGTGGAGCCGCCGGCCAGGGCCGCCCGCAGCTGGACATCCAGCCGCTGGGCAGCCTGTAGGGACGCAAATGGCGGCTGCTGTAGCCGCCGCCATTTGCGTCCCTGTATTTTGCCATGATAGGATATGTAAATATTTACATAGGCTATAATGGGGGGGGGGGAAAGGAACGCAAATGGCATAGCGGCCGCCATTTGCGTTCCCTTTGTTTTTCGCTGTAATAGCCTACGTAAATATTTACGTAGGCTAAAACGGCAAAAAAAAGGGAACGCAAATGACGGCCGCCATAGCCACCGCCATTTGTGTTCGCTGTTTTTTTGTGGGTTTTTTTGCTGTGATAGGCTACGTAAATACTTACGTAGCCTATCACGGCCTCCACAGGGACGCAAATGGCGTCCCTGCATTAGCCGTGATAGGCTACGTAATTATTTGCATAGCCTATCACGGCTATATGGAAGAAGCAAATGGCGGCCGCAGATGCGGCCGCCATTCGCAAGGCAGCACAGTGCTCCATTTCGCGCACCTTTCGTGGGGGGGGGGGCGGGGGGCTTCGTTCCGCCACAGATTTCGGGGAGCCAAATGCACTGGCATTCGGCCTCACCGAGATCTGTGGCGGAATTCTCTGACATCCCTAATATTAACTCTGGTTTGCTAGTGTGGCTGGGTTCACACATCATGACAACCCAGAATTCAACAGTTCATGGGTTAAATAAATCATGGGTTAATGTTATGTGTGAACCAGGTCTTAGAGTCACATTCCATGACATTTAGAAGCTTACACAGAGTGGGAGAAAACCATCAGAAGGTATTTGGCGAACTCTGTAAATAGATTCAAAGAGCCTCTTTTTAATATCAGGGATGAGACTGGCTGCTGTGCTGTTACTTTCAGACACAAATGTTTCATATCGTGTTCCCCCAAAGAGGTCCCTGTTAAGAATGTCATATTGGACATTCTGTGTTGCCAGATTCCCGGGAATTCTGCTGGGAAACAAGGCATGGAGGGAGCACATGCCTTGTTTCCCAGCAGAATTGCACTCTCCCCCAGCCTGCCAAACAGCTGTTTGGAACTAGTTCTGGTTTTAGTGGTGGTGGCAATGGTGGAGGAGTGCAGCCCCTAGAGGGTTCTGGGGGTACAATGTGGCCCCCGAACCGTCCACAGTTTCCTAACCCTGCTGTAAAGTCTAGAGTGCAGGCTGAGTAGCAGTGGAGTCTGTGGGGTGTGTCTTTGGCAGGGGCAGGAGAAATGGGGACATATGATCAGGTCATGTGATTCTGGCCTGTACTCCTCACTTTACTTTTCACATCGTTATGTCATTTTTTACATCAGCTAACATAAGGCAACTTTTGCATGACTTGAATTTTATTTTTTGACCTGCTCATTATTTTCCTGGAACCGCACATTTTTGTAAAAGCCCTTCAAATACCACCCTATGCATTCCATAGGGCAAGACAGTTATGGTTGAAGAACATCAGACTCAGTTGGAACTGACCATTGACTCAACCTAAATCACTTATCAGAAGATGCCACTCTACATAATTAGAACTCAGAACAAGAAAGGAATTTCTTTTACACTGTTCATCATGGAGGTAGTCTAGCTGGCCTTTATAACACATATTCACAGCCATTTGTTTAATTATGGAACATACAGGGCTGGGGATAGGTTTACTATCCTGTCTGTCCCCCGGCACAAATACATTGTGGGTGTTTTATAAAGCTCTAAACATGGTACATAGCTGCCTGCCCGATATGGATTTCACTTGTTCCGTATCTAAGAAACCATGCCTCCTAGGAAATGCATCTCATTTATTTGTGCTTGGACAAATCCTCTGCATTAGGGCTCTCCATAATTAATTTAATTCAGGAGAACATTCTTGAGTCTTTGTATTCTGCAGTTATTAAATACTTTAATACTAAAATTATGGCTTATAATATATAATGCAGTGAGGGCACATTAATTCTGATTGACTGGTCTGGGTTGTAGCCAAGGCATGCAGTAGAAGCCAGGAATTTATTTTTGCCATTGACTAAACAAAGTAATAATTAGCACCATTAATACTGTAAAATAGGGAAATGAGCATCTGAATGGACTCTGAGAATTATGGCTCTGAGAATTAATTTCAAGAGGGAACACCACATAGTTGAAGTCCTGTCTTTAGCAGAACACCTTCATAAAAGAAAGATACAATTAATACATTCCTATGTGATGTGTGACAAAGGCCCCCTTCTGTTGCTTTCTGTCACCAAGCTACCCACCCTTTCAACCATCAGTTTTTGCATGATGGGATACTGTGTCACTAGGGAGTATGAATATTGCAACTATATGGGCACAGGCATTTCAACCTTTTAGAATGGAGAAAAAATCTCGTCAAAAGCTGGGAAGCCACCAAACAATTGATGGTCAGGAGAAAAGGGGAAAGGCCATCCGAAGAAACCCAGTGGGCTGAACATGGATTTGGCCCATGGGCCTAAAGTTCAACACCCCTGCCATCAATAAACGGAGGGACTACTTTGATTTCTTCAGCATGATCTCCCACTTGCCTTCATTGTGGCTTCTAGATTTTGAAGGCTCTTGGGTAAGGCTTCATCCACCCTCTTAGGAGCGATATGGTCTCACAGGGTGTGCCCTCTCAGTCAAGGGGGACATGTCCCCTTCTCTTATTCCCCCAACTGAATGATGTGGCCACATATATGTAGCTGCAGGATCAGACTCACTTTTTGAGAATTGTAGCTTCGGGATAAGGCGGAAAGTCTCTGGAGCAATAGTAGTAAGTGGAGACAGGACACAGGAGTGAGCTAAGTAGCTGCAGGAGCAAGATGGTTGCCCAGAGTGTATACAGATGCCATATAGCTTAATATGGGTAAGTACTGACATGATCAGGATAAAGGTCTGTGGTGTGGATAAGTAGGTCTAGGGTTAGGGGGACATGTCCCCTTCTCTTATTCCCCCAATTGAATGATGTGGCCACATATGTGCAGCATCTATAGACTAGTCATCCTTGTTGTAGTACAGGATCATTCAAGTCAGTAGCTGCAGGATCATGCTCACTTCTTGTAATATGGGTAAGTATTGACATGATCAGGTCTGTGGTGTGGATAAGTAGGTCTAGGGTTAGGGGGACATGTCCCCTTCTCTTATTCCCCCAACTGAATGATGTGGCCACATATGTGCAGCATCTATAGACTAGTCATCCTTGTTGTAGTACAGGATCATTCAAGTCAGTAGCTGCAGGATCATACTCACTTCTTGTAATATGGGTAAGTATTGACATGATCAGGTCTGTGGTGTGGATAAGTAGGTCTAGGGTTAGGGGGACATGTCCCCTTCTCTTATTCCCCCAACTGAATGATGTGGCCACATATGTGCAGCATCTATAGACTAGTCATCCTTGTTGTAGTACAGGATCATTCAAGTCAGTAGCTGCAGGATCATACTCACTTCTTGTAATATGGGTAAGTATTGACATGATCAGGTCTGTGGTGTGGATAAGTAGGTCTAGGGTTAGGGGGACATGTCCCCTTCTCTTATTCCCCCAACTGAATGATGTGGCCACATATGTGCAGCATCTATAGACTAGTCATCCTTGTTGTAGTACAGGATCATTCAAGTCAGTAGCTGCAGGATCATACTCACTTCTTGTAATATGGGTAAGTAAGTATTGACATGATCAGGTCTGTGGTGTGGATAAGTAGGTCTAGGGTTAGGGGGACATGTCCCCTTCTCTTATTCCCCCAACTGAATGATGTGGCCACATATGTGCAGCATCTATAGACTAGTCATCCTTGTTGTAGTACAGGATCATTCAAGTCAGTAGCTGCAGGATCATACTCACTTCTTGTAATATGGGTAAGTAAGTATTGACATGATCAGGTCTGTGGTGTGGATAAGTAGTTCTAGGGTTAGGGCGAATGTCCATAGAGCAATAAAGGCAAGTAGCTGCAGGATCAGAGAGGGTGCCTACCTCATGACGTTAGACATAGATAAGTAGCTGTAGAGTCAGGATGATCTTGCTGCAGAACTGAGCAAGTCTTTTCCAGTCCACTTGTTCTTGTGTGTTCCTGACTGCTGCTGACTGCACTGGGAGGTCTCTCCTGCGTTTTCTAGCAGCCATTCCCCTGCTTCCGCTTTTTGGCCTTCTAAAGAGCCAGCTGTCCTTTCCCCTCTTCCTACTGCCCACTTTTTAACCTTCTGTTCTGTTTCAGTTGCCCTTTCTAGCCATGCTTCCTTACTCCACCTCTCTCTATCCTCTCACTGCACTGAGCTGCTTGCATTGAGGCTTTTATCCAGTGCTTCTGCCCCTGCCCCTCCTCCTCCTCCTCCAGGCCCTTGAGCCCCTGCCCTGAATCCCTTTCCATCTGTCTAAGCAGCCCTAACTGAGGCTGGCTACTGTTGCTCGGTGACTAGGAACACCTGGGGATTGCGCAGCACTCCCCAACAGCTCCTCACAGATGGCCCAACTAAAAATATACTGACAGTGTCTCTGGTCTTCTTGGAGGCTCCATGCAAAACTGGAATCTTGGTGCTTTTGCTGCAGTGGGCCTTTGCCAGTCGTAGGAACATTGAAAACTGCCTTATACCAGGTGACACTCTTTGTCCACCTCTTCAGGGCACTCCACTCCAGAAGTGGGTGGAAACCATTCCTCCCAGTCATGAGGACACTGCCAGAAGGAGCAGGCCAAGTGGATGCTCAATATGCAGATAAAGGTGTCTGCGCAGTGCACCTTCTGATGCTGAACGGAGCAAGAAGCTTGCAGATCAATCCCATAGAAAGAAGAATTCAGCCAATCCCTGTTGCAGGTTCATTGATTTGTTTTCAATATGTCCATAAAAATAACCATATTTTAGTTAATGGGTGGAGAACCTTAGGCTCAGGGGACAAATCTGGTTTCCTGGGATCCCCATCCAGCACTCAAGGGTTCCTCAGATGGCCATGCCACCTTTCCCCCAACCTTGTCTGGTAGTTTCCTGGCTTTTGTGCAGCTTATTCCCCGTTTTAAAAGGCTGAAATGCCTCTCCTAAGGCTTAGTTAGTGGCAGTTCTATGGAGGCTGGCGGCTCCAATGTCAGTGGGGTGATAAATCCACTCCAGGTGTAAGTCAGAACCAGTCCGGATAGCTGAAGTGCTGGATAGCTCCTTTAGGGTTCCGACTGAAACCTGGAGCAGATGCACTGCCCCACTGACATCAGAGCCACCAGCCTCCACTGCAGCAGGAGGAGGTTTAAGCTAAAATACACTGGTATTTTTGGCCTGCCCCTTTGCCTTTTGCCCTGCTTGCCACTGGAATGCATCTCTGGAATTGAATTTGAGCCTCAGGGTGAAAGAGGTTCCACACCCCTGTTCTAGTTCAATGAAATATATAAATGGTTCCTCGATAAAATGTCCCTGTATTATACCAGCCTCTCAAACATTTGACAAAGATCAACCATTTAAAATATAAAACATCAGCCCCTCTATTAGGGATGTAATAAATATTGCATTATAAATAACCACAATTAAATGAGGGTTTATTATAACAATTAAAGGACAGTATCAAATTTTAATTTTCCACATCAAATAAACTATGTGTTATTTACAATGCTGTTTCTCCTAAAAATCAATGTCTGAACTAACTCAGAAAAGGTTAAAAGAAAGAATGAAGAAGAATTGCAGGATAATTAATTTACTTGGCATGAAAATGTAATATAATGGGAGATGTTCAATATATCTCTGGCTTCTATTAAAACACATTAGAAGCTGTCAAATTATTTTAAGATCTAAATTACAACCATAGTCCTTGAAATAGTCAGAAAATTATGAGGCTATTAAATCATAATATCCTTGCAGTGATCTAGGTCCTTCCAGTAGGGCTGGGGTTTTGCCCCCCGGAAAACATTTTTGCCCCAATGAAACAGCTCCTTTTTTGGTGAATTGGTGGAAGCTCAAAGGGGTAGGAAAATGTTCATGGCAAAGGCAACAGAAACAAAGGGTCCTTGACTTGCAAAGTTTCGCTATGCAGTGCAGCAAAAGGGAAGTGTCAGGACGGTTGTCTCAGCTACAGGAATGTCCCCCCCGTCTCAACCATCAACACTGAGGACTCCTTATGTGCTCTCGATGACGTTGTCATAAATCCAGATCTGAATGGCAAATGGTACTGTGATATCATCACATTCACTTAGGGCGCAATCCTATCAAGACAGGTGGCCATCTCCAAACTCGGAGGCGGCCGCCTATCCAAAGCAAGGCAGGGGGGCACAGGGGGGATTGTTCCCTCTGCACCTCACCTGCCTTGTCATTTTTCTCTAGACAGCCGTTTTCAGCTGTCGAGCAGCGGGAGGGCCGACTGGGGGAGGAAGCTGCCATGCGACATATTGGATGTGTCGTACGCACAGTTCCGCTCTCCCCATCCCAGAACGCCCCCCGGAATGTTCCTGTTCAGTCGCACCGTGTTCGTCTTCCGAGCGCAGAGGACAGGGCTTCTCCGTGCTGCTTCGGAGGCAGCGCAGACAAGGGGGAGGTCAGTTTTCTGAGAACCGACCTCAGAGCACAGACTCTGAGGTTGGTTCCCGGAAATGAGCATGTCCTATGGCCCTCTGGACAGTGTCTAGTGGCCATAGGATTGCTCCCTAAGGGATTGGCTGGGATCACTTAAGATTGGATCCAAATTAAAGCTGGATCAACTGTGCTGTTAGAAGCAGACTTCCCCACCTCCTCCTTCCCAGTGCCCCGCCCCTCCCCCCCCCCAAATGCTACATAAGAGTTTGGAGACCCTGCCTAATGGGGTAAGCTGTGGTGTGAGGGGAGGGGGGATCCCAAAGAATCAGACAGAGGGACCTTCTGCAACCAGAAGCCTTCCTTTCAATTAAGATCCCTTTTCCTCCTGGCAGGTGGATCCTAGATCCAATCCATGGTAAAGAAGTAGAGGGAATAAACGTAGGCTACAGGCAGTTTAGAAGAAGGTCAAATCAACTTACTTTATTAGTGCTTTTATACACATTGTCAGAGAAGGATATCTAACACTGTTTAACTAAAGCACACCCGAAAGCTTAGTGCATGAGTATGAGTCATAAAGTATACTTTTTCCCTCAGGGAGAGAACAACATGTTGCTTGCTGCGGAGCAGAAGAGGAAGGGGAGGGAGTAGGAGAAAGCAATTGATCAGGTTACAAGACAACTAGAGGGATGAACAAGATAGGCTGTTGATGCAACACGTTTTCTATCGCCCTCCAGTGTCTAGAAGCATGCGGAGTTGTTCCTTTTATCCAACAGAAAGGAGCCCTAAAAATGGCACCAAAACAGAATCATATCAAGCTTATGAATGGTGTGAAAAAGCAATGCTCAACAGTATGACTTTTTCAGGAGACTTTTCACACCCCTCAAAAGCCAACGTTTCCCCTTAAAATTAGGCCTGTGCCAATTTTTTGAATATATTCTGCAGTGATATATCACAGTGCACACAAGACACAGTTCTGCTCAGAACATAAGGGTTAGGAGTGGGTTTCTCACTACAGAAAATAGTGTGTCTACTATGTAGCACCCACCACTTCCATATGGCAGTTAGTGTGAGTGTGTCACCATTGAATTACCCCGATTAGGAAGCAGTAGCCAACCCTTCTCCATAACGTGTGCTGACCAAGATTTGAAATCAAGGGAAGACCTCTAGCTGCATTCCCCAGCAGATAGGCTCCCTGAGTCACATACGGTCTCTGTGAACAAAGGGTGTGTCCTTCTGGCATACAGGCAAATCAGCAGATCTCTAGTCATAATGTCAACTGCACTGAAAAACCATTAAAGTGTATCACATTTTTCAATACAACAATGAAACCATAACTTTCCTGGCCATTTAGTCTTTTTGCCTACCAACTGAAATTTTGTAAGATGGATGGATGGACATCAGACAGATATAAACAATAGTATTATGTATCCTTTCTCAGGGTTGTTATGTCCGTAAGACATATGTAATAAGCAATAGAGTCACCAATTCATAAGAAAATCCTCAAGTTATCATTTGTTGTTGTTGTTCAGTCGTTCAGTCGTGTCCGACTCTTCGTGACCGCATGGACCATAGCACGCCAGGCCTTCCTGTCCTGCGCTGTCTCCCGGAGCGTGCTCAAGTTCATATTCATTGCATCCGTGATGCTATCTAGCCATCTCATCCTCTGCCGTCCCCTTCTCCTTTTGCCTTCAGTCTTTCCCAGCATCAGGGTCTTTTCCAGGGAGTTTTCTCTTCGCATTAGGTGGCCAAAATATTGGAGCTTCAGCTTCATTATCTGTCCTTCCAATGAGCACTCAGGGTTGATTTCCTGTAGGATGGACTGATTGGGCCTCCTTGCAGTCCAGGGGACTCGTAAGAGTCTTCTCCAGCACCACAGTTCGAAAGCATCAATTTTTCGGCGCTCAGCCTTCCTTATAGTCCAGCTCTCACAGCCATACATTACTACTGGGAAAACCATAGCTTTGATTAGACGGACCTTTGTCAGCAAGGTGATGTCTCTGCTTCTTACTATGCTGTCTAGGTTGGCCATAGCTTTCCTCCCAACGAGCAAGCGTCTTTTAATTTCATGGCTACAGTCACCGTCTGCGGTGATCTTGGAGCCCAAGAAAGTAAAATCTGTCACTGCTTCCATTTCTTCCCCTTCTATATGCCAGGAAGTGATGGGGCCAGATGCCATGATCTTCGTTTTTTTAATGTTGAGTTTCAAACCAGCTTTTGCACTCTCCTCTTTCACCCTCAACAAGAGGCTCTTGAGATCCTCTTCGCTTTCTGCCATTAGGGTGGTATCGTCTGCATATCGGAGGTTGTTGATAATTCTCCCAGCAATCTTAATTCCGACCTCTGATTCATCCAACCCGGCATTTCTCATGATGTACTCTGCATATAAGTTAAATAAGCAGGGTGACAATATGCAGCCTTGTCGTACTCCTTTCCCAATTTTGAGCCAATCGGTTGTTCCATGTCTGGTTCTTACTGTTGCTTCTTGACCCTCGTACAGGTTTCTCAGGAGACAGGTAAGGTGGTCTGGTACTCCCATCACTTTAAGAATTTGCCACAGTTTGTTGTGATCCACACAATCAAAGGCTTTAGCGTAGTCAATGAAGCAGAAATAGACGTTTTTCTGGAATTCTCTTGCTTTCTCCATGATGCAGCGAATGTTGGCGATTTGATCTCTAGTTCCTCTGCCTCTTCTCAACCCCGCTTGTACTTCCGGTAGTTCTCGGTTCGCATACTGATGAAGCCTAGCTTGTAGGATTTTGAGCATCACCTTGCTGGCATGTGAAATGAGCGCAATTGTGCGGTAGTTTGAACACTCTTTGGCATTGCCCTTCTTTGGAATTGGAATGTAAACTGACCTTTTCCAGTCTTGTGGCCACTGTTGAGTGTTCCAGATTTGTTGGCATATTGAATGCAGCACTTTAACAGCATCATCTTTTAGGATTTTAAATAGCTCAGCTAGAATACTGTCATCTCCACTAGCTTTGTTGTTACTAATGCTTCCTAAGGCCCACTTGACTTCACTCTCGAGGATGTCCGGCTCAAGTTCAGTGACCGCACTATCATGGCTATCAGGGACATTCAGATCTTTCCTGTATAGTTCTTCTGTGTATTCTTGCCACCTCTTCTTAATCTCATCTGCTTCTGTTAGGTCCCTGCCTTCTTTGTCTTTTATCATGCCCGTCTTTGCACAAAACGTTCCCTTGAGATCTCCGATTTTCTCGAAAAGACCTCTAGTCTTTCCCATTCTATTGTTTTCCTCGATTTCTTTGCATTGTTCATTTAAGAAGGCCTTCTTGTCTCTCCTTGCTATTCTCTGGAACTCTGCATTCAGTTGGGTATATCCTTGCTTTTCGCTTCCCTTCTTTCGTGAGCTACTTGTAAAGCCTCCTCAGACAGCCACTTTGCTTTCTTGCATTTCTTTTTCTTTGGGATGGATTTCGTTGCTGCCTCCTGAACAATGTTACGGACCTCCGTCCATAGTTCCTCAGGCACTCTGTCTATCAGGTCTAATCCCTGAAATCTATTCCTCACCTCCACTGTATATTCATCAGGGATATGATTTAGGTCATACCTGAACGGTTTAGTGGTTTTCCCGACGTTCTTCAATTTAAGCCGAAATTTTGCAAGAAGCAGCTCATGATCTGAGCCACAGTCAGCTCCAGGTCTTGTTTTTACTGACTGTATGGAGCTTCTCCATCTTTGGCTGCAAAGGACATAATCAATCTGATTTCGATATTGACCATCTGGTGACGTCCATGTGTAGAGTCTCCTCTTGTGCTGTTGGAAAAGAGTGTTTGCTATGATCAGCATGTTCTCTTGGCAAAACTCTATTAGCTTTTGTCCTGCTTCATTTTGTACACCAAGGCCATGCCTGCCTGTTATCCCGGTGATTTCTTGACTTCCTACTTTAGCATTCCAATCCCCTATGATGAAGAGGACATCTTTTTTTGGTGTTAGTTCTAGAAGGTGTTGTAGGTCTTCATAGAACCGATGAACCTCAGCTTCTTCGGCCTCAGTGGTTGGGGCATAGACTTGAATTACTGTGATGTTGAATGGTTTGCCTTGGATTCGTACTGAGATCATTCTATCATTTTTAAGATTGTACCCCAGTACTGCTTTTCCCACCCTTTTGTTGACTATGAGTGCTACTCCATTTCTTCTAAGGGATTCTTGCCCACAATAATAGATATGATGGTCACCTGAATTAAATTCGCCCATGCCTGTCCATTTTAGTTCACTGATTCCCAAGATGTCGATGTTCAATCTTGCCATCTCATGTTTGACCACCTCCAGCTTACCTTGATTCATTGATCTGACATTCCAGGTTCCTAAACAATATTGTTCTTTACAGCATCGGATTTTCTTTTCACCACCAGACACATCCACAGCTGAGTGTCCTTTCGGCTTCGGCCCAGCCGCTTCACTCTTTCTGGCGCTACTTGGAAATACCCTCTGCTCTTCCCCAGTAGCATATTGGACACCTTCCGACGTGAGGGGCTCATCTTCCGGCGTCATATCTTTTAGCCTTGTGATACGTTCCATGGGGTTTTCTTGGCAAGAATACTGGAGTGGGTTGCCATTTCCTTCTCCAGTGGACCACATTTTGTCAGAACTCTCTGCCATGACCTGTCCGTCTTGGGTGGCCCTGCACGGCATAGCTTATGGCTTCACTGAGTTATGCAAGCCCCTTCGCCACAACAAGGCAGTGATCCATGAAGGGGCATGTTATCATAGAATCATAGAATAGTAGGGTTGGAAGGGGCCTATAAGACCATGGAGTCCAACCCTCGGCTCAGTGCAGGAATCCAGGTCAAAGCATCCCTGACAAGTGGCTGTCTAGCTTCATCTTGAATGCCTCCAGTGTGGGAGAGCCCATATCTTCCTAGGTCATTGGTTCCACTGTTGTTTGGCTCTAACGGTCAGGAAGTTTTTCCTGATGTTTATCCGGAATCTAGCTTCTTGTAACTTGAGCCCATTATTCCGTGTCCTATGTTGACTAATTGATGCTTGCTTTAAGAAAAGTGGTATTAGACATAGTTCTGATTATTATTTAAAATATCTTGGCCTTGCTGGGATTCAGTCAGCTTATTCACATGTCACCCCTACCCTCCACCCCCAATTCCAGTCAGTTATTCTACAGCATAAATGTACCTGTGCCTCTGGTGGGTGGGGGCTAGAAGGGGGTGGAGGAAGAGAAATTTGTTTTCATGTTTTAAAATTCAGAAGAATTTACCTGAATCTAAATCCACTGTTTGGTCCTCCTATAGCACCTTGCCAACATTACTGAACACAAATAAGGTTCTCTTTTTATTTAGTGATTTGGGTTTTTACAAAGAGAGTTTTAGGGTGCAATCCCATGCATGATTAGATAGAAAAACGTCTTACAATTCCCAGCATGCTGGGTGTTGTAAGTCCTTTTTCTATCTAAACATGCATAGGATTGCACCCTTATTTATTTCTAGGATTTATACCCATACCTTCAATGCCACATTGTTATCCCTACATTGGCTTTTGACCTGTACTTCTACTACTACTGAAATCAATCCAACCATTTAGGTAAATGAGATTCTACTACGATTTAGGAACAGGTGTCCTTCTTTTCCATTTTATTCATTTTTTTCCACGTCCTGCTTGGTTAGTGTGTGTTTTTTAAAGAATTCCTCCCACTTCCAATGCACCTTTCATTTCAGAGTCTGAAAGTAGCAAAGGAATGTACCGAAACATATCACACACATTTGGCAGAGATACAATGTTTTAATTGTACTTTTTGAAGTGTTTTTTTTTAATTAAAACAATGCTTTAATTGTACTTTTTCAAGTGTACTTTTTGAAGCCACCCGAGTGCTCCAAACACTAAGCCACCAGGATGCTGTCTCAGTGACACCTTGGAGAGAAGAGTGCCACATACGGATATCAGCAGCCCGGCTTCCTGCAGCAGCAAGGTGTCCCTTGGAGGTCTCCCATCCCAGCTGTGCTTGATTTGTAAAGGACAGAAAGGTTCGCAGCAAAAGAAGTTCTGGCCACGGGCCACTGAAATGTTCCATGAGCAGATGACAGGTGCATTAATAACTCCATTACATAATGGCACCCTGTACGGTAAACACTTCTGAGGCATTTCCTTGTTTTTAAAGGGCATGGCATGGCACTTAGGTTCAGAAGAAGGGAGAGAGAAAATGAAGTGAAAATACCTTCGCTAACTCAGTGCAGTTACAGACTGAAGATTTGCCCCAATTCATAGCCTTAATTAGGTGTTATCCAGGGCCGGCATCAAGGGTCGGCATGGTCGGACACTGGCTGAGGACTCACACCCCAGCAGGGGCCCCCCGACAGGAGCCCCTGGACTTGCTCCCCCTCGTCACCTGTTTCTTCACCCATGGTGGTCGTAAGAAGGAGGACCAGCTGCCACTGCCCACTTGCTCCCTGGCTCTCTGCCTGGCAATCAAGCAAGTGGTGGCAATGATGAGACAGAGGATGAGGAGCAATAGCGCCTGGTGACAAAGAAGGTAGATACAATGAGGAAGGGGGGCACTGAAGGTTTCTTTCCCAAGGCTCTTTAAAAACCTGGAACTGGCACTGGGATTATGTATTTAGAACTGAGGAGCAGGACTGTGCGTACCAGCCTTGCCCCTAATGTCACCATCGCACTCCATCAGGACCTTAGAGTCCTTCCTGCAATCGGAAACCCAAATTGCACAGGGTTCCCGATCACGAGGAGGATGTTAAGACCACTCATCGGAACGTGTGAGTAATCCCCCATCAGAAGGTCAGGGCAGAAGCAGTCATGCAGAGGAATGTTGGGGGTGGAGCTAGTGTGCGCAGGCCTGCTTTTCCTTTCCATGCGTCCATCTGAATAGGGCTGCCAAACTGAATAATGCGGACCCCTCTGCTTTTGTTTGTTTTTTAAGTGATGTCAACAGATGCTCAGGATTTCTGTGTGTAAGGACGGGGCCCAGCACCTCTGCAGAAGCATCTCAAGAGGGTGTGGGAATGGACTCAGAGTCCGATAAGGAAGAGGGCAAAGACGTGGGGCAGTTACCAAGGTTTCAGGAGATAGAGCAGGGAGACAGTGGAAGAGAGGAATCCATTAATCATTTGGTTCAAAGCCAAACAGAAACTTCTCCATTGCTGGGAATACAAGATCTTATGGGGAGGGAGGAGTTAGGAGTGACGGACGCCAGAATCAGACATCAGGTCAAGAGGGAGGAGCAGCTTCAGGACGTAAGGCATTCTACAAGGTTGGCCCATCAAAAGGGGTCCCTAGGGAAGGCGGAACTAGAAAAGCCACTCAGGTTTCGTGCTGCTGGCTGGTGCTGGTTTCATTGCAAATCTCATAGCGATAGTGCATCCATCACAGGGATCTTCAGGTAGTCTGTGTAGCATTGTGCAAAGCTAATTAGGGATCTTAGGCTGAGGTTGCTGGAGGCTGAGAAAGTCTGTGACCTGAAGTGCTGTTGATCTGTATGATTCGCATAATAAAGGCTATTTACTAAGAGATCAACTTCTTTGTTTGACTGCAAACACTCCAGGTGGTTTAGCCCTCAGCACTGCCTTATATCTAGCAGGGAAGCAGGATTCGTGGTAATGTGGAGAAGAAATAAAAGTAGCTTAGCTTAGACAACTTTTCTGTGGTGGCAGGTAAAACACACACACACACACTCATCCTGCATAAATGCTGATGCATGGATGTGCCAATTTGGGTTTGGGGCCTAGGCGCAAGCTGGAAAGGCAGTATTAAACAGAATGCTGTAAATTAATAACATTTTAAGGCCAAAAACAGGGGGGATAGCAACATAAACTCTGAGGAAGCCCTCTCTCTGCTAACCTGGTCCCTGGTCCTGTGTCAGCCCATAAATCTTTTCCCTGGCAGAAGACCAGATGATGTGCAGTTTGCAAGAAAGTTTCGTGACCCCATGGACCATAGCACGCCAGGCCTTCCTGTCCTCCACTCTCTTCCGGTGCGTGCTCAAGTTCATATTAATTGCATCAGCTATCTAGCCATCTCATCCTCTGCCGTCCCCTTCTCCTTTTGCCTTCAGTCTTTCCCAGCATCAGGGTCTTTTTCAGTCTTTTCCAGAGAGTTTTCTCTTCGCATTAGGTGGCCAAAATATTTGAACTTCAGTTTCAGTATCTGTCCTTCCAATGAGCAGTCAGGGTTGATTTCCTTTAGGATGGACTGATTGGGCCTCCTTGCAGTCCAGGGGACTCGTAAGAGTCTTCTCCAGCACCACAGTTTGAAAGCATCAATTCTTCGGCGCTCAGCCTTCCTTATAGTCCAGCTCTCACAGCCATACATTACTACTGGGAAAACCATAGTTTTGATTATACAAACCTTTGTCGGCAAGGTGATGTCTCTGCTTCTTACTATGTTGTCTAGGTTTGCCATAGCTTTCCATAGCAAGCGTCTTTTAATTTCATGGCTACTGTCACTGTCCGCGGTGATCTTGGAGCCCAAGAAAATAAAATCTGTCACTGCTTCCATTTCTTCCCCTTCTATATGCCAGGAAGTGATAGGGCCAGATGCCATGATCTTCATTTTTTTAATGTTGAGTTTCAAACCAGCTTTTGCACTCTCCTCTTTCACCCTCAACAAGAGGCTCTTTAGATCCTCTTCACTTTCTGCCATTAGGGTGGTATCATCTGTGTATCTGAGGTTGTTGATAATTCTCCCAGCAGTCTTAATTCCGACCTGTGATTCATCCAGCCCGGCGTTTCTCATGATGTACTCCGCATATAAGTTAAATAAGCAGGCTGACAATATGCAGCCTTGTCGTACTCTTTTTCCAAGCTGGAGATTATAGGGGCTAAATTTAGTATATCTGCATGGAAAGCATCTGCTCTTCTACTGAGCTGTGACCCTTTACTATTTATTTTTTTGCTTGTTACATTTATATCCCACCATTTCCTCCAATGAGGCCAAGGCAGTTTACATGGTCGTCCTCCTCCTCTCCACTTTAACCTCACAACAACCCTGTGAGGTAGGTTAGGCTGAGAGTCAATGACTGGCCCAGAGCTGAGTGGGGACTTGAACCCAGGTCTCCCCAGTCCCAATCCAACACTCTAACCACTACACCACACTGGTTCTACTGGCTCTTTCCATGGATGCCATGAGTGCTGTTTCTCCCCCAGTCAGAGAGCAGTGAGAGGGCTGATCAGTTGTTTGAGCGGGGGCACGATGGGGGGATTTAGTCTGTCCTTCTCCACCAAAGAGCCATTGACGGCCAATTGGTCTCCACCAGACAGCCATTGATGGACAATTGATTGACAAAACTACATGTGTTCAACCCAAGCTGCTGTCCCCCACCCCACCCCGCCCTACACACACACACAGTTTGGGCAGGGCCAGCATATCCACTGCAAGACTGTGGGTACAATCCTGGAAAGTTAATCCTGACTTGTCCCATTAAAATCAATAGAATAAAATAATTATTACTAATGTCTGATAGAAAATATTGACATTGGTTTTCCTCTTCCTGCTACTCACAAGCAAATACCTCAGTTTTCTTTCTGATTGTGTCTTATTTAGCTGTAAAGAATATGTTAACACTCCTGCTCTCCCACAAAAAAAAAGGGAAAAAAAGAAAACCCTACAGAAAACCCAAGTCCCATATCTCTTTGAAGGCTCTGGACACAGGATCTCAAGCAAATAGCCAACAAGGGATTCCCTGTTCATAGTAATGCCCAGTCAATCCATAAATCCAAAATAGGCAGTTTATACCTAGGGTCAGATAATTAACTTTAGGATGAAGGCTCTCTAGAATACTTTTCTTACCAACAAAATCATCTACTAAATTTCCCAGCTCAACGTATCATGAAATGTTTATTTTAGTTTATTTCTTTTATTTGTACACTGCCTTTCTACCAAAAAAAGGCACTCAAGGTGGCTATATGCTAATAGCAAACTCAATTCTCCAAGCACCCATCCTTATATACCATCTTTCCTTGCAAGGAGTTCAGGGCAGCACCATTTGTGCACAAGAGGGAGGTATCAGCAGGCTTGGGGAAACCCTAAGGGTCGGAGAAGTACAAACAAACATTAGAAGAAGAAAAAAAGGAGGGGGCAGAATCCCAAAAGATCCCCATGAGAATTGAGCATGCTCAGTGGGCATGGAATGCTGTTGCGGGGTGGGGGGCAGACAGAAAGGTGGAGGGGGATGGATAATGGAAATGGAGTTTTGTGGAAGGGGCATAACTGGCTGGCTGGAACCCTGACAACTCTATATTGCAACATTTTAGTCAGGGTCCCACTTGCATCTTCTAAGCGCACATGTCTCTTGAAAACCCACTACATCAGCTTCCAGATGTAAAAAAAAAAAAAAGAAGAAGGAAGGAAGGAAGGGAAGGAAGGAAGGAAGGAAGGAAGGAAGGGAAGGGAAGGGAAGGGAAGGGAAGGGAAGGGAAGGGAAGGGAAGGGAAGGGAAGGGAAGGGAAGGGAAGGGAAGGGAGAGAGAGAGAGAGAGAGAAAGAAAGAAAGAAAGAAAGAAAGCAAGCAAGCAAGCAAGCAAGCAAGCAAGCAGCAAAGCTGGAATTTACTGTATAATTGTCTATATCATTCAAGTATCTTAAGGAGAAGTACTAACTGAATTACTGAGAGTAATCTCCAATTTACTTTAATCAAGAGACTTGATAATCCAGTGCCTGATAAGGCTTTGGATAATTACCCTCAGCATGCTCATGCTAAAGGATACATCTCGCTCTCCTTAAATTATTCCACTGCCATTTCATCTAGTCTGTATGTTCTGAACACCAATCTGCATTTTTAAATTCTGTAAGATATACGACAGATCTAAGGCTGAAAAATAAGCTTTATCCAGCATTCTCACAAGCCCCATGAAGGTGTTCAGCCTGCTCACGTGAGGGCTAGAGATATGATGGGACGGAGGCATACATGCAACCCTGCCACCCCTCAATATCCCTATGCATGCAGTTCCTCTTTAGATCTTTGCACATTTAGCACTAATGTCTGAAGGGAGGTTGTAAAGATGTTTTGCTGAATGAATTACAAACCTCCTGATGACTGGGAACCTAGGCTAGATCTACACTACTGTTTTATAGCGGTATTGAAGTGCACTGAGAACTGTTACGGCGTATCACACAGTCAATACACTGCTTTTGTAGTGTTATTTCCTGCTTTTAATTCCACATTATCCAAAAATACTGCAACAAATGTCATTTGTGTCCTACAAGGTATAAACACTCAAGAGGGATATGGTGTTATCATGATGGAATCGTAATGTCATGGCACAAGATGTTCCCTTGATAAGGTCAGCTTTCCCATGTCAGCCTGTCAGGTGAAGGGAGAGGGAGAGGGAGACGGAGAGGAAGGTGGCAGAAAGACATGGGCTAGATCTACACTACTGCTTGATAGCAATATTGAAGTGCACTGAGAACTGTTGGGGCACACTACACATTCAATACACTGCTTTTGTCGTGTGATTTCCTGCTTTTTATTTCACATTATCCAATCTACCGCAACAAATGTCATTGTGTGTCCTACGAGGGATAAATGTGCAAGAGGGATACGGCATTACCATGATGGAATCATAATGTTACGACACAAGGTGTAGATCTGGCCAGGGTGGAAAGACAGAGGAAGGGGCAGTGGTGGTTGCTGTGGTGGTGGGGCAGAGGGCAGGACAGCAGGGGCAGAGCCAAAGGGTCGCCGAAGGCGGAGTGATCCCACAAGGGAAAGGCTTTGCGCATGTGCAGCTTGACCAATGGCACTTGGGCACTGGGGAGTCCCTTCCTGGCCTGCAGCAGCAGCGCAGCAGCAGAAGAAGCTGGTGCACAGAAGAAAGAAGTTTTTCTTCAAAGTTTTGGCCAGTGGGCAGGGGTGGGTGTGTGCAAAACACCCTGCCCTCTGATTGGCACCGCACCTGGAAAGGGATGGTGGAAAGAGAGGAGTGGCAGAAAGAAAGAGGCTGGGGTGGCAGAAAGAGAAAGAGGGGGAGGGTTGCAAAGGAGAGACAGAGAGAGAAGGGGGTGTCACTGCCCAGTGGAGGCTGGTGGCTCCAATGTCAGTGGAGCAGTGAATCCACTCTAGGTTTCAGTCAGAACCAGCCAGAACACTAAAGGAGCGATCCAAGGCTCCTTTAGAGCTCTGACTGAAATCCGCAGTGGATTCTCTGCCCCACCGACATCAGAGCTACCACTCCCACTGGCGCTGCCCCCTTTTGGCTCTGCCCCTGCGTACTGCCTGCTTCATGCCCACCCACCACTGGCAAGTGGACCTGAATAGATTGCCCCTGAGGAAATGTGCCCCCCAACAGGAAGAAAAAGGTTCCCCAGCCCTGCCTAAGGGCTTCAAAAACATTATTTAGCCGGCTTCTTCAAGCACACTCTTAATAGCTACATTTCCTTTACACCAAAATGTATATGAGTGCCACTCCTTTTGTAATCATGTTTACCCCAACTAGTAAACTCAACAGTTCTGTAAATAGAAGCATGCCTATTGATTCTCAGTATGGGAAAGCAAGGAAATGCAAATGCCCTGAAGGAGAAGATGCTAAAATACAGGCATGCCCAAACGAAGGAACTGTATGTTCTTCTCAGTCCAACTTCCGGCCTAAGGCCACCCAATGAGGTCAAAACAGAGGCGAGATGTGAAGTGGGCACTACCGCTCTCCTTCTCACAACTTGGCCTCTCAGCCCTGATGCTGCCCTTGTTCTCTCCAATAGAAATATAACCTTGAAGGGGGCAAGAAAAGAGGGAGCAAAGCACTGCCAGCTGGAAGGGCAGCAGCTGTGGGAAAAATTCCTATGGGTGCAGGAATGGCTGAGCTGCAAGAGCTCGTCTAAACGCAAAGACGAGAGCAGGAATCAATTATAGGAAACGAGACAGAGCTGGTACCTGCCACGAAGGAAAGAAAATGGAATAGAAAGGTCAGAACCTTCAACGGTAGTTAAGAGTGTCATCGTCAGCCAGGAGAATATATAGCAGAGCTAAAAAAAAAAAAAAAACACCCTGGTGGAATGTTCAAAGAAACCTTTCAGCAGTGGGGAAGAATTGCTTTTGTTAAAGGGGAGAAGTGATGCAGAGAGATGAAAGTACAGGATTTTATTGTTTGTTTGTTTTTTGCCAGAAGCACTGGATGCGCTGGAGAGATCATATTCATCAGCTCTTGATTTGCATGTCATCTATCAGAGCCTCTCTTAGCGCAGGCATGTAAAAGATTAAGCACAATGTTTAAGAAGAAAAAGAGGGGAGGCTGAGCTGTACGGAGATCAACAGCAACCAGAACAACACACATCCTCCTGGACTGCCTGGAGGGGTTGGGCACTGGAGACACTGTATTGCGGTGGTTCCGGTCCTTCCTCTCCGGCAGGTACCAGAGGGTAGCACTGGGAGAGGAGGTTTCGGACCCGTGGCTACTTGTGGGGTGCCACAGGGTTCCATCCTCTCCCCGATGCTATTTAACATCTATGTGAAGCCGCTGGGGGCTATCATCAGGAGGTTTGGGGTGCAGTGTCATCAATATGCGGATGACACGCAGCTCTACCTCTCATTCAAATCTTCACCAAGGTTGGCCGTAGAATCCCTGTCCAAATGTCTGGAGACAGTGAGTGGCTGGATGGGGAGGAATAAGCTGAAGCTCAACCCTGACAAGACCGAGGTACTTTTGGTGGGAGACAAGAGGAGGCTGGGGGATGTTGACCTGGTGATGAATGGGGTACGGCTACCCTTGAAAGACCAGGTCCGCAGCCTGGGGGTCATTTTGGACTCCCAGCTGTCCATGGAGGCTCAGGTGTCAGCTGTGAGCCGGACAGCGCTGTATCAACTCCATCTGATACGGCGGCTGCGCCCCCCCTTCCTTCCCGACCATCTGCTCCCATCGGTAGTACATGCCCTGGTCGCCTCTCGTTTAGACTACTGTAATGCGTTCTACGTGGGGTTACCCTTGAAGACAGTTCGGAAGCTGCAACTGGTACAGAACGCGGCAGCTCGCCTGATTAAAGGCAGCTGCCGGCGAGATCACATCACTCCAGTGCTGAAGGAGTTGCACTGGTTACCAGTTGTTTTCCGGGCCAAATTCAAGGTGTTGGTTTTGACCTTTAAAACCCTATATGGTTCCGGCCCAGCCTATCTTAAGGAGCGCCTCCAGCAACACCAGACAGGCCGCTTAACAAGATCAGCCTCGGATGGCCTTCTCTCTGTCCCATCAGCCAGGACAGCTAGACTGGTGGGGACGAGGGAGAGGGCCTTTTCTGTGGTGGCCCCCACTCTGTGGAACTCCCTCCCTAGGGAACTCCGTCATGCCCCCTCTTTAATGAGCTTCCGTCGTGCATTAAAAACGTGGTTGTTCAGGCAGGCATTTGGGGTGGGTTAGGGTATTTTTTAAAAAAAAATATGGTAGAATTTTATTGTTTTAAATTGTTTTATGGTATGTTGTACATCGCCCAGAGTGGCTAGGTGACCAGCCAGATGGGCGATTAATAAATTTAATAATAAATAAATAAATAAAATAAACATACACACGTCAAGTAAAGTCTTTTCTTTGGGGAATAGTGTTTGTAGCCATGGGGGTGGGGGGTGGAGAGTTTCCTCTTCAGTCTGAATTAGAATTCCTTCTCTAGAGGCTGTTTGCCTTTTCTAGATTCATGCAGAGATGGGCTTTAACTGGGGCGGCCGCTTATGTATCACCAAACAGAGAAAACGCATTGTCAACAAAGGCACATATTTGCCTAAAAATTGCATATGCCATTTATATGAATAATTTCAATTTTAGATATAATTAGTATACTTTAAATAAAAATACTGGACAGGAAAGCCTTTATTTATTTATTTATTTCATTTAATTTCATTTCTATACCACTCAATAGCTGAAGCTCTCTGGGTGGTTCACAAAAATTAAAACCAAAAAGCACAGGATAAAACAATATAAAATATAAAAGCACTAAAACCACAATATAACAATACAACCAGAATAAAACTTAGCAGCAATGCAGAGATTTAAAATACAGATTTAAAACACCAAAGCTAAAAGAGTAGGAAGCTAAAATGCCTGGGAGAATAAAAAGGTCTTCACCTGGCGCTGGAAGGAATACAACGTAGATGCCAGGCGAACCTTTCAAACAGAGGACACCAGTGGAGTGGTGAATCCATTCTGGGTTACAGTTGAACTCTAAATGAGCCACCCCAGGTGCTGAACTGATTTGGGGGATAGGGTTCAGCACCTTGGATAGTCCCTTTAGAGTTCTGACTGGAATCCAGAGAGGATTCGCCAGCCCATGACATCAGGGCCACCAACCTC
Source organism: Heloderma suspectum (assembly GCF_057233095.1). Classification (NCBI taxonomy): domain Eukaryota; kingdom Metazoa; phylum Chordata; class Lepidosauria; order Squamata; family Helodermatidae; genus Heloderma; species Heloderma suspectum. The sequence goes on along the minus strand of NC_139460.1, from coordinate 30,813,624 downwards.
CGCTAGAGGACCCCTTTAAATGGAGGACGGTCCTCTGGCAGTACTTCAAACAGAGGACTGTACTCTGTAAAAGTAAAAGTAGACATGTGGACACCCTAGTTTTAACTAGTGAGGGGTGAACTTTCCCTCAAATGAATTCATTATTTAGTCAGCAAGTAACAAATATGTTCATGTGTCCATGTGAGCTTGGACTAGAGTTCTCCTTGCATACAAACTCTTCTTCTGTGTATACAAGTTTTTGTACATGTGTTAGTGGGTAAGACACTGAACTGCAAACCGGAAGGTCAGCAGGACAGCAGTTCGAGACCCGAGTGCTGCATGATGGAGTGAGCTCCCGTCTTCAGTCCCAGCTCCTGCCAACCTAGCAGTTTGAAAGCAAGAAATTGCAAGTAGATAAATAGGTACCACTTCAGCAGCAAAGGTAACAGCGTTCCGTGCACCTCGGTGTTCAGTCATGCCGGCCACATGACCACAGAAGTGTCTTTGGACAGCGTTGGCTCTTTGGCTTAGAAATGGAGATGAGCACCACACCCTAGAGTCGGACACAACTGGTTGGGGACACCTTTACCTTTTTTACCTTTAATATCAAGGTGCATCCTGGGAGCTGCATGGTGTCATGTGTCACAACGTTATGCCCCCTCTCCGATTGGCTGTTTTCACCTCGTCTACTTGCATGTAGAGATGTACGGCTTTTGTTAAATCAATTCCATCTGCGTTTTGCAGATTGTCAGGTGTTTTTCGTTGTGTTGTCCACTCATTAATGTGATTGGACTTTAGGGAAGTACGAGAATTTTGTTCCACTTCTGCAAGTGTGCTTTAAATAGTGTGTGTGTGGGGGGGGGGTGTAGGATGACTGAAAATTGCAGGGAGGGATCTTGTACTACTTTACTGTGCGTGCTCCAAAGCTGGCAATCAGTTCCTAACTTAATAGTGAATTCGTAATACATAATGTGAGCGCTACGAACAGGCGAGTTTCAGCCAACAAGCCAACTAATTACAAAGTTCAGCAGCATCATTCGTTTTAACTCTCACAAACATTAAAAATGGTAAATAAGGGAACACAGAATTAGGGTGCTGGAATCCTCATTTCATAAACAAGGCACCAAGACTGATTTTGTCCAAGGTAAAAAGAGAGAGTAGTGAACCTAAGAATATAAGAAGAGCCACGCTGGATCAGACCAAAGGCCTATCTAGTCCAGCATTCTGTTCGCATAGCGGCCACCAGATGTTTTGAAGGTGGAATGGTGTTTTGATCAACTTTCTAGTGGTCAGAAAGAGCATCACAAGTTTTCTTATCTTGGAGGCAGCAGTGGTGAACTTCTGTTTTTATATTGTGTTGCTGGGCAGTTTTAATGGAGGGAATCATGGAGGTTTGACTGATAACTAGAAGAGCAGGGCTATATATATATATTTGCCAAGTTTGAATCATTCACAGCTATATGGCTTTGGAGTACTCATCAGCAATAAAAAGAAGTATTGTCCTGCTCAAGCAACCCAACAGCCCTATAATTAAATTACAGATTGTATCAATTAAGGTATAAACACACTATCTGGTGATGAAAGCATCCATCTCATCAGTGCCCATGGAATCAATAGGCTTGTATCATGTGTGCCTCTGGCCAATTTATTTTCCTGACACATGGATCGATACAGCAATTTTAATGGCATTAATGATTAGATACATTTTATCAGCTCTTAAAAAAAAATCTTCTGCAGATGTTCATCATCTTCCAAAACTCTCTGTGTTCAGATTTTTATTGCTGTAGAAAAAGTGAAAGTTAGAATGAGAAGGAAGTGGAGGCACTGTTGGGACTTTAAATACTACCAGGAAAAGGTTAGACATGGGAACTACACCAAAGTGTCACTATAATGGTCCCTTATGCATTGCCAAAAAAGAGGATATACATCATCAAAAAAGTGAGCTGCATAAAATGTGCATATGTCGATTTATGTGTATAGATGAACACTTGGAAATTATTACGATAATTTCAGTAGAAATGCAATGCATGTCACCATAACCATCTCACTGTGCTATACGTTGCTATATGTTGATGGGCATCTTCAAGGTCCTGCTCTCCCTCCGTATGGTTCTTTTTCTTTAAACCAGTGTTGGACTGGACACTGGATAACCCTTCAAACAGAGGGCACCTTCAAATAGAGGATTGTCCTCTGTAAAGTAGGACCCATGGCCCCCTAGGTGTCACACCTTTAAAAGCAGCTCCTTGTAGGGGAAATTTGGATTGGACTTGACCCTGGGGTGGGAGGGTTTTTGTTTGTTTGTTCGTTTGTTTAACTTTTCCCCACTCACACTGTTTCCCCAACAAATCATATCCTCCCACTGAAGCTGCGATTAGATGTAGAGGAGCAAAAGAAGAAAGGTACAGTTATTGGCATCAGCCTAGCACCTTGTCTAATATGTTCTGGAAAAGGCTGCATAGGTAAGAGACTCATGGCAGCTAGGAACAAATGGATCCTTATGGTAGCACACTAGCTACCTGCCTTGTTGTCATTAAAGTTCATGATCTACCATGTCCTCTGTTCTACTGTAACTTAATCAATAGCGGTTGCCCCTATGTGAGCAGATTAACTCAGGAGAAATGCAAATGCCTTCCTGCCCCCTAAGTTGCCACCCTAGTCAAGCAACTCAGAAGATAACCTACAAATTGGCCAATCTTAAGTCATGGTAGGAAATATCCTCTAATCCTGAAGCATTCTCACCTCAAGGTAAATAAGAAGGTTGCCATTAAAGCACCACCTGGGTAACTCTCATGGTCTCTCTAGTTCTGGGAACTTCTACCTGTTTGTCCCTTGGAAGTCTAGCTTTTGTCATGCTTAATCAGCCAGCCCAAATTCAACCAAGAAGCCAGGAACCTCTGCAAGGGTCCTGTTCATTCTCCAGAGACAAGCTATTGAATCCTTTGTTTTGCCCCACCCAGGGTATGCCCCAAGTTGTTGTCTCCTTTGTTCTCCTCGCCTGAACAGTATAACTCCCCACTATAGTTCTCCTTTAAAAGATTTCTTAGAGACGATCATCCAGTCAACTCAATGCATTTGCATTCTCGGCTGAATTGACTCTTAAGATTCTCTCAGGATTTGCTTGGTGTGCTGGCCTTTTTCCATTATTTGCTCCTGGTACACTCTCATTCTGGAGCTGAATCCACATTTCCAGGACCAGAGCTTTCCTTCTGGTTTGTGGGACCCACACAGAGCTTCACCTCCATGAAGTACCCACTATTGCATTTATAGGGTGTCCATTTCAGTGGTGCTGCTCAACCACACTGAGAGCTTGCCTGCTTGTCTAGGAGTGCTGGAGGGCCACTCTGCATACAGAGTTCCTTTCATGGGGCCACAGATCATTGTGGGCTCACCCTCTTGAACCAACACAGTAACGCCATGCCTCACAGCATGAGGAAGCAGTGTGACTCTTAAGGATGAACAGATTTAGGGACACGGAAAAGCAAGGTGGAAGGGGAAGGGCGAGTGCTGAAGATCAATGGATGCAAAAGGAAAGGGCAAAAGGAGAAAGGAAGCATAGGGGAGTGAAAGGAAAATGGGGAGGAAGTCCACATGTTTAGGTGCTGCAGAGCTGAGAAAGGACAGAATGCACATATTGATTGGAACCAATCAGCCAAACCTTTAAATACCATTAAAGGACATGGTAATTTGAGTTTGCATAGGTAATCCTGAACTGGTAAGAATAGAATCCCAGCTTAAAAAAAGGAGCCCATTCTGAATACATTGTTCAAAAGAGTAACTGGTCATAGCTGACGCCGATTCATTTTTGATGGCTTGAGTATAAATGCATTCTTGCCTAAAAGGCAGGTCTCATTATACCCATAGAAGGGCATTTCCCCACTTTTAGCCAGGACATCCAGAACCCACTGTATCTGATCACTAGATCATAGCATGGGGCTGGAGGAGCAATCAGTGATCCTGCTGCTAATTTATAGATTCATTTATTTCTGCCTGGGGCTGATTCTTGCTGATGTCTTCAAAAGTTGTAATGTATTTTCATCATTCTGGCAAGCTGCTCAGTTTGAAGAGACTTAAATCCCATAAGATCGATCGTGGCAGAACATCAACTCTTTCCCCCAATAGCTCTCTTACAGCTTGTTGTCATCCGTCAATCACCCTTCTGTAGGGAACTGTCTTCAATGGAGAAAAATTATAAAAGTGTTAGCTTCTCACTATGCATGCATCTCATTCTTTGTGAGTCAGACGGGGAACATAAAAAACAAGCTAAAGCAACCAAAATCTAACTAAAGAAGACTTTGTACTACAATCACTTACGGAGCGTTTCTTGGAGTCGGAGGATGGCAGGCTGTAGGCATGGTGCTGAGCTATAATCCAACCGGCAGGCAGTGTTGGAACTGAGTAAAAACAGTTCACATGGAGGAGCAAGGCAGGCATTGGAAGAGAGACAGAGAGACTATGGCTCAGTGGTAGAGCACATGCTTTGCATGCAGAAGGCCCCAGGTTCAATCCCCTGTATCTCCATTTTAAAAAAGAAATGGGTAGAGCAGGTGATAGGAAAGAACTCTTGCTGCCTGAGAACCTGGAAAGCAGGACCGGCCCTACCATACGGCAGGGTGAGGTGGTAGCCTCAGGCAGCAGATGCTGGGAGCAAGATGTTGGAGAAGACAGCTGTGGGCAAAGCAGCCTGTGCTGCACCCCCTAAGTTAGCCTGCTGCCTTCAGGGTGGGTTGAGTATGTTGTCCACTGCCAGTGCTGAAGAAAGATTCAGCTACCAGTCTAGTTAGTTTTTGTGCATGGAATTGGAGGGGACGCCATCTTGTCTCTTGTCTCAGGCAGCAAAATATCTTAGTTTAGCCCTGCTGGAAAGCCTCTGCTAGTCAGGGCAGACAGCAGATTAGGGCAACTTTCAGGGGCTAGGGGGATGTGTCCCCACCCCCCCCAGGGGCCACACCCCTGCCCCATGTACTGTTATAGCACTTTCTAAAGTTCTTACTGTTTTCAAGGTCTGAGGAGACCAGCCTTCTCGCTTTTCAGACTGCATGACAGAAAATGGCATTTACCTGGTTCACACGATCAGAGGGTGGCTGATAAGCCATGGTGGCTTGTTAACCACCCCACGTGTGCTGGTCACATGCCAGGGGGATTTGCGTAATTACCTGCACCATTTGCATAATTATCCTAGTGTCATCTGAAGCCGGCCAGGGTGGCTTGTTGCTGTGGTGACCCAGCCACCCAGAACCGATGGGCTGTTGTAGAGTTCTGGGTGGCTTGTTACCCAGGGCAACAAGGCACCTTGGCTACATGACATTACAAGCTGTGCTGCTAAGGGTCATTATGCAAATCCCCTGTGCACGCGACTGGAATGCGCAGGGTGGTTAACAAGCCACCATGGCTTATTTCCCCAGCAGTGATCATGTGAACAGGACCATTGTATTGTATTTGTACTGTATTGCTATATATTTTTAATTTGTTGTTTGCCTTTGTGAGCTGCCCAGAGAATCTTTCGTTAAGGAATTGCTTATAAAAAGCATTAATCAATAAATATGATTGGTGGGGCCACTGCTCAGCATTAGAATATGACCTCTCTTGGCTGAAGGCCCTGGATTCAAATAGGGTGGCCACTTTGGAATCGGAGGAAATGCATCACCAAAAAGGAGGACAAAAGAGGACATCGATCTGAATAAAATATATATATGGTCGGTCTATCTATCTATCTATCTATCTATCTATCTATCTATCTATCTATCTATCTATTACATTTCTAATCCAGCCAATAGCCAAAGCTCTCTGGGCGGTTCACAACAATTAAAACCATAAAAACACCAGTACGCTAAACTATAATTTAAAAGTTTGAAACAACAGTATAAAATACAAATAATAACCAAATGATACCTAGAAGTAGTGCAAAGATTTAAAATACAACAACAGATTTAAAACAGAAACCAGAAAACTAAAATGCCTGGAAAATAAGAGGTGTCCACCTGGTGCCACAATGTAGGCGCCAGGTGAGCCTCTCTGGCTCGCCTGGCCAGAGATCTGCGTAGATGCCTATTTAGAAATAATTACTATGATTTCAATAGAAATACAAGACATCTCATCATAGCAGGGAAAACAGTGACCAGGTGACCTGTGTGCCTGCTCAGTCTGCTGTCCAGGCGCTAAATGTGCATGGACTCCTGCTCACCTTTCTTACAGTTCTTCATCTTCTAACTGGACTTGGACTTGAGATCTCTTCAAACAGAGGACACCTTCAAATAGAGGCCTGTCCTCTGACAGCCCTTCAAATGGTCCAATTCATATACAGCTGTTTCATATGTTCAGCAGGCAAGTAGCAGAGGCTTATGTGGTTGCTACCTGCGTGTCTCGGGATGCCTTAGCTCAGTCTTCTCCAACCTGGTGCCCTCCAGATGTTTTGAGCTTCGGCTCCCATCAGCCTCAGCCAACATGGCCAATAGACAGGAATGGTGGCACTTGTAGTCCAAAACATCTGGATGGAACCAGGCTCAGGAAGGATGCATTAGCCATCCTCAGTTCATCAGTAGAAAAGCTAGATAGAATTCCTCCTCCTCCTCCTCGTGACCTCCTTTTGGCTATTGAGTTTGTTTGTGAATCTTCTAGCTCAGGGATGGGGAACGTGTGGCCATCCAGACGTTGTTAGACTGCAACTCCCATCATACCTCGCCATTGGCTGTGTTGGCTAGGGCTGCAGTCCCACAACACCTGGAGGCCACATGTTCCTCAACCCTGTTCTAGCTCTACTTTGGACATTGTTCTTATGATTGGGGTTTGGCTGGTACGGGCTTTTAGAGCAGCAGCCTAGTCAGCTGTTCTCCCTCCTGTCTTCCGCTTTAGAGATGAATGGGCTGACACATCAATAGTGCCAGCTCCAAGTCCTTGAGGGTCTTTGGGCAAGACAGCCTCAATGGGCACCTCCCTCAGTGAGTTTACCTTCTCACCACCATTGTCGCCAGCTGCTATTACAGCTCATTTTCTGTCACATCATTGCTACCATTCGCTTGCTTGACAGGCAGAGAGCCAGTGAGCCAGTTGGCAGTGGCATCAACTGCTCCTCCTTCTCACCACACCATTGTCTGGGCCAGAGCAAGAGGCTGGTGAATAAGCAGGTTGCAATGGTGAATAGGAGGAGCAAGTCCTGGGGGCTCTTGTTAGTGGGCTCCTGCTGGGATGTGGACTCTTGGCAGGTGCTGAACCATACCTGCCTTTAATGACAGCCCTGCAGATGAAGAAACAGACAAACAGCGTGCCCACATGAAGTCCACTTTGGTCCTGACAAGGCCATGTTTGCAAGCACGTCCATTATACAGCTCCACCGGGCTGACTCCAGGTTTGAGGAGACCCTTGGCAACAGAGGCAGCTATTGCTTTATGATAGTGATAGTCCAAGGAGATTATTTGCCACCATCTGGTTAGGTTGTGTGAATCCAGGGGCCACATCTTGGCATGATGGATAGGTGAAATTTTGGGAATAGCTATGAAGAAAAAGGTGTTGATTCAAACAATAATTTAAAAAATTAGGGCACGCTAGAGCTTAGAGATTTGGTGAAGTGGTGCAGCAACACACACACGCATGCACGCTCACACACATACACACACACACATTATAAGCTTTATGGTCTGATGCTACAAAAGTAATGGGATAACTTTTTTTAAAAAGGAATATATATTTCCTTTGCTGCTGTTTGAGACTTAAAAACTTTTTATCAGGTAAGTATTGATTTCAATAGTAGCTTTTGGTTTGCACTGAACTAATAAAAGCAGAAAGTGTTCTATATATAATTTATTAGAGAATATTGACTTTGTATTCGTACATGATGGATGTTTAGGAATGCCTATTATCTATGCTTCATGTGTTGACAGTTTATTTAGTGCTCGGAGCTTAATGATGGCTGTTAGCTGCCTTCAGAGCCCCTTTGTATATAAGTTAACAAACAATATACATGGTGTGGAGAAAGTGAATAGAGAAAAAATGTTCAACCTCTTTCATCACACTAGAACCCAAAAGAGTTCTAGTATGGAACTCCATTCAACTAATGGAGCTGAATGGTGGGAGATTCAGGACAGACAAAAGGAGGTGGTGCTTCACACAGTGCATAGTTAAACTATGGAATTTGCTACCACAAGATATGGTGATGGCCACCAAGTTGGATGGCTTTAAAAGGAGATTAGAAAAATTCATGGAGGAGAAGGCTATCAATGGCTGTAAGCCATTGGCTATATCCTACCACAAGGACGGTATCCACCCTAGAGTTCTTAAATAACTCAAATATGAGATTGCAAAACTTCTAACAAATATATGCAACATGTCCCTAAAAACAGCCACTGTACCACAGGACTGGAGAATGGCCAATGTAACACCAATTCTTAAAAAGGGATCCAGGGGAGATCCAGAAAATTGCAACCTGGTTCGTTTAACATCTGTTCCAGGCAAATTAGGTGAAAGCATTATTAAAGATAAAATTTGTAGGCATATAGAAGGACAAGCCCTGCTGAAAAAGAATCAACATGGCTTCCACAAAGGTAAGTCCTGTCTCACTAACATTTTAGAGTTCTTTGAGAGTGGGCAGGGATAATGCAGTAGACATTGTTTATTTGGACTTCTAAAAGGCCTTTAATAAAGTCCCTCACCAAAGATTCTTGAGCAAACTTAGCAGTCATGATATAAGAGGAGAGGTCCTCTTATGGTTGAGTGACTGGTTAAAATAGAGAGTAGGAATAAACAGTAACTTCTCCAAATGGAGAACAGCGGGGTCTTACAGAGATCTGTATTGGGACCAATGCTTTTCAACTTGTTCTAAATGAGCTGGAATTAGGACCAAGCTGTGGGGTGGCCAAATTTGCTGATGACACCAAATTATTTAGGGTGTTAAAACAAAAAGAAATTGTGTAGAGCTCTAAAAGGATATCTCCAAACTGGGAAAATGGGCATCAAAATGGCAAATATGGTTCAATGATCTCATCTGATCTCGGAAGCTAAGCAGGGTCTGCCCTGGTTAGTACTTGGATGGGAGGCCACCTGGGAATCAGGCTTCCTGCATTGAGCAGGGGGTTGGACCTGATGGTCTTGTAGGCCCCTCCCAACCCTATGATTCTATGAGATCTATTCTATGAGATCGATGCATGCTGGGGCAAAAAATCCCAACTTCACATATACACTGATGGGATCTGAGCTAGCGGTGACAGACCAAGAAAGAGATCTTGGGGTTGTGGTGGACAGCGCAAGGAAGATGTCGACATGATGTGTGGCTGCTTTGAAAAAGGCAAATTCCACGTTAAGCATAATTAGAAAAGGAATAAAAGTAACACTGCCAATATTATATTGACCATATGCAAACCTGTGGTGGGACCACACTTAGAATAGTGGGAAGGGTCCAAAGGGGCTGTTCCATGCGTGACTAGCCCCTGCCAGCTCCAGTGCATGTTCAGCCCCTACCACTGGTGATTGTGATGTAGTGCTTGCGAGGGCAAGCCCTGAAACAAGCAGAAATACTCATTTCTGGAAGGGGTGGGGCTGTCCCTGCCAGAACAAATGTTTCTGCCCATTTCAGGGCTCGCCCCCAGAAGCGCTACATCACAGCTGCCAGCAGTAAGGGCCTGCACCAGGGCTGACTGGGACCGGCCATGTGCAGAAGGCCCCCATTGGATCCTGCCCACTGCATACGGTTCTGGACACCTCACCTAAAAAAAGGATATTGCAGAGCTGGGGAACGTGTAGAAAAGAGCAACTAAAATTATCAAGGGCTGGAGCAACTCCCTATGAGGAAAGGTTACAACATCTGGGACTGTTTAGCACAGAGATAAACTGAGGGAGGGAGACAGATAGAGGTGTACAAAATTATGCATGGTGTGGAGAAAGTCCATAGAGAGACATTTGCTGCCCACCCCTGGTTTAAGGGAGAGGCTGATGGGTTCTGTCAAACAAATTGCCCAAGAAAGTGGGTTGACACATCTTTTGTTTTTGTTTATCCATCTGTTCTCCTCCCATTGTACAGACAAGTGGAACAGCTGGTGAATATTCAGAGACAGTGGAGTGGAGTGGTAAGCATGTTGGATTAGCATTGGGAAGCCTTAGGTTCAAATCTCCACTTTGCCATGAAGCTTACTGGGTGACCTTGGGCCAATCACTTAACTTTGAACCTAACTTACCTTACAGGATTGGTGTGAAGATAAAGGAGACGGCATCAGGGAGAACCATGTATTCTCCCTTGAGCTCCTTTACAGGAAAGACAGGACATAAATGTCTATGAATACATACATTCTGAGCACCATCTTTCTCTAAAACTGTAATTTGACCTCCATCTGCTACTGATGATGGAAGTAGGGATGTTGGAGAATTCCGCCACAGACTCCAGTGAGGCTGGATTCTTTAGAATCTGGCCCTCCGGAGTCCATGGCGGAATGGACTACCTCACCGCCACCCCCTGAAATCCCCCCCAGAATGGACCTACCTGGTGGCGGCGGTGGCAGCGGTTCCAGGTCGTCTTCCAGCTGCTGCCAGGCTGCTGCGGCCGCAAATGGCAGCCGTTGTAGCGGCCACCATGTGCGTCCCTGTATTAGGTCATGATAGGCTACGTAAATATTTATGTAGCCTATCACGGCAAAGAGCAGGGGTGCAAATGGCAGCCGCTACGCCATTTGTGGCCGCAGCAGCCCAACTTTTGCGGCCGCAGCAGCCTGGCAGCAGCCGGAAGTCTGGCTGCGGCCGGCCCTGGCGGGCGGCTCCGCAGCCTTGCCGTGGAGCGCAGCTGGCTGGGGAAGATTCTGGGGAGGAGGGATAAATTGTGCCCCCCCCCCCAGAGGACCCAGGCAGCGGACTGGTAAGTGGGACTTGTACATCCCTAGACGGAAGGGTCTAGACAACACTTAGTCTGTCTTTTGACTAGGAAGAATAATTGTCATGCCTCCCTTGGACTCCTCGGCAGATGATGGGGAATGGCAGGCTCCAGACCCAGGGGAAGGGACCAGCGCAGAAGAGCCCAAGCCCCCTCACCTCCTGTGGATGTTCCAGACCTGGCTGCAGCCTCCCCAGAGGAGTCAGAGGGCGAAATGCCACTGACCCCAGCAGAGCGAAAGCGGCTGCATGTAAAAGAACAAAGCAGGCAGGCCTCTGCCCGTCCAAAACAGAGAGGCTCTCAGAGGCAAGGAGACTGATTACATGCAGCTGCTTCAGGATGCTGCAGTTAAAAGCAGGGCGCAGGCTGGGGCAAGGCTGCCGGAGAGCAACATCATTTTCACACTCTGGATCTTGTCAGCCTCGCCTTGACTCCGAACCTGAAACTCAGCCTTGCTCATGTTCCCTTGTGTGTTGGACTCTGGACTGGAAAACGAACTTCTCTTTGCCACATTGCCTTGGATTTGAATGAACTGGTAAAGTTTCCTGCCTCAGCCACCTTTCCCCTCTCCCAGCCTTGGACAGGTTTCTGACCCTGCTATCAGCCAGTGAGTTATTGCCGCCAGCTGCGATTGGCTGGCAAGAACTGACAATAATGATGCATTGTTGAGATGCAAAATGGAACAGGATGGCACACTTTTGTTCTCTCAGCCAGCAGGCCTCTGGCCTCCGTACAGTTTGCTCCCCCCCCCTTTTTCTTCTTTTGGTCCCATGTTCTGTGGTCACAGAAGTGTAGCAAGCAGCAGCTTGATCCAGAGAGAGAGCAGCTGTTTCTGTTCATGGTGTGGATCATCCAATCTAATAGGGCTTGTTAAAAATGTGACAGACCAAGGAGAAGCTCACCAGCTCACTCCAATCAATAGGGTGTCAAACCAGGCCTCTGAAATGCCACCTTAGGCTGCTGTTAAAACACTTGTCTCCCTGTTGCCAGATATCTCTACCTTTAGAGGACTTCAAACGGCTTACATAGAATCATAGAATAGTAGGGTTGGAAGGGGCCTACAAGACCATCGGGTCCAACCCCCTGCTCAATGCAGGAATCCAAGTCAGAGCATCCCTGACAGATGGCTGTCCAGCCTCGTCTTGAAGGCCTCCAGTGTGGGAGAGCCCACCACCTCCCTAGGTAATTGGTTCCATTGTCGTATTGCTCTTACAGACAGGACGTTTTTCCTGATGTTCAGCCGGAATCTGGCTTCCTGTCACTTGAGCCCATTATTCTGTGTCCTGCACTCTGGGATGATCAAGAAGAGATCCTGGCCTTCTTCTCTGTGACAACCTTTCAAGTACTTGAAGAGTGCTATCATATCTCCCCTCAGTCTTCTCTTCTCAAGGCTAAATGTGCCCAGTTCTTTCAGTCTCTCTTCATAGGGCTTTGTTTCCTGTCCCCTGATCATCTTCGTTGCCCTCCTCTGAACCCTCTCCAGTTTGTCTGCATCCTTCTTAAAGTGTGGTGCCCAGAACTGGACACAGTACTCCAGATGAGGCCTAACCAGTGCTGAGTAGAGGGGAACTAGTACTTCCCGGGATTTGGAAGTTATGCTTCTATTAATGCAGCCCAAAATAGCATTTGCCTTTTTTGCAGCCACATCACATGGCTCATATTCAGTTTGTGATCGACAACAATTCCAAGATCCTTCTCGCTTGTAGTGTGGTTGAGCCACGTATCCCCCATCTTGTAATTGTGCATTTGGTTTCTTTTTCCTAGGTGCAGAACTTGGCATTTATCCCTATTAAATGTCATTCTGTTGTTTTCTGCCCAGCGCTCCAGTCTATCCAGATCACTTTGAATTTTGTTTCTATCTTCCAAAGTATTAGCTATCCCGCCCAATTTGGTGTCATCTGCAAATTTGATCAGCATTCCCTGCACCTCCTCCTCCAAGTCATTAACTTGGACTCCAAGTCATTAACTACAGAAAAATATAGTTTTAGTAGAGGTGTACTGTGGCCGTCACAGGCACCCAAAGACCCATGCTCTTCACCTGCCTTGGTTTTAAAGTTCAAAAGCTTTAAATGTCCAGTCAATCAACTTAAGCCCTCTTCCTTCCAGGGGATCACTGGGCCATAAGTTGCATGGATCAGTGAGTTGCCTATAGATTAGGTAAACTTATAATGGTTCAGCCAAGTTTCTGATCTTGTAAATACTCGAGACGTGTGAGAAATTTGTCCCAGTTCATTTTTGACCCGAACTTGCCAGTTCATGCCTACCAGAACCGAACACAGACCTGAGTGCAATCTACGGTCAAAGTCCATACATTCCCAAACTTGCGATGCAATTCACGGAACAAAAAAATAGTGTTCGAAAAATGCGTACTTTTGAAAAATGCACACAAACATGTTTTAATCTATGAGTAGAAAATGTGTACATTTCAAAGTTGCACACAAATTGATGCATACATTTGAAAAAATGCACATGAAAATGCACACAATTTTTTGAGCAGAAAGAAAAAACAAACCTCACAATTTGATATGGACAGAAGTATGAATGTGCTTCAAGGTGCAATTTGGAGACCCTGGATGAACTCAATCGCACATCCCTAGTTAACACAACGCCTTACCTTTAAGCCTATGGCTTGGTGTGTGTGTGTGTGTGGGGATGATTTGAGGTTGTCGAAATTCCAGTTCTGCATCCAACAGATTGTCAAACTGAGAGGCAATTGGTTTCCTTTGAAAGGCATGCCCTGACCATTTTAAAAACTTTTCACGTGATTTTTTTGTCGGTCAGAGTCGAATGCTTCTTTGGCAAGGAGCACAGTAGCAAGAGGACAGCAGTACAGAGAAATGGATGTTGCGGCTAGATGTGCAGAGCAACATGAACGGCCTTGAGATGGTACTCAGCACAGCACTATCCCAGGAGCTTAGTTAGGCTGAACAGGAGGGGATGAGCACCCTTGTGCCTTGCCCTGAGGAGGAACCAGCACCAGACTCATGACTGGATTACCTTGGCCCCCGATAGATTAGTGCTGTGGCCTGGAGTGCCCATTAGGAACTTTGGATGGTGCGCCAACTATTCCCGTTCCTCGACAGGGATAGCTTAGCGACTGTGGTTCTTGCACTGGTAGTCCCACAACTAGATTACGATGATGCACTCTATGTGGGGCTGCCCTTGTGCCTCGTTCGGAAGCTGCAGCTACAGGCAGAAAATGAGTATGTTTTAAACACCTCCTGAAAATGCACTTGTTCCAGCAGGCTTCCTCTGGTTTGTAAATAATCTTAATTAACCATGCTGCTGCTCCATTTTATTGCTTTTGTATTGCTTTTATTATTATCATAGCTGAAATTCTTAATACTGCGTTTTAAGCTGTGATTTTTAATACCGTATTTTGAGCTGTGATTTTAATATTGTTACATGCAAATCACTTAAGGGATTTTATTATATTAAGCAGTATATAAGTATAAATACATATTATTCTTATTGGTTTTGCCATTCAAACTACTCTAATCATAAACAGAAGTGGCTTCAGTGTTGCTTTGAAGAACGCAAAAAGAAGGTGGGGGGGGAGTGGTATTTCAGCCGAAGCGTATAAACATTTCTGGGTGAGAGCAAATTATCCTCACCATTAAATTGGGAACAGCATTGCTCTATTTGAATGATAACGCAATGACACGGAAATGTGAACGACGTCTGATTGCTACTGCATATAATAATCATAGGGATCCTAATGCCAAGTTGAGATGAAACTTCAAATTGATAGCTGCGTTAGAGTTAAGTATGATTTACTCAGTTGCAGAGCCCTGAATCACAATTTAAAATGACACTCAACATGTAACTGGAAGATTTATTTATTTATTTATTCACTTATTGCAATTCTCCCGCACCGTTAAAAGCAGTTTGTTTCTTTCCTTTGAATATCAAAATGTTTTTGAGTAGTGTAATGCTATTTATTTGGTTGCTTCTGCGGAGTTTCTTCCTCCAGTGTAGCCAAGATCTACTACTGGGGTTGAAATAAAATTCACTTCTGTTCAATTAAATCTCTTCATCCTTCCCTAGCCAAACAAATTTAAGGAGCTAAGCAACGTATCTGTGATGGCACCAATCCAAAGGATTCTATTCCTGTGTAAAGTTGATATCATGGTCCAACGTAGACATCATTTGACAACTCACCCTGAAGCCAGATTTCACTCAATTGTCAACAAAATAGTCACAGAATGAGGCTTCTACTCTGCTCTGACCTCATCATGTCGAAATTCTCAGCCCAAACAGGCTCCTCCCACCCCACACACATTATGGATATTTTTGTACTGCACTGTGAAAATACAGCTTAAACTTATACTTGGCAGGAATGTTTTCAGAAACATTCAGAGTCTGGACATTGACAAGCCTCTAACAGATAATTGTAAACTAATTGGCAAAGAGAGTACTAGAAAATGTGAGAGCAGCCCAGCATCCAGTTTCCAATGGTGGGCAGTCAGCCTCTGGGAACCTTACAAGCAGGGCATGGAGGCAACATCCCTTCCTCTGTTGCAGGGGTGGGCAACTTGTGGGTATCCAGATGTTTTGGCCTATAACTCCCAGCATCCCTAACCATTAGCTATGCTGGCTAGAGCTGATGGGAATTCCAGGCCGAAACATCTGGAGGGCCACAAGTGCCCCCCGCCATCCCGCTTTTACTTTTATTTATTTTATATGCTACCTGTAAGCAGAGCTTCCAGTACACAAAAAATCCACAAGTAAAATATCAGAATGTATTTTTTTTAAAGGAAACTACATTAAAAAACCTGGAAAGATAAAAATGTCTTTGCCTGGTTTGGTTCCAGGCAGGCCTCTCTGGGAAGGTGATTTTACAAATGGTACAGCACCCCTGAGAAGGCTCTCTCAGTCTCTGGTCAGCACCTGCCTTACATCATGGTCGGCCTATAGCCGGGGGGGGGGGGGCTGCCCCCTATTTTTTTTCACAAACAATTAATAGTTTACAGTGTTGTCTTTAAAAGACTTGCAAACCAGATTAATTGTCCCCCTGCGTTTTTGGTGCCCCCCCAACTTTTAGGCTGGCCAAGGGCCTGTATCATGGCAGGATACCTGGAGGAGGGCCCCTTAAGATAACCCCAAAACATGGACAAGTTGGTATGAGTGCAAGCGTTCCTTCATGTATCTGGGTCCTAAGCTGCGTAGGGCTTTAAAAGGTAAACACCAGCACTTTCAATTGTGCACAGAAGTGCTCTGGAAGCCAGTAAAGTTCTTTCAGTACCAGTGAAATAAATTCTCACCTGTTGCTCTCAGTCAAAAGCCTGGTGGCTGTACTTTGAACTAACTGAAGCTTCTGAACAGTCTTCAAAGGCAACCCCATGCATGACACGTTACAGTAATCAGTCCTTGACGTTACCAGCGCATGGGTAACTATTGTGTGCCCCCAGCAACTGGCATTCAGGAGTATAGTGCTTCTGAACATAGAGGTTCCATTTTGCTACCATGGTTAAAAGCTACTGATAGACTGATCCTCCTTGAATTTTATAACTGGATAATAAAAACAGAAATTTAGAATAAAAACAGTCATTAAAATACATTAAAACACACAGTCAGGGTCAGACAGATTTGCTGCTGGTCAAATTTTATTCTGAAAACCTTACAGTGGTAGGACCATGCAGCTTTTGAAACTTCCAGTATTCTGGGAACCCTTTCCATATTGGTTTAAGAACGTAAGAACATAAGAAGAGCCATGCTAGATCAGACCAAGGGTCCATCGCATTCTCTTCGCAGAGTGGCCAACCAGCTACCCAATGGGAAGCCTACAAGGAGGATATGAGTGCAATAGCATCCTCCTGGTTGTGTGGGGAAGAGGGAAAGGGTCTTTTCAGTGGTGGCCCCACATATTATAATTCCAACTGGGGTCTGGCAGGCCCTATTACAGGCATTTAGAAAGGCCTTAAAGACCCATTTGCTTACCACTGCCTTTTAATAAGTGATTCATTTTTATTGCTGCTGATTGGTTTTAACTGTTGGGTGGTTTTGGTCATATTTTTATTAGTTCTACCTAGTATGATTATCTGTCTTCTACACATTTGAGTATAAGAGTTTTGCTTTGATGTGCAGGTATACTACTTACTAGCAGGAGTAAAGACTTCACCTGGCATTAACAATGGCACATCTGGTTTTTCACATGAAAAGCATGCGCCTTATCACTAAGGCGTGCCTTCTCCCCATCGTTCTAGTAGTAAACTGCTAGTGTAAACATAAACAGAGATCTGTTGCATCAGACAAAAGGCCTATCTAGTCCAGCATTCTGTTCCTGCAGTGGCTAGCCCATGGCTATAGGAAGCCCAGAAGCAGGACATGAGCACAACAGCTGTTACTCAGAGCTGATAGTGCCCCTGATAGTGGAGGTGGTATGCACTGTTTGATCTGCTTGGAATTGTTCTGGCTAACCTAGAAATAAGTCAGGTCAAGTAAAATCCATCCGCCCCACCTTCTCTTCCTCACTGCAAGCACACACAAAAACATGCTCACTTTTACTCAGGATCCCTCCAAGATCTCCCCTTAAACCCTTTCCCTCTCTCCCCCCTCCGTCTTTCATATTCATTTCTCAGGATCCTATCCTCTTCTGTGACACCCTCCCAGGTGACTGAAGGGGTCCACCTCAAAGCTTAAGAGACACCGATTCCATTTTGAAGCAAGAACAGCTTCCTGAAAACAAGCGCTGCAGATGTCTAGGGGCATCTCCTTGTGCTGCCAATCACTGTTCTTCCCCAGCGGACATCCAGGCAGTCTAGTGCTCTTTCGGTGGGTGCATCTCACTGTGTTCCAGCCACACAGCAGGCATGACTAGGGATGGGTGGATTCCCTACCTGTTCTTCTGCTTGGGAATCCACCTGCGGGGGGAGGCGATCCATCCCTCCCCCCGGAATCCTCCTTGGCTGGCTCCGCTCTGAGGCGATTCTGCAGAGCCGCCAGCCGGCTCCGGTGCACCAGAAATACAGCCACTATGCTGTATCGCTGGCTGAGGGGGATTGACTGCGGACGCAAATGGTGTCCAGTGCGCCATTTGCGGCTGTAAAGGTCTTAGTTTAAGGTAAATGCAGCTGTAAATGGCTGCATTTACCTTAAATGAAGACCTTGACAGCTGCAAATGGCGTACTGGACGCCATTTGCGTCCGCAGTCAATCCCCCTCAGCCAGCGATATGGCATGGCGGCCATATCGCTGGTGCTCCGGAGCCGGAGGAGCCGGCCGAAGAGGATTCCGTGGGGAGGCGGAGGTAAGTGCTCCGTTCCGCCACGGACTCTGGGTGGAAACCCAAAAACCCTCACTGGGGTCTGTAGCGGAATTCACTGCCATCCCTAGGTGTGACATAGCTGAGTAGGCAGTGTTATTCCCTTCACTTTTCTGTCTCCTCATGGTAATCACATCCCTTGTCAGCACCATTTTAGCATCTTGTTTTTTTCTGTGGGTATTAAATGTTTTAAGAGTTCCTGTAGCTCAGGACAAGTAGATTACTGCCTTACTTCTGAGTAAACATAGTTACCATGAGGTTGTAAACCCTGACTTTCACTGGTCAGTCTCACAACATGGCTAGGAAACTTCCTTGCTTTTTTCTAGTCCATTTCAAAATCACCCCTTGATTTTTCTGGTCAGTTTAACAACCAGGCTAGAAAAATGGAAGAATGTGGTTACATCTTCAGTGCTTCCCTTTCTCCCACACTTGAACAGGGTTCTTTGATTCATTGTTTCCAAACTCTGTTTCTTGAAAGGGAGAAAGGAAGGCAGCAATTGAAACTGACAAGATCTGTGTCAGTTCTGCTTCCCTCTCTGCTTTAGAAAACAGGAAATTCTGCAACTGGAAATGCACAGCAAGTGATAGAGAAAGGAAAGACATCACCAACATATAATTCACCTTCCTCAAGGACAATTCTTCCCATCCTGCCTCAACTGCACATATTCCTATTCACCTGCTGAAAGATAATGCACTGCTGTTCTTTAACGGATTTTCTTGCGGTTAGGAAAAAAAGAAAAGAAAAGGATGCAGCAGTGGAAAAACATGGGCTAAATACAAATGGATCACAATGCCATCTGGACCCTCCCTCTGTAAATTTCTGTGAATGAGGCAGGGCAATTGCATAACAACTGCTTTGTCTGGAAGCACCCCAGAGCAAAATACGTTTTTGGCTTTTGCATTTATGGGATTAATGGACTGATACTTGGCTGAAGAGCAAGGACAGGTGTATTTATTCAAAAATTTCAGAATTTAAAATAAAAACTTCAAAGCAAATCATTACATTGAAGCCATATCTGATTTTATTTTGCAAAAAAGGTGTATCCATTATAATTAATATTCAAAAATATTCATTTATTCAGAGAACCCTTTTTTGGCCACTTTACCTTACAACAAACCTAACCAAGATAGGAAAGGCCCTTTATTCTGGTTACATCAAGGTCCCTGTATACAAAGCAATAGTACATTTTACAACAATTTCCCCCATCTTTAAAAAGTCATCAAAGGTTGAGGTGCTGTTCAGAAAGTATCGGAGATCTGAAAGTTCAGCGGTCCTTACAACATTTAGGGTTAGCCAATTAGCCAAACTGGTAATGAGCCTTCCATAGGAAATACCATAATTTCAGACATTCATACAGTAATATTTATTGGCACTCAGCTGGCCTATTGTCTTTGCGCAGTTTCCAACTGGTTGCACAACAGAGATTTAACGCTTCTCATAGGAAGCCCCCAAACTAGCAGAAATGCTCTTTTTTGCATCGGGACAGGTTGGCAGAGCTCCCTTACGTGAGCTCTGCTGTTCCAGAAACAAGCATTTCCTTTTGTTTCTGGCTGCTCCTGGAAGCACTAAATCTCCGTTGTGCAAGCAGTGGGTCTTGTTTGCAGAACAGAAACGGCAGGGCCACAGCGCCCCAGTGGATACCGCCCTATGTGATACAAAGACAAAAACAGCTTTGGAATAAGAGTAAGTGGGGTGTTTTTTTTTATCTTCGACTGTTGAGCAGATGCAATACCAGTGCTTCATCTTCTGCAAGGGAAAGGCCAGTATCTAATGGCGCAAATGAGTCGTCTTGGTTCAGTTTTATCTTCTTTCTTTTTGGTGCTGTTCCCACCCCTGATGTGCTTCTGCCAAAATGTAGCTTATCCATCCCGAGCTCACTGTAGAAATAAATCAAATACTTCTTTAATACATGCATTTAAATCAACAAGGCATCATGCAAGCAAATTCAGTTTAAACAAGGCACAGGTAAGAGGCAAACGAAGTGATGGTTCTGAAAAGGAAAACCACGGACTGAAGAACTCAAAATCTAAATCAGAAAAACGCTTCCATGCACTGGCGGTAAGGTTTATACTGAGAAATGGCTGGATTAAATGCAAAGGATAAGGTTGAGACTGATTCACCTAACCTAGGCGAACATGTAATTAGCTACAACAAACACAGATTAATTTTTTTATTGCTCAGGGCCAGCCCCACCGTTAGGCAGAGTGAGGAAACTGCTTCAGGAAGGAAATGGTGGAAGCTGGGGAGTGCTGGAGGACAGAGCTGTGTGTGCCACAGAGCCTGCCCTGTGCCCAGTAAGCTGGTTTGCTGCCTTTGGGTGCTGCAGAGGATGCTGTTGCATCACTATTGTTGAAATGGGACACCCTTCCTCATACAATCCGGGAGGCAGCAAATGTTATGTGTATTAACAAAGATATCCTCGGATGGCCTTCTCTCTGTTCCATCAGCCAGGACAGCTACACTGGTGGGGAAGAGGAAGAGGACTTTTTCTGTGGTGGCCCCCACTCCGTGGAACTCCCTCCCTAAGGAACTCCATCATGCCCCCTCTTTAATGAGCTTCCGACATGCATTAAAAACGTGGTTGTTCAGGAAGGCATTTGGGGTGGGTTAGGGTATTTTAGAAAATGTTTTTATTGTAGAATTTTATTTCTTTAAACTGTTTTATTGTGTGTTGTACATCGCCCAGAGTGGCTGGGTGACCAGCCAGATGGGCGATTAATAAATTTTAATAATAATAATAATAATAATAATAATAATATACATCACATATACATTCAAATGCTCATCAATACTGTGGACTGACCTTTCTTACTTGTTCCACTCAGTTACGGATCTATTCTTACCATGTGAAATAGCCCAAGAAACCCCTGCTGGATTGCACCAATCAAGCCCAGTGTCCTGCTTCCGACAATGAGTAATCAGATGCCTCAGAAGGCCCACAAGCAGGGCTGGAAGGAGTAGCCCTCTCCCACTGTTGCTCCTCCAAGCAACCAGCATTTAGTGGCATATGGCCTCTAAATGTAAGAGGTTCCATACTGCCATGATGGCTAATTGCCACTGACAGAACTAGCCTCTGTGAATTTGTCTGTTCCACACACACATACACACTGCTTTAAAACTGTGAGTTTATGTGAGTAAACTTCATTTTGTGCTGAGCTGATAGTGTTCCAGCTTGAAATTTGGGATGGGGGGCAGGATTACAGCCTAAGGGGGCAATCTTATGCATGTTTGGACAGGAAAAGTCCTACAACTCCCAGCACTGGGAGTTGTAGGACTGCCACACTGCACTCCTACAGCTACCTGCCCTACTGGCTGGGCCATGCTGGGAGTTGTAGGACTTTTCTTTATAAACTTGCATAGGATTGTGCCTTAATTGTAATTAGTGGTTCTCAGGGTTAGATATCTTTACTTTTAAACTTAGAGAGAGGTTGGAAAAACTCGTAAGGAGCCCTTCTCCGCACTGCCTCTGGGCTGTTATGTTTTTTCTTACACTAATTACATCTTGACAATTCCATAAATCTGCCCCTCTCTTAGAAACAGAGAAGCTCACCAGCTCACTCCAATCAATAGGGTGTCAAACCAGGCCTCTGAAATGCCACCTTAGGCTGCTGTTAAAACACTTGTCTCCCTGTTGCCAGATATCTCTACCTTTAGAGGACTTCAAACGGCTTACATAGAATCATAGAATAGTAGGGTTGGAAGGGGCCTACAAGACCATCGAGTCCAATCCCCTGCTCAATGCAGGAATCCAAGTCAGAGCATCCCCGACAGATGGCTGTCCAGCCTCATCTTGAATGCCTCCAGTGTGTGAGAGCCCACTACCTCCCTAGGAAATTGGTTCCATTGTCGCACTGCCCTAACAGTCAGGAAGTTTTTCCTGATGTTCAGACAGAATCTGGCTTCCTGTAACTTGAGCGCATCATTCCATGTCCTGCACTCTGGGAGGATCAAGAAGAGATCCTGGCCTTCCTCTCTGTGACAACCTTTCAAGTACTTGAAGAGAGCTATCATATCTCCTCTCAGTCTTCTCTTCTCAAAGCTAAACATGCCCAGTTCTTTCAGTCTCTATTCATAGGGCCTTGTTTCCAGGCCCCTGATTATCCTTGTTGCCCTCCTCTGAACCCTCTCCAGTTTGTCTGCATCCTTCTTAAACTGCGGTGCCCTGAACTGGACACAGTACTCCAGATGAGGCCTGACTGGTGCTGAGTAGAGGGGAACTAGTACTTCCCGGGATTTGGAAGCTATGCTTCTATTAATGCAGCCCAAAATAGCATTTGCCTTTTTTGCAGCCACATCACACTGTTGGCTCATATTCAGTTTGTGATCGACAACAATTCCAAGATCCTTCTCGCTTGTAGTGTGGTTGAGCCACGTATCCCCCATCTTGTAATTGTGCATTTGGTTTCTTTTTCCTAGGTGCAGAACTTGGCATTTATCCCTATTAAATGTCATTCTGTTGTTTTCTGCACAGCGCTCCAGTCTATCAAGATCATTTTGAATTTAGTTTCTGTCTTCCAAGTTATTAGCTATCTCGCCCAATTCAAATCTGATCAGCATTCCCTGCACCTCCTCCTCCAAGTCATTAATACAAATGTTGAAGAGCACTGCGCCCAGGACTGAGCCCTGTCATACCCCGCTCGTTACCTCTCCCCAGTTTGAGAAGATCCCATTGATAGAGTCCGATTCTGTAGCCAACTGTGGATCCACCTGATGGTTGTTTCATCTAGCCCACTTTGAGCTAGTTTGCTAGTTTGCTCATCAGGAGATCATGGGGCACTTTGTCGAAAGCTTTGCTGAAGTCGAGGTATATTATGTCCACAGCATTCCCACAGTCCACAAGGGAGGTGACCTGATCCAAAAATGAGATCAGATTCATCTGGCAGGATTTGTTCTTGACAAATTCATGCTGGCTTCAAGTAATCACTGCATTGTTTTCAAGGTGCTGACAGATGGATTGCTTTATCATCTGCTCCAGTATATTCCCAGGGATTAGGGGTGCACGAAAGCCACTTACCTGGTCTCGCAGCTTGCTTCGCGGTGGGGGGGAGGCGCTTCGCTGCTCCCCCCGAAGTTCAGGCCGGGGGGGGGAGGCTTCCTTCCTCGCCCGGCCGAAATTCAGGCCTGGGGGGAGGCTTCCTGCCTCGCCCGGCCAAAATTCAGGCCGGGGAGGAGGCGCCTCGCCTCGCCCGGCTGCGAAATAAAAAGTTAAAAAAAAAAAATGCCCCCGTGATAGGCTACGTGACGATTTACGTAGCCTATCACGGCTAGATCTGCAAAGTCAGCCATGATAGGCTACGTTAATCGTCACGTAGCCTATCACAGGTGACTTTAAAAAAAAAAAGCGCGTACGTAAATGGCGGCCCCCATAGGGAGCTGCCATTCGCGTTCCTTATTTGGTCGCTGTAGTCTACGTAAATCTTCACGTAGACTACGGCGAAAATAAAGGCAACGCAAATAGCGTTGCCCTTATTTTCGCCGTAGTCTACGTAATCTTTACGTAGACTACAGCAACCAAATAAGGAACGCGAATGGCGGCTCCCTATGGGGGCCGCCATTAGCCATACGTGCTTTTTTTTTTAAGTCACCCGTGATAGACTACGTGACAATTTACATAGCCTATCACGGCTGACTTTGCAAATCTAGCCGTGATAGGCTACGTTAATCATCACGTAGCCTATCATGGGGGCGTTGTTGTTTTTTTACTATTCTTGGAATGGCAGCGGCGGCAGCCGGTCAAAAGACCGGCTGCCGCCCCCGCCCCTGACGAAGACCTGCCGAACCGCCGCCGGGACCCGCCGCTGGGAGGGACATTCGGGAAAGGTAAGTCCCATCCCGGGGGTGTGTGTGCGGGGTGCGGGGGGGTGCGGAGAATTTCTCCCCGAAACTACTTCAGGGGGCCGAATACGTTGGCACTCGGCCCCCCAAAGTTTCGGGGAGAAATTCTCCCCCATCCCTACCAGGGATTGATGTCAGACCGACTGGTCTGTAGTTCCCAGGTTCCTCCTTTTTACCCTTTTTGAAGACAGGGACAACATTAGCCCTCCTCCAGTCATCTGGCACTTCACACGTCCGCCATGATTGCTCAAAGATAACAGACAGTGGTTCTGAGAGTTCTTTTCCAGTTCCTTTATTATTCTAGGGTGCAGTTCATCTGGCCCTGGAGATCTGAACTCATTCAAAGTAATTAGGTGTTCCTTGACCATATGCCTGTCGATCTCAAGCTGCAATCCTTCCCTTTCAGCCTGTACTTCGCCTTTGCCAGGGGAGTCATAGACCCTCTTTTGGGAGAAGACTGAGCCAAAGTAGGATTTGAGCACTTCTGCCTTTTCTTTGTCATCTGTTATCTTTTTGCCATCCTTATTTAACAGCTGAACCACGATTTCTTTCCTCTGTCTTTTACTTTGCATGAAGCTGAAGAGAGCTTTTTTGTTGCTTTTAGCATCCCTTGCTAACCTCAGCTCGTTCTCAGCTTTAGCCTTCCTGACGCCATCCCTGCAATTCTGTTCTACCTGCCTGTACTCTTCCTTTGTTACTTGGCCTTCTTTCCACTTCCTATATGTGTCTGTGTTTGTTTTCAGGTCATCTCTTAGCTTTTTGTGAAGCCACATTGGCTTCTTCTGTTGTCTTCCACCTTTTTTTCTTGTTGGAATCCTTTTCTTGTTGGAGTCGCTTTCCATGGGACCTTACTGATCATTGTTCTGAGTTTATTAAAATCAGCTTTCCTAAAATGCAGGGTACGGGTTTAGCTACACTCGGCTTTTGCTTCCTTTAGAACCATGAACTCAAGTATAACATGATCGCTTTCCCCCAGAGTTCCTGTAACTGCTACTTTATCCACTAAGTCATCTCTGTTGGTTAGGATCAAGTAAAGGGTAGCCAATCCTCTAGTTCATACCTCTACTTTCTGTAGGAGGAAATTATCTGCCACGCAAGTCAGGAATTTCTTCGAGGGGCCATGTTTTGCAGAATTTGTCTCCCAACAAATATCAGGGAAATTGAATTCCCCCATTACTACTACATCATGCTTCCTTGAACAATAGGCTATTTGCTTTTCAAAAGTTTCATCTTCGTCTTCTCCTTGATTGGGTGGCTGGTAGTAGACTCCGACCACCATGTTCCTTTTATTCTTTGATGCATTTATTTTAACACAGATGCTGTCTCGATGGGGCTACCAAGCTCATCCTCCTGTATTTATGTGCAGAGACAAGTATTTTTAACATATAGTGCAACCCCACCTCCCTTTCTGTTCCTTCTGTTCTTTTTGAACAAGTTATATCCTTCAATTGCTGTATTCCAGTCACGGGAGTCATCCCACCAAGTCTCAGTTATACCTATCAAGTCATAATTTCCCTCCTGTATTAAGAGTTCAAGTTCGTTCTGTTTCCCATACTCTGGGCATTAATATATAGACATCAAAGACCATGTGCTTCATGGTCTGGCTTTCTTCCTACATGTTTGTAAAGACTATTATTGGGCGCTATTAGAGCTGTTCTCTCCGTTGCAGTGCATGAGCCATCGTCCATTGTTACCCCCAACTTTACATC
The DNA here is from genome assembly GCF_057233095.1 of Heloderma suspectum. Taxonomy (NCBI): domain Eukaryota; kingdom Metazoa; phylum Chordata; class Lepidosauria; order Squamata; family Helodermatidae; genus Heloderma; species Heloderma suspectum. The sequence continues at coordinate 30,787,991 of NC_139460.1, read as the reverse complement.
TCCCTTCCCCGTAGGATTCAGTTTAAAGCTCTCCTGATAAAGTTCTTCATGCTGTGGCCAAACAAATCCTTTCCAGCCTTTGTGAGTGCAACCCATCCCTTGCCAACAGTCCATCTTCCAGGAAGTACAGCCCGTGGTCCCAGAATCCAAATCTCTCACGTCGGCACCACCTTCATAGCCAGTCATTCACCTGGAGTATTTTTCGTTCCCTTTCTGTCCCTCTTCTAACTACTGGAAGGATGGATGAGAAAACTATCTGGGCCCCAAAGTTCTTGAGTTTCCTTCCCAAAGCTTCAAAGTCTGATGTGATTTCTTTGTAGCTCCGCTTGGCGGTATCATTTGTTCTCACATGGATGAGAAAAAGGGGATACCTGTCAGTGGGCTTTATGAGTGCAGGCGACCTTTCAGTCATGTCTCTAATCCGTCCTCCCGGGAGACAGCATACCTGGTGAGTTCACGGGTCTTTGCAACATACTTGGGTTTCGATCCCACGCAGCAAGGCATCTCCCACTACTACTACTCTTCTCTTCTTGTAGCTGTAGGCCTGGGTTTCATTGCCTCTGCTTGACTGACCTTCAGCCTCTTGCTCGCTCTCATGCAGGTTCCCCTGTAATTCTTCCTCTGCACGCTGTCCTTCAGTCTCATCCTCAAGTACCTGGAAACAGTTCCATAGCTCCACTGCCTCCACTGGTGTTGAGTGTCTTCTAGTTCTTCTGCTCCTAACTGTCACCCTTTTCCAAGGAGTATCCTCTACTGCATTTTTCCTCAGCTCAGCAATTTCCTCTTCTGCCTCAGCTTGCTGTTGCTCTTCTAGCTTCTGTTCTTCGCTTTGCTCTGTAGTTCCACCGTTCTGTCCAAGAACTCTTCGTGTTCTCTTATTCCCTGGAGGGTCGCTGCTCGCCACTTCAGTCCTCTTACTTTTTCTTCCAGCAGTGTAATCAACTTGCACTTGTTGCAGGTGTAGGCCATGTTTTTCTCAGGCAAGAAAACAAACATGGCACACACCTTGCAGGTCACCACCACTGGAGAGTCTTGTCCTTCCATAATCTCTTTTCTGTTTTTGTTTCTAGCTTCCTGGTTGTTCTAGAGTAGCCTGTGCATGGTCCTCTGCTTACTCTTTGCCTTTGTCTCCTTTGTCTCTTCTGCCACTGCAGCTCCCCCGGCCAACTCCTGTTTGCTCCCCCTGTTCACTCGCTCTGATCGCTCGCTCTCTGGGGGCTTGCTTGCTTCTGTAGTCCCTAGACCAGCTGGAGTGGCTTCCTTTGCTCTGCTCTACTCAGCTGGGAGGCAGGAAATAGACAACTTTCTGTTTCTTCTATCAACTTTCTTGAATTATTCTTAAATCTTTAAAAAAATAGATGAAAGCGTGTGCTTTTTTACATAGCGTTTTAAAAACACATTTCTTCTAAAGAGGCTGTTGAAATAGAAAGATTGAAGGCTGCATGATAGTTGCTGCAGGAGAAGCATAGTTAAAACAAATGTTTTATCCATTTTTGAAGGCTGTGCTGATCCATTTCCCATATACAGATAGTTGATAGGCTTGTTGCATCTAATGGGCAGTGTAAATAGTGCACAACAGCTACAAAGGCTGTTCAGATAATTGTTTTCCAGTACTTTGGCAATTCTGATGCCTGCCAAGATGTGTCAACAGAGAAGATGAATCTGTGTGCTGAGGTACTTTAATACACCAAGGAAATGGTCCTGTAGTAGGACTGATTTTCTGTTGTAAGAATTCATTAAACTCAGGGGAAAACAGTACATCAAATGGTAGGCAGCTGGTCAAATTTGCTCCAGATTTCAGGAGGGCAACTATCCACCACCAGATGGCTAATTTTTCAAAATCCTCTGGTTATAAAATCATCCTGGATAACTCTCTTTCACGTTGAGCTGAAATCCACCCACGTGTGTGAAAGTACAGGTAATTTTTAACTTTTTTTTTTTTTTAAGAGAAGGAGACAGATTCATAGCTTGCCTGGCAAGAACAACATCTGAATTGTTGAGGTCAGCTTTGTTTATAATTGTAGGGGCAACAGAGTGCCTACTATTATGAAAAAAGAAGCAGGGCTTTAAAGAATAATAATAACCTGACATATTAAAATGTGAATTGTCTAAGCAATATCAGCATCCTCAAATAAATAAGATAGAAAATACCTTCATTTTCTCTGTCAAGTTAGATAAAATTAGACCTGCCTATTTTGCAGGGAGTTTACAGGTGCACAATCCATATGTTCTGCCTACCTCTGCTGGTTTTGGCAACAAGATGGCCTTCTAACTGTCATCCTGTACCTGTCTATTAAACTGAAGAAAGAAACAGAATGTACAATAACGTGTGAATCCAGAACCCCATCTTTATTGGGGATGGGTAGAAAACTGACTAGAAGAGCATTATCAATACATCAATAACGTATCACTACATTAATAATGTTGACTCTTTTTTTTAAGGAAGCAAAATTTAAATATATTAGGTTGGATCCAGATTTTGTCATGCTTAGAGTAAACTCATTGCCAACAATAGGAAATTAGTCATGACTAACTTAAATCCTGTGATTTCAATGGGTCTGCTCCAAGTCTGCTCCAACCCATTGACTGTGTTTGCACAATTGCTGCAGTTTGTCATGGCTTATTTAAGCCACAGTGCCTGTGACTTGCAGGCTGCCTGTTCAAGCCCCAGCCACAGCTTGTTGTGTCATGTGAACCCAACAATGGTGGGTTGTTGGCGTGATTAACAAGCCACCCACATCCTTAAAATAGCTCATGGGTTCTGGGCAGTTCGTTAACCATTCCAGTAATCCACCCTTGCCGGGTTCACACAACATGACAAGCTGCAGTTGTGGCTTGAATATTCAAAATGGCCACCCACATGCACCACTAAGCCCTGTGGGTTAATCCATGGTGGCTTAGTGTGACATGTGAACAGGCCCTACACTTTTTATACCCAAGTCTTGAGACAGGTAACCCTAATTGTCTTCACAATGGTCCTGTAACTGAGGTAATTTATGCCCATTTTACTTAACTGTGGTTGAGAGATTAACTTAGCGACACAATGGGGCTGTTCACACAACACGCTAACCCACGCTCAGTGGTTGAGTGTGGGATGTTGTTGAACTGTGGGTTGATTGTTTAACCGTGGGTTAGCATGTTGTCTGAACGCAGGACATTTTCTGTCAGGGTGGCTTGTTAATCATGCAGTGTGGCTTGTTAACCACCCTGAACAACCCAAAAGGAAACTATGTTTTCTCAAAGTGGCTTGTTCAAGAAAAATAAGCCACACTGCATGTTTAACAAGCCACCCTGAGGAAAATGTCCTGGGTTGAGACAGCACACTAACCCACCGTTCAACAAACAGCCCACGATTCAACAACAACCCACACCGAGTGTGGGTTAGTGAGTTGTACAAACCCAGTCAATGATGAGGGCTGTGTGAAGACCAGTCATTAGTAGGGGCTGTTTGTGTGGCAGTTCACTGGAAAACTAAACCAATCAGTTTTCACTGCTGAACACTGATGAATAGATGACAGTAGTACAGAAACCTTACTGGAGGGCATCAGGGGTGGTGGCAGACATACTGTGCATGGCTATTGAGCGGGTACCAGTGCCTAGAGTAGGTGCAGATAATAATAATGGTGCAGATGCAATCGTGAGCCCAGGTCTAGCCAGGCACCACACCACAGAGCTATAGGCATCCACTCTGTTGTTTGCCAAGAGACAAGTTGGAGGATGACCACAAGAACATGGCTGTGGTTTGCTTTTCCAAGTGGCTGCTGAGGGTGATGGGAGTTGAACTCAAACACACCTGAATGGCACCAGGTTGGGGAAGTCTCTCTTTTAAAGGGAAGCAATTTCAAGCAAGGCGACAAACCTAAACTCTTGGCAAGAAAGGGGGTGGATGGATCATGCTGGGGTACACGTTGCCTTCCTTTAAGAGTTAAACTACTCTAGGTTAAGCATGCATGGGCTTGATCTGGATTGAGATCACCACACTCCAGGGGGCGAGGAGGATGAAATCCCCCCCTGCCGCCATTCTCGCACCTTTTAGACTTTTCTTCTTTTTTTACCCCCCTCCCCCAATGGAGGGATTTCAGGAAAAAATGGGGGGAGATTAACTCTCCCCTCCTGGAGCATGGTGGTCCTAATCCAAGTTGGGGGCCACATGTACTTACACTAGAATAGAAAATAAGTCAAGCTTCAGTCATGGCGCCCGCAGAGACCTCCAACAGTGCCCGCAAAGCTCTCCACTCCCTGCCCCCTTCAAAAATTTATTTTTAATTAAAAAATTAAATTAAATTAGAGCACCAGGTTCTCCTTCCTGTACCTGAACCTGCCACCATTCAGCTGTTCAGCGGGCAGGAAGAGAAGGAAAGAGTTGCTTCCTAGCCCCACTCAATCGTCTTCAATCCACACAGATCTTTCCCCTTTGCTCTCACTCCCAGCCTCTAGCCTTGCTGTTTCTCTCCACCTTTACTTTCCTTACTATTTCTTTCCCTTCCCCATTCCCAGCCTTCTTCTTTCTCTTCCGTCCTACCCCAGGCTTGCTCTTTCTCTTCTACTCACCCCTTTGTCTTCCTGCTTCTCTCCACTTCCAGTATCTAGCCTTGCTATTTCTGTTCCCCCTACCTCTTTAACTCGCTGTTTCTTCACACTCCTAGCCTCGCTCTTTCCCTCCCCTCTACTCTTTTGCCTTACTATTCCCCCCCAAACCTCTAGCCTCACTATTTATCACCACCACCACCTTTTTTTTCACTAGCCAGGCAGCTGCTGCAGCCATTATAGGTCTAGCCACATCCTCCATGGGAGCCATTCTGTGGTGGTGCCCACAGCAGTTTCTCAAATTCCCCAATGTGCCCATGAGTCCAAAAAGGTTGGGGACCCCTGGCATCATGTGTAGTTCAGCTCTAAGTGGTTGCTGCAGCCACTTTTAAAAGAGAAGCAAACTTCAGCTTCTTGCACAGCCCAGGGGGAAAAGCATTTTGCCATGAAGATGTGTTGTTGCGTATTCGTTCAGTCGCTTCCGACTCTTCGTGACTTCATGGACCAGCCCACACCAGAGCTTCCTGTCAGCCGTCGCCACCCCCAGCTCCCCCAAGGTCGAGTCTGTCACCTCCAGAATATCATCCATCCATCTTGCCCTTGGTCAGCCCCTCTTCCTTTTGCATTCCACTTTCCCTAGCATCAGCATCTTCTCCAGGGTATCCTGTCTTCTCATGATGTGGCCAAAGCACTTCAGTTTTGCCTTTAATATCCTTCCCTCAAGTGAGCAGTCTGGCTTTATTTCCTGGAGTATGGACTGGTTTGATCTTCTTGCAGTCCAAGGCACTCTCAGAATTTTCCTCCAGCACCACAGTTCAAAAGCATCTATCTTCCTTCGCTCAGCCTTCCTTATGGTCCAGCTCTTGCAGCCATAGGTTACTATGGGGAATACCACTGCTTTCACTATGTGGACCTTTGTTGTCAGTGTGATGTCTCTGCTCTTCACTATTTTATCAAGATCTCCTCCCAAGAAGTAAACGTCTTCTGATTTCCTGGCTGCAGTCAGCATCTGCAGTAATCTTTGCGCCTAGAAAGACAAAGTCTATCACTGCCTCCACGTTTTCTCCCTCTATTTGCCAGTTCTCAATCAAGCTGGTTGCCATAATCTTGGTTTTTTTGAGGTTGAACTGCAACCCAGCTTTTGCACTTTCTTCTTTCACCTTCATCATGAGGTTCCTTAGCTCCTCCTCGCTTTCAGCCATCAAACTGGTATCATCTGCATATCGAAGATTGTTAATGTTTCTTCCAGCGATTTTAACTCCAGCCTTGGCTTCATCCAGCCCAGCACGTCGCATGATGTGTTCTGCGTACAGGTTGAATAGGTAGGGTGAGAGTATACAGCCCTGCCATACTCCTTTCCCAATCTTAAACCAGTCCGTTGTTCCATGGTCTGTTCTTACCGTTGCTACTTGGTCGTTATACAGATTCCTCAGGAGGCAGACAAGATGACTTGGTATCCACATACCACCAAGAACTTGCCACAATTTGTGATGATCCACACAGTCAAAGGCTTTAGAATAGTCAATAAAACAGAAATAGATGTTTTTCTGAAACTCCCTGGCTTTCTCCATTATCCAGCGGATATTGGCAATTTGGTCTCTAGTTCCTCTGCCTTTTCGAAACCCAGCTTGTACATCTGGCAATTCTCGTTCCATTAATTGCTGGAGTCTACCTTGCAAGATCTTCAGCATTACCTTACTGGCATGTGAAATAAGTGCCACTGTTCGATAGTTTGAACATTCTTTGGTGCTTCCCTTTTTTGGTATGGGGATATAAGTTGATTTTTTCCAATCTGTTGGCCATTCTTGTGTTTTCCAAATTTGCTGGCATATGGCAGCATCATCTTGCAAGATTTTAAACAGTTCAGCTGGGATACCGTCATCTCCTGCTGCCGTGTTATTAGCAATGCTTCTTAAGGCCCATTCAACCTCACCCTTCAGGATGTCTGGCTCTAGCTCACTGACCACACCATCAAATCTAGCCCCGATATTATTACCCTTCCTATACAGATCTTCCATATATTCTTGCCACCTTTTCTTGATCTCTTCTGCTTCTGTTAGGTCCTTGCCATTCTTGTTTTTGATCATACCCATTTTTGCCTGGAATTTACCTCCGATGTTTCTGTTTTCTGGAAGAGGTCTCTTGTCCTTCCTATTCTAGTATCTTCTTCCGCTTCCGCGCATTGCTTGTTTAAAAATAATTCCTTATCTCTTCTGGCTAACCTCTGGAATTTTGCATTTAATTGGGCATATCTCCCACTTTCACTGTTGCCTTTTGCTTTCCTTCTTTCTTGGGCTGCTTCCAGTGTCTCAGCAGACAGCCATCTTGCCTTCTTGGTTTTCTTTTTCTTTGGGATGTTTTTTGTTGCCACCTCCTGAACAATGTTGCGAACTTCTGTCCATAGTTCTTCCGGGACCCTATCTACTAATTCTAGCATATTCATGAGGAATATTCATGAGCTCATATCTAACTGATCTGTGGGTCTTCCCTATTCTCTTGAGTCTGATCCTAAATTGTGCAATAAGAAGTTCGTGATCTGAACTACAATCAGCTCCAGGTCTTGTTTTTACCAACTGCATAGATGTCCGCCACCTTTGGCTACAAAGGATGTAGTCAATCTGATTTCGGTGTCGACCGTCTCGTGAAGTCCATGTATAAAGTCATCTCTTAGGTTGTTGGAAGTGAGTGTTTGTTATGCACAGTGAGTTGTCTTGGCAAAATTCTATCAGCCTATGTCCTGCTTCATTTTGTTCTCCCAGACCATGCTTGCCTGTAATTCCAGGTGTCGTTTGACTCCCCACCTTAGCATTCCAGTCTCCTGTAATGAAAATAACATCTTTTTTTGGTGTACTATCCAGTAGGTGCTGCAGATCCTCATAGAACTGATCTACTTCTGCTTTTTCAGCATCTGTGGTTGGGGCGTATATTTGGATCACTGTGATGTTAAATGGCTTACCCTGAATTCGAATTGAGATCATTCTGTCATTTTTTGGATTGTACCCAAGCACTGCTTTAGCCACTTGATTATGAAGGCTACTCCATTTCTTCTGTGGTCCTCTTATCCACAGTAGTAGATCTGGTGGTCATTTGATGTGAAGTGGCCCATTCCAGTCCATTTCAGTTCACTGACACCCAAAATGTCGATATTTAATCTTGACATCTCCCCAATAACCACATCCAACTTGCCCTGGCTCATAGATCTTACATTCCAGGTTCCTATGGTGTGTTGATCTTTAGAACATCGGATTTGTCGTTCACCCCAAGCACGTTGGCTGCTAGCCGTCCTTTCGGCTTTGAGCTAGCTGCGTCATCACATCTGGGGCTAGTTGAACTTATCCTCTGTTCCTCCCCAGTAGCATTTTGACCATCTTCCGACCTGGGAGTCCCATCTTCCGATGGTATACCGACATATCTCTGGTTGTACTGATCCATTTAGTTTTCATGGCAAGAATACTGGGGTGGGTTGCCGTTTCCTTCCCCGGGGATCGTATTTAGTCTGACCTCTCTGCCATGACCTTCCCGTCTTGGGTGTCCCTTCACGGTTTAGCTCATGGAGTCATTGAGGTGCTCAAGCTCCAGCACCATGATAAGGTAACGATCTCCTTTGCTGAAGATGAAGATGCGGAGGAATCCCAATTTCGTAGCAAAAGAACATGTCTTTTCTTTCAGAGAAAATGTTGTGCTAGCCAAAACATCTCCTTTTACCCTGAAATGTGAAACTGAGAAGGGTTGGCTCACTATGGCAGCTGACTCTCCTGGGCGGACGTGATCCGGGGAGTGTGATGCTGTGATTGCCAGCCAGCGGAATGCGTGTGGAAGGGGACAGGAGCAAGTACTGGAACAACTGTTACTTGCCCTACACAAGAAGGCAATAAACACTCAGAACAATCAAGACAAACACTGAAGATGAATCCAGACTGCAATCATTGGACAGGAGAATCTTAATAAAGGGAAACTGAGGAGAGGTTCATGCAGCTGGTCCCTCCTATTGCAAAGATGCTTTTGCAGTCACCCTGTACGACAATGAGTGTGGAATTTAGGGCTGGTTCACAGAACGCCATTGAGAGAGTAAGTACTGCCTGGCAGGTGCGAATGAGACATCAGAGATCACCCTCACACGACCACACAAAGCTTTGCAATGGCATCAGTCCATATACTTAGCTGCGAGTTATCAAGTGCTAGTAATCAAGCCGTGAGAAATCAAGTGAGATGGGTGAGAAATGAAGCGTGTGACTGTGTCATCTCCATGCAAAGTCTCAAAAGCATGAGCACACAGATGTGTGTTTTAGGTGGCTGCTAAGCCACCCTGGAATTGTTGTTGTTCAGTCGTTAAGTTGTGTCCGACTCTTCGTGACCCCATGGACCATAGCACGCCAGGCCTTCCTGTCCTCAAGTTCATATTCATTGCATCGGTGATGCTATCTAGCCATCTCATCCCCTGCCGTCCCCTTCTCCTTTTGCCTTCAGTCTTTCCCAGCATCAGGGTCTTTTCCAGGGAGTTTTCTCTTCGCATTAGGTGGCCAAAATATTTGAGCTTCAGCTTCAGTCTCTGTCCTTCCAATGAGCAGTCAGGGTTGATTTCCTTTAGGATGGACTGATTTGACCTCCTTGCAGTCCAGGGGACTCGTAAGGGTCTTCTCCAGCACAACAGTTTGAACGCATCAATTCTTCGGCCCTAGCCTTCTTATAGTCCAGCTCTCGCAGCCATACCTTACTACTGGGAAAACCATAGTTTTGATTAGACGGACCTTTGTCGGCAAGGTGATGTCTCTGCTTCTTACTATGCTGTCTAGGTTTGCCATAGCTTTCCTCCCAAGGAGCAAGCGTCTTTTAATTTCATGGCTACAGTCACAGTCTATGGTGATCTTGGAGCCCAAGAAAGTAAAATCTGTCACTGCTTCCATTTCTTCCCCTTCTATATGCCAGGAAGTGATGGGGCCAGGTGCCGTGATCTTAGTTTTTTTAATGTTGAGTTTCAAACCAGCTTTTGCACTCTCCACTTTCACCCTCAACAAGAGGCTCTTTAGATCCTCTTCACTTTCTGCCATTAGGGTGGTATCGTCTGCGTATCTGAGGTTGTTAATAATTCTCCAGGCAATCTTAATTCCGACTTGTGATTCATCCAACCCGGCGTTTCTCATGATGTACTCTGCATATAAGTTAAATAAGCAGGGCGACAATATACAGCCTTGTCATACTCCTTTCCCAATTTTGAACCACTCGGTTGTTCCATGTCCAGTTCTTACTGTTGCGTCTTGACCCTCGTACAGGTTTCTCAGGAGACAGGTAAGGTGGTCTGGTACTCCCATCACTTTAAGAATTTACCAGTTTGTTGTGATCCACACAATCAAAGGCTTTAGCGTAGACAATGAAGCAGAAATACACGCTTTTCTGGAATTCTCTTGCTTTCTCCATGATCCAGCGAATGTTGGTGATTTGATCTCTAGTTCCTCTGCCTCTTTGGAACCCAGCTTGTACTTCCGGTAGTTCTCGGTTCACATACTCCTGAAGCCTAGCTTGGAGGATTTTGAGCATAACCTTGCTGGCATGTGAAATGAACGCAATTGTATGGTAGTTTGGACACTCTTTGGCGTTGCCCATCTTTGGAACTGGAATGTAAACTGACCTTTTCCAGTCTTGGCCACTATTGAGTGTTCCAAATGTGTTGGCATATTGAGTGCAGCACTGTAACAGCATCATCTTTTACGATTTTAAATAGCTCAGCTGGAAGACTGTCATCTCCACTAGCTTTGTTGTTAGTAATGCTTCCTAACGCCCACTTGACTTCACTCTCTAGGATGTCCGGCTCAAGTTCAGTGACCGCAGTATCATGGCTATCAGAGATATTAAGATCTTTCCTGTATAGTTCTTCTGTGTATTCTTGCCACCTCTTCTTAAACTCATCTGCTTCTGTTAGGTCCCTGCCTTCTTTGTCCTTTATCATGCCCGTCTTTGCACAAAACGTTCCCTTGATACCTCCGATTTTCTTGAAAAGATCTCTAGTCTTTCCCATTCTATTGTTTTCCTCGATTTCTTTGCATTGTTCATTTAAGAAGGCCTTTTTGTCTCTCCTTGCTGTTCTTTGGAAATCTGCATTCAGTTGGATATATCTTCCCCTTTCTCCCTTGCTTTTCACTTCCCTTCTTTCCTCAGCTACGTGTAAAGCCTCATCAGACAGCCACTTTGCTTTCTTGCATTTCTTTTTCTTTGGGATGGATTTAGTTGCTGCCTCCTGAACAATGTTATGGACCTCCGTCCATAGTTCCTCAGGCACTCTGTCTGTCAGGTCTAATCCCTTAAATCTATTCCTCACCTCCACTGTGTATTCATAAGGGATATGATTTAGGTCATACCTGAATGCTTTAGTGGTTTTCCCTACGTTCTTCAATTTAAGCCAAAATTTTGCAATAAGAAGCTGAGCCACAGTCAGCTCCAGGTCTTGTTTTTACTGACCATATAGAGCTTCTCCATCTTTGGCTGCAAAGTACATAATCAATCTTATTTATTTATTATTAAATTTATTAATCGCCCATCTGGCTGGTCACCCAGCCACTCTGAGCGATGTACAGCGTACAATAAAACAGTTTAAAACAATAAAATTCTACAGTAAAAACATTTTTCTAAAATACCTTAACCCACCCCAAATGCCTGCCTGAACAACCATGTTTTTAATGCACGACGGAAGCTCATTAAAGAGGGGGCATGGCGGAGTTCCCTAGACAGGGCGTTCCATAGAGTGGGGGCCACCACAGAAAAGGCCCTCTCCCTCGTCCCCACCAGTCTAGCTGTCCTGGCTGATGGGACAGAGAGAAGGCCATCCGAGGCTGATCTTGTTAAGCGGCCTGTCTGGTGTTGCTGGAGGCGCTCCTTAAGATAGTCTGGGCCGGAACCATATAGGGCTTTAAAGGTCAAAACCAACACCTTGAATTTGGCCCGGAAAACAACTGGTAACCAGTGCAACTCCTTCAGTACTGGAGTGATGTGATCTCGCCGGCAGCTGCCTTTAATCAGGCGAGCTGCCGCGTTCTGTACCGGCTGCAGCTTCCGAACTGTCTTCAAGGGTAACCCCACGTAGAACGCATTATAGTAGTCTAAACGAGAGGAGACCAGGGCATGTATTACCAATGGGAGCAGATGGTCGGGAAGGAAGGGGCACAGCCGCCATATCAGATGGAGTTGATACAGCGCTGTCCAGCTCACAGCTGACACCTGACCCTCCATGGACAGCTGGGAGTCCAAAATGACCCCCAGGCTGCGGACCTGGTCTTTCAAGGGTAGCCGTACCCCATTCAACTCCAGGTCAACATCCCCCAGCCTCCTCTTGTCTCCCACCAAAAGTACCTCGGTCTTGTCAGGGTTCAGCTTCAGCTTATTCCTCCCCATCCACCCACTCACCGTCTCCACACATTTGGACAGCGATTCTACGGCCAACCTTGGTGAAGATTTGAACGAGAGGTAGAGCTGCGTGTCATCCGCATATTGATGGCACTGCACCCCAAACCTCCTGATGATAGCCCCCAGTGGCTTCACATAGATGTTAAATAGCATCGGGGAGAGGATGGAACCCTGTGGCGCCCCACAAGTGAGTGGCCACGGGTCCAAAACCTCCTCTCCCAGTGCTACCCTCTGGTACCTGCCGGAGAGGAAGGACTGGAACCACCGCAATACGGTGTCTCCAATGCCCAACCCCTCCAGGCGGTCCAGGAGGATACCATGTTCAACGGTATCAAAAGCCGCTGAGAGGTCGAGGAGAACAAGGAAGAAGCATTCACCCCTATCCAGAGCCCTCCTCATATCATCTACCAAGGCGACCAAGGCCGTTTCTGTCCCATGCCCAAGCCTGAAGCCCCACTGAAATGGGTCTAGATAATCAGTTTCTTCCAAGTGTGCCTTCAACTGCATCGCCACCACCCGCTCAATCACCTTGCCCCAAAATGGCAGATTTGAGACTGGGCGAAAGTTGATCAGAACTTGAGGATCCAAGGAGGGCTTCTTTAAGAGCGGTCTTATCACTGCCTCCTTGAGGGCTGATGGCATCACTCCCTCCTCAAGGGAGGCGTTCACCACTGCCCTGATCCCCTCACCCAGTCTCTCTCTGCAGCCCATAATGAGCCAAGATGGGCAAGGATCAAGTAAGCAGGTGGTCGGCCTTACAAATGAAAGCACCTTGTCCACTTCATCAGGAGGAAGAAGCTGGAACCGATCCCACAAAACCGGTTTGCCACAGGCCGCCTCTTGCTCACTAACTGTATCCACAGCGTGCAGAGTAACACACCTAATCTGATCAATTTTATCTGCAAAGTGCCTTGCCAAGGCCTCACAGGAGGCCTTAGAATGCTCCAGTGGTTCCGGAGCCACAGGACCGACCAAGCTCCGGACCACTTGGAACAGCCTCCTGGGACAGCACTCTGCAGACGCGATAGAGGCAGCGTAATATTCCTTTTTTGTTGCCTTCACCGCCACGTGATAGGCTGAAGATACAGCTCTAGCCCGTGTCTGATCGTCTTTGGAGCGAGACTTCCACCACTGGCGCTCTAGTTTCACCTCCTGTTTCAGAGCTCGTAACTGCGGATTGAACCATGGTGCAGTCTGAGCCCTGTTCAGGGGGAGAGGGCGTTTCGGAGCCACCTGATCTAATGCCCCAGTGATTGCGGCATTCCACCCACCCACCAGGGTCTCGACCGAGTGGCCGTTGGCGTGCCCCAGAGAATCCCCAAGCGCCTTCAGGAATCCATTTGGATCCATAAGACACCTGGGGCGGACCATTTTAATGGGTCCTCCACCCCTGCAGAGGGGTTGTGGAACCGAGAAGTCCAACGTCACCAGATAGTGATCTGACCATGACAAGGGGGGGGAGGATATACCCCCGACTTCCAGATCACTCCCCGCTTCTCCAGAAACAAACACAAGGTCTAGTGCATGACCGGCTACATGGGTGGGCCCAGTTAGAATATGGTGCAGCTCCCAGGAAGCCATGGTATCCATGAAGTCCCGAGGTGCTCCTGTGAAGATGGCCTCCGAATGTACGTTGAAGTCCCCCAACACCAATAAGTTAGGGGACTGTACACGCACATCAGAGACCACTTCAAGCACCTCAGCCAGGGAGTCAGTCGTGCAGCGGGGTGGACGGTACACAAGCAGAATCCCCAGACTGCCCTTCGGGCCCAACCTCCAGTATATGCACTCAGCAACCTTGGTCTCCCAGAGAGGGGATCTGGTGAAGACCAAGGACTCTCGGTAGATAACAGCCACTCCCCCTCCCCGATCCCCGGCCCTCGGCTGCTGTGCATACGAAAATCCAACTGGACACATGGCTGCAAGGGTTGGAGCAGCAGCCTTGGCCAGCCAGGTCTCCATAATACATGCCAGGTCTGCACCCTCACCCAGGATCATGTCATGGATGAGGGAGGTTTTCTGGGTAGCAGACCTGGTGTTGCAGAGCAGCTAACGAAGGCCAGAAGACGGGGTCACGCCTCCCCCAGCCATCCTTTGGCTCTGGACAGGCCCAGAGCAGGGGACAGATACTACACTTCTCTCCCTTGTTCCCCTTACCTGGCATGGCCTGCCCCTAGTGCTCTGCCAGCACCTGCCGCCCAGCCTTGGTATGTTCTGGCCCCCAACACTCCCCCCGCTGCCTCCATCAGGTGGACACATGCCCCCTCGCTCCCGCCTATCAGGCAGGCTACCCACCCCTAAAAACACAACAAAATCCCCCAGAAATTAAAAAAAAATTAAAAATCCCCTTAATCTGATTTCGATATTGACCATCTGGTGATGTCCATGTGTAGAGTCGCCTCTTGTGCTGTTGGAAAAGAGTGTTTGCTATGATCAGCGTGTTCTCTTGGCAAAACTCTATTAGCTTTTGTCCTGCTTCATTTTGTACACCAAGGCCATGCCTGCCTGTTATCCCGGTGATTTCTTGACTTCCTACTTTAGCATTCCAATCCCCTATGATGAAGAGGACATCTTTTTTTGGTGTTAGTTCTAGAAGGTGTTGTAGGTCTTCATAGAACCGATCAACCTCAGCTTCTTCGGCCTCAGTGGTTGGGGCATAGACTTGAATTACTGTGATGTTGAATGGTTTGCCTTGGATTCGTACTGAGATCATTCTATTGTTTTTGAGATTCTACCCCAGTACTGCTTGTCCCACCCTTTTATTGACTATGAGTGCTACTCCATTTCTTCTAAGGGATTCTTGCCCACAGTAGTAGATATGATGGTCACCTGAATTAAATTCACCCATGCTTGTCCATTTTAGTTCGCTGATTCCCAAGATGTCGATGTTCAATCTTGCCATCTCATGTTTGACCACCTCCAGCTTACCTTGATTCATTGATCTGACATTCCAGGTTCCTAAACAATATTGTTCTTTACAGCGTTGGACTTTCTTTTCACCACCAGACACATCCACCGCTGAGTGTCCTTTTGGCTTTGGCCCAGCCGCTTCACTCTTTCTGGTGCTACTTGGAAATTCCCTCTGCTCTTCCCCAGTAGTATATTGGACACCTTCCGACCTGAGGGGCTCATCTTCCGGCATCATTTCTTTTAGCCTTGTGATACGTTCCATGGGGTTTTCTTGACAGGAATACTGGAGTGGATTGCCATTTCCTTCTCCAGTGGACCACAATTTGTCAGAACTCTCCACCATGACCTGTCCGTCTTGGGTGGCCCTGCACGGCATAGCTTATGGCTTCACTGAGTTACGCAAGCACCTTCGCCACAACAAGGCAGTGATCCATGAAGGGGCACCCTGGAATACCCTTCCCAAAAAAACAATGGCCCGGTTCCTGCAATAGCAGGGTGGTTAACAATCCATGGTGCTAGTTGTGTGCTGGCTGGATTTGCATAATTACCCTTGCTGGCACAGCTTCTCTTGTCATTTGAACCCGGCGAGGGTGGTTTGTTGGGGTGGGTAACAAACCACCCCACAACCCTACAGCAGCCCATGTGTTCTTGGTGATTTATTGTTACCCACCCCCCCAACAAGCCACCCTCACCTTGTTCGGACAAAATATGAGAAAGCTAATTATGCAAATCCAGCCGGTATGTGGCTTGCGCAAACCATTGTGCTACATAGTCCTGGTTCGCATGTAACGAGAAGCCACCATGGGTGAATTTCCCCATGGGGCTTCTCACTGGAGTGGCAGCCACCATTTGGAATATTTGAACCTATTAACCACCCAAACAATCCACTCTCACTAGGTTTGCACATAACAACAAGCTACAGTGTACCCCACTGCAACCTAAATATTCAAAATGGTGGCCACCCCCACAACAAGAAGCTCCACAGGGAAATTCATGATGGTTTCTCGTTCCATGCAAACCAGATCATGGGCTAGAGCCGACTGCCCCAACCTGCTGCCCTCCAGATGTTTTTAGGCATCAACTCCCATAAGCCCTAGCCAGCATAGGTAAGGGTGAGGAATTCTGGGAACCGTAGTCCAAAACATCAAGAAAACACCACGTTGAGGAAGGCTGGGCTAGAGTGATGGATTTGAACATGAACTCAAATGCCATTTTTGCTCAGTGACCTTGGGCAGGTTATTAGTCTTCAATGGATTACTGTGAAGCTAAATACAGAACTGAATTCCTCTGCCACGAGCCCTACGGACATGGTGGATAAGGAACCACGCACACAAAAATTGCAACATTCTAAACTACATATTTAAACCACTATTTACTCTGTGTGTTGATATAAGGCAGAAATTATTTTGGAACCAACACTCACATGAAGTTTTATATAGCTTTATTATACTTAAATCAGGTTAATTAAAGTAAAATTTCTTATCCAGTTTACAGTCCAGCCAAATACTTTTGTCATAGGATAGGAATGGATTTTAAACCAGGGAGGATTACAGCTGACTGAAGTCACAATTAGGGCATCTTTTTATACTAAGGTTAGTGATTAAAACACATAATAGTATAAAATAAGAAAGCAAAACATGTACAGTACCTAGAATGGGCCTTATGTAAAACAAGCTGCTTTGGGCACTACAAGTTAGTTTTAAAATCAGCTAACAAATAGATGGCTCATTCTTTCACTCCAGGGTCTGCATTAATCACCACCACCAAAATTCATCTGAAGCTTTTGAGAAATGTCTTGTGAGCTGGGCCAATCAAAAGGGATGGCCTGGGATTAATCCTGATAATACATACATAAGGTCCAAGTATGCCTCTTGATTATTCCCAGATATGGTGGCGCGTAGATGAGTTGAGAAGACAGCAGCTAAGGAGAGCATGTTTAACACAAGAAGAAAGGATGTGGACTTTAAAAACTCACATGATTTGGGAAAAGGCAGAAGTGCGCGTACAGCTGGTAACGTCAAAGGAAGCCTCTCCCCCACCTTTCTGGGGGAAACATAAAGGTCTTTTTGCCCTGAAGGAAAGGGAAGAGGCGAGATACTCTGCTGAAAGGTTTTCACTGTCCAGCTGTCGAAGACAGCAACACCTGGCACTGTGCCATATAATGCAACCCAGAATGTCCATGCTGGCTGGGGATGGTGGAAGTTGTAGTCCAACCCATCTGGAAGTCACTGGGTTGGGCAAGGCTGGTATAGCCTCTGTCTATGTGGTGAGCAGCCCTCACTTGTTACACTCTCCCCCCCCCCCCCACACACACATATACATACTAGATGTATTTCCAGCAGCCTCCCATGCAAGGACCATGATATGAGGATTAGCTCAAAGAAAGGGGAATGTGGGGACAGAAAGAGACAGGATGGAAATATCACTGTGCCAGTTAAAACCAGGGAGGTAGATCTCCAGATGTTTTAGACTTCAACTCCCAGAAGCCTCTGCCAGCATGGTCAGTGGTTCGGAATGCTGAGAGTTGAAGTCCAAAACATCTGGAGATCAACTTTCTGCCCACTCTAACAAAATGAAGCCATGAACTTTCTTTATACCATTGGTCCTTCTAGCCTTGTACTTTCTACTATGACTGGCAGCAGCTGTCCAGGGTCTCCAGCACAAGTCTTTCCCAGCACTGTTACCTGGAAGCCTTTTCACTGGAGATGCCAGTGATTAACCCTTGGGCCTTAGCTCCAGGGGTGGAGTAGATGCTTTACAACATCAGGTATGGGGGAATATTCAGCCCTCCAGATGTTGTTGGGACTGCAACTCCCATCATCCCTTGCTATTGGCTATGCTGGTTAGGGCTGATGGGAGTTGCAGTCCAACAACATCTAAAGGGCCACGCGTTCCCCATCCCTGCCTTACAGGTTCTAGGTTTGCATGAAGACGTTCCATGCCAAGGATCTCCCTGGCATCTCCAGGCTGGACTGGAAAAGACCCCTGTCTGAAATGCTGGGGGGCTGCTGCCAGCGTAGACAATACTGAGAAAGATGGACCAATGGTCCGACTCTGTATAAGGCAGTTTCCCATCTTCCACTGGGCCTTCTCTATGCTGAGCACGTGCCCCACTGCCATTATTCTACTAATCAGCGGGAATTTACTATGAGTGCCTCTGAGTAAGCGGAGCCTGGTCTTTCCCCACATGGACTTCTATGGCAGATGGCGTAGCTCTTCAGTAGGTCTGAGTCGCTGCATTTCTTTTAAGCACAGCTCATCTTAATCCTGTTCATCTCATTTAAATTTAACACTAGTAATGCACTTTCCTGGCCTGATATCCACATGCAGTTTGAATACTGAGTTTCTTAACGAAGCCAGTCTGCTGGCATAATGCAGAACAGGGAGCTTAGAAAAAACAGTCCCTAAGAATGGGCTTTTTGCTAATCAAGGACACTGGGCTGCAAACCACACACATACATTTAATTGACAAGACCATGGCAAGAATCCTAATGAAGATTAATTAATGCAGGCCCTTCTGTGGAGCCTCAGCGCTGCTTTTTCCTCACTCAGTGTCAGAATGTTGACTGCACGCAGCAGTAATGAAAATATATGGCACATTGTGTTATTCTCTTTTCCAGCCATTCTACTTAACATATACCGAAAAGGTTCTAAAATGAGGTTTATAAAACAACCAAGAAAAAGAAAGAATAATCTTCCTGAGATTCATTATATGTCCAGAATTCAAAACACCGGCTGAAAGCTGTCTTGGACTAAACAAGGGTCAACAAGAGAGGATGAGCAAAACAAAATTAAATGGAGATCACTGGGCTCAATGGGGGATGTTGGTAGCAGCAACAGGTGATCATTTTAATTTCCCATAAGGCCCCAGAGTGATGCTATATCAGGTGAATTATCACAGAATCATAGAACCATGGAATAGTAGGGTTGGAAGGGGCCTACAAGATCATCGAGTCCAACCCCCTGCTCAATGCAGGAATCCAAGTCAGAGCATCCCTGACAGATGGCTGTCCAGCCTCGTCTTGAATGCCTCCCTAGGTCACTGGTTCCATTGTCGTATTGCTCTAACCGTCAGGACGTTTTTCCTGATGTTCAGCTGGAATCTGGCTTCCTGTAACTTGAGCCCATGATTACGTGTCCTGCATTCTGGGATGATCGAGAAGAGATCCTGGCCTTCCTCTCTGTGACAACCTTTCAAGTACTTGAAGAGCGCTATCATATCTTCCCTCAGTCTTCTCTTCTCAAGGCTAAACATGCCCAGTTCTTTCAGTCTCTATTCATAGGGCTTTGTTTCCAGTCCCCTGGCCATCTTTGTTGCCCTCCTCTAAACCCTCTCCAGCTTGTCTGCATCCTTCTTAAAGTGTGGTGCCCAGAACTGGACACAGTACTCCAGATGAGGTCTAACCAGTGCTGAGTAGAGGGGAACTAGTACTTCCCGGGATTTGGAAGCGATGCTTCTATTAATGCAGCCCAAAAGAGCATTTGCTCTTTTTGCAGCCACATCACATTGTTGGCTCATATTCAGCTTGTGATCGACAACAATTCTAAGATCCTTCTCGCTTGTAGTGTTGTTGAGCCAAGTATTGCCCATCTTGTAACTGTGCATTTGATTTCTTTTTCCTAGGTGCAGAACTTGGCATTTATCCTTATTACATTTCATTCTGTTATTTTCTGCCCAGCGCTCCAGTCTATCAAGATCACTTTGAACGCTGTTTCTGTCTTCCAAAGTATTAGCTATCCTGCCCAATTCTGTGTCATCTGCAAATTTGATCAGAATTCCCTGCACCTCCTCCTCCAAGTCATTAATACAAATGTTGAAGAGCACTGCTCCCAGGACTGAGCCCTGTGATACCCTGCTCGTTACCTCCCCAGTTTGAGAAGATCCCACTAATAAGCACTCTTTGAGTCCAATTCTCTAGCCAACTGTGGATCCACCTGATCGTTGTTTCATCTAGCTCACTTTGAGGTAGTTTGCTTATCAGGATATCATGGGGCACTTTGTCGAAAGCTTTGCTGAAGTCAAGGTATATTATGTCCACAGCATTCCCAGAGTTCACAAGGGAGGTTACTTGATCAAAAAATGAGGGAAATTAAAATGGGGCCCCAGGGCAGGTGTCAGCACAGTGAGAAGCCCTACCAGGGCTTTCGGGCTCCAGCAGATGGCTGTGGATCACAACTGGCCCATGCATGAAGCAGGGTGAGGTGCTCGCATCAGGCAGCAGAGCAGGGAACTGCACCACTCCCCACCCCACTGCTGCCACTGCCGCTGCCCTCCCACCTCCAGTGGGTGGTCTAGAGAGCCTTGCCACCTGTTCTCCTGCTGTGGAATTTGCTGCAATGACAGAGCAGCCAGTGAGGCTCTATGAAACAGCCGTCTGTCCTTTGTTTCCCCCTGGAGAGCCCCACAGCTGGAAGAAATAGCTGCAGGGCTCTCACAAGAGCTTGTCCAGGTCTCGCGAGACTCTGGTAGAACTTCCACAAGACCTGGGAGGCCGCTTCTTCCCACTGCATGCCTCGCCATAGAGCCAGCGTGGAAGCAAAGGTAAGGGGGCATGGGATGGGGACATAATCATGCAGCACAGGGGACGGAAGGAAAGGTCACGGACAGTGGCACATGTGTTCTCCTGCTTCAGGTGATGAGAGAGCTTATGCTGGGCCTGCCGCAGATACTACCTGGTAATCTCTTAGGAAACGTATTTATGATACAAGTACACTTGCCAGAGAACCAGGAGTAGTATTAACTCTCTGTTAACTCAGTGGCAAAATTGGGTTTATTGTCTCATAATGTCTAAAACCACCTTTAGAAACATCTTCTTGCTTAGGTACACATTTTTAAATTATCTGGGTCTGGCTCTTTGTTTATGTTGGATGCATGCTATTTGATACATGATTTATTGTAAGCTACCTTGGTTTCTCTTTTTGAAAGAAAGGTGGAATATAAACTAAAGCTAGGATCCTAATATAAATTAAGGAAGTTCACAGAAGGAAAAGTTCCCCTCCCCTCCTCCCCCATTGCAATAACACGCCTGTCTAGAAGGCTGGGGGCCGCTCCTGAATAATAGGGGGAGGCTGGTGGAAAGGAACAGGAAACTTTCCTTGCATGGACTTCCTTCCCCCTCCCCTCACAGCCCCTTGTGCCTCATCCCGTGTTGTTCAGGAGGCTTTGGGGGGAGTAGGGAGGAAACGGGCTGCATGGCGTGGAGGGGGTATGGACCTTCCTTCTGTTAACCTCCTTAAGTGAATTTATCTTAGGATCCAAGTCTACATAAATAAATGACTATAGTACCCACCTTTGCTGATCCTTTTGTAAGAACTTAAGAACGGCTCTGCTAAATCAGACCGAAGGCCTTTGTAGTCTAGGATTCTGTTCCAACAGTGGCTAACAAAATGCCTCTGGGAAGCCCAGAAGCAATAGCTCTCTCCCACTGTTGTTCCCAGCAAGTGGTATTCAGAGATGTACCACTTCTCCTCCTGGAGCTAGTATATAGCCATCATGACTAGTAGCTAGGGATGTTGGAGAAATCTGCAATAGAATCAAATGAGTTTGGATTTCTATGAATCCAACTTGTGGATTCTGCAGCAGACTGGCTTTCCCCAAGTTGCACAGATTCCATGGACTTGTGGACCAGTTGTGTTTTTTTTTACTTTCCAGAATTTTACGTAATTTTAGTCTAGGAAAAATATGTAAATTTTAAAAAAACTGCCAAAATGCACGATTCCCCCCTAGACTAAAGCATGAAAATGACTCTGGGGGGATTTGTGCATTTGTGCGAGTACGCATTTATGCAAATGCAAATGTGCACAAATTCAGGAAACTGGAAAAAATCTGATTCTGTCAATGAGCTGACAATGGAACAAAAGGCACAGGACAATCTACGAAACACAGACAGAACGGATTTTACAAACTCTGTACATCCCTACTGGTAGCCATCATGTAGCTACATACCTCATTGTTTTACAAACTACAGGTATATTCACTTTAAAGAAAAATCCTTTCCAACTAATAAAGCCCATATACAGCATATAACAATGTTCAAAATGATGGTCTAATCAAAGCAAATAAACACAATCTAAGGTATAACATAACCCTAACTCATAACAAGGCCAACAACTAATCATCTCCAGGCTTGGTCACCAACGCCTCATCTCTCCATCCCTTCTGGCACTAAGCTTCATCTTCTTCAGTCCATTGAAACTCTGGCTGCCAAAACTGTCTTAATTGTCCATCATTCACTGCTACACAGTTGGGCCTTCTGCACTGCACTGCACATGGGATTAAAATGTCCTTCAACACCCTATGCTGATCAGCCCTCAAACCATCTCTAGCTATTTCTAGTTTTCCCTCCTGTCCCCTTTGCCATGTCTCCATTTCCTTCATTCCCTCCTCTCTGCTTTCTTCCAAACAACCACAGAGTATTTACTTATTTGTTTTAAAATATGTCTGTGTCACTTCTCCAATTAGCAAGGTATCTTGCAACAATAGTTATGAGCGCAACCCTATGCATGTTAAGACAGAAAAAAGTCCTACGATTCCCAACTTCTCCCAGCCAGCATGGCTGTACTTCTACATAAATGCAGCATTCATTCCATGATAAATCCTCTAGCTGCCTGTAATTAAAATCATACAGTTAGTGAGAATGAGGGGTAGAAATTCACCCTAAAAATTAGGGGTAGAAATTCACTGACAAATCTAAAGTGCATTCCACGCAGGGCACATTTAGAAATAACACTATGATGAACTGTCCCATACATAAGATATTAACTCATGATCATTTCACAGTAATGAAACTTTATTATAACTTAAACTTTCTTTTCAAAATGGTTGAGGAATTAGATAAGTTAAAAATTCAATTTGACTGCCTAATGAATATTTAAGGATGCTGCTTTTATGCCCTGACTTGACCCTACACAAACTCTTCACCTCATTAACTATTTAACATTATGATAGCCTTAAACAGCAATGTGATCACTTGTTGTTAGATATACCAAAAGCCACCTTACATTACATGTCTGGATTTTAATTACTCATCTAGTGGAGGGACAGCTAGAAGGCAGTTTCATTTAAAGGCAAATTTAAAAGAGTAGACTGCATATAAGTTTATTGCGGGGGGGGGGGAATGCCAACTCTGGCTGAAAAGATTAACGATTAAAAAAAAATCTGCAGAACCAGAGACAGATTGTTAATGTCTCACAGTTTCTTCACTATAAAACATGGGTGGGTGACTTGTGGCCCTTCAGATGTTTTGACTTACAATTCCCATCAGTGCTACCCATTGGTTATGCTAGCTGGGGATGTTGGGAGCTGCAGGCCCAAACATTTGAAAGGCCACAGGTTCCCACTCCTGCTATAAAGCTTCTCAGGCCACAATCCTATGCATGTTTAGACAGAAAAAGTCCTACGACTCCCACAGTGGCTATGGGGACCTTCAAGATGAGCATCTGCACTTCAATATTTACCACTACACCACTGGTGGCAACAGCCAGACGCAGCCCTGAAGCTACCGGTGTGCTTGTCTGTCAGTTCAGCTGTGAAGATGGCCTGGCAGTGCATCCACCGAATATACCCTAATCCCTCCTTTTTATATTTTATATGCGCCTTCTTTCTTATTTGCAGATCAGGGTACCAAATCTTTCCAAGAGAAAGTCCTGAGCTTTGTGAGAATAACACAAGTCTGGATTTTCCTTTATATCTGATCAAGCTTCCACACAAAAGACTCTCGGTACAATGTGATGTCTCCTGGCTCACAAAAAGGAATGTGTGAACCAATTATAACTCATACAGAAGCACAGAAGGGAAGCAGAACTAAATCCAGAGCACGGGCACCTGATGAGGTAGACTTCCTCTTATTATACAGTTACTCAACAGGGTTTTATACTGCCCTGAAGCTGGCCAGTAGACTCCAGCAAACTCTTGGTAGCAGCACATTTTGGAAACATGCAGAGAACATTGATAACCAGTCACAGAAATAAATCAGAAAGCTTCAAAAATAACAGCATGGAACTGTCCTGTAGGGGGATCTCTCTCCCCCTCCCTCCATGGTGGAGAACAAAAAAAAAATTATTACATATATTTATTATATTTATTAAACGCCTCATAAAACTAGTTCTCTCAGCACAGTACAACACTTAAAAACAACAACAACAACCAGGAAATACTTCACAACATGGCACAATAAAATATAATACAAAATGCAAAACTAAAAGACAAACGTACACTGTAAACCTTTTCTCAAGTGAGAAAAAAACCCACCAACAGCCAAACGCTGTGGTACTGTGCAGAGCAATTCAATGGGGAAGGGGCAAGAGGGATCCATGCAGATGAACTGTCAAATCCAAAGCCCTGCATTTTTCTCCCCCTTTTGATTGGCTGTTTTTCGATTTTCCCTCTCACTGATCCCAACGGGAGGGAAAATGTGCCAACATACTCCCCCCTCCCACCTCTGGGACATCATCCCCAATGCCCTCCCCTTCCCCCTCTCTACCATTGGAATATTGGCAATGGATCTTTCTACCACTGTTCCAAGGAGGCTTCTAAGGGCAGGCCTTCCTCTCAGCCTGCAGAGAGGGAGATCTACAAAATCTTGCTGTTCACTGCTCTGAAATCTTTTGATGTGGAGCAGTATATAAATATTGTAAATAAATAAATAAAATCCTATGGCAACTGGGAAGCCCTCCCAGGGATCCAGAAAAATTTGTGTTCTTCAGGGATATGCTGAATGGATGGTAAGCATGGCTTTGTGGAACAATGTAGTCTCTTTAGTCACTCTGCTCAGACTTGTACCCCCCAATTTTTGTAAGTCGCTTTGGTTGTTTTTGCAGAGAAGTGGGATATAAATACATAGGCAACAATCAGAAGAGGGTGCCAAGCATGCTTCTCCAACTTTGATTCCAAAACAAATGGTAAGTTGCCATTTACTGGCACATGGAGGTGTGTTGTAAAAAACAACAACTCCAATGTAGCTGACTACTGGGATGAAAGCATTAGTATGATGTCAGTATTAGTTGAGCAGGGTTAATATTAGTTGAGTGGGATTCAGGTTTCACAAGTGCTTCAAGGGTCAAATACCGCAGCATACAAATTGTCCTCTGCCATTTTCATATTCCCACAAAGGTATGCATGACAGCAGAGGCAGGTGAAAGCCAAAACATTGGCAAATTTGAAAGAACTCTAGATTACTGGTTGATCTGATTGTAGCAAAATAAAGGTACCGTTGATTGGTGTCCTGTCCCACATTTAGGATTCTGGTACGATGGACAGTGAAGACAAAGATGAGTGAGAAAATAAAAATCATAGACACATACCCACAACTTTCTGGATCAGCCTCTTGGTCAGAATCTCTGTATTCATCAGGGTCTGGAAGGGTGCTTGGATCAAATTCATCATCACTTTCACTGTGATCCAGAAAGGCCACATTTTCCTCTTCAACCTGCGTAAAGAAGATTTACAGGGTTAAACATCGCCATATTTCATGTTCCCAAACCTCTTAGGCGTACAAGGATCTTGCTACCAGCCCAAATAAAAATGTAATCATTTAATCTTTTCCTCAAAAATCAGTGCAAATTTAGATGCAACAATAAAGGTGCTTTTGCATTTCATATGCATATTTTTTAAAAATGCAAATAGCAGCCACTGCAGGAGCGTTATTGGGATGGCAGCAGGGGAGGAGGGGGCCTAAACCCTTTCATCTACTATGGTCCTGATAAAAATAGCTCTTCTGAAGCTGCTGTCTGTAGTGGGAAGAGCCCCCTGCCCCCACGACTGGCAATGCTCCACTGATGGCGCTCTTATGATTGCTCCCGTCCTGTCTTTACAATGTTTGCCATGTGTCCTATAACATATGGCGTTTTCCCTTGTTTCCAGTAATAATGTGCAGCACTGGTGACCAGGAGCTGGCACTCTCAGGCAGATCCTGAGGTCCTAGCTGTATGGAAGGGCCCACCACTTAGTGGAACACCTTGTTGCTGCTGCTGCTGCTTCTTGCTGCTGTTGCCATTCCCTCGCACACCAAACTGCAACAGTGGCAAGAGATTCCCACCTGCACGGGGGGTGCACAACCTGTGGGCTGAACGTAGCCATCCAAGGCCTTAACTGCAGCCCCCTGTCCCTACCATCACCCAAATTCCTCAGAAACATTGGTCTTTCCTTACTGCTACTAGCACTGAGGGAAAGAGCGATCTGTATCAGGATCACTGGGGGACGGTGTGTGTGCTCGCGCACGTGTGCACACATGCCTGCTGCCCCCGAACCAGCATCACATGTGGCCCTCAGGGCCGAAAAGGTTGTGAGTCCTTGCCCTGAAATCTAGAGCCAGTCTTGAAAATGCAGGATGCTCCACAGATAAAAACGCCAGACAAAATTTCTAACAGTGGAGGCTGGTGGCTCCAACGTCAGTGGGTGGTAAATCCACTCCAGGTTTCAATCAGAACCAGTTCTGACTGAAACCCAGAGTGGATTCACTGCCCCACTGATATCGGAGCCACCCGCCCCCACTGATTACCAATGCCCCTTCATTACAACATTTTGGATCTAACAATCTGTGCCCAATCCCCCAGCTTATCTCCTCATGTGGCTTGAAACAAAATTACTTCGAAACAACACAGAGCACCCTCTGTTAAGTCTGAAGAAAAACAGGACAATATTGGGAGAACAATCGTTGGGTAAAGAAGTGATCATCTCTACATCATGGCTGCTTATTTGAAAGCAGGCTTCATGCAGTTGTTGTTGTTAACATTTCTATACCACCCCACAGCCGAAGCTCTCTGGGTGGTTTACAGAAGTTTGGGTCTGATGGTTGTACCCTTATAAATGCTCACTTACACTGCAAGCAGACAGGTAATAACCCTACTATACACAAGTGCAAAAACGAAAGCAAATGATCAAACTGGGACTTGAGAATAGTAGACAACATCCGTCGAGTGCTTCTTTACACTGCATTGTGCTTGCAGCAGTGAAGCCTCTGGCACCAGTTGGTCCATGAACATTGCACTGCTCAGGGAACAAAGCTGTCAGAGATGTCATTTTCACAGTCTAAGGGAAGGGATGGTTGTCAGTTTGGTAACGATTAAAACCTGGCACAGGCATTCAGGGACGCAGAACTTTGAAGAGCAGCTGAGGACTGGAGTGCTAGAAAAAGCTCCCCGAAGGCAGGGAATCTAAGATGCAGGAGGCCAGAGACAGGGGGCAGTGAAGGAAAGACAAGGGCATGAGGACAACACAGAGGCCTGAGGGAAAAGCTTAGGGACTGTGAGCTAGGGAACCAGGGGGCACAGGTTTGCCAGGCCTAGATCTTGAGAGTTGCACTGAAGGGAGGACTTTGCCCCAGTCACTGCCACAGCACTGTAACCTAGCAATCCTGATGGTGAAGTAAGGTCCAAATGGAATGGGATAGAGACTCACATGCAGGGTTGTGCGAATATCCCAACGTCTGGTCTGGACGTGTCCTCCAGATTTCAGCAGGTTTTCTTCCCTCCATAAACAGGGCAAGATCTTCCAGTTCCAGCCACAAGTAGCATATTTTATGCCATTTGCAGGTGCAATTTACGTCCAACTAAGCACTTTACAGCCACAAATGGCATAAGATAAGCTAATTACAGCTGTAATTAGCCCAAGATACGCTAATTGCGGACACAATTTAACTATCCTGCCCTGTTTACAGAGAGAGAAATATGGAGGATGTACTGGCAGGGGGATCTGGTCCACTGCTGTCTCCACAGGTTGGATTCTCAGGAATCCGACCTCATTTGGGTCCGTGGCAGATTTCTCCAGCATCCCTACTCACATGGCTTGTTTTGAGCTAGCCAGCTGACACTCTGGCTGCCGTCTTCTGCATTCTATCCTATGCTCGCAACACTGACACACTCTAGAGCTGACCTGTGCAACTTGTGACCCATGAGGCTCAATAATGAACAGGTGGTGCAAAAACAGAGGGGTGATCAAGCACCTGGCAGGTTGCACGTCACGGCTGGTGGGAAATGCCTGGTTTGGTGGACCATATGTCGTGCAGGCTTGCCCTGGAGTGACCAAGGAACAGAATCCAGAATAGGGCTGTGCAGATGAAGAGGTGGAAGAATCTTTCAATGAAACCATTTGAAGAGCTCTAAGCTCAGCAGTAGAGAACATGCTTGGCATGCAGAAGGTCCTAGGTAGGGCTTGGAAATACTCCACCTGAAATGCTGGAGAACTACTGCCAAACCCAGTAGATGATACTGGGCTAGATGGGCAGATGGATGCAGCTTCTTACCTTCCTCAGTCTGGGATAACCAGAGGAGAGAACATTTAGCCTTCCCAATTAGTATTCTTGAGTGCACCCCTTTAGCGTCTCCCATTTAAGTGTATGGCTACCATTCACTTCAATGGGAAAACAGTAAAGTGCTGCCTGGCCCTCACTGACAGAAATCCTTCAAAGGGTGAGCAGTGCAATGTATGCAGAATCAATAGAGCCATAATGTATCTTCCCAGGGGTTCTTGAAATAAACAAGACTTCACTCTGAATTCACCCCACCCATCATAATGATGGGCATTTTGCTGGCAAATTCTAATGTTTAAAAGAGAGTACAACATTTCTCTACATTTTTTTTAATATTTGAAGAGCAAGGGTTTTTCACAAGCATTATTTCTTTCTAACGGCCTCCACCTTTGATTACATGATACATTTTACAAAGCTTCATTTTTAATGAACTTGTTATTTTTAGCATTCTGCCTTCCTTGAACTGTTTCTTCTTTTATTTCTTTTCTTTTTTTAAACATGCACTGCATTTAGATGCAAGGACACTGTTTTGGCAATATAATAACTTTGTGTGTTTCCTAGTGAAGCTCATCTTGTTGACCTTTGGAGTCAGAGAATGCGCAAGATGACAATATGCCTTGGACGCCTCTGCAGGAGATCCTTATTGCTTTCCAATGAAACTCTCTTGTAGTATTTAAAAGGTCACAGGGAAATAACGATAGAGGGGAAAGGAGGGTGGAATCAGGCTTGTTGTAAACAGGTAATATAAAGTCAGCGTTAAGACTGGAACATTTTCTGCTAACATATAACAAGCAACTGTAAACCATGGTTCATAATTATCACTGAAACCAGAGCTGTATTCATCTCTACTGCAAACTACCAATAAAAGAGACAGAGAGAAAAGTAATGAGAGAAGGAGAGCGAATAAAACAGCTCGAAGCCCAAACGCAGCTACGCAGATTGGCAATGTGGTTTTTTGTTTTTGGTATGTATAGGCGAATGTCCTAAGTACAATAATTCAGCTAATTTTATCATCATACTTCTGGTTACAATGCTAGTGGGAAGCAGGAAGAGGGGGTTGCTTTTCACCAGTGCTGTGACTGGAAGCATGAGGCAGCATCACACCTCACCTTATGTTCACTTCTCCGTATGGCAGGCAACACCATATACAGCAAAGAAAGTCCAAAATATAATGGAGAAAATAGGCCAAAGATGTAACTTTGCAGCCAAAATGTCAAAGAATGATAGGAATGAGCTATTAGTTTAATCTTACACCACTACTTCTACTAAGTTAATCTTTGGGTCAAAGTAACTGTAAAATGTAAAAACAATGCAACAACTACAAATGAGAACATTTTCTTCATGGGGTATCATTGTCATCATTTATTTATATCCCACTTTTCATTCATTCATTCATTTCATTCATTTATGATATTTCTATACTGTCCCATAGCCAAAGCTCTGTGGGCAGTTCACAAAAATTAAAAACCATTAAAATATATTACATAAAATAGGAAACCATTCACGTAATAACATAGAACAAATACCACACACAACAACAACATATATCTAAAAAAAACCCCAATCAGCCAGAGAAAATCAAGAGACTCATTATACGCTGCTAAATGCCTGAAAGAGGGCAGTTTTAACCTGGCGCTGAAAAGATGACAATGTTGGCACCAGGCAGGCCTCGTCAGGGAGATTATTCCATAAATGGACAGCCACTACTGAGAAGGCCCTCTCCCTTGTTGCTGCTGTCCAAGCCTCCCTCAGAGGAGGCTCCCGGAGGAGGGCCTTAGATGCAGAGCGCAGTGTGTGGGTTGGTTCATGCCAGGAAAGGCGTTCTGTCAGGTACTGTGGTTCCAAGCTGTGTAGGGCTTTATGGGTCAAAACCAGCACTCTGAATTGGGCTCGGAAGCATATAGGCAGCCAGTGCAAGTTGGCCAGAATCAGTCTTATATGTTCAGACCTTCTGGTCCCTGTTAGCAGTCTAGCTGGCACATTTTGCCCAAGCTGCAGCTTCCGAACCATCTGCAAAGACAGCCCCACATAGAGAGTATTGCAGTAATCTAACTTGGAGGTTACCAGAGCATAGACAACTGAAGCCAGGTTATCCCTGTCCAGATAGGGGTGTAGCTGGGCCACCTGCTGCTCAGTGGTACTCTGTGCCACTGAGGCTAGTTGCCATTGAGGCACCTCCAAAAGGAAGCCCTAAGAAGCTAACAACAACATCGTACAGAATACAATAGTAACAATTAAAAGGCAACAATATGAAAAATAATTTAACAATAAAAACACTACAATAAATCTATAAACAAACTTTCAGCTCATAACTTAAAACATCAAACCAGTTAATAAATATTGTTATTGTTCAGCAAACAAGGGTATAATAATCCATATTTTAACAAAAAAAATATACACTCCAGCAACCAATATAGTAAACTGTTTTGATGTACCATTAAAAGACACAAATCCTCCCTGGAACCAGTAGGCAACAAACTAGGCACAACCAATTAATTGTACAAAATACAAAGTATGGCTAACACATAATGGCTGTGTATTGTACAGTAGATCATACATTCATGCTTACAACACAATCCTATACATGTCAATTCAGAAATATGTCCTACCGAATTCAATGGTGCTGTGAGAGTGTTTTTAGGATTGCAGCCTTATTCTGGTTTTCTCCATGCTGCCGCTTCAGCTTCTTTGTTAACAATTTGTCTATATCTTTGTGCTCATGAATAGATGTTGATGTTAATTGCCCTTATTTGGTCAACTGGTGCTCCTAAAGGTATAAGTACCTAACATCTAAAATAAGAATATACCTGCCTAGGCCTCCCTTAAATGTTTTTAAATAAATAAGGGTGCAATCCTATGCATGTTTAGACAGAAAAAGTCCTACAACTCCCAGCATTCCCCAGCCAGCTGTCAGACTTAAACATGCATAGGATTGCGCCCTACACCACTGATTTGTTGTTGTGATGATGACGATGATGAAGATGATGATGATTTTCTCGTGTGAGAGATAGTGACTGGCCCAAGATCGCCCAGTGAGCTAGTTTCACGGCTGAGTGGGGATTATCACCAAGTGAATAATCCTAATAGACTGCATTATGGAGGCAGCAAAAAGCCAGAATTTGCACCCAAAAGAGAATAGATTCTGAAGACTGATTTTATCCTGTTCCCTCAGAATTTTCTTTTTAAAGTCAAATATGTTATTTTCATTTTGAATTTTGCTCCCAATGAATGTCCAGGATCTACTTTTAAAAATTCTCTAGAGACTTTATATGTTTAAGTTGCAGCACTACCATTGCTCATCCTGATCGCCGCCTGTAGGACACATGACTGCTTTTGCGTGCATTTATCTCCCACTATCTTTGTTTCTCTCTCCTCCATTCCTCCCATTTTCTTCTCCACTGTTGAGATTTAAACTACAAGAACATTGGAGGTGCAGGATGTATCTTTTATGCTTACGCTCTGTAAAGCATCAAGTAGAATGGTGATGTTATTTAATAATAAATATTAAATAATAAATATAAAACAAATAATAAATATTAAATAATATAATTAAATACTTTAATTACTAAATAATTATTAAATACCTCATAGCAATAGTAGATGCTGGCTGTTTAATAATAATAATAATAATAATAATAATAATAATCTATTGATAATACATACTGGAAAATACAGATACCACTGCTATCAGTATTGTGCTAAGCACCACAAAGCACCATATCAAACATTGTACAAGAATTAACCAACTGACAATGGGCATTTTTTGCAAACATGTAAGTGCACCTACCCAATGGGTTTTCAAGCATTGCTTGGAGTAGGCTTCAACTGCCCTCAGTGATGTTATCACATTTGCTACATGATCCCTGATTAGCTAGGATCAGCCATGTGACTCGGCTAGGAAGCAATGGCTTGACAAAGAGGTTAGCCAACAGGCAAATCTGACTGGCTATGTAGCACAGTGATTTAATTACAGTCATTATATAATCCTTGACTGGCTAATATTATTCTTGGAAAAAGAAAGAAACCCTAAACAAAAAAAGGTGGACATTCATATATTTAAGGTTTTTTTTATGGGGGGAATGTTTCTTACCTCTTCTGAAAGCATTACTTTCAATCAAAAAATGGGTGGGTGGAAAATCAGTGCAGCTCTATTAAGGAATGAATTGACACTAATATGGACTTCGGAATACTTTCATCCTGTGATTCAAAACCTTTGTGATGTTAACATCCTGGCTGAAAACTAATTTACACTGATTTCAATGGCATCTACTTTTAAGTAAATGTGCTTAGGATAGTAGTCTTAAGCTTTATAAGGAATCCTATCTGTGTTATAACAAAATACAAAGCTGTGTAAAGTACAGGCCAAAGCCTTCACTTCTGTGCCTCACGCAGAAGAGGTTCAGCAAGATTGGAGGATATAAATATGATGACAAAACTGACAAGTGAAGACATGGAAACACACACACACACACACACACACACACACATTATCTCCTTTAAAAAGAGAAGAACAAGAACAGCCCACAGCGTAAATCTTTTCTTTTTCTTCTTCTTCTTCTTCCATCTTATACAAAATGTACTTGACACGTCTACAATCTCTTATCTTACACACCCTTTCATCACATTCAAGTTCACAGCAGTCACGGCTGTCAGCCCATGTACAGAAAGTAATTCTCAAAAGTAGTCTCTTGTGTTCAACCATTTCAACACATCTGCCTTCTTCATGGCGCTCGATATATGCCCACTGGAAAAATGTGCACACAAGAGAAATGGGTTTATAACTTCACAGAACTTCTCTGTAACTTTGCTTACATTGAAATGAGGAGAAAAAAGCTAAGGGCGCAATCAACAAGTCCTACAGCATGCCCAGCATTCCCCAGCCAACTAATGCAGGGAGTTGAAGGACCTTTTTCTGTCTAAATATGCATAGGATTGCACCTTAAGTTATAAAATGCTTCAATTTTTCCTCTTCCAGGACTAAAATAACCATTTAGGAATATGGCCAAAAAATGGCTGAAAGTAGCTGCTTTAAAGAGCTGTTTTAGAGGAACCCAAGGGCTTGTGATAACCCGGTAATTTTTAATGTTTTAAACAGCTCAGTTTTCTTTTTGGCAAAAATGTAGGTTTCTAACGCTCATTACACTGAACCTTCCAAAGTCCTGAAGTCCTCATTTATAATTTATAAATGAAGTCCTCATTTATAATGAGGTAAATAATCCTCATTATAAAAACGTACACACACATCCATGTTTAAATCTCTAAATTCATGCCATGATCTTGACCTTTATTGTTAAAAATAAGACAGTGGTGTATTTTCATCCAATATTGGCCTGAACATAAAATAATGGTGGCTCATCACAAACCAAAGCATCTTTTATGTGCTTTGAAAATGTCACTTGCGGCACAGAATTTAAGACTTGGTGTGTATGCATGAGTATCTGTTATGTGCTGAAGGTACCAAAACTTTAGTTATGAAGAGATTGTGGAGTGATGAACTGATCTTCTGAATGCTCCTATGTCCATATAGTGTTTTGCCATGGCCTAGGACACCTTCAAAATTTGAACCAAAGGAGGAGGGGCATCATCAAACTAAGATGGCGTTCTGAGTGGGAGCTCCGACCAACTGCAATAAACAACCTAAACAAACACACGTGGAACAACTACTGAATTAATTACACAGCAGGGGACTTGGCATGACACAACACAACAAAGAAGGTCAGCTTACTGCCTTTTTTGAAGCCAAAAACAAGGCCTTGAAGAAACAACCAGCGGATAATGGGGAAAAGCACGCCAAAGGCCCTGAGGGAAACAACTGACGGGATGGCTGAGTTCCAACTGAAGCAAATAGGGGAAGAATGGGCTGAGACCATCCAGCCCTTAAAGGCCAAGGTAACTGAAGTAGGAGAAAAATTGTCACCCATTTCAAACACCGCTAGCAAAGCCTTACATCTTGGCTTGAAACACTGAAGAACATTGGCAAGACTGATCCAGTCTAATGCAGATCTCCAGGACCAGCTAGAGTCCTTGGAGAACAGGAGTCAGAAGCCAAACCTTCATATTAGAGGGCTTAGGGAGAATATGGAGGAGGGAAACATGAGTGCATTCTCAACTAAATGGTTTATGCAATTGTTCCCTGAACTGGACCTAGTTAATATGGAAACTGATCAGGAACAGAGGGCCCTCTATGCAAAACCTCCACCCAGAGCAAGGCCATGGGACATAATAGCACATCTCGGGAGAGACCCACAAAAAATCATCATCTTGGAGGCTGCAAGGGGAAAGCTGGAATATGAAGGGTCTCAAATACAAATCCTTCAGGACCTGTGTCCTGAAACTTTACAGAAAAGAAGAGCATTCCACCCTTATATAGAGCAAGTTTGCAAAATGGGGATTGGATACAATCAAGTAAATTATGTACAATGCAAATAGAACATATATAGCAGGAACTCTAAAGGAAGTAAACCCTCTTCTAAAGGCCCTAAAACCTAATACCTGCAGAGAATCCACCGGGAGAGCAGGATGACACGGATGAAGTAGCGGCAGTTCCTGACCCACAGGATGTGGAACGGGAATAATCAAGCAAAAGAAGAGGAAGTGCAGATAATCAAATTCAGCTGCACAAGAAGATTAAAATATTAAAAGACAGAGACTGGCCTAAGAGCCGGTCAGGAACACAGTGCCTGTGCAGTTACAGATGACGCATGCATGAAATCTGTTGGGTGATGTTTTATTTTCTATAAATTAATTTACTATAATTTTCTATAAATTAATTTTCTATAAATTAATTAATTCTATAAATTAATTAAATAATTAATTAATTTTAATTTAAGTTTGTTAATTTACAGATGTATGCACAACGGAGGGAGGAGCTGTGATCCCACTGAAATTGTGCTCCTGCCCCACTGCATCAATTACCCCCTAAGGTAGCCAGGGTGTTGTATACGTATTGGGAATGACTGCAAGACTCAGCAGGCCTCAAACACACCTGTCCTTTATTCAGCACACACAGAAGTGAAGAACTCAGCAGAAGCTCCACCCACTGCTGCTACCTCCAACTTCACAGGAGCTGCCAAGGTTCAAAACAATAACTAACCCATGGTAACCCCCCGCCCCCGATGCATAGCATTCCTCCCCCTTTAGCTATCATAATCTTCCAACCGATGAGGAGGTACTCTTTCACAGCACAGTCTCTGCACTTGAATAGTAGGTGTAGATTGCTCAGATGACTTTCTTTCAGTAACTGCCACAGGTAAGGAAGGAGTATTGCTCCCATCACTTAGTGGTTCTGGCGCTTCAACCGGTGGTGAGGGAAACACATCATTTCGAGATAGA
The DNA here is from genome assembly GCF_057233095.1 of Heloderma suspectum. Lineage (NCBI taxonomy): Eukaryota > Metazoa > Chordata > Lepidosauria > Squamata > Helodermatidae > Heloderma > Heloderma suspectum. The sequence goes on along the minus strand of NC_139460.1, from coordinate 30,752,580 downwards.
TCTTCAGCAGCAACCTCTGCTGATGTCAATCCACTCTGGCCAGAATGCCTTCTCAGCTGGTCAACATGGCGATGCCACACTGACCCATCAGCACACTGGATCTTGGATGACACAGGTCTGGTGACCTCAGTGATAGAGGAAGGAACCCATCTCAGTCCAGCATCATGTTGCTGTTCAGTCGTTAAGTCGTGTCCGACTCTTCGTGACCCCATGGACCATAGCACGCCAGGCCTTCCTGTCCTCCGCTGTCTCCCGGAGAGTGCTCAAGTTCATATTCATTGCATTGGTGATGCTATCTAGCCATCTCATCCTGTGCTGACCCCTTCTCCTTTTGCCTTCAGTCTTTCCCAGCATCAGGGTCTTTTCCAAGGAGTTTTCTCTTTGCATTAGGTGGCCAAAATATTTGAGCTTCAGCTTCAGTATCTGTCCTTCCAATGAGCAGTCAGGGTTGATTTCCTTTAGGATGGACTGATTGGACCTCCTTGCAGTCCAGGGAACTTGTAAGAGTCTTCTCCAGCACCACAGTTCGAAAGCATACCAGCATCATAGTTCCTGATCTTCTAGGGCAAACAAATGGAGAATAGGAGCTGAGAAAGCAGCTTGCTCCTCTTTGCTTTCTAAGTCTTCAGCTAAATCTGTGTGGAGACGGTCAAGGCAAGTTTTTAGACACCACCCCATAAGTAATTCTGCATGACTGACTCCTGTTGTTGCACAAGGAGTACATGCTGAGCAAGAAGAAACCTGGCAGGGCGTGTTGGCCAGTCTCCTCCCGCAATGCGTTTCAGAGCATCTTTTGTTGTCTGCACCATTCGTTCAGGTTGGCCATTTGCTCGATGACAAGGTGCAATGGTGACAGCCCGAATGAGGTTCTTGTCCACAAATGTTTTAAATTCAGCAGATGTAAATGTAGTTCCATTGTCTGATACTATAGTATCAGGCAACCCATGAGTTGCAAATAAGTGGCGCAGTGCTGTGATTGTTGCAGTGGCTGTTTGTGATGGTACTAAGACTACTTCAAGCCACTTTGAGTTAAGAATCTACCACAACCAGAAAGTTTTTTTCCCTTGAAATGGTCCTGCAAAATCAATATGGATTCTTGACCAAGGCTTCTCAGTCACTTCCCATGGAAAAATGGGTGCCTTTGGTGGATTGTGCCTAGGGGTTTGACAAGTACTGCACTCATTTACAGTTGTTTTCAATATCTGAGTCAATACCTGGCCACCAGACATAGCTTCTGGCCAACACTTTCATACAAACGATCCCTGGATGAACTACATTCAGCCTGGTCAAGATGGTTTGATGATCCTTACCTGGAATAACAATACGGTTTCCCCATAGCAGACATCCCTTGTGGGAGGAAGTCTCATGCTGACGGCATTTGAATGGCTTGAATTCCTCTGGAAGTTCTTCATCCAGCCATCCCCGCCATACCCAGTTTAAAACACGAGCCAGTACAGGATCTTGAGCAGTCAAAATAGCAATCTGATCAGCCTGAAGAGGTGGGTCAGGAAGGGCTTCTAGCATCAAGACTTCCAGTAGAGGAGGTACAACAAAATCTGGAATTTGAAGTGGTACCCGACTCAATCCATCGGCATTAGCTATTGCCTTTCCTGATTTGTAGACAAATGTATAATCATTTATACAGAATGCTCCAGTGCTGCATGCGTGGTGATAGTATGCAGGGAGTAGGCTTATCAGGAGAGAAGATTCCTAAAAGAGGCTTGTGATCTGTGTGCATTTCAAAAGTATGGCCATGGAGATAGCTGTGGAACTTTTTGACTCCTGCAATAACAGCCAGGGCTTCTCTGTCAATTCGTGCAAAGTTTCTTTCAGTGGATGACATAGTCCTTGAATAATAAGCAATTGCTTCCTCTGTTCAATCTGGGAATTTGTGGCTTAGCGCAGCACCAATCCCGTAAGAAGAAGCATCAGTAGTAAGGATTACTGACTTCTTTTCATCATAATGTACAAGCACAGAATTTGAACTCAACAAGTGTTTGACATACTGGAAAGCATTCTCACGCTGGCTGGTCCACTTCTGTGGAACTCCTTTTCCCAGCAAGTGATACAGTGACTCAGCAATGGTAGCCTTTTGTGGAAAAAACACATGGTAGAAATTGAGAAGACTCCAAAAGGCTTGAAGTTCCTGCTTTGTTTTTGTAGCAGGTGCATCATGAATTGCACGTATTTTTTCGTCAGTGGGGTGAATGGCAGAAGCATCAATGCGGTAGCCCAAAAACGTTAGGCTGGAGGTTCCAATTTCACATTTCTCCTTTTTTACATGAATGCCAGATGTGTTAAAATAATGTAGAACTTCTTGAAATCATTCAGCAGGTTCTTCCTCTGTTGATCCCATGAGCAGGGCATCTTTAAAATAAAAGTACACCTGGAATTCCAGAAAGTAGGGTTTCCATGAATTGTTGGAACAGTCCATGGGTCACAGAAATTCCAAACTGCAGACACTTTATTTGGAATGCCCCTTGATGAGTGATTATCATTTGGGCATCTGCTATAGCCTCACCCAAAACTAAGTCATTTGATGAACTTTTAGGATTACTGAAGACAACGACCAACTGTTGATATGCTTGGGCCAGATCAAGTTTTGCAAAGACCTTCCCTCTACCAAGAACAGCAAGGAATTGATTGACAGCAGGTACTGGATATGGATGCTGCTTAAGTGCTTTATTCACAGTGCACTTGTAATCCCCACACATTCTCACCCTCCCATTAGATTTTAATACGGGCATAGCCCACTGGGTCTGTGTAACTGGTTCTAGCACACCTTGCTTTATGAGATGCTCAAGCTCTTCTTCATTTTTTTCCCGCAATGCAAAAGGCACATTCCTGGCTTTCATGCAGATTGGTGCAATGGATGGATCCAGATAGATAGAAGGACACTGGCTTTCCCAATTCTTCAGAAAATGCCCTTGGAAATTTATTAACAATTGCTGCAAGCCACCCTGTAGTAAGGGCGTGAATTCCTTGAACGCTGATTCCTATTGATGAGAACCAGTTTCTCCCCAAGAGGATTTTTTACTGCCCCTCCAAAATTAGAAGTGGAAGCTTTCCTTGGAAGGAGCCATACTGTACATCTACAGTGCAGCATCCAACAACAACAACCTTCTTTGCATTGTAATCATGCAGAAGGGGCCTTGTAGGCCCCTTCCAACCCTACTATTCTATGACTATTCTATGGACTTGGCAACCTTGGAGCAAGGGTCGCAGAGAATATGCCCTTAAAGGTGTCCCTGTTAATTATGGTGCTGATGCTGAATCTACTTCCATTTTGCACCTCTGGCCATTGATTAATACTGTTGCATACAACACAGAATCATGAGGTTCCTTGCCACAGACCTTCTGAATGTGATACAGCTGTTGAGTTTCATCACCCTGTGGACAATCAACCTCACTGGACGCTAGGTAGAGTGACTCTTTGTTATAGTTCCTTGGCCTTGTGCTGACAGATTTTGAATGGCAAACTTGCTCAAGGTGGCCCTTCTTCTTGCAAAACCTGCACTCAGCATCCTTGAATCTGCACAGAGAGCGCTGATGTGGCCTCCCACAACCTGAGCAGAAGGTATGCTATGGCCTATCTGCAGATTTTACAGAGGATGCATTTCCTCTGTTCTGTTGACCTTGCTGCCCAGCATTCTCAGCCTGCTTGTTCCGGATGGCATTTACATCCTCTGCATCTCTCTTTGAGTTCTGTGACATATAGTGATGCAGTCTCACTGGCTAATGCCTTTTCTTGAGCCACTGCAAATGTCAAGTTTGGCTCGGACAGGAGGCATCATTGTAGTGCTTCATGATAAACCCCACAGACAAGGCGATCCCTTAACATATCCTCCAGAAAATTCCCAAAGTTGCAGTGTTGAGAAAGATGACACAGTTCTGCAATATAAGCAGCAATGCCCTCTCCAGGTTGCTGCATTCATTTGTGAAATTTAAATCTCTGCACAGTATCTGAAGGATTTGGTGAAATGTGTCTTCAGTAATCCTAAAAGTTCGTCAAATGTCTTAATTTTGGGTGAGGCAGGATCTTATTATGTAAAAAGTCTGTGGCCATAAAACAGTTAAGAGCACAGCTTGCTTTTGTTCAGGATTAGCAATCTATTTGCTTCAAGATAAAATGAAAGCTGTTCTGCATAAGAATCCCAGGAAGCAGGTTGACTCACATCAAACTCTTCAATACGTCCAAGAGCAGCCATTTTAATTAATTTTTTTCCCACAGGAGTTGCTCAAGTTCTTAAGTGGACCTAGTTGACTGCTTACTAGTTAGCTGTATTAATTGGATTCACAGTCCTTGCTGTCTGTATAGCTCTCATAATACCACCTTCATCGCCAAAAAATGTTGTATAGGTAGTGGGAATAACTGAAAGACCCAGCAGGCCTCAAACACACCTGTCCTTTATTCAGCACACACAGAAGTGAAGAACTTAGCAGAAGCTCCTCCCACTGCTGCTACTCCCGACTCTACAGGAGCGCCCAAGTTTCAAAAGCAATAACTAACCCCCAGTACCACCCCCTGCACCCCAGGATACATAACACAGGGAAACTCTAACCATGACACGGGAACTCTCAGAGGAGAGCTCCTGGACAATGGGCAAGGGGAATGACATTTTAGTTTTTTTAATTTATTTTTTATTAAATTTATTAATTGCCCATCCAGCTGGTCACCCAGCCAGTTAAAACAATAAAATTCTACATTAAAAACATCATAAAAAATACTGTAACCCACCCCAAATGCCTGCCTGAACAACCATGTTTTTAATGCGTGGCGGAAGCTCATTAAAGAGGGGGCATGGCGGAGTTCCCTAGGGAGAAGTTCCACAGAGTGGGGGCCACCACAGAGAAGGCCCTCTCCCTCGTCCTCACCAGCCTAGCTGTCCTGGCTGATGGGACAGAGAAAAGGCCATCCAAGGCTGAACTTGTTAAGCGGCCTGTCTGGTGTTGCTGGAGGTGCTCCTTAAGATAGGCTGGGCTGGAACCGCATAGGGTTTTAAAGGTCAAAACCAACACCTTGAATTTGGCCCGATGGCTGCCTGTAATCAGGCGAGCTGCTGCGTTCTGTACCAGCTGCAGCTTCCGAACTGTCTTCAAGGGTAACCCCATATTGAGCGCATTACAGTAGTCTAAACGAGAGGAGACCAGGGCATGTACTACCGATGGGAACAGATGGTCGGGAAGGTAGGGGTGCAGCCGCTGTATCAGATGGAGTTGGTACAGCGCTGTCCAGCTCACAGCTGACACCTGAGCCTCCATGGACAGCTGGGAGTCTAACATGACCCCCAGGCTGTGGACATGGTCTTTCAAGGGTAGCTGTACTCCATTCAACACCAGGTCAACATCCCCTAACCTCCTCTTGTCTCCCACCAAAAGTACCTTGGTCTTGTCAGGGTTCAGCTTCAGCTTATTCCTCCCCATCCAGCCACTCACCGTCTCTAGACATTTGGACAGGGATTCTACGGCCAACCTTGGTGAAGATTTGAACGAGAGGGAGAGCTGCGTGTCATCCGCATATTGATGACACCGCACCCCAAACCTCCTGATGATAGCCCCCAGCGGCTTCACATAGATGTTAAATAGCATCAGGGAGAGGATGGAACCCTGTGGCACCCCACAAATGAATGGCAACGGGTCTGAAACCTCCTCTCCCAGTGCTACCCTCTGGTACCTACAGAGAGGAAGGACCGGAACCACCGCAATACGGTGTCTCCAATGCCCAACCCCTCTAGGCAGTCCAGGAGGATACCGTGGTCAACGGTATCAAAAGCTGCTGAGAGGTCAAGGAGAACAAGCATTTGCCCCTATCCAGAGCCCTCCTCATATCATCCACCAAGGCGACCAAGGCCATTTCTGTCCCATGCCCAGGCCTGAAGCCCAACTAGGGATATTAGAGAATTCCGCCACGGATTCCAGTGAGGCCGGATTCTAATGAATCTGGAATCCGTGGCAGAATGGCCTCCCGCCCCCCCGCGAAATCCACCCGCGACGGAACTTACCTGGGGCGGATGCAGCGGCAGTGGCTCCGGCAGTGGCAGCTGGTCTCCCAGCCGGCCGCGGCCAGGCTGCTGCGGCCACCATTTGTGACTTGCAGCCGTGATAGGCTATGTAAGTATTTACGTAGCCTATCACAACAAAGAGCAGGGATGCAAATGGCGGCCGCTACGCCATTTGCGCCCCTGCTCTTTGCCATGAACGGCTACGTAAGTATTTACATAGCCTATCACGATAAAGGCAGCCACGCAAATGGCGGCCACTACACCATTTGCGTGGCTGCCTTTACTGTGATAGGCTACGTAAATATTTACGTAGCCTATCACGGCAAAGAGCAGGGGCACAAATGGCATAGCGGCCACCATTTGCATCCCTGCTCTTTGCCCTGATAGGCTACGTAAATACTTACGTAGCCTATCATGGCTGCTTGCAAAGATGCAAATGGCGGCCGCTATGGTGGCCGCCATTTGCGGCCGCAGCAGCCCAGCCGCAGCCGAACTGTGGCTGTGGGTGGAGCCGCCACGGAGTGCAGCCGGCCAGGGAGGATTCCGGGGGGAGGGATGGAGCGCCTCCCCCCCACCGCGGATGTGCCTTCGCGGAGCCAGGTAAGGGATTCGTACATCCCTAAGCCCGACTGAAATGGATCTAGATAATCGGCTTCTTCCAAGTGTGCCCTCAACTGCATCGCCACCACCCGCTCAATCACCTTGCACCAAAATGGCAGATTCGAGACTGGACGAAAGTTGTTCAGAACTTGGGGATCCAAGGAGGGCTTCTTTAAGAGCGGTCTTATCACTGCCTCCTTGAGGGCTGATGGCATCACTCCCTCCTCAAGGGGGGCGTTCACCACTGCCCTGATCCCCTCACCCAATCTCTCTCTGCAGCCCATAATGAACCAAGATGGGCAAGGATCAAGTAAGCAGGTGTTCGGCCTTACAAATGAAAGCACCTTGTCCACTTCCTCAGAAGGAAGAAGCTGGAACCGATTCCACAAAACCGGGTTGCCACAGACCGCCTCTTGCTCACTAACTGTATCCACAGCGCATGGAATAACATTCCTAATCCGATCAATTTTATCCGCAAAGTGCCTTGCCAAGGCCTCACAGGAGGCCTTAGAATGCTCCAGTGGTTATTATTATGTTAAGATATTGTTATGGTTTATTCAAGTTGTGATATGTGTGGAATGCAGATATTCAGATCTTCATACGAAGATCTTTGTATCACACAACATATGAAAGTCTTTGATGCAACCGGGGAGGGGGATGTTTAGGGGCAGGGCTTGCATGGTTGCTGTGTCCCATGCCCACTTTAGCTAAACCCATGTTGCAGGTGAATTCCTGCACAGCCTAACAGTTCCCAGGGAAAACTGAGGGCTGCTTCACAGAGCCCTCTTGTAATGTGTGAACAGTCCCCACATTTACAGAAGGTCAAATGCCTTTCTTTTTATTTAGGTATTAAAAATTCTTTCTGCAGAGCATGGCACCGTCTATGAAATGGCAATTTTTCATCTGCAAGCATATTACTTTTCCAAGCTGCTCATTCATTTGTCTCTTTATTACAGGAATACTTCACAAATCCTTATACTGTGTAAAGAGTGTAACTTATCTAAGGCAAGCAAGATGAAATACATTCTGTGATTGATGATTTGTGTCCAGCTTTCATAAAAATAGGAAACAAGGCTTCTCAACTCCTGGAAGATTACATCTGGGGACAAGGTGGATAAAAGTGATCAACCCAAAGGGCTGTTGAGGCTGCAGTTATTAATGCTACATATTAGACTTCAATTTTATACAATTGGAACATCTTAAATTAATTTAGTGATGAGTAATGATATCTGAAATAAGACACACGTGTTTGTTTCTTTTTTAATATTGTTCATATCTCTTTTCTTCGTTAACTGTCAAACACACCAACAAAATCTCTCACAGGAGGAAAACAAGTAAATATTTGTCTCAGTTTGGGGGAGGGGGGAATGGAGAATGCAAGCTATTATGTGTTCTAACCTTTTCTCTACTGTTTTTTGGCCACCTGGGGCCATTTCCTAGTGTCTTCCAAGCATAATTCATTGTGCTGCCTTTTGACCTATAAACCATATATACTAGGTGTGGGCAACTTGTGGCTCACCAGAAGTTTTGGCCTACAACTCCGAGCATCTCTCACCATCGGCTATACTGGCTAGGGCTGATGGGAGTTACAGATCAAATTCTCTAGAGGCCCACCTCTGCTCTGTACCATGAGTTCTACACAGTTCAGAGATCTCTTCTCCTTTATAGTTTCACCACAGTTAAGTTTAACTGAAAACTACTTTCTTGACTTACTATCCACACATAACATCTGAATTAACAGGGGCATGTAAAGAGGTACTTTCAGTAGATGGCCAACAACTGTGGAACTTCTTTCCCCTAGAGGTTTGTCAGAGTACAAGCCTAAATACTCTCAGTTAAGAGCTGTACAACTTTCATCTTTGGGCTGGGATTCAACAGCTGGGATTAAACAGGGGGTTGTGTTTGTTTGGGCATTTGTTTTAATTGTATGTTTTGTTTTGTTTCTTTAACTGTTCTTACCCACTCCATCCCCTTGTAAAGGAGTGTGCTAAACACTGAACTAACTAAATACATATTCTTGTACATGCAAACATTGCAAAAATGAGATATTTATACAGGTATGTATTAAAATGCTGGACAATAATAATTTAGTGCAGCAGTCTTCAACCTTTTCAAACCGCTGACCCATCTTTATTCTCAGCATGGAACCTAGCCTTAATATGCCCCTCTTTCTCCTTCTCTCCCTTCCTAGTCCTTCTCCTCTTTAAAAAAAAATCCTGAGCAAGAACAAAAGAAAATAATGGTGGGATTGCTGGGGTGACCCTCCTAACATTAGGACATGACCCACTCATGGAACACAACTCGCCAGCTGAAGACCTATCATCTAGTGCAGGGGTGCAGAACCTAACACCTGTGGGCCAAATCTGGCCCACCTGGGTTCCCCAGATGGTGACACCCCTTTCCCGCTTTTGGTGGTTTCCTGGCTTTTCTCCAGTCCGCCCCCCCCCCCCCAATTCTAAAAGACTGAAATGCCTCTTCTAAGGCTTAGTTACTGGCAGTAAGAGCTTTAGGCTAAAATTTGCCAGTACTTTTGGTATTTTGGCCCACCCCCTTTAATTTTGGCTCTGCTCCCTGCTGGAACGCGGCCCCTGAGACCTTCTCTGAAATTGAATTTGGCCCTTTCAGTGAAAGAGGTTGAGCACCCATGATCTAGTGGATGTGATCACTGTTAAGCCAGCAGAGGCGGGCATTTATTTTCAGGTTGGATTCATGCCTGCTTCAACAGAATGCCACACTGGGAACATGGAGAAGCCAGAAGTAAAACTCTTTCACTTTAAAATACTTTTCTTTAGAGTCCATTTATTAATACTGTCCCAATGTATATAGGACCATATTTATATGTGCTCAATAGAGAATGAGAACATTCATAAGAATGATAACACAGTGTAAAAACTTGATTTCTGGTGATAAGCACCATCTGGCAAATAGGTCTAAATGAGAAGTCTTCAATCTACTCAGCTGCTTTTATAAATTCTGAATCATTTCTGTCCAAATCTAGGCTGAAAAGCTTGTGAAAGTGAACTCATTACTAGCTAACAAGTAGCTTTGTTTTGTGGAAACTGAACATAAATTTTCTCTTTTGACAAAAACATAAAATAAAAATAAATAAAAGACACCTCAAAGCAGGAAATAAGACTTATGAGTCTTCATGGAAGCAAACTTACCGTTTCTGGTTTATATACGAACTCTACTGAATTCTCCAAAAGCCAGATGAATAACACGGAATTTAGATTTTCAGTATATCCATCTCTATGTTAATCTGGATTTCACAGCAAATTCTGACATTACATGATGACCCCTTAGTATTGGTAAGAAGCGTACGTCAGCCAAATATCAAAGGTGAAATAAGACCAAATTAGCAAAATAACCCGCAATCTTGAACGTTATCTTTTATCACTTAGTTTCTGTTGCTGTTTAACCCAAATAAATGGTGTAGAGATTCAGTGACAGCTGAAAATAAAGACAACTTAATACAAGTGTCTGGGAGGTTTAGATTTCCCAACAGAAAAGTCACTTGGGAACTGAATCACATTTCAACTGCTACTTGTTCATGTCACCTCAAAGACTTGCTTAAAAAAGGTGCATGTGGGTTGCTGCAGGATTGTCATAAAAAGAGAATGCTAAGAATGGAAGTAAATGACAGCTTGGCTTTTTTGAGTATGGGATGAGATGATCATTGAAAAGCTAACACATCAGATTAAATTAAGCAGAAACTAAATTAATCCAAGCCAGAAACATTTCCCCACAGTAATAGCAAATATTCAAAATCTCTCTGAAAGGGGGATCCATCATAGTCCAGCACCGTTCTAAATAATCCAGTGCATAGGATATGATGTACTCAGAATAAAATTTCTTCTAAAATACATTCAAATGTTTAAACTAGAAGGGAAGAATGGATCCATCTACTTCCAGTCATTGTCAGTTTCACACCCTTTCATTCATAAATTAATTCTGTCCTGTTTCCAGATTTTTTAAAAAAATCTAAATTAAAATGTCCATTTATAGACATATTTTGTACATTATTTTATGACAAGATATGCATTTGTAAATGTATTCACTCTCAAGCACCCATTTCTAAAATGCATTTTATCCTAAAATATGAATGTTTATATGCATTGGGTGGGGGGTTAGCTGAGAACAGCATCATAAAAATTCAGAAAAGTGTGAAATCCAAAGCATTCCAATCCACACATTAGTCCAGGAGGTGTAGTTCAGATCAGGCTGATTTGCTTCAAAATCAGGCCCAAATGCAACCAGGCTTCCTCGAATTTCAAGAACAGATGCTGTCTTGGCCTCAAAGACAAGAAGATATGGTGGGGTGTTGTTTTTTTGTTTTGCAGGTTTGGTATACCTAACACACTTGGCTCAATGTAAGAAAAAAATCTTGTGCACCTACAAGCTTTTCTTCCTCTCAGTGAGAAGAAGGCAATAGAGACTGTGTTTGTTGCTAGACAAGAGAGATGGTGGGGTCAGCAAAGATATGGGATACATCCTGTATCCCATATCTTGTGTAAGATATGCCAGCTAGAGGGGGCAGTGGTAGTACCATAGATGTGTTTGCAACATGAGCCCTATTCAGGTGTTCTGAATCAGAAGAGAGCAAACACATGAGGAGAGGGAGCATTCCAGCCCTGCTGCTCCCCAACCCCGTTGTCTCTTTGTCGCCCTGTACTTGCGGAGGGCGACAGTCTGAAGAGGAGAGACTTCTGTATCTGTGGAGGCTCTCCATGTGAGCAAGAACGCTGACAAACCAGGGTTATGGCTCATGTGAAGAGCCTCCACAGAGACTCTCCTCTTCAGACTGTCGCCCTCTTTAAGTAGAGGGCAACAAATGTGACCACAGAAGGGGTAGGGTTGGAGAGCTCCCTCTCCTAATGCATTTACTCTTGCATGAGATCCCTTGGCAAACTACCCTTGGCAAACTACCAGAGGAACTGAAAGCAACAGCACCTCCTCTGTTCCGAAAACCCTTCAGCACCAAAAATCAACACAAGGGGGTAAGCAGACCACCGATATGCACTGATCTGAGACTGTGCTGTGTAGCTCAGTGGAAGAGCACATATTCTGCATGCAAAAGGTCCCAGATTCTGTCTCCGGTGCCTCCAGATATGGCTGGGAAAGATCCTTGTCTGAAACCCTAGGCAGCCACTGCCAGTCAATATGGGCAATACTGAGCTAGAAGGACAATGGTCTGACTCCATGTAAGGCAGCTTCCTATGTTCCTATGATCATGTGTGGGTCGGGTTTGGGCAATACACTAGGACCCTGTAGCTCCCCGAAAGACTGTCAACATTTCCCTAGAACAACCTTCCCCAATCTGGTGCTCTTCAGATGTGGTAGACTATTAACTTCCAGCTGGAAGTTGCAGCCCAACACATCTAGAGGATGCCAGGTTGGGGAAGAATGATCTAGAAACTCCCAGAATATGCTATGAGAAGCTTTGATAAAGACACACATCTCCGATCACTTTTTTTCCACCAAATTATTTTTCAATTTGGGTTTTTTTCTGTGCCGAGAATGTGCTCTGTTTGTATTTAAGAAACTTGCAACATCCCCCCTGCTGGATAATCATTCTATCTAATTTCTCTCGCTCCCTTTCTGTTCCCGAAACCTTTACAATCCACCAAGCTTGCATGCCTTTGCAATAAGAAGTACTGGAGCCTATTTCCATTTGTCAAAGTATGTTTTATTTGATGGCTACATTTCCAAATTGAAGAGCATGATGTTTGGAAATAATAAGAAATGAAATGGAATAACCTCCCTGAATTTTGAATCCAATGCCTGAGTAAAGTTGAGATCATGTTTTAGGGAGGACATTTTCAATTTGTATTATTATTTAGATCTGCGGTGCAAAATTACACACTATGCAATAAATCTAACAAGCTTTTATCACCTAATCGGTGTTAAATCTCTTTTCCAAGCACTGAAGAAACCAAATGGATTAACAGTAAAAGTAAAGATCCCTTACATAGGATGGATCTTCTCATGCAAAAATGGCACTGTCAAAACATTAATAATTTCTAAATTGTACACCTATTCCTTATACAATTTATTCAGGTAAGTATAACTGATTTTGCACAAGCGCAGCAAAAAAAGTATCAAGGCATAGCTTGTGCAAGTCATCATCCCAAAAATTTCAGTTTCGTTTTTAAAACAGAAAGTTTCTAGCCCATATGATTATAATGGTACATATGAAAGTATGTGGGCACTGCTAGATGGAATCAGAGAGAGAGCATTCACATCAACAGAAGAAATTACAAGCACTTCACTCATGGGCATAACTGTGGCGATAGCAAAACACTTGTTGTTCAGTCATTCAGTCGTATCCGACTCTTCGTGACCCCATGGACCATAGCACGCCAGGCCTTCCTGTCCTGCGCTCTCTCCCGGAGCGTGCTCAAGTTCATATTCATTGCATCCGTGATGCTATCTAGCCATCTCATCCTCTGCCGTCCGCTTCTCCTTTTGCCTTCAGTCTTTCCCAGCATCACGGTCTTTTCCAGAGAGTTTTTTCTTCGCATTAGGTGGCCAAAATATTTGAACTTCAGTTTCAGTATCTGTCCTTCCAATGAGCACTCAGGGTTGATTTCCTTTAGGATGGACTGATTTGACCTCCTTGCAGTCCAGGGGACTCGTAAGAGTCTTCTCCAGCACCACAGTTCGAAAGCATCGATTCTTCGGCACTCAGCCTTCCTTATAGTCCAGCTCTCACAGCCATACATTACTACTGGGAAAACCATAGCTTTGATTAGACGGACCTTTGTCGGCAAGGTGATGTCTCTGCTTCTTACTATGCTGTCTAGGTTGGCCATAGCTTTCCTCCCAAGGAGCAAGCGCCTTTTAATTTCATGGCTACACTCACCGTCTGCGGTGATCTTGGAGCCCAAGAAAGTAAAATCTGTCACTGCTTCCATTTCTTCCCCTTCCATATGCCAGGAAGTGATGGGGCCAGATGCCATGATCTTCATTTGTTTAATGTTGAGTTTCAAACCAGCTTTTGCACTCTCCTCTTTCACCCTCAACAAGAGGCTCTTGAGATCCTCTTCGCTTTCTGCCATTAGGGTGGTATCGTCTGCATATCGGAGGTTGTTGATAATTCTCCCAGCAATCTTAATTCCGACCTCTGATTCATCCAACCCGGCGTTTCTCATGATGTACTCTGCATATAAGTTAAATAAGCAGGGCGACAATATACAGCCTTGTCGTACTCCTTTCCCAATTTTGAACCACTCAGTTGTTCCATGTCTGGTTCTTACTGTTGCTTCTTGACCCTCGTACAGGTTTCTCAGGAGACAGGTAAGGTGGTCTGGTACTCCCATCTCTTTAAGAATTTGCCACAGTTTGTTGTGATCCTCACAATCAAAGGCTTTAGCGTAGTCAATGAAGCAGAAATAGACATTTTTCTGGAATTCATTTGCTTTCTCCATGATCCAGCGAATGTTGGCGATTTGATCTCTAGTTCCTCTGCCTCTTCGAAACCCAGCTTGTACTTCCGGTAGTTCTCGGTTCACATACTGCTGAAGCCTAGCTTGTAGGATTTTGAGCATCACCTTGCTGGCATGTGAAATGAGCGCAATTGTGCGGTAGTTTGAACACTCTTTGGTGTTGCCCTTCTTTGGAATTGGAATGTAGACTGACCTTTTCCAGTCTTGCGGCCATTGTTGAGTGTTCCAAATTTGTTGGCATATTGAATGCAGCACTTTAACAGCATCATCTTTTAGGATTTTAAATAGCTCAGCTGGAATACTGTCATCTCCGCTAGCTTTGTTGTTACTAATGCTTCCTAAGGCCCACTTGACTTCACTCTCGAGGATGTCCGGCTCAAGTTCAGTGACCGCACTATCATGGCTATCAGGGACATTCACATCTTTCCTGTATAGTTCCTCGGGGTATTCTTTCCACCTCTTCTTAATCTCATCTGCTTCTGTTAGGTCCCTGCCTTCATTGTCCTTTATCATGCCCGTCTTTGCACAAAATGTTCCCTTGAGATCTCCAATTTTCTTGAAGAGATGTCTAGTCTTTCCCATTCTGTTGTTTTCCTCGATTTCTTTGCACTGTTCATTTAAGAAGGCCTTCTTGTCTCTCCTTGCTATTCTCTGGAACTCTGCATTCAGTTGGGTATATCTTCCCCTTTCTCCCTTGCTTTTCGTTTCCCTTCTTTCCTCAGCTACTTGTAAAGCCTCATCAGACAGCCACTTGGCTTTCTTGCTTTTCTTTTTCTTTGGGATGGATTGAGTTGCTGCCTCCTGAACAATGTTACGGACCTCCATCCATAGTTCCTCAGGCACTCTGTCTATCAGGTCTAATCCCTTAAATCTATTCCTCACCTCCACTGTATATTCATAAGGGATATGATTTAGGTCATACCTGAATGGTTTAGTGGTTTTCCCTATGTTCTTCAATTTAAGCCGAAATTTTAAAATTTGGGGAATGGGGAGCAAAACACTCCCCATTCCCAAAAATACTAGGCACCCCAACCTCCATCTCCTCCCCATTATGACAACAAGGTTTTACTACTGTTACATATAAAATCAGTGTATTCCAGACACCCAATATACAATAAACCTCAATGGTTAATGGCTTTATTTATTTTACAAGCAGAGATAAAAGAATAAAACACCATGTTAAAACAATTAAAACATTTTAAAAGAAATAAATTCCGAATTTAATAAACCGCAGCTGGTCACTCAAAGAAGGCTTCTCAAAATAGCAATGTTTCAGGAGGCACCGGAAGGAACAAATGTTGGCACCTGCCTGACCGCCAAAGGCAGGGAGTTCCACAGGAAGGGGGCCGCCACACTAAAGACTCTTTTCCTGGTGGACTCCAGCCAGGCCATGGGCCCATGTGGTAACCTCAGTGAGACCAGCAGGTTGGTAAGGAAGCAGATGAAATCTCAGGTCATGGTCCAAGTTGGTTAGGGCTTTGTACATGAGTGCTAATACCTTAAACCTGGCCTGGTAGCAAATAGGCAGCCAGTGCAGTTCCCTCAGCAAAAGAGTTATATGCTGAATAGGGGCAGCTCCTGACAACAGCATAGCTGCTGCATTTGCACTAGCTTCAGCTTCCGGACCAGCCTTAAGGGCAGCCCCACATAGAGCGCATTGCAGTAATCCAATCTGGAGGTTACTAATGTCTGTACCACCATGGCCAAGCTATCCCTGTCCAGGCAAGGCCATAGCTGACGAACCAGCTGAAGCTGGTAAAAGGCACTCCAAGCCGCCACGGCCACTTGGTGACAATGATGTATCTAAGAGTACCCCAAGACTACGAACCTGATCTTTCAGAGGGAGTGCAACCCCATCCAGAACAGGCAATGACCCTATCACATCCACAGGGCTTCCATCTTGCCAGGATTCAGCTTCAGTTTATTGGCCCTCACCCAACCCATTGTTGAGTCTAGGCAATGATCCAGGACTTGCACAGCTTCTCCTGATTCAGATGTCACAGGGAGATAGAGCCGTGTGTCATCAGCACGCTGATCGCATTTAGCTCCAAATCCTCTAATGACCGCTCCCAGTGGTCATTAACTATGTGTTAACATTAACTATATGTTAATATAACATCTATATTAACATATAGATGTTAAACAACACTGGGGACAAGATGGTACCTTGTGGCACCCCATAGCTCAATTGCCAAGGGGCCAAGGAACAGTCACCCAACGTTACTCTCTGAAATCAGCCCCGTAGGTAGGACCAGAACCACTGTAACACAGTGTGTCCGATGCCCATCCTACAGGGTTGATCCAGGAGGATACCATGGTCAATGGAATCAAAAGTCGATGAGAGGTCGAGCAAAATTAACAGGGTTGCACTCCCCCTGTCCCTCTCTTGATAAAGGTCATCCATCAGGGCAACTAAGGCTGATTCAGTCCCATAACCAGATTGAAAACCAGACTGGAATGGGTCTAGATAACCAGTATCCTCCAAGAGCGCCTGCAGTTGCTCCACCACAACCCTCTCAAGTAACTTCCCTAAGAAAGTGGTATTTGCGACTGGGTGGTAGTTGTCTAATACCGTTGGGTCCAGAGTGAGCTTCTTCAGGAATGGTCGCACTACTGCCTCCTTAAAGGCAGCAGGGACAACCCCTTCCTGAAGGGAAGCACTTATCACTCCCTGAACCCACCCAGTCATACCCACTCGGCTAGCTTTTATTAGCCAGGAGGGGCAGGGATTGAGAGACTATGTGGTCAGTTCCATTGCTGCAAGCACCTTGTCCAGATCATCAGACCACAGTAACTGGAACTGATCCCACAAAATTGGGCAGATGGTGGCATCAGACACCTTGAATGGAACTGCACTAACAACAGCATCAAGTTTGCTGCGGAGACAAGCAATTTTGTCCTCAAAGTGTGAGGCAAAAAAGTTACAGCAGGTCCTTGACAGGGCCAAGACCCCATTTGCTAGGGAGCGTGTTCACAGCCCCCGGGCCACCCTGACGAGTTCTGCTGGGCAGCTACTCGAGGACGCAATGGGGGCAACA
Source organism: Heloderma suspectum (assembly GCF_057233095.1). Lineage (NCBI taxonomy): Eukaryota > Metazoa > Chordata > Lepidosauria > Squamata > Helodermatidae > Heloderma > Heloderma suspectum. The sequence continues at coordinate 30,735,495 of NC_139460.1, read as the reverse complement.
AAATAAGCCTTCTTTTGTAGCAGCCATATCGGGGGTCAGACTAAGTAGCCTCATTGCAGTCTCATGTTTCATGTTCTTGCTAAGCTCTTGCTCTCTGAAATATAAGTTTGTAAGCTGACAAGACGCAGGAATTTCATATCTTGTCATTCCAAGTCATAGAATTGTATATCATGTTCTCTGCTGTTCCCTGCTTATCATGGCTACCCTATAACCCAGTTCCTGAGATATAAACAATGGTGCTAAGAGAAGAAATGTTGAGGACTGCAACCCCACACGGGAGGGGGAGGAGGAGCCGTTTCATATGTGTCACAATGTCTATAAAAACAATGTGCTGATGTATTTCGGGGCTTCTGGCTCTTTGGAAATGATTCCAGCCTTAAGCCCGCACATTAAATAAAGTAAAACTCTTTTTCCTTCACTCCGTGGTCTCTCTGACTCTGAGTTCTGCAACACTTTGCTGCCCGCACTGCCATGCAATAGGCATGATTATGTGCTCTAGATGCATTATGATGCATCGGTACTTTGAAATAAAACACTTTATACCATCTCTTCATGCTATCCTGCCACACAAGTTATAAAGTGTATAGTGTTGTTCTGCTAGCAGAATGGACACCACTCTCAGACTGAATTCCTCTCCCGTGTGCACCCCAACCCCCAAATCTGCTTCAGACGGATGGGGACTCTCCAGAGCAGATTTGGGGGGTATGTGGGGGGTTCCAGGGGGGAAGAGAAACTCCCATTGCACAAGTGGATGTTTGCTTGTGTAACATTGGGACTTAGCCCATAGGGTTTGATCCAGAGTTAGTTATACTCTCAGAGTAGATCTGTTAAAATCTATGGGAATTAAGTTAGTCAGTTAAGTTAGTCATCCATTGATTTCAATGGATTTACTCTAAGTATGACTGTAAGTCATCATTCAAGACTGTATGACAAACAATAATGAGCTTAAGTTACAGGAAGAAAGATTTTGGTTGAACATCAGGAGAAACTTCCTAATGGTCAGGGCACTGAGACAATGGAATCATCTGGCTAAGGAGGTGGTGGGCTCTCCACTGCTGGAGATATTCAAGTAGAGACTGGACAGCCATCTGTCAGGAATGCTTTAAACTGGATTCCTGCACTGAGCAGGGGTTGGACCCACTGGCCTAAATGCCCCCTTCCAACTCTATGATTCTATTATTCTAATCCATAATATTTTTAGCAGGGGTAGGAAACCTGGTGCCCTTCAGATGTTTTGTACTACAACTCCTATAAGACCCAGTCAGCATGGCCACTAGTCAGGAATGTAGGAAGTTCTGGTCCAAAACATCTGGATCACAACTGGAGGGCACCAGGCTGCCCACTCCTGCCTTAAGAGAAATTACTGTTAAGACACTGGCATGTTGGAGTCATTTTGATGGCAAAATAAAAGGTTGTGGCAGTCCCTTGTACCTTCTTCCTCGTGCAGTAACTGAGAAAGTTTTCTGGCACATCTTCATGGCAAAATGAACACGTTAAGAAAACAGTTGTAAAAAAAGAATCTATTTGCTCACACATAATTTGCATCTCATTGTAATTTAATGAATATCTTCACTGGTTACAAAAACATTTTTAAAAAGCAACACTCGGTAAAATGCAACTCTTTATTTTGGTAACTCTGACATTTGGAATTAAAACAGAGATGACGTTTTAATGGAGACATTCTCAAAATGTTAATTTTATGCTAGCAAATGTGCATCAATAGAATGACACAAATGTCTGCATTGTATAAAATTAACTAGTACAGTACAGTAAATCAAGGAGTTTTTAGAGCCGCATAACTAGCTTTGATCTAAATCATTTACCTGTGGGTAATCAAATTAATTTATTTTTGCCAGGACCTGAGTTTCTTTATTGTTTTAAAATAATGATTATTTTATTATTCACCTCGCTTGGGTTCTTTCTATTAGGGTAGTAATAATAAAAAGATACATTTATTCTGTCAGATGGAGAGCAGTCTTATTTTTTTTAATTGCACCTTTCTTAATTATATGCTAACAACATTGCATAGAAAAATGAAAAGATTTTAAATCACATCTTCCTTGTAAATGTGAAGAGGAATGCTGTTGGAAGCACTTTCTTATGTTGATATTCAGGAGTATGAATTTACAATTACCATTCATAACTGAACTACAGCTAGGATCCTGAATTTGCTCTCACTGGCGGGAAAGTCTCCTGAGTGGAATTCTGTGTCAGGGTTGCCCCTGAGCGCAGCGATTGGCAGAGTAGCTCAGAGTCTGAAGAGGAACTGCAAAACGTGGGGGAGGAGATTTCCCGGCCCTGGACAGAGATGGATAGGCCTGCTCCTCAAGCTTCAAAGGCACAGATGGATGGGAGGCACAGCGAACAGGGAGAGGGGGGTTGGCAGAGCCTGATTTCTTAGACACTAGACGCAGAGACAAGAGAGAAATGGCAGGGGCAGAGCTTAGGCGATCTGCCCGATTGGCCCAAAGGGAACAGCTGCGCTTAGAGTCCTCACGAGATAGAGGCAGATCCCCACCCCACCCCTTAAGTTAGGACAGCAAGCTTGCCTGGTTTCGTAGTTTTCCTTTGAACTCCCTGAAGGTATTTCCTTTGGAGACTGTGGGTCACTGACAATTAGCATCTGAATGACCCATTGAATTAAGTGGATTAAAAGCCTTGGAACTGAAGTCTCTTGTCTGTGTTTTGATTTGGCTTTTGAAGTTTTACAGCAGGGTCAAAGGGAAATGTGACATTCTGCTCCTGAGGTGTTTCTACCAGTTGAAGCAGGGCAGAGGCAACTTCAGTGACCCTGCTTTGCACCCTGAGACCCCTCCAGAACAGGAAAGAGTAGGCAACCTTTTGGGGCCTGTGGGCACATTCAACAACTTGAGAAACTGACCTAAACTCCATCACAAAATGGGCACGCTGCAGATGAAAGTATCTTCTTCCAACTGTCTGCCATCTTCATTTCCAAAGAATGACTCTGGGCCTCACATGTGGCCTGGAGACATGCGTGGCCTGGAGGTACCCTCTTCTAGTAAGCTACCATAGTGGTAGAGAGAATAAGGCACCTGGATCCCACTGCTACAGTCCTCAGTTCAAGACTCCTAGCATCATATACTGACACTGATCTACGCAGATCTTTGCACAACTGGTACTGAAGAAAGACCAAATATTATTTATTTCTTCAATTAAACAGGAAGTGGAATGGATGCCTATGATTAAATGTTCTCCCATGTACACCACCAAGCAAATGGAAAGAAACCCCAGTCAATCCAGTGGGCAGATAAAGACAGTTTACATAGGTAATCATGGTTCGAGGTTTTAACGTTTTTATTTGGAACACTTAGACTTTATAAAATTACAATGGAGTGAAAGGGTCCCTCTAGAATTATGTCAAATATAGTTTCTGGGAAAGTGGCCAAGGCTACCCCTGAGCACACCAGTGTTGCTGCTACTTACCATTTTGCTTTAATTGCATTGTAATGCTAGATTCAACAATCAGATGGTAGGCCTTTTTAATTTAATGCCTAAGCAACGGTTATTACCAATTTCATCTGTAACAATTGCCAGAATTACAGAAATGAATACATATATATATAGCACAAAAACAAAACCGTCAAGTTGTCACATGGCATTATTTGTGCAATATTAATCTATTGTGACCTATGTATATTTTAGAAATATTTTTATGTTTCTGGAAAGGTGATGCAAGACCACATACATACAATTACAGGAAGGAGTTTGCATTATCAGCCAAAAAATAACTTTCAGGAGGAAAAAAACAGTAAATACCACAGAAGTTATATAAGAAGAGCCCTTCTGAACCAGACCAAGGGTCCATCTAGTCCAGCATTCTGTTCACCCAGTGGCCAATCAGCTGCCTGTGGGAAGCCCACAAACAGGACATGAGTGCAATATGTTCCCCAATGCCTAACAAATCTAAAACCCTCCTCCCTACACCATCATCCCATCCACATAAACAAGTGGCAAGTGAGGCCTCTTAGGCCAGGGGGGCAAATCAAGGGTGAGGTTGGCAACGTCAAGCAGCGTTGTTTTCCCCCAAAATATTTTGATTGATTTTCTTACAAATTTGATACAATTACATATTCATTCATTATAAACATACAATCAACAATGATCAATCACTGGGTGAATGGCATACAAGTGATCAATGATGTTTTACAATTAATTAGGAGTTCTGATGTGTGTACAAAAATCAGCATATTTTTAAAAAATTATATATGCACAGAGAACTGCCCTATGTTAGGAGAGGGATGGTATGCTGTTATTGTACAGCATCTTGAGTTTCCACAAACTGAAAGGCAGTAAGTAAATTTTAGAAATATATAAGTAATAAACAGAACAAAGCATGGTAATTTTGGTAGGTTGATTTGTATCACTGTTATTTTGGCCATATGAAATGGATTAGTGTAACTGAAACGCTGAACATCACTGAAGGCTTTGTGTGGGTCTCAGTTAATCCAGAAAAATTGACAATTTGCAGAAAACTGCCCTGAACTGTTTTTAAGGAGAGGAAAATGTTCAGATTCTGCTGCGTCACACAAGGTTTTTTTGGCTAACACATGCAACAACTCCGAGACATAAACTTCTTAAGACACAAGAAAGGAGGTCCAGATATCTTTGCTAAGCAGAGAAAGCATCTATGCATCATATGTCAGAAAGAGCAGAGAAAGCATAGTTCCCTGCTCTTTCTGACATATGGTACATAGAGCAATGTAAAAGCTCACTATGAAGGTACAAATATAATCAGTTAGGAAATGCATTTTTCATCTTCCAGTTTCTCTGTTGAGAATGGTGACATGTTCGCATAATTTGCAAATGTAAACAAAATTCTTGTACATCCCTAATCCACAGAACATACGTATATGGTAGCGTTCCACAACCTGGTATATGGCAATGGGTTCCATTTTGTATTTTTATATGTTTTATTATTACCATCCTATCCATACCACCCAGTAGGTGAAGCTTTGTGGGCAGTTCACAATATAAAGGTTCAAAACATAAAATACGCACATACAAAAAACATACTGTAAAATCTAAAACAAATTAAAACACCCACAGAATAAAACTAAAGTAAAATGAAGAGCAATGCAAGAGTGTTTTTTTTTTTTAACAGAACTAACACATTTTTAAAAGTGAAAGACTAAAGACTCAAAGAATAAAAAGGTCTTCACTTGGCACCGAAAAGAAAGCAACATCTCTGGGGAGGGCATTCCATAAATGGGCACCACCACTGAAAAGGCCCTCCCTCTGATAGCCACCCACTTCATACATAGTGGGGACACGCAGAGAGGGGCCTCAGAAAATGACAGCAGGAGAGGTAACCTTGCCCCATGCTGTTTAAACCTTTAAAGGTTAACACCAGCACTTTTGAAATGGGCCTGGAAATGAACTGGAAGCTAGTGAAGATGAGGAAGCTAGCTTCTGTTAACTTTGAGGTCCTCTCCCCTGACTAATGCTGGGTCACTTTGTAAATTGTATCTCCCCCCATGAACTGGGGAAGATACACCTCATAGCTTCAACAAGCTATTAGCTAGCTTGATGTAGTGGACAAAAGCATCTGTACAGAGGTAAGAATTGCCTCCCTCTCTATTCCTTTCCACTTGATTGTCAGTATCATGCAACCCAAAGACAGAACATGCTTAAGCCCACAGGAGTTGGTCCAGTTAAAACTAAGTTCCCATAATCTTCATGAACAGCAAAACCTTACAGCCAAACACAGCACATTTTTAAAAGGTTTCTGAACAGGTTTTATGGGCAGTAACAGTTGTAATTAGACAGACTGTCTCGGGTTTTGCTGCATAATAAAAATCATGATGCAGTCATTAACGGAGTAGCCAACACTGCCTGGCTTGTTACCAACATTTACATTTTAATATGAATGAAGTTTTATGACTCAACGACACTGGCTAATTGCTTTATTTTTACTTTAGTTTTAGACCTTTAGGATTACGCAAAATTGCGTATTTTACCCTTTATTAGTTACAGTAAAAAGTAACAAATATTAACATCTAACAGACTGGCAAACCCCACCCATAATTTATTCAGATTTTCACGATGGCTTAGCTGTGTGGTGTAGTAATTAGAGTGGCAGACCATGGAGACTGTGATTCAAATCCCCACTTAGTGAAGAAGTGGGGATCACCACTTAGGAGAGCCAGTGTGGTGTAGTGGCAAGAGTGTTGGACTAGGGGCTGGGAGATCCGGGTTCTAGTCCCCACTTGGCCATGGAAGCTCACTGGGTGACTTTGGGCCAGTCACAGACTCTCAGCCCAACCCACCTCACAGGGTTGTTGTTGTGAGGATAAAAGGGAGAGGAGGAGGATAATGTAAGCCACCTTGGGTTCCTTGCAAGAGGAAAAAAGGCAGGGTATAAATGCAATAAATAAATAAATAAGAAGCTTAATGGGTGACCTTTAATCATTCGCTCTCTCTCAATTTAGCCTACCTCAAAGGGCTATTGTGAGGATAAAATGGGGAGATGGGGGAAATACCAAATAAGTTCCCATACACTCCTTGAAGAAAGGGAAGGATACTAAAAAAAATGCTCCATACTGAAATGATCTTGTTTTTAAATCACTTTCAATTTGTGTTGCCTCGTTCTTCTAAATTCTTGGAACTACATATTTTGATCTGCCATTTCTTTTAGGAAAATCTAACGTGCTTCTAAATTAATTTACTATAATTATATTTAGGTCAGTAAGGCCTAATTACGTTAAGGTCGGAGAGCATCGTTTGTTGACAGAAAGGGACAAGATGAAATTCTGTTCCTAAGAACAAAGCATTTAGGATTCTTTCCTTTTCTGCTTATGAACTGAGGTAAGACTAGAGAGGTGAAGACCCAAATAAATGAAAACAAAACAAAATTCATGGAGGGGGGAGTCTTTCTCCCTTTTTTGGCCCCCCCCCCCGGCCAGAGATGAAAACATTGAAGGGGCGGGAGAGAGATCATGAAAAATCATGTATGACCAAGTCGCCTTGCTGCCTGAGGCAAAGATGGCACCTGTCCCCTATTCTGTGTACAGAAAGAAATTGAATAGACAGTTGAATTTTACTTCAGTACTGGTGACAGTACAGTGCCCGCCACTCCACCTGAGGGCAGTAGGCCAGCTTAGAGGGTGCAGGGCAGGCTATAGAAATGAAATGGAATAAATAAATAAATAAATAAATAAATAATATGCGGCACACACCACTCTCTCTTCCAACAGAGGGAATGGCTGGGGGTTGCTGCTATTGCACCCTGTCACCTGAAGCAGATCCCTCACTCTGTCTAAAGCAGGGTGCACAACCCACGGGCCGCATCCGCGACCAGGGGCTTCTTTGCAGCACCCATGTCCTCCACCACTGCCGATTTTAAGCTGTACTTGCAGCCAACTGAACTGCTGTTGCTTATTTGGGGAGGGACTGCTGATCACCCCCACTTTCCTCCTCTTCTGATCAGCAGTTCCTCCAGCTGGCTACTGCCAAGCCCAGCATCGCTGCAGCCAAGGTCTGCTTCCAGGAGTATGCTCTACCAGCTGTCCTCAGAGCACCTGCCCTCTGAGTGCAGAGGGCAGCGCATCTTCTGGCAGCCTCTCCATGGCTTATTGCTATGGTTCATTTGGGGGAAAAGAGCAATGCTCTGTTCTGAAGAGTGGTTTGTGTGGTATTATGTATTTTTTCCAGTACTTGCAGGGGCAAAAACATTACAATAATATTAGGAGCCCTTGTCCTGATACAAACAGGCCTTTATCACTGTGAGGCATTTGTGGTAGGTTTGTCACCTGCCTCTCCTTGTCAGGTGCCTGAGGACAGGAACATTTATCTTCTCTTGTCAGACTCTGTCTGAAAGCTCCCCGCATCCTCTGTCCTCCTTCACACATGGCTCTTAGTTTCCACCACATGTGTAGAATATGGAGGGGTGGAAGTTAGAGAGGGGCAGCCACCATATACTAAGATTTCAGTTTCCTATGCTGTGACGGTGTTGCATCTGCACGTGTGCTATGCATGTGTGGCCCAAGCCCCATGTCAGCATCACAACAAAAAGATTACACGCTAATGGTAGGGCTGGCCCGGAAACATGCATTTTCTGATTTTGCATGAGAAGTTTATAAATTATTTCCAATATACCCACAAAAACTGGTGGCAGTTTGCAAGTTTGAATGCTCTTCCCACCATGAAGGGGAAAAAAAAACCTTTTTCCTTCATGTAGAAAACTAGCAAGGTAGGGAGAAGGGTTCAGCCTAGCTTTCACCCTGGCAGGCTAGTCTCATACAAAAAGGAAGTTTTTCCCCACATGGTAGGTGAAACATGCAAAGTCCCATCTGCTACCTGCAGTAGCGCCGTCAAGGAAAGATTTTACTACTGGATTCTGCTAAATGTATGAAAAGGGCTTAAGTGATAACCACCCAAAAAGATGGATAAAAATATTAGATTGAATATCTCTCGTTAAAACATTATATTAATCTGTATCAATTCTCATTTGTCTCTTGATCTCCTATATGCAGATAATAATCCTCAGTCAAATTTAGTAGATGGCCAGATGAAGAGATACCATGCCAGGTCATTTGAAATATTTTGACACTGGCCCAATTCGCAATAACACTAATGTATAGTTTATTTAACCCATGGTTTTCTGCCCTACTCAAGGTTTTTCTGGCAGTTGACTGAACAAACCATGGTTATTTTCTGAATCCTTGGGTTGTTTCCCTCCCCCTTGGGTTGTTTCCCTCCCTGTATCCCAAATGCATTTGTAGCACTGTAGCACTGGCATGTAGAGTGGCTGGGATTTTTTTTCTTTTCTTTTTTACTACTCTTGCCCACCACCTCTGTATCTTGGCACAACTACCCATGAACGACCCACAGTTCTGGGTTCACATGTAATGATAACATGGTTTAAACAACTTAGAGTTCACAACCCAACAATAATACATGGATTCTCTTTTTGGGTTGTTCGTGGTTAACAAATCAAAGTTTGTTAGTGTGGTCATATTCACATGTCATGACAACCCAGAATTGAACAAACTAAACCATGTGTTAGTGTTATGTGCAAACCAAGCCAATGTCTCATATTTTTAATGGTGAAAGCAATATAAACAGTCCTAAAATTTCTATAGGCTATGTTAATCTTTTTAATTCTCTTTTGTATTCATACTAAGATGGCTTTCAAAATTTAATTCACCAGAAAGACTGACAGTCAAATGCAATTAGTAATGTGCTAAAATATGAAAAAAAATAACTGAAGGTTACTTGGAAAGGCAAAGTCTAATAAATGACACTGAGAATCATCTTTCAAATGCATATGAAAAATACAACGCAGCATAGTTTCCTGACCACTTCAGAAATGTACTCTGCATTTCTAATAATGAATATATATGCCAGATCCTTTAAATCTCTGTTAATTAACTCAGCAGGCTGGCCTTTCAATTAGGACAAAACTGCTTTAAGCAGCATTCATGTGGCGCAGAGTGGAAGGTGGCAGTATTGCAACCGAAACTCTCCCCACGACCTGAGTTCAATCGCAGAGGAAGCCGGGTCTCGGATAGCCAGCTCAGATCGACTCAGCCTTCCATCCTTCCGAGGTGGGTAAAATGAGTACCCAGCTTGCTGGGGGAAAGGTAGTCACGACTGGGGAAGGCAACGGCAAACCACCCCACTATAGTCTGCCATGAAAACGCCAGCACAAGCGGCGTCCCTCTAGGGCTCAGTAATGACCCGGTGCTTGCTTCCACAGGAGGAACCTTTCCTTCTCCTTCATGGATCACTGCCTTATTGTGGCGAAGGGGCTTGCGTAACTCAGTGAAGCCATAAGCTATGCCATGCAGGGCCACCCAAGACGGACAGGTCATGGTGGAGAGTTCTGACAAAATGTGGTCCACTGGAGAAGGAAATGGCAACCCACTCCAGTATTCCTGCCCAAAAAAACCCATGGAATGTATCACATGGCTAAAAGAGATGACGCTGGAAGATGAACCCCTCAGGTTGGAAAGTGTCCAATACGCCACTGGGGAAGAGCAGAGGGGATTTCCAAGTAGCGCCAGAAAGAGTGACGCGGCTGAGCCAAAGCCGAAAGGACATTCAGCTGTGGATGTGTCTGGTGGTGAAAGGAAAGTCCGATGCTGTAAAGAACAATATTGTTTAGGAACCTGGAATGTCAGATCAATGAATCAAGGTAAGCTGGAGGTGGTCAAACATGAGATGGCAAGATTGAACATTGACATCTTGGGAATCAGCGAACTAAAATGGACAAGCATGGGCGAATTTAATTCAGGTGACCATTATATCTACTACTGTGGGCAAGAATCCTGTAGAAGAAATGGAGTAGCACTCATAGTCAATAAAAGGGTGGGAAAAGCAGTACTGGGGTACAATCTCAAAAACGATAGAATGATCTCAGTATGAATCCAAGGCAAACCATTCAACATCACAGTAATTCAAGTCTATGCCCCAACCACTGAGGCTGAAGAAGCTGAGGTTGATCGGTTCTATGAAGACCTACAACACCTTCTAGAACTAACACCAAAAAAAGATGTCCTTTTCATCATAGGGGATTGGAATGCTAAAGTAGGAAGTCAAGAAATCACCAGGATAACAGGCAAGTATGGCCTTGGTGTACAAAATGAAGCAGGACAAAGGCTAAGAGAGTTTTGCCAAGAGAACATGCTGATCATAGCAAGCACTCTTTTCCAACAGCACAAGAGGCAACTCTACACATGGACATCACCAGATGGTCAATATCGAAATCAGATTGATTATGTCATTTGCAGCCAAAGATGGGGAAGCTCCAGTCAGTAAAAACAAGACCTGGAGCTGACTGTGGCTCAGATCATGAGCTTCTTGTTGCAAAATTTCGGCTTAAATTGAAGAACGTAGGGAAAACCATTGACCATCCAGGTATGACCTAAATCATATCCCTTATGAATATACAGTGGAGGTGAGGAATAGATTTAAGGGATTAGACCTGATAGACAGAGTGCCTGAGGAACTATGGACGGAGGTCTGTAACATTGTTCAGGAGGCAGCAACTCAATCTATCCCAAAGGAAAAAAAAATGCAAGAAAGCAAGTGGCTGTCTGATGAGGCTTTACAAGTTGCTGAGGAAAGAAGGGAAGCGAAAAGCAAGGGAGAAAGGGGAAGATATATCCAACTGAATGCAGAGTTCCAGAGAATAGCAAGGAGAGACAAGAAGACCTTCTTAAATGAACAATGCAAAGAAATCGAGGAAGACAATAGAATGGGAAAGACTAGAGGTCTTTTCAAGAAAATCGGAGATCTCAAGGGAACGTTTTGTGCAAAGACGGGCATGATAAAGGACAAAGAAGGCAGGAACCTAACAGAAGCAGACGAGATTAAGAAGAGGTGGAAAGAATACCCCGAAGAATTATACAGGAAAGATGTGAATGTCCCTGATAGCCATGATAGTGCGGTCACTGAACTTGAGCCGGACATTTTCGAGAGTGAAGTCAAGTGGGCCTTAGGAAGCATTAGTAACAACAAAGCTAGCAGAGATGACAGTCTTCCAGCTGAGCTATTTAAAATCCTAAAAGATGATGCTGTTAAAGTGCTGCACTCAATATGCCAACAAATATAGAACACTCAACAGTGGCCACAAGACTGGAAAAGGTCAGTTTACATTCCAGTTCCAAAGAAGGGCAATGCTAAAGAGTGTTCAAACTACCGTACAACTGCACTCATTTCACATGCCAGCAAGGTGATGCTCAAAATCCTACAAGCTAGACTTCAGCAGCATGTGAACTGAGAACTACCAGAAGTACAAGCTGGGTTTCGAAGAGGCAGAGGAACTAGAGATCAAATTGCCAACATTCGCTGGATCATGGAGAAAGCAAGAGAATTCCAGAAAAACGTATATTTCTGCTTCATTGACTACGCTAAAGTCTTTGATTGTGTGGATCACAACAAACCCTGGCAAATTCTTAAAGAGATGGGAGTACCAGACCACCTTACCTGTCTCCTGAGAAACCTGTACGAGGGACAAGAGGCAACAGTAAGAACCGGACATGGAACAACCGATTGGTTCAAAACTGGGCAAGGAGTACGACAAGGCTGCATATTGTTGGCCTGCTTATTTAACTTATATGCAGAGTACATCATGAGAAACGCCGGGTTGGATGAATCACAGGTCGGAATTAAGATCGCCGGGAGAATTATCAACAACCTCAGATACACAGACGATACCACCCTAATGGCAGAAAGCAAAGAGGATCCTCTTGTTGAGGATGAAAGTGGAGAGTGCAAAAGCTGGTTTGAAACTCAACATTAAAAAAACGAAGATCATGGGATCTGGCCCCATCACTTCCTGGCATATGGAAGGGGAAGAAATGGAAGCAGTGACAGATTTTATTTTCTTGGGCTCCAAGATCACTGCAGACGGTGACTGTAGCCATGAAATTAAAAGACGCTTGCTCCTTGGGAGGAAAGCTATGGCAAACCTAGACAGCATAGTAAGAAGCAGAGACATCACCTTGCCGACAAAGGTCCGTCTAATCAAAGCTATGGTTTTCCCAGTAGTAATGTATGGCTGTGACTATAAGGAAGGCTGAGCGCCGAAGAATTGATGCTTTCGAACTGTGGTGCTGGAGAAGACTCTTACGAGTCCCCTGGACTGCAAGGAGGTCAAATCAGTCCATCCTAAAGGAAATCAACCCTGACTGCTCAGTGGAAGGACAGATACTGAAGCTGAAGCTCCAATATTTTGGCCACCTAATGCGAAGAGAAAACTCTCTGGAAAAGACCCTGATGCTGGGAAAGACTGACGGCAAAAGGAGAAGGGGACGGCAGAGGATGAGATGGCTAGATAGCATCACCGATGCAATGAATATTAACTTGAGCACACTCTGGGAGAGAGTGGAGGACAGGAAGACCTGGCGTGCTATGGTCCAGGGGGTCACAAAGAGTTGGACACGACTTAACGACTGTACAACAACAACAACATGATCTATAAATTGTCACCATCCTGAGAAATTTCAAAGCACCACCAGTACATACATCGAGGTTTGATGTGAAGAACCATGCAAACTCTGTCACCACATTTGTCTCATACTTCTTTAACTTCAAAACATACATACAAATTCTTGGTTTACCATAGTTAAATAAGCCTCAGGCAACTTCAGTTGCAGCAGATTGACCAGAGAGGAAAGAGGAAAGGCTGTTGCTCAGTTGTGGAATGTATGCTTTCCATGCAGAAGGTCCCAGGTTCAATCTTTAGCATCTCCAGGTAAAGCTGAGAAAAAATTCTTGTCTGAAACCCTGGAGAGCGGCCGCCACTTAGTGCAGACCAGGGTTAGGCACCCTTCTGGGGCTGTGGGAACATTCTGCAATTTGAGAAACTGTCTTGGATACCACCACAAAATGGCTGCCATGGGAGCCATGGCAAAGACAAGTTACTTGCCCAAAAGAATGAGTAAAAGACAGAGGTGGGACCTGAACCACAGCACTCTAAGTAACTCCATTGAAGCCACAGTTCTCAGCATCAACTGAAACCGATTTCACAGCAATCCCAGGTGCTGGTCAGAAAATGTGTCAATCCCCCCCCCCTTTTTTTTAAGTGAGAGGGGTAAGGCACCTTGGCAAGTGCCAATGAAGTTGTCTGGGGGCACATCGATGCCCACTCATACCATGTTGCCTACCCTGGCTGTAGGAAATACACTCACACCACATTGCCTACGCCTGCTGTAGGAAATACTGAACTAGATGGACCAGTAGTCTGACTGTCAAGTGTAGAGCCTTCCCAGCACGTTGCCCATCAAACAAAGAAGTCGATCTCCAAGTAAACAGGCTTTATTATGAGAATCAGTCAGTCCCACAGCTGTTCAGGTTACAGACTTTGCCATCCAACGGCAACCAAGTGCAAACATCCATGATTAAACTGGCACAATACTAAATAGACAATCTAAAGATCCCTTTGAGGGATGAACTACAGTTAAGAGAGTTGCTATGAATCTGGCACCAGGCCTGAAAGGATTTCCTAAGCCTGCCCTCATAGAGGATCTTCCCCTAGAGACCTCTTGTGATGGGCCAAACTTGTAGGACACCTTACTTCCTGAAGCTGCACCTCCCTCTTGACCCAACGTCTGAACCTTGTGCCCACCTCCTCCCTCCTGAGTTGCTGCATTCCCACAGAGGGAGAGGTTATGTCGGGTTTTGATCCAACTGATTAGCCTGCACCTGGACAGATTCTTTTCTGTCTCCCTGAAGCTCTGGTCGCTCCCACCCACCCACTTCGCACTGTTCCTCATCTGACTCTGAGACCATCCCCATGGCCTCTGCTGAAATACTGGGCCCAATCCTGACAGCGATGCAGTATAAAGCAGTTTCTTATGTTCTTAAGGGCAATTAAGGAATGCTAAATGGACTGTTTTCTCAGCCATATTGAAGCACCGACTTCAGCTGAAAAGTCTATTTCATGGTTAGGCAACCTGTGGCACTCCTACACTGGGCATTTCAGACATGCAGACGGGGCTATGACACAGACACAGGTCTGAGCTCGTTTCCCTAGCTTGGCGGACTAGAAACAAAGCTGCACCAAGGCACTAGCAACTAAATATGTACTATTTTGTAGGTTCTAGTTGCATTCTCATACACATCGAGATTGGACATATGGCAGATTTGCCCAAAATGTTGGCCACCACTAGGCTGACTGGTGTCCAATTGGAAGCTTCATCATAACTCTACAACTCAGGAGGTAAGGGCCCAGAAACAGCAAAGGTATGTCATACTCGGTACCCTGGGCCATCAACAGTAACATTCCATGAGTGTTGCTAGATCTATCTGTTTTTCTGTTTTCATTGGATGCACGACGTACCTCCTGCCTCCCACCTGAAAAAAGTGTTCTTTTTTCAGTATAGTAGGGATGAAGAACGTGTAGCCCTCCAAATGTTGTTTGACTGCAACTCCCATCAGTCCTAGCCATCCCTCATCCCAGGTGAGGGATGATGGGATTTGCAATATCTGGATACTTTGCCCATCCCTGGAATACAAGGTCTAATTTAAAGTTCTCCTGTTCAACCAGCCATACCTCTCTTTCCCATTCTGGGGTATGAAGAAGCACAGGGTGCTACAGAATAAGGGAGCATGTGAAAAACTACATCTGAAAATGTGTAACAGAATCCAGTGCCCCACGTCTCTGAAAATAAGACTTCACTATCAAAAAGTAAGGATGGGAGAATCTGTCTATTTGCACTCCTTATCACTTTCACACATTTTTACCCGTAACTCTGTTCTGTTTCTGTATTAACACACAGTTTTTAAAAACAAAACACTATTTACATGTGTGTGTTTTTCTCTCCAATACGGTGTTTTTGATCTATTTAAACTTGCCAAGAACTGTGTCACCACATCAAGAGAATTGTAAAACCTAGTGGATAGCTAAGTTCCAATCCACACATTAGTCTGACAGGTACAGATCAGGTCACATCGTATAGGCATCGACGAAGACTGAATCCCTCAAGCATCCGTAATAGAAAGCCCCAGGATCTTTGGCAATCATTAACACATAAGGCAGAAAGTGAATGCAAACTGCATGTTTGCCTTATCTAGAAAACGTTACCTTAGGACAGCCTTTCCACACCTTGTGCCCTGACTGGGGAATATGGGAGTTGCAATCCAACACATCTAGAGAGCACCACGTTGGGGAAGGCTACCTGAGGAAATCTCTCTCTCTCTCTCTCTCTCTCTCACACACACACACACACACACACAAATACACACACACAATCAATCAATTTGAAAGGGCAACATGGGGGAAATGCAAGACAGAATTACTACATCATTACGTTATAGTTGTGGAACAGAAGTGGAGCCCTAAGGGGCAGTGTTGTTTAGCATTCTGTTTTCAACACAGTGGCCAGCCAGATCCAGATGCTTCCAGGGAAGCCCACAAGCAGAGCAGGTAGGCAAAGCTCTGGGCATCTGACCCCCAGTGACTGGCATTCAGAGGAACCCCTACCCCTGAATATGGAGGAACCTCCATTTAGGTATCAGGGCTGATAGATGTTGAAAGGCCTTACTCTCTATGAATTTGTGTAATCACCTTTTAAAGCGACCTTTTAAGAGCTAATGGTCACCACTACATCTTGTGCCAAAAATTCCATTAAGACAAATCATGTCTTGTGTCAAGAAGTACTTTCCTCTGTCAGTCCTGACTCTACTGCCCATCAATGTAATTGTAGAACCGTTGTAATTAGTTCGTTGTAACGAACTAGGTTGTAATTCTAGAACCATGTGTTCTAGAATTAGGAGAAGAAAACTCTCCCTCCATCCATGCCTCTATCCATGCCCCATCAGTCATCTCCCCCCACCCCCCTAAAACAAAGCGCCCCAAGCACTTTTACCTTTCCTTATATGGACGACGCTCCAATGCCTTCATCATTTTGCTTGCCCGTTTCTACACCTTTTCCAGGTCAACAACATTCTCTTCTTAGAGAAGCAGCAAAGATCATAAAACAAGAAATACATTTTTCTACCGTTCGGGATCTGTCTCAGTATTTGATAATGAAAAAAGGAAAACTGCAAAGCAAAGAGCTATCAACATTTCTCTGGGTAGCAGCTAGGTTAGAAACAGCCGCAAGTTGGAAAAACACACAGCGGCCAAATATTCAGCAGTGGAGAAGCAGACTGTGGTCAACAGCCCTTATGGAAAAATTGTCTAATATAAGAAAAGCTTTTAGAAATGGTCATTGTGTGGACAAATTTTATGCTGTATAGAAAGGCTTTCTAGATTATATGATTCAACAAAGAGAAATAAGTCACCCTCTGCAAAACACATGCGTCACTCTGGAACCATTTGTTAGGTTAACTGGAAACAATTAGGACTGATCAGAAACCTTGTTGCTTGTTGAAGTACTTCACTTTGTATGCAAGTTACCCCCCCCCCCCAATGTATATGTACATCAAATGAACTGAATATGATCCCATGTTCTTATTCTGTATTGCAGTATTTTGGAGAGAAAAAAAAACACCTCACAAGTAAAATATTATTAAACAACAACAACAACAACAACAACACCACCAACATCCGCTTTGAGAGATTATGGAAAATGTCCATAGTGAACAAGGTTGAAGCTCTATCAGTGAACAAGGCAGAATTCTTTCTTTCTTTCTTTCTTTCTTTCTTTCTTTCTTTCTTTCTTTCTTTCAAACATTGGTATCCCACCCTATATTATTAAGATCTCAGGGTGGCATACAGATAAAATAAATTTAAGCAGTAAAAAAACAAAAAATAATTTAAACAGCTAAAAGCATATTAAACCATTAAACAAGCTAATACCAATTAAAAATCTGAAACAATTAAACAATTAAAACAGTGTGAAACTTTAGGGAAACCATTCAGCCTTCAAAGGCTTTGGTAAAAAGCCATGTTTTAACTTTGCGCCGAAATGAAACCAATGTACACGCCATTAGGGCCTCCAAGGAAAGGGCATTTGACAACCAGGGTGCCACAGCAGAGAAGGCCCTCTCCCATGTCTCATGTGCTTTGCTTGAAGGATGCAACTTTTAACAATTTAGAAGCATCATAAGATGTGAAAGCTGTTCACCCATGTATTGGCCCCAAGCCTGTAGTTTTAGAGGGGCCCAGAGATCCATAATGCTTGGCTTAGGTTCATTATTGTTGCAATTTCCTTGCTAGTGGGCCTCTGAGCATGGGAGATGAGTCAAAGGTCAACAGCACAGCCTCAGCACATTCCATGCTAATGAAGGCTAGTATCTTATCAGGGCCTAGGATGTGCCTGAGAAGTGAGGCTATGTTTATGCTGAGTCACAGGTGGCTGTGCTGGGAAAGTTCTGATTTGTTTTCCTTCTGAACATGCACTGTTAGTCTATGCTGGGAAAGTTGCAGACGAACACTAATTAATACTTGCTGCTGTCATGCTGCCTCACTGCTGACATGTATGGTATAAAACCCATTGTACCCCATGGCTCTGGGTTCAGAGAACCTGTCTGATCCAACCACTGGGTACACCCGTGTGCTGTAAGTACTCAATAAAGGCTCCTTGTAAGCAAACCTGGATCTGGCTTATCATTATCTCGGCACCTCCAAACCTTAGCAGCCCATGGCCAGGGCATACAACCCTACAGTAAAATCATCATCCAGACAACCGATAAGAGAAAAAGCTGGAAGTAGAAACTGGCTGTGACAGCCAAAATAAAAGCAATTTGCACTTGCTACTGATGGCAACCAACAGTTTCAAATGCTCCTATGTTACTATAGAACGCTAATGTCAGTGCAACAGGAAAAATATGTACTGCTGAAAGTCATAGCCAAACTTAACAGCTCCATCCTATGTGTGTTTATTTAGAAATTAACCCAGAAATGTTCAAAGGGACTTGCTTCCTTGGAAGCATTCTTATTATTGCAGCCTACAGGCCAAGTGTTCTATACCTTTCCTGGATATTTTATGGCTTCTCTGATTAGTTACAAAAAAACTTTCCTGCCGCAAAGCACAATCAGACGTTCTACAAAAGTTAGTTTAATTTTTTTTACAGTCATGGGACAGCTGAAAATATACTATTACGATGTAACAACACATTCAGAAGCCACCACTTCTCCACTGCAACAATTTGCAGGCGAAAAGTGGGAAGTGGCGTTTCACCCCTAGCCACCAATTTCCCCATGCAAACCCTACTCCAAGCTGGGGTTTTAGACACATTTGTCACATGAACAAGGAAAATGTAGCAGGTAGGGAAAGGTTTAAGCATTCCCTTCCACTTCTCTGCAAATCGTCCCCCTCTCTCACCACTCTGCACTGAAACAGCAGCAGCTTAGGTTGCCAGTCAGGTGTTGGCCACCAAGTGCGTGTAGTTTTGGCCTTACCATAGTGATTTTAGGCAGTCATCCTACCCTCAGTTCCCACAGTTCATCTGCCTCTCTCTCTAGGAAAAGTAGCACCTGGGTTCTTTTGCATGCAAAGCATGTGCTCTACCACAGAGCTATGAGCCTTTCATACATATGAACATATGAAGCTGCCTTTATACTGAGTCAGATCATTAGTTGGTTCATCTAACCCAGTATTATCTATTTGAATTGGCAACAGCACTCCAAGGCCGTGGGAACATCTTTGCTGGTGCTGGTCCCAAGATTCTTCACTGATAAGGGGTAATCAGGGAAGGGCACTTTCCACTGCAGAACTTTCACAGAAGCAGATTTATAACTTAATCCCTGCAGGATTTTGTCACCTGCATAGTAGTAAACAAAATCACCAAATTCCAGACACTTACCATTTCCAGGGTTCTTTCTGTAAAGAAAAGTGTGGGGACATAAAGTAGCCCAAGCAATCTATTGATTTTTGCCACTGGGATGCTTTTTTTGTCCCGGCAAATGTAATGTGTTGGAAGAAAAAAGAGTCCCACGGGGTTTTTAAAATAAAAACTGATCCAGCTAAATAGACCTAAATGTTGAGACCACACACAAGGATTTGTTTTGGGACATTTTACTTACAGAGATACAGTGGAATTTGGTTCAGGGTAGTAAAATGTCCCCAAAAGTGTCTGCATCGGTTTTTGTGTTTCTGTTGGTGAGTTAAGTGGGGATGCCAGGGATTAAACATGGGACCTTCTGTTTGCAAAGCATGTGCTCTGCCATGGAGCTACCCCCCCATTCTTCCCTTGTAGCCAGCCAATTGTGTGCATGTTTTAGGGTGCACTCAGAGTTCACACTGGGTAATGGCGCGGGCCAACAGAGCCAAATAGCATCCCAAATCAACTGAAAATAGGGCATGTTTCAGGGTGTAGGACTCCTCTGCAATGTATAGACAGACAGGGGTTCCTTCATGGACTGGTCAATATGGAATTGGTTTCCTGAATATCGAATGTTTGAAGTGTACCGGCCTAAATGACCTCTATGCCTGCACCTTTTCTTTTGACATAGATGCCCCTAGTCTGGAGATGAAAGCATAATCTGCTGGCCAAACTGTAAATTGTTTGTGTGTGTGTGAGGGGCACACTTAACTATCCTTGGGGTGATCAGTCTCAGAAAGGACAAACATAAGGGCTGTCCCCTACAATCTTGAACTGCTGCGGGCTCCTGTAACGTATCATGAGCCAGAAGGGCTCCCAGCTGCATAACGTCTACAGGCTAAGGAAGAGAGCAATCAAAAGCAGATCTTCAGAGAGGAGAAACACAAAACATGTGAGTGACACATTATCTTTAGAAATTCTAATCATAAGTCAAGAAAACATAACAGTGCAGCAGAACTATTCCATCTGTTCCATTCTAAAAGGGCTGATGGGGGATATGAGGTAATTTAGTTGTGTAAGGTAGCAAGTCATCTACAAATTTTATATAATAACTGAAACTGTTTAATTCTACAGCATATGGCTGTTTAATCAAAAACAAAAAAAGTTGTGACTCAAAGCAGTTTAGCTGCTTAGAAATGTATTTGAAGGAAACCAAACAGCCAGGGGTATTATGTCTCCAAATAAGCAGATGCTATACTTCCGTTGAAAAATGAATAATACGGCAGTGAACTCTGCTACATATTCTGACACTGAGATACAGGGAAACAAGGGAATTTCCCCCCTAAGATAGCTTACAAGCTAATTAGTGCTTTCTTTAAAATGAAAAATGATAGCGGAACTGTAATTACAACTCACTGGTTCTAACCTGGAAGGTGTTAAAAAAAAAATCCCATTCTGAATATTACTACTAATAGCAAAATGCCCATGATGATGATGGATGGTATATGTCTGGAGAGTCTGTATACTGCAAGAAGTCTTTTGGGGGAGGATGTGGTGTGCTTTTGTTGCAGCCCCCTACAGTGTCTGTGTCGGTGGAGGATAGGATACCCAGTGGCCAGGGCAAAGAGCAAGTACTGCCCTTACCACAGCAAATTCCCCAATGGCAGTGCTTTATTTTTCCCCACGGGAGTAAATGGCAGCCATTCACTGATATAGGAGAAAATGAAAGGGGTGCATTTAGGGACACCATTAGAGTGGGGGGCTTAAACTTGTCTAGTGTAAAGGTTGACCCACCTTCTCAATTGTGTCCCACATGACATCCTGCTGATTTGTCCCACAGAACTTAATGAGAAGCCAATGATAATCATGGGTGTGCATCCGTTCCAATGGGGCAGAGGAAGGGGGAATTTAAGAAGTCTAACAATAATCGTAGATCTTTTTTGTACCACAAAATCAACATACATTATTGAGATAATGATACTGTGTGAGAGCTTTGAGAAGGAAACCTAATGTTCTTTATGGATTTTCATCTCCAAAGAGCAGCTAAATGGTAAATCAATTCTATAAGTGCAAGTTGACTCAGGCTGCAATCAGTGATCATTCTTTCTTGTCTATATGTGATTTGTGTTGCTGACACAACTTTTAAAACAATCTTATACAAACAACCACGGTCATTTATCTCAAAGAAGCTCACAAAGTCAAGAAGAGAGATGCTTGAGCATTCCCCAAGTTTAAAAATAATAAAATAAAGATATGCAAGCAACACCAACATTCACATGGAAGAGACACAGCAGGAAGCCCATAAAAACAGAGGATGTTCTATTGGTTTTCAGCACTGTAGTACCCCAGCGAACAAGCTCACAAACAGTAGGCTGAGGCGGTGAAGGAAAGAGCTCATGCTTGTCCTCCATCCCAACTTGAAACTGCCCTCCCTCCGTGAGGTCTGCACCAGAATTTGCACCACCAGATTAGAAGAACATGTGAGAAATTATTCAGAAGCTATAGATCAGCTTTCCCCAACCTAGCATCCTCCAGATGTGTTGGAGTACAACTTCCATCAGCCCCAGCCAACAGGACATTGGGAGGGCATCAACTGGGAATGCACCAGATTGGGAAAGACTGCTATAGATGTTGAATATTCAAGTTCAAGCAGACTGTGTTGTGATCTGAAAATGTCATTTTTGGAATCATTTTATACCAACCTTAAATAGGAGATAATAGAAAGCTAGCAACTTTATTGCTGGTTTTACCAGACCCCTTTGAGTACAAATTTTAAACTGAAACTCTTTATTTTTCATTATAAAACTATTATTTTAAAACACTGCTTTTATCACAACTTATGTGCCAGACATTTTTTTATGGGGGGGGGTCAATTCCCCCATTTGCATGCTGAAGTAGTACATAGTCTAGCAAGTGCTACACCAAATAATTCTGTCAACTGTGTAGCTCAGCTATGAAAGGAGAAGAAAGTCTCAAGAAACAATATGTTCCTGGGAGAGTGTTCAGTGATAGGACATAGGACAGGGGTAGGAAACTCAGCACCCTCCAGATATTTTGGACCACAGCTCCCAGAATCCACTGGTCAAGCTGGTTGGATCCAATGGGAGTTGCAGTCCAAAACATCTGGAAGGCACAGGTTTGCTTACCACTGGAATAAGAGGTTTAAAAGGCAAAGAAGGATTTGTCAGATGTAATATACTGAAATATAAGCCAGGTGGCTTGAACAATGAGGTATTAAATTTGTAATAAAACCTTTGCAGGGTTTTCTAAGTTCAGATTTTCTTGTTTCAAAGCATGTGTCCAAATGCTATACCACTATGCTAAACCACCAAGCAGCTCTTTATCAATTATGCTCGAACGTAGCATGAGACGAAGAAAGGAGAACATTATGCATTTACAAAATCTTTGAAACAACCCTAACAGATTTCAAAAGGGGATGCTTAAAGTTCAGCAAATGTGCTCACAGGCCCTTCCAGCAGCTGGAATATTAATGATTCCAGCCGCCTCAATTAATCTGAATAATCATTCCTAAAATAATTAGCCAGCACAGAGACAATGTCTTTCTGATTGCTGATTGCAACCATTACGTTTTCAGAGCTACCAATGATGGCACAGGGAGTGTGGTGGTAGTAAGTCACGTACAAAGGCAAGCTACAAACAGGCACAGTGGGGTGGGGGAAGAGCAGCAAGTGGAACGCTCTGATTCAGAACTTGGAGAAAGGTTCTTTGATGTACAGAACTGCTGAACCACTCTAAGGGAAAATAGCTAGAGATAGTGTGGCTCATTCAACACAAGCAGTTCTTAAATTGTCACTTGGACTTCACGGACTTATGGGAGGGGCCATAGCTCAGTGTGACAGAGCACACGCTTTGCAGGCAGAAGGTCCCAGGTTCGATCCCTGGCTTCTCCAAGTAAGAATCCTGCCTGCAACCCTTGAGAGCTGCTGCCAGTCAGTGTCGACAATACTGGGCTAGATGGACCAATGGTCTGACTTAGTAGAAGGCAGCTTCCTATACTCCTGTGACTTAGGATTAGGATTCTCAGAAACTGCTAGGGCACAATCCTATGCGTGTTCAGACAGAAAAAAGTCCGACAATTCCCAGCATGCCCCAGCCTGCCATGCTGGGAGTTGTAGGACCTTTTTCTGTCTAAACATGCATAGGATTGTGCCCCTAAAGAACGTCCCCCTAAGCGAAACTCTGCCCAGTAGACAAGGAGCTGACCAAGAGATGGCAGCAGAAAAAGGCTCTTGCTCCTTGATATGCAAGACCACTTAAAGCCCTTTTCACATGACATAACGGGTTATATTGAATGGAGGGGGAAATGGGATTCTGGCAGAAGACCCCACCCGTAACCTACATGCCTTCAGTAAGTGATGTAAATAGATGCTACGTGCATGCACATATATAGAATCAGTTCAGAGAGTTTACTAAATGTGTGTCAGTTGGAGGTGCTGTGATCCCATTACCCTCCCTGCTGCACATTTAGTATTCTGTCATCTGAAAGGGGCTAATGTCAACTAGGTCTGGTCTCCTTTTCACTCTGGGGGATCACCTGAATTTTAAGCAAGGCCCTGAAACAATGGAGGCTGGTGGCTCCAATTTCAGTGGGGCTGTGAATCCATTCTGGGCTTCAGTCAGAACCAGCCAGAACTCTAAAGGAGCTATCCAAGGTGCTGAACCTATTTGGAGGATAGGGTTCAGCACTCTGGATAGATCCTTTGGAGTTATTGGAGCCACCAGCTTCCACTGCCCTGAAGCAAACTGGAAGGAAAGGTGCTTACAACTGCAACACAGCGGGCTTCACTAGCACACTGTTGTCTCCTTTGAAACTGTTTCAAGAATTGAATCGCTACCCCCCGAAAGAGAACCAAAGCTGCCACCATGAATTCATCACTTGTCAATGGGATGGCGAAGGGGAGTGGCTGTTCCAATTCAGCCCCAATTGTCAACAAGTGCTTCCTTCTAATTCATTTCCATCAGGCTTGGATTGGGATGGGTGGTGGGGTAAGATGACAGTCAGTGAGGCAGTAAGGAAGTGCATACTGTGCTTGAGGTGGGAATAACTCTCCCTACAACAGATGAACTACAATGAAAGTTGCCCAGAAGGGAGACAGCAGCCACTGTTGGGAACGTTGTGACTTGATTTTGATTAACTTTTAACACCGAGTACTTTCTCAGGCCAACAAATACTGGAAAATTAAAAAGAGAAGTCACTTGACACAGTTGTACCCTTCTAAATTAATGAAGTTATGGACAATTTTTCTTAACGGAACAAGAACCAGGAATATTGATTTGCATGGATGAACTGTGAATACTAAGTGGTAGGTAATAAATTAAGAGATAATTTCAAAACTGGCAGTGTAGCAAAGAACACTGACAAAAATAGTAATAGCTTGATTAAAAAGGTCAGAATTACAGTTGAAAGACTGTAATATAAAATTAGCTCCCACCCTCCATATTCTATCAACAGGAGTGGGGAGGAGGTGATAAAATAATTGTCTTCGGTGGTGAGAGCTGACATAGGGTAGTGGCTAAAAAACTGAGCTACAAAACCAGGGAGCCCCTGGTTTGAAAATCAGGTCTCCCATGAACTCACTAGGTGGCCTTGGGCAAGTCACTCTCTCTCTCTGCTTCAGCCCCATCCTCTCAATCTGCAATATGGCTGGACAGCCATCTGTCTGGGATGCTCTGACTTGGATTCCTGCACTGAGCAGGAGGTTGGACTCGATGGCCTTGTAGGCCCTTTCCAACCCTACTATTCTATGATTCTATGATTCTATGGGGGGAGTAATGTTGGTCTACTTTACAGGGTTGCTGTAATGTATGTGAAGTGCATGAGGAATGGATCACCTACCTCATATTGAGGTAGGCTGGAATAAAAACGTTTTACGAAGTTTAACTAAGGCAGAATTTTCAACCTGTCATTCTGGTGAACTTACAGTAAGGGCTCCACACAAATCCCTCTGTATGTTCAATTAATGCGTGGAGGGGTTCTTGTGGCAGTGTGTGCTAGCCCCAGCTGGAACTGTATATTGCCTTTCCAACGAAACCCCACTGGATGTTCATTAGAAAGTGTCCACATGCACAGATGTACACACTGAGCTCCTACATTCGAGCAGGGACACTGCCGGATCAGGGTCCTTTCTTGAGCGCAGGCTTTCTCTATGTACATTGCTATGTGCAGAGAACTCTTTCTCATGAAAGTCCGACAGACAATGGTCAAGAGAAGAGGCACAGCACAGTTCTGGCAGTGGGCATTCACTGGCTGTGTGGAGGGGTTCTCCTGGTATTGTCTGTAGTCAATAGAGCTGTGAGCACTGCTTGCTGAGAGATGAAGTCTGGAAACAAGGAGAAATGCACAGCCAGAGACAGTGTTACAGAGTTATACAGTGAAGTGTTCTCTAACTATGCATTTTATAAATAAACCTTAATGGTGCTTCTGTTTCCTGACAATAATCATCTGCAAAGCCCCATTCAACAGTTTACTTCCCAATTATCATCTATCCATCTGCCAGCAAGACCAAATTCCATCAACCACCCAACAACACGCTCTTCCACCACACTTACCCCCTCGGTTTGAGTGCGGCTTAGCAATGTTTTGAATCTGGGTTCCAATGTCAGAACACAAAATACATGCATATAATATTAGTTATGCAGTCCACCTGTGTATAAGTCATAGCCTCTCCCCTAAAAATGCACAAATGGTGACCAGGAAAGATGCCGCCCCCACCCCAGCTCATGTGTATTTTGAAGGGAAAAGTGAGAATGATTTCAGGTTTGTGGGGGCCCACACAAAATGCCTTCTAGTGCCCCAGTTCCTAAGGGGTGTCTCCTTAATTTCCATTGGTGCCACAGTATGACACTACACTGGGGTTACTGTGGGAAGTTGAAATGGTGGCTTCCATAGCTAGCCACGCAAAGCTCACTGGATCAGTGTACTGGTTAAAGGGAGGGGGCAGGAAAGCATCAGAGGTGAGTTCTGCCAAGGAGCTGGGGTCCCAGCAGCTAGCCCAGGATGCCATGGGCTGATACCAGGCCAGGGAATAAACCACAACATCTACGCATGGGGGCCGTCAAGGTATGTGTTTACATATGCATGTTTTGCACTGTGGTATCCATTCCAATTTCAACTTCCATTCCTATATTGTCATCTCCATGCCTTTTTCCTCCGTCTTTGTGGTGTTGCCCCAATGCAATTTCCACCCATCTGTCCTCGTTCAAGAAGTGTGATGGGACTGTGACTAACCTGATTTTTCAATACAGTTTTGCATTTTTCCCTTGTGGTATCTTATCACACACAAAAAATAGGAAATACTGAGCATCTGCACAACTTTTCAGAATCATAACACTGCAAGGAACGTCTGAAGGCTGCACTTAAAAGGTTTTGTTCTGGATACCACAATTAGAGAAGCTGTGATCATTTATGAAAGCAGTGCAGATGAAGCACCAATTTTTATACACAGTGGCATAAAAATAGACTCTAAGATCTCTATCATTTCTCTTTGTTGGTGTGAGCCTAGTGTAACTGCTGACCTCCAGATTTCACACAGAGTTGAGATAATCTCTTTCTTTTTTATTATCCTGCCAACTCTAATAGGACTACGGAAATGTGTCTTGTGTGTGCAAAGTTGTCTTTTGTGATATGCAAAGTTTCTGAAAGAAGTTCAAGATAACGGCATTATCTTGGTCCCAACTGTGGATGCTTCCACAAATCACAAAGCGGTGATAAGCAGCCCTACAGCGTCAGCAATTTATTCAGAGTAGCTATTCAAACCATCTTTTAATAGCACAGTGCTTTACGTGCAAATATGTTTCCATCCAGATAAGAATTCCGGGATGCAGAAGCCACCCTGCAGTCCATTAGGACTGCAAAGAAAGGGAATGGTATCTGGTACACATTTTAATATACTAGCTATGATTCCCCTGATAGCTGTGAAATTGCAATTGCAGTAAAACTGATTAAAGCCTGTGGCTAGCATGGTGCTGGTGAAACTATAACAAAGACACACTGATTACTGGGTGGGGCACTGCTATTAGTTTGATATATACAAATCCTGTGATGCTCTGCACAGCTCAATCAGACAGAAGGTCCATCTTTTCCACCATCTCCAAGAATGGCTAGCCAAAAGGCCTGCATGCTATCTTGTATGGTGGGGGTAGCAGGGGCCATAGCTCAGTGGTAGAGCCCTTGCTTTGCATGCAGAAAGTCCCAGGTTCAATCCCAAGCATCTCTACGCAGGGGTGGAAAAACTCCCGCCTGAAATCCCGGAGAGTCACTGCCAGTCAGTGTCGACAATACTGGGCTTAGATGGACAAATGGTCTGACTCAGGCAACTTCCTATGTTCCTGTTCATGGCCTGTAATACAGCCTCCTGATTCTCAAATCTATGTTAAAAATTTAGGCAAGGACTTGTTCTTTACAACTACAAAGTAAAACTATGCATCCTATGTATACTAATAGCAACCTCATTTGCCAAGTGTGGATCCTTATGTGGTCAAAATGGCACCACCCATGCAACAAGAGGGAGGGATAAGCAGGTCCAAGCAAACCCAAGGATTTGCAGAAGTATCCCCCCCACAAAAAAAAAACTTTTAAGGGAGCAACTTCCCTATCCCTGCTAAATTAGAACTAAGCAATGTTCAGTGACCACAGAATGCCAGCTGAATGTTGGAAGGGGCGGGGAGGGGGGAACAAACTGGGAAGAGGGACAGAACAGAGTATCTTGGAAAAGGTTATGGCTGGCTGGCTGAAACCCAGGGCAGGAGCATTCCCCACGCAACAACTGGTTGCAGATCCCACTTGTACCCACTAATCCAAGCTGACAGTATAACACTGTGTACTGCTTACCAGCAACATACGCTGCTTGCTCATAGCTATTAAAAATAGTAATTAAATTTTTAAAACTACAATTTTGAGAAGCTAATTAGAATGGACTGATGATTTAGCCAGGTCTTCCTTGATTTTTCCTCTTTAGGATTGCTGGTACAGGGTATGAGGTGTGAACCAGGGACCTCCACTGACTTGCTTTCCTCAGTCTCAGGCCCCATATCTGCAAAATGGGGATAATAATACTGACCTACCATATAAGGCTGCTGCAATGGTTTACTGAGGTAATGTATTTGAAGTGCTTTCCATGGCTCTAAAGTACTATATAAATATGTCCATGTTATTTACACTATATAAACATTTATAAAGGCACCGGCAGGCTCAAACATGGGAGTCTGGCAACAAGGTTCAACTGCCTTAATGTGTGCGTCATTGGGACAAATTTGTGGATAAGGACATGTGGGTTCACTGTGCCACCCTGATACAGCCAGGAAGCGAGATTTCAGCTAATGTCAGCCCAGCTGAATCAAGTGACCTAGGGTGCCAATTAGGGGCCTTGCTAGCCTTATAAACTCAACTTTCTCAGGCTTTACTTCCAAGTCTGAGCAAGTCACCACAAAGGAGCAATTACTTACTTACTGCATTTTTATCACACTTTTCAGACAACTATTGTCTCCCAAAGCGGCTCACATCAATAAAGAGAGACAGAACGGACCTGCCATCAGGCTTGAGGGAAGGGGAGTAGAGGGAAAAGGAAGAAGAGGGAGATCAGTGTTTCAAGGACAGAACAAGATGGTGAGATATAAGTGGACATTTAAATGCACTTCAGGCTGGGCTGATCTCTCCTTACTGCTGCTCTTGCTTGAATGCAGGTCTAGTTCTTTAGGCCAATAGATGGGGCCAGTGTCTTCTTTTTCCTTGCTTCTGCAGTCCCAGAGCTACAGGCAGTTGGAACCCAGTGTTCTTTCTGGCAGGGAAGGGGGAAGTGAGCTCCCAGCAGCTTCTCTTCCTCTGACCAATGGATGGGCCAGGTTGGTCTACCCCTTGGCCTGATGTTATTCCTGGGAAGCAGCGGCCGTAGGTCCCCTGGCTGATGGCAAAGGCCAGAGTGTGCTTCCCTTCGCTCTCCAGTCCCAAGGCAACTCAGTGACAGGACACCTGTTGCCAGATCTCTACTGCCTTCTAGACCATGGCACCTGCCTCTGTCCTTGTCCACCTGCTCTGGAAACCTACCTGCCTGTCCTGGACCACATTACTTTCCTCTGCTCCTGTGAACCCTGTGTTGCGGTCTGTCCTCATCCACATGTCTAATGTTCATGTGTACAGGAGGAATACACATTTAGAGGATCTCTAGCCTTGAGTCATAGCATACAGTGACAAGAATCTGATGCCCAACTGGGGAAAAGCAATAGACCTAAAACTGGGCTCCCTAGAGTGGGAGAAATAGCAACTAAACGAGCGCCAGATATTAGAATAATCAAGTATATAGTTTAGTACATAAATTAAGAGAGAATATATATATATATGGGCAGCATTCAAATTGAACTGGCGGTGACTTAATTAAGTCTAAGGGGAGGTAGGAGAACAGGCAGGCTGAGAGAGATCACGGGAGGATGCTGATGTCAAATAAGGAAAGGTTAGAGATGGTCAGCAGACGGAAACTTGGAAATCCCAACTGGGGAAGAGGAAGGAGTCAGAGTATACACAACACATTACTGAGGCAACATGGCTGACTTGTTTGAGGGGGGAAATGAAAGAACAGAGGCAAAGGATGGAAAATGAAATTAGAGTGCAAACGTTATTTCTTCCAGAACAGGAGGGAAAAGCGCTTCTCTTCTGGAGAGGGGGGTTGAATGCTATGGGCTGGGGGTTTGTCCTCTCATACCAGGCCACAGAGGTTATCCTTCTGTGAATCTGAGGGGCAGCGAAGCCCTAGAAGGTCTTTGTATGTTATGAGGGAGAATATGAGACTGTGAGGTCCTTTGGACCCGTTTCGCTGTAAGGACCCCTAAGAGTGAAACACACACAGATGTGGGGAAGGGAAACTTGAAGAAGAGGGTAGGAGGGGGATCAAACCTAGCTAAAGGTAGAAGGCTGAGCGAAGACTGAACATTTACTGGCAGGAATCCCTTTTTAAAGACCTTGGTTTAGGGGAGAGGTTTTGCCCTAAGAACAAAAGATGGGAAAGGGGGTACCTATAGGTATGATCCAATTGGGATGCTGTGTGCGCAACCAACCCAGCCGTGCACAGCCGTGATTAGAACTTCCACAGTCAAGCCCTGAAACGAGTGTGAATGCTCATTTCTGCAAGGAGCACAACCTGCCCGTTCCAGAAACGAGCATTTTCACTCATTTTGGGACTTGCCCCCGGAAGCGCTACATTGTGGCCATGCACGGACCTGGGCCAGCGGGGCTGGGCACGTGCAAGGCCCAATTGGATACTACCCATTGGTACTGCTGAGCTTGCTATGGGTGGAGAGTCAGAGTGCAAATGGGAGGCCCATGTGCAAATTCTGGGTGTACTGTTCCTAATCTTAGAGGGGTACCTGTTCAATGAACGTGCAGAAAGGAATGCAGGGGTTAGTACCAGCCCCTTCTCCCTCCTCCCCCAACAAACAATTTAATTCATGCCTGCCCTGGACCCCGCTGCTTGCGTCCGACAGTGCTGGGTCCTGACAATGTTACCTTGTACCATTGTCAATGTTACCTCAAAGGCGGTAGGAGAGAAACATACTCAATAAACTCGTTAGGTCTACCTAATTTCACTTAAAGGCCAAAGGTAGCAAGGTACCCTCAAACATCTCTCTTGGTACTTTGCCCTCTTGATTTTTATTTTATGTCTTAATTTTTTTTAAAAAACTGGGTTGCTGAAAAGCAAAGCACTGCCCTCAGGTGTCATCTTTATTTGGAGCTCAAACTCCACCTTTGCCTTGTACTTAGGTGCGTGGCAAGTTACTTTTCTTTTCACCTCACCAGTTTGCCTTCTGGGAAAAGAGTGTTTTGTGACCAGCTATGCCCGCCATGGCAGCCATTTTATGAATAGGAAAGCTCCCATGACAGCCATTTCGTGAGAGTGCCCATGACACTTTCTCAAAATTCCAAATACGCTGACTCCAAAAGTCAGCATATTTGGACCCCGATGAGGCCTTCTGAAGTAGCCTCCATGAAGTAGAGGATAGGATGACTCCACTCTTCATCAGCCTCTATCATTCTCAGAGGGGGCCTGAATGATCCACTGACCCTGTGGGAGTCCCAAGGCCCCTTCCCTGCATTTTCAGCTTTGATTTGTAAAAAGAGACATATTTATATCTTCACAAATCAAGAGGCTAAAGAAAAACATGAAGGCAATGCATCCAGCTGCTCAGTATGTAGCAAACTTTTTCCCATTCTTGCACTGTTCTGGCGATGTCACTGGCATAACAGACAAGCACTACACACTTACTGTCTAAAATCCTATAAAATCAAATTGTAAAGAATACTAATATAATTAAATTACTTCTATCATATTAAGCTATCTACATTAAGGCTCCCTTCTGCTCTCAATTGATTCTTCCCCACACCTCTGTACCTTTTAACCCTCCTTACACCAACATTTGTAGCTATAGGCCTATTCCTCCTTTATGGACCCAATTACTACTTCTCTATACACTTTCGAGCTGCCAGTATCCCAATTTCCCAACCTTCCTTCTTTTATAACTGTGCTACTAGGAGGAATAAGACATCCCCCCACCCCACAAAATAATTGTAAAGTGGGCCACGAGGCTGCATAGGCTAGGCCTGCCCCTGCCCCACCCCCATCTGGTATGTAAAGGGGCTCTATGTGTGTACAAATTACATGTGTAGAGATCCTCCATATGAGAGGGGACTCTGACTCAATCGGGCCCAGCCCTCTCATGTAGGAGCTCAATGTGCTGACTGAACTTGGGGATGACAGGGAGCAGGATGATGCAGAGCTAGCCTGCATGGCCTAAATACACATTTTTCAACATGTGGGAAGGGTTGTCTAACCTCACCCCTATTCCCGCAGTTGCAAATTAATAGATTCCACTTCACTAAGCCCAAACGGGATTTGTGTCCACAACCTAATACATCAGTGGTTGATTCACTCAAATGATAACATAATGTTTTCATGATTTGTTCTGCTCAAACTGAACTTGCGGAACACGGCCTTCATGGTTGTAGATTTAAGATTCTGAGAAACAAAGAATAAACCAGTATTTCTGATGCAGTGGTACTATTTTCTTTTGTACTGGCTGGTGCTTGTTTTATAGCTTCTTTCCAATGTGTTAAATCTGAAAGCTCGCATGAGGCTCCTTGTTCCTGACCCTAGGCGAACTGTGAAAGTCTTCAGGCACAGCTGCTGAAACTAGAGAGATTTCTGAAGCAAGGACGAACTCTAAATGAGTCCCTCAGGCTCCTGTCAGCTTGGGACTACCTTCTTTATACTTCATCTTCGGCTCCCTTGGACTCTTGTAAGAATTTGACTCCTGGTTCTGAGCTGTCAAATTCTCTGACTGGCTGCCCACTCTTGTGTTCCCTCTCCCTCCTAACCAAATACATTGTTATTTATAGCTTTGTAGAGAGTGGGATATATCTAAAGTAATATGCCATCATCTGTACCATGGATCAACAAAAAAACAATCTTCATTAAACTAAAGGAGGCTTTGTTGTTCAGTCGTTCAGTCATGTCTGACTCTTCGTGACCCCATGGACCATAGCATGCCAGGCCTTCCTGTCCTGCGCTCTCTCCCGGAGCGTGCTCAAGTTCATATTCATTGCATCGGTGATGATATCTAGCCATCTCATCCTCTGCCGTTGCCTTCTCCTTTTGCCTTCAGTCTTTCCCAGCATCAGGGTCTTTTCCAGTAACTTTTCTCTTCGCATTAGGTGGCCAAAATATTTGAGCTTCAGCTTCAGTATCTGTCCTTCCAATGAGCACTCAGGGTTGATTTCCTTTAGGATGGACTGATTTGACCTCCTTGCAGTCCAGGGGACTCGTAAGAGTCTTCTCCAGCACCACAGTTCGAAAGCATCAATTCTTCGGCGCTCAGCCTTCCTTATAGTCACAGCCATACATTACTACTGGGAAAACCATAGCTTTGATTAGACGGACCTTTGTCGGCAAGGTGATGTTTCTGCTTCTTACTATGCTGTCTAGGTTTGCCATAGCTTTCCTCCCAAGGAGCAAGCGTCTTTTAATTTCATGGCTGCAGTCACCGTCTGCAGTGATCTTGGAGCCCAAGAAAATAAAATCTGTCACTGCTTCCATTTCTTCCCCTTCTATATGCCAGGAAGTGATGGGGCCAGATGCCAGTAGCTGGGGTACTTCAGAAATAAGAGGTACTTCTGAATAATGTTTTATACTTAAGAACAGCCTTCCCCACCTGGTGCCCTCCAGACTGCAACTCCCATAATTTCAAATCAACATGGCCATTGGCCATTGCCCATGCTGGCAGTCCAACACATCTGGAGGGCACCAGGTTGGGGAATTTCTGGCTCTTAAGAACATAAGAAGAGCCATACTGGACCAGACCAAAGGCCTGTATCATCCAGCATTCTGTTCCCACAGTAGCCAAGTGGATGCCGTAGGTCAGTGTGGAGGGGCTGTAGCTCAGTGTGATAGAGCACATGCTTTGCATGCGGAAGGTCCCAGGTTTGATCCCCGGCTTCTCTAGGTAGGGAAAGGAAAGAATCCTGCCTGAAACCCTGGGGAGCCACCGCCAGTCAGTGTTGACAATTTTGGGCTAGATGGGCCAATGGTCTGACCCAGTATAAGGCAGCTTCCTATGTTCCTATGCCTATGGGGAGCCCTCAAGCAGGACTTAAGCATAAAAGCACCCTCCTGCACATGTTCCCAGCAACTGAGAAGCATACTCCCTCTGATACTGGAGGTAATATACAGTCATCATGCTGGTCATGAGCCAGCTAATTACTTTCGCCAGGCGCGGGTTGTTGTGATATCCAAACCCGGCAAGGGTGAGTGGCGGGGATGGTTTACAAACCACGCAGCAACCTTAGAACAAGCCATGGGTTTCAGGGTGATTTGTAAACCACCCCAGCCACCTGCCCTCACCAGGTTCGGATGCCACAACAACCCATGCCTGGCAAGGATAATTCGGTAGCTCATGACCGGCACGAAGATGGTCCAGTATCAGAGGGAATATGTTACTTAGTTGCTGGGAACACGAGCAGGAGGTCATGACATCCTGCACCCGGTGAGGGTAATTATGCTAATTAGATGGCTTGCAGCCAGCACGCTGGGGAGGGAAAATAAGCCACTTCCTAATATTTATGCCAGGTGTTGGTTATGATCTTTAAATGTGGTGGCACGGTGGCTTATTTTTCCTCTCTGATGGTGCAAACCCACCCACTCTGTCCTTCCGTGGTCAGTCGAGAGGAACCTCCAACTTGCTGAACTCAGGCTCCAGCCCCTGACTGTCTGGACCTTGGGCTGAGCAACATGCATTTTCATTCTGATTTATAACACCACCGAAGACAGCCCCGACAGACATAATTTAAATGTCATGCTGAAATGTTTTTTTCCGCCTGAAAATCATCTTCTGAAAGCCATAGAGCTAACTGTTCCTACTCAGCACAACCAGTCTTTTCTTCCCATAGCAAGAGCTATTACTTCCAAGCTACAATGAGAATCATTTTCCCAGACCAGTTCTCCAAGTTCCATTGACGGCATGAAGAGAACACAGATAAAGAACCAGCACAATAACATCATGAGATTACTCTCAAGGGAATCCAATCTCTGCTAAGTGCCAAGTACAAATCATGGTTATTTAGATGCAACATAATACGCTAGGTAGGGGAAATGATGCACATGATTGGCTGAAATTATTTTCCAGGTTGGAGGTCCAATGTCCCTTGAACAGACCAAACTTTCAGCTGCAATAAATATGCCAATGCAAAATTATAGCTTAACATGTGATTTGCATTATGTCTTCATTGGAAAGCTTGCTTCTGGGAATTATGCATGGCAAAAGCATTCCAAACTTCAGTTAGAAGTTCTTCCTCAATGCTACATCAAAAAAATTTACTGCAATTCCTTAGCCATTGGTATGTTACATTCAAATGGTTACACAAACACACGCTGAAACTAATTGAAATGAAAGCCCACACTTGGGTGGTGGAGGGGGACCCTATAGCGTGCAATGATTAAAACAACAAAGAAAAGCAGGGGGGGAGTAATAACAGATAAAAGAACATTTATCTTTTATCTTTTTTTTGGTGTAGTCCAAAGGGATTACACCAGGAGAGTGACTGATTGATATCTGATTTCAGCACCTGGCAATCACAGGTACACTGTAGCGTATACAAACCTATCATTCACGAACATGTCTAATGCTTTTTTAAACCATGTAAACTAGTGATCATCAAAGCATCCAATGGCAATGGATTTCACAAGATAATTATGGATTGTGTGAAGGACTCCTTTTTCTTTATTCCCAGCTATGTCATTCAATTAGATTTAATAATCAAGAGTACTAGTGTTTTGATCTATTTCTCTACTCACTCTCTCCATGTGCTCAGAATTTTGTTAGTCTCATCATGTTGTTCTTAATAAACTGTAATAATAAACTCTCAATAAACTAAAACACGTCCCATCTTCTTACACCTTTCTTAATAAGCATGATGCTCCACCCTGTGGTCATGCAGGGTGCCTTTTTCTCAAAGTTCTCCAGTTCTGCAACATCCTTTTTGAGTTGAGGTAGCCAGAACTTCACTTCACATGGGATTGCAAAAATAGGCACATTACATCAGTGCAGATGTAACTTTTCTGACCTTTTAAGCGTGTTTAAGATTGTGGGATTGTGCAATCTCTTCTAGTAGCTCTTCGTCGCTTGCATACCAATTACCCTTGGCTGACCTTATCTGTGGCTAAGAGTTATACTGGTATCAACATGAATTGTAGCACACAGTAACCTGGTCTCCTCCCGTTTAGACTACTGTAATGCGCTCTACGTAGGGTTACCCTTGAAGACGGTTCAGAAGCTGCAGCTGGTACAGAATGCAGCGGCTCACTTGATTAAAGGCAGCTGCCAGCGAGATCACATGACTCCAGTGCTGAAGGAGTTGCACTGGTTACCAGTTGTTTTCCAGGCCAAATTCAAGGTGTTGGTTTTGACCTTTAAAACCCTATATAGTTCCGGCCCAGCCTCTCTCCAGCAACACCAGACAGGCTGCTTAACAAGTTCAGCCTTGGATGGCCTTCTCTCCGTCCCATCAGCCAGGACAGCTAGGCTGGTGAGGACGAGGGAGAGGGCCTTCTCTGTGGTGGCCCTCACTCTGTGGAACTCCCTCCCTAGGGAACTCCGCCATGCCCCCTCTTTAATAAGCTTCCACCACACATTAAAAACATGGTTGTTCAAGCAGGCATTTAGGGTGGGTTAGGGTATTTTTAGAAATATGATGTTTTTAATGTAGAATTTTATTGTTTTAACTGTTCTATTGTTGTACATCGCCCAGAGTGGCTGGGTGACTGGCCAGATGGGCGATTAATACATTTAATAAATAAAATTTAAAAAAAAAATAATCTGGTTCTCTCTTAACCAGGCTTTGCTAACCAGCTCCAAACCTAGCTTTGAAATCATTCTTAGGTGGCCACCCCTCATTTACTGTACTTAATATTGATGCACTTGAGTATGGTTAAGTGTTAAGTATGGTCAGCACTCGAGGGCGCAATCCTATAGATCGCCTCCAAACATGGGGGCGGTCAACTATCCAATGCAGGGTGCGTGGAGCACGGATGGGCACATTGGAGCGGAGGGAGGAGAGCTAGACGGTGCACAGGAAGCGTCATATTGGCACATCCGCAGTTCCCTCATCACCCCCAGGAATGCCCCCTTTTGGGGGGTCAGAATTCTGGGAACCGAGCTCAGAGAGCTGGCTCCAAGCTTGGGTCCCTGAAACTGAAAAATCCTATGGCCCTCTAAAAGCTATCTAGCATAGGACTGCTCCCTAAATATGTTTAAGACTGGGGGTGATGGGAGGTACCCATACTAAAGGAATTATGTGATTCTGTAGCCTAGTCCTGATTTCATGATCCACTCTAAGTATAGTTAAGAGATCGGAAGTATTACATCTATACTAGCCCACTGCAAATTTGTATACTGGTGCTATGATATCTGTTTTTCTTTCAGTCCCTTTTCTAGCCAATCCCAGCTCTGAATTTCCCATCTTCACTGCTGCAGAACACTAAGCTGACATCTTCAAGCGAGCTTCTGACAAGGATATCTTTTCCAGGACAGATACAGCCTATTTAGACTCCGAAAATAGACAGTTTCCTCCTCCATTTCACAATATGTAGAGGTATAGAATAAGAAAAGCAAAAGGTTCGAGGCTATCTGGTAGTATTCGGTAACATTAAGGAAAAAAAAACATGTCATCAAAATTGGTTTGTTCAAGCCTCATTTTCAGAACCACAAACAGTTTCAGTGAAAGAATAAAAAGCCTTACCTTTGCATTTCTTCTTCTTGCTTCCCTCCTAGCTGCCTTTTCTTTCAGCCTTTTTTCCTGTAAGTGACAAATTATATACATGAAGCTAAACTTTAAAAAAAAGAAGACAAAGAGACATTTTTTAAAAGATAAAAAGCAAATCTGATAATTCTGCCAAGAACCTTCCTGGTATCTGCTTGCCCCTTACCATTAGCTTTCAAGTGTAAAATAATGAATACATGACTGAATGGAGTCCCAATTCGATCTTAATTGTACCAAGGCTTATTCACAAGTGAGATTATATAATAGCCAGTATCTTGCTTGCCAGGGAAGCTTTCTTTCTTGCCCCTTATTATCATCATCGAAAGCCAGCAAACCACTGTGACTTTCCACAGGGCTCTGATGGGTCTGAAAGGCCTACAAATGCAGAGAGTGGGTTACTCTTTATATCCATGTCTTTGAACTCCTATCCAGCCTTTTCCTTTGGGCCAGGTTGTAGTACCAAGTTGCTTTATAGTGGTTCCAACATTATGCATCATGGGAAGCTCATTACACAGCCACTTTTTAAAATGCCATCTCTGGAAAACAGTCACTATAGAACTGCAAAATTACCTGTGTTTTGCATAAAAGGTATACTGTGTTGATTAAGCCAGGATGAGGCTTTATTAGCATCCGGTTCCTCCTGGTAACACAGTTTTTATTGCCTTTGGTATATTCACCTAATTAACATCTCATCTGTCCCAAACACTGCAGCTCTTCTGCATTATCAGCCACGGAGCCACCCACCATCAGGCACAGTCCATAGCTATCTGGTATATCTCTGAGCTCCAACAATGAACACCTCATCATTTCCAGAATGGGCATATGGTACAAATAATGTACTTTAACTGGGGACGGGGGAGAAATGAGTTGGGTTCACATTTTAATGCAAATGTACCCAATTCGCACATCCCGAATAGAAACACGCTTATGCTTCGATATTTGTGTGTGAGAACTTTACCAATCGAAATTGCATATATCAGTGAAAATACATAAATCACACATTATATTAAGGAACACTGTTAGCCAAACACACACATATTAGGGGAAATTGCATTCTTAAATGAATATATTACGAGAAACGTGCACAGAAATGTGCAGGAATTTTCGTGTGGACTTTTTGAAAGAAAATTGCAAACAGATGTGGAAATGGGAGAAAACAAAGTTGTTTGGGAAAACAAGGAACTGAGCAAAGCTAAAATGCATAGATTTTAACATGACTCTCCTGTCCCAATGCGAACTTTTCTTTTGGTAACCAAAGCTCTGCCTGTGGTATTTTGAGCTGTAATGGCCTTTTCACACATGCAGCTGATCAAGTGATTAATATGATGATGAAAAGCCCCCCTCAAGAAGTATCATTCAGAAGATGGAACTGGTTTATATGCATCAAGGTTTATTATATTAATAAATTAGAGGGGCAAGAGGGCAGAGATGAGATTTTCACAGTTACTTTCAACATATACTGCCAAACCAGAACTGACGACAAGGATTTCCAACACCCTCCTATTAGCCTGTTTTTTAGCTGTAGAGGCGCAAACTGATTAGCACTGCTGCAGTCCTAGCAGGATGCATTCCATGTTTTGCCATTACTGAGCCACATGAAAAATCTAAGGGATGCTGCCCATCGTGGGCCAGAGAAGCCCACTTGTACCAGTGCTGTGGAACTCAAAGAAGACCACTGTAACACCAAATATACAAAGACTCTTCTGGTGCCTTAAAGACTAACAAAAGTATTCCCTTGGACACTGTCTGTGAAAGCTTATGCTAGAATAAATACGTTAGTCTTTAAGGTGCCACAAGATTCTTTATTGCGTTTGTTATAATAGAGTAACACAGTGGTTCCTCTGGAAACTGCCGCCCCCCAAAGGCTCCCCCAGCCTAACATTAAGTTGGACACATGCATGCATGCAGACATATACTGCCAAGCAAATTCATATGATTTATTCTATGAAGAGTCCATTTATTTCAGTAGCACAATGGGAAGAGGAAATTTTAAATCCCAGAACAAACAGCAGGCACAAGCCACAGGCTACTTCAGATAAAACAGAGATGATATGGCAACCCATTCCTCTGCCCTGTCTCTCCGCCAATGTATATAGGCCATTGCTTGCCACCCCAGCAACCCAACTGTGACTTGTTCAATTCTTGTGCATTTCATATAAGCACCTTGATCCAATAAGCCAGTAGCCAATTTTCTACCTCCTCCGATCCAATTTCCAAACCACTCTGTTGTGACCTGCTTTGCTGTAGCCTGTCAACCCATGTCAATGGACCATTTTGGTGAAAAACTACCTGCTCCCTTTAAACTGCTACCTTTGAAAAAGGAGCAGGCGAAAGTAAAGCTACATTAAGTGACCTGGGAGGAACGGGCAAAGGGAGAGAGAAAAGTCTCAGACAGCTGACAAACCAGAACAAGATGAAAACAGATTTGAAAGAGGACAACATGAAAAATTCAACAGAGGAAAGATTCTTCTGAGTGCAGGGTAACAAAATAACCCTGCGCTATTTTGGTGACACTCGTTTGTCTCACTCGTCACATCAAGTATAACTGAGCTAAACAGAAAAGTCAGGGTGCAAATCACCAGGCACCATGGCTGTGCGAGCTCTGCTCATTTTACAGGGGCTTGCATGGGAATCAGGTGCAAGGCCCTCTGAACTGAGTAGAGGTTATAGAGCAGAAAGCACCTGGTACATTTTACCCATAGAGATGCAATACTTGTCAGAGAAGATGGCGGGTGGGAAAACAAAAAGTGTGCAGGGATGGGGGAGTAGAACTGCATTTCATGTACCAATGGTGGCAACATATGCAGAACCAGGGCAATGCATTAGACGGGAGGACAGAAGGCAAGCTAATATATGGAATAATTTATAGGGAGTAGGGAGAGATTGGGGAACAGAAAAGGATGAGACAGGTTTTGTGTCTGTGTCTGTAAAGGAGAAGGTGGCTTTTTGAAGAAACCAGCATGTAAAATTTCAGAGGAAGATTCGTGCAAGGAAAAACGTTGTCACCAGGTCCCTGTTCAAATAAAACAATGTAATTTTACATTGTGGGAGAAAAGGTAAAGGATAAGTAACAGTTTGAGACAGAAAATAAGAACTGTTTTGATGAGATCCCTGATTCAAGAAAGCTTCCGTGAAATACATCTCAGCAAGATTGGACTTTAAGCAA
This sequence comes from Heloderma suspectum, assembly GCF_057233095.1. Taxonomy (NCBI): domain Eukaryota; kingdom Metazoa; phylum Chordata; class Lepidosauria; order Squamata; family Helodermatidae; genus Heloderma; species Heloderma suspectum. The sequence continues at coordinate 30,694,837 of NC_139460.1, read as the reverse complement.
AGGACCCTGCATTTTGTGTGATGGAAGTAGGCAGAAGCTCCTAACTAAAATTAGAGCTGCATTGTGCCAGAAACCGGGGGGGGGGGGGGGGGGCAACGTAGAGTCACAATGAAGGAACACGCAAATCATAATCAAACCATTTGGGTTAAATCTACTTCAGCAGGTAGCTCATATATTTTATGACTAGGCTTTTATCTACAAACTTTCACAAGGTTTGATATCACTCAGATCTCCAGATTTTGTTGAACTGCTATAAGTTATTCAAGAGGCAGTGCTTTCTTGGAGGTTGTATGGCCATATTTCACACTAAGAATGTGAGACGTTATCATTTGCTTTTGCTACACCATAAACCATTTGCATGGAAGGAATTGGTGATTAAATCAAATGACTTGTAGACTTGAAAAACAGAACTATCGTGTTTTAAGGGATGCACTGTTATGTTATTCTGTAATGCTGCTAAACATGTTAATGTCTTCTCATATGGAGGATATGTTTTGGTTGTATTGTACATTTCCAACAGAAAACCCCCAAAGAAAATAGTCCTGGTAAGTAATTCATATTTTGGACATTCTATGCACATTGTAAGTATTGTATCAATATCACAATGTGAACAGCAAATTTTATAAATACAATTTCCTAGCAAGTTGTTTAAACTTTATATCCTTCCACATTTTCAGAATGTAATTCTAATTCTACCATTCCCCCCACACACCCCTCCGTCATTATATTGTATGACACTCTGTTTTACTGCTGTTATGTTTTCAATTATTATTATTACATTATATTGTTTTTACTGTATGCCATATGCATTTTAGCGTAAATCACTGAGAGATTTTATGATATTAAGTAGTATGTAAGTACTACGAATAAATAAAAACAATAATCAACAACAAATGAAATGCCACTTCTGTAACACAGGTTGGTTTGAGAGACCATCTCTGCAAGCACTGCTCATTCTCAAAAGATCTCCCTTCTCCTTGTGAAGACACCCCACTTGCAACATACCCTCTACCCACTACAACTTGCACCAATCTCTCCGTCTCCATCACAGTCTACATCCATACATTCCAACAGCCTGGGTGCATAATATATGGCAGCAGCATCTTGAAGTAATAATGGCAGCAGCATTGCAACTAACAGAGACTCTATAAGAGGTGACAGCAATTTGATATCAGACTAGTCATTTGCTACTGCTCAGACAACTAATAAGCTACCAAGGCAAGACGTTGTTTCCTTCCCATCAATACAGAGAAGATAGGGGGCGAATGTTCCTTCCTTGTTCTCCTTGACCTCTCAGTAGCTTTTGATATCGTTGACCACGGTATCCTCCTGGACCGCCTGGAGGGCTTGGGCATTGGAGATACCGTATTGCGGTGGTTCCGGTCCTTCCTCTCCAGCAGGTACCAGAGGGTAGCACTGGGTGAGGAGGTTTCGGACCCGTGGCCACTCACTTGTGGGGTGCCACAAGGTTCCATCCTCTCCCCGATGCTATTTAACATCTATGTGAAGCCGCTGGGGGCTATCATCAGGAGGTTTGGGGTGCAGTGTCATCAATATGCGGATCTCATTCAAATCTTCACCAAGGTTGGCCGTAGAATCCCTGTCCAAAAGTCTGGAGACGGTGAGTGGCTGGATGGGGAGGAATAAACTGAAGCTGAACTCTGACAAGACCGAGGTACTTTTGGTGGGAGACAAGAGGAGGTTGGGGGATGTTGACCTGGTATTGAATGGGGTATGGCCACCCTTGAAAGACCAGGTCCGCAGCCTGGGGGTCATTTTAGACTCCCAGCTGTCCATGGAGGCTCAGGTGTCAGCTGTGAGCTGGACAGCGCTGTACCAACTCCATCTGATCCAGCGGCTATGCCCCTACCTTCCCGACCATCTGCTCCGATCGGTAGTACATGCCCTGGTCTCCTCTCGTTTAGACTACTGTAATGTGCTCTATGTGGGGTTACCTTAAAGACAGTGCGGACGCTGCAGCTGGTACAGAATGCGGCAGCTCGCCTGATTACAGGCAGCTGCCAGCAAGATCACATCACTCCAGTGCTGAAGGAGTTGCACTGGTTACCAGTTGTTTTCCAGGCCAAATTCAAGGTGTTGGTTTTCACCTTTAAAACCCTATATGGTTCCGACCCAGCCTATCTTAAGGAGCGCCTCCAGCAACACCAGACAGGCCGCTTAACAAGATCAGCCTCGGATGGCCTTCTCTCTGTCCCATCAGCCAGGACAGCTACGCTGGCGAGGACAAGGGAGAGGGCCTTCCCTGTGGTGGCCCTCACTCTGTGGAACTCCCTCCCTAGGGAACTCCGCCATGTCTCCTCTTTAATGAGCTTCCGCCGCGCATTAAAAACATGGTTGTTCAGGCAGGCATTTGGGGTGGGTTAGGGTACTTTTTATGATGTTTTTTAATGTAGAATTTTATTGTTTTAACTGTTTTGTTGTTGTATGTCGCCCAGAGTGGCTGGGTGACCAGCCAGATGGGCAATTAATAAATTTAATTAATAAATAAATTAAATAAATAAGAAACCACTTTGTTCAAAATGAGGAAAACCCAGCCAAATAGCACTACTAAGAATTTCCTTGGAGAAGTGGTTCCTAACCTTGGGTCCCCCAATGTTATTGGGCTGCACCTCCCATCTCCACTGACCATGCTAGTTGGGGATGATAGCACAATAACATCAGGAGACCTAAGGCTAGGAACCATTGCCTTAGGGGGAAGAGTTGGTAGGGTACTTTACAGAACATGAGTGTGACACAGACTGTAAACCTGAGCAGGAGCCATGTAAGACCAACAAGACAAATGTGAGGAGAAAACAGTCGAGATGCTGCATAGGTGAAACTGTGGCAGTGCCAACTGGAGGTGGGTTTGGAGGAGATTCAAAGTGGAAGTTAACACTGGGCATTCCGATTGAATACACTCAAACTATTGCTTCCATGCTCATCCTCTATTCTGTGCAACATTCTGCATTGCTTTGGCTGACCATTTCAGCTGCAACATTCTCTAGAATGAGCTTCACATATTACATAACTGGTTCTGTATCAACTCACATGGGGACTGACTTGCAGAACTTATTCCATTATATGTAAAAGTTGGAGCCTAAGGGCAAATTGGCAATACGACGGTGGATGTTCGCTCCTCAAAATTAATCACCCATCCACTGCATTTTTTAAAATAAATGTTCTTTTGTATGCACATAGCAAATTTTCTCTATTTGAAGAGAGGGAAACGTAATTTTCTAATCATAATTAATACATGACCTTACTATTTGCCTGAGGATATTTGTCAGATTGTACCTGCTATTTAAGGGGGGAAGGGAGAGGGAGAGAGATTCTACCAAGGTTTATTTGAAATAAGGTGTGTGTGTGTGTGTGTGGGGGGGGGAGAAACAGTATTACTTTTCAAATGTGTTTAATTTTCTTGCCATAAAAGTGGGGAAAATATAGGGGGAATGGTCAAAGTCTCCTTCTAAACAAAAAGTATTATTAGATTTTATTCACAGAAAGACTGCAGTAGGTTGGGACATTTATTATAATATCAAAAGTCTACAGGCAAGTGGGGTACAGGCAATCCTACAGCTGCTTGACAGTCAATACTTTGAAGATATACTGTACTTCCTAAGTATTTTAATATGCCTGCCAACATGTCACATCTGAGCCACTACAAAAAAAGTGGGAAAAATATACCCAAAGTAAGTGGATGAAAGTATTGCAAGCAACATTATGGATATGTGCATGAGGAGATGGAAATTATATCTGTCTTTGCATTGTTCAGAAAGAGGACATCTTCACAATTTTGAGGGAGGTTATTTACTGCAATACTGAACAGCAGTCTGAAAGTTGCGCTCTTGCCATTTTGTACCCATTAGCTAAAGCAAGGCTGGTTAATATGCAAGAGTCATGTGTCTTTCCCTGATTTTATGTGATTCTCGTTTTGGCTTATTTTCCCTGTTTCACTGAAATTATATATGCCTGAGCGGCTCTTAAAAATGGAAGAAGTTTTGTATTTGTCTACATGGGTTTCCAAAATTTGGAATACTTAAAACCAAGGGTTTTAGGCTGGATCAAAACTGGAGACACATTTTATGCAACGTTCAAAAGGCCATCTATGTATTTTGTTTATCAGTTTACAGAACAATGAACAGTTATCCTCCTCGAAGCCCTGGGAGAGCCCAGTTAATATTGCTTCCCATCTCTGAACCTCTCCCTTACCCAGTGCTTATTGAGTAATGGTGATGTTTTCTGGGATTTCTACAGGCAGTCGTGGTGCACCCTTACTCCCTCCCTTAGGTGCTCCAGAGGCTCAACAAAAGCCAAATGTATACCTCTTTAAGCAGGGTTGTTTAATACAAATTAATGCAAATCGTCTTTTAACAGTACAGCAGTAGCAAATATGAAACCTTAATATGTAAAACCTTAATATGTAAAAAAAAATGTAAAACCTTAATATGTAATAAAAATTATAACTGTTTGGTTATAATTAACAGATTTTACATATTAAGGTTTTTACTTTTTTCTTTTAGTATATTTGTAACTGCTATGCTGTTATAACACAGTTTGTATTAATTTGTATTAAAGAATCCTGCACAGATATATTTTTTTTTCCTTAACGTTGGCTTTTGTTGATGGTATATTTTGTTAAGGATTAGTTTTGCTTTGTTGTTTCTCACATCTCCAGCACCTCAGAGAAGGGTCTTTCCCAGACCTACCTGGAAATACCAGAAATTGAACTTGGGACCTTTTGTACGCAAAGCATGTGCTCTAACACTGAGCACATTTGTTTCTCCACAAGATGCAGTGACAATGTATTACTGGCAGGGAAAAGGAGGATTAATATAGGATAGGAGCTTGCTGCTTTGAGGGATGGAGAGTGTTGGATGCACCTAAAAATGCAGTCCTATGCATGTTTGCTCAGAGGTAAGTCCTGCTATGTTTCATGGGGCCTACTCCCAGACAAGTGTGGAAAGAACTGCAACCTAAAATAGTGGCAATTTAAAAGGCACTCTTTAGCATCTCTTATGCCATCTTTTTTGATCAAATTTCCCCACTCCCCCTTTATCATAGGGCTATTCCATACCCCCGGGACAAACATTTATAGGTTCTCTCTTTCAAGCCCAAAAGTGCTCCATTGCCAAAATGTGTAGTTTTTACTGTTGTTATTTTTTAATTGTTCCAAGGTTTTATTGTTTTAAATTGTTGTACACCGCCTTCATGGCTTTTTTTTTTTTTAGCAGATAAGGCAGTATATAAATAGTAAATAAATAAAATCTATCCACACATCACGGTATAATATTATGGGCATGCACCAAATATTTAAAAACATAGAATAATTTTCCAAGCTCTTGTTAAACATTTAAAAATTGTGTTTTTAATTAATCCAATTTGATTTTATATCTGGATCAGTCAAAGGCTTAAGATATATCAAGTGCAAATGCCTTGAATTATCTGATAATCTTCCAGAAAAAATGCTTGATGAACAAATTCAAAGAACTAACGTGTAATAAACAGGGAAACTTCAAATGCTACCCAATTTTTTCTTTGAGTAGAGCAGGGGTGGGCAGTCTTCAGGTTTGTGGGATCTACTCTGGGGTTATTGTTTTTTAATAGAAACACAAAGTCAACCCACCAGAGTCTGGTGCAAGAGACATACACATAGGGTTGATGTATTGGTGATTATCTCCCCTGCTATTCTGCAAGCACACACAGCCCCAATTCAGTTGAGGACCATGGTGCTTTGAAAGAGGAAGGTTTGAGGTCCACCCTTCCCCATTATCAGCCCCAAATTCCATACTCCCATGGGGTGTGTGTATGGAATTTCTGGATGAAAATGGATGGGAAGGAGGAAGCTCCCACTCCCCTAGCCAGCATAGGCAATGAGGAGGGATGATGGGAGATGTGACCGTCCAGATATTTTGGCCTAAAAGTTGTCCACCCTGGCCTAAACCTGAACTAAGAAACACAAAATCCCCAATTCAAATCTTGCCTCCACCATCATATCTCAGCCTCAGCTCCCTCTTTCCATCTGCAATAGAGAGGAAATCATATGGGCCTACTTTGCAAGATTGTTGCAAGGATTAATGAGATAATTGTATAAAATACTTTGAGTGCTCAAAAGGTGCCATATAAACATTAAGTGTTATTATTCATCTTTTAAATCAATTCTATGGCTGGCAAGCATAGTAGGAGTGTTTTATGAAGTTGCAATTGCCTATTATTAGAGCTCCACCTCCGTAGATAGCGACTTGCTGGATAAAACAGTTCTGCCCTTTATTTGATACAAGGTACTTCCCATTAACTTTCAGCAAGCTCTTGTTTGAATGCCACAAAAGTGCAGAAAGCAAGATCGATCTGTATTTTATTATGCTCTTCATAATTTTAAGCACCTCTATCAAGTCTATTAACTCTTCTTTCAAGGTTAAGTACTTCAAGGCTTCAGATTTACAAGGAAGTGCCATTTTCCTTTTTTTCTCCTATCTCTGCATTGGACCTTTTCAATTTTGTTTCCCACACTGCCAAGTGAGATAGTCAGACTTGTGCACTTGTATAATAATAAAAGAGGATATTTGTTGTCCACCTGTCCATCTATCTGTCTTTCACCCCCATACCTCCAAGACTATGAAACCTAGACATCTGAAACTTGGAATGCATACTAAAGGAACCATAGGAGTGTGCACTTCAGGGCTATATTCTTTTTAAAATGCATTAATTAATTTTAATTATTTTAAATGTGTCCATGTGGTTGAAGCCAGCAGTACATCTTCAGCCACTGGGGGCAGACTTCCCTAACCAGCACATTGCTTTGCAGTCCATACAGTTTGAAGCCAGGGGAGATTAGTAGGTCACAGGACACAGTTATAGGCCTGCCCCCTTCCCCTGCTCAGGGTGGAACATCACATGGAGAGCCCCCATGGATACAGGAGGCTCTCCTCTTCACAAAGTTGCCCTCCATGAGTTCAGCATGATGAGAGTGACAGTGGAGGGAGGTGAGGCTGGAGAGTTACTCCTCCTCACGTGTTTAAACACTTAGAGAACACCTGAACAGGGCTAAAGAGTCATTAGTTGTCCTCACCTGTGGATTCAGAGCTTGGTAGCATAGTCATCTAACTCTATAAACCTAGGTTTCAAACCTGGAAAGGTGGCATCTACAGTTTTTGGTCAATTTGAATGGTGTCTACAGCTCAGATTTCAATGCCTTCCATAGGGTATAACTTCTGTCTTAATACTAAGCATTTTGATATCTCAAATATTTGTTTGACCAAAGTATCTTAGGCCTACACTCGTCACTGGGGTATGGATAGCAAATTTTCCAAGTGTAAGGAATATGAGAATAGAGTAGCAAAATCATTTGTCTTGTTTTCATTTTGAAATAGCCAGCAAAATCAGTTTTAATATTTTAAAACTCTGAAAATGGAAGTAAAGCAATTCAATTTCAAGGACAAATGTTAATGAAGAAGTGTGAAATAACTGATAGAAATATTATAAATCAATGAGCCAGCTCACTGACAAATTCATGAACTCTGAAAATTAAGTTTTGGTACTTCAATTGCCAGAACCAGTTATTAAACAGTTTATCAGTCAATCCTTCAGACTCCTTACATTTTTTCTAATGCATGAATGTAAAACTAGCATTAATTTCACATTTATTTTTGGGTTTTAAAAACGGCTTCAGCAAACAGTTACACTGAAAAAAATGGTTTTAAAGCACAGAATTTGTGAGTAGAAGCAAAACACATTTAAAAGTGTCAACCTTATTAGAAATATTATTATGGGATTGAAGGAGGGTTTTTTATACAATGGAATTTATTATCCTTCATGAAATGAAGGAAACTATAAACAGTAATAAAAGAGTATTGGCAAAGACTACTGACAAAAGTTATCTCTAAGTGATTCTCGATTTAGAATAGTAATGTAGGTCTTGTACTGCATTTTGAGGATTCTTGAATAATGCTGTGGTTTTCATAAAGAGATCTGACAATTTAGTTCTATTTCAAACAGAAATATTGTATTTGGAGAACAGCTGCCTGCATGTTTATAATTTGACAAATTTGCTAAGCATCCTTGTGAATTATTTAGAAAACCTACACATATATTGGAAATAAGTTTCACAGAAGTCCAAGGAACTTATTGCCATATAGTAACTGCAGTTCTAAGAAAGTTAGAGTTAAGTCCCATGGAAATAAATGTTTAAGTCCCCCATGACAAAGCAGTCTGCAGATGAAGAGAACAGGAGAATTTTGCTAAGCATTCTTGTGGATTCTTTAGAACTATCTTACACATAGACTGGCAACAGACAATACCAGAATACTAGACTGCAACACAGGCTAGAACTAGATGCAACCCCATACATGGGTTTGCTGCCAAGAACAGCTAATTCATGTGAAATTCTCCCCCCACCCTCCTAAAGCATTATTATGAAACTATGTTGAATGTAGGGATGTACAAGAATTTTGTTTTGATTGGTTTTTCACCAGAACTTGCTTCATTCATTTACATCCATGAATGCATTCTTGGAGCAAAGTTTGCATATTCCTGAGCTTCTGATTCGATTCACAAAATGCATTCATTAGAAAAATGCGCACTTTAAACATGAACATTTTGAAAAGAAGACACATTTTCACACTTAAGTTAATGGGGAGAAAATATGCATTTGGGTGCGAGCTTTAAAAAATATGCACCCAAATGTGCACTTTTCCCATTAGAACAACAACAAAAAGCTCACATTCGGAAATGGGAATGAGGTGGACCAAGCTTCAAGGTGGAACTCGAACTTGAGCCAATTCTCCTAACACAGGATTGTTGTGAGGAGGTGGATCATGTAAGCCACCCTGGGTCCCTTGCAAGAGGAAAAAAGGCGGGATATAAATCTAATAAATAACTAAACAAATAAAGGAGAAGTGGAGAGAAATGAATAATGCGTATAGAACCATAATTCTTCCATAGAGAATGTTCCACTCATGTCTGCTAACATGGTAGTTCAAAGACATGTACGCTCAAGCGATTGCCCTATCAGGAGGAGAGGGGTGAGTGCAAATTCCCAGACTTCAGAATGCTCTAGAATATTAAGAAACTGGCTCTGCATAGGTGCAGACCCATATATTGGACTTCACACAGACAATGAAGATGATTATGTGAAAACCAAACGGGGTGGGAGCTGGAACACCACAACTCTCCAGTTCAAGAGCAGAAGACTAGCTTGAGTTAAAACTTATCAACTATGCCCCAAGTCCAATGTGGGCAGCATCTATCTGTCAGGGTGGAAACTGAGCTCATAGAGCCCCAGAGCAGTTCTGATTCTGAGGAAGAGCAACAACCTGTGGGAGAGGAGCTCGCTCCTCTCTCACAGGCACAGCGGCAGGGAGAGATTCCTCCTGCCTACATTCCTGGGAGAGATAGTGACCCTGGCAGTAAGAGCGCGGGGGATGGGGCCTTGCTGGACGCTCGGTGCAGACGCAGGGAGCGGCGACAGATGGAGGGCGCCGAGAGAAGGTGCTCTGCCTGCTTGGCGCTAAAACAACGGTCGCATCCCGAGGACCCAAGGGTAAGAGGGAGGACCTCTCCATAGCCCATAAGTTCAGAGTCTTCCCGCTCTTCTCCTTCAAACGGGGATCAACTGCCTTACCTGGAGCTTAAGCTACTCTGCTAACTACCCCAGTGCAGTTCCTTGTTTAGTCGCTGGTGATTAGCATCTGAAAGAGTCATTAAGCTGTAAATGGAATAAAGCCTTGGAAAGAATCCTTTTCGTCTGTGTCTTGAGTTAGCTATTGGAGGGGACTGTAAGAGGCAGCTAGGGCGCTCCTGACACTATCACATGCAATGAGAAATCAGAGCTGACATACGTAGGCTGATTATGCAAGACAATAATACTGACTCAGCTGCAGAAGTTATATGTATGTAACATTCCCCACCCCACCAGGCAGGAGTGCCACCTTATGCCTAGGGGTGGCACTCCTGCCTTTCCCCTCAGTTTCTCTGAGGATGCTACAGCGAAATCCCCAAACCAAGAGGAAAGTGTATTACATACCAAAAACACCTGTAGTGGGGTAGGAGGGAAGCTTATGTGACTGCACAGATGGCCACTCAAAGAACTAGTTACAGGTAAGCAACCTGTCCTTCTTCTTCATGATCTCTGTGCATCCCACATATTTATGTGCTGACTTATCAGGAGGAGGAGGGAACAAACAGGTGGTCAACTCAGTACAGAGAAAAGCACTGCTCGGTCATCCTTTGGCGCTTGAACATCAAGGCTGTAGAGTTTAACAAATGTCATGGGCCAGGATCATGCAACAGCCCTGCATAATTCCTGGAGAGAAACACCTTTTGAAAAGGCAACAACCCTGGTGGAGTGGGCCGATACTGAATATGGTACCAGAAGCTGAGCCAAGGCGTAACACAGTTTAATTGTGTTAGAGACCCAAGCATAGTGTCTTTGTGTCAAAACCAAGAAGACCTTACTTCCCTACCCCCCACCTCCAAATAGTTTTGAGGTCTTTCTGAAGGAAGCCATCCAGTGTAGGTAGAAGGCTAGGGGTCTCTGTACATCTAATGAGTGAAGGCAGGACTCCAAAGGTGTAGTCAGATCCTGAAAAAACACAGGGAGGATAACATTCTGGTTGATACGAAAAGAGGAAACCACCTTCAGTAGAAACGTCAGATCCAGTCTGAGCACCATCTTGTCTCTGTGGAGGGCAGTAAATGGAGGGGCAGAACAGAGAGCAGCTAGCTCACCTGCTCTTTGTCCAGGGGTTATGGCCACAAGAAAGAGCATCTTAAAGGTAAGAAGATGAAGGTTAGATGTGGAAAGAGGCTCAAACTGGTTGGACGTTAAAGCGATCAAAATGACGGAGAGGATCCAGGTAGGAATAGGCTTGGAAACCGGGGTAGGGTGGGGTGGTAGATTCTTAAGTCCCTTGAATGAGAAAAAACTGAAAACACTTGAATCTGACTGTGGAATGCAGACACAACAGCTAAATAGACTCGCAGTAACGACAAGGCAAGTCCCATCTTATGAAGTTTCAAGAGAAACTAGAGAGCATGGTCAGGTGATGACATGAGCAGGAATGGAACTTGCATATCATTAGAATGCTCACCACTTTAGAGCATATGATCAGCGAGTACAGAGCTTTCTAGCTGCTTCTAAGACCCGTACAACATCCACTGGTATGTACAAGAGAGCTTCGGCTATTGGGCGGTACAGAAATGAAATGAATGAATGAATGAATGAATGAATGAATGAATGAATAAATACAAGGGTGTCACATCCGCCAGGGGTTTTTATCTTATAAAACTGAGGTTTTTATCTTATAGTCATGGTCTAAAGTATCATCTGTCACTGAGCTGAATAGATCCCATTTATCAAAGGGCAGATATAGGATCGAGTGCCAGGGGTGTTTCTGAGCACAGGGAATGGGATAGCAGTTCAGATTCTGAAGATGAACCGCTAGACATGGGGGAGGTGTTTTCCCAAGCTAGTCCAGATATGTGTAGGCCTGCTTCTCAAGTTACAAACGTCCAGACGGCTGAGCATGAGGGTCCCTCTTCACACACACCCCTCGAGAGGCAGCGAACAGGAGGAGGCAGGGTCTGGGGAGTATGACCTAATAGACGCCAGACGCAGGCGTAGAGCAAAGAGAGAGAAGGCCGGGGCGGAACTTAGACAGTCTACCCGATTGGCCTTGCGTGAAAAGCTGCATGTAGAGGCCTCATGAGAAGAGAGAGACCTCCCCTCCTTAAGTTAGGCTAGTCAGGCCACCTCCCTCTTCAAACAGCCGGCAACTCGTAACTTCCTTTTGAATCCCCTGAAGGCATTCCTTTGTAGACTTAGAGTCACTGAGAATTTGCATTTGTATGACCCTGTAATCCTGTAAAGTAATGGATTAAAAGCTGTAAACTAAAGCCTATCATCTGTGTATGTTTGGGCTTAGAAGTAAAGTGGGGCTAAAGGAATAAACCTCCTGACATCGAGGTTCTTTGGTCAGGCCTATCGATTGTAGCCACATGTATCTTGGCAGGGTGATGACCCCCACCACAGACTTTGCCCCACAATATGCTATGAGCTTAGCCATGTTAGTTTGTTGGTTGGCTAAGGCAATGGCTTCACTCTTAAAGAGATAGGCAATTTCTTTCTTGTCGTCTGGCAGATATTCAAATAGAGAGGCTGTCTTCTGCCACAAAAATAACTGGTATCAGGCCATGCAAGCTTGGTAGTTTGCGATGTGGAATAACAGTGCGATGGTAGGATACTTTTTGCATCCTATCACATCTAGTTGGCATCCTTCCTGGTTGGTCAGGGGCAAGTGAGGCTTTAAGGAGGAAGGAAGGAAGGAAGGAAGGAAGGAAGGAAGGAAGGAAGGAAGGAAGGGTAATGCTCTGCTCTGAGAAAGGAAAGAAGGACAGGAAATGTGACAGGTCCAGTAGTTTTAGTATGGACAAAATCAATTACTGGATCATTGACTGGGTATCCACTCATGGGCATCCAGTCCTAAAGATGTTGCCATACAGATTAACTGTTCCATGTACAGGGCAATTATCCTCCATCGGCGATGGTGGTGACTGACCTCCGAGTCCTTGGTGATGATTCCATGGGAGGAGCAGATTCTGATTCAGATGAATCCAACTTATAGTCATGAGGATCTGATTCTAGTTGCATTGGTGGAAGTAGCTGTGGCTGGAGGGATGGGAGCTGTTTGAGGAGCAGGAGATGAGCCAGGGATAGATATAGTTCAATTGGCAGGAACTGGAGTTTGTTATTCCCCAGGAACTGCATGTACCAGAGGCCTAGTTGGAAGTGAGGTGGTTGAGACCATGGGAGCCCAAGGCACTGATACTATTGGTTCTGATATCGGAGGCCTGGATAGAGTTGCTGTGATGGAGCAGGGGCATGTGTGGCCGCTGGTCCATGACACAGAAGCCTTTTGGAGTCTGGTGAACCCCTCGAGCTTGGAGAGGGTATGGTTTGAAGTACCATGGACAGTGTCTCAGTGGAGAATCTCTCCTCAATGTCATCCTGTCCCAAGTGCAGGATGGAGAGCAAGAATACCGACTGTTGTAAGGCTCTTGCCAGGAAGATCCCCATCCACTTCTTTGCTAGTAGAATTAGTCAAAGTGCCCTGAGTAGTACAAGCTGGCCAAGTCCCTTCTGGAGTCTGGTGAGCAACCATGGTTATAGTACACAGGGTGAGACCCGAGGTGGCTCTTGATGGGTAATGGCAGGAGGGGGGCAAGGCATCCCTAATCTCCCCTTCTGATGTAGAACCAGCAATGTGAATCAAAGCTACTGGAGATACCTGAGGGGGAGGGGTGCAAGACGTAGATGAGTGAAAGCAAGAGCAGTAGTGGGGGTAGCTGGAGAATGGCAGCATCACCCCATGAAGTCATGGGTGTGGGTCACCGTACATCCCCATCCTCCATCTTTGATTTCTCTTTCTTCTTCAACTCAGGTGCAGAATCAGTGGCTAAAGAGAGTTTGGATTTAGACTCTTTCCATAAAGAGTAGCCTGGAGCTGGTGGTGGGTCTAGAGGAGTAGGTACTGATTATGGCAATACTGATGGTGCAGTCGGAACCATTGGTCAGGAGAATACTAACAAGAATGGTACCAAGGCCGACGATGACATCAGAGCCATTGTGAGAGACAGCTTAGATCCAGTCTGGATTGGACATGATCTAGACTGCTCTATGGGCCTGCTGTTTGTAAAGTGCATTCACATAAGACTGCATGAAGGTGGGAGAGCATTTCTGGTGTGCTTGTTTAGTAAATCCTTGGTAGTGTACATGACTCTACCACATGCCCTTCACCCAACCAGAACAGGCAGAGACTGTGACCGTCTGTTGGCAGGAGCTTACTCCCGCAGTCCACACATTACAGAAAAAGGTCCAAAGGGCCATGGGCCGTTGAGAAAAGAAACCGCAGAGGCAGTAACATGCTACACCAAAGAAAAAAATGCTAAAATGTTGTAAAGAGGGAAGATAAAATAGAGAAAAGAAGAAAAAATGATACTACTAGTAGTATAAGCTCAGCTCAATCGTCAGAAAATAAGCAATTTAGTTGACGAAGGCTCTCAATGATGCAGTTACTGCAGCAGTCAAAGAGAAACTGAGGGGGAAGGTGGGAACACCACCCCTAAGCATGTGCAGGAGGCGGGTATGGAGGACTTCTCACCTAAAAGTCTCAGCTCTAGAAGGTTCTGATGGAGGCTCTGCACAAGTGCAGAACCCGTATGTATGATACACAGAGACACCAAAGAGCTTTAGTACTTTCCTTTAGGTTCGCTGAAAAATAGATTAATTTTTTGTTCTTATATCTATAAAGAACAGGGTGCAATCCTGATATAGGTTTTTAGCTGCTACTAACATAAATGCTATAAATAACAATAATGATCAATGGGCAGTAATGAGATAGAGTAGCATTTATAACTATTGTCTGCTGTCAAGTTCTCAAACTTTCAGCTCTGGTTTATGACAAATAAATGGTCCAGAAACAATTTTTGCATTTTTATGGCCTACAATTTAAGGTTTTTTTCTTAAATGCCAAATAGGGAGTTTAAAGTACCAGCACTAAAACTTTACATTATAGCTGAAATCAATCATATTATACTTACGACTTTTCTTGAATAATTCATTACCATTTCTGATAGTACTCAATCACATCTATGCAAAATGTAGGCATTTAAAGAAAATGTTGTATGCCAAAGGCCTCACTAATACAGGCTTCTCCAGTTCTCATAGTTCTTGCTGGAGAACTGCTTTACACTGCTTCCTATAGGGTCTCCAGGCCCCTTCCCTCCCCTCCCCAAAATTGCCCATATAGGCAAAAATGCAGGGCAGCTGGGGCACCGAGGAGAGGATCCCCTCTGGGCTCCAACCAGCCTGCACAGGATAGTCAGCAGCCTCCAATTTCAAAGGCTGGTGACTATCTGGATAGGATTGAGCACTTAATGATCAAAGCTTGGTTGTTAGCCAACCATCATGAGTGGTTTGGTTGCCACTTCTGCATATTTACTTCTACACCACTCTGTAAACATTTGGAACTAGAAGATCACAACAGACTGGCAGTGTAGTTACTTGCCAGCTAGAGCTGCCTGTCCTCAGGGAATGACAACGCAGGTGTGGGAAATAACCATGTTGCCTGCCCCTTCCCACCTGATCGCCCTGTTTCAAACATCTCAGCAGCATAGGGAGCGATGTTCCAAACACTATAAAGATTTAAACAAGCCATGAAGTTAACTGAAATGTTTCAATGTGCAAAATCTCATGCACACTGAAACATCATGCACACTTATGCACATGTCAGAATTTCACACCATTTCTCAAATACTCCAACAAATGGGATCAAGCTTGACTTACCCTGTGTTTTTCTTTAATTTTCTTCCTATATTCTTCTTTGTCAAATTTGTCCTCTTCCTGCAGTCTCTCTTTTGCTTTGTCTAGATTAATTCCATCAGAATTGTCATCATCTTCTGCTTTATCTTGAACAGATTTTTGTGCTGGTGGCCACTGCTGAATAAACTGAATCACAGAAGAACAATGAGAACATTATTGCTTTCTTCCCTCTGTTTCCAAAGTTTAGAAGGAATGTAGATTATGTAGTCAAAACGGCGCCATCCATGCACAAGACAGCATTATCAGCAGGCTTGGAGGAACCCCAAGGCTTGCAGAAGTACATTAAAAAAAAATAGGAAAAAACCCAAAACCCCAATGGGGGAAGAACCACAAACAGCCTAATGAGGACTGAGCATACTGAATGGACACGTAACATTGATGGATTTTGGTGGTGGCGGGTTGAGGGAATGGAAATTCTGGTGCAAGGGAGGGGGGAATGGAGTATCCTGGAGGCAGGCAAAGCTGACTGACTGGAACACTTAACAGGAGTACTCCACACTGCAACATATTGTTACAGGCCGCGCTTTTACATTTTATCGGTAAACACAGAGTGGCTGCTTCTCACAATATATTTTAAAACCAATGGCAGGACTTCCTTCAGTTGATCTGCAAAGACATGCATACCACAGGATCTCATAAAAACTGCGCAGAGGGGAGAACCACCCAGAAATGTTTTGAATGCAGAAGGTCCCAGAACACCTTCAAGCCATGGTATTTCCCCTTTAAAGGACCAGGTAGGAGGTGATAGGAAGACCTTTGCCTGAAACCTTGGAGAGCCGTTGCCAGTCAGAACAGACAGTACTGGGTTAGATTAACAACTAGTTCGACCCATCATAAGGCATCCTGTGTTCTAAAAACTCTTCGCTGGTTTGGTCCAGAAGAATAGGAGAGATTCACTAGCTAAAATAGTATTTTACTGCACCAGAAGGTCTGTTTGCAGAACACTGGTGAGAATACTTTTAATTTCAGACTGAGACTGACCCAGGCAAACACACTTAGCACTTCATCACACAGAATTTGCAATTAGGCCACTTTCTGTTAAGACACTTCGTCTAGACTCGAGCTGGAGACAGGAAGGCAAGGCAGTCCAATGCTAGTTTGGTCTACACCAGAGCAATGAGTTGTTCAGATTGAGGAGTCAGGTCAGCAGCTTTATACGACCACAAAGAACCCAAAAGGCTTGTTATTTCACCTGATCCTGCTAAGCTAGTAGCGGCAATACTACGCTCTCCCCCACATGCAGTAGAGATACTGTTGCGCAGAAGAGAGAGGGCCAACAGTTCCCTTCTCTAGCAAGGTGCCTGGGTACCATGGCTGAAGTCCCCAGTTTGACACCCCTAGTACCTTATACTATCTATCTGAAGAAGATAGTCAAAAAAATTCACCTGAATTTGACATCTATGCAACTCAAACACTGACATAATTAAAATCAAGAGAAGGTTCAACACAAAGTAATTGACCCAAGCTATCGGGTATACCAGGCGTCCCCAAGCTTTTTGGATCAGTGGGCACATTTGGAAGTCTGAGAGTGTGTTGTGGGCATGCTCACAAAATGGCTGCCCAGAAGGCAAACTGATGAGACCAAAAGAAAAGTAACTTACGCAAGAACCTGACTACAAGACAGAGGTAGAGTCTGAGCTCCAAGACACAAAAATACTCCTTTGAACACAAATAAAAATGGTGCTGGAGAGCACACCTTCACTTTGCAGCATACCAGCTTCCCAGTAAAAAAAAAAAATTAAAAAATCTTAAGAAAAAAATAAAATTAAGAGGGGCAGGAAGCCTAGTGGACACCAACAGAGGTGACTATGCGCACCACATTGAAGACCCCAGAGGTATAGAACAGAAGTTAAGTGAAAAGGAAGAGAGGGCAGCAGCATGCTATTTGAGATCCAAGGTAGAGAGGCTTTGCAGCACGGAGGAGGGGGAAAGGAAAAATGTCAGGGCAGGTAGATGAACCTGATACTATTATGGGGAAAGGGGGAGTTATTGGGTTGGGAAAAGCAAACCCCTTGATGAATGCTGCACAGCAAGGGGGAAAGGAGGAAGCAATGGATGTGGTGAATGTGAGTATGGATATGCGGAAAGTGCACACCAATGAGATGGAGATAACACTCCTCATAAAAAAAAAACTTATTAAGCACCGTAAAATTACTAGGAGCTGTATAAAGTATATTTTTAAGCATGTGTTTATTCAAACTGACAAGACCACATGCACAAATGCCTGAAAAGGCCAGCCTGTGCCTTTAATGTGTTATTTCATTTTACTCGCCCTATGAGATTAGCCCATACTGCTATTTCACATTCTGAATGCAGTGCCACATTCAACATGATCATTCCTCACGCAAATTCATTTAAAAAAAAAAAAGCCTTAACACATTGACCTAATTAAAGAAACTGACAGTTCAGCATCCATGGCTGCCACAGAAACACATTACAGTGCTTCCTAAAAAAAGAAAAGAATGAAATTGTAGTAAATTTCTACCAAGCTACTACAGTCACTATTTATTTGATTTACTTATTTGATTTGTACCCCACCTTTCTTCCAAAATATGGCACTCAAGGCGGTTTACAGGCACAATTAAAATTGATTAAAACAATAAAACAATACATTAAAATACAATAAGAACTTATCAATTACAGAATAAAAAAATTAAAAATAAAAGGCAGCACCCATCCCAACAGACCCACTTATAGGCCAAAGGCCTTCTTGAATAAAGTGGTCTTTGCCAGTTGGGAAGGACAGTAGAGAGGGAGCAAACCCAGCCTCACTTGCAAGTGAGTTCCATACCCTGTGCAGGCACCGAAAAAGCCCTCTCTTGGGTTGCCTCCAAACACGTCTGTGACTGTGGCGGTCTCAAAACAAGGGCCTCTCCAGAAGGTCCTAAGGACTGGGCTCATACGGGAGAAGGGAGTTTTTCAGGTAGCCTGGTCCCAAACTGTATAGGGCTTTATAGCTCATAATCAGCATTCTGAATTCCGCCCAGAAACAGAGTGGTAGCCGGTGAAGCTGCTGTAACAAGGGAGTCGCATGGTCCCTGTAACCAGCCCCGGTCAACAGTCTGGCTGCAGCATTCTGGACCAGCTGAAGTTTCTGCACAGTTTTCAAAGGCAGCCTCACATACAGGATGTTACTCAGCATGTAACTTAGCCATGCGTGACCATGGCCAGATCAGACATCTGACTTCAGGCCTGCTTATGGGAGTTTGGGGTTCGGTGCCACCAGTATGCTGATGACTCCCAACTCTTTCTCTCCTTTCCATCCAAATTCAAGGAAGCTGTTCTGGTTCTAAATTGGTGTTTGATGTCAGTGATAGATGAGGGCAAACAAATTAAAGCTTTGGTACTGCCCTTTTGTCGGCAGTCCCCTGTCTGCCCACCTTTTATGCACCAGCTTTATTGCAAGGTGGCAGAAGATCTCCTAGAGAAAATGCAGGGTCAGGGGTCTATCTCCTGACCCCGACTCTATCCATTGTTTTCAGATTCAAATTAGCTTTTGAAACAGCAATGCACTCAATTATTTTAAAGAGCAAAGCACTGCAACTTCAGCTTAATCAGAGCATTTGCCTTATCCTTCTGTGCAGCTAAAATAAATGTTTCATTTTCAGTATGTCATAGTCAACTGTAATTCCCTACAGAAATTCAGTAGCATAAACATAGCCACAGTGCTAATCCATTGGCCAATCCTATATAAGAATGGCATTTGCCCAATTATGGCAGTTAATCCACTGAAGTGGGTCAAAATGGTTTTGTGAAGGAAGGAACGCTGTTCAAAACAGTGTTGTGACTAACAAATGTTTCACAGATAAAGACCGTATGCAAACATGCAATTTAAAGTGATGGTTTTGACCTTTAAAGCCTTAAACCATTTGGGACCAAATTACTTGAAGGATCTCCTTCATCCATATCAGCCTACCCACACTTTAAGATCAGCAACGGAGGCCCTACTCACTTGCCTACCTTTGAGGGCAGTTCACGAGAGAGAGGGCCTTTTCTACAGTGTCCCCACACCTCTGGAATGGGTTGCCATTGGGGGGTCTGTTAGGCCCCATCATTGTAGTCTTTTAGGAAGGCCCTGAAACCTTACTAGTTTACTCCGGTCTTCCCCGGTTATGTTTTATTGGACTGTTCTGGTTTGTAGCTGCAATTGTGTTGTAGGTTTTTAGTAATGCTAGGCCAGATGTTTTATTCCTGGTATTTGTTGTTTTTATTTTTTTGTTGCTTTGTTACTATATTGGTTTATTCTATATGGGATTTATTGTTGTAAGCTGGCATGGGAGGTGGCCTAGAAATATTTTAAACAAATAAATAGATAAACCTGGCAACCTGTCCTGCAGCCTACCAAGACTTCCCCACTAAACCCACTCGGTATGGCTGCTCTGATGTGCAGGAATTTTAAATTGGCCTTTTGTCACCAACTGCTATGGAAAAGGCCACCAGTCATTGCTTCTGTTAGTTTTACTGTGGACTTGCAGAGCACACTGCTAGAAGTTGGCATTCAATAATGCTACAAATTTAAGTGCACAATCATGAAGACTAGGAAAAACTTTGAAATCATAGTGAAAATACAGCACTGTTCAGGCTTATTCAAAACCACTGATATTTCTGCTAGGCTGGTACGTTTTCAAACTGTGATCAGGGGGACCCATGGGTACCCCCTGAAACATACAAGGGCCTTTTCAATAAGGTGATCAGTAATGCCATACAAACATCCCTGAAAGACAGCCTGGCCATCACTATCCATCTTCTCCGCAATGTGCAGATTCAGGAACGTATTGCGGGAGACCCTACAGGCCTGACCAGAGTCCCTAGGTAAATGGAGGGACCCAGAATACACTGTATGGTGCTGGGGTTCCACAGGCCACTCAAAGGAGTTCCTCGGCAGGCTGTCAGTTGGAGGGTTTGGATAATATTGCAGCTTAATAAGCCAAGATGCGAACAAACCCATTGGTGCATGCAGCCCCTTCGCTCCCTCCTTGGCACAAAATGTCTTCTATTAAGTATAGTTTCCCTGTTTTTTCCGAACCAAGAAACTATGGTTAATTACTTCAGAACAAGCCAGCATATTAAGCCAACTGAAACTATGTTTATCTATCGTGGCATGTTCCAAATTTATTATTCATCGCTTTTCCTACTTTGAACAAAACAGGAAACTATATTTATCGGACAACTTCCTGATTTGTTTGCTTGCTCACACTATGGGAGGTGAGAAGGGGCTGCATGCACAGCCAAAAGTCTTGTTCATATCTCAACATTAAGCCAAGACATGATCATCTGAATGTAGTCAATGTGGGATGTGTTCCGTGAAGGTAAAACATTGAAAACTATTGCTCTACGCCCCAAACAGATACATATGCAGGAACTCTTGCCAATATAAGCAAGCCATTCTTATTTGATCTTACCTCCCCATCTTCAGTAAATACAATTTTTGTGTTTACTTTAAATTTTCTCTTCAAAACTTTTTTAGCTTCTTTTGTTTTAGTTATTTTCTTCTTCATCTTTGAATTTGATGTACTCTATAAAACAACAGATGTAAGACAACCTGGTTAAATTTTAACACATAAAAATTGTAGGCCAACAACAAGCAAGATACACCACTATCACCACCTGCAAAAAGGCACGTCTGTTCTGCAAAAGTGTGTATTAAACTAAAAACAAAATCCAAGCAAGGTTTCTAGTCCTTCAGGTTTTGGAAATATGCTTTAAAATGTGATGTTCAAATATCTCTAGAAAAAGAAGAAAGTTTGGGAAAAGAAACTAAGTACTCAATAACCTGGTCTGCATGATCAAAACAGGTCATGGTGCTAGGCAAGATTTCTACCCTATGGGTTATTGTAGGGTTACTGGAGGGTTGTTTCCCCCTGCAACAAGCCATGCTGCTGGGGTTTGGACAATACGACAAACCATGCCAAAGTGGTGAGTATGGAAATCACGCCTTGCTTATTTTGATTGTGCGAACTGGCATATTGTGTTTCTATAGCCACTCATCAGATCACAGAGAGATGCTGAGACCCCAACCCACAACAGACAGTGGTGTAGCCACCCCAAATTGGGTAAGTAAGAAAGAACATAATGCATCCAGTTATGCAACTTGATAATTTCTGGGTACATCTATCCAACTTTTAAACACAAACAGCAACTTCCTCTTGTTTACTGTAAGAACATTGTCTCAATACTGACTTCCTTCGTAATTGTATACATTTAAATAAATAAAAAGAAGCAACCTTCTTGCTCAAGGCAGCTCACAATAGCCAGTGCAATAGATATTAGATTCTACAAATGGGACCCTGAACAGGAGGCGAGAAGAATATCCAGGGGGCTAGCCACCCTGCAATAGAATGCTGCGGCCTATTTTCACCTCCTGTTCAGGCTGCTATCTGATGATGTCTTCCTCTAGGATATTATCAGATGTAAGAAACTCAAGAAGGACATTCCACTCCACTCCACCCCTTGCTCATTTTCCATTTTTCTTTCGCAGCTGACAGTCAACATTTAGCGGCTGCTGAGCATGCTGAATCCTCACTGGACTGTTCTTTAGGTTTCTTGCCCGCTTCGTTTTTAAAAAAATATTATTTTGTACTGCAAAGCATGATGCTCCCTCGAGCATGCTGGTACCACCCCCTCTCGTTTCTCATTTCTGTCGGCACTCATCACCTCAGTTTGCTGTTAGAGGAAGCAACAAGCCCTAGAGCGTGGTGGTGGTGGTGATATTCAAATCAGTGAGTAATGTGAACTTGAGCATCTAAAAAGATGACAGTACAGCAAACACAAGTTCATTACTAATGATAATACAAAGGACATGATCTGCTGGAAACCTCTCCTGTGTATAAAAGACTGAGAAGGGTGAGAGTTGAAGCGGAACAAAAGTTGGGCTCCTGGTCAGCTCCTGTTCATTTCAATCAGGTTTCAAGAGAATGTTGTGACTGGATGGCTCTAGTGATTTCTACAACATTTGAAAAGTTTGGCAGGTACAAAAAGTAAATGGCACTGCACATTTCTCACCCCACTCTCTTTCAGATTTCACTTTTATATATTGGGTAAGGTACAATTATTCCATTCCTCGCTGAAAGCTACGAGGTTGACAAGCACTCAAAATATTTAATGTGGAACACCTATAAATATGATCTGCCTGTTATACAATTTACAAGATGAGAATACATTCTTCTTTATAATATGATATTTTCCAATACGCTTTTGCTGTTACCAATTTTATTAGCTCACCCCAAAGCTATTTATAAGAACTACTCTTTTTCTAGGAATCATTAATACCATTCAAACTGCAATGATTAAAACAGATTACCTTCTAAGAACGAATTTTGAAATACAGAAGAAATAAGGCTTAGGGGCAACATAATAAATGTCTAAATTAATAAATGCTAATAAATGTCTTTATTAGCCACACTAATGCCTTCAAGGTTCCAATACAAGTTCATTAATTTTGGTTTTAAATTTATAACCAGCTCAGATTATAGCTCAGAGCAGATAAAAGCACCTAATAAAAAATGATAAAAATAACCCTAAACTATCCCATATTTAGTCCCTTGACTGATGCCCACCCATGAAAAAAAAACCACCCATATTGCCTTCAGAAGATGCTCAGGCTCAGCGTTTAATAAACTATGCGGGGGAAAGAATGTCTCAGATCCTCTTCAAATGCTACATTTACATTGGGGTGGGCAACTTCCAGGAGTCCGGGAGCCAATTCTCCCCCTGGAACCCACCAGGGACTGCACCCACTTTGCTGCCGTGGAATTTGCTGCTGAAATTCAGTGCTGCGGCAGTGGCAAAAAGGGCACATTTTCTGCTTAAAATGCAGCATGTGAAGAGCCCATGCCTTGTTTTAAAGTGAAATTGCATACCTCCCTCGCCCCCAGTGCTTCTGAGTCTTATTTTTAAAAGAGTCTTATTTTTAAAAAGAAAAATGCTGCTTTTTTGCAGCTGCTGCAATGCCAAACTCTGGCAATCAGGGTGCAGCAGCCGGTGAGTTTGGGCCAGATTGTCAGGGCCTGCAAATATGCCCAGGGGCACATGTGGGCCACAGGCTGCGTGTTGCCCACTCCGATTTACATGAAGAACGTAATGCAAAACCCAAGTATAGACGATGACATCTCACATTGTATGTGTGTGCTTTTCGCAACTGGACACAGCTTCCCATGTGTTCGGATAGCAGGGAAAACATAAGATTATTAGATGTACACACATCAGATTCATTTTAATTCCTACATACAAGAGCCTTTGGAGTGAAGTGTTATAACTTGTGAAGCAGCCTTCTGAGGACATAGCACAAGAACATCTCTCTCAACCATGCTTTACATGGAAGCTGCCACAGAAGCTGCTTAAAACTGCCTCCATATTGATGGTCACCCCATCACATGACAGTTGAAATGTAGAAAGGAGCTTGCCACATGGCTCACTTGCACCACATGGAAAGTGTCTACTGTTAAACATTTACAATAAAGCACGTAGCATCTAATACATTCACAGTAATACAAAAGGAAGGGGGCAGATAAAGCAATTTTAGCCCTAAAAGATACCAAGCAAGCTTATCTCAGGTATTTTACATGCCAAGTCCTTTTGCTGAAATCATTCAATCCCCCGCCACGCCCACCCCCCGCCCCGGACAACGACAATTCAATTAAACAATGAGAAACATTGTTTCTTATTTCCTATTCCACTGCTCCCATCTTAGTAAGCAAGAAATGGATATTGCTAGTGTGCGCTCTATATCCAAAATAAAGCAGGGTGGGGTGGGGGGAGAAATGAAGGCATAAATATACATTTCCTTGCAGGCTTTAATGAAAATTACATAGTCAATCATATCTTGCCCTCTGGAATCCAATTTTTAACCTGCCACTTTCAATAACTACCTCGAACATTAGGAGAACAGGCAGCTAGAGGCATTCAGAAAAAAAAGCTGGAACCTGATTCATAATTTCATTCAGTAATGTGTCAGGGCTTCAACAATGACAATGTTGAACCCATTTTGTAAGATACCCTGTTGCATTCCTTTTTTAAAAAGTCCCTTAACATTTTAAAGCCTAAAGGAAAATAAAAGGTGCATATCAGATACTGCTTATTGAAATTCAGCTTCCTTAGCTATAGAAATTTACGTTTTGTGGGATTCTTGATCACGCACCTGGGGCAGCAAGTTGTCACCTTGGGGAGACAATGTATTAAATAAAGTAAGATTTTGAAACATATAATGTGATCAATGTAATGCTAAGTAAATTGTGAGCAGAGAGTTTAATTACTTGTTAATTGCTGTAAAATGAACATAGTGTAAAGCAGGGGTGGGCAACCTTTTAGGCCCGTGGGCACATTTGGAAATTTGAGAAACGGTCTTGAGCACAACCATAAAATGGCTGCAATGCGTGGACATGGCCAGTCACAACAGACAAGTAACCTGCCCAGAGGCATTCATGGGACATTAAGATGATAGCAGCTAGAGGCTCCTACTTTGCTTTGAAGCAATCCCAGCTGCCAGTAAGAAAGTATGAACATATTTTTTTATAAAATCTGAGAGTAATGGAGTGTCTCAGTGGACACCAAGGAAGGTGTCTGGGGGCACCACTTTGCCTACCTTTGGTGTAAAGGGTTTAACAAGCTTTATTCATTGCCACAAAAAAGCTTTTTATACCGTTTATTATTTTTTCACAGTTGGGAAACTGAGGCTAAGACAAGCAAAAATCCAAAAGGAGCTGAGCATGGGTGTAGATCCAGGGGGAGGTCTAACCATTCCAGAACCATTTCAGCTTTTACTGGAGCACCGTGCATCATAGGATGAATGCAGATGTAATGCTTCGCTATCTCCATTGTTAGGAGACTGGGGGTGGCTCTTCCCCCTCCTTCCCTTGAAGCTCAACCCACAGCTTGCAAAGCCACTTCTAACCATGGTTATAATCTCTGGTTTGGAGCTAACCATAGTTAGTTAGCAAAAACACCTGCACTCATGGTATTGCTGCTTAGTCTCAAAGAGAAGGTCCCAAAAAGAAAGGAGAGAAGAAATCATGTACAAGAGGAGAGGACGGTGGGGGGAATAATCCTGAAAGATGCTCCTGTTCTCCTAGCCATGGTTAAGAGATCTGGCAGGTCTTTCTACAATGTGCCTTGGTGCCAGACGAGACAAATATTGTGACTGGCCTCACAGGGTTATTGAGAGGACAGCCAATGTCATACTCTGCACATTAAAATGCTATACGAGCAGTAAATAACAGGCTGCATTACAAAAGGACCCCACCATCACTATAGGGGGCTCACTACAAAATAATATGGCTGAATCTTATAACCTCTGAATTCCAGTCCGCAAGTAGAACATTTTTGACTCAGTGCAAAACATTTAATTTCCATCTTTTCCCTCCCCTTGAAAAGAAGTGTGGATAGAGAAGATTTATTTTGCAACGCAAAATCGAAGAGTTATGCCCTGAATTGTCCACGCTGTTTCAGTCCAATCTATCAGTAACACTGGCATAAAAGTAATCTTGCTATTTGCAGAGCTCAGAAAGTTTACATTCTGTCTGATGAAGCATTTTCTATAAAGATTCAGACCGATATCACCCCCCGGTACTGCAACTCTATAGCAATTTGTCATTTAGCAAACTGAATAAAACAAAGTTCTTAAAAACAGCGTATCTCAAACTGTGCTTTGCATTGTACTAGCTTACAACTAAGCCATCTGTAAGAACGCTTAGAAGAAATAACACCCAGCAGTTCTATGGAACACTAGATATTTTAAACTGATATCCTGCTATGCTATAACAAACATTTGTGTGGTCACAAATCAAACAAGAGATGATGCTGAAAGTGTACCATTTCTTATAGGAGGACTCTATTAAATACAAGGGGAGTGAGTGAGAGGGAGAGAGGGAGAGAGGGAGGGAGGCTGTGTTTGCCAAGTGTGTGTCCCTGTAGGGTGGCCATGTGTCCTTCTTTTACAGAGGACAGTCCTCTGTTTGAAGGGCTGCTAGAGGACTGTCCTCTATTTCAAGGATTGTCCAGTCTAAGTCCGGTTTAAAGATAAAGGACCATTAGAAGGAAAAGCTGGGCCTTGAAGCTGCACCTGGACAGCAAGACATCACAGTGGTCATCTGGTCACAATCTTCCACGCTATGGTAAGATGTACAGTACTTCTATTTAAATTATAATAATTCTTTCTAGACGTGCATCTATACATACAGATTAGGAGGGGGACATTTGATTGAGTGATTTGATGTATACCCTACCTTTCTACTAAGAAAAATGGCACACTAGGAGGCTTACAATCACAAATAAAACGTGATAAAAACTGTAATAAAGCAAATGCATTAAAACAATTAAAAATACCACAATACCAGAATAAAAACAGCATCCCACCCAACAGACCTACTTATACGCCAAAGGCCTGCCTGAATAAAATGCCTTGGCCTGCTGGGGAAGGACAACAGAGAGGGGGCAAACCTAGCCTCCCTTGGCAGGAAGCTCCACAGCCTGGAAGCGGCCACAGGGAAAGCCCTTTCTTGCTTCTCATCTCTGAAGGCAGCAGTCTCAAAAGAAGGGCCTCTCCTGAATATCTTAAGACCTGGGTTGGCTTGTATGGGAGAAGGCAATCTTCAGGTAGCCTGGTCCCAAGCCATCTATTGAGAGTGTTTTGCACAAGGTCCCACAAAAACCTGGAGCTGGCAGTGGGGAGGAGGAGGAAGAAAAGAACACACATTGCCAAGAACACACCATTTTCAAGCCATGACTTGCAAAAACACCAGTGCTATGTCTACAATGAACTTGTAAGGCACAGTGCCCAGCAAATCAGTCTCTTACAAGATCCCATATTCTGGATGATACGCTGTGGGGTTAAAGCACAGGCAGGGGGGTAGTTTTCCTTATCACAGCTCCAGTGCATAAATAATATTAACTCCGAGACCCATTAAGCTGGTTTCAGAGCACAAATCCTCCCAGCTACAAATCAAAAACACTCTCATCCAGCACAGTAAATTACCAAAGCACACAATCAGAAAGTAAAACAACATATATAAATCCTAAGAGAGGCAATTACTTTCAGCATCCAGAAAAGTCAATTTGACGTAACCCTTGTTTTTGCAGCATACAAAATATCTTCAGTAAATTATCGTCTGCACATCCACCAGCAGATATTATTTACTCTCCTGGCTAAAATGCTCAGCTGCTGAACAGGATGCCTTGGTGCCTCCTATTCATCAATGACAACAGCTCTGGATAACATCCATTCAATGAGCACCCTGCTATCATTGGATATCTGTATGCATCTAGGATGCTCACTATATCCCATTAACCTTTCACAACAGCATCACTTCAGAAATGAAAGTAATATATTCTGGTCCGAAGCGTTAGTCTACATTAGTCACTTTTACCAGTGAGCCTGCTGTTAAAACCAATCCAAAACTGAAATGTACATTTTCCACTGTTCTTTATATCAGACAAATCTTCCCCACCATTGCCATCTAAAACTAACCCAAATCATTTCAGTTTATCTGGGCTGTATGCAGCCGTTCACTCAGACACATTAAAAAGAACCATCAGTTCCATGCAACTCAGGAGCGAGCAATAAAAAAGGGAATGGGACTTTACTAAAGAAACCCCAGTTGAAAAGAGGTTTAAAGGTGGAAGGGTTAAGTGTCGAAAGATGCAGTGGTGAAGCCCTGGTTGAAGAACCAAATTTAGATCCTATGGTTTCAGATAACTACTGTTCTGTGTCAAATTTGCCATTCACGGGCAAGGTGCTGGAGTATGTGGCGGCTGCACTACTCCAATGATACTAATTATTTGATACTAATTATTTAGATCCATTCCAATCAGGTTTCAGACCTGGTTATAGGGCGGAAACAGCCTTTGTTGCCATGGTTGATGACTTGCGCCAGAAAATGAATAGAGGGAGTGCAACCTGTAGGTTCTTCTGGACCTCTCAGCAGCTTTCGATACCATTGACCATGGAATCCTTCTGGATCATTTATCTGGGCTGGCATTAGGAGGCACAGTGTTAAAGTGGTTCCATTCCTTCCTGGAGAAGTGGTCTCAGAAAGTGGTGCTAGGGGACTTCTGCTCTACCCCATGGCTATTAGCCTGGGGGGTGCTGCAAGGTTCCATCCTGTCCCCATGATTTTTAACATCCACATGAAACCACTGGTGTAAGTCATCTGGAGGTTTCTGAACAGCATAAAATAGGTTCATGGAGGAGAGGAAACTATGAATTTCCTGGGATATTGACTTCTTCTCTTTTTTATTTCTTTAACGTTACAACAATTGAAGCTAAAAATTTACATGTTATTTATTTAAAATTACTTTTTAGGCCGCCTTTAAGGGTAAAATCCTCTTAACTGGTGCAAATCAAATAACACATACAGAAACGTCTAGCAGGAGGCTAGAGAACCTTTTTATGAGGAACAACTACAACATTTCAGGCTTTTTAATTTAGAAAAAAAGGTGATGGGGGACATGATTGAGGTTTGTAAAATCATGCACAGTTGAAACTGAAGAGATCATGAACTTTAGGATTATAATGAGCAAATCTCTGCTTTTTTTTTAATATTCTTAATCAGAAGACCCCCCCTCCCACAACATTACTCCACAACTGAAGCTCTAATCTTATACACACACTTATCTAGGAGTAAGCTTCACTGAAGCCAATGGGGCATCCCTCTGTATAAACATGTATAGGACTGCACTGTTATGCACCCTTTCTTTGCATCACACCCACTTTAAAATAAAAGCATTCTCTAAGAAGCCACATTCTAAATCCATATGAATAACTGGGCAGCCAGTGGTTTGAGGTGTGGATCCAGGTTGACTCTCTTGGGATGTAGGTGCAGAAGTGGTGAGCTCTCAATCACAGCTGTGAGTGCCTTTAAGTACTGAGGTGGCAGAGTGACCATCATGGGATTTGACTGTGAGCCATGGCTATGAAGCCCAGGTAGCAGCCCTAGGAGGGCAGCTATTCCAGGAACGGCAATGCACAGAAAGTGCAAAGATCCCCCAGGAATTTTGCCTGCATTTTCCTCCTTATTCCAAGAAAAAAGGAGGATTTTCGGCCCTTTCTTTCTTTACAAACGAAACCTGCCAAACATTTCTCTAAAAAGAAAGCGACTTGCAATTGGACATACCTCACCCAAAAGAAAGGCAGCTCCAAATACCTAGGAAAAGGGGAAGCAGTGGTCCAAGGAGGGTAGAAAGAAAATCAGATACCCAGGCAAGAGAAGGGGCAGACACCACCGCAGGAACAAGGGCAAGCAGACAACAAAAACAGTAGAGACAGACAGGAAAGGGAACACAGTGACAAGCGCAGGTAGGGTTCCCCGGATAGGCCGTCTCTCCACTGCTACAGAAGGAACCTCACGGCATCTGCTTGCCCTGGGAGAAGCCAGCAGGCCAAACGGCAATGGGGACAGAGGATCAGCTTGTCTGAGTTGGGAAGGAGGAAGCTGCGACTGGGACAAGGAAGCAAAAGACATTGAGGAGAGTCGTTCCAGACAAGGACTGTTCCGGATCCTCGTGTACTGCATTGTGGTAACTCCACCTGGCCCAACCCAGCCTGTCCTCCCTCTTCTCCAATGAGCACTGAGGTGTGCCCTCTGTAGTTGGTGCCAAAGGTAGTTACCTCACTCACCTGCCCCTTGCAGTGTCTCTGAAAGGAAGATCTGAAGAGGTTGTTTGGGGCAGATGCAGGGAGCCCTTTATGATGCACTGATGCAACCAGAGTAGATGGGGGAAACTGGCACATGGGGGAAAGATGGGGAGGCATACACATGGAATGCGTGGGTATAGTAAGTGGAGAAAAGGGCAAGAAGTGAATTACTATATAACTGCTATATTTTAATAAATTTTTGCGAAGAAGTCTGTTGTGTTTTTACAGGTAACTTAAGTTGTGGACCTGACCTAGGAGAATTATGAAATGTGAAAAACAGAAGGGAGGGGGGGAGGGAGGGAGGGAGGGAGGGAGGAAGGGAGGGAGGGAAGAAATGCTAATTATCCATATAGTCCAAAATGCAATTGTATGTCTCCTGAATAAAGTTATATTAAACGAGTAGAACTGATAATGGTTCGGATTGCGTATGTGTGAGACTTGTATTAAAAGCACTCCTTCAAAGGTGTCACATCATTAATTCAGAGAAATAACACTATTTCATACTTTCTCATTATCTTTCTTCAAAGACCGTACGATGGCATACCTGAAACCTGAGACTCCGAGAGAATTTAATTTCTCAAATATAGTTAGGCATCAGTGAAACAGGAATGATGTCACCAAAACATTGGCGTTTTAAATCTGTATTTTAAATCTCTGCATTGCTTCTAAGTTTTATTCTGGTTGTATTGTTATATTGTGGTTTTAATGCTTTTATATTTTATATTGTTTTAGCCTGTGTTTTATTTTAATTTTTGTGAATTAAAAGAGAGCTTCGGCTACTTGACAGTATAGAAATGAAATGGAATAAATAAATTAGCTAAAACGTCTTCAACTCAGTCAAAGAAGATGTTGCTAGCTTTAAAGAGCTCCAGGTGAAGAATGCAGGTTTGGAGATGTCAAACCAAGTTCAAATCCCTGCTCGCCAAATGACAGATGGATGCTGAATGGCTAAGCCACAATCTCCCAGCGTAGTATAACTTGCAAGGCTATTCTGAAGACAACTAAGAATTCTAAAGCATGTTGCACATTAATCAATCTCTAGAGAAATTACTGCAAATAATAATCAAATACTAAATCTCTCTGCAATTTTTACTCTGTCCATCACAGGAGGACGTTATAACCTAGAACTGTGGCCTTTTCAGAGACAAAGAAAACCTTAGCACTTATAGAGCACTTGAAATATTGTAAAGCAGGGATGGACATATATCAGGTGTGCAGCATCTACTTTGCTTATTTTACTGGAACTCTATGGGCCACCACTGGAGCCAAATAACGCAAGTGGTGGTGGGGTGGAGGGAGGGAAAGGCCAAAGAGCAGACACAGAATTAAGGAACAGGGTATCTCTGAGCACATGCTCAGCCCAGGAATTTGCACACCCTAACTGCAGAACCCCAAATCCACTCCTGGGCTTCCCCTCAAGCTTTCTTTGCTTCAGCCTAATTTAGACTACAGTCCTAGAGAGTAAATCCCACTGAAAACACTGGAAATTACTTCTGAATAAAGATGTTAAGGATTGCCCTCTAAATGGGGGTGCTATTGGTTATTGCTATTGTTAAACACCACAAAGCATCCTGAGATCTACCAGTAGATCCCAATCTGCCTTCTGCCCAGCCCTGCTCTGAATAGGCACTGATTGGCCACTGTGTGAATAGAATGCTGGGCTAGATGGACCCTTGGTCTGATCCAGCATGGCTCTTCTTCTGTTCTTAAAATACTGCTTCTTTATCTCATTAATTAGAAAAAAAAACTGTAGGGCAGGACAATGTTAATGCTTTTACTTTATAAGGGTAGGGGATCAATACTATTTCTAAATTAATTTCCCATCATTTAATTAACAGAACCCAACCAACTTAAAACTCACAACAAAGAAATATTTTCAGGGGATATAAGAATTTGAAAACTTTTGTCTGACAAGGCAAGAAATTAATGCTAACATTATTTGTGATAATGTTCTTCAAGAACAAGGCAATAAGAAAATGAATTGCTTGAAAGCATAGCACACATCTGTGAAGGCTTCGATTTTAAATAAAAAGTATTACTCAGAATAATGCTCAGAATATTTCATATGCCCCCATCCCCAAAAAAGATTAAAATGAAAGAACAAAATGATTCACTTATCTACAGAATATTTTGTAAAACAGGGGTGCTGGGCCCATGGTCCTAATCTGTCCTGCCAGGATCCCCAATCCAACTCCTCGCACTTTCCCGGGTGGCACACCCACTTCCTGAAGTAACATCCTGTCCCCTTGCTTTTCTGTTTCAATCTGCACAAATCACTGATTGGTCCATGGTTCCCTTTCCCCCCGGATTTTTTCCCCTTTCTTTTCCTATTGCTGTATACTGACCGGAACACGATCTGACCTTTCCCATGCGTTGCAGCATGTTCTGTTCACCCAGTGTGCTTCCTGATAACTTCACACATCTCCAGAAAACTTTGGAGGAAGCCAGAACACTTGGGGAAAAAACAGAGCATGTTTGCGCAACTTGCTGACCTCAAGTCTTTCTGGAATGACCTGGGTGGTGCCACCAATTTCCAGGTTCAGTGAGCTCTCCTGTGCCCGCTCGGTCATTGCTAAGGATTGTTAGGAAGAGCTTGTTTTCTTAGGGTCATGTTGAAAAATATCAAACAATTCCTAATAAATACAATCCTTTGTCATTGTAGCTGTGTCTCTAATGCTGTGAAGCACATTTAAAAAATGTTAAAACTGCACTGTTAGACTTCTGCAAGTGCCTGCACAAGCAAGATTGGGGGGGGGGGGTAGAATTCATTGCCTGAAATTTAAAGTGCCCCACTGTGATTTCTGTGTGCTTTGCTTTTCTGTGCTTGTCCCTTTCATTGCCGCTTGCATTTGTGCATTATGTCGAATGCACTGCTCTGTGGTTGCTGTTGCTTACTTCCAAGTAGATGTACATACCCTCACTCTGCGTCTCCACCTGACGCTGAGTAAACATTGCACCTCTGGATGTGCCTTTCCTCTGAGTAGAGATGGGAGATGCAGATGCATAGAGCTGTGCCTCTTAATGTGCCTTACTTCTGAGTAAAACAGTATAGTGTGCGTGTACTGGACTTTTAAAGCAATTTTAAACCACTGCTGTGGCTTACCTGGTAGACATGCATAACATCACTCTGGGCCTCCTAATGTGGCTGTCTTCTGAGTAAATATGCCTAGCATTGAACCTCTTACTTCTGAGTAAATCTGCATGGGTGTGTGCTGCATTCTTAATACACTTTTAAACCACTGCTGTGGCTTACTTCTCGGTAAAGTTACTAACTCAACACAAACACTACGAGCAGTGGGATTTGGGGCTGATTTTAGTCCGCAACCCGCTTTTGCCTTTGGCCCTGCCCACTGCTAGAATCTGGGCCCTGAGACCTTCTGCAAGATTAAATTCAGCGCTTGAGCTGAAAAAGATTCAACGCGCCTGTTGAAAAGACTAGGGATGAGAGATACTGCAATCTGTATGCCTATCCCGAAACATACAACACAAAAATATGTGAAATTATGGCACATTTATGCTAGTACAGCACTTCTAAAGTGAAGAGCCCACTGCTATTATCTATTATGTAATTTTATTTATTTATTTATTATTAAATTTATTAATCGCCCATCTGGCTGGTCACCCAGCCACTCTGGGCGATGTACAACATACAATAAAAACAGTTTAAAACAATAAAATTCTACAATAAAAACATTTTCTAAAATACCCTAACCCACCCCAAATGCCTGCCTGAACAACAACATTTTTAATGCATGACGGAAGCTCATATGATAACCTATCATATATTTAAATGCATCTTTATCCTGTTATTGTCATAAAATGTAGACAAACCTGGGTAACTAATTTTCCAGCAACTAGAAAACACAAAATATGTTACCCAAAGGTTTTAAAGATTATTCTTTCAGCTTGCTGACTTGTTTCTTTTCTCATTCAGCTGCTTACTGCATTCCAATGCCATTTACAACTGGTCGGTACAAGATGTGATCCATAAATCGAACACAGCCCACCAGCTACATTTAGGCTCAATAAAAGCCTCTTGTTTTTGCAGCCTGCCCGGAACAAGCACTAACAGTGGATTGTCAAGCTCCTAGCACAATTCATGACCTGGGAGCTGTGTTTGGGATGGTTCGTTGAAAGTTGCAAAGGGCTGATTTAAAGCCTTCTTGCATGCAAGTAGTCCAGTGAACTGCATATGCATCTCCAAATAGGTTTTATGGCTCTGCCTTTATATTTACAAAAAAGCACAAAATATATTGTGTCCTTATTCCACCATAGGGAAGATAGAAAAGTTTAGTATCTGTGTTAAACACGATCCTTCCAAGACCATATTCATAATTCAGCTTCTAACCACCTGCAGTGCATAAGCTAACTGGGGTAACTAATTGCTTTATCTATCCACTTTGCTCTTTAAGAAATCAATGGCTTTCAGCATTTAGCATAAACTGTCAGAGCAACCTATAGGAAAATCAATGATATGGGTACATTCCACCAACACAAAGTGATTAATATCTTACCTACATGGCATGTAATGTATCAAATCAACTGAAGTTGTAGGACAGTATTTACTGCTCGGACATACTGGACTGGTTCAGACGTAAGACTTAACTATTGTTTAATTGTATGAGAACAAGCCGCAGCGAGCCTTGGCTTGTACGCTCCCCCCTCTCCCAGCACGGGAGGATTAAACTGTGGTTAATCTTAACTATGGTTAGTGGAAACAAGCCACCTTCAAATAATAGTTTATGAAGAAGGCTTGTTTTCACTAACCATGGTTAAGATAACCAAAATTAGGGTTGGAATAACATGCTAAACTGTAGTTAATGTAACACGGAGCAGAAACTTCCATTATCCTCATCACAGCCAGAGGAGGAGAGAGGAGGGGGAGCACGCCAGTCCAAGGCTTGCGTAGCTTGTTCTCATAGAGCTAAAACTATGGTTTAGCATTATGTCCACACACAGCCACTGTCTCAATTTAGACATCACAGCAAACGATGGTTAATGAAGCTTAACTATGGTTTGACTTAGTGATCTGGTTCAGACATAAAGCTAAACTGTGGTTTAGTGTTATAGGCATGAACCTCAGGCTCAGATTTATAGCGATCAAGGGTGCTCCCGGCCCAACCAGGGGAATATGCTAAACAGGAAGTTGTGGCAGTGATACTACCTGAGCAGACTTTGGGTATACTCAGGGTACAATCCTATCAATTGCACCCTCACTGATCAGAAGCCTCTGAACATGAAGGCTTCCAAGATTCCTATCCTTGCCAGGCTGAAGCCTCCTCGTCCTATCTTCCCTGATTTTTGCTAAGTGGGATTTTCACCTTGTCTAGTGAGGGCACTTTGGGGGGGGGGCAGGGCGGAAGGAGGCTTGAGGAAGTTCAGGATAACTCATATCCTAGTTTCCCCAGTCTCCTCAGCTTCCCACCCAATGGAACACCCCCTTTTCCGACCTCAGAGAACAGCCAGTGTGGTTCTTTCCACACCAGTTGTGAGGGGGTGGGGGGACGAAGCTCCAACTCCCCCTTTGGAACATTCCTACAGTCCCTGGGATGCTCTCCCAGGGATCACAGGATTGCTCTTTTAGTTATTTATTAATATTAGAGAGCCATAGGGAGGTGCTACGCATGAAAGGATCTTCTCAAACTGGGGAGGGGTAATGAGCGGGGTACCGCTGGGCTCATTCCTGAGCCCAGTGCTCTTCAACATTTTTATTAATGACTTGGATGAGGAGGTGCAGGGAATGCTGATCAAATTTGAAGATGACACAAAATTGGGCAGGATAGCTAATACTTTGGAAGACAGAAACAAAATTCAACGTGATCTTGATAGACTAGAACACTGGGCAGAAAACAACAGAATGAAATTTAATAGGGATAAATGCCAAGTTCTGCCCCTAGAAAAAAGAAACCAAATGCACAGTTACAAGATGGGCAATACTTGGCTCAACAATACTACAAGCGAGAAGGATCTTGGAATTGTTGTAGATCACAAGCTATATATGAGCCAACAAGGTGATGTGGCTGCAAAAAAGGAAAATGCTATTTTGGGCTGCATCAATAGAAGCATAGCTTCCAAATCC
Source organism: Heloderma suspectum (assembly GCF_057233095.1). Taxonomy (NCBI): domain Eukaryota; kingdom Metazoa; phylum Chordata; class Lepidosauria; order Squamata; family Helodermatidae; genus Heloderma; species Heloderma suspectum. The sequence continues at coordinate 30,658,759 of NC_139460.1, read as the reverse complement.
TGGGAAGTACTAGTTCCCCTCTACTCAGCACCGGTTAGGCCTCATCTGGAGTACTGTGTCCAGTTCTGGGCATCATACTTTAAGAAGGATGCAGTCAAACTGGAGAGGGTTCAGAGGAGGGCAACAAAGATGATCAGGGGACTGGAAACAAAACCCTAGGAGGAGAGACTGAAAGAACTGGGCATATTTAGCCTTGGAAGAGAAGACTGAGGGGAGATAGAATAGCATATAACAATATAATATTGTTATATTGTGGTTTTAATGTTCTGTGTATTTTAAATTGTTTTATTGTGTGTTGTTTGGATTTAATTTTTGTGAACCGCCCAGAGAGCTTCGGCTATTGGGCGGTATAGAAATGAAATAAATAAATAAAATAAAATAGCGAAGTACTTGAAAAGTTGTCACAGAGAAGAAGGCCAGGATCTCTTCTTCATCATCCCAGAGTGCAGGACACGGAATAATGGGCTCAAGTGACAGGAAGCCACATTCCGGCTGAACATCAGGAAAAACGTCCCGACAGCCATCTGTCAGGGATGCTTTGACTTGAATTCCTGTACTGAGCATGGGGTTGCACTCGATGGTCTTATAGGCCCCTTCCAACCCTACTTTTCTATGATTCTATGAAAGAAACCCTATGTCTGCTACCATGATTTCCATGATGGAAAAAAGGCAGGATATAAATGTGACAGATAAACAATACACATGCACTGAACTGTTTTCCAGTGATTTAAGGAAGGGCTTGCCCTTCCTTCTCCTCCTCCTTTCCAAACCATAGGCTATGCCAAAAATCCCAGGGTTTTTTTTTAAATACCTAAACCTTGGAGGCAAAGTAAACTATGCAAAGTAAAGAGATAAAGTAACGAGATGCAAATGTGCATAATTTATGACAGCACAATTTGAGTTTCCTTGGCACATAGTACACACAGCCTTGGGTATAGCTTGCAATAAAAGGCATTTTAGTCAAGGGCTTTATCGTGAGATTTCATAGCATGTAAGCATGCAATTAACTTTGTCACCATGGCATTTAATGGACTCCTTAAGCAAAGAATATATCAGCGTATTAGCTGATTTGGTAAAATAATTGACATTAAATTGCTTTGTAAGCACTCTAAATCTTACACATAAGGTTAAAATAAATATATCTTCAATTTGCTTGCCCTGGGAATTCTGCAATGTTTCTCAAAGGAATTTTAGAGTGTTTACTTTAGTTAACATATACATGCTGAGCATATTTATGATGAAAATCATCTGCTGTGTCACTGAGATATTCTGTTAGCACTGGAAAGATCAAGCAGCATTGTTTTGGCCTTCCCTTATTCAGAGATGCTTCTTTCTTAAAAGTATGGGGTGCTCTAAAAACAACAATTTCCTGAATGTAGTGGTACAGCTAGGCAATTTTAAACCCTGGACTTAATAGTTTTACTGGTCGGGGGAGGGGGGATGCTTTAGATGTGCCTTCTTCCTTACCAACCTGCCCAGTCACTGACATCATCAGAGGGCATATTCCTGGTGGTTTCACATGGCCCCATAGCCCGATTGGAGTCCAGCAGGCAAAGAGCCTCCTGTGTGGTAGCCCCCTTCCTATGGAATTCCCTGCTTTTGGAGGTCAGGCAGATGCTCCAGCCCCTTGATTGTTTTAGTTGCCCTTTTCTGCACTTTTTCCAGCTCTACAATATCCTTTTCTGGGTGTAGTGACCAGAACTGTATACAGTATTCAAAGTGTGGTTGCACCATAGATTTGTATAAAAGCAGTATGATACTGGCAGTTTTGTTCTAAATTCCTTTTCTAATTATGCCTAACTAACATGGAGTTCGCCTTTTTTACAGCAGCCGCACACTGGGTTGACATTTTCATCGAGCTGTCCACCACAACCCCAAGATCTCTTTCTTGGCTGGTCACTACTAGCTCAGATCCCATCAGGTTACACTTGAAGTTGGGATTTTTTACCCCAATGGGCATTACTTTACACTTGCTTACATTTGCCATTTGGATTCCCATTGTCCCAGTTTGGAGAGATCCTTTTGGAACTCCTCACAATCCCTTTTTGTTTAACCACCCTAAATAATTTGGTGTCATCAGCAAACTTGGCCACTTCACTGCTCACTCCTAATTCCAGATCATTTATGAGCAAGTTGAAAAGCATTGATCCCAATACAGATCCCTGTGGGACCCCACTATTTACTTCCCTCCATTGGGAGAATTTATCATTTATTCCCACTATCTGCCTTCTGTTCTTTAGCCAGTTACTGATCCATAAGAGGACCTCATAGATCATATAACTCATAGAATCATAGGGTTGGAAGGGGCCTACAAGACCACTGAGTCCAACCCTGTCCTCTTATTCCAAGACTGCTAAGTTTGCTCAGGAGGCTTTGGCGAGGGACTTTGTCAAAAGCCTTTTGGAAGTCTACGTAAACAATATCTACTGGATCAGCCCATCTACCTGTTTATTGACACTCTCAAAGAACTCTAAAAAGTTAGTGAGACAGGACTTGCCTTTGCGGAAGCTGTGGGGATTCTTTTTCAGCAGGGCTTGTCCTTCTATATGTTTGCTAATTTTATTTTTCTAGAAGATCAGCAATTTCATATTTGAGTTCTCTAAGAACTCTAGGATGGATATCGTCTGGGCCTGGTGATTTATTTACTTTCAGTCTGTCAATAAGGTTGAGAACTTCATCTTTGTCACCACTATTTGCCTCAGTTCCCTTCCTGAAAACATCAGTTCAGGCACAAGTATTTGTCCTATATCTTCTGCATTGAAGACAGTTGAGAAGGATTCATTCAGCTTCTCTGCAACTCCTTGTCCTCCTTTAATACCCCTTCAACTCCATTGTCATCCAATGGTCCAACTGCCTCCCTAGCTGGTTTCCTGCTTATTTAAAGAATTCTTTATTGTTGGCTTTGATATTGTTATTGATATACTCCTCAGAATGCTTTTTTGCATCTCTTATTGTCTGGTTGCATAGCCTCTGTGCACACTTGTTCTCCATTTTGTTTTCTTCACTTGGGCAAGACTTCCATTTTCTTTTCTTTAATAGCTTCCTTGACACTGCTCATTAACCATGCCGGTGACCTCTTGGACTTGGTGCTATCTTTCCTAACCTGCAGTATACATTTTAGCTGAGTTTCTATTATTGTGGTCATGGAGGTGGGGGTTCTGAGGTTTGGACCCAAGGTCCAATGCTAACTGCACTGCTGCCTGAAGGCCCAACCAAGATGTGCATTGGTAACATTTGCACTATTTCCCAAAAATGTAGGGTAAACTCAAATATTGTTTCTTCCCCCATCCACATTACACACACATGTACACATACACATAGACACACACACACACACACACACACACACACACACAACAATGTGTTATTTCTACGAGAAGCTCACTGGAAACTGAGTAAGCTGCATACAGTCTATATGAAAAATCCTTTGCAGATATTCTTGTTTATGGAGGTGGCACATCTCCAGGCATGACTATTACCCGTGCATTTGCCATCACATCTGCATAAGGGGCCTACATGAGCAGACTTCAACACACATGGACAATCAGTACCTAATGGATACAGATAGTGAACAAGCTAGGAACACAAACCATGATTTAATCCTGACTTGTTTGCATTCACTAGAGTTTAAATTAGCCCCAATCCCCCAACTTCGGATGTAACGGGTAATTCTGGTTAGTTTAAAATCTAAAGCAGAAGCTTTGAATCTCCTCCTCTTGTGTGTAGAAGAAGAGAGGGGGAGTGTGCGAATCTCACCATGGCTCACACACATACTGTTAAACTATGGTTAAGCATTACATCTGAACTGAACCAGTATGATGCAGGAAAGTTGTGTGTTTTTTTAAACTTCCTATCAAATGTGAAAAAAGACATTTCTCTTGAATTTAATAAGCCAGTGCAGTTAATTAACTGCCTCTCCTGCTGTCTAACTCTAAAGGAATTTTCAGTGGCCTTTAACACATCTAATTCCAATTTGATACTTCGACCTTAAAATTACATTAATCATCTTCAAGTTTCTCAGCTAGAATATGATACAGATTCAAATGATAACTGGGCAAGAAGCTTTCAAAAACATAAGTGGAAATTTCTTTTAGGGAAGAACACAGTCTGAAATGCAATCGTTGGTAATTAGCCCTGAACAAAATTCAAGAACATTATCCATGTTGCTCGGCTGAGAACCAACATGATTGATGAATTAGAGCAATTACCTTTCAGAACAAGGAGAGCCAATATACAAACACACACTTTGTAAAATATTTATTAGAATAGTTTCAAAGAATGAAGAGACCTATTTGCTATTGAAGCAAAGTTTTAGAAATGTCTATCCTATGATTATTAGTCTGCTTTCTAGTACTTGCCTGCACCATAGAGTCTGCTGAGGGTGCTTGCTCGAGCCATCTGGAACTACTCATTCCGCAAGCACCTCTTAACTCTGAATGTTGTGGCCTGGGATTGTGGAGGTTCATTTATTAGGTCTCCACTTCCAGCAGAGGTTCGACTTAGATGGCTTTTTGTTGTTCAGCCGTTCAGTCGTGTCCGACTCTTCGTGACCCCATGGACCATAGCACGCCAGGCCTTCCTGTCCTGCGCACTCTCCTGGAGCGTGCTCAAGTTCATATTCATTGCATCGGTGATGCTATCTAGCCATCTCATCCTCTGCCGTCCCCTTCTCCTTTTGCCTTCAGTCTTTCCCAACATCAGGGTCTTTTCCAGAGACTTTTCTCTTCGCATTAGGTGGCCAAAATATTTGAGCTTCAGCTTCAGTATCTGTCCTTCCAATGAGCACTCAGGGTTGATTTCCTTTAGGATGGACTGATTTGACCTCCTTGCAGTCCAGGGGACTCGTAAGAGTCTTCTCCAGCACCACAGTTCGAAAGCATCAATTCTTCGCTGCTCAGCCTTCCTTATAGTCCAGCTCTCACAGCCATACATTACTACTGGGAAAACCATAGCTTTGATTAGACGGACCTTTGTTGGCAAGGTGATGTCTCTGCTTCTTACTATGCTGTCTAGGTTTGCCATAGCTTTCCTCCCAAGGAGCAAGCGTCTTTTAATTTCATGGCTACAGTCACGTTCCTTCCAATTTAAGGAAGATAGATAGATAGATAGATAGATACTTTATTGCTTAAAGCCATATGTCACCACAATGTACATTAAAAAAGGAGAAAAAACAGTACAGTACAATCACATATTTGTATATACATAAATTCACACATCCAACAGAATCATCCCCACAAGGCTATTTGGGCTTTGGCACATATTTTCCTTGCTGCCAAGGCAAATTTTGCTACCTGGACAGTGGTAAAAGCATCAGTACCAGAACGAAGAACACATATCTGTTCTAAGGGTGATCTATTTGAGAGGCACTGGAGAATGATGGCAAGAAATGTATGCCTAGGATGCCTAAGATGTCCTCTCTTATGCCTAAGAGAGGACATCTTAATAAGTAATGAGAGACATCCTCAACGTCCCCAGACCCACAGATAGAGAGTCTCTGATGGACTGGGGTATTGTCAAATCTTCCCTCCAGAAAGGCAGAAGGCATGCATTGTAGATGCAATGCTAGGTGGGGCACAGTCGGAGTTATAAAGTAACTCTCCAGACCAAATGACGTCTTACATAATGGATACCAGCAGGAATAAGGCATTTTTTGAGATTGTAACCAAATCCATCTGCTTAGAATAAAGATAAATGTTTTCTTTAAGCATTTGCTTGACTCTATCAGAAGCAAAAGAACAAAAGGACTCAGTATCAATCCCATAAGCTTGCAATACTTAAGGATGAAGAAGATACATTTATCCAAGATTCATCATAAGACTGTAACCATCCAGTTATCTTTTTTGTCTTCTAAAAGAGGTATACACCTCGGTAAGAGGAAGAAAATGTATAGAAAATGGGATGCCACCTTCCTGTTCTCAGATTTAAGCCATCCTACATTGCATTTTCAATACGTTTCATTCCACAATAGGTACAGAAAACATCATCTGCTCACAGGAGGGCAACAGCTAGTCAGTCTGTCAAGAAGTGACAAAAAGATGGGGCAGGAAGCATACGTGAAAGAAGCTAAGGAGGAAAGCTGAGCAACACTGTTTGGAACCCAGAGATGAAGAGAAGGAAGGCACATGTACAACATTTCACAGCTGAAGAGCATGATGAGAGACGCTCATAATTCAGGGTTGGTGTTTTAGAGAAGCTGGTTTTACAACTGCATTTATTGTTTTAGGTTTGTAAGCTGCTTTGAACTAAGGGAGGAGGCATAGACCTTTTCAAATAAAAATAAAAGCAAAAGGAGTTGTGCTGGGGTGGGGGAACCTCCCAAGGCATCATCCAAAATCTTTTCACTATTTAATACCTGTCGTTCTGACAGGTGGGACATGTGTAGGAGGAGGGCCGATGATCAGGAAACACGAGTCCAAAGCAGAAATTAGTTATACGATGCTTTGGACCTTGGCCTCATGCATTATTCTATCACTGCTGAAATGCTTAAAAAAGATGAAAGGAAAACTTATACAGTAATACTAGCTTTATTATTTTAATTTGCACCTCTAAAGCATGTATTCCGCTTTGACTGTTGTCTTTTGAGATAAACAAACTGCTCCCCTATGTCTAAATCAATATAACCTCTTGATTTTACCCGATAACCTCTACTTACTTACCTACCTGAACACTATTCAGTTAACATGGGGATGGGGAGAGCAATATTATAGAATTGTTATTTTTTAACCAGCCACAGAGCCACAACAGAATGGATTTCCTATTATGCTAGATCTGAAATCTCAGTGCATTTCACCTTTATGCTAGATCTGAAATCTCAGTGCATTTCAAAGCTTCTAAAAAGAAATTAGTCAAAATAAAAATAGCTCAAGACTATTTCATAGATTGTGTTTTCTCTTGGGACTCCTTCCCTAGGCCAATTTAAACATAAAAGTTTAAACTGAAATTGGAGCTCAAAGAAATAAAGTAGCCATGAACCTCAAAGATATCTCTGAGGTTCCAAGATTTTCCAAGCAAAAGATAAAGTGCTGGTCCTTACCTTTAAAGCCTTACATGGTCTAGGTCCAAGGTACCTTAGGGAACGCCTTCTCCCCTACGTCCCAGTCCGCCACCTAAGGTCCTCTGAGGGCTCTCTGCTGCGGCTGCCTAATGTGAGACTGGCAGCCACACGCAAGAGGACCTCTTCCTTTGCCACCCCTCAGTTGTGGAATGACCTGCTGGTTGAAATGCACCTGCTGACCACTCCAATGGTTTTTAAGCAGGCATTAAAGATTCTATTTATTCTGGCAGGCCTTTCCTTTGTAGAACTCTTGTTCCTTTTGTTAGCAGCGTAGTGGTGGCAGGTTGCGCCGGGGCTTTGCTCCGGCACTTTTTTTTAGGCAGCCCCCAGCCGGGTCGCAGTCTGCTAGGGAAGGAGGAGGGAGTGCATATGGCTGTCTCATGGCTGCCTCTCATCTACTATGCAGAGCCGGCCAGACAAAGGGGGCGAGCGAGAGAGGGAGCCTGAGGGAACTCTGCAGCCTTCTCTCGCCGCCACCCCTATTCTCCTCCTCAGCGACCCTATTCTCTTCCTCAGCTCTTGGCTTCTCTGCCCATCCCTGTGTGCCCGGCGCCACTCTCATCTCCTGCAACACCGGCTACACTTTCAGGGCTGCTGCTGGCCAGAGAAGAAGTGGGGGGGGGGCTGCCACCATTATGGGGCAGGGCTGGTTTGTGCCAGTTTTTAGGATTTATCACACAATCCTATGTATGTTTACTCAGAGGTCAGTCCCACTATGTTCAGTTGCCAATTGGGCTTTCTCCCAGGCAAGTAAGTGTGTGTAGGACTGCAGCCTCAGCTGCCTTCCCAAGATATCTGCAAGTTTAATTCGAAATAAACACCCATTGGATTGCACCAAACCCTGGTGGAGGGAAACAGAAAAAAAATCAGTTGCGGGGAGAGGAGAAAGAAGGTGTGTGTATGTGCGTATGTGGTTCAATCCAGCTGGGTGTGTGGGCGTTTCTGTTGCAGGACGGGAGAGATATAATGAAGGAGCTTAGGAAAGGCTACTGGGTATTGTTGGGGCACCAAGGGAGTGTGCAAGGGAGCTGTTTAAATGAGAAGGGATCTGTCCATGAGGGCTGAGTTGAGAGGGTGAAGCTTCCATACAGTATCATATTCTGAAAACCTAAAATGTTTGTGTGAGTGAGTGAGTGAGTGAGTGAGTGGTTGAAAAAGATTAACACTCTTGCATTTTTTTTCTCAGACATCCAATTGAAATACCACTGCCTTACTCTCCACTGCACTGTTTTGGATCCCAGATGAAGGCTGTATATCTTACAAAGTTGTACAATCTTAGAAGAGGGCGTGGCTGTGAGGGGGTGTGGCTATGACTGTCATGAAGGGATCCTGCACTTCTGAATTTGCCACTACGCTACTGCCTTTTGTTGACTTTTGCATACTGTTTTTAAGCTGTGTTGTTTAAGCTGTGTTGTTTTATTGTTGGATTTTTTTTAGTTACATTGTTTTTAGTTCAGAGTTGTTTGTATATATTGTCTGTATGCTTTTATGTAAATGGCTTTTAAACTTTGCATATTGTATTTTAATGTTTTAACTTCTGTAAACCGCCCAGACAGCTTCGGCTATGGGACAGTATAGAAATGTAATAAATAAATACATACATAAATATATCAGCATATACCAATATTTCAGAAAGCTTCTTCAAAATTGCCTCCTTAAAATTATGAATTTGTTTAAAAGTTCACCAATTACTGCTAGCTTCAGATATTTTATTCCCACTTCCCACAAATCAATTCAGAACTGATTTCCACAGTCTGGACAACAAATGACACCACCACATGATACAGCCCTCGTAAGACTGTACTGCTTCAGAATGCTGGTATGAGACTGCCCATTTGAATGCTCCTCCATGTAAGAAAAAACAGATGATTGCACATAGAAAGCTAGCACATCACTGAGAAGACTAGACTTGAATCTTTCTCCTTGACATGTTAGTATTCCATAAGTAGGGAAGTTATCACACAGGGAAGAATTCCATCATATGATCTCCCAGCTTCATTCTGAAGGGGCACAAGTACCAGGGGGACTACTCCATATGATTTTTCTGAACATACATTATCAGTCCTGAAACACATGATTGGTTCTTTTGGCATAACATTGTCCACACAATCCCCACCAGCATCACATACACACATGTAAACAGAACAGCTGGATTCACTCCTGGCAGCCCATTCATTCATTCATTCATTCATGCAATTTAGGAGGTTGGAAAATGCAGCTTATACTGACATCCTTATATCAGGTACTTTGTACAACATATTATAGAAGGGAAGAATGTGACGCAGAGCTGTTTTCCTTGTTTCTTATGATGCACAGAACTGTCAAATACAATGTTTGACAGGGTTTCCACCTCCCTCTCTTCATTTATAATTCTGCAATTCTTCTTGATAAGACTCAATAAATATCCATAATGGGGAAAAATACAAAACCAGTTTAGTATTCAGTAGGTACATGACACAGCATTTCTGATTTCTTCTGAAAATGTTTCACTCTTATTGAAAAATAATTTACAGAGCCATCTTGTGTATGTCCACTCAAAAGTAAATCCCACTGAGTACAGCATTGCAGCCTTAAATAATCACCCTCCAAAATATTGCTTTAAAACCAAGTCAAGAAACATTTATATTGCACCTAAACACTGGCAATAAAGCTTAAGAAACATGTTTTAAATGCCAGCATAAAAGGCACTTGGAAAGTACGAAGGGAATCTTTCATGAATTATCTGTTTAATCAATACTAGGATATCTCCAGTGTGTTTTGACCATTCTTTAAGAGCGCACAATCTTGTCTGCTATACATTTTGGGCATATCATTCAGACTTTGCACCTGCTTCCTGATCCTTTAAAGGCTCTGTCAAGATCACTGGGGAGAGGATAAGATTTAAGCCTCTCCCACCCCCTGGCAATCTTGTTTAGGATTAGGCAAGGTAAGAGCTTCCTCACTCCTGTGCAATTCTGATGAGGATTGCTGTTTCCCCACCGATGATAGCAGTGGGGAAATAACTGGTACCACACCACCCAGCTGCTGGCTGATCAGCTGGACAGCGCAAGGGTTCTGCAGGTCGCACAGAGAGTAGCTAAGGGCTGCCCACATGTGAATATTAAAATAACACTACTATTTTAATATTTAAAATATAACCAGAAAAGCATTTTAGCGCTACTGAAAACACTGATTCATAACATAAAAAATAAAAAATAATCAGGTTATAAAATGGTGCCCACTGCAAAGGTTATAGTGAATAGGTTCACCTGTCACTATTCACATCCAAACCAAACCTCTTGAAAAAGGTGGAAGAGTAGTGCCAAAATTATCCTTGCCTCTGGAGACTGCGCTACTCTCCTGTCCTCAAAAACATTCTACAGTTCAAAAAAAGATGGAAGAAGCATTGAGAAAACATGGGACGATTGCAAATGGGTGGCAACATTGTTTGAAACCCTGTAAAATGTGAGTGAATGAGCCATGGAAATTCTACAATTAATGACTCATCTGGAAGCAACCCTGAGTGTGGGAAGGAAAGAGACTGATTTGCAGGTAGCATGTTTCAAAACCCTAAAAAATTAAACACTCATTTTCTTTTCTCATTTCAAATCAGTTAATTTAGCAAGCTAAAACTGGCATAAGCCTACCCAGAAATAATGCATTTTTAGAAAGATGCTTGCTTGTTCAACACAATGCAAAACTATTATGATAATTTAAAATATCTGTAAACATCAGCTCAACTATATCAGAAAAGGCTTCAGAAGCGTTTGCTTGTGTGCGGTAGATATAAATGCTAGATAAAAATAATCCCTCTTCAAAACAATTAAGCAAAGGTCTGAGAAACCATAATAATGGAAACCAGGATAAGGATTTTCACAGCACATTGAACTAAATTCAGGATAAGGCCAAATTACCCAAAGAACAAAGCTGTGTTAAAAGGAGTTAGAGACATGAGCAACACAAACAATTTGCAACAATTAATTATATTTATATATTTACGAATATTCATAAACTGCTTACACCTACAGATTTTAAGTGGTGTACACCAATCATAAAAACATCAAAGCAATACAGCGAATCAACAAACCATATCTACATATCCATAAGAATAAAATACATCGTAGCCTAAACTACACCAGGAAGGCTGCAACCAGTGCCTAAAAATAAGAATTGTCAGCGCATGTCTAATATCAGAGGGACAATCATTCCACATAGTGGACATCACTACGGACTTAGTGATGCTTTCCTAATGCGGGGAGGGGATCACTGTCAACTCAATGTCAGGCTAGTTGGGAAGATTGAGAGATGAATGTTTGAAGGAGCTGGAAGGAGCTGGGGAATTAGCACTGCAGGGACTGAACTAGCTAGCAGGTATGCTTAATTAGATTTCTAGGTTTGTAGTGTGGATGGGGTAAATGGAAGAACCAGTACATTTAATTGGCAGCATAGAGTAGGATGTCCCACAGTTTCAGTGTGCACTACACCAGCATAAATCTCCAAGGCATTCACTGCTTTAAGGTACAATCCAACAAGGACCTATTCTACAAAAGCCCCACTGGAATGGATGGGACTGTTATAACTACAAATTTATGGACTGCCATTCACATCTACAGTCACTGCACATGAGAGATTTCTTGGTGAATCACTAACAGTATCTGCAGTGTGACAACCAACAACCCTATCAGCGAAGACAAAAGGTGCTCCCTGGTAACTATCCTCACAGCTAGCATATAACATCTAGAAAAATTCAGCACATGGATTCTCAAAATTGCATAGAGTTTCCAAACCAGCTACAGGAACACCGAATGCTGGTATGGAAACTCTCTAGGGCCAGTTCATGCGACAAGACAGTGGCTAATAAGCTATGGTGGCTTGTTAACCACACTGTGCGCGCCAGCTGGATTTACATAATTACCCTCACTGGTGCAGCTTGTTGTGACATCTGAACCTGGCAAGGCAGGTGGCTGGGGTAGTTAACAAACCACCCAGCAACCCTAGAACAGGCCATGGGTTCTAGGTAGTTTGTTAACCACGCACCCTTGCTCGGTTCAGACATCAAAACAAGCCGCACCAGCAAGGGGTAATTATGTAAATCTGGCAAACACACATAGGGTGGTTAATAAGTCACCATGGCTACCACTCTCATGTTGTGCGAACCAGGTCTCTATGGGGCCCATTATAAAGGATATTACAGAGATGCCAAGGAGAATCACTGTACCTAAGCCTCATGCTATGGTGACAGGTTCTGTAGAACAGACTTAAAAGCTATAAAACAATGCGCAAAGCACAAGTAATGAACAATTCCCAGAAATACTGGGTGAAAGTTCATTATAAATACTTTATGTAACTCCACAGTTACAAGATGGGGGATACGTGGCTCAAAAACACTACAAGTGAGAAGGATCTTGGAATTGTTGTAGATCACAAGCTGAATATGAGCCAACAAGGTGATGTTGCTGCAAAAAAGGAAAATGCTATTTTGGGCTGCATTAATAGAAGCATAGCTTCCAAATCCCGGGAAGTACTAGTTCCCCTCTACTCAGCGCTGGTTAGGCCTCATCTGGAGTACTGTGTCCAGTTCTGGGCACCACACTTTAAGAAGGATGCAGATAAACTGGAGAGGGTTCAGAGGAGGGCAACAAAGATGATCAGGGGACTGGAAACAAAGCCCTATGAAGAGAGACCAAAAGAACTGGGCACGTTTAGCCTTGAGAAGAGAAGACTGAGGGGAGATATGATAGCGCTCTTCAAGGACTTCAAAGGTTGTCACAGAGGGGAAGGCCAGGATCTCTTCTCGATCATCCCAGAGTGCAGGATACGGAATAATGGGCTCAAGTTACAGGAAGCCAGATTCCGGCTGAACATCAGGAAAAACCTCCTGGCTGTTAGAGGAATATGACAATGGAACCAATTTCCTAGGGAGGTAGTGGGCTCTCCCACACTGGAGGCGTTCAAGACAAGGCTGGACAGGGATGCTCTGACTTGGATTCTTGCACTGAGCAGGGGGTTGGACTCGATGGCCTTGTAGGCCCCTTCCAGCCCTACTATTCTATGATTCTATGTACAGAGCTGCATACATTCCATAATTTTACAGGAGGGCAAAAAATGATGCCAAACGTGATAGAGCCAAGGACACAGAGCCTGGGTTCCTGAGAAATTTTTCCTCTTTAAAAAAAAGCACATTTCTAGCCCTTCTAAATGCTAGAAACGTTAATGGGCAGTGCCTGCTGAAATCTCAAAAACCGGAACAGTGGCTGAATAATATTTCCCAGAGTTGATCCCATAACTGCAGAATGATACAAAATAGCAAGTATTTTAAAATAAAAACATGCAAAGCAAATCTGCTCACTATCATTATTTATACACATTGCACAATCCAATTTTGATGCAGAATTTGGATTGACTAGGTACAGAATCTTAACTGCAGTGAACACCCAACCCTGCATACATCCTCTCTTTTCTTTTTCTTTTTTTGTTTTTAAGTGTATGCATTTGTTTTTAAAAAGTTTAAAGATATTCATTCAAGGAGTATGAAATAACTCTTTCCCCAGAACTATTCCCTTGTTTCTGCACTAGTTTTCATTTGCAATTCTCACTTCTCCGAAACAATATTTTAAAGACTTATGCAATCATTTGAATTCATCACAATGTACATTCTGACAATATTCTCAGACCAAAAAAAACTCAGCCAAGTTGCAAATGAAGCTTTATATCTTTAAACATCTAATAAAATTTTCATAGCCTATCCAGAGATTTTTTAAACTATGTATTCTAGTCTGTTTTATTCCTTCTGGGCTTTCAGTATATTCTTTTTCATTTACCAAGCTGCAATCTTATACACATTTACACAGGATGCCCATTGAGTTCAACAGGGCTTACTTCTTAGTAGATATGTATAGGATTGCATTGTAAAATGTACATTCACACTTACACATAGTTAAATCCATTTCCTTCTGAAAAATAGCATACTACAATAACCTTGTGAGGTCGTCTAGGCTGAGAGTTAGTGACTGCTCCAAGGTCAATCAGGAAGCTTCATTGCTGTATAGGGATTTGAACCCATGTCTCCCTAGCTTTAGTCCAACATTCCAGCCATTATACCATACTGGCAGAAGGTTCCAAGTTCAATCCCTTGTATCTCCAATAAAAAATGGGAGTGATGAGGAAAAAACCCTGCTGCAGAACCTTCTGCTAGTCACAGTAGGCAACATTGGACTAGATCGATCATTGATCTGACTCGGTATAAGGTAGCTTCATATATCAATATAATCTAGGCCAGTAGGCACCCTGATGCCCTCCAAATGTTTGGGGGTTGCATCCAATGGGTTCTATCCAATGTTAGTCTAACTTAAGTCCCATTCATTGCAAAGTCCCATTCATTGCAAAGTCCCATTCATGGCAACTATTGTAACTAGGGCCAACATTGGATACAGCCCTTGGACTAGCGCTCCCATCAGCTCCAGGCAGCTTGGCCAGTTGTCAGGGATTATGGCAGTTATAGTCCCAGACATCTGGAAAGCACCAGGTTGCCTACCCTGATCTAGGCCTTTGTAACATAATGTGCCATCATTTCAAGGCTCAAATTTGGAAAATTGTCCCACTTGTTCCTTGCTTTACCTAGAGCTGTCTACCTTCCTTAGGTTGTACTGTCTCTTTAATCTCTCCACTGTTGCTTTCTTTCAGTTCATCCCAGTTCAACCACAATTCTCTTTAACAATGTATCTGTGGAATTGATGTATTTTGTATTTTCCAGTTGCTTATGGGGGGCGGGGGAGGCGGGGGAAGTAGCAGCAGCAGAATTTCTGCTTGGTGGGTCACAAGTTGTGCAGGTGAACTGGGCAGGCTTGCATGCCTCCCCACAGGACAAGGAGGGAAGAGATGCCCAGGTACACAGAGATGGGAGACCAAAGTTTCACGTTGGTTGTGCCTAGGTTGCAAGCTATATGTTACTCTAAAACTACACGTTATGCCCTTTTATTTTAAAGTGCAGGGGGGTGAGCTGGATTGGGACCCCTGCATGGGGATAGGGGGGCTTTAACTCTTTATCCTCTACAAAAACTAGAGTGCTTTTTAACAATTAAAATCACAGGTGTGGGGGCCCTGATCCAGATTGGGACCACTGCCGAGTGCAAATACCCTCTAACACGCACACTACGGACGCAGATTCAGACTGGATGCCCTCTGTTTACTTTAGAGTAAAGTAGAAAAACATCAGTGCTGGCTATGTCTTTAGAATGGGGGTCAGCAATGCAGCATCTACAAGCACAGTAGCTCCCCACAGGACTGCTGGGTGTGCCCGCCAGACTCCCGCCACCTACCTCCTACCTTCACACTCACTGGACCCCTAATAAGGAAATAGAAGTGCGACCTGCCAACTTCCTGCTTCTTTGTTATGGCTGCTGCGGTGAGTGCACAGGAGGCAGTGTAGAGGAGGGGGAAGTGAGTGTGGTGGCAGCGGAGAGGACTGGAGGTGAAGGCAAGTACAGCAGTGGCAGTGGGGATGGGGGGAGTGAGCGGAGCAGTGGCAGCGGGGATGGCAATGGCAGGGGAGGAGGAGGAGGAAGTGAGAGCAGGGCAGCAGCAGCAACGGGAGGGGGGAGGAAATTGCAGGGGGAAGTTGTACCCCGCCCCACCCCCATGGCCCTTTTTCAAACTGAAAAATGTGCCCACAAACCAGAAAGGGTTACCTGCTCCTACTTTAGAGTAATGTGTATCTTCGCCTTAAGAGTGTCCCTGAAGATTTATATCCACAAGATATTGGGTTCAAAACTGTATTTTTGCGCACCTGAAGATTTCTTCCTTTTTCCTCAATTTGTTGCCTTCCTGTTTTTTCTTTTCTTTCACGCATGCCATAAGCAAAGCAGATAAATATGGATGAGCTCTGTCAAAAACCCTTACCAGGACAGATTTTGGGTTTATTTTATTTTATATTTATGTATTTATTTATAATATTTGTATACCACCCCACATCCAAAGATCTCGGAGTGTTGAACAGCAGACAGCATAAAAGAATAAAAACACCATGTTAAAATAATTAATATTTTTTAAAGAATAAACCTGTCTCCACATTTTCTTCTTCCAAAATGTTAAAGGATTCTACATTCCAGGAACACCTCTCAATTTTTCAGAGAGAAAAGGTTGTCCATTGGGGCAATTCTGAAAGTTTAAGAAGTCTTTGCATGCCCTCCTCCACCTACTGTCAACAATCTAATTTGTAAATGGATCAAGCTGTCAAAACACAGTGAATAGTGCTTGAAATTATTAGTACTTCCCCTCCTGAGAATACCATCTAACAGGCTTAGGTAAATTAAGAACCTTTTATTTACAGCCCTAACCAAAGAGAGCAGAACAAGTTGTCAAATAACAGCAGTGTTTTTGAAACAATGCATTTAGTCCTCATCATTAGTAGTACAGCTTTGACGAGCACAGACATTTAGATTCATTCAGCACATAAACTGAAGTGTCTCTTGGGGAATGCATATCAAATAATGACGCTTGGGCCCTCTTAGTAAACCAACAGAATTGCAAATCCAATTATTCGATAAAGATTTGTTTGTGCAAAGCTTCTTGAAACCTGGGGGTTTGCAAAATGCTCAAGGTGCAGAAACTCCGTATGTCACCTACAAACCTTAGCACTGGAAATTCTCCACATGTGTAAATATTAAAAACAATACAAAAATATTTTAAGTATACAGTCAGGGCCAGAAATATTGGAACAAAGATAACTGTTTTGGCAGTTGGCCTCCGTACACCACCACATTGAAGTTGAAAGGAAACACACCCAAATGGGAGCAAAGTCAGGACTTTCAGCTGTAACGCAAGGGGTTTGACAAAAGTGGGGCACTAGCCATTCAGGAAGTACAGCCAGTGGCATACACACACACCCATAGTTGGTGGCTCATAAGTAATGGAACAAATGGCTGACAAGCAGCAGCATGGCCAGGTGGGTATGGGTTGTTGTTGTTGTTGTTGTTGTTCAGTCGTTCAGTCGTGTCCGACTCTTCGTGACCCCATGGACCATAGCACGCCAGGCCTTCCTGTCCTGCGCTCTCTCCCGGAGCGTGCTCAAGTTCATATTCATTGCATCCGTGATGCTATCTAGCCATCTCATCCTCTGCCGTCCCCTTCTCCTTTTGCTTTCAGTCTTTAATCAAGCAGATAAAAGGCCTGGAGGTGGTTCTGAGTGCTGCATTTGCATTTGGTAGTTGTTCACTGGAACTCCCAACATGAGGTCCAAAGAGGTGTCCATTTGAGTGAAGGAGGCCATCGTTAGGCTGAGGAAACAACATAAACCCACCAGAGAGATAGCAAAAACATTGGGAGTGGCCAACACAACAGTTTGGAACATCCTGAAAAAGAATTAACTGGCAAGCTCAGCAACAGCAAAAGGCCTAGCAGATCACGGAAGACAACTAAAGTGGATGACCACAGAATTCTGCTCATGATGAAGAGGAACCTTTTCACAACATCTAGCCAGGTCAAAAACGCTCTTGAGGAGGTAGGCACGTCATTGTCAACATCTACAGTCAAGAGGCGGCGTCATGAATGTAAATACAGAGGCTTCACAACAAGGTGCAGACCACTGGTAATGCTCAAGAACCGAAAGGCCAGATTAGCCTTTGCCAGCAAACACCTAAAAAGGCCTGCCCAGTTCTGGAATAAGATTCTTTGGACTGATGAAACCAAGATTAACTTGTACCAGAATGATGGGAAGAGAAAAGTATGGAGAAGGAAAGGAACAGCTCATGATCCAAAGCATACCATATCATCTGTCAAACATGGTGGAGGCAGTGTTACGGCATGGGTATGTATGGCTGCCAATGGAACCGGGTCACTGGTGTTTATTGATGACCTGACTGCTAATAAAAGCAGCAGGATGAATTCTGAAGTGTATAGGGCTATACTTCCTGCTCAGATTCAGCCGAATGCTGCCAAACTGATAGGACGCCGCTTCATACTGCAGATGGATAATGACCCAAAACATACAGCAAACGCTACCCAAGAGTTTCTCAAGGCAAAGAAGTGGGATGTTCTGCAATGGCCAAGTCAGTCACCTGATCTCAACCCAATAGAGCTTGCTTTTCACTTACTGAAGACAAGACTGAAGGCAGAAAGACCCACAAACAAGCAGCAGCTAAAGGCAGCTGCAGTAAAGGCCTGGCAAAGCATCTCGAGGGAGGACACTCAGCATTTGGTCATGTCCATGGGTTCCAGACTTCAGGCAGTCATTGACTGCAAAGGATTTTCATCCAGGTATTAAAGGCGATCCTTATGTTTGAAATGATGTTGGTTTGTTCCATTACTTATGAGCCACCAACAACGGGTATGTGTGTATGCCACTGGCTGTCCTTCCTGAATGGTTAGTGCCCCACTTTTGCCAAACCCCTTGAATTACAGCTGAAAGTCCTGACTTCGCTCCCATCTGGGTGGGTTTCCTTTCAACTTCGATGTGGTAGTGTACGGAGGCCAACTGCCAAAACAGTTATCCTTGTTCCAATATTTCTGGCCCTGACTGTATATGTATAAAATGCATTACAGCAGTAGCCACAGCACACATAAAAAAATCTCCTGCTCATCTCCATATATGTTTTTATTTATTATTAATTATTAAATTTATTAATCGCCCATCTGGCTGGTCACCCAGCCACTCTGGGCGATGTGCAACACACAATAAAACAGTTTAAAACAGTAAAATTCTACAATAAAAACATTTTCTAAAATACCCTAACCCACCCCAAATGCCTGCCTGAACAACCACGTTTTTAATGCACGGTGGAAGCTCATTAAAGAGGGGGCATGGCGGAGTTCCCTAGGGAGGGAGTTCCACAGAGTGGGGGCCACCACAGAAAAGGCCCTCTCCCTCGTCCCCACCAGTCTAGCTGGCTGATGGGACAGAGAGAAGGCCATCCGAGGCTGATCTTGTTAATATGCAATAATTAATGCTCTTATTAAAATCAGAAGTCTCCAATCAGCCTCAGAGTCACAACACAGACCTCCAGACTGGGGTACCTATTTACTTTGGCTCAGTGCAAACATAACACTATTGCAAGCAATCAGATTCCTCTCCCCTCAGAATATCTGCTCCCCTCCATTCTGTGAATTAACAAAGGGGCAGACAGTGCTTCCCAAACTGTGTTCCATGAAACCCTGGTGTTCCGTGCAATGTGAATAGGGGTTCCAAGATAAAATTTCAATGCTAGCGATGTTCCCCCCTCTAAAATATTAAATATGAACTTAGGTACGTATCAAAAATATTTAGCTGAGTAGTGAGAGCCAGTGTGGTGTAGTGGCAAGAGTGTTGGACTAGGAGCGGGGAGATCCGGGTTCTAGTCCCCACTCGGCCATGGAAGCTCACTGGGTGACTTTGGGCCAGTCACAGACTCTCAGCCCAACCCACCTCACAGGGTTGTTGTTGTGAGGATGAAATGGAGAGGAGGAGGATAATGTAAGCCGCCTTGGGTTCCTTGCAAGAGGAAAAAAGGCGGGGTATAAATGCAATAAATAAATAAATAAATAAATAAATAAATAAATATTTAGATGATAAAGGCTGCTACTGTGACATGGCTATCGCAAAACCTCAATGGCTCCTGCAAGCTGGAGCCAATGAGCAAGACAGAGCAACCCTGCCCCTGCTCAGGCCATTATGGGCAACCTTGAGAGTGCACAGCCTTATCAGAGCACAGCACCTGATGCACCACATGGCTGGTGTATGCAGCCAGAGCCAGCCCTCAGGGCAGACTCACAGAAAGCAGCGCCTGAAGTCAAGCCTCAGTCTCTTCTGGTAGCAACACGAGGATGAGCGGGGGGGGGGGGGCTGTATTTTTTTGTTTCTAAATTTTGTGTGTGTCTGAGAGAGACGGGGGTGGGGGCAGCCTGAAAGCCTGGCAGCCAAACTGAATCCTTCCAGACCCTCTCCGCCAGAAGGTAGGGAAGTTTTTCAGGTGTTTTTTTTAAAACAACTTGGGTACAGCTATCCGCTCTATAAATTAATTTTTAAGGTCTGGGTGTGGTTCTAGGCTCTATGTTATTTTTTTAGAGCTATGGGCTCTTGAATTAATTTTCAGGGCTTGGGTGCAGCTCTAGGCTCTGCAAATTAATTCTTAGGGATTTGGTCTCAACGACTGTGGTGAAACGTGCAGTTCAGGCACTCTTTCCCTTTGATATAACTTACTTATGTGAAACTGGATTTTCATATTACACAGCAATAAAAGCAAATTGCAGGAACAGACTTGATGTTGCACGTGATATGAGGATCCAGCTCACTGTAAAAACACTCTTCCCATTGAAAAAACTGTCAAAATGTGTATTCCCCATAAAATAATTGACCGAGGTTTTTTGTTACATTTTTATTTTCCACTGATTTACTCTAATAAGAACACATTTATAAAAACATTTAAAAACCATATATCCATATTTTGCTTTGTCTTTATTTTTTATTTAAAAAATTCAGCTTTAAGGAAGGACAGTCTCTTTTTTTAAACAAAATTGCCCTTCCTGCTTTTGTACACAGGAAGGATAACCATCCTTCTTTCGACTATTATTATCCTGATGTTTTTTGCTGGTTTTGTACGTAACTTTTAATTTTTATACTTAGGGTTGGTAACCATCTTCCTATAAGAACCATTGTCCTATTCATTCAGATAATTTTCCTTCATTCTGCCCCTTTATTATTTGTTCTTTGTAAAATATCAAAACATCTCCCCAAAACTAACCTTTAAAAACTGAAATTAAAAAATCAGATCAATTTGAGCATTACATGCAGCAATTTTTCATTATGAAAATAGATGTAATTAAGCCTTTTTTGCCCTCAAATTTCCCTGACCGCCCCCCCCCCTTTTATCCCAGGGGTATTCCATACCTCCAAGACAATCTCTCCCCCAGACCAGCATTTACAGGTTCCATCTATATATTTCAAGCCTAAAAGTATTCATGGCCAAATTAGTTTGGGAAAGGCTGGTATAGCATTAAACCTGCACTGAGACTAATGACCTTTTGCAAAGCACTTCAGATGCTGGTTTCAGAGCCTACATGCTAATGTTGACAGGCATTCCCCTTGCGTGTAAGCTCCACACATCAGGAGTGGGGAGCAAGAACGAATACGCTTGCTCCACCCTCTCGCGCCTTTCTCGTTGCCCTCTACGTATGGAGGATGACTGTCTGCAGAGGAGAGCTTCCACTATCCATGAAGGCTCTCCCCAAGATTTTAAGAGCCCTGGAAAATCGGAATATTAACGGAGAGGCAGCTCTCCTTTGCAGTTAACCCTCCATGTGTAGAGGGCAATGGGAATGGTGAGGGAGGGTGAGGAGCTACTGCACTTGTCCACACTCCCCCTCTTCGCATGTAGAGCTTACACACAAGAATGACTAAATAGGGCCAGTCTCTGAGGGTTGAGCCTTACATAGCAAAAACGGCACCATCCACGCACAGAGAGAGGTATCAGCGGGGTCAGTGGTACCCGAAGGTTTGCAGAAATGCAAAATATCTTTAGAAAACCCACCCTAAAAGGAAGGGAGGAACC
This sequence comes from Heloderma suspectum, assembly GCF_057233095.1. Taxonomy (NCBI): domain Eukaryota; kingdom Metazoa; phylum Chordata; class Lepidosauria; order Squamata; family Helodermatidae; genus Heloderma; species Heloderma suspectum. The sequence goes on along the minus strand of NC_139460.1, from coordinate 30,637,207 downwards.
CAAAACAGCCCAGTGAGGACTGAGTATGCTTGGTGTCCACAGAATGCTGACCGACAGTTGAAGTAGGGGGATGGAAAATGGGGGGAAGTGGAATCGAAAAAGAAGCCCTCCATGCTGCAACATTTTCTTGCAGATCCCATTTTTGTTTAATTAACTTGAGGCACAATTTTATGTATGTTTAGACAGAAAAAACTCCTGCAACTCGCAGCATTGTCCAACCAGCCATGCTGGATAGGGAATACTGGAAGTTGTAGGACTTTTTTTCTATCTAAACATGCACAAGATTGTGCCTTTAACTCTAGAGAACATTGGCAGATACTTCACACTACACTATGGTTAACACTGATAACGAAAAGAATGCAGAATGCAAGCCGCCCACTACTAATATCTTAACCTTAGTTAAGTGATTGGTGGCAATATGTCTGCCTGGGGCATAAAAAGAAAAGATACAAACCTGTAAGTAAGGACCCCTCAACTATTTGGTGTAAAAAAAGCATGGATTTAAAAAATTTCCAGAAGTCACCTATTCTTATTTATTCATTAAATTTATATTCTGCCTTTCTATACGGATGCTCAAGGCAGCTAACAAAACCAAAGCTGCGTAAAGGAATTACATCAAATCAAAATAGAAAATTGAGGGCTGACCCCTCCCCACTGCTGCTGGAAATTGAAGAGTGGAATTGCCACGGCAGATACAGAGAACAGAAGGCTCTTTGGACCTTCTGTTTCCTCCTGGCAATTAGCATTCTCTAGATCAGCAGCAGAGATGGCAAACAGAAGAAATGCAAGGGAAACATGATAAAGCCCCACCAATTCCAATAATTAAGAATCTCTGGGAATATAATCCTAAATTTCCTGATCCAAAAGAATTCAAGTCTCCCCTTTTTCCCACCATCAGTCTGCTCCTCCTCCTCTTGTAGCACACTTTATTTAAAATGTGTGCTACAGATCAATCTTTGGATTATTTTGGCCTGGTATCTCAGAAGATCACATGCAATTCATTGAAAAATGTTCACAACGGAAGATGCACCTTCACATTTCTGCTTTATACATTTTCCTGGCTGACTTGAGAAAAGTTTTCCAAGTCTATCTTGCACATTTCGTTTGAATTAATTCATACAGGGTAACCACTATCTCATGAACACCTTTACATGCATTCACTTTTGCTGTTGTAACATTATTCACATTGCACAGCTTAAATTCTTTTATTTTCTTGAAAGCCAGAATGTTCAGTTATTCTCCCCGCTTTCACTCCCTGCCCCCCCCCCACAGTACTGTCCTGCCATTTGGTAATATGCCTCCCCCTCCCCGCTGTTTTGTTTTTAAGATGGGTGTGAACATCTTGCAACCCACAAAGCCTAACACATCTTACCAACCATTTTATGGTTTTTTCTTTTACTGATTTGTATTTCTAAGGCTAATCTTTGTTTTGTTGCTGTTAACCATTTTTATAGGATGCCTTGAATATTTATGGTGTGCTGTAATTTTATTTAAAAAATAAACCAACAAACCAAGAAACATCTTTCAGGTGCCTGACAACCCCCTTGTGTTGCGGAACTAGACAGACAGCTAAAAGAAGAAGGTTTGATCAAGCACCTGCTAGGCGATCATATGTGGTTAATAGATTTAATTCAGGTTGGGAGACCATACAGGCATGTTCTAGATTTAGTTGCCAAGCTTACCTTGTACTGAAGCACTCATAGGCCCACTTCACATGTAGCACTAAACCACAGTTTAGTGTTATGTGCCCAAGCCTTGAGCTTGCACACTCCCCGCTCCCCTCTCCTCCTCTGGCATGGCCACAAGGAGATCAAAAGCAGCTGCTTCCATTTTCAATTAACTGCAGTTTGTTATGTCCGAACTGGGAACGCTGATTAGTGTTAACTAAAGTTTATTGCTAACATGCAGGATCATTAACCATGCTTTGAACTTGGGTTTCAATAAACCATAGCTAACACTAACTGTAATCTGTCGTTCTATCCACACCTGAACACACGGTGGATAGTTCGTTGAAAACTGAAACAAATACTTCCGATTGCCTCCTTGCAGCCACAGCATGATCTAGTGTTATGAGTGAACACAGCCATACATTTTTGAAAGAGGATTCCTTACAAGTACAACTAGCCATATGTGTAAGGTCCAGGGGGAAGATAGAAATTTGTGCTGCTAACCAAAATGGGATATTTAGACAGAAAAAAAAAGTCCTACAACACCCAGCATTCCCCAGCCAGCTATGTTTAAAGTTCACAACTATTCATAAGTTTCCTTCTGGTATGGAAAGAGCCTTAAGGTTGCTCACAGTTACAAGCACTAATATCATATGCCGCAACCGTCGTGATTTTCCAGTATATGTCCCTGATAATTTACTTTCCAAAAGTATTACAGTTTATTCACGTGTGCTGCATTTCTTTCAGGTTTCAGCCTGGCCTCCTGGATATCTAGAACTTATTTATTGCTATTTATCTGTTTTGAAGATTTATATCCTACCTTTCAGTCAGGTGTCCCCATGTTATATCTTGAGATGAGGACCTTATCTCTAGTGCACATGCACTTAAATGCACAACCTCAAACATTAAGGGTTGTATCCATCATAACGCTAGTGGAAAACATAGCTATACTACGAGTGGCTGAGTATTCTGCTAGTGATAGAATCAAAGAGACACCATCTTAAAGTAGTGGTAGCCATCTCAGGCAGCCTCCTGCAGTGGAAAATCCCAGAGGAGGATAGTCTTATCAACTGCCTTGTTAACACCAACAGAGCAATGGTCTGTCTCATATCACGTACAGCCAGAAGAGTTCCCCCACCCTTGTGAAGCCGCCACACCTGCAGCTAGAGAACCAGTTCCAGCTAGATCGCTTCCTGCTCAGCCTGCAAAGACGCATCAGCCATAGAGACATGTCAACTACGCATGCTTAATGAAGTTCATGAATGTTGTGTGACCCACCCCACATAGCTAATGAGGTCATTATAATGTATATGCGATGTATGTAGTAGGAGGATAAACATGTCAAGGAGATGTCATAAGTAGGCAGGGCAAAAGTTATGAACCTTAGAGTATCCAGCCAATAAAGAAACAAGTCATGTGACCCAAATGTATATAAGCTGTACCCCAAACCCCCCAGGGTGTGGTTCTCCTTTGTGGCGCTAGCCGTGAGAATCCACCCGAACAGCGCTGTTTGTCTCTTGCCAAATAAAACTGCGTTGGACTGAATCTCAGAGTTCTGTGTGTCTCTAAGGGGATATTGGCATACCGCTCCTAGAGGGAATGAACTTAAAGCACATTTGGGCAACACTAGTGCTTGCACACATGGAACAACTAGGGCAAACAACAGCTACTGTAATGAGGTCATAATGTGCTGTGAAAGCACTTGTGCAAGCAGAATAAAAGTACAGGATTTGACACTTATGCAGTGGTAGAAATGGGGCTTCAGAGAGTGGTAGATGTTTTGTGTTACAAGAATAACAGCATGGGATACAGCCCTAAGGCATCACGCAGTGCACAGTGTGCCAGTAGACATGCTGTTGAGGTTCATTTTGATAACGTATGATGTAATTAGGTATTTCTGTTTTTCTAGCTTATCCATCTGAAAGAACAAACACCCTTTCTACTTTTAATTCGGTACAGAAAAACCTACTGCAAGAGTAAATCTATACAGTATGCAGCAAGTGGAGAAAAGCCTTTGGTGACATGTTAATGGCTCTCAAGATGGGGTTGGGTTACTGTTGGTCTAAGAATTGGAGCGTGACCATTAAAAATGCAGGCGTGTCCTTATTTTCTTCTGATTTCTGAAGTGCTGGAAAACTTTAAAAACTTAACTGCCCAGGAACTTCAGCTACTGGACGGTATAGAAATGAAATAAATAAAAAACCCCGAATTATTTACATTGAAAAGAAACAATATAAAGTTTCAAATAAAGCCTCCACCCTTCCATTTCCTTGTCACCTCCAGCACATTTTAGTTATACTACCTTCCCACACACCCGCTCATATTTGCTGCCATGTGTGTCACCAGTATTTCTCGAACATTTGCAGCAAAATAAATGCAGAATTCTTTCATATTCCGCTCTTTTCGCTCTAATAAAGCTAAGGCTTTGCTTCATAAGTTACTGAATTAAATTAATTTCATTTTAAATAGCATCTCTTTTCTCAAACTGCACTGCTTAGGTTTTTAAATTAAAAAGTGCACTTAAAAATATTGTTTTAAATTACTTTACTGAAAGGCTGGTAACGGATTCTATCTGCACTTCGAACAGTTACATACTACAGATTTTCTATGCTGCACATTTTCATCAAAAGATACATACTTGGGGGTAATTTTTTATCAAACATAATAAGAGTTCTTCAGGGATGGAAGATTCTAAGATGCATTTATCCTCTTACTTATGGCAGGCGGCATTTAATTTTGCTTACAAATAATTAATATTTTCCATATTGCCTTCCTGTGGGTTCTTACAGTAGCATCTGTCAATTTATATCCTTACCAGATGTACAAACATTGCTTCGCATGTTTTTAATCTGTTTGAGTAGATATCCATAATATACTCTAATGCAGAAACAAATGCTTTAACTCTGATGTAACAAAAAATTATTTCCATACCCCACAGACCACATAATAGTCTGTCCCAACTTGGTGCCTTGCAGATGTGTTGGACTACAACCTCCATCATCCACAGCCAGACAGGCACCACATTGGGGAAAGGTTGCTGCGCAGGAACTAGGATTTCTCTGCAAGTCTGAAACAGAGCTGAAAGTAGCTGACTCGGATTTTCAAAAGTTGTTTTATTTCTCTTTATAGCACAGTCATGTACATGACATTGCATGCATGGAGTCACCTACTGATCCAACTAAAAATTCCAAATAATCCTCAGGTGCATGAAATTTCAAGCAACCAGCTAAATTTAATTAAACTTTTCAATAACAACAACAACAACAACAACAACAACAACAACAGGGCTTTGTCCGTATCTTTTCACTGGAGCCTACAAAAACATGAAGTTCTTAACAGCGAAGTGGGTTTAACCTAAGAGTTTCTACTATAGATTCTTAAGAACATAAGAGCTTGTTGGATAAGACCAAAGGTCGTTATGGTCTAATATCTTGTTCCAAACGAAGGTCAGGCAAATGCTTTGGAGAAGCACACAAGCAGGGCCAACAAGGGAACACATCACTCTCCAGTCTTTAAATAGCTGTACTAGCTACCAGTCCATCTCTGAGCCTAATTTAAAGTTCTGATGTTTACCCTTAACAGTTTGGGATCCAAGTATCCGAAAAGCTTCTTGCATGAGCCTGCGCAAATGCTAAGATCATCTGAGGCCCTTCTCCAAGTCCCTGAACCTTCTGAGGCTAGGCAGATGGTGACCTGAAAGAGGGCTTTCTTGGTTGAATTTCCTGCTCAAGAAAACTCACCAGTTGACAAACCTGATCTCCTTTCAGCATCAGGTTAAAGCCTTTGTATTTGCCCAGGCTTTCCTTATTATTTCACAGATTTTACTGGCCTGATACTTGTTTTGCAGTTTTAAAATAGAATTTGAGCATTTAGATCATGGGTGGGGAACATGAGAATTTGATTAGGTCCATGAGGTAACTCCCCCCTGCCTCAATTCCTCCCTCCTCCTCAAAGAGGCTCTGCGTGCCCCCCGCTTTTTAATATTTTAATATATACTAGTAGAAGAAATGTTGAACTAAGGAACAAAGAAATAGGTCTACAATGAATAATTCTTAGATGCTCAGCTCATCAATTTAGAAAATTTGCAGCCGATAGCCTTTCAAGGTACAAGGTTAGTTACATAACGTGATTTGAAATCCTTAACTGCGTTACTTCCGTTTTGCAGAACCTATACTTTTACTTGAGGTTACATCCCTGAGCAAGTAAAAGCGAGCACATTTTTTATCATCAAACATCTTGACATTTATGTAGAGAATTTTTTTTAAGTTTGTGAGTTAAGAAAAGCAAGCACAGCAATAAATACATGGTTACCCGAAAAAACCAGCTGCATCCACCACAAAGCAGCACAGCTGTTCTAACTGCAAAGTTACTTGTTGTTCAGTCGTGTCCGACTCTTCATGACCCCATGGACCATAGCACGCCAGGCCTTCCTAGCCATTACCACTACTTCAGCAGCCTTTTTCTTCCAGGCTTGTAAGCACATTTATAATGATAACCTTCATGCTGTGATGGGAGGAATTTTTCACTTAGACACCCTTTGGCAATGCACACATGTGTCAAAGCACCTTTGGGGTTTCCAGCTCTAAGAATTGCACTGTAAAGCCTTCAATCAATAGGCTAATGCTTCCTTGACATTTTAATTAAAATGAAAGGCGCACAGAATGCATAACATTCTAAGAAGACACTGCTGAAACAAATACATTGAAGAACTGTCGTGATCAGAGTCAAGCATCATGAATTTAATTTAGCTTAAATCCCTATCGCTTTTTTCAGCTTAACATCAAACTCGATTTAAGCTCTCTGCTCCCCCACTTTGTGATCAGCCTCTCATTTCCCCTTAATAAGTTCTTACTCTCTCTCTCTCTCTCTCTCTCCCTGCTTGCCCACAAGCTTACCCAGCATTAACCATTTTGTTTATTTCTCCCACGGCACTCCTATGTCTGAAATAACCTCCATCACCCTACGAGTCAAGGTACCCTCTCTCCTCCTCCAAATCTCTCTTCCAGGTCGATCTTAAAGTCTTCCTTGGACCTCTCCATCGCCTCGTTTTTGCTGCACTTATCGGTACCAGTGAAACCTTTCTTATGTCATCCTCATAATTTCTTTGTCATATTCCCCTGGCTTGTCTTACTTTACATTAACTGAACAGCAATGAAAGAGACTGACAGCGAAGCTCAGACAGAAGATAGGGGGTCCAGAACACACAATAGCTGCAGTGGTGATGTGTGTGGATATTTAAATACAAGAGACAAGTTTCCAACACACCCACACACACCTCTGCCCAAACAGCTGATCAGTCCTGAATACAATCATCACACACACACACACACACACACACTGTTCATAGAGACAATTTCCCAAATTTTTTGCCCTCCCCTATTAATCCTCATATATGAGAATGTTTTAATTTACCAAATAATTTGTGGGTGTCAAGGCACTGAGCAAACACTGCAGACGACAGACAGAAGCAAATGGTAAAAACAGCTCCAAAATCTATTAATGGAGAGATTGGCAAGATACACAGATATAGCAAGTAAGATAAGAACTAAAAAGTATTCTTGAAATTACAAGGGGAATGAATACCAAATTTACAGCCATGCACCTATATGTTCATTGTGGCTGATGGTTTTAAAAATACACCTCAAACACGATAAAAATAAATCACTGGGATGATGATGATGATGATGAAGATGAAGATGAAGAATATGGTACTTGACCATTTGCATCCCTGAACAACTTGCCTTTGTTCTTTTCTACCAATTTGTCCCAAATGACCTCAAGGGGAAAAATGTGCAGCCAGTATAGAATGCTATTCCTTGTCTGCTTGCCTAGCCTGCTGCCTCAGACAAGCCTGCAGCAAATCAGCTGTCAAACTCAATTTTAGGACAGCTGTTAAAGTTACACTTTAATACACAACTGGGCCTTCTAGCATTTTTTCAAACCCAAAGTGAACTCTTGCTTTGATGTTTTAAAACAAGTATTTTCCAGGAGTGAATGAAATATTTCCTGAACCCTCTGGTAGAATTTGCAGCTTCTGATCACCGGTCCAGGACTGCAGCATTCTGAAAGTTAACTGACCTTATAAGCAGTTTTGCCGCTTTTGCCTAGTCCATTTCCAAATGATAGCTGAAAAGAACTCAAAGGGCTTTCAAGCAGCTTGGAGAATGTGCTTTTACCAATTCAGAGATCAAGGCAGCTGAGGATAATGTTTTATGACTTACAAAAGGTGGAAGAAACTTTCAGATGGGTTAAAAGCTATGTTTCTACCTAAGGAGGTGGCTAGTAGATAATGTGGTGACAAAAACTATTTTCTCTGTTTTGAAGTCTTGCAACCTTGGCAGTTTTAGAAATCAAATGATTTTTACTCTATTCACTTCAATTTTACCCTACCTTTATTTCAGAATGAAACGCCTAAGGCAACTACAATAATGATAAACACAGTATAAAATACAGTATGCCATAAAGACAATTTAAAAACCTACAAAATCATAGAAAGGGGGGAGGGAAAACAAAAGCAGAACACAGCAGCATAAGCAGTGCTAAACTGGTCAATAATTTCCCCAAAGGCTGTACCGTTTTAGGCTGTGGGTTCTGATGATGCTCTGTAATATACCATGGGTTTCAGAGTTCTGCTATGTATCAGATCTTGAGCAGGGGTCAGGTTGAGTCAGGTTTCTCGGGAAGCGAGAATGAAAGACATTAGCACCATGGAAATCTCAGAATGATGTGGAAGCCACTTAAATAAGAGACTAACATCCATTAGGTTGGATGGTCCCACCTCCATACTCAATGAAGCTTCGTCTCTTAAAGGGGCCTGATGTGTTTTAGCAATCTCAGGCTGCAATGACTTGGAAGTGGTTGCAGAATGCTACTGTCCTCATATACTGACTCTTCATAGAATCATAGAATAGTAGGGCTGGAAGGGGCCTATAAGACCATTGAGTCCAACCCCCTGCTCAGTGCAGGAATCCAAGTCAAAGCATCCCTGACAAGTGGCTGTCCAGCCTCGTCTTGAATGCCTCCAGTGTGGGAGAGCCCACTACCTCCCCAGGTAATTGGTTCCATTGTCGTATTGCTCTTACAGTCAGGACGTTTCTCCTGATGCTCAGCCAGAATCTGGCTTCCTGTCACTTGAGCCCATTATTCCGTGTCCTGCATTCTGGGATGATCGAGAAGAGATCCTGGCCTTCCTCTCTGTGACAACCTTTCAAATACTTCGCTATCCTATCTCCCCTCAGTCTTCTCTTCTCAAGGCTAAACATGCCCAGTTCTTTCAGTCTCTCCTCCTAGGGTTTTGTTTCCAGTCCCCTGATCATCTTTGCTGCCCTCCTCTGAACCCTCTCCAGTTTGTCTGCATCCTTCTTAAAGTGTGCTGCCCAGAACTGGACACAGTACTCCAGATGAGGCCTAACCAGTGCTGAGTAGAGGGAAACTAGTACTTCCCAGGATTTGGAAGCTATGCTTCTATTAATGCAGCCCAAAATAGCATTTGCCTTTTTTATTTATTTATTTATTAAATTTATTAATCGCCCATCTGACTGGTCACCCAGCCACTCTGGGCGATGTACAACCCCCATAAAACAATTTAAAACAATAAAATTTTACCATAATTTTTTTTTTAAATACCCTAACCCACCCCAAATGCCTGCCTGAACAACCATCTGCCTGAACAACTGAACAACAAAAATAACCGTCGTGTTTTTAATGCACGACGGAAGCTCATTAAAGAGGGGGCATGACGGAGTTCCCTAGGGAGGGAGTTCCACAGAGTGGGGGCCACCACAGAGAAGGCCCTCTCCCTCGTCCCCACCAGTCTAGCTGTCCTGGCTGATGGGACAGAGAGAAGGCCATCTGAGGCTGATCTTGTTAAGCAGCCTGTCTGGTGTTGCTGGAGGCGCTCCTTAAGATAGGCTGGGCCGGAACCATATAGGGTTTTAAAGGTCAAAACCAACACCTTGAATTTGGCCCGGAAAACAACTGGTAACCAGTGCAACTCCTTCAGCACTGGAGTGATGTGATCTCGCCGGCGGCTGCCTTTAATCAGGCGAGCCGCCGCGTTCTGTACCAGCTGCAGTTTCCGAACCGTCTTCAAGGGTAACCCCACGTAGAGCGCATTACAGTAGTCTAAACGTGAGGAGACCAGGGCATGTACTACCGATGGGAGCAGATGGTCGGGAAGGAAGGGGCGAAGCCGCCGTATCAGATGGAGTTGATACAGCGCTGTCCGGCTCACAGCTGACACCTGAGCCTCCATGGACAGCTGGGAGTCCAAAATGACCCCCAGGCTGCGGACCTGGTCTTTCAAGGGTAGCCGTACCCCATTCAACACCAGGTCAACATCCCCCAGCCTCCTCTTGTCTCCCACCAAAAGTACCTCGGTCTTGTCAGGGTTCAGCTTCAGCCTATTCCTTCCCATCCAGCCACTCACCGTCTCCAGACATTTGGACAGGGATTCTACGGCCAACCTTGGTGAAGATTTGAATGAGAGGTAGAGCTGCGTGTCATCTGCATATTGATGACACTGCACCCCAAACCTCCTGATGATAGCCCCCAGTGGCTTCACATAGATGTTAAATAGCATTGGGGAGAGGATGGAACCCTGTGGCACCCCACAAGTAAGTGGCCACGGGTCCGAAACCTCCTCTCCCAGTGCTACCCTCTGGTACCTGCCGGAGAGGAAGGACTGGAACCACCGCAATACAGTGTCTCCAATGCCCAACCCCTCCAGGCGGTCCAGGAGGATACCGTGGTCAACGGTATCAAAAGCCGCTGAGAGGTCGAGGAGAACAAGGAAGGAGCATTCACCCCTATCCAGAGCCCTCCTCATATCATCCACCAAGGCGACCAAGGCCGTTTCTGTCCCATGCCCAGGCCTGAAGCCCGACTGAAATGGGTCTAGATAATCAGTTTCTTCCAAGTGTGCCTTCAAGTGCACTGCCACCACCCGCTCAATCACCTTGCCCAAAAATGGCAGATTTGAGACTGGGCGAAAGTTGTTCAGAACTTGAGGATCCAAGGAGGGCTTCTTTAAGAGCGGTCTTATCACTGCCTCCTTGAGGGCCAAATCACATTGTTGATTTTGTCAACAACATCACATTGTCTTATCACATTTTGCAGCCAAATCACATTGTTGGCTCATATTCAGCTTGTGATAGACAACAATTCCAAAACCCTTCTTGTTTGTAGTATTGTTGAGCTGAGTATCACCCATCTTGTAACTGTGCATTTGGTTTCTTTTTCCTAGGGGCAGAACTTGGCATTTATCCTTATTAAATGTCATTCTGTTGTTTTCTGCCCAGCATTCCAGCCTATCAAGATCACTTTGAATTCTGTTTCTGTCTTCCAAGTTATTAGCTATCCCGCCCAATTTTGTGTCATCTTCTGTTGTCTTCCACCTTTTCTTCTTGTTGGTATTGTTTGTAATTGTGCCTTGAGAATTTCCTGTTTTAAAAACTCCCACCCATCTTGGACTCCTTTTCTCATTAGAGTCGCTTGCCATGGGACCTTACTTATCATTGTTCTGAGTTTATTAAAATTGGCTTTCCTAAAATCCAGGGTGCGCGTTTGGCTACACTTGGCTTTTGCTTCCTTTAGAACCAAGAACTCAAGTTTGTTTGTTTGTTTATTTATTTATTAACTTTATTAATCGCCCATCTGGCTGGTCACCCAGCCACTCTGGGCGATGCACAAGCATACAATAAAACAGTTTAAAACAATAAAATTCTACAATAAATTCTTTTTCTAAAATACTCTAACCCACCCCAAAGTATACCATGGTCACTTTCCCGCAGAGTACCTGTAATTGCTACTTTATCCACTAAGTCATCTCTGTTGGTTAGGATCAAGTCAAGGATCGCCGATTCTCTACTTCCTTCCTTCACTTTCTGTAGGAGGAAGTTATCAGCAACACAAGTCAGGTGTCAGGGTGGAAAATGAGCCCAGAGAGCCTCAGAGCAGTTCGGATTCTGAGGAGGAACAGCTATCCGTGGGAGAGGGGCCAGCTCATCCCTCCCAGGCTCAGCACCTGGCAGAGATTCCTCCTGCCAGCATTCCTAAGATAGATAGCAACCCTGGCAGTGAGGGAATGTGGGAGGGGGGCTTCTTAGACGCTCGACGCAGACGCAAAGAGTGACGAGCGATGGAGGGCACAGAAAGGAGGCGTAGCGCTCGTTTGGCATGCAAGCAATGGCCGCCTCCCATGGACCCAAGGGAAAGAGGGAGGATCTCTCCCTAGCCCATAAGTTCTGGGTCTTCAAGTGACTCTCTTTCAAACGGGGATCAACTGACTACTTGAAGCTTAGGCCACCCTGCTGTTCCTTGCTTTAGTCGCTGGTGATTAGCATCTGAAAGAGTAATTTAGTTGCAAAAGGATTAAAGCTTTGAAAAGAAATCCTTTCTTCTGTGTCTTGAGTTGTCTATTGGAATCTACTGGGAGAGGCTGCCAGAGCACTCCTGACATCAGGAATTTCTTGGAGGGGCCATGTTTTGCATAATTTGTCTCCCAACAAATATCAGGGAAATTGAAGTCCCCCATTACTACTACATCTTGATTCCTTGAAACATTGGCAATTTGCTTTCCAAAAGTTTCATCCTCGTCTTCTCCTTGATTGGGTGGCTGGTAGTAGACTCCGACCACCAGGTTTCTTTTATTCTTTGCTCCATTTATTTTAACCCTGATGCTCTTGATGGAGCTACCAAGCTCATCCTCCTGTATTTCTGTGCAGAAATATGTATTTTTAACATATAGCGCAACTCCACCTCCCTTTCTGTTCCTTCTGTTCTTTTTGAACACGTTATATCCTTCAATTGCTGTATTCCAGTCATGAGAGTCATCCCACCAAGTCTCAGTTAAACCTATCAAGTCATACTTTCCCTCCAGTATTAAGAGTTCAAGTTCATTCTGTTTATTTCCCATACTCTGGGCATTAGTATACAGACATCGAAGACCATGTACCTTATAGTCCGGCTTTCTTCCTACATGTTTTTGAAGATTATTATTGGGTTCTGTTACAGCTGTTCTCTCTGTTGCGGTGCATGAGCCTTTGTCCATTGTTACCCCCAACTCGATGTCTCCCTCCCCCACAGGATTCAGTTTAAAGCCTTCCTGATGAAGTTGTTCATGCTGTGGCCAAAAACATTCTTCCCAGCCTTTGTGAGGTGCAACCCATCCCTTGCCAACAGTCCATCCTCCAGGAAGTATAACCCATGGTCCCAGAATCCAAATCCCTCCTGTCAGCACCACCTTCATAGCCAGTCATTCACCCAGAGTATTTTTCTTTCCCTTTCTATCCCTCTTCTATCTACTGGAAGGATAGGTAAGAAAACTATTTGGGCCCCAAAGTTCTTGAGTTTCCTTCCCAAAGCTTCAAAGTCTGACATGATTTCTTCATAGCTCCACTTGGCAGTATCATTTGTTCCCACATGGATACCTGTCAGTGTGCTTTATGAGTGTAGGCAACCCTTCAGTCATGTCTCTAATCTGTCCTCCTGGGAGACAGCATACCTGGCGAGTCCATGGGTCTTCATGACATACCTGGATTTCGATCCCCCGCAGCAAGGAGTCTCCCACTGCTACTACTCTTCCGTTCTTGTTGTTGTAGGCCTTTGTTTTATTGCCTCTGCTTGATTGACCTTCATCCTCTTGCTTGCTCTCATGCAGGTTCCCCTGTAATTCTTCCTCTGCAGGCTGTCCTCCAGTCTCATCCTCAAGTACCTGGAAATGATTCCATAGTTCCACTGCTTCCACTGGTGTAGAGTAGCTTCTAGTTCTTCAGAGTCTGAGGACGGTAATGCAATCTCCTCTGGACACAGGGGAGCTGATACCTGGGATCTTTCTGGTAAACTGGGCCTTGGGGAGGTAGAAGCCTCATGATGCCTCTCCATGGCCGAGTCATCTCCCTGAACCATTAACTCTAGAGTCTCATTGGATGACAAGGGATCGGGATCCTCTGAGGATGAGGACAAAGGCCCTCAGAAATACCCAAGTTTTAATTACCTGTGGGAAGATAACCAGTGGTGGAGCCAGACAAACCTTTGCCAGAAGAGGATTTCACAGCTGTGGAGCTACAACAAAGAAGGTCCCATTCTGCATGCTTGATTCTGTGAAGCACTGTGCTAGTATGGCCCCTCACAGGATCAGGCATACTAGTCCCAGAGTTGTAACATTAATGGTACCATCTTTATTCAAACTGAATTGCCAGGGGAATTTCTAGAGTATGTGAGTTAAACACGTGAGTTGGACAAAAAGTACAATCACCCTTTATCATGGTGGCTCATTAGCATTTTTTCAGCTGTACTACTCACACTCTCACCCCATCCCATCTACCAGGAAAACAAGAACAGGGTGTAACATTCTGCTGGTGAAGACAGGAGGAAGTCAAGCTTCTATCCTGCTGGGAAGCAGCAAGGTGTCTCTCCCCGCTCCATGGTCCAATCCCCCACAACGATATGCAGGCAGGGATGTGAGTTCCAATCCTAATGGGGATCTACCTTATTTACTCCCGCTAGTCAACTCCTTCTTCATAGTTAGGCAGAGGGAAGAAAGGACTGAACTATTTGTATTGTGGCTTGCTTCAGAAATGTCTGCACCAAACATTAGTAATTATGCAGAAACAGAACTTCAACTAAATGATACTCAGGACAGCTTACTACTGGGCACCAACTTACTTGGCTTAACCTCGTTTTTCAGAAAGCAGGTTTATTGGGAATCTGAAAAGTTCTAAAAGCAATAAGAGAACATAGCTGCATGAAAAGGCAAAGACAGTAAATTACGTCAAAGAGATGAGGAAACCAGGTCAGCTTCAATTCATCTCCGATCAACCAGCTGACCTTCTCCTTATGACAACTATAAACTGCAACTTTATTATTCCCACAATCCTATTAAAGTGGAAGAATGCAATCTCCTCCCATGCAGCATGACATTCAGATGCCTCACGTCTCATACGACGAACAAAGAATTTCGATTTCACACTGGAACCACTTTACACTGTGAACATGCAAAGCACAGGAGTGATATATTTCAATGGAATTTCATTAGAGTTGGGGCAGGGTGGGGGGCAGGAAAAGATGGATACGTTGCATTTATATAATTCAGACCCACGAGTTTTAAGCATCCTTTCCTGCCTCGAAGGCCAAAGGCCAAAAGAAACACTGTTGAGGCTACATGTTTTCGCTGGTACAAAAAACAAATGAATCATCATTTGTGAAGCTCAGTTTAGCATAAGGGGTTTTCACGTTGGGAACCCAGACTACTGTCAGGAGTGCCCTTGCTGTCTTCTGAAATCCTCAAGTAGCCAGAATCAACACACAAGCGATAGGGCTCTTTTCCAAGGCTTTATTTCCATTCAACCTAATGATGCATACAGATGCTAATTGTCTGAGCCTAATGAGGGAAACTTAAGAGAGCTGACTACTAGGGGCTTCTAGCCTTAGTGAATCTGTTGATCTCCATTTGGAGGGTAAAGGCGGGAAGCCTCTGAACTTAAGGGCTAGGAGGCAAAAGTCCACCCCTTTCCCTGGGGCATCAGGGCACAGCTGTTGACATCGCGCCAAGCGGGCTGAGCGCCTCCTCTTGGTGCCCTCCATCTCCCGCTTGTCCTTACACTGGCGCCTAGCATCCCGAAGCTCCAGTTGTCCCTCCCCCTGCCTGCCAGGGTCACTACCACTCTCAGGAATGTGATCAGGGAGGGGCTCTCCCTTCGGTGGCACCTCTGAAAGGCACGCGGGTTCCTCTCCCATGGTTTCTATCTCTTCCTCAGAATCAGAACTGCTTTGGGGCTCTATGGGCTCCAATCCAACCCTGACAACTACCATGATATATACTGACCATGGGGAATTACTACTAGCTATACATCTTCTCACTGATAAGGTACAGCAAGCAACTGTATATATGCCACAATGACTGTATATATTAGGTCAGTGTTAAATCTGCACCAGGGCTTAGTCCCAGAACCGATTTTCAGAATCATCACCCTGCCCTGCAAAATACGGAGGCAAGGATGACTTCATGGAAGTCATCCCTATGCGACATGGAAAGCATCTATTAGAATTAGAGGCAATATGAATACCATTTGCTAGGGGGACAAGAGTGGGAGAGGGCTATTGCCCTCATGCCCTGCTTAGAGGCTTCCCAGGGGCATCTGGCTGGCTGCTGTGAGAAACAGCATGCTGGCAGAGATAAGCCTTTGGTCTGATCCAACAGGGCTCTCCTAATGAGCCCTCCCATTCCTACTTGACTGTGGTGACCAGAGAGTGCCATGGATAACGGGCAACACTGTCGCAAAATATAGCATGTCACTTTTCCCCATAGCAATGAATGGCAGCTACTCACTTATCTATAATAATAAAACAGGGTGTGTGTGTCGGTCTGTCCATCCATCAGTGCCATGACCCTGAAACCTAGACAGTTGAAACTGGGTGTATACTAAAGGGACCCTAAGGATGTGCACCTTGGGGTTATTTTATTTTTAAAACGCATGAATTAATGTTAATTAATTTAAATCTGTCCTGCGGTAACATCTTCAGCCACTGGGGACAGACTTTTTCTTGGGGAGGATGCCTCACAGAAATGAACTTGGTGAATCTTGCTAACCCAGCCTGCCAAACAGCTGAGCGGTTGTCTTCTGAGAGTGTGACTGTGATGGGGAGATAGTTAAACCTTCCCTTCCTGCATGCCACTCCACGCAGGGACTGTGTGGAAGTGAGAGAGAGAGAGAGAGAGAGAGAGAGAGAGGGAGGGAGGGGGAGGGAGAGAGAGAGAGAGAGAGAGAGAGAAAGAGAGGATGAATGACTGAGTGGACAGGGTGAAGGCTGTCATGGGGCTCCCGACCCACCAGCATGTGCAGACCTCAGGCAAAAAAGTTGCCTACCCATCTCATAAATAAAACACCCTCTATAAAGCCCCCTTGATGGGTAAAACATGAGAAGAGGACTTCATGCACAGAGGGGGAACTGGGGTCATAGTACAGGCCCTTCTCATCTGCCCACTCGTGAATGCAGTTAGGTGGGCAACCACACATAAGAGGATCTTTTCTGAGGTGGCCCTATGCCTCTGAAATAAGTTGCCATTGGGGGTCCACTAGGCCCCATCATTGTAGGCTTTAAAGAAGGCCCTTAAAACATACTATTTTACTCTGGCCTCTGATATGTTTGCTGTTGTTGCTGTTTTTAATTGTGTCTTTACTGTTTTCATTGTGTTTTAATGTTGTTTAATACTTCATCACTTTTTATTATGTTTTATTGTTGTACGCTGCCTTGGGGGGAGGGAGGGCTCTTGTCCTGAAAGGTGGCCAAGAAATATTTTAAGTAAATAAAATTCTAAATAAATACTGCCACCGTCCCAGCCATCATGACCATCCCTACCTTACAACATCCATCGGGAATACCTGACAGAACAGCCCTTCAAATGGAGAACGCCTTTAAATATAGGACAGTCCTCTGCAAGCCTTTCAAATTGAATACTGTCCTCTGTAAAAGTTGGCATATGACTACCGTAGTTGCTTTGCTAGTATAGGCAAGAGAGATATTGGAAAGCTGGGGAGAAGAAGATAAATAAATTGAACCTGTACATAGGTGAAAGCCCCCTCTACAAAGTCCTTTCCCCTATTTTAAGGAGCCTGTGGTGCTTTTATTTCATCAGTACTTTTTAAGCTAGCTATTACACAATGGGAGAGCAGAAGATAGATCTGGATCTACTGGAAGATCTCTCAGTGATCACAGTAGATTTGATAGAATCCGTATTGCTGTGCTTTGTACAACATTATTTATCTGTTAGGTGCTCTCTCCTGTTTTATTGCTGGCTGATGATTTGAAGATATAATTGTATTGTTTTATTAGCACTGTACCTGCTTTGGGATTTTTTTATAATGAAAAGTGGGCAATGAATTTTATAAATAATAAATAGATCCGAAAGGTTTTAAGACTCCCAACTATAACAATATCAGAAACAAAATTATTCTTCGCTCTCTGCACTGCTCACATGAAGAAAGTTTGGGATAACGAAGAGTGGGTTTGTTGTGCAGAAAGACAGTGTACTCTGTTCAGTTCTGGTACTCAAAACAAATTCCTGAACTCAACATTCTTTTTCACCAGGCTCGGATTGGTGGTTCTTGAGATTCTAGTAAAAAACAAAGTAGATCCATCCCACCAGCCTGACGTCCACCCACCCCTGCATTACACAAATGCTCACCCTCATGTCAGAGCAATTTGAATATCTCGCAACCAACATTTACAAAGTAAAGGCAAAGAAATACTGCCATTTTTTAAGAGAGGCAAAAGGAAAAGAATGAATGTGCAAACACAGGCACAGCTACTTCATATACATCCTCACCATTTAGTAGATATTTTGTTAGCAAAGAACTGGCCCCATATATTGACCAGAAAAGAAATAGCTACAGCAGGGAGCTTGTGTCACCCTCCCCTGCCAGAAAGAACACCTATAAGAACTTTGAAACTAAGAACTGGTGCCTGAGTTTTGTTTTTTTCTTTCTTCCTTCCCATCCTTTTTCCTTTTGTGTCATGTCTTTTAAACTGTAAGCCTATGGGCAGGGTTTGTCTCATTCTTCATCTTTGTCAGCTGCTCTAAGACCCTTTTTGGCTGAAAAGCAGTATAAAAATACTGTAAATAAATAAATAATTTTTTTAAAGAATGAATGAAAAAACAAACGAAAGAAAGGTCACCACCAGTTCTAGATATTTATGATTAAAAAGGGCAATTGTAAGCCCAATTTTACAGAATTAAATGAGGAATTTTACATGTTAAAAATGAGAAAGGCTGGGAAACTTCATAATAAGGAAGGACAGATTGTAATGGGGGTAGGAAAGATTTTTAAAATTACTCACTCCAAGAAGAAATGGAACCCCTGGCAAAGTGCAGCTCAATTTAGCTTTTCTCCATAGCCCAGTGTCAAAGCAGCAATGTTCTGTAAAATTTAAATAGCTGCAGTATAAAGCTCAAAGTGACAGAATTTACATGAGGCTTCCTAATAACATAACCACAATTTTGGCTGTATTACATAGTTGACCCTTAAGTTGCACTATCTGAACTGTTGCTGCAAATCACGAACAGAGCTGCATTTGAGTGAAGTCAAATTAAAAGCTGAAAATTTAAGGGCTGTGGACAATGTTTTACAGATAAAAAATTATGTATTCGTTTGCAATATGGCCATCCTGGAAGGCACACACAAATGATGCATTCAACTTCCCTTGAAGTATCTTGAGCAACAGTGCAGGTTGGCAGAGCCAGGTTCTATTTCAAGCACTGTGATAGATTTCCCCGGTGCTGGCCTTCAAGAAGGCTTTGAAGACCCATTTGTTCCAAAATTGGCTTTTAACAAAGATCATTTCATTAAGTTTTTGTGGGTTTTAGATTGCTGATTATTCAAACTTGTGGTTATTTTTTTCATGCTTATCTGAGTAATATGTTTTAAAACAGGCTTCCCCAGCCTGGCACCCCCCAAGTGCACTGGACTATAAATTACATCATCCTCAGTCAGTATGGCCAATGGGAATTGTAGTCCAACACATCTGGAGGGCACCAGGTTGGGGAAGGCTGTTTCAAAGAGTTCAATTAATGTGCAGTTACTGTTTGCTGGCTTTTTTTACATCCTCCTCCCTTGACTGTTACCACCAGCAGCCATTCCAGCAGGCTATACTGAGGGAGGTGAGAGTGGGAAGCAGGGCCATCCCATCAGCCCTCCTGAAAGACTTAGGGTGCATGTTTAGACAGAAAAAAAGTCCTACAACTCCCAGCATGCTCCAGCCAGAATGGCTGGCTGGGGCATGCTGGGAGTTGTAGAACTTCTGTCTAAACATGAATGGGATTGCGCCCTTAGTTTGTTTTCCTGTTCCACCTCCATTCCTTTTTCTTTGTGTGTCATGTCTGTTTAGACTGTAATCCTTCAGGCAGGGGCTGTCTTGTTGTACTGATTGTATGAAAGTCACTCCGGGAGCCCTTTTGGCTGAGAAGAGGGATAGAAATACTGTATATAAATAAACAATGAATATATTACTGGAATGTGTTTTGTCGATGTGTCTGGTGGTGAAAAGAAAATCTGATGCTGTAAAGAACAATATTGTTTAGGAACCTGGAATGTCAGATCAATGAATCAAGGTAAGCTGGAGGTGGTCAAACATGAGATGGCAAGACTGAACATCGACATCTTGGGAATCAGTGAACTAAAATGGACAGGCATGGGCGAATTTAATTGAGGTGACCATTATATCTACTACTGTGGGCAAGAATCCCTTAGAAAAAATGGAGTAGCACTCATAGTCAACAAAAGGGTGGGAAAAGCAGTACTGGGGTACAATCTCAAAAACGACAGAATGATCTCAGTACGAATCCAAGGCAAACCATTCAACATCACAGTAATTCAAGTCTATGCCCCAACCACTGAGGCCGAAGAAGCTGAGGTTGAATGGTTCTATGAAGACCTACAACACCTTCTAGAACTAACACCAAAAAAAGATGTCCTCTTCATCATAGGGGACTGGAATGCTAAAGTAGGAAGTCAAGAAATCACTGGGATAACAGGCAAGCATGGCCTTGGTATACAAAATGAAGCAGGACAAAGGCTAATAGAGTTCTGTCAAGAGAACATGCTGATCTTAGCAAATACTATTTTCCAACAGCACAAGAGGCGACTCTACACATGGACATCACCAGATGGTCAGTATCGAAATCAGATTGATTATGTCCTTTGCAGCCAAAGATGGAGAAGCTCTATACAGTCAGTAAAAACAAGACCTGGAGCTGACTGTGGCTCAGATCATGAGCTTCTTGTTGCAAAATTTCGGCTTAAATTGAAGAACATAGGGAAAACCACTAAACCATGACCTAAAGCATATCCCTTATGATCTTTTCAAGAAAATCGGAGATATCAAGGGAACGTTTTGTGCAAAGACGGGCATGATAAAGGACAAAGAAGGCAGGGACCTAACAGAAGCAGATGAGATTAAGAAGAGGTGGAAAGAATACACAGAAGAACTATACAGGAAAGATCTGAATGTCCCTGATAGCCATGAGAGTGCGGTCACTGAACTTGAGCCGGACATCCTAGAGAGTGAAGTCAAGTGGGCCCTAGGAAGCATTACTAATAGCAAAGCTAGTGGAGATGACAGTATTCCAGCTGAGCTATTTAAGATCCTAAAAGATGATACTGTTAAAATGCTGCACTCAATATGCCAACACATTTGGAACACTCAACAGTGGCCACAAGACTGGAAAAGGTCAGTTTACATTCCAATTCCAAAGAAGGGCAATGCCAAAGAGTGTTCAAACTACTGTACAATTGCGCTCCTTTCACATGCCAGCAAGGTTATGCTCCAAATCCTACAAGCTAGGCTTCAGCAGCATGTGAACCGAGAACTACTGGAAGTACAAGCTGGGTTCTGAAGAGGCATAGGAATTAGAGATCAAATCGCCAACATTTGCTGGATCATGGAGAAAGAGAATTCCAGAAAAACGTCGATTTCTGCTTCATTGACTACGCTCAAGCCTTTCATGGTGTGGATCACAACAAACTGTGGCAAATTCTGAAAGAGATGGGAGTACCAGACCACCTTACCTGTCTCCTGAGAAACCTGTACGAGGGTCAAGAAGCAACAGTAAGAACCGGACATGGAACAACCAATTGGTTCAAAATTGGGAAAGGAGTACGACAAGGCTGCATATTGTCACCCTGCTTATTTAATTTATATGCAGAGTACATCATGAGAAACGCCGGGTTGGATGAATCACAGGTTGGAATTAAGATTGCCGGGAGAATTATCCACAACCTCAGATACGCGGACGATACCACCCTAATGGCAGAAAGCGAAGAGGATCTGAAGAGCCTCTTGTTGAGGATGAAAGTGGAGAGTGCAAAAGCTGGTTTGAAACTCAACATTAAAAAAACGAAGATCATGGTATCTGGCCCCATCACTTCCTGGCATGTAGAAGGGGAGGAAATGGAAGCAGTGACAGATTTTATTTTCTTGGGCTCCAAGATCACTGCAGACGGTGACTGCAGCCATGAAATTAAAAGACGCTTGCTCCTTGGGAGGAAAGCTATGGCAAACCTAGACAGCATAGTAAGAAGCACAGACATCACCTTGCCAACAAGGGTCCGCATAATCAAAGCTATGGTTTTCCCAGTAGCAACGTATGGCTGTGAGAACTGGACTATAAGGAAGGCTGAGCACCGAAGAATCGACGCTTTCGAACTGTGGTGCTGGAGAAGACTCTTATGAGTCCCCTGGACTGCAAGGAGGTCAAATCAGTCCATCCTAAAGGAAATCAACCCTGACTGCTCAGTGGAAGGACAGATACTGAAGCTGAAGCTCAAATATTTTGGCCACCAAATACGAAGAGAAAAGTCACTGGAAAAGTCACTGATGCTGGGAAAGATTGAAGGCAAAAGGAGAAGGGGACGGCAGAGGATGAGATGGCTAGATAGCATCACCGATGCAATGAATATGAACTTGAGCACACTCCAGGAGAGAGCGGAGGACAGGAAGGCCTGGCGTGCTACGGTCCATGGGGTCACGAAGAGTCGGACACGACTTAACGACTGAACAACAATTCGTAAGACATCTAGGAAGGAAATGTCCTGCAAGATGACCTAAAAATCCTTTAGATAACTCAGGTGTGATTTTTCAGCAATATTCTTTACAGAACTAATGACTGGTGTGCCCATGTAACATTGCCCTATTTATTAACCAGAGAGCTGGAACTGGCTGTTTGAGGCCAATTCTACGTTTCCAAATGTCTGGGATTTTACCATATTGTTTTGCCCTAATATCATCTTGATGTATGCTAGTTTTACTTCTAAGTAAAAACAGAAGTAAACGACTGAGTGGGCTAAAAAAAAAAAAAAAAAAGCAAAGCAAAACACTATTTCTACCACACAATTTTAAATAGCTGGGTCTTCTGATGAGGACATTTCCACAAGGTTCCTAGTTACATGATGTGTGAAAGCTTAAATGTCACTGGCATTTATGGCTCATGTTTTAAGAAAAGAAATGAAGCACAAGAGAGACAGACGAGGGTCTAGGGGAATTGTAAATAAGAAACTGTAGGGCTATTTCAAAAAGCACTTGGTAAAAATGGCATTGAGCAATTCATATTAAGTGCTTCTCACTTGACTCTGCATAAAGGTTACTTTAATGTACAACTGTGGAGGTGTAAGGGCTGCTTCTTGCACAAAACTACATGAGGGAAAACTACATGAGTGCTTATTTCCCATGCTTGGCAGGCATCCCAATCCATGTATATGCAGCAAAAGAAAGACTTTCAATGTGCTTCAGGTATGATGGTGATATCTGTGGTGTGTGATATTTTCCTAGACAGAAATTGCCTAGGGATTGAGGGGGAAGGGGGGCTGTTGCTGCACACGAAACCTTTTTTTTTTTTGTAAACTAATCCAAGAGCCCAGCGGGACTAGGTTTAGGTTGCAGTCCTATGGTCTCTAGGTGAGCATGCCAGGGGCTATAGGACTTATTCAAAGGCAGAGAGAGGAGTCTGGCCTGGGATGGGGAGATCCCACCTCAGATGGCCCCTCCCAGCCCCAGTGGAAACCACCATAGCCCCTACTTTTCAGAAGATGACTAGGAGGCTAGTGGGTGTTCTGGAAGAGGCTGTGGTTTCAATGGAGGGAATTCATAAAAACAAAACCAAACCATTCATGGAGGGAAGAAAACAGCAGAAAACGCTTCTGCTCGCTCATTTCCACCCTAACAGCAGGAGCCTGACCTGGCTTTGGATGCTTCAGAGGCTCCAAGGTCAGAGCTCTCATCAGCTAACAGAATTGCTCTGTAGGCTGGGTATAAATTTTAAATTAAACCAGTAACAGACTCCATGCAGGAAAGTGTCATAAGCTCCTTCACCCAAAGAAATGGATGAGCGCTCACTCTCTCTTAATACACACACACACACCACAGATCAGTCTACAAAACCATGTAGAAGGTGGCAGAATGCAAGAGCACATCTGTTTCATGCACATGTATCATTTGCAGGGGTGGGCAACTTGTAGGCCAAAACATCTGGAAGGCCACAACTCCCATCAGCCCTAGCCAACACAGCCAATGATGAGGGATCATGGGAGTGGTGGACCAAAACATCTAGAGGGCCACAAGTCCCCATCCCCCACAATTTAGGCAAATTTGGGAATCAGAAGCTGGTAAGAGGTTAGTTTGGCTGCCAGAACAGAAAAAAATGATTACAATCAGATAATGTACACCATTAGCCTTTAGGATGGAAATAGTGAATGCCTCATTTGTCATATTTTGGGGGGGGTGAGTTTTACAAAGCTCATTTTGTAGGAACCTCTGTGGGAACTGCAGACCCACAAAAGCAACCATACTTAAGAATCTTTGCCTAAATGCAACATCTACACAGCAGACATTACATGCTTACAAGCGTAACACTTCAGACGTTATATGAGAGGTAATGCTTGCCCCACTCATTGTCTAAATGAGCTCATCTGCTAGTTCGTACAATATCTGAAACTAACAGAGGCCCTTTTAAGTCTAGAATCCAAAAACTTAATTGCTAACTGCCGTCAACACTGAATGCAAACCATTGGCTGTACTGGCTGGGGATGTTCGGAGATAGAATCCAGCAACATCTGGAGGGTCACAGGTTCCCTACACCTGGTATATTTAATGGAAGTTCTGTTTTCAACAAGGAAGAAAAATCAACAGGTTCTGTTCCAAACACACTGGGATTTTATTCTTGATTAATATCCTGTTCTCAGCATTCCTTTTCCAATTGGTTTTGCTGTAGGTTTACATTGGGAACGTCCTTCCTGTCTAATCAGTGAAGACTTAGCACCTAGTTTTTCTGCAAGTCAACTTATTCAAACCATATGCAAACCAAATTATTCATAACCATCTTACCAAATACAAACGGCACTTTAAATAGAGAACAAAACCAAAAGTAAGGCTGAGCTTAAAAATAAAATCAGTAAGTGCAGGAAAACAAACAGCTCTACTGATGTGAGGACTCAGAACCCTGTGCGTTACATCAACATAGGCAAGATTAACTACAGAAAGATAAGTGCATTTATCTAGCACATATAAAAAATTTACAAAAGCCAATGGCTAACATTTTTTTTAATGAGTACATGAATATTTTACAACTAGCTAAATCAGAGAAAATGCAGAAAAATATATTCATAGATGTTTGCCATATACTTTAAATGGTATATGAACGTGGAAGATAATCAAGAGATTTCATTGAGGGCAAGCAAGGAAGACACAAAAGAGGAGAATTTATTTCCATCATACCAATTTACTCCTTGTTGCTGTAGGTGAGTTATTAAAAATGCACATAACCCAGAATTAAGGGCATTTCAAGAAGTTTTTTCTTCTTTGCAAGGTTAAATGGATCTATTTTTAAATCAGTTTAATAAACAAGCTACAATTTGGAAAGGCAGATGGATGCTATGTTGTTCTTAATGGTATTGGGAAAGAATAATATCCTGCAGATGGAAATAACTACTTCTTTGGATATGTTTCTCTATAATGGGATCAAATAATGAAAACTGGAAGAGGATTTCAGCTTTTCCAGGAATCAGTCTCAAATTTGGGCTGAATCCTAATTTAAGCAGCAGAATTCATGGACCAGACATACAAACACACATATGGCAAGTGCTTTTTATCTTTTTCTCAACAGCAGCTTTCCCAAACTGTACCAGAAATCAGGTGGTTACTAAAAAGTTCAGCCATGATGGCTTTTTGTACACGTGTAGCTCGTATATGGTTGGCATTGCCCTAGCAACTTTGTTCTGGGAAATGCTGCATGGGCAGGAGGCTCAAGGCAGCTAGAAGCAAGGGAATTCTGATATTATTAAATTAGACTACATGCCTTTATTGTAAATGACGTTAATTGATCTGTGCATCCTCTACTTCCCATCCTTCCCAACCTGGTACCCTCCTTGTTTTGAACTACAACTCCCAGCATTCTTGACCACTGGTCACGCAGGCTGGGCTGATGGGAATTGAAGTTCAAAACATCTGGAGAGCATCAGATTGGAGAAAGCTAATTTACAAGAAATAATAATCGCATATTATTTTTCAACACTTCACTTGTTAACAAATGTCATATTTGTTAACACTTACAATGCTTTTAAATCAAGGTTCAGTCATACATCTCCCTCATATGCGCATGCGCACACACACACACTGATGAATTATTGTGTCAAACAGTCTTTCTCCATCCACTTCAAATAACATGTGTAAAGCTTTATTTCATCTAACAGCAAATAGCTCCTCCACTGTAGGAAGTGAATATCCCTACAAATGAAACTACACAGCTTGAGAAATACTTTGATAAAGGTATTAAAAACATAAAGTTTAAAATATGGAAGTTATTGTTCCCATATCATAAGAGGCAAGAAGTACCAGGCTGATTGTAAGATCAATTTACTTTGCTGACCAACCAAGCATTTTACCAGCATGGAGATGAAAACTTTATAAGAGGCTCTCTTTCTTAAGCTGAAACAGGAATGTCTGAAATATTTGATGGAAAAATGAGAGATTGAAACTGTTGGTTCAGAAGTCAGACATGCATTCTAACAAGGATTTCTCTTGAATTGCCTTGCACAATCTGAAGTTCAGAAGTCACCCGCTGATGCAGTAGACTGGGTTTGTGTCTACTACGTAAAATAAAAATAAAAACCACTTGTCTTGTTATTCTGATTAGATTGTATGCCCAATATTCAAGCCAATAATTCCACGCTTTTCATTCTTCCATCAAAATACATCAGCACCTACTCTCTCCTTCCCATATTTAAAAGAGTCTTAGAAAGTCTGTCAAAGAAATACGTCTTTCATCATATTTTAAGTTTTATTTAATTGGTAGGGCTACATTTTCTCTACTTAACTTTTCAGTTAGTTTTTCCTCTTGCTCACTTCCCATGTATCCCTTCCTACATATTGCTATTGCAACCCCATCTCTCCCCACCCCTCATTGCATATTTAAAAGGCCACATGCCTTTGTATTCCCATCATTATTTCTTCTTAGTAATTTCCCTTGCCAAAAATAAAATAACCTCCATTGTTATATTTTTACCCAGATAATTTAATATGAATAATATTAAGGTTCTCAACAGTGAGGACTAACCCTAGGATTTACCTTTAAATCCAAGCACTTGGGTCCCGTTCACACATACCATTTACCTGTACAGATACTGCTGTGTCCAAACTTACTCCAGTACTGGTCAGGGAGAGTACATTGTTTGTCCTGATAATGCTTACATACCATGCAAAAAATGGACCTTCCAAGGAGCTGGGTATCAGTATTGTGGGATGTAAACACAGCATCAGAATAAACTATGTGAATTTACTTGTTTATTTGTTTTTAAAGTACATCTGTTCATTATTTCTTCTTCTAACATTTTCCAAACAAGTCTAATGAACAACTCAAAACTGAATTCTATTAAAAGTCTGAAAAATCCATTCCACTAAGAAAAACTGGGTTTTTGAAGACCCAGCGGCAAGTTATTATAATGCTGTCAGCATGATTCTTCCTGACTTGAGGTACAGCTTATCAAGCATGGTCACTGGGCATCTTCCATTCTCTACAATGGACCTTGTGCAAGGCTCTCTCAATCCCCTGTTAAATTAGTATAGCAATATCTCAGAAGAGTAGTGGTAAGAAATCATTCATAACTGTCTTGGTGCAATACCAAGACATGCCTTGGACAACGTTTTACTTCCAAAGAATGAACTCACTGGGAACACAAGTTCTTCTTCACTTAGTTATCCATCTTACTCAGAGGACTAAACCCTCTGAGTATTAATTTCAGAACAAATATCTTCTGGGTACAAACTATGTTCTACACAACAACCTTGAGAGGTTTCTACCCTTAAAGACAGCGTAAAACTGTCTTTGACAGCATTATCATTGTAAATGATAAACAATAAGCACCACCATTTACACTGTAGGTTCTACAGCCTACATGCTGAAAGCTTAGATAAGTTCCTGGCTGTCACAGCAATTCACCTCTTCCTATCCTCTTCCCAACGACTATTAAAGTATGTGGAGTAGAACTCTGACACTCTTCCAAGTCAGTCACATGTGAGACTTTCCTTATTTTCAGATGCATGGTCCAAGCTCGGAGACTAGTTCAAATCTGAAATTCCCACACACATACATCACATCAGCATCCTTCCTTCCATCACTCTCAAGGACTTCAGAGGAGAGCAAGGGATCTCTGCCTGGAGCCTTGGTTCCTTCTTGATGCTCATCCAATAAGACCAAAGCCTTCGCTATCCAGTCACTCAACTGAGTTGACATCAAGACCAACAGAGAAGCTGGACCATCTGTTCAGTCTTCAGTTGGGGATCTAGCTTTAATGCAAGCCATTCTGAATCAGCTCTGAGTTTTAACTACATTAATCTTTGGCCATATAAACTTCAAGATAGGGTCTCTGCTAACAAATGATATGTCCTTTTAGGAAACAACTAGTCAATTTTAATTTGCACAGCTAAAATCCCATAGTGACTAAAAACCAGGATGATGATTTTCAGAATTGTGGAGGTCATTCTAGTTTAAACAGCAGAACCATAAGAGTTAGCTATTCAAAAGAACAAGTACTTCCATTGTAAAGCCAGATAACATGTTCCACTTCAATGGAACTTGGGTATTCTTGTAGAGCTTTTACAACAAGAAACAAATAAGACCATTAGGAATCCTTAAATGATAATGAATAAAGGTTATAAGCAAGCAACATTTCCAACAGAACTGATGAAAGTCAACAACTGCACTTTCATCACTTCTTTTTCAATCTCATCAAATGATAACTTGCATGTGTGTGTGAATGGGCAATCTCAGATGTAACACCACTCCATATCACCTCAGACACAACTGACCGCCAATCATCACATGTAGTTCAAGCGTGGAGAATTCAACTGATAATACATAAATGTGTGAACCAACCCTGAGCAACTGACTTTGCCTTACTATGCAATTTAAGACAGAAATAGCTGAAAACACAAGTTACCAAACGCATTATCAGGAAATCTCTGCTTGAAACCATGTTCTGGACCCTTCTGTCACCCAAGGCCTCGGGCCCTTCCCACCCTGCTCACAGGTCTCCATTTCTACATGCCAAGTGCAAAGTCATATTCCTAGTCTCTTATCTGTTACTTCAAAAACAGGGAAAGAGGGCACATAAATAGAGAGAAAGGGGCAAACAGGACTTCAGAAAAATGTAAAAGACTACCTGAGGCTCTGCTACTAATAACATACTTCAATGTATTTGAACCGTCTCTCTCCATATGCCTTCTAACCTTAGCTGTCAACTTACATAAAATCAACATTCAATAACACAGACAAGTAGTTCTAAGAAAGTCACATACCTTTTAGAAACTTCAATTTGTGATAGACTTGGACAGTACAATTTAAGTAATCACATTTCACTCATTATGGGAAAACGAAGTCAGTCAAGTACTGTGATTGAATAGCAAAGTCCTTGAGACACACACACATACAAGAAAGCAGTCATTTTCAGATGTGGGAATGATACCAATGTAAGCAATTCATCGGATCATTATTAACTAGATTTCTAAGAAAGCTCTGCCGGTGGCCAGTGGACGTGCATACTTAGCACCAAAAAAATCAGGGATCTACAGCTTGGAGTTGGGGAACTGTCCCTGTAGTTGCAATGTACTTTGGAAACACTTGAAACACCTCCAAAGATCAGCACAATGCCAGACGCAAGATTACAGCCCTTCTCCAACTCAAGGGAGGGTCAGGGTCATGGCAACCACAGTTTTTGGATGGCTACCAAGGGCACCTAGCCTAACAAAACAAGTCTTGAACACTTCTATTATCACCGTTAATGCCTTCTGGACCAAGACACAACTCCAAAGGTCTGCATATCTACTGTAAGTCCCTTCCAGGAGCAACCCATTGCATCTAAGATGCCAACCCTAAAACTCAAGACACCTGCTTTCCCACCTGTCTTTAACACTGCTAACCTCTACTATTTTCAAACAATGTTATTCACCCTCAATTTCAGGGGTGGGCAACTTGTGGCCCTTCAGATGTTCTGGCTTACAACTCCCATCAGCACTAGCCAACAGAGCCAATGGTGAGGAATCCTGGGAGTTGTAGACCAAACCATCTGGAGGGTCACAAATTGCACACCCTTACTCTTTGTTTCTTGCTGCTCTGGATGATTCTGCCACTCCTCTTTGCCCTCTCCATTCCTCTTTTCCTTGCATGTTGTGTCCTCTCCTGCAGGCAGGTCCCTGGTCTTTTAAAAGCATCCAGGAAACATGTTGCGCTAATAAACAACAAACAGAAAGACACAGGAAGCTGACTTACACCAAGTCAGACTATTGGTCCATCTAGCTCAGTATTGTCAACACTGACTAACAGCTGCTCTCCAGGTTTTCAGGAAGGATTCTTTTCTAGCCCTACCTGAAGGTGCCAGGGATTGAACCTGGGACTTCCTGCATGAAAAGCAGGTGTTCCATCACACTGAGTTACAGTCCCTCCACCACCACCACCACGTAAAATTTGTTTATGAAAGATCAAAATTGTTCTCTGGGTACATTTCCATATTGGCCTTTGGACATGGCCTGAAGGTACAAGAAGCTAGTCAGGTCTGGGTCCAGCAAAGTAGGAATATTGAAGTTTAAGGCATAGCGGCACCTAAGCCATATATACCACACACAGCATTTCTTGCTGGGAATGGAGGAGAATTCTCTTGTCAGCAACTTGTTCGCAATAATACCAACAGTTAAAAAGACCACAGCCAATCGAGTTCCAAATACAGTTTGTAGATCAACATCATTACCTCCCAGAACTGAGGCTAAATTTGGAGCAGGGAACTAGGTATGCAGAAAGGCCTGCTGGGCGCTTGAAAATCATGTATGTTCCAGCAAGACGTGTATCATAGTGAGGGGAACACTATAAGACACATACATAGATGGGGCCAAGTCATGTGATGGTACCTTCACATGTTTAAAGGCAAGCCAAGTTGCCATCTTGGCAGCTAGGAAGGGTGACTACCTGGGAACACTGTGTGTGCTGCTTTGAACTCCTTAGAACAGGGGTAGGTACTGTGTGGACCTCCAGATATTTTGGCCTACAACTCCCATCAGCCGTAGCCAACGTAGCCAATGGTGAAGGATCATGGGAGTTGTAGGCCAAAACATCTGAAGGGCCATATGTTGCTCACTCCTGCTTTTGAAGAACAGCAGGGTATAAATGGAATAAATATTGCTAGTTGCTAGACACACACTCCACAAGCAGCAATTTTGCGTTTGGTTGTTCTTACCCAATTCCCTTATCCATATTAAAATACTATCCTATTTATTTCTTCACATTTAGGAAGTTGCTAAAAAAAACATTTTCTTACATCCTGGCCTATGGAATTTAGGGCATGTGGTTTTGAGAACATGGTGGTAGTTTGTTTGTTGCTGGTTGTTGGTACTACTTTTTAATATTGTGTGAATTGTCTTCACAGTAATATAATCATAAATCCTTCAAATCTAGCCTTTATAAAGTTTTAAAGGCTCTTGTAATGGAGAGCCTCATGTGGCGCAGAGTGGTAGGTGGCAGTATTGCAACTGAAACTCTCCCCATGACCGGAGTTCGACCCCAGCGGAAGGTGGGTCCCAGGTAGCCGGCTCAAGTTGACTCAGCTTTCCATCCTTCCGAGGTCGATAAAATGAGTACCTAGCTTGCTGGGGGAAAGGTAGTCACAACTGGGGAAGGAAATGGCAAACCACCCCTCTACGAGTCAGCAATGACTTGGTGCTTGCACAGGAGGAACTTTTCCTTTCCCTTGTAATGGAATTGGACACTTATTGACTTCTTTACACATAACGAACATTTGACACACAAACGATCTCTCCTATTAACATGAACAAAGTGCCTTCCCAGACCTTACAACAGAGGTGGGGAACCCATGACCCTCCAGATATTGTTAGACTACAACTTCCATCCTCCCCTGCTATACAGTGAGAGAAAATTCTGAAATCGTCTCAGCAGACTATTAAAACGCTACCTACCCATAGTAATGCTTATTTCAAGACCAACTCCCACAGATTATTTAAAAAGATATCACAGCCTTAAAATCCCACAAAATTAATTAAGCAACTTGTTTCTTCTGTGACAACTTATTAAATGAGCTGTCAACGTAAGAAAAGGTTATGCCGATGGAACTGATTTGTATGTATTTTTTGCTAAAAACGGAAGTGTTAGATTGAGCTAGTGCTGACATGCAGTGGAAGTAATATGCTTCTAAAAGAAATGCCAAGGTTCTTCCGCTGGCCTATGTGGTCCTGCTCTGCACTCTCTCACAAGCTGAACACATCTTGAAAAATCCTAGGGGATGATGCAGCCTTGTGGACATACGTTACTTATCCTCATTTTGAAGTCTGAAATTCACTAAGGTTAGTATTTGTATTCTCCATTTCCTCATCCCCACTACTTATAGGTGTGGATTCACATGACCATTTTATTCATTTGAAGTCGGGGAGGGCAGCACCTCATACAATGAAGTTGGGAAAGAGGCAACCGTCAAAATGGTACTGAAAAAAATATGCAGAATTTTAATAAAATGGTAAAACATCCAATGTTTTTTGGTGGAAATCCTTCTCAGGAGAACAATTCAATTTCTCAAGTATTTCTAGTGAGGCACCCTCTCTCAAGCTTGTTGCTGTTCTAGATGTTTTTGTATCAGAAGCACTCAATACATTTAATTCTTGTACCCCAAGGAATGTTTCCACCTAAAACATGTTGTGCATTTTACCATTTTATTATATTTTTCCAGCATCATTTTGAGGCTTGCCTCTTTTTTCTTTTCGTTCATGTGAAGAACTAAGCAAAACCCTTCCATAAGAAGAGAGTAAGCATCATGTATCTCTTCAGCTCCTCAATCCTTCATGAGATTAAATGGACCAAGAACTTTAGATCCATAAAGTTGATGTATCACAATAATAATTCTAACATTATTTTTTTTTCAATTTAGCCCTTTTTTTTTTTAGAAAATATTTTTCTATGCACCCATCTACATTTTTTTTTTAAACGGTCAATGTTCTCACCAAGACATACGGCCACTTAAACTTTTCAAAAGGGAAGAACTAATGGATCACAACTGCAAACACAAAGTATAAATACAGCAAATCTACACAGCCTATTGCTATGTAATGAAATAAACATGGAATCAGTTCTTTAGTTTTAGAGATATCAGGGTCCAAAAGCCTATTAGAAAATTGAAATATGGGAAGTAATATTGCTCTGCCAATAACAGCAGAGTTTCTGAAGGCAAAAACCATAATAAAAATGAAACCTTATGATGTAATAGTTGCATTAGTCCAATAACGTTTTGGAGATGTTGATTACAGAATCAAGCTATTACAAAGTCAAAAGGTCATCTAAGCCCCACTCAACACAAAAAGAAAGCATTAATACATTAACTCCACGTAAATCCACCTATGCAATCCAGACCTTGGACAACCAGAGAGTAGGAGTATATCAATCAGACGTCTAGAGAGTAAAGAGCTTCAGATGAAGGCGAGTTTGTCAATTAACATGCCCAGCCATGCCCTCTGGGAACAGGAAGGATCTCCTCCTACTTCCTCTTGGGTATTAGGAACTGTCATAGCCATATACTGTATGCTGGATAATGTGGGTTGCACCCAAATAAAGTCCCCCCTAGGAGGGCTCAGTGAATGGTTTCAGTCCTGTTAAAGGGCTGACTCGATGGCAGGATTCCTCTACTTGGTCTTAGAGATATTCCCCCCCCCCCCCGGTCATATTAGCTGATGGATGGGGGGGGGGGATATTATTCAATCACAGCATATTCTCCTAAGCTGCAACATAAATTATATCACACCTATGTGAGGATCCCAAGATTCTCAGCTTTTATTTGACGACATGGGGAAAGTAAGTTCCTAAGCTGCTCAGCAAAGATAGACTTCAAAGTAGTGCTGTGCTGAAAATTCCTCCCACATTTTTTTCGACCATTCTCATTCAATTTGACAGAAAAGAAACTGCTTTCGAAACTAAATTCAAAGGAGAAGAAATTTTGGAGATATTTTCAAGGGTTGGGTTTGGGTTCTTATTTTATTTATGCGGTGGCCATGGAGTGTGCCAAATCATCCTGTCTTTCATTGTACAATGATCTCTGTGGCAGCCTGTCGCCTCCTCAGCTTCCCACACTTCAATTAAAGCTATCATCAGGAAGACATCAAGAGGCAATTCCTCCCATGGGGCTTTTTCAGTTCAGGAATGGAAGCAATGGAAAGATGTGGAATACAGAGAGAAAACATACACAGTGCCCTTGGCCACCTAATCATTGCAGTGATTAGGTAAGTTCAGAAATACCACCAAAAGAAATTAAAAAATCTGCCTCAAAAAAGTAGAAGCCTCACCACAGTTGATGCTGTTTCCACCTCCAGAAACAGTGCAAGAAACCAAAAACACTTAGGGAAAAAAAAAGAAAGAACCTGTGCTACAGCCCCTGCCAATAGTGAGCCCTATCAGTAAGAAACTGTTGGAGAATTTCTCCTCTCCTGGGAGAAATTAAGTGAAATTGTCCCCTTAATTTCTCTGCCCACAAATAGGCTGGAGAATTTTGAGAGGCCATTTGTGCACAGCTCTACTTCAAAGTAGTGGGCAATATCATAGCATAGGGGAAGGACACTTGGTGCCTTTCAGTTATTTTGGACAACATCTCTCACTATCCCTGACCATGCTGGCCTGGTATGATGGGAGATGTAGTGCAAAACTATCCAGATGCCTGTCAGCCTCCAAACTTGGGAGGCTGAGGGACATCCTACGCAGAGCGGGAGAAGCACAGAGGCGACTGTCGCCTCTGTACTTCTCCCGCTCTGCATTTTTGCTAGATGGGCATTTTTCCCCATCTAGCTGGGGCTCTGTGCCCAGGGGGGGATGGAAGGAAGCAGGGGAAGGGTGAAATAGCTTGCATCCCAAAGAACTGCCCTCTTTCCATCCTCTCCAAGGTCACTTTTGCAAGCTCGGACAGGCATCTGGTGCAGTTCTCACCGTGTTGGCTGCGAGGGGGAGGGGGGAGCTCGGACTCCTGGGTCCGAGGTCGGAGCGCTATCTCCAGCCTTGGATCTAGGAATCCAAGCTATCCTATGGCCCCCCAGACGCTCTCTAGAGGCCACAGGTCTGCTCTCTAAAGGACATTTGGCCATCATGGAGAGGGGACAAGTGCAATGGCAGGGGCAGGCAACAAGCAGGAAGTAAACATTTGCAGATTGTATGAGTGTGCATATTTTATATAGGAAGCCCAATTAAACTTTTCAGAAAAGAATTTGGCTGGGTTAGATCACTGTCTACACCTAGCATTTTAAATGAGGAAAGCAAAGCAAGTGAAGAAAAATTCGTCAGAACTACCTCTGTAGTTCTGGGGAAAAGTCTTGTAAGCATCATTCTCCACTTGTAACCTACAGAATGGTCCTCCTAATTATATATGTGCTCCCACACACACAGGCATGAGAGATGCTCTCCCAGAGTAAGATTCACACTACTGGAAGAAGGTCTGTGAGTCCAGCAACCTGTGAATGTCTGTGAACTTATCAAGAAGAGGGTGCTAATTGGCTGGGAAAGATTCATACAGTTGGCTCCACCCACAACAGAGTTTAATTCACATACCCTCACCAGAGCTATGGGCCTGGATCACAGAGAAATTGCTCTCACTTTTCCTGGAGTGAAAGGAAGGAGGGTCATATGGCCCTGAAACACATGAACTCAATAGCTTCAGTAGGAACTGCCTGGTCACATAGTGAGGGTTTTCTCTTTTGTCAATCCTAACATATTCTAATATATAAGTTAAACCAACCAAAAAACAGTAGAGGCTTTTAACAAAACAAAAAAAATTGAACATTTAAAACAAAATCTTACCAATACAACGTTGTCTCCTGTTTCCAAGCCAAAGACATTCCGACGTTTTACGGTCAGCACATCAAGGTCCTTACTGTCACCATCGTCATCACCATCATCCTCTTCAAAAAACTTCAGGCGTTGGGCTTTTGAATCCTTGACTGATACAGGCTCTTCTCCCATCTCACACTGACTCTGCGATATGTCATTCTCAGTTTCACTGCCTTTGCCAGTGAGCTCTTTTATCTCCTCTCCTCCCAACATTACTACTTCACCGAAGAATGCTCTGCAGTTCTCTACATCTTCACTGCTTACAGAAAAATGTGCATCTTCAGGATGGTCCATCCCCTTTAAAGGGTCTTCTTTTTCAGGCTCGTTCTCAAGCATTTTCTTCTGCACCTTCTGAAGAAACCTTACACGAGGGGCCACTGCAAGCCCAAGGGAGCTATAAAACAGAAAAGCATACTAAGTCAGAACAGGCTCTCTGCTCTAGCTTTAAATGTTATCAACTACAGTGCAGAAAAATAAGTCTGCAAGGTTTTATTAATGTTATAACAGCAAGTACTTTTAGCCTTGGCCTCCTTGACGGTACCCCAGTTCAGAGACTCACCTAGCTGACATCAGTCTTTACATCAGGGGTGTAAACTTCCACTGGTCTGGGGGCCAATTTCCCTCTTGTACCTCCCCAGTTCTGGGGAGGGCTGTACCCTCCCCAGAACTGCAGCTGCTGTGCCACTATAATTTGAATATGCTCTTGCTCCCCATGAACCTTATTTAACAGTGAAATCAGGCAGGGGGGGGGGGAATTCTGGCAACATGGCAGGAGGGGCCGCAAAAAAGGCCAGGGGGCGCATGCATGTTGCCCACCCAAGCTTTACAAGCTGGAATGAGACAGTTCCCATCCTCATCAAAGTTTAGGAAGATGGCCATAGGCATGAATATTCAGTTCATCATCAATATCTACTTTCACCTCACTTTTCCTCCCAAAAGGAAGTCCAATGTGGGTAACATCATACAAAAGACAAATACAATTATAGTAAAAGACAAACACGAAAAATATCTGACAATAAAAATGCTACACGTAACCTATAAATAAATGGGACTTCATGTTAAAAGTCAGCCACACTCCCCATATCACATATTATCCTAACAGCATGATGAAGGGGATGGAGACTGGCTTGCTCCTCCGCTACTCAAAGACAAATTTCAGCTGGGCAAATATCTGAACCAAGGTTATTTCTCTCCTCCTCACTTCAGTTCTTATCCTTCCTGTTACAGGCTGCTTTCCAAGATTTTGTTGTTGTTGTTGTTCAGTCGTTAAGTCGTGTCCGACTCTTCGTGACCCCATGGACCATAGCACGCCAGGCCTTCCTGTCCTCCGCTCTCTCCCGGAGTGTGCTCAAGTTCATATTCATTGCATCTGTGATGCTATCTAGCCATCTCATCCTCTGCCGTCCCCTTCTCCTTTTGCCTTCAATCTTTCCCAGCATCAGGGTCTTTTCCAGGGAGTTTTCTCTTCGCATTAGGTGGTCAAAATATTTGAGCTTCAGCTTCAGTATCTGTCCTTCCAATGAACACTCAGGGTTGATTTCCTTTAGGACTGACTGATTTGACCTCCTTGCAGTACAGGGGACTTGTAAGAGTCTTCTCCAGCACCACACTTCGAACGCATCAATTCTTCGGCGCTCAGCCTTCCTTATAGTTGGAATCTACTGAGAGAAGCCGCCAAGGCATTCCTGACACATGGCTGCAGTCACCGTCTGTGGTGATCTTGGAGCCCAAGAAAATAACATTTGTCACTGCTTCCGTTTCTTCCCCTTCCATATGCCAGGAAGTGATGGGGCCAGATGCCATGATCTTAGTTTTTTTAATGTTGAGTTTCAAACCAGCTTTGGCACTCTCCACTTTCACCCTTAACAAGAGGCTCTTTAGATCCTCTTCGCTTTCTGCCATTAGGGTGGTATCGTCTGCATATCTGAGGTTGTTGATAGTTCTCCCGGCAATCTTAATTCCGACCTGAGATTCATCCAACCCGGCATTTCTCATGATGTACTCTGCATATAAGTTAAATAAGCAGGGTGACAATATACAGCCTTGTCGTACTCCTTTCCCAATTTGGAACCAATCGGTTGTTCCATGTCCGGTTCTTACTGTTGCTTCTTGACCCTCGTACAGGTTTCTCAGGAGACAGGTAAGGTGGTCTGGTACTCCCATCTCTTTCAGAATTTGCCAGTTTGTTGTGATCCACACAATCAAAGGCTTTAGCATAGTCAATGAAGCAGAAATAGAGGTTTTTCTGAAATTCTCTTGCTTTCTCCATGATCCAGTTAATGTTGGCGATTTGATTTCTAGTTCCTCCGCCTCTTCGAAACCCAGCTTGTACTTCCGGTAGTTCTCGGTTCACATGTGCTGAAGCCTAGCTTGTAGAAGATACCTATGTATTTATTTATTTGGAGAATTTCAGCCCCATCCTTCAGCATTGCTGAATTTAAATCAGTAAAATAAAGTAAACAACTATCAAATATGAAAAACAGCAGACCCTCTAAAGCATGAGTGGGAAACCTTTGGGGCAATTGATAAGGTTTTTGGGGCGCTCTAGACCACCTGTCTTGACACACATAATCAAAACTATTTCCCCCCAGTCTGATATACTTATTGAGGGAAGGCCCAAGACACATTGGTGCAGAAGTAGATAATCCAGATTTTGCCCCCTGCTCCCCAATCGTGGTGAAGGTATCACTCCCTCTAAGAGCAAACTGTCTGCTCCTGTTAAGACAAGACAGAAACAAATACAGGCCACTGAGAAACAAGAGGGCGGTATAAGCATGCTCACCTTTTTGAGGGGGTGGGAAACATGCGGACCGAAAGCCACATGCATCCCCCATCACTGCCCCCCACACCCCAAAAGAAACTTTTAAAAAATTAAGAAAAAGTGGTGGCCAGAGCACTAAGGAGTGCTGAAACGGCCAAATTTAGCTTGATACAAGCTAGATTAGACCCTCTTCTGGCTCCGCAGCTGCTATGGACCCCTAAAAGGGTTAAATGCAGCTTGCAGACAAGCTAAATTTGACCTTTTGGGCACTCCACAGTGCTCCAGGAACCATTTTTTCTGTAACAAAAATTTTTAATTTATTTTTCAGGAGACAGCAACCCGCCCAGAGGTAGGGGGCAGGAGGCGAAAATGGCCCCCAGATCTCCTGAAGTTGCCTATCCCTGCCCTCTAGGGTGAATCCCAAGGTATGCAGAAGTACAAAACAAGGCAAAACCCAAAGAGGCAAAAAAACCCAACCCCAGCTAACAAAGGGTGAGCATGCTTCATAGCCTCCACAAGGCATGGAATGTTGCATGTCAGCTGAAAAAGAAAAAAATGGAAAACGGGGGGGGGGGGGAGGGAGAGGAGAGAAGAGTAAGTCATAATTGACAATGCTATAATGTATAAACCTTCCATGCTATTCCATGATCTGCTGTCTGAAGTGGGCCCTGCCTAACAGTAGTGCCAGCTCTGTATTATGAACCACAGTCAATGCATAGGGGCTGGTTTGCACGACAAGAGGATAGTTTATAAGCCATGGTGGCTTGTTAACCACCCTGCATGGGCCAGTTGCGTGCTGGCCAGATTTACATAATTACCCCTCACATAGTTCAGGCATCACAACGAGCTGTGTGGCTTGTTGTGACTTCTGAACCCGACAAGGGTGAGTGGTTGGGGTTGTTAACAAACCACCCAACAACCCTGTGACCAGATCATAAAGGCAGTGGCCAGGTCCACACAGAATAAGCAAGGATTCCGGACAGCTCTGGTTTCCTGTGAATTAAGTGCATGCATTCCCACTTTGCACCTCCCCATGAGCATGTTGGCTAAACTGAACAGAAACGAAAAGCTTAGCATGCCACCCAAACTGGGAAACCTGACTTGTCACAGCATGTTAATGGCTAGTTATTCATTTATTGATGTTTTCTATGGTTTTCCAGATATAGATATATAATGTGTATGTGGGTCACGTACACACACTCCTCACTTTTTTATCAGAATACTTTCATTTCTAATCTGAAACGCTGAGTCAACATTGGTTTGTGCAGTGCAAAAGAAATCAGTTTAAAAAAACCCAGACTTTTACCTAGCACTTTTAGCACTTGTAATTATTAGAGATAATAGCACTTACAGGGCATATTCAGCTATGGGTAATTTGAATACATCAAACACTTCTTTGTTCTTCATTAGGTAGACAGATCGCAGATAAGAAACAAAACACTAGAAAAAAGGAGAAAACTTTTTTGAACAGTAGAAAGCAGCATATTCTACATCTAAAAAGGAATCCAAAACATTAAAGAACTGGAATCAATGCATTACATTTCAACTAAAACTAATTACTCCTAAAAGTAGATCAGCTCATAGCTCTTCCTTGCTATTACGAGTCCCAAAGTCAAGAGATTCATTTTTTCAATTAGACTTTTTATGTATCTTGAGCTTTGGGGAGAGTTACATTTCTAAACTTTCCTTAATAGTTACAATTATCTGCATATTTAAATAAGAAATTATAACGGTAGGAACATAACCATAAAATACGGTTCCAAAAAGATCTGTGTAAAGTTAGGAGTCAAGGCTCAGCCTGGACTTGAACCAAGAACCCATGTGCTTGGAGGCTCGGATCCATCCAAGTGAGCTCAGGCCACCAAGCCCACTGCAAGATACAATGGATATATACCATCGCCCCCGTGTGATGCCCAGGCAGCATGAAACCCCTGGATTGCTCAGGCCTTATGTTAATTAGGGCTTGGAAAAACTTCTGAGAATTCTAAAACATGGCCCTATTTGGGGTGGGGGGTGAAGGACAACAAAGGGTGAAAGTGCTTAATCCTGCTTGCATTTCAGGCCAGGGGGGATTTCAAGAGGGGATGGCACTAAACTCACTGGGTATTCCCCTGACTCTTTCGTGCTGCCAGACACAGTGGGTTGGATCCAGAGTTAGTCATGCTTAGAATATGCATGACTAAACCTGGATCCAAGCCACTAAATTTAAATCCCTATAATACCCCAGAACAATTGTCGGTTACAATAAAGCATAATTCAAAGATCCATTGGGGATGGTAGCCCCTACTGGCCGAAAAAGAACTTAAAGCCCCGCCCCCCGCCCGATAGGGGGACATTTCTCTACCACCCTAGCATAAATATTAGGAGCTTGACCATCTGCTTTTGTCTGGTCAGCAGAGCCGTACCTACTGACTGCTACACTTCCAGCTCCAATTTCTCATGGGCAAGCTAGAGAACACAGCCTCCAGGTTTAGATTCACATATGGCCGGCTGCAGTCCTTGCCTCATCACGACAGTCAATGGAGCAATGGTTCTTTTCTAGCTCGTTCTGACAATGGTATGCAGTCTTCACTTTATTTAAACAACAACAACAACAACAATCCTAGCAACAGATCCATGATTAATTTCTAACTCTAACCGGGAAGAAAAATTATGAAATGATTTCATTTTGTATCGTAAATCCAGAGTCACCACAGCAATGGAATTCCTCAAATACAATCAAAATCACTGTCCAGTTTGGTAGTTTTAACTATGACAGCAATCCTATGTAGAAATGTGAAGGCTTGGAAAAACCCAAGAAGAATGGATTTTAAAAGTTCTGTTTCTTTCCCCCATGGATGGGGGAGGGGGGGAGGTAGAGAGAGACACAGAAAATGGGGTTTTCCCCTTCCCCCCAGTTCCCAAGCATTAACATCTCTAATTCTATGCACATGTTCCTGAGAGTAAGCCCTACTTAAATCCATGAAATGTTCTCCTATGAACAGGTTGCCACTTAAGGGTTTTTTTTTTTGGTGTTTCTGCCCATTTTATGTCACCATCCACCTCTCACTCACACCCACTGGTCTTATAGCATGCTTCTTCCCTTGCCTTTCAAAATAACATTTATTTCCTATTACTTCTTAAAAATGAAGCTATTTCCTCTGCCCTTGAAAATCATTTTAAACTACTAACAAAACTTGTGTACAGGATATTTTTGCCCTCAAAATCCATCCTTCGAAACAAAAAAAAACCCGTAGTCACAGTGTCGTTTCATGTTATCCAGGCTGCACTAAAACACTGGAAAACCACTTCTGTAAAACTGAATAACCTGCTGCTACCAGCATGCCCTTTCGTTTGGCTGGTAACTCAAGTGTATAATTCATTAAATCATACTGTTTTATGTTTCCACACTACTGTTCTGTAATTTTTGTTTAGGAAGGGGGGGGGAATAGTTTCACAGATATATTTACTAATTCATGTATGGAATTCTCATTTGCTCTTCCGCTACCCGCAAGTCATCTATTACCATTCATTAAATTTTTCAATCTTTAAAATGTTCGAAAGATTTATTGAATTGAGTCTCATCCTCTCATTCTCTCTCTCTCTCTCTCTCTCTCTCTCACACACACACACCTATACTTTAATCTAAACTACATAAATACAAAAAAATCCTGCAGCAAAATGGCTATACTGACAGTTCAATTAAATTGTGCAGTTTTGTTTTTACATAACCGCCAGTATTTGCTGTTGTTATTTGGTATAAACAAGTGATAAGGAGGGTACTCAACAACTAGTGGAATACCAGGACAAACCGTGAAACGATTATGGTGAGTATCTCAAGCAGTAGCAAATGAGACACACTTTCATATGAATATACCAATGGCCCCTGTTGGAACACAGTATGCATGCAAAACAACTGATATTTTTCAACTTTCCTGGTACATAATATGAGTGCCATTAGCTATCTCACAGCCAGATGGATGGCCAGAACTGAGGCCAGCACTGTAGGATTAGCAGTTAGTTAAGTGCTTCAGTAGTAGTACTTTGTCTCTAAATGATGCATTTAAGGAAGCCTTGCAAATAAGTTCACAAATGCTACTAGCCTGCAAATTTTTTTACTAGCCCACTAATTAAATGTAACCCAGACCTCACCACTTATAAACAGGCAGCTGGCCCAACTTGGGATAAAAATTCCCTACTCCCACATCTGGATGGTAGATCAATTAAAATGGTTTATTAAAAGATAACATTAACCATAGATAACTCAGGGAATTGAATATAGGATTGCACTGTTAGTGATATATATTCTACACAGTTCTGAATCCTGTTAGATAGAGCCAGTGTGGTATAGTGGCTAGAGTGGGAGCCAGGAGATCTGGGTTCTAGTCCCCATTCGGCCATGGAAGCTCACTGGGTGACTTTGGGCCAGTCACAGACTCTCAGCCCGACCTACCTCGTATGGTTGTTGTTGTGAGGCTAAAATGGAGAGGAGAAGGATTATTTATGCGGCCTTGGGTTCCTTAAAGAGGAAAAAAAGGCAGGATATAAATGAAATAAATAAATAAACCCAGTAAAGTATCTTAAAGAGGCAGCTTCAATGAGTCCCTTTCAGGGGAACCAAGCCCAATCACCTGGATGGTTTGGCAAAATCTCCTCTGCAACCAGCATACAAATGCAGGACATTAGCATTTTAGTAGACTAGCAAAACCTGCCTTCTACCAAGCAGACTGGTAGAGGAGGGACAGAGTAATCTGTACCCTCTTTGCCAGACCACTGCGTTTCCATGCTGGTTGCGCAGAAAGAGACATTATTTCCTCCACAAATACCACAGAAACCAAGCTGAAGGAGAGTTCAGAAGGAAGAAGGAAGGAGAGATTGGTCCCGCCTCTGCAAGCCCATTCCCTTAGCTGCATAGACTTCCTGGTCACCTATGGTGACCTGGCGAGTTGTTAAATAGAAGGCTAATTTAACGACTGGGAAGTCAAAGGGCATTTCTACATGAGGCTTTTATCCCACACCTATACCAAGGTTTCTGCTTCTGGATTCTTTGAGAGATTAAGATCAGCTCCTTTACATTCGCTTTTTTCAGGGGATTTTCTTTCTCGGCTGTTCTATATATTTCATTATGCAGCCACTAGATGGCACTGTAGTATAGCAGAATTGCGGAAATACACGAGCCTTTAATAGTGACATTCAGAAAATGCCAGACTTTCCTCAATCTTAAAAAAAATGGGATAAAGGTTCCAAAGCACAGGAGAGGCCCTGGAAGGTGACGATGTCGTGTAAAGGACCCACCAACTACTCTGAGAGAGCAATCACAAGCGCACAATAAAAGCCTCGTGTAGAGATGTGCAAAGAATGTGTTCCTATTCAATTCATAGTTTTTCCCATGCTGACAATTAAGTGCCCCTGCAGCCTTGAGAATTTTACATAAGGGGCTGCACCTCAATAGAGCACATGTTTGCACATAAGATCTCCTGTTCCATCCCTGACATTTCCGGTGAAAGAGCTGGAAAAATCAGTGCCCAAGGTTTTGGAAGGCCACCAACTTGATAGACCAATAGTCTGACTCTGTACAACACAGCTTGTATTCATACTTACACAGATCTGGGCTATATTTGAATTTTGATGCTATACTTGTTTTAAAACTGTTCTAGCAGACTTTCAAAGTCCATTAGCATTATTGAAAGTGCTTGCATTAAGAATGAGTCCCGGTCAGCTTATTCGTATTGTAAACTAAATGCTGCACTACCATTAAAATTATTATTTTTAATTATATTTTCAAGGTATGATGCATTTGACACTTAGAGGGGTTTTTTAACACATGTACAAAACAATGTACTTTTTTTAAACAAATGTGTCTGCAATAAAAAGTAGAAGCAATAAAGCTTGATTGAATTCAAAATTCAATTTGGCTATTCCACTGCAATATC
This sequence comes from Heloderma suspectum, assembly GCF_057233095.1. NCBI lineage: Eukaryota > Metazoa > Chordata > Lepidosauria > Squamata > Helodermatidae > Heloderma > Heloderma suspectum. The sequence continues at coordinate 30,592,966 of NC_139460.1, read as the reverse complement.
TCTAACAGTGCCGCAGGGTTTGATGACAAAGTGATGGATACGTGCTACTTTAATATCGAAGGCTCCCACAGACTGAACAGATCCAGAAGAGACAGTAAATATAGGAATCCATTCATGTGCAAGAGAAATGTTTGAGATGAAGATAAAACAGCATCACTCTTCTGTGAAGTGGTACAGATGTAATATCAGACCTCTTTTAACCACAGTTAACAGACTGGGAACAGATTTCAAACTCCCTTCCTGCAATCCTCTCTCCTCCCCGCCCCACCACCACCATCTTAATTGCAGTTATGGGAACATTCCCACCGATGTTAACCATTGTTAGATAGATTTTTCTCTGCTTAACCAGGATTCTTTAATCAATCCCAAATTCTGGTTAACAAAAATGCCTAGTCAAGCTTAACTGCAGATAGTGCCCTTGTGTATGCATCCCTTAACCACAGTTCAGGGAGGAGGGAGAATGTGAAGTGAGTGCAAGAGTCTGCAGCCTGCTAGCAAGCTTTTAAATGTGGTTAAGAGTGCCCAGGCAATGGCCTGGTTCAGACATAATGCTATGCTATGGTGTAGTGTAGTGTAGTGTTACATGCACAAGGCTAGGTCTCATGTGCTCCCAGCGGCACAGCTGGGGAGGAGGAGATTGGGACCTTTTGCTTCAGTTTTCAATTAACAGGAGTTCAACATTACGTCCAAAGCCTAAACCATAGTTGATCTTAACTAAGCCAACTTCATAAAACATGATGTGAAGCTGGCTTGTTTCCCTAAACCATTCTTAAGACTAGGCACAGTTTGTCCAGGTTCCGACACAATGCTTAATGGCAATGAGTAAAAAAAATGGATGTGACAGCTTCCAATATCCTTCTTGCAGCTGTGCTGGAGGAGGAGGAGGAGGAGGAGGAGGAGGAGGGAAGGGGGAACACACAGCTCGAGTCTTTTGCACGTAACAATAAACAAACATTTAGTGTTGCTTCTGAACAAAGCCATTATGTCTGCATGAGGTCTGCAAGTAGGAGACACATATGGAATAGAATTCAAATAGTTCCTCAGGTGGATGCAAATGCTTATGTTTCCTCCCCCCGCCACTGCACCCACTTTTGCTACAACAGAAACTTCTGATGTAGCAAAGCTACATCATTACACTTTTGCTTCTGCAGCTTCCCTCCCACCAAACCCCAATTAGGGAACAGCCTGTCACATGGAGAGGAGGGAATCAGTTGCACCTGAATAGCCCTTTGTATCCCAGCCAGGTGCTCCACCGTTACTAAAAATTATCCAGTTCCCAGTGTTTTATAGGAATGTTTGCTTGAACTGAAAAAGGAATCTGGATCTACGTATCAGAAGGAGCAAAAGGGGTCTAACAAATAGCAAATCAACACCTGGCTTACTAATGCAAAATTCGCTGACTTTTCCAGAATTGTGGAAATTCATGTTGTTTGCTAAAGACAAAACATTTTTAACTCTCACTGCTGCAAAGAATGCCTGCAGAACACAAGGGTTAAGGGTTATTACACATGTAGTCAACTCTTCCATTCCAGTTTCACATCAGCAATCCCTTACAATCATTTTTAAATTCACCCACAGCTTGCCCATACGAGACAGAATATTTCAACTTTTAGCATGAACATTAGGGTCTCACAAGATTGCAGCCCAAAACTTAAAACAAGCAGACAGAGCCTCTTAAAGCTGAGAAGACAGAATTAGTAATCTGCATGGTCTCTAGACCACTATGAACACATGGAATTATATGAGTGGATGCCATTACCGAGCTCCTACTGATAAAGCTAGATAAACTTTTTTTCCCCTCTCCCTTTAAGCACTTTGAAACTAACCACAAGCCTTATTCAACTGAAAGGAAGAACAGACTGTAATTTCACATTGGTATCATGCAGCAGTAAAAATGGTTTTAAATATAGCAATAAAAATTGGATTTACAGGGCAAGTTCATCACTAGATCTGTCAGCTGTGACAAAAGCCCTTGTTTGAACTCGTTCCATCACTATCCTGAAACTCAAAGATTATTTCACTCCACTCAGTTTAATTTTATCTTTCTTTTTAAAGGGTGTTTTAAAAAGTCATTGCAAAAAAAGCTGTTAAAAATTGGTGACGTTTATTGCTCCCCCACCCCCACCCCCAGGGTAAGCCAAAGTATTAAGCTCTGTTCCCTTCTTTCATCCTTTCCTGTTGCAGTTACGCAATCCTGACCTGGTCTTATAGCAACTGGCAAAAAATCAACAATATGGAACTGCAAGCCAATACAGGATTATAGCCAAGCTGGCTAAAACAGAACTGCAGAAAGACTTCACTGTGATGGAAGCACCTGTTACCCTTATTAAATCGCAATAAAACCATAAATACTGGGCTTTCAATCCAGTGAGCAACCTGGCACTTGCCACAAGACACAATTATCTTCAAAGCTATTATTATTTTACACGTGTACACTGTCCTGACCCTCAAAATGTTTCTGTATCTCATCTACCACCACATCAAAATTTCCCCAATTTCCTAGACTGTGGAGTAGAAGCAGAAAATTCTCTGAACTCCTGCACTGCTCTATTGCTATGCCTTGGGCAAGATATATCACCTTGAGAGAGCCAGAGTGGTGTAGCAGGGATCAACAACCAGCTGCCCTCCAGATGTTTTGGACTACAGTTTCTTTCAGCCTCAGCCACCATGGCCAATGGTCAGGGATTATGCAAGTTGTACTCCAAAATATCCGGAAGGCACCAGGTTGCTAATGGTATTTCCTACTACTTCAGTTATTTTGGACTACAAGTCCCATAAACACTGGCCATGGCAGCTGGGGCTGATGGAAGTTGTAGTCCAAAACATCCAGAGAGCACCAGGTTGCCTACCCTGAGCTAGAGGGTTGGACTAGGATTGAAGTGACTGGTTTAAGTTCTGACTGAGTAACGCTGGGCCAAACACCAGCTCTTAGCTTCACAGCATTATTGGGAAGATAAAATGGGGGAGGGGGAGAGACACCATATACGTTGCTCTGAGCTGCTTGGAGGAAAGTTGCAATAAAAACAGAGTAATAAAATAGTAAGCTAAAATGAAGATATACTTTTTCTGGCTTTGAAAGTTGCTATAAGATTTGGCATGTGTTAACAAACAAACGGAGGTGATTGGCACAGTTCTATATATACTAGGAGTATAGAGTGGAATCAATAGGGATTAGTCCAGTTTTATCTTCTGAACAACCCTGTGGACTAGGCTGAAAGATAGTGAAGGCCATAGCAAAGTTGTGGCTCAGTCACAATTCGACCCCAGATCTTCCCAGCCCAAGTTTTATACTCCATCTACTACACAGTAGCAGTTTTCTTTTTCTTTCAAATGCGCCTTTGATAAGATTTTGAGAATGAATATATCTTGCACAAGGCAGTTCTTCAGAAGGTGCAAAGTATCAACAGCTCTCACTGCATGGGGAGGTGCATTCAGGAAAAAAATGTTCATCAATAAGTGAAGGCAGGCAAAGAGTTACTTCAGTGACTTCACTGCATCAAAAATGAGTGTAAAAACTTAATCCAAATAGTAAGCCAACAGCTAGAACCAACAGCTGCTACTAGCCAAGATGATGTTGCAGTTCCTCATTGCTATACAACCCACAAGCACTGTAATTCTTGCCAGAATTCCAGGCTCTATGGAAACCAAGGCAAAAGCATTTTGCGCAAACAGCAGCTGAGGTGGGAAAATGTGCCTAGATTGTACCTCTGCAGGCGAAGGATCACGTGGCTGAATACTCCATACATCATTATTCCCACATATAAAATGCTGCAGTGTATTGTTGTTGTTGTTGTTCAGTCGTTTAGTCGTGTCTGACTCTTCGTGACCCCATGGACCATAGCACGCCAGGCCTTCCTGTCCTGCGCTCTCTCCCGGAGCGTGCTCAAGTTCATATTCATTGCATCGGTGATGGCCCCTAAAAGGAGTGTTTCTGTTCATGGTTCCAGCCAACTTGGAACAGGAACCTTGTAGTGCTGTTTGGGCACATAGGGGAGTGGCGGGGCGGGGGGATTACATTTATTTAGGGTGCAATCCTATGCATGTTTAGACAGAAATAAGTCCTACAACTCCCAGCATGCCCCAGTAAGCCATGCTGGCTGGGGCATGCTGGCAGCTGTAGGACTTTTTTCTGTCTAAACATGCATAGGATTGTGTCCTTAATATATTTTTAATCTGCCCAATAACAGCTGTTCTCTGATTACAAAAGTAATAGAATTTTTTTGAACCCACAAAATCTTTGAACATGATATACAGTACAAAATAGCAAACAGCACAGGAATTAATATAAAATAAAGACAGCCATAAAATATAAAGAACTAAATTCTAAAATACATGGGAGAAAAGAAAGGTCTTCAGGAGGAGGGAAAAGGATACCATCTCCCCAGGGCTTCCCTTGCTGTGATAAAAAGATTGGGTAGCAGCTGATGTAAAAGACCCGTCTCTGCCTGAGACCCTGAAGAGCCGCTGCTAATCACAGTAGACAACGTTGAGCTAGGGCAACTGGGCAACCTGTGGCCTTCAGCCTAATTTCATGAGGCCTTCAGCCCAATTTCAAAAGCCGTCTGCATGAGATCAGTTCAGACCTCTGGCAAGAGCAATCTATTACTTCCCTGGCAGCCCACTAGATGGTAGGGGAGAGGAGGAGAGAGAAAACGGGGTGGCAGAAAGGGTGACCCAGCCATTTTTGGCTCTGGCCCTACCCACTGCTGGTGTCAGCCCCACCCACTGCTGGCATGCAACCCCCGACAGATTACCCACAAGGGAATGTGGCCCTGGACAGATGGAAGGTTGCCCAGCTCTGCACTAGATGGACAAATAGTCTGGCATGGTATAAGATAGCTTCCTAAGTCCATATAGCTCTGGAGAGCTCAGGTTTTCAGCTGTCACCCATCTGCCTCCCACTGCAGTGTGGGAAAAAGAAACAGCCTTGCTATTGTTGCTGTTAAGATGGCTGTTGGAGTGATTGCAGCTAGAGGCCCGGGGTGTCAATTGTGTTTCTAATTCTACAGTGAAGAGTTTGTGTTTCTTTTGTAAGAAGCTGTGTCTGTCCTAGGAGAACTCCTTTCAGTCTCTATTGCAACAAACATAACTACAGATCTTATTGAACTTACTTATTTCAAAAGAAATACCATAATTCAAATATATACAATTGGTTGGTTCCAGATCTGTGACTGGGCTAGCAAAAGCAGACTTCCCCACCCACTCTTACCCAAGGAAGCCCACCCCCCAGCTCCCTGAAAATGCTACACAGAGGATCAGGGGGCTCTGATGCAGGGGGGAAGGGGATCCCCCAAAATCAGATGGAGGTACCTCCTGTGAGCAGAGCCCTTCTGTCAACAGAAGGTAGATCCTGAATCCAACCCCATATTATTATAGCAACAGTGCTATAAACAGTGCACCCCTTTCAGTATGCAACTCCCTTGCTGAGGGAACTGCACTGGCTATCTATTTGCTACCGGGCCAGGTTTAAAGTATTAGTACTAGTGTACAAATCCCTAAACCACTTGAGATCAGGATACCTGAGAGAGCGCCTCCTTCCTTACCAACCTGCCTGGTCACTGAGGTCATCAGACGGCTTGTTCCTGGTGGTTCCACATGGATCCATGGCCCAATTGGAGTCCACCAGGAAAAGAGCCTTCAGTGTGCCAGCCCCCTTCCTGTGGAACTCCCTGCCTTTGGAGGTGAAGCAGGTGCCAACGTTGTGTTCCTTCTGGAGCCTCCTGAAGACACTGCTATTTTGGGAAGTCTTCCTTTAGTGACCATCTGCAGTTTATTAAATCCCGTCTTTCTTATCAGAACTTGTTTCTTTTAAAATGTTTTAATTGTTTTAACGTGGTGTTTTATTCTTTTATCCTTGCTGCTCACCGCTCCAAAATCTTTTGATTTAGGGCAGTATATAAATATTGTAAATAATATAAAATAAAACAACTAAAATAAATATAAGAGCACTAACCGGCAACTTACCCGTTGCGCTCTCTCTTTCAGCTCTTGATCTTGAGCCAACAAGGACTGCATCTTCTTCTGAATGTCTACAAGCTTCTCAGGGTTGATTCTGAGGGTATCGTGGTGGGAGGGGGGAGAGAAAATGACACTTTTTAATCTCCTAAAGGGTTACAAAGCCCTACATCAAATTCACAGGAACACTTTTCCCCTCTCCCACCAACCCCACCATATTTTAACATGATATTTTAACAAGATAAAAGCTACTGCCCCTCTGAACAAGATTCAGCTGAAATCACCTCAGGCATGAAAACTATTCCCTCAAATGAATAATGCAGGCAAACAGAAGCTCAGGCCTTTTATCCAGAGAACAGTTTAAACTGGAAGAGGCAATGACTTCTCAAGGTAAAGCCAAACAATTAACATTAAATTGCTTCTTGAGCTTATAAAAGGGTGGAAAATTGAGCTCACCCTGAAGAGGGGAGCAAAATATACAGCATTAAACTCCACACTGACACGGTGTTTCTCATGAGAGAACTGTTGAAGTTTTAAAAAAAACACATAAGCACTTAAATAAGAATCATGCTGGGAAGTTCCAGAGCCTGGGGCATTTCTACAGAACTGTGGTTTCACGGATAGGTAGAACGCACATGGATGCAGAAATTAAGTAGTTCGCCACCATGGGATAAGTCTATGACCATCTGTATCAACCTCAGGATACCTCACTGCAGGCTTATAAACAATATTTGCTTCTATGGCTTTTCTTGACCACAGAGCATTCCAGCTAAAATTACCTTTGGGATTTCAGTGAAAGTAAGCAAGGCTGACTCATGTGCACAGAGCAGCTGTCTCTAGACAGCATGGACTTTACATAATCTCTGCAAAAAGAAACATCCTCAAACTATTTAGGTCAGAGAATAGGCCAAAGGCAAATAATGCAACGATACCGCTGAAGAAAAGAAGTTTAGCCTTGTGTAACGTGCTGAGTGTGGCTGGCTGGGGATGCTGGGAGTTGCAGTCCAACACATCCAGAGGGCATCAGATCAAGGAAGGCTGAACTAGAGCCTCCAGCAGCCAGACTTCAGCACCTGACCCCCTGCAGCCACCAAAACTGTAGCTCCTCAGCAGACCTGGCAGATAAGGCCCTGTGAATCAAATGTGCCCTCTAGGCAACTGTTCTAGCTTTAACACACTCAAGCTGACACCACAGGCCAATACAGACATACCTAGCCATATTAACAAACAAGCCCTCACATCCAAGCAGGCATGGAAGAATCTGTCAATTTTGGTTTCTCTCAATTCCTCATTTTTTCCATCCTGAGCTTGTTCTGCCCCATTTCCACATCAGTTTGTTTTGTTAAAGGCTGCACAAAAATTCATATGCATTTTTGTGCACATTTTTCTATTATACACATTTTTGACACATATTTGTCTAATATGCACATTCTTTGGTAACATAGGAACACCAGAACCTGTCTTATACTGAGTCAGACTATTGGTCCAGTGTTGCCGACACTGACTGGCAGCAGCTCTCTTCAGGCAGGGGTTTTTCCTATCGTACCTGGAGATGCTGGGGATTGAACCAGGGACCTTCTCCATGCAAAGCATGCACTCTACCATTGCTATATGGCCCCTTAACAGTGTCTTAATATGATGCTATTTGTGTGAGTTTTTATCTCTAAATATATGCTGCTGCTTTTTTCTTCTTTTTTTTTATACACTTTCCCTAATATACGCATTCTAATGTAGCCTTGTGGGCCAATGAATTATACTGTAATCAAACTGAGTTGTACATTATCCTTTTTGTGGTCCAGATTTCTGAGTACATGGTCCGTTTGACCTCATAAACCTTAGATTGACCAGTGTCACTGCTTACAGATAAGGGTCAGACTTGCAAACACTCAGAAAAATTCTATTTTGGGCAACGCTACCCTTTACTCTCACCTGTCTTAAGCTGGAGAACTGGGAAGAAAGCAGGACCACAATGAAGTTCAACAAGACTAAATGTAATGAATGTAAGAAAGGAGAACAAAATACACACGAGAAGAGATAACAGAAAGATTCAGAAGCCACAGTATATAAACAAACCAAGAATGAGTCAGTAATGTGATACTGTGGGTGGAAAGGCTAGTGCCATTTTTAGGTTTTATCAACAAAAAAATGGTTGCAAAGACCTGGAAAACAGTAATGCCATTTTATTCAGCATTAGTATGACTTGACTTGGAATACTGCTGTGAGTTCTGGACACCAGATGTCTAAAAAGATATTGGTAAGTTGGAAAAGAAATATAATACAGAGACTGCAAAGCAAATCCTATGTATCTTTTTTTGCTTTCTTTTTTAAGCAATGTATGTTTAGCCTAGAGAGGTGGAAACATTATTGATCAGTACAAGCAGCAGAAGGAAAGATGCCAATATTCTTTTTAGTATTTGGACTACTATCAGAAAGAAGGTGAAGGAGGGAAATCATTGACCCTACATACTGTAGATAGGACAAGAAGTCACAGTTTTAAAATTATATAGTGGTAGAGTTCAGTTAAATATTAGGAGAAACATCCTACTAGATTATTCAACAATGGAACAAGCAATCTATGGAGAGGTCATGCAGTTTCCAACATGGAAAGGTCACGCGGTTTCCTACACAACGTAAATTGGGAAGGGAAGACCGACTACAGATAGGGCTTTCTCAGTGGTGGCCCCACACCTTCCTCTCCAAGGAAGTATATATGCCCTAATCACAGCTGACTTTATTTATTTTATTAAATTTTAACAAATGTTTTAGATATATGTTGTTATTGTGTGTACTGTTAGTTCTATGTCATTACGTGAATGGTTTTATACTTTATATATTGTATTTTAATGGTTTTTTAATTATTGTGAACCGCCCAAAGAGCTTTGGCTATAGGGCGGTATAGAAATATAATAAATGAAATGAAACAAAAACAACCGAAGATACGTTTATTCCAGTCTGCATTTGGTGTTTAAAAACCATTAGCTGCTGCTACTACTGCTGTGTGTGTGTATGTGTGTTTAATTGTCATTTATATGTTCACGTTTTTATAATATTGCAAGTCACCTCGTCAGAGCAGTGCACCCTGAAAGGCGAGTTACATTTTTAAAATATAAATTAATAAATATTGCTATTAGAGCCTACTTCCTGGAGCAAGATCCCAAAGCTTGGATTAGGGAGGAACTCACTTAGCACCTTTTACAGGGCCATATATATATCAGGAGTTACCAGCACTTAAAATGGGAACCCAGAGCTCACTGCATAGCTGCCCCACTTGCTGAGCCAAGGGTATACGTTAGAGCATGGGTGCAGAATCTCTTTCAGCCGAAGGGCCAAATTCCATTTCAGGGGCCACATTCCAGGGGTAGTATCAGGGTGGAAACTGAGCCCATAGAGCCCCAGAGCAGTTCTGATTCTGAGGAAGAACAGCAATTCGTGGGAGAGGAGCTTGCTCATCTCTCACAAGCACAGCAGCTGGCAGATTCCTCCTGCCAGCATTCCTGAGAGAGATAGTTACCCTGGCAGTGAGAGAGCGCTGGAGGGGGGCTTACTGGACGCTCGGCGCAGACGCAGGGAGCAGCGACAGATGGAGGGCGCCGAAAGGAGGTGCTCCGCTCGTTTGGCGCTAAAGCAACGGTCGCGTCCCGAGGACCCAAGGGTAAGAGGGAGGATCTCTCCATAGCCCATAAGTTCAGGGTCTTCCTGTGGTTCTCCTTCAAACGGGGACCAACTGCCTTACCTGGAGCTTAGGCTACTCTGCTATCTACCTCAGTGCAGTTCCTTGCTTAGGCACTAGTGATTAGTATCTGTAAGAGTCATAAAGTAATAAAGGAATAAAGCCTTGGAAAGAATCCTCGTCGTCTGTGTCCTGAGTTGGCTATTGGAGAGGACTGTAAGAGGCAGCTAGGGCGCTCCTGACAGGTAGATGGGGGAAAAGGGGCAGGGCCAAAATAATAAAAAAAAACACCCCCAGCATATTGTTACTTAAAGCACTTACTGGTGCTTTAAATCAGTAACTCAGTGCTTTAACTCAGTAACTCAGCTTTAGTCAGGAGAGGCATTTCAACCTTTTATAATGGGGAAAACTGCAGAAAAGCTGGGAAACCACCAAATGATCGGTGATTGGGGGAAAGGGGCGTTCGGCATCTGGGGAACGCCGGAGGATTCAGTTGGAACCTCAAAGGGCCAGACTTGGTCCTCGGCTGAGGATCTGCACCCATGAATTAGAGCATCTCCCTGCACAGGGTTCCCTGGTACTGAAATGGCCCACCTACCATGGATAGCCGATTGCTCTCCTCAACAGGCAGGGCTATAAACTCTTCCTGTTCAGGCTAGAACTTTTGCTTGGGGAATGACAGTCTTTCCTGGCTCTTGGCTTGTTTCTAGTTCAGACTCCTGGCTTGACCTTTCGGTTCCTGGTTCCCAGCAAACAGTTGTCTACAGCTCAGCCCCAACAGTGTACTCTGTACCTAAAGAGTTAAAAGCTACATCAAGGTAACACAAATTCTGCATCCAAAAAAGTTGAATTCTCTAACCTGTATAAATGGGGAAATTAAATCCATTTACAACTGTTTACATAATTTATTCTGCTTCTGTTTCCTATGAGGAGGGGTATGGAGTTATGTAGGGCAAACTGAGGGCATAAGGTAGATCTCCAGATGTTTTGGACTTCAACTCCCAGAAGCCTCTGCCACCATGGCCAATGGTCAGGAATGCTGGGAGTTGAAGTCCAAAACATCTGAAACATCTACTTTCTGCCCAGCCCTGACATAGGGCACTGCAGCCATGACCATTGGGAATCCTACTGAGAGCCCTTCTACGAAGCTCCCTTATACTGAGTCAGACCACTGGATCACTATCTCGATGCTGTCTACACTGACTACCAGTGGCTCTTTGGGGTTTCAGACAGCAGTTTTTCCCAGCCCTACCTGGCGATGCCAGGAGTTGAACCTGGGATCTTTTGCAATGAACTCCAACACTAAGCTATGAAGAATTGACCTGCACACCTTCAAACCCATCTTCACACCCATATGGACTAGAAATTCTTCTCTACTTTGTTTTTTTTAAGTCAATGAAAGCAGACATTTTCAAGATGCTGAATTTTGCAACCAACACTAAGTATTCTGTGGGGGGAATGCATATCACCCTGGCCTTGGCATGTACAGAACATTTTAAAGGGATGCTCTCACTACCCATTTACTCTTGTACTCTGGAAAAGGTAACACAATGAACACAATCAGGGTTCTAGCTGGAATTTGGATGTAACATTTCTAGGTACAAAAACTGTTTGTCAAGGCCCATTAGCTCCACTGCAAAAATGAGCTCCTTTCTACAATAAACTACAGTTCTGCTATTTAAACTACCTTTGCAAGTCATTATATCCCTTTAACAAAAAAAAAATGGGAAAGCGCCATTTACAAGGATGTGAAAGCTTTACTGCATCCCCACTTTATCATCCATGATTTAAAACAGTATTGTAAACAGCATTACTGGAAGCCAACAGATACTTCAGTGGAGCATGTGAACCAATTTCAGTGCATATTGAGTGACTGAGATATTAGGCACCAAATGGTAATTAGGTTTGTATGCATGGAGGTATAAAACAGATGTCATTATGAATAAAGAAAGGAGACTATCGGTTCGCTCAGCTGAGCTTGCCTCAGAGGAAAAGGGCTAAAAACAGTCCTAATACTACAGATTTTACATTGCCGTATTTCAGATTAGCATTTTAATACAGCAGCAAAGGAATTCCTAAACTTCTGATAGCTGTGAGATGCTGTTTGTCCTGAATTAAAACCGAAGGCGCACTCTGGGCCAGGACCGCAAGAGGGATTAGGTGGGAGATGTGTTTTGTCTCAGCCCTAAATTCACCATCCCACTGAGAGATGGTGAAAACGGGGGGGGGGGGGGGGGGAGTTCCCACCGGTTTTTTAAAAGGAACAGCAACATTTTTTTATTCATGTAAGACAGATTAAAGCAACAGTTTTGCTGGTGCAAATCAAGTTTTAAAAAGCAAAGAGCCACCAGCAATGGTGAGAACACACACATAAGAACATACAGACACAGACAGCCATCTTTTGTGCAAGGTTTTGTTCTCCACTCAATCATCCCCCAGTCTGGGGCAATGTTTTTCACACCACTCAAATGTAAAACATCTGGCTCAGCCCTAGCACACTACTCTGTGTGTTTTAAGAGTGGGTAAGTAAGAATTACTCACCTCCAGAGGAACCCGCTCCCATGTGTTTCTGTGCTTGAATCAGTGATCTTGGACATGGCACCAGAAGAGCCATAGCTCAGTGGGGACGGCACATGCTCTGTATGCAAAAGTTCCCAGGTTCAATCCCTGGCATCTCCAAGTAGGGCAAGGAAAGACTTCCATCTCAAACTTTAGAGAGCCATCGTCAGTCAGTGTAAGCCAGGGGTAAGCAACCTTTTTGGGCACATTTGGCAATTCAAGAAACTGTTCTGGGCACCACCAGTTACACTGCAGATGAAAGCAAGCCCAGGGCAGTGAATCAGACAGAGATGCAACAGGAAGTCTTCTCTGTGGGCAGGTAATTCTGCTGCATTTCTGTATAGGGAGTAACTGAATAGTCCTGTCACGCCTGATGCAGAGATGGGGGAGCATTCAGAGGAGGAGGAGGAGGAGTCAAGGCCACAGCAGTTGAATCACGCAGAGATGGAGTAGACACTCTGTTATGTGGGTATGGTCTTTGAGATCACAGGCCTCTTTCATAAATTTAATTCATTTCTCATTGTATACTCAGGAGTTCTCTCACAGCATACAGCTTGGGAATTACTGTATCATACCCTCCATGGAAGAGCCAGTTTGGAACAGTGCTTAGAGCACAGGCAGGCAACCTAGTGCCCTACAAATATTTTGGCCTACAACTCCTGCATGGCCAATGGTCAGAGATTCTGGGAGTTGTCACCCAAACATCTGGAGGGCGCCAGGTTGTCTACCCCTAAGTTAGAGCACTGGTCTAGGCCAGGGTCACCTTGGGCCAGTCACAATCTCTCAGCTTAATCTACCTCACAAGGTTGCTGCAAGCAGAAAAATGGAGCGGTGAGAGAGAGATACCCACATATGTCACCTTGAGCTCTTTGGAAGAAATATCCCTTGGAAGGGATACAAGTGTAATAAATGAATATTAATGAACTGAAGCAACAGGTGGGAGGTGCAGAGAGAAAAGCCCGACCATATTAGGTAAAATCTGATAAAGAGCTTACTTGATGTTGTTGACAGGAACTTTCTTCTGTGACAGCTGCTGAATCATGCCATTCTCCTCAGAAGGAAGCAATACAAGCAGAGCTTCGCCACCTTCTTTGTACCTAAATGAGGAAGAGGACATTGTCTGAAGGCACATGAGGCAGCCAACCTAGTGAAGCTAAGCTGGTCTGGGTCCGGTCAGTGTTTGAAGGGCGGGGGGGACCTGGGAACCACATGTAGCCACTTTGAGTTCCACAATGGAAGAAAGGTGGGATATAAATGTAATAAATAAATAAGAGGGGTCATTTTCCTGGTCAGATTTCCACATTGTAAGTAAATATGAACAACTCTTCTGAGGGCCAAACTACATTGTTGCCTTTCATATGCTGGGTTTTGTTTACTTTTAGGTGGAAATATCGGCTGCAGAGGAGGGGCGTTCTTAGGGGTGCAGCAAGGAAGAAAAACAACAGAAAACTCAACTGGACAGAGCTTTGGTCTGATCCAGCATGGCTCCTCTCATGTTCCTATGTCCCCAGCTGGAAGGTGGGTAAAGATCTTGCCCCCATCATGCTGAGGCCTGAAGATTACTTGGACAGCAGCGAGACATCTTGCTGCCCATCCATCCCCAAGGCTCTGAGCCATGACAAGGGAGTCTTTTTCAAGCTCCAGAGAAGGGCAGGGATTCTTGCCAGATTCTTTTTTTTTTTTTTTAAGTGCTCATCAGTAGCATGTTAGTGGCCACATTTGCGGCTGAAAAACATCTGATGAGGAAACAAAACCATTGCACCGATGAACTTGGTGGTTTCCAAAGCCTGCCATTAAATTCACAAACCAAAGAGGTCCGGGGGAGCACGGCTGGCCGCACAAAGCTTATGGAAATATTATAGATGGCCTTCCAGCCTCTCAGTAAAGAAGGACAGCTTTTGAATTTTAGAATTTAAAATGTCCTACTTCAGGCCATCTCCATTCAAAATCCCTTAAAAAAAAAACTGCTGTTGCTGACATTGTGCAATGTGTTAAGTGATCTTATTCATTAAATGGCAGGTGGTAAGACCCTGACCATTTAAAAGTCACAAACATTATTAAGTATAAAGCCTAGACCAGAGTGCCTCTCCCTCTCAGTCCACCTCAATTAACCAGAAATCCTTCATTCAGTAAGGGGGATCCCATTCGAAAACCTAAGATGCTGCAGCACATCAGGAAATAAAGGATTTGCCAAGTATAAAATGGTCTCAGGCCATAGCTGTGTTTATTACAGATAATTGCCTATTAAAGTGTTAAAGCACTTGATCAAACTTGATCAATGGGCTCTTGGAGCATCCAAAACCAGCTGTAGACCAATGTCCACATTTATGCATTATGGCTCTATTGGGCATTATGTGGCTGAATTAATTTTAAAGGTTTGGATGCCAAAGGCATCTGAAAATATTATTCAAGGAAAGTATTCTGGATCAGAGACAGAGTCCTGTATCAGTGTGCATTTTCAAAGCACACAGCTTCTTCTAACTGGGAGCCCTGCCAGAAGAGTAGCTTCAAGGTTGCTTGTAGTAACGGACAGCCATAAGGTGCACGACCAAGAAGCAGCTTGTCAAACGGTCCAAGAATTCCAAGCAGAGGAGAGTTGGAGGCGAAAATAGGATTGGTCCAAGGTCATACACGAAGTCCAGTTCAAACCAGGAGTTCAGAATTCAAGGACTACACACGGATACCAGGAACAGATGAACATGTTGTTGCCAACGACAGCTGGGCCTACTTTGCTGGCCTATATACAGGCCCTAGCCTGGACACACCCAACTACCAACTACAGCTCATTAGAGAGCTTTCCGGTGAAGCTGGCTATATAAGGATGGCCTTCATAGAGCCGAGTTCCTGGCATACAGCCTGACACTTCTCCTAAGGGGCTGGGACTGTTCTCTGCACTTTCAGCATCATCTTCCCCAAGGACTGGGTGGACGCTCGACTTCTGGCTCAGAACCTGACCTGTCTGGCAAAGGTGGTAGCGGAGGAGGGAGGTCCCCACCGGACATTCCAGAGGAGCCTGCTTCCTCTTCAAATGCTCTTCCAACACCCTCCTGAGACACTGCCACTGGATTGTTCTCGGCGGAAGAAGAGTCCTTGAGCCATGGTCCTCCTCAGAAGAGGGCTCCTCGGGGGTTGGGGGGGTGACAGGAAGGGCCATAGCTCAGGGCAGAGGGCATGCTTTGCAGGCAGGAGGTCCCAGGTTCAAACCCCAGCCATCTCCAGGTAGGGCTAGGAAAGACTCCATGTATGAAACCACGAAGAGCAGCTGCCTATCAGTGTTGTAGACAATATGGAGCTAGCTGGACCAATGGTCTGAACTCAGAATAAGGCAGCTTCCTATGAGTTAAGTGGGCTACACTGTGTGCTTTACACACAAGCATGCTTCATTAACATGGTGGGTAAACACAAGCATGCGTCATTCCACACTTTTTCCAGATCACATGTGCATATTCCTCAAGAGCAGCTATATTTCTGGCCAACTCACTGGTTCTACACACCGAGTGAGTATTGTTAAAGGCAATTAAATGGGCCTGAGTAAGAGGCATGCATGCTAAAGATGCAAATCTTTTGCATAGCTAGATACATTCTTATTAATTTAATATTGTATCTAACAGTTGGCCTCTGAATCTTGCTGAAAATCTTTCCCTGCTCCCACCGAAATCTGGAATCGCACCACTGCATTAACAACCCTATCTTACCCCCTCCTATAGTTATTCCATACAAGCAGAGGTTTGGACAGCTGTGACATCTCTGTGAGGCAGGCAATGTGGAACCAGACAGTCCCATTCTTTTTCTGTGTCTCTCACCCCCTAAGCAACAGGAAGCCCCCTTGCTACAACTCCTAACTATGCCAGCATCACAGCTGCAGAGGGCTTAGAAATGGGCAAAAAAGGCCCTTTTATATTTTTAAAAAATCCACAAATGGCTGCAGACCAGCTTCTAGCAGTGGGAGGCCAGATTCAGACTAAACAGGCACAAGCCTTGGGCTGAAGTATTCTCTCTCCTTTCCCACACACATAAAGAAAAAGAGATGAAAAGCTTCCAATCATGGCTTGCAACAAACTGCAGTTTTCCCATGTTGTCTGTACATAGCAAAATGTTGTTTGCACAAACCATAGTTTGTTCACAAACCAGGATACCAAACTACCTTTATATCTTGGTTAGTGGAGGAGAGAGTATGTGAGTCCGAGGCTCACACCTGCTCATTCTCATAATGAAGCTTCATGGTTTATCACTGGCCTCAGTCTCGAAGGATCATTTCATACATTACACTGCAACAAACCAAAATTTGCCAGCAAGTGTAATGAGCAGCAGGCAATTTCAGTTCTGAGCATAACGTTTTTAATTTGAATGCCACCAAACCACGGCTCTATGGTGCACCTAACGATGTGAAGTTGGATCCAGATTTAGTCATACTTAGGGTAGACCCATTGAAATTAATGGTACTAACTTATGCTTCATTTATTTCAGTGGATTTACTTAAGTATAACTAAATATGGATCTAAACCATTACAAAAAACAATAGAGATCAATGTCGAATTAAATTACACACAAATTTTCAAATATTAGTTTGCTGCATTCATGTGCACCAAAAAAGGTAACGTTGGTGAAAAATACATTAACATGGCCTTAAAAATGAAAGCTAACTACTGCTGTCCTCTAGTGGTATTATATTCCATTAGATTATATAAAATGTGATTAAAATAATCTTCATGAACTAAAATAAGGCAAATGAGCAAAAGGAACATCAATTTGAAAAAACATATTTTAAAAAAGGTTTCTGCATGGAGGCACTCCAGTTCTACTATCCAATCGTTAATAGCTCTGTACTGAAATGAGGTTTCTCATAGAGGTCAACAGAATGTTAATGGTAACTTGTCTGAAGAAAACAGTCCTGAAGTGTGAATATTTATAAGAATCCAGTAGAAACCTTTCTGCAGGATTTTTAAACAACATCTTGTATTCTCTAATTCTTAAAAATGTCGTAATTTAACCTTTGTCTTTTGCTACTCTTTGATAAAACAGAATTATTCCACAGTTCCTGAAGGTGTGAGACAGCCTTTCTGATTTGGGGGGTAGTTTGCGTTAATTGGAAAGCTAAAACTTAATTGGAAAGTTTTTATTGTAGAATTTTATTGTTTTAGACTCTTTAATTGTATGCTGTGCATCGCCCAGGGTGGCTGGGTGACCAGCCAGATGGGCGATTAATAAATTTAATAATATCAACAAGCGTGAGTGAGCAAGCGAGCGCACACGCACGCACACACAATTTTTTCTACTTTATTTTGGACTGGAGTCACTAATACTGATTTTCTATCATTCTTCAGATGAGCAAAAGCCCCAGTGGCTACAGAAAAAAGCACAGAGAATCACTATAAGTAGCTCAATTCAGGCATCACACCAAACCATAGTTAAGGAAACTCTGCATGATGTTTGAATAGTCAAACCATGGTTTGCAATCAACCAGCAAACCAGAATCAGATCCTACGGTTTGCCATGGGTTTGCAGAACAAAGTTTGTACAGATTATGAATTGGGATGAAGTTCAAATTGACAAGACACAGTTTTGACCACCGCTCCACATCTAGGGCTGCTGCATTATGGGGCCGATCCATATTGCGCCCACCATTGCAATGAAGTGGGCATTTATTGTTGTTCAGTCGTTCAGTCATGTCCGAGTCTTCGTGACCCCATGGACCAGAGCACTCCAGGCCTTCCTGTCCTCCGCTCTCTCCCGGAGTGTGCTCAAGTTCATATTCATTGCATCAGTGATGCTATCTAGCCATCTCATCCTCTGCCATCCCCTTCTCCTTTTGCCTTCAATCTTTCCCAGCATCAGGGTCTTTTCCAGGGAGTTTTCTCTTCACATTTGGTGGCCAAAATATTTGAGCTTCAGCTTCAGTATCTGTCCTTCCAATGAGCACTCAGGGTTGATTTCCTTTAGGATGGACTGATTTGACCTCCTTGCAGTCCAGGGGACTCGTAAGAGTCTTCTCCAGCACCACAGTTCGAAAGCGTCGATTCTTCGGTGCTCAGCCTTCCTTATAGTCCAGTTCTCACAGCCATACGTTGCTACTGGGAAAACCATAGCTTTGATTATGCAGACCCTTGTTGGCAAGGTGATGTCTGTGCTTCTTACTATGCTGTCTAGGTTTGCCATAGCTTTCCTCCCAAGGAGCAAGCGTCTTTTAGTTTCATGGCTGAGGTCACCGTCTGCCGTGATCTTGGAGCCCAAGAAAATAAAATCTGTCACTGCTTCCATTTCTTCCCCTTCTATATGCCAGGAAGTGATGGGGCCAGATGCCATGATTTTAGTTTTTTTAATGTTGAGTTTCAAACCAGCTTTTGCACCTTGCACTTTCTCTTTAGATCCTCTTCGCTTTCTGCCATTAGGGTGGTATCGTCTGCATATCGGAGGTTGTTGATAATTCTCCCAGCAATCTTAATTCCGACCTCTGATTCATCCAGCCCGGCGTTTCTCATGATGTACTCTGCATATAAATTAAATAAGCAAGGCAACAATATACAGCCTTGTCATACACATTTCCCAGTTTTGAACCAATCAGTTGTTCCATGTCCGGTTCTTACTGTTGCTTCTTGACCCTCGTACAGGTTTCTCAGGAGACAGGTAAGGTGGTCCGGTACTCCCATCTCTTTCAGAATTTGCCACAGTTTGTTGTGATCCACACAATCAAAGGCTTTAGCGTAGTCAATGAAGCAGAAGTAGACGTTTTTCTGGAATTCTCTTGCTTTCTCCATGATGCAGCGAATGTTGGCGATTTGATCTCTAGTTCCTCTGCTTCTTAGAAACCCAGCTTGTACTTCCGGTATTTCTTGGTTCACATACTGCTGAAGTCTAGCTTGTAGGATTTTGAGCATAACCTTGCTGGCATGTGAAATGAGCGCAATTGTACGGTAGTTTGAACACTCTTTGACATTGCCCTTCTTTGGAATTGGAATGTAAACTGACCTTTTCCAGTCTTGTGGCCATTGCTGAGTGTTCCAGATTTGTTGGCATATTGAGTGCAGCACTTTAACAGCATCATCTTTGAGGACTGTAAATAGCTCAGCTGGAATACTGTCATCGCCGCTAGCTTTGTTATTAGTAATGCTTCTTAAGGCCCACTTGATTTCACTCTCGAGGATGTCCGGCTCAAGTTCAGTGACCGCACTATCATGGCTATCAGGGACATTCAGATCTTTCCTGTATAGTTCTTCTGTGTATTCTTGCCACCTCTTCTTAATCTCATCTGCTTCTGTTAGGTCCCTGCCTTCTTTGTCCTTTATCATGCCCGTCTTTGCACAAAATGTTCCCTTGAGATCTCCAATTTTCTTGAAGAGATCTCTAGTCTTTCCCATTCTATTGTTTTCTTCGATTTCTTTGTATTGTTCATTTAAGAAGGCCTTCTTGTCTCTCCTTGCTATTCTCTGGAACTCTGCATTCAGTTCGGTATATCTTCCCCTTTCTCCCTTGATTTTCCCTTCCCTTCTTTCCTCAGCTACTTGTAAGGCCTCCTTAGAGGCCATAGTTCCTCAGTCCATAGTCCATAGTTCCTCAGGCATTCTGTCCATCAGGTCTAATCCCTGAAATCTATTCCTCACCTCCACTGTATATTCATAAGGGATATGATTTAGGTCATACCTGAATGGTTCAGTGGTTTTCCCTACGTTCTTCAATTTAAGCTGAACTTTTGCAATAAGAAGCTCATGATCTGAACCACAGTCAGCTCCAGGTCTTGTTTTTACTGACTGTATAGAGCTTCTCCAACTTTGGCTGCAAAGGACATAATCAATCTGATTTCGATATTGACCATCTGGTGATGTCCATGTGTAGAGTCACCTCTTGTGCTGTTGGAAAAGAGTGTTTGCTATGATCAGCGTGTTCTCTTGGCAAACCTGTATTAGCCTTTGTCCTGCTTCATTTTGTACACCAAGGCCATGCTTGCCTGTTATCCCGGTGATTTCTTGACTTCCTACTTTAGCATTCCAATCCCCTATGATGAAGAGGACAACTTTTTTTTAGTGTTAGTTCTAGAAGGTGTTGTAGGTCTTCATAGAACCGATCAACCTCAGCTTCTTCAGCATCAGTGGTTGGGGCACAGACTTGAATTACTGTGATGTTGGATGGTTTGCCTTGGATTCATACTGAGATCATTCTATTGTTTTTGAGATTGTACCCCAGTACTGCTTTTCCCACCCTTTTGTTGACTATGAGCGCTACTCCATTTCTTCTACGGGATTCTTGCCCACAGTAGTAGATATAATGGTCACCTGAATTAAATTCGCCCATGCTTGTCCATTTTAGTTCGCTGATCCCCAAGATGTCGATGTTCAATCTTGCCATCTCATGTTTGACCACCTCCAGCTTACCTTGATTCATTGATCTGACATTCCAGGTTCCTAAACAATATTGTTCTTTACAGCGTCGGACTTTCTGTTCGCCACCAGACACATCCACAGCTGAGTGTCCTTTCAGCTTTGGCCCAGCCGCTTCACTCTTTCTGGCGCTACTTGGAAATTCCCTCTGCTCTTCCCCAGTAGTATATTGGACACCTACTGACCTGAGGGGCTCATCTTCCGGCGTCATATCTTTTAGCCTTGTGATACGTTCCATGGGGTTTTCTTGGCAAGAATACTGGAGTGGGTTGCCATTTCCTTCTCCAATGGACCACATTTTGTCAGAACTCTCCGCCATGACCTGTCCGTCTTGGGTGGCCCTGCACGGCATAGCTTATGGCTCCACGGAGTTATGCAAGCCCCTTCGTCACAACAAGGCAGTGATCCATGAAGGGGGAAGTGGGCATACTCGCACTGAAACGTGATTATCCACATTTACCCTGTTTCCCTGTTCCAGAACTTCATCGAATGCGCGAGCTCGGTTCACACACGAGCGCTGTGCTGTTTTCCTGCTCGTAAAGGGGGCGGCTCTCACTGGAGGAGCAGAAACTGTTCCTGTTTCTGCTGATTCCCTGCCCATCGTCCCTCTCTTCCTCTACCCCTGCGTGTGTAGGGATAGCGCGAGCATCCAGTTGGCGCTCAAAGCCCGGCAAGAAGTTGCCAATATGCCCCACTCCCCCGGACACCAGTTCCCTCAGCAAGAAGAAGGGACGAAGGCAGCACCTCTCGTCCTCCTCCTATCATCGCTACAGCGGCAGTGGCATGGGAGAAGCTGGTCGTTTTCCATAACTTTTCCTAGCCTTAGGGAAAATGACCAGCTTGTGCCTTGCCGCTGTAGCAGGTGGGGGTGGAGGAAAGAAGGAGGCACCTATCCTCTTCTCCCCCCCCCACCTGCTGGAGGCCAGGGCGAGAGTCTGGGGGATGTCTCCCGATGCTCTTTTCCCTGCACCAGCCCTTTGCAGCCAGCGCAAGGAAGGGGGCAGCGGCGACGGCACCCAGAGCTCAGGTTTGGGGAGGGGGGCTGCTAGCATCTTCGAAGCTTCAAAGCTGCGCAGCTTCAAAGACCGCCCTGTTTTTGTCCACAACTCATGAGATGACATTGCATAGGTTCCTTAGCACTCAAAGGTTTATCACCAACAAGGAAACGGCTGGAGGTGCATGTTCTTGTCTGATCTTGGAAGCTCAGCAGGGTCAGCCCTGGTCAGTACTTGGATGGGCAACTGCCTGGGAATCAGCCTTCCTGCATTGAGCAGGGGGTTGTCCTACCCCTTCAAATGACAATAAGTTTTACCTCCTTCTATTCCCTGCTTTGGCTTTTTTTTTAAATTAAGGATCACAACTGAGTGCCTTTACACATACTGCCTTCCCCCACCCCTCCCCGCCATTCTCCCTGTAGCTTAACTTGTGCTGTAATGTTTTCTCATGGCCCCAATCCTGTGCACTTACTAACTTGGGAGTAAGCCACATTAAACTCAATGGAACTTACTACTGAGTAGACATAAGATCACCCTGTAAGTCTGCAAACCTCGAGTAAGCCCCACTGAGCCCCACAGGGTGCTCT
The DNA here is from genome assembly GCF_057233095.1 of Heloderma suspectum. Classification (NCBI taxonomy): domain Eukaryota; kingdom Metazoa; phylum Chordata; class Lepidosauria; order Squamata; family Helodermatidae; genus Heloderma; species Heloderma suspectum. The sequence continues at coordinate 30,570,828 of NC_139460.1, read as the reverse complement.
GGAACAAAAGAGGACATTGCTTCTGAGCTTGGTGGGGTGGGGGATCAGATGAGTCTCCCTTCATTGCAGGGAGGCATTTTACCCTCTTCTCCCTCCGACTGAGAAATGCAGAGGCAGGAGACGCTCAGGTTGGGGAGCGGGGGCTGCTTGTGTCTTTGAAGACTGCCCGGTGAAAAAATGTATGATTGTGTGCGGAGAAATCAGGCTGGAGAAGCCACTATTCTTCGAAGATCTGAAGATTTGAATATAATGCCTTAATTTATTATTTTTTTTAAAGATCACTTACAAGGTGATCTGATGTCTACTCAGTAGTAAGTTCCAATGAGTTCAATGTGGCTTGCTCCCAAGTAAGTGAGTGCCCAGGACTGGGGCCGCGAGCAAACATTACAGCACAAGTTAAGCTACAGGGAGAATGGCGGGGAGGGGTGGGGGAAGGCAGTATGTGTAAAGGCACTCAGTTGTGATCCTTAATTTTTTTTAAAAAAAAAGCCAAAGCAGGGGATAGAAGGAGGTAAAACTTAGTGTCATTTGAAGGGGTAGTACAACCCCCTGCTCAGTGCAGGAAGCCTGATTCCCAGGCGGTTGCCCATCTAAGTACTGACCAGGGCCGACCCTGCTGAGCTTCTGAGATGAGACAAGAGCATGCACCTCCAGCCATTTGCTTGCTGGTAATAAACCTTTGAGTGCTGAGGAACCTATGCAATCAGTAGCAGGAAGACCGCATGGGGGCATTGAGAGCTGTGACTGGACAGGAGGGAAATACAAACACCGCCATATATGGGCAGGTGTGGGAGGGGACTCTGACCTTATATGATGACAAGCACGGAAGAGCAGAGCACATTAATGGGAAATACCGGAATAACGGGGTATTGAAAGTGGGAGCACAGAAGCGGGAAATTCCAGTTCCAATGCGAGGGGGGTGCTGCGTAGTGTGAAAGACGGGTGGTGGAACCTCATTGAAGGTGGAAAAAAACGTAAGTGTAGATCGGCCCAAGGAGACATGAGTAAGCTTATGAAGCTAAAACAATGAAAAACAAAAGCAGACAAGTAGCTGTAAGGGTGGAAATTGAGCCCATAGAGCCCCAGAGCAGTTCTGATTCTGAGGAAGAACAGCAATCCGTGGGAGAGGAGCTCGCTCATCTCTCACAAGCACAGCACCTGACAGAGATTCCTCCTGCCAGCATTCCTGGGATAGTGACCCTGGCAGTGAGAGAGCGCTGGAGGGGGGCTTGCTGGACGCTCGGCACAGACGCAGGGAGCGGCGACAGATGGAGGGCACCGAAAGGAGGCGCTCTGCTCATCTGGCGCTAAAACAACGGTCGCGTCCCGAGGACCCAAGGGAAAGAGGGAGGATCTCTCCATAGCCCATAAGTTCAGGGACTTCCCGTGGTTCCCCTTCAAATGGGGACCAACTGCCTTACCTGGAGCATAGGCTACTCTGCTATCTTTCCCCAGTGCCGTTGCTTGCTTAGTCACTAGTGATTAGTATCTGAAAGAGTCATAAAGTAATAAAGGAATAAAGCCTTGGAAAGAATCCTCGTCGTCTGTGTCCTGAGTTGGCTACTGGAAGGGACTGCAAGAGGCAGCTAGGGTGCTCCTGACAGCAGCTCTTAAACCACTGGAAGCTGAAACCACAGTTTGGGTACTTAATGATATCTAGCACAAGCTATGGTTTGGTGAGATGTCTGAAACGAGCCATGTGTCAACCCCATGGAGTTTGGGGGAGGATAAAATGAGAGTCCTGCGAACACTTCACTGAACTCCTTCAGAGAAGGGAAGACTACAAATATGATAAATACCCCAAACTCACATTGTCAAGATGGTCCAAAGGTTGCTGCCCTAGTCAAATGTTCACACAGATCTAATGATCTGATTTCAGACTTAAAATAGATCTCTCCACCCAAATTTAATTACAGCCAATAGCCAGATTCCTAATTAGGTAAGATATTTAATTTAGCTTTCATTCTATGCAGTGATGCACTCTCACGGCCCATGAAACTTTGTAATTATCTCTAACCTCATTAATGACTACTAAAAGCGTGGATTTAATTTTTATGAAGTTTTTTAAGGTGTACATCACTATCTCGCTCACTCATTTCTACTGACTTGTCCTGGGAACATTTAGAGTTGGTTTGAAGGAAGAACCTCCCCAAAAAATGAATTAAAAGGTGCCGTTCGGACTACTCGACATTTCAGTGAAGTTTAAGGGTGTTCAATTTTATATGGATTGTCCCACAAGTGTTTAGCAATTAACCTCTTTGACATCATATTTTTAATTGAAAAATTATATGCACAGAAAATATGGGGAAGTGAAAAGAAAGCATATTCACCAATCCTTTAGTGTTCACTTTGCTGGCTTTTGTCTAAAATGGATTCCAATCATGAAGTGTCCATTTTTTAAGAGACAATGATCAAGGATAGGAAAATGCAAACATCAGAATTAGACTGGGATTAACACTGGAAGAGCCACTGGATCAAATCTGCCCCCAGCTACCAACTATGAGGCAAGTGGGAATTTATGTGCCTCTGATTCATCAACAACCAGGTGTGAATGTGCAGTGTAGGAATTCTGGACCATCATTCTCCATTACCTCTTCAAAATGACCTGGAACTATAACTACATGCCAACTATAGGATTATATGCATGATCTTTAACAGGTCAATAAACACAAAGAGATCTAGAACAATAACTAGACTACATTTAGGGAACCTACAGTTGCAGCCACTACAGTTCCTACATGGAACTAAATTACTGCTAGTGTTTGTATTTTCAGAAGGAAAAGTGACAGTGTTTCTCTTCACTGTAGACAGGGGCTGTTCGTCTGTAATGACAACCCATGGGTGAAATAAACCACGGGCTGTTGGAGCCAAGGAGAGAGTGGGCACTTTTAATCAACAGCCTATGATCAGCGCCTTCATAGGTTGCTGACCTACTGAACCCGGACAAATGGGTTGTTTAAGGCTAAACAACCTAGGAGTTAACCCAAGAAATCATGGGTTAACCGCTGGGTTGTTTAGCCCCTAAATAATCCATCAGTCCAGGTTCAGATGTCACACTCAACAACATACGAAGGAGCCAATTGTGGGTTGTGAACTAAAAGCAGAAGTGGTGGGCAGACGGGAGGCAGCATGCTCACTCTGTCGTCCTCGTGCACAACCCATGGGTTGTTTATGGGTTGCTATTCCATGAGAACCAGATCTTTGGCAAAACCTAAGATCTTTTCCCCCAAGTACAGCCTAAACTAATTAAATTTGTATAACACCTCCCCAACACTGCATAATTCCATGTGAAGTCTATTACAAACTGTGAATTAGGTGCAATATCATCCTTTCCCCCACCCAATTTGTCTTGGTCCCCTCAACACCCAAACTGATGAAGTTAATGAACTTGAACGCTTGCTCACTAATGAGAGCATAAGAACAGTCATGCTGGATCAGAACAGAGTCTTATCTAATCTAGTATTCTGTTCCCCTGGTTGCTGACCAGATGCCCCAATGGGAAGCCCACAAACAGGACATAAGGGTAATAGAACCCACTGGTGTTCCCAGTAACTAGTACTGAGAAGCACACTGCATTCTGGAGTGTGTAGCCACCATGACTGATAGCTACTGATAGCTCTATTCCCCATGGGTTTGTCTAATTCCCTTTTAAAACTGTCCAAGGTGATGGCCATCACTATATAAAGGTACTGCTATGGATGGTTTTCTTTTCTAATGGACAAATTCAGCTACCTGTACTTTTTGTCAAATTTACACTATCTGCTCTATCTGCTCTATAAACTTGTTCAGATGCTCTAAAACTGCTTCACATAGAACAGGAGTACACCAACGTATTTTCAGCTACTGTACACACACAAATAATAACTGTGAAGTGGCAGCTGTATTTGTTGATGAACCAGCTCAGATACTGCTTCCTTTGCATTGCTGTATCCCCAGGGCATTCAGTTAACAATCACATCAGCTAGAACTAGAAGTCACAAATGTGTTCCTTCCTCCCTGTCTAAAATGTGATACTTGGAAAGTTTGCTTGATTCTCTTCATAACCCATTTTAGGCAAAAAAAAAAAAAAATGGATCAAAGAGCAGCAGCAAGCAAACACAACAGAGGCATTGACTGAATAAATTTCTCAGCATTTCCTTCCATATGCAAGAAGACAGAAACATGAAGCTGAACGAAATCAAAAGCAGTTTTCTTTAACTGAGCTGGATTCTCAGTTAATGTGAAATACATTACAGAACCCTCATTCCACTGAAAAACTATAGATGATATGGGGGGGGGCAGTATTTTTAACACAGCATACCAGAGAATCCAACATTCTGGAGTTGTAGGAAAACTGCATCAAAATTTTCCGGCGGAGACAACAGTTGACTGAATGAAGATTGTTTGTTGTAACGTTTTACTTGACTGGAATTCTGTGTGAATTTTTTTAAAAGGTTTTATGACAGTGGTCTTGCAATGGCTCTTTGTGCCACAGAGTCACTCCATATACAAGTAGTTTTCTCTCATCATTGAAGGATGCTTTAGATCAGCATTTCCCAACCTCGGGCCCCCAAATGTTGTGGGACTACAACTCCCATCATCTCCAGGCAGTGTGGTCAGTGGTAAGGGATGATGGGGGTTGTATTCCAATATCATATAGGGACCTAAGGTTAGGAAAGGCTGCTTTAGATGCTCAAAAGCTGCAAGTGTCCTATGCCTCTTCTCCGCAAGCTTCCAGATCTCACCCAAACTGTATAGAACATAGGACTCCCGGGTCCTAATTCAACACCCTAATCACTACACCAGACTGGGTCTCTCAGTATTTCCCCTGTGCGAACACAACACTCACCTCCTCACTTTGGACAAGGCCTAGAAACATAAGGAGAAGCAGAGCACATCACCTGTGCTTTTCTGGCACCACTTCCTTTGAATACATCCATCAGCCCGAAGTAACCACAGACAGATCCATCCATCTTGGATGAATGCACTACCCAGTCGGAGAGCACTACCCTCATGTCCTGCTTGTGTGCTTCCCATAGGGATCTGGTTGGCCACTTTGATAAACTGGATGCTAGATCACATAGGTCTTTGACCTGATCTAGCTGAGCTTGTCTTATGTTCCTATGATATGTGATTTAATATTGTGCTTTATGAACTCACTATGGTTTGAACTAAGTATAGTCTCCTGAATTTGAACGCAATGGGAAGCTTTGATTTCTTCTAGTATGGAAATGTAAACTTTAAGCTTCCTACTGTGAACCCCTGCCAAAGGAAGTCAGGCAGGTGGCTACCAGGAAGAGGGACTTTTCTGCTGTGGCACACCGGCTGTCAAATGAGCTCCCTAGAGAGGTCGCCTGGCACCTACGTTCTCCTCCTTCCGGTACCAGGTGAAGACCTTTTTATTCTTCCAGTATTTTAGCATTTTAGCTTCCTAGTCTTTTAGCTTTGGTGTTATAAATCTGTATCTTAAATCTCTGCATTGCTGCTAAGTTTTATTCTGGTTTTACTGTTATATGTGGTTTTAAGCTTTCATATTTTATACTGTTTTATGCTGCACTTTGTGGTTTTAATTTCTGTGAACCGCCCAGGGGCTCTGGCTATTGGGCGGCATAGAAATCAATCAATCAATCAATCAATCAATCAGACAAACTATGGAATTTGCTACCACAAAGTATACTGAATGCCACCAACTTTGACAGCTGTAAAAGGGGACTAGACACTAAGACACCGGAAGAGAAGAAAAATGTTCCTAAGCAATACCAGTGTATTGTTCTTTATTGACATTGATGGCAATTCCTTCTTACAATTTTTCATATTTGCTTCCAACATTTTAATGGCTCTCTTATTTGATTTTGATATGCCTTGATATATTACAAAATTTGTTCTATATCTTTATGCCTTGCACTGTCCCCTAGCATCCTTCTTTTGGTAGCCCAGCAGTTTTGTTGTTGTTTTGTTACTGTTGTTATGCTTCAGCATTACTGGACTAATGTTGTTTTCCTTACATGCTGATTTGGGTGGAGGTGTGAGACCAGTGTGGCATGGCGTTGCACTCTCCTTCAGGGGCCAAGTGTGCAGCTTGGAGTTTTTCCTGGACACAACACAATCTATGGAAGTGCAAATGATGCCTTTTATCAGCTTTGGCCGATTCACCGGCTATGTCCCTATTCGTACAAAGACCTATCCAAAAAACAGACCTTGTTACATTCATCTGTGCCCTGGTTACATCCAGACAAGGCTACTGTACTGTCTCTATGAGGCTGCCTTTAAAGACAGTCTGGAAGCTCCAGCTGGTGCAGTATGCAGCTGCCCGGTGCTTGTAGGGGCTACGTGATCAGAGCATATAACAATTCTGTTCCCGCTCCACTGTTTGCCTGAATGTTTCTGAGCCAAATTAAAGTGTTGGTGACCAGCTTTAAAGTCCTAAACAGCTTGGGACAAGGGTATTTGAAGGGCCACCAGTGCCTATAGGAACATGCCTAGGCCTTTTGATTGGGCACAGTGGCCCTGCTCATGTGTCTGCTGTTAAGATCTATTAAATTGGTGGGCACAAAAGACAGGGCCTTTTCTATGGTGGCTCCATCCTTATGGAGTATTCTACCTGTTTTTAAATGAGTCTAAAAGACTTAGATGTTCCAGTCTGCTTTAAAATGAACGGATGGCCATCTTTATATTATAAATTGGAGTTTTCACTGTTGTTTTAAATGCTTTATGCAGCTGTTTCAGTTAATTTTTTTAATATTTTGTTTTAAATCTTCCTTGTAAACCGCCCTGAAGAGGCTTTGTCTAGAAAGGCGATATAAAACTATTTTGAATAAATAAACAAATACATACATTAACAACAACATATGGGAGCAATCTTTTTCTCATTAAAAATAATTGCTCGTATTCGGCATGACGTGGACGCCTCTAATAGTGCGGTTCCTTTAACGGAGGTGTCCAGAGCACTGTCTGGTGCAGCTGTACTGGATGAGTTTCAGTTGTTAAGGCATGAGGATGCAGACATGGTGCTCAGACGAGTTCAACCAACCACTTGTTTACTCGACCCTTGCCTATCTTGGATTGTCACATCTAATATGGAAGGGATGGCCAGTTGGGTCTGGGAGGTTGTAAATTCCTCCTTGGGAGACGGGGTGGTACCAGGCTCCTTAAAAGTGGCAGTAATCAGGCCATCCTGAAGAAACCTAATGTAGACCCAGAAGTTCTGAACAACTATAGGCCAGTTGCCAACATCCGCTTCTTCGGCCAGGTGCTTGAGTGCGGAGTTGATGATCAACTCCAGGCATTCTTGGATGAAGTTGATTCTCTAGGTCCTTTTCAATCTGGCTTTACACCCAGCTTCGGGACAGAAACTGCCTTGGTCATCCTCTGGGATGACCTTTGTCGAGAGACGGGGGAGTGTGACCCTGTTGGTTTTCCTGGATCTCTCAGTGGCTTTCAATACCATTAACTATGGTATCCTTCTGGAGTTGTTGTCTGGGTTGGGAGTTGCAGCTGGTATATCATTCCTACTTGGATGGCCAGAAGGTGGTGCTAGGGATTATTGCTCTGTTCCATGGCTCCACAGGGCTCAGTTTTATCCCCCATGCTATTTAACATCTACAGGAAACCACTGGGGGTGGTTATCCAGGGATGTGGACTGAGGTGCCATCAATATGCCGATGACACCCAGCGCTACCTCTCCTTTTCATCAAACCCAGGTGAGGCAGTGGATGTCCTGAATCAGTGCCTGAGCAAGCTCAATCCAGACAAGACGGAGGTACTGTTAGCAGGTGGTTTGTCTGCTCAGTTGACTGGCATTCAACATGCCCTAGAGGGGTTGCACTCCCCCTGAAAGATCAGGATTGGAGGTGCTCCTGGAATCATCATTGTCACTTGAGGCCCAGGTGACCTCAGTGGCCAGGAGTGCCTTTTACCAGCTCAGGTTGATAAACCAGCTGCACCCCTATCTGGACAGAGATAGCCTGGCAACAGTTATCCATGCTCTGGTAACCTCCTGGTTGGATTACTGCAATACATTGTACGTGGGGTTACCTTTGAAGATGACTCAGAAACTTCAGTTAGTGCAAAACAGAACGCCTAGGTTACTAACTGGGACGGTCAATACAATCATGTGACGCCAGTGCTTCATCAGCTGCACTGGCTTCCAGTCCATTTCTAAGCCCAATTCAAAGTGTTGGTGTTGACCTTTAAAGCCCTAAACAGCTTGAGACCAGAGCATGTACCTCCTCAGACCCTTAGTCATCTTCAGAGGCTCTCCTCTGGGTGCTCCTGCCAAAGGAAGCTAGGCAGTGACTACAGGACAGAGGGCTTTCTTAGTGGTGTCACCCCACTTATAGAATAAAGTCCCCAAAGAGGATTGTATGACACTTACATTGTTATCTTTCTGGCACCAGGTAAAGACCCTTCTTTTCTCCCAGGCACTTTAGAGACCTAGTTCTAGGTTATTATGGCTGTTTTATCTATTCCTGTGCTGTTTGTTGTTTATCATATTGTATTTTATTCATTTAAATATTTGTATTGTATTTTATATTTTTAACTGTTTTAAAATGGAATTTTAATTCTTTTTTTACTGGTTGTAATCCGCCCAGAGATCATTAGAATCATTGAATCATAGGGTTGGAAGGGGCCTACAAGACCATCGAGTTCAACCTTTAGTTATTGGGCTGATTAGAAATATACTAAATAAATATAAAATAACATTTTAAAAATAATGTTAAAAAAGGAGAGATACAGACATATAACGTGACTCTTTGGGGTAGGGTGGGAAAAACACACAAGGATAATAAATTAAATGGATCAGAATGTAGAGGAAAATTTCCCAACTAAATGTCTACAAACATTCCTTTTTTAAAAACACACAATAAATGTCAGACCATGTCTATATTATGTACTACATTAGAGCCCAAATAACAAAACCATATTTGATGCAGATAAGCAAGTGAATACCACAAGTATTTCAGTTTTTATTGAACATTTCTTTCTTCCTTTTTAAATCATAAGACATTTTAATCATGCCTTAAAAATTCAAGAAATTTTACCTCTCTACCCTAGCTTTCTAAGTCCCAACAGACTCCTTGCTATCACTCTACTCTGCTGACATAAGCACTAGAAGCTTAATAAATTAAAGAAGAGATTCTCAGTTTCCTAACAATCAACCAGAGCGTGCTTCAGAAACTGCATGCTGCTTATAAATCCCCTCACCTCCGGAATAAGGCGAACTGAAATAAGAGCCTAACTGTTCTCTTAACAAGATTTGCAAGAACAAATACTCGATAGAATATTGTATGCAAAACAGATACTAATAACAGGCCCAGTGCAGAGTCTGGAGACAGATACTGCACCATTACTGAAGCTAAGCAGGCATGAACTTAATCAGTAATCTGGATGGGAGGCTCAGAGTCCCATGCAAGAGCAATATATGCATCTAATAAATATTTTAAAACCCAGACAAAATATACTCCAGCCTGCTACTAATACGCTATATTAATGCAAACAGTGTGCTAGGCATACCAACATATTAGATTTTCAGCCAAATTTAATGTAATGCGGGGGGGGGGGGGGAGAGGTGGAATTTTGAGACCTGGAAATTGGAATCAACTTTGCCCCATGGGTTGTGACAGTTTCTGTATAATTTAAAACCCGGGCCTTTCCTCAATAAAGTGTGCGATGTTGGCTGAAGTGCCCATCAAGACCAAAAATAGAGAGATAAAGAAATATGTTTGCTGTAAGCCAGATACAACAAAAGCCATGACATTTGATCAAATTTAATGGAACTCAGGGCTTCTGACAGCCTTCTTCAACCTGGTGCCCTCTAGAAGTTTCTGACTACAACTCCCATTATCCACAGTGACCATGGCCAATGTGTTGTACATAAGAATATAAGAAGAGCCATGCTGGATCAGAGCAAGGGTCCATCTCTTCCAGCATTCTGTTCACACAGTGGCCAACCAGCCACCCACGGGAAACCCACAAGCAGGACATGACTGCAACAGCACGCTCCAGCCCATAATATTCCAACACATCCAATGGGCATCCAGGTGGGAAAGCCTGGCTTATGACCTTTTCTACAACCTATTAACAAAGTTGCTTTAACAATGAACCCTAGATAATAGAAGACTATACCTGGCCGTTCTCCCGACTCTATGAATGTACGTATTTGCATCCTCTGGACAGTCAAACTGAATGACCCAGTTTACAGCAGGGAAATCTGTGAAGCAAGTGGGGAGGCAACAGATTTTGATGTCAAAAAACATCTAAACTCCATCCACACGGGAACAGTTTCTCATCAGGCAGTGTAATTCGCTATGAATTCTGCTCTTCAGATCTATTTTACAGGCACTATATTCAAAGAGACTGTTCACAAAGTGAAATTAATCACATAGGCCAGCTTCATCTCTTTGTCAGATGGAACTAAAATTAATAGCATCTTCATTTCCTAAGCAATGATAGTGAAATGGAACGCAATTTTAGAGTTGTCATGGAGAGACCGATCATTTGTATTTTGACAAATTCAAAAGTAAGGGTAACCATTCATCATTAAGACTAGCGGCCTTCAACCTTCCTATAACCACCCTTAACCCAAATGAGCAACTCAGGACAACTTTTTAATTTTATACTGTAAAATATAAAATTATTCTAATTTTTCCTTCTGCTTTCTTTACCTGTCCTTCCCTCTTTTTTCTGTCCTCTTCTTTCTGCACATCTCACCACTCTCCAAAAGATGGAAGAGCATGTGCAGCTGACCTTGGGCAGGGGCAGGCACCCAGAGCAGGGTGAGGGGCGAACTGACGTGGGGTGGGGGTGGCCGTGTCCCTGCTATAAAACAAGCAGGGCCACACCGCCTTATGTTATCTGGTCCCAGCGGGAGAAGGAATGGCCTTCGCTGCAGTCGGGTCTTCTCCAATGGGAAAAGCAAAGCCCACAGCCAAGCCACTTCCCCTGCTGGCACCTTCTCCTAGAGGATTGTATCCACGTTTTCTTGTATTTTTCATTTAGTTCATTAGCTGCACTTGACAGACAAAATCCCAGAGTTGTACAAGAATGCTTTCATGCCGGAGCACACACAAGGAACCACTGGTCAGAGACAAAAAGCTTAGTATAGGTCAGCCTTTCCCAACCTTGGATACCTAGACATTGGTGGACTACAACCCCCATCATCACTGGCTGGGGAGGGTGGGAATTGTAGTCCAACATCTGGGGAGCCAAAGCTGGACAGATCATTCTTAAACTTGATATGAACATGCAGGAAATTGAGAGACTACATACCCAGCCCACGAGCTGCGAGATCTGTAGCAAACAGAACTGCCGATTTCTTGCGCACAAAATCATTGTAGGCCTCCATTCTTTTCATCTGCTGCTGTTTGCCATGAAGAGCCAGCATAGGAAGCCCAGGTCGAAGTCGGCAGAACACTCTAAACAAAAACTGGACCTAGAAGCCAAAAAAATCTAGACTGTACGGAGCAGGAATTGTCTTTTGTTATGTTATTCTGTAAAATACCATGTACAATCAGCCTTCCCCAACCTGATGCCCTCCAGATGACTTGGATTACTATCCCCCCCAGCCAGCCTTCCAGGTTGGGGAAGGCTGATGTACAGCAACGGTATAGCACTATATAGGGCCAAACGATATATTACGCAGGAGATCCTTGACTGGATCTTCCAGTGCTTTTATTTCTACTTTACAGCAGCCACAGAGGGCTCTGAATATGATCAGTGCTATGGCACCAGGGGATAAAAGCTTGATGGCTATGTGCTACCTCCAGTATCAGAGGCAGTATGTTATACAGACCAGTTGCTGGGGGACATGGGTGGGAGGGTGCTGTTGCACTCGTGTCCTGCTAGTGGTTCCCTGGTTGACAGCTGGTGGGCCACTGTGTGAACAGGATGCTGGACTAGATGGACCCTGATGGTCTGATCCAGCAGGGCTCTTCTTATGTTCTTAAAAGGGTGTTCAACCCTTTCCTGCTAACATGTCATTTTCCCTGATACATTGCCCCTGCCAAAGTTGCCGTAGCTGTCCACTCGTGGGAAAAAATATGGGTATCTAGAAATAACAAACAATCATTGTGACTGTAAAGTTACATTAAGATGACTTACGTGATTCACTGTGATCATTTGTCTTTACTTCCAAACAGCAGGGTATTATGTAGCCAATTATTCAGTTAGCTTATGCAATTAAAATGTTTTGAAATTCCACACAAATGAGCACACAGAAGTCCATGCAGGCGGATGGGCTGGCGGAGGAGGGACAGACCATTCCATCCCTGCTTCATGCTCAGCACAAAATGCAGTGGGCTGGAGGAGGAGCAGAGCTCTCCATCCTTCCTCTACCAGCCCCCAGCCAGGCTATTTATTTATTACATTTCTATACCGCTCAACAGCCCAAACTCTCGGGGCAGTTCAAAACAATTAAAACCATAAAATACAACAAGATAAAATACAATATAAAAGTTTAAAAGTTTAAACTACAGTACAAAATAAAAATAATAACCAAATAGAACCTAGAGGCACTGCAAAGATGTAAAATCCAGTACAAGATTTAATACAGACACTGAAAAGCTAAAATGCCTGAGAAAATAAAACACTTTTCACCTGGCGCCGAAAAGAGCACAGCTTAGGCACCAGGCAAGCCTCTCCAGGAAGCTCATTCCACAACCGGGGTGCCACAACAGAAAAGGCCCTCTTCTTAGGAGCCACCCACCTCACTTCTTTTGATGGGGGCTCCCGGAGCAGAACCGCTAAAAAACATCTTAGGGACCAGGAAGGTGTATATGGGTGGAGACGATCCTTCAGGTAATCTGGCCCCAAGCCATTAGGTCTTTGGATGTTATTGCCAGCACTTTGAATCGGGTCCAGCTAGTAATTTTTTTTGCAGGCTAATAGCTTTTGTGAGCTTATTTACAAGGCTGTCCCAATTAACCAGGCAGCAGGTTTCATAAAAATTATTATTAAAATAGGCAGGGTGCTTACCTGCAACTATAGTTCTTCGAGTGGCCATCTGTGCATTCACGCATATGGGCTCTGTGCCTGCGCAGAGCCTCTGTTCAGGAAACTTCTATAGCTGAGGAACACTGTTTTTTTAGCTGGGACCCTCCCCCACCGTCCCACTGTGCATGTCCAAGTGTGTTCCCGTGGATCTCCTCAGTTCCTTGAGACCCCATACACAGTCTCGGATCCAAGGAAAACCCTCGGTATCAATATCAACAAGACACAGACACCGAAGAGGGAACAGTGGGTGGGTTGTGTGGATGCACAGATGACCACTTGAAGAACTACAGTTACAGGTAAGCAACCTACCTTTCTTCTTCGTGGTCTCTGTGCATCACACATATGGGTGATTAACAAGCCAACTTACCAGTGGTGGGTAGGTACGTCATCATAATACTGCCAACAATACCGCTCTTCCAAATTGGCAATTCAACCTTGCATGCACATCTAACTTGTAATGCTTCATGAAAGTAGATGAGGTAGCCCACTTAGCAGCCTTACATAGGTCCTGCAAAGGCACTCCTCTACCAAATGTTGTAGACGTCAACATGGTTCTCATGGAGTGTGCTCGGGTTCAAGGCAAAGTGTTTTGACCAGCAAGCTGCTATGCAATTTTATAGTCTTGGTTATCCAAGCAGCCAGCCATTGGGACAACACAGGTAAGCCTTTATTGGGTCCTCCATAGCAAACAAATAATCTCTGTGATTTACAAAAAGATTCAATTCGGGCTTTGTAAAAAGCTAGTGCTCTGAGAACATCGAGGTTGTGCAAACATCTCTCCAAGTCTGAGGAAGGGAATACGAAGAAGGCTGGAAGGACCACGGGTTGGTTAACATGAAAATCCAACACCACCTTTGGTAGGAAAGAGATGTCCAGTCGAAGGACAACCTTGTCCTTATGAAACCCACTGAAAGGCGTTTCGATACAGACCTTTAAGAGTCTGCAAACTTTCAGAAAGTTGCCTGTTTACTATTATAAGAGTGGTGGGTAGCCGGTCTTCTTGCAGCATCCAATACTTGTTGAACCAGAGAAGGAACCAATCTCCTCAGTCCCATGAAACAAACACTTCATTTCAGTTATTGCAAAGTTCATCCTTGTTTTTACTGGACAGCTGGCTCCTCAACCATCTTTTCCAGCAGAGACCCCTTTTTAAGTGGAGATACTGAACTTGGGACGCACATCCACAGCCTGTGCTCCACCACGGCGAGAAGCGAAGGCGCCACAGTTTTAATGTAGAATTTTATTGTTTTGAAACTGCTTGTATTGCTGTACATTGCCCAGAGTGGCCGGGCGACCAGCCAGATGGGCGATTAAGAAAATAAATAAATAAATGAATGAATGAATGAATGAATGAATGAATGAAAAGATCCTCCACACCGTCAGCTTCAATGTATGTATGTCCAGGTGCAGGATCCTCCCTCGATCCCAGGAGATCAGACTTCTTACAAGTGGAAGACAAATGAAATTGCCCTTGGCCATGCCTGACAGAATCGTGAACCACGGTTATCTCAGCCACCATGGAGCAATCAACAAACAATTGGTCCCCTCCTCCCTGAGCTTTGCTATGCCTCTCGGTAGCAAAGAGAGGAAAGAGACAGAAGAAGGCTCTGCTCCAGCAAAGAAGAAAAGTATCTCCCAAAGACCAACGGCCCACTCCCGCTCTCGAACAAAACATCTTGCACACTGCATTCGAGGGGCTTGCAAACAAGTCCACTGACGGATGCCCCCACCTTTGAAAGATCCTGCGTAGGACGACCAAAGACAGTTCCCACTCATGAGATGTTTGGAAGGTACGACTGGGTGGATCTGCCAAAATGTTGTCTTTCTCCGCAATGTGAAGCTGTGATGCGTATGCCCCTGGGGACAATCCAATTGTAAATTTTGAGGGTGAGCCCCACCAGCTTGGATGAGTGAGTGCCCTCTTGCTTGTTCAGGTGCCAAAGAATGGAAGTGTTGTCCATTAGAATTTGAATGTGTCTGCCCCTGAGGTAAGTTGCAAAAGCCCGTAGAGCCTTCCACACCGCAAGGAGCTCCAAAAAATTTATGTGAGCCTGACTCTCCACTGACAACCATCGACCCTGGATTTGTAGAGGCCCACAATGGCCTCCCCACCCATCTATGGAGGCTTCAGTGGTGAGGACTCAAGATGGCAAGGGTTACAGAAAAGGAATGCTACGAGTGAGATTGTTGGGATCCATCCAAAGAGAGATTGAGCAACATGGTCCGGGATCATGAACCAGGTTCAACGAGAATCGGTCTCGTTGTAGAAAAATCTGGATGAAGCAGTTTTGCATGGGCTGCATTCTCAATCATGCCCATTCCACTAGAGACACTGTTGCTGCCATATGTCCCAATAGACAATGGATGTCATAAGCAGAAGCATATCTGTCCCAGTACAGGGTGCTTGCCTTTTGTATCAATTGAAGTACACGGTCCCAAAGAAGATAAGCATGGCCCGTCATGGTGTCCAACAGTGCCCATATGAACTTTATAGTCTAAGAAGGGAGTACGCTCGATTTCTCCTCGTTGAGGCAAAGTCCCAAAGCATCGAGAAGATTCCAAACATGATAGAATGACCCATGACTTCTTTGGACATGTCGACCAGGAGCCAGTCATCTAAATATAGGTAAACTTCTATGCCCTTCAGTCGGAGCTATGCGCAAACTACTACTACACATTTCGTGAATACTCTTGGTGCTGTCACAAGCTAAAAGACAGCACCTGGAACTGGAACATATCTAGTCCTATGGTAAAGCAAAGGAACTTCCGGAATGACTCTTTGACTGCTACGTGGAAATCTAGCAGTGGAGTACTGGTTCTTTGCTGCTGCAGCTGGTACTGAGAGGAACAGGCTGCAGCTTGTTTCTAAAAGTATGAAGGTTGATGTCTAAACCAGCGATGAGGTTGATATGATGGTTGCTGTTGAGGCTGCCCAATTCCCATCTTTTTAACTGTTGTTCTGGCCTTCTGTACGGAATCCATTTGGTCATCCATCTTAGAATTAAACAGACTTTCTTTGTCAAATGGTAAGTTTTCAATTCTAGAACAGGCCTCGGGTGTTAATCCTGCGGACTGGAGCCATGTAGGACACCTTAGTGCAACTGAGCCCACCAGTGACTTCGTGCAGCAATCTGCCTGATGACATGCAGTGTTGATTTGCAGACGTGAAAGTCGAACTGCTTCAGATTGGAACACTTTGGCCAATTCTCTCTGATCCTCTGACAAATAAGTGCATAGTGAATCCATCTTCTCCCACAAAAATAATTGTTAATGGGACATCAAGGCTTGGTAGTTCGCAACACGGAGTCCCAACACCACCGATGAATAAAACCTTCATCCCATGAGATCAAGTGTACAGCCTTCTTTATCCACCAGAGATGCAGGAGATCGTTGAGACCGACCCTGAGCTAATTCGACTATTACTGAAATGGGCCATGGGTGTGAGAAAAGGAACGCGGCATCCTTCCCTTGCACTTTATACATGGACTCTGATCTCTCTGATGTGGGAGCCAGACTATGTTTGCTTAACTGTTTGAAGAAGAGTTGGTAGAAAAGGGGTCACTACCAGTACGAAAGACTCAGAGTACACCGCCTCAAAGCCTGGGTCCTGGACCTTTTCCGTCGGCTGTTGCACCTCTAATTCCTAATGACTGCACCATTCGTAAAACTTGTTCTGAAAAATGGTCCATATCCTCCGAAGGGGAAGCTCTGGTTCAGGCACCTACCACATCATCAGGGGACGAAAAAGACAGTGGGACAGAAGAATAAAATGAGGAATCTGACTGATAGTGCTCCACTGAATCATGCCATAGTTCCATCCGATCAGCAATCTTTACTTGCTCACTCTGCTCCTGTACAGGTGGAGTTGGCAAGGGACGATTTTGAGGGGCCCGATCTGTGCTGTCTCTAGCCAGCTGCAAAGAAGTCAAGCGCGGAGGCACTGGAGGTGGCTGCTGAAAAACATCAGCATCTGGTGGGCGTGAAACTGAAGCTGATGGCCCCGATCTATATCGAGAAGCTGCTCCTAAATATCTTGCATGATCATAGTACAGATCATAATCTCTGCTAAGCGACCAGTCATCCCATTGATACGACCTTGGAGGAGGCATGGACCAGCTTGAGTATCGATCCCACTCCCGTTGAGGGGAGCCATGTCTACTGCAATATTTTTTGTCATAATACCAAAGGGGCAATCAGAACCGAAAGGGAGGATCCCCATGAACTGTGGAAGTGGTGGTCTTCCATACCAATAGGATTGCAATCCTCGATCACAGTATTGTGATCCTGGAGATTGAGAGCATCAGTCCCAAGAGCTGAGATTGGGTTGATGCCGAATGGGGTAAAGATCTCTAATCTCCCGCTCCAAGACCATAGATGGAGGATCCCACAGTACAGTGGCAGTCAGTACCAAAGGCAACGTCAGGATCAGTGAGTTTAAAAGAGGTGGGGGAGGAGGGATCCCTGACTCTGATGATCTTGGAGGGGTCTTTTAAACCTCCTATTTCCTCTTTTTCTTAGGCACCGCCTCCGTCGCCGGTTTAGCATACTTGGCCTTTTTGGAGATTTTCTTAGCCACTGAAACTACCAGCGAACAGCCAGGTGGGTCTACTCTCTCCACCTCCAATGAGGATCGAGGAGGAGAGGCTAATTCAGATCTCAGCATCTTCTCAGCTCCTGGGACCCCCAAATTAGATTCGGGCTTCTGGGTGTCCACCGCTTCAACAGCTTTTGCCACAGAATCGCCTTCAATCTATCGGAATGATTTTTACGAGCTTGCTTCAGCAAAGATTGGCAATGGTGACAAGTCTCCACAATGTGAGCCTCCCCAAGACAAAGAAGGCCTAAAGAATGACCCTCCAATGGTGGCAATTTGCTGCCACAGCGAACGCACTTTCTGAAGGAGGCCTTCAGTGCCATATGCCAATAACACAAACGCTATTCTAATTAGGAACACTTCCAGAGACATGCAACAAACTGTCTGCAACAGTTCATTACAATTTCGAGTCTCCTTTCAAACTCATGTTAATTCCGTTCACTTATTCATTTCAGCCACTGAAAAGGCTTTCCTCAGTCATTCCACAGCATGCAACAACCGATTAGATTCCCAGTGCTTTGCAACCACAATCTCTGAATCTGCTAACACATGTACAGTTACATACATCAGAGAAGTTGTTGTAGGTTTGTTTTTGTTTTTTAAATCAGCATCACAACGCCTCAACTTAATCAAAGTCATTCCAAAGAATAACACCATCTTTTTTCCACAACACTTTAACCCAGGAACACTTCAGACAAATCATGGTCACTGTAAGTATTTATTAAAACTGCATGTAGCAAGCACCATCGCAGAAGAGGCATTTCACCTTCTCTCACAAAGGATGAAATGCCTTCAAGACGGTGCTTAGTGCTTGTGATGTGTGTGGACCATCTAGAAACAAAACATGACTGCTTCACCTAAAAAACAATTGCTGCCTTTCCCAACTTGCTGCCCTCCAGATGGGTTGGACTGCAACTCCCACAGTTCCCAGCCAGCATGGCTGCATCCAATAAAGCACAAACGCAAGCATGTTCATGCCAGCTGCCTCTCCCCAATTTTCCCCGAATCCCCCCTGCCCCATCCCCATTCCAGGCTTTACCTGGAACCCTCAGAAGAAGCTTATTGTGGGACACAGAGGGATGCATCAGATTTATCTGGATTTAATTGATTAATCAATGGAAACTCTTGCGATCAATCACATAAGTTTTGTTTAATCAGGTGATGGTCCTAATTCCAAAAGGAAGTCTGAAGATATGGGGCTAAATCCAATGTTACACAAGCAGGCTTGTGTTTGTGCAACAGGAGTTTTCCTACCCATCTTCTTCCCTGCAGCCTCCCCACCACACACACCAAATTTTCAGAGGATCTCCCGGTCCTCTGAAGCAAATTTGGGGTGTGAGCAGAGGACTGCATGGGGGAAGGGAAATTTATTTAAAGAATTTAAAATATTTAAAAAATATTTAAAGTGTACTTCAAGTGACCATTTTTATTTTGAAGAAAAAAGCAACCATAGGCTCCCAAATCCACAACATGTTCCCAGTCCAGATCAGGGTCCTGTGCAGGTTGCATTCAGAAGATGGCACTCCAAGGTTGCTATTCAAAAGTCACAGTTTACTGCAAACAGCACCGTTAGGGGTAAATAACAGCTGGAGAGGCATGTTTTCAGAAGCAAACTGGCACAGAAACACAGTCAAAATCAGGGCCCTATGGCTACTATTCCTTCAAAATAAAAGCAGCCAGTTTAAAGAGGCTTTAAAAAAATGGGTTTATTAGAATAAGTAGTTTTGATTCTAGCCTAGCCTTCTCTCTTGACAAGCTATAGATCAGTCATCTGTCAACAGTTATGTTTTTTGTGGGGAACCATTCTACAAAGGAAGCCTTCTGAAGCGGTACACCTGAGACAAAGGAAGTGAAGGGGAGAATTTCTTTCAGTTCACAGAATGATATGAACATACAAAATTTGCACTTCCCAAAACAATATGAAAATTGGAACACGCTGCTCTTCCAGTATTAGCACTTCAGACTCTGTGATCCAGTTCCCTGAACCAAAAATGCATACAGAAATATGTATATTAGGGAGAAGTACACACAAAAGAATTTTTCATAAATTGAAGGAGATAGGAATATCAATATGCAATACCTCTTTACAGCTTGCAAAAAATACAATACTCTTCTTATTCAGGTGACTTCTCAAAAAGGAGTACAACATATTGACTTTTTGATGCAGTTCACAAACAATGTAGTTCTGTTCCAAAGTTGCTGGAGTGCTAAAAAGAAAAGTCATATGATAAACGTAAATACTATTACTATAATAATAATATTATTATTATTATTATTATTATTATTAACATTTGCACTCCACCTTTCCACTAATGGTGCTCAAGGTAGCTAACAGCATTAACAAAAATATATCATCAATGAAATACAACATTAAAAAAGATAAGGCTAAGTCAGGTAAGACATTAAGTGCGCAGTCCTATGGCCACTAGTCAGCAGCTATACAGCCATAGCATAGGTCAGTTCCCTGAGAACTGACCTTCACTCCCTCCTGCACTGCCTCATAGGCAGCGTGTAACGGCCCCTTGCTCCGTGCTCGGAAGAGGAGCACAGAGCGGCAAAAATGGGGCATTCTTGAGGACATGCCAGGGCAGGGAAGTCGGAAATCCAGTACAACACATCCAACGTGTTGTCTGGCCGCTGCTTCCCACCCTCCGACTTCCCGTGGCTAGACAGCCGAAATCGGCTGTCTGGCTAGAAATGCAGGGTGGCTGAAGGGTGGAGGGGACGATCCCCTCCATGCTTCTCCTGCCCTGCATGGGATAGGCAGTCGCCTCCAAGTTCGGAGGTGGCCGCCTATCCCGGTAGGATTGCTTCCTAAGAGAGCAATCCTATGGTCACTACACAGTGTCTAGATGGCCATAGGATTTTCAGTTTCAGTTTCCCAGAAACCGCACTCCCCACCTGCTCCCCCACTGCCTCGTAGGCGGGACGATTCTTCCCTGCCTCCACACTCGTAACTGCAGCGCAGAGTGGGTGAAAAGAAGGTACTCCCGGGGGTGGGAAGGGGAACACAGAAGCACTGTTACGTTTCCTATCCATCATCTAGCCTCCTCCCGCCCACCCCCCGTTCCAAAGCTCCCAGCTAGGCAGCCAAAACTGCAAATGCAGGGCGGCCAGAGTGCAGAGGAGAAGATCCCCTCTGTGCTCCACACACCCTACATTGGATAGTGCAGAGGAGAAGATCCCCTCTGTGCTCCACACACCCTACATTGGATAGTGCAGAGGAGAAGATCCCCTCTGTGCTCCACACACCCTACATTGGATAGTGCAGAGGAGAAGATCCCCTCTGTGCTCCACACACCCTACATTGGATAGTGCAGAGGAGAAGATCCCCTCTGTGCTCCACACACCCTACATTGGATAGTGCAGAGGAGAAGATCCCCTCTGTGCTCCACACACCCTACATTGGATAGTGCAGAGGAGAAGATACCCTCTGTGCTCCACACACCCTACATTGGATAGTGCAGAGGAGAAGATCCCCTCTGTGCTCCACACACCCTACATTGGATAGCTGGCCAACTTCGAGTTCGGAGGCAGCCAACTATCCTGATAGGATTGCGCCCTAATAACATCAGTACAAACAACCAGTTAAAACCAACCATCATATTTATAGGTCAATTTGTGGGTCCAAGGATGTTTGAAATAAAAAAGTAATTTGTCTGCTAGCAGAAGGTCACACAACACTAGATAGAACTTCTTTGACGAGGACTTTGAGAGACTGGAGGTGGGAAGTTCCTCTCGAGTTCCCCCCAAATACACTTCAGATGTTGGCAAGATACAAAGAAAGACTTCTCCTGAAGATCTGAAAACCTGGGCAGGCTCATACGGGAGAACGCTGTCTTTCAGTTAACCTGGTACCAAGGCATGCAGGGATTTGTAGATCATAACCAGCGCACTGACACATTAAGTAAGGTTCTTTATTAAGGAATATAGACAAGAATGTAATTCTCCCTGCATCAGACTAAGGGTAGCATGTGACATAACTCAGCCATAATTCCTTGTCTTCTCTTCCTTCTGATGCCTTCCAAGAACATAAGAAGAAATGTGCTGGATCAGACCAAATATCTATCTAGTCTATTATTCTGTTCCCACATTGACCAACCAGCTGCTTGTGGGAAGCCTACAATTAAGACATGAGAGCAATAGCACCCTTCCACTTGCGTTCCCCAGCAACTGATATACAGAGGCATATTGCCTCTGATACTGGAGCAAAAATATAACCATATAGTAGCCATTGAAAGCCTTATCCTCCACCAGTAATATTATCTTACCCCCATTCAAAGAGTAGCTGTTTGACCGGCATGTGACATTTCCATTTGAACATAGTGATTTGATGGTAAGCAACATCAGGCAAAGTCAGTCTTGCACTATAAAAATGCAGGAGGACAGCATCTCCTTCTACCCCTGTCATGGTCCTGCTACCCAGATGGTAGTTTTCAAATGGGAACAGGAAGTCAAAGGTTTCCTGTAATGGCAGTGTCTGGCAGCAAATAATGGATTAATTAACCCATGAACTGTGGGGATGTGCACCACATCTAAGCCACTTTGTTTCCACTGGTGGTCTCCCGAGTGCAAAATATGCAGTCTCCACTGAGCTCTGGCAGAAAGCAACACCATAATCCAGTTTACAAAGTGAAATTAAACAAGGATACTTTCTAATCGGACTTCGTGTTTGCTCGTGTAACATTTTGTGGAGATATGCCATAGGCATCTTAAATTAGTCCTGAGGTTTTAAAAAAAGAAGGTGCAGCCAGCCCACCCCCCACCCCCCAGGTTCCAAACTATGGAAACGCTTCCTTATATCCTTCCACTGTGGAACCTGGAACCATTAAAAATATCTGCAGTATTTTATTTAAGTTGCTACTTCCTTTACAGAAATTACAGTGTTCTGTAGTGATTTGATTCAGCCCACTGCTCTGTAAATTAAGCAACTGACATTGCTGCCTTGTACTAATTCTGCTTAGAACTTTTCCCCCCCTGTTCTGGTAAACTGATGAAATACTGGTTCTCAAGGCAGTAATTCCTGTCGAAAAAGAAAGACTCCATTTACTTTTGCTTGGTTTTATTGTCTAATTCTAGCTACTAGAATATTTCAAGAGAGAAAGTAGAAGTGCTATCAAAAAGACATTTATCTTTGCTCATCAGGAAGAGAAAAACCCCTGCAAGCACGTGCATAAAATCAGAAATCAGAATCTAAGTAACTCTGTTACATTTTATACAAGCAGGGATGGGCAATTAGAAGTCTAGGGGCTAGATCTGGTCATTTTTTACGGACTCAGCAGCCCAGCCGAATTCCAATCGAGGTACAATAAAAGGTTTGTCATTGTATGACAGGTACAAGGGCAAAAGTATTTTTCTGGCAAGAAACAGAGATCTCTCACATTTTGATGTTACTACTCTTTCTGAAAGAGCAACATAAGATATGTAATCATCATCATCATCATCATTATTATTATTATCATCATCATCAAATCCTTTGCAAACAATAGCTCTGCAATCCTTACAACCCTCTGAGTTATAGTCAGTATTATGATGAGGAGGCCTGAGGCTAAGAGAACAGGGACAGAATTGCCTTAAGTAGGAAGAGGCTGTGGTTCAGTGGCAAAGCGCACGCTTTGCATACAGAAGGTTCCAGGTTCAATACCAGCATCTCCAAGTAGGGCTGGAAAAATTTCTGCCAGAAACCCTGGAGAGTTGCTGCCAGTCAGTGTCGACAATACTGGGCTATATGGTCTGACTCGATCATGGTCTGACTCAGTAAAGGCAGTTTCCTATGTTACTAAGCACGGAGTTCTCCTGGATATTCCGTCCTGTGTGCTTCCATCAGCATCTGAGGTCCTGCTCTCCTCCCTGCCTCTACCAGCCAACTCATTTCTCTCCCCACCCTCGTCCCCAGGCAATTTCTCTCTTTCATCCCAGATCACCACACACACACACCACACACTCAAATGATCCCCATCCATACACACACACACACACACACACACCATGTATGTGTTGGGGAGGAGCCGTAGCTCAGTGGTAGAACACCACCTTGCATGCAGAACGTCCTGTGTTCAATCCCCAGTGTCTCCAGAGAGGGCTGGAAAAACTCCTGCCTGAAACCCTGGAGAGCCGCTGCCAGTCAGTGTTGACAATACTGGGCTTAGATGGACTAATGGTCTGATTCAACATAAGGCAGCTGCCTATGTTCCTATCATGCATGCATGCATGCACTGTATTTCTATACCACCCCACAGGTGAAGCTCTCTTGGCAGTCCACAAAAACTAAAAACCATTAAAATACATTATATAAAATATAGAAACCATTTACATAAGGACATAAAAACAGATAGCACACACAACGAACAGCATGTATCTTAAAACAATTTAAAATACTCAGCCAAAGACAATCCAGGACCTGATTAAAAACTCATTATATGCTGCCAAACACCTGAGAGAAGAGAGCAGTTTCAACCTGGCGGCAAAAAGATAACAATGCTGGTGCAAGGCAGGCCTCGTCGGGTAGATCATTCCATAATTGGGGGGCCACCACCAAGAAGGCCCTAGGAACATACGAAGATGCCTTAGAGAGAGTCAGATCATTGGTAGCAGCAGAGGGTTGAAAGAGTTACAGCCCAGCCCGAACCAGCTCCACTCAGAAGAATGTAGGTAGATATATTGACGTTCTATGGCACAGCGGCAGCTGACCATGTTAGGCAACACACTAGTCCTGTTGAAATGCGGGAGAGTTCTCTCCTCAGCAACTTGTTCCCAATAATCCAAACAGTCTTTAAAAAGAGGCTAGCCAGCCAACAGAGCTTATGAGCCCAAATAAAGCTTGTAGATCAGATGTGGGGAAGCCTGTGACCCTCCAGATGTTGTTGGACTACAGCTTCCACCAGCCCCAGCTACCATGGTCAAAAATGCTGAGGGATTGGAGCTAGTTAGTCATACTTACAGTAGACCCACTGAAATCAGCGGGGCTTAAGCTGGTCATGATTAACTTACACCCCATTGATTTCAATACGTCTCCTCCAAGTATGACTAACTCTGGATCCAATCCGAGCTTGAGCTGTTGTCCAACAATATCTGGAGGACCAAAGGTTCCGCACTCCTGTTGTAGATTAACAACATCACCACCCAGAACTGAGGCTTCGTTTGGAGCAGAGAACTAGGTGAGCAGAAAGGCCTGCTCCACACTTGAGAATCACGGACACTCCAGCATGATGTGATTAGTAGTCGGGGGAATGCCACAAGCCACGCACAGGGGTGGGGCACTCAGAAGCAAGACCCACTGCTTTCAACAGAACTTACTACGGTCACAGTCCTAAGCATGCATACTTGGAAGTCTGTATTATGCCTTCAGCTATCCAACTGGTATTTAATTGGATTGTTACGGGGTATCCTGCACTTACTATTTTCTGGTCACACACAGACGCCTCTGAGATAGGGTGGGCTGGATCAAATAAAAAATTATTTGGGCTGGCTTTTGACAGCTGCACAGTTAAGCTGGTTTCACCTATTTTAAATTGGATCTTTTATATACTACGTTTAGCTCACAGCTCCCTGCCTAAAGGCCAAGAAGTTATATACTGAAGTGATTATACAGGACTTGAAATGACAGAGCAGCACTTGAAGCAAAAAATTCTATGACCACACTTTTGACTAGCCATATTAATTTTATTTTCTGTGTGTACACGTGTGTGTGTGTGAACAAGAATGTGCACACATGTATGTGTGTGTATGTATGTTGTGAGACAGTGTGGATGTGTTCGTGTCTGTGAGAGAGACAGAAAGAGCACACACTTTCTGGCCTGTTTTATCACAAGCACATCCTGAGGTTGGATAATAGTACTTCCCTTCCTGAATTGCATTTATTTCTTTGAAATAGTGAATTAAATTTATTTCATTGAGCTCTAAAAGGACAGGGGGGTTCCTACCTGAACTTTGCTTTTTCATGCACCCAAACATATTCCGGATCTTTCAAGCTCAGGCGGGCCAGGTCCTTCACAGATTTGGTTTGTGTGGCTGAGAAAAGCAGCGTCTGGCGTTTCTTGGGAAGGTTTTCTATGATCGCATTCATCGTATCAGCAAAGCCCATGTCCAAAATTCTGTCGGCTTCATCAAGTACTGGAATGAGAAAGGCTGGCTGGAGGGAACTGGATTTTCTTTTTAAAGCTTCTAACCTTCAGACAGAGGGCAAGACTAATTTCCCCACTGATACCAGGGGCTTACCCACATGAAATGTATTGCTCCAAAATATACAGGACAATGTGTTGGCGTTAACCCATGTGGTCTCCATTCCCATCCTGTTGACTTATAGCCCCAGCTGAAACATGGTGGGTTGTTTCCAGATTCAGGGCCTTCCCTATTTTGTGTCATAGCCCCAGCTTCAAGCTGTGACCAGGGCACTGATTCATAGAATCATAAATTTGGAAGGGATCTTGGAGATCTTCTAGTCTAGGGGTGGGGAACCTCAGATCCAGGGGTCAAATCTGGCCCTCCTGGGGTCCCAATCCAGCCCTCCAGCGTTTCCCGAAAGGCCACAACCCCTGACCCCAACCACTAATTGTTGGCAGTTTCCCAGCTTTTGTGCAGTTTTCCCTGCATTCTAAAAAAGTGGGAAAACCTAAGACTTATCATACTGGCAGTAAGAGCTTTAAGCTACAATATGCTGGCATTTTTGTATTTTTGCCCCATCCCTTTTCTCTTTGGCTCTGTCTGCCGCTGGAACACGCCCCCTGAAAGCTTCCATGAAATTGATTTCAACCCTAAGGCTGAAAGAGGTTCAGCACTCCAGATCTAGTCCAACCCCCTGCTCAAATCAGGCTCTGCTATGCAGCTATGTCAGGGTTGGGCCCAGACTCCCTGTGGAGACTGGGGAATCAGAATTAGAATCAGAGTCGGAAGAAGAGACAGGCCAGGGAGCAGGGGAGGAAATTCCGCAAGAAGCTCAGGAGACAGACAGGAATCTTCTCACAGGCGCATTAATCAGTTAGAGTCAGATACTGCTTCTCCCTCTGTGGAAATTCAGCAACTTGCAGAAGGGGAGGGGGAGAACTTGGCAAATACATGGGCCAGAAGTCACTCGAAGAGGGCGGAGCAAACGAGAGAATTTAGGCATTTTACACATGAGACAGTTAGGGGAAGACTCTTCCTGAGGGCGGGGCTGAGGAAGTCTTTCTAGTTCTGTGTGAAATGGGTAATGCTAGATTTGCAGCAACTTTCTATCCTATAGTAGCATGCCTCTCAAAGAGAACTTCAAGTAGGTTAATTAAGGCTAAGCAATTTAGTCAGATATTAGAATCTGAATTGTTCAAAGACTGGCAGTTCTGCATAATAAAAGCCTATTGGAGATTGAGTCTTTGTCTGGTGACTACTGGCAGATGGCCACCCAGCCTCTGTTTAAATACCTCCAGTGAAGGAGAACCCACCACCTCCAGAAGTGGTCTATTCCACTGCTGAACAGCTGTCATTGTTAGGACATCTCTCCTAATGCTTAACTGAAACAGTGGAAGCTGAGGTGCCCAGAAGCTCTGGGACAGGGGTTATGGAGGCCCCAGACACAGACCCTGACACCAATCCAGGCTCTAGTCCCCAAGTCCCTGCCTCCAAGATGGAGCTCCTGGGATGGAACCCTTATCCCCAGGGACCCCTCTATCTCCGGGCCCCAGCTGGCAAAGATGACTATGCCTCCAACTAGATGTAAGCGAGTGCAAGGATCCAGGCACAAGGACTTCTTCTTTGGTGGTGGGCTCTCCCACACTGGAGGCATTCAAGACGAGGCTGGACAGCCATCTGTCAGGGATGCTCTGACTTGGATTCCTGCATTGAGCAGGGGGTTGGACTCGATGGCCTTGTAGGCCCCTTCCAACCCTACTATTCTATGATTCTATGATTTAAAAATCTCCCTTCACTCCTGGCAGACCCTGGACAGGTAGCCAGGCCAAGGGAAGAGATCAGGACTCCACTGGGCTCCAGATCTCACTGAACCAAGTTTATTTATTTATTTATTTGTTTGTTTGTTTGTTTGTTTAAAATATTTGTATCCTGCCCTATATCATTAAGTTGTCAGTCTGGAGCTGCCTGAGGCTCCAGCCCAACGCTCCCTGCTACCAGCTCTCCGGGCTGGCAAGCAGGCTGATGGATTGCACAATCCTGTGCATCCTTTCTGAGAAGCACGTCCTGCTGCATTCAGTAGGGCTTACTGCCAGGTAATGGCGCATGAGACTGCAGACAGAGCTACAGCTGCCCTCCTTACGAGTGAGCGCCTACAGCTTGGTTGGCTCCCCCAGAACCCTCTCTTGCCACGAGGGATCCCGGTCGCAGTCAGGACAGGACATTTTACCCCCTTGGTCATGGAACTCCCTCCAAGCGAAGCATTCAGGCCTTCAAGCTGTTAAGAAAAAGGAGCAGGGGCAAGACGTATCTTTTTAGAAAGGCTGTTACAGTCTAGACTGCACCACTGGAAGCTTTAATAGAACTTAAGGTTGGGCCAATGGCTTTCACTGCAAGTGTTCTGAACAGAAGTCCATATCTGAATTTGCATTAATCCTGCTCAGGGAAAAACGGCTTCAAACAAACATTTTATGCTTACTCAGCATTTGCAGATTAGAGGCATGGAAATATGATGTTTCATCCATGTGCTGTAAAAGTCGACCAGGAGTACATATGAGTATGTTTATATTGTGGATTCTGTCCGATTCTTGTTTCAAGTCCTGAAATATCAGACAGATTTGAGGGTTAAGATGGATAATTTCAGAATATATGCTTCTCACACAGGAAGTTCTATAAAAGGCAAGATGCAGCAGGTCACAGCAGAGATCCAACCATTTCCCCCATGCAACTGCACACGGTGCACACGCATGCCTTGCGGTGGCATGGAGAAACTCACTGGAACTGCACAATGAGCCACAGAACACAGAAAACTTTCCAGATGGAGTAGCCTCCAATCTGGGGCATTTTCAAGCAGATGCCACATCACAGCTTGTTTACATGAACTGAACCTCTCTAGAGCGTCCCTTGCACAAACAGATACCAACTTCACAATCAAAACATTTTCTGGAAAGGCTTTAGTGTAGGACTATGGAACCTCAGAGGGTGGGGCCTACAAGCTTCACCCCTTGGAGGAATCCCCACTGTTCTCTTGGATCCCAGATTGAAGATAAAAGCAGGGATGTGGTCCACAGGGACTCCGCCAACGCTGGGAGGAATGGCCGCTCTTCCCAGCACTGGCCAAGTCTTCCTTCGCGCACCAACAGGGACAGCGCAAGGCATGCGGAGGAGGCGCCAGCTGAGTCCCCTTCTCCGTGCTAGGAGAGGCATGGAACTTCATGCATCTCTCTGCACAGAGAAAGGAAAAATGGGGGAGGTGGGGCAAAGACATGGAGGGCACTGGTGCTTAAATGTGTGTTTGACTTTGACAGCTTTTAACTGCCAGGGCATACAGGTATGATGGGAAACGGTTAACACAACTTTGTTTTAGTCAGCATGCACGTTTTCTTGAAAGGATGTTCCGCCAGGTTCAATGGAACTTCCTTCCAAGTAACTCTGGTAGAACATGCAATTTCCAAATCAAACCATAAGGACAGGGTTATGTAGGATGGAATTCAGCAGAGATCTTCTGTCTAAGCCAGCCTTGTAAATTAGTCCATAAAAGTTGCCAGCCGCTGGAGGCTGGTGGAAGAGGGACAGAGAGATCTGTCCCTCCTACAGAAGCCCACGGAATTTCTATGCTGGGGCAGAGAAGGGTTTGAGCACTTTATCCTTTCTCCACCAACCCCTTCAATCACTTGCATGGAATTCCATGCACTTGCCTGCATGTGATTCTTTCTCGCATACCAGGCTATTTAAATACAAGGCTGTTCTAAACAACCTTAAAGATGGCAGGCACAAAAACACAAAGAAGTGACAGTCAAGAAACAAGGGAGAAACACAACAACGATGAATGCAGGCATTCCCATACTTTCACTTCAATGCGTGGCATCTCTCCCTTGGCAAAGTGCATCGAATATTCCCACACTCAAAGAAATACTAATTATAAAAATAGGGGGAAGCAAACCTTTCCACCGATGATAAGGCCTGCTGAGAAGTCGTGATTCTTCCCCACCTTACGCAGAACCTCAAATGTTTGGTATGCCAACTCTCTGGTAGGCGATATTATCAAAACTCCCAACCCATCCATGGAAGTCCACTGCTGGCGGTATAAGATTTCCAGAGCCTGAACAGTTACAAAATGCTAATTAGAAAACCTATCAAATTCCTTCATGGTGTGCTTTAAAAAAATAAAATAAAACAGAGCAGCCAGGATAATATATTTTCAACATCTCTACATGGACAGATTACATGCATATTACAATTTTAAGCTTTACAACCATATTTTAGTTTGCCTCAAAGGGTACCAGTGATACATACTTAAAAATATCTAATTAAGTATCTGAACTTCCGAAGATCAGGACTTGGCTAGGAAGCAAAGTGATCATTAGGTGCGCACCAATGTCCCACATGCTCAGAGAGAACACCACCAGCGTTCCTTCCAGCTGTAGAAGGAGCTGCTTTGGAAAAGCGGATCTCAGAAGCACCCTACAGAGCTCATTTAAGCCATGATCCAAAAAATAACAGAGGATCATTTATACACCACTGGTCTGATCTGGAAGGCTGTTATTTAGAAGGTTGATATTTAAGCAGCTCAATATGTGGCTTCAGCCCAGATATTCGAGCCGATGTTTCAGAGTATATAATTCATATCATACTTCTCAAAATTACCAACTGTTACAGCTGAGGACTTCAGAGGAAGAGGAAGCAGCAGCAAACCTTCCACTGTGTTTAGATCCAACTCCATGATCCGCTAAACTTCGTAACTAAGTACCTAGTGCCTGAGTTTTCTTTTTTTCCTCCTCCATCCTAATCCCTTTTCCTTTCTGTCATGACTTTTAAACTGTAAGCCTCCAAGCAGGGACTGTCTTATTTCTTATCTTTGTAAGCCCCTCTGGTAGGCTTTTTGGCTGGAGGGCAGGATAAAAATGCTATAAGTAAATAAAATTGCCAAAATCCTAAAACAGAACAGAATTATGGAGCTATGCATGTTAGATCTCTTTACTTCCATGTAAGCGTGCACATCCCCAATTCGGACTGGGACCACATCGCTGGGGGGGGGGGGGGAACCTTTCCACTCCACCTGCTTTTTTGGTGAAATTTCTCACACACACGCACGCACGCAGGGAAGTTTTTTAAAAAGGATCTATTGGCTGCAATGGAGCCTTTTTTCCATTTTTAAACACACCCGCGGAGTAGAGGTTTTCCTCTGCAAAATCTGATTACACAAAAAGGCCAAACTAAACATTCTCTTTAACACTAATTCTGAAGCTATAGCAGGTTCTATAGCAGTTCTCAAGCTTCTCTGTGTGGAAGAGACTGTACAAGCAGAATAACATCTTTGAGTTTTGTTTAATTTCTCTGACGTAGCGCTCTCGTGCAGGGTGTAAGACAGCCCTTCTGTATCTGGAAGGACATCCCTAGACCCAACTCAATTATTTTTATATTAGGTTACAATGTAATCATTACACTCTAATATAATAATCGCCCTAGTATTACTCCCTTTTATATACCAGCATTCTCTGAAAACACAAATAATGAGAGTAGTCAAAAAGGGCGGGGAAAGCGACTTGTAACACTTTTAATATGCTGCACAGAGAAAGTGCAGGATGTTGTTCTATTGAGATCTTTTAAGAAAAGGTATCTGCAATGCCTGCAACAGGCATCTGCAATGAACTAAATATGCTATCTTTTATAGGGGAGAACTGCACTATTAGAAACACCAAATGTCAGGCAGGTGACCATGCTACAAAGATCTCCTCCACGAGCTAGCTTTCTATGTGCAAGGCATTTTTAATATTGGGAGGTGGGAATTCTAACAGCCCACTTTTAAGTGGTACAGTCCAACAAGGGCTATACCATATAATTCTACAATTCATGTAGCTTGGCTCATATGATAGGAAAATAGGACTAAGATGCCCATGTTAGGCCAGCATTAACATAATCAATACAAAAGCACTTTATCCTGCTATGCCTATGAGCATCTACTAGATAAAAATATAAAAAAGAGTAGATAAAAAATCATCACCTAGGGAGGTGGTGGGCTCTCTCACACTGGAGGCATTCAAGACAAGGCTGGACAGCCATCTGACAGGAATGCTCTGACATGGATTCCTGCATTGAGCAGGGGGTTGGACTCGATGGCCTTGTAGGCCCCTTCCAACCCTACTGTTCTATCATTCTACGAGTGTCAAATATAAGCACTGTGAGAGGCCCTGTTGGCAAAAGGTTCCACGGGCAAACTCTGTATTTGGCCAGTTAACCTTTTAATAAAATGCAATACATATTGGCTTACAGCACGATATGCAGCAAGGAGATGCATTACTTACAGGTACAAGGAAAGCCAAGGTTTTGCCTGATCCTGTCTTTGCAGCTCCCAGCACATCTTTACCCTGTAATGCCAAACCTGTGGTCTGCCTCTGGATTTCAGTCACCATGCGATACTGAGCTTCCTGCAAGCCTGGTGGACAGAAGACAAAAACTATGGTTTTAACATGCTTGCAATCAACCATTTATCAGGGTTTAGCAGCATGTGTGATGGGGCTGCTCTAGCTAGCCCCACCCCCATCATGGTCACACCCACTAACTGTGTATTCAGCAAGTATGAAAAGGGGCACTACAAATGTACCAACATATATGCAAAATGCAAGGGGGATTCTGATTGGCTCAGCATGCAGAGAAGCTCTATGTACATGGGTAGGGGCAATTCCCACAGTTGCTAATGGGGCCCCCTCGTGGTCCCGAAACCCCTTCACGTGTCCTTTTAACATGTATTGGGGCGGGGTGTCTGAACCTCCCTCTAGTCACCTGTGATGAGCAAAGGGTGACTTACTGGCGACCAGACAACGGACCGTTTATAAACTGGAAGAGACCTGATGGGGGGCAGGGGTTGTTTGGGGGATTCAGTGCACCACAAATGACTAAAGGGCATGTGGGCTAGTAAACATTCCTGTGGACGTCCTTGCAAGGCTAAGTTTTTGCATCTGATATATGGAGATTGTTGTCTTCACTACAAAAATAGTGAAAGCAATAAAGGCTTACCGAATCTTGCTTGTAGTTCATCATGTACAATAAATGCAAATGTGTCTTATTTCATCACATATAAGTACAGCAACAGATGTCTACATCTGCCACACATGACAAACTACATGTGGGAATCATCCAAGCCCCTATATGGAAGTGACTTCCATGCAGGAAATTTTATTTTGGACTGGAACAGACTTTATTACTTGCTATTTATAAACTATCTTTAACCTGCTAATAAAGCAGGTTTATAAATAACTATTGCCTCATTACTTACAGGCCAGTAAAAACACCTCTAGGTGACTAGGCAGAGAACCTTTATAAAAAGTTTATGGGGGAGGAGTTACTAGGCCAAAAATGACTAAAATAAGGTCATGTAGAAGGGTGGGCTAATAACTTATCAGCAAAGCTGCCATAAGGACACTAACAAAAGTACTGTGCTTACCTTTCAGTGTTTTCTTGGACAATGGGAAATCCGAAAATCTGACAACTTCATTTGCATTTATCTGAAATTAAGCAACAAGAAACAAAACCCAGCTCAGTAGGTTTTAAAATATTAAGTGAAATATGAAAAAAATCTCATTTAGGCTAGTAATGCTAAAGTCGACGTAGGTCAAGAGGGTTTAACTCAGTCCTCTCTCCTCCCGAATCTCTGAATTACATGGAATTAGCTGGCATAAGAGAGATTTTGAAGTGCTGTCAATACTGTTAGAGATCCAACGTTATCTCAAGAACTGCACTGTTACATGTGAGAAGATACAATCTGAGGTAGGCTGTTTTCTTAAACAGATCTACAGTACTATCCTATGCATGTTTACACAGAAGTAAGTCCCACTGAGTTCAGTAAGGTTTACAGCCAACTAAGTACATGCAGGATTGCAGCCTTAACCCACAACCTCAAAACACTTCTAAGAGAGCAATCCTATGGTGCCAGGGTGAGCATCTCAGGGGTCATAGGATGGCTCAGAAAACCCCTTCTTAGGTCAGTGCTCCAACCTTGGAAGGGGGAGTCAGAGATTCCCCACCCCCACCCCTTATAGCCAGCGCAGAGAGAACTGCACTGGGTGCCTCTCTGAGGTTGGAAAATTAACCTCGGAGTGAAAGGGGGATTTTCTAGTGAGCAGGGAGGGGAGGAGACCGGAAAGGCCAGGATACAACTTATCCCAAGCCTCCTCCAGCCTCCTTCCCTCCCCCTCCAAAGCACCCTAGCTAGATGGGCTGAAAAACCCATCTAGTGAAAATAAAGAAGATCAGAGGACAGTGAGTCATAGATTGTCTCTTCAGCCCAACAAGGCACAGGAATCTAGGAAGCTTCTGAGTTCAGGGGCTTCCAAGCAGCAGGGGTGCAATCCATAGTAAAATAAAGAGATTAGGTCCAGGGCTGTATATTCTTGCATTTCAACGGAAATGCCATGCAAGTACTAGATCAGGACCCTCAGCTTTCATTTTTAAAATAACATTTTTAGGCCTGGTGGCAGGCTTCAACAGTGCCTCTCCTCGCCATGGCAAAGCTGCACGGCCCTCTCCCAGCCTTCCTCCCAACTTGGATCTACAGAGGCGGGCAGAGGCAGCTGTGGCGGTTGTGCAGCAGCTCCCAACACTTACCCAGCCCCACGGCCCAACACCTACCCAAGCTTCCTCCTTGGGAGGAAGATTGGGCATTGCTCGGCAGCTGTGCGGCCAAAGCCCCTGGAGAGCCTTGACCCACGCAGGGCCAAACTGGCAAAAAGCAGAACAAAAAGAAAAAACACTGCTCTTTCCTGACCCAGAACAGGAAATATGGGTGGAGGACAGTTGGATGCCACTGCCCAGAGGTGCAGCACCCAACCAGCCACTCTCGCCACTGGTCCTTCCCTCAGGAAAGAACATAGCCTGGAGATGAGGAGAACTAGAGGTTGGTGATTATAATGTAGAGAAGGCCAAGCCAAAAATTATAGACCTCTGCCTCTGTGAGCAACGCATAAAAAAGTAAGGTCAATGCCTGACAAAACTGTGGGAATCAGAGGGGATCCTATACGGCCCTTTTCAGTTTCCCTCTGTTCCTAAACCCCCCGTGTTCTGTTTCTGTGAGTGACACAAACATCCCTCATCAGTCAAAGCCTGAAGTGATCTTGCAATACATCGAAATCGGGTGCAGAACCTCATGCCCAAGCCTAAATCTGACCAAGTCCCCTTCCCGTGGCTCCACCCCCTTTTCCCCTAACCACTAATTGTTGGGTTTTTTCCCAGCTTTTGTGCAGTTTCTCCCCCCATTCTAAAAGGTTGACATGCCTCTCCCAATGCTTAGCTACTGGAAGTAAGAGATTTAAGGTGCAATCCTATGCATGTTTAGACAGAAAAAAGTCCTACAACTCCCAGGATTCCCCAGCCAACCCTTAAGCTAAAATATGCTGATATTTTTGGCCCCGCTGGCCACTGGAATGCAGCCCCCCAAGAGCTTATTTCAAATGGAATTCAGCCCTCAGGCTGAAAGAGGTTCGATTCCACCATGTTTTTGACACGGTTCCTCTTTAACAGTGAGCAACTTTGGAGGAGTAATTTCAAAGTCTCCCAAATGTTGCTGAAGTGATTATTTAAGAAGGATCTCTGCTTGCTGTAGCAAATGCTTTTCTAGTAAAATAGTTCTGGGAATAGAAACTAGCTGTGATGATAGTGTGGCGTAGTGGCTAGAGTGTTGGACTGGGAGCCCAGAGATCCGGGTTCTAGTCCCCACTCAGCCATGGAAGCTCACTGGGTGACTTTGGGCCAGTCACAGACTCTCAGCCCAACCTACCTCACAGGGTTGTTGTTGTGAGGATAAAAGGGAGAGGAGGAGGATCATGTAAGCCGCCTTTGGGTTCCTTGCAAGAGGAAAAAAGGCGGGATATAAATGCAATAAATAAATAAAAATAAAATATAAGAGCTGTTGTGGTGGATGAAACTGGCAACATTTTAGGAGAAGCTCTACATTCTCAAAGTGAGGTTCATTTCAAGTAAGAAGGCCTTACTGTTGGTGAATATACAGCTTTAAGTGCTGCTTAGGTTGAATATCATTATAATGTTGTTGTCATTTATATGTATCAGAGTACTGAAAGGTGTTGATCCTTAAAGCATTTGCTCTGGAAGGAACACCAGAACTGTTGTGAACCACCCAGAGAGCTTCGGCTATTGGGCAGTATAGAAATGTAATGAATAAATGAATAAATAAACAAACATCCAGTAAGCACACCCAACTCCAATATTTGCAGTTCCACAGAACGAAATGCATGTGCATGCATGGGCTTTAAAAAAAAAAAGAGGAAATGATGCTATCTCAACATATTTCAACCTTCCCCCCTCCCCCCAAAAACCAGCATCTAATTTTCATTAGGACTCGAGCTGCAGAGATAAAAACTGATTACAGACCTGCCACACATAGAAATCTTAAAACTCACAGATATATCTTCAGAATAAATCTGTCTAATTATTTCCACTCTTGGGATAAGGATATACACATAAATTAAAGGCAGTTGACATTTTTGTACTCTACATTTCTCTCACAGCACTGTACATGCCATTGATTAAAAATCCTATTATTGGCACGTAAAATGCCAATTGGGCACACCACTGTAGTTTAATTTTCTGGGAGCTAAAAAATATTGGCCGTTTCAGAAAAGAGGTTTTGATATTAACAAAGGAAGTATTTTAGAAGCATAAAGGAAGAATGAAATTACTTCAATGTGTTCAAATGCACAGAAAGGCGGGAACTAGTTTGTAAAGCATAATACGGTGGTATCTGGAATAACAGCAGTATTAATTCATTGTAAACAACATATAATGCTTTGAGTATTTCAACAGCTTACATGGATTGAAGTTGAAAATCACATTTACACAAGACATGTCTTCTACAAAGCAAGATGGATTCTGCTAAATGTAAGCATTTCATAAATCTAGGGTCGGGAATATGTTACCTCCAGATATTGGTAGACTGCAGTTCCCATCAGCCCTAGCCAACATAGCAAATGGTGAGGGATAATGGAAGCTGCAGTCCAATGATATCTGGAGGACTACATGTTCCCCACCCTGGTCATGAATGATGGAAATAGTGTTTAAAAGACCAGCCGCTGTCATAGAGACTGGCAAACACACTTCCTGCCAAGCAAAACTGACGGCCACCAGAGGAGCCAGGTGCACGGAAAGCATAATAAGAGCCTTGCTGGATCAGGACCAAGGCCTACCTAGTTCACCATCCTCATTCCCACAGTAGCCAACCAGATGCTTTTGGGCAGCCCGAAAGCAGGACGTAAGCGCAACAGCACCCTCCAGCTCATGTTCCCTCACAACTGGTGTTGCAGGCCACACTGCCTCTGATACTGGAGGTAATAGACAGCCATCAGCTGGGTTCACACAATACGACAAGCCCGAGTGTGCGCTGTCGTTGAATCATGGGTTGTTGTGTTGTGCAAAACCAGCCATGCTAACAAACCACAGTTAGTTAACCACGAACAACCCACAAAAGGAACCCATGGTTTGTTGTTGAGTTGTAAACTGTGGGTTGTTCATGGTTAAGAGACCGTGGTTTGATAATGCGGCTGGGTTAACACAACAACCCATGGTTCAACAACCACCCACAGTTCAACCAGTACTCTGGCTTGATATGTTGTGTGAACCAGGTCATCATGACTAGTAGCCACTGATAGCCTTATCCTCCATGAACTTGTCTAATCCCCTTTTAAAGCCATTTAAGAGAGTGACCATCACCACACTTTACCACAGCAAATTCCATGCTGTGTGCTGTATGATATATGCTGTATGGTGGGAGATTCAGGACAGATTGGTGGGAGAATCTGTCCTGAATCTCCCACCATGCAGCTTCACTGGATGACCCCAGGTTCTTGCATTATAAGACAAAAACCTCTCTGTCGATTTTCTGCATACCATCCATAATTTTATACCCTGTTATCATGTCATCGTTCACTCAACGCCACAATGTCCTTCTGCTGGTGGACACATCAAACCCATCTACCTTTCTCCCTAACATACTAGTTTTCTATGTGGAGGAATTTTATTCTTACGATTGCACAGGAATGTATTGTGCTATATATACATGTGACACACATAAGATGGAAAGCAAAACCTAATGTTGGCTTCCCAGTATATGTACACACACATTCAATCATCAAACACAATCAGTACGTGCCACTACCTGCAACCATGTGCCACAGGTGGCACAGGCAGTGGGTAACTCTGGCAAATGGGGGGGGAAGGTTGCAGGAGAGGGGCTGGAGCAACTCCTCTATGAGGGAAGGTTACAACAGCTGGGATTGTTTACCTTGGAGAAAAGGCAAGTAACAGATGACATGATAGAGGTGTACAAAATTATGCATGGGGTGGAGAAAGTGGATAGGGAGACATTTTTCTCCCTCTCTCATAATACTGGAACCCAGGGTCATCCCAGGAAGCAGATTGGTGGGAGATACAGGACAGATAAATCTTCATACAGCACATAGTTAAACTATGGGATTCGCTACCACGGGACATAGTGATGGCCACAAATTGGATAGCTTTAAAAGGGGGGTTAGACAAATTCATGGAGGATAAGGTTACCAATGGCTACTAGTCCTGGTTGCTCTATGCTGCCTCCAGTATGAGAGGCAGTGTGCCTATGTACACCACATGGACATGAGGGTGCTGTTGCACTCATGTGCGGCTTGTGGGTTTCTCATGGGCAGCTGGCTGGCTACTATGGGAACAGAATGCTGGACTAGATGGGCTCTTGCTCTGATCCAGCATGGCTTTACAAATTCTTATGTAGTTATGTGAGCCTATGGACCAGACTGCAGCAGGGTCTGGGCAGGCTACACCTCACCACTATCCAACAACCCCATTCCACTGTGCGCATTGAGCAAGATGCATCATAGATGCATGCAGCATCACCACTCCTCCAACTGCCTGCTTCCTGGCCACATGCCACTGCGCCACAGAGGATGGCTGTGGAGCTCCATCCATGACACTAGCAGACATGTGAGCCTGCATACAGTGAGGTGGGGTGGAAAGTTTTCCAGTGCTTTATTTTTCCATGGAAAATTTTCTGTTTCATAAGTTCATTAGTAACAATGAATGGATGCCAATTGCAAATACAGTATTAGGCAAGGTTGGCTATTTCAAAGTTGTAACAAATGTTTTTCAGGTGATTATCCCTAGCAAGTATGTGAGAGAATACACATCAGTCATTGAAATACATATATGTCCAGAATGAAATAGATCTAATCAACAGCAACAGTGAAACTGAAGGTGCCTCAACAACCTCAGTGGAAGAGAACTGAACTCTATTGAAATAGATGAGCAGTTGTCAGCATATCAAGCACAGTTCTTTGGGCTGCTAAAATTAATTAGCGTGTCAACAGTTTTCAGTACCCTTTTTTGTCTTAAATTTAAACAATATGAGGGCAGTATCCAATGGGGCGTTTGCACCGCTGCCAATTCTGCTGCACCCAGCTACTCTGTTGCACAAGCGGGACCCACCACTGGCGCAACAGAGATTTAACGCTTCCTAGAAAAAGCCCCGAAACAAGCGGAAACACTCATTTCTGGATCAGGACAGTTCGGTGGAGTTCCCTTATGTGAGCTCTGCTGACCTGCCTTGTTCCAGAAACGAGCGTTTTTCCTCGTTTCCACTTGCCCTCTGATGCGCTAAATCCCCATTCCGTAAGCAGTGGGTGCCACTTCCAGAAGGGAATTGGCAGGACGCAACGTAATTGGTGGGGCATATGCTCCCAGTTGGATATTGCCCACTTTCTTTACATTTTTTAAAGTATTCCAATAAAAAATCTACATAATATAACATTTAACATAATTATATTAAAACCTACATAACATTTAAATCATAGAATCATAGAATCATAGAATCATAGAATAGTAGGGTTGGAAGGGGCCTACAAGGCCATCGAGTCCAACCCCCTGCTCAATGCAGGAATCCAAGTCAGAGCATCCCTGACAAATGGCTGTCCAGCCTCGTCTTAAAGGCCTCCAGTGTGGGAGAGCCCACCACCTCCCCAGGTAATTGGTTCCATTGCCGTATTGCTCTGACACTCAGGAAGTTTTTCCTGATGTTCAGCCGGAATCTGGCTTCCTGTAACTTGAGCCCATTATTCCGTGTCCTGCACTCTGGGATGATCAAGAAGAGATCCTGGCCTTCTTCTCTGTGACAACCTTTCAAGTACTTGAAGAGTGCTATCATATCTCCCCTCAGTCTTCTCTTCTCAAGGCTAAACATGCCCAGTTCTTTCAGTCTCTCTTCATAGGGCTTTGTTTCCAGTCCCCTGATCATCTTTGTTGCCCTCCTTTGAACCCTCTCCAGCTTGTCTGCATCCTTCTTAAAGTGTGGTGCCCAGAACTGGACACAATACTCCAGATGAGGCCTAACCAGTGCTGAGTAGAGGGGAACTAGTACTTCCCGGGATTTGGAAGCGATGCTTCTATTAATGCAGCCCAAAATAGCATTTGCCTTTTTTGCAGCCACATCACATTGTTGGCTCATATTCAGCTTGTGATCGACGACAATTCCAAGATCCTTCTCGCTCGTAGTGTGGTTGAGCCACGTATCCCCCATCTTGTAACTGTGCATTTGGTTTCTTTTTCCTAGGTGCAGAACTTGGCATTTGTCCCTATTAAATGCCATTCTGTTGTTTTCTGCCCAGCACTCCAGTCTATCCAGATCACTTTGAATTTTGTTTCTGTCTTCCAAAGTATTAGCTATCCCGCCCAATTTTGTGTCATCTGCAAATCACATGGAGGGAGCAATCCTATGGCAGCTAGTCAGCAGCTGGACAGCCACAGGATATGCGGTTTTCCAGGAACCAACCTTCCACCCCTTCCGCGCTGCCTCGTAGGCAGAGCGGAACAGCCCCGCACCCAGAAGAGGAGCGTGGAGCGGTCAAAACAGGGCTTTCTGGGGGGCGTTCCAGGGCGGGGAAGGTGGAACTGCCGGTAAGACACATCTCCTCCTCCACTCTGCCTTCCCACAACTAGACGGCCGGAATCGGCTGTCTAGCTGTAAATGCAGGGCAGGAGAAATGCAGAGGGAACGATCCCCTCTGCGCTTTTCCTGCCCTGCATTGGATAGGCAGCCACCTCCGAGTTCAGAGGCGGCCACCTATCCTCAAAGGATTGCGCCCTAAGTGTCCTTCAATTTCCCCCTGAAAATATTTCAGGTCAAATTCGGCTGTAGAGCTTCAGCTATTGGGCGGTATAGAAATGAAATAAATATAAAATTCTTGTGGTGTACACAGAAATAAAATTAATATGTGGTACTTTTTCAAAGTGTTGTTTTTTTACTAAATACAAGTAAAATAAACATGCTAAATTTGATCTCTCTAGGGCAGGGTAAGCAACTTGTGGCTCAACGTTTTCCAGTGTAAACTGAAAATTTTCCTATCCAAATGACCCTATGCAAATTATCCTAATTTACATTGGAAAATTTTTCAAGAAAATCCACATCACTGCTTGCATACTTCAGTATCATGTGAAGCTTTTCATGACCTTTTTTTGTCTTACAATGGAGGAGTCGAGGTACATGGAAGGGTCGAGTTGTTACGATGGGAGAAGGAGGAGGAGCAGAGGAGATGAGATAGACATGTAGGGATACAGAGAAAGATATGAAAAGGTGCAAATGAGAGAGGGAGAGAAAGATTTTAGGCACAATCCCATGTTTTGGATACAACTCCTGCCCCACAAAAAAAAATAAAACTGGCCACTACTGCTGAATACAGAAACACCTTTGACATAGGAATTGCACTGTCACAGTCCTACTGTGTTAAAGGATGTTCAAAGCTTTTAAGTGTGGGTTTAAAAGGATTAGCAACAGAGTGTTTACTGAAGGAACAGTGAAAACAAGTTGACAGTAAACTGAAGTCTGGAATGAATGTAATTAGAGTAGTAATCTCCTATACTCATTCCCACCCAGCAAATCCTCTCTACCCACTTCCCTCTTGCAAAGGACAAAAGGCCCACTTCAACTGTCATGTCATGTTCCTGTCAACCCCACCTCCAATGTCCTAAATATCCCCTAATCCAAATTAGGGGTGCACAACTTGCGCGCCCCCCGGTTTTTAATGTGGCCACCCATAGGTGCCCTGACCACACCACTGAATACATATCAGTGGGGTGGTGAATCCACTCCAGGTTTCAGTCAGAACTCTAAAGGAGTTATTCAAGGTGCTGAACCATATCCCCAAAATGGGTTCAGCACCTTAGATAGATCCTATAGAGTTCTGACTAGCTCTGACTGAAACCTAGAGTGCATTCACTGCCCCACTGACATCGGAGCCACCAGCCTCCACTGACTGAATACCCGCACAGATGCACACGTGCCCACACACACACACACCCTGCCTGCACTCTCCACTCCTTCCCCCAGAGATCCCCACAGAGATCACTCTTTCCCCACCACTGTTAGCAGTGAGGAAAAAGTACTCTGTATGTATCTGTAGGATT
This sequence comes from Heloderma suspectum, assembly GCF_057233095.1. NCBI lineage: Eukaryota > Metazoa > Chordata > Lepidosauria > Squamata > Helodermatidae > Heloderma > Heloderma suspectum. The sequence continues at coordinate 30,528,713 of NC_139460.1, read as the reverse complement.
GCATGCACAGTATCGCCTCCCTGCTTACCCTCCAAAACACAAGCCCCAAACATGGTTCATTACAGTACGGTTTTATTTATTTACCATTTGTGTGGAGGTCCTTTCCTACTCTATGATTCAGTGTGTCCATCAAACATGGGGCCCAGGTACCTTAAGGGCCACCTTCTCCCCATCTTTCCCCTCCCCCAGTACACTTCATTCAACATCACAGGTCTTCTTCCATGTAACCCCACCAGGGGAGATGTGCTGGGTGAGTAGAAGGAGCAGCGCCTTCAACGCCCTGGAATGTTGTCGCCAGGGAAGCCCACCTCGCCCCATCACTGACTGGCAGTGACCTGACATTTTAAGGACGCTTGAGAGAGACCAAGGGCTAACTATGAGTTCCTCGTGCTGCTGAGAGGGAAGAAGGTTTTTTGACTACCTTTTTCCCTGTTTGCAAACTGTATTGTATTTTTATTATATTCTGTTTTGTGTACTTAAACTGTTCTGAGATGTGTGTGCGTGTGTGTTTCTCTATCGTTAGTCACTCTGAGTTCTCTAGCAAAAAATGGGATTGTTAAAAAAGGGATTAATTAATTAAGCCTTCCCCCATATGTGGCTACCAAAAGATTGCTCAGCACTTGTGAACATGCAATTCTGCCTTTGAAAGACTGGATGGGATGCTGTAGCAGTGGATTTCCTGCCTCGGCAGGGGGTTGGAGAAGCTAACCTTCGAGGTCCCTTTCAACTCTATGGTTCTCATAGCATGACACATTCAATACCACAACAAGCTCCCTCATCCCCCTGCCATTTTTTCAACACTTCTTGATCTCTACACATGTCCTTTTGTCCCCACCCTCTGAAACGGGGTGCCTGGTAAGCTATATTGGACTTCTGTCTATATTATATTGATCTATCAATCCACCAAGTATTGCCCACATCACCTTCTTATTGCCTGTCTGCACCTGGGCACGAACTATTCCCCTTCCCCATAACTCTTGACTATGGTTCCTTGGATGTCTGTCTGTCTCTCAGACCAGGTTTGCATGATGACACAGGGAAAATAAATCACAATGACTTATTTTCCCTCCCTGTGGTTGCCTGTTGTGAGCCACCTAATTATCATAATTACCCTCACCAGGCACAGGTAGTGACATCCAAACCTGGCAAGGGTGGGTGGCCAGGGTGGTATACAAACCACCCCAAACCCAAAACAAGCAATGGGTTTCAGGGTAGTTTGTAAACCACCCCAGCCACCCATGTTCATTGGGTTCGGTTGTCACAACAACCCATGTGGCTTAAGTGGTTAAGTGTGGGTTGTTGTTGAACCGTGGGCTGTTTGTTGAACTGTGGGTTAGCATGTTTTCTGAACCTATGACATTTTCTACAGGGTGGATTGTTAACCACCCTGAACAGCCCAACGATAAACCACAGGTTCTGAAGGTGGCTTGTTTGAGAAAATAAGCAACACTGCACGGTTAATAAGCAAACCTGTGGAAAATGTTCTGGGTTCAGACAACATGCTAACCCATGATTCAACAACAACCCACACTCAACTACTGAGTGTTAGTGTGTTGTGCATATCCAATCATTACTTCTTGATCTAAAGGAAAGCATGTGGAGCCCAATCCAGATTGGGACTCTAGTATCCAGGTGGGGGCTTTAACACTTTGGCCCCCACTGTGTTCCCAATTTGGCCTGCCCTCCCACGTCTAAATTTCCCAATCTGGCCTGCCCTCCACCCCACATACCTTTAAATTTCATTGCCAAAGAAGGATCCATCAAAATAAAGGGTTAAAGCACCCCTTTTGCCCCATACTAGGGTTCTGATCCAGATGAGGCACCCTGAGCTTACTTTAGAGTAAGAAAGAAAGAAACGTTCAAAGTAATGTATAGTTTGGGTCTTACATTTTGAGCCCTCAGGATGCGACAAATTCCAGAAGCACAAGCCTGGGGCATGCTGGGAGTTGTAGGGCTTTTTTTCTGTCTAAAAATGCACAGCATCGCGCCCTAAATGTGTTAGCCTTTAAGGTTCCCTAGATACTGGTGGGGCCACCTGTTCTGCTCCCTCAACGGTGAGGGGAAAGCACTCTGCACACGCTCAACGGCACCGTCATTCCCGCGTACGTTCCAAGGCCGACCCACTGCCCAGCGCGGGCAACAGGTCTCCAGAGGGCTGACGCCCCGCTTCCCTCACCTCCGAGTAGCGCCGCTCCAAGCTGGCGATGCCCTCCCTCTCCACCGCCCACTCGGGCCGCTTCTTCTGCTTGCGCTGCAGCCGCAGCTTGCTCTTGCGCTTGGCGTATTTCTTCTTCCAGCGCTCGAAGCTGCGCACCGGATCGGGGCTCGGTCCCCCCAGGCCCGCGCCCGGTCTCCCCATCCCGCGCGTTCTCGCTCCGCCCTCCCCAGCGCCGCTCACACGGCCGGCGTGCGCGCTGGGAAACACGCTTCCTGCCGGGGAAACGCGACGGCCGGAGGAGGCGCCGGGCGCGCGGAGAGCGCGTCAGAGCCCCGCCCAGCCCCGCGTTCTCCTCGCCCCAGCCCGTCCACACGAGCCCTGGCTCGGAGGGGGAGCCCCCGCCGGCTGAGACAGTTCGCCTTCCCGCTGGAGAGGCAGGGATCTCGCCCGGATGAGCGCCGGCTGCGCAATGCGGCGTCCACCGTCGATTCTACAAACTGGCCTTCCCCAACCTAGCACCGTCCAGATGTTGGGCTGATGGCGGAAGTTGTTCGCCAACACATGTGGACGGCCCCAGGTTGGGGAAGGCTGCTGTAAACATTTGTTGTTGTTCAGTCGTGTCCGACTCTTCGTGACCCCATGGACCACAGCACGCCAGGCCTTCCTGTCCCCCGCTCCCTCCCAGAGTGTGCTCAAGTTCATACTCATTGCATCGGTGATGCTAACATTAATAGTATAGAATTTATTGTACATTATTGTTGCAATTTTATTTTTTATTTATGATTACATAGGTATTCATTTATTTATTAGATTGTTATACTGGCCAACAGCCAAAGCTCTCTGGACGGTTCACAAATAGCTGACGCTCTCTGGGCTGTTTATATCCTGCCTTTTTTCCTCTTGCAAGGAACCCAAGGTGGTTTACTTGGTCCTCCGCTCCATTTCAACCTCACAGCAACCCTGTGAAGTAGGTTAGGCCCAGAGTCAGTGACGAGCCCAAAGTCACCCCCTGAGGTTCATGGGCAAGTGGGGACTAGAACCCAAATCTGCAGAGGCCCAGACCAACACTCTAAGCACCACACCACAGTGGCTCTCATTAACTTGTGTTGGATAACTTGAATCTTACATTTTGTACTGATGTTGTTTTTACTGATACTTTGTCTTGACTTTTTGTATAGTGTCTGTGTGTGGGCACTTTATGTCACTTGCAAGAGGGAGGGATGGCATGGGAAAGGAGTCACAGCCTTCTCCAGCATCCAGATGTTTTCAACTTCAGCTTCCATTATCATGGAAGTCAGTGTGGTATAGTGGTTAGAATGTTGGCCTGGGACTCAGGAGATCCAGGTTCTAGTCCCCCTCAGCCATGAAGCTCACTGGGTGACTTTGGGCCTGTCACTGACTCTCAGCCTAACCTACCTCACAGGGATGTGAAGACAGAAGAAGAAAACCTGGTAAGCTGTCTTGGTTTCCTTGCAAAAGGAAAAAGGGTGGGATATAAATATCATCATGGTCAACGAATGGTCAGAAATGCTGGGAGTTGTTGCTCAAAATATCCGGAGGGCACTAGGTTTGGAAAGGCCAAAATATATTGTTGTACTTGCTTAATTTGAACCAGGGCTTCCTCCTGCACCTGAGGAATTATCTTGTGCCCCCAAATCTGTTTCTAGCTCATCTCTTTGGTGTTGTATAATGTTAATAAATAGCAATACCATTTCCAAACACAGTCAACAACGTCCTTGCCGGGCCCAACAGATTGCTTGTAGAAGCTGTTGCCATTCAATATGATTCACCCTTCAACTAAAGGTTTTTTCACGGTAAACCACTAGAGGTCATAATTGTTGCATATGGGTAGAATGCTCATTAATTAAATAGGATTAATAGCTGACATCCCCTTCATGGATCACTGCCTTGTTGTGGCAAAGGGTTTTCATGCAGAAGAAGAACCTTCTGCATGAAAAGCAAGTGCTCTCCCATTGAGCTACAGCCCCTCCTGTCCTGCCTCAGGTCCTCTTTCTTACAATCCTGTGCATGTTAACTCAGAAGTAAGCTCCACGGTGTTCAATGAGGCTTGCCCCCAAGTAAGTGTGCAGTTAAGGGTTGCACTCCCAAGCAGGATGGGATGTTGAGAATTAGCTTTTATAGTGACAGATTAGCCTGCAGGTTAGGGCAGGCTAGAAATATAATAAATGTCATGCAAAATTTATTCCTTCTAATATTGAAAAACTACTAAAGCTCTCAAAGAAAGTTTAAAGAGTGGGATGACATTAATTGCACAGAAAACATCAAGGCAGGGGGAGGGTGAAGTCCCATAAATGCTGAAAAAGGTGGACTAACCTGAAATGCATACTTCTTAAATCTGTTTTCTTAAGAGATGACAACAAACTATGGTGTTGCTTATCAAAACACAAATCAGCTTTCTTAATCTCCATTTTGCAAAATAACAGAAGCCAAACCCATTGATTCATCTTCTAATTGCCATCCTTAGGATGACCTACTTTGCTTTCAACTTTGGGTGTTACTCCACCCACTTTGTCGCGCGCGCTCTCTCTCTCTCTCTCTTCTCTTAATGAATACTAAACTGCCTGTTTGTGAGTCGGTTTAATAAGTTGCAGCTCCTAAATCAACCCAAGAAAGACTGAATTGACAAGAAACGTTCTGCAATGTAATTGATGACAGACATTACACTTACCTAAGACTATCTGCCGGATGGGGACATAACTACAGAGAACACCCAGCTTGCATTTGACAATCTGCTTCCTGGATCCAAGGTTTGTCCTGATAGCTCATGTAAAAGTATTGAGGAAGGTTTGTATAGTCCCTTTTCTGATGTATCAATCGGAATTTAAGAGATAGGGTTGAAACTTGGAATATAAGTGCTGGAACATTAAAATATTTACTTCATAGGGTGAGGAAACACCACCTAATAAAGGTGTTATGGGAAAGGTCTGACCCTAAAATAAATCCATTGGAAATCTCAAACAAGGTAAGAATTATCATATATTTTTTGATTCAGCAGTTGCAATTAACTCTTCCTGTTTGGGTTATACTTAACATTTGTTTGAAGCTTCAGCTGATGCATACAAGCCTGCTTTATGTTGAGTCAGACCATTAAGCAGGAGCGCTTCCTAGGCCTCTTCCCTGGACTTAGTTGTGCCCCAATGCTAAGAATTGAAATTAGGATCTTCTAGATTCAAAGTATGTCTTCTACCACTGAGCTATGGCCTCTCTCTAAAACATGGCAGCATAGCTATAGTAAAATATTATCTATGTTAGTGTCTCATCAGTGCTTGACAGACAGCCTGCATTGGTTTATTTTCAGATACAGTTCAGGTTGTGGTTAACCTACAGTGCTGATCAATGTGGTTAATTTAATTCTGATGGCAATTTCAGGTCTTCCAATTCCATCTTGCTGGAGACAGAAGCATGGCCTTCTTAGAAGAGGGCTCCAACCATTAGATTTCATGACCTTCGTCCTTTGAAGTTCTGTTTGGCTGAACTTTAATAAATAGTGCACTTTAATAAATAGTGCACAATCAATGTTTGTAGGTTGCCTATACTAGTTTCTAAAGCCATGTGCTACACTACAGACTTTAACTGGTTTAGGGAGCAATCCTATCTGGATCAATTGGTCGCCTCTGATCCCGGGGGCGACTCTCTATCCAGTGGAGGGCAGGAGGAGTGATGAGGAGCCTCTGCACTCCCGCCACCCTGCTTTTGCAGCTAGACAGCCAATTTCAGCTGTCTAGCTGCGGGACCTCGGAGCATGAGGAGAGGTGCCTGGATAACACATAGGAAGTACCATACCAACACTTCCGACCTCCCTGCTCTGGCCCCGGGAACGCCCCGTTTTCCCTGCTCCATGCTGCTCTTCCAAGTGTGGAGCGTGGGGCTGATCAACACTGCCTATGAGGCAGGGCGGGAGGGGGTGGAGGTCGGTTCTCTGGGAACCAACCATTCCTATGGCCATCTAGCCACTGACTAGCGGCCATAGGATTGCGCCCTTAATTGTTCTTTCCAAAGAACCTTGGGAATGTTAGTTCTGTGGTGGAGGGTGCTAGAGATCTGCCAAAGAGATTTCATAGCACCTCTCCAAACTACAATTTCAGGATGTTTTGTAGGAGGTCATGGCATTTAAAGTGGTATAAAACTTAAATACATTTATAGAAAAGGGTCAGATATCTTAGGTTAGAACTGCCTCTTGTGTTCTTTAATTTTATGTTAATTACCTGTAAGTAGACTTACTAGTGGGTAAATGTGCATAGGATTGTGTTAAGAGGTTTTTTTTAAGTGCCTGCTTGTAAGGATGTAAGGGGCCATCTACTATTAAGCCAAGAGCTATGGTCCTTCTAGTTCATGTGCCAGGTCCAACTGGCAGTAGGTATTAACCCCAGATCTGAGGCAGGGTTGTTCTTTTTTTCCCCTGGTCTGGTTACCTGTGAACCCTTAACCCAAGAGAGCAGGAAGTAAAACCTGTAGTCTCATCCACTCAACATGTGCTTTATCAATGAGCCACTGACTGAGTTTCCACAATATGCTAACCCAAACTCAGTTGTTGAGTGTGGGTTGTTGTTGAACCGTGGGTTGTTTGTTGAATCATGGGTTAACGTGTTGTCTGAATGCATGACATTTTCTGCTGGGTGGATTGTTAACCATGCAGTGTGGCTTATTTTTCTCGAACAAGCCACTTTGAGAAAACATAGTTTCCTGTTGGGTTGTTCAGGGTGGTTGGTTAACAAGCCACACTGTATGGTTAACAAGCCACCCTGTGGAAAATGTCCTGGGTTCAGACAACATGCTAACCCACAGCTGAACAAACGCACAGCTCAACAACAACCCACACTCAACCACTGAGTGTAGGTTAGCATATTGTATGAACAGCCCCATTGTTTGCCCATGGCTCCTAACCAACTGTGCAATCCTATGCATGTTTAATCAAAAGTAAGGCCCATTGTATTCAGTGGACTCTACTCCCTTGTAAGTGTATTTAGGATTGTAGCCCAGATTCTGCAGACAGCCTGCCACCAGTCTAAAAAGGTATTGGGCACTTCATTTGCATTTTCAGAATCAGCCCACTGTGCCTACTGGAGGGATTTGCCTTCAATCATCATCATATATCACTAATACCAAACTCAGTTCTCTCAGAACACAATCCTATGCATGTTTAGACAGAAAAATGTCCTACAATTCCCAGCATTCCCCAGCGAGCCATATTGACTAGAGAATGCTGGGAGTTGTGGGACTTTTTTCTAAATATGCATAGGATTGCGCCCTTAGTAACACTAATTACATAGCCAACATGGCACCATACACACACAGCAGAGAGGGATTAGCAGACTTGGGGGGACTGAAAGATTTGCAGAAGTACAACAGTCTCTAGCCAAGAAAAAAGAAAATCCTGAGGGGGTTCCCCCCTCCTCAAACCCCAATGAGGACTCGGCATGCTCAGTGGGCATGGAATGCTAACTGACTGTTGGCAGGGGGACAGAAAATGGGGGGGGGGATTGAATGGATTATGCTGGAGAGGGTCTGGCTGGCACACTGAACAGGAGCACTCCACATTGCAACAATTTGGGTGTTTACAGACAAGGCTTTTAATGTGCAATTGCCATTCACACAATTTTATGGGGGGTTGAGAAATCACTCTCTTCCATTTGTTACTCTCCTGTGTTTCCCCACCATTTCTTCTGTCTTTTTCTTTAACACAAAAAGTCCATGAAGGTAGGAAAGACAAAAGAGCTGCACATTGCCTTTTGACTAGTAGTGCTAGGAGCTATCCATCTGGAAGCTCCCTTTGATACAGGTCTCATTTGTTTAAAACAGAAAAGCAATCCTGCTTCCATTAAACAACAGTGACAGCACAGTCCTATAGGTCCTTGCCTGGGAGCAAGCCCAATTGAACTTCTGAGTAGACACCTATAGGATTGCTCTGCAAATTTATCTTTGCTCAGCAGCACTTGATTGTTTTACTCTAGTTTCAGCTCCTTTGATACAATGATTTTTGGTATTGTATATTTGACTGTGTTTTCATTGCTTTAGAAATTTGAGAATTTGAAAAAGATTGGGTATGCAGTTTTAAAATTAAATAAAAATAAAGTAAGTGATGCTTATGGTGGTACAGGACCCAACATTTTGCATGCCCATCTTTTGCCCAGCCATTTAGTGTTTTCTCCTTGAACTTTACTACACTTGTGGAAAATGGGTTGTTGAAATATTTCAGCATGAACAACTCATAACCAGCAATCTTCCATCCAGGCTGCTGATCACCCCGCCTCAGGGAGGTTTGCAGCAGCATGCAAAATTGAGGTTTGCACTCAGGTGCCTTGCTGAAAGCTGTGAAGTGTGGAAATGTTGTGCTGGTTTCTCCATGAAAGATTATCATGTTAATGATCTATATGAAGTCATAAACATTTGGGTACTGAACATCTCAATTAATGATCCAAACCAGCAGACATTAAAAAAAATGGAGTTAAATGTGGTTGAGTACACACTTTGCATGCATAATGCTGCAGATTCAATCCCCTGTCATGGATCTGCCACAAAAGTTTGATGGCACAGTTCTCAATGTGCTCAGAATGATTACTGAAGAAAGTGGCTATTCCCCCACCCCCTAAAAAGGCAAAAGCTGTCTTGTCTTGGAACTGCAAGCCCCAGGCAATTAAGCATGTAGAAGGTAATTGGGAATCCAGATAAATAAATAAATAATAAGGTTACTGGTACCTGTAGGGAGGATATGAAGTGAGTTCACAATGAACTTTAGGTAATTGTTATCCAAAATGTAACTGGCAAAGCAATTTGGATAATATCCAAAGGAAGAATGCTGAATTATACAGTAACTCATCACCAGAGATGAAAAGGATTATGTGAAAAATGGAGAAACATCAAACTTTATTATTCAGGGTCAGAGTGAACTTAAGCGAAATCATTATCAATTAATGAGCAAAAAATATTTTGTGAGTTATAAACATTAGATCACATATATAGATGTCTAGAAAAATTTGTGTACTTAGGTTTATATAGTAAACTTTGAGTGAGGAATTGCTTTGCTAAAGACATATGTCAAAATTAATGGCATCTAACTTGAAAAATATATGTTTAAGTTTTTGTATGTGTGTTTTGATCATCAAAGATTCTTTGAGAAGTCACGATTGTGAACTTAGATTTATAAAACAGCAATTAGTATTGACATATTGGCAGTGAAGTAGTACCCCAAAACTGTATAAATATGGTCTGATTCGGGGGTGAGGTAGCTTCTTTGATATCAAAGTTCCTTGCCTGTGATACTGCCAGACAACTCTATAGAGAAGTCTTGGTAAACTAAATGGACTCAGCAATGCTGTCTCATAACAGCAAGAAATGCTTAAGAAATAGAGCTTTAATTGCTTTTAAATACTACACTGCTTGTATTTTAACCGGGAACTTATATATTTGTATCAGTAAAAGAAAAAAATGGATTCAAGGATTCCTATACTATAATTACTGTTAGTACAATACCTGGATTACAACCCACCAAATAATCCTAGATGTACACTTCGTTTAGAAGTATTTAATCTGCTATTAGGTGGTAAACAAGGAGCTAAATGGTTCCAAAATACTAAACTATAGACAGATAGCTCAAAGGAAGTCCCTAATCCTTAACACCCTGACGTCTCCAGTCTTAGATAGCAAGGCTGTGAAGGCTTTCTGCCTGAAAACTTGGGAGAACTGCCACTTGGATTACTAGACAGACAGTATTAGACTGATACATTGACAGATATTGAAAATGGAGTCTGTTGGGAACGGGGCAGGGGAGAGCCAGGAAACCCAACATTTAAAACAAATCAGCTCTTCCTCATGGAACATTTAGTTTAAAAGAAGCTCCTGTTGGGAAGCAGAGCTCTACTTCTCCTGCAAAAGGTTTGTTCACAGATAATGATGTAAAGCCCCTTAGGAAGAAATTCTAGTTTGAAAAACATTGGGGATAGATCCAGACTAAGAGGGCAATCCTACCACCACCACCCCAGTTGTTGAGGGTTGGAGGGGATTAGGATGTCGCAGGAGGGGTCTCTGCTCTAGCGGAGGCTACAGTGGGAGAAAGCTACCACCAGCAGAAATCTTCAAAATGGGGCATTCCAGGAGCGGAGCCTGCTTTGATCTGCTGGATTCAAAACCACTCTTGTTTCCCTGAATCAAAAACCCACTCTACCTGGGACAAAAAAAAGGGGGGAGGACCTGATGTCCTCCCCAGCTGAGCTGTAGATGAGGTGGTAGATCTGCTTCATCACCTCTCCCCACCTCCAATCCACGTAAGGATTGCTCTGCCCATTTAAGCTGAACTTAGTTTCCATTGAAATTAATGGGACACATTAATCATAACATTCGCCATTGATTTCTATGGGCACTGAGCTCACAAACTTATAGCACAATCCTATACATGTCTACTCAGAAGTAAGCCCCACTGAGTTCAGGCCAAAATCCTATGCCCCCTAACCTGGGAGCAAGCCCCACTGAAATCAATGGCACTTCCTTTTGCGTAGACATGTATAAGATTGCAGTTCCAGAGAAGTGTGTATAGGACTGCAGCCTCAGTCTGGATGCATTGTTTTGCATTTCCTGTTTCTTCAGTACATTTCATTTCAAGCATGTTGTGAAATTATTTTTATCTCCGTTGAACAGCTACAACTCCCTGGTTGTGTCATACCAAGAGATGCCAAAGGAAACCAAAAAGTACAGGAGGATGCAAATGATGCAAATAACCTGTAAAGTCAAAAGAGTGATGAGGGGAAAAGATGAATGGGAAAAGGCCTACAGGGGCGGATCTTCATTATCATCTAGAACTGGTTTAAGTTTATCCCTCTCCATAGGGTATCTTGAGAGTGGTAGTTCTGTGAACCCACCTTTTATAAACAAGAATTGGAGATATCACGCACCTTGCAAACCAAGAATTTCCTATATATTTGCTTCTCCAGTAGTCTACAATCATAATTGTCCAATGTCAAATATTTGCATTTACTGGTAACATGACTGCATTGTCAGTTTTGGCACTGGAAAGTGATCACACTGTTCAACAATATCTATGGTTGTTGCACTGTAGATATTGTTGTTATTGTTGTTGTTCAGTCGTTCAATCGTGTCCGACTCTTCGTGACCCCATTATTTTAACAACAGAACCGAGTTAGAACTCGGATCTATCTAGTCCAAGATTCTGACTCCCACAGGGGCCATCCAGATTCACCAAAGGGCACCCAAAATGATTTGTGGCATTCTGTACCATATTAACTGAATAATCAAGCCCAGGTAGTGTTGATTTCTGAGAATACTATGCACCTAATATGTTTTTACCTGAAACCTAACCAAAAAATCATATGGAGCTAGAAGCCTGATAGTTAATTTCACTAGACTCTCTAATCTGGTACCAATTCGTAACTGAAACTTTTACATGTTTTATTGTAAATGCATTGGCTACACTACATGTACAATAAAATGTGAATGTGTATCCTATAAGTATTTTGTTATCTGTGTTAATTTTACTGTTGGAAAAAAGAAGTGGGACATAAATTAAATACATAAATGACAGCAATCTCTTTAAATCCAAGTCCAGCTCTGCAATCATTGGATGACATTGAACTTTCACTCTTCAGTATTTATCCTTAATCAGCGATGCTGTTCATGTTGTCACCAGCTGGGAATAAACAACTTTCTCTTTATACCATGAGTTGAAATGGCTCTAGGAATAATTTTATAAAATTTGTGGTTACAGAGGGGGGTTTTTCCCCATCACTCTCTTCAGCAATTTCCTTTGTAACATTTATATCCACCACATATGGGATTATACATGCAAATGGAATTTTTCTTGGTGGAGTAATAATTGGGCCTGCCCCAGGCTGTACACAACCATAATGCATTTCATACAATTCATTTAGTCATACTCTCCACTCACTTATTTTTCCACACTGCTATTTTTGTCTGCTTCATTATACATCAGAGCAGTCTTTTTAACAGGGCACCATTTTATAACCTGTATTTCAACTCTGTCTGGCCATGGTGTGGAATCAAAAAAACCTGGGACCTTGGCAGCTTGACCTCAGTCGTAGGGAAATGAAAGATTTCCCAATTATGTTCTGTTTGCACATGGACATGCACAGTATCATAAGGAATCACAGCAGCTAACAATCTTAATTCTAAGCTTCCCATACATACATACACAGACACACACTGCAAAAACAGTCAGTGCAGCCTCCCCACCCCTTGAATATGGAAAGGAAAAATGACAGAGAACAGGGAGGAAAGGAGAAGGAAGGAAAAACAACAAAGAAGAAAATAAAAAGAATGGTGGAGTAAGCTATCCCCGTATCCCAGATTTACTAATTATGCAAGTTACGCTCCCCCCATTCCTCTGAGTGATGAGAAATCCCAGGGGTGCAACATTTACTTAGGTTTGGTTTCCTTTGGTCACTGGAGGTTTATGGCATTTTTAGTATTTGAGTTTATTTATGTCTGCTGCTAACATGCAAAGCAGCGAGATTCTATGGAGGGATATAGTGGGCTAGAGAGAAAATGCCACAATTTCCTCGCCATGAAAAAACCCACAATAATGGTTACAAAGAGCGGGGGTGGCCCTGGAGGAGGAGGATGTTATGTAAAGGACCCGTAAACTTCTGTGAGAAACCATTCTCGATCGCAGGATAAAAGCCCCATGTGGAGAAACCCAGGATATTTGCACAGGGGAAGTGGTCAGCAAGATGGAGTGGTGCTTAGCGCTTGGCCTGCCCTCAACGTTTCTTAGAATCATAGAATAGTAGGGTTGGAAGGGGCCTACAAGACCATTGAGTCCAACCCCCTGCTCAATGCAGGAATCCAAGTCAAAGCAACCCTGACAGACGGCTGTCCAGCCTCATCTTGAAGGCCTCCAGTGTGGGAGAGCCCACTACCTCCCTAGGTAATTGGTTCCAATGTTGTATTGCTCTAACAGTCAGGGTTTTTTTCCTGATGTTCAGATGGAATCTGGCTTCCTGTCACTTGAGCCCATTATTCTGTGTCCTGCACTCTGGAATGATCGAGAAGAGATCCTGGCCTTCCTCTCTGTGACAACCTTTCAAGTACTTGAAGAGCGCTATCATATCTCCCCTCAGTCTTCTCTTCTCAAGGCTAAACATGCCCAGTTCTTTCAGCTTCTCCTCATAGGGTTTTGTTTCCAGTCCCCTGATCATCTTCGTTGCCCTCCTCTGAACCCTCTCCAGTTTGTCTGCATCCTTCTTAAAGTGTGGTGCCCAGAACTGGACACAATACTCCAGATGAGGCCTAACCAGTGCTGAGTAGAGGGGAACTAGTACTTCACGTGATATGGAAGCTATACTGCTATTAATGCAGCCCAAAAGAGCATTTGCCTTTTTTGCAGCCACATCACATTGTTGCCTCATGTTCAGCTTATGATAGACAACAATTCCAAGATCCTTTTCGCTTTTAGTGTTGTTGAGCCACGTACCCCCATCTTGTAACTGTGCATTTGGTTTGTTTTTCCTAGGTGCAGAACTTGGCATTTATCCCTATTAAATTTCATTCTGTTGTTTTCTGCCCAGCACTCCAGCCTATCAAGATCACTTTGAATTCTGTTTCTGTCTTCCAGGATATTAGCCATCCTGCCCAATTTTGTGTCATCTGCAAATTTGATCAGCATTCCCTGCACCTCCTCATCCAAGTCATTAATAAAAATGTTGAGGAGCACTGGGCTGAGCCCTGCGGTACCCTGCTCGTTACCTCTCCCCAGTTTGAGAAGATCGCATTAATAAGCACTCTTTGAGTCCAATTCTGTAGCCAGGTGTGTATCCACATGATAGTTGTTTCATCTAACCCACTTTTAGCTAGTTTGCTAATCAGGATATCATGGGGCACTTTGTTGAAAGCTTTACTGAAGTTGAGGTGTATGATGTCCACAGCATTCCCACAGTCCACAAGGGAGGTTACCTGATCCAAAAATGAGATCAGATTAGTCTGGCAGGATTTGTTCTTGACAAATTAATGTTGGCTTCGAGTAATCACTGCATTGTTTTCAAAGTGCTTACAGATGGATTGCTTTACAATCTGCTCCAGAATTTTCCCAGGGATTGATGTCAAACTGACTGGTCTGTAGTTCCCAGGTTCCTCCTTTTTTCCCTTTTGAAGATAGGGACATTAGCCCTCCTCCCATAATCTGGCACTTCACCCATCCGCCATGATTTCTCAAAGAAAGCGGTTCTGAGAGTTCTTCTGCCAGTTTCTTTATTACTCTACGATGCAGTTCATCTGGCCCTGGAGATTTGAACTCATTCAAAGTAATTAGGTGTTCCTTGACCATATGCCTATCACTCTCAAGCTGCAATCCTTCCCTTTCAGCCTGTACTTCACCTTTGCCAGGGGTCTCATAGACCTGCTTTCAGGAGAACACTGAGCCAAAGTAGGAATTGAGCACTTCTGCCTTTTCCTTGTCATCTGTTATCATTTTGCCATCCTTATTTAATAGCTGAACCACCATTTCTTTCCTCTGTCTTTTACTATGTACATATCTGAAGAAAGCCTTTTCGTTGCTTTTAGCATCCCTTGCTAACCTCAGCTCGTTCTCAGCTTTAACCTTCCTGATGCCATCACTGCAATTCTCTGCTACCTGCCTGTACTCTTCCTTTGTAGCTTGGCCTTCCTTCCACTTCCACGTCTTCTGTAACCCTTCCCCCAGCTACTTTTAAATATGGTTCACATGTAACAACAACAAATGGGTTTTCAGGAGCGAGCAAGTAAGTGCTCTGCCTCCTGTCTGCTTGCCACTTCTGCTTCATTTTAACTTTTATAAATAACCCAGGAACACGACTTTCCTGGGTCATAGGTTGTGATGCGTGAACCCAGGACTCTAAATGGTTGAGGGGAAAACAATCCAGAATTTTAACCCATGGTTTGTTGTTGAGTTAAAACTCTGGGTTATTTCCCCCTCAACAACCCAGAGTTCTAGGCTCTCACATCATGACGAACAACCCAGAAATGCACCAATCCTGGGTTGTTTACAAAAGCAGAAATGAAGCAGAAGTGGCGAGCAGGTGGGAGGCCATGCACTCGCTTGCTCTTTCGTAGCCCCCAAGCATGGGTTGTTTAACTCCTACTTGGTTATGATGTCTGAACCAGGTCTTACTCATTTGGCTGGGAAACCTAGCTAGGGGAAATGTAACTAGAAGAAGAGATTGCAGAGGAAAGGGGCAGTTGGGGGAAGGATCCCATCTGTTGCTTCTCCCGAGCAAATGCAACCTGCCACAACCAGTGCTTTGAACATTATGGCAAACATGGGTTGGGAATCCTGAGTTGCTTGGACGTTAATAGCAGTGGAAACATGCCCAGTGGAGCTCCACCATTTATTTATTTTTACATATATAAAAAGAAAAACTGTTTCAGGATGCGCATTTTGAGTTGTTGTTCAGTAGGGAAACAGTATTTTGAGTAGGGAAACAATGGGCTGGGAAAGGGTTAAGCACGTTCATAAAGCACCATTCAAAAGCACCCTCAGCAAAGATGTTTTTCTTCTTTAAAAAAAGAGAAAGAAAATAATTTGAGGCTTTGATACATACATTTGTGTCCTTTACAACCTATGGTTCTTGGGGGCAGGGAACTTATCTAGAAGAATAAAAATCAATAGCACAATTAGAGGAAATATAATTGTAAAATAAAATAAGGTCACTCTTTGACCATTCCTGAAGGTTATTGATGAATGAAAATGGTTGTTTACATTATTTTGATAGACAATAAAAAAGTCACTCGGTGAACTTTGTGGCTGTGTCTTGGTCTTTCTGGTCCAACACGGGCCCTAACTTCCCTTGGCAGTTTCACTTTAGCCCACCGTTCTTTTCTGTCTCCTGCTTCCTCCCTCTCTCGGTCTCTTGAGACAGTTGCCTTGATCTTTGTTGCCCTAAGTCTTTCACTGTTGCTCAGTTGTGTTTCCAGACAGTGACAGTGCTGGATGTTGCTCACTTCTGTAGGCTCACATTCATTCTAGAAACTTTATTTCCAGGACTGTGGAACAATGCCAATTTTGTCCCTTTCCTTAATATATCTATATAGGATAGAATATTGGTTGATAACATGCAAATTGGTCTGAGAGCTGGCTGTGCATTGGTGTAGTGGCAGCTGATTTCATAAAGTTTCCAATGGCCCACACAGGCTAAATGGTTCAGGAGGAGAAGGCAAATGTGTGGAACACGACAGTAGAAGGTGTCGGATTAGTGCACCAGATGTTATTCTATAATTCTAAGCACTAATTTTCTGACACAGCCAAGGCATTGTGGTGCAAATGCTTTTGGCTTATTTTGCTTCCATGCAGCACTGCCTGCCTCGCATGAGCAAGGAGGGGCAGTGCATCTTTCTGTAGTAAGACATGCCTCCACATCAATGCCAGCAAAATGCAGCCCCCCCCAGCAGCTCCTTGCTGTCAGTGTATACAGAGGCAAGTTGCCACAGATAGATGAGGTAACCTCTTTGCATATGTGCTCTCTCTGTGTGATGGGGAAACACCTTACAAACAAAATAGGCCCAAAATGCATATGCAAAGCCATCCTAAGTGTTAGGGCTGGGAAGTAAGTCTTATTACTTAATGGAATGGGGGGGGGGACTTTCCATTGGTAGATTTGCCTTACCATTGGTAGAATATGATTGCATGTATGAGCTTTTCCAGAAGCATTCTCCAAGGCACTCCATCTGCAGCAGTTATCATTATTAATTGCTGTGATGCGTGGATATTATTTTATTATTATTGATTGATTGATTGATTGATTGATAATAATAGTTATCTACCACTTAATATATTAAAATCTCAGAGGGAGCAATCCTATGGCTGCTAGACAGCAGCTAGATGGCCATAGGATATCTTGTTTTCCAGGATCCGACCTCAGAGCCCACGCTCTGGGGTCAGTTCCCGGAGAACCAACCTCCCCCCACTTCCGCGCTGCCTCTGAGGCAGCACGGAACAGCCCCGTGCTCCACACTCGCAAGAGGAGTGCAGAGCGGCCAAAAAGGAGCGTTCCCGGAGGGCATTCCGGGGCAGGGAGGGCAGAAATGCCTGTATGACACATCCAATATGTCATACAGCAGTCTCCTCCCCCACTCTGCCCACCCATGGCTAGACAGCCACAATTGGTTGTCTAGCCAAAAATGCAGGGCAGGAGAAGCACGGAGGGAACGATCCCCTCCGTGCTTCTCCTGCCCTGCATTGGATAGGCGGTCGCCTCCGAGTTCCGAATAAGATTGCGCCCTAAGATGGTATACACCAAAAAATACCAAAAAAACCCCACTCCGTATGTGTATGTATAAATACAAAACAATATAGCAATATTGCGGACACAATATAACAGGAGCTAATAACAGGGTGCTATACCAATGTTTTCTTAAGTCTTACAAGATCATAGCATTTTCTGATTAAGGGCTGTAATAGCCAACCTACATTTGAGAGCAAGATTTCACGTGAAATCTGAGCTAATTTTGGTTACCATTTTCACAGGGCTTCTATTGACCTATGTGGCTTCATGCAGAAAGTGCCTCTAATTTGAGAGTTACCCTTCCTCATGTGGTTTGTTGTTTGAGTTGGCTGTTTCATGAGGCTTTTTTTAAGTTCTCTTTTTGGGTTTTCAATGTTTATTTATTTCCTTTGTGTCTTTGTATGACATGGTATAAATGATGACATGGTATAAATATTGTTGTTGTTGCTCTATTTTTTTATTTACAGATAAAATATTATAATATATTATATTATATATATTATAATATATATAATATAATTTTATATAATATATAAAATATTATATATTATAATATTTTATCTGTAAATAAAAAAATAGAGCAACAACAACAATATTTATACCATGTCATCAGTATACATAGCAGCTTACTGAGTCACAGAGGCAGAAACAGATGGGCCTGTCCCCAACAAGTTGAGAACATGCACAAATGCACTTAAAGCTTGTTTACAGCTGGGAAAGACATTTAAGAGGATAGGCCAGGTATAAAAGGTGGGTTTTGAGAAGGGTTTAAAGCAACCAGAGAGTGGGCTTCTCCACACAGAGCTTTTATCCTGCTAATGATTGGTTACTCACAGAAGTTTGTGGGTCCTTTAGATGACGTCGTCAACCTCCAGGGCATCTCCCATACTAAATGACCTTTATTCCATTTTTTAAAAGATCAGAGGTAATGAGCTATCAAATCACAGCACTTGAGTTCTGCTTGAGTTCCCTCATGAAAAAGGAAAAGCCGCGATAAGAGGAGCAGGACCGCAGCACCCTCTAGCGGCTGTATAATGGAAAACTCAGATAAGGGGGGGAAAGAGGGGGGGAAGCGGGGGGGAAGGAAGCACGTGTAGAGAGAGTCCGTCATGATCCTGCATTTAAAACGGCAGCACAAAGCCCCGTTTTAAATGCAGGATTTGAGGCTGGTGTAGATATGCTCTCAATATGGAAATATAATGAATACAACACTTAAAACCCCCCAACTCTAACTCATTCATCATAATAGTGCAAAGCCAGCTAGCAGATTGCTAAATCAATAGGTCTTTCCACTATATAAAGACGGCATTAATTATATTTAGTGCTGGAGAGAAAAAGTTGAGGGACAGGTGGTTGCTGTTCAGGTGATCAATGCATAAAACTGCTGGGTGTTCTCTGGATTTTGTGCCACCCAAAGTCAGAAAGCTCAGCTGTTGACACTCAAGTCTCTCCAGGCCCAGAACTTGTGGGAAATAATTATAGCCACTTCAGACCTTCTGGATTAAGAATGTTGCGCACCATGACATTTGAAGCTCCTATGTGTGTTACAAATGATGCAAAAGATTTCACAAAGGGAAGAGCTTCCCAGGAAACCAAAACAGGTCAGACAACAGGTCAGACACCAAAACAGGTCAACGCATTTTGGATGTCAGTACTGTCAAGCCACTCAATAAGTAAGGGTAACTAATTGGCTGTCCTGTCACACTGATTTGGAAGACAGTATAGAGCAGGGCATCTTAATACTGCCTCCTGGATCAGCCAAGAAATACTTTGAAATAGGCTGGAGGAGCAAGGAAAACCTCCTTTCTATTGTTAGGGAAGCCTCTCTCATCTAAGGACCAAACTTACCTTGTCAAAGAACCAGATAAGATGTGTGTTCTGACAATATGACAGCCGTGGTTCCGTGTAGAGCCCCAGTTAGGAGAACAGTCTGGAATGACAAGGAGGTAAGCCACAGACTGGAATGGAAGGAGAAGATTCTGCACTCCTCACCCACACATACCTTTTGCTTTTAAACCCCCACCCCCCACCCCACTTTATGTGATCAGTGCAGTTTCATGCTAAAGCACATGGAACTGCTTTTGTTTTGTCTAGTTTGGCTCTAAATATTACGCCAGCCTTCCCCAACCTCATACACCCCCAGATGCATTAGACTACAACTCCAAGCATCCCCCAGTCAGCTATGCTGGGGGATGCTGGGATTTGTAGTCTAATGCATCTGGAGGGCACCAGGTAGGGGAAGGCTGTTTTACATCATAGTACTGTTACTTTAAGAAATATAGACCTACATGAACAAAATACAAATATATATCTTTGAATAATACATACATAATATCACAGGTCAGAATTAAGATTGCCGGGAGAATTATCAGCAACCTCAGATACGCAGATGATACCACCCTAATGGCAGAAAGCGAAGAGGATCTGAAGAGCCTCTTGTTGAGGGTGAAAGAGGAGAGTGCAAAAGCTGGGTTGAAACTCAACATTAAAAAAACGAAGATCATGGCATCTGGCCCCATCACTTCCTGGCATATGGAAGGGGAAGAAATGGAAGCAGTGACAGATTTTATTTTCTTGAGCTGCAAGATCACCGCAGACGGTGACTGTAGCCATGAAATTAAAAGACGCTTGCTCCTTGGGAGGAAAGCTATGGCAAACCTAGACAGCATAGTAAGAAGCAGAAACATCACCTTGCCAACAAAGGTCCGTCTAATCAAAGCTATGGTTTTCCCAGTAGTAATGTATGGCTGTGAGAGCTGGACTATAAGGAAGGCTGAGCGCCAAAGAATTGATGCTTTCGAACTGAGGTGCTGGAGAAGACTCTTAGGAGTGCTCTGGACTGCAAGGAGGTCAAATCAGTCCATCCTAAAGGAAATCAACCCTGAGTGCTCATTGGAAGGACAGATACTGAAGCTCAAATATTTTGGCCACCTAATGCGAAGAGAAAACTCTCTGGAAAAGACCCTGATACTGGGAAAGACTGAAGGCAAAAGGAGAAGGGGACGGCAGAGGATGAGATGGTTAGATAGCATAACTGATGCAATGAATATGGACTTGAACATGCTCCGGGAGAGAGCGCAGGACAGGAAGGCCTGGCGTGCTATGGTCCATGGGGTCACGAAGAGTCAGACACAACTGAACAACAACAATGGCCAGTTAGTGTGCTCCTGGGTGACACCTACTTCCCACCTATGATTCTGTCCTATTGTAGCCATTCCACTGGCATACCTTTGCTGGCACAACATCTGCACCAGCGAAGTGCTCTACTGGCATATCTATGGTGTTCTGCTGGCATATATTTTGTGATGACAGTATCTGGTGCTGTACTGGTCCAGCAGGGCTTTTGTCAGAGCTTGTAGCCTCTCAACTGGTATGAGTGAAGTACAGGATTGCACCCTGAGTGACTATTCACAACAGTACTACACCCATATATGGACATATATTTGCTAATTAAAGATAAAGCTATGCATACGATAAAGTAGACTCTAGCTCAGAAAAGCTGATGCTATAAGAAATTTGTTAATTTTTAAAATGCTCCAGGACTCCTTGTTGTTTTAGCTACATGTCAACAATTCCTGTGGCTATAGCCTCACTTTTCCCGAGAGCGGAGGACAGGAAGGCCTGGCGTGCTATGGTCCATGGGGTCACGAAGAGTCGGACATGACTTAACGACCGAACGACAACAACCATCACAAAAAAGGTTGCTTATTGATGTGGGTGCTAGCTTTGTACATTTCACTTCACACTGAGTTTTCTCCATGTGAGATCACATACAAATGAGGGATCACATGGACAAAATAAGTAGATAATTTAGAATTCACAGGCCAAAGTTTCCAGTGCACAAAAATTTTACATGAGCCATTTTTTACATGGCTGTCCTGTTCTCTTCAGTACCAACAAATGCTTCCTGTGTGTGCGTGGAACTTTTCTTGGAACTTTTCTACATGAGGTATTCATTACCTACTCATGGTTGTTTAGGGGTTCTTTAGACGACATCATGACCCTCCAGTTTCGCTTCTGTTTGTAAACAGCACTTTAGGCTAGTTCTTTGTAGAGCAGGGAAAATGGGGTATTATTTCTGAAAGTGAAAGAAAACGCCTTTTTCATTTGTGTATTTGTGCTATTCCACTATACCATAGTACCACCTAGAGGTTATGTACCAGAAAAGCAGGAAAGCAAACGCTTCTCGTATAGCGCTCGAATCTCAATTCTGTGATGAAACCGGAAGTAGATGCAATGTATTAATAGCCTCATGTTTGAAAGCCCTAAGAACAAGGAGGTGGCTCTTGATCACACAGTGTTCCATGGGTGCACTGTATATTACTGTTTTTGTGCACTTCGCTCTACAAAGGAGTTCCTGTGAATTAATGTTGTGCTGCTAGTGTTTATGTATAAAGCAAAGCCAAAACAAAGAATGAAAGCAGGGCTCAAATTATAAGGGGCCAGAAAGGCACTTGGCTGTTATTTCTAGAAAACTACTTTGGAGGGCCTTGTTCCATTAATTCATTCAGTTTATCAGTGACTCAGTAACAAAGTTCTCTGAGTGATGTACACAATTTTATTTGACTAAAATTGGGGTAGTCAGGAGACAGACTTGTGGATTTCATTAATGGCCCTCCTACCTTAATCCTCATAATTTGAGCTCTGAATTAAAGCACTCCAGTAAGATAGGATTACTTCTTTTTTACCATCACTACAATGGCTATTTTTAAGTCTGACAAATCCATTCCAAAACACAGTATACATCTGAGGGGGATGCTTCTCATTTACATTTACACTACAGTGTGACTTTTCCCTTGTAATTTAATGCATGGGTTTAATTAAACTTGTCTGGCACACTACCTTCTAATCTTCACAGTTATCTCACATAGCAATTAATTCCGACAGGAACAGACTTGATCCTACAGTTCTTCAGCACCTCTAGGCTAATTGCTGGAAGATCCTGATTTTTTTGGAACATATTTTCCTGTACCCTGCCTTCTTTTGTTTAGCATACCTTCCAGTCTTTTTGCAATTCCGCCACTCTAAAAACACCCATTGAGAACGAGGGGGTTCAAAGACTTCCACAGTACAATATTATATGTAAACACGCTAGCTTAAGAATTTCTGGTTCATGCAACAATGTAGTAGCTGAAGAACTTCTCACACTTGCTCATTCATTAAAACTATATGTGTTAGCACCTGCCACCAGCAAAATTAAATTATGTCTGGTGGTAACTATCCCATCAGACTCTTTTCGTCCAGGTGCAGAGACTATTTTTATGTCATTAAAAAAGGATCTCTGTTGTTTGACAGAAGCCAAGCTAAATCAAAATGACTACTCACATGAATCTGGGAAAATATATGCCAGCACATTGGTCATCCTTCTTGGGAAAAAGTTTTAGAAGCCAAGGTTCTTGTGGGATATGCTTCACACATTTATTAGTTTCGGTGTGGGGCATTGCAGGAAGTGATATTTTGAAAACGCAAATTCTGCAGTTCATAAGCTATTTCATAGCTAGCTGGGGTATGAACAATCTCAAGAGCAGGGCCTTGGAGATACATTTTCTCTTGATCATGCTTTCCCAAGCCATGCTCAAGATACTAGTCCAATTATCAGTGCCAGATAATTAATCCAGCAATGCCATGTCATAAGAACTTCAGAAGAGCCCTGGGGTATCAGAGAAAAGGTCTGCTTAGTCCAATGTCCTATTTCCCATAATGGTCAACCAGTTGCTTATTGGAAGCCCCAAACCAGGATATGAAGGGCAATAGCTATGTCCCACTGTTGTTCCTCAGTGACTGGTATTCAGGGGCATGCTGCCTCTGATCCTGGAGGCAGCATATAGCCATCATGACTAGTAGCCATTGATAGCCTTACCCTTCAAATATTTGTCTAATCCCCTTCTCAGGCTGTCTAAGGGCACAATCCTACTATGTATGTTTAGACAGAAAAATGTCCTACAATTCCCAGCAATCCACATCCAGCTTGGCTGGCAGGGGAATGCTGGGAGTTGTAGGACTTTTTTCTGTCTAAACATGCATAGGATTGCATGCTAAGTTGGCTGCCATCCCTACATTTTGTGGAAGCAAATTCCATAGTGTATGTACCATGTGAAGTACTTCTTTTTGTCTGTCCTGAATCTCCAACCATTCAGCTTTGGATGACCCCATGTTTCAGTATTATGAGAGAGGGAGAAAAACGTATTTATTCCTATGCTCTAATTGAAGAGCCGCTCTCCAGTTGTGTTAGTCATTTTCTGAGTTGTCTGCCCAAAGGTGATAAAGTCCAGGGGGGAGGCATTTAAAACCCCATAATCTATTTTCATTGCCAAGGCTCAGCTTGGAACAACAAAGTAATAACAAGAGAGTGGTTCAGACCATGTGCTGGGTGCTTTTCCCTACACCCCCCCCCCCACTGCACTGAGAGCTTTTCTACATGAGGCTATTAATCGGCTGTTAATCAACTGTATCCACTTTCAGTTTCATCACAGAATTGAGATCTGAGCACTACATGAAGTTTCCTGCTTTTCCTCTACATAAGGTGGGTTGTATATTGGTTTCGATAATTATATTACATTGTTTTTATTGTCTTTTGTATTTAGATAGTCATTTATAAAGCCTATTTATATAGCCTAGTATCTCTATGGATGAAAGACAGTTTAAAAATATGCTGAATTAATCAATCACTCGAATGAATGAATGAATGATACAAATGGGACTTACAACAAAATGTTGCAGTGTATCCCCGCCTCCTAACAGGAATGCTCCTGATCGGTGTTCCAGCCAGCCACTCCTTCCTGCATATTTAGGTCTCTTTCAGGCCAATTCCATCTCCCCTCCTCCACTTTTAATCCCCCCCCCCTCGACATTTTTAACATTCTGTGACTCCTGAAGGCCACTGATCATGCTCAATCTTTGTTGGGTTGTTTTGGCTTCTCTCCACCTTTACTTTTTCTTTTAATTTACAAACTTAAATTACTTCTACTTATGGGAGTCCATGCCCCCAAGTATGTGGAAACCATTGCCTTGTTTTTGGGTGGCCCCGTTTTGCTTCCACACCAATAGGCCCTGGGAGTCCACTATGATTATATATCTTTGATGATTACTTTTGTTGTTGTTCATTCGTGTCCGACTCTTCGTGACGCCATAGACCATAGCTCACCAGGCCTTCCTGTCCTGCGCTCTCTCCCGGAGCGTGCTTGAGTCCATATTCATTGCATCAGTGATGCTATTTGATGATTACTACACATCATCAAATCATAAGAATCCACTATTATGATAGTATCTACTATGATTACAAATAAGAAGTGTGGCTCAAAAGCCAAATTTGCTAGTATTGCTCTAGTCCTGTGTGGCGTTACATACGCTCCCTTTGCAACAGTTTCCAGAAGGTAGCTGTCTATTGCAGCTAAAACGAAGAGTCTTGCAGCACCTTAAAGACTAACATATTAATTCTGGCATAAGCTTTCGTGGACTATATCCCACTTCCTCAGATGCATGGGGTATTATTAGGAGTTTCCGTTTTATGTACAGCCGACATGGCAGCGGTGGGGGAAGAATTGTAATCAGTGAGTTCAGAAGCAAATTAAATTCGGAAAGTACCGACTGTGGCAACTGCATTAACAGTGGTCACTCACAGTGCGGTGCCAATACACTCCCTTTGGCTATCTTTATGTCCTGTCATCTTTCGCAGCTTTGTAACTGTAGCTGGCAACAGCCAAAGCAAACATTTTCCATCCCTAAAGACTCTGAAAGCAAATATTTGAGGTGGAGAATGCAGCAGGGCCTGCTCACGCAGAGACGAGCTGAGGCACCAAATACACCGCGTTGCAATACCCCGCACAACCCCTCAGCCGCCTTGAGCGAAAAGGGAGATCCCGCCCCGTTGCAAACAAGGGGTTGGCACGTTCCCGCCTTTTTCAGCCTCCAGGGCCCTCGCCTTGATTAGCCGGGCGGGCGGGCAGTCACTCGCTCAGGTGCCTCTTCTGCAGGTGTGGGCGGAGCCTCGGAGTTCCCGTCTTGCTACCTGTTGCACTTCGTCCTCCTGTGCCGTCCCAAGAGCAGGAGGAAGCGCTGCCGTCGGCCGGGTTATCCTCTTGGCTTCGCGGGGACCTGGCCGGCGCGGAGGGCTTTTCCCGGGCGGGCTTCTTTGGGCGATGCCGCTGACGCCAGCCGAGGAGCCAAAGGCTCGACGGCCCCGGCTGACCCCCGAAGCGCTGAGCCAGCATGACTCGAGCCCCCCGCGGGGTCGACCTGAGTTTCTTAAATGAGGAGGAGGCCGAGCGGATCTTCGAAGTGCTGCAGCGAGACTCGCAGCTCAAAAGGGCCGAGAAGGAAAGGATCAGGTACCAGGCTCGGCTTAACTTAATCCCGCTCTGGGGTCTTCCTTTTAAGGGCTGGTCTGGCCAGACCCGTGCAGGCAAACCTTGTGAGGCGAGCGGGGGAAGGATGGGGGAACCTGTGGGCCCTCAGATACTGGACTCCAACTCCCATCAGCCCCAGCTCAGGGGAGATGGGAGTTAGAGTGCCACAGGCTCCTCGCCCCCTGCTTTAGGATGGCACGTGGAGAACAGATGCTATCTAGATCTATGTGTGTTATTATAATAGGGCTAATAAACATTTTAATCTTACCTTGATCCTAAGCATGAGGGAGTGAGTTCATCTCATTTTTATTCCTGAGCCTGGGGCTAAGGTCCTTTTCTCTGCTGCTGGTGCTTCAGCTTGCTTGTTCTGCGATCTTATCCTACATACGTTTATAGGGGTTTTTAATGGAAGGTGGCTTCCCAGCCGGCATTTATTTCTTTTGCAAAGGAAGTGCTCCGATGTGAACTTGACAAACTAGAAAGCAAACCCTTTGACCTTGAAGTGCTGTGTTTGATTGTGAGATACTTGGTGAGCTGGCAATAGTTGCTCAAGGCTGGAGGAAGGAGAGGAACAGTTTGCACATGCTCTGAGGCATACTGATTTTATTTTCAGTTATTACTTAACTAGTTTCAGGGCTAGACCCTGGAATTCAAAAGATATTCCAGGATTAAGGCCTGTGGAACCCTGGCTGACTCATAGGAAGTCTGCTGTGGTGGGGGGGTTTTTTGGATGTGAAACATTTTTTTTTGATGATGATGATGATGTTATTATTTACTTCTGTAAACTGATAAAAACAGGGCATTGACTAGAGGTTTCTAGGATAATTTTAGGCTGCAGTCTTCAATACTGGAAGTAAGTCCCACTGATCACAGTGGGACTTCCTTCCAAGTAAACATGCATAGGATTCTGCTATTATATGGTACTTTTCTACTGTCTTATACCACATTAACAGCATTCACAGACAGAAAGGAATTCTTGCCATCCTTTGTGAAAAAGCTTTGATCCCAAGCAAGGGCCTGCTTTGATGCTTGCTTCACTGGAGAAATCGTAGGCTGAAATCCCAGCAATTTCAGTCTGTTATGAGCCAACTGGGTGCATATGCTGGCACACGCAGGATTTGGATTTGGCACACCACCATAAACCATCCTCAATGTCAATATCACTGTCTAAAGCCAAATCCTGTGTAGGCAGGTGAATGCCTAGAAGTGCCTTAACATGGGCTGGGGCAGATGGAAGTCAACAAAAGCAAGGCTTCTTTGCAACTCCCATGTCTTGAATTGATCACGAGACTCAATTTTGACAGCAAAAGCAACAAAAGAGTCTGGTGGCACCTTAAAGGCTAACAAATGTATTATAACATATGGGGACATGGTAAACAGTGAGAACAGAGGGAATTGAAATGCAGAAAGTATGGACAGTGATAATTATCTGATTTACAGTGGCCATTACAGCAGAACCCAGTCAACACACTCTTATATATGTCTACTTGGAAGTAAGGCCCATTGAGTTCAATTAGGTGCTCCTGGGCAGTACTGGTTCCAGGTTTTTGAGGGTCCTTAAGCAAGGCCCCCTCAATGGGCCCCCTCCCTCAGTGAATCTACCTTCTTATCGTTATTGTCACCAGCGGCTATTGGTTCTTATACATTTTCTCATCATCGCTACCACTTGTTTACTTAGCAGGCAGAGATTCAGTTAGCAATTAAGCATTCTCATCTACTGCTGCTCCTACTCACCACAAACATTGTCTGGGCCAGAGCAAGAGACAAATGAATACGCAGAATGCAATGGTGTAAAAGAGGAGAAAGCCCAGGAGCCTGTTGTCAGTGGGCCCCTGCTGGGGTGTGGGCACTCGGCAGGTGCCTGACCATGCCTACTCTTGACCCCAGCCCTGCTCATGGATTGTTAAGTGGGTATAGGACTGCAGCCTAGGGGTGTGATTAAGATCACAGCCGTCCTGTGCACACTTCCTTGAGAATAAGTCCCATTGTATTCGGCAGGGTTTATTTCAACATAACATGCATAAGATTGGGCTTTTAACACATATTACCCATGAGAGGCTAATGCATGCATTTGAGCCTCCCTCTCTGAATATATATATTTGGCACATATGAACATTGTTAACATGGGGTAGACTACAGGAGAGAAAATAAATATACAGGGTAGGCTAGAAGATTTGAACCCAACATCCCTCCAAGTTGAATGTGAGAATCATCCTGCTCATTTCTATCTCCCTGTCCTCTGTGTGTGTGTGTGTGTGTGTGTGTGTGAGAGAGAGAGAGAGAGAGAGAGAAGTTCCTTCTCCATGAGATTTGTGCAGTGCTAGGTTAATGTTGGCACCTAACGAGGAAGGAAGGGATTATTAGAGGGCAACCTAGGTATTTCCTGGGTTTAGTTGCTATTTTAAGATTGCTCCCAACCTGCCTTTTCTCCCTCAGGAGGACTTTGCCCGGAGCGTGCATGACACACAAGGTGCAAGACCTGTTCAGTTAGACTATTACTGGTTCGAATGCAGCATATTGCTGAATGTGATGTTTGCCCCCTAGGTACAGTGGCCCCCTTCAGGGCCAGCCCTACTATTAGCCAGAGTGAGGAGGCCACCTCAAACAGCAGTTGCAGGGGACTGCAGTGGCAGCCCTGCTCTCTGGGTGTTCCTCCTGAGTCCCCTGACCTTTCCTCTTCTCCTGAGTTGGTGCCCCAGCAGTGAAAATGCTGGCTTGGCCTATCTGGTTGCCTGATCTAGTCATCTTCTCCCAATACATCACAGACAGCTCTGCAGGCAGAGAAGCAGCTAAACCAGGCAACACACTCCAGCAGGCATTGTGCACGTGCATGCGTTGTTTTGCTCACATGATACATGCTGCCACTGTATTGTGCCATTTGTTTGATTGGACAGCAAGCAGACACCAGGCTGAGCAGTGAGGGAAGGGTAGCAAGGTGTCAGAGGACAGAAGATGGTATGCCATATGATCTGTCCTTCACTCTGTAAGCTAGCCTGCTGCCCTTAGGTATGTTTGAGAAATCTTATCCTGTCACCAGTGCTAAAGTAAGATTCAGCTGCTAGTGCAGTTGGCTTCTGTATGTGGACCCAGGGCAGGGTGCCACCTTGCCCTTCTCAGGCAGCAAAATGTTTTGGGCCATCACCACCTAAGATTGTAACATGCAGGACCCACTACAGATTTGTTTTTAAAAAAACATTTATTTCTTTACTATACATATGTGGGGCTCCCAGTGGTCTCCCATCCGGATTTCTGGTTAGAGCCACACCTGCTTAGCTTCCGCTACACTTGAGTCTGGTCTGACCAGTAGACACTGGGCTAGCAAGGGTTAGGAAGTAATTTTTGCCTTCCCTGGCAACTGCCCACACCTCTTTAGGCCAGCCGCCTTCTTCTGTGAAGAACTGTGGAATTTCTTGTGCTACTTTATGATGCTCAAGTTAGTCAAAGTACACTCAACACTGCTTCAGTGTACAGGACCTCTTGGTTTTCCAGCTAAACTAATCTCATTCCCTACCTTCTCATACTGAACAACTAAGTTTTCCAGGGAAAACACCCACATTAAAAAAAAAAAAACAGTTATGAAGGTAGAAAGCCAGCAAGGGGGGGCATGGGCTATTCAGTGTATTGCACTGAGTGCCACATGTATGACATTTGGCCTGCTAGGACGGAAGCCGTGGGTGTGTGCTCAGTGTAAGGAGCTCCTGGCTCTCAGGGAATAAGTTTGTTCCCTTGAGTCCAAGGTTGCTGACCTGGAGAAGCTAAGAGAGGCAGAGGGGTTGGTGGATGAGACCTTCAGAGACCTGTTAGCTGTGTCCCACTCCCAGGGTGACAGCTCCTCTGCTATCATGGAGAATGTGCATCTTCGGGAAGGAGGGTGTCATTCTGAGGCAGAGGGAAATGCTCCCTTAGAATAGACCCATTCCTCGGAAGATGAACAAGTATCCTCTCGCATCAAGGATGTGCCTCTGAAGGGAGGGGGGTTTGTGCTAGTGGGAGATTCGATCATTAGACACATAGACAGCTGGGTTCATGATGGGTGTGTAGACCACATGGTGAATTGCCTGTCTGGTGTGAAGGTTGTGGATATCACGCGCCGTCTAGATAGCCTAGTAGATAGTGCTGGGGTGGAGTCAGTGGTCGTGGTCCATGTTGGTACCAACAATGTGGGAAAATGTAGTTGTGAGGTCCTGGAAGCTAGTTAGGTTGCTAGGTAGGAGGCTGAAATCCAGGACCACCAAGGTGGCTTTCTCTGAAATGCTACCTGTTTCACAGTTAGGGCCAGCTAGACAGGCGGAGCTGAGGAGTCTCAATGCGTGGATGAGACAGTGGTGCAGGGAGAAACTCATGGGATAAGGGGACAGGTCCTCTTATGGATCAGTAACTGGTTAAAGAACAGAACAGCAGAGAGTAGGAATATATGGTGAATTCTCCCAATAGAGGGAAATAAATAAATAAATAAATAAATCAACCCTGACTGCTCATTGGAAGGACAGATACTGAAGCTGAAGCTCAAATATTTTGGCCACCTAATGCAAAGAGAAAGCTCACTGGAAAAGACCCTGATGCTGGGAAAGATTGAAGGCAAAAGGAGAAGGGGATGCAGAGGATGAGATGGCTAGATACCATCACCGATGCAATGAATATGAACTTGAGCACACTCCGGGAGAGAGCGGAGGACAGGAAGGCCTGGCGTGCTATGGCCCATGGGGTCACGAAGAGACGGACACGACTTAACGACTGAACAACAACAGGGATCTGTATTAGGACCAATGGTTTTCAACCTGTTCATAAATGATCTGGAATTAGGAGTGAACAGTGAAGTGGCCAAGTTTGCCAACACCACCAAATTATTTAGGGCGGTTAAAACAAAAAGGGATTGTGAAGCGCTCCAAAAGGATCTCTCCAAAGTGGGAGAATGGGTATCTAAATGGCAAATGCGGTTCTATGTAAGCAAGTGTAAAGTGATGCACACTGGGGCAAAAAAATCCCAACTTCAAGTATAACTTGATGGGATCTGAGCTAGCAGTGCTAGTCTTGGGGTTGTGGTGGACAGCTCGATGAAAATGTCAATCCAGTGTGTGGACGCTGTAAAGAAAGCAAACTCCATGTTAGGCAAAATTAGAAAAGGAACTGAGAATAAAACTCCCAATATCATACTGCCCTTATACAACTCTATAGTGCAACTACGCTTGGAATACTGTGTACAGTACAGGAGCTGCATTCAGGCTGGTGAAGGGAGAAAGCTGTAGGTTAAGTTCCTCACTTGATGAATCCGAGCCTCACCACCATCACCGCTTGAGGGGATCAAGACCACAGACTGGGCCTCAGACAGGCTTCAGAAATGCAGCATCCCTGAGGTATCTAAATAGTCCCTCTCTGCCTCAGAGCCACTGTTCTCAGTATCCAAGCCCTGAGTCACCTGATGTCCATAATAATGGCAGGCATTTTACTAATGTAATAATAACTTAGCATTTATATAGTAGTGCTTTTCTTCAATGCACTTCACATATTTCAGTCCAAGGGTGGGGAGCTTTCTCAGCCTGAGGGCCGAATTCCATTTTGGAGAAACTGCCACAGTCGAACGGGATGGCACCAAAGTAAAAAGAGGTCAGGCCAAAAATCATTTTAAAATACCCATATATTGTAGCTTAAAGCTCTTACTCCCTGTAATTAAGCCTTATGAAAGGCATTTCAACCTTTTAGAATGGGGCAGTGGGGTGGGGTGGGGACTGCACAAAAGCTAGGAAACCAAATGCTTGGTGGTTTGGGGAAAGGGGACATGACCTTCTGGGGAACCCCAGAGGACCTGATTGGGACCCCAGGAAGGCCGGATTAGGACCCCGGGTCTGAGGTTATGCACCCCTGTTTCAATCTATACTGCAACCCTGGAAGGCAAGGGTGGGGAACCATTTTGCCCCCGTAGGCCACATCCCTTCCAGGGAAATCTTTCAGGGGCCATGTGTTAACAGTGGGCAGGGCTGGAGCCACCCCATTCTCTCTTTCTAGCTCTTTCTTTCATATTTACCCATTTTCTCCCTTTCTCTTCCTCCCTGTCTCTCTCTCCCTCCTTCCCTCTTTCTTCCCCTTTTCTTTCTCTTTTTCCCCTTCTCTTCCTAGCTGCCTCCCTCATTGGCTCTGCTCCCCTACACAGCAATTCGGTTTTTAAGAAAGCTTCCTTTGACAGCATTTTTTAAAAGGCTAATTGCCATGCAGTGGGGTATTTTGGAGGGGGGGGTGTCGCACTACAACCCCCACTCCCAGTTGCCTTACTGTGCTCTTTAAGCTCTTTAAAAGCTTCCATTCCCCACCTCTGCTGTAAGGTATGCAGGAATTAATTGTCCCATGTTACAGATGGGAGGCTGAGGATAAGAGACTGACCTGACGTTATCTATGGCGTTTGTGGCTGGGCTGAGATTTGAGCCTCTCCTAACTTACGTTGTTAATCACTACACTGCAGTAGGTATTAACTCCAGTGTTAAATCATTTAGACCCAATGAGACATCAAGTTGCCCTACTTGACTCTGTGGTATAGAAGCCGAGCAATGCTGTGGTGCTTGCCAGACATCATATGAAGAACACATTCTTTTATCTCTAACCACAGGCATGTAAATATTGATTGTGTGCCATCTGTATAAAGTAGTTAATGAGAAGGCGCTTACTGGATTACAAGTTGCATTCAGTTAATTATTGCAATTACAATGTGCATTTGAGCAGGTGCTGCCATGCCTCTTCTATTGTACCAATCAGTCCAGAAATATTAGAAGGGTGTTTGCAGACTACATGTTTTTAATCAAGCTCAGGTGTTGAGGTGCAAACCCCCCCCCCTCCAAATCTTACTTATTCAGGCTGATGGTAACCTGGCTGAAATCGGCAGATTCGCACAGTGTAACTATTGGCGGAGCATACCACCACAAACTGCAGGTGAGGGTTACATATTTGAACATTCTCCATGTTCACACAACAGTTCTAGGCTAGAATCTTCTCCCTGACATGTTCATTTTGTACGTGCATAGAATTTTATATGAGAGATCATTCAGACACTCAGTCCTTCACCTTAAATCAGTAGTGGTGCAACCCAGCAACAGTTCAGTCTCATGAGTCTGCTAATCATGTTGTTGTTCAGTCGTTAAGTCGTGTCCGACTCTTCGTGACCCCATGGACCATAGCACGCCAGGCCTTCCTGTCCTCCGCTCTCTCCTGGAGTGTGCTCAAGTCCATATTCATTGCATCGGTGATGCTATCTAGCCATCTCATCCTCTGCCGTCCCCGTCTCCTTTTGCCTTCAATCTTTCCCAGCATGAGGGTCTTTTCCAGTGACTTTTCTCTTTGCATTAGGTGGCCAAAATATTTGAGCTTCAGCTTCAGTATCTGTCCTTCCAATGAGCACTCAGGGTTGATTTCCTTTAGGATGGACTGATTTGATCTCCTTGCAGTCCAGGGGACTCGTAAGAGTCTTCTCCAGCACCACAGTTTGAAAGCATCGATTCTTCGGCGCTCAGCCTTCCTTATAGTCTCACAGCCATACGTTGCTACTGGGAAAACCATAGCTTTGATTATATGGACCTTTGTTGGCAAGGTGATGCCTCTGCTTCTTACTATGCTGTCTAGGTTTGCCATAGCTTTCCTCCCAAGGAGCAAGCGTCTTTTAATTTCATGGCTACAGTCACCGTCTGTGGTGATCTTGGAGCCCAAGAAAATAAAATCTGTCACTGCTTCCATTTCTTCCCCTTCTATATGCCAGGAAGTGATGGGGCCAGATGCCATGATCTTATTTTTTTAATGTTGAGTTTCAAACCAGCTTTTGCACTCTCCTCTTTCACCCTCAACAACAGGCTCTTTAGATCCTTTTTGCTTTCTGCCATTAGGGTGGTATCGTCTGCGTATCCGAGGTTATTGATAATTCTCCCGGCAATCTTAATTCCCACCTGTGATTCATCCAACCCGGCGTTTCTCATGATGTACTCTGCATATAAATTAAATAAGCACGGAGACAATATACAGCCTTGTCGTACTCCTTTCCCAATTTTGAAGCAATCGGTTGTTCCATGTCCGGTTCTTACTGTTGCTTCTTGACCCTCGTACAGGTTTCTCAGGAGACAGGTAAGGTGGTCTGGTACTCCCATCGCTTTAAGAATTTGCCACAGTTTGTTGTGATCCACACAGTCAAAGGCTTTAGCATAGTCAATGAAGCAGAAATAGACATTTTTCTGGAATTCTCTTGCTTTCTCCATGATGCAGCGAATGTTGGCGATTTGATCTCTAGTTCCTCTGCCTCTTCGAAACCCAGCTTGTACTTCCGGTAGTTCTCGGTTCACGTACTGCTGTAGCCTAGCTTGTAGGATTTTGAGCATAACCTTTAATGCTGGCATGTGAAATGAGCACAATTGTACGGTAGTTTGAACACTCTTTGGCATTGCCCTTCTTTGGAATTGGAATGTAAACTGACCTTTTCCAGTCTTGTGGCCATTGTTGGGTGTTCCAAATTTGTTGGCATATCGAGTGCAGCACTTTAACAGCATCATCTTTTAGGATCTTAAATAGCTCAGCTGAAATACTGTCATCTCCGCTAGCTTTGTTGTTAGTAATGCTTCCTAAGGCCCACTTGATTTCACTCTCGAGGATGTCCGGCTCAAGTTCAGTGACCGCACTATCATGGCTATCAGGAACATTAAGATCTTTCCTGTATAGTTATTCTGTGTATTCTTGCCCCCTCTTCTTAATCTCATCTGCTTCTGTTAGGTCCCTGCCTTTTTTGTCCTTTATCATGCCCGTCTTTGCACAAAACGTTCCCTTGAGATCTCCGATTTTCTTGAAGAGTTCTCTTAGTCTTTCCCATTCTATTGTTTTCTTCGATTTCTTTGCATTGTTCATTTAAGAAGGCTCTGGAAATCTGCATTCATTTGGGTATATCTTCCCCTTTCTCCCTTGCTTTTCGCTTCCCTTCTTTCCTCAGCTACTTGTAAAGCCTCGTCAGACAGCTACTTTGCTTTCTTGCACTTCTTTTTCTTTGGGATGGATTGAGTTGCTGCCTCCTGAACAATGTTATGGACCTCCATCCAAAGTTCCTCAGGCACTCTGTCTATCAGGTCTAATCCCTGAAATCTATTCTTCACCTCCACTGTATATTCATAAGGGATATGATTTAGGTCCTACCTAAATGGTTTAGTGGTTTTCCCTACATTCTTCAATTTAAGCCAAAATTTTGCGATAAGAAGCTCATGATCTGAGCCACAGTCAGCTCCAGGTCTTGTTTTTACTGACTGTATAGAGCTTCTCCATCTTTGGCTGCAAAGGACATAATCAATCTGATTTTGATATTGACCATCTGGTGATGTCCATGTGTAGAGTCGCCTCTTGTGCTGTTGGAAAAGAGTGTTTGCTATGATCAGCGTGTTCTCTTGGCAAAACTATTAGCCTTTGTCCTGCTTCATTTTGTACACCAAGGCCATGCTTGCCTGTTATCCCAGTGATTTCTTGACTTCCTACTTTGGCATTCCAATCCCCTATGATGAAGAGGACATCTTTTTTTGGTGTTAGTTCTAGAAGGTGTTGTAGGTCTTCATAGAACTGATCAAGCTCAGCTTCTTCAGCCTCAGTGGTTGGGGCATAGACTTGAATTACTGTGATGTTGAATGGTTTCCTTTGGATTCGTACTGAGATCATTCTGTCAGTTTTGAGATTGTACCCCAGTACTGCTTTTCCCACCCTTTTGTTGTCTATGAGTGCTACTCCATTTCTTCAAAGGGATTCTTGCCCACAGTAGTAGATATAATGGTCACCTGAATTAAATTCGCCCATGCTTGTCCATTTTAGTTCACTGATTCCCAAGATGTCGATGTTCAATCTTGCCATCTCATGTTTGACCACCTCCAGCTTACCTTGATTCATTGATCTGACATTCCAGGTTCCTAAACAATATTGTTCTTTACAGCATCGGACTTTCTTTTCACCACCAGACACATCCACAGCTGAGTGTCCTTTCAGCTTTGGCCCAGCCGCTTCACTCTTTCTGGCGCTACTTGGAAATTCCCTCTGCTCTTCCCCTGTAGTATATTGGACACCTTCCGACCTGAGGGGCTCATCTTCCGGCGTCATCTCTTTTAGCCTTGTGATACATTCCATGGGGTTTTCTTGGCAAGAATACTGGAGTGGGTTGCCATTTCCTTCTCCAGTGGACCACATTTTGTCAGAACTCTCCACCATGACCTGTCCATCTTGGGTGGCCCTGCACGGCATAGCTTATGGCTTCACTGAGTTACGCAAGCCCCTTTGCCACAACAAGGCAGTGATCCATGAAGGGGTGCTAATCATACAGTCTGCTAATAAAATGTACACTCTTTAAAATAGAGGATGGCAATTTTGGAGCACAGAGCGGTTCAGACATGAAAATGCAAACCATGGTTTGCCATAAACTAGGGAGGGAATCATGGTGGCAAGGAGTGAGTGCATGAGCTTGATGGCATTAAAAACTTTTTCAC
Organism: Heloderma suspectum; assembly: GCF_057233095.1. Classification (NCBI taxonomy): domain Eukaryota; kingdom Metazoa; phylum Chordata; class Lepidosauria; order Squamata; family Helodermatidae; genus Heloderma; species Heloderma suspectum. Next base: position 30,492,493 of record NC_139460.1, on the reverse strand, counting down.
CATGATTTGCTTCTATGGCTTAGAGTCCATGTGGAGCTTGGTTTACAACCCTGGAGTAGCAGTTCAGCAGATATTGAGGACAGAACAGGAGAAAGAAGATGTCCAAGAATGGATGTTAAAAAAGGAAGCAAATATGTATCCAGAGATAGGAGGGGAAGATCTGGGGTGCGGGCAAGTCCTGTGCTCTCATTAAAGCTGTGTAGGTTGTAGGGCCGCAGGGTATAATTGGTTAGAATAATAAATTTTTAAAACTTGACTTAGAAGGTGCCCCATTAAATCAGGCAGCGGATTTTGTTTTGAAATGTACTGTTTTTACTACAGGTGCTTATACAAACTGCAGATGGTGAGCACCAACCTAATACAGGCATCCCTCCCATCTCTTACACCTATAGCTTGGAATGCCTCTTCTAAGATGGTGCCTGCTATGAGACATGTGGGCGTCATTAAAAACCAAGCATGCCATTTGTTTTAGAAGTATCATTTCTACTCCTGTGTAAACATATGCAAATGTAATGGATTAATTAGCCAATGAACCCACTAAACGGGGTAGGCAACTGATGTTTACAGCTCCCATCAGCCTCAGTCTCCAGGCTGACTACCCCTTAAATCAGGGACCTAGAACCTCAGGCCCATGGGCCAAGTCTGGCCTTCCAGGGACCCAATCTGGTCCTCTGGGGTTCTCCAGATGACCATGCCCCCTTCCCATGACCACATCTCCTTTCCCCAACTACCAATCGTTTGGTGGTTTCATAGCTTTGGTGCAGTTTTTCCCCCAATTCTAAAAGTCTGAAATGCCTCAAGGCTTAGTTAGTAAGAGCTTTAAGCTAAAATATGCTAGAATTTTTGGCCCTGCCCCTTTTGCCTTTGACCCTGCTCATCACTGGAATTCAGCTCCAGATAGCTTTTCCAAAATGGAATTCAGCCCTCTGGCTGAAAGAGACTCTGCACCTTTGCCTTAAGGTAATCAAATGACAGCCTTTGCACAGGGTGATGGGGGAAAGCTCTTTTCTTCCAGAGGTAAGAGGCAGTGGTGGAATTTTTTCATTTTATTGGGCTGAATGGTTTTCTTTTGGAACCAGAAATGAGTGTGTGTGTGTATGTATACACACAAATGACTTAAGGTATGCTTACCTGTCAACACCAGGGCCCAATCCACACGGCCGTCTTAGTGTGGAGCGAGAGCACATCAGGGTCATTTGTGACAGATGACACTGTCGCCAGTCAGCAGCAACCCTGCAGCTTCCCTCTGGAAAAGGCGCTTTTTCAGAAAGTCCTTTATTGTATCTTTTTTCCTTAAACATGGGTCCTGCACATTTCCACTGCAGTGTCCCATCCCCCGCATTAAATCCTGGGCGTGTCTCTGTGACCTGGCAGTGACATGGTCAAGGTGTGGGGCCACCCCCCTTCTCTCTTTTCCTCCATTCGCAGTAGGGCGCTTTTGGACACAGACTTTCTTTCCCACTTAGCACTACTTCGCGCTGCTTCATCCTTTCACTATATGGCAATAGTGCTGTTTTCCCATTCACAATATGTAGCCTAGCGCAGTAGCTACTTTCCCCATTCACAGTATGCAGCCTGTTTTCCCCCTTCATAATAGCGCAGTAGCGCTGTTTCAGGCATTCACAATAGTGCAGTAGCTGCTTTCCCCATTCAGATTACGTAGCATTTTTTTCCCATTCAGATTACGTAGCCTATTTTTCCCATTCACAATATCGCAGTAGCACTGTTTCAAGCATTCACAATAGTGCAGTAACTGCTTCACCCATTCAGATTATGTAGCCTGTTTTTCCCATTCACAATAGTGCAATATCTTTTACAGTATCCCAGTGGTGGTTGAGAGGGGAGAGGTTTGGGGTTAAGTACCGTGGCTTAATGCAGCAGTTCCAGTAAACTTCCCCAAGCATGAAAACATGGACAGGGGTGGGGAACAAGCCTCTCATTTGCTGAGCAGCACCTACAGGATGCTGATGTTCAGGGTTCGGAGCGTGGAGTAGAACTGAAGAACGGGGGTTTCAAGTGCTGTGTGATCCGTAAAAATGGGGTTTTAGGTAGCGTATACTCTGCTTTTCTTGCTTTGTGTGTCCCTAGCACACCGAAGCAATTTCATGAACGTCTGGATATAGCCAGAAGGCGCTTCTCATTCCGTTTCCATGTAGATGGAGCTCGGGTTTAAAACCCTAGCAAGAAATGCCAAGGAAAGAACTGCAGGGAGAGAATTAAAGTTATTGAATGCAACTATTTCTTTTGCTGGATTTCTCAAGTTTGTTGTGTTTAAAAGTTATTTGACAATTTGGTATCAGCATGAGAAAAATGAGAGGAGACAGCGCTATGGGCATCTGGGAGATGCACGGGTTAACAGTTACTTTTGACTTGTTGAGGCCAAAGAAAAAAGTTTCCAGCAGTCTTCTTTGCTCCCTGCTTAATACAATTCCCCTTGCATTAAAAAATAAAAGGCAGGGTGAGGGGGCGGGGAGAAGGATAAAGATGTATTCCCACTACACCAGTTTTTTTTTTTGTACACAGCCTCTCTAAGCAAACACCAGGGAGCAATTATCTGCCAAAGGAATACACAGCAGAGTTTCTAGGGCATTATATGAATCCCTCAATTAGTGCAACTGGTTTCTGTTGTTCATCAGTAGCCTTCTAGGATCCAACAGATTAATTACCAAGCAAGTTGCTAAATTTTTGAATGTTGCTATTTTAACTAGATCCTCTATGGCACTGTGACTTAATTTTATGATGTAGAACAACATATTTTATTGTTAATATTTTTGTATCTTTTGCTGGTGGTCAGTTGACAGTAAATAAAGGATTCATTTATTCATTCAGTAGCCTTTCTAAGCAGTATTTGTTCCCCAGAGTTTTGTTGTAGAGACTATATAGAGTCTTGTTTTCCTGGGCACATAATCAGAGAGGGCATTTCTAGCCATGACACTTGTTTCAGAGCCATCCTTTTGTGCTTGAATTGGTTCATGGTTTTCCTGATAGCACAGTCTTTGCAAAGACTCAATTAAGTAACTTTGCTACCAAGGCTACTTTATTACTTTATTTTATTTGCAAAAGATCGAGATTAGATTTGGCAGAAACTATCAATAAAGAAATCCCAAGATGTTATAGTTGTAAGACTGCATGAACACCTTAGCTTTATAATGTTCATTCCATTGAAGTATGTTTCTAGATCTCATTGTTCCGTTGCTCATGTGCAAGGCTGTCATGCCCCCGCTGGAGGACTGTCTTCGGAGGATGACCTAGAACCTCCCCCCCCCCAGCCCAACATCATGGAGAAGCTGCCTGTGTCTGGGGACCTTGAGTCAGATCAGGGGAGTCCAGGGCCCTCAGGGGAGACAGCCATCAACCCTACCCCTCATGGCGTAGCTAGCCCCCTCTTGGACTCAGGCAGATGCTGAACAGCCATCTAGTCCCAGAGAGCGCCAGTATTGAAGTTAATTTGCATTAATAGTATAATTTGCATTGCAAAATTTTCATATGCTTTAGAGAGTGAACTAATTTATCATGTGTATTTTATTTATATTTAGTAAACAAAAAAGCTATTTTTTTTAAAGTGCTTTTTTTTTTTTTTGTCCCAATGCACCCCCTGCTCGGTTATTCATGGCCTGGTGATATCCAGGCTGGACTACTGCAATGCACTCTGTGTGGGGCTGCCTTTAAAGATGGTTCAGAAACTTCAGCTAGTCCAGAATATGCCTGCCTGGATATTGTTAGGGGCTGAGCAGTCAACTCACGTGACACTGATATTGTGCCAGCTGCACTGGTCGCCAGTGCATTTCCAAGTTCAATTTAGAGTGCTGCTTATAACCTTCAAGGCACAATCGTATGCATGTTTAGACAGAAAAACTCCCAGCTATTGCTGGCAGTTGTAGGACTTTTTACTGTCTAAATATGCATACAACTGCACCCTTAAGGCCTTAAACAGTTTGGGTTCAATTTACTTGGAGGACTGCCTTCACCTGTACCAGTCTGCCCACACTCTGAGGTCATTAAGAGAGACCCTTTTCACTTACCCACCACCAAGGATGCTTAGGTTGGTGAGTATAAGGGAGACGGCCTTTTCGGTAGCAGCCCCACACCTCTGGAATGTGTTTCTATTGGGGGTTCATTAACCCTTTCTCTGCAAGTCTTCAGGAAAGCTGTGAAGGATCGCTTCTTGCTGTCCTTTTCTTAATCATGCTTATGGGCTGCTGGTTTTATTGCCGTTGCTATGGCATTTTATTGTTTTGTATGTTTCTTTTATCCTGCATGCCACCTTGAGAGAGTTTCACCCTAAAAGGTGCTCTAAAAATAATTCTAAATAAATACATGGGCCTTGGCAAGTCCATGATGGTGTTGACCCTGGCCTTGTAGCATTGGTTCCAAAAGTTGGTTTTGCCACATAATTTTAATTCATATGCGCAAAGTGCCCTACAACCCTTTGAGGCTGCTTTCATAACTGAGGCTTGTGTGTGTGTGTAGGAGACAGAGAGGTATCTAGCCAGTGCCTCTTGCCATTAAAAAAAGCCTCTATCCAGATATATAATGAATCAGTAATTGTATGGTAGAGGCAGAGGATACTGGTATAACTTGTAGTAATTATATTTACTTGTGTTCCCCCCTTTATTTAATAAAGGAAGGAAAGTCAATAAAATACTACCTGTGAATATTCCTTACTATTCCTGTTGCATTCTTAATTATGGTACAAATAAGATGTATATAGATTGAGTCATTGGTGGTAGTTCATGAAAATAGGCCCTTGCTTTGGAGAAGCTCACCTAACACATTGAATACTATGGTGGAACAACAGGGCAAAAGGGATGTCAGTTTAAAAGTAATTAACTTGGTTGAGCAAACATTCACTTATTCAGACTCATTGAGGTCAATAAGATTCCTCCTATGACAGGAGCGCACATCAGCTGGTGTGAAGGTTGCACAGTTTGCTATTAACATTAATTCAAGGGTTGGTTAGGTTACTGTCAAGACTTTTCATAATAACTGTTTAGAAAAACAAAGGAACAGCATATATTTATATTCTCATGTAAGCAGCATTAATGAAACTTAGTGGGAACTGGATATTGAGCACACTCACAGTGAATGCCTAGAGGCGAAGCTGATTTCCAAGGCTAGAAATTCCTGTCCCCTTTTGTTTATGAACACTTGATCTCCAGCGACAACAGGGGCAATTTGTGTGCACAGACGGGGATAATCCTGCTTGATCAGGTCCGACAGCAGCCCTCTGGCAACTTATAATAACATTTCATAGGGTTCTGCTTGGCAAAGAAATCTGATCAGCTCCTGCCCCGAGGTGGATCCACAAAAGTTAACAGGGGAGATGAAACATTTGAATTTAATGCAGCCAAAATGGCAGGTTAGGGGATAATTGCAGCAAAAAAGTGGAAAGTTAGGTAATCTGACAACAGCTTTGGGGGGGGAAAGCACAATAAACAGCGACTAAAGGAACACGATTCAAGAAGTGCCAGGCAGTACCAAAGACAACTTATAGGGTAAGAAAATGATCCAGTTATTAACTTTCAGCTGGAGCGGGAGCTAGGAAGTAAAATGCTCATGTAATGTGGGTTCATGGATTCTGGATTTTCCCCCTGTTATGGCCTGTATGGCGTTTCAGAATACGATGATGATTGTTTTTATTTATTAAAATAAATAAAATGTATATCTGACTTTAAAAAATGACCGCAACAGTTTGCAATAAAAATGCAGATACATAATAAAAATAATTTGAATACAATAACATCAACATTGACAAAAACAATTAAAACCTAGAAGCAGAGCAGCTATTAACTAAAGAAACAACCAAGAAAGGCTGACTGAAGAACTAGCTAAAAGCATGGAAAATAGGATCTAAATTCTATCAGTGAAGGTGCAGGTGGACTGCTCAGGCACATCTAGGTCCATGGTGCCACATCGGTGAAGGTCTTGCCCTACATCATCACTCGAGTTGCTTCCAAAGGCAGGGGGAGTCACAGAATGGTGTTCAGTAATTATCTGAATGAATGGGCAGATTTGTACAGGAGGAGCTGGTACCCCTTCAGGTACCCTGGGCCCAGGTTGCTTAATGTTGAACCAAGCACTTTGAATTGCACTCAGAAATACACTGGGACCCAAGGTAGGTCTTGTACAATAGGCTTAATAAGGTTCATTGTGGCACACCACTGTTAATGTTGCAGTGTTTAGGAGCAGCTGAAATTTCCAGGTGGTTTTCAAAGGCCACCCCATGTGCAATGCATTACACTAATCCAACCTTGACATAACCAGAGCATGGATAACCATTGCATGGTCATTGGAATGTTCCTGCTGTATTTAAATATGTTCTGTATAATGTGTAATTAGAAGTAGCATGCATGGCATTGCTATATATGAAGTGGCCCTCACAGATGATATTTTGCTCCCGTGATGCATTGTGAGCCATGGGGGAGATCATGCGTTCCTTCCCGTTGCCCATGCCACAAGGAAGAAGTGAATGAACCAGGACAATCCCATGCCTGTTGAAAGATATGCAAGAGAAAGCCTGCTTCCTAGAGGTATTCTTGCTCCCTAACTCCTCCTGGGTAAAACCCTGTAACAGAACAGGCCTAAAGTTTCTAACTCACACAGGTCTTTTATTACTGTATAAGACAGCCTTTCCCAATATGGCACCCTCCAGATGTATTGGACTATAACTCTCCTGGGGATGATGGTTGTTATAGTCCAGCACACCGGGAGGGTGCCAGGTTGGAGGACCCAGTTCCAGCTCCACGTTTTTGAGCGCCCCAAGGCAAGGCATCCCTCCCTCAGTGAGTCAACCTTCTCATCATCATTGTCATCAGCTACTCATCCTCTTTCTCATCATTGCTACCACTTGCTTGCTTGACAGGCAGAGAGCCAGTGAGCAAGCAGGCTGTGGCATCTACTGCTCCTCCTTTTCACCACCACCATTGCCTGGGTCAGAGCGAGAGGCAAGTGAGCAAGCAGCTTGCAATGATGAAGAGGAGGAGCAAGTCCCAGACTCTCTTGTCAGTGGGCCCCCGACACGGTGTGGGCCCTCAGCAGTTGGCCAACCATGCCTACCCTTGACACCGTTCTTGGAGGAAGGCTAGTATAAGAAGTGGGATTTGTGAGAAATTTTGTTCGTGCATTTGTTTATTTAGGAAAATTCTATGCTGTCTTCAGTAAAATGGGGAGGTATCGTCATGATACCTCCAGAGCCAATGTCTGCACTTCACTTGAGGAAAGCTGAACTATGGAACTCTCTGCTACAAAGAAATAGCTGTAACAAAGTATTTAGCAATTTCCAAAGAGCGATTAGACAACAGTATAAAATTATATCAGCAATGACTGGCTCCAACCCTTCAACACCATTTTGTGACTGGTGGGCCTTAGTCATTTTCAGCTCTCTCAAGTGGGTCCTCGGAGAACAGTGTTTGAGATCCCCTGGACTAGACGACCCTTCCAATAGAGAGACAACACTTCTAATAGGGGACTATGCTCTGACAGCTTTTCAAATAGAGGACTGTTCTCTGTAAACTAGGACACATGGCCACCCTATAGCCCGGTCAAGCCCAACACTAATCACAACTCTGGACTGGCTCAAGCGTTAGTCCAACATACTCCATGCGTACACTATATGTCGGGACTTTTGTACATCCTCCAAATGCAGTCTGATGTGGTTCAGTCCATTTTATCTTGGGACTCTGCCATCTCATTCTGTTGCATGTGCATACCAGTTCTGAGTTTGAATGAGCTTGTTTTCCTGCCTTTGGATTTCTTGTTGGTTTTATGTACTGTTAATACAATTGTTCTTTTACTGTATTGATTTGCATTGTTAGCCGCCTTGAGAGTATGTGCTAGGAAACTGCTTAAAAATCTAAGTATTAGTAAAAAGGAGGAGGCTCCCTTTAAATACACAGGGATGCCCTCAACGTTTAAATGAACGGATGAGTCCTCTGGGGTGGGATGCTCCATGTGCATACCGTGGAAAACCCATATTGGAGTGGTTGTTACTTCCTTTTCTGTGTGTGCATGCATGTGTGCTGTGCCAAGTTGCCATTTTTACACATTGCATTTAACAGTTCTTTTCTCTGCAACTACAAGGAAGCTTATTAGAAAATAAAAAGGTAGATTTGTACAGTTGCACTTAAAAAAAACCCTGATAAGCCACTGAAGAGAGCCTTAGTGTCTGGATGTAATTTGCAGGAGGCTGCATACTATCTGCAAAGCCTTTGGATGAAAACCCTTTGAGCTGCACAACACAGAGCAACTGTGTTACTGTATTATAACTTACTATGGAAATGCAGTAGACTGTCTTGTGAGTAGATGGGCTAGATTCTGTACGAGGGAATGGACTTCCTTTCTCTTTGCTGAACAAAGAATGATCTCTTAATAAATGTTGACTGAGGGGGAAATACATAATGTATCTTCGAGACTGCCGTTGGGCCACCCCTCTGTATCAGACTGATAGAAGAGAGTACTCTCTTAATCAGCGGCAGCCCTAGACTAGCTGCCAGCAACTGGTGCCCTAGGCACCCCAAATCCCAAGGGCAGATCCAGGCTGAGATTTTCAGTTACCTGGGAAACATTTTGCCCCTCTTTTAGAAATTAATTGTTACATCATTTTCAGCCAAGATTTACAGTGAGGCAAGTATTTTTCTATGCTTAAATTCCTGTGCACGCCCATGCTATTCATTATATTATAAACATAATATGAAATACTGACATCTTTGTTATTTTACATGTTTTTTTTTGTTTTTTTTTTAGTTTTTTTTTTTTTACTTGAATTTGTCAGCTCACTTGACTTGCTGCGACCGCCTAGTTCGTCTATATGGACAGTGGGCCGCCCCTGCTCTTAATGATATAATTCCTTGGTCAAGTAAGAGCAGCCAAGTCATGTCAAGTCATTTGTGCTTCCTTGTCCTAGTTATAAAGTTCCTTTCCTGGCATATTTGCACAAGCCTGAGCATTTTTTGCTTGCATTGAACAGCTTCTGTATATGGGCTGGCTATGGGGAACAAGGGATAAGTTGGGGGTTCAGTGACAAGTTTCATACAGACATTCTTTTTCAGTTCAGTGTGTTTTCAGTGAATGCTGTTTTTGCCACAATATCCAGGAAGGGAGATAGATCCATGCATGGGCCCATTCTTCTGTGTGTAGAAGCAATGAAGGTGTACATTTCTCAATGCATTGCCATTGCAGCGTTCCATTGAAATAGCTGAATGTATTAGCTGGTTTTATCTTTTGACTAGAACAGGAATGCACATCCTCACTTGGAGCCACCAGTTACCCTGCACAACTAGCTGCCTTAGATGAGAAATGGGTCGGGATCATTGTTATCTGCCCAAAACCTGCAGAAAGGGGAGGCGTCTAAATTTAGATGATTAAAAAAGAAGAATAAAAGAACATGCCTGGACTACGAATTGTCAGATTTGATACATTCAAAAACAGCCACACCTAACAGATTTATGTTTGAAATACATTTATTTGTGCTTCTGCATCTGTACACCCTCACCCTCAGGGTGTGGATTGGAGGATTTTATACAGAATTATGCATTGGCCCATTGATATGTTGGCACAGCTGCTTAAGAAGGAATGCAACTGGGCAGAGGGGTGACAGGGAAATTGGTATGATAGTCCTTCCCATCTTCAGCATCAAGAAATTAATTACTCTTGCTTGCCTGTTCTCTCTCTGTGGCAAAAAATAATGAAGATTTTTAGGGCCACTTCATATATGAAGAAAGGCAGCCAGGTGGGTCCACTAGAAAAAAAAATCCAGCCAGGAGTTATAACAAGCTTTTATTGGGCCCAACTAAAATGACAAAGCAATTATCTTCTTTCCATAAGTCAAAATTTAGCTCATTTTGTGAGGTTGTTAGTTGTCCCTAATAAAATATTAAGTTCCTGTTCCTCCCATCCAGCACCATATTTATTTGGGCCCCTAAGAGTAGCTTTGTGTTTTGGAGCTCAGCCCCCACCCCTGCCTTGCACTTAGATTCTTGGGCAAGTTACTTTTCTTTTGGTCTCACCAGTTTGCCTTCTGGGAAACAAGCATTTTGTGATTGGCTATGCCCATCATAGAAACCATTTTATGAATGGGCAAGCCACCCCATAGCAGCCATTTTGCAAGAGTGTCCACAACACACTCTCAAAATTCCAAATGTGCCCACTGACTGAAAAACGTTGGGGACCCCTGTAATATCATCTCAGTCTGTGAGGGTCTACCTTCTTCTTGAGTTAGAATTCAAGCCCTGGCAAAAATATTTAAGAACACAGGTTTGAAGAGAAGGCAGATTTTAAGAAAGAGAATATATTTTTAAGAACACCTGTTGAGATTTATAGAATCATAGAATAGTACGGTTGGAAGGGGGCTATAAGACCATCAAGTCCAACCCCCTGCTCAATGCAGGAATCTAAGTCAAAGCGTCCCTGACATATGGCTGTGCAGCTTCATCTTGAAGGCCTCTAGTGTGGGAGAGCCAACCACCTCCCTAGGTAATTGGTTCCATTGTCGTATTACTCTAACGGTCAGGAAGTTTTAACTGATGTTCAGCTGGAATCTGGCTTCCTGTCACTTGAGCCCATGATTCCATGTCCTGCATTCTGGGATGATCGAGAAGAGATCCTGGCCTTCCTCTCTGTGACAACGTTTCAAGAATTTGAAGAGCGCTATCATCTCTCCCTTCAGTCTTCTCAAGGCTAAACATGCCCAGTTCTTTCAGTCTCTCCTCATAGAGCTTTGTTTCCAGTCCCCTGATCACCTTCATTGCCCTTCTCTGAAACCTCTCCAGTTTCTCTGCATCATTCTTAAAGTGTGGTGCCCAGAACTGGACACAGTACTCAAGATGAGGCCTAACCAGTGCTGAGTAGAGGGGAACTAGTACTTCACATGATATGGAAGCTATACTGCTATTAATGCAGCCCAAAAGAGCATTTGCCTTTTTTGCAGCCACATCACATTGTTGGCTCATATTCAGCTTGTGATCTGCAATAATTCCAAGATCCTTCTCGCTTGTAGTATTGTTGAGCTAAGTATCCCCCATCTTGTAACTGTGCATTCAGTTTCTTTTTCTTAGGGGCAGAACTTGGCATTTATCCCTATTAAATTTCATTCTGTTGTTTTCTGCCCAGGGCTCCAGCCTATCAAGATCACTTTGAATTTTGTTTCTGACTTCCAAGTTATTAGCTATCCCACCCAATTTTGTGTCATCTGCAAATTTGATCATCATTCCCTGCACCTCCTCCTCCAAGTCATTAATACAAATGTTGAAGAGCACTGCGCCCAGGACTGAGCCCTGCGGTTCCCCGCTCATTACCTCTCCCCAGTTTGAGAAAATCCCATTGATAAGCACTCTTTGAGTCCAATTCTGTAGCCAGGTGTGGATCCACCCGATCATTGTTTCATCTAGCCCACTTTGAGCTAGTTTGCTCATCAGGATATCATAGGGCACTTTGTCGAAAGCTTAGCTGAGGTCGAGGTATATTATGTCCACAGCATTCCTACAGTCCACAAGGGAGGTGACCTGATCCAAAAATGAGATCAGATTAGTCTGGCAGGACTTGTTTTTGACAAATCCATGTTGGCTTCTAGTAATCATTGCATTGTTTTCAAGGTGCTTACAGATGGATGGCTTTATCATCTGCTCCAGAATTTTCCCAGGGATGTCAGACTGACTGGTCTGTAGTTCCCTGGTTCCTCCTTTTTGCCCTCTTTGAAGCTAGGGACAACATTAGCCCCCCTCCCATCATCTGGCACCTCACCCGTCTTCCATGATTTCTCAAAGATTTAAGTTGCGTATTCATCACAGTAACTGCCACAATATTACTTACGCAGATCAATCTCCACCTTGAGGGGGAGAAAAGGATTTGTGCCTTTTGACATGCACACCTAGTACATAGACCCGTTTAATTGTTTATAGTAACAATAGTCAGTGTGCAGAACCAGTGCACTGGACAGAGACTTGGGTGATTCTGATGAATAGTCAGTCAGCTGTGGTACAAAACAGGGGGAGAGGGCAACATGTTCCCTATTCTCCTAAAAGGCACCCATGTGGCTTCCTTCCCTGACGATTTCATATTTTAGTTGTTTTACTGCCTATTGGAAATAGCATTTTTGCTTTGGTCAGTATGCACATATTATTCTTTAAACAATTACTTCCTTCTTACCTATACCACTGACAGAATGTAGGAGGTAAAACTATGTTGTTATATAAATTGAAAACTGTACCAATAATATATGCATCCCAGGAGGCAGGGCTGAGTTTGCTTTAGTCAAGTTGGCTTTTCATTAAATTGGACGATTCTGTTGAACATCTTGCCGTTTTATGGCTGTTGTTAACAAGTATGCCTGCAAATATGGAAATTCCAAGTTCAGGGTGTCAGCAGACTAGTGACAGGAAAACAAAGGCATGCAAAGTGAGAAAACGTCACATTAAAGATTAACAGACCAAACCGAGGCATGTTTACTCATAAGTAATTCTAGCTATGTTCAAGTTGCCACAACCATCTCTTCCAGGGCTAGGGCGAGTGCTGATAATTGGCTATGCACAGTGGGGGAGCACTGAAATTTTAAATAAACTATTAAGGGTATGATGCTATGCATGTTTAGACAGAAAAAAAGTCCTATAACTCCCATCAGCCCTAGCCAATATCAATGATGGTGAGGGATGATGGGAGTTGGAAGGCCAAAACATCTGGAGGACTACAAGTTACCCACGCCCACCTTAGGGGTCATGCTTTAAGTGGACCCTGACCCTGTGAAACATAGGAAAAGATTTGGCTCGAGTGCCACCACTGAACACTCAGTGCCACTAAAAGATGCAAATCGTAGTTTCAGAGGAGCGATTTTCATTGGGCTCACAGCTGGGGGTGGAGGGTTAAACTCTTCCTCCCCATCCTTTGTTGTCCCGATGCTGCTCAGCTCCCCTCCCCCACTCGTGTGTGTGTGTGTATTTAATTTGCACATTAACTCTATGCATGTAATTAATGTCACATTTGGTTTAGCCCACAGGATGACCAGCAAACTGCTCTTGAAGACAGAACCGGTCATATGACAAGGCCTGACTCCCTATCAACATTTCCAAGTCAGGTTTGCTCTTTGGTCTCAGAATTTGAGCAATGCAAGTCTGCCTGGGAGAGGTTGATCTGTTAACAGTCTCTTAAGATTCTTTAAGCAAGTTGAAGGTGCAATCCTGTGCATGTTTAGACTGAAAAAGTCCTATAACCCTCAGCATTCCTCAGCCAGCATGGTTTGCTGGGGAATGCTGGGAGTTGTGGGAGTTCTTTCTTTCTAAACGTGCATAGGGTTGCACCCTAAGGGTGCAATCCTAAGTAGATAGGCAGCCGCCTCTGACCTCGGAGGTGACCACCTATCCAAAGCAAGGCAGGAGAAGCACGGGGGGATCATTTCCTCCGCGCGTCTCCTGCCTTGCTCTTTTTCGCTAGACAGCTGTTTTCAGCTGTCTAGCGGCAGGGGGGCTGACTGGGAGAAGAAGCTGCTGTACGACACATAGGATGTGTTGTACACGTAGCTCTGCTCTCCTACCTCCGGAACTCCCCCCAGTCCCGCCCCTCTTCAGCCGCTCCGTGCTGCTCTTCTGAGCACAGAGGACAGGGCTTCTCCGCACTGCCTCCAAGGCAGCGCGGACAAGGGGAGAGATCAGTTTTCCAGCAACCGACCTCGGAGTGTGGGCTCCAAGGTCGGTTCCCGGAATAGAGCATATCCTATGGCCCTCTAGACAGTGTCTAGTGGCCATAGGATTGCTCCCTAAGTGAACTTATTCTGGTATATGAATTCTGGTAGATAAATGACTGAAGTAATTACACTTTCCTTTGAGAGGAGAAAATCTAGATTACTGCTAGACAAGAAATAATGCATCAGTTTTCAATAGTACACTGATCAGGTTATTTTGTTCAGGCTAATCTCAGCTTCATTACACTTCAGCAGTTTGGACTGCAAACATGATCTGTAATTATGCTAAATTCCACAGTCATACTATGAATAAAAGTTAGGTGCATATGGTGCTTATTAAATAAAATGCAAACTGTAAAATGATTTGCACTGAATGACTGAGACTCTGGCTTATTGGCATATCAGGCTTGCAAGCCAAATTGCTGAAATGTAATGGTAAAGCTATCTATAAATAAAATATTTAAAAATAATAAAGCAATCAGTTATAAGTAAATAATAACAAACATGAGGAATGATTAATACAATAATGCTTACCTAATTTATATTATGTCATATAAATATCACAGGTATTGGTGTAAACATTTGAAAATATTGTACATATTTATAGAGGCAATGGACTTCTAAAAGTCTGAGGATTTTCTGCACAATGCTTGGATGAGTATACAAACAGTCTCCATTTAGAATTGCAAGCTGTAATTAATTAGATTAATCAATTAATCCACTAGTTGATTAATTCATGAAGGCCTTTAGGGTGTAATCCTGTCAATTGCACCCTTGATGATTGGAAGCCCCCCAGCTCAGAGGCTTTGGATCATCCAATGCAGGGCGGGAAGAGCGCCAGAGGCAGTCTTCGCCTCCCTGTCCTCCAGCCCTGCATATTTTGCTAGATGGCATTTTTTGCCCGTTCAGCAATGGTGCTTTGGAGGGGGTGGGGAGGAGACTCAAGAGGCCTCAGAATAGCTCTTATCCTGGCCTCTCTGAACTCCTCCCAGCCTACCAAAACGCCCCCCTCCTTCCCCCTCTTTGAGGTCTGTCTTCCAACCTCAGAGGGTAGCTGGTATAGTTCTTTCCATGTCAGCTACAAGGGGATGGAGAGGGAGGTCAGTTCTCCGGCTCTCTCTTCTGAGGTCGGAGTGCTGTCTCCGACTTCGGAGGGGGGAATCCCCTGTATCCTGTGGCCTCTCAGACAATGTCTAGGGGCCACAGAATTGCTCCCTTAATCACTGGGTTTATGGGTTAAGGGCACCCTATGTGGTGTGTGGGGGGTAGAATGGGGGGGGCTATTTTGATCTTGGTATCTCCAAAAACCCCTTCATGGATCACTGCCTTGTTGTGGCGAAGGGGCTTGCGTAACTCAGTGAAGCCATAAGCTATGCCGTGCAGGGCCACCCAAGACGGACAGGTCATGGCAGAGAGTTCTGACAAAATGTGGTCCGCTGGAGAAGGAAATGGCAACCCACTCCAGTATTCTTGCCAAGAAAACCCCATGGAACGTATCACAAGGCTAAAAGAGATGACGACGGAAGATGAGACCCTCAGGTCGGAAGGTGTCCAATATGCTACTGGGGAAGAGCAGAGGGTATTTCCAAGTAGCGCCAGAAAGAGTGAAGCAGCTGGGCCAAAGCCAAAAGGACACTCAGCTGTGGATGTGTCTGGTGGTGAAAAGAAAATACGATGCTGTAAAGAACAATATTGTTTAGGAACCTGGAATGTCAGATCAATGAATCAAGGTAAGCTGGAGGTGGTCAAACATGAGATGGCAAGATTGAACATCGACATCTTGGGAATCAGCGAACTCAAATGGACAGGCATGGGCGAATTTAATTCAGGTGACCATCATATCTACTATTGTGGGCAAGAATACCTTAGAAGAAATGGAGTAGCACTCATAGTCAACAAAAGGGTGGGAAAAGCAGTACTGGGGTACAATCTTAAAAATGATAGAATGATCTCAGTACGAATCCAAGGCAAACCATTCAACATCACAGTAATTCAAGTCTATGCCCCAACCACTGATGCCGAAGAAGCTGAGATTGATCGGTTCTATGAAGACCTACAACACCTTCTAGAACTAACACCAAAAAAAGATGTCCTCTTCATCATAGGGGATTGGAATGCTAAAGTAGGAAGTCAAGAAATCACCGGGATAACAGGCAGGCATGGCCTTGGTGTACAAAATGAAGCAGGACAAAAGCTAATAGAGTTTTGCCAAGAGAACATGCTGATCATAGCAAACACTCTTTTCCAACAGCACAAGAGGCGACTCTACACATGGACATCACCAGATGGTCAATATCGAAATCAGATTGATTATGTCCTTTGCAGCCAAAGATGGAGAAGCTCCATACAGTCAGTAAAAACAAGACCTGGAGCTGACTGTGGCTCAGATCATGAGCTGCTTCTTGCAAAATTTCGGCTTAAATTGAAGAACGTCAGGAAAACCACTAAACCGTTCAGGTATGACCTAAATCATATCCCTGATGAATATACAGTGGAGGTGAGGAATAGATTTCAGGGATTAGACCTGATAGACAGAGTGCCTGAGGAACTATGGACGGAGGTCCGTAACATTGTTCAGGAGGCAGCAACGAAATCCATCCCAAAGAAAAAGAAATGCAAGAAAGCAAAGTGGCTGTCTGATGAGGCTTTACAAGTAGCTGAGGAAAGAAGGGAAGCGAAAAGCAAGGGAGAAAGGGGAAGATATACCCAACTGAATTCAGAGTTCCAGAGAATTGCAAGGAGAGACAAGAAGGCCTTCTTAAATGAACAATGCAAAGAAATCGAGGAAAACAACAGAATGGGAAAGACTAGAGATCTCTTCAAGAAAATTGGAGATGTCAAGGGAATGTTTTGTGCAAAGATAGGCATGATAAAGGACAAAGAAGGCAGGGACCTAACAGAAGCAGATGAGATTAAGAAGAGGTGGCAAGAATACACAGAAGAACTATACAGGAAAGATCTGAATGTCCCTGATAGCCATGATAGTGCGGTCACTGAACTTGAGCCGGACATCCTCGAGAGTGAAGTCAAGTGGGCCTTAGGAAGCATTAGTAACAACAAAGCTAGCGGAGATGACAGTATTCCAGCTGAGCTATTTAAAATCCTAAAAGATGATGCTGTTAAAGTGCTGCATTCAATATGCTAACAAATCTGGAACACTCAACAGTGGCCACAAGACTGGAAAAGGTCAGTTTACATTCCAATTCCAAAGAAGGGCAACGCCAAAGAGTGTTCAAACTACCGCACAATTGCGCTCATTTCACATGCCAGCAAGGTGATGCTCAAAATCTACAAGTTAGGCTTCAGCAGTATGCGAACCGAGAACTACCGGAAGTACAAGCTGGGTTTCGAAGAGGCAGAGGAACTAGAGATCAAATCGCCAACATTCGCTGCATCATGGAGAAAGCAAGAGAATTCCAGAAAAACGTCTATTTCTGCTTCATTGACTACGCTAAAGCCTTTGATTGTGTGGATCACAACAAACTGTGGCAAATTCTTAAAGTGATGGGAGTACCAGACCACCTTACCTGTCTCCTGAGAAACCTGTACGAGGGTCAAGAAGCAACAGTAAGAACCAGAGATGGAACAACCGATTGGTTCAAAATTGGGAAAGGAGTACGACAAGGCTGCATATTGTCACCCTGCTTATTTAACTTATATGCAGAGTACATCATGAGAAATGCCGGGTTGGATGAATCAGAGGTCGGAATTAAGATTGCTGGGAGAATTATCAACAACCTCCGATATGCAGACGATACCACCCTAATGGCAGAAAGCGAAGAGGATCTAAAGAGCCTCTTGTTGAGGGTGAAAGAGGAGAGTGCAAAAGCTGGTTTGAAACTCAACATTAAAAAAACTAAGATCATGTCATCTGGCCCTATCACTTCCTGGCATATAGAAGGGGAGGAAATGGAAGCAGTTACAGATTTTACCTTCTTGGGCTCCAAGATCACTGCAGATGGTGACTGTAACCATGAAATTAAAAGACGCTTGCTCCTTGGGAGGAAAGCTATGGCCAACCTAGACAGCATAGTAAGAAGCAGAGACATTACCTTGCCGACAAAGGTCCGTCTAATCAAAGCTATGGTTTTCCCAGTAGTAATGTATGGCTGTGAGAGCTGGACTATAAGGAAGGCTGAGCGCCGAAGAATTGATGCTTTCGAACTGTGGTGCTGGAGAAGACTCTTACGAGTCCCCTGGACTGCAAGGAGGTCAAATCAGTCCATCCTAAAGGAAATTAACCCTGACTGCTCATTGGAAGGACAGATACTGAAGCTGAAGCTCCAATATTTCGGCCACGTAATGTGAAGAGAAAACTCCCTGGAAAAGACCCTGATGCTGGGAAAGACTGAAGGGAAAAGGAGAAGGGGACGGCAGAGGATGAGATGGCTAGATAGCATCACTGATGCAATGAATATGATCACGCTCCAGGAGAGAGCGCAGGACAGGAAGGCCTGGCGTGCTATGGTCCATGGGGTCATGAAGAGTCGGACACGACTGAACGACTGAACAACAACAACAATCTCCAAAAAGATACACATATTGAAGTTTTGGTGCTATCCAAATGTACTTAAACATAACTGAGTAATCATTTGCCCTTTAATTAAACTAAATATATGTTAACGAGTTGACTGCCCTATTTACAATGATATGTCTGGTTTATTCCCCCAATAATGGTATTTATACCTTTAAAGGGCTTTGTGTTGGCTTTTTGCATGATTTTTAATATACATCTTCTCTGTCACACCATCAGAATCAATTAAGTATCTATTCTTTGTCCAGTAACCTGATTTCCCAGCAATCAGGTTTTCTTGACCTGAGATCTGACCCATCTCTTCCATTCTCAGCTCTGTCATTTAGCACACCCAACCTTACTGTAACGCATTGGGTCGGGTGTTGGGGTTAAGAATAATATGATCTTAGAAATGCTGAAAAGGTGATGTAATTTATCTGAAATGGTGCCCTTTCTCTTTCGGCCTCTAGGGGGTGTGCGGTACATTGATTATATTTTATACACGTGCGTGCCTTCTTGGAGGCGTACTCAGATAAGGTATGAGGATCTGCAAATAGGTTTGTTAGCTAAATAATGTTTAGCAAAGAATTACAGATGAAACTAATAAACTGTTCTAACTAGGCTGGGAGATCCAAGTGAGCTGATGCAGGTGGCCAAACACTCCCAGCGTAGCTTGATCACCTGTACCATTCTGTACAACAACAAACAAGAAGAGAGATTGTATCCACATTGGGGTGCAGATGTGCAGTCAAATGGTAATCTGTATAGGCTCCAAAGTTCCCTTCATGTGGGCTATAGGCATGTTTTTACTGAATGGCATGGGGTGGGCCCGGGGGACAGTAGCAGGATTGTAGCAGCAAGGCCTGGCCCCTGCCTGCCTACGTACATGCATTAAGTAGACTGTCAGATCCTCTGTGCATGTAAACTCAACACCTTTAGACTCCTCTGTACTTTTTGCAGGGTCTCCAGTTGTGCATACATGCTCCTAAAGATTTGTGCACAAGGGGGAGTCTATTCTGGCAGTCTACTCAATGTCTGTAGATCCTGGGGCCAGGGCTGCTGCCACAGTCCTGCTCTCCCCTCTTGCAGATTCAGTAAACATACTGGTCATGTGAACTGGACAACATCTTCTTTGTCAATAGCTTCTTGCTTTCAGGACTCCCAACAAAACAGCTTTGGGATAAAATCCCTGTCTTGTTGGCTTCTACTATAACAGTTCATTCTCCGATTCAAAGGGCTATTTGACATCTAAGAGTTGTTTCTCCTTCTTTGTCCCAGAGAGCACAGGGATAACTACGTGTGATGGTGGCAGTGTTGGAAAATGGTTTCCCAAGTTCATATGAAGTGTGGGTGGATGAGGGAGTGATTTAAAGTGGAGAAGCTGCTGGCGGATGGGAGGCTCCTGAACCCCCCTCCACTGGCAGGGCAACTTTTAGGAGTCAGCATCATTGGGCATCTGCCAAGGCATATGTCCCAGTTGGGGGTCCACTGCCTATAAAAGAAAGAATGGGGGGACAGCACCAATATAGCAAAAAAGCGTGAGAAAGGTGCTGGGTTTATGCATCAATGGCTACTAGTCCTGATGGCTATATGCTACCTCCGGTATCAGAGGCAGTATGCCTATGTACACCAGTTGCTGGGGAACATGGGTGGGAGGGCACTGTTCCATTCATGTCCTGCGTGTGGGTTTCCAGCAGACAGCTGGCTGGTCACTGTGTGAACAGAATGCTAGACTAGATGGACCCTAGGTCTGATCCAGCAGGGCTCTTCTTACGTTCTTTTAAAGTGTCCTACATTAAGCAAAAAACCTGCATCCTTTCCAGGGCTTTCTGCTTTCACTTTCTTTGTGGGATTAGGATGTGGGATACACAGCAGACATGTGGTGTGCGTAGAGGAAGCACTTCCCTCCCTCCCTGGCATGTGTGCAAAGGAGCAGGGTGGGTGGGAGAGTCTTGCTTTCATGGCTTAACTTGTACTGTTTCCTCACAGCCCTAGGCACACTTACGTGGGAGTAAGCCCCATTGAACTTAATGGGGGGCTCGGAATCCAGAGAGGACATTGATTTTGAGCTTGGTGGAGTGGGGGATCAGATTTGTCTCGCTTTGTTGCAGGGAGCCATTTTACTCTCTTCTCCCTCCAGTTGGCACTCGAAAGACACGTGGCTTGAACTGAGGAAAGTCCTTCCTCGGCAAGTTCATGGCGCTAAGCTGGCATTACATATGGCTGATATGGCGCCATTAACTTTTATTACTAGTTTATCTCTGGCCTTTTCGAAAGCATGATAAAGGAGAAAATGTGTGCAAGGCATCCTGAAGGCTGATGAAGTCATGTAAAGGACCTGCAAAAATCCAGGAGTGGCCAGTCATGAGTGTGCAATAAATTACTCACATAGAGACACCCATATTCTTATGTTCTTATGTATTAAAAGAAACTCCCAGCAATTTTATAGCTGCGTGATGAATTTTAAACAATTGTTCTTCGCGGCAATAATATTTTCTAGTCTTCAGTGTAAGAAAACCTACTATCATCGAACAGTTGTGTTTATGCTCTCTGAAGAAGAACAGTTGTTTGAAAAGACTCAGGCATCTGTACAATTGATGGAGTTTTTATAAATAAATCCTGTGTTCGCGCTCTTGCTCTCTCTTTGGTCCACTCTCTCCCATTGGAGCCTCCTAGCCCTGCTGTTTCTTCCTGTTTTCCTGCCCTCCCTGAGTGATCAAGCAATGAGAGGAACGAGGAGAAGTAACCTCCACATGGCTTGTCCTCTCCTTCTGGGAGGTGGTAAGGATTGATACCAGAAGGAGAGGAAAGTGAATGAATAGTGGCAACAGTGGTGAGAAGAAGGCGCTAAGGAAGAGGGCTCACTGGCAGTATCTTTCCCAGCCGCTACCCACCCAACCTGGAACTGGCAGTGTCTGCCAGCTGTATTTCACTTGCAACCTAATCCATACAATTATATGGTCATAATGCTTAACCATAGTTTAGTGTTACGCAAATGAGCCTGCCCAAGCCTGTGCCTTGAGTTCTCCTCCTCTTCCTTCAGCACATGCCAGAAGGGGTGACTGGAAGCATCTACTTCCTGATTTAAACTAACCACAGGCTGTTGTTATGACTGGAGCAGGAACTGCAGTTAATTTACACTATGGTTTGTTGGAACAAGCCATGATCAGAAATCACAGGTTGATCTTGGCTTTCTTCAGTAAACCATAATTTAAACTAACCAATTTGTTCTTGTTGGATATAATGACAAACCATGGTTAGTTTAAACCTAGAATCAGATGCTTCCAATCTGCTCCTCTAGTGTATATTGGTGGAGGAAGGAAGCACACTCAAGACCAAGGTTTGAACAGGCATATCCTTTCAACCATGGTGTAGTGTTATGTCCAAACCAGGCCTATATGTGTTTAGTATAGTAGCATAAATACTTTTTTCATAGTTGTTTAGATTGAAGACATTTGTGGGATTCCTATTTGTGAGGACGACCACTACTTTGTGGACATACCTGAGAGCATTAAAAAAAAAGCTGTTTTTATTATTTAATTTTATTTATTATTTAATTTATTAATCGCCCATCTGGCTGGTCACCCAGCCACTCTGGGCGATGTACAACATACAATAAAACAATAAAATTCTACAATAAAAACATTTTCTAAAATACCCTAACCCACCCCAAATGCCTGCCTGAACAGCCACGTTTTTAATGCACGACGGAAGCTCATTAAAGAGGGGGCATGACGGAGTTCCCTAGGGAGGGAGTGGGGGCCACTACAGAAAAGGCCCTCTCCCTTGTCCCCACCAGTCTAGCTGTCCTGGCTGATGGGACAGAGAGAAGGCCATCCGAGGCTGATCTTGTTAAGCGGCCTGTCTGGTGCTGCTGGAGGCGCTCCTTAAGATAGGCTGGGCCGGAACCATATAGGGTTTTAAAGGTCAAAACCAACACCTTGAATTTGGCCCGGAAAACAACTGGTAACCAGTGCAACTCCTTCAGCACCGGAGTGATGTGATCTCGCCGGCGGCTGCCTTTAATCAGGCGAGCCGCCACATTCTGTACCAGCTGCAGCTTCCGAACCGTCTTCAAAGGTAACCCCATGTAGAGCGCATTACAGTAGTCTAAACGAGAGGAGACCAGGGCATGTACTACCGATGGGAGCAGATGGTCGGGAAGGAAGGGGCGCAGCCGCCGTATCAGATGGAGTTGATACAGCGCTGTCCGGCTCACAGCTGACACCTGAGGCTCCATGGACAGCTGGGAGTCCAAAATGACCCCCAGGCTGCGGACCTGGTCTTTCAAGGGTAGCCGTACCCCATTCAACACCAGGTCAACATCCCCTAGCCTCCTCTTGTCTCCCACCAAAAGTACCTTGGTCTTGTCAGGGTTCAGCTTTAGCCTATTCCTCCCCATCCAGCCACTCACCGTCTCCAGACATTTGGACAGGGATTCTACGGCCAACCTTGGTGAAGATTTGAATGAGAGGTAGAGCTGCGTGTCATCCGCATATTGATGACACTGCATCCCAAACCTCCTGATGATAGCCCCCAGCGGCTTCACATAGATGTTAAATAGCATCGGGGAGAGGATGGAACCCTGTGGCACCCCACAAGTGAGTGGCCACGGGTCCGAAACCTCCTCTCCCAGTGCTACCCTCTGGTACCTGCCGGAGAGGAAGGACCGGAACCACCGCAATACGGTGTCTCCAATGCCCAACCCCTCCAGGCAGTCCAGGAGGATACCGTGGTCAACGGTATCAAAAGCCGCTGAGAGGTCGAGGAGAACAAGGAAGGAGCATTCACCCCTATCCAGAGTCCTCCTCATATCATCTGCCAAGGCGACCAAGGCCGTTTCTGTCCCATGCCCAAGCCTGAAGCCCGACTGAAATGGGTCTAGATAATCAGTTTCTTCCAAGTGTTGAAACACTTACCTGGGTATACGATTGAAGCCCCATTGCACTAAGTAGACTGGTATAGGATTGCACTGTTAATGTCCTTTGTGTTCTCTTTTTAGCAAACTTCACAAGAAAAAAGAAGATGCTACGGGGCTTCCAGGAGTGACAGGAGAATGGTTTGAAGAAATACAGAAGAGAAAATTTCAGAATGATGCTGATGTCGGCAGGATGCTGAAACAACCACTAGCTCACAGGCTGAGAAAAGCCACAGAAAATGGTGAGTTGCTACTAGTTTATCTGCAGTCATCAAAACAATGCCACTTCCAGCTTCAAAAATGGGAGAAAGAAAAATCTTAGTTTCTTTCTTTTCTTTTTTTTAATATTCCAGTGTTAAAGAAGAAAAAAGGTCATCAGATTTTCAGTTGAGAAATAATGTTCCAACAAAGGAAAGTATATTAAAAGACAATTTTGCTACTTAGCTTTGCTTTTTCCTCATGCTTTGGAGACAGTGAGATTGCTACAGTATTGGGCTTTATAATATGAAGAGCATTTAAGCACTTTGTACGGAGAGAAAAAAAGATAAACATATCACAGGGAAAATGTAGTCATTGACATATTGTACTCAAATTCTGTAGTCTTTTTGCAGGAGATGAGAGACGCAAAAGCAGTTTAGATAAAACAGATTGCAGATAAAACAATGCACCTCTTCCCTCTGCTCGTCAGGGGACAGGAACTCAATTTAGATAAATGAAATGGATGAATGGAACCCTGACAGATTAGACAGACTCAGAAAGTGTGCAAGTGACAATGTACTCAGAATATTGGGACAGGAAGATTGAGCCCATCTACTGATTTGCTTGACACTAATATAAACGTAGGAAGAATTTCTCTCAGCACAGTGTTGGTTTGAGCAATTTCCTAACTTGCCTTTGCTGTGCTACCCACATTCTTCCATTCCATGGGCACATGGTATTGACACCTATGCAACCACATGCAACTGAAGTCTGGTAAAACTTCCACTGGATTTATTTGACTTCCACCTTCTTATTGTCCCTGTTTTTCCAAAAGGCACTAGATAGATAGCAACAATGACCCTGATCCAGCTTTAGTCAGGATGTCCAGGCTGATATTACATGTGCTTCTTCAGAAGTGTGTACTGCTGAGTTGAATGGCACCTACTCCCAGGTAAACAGCATCCATAGGATTGCAGCCTCAGTCCCACTGAAAACCAATGGAACGAGGTTGGTCAGGACTAACTTAATTAAATCTCATTGTTTTCAGTGGGACGTACAGCACAACCCTGTACAGCCACCTACAACAGTGGTGCACAATTGTTTCGGCCCTAAGGGCCACACATGATGCTGGGTTGGGGGCTGCACACACACACACGCACACACAGACACACACGTGCGCGCACATACCAGAGATCCTGATACAGATCACTCTTTCCTCGCTGCTAGCAGCAAGGGGGAAAGAGTGATGTATATGAGGATTGCTGGGAGAGGGAGTAGAGAGCTTTCTCTCCCAGCAGTCCTGATAAAGACTGCAAAACAAAAATGTAGCTATAAATAGAAATATGTCCAATACAGGGCTTTGAGCAAGTGTTCTCATGTGCACCCAGAGCCCCTGTGCTGGTGGTGGTGGTGATGATGACGTTCATATCCCACCTTTTTACTTCTTGCAAGGAACCGAAGGTGTCCCTTGTACTCCCCTGCCAGTTCCTTTCTGCAAGCACTGGCTCCTGCTGATTCCATTGCACAAGCGGGACACACTACTGACACAACAGAGATTTAGCACTTCCTAAAGGAAGCCCCAACATGAGCGGAAATGCTTGTTTCTGGATTGGGACAGGTCGGCGGAGCTCCCTTACGTGAGCTCTGCTGACCTGCCTCATTCCAGAAATGAGCATTTCCGCTTATTTGGGGTTACCCTCCAGAAGCACTAAATCACTGTTGCACACTGTGGGGGCTGCTTGTGCAATAGAATTGGCAGGGCACAAGCTATCGGCAGGGGAGTAAGCACCCTGTTGGATACGGCCCTCTGTGTGTTGAGGAGACAGGAGACGTGGGGCAGTCTAGATGAAGTCCACCATTTGTCTGAATACATAACTGATGTTATCAAAGCTGAAGATGCCATTTGTTAGGCAATGAGTGCATAGGTCCAGACCAGTACAGATAACTGCACACATCCCCCCACCACCTTGCCCGCTGGTTGTTATTTTTATCCGCAGCTTTTTTGCAGGAACAAGGAGTCCAGGGAGTGTGCAGAGGTATTTCTATTTAAGACTGGGGCATTTGCATTTCAAAGGAACTGGAAACAAGTCTTCCAGCATTGTTTTTTTCTTTTCCTTTTCAGATTCTACAGATGCGAAATCTTCGACGCCCCAGCTTCCACAAGCTCAGAAGCATGCATTGCCTTCCATCCTGGAAGGGCTGCGAACCCCTTTCGCTTCTCTCTTCTCCTCCTTCAGAAAATCCAAAAGGCAGCATTCAAAGTCTCAGCAGAAGCAGCAGAGGTACTCTCCACGGTGAGCGAGAAGCATCTTCCCTGTTTACGTTCCATGGCGAATTTCGCGGGTTTGTCCTGAAATCAATTTCTCTATCTCCTGCACCTACTTCCGAGGATTTCTCACTAGGCCACATTATGCAGCCTAACCTACCTCCCAGGGTTGTTGTGAGGATAAAACAGAGAGCAGGGGGACCATATAAGCTGCCTTGGGTGCCTTGAGTAGTAATAATAATAATGTAGAAAATGTCTTAACTGTCGGTTGACTGCATCTCTTCTGTAACATTTGAAGGGGCATTGACAGGTTGAGAGAGCATGCAGGAAATATGTACTCCAGGAAGAGCAACTAGTTGCAACTTATAGCTACCTGGTTACTTAGTGTGTATTTTGTTTTTCCTCTGAGTTATTCCAGTGGAAACAGCAGAAATAATGATAATACTGCCTGGCATAGTATGGAAGCTGCCTTATACTGAGCCTCTTCACACGTAACGCCAACCCATGGCAGGTGGCAAACTGTGCTGGGTACTGTGCTCCTGTCAGACAATCAGGCAAACAAGCTACACAGAGTAGTTTATTTCACACACACACCCTCGCCCATCCTCCTCTTGTAGTCCTCCTGCCCAGCCAGGCAGGAATCCCAGCTTCCTTTGTGATGGGAATAGACATTGCTTGAGAAGAGTAGAGAGGCAGCAGCTGTTTTGGCCACTCCTGCCGAGCAGCTCTGTAGGCGATCTCCAAAACCTACAGTGGCGTAACAGGCAACACACTAAACTGCCATAGGTCAAATAACCCTTACTGCAGAGCATTGGTTCTGAGGGTGGCTTCTTCTGGGGAATTAACCCATCATGGGTAGGAAAATGCTAGCCCATCATGAGCAGCTCAGGCCACGTACCCACCATGGCTTAGCATTACATCTGAACCCAGCCACTGCGTCAAACCATGTGCTCATTGAGCTCAGTATTGCCTACACCAGGGTGAGGAACCAGTGTCCCTCCAGATGTTGGACTACAACCCCAATCAGCTCCAGCCAGCATGGCCAATGGTCAGGGATTGTGGCAGTTGTAGTCCAATAACACCTGGAGGTTCCCCAGTCCTGGTCTACAGTGACTGGCAGTGACTCTCCGGGAGACGTCTTTCCCAGCCATACCTGGAGATGCCAGGGATTGAACTGGGGACAGCTGCAGGCAAGAGCTCTACCACTGAGCCACAGCCCCTTCCACCGCCCCCCCCCTTTGACATAGCTATTCAGTATTGTCAAATCTGCCTGCCACAGAGTCCCAGGAGACTAAATTTAGATTAGACAAGTGTAGAACATGTAACCACTGGCTAATTGCCGGGTGTGAGGAAAGCTGGCCTTTGGAACCTTCTGTTATTGCTTTTATTAATATTAAAATCATATAGCATCTATTATGCATTCCAAAGCCCTAACCTGAGCTTTGTGTTTCATCTATTAAATGCTCAATGTTTACACAGGAATTTGCTACTGTGCATGCTGAGTGTTCCCCTGCTCAAAAACTGGGGAAATCCCCCTGTACACACAACTCCATCCATGCAATGGAACTGGTAGGCCACTGTGTGAATATAATGGTGAACTAGTAGACCCTTTGTCTGATCCAGCATGGCTCTTCTTATGTTCTTATATTCTAGCTGTTGGACTGGAGGCCTCAGATCCTCTGTCCACTTCTCTCATGATGTTAGATGGATGGATACGAGAAGCAGGTGCTTTTTAGTGGTGGTGCCAAACCGTTGGAATGCTGTCTCTGTAGGTCCCTTTTTGTTTGCTTTTATATATTGCGCTGAAGACTTTCTTATTTCAATATGATGTTAAAGTCCAATGATCTGCTGTTTTTGATGTTTGCTTTGCTTTTAAATGATATGAAATCTAATTGCTGCTATCATTCTGTCAGGAGCGCCCTAGCTGCCTCTTACAGTCCCCTCCAATAGCCAACTCAGGACACAGATGACAAGGATTCTTTCCAAGGCTTTATTCCTTTATTACTTTATGACTCTTACAGATACTAATCACTAGCGCCTAAGCAAGGAACTGCACTGGGGTAGACAGCAGAGTAGCCTAAGCTCCAGGTAAGGCAGTTGGTCCCCATTCGAAGAAGAACTGCAGGAAGACTCTGAACTTATGGGCTATGGAGAGATCCTCCCTCTTACCCTTGGGTCCTTGAAATGCGACCGTTGTTTTAGCGCCAAACGAGCGGAGCACCTCCTTTCGGCACCCTCCATCTGTCGCCGCTCCCTGCGTCTGTGCCGAGCATCCAGCAAGCCCCCCTCCAGCGCTCTCTCACTGCCAGGGTCACTATCTCTCTCAGGAATGCTGGCAGGAGGAATCTGCCAGCTGCTGTGCTTGTGAGAGATGAGCGAGCTCCTCTCCCACGGATTGCTGTTCTTCCTCAGACTCAAAACTGCTCTGGGGCTCTATGGGCTCAGTTTCCACCCTGACACGTTCTGTCTATTTCCAATGTCCAGGCTACGAGTGCAATTACTTATGTAGACAAAGTGGCACCACCCACGCACAGGAGGGAGGTATTGAGAGTCTTGGGGGAACCCCAAAGTTTGCAGAAGTAGAATTTTATTTTATTTTTAGGGGGGAAATCCCCCACCGAAAAGTCTGATAAGGACTGAGTGTACTCCATGGGCATGGAATACTGAGTGACTGTTGTGGGGGGAACAGAAAACTGGCTGTGAGTGAATGGAATAGAATGGAGTATTATGGAGGAAGCCGTGGCTGGCTGGCAGGCAGATGGGAAGGAACCCTGAACAGGAGCACTCCGCTGTGCAACATTTCATTGTAGGTCCCATTTGTTTTATGAATTATTGTTTTGTAGCTTTATTGTGTATTTTAATGTTTTGTAACAGAACAGTGGGGTAGAAGTTGTCACCATCATTACCATAGCGATGACTCTCATAATACTAGGATTTAGGGTCTTCCAATGAAATTGATGGGCAGGAGATGCAGGGCAGACAAGAGAAAGTACTTCTTTGCGCAACACATAATTAGCTTATTGAATTCAGTGCCACAGGATGTGGTGATGGCCACTTGTTTAAATAGCTTTGAAAGGAGATTAGACAAATTCATGGAAGGTGGCTATTAGCAGTGATGGCTAAATGAAATCTCAAGGCTCAGAAGCAGTTTGCCTCTGAATACTAGTTGCTGGAGGACAAACTACAGGACAGGGCTTACTGCAGCCTTCTCCAACCTGGTGCCTTCCAGATGTGCTGGACTACAGCTCCCACAATCCTGGCTTCAAGCTGTGCATGTGGGCTTCTTAGATGCATCTGGGTGGCTACTGTGGGGAACAGGAGGCTGGATTAGACAAGCCTTTGCTCTGATCTGGCGGGGCTCTTCTTAGCTTCAAAATGCTTTTAAAAACCCCAGCTAAATTTTTGCATAGTTTTTGGTGGATTTGCTCCGAGTGCATCTTCTGCTTGATTCTGCCCACTCTTTCCCACATTCCCCTATGCAGTGTATGTTTTCCCATTGTGTCTGGAGGCATTGGGTTATGCTAGCCAACGGGGCTTCCCCTCATGCTGCGTGGGCTGGATTTGCTTGCCTATCACCTTCTCAGAGCCTCAGATGAGGTCATGCTTGCCTGCACAAGAAAGGCATTTGGGATGAATCCCGCAGAGGCGTGTAGAGTACCGTGTGAAGCATAAACAAACAATGCTGTCGCTGAACCAATTGCTTAACACTATGTGTCTCCTGGCTGAAACGGCCCCACCTACCATGAAAGGTGACTTTTCCATGGAGTTTGTTTTAGAGGAAGACTGAGTATTCACAAGCGCTCTGCCACCTGTTAGCTGGAAGTCGTTTAGGAAGCAGGTGAAATGCTGTAGTCTGCCCCAGAGTCAGACATGCAGGTAGGCATCGGCAGGTGTCGGGTTTCCA
Organism: Heloderma suspectum; assembly: GCF_057233095.1. Taxonomy (NCBI): domain Eukaryota; kingdom Metazoa; phylum Chordata; class Lepidosauria; order Squamata; family Helodermatidae; genus Heloderma; species Heloderma suspectum. The sequence continues at coordinate 30,463,028 of NC_139460.1, read as the reverse complement.
GCTCCCCCCACCCTCCCTCCCTCTCAGAGCTCTTGTTCTTTAACAGCTGTGCTACAGACAGATAAAGAATTCTGCAGAAGCAACTGCATACCTGGAAGAGGTTCACCTGCCAAATGGCTGCATGTCATATTGCAATAAAAGGCATGCATTGGAGCCTGCCAGGAAAAAAGATTTGGCAACCAAAATCCGGGAATACCTGCAAAAGACTGGAGACTAAAAAAATTTTCAGGCAGAAAGACAGTCTCATCATCTGTGTGAAATAAAAGGTTTAAAAACAAACAAGGAAATTGTTCCTGCCCCTTTAAAAGCACAAGTAGAAATTGGGGCCAGTGTGTCTTATCCTGCTGGCTTTCTGGGGCCCTTGGTACACCTCCTCTTCTGTCCAGGATTGCCAACTTTTCAGCAGGCCACTGTTGCTATGCCTCTTGATGTGCAGAAATTAGCAGGTATCTCTGTGGTGTAAAAAGCTTAACATGCTGATTTCTGCAGATCGGCCTTCCCCCAACTGGATGCTCTCCACATATGTTGGACTAGAGCCAATGTGGTGTAGTGACTAGAGTGTTGGTCTGGGAGTCAGGAGATCCGGGTTCTAGTCTCCACTCAGCCATGGAAGCTCACTGGGTGGCTTTGGGCCAGCCACAGACTCTCAGCCTAACCTACTTCACAGGGTTGTTGTGAGGATAAAATGGAGAGGAGGTTTTTATATACCACCTTGAGCAAGTTTAAGGAGAAAAAAAGGTGGGATATAAATGTAATAAATAAATAAACTCCCATCTTCTCCAGCCACCATGGCAATTGATAAACCGTGGTGGGATTTGTAGTCTGATGCATCTGGAGAGCACCAGTTTGGGGAAGGCCGCTGCAGGTCAAGCTGCAGTTAAAGGCAGAAGGACAGGCCAGGGCAGATTTCATCTGGTCAGTTGGCAACCCCCTCCCTCCTGCTTCTGGAAACAGGAGCTTAGTTTTTCCTTACAGCAGGTGTGCGTGTGTTTGTGTGGGGACCTACGGCCCTCTAGATGTTGTTGGACTCCCATCAGCTCCAGCATGGCCAGGTCAGTGATCATGGGGTTCAAAGTCCAATACCATCTGAGGGGCACACATTCCCCACCCGTTCCCTACACAGGTGAGAGAGGAATGGAAGAAGGCATGTTGCAGTTTCATCTGCTGCTGGAGTTTTTAAAGAGACAGGCACCATCTCATGGCCAAGAACTATCTGTTCTAGTATGGAAAATATGCATGAGTGTTCTGCCAAATTGCCCACTAAGGCTGCAAACTTATACATATTTATCTGGGAGTAGGCTCCATTGAATTCAGTGGGACTTAGTTCTGAGTAGACTTGCATAATATCACATTGTAAGAAGTAAACTTGCTCTTGTTTTTGACATTTCTGCCCAATGCGTGCAATGGTATGGGGTGGGAAGAAGCAAAGATAGCTGTGTTGGTCCATAAGAAAAAAAACCCAAAATTCAGAGTAGGGTAATAGTTTTATTAGAATTACCCACAATGTCACAAAACAGTGAGCAAGCTTTTGAGTTCTCCAGAATTCTTCATCAAGCTGGATGTGAAGCAACATTTTTACAATGGAGTGTAGGAAGAAGAATGAGACTTTTATTAGTTTAGGTTCTCCTAGGAGTTATGCAGGTTTCAAGTTACACCTAGGCATGCTGAGATGAAGAAACAAACAATGGCAGATTCCCCATTTTTGAAAATATAAAATCCAGCAGATTCCCAGATCAGACTCCAGCCTTAAGCGAAACACACAGGTTTCTTGGGAAGAAAACAGCAGTAAAGAGAAACATGGCAATTTTATATTAGAAAATGTGGAAATTAGATTCAGGTTTTTAAAAGCCAGTAGAAGCTTTATTGGTTAGAATTACCAGTGGTTGGAAGGAATGTATCCTCAAAGAATAAAGTCCCATCTTCAGGTGTTACTAAATCCTCTTTCTCCAGTTTTAGGTGCCTGCTCTTGAACTGGAGTGGCAGGGAGAATGTAAGTTTCCCCCGTTGGAGCAAAGAGAAGAAAATTCGGATCAGGGAAATGATGCCTGGGGAAAGGTTTATTTTTTAAAAATATTTATTTATTTATTTATTTATTTCATTTCTATATCGCCCAATAGCCAAAGCTCTCTGGGCGGTTCACAAAAAAGGTTTACATTCCTTCTCCCCCCCGTTCTGTGGCTTCAATCTAAATTGAACTGATATACATGTACATACAACCACAGGATATCCTGACCTCTAATTGTCACGTGACATGTCTGGTTTGTCCTCGGAGAAGGGATGGGTAGTCATTAGAAAGTAAGAGGCTAAGCAAAACTGTCAATCTAAAGCAGTGTTTATCCTGTGAAGGTATTGATATGTTCTTGGTAAACGCAGTGGTTCTTTGAAACCCACATTCTGTAGCTAAAGTTTGCCAACTCTTAAACTGGCTCTTAGTGCTGTACATTTTACCAGCAGCTTGACCTGCTGCAGTTAACAGATGATCTCATTTAGCTTCTGGTCCTGAGAAGGTTTCACTTGCCAACTTCCACATATCAAATCTCTGTTAAAGGGACAAGAACAGGCCACGTTGAGTTTTGTTTTTTGGCCAGCTGGCAACCTTAACCATATCAAGCTACCAAACTTCATAAAGCAAGGTAAACAAATTGCCTGTAATGACATGGAATGCCCTGAAGTAGAACAGCAGCTAGGATATTCCTGGATTCCATGGTAATTAAGCATTTGCTCCCTGGTAAACAGGTTTTTAATTTAAAAATACTAACTAACTGGATGTTCAGAGGGTGGGTGGGGAAGAATAGCATAATGGGGAGGTGGAACAACTGACACCTGCAGGATAATTTTACCCTTCTATCTGTAATTGGCCAAGACAGCTAATGTGGATGTGTTTATTATTTACAGATTCTTACAAAGGAGGAGAGGAGAGTATTCTAGTGCTTCAAAAGAATACATTAGGAGGACACCTTTTAGAAAGGATTTGGAAACTGGTAGAGAAGCAGTCCTGTGGTATGAAAGAGTAAAAGCTTAGAAAATGAGAATGCCTGACTGCAGGCTTAAAAATATTCTGTACTGTAGGCTTAATTTACCTACCTCAAAGTCGCATCCTCTAACCATTCCAAAAATCTTAAGATGGGTGGCAGCTGGTTTTGCTTACCTAGGTTGAAATTCTGTACACACTTACTTGAAAATAACTGCCATCAAACTGACTGAGACTTAATGCTGGGCAAACATGCATAGGGCTTTGGCTGTTAGTAATTTTTTAAATGTATAATTAATTTATTATTACATTTATATCCCACCTTTTTTCCTTCAGAGAACCCAAGGAGGCTTACATGGTCCTCTTCCATTGTATCCTCACAACAACCCTGTGAGGTAGGTTAGGTGGGGAGTCAGTGACTTGCCCAAAGTCACCCAGTGAGCTTCATGGCCGAGTAGGGAGTAGAACCTGGATCCCCTGACTCCCAGTCCAGTCCTCTAAAAACAGCTGCATGAGGCAGAAATTCAGCAGGCAATGTCTTTCATATTGCCAAATCTGCTGCAGCTGTTGCCTTCCTGCGAAATCACAGTCCCCTCTGTCATGGGATGCTTTGCTTCCTTCTGTATTCTGCTTCTGGCCCATGATAGTTTCAATGAAATAATATGATCTGTGGAGGTAGTTTTTCTGGGGGCACCTGACTCAGCATGCGATCTCATTAAAAGCAAGTAGGTCATGTGTAATGTTTATGCACTTAGTCATTCTGGTTACAAAGACAAAAGTACCAGGGCATCATAACCTCTGTATGTACAGACAACAGACAACTTCACAAGCAACATATGAAATTTAGTGCTGCAGTGATTTTCTATTGTGGCTCAGCATGTTTGACATTTTTTTTGGAACTGGATGGCTTATCCAGTGGGGAGGTTTCCGTATTGTCAAGCCCCATAGTTTATTTGCTGTGATCCTGGCTTTTCATCTGTTATTTATTACTATTTTGTTCAGAGGTAGGTTTTTTAAAATACATTGTAAGGTGCCTTTCACATTTCTTTAAAAATGGAAAGGTGGAATGTAAATATTTTTAATAAATAACAAATTTAATAAACAGAGGTCCAGGATTTGTAGGGCTCAAATAGCATATGCGAAACCAGGTTCTTGGGAAGTGGGAAGGATGCACCAAAAAGGTTCCAGATCTGAGGAGGGGCTCTGAGACAAATCCTTACAACAAGTTTTTCAGACTGAAGAACTGGAGGATACATTCCAGTGTATTATTCCTCCTAATAGGAGTGCTCCTGTTTATGGTTTCAGCTAGCTGTTCCCTCCAAACAAGTCATTCCACCATCACCGTACCTAATTTTCTTTTTTTTCCCATTTCCAACTGATATTCAACATTCTGTGGCTCAACATTTGTCAGTATTCGTTGGTCTGTATTGGGGAGGGGGGGGGGTTGTCGTTTTGATCCCCTTAAGATTTTTTTAAAGAGTTATTGCACTTCTGTAAATCTCAGGGTTCAGCTGAGCATGCTGATTACTCCTTGTTTCTCAGTGGTCCCATTTTGACTTAATTTCTGTCTGCACTTTCCACCTGAGTTTGTTATTAGAAGGAGCGATGGGTGGCATGATATTGGAGCCTGAAAGTCACCTGGCTTTCTGGATCTGCTGAGTGGCCTTCCAGCTATTGGCGCAATAGAAGTAACTACAGTTTCTTCTTTTTAACCAGCTGTCACAGTAGCTCGGGGAGTAGCAAAACTGGCACCTGAGCCTTGGATTCCAACATTCCAAACTCAGGGTGCCTGACAGATCCCATTTGGTCCTGTAAAACATCCCTAGGAATGCAGGAAGCATTCTTAGGAAATAGGGAGGCCTGATACAAATGAAGATAGGGTTCAAGGTCCATTTCATAGTAGAAGAAGGAATTTTGTCAGGTGCAACTTTTTATGCAGAAGGGAGCATGTGCTGAAATTCCCCCTTCAGAACTGCAAAAAGGTACAGGTACCCTGACTTCCTTTGCATGTGGCCTTCTTCAGGAGGGACAGTTACTTCTCCCCAGAACACACTTGGGTCATGTGCATAAAACAAGCTATGTGGAGAGTGAAGCTTGCAGTCGGCTGGCAAAATAGGCCAGATATAAACAAAACAGAAATGGGAAAACAATCCAAGGTTTGTTTGCTTGTCTGCAAGACAATTCACGACTAAAGCAACAAACTATGGTTAACTTAAACCATGGCATAGTGTTACATGCAAACGCAATCCATGAAAGTGTTTCAAGGTCTGTGGGCCTGTTTCCATGCTTGTAATATCCAAGTTGGATTGCCAATGCTTCTTTTTTGCTGTTGTTGCAAAGCTCCTGTGCCTTTAATTGCTAAGTGACAGGCAGGAAGTGGTCGGGTGAACCCTTCCCTGCCATGGAGGAGAGAGGCAGGGACAAAAAAAGCTTTGCCTTTTGACTTTCTGCCCATCGCAGGGCCCTGAAAAGCACAAGAATAGAGGTGTCACCTTTTCTACCCAATAGGAGCTCCCCCGCCCCTCCAGATGAAGCCACAGAGCAGGAAAAAAGATCCTGCCCAGATCTTTCAAGCCGCCTGTCAGTTGCAACAAAAAAAGTGCAGGCACTTGTACCTCTCAACTTGTTCTTCCCTGCCTGCAAGCGCATTACAAATAAATGACAAAGCACTCTGGGAGGGAAGGCTCATTCAGGCACCTGAAGCATGCCAGCCAGCCAGTTTATACTTGCTGCTGGAGCATAATAAAGTGAGCTCGCTTGAATACACAAGCGAGTCCTGAGGACCAAAGGGCGACAGGGAAGGGGGTGTGCGTGCACGCGGAGAAAGGCTCTAAAAATGGACACTGCAAACGACAGTGAACACACAGGATAGTAAGTTGCAAAGAAAACAGAAAGTAAGGAAAACGAAGCCTGGTTTGTGGCAGGCCAAACTGTTACCAGCAAGGAGTGACGGTGTGGTAAGCAAAATTCCTTTAAACTTCGGGGAGTGGGGCAAGAGGAAAACAACAAGAAAGGCTGTGGACTGGACTGAGTTGCAGTTTGGCTCGTTATGAATCTTTTTTTTAATCACCTAGAAGTCCGACTTGTCCTACTTACAGCCGAGTTCAGCAATGCTTTTTATTTCGCTTCATTTGTTATCAGATTAGATTACTCATCAAACCATTCTGTGAAAAGGGAGCACCTATCCAATGCTCTGGTCTTTTTAAGGTGGCTACTATTCCACCCCCTGCTCCCCAGTACAGCTCCAGTGCCTTTAGCGGATATATGACAGGCATAAATGGAACAGGTGATGTTCTCCCCTCCCCATTACTGCAACTCCATGTCAGGGGAAAATATAACATCTGATTTTTCTGCTGGTTGGGGAGTTGATAAAGGCACAGGGAAAAACCCTGTGCAACCCTCAGCATGTTCCTTGGTGCATTTTGAAATTGGGAAAGTCCAACACATAATTTTTAATTGATGATTGGTGTGCGTTGGTAATGCCATACTAACAATATCTATACAGATGCTTGTCATGATCCTGTGTCTCTCCTTTAGTAAATGACAGACAGTTGCTCTGAAAAATGTGGTAAATGAACAATCCACATTGTGGATTGTAAGGAATGAGTTTTAAAGTTGGGAGAAATTAACTGAACCTGTTAACGAGTTGCCCCCATTTCACCCTCCTTGAGTAGGTTAACAACTCCAACTGGAAACAATATTTGAGGCAAATGGATTCTTAGCTATATTTGGACATTACCATCCTGACCCTCAAAGCAGTTAATTGATATGCAGCACTTGTTTAGTCCCATTTGGGATATAAACATTTTAAATCTGTGCCCTCTGCCTGGATTAGCTAAATCTGTAAGCCTTTCAGTTAAAATCTGTAGTTTCATAAATGGCTTGCACGTATTAGACCTATAATAATGTCTTAATGTCAGTAATTCAGGAGCTCATAGGGTCTCCTGTTCTTTAACAGCTGCATGATGAGCAAAAATATAGCAGGTGAACCTTTCTCCATCACAGCATCTCCATCTGGGAAGCAACAGCTGAAGAGAGCAATTGCGCCTTCACACCCTGTATATGGGCTGTTTTTGGAGACATCTGGTTTGCCCCTGTGGAAACCCTGGCTTGATCTAGCAGAGCTCTTTGTGTTTATGCTGAGAAAACCTGTGCAATTTCTGGGTTGGATCCAGACTTAGTCATACTTCGGGTAGACCAGGGATGAGGAACGTGTGGCCCTCTAGATGTTGTTGGACTACAACTCCTATCATCCCACACCACCGGGTATGTTGGCTAGGGCTGATGGAAGTTGCAGTTCAACACACCTGGAAGGCCACACATTCACTACCACTGGAGTAGACGCACAAAGTCAGTGGAACTTGTCATGACTGACTTTGTTGTTGTTGTTCAGTCGTTAAGTCGTGTCCGACTCTTCGTGACCCCATGGACCATAGCACGCCAGGCCTTCCTGTCCTCCGCTCTCTCCCGGAGTGTGCTCAAGTCCATATTCATTGCTTCGGTGATGCTATCTAGCTGTCTCATCCTCTGCCATTCCCTTCTCCTTTTGCCTTCAATCTTTCCCAGCATCAGGGTCTTTTCCAGTGACTTTTCTCTTCGCATTAGGTGGCCAAAATATTTGAGCTTCTGCTTCAGTATCTGTCCTTCCAATGAGCAGTCAGGGTTGATTTCTTTTAGGATGGACTGATCTGACTTCCTTGCAGTCCAGGGGACTCGTAAGAGTCTTCTCCAGCACCACAATTTGAAAGCATCAGTTCTTCTGCGCTCAGCCTTCCTTATATGTTCCATTAATTCTAATGGGTCTACTTTAAGAATGACTAAGTCTGGATCCAACCCTCTGACAAGCAACCGTAAGTAGGACTATCAACAGAGTTCAGGTCTTACAACTTGCAGCTCACCAAGCCACTTATTGTGACCTCAGCACAAGGAGAATTTGTAAGTAAGTGCAGGAGTTGTATTAGGGGAAGCTACATCAAATGTTATATCTTTAGATATATCATGCTTTTTTTACAAAATGCACAAAAGAGACCATACTTTTGTTACAACGTATAAGAACAGCATTTGTCTCTCATTGAAAAATCAACAATAAATTGAATATAAATATGAATTTATTGTTTTTAACCAGACTGTAGAGCAAGAAATGTTAGATGGTCAGACTCCCTTCTGGGGCGAGGGTGGGGGTGGAGGGTATCACAATACTCATGGTATCCTAAGTATTTATTTGTAACGTCCCCTTTTTAAAAGAAGAGGAACAAAAGCAAAGAAAAGGAGATGTCAGACATAAAGCAAGCCTGGAGGGGTCGGTTTATAGTTCCCTCTGTTTCCAATGTTCAGGCTGTGGGTATTGCTGCTTATATAGCCAAGAGGGTGGTGTCAACAGGCTTGGTGAACCCAACCTTTAGAGCAAAAAACAAAAACGTGGGGGGGACTCCCAAAACATCCCAGTGAGGACTGAGTTTGCCCAGTAGCCACAGAATTCTGGCTGGGTGCATGGGCAGGGGGGGGGGGGGGAGAGACAGGGAATGGAATGGGTTGGCTGGAATCTTGAACAGGCAGCACTCCACACTGCAAAATTTTGTTTTCAGGCTCCACTTGGTGATTGTATTATATATTCCTTCATATGTTAAGTGTTGTGTATCTATAACCTCTACTTGCGTGGGTCCTATGGGGCTTAACCAGAATAAAACTTGCAAAGATATAACTGAACAAACACGTCTTTAGGAAGTATTAAAAATTATACAAGACATGCAGCAATTTCCCAATACGAATAAATGCAACAATTAGTCCTTCTGACTTCAAACAAAATTATGAAGTTCTGGCTTGCAACTTTGCAGTAAGCCAGTCCCAAAGTGTCTTTGGTTTCACAAGATGCTGGATACTTCACTTTAGACCACAGGACAATCCACAATTAGTAGCTTATACATTGCAGTTCAAGGTATGCGCCCTGCAATAACATAATTATAAAAAATATCAAACATACAAAAATGATGCCTCCTCCCCTTGCAATTCTGCTGTACACAAATATCAGTTCAGTTTACCTTATACAAGGTAATAAGAGCTCATAATCATAAATCAGTTCTCTAGCATTCAGCTTCCCAGCAGAACAGACTCTGTTGCTTCTTCTCTTAGCCTTCCGAGTGAGGACTCCACTCCAGGGGACTAAACCATCTAAGTCTATAGGGGTTACACGTATACATTCAGTCTCTCATTTTACCTTTTTGCTCTCTCTCAGGATGTATTCTGAGGCTAACACTGTAATCCTAACATGCCTGCTCCAAAGTAAGTCTCAGCGAATTTGGTGGGATTTGCTTCCAGCTGGACATGCATAGGCTTGCACTGTTAGAGTTAAATGTTACTAGAAAGCCAGCTAGAAAATATAGCTAGATAAATCAAAAGGCTAGGAGGAAGACTTAGAACTCTTTAAAAACAAAAACAGAAGTACAAGCTTTAGACTGCTGCAATCCTAAACGCATTTACTAGAGAGTAAGGTCTAGTCAAACTTACTTCTGAGTAAACATGCTTAGAACTGCAGTGTTTAACGATGAAGGAGGATCAAACATGTTAAATGCTCTCCACGTTGAATCTAAAGACTCAGAGGAGCTGAGTTCACATACATCTGATTCTGCGCACTCTTACGGATTGTTTTGTGCTGTGCTGATCTTGGGGGTTGCTCTCTTGCTGGACAAAGGCCAGCCACTTGACAATCCTTGTTTTTGCAGACTCGCTTGAGGGAGCAAAAGCAGGAGGTTTAACCTACATGGCTGGTGTGCTGCCATTCAGCAACACGTTGTTTAGGCCTCCCCTGGTTCAAGACGTCTTTAAACTAGTTAAACAATCCATTATCTAAAGAACTAATTAAAATCGATTTTATGACACACCGCAGCGGGTGCAATATCTTGAGCTTCTTGAATGAAGATACTGTTCTCTCCCTGCACAAATCCCTCATTTGGAGAGAGAGAGAAATATTAAATACATTGGCCTAATCCAAAGAACATTGGCCTAATCCAAAGAACTGTGAGAGCATAAGAAGGCTACATGCACGCTACCACACAAATGCCACGTGACAAGTACTCTGGGGTAACCCATGGGGATACATGTGCTATGGAATTGCCAGTTGTAGCTTTCTCCCTCCCCTGTATTTGAAGTACACCTGCTCCATCCAATTTGCTGGATGAGGGTTTCATATGCACAGGATCACTTACAAAAGTGCACGTTGCACATGATGAGCTATCCCAGTGTTCAAGAAAATGACACGCTTCCTATTTGCACAGAGTTCCATGTTGGCCTTGGAGCCACATAGAATGTTAGATGAGCTGAGTTGAGATATACATGGAGAAATTATAATGATGCCACCATATACGTTCTGAAGGCCCTTCCACTGGAGACATCTTCAGTGGACATATGCTTTGTTTTATTGTTAGTTTTGCTGTAATGTTTTTAATTATTATTAATTAAATATATTTGATAATTATTTGATACTGTTTTATATTGTATTATGTATGCATTTTAGTGTGAACCACTTAGAGATTTTATTAAGTGGTACAGAAGTATGATAAATAAATGTGAATAATAAAATAAATATATTTCAAATATGTAGCTCATGCTTTATTTTATATTAATCACACTGAATAATGACTTTAGTCATATTACTAATAATAGTATGCTATTTTATATGCAGTCAGTTTAGATTGAGCTTTAGTTCACTTCTTTCTGTATTTTAAAGATTTTTAACCCACCTTTCAGGGCACATTGTCATTATAAGGCAGCTTACAATATTACAGAAACATGATTTTTTAAAAATTAAAGCTCCAACACTGTCAGATATTTGTTAAGATAAATGGAGGGGGTGGTTGTAGTGGAAGAAGTGATCTGTGGGGGTAGATATACAAATAAAAAGATGGGTGCTGGAGTGTGAATTAGTGCCCAGCATATTTGGTAGCAATGGCTCCACTGTGAATTCTGTGTCTTCGGTTTAGAGCAGTGGTGGGAACAAGTGGCCCTCCAGTGGTTTTGTCCTGCAATTCCCACCATCCCTTACCAATACCTGTACTGGCTAGGTCTGATGGGAATTGTAGGCCAAAACAAATGGAAAGCCACGATTTCCCCATACCTGATTTAGAGAATACCCAGAAATTGAATAGGGCTTGAGGGTGGCTGAAAACTTCAAACTGAAGTTAGAACTGCGTTTCACAGAAATATTGAAATCTGATCAAACAGTGGGATAACATTACAGCCTTATTTACAAGATATATAGGAAGGGAGAGACAGAAGCTCTTAAAACATGTGGGGTCCAATACTATGTAAGCTTACGCCAAAGTACGTTCCATTGCTTACAGCGGGGCTGACTCCAGTGAAATGTGCACAGGATACCAGCCTAATTCTTTTTGTTTCCCCATCCAAGTAGCTTCATAGAATACTGGATACTTAATACTGGGTATTATGGCAAATAATACCATAAATACCAAAAGTCCCCACTTGGCCATGGAAGCTCACTAGGTGACTTTGGGCCAGTCACACACTCTCAGCCCAACCTACCTCACAGGGTTGTTGTGAGGATAAAATGGAGAGGAGGAAGATAATGTAAGCTGCCTTGGGTTCCTTGCAAGAGGAAAAAAGGTGGGATATAAATGCAATAATAGATAGATAGCCAAGTGCTGATTCCTTGCAAAATTATACTGTGTGCATCTTTAAAGCAACCGTTTAATTCCTCCTTTACAGATGTGACCACTTTGCTGCAGGGGCTCATCCATCTTCCAAAGTGGACAAAATGGCAAAGGTGAGTCTCTTGACAATGTTGTTACCCTGCTGTTCTTCGTATACATTGTCCATATGTTTTTATGTAAATGTTTTTTAAACTTTGTATATTGTATTTTAATGTTTTAACTTTTGTAAACCACCCAGAGAGCATCAGCTATGGAGTGGTATAGAAATGTTGTTATTATTATTATTGCTATTATTAGTATTAGTATTATTATTACCACCACCACCACCAGGGGGCATTTGGAACACCCAGTACTGGTCATTTATCACTCATTCCCTCGCCTAGTGGAATCTATGTAATATCCAAGATGTTCCTTGTTTTTAAAGAGAGTTGCACTTGTCTGGGCCCCAATGCCTTCAGCGCACACCAGGTTACATGGCAGACCTTACTCTGAACCTGTTGAAATTTCTTTAGTGTATGCACGAGAGACCACTCCCAACAGGGAAGGATTCACGGAGCTCAAATCTCCTAACAGTGCCAGAGCTGAGAGAGAGAGGAGCCTGTAGATCGGGGTACAGAATCTCACCACTAGGAGCCAAATTCTGCCTGCCTCTGGAGTTCCCCAGACAGCTATGCCCCCTTACCCTGGCCCCAGCCCCTTTCCCCCCGACTACTGATTGTTTGGTGGTTTCCCAGCTTTTGTGCAGTTTTTTTCTCCTCCTTGAAAGGTTGAAATGCCCCTCCTAAGGCCTCCTAAAACCTACCTGAATCGCCTCTAGGCACCTGGGAGCTGCATGACTGGTGCTGATGGGGAGCCAAACCTAATGTATTACATTTTTAATCTGTTCTTTAAAACAGATTTTAAATCTAGAGTCACCAAGTGAGCTTCACAGCTGAATGGGGATTTAAACTCTCATTCTCTAGAATATTCGCCTGGTGCCAACCTTCCTTTTGATGCCCAGGGAAGACATTTCCCCCCCCGCCAGGGAAAAATGGGCACACTGGTTTTAATATTTGGTTTTACTGTTCTGATTGTTTTCATAATCATATAATGTATGGGTAATTTCATGGTTGTTTTAATCTGTTTGTTTGTTTGTTTGTTTAACTGCTCTGGGAACCCTGTGGGGATGAACAGGATAAAATGGATAGAAAAAATGAACAAATGTAGCCCATATCCTGATGTCCTTGTGCTGTAGTTCTCCCTGTCCTCCACTCCACCTCACTAGCTGTCACTGGTGGGGGTGGGGAAATGTAGACTGTAATGATATCGGGATTAGGGATGCTGGAGAAATTTGAGACGGACTAAAATGAGCTCAGATTTATAAGAATCCGACCTGTGGAATCCACTATGGAATGAACCCCCCCTCCCCCCGGCTGCATGGAGCCTGTGGACTTTTGGATGAGTTTGTTACTTTCCCGAAATTTACGCATATTTATTCGTAGAGAAATACGCAAGTTTCTGCTGAGGAAAAGTTGAATGGAATGGGGGACAATATGCAAAATGTTACGGAGGTAAATTATGTAAACTCTTATGCAACCTCTTACATAATTATTTGCGTATTTTTCCACATGATGAAAAAAATACTTGCATCCATCTCTTGAGTGGACAACAGAACAAAAGGCCCCTGACAATCCACAAAACACAGATGGAGCGCATTTTGCACAGTCTGTACATCCGTAGTCAGGTTATGGCAGGGGCTCACAACCTCTTTCAGGCTTGAACTCCATTCTGGAGAAGCGCTTGAAGGCCGTATTCCAGTGGTGGGTGGGGCCAAAGGAAAAGGGGTGGGGCCAAAACACAACGAAATAGTAGCGTATTGTAGTTTGAAGCTCTTACTGCCAGTACCTAAACCTTTGGAGGGGCATTTCAGCCTTTTAGAATAGGGGGAAAACTGCAAAAACCAAGAAACCAGTTGATGTTGAGAGAACAGGGGCAGGGCCAGGGGAAGGGTGTTTCACCTTTGGGGGATCCCTGAAGGACCAGGTTGGGACCCGAGGTTCTGCACTCCTGGGACATGGAGTGGGTAATAGTGGAGCTCTTCACCAGGACATGGGCTTTGGAAGAGATGGCCTTGAGCAGCTGGCTTGCCCTCTCTCCTATACATGTGGCACTGTGTCTGTTTTTTTGTGTAGTGGCTGACTGTGCCACAAATGCTGTCATTACATCACACATCACTGGGTGTGATGTTGTCTTTGTTGACTGTTGTCGTTACCAGAGTCATAATAGTTCCTGACTCTGCCAGTGACTACAGTGGCTATGTCACAGATGGAGGACATGCAAGCCCAATGGCCTTGAATGGGATGATTAATTCTTTTAGCTAGTGCTTATGGATCAGGAAAGAGACCTACTTGTATTCTTTGCCATGCCACATTCCTTCCTTGAGATCCCCATCATCCTCAAAGGAACTGCAGGACAGTTCTTGGAAATCATCGACACAGCTGGTTCTGCCATTTAATCTGACACGGCGCTTTCCCAAATTATGTGCCAGGGACTGAAGTGTGCCTTGAAAAAGTAAGCCACCATGTTGGACATGTCCGCTGCTCCATGTCCATTAGAGTGGGGGTGTACCATGCAGCATAGATTTTCTCCTCATCTCTCTGCCAACATATGGACAGTGACATCATGCTAAGAACACTCAGGGGGTCCCTGAGTCTCCCTGCAGTACAGCTGACAGGCACTGGAGAATCCTGGAAGCATCACTGTTGCCCAGAAGAGGCAGCCTTCTCCCTGAGCTCTGGCTGACTAAGCAAAGGGGAGGGGCAGGACACTGGAACGTAACATTAATTAATGGAGTTATCCTGCAGTTGCAAGGAGGATATCTGTCCATTGCTCTGGGAGCAAGTCAAGAAGATGTAGATGTATCTTCTTTGTGTGTAAACGTGAAGTGTCCTTGCAGTTTTAATGCGGAGAAAGACTGTGCTCCAGGCATCAAATGTTTTGGATTCGTTTATCTAGTCTATATACTAATAGTATCAGCAGGGTTGGGGGAACCCCAAGGTTTGCAGAAGTACATAAAAATATTTTTTAAAATAATCCTGAAATCACCAGAACAGCCAATTGAGTCCTGAGCACACCCAGTAGCTATGAAATGTTGATACTGGGGTGGTGGTGGAATGGAATGATGAGGAATGGACAGGTGTTCATGTCCTCTACCGTAAGGTCCATAGAAGGAGTTAAGCATAGTCTACTGATGGAATGCTGTTTGCTCTTGAATCCAAAGTTAGCATTGTCTCCCTTTATGGAACAAGAGCTTTTCTTTGAATTATTTATTGGAAATGAGGAAGGACATTTTAGGGGGGTTGCGTTTTTCTTTTTTAAAAGGAAGTACGGAGGAATACATGCAGCAAACTAAGAAAGGTATCCTGTATTCCCATTCAGCCAATGCACATTTATTCAGCTGTTCAGAAAATTGTTTTTCAGGTTTAATAGTAATCCTTTGATTAACTATGGGTTTTTATGACTTTTTTTTTTCTTCCAAGAACATTAGCGCTCAGGGTGGATATTAATTTTCGTTCTGAGATGCTGCTAAACCTCGGGTCATACCCAAGGGTTTTAAAATTTGCAGATTTTAGAACTAGTTCTAAATTATAATATATCCAAGCAATTTATATGGAAAACATGAAAATGGACCAAGTTTTGAAAGAATTAGGGAAATGCAAAGTAATATCAGTTCTATAACCAGACTGTTATTAATATTCTCAGAATAATATATCTTCGCTTACACAGGCAACTTTAAAAAAAAATTGAACAGTAATGAGATGGGTTTTCTGTGTTGAGAAAATAAAACCTATTTGTTTTCCCCCACCCCAAAAAACAGACTGAAATGTGCGACTCCTGTTTGCCCTCTGAACCAACGAATAAGGGTTTTGATGCAAACCAGTCTGAGACAACGGAGGACAGCACATGTACGTGGAATGAGCAGCTGGAAAATGAGCTCTTACGAGGTAAGCCCATTTGCCACTCCACATTGTTCTTGATGTTAGTGATACACAAACTCTGGATATGGGGAATGATTCCTGCAATGTGGTGTCTTGTACCAGATAGCTCCATCTTGATTCTCTGGCTTAATAATAATTGAATGATCATGTTGTGAGGGTGTCAGTGTCTTCCTTTTTTTTTTCCTAGATGGGTTATGCCAGTTTCCGAAAGATTACAATTTTATTTATTTGTTTATTCATTTTATTTCTGTACCGCCCAATAGCCAAAGCTTTCTGGGAGGTTCACAAAAATTAAAACCAAAAACCGAAACCAAATAATATAATACAGTAAGAACATAAGATGACCAAGGACCAATCTAGTCCAGCATTCTGTTCACACAGTAGCCAACTAGCTGCCAGTGGGAAACCCACAAGCAGGACATGAGTGCAATAGCACCCTCCCACCCGTGTTCCCCAGCAACCGGTGCACATAGGCATACTGCCTCTGATACTGGAGGTAGCATACAGCCATCAGGACCAGTAGCCATTGATTGCCTTATCTTCCTTGAATATGTTTAATCCCCTTTTAAAGCTATCCAAGTTGGTGGCCATCACTACATTTTCTGGTAGCGAGCGAATTCCATAGTTTAACTATACATTGTCTGGGGAAGTACTTCCTTTTGTCTGTCCTGAATCATTGATCTGGGAGTAAACATTGTAAACATTCATGCAATATTTATCTTCAAACATTGGCAGTCTTACCTACACATGAATGGAAGATACTGACTTCTTTACAAAGATTTGATTATCATCGAACCAGCAGACTAATTTGAGGCTGTTTTGGTACTAGACAAATCAAGATAGATCACTGCAAAAGAGAACCTATTAACTACCTATTGATAGTGATTTATTGAAAGGTATTATGAAAGATGTTTTGAATTCAGTGGGTTGGTTCAGATGTAATGCCAAACCCTGGTTGAATTGTACATGAATGAGCACTTTGCTTCTGTACTCCCTTGTCCCCTTGCACACTCTGACTTCCCATCTCACTTCTGATATAATTGTAAACTAGCATTTATTGTTAGATCTGAACAAAGTTTGAGCTGGATTTGCAATCTTCATTTTCAAGCAAACTATGGTCTGCACAACCATAGTTCATCCAGTTCAAATGCAGTGGCAAACTACAGTTTGCAGCTGAATTGGAAATGAGGTGATGGGAAATCAGTGCACTTAAGGGGAGGGGGAGAAGGGAGTGTGTGAGCACAAGGCTAATTCACATAATGCCAACTCATGATTTGGTGTTATGTTTGAACCAGTCCAGCATTAGTGATGCAGTTAGTATTGGCTAACTAAAAGGCTGATCTATGATAAACAAATCCCCCCAAATCCCGGCGTTTTAGATAGTGACCTAGATTGATAAAGTAGGGATTTTTCTATCAGTTCATCCCATTGTGCCAGGGTCCAGTTCAATTTTAGAATTTCTTTTTATACATTCTGCAGTATGTGGTGCCCAAAACTTTTGCTTGTGGGCCTTATTCTGACACTTACATTGTTCTGTGACTGCAGATAGTTATGGAGACTAGTGCTCCTCCCAAAGCCCGAAGGAGAGCGTTATGTAGATGATTCAGTATGTGCTTGCAATTGTCCATATGCAATATGTGGCCTTTGACGCCTAAATAGTTGTGGGCTGTGTGCCTCCTTTGACATAGAAGCCCACACCTCTTGCCACAGAGGTACATCACAGAACTCAAAACCTTCTTCATGCCAACCTGAAAAAACATAGAGCGCCTCAGAGGAACAAAATGCTCACAAGTCCTGTTTGCATAAAACTCCTATGTGTATATGGGCAAGGTGAGTGTTTGGATTACCAAGAAAGGGCCTATGTGCACTGTACACTATAGTAGGCTCCATTCCAACTTTACATCCCACGTGACAGTGTGAGTGGGCCAGACAGGTATGCCCGGGGTAGAATGAGATCCCACTTCCCCACTTGGAGGACTGTATGAATAAGAACTACGGAGTTGGCAGTGCAAAGATGCTGAATTCATATGTCTGTTTGCAGCATGGGCTCAACATACTTGCTGCTACCTCCTCCTCTTTCATGTTCCATTAGAATAGGGGAGGGAGATGTGTGGCCCTCCAGATGTTGCTGCATTGCAACTCCCATCAGCCCTAGCCAGCATAGCCAGTGGTGAGGGATGATGGGAGTTTCAGGCCAACAACATCTGGGGGGCACACGTTCCCCATCCCTGCATTAGAAACTCCAAGATCCATTGAGATTGTGCTATTAACAATACCACTTGTGCACCAGGTTTGGACAGCAAACACAGGTATAGGAACATAGGAGACTACGTTTGGTCCATCTTGCTTAGTATTTCCTCCACTGCCTGGCAGAGGCTCTCTAAGGTTTCAGGCAGAATTCTTCCCCAGCCCTACGTGGTGATGCTGGGAATTGAACCTGAGACCTTTTTCATGCAAACCATGTGCTCTGCCACCACTAAGCTACAGCCCTTCCAGAGGTCTTGTCAGTGGCTATCCCATAATTTAAAGAACCCCAGTCTCTTGGAGACTTTCAAAGCTCTATCTGGCACTGTGCTAGGTCTCCAAATTAAGTAGATAAAAACATTGAAACCTTCAACTCTCTACCATCACATGATGGAGATGCATGTGTGAAATATTCGGTCAGTCGCTTCCGACTCTTCGTGACTTCATGGACCAGCCCACGCCAGAGCTTCCTGTTGGCCGTCGCCACCCCCAGCTCCCCCAAGGTCGAGTCTGTCACCTCCAGAATATCATCCATCCACCTCGCCCTTAGTCGGCCCCTCTCCCTTTTGCCTTCCACTTTCCCTAGCATCAGCATCTTCTCCAGGGTAGCCTGCCTGCCTGCCTGCCTGTCTGTCTGTCTGTTTGTCTTTCTTTCTTTCTTTCTTTCTTTCTTTCTTTCTTTCTTATTTATTTATTTCCATTTCTATACTGCCCAATAGCCGAAGCTCTCTGGGCAGTTCACAAAAATTAAAACCAAACAGCACACAATAAAACAATTTAAAATATATAGAACATTAAAACCACAATATAACAATACAACCACAATAAAACCTAGCAGCAGTGCAGGAGTTTGAAATACAGATTTAAAACAGCAAAGCTAAAAATTTAGAAAGCTAAAATGCTAAAATGCCTGGCGCCGAAAGAAATACAATGTAGGTGCCAGGCGAACCTCACTAGGGAGCTCATTCCAGAGCCAGGGTGCCACAGCAGAAAAAGCCCTCCTCCTAGTAGCCACCCGCCTCACTTCCTTTGGCAGGGGCTCACGGAGAAGGGCCGCTGACAATGATCTTAAGGTCCGGGCAGGCACATATGGGAGGAGGCGATCCTTCAGGTAACCTGGCCCCAAGCTGTTAAGGGCTTTGAATGTTAACACCAGCACTTTGAATCGGGCCCGGAAATGGACTGGCAGCCAGTGCAGCTGAAAAAGTACTAGCTAATATGCTTGATTGATAACTGGCAAATAGAGGGAGAAAACGTGGAGGCAGTGACAGACTTTGTCTTTCTAGGCGCAGAGATTACTGCAGACACTGACTGCAGCCAGTCTTCTCATTATGTGGCCAAAGTACTTCAGTTTTGCCTTTAATATCCTTCCCTCAAGTGAGCAGCTGACTTTATTTCCTGGAGTATGGACTGGCTTAATCTTCTTGCAGTCGAAGGCACTCTCAGAATTTTCCTCCAGCACCACAGTTCAAAGGCATCTATCTTCCTTTGCCCAGCCTTCCTTATGGTCCAGCTCTCGCAGCCATAGGTTACTAGGGGGAATACCATTGCTTTCACTATGCGGACCTTTGTTGTCAGTGTGATGTCTCTGCTCTTCACTATTTTATCAAGATTTGTCATTGCTGTCCTCCCAAGAAGTAAATCTGATTTCTTGGCTGCAGTCAGCATCTGCAGTAATCTTTGCACCTAGAAAGACAAAGTCTGTCACTGCCTCCACTTTTTCTCCCTCTATTTGCCAGTTCTCAATCAAGCTGGTTGCCATAATCTTGGTTTTTTTGAGGTTGAACTGCAACCCAGCTTTTGCACTTTCTTCTTTCACCTTCATCATGAGGTTCCTCAGCTTCTCCTCACTTTCAGCCATCAAAGTGGTATCATCTGCATATCGGAGATTGTTAATGTTTCTTCCAGCGATTTTAACTCCAGCCTTGGCTTCATCCAGCCTAGCATGTCGCATGATGTGTTCTGCGTACAGGTTGAATAGGTAGGGTGAGAGTATACAACCCTGCCGTACTCTTTTCCCAGTTTTAAACCAGTCCGTTGTTCCATGGTCTGTTCTTACCGTTGCTACTTGGTCGTTATACAGATTCCTCAGGAGGCAGACAAGATGACTTGGTATCCCCATACCACCAAGAACTTGCCACAATTTGTGATGATCCGCACAGTCAAAGCCTTTAGAATAGTCAATAAAACAGAAATAGATGTTTTTCTGAAACTCCCTGGCTTTCTCCATTATCCAGCGGATATTGGCAATTTGGTCTCTAGTTCCTCTGCCTTTTCTAAACCCAGCTTGTACATCTGGCAATTCTCGTTCCATGAATTGCTGGAGTCTACCTTGCAAGATCTTGAGCATTACCTTACTGGCATGAGAAATAAGTGCCACTGTTTGAACATTCTGTGGTGCTTCCCTTTTTTGGTATGGGGATATAGGTCTATTTTTTCCAATCTTTTGGTCATTCTTGTGTTTTCCAAATTTGCAGGCATATGGCATGCATCACCTTGACAGCATCGTCTTGCAAGATTTTAAACACTTCAGCTGGGATACCGTCATCTCCTGCTGCCATGTTATTAGCAATGCTTCTTAAGGCCCATTCAACCTCACTCTTCAGGATGTCTGGCTCTAGCTCACTGACCACACCGTCAAATCTATCCCTGATATTATTATCCTTCCTATACAGATCTTCCGTATATTCTTGCCACCTTTTCTTGATCTCTTCTGCTTCTGTTAGGTCCTTGCCATTTTTGTTTTTGATCATACCCATTTTTGCCTGGAATTTACCTCCGATGTTTCTAATTTTCTGGAAGAGGTCTCTTGTCCTTCCTATTCTATTATCTTCTTCTGCCTCCGCGCATTGCTTGTTTAAAAATAATTCCTTATCTCTTCTGGCTAACCTCTGGAATTTTGCATTTAATTGGGCATATCTCCCACTTTCACTGTTGCTTTTTGCTTTCCTTCTTTCTTGGGCTGCTTCCAGTGTCTCAGCAGACAGCCATCTTGCCTTCTTTGTTTTCTTTTTCTTTGGGATGTTTTTTGTTGCCGCCTCCTGAACAATGTTGCGAACTTCTGTCCATAGCTCTTCCAGGACCCTATCTACTAAATCTAGTCCCTTAAATCTGTTCTTCACCTCCACTGCATATTCATGAGGAATATTGGTGAGCTCATATCGAACTGATCTGTGGGTCTTCCCTATTCTCTTGAGTCTGATCCTAAATTGTGCAATAAGAAGTTCGTGATCTGAACTACAATCAGCTCCAGGTTGTGTTTTTACCAACTGCATAGATATCCGCCAGCTTTGGCTACAAAGGATGTAGTCAATCTGATTTCGGTGTCGACCGTCTCGTGAAGTCCATGTATAAAGTCATCTCTTAGGTTGTTGGAAGAGAGTGTTTGTTATGCACAATGAGTTGTCTTGGCAAAATTCGATCAGCCTATGTCCTGCTTCATTTTGTTCTCCCAGACCATGCTTGCCTGTAATTCCAGGTGTCGTTTGACTCCCCACCTTAGCATTCCAGTCTCCTGTAATGAAAATAACATCTTTTTTTGGCATATTATCCAGTAGGTGCTGCAGATCCTCACAGAACTGATCTACTTCTGCTTCTTCAGCATCTGTGGTTGGGGCGTATATTTGAATCACTGTGATGTTAATTGGCTTATCCTGAATTCGAATTGAGATCATTCTGTCATTTTTTGGATTGTATCCAAGCACTGCTTTAGCCACTTGATTATGAATTATGAAGGCTACTCCATTTCTTCTGTGGTCCTCTTGTCCACAGTAGTAGATCTGGTGGTCATTTGATGTGAAGTGGCCCATTCCAGTCCATTTCAGTTCACTGACACCCAAAATGTCGATATTTAATCTTGACTTCTCCCCAATAACCACATCCAATTTGCCCTGGCTCATAGATCTTACATTCCAGGTTCCTATGGTGTGTTGATCTTTAGAACACCGGATTCGTCATTCGCCACCAGCACCATCGGCTGCTAGCTGTCCTTTCAGCTTTGAGCTAGCTGCATCATCACATCTGGGGCTAGTTGAACTTATCCTCTGTTCCTCCCCAGTAGCATTTTGACCATCTTCCAACCTAGGAGTCCTATCTTCCGATGGTATACCGACATATCTCTGGTTGTACTGATCCATTTAGTTTTCATGGCAAGAATACTGGGGTGGGTTGCCGTTTCCTTCCCCAGGGATCATATTTAGTCTGACCTCTCTGCCATGACCTTCCCGTCTTGGGTGTCCCTTCACGGTTTAGCTCATGATGTCATTGAGGTGCTCAAGCTCCAGCACCACGACAAGGTAATGATCTCCTTTGCTGAAGATGTGTGAAATAGCTTCTAGTTTTTAAATAGGAGGTGCTAGAGGGAGAATATGACAACGTGGTATTTTTTAAAAATGCCCACAAATTAGTGTGGGTGTTACATTTGAGAACTGGGCTGTGCAGGTGGATGTAAGCAGCTCAAAAAACTGTCATTACATTTGTTATGCCTGGGGGTGAAAGTACTCTTTGTAAATCACCCTCACTGCATTCTTGCAGTTCCATAAAGCATTCGAACTGCCAATAAGACTGAATGTTTAACCTCTGTTTAGGAGGCTAATGTACAACTTTTTGTTGACAGGCAACTGAGCTCTCAAGTTCTTAAGAGATTTACAATGGCCATTGCTATAACTCATTAGCCCATCCATTATTTTGTAGAGCCAAATAACGTGGTTGGTTGGCTTGCTTTTTTTAGAATTTATATACTGCCTTTCAGCAGTCGTTCCTGGGTAGTTTACAGAGTAATAAAATCAGGATAAAAATACAAAATGTGCAACAAAAATCATGGTGTGACCCACAAGCAGCAGCTAAAAACAGTAAACTTAAAAGGCCTGGGAGAATTAAAAACATCTGAGTCTGGGATAAAAAAGATAACTGTGTAGTACCAGGTTAGCCTTGTTTAGGGAGGGAGTTCTATAAATAAGCTGCCACCACTAAGAAGGCCCTGTCTCCAGTTGCCACCCAATTCACCTCAGGTGGCAAGGGCACCAGAAGGAATCCCCTCACCCCACCCCAGAAGCCTGATTAAATAATATATATTGTATAACCCACCCATCCCCAAATCAGCAGTAAACTGTCCAATACTGAGATGTTTGGGGCAGAAGTCTACAAATTACTATAACTGCAAAAAGGTGGTAAATGTTATTATCTATCTGTCTGCCCTAGTTTATAAGTTACAATACCAAGAGTACTAAAATACGTGGATAAATAATAGAACCAAAGGTTCTCAGAATGGTACAGGCATTGTTGTAGGAGAAGAGCTGTTGACCATTAAAAAAAATCTGGATAGTTGTGCACTCCCACACAGATTGTACACGGCAGGGCACATCTTCACACAAGTATCCAACAATCAAACAACCCCGCCTAAAAATAAAAGGTTTGCAAAATGACACAGGTGTGGTAGCGAAATGGGGTTGTGTTGCTTGTGACTAACTGCATCACAACCAAAATCCAGTAGCAGTAATTAGCATTTATATAGTGCTTTAGAGTGCTGATGAGCTTCACATACATTAACTCAGGTAGGTCAGTAGTATTATCCCCATATTGCAGATGAGGGAGCTGAGGCTGTGTGATAATAGCTTGCCGAAGGTCACCTATGAGTCTACAACAGAGGCAAGATTTGAACTTGGAAATTCCTGGATCAAATTTCAGTCTTCGCCACTATGCTGCATTAGCTCATTAGGTGTCCATGCCATTCACTGTACCCCTAACAGGTCGTTTCTTCAGATGAGTGATTCATCAAGCTTAAGTATTAAACACATTTTAAAAGCCCTCCATTCTAGCTGCTACTGCGATGAGCAGGATAGACCAGCTGCCACAGCATTCCTAGAGCATATGTGGCTTGAAAGAGACTGAAGAAGCCTCCTGCTCCTGTGCATATATGCTTGACCTAACCTCATTACTCCCCTCCCTCCACATATGCCTCAGACTGAGACAGCTGAGATAGAGAAAATGGCTGCATTGGGTGGTATCCAATACTGCCACTGCACCTCCACTCAGGGACGCCATCAAGGGTAGGCATGGTTGTGCACCTGCCAAGAACCCACATCCCAGCAGGGGCCCACTGATAAGAGCCCTCTGGAGTTGCTCCTGCTCTCCACCATTGCAGCCTGCTTGTTCACCAGCCTTGTGCTTGCTCACTGGCTCTCCTCCTGTCAAGCAAGCTAGTGATAGCAGTGATGAGAAAGAGGATGAGGAGCACTTGCAGCTGGTGCCAGTGGCAATGAGTAAGTAGACTCACTGAGGCTAGGGGCCCATTGAGGGTATCTTGACAAAGGGTCCTCAAAAACCTGGAGCCAGCATTGCCTCCACAGTTCTGTTGCGCCCACCTGACTCACTGCTAGCGCAACAGGAAAGCACTCCCAAAAGCCATACCGCAAACAAGAGGAAACATTTGTTTCCAGATCAGGACAGGTCAGAGGAGCTCCCAGAAGGGAGTCTTTTCCGGAAACAAGCATTTCTGCTCTTTCTGGATGCATCAGGAACCACTATCTTCCAGCTGGTCAGTCCTGCTGGCATACAGGCAGCATAGGATACTTCCCATTGTCCCCAGGAAAGGGAGAGCCGCAAAACGTGGATTGTGAAAGGGGGAGATGGTAAGAAGAGGCTGACTGGGAATGGGTGAAGAATTGTACACTGAGAAGAGATTCAGCAGAATGCTGAGGGGAGAAACGGGTCGCTAAAGAAACATGAACTGTGTGTAGGGGGAGTAGTTCGTTGAGGTATGCTGGGATAGGTGTGATGTTGTGTATGAATAAAGTAATTGAGGACCAGACATTACCTATTCCTCCCCTTTGTTCTAGAGAGCATAAACTTAAGAAGAATTCAGCTTAATTCTTCTTAAGAATTAAACTTAAATGAGTGCGGACTCTGAATGAAAAATTAAAGGCCTTTTATTGCTGTAGCACTTGATAGAAGTAGTATGTTTGGGGGAGGGGGGCAATTCTAAAAGGCCAGTTCAAACCTGCATTTGTCCAAAACGACAGTTGTTCACCGTGATTAGTTTTGTCTTTCTCAGCTGCAATTTTCTTCAAAGATTTGGAACAGTCAATTTAACCTGATATCTGGGGTGGGTTACCCAAGGATTTGACGGTACAAATAACAGGTTGATTTGTCTCCGCCATAACTGTTTCTCTCTTTCTCTCCAGTTTTGGGCAATCTGGATGATCAGCTGGCACAGGAACAATGCCGAGATGCTTTGAACAGGAAGAGTTCAGCTGACTACAGCTCCAAAGCATCAGAAATCAGTCATTATCCCAGTGTTCCTCGAGCAAGTTTCCTTGGAGGAATGCAGGGAAGTGACAGGAGCATGTTTTTGTCAGATGGAAGAAGGACACTGAGAGCTAAAGATGAACACAAAACGTTCTTCAGACCAAGAGTGCTTTATGATACATACCTAAAAAGGCACCATGCAGAAGATTATACCTATGGGAATGCTTATGACAGACCATGTCCTACCCTGAAGAGAGGGTATTCTACTCGTTCTTTTGGACGTTCCTCAGAAGGTAGCTTGCAACTTCCTTTGGGACCACACACTAGTGGATTTGGACATAAGGACTCCATGCCCAAAAATACAGTTAGCAGAAGCTATTCTTTGTCTTCTCTTGCAAGCCACGAATCTTTGACATCTGTTGACCAGCTTTCTACAGCTAGCCTGGAGCATCTTTTGGAAAGCAACAGAGACTTCACGGAAAGGAACTATCATCACCATCCCAGGCGGACTCCCCTATCATCTATTGTATGGAATACACCATCATCATCTGAACGTCCACTATATCCAGACCGAATTCTTAGGACACGGTCGTTAATGGAACTTGGCCCAACATTTGAAGATACATACCCTTGTTCTCCACAGGAGAATACAAGATATGAATTTTACAGATCAAAACTTAATTACACAAGAGCAGTGCCAAATACGCCTCATTCCATATTTGCTGACAGACATAAAGACCCTCTGTGTTTTGCCGATCGGGAGAATTATTTATTACATCAGATGGAAAGTAACAGTTCAAAACCTCGCTACAGATACCCATCGTTTCATGGCAGGATGAACCTGCCCCGCAAGAGTTTTCCTCCTGGAAGAACAGAGGAGCAGCTTTTCAGGCCCAACAGCCACTGCCGTTACAGTGATGAAGTCTTTCTTCCCCCTGATGCAGACTCTGAAAGGATTCCAACTAATCTGAGTTATTGGCAAAGTGCCTATGCAAAAAAACCCGGATTATGGCAGTGTGAGAGTGATGCTCAAAACCGTGTATTGGAATACATGAGGAGCATGGATCATCCAGAAGGTGCAACAGAGAAATTGTTTCTCAAGCATGCAAAGGGTATACAGAGGTGCCCAGCATATGGCTTATCTGTTCAAAAGCACCCAACAGAATATCCAGTACAAACACAAAATATATCCACTGGAGCTAGCCAAAACCCGTCAAAGACTTTCATTAAACATTTTCAAGCCAAGAAAAACTTTAAAACACGTGCCTCAGAAGAGGTGAGGGGTGCTAACAAATTAAGTAAATTGGACAATGGAAACATTAAAGAAGAGACATTAAAACTAGTTTCTGGACAAGTTGACACAAATAGTTCAACAGAATCTCAGATGTCTTCTACAAACTCTTCTGCAGCTGACCCACAAGACTGTACGTCCCTTAAGCCACCTCTCTCATTAAATTCACAAAGGCAGACCAAATCATTTTTCAAACATTATTTTTCAAACGTTCACAACAGAAATGGACAAAGAAATGAATTTGATTGTGCCAGAAACAGTGATCTTGATCAAACCCCTCCCCCTCGGTTAACTGCTAATAGCACAAGGGCATCAATTCTTCAGAGCTTGCATCAACGGGGGCATCAGTCAGAAGCCTTGAGAGCTTTTATGGACAGAAGGACACCTAATAATACTCATTCACCTGTTTCCAGCAGAGGCCCCCAAATACTTGCAAATGATGAATTATCAGATTCTTGCACTAAAAATATCCACAAGCGTAATACATTTGTTAGACATGCAACTAGCAACAGCGTCACTGGCTCTCCCAGTAACAGCCCTCCCAAATCTCCTATAACTTATTACACTTTACCTAGAAAATCAGCTAGTATTGCTGGTAGTGTTATATCAGAGAAGCCTATCTCTCACCCTATAAGGCAAACCCCATTCAAAAACAGGATAACTACGGGGGATGATTTAGAAACACTTGTATCAGATAGAACTGAAAACATTTATTCAAATAAGGGACATAAAATCTCGCTAAGTCCAGCCAGTTCGTCCTTAAACCCATCGTCCAAAGATGTCACCGGCCAAAAAAATCCACAGACTGAAGACTACTATTTGCAGTTAACCCAAGATCCTAAGCACCTCTTACCTGCTACCAATACAATTGCCAGCACATCAGAAAAAGGCGCCGTTATATGCAGTGCAGACAAAACTGAAATGTCGATGCCTTCTGAGTGTGAAGAAATGGATGCAGGAAATCCTTTAAAGCAATACAAAACTACCAGTACACTTACAGTTAGCATAGAGGAAGATAATGTAAAATACCATGAGTTGATTTCAGTGTATTATACCTTACCACGGAAACATCCAAGGATGTTGTGCAACCTCTTTTTAGATGATAACAAGAAGGACACAAATTCTTCACCACTCACAGGGAAATCTCAGCTCCCTCAAAAGAAATATGAAGTTCGTATTGGGTTAGCAGCTGTAGCTTTTTCTTCCAGCTTAGAAAAGGCAGATTCTTCTGGTGAAATGGCTACTACTGCCAGTATACAACAGAACTCAAACACTTCAGATGATGAAGGTCTGCATATACGAAATCCCATTGTGGAGAGCTCAGGTGCTTCCCAGTCACAAACTATGGTACATAACAGAGAAGAAGAAATGAGATTGCCAACAGACACTCCAGCACTTGTGTTTTCTGACAAGGTAACATCAGGTAGTCCTCTGGGTGACCCCAAACCCAGTGTAACAGCGGATGAATCTGTTAACACTACTACCAATGCAGTGGTCAGTGTGCATATTGGCAGGTGCCCTTCTCCATTGAAGGAAGGGTCAAAAATTGGCACACCATTTAACCTCAAGTCATTGAACTCCACAAACGCCAAAAGCTCTTTAGGGAATCTTGCTGCAGCTTCTTCTGCAATGAATGCTAAAAAAGAGAACCCTCCATGCAGTCGTCCATCTACTGAACGAACCTCGAGCAACAATCCACATATCCCACCTTCCTGTTTGATTGGTAATAACCTGGAAGGAAAGTACACTGAAGATCCAGAAATCGATCCCACAGTAAACTCTGCTAAAGAGCAAATTAGACAAAGTGCAGAGGTCAATGAAAGGATGCATCGTAAGTGCCATATTATTTCCATAAAGGGAAATGGGTTGCAACCAAAAACTGAAAGTGTCAGAAATGGCACAAATGAAGCATTCATTTCAGAGACCAAGTTGTGTTCACATTTCCAGAACCAAACATTACAAGTGGATGCAGCTTCCACAGTTAATCCAGTACTTCAGCCAAATAGGAATGCTTTGAAGTATGCAAAAACTGAACAAGAGGAGATGCCTCAGAAGTCTTTGCAACACAAAATGTGCACAAATTCACAGAGATCTGTGAGAACCTCTATAAATAACCAGAACCTTAACTCTAAAGATGATGTCACAACTACCAGACAGGTTCTTCCTGACCATTCAGCAACTGAAAATAAGCTTAGCTTGGACTGTACTAAAGATAAAGCTAGTGACATAGAGAAAAGAAAAAATAGGTCTTCAATTAAAAACAAACTGGCAGCCATGTACAAAACAAGTCGAAAGTTTTCTAGTAAGAAAAGCTTGAGTCCCAAGCCACACATAAGTAACATATTTTCACAGAATGATGCCCCTTCTCTGAAGATCAGCAACCTTCACAGCATGGTGATTTCACCTGATGTTCCCCAGTCATTCCTGCAAACAGGGAATGAGAACCAGAGTCAGAATTCTCTATCTGATGAATTTGATGGTACAATGCTTGACAAACCTGAGAATAAGAAAGTGCAAACTAACAAGGGCACTCTGTTGCTTACTAATGAGATTAGAAGGCCTTTTACAAACTTGTGCAACCAGAAAAGGGAAAGTCCCAGTCCCAGACAAAGCGATAAAAAAATTGGCCCCACGCAAAATTCCTCTGTTTTATTTCCAAAAGAAATCGTGTCCAACCTAAGTAGTAATTCCCATGCACATGACGAAAGTTTAGAAAATAACAATCACCCCACCTTCTCCAGAAATGAAGTTACAGATCCTAACCAGAAGAAAAAAGGTGACATTAATGTTGGGGAGCCTTTGTTTTTCCCATTTTCATCTGAAGAAAGTTCAAATCTTGTTAAAAACTATTCCAAGGCAAATAACTGTCAACTGCAAAAGATGATTTCCCCAACAGAACATGACCACTATCAAAATATCAAGCAGTTAAACAGGTTAAGAAATCTCAACCTACCTTCTGTTGAGCCAGTCGTAAATCCCAGCAAAACACAACGCGAACGACACTTTTCTGAAACTTCCTATACACAAGAACCCCACGATCACCTGGCCTCTGGGAGCAACTTGATACGTCACGGTAGTAGGTACAGTCGGAAGTTTAAATCCTATTCTGAACTGTTGACCTGTGATGAAAATGAGAACTGGGATGCAAACAATGGCAGTAACAGGACCTGTGGTTCTAGGCGCATGATGTATCCATCAATTGAGTTTGGCATTTTTGGGAAAGAACAACAACAGGCTTTCTTAGATAACATAAAGAGGTCACTCACAGAAGGAAGGTTGTGGAGGCCATGTCTTTTAAAGAACTCTATGAAAAAGCAAGGGGGTTGCTCCTTAAGCAGGTCGGAGCTGTTGAGCTCAAGTTTTGCTGAGGGAAACAAGTCAGCTGAAGACTCATCCCCAAGTGAGCCGGTTGATGTCCATGAAGAAGGACCTATCCATTATTCAGATTCAGACTCTGACACCACCACAGATGATGAATACTATCTGACTGAGAATGATAAAGAGTCAGAACTTTGAGGGGCTATAAGACAAGATGAAGAAAAAAAATCTTTAAATGCTGGCTTGTAATTTCTTAGGTAGCTTATAAAATATTTGGGATTGAGAGCCTGAGCAGATTCCTGTAAATGTCCTGATTTGACTTCCATCCTTAAATACACACATTGCTTTGATCGCCCCATGAATCACTGGGCTTGTTTCTACTGTGCAGAATTAGGTTGCCTCCACAAAATCCTTAAAAGAACAAATTACCTCATGGCAGTGGAGAAAATGATGAAAATCTGCTAAAGGGTCTCAAATAGAGTTGCCACCTACCCCCCTCCCAGGCTCCTGTGCCATTAATAGCTGCATAATAGGCAGAAGGTAGTTAAGATTTTTTTTCCTGGCACAGCGATTCAGTGATTGGGGCGGGGGAGATAATCTCTTGAATGTATGTATGCCTGTTGATAGCATGAGAGAGCCCTGCAAGAAAAGAGCTGGATATCTTATGCTGAATGTAGAGGAGTCAATTTTCCATTGATCAGGAATTGAAATTTTGCACTTGGCAGTTTCTGTAGCAGGTTGCAAAAAACGAAGAAGAAGAAGAAGACGACGACGATGACGAATGGGAGAAAAAGTAAATAGGTTTAGTAGATATATTGAATATGCTATGTGAAAATATGTCTAACTGGGAAGGCAAATGTTTAATATATTATCTAGAGGACTCAATCCATTCAGCTCCCCTACTCTGTGAGTCCCATTACAATGAATGAGCCTGCATTGGAGCAATGTTTGGTGGATTGCTTTCTATGAGCACATAAAGTCCCACTGATACTGAAGCTAGAGACATCCCTGTTGAAATCAGTGGAACTTAAAAGTGCTGCACATCGACTGATTTGTGCCCTTTATTTTTTTAACTCAGCAAGTATCAACATTATAAAAATGGTACGTAAAATGTATATTTTTAAAATACTGAGTACTTCGTTAAAGAAGTGTACATATGAGTCGAGTGTGCGCATTTAAATACTATTTTGTTGTCCAGTATTGCTGTTCATCGTACTTGAAATGACTAATAAACTATATATTTATATTCTGGTTCATGCAACTGTAACTATTCCAATAGGATTTTAAAGTACAAGTCATTACAAATTAGTGTAATGTGCAATTAATGTAAAAATTATATATGTATTGTTTGAATGTGAGCCATTTTGACAAGAAATATTCTCTAACACATAATGTCTTTTGTACCATATGTAGCTTTTGGATTGAGTCAAAACAGTTTCTTGAAGCGTGTTTATTGAAAACTTGCCTACGTGACATTTAGCATGTACAGTAAGTCATGCATAAAATAAATGTTTACATGGACCTTGAATGGTTCTATAATTGTGTTCCCCTTTTATGCCTTGGATTTTGCACTTTATAATTGTTTGTTCTTTTTTACGTTGTAAATATTTCCTTCCATTCGAGATTAATTCTGAACCAAATTTTGCCTCTGGGTACGCAGTGGCTTAGTGGTTAAGACGCTGAACTGCAGACTGGAAGGTCAGCAGGACAGCAGTTCGAGACCCGAGTGCCGCGTGACGGAGTGAGCTCCCGTATTCAGTCCCAGCTCCTGCCAGCCTAGCAGTTCGAAAGCAAGAAATTGCAAGTAGATAAATAGGTACCGCCTCGGTGGGAAAGGTAACAGCGTTCCGTGCACCTCGGTGTTCAGTCATGCTGGCCACATGACCACGGAAGCGTCTTCGGACAGAGCTGGCTCTTCGGCTTAGAAACGGGGATGAGCACCGCACCCTAGAGTCGGACACGACTGGTTGGGGACACCTTTACCTTTTTTTACCTAGAAGAAAGTCTCACCAACCTTTTCACAGTATGCTACTTATACAAAGGCAAGGATAATACTAATTCATATCAAGAGCAAAATTTCATTCCTTACTAAGGGAGCAATCCTTACTAAGGGAGCAATCCTTACTAAGGAAGCAATCCTGTTGGGGTAGGCGGCCACCTCCGAACTCCTATCCATGCAGGGCAGTTGGAGCATAGAGGGGATCTTCTCCATGCTCCAGCCGCCCTGCATTCGTGGCTAAATGGCCGATTTCGGCTGTCTAGCCGTGGGACCTCAGGACAGGGTGGGGGAGGCTGGACGACGCATAGGGAGCATCGTACCAGCATGTATGCACTCCCTGCCCCTGAGAATGCCCCCTTTTGCCCCACTCCATGCTGTTTACACAAGCGCAGAGCGTGGGGATGATCCACAGCACCTACGAAGCAGCGGGGGAGGGGAGGTGGTTTCCCGGAAACCAAACAGTCCTATGGCCGTCTAGCCAATGTCTAGTGGCCATAGGATTGCGCCCTTAGTTGTTTAATGTTGAACAACTTAGTTGTTTAATGTTGTTTGATAAATGCTGGTGTAGGCATATGCCATCACTGCCATTGGTGCAAGGGTGGCGGAGGATTGGATGCAGCACCTTGGATAGCTCCGTTAGTGCTCTGGCTGGTTTTGACTGAAACCCAGAGTGGGTTTACAGCCCCACTGAAATCGGAGCCACCAGCCTCCGCTGGTCACCTGCTGCGCTTGCTCCTCCTCCTCCTCAGTCCTACCTTTGTGCTTGACCGGCAGAGATCCACTGAGCAAGTAGGCAGTGGCATCTACTGCTTCTCACCACCACGGCCATTGTATGGCCCGCAGCGAGAGGCAGGTGAACAAGCAGGTTACAATGGTGAAGAGGGTTTCCCATGGGCAGCTGGTTGGCCACTGTGTGAACAGAATCTGGACTACATGGCGCCTTGGTCTGATCCAGCATTCTCAATTAGAGAAGCAACTCCTGGGGGCTCTTGTAAACGGAAATTGGAGCCACCAGCATCCATCGCTGGTGACAATGACTGGGAGAAGGCAGACTCCCTGGGGAGGAGGCCCGCTGAGGAGGGCTCGCCCGCAGGCCCTCAAGAGCTTGGCGCCTTCCCTGCGGGCGGGGGCAGAGGAAACGTCGCTTCCCACGGGATGCTGTCCGCACGACGCGGCCTTCTTCCCACCCAGCGGGGCTGAGAAGGCGGCAGTGCCCGCGCTCGGGCCTGCGCTCGGAGTGGGAAAGGGATGTCGCCGCCCCCCATGATTGGCCATCGCCTCCCCCAATCAAACTCAGCCACTCGATCTCTCTTCCACCCCCACTCCCCCAAAAGAGGGGGGAAAGTTTCCAGGAATGTATTAATTTCTTGGGACGTGAACTAGGGCTGACGCCGGAGCGAGCCCCCCCCCCTTAACCCTTTGTTTTAACGTTGCACGCACACCGAGGCGGGGGCTTTTTGTGGCTGCAGCAAAGAATGCGAGGGCTGCTGCTGCTGCTGCTGGGAGCTGCCGCCGCCTTGGCCTCTCCGCAGAGCCCCTCCGAAGCAGCTGCTGCGGAGCCTCCGTCGGCGGCCACCGTCAGCGCGGCGCGGAGCCTGGCTTGGGGGCCCGGCCTGCGCGGCGAGCCCACCCTGCCCGTCCGGTACTTCTACATCCAGGCAGCCAGCAGCGACGGACGCAACTTCACGCGCTCCCTGCCGCCAGGTACTGGGCGCAGCCGCCGCCGCCGCCGCCGCCGCTCTCCTCTCGCTTCTCGGGAGCTCGCTGCAAGGGGAGCTTCGGGCTCGCCCCGGTTGGCCAGGCAGCGCCCGGCGCCTGGTCTGTCGTTTTGGCTGAGCTCTCCCGGAGGCGGCTGGCTGGCTGGCTGGGCCACGGGACGCCGGGGAGGTCTCGCCTAGCCCAGCCCCAGGCCTGTTTTACACACACACAGCCGACTGAGGCGGCAGAAGGGATGGTTGCCGCCTCAGACAGCAGGTGGGACAGGCCTATCACATGTCGAGCACTTCCCTTTGAAAAAAAGCAGCGGCAACACCTAAAAACAACGACGCAAAGATGGTCCCTGCAAATCGAAACCTAGACCAGGAGGAATTGTGCTCAGCTAGAACCGTTCTAGCTTAGTGGACAGTGTCCACGGAAGCTTATGACAGAATGAATTTGCCAGTCTGTGCTTGCTTATCTAGGGGTTTTTTTGAAGGGCAGGGAGTGGTGTTTTTTGTTTTGTTTTCCTGGTGCCCCTCATCTGTACTCTGAAGTGGTACAGCTGTTTCAGCTGTTAGACCAGGCCAAAGTTGCAGGGTGGAAGCATGCTCCAGCCAGCATAGGAGGTGTGTGTGGCTTTCTCAGCTTGATAGATCTTTTCTATTTCCCCCACCTCCATTGAAAGCAATGGGATGGAAATTAAGGGTTGAGAACTGACACATCTAACTACAGACCGGTTGGTTAGACATACTGGTTTGCATGATCACTGCAGCGTGTGTGGGTGGCCATTTTGAATATTTAACCCCCAGTGGGGTGCTGCCATACTTTTGTGTCATCTGAACCCAGGCAGCAGGGGTTGTTTGTGGGTTAAACAACACTCAAATAACTGCGACAGATCATGGGTTTAACCCTCAAACAACCCCTGCCGCTGGGGTTCAGATGACACAACTAGCCATGGTTGGGGCTTGAATATGTAAGTTGGTGCCGCTGCTCATTGTGGCTTAAATAAGCCTGACTGGACAGCGGTGATTGTGCGAACCAGTCACAATGTTCAGGGCTGACAAAGCTATTTTCAGGGTCACCAGGCAGGGTTGATGGTTGATACATATGCAATTGCAGGTAAAGACAGCAGGAAGAAAATGAAAGAATGAATGAAAAGAGGTGGTTGGCCAAGAGCAAAATAGGAGCAATATCTTTCACATCCTTTCAAATTGAAGTTCAAGATGAAAACTAAAAATGACAAGCAAGCTAATAGCCTGCCACATCCTGAGGCGTTGTGGTGCATCATCAAAGGGAGCGGAGCAAAATAGGCCTGACTTGCCAGCAAGTGGAGCTTGAATCTTTATTGCCAGGCCACCCAAGCATAGGGATGTGCGAAAATCACTTACCTTTCGGGGATTATGCTGATGGTGTGGGGGGAGGCGTTCCGTCCCTCCCACCGGAATCCTCGCCGGGGGGGGCGCTCCGTTCCTCCCCCCCCCCCCCCGGAATCCTGGCCGGCCGGCTGTGCTCCGCAGCAATTCTGCAGAGCCGCCGGCCGGGTCCGCCAACAGCCGGACATCCGGCCGCTGACTAGCAGGGACGCAAATGGCGGCGGCCGTAGCCGCTGCCGTTTGCGTCCCTGCAGTCAGCCATGATAGGTTACGTAAATCTTTACGTAGCCTATCATGGCTGAGTAAAAAAAAACAAACGCGCGTACACAAATGGCAGCACCCATTTGCGTTCCTTATTTTGGCACGTCTTTGTCTACATAAACATTTACATAGACTAAGACGGCGAAAATAAGGGGAACGCAAATAGCGTAGCGTCTACGGTATTTGCGTTCCCCTTATTTTTGCCGTCTTAGTCTACGTAAATGTTTACGTAGACTAAGACATGCCAAAATAAGGAACGCAAATGGCGGCGCCCATGGGTGCCACCATTTGCGTACATGCGTTGTTGTTTTTTAAGTCAGCCGTGATAGGCTACATAAAGATTTACATAGCCTATCAAGGTGTAGGCTACGTAAATCTTTACGTAGCCTATCACGTTTTTTTTTTTTACTGGAAATGGCGGCGGCAGCAGCCGGTCAGAAGACCGGCCGCCGCCGCCGAACCGCAGCCACCACCGGAGCCGCCGCCACCAGGAAGATCCGCCCCAGATAAGTCTCGTCCCAGGGGGGTGGCAGACCGTTCTGCCACTGATTTTGGGGGCAGAATCTCAGAATCTCCCTGAGATCCGTGGCGGAATTCTCTGACATCCCTAACAAAGCAGTAAACTGCAGAAGGCTATGGTAATATCTTGTGAGCTGTAAGGAGAGCAGCCCATTTTATCTGCTTCAAGAAATGTATGAGTGGACAGGATTGTACCTATGTGCACTTGATTTGCCACACCATTGTTCCCGCTGGGCACTGCTGTGGCTGCACAGGGCTGGAACTGCATACTGGTGCAAAGAAAGGGAATGAGAAGGGATGCAGCATGGGAAGGATGTAAGAGCGGTGACACCAGTTTTCATCTTTCCACAGCACCAGGATCAAGACTGCTTCCTGTGCTGGCTTGCCATGCTATGCATAGAAAACAAATTTTAACTCAAAAGACGATGCTGTCTGCTCCCAGTGCATGGGCCCAAATAGCTCCACAGCCAGTTCACAAGTTTCAACAATGCAACAAGCAATAACTATGGAACTTGTTTCCACAGCAAGACGCTACATCTATACAACACACAGGTACCCTCCCATGCAGCAAAGGGAACTGAGCCCCCAATCTCCAGGGATGAGGTCACCACGTAAGCAGCTCTAGGGAAGTACAGAGGGCAAACCATATATTATAAGTCACTGCTGTTCAGGAAGCCCACGCAGAGGGTGAATTGCACTCCAGACATCTTTGTGCAGGTTATAGAGTCAGTCCTTGCACTTCTGTAAGAGCATCTCCACCTGTGCCATTGCCAGTGACATCATAGCCACAATAAGAGGCGTTTTGTTCAGATTAATAATAAAAAAACATACAGCACATTTATCCAACTTTTAAAAAATCAATACTCTTCATAGTTCCTGTAGCTGTTCCAAGGAGTAGTTCTTGAAAAAGGATATTAGTGGAGTATGTTGTGACCTGTCTTTGGAGAAGCGGTGTTCCATCTTATTTTCTGTTTTCTTCTCTGTCTAACCAACAGGTCTGTAGTTAGATGTGTCACTTCTGTTTTCCTTTATTGACTGTTAAGTATTTGACCATTTTTCGCCGGCAAGTTTTGTGCTGTTAAACCATCTCATTTCTGTTTCTTCAATCCATAAGCACACTCCATTAATTCTAAATGACTTCCTGAACCTTATTTGCATTGGCAATGTAAAACTTGACTTGCAACTTACATTTACAACACTTCAGCTGGAGGTTGCAAAGCTTCTGTATGTTCGTCCATCAACCCGCAAATATTCATATCTCCTCTTCAGATTTCTGCTTGGGTTCTTTACTTTGTTTATGTTGAGATCATAGCATAGCATAGCCTGAGGTGCCTCTTTTTTGTCTTCATCTCTTTGATTTCTTGTTTACATTAAGACTGATTCTGCGGGTGCAGTTTGCTATACTCTGCAGCCAATATCCCATTCTGTGGCTTTTCTGTTTTACATAGAATTGAATAGTGCATGTAGCTCTGTTTAAACTGCAGTCTTTATTAGGAAGAGGGGAAGGTGCCTATTGCTCAGAGGCACAAAGTAAGTATATTTATTATTGCATATATTGAAAATTGTACTTGAATCAGAAGATGTAGTGATAGCTACCAATGTGGATGGCTTTAAAAGCAGATTAGACAAACTCATGGAGGATAAGGCTATCCATAGCTACTTGTCATGATGGCTATATGCCGCCTCCAGTACGCCTATGTACACCGGTTGCTGGGGAACATGAACAGGAGGGTGCTATTGCACTCATGCCCTACTTGTGGCCTTCCCACAGGCATCCAGTTGGCCGCTGTGTGAACAGAATGCTGGACTAGATGGACGCCTGGCCTGATCCACCACGGCTCTTATGCTCATAATCAGAGCATGTCTGAATCACAAATGTCGTAACACTTCAGACTAGAGCATAGTTAAAATTTTGAAAGTTTGACTTTTTTTCAATTTGACCTAGAGTATTTTGAAAGAAGATGCTTACCTGACCCATCAACATTTTTGACTCATCTCTCTTTTCCTAACACAGCAGCAGGGCTTGGCAGCATAGTGAAGGTGCCCCCAGCTCTGCCAGACTCCATAGGGGTCCTTTAACAAAAGGCCTACAACACTTTATATATGGCTGAAGGCATGAGTGTTAATTTAAGACATATGTGAACACCCATGGCATCTGCTGCAGAAACATTGTATTACTGAAAGAACTTTGACAGAATTTCTCAAAAGCTTTTAAAAATAAGATGGCCTGATGGAAAGAAACCAAACAAGATTTTTTTTGGCTCTGCCCTGTTTTAGACATTTCTGCACAATGAATCAACCAAAGAACAGATCGAGTGTTCTAATGGCCTTGAGAACTTACTCCAACTGATATAATAACTTCACCTATTTTGCACAGTCATATTCTCAGGAGACATTTTCTTCTGCTCTCTCATAATCTTAGAATTTAGGGGTAATCCAATGAAATTGATTGGCAGCAGGACAGAAAAAGGAAGTATGCATAATCGATACAATTTGCTGTCACAGGATGTGGTGATGGCTCCTGGTTTAGGTATCTTTAAAGGGGGGTTAGACAATTTCATGGAGAATAGTTCTATCAATGGCTATTAGACATGATGGCTGTAAGGAGCCTCCATTCTCAAAGGCAATATGCTACTGAATACCAGTTAAGCCAAGTAATGTTTACTGTCTAAAGTTATTTCTATTTTCTTCTTTTTTTAGGAAGTACACAATTTAGAGTGACAATCAAACCCATCTCCTGGAAAGAAGTTATCCAAATTCATGTCCCTAAGCTTCTAGACAGGAATGATGGATCCTTTCTCATGCGATATCGGATGTATGGAAGTGTCATGGGAGGGTTAAAGGTGGAGATTCTTTATGGGGATGCACATGTAGCTCAGTCTCCCTATATCTTGAAAGGTAAGGTAGTGTTGTTCGTTTTCCTAATTTTATGGCATTGCTCAGTCGGTTGTTGCAAAAGAAACCTCCTGTAAATGCACTGGGCATATATATGTTAGGACAGTGTGTGTGTGGTCATAAAGAAATTAACGAATCTTATGCCAGCAACTTTCAAAAGAAACATAGTTTTCCTGAAAATGACTCCCTTTTTTGAATCACACAGATTTAGATCAGCAAGATAAGTTTAAACCAAAGAAATACAAAGTCAAGTATACCAACCTGGTGCCCTTCAGATGTATTGGACAACAGCTTCCATCATGGCACATCTAGGGGACACCAGGTTAGGTAAGGCTGATCTATACAATTTAAAGAGTAAAAAGGTAAAGGTGTCCCCAACCAGTCATGTCCGACTCTAGTGTGTGGTGCTCATCTCCATTTCTAAGCCGAAGAGCCAGTGCTGTCCGAAGACGCTTCCGTGGTCATGTGGCTGGCATGACTGAACACCGAGATGCACAGAACACTGTTACCTTTCCTGCCGAAGTGGTACCTATTTATCTACTTGCAATTTCTTGCTTTCAAACTGCTAGGTTGGCAGAAGCTGGGACTGAAGACGGGAGCTCACTCCGTCACGCAGCACTCAGGTCTCAAACTGCTGTCCTGCCGACCTTCGGGTCTGCAGTTCAGTGTCTTAGTGGAGGTAATACTATCTCTTACTCAAGGACATGATTGACTTCATAGAATATTTTATAATAGTTGACATTATCAAATCAATTGGCTAGTGTCCCAATCCTGCTAAAGTCATTATTTTAAGTTGTGGATGAATAATTGTGAACACTTAGAATCAGCACTGCTAGGGCTCTTTTCAATGTGACTTAGGGTGCAATCCTATGGCTGCTAGACAGTGGCTAGACAGCCATAGGATTGGTCGGTTCCCAGAGAACCGCCTCCCCATTCCCTCCCCTGCCATCTCGTAAGCGGCACGGATCATCTCTGTGCTCTCAAGAGCAGTGTGGAGCGGGGCAAAAGGGGGCGTTCCCAGGGGCGGGGAGTGCAGAAGTGCCGGTACGACACTTCCTATGTGTCATCTGGCCTCCCCACCCCGCACTCCAATGCCTCGCAGCTAGGCAGCCAAAGTCGGCCATCTAGCCACAAATGCAGGGTGGCTAGAATGTGGAGGAGATGATCCCCTCCGCATTCCTCCTTTCATGCATCTGAGTTTAGAGGCGGCCGCCTATCCCCATAGGATTGCTCCCTTAAAGTCTCATATGGTTAATTGTTGCTTGGAAATCAAAGACTACAGTCGCTTATGGAAAAGAACCTCCATTTACACAGATCATAGAGTTGGAACTCTATTCCAAACATCATATATTAGTAGTTCTTTGTCCTTTTCAGGTCCAGTTTATCATGAATATTGTGAATGTCCAGAAGAAGATGCTCAGGTTTGGGAGAAAAGTCTTTCATGCCCATCAGAGGAACCTCAGGTTACCGAAGACTTCACTGCATTTCCTAGCATCGACCTTCAGCAGATGTTTAATGAAGTCCCACCAAGGTTTGGCCAAAAGATGGGAGCCATTGTTCATTACGCTGTCCTCAGTAATCGCATTTATCGTCGGTCCTTGGGGAAGTACACTGACTTCAAAATGTTTTCAGATGAAATGTTGCTATCGTTGGCAAGGAAGGTATATTCCTACATATACTTATACACAGCTATGTTAGTATACCTGTTTACAAATGTAGAAAACCCACACAACAGAGATCCACTGAAGGGGTTTATTTGCATAAGCAACATCCTTTGATCAGAAACCATTATTTCTGAAATTAAGCAAAATGTTTTTTTAAACAAAGTCACAGTTGCAAGGGCCCTCACCCTCTAAAAATTAGGCCCTCTAATTTTCTCAGGCAAGCAGAATGGCAGCTTCA
Organism: Heloderma suspectum; assembly: GCF_057233095.1. NCBI lineage: Eukaryota > Metazoa > Chordata > Lepidosauria > Squamata > Helodermatidae > Heloderma > Heloderma suspectum. The sequence continues at coordinate 30,422,672 of NC_139460.1, read as the reverse complement.
GATTTATTCTTTGCCATATGCAGGGAGCCACCATGGGCAGAAGGGGGAAATCAGGTGTGCTTCTCCACCTACAGTGGAATGCACATTGAAAACAAAGTAGTGCTCATCTGAATGTGTATCAAGTTTAGCCTCTGGCTCTTGAGCCAGCAAGTGATAGGGGAAGGGAAGCCTGCTTCCACATATGAGTCTCCTTAGTTGGGTCAGGGCAAGGAAAGATAGATGGAGCTTAACTACATAGTATATTTATATTTGTGCAACCAAATATTGAATGTATACAGGAATCTAGCAAGTTTCTCCATTTTTAAAAACTTCCATTTTTAATTTTCTGTTTTCAAAATGTTTTTCTTTTTTCTCTTTTGTAAATATATTATGAAAACAAAATTAAGGCAAAAATTCATTTCTTTGGGGATGGGATATAACAACAAAAAGTAGAGCAACATTCACAGACAATAAAACTTTGTGGGTCTGCACTTCTAGTAGTAATAATAGCTTGTGTGGTGTAATGGTTAGACCCAGGAGACTCAGGTTCCAGTTCCCACTCGGCCAAGAAGCTCACTGAATGACTTTGGGCCAGTCACTGATTCTCAGCCTAACCTACCTCACAGGACTGTTGTGAGAATAAAGTCGAGAGGAGGAGGATTATCTTTGGCTCCTTGCAGGAAAAGGTGGGATATAAATGTAGCAAAGAAATAATAATAGTTCCTAGATGGCCTTTTTACATATGGAGGAGTTTGATGACGTATAACATTTATATTGATTGTTAGTGGCCAGGGCTGTGTCTCCACAACAACGGAAGGGTGAAGTAAGCTAAGGAATACCGGATTTTTCATGGAATCGGCATGACTCCGCGCAGGGCTCCATGAAGGACTGTATCGCACCATTATAAGTCACTGACAGAAACATACTTCCGGGTGGGGTGGGTGGATTGGAAGTGAACATCATCAGGCTGGCAAGGGCTGCTCAACCAATAAGAGAGGCTCCCCCCTCCAGGCTCTACTCCCCTTTTTCCTGCCCCTGTGGTTAGGCAATGATGCAAAGAATTGAAGCTGGCATTAATTACTCCCAAAAAGCCTTGAACCAAACAGCAGAGACACGCAGCTTTGGTAACAGTGCTTCACAGCCATTAGGGGAGTTACTATGCCTTTCACCAGATGAATACATGATGCACCCTGGGTGTACTTGGTGTTTTTGGCTTAATGGCAATCTCAGTAAATTCGGAAACAAGCCTCATTGACCACAACAGGAGTTACTTCTGAGTACACTTCCCTGACCTATGCCTGATTCCACCCATTTTATTTTCCTTTCCCTCTGTATTCCCTCTGAGTTCCACATTAGCAGGCATCCCTGAATAAATGCACTATTGCGCAATAGCGCAAATGCATGATAGTGCACTTTCGGAAACAAGCCTCATTGACCACAACAGGAGTTAGCAGGAATTCCTGAACTAATGCACTATTGTGCAATATCACTATCGTACAATAGCACAAATGCATGTTAGTGCTATTTTGCGATTGACAGAATGATAGCGAGATAGTGACATGGGGGTATGCATATTGATGGAAGAAATGTGTTATGAGATAGCGAGAGAGGAGGGGTAAAGGTGCTGCTGGAGAACTGGGGCTTTTTTCGCTGTCAAGTGATAGTGATGCCTTCTAAATGCACAGCTGTGGATTCTGCAGTAACTACCTCTAGAACTGCAATCTGGCCAGGAATACCTCACCCTATGGTTCTTTTAGTAGTGTAAGCCTTAGCCCCTGATAGAGTAACAACTTTAAATGTCCAGCATCGATGCAGTTGGTGGCTGGTGAATGGGGAGTGTTTACTTCTGGTTTGCGACATAGCGCTAAAGCGCTGTTTTGGTTTAATCCTTTACTTAAAAAAAAACAACTCTGGTGGACAGCGGGGAAATGGCAGAAACATCAGGGGAATGCAGGCAGGGAAAACATTGGGGAAACACCCCTTGACTGGGGTCACAGTGTAAGGCACACCTCTGGGCAGGGCTAACACACTGGAGTAAATGCAGAGGGTTGGTGTGCACCACAACAGAAGCGCAGACAAGCCGAATTAAGGAAAAGCATCGGACTATAAGCAGTCTCAGGGAATCCGTTTTTTTCCACGTTAAGCTCTGGGGTGGCTGCTGGATGGCCGTGACATGTATCCCTAATGACCTCCACACACAGCCAGTTCGGAGTGGATTGCTCAACAGGCCCCAAGTCTCATGAAAGCTGAAGTGAGACTACGGATAGTTGCACAGCATGGCCTATAAAGGTTCATTGTTTTGTTTTAGGTTCGCCTCCCTGATGTAGAGTTTTATCTTAATGTTGCGGATTGGCCTGTTGAGCATCGGAAGGCAAATGACACCCCTGGACCCCTACCTATCATTTCATGGTGTGGGTCTATGGATTCAGCAGACATAGTGCTTCCAACCTATGATATCACCCACTCAACCCTTGAAACTCTGCGTGGCGTCACAAACGACCTCCTGTCTATTCAAGGAAACACAGGTAAAAGGAGATCTATGTGTTTCTTCAAATGGAGGGGGAATAGCTCTTGGAACTTTTGCTGATTAGTGGAGACTGGTTTTAACAAACTTATTGGATCTAAGAAAAAGGATATTGACTGCAAAATTGTAATTTCTGAGGGGCAAACATGAGGTCTTCAAGTCACTTAGGACATTCAGAATATTATTTACCATATTTCTGTTCTGTCTCTCATCCAAGATGTTCCAGATCGCATGCATTTATCCCAGTTTATCTTCACAACCAACTGCAGGCCAGGTTAGGCTGAGAAATAATGACTCACTCAAGGATGCTCACTGAGTTTCATAGCTGAATAGGGATTTGAAGCCAGGTCTGTCTAGTCCAGGGATAGACAACCTTTTTGCCCCCAAGAGCTATTGGCAGGTTGGGGCCACATGTTGGCAGTGGGTGAGGCTAAAGTTGGTAGCGGGTAGGGCTTGGGCTCTCCTCTCTCTCTCTCTCTCTCTCTCTCACACACACACACACACACACACACAGCCTTCTTTCCAATCATTGTTGCTCATAAATACAGCCATCCCCTCACCCAACTCCCCTTTCTCTTCCTTTCCCTGAATCTCAGCCCGTAGGGATCCCCCTCCCCACCGCCAAACTGATTAGCACTGGAAACACCTGAAGAGCAAACAATGGGCATGCTCCTCAGCTGCTTCCAGCGCTAAACAGCTGGGCAGCACGCAAATCAGCTGGAAAGTGGGTAGAGGGACTTCGGGTCACATTGTCTGCAGACCGGATTGCCCATTCATGGCCTAGTCGAAGGACAACTCTACACCAGCCTAAAATCCTGCATTTAAAATGGGGCTTTCTGCTTCTGTTTTAAATGCAGGATCATGACTCCCATTTTCACGTGCTTCCTTCTGCCCCGCCCCCCTTTCCCACTCCTTCTCCCCGTATCTAAGTCTTCCATTATCTTTCATTGATCTCGCTTCTCGCTGCTTTTACTCTTCACAGAGGAAACTCAAGCGGAACACAACGGGGTTATTTGATAGCTCATTATCTGCAATCTGTTTAAAAATGGAACAAAAAGGGCATTTAGTGCAGGAGATGCCTTGAATGGTCACAGCGTTATGTAAAGAGCCTGCAAACTTCCATGAAGGAGCAATCTCAATCGCAGGATAAAAGCTCAGTGTGAAGGAGCCTCAAATCTAGCATTCTGCCTGTTACAGTAGCTCTAAATCAAAAATGGTTAGATCTTCAACCTACCATATTTCAATCCTCTATGGTAGTATTCCCCAACCTGGTGCCCTCCAGATATTTTGGACTACAGCTCCCAGAATTCCTGACCATTGCCCATGCTGGCTGAGGGTGCTGGCAGTTGGATGTCTAAAACATCTGGAGGACACCAGGTTGGGGAAGGCTGCTCTAGAGCAAGCTAGGCCAGCTCAATGAGTGTATAGGTATGCAGTGCAGAGTGTAAGCATACACAGCCAAGAACACCCACACCCTATTTCGGAGTCATAATCTTGGGATTCTCCCATTTTTTTAACTAATGGCAGCCTTGCTCTGTGGAAATGCTGTTGCTGTGACTTCAGAGATATCCTCTCCCCTCCATGAAGGCTTTGAAGGGCATAAGGACTTAATTATGAGTTCAGGAATATTTCTTGCTTCCAGCTGGAAAGAGCACAAATTTAATGGGAATGTGTGAGCTGTGTTGCCCTTCAGATAATAGCTTGCATCTTTGTATTTATCTCTGGCAATTTAAGCCAGGGGTGTTAGATATATAGGCCTTGACCAATTAGGAACAGTATTTCCTTTCTTTCCTCTTGATATGAAGTCTGGATTCTTCATTCCCACTTGGCTGCCTATCAGTTTAACTGGACATAATTTTACGAGAACACAACATGCATTATTTGGGCTGGGTTGCTGACTTCTTTCCTGTCTGGTATTACCTGTCTGTCAGGGATTTATGGGGTGCCTTGATCCAAACCCCCTATCCCTAACTCGGTGCCCTCTAGATGTTTTGGACTGCAGCTCCCAGCATTCCTGAGTATTGGCTGTGCTGGCTGGGGCTGTTGGGAATTGAAGTCCAAAACATCTGGAGGTCACCAGGTTAGGAAGGCCTATGCATCTGAACAGAAATATAGCAGGGTGCATACAGATGTATATGAAAATAGGAGTCACAAATCAGCCCATTTTCCTTCTGTCTTTGCTCTTCAAAGAATACACATTCCTGCCTCTGCAGTGAACACAGATTTCCTTCTCAGTTTTGCTTTGGTTGTTCTAAGTGCTGATTATAGAATCATACATTTAAAACCATCATACGATATCTGATTTTTCCCCCCTTGCCCAAGAAGGGCCAGTTTGTTTTGAAGCTGAAAACTGCTCCAGGAAGGTGCTTGGTGATATCACAGGTGTCCATTTAGTCAGCGCTCTGCACAACCTCTTCTAGTTCAAACTTGTAAAACTTGTTTCCCTGAGCTCAGTCTTCAAAAGATTTTATGTGTGATAACAACATGGGGGGTGGGGGTTTCCAGAGTGGAGCAGCTCTTGTTTCACATATGTCTGCGCACACCTAACTTGCAATCACAGGTCCCACCTGGTATCCTTAGGGAGCAATCCTGTGGCCACTAGACACTGTCTAGAGGGCCATAGATTTGTTTGGTTTCTGGGAACCGTTCCCAGAAACTGTGCTCCCCATCCCTCTCATAGCTGGCACAGTTCTCTCCATGCCGGCTACATCTCCACGCTTGGAAACAGAACGTGGAGATGGGGAAAAGGGGGCGGTCCCAGGAGCAGGGAGGGGAGGAGACTGTGGAAGCTGCTTTATGCTGCTTCCTATCAGGTCTCCAGGCCCCTTGCCTCCCGCTCCCCGAAGGGGCACCTAGGCAGGCGAAATCACCCATCTAGGCAAAAACGCAGCATGGCCGGAACAAGGAGGAGAGGATCCCCTCCATGCTCCAACTACCCTGCATAGGATAGTCAGCAGCCTTCAGTTTCGGAGGTTGTTGAATATCTGGATGGGGTTGCACCCTTAACAGCATAATTCTTTCACATTTCAGTTTTTCTGTGAAAATCACTCTGCTTCCTAATAAATGTGCTGTTTCTGTGAAAACCACTCTGCTTCCTAATAAATTTATAAATTTATGAGCTTTTTAAAGCTCAAGCATTAAGATTTCAAGAATTCTGTCTCCCCCACCCTTTTATTGTAAAATCTGTTAATTCCAGGACCTGTGTGGCACAACAAAACTGAACAAGGATTTTTCAGAGGTCGAGACAGCCGGGAAGAACGTCTTCGGCTGGTGCAGCTCTCCAAGGAAAACCCAGAACTGCTGGATGCTGGAATAACAGGTTACTTATTCTTCAGAGAAAAGGAGAAGGAGTTGGGAAAAGCTCCATTGATGGGGTTCTTTGACTTCTTTAAGGTATGTCATCTGTCTTAGTCAGTGCTTGTTAACCCCACAAGTAGACAGACAGATTTCTTTGTTTTTTGTTTTTCCTTTAAGCTCTGTTTGAGGGCCAGTTCAACATTATGAAAATTCCTACCTGGAAAGCAATTGTAATTTATGGCTTAATGTGCGACCTGTGTTTGTGTATTTTGCTGCATATTTGCGTATATCTTTTTTTATTATTTCTATACGGCCCAATAGCCAAAGCTCTCTTGGGAATGAACATGCCTCGGGAATCCCTGCTCTGTAGTGTTTTCCTGTTTAAATACATCAAAATACATGCATGTGCCATCATCACACCTGAGATTGTACACATGGGATGCATCTATCTCATGTTATTGAATGTCTTCATTCACGTGTGCATGTGAACTCAGCATGTGTACACGTGTAACTGACTAACCTGGAAGTATAGGGATCTTTTGCAGAGGCGTTGTGTGTGCACACAGTAGATTCTGCACTGTACTTCAACAAAATGTGGAAATTAGCCCACTGACAAAGATTATAAGAAAAAACACAGCTTTTATTTTATCATAAATATATACAGAAAAAAGGCTATTTTACCAGTCCCTACCACTAGCTTGGCAGACTATTTCTACTAGCAATAATAGAGAAAGACAGAAGGACACAATTAGAGTTCACTAAATAAGGAACGGGAAGGGCACAAGGGAAAATGTGGGGTAGGGCTTGGGAGGCTCTATGAAATGGGTCACCTTCGCCTTGTTGTGGCGAAGGGGCTCGCGTAACTCAGTGAAGCCATAAGCTATGCCGTGCAGGGCCACCCAAGACGGACAGGTCATGGCGGAGATTGTGGTCCACTGGAGAAGGAAATGGCAACCCACTCCAGTATTCTTGCCAAGAAAACCCCATGGAACGTATCACAAGGCTAAAAGATATGACGCCAGAAGATGAGCCCCTCAGGTTGGAAGGTGTCCAATATACTACTGGGGAGGAGCAGAGGGAATTTCGAAGTAGCGCCAGAAAGAGTGAAGCAGCTGGGCCAAAGCCAAAAGGATACTCAGCTATGGATGTGTCTGGTGGTGAAAAGAAAATCTGATGCTGTAAAGAACAATATTGTTTAGGAACCTGGAATGTAAGATCAATGAATCAAGGTAAGCTGGAGGTGGTCAAACATGAGATGGCAAGATTGAACATCGACATTTTGGGAATCAGCAAACTAAAATGGACAAGCATGGGCGAATTTAATTCAGGTGACCATTATATCTACTACTGTGGGCAAGAATCCCTTAGAAGAAATGGAGTAGCACTCATAGTCAATAAAAGGGTGGGAAAAGCAGTACTGGGGTACAATCTCAAAAACGATAGAATGATCTCAGTATGAATCCAAGGCAAACCATTCAACATCACAGTAATTCAAGTCTATGCCCCAACCACTGAGGCTGAAGAAGCTGAGGTTGATCGGTTCTATGAAGACCTACAACACCTTCTAGAACTAACACCAAAAAAAGATGTCCTCTTCATCACAGGGGAATGGAATGCTAAAGTAGGAAGTCAAGAAATCACCGGGATAACAGGCAAGCATGGCCTTGGTGTACAAAATGAAGCAGGACAAAGGCTAATCGAGTTTTGCCAAGAGAACACGCTGATCATAGCAAACACTCTTTTCCAACAGCACAAGAGGTAACTCTACACATGGACGTCACCAGATGGTCAATATCAAAATCAGATTATGTACTTTGCAGCCAAAGATGGAGAAGCTCTATACAGTCAGTCAAAACAAGACCTGGAGCTGACTGTGGCTCAGATCATGAGCTTCTTGTTGCAAAATTTCGGCTTAAATTGAAGAACGTGGGGAAAACCACTAAACCATTCAGGTCTGACCTAAATCATATCCCTGATGAATATACAGTGGAGGTGAGGAATAGATTCAAGGGATTAGACCTGATAGACAGAGTGCCTGAGGAACTATGGACAGAGGTCTGTAACATTGTTCAGGAGGCAACAACTCAATCCATCCCAAAGAAAAAGAAATGCAAGAAAGCCAAGTGGCTGACTGATGAGGCTTTACAAGTAGCTGAGGAAAGAAGGGAAGCGAAAAGCAAGGGAGAAAGGGGAAGATCTATCCAACTGAATGCAGAATTCTAGAGAATAACAAGGAGAGACAAGAAGGCCTTCTTAAATGAACAATGCAAAGAAATCGAGGAAAACAATAGAATGGGAAAGACTAGAGATCTCTTCAAGAAAATCGAAGATCTCAAGGGAACATTTTGTGCAAAGATGGGCATGATAAAGGACAAAGAAGGCAGGGACCTAACAGAAGCAGATGAGATTAAGAAGAGGTGGAAAGAATACACAGAAGAACTACACAGGAAAGATCTGAATGTCCCTGATAGCCATGATAGTGCAGTCACTGAACTTGAGAGAGTGAAATCAAGTGGGCCTTAGGAAGCATTACTAATAACAAAGCTAGCGGAGATGACAGTATTCCAGCTGAGCTATTTAAAATCCTAAAAGACGATGCTGTTAAAGTGCTGCACTCAATATGCCAACAAATTTGGAACACTCAACAGTGGCCACAAGACTGGAAAAGGTCAGTTTACATTCCAATTCCAAAGAAGGGCAATGCTAAAGAGTGTTCGAACTACCGTACAATTGCGCTCATTTCACATGCCAGCAAGGTTATGCTCAAAATCCTACAAGCTAGGCTTCAGCAGTATGTGAACCGAGAACGACCGGAAGTACAAGCTGGGTTCCAAAGAGGCAGAGGAACTAGAGATCAAATCGCCAACATTTGCTGGATCATGGAGAAAGCAAGAGAATTCCAGAAAAACGTCTATTTCTGCTTCATTGACTACTCTAAAGCCTTTCATTGTGTGGATCACAACAAACTGTGGCAAATTCTTAAAGAGATGGGAGTACCAGACTACCTTACCTGTCTCCTGAGAAACCTGTACAAGGGTCAAGAAGCAACAGTAAGAACCGGACATGGAACAACCGATTGGTTCAAAATTGGGAAAGCAGTATGACAAGGCTGTATATTGTCGCCCTGCTTATTTAACTTATATGCAGAGTACATCATGAGAAACGCCGGGTTGGATGAATCACAGGTCGGAATTAAGATTGCCGGGAGAATTATCAATAACCTCGGATACGCAGACGATAATGGCTGAAAGCGAAGAGGATCTAAAGAGCCTCTTGTTGAGGGTGAAAGTGGAGAGTGCAAAAGGTGGTTTGAAACTCAACATTAAAAAAATAAGATCATGGTCTCTGGCCCCATCACGTCCTGGCATATAGAAGGGGAAGAAATGGAAGCAGTGACAGATTTTATTTTCTTGGCCTCCAAGATCACCGCAGACAGCGACTGTAGCCATGAAATTAAAAGATGCTTGCTCCTTGGGAGGAAAGCTATGGCAAACCTAGACAGCATAGTCAGAAGCAGAGACATCACCTTGCCGACAAAGGTTCATATCATCAGAGCTATGGTTTTCCCAGTAGTAATGTATGGCTGTGAGAGCTGGACTATAAGGAAGGCTGAGCGCCAAAGAATCAATGCTTTCAAACTGTGGTGCTGGAGAAGACTCTTACGAGTCCCCTGGACTGCAGGGAGGTCAAATCAGTCCATCCTAAAGGAAATCAACCCTGACTGCTCATTGGAAGGACAGATACTGAAGCTGAAGCGCAAATATTTTGGCCACCTAATGCAAAGAGAAAACTCCCTGGAAAAGACCCTGATGCTGGGAAAGATTGAAGGCAAAAGGAGAAGGGGATGGCAGAGGATGAGATGGCTAGATAGCATCACCGATGCAACGAATATGAACTTGAGCACACTCCGGGAGACAGCGGAGGACAGGAAGGCCTGGCGTGCTATGGTCCATGGGGTCATGAAGAGTCGGACACGACTTAACGACTGAACAACATGCAATGGGTTTCCTCAAGTTTTAATGGCATAGGATAGACCACATGGGGAGCAAAATGGATAGCTTTAGAGTGATTTTAGGAGAGGAAGAAATCAAATCAAAGCAAGTTTATTGTACTTGTTTCAAAGTAAGGGGAATCCAAAATACCTCACTTGCTGGTTAGAAACTCACAACCGGCACAGGCTACCATCTGGTCTACAGGCTTTTGTTCACAAATTAACCTGATTACAAAAAAATAAGGATCTGGAATGGAGAGTCTAAAACAAGGTCTCCTTGGACCCTGACTAATCTGAGAAAAACAAACATGGAGAGAGCCAAGGGAACAAAGGGGAGAGAAGCAAGGACGGGAAACTAAGTTAAGAGTGTAGGTATGTGGTTGCACCTGGCATGAGGCCCTGAAAATCCTTAGCCCAATGCCCGAGGGTCTCAGCTTGCCCAGTGAGTGGGTAAGCCACTGGGCTTAGAGTCAGCAACACATAAACAGTTGCACAACCTCCTGCGAGTCATGGCTCCTAGGATTCTGAGAGGCTTGCAACAGCTCAGCAGCCTCAAGGGTGTGGTCAGATATCCAAAACAGGAGGCGTGTGGGTGTCCTAAGGAGAAGAATAGAGCTCACAGTGTGATTGGACTCTGCCATGCAAAGGAAGCTGGCTAAAAGCCACAATGGGTGAAGCTCTAACTGGGACGACAAGGTGACAGGTTGATCTGGGCAAGCAAGGCAGTGAATCTCTGTGGGCAAACAAGACAGCGAGGAGAGCAAGGAAAAGCTCTGGCTCTGGAAAGGTGGGCTAGGCACCAGAACAGGGGAAGGAAAGTGCTAGGAAGGATAACAAGGAACAGGATGTGAGACAATTGAACCCCAGGCACTTCTTGGAGTTGCATGATAGGGGGTCTTTGTGCACGCTGGGTCCCACAGACAAAGCGCACACAAGCACTGGGTGCCTGAACTGAAGGGTAGTTACTGACTTCAAACAAATGAAGGATGGGGCAGAAGAAAAGAATCAGTAGCTTGACTCTGAGGAATGAAAGGGAACCTCAAGGAGGTTCCTGTCAATTTGATTGAATTAAAGCAGACTAACCATTACAAAAGCCATACTTAGTGAGACGGTTAGGTAGAGGTGTACAGAACAAAGGGTACCACAGTGTTTGCCTAGGTAGCATTTTAACCTGCTGATCTATCTTGGGGTGAGGATGCTTCAAGATTGAACCATGTCCCCTGCCAAGGCTCTAGATCAGCCAATTTAAAGACACTCTCATGGGTTATCTGGCTGGGGTGGTGACTTGGCAGTCAGGAAGACATTTGCCTGTATCGGAGTTCCCAAGCTTTGCATACAACAGCAGGGCAACTCCTTTAATTACATTATAGTAGAGGACACAGAGGTCAGTGAACTTCAATTACAGTAAAGGCATGTAGCCTAATTTACTAACATCAGGATCCTCTTGCTCCAAGGTGCCATGAGCCTCCTGTCCATGCAGCGTTTCCCAGAAGAAATATTACACAAGGTGTTAGCTAGGGTGAAGCCAACAAAATACAGACTACATGGCTGAGCTTCTCAGTAACACCCAGCATTGCCAACTCCGGCTGGCAGCAGCTCTCCAGGGTCTCTGGCAGAGATCTATCCCATCTGATCTTTCCACTTTATCCTTTTAACGAGATGTCAGAGATTGAACTCGGGACCTTGTGCATGAAACGTATGTGCTTTGCCACTGAGCCAGCCTCTGTCCCAAATGGTCCAACCCACTCACCCCAAGAGCTTCCCTTGCATACACTGAGGTTCCCCTGAATCCCTGTTCTGATCTAACTTCCTCAGTGTTCTATCAGCAGCTGTTCCCACAGGTTCCCAGCGTTTCAGGTGTTCCTGCTAGCTGCAGTTTGAAGGAGAGCTTGCAAAGCCCCATTGTGCATGCTGGAATTCCCTATGCAGCATTTTGGGCTCCAGGCCAAAACACATGTTGTTTATGCTGCTGTCCTTCTCCTTTCTCTTTCCACAGTACAAATATCAAGTGAGCGTGGATGGCACTGTTGCAGCCTACAGATTCCCATACCTCTTACTGGGTGACAGTCTTGTGATCAAGCAGGCCTCACAATACTACGAGCACTTTTATATGGAGCTGGCACCATGGAAGCATTATGTTCCAGTTAAAAGGAACTTAGAAGACTTGCTAGAAAAAATAAAATGGGCCAAGGTAATCATAGAATAATAGGGTTGGAAGGGGCCTATAAGACCATCGAGCCCAACCCCATCCTATAAATGAAAGGCAGAAATATAAACCACTGGACCATTTTCCCCATCATCTTATTGCTAGTTGCAAACAGTTGTGAAAAAAAACTGGAGTACAAATATCTTATCCCACCTCTGCCATGAGAGAAGATAGGAAGTGGACTTCGGTGCACAACATTGCAAGCTAAGTATTTTTGTACAAGACTACGTTTGCATAATTTATTCTGCACCCAAGATTTGGGAGCTTCCAGACCTGATTTTTTTAAATGGCAAATGATGCGGTTACATAATACAAACTATGAAGATTCCATTTAGATGGAGTACTGCTCTGTAATACCACAGAACTGAGGTGGGAAGTTTCTAAACTCTTAACAGTACAATTGTGATGTCTCAGTTTCTAAACCAAATAATAGATCAAAAGAGACACATTTTAAAATACTGCCGCTCCATTTTAAAATATTGCAGTTCCAAAAGTTCTAATCCAAATAAAGGACACTGGGGCTGTTCATGCATGCCGCTATCATTTTGAATATGCAACCCTTGCTCAGGGGTTGTCATGTTGTGTGAACCTGGCAAGCATGGCCTGTTTTAGGGTAATGCAAGGGTTATTTAACCCTCATATAACTCACGTTTGCCAAGTTCGCATGGCACAATAACTCAAGTGGGGGTTGCATATGCAATCTAGTGCCTGGAGGCGCCACAATCCATGACAAGCCACAGCATGTTGTCCAAACCCAGTCACTGGGAACTTTGAAACATAGCCTTGGAATGACTAAGTACAAATAAATCCATAATTGTGCTATTCTATATCTTGTAAACCATATTTCCTTGTATTAGCAAGGATGGGTCTTTTCATAAGCTTCATGGCACATTAATAGTAATGATTATATGGGTGGAAGAAGACAATTACAGTTCCGTGGTCTAAGTAACCAAATCTGTGCGAGAGATGTCAAACCTGTCTGTGCGCTTAAGTATGGCTTGGACCATAGGCTACAGTGTCCTGAAATTAAGAAACGCCCCTCTTTAATTGTACAAAATTGCAATTGACTGCTCTCGAGTGACTAATACCATAGAAGCTTTGAAAGTGCAGGAATAAATACAAAAAACTGGAATTAACATTGCATTATCTTACAGTGTACAATATAATACAATATAGTTCAATGTACAGTAGCTGCCCATAGCATAACATTTCTGCACTTGCTGAAAATCCGAGTAACCCTTCTCACTGAGCACAATCAGATCGGAAGGGAACAGAATGACTTGACTCCTTGATTATTCTATTATACATTGTTCCTTTCCTCATTCTCAGGAAAATGATGAAGAAGTCAGAAAAATGGCTAAGGAAGGGCAAGTAGCTGCAAGAGGATTACTGCAGCCTCACAGGTTTTACTGCTATTATTTCAAAGTATTCCAGGTTAGTCCAGGTTTCATTCTAGCTCTTACTGCTTTGAACTATATATTGTACTTTACCACTCTCTTCCCTATGAACTTTGCTGTAATTTTATGATACGCTTCAAATGTAACAGGAAACCATGGTTTTTGGCCACATAAACAAGCTGGAGCAAGCTTTGGGCTCATAAGGAGCATGAGCAGCCTTGGGCTCGTGAGCATGCCAGAGAAAGAGACTGGAAGCATCTGCTGACAATTTTAAATTAACCTTGGTTCCCAGTGACTTTCAAACTTGGGATACTGTGTGGTTTGTTTAAACCATAGTTTCAGAACAAACCAAGCTCTGAAACTATGGTTTAAACTACAAATCATGGTTTAAACAAACTACAGTGCCCAAGTCTGGATGTCACAGGCAAGTGTGATTGGTTTAAAATGCGAAGTAGAAGCTTTTGACCACCACCTCGCAGGCACAAAGGAGGTGGAACAGGGAGGGGTGAGCATGAGGCTTACTGCAGATTGTTCACAATGCAGGAAGCCATGGTTTCTTGTTACATCTTAACTGGGCCATTGTCTCATGCCTTAGATGTCTGGCAAATATTGAGCTACTGTGATTGACAAACTGATTTGTCAACTGTCATTCCTTTTTCCCCCCATGAAATTTGAAAGCTCACAGCTTTATAGAGGTCGAAGAGCCCATACAAAAATAGGGACTTTCTGGTAAGCCACTCAGAGTGGCTTGGCTTGCTTTTGATGACGAGGTCTTCATAGCTTATATAAGCAACTCTGTGTTGCTTATAGTAATTATATTAACTAATTCAAAAAATCTACATGAAGATCAGGGTGCCCAGCTTCTTTCAGCCCAAGAACTGAATTCCATTTCATAGAAACTCTTGGGGACCACAGTCCAGTAGTGGGAGGTGCTGAAGGCAAAAGAGGAAGGACCAAAAATACCAGCACATTTATTTTAAAACCCTCACTGCCAGTAACTAATCTTGGAGAGGCATTTCAACCTTTCAGAATATGGAATGAGGTAGGGAAATGTACAAAAGCCAGGAAACTACCAAACAATTGGTGGTTGGGGGAAAGAGATGGGGCCAGGTGAAGGGACGGACCATCTGGAGAAACAGATTGGGACCTGGAGGGCCAGATTTTGACCCCAGTAGGGCCAGATTTGACCCCAGGGCCTGAGGTTTTGCACTGCTGATGTAGATAATCACATCTGATGATTCTACAGGGAGTACACCCACAGAGTGCTCCCACTAGGAAGCCATAGCCAAGTAGGCTTCCCAGCATGGTTATATGTCATGGTTTCACATCTGTTAATCTGCCCAGGCATTTCAAATTTTCCTAAAGCATTGCTTTTTTTCTATGCAGGGGGAAAAAAGTAATACAGTGTGAATCAGTCCTGCATTGCCATGAAAACCCACATTTGTACAATATAATTTTGTTCTTTGTGGGGAGGCTCCTTCCCCTGCACAAGGACCTGATTTCAACAGCCACCACTGGCAGAGCCACTATGTGTCTTCTCCCCATATCACTTCCAAAGGATACATCTTATCCCTGCACAATTGAACCACAACATTTTGGTGGTTCAGTGGTGGAATTCTCACCTGCCACATAGGAAGCCAGGGTGATGGGAAGGTCCCTAGCTCAGTGATAGAGGTCATGCTTTCAACGCAGAAAGTTCCCGGCTTAATCCCCGGCATCTCCCAATAGTGCTGGAAAAAACACCTGTCTGAAATGCTGGAGAGCTGCTGCCAGTCATCATAGACAATATCAAGCTAGATGGGTTGATGGTCTGACTCAGTATCACCTTTTTGACATTAGGTACAAGGGCTTGTGCCAAACTTCCAGTCAGTAGAAGGATAGTTTATTCATTTACCAGAATCAAGAGCTGTTCCTGGACTGTACCACTTTAGCCTACAGGTGGGGGAGCTGCATGTTTGAATGTTCCCTCATATGAAAAAAAATCCCACATAAAGTAATTTGGAGAGCAACCCTATGGCCCCTAGACAGCGTCTGGGGGGCCATAGGATAGTTTGAATCTGAATTCCTGAATCTGAGGTTGGAGAGAGCACTCTGACCTTGGACTCAGGAGTCCGAGCTCCCCCCTCGCATCCAACACAGACAGAATCATGCTGGCTGCCTCTCCAAGGTCCAAAAGCAACCTTGGAGAGGAGGGAAAGGGGGTGGTTCTGTGGGTGGGGAGGACACTGAAGGAGCCAGCTTACGAAGAATTGTCCAGCCTTTCCAGCCTCCTTTCCATCCGCTCAGCAGAGCCCCAGATAGATGGATGAAAAAGCAGAGCAGGAGTGCAGAGGCCAAGATTGCCTCTGCACTCCTCCCACTCTGCATAGAATGCCCGTCAGCCTCTGAGTTTGGAGGCTGACAGGCATTCCAATAGGATTGCCCCCTTAGTGCATCAGAGAGAACAATTCTCCCTGATCTGCTGTTTTCCTGTGTGTGGACAGTTAAAAAAATCAAACCTACAGTCTTCTCCCACCTTGCCCCAGGTTACCATGGTACAGCAGTTCATCTTAGTTATAAAATTAATTGCAGAATATATATAGCTCTGCATACAATCTATCATCTTAACTGAATTTAATTGGCAACAGCTTTGCACTCACATTTGACATGAAAATTATTGGATATTACAATACTGAGAACATACCCAACCTATTAAACTTGGGTTTATGTGTGTGAGAATATCAGCAACACAGTCCTTGTATAGAGATTGTGTGTGTGTGTGTGTGTGTGTGTGTGTGTGTGTGTGTGTGATGTCACACTGCTGCAGTTGGTGCTAAAAACTGTGCCTTAAAAACATGACCAGGAAACTCTGGGAGCGTTTTAACCCAATAGCAAAAAAGCCTAAGCAAATTTACTCAGAAGTAAGTTATTTTGGGCTCAGTGCTGCTAACTGCCTAGTATGTGTGCTTATGCTTGCAGCCTAAGTGTGCAGCAGGTGTTCCAAAGAAAACCTAGTAAGGTTTCTACAGTGTTAGGAATAATGGCCAAAGAGAAGGTTGGCAGAAGGAGAGAACTGTTTTTGTTTTGAATAGCCTGCTGTTTCAGTTCCTTACAATTTACATATTTCAGAAATATGCTGAACGTCAAGCCAGTAAACCTGAAATACGGGATGGAATGGAATTTGTACCTCAGCCTGATGACAGGACTTCAATCTGTGACTGCCACAGGAAAAAGCCTTCAAGGGAAGAGCTATAAGTAAAATGTGCCAAATGGTATCAAGCTTAGCTTGTTGCAAGAGTGATGCAAGACTTTTAATAACATTTAAAGCTGTGAAATCTAGCATGAAGAAATATTTACAGCGCAAACCTTTATATGTCTACTCAGAACAAGTAAGCCCTATTGTGTTTAATAGGACTTACACCCAAGTAAGTATTTACAGGATTGCAGCCTTAGACACCTTTCTTCACTCTGTTTCCTCCACAAGTTGCTACATGTACCTTTTAAAACCGGATCTGAGAATTTATAACAGCATGAAACACTCTCCATCAGGCTGTGTCCTCTTGAGTTTTTCTGCACATCAGTTATATGCAGTGTTTATGTTGTCATGGTACATTGTAATAATACTTAGCAGTTATTACTTTCAAGTGTAAAAAGCACTCCACATAATTTAACTTTATTTTCCTCACAACAACCCTCTATGGTAGGTCAGTATTATCTACATCATTGGTTCCAAACCTTAAGTCCCCAGATGTTGAGCTATAACTTCCATCATCCCCATCCAACATGGTGAATGGTTAGGGATGATGGGAGTTATAGACCAGCCACATCTCAGGAGCCAAGTTGGGGAACCACTTATCTACATTGTACAGGCGAAGCTGGTGCTGAGAGCACAGGGGATGGCCAAGCTCATTCTAGTGAGCTTATGGCTGAAGTGAGATTTCAATCGGGGACTCCTCAGCTCATACTCAGCCACTGCAGCAGGGGTGCAGAACGCCCCTCCTGCCAGGCTCTCCAATCCACCCCACAGAGCCTCCTGGGTTTCCTCCAGAGGGGTGGGGCTTGGCGGGATCTCCCCAGGAGGGCATCCCTGCTGTTAACTCCAATCCCATAAAGATTACTGAGAATGTATGTGAAGCCTTTAAGCACCCTAAAATAATGCTAAGTATACAACAGATACGGGTATGAATGCCCTCTTACATTAAAAAAAAAAAACTCTCTGCAAATTTGAATCTAGCATGTCAGGAAGAAAGCAAGACTAAAACCTTCTCCCTGACAATGTTTGGATATGTAAGGAATTTTATACGGGGAGAGGGAATCCTATCTCTCATCCCCACTCTCAAAGGATATAGTCCATCAACAGTTAAAACATTTTTGTCTGCTGATTATGTTGCTTATAGCAGTGTAAAATGATGGTTGGTATGACTGAATATAAGGCCGTTTTCTGTATAATGGCTGTTCTGAAGTTCTTGAGAAGGGCCTATTGCTCAGTGGCAGAGCAGCTGCCTTGCATGCAGAAGGTCTTAGGTTCAGTATCCAGTTATAGGATCTCACTTAGCAGAGCTTGAGAAAGACCATCACCTGGATCTAGAGAACTGCTGGCTACTTTTGCCTGTTATCTGTACTGAGCTTGATGGTTTATTGATCTGATGTTATAAAGCAACTAGCTCTTCCCATAAGAAAAATACAGACAGAACACCCCCTCCATCCCTCCCCAGAATTGCTCATTATCTAAATACTTGACATGTTTTTAAGGCTATGCAGACTATTGAAATTTATGCACTCCATAAATGGTCTGGTAGACAGGTGAAATCATAGTCTTACTAAGTAAGTACTGTACACGTCTAAATCTGTTTATGGGTTCAGTGTTATTATTATGAATACAAGTTGCTTCTTGATTTCAAAACATGTATCTACCAAAAAGTAGCCTAACAGGATCTTTGATTAGGTCACTATTCAAAGCACTGGAATACCTTTTGAAGATGCTGTGTGACTAGGCTTTTTTCCATTTACAGGAAATAAAAGCTCACATAAATCTGCCAAATCTTGAATGGAGTTCAGTCATGGAATTGAATAACAACATCAGTAAAGTAAACTGGTTGTTCATGGGGGCCAAGTAATTTTCTACCACCAGAAGCTTTGTAGAGATATCACGTGACCCCCAAATGTGTTCATTTTCAGAACAAAAAAGCCTGAAATTGACCCAGAAGGGGACTGATGATTGATTGCAAACTTTGTGTTGTATGTTTTTTTCCTGGTGCACAGAAACCATGAAAGGTGAAAATCAGCTAAGAGTGCAATCCTTTACGCATTTACCTGGGAGTAATTCCCATTGAACTCAATGGAACTTACTTATGGGTAGATAAGTATAGGATTACACTGCACAACACGTGTGTTTTCCAGCTTTTTCTCGTGTAAACCTCCATCCCTGTTTACTGACAAAAAATAAAACGAAACCCAAATTGCCACATACATGGCAAATACATCTGGTGTGAGACTGATCATAGTCCAAGGTGGTATACAAGATGACTCATACAAGGACAATTTTGCAGGCTGCACACCAAGTTCAGATTAATAAACAGAAGCCCCTTTTATCAACATAGGTTGACTCCGCTCCAGTGCCGGATTGGTGACACATACATTTGGATAATTTAGATTTTAAATTAAATTAGGGGTCTGCCTTATTTTTAACAAGTGCTGATATTTAAAGTAGCAAATATCCCGTGGAGCACTTGACTAGGATTTCAGTAGAAAATGAATCACAACCACAATCCAGCCCAAGTCAATTATGTTTAACATTGCAACATAATGTAACGTAAGCTTGGGTGGAAGCCCCACTGAAAAACATGCAAAGTACTGGGCTGCATGTTCCATTGATTCCAGTGAGAGCATGAAGCTCAACAATGCAATCCTATGCATGTTTGCTCAGAAGTAAGTCCCACTGAATTTATTTTCATTTATGTAATCCATTTCTTAGCAGCCTCTCAAAACCAGTCGCCCCAAGGCAGCTTACCACATAAAACAATACTAATAAAATCATATTAAATATAAATTTAAAATAAAACCAGTTTTAATAAAATGCAGTTTCAAAATATCCATCAACAGCAGGAATAAAAGTTTTCAATTAAAAGTCAGAGAGGACCGATGACTCTTTAAAACTCTGTTTAAAGCAGCCACAGATGGAGCCAGTCATAACTCTCAGAGGGGGATTTCATAGGGCGGGACCACCACTGAGAAAGCCCTATCTCTAGAGTCCACCAATCTTACTGATCTCAGTGGTGGGCCAGCAAGCAGAGCCTCCGAAGGTGATCTTAAAATATGGGTAGGTACATAAAGGTGTTGGCAGTCCTTCAAATAATCTGGACCCCAACCATTTAGGGCTTTAAAGGTCAAAACCTTTCAATTGGACCCAGAAACACACTGGCAACCATTGCAGCTGGTATAAGATTGGTGTAATAGGACCTGACCATCTAGCCTCAATGAGGATTCAAGCAGCCACATTCTGTACCAGCTGACATTTCTGAATCATCTTCAAAGAGAGCCCTACATAAGAGTGCATTACAATAGTCTAGTCTGGATGTAACTAGCACATGTATAACTGAAAGTTAGTCCACATTCCCTAGATAGGGTTGCAGCTGACTGTAGTAAAAGGCACCCCTGTCACCCATGCTTCCACAGTTGGCGAATAGTCCAGAAGGAACCCTAGTCTACAAATTTGGTTCTTAAACAGGAGTGCAATCCCATCAAATAACAGTTGAATCCCTCTACTGAGATCAGCAGAACCCCCCGCCCAAAGTATCTCTGTCTTTTCTGGATTAAGCTTCAGTGGAAGCTGTATTCAGTGGTGTTTACTTCCAGGTAAGTGTGCACAGGATTGCAGTCTAAACCTTATCCACTGAAATCAATGGGAATTAAAAGTTCCAACTTTGGTTCATGTACCATGGCTCCCCCCCCCCCCCGATATAATTCAGCATTAGCCAAACCTGCAGCATCAGCAATAATCCCGCTTCCAGAGGGTTTTTTAAAAGCAAGTTGGACTCATTTCAAACAACTGTGTTATTTGTCTTAGTTCCTTTGGCTTGTAATCAAACAGAATTATTGACACTAATAGTTCACATTCTTAACATGTTTCTCATGTTCAGTCTATTTATGACTGACTCACAGATCCTTTAAGGGAGCAATCCTATGACTGCTAGTCAGGGGCTAGACAGCCATAGGGTAAGTCTGTTTCTGGGAACTGACCTTGGAGCCCGCACTCCAAGGTTGGTTCCCTGAGAACTGACCTTCCCCTCCTCCCTCGCTGCCTCACAGGCAGCTCGGAACAGCTCTGCACTCGGAAGAGGAGCACGGCGCAGCAAAAATAGGTTGTTCCTGGGGGCGCTCCAGGGCAGGGAAGGCGGAAATGCTGTTACAACATATCCTATATGTCGTCCAGCAGCCACTTCCCCTGTTCCGGCTTCCTGTGGCTTCCCGAAATCGGCTGTCTAGCCGCAAATGCAGGGCGGCTGAAGCGTAGAAGGAACGATCCCCTCCGTGCTTCTCCTGCCCTGCACTGGATAGCCAGTTGCCTCCGAGTTCAGAGGAGACCACCTATCCCGATAGGATTGCACCCTAGATCTTTATCGCAAAACAAGAGCTTCATCTGCAGTGCTCACCTTTGCTGTTTACTTGATTTGTGTTTATGGCTTCTCATTTTCTTACCTTAAAAGTTTCAGATTTTCTGAAATAAATTTGGGAGTGTTTGCAGCCTCCCTGCAGTATGGAACATAGAATAGAAAGCAATGAAGCCGTGCTTGTAGACTTACAAACTTGAGCAGGCCTGCACAGTTTGTGACTCACAAAGCCAAACGCAGCACACCAGTCATGTATTAGATTGGATGGTTTTATCTGATTTTCAGCAGGAAAATATTGCAGGAATGGTTAACCCCTCTCTGTCCCATAGTCCCAATCCAGATTAAAAGAAATAATGAGAATCCCAGTCATAGTATTCATAGATATGGCTGTTGTCACATCTGAGACACTTAGCAGAAACCCACAGTGAGCTACCATGCATAGTTAGGGTGCTGCATTTGGCTTGGTGAGTTGCCTAATTTGGATAACTAGACACAAGAAAAAGGGGAAAGAAAAGAGAAGACAATGAAAGAAGTCATACATGTTTATCTTAACATATTTGTTTGTGTATATGATTCATGGTTTTATTCATACGAAATGAACTGAAGTTAATGTAAACACTTCCCTAGTTCTCATGGAAGCAGGTTTCCTAGTGACTCTGCAACAGCACACTTAGGTTATCTGGAATTATTTGCTCCAGCCAAATTAAAACATTTCCCAGGTTGGGGCTGCTGAGTTTATACTCAATCTCTGCTTGAATGTAGTAGTGCCGACTTTGAATGTGATCTGTTACCTATTTTATGTGCTTCAGCTGTCATGAACAAGACTGAGATCAAGACCTGAACTCTGATTTTCTTCAGTGCTGTCCTGTGGTTTGTCTGATTTTGCTTTTCATCTGCTGACAGTTCGACTACTTTCATCTTATTTTGGGAACATGCAACCTCTGCCCCAACTAAGACTGTGCAGGGATATTTCATTGCTAAGGGCTGTATCTAAGATCAAATGGCTCTTCAAATAATTAGTTTGGCTCATATCTCAGTAGTTACTCCTCCATATATGAGCGGAGGGTCTATTTGTGGCTCTTGCGGCCTGTGATTTATTCTCTGCGAGAGAAAACTAGCAGCTCTTTTCTCCTACAATTAATTACATTAATTCTATAGTTCAAAACTATACCTATCTAAATCAGGCTGCCTAGGATATTTTTTATTGTTCCTCTGCTGTAAGCCATATTGGTGGCTGAGGATATTAAAAATATTCTTATAAACAGACATGTAATGTGTTCCTGATCATATTCACAAAGAAACAAGCCCTGCTGGCATCACTGGAACTTATTCCCAAATATGTGCTTAGCATTGCTGTGCCCACTTACTTGGGTGTAAGCACCACTGAGCTCAGTAAGTTGTACTTCTGAGTAGATTCACAGGATCTGCCTGAATAGCAGAAGTAACTATCCTAAACCTTTAGTATGATTCCCTGCCAGATCCTAAGTAGTTTTTGTCAAACATAAGTCCCACTGAGTCCAACAGAACTTATTTTCTATTTGGGAATTGTTGATGCAGTGATTCAGTTTTATTTTAGATTATTTCCTGTAACCTCTGTCTTTGTCAGTAGATCTTAACATACAATCTATTTAGATTGTTTTTAAAAATCTCTAAAACGAATCTGCATGTAATGGGGCTTTCTAATACCCAGAATTATGTATATTTTTAGATTTTGTCATTGAATGACAACAGTAAGGAATTAAAGCATTGCATTTTAGTATCCTGAGAATCTCTCTCTCTCTCTTTTAAAGGGGAGAGGGTTTTAGTAGTACTAATGGCTGTGAAGATCCAGTTTTGAAATGTGGGGAAAATGCTTAGTGAGATCTCAGGTGCTACAGGAGGCATCAGCAGGACCTGGTAACTGGGCTGGGTAGACTGAAGAGATTCTTTATGTAGTATATTGCTCCTCTCCATGACCAGGAAAAGCAGATTAAACTGCAAAATTTGTATAATTTATTCAGAATACAGTGGGGGAAGGATGCAGAATTAATTTGTTCTCTTAATTCAGATTATTCTATTCACAGACTATTCACAGTTCTCAGTAAGGGCTCTCACAGCACTCAATAAGGGCAGATAACCCTTTAACCAGGCCACTTAAATGTCCCCCACCGCACCTCTGGCACTAGCTAAAGTTAACAACTGGGGCAGAAATGCTGGCTTTTCTCATGGGATGGCTTTACATTATTTATGATTGGTTGTATATCCCAACCTATCCTGAGGGCTCAAGAGTGGCTAAAACAATGTAATTGTATAGATGGGTCCAACTGCTTTAGAATATTGGTTTAAAAAGAGAGAGACCATATCAGTGAAGCTAGGAAGGGAGACTTGGATATGAGAAAGAGGAGGCATGAAGAAAAATAACAATTTTAAAATACTGAACTAATTGTTCTCCCATGGAGACTGATTACTTTGGGAAGTGCAGTGGTGGAAGGTTGCTATCTAGGAATGGGCAAGTGATGGTATCTTTGCCTACTTCCTTCTGTGGGGTCTTCCACACAGGTAATATTTCCAAACTTGCCCCTGCAGCAGTTTGACCTTGTTTAGAAAGCTTCATCTGCTGATTTCTCTATATCAAATCTGGGACAGGTCAGGGAGGCTTTCTCTTTCCGGGCCAATTGGCAGCTCTTAACAGTAGGGAGCTATGATGGTGGGGGATAAGTCAGTATGGCAGACCATCCTGTTTGAGAATCCTGCAGGCTGATCATCGACCTACCTACTGACAGGCACATGCATGGATGCTTGATTAGGATACAAAATTTAGGCCACCTAAACATGTATTGTGGGCAGAAATGCTTTCTGTGGAGTATCCGAAAGAACTGCACTATAATGTATCAGCTGTAGTTGTACTTAACATACCCCTACTAAAATGTAACTGATTAACTTAAATAATATGAAGACAGTAATTTGTGGAGTGTTTTGCCTTGACACAGGAGAAGAGCATCTTGTGCCCTGCCCTGAATTATTTATTTATTTATTGCATTTATACCCCACCTTTTTCCTCTTGCAAGGAACCCAAGGCGGCTTACATTATCCTCCTCCTCTCCATTTTATCCTCACAACAACAACCCTGTGAGGTGGGTCGGGCTGAGAGTCTGTGACTGGCCCAAAGTCACCCAGTGAGCTTCCATGGCCGAGTGGGGACTAGAACCCGGATCTCCCGGCTCCCAGTCCAACACTCTCGCCGCTACGCCACACCGGCTCTCAATCGAAACAAGTTGGGCGCTTCATTTTTTTACATATAATGTTATGTCCATATTTATTTACATGCAATATGTATATTTTTGTTTCTAAGGATTCATTTTTTTGCCTCTTCTTTCGCTTCGTTTTTTTTTGGGGGGGGGCTCTCCTTCCTCTCTCCACCCACCCAACCCCGGCCCCATTCTTTTCCCCTTTGCGTTTTCCAGTTCCTCCCCGGTTAATCGTGTTACCGTAACTCACCTGCGTTAATCACGGGGAGGCGCAGGCAGGGCGCCTGTGCTGAAGAAATCTGCATTCCTACGAGGACCAGGGCGCGGGGAAGGAAGCCCCGTTGAACTGGGGCGGAGGGTTATTTCCGATTCAACGTGTATAGAATTTAAGGTGTGAGGGCGCTCTGTGGCCGGCCGTGTAGCCCCCGCCTTCCCCTTTTAGCCCGAGGCCTGCCTTCCCGCTGCCCCCCGCCCCAGCCCCTTTCGCTCTTGGCTCGCCGCCCGGCAAAAACCAGGCCGAAGCCTTCGTGGTTGCTATGGCGACCGGCGCCCGCTCTCCTGAAAAACTGGCTTCGTTCTGGAGCTAGAGGTAAAAACTGACCGGGCTTTCGGCTCCCTCGTGCATCCTACGCACCTAGGACAGAGGACTGAACCTAGGCAGGCGTCGGGAGAGGGGTAGACGAAGGCAGACCCCTAAATCGGGTTGGAGGAACCGTTACACCCGTTCTCCTGCATACTTCTTACAATGTAAGGAATATTCATTCACACAGACCTTTGCTTCTCGCGCAGGTTTGGTCTATATGTAGACGTGGCGGCTCTCGCTAACTTTCTTGCTGCCTCGTGCTTGTCAGACAAAGATTTTTGCCCTCTTAAGTTTTTCTCCTTTAAAACGTGCTGGTGATGGATATTTTACGCGCGCGCGCGCGCGCACACACACACGTGCCCACATTTTCTTCAAACTGTAGAGGGGCTTATATCTTCTCCTAATCCCTCCCAACCCAAGCAGCAACCCCAAAAGGGGAACTCGGAGCAAGCGCCTCAAGACCAAAGAAAAAGCCATTACTACTCCCAGGGAGTACCAGACCACCTTACCTGTCTCCTGAGAAACCTGTACGAGGGTAGGGATGTACGAAAGTCACCTTTTCGACGGGGTGATTCTTGGTGGGGGAGAGGCGCTCCGTACCCCCCCCCCGAAATCCTAACCTGTCCGACTCCACTCCACAGCAACTCCGTGGAGCCACCGGCCGGGGCTGCCCGTAGCTGGACATTCAGCCGCTGAGCAGCCTGCACAGGGACGCAAATGGCGGCCACCGTAGCCGCCGCCATTTGCGTCCCCGTATTTTGCCATGAAAGGCTACATAAATATTTATGTAGCCTATCACGGCAAAAAAAACAGCAAACGCAAATGGCGGCGGCTACAGTGGTCGCCCTTTGTGTTCCCTTTTTTTCCCACCCTGATAGGCTACGTAAATATTTACGTAGCCTATTACTGCAAAACAGAGGGGTGCAAATGGCCACTACACCATTTGCACCCCTCTGTTTTGCCATGATAGGCTACGTAAATATTTACGTAGCCTACCATGGCGGAAAAAAAGGGAACACAAATGGCGGCCGCTGTAGCCGCCGCCATTTGCGTTCCCTTTTGTCGTGATAGGCTACGTACATACGTAGCCTATGATGGCTTCCGCAGGGACGCAAATGGCGTAAGTATTTACGTAGCCCACTACGGCTATATGGAAGAAGTGAATGCAGTGTGGACGGCAGCAGGTAGGTGCTCCGTTCTAGGCCCATTTCGTCGGGAGGGGGCGGGGGAGCTTTGTTCCGCCACAGATTTCAGGGGGCCGAATGCACTGGCATTCGGCCTCACCGAGATCCGTGGCGGAATTCTCTGACATCCCTATCGAGGGTCAAGAAGCAACAGTAAGAACCAGACATGGAACAACCGATTGGTTGGGAAAGGAGTACGTCAAGGCTGTATATTGGTTGGGAAAGGAGTACGACAAGGCCCTGCTTATTTAACTTATATGCAGTGTACATCGTGAGAAATGCCGGGTTGGATGAATCGCAGGTCAGAATTAAGATTGCCGGGAGAATTATCAACAACCTCGGATATGCAGACGATACCACCCTAATGGCAGAAAGCAAAGAGGATCTAAAGAGCCTCTTGTTGAGGGTGAAAGCGGAGAGTGCAAAAGCTGGTTCGAAACTCAACATTAAAAAAACTAAGATCATGGCATCTGGCCCCATCACTTCTTGGCATATAGAAGGGGAAGAAATGGAAGCAGTGACAGATTTTACTTTCTTGGGCTCCAAGATCACCGCAGACGGTGACTGTAGCCATGAAATTAAAAGATGCTTCCTCCTTGGGAGGAACGCTATGGCAAACGTAGACAGCATAGTAAGAAGCAGAGACATCACCTTGCCGACAAAGGTTCATATCATCAGAGCTATGGTTTTCCCCGTAGAAACGTATGGCTGTGAGAGCTGGACTATAAGGAAGGCTGAGTGCCGAAGAATTGATGCCTTCGAACTGTGGTGCTGGAGAAGACTCTTACAAGTCCCCTGGACTGCAAGGAGGTCAGATCAGTCCATCCTAAAGGAAATCAACCCTGACTGCTCATTGGAAGGACAGATACTGAAGCTCAAATATTTTGGCCACCTAATGTGAAGAGAAAACTCCCTGGAAAAGACCCTGATGCTGGGAAAGATTGAAGGCAAAAGGAGAAGGGGACGGCAGAGGATGAGATGGCTAGATAGCATCACCGATGCAATGAATATGAACTTGAGCACATTCCGGGAGAGAGCGGAGGACAGGAAGGCCTGGTGTGCTATGGTACATGGGGTCATGAAGAGTCGGACACGACTTAATGACTGAACAACAAAAACTCCCAGGGAGGCTAGAAATATCACCCCTCTCCCCATGCTTAGTTTAAAAGACTGCATTGCTTTCAGAGGGGATTTAAAAGGGAAAAATTATTTTTACTGTGCTCTTCTGTCTAGAAGATAATCAGAGTGCTGCTAACAAAATGCAAATAATCAATAAACGCAGTTGAGATGTAAAACAATAAACGAAGGAAAACATAGATTAAAAACTTCAGTAAAAAATGCCAATGGCCCACTGAAATTAAATAGTGTTCCCTGCCTCCCTGAAAGCCAATGAAGATAGATCCAGGCATGGCTCCCTCAGGAGGGTGTTTCAAAGTCTTGGCACCACAACAGAAAAGGTCTCACCTGTCATGTTCTAGCCCATTTCCAAAGGCAGGAAAAAAGGAGTATGGGTTCTAAAATGGATTTCAGTGTTTCCACAGATACATATGGGAGAAGACAGCACTTAAAAGTATCTGGCTCCCAGACCATCCTGGGCTTTAAGTCTCAAAAACAGAAGTTTAAATTGAGCCTGGAAACTAACTGTATGCTAATGGAGATAAATTAATACAGGAATAATATGATCTAAATTGCTGGCCCCAGATAATAATGTGGCAGATGTAGTTTACCAGTTTAGTTTTCCAAACCATTTTCAAGGCAGCCCCACACAGAGGGCAATTACAAGGCATGATTTTACATACTACTTTCTGGATTGTGTCCTAAATTGTTTAGCGCTTAGGATACAATCTAGCAGGCATGTCTCTCAAACCATCTTTATTTGTGTCTAGACAAATTACCCCTGGCTTGTTCTTTTAAATTGTATTTAAGTACAATTTTGTTCCCTTTGTAGACTAGGGCTGCAATTTATAAGATACATAGTCTGAAGAACTCTTACTGAAGACTTGCTGAAATTGTGAAAAACTTCAAAGATCCTTATAGAATAAGCGGTGCGTTACAGCTTTTGGTTGTTTTATCATTTTTAATCCCTTTTTATTACGCTGATGTTCAGGAATGTACATTTAACTTGTATGAGTGCAAATTGGTACTGTACGGAAAGCAGCCAGTGTTTTCCAATTTCGTTCTTCATCCAGTACATGTAATTTAGTTTTAATACAACTGCAAAATCAAGGAAATGAACAACAAACCCTTGTCTAGATCCTGAACAGCCACAATAATCTGTGCCATTTGTTCCTTGTATAGGACAATCCAGTGTCAAGTGTATTTCTGCAATGGAAACTGACCCCAAGAAAGGCACACGTAAACATGGGTAAGACTGCATTTGAAATATTAATATACACTTTATAGGTAGCAGAACTAATTCTGCGTGTGTTTACTCAGAGGCAAAGTCCACTGTGATTAGTAGATCTTATTTCCAGGTAAATGTGCACAGTATATAATAAGCCCCATTGAATTCACTGGCACTTTGTGAGTAAATATGCAGAGAACCACGCGACATAAAGTACATCACTTCTGAATGCTATTGATGTGATACAGACTGTGGAAGAAAGCTATTCTTAAATTCGATGAATGTTCTGATCAGTGTGGGTCTTTTATTTAGCTTACAAGTATAAGAAGTTTAAATATTCTTAATATCATTTGTAAAACATTCTATAAAGTTATTTAGTTCAGCAAAGCCACAAGAGTTTATTAGTAACTGAAGCTCAATGAGGATGATAATATGTAATCATCAAGCATAACTGAGAAAAATGCCTTTCAATAAGTGTCCCTCACTGTACGGGGCTTTATATATTTGCTTTTATTTGCTAAAGTTACTTGGTTTTCTGCATAATCTACATAAAGGTTAGCCTGTATGATTATTGGGGTTTTTTGTCCATACCTCATCTAGGTTATGAAATGGAAAATTGTAACTCCAGGTATCACTAGAGAAGTAACATTTCTGGAAGTTTTGAAGCCATGGAACTCCTCCCCGCAACACACACACACACACACACACTGTTTTTCCTGTGTGGGGTGTGTGTGTGTGTGTGTGTGTGTGTGTGAGATAAAATGTATAATAGTTTATTACAGATCTAAAGTCACTTTGTTCTTTTAGGAACATAAAATGTATTATTTATAACTTCATTTGGTCATAACATTATTATAACAATTAAAAATATTTAAGAGTAAACTCGGTAAATTTGTAATTTACAGTGTTTCCCTCATATGAGGGTTTCAGAACTACATTCATCGACTGCTACAGCATCTAACCAGAACGAGCGAGAAACATAAGACTTTATAGAACAAAACCCTAATGGTCAAGAATGCAGACTTTCTTCACATATTACGATATGTTGACTCTAGTCACATGTTGGGAAACTGTGCATCTCTAAGTGTCTACCAGTAAAAATACATTAGATCAATAATCTTAATAAGGAATAGAAGGAATAACAATGCTGGGAATCTTACAGAGAAGATTCTAAATTAATTTTTTCTCATGGCTTCAAAATTTCCAGACATGTTGCATCTCTAGACTTGCATTACATATTTCTATAAATCATGTTGGGGGAGTATTTTCCCATTCTATTCACCATTCTAAAAGAAAATATTTCATAATCTAAACATTTTTAGTTGACTTGGTAATAGCAGTGAGTCTCTGAAATATATTATTTTAAGGAAACATGCTCATAAAGTGGATGCTATCATAGAATTCTACCGTGATAACAAACAAGATAAACAGAGTGATGCTGCAAACATCATTCAGAGAAGCTGGAAAAGATGGCTGGTAAGTCAGGAATGCTACTTCAAAAAACACCCAAATGTTCAGCCCTTCCTCCAGAATAGAAATTATCATTACTTAATTCAAAGTGCTTTTATATGATTACCAAGATAAAGATTGTGAACCATAGCACTTAAAAAAAATTATAAATCAAAATTCCAGATGGAATAGAATAAGGAACCTTTGGCAGCTTCTAGGTTACTTGTAGTTGCAACCAGGCTATTATTATTCCTGCTGATGATTGCACTTAGGAGTATACAACACATGGACTTTGCTATATTGTATGTAACTACTGCCTGAAATGTTAAGGCCTATGACAATTTTTACCTGTGGTTTTCAGACCGTACTCCTGAGAATTTTATGGTACTTGGAAGCTTATAGGGGATTTGGCAATGATAATATCAGTAACAATGGACAACAGTGTAGGTTGTGAGGACCCTGCGCAAGTGGAGCCCCATGCTGCACCTACCCACCCATGGGTCCCTGTATCAGACCTTATCCCTGCATGCCAGGAAAGAAAGAAAAATCAGGGGGTTAGAGAAATGCAAGCAGTGGCAGTATTTATACTTCTGACACTGCCATTTTATTTCCTTCACCTTCCTGACATAGCTACGCATCATGGGGGAATTAAGATGGCAATGTCTGGCACTTGAACACCAGAGTGGAATAAAATGGCAGGAGTCCTGAGGAGTGTGGGTAGTGGAGTCAGTAGTGGGGTATTAGGATCCCAGTACTGGCCCATGACTGTTGCATGCTGCCACTGGTAGAGAAGTTTCCCTGAAACCTCGGCAATGTGCAATCCCAGGCAATTCCTGAGAATTCCAGCATGCTCAGTCACTGCTATGTGAACTGACTATATGCATCCTTGAACCTGCCCCAGAGTTCTTTGAAATGGCCTGTGCAAACCTTGCATAGCAGAACAGCAAGTGTTCCTCAGCAGACAAAGTAGTTGTTTTCTATTTACCCAGATGAGTGAACTGCTTGGACAACAGGTTTGCACCGTAAATCTTCAATCTGGATTGGTGGAAAACATCTATACACACTGCGGGGCAGGGGAAAGTCTGGTTGCTTGGTCAGGTGTATTGGCGCTTGGGCTTATTTTAAAAATAAATAATTATTCACAAGCTTTGCTGCTACTCATACTGTATTTACTTATCATTTGAACCTACTTCAAAGCTAATTCATTGCTTCCCCTCCTTTAGATACATAAAGTCCCTTAATCTAAATTAGTGTTTGTGTAGGTAGGTATTTTAGCATTATGTGCCCAAAATATGGCAGAGAATGTAATGGCAGTAGCTGAACTTTATTATCTGTTTTGGCCAGGATATTGGTGTATTTGACTACTATAAAGAACTAATAGGCTTTAAGCAGTGCGGGGACCCGTCCCGGCTGATGAGGTACATTGATCCTAGAGAGGTAAGGGTTGAATTGACAAAGATATTTGATGGTATTTCTAAAGATATCATGATTTTAACTTAATTGTTTCACCACCATTTATTCAAGATAACACCAGTATTAACTACACATATTATATGAAACTTCCAGCTTTAACACCAGTGAGCCATTTAATGCATTTTAATGTGGTATGTAAGTTTTGCAAATAAATATTTAAAACATGCTTGCTTATGTGCCCATCTTCCTTTCTTCTACCCTCTCTTGCTGGCCACAGTTTTATTTATTTATTATTTAAAATATTTATATGATGCCCTTCATTATCAAATTACAGGCTAGTGTACAAAATAAATTAAAACAATTAACCTAAGACCCAAAGATTAAAAACAAAAGGTCTTCTGAGCTAGGTATTAAAATCAGCAAATGCCTGGGTAAATAGATGACTTTTCAACAGTCTGCAAAACACCATCAAAGATGGCACCAATTGTACTTTGGGGATCAGAACATTCCAAAGTCAGGTTGCCACAACAGAAAAGCCCCTCCCACTTGTTGCCATCCAATATGCCTGTGCTGGTAATGGAACAAGCAGTGGGGAACCTTCATATGCAGCTAGAAAGCCACCCCACTTTTCAGTAGAAATCACTGAGGCCACTTCTAGTTTGACAGCTTGCAGTTAACAGCTGTCAAAATATAAACAGCGAGAGTGATCTTTGCGGAAAAGTGGGGTGGGCGTCTAGTTTCATATGAAGCAGCGGGGAGGCTGGCATGAGTAGGGGTGGGCTAGGTGGAGGACCACTCTAAGGATGTAGTCCACCCTTAAAAGCCTGTGCATCCCATTGGGAAGTGGGTAATTTTAAACATTTCCCCCCACCCCGGGGGTTGGAAATGCTTAGAATTACCCACTTAAACCTGAAGATTGCTCTCACAGCTTCTATTTTTTAAGCTGTCAAAATAGAAGTGGCTTCAGCGATCTTGAAGGGGAACTGTGGGTGGGGCACCCTGAAAAATGGGTGCAGGGGTCTCGATGCAGCCTATCCTCAACTGCAGCCCTGTATGTTTGCTAAGTGCAACATGCAGGGGTCCAGTTGGAGTTTCTTCATTAACTTGCTGTGTACAACAAAGGAGGGAGCAGAAATTAGAACATCTGTGCACATTCCCTGGGCACGGTGAAGTGCAATTTTTTTCCCCAGCCCCATTTTTGCACAAAACAATGGGGTGACTTGGTGGCAGACCAGATGGGTTCTACCGCCAAGTCCCTTGGGATGTGTGGTGGAGTCAGCTGGAGGACCAAGGGGGAAGGGGGCCAACACACTGTGTTGTTGTATGCCCGATCATCTGTCGGGCACACCAACCATGCGCTGGGGCTTGTTTGCGAAACAACTCCCGGTGCGTGGCTAGTCACCCATCGAGGGTTAGCATGTCATGCTAACATGCCCATTGGCAGCCAGTGCAGTTCTCTGAGCAAGAGTGTAACATACCTACAGGAGGTTGCCCCACTTGGCAAACTTACTACTAAATTCTGCACTAGCTGCAGTTTTAAGATGTCAATGAAGAAATCACTTTGTTAATTGATTAGGACAATAAATTGCAAAGCAAGATTTAAAAGTATAGAGGTAGGTTTTAAGCAATACTCTGCAACACAGAGAGAGATTTGGCGGGTCTGTTTTCCTAGGACCTAGCAACAACAAATAAGCATTCTAATTCTTTTCCCTTGGTTACAGGCCGAATTTTTAGATGCTGCAGCAGGGGTTCATATCAGATTTAGGCTAGGTGGGGTAAGTATAATTTGAAAGAATATCAAAACTGCAAATGTAATTTATGAAAAACATTTTATTTTATTCAGCATATTTGAGGTCTGTTGTTTACAGTGGGCTTGAGTATAAATTATATTTAGACTTCATTTATACAGTTTGGAACCTAAATCTTTCTAACAGAAAGCAGCCTGAAGCAAGGTCTGTAGTCAATTAGAGTATTTAGTCTTCCATCTTCATATATGGTAAGAGGAGGAGGAAATGCATTTATAAAGCGTTTCTTAGTATTCAAAACACTTAAGTATGCATTAAAACAATAGTGTTAAATAACAGTATTGTCATCCTCATATCATATATAGGGAGGGAGGCTGAAGTTTACAGACACTGGCTTGCCTAAGGCTACCTAGCAAGTTAATGAGCAAGGTGAAGGGTTGAAGCAAGGACTTTCTGATGGGGATTAAGTAGCCACCATGGCTTCTTTTCCGTGGCCCTGCCATTTGCCTAATTACCCACAGCATGGGTTATCTCATGGTGTCGTCTGAAGCCAGAAAGATGGGTGCGGCTTCTAAACTACCGTACTACCCATGGCTTGTAGGGGTTGTGGGATGGTTTAGAAGCCAACCCTGCTGCGTCACGTCATGGGTAATTAGGAAAATAGTGGTTGGGCAAGTGGCACGTGGTAAAGAAGTCGCAGTGGCATCTTTTCCCCCTGTGATCATCCAAGCTCAGCCATTATGTTACACTACCTTTTATCATACATAGGTCTTTGCATTAATTCATTAAAAACCCCTTGGGGTGCACATTCAAACAGCATGTGGGGCCAGAATCAAGCATGGGTTTGAAACTAGGTTGAGGTCTTCATGTGGTCCTTGCGTCGCAGATTCCCTACCCCCACTCTAACAGGACATCATCAAGAACTCATTGGGTTGGATCAAGATGCTATCTTCCATGGAAGATGCCTCCGCCCAGTTTTCAGGCATCCCACCCCACAGCTCATTCTGCTCAACATGGTCCCTCAACCCTTTGTGTAGCATTTTCAGAGGGACTTTAGGCATTGTTGTGGGGAGGAGAGGCAGGGAAGTACACTTCTGCCAGTTGTATGTCTCCAAATCTGGATCTAACCGATGGTTTCCAAAGGCCAGATAGATTTGTATAGGAGCAGCTGTGCTTCCCCTTCAGTTCAGTTGGCTTCTCCTATATATATATTTGCATCCTGTTTGTATAAAGGGCAAAATAGACATGCATGCTTGTCATGTGTCAAGCAGTCCTGAATCATTCATGTATGTATGTATGTATGTATATGATTCAGGACTGCTTGACACATGACAAGCGTGCATGACTATTTTGCCCTTTATACAAACAGGATGCTTCCATTTGGCAGTAATTTCTCATGTAGACATGTCTTTGTCACATGATCCTGTAGCCAACACTGTGTGCACAGGAAGACATGGTGTAACTACATAAATAGTTAGGCCATGCTGGACTCAAAGCTGGGAGGTCTGATTCACTGGTTGACCTTGATCCAATTCAAATATGCAGAAATTGTATGCGATATAGTCCTTCCTGGGCTGTTCTACTTCAACTTGCAGGTAAGGGTGAATGGGGTGGGCAGTTTGTGGCTTTCCAGATATTTTGGCTTGCAACTCCTGTCAACCCTCACCATTGGCTGTGCTGGCTAGGGCTAATAGCAGCTGTAGACCAAAACATCTGGAGAGCTACAGTTGCCCACCCTTGCTATTCAAGGAAGGGTAATATGTCAGGGAAAAAGATTTTAGGGCACAATCGTATGCATGTTTAGGCTGAAAAAAGCCATAGAATCATAGCATTGGAAGGTGCTTTGGAGATAATCTGGTCCAGCCCCTTGCTCAACGCAGGCTTTGCACTGCATAGTGCAGCTACAGCATTGCTGACAGATGGCTATCCAGCCTCTGCTTAAATACCTCCAATGAAGGAGAATCCACCACCTCCTGAGATAATCTCTTCCACTGCTGAACAGCTCTCACTGTTAGGAAATTTCTCCTAATGTTAAGCTGAAATCTGCTTCCCTGAAATTTCCACCTGTTAGTTCTAGTCCTGCCCTTAGGAGCAACAGAGGACAAGTCTGCTCCATCTTCTGCATAACAGACTTTCAGATATTTGAACGCCACTATCATGTCTCCTAGGTCCCTTTCACATGTACTGCTGCCAATCCAGGTCTCCTCCATCCTGGTCTCCCCCATCCTATACTTGTTTTTTATTTTTTGTACCTAAATGCAAGTCTTAACATTGTTAGATTCGGCCTTGTTAGATTCGGCCCAGTGTTCCACCCTGTCTAGATACTTTTGACTCTTGCTTCTTTCTTCTGTAGCACTGGCTATTCCTCCTAGCTTCATGTCAACTGCAAATTTGATAAGCAACCCCTCTACACCATCATCCAAGTCATTTATAAAAAAAAAATTGAACAGAACAGGGCCTAGGCCAGAGCCCTGCAGCACTCCACTTGAGACCTCCCTCCAGGAGGATGCCAACCCATTAATTAACACTCACTAAGTGTGGTTGCTCAGCCAGCTGTGGATCAACCAAATTGTAGTATTGACCAACCCACATTTTACCAACTTGTCAACAAGGATATCATTTATTTTATTTACAATATTTCTTGGTCGCCTTTCAGGGCAGGAGCCCTCCCAAGGCAGCATACAACAATAAAACCCACATAATTAAACAGTACAGTAATAAAACAGTAAAAACCAGCAGCAGCAGCAAACATCCTAAAAGAGCAACAAACACCAGCATAAAACCCCAAACCTACCACATACAACTGCAGGTACAACCCAGTCCAATGAAACATAATCATGGGAAGGCCAGAGTAAAGTAGTAGGTTTTCAGGGCCTTTCTAAAAGCCTGTAGTGATGGGGCCTAGTAGACTCCCGATGGCAACTTATTCCAGAGGTGTGGGTTCACTGTAGAAAGGGCCCTCATGAGAAGCCTTGTGAAATGCTTTGTGAAATCAAGATATAATATGTCCACAGCATTCTCATCAGCTACCAAACTGGTAGAAGTACTCTATCGAACAAGGAGATAAAGATGGCGTGGCATGACTTATTCCTGACAAACCCATGTTGACTCCTAGTAATCAATGCATTATTTTTCTAGATGCTCAAAGACTGGCCCCTCAAACGTCTGTTTGAGAATTTCACCTGGTATTGACGTTAGGCTGACTGGTCTGTAGTTTCCTGGATCTACTTCCTTGAGGACAGGGACATTTGCGCATCTTAGTCTTCCCACACCTCAGCTGTTCTCCAGGAGTTCTCAAAGATTACAGGCATGCTGGCTGGGAAATGCTGGGAGTTTTAGAACTTTTTTCTGGCTAAACATGCATAGAATTGCACCAAGCAATTCGTAATCTGAAGTGGTACAACCGAGGAAGAACAGTACTATTTGTTATTTTTCTGCACAGTTGCATCGGCTAACTTTCACTTTCAGTTAGTCTCGGTTCTCCAGTCTGTAAAATCAGAATAATGACAACTTCCCTCAGGGACCATAAACAAAATACAATCCAGTATGCTTTCAATCTGTTTTAGAGGGGAATTCCTCTACTGTGAACAAAATTTAATGACAGTTTATCCCAATCAATAGAGATACCTAGAGAATTAAAAAAAAACTTTAAACACATTTTAAAAACTAGCAATAAACACATTTCCCAATTTTCTCATGTTAAAATTGAATATTTCTCTGCAGCTAAAGTTTCCTCCAAGCATATATTACAAAATATTTACTCATAGACCCATTGTGGATATGTGTGCTTATAGTCCCAAAGACTACACAAAGCTTGGAGTCAAAACAGGGAGAACAGGAAAGCACCAGAAAAAGAGCTCTGAGGATCACAGTGACTGGTATAAACGCATAGAGAATAATGGCTGGAGACTTCTTTCCCTCAGGGTAAGAAACCACAAGCTTTTCAATTTGCCACTATTCTTCTCTGTTGTTATCATCTACAAAATTAAAATCATGGAATTATGCTTATAGAAATTAAAATCTACAAAAAGGTTGTTTTTAGTGTTTTACTATGTTTTTATCTGATTATTATTTTTATCTTCTGAAAAAGAAAGGTTAGCATTGGCAAGGGACAAAATGTCATAATAAAGTGAAACCATTTGTGAGCTGATCAAACAAAATATTTCAGTTTTGGAAGGCCCTTGACCCTGTAACTGCTGAAGACAACATCACAACAAAGGAATTCCAGTGCTGCAGGGTGGTGAGGAAACAAGAAATGGAAAAACGAAGAAAAAAGAGAAAAATAGAATGGCTGCAAAAAATGTGAGTTACTGTTTGACGTTCTGTACATAACAGTGGACAGTTTTCATTTTATCTTCTTAGGGTGCAATCCTATGCATCTTTAGACAGAAAAAGTCCTACGAAGTCCAGCATCGGAGTTATAGGACCTTTTTCTGTCTAAAAATTTTTCAGTTGTGCAGAAGTAATAGTAATCTGTTGTTATTAAGGGCTCCAACATTCTTCACAAGGTATATCCCTTAGTCATCTAGAAATCATGGGTTAAAATGTTCTGTCAGTTTTCTTAGTTGTATATACCTGCACCATACCTGCACAACTTGTGACACACCCAAGTACAAAGTATCTACTAGCCAAATATGATGGCCCACCAGGTGCTTTTAATATGTTTCCTGGTTTTGCTGCCTGGCTGCGGTTGCAAAGCAAGGTGAAGGGTGACAAGTTATGCAAGCTGTCTTGTTTTTTGACATTGGTTTCAATAATTACTTTACTTAGCTAATAATTAATAAATAAATAAATAAATAAATGTTTAGTTAAATACTTATCTTTTCCCAAAGTGAATTCAAGGCAGCTTACATAAAAGCACATCTTACCATAAATAAGAAATACAATATAAAATTATAAGAAAATCACACATCAAATAAAACATTGATCATGGGGATCTGTTGTATAATGGATTAATGACCACCAGTGCTGGTCATGTAACAAAACATTAAATATTTCACTGTGGACTTATTTATTTAAGAACAGTTATATACCATTTCCAATTTTAAAAATCCTGAAGCAGTTCACAAAGTATTACAAAATGATACATCATTAAATTTGTTGTTGTTGTTATTACATTTCTATACCTTCCCATAGCTGAAGCTCTCTGGGCAATTTACAGAAGTTAAAACATTAAATACAATATAAAAAGTTTAAAAGCTATTTACATAAAAGCACACAGACAATATACACAAACATCATAACAAAAAACAACTTTGAACAGTCAGTCATAGCTAAAGACACATCCAGGACTGATTAAAACTCATCACGCGCTGCCAAATGCCCGAGAAAAAAGATAGGTCTTAACCTGGTGCTGAAAAGATAACAATGTTGGTGCCAGATGGGCCTCCTCGGGGAACTCGTTCCTCAAATGGGGGGGCACCGAGAAGTCCCTCTCCCTCGTTGCCACCTTCCGAGCTTCCCTTGGACGAGGTACTCGGAGGAGGACCTTAGATGCTGAACGTAGAGTATGGGTAGGTTCATTTCGGGAGAGGCGTGCTGTTAGGTACTGTGGTCCCAAGCCATGTAGGGCTTTATAGGTTAAGACCAGCACCTTGAATTGAGCTCGGAAGCATATAGGCAGCCAGTGCAAGTGGGCCAGAGTCGGTCTTATATATGCAGACTTTCTAGTCCCAGTTATCAGTCTGGTCGCTGCATTTTGCAGGAGCTGCAGCTTCCAAACCATCTTCAAAGGCAGCCCAATGTAGGGTACATTGCAGTAATCTAACTTGGAGGTTACCGGAGCATAGGCAACTGAAGCCAGGTTATCCTTGCCAGATAGGGGCGTAGCTGGGCCACCAACCGAAGCTGGTAGAAGGCCCTCCATGCTACCGAGGCCACCTGAGCCTCAAGTGACAAGGATGGTTCCAGGAGGACCCCTGAGCTACGGACCTGCTCCTTCATGGGGAGTGCAGTCCCATCCAGAACAGGTCAAGCACCATCTGGTCGGCAGAACCACCCACCAACAGCATCTCAGTCTCGTCTGGACTGAGCTTCAGTTTATTAGTCTTCATCCAGTCCATTGTTGCAGCCAGGCACTGATTCAGCACACCCACAGCCTCACCTGAAGAAGATGAAAAGGAGAAATAGAGCTGCATATCATCAGCATACTGATGACAGTGCACTCCAAAACTCCAGATAACCGCACTCAACAGTTTCATGTAGATGTTGAACAGCATGGGGGACGAAGCTGACCCCTGTGGAATCCCACATTGGAGAATCCACAGGGCTGAGCAGTATTCCCCAACCTCCACCTCCAGGAGCCGACCCTCAAAGTAGGAGCGAAACCACTGCACTGCAGTGCCTCCCACTCCCAATTCAGAGTCATCCCAGCATTAAAAGCGTAACATTTAGTTAATACTTGGGAAAAGCCAGGGTAAACAAGTGTTTTTAGTGATTGTTGAAAGCACATGATTGTCAGTGCCTGATGTATTGCAGAGGGGAGGACATTTTAGAGGGAAGGTGCCACCACAGAGAAGGCCTGTTGCTGCCAGATGGAACTCTGTAGCAAGTGGCAGAGACAGCAAGGTCTCCTCTGAAGACTGTCTGGTCTAAGGGGTCTATACAGGGGGAGATGATCTTTCAGGACTTCTGAAAGGTATGAGTGTGTCTGTGTATAACATGTGCCTGTGTTTTTTTAGGCACGGCAGAGAATTCTGCCACAGATCTTGGTGAGGCCGAATGCCAGCGCGAAGCCCCCCACCCCGCGAAATGGGCCCAGAATGGAGTCTACCTTGGTTGGCCGTTCCAGTGCTCCTCGAATGGCGTCTGCATCTGCAGCCACCATTCGCATCTTTGGAATGGCTGTGATAGGCTACGTAAATACTTGCATAGCCTATCATGGCTAATGCAGGGACGTCATTTGTGTCCCTGCAGAGGCTGTGATGGCCTACTGAAATATTTAAGTAGCCTATCACGGCAAAAAATGGGAACGCAAATGGCGGCGGCTACAGAGGCCGCCATTTACGTTCCCTTTTTCACTGCGATAGGCTACGTAAATATTTACATAGCCTATCACAGCTAAAAGAGGGAACGCAAATGGCGGCCGCCATAGCCGCCGCCATTTGCATTGCCTTTTTTTTTTGCCGTGATAGGCTACATAAATATTTACGTAGCCTATCACAACTAAAGCGAGAATGCAAATGGTGTAGGGAACGCCATTTGCGTCCCTGCTTTAGCCGTGATAGGCTACGTAAATATATATGTAGCCTATCACGGGCTGGCGTAGGGACGCAAATGGCGTCCCCTACACAGGGCGCCATTTGCGTCTGCAGCAGCCCGGCAGCGGCTGGAGGCCCTGCTGCGAGTTGGCCCAGCCAGCAGCTCCGCGGTCTGGCCGCGGAGCGGAGCCAGCCAGGCAGGATTCCGGGGGGGGGGGGGGAGGAACGGATCGCCTCCCCCCACCTGCGGAACATGGCGGAGCCAGGTAAGCAGGGTTTCGTACACCCCTATGTTTTTTAAACTTGGAAACTAAGGCTATACTGCCACCTATAGGGAGAACATAGTTTGTTTATTCGGTCAGTCGCTTCCGACTCTTCATGACTTCATGGACCAGCCCACACCAGAGCTTCCTGTCAGCCATCACCACCCCCAGCTCCCCCAAGGTCGAGTCCGTCACCTCCAGAATATCATACATCCATCTTGCCCTTGGTCGGCCCCTCTTCCTTTGGCCTTCCACTTTCCCTAGCATCAGCATCTTCTCCAGGGTATCCTGTCTTCTCATGATGTGGCCAAAATACTTCAGTTTTGCATTTAATATAATTCCCTCAAGTGAGCAGTCTTACTTTATTTCCTGGAGTTTGGACTGGTTTGATCTTCTTGCAGTCCAAGGCACTCTCAGAATTTTCCTCCAGCACCACAGTTCAAAAGCATCGATCTTCCTTCGCTCAGCCTTCCTTATGGTCCAGCTCTCACAGCCATAGGTTACTACGGGGAATACCATTGCTTTCACTATGCGGACCTTTGTTGTCAGTGTGATGTCTCTGCTCTTCACTATTTTATCAAGATTTGTCATTGCTGTCCTCCCAAGAAGTAAACGTCTTCTCATCTCCTGGCTGCAGTCAGCGTCTGCAGTAATCTTTGTGCCTAGAAAGACAAAGTCTGTCACTGCCCCCACGTTTTCTCCCTCTATTTGCCAGTTCTCAATCACGCTGGTTGCCATCATCTTGGTTTTTTTGAGGTTTCTGCAACCCAGCTTTTGCACTTTCTTCTTTCACTTTCGTCATGAGGTTCCTTGGTTTTCCTCCTCGCTTTCAGCCATCAAAGTGGTATCATCTGCATATCGGAGATTGTTAATGTTTCTTCCAGTGATTTTAACTCCAGCCTTGGCTTCATCAAGCCCAACACGTCGCATGATGTGTTCTGCGTACAGGTTGAATAGGTAGGGTGAGAGTATACAGCCCTGCCATACTCCTTTCCCAATCTTAAACCAGTCCGTTGTTCCGTGGTCTGTTCTTACCGTTGCTACTTGGTCGTTATACAGATTCCTCAGGAGGCAGACAAGATGACTTGGTATCCCCATCCCTCCAATAACTTGCCACAATTTGTGATGATCCACACAGTCAAAGCCTTTAGAATAGTCAATAAAACAGAAATAGATGTTTTTCTGAAACTCCCTGGCTTTCTCCATTATCCAGCGGATATTGGCAATTTGGTCTCTAGTTCCTCTGCCTTTTCTAAACCCAGCTTGTACATCTGGCAATTCTCGTTCCATGAATTGCTAGAGTCTACCTTGCAAGATCTTGAGCATTACTTTACTGGCATGTGAAATAAGTGCCACTTTTCGATAGTTTGAACATTCTTTGGTGCTTCCCTTTTTTGGTATAGGGATATAAGTTGATTTTTTCCAGTCTGTTGACCATTCTTGTGTTTTCCAAATTTGCTGGCATATGGCATGCATCACCTTGACAGCATCATCTTGCAAGATTTTAAACAGTTCAGCTGGGATACCGTCATCTCCTGCTGCCCTGTTATTAGCAATGCTTCTTAAGGCCCATTCAACCTCACTCTTCAGGATGTCTGGCTCTAGCTCACTGACCACACCGTCAAATCTATCCCTGATATTATCCTTCCTATACAGATCTTCCATATATTCTTGCCACCTTTTCTTGATCTCTTCTGCTTCTGTTAGGTCCTTACCATCTTTGTTTTTGATCACATCCATTTTTGCCTGGAATTTACCTCCGATGTTTCTAATTTTCTGGAAGAGGTCTCTTGTCCTTCCTATTCTATTATCTTCTTCCGCGCATTGCTTGTTTAAAAATAATTCCTTATCTCTTCTGGCTAACCTCTGGAATTTTGCATTTAATTGGGCATATCTCCCCCGATCACTGTTGCCTTTAGCTTTCCTTCTTTCTTGGGCTGCTTCCAGTGTCTCAGCAGACAGCCATCTTGCCTTCTTGATTCTTTTTCTTTGGGACGTTTTTTGTTGCCGCCTCCTGAACAATGTCGCGAACTTCTGTCCATAGTTCTTCCAGGACCCTATCTACTAAATCTAGTTTCTTAAATCTATTCTTCACCTCCACTGCATATTCATGAGGAATATTCTTGAGCTGATATCTAACTGATCTGTGAGTCTTCCCTATTCTCTGTGTTGTTCAGTCGTGTCCAACTCTTCATGACCCCATGGACCAAACCACGCCAGGCCTTCCTGTCCTGCGCTCTCTCCCGGAGCGTGCTCAAGTTCATATTCATTGCATCGGTGATACTATCTAGCCATCTCATCCTCTGCCGTCCCCTTCTCCTTTTGCCTTCAATCTTTCCCAGCATCAGGGTCTTTTCCAGGGAGTTTTCTCTTCGCATTTGGTGGCCAAAATATTGGAGCTTCAGCTTCAGTATCTGTCCTTCCAATGAGCACTCAGGGTTGATTTCCTTTAGCACTGACTGATTTGACCTCCTTGCAGTCCAGGGGACTTGTAACAGTCTTCTCCAGCACCACAGTTCGAAAGCATCAATTCTTCGGCGCTCAGCCTTCCTTATAGTCCAGCTCTCACAGCCATACATTACTACTGGGAAAACCATAGCTTTGATTAGACGGACCTTTGTCGGCAAGGTGATGTCTCTGCTTCTTACTATGCTGTCTAGGTTTGCCATAGCTTTCCTCCCAAGGAGCAAGCGTCTTTTAATTTCATGGCTACAGTCACCATCTGCGGTGATCTTGGAACCCAAGAAAGTAAAATCTGTCACTGCTTCCATTTCTTCCCCTTCTATATGCCAGGAAGTGATAGGGCCAGATGCCATGATCTTAGTTTTTTTAATGTTGAGTTTCAAACTAGCTTTTGCACTCTCCTCTTTCACCCTCAACAAGAGGCTCTTTAGATCCTCTTTACATTCTGCCATTAGGGTGGTATCGTCTGCATATCGGAGGTTGTTGATAATTCTCCCAGCAATCTTAATTCCCACCTGTGATTCATCCAACCCGGCGTTTCTCATGATGTACTCTGCATATAAGTTAAATAAGCAGGGCGACAATATGCAGCCTTGTCGTACTCCTTTCTCAATTTTGAACCACTCGGTTGTTCCTGTCTGGTTCTTACTGTTGCTTCTTGACCCTCGTACAGGTTTCTCAGGAGACAGGTAATGTGGTCTGGTACTCCCATCACTTTAAGAATTTGCCACAGTTTGTTGTGATCCACACAATGAAAGGCTTGAGCGTAGTCAATGAAGCAGAAATAGACATTTTTCTGGAATTCTCTTGCTTTCTCCCTGATCCAGCGAAAGTTGGCGATTTGATCTCTAGTTCCTCTGCCTCTTCGAAACCCTGCTTGTACTTCCGGTAGTTCTCGGTTCGCATACTGCTGAAGCCTAGCTTGTAGGATTTTGAGCATCACCTTGCTGGCATGTGAAATGAGGGCAATTGTGCGGTAGTTTGAACACTCTTTGGCGTTGCCCTTCTTTGGAATTGGAATGTAAACTGACCTTTTCCAGTCTTGTGGCCATTGTTGAGTGTTCCAAATTTGTTGGCATATTGAATGCAGCACTTTAACAGCATCATCTTTTAGGATTTTAAATAGCTCAGCTGGAATACTGTCATCTCCGCTAGCTTTGATGTTACTAATGCTTCCTAAGGCCCACTTGACTTCACTCTCTAGGATGTCCGGCTCAAGTTCGGTGACCGCACTATCATGGCTATCAGGGACATTCAGATCTTTCCTGTATAGTTCTTCTGTGTATTCTTTCCACCTCTTCTTAATCTCATCAGCTTCTGTTAGGTCCCTGCCTTCTTTGTCCTTTATCATACCCGTCTTTGCACAAAACGTTCCCTTGAGATCTCCAATTTTCTTGAAGAGATCTCTAGTCTTTCCCATTCTGTTGTTTTCCTCAATTTCTTTGCATTGTTCATTTAAGGCCTTCTTGTCTCTCCTTGCTATTCTCTGGAACTCTGCATTCAGTTGGATAGATCTTCCCCTTTCTCCCTTGCTTTTCGCTTCCCTTCTTTCCTCAGCTACTTGTAAAGCCTCATCAGACAGCCACTTGGCTTTCTTGCATTTTTTTTTCTTTGGGATGGATTTCGTTGCTGCCTCCTGAACAATGTTACGGACCTCCGTCCATAGTTCCTCAGGCACTCTGTCTATCAGGTCTAATCCCTGAAATCTATTCCTCACCTCCACTGTATATTCATAAGGGATATGATTGAGGTCATACCTGAATGGTTTAGTGGTTTTC
Organism: Heloderma suspectum; assembly: GCF_057233095.1. Classification (NCBI taxonomy): domain Eukaryota; kingdom Metazoa; phylum Chordata; class Lepidosauria; order Squamata; family Helodermatidae; genus Heloderma; species Heloderma suspectum. The sequence continues at coordinate 30,378,041 of NC_139460.1, read as the reverse complement.
CCTACATTCTTCAATTTAAGCCAAAATTTTGCAAGAAGCAGCTCATGATCTGAGCCACAGTCAGCTCCAGGTCTTGTTTTTACTGACTGTATAGAGCTTCTCCATCTTTGGCTGCAAAGGACATAATCAATCTGATTTCGATATTGACCATCTGGTGATGTCCATGTGTAGAGTCGTCTCGTGCTGTTGGAAAAGAGTGTTTGCTATGATCAGCGTGTTCTCTTGGCAAAACTCTATTAGCTTTTGTCCTGCTTCATTTTGTACACCAAGGCCATGCCTGCCTGTTATCCCAGTGATTTCTTGACTTCCTACTTTAACATACCAATCCCCTATGATGAAGAGGACATCTTTTTTTGGTGTTAGTTCTAGAATGTGTTGTAGGTCTTCATAGAACCGATCAACCTCAGCTTCTTCGGCATCAGTGGTTGGGGCATAGACTTGAATTACTGTGATGTTGAATGGTTTGCCTTGGATTCGTACTGAGATCATTCTATCGTTTTTAAGATTCTACCCCAGTACTGGTTTTCCCACCTTTTTGTTGACTATGAGTGGTACTCCATTTCTTCTACGGGATTCTTGCCCACAGTAGAAGATATAATGGTCACCTGAATTAAATTCGCCCATGCCTGTCCATTTTAGTTCACTGATTCCCAAGATGTCGATGTTCAACCTTGCCATCTCATGTTTGACCACCTCCAGCTTACCTTGATTCATTGATCTTACATTCCAGGTTCCTAAACAATATTGTTCTTCACAGCATCAGATTTTCTTTTCACAACCAGACAAATCCACACCTGAGTGTCCTTTGGGCTTTGGCCCAGCCGCTTCACTCTTTCTGGCACTACTTGTAAATACCCTGTGCTCTTCCCCAGTAGTATATTGGACACCTTACGACCCGAGGGGCTCATCTTCCGGCGTCCTATCTTTTAGCCTTGTGATACGTTCCATGGGGTTTTCTTGGCAAGAATACTGGAGTGGGTTGCCATTTCCTTCTCCAGTGGGCCACATTTTGTCAGAACTCTCCGCCATGACCTGTCTGTCTTGGGTGGCCCTGCACGGCATAGCTTATGGCTTCACTGAGTTATGCAAGCCCCTTCGCCACAACAAGGCAGTGATCCATGAAGGGGCTATTCTCTTTAGTCTGTTCCTAAATTGTGCAATAAGAAGTTCGTGATCTGAACTACAATCAGCTCCAGGTCTTGTTTTTACCGACTGCATAGATGTCCGCCACCTTTGGCTACAAAGGATGTAGTCAATCTGTTTTCGGTGTCGACCCTCTGGTGAAGTCCATGTATAAAGTCGTCTCTTAGTTTGTTGGAAGAGAGTGTTTGTTATGCACAGTGAGTTGTCTTGGCAAAATGCTATCTGCCTATGCCCTGCTTCATTTTGTTCTCCCAGACCATGCTTGCCTGTAATTCCAGGTGTCGTTTGACTACCCACCTTAGCATTCCAGTCTCCTGTAATGAAAATAACATCTTTTTGGGCTTACTATCCAGTAGGTGCTGCAGATCCTCATAGAACTGATCTATTTCTGCTTCTTCAGCATCTGTGGTTGGGGCGTATATTTGGATCACTGTGATGTTAAATGGCTTACCCTGAATTCGAATTGAGATCATTCTGTCATTTTTGGGATTGTATCCAAGCACTGCTTTAGCCACTTTATTATGAGTTATGAAGGCTACTCCATTTCTTCTGTGGTCCTCTTGTCCACAGTAGTAGATCTGGTGGTCATTTGATGTGAAGTGGCCCATTCCGGTCCATTTCAGTTCACTGACACCCCAATATCTATATTTAATCTTGACATCTCCCCAATAAGCACATCCAACTTGCCCTGGCTCATAGATCTTACATTCCAGGTTCCTATGGTGTGTTGATCTTTAGAACATCGGATTTGTCGTTCACCACCAGCACCGTCGGCTGCTAGCCGTCTTTTCGGCTTTGAGCTAGCTGCGTCATCACATCTGGGGCTAGTTGAACTTATCCTCTGTTCCTCCCCAGTAGCATTTTGACCATCTTCCAACCTAGGAGTCCCATCTTCCGATGGTATACCGACGTATTTCTGGTTGTACTGATCCATTTAGTTTTCATGGCAAGAATACTGGGGTGGGTTGCCATTTCCTTCCCCAGGGATCATATTTAGTCTGACCTCTCTGCCATGACCTTCCCGTCTTGGGTGTCCCTTCACGGTTTAGCTCATGGCATCATTGAGGTGCTCAAGCTCCAGCACCACGACAAGGTAACAATCTCCTTTGCTGAAGGAGAACATAGTAACAATGAAAAATAAAAATGCATATTTCCCTATTTCCTAGGTACTTTGGGAAAAACCTTCAAGTCAAAACTATGGATCCAGCTGCAACAGTCTTAATTCAAAGAGCAGCAGAAGGGTTAATCAGCTCTCTGGAGAATGAAGGAATTGATACAGTGATGGAATGGGAAGTGGATGAAATGTTAAAATGGACAAATGCACTGAACTATGAAGAGTAATACTTTTAAAGTTTTTATCCTTCTAAGTTTTAATTATTCAAAAAGCTCTCTCAATTTTTAAGCCTCACTCCTTCACTTTATTAAGCTAATGGCAACATAGTGCAATTTCATCAGGGTAAAATATATGTGTGTGTGTGTGTGTGTGTGTGTGTGTGTATATATATATATATATATATATATATATATATATATATATATATATAAAAATTTATTTCAAGGAATTAAGTCATTCTACAACAATAAAACATGTTTTTGTTTATCACAGTTCCATTTTACTGAAGGTGCTTGTATACTGTTGTGCCTAGGTACGTTAAACAATGGAAAGAAATTGGAACAAGCAAGGTTTCCGATAGCTACCAAGGTAAAGACCCTGACTCTTGTTGGCAAATCTGTGTCATTTTCTTCTAAAAAATAGAATATAGGGCTTCATTGACTTTGGGTTACATGGCAAATTGCATTTGGAAAGGGATTCCCTGTATGCAGCATGTGAGGCCCAACTGGCACACAGTGGTGGGAGAATGGCTGCTGTCATGATCCCAATCTGCACGGTTGCCTCAATTAGCAGATTGTATGAGTATGTGGCAACATGGCTTCATTCAATTTATAACCCAAACTGACTCATCTCTTAAAATCCGGGATGGGAACCTGTGGGCATCCAGATGTTGTCAGACTACAACTTTCCTCACCATTGGCCATCCTGACTGGGGCTGATGGGAGTCATGGCTTAAAATTAGCATGGCTGGCTGGGGCATGCTGGGATTTGTAGGACTTTTTCGGTCTAAGCATGCATACAGTTGTGCCCTTAACCACCTAATTGTGTGGTTTGCAATTGCAATGATGAGAGTGTAATGCATACTTTGGATCTGTCACATTTTTTCCCCGGAAAAGCATTTCATTTGATAAAAGATTTTAAAATCCACAGACATACAGTGAAAATTGTAGCATGCACCTCTATTTCACAGGATGTTCTGCAATATGCAAATAAAATGTCTTTCTATTAGAATGTCACCCAATATTTTAAAATCTGAATTTCAGAGGTGTTGAATAACCTGTGCCCCTCAATCTAACTAAGCTTATTGTAATGAACATTGTTATTATCAACATATTACTTGTGAGAGAGTGGCCAGGACTATGAATATTCTCCAATTCTGCAAATGCAACCCTGCCCCTGCCCAGAACTTGGCATTGTGAACAGAGTTCTATATTCTAAAAGCTTCAGCTTTATTTTCTTTTGAAAAAGCAAGCTTCTAGCCTTTATGGCTGTGAAGATCGGCTTGAAAGCGTTGGGTAATGCCTGATAATCTCTGAAGCGAAAGGAAAGGACAAACAAGATTTCCAGTGGCTGGGACAGGTTTTGGGGCCATGCATAAAGTATCTTTCTGCAAACAGCAGATGCAAAATGCATTAAGCCACCTATGCCAATGTTGGCAAATATGGCAGTACATGTAATTTACACAGGCTGCAAGATTGTTTATCTTGGCACATACGCTTTTTTTTTTTTTTTTTTTGCACAGTATGTACAGCCCTGATATTGGCCTACACAAGGCCTCTTAGTAAGCTGGTGGCTGAGCTGAAATTATAATACAGCATGTCCTAGCTAATAGCTCATATTGTTAACTACTATATATCACCAGCTCTTAGTCTTTTGGATGCAACTTTATGTATTTTTAAACGATTTTAAATATAAATTATAATATATAACTTTTCTAACATTCCATTTCTAATCTTTAGGTTTCCGATTTACTGACCAACTCTATGACCTGTCTGACTTATCTCGGATACCACAGGCAATCCACGATATAGCACAATCTCATATGAATAAGGATTAAAAAAAGGGCTAGTACCAATGTGCTCCCCATAGAAGTGAAGAGAGATCTGAGTGGAAAAACGCACGCCCTGACAACTGTAGAAGAATCAACTATAGTAGTACCAAAATAAAGCGTCAGGAGGCAAACTTAACAAAACAAGCTGGACGGAGAAAGATATGCTTGTGTATTTGCCAGGCTTGTCTGCCCTGGCACATTAACAAACACCATCTAAATGAGTTTGGAGTCAGATCTAGTCATAATGTCATGGTGAACCACTATGAATAAAGGAATTGTTTTTGAAAAGGCGGGTCATTCAACTGTAATAGATAACCAATTATATAATTACTACAAACAGCCCCATCACATACACACACACTCTCTAAAATGAATAGCATTCCTTAATTTTCACTTCTCTAAAATATAAACAATATGATTGGATTAGGCAAACGCTCTATCTTATCTAATAATTATCCTGTCTCAGGGAAGCTTCAGATGTTACATACAAGTGACAACAGAAAAATGATAAGCAACAATTAACGAAGACCAAATTAAATTTCAGACTGGAATTAGGAGGGTATAGAGGAAGTGTAAGGTCAATATCAGCCCCAGTAGGAACCTCAGTTGCACCTTCTTCTGTGTATGCAGACATCAGAGCGTTGGGTGGTGGAGCACTAAATGAAAGAGCCAGGCCATCCTGAGCTGGTGAGCCATTTCTCATTCACAAGCATTTTGGGTTTCTTCCACACAGAAACAAGAATGTGTGGCTAAAATTGTGCAGGATCTATGTTCCCTGAAGGTTCAAGCACTCGTACAGGAATGTAGAGAGTGAATAATCCTTTGAATGATATTTGTGTTGACTATTACAGGAGAGACCGAAAAAGACTGTTTCACCTTAAATAAATCTTCCATGTGCCAACAAACTAAATAAAATATTGTTACCTTTGCTAAGATGATGCAGCAATCAAGTTGACTTGATAATGAAGTCATTCTCTTCTAGTACGGGCAGGGGGCAATGTTCCTAAGCCTAAGAGCTTCAAACAAAATATGTCACCAGGATACATCCCATCACATATTTTGTAAAGTTTGTCCCTACAGTCCCATACAGAAGTGATGGTGTGGCCCTCTTCATTTCTAATACCAAACTAACGATGAATAGGCGACATTCCTGTAACTCACTCTATAGTTTACTTTTTTACATCTAAATTGTACGTGAATAAACTGTAAAAGATGTTTCAGAGTCAAATGCTTAGCCCCTCAAACAACCCATGACACTGGGTTCACACAACATGGCAAGCCATGAATATGCCGCTGCCACCTCATGCATAATCAAAATGGCAGCTTGCGCACTCCGCTAAACCCTGTGGGAAAATTGACCCAAGCTGGCTTAGCGTTACATGTAAACAGGGCCACTATGTATAGTGTATCAATACTCAAATAACACAATTCAATACAAAGTACATGAGCAAATTTATTCTCTCCATGTGAACAATGCATATACATTCCAGAAAGTATGACAATATAAAAAAGCAAATCTATAGTTTTACATATTTTAGTTCATTTAGTAAGTTCATTTCAATTTATAATATCCCCTTAGTTTTTTCCTGCAGGCTTCAACATGCATACTCGAAGTGGGGGTGGGGGAGAGAGACTAACTTGTATCTTTGAAACAAGCCATCAGAAATTAAATTGAACTTTATAAAATGAAATGTAGTATAAGGCCACTATTTCCATGATAGAAACAACCTTAAAGTACCATTTGCACATGTTAAAATTTTTCTAGCTTATACTAAAATTTTCATTTGAAGTTTTTAGTTTGTAAAAAAGGTATATCAGCATTTGTAAAAAGTAAACATTATTGCAGTAGATACTGATAGACTAAATCAATGTCAAATAATTACAGGCATGAATAAGAATGGTGAAAGTAATCCAGCGGTCAGTGGTATAAAGATGTTTACGTTGTGCATATAATTCACACATACTTTTCTTCCCTAGTACTAAAATGCAGCTTTTGGGCCATGTTCTTATTATATGTCAGTTTTATTTCTGATATATAAAGGGTACAATTTAAGATTCTTGTCCCTGGGCTTAAAGCAGGGGGCTACATATTCCTTCTCCATGCCATAAATAGAGTTTCCAGGTACTTCTATAGCTAAGGTGCATGGCATTATTACTATGCATGGATATTTCAGTTCAACAACAGTTCTACACATTTGTAGCTTGAGTACACTCACTTCAGTCTGATGGTAGCTTCTTCATGAAGTACAGTGTATAGCAGAAAGACAAGGTTCCCATTGTACGAATCTCAATACCAGGTTTGAGGTCATTTCTGATCATTTTAAATACAACAACAAAGAACAGTACTACATTGTAACAACATTCCTGGGCTGTAAAATTAGTGGGGTTTATTGAAAGGCATTGATGTTTCCTTATGTTACTTTTGTTAAAGCATATTATAGCAGCATTAACTTTCTGAAATTACATGGTTTTCCTCCTATTTTGAGTTCAAGACTGATCGATCCATATGCCCTGCATCCCAATCCAAGTGACAGACAAATCCCTCCCTAATCTTGCCCTTAAGTAACTATTAGGAGGGAGGATAGAAGTACAACATGTTTAAAAATATTCAAACACAGAATCTCCTAGTTCAGCTGTTTTCAAACCAACAGTTGTATACTTTATTTTCACCAGGAACCATTAAAATATGAAATGCCTAACATTTTCCTTCCAAAATCAAACCTTCTCACTTTGTACTCATTAAAACTGACCACACGTTTTCACACCCATGCTTTCCAGCCTGGATAGAGGCGGCTGAGATTCTTTGGGTCCATGGCTTGCTGTATGAGAAGGTTCACCTGACCTCCAACACTGAGCACTGTTCCCTCTTCTACTCCTTTAAGTTTCTCCTGAAGTCGCATCAGGACACGCTCCGCCACTTTATTAAATGTCTGGTTATCACCACTGAGAATAAGAAAATAAGAGTTTAGGGAAGCCTGTAGATGCTCATATTAATCACTGATGATGCTATTATCATCATCATCATTATTATCAACAATAATGATAATAATACAAGGTAGCCCGAGATTCCTTACTTTGCTTTTCTGCTACATCCCTGATCAGCAGCATTGAGGCTGGAGCTGATGTCAGTCTCATCCTCTGGCCTTTGCTGCAGATACAAAGCTTTTAAGGAGTTCATTGTCCAGTCAAAAAGAGGGTCATATAGAAGTACCTAGATATAAGGCAAGATAGAAACATATTTCTAAATGAAGTTAGTACAATATCCTATAGAGCAGGCAACTGAAAAATCTCTGTTTGAGGAAAATCTTTAAATTGGCAATCGGGATTGAGACAAAACTCAGAGTTGTTCAACATATGAATTCAAATAGTGTAATCTAGCTCCATTTCAACAACAAAATAAAATACTTTTATATTTTGTATATTTTAGCCATTAAGCACTTACTAGCATTCCAAACAAAAGCAAACACAGATGTGATTTACTATTTTTTGAAATGTCAGGCTGCTTGTGGATTGCCTCTATGCTGTTCTTGGCCACCTGATATGTCGGTAACCTCTAGGGTGGATTACAACAGTGTGCATGATAGACCAAAGCCACACCTTCCTTCTCCAGGCAGGACCCTAACCCTAAACGATTTCAATCCGGACTACCTGAGCGAATTTTCTCCTCTCATATGTTCCCCTACAGGAGGGTTGCACAATCCTTTTGCACCTGAGGACTGCATATACCATATATGCGGGGCCATGGGCTGCACATATGCCATATATGGGGACCCACCCAACACACAGCTCACTGCAGCTTGGGAGCTTTTGCCTCTCCCAGCCTCCAGTGATCTCCAGCAAGATCGCTGTTTCTGCACCACTACCAAAGGCAAGAAAACAGCAATCCCAGAGGCAGGGTTGCTGGGAGTTCAATCCCCAGTGATCCCCAGCTGTCCTCAGCACTGGAACATTGTTTTTTCCCCTATAGTCGAACTGATCACGTGGGCTGTGGGGGAAGTGGGCATGGTCCCTATGGTTCCACAGGCTGCACACTCCTGCCCTACAGGCTTTTGGGGAGGCCCTTCAAAGATTAGGTGGGTGAGGTCAAGGAGCAGGCCTTTTTGGGTAGGGGTGCTTGTTTTGTGAAGTGTCTGGCGTAGGGAGGTTCACCTAGTTTACTCACTGGTCTCTTTTAGAAAGCTGGTTGATCGTTAATCAGGAAAGCTTTTGCACCAGCAGCTGCACTGGTGTCCTTTTTGTCTCTCTGTATCCAGCACATGCTACACGTAAAGGGATTTCAAAGCTCCATCCACCATGTGCAGACCTGTTTGCATGCATTTCCACATACTGGAGAGGGGTTGGACTGTACTCACAACTTTGTCTTAATTCCTGTATTATCCTTTATGTTAAAATGGTTTCACATATGCAAGTCTTAACATTATTTCCTTCATTAAAACAGTTAAGAACTACATTAAAGTGTTTTGGTAACAACATACTAATTGTTGTCTATTACAACATATTACTCCTCTTGCAACATACCACTCAGTAGGAGGTTCTTCATAATCTTTTGATGTGGAGCAGTATATAAATATTGTTAAATAAATAAATGTATGTATGTATGTTTAATAGATGCCATGTTTTGAAATAGGAGACATTATGGTTTCTTGCCAAAGAACATTTGAGTTCATAGAAGTTTTGTAATACAAGGAATTCCTTTTGGTTTTTCATCTGGAGCTGTGAAGAAACACTTACCTCTACAATAGTTAGCAAAGCTTCTTGGGAATTTCTCATCACCAGCATAGTTTTTTCACAGCATCTAGAAGACATTTTCAAACAAATACCAATTTCTATACTATTTCTGCTATTAATGTCAATACAAGAATATATTTTATTTTTAATGGTAAAAGTAAAGTTTGCAGTCAGCGCTCACTGGACCACATGATATATTGTAATGAACATGGTTCTTCTCATTGGTTACATACTGAGCAGTCCCTCTCTCAAAAAAAGTGAACAGCTGAAATTCTGTTGTACATTTAACACAGAAATGCTTAGAAAGGAGCTGCAATTTACATACTAGACAATTTACCTCCGGAAGACTCCCTCTACACCAGTGATGCCCATCCCATCTACTATATCTCTTGTTAGCCTAAAAGGTACAGTCTCTGGAGTAGGAAGGATTTTGCCCTGTTCAAAAGCAACACCTAATGAAGAGAGAAAAGATTTTTTTTCAGGTTTCAATATACACAAAGTAAGTAAAATTTGAACATTTGATCCGTTGCTTTTATACGTACCTAGATCTATGTGCACGAGTTCTGCACTCTGCTCATCTAACAGAATATTCTGTACATGTCTATCTCCAAGACCAAGTATGTAGCCAACTGAAAGATGGAAGGTCTCAAAATGAAGGCAGAAGTACTTGCATTGCAACTACAGTGATTCAATTGTACCTTTTATTTGCATCTTTATAAAATTACATAAGATCAGCAATAGAGCACATGCAGAATAACTTATCTCAACCAGTTAAAAAAAACTAGTCTGGTTTCTAAAGAGCTGTTTTGTGCACATGCACAGGGTGGGTATTTATTTTCCTTTCCCAGCACAGTCCATTGTATTGCATCAAATGTCACTTCAGAGGGTCCCCTGATTTTCAGCAAAAGGAGTACAAAGAATTCTGCTGGGAAGAGAGGTACTGAAATGCTCAGGGTACATGTGCAGGCAGCCCTTTGGATCCCAGCCTGAGTGAGGATAGAAAATAAACATTTGTGTGCAACTTTCTCCTATATAGAATACCAATTAGTTCCATATAGTGCTATGTCATACTGACAATACACAAACCATTTAAGAAGACCTGTTGTGCAGTTTTGGACAGCAATAAATCTTACTATTAAGATGCTGCTATTAAATGTCTTCCTGGTCAATTCTGAATCCAAAATATATTCATCCACAAATGCCTATTAAAAAAATCAAACTGTGAAGCTAATCAAAAACCTTCTATGCTTGGTGGAACTGTATCAACATTTGATAACTTTCCCCTCTTGATCATGGCATTTTAAACACCATTGAGAAAAAGGATACATAGAAAATAAATTAAATTGAGCTACATTTGGATTTATATTGCTTAAAGAGATGAGAAAAGATCCCACTTTATTGAACAAAAATAGGACAGTCTACCAATTCCTTTTTGTTGATCATTCATCTAGCTTTAAAATAAATGAATAGATTAAATGTAAATAAACTTATGAAGACCTCAATAGAGGTGCATTTAGGAGATACTGAAGAAAATGTGAGATAACTTACACTTAAAGAAGCAAAAGTCAGTTTTATTATTTTGTCTTTCATTCCCTGTCATGGTAATATACCTGAATCAAAACATCTTCAAAAATTAAGGCAACCCTATAGTTGTCAACCCCATCGATTAAAATTTGCCCTCACTTATGCACAAAGTCTATGCACAATGAACTAAGGCATATTGAATCTTGGAAGAACAGTAGGATAAATATACACCAAGAATTACATTTTTAATTGTCAGTTTAAAACCTTTCAGCCTAGCTGAAACTAGTTGAGTAAAAACAGTACTTTTTCAACTTCCCTTCATTGTAGTATTTTTTTAAACCCTCCTCCACCATTTTTTTTTTTGACAGTATCAATCTGCTATTGGGGTCCAATGAGCCATTTAAACTCCTGGCTTGAAATAAAGATACAAGTGGATTTCAAAATGACTCATGTTTAACAGGATAAAATGATTTTACTGGTATCACATTAAAAAAACATGGTATGATAGAAAGACCCAGTTCACATGTCATCAACAACCCATAGTTAACAAACCATGGGTAGGTGAAAATACACTGGGAGTGAGCATACATGCTGATTACCATATGCCCTCCTGCTTCCACTGTGATAAGCAACCCAGAGATGCCCTATCCCTGGGTTGTTTACAGTGACACCCGAACCCAGAACTTGGGTTGTTTGGGGACAAGCAACCCAAAGTTTTAATCCATTGTTTCCCGGGTTGTTGATTGCAGCAGAAGTGGGCAGAAACCCATGATTTGTCAACAGAGAATAGACTCCAGTTAGCGTAGGCATCTGGTGCTTTCACTTTCCTAGCCATTTCAAGAAGGATGCATTGGACCTGATAGCTTAATAAGTTAAACATAATTATTTTTTAAAAACTTAAGAGGTTGGCAGGAGATGAAAAACCACAGGACAACTGATCCCATAGTTGTTGAGGAGTACATGGAGCGTGAAGTATGACACAAGTATTTCAAACAGCTGCTGTGATCCACAGCAACCCGTATTGCCACAACTGATTTAATTTTACCACAGCATTAGGTCTAAAAAAGTACAGGTGATAAAAGCACGACAAAAAGTTAGCCGCATTTTACAATACCTATTGACGAAGTGGCAACACTGCGAGTATACGCCAACCGTTTCTCAAACCACACCGCTGGATCAAGAAACTTTTCCATACAGAAGTAGCGAAATACAGGTTGAAAATTCTGGCATATGTCCATGAAGATGGCATATTTCTCTTCAAAACCTTTCCTTTGCATTTCCTTTGAAGTGAACCAGAAATAATTTAGAGAAGTTGGTTTCCCCCAGTCAAGTTTTGTGTGAAGCTTGCCTTGTACACTGAAGAAACCCATGCTACGGAGATACTGTGAAAAAGGCTTCAGTTTTGCTTGTGGACAGCTGCATTTGTGGCAACACAATGCAAAAAATATGAAACATTTCCCCCCCTCGAAAAATAGATATGCAACTACTGGGCAAGAGAGATACAACTTAAAATGGTAGTGAAGCACTGTTCTGTAATGAACAGAGTGCTGAATATCAGGGTCCTTCCAGACAGAGACAGGGTGACAGCACTACAAAAGCCTTGTCTGGAAGTACTCTAGCAGTAGGACAGACTAAGGTTGAAGTCCCTGCTCTACAGTGAAGCTCGCCAGGGGACTTTGGCTCAGTCACTATCTCTCAGGCTAACTTTCCTCACAAGGTTGTTGTCACAATAAAATGGGGAAAACCCCACATATGTGGCCCTGGATATCTTGGAAAAAGGGCAGGATACAAATGTAGTAGTTGTCGTTATCATCATCATCATCACCGCCACCACCACCACCACCGCCACCACCCATTTCCTGCATTATCAGTTAAAGTTTATCTACTGCCAGAGTCCTCAAATTGTGATACAGGCCTTTCTGTAGAAACACAAGATAGTAGATGCCTTCTACTGGTCTAGTTTTGTTAATGTGATCAGAACAAAAGCATCAGCATTTAACACTGGTTGCTCTGATACCTTTAGGCTGGGATGAGCAGAGGGCAGATCTTGATCTTATGGTAGGTCTCTGGGTGATTAGGAGTGGATCACCACAGGATTTATGACTCTCAATTGTTTAACAAAAGTAGCAACAAAATGACTCCCTCCCAATTTAAATTATATTGCTGACATGAAGAGCTTGGGGTAATCAGGAATGGATTTTTGTGCAGAAAGGCTGTGAGCTCCATTCAGTTCTGGTACTGAAAACAAATTCCTGGGCTCCGAAGTCTTTAACTCTAAGTGTATGTGTTCTGCACCACACTCCAGTTGGTGGATCTCAGGGTGACAGTAAAAAAGGAAGAAGCAGATCCTGCAAACCTGAAGTCTGTCCAACCCTGCTTTAGATACCTTTTCCCCTTTTCTATTTTCTGCTTGTCCCATATCAAGGATTAGGGAAAGTGCTGATGTCATAATCCGGCCTTCATTACACTTGGAAAGGCTCAACCCATTTGTTATCATTGCTTAGGAATGCTGGCCATGACTTGTTAGATATGGTGATTCCCCATTTTTTATTATGAAAAATGGTTTAGGAGCTACAAGATTTGTTCTAAATACTGAACCATAAATGAACTGGGACATGTGCCATGAAGATTCTTTCTGGTTTGGTGTGACTAGGGATGTCAGAGAATTCCGCCACGGATCTTGGTGAGGCCGAATGCCAGTGCATTCACCCCCCCAAAATCTGTGGCGGAACGAAGACCCCCACCCCGCGAAAGGCACGCGAAACGGGACACTCACCTGGTGCCGTTCATGCTGCTTTGCGAATGGCAGCCGCGTCTGCGGCCGCCATTCGCTTCTTCATTATTGTTGTGATAGGCTACATAAATACTTACGTAGCCTATCACGGCTAATGCAGGGACATCATTTGTGTCCCTGCGGAGGCCGTGATAGGCTACGTAAATATTTATGTAGCCTATAATGGCAAAAGACAAGGGCGCAAATGGCGTAGTGGCCGCCATTTGCACCCGTCTTTTGCCGTAATAGGCTACGTAAATATTTATGTAGCCTATCACGGCAAAAAATAGGAACGCAAATGGTGGCTGCCGTAGCCGCCGCCACTTGCGTTCCTTTTTTTGTGCTGTGCTGGGCTACATAAATATATACGTAGCCTATCATGGCAAAATACAGGGATGCAAATGGCGGCGGCTACAGCAGCCGCCATTTGCATCCCTGTGCAGCCCAGCGGCCGGATGTCCGGCTGGAGGGGGCCCCGGCCGGCGGCTCCGCGGAGTTGCTGCGGAGCGGAGCCAGCCGGGGAGAATTTCAGGGGGAGGGACGGAGCGCCTCCCCCGCACTGTGAATGTCACCCTTTGAAAAGGTAAGTGTCTTTCGTACATCCCTAGGTGTGACACAGGCATCCAAGAGTGGGTTAACTCCCCCTACTGCCCTGAAAAGGCAGGGATCATGTGACCTAAATCTTTAGGCTTTTTTTTTTTTTAATTTATCGTATTTTTATCCCACTCCTCAGCCAAAAAATGCTCCCAGAGCAGCTTACAATCAACGAACAAAGAAGACAGTCCCTGCCCTCAGGCTTACAATCTAAAAAAGACATGACACACAAGGAAAAGATGATGGGGAGCGAAGGGGAAAAAAATTACATAGACTGTCAGCAGGGCTGGTGGGATGGCCCTACTCCCCCCTCATTTCCCAAAGGAGAGGCAGTCCATGTGGAGCAGGCCCTGATGTTCCCTTTGCCTGCTCCTGTCTCCCTTGCTCCTTCTTCTTCCCCAGAGGGCCATGGATGTCAGTTAGCTCTGTGGGGGTGGGGGTGAGGTCCAAATGGAGCAGGCTAGGTGTGGATACACTCCATCTCCAGTTCCATCTGTGGCTGAACTCTGAAGAGAGTGAAACTAGCAGAAAAAAAAAATTGTGGCAGTGAAGAAAAAAGGAAAAGTGGGAGGGAGCCAAGAGGCTTCTGTTCCCCCCTCCCCCCAGGAGAAAAGGCCTAGCACAGGCTAGAACATGACTGTGGTGTACAAATGTAGGGGCTCCTAAGAGACCAGAGAACCTGTGAATAACCCATCCACTTGTTGAGTGGGTGTGTAGTTTGGATCAACTGTGGGATGTGTACTCCTAGCCAAACTGACTCATAGGGTGGGGGAAAAGTAGAAGTTATGGTGGCTGAGTCTAGGACAGGAGAAGGACATGCTGTAGCACCTTTCTTCCAAATGCTGCAGCACCTTTCTTCCAAATGCTGCCTCGGCGGATGAAAACGTATTTAACTTGCAATGTCTAATGCAGGTATTTGGTATAGCCCAGGGTGCTGCCCTGTAGGTTTCTGACATGAGCTCTTTGGTGGAAATGCTGCAAATGTGGTCACTGCTCTTATGGAGTGGGAGGTGACCTAGAATGGTGTGATAAGATGGTGATGCAGGCTTCTAACTATCTGGCTAAGATGGAGCTCAATGCCTTGACCCCTAAGAAAATGGGGTTGAAGGAAACATAAAGTGTATCCATGTGCTTGAAAGACACAGTCCTTGCATGAAATCTGGAGCTCGACCAAGGAGGCTTGATATCCTATAGTCTCTGAGCAAGAGAAACTTCTGTTGATACAAAAGGAAGAGAAAATGTGCCTTTGCTGCCACTTTTCCTCATTCCTCTGGGAAGAGGGCATAGCCTTACACTTCTCTTTTGTTTCCACAAGGACATCCTTGAGAGCATTCTCACTGAAAAGGTGGGCTCCTTTGAAGGAAACCAATGCCAGGTTATACTAGGAGAATAATATTCCAGTGCTTTAGCCATATCAATTATCTGGCTACAGCCTGCAGTACACCTAGCAGAAAAAGTACAGTCAGCTGTGACACCCGCTACAAAGGAATAACCCTTGACTATCTTAAAGAGAGTCTTATGTATGGTAGAGCAATCCTGATCATTATTCTGAAGAAAGCTTTCTACCCAAAGGAGGGAAGTTCTAGCAAAGAACAACAATGCAGATGAGGCCCAGAAGGCTAAGGCTGATTCCTCATGTGTTTTCCTGAGGGCCAAATCTGAGCTTCTCTCGCCTGGATCTTTAAGGGGAGGTGTCCCTATCCTTGGGTACAATAGTCCCTGATAGAAGGATTGCCACAAGAGTGTCCATTAGTGGTACTTTTAACTCCTCCATAGTGTGCTGAGGACGGGAATATAATTTTGGAGCAATGCCAGTGGCCTTTCTATGTTGGGGTGAGATGGCCCACTCTGCCTTCATCACCTTGTCCAAGGCTGAAGGGAAGGGCACCTATATTTATTAAGAACCTTGGGCTCTGGGAATAGAGCAGCCACATGAGTGGTCTCTGGAGAAACAGAGACCTGGCAAGAGGTTGTTTGTGGAAGATCCTATGGAGCTGACTGCAAGCCCAAAGAGGAGATTGTCTTTGTGAATTGAGGAATGTGATCCTCTCCACTGAAAAGCCCAGTGCTAGCACTACCTCATTTAAACTGTGATCTGACCATTCCCCATCCTCTTTATCCAATAGATTGGGTGGGGGGGGTAGGTGTGGGATCTTTGGGCACAGAACCAGAATCAGCAAGGGATCAACCTGATTCGGCATCCACCTCATTCCAACTATAAGAGATTGTCTTAAAGGGCACCCAGCCGGGAAGCGGGTGATGATTAGGGGTGTCTTGAGCTGCTGACTCTGAGGAGTGGGGAACAGTTGCCATGAGTTATGCAGTAGAAGCCTTGGATTTCTGCTGGGGGTTTGTTTTAAGGCCCTGACTGGATGCTTGTTTGGTTATTTGTCAGATCTGGGGGAAGGGAGAAGAGTCTGAGGAAGAAGATTCCTAACTGCCCGTTTTTTGGTAATGCCTCTGCTCATTCTGCTATAGCAGCTGATCTGTAAAGTCACTAATCACAGCCTGCTCAATGTTTTGGATAAACTGATCCTCCATAATCTGATGATGAAACAGTGGGTTAGCAGCCTCGGTAGAGGGAAGATGGCTTTGGATGTTCTTCGTGAGTTGGAAGCGGCTTAACACTGGAGATGAAGCCAGGCAGATCTATGCCTCTCTCCATAAGGGGAGAGGAGCTGGGCTGGCATTCCCTGTGAAACTACATCATCTGGTGGGCAGACTTAGAATCGTGCCATGAACATTGCTGCCAAAATGGTGCTTTGTTTCGGGATGAAAAGGAACAGGGCCAGGGAAGAGTCTCCCCCCCCCACACACACACACACACTCCTTGCTCATGCTCCTGATTCCAGAAGAGGGATTCCTTACATGGCTCCTGCTCATCCCCCACCCCTAGATGGCCCCAACAGCAACAGTCACTGACCTGAATAGGGCCCGGAGAAGGATCCTTTCTTCCCTGGCAGATGACATGCCAAGGGATATTGCAGGTGGGCCCCTGTGGTGGCAGGCCAGGCAGCACACTGGGTACAGCAACTGCAGAGGGCGCAGTGCAAGAACTCTCAGGAGTCCCTGAAACCACTTGCTCCACTCTGCTCCTCATAATGAGGATGTGCTGTTTAGCTGAATGCATTGCTTTTTTGCCTGATCTTTTCTCCATCAGGGACATGAATCAAAGCAAAGGAAGGAAAGAAGGGGCAGACAGAGAACCATGATGAGAGGAGAATCCAGAAGGAAGACCTTGTTTGTTTGTAATAACAAAAGAGAATAGAGGAGAAAGTAAGAATGTGTTTTTAAGAGAGAGGCTTTGAAAAAAATAATGGAAGCAGATTATAGGAAAAGTTAAAGATCCTGAGGGATTATAGCAATAGCAAGGAGCTCCGTCCTGAGCAAAAGGCAAGGAAGAACTGCAGGTGGAGTCTGTCTGCACAAAGCCTGGAGTAAAAATCTAGATCCCATGAGCCCCGTCTTTCCTGGATGGTAGGAGAAGTTAACTCACTGTTGGATGCCTCTCTCACACCAAACAGAAACAGTTGACCATGGTATCCTCCTGGACCGCCTGGAGGGGTTGGGCATTGGAGACACCGTATTACGGTGGTTCCGGTCCTTCCTCTCTGGCACTTACCAGAGGGTAACACTGGGAGAGGAGGTTTCGGACCCATGGCCACTCACTTGTGGGGTGCCACAAGGTTCCATCCTCTCCCCGATGCTATTTAACATCTATGTGAAGCCGCTGGGGGCTATCATCAGGAGGTTTGGGGTGCGGTGTCATCAATATGCGGATGACACACAGCTCTACCTCTCATTCAAATCTTCACCAAGGTTGGCTGTAGAATCCCCGTCCAAATGTCTGGAGATGGTGAGTGGCTGGATGGGGAAGAATAAGCTGAAGCTGAACCCTGACAAGACCAAGGTACTTTTGGTGGGAGACAAGAGGAGGTTGGGGGATGTTGACCTGGTGTTGAATGGGGTACAGCTACCCTTGAAAGACCAGGTCCGCAGCCTGGGGGTCATTTTAGACTCCCAGCTGTCCATGGAGGCTCAGGTGTCAGCTGTGAGCCAGACATGGCTGTACCAACTCCATCTGATACAGCGGCTGCGCCCCTACCTTCCCGACCATCTGCTCCCATCAGTAGTACATGCCCTGGTCTCCTCTCGTTTAGACTACTGTAACGTGCTCTACGTGAGGTTACCTTTGAAGACAGTTCGGAAGCTGCAGCTGGTACAGAACGCGGCAGCTCGCCTGATTAAAGGCAGCTGCCGGCGAGATCAAATCACTGCAGTGCTGAAGGAGTTGCACTGGTTACCACTTGTTTTCCGGGCCAAATTCAAGGTGTTGGTTTTGACCTTTAAAACCCTGTATGGTTCCGGCCCAGCCTATCTTAAGGAGTGCCTCCAGCAATACCAGACAGGCCGCTTAACAAGTTCAGCCCCGGATGGCCTTCTCTCTGTCCCATCCGCCAGGACAGCTAGGCTGGTGAGGACAAGGGAGAGGGCCTTCTCTGTGGTGACCCCCACTCTGTGGAACTCCCTCCCTAGGGAACTCCGCCATGCCCCCTCTTTAATGAGCTTCTGCCACGTATTAAAAACGTGGTTGTTCAGGCAGGCATTCGGGGTGGGTTAGGGTATTTTTTATGATGTTTTTAATGTAGAATTCTATTGTTTTAACTGTTTTGTTGTTGTACATCGCCCAGAGTGGCTGGGTGACCAGCCAGATGGGCGATTAATAAATTTAATAAATAAATAAACAAACAAACAAACAAACCACTTTCATGCCCTGTGTTGCATTATTGGCAGCACAGTACTGAAGTCACATGGCATTCATTACCTATTAATTCAGGAACTACTATGCATCCTGATCCATAGTTTTAGGAGTTTAATCCCTCTCATGCTGACAACCCGATTTCTCTTAATCTAGGACTCCATGATCCTACACATATGGAGCAGCACTAAACAGAGAACAAGTGATTAATTTTCTTCTGACTCACCATCATTTTCTTTTGGCAGTCTAGGCTACTATAGTCCTTTGGCCTATATCGTTTGTGAGCACTGTTGTCAGGATTGACAAGGAAATCACCCAGAGGAATTGTTCCTGTACACCACTCTAAGACACCACTTCTTTGAGAGAGGGGAACCACCTAAGAAATAACCAGACACATGTTAATTGGCATAACTAACCATGGTTAATTCAAATATAGTTCCTTTGTAACCATGGCTTGCTAACCTTGATCAGCTGTTAATCTAGGAAAGGGAACAGAGGAGAAAAATCTCTCCAGAGAAGTGAGGCGAGGGAGAGCACATGTTCATGACACTAGCTCTCAGTTTTAAAGCTGTGGTTTGCAAGGAAGGAAAGATTATCATCTCAATAGTACAGCACAGGCTTTGTGTGCGGAAGGTCCCCAAAACTGACTCCTCTGCAGGATCTCATGCAAGCAAATACTGGGAAAGATGTTGATGCTGGAGAGCCACTGCCCATCAGAGGAGACCACACTGAGCTAAAAGTATCAATGTCCTTACTTGGTATAATGCAGCTTCATATGTTAGAGGAGAAGTGTGGCTCAGTGGCAGAGCACATGCTTTGCATGCAGAAGGCACTGGATTCAATTCCTGCTATCTCTAGCAGTAGGCGCTGAGAAAGGTCCGCTACTACTCAAGGGTAGATGCTTAGCTGGGCTAGAAGGGCTAATGGTCTAATTCTACCTGAGGCAGCTTCATTATATGTTCAAGGAGCCCACATTATGACTGCGGCAGATTACTTGGATGCAACAGCAGGAAAGCTTGCCTTATATCTGCGGATGGTCAGTTTTCTCTTTCTGGTTTCAGTATTTTGCTGGAGCAGGGTATTGCACATCTGGAAAACCTGCTGCATAACAGCATCCTGTCTCAGGTCATCAAGGCCCTTTAAGGGATTCAAGAAAAGCAATGACATAGCAACTTTCCTGGCATATCAGTTGAACACTAATAAAGAAGTAATTCATACAGCTTGAAACTATGCATATTTACTCAGAAGCAAATGGAACTTAGTGTGCCGAGCACCAGAACCTTAAGCAGCAGGAAAAGTCTCCTCACAACACTGTATCCAAGACAAAGCTATCACATTATGCACAATGTGATTGACAATGCTATTGTCACGTTATCTTTAGTTTGGGAGAA
This sequence comes from Heloderma suspectum, assembly GCF_057233095.1. Taxonomy (NCBI): domain Eukaryota; kingdom Metazoa; phylum Chordata; class Lepidosauria; order Squamata; family Helodermatidae; genus Heloderma; species Heloderma suspectum. The sequence continues at coordinate 30,357,965 of NC_139460.1, read as the reverse complement.
CTGCTCAGAGGCTTGGAAACACTTTGTTTTGTAAATAAAATATTAATAAAAATGCTTAAGGCCATCCTTTCTTTCATCACTGCATCAGCTGCCTACTAATTTTCCACTGTTTTACCTCACAGCACCAAAGTATCTTGAACCGTAATACAGAATAAACTTGTCAATCTCCACCTAAAAGAAGGTTCAAATCCACAGGCACATGTGGTGGAGTCCTTGTGCAACTATGCCATCCCAAAGTGGTGCTGGAGGGAGGGGGAAATCACATGTTTGCATGCATACCCATATCAAAATCTTTCTCCAATGTGGAGAGAGAGTTTTAACATCAGGGAGAAGGTTGTACATTCTAACAAGAAATTCACCATACCTATTCTGAGCCTGTGAGAAGGTTTTACTACATGAGTGCCTGCACATTTGAACAACATCTAAGACTCTGTTCAGACATTGTGCTATTCTTTACCAAATTTTGATTTGGCAATCTGAGAGTGATATCTGAACTGGGCCTAATAAACTGCTTAAGAGTTAAAAACTCAATATTCTGTATTCAGCTGACAACTTTCTCTGACTCTGTGAAATGAACACAGAATGCAAAACGCAGAACTCACCTTGACAAGTTGCCTCCTCTCTCTCCCATCTGATCCAATACAATCTATTATTTTTGGTAGATTAACTCCTCCTGCTAAGCGAAATTCTGGCTTGAATGACCTTATCGTAACCAAATTTTCATACTTCCCACTCGGATCCACCTAAAATCATAAATAAATTTAGATACTGCTTTATCACATTCATTGCAATTACAGCCATTTCTCCATTACCAGCAGGAATTGTGCAGCCTTCTGAGCAATACTTGCTACAATTTCTCTGCTGCTCTGTTCCAGACAAATTGACGCGCACTAACATGACTGCATGAGGATTATTATCAAGTAAGAAGCCAGTTTCATTTACCTTAATTTCCATGGTAGGTACAACAACATCTTCTAAATTCTTTAGCTTAGTAATAGGTTGATCAGAAGGGATGTTTATGCCTCCTGCATAAATAATACATGCATTATATCAAATGCCAACATATTTGTTGCTGCGTGAACTATTATATGGCTTTCAAGACTAGTAGCCCATATCTCATTGGAAAGGCAACACACTGGGCACTAGTCTATGAAGAAGCAGTTTAAAATATGTCTTTGATATTAGTAAAAATATTCCAAAGAGCTTAACAGCTATCTACCAATCTGTTCTAAATAATGTTTATGGCCTGGTTCACACATAATGACCATCTACCGGATAGGGTGAGTACAGGTTGTTGTTCAATAGTGAGTTGTTGTTGAATCGTGGATTATCATTATGTGTGAATCCTGCACTATGGTTTGACTAAGAGCTGTTAACAACAAACAACCCAGGAAAAGAACCCATAGTTTGTTGCTGGGTTCTAAACTCTGGGTTGTTCGTGGTTAACAACTCATAGTTAAACCATGGTGCAGGATTCGCAGATAACAACAACCCACAATTCAATGACAACCCGTACTCTAGGTTGTTATTATGTGTGAACCAGGTCTATGTGTGTGTTGTTTCAATATACTAGAATTTATATTTACACAAACCGAACATAGTTAACTGGATAATAAATACCTTCATAGCATATAACAGTCATAGATACTATACTTGACGTGAAACTCCATGGAGAAGGAAAATAATACTTTTCACAAAATTAATCACATAGCTTGAACTAGAGGTGAGTGCTATCAATCAAGCTCCCATCCCGATGATGTCTTCCCCAAATTCTTACTTCTGAGTGATTTCCAGGGATTTGCATCCATGTTTGCTAAAGAGATATAAGCGTCACAAAGGCTTTCAACATTTACCACCATATCGGCTCTTTTGTGTTTTATAATGTTAATTATATTGCTAGCAGCCTCCGTTCGATCCTATAGGACAAAATGATAAATATTGCTTAAAGGACAAATTGTACCTTCCACATATTTCAGATTAAAATCAAATCAAAGGGGATATTAGGAAACTGGACAAAGTGCTGAAGGGCAAATTCACTGCAACCCTGACAACATGGAAAACAGAGTCCCCAACTGTAAGACTTACTATGCAAACAAAAGACTTTTTCACAGCCTAACACACCCCAAATGCAGTTCAATTAAAGTACCATGTCAAGAGCAGAAGTTTCTTTTGGTGTGTTTTTAGTTAGTCTGTTTCTTCTGGCTGATTCTGGTTTTTTCAGGAGTTCGTCCTTGTTGGCATTTGCCAATGCCAGGATTATAAACAAAGTGTGATGTGGATGATCTAGAGAAATTCTAGCTATAAGCTATTAAAAGAAAGATATTGGGAAAGTTATTTTTTAAAAATATACAACTAAAACTTTCACTGTGATCTAAACATTAAGACAAGTCAATGGCTCTATAGTAATGCTAAAGGTGATTTAGTACTACATTGATCTTCATGTTTCAAATATCACATGGGGTACTTTATCGTGGAAACTTCAAAATGTTGTAACTAAAATCCATGCTTTAATGTTCTCAACAAAAATGGAACTGAAAAACTTTACCTCCAATGGTACCTTATAGAAAGACTTAGGGAGCAATCCTATGGCCACTAGACACTGTCTAGAGCACCATACAATTTTTCAGTTTCTGGGAACTGAGCTCGGACCCAGGGTGGTTCTTTTTGTGCCACCTTCTTCTCTGTGTTTGGGAACAGAGCACAGAGAAGGTGAAAAGGGGGTGGTCCGGGGGATGGGACCATGGAAGCCTCTTTATGAAACTTCCTATGCGCCATGCAGCCTCCCCCCTTCCCACTCCGACACCCCTGGCTAGATGCACAAACTTGCACGTCTAGCCAAATATTCAGGGTGGCCGGAGTACGGAGGAGAGGATTCCCTCCATGCTCTGGCTGCCCTGCATTGGACAGGCGTCAGCCTCCGTGTTTGGAAGCTGACATCTATCTCCATAGGATTGCACCCTTAAATAGCCCAATCCTATGCATGTTTACTCAGATATAAGCCTTACTAAGCTCAGTGCAACTTACGCCCAAGTGTACATGGGATTACAGCCTAAAGCTGCCATTCTATCACACCTACTTGGGAGTAAATTCAACTGAAGTAAGTGGGGTTTACTTCTAAGTAAATACACATAGATCAGGCTGTATGGGTCATAGCAACTAGAACTTTATATACTTCTCTTTAATAGCCAGCTTGGCTATTACCAAGCTGGCTATTACTGCTGGGCATGGTAATTACTATAGATAGCAAATAGCCCCACCCAAACAAACTAAAGGATTCAGCAATATGCAAAAGTACATGCCATTTCAAATTCAGACCCCTCAAAGGGGCAACCCCAGCCCCAAATTGCTTGTTGAGGACTGTGCATGCTTGTTCTTCACCACTTGTGTTCCCTCAGCAGTAGGTGGAGGGCTCAGATGCACATATATGTCATTTTTGTGTTTCCCCCCTCAAAGCCAAGCAAAGAAGGGTGAGACAAAGGGAAGCCATGAGCAAAGGTGAAGGGGAGAAAAAAGCACTGGACAAGTGTCAGAAGAGCTGGGGACAGAGCTGGGGAAGGGAACAGACATGACAATGCTCAAAATGGAAAGGAAGAAGTTACAAGGGGAGGAGAAAGCAGGAACCAAGAGGAGAGTCACAGAAGAAGAAAAAGACTGAACAAGCAACTGAGAGAATAGGGAGAATGCTGGGGACACCTGTAGTTCTCCTGAGCAAAGCATAACGTTAGCCCATGAAAAAGGCATACATCCTGCTTGGTGAGAGGCCCTCAGATGCCCCCACCCTGCAATCCAGAGCCAACAGCCCCTCCTCAGCCACAGTTTTGGTAACATATGCACACCAAGGATACACTGCAGCATTCTATTGCGTGTACAAGTACAACTACTACTCGTTTATACCTAACGTGGTCAATATACAGTAGCTCAGTTTGTGAGATAATAAATCAAAAGTAGCAGCAAATAATAAAATAGCTTAAATATAATGTAATACTAAAAAATTCTTGACATCCAGGCAACCTATATCTATGCAAATATAAGTGCTATACAAAAAAAAATTAAGACATATTTGCATGTTGGATGAAGAGGCTTTAAGACTGAAGATGAATTACATTATTCAAAATGTGATGAAATTCCATCGCTTTGGTTCCCATTCGAGCAGCCAGTTGGTACATCAGAGGCAAGAACTTGTAGGATGGTATTTTCTTTGCCTCATTCTGTTATATAGCAGAAGAGCATGTAATAAAGAAAAAAAGGCAGAAGAGAGTATTTATTAGTTAAACACACCTGCATGTATGGACACATGTCATTACATTACAAGATTGTTTCCAAAGCATTATGAATGCCAGACACAAATGGCTATTATTTTCTTACGGCAGTATTACTATATTATATACTTCTCACTCAATTATCAGGTGAATACTTGAACATGTCAAAGTCTTACTAGACCTCTGTCATTACAGAAACTGTACCAATTGGGTACTGGGGTTAAATGTACTCCAACAAAGAGATACAAATAAAATACCTGGTGGAAGTGATTAAGCATGACACCATTTGCAAGAGAAAAAAAATCATGCCTTTACTGAGACCTTCCTTTTTCTAGTAAAACAATATAGTTGCATATAAGTCAATATAAGTCACCGGGGTCAATAATACTGCACAGTGTATAGAACAAAAATCTACACAAATGGTATGTGGGGTTTAACTGACTCCACAGTATTTTAAACATTAAAAAACACACTTACATATTTATTTATTACATTTCTATATTGTCCAATAGCCAATGCTCTCTGGGCAGTTCACAAAAATTAAAACCACAAAGTACAGAATAAAAACAGTATAAAATATAACCTGATTGTACCAGTTACACAGGTATAACGGTGTAACAATCATGAGATGAGAATAACCGGTAACAACAAACCTCACTGTTGTAACCATAGCACAAACTACCTGAGCAGCCTTATGCACATTTACATTTCATGACTGCATGATTAAGACAGACAAAATGGAGGGGGGGTTGGTTTGACATCACTGCAAAAAATGGCGGCTTAATCTGTGCCTCCAATCCCCACCACAGACACTTTCAAGTCTAGGGACACCAAAAGCAGCGGAAATTGACAACACTGGCTGAAATCTGACAGGTCATGTTTCGGAGCCCATCAACACAACAAAAGAGTGGAGCTGAAGGGCCTTTAAAGACAAGAAAAAGGCACTGAATCAGCTCTTCTCTGGATGAAGATAACAATCTCAGCATGGCACCTAATCAACCCAAGATGACGGGGAAAAACCCCTTTAACAAAAATCTCAGGACAACTGCAGGAACTTAAGAGGGAACTCAAAGTTGACTAGTCTACTGCTCTTAAACGATTAGAAGAAAAAATACTGGGCCTGACAGACACACAGTAACTGAAATCTCAAAAACAGCTGGTGAAGCACTTGACATGGGAATAAAGAACCAAATTGATATGGAGATTTTAAAAAAACGAAACTTCCAATTGCAAAAATGGCTCCAGGATCTAGAAATTCGCAGCATTCATCAAAACCTGCATATTAGAGGACTGAAAGTATCTGTTGTTCAGCAGGAATGAACAACTACAATGATAAAGTTACTAAATATAATCTTCCCAGATACAGCAATTGCAGTATGTGATATTGAGAGGGAAAATCTCAAGAAGACAGCCAGCCAAGAGACATACTTTGTTAATGGAGCCATAAAAGATAAAATACTGAAGGCAGCTAGAATTCTGAAGAACATGGAATATGAAGGCAGTAATTTACAATTCTTTCACCATGTATGCCCTGAAACCCTGCAAGGCAGATATAATGTGCCAATTGACGAAGAAGATGCAAATAAAGCAGACAATTAAAGCAGGAATTCTAAATGGTCGAGGATGCCAAGGAGACCCCATCTGATTCACAAGAAGAATTTACCAGCAAACGAAGAAAATAACTCATGAATACTTATCCGACATTAGACCATCATCATCATGCACGATGATGCACGACTGACTCCCTGGCTGAGGTGCTTGAGTGGTCTCTGATGTGCGTGTGCAGTCCCCTAACTTACTGGTGTTGGGGGACTTCAACGTACATTCGGAGGCCATCCTCACAGGAGCACCTCGGGACTTCATGGAGACCATGGCCTCCTGGGAGCTGCACCATATTCTAACTGGGCCCACCCATGTAGCCGGTCATGCACTAGACCTTGTGTTTGTTTCTGGAGAAGTGGGGAGTGATCTGGAAGTCGGGGGTATATCCACCACCCCCTTGTCATGGTCAGATCACTATCTGGTGACGTTGGACTTCTCGGTTCCACAACCCCTCCGCAGGGGTGGAGGACCCATTAAAATGGTCCACCCCAGGCGTCTTATGGATCCAAATGGATTCCTGAACGCACTTGGGGATTCTCTGGGGCATGCCAACGGCCACTCGGTCGAGACCCTGGTGGGTGGCTGGAATGCCGCAATCACTGGGGCATTAGATCAGGTGGCTCCGAAACGCCCTCTCCCCCTGAACAGGGCTCGGACTGCACCATGGTTCAATCCGCGGTTACGAGCTCTGAAACAGGAGGTGAGATGGCTAGAGCGCCGGTGGCGGAAGTCTCGCTCCAAAGACGATCAGACACGGGCTAGAGCTGTATCTTCAGCCTATCACGTGGCGGTGAAGGCAGCAAAAAAGGAATATTATGCTGCCTCCATCGCGTCTGCAGAGTGCTGTCCCAGGAGGCTGTTCCAAGTGGTCCGGAGCCTGGTCGGTCCTGTGGCTCCGGAACCACTGGAGCATTCTAAGGCCTCCTGTGAGGCCTTGGCAAGGCACTTTGCAGATAAAATTGATCAGATTAGGTGTGTTACTCTGCATGCTGTGGATACAGTTAGTGAGCAAGAGGCGGCCTGTGGCAAACCGGTTTTGTGGGATCGGTTCCAGCTTCTTCCTCCTGATGAAGTGGACAAAGTGCTTTCATTTGTAAGGCCGACCACCTGCTTACTTGATCCTTGCCCATCTTGGCTCATTATGAGCTGCAGAGAGAGACTGGGTGAGGGGATCAAGGTGGTGGTGAACGCCTCCCTTGAGGAGGGAGTGATGCCATCAGCCCTCAAGGAGGCAGTGATAAGACCGCTCTTAAAGAAGCCCTCCTTGGATCCTCAAGTTTTGAACAACTTTCGCCCAGTCTCAAATCTGCCACTTTTGGGCAAGGTGATTGAGCGGGTGGTGGGGTGCAGTTGAAGGCACACTTGGAAGAAACTGATTATCTAGACCCATTTCAGTCGGGCTTCAGGCCTGGGCATGGGACAGAAACGGCCTTGGTCGCCTTGGTAGATGATATGAGGAGGGCTCTGGATAGGGGTGAATGCTCCTTCCTTGTTCTCCTCGACCTCTCAGCGGCTTTCGATACCGTTGACCATGGTATCCTCCTGGACCGCCTGGAGGGGTTGGGCATTGGGGACACCGTATTGTGGTGGTTCCGGTCCTTCCTCTCCGGCAGGTACCAGAGGGTAACACTGGGAGAGGAGGTTTCAGACCCGTGGCCACTTACTTGTGGGGTGCCACAAGGTTCCATCCTCTCCCCGATGCTATTTAACATCTATGTGAAGCCGCTGGGGGCTATCATCAGGAGGTTTGGGGTGCAGTGTCATCAATATGCGGATGACACACAGCTCTACCTCTCGCTTAAATCTTCACCAAGGTTGGCTGTAGAATCCCTGTCCAAATGTCTGGAGACGGTGAGTGGCTGGATGGGGAGGAATAGGCTGAAGCTGAACCCTGACAAGACCGAGGTACTTTTGGTGGGAGACAAGAGGAGGCTAGGGGATGTTGACCTGGTATTGAATGGGGTACGGCTACCCTTGAAAGACCAGGTCCGCAGCCTGGGGGTCATTTTGGACTCCCAGCTGTCCATGGAGGCTCAGGTGTCAGCTGTGAGCCGGACAGCGCTGTATCAACTCCATCTGATACGGCGGCTGCGCCCCTTCCTTCCCGACCATCTGCTCCCATCGGTAGTACATGCCCTGGTCTCCTCTCGTTTAGACTACTGTAATGTGCTCTACGTGGGGTTACCCTTGAAGACGGTTCGGAAACTGTAGCTGGTACAGAACGCGGCGGCTCGCCTGATTAAAGGCAGCCGCCGGCGAGATCACATCACTCCAGTGCTGAAGGAGTTGCACTGGTTACCAGTTGTTTTCCGGGCCAAATTCAAGGTGTTGGTTTTGACCTTTAAAACCCTATATGGTTCTGGCCCAGCCTATCTTAAGGAGCGCCTCCAGCAGCACCAGACAGGCCGCTTAACAAGATCAGCCTCGGATGGCCTTCTCTCTGTCCCATCAGCCAGGACAGCTAGACTGGTGGGGACGAGGGAGAGGGCCTTTTCTGTGGTGGCCCCCACTCTGTGGAACTCCCTCCCTAGGGAACTCCGTCATGCCCCCTCTTTAATGAGCTTCCGTCATGCATTAAAAACGTGGCTGTTCAGGCAGGCATTTGGGGTGGGTTAGGGTATTTTAGAAAATGTTTTATTGTAGAATTTTATTGTTTTAAACTGTTTTTATTGTATGTTGTACATCACCCAGAGTGGCTGGGTGACCAGCCAGATGGGCGATTAATAAATTTAATCATCATCATCATCATGGCGATCACTCGTGACCGAGTAAGATTGTCTTCCAGAGACAAAGTCTTAGCAGTGGGTCTGCAGGTGGCTGTGAAGGCCGGTTCTGGATCTACACAGCCTCCCACAGTGAGGACATAGGTTTCCAGGTGGAAGGCGGTCACGGTGAGGGTTTGCTTGATGTGCCTTCTGCTGAGCTCGTTTCTCCCTTTCGTTCTGTACTTGTGCTTCTTCAAAGTCCATAGCGCCTTTAATATAGGCTGACCTCCAGTTGGAGCGCTCATGAGTTACAGCTTCCCAGTTCTCAATGCATTTTTTAGATTAGCGTTAAGAACATCTTTAAATCTCTTTTGCTGTCCACCAATATTCCGTTTTCCATTCATAAGTTGGGAATAGAGTAGCTGCTTTGGAAGATGATAATCAGGCATTCGAACAACACGGCCGATCCAGCAAAGTTGATGTTGGAGAATCATTGTTTCAACGCTGGTGGTCTTTGCTTCTTCCAGTACGCTGACATTAGTCCATCTGTCTACCCAAGTAATTTGCAGAATTTTTCCGAGGCAGAGTTGGTGGAATCTTTTGAGAAGTTGGGAGTGGCATTTATAGATGGTCCATGTTTCACAGGCGTACAGTAAGGTTGGTGGAATCTTTCGAGAAGTTGGGAGTGGTATTTATAGATGGTCCATGTTTCACAGGCGTACAGTAAGGGTGGTAGTACAATGGCTTTGTAAACAAGCATTTTGGTCTCCCTGCGAATGTCCCGATCCTTCAACACTTTATGCTTCATTCGGGAGAATGCTACACTCGCAGAGCTCAGGCAATGCTGAATTTCAGTGTCGATGTCAGCTTTTGTGGAGAGATGGCTGCCAAGGTAAGAAAAGTGATCGACATTTTCCAACATCACACTGTTAAGTTGGATTGATGGCACTACAGAGGGAGTTTGTGCTTGCTGGTAAAGCACTTTGGGGGTTTTTTATGTTAAGTGAGAGGCCAAGCTTTTCATATGCTTCTGCGAAGATGTTTAGGATAGTTTGGAGATCTTCCTCTAAGTGTGCGCAGATTACGTTATCACCAGCATATTGAAGTTCTATGACAGAGGTTGTAATTACCTTACTTTTTGCTTTCAGCCTACTGAGATTAAAAAGTTTTCCATCTGTTCGATATATGATTTCTACACCAGTGGGAAGTTTCCCTTCAACAAGGTGTAGAATCATAGCGATGAAGACAGCGAATGTCAGGAGTGCCCTATCTGCCTCTTGCAGTTCCCACCAATAGCCAACTCAGGACACAGATGATGAGGAATTCTTTCCAAGACTTTATTCCTTTATAACTCTTTCAGAATACTAGTTGCTAGGGCCAAAGCAAGGAACAGCACTGGGGAAAGATAGCTGAGTAGCCTAAGCACCAGGTAAGGCAGTTGGTCCCCGTTTGAAGGAGAACCATGGGAAGACCCTGAACTTATGGGCTAGGGAGAGATCCTCCCTCTTTACCTTGGGTCCTCGGGTTGCGACCGTTGTTTGAGCGCCAAACGAGCACAGTGCCTCCTTTCGGCGCCCTCCATCTGTCGCTGCTCCCTGCGTCTGCGCCGAGCATCCAGCAAGCCCGCCTCCAGCGCTCTCTCACTGCCAGGGTCACTATCTATCCTAGGAATGCTGGCAGGAGGAATCTCTGCCAGCTGCTGTGCTTGTGAGAAATGAGCGAGCTCCTCTCCCACGGATTGCTGTTCCTCCTCAGAATAAGAACTGCTCTGGGGCTCTATTGGCTCAGTTTCCACCCTGACAGCGAATAAGGTTGGAGCAATGACGCATCCCTGTTTAATGCCTGATCCCACTTTGAATGGATCACTTTGAGAGCCATTGTTATCCAAGATTGTTGCTGTCATGTCGTCACGGAGGAGCCGCAAGATGTTCACAAATGTATTGGGGCATCCAGTTTTCAGAAGGATGGTCCAGAGAGCAGTACGATTTACAGTGTCGAAGGCCTTAGTGAGATCAATAAACGCCATGTACAGGGGTTGCTTTTGCTCCCTGCATTTTTCTTGGAGCTGTCATGCGGTGAAGATCATATCCACTGTCCCCCTGGAAGGGCGGAAGCCATTTTGGGATTCAGGGAGGATGTCTTCTAAGATAAGTAGAAGGCGGTTAAACAAAGTAGAACAAGGGACTTGACCCAGCAAAAGTGACTGCTGCAATATACGATATCCTAGAAAAGTATTGGTATAGTTTATTATATAATCTGTGGTGGGGAAAATGGCAGCAGGGGGGATGTCTTCACTCTCTAGCCTTTTCTTGCTGGGGCGAAGGCGTTAAGCTCCTTAGCATGGGTGTACTAAGAAAAAGTACCCCATCTGACAAGACCAGCCCTGAGGTTAAGGGGAAGTTTGTGTTGTTTGTTGTTAATATGTTAATGTTTTCATTACAGGAGAGTCAATATGCAGAAAATGGGGAAAATAATTTCTATACAGTAGGTATTATATGCACAGGTAGCTTGAATAATCTGTCTAGCAATATAAGATGAATGATATAAAGTCATTATCTCATTAAATGATATTATGTCATTTAATGTTAGAGGGCTAGGAACTCCTATAAAGCATAAGAGAATGCAAAACATATGTAAAAGGGAAAACCCCCAAATAGTTTTATTACAGGAAACCCACGTGTGGGGAAAAATGATAAATCTTTATTGTGTCCATGGGTCAGGGAATGTTTTACAGCAGCAGGGACTTCCAAATCTAGAGGGGTGGCTATAACATTTGCAAAAACACTTTAATATGAAGGTCAATGATGTTTTAAGTGATGAAAGGGATCGCTTTATTTTTATAAAAGGTACTCTTCGTACAAAAAATATCACAGTGTGTGCAATCTATAGTCCAAACTCTGAACAACTACAATTTGTAAAATGTACTTTACAAAAACTAAGTTTAAGGAAGGGGAAATAATTATAGCGGGAGATCTAAATTTAATTGTGGATTATAAACTAGATTGAAAAGACCAACATATCAAAAATGAAGAAACTAAGACATCAGGTTTATTACAGACTCTTTTAGATTTTGAATTGGTTGGCTTATGGAGAGTACTTAACCCCAACGAAAAAGACTATACAAGATATAGTCCACAATAAAATACATATACAAGAATGGACTATATCTTGGTATCACATAGACTATCTCAATATTTAATGCATTCCTCCATTGGTCCTATCACAATTTCAGGTCATGCTCCAATGGCTACCACTCTCCAGCTTGGGGAAAAGGAAGACTACTCACCTTGCTGGAGGTTAAATCAGACATTATATAAACATGTCCTTAACTGCCTTCAGGAAACAGTGACACCATTTTTTGAACAAAATTACACAGAAGGTATATCAAAGGCTATCGTTTGGGACACCATGAATGCAGTGGTAAGGGGAAAGGCTATCAGTGAACTGTGCCATATTAAAAAAGAACAACGCCAAAGAAAGGAGACATTATTAACAGAAATAGACCAATTGGAAAAAATACACAGACAGGGGAAAAACAAATATACAGAAAACTAATTCAGAAAAGAGAGGAACTTGATGCTTTAAATATTGATCAAATTACAGCAGCTATTCAATATACCAAGCAAAAACATTATGACTTTGACAACAAAAATTCAAAACTATTGGCAAATAAACTTAGGAATAGGAGAAGCCGAAATAGGATTTATAAAATTAAAGATGAAAAAGGTAATATAAAGCACAAAACTAAATAAATTAGCAAAGAATTTGAACAGTTCTTTACAAAATTATACTCCTCCGATTACGCAAACATAAATCAAATAAGAGTATTTACATGAAGTGACTCTGCCCAAAATTAGTAATATACACCAAGAATCTCTCACGAGGCAAATGACAGAACAGGAAGTTCAAAATATTAAAAAACTAAAACTGCATAAGGCACCAGGGATGGATGGGCTACCTGGGGATTTTTTATTAAAAAAACTAAATCCAGCCCTCTCCCCACATTCGACAATCCTTTTCAATGAAATATTACAAGGGGGAGAAACACCACTATCCTGGAATACCTCAAGACTAATAACCACACCCAAGCCAGGGAAAGGATAATGTGGATTCTTATAGACCCATAACACTAACAGATCCAGATTATAAAATATTCACAGGAATAATCTTAAAATAGACTGGGTCAACTGGCCCCACAGTATATCCATACTGATCAAACAGGATTCATTAAAAACAGACAGCAGACCCCATTAAAAAAAAATCCTTAAAATTATACAGTACAGTAGGGATCATCACCTAGAGTCAGCAATTAACTCACTTGGTGCCACAAAAGCCGTTGACAAGGCAGAATGGCCCTTGCTAACTGAACTCATGATTATGATGAAGTTTGGACCTAAATTTATTAATTTATTAAATCAATTATACAAAGATAACCATGCAGTAATCAGAACTAATGAATTAGACTCCAAAGAAGAATAAATTAAACAGGGGCATGAAACAGGGGTGCCCACTTTTGCCAATCCTATTTGCTTTTTATTGAGCCACTGCCAATCAGAATAAGAGAAAATGAGAACATCAAAGGCATTAAAATTAATGGAACTTAATACAAGGTTAAGCTTTTTGTGGATGATATCGCATTAATGCTAACCCACCCAGAAAAATCCATCATGGAAGCAATGGATGAAATTAAGTATTTTGGTAAGGTGTCAGATCTTCAAATTAACTATAAAAAATCTGAAACCCTATGTATTAGCTTATATAAAAATTCCCAAATTAATTTACAAACCAAATTGGGAATTAAACTATGTACATCAAGCCTAAAATATCTGGGTAACCAAATAAAAAATATCCCAAAGCTAATAAAAATAAACTATCTTGCCCTAATTAGCCAAATAAAAAAGACATGAAAAATTGGACCGAAGTTAACCTGTTTTGGCTGCATAAAGAGGAAGCAGCGAAAATGACAATCCTTCCCAAACTCACATATCTTTTCAAGTTTTGCCAATTGCAATCCCAGATAAATGGTTAAAACCTGGAAGGACATTATAAATAAATTTATTCATAATAATAAAAAATAGAGAATGAATAAAAAAATGTATATAGACATCCCAGAAATGGAGGAATAGGCATTCCAAATATACAATTATACTTCGAGGCATTCCAAATTAGACAACTTGTAAGTCTCATTCATATGAATGAAGAACACCACTGGATAAATATGGAATCTATAGGAATTAGCAAAAATAAATTTTATTTATTTATTTATTTTATTTCATTTCTATACCGCCCAATAGCCGAAGCTCTATTAAAAAAAAAAAATTCAAAAATAAAATTCAAATAAAAATAAAATTTACTATTTCCAAGGCAAAAGATGTACAGGTGATTACTAATCCCTTCTTACATCTAACATTTAAAATATGGAGAAAATGGCAACATACATTATCACCATATGTTTCCCCACTTATACCATTCTTACTGCACCGGAGTTTTTATGACAAGGACAAATGGTCCCAATTTAGCACATGGAAGCAGGCCAGATTATTTAGGTTAAAGGGTTTATTTGAGGGAGTATTTGAGGGAGTAGGCCCAAACAGGCCTACAACTGAAGCACCAACTAGAAGGCATAAAAGTAAACTGGTTTCAATTACACCACATACTCCAACTCTATAGTTTGGAAATGGGCCACAAGACCATTAATAGCATTTGAACAATTGATGCTTATATCTGAATCCTCAACCAAAGGCATCATATCCAACATATATAAGATATTAATTATGGAAACAATGGGAACAATCAAAGGGCTGAAAGAAATATAGGAATGTGACGTACAAGAAAAGATAGAGGAAAAGAAATGGAATAAAATATGGTTAAAAAATATTTCGCTCAGTGACATATCGCTCAGTGTCAGCCAAAAAACAGGAAAATTCCTTGAAGGCAGCACTGAGGTGGTATTTAACTCCAATAACGTGAAGCCATATATACAAAACAACAGCACCAAACTACTGGAGGGGATGTAACACATTAGGTACGTACCACCATATGTGGTGAGAATGTGGACAAACACATAGCTTTTGGAGGGAGGTCTTTCAAGAATGCAGTAATATAACAGCAGTAGAGGTTCACATGGATCCTAAATTGGAACTTCTGTCTATCTTTAGTGGCCCTAATGAACATCTCCAGACAAAGAAATGCTGACTTTTATGATGGTAGCATCTTTAATAGCAAAGAATTGGAAATAATCTACAGTTCTATCAATAATTCAACAACAACAACAAACAGCTACCTTGGGACTATTGTGCTGGCTGTCAGGGTGGACACTGAGCCCATAGAATCCCAGAGTAGTTCTGATTCTGAGGTGGAGCAGCCGCTCCTGGGAGAGGAGAGCACTCATCCTTCCCAGGGCCAACAGCTGGCAGAGATTCCTCCCACCGGCATTCCTGACATAGATAGTGGTCCCAGGAGTGAGAGGGCGCAGGAAGAGGGCTTGCTGGACGCGCGATGCCAACGCAAGGAGCGGTGCCAAATGGAGGGCGCGGAAAGGAGGCGTAGTGCCCGGTCTGCGCGCAAGCAACGGTTGCACCCAGAGGATCCAAGGGAAAAGGGGAGGGACTCTCCCTAGCCCATAAGTTCAGGGTCTACCAGTGATTCTCCTTCAAACGGGGACCAACTGTTCCAACTGAGGGCATAGGTACTCTGCTGCTCATAGCTAGTCGCTAATAGTAGAGTTGTTAAGTTGTAAAAAAGGAATAAAGCTTTGAAAATAATCCATTTGTCTGTGTCTGGACTTGGCTACTGGATTAGACTGATTCCGGGGGGGGGGGGGGGGAATCCGTTCCTCCCCCCCAGAATCCTCCAGAGCGGCTCCGCTCTGCTAGGATTCTGGGGGGAGGACTGGCTTGGGGCCGCTTACCTTCCCTCCAGCCAGCCAGAGCTGTTCGTCTCCTCCCTGCCCCTGCCGATTTCCATGCCTTAAAAAAAAAAAAAATGGCGATAGGGAGGATGTGCCCATAGACTGACGCAAATAGAGTCATGAATGTTGCATCCAAGTCTATGTGTACATAGACTTAGATGCAAGATTCATGACTCTATTTTGCGTATACGTCTATGAGCACATCCTCCCGATCGCTTTTTACTTTTTTAAAAGACATGGCAATCGGCAGGGACAGGGAGGAGGCAAACAGCTCTGGCTGGCAAGAAGCAGCCAAGTGCCGTTCCGCCTCCAGTCCTCCTGGAGCGGAGGTAAGTGGTCCCAATCCGCTGCGGATTCCTGAGGCCGGATTCCAAAGAATCTGGCCTCATTTGAATCTGCAGATTTCTCTGACATCCCTAGCTGCACCCCCTGCTGTCAAATGGGTGGGGGCCACGCCCCCTTGCTGTCATTTGTTTCCTGGCAGGCATGCAGAGTGGATGTTCCATCTGGCACATCCGTTGGGAGCAAGATTCGCTGCGCATGGGGCTTTCTCCCATTGGACAAGTCCTGCCTGTGCTTTCTCCCTTTGCGGAGAGGATGTAGGGCAGGTGAAGCTGCTCAGCCCAGCTTTGCTTATCCAGCACTTGTAGGAACTCCTGCAAGCACCAGATCACTGTGCAGCTGCCTCTCCCTCAGGGGAACCCCCTTGTTAACTCCACAGATTGGAGAAAACAAGGGGATTCTTCTTCCTGTCTCCTCCCAAAGCCTAGAGTCCAGAGTGTGGGGATGGGGAGGAGCCCACAGCGGGCAGCCAAGCCTCTTCAGACTAGATGGGAAATCTCTGTGGTCTGGATGTTACCCACCCATGGCATTGGACCTATGTGCATAATTTCCAAACCCCCTAAGTTTGAACTGTACTACTGATTACTCACAGAAATCTGAGAATTGACGTTGTGATCTAGGACTACATGTGCTGGATTTACATGAGTAGGCTGGTGGCCTGCACAAAACTTCTCTACATGCTAAGAGCTAGCCCTAATTTCTACTTCGCTATGAAGCAGGAACCTGAAATACAGAAGTAACAACACTGCAGTGAGACTAACCTGAATCATCACATTGACTTCAGAAATTCCGGAGTTCTCAAGCCAGAGGGAACAGAGCCGGAAGATCCATATGTCATGCTCTTCCCCGCTCAGTAAACAGCTGATGTAGTTCTCAATGGCTTTGCATAAGAAACTTTTACGATCTTCTCCAAGTGCACGAATTGCACGTTCATCCAGTTCCAGCTCCCGTTGAACTTTGACAGTATATCTTAGCAACACAGTTTAGAAATAACATCACCAGTCTAAAATTCAACTGCTTAAATCCTGACAGATGTTTTTTCGATAATGTCACCTTCTCATAAAAAACATATGCCCTCAAACTACTTGGTCCAATGATTTCAGTTTCCTGGACTACACTGTAAAATTAAACAACTCCAATGCCAGGAGAAGGCAAAAACCAAACATTTTTAATTAAGTCTTCTTTTCAGAGGTCTGGGAACTAGATCATGCTTACTTTTCTCTAAGAAAGCACATAACAAATATAGCCAGGATGAACTAAGTTTGCATCTGGCTAACCAGCTGGCAGACCCACTTTAAATAGCTTTCTATTAGTGGGTAGTGTGACATACCTCTGTTAAGAGACCTACCTGGTTTGCTGAAATTTATGTTCCCTTAGAAGCCCTACTTCCTCCTTGGCTTTCTTCAATAAAGCTTGCTTGTTTTCAAACTCTGATGATTTCATATAGTTCTCAATTCTTTGGTACTGGGTATCCGAAAAACGAGCCAGAGACAGAAAAGCCTTCATTTTTCCACTCTTTAGCTCATCAGTGCTGTCACTATTTTGGTGCCCAGCAACTTCTACTGCCTAGAACCAATGTTATAAAAATGATTTCAGTTTGTTTTTTTAAATTATAACATGCCAGCCTGACCATTAAACACTAACTGTTTAGTGATTAAACAACTACAGAAGCAAAATATCATTTTCAAATCCTTTGCAAACCTTGCATGATTTATCCAGAGTCCTTTACCTTTTCCAAGTAGTTCTTCATAATGACTGTAGGATTTTCTAAACAAGTCTCTGCTAACCAGCTTCCACATAATCTCAGACATTCTGTGTGAATTAATCTCAGGGTTGGGTCGTTCTCAACCTTTGAACAACAATATATCATACAGGTCAGACATATTCACTAATACGTAAAGTACCCCCCATGCCAACATGTTACCCCTTTATGTTTAATTCCCCTTTTATTTAAGGGTTTCTGCATATGCTTTGGTCCTTCCAACACAAATACGACATGGTGTGATATGCTGCACTTGTTTCTTCAAAACAAAAACAGGAATTTAAACAATGTGGCTACTATCAAATCCACACAGCACAAAATATATCCCACTACCTTGAGCGAATCTTCATCCAATTTCTTGATAATCTCCTTTAGAATACTCAGTGCTAAGCTTTCTTCCTTTTTAGCCCAGAACACCTGAGCTTCCTCTAGTTGCCATTCAGATACCCCATGTCTCATTGGGCTGAATTGTTTAATCTGAAACATTGCTCTTTCAGGAAGCTGAAAGATAATCAAACAAAAAACAATTGTTTACATTTTCCTCCTGTTCTTGAGATGAAATCCATTTCTTCACACTTTTGAAAACCAGTGTCAGTTACATCCCATCACAGAAAGAATTCCATGTTCATGTATGTAGAAGTTCCAAGAATGCCTCCTCTCAACAACTCTGAAAATCCAGTAAAGAAGTCCTATTGCTGGCATGATGTGAAAAAACATTCCTTTACATCTAATGTTAAGAACTGAGCTAGGCCCTAGTACCACTAATAAGGTGTAGACAGTACCAGTAGCACAAATATCTATTTTTGTGGTTGCAGCTTAAGTTGTAGGATTGGTGTATAGGAGAGACCTAAACCTAGTCTTATTATCTGTATCTTGAAAATGGAAGCCGGGACCAAGAGAATAGTAGGCATTACGCTACATCAGCAACAGGTTACATACTCCAAATCATGTATCACTGATTAGTAACCCTTCAGTATATTCCCAGCATGACCCAGCCAGCATGTTCTGTGTGAACATGCATAGGATTGCACCCTTAATCTTCCTTTCTTTTCTCACATTTATTTAGAAGGGCTAACGATGATAAATGGAATGACTTTCCCTTACCTCTATTCCCACATACATTTTCAAACTGTGCTTATGTGGGGATTCTAGTGTGCATTAATGAATAAAAACCCACAGTTGGTAGTTATTTTAGGTGAATTAATCCAGAGGAAAAAAATCTATTTTACTTATTTAAAATATTTCTTGACCGCCTTTCAGAGCAGCAACCTTCCCAAGGCAGCATACAACAATAAAACACATAATAAAAACCAATGTGGTATTAAAAACAGTAAAACACAATAAAATGGGCTTGTATAAGTAGTGCCAGGCTTTGAGGGAACAGAGAGATATTCAGCCTATAATTCTATGTTGCACTGGTGAACAAAAAGGGCAACTGATAGATCCACTAAAAGGTTTTGTGGTGCCAAAAATAAATAAATGAATATTCATTTGATAGTAGAAAGCTCTTATGCTATGTAGTGGCTATTATTTGTTGATGGCTACCAAAAATAAAGACATATACATGATTATCAGAACAACCTATATTTCAGAAATCATGTCACACATCAGCACAAAGGTATCCTTGCATGCGCTTCTTTGGGGGAAATCAAGAAGATAACTAAATATGCGGATGCTCCAACAAACCTTAGTGATGTTAATGAAGAGTCCAACTGCAAATCAGAAATATTGCAGAAATGCACTTGTCAAAAACACAATGGCTTGACTTTCACAGTAAGCTGACTTTCCTGAGTTAGGAGATGTGACTACAGCACACAGATAACGTGGTAACAATAATACAGAGCTGTAGAACTATAATTATATAACACATCTTAAAGAAGCCTTGGGGTATCTTATTTTAAAATACAACTGTCAATTTATACCTAACATTTGTAGGTTAATTAAAAGATAATTTGAACAAATATTTAAGACAGCATGTCTAGATGCAACTTTCAGAATATATTACTTGTGTATTTTTTGCCACTCGAGCCAGCCTGGACAGCTCCACAAGGTGTTTGATGAGGATGTTTTTAATGCATTCCCTTTTGGCATTCTCATTTTCCTTCTCTAAGAGGATCTTCAGAATCACCGTGCGTAGAGCCATGATAGGCTCCTGGAAACCAAAGTCACTGTCCTGGAGAAGCTGGGACTGTCTCTGCCACTTCAGATACATGTAATTCAGTTCGTTGACAGAAACAGATCTGAAAACAGAGTGAGAGTGAGAAACTCTGACTAAAAATTAATAAGGTATTAGCTAGACAAAACCCCTTCATGGATCACTGCCTTGTTGTGGCGAAGGGGCTTGCGTAACTCAGTGAAGCCATAAGCTATGCTGTGCAGGGCCACCCAAGACGGACAGGTCATGGCAGAGAGTTCTGACAAAATGTGGTCCACTGGAGAAGGAAATGGCAACCCACTCCAGTATTCTTGCCAAGAAAACCACATGGAACGTATCACAAGGCTAAAAGAGATGACGCCAGAAGATGAGCCCCTCAGATCGGAAGGTGTC
Source organism: Heloderma suspectum (assembly GCF_057233095.1). Lineage (NCBI taxonomy): Eukaryota > Metazoa > Chordata > Lepidosauria > Squamata > Helodermatidae > Heloderma > Heloderma suspectum. The sequence continues at coordinate 30,337,837 of NC_139460.1, read as the reverse complement.
CAATATACTACTGGGGAAGAGCAGAGGGTATTTCCAAGTAGCGCCAGAAAGAGTGAAGCGGCTGGGCCAAAGCCGAAAGGCCACTCAGCTGTGGATGTGTCTGGTGGTGAAAAGAAAATCCGATGCTGTAAAAAACAATATTGTTTAGGAACCTGGAATGTCAGATCAATGAATCAAGGTAAGCTGGAGGTGGTCAAACATGAGATGGCAAGATTGAACATCAACATCTTGGGAATCAGTGAACTAAAATGGACAGGCATGGGCGAATTTAATTCAGGTGACCATCATATCTACTACTGTGGGCAAGAATCCCTTAGAAGAAATGGAGTAGCACTCATAGTCAACAAAAGGGTGGGAAAAGCAGTACTGGGGTACAATCTTAAAAATGATAGAATGATCTCAGTATGAATCCAAGGCAAACCATTCAACATCACAGTAATTCAAGTCTATGCCCCAACCACTGATGCTGAAGAAGCTGAGGTTGATCGCTTCTTTGAAGACCTACAACACCTTCTAGAACTAACACCAAAAAAAGATGTCCTCTTCATCATAGGGGATTGGAATGCTAAAGTAGGAAGTCAAGAAATCACTGGGATAACAGGCAGGCATGGCCTTGGTGTACAAAATGAAGCAGGACAAAAGCTAATAGAGTTTTGCCAAGAGAACACGCTGATCATAGCAAACACTCTTTTCCAACAGCACAAGAGACAACTCTACACATGGACATCACCAGATGGTCAATATCGACATCAGATTGATTATGTCCTTTGCAGCCAAAGATGGAGAAGCTCTATACAGTCAGTCAAAACAAGACCTGGAGCTGACTGTGGCTCAGATGAGCTTCTTGTTGCAAAATTTCGGCTTAAATTGAAGAACGTAGGGAAAACCACTAAACCATTCAGGTCTGACCTAAATCATATCCCTGATGAATATACAGTGGAGGTGAGGAATAGATTTAAGGGATTAGACCTGATAGACAGAGTGCCTGAGGAACTATGGACAGGGGTCCATAACATTGTTCAGGAGGCAGCAACTCAATCCATCCCAAAGAAAAAGAAATGCAAGAAAGCCAAGTGGCTGTTTGATGAGGCTTTACAAGTAGCTGAGGAAAGAAGGGAAGCGAAAAGGAAAGGAGAAAGGGGAAGATAAATCCAACTGAATGCAGAGTTCCAGAGAATAGCAAGGAGAGACAAGAAGGCCTTCTTAAATGAACAATGCAAAGAAATCGAGGAAAACAACAGAATGGGAAAGACTAGAGATCTCTTCAAGAAAATCGGAGATCTCAAGGGAACGTTTTGTGCAAAGACGGGCATGATAAAGGACAAAGAAGGCAGGGACCTAACAGAAGCAGATGAGATTAAGAAGAGGTGGAAAGAATACACAGAAGAACTATACAGGAAAGATCTGAATGTCCCTGATAGCCATGATAGTGCGGTCACTGAACTTGAGCCGGACATCCTCGAGAGTGAAGTCAAGTGGGCCTTAGGAAGCATTAGTAACAACAAAGCTAGTGGAGATGACAGTATTCCAGCTGAGCTATTTAAAATCCTAAAAGATGATGCTGTTAAAGTGCTGCATTCAATATGCCAACACATTTGGAACACTCAACAATGGCCGCAAGACAGGAAAAGATCAGTTTACATTCCAATTCCAAAGAAGGGCAACGCCAAAGAGTGTTCAAACTACCGCACAATTGCGCTCATTTCACATGCCAGCAAGGTGATGCTCAAAATCCTACAAGCTAGGCTTCAGCGGTATGCGAACCGAGAACTACCAGAAGTACAAGCTGGGTTTTGAAGAGGCAGAGGAACTAGAGATCAAATCGCCAACATTCGCTGCATCATGGAGAAAGCAAGAGAATTCCAGAAAAACGTCTATTTCTGCTTCATTGACTATGCTAAAGCCTTTGACTGTGTGGATCACAACAAACTGTGGCAAATTCTTAAAGTGATGGGAGTACCAGACCACCTTACCTGTCTCCTGAGAAACCTGTACGAGGGTCAAGAAGCAACAGTAAGAACCAGACAGGAACAACCGATTGGTTCAAAATTGGGAAAGGAGTACAACAAGGCTGCATACTGTCACCCTGCTTATTTAACTTATATGCAGAGTACATCATGAGAAATGCCGGGTTGGATGAATCAGAGGTCGGAATTAAGATTGCTGGGAGAATTATCAACAACCTCCGATACGCAGACGATACCACCCTAATGGCAGAAAGCGAAGAGGATCTCAAGAGCCTCTTGTTGAGGGTGAAAGAGGAGAGTGCAAAAGCTGGTTTGAAACTCAACATTAAAAAAACTAAGATCATGGCATCTGGCCCTATCACTTCCTGGCATATAGAAGGGGAAGAAATGGAAGCAGTGACAGATTTTACTTTCTTGGGTCCCACGATCACCGCAGACGGTGACTGTAGCCATGAAATTAAAAGACGCTTGCTCCTTGGGAGGAAAGCTATGGCAAACCTAGACAGCATAGTAAGAAGAAGAGACATCACCTTGCCGACAAAGGTCCGTCTAATCAAAGCTATGGTTTTCCCAGTAGTAATGTATGGCTGTGAGAGCTGGACTATAAGGAAGGCTGAGCGCCGAAGAATTGATGCTTTCGAACTGTGGTGCTGGAGAAGACTCTTACAAGTCCCCTGGACTGCAAGGAGGTCCAGTCAGTCCATCCTAAAGGAAATCAACCCTGACTGCTCATTGGAAGGACAGATACTGAAGCTGAAGCTCAAATATTTTGGCCACCTGATACGAAGAGAAAACTCCCTGGAAAAGACCCTGATGCTGGGAAAGACTGAAGGCAAAAGGAGAAGGGGACGGCAGAGGATGAGATGGCTAGATAGCATCACCGATGCAATGAATATGAACTTGAGCACGCTCCGGGAGACAGCGGAGGACAGGAAGGCCTGGCATGCTATGGTCCATGGGGTCACGAAGAGTCGGACACGACTGAACGACTGAACAACAACAACAACAACAACAAGCTAGACAAAAGTTTGATTTTGAAACGTAAACGTAGGACTCTGATACTATGTCAGATCCACACAAAATCTTTACTTGTCACACGCAGAAGAAGTGTATTCAGCAGGCATGGTGAATGATTATTTTAGGAGAGGTTCTGAGACAGAGTGTGTTTATTCAATTCAATAAAATGCATCCCATCTATAAATATACCTTGTATGGCCCTAATTTAATATATGCACACACATATTTATCTATTTTATTTATATCCTGCCCTTCATTAATAATCCCTGGGTGGGATACATGGGACACACACACACACACACACAGAGTAATGTATACAGCATCAGATGGAAGACTTTCCAGAAGCATGATTCAATGTGGAGGTAAAGTGAAGGAACTAAACTACAATCTCAGTGTGCACATTTTTTCAAGAAACTTCAGATTTAGGCCAGGCCAATCTCCAAATTTGCATGACAAATCCAGTTATGTTTCTTTACTCACTTCTACATAAACAGATTTTTAAAAAGTGTTTCAGTTCTCAGACTTGAAGCACAGAACGTAAATGCTCGGATAGGGGCCTACCAAGCACCATGTCCGCATAGCTTCACCAAACATAGTGTTATGCCAGCACTGCAACAGAATCATGGTGATGTATAAGGTACTCAGACTGACACAAATGTTTAGGAATACTATTCTAATCTGAATTACAAGAAAATGTCAGTTAAGGACTAGATAAAACATTATTATTCAAATTATTTTAGCAAAAGTTTATACAAATATCATACGTTTGGTTAAAATATAATTTAAATTTTATTTAGATTTATAATGAAAGAATAAAGATTCTGATGACCAGACACAAAGGAACATATTAATCTGCATAGGCGAAATGTGCAAATACATCCAGGGTAATAACATACTGAAATAAAGCATGAGAGGAAACACTAAAATACCCAGAAAAAAGTCCTATGTATTCCAACTCTCCAATGGTCTGTAGCTTGCAGAGTGTGGGTAGCAATGAATATACAGACTCAAGGCTACCTTTAGACAGCTCTTCTACTTCCTTGATTCTATGAATATAAGAAAGAAAGAAAGAAAGAAAGAAAGAAAGAAAGAAAGAAAGAAAGGTCATAAACTTCTATTTACTGCCAACCCAATTTTAAATCCCACCACAGTGAACAGAAGTGATAAAAGATACTGTATCAAGACACACTTAATAGGAGAGATTTTTTAAAAGAATGCAGTCATTAAAACTTCTCATCAGAAAATAAAATCTGACTGTAACATATGCCTATAACTTATATGATGTCCTGACTTTACTAAAAAATAAAAATATTTTCTGAACTGCATATCAAGCTTCATATGCTAAATGTGAAAGGGTAAATGAGCCCTTTATAGTAGCAAACTTCTCTTAAAAAGAGATTTTTTATAGTAGCAAACCTCCTGGTCTGTGTTTCTTGCAGATGCCTTGTCAATTCTCTTTCATCCTTAAGGTTTATGCTTTATCTCTGATGTTTCAGATGCTTGTCTCTCAAGTTTCATATTGCTACATCATGCCTTAAATAAATTGCTTAAAGAACCCATCAGAAGCTGCACAGATATTTTACAAAAATGAAACGCTGCTAATTACACATTCTTATCATATGCAACATGTTAGAAAACTGATCACTTACTGACATTTTAATTTGTTAACTATATATGCAGGCAATTGTAAAAGAAGAAGTTTTCAGAGCTTACTGGTTACCTGGCACACTTCAGTCTTTCATAAAAAGTAGAGAATTCCTTGTCCCTTAAACACTGCAGAGCATCATAGAGTGATTCATGGTAGCCTCGTCCTCCCATTTCATTTCTTAAGAAACATCAAACAAAATCATATCAAAAACTATATTAAACTGGCCTTTGTAACAGTAGCCATTAATCAGCTTGCTCATTCCCACTAGAACTCCTTCACATATAGGTAAAGATCTGAAAATATTTAACATGCTCAAATCTGAATATAATTTTAAAATGTTACAACTGACAGATAGGAAAATTTGCATTACTTGGCAGAAGAGATCTGATCCCATTGCATATTCCTCCAAGCTGCCTGATAACGAATCTCTTGTAATTCCATAGAGAATTCTTCATTCTCCTGTTCCAGTCCTTTTAAGTAGACAGAGAGTGTATCACATAGCCCAAAGTTCTGCAAGGCCTACCAATCAGTGAGACAGAAGGTTAACATCTGAAGGATCAGGTTGATTTATGAAAATACCAGCATTAGAAATGAAGCATATTTACTAGAAATAAGCCCCACCAACTTACTTCTAATCTTAGAGGGACTTATTTCAGGTTAACATAATTAGAGTCAAGCTGATCATAAACTCTTTTACAGTGCTGCAGTCAAAATCACTTTCTGCACAGACACCAGGATTAACCAGATATGCCAATTTCTCTAGTACTCCCAATCATAGATACCAGTGTACTGTCTAGTGGGCACTAGTCAGAAGGAAATAATGGAAAAATTCTTCCTTAATTGATTCATTATCAATACCCTTTGAGAAGTGGAAAATAAACCTAAGTGGAGTAGACCACTTAGCAGCTACTTCTTGAAGCAACTGGAAAGTTAAATACAGCAGTGAAATTGTGGGAGAAATATAGTCAGTCACTAAGTCTTTGTCTTTCAATGGAAATTGTTTCTAATAATTATGTTCAAAATCAACAAATTTAGATATTCATTTATTTCCATTTATGTGCAGCTTTTTCAACCAATAGTCAAAGAAGCTAACAATAATTAAAACAATAACATATCAACCGGAAAAAAAGTATTACCACCATACAATACTAAAGTCATCAATAATAATATATGATATAGCTGGCAGGGAATATAAAACCAACAGCATAGAACTCAAAAGACCTGGCAGAACAAAACAAAATAAAAATCTTAATTGCCCTTCTATATAAAGATATTGGCATGACAGATTTCCTTCAAGAGGGAATTTCACAAGATGGAAGCCACTACCAAAGAAGTATTATTCATTATAGGTGACAACCCTTGCCTTCAGTAATACTGGCACCCATAGCAGGGACTCCAAAAGGTTAGTTTTCAAGGGATTATGGGCACAATCCTATTGTCTACAGCCTTGATGCTTGTAAGACTCTGAACTCAGAGGCTTACGAGCATCCAGGGCACAGTGGGACGAGCAGCGGAGATCGTCGCCTCCCCGACCTCCTGCTCTGCATTTTGGCTAGATGGGCTTTTTTGCCAATCTAGCTGGTGCACTGCAGAGGGGGAGGGAAGGAGGCTGGAGAGGTCATGGAATAGCTCATATCCGAACCTCTTCACTCTCCTCCCCACCCTGCTCACCGAAACGTCTCCTTTACCCCCTCTCTGAGGTCGAATTTCCGACCTCGGAGAGACAACTGGCATGGTTCTTTCTGCGCCATCTGCAAGGAGGAGGGGGCAGAGTGCAGATTCCCTTCTCTGGGGGCAGAGTATCTCCAACTTTGGATCTGAGTATCTGAAGGATCTTGTGGCCTTCCAGATGCTGTCTAGGGGCCTTAGGATTGCTCCCTTAAAGTCGTAAATCCAATACAAAGCTAAGCTTGCTTAAGCCCATCCTAACCATTTCTAATCAAGGTACAGAAACATTGCCATGGAGTAGTTAAGAAAACAGAAGCCTATATTATCAAGGCAACAAAAATATGGAAACAATTCAGTTTGTGGTTTAGTGTGAGGGCACCTGCTATCAGTATAATAAGCACTTAACGTCTTTGCTGCACTTTTGTAAGAATTACCTCTATTATTCCTGCCTGTCGAGTTGATGGCGGAAGGTTTTTTTCAAGGTCATAAGTTACCAAGGCTTTTCCCCATACTGCTTCATGTTCATATGTTCTTATCCTGTTTCAGGTAGAGAATATTAAGAGTTATAACACTCTGTCTTCAGATGAGATTACTAATTTTCCAATATAATTAATACCTAGCTAATGGCTCCAGCATTCTTCCTCCACCACAGCCATAGATGCTATCTGGTTCTCCTATGCTTCTGTATATATCCATGAGAAGGTCCTAAATAAAATAGAAAACTGTTATCTGACTGTCTTCCATTCCTCATGACATAAGTATTTAATTACATTGCAATCATCAATGGAATATAGTATACGTACTCCATACCTGTCCTTGGCTATTTTATAAACTCTTAGCATACTGAGACAGACCTCTCTCACCCACATATGAAGCATGCAGGCTATGCTCAATGCAAATGTACATGTTTTCTTTAATGCACAAAGGCCAGAATGCAAAGAACCATACACCTAACTGGACTTATCTTTCTTGAATAGCAACCAACCATGGTTGTACAAGATTCGACAATTATTGTTGGTAAATCGAGCCACGTGTAAACTGCATCACTCATAAAGCAAAATGTTACAAGATAAAATCTTCCCTCAGCTCCTAGAGTTTCAAAGCATCATCTTTGCTGTGAATCACAATAGAGTCTGAGACCATACTTTTTATTTTTATTATTTATTTATTTATTATTAAATGTATTAATCGCCCATCTGGCTGGTCACCCAGCCACTCTGGGCGATGTACAACATACAATAAAACAGTTTAAAACAATACAATTCTACAATAAAAACATTTTCTAAAATACCCTAACCCACCCCAAATGCCTGCCTGAACAACCACGTTTTTAATCCACGACGGAAGCTCATTAAAGAGGGGGCATGACGGAGTTCCCTAGGGAGGGAGTTCCATAGAGTGGGGGCCACCACAGAAAAGGCCCTCTCCCTCGTCCCCACCACTTCTGTCCTGGCTGATGGGACAGAGAGGCCATCCGAGGCTGATCTTGTTAAGCGGCCTGTCTGGTGCTGCTAGAGGCACTCCTTAAGATAGGCTGGGCTGGAACCATATAGGGTTTTAAAGGTCAAAACCAACACCTTGAATTTGGCCCGGAAAACAACTGGTAACTTTCCAATGCTCTGAAATCTACATGGCCTTTTAGGTTAGTTTATGGAAGTCAGTGGGGTCATACCATTGGTAAATGGTTTGCTAACTATGACTTACATGTTATCAGTCTTAAAATATATCTCATGGTGAGTAAGTCAGACTACTCTCAGAAACAGTAGAAATACTTTGTGCCAAAGACATATTATACCTGCAAACCTATTCCAATTTCTTCTTTACTCTTGTTGCTCAAACAAGTAAGTGTTGAATTCTGACTTCCTTCCTCAAATGTTAGCTGCTTAGCTGCTTTGGAAGTAGACCTGCAAGAAATAAATTTTAAGAATGGGTGTCAAAGCTGGATATACATTGTTTCTGGGCTTTCAAAAAAGTCTCTGTTTCAAAAAGGCTGCTAAGGTATATCAACTAATACCACAAGCAGGCCTTAGTAATGCTCAGTTACTTGTCCAAACTGGGTCTAAGTCCTTGGTCAGGCCTGCCCAGTTACCTACTTAATGCATAACTATACTCAGTGTTTTGAATCCTGACTTGGATTCCTGCACTGAGCAGGGGGTTGGACTCGATGGTCTTGTAGGCCCCTTCCAACCCTACTATTCTATGATTCTATGAAGGTAGAAAAAATGTCTTTAAATGGACTGTTGTATTTTATTTTAAACTACTATACCAATAGGATTTTAACAAATAAAGCAAATATTCCACTGGTACAGACTCAATGAAGTCAGTAGATTACTTTACTGTAACCAGTGGGCCAAAACCATTGTTTGGTTGCTAAAAGTTAACTGCTTTTATCTGAAACTGATAGGAAAATATTGGTGAATTAGAAAAACTATATCCAGTACCAGAACATTTTTTCCAAGGCAAGAGGATCCTCTCATATTCATTCCACATACACACATATAAAATGTATTATAGATTTAAAATAAATATGTATTTAACATTAATACCTTTTCTGTTGTTTGCTTAGGTTTATCTTATCTGCATAGATTTCTGCATAGAGCAAAGCTGTGAAGTGAGCAGCACAAGACTGGGCTGCCATGGCAACCTGAAGGTAGTTGAGCTCCAGCCAGAAGCTGTCTTCGAAGACTGTACTTGAGGGATTCCTGGATAAAATATTAAACACAAATGCATTCATCTCAATTTATAAAATTGCTTTAAACTGAAAGAGGCACATATGATGGCTGGATAGCCTATTTCCCATGATGATTTTGTCAGACCTATAACAATAATTGCTTTAAGATAATTTAGAATTATTCAGTATCTTTAGAAAGATCTTAGCAGTCACTTCAGTTTAATCTACAAACACAGTTCTGGGCTAAATACAAATACCTTTTCAATAGACATTTTCAGTCATTACTGAGTACTTCCTCTTTTTTTATCACCTGAAAAGTAAGTCATATAAATGATATTGACTGATCCTGTGTCTAAATTGCCCCCTGTTGAAAGATAAAAATACAATAAAACAAGATACAGGCTAACACAAAAATTAAACCTACTTCTTTTGCCGTCTTAAGTAGTCAACCACAGTAAGCATAGTCTTTCGAGATATTTTATCCAAACTTCCATGAACAATGGTTTCTGAATCTATGTTAAAGAGAATCTTCAGTTAGTAGGCTAATAAATTACTGATGTGCAATAGGAACACTTATATATCAAGTAACATATCTCAAGTTTCACAACAAAAAGAACCAGAAAGATGATAATAACAACAACGTTATGCTTTGAAAATCTAAGTGCTTTTGAATCCTTGTTTCATTAACTTTCATAATAGCCCAAGAGCAAAGATTGCAAAGAGCAATGTGATTGGTTAACTGCAGTTGTGCTCTGCTGGCACTGGAGGAGAAATTGAACGCACAGGCAAGACAGAGAGCAATGTGGGCCCAAGCTGGGAGATTCTGCAGCACTGCATTAGAGCACAGCACTCTCAGTGATGAGAAAAAGATCCATCCCAATCTAAGGACCAAGTGAGCATATCAGTATCTGCCTGCCAGGTTACTTGGTGACTGACTAATCATGCCTTGCTTGGATGACGTGGAGGGAAATGGGAAGGAGGGCCTGAATGGACCTCCAGCCAAGTCTAATGCACAGTGTCCTGCTTGACCAGAGGGCAGTAGAGAGGCTCACCATGGCCCAGGAAAGGCCCCCAAGTGGCCCTGTTGGCAATGCCTACAACCAAAGTGATTCCCACTTGAAAAATAGTAAAGATCACAGCCTAATGGGAAGTGTCCAATATTTTGTTCCTAGGAAGGGTGTTGCTAGGACTGGGCCCATGGAGCTCCAAACCTATGTCCCAGAGCATCCATTGGCACCTGTGGAATTTTCTTTTCTAAGCTTAAATGCTATGCAGGATCTGATTTTCAAGGGGATCTCAGTTGGGAGGGAATGGTTAACCATCCCTTCCCCATTTACTGTAACCCCGTGTGGCAATTAAGCTTAAGAAAAAAAGTTTCCAGTGGTGCTAATAGGTTTATTTTTCGATGCTTAATTGCCATGCTGGGAGGATTTCTTTTGGGGTGGTCATAACTGGCATAGAGTTGGAGGCAAAGTCAGAGTGAGTGACAAAATGGCGGCCAGAGAGGGCAAGCTGCAAGGATGAAGAAGCACTCCCAACACAACTCCTGATCAGCCGTCAGGGCAGCTGTGGACAGCCTTTATAGATGAAGCACAGCCTCATTGGCAGCTGTGGCTGGGGTATGTGAACTCGCCAAATGTCTTCTTGAGGGTCAGTGCATAACAGCATCAAAAGCCACACTGACAGAACCTTGAAACTTGGCCTCTGCGGTGGTTTGATTGGGCTGCTGATTGCTCCTCATCACTCCGATATGCTTAACTGCCATTTGCTTTGTAGGCTTAATGGCAGTTCACTTCCCTGATGAATCCCCATCTGATCAGAACCAAACTAAGAGTAGAAAACAGGCAGCAAAGAAGCTGAAGAAATTAGAGAAGCTGAAGAGATCAAAGATTGGGAACAGGGATCAGAAAAGCTAAAGAGACCAGGGATGAGGAGCAATGAGAAATCAGGGAGTAGGCAATGAAGGGTTTTTTGTTTTATTTAAAACAGAGCAAGTTATGAAGCACAAGAGAGGGAGGGATGAGATGGGGGAGGAGCCTGAGATCACCAACACTAAGGCAAAGATCTTGGTCACGTGATCCCTGCCTTTCCTGGGTAGTGAGTTAATCCATTGGTTAATCCACATGCCTTCTCACACCAAACTGGGAAAGAGAGAGGAGGGTGTTTTTTTTCTATAGCCCTTAATAAGTCATTCATGCTAGAGCAGGCATTTGAACCCCGTAAAAGTACAGTCTGTTTGACGTTGCTGTTACTCAGTTACTCAGCAAAGAGAAATTAAATGGATAAACAGATCTGACTTCATTAATACTTCCTGATAAATTCAAGACTTGTATGAGTATGGAAACAACTGCCAGAGGGGTACTCTGCTAGTCTATTACAGAAAAACAAAGAGTCATGGCACCGTAAAGACTAACAGATATATTATGACATAAGCTTGCAAAGACTTCAGTCCACTTCATTACACTCTATGAAAGCCTATGCTATAATAAATCTGTTAGTTTTAAAGGTACTACAAGACTCTTTGGGTTAGATTCAGAGGCACTTCTTCTGATATAGGAAACTCCTCTAGATTCAACCCTTTATATGATTTATCACATTTTATAGTAATTTTCAATTACTTATTTGAAAGAAAAGCACTTGAAGCATTCTCAAACAACAGCTATGTGGAGCCATCTTTCTTCTACAACGCCATTCTCAAAACCCACCTTTTTCATGAAGCCATTGGTTTAACCCTTAATCCTCATCTGGAACTAAAACTAAGCTGACATGTCTAACTGCATTTGCTCAGATTCATTCCTTGTCATTCTTTCCCCTCTCATTCTTCCCCAAATGGAAAAAAATAAATTTTAAGTTCCTCCTTGGGGCAAGGACCAGCTCATTTTACTCTGTAAAGCACCATGTACATTGACATTTATATAAATAAGAATAGTTCTGAAGACTGTTAGAAACCATTTTAAAAGTTAATATATTAAGCATCAAAGCAGCAAATTATTTCACACAATCTGTCTCAGATTCTGACACAACCGAAGCTTCATGGATTTACCTGGATCTGAATTTGCAGGTGTAGATGACCTGCTGGGAGTCAACGTATGTTTGCAACAGGTGGTGAAAAACATCTGAATATATGTGGACAAAAGAGTTTGCCCAGATTCATTTGAGTCATGAAGCAGGATATCATGACTCAAGTATGGAAGAACAGTCTGACAAAAATCTGTTTGAACCTAGAGTACATACAGAATAAGATGCCCATGTTATTAGTTCCACTTTGCCGCTTATGGTCACTTTTATTATCATAGTAAATCACAGTAAATTTTCATAGTCAATATATTGCCTATAAAAATAGTTAATAAACTGTTCACTTTAAAAGTTAAACATTGCCAAATTATCTAGGCAATGAAAAAACAATGTATTAAGATGGCACTAAAAAGAAATAAATTAAATAAAAACCTAGGATTATAGCATGTCATCCTGGCAACAAAGATATTTTACCTCGCACAAGGGCTTCAGTAACAGAAGGATCTCACTTTTTACCCGTCCACTATCCAATAATGCACATGTCAAGGTCTTAATCCAAACATCATGGCTTTCACTCTGTGGAACCCATAGATTTGCATTATCCAGATCTTCTGAAGGAGTTTCTCTTGCTTTTTCAGGCACCTCCAAGAACTAAATATCATTTTTATTAATAAAAAGCAAGAAATCAAGTTGTTGTTAAAGTCTAGCATTACGTATTGCTCCCTCCAGAGCCAATAACGCCAATCTCTCCTTGGCCAGCTCATAATTCTGTTTCCTCCATATACTGGAATGGTGGGAAGGGACATTTTAAAGGCTCTGAAAAAAATTCCAGGCTTCATTCAAGCTGCCCATGGCATCTAACAAAAATGAAGTGCCACAAGGTGAACTAGAATGAATAGTTTAAGTCTGTTAGGAGAAAACACTCCTCCAGAAAGAGAAAAGTTGGTGACAGCCAAACAGACACAGAAAAAGAATGATGAAGATATATAAAGAAGTAACCTAACTACTGACTGCACTAACTAATCTTGAGAGAAACGGTGAGAAACAGCTTCAAAAAGTTCAGAAGCAGGAGGATGTTTTCAGCAGGATGCTGTTCAGATGCTAGTCAAAAGAACTGTGGGGAAAAGGAACTTGGCCACCCCTTAAGGCAGGCACTTGAGGCAGGCACAGGGTTTGTCCACTCAAGAGGAATGGGGCAAATGTCAGCTTCCACTTTCTAAAGCTCTATGTTTTTGAGATGCTGCTCTGTACAGACACAGAACCCATGTGTACCACTGCTTCCCCAAGAGCATATTGAAGCACAATGTGGACAGCCCTCTATCCAAAAACACCTTGGGCCAATGCATAATGGTAGTGCCATGTTGGGTATTAACTATACAGGAAAGATCTTAATGTCCCTGATAGCCATGATAGTGCAGTCACTGAACTTGAGCCGGACATCCTCGAGAGTGAAGTCAAGTGGGCCTTAGGAAGCATTACTAACAACAAAGCTAGCGGAGATGACAGTATTCCAGCTGAGCTATTTAAAATCCTAAAAGATGATGCTGTTAAAGTGCTGCACTCAATATGCCAACACATTTGGAACACTCAACAATGGCCACAAGACTGGAAAAGGTCAGTTTACATTCCAATTCCAAAGAAGGGCAATGCCAAAGAGTGTTCAAACTACCGCACAATTCTGCTCATTTCACAAGCCAGCAAGGTTATGCTCAAAATCCTACAAGCTAGGCTTCAGCAGTATGTGAACCAAGAACTACCAGAAGTACAAGCTGGGTTCCAAAGAGGCAGAGGAACTAGAGACCAAATCGCCAACATTCGCTGGATCATGAAGACAGCAAGAGAATTCCAGAAAAAGTCTATTTCTGCTTCATTGACTACACTAACGTCTTTGATTGTGTGGATCACAACAAACTGTGGCAAATTTGTAAAGAGATGGGAGTACCAGACCACCTTATCTGTCTCCTAAGAAACCTGTACACAGGTCAAGAAGCAACAGTAAGAACCAGACATGGAACAACCGATTGGTTCAAAATTGGGAAAAGAGTACGACAAGGCTGCATATTGTTACCCTGCTTATTTAACTTATATGCAGAGTACATCATGAGAAACGCCGGGTTGGATGAATCACAGGTTGGAATTAAGATTGCCGGGAGAATTATCAACAACCTCAGATATGCAGACGACACCACCCTAATAGCAGAAAGTGAAGAGGATCTAAAAAGCTTCTTGTTGAGGGTGAAAGTGGAGAGTGCAAAAGCTGGTTTGAAACTCAATGTTAAAAAAAACAAAGATCATGGCATCTGGCCCCATCACTTCCTGGCATATAGAAGGAGAAGAAATGGAAGCAGTGACTGATGTTATTTTCTTGGGCTCCAAGATCACCACAGACGGTGACTGTAGCCATGAAATTAAAAGATGCTTGCTCCTTGGTAGGAAAGCTAAGGCAACCTAGACAGCATAGCAAGAAGCAGAGACATCACCGTGCCGACAAAGGTTCGTATCATCAAAGCTATAGTTTTCCCAGTAGTAACGTATGGCTGTGAGAGCTGGACTATAAGGAAGGCTGAGCGCCGAAGAATTGATGCCTTCGAACTGTGGTGCTGGAAAAGACTCTTACGAGTCCCCTGGACTGCAAGGAGGTCAAATCAGTCCATCCTAAAGGAAATCAACCCTGAGTGCTCATTGGAAGGACAGATACTGAAGCTGAAGCTCAAATATTTTGGCCACCTAATGCGAAGAGTACTAATGTACTTTGGCCACATAATAAGAAGACAGGATACCCTGGAGAAGATGCTGATGCTAGGGAAAGTGAAAGGCAAAAGGAAGAGGGGCCGACCAACGGCAAGGTGGATGGATGATATTCTGGAGGTGACGGACTCGACCTTGGGGGAGCTGGGGGTGGCGACGGCTGACAGGAAGCTCTGGCGTGGGCTGGTCCATGAAGTCACGAAGAGTCGGAAGCGACTGACCGAATAAACAACAAAATGCGAAGAGAAAACTCCCTGGAAAAGACCCTGATGCTGGGAAAGATTGAAGGCAAAAGGAGAAGGGGACGGCAGAGGATGAGATGGCTAGACAGCATCACCGATGCAATGAATATGAACTTGAGCACACTCCGGGAGAAAACGGAGGACAGGAAGGCCTGGTGTGCTATGGGGTCACGAAGAGTCGGACACGACTTAACAACAACATGTTGAATATTATACTACAAGCAATTCCTTGGCTAAGGAATTGTATCTGCTGCAAAGGAATGTAGCTGGCTACAATGAGCCATCTGGTTTCCCCCAGGAGGCATGGTTGTTTCTGAATGGGGCAAAGAATGATAACGTGTCCGAGAGTTAGAGAACTAAGCAGACTGTGGCCTTATCGAGCTTCTCAGGTGGAACAAACTTCTCTGCCCCTACTAAATTGACAAGAAAGGAAAGGGAAGAAGAATTAAAGATAGCCAGAGCTGTAGCCAAAAGAACCAGAGCTCATAATTACTGGACCTGCTCATAGACCCTGCTTTCAAGTTGGAGACAGGACCAGAATCGAGAAGTGCTCCTCCCACCAGACGGTCTTCAGTTAACAGTTTTGGACCTTTAGAAATGGTTGGGAGGAGCTACCTGATCCATAATGTCCTCCTCAATTAAGAGAGGAGAGTTAAGTTTCTGCATTTTGTTTTACATGCCAGAAAAACAATACCTTTTTCTTAGACACTCTGAAAGGATGCAGGTATATCAGCATAGTATCTGTCTTGCTTTTGTAAATCTCCCAAAATGCATGACCTGTTTTGGTGGCTAAAATGTTTTTCAAACAAGCAGCAGCAGCTGATCGAACTTCGATACTGAAAGAATAACAGCTCTTTTTAGAATTTGGATAATATCATACACATTTAAAGATGAAGTGCACATACTGTATCAAATATCCAGCTATATACTTACCATTGATCTAGTAAAGCATTATTTATGAGAGTTAACATTATGAAAACCCACTGAAGTTCTCTGTCTTCAAACAGATCAACTGCACTTGAGCAGGGCACATTTTTACTGTGCTGCAAAGCTGTGGTAGAAAAACTGATAGGACCAATTTCTCCCAAACAACATCCAACTGCCTCTGCAAATATCAACATTAACATTATAAACTCAGAGATGGCTTATGTGATGCACAAAAAAACAAAATACAAGTAGGGCAGCTGCCCCTCAATATGGCAACAGCAAAGAGAAAAAAAGATTCATAGTATTTTATTATTCTAATATGTTGTGATTTTCACTATTCATCCTG
The DNA here is from genome assembly GCF_057233095.1 of Heloderma suspectum. Classification (NCBI taxonomy): domain Eukaryota; kingdom Metazoa; phylum Chordata; class Lepidosauria; order Squamata; family Helodermatidae; genus Heloderma; species Heloderma suspectum. Next base: position 30,321,588 of record NC_139460.1, on the reverse strand, counting down.
ATATCAAACTGGCATGGCATATATTTTTAGGAATTTGTAAGATATCCCCCACAAACAAAACATCTTGTCCTGTGGATTCTGGGCACTGTAGCATGGTACTAGTCCATTTCTGCAGATGTCTCATAAACATACCACTACCAAACATCAACAACATGTCATCAAGTAATCACTTGAAGTATGAGTTCCTTTCATTGGTGGAAGCACCAAATAAAAATAAATACTTGAGGGACGATCATGCATACTAAAATTAGGTTATAAGTAAACAGAATACCCCACCATATATAGATACACAGAATTGCCTAATTCTTATGCAATCCTTATGACTCATTGGGTGCTTTATTTTGAAATTAAAACATACAGCTTCTGAAGAATATACTGCATGACCTTTTTGCTGCTGCTAGGTTGAGTTGGTTCAGGAGCAGATTCAATTAAACATTTCTGAAAACATGCTGGAAAAACCAATACATCCCAGTTTTTAACAATATTCAACTCCCAAAAGTTAGTTAATACCTCAGCAATTTTAAAGGAGACAAAAAAGTAATGTGAAGACTAAGCACTATTTACTAAACAATTAATAGAGGAATATGAATTTCAGAAATGATACATTACTGGTTTTTAATTGCCATCATCCACATTTGAGTTAAATTTCTTTAGTTATTTGCTGACATAAAAAATTTAATGGTATGTGATTTTATAGTGTAATTTAATTTTTACTATTGCTTTTAAAAGCACTATGTCAATTTAAATGCTCAATTACTTACCTAAGACAGCATCAGTAGAGTTTACAGCTGTTTTTGAAAGTTCTAAAAAGCATGTCATCAGCTTCACTATTATACAGTCTTTCGGGTTTTCTACCATATGAAAGAAAAAGTATTAAAAACAATATCAAGTGTATTATTTGCTTAAATGCAATTGCAACATCATATAATATCAACTATATATTCTAACAGCTGTTTGATCTCTATTACACCCTAATTATCTTTGCCTTCCCTAATACCCTTTTCTGAAGGATATAGTAAACAGAAAAGGACAGTACCTTTTCTATATTGGCACACCAGTCATTACATGTGTTCCCAATATACATTTGATCTAGCAACTGCCTGAACATCCCTTAGAAGTCACTTTTGGACTAGATTCATGGATGTTTGAGCTGAAATTTGCATTGCTTTTTGTGAGTTTATATAAGCCTTCATGGACATTAATTTAATGGAAAGATAGAATACACATTTTAAAACAAACAACAAATATAGAATGGCACATTGGTCACATTCCATTAGGGTTCCCTCTGGTTTGGTATGACGGAGGCATCCAAGAATGTGTTAACTCCCTCTCACCACCAAGAAAAGCCATGGATCACATGGTAAATGAGCTTTGTGTCTTGCTGAGACCCACTCTGATATCCCTCCTCCCCGGGTCCATCCTGTGGTCGAGCTTCAGGCAGAAGATTTGCAGAGTACTATGAGAACAAAGAAAGGGGGGTGCAGGAAAAAGGAGATGAAGAACAGAGAGACATAGAAGTCCCACCCCTCTGACAGGGTATATTGGCAAAACTGGAGTGAAAGAGGATTAGGCCAATTATGTGTTGTGAGGATTCAGCCACCTATCATGGGGAGTGAGGTTGAATGCCACTGTCACACCAAACCAGAAGGAACCTTTATGGTATGACAAGTGTTCCAGGCTCAGTTTTGTGTGAGGAAACAACCATGAATGGGATGTGCAGAAGCTAACTTCATTACTAGAGTGGATAAGTGGCCGAAACCAAATGGGAGGAAGCATATGCTCAAAGACTTGTCTCCAAAGGCAGCTTCTGCAGAAGCACAGGAACCCAGTTTGTAGTGACATGTAAATGTGCTTGGAGTGGACCAGGTGGCCACTCTGCCAATCTCAGAAAGGAGTGTTTGTAGAGCAAGGTGCAGAAGTGGCTGTCACTTGTGTAGAGTCTGACATGAAGGACAAGGGCAGACAGGTGTTGAGTCTCATAAACTGCAGAGACACATGGCTTAAGCCACCTGGCGATAGTTGTGCTAGATACCTTTTCCCCTAGGGAAGTGGGGTGACATTATCAGAGTCAGTGTGTCTGAGTGTTGCTGTATCTATTTATTTAAAATTATTTTTAGGCCATCTTTAAGGGTAGAACCCTCCCAAGGAGGCATACAGGATAAAAAATATACAAGAGTATACAAATAAATTAAACACTACAATGTATGTACCACATCATCTCACACAGATGAGAGGTCTTGGGAACGAAGGAAAGGAGACTGAGTTTCTGGGATCTGAGAATTAACTTTAGGGACAGATGGGTCAACGCACGGAGTTACAGTGTCTTTCTGGAAGATGCACAGGTGGTCTCCAATCAAAAGTTCACTTACTTCTGATATCCTTCTGGCAAATGTGATTGCCAGAGAAAGCCACCATCAGGCTTTCAGCAGAGCAGCTCTTAAGGGTCTGAACGCTGCCTTAGTAAGTGCCTTGAGGACTACACACAAACTCCAGGATGTGAAACAGTGTACCACTGGAGGGTTGAATGGGGACGCAAACTCATGCACTTGTGAATGTGCTTGGACGTAACTAAAGAGTGTGAAGGCCTGTCTCTGAAGGCTATTGGGTTTACGACCCAAGTTCAGACCTTCCTAGAGGAAATCTTCTTTGACATGTGCTGTGATGTGGTTGACTGACTTGCACCCGCACCAGAGGGTAAAGGCCCTCCACATTTGTCTTGTAAATATGTATGGCAGACAGTCTCCTGGAAAGCAGCAGTGAGTGCCCAACCTCCTTTGAGTATCCCAGACTTAGTTAGGTCACCCTTTCACTAGCCAGAAGGCTAAATGCAGCCCCCAGGGCCTGCATGGGCCCTGGGTTAGAGGATGGGGAACAGTTCAGAGGAATGAAGGGCCATGTCTATTACAGTCCATGTCTATTACAGACTCCCTAAAACCCATGGCCTCCATTGTCAGAAAGGAGCGACTAGGATAATCAATGCTTCTTCAAATCTGATTGTCCTAAGGACCTTGGGAACAGGGAGGTCAGAGGAAAGGTACACAATAGGCCTTGCGGTCACAGACCATTTCAAGCAACATGGAAAAATAGCAGGCGAGTTTATGATCCTTCAGCAAAGCAAACAAGTTCACTGTCATGGTACCATATGACTTTCTAATTGTTGGAAAACAGTCTGATGCAGCTTGCACTCCCACAGATCAAGGTGTTGATGACTGAGGAAATCTGCTGTAATGCTGAAAGTCCCCATCACATGATGGGCCAATATGGAAAGAATTGATAATTTTTGCCCAAACCAGCAGGGCTACTGTTTCCTTGTGATGGAAGCAACATTTTGTCCCACCGCCCTGTTTAGGTGGGCTTTTGTGGACATGTTGTCCATTCCAACAAGACCGTATTGGTTGTGAATCAGTGGCTGGAAGTGATACAAGTGGTCTAGTATTAAGAGCAGCCTATGAAGCAGATTTTTTGGTCTCTAACCACATGCACATGAGTGACTGCCAATGTGGTCTGTTTCAGAGGCTTAGCAGACTTTTGCAGTTTGCTTCCCCAACAGCACCATCCTGGGCAGAGAAGAAGGAAAGATAACTTCTTTAAAAAGAAAAGGTAGAAATGAAAAAATTGATGGGATGAAAAAATATACCAAAGTGCAAGAAGAAGTAAGGAGGCATACGCTTGTACAGTGCGAGCAAAGGAATAGTCTGTCCTGGGGCAAAAGGCAGAGAGGAACTGGGAGTGGAGCTGGATGGTGCTGAGCAAGACAGAAAGATCAGTTACCACATGATGCCTGCTTTTCCTGTGTGGTGAGTGGGGAGTTAATCCATTCTTGGATGCCTCTTCACACCAAACTGGGAAGGAATGGGTGCAGATAATGATGTTGAGTTAACATATTACTTAATAATGGCAGCAAGGGTTTTAATACACAGAGAAAAAAACTGTTTAGATACATTCTTCTGATCCTGAAGTGGAAATTGGATGGAGCTGATAAATTATTAAGGATTATATTCACTGTCAGACTGACAGATTAATATACAATTGTTGTTGTTGTTCAGTCGTTAAGTCGTGTCCGACTCTTCGTGACCCCATGGACCATAGCACACCAGGCCTTCCTTCTTTCTCCCGGAGTGTGCTCAGGTTCATTAATATAGAATACAGGATGTAAATAAAACAGGATGTTTTTTTAGGAAATCAATTAGAAATATAGATAAATTAAAATTGTTTACAATGTAACTTCTAAGGATTTAATGTATTTTAAGGCTATTAGTAATTTTTAGGAATGTATAATATGTGTGTGATATGCTGGACATGTTTTAATTTGACATTTTGATTGAAAAATTAAAGTAAAACAAAAATGGGAACAGTCTTGATGCTAAGGACATAATACACAGCATACACAGGAATTAAAACATTTAGTCCCAAATTCATACCCTGAAATTCTTTCATAAGGTCCTTCATTTGTTCTTTATGATCTTCAAGTTGTTTGCGCAAATCATTTAAACCTTCAAGTCTCATCAATGGTAGTGAATCAGAGATATTTATGGATAGGAAATGGTTAATTTCCTGTGAACATCAAATTGATTTTAAGTAAGGATACAATAAATAGATATCACCTCCTTTAAAGCTCTACAGTTAGATGTCATTGCAAAGAGATATGCTTGTTCATTACATAGAAACATTTACAGACTTTAACTGGCTGAGCAAGACTCAAATTTAACACTTACTTATTGAAATCACTTCATCGTCACAACCTAAAAGCCTTGAGAGATACATATACAAACAATACAATACATCCTTCAAAGTAGAGTGATAAAAATTCATATGTAGTTATTTTTATTAAAATTCTTGAAACTAACCTGCTAACAAGTTAACTGATTATATTACCTCCAAAAGAGAAAATTCCCCTTTACTGTATTTTATTTTTTGCTGAGTAGCACGCAGTTCTTTAAAAGCAGGATGATCAGGAAAAGGATCTAGATGTTTGATTGCTTGGTACAGATTTTCATTTTCTTTATTATCTATCACTAGGTACTTCAATAAGCCCAAGACCTAAAAAAAATAATAAAGGGATGAAGAACAGAACAATGAAAACCATTATAATAAAGTTTTCATTTTTTTTGTATGAAAAAAAAATTAACAGACCAATGTGATTTATGCACTGATTTTTCTACACTACCTCTATGCATCAAGAGATTAGGAGCAGCCCTAGCTTGTGTACTTCCTCCTCTCACCGCATAGGAATGCATACCAGAACCAGGAGATCCTCCATTTATGTGAATCCAAGATCATCCTGGATGCTCATCCTGTTGAGGAGGCTCAATATTCAGTGTCAAGGAAGATCGTACGTTTAGGCTGCAGTCATAATGCTTTCTAGACTAGAGAATATGCCCCACTGAAGATGGTACGACTTAGTTCTGAATAAACATACACAGGATTATGTTGTCAATTATTCAGTTCAAGTATATTCAGTTCAACATGCTGGAAGAGAAGCAGGGGAAAGGAAGAGGACAATGTGCATGAGCCAAAGGTCTGTTTCTGATTTCACTGCACATAAAGCTAAAAAGGAAGAAGAACCATCCAAACATCCCCGCTGTCTGGCTGCCTTCAAGCAGAAAAGAGCATAAAATGAAAAAACAAAAGGGGGGAATCAACATCCCTACAGGTTCCATGCTCTAAGGCAATTTGATTCAGTTTTCATAATCCTCATCTGGAGTAATGAGGACCCTATAAACAGTATGGAAAAACACAAAAGCAAACTTTAAAATTATTGATAGTGACAATTTCAGTTCCAAAAAGTAACCATCAAATTCTCTTGCAAAATTCAAAAGAGAAATTTATTGTATTTTTAAACATTATTCAGATTCAGAAATATCTTTTTGAGACTAAGCTTCTAAATGTAGATGCTAATGACAAAACATATGATTTTCTGAGTGACTGCCAGACAACTATTCTAACACCACCAATTCACTCACATACAAATCCGTTCCATGGCCCACAGCCTTTACATTAAGATATATTAGTTTGGCTGAAATAGCAAAACTAGTTAATAGAGTTCTAAAATATTATTGGTGTAATTACATTCAGTTGTCATTGTTGTTCAGTCGTTAAGTCGTGTCCAACTCTTCGTGACCCCATGGACCATAGCACGCCAGCCCTTCCTGTCCTCCGCTCTCTACCGGAGTGTACTCAAATTCATATTCGTTGCATCGGTGATGCTATCTAGCCATCTCATCCTCTGCTGTTCCCTTCTCCTTTTGCCTTCAATCTTTCCCAGCATTAGGGTCTTTTCCAGGGAGTTTTCTCTTCACATTAGGTGGCCAAAATATTTGAGCTTCAGCTTCAGTATCTGTCCTTCCAATGAGCAATCAGGGTTGTTTTCCTTTAGGATGGACTGATTTAACCTCCTTGCAGTCCAGGGCACTCGTAAGAGTCTTCTCCAGCATCACAGTTTGAAGGCATCGATTCTTCGGCGCTCAGACTTCATTATAGTCCAGCTCTCACAGCCATACGTTGCTATTGGGAAAACCATAGCTTTGATGATACGAACCTTTGTCGGCAAGGTGATGTCTCTGCTTCTTACTATGCTGTCTAGGTGTGCCATAGCTTTCCTCCCAAGGAGCAAGTCTCTTTTAATTTCATGGCTACAGTCACCGTCTGCGGTGATCTTGGAGCCGAAGAAAGTAAAATCTGTCACTGCTTCCATTTCTTCCCCTTCCATATGCCAGGAAGTGATGGGGCCAGATCCCATGATCTTCGTTTTTTTAATGCTGAGTTTCAAACCAGCTTTTGCACTCTCCACTTTCACCCTCAACAAGAGGCTCTTTAGCTTCTCTTCGCTTTCTGCCATAAGGGTGGTGTCGTCTGCGTATCTGAGGTTGCTGATTATTCTCCTGGCAATCTTAATTCCGACCTGTGATTCATCCAACCCGGCATTTCTCATGATGTACTCTGCATATAAATTAAATAAGCAGGGCGACAATATACAGCCGTGTCGTACTCCTTTCCCAATTTTGAACCAATCGGTTGTTCCATGTTCGGTTCTTACTGTTGCTTCTTGACCCTCGTACAGGTTTCTCAGGAGACAGGTAAGGTGGTCTGGTACTCCCATCTCTTTAAGAATTTGCCACAGTTTGTTGTGATCCACACAATCAAAGGCTTGAGCGGAGTCAATGAAGCAGAAATAGACACTTTTCTGGAATTCTCTTGCTTTCTCCATGATCCAGCGAATGTTGGCGATTTGATCTCTAGTTCCTCTGCCTCTTTGGAACCCAGCTTGTACTTCCGGTAGTTCTCGGTTCACATACTGCTGAAGCCTAGCTTGTAGGATTTTGAGCATAACCTTGCTGGCATGTGAAATAAGCAGAATTGTACGGTAGTTTGAACACTCTTTGGCATTGCCCTTCTTTGGAACTGGAATGTAAACTGACCTTTTCCAGTCTTGTGGCCATTGTTGAGTGTTCCAAATGTGTTGGCATATTGAGTGCGGCACTTTAACAGCATCATCTTTTAGGATCTTAAATATCTCAGCTGGAATACTGTCCTCTCCGCTAGCTTTGTTGTTAGTAATGCTTCCTAAGGCCCACTTGACTTCACTCTCTAGGATGTCTGGCTCAAGTTCAGTGACCGCACTATCATGGCTATCAGGGACATTCAGATCTTTCCTGTATAGTTCTTCTGTGTATTCTTGCCACCTCTTCTTAATCTCATCTGCTTCTGTCAGGTCCCTGCCTTCTTTGTCCTTTATCATGCCTGTCTTTGCACAAAACGTTCCCTTGAGATCTCTGATTTTCTTGAAGAGATCTCTAGTCTTTCCCATTCTATTGTTTTCTTCGATTTCTTTGCATTGTTCACTTAAGGAGGCATTCTTGTCTCTCCTTGCTATTCTCTGGAACTCTGCATTCAGTTGGATATATCTTCCCCTTTCTCCCTTGCTTTTCGCTTCCCTTTTTTCCTCAGCTACTTGTAAAGCCTCATCAGACAGCCACTTGGCTTTCTTGCATTTCTTTTTCTTTGGGATGGATTGAGTTGCTGCCTCCTGAACAATGTTACGGACCTCCGTCCATAGTTCCTCAGGCACTCTGTCTATCAGGTCTAATCCCTGAAATCTATTCCTCACCTCCACTGTATATTCATAAGGGATATGATTTAGGTCATACCTGAAAGGTTTAGTGGTTTTCCCTACGTTCTTCAATTTAAGTCGAAATTTTGCAAGAAGAAGCTCATGATCTGAGCCACAGTCAGCTCCAGGTCTTGTTTTGACTGACTGTATGGAGCTTCTCCATCTTTGGCTGCAAAGGACATAATCAATCTGGTTTTGATATTGACCATCTGGTGAAGTCCATGTGTAGAGTCGCCTCTTGTGCTGTTGGAAAAGAGCGTTTGCTATGATCAGCGTGTTCTCTTGGCAAAACTCTATTAGCTTTTATCCTGCTTCATTTTGTACACCAAGGCCATGCTTGCCTGTTATACCGGTGATTTCTTGACTTCCTACTTTAGCATTCCAATCCGCTTCACTCTTTCTGGCGCTACTTGGAAATTCCCTCTGCCCTTCCCCAGTAGTATACTGGACACCTTCCGACCTGAGGGGCTCATCTTCCGGCGTCATCTCTTTTAGCCTTGTGATACATTCCACGGGGTTTTCTTGGCAAGAATACTGGAGTGGGTTGCCATTTCCTTCTCCAGTGGACCACATTTTGTCAGAACTCTCCGCCATGACCTGTCCGTCTTGGGTGGCCCTGCACGGCATAGCTTATGGCTTCACTGAGTTACGCAAGCCCCTTCACCACAACAAGGCAGTGATCCATGAAGGGGAATTACATTCAGTAGATTAGTGTAATCAGTTATTAGTTTTTCCTTTCCAATAAATCTAAATGCAAATAGCTCTCAGATTTAATGACACAGAAACACTGTACAACAGTCATAATTAAGACGAGTATTCATAGAGCTCTGGTCATTTAATTTACTTCTTCACTGGCATCTGTTTTGAAAATAATTATGCATACTTGCCTAAAAAGAAGGTTTTTACGGAATATAGATGCTAATTTGTTCAAAGGTTCTACTAATAAGGGAAATAGTGAACAAAAATCCTAAGTGACACAGGTAAAGAGAACAATATTGCAGAGGGAAGTAGTTATAAAAGCAAAACTGCACTGCTGTGAAGATTGAGGTTCAAAAGTAGATAGCAAGATTAAATTTTATGGCAGTAGCAGCTAGACTATATTGTGCAATAAGCAATATTTTGTTGAGAGCAGCCAACAAAGTTTCCATTCCATCCATGCCCCCCCCCCCCGCAAAAAGTGTTCCATGAGCAACTAAATCCCAAGGTCTTAAAACAGGCATCTAGACAATTGTTCTGAAAAATGTGCGGAATACATGGAAGTTAATGCCCAACAACAAAGCTATGCACAAATATTACATATTAGGGGACAGGGTGTGCAGAGAAGTTTGATGAGCAGTTGAAAACCATAGACACTCAAGCAACACATGTCTAATAGTGTGGGGAACATTACAGGGCACAGACAACAATGAGGCCCTCTTCTTCAGTTGATACTGGTGAATATAGCCCCTATGTGCAACCTTAGCTGAGCCAGGACAATCTTGCCTGCAGTTCTTCAGGGAGATATTTGATCATGAACAGGGTTGAGTCCAAAGATTTTATTGCTGTTCTAGCCTTCCCATAGCTTTTGTCTCCACAATCTCACTTTAAACTTGAAAAGGAGTCAATAATTCCATTCACTACACTCATCATGTTGAGTGCCCCAGACCAATCCAGCATGTGTAACAAGCCCCAGCCTTCCTCATGAGCTCGTAGCTCAGGTTGTGTGTGGTATCTTTACCACAATTGTACTTTTAAGGTACTCTTAGTTTGGAAGTGCAGTGTGACAGAAACCAGCCCAGGCCTCCAGAGCTTGGGAAGAGAGCAGGGGTTTGTCCCTGACCTTAAGCTGAAATTCAGATGCATATCACCGGTGTGAATTCACTCCTTGATTGGAGAAGTGGTGACCAAATTTTTGGTTAGTGTTCAAGGTAAGCCAGATTTGTTATCACCTCCCCCAAGACTTGAAGACAAGGGTAACATTGTTCTATGTACCCAACAGGGCCATAGGCATCCATTTCTAAAACAGTCCCTAAGCCACATAGCAAACCCCTTTTGAAATTGAGGGAAACCTAAAAAAAAGTTTGTGATATTGGGGGGGGGGGGGGGCTTATCTTCAAAGAAAAAAGACCATGAGGCATACCTCACTAATTGCCTTGTTTTGTTTTAAGGTTAGAGATTGTGTTTAGTATCTATATCGTTAGCCACCTTGGGCACTCTGAGGCAGAAGGGCAGGGTACACATTTTCTACAACAAAGCAAGAAGCATTTTAGATCCTGGGCAAAAAATGTGAGATCACTAATAAAATGCCTAGCAAGTGTCTCTTATTAAAAACTTACCTCTTCTTGGGCCTCAGGTTGGTCTCCAACTATAGGTATTAGTGTACGCACAACAACATGGAGGTGACTCCCTAGGGCACCCCCACAATATTTGACTGCTGTGTGGCAAACACGACTGAGAAGGTCAAAACATAGCAAGAAGCTTCGGAGGGATACTCCTTTCAGTTGTTTAGGCCTAAAACAAGCACATAGAACTATTAATTGAAAAGACAGTAATATGAATGGTGGGGGGACCTCATGTTAAGCTTGAAGGAGCTAGAATTCACTCTTTAATTACAGGATATATCAAGGCCACAATTTTACAGCAGGAGAAAGTCCCATCTGCCCCCAAATAAATGAAAGTGAAAAACATAGTTCTTAGAGGGTTGAATATCTTAAACCACCAACCAAGTTCATAGCTCACTGGTAAAGGCTCTTGGATAGCAAGCCTGGGAAAAACCTCTGCTTGAGACCTTGGCTGTGTTCTCCTGTAATGGTAAGCCAGGATTTAGCCTCACACTTACGAACCTCTGCGAGTCCAAGTGAAACCTCAGGCTGCATGCTCTCCCTCTCCTCTTCTCCTCTTGTACAGCTGGGAGAGGATTCCTGCTGAGTTTACTTTTGCTTTCCCCAATTCCTGGCTTGTTGGTATGTACAAACCAGGAACCTTGGTTAAAATGAACACTAGTGAATCCATTGCTAGACAAGCTAACAACAACCCCTGGATTGTTTTGCTGGTTGGCTTAAGAAACCAGTGTTTTTTTAAACCACAATTCCTAGTTCATATATAGCAACCGCCCAGAGAGCTTCGGCTATTGGGCGGTATAGAAATGAAATAAATACATAAATACATAAACAAGCCAGAAATTGGGGAAAGTATAGCAAACTCATCAGTAATCCTCCTCCCGGGCATGTGGAAGAGGAGAGGAGAGGGGAGGGGGAATCATGCCAACCCAAGGCTTCACTCTGGCTCACAGAGGCTTGCCCACATAACACTAATGTTAACCTGGCTTAGCAGTACATGAGAACCAGTCCCTTGACTGCCATTCAGAGTACAAAGCTTTAGACTAGACAGAATAACCCAGTATAAGGGAGCTTCATAAATGCTATATCCAATCCAAATGAACTGAACCTGTATATAGAGAACATATAATACTCATACGTACCTGTTGTTGATGTGGTGAATCACAGTGTAAATCACATCCCGAAGTACAAAAGCTGATGCTCCTCCTAAACCATCTTTGATTTCTTTGAATAATAATTTTACCAAAAAATGATATATCATAAGGATTCTATGTCTTTTGTAAATATTATTCGTTCCAGATGCTTGCTTACATATGGCAAGTAAGATTTCCTGGAATGATTCCTAAAAAAGAAAAGAACAAAGAAGAAAACATTAAATAGTAATCTCATATGTATATGTCATCACTATTTGGGTGCAACTTACTGTCAGGGTGGACACTGAGCCCATAGAATCCCAGAGTAGTTCTGATTCTGAGGAAGAGGAGTCGCTCCTGGGAGAGGAGCGCGCTCCTCTTTCCCAGGGCCAACAGCTGACGGAGATTCCTCCCACCAGCATTCCTAGCTTAGATAGCAGTCCTGGGAGTGACAGAGCGCGGGAAGCAGACTTGATGGACGCGCGACGCCGACGCAGAGAGCGGCGCCAAATGGAGGGTGCAGAAAGGAGGCGTAGTGCCCGGTTGGCGCGCAACCAACGGCTGCGCCCAGAGGATCCAAGGGAAAAGGGGAGGGACTCTCCCTAGTCCTTAAGTTCAGGGGTCTGCCAGTAATTCCTTTTCAAATGGGACCAACTGTTCCAACGTAGGGCATAGGTACTCTGCTGCTCATATCTAGTTGCTAACAGTAGAGCTGTTAAGCTGTAAAAGAGGAATAAAACTTTGAAAAGAATCCATTTGTCTGTGTCTGGACTTGGCTACTGGATTAGACTGAGAGAGGCCTCCAAGGAGCCCTTGACACTTACTTTAATAAACAGGTAAGTCTGCCCTTGCATATTCTTTTAAATTGTTTTATGATTGTATCCTGTGTTGTTTTTATTGCGATAGTATGACAGTATGAACATTTTGGGGTCCCATTTTGTATACCACCCTGACATCTTTAGATGAAGACAGTTTTAAAAATCTTTTAAGAAAGAAATAAGAAAAACTAAAAAGGGGGGGAGGGGAATTTCTGTTTTCATTAGGCTGGAATTAGATGTGACGACATATTGGACACCTGGCTGCCACCAAACATTGCAGCCAGATATCTAATTCTCCTCTTTTCCTCCATAAGACTCCACATTATTTGCTTCCACTGGAGGGAGACAAGCAAATGCTCTATGCCTTGATGTCAACACGAGTAAGCTGAAGAAAGACATTATGGAGGATGAAGGGGGAGATAGACTGGCAGCTGCAGTTTTCAGCAACAGCTGCACACACATCATCTCAACTAATTTCATCCTCATTATTGCTTACAATTGATTTTATGTATTACACAGGCAAACTGCAGACAATGGTCTTGCCCAAGTATTATGACCACCAACTCTCCAAATGGCTTGAACTTAATATCTCCACGTTTTTGTTCAATTTTTGAAAATAAGTTCTCATCAATGGAAAAATAGACCACTATTAAATAATAACGACTAAATAGATTAGGTAACACTCTTCAACTTTTGTAAGTATGTGCAACATCTTCTGTCCTTCAAAGAGTTATTTAAAAAGCAGCAAGAAGAATATCCTTGAGATATTACTTGCACCATTAAGTAAAAATATATGTATTGGCCGGACCAACACAAGATGTTGCGACACCTGGGGCAGGACAATCTGCTGCTGTCTAGCTCCCCACCTCCCCACTGCAGCAGCACAGCAGGTGATTTTATCCATCAATACCTTGCCATGAGGGGCCCTTCCTCAGAGCAAGGCATTGTGTGTGAGATGGCCGAAGAGACTGCCTGTGCCACCATGGCACTGGGCCTCAGAGTAAGGCACTGGGCCTAGTGGATGTTTTGGAGACTTGGCTTTCCATCATGAAAGCAGCTGATGGGGCAATCTGGGTGGCCACCCAATGCTTTGCTTTGAGGGACATTTCCTCAGAGTGATCCATTGGGCCTGGAAGGCACTCTGGAGAGCCATCCAGCCACAGCTGCAATATGTGCTGCAGCAAGAAAATAACTGATGGGGCTCTCCACAGCAGCTGACCAATGTCTTGCTCGGAGGGATCCTTCTTTAGAACAAGGAGATGGGCCCAGCAAGCACTCCAGAAAGCCATGTTATCCATCTGCAGCTGGTCGTGATAACAATGGGCAGCCCTCTGCACACTGGATGAGGAATGCGCAATCTGCCACCTGAGGCTAGAGTCTCACCCTGCCTCTTGGAAGAGCCAGCCCAAGGTTTCAGTCACAAAATTCATCATCAATAACTTACAGGGTTCTTGGAAAGAATTCCAACAAGACCTTTTGACTTAGTTTTATGGCAACTGCTAATATAATTCAATGTTGCTTTGATGACATATGATGGAAAATGAGGGCGATTCGGAATAGGATCCAGATCTCTGAAAGAAATGAAAAGATTGCAAGCCTTTCAAAGCCTTGATGACCCCACAAAGAAAAATCTTATGTGAATAGATAAATCTAAGTGACACTAAATAGGATCTGATTGTGACTAAGACTGATTCCCTTAACAGTTAGGGGAAACAGATCAATCTGTATTAGAATAGGTAATTTAGTGAGTGCATATTTTTAATTCATTAATAAATGCTTTCAACAGTACTGATCTGATATGGATATCAATTTATAGTTGAAGGGTCATTTGCTAACTAAGCACTGGGTTCAAAGGTACAGACTCCCTCCAAGGTCTATGTCACACATACAGGTGTGTGCATGCACACACACATTTCTACTGAGTTCACACTGGGAAAGCATGACTGTTCGCCTACCTGTGTCCACTTGCTGTAATGTGTACATGCATATATTTCTATGCACTGCATTTACAGAAAAGGAGTGGAATGACTACTCACACTGGGTTAATGCCCATAGGAATGTACATGTCTGGCTTATAGTTTACATCATATGTGAGGCCACAAACTATGGTGCAATCCCTCCTATACATAAAAATATGTAAAGTAATAAAAATAATTTTATGATCTAATGTTATATGTAGGTTCATAAAATTAACAGATTTCTCCTGTTTCCTAAGATACTGCTGCTAATGTGTCACCATCCCAAATGGTCTTAGATTAGACAGACATAATTTCTCAATAGGCTATCAAGCCTCTCCATCCCGCTCCTAGTTATTACACATGGGCAACAAGTCTACACATAAACAAAACCACATAAATTGCAATATCTAGCACATTAACAGAAAAAGGTAAACTGTACCCTGTAAATTTCGTTAGGTCAGTATCTTCTCCTGCCTTGATACATACTGGCTCATGTAAGGTCATCAATACCTCTACCACAATCTCTGGCAAATTACCATGAAATAGATTGTCTATCAGCTGCAAAAAAACACACCCCACAGCTTAAGTTTTATCGTAAGTATCAAATACAATAAAGACTGGTTACTACATGCCTTATCAGTCTCCATACTGAAGTTACATTAAAAAGCACTCAGCTCAGAAAGTGGAGAATTTGGTTACCTATGAATTCTTCTTCTACTTGTTCACCATAATGTGATTCAAACACTGGGTGATCTCCTTGCCCTCCAGGCAGAGGAGGTTCTTTGAAAGAAGGATTTGCCTGAAACATAAATAGGAGGCACCTCCCACTTCTTCCCTAGAGTAATAACCTACCCCAGCAAAATAAGCATCCCTCAAACTAACTGGGAGAAGTGGTGCTTAACTAGTAAGGAAAGGACAAAAGGAGAAAAAAGACCCAGAGTGGGTAATGGACCTCTGTCTACCAAAAGGAGAAGAAGTAGCAATAGAAGGTCCCAGGGCATAGTCTGAAGGCACATGAGGTAGCCACCTTGCTAAAGCTAAGCAGGTTTGCGTGCGTCTGGTCAGTGCTTGGAGGGGAGACTACCTGGGAACCACATGTAGCCATCTTGAGTTCCATGATGGAAGAAAAGTGGGATAGAAATGTAATAAATAAATAAATGGAGAACTAACAGGAAAAGTATTCTCCATTCTCTCTACTTGTCACTCTCCAATGTTCAAACATTTGGGAATAACAGGACAGGACTCCAGCAGAGTCTGAAGTACCCTTCTACCAGAGGCAGCATTAGCTGAATTGGAACATTCATCCTGTACTAGTGACTAGGTGGCACCCAGAATGTCTCTTCTCAGTAACCAAGGAGATAGCATATCTTCTAAGAGAATGAGAATCCTCGTAGGCCTCTGCAATACATACCTTGAGCTGTCTTGCTAGGGAGGCTTTAAATGCCTTTCTACCCCTTCCTTTAACTCTGTATGTGACAAGCAAGGAAGAGGGCCACTAAAGGGTTCTCCTAATATTAAGGAAGCACCACATTTTCCCTCTTTGGTGTTTGCTTGAGCATGGAAATGGAAGTCAGCAGGATCAGCTTCTATTTTCTGCAGAAATATGTATTCATTTTCGGAATAAAAGAATGGTTGAGCCAAAAATAAATCTATACTCATGGAAACTCAAAAGAATGGCTGCATAGCCAAAGCAGCCCGCTTTGACATCCTGCAGGCTATCCTGATATATAAAATTAAGAAAATGTCTCTAAAAGGTTAAAGGGTTCTTTGGTCTCGGTTTGGAGGACTATGTTAGAACCCATGTAGAACAGGTGGTGCAAACCGGGTAGCCATTGATAAAACACTTGATATGAGGATGGGCACCTAGGAGAATCCCTTTGGCTAAAGGACAGGATAGAGTCTAGAGCCACCATTTGTCTCCAGGCCACCTTGGAGAAACTTTAAGATGGTGGAGACCAGAGATGTAGAGGAATTAAAGTTGCTTTCCTGGCAGCGCCGAGACAAATGAACCTGAGTACTCTGATTTATCCTGTCAGTAGACTCTCTTCTACCCTAGAGGAGATAATCTAGCATTTTAGGGAAATAATGTAGGACTTCCCCTCAACCTCCAGGCAAAGAGTGGCAGCAGCTCCAGTTTGGAGTATGTGAAAGGCTCCTGAAAAAGAAAATCTGGGCAAGTTTAGAAGATGTCTCTGGACTTGCAGCCTCTGTCTACAAACCTGAGGCATCTAGGCCAACTTGAGATCACAAGAATGTCAATGCATTCCTTCCAGATCCTGGTGAGGTTAGTTACAAGAAAGAAGATACTGAGTTGACTCCTGAAGAGTCCACTTCATCTTTACACCACGTGCTCAGCAACTGAGGCTCACATATGCAGTAATCATAATCAATGGAAGATTGCACAGCAATACATCCAGACCAAATCGATTGTCATCTATCAGGACATGGAAGACACGATCCCCAGAGACACAGGGATCTTGCGATCATACCCAGCTGTAGTTAGCCATTGACCATGCTGGCTGGAGATGATGGGAGTTGTAGTTCAAGACATTTGGAGGATACCGGGTTGGAAAAGGCTGGGTTAGAGGGCCAACTGAATGGGAAAGAGGTGCCACCTGCTACAGTACAACAGCATTCCCAAGAAGCAAGCGAGCAGAATGCATGAGGTCATTATTCGTCTGACATAGCTAATGAGATCCTTCAGTTTGCGTATCCTCTTGTCAGGCACAAGATTCTCACTTGCATGGTATCAAGGTCTACCTCAAGATGCTGCATCCAGTCAGTGGGAACTCGGGAACTCTTGAACCAGCTGATCCCAAAATCATAGACCTGGACTGGGGCTGCAGTTAATTCCAAGTCCCTCCCTGCCAATGTTCAAGCCCTGATGAGGACTTCAAAGTATGGACCTCTTGTAGCCCAAGACTGCAGGACTGGTGAAAGTCATGGATGAAATAGCACCCAGGACAAAGCACAGTATAGCACTGCCCTTTGTAAGTAGAGAAATCTAGTGAACCAATCTGATAGGGATATGGAAGTATATATCCATGGGGAATTCACCCATAGCCACTGCTGTCAGCATCTCTATCTTGAATCAGTGTATGCAAAGAAACTGGTTTACACCACAAAAACGATTTTCAAATGAGTTATGTATAGCTACTAATATGCATAGTACTTTCAGTCATTTTTCTGATTTGGAAAGGAATGACCTACTCCTGCCTTAAAGAATCAACCTAAAATTGAATCCTTGATTGCTTCTAACATAGCTTTGATTTTTAAATACTAGCATTTGAATGCTTCTCATCTAATAGTGCAAGTTATATGAAAAGAAACAAAAGAAGTGAAAAAGTACCTGTTTTCCTAAGTAGTTTTCATCTTTCAGTTTGTCATAGACTTTAGAAGCTGCATCTCTCTTTTGTGCAATTTCACCATCTTCATGATTTTGGTAGGCAAAGTAAGGCAGAATATTAACAAGGATTTTGGGAAAGCAGTGTGCCAGAAGCTGCTGCACCTCTCTTTCAATCTTGTAAGCAATCGTTTTTACCTCTTCAAACTGATCTTGAACTATCAGTTGTGGAATCAAAACTTTGTAACAGGACCTACAATTAAAGGTTTACTTGAATTATGACAAAATGGTTGGAAAAAATATCGAATTTCAGTTACAACAGAGATGGCACTGGTCATGTAAAGAACGCAATGACTGCATCCTAATGACAAGTTATTCTTGAAAAGGTCCTAGATACTAGCAAGTTAATTGTGGCAAGAATTTACTTTTGATGTATGAAGTGGACCTTTAACTCTAACTGGGTCCTTAACTCTAAAATTAAATATAACTTTTAGCAATAACTTAGTACAAATCTTTGAGCCACTCTCAAAATATGCTGCACAATAAAACATGGAATTCGCCAGCCAGTATATCAGAAATTAATCATTTGCAGGCTATATGGAAAACACAGAAATATAATTTAAGAGCATACCTGTAGAACTCCTCCAAAGTAGAGTAATTCAATAAAACATATGGAAAAACAGAAAGACTGTAACCACAGTTCAGCCACTCTAGAATCAGAAAATCTAAGTGGGTATTCATGAAATCTTCTATACTGTTATAGCCACAAGTGCCAGAAATTCTTTCTAATACCTGCATTTTAAAAGAAAGAGGAATTCCAAAGATCATTACTAGTTGTAAAACTATTGTTTCTATAGCATAAGACTACAGTGTCTATAAACTAAGGTTCAGACCCAAAAAGGTGCCCGTGGAGGTCCTGCAAGTACAGGCTTATCTTGTATACTTCAATTAACAAGGAATTAACATTATAGACAGAAGCGTGTAGTGACTCTGTACTCAGAGCAATTTATTTTAACAATTATATATAGCACCACAAATCCAGAGATGTTAATTAGTTAAATGACTTGCTGTAAGCTATACATTTTGTATGACATTATTTGAAAACTGTGCAAGAATTTTTAAAACACTGCATTTACCTTTTATAGTTGCAAGAATTCCCAATGTACATACCTTCCTTACAAGCTGAGGTTCTAATCCATTCTTTTTTACACATTGAAAAATAGCAAACAATGCCTGCTTTTCACACACAGGACTGCAGCGTAAAATCATAGTTATTAACATGAGGAGTACTGATTTTCTATTATATTCTTCATCAGGAAGATTCTCTTCATCCCCAGTGCCATGTGCCTTTATTAACAAACAACACAGAATGAAAGTCATCTTTTTTACCTACATATATGGTAGATTTAAATTAAAAATTATCTGAACAATTTATATTTCATTAAAACAGCATTCTGACACAAAGATGTAAGAAGTTACGAAAGAGAACTACTTTGCCAGAATCATTTAAAAGGATAGATTCTCAAAAGATTACTATTTGACATGACAGAATTGTTGTAACCTCTTCTGAGGTACATAAACAATTTTACTTGGTTAGGCATGAAGATACAATGGTTCTGTATGATGCCTGAAGCCTTATAAGGAGATTTCTCCTGATCTCACAGGTGCATCTACTTAACACCTTCGCCTATGTACAAGTCCCTGGTTTTTGAATTCTAACAGTTGTGATGGAATGGCCACTTCCTAAAACTGGTATTACTCTGGGCACTATCCAATGCTGGCAATCTACCAACTCTAAATATATTGCACAAGTGGGAACAACCACTAGTGCAATGGGAAACTAGAGCTTGCTTGTATAACTCAGGAAACTAGCCAAAACTATCACTTCCAGAACAGGACAGGTCAGCAGAGCTCCCTTCCATGACTTGTCCCATTCCAGAAACAATTGTTTCAGCTAGCTTCCTGTTGTGCTAGTGGTCACTCCTGCTATCCTAAAAAAAACTAGCATTGGGATAGCTGTATCCCAATAACAGCACTACCGCTCTGTTACCCGTATGTAATGACCTCATTCAAGTCACTACGCACCCTGTTAACCTGGTAAGCGAATGAAATATTTGGTAAGATTATTATTTACATCAACTGTTTGGCAGACAAATTAAGAATGAATAGAAAACTAATTAGATTCTAGGCATACTGTGATTTGAACATAAGCAAGAAGAAAAGCTTAACAAGGGCTGCGTCTCTTGGCCTAATCCAAAACTACAACCTCCATTGAACAGGAGAAGCTGCTACAGTGGAAGCCTTTATGCATGCTTAGTGACACACTGTATTACCAGCTTATCTGCTCCTTCTTGAACTTTGAGGTACAAGTTGTCAAATGCCCTTTGCTGGAGCTTCAAAGGAAGAGCTTTCAGTAAGCCAGTAGAATCTCTCATTTTCACATCTTGAAACAAACTTATGGTTAAACAGACAGAAAAAGAAATTTAGAATGATTTACACACTCTTTTTTTAATAAATAAATACACTTCAACTGTGTTTTTGTTCTGAGGTGTGTCCCCCACCCCCCGAGATACCTTTAAGCAACACTTGCCTATGTCTAAGATATAGATGGCATTATGAACACCATACTGGATGAAACATTTATCACTTTGAATTCCTTCCCAAAAGGGGTCACCTTGCAGCGCAAAACATAAATGCAAAGGGAACTAACTTGCTCCTTTAAATATATATACATATCTCACAGATTCTTGCAAAAAAGTCTAGCTTTTTCCAAAATCTATCTTGATCCTGCTTTTTCAAGGTCCTTCACACATTTCTGAACTTAGCATTTTACTAGTAATACCTATTTCTTCTGCTCATCTTGTAACAGAAATAGAAGAGATGTTAGTATGAACTGCTGGACATCCAGTCCTATCGTAAGTCTTACAGGATCTCCTAACTACAAATTAGATATGAGAAGCAACAAGCATGGCTTTGAATGGGTGCCTGGATTCTTTACTTATACATGAATGTTATTTTGTAAAGTGCTAAAGAAAAAGTGCAAAACAATTTTGAATGGCTAACTCTTGAGTGGTTATCTTTAGAAGGAAGTCAAGTAACTAAAAACTACAGCAGGTATACCTGGTTACTGACTTAGCTGCAACCATGCAAACTTGAAAGTTGCTATCTGCAAGGAAGTGGGGGAAAGCATCACTCACAGGTAGATTTTCATGTTTAACATTAAGCACAGTCCATTTGGAATGAGGATCAGCCTGGGGGAAAGGAAAATGTCAGCATTATATTTTTATGGAACTTGGGAAAGCCAAAGAAAAATGTTTTTTGTTAATGCTTTTGGCACTTGACTTACCTGAAGTAAGGCTTTCATACATTTCACTAAGGCTATTCTTACTGGAGCTGTGCATTTCCCTCCATTTGCTAAGTGCCTGGAACAGACAGAATTCAATATTAAACTATAGTGGGACAAAAAGTCTATTTTTTGCAGTTCAGTCTTAGATTTTTAAAAATATGTTGATATTTCTTGCCATGCTTCAAAAAAACTTCGTTTGTTTTTAATTTATATAGAGGTTCAAGAATGATGTGTTAATAATTGATGTAGCTAAGTGCAACTATACACACACACACACACACACACACACACATATGCTTTCTTCATATATATGTTGTTAAGCTTTAGATGTTCATTGGGACTTACTCCCAGGTATGTGCATCTGTGGGATTGTGACTTGAGTCACATTAACCAAGTTGGTTGTGACAGTTTCAACAGGACTTAAGTTGCAATCCTAAGCACACTTACTCCAGAACAAGTACCACTGAACATAGTGGGAGGTATTTCTGAGTAAATACACTTAGGCTTGTCACAACTAATTTTAGCTTTAGCCAGATAGGGTCATGGTTTGAAAACAGTGGCCCAAAGAACACTTGGGAGTAAACTTGACTGTGATAAGTATGGCTTATGTCCAATTATATGTGTTATATTTGTATAATTACACTATTATTCTGGTACATAAGCAATTTTTCTGCTGCAATTTTTACATTTGAGCCATCAAGCCAACGAAAAAGGAAAAACCAACTGAAAAACAGTACACAAGAAAAACCAATTTGTACCCTTCTTCCAGTTTCATTGCTATTATTTTTAAAAATTGTTTAAAAATGTGCCAACAATTGCTAAAAGAGAGACTACTCCTAAATGCAATTGTGCTGCTGAAGACAGAACTGAGGAGGAAGGTAAACTCCCCATCCTCTTGGCATGAGGGGTGGTGGATATAACCATTAGCTGAAGGGAGAGGAAGAGCACCTACATGCTCATGTACCCAGGTACAACTCACATGGACAAAAAAAAGCTGCGGAAGACCATATGATCCAACCATTTACATAGCCAGCACAGCAATCCTAATTGGGGTGGGGGTGAAGTGGCAGATCCTCTGACATTTCCAAAGCTCACCCTATTGAAATAAACTGTGGGGAAGGATTAGCTATGCCAGCTTTAGGCTGACATAGCTAAGGGGCCTGATCCTTGGCCTTCGAGGCAATGCAGAATGCTCCAGTTTCAGGAGCCTACCACAGGTGGGAATACTCCCAGTAGTGGATTTACACCTGTGGAACCTTCTGCAGTCATTCCAAGGACTACTGGGATGGATGTCCACCCCGCCACGACAACCCCACCTCATCCTAACCCACCTCAGACAGCTACCAAAGGGGCTAGAATTACACTGTTAGCAATTACCATAGCTGACAAATTTATGATCATGAAATTAATTACAGTTGAAAATGTGCTTAACATACCAAAATGCTCCAACAACCGTTAAAAATTGACCCTGGGCTTCATTTAAATCTTCAGTGTTTGTTCTGTCAGCACCCAAAACATTCACCATAGGAAGGAGATTGTACAGAATTGCTGAACACGCCTCTTGATCTCGACGATAAAAGGAGCATATATCCCTATTGGAAATAATAGAGGGTTTGAGGAAATGAATCTGGAAAATATTATTAATGATATACTTCTTTTATTAACAGGATTATTTTCTTACGGAAGAGGCTTGAGAAGTGAGACGATATGATCTTCTGGCAAGGAATTTTCTTCACTTGGGAGCTCCTTCAATAAGACTAAGTACTGGTACAAAGCATAATTAAAAACAAAGCAGAAATCATTTTAAAGCTTTTTTCCTTTATAACTATAAGGAATATACATTCCATATATATTCAGCAGCACACTTTATATACATCTTTAATTTATAAATTTTGTATGATACCATAGGTTATTAAAGTTTATTGTAGAACAGAAGCTAATCAACTGTTTTATGTACTGAAAATAATTATCTACTGGCTAAAATCACAAAACTACACCATCATGTACAAAATGCCAACACGATTTTGAATTTTCAAGATCAGCCATGATCGGTCAGCTGTTGCTACAGTAGTTAGCCCAAATTAAAGACCACTTAAGATGTTGCATTACAGCAACATTTAGATATAGAAAGCTAATCAGAGCAGTTTTTCATCATCACACTCACCATATGCAGATGTAGTGGTTTAATATAATCAAATGTATTTCCTTCAATTAGCATTAAGAGTTTCCTCTGAATTTCAGAAGCTCTGAAGCAAACTGTTCGCCCTGTGGCTGCTGTGACAGCTATACACAAGAACTTTAAAATATCAAGGAGGAGAAAGTCCTGCTTAGTCAGATGTTCTTCTGATAATGGGCTTATGGCACCTGTAAATAAGATGTTATTGCATTTCAGAAAAAATGCAAGACATGAATTGTTAAACACACAGTGGACGCATACCAGACAGTTCTCTGGCAATATATCCAAGTATCTTTCCACACAGCAGAAAAATAGTGTATCAGGGCTGCTGCATAGAGAGTAAAGCAATTCTAAAGTAAGGTTATGACAACTACTATAACAAAAGAAGTGATGCAGTATTGGTGTGAAAGAAAGCACATGTGGGTGATCAACATACAGGGCTACAAGCTTGGAAGGGTAGGAAACCTAATGTTTACTATCAGCCATGCCATAAATTACAGTTAGGGCCAGAAATATTGGAACAAGGATAACTGTTTTGGCAGTTGGGCTCTGTATACCACCACATTGAAGTTGAAAAGAAACACACCCAGATGGTGAAGTTAGGACTTTCAGCTGTAATTCAAGGGGTTTGACAAAAGTGGGGCACTAACCATTCAGAAAGTGCAGCCAGTGGCATACACACACCCCCATTGTTGGTGGCTCATAAGTAATGGAACAAACCAGTATCATTTCAAATTTAAGGGTCGCCTTTAATACCTGGATGAAAATCCTTTGCAGTCAATGACTGCCTGAAGTCTGGAACCCATGGAAATGACCAAATGTTGAGTATCCTCCCTCAAGATGCTTTGCCAGGCCTTTACTGCAGCTGCCTTCAGCTGCTGCTTGTTTCTGGGTCTTTCTGCCTTCAGCCTTGTCTTCAGTAAGTGAAAAGCATGCTCTACTGGGTTGAGATCAGGTGACGGACTTGGCCATTGACGAACATCCCACTTCTTTGCCTGGAGAAACTCTTGGGTAGCTTTTGCTGTATGTTTTGGGTCATTATCCATCTGCAATATGAAGCGGCGTCCTATCAGTTTGGCAGCATTCGGCTGAATCTGAGCAGAAAGTATAGCCCTATGCACTTCAGAATTCATCCTGCTGCTTTTATCAGCAGTCAGGTCACCAATAAACACCAGTGACCTGGTTCCATTGGCAGCCATACATGCCCATGCCATAACACCGCCTCCACCATGTCTGACAGATGATGTGGTATGCTTTGGATCATGAGCTGTTCCTTTCCTTCTCCATACATTTCTCTTCCCATCATTCTGGTACAAGTTAATCTTGGTTTCATCAGTCCAAAGAAACTTATTCCAGAACCGGGCAGGTTTTTTTAGGTGTTTGCTGGCAAAGGCTAATCTGGCCTGTCTTTTCTTGAGCATTACCAGTGGTTTGCACATTGTTGTGAAGCCTCTGTATTTACATTCAAAAAGCCGTTTCTTGACTGTAGATGTTGACAATGACATACCTACCTCCACAAGAGCGTTTTTGACCTGGCTAGATGTTGTGAAAGGGTTCCTCTTCACCATGAGCAGAATTCTGCAGTCATCCACTTTAGTTGTCTTCCGTGGTCTGCTAGGCCTTTTGCTGTTGCTGAGCTTGCCAGTTAATTCCTTCTTTTTCAGGATGTTCCAAACTGTTGTATTGGCCACTCCCACTGTTTTTGCTATCTCTCTGATGTGATGGCACTCGTATTTTGTTTCCTCAGCCTAATGATGGCCTCCTTCACTTGCATGGACACCTCTTTGGACCTCACGTTGGGAGTTCCAGTGAACAGCTACCAAATGCAACACCCAGAACCACCTCCAGGCCTTTTATCTGCTTGATTGGTCATGGGGTACCCAGGAAACAGGCCACACCTGGCCATGCAGCTGCTTGTCAGCCATTCGTTCCATTACTTATGAGCCACCAATGATGGGTGTATGTGTATGCCACTTGGTGTACTTCCTGAATGGTTAGTGCCCCACTTTTGTCACACCCCTTGAATTACAGCTGAAAGTCCTGACTTCACTCCCATCTGGGTGTTTCCTTTCAACTTCAATGTGGTGGTGTACAGAGGCCAACTGCCAAAACAGTTATTCTTGCTTCAATATTTCTGGCCCTGACTGTATGTGCCTTTGACAAAGATACACAAAATTATATTCTAGTTAAGTATTGCCTCCATACTGTGTTTACATTGAAAGGGCAGGTTATAAATAGTCTAAAATAAATAGATCTGGGGTTTTTTTTATTTGAACAGCTAGCTTTCCCTGTCACCTCTACGCTCTGAAAAATTACAACACTTGGAAAACTTTGCAACTGGCTTTCATTCAGAAATTTGGATTTAAACCATAATATCACAGTACTTTAAGCCTGAGATATTTCTAGATGAAGTTGGCTTGAAGTACTTGAATGGTACCAAAAAAACCCTTTTATAAAACCATTCAGTTGCCACATTATACCTAGAGAAGATTAAACATACCTGTCAAAGTCTGCAACTCTCCGCCCTCATTGTCATCGCCAGCTTCAGCAGAGTGATCATCAAATAGATCCAAGACAGTGTGGCTTTCTCCTTCTATTCTACTCTCTTCAGGATCATCTTCCATTAAATCACACTCTCCAGCTTCACTTGGCTTCCCAGTAAACAGCATCTAAGAGAAATAATTTATTTAGAATTCTTTTATCCCACCTTTTTTACAGTAAACTTGCATACAATAAAATAGAATCCTCACAACTCAGTTTTATGTATGTATCAGTACATAAAAACATGGACTCAATGGTCTTATAGGCCCCTTCCAACCCTACTATTCTATGATTCTATGTACAGACTAGGAAGGCATCACTGATGGTTGCTAAAGACTTGTTTCAGCAAAGGTGATTTGCCTGTGGAAAGTCATTAATGTTTGATACTGGCTGCTCCTTTCATACAGGAAGTCCTCCCACAGTTTCACAAGTCCCAACCAAGTCTTTCAGAGATTAAGGGTGAAATCCTATCTGGATGCCTGTCAAAACTCGGAGGCTGTCGGGAATCCTGTGCAGTGCAGGAGAAGCGTAGAGGCGATCATTGCCTCTGTGCTCCATTTGCCCTGCATTTTTGCTAGTCGGTCGATTTTGCCTGTCTAGCTGGGGCTCTGCGGAGCAGGAGGGAAGGAGGCTGGGGCAGCTGGAGGATTCTTCATATGCCAGCCGCCCCAGTCTCCTCCCCTCCCCAAGAACCGTCCCCTTTCCCTCCTCTCCAAGCTCATGTTTGTGAGCTCGGAGAGGCAGAACCACACCTACTGTGAGGGGGAGGGGAGTTTGGACTCCT
Organism: Heloderma suspectum; assembly: GCF_057233095.1. Taxonomy (NCBI): domain Eukaryota; kingdom Metazoa; phylum Chordata; class Lepidosauria; order Squamata; family Helodermatidae; genus Heloderma; species Heloderma suspectum. Next base: position 30,295,061 of record NC_139460.1, on the reverse strand, counting down.
GGGTCCGAGTGCTGTCTCTGGCCTTGGATCTAGGAATCCAAAAAACCCTATTGCCCCCCCTCCCTGATGTTGTCTAGGGACCACAGGACTACTCTTTTAAAGGCCCACACCAGCAACCTGAATTGACACCAGAAGGCAATATGATGCAAGTATAACTTCACAATCATTAATTGGATGAGAAATAGTCATTCAAAATCTTAAGATTTTCATGAGGATTAAATTATTAATTCCCACTGAAATGAATCCTGGAATGTGTACTTTGCAACAAATCACCATTTAATGAGAAAACCTGTGAAGTAATTATTTTACTTTTTTTTTTTTTAATTGTAATTGAGGGAAGAAACTGTCATAGTCACAGCTAAAATTAGGGTTGCAGTTTGCTACTCCACTACTTGCCAGGGACAAGTAACAGTTCCCCCAGGGAGAGATCAGTAGCAAACTCCATTAGTCATACCTATAGCTGCTTTCATGCACAGCTTCAAAAAAAGACCTGAGTGCTAGGTGTTGCCATCCTGAGTCTCACACAACACTCATTCTTCTGCCCTAAGTGCTACTGTCTCTTTAGGGTAGAAGGAACTTAAGAGATCCAGGCAATCACCCTCATGTGGTGTCTAGTCAGATGGAAGACAGCAGTGCAGTACCGGCAGTGGCTTGGCCCTCTCTGTGTCCACAAGGGCTGCACAGATAATGTATGGGTGAAGTAGAAGGGGAAGAACCAGGAAAAGGCAGAGGAATAGCAGGGAAAGGAAGACGGAAGCAGGATATGTTCAAAGCTCATTTAAGAAAAAGCAGACAGGGGGATTACGTTGTGTACAGAGCAAATTGGTTTGACTATACATTCTCAGTAGGTATAGGAAACGCCAAGCTTAGCCTGTCCTGTTTGTCTTTCAAGGGCAATATCTCTGTTCTGGGCAATAAAGGGCACTACATATACAATCTGTAAAAGGAAGCTAACAGCCCACACTGTAACTACTTACCAGATGTTTGCAAATATCTGCAAGATTATTCATCAGCTTTGATGTTAACAAATGCAAGAAAATGCCAGACAGACTCTTTCTTGGGCTGTTCTGCCAAAACAATCCAAACACACTATTTATTAATTGATTTGATTTGTACCCCGCCTTTCTACCAAGAAAATGGCACGCAAGACGGCTTACAATCATAGGAACTAAATTAAATAAAAACTTGATTAAAATAATAAAACAAATATATTCAAAACACAAAAATAAAAGGATAAAAATACTAATTATCAAAGCATATCCTACAGAAACTGTTTATCTTAAACTGCGAAGTAGGATAGTGAATGCCAAACTACTGAGTGTAATCTGCAGCCATGCTACAACAGGCTTTCCCGTTCATCTCAAAAAGTCACTACTAGATCAGCAAGGAAAAAGCATCTTTTCTCTGCAATAGCCCCGTCTGCATGTAACAGCATCAATTGTGGGTTAATTAACCCACGATTTAGTGCAGCACATGCCACCACCAGTTTGAGTATGCAACCTCTGACTGGCGTGATCAGAGGTTGCTCCGTGACACCCAAAACTAGGCACTGTGGACTGGTTCGCATGATCACCTCAGCCCACCATGGCTTATTTAAGCCACAGTGGGATGTAGCCTGTGCCAGCCATGATTGCATAATCACCACCCAGCCACGGCATGTGTCATCTGAACACGGGCGGCATGGTTTGTTGGAGGTTTAAACAACCCTCAGATAACCTACAACAGCCTTTGAGTTATTTGAGAGTTGTTTAACCCTCCAACAAACCATGCCACCTGGCTCTGGATGATACAATAAGTTGCGGCTGGGCAGTGATCGTACAAACCTGGCCTATGGGTTAATTGTGGGTTAAGCAACTCACAGTTAACCTAACAACTAATTGTTAGTTAACTCACAATTTGCTACTGTTACGTGTGAACCAGCTCAATGTTGCTAACAGGCTGACCATGTTTATAGTGATTCTATTTCCTTTCCATCATTTCTAAATAATTCACATTCCTAAATAAAAGTGGTTAATTCACTTTCTTTCAAGTAAAATCCAAAAGTACCAAGTAAAAATAGAAATAGATTAATACTGCAAGGATTACCAGAAAGAAATTTTGGAATTCCATCATATGTACTGTAATATCTTTGAATGAACTGCTATCTTAAAAGCTGAAACTAAACTCACTATCAAGCTTTTATTTTTAAAAACTGCAATTTTACACAGTTAAGCTACTTAACTGTGGCAGTGAAAACAATGGGATTTAATCAACTTAATAAAGCACCCAAACACTTTTTGGAATGCAATCAAACACTTCTAACTCACGTAAATTTAGCCACTGCAGGAACCAAACTAATTGCATTACTCTGCAGAGTATGTGCGTGCCTGTGCACACACATAATTATGAACAAAAAACTGCTTGGAGAAGTATGCTGTTTTCAAATAGGACCTAACAGGCTTAAAAAGATTTCACTGTCACATATTTGTGGATTAGACTGAAACATAGTTGAGAATTAGGCTCAATGCACGTCTTACCTGGGTGCAGTTACATAAGCAACTAGTACACTGTACTATTAAAGTCCTCAATGAAATGATCCCAGAATCTTCAATTAGCTTGCTTTTAGACTGAGAAATGCTTTCTCCTACATAATGAATAAGAGACTGTACAAAGAAATAAAATAATAATAAAGAACTGTCTCACATATTTACTACATTCCATCCATATTCCTACGAAGATTAAAGCAGAGTGCAGACCAATACTGTCCTATGCCCTTTCAGTTCTACCTATTGCCAGAACTTACTCAAAATTAGTGCTTACACCTCAATTTTTGTGGTGTAACTCCTGTCTTCGTTAACTCTGGGGGCCCCAATAGGCTTTTTCTCATGACCACTAAGTTCAATTAGTTTGCAAACTCCTCCTTTAAAATACTGGTTCCCAAATTTTATAGTATATGTAACATTTCACAAAATATCTGATCCAGCTTCCTAATCTTTCCTAAAAGGACATACTGATCCAGTTTGTATGACATGCAAGGCTCACTGTGGTTTTTTTTAAATCCCCAATGAGCCATGATGCATGCCAAGAGCCATTTTGAATATGCAGCATCCAATCGGGGCAATTGGGGGGGGGTAGACTGCTATGTTGTGAGAACCTGGCTACCATGGGTTATTTTAGGGTTAAACAACCCTCACATAACCCACGGTTGGTAGTAGGATTGTGCAAGGGTTGTTTAACCCTCAAATACCCACAGTGGCCAGGTTCACACAACATGGCAACCCCCCAATCATTCTAATCAGGAGTTGCATATTATTTAATTTATTTGATTTTTACCCCACCTTTCTACCAAAAACTATGTTCAAAATGGTGCCCAGTGCACACTGTGACTCACTGGCGATTAAACAACCCAGGGTGAATCTGGCGTGTCATGCAATCTGGGCCAGCATACACTGGTGCCATTTACAAATTCCTTACTTCTTATATGGTGCCTGACAGCTGCAATCAAAATACCCCAATAGTTCCACAGCCCAATCATTATCATTTCTCTCTTCCTCTCCTACCATTGTCCATCTCATAGCTACAGCAGATATAATCAGATGCATTCCATCCTGCAAAACCTTTGGGCAAGAAGATCCTATATTCTTGGGTTATCTGTGAATGCACCTGCAGAAGGGCAGCCACCACTGTTTTATTCCCCACACTCATGAGAAGTGCTTGAGACCTGCCCACTCTTCCAGTGCAAGGTTAGTATTACCCATGTTTAGGAACCATTAACTTAGCATATTTCTTAAACCAAAAAACCAAAAGTCCTACCTTAGCTTTATGAAAAAGCTGTGATTTACATGCCTCTTCTTCTGTCAGCATGCCAGCATAGCAATAGCAACCAAGAACACCAGTCAAGAGACTGGTGCAACGCACTAGGAATTCTGCAGGTGTCGTCTTAGAGTAAAAGAAATAAATACACCATATGCTTTGTATTAAAGTATACTTTCTCAGTTATATCATTTATATAACTTCAGAATACTTTCATGAACTGTAGGCTGTTTAAATACAGCTGGCAAAAATGGAACACATTCTGCAATGTGTTGTTCTATTTAGCTTGCACTAAATGTAAAAAACTAGAAAGCACTTCAAATCCTGATGAACTTGTCATGAAATTTAAAACACACATTTACTGAAAGACTGAATTTAACACAGTCTTCACCAGTATTACCAAAATTCTGGTTACAAAAGTTTCAAAGTTATTTCTATAGGCAAAAAAGCTAGAATTTGCACTGATGTTGAACTACTCGGGAATTGTATCAGGACTCACAGGCCACACGAAAGTGTTGATTTCCCCTAGTATATAGAGTTTCTCCAAAGAAGATACAAGCGGCCTATACTGTAGTAGCTCTCCCAAAAGGTTTAGAATTTCTACAATGGCTTTAAAATCATTCATAATCTAGGATCCTATCTCTATGAATGCCTTTCCAATATAGTCCCCTTGCCTATTAAGAGAGCTGGATGTAACAGGATCATGGCTATAAAACTGACCTATGAATCAGATGTGCATTCGAATTTAGACTCTGTCATGAATGTACTAGGTGGCCTTAGGCAAGCCATTCTCTCGCCTTCAGCCCTCTCACCCCCATCAGCAATATGAAGGTAATTATCTAACAGGATTGTTATAAGGGATGCAACAAGATAATGTATATGAAGTGCTTTGAACACTACAGAAAGGGAGGGAATTCATGCCACCCCTCCACCAAGGTACTGCAGCATCGTCACCCCTCCTGTGATGCACACATGAACTGGAATGATCTTATAAAGCATACTTCAGAATTAATTGACTGCACAGCAATGTAATATTATACCACTGTTTGCCTATTTTATTAACGATGCAGAAAATCTCAAAGGCTGTGCACAAATACTCATGAGGAGGGATATGCTTTGAGACACCTATAACCACGAGTGAGGAAAACAGATCTTAATTTTCCATTCCAACTTACCTCAGGAGAAAAGCTACCAAGGAGTTGTTCTGACATTACCAAGAGATCATGCTCTAAGGCTTCTCTAAGTTTCTGAATGACAGTTAGTCTGTAGCCACACAGTTTGTTTTCAGATATATCATCTGTTGTGTTTGTAAAAATACTGATTTCATCAAAAGTTGTCTGAGCATAGAATGCTTCAATTTCTGAAAGACTGGCTTCTTCTTTGTATTGTGCATGCTGCATACTTAATAAAATAAGGTAATAGATTACTACCTGATATTTCATGACAGTACTCATAACCTTTAAAACCAAAACACAGAACAAAAATTCAATCCTGATTCTGTTTCTTGGTCAGTAATCAATCATATTTAAATTTCGAAATGATACAAGAGCTGCTAGCACATGGCCAACGTACATGGAGAGGAACTGCAGTACTGCCTCCATAAAAAATCAACATCCGCACCCCTCCACTGAACATCTACTTAATTATGAACATTCCGCCCTTCCCCACTGGTCCCAAGATCAGCAATATTCATCTGATAAAGTGCAGGAAAGTAGGATTCCATAACAACAGCAGCAACTGCATAGCCTTGAACAATTTTTGAACATCTCTGCAGAGGGCTAGCGATATACATATTAGTCCCTGAGGCAAATCCTGCCACCATCTGCAGCAGTCTATTAAATGTATCGTGAGGGCAATCCATGTATAGAAACCTGTTTTCATATACAGATTGCCTATAACTTCTTTGGGTCACAGTTTGTTAATATCTTTGGTTACACAAATCAACAAAACAAAAACTGGGGTAGACAACTACAAATGCACATTAATACATTAACATGTGTATGACCAAAAATAGCTACTCCAAACATGTTTTGTTCAGAAATAGCTTTTTCATCAAAGCATAAAGAGATAATGAATACAAGCAATATTTAAACCTTTTCTCCAATAAGGATTGTTATTCCAATAGATAAATATCCATGATAAACAATCTCAAAAAAGGTTCCTCAATTTCAAAAGTTGTTTGCTATGGAGCATGAGCAGCTAATCAAATAATGCAAATCCAAAGTCCCTTGGTGTGCAGAACTAATTGAGCAATTTTGGAATCCTGGAATATAGACGTACATATTTTTTTAAGCAGCAACTGATCGCCCAAGCCTGCATGAACAGAGCTTGATTTGTGTAAGCCCAGTCCATGAAATGGAACTCTACTCAGATTTGTAGAATTAAAATTTGAAATGCAATGAACTCTAAAAATATTACCTCCAAGTTCTTACAATAGTTTTGTTGATTTTTAAAACCTACCATTCTGAAGCATTGTAGAAAAAGTCCATTGCTGTGCTACAATTTTTCATAGTCAGACTTACAAGGATTTTCTGCAATTCTAGTTTAGGAAAATCACTGTAAAGAATTTAACACAGAATTAGAGCAGATATCCCTTAATGTAACATACCTGGTTATCTCTATTATAAGATCTAAACTATAAATATGTTCACATTATTTAGCATCGAATTTCAATAGATGCACTACGGGGCCTGTTGTCAGGAGCACCCTAGCTGCCTCTTACAGTCCCCTCCAATAGCCAACTCAAGACACAGATGAAGAGGATTCTTTCCAACGCTTTATTCCTTTTACAACTTAATGACTTTCAGATGCTAATCACCAGCGACTAAGCAAGGAACTGCACTGGGGTAGTTAGCAGAGTAGCCTAAGCTCCAGGTAAGGCAGTTGGTCCCCGTTTGAAGGAGAAGAGCAGGAAGACTCTGAAATTATGGGCTATGGAGAGGTCCTCCCTCTTACCCTTGGGTCCTCAGGACGCGACCGTTGTTTTAGCGCCAAGCAGGCAGAGCGCCTCCTCTCGGCGCCCTCCATCTGGCGCTGCTCCCTGCATCTGCACCGAGCATCCAGCAAAACCCCATCCCCTGCGCTCTCACTGCCAGGGTCACTATCTCTCTCAGCAATGCAGGCAGGAGGAATCTCTCCCTGCCGCTGTTCCTGTGAGAGATGAGCGAGCTCCTCTCCCACAGGTTGTTGCTCTTCCTCAGAATCAGAACTGCTCTGAGGCTCTATGGGCTCAGTGTCCACCCTGACATCTGTTTCTTCAGCATGCATGCAATACTTCCAGTGGGAAGTACTTCCTAGTCCATTCCCCAACCAAATTTGTCTTATGAGAACTAACCTGTTACTGGGCTGGTTCACACGATCAAATAAGCCACCATGGCTTATTTAAGACACTGTGGGCTGCAGTGTGTGCTGGCAGCCATTTTAAATATTCAGATTGCTACTGCTGCTTGTTGGGTCAATTCAAACCTGGTAAGGGTGGGTTGCGTGAGGTTTAAACAACCATGGCTTGTTTTAGGATTATGCACAACCCATCCCTGTCAGGTCTGGACAACATGACAAACCAGAGTCATGGCTTATATATTCAAAAGTCACCTGGCACGCATCAGTACATGCTGCAACCCACCGTGGCTTGAGACACGGTGGGCTGCAGTGATCATGTGAACCAGGTCACTGTACAGCAGGGAGAGCACCTAGTGTTTTGACCACTGGGCGGTGACAAGTGGGAAGAATAGTTTCCCCAGAAATACTAGAGAACAAAAAGAGATTGTTCTCTATTTTCATAATGTGTTACGTATGCAACATGCTACCATGCAATTACAAAAACTACACAAATAAAGTTATATTGATTAAACTGTTTGCTAAAATCTAGACATGGAGCATTTAACAAGTTATTTCATACAGAAACATTTATTTTATATGCTTGAATAAATAAGTTGGAATTGTTATTTATTAGAAGTTAAAACATGTTAAAACCTCTATCAATATATACGTATTTCATTGGGAGTTTAATTTATTGAATTTGGAGCCTAATCCATCCTGAAGTTTTGGGCAAGTCTTATTTATTTACAAAACCAAGCTGGTCAAACAAAGCTTAATATTAGAAAAGTTTTATTTTTCTCTGATGAAAAACTAATTGTTCAGGTTGCTTTATTTCTCAAGTTATTACCTGCACAGAATAGGAGGCAACTCCATACTGTCTCCCATATCTTCCTCCACATGGCAGAACAGAAGCCACTTCATAATAGTCTCTTTTAGTGTATAAGCTGTACTTCCTTCCCAATTATTTTGTACTGTCCCAGTTTTCAAAGATTCTGGCACTTCCGAAGTCATCATTGCTAATGCCAAGCACTGTGCTGCAGATCTACAAAGTATCATTTGTACAAGTTTTTCTTTAAATGTGCAAAAATTAAAAGTGACTTCAGGAAAAAGTAAGACTTATGATGACTTGTTCTTATCTAAAACTGTTTTACATGTAAACAACAGCTCTTGCTGCTAAGCTACAAATGCCTCCCAAAACAACTTCTATCAAAAGTATTTATTTATTTATTACATTTCTAATCTGCCCAGTAACTAATATTCTAATAGTTACAGAACTTTAACTAACATGTCACACAAACATAAGTTTGGTTTCAGAAAGAAATGGTGGCACAAGTGTAGATGGTGACTTTCCTGCCCCTGCCCCTCTTTCCCAGTAGCCCAACAAAAAACCCTTCCCAAGGGATTAGGGACCCTGCTAAATGGGGTGAACTGTGGCACAGGGATCACCAGAAATTGGATGGAGACACCTTCTTTTAGCAGGAGCTTAATGCTTCTAATCCCCCACTTCCCCTCAACCTCCCTCATCACAGCCCAGGCCATTCAGCAGGGTCCCCTGACCCTCAGGAGAGGCTTCTCAGGGGGCGACGGGGAGGGGGATAGGAAAGTTACCTTCCATCCCCCTTCTTCCACTTGTCTTTCTCTGGATCCAACCCATAGTAGATTAACAGCACAAACCTATACATGTCTACTCAGATGTAAGTGCCATTGAGTTCAAAGGGGCTTACTCCCAGGTAAGTGTGCAGAGGATTGCAACCCCATTTAGCTACATAAATTATAAAACATCCAAAAGACACGAACAGAGTTCTCAACAGTTGAGAGTGTTCTTACATTAGTTACACAAAGCAAATAAAAATAAAACACAACAATAGTTTGATACGTACAAGTTTTGGATAGCATTACCTGGATGTGCATAAGTTGTAACACACTTTTATTAATGCAGTAGAAACAGCTGATTAAAAACAGTTCCACATTACCTTGAAGGCTTGCATGCAGATCCAGAAAATATCTTCCAAATGTCTCTCTCCATTGTTATTAAATTTCCTTGAATCATGACTCCTAGCAACCCAAAGCTTTCCACTTCAGTTTGTTGAAGACTTAGGCTACGAACAGCAAGAGACCAAATTTTTGACCATGTTCGCTGCAGCTCTAATGTCTGTGTGAGATTCAGATCCTTTTTTTGGTTTTGACACAAGGCAACCTCTTTAAGGCACCTTAACACATAAGGTGTCCGTTCTCCTTGACGCTGCTGAGGTAGTAGCTGGTAAAGTATACTAAGTAAGTGGGGTAGCTCACTATGAGAAAGGCACATAGGGTACTTTGATATTAATCTGGTTGTAATCTGCAGCCTATGGAAAAACATAAAGGATTATTAAAAGTCTGCGAAAAATTGCACTTTTCAGTGAGAAACTAGAATGAAATAATTTTTTACCAAGGTATGACATCGAAGTTATTCTGTGATCTTTGCAGGTTGTCCCGAATCACTTCCCAACCAAATTCAATTCTCCTACGTTTGGAAGGTCCTTCTCCATCTCCACACTCTCTCTGTGTAACAGCATATGACTGAGTTATCTCCAGGACTTTGGTGTCTTCAGTAAAGACCTTAATAAACACACAAAAAATAAAATTGAGCTAAAGATGCATATTATAGTATAACATTATTACATTAAAAGATGTATTAAGTAAGAATGGATTAAGACCAAATCACTGTAGTTCCAAGCTTGAATTGCAGGACCAAAAAGATGGAGAGAAAGCAAATGTACAGAAGCTTCCTATTCACTTGACAGTGTTGGGGTGGTGCCCAACTGTGCATGCACACAAAATGCGGGGAGGGGAGAAATAGGGCCCTATTAGGCCCTATGGGGATCCCATCATGCTGAAGCCCTGTACCCATATGGAAAAGGATTGGTTTACATTCAAAACAGCAAACATGTTTACATCCAAAACAGCAAATGAAAGCGTAAGAGTTTACCTGATGACAAATATCAGCCATTAACTCAACCAGATTCTCCTTCACAGCAATACTGCGTGAACCTGAAGAATACTTTCCCCTGCTGCCAATGAGAGTTATCTCATTAGCTAACAGATCATACAGGTTGTACAAAATACTTTGCCATTTTGCTGAGCCACATATTCCTGTTTACAAAAGAATAAGAAAATTTAGTTTTCATGTAACTTATTACATGCTTTGCAAAAGTTCTTCAGCAATTAGGGATGCATATTTGTCTAATATAGTAATTCAAAAAGTAACAGTTAAAGCAAATATCTGAACGTACAAACAAGAAATGACACTATGAAAAATTGTGATGACATACTCATCAGTTAAGAGAGATCTGGGATGTTCCTGAATACTTCTAACACAAGCATTCACAACTCATGTCACCCCTCAAGGGAGCCTACTATCCCTGAAATATCTCTTCATAACTGAGCATGAGAGACCTCATGAGAGACCATGTGCTTACCACTTTCTTCAGTTTTAGCTCCATTTGGATGATGAACATGAACCTGAAGTTGAACTAGTTGAATTATCTGCTCCTTCAGGGAATCATTTGGTCTATACTGAGCCCATATGTAAAGCACACTTGGTAGAATTTCCTCTCCTAGCTTACAAACCCGCATACGGTAATTCACCGCAAATAATCTGATAAATTCATTCATGGCTGCAAAAATATGATTGAAGCCTGCAGGGTTTCTTTCTTGCCTGCAATACAAATATGGCATATTTTAGTAGACATTTATATAATCACTAATTATAGCTCTATAATTAATAAGGACTGGGTGTGGAGACCCAAGTTATTTTATTTATTTCATTTATATTCCGCCATTTCTCCAAGGAGTTCAAGGCAGTGTACATTGTTCTCTCCTATCCCGATTTTGGAAATTATCATCAGAAGGCAAGACTGCATATTTGCCATGAGACAAGAGAAAGCTGTACTAGCTTTAAGAGAGGGCAGTTATGGGACATAGTAAGTGACAGGTTGACCATTTTAGGTATCTAGATGTCAGTCATAAGGCCAACTTTTATTGTCATACAGAAGGGAAAAGCTAGTAGGTTAAGATTATGGAACTGACTACCAAGGTAGATATATTCAAGGCTTATAGGAATGTACAGAAACTGCAGGAGATGGTGAATGCTGGCTTAAGGAAAAACATTTTATAAGCCTTGTATCTTGATTCAAAAGCAAAAATTTTATAAGCTTTGTATCTTGATTCAAAAGCAAACACTTTTGAATCAAGAAGGCTAAATATTTTTCAACAATTCAAGCCCCCTTCTTGTGTTACCTATGTGGAGAAAGGGTAGCAGGACTATGCTTCTGGCCTGGCCCCCAAGATCGCATGGCCTCCTCTGGCTCTCCCCTGAGAGCCACGCATTAGGCATGAATGGTTGCAGGGGAAAAGCCTATATGTGTAAATCTCTGTGCATATAGGCTTCCCCAGGACCTGGATCTCTGAGCCTAACATGTGACATCAGGGGAAGCTGCGTGACCTTGTTAACAGGGTCAGCGGTGTACTCCTGCTTCCCCTTGACTGCCCTTGTCATGGGGCACTCCTTCAAGGGAGTCTGCAGGATTATCGGACTCCAAGGTGATATGGCTTCTCCAGGAAAGGAATTGATAATATAGAAAATTATAATGGTATATATGAGATTCAGATGGTCAGAAATGTCTTAATAGTGGGTGAATAATAAAGCAAACCACAAACAATATTTTACTGGGTAAAAAGAATACAGATAATGGATTCTGAAATTTATTTTTTTATTCTGAAATGGTTTCCAAATACTTACAAGTAATTACAACATTTTAATGTTTCAGAACAAAATATAGAAAAGATTTAAATTAGTTCAATAGGTGTGAAAAAACGCAACAGAGCTTAAAATACATCAGATGAATGGAGGTTTAAGCTTAGAAGATCAAGTATGCATTGCAAGTCATATCCTTAAATTCAAATTTGATAACCAAAAGATGACATTTACCTTGCACACTGCATAACTTTTGAGAAGAAGTTAAAAATATTGGAATTTAACCCATCAGTTTGGAAACACAGTCCTCTGGTGAGTGTATAAATTATTCTAGCCACCAAAACTCTGTTAATATCTCTGGAAGGGTTGAGAAATAATTTGAAGTACAGGTTTTGGAGATCTAGAGGAAGAAACCAAATTCAAATTACATGACCAAGTCACAGAAGGATGTGTGTTTTACTAACTCAAACACAACTAAATATTTCTCATCCTTTCAGCTGCTCATTCCTATATGCTCTCCAAAACTGGCCTACAGTTTACACAATGCAGTAGAGCATTATTACGGTTGGACCAGCAAGTGATAAACCCTAACACTATTAGCCATACTAAACTGGAAGCACTCTGGTGGGGTCATTAAAAATATCACACAATAGAAAAGGATCTCCTGTATTTCTCAGTGCTCATCAGACTGTACCTCTACCCACCAGCTTCTTCCATTTTCTCTCAGCAACGTGCCACACTTTAAGCAGCAAGCACAACTGCTACAAGTACACAAGTGTTTTCCTCAACCAACACAAATTTTGGAGGACAGTCATGAGACTTATTTTCAAGAGATGCAATATCCCCAATTAGGCCAGGATTCCCAGTAGTGTTTACACTGATGTTTAGAGATCCATGTATGATATCCACACTTTAATATTTTCTGCAGCAAACATATAATTGTATACAAAGCAATCATGTTTGCTGCAAAAAGTCTTGAGTTACTCTCGACTGCCATTATGGAAAAATTCAGAGCAGAGTATGTGTCCAAGTAATAAAATACTGTGAATCTAGAAAGTCTAACTATGATGCATTTATGAAGGCTGAATGAGCTCACATTTTATATAAAACTATAACAACCAGTGAATTATCAGTAATGCAGTTCACATATACTACCTCCCTTTCAGATAACTACCTCCCTTTCAGTTACAGGCTGGGGAGACTCTTAAATACTCATGGCCTTATTTGTTTCAACTAAGGAGGAACAGCCCAGGTTAGTACTTGGATGGGAGACTGCCTGGGAATCAGGCTTCCTGCATTGAGCAGAGGGGTGGACTCGATGGTCTTGTAGGCCCCTTCCAACCCTATGATTCTATCTTTCCCTCTGTATACATGGGGCTCTCGATCACCCTGTTCAACAAGAAAATATTGTTCACATTATGAAACTGTTCATTTGTAATTGTATACTATATAGACGCCTATGAAAAACCCATGATATTTCTTACATTAATATTAAATAAATCAAATCAAGCAAGGATTTCAGAAAAGCTGAAAACTGAGCTGAAAAGCAGTACTATTCAATGATACAGGAAAAGATCAAGAAGAGAAAAACACAGGTACTCTATAACTGATATTAAATATATATAGAAACACACCAAAGAAAATAATGGTGCAATTCTTTACATGTCTACTCAGAAGTTAGCCCCATTCAGTGAGACTTACTTCCAAGTAAATGTGTAAATGAATGCAGTTCAAACAGCACTCAACCTTACTCAGAAGCAAGGCTTTCTAAGTTCAGTGGGACTTGGTTTCAAACAAGCGTTCAGAGGACTGCAGTCTCAAAGAGATAGGACTGACATCTACTAACCTGACCACTGCTGCGAAGGTATTTCACACCAGTATTTCCTCACTGCAAGAATATCCTTTAGCAATATGCTACTACAATCAGCTCCATAAATAGCACAACTTGATGGATCATTTACTGTATCCAAGATATACATCAGAAGCTCTTGAAATTTTAACCTGGGAGCTCCTGTGCAAAAGCAGAACATAAATGTGAGTTTTAAGCTGTGTATCATTCCAGAACAGAAATATGTTTTTAAATCTGTAATTTATAAATTGCAACATGACCCTAACTCATAATCTCAAAAGAATCACATTCTCCATGAATATACACAAGTCTTTCGGGGGGCGGTGGGACCTGAAATCACTTCCAAAGTCTTTGGTGTCAACCAGACATTTTCTTGTTATGTTTCACAATTTAATTGCTTGGGGGGGGGGGGGCTTTAAAAACCCAACGGGCTAGCTAGGCATTGTTTTTCGCCAAGGAGCAGTTCTTCCATTAAGTATGGCGGCTCTCCTTTGTTGGAACCGGATACTTTTGAGCCCTAATTCCTGTTTTATCAGCTCTCACTAGAGACCCTGGTCATTCTCCCCTATAGCTACCTCCATCAACAAACTTACAAAGCTTCTGGGACTATACAGTGTGCTTCAGCGGCCACAAGAATGTCCCCTACACAGTGCAATGTTTCCCCATCCCTGTGATGACATCCTGCTACTACAAAAGAGCAATCCACATGCTGCATTGTCTGCATCATTAAGAAGGGTGCAAAATGCACAGGAATTTTAAAGGAAGATCTCAAACTAGATTCTTGTCCATCAGCCTTCCTGCAAAAACATGTGGATTTTGTAGTCCAAATATAACAATCTTCATAAGCATATTCCCAGGAATATTCTTCTGCAGAGGAAAAAAACATAACAACAGAACATAGGAAGCTGCCTTAGACTGAGTCAGACCATTGGTCCATCTAAGTGAATATTGTCGACAATGACTAGCAACAACAGCTCTCCAGGATTTCAGGCAGGATTCTTTCCTAGTCCTACCTGGAGATGCCGGGGATCGAACCTGGGACATTCTGCATGCGAAGCATGTGCCCTACACTGAGCTTGTTGTTTATTTGGTCAGTCGCTTCCGACTCTTCGTGACTTCATGGACCAGCCCACACCAGAGCTTCCTGTTGGCCATCACCACCCCCAGCTCCCCTAAGGTCGAATCCGTCACCTCCAGAATATCATCCATCCATCTTGCCCTTGGTGAGCCCCTCTTCCTTTGGCCTTCCACTTTCCCTGGCATCATCATCTTCTCCAGGGTGTCCTATCTTCTCATTATGTGGCCAAAGTATTTCAGTTTTGCCTTTAATATCATTCCCTCAAGTGAGCAGTCTGACTTTATTTCCTGGAGTATGGACTGTTTGATCGTCTTGCAGTCCAAGGCACTCTCAGAACTTTCCTCCAGCACCACAGTTCAAAAGCGTCTATCTTCCTTCACCCAGCCTTCCTTATGGTACAGCACTCACAGCCATAGGTTATTAGAGGGAATACCATTGCTTTAACTATGCGGACCTTTGTTGTCAGTGTGATATCTCTGCTCTTAATTATTTTATCAAAAATTATCATTGCTCTCCTCCCAAGAAGTAAATGTCTTCTGATTTCCTGGCTGCAGTCAGCATCTGCAGTAATCTTTGCGCCGAGAAATCCAAAGTCTGTCACTGCCCCCACATTTTCTCCCTCTATTTGCCAGTTCTCAATCTAGCTGGTTGCCATAATCTTGGTTTTACACTGAGCTACATGTCCCCAAATCTTCTGTTGCCATTAATGTACCCTTTTCATTTAACGTCTTTATAAAATAAACTATATTTCTAAACTACCTATAATAGGCAAACACTTTACATAAAACAATTCTAAGGTCTGCAGGAATGCAATCTAAGATTATAATATTTATTAGAAAACAATGTTTCCCCTTCGTGGATCACTGCCTTGTTGTGGCGAAGGGGCTTGCGTAACTCAGTGAAGCCATAAGCTATGCCGTGCAGGGCCACCCAAGACGGACAGGTCATGGCGGAGAGTTCTGACAAAAAGTGTTCCACTGGAGAAGGAAATGGCAACCCACTCCAGTATTCTTGCCAAGAACACCACATGGAACGTATCACAAGGCTAAAAGAGATGACGCCGGAAGATGAGACCCTCAGGTCGGAAGGTGTCCAATATACTACTGGGGAAGAGCAGAGGGAATTTCCAAGTAGCGCCAGAAAGAGTGAAGCGGCTGGGCCAAACCCGAAAGGACACTCAGCTGTGGATGCGTCTGGTGGTGAAAAGAAAATCCGATGCTGTAAAAAACAATATTGTTTAGGAACCTGGAATGTCAGATCAATGAATCAAGGTAAGCTGGAGGTGGTCAAACATGAGATGGCAAGATTGAACATCGACATCTTGGGAATCAGCGAACTAAAATGGACAGGCATGGGCGAATTTAATTCAGGTGACCATCATATCTACTATTGTGGGCAAGAATCCCTTAGAAGAAATGGAGTAGCATTCATAGTCAACAAAAGGGTGGGAAAAGCAGTACTGGGGTACAATCTTAAAAATGATAGAATGATCTCAGTACGAATCCAAGGCAAACCATTCAGCATCACAATAATTCAAGTCTATGCCCCAGGCACTCATGCCGAAGAAGCTGAGGTTGATGGGTTCTATGAAGACCTACAACACCTTCTAGAACTAACACCAAACAAAGATGTCCTCTTCATCATAGGGGATTGGAATGCTAAAGTAGGAAGTCAAGAAATCACCTGGAAAACAGGCAGGCATGGCCTTGGTGCACAAAATGAAGCAGGACAAAAGCTAATAGAGTTTTGCCAAGAGAACACGCTGATCATAGCAAACACTCTTTTCCAACAGCACAAGAGACGACTCTACACATGGACATCACCAGATGGTCAATATCGAAATCAGATTGATTATGTCCTTTGCAGCCAAAGATGGAGAAGCTCTATACAGTCAGTCAAAACAAGACCTGGAGCTGACTGTGGCTCAGATCATGAGCTTCTTTTTGCAAAATTTCAGCTTAAATTGAAGAACATAGGGAAAACCACTAAACCGTTCAGGTATGACCTAAATCATATCCCTGATGAATATACAGTGGAGGTGAGGAATAGATTTAAGGGATTAGACCGGATAGAGTGCCTGAGGAACTATGGACGGAGGTCCGTAACATTGTTCAGGAGGCAGCAACTCAATCCATCCCAAAGAAAAAGAAATGCAAGAAAGCCAAGTGGCTGTCTGATGAGGCTTTACAAGTAGCTGAAGAAAGAAGGGAAGCGAGAAGCAAGGGAGAAAGGGGAAGATATATCCAAATGAATGCAGAGTTCCAGAGAATAGCAAGGAGAGACAAGAAGGCCTTCTTAAATGAACAATGCAAAGAAATCGAGGAAAACAACAGAATGGGAAAGACTAGAGATCTCTTCAAGAAAATTGGAGGTCTCAAGGGAACGTTTTGTGCAAAGACGGGCATGATAAAGGACAAAAAAGGCAGGGACCTAACAGAAGCAGATGAGATTAAGAAGAGGTGGCAAGAATACACAGAAGAACTATACAGGAAAGATCTGAATGTCCCTGATAGCCATGATAGTGCGGTCACTGAACTTGAGCCGGACATCCTAGAGAGTGAAGTCAAGTGGGCCTTAGGAAGCATTACTAACAACAAAGCTAGCGGAGATGACAGTATTCCAGCCGAGCTATTTAAAATCCTAAAAGATGATGCTGTTAAAGTGCTGCACTCAATATGCCAACACATTTGGAACACTCAACAATGGCCGCAAGACTGGAAAAGGTCAGTTTACATTCCAATTCCAAAGAAGGGCAACGCCAAAGAGTGTTCAAATTACCGCACAATTGCACTCATTTCACATGCCAGCAAGGTGATGCTCAAAATCCTACAAGCTAGGCTTCAGCAGTATGCGAACCGAGAACTACCGGAAGTACAAGCTGGGTTTCGAAGAGGCAGAGGAACTAGAGGTCAAATCGCCAACATTTGCTGCATCATGGAGAAAGCAAGAGAATTCCAGAAAAACATCTATTTCTGCTTCATTGACTACGCTAAAGCCTTTGATTGTGTGGATCACAACAAACTGTGGCAAATTCTGAAAGAGATGGGAGTACCAGACCACCTTACCCGTCTCCTGAGAAACCTGTACGAGGGTCAAGAAGCAACAGTAAGAACCAGACATGGAACAACCGAGTGGTTCAAAATTGGGAAAGGAGTACGACAAGGCTGCATATTGTCACCCTGCTTATTTAACTTATATGCAGAGTACATCATGAGAAATGCCGGGTTGGATGAATCAGAGGTCGGAATTAAGATTGCCGGGAGAATTATCAACAACCTCCGATATGCAGACGATACCACCCTAATGGCAGAAAGCGAAGAGGATCTAAAGAGCCTCTTGTTGAGGGTGAAAGAGGAGAGTGCAAAAGCTGGTTTGAAACTCAACATTAAAAAAACTAAGATCATGGCATCTGGCCCTATCACTTCCTGGCATATAGAAGGGGAAGAAATGGAAGCAGTGACAGATTTTACTTTCTTGGGCTCCAAGATCACCGCAGACGGTGACTGTAGCCATTAAATTAAAAGACGCTTGCTCCTTGGGAGGAAAGCTATGGCAAACCTAGACAGCATAGTCAGAAGCAGAGACATCACCTTGCCGACAAAGGTCCGTCTAATCAAAGCTATGGTTTTCCCAGTAGTAATGTATGGCTGTGAGAGCTGGACTATAAGGAAGGCTGAGCACCGAAGAATTGATGCTTTCGAACTGTGGTGCTGGAGAAGACTCTTACGAGTCCCCTGGACTGCAAGGAGGTCAAATCAATCAATCCTAAAGGAAATCAACCCTGAGTGCTCATTGGAAGGACAGATACTGAAGCTGAAGCTCAAATACTTTGGCCACCTAATGCGAAGAGAAAACTCTCTGGAAAAGACCCTGATGCTGGGAAAGACTGAAGGCAAAAGGAGAAGGGGACGGCAGAGGATGAGATGGCTAGATAGCATCACCGATGCAATGAATATGAACTTGAGCACGCTCCGGGAGAGAGCGCAGGACAGGAAGGCCTGGCGTGCTATGGTCCATGGGGTCACGAAGAGTCGGACACGACTAAACGACTGAACAACAGAAAACAATGTTTATTATATGGTAAAGTATATGAACTGAATCTCAGCAACAATCCTTTAAAACATTCCTAATTATATTTACACAAATGCCACTCACTTTTATTGGCACATCTGATGAAATATTTGACCAAACTGCTGATCTCTTGCATCTTTTTCTGTCTTGTTGCTTGAGTTGAGGCAGACACATTTGGCTTTGCTAACCTGGCACTTTCAGTTTCTTTCTTAATGTATTTCTGCAGAAACCTTCAAAGTTAATAATAAACACTCTCAATAGGCACATAAGTTCACAACAACCAACTCAGTCATACTTTTAGAGAGCAATCCAAACTCAGAGGAGACCATCTATCCACTGCAGGGTTCGGAGGGAGCGGTGAGGAACACATCTTCTCCATGCTCCAGCCACCCTGCTGTTGCAGCTAGACAGCCAGTTTCGGCTGTCTAGCTGTGGGACCTTGGAGTGCGCAGTGAGGTGGCCGAACGACACATAGGAAGTGCATACCAGCACTTCTGACCTTCCCAGCCCCAGGAATGTCCTATTTACCCTGCTCCACGCTGCTCTTCTGAGCGCGGAGCCGATTCACGCTGCCTATGAGGCAGTGCGGGAAGGGGTGGAGGGCAGTTCTCTGGGAACTGACCAATCCTATGGCTGTCTAGCCACTGACTAGCAGCCACAGGATTACGCCTTTACATAATCAAGTTTTAGTGCAAGCTTTTTTATGATACTGCCAGCTCCTTCTCCTTCATATGGACACACAGATGAAAAAACAGCCCTACAATTTGGTACTTGACTACACCTTGGGCAAAAACCAGTTGTCTCTGGACAGTCAACAGAAAACTGCACATGTTCTCAGTGCCATGACAGCACTGCACTACATTTTTCGGGCAATAGAAACACTGAACAACCCTATGGTTGTTGCTGTGCTCACTATTCTTAGCTAAGTTTCTGGCATGTAGGGGAAAGGAAAGCAGTGGGCAGGGTGGGGCAGATGGGAGAAATAGCAGCCACAGAGAATAGGAGAAGCCAAACCTGGATAAATGGATCAGGGGGTGGCCAGACACCCTCTGAATATCCACTTCCAAGGCTAAAATAATGAAATGTTACTTTCCGTCTGGGATTTGAACCACAAAAGCTAGTATAGCATAGTAGCTAAGAGACTGAACAATGAACCAGGAAGTCCTAGGTTTAAAATCTCTTCTGCCATATGAATTTCACATTTATTTATTTTAGACATTTAATGCCCTGCTCTTCAGCATAAGTTTATCAGAGTGGCTTCCAATACAAAAATAAGTCATAACAACAATTTCAGCGAAATAGCAGCGACCACAACAACCTAGCCAGATGAAATCCAAGTTAAAAACAGATATATAAAATGCCTGGGAAAATGAAAATGTTTTCTCATGGTGCAAAAAAGACAACAGACTCACTAGACAGCCTTAGGCAAGGCACTAGTTCTCACTCTAACGCCCCTCCTCAACTTGCGAAATGGGGAAAATGCTGGCCTTACAAATTTTTTTGTAAGGACTTCTGAGCCAATGTACGTAAAGTGCTTGAGAAACAACCCTATGCATGTTTAGACAGAAAAGTGTCCTACAACTCCCAGCATTGTAGGACCTTTTTCTGTCTAAACATGCACAGAGTTGCACCTTCTAAATGCCAAGTATTATTATCCAACCCCTTCATGGATCAGTGCCTTGTTGTGGTGAAGGGGCTTGCATAACTCAATGAAGCCATAAGCTATGCCATGCAGGGCCATGCAAGACCAACAGGTCATGGTGGAGAGTTCTGACAAAATGTGGTCCACGGGAGAAGGACATGGCAACCCACTCCAGTATTCTTGCCAAGAAAACCCCATGGAATGTATCACAAGGCTAAAAGATAAGACGCCGGAAAATGAGCCCCTCAGGTCGGAAGGTGTCCAATATACTACTGGGGAAGAGCAGAGGGAATTTCCAAGTAGCGCCAGAAAGAGTGAAGCGGCTGGGCCAAAGCCAAAACGACACTCAGCTGTGGATGTGTCTGGTGGTGAAAAGAAAGTCCGATGCTGTAAAGAACAATACTGTTTAGGAACCTGGAATGTAAGACCAATGAATCAAGGTAAGCTGGAGGTGGTCAAACATGAGATGGCAAGATTGAACATCGACATCTTGGGAATCAATGAACTAAAATGGACAGGCATGGGCGAATTTAATTTTGGGACTCAATGAACTAAAATGGACAGGCATGGGCGAATTTAATTCAGGTGACCATCATATCTACTACTGTGGGCAAGAATCCCTTAGAAGAAATGGAGTAGCACTCATAGTCAACAAAAGGGTGGGAAATGCAGTACTGGCGTACAATCTCAAAAACGATAGAATGATCTCAGTATGAATCCAAGGCAAACGATTCAACATCACAGTAATTCAAGTCTATGCCCCAGGCACTGATGCTGAAGAAGCTGAGGTTGATCGCTTCTTTGAAGACCTACAACACCTTCTAGAACTAACACCAAAAAAAGATGTCCTTTTCATCATAGGGGATTGGAATGCTAAAGTAGGAAGTCAAGAAATCACCGGGATAACAGGCAAGCATGGCACAAAATGAAGCAGGACAAAGGCTAATAGAGTTTTGCCAAGAGAACACGCTGATCATAGCAACCACTCTTTTCCAACAGCACAAGAGGCGACTCTACACATGGACATCACCAGATGGTCAATATCGACATCAGATTGATTATGTCCTTTGCAGCCAAAGATGGAGAAGCTCTATACAGTCAGAGTTCCAGAGAATAGCAAGGAGAGACAAGAAGGCCTTCTTAAATGAACAATGCAAAGAAATTGAGGAAAACAACAGAATGGGAAAGACTAGAGATCTCTTCAAGAAAATCAGAGATCTCAAGAGAACGTTTTGTGCAAAGATGGGCATGATAAAGGACAAAGAAGGCAGGAACCTGACAGAAGCAGATGAGATTAAGAAGAGGTGGAAAAAATACACAGAAGAACTATACAGGAAAGATCTGAATGTTCCTGATAGCCACGATAGTGCGCTCACTGAACTTGAGCCGGACATCCTAGAGAGTGAAGTCAAGTGGGCCTTAGGAAGCATTACTAACAACAAAGCTAGCGGAGATGACAGTATTCCAGCTGAGCTATGTAAGATCCTAAAAGATGATGCTGTTAAAGTGCTGCACTCAATATGCCAACACATTTGGAACACTCAACAGTGGCCACAAGACTGGAAAAGGTCAGTTTACATTCCAATTCCAAAGAAGGGCAATGCCAAAGAGTGTTCAAACTACCGCACAATTGCACTCATTTCACATGCCAGCAAGGTGATGCTCAAAATCCTACAAGCTAGGCTTCAGCAGTATGTGAACCAAGAACTACCGGAAGTACAAGTTGGGTTTCGAAGAGGCAGAGGAACTAGAGATCAAATCGCCAACATTCGCTGGATCATGGAGAAAGCAAGAGAATTCCAGAAAAACGTCTATTTCTGCTTCATTGACTATGCTAAAGCCTTTGATTGTGTGGATCACAACAAACTGTGGCAAATTCGTAAAGAGATGGGAGTACCAGACCACCTTACCTGTCTCCTGAGAAACCTGTACGAGGGTCAAGAAGCAATAGTAAGAACCGGACATGGAACAACCGATTGGTTCAAACTTGGGAAAGGAGTACAAAAAGGCTGTATATTGTGACCCTGCTTATTTAATTTATATGCAGAGTACATCATGAGAAACACTGGGTTGGATGAATCACAGGTCGGAATTAAGATTGCTAGGAAAATTATCAACAACCTCAGATTCGCGGACGACACCACCCTAATGGCAGAAAGCGAAGAGGATCTAAAGAGCCTCTTGTTGAGAGTGAAAGTGGACAGTACAAAAGCTGGTTTGAAACTCAACATTAAAAAAAACTAAGATCATGGCATCTGGCCCTATCACTTCCTGGCATATAGAAGGGGAAGAAATGGAAGCAGTGACAGATTTTACTTTCTTGGGCTCCAAGATCACGGCAGACAGTGACTGTAGCCATGAAATTAAAAGAGACTTGCTCCTTGGGAGGAAAGCTACGACACACCTAGACAGCATAGTAAGAAGTACAGACATCACCTTGCCGACAAAGGTTCGTATCATCAAAGCTATGGTTTTCCCAGTAGCAACATATGGCTGTGACAGCTGGACTATAAGGAAGGCTGAGCGCCGAAGAATTGATGCCTTCGAACTGTGGTGCTGGAGAAGACTCTTACGAGTCCCCTGGACTGCAAGGAGGTCAAATCAGTCCATCCTAAAGGAAATCAACCCTGAGTGCTCATTGGAAGGACAGATCCTGAAGCTGAAGCTCAAATATTTTGGCCACCTAATGTGAAAACTCCCTGGAAAAGACCCTGATGCTGGGAAAGACTGAAGGCAAAAGGAGAAGGGGATGGCAGAGGATGAGATGGCTAGATAGCATCACCGATGCAAAGAATATGAACTTGAGTACACTCCGGTAGAGAGCGGAGGACAGGAAGGGCTGGCGTGCTATGGTCCATGGGGTCACGAAGAGTCGAACACGACTAAACGACTGAACAACAACATTATCCAAGCTACAATGAAATTTATCTCAAAACATGAATGCTCCATCTTTCTCCAATAAAATTACATTTTTCTCAATAACTATTTAGGGCAAAATGGCACTTTGGAAATGACTATTTTGGCTGCCTGATACCTAGCAAAGTATAACACACAATAAATATTCTACCTGAACACAGTGTCCCAGTTCAGCTGTTTCCCATGTTTGGAATCAGAATTCCGATCCAGCTGCTGAATTGTTTCAGTATCACGGAGGAGACGCTTGAACTTTTCAATTTCCTTCTAAACAATTTAGTACAGAAAAAAAAGAATTGCTAAACATCTGATGAAATGGGCTGTAGTCCACAGAAGTGTATAGCATAATACATTTGTTAGTCTTTAAGGTGCTATAAAATTCTTTGTTACATCTCTCTAATGCCCTGTTATATAATATAAGAGCAGGGGGTTATGATGATTACCTTTCGTTCCGTGGCTTTGTCACTTTCAAGCTGACGGCAGCAAGCCAACAGGTCATGGAGTGCAAGATTCATGGCTCAGCTGTGAGTGCGTTTGCAGTATGGACCTAAGAATGGAAATACTGATGAGTTTCATAATAGAACACAAGAATCGCTTTGACAGCTCACACCAAAGTCAGTTTAATTCTGTATTCTATCTCCAACAGCAACCAGCCTCTGGGTGCCCACAATAAAAGTGTAATGACCTGCACCTCTAGTATGTCCCTAGCATATGGCATTCAGTGGTATGATGCCTCTGTACCTAGCCTTTCCATTTAGTGGTCATGGCTAATTAGCAAAAGGAGTAAATAGGTTCACTCCGGCCGCCAATCAGGGCCGTAATTCTAAATAGCAGGGATGAAGACTGCAATATAAAAAGACAACAGGTTCCTCAGCCATTTTCAGCTTTGCACATTAAGCAAAGGCTGTCTCAGCTGCCAAACTTGCCATTCCTCTCTTGGTTCAGAAAGGGTTCAACTTTTTAATAACCTATACATTTATGTACTTATCTCTCCATTAGTCACCCTATTAACTGTAAGAAGGAACCACTTTAAGTGCAAACCTATTCTGGAGATTGAGGGGTGGAAAGTTTCTAGAGGGCACCTGCCAATACGCATCATGCATAGGCGCTTTATGCTACAAACCTGAAGAATGTTTTCTTTCAGAACTCAACTTTGCAGAGGAAAAGTACATTTTTTTAAACACAATGAGGATGTTTCCAAACCAAACCCACTGCTGCAAAAGTATTACACCTGTTTTCACCCTAGGATGCTGGTTGATACCAATTGATCAATATTATGTTGCCAGAGCCAAAGCCAAAATGGAAAATGCAATGTAAAATGCAATTATAAGGTTTAACTCTCGCATGAAGAGTTGCATTGTCATTTTCAGTTAGTAGTTGTGACCATACACTGTTTCAGAGGTTTTGTTTTTATTTACCTATTTTACAATAGCTTATCAGCTCTCAGCTTTCATCCACAGACATTCAGAAGGAAAAGAAAAATAAATTCCTGATAGGTCTAATGTAAGTTTAGCTTTCTCATCACTTTTTTCTTATAGTTTGAGAAGTTTAAGAATATTTAGCTATCACTAACATGAAATAAAATTCTAAATAAAGCATAAGTCAATTTCAGTTACATGACTTTTTACTTGAAGTAGGTTTTCCTGGATCACTGCCTTGTTGTGGCGAAGGGGCTTGCGTAACTCAGTGAAGCCATAAGCTATGCCGTGCAGGGCCACCCAAGACGGACAGGTCATGGCAGAGAGTTCTGACAAAATGTGGTCCACTGGAGAAGGAAATGGCAACCCACTCCAGTATTCTTGCCAAGAAAACTACATGGAACGTATCACAAGGCTAAAAGATATGACGCCGGAAGATGAGCCCCTCAGGTCGGAAGGTGTCCAATATGCTACTGGGGAAGAGCAGAGGGTATTTCCAAGTAGCACCAGAAAGAGTGAAGCGGCTGGGCCAAACCCGAAAGGACACTCAGCTGTGGATGTGTCTGGTGGTGAAAAGAAAATCCGATGCTGTAAAGAACAATATTGTTTAGGAACCTGGAATGTCAGATCAATGAATC
The DNA here is from genome assembly GCF_057233095.1 of Heloderma suspectum. Lineage (NCBI taxonomy): Eukaryota > Metazoa > Chordata > Lepidosauria > Squamata > Helodermatidae > Heloderma > Heloderma suspectum. Next base: position 30,269,607 of record NC_139460.1, on the reverse strand, counting down.
AAGGTAAGCTGGAGGTGGTCAAACATGAGATGGCAAGATTGAACATTGACATCTTGGGAATCAGCGAACTAAAATGGACAGGCATGGGCGAATTTAATTCAGGTGACCATCATATCTACTATTGTGGGCAAGAATCCCTTAGAAGAAATGGAGTAGCACTCATAGTCAACAAAAGGGTGGGAAAAGCAGTACTGGAGTACAATCTTAAAAATGATAGAATGATCTCAGTACGAATCCAAGGCAAACCATTCAACATCACAGTAATTCAAGTCTATGCCCCAACCACTGAGGCCAAAGAAGCTGAGGTTGATCGGATCTATGAAGACCTACAACACCTTCTAGAACTAACACCAAAAAAAGATGTCCTCTTCATCATAGGGGATTGGAATGCTAAAGTAGGAAGTCAAGAGATCACCGGGATAACAGGCAGGCATGGCCTTGGTGTACAAAATGAAGCAGGACAAAAGCTAATAGAGTTTTGCCAAGAGAACACGCTGATCATAGCAAACACTCTTTTCCAACAGCACAAGAGGCGACTCTACACATGGACGTCACCAGATGGTCAATATCGAAATCAGATTATGTCCTTTGCAGCCAAAGATGGAGAAGCTCCATACATTCAGTAAAAACAAGACCTGGAGCTGACTGTGGCTCAGATCATGAGCTGCTTCTTGCAAAATTTCGGCTTAAACTGAAGAACGTAGGGAAAACCACTAAACCGTTCAGGTATGACCTAAATCGTATCCCTGATGAATATACAGTGGAGGTGAGGAATAGATTTCAGGGATTAGACCTGATAGACAGAGTGCCTGAGGAACTATGGACGGAGGTCCGTAACATTGTTCAGGAGGCAGCAACGAAATCCGTCCCAAAGAAAAAGAAATGCAAGAAAGCCAAGTGGCTGTCTGATGAGGCTTTACAAGTAGCTCACGAAAGAAGGGAAGCGAAAAGCAAGGGAGAAAGGGGAAGATATACCCAACTGAATGCAGAGTTCCAGAGAATAGCAAGGAGAGACAAGAAGGCCTTCTTAAATGAACCATGCAAAGAAATCGAGGAAAACAACAGAATGGGAAAGACTAGAGATCTCTTCAAGAAAATTGGAGATCTCAAGGGAACGTTTTGTGCAAAGACGGGCATGATAAAGGACAAAGAAGGCAGGGACCTAACAGAAGCAGATGAGATTAAGAAGAGGTGGCAAGAATACACAGAAGAACGATACAGGAAAGATCTGAATGTCCCTGATAGCCATGATAGTGCGGTCACTGAACTTGAGCCGGACATCCTAGAGAGTGAAGTCAAGTGGGCCTTAGGAAGCATTACTAACAACAAAGCTAGCGGAGATGACAGTATTCCAGCCGAGCTATTTAAAATCCTAAAAGATGATGCTGTTAAAGTGCTGCACTCAATATGCCAACAAATCTGGAACACTCAACAGTGGCCACAAGACTGGAAAAGGTCAGTTTACATTCCAATTCCAAAGAAGGGCAACGCCAAAGAGTATTCAAACTACCGCACAATTGCGCTCATTTCACATGCCAGCAAGGTGATGCTCAAAATCCTACAAGCTAGGCTTCAGCAGTATGCGAACCGAGAACTACCGGAAGTACAAGCTGGGTTTAGAAGAGGCAGAGGAACTAGAGATCAAATCGCCAATATTCGCTGCATCATGGAGAAAGCAAGAGAATTCCAGAAAAACGTCTATTTCTGCTTCATTGACTATGCTAAAGCCTTTGATTGTGTGGATCACAACAAACTGTGGCAAATTCTTAAAGTGATGGGAGTACCAGACCACCTTACCTGTCTCCTGAGAAACCTGTACGAGGGTCAAGAAGCAACAGTAAGAACCAGACATGGAACAACCGAGTGGTTCAAAATTGGGAAAGGAGTACGACAAGGCTGCATATTGTCACCCTGCTTATTTAACTTATATGCAGAGTACATCATGAGAAATGCCGGGTTAGATGAATCAGAGGTCGGAATTAAGATTGCTGGGAGAATTATCAACAACCTCCGATATGCAGACGATACCACCCTAATGGCAGAAAGCGAAGAGGATCTCAAGAGCCTCTTGTTGAGGGTGAAAGAGGAGAGTGCAAAAGCTGGTTTGAAACTCAACATTAAAAAAACTAAGTTCATGGCATCTGGCCCTATCACTTCCTGGCATATAGAAGGGGAAGAAATGGAAGCAGTGACAGATTTTACTTTCTTGGGCTCCAAGATCACCGCAGATGGTGACTGTAGCCATGAAATTAAAAGACGCTTGCTCCTTGGGAGGAAAGCTATGGCAAACCTAGACAGCATAGTAAGAAGCAGAGACATCACCTTGCCGACAAAGGTCCGTCTAATCAAAGCTATGGTTTTCCCAGTAGTAATGTATGGCTGTGAGAGCTGGACTATAAGGAAGGCTGAGCACCAAAGAATTGATGCTTTCGAACTGTGGTGCTGGAGAAGACTCTTACGAGTCCCCTGGACTGCAAGGAGGTCAAATCAGTCCATCCTAAAGGAAATCAACCCTGAGTGCTCATTGGAAGGACAGATACTGAAGCTGAAGCTCCAATATTTTGGCCACCTAATGCGAAGAGAAAACTCCCTGGAAAAGACCCTGATGCTGGGAAAGACTGAAGGCAAAAGGAGAAGGGGACAGCAGAGGATGAGATGGCTAGATAGCATCACGGATGCAATGAATATGAACTTGAGCACGCTCCGGGAGAGAGTGCAGGACAGGAAGGCCTGGCGTGCTATGGTCCATGGGGTCACGAAGAGTCGGACATGACTGAACGACTGAACAACAACATGGTTTTCCTGTAATGTAAACAAGACCAAAAGCTAAACTATTTAGAAGTCCAACAAGTAAAAATATAAATATTCCAAGCCAAAACCTAGCACTCATTTGCAAAATCATATTTTACATAGAAAATAAAAGCATGGCATCAGATTTGTAGTTATTATTCCAATAATCAGAAGCTGCATTAATAGTTACGCAATAGACAGTTTGTAACTGAAATAAAAGGCTGGGTTCATATGACACGCTAATCTACCATGGGTAATTCCCGAACATGAACTATGGTGGGTTAGCATGTCATGTGGGGAGCGTTTTCCCCGCCCACAATCAGTAAGTTACCCATCCTCATTACCCATCCTCTGCAGAGTGGGTATGGGGCCTGGGGTGGCTTACCCTGTCATCTGTCAGGCACTCCTTGGATAAATTCAGGCACTCTGTGGATAAATCCCCACGACCATAGAGATGACCACTTAGAACACCCAGAATCTCTTGCGACACTCTAGCCTGTGTGGCTGAACTCAATGGTCACGGTCGTGTAGCAATGGGTGGAGTGGCCAGAGCAACCCTGTTCCCACCATAGTAGCCACTCGGATATGTAGCCTTAACAGCAGGAGGACAATGACGAAACCATGGAGCGGGAATGGGTAAGGGAACCACGCTGCCCTGCTTGGTTCCATGGTTGTGTGTGGGGCACATTTGTCCTGGTTTCCCTACCCCACCCCACAAAGTGGTTCCACTACCCACCCTCGCCCCATGATCGTGTGAACATGCTCAAAGCTTGCTTGCAAACCACATCCTGAGTAGCAGAAACTGACTTTTGCTTCAAATGGGCTTGCTGTATTTAGTTGGTGGTGAGGGGAAAATGGATTCTGCACATCCACCACCCCATTTCTTTAGCTCTGACACTGAAAACAGATTCCAGGGCTAAATTATCACTGAAATGAACTCCAGGTCAAAGCCCCAAAATTTGAGACAATTTTGATTAACAGCTTTTTGCTCTTACATGTTATACTAAAGAAGGTGATGCCATAAAATATTCAAGATGAGTTCATACCACATTCATTTAATGACTGCTGGAACATCAAGTTCTTTCTTCCTTGCTGCCCCATATGCTTGAAACTGCCTCCCATAATAATACCAGTATGATGCCACTATTCCAATCCCTCCTCAAACCCATCTTCTTGGTAAAGCCTTTGGCACAACTTCCTAGTTCCTATGCCCTACCACAGGAGTGAGGAACCTGTGGTCAGATGTTTTGGGACTCCAATTCGTATCAGAACTGACAGTACAACCAAAGGCCAGGGATTATAAGACTTGTAGTTCAACTCATCTGGAGGGCCACATGTTCCTCACCCCTCCACTTTCTTCCCCTTATTCTGTTGTCTCCCATGCCAAATTTTAGATTCCAAGCTCCTCACGACAGAGGCCAGTCTTCTTTTACTCTGTGAAGTACCATGTACTTTGGACAGGAAGTCATCTAATGAAACTAATTAGTAGGAGATTCAGGACAGATAAAAATAGTTCTTCACACAGCAGATAGCTAAACTACAAAATTTGCTTCCCCAAGATGTAGTAATGGCCATCAACTTGGAAGGCTTTAAAAGGAGATTAGACAAATTCATGGAGGATAAGGCTATCGATAGCTGCTAGTCATGATAGCTATGTATTACCTCCAGTATCAGAAGCAGTATGACTCTGTATACCAGTTGCTTGGGAATACAAGTGGGAGGTGCTATTGCATTCATGTCCTGTTGCAGGCATCCCATAGACATCTGGTTGGCCACCGTGCAAACACAATGCTGGATTAGATAGGCCTTTGGACCGATTCAATACTGTTCCTCTTATGTTCTTATGCACACTAATGGCACCATATTAATAATAAGTGATAATACATTTCATGTGTGGTAGACTTCAGAGCACAACAGAAAATGCTTACTATTGCCTCATCTAGCTATGGGCCATTTAATTATGAGACATTTATATATAACCATTCTTTTTATTTATATAGTCACTATTTATTTATATAATCCTTATTAAATGGGGTTTTTTTCTTATTAAAAGGGAATTAGACACACTCATGAAGAATAAGGCTATCAATGGCTACTAGTTTTGATGGCTATGTGCTACCTTCAGTATCTCTGCCAGCATGCTCAGAAGGGCATATACCAGAGCCATGCTGGATCAGACCAAGGGTCCATCTAGTTCAGCATTCTGTTCACAGTGACCAACCAGCTGTCGACCAGGAACCCACAAGCACAGCATGAGCGCAACAGAACCCTCCCACCCTTGTTCCCCAGCAACTGGTGTACATAGGCTCACTGCCTCTGGTGCTGGAGGTAGCACATAACCATCAAGACTAGCTGCCTTTGATAGCCTTTTCCTGCAGAAGGGTGCTGCTGTCCTCATGTCCTATTGTGGGTTTCCAACAGGCAGCTGGCTGGCCACTGTAAGAACAGCTACTACAAAATAATGCAGTAAGATCTTTTTATCCCTGAAGAAAATGAGATGCTATCATATGTTAGGCATACCACACCGTACAGTACATTTTCTGCTTTGTGCATCATTCTTAGGCTTCATCTCATTTATTTATTTTTTGTTTCTTGTCCTTTCACTGCTGCCCTTCTTTTTCCAATCTACAGTTGGACAGGGGTGCGAACCAATCCTTACGCTGTAATCCTTACACTGTAACCCTATACATGTCTACTTCAAAGTAAGCCCCAAAGAGTTCAATAAACCCTGCTCTCAGCAGCCTTACTTGGATGTATGTCCCACTGAACTCAGTGGGGCTTGTTTCGAAGGAGGATGTTTTGTCTTCAAGTTGCTACAGCACTAAAAAAAATCTAAAAAAATCGCCTGTGTTTTGAACGGTGATGTGGCAACTCTATTTAGCTGTGCGCACCCCCGAGGCCCCAGTATGCGTACGCTGGCGAACCCGCCGCCCCCTTCAGCACTGAACTTGATCACAGCTGTTGCTCTGGGGGGGTCATGTCCTGGCGGGTTACGTCCCAAGGGCCGGGGGGCCGCCTCCCCCGCACCCAACTCTCCTCAGGGGACAGGTTTGGAAGACAGGCAGGCATCCTGGCTGAGGGATGGAGACAGGGCAGGAGGCGAGCGTGAGGGAGAGGCAAAGGAGGGGGAGCTGAGGTGAGGCATTACAGCGAGGGCGGGAAGAGACGGTTAAGCTGAGGAGCGAGGCTCGCGCCGGGGGGGACGAGCGGACCTGAAAGACACCGGCGAGGCTACCGACTCGCGTGCCGCCAAAGACTCACGCCATCCCTCCGCCCGACGTCAGCCGCGCACGCGCCCCTCGCTCTCCCGCCAAACGGTTTCAACGGACGCTACCCAGAGCGCGAGAGAGAAAAGGAAAGCGGCCCAGCCGGGCGAGAGGACGGGTTACTCCACGCCCCGCCCCCACCGGAAGCGGAAATTCATTTGTTGTTGCTCCCGATAGCGGAAGTCGCTGGGCGGGGAACGGGGTGGTTGCTGCTTCTGCGGGGAGGTTTGGGCGCCTTTCTAGAGTCGGTTGGTCTGAGGAATCGCGGGGAGAATAGGCGTCTTTCTGGGAGTTGTTGCCTCCTCCACCCCATTGGGGGGGGGACTCCCCCTTCCCCTGTTCCCCTCACCATGTTACTGCCGTCTGACGTGGCCCGCCTGGTGCTAGGTAAGCGCGAAGAGGGACACCCTGACGAGGAGGGCTGCTGGGAAAATGGCCCCTTTTGCTCCTTCCCGTCTGACCACGGTGTGGATTTCTGAGGGGTTTCAGGAAGGGCATGGCAAAGGGCGAACCATTCGTCGCCATCATTTCTCAAACGAAAACAAAAAAGGGACACGCTGGAGACATCCCTCCTCCCATACTCATCTGTATTTTTTCCTCTTCCCTCCCCATTCCCTTTTCCTTGTGTGTCGTGTCTTTTTTAGATGGCTTGCCCGCAGTCAGGGACTGTCTTGTTCAACTGATTATATGTAACCTGCTGTGGGATCCTTTTGGCCTGAGGATCAGCGTAAACATGTTTAAAATAAAGAAATACCCATAATTGCCCCTTCACGCTATTGGACGTTGTTGAAGGCCCTGCTCTTATCTGCTGCATTCATTTACTCTACCAGAGCTTGTTCTCCTGTGATCTAAACACCGAGATGTTGTGTGTTATTTATTTATTTATATGTATGTATGATGTGCTTTTCTTGTCCAGATTGGCTTCCGAAGTGGCTTAGCATTAAAATCAGTTACAAGATGCATTATAAGTAAATCGGTGTATATATGTATGGTAGGAAGAGGGATGATGATTTTAAGTCATTGACTGGGTTTGCATGTCATGCTGTACCACGGTGGGTTGTTATCATGGGTGGTCATAGAATGGCTTGGTGTGATGTCCAAACTCAAAGCAGTTTTCCTGTTGTAGATCATTTTGCACAAACAAGCCACCCTGAGAACCCATGGTTTGTTGTAGTAGGGTTGTTCAGAGTGGCGTAATGTGATGTCCAAACCTGGAAGGGCAATTTTTTCATTGGATGACGGGAATAGCTAGAGAGCTGGCTGGCAAGAGCAGCAAAAACCCCTGATCCTCTTTGTGATCTCACTATTTTCTCTGCTATTCTCCCTCATCCCTTCTCTGCTTCAGGATGGATTTTTAAGTAGGAATCATAAAAAAGGGCACCAAAGACTGTCCTGAGCACATTTGCAAGTTTTTATTTGTTATTTTTGCTCCTGCGCAAGTGCCACCAGGAATTTCGCACAAATTTCCCCTCTGTTGTACTGCTTTGTCTTGAAATTTGCACAATTTCTTTCTCCATTTCACTGCCCTACCATGAGATTTGTGCAATTTCCCCCTTAGTTTTACTGCCCTGCCATGAGATTTGCACAAATTTGCCCTCTATTCTACTGCTCTGTTGCTAGCTGTCAGATGTACAGGAGGGTTACTGAGCAGTGAGAGGGAACACAGAAATTAGGCAAAATTCATCACAGAGCAGTAGAAGGGGGAAAATATTTTTAAAAAGAAAGAAAGCCTTCCTCCTTTCATAAAGGCTTGGAAAATTATTTCCTATTTACATACTGCTTCACATTAAAAGATCTCGGAGCAGTGATTCACAAAGATAAAAGAATAAAACTACATATTAAAACATTTTTAAAGAAACATATTCTGATGCGGGGGGGGGGGGGTTCTCTCATCAGCCAGCAATCGGAGTGGACCAATTACAGAAAGGGAGCTGACATAGAGAATGAAGAAATAAGGGTTTCTGCCACAAAGCCCCTTGGGATGTGTGCCAGCAGCAGGCTGGAGGCCTAAGAGGGACTGAAAGAGAAGCAAGCCACGCAGTGGGTAATTTTTTGTTGGGAGTAATGGATAAGCCACTCACCTGTTTGCATGTCACACTAAGCCACCCACCCAGCTTGGTTTCTTCTCAGGGTGGCTTAGTGTGACATGCCCACTGTTTTGGCTTTTTCCATTTGGTGGTTCTTCTGGGTAAAACATATTGGGAAAACATAGTTGTCCATTGTATCAGTTCAAAATATATCTTTAGCAGCTATAGTGTGTGAAATGTTTAGGCATTGTGCATTGCATTGTGCCTTAACATATTTATTTATTTATATATGAGGGACAATATCTTCATCCATACAACTTGGGGTACAATCTTATGCAACCTTACCTGGACATAATTCCTAGTGAACATGCATATATTTGCACTGTCAAGAAAGTGGCAAAATTTTAATAAGATAATAAAAATAGACTGTCCCTGGTAAATAGGGATAGTTGGAGCATATAGAGAACCATAGGAGGGGTACACAGAGGAGTATCTGGAGATTCCCGTATCAGTTGTGTGTCTCCCCCCTGCCGACCCTCTTGTTTGAGGGAAGAAAGTAGGAACTTATTCTCTTCTCCTGGGAATTAAGTATTTTACCATTTCTGTTCCTTGATTCTCATTCTTTCTCTTATCCTTTGGTGTAAGTAGTTGGTTCTAGGGGATAAGAGGTACAACATGACATGGTGAGATCTTTCATCGGACATCAATAAATGTGGAGGCATCTAGGTTGAATAGAATTTTTTTATACTGCACATAAAAATGAAGATACAAACATTTGCGTTACACAGAATCAGTAGATAGGTGTTTGTGCACTAAGCCCCTACCCTCACCTTTTTATTATCCAGGGCAGAAGTACAAAATCATATCACTACAGTGGCCCAGTGTATTAACCCCCCACCCCCCAAATTTTTATTATCCAAGGCAGTACAAAATTGTATCACTAAAGTGGCCCACCACAAGCTTCTTGTCTTTGGGGCTTGCCTGTCATTTGTCAACCATCTTACTAGCAAATACAAAAAAGAGTCTGTGGCACCGGACAAATGTATTGTGACATAGGCTTTTACAGACTTAGAGCACAATCCTATGCAAGTTTAGACAGAATAAAGGTTCTACAACCATGCTGGCTGGGGAATGCTGGGGGTTGTAGGACTTTTTTCTGTCTAAATATGCATAGGATTGCACAGTTAGCCACTCAGAATATTTTAGAAAAAGCAGGATATAAATGTGTTAAATAAAGTAATGGAGTCAACCATGATATGCATGAAGTGTTATCCTCAGTTGGCATGGGTAAAGAGAAAACATTGTAAACATTGGGGCCAAATGTCTATTAAATCCAATTAGTATGGTCTGATATTTCTGTACAAAGCTGAAATGTATGCAAGATGTGTATAGTGACTTCAAAATAATTATTAATTGGTGAACAATTTCCCTTGCTGACCTGTGTTAGTTTTACACCCATAGTAAGAGAAAAAAACCCTGGTCCTGACTTGAGTCCTAAAAAAATAGAATCAACTTTGCTGATCAATTCTAGTTTAGCAATTTCACAGGACTGCCTTTGAAATTCTTTTTCTTGAACAATGGTGACTTTCAGGTTAGCATCATTGTGTCCTAGGCAGTTTTGAGGGTTTGTTTGTTTGTTCTTTGTACTAGTTCACAAAGCCAGCTTCAGTCCTCCTAACAAAAAACAAACAAAGAAAAATAGTCTAACTTGTGCAGATCAGTGAATGGCAAAAAAATGAGAGAGAACCTGCTATGTATGTTTCTGCAAATAAGAAAATATAACCATTTGCTAATAACCAAGTCTTCAGTTAATCTCCATGTTTGTGTTCCCATTAAAAATAAACACAATTATTTACAGAATGTGTTACCGGCAGCTGGTTTTGTTTTCTTTCCTGTTGGTGTCATGCAGAATGATTCCTATGAGTCCACAGAATGAGAAAAAGCAAAAGAAATCATAATGACTACATAAACCAGCATGTGTACACACCTTGTCATCCATTTCCCTGCTGCTCTCTGCAGATGGAGTGTTGGAAATGACAGATCTCAAATCATTACTGTGCTGCTCTTGTGTATAATCAAGCCTGCCCTTCACAAACACAGCTCTGGTTAGAATGGGGTCATTCTTCTCTTGATCTCTGCACACAGTGATGCCTAGACTATGTGTGTGAAATCATGCCTCCGCATCCACCAGAGATGTGTGTCCTGCTCCCTGAGATTGTTGGACATCCATATATGGCTTTAATACTTTAATAGGGTGTAAAATTGGGACCAGGCTACCTAGCAGGCCGCCTTACCTTCTATATACCCAGACAGCATTTAAGATCTTCAGAGGAGGTCCTGCTGGTCATTGCAAAGCGAATGTAATGTGGCCATGAAGAACCTCGCTGGCGGTCCTTCACTGTAATGGCATCCACCCTCTGGAAAACTTTCTCCCCTGCAGTTTGGGAGGCCGAAAATGTAACATCTTTTAACATCTTTTAAACGCCTCCTAAAAACACACTTCACACAGGCTTTCTCTGGACTGTAACCACTGCTGGGCTTTATCTTGGTTTTACCTGGTATTTTTAAACTTGTAAAATTGTGTTTTTCCAAATAGTATTTTATGGTTTTAATTGTGAACTGCCCAGAGAGCTTTGGCTATTGAGCAGTATAAAAATCTAATACATAAAATAGGATGAAAATGTGATAGCATGCTGTCCAGGCCTATATGTGTTGGATTGCATATGTATGCACCCTTTTACATGTACACATTCCAATGTTATGCCCATGTGTGGATGCCCAGCACAACAGGCATACAAGGTGGGGAAAGTGTTGCTTTCCTCCACTTGGGAGGAGAATGAAGAAAAGATCATTTGAACTGGCCCTTTGTTAGAGACACCGATCATGGTTCTTCCGTTAGAGTTTTGGTTTTAGTTTCTATAAATGTACAGTAAAATCAAAAGCTAGTAGAGGGGGAAGGGGTATGGATCAATGTTCTTAGGTTTTGTTCATTTCCCAAGTTTTCAGTTGATGGTGATGTCATAAACAAAATACCTTTACCTTCAGCTACACATAGAGTTCAGCTAGGTTTTTCATATAGTTTGGTTGGTACACATCTAATTTCTGTAATCTACCATATGTAACTAATTCATGTATGGCAAGTGAGGATAGGTCATCTGCTCATTGGTGGATTGTTCGACTATGCTTACTTTTACAGTGTTGTAAAACAATATGTTTGGTAACCAGCAGAGTGCAAGAGATACCAGTCATGTTTAAGTATGGCAATAAAGGAACAAGGCATTGATTCAGACTAGTATTCCTAAGCATATTTATTGGGAATCAAGTTACACTGTATTTAATGAAGCTTACTCTCAGGTAAGTGTGCAGCTTAGGAGAACATTCCATGTTGCAATCATCAGGTTTTAATTATGCCTTCTTAAATGATATGATATAATTAAAACTCTTTATAAAATTTCAAGGGATGCTTCTTCTGGAAACATACCATAAATGCAATGAATGAGGTATATCACTGTAGCATTACTTTACTTTTTATCCTTAGGCAGTTGATACACAGAGTACGAAAAATATTTTTGTCTGTTGCAGGATATTTACAACAAGAAAAGCTTTTAGCCACATGCCAAGCGTTTATATTGGAAAGTTCAGACTTAAAAGAATATGCAGAGCACTGCACTGGGGAAGGCTTTGTTCCAGCTTGTTTACTGGTGAGTACATATTTTTTACTTAGGTGACTATCCCTTTATATATGCCCCTGAATCTTGCTATATTTTCCAAGAAAGCCAGTATAAGAAGTATTTGAACTTAGGGCTGATTGAAATACCCTATTTTTCCACCCACTGTCATCCCCATGAAAATGGGTTGTTTGGTGGGGCCAAACTGTGTGTTCTAACCACTGTGCTTTTGATAAGCCAGGCTATTGCACTACGTTGTTGCTGGAAAAGCTGTAGTTTAATGCTGTTCTCTTTTCTTCAGTCTCTGTTCGGAAAAAACTTAATCACCATACTGAATGAGTATATAGCAATGAAATCAAAAGGTAAGTGTGAGCGATGGTTTTGGGACATGCGAATCATAGAGGTTATTAATAGTATTTGCCTATTTTGACAATAAATTTGGAACATACTGATCATGTACAGTTAAATTCATTTAATTTATTTCATTTTAAAATTTTATATCCCAGCTTTGTGTATAAAATAAATTCAGTGCAGTATAAAGGCATGTTTAAAACAAAACAAGCATATTGGTTACAAAAACTAAAAATAATTAACATTAACCAGCAATGTGGTAACAGAAATAAGACACCTGCAAGCAGCCTCAGGCAATCCCGAAAGCCTTCTGAAAAAGACAGGTTTTCAGCTGGCACCTGAAGGCACAGTGTCAAAGCTAGGCTGACCTGCCCCCCCCCGGGGGGGGGTATTCCCAAGTGTTGATGCACTACCAAAAGGCCCTTGCTGCTGGTAGTCTCCTGCGAATTTCATTCAGCGGGAACATCTGGAGCTGGACCGTAGATTTTGAACTGATTGCAATAGAGGAAATATATATGGGAAAATGTGACCCTTATATTGCATAAGTTCGTGTTCCAGTTTTGGGCTGTGATGTGATTTGCCAAGTAGCAGTTAAATGAAACTATGTTTTTAGATGTAACTGGCTTTGGTACAGTCAATATTAAGGGAGTTAGACTGGTTTAAATGAAACACTACTGCCACTGGATTGTGCATCAGTTTCTGGCTACAATTGTTGCAGAACTCAGAGTCAGAGAGACCACGGAGTGAAGGAAAAAGAGTTTTTTTATTTAACGCGCGGGCTTAAGGCTGGAATCATTTCCATAGAGCCAGAAGCCCCAATTTACATCAGCACATTGTTTTTATAGATATTGTGACACATAGGAAACGGCTCCTCCTCTCCCTCCCGTGTGGGGTTGCAGTCCTCAACATTTCTTCTCCTAGCACCATTGTTTATAATACAAGAAATGGGTTATAGGGTAGCCATGATAAGCAGAGAACAGAAGAGAACATGGTCTGCAATAAGCAAAGAACAGGAACATGATATGCAATTTGACTTAACCTTAGCCTTGCTGACAAGATAAGAGATTCCTGTGTCTCGTCAGCTTACAACAATATATTCAAGGGAGAAAGAGCTCAGCAAGAACATGAAGCATGAGACTGCATGAGGCTACTTAGTCTGACCCCCGATATGGCTGCTACCCAATAATACAGATTAATAATATGCTTTAGCTTGATCTTAAAACAAGCGGTGCCGATTATTGTTGGCATTCTGGCCCACTTCTTAATGCATTTTTAGAATTTTAGCAAAATAAAGTATTGCATATATTTAGCATGCTGTATTGGCAGACTTTTGACTAACTACTTCTGCTTCTGAGGTCATTTGTCAGTTTTCTGTTTGGTGTGAGGAGGCATCCAGTGGATTAACTCCTCTGATCCCCCAGGAAATGGAGGGATCATGTGTTATATATCTTTGCTGTAGGGTAAATGCTGATAGGATAGGCTTGTGACCAATTCGTCAGATCTAGAAAAACACAGCTGAATATATTTGCTGTTTAAACAGTTTGTAATTGTTTGTTCTTCAGTTATGATTAATTATGATAGCAGTGAGATGTGCAACACCATCAGTTGAATGTTATTTTCAGAATAGAATGTAAATAGGAGCGAGTCTAACTTTGAGGAATTACATATAAGCACTAACCTTGCGATGCAAAATTCATCCCACATACTAGGAAACAAGCTCTGTTGAAATCAGTTTGACTTATTACCAAGTGGATTCGTTGCATTTCTTTCAATACATCTGTATATCCCAAATTTTCTCCTCCCCCATAAAGTGAGAGATACTAAAAGCACCAGTGATTTTTATGACAAACATTGTATTTTTAGTCTCTTGATTGTATAGTCTTGTCAGCTGACTCACAAACCTTCCAGTCAAAATCCCTTTTAATATTTGACACTTGTGCTGATTTTTTTTTTTTAAGAAGCAACAAATGATGTTCCAGCAATGATGTCATCCTTGTGGAAGAAGTTGGACTACACACTTTCTCAAATCAGGTAATTTGTCTTCAAAGCAAACAGTGCATATTTCAAAGGGAGTCTGTCTACATTTATTATATGGGACGTTCCTCCTCTGTGCTATTGTTTCAGTAGCTTTTTTTGTGATCTACTGGTCTTTTGTATTGATGTAAGTTATTAGGTTTTATAAGACTGATCCTCAAGCTTTGCCAAATCAGGATGACCAAACTCAGAAGTGCTAGAGTGATGTTCTCCCTTATTTGTGGTTATAATGGTCCCAAGTAGTAAAATTGCCCCCAAAGTATGTATAAAATACATCAAAATAAAACAAACCTTAATGACTACGAAACTCTGTTCTTGCCTCTTACCAGAGGCAACATGAAATCGATGACAAAATTGTACATTGATATTCGTGTTTGATTTTTTAATTCATTTTTCTACATTTGTTTCATCGCTTAATCTGAATGTATACGTTACTATGAGGCTATTACCTAACTAGTACATAGGGAACTAAATATACATTATAGTACATTGTATTTTAATTTAGATTGCAAATTCATTTTGCAGGAGCATGCAGAATTCTGGTGGATTTTCTGCTCATCAACGGAGTATGTATTAGAAGACATCTATGCTATGTAGTCTGAGTTCACTCCTCAAATTGCAGCCTTACTCGAAGCATATTTACTTGGAAGTCAGTCCCGTTGATTTCAGTGAAATTCACTTCTAACTAAGTATGCTTAAATTTTCAGCCTTAAAGAGATATGAGATCTCCTTGAAACATTTATAGTGGAACTGTTTAACACTGGACTATGTAATACAGATATAGCCCATAGAGTACAGGTGCAGAACCTGAGGCCCGGGGGCTAAATCTGGCCCTCCTGGAGGCCTAATCCAGCACTCCAGGGTTCCAGCACGCCCCTTTCCCTGGCCTCACCTCCTTTCCCCCAACTGGTGGTTTCCTAGCTTTTGTGCAGTTTCCCCACAGTCTTAAAGGTTGAATTGCCTCTCCTAAAGCTTAGTATGGGCAGTAAGAGCGTTATGCTAAAATATGGTGGCATTTGAGGTTTTTTGCCCCACCTCCTTTGCTTTTAGTCCCACCCAGCACTGGAATGCAGCCCCTCAGGGTTTCTCCAAAATGAAATTCCACCCTTAAGTTGAAAGAGGTTCTGAAACCCTTGCCTTTGAAACAAGACTCAATATTTTAGCAGGGTATAGACTCTCCATCCCTCCTTCTGGTCATCTCTCCATAGATAACGTTAATAGTTGGCTATTCCTATCTCTTCCCCCCCCCCCGCCCCCAAAGCAAACTGGCAAGTTGAAACTGCTGTAGTGCTAGTTCTAGAAGGGAGGGTAGTAGGGGATGCAACAATTGTCCTGATCTGCAAGTATTCCAGGAAAGTACCATGATCTATTTCTGCATGTATAAATTAGCTCTCAGGTTCCATAGACTGGGAATGTGGCCAGACTTTCATGTTTGTAACCTGCTAACTCCTGAATCTACAATCGTGTTAGCACAGCAACTGGCTGTTTGTTTTAGCAGTTGACACCAAATCTGTTTAGAAAGAAAACTGTAACTGCTTCCTGTCTCAAAATTACTTCAAGGGTGAGGGAACAATTGGTTTTATTTCAGCTCCACAACTAACTCTAAAATAGTAAAGATACAGTTTAATAAACTTCTGTGCCTCTAGCTAATTTTATTTTCTTCTAGGCCGCACAAGAAGTGCAATTGCGGAGATGAAAAAGCAAAAATGTCTTCAGCACTCAGCCTCTTCAAACGTAGGGTCATCATCTGTAGCTCATCAGGCAGGACAACTTAATTCTACTTCAATGACAGCCACACAAGTTATTCTTAAACCAGTAATAACTCCAAGTCTGACTCAGACAAGATCAAGTTCTTCATCTGCACATCAGTGCCAAGTGCAGGAAAGCCATGTTAACAGTAAGCTTAAACTTGTTACAGATCCTTCATTTTTCATTTTATGCCTGTGGGTGGTTAGAATGAGAGTGCTGAGAAATCCACATAACGGCTGTTGAACTGCAGGTTATTGGATTGGCTTTCTGGCACTGAACCTGGTGTGTGTGCTAGAATCTGAAAATAGAATATGGTCCAAATTCTCATAATTGTGAACACCCCCCCTTTTTAAAAAAAGAGAATGCATATGTTTTTCCAGGATGCAGTCACACCCTGTCATTGTCTTTGCTGTTGACAAGAGAAAACCATTATATGATATCCCAGAAGCAACACTGGTATCACACAGTTTTTCTTTTTAAAGCAGGAGATTCTCTCAGCTTGGTTTCCTCACTCCAAGAACGGAAGCTTCACTCAATTGTGATGACTCCCGGAGAAAGAAAAAGGTAAATATTAGTTCTCAGCCAACTCACTGAGAATTTAAGCATCTCCTGTATATTCAGAGTTAAGAATTTTCTGTGCATTTTCTGTGCTCATCCTGATTTACATGGAGAGGCCATGTGATCCTCTGCTTATAACACTGGATAGACCCTGCTCCACTTTTCCGCTGCCTTGTGTATGGCTTTTGGCGAAGTCACTTCACCTGACTTTTGCCCTCAACACTGTATCTTGTCACTGTAGAGTGTGAACTGTTGAAATTATATAACAATTGCCATAATGAATGTGGATCTCTGTAAGACCACTAGGTTCCACTGAAACACATGAATATAAGATTCAGCACAGGGTAGGAGATATGAATACATAATACTTACAGCATGAGCCAGTATGTTCTTGTCCTGTCTTCATGTCTTTCCTGTTTCTTTTAAACATCTGAAATATTTCAGTGACTCCCAGAAGAAAAAAAGTACTGGATCATCTGGACCACCATTGTCTAACTGTGGCTTGCGGGATTCTCCTACAGTGGAACCAGAAAGCTCATCTGTGGAAGAAGAAAGTGAACAGCTAGAACTTATAGATGGTGATCTTCCTGTAAGCCGTTTTTTAAAGCTGCACAGCAACTTTTATTTTCTCTCTTCTACCCTTTCTTTTTCTCCTCTAAACTTTTTGCTGTGATCATTCTAGTTTTGTGTATTGCTGTGAAAAATATATATAAAATAAGTTTTTAAAAACTATCCAAAAGCTAATCCTTTTGTATAGTTTCTAATGACCCTTTTGGGCAGACTATCGCATTTTAATCCTTAAGAGTTTAGATACAAGACTGTTGCGTGGCATAAATGTGCATGAAATATATGACAGGAATGTAACTAAATATTACAGTTCAGAATTTTGCAGAGCTAATTTTACCATCCAGTTACCATGTTGCAGCATAGTTATTAAATACACATGACATGAAATTGGCCTTAGGCCTTCCACTTTTAGGTTGGCTTGGGTGTGTGAGAGTACTTTCAGACTGATGTAGAAAGATTACTGGCATGTGGGAAGCAGTTGGAAATGTGCCAGTCTCATTTTCAATATGCCAATTAAGAATGGCTATACAAATAGAAAATATCTAGGATATCGGGCGGAAATGTTTACGGGTTCTGATAAATTAATGCTTCCTTTCTGTAATTATAAAAACACAACTTTGGACCACTTCAAATTTGTTTTCTAGCAAATGATCATTGAAAATGCCAGAGAGAAAATTCTGAGCAACAAATGTCTTCAGGAGAAGCTAGCTGAAAATATTAACAAATTCCTGGGCAGGTAACAGATCTTACTTTTAAACCTATTCCAGATCTCTAAATTATTTCTGAAATGTACTAAATACTTGTAACTGTGCTTTCTAGTGATGGCAGTATTTCTCAGGCAACAAAGCAAGCAGACAGTGGCCCAACAATACAAGAGTCTTCAATTGATGAACTGCTTGGCCTTCAGGTAAGGTTCCAAGGTCTAATGTGTACTCCCATATAAGATGTATATTTGGTACCTGGTATATGTATGAAAGAGAAAACGTACAGCAAAGAGTTGCATAGAGTCAGCATCAATGTCTTACTTTAAAGTAGGCCTGCAAAACGTGTGACCCGCCAAGTCAAGCTGCAGACCATCCAGCCACCACGGGCTTGATAAATCTGTTTTCACTGTTTGCTTGAGACTGCAAAACCAGGATTGTTGTCAAGGCCCTAGCAAGCCACAATATATGGCAGAGGGGCTACATTTGCTTTGGAGAGCCACAAGTTGTGCAGACCATGGGGTACCGTAAATCAAAATTTTTGCTGGCATGATCCTCTTTGAAAAGAATAAGAGCTGCACAAGAACACAGTTAAAGTCCTGTGCCATTTTTATTAAGTTCAGTAGTAGTCCTTTTCCTGAAGAGTTTATTGATAGATTATGACCAAGATCGTTACTTAATTGGTGTGTTTTACATTCTGTAGAAGTGACCATTGTTTACGTACTGACTTTGGTGTAATAGTTCAACTTTTGGCATGAATCTAATTTTGTGCATGATTAACATTCTAAGCCTTAACATATTTTATGCAACTCTCAATTAAAAATTACCAAAGCAGCTTACAGAAATTAAAACACTATACGTCGACTAAAAGCAAAGACAAACAGTAGGCTAACAAATTGACTGCTGAAGGCTGAACAGAAAATGGAAGTTTTAACTTCCTTCAGAAGGAAAAGAAAGATAGAGCCATTTGAATCCGCTGAGGAAGGCGTCGAAAGTTTTGGGTTGAAACAGAAAAGGGCCTGCTTCTTGCAGCACAGGGGTGGGCAGCCCAGAGCACACAGGAGGCTGCCTGTCTGGTCCACCATAGGTGCCCAATCCCCCCTTTCACACCGACGCAGCACAATTGTTTGGTGGGCTGTCAGGAACAAGACTGAGCTGGGGAATGGGGTGTGTGGGGAGAGTCATCCCCACAAGCCCTGTTCCCCAGCACAATTGATCCTGATGCAGCTGTTTTCTGGGTGTGTTCATATGGGCTCTGACCCAGCACTGCCTGCTGCCCTCTGGGCCAAAAAAGATGCCCACCCCTGTTGTAAAGGATTGCATGGCCTCCACGTGTTCTGGGATCTTTAACGTGATCTCATTAATATATATCAGTTTGTGAGCTGGGGCTGGTACAGAAGGAGACGTTTCCTGATATAAGCAGGATCCAGGTCATTTAGGACTTTAAAGATTAAAACGAGCACCTAAAATTGGGTGAAGAACATATCAGTAGCCATTGCAGCTGTTTTAAAATGAGTGCATTTTAAGAAACTGCTCAAGCCCTTCAATAGTTGAGCGACTGCATTTTGTACCAGCTTAAATTTCTAAACATTCTCCGAGGGAGCGTCACACAGAGTTCAGTACAGTAGTCCGGTAGACCAATAAATACGAATATAATTTCCTTGAACTCATTTGGAGCTATGGTAGGTGCAAGTACAGTCAGGATGGATTCTAATATTTGTAATGGTGGTGGTGTCACTTCAGCATCTATCACTGAAGTATGTTTATTTTACGAATTCCTTCTGATTTTTGCAAGAAGGCATATTTCAAAATGCATTTCTAGGTGACAGCTATATTTAGAGAGAACTGGTGCCTCTTCCCTGATTTCTTGATTATTTTTACACCTACATAGCAGGGTGAAATTCACATGACTGAAGAAGCCATCCAGGAGATTCTGGAGCAGACAGAGTCAGATCCAGCATTTCAAGGGCTCTTCGATATATTTGATTTTGGTATGAATTATTCCTCACTTTGAATACAGTGAGTTTAATAATAAGGAACTTTAGGCTTCAATCATATACCTAGTTCATTTGGGAGCAAGCCCCCATTTCACTCAATGAGAGTAAACTTCCGAATTGACATGTAGAGGAGTGCACTATAAAATACTAAAATGCTTCGCCTTTGGCTAGGCCATCTCTTAAAGGCCCACATGTTTCAGTAGGAGACTTCAGCATGTGCTAAATTATCTCCTGTTTAAAAACAGTGGGATTTAAAGTGCTTCCTGATAGTTGGATTGTGCCCAAAATGATTTTTCAGAAAACCAAAATTTCAGCATGATCTAGCTGATTTTATCTAGCGAGCATAATTTTCCTGACATTGCTTACCAGTGACCAGTTTCGTAGGAACCTTGTATGGCAGGCTTAACACTGTTCTAAAGTTATTAATGGCTATAACACTTAGAAGTGTCTGGTGGCTGTCAATTATTTGTGATTGATGCACACTAGAAGCCTACCACCACCACCACAAAAAGGTCTGCCTAAAGGTGGGGGACACAATCCATATTAGATTTAGAATTTATGGAATGCTAGGTAAAAAGAATGGAAGGAATCTTGATTGTTTTTGTCCTGCTGTGCTTGTCAAAAATAGTTTCAAGGATAATTTTACTAAAAACAGATGTACCTGATTAAGGCACTGATCTTAAGACTGAACGTATCTCCCTTGTGCCTTCCTTCAGTTTAACAGCTATACCTTGTATCAAGCTTCAACATCCCCCAAAGTTACATTTTTTCCTTGTTTTAAAATAGGTAAAACCAAGGGTAGTAGAAATGCTTCTCATGCCATTCCCATGCAGAGTGGAGGAGTAGAAAATGCAATATTGGTGGATGAAGCAAACCTAGAAGCACTTGAAAGCTGTATTGCAACAAAAGAACTTGGTAAGCAGTTCCAAAAAAAATTTCAGTGGTGTTTTCTTTGATACTTGCAGAACACTCTCCTTTGCTTTCAGGGCTTAGAATGTTAATCATGTTTGCACTTATTGTGCATCATATAAGATGGAGAACATGTTGTTGGAGTTGGGGAAATTTCACATGGTCATATATTAATGTTATGGTTGCATCCTATGTACACTTAGCAAGAATTGAGTCCCATGATATAGATGGTACATACTTCTGGGTAAACACATATATAGGGTCAGGCTACAATTTGATTAATTGAAACTTCAATTACTATGGAACTTCCATCTTCCTTTGAAAACACACACATTGTTATTCTTTATGAGAGCAATCCTATGAGATAGGATTTTTCAGTTTCCCAACTCCAAGCTCATAGACAACACTCGGAGCATGTAGCCAGGAAACCGTGTTCCCACCCCCTCACTCTCATAGCTGGGGCAGAGAGAACTATGGCAGCTGCCCCTTCATGCCTGTCCATGCTCATAGCACAGACAGGGCGAAAAGGGAGCATTCCCAGGGGTGGGGAGGGGAGGAGGCCACAGAAGCTGTTATAGACTGCAGGGCAGTCAGACCACGGAAGGAATCCTCTCCTCCATGCTTTAGCCACCCTGCATTGGATAGGCAGTTGCCTCCAACTTCAGAGGAAGTCGGAGGCAACCATCTATCTCAATAGGATTGTGTCCTAAATAGCATAATGAGAACTGGTGTTTGACATCTAACCTTCTTCCCTCCCCCTCCTTCCATAAATCAGCTTAGGATGACTGCCAGTGCCAACTGCTGGCTTTGGATCTTAAATAGAGAGCCAGTGTGGTGTAGTGGCTGGAGTGCTGGACTGGGAGTCGGGAGATCCCGGTTCTAGTCCCCACTCAGCCATGGAAGCTCATTGGGTGACTTTGGGCCAGTCACAGACTCTCAGCCCAACCTACCTCACAGGGTTATTGCTGTGAGGATAAAATGGAAGAAGGAGGAGGATTATGTATGCTGCCTTGAGTTCCTTGGAGGAAAAAAGGCGGGATATAAATAAATACATACATACCATGCTGATTTAAAGTCAGTAGCACAAAACTGTATTTAAGTACATGGGCTTAATTAACTCCTGAATTGCAGTCTGAGGTAGTGAAAGTATAAATAGAGGTGGAAGGAAGATACTGTATTTGTATTTCTGATTTTTCTTGGGGCAAAAGGATGGAGTGCTCTAAATTAAATTATTTCATGTGTGTATTTACTGTGCTTATTGTGTGTGTTCTAACTATTTGTAAGCCATCCTGAGACTCCCATTTTTTTTGGTCTAAAGGTGGGGTGGACCCCATATGCTTATGTAGCCCCATCAATTTCAATCAAATCAGTGAAGTTCAGTTACCTTCCTTCCACTATCCCAATGGAAATGGATTACAAATTGCGTCCTAATTTTTAAAGCAGAAGAATGCATTTTGATAGAAAAATAGAATTGGCTTCATAGCTATCAAGTATAGCTTTGTAAATGGAAAGAGCCCAGGTAAGTGGTAAATTGCACTTCTGGCCAATCATGAGCAGTGTCTTGTTGTGGATGAATAATACAGATTCTTGCAGAATTATTTTTCTTTGTTTATGAATATCCTATTCCCCCTATACATTAGTATTAAGGAAAACTACAGCTACTATTACCACTGCCCTGAGAAACACAGAGAACAAAAAAAATAATTAGCATTTTAAGCCAAATGTGTCTATTACTCCTTGTACTTATGGTTGACTATGACTTTTAAGGGTGCAATCCTATGCATGTTAAGACAGAAAAAAGTCCTACAATTCCCAGCATTCCCCAGCCAGCATGGCTAGCTGGGAAATGCAGAGAATTGTAGGACATTTTTCTGTCTATAACATGCATAGGATTGTGCCTTTAGTGACTTATCATTTAAGATACTACAATCAATTTATCATTCAAGTTACTGTGATCACAATTCCCTTTACAATCCCAATCCCAAACAGTTACTAATAAAAAATTCATCTGTGTGTATGAGGCTATGGTAAGAATGGCTTGTGTGGAGTATCAATATCACCAAGATGAATCATCCAACATCTGAACTACTCTGCCCCTAGCTGCCCCACAACTAAGCTTTTAAATTTGTCAGTCCAAATAACTCCTCGAAATGAAGTTCCAAATCCTAGCAGTGACTCCTCCTTTTGTTCATCAGACAGCATTTATCCACTGGGTTATGATGATTTCCTTGGGACAAGACAAGAAAAATCTGATCCGTGTCTCTGTACCTGAGAGGAAGATTGTGACCTTATTTATGTACCTTGGAATAAGAGACAAGGTCTCTGCTCGTTACCAGCCTTACTGGTAGAGAAAATGTGCACCTTATTCCTTGGGTGTGTGAGGGGGAAGACTTCCTTCTAGTATTTCAAGTGGTGGATGATGCTGAAGCATTGCTGCCTAGAGTGGTTTGAAATGTTGCTCTATCTTACTTGTGGATCATTTATACACTTGCATGGCTGCACAGCAAGCCCTAATATCACACAAATAACAGGTTTAGATTCAAAAGGTATGGAGCCCACCTGACTTAGTCCTGGACTAGTTTGAAATCTGTATGGTTTTACTGAAACTTTTGTTTTGTTTTGTTTTGTTTTGTAGGTGATAATTCCCAAGAGAGTCTCTCATACACAGGAGATCATTCAAAAGAGATATGTGTCCTGAAGACTTGTTGCAGTGCTAATGATGTGACCTTGGAAGAACACCTGAAGATGCAAACTATAGTAATTGGAGAATTTCCTGAGGACTCTAAAGTGAGGAGTGAAAGTGATTCAGTTGAAATGGGAACCCCTGACCAAAGAACCAAACATAAAACTTCCTTTGAATCTGGACAAAATCAGGTCTCTGGCCCAGAATTCAGTGGGCAGAATGTAGGATCTTACAACAAAGGAACTGCAGCACAAGAGTGTAGAACTGATGAACTATTACATCAAGATGTTCAAAACCTATCTGACTTGCAGTATGATCCATTGAGAACTCCACAGACATCGCTGTCTGGTAGAGCTGAATGTTACTCATTGCCAAATAATATGCTATCCGAAAAGACAGATGCACAATTGCTCACTCCTCTGAGATCTGGTCACAGTGAAATACTGAAAGGAACTAATGTGACCAACTCTAGCCATTCAGCTGAATCAGATACAAATCTAGAGGAGGTAACAGAACAATCAGCTGTATTTCCTGTACCAAGCCAGCAAAACCCCAAAAGTCCTACACTGTCTCATTGTCAAGGCCAGGGTAAATTGGAGTCAGAATCCTCCACAGCACTTGTGGTGAATGCACCCAGTCCCGATGCTGTAGAGCTCCAGCTCGAAGTTGTAGATACTTCCAACGGTCCTCATTCAGATGAACAATCTCTGCACCCAGGGTCTTGTGCAAAAGAGCAAAACGAGAAATCGGAGCATTTGGATATCACACAGGTAGAATTGCAAGAGCCATCATCATCTACAAAAGCAGATGCCGATAGCATATTTCTAACTTATGACAATGAGAGGCATATAGAAACATCTGAAAGCAACCCCACCACATCCAGTGTATGCCATTCTCCTCCTCCAGAGTCAGTTGGAGAATCAAGTCCAGGGAGCAAAGTTGCTGGTAGTGTTTCATCTAGCAGTCAAGGCACCGGTGTAGATCCCTCGGGTATAGTTTCCCTAAAAATCATTATTAGTGACGACCCATTCATTTCATCAGATACTGAGCTAAACAATGCCGTTTCCAGCATCACTGGAGAAAATTTGCCAACTATAATACTATCTTCTCCAGCTAAAACACCAGCCAGGATGACAGGACCATCCAAATGCATAACTTCAGAAGAGGTTGAAAGAACTAGAGATACAACCTTGGTAGAACAGAACCTTCTTGTTCTCAGACCTCAAGACTCTGTTGTGAGTACACTGAATATACAGAATGAAGAATGTGCTGTTATTTCCCTTGCTGGGGCATCAGGTGTTGCCAAGGATGGGGGATTTATACAGCTGATGCCAGCCACAAGCACATCTTTTGGCAACTCGAACAGCGTCTATATTGCCACCTGTGTGACTGAGCCAACAGCTTTGAATGCAAATGTTACTCCATCTAATTTAGTTGTGTTGCCTGGCAATTCAACATCTCTTGCATCTCAGGTTCCAACACCACAGCAGTTAAGGACTCCTCCTAGAACAAACAATTTGTTTGCTATGAACCCACCAATGTCTCCAAACTTTTCACAAGGTAACTATTGATTAACAGCCCTCACTGAAGTTTGCCCAAGTCTCGGTAACAGTTGGTGCTCATCACTTGAAGGTAACTTATGATAAAATGTGTCATGATTGTCAAATGGAAAATTATAGCAACTGGATTGGATATGGAATCTGCCTTCCATGGATGGAAAGGCTCTACTTGTGGAAGGCACCTCTACTCAATTCTCTGGGATCCCCCCTCCCCCTGCACCAAGCCATTCAGCAGTGTCTACCATTTCTCTCTCTAGCATTTTTAGGAGATGGGAGTGGCTGCCATTGGGAGGAGGGGGCAGGAAAATGCTTCTGCTACCCCACTTGTACACACCTAAATCTGAAAATATTTTATATAGGCAAAAATCACATGATACTAGGTTTGATAGGATGGATGAGTTGTAAATGGACTCCATTGCTGTACCAATGTAGCCATTGCTGTATCCAATTGTTTTTGTCACCAGTTTCTGGACCTTAATTCCCTATTTGTTCTGAGAATAGGATTAGAAGAACTAAGAACAGTATGTAAATGGTTGCCTTGCCCTGATGCCACCTATGGCTTCTAGATAATCTGAAAGCAGTAGTGCAGAATCTCGGGCCCAAGGGCCAAGTAAAGCCCTCCCAGGGTTCCCCAGATGGCCATGCCACTTTCCCTTGGCCCCACCCCTTTTCACCTGACTACTGATTGGTGGTTTCTTGGCTTTTGTGCAGTTTTTCCCCATTCTAAGAGGTTGTGCCTCTCTTAAGGCTTAGTTATTGGCAGTAAGAGAACTAAGCTAAAATAGGCTGTATTTTGGGGCCTACTCCTTTTGCCTTTCACCCTGTCCACAACTGTAATGTGGCCCTGGAGAGCTTCTCTGAAATGGAATTTGGTCCTTGGGTTGAAAGAGGTTCAACACCCCTGTAATAGGGCATCAGGTTGACAATTCCCTTGCAACCCTCCCATTGACATTTTTCTACCCCTAGTAGTAGGGCTTGTATTTTAAGCTGTAGACTGCAGAACACTAATCAAGAGGTGTGATTGGTGAGGTAGGCAGAGGAGGAGAAAGCAAGACCAAGGAGCCCCTCCTTGAATTAAAATAGAGAGGCCTGTGTTTTCCTAGGAGCTGCCAGGGCTTCTGCATTTGCTTCAGTGTCAGGGCAGTTTCATGTGCAACTCTGCTTCATATGCAGGGCTTCCCCCAATATGTTTCATCTGCCATACAAATTGCTGTCAAAAAGCAGCTGCTGTATCCAGGGACAACCTGGATCATTACTTTTTCCACATGGCTGTGTACCTACTTAGGAAAGCCTGGGCCATTCTTATTTGGAAGAACTAATTCAGAGAGCCAGTGTGGTGTAGTGGCTAGAGTGTTGCCCCAGGAGTTGGAAGATTCGACTTCTAGTCCCCACTCAGCCATGGAAGCTCACTGGGTGACTTTGGGCCAGTCACAGACTCTCCGCCCAACCTACCTCTCAGGGATGTTGTTGTGAGGATTAAATGGAGAGAAGGATTATGTACACTGCCTTGGGTTCCTTAAGGAGGAAAAAAAGGCAGGATAGAAATGCAATAAATAAATACATAATAAATAAATATCTGAGCCAGTCCTGAGAGAATTTCGGTAACTTGTTATTTATGTACGATGTTGTTCTTCAGAGATCACTCAACCTTGTAGTAATAACATGCTTAGCGCTACATCTATTTACTACACATACCCTGTTCTTCCTCCAAAGAGCTTAAAGCTGGTTATATGTGATTCCCAGGCAGTTTGTCTTCTTAATAGCTTACAGGGCCAGCTCTCCTTACCTTCACTAATAGAACTGTGTCACGTGCCTTTGGATCATTCTCTGAGTCAGTGCGTGCACATGCACAGAGAGAGAGAGAAAGAAAGAGAGAGAGAGAGAAACTTGAGAGCTCTGTGAATAAGTACTAAAATTTTATTGCTCACATGAGTCCATTAATGTTTAGGTTCTACCATTATAATTGCATCTCCAGTACAGCCTGTGTTGCAAGGAATGGTGGGAATGATTCCTGTATCTATAATGGGACAAAGTGGAAATACATTTTCGGATCCTTCCCGACAGGTAAAATGCTACTACTGAATCTCCATAGTGTCACTATTCATCTGGAGAATCTTACAAGAAATCTTCACTCTATTTCTTTCATTTTTCCAAGGTTCTTCACATGCCAGTACAGACTTCTTTAGGCAGTGGAGGTGTTCCTAAACTACCTCTCCCTCCCAAATCTCAGAGGATCCCAAGAAATAAATCAAATGCAGGTAAGCTGGCAATGTACTGAGGAAAGCTCTGTGTTTTTCTGCCCTGGACAAGCAATAATGGATTATCCATGCTAATCTGATTTTTCATCTTGATTATCCCTTCTTAATTCTACAAGTTAAAACTATTGTTAACAGACTGCAAATAATATATTTGACTGCCTTTTTCTTCCATATGAAATTATTTGAACCAGGCCGCTTCTTGGGGTGAAGTCAATTGAAGAGAGACCATACAGGTTTTTTAAAATTTTTAATTAAGTTTGTTTTTTATACTAATATTCTAGGAAAGCTGATGACCAGCGGATCAGAGTCTGTAAATCGTCCTGGTTCTCGAGTACAAAGGTCAGTTAAGACCCATTTTATCCAAAGCAACTTTTCTCAGTTCCCAACATTCCTGGGTAGGCACTCGCATGTAGAAATGTACAGATCCCCCGGTCACAGATAAAGTGAACAGCCATTTCTGCAATTTACACTGATTATTTTTAGGCATTGTGATCGTGGGAGTTGACCTGGCAAAAATAAATGTGATCACTGCATTTACACAATATATTTCTTCATTTGAGTGATTTGTACTGTTTTTGTGCAGAGAGTGGTGCAGTCTGTTGGGGACAAGCAGGAGAGAGTAGGCACAGTACCTGCAGCGTGCCTGTCACTTTTACTGCACTACCCACAATTGGCTCCTTCATAGACTATGAAGCATGATGTCCGAACCTGAACCACTAGGTTGGTTAGGGGCTAACCAATCCAGCAGGTAACCCAACAACAAACCATGGGTTAATCACTGGATTGTTTAGCCCCTAAACAACCAATCAGTCTAGTTTTGTATATCATGCTCAACAACCTGTGAAGGAGTCGATTGTAGGTTGTTGATCAAAGGCAGAAGTAGCAGGCACCTAGGAGTCTCTCTTCCGTTTGTGCATGACAACTGATGGGTTGTTGCTACTTGAGAACCATGTCAATAATTTGGCCCTAATTATGTGCTTTTTTAAAAGATTTTTTATGTTTTAATTTTTTCTTCATTGTTCCTAGCAGCCTTTGTTTTCCCTTTGTTGTTCAAAGAACTTCAGGTTTTGAAATAGTGACAAATGTGCTACTAGCATTCATGTTTAAATGAAGGTCCATAAATCTTGACGGGTAGAAGATAGGAAATGGGTATCTCTTCTTCCTATTTCTGGTTATCCACTGGGTATACTCTTTTCCCTCCAGTATAGGAGGCATAGACTTTGGAACAAAGACTTGGCCTGAGAATGGACTAGGGGGCCCCTCCCACTTCCTTTCTAGAGCCAGCCTTCCTCTTGCCTCTGCAATTAATGATCATAGGATTATCAGGTCTGGTCTGAGGAGACTGTTCTAACTGGTTCTATGTGAATACAGCAAATTTTACATGTTTCTTTTGAAGGTTAAAGCATGCAATAGAAGATAGAACAATTAAAAATAATGCTGTACCACCTCACGAATAAAACAGTGATGTATATGGATTGTGTCCTGCTTCTCCTTTCACATCTTGTCATTTCAGTAGAACAAAAGCTGAGCTGTTTGATTTAAAAATCTTGAAGGTGAAGATGTCCTCCTTAAGCAAACTGAGCACTACAAGTTATTAACATGTCTGACAAGTTTATAGTACTGTGCAACAGCTTTAAAAATGATACCAAAAAGAATTGGAAGTGAAATAGAAATTTCATGATCAGATTGCCAAATATTACCTACTTTTTTCATTTTAGAATTGGAAACTCAGACAAGAATGTCTGTGCAGACTTGAAAAAAAAGCTGGAGATGGTTGCGGTAGACACCTCAAGTGCCAGTTCCAAACAAAATGAAAGCCACAGAAGAGTGCTATGCTTTGACAATACTCTGGTTACTCCAGTAGAAAGCACTCAAGCATTGCAAAAAGAAAGGAATGAAAATCCTTTGGTCCCTGGAAACTATCCCAATTCTTTGCTTTCATCTACCAAAATGCAATCTGGCAAGAGGGAGCGTGAGAGAACTCTGCCTAGGATTTTATGCAAGCCTGATCTGACTTGCAGAAATTCGGCTGTGAAGGAAACCCAATCTGAGAGGAAGACTTCAGGCCCCGCACTGGCATCAGATGTATTAAGAAAGCAGACTGCAAATAAAGAGAATGAACTAGAAAGGAGTGTTGACAAAGCCCCTAAAAACCAGGAGGTGGTAAACCTATCAAATGGCCAACAAAATATTGGTCTTCATAATGAGAAGAACAGTACTTCGGCTCAAGAACTGACTAAAAAACAAGGGCTCCAGTCAAATGCAAATAGTAAAAATTCAGCAGTAGTGCTTTCAAAGGAGTCAAAAAAAGACCAGACAAGATCTCCCAGTCAAGCCCATTGCTTGACCAGTCCATTAACTAAACAAGCTGTGGAAATGCTACATGACATTCAGAGGCACAGCCCTGCTAGTAAACTCCCTGAAAATGGGGATTTGCCAGTACCCCGTACACCTTCGGGAACTGGTGATAGGCACTCGGATGATACCTTTGATATGATAAGGACACCAACGTGTAGACGGTACAGTGAAGACAGTACAACCCCAAGGATCATGGTCCCTCCAGCTACTCCTGACTTGCCGGCCTGTAGCCCAGCTAGCGAAACGGGTAGTGAAAACAGTGTTAGCATGGCTGCCCATACCTTGATGATACTTTCACGAGCAGCTATTGCGAGGACTAGTACAACTACTCCTCTTAAAGACAATACACAACAATTTAGGTCTTTAAGAAGTGCAGCCAAAAAAAGGAAGCAGGAAGACTTGGTTGAATGTGAAAGGAATTCCCGGACTGCCTGTAAAAAAGACCTTCAGAACTTTACAATGCCAATAAAAAAGAAGAAAGTAAAGGTAAGTAGATCCTATGTTTTAAATATAATAGCATGGCATTATTTCTGTACCAGCATAGTGCCTACATGTGGAAGAATAGCCCTTTATCATAGAACCTAGATAAAGAGCCCATCGGGGAAACATCACTTTCCCAATGTAGTCTGCCATACGACAGCAAACGTCTTCCCCAAAACCCATGTTGGTACATCTGCACGTTTGGGGAAAGAACCCTTCTCCCTCCTTTTCGATATCCACTGAGTGCTCCCTTCTCCATCCATCTTTTCAGGAGAAAGATTTGGCTGGAGCTAGATTAGGAGGTACCTCCCCAGTTCCTCTCTATGGACCATCTTTCTCTTGAGTCTTTGATGGATGGGTCACAGGTGTTTAGCCTGGCCTGCTTGACTTGCTCAAGCAAGTGTTTGTACACTAGCCTGCAGACAAAGAAACAAGGAAAACTTACCAATACTTATGTATTGTATTTGTCCATTGTAAGTATAAGAGACTGCAAATTAACACTTGTGTGATGTACTATTTTTTCACTATGAAAGTTTGGCACATTTTTCAGTTGACCATTTGAGCCCTATGTCCAGTGTTGGACTACATAAAATTATATAAACAAAATTAGAGAAGAAAAGAGGTATCTGAATAGCTGTTGATACAGTAAATAATTTAAATCCCACAAGCCAATGCAGTTCATTCCATAGGTTATGTTATGCCTTGGTGGAGGAGGGTGCTCTTGGTTTTTGATATGCTGAATGCCAATTTCACTTGAGGCCTTTTAGCACTTGTAAATCTTTTGGGGAATTAAGGCTAAATGTCACTGAGATGAGTTGACCAAAGCACTTCAGTACTTGAGCCTAAAAGTCAAAGAACTGTGCCCCTCAAAAGGAAAAAGTCAGAAATCCCACTGGACGTGGCTTGGACATAGGATCCCACCCATGGTTTACAACATTTAATTATATTTATAGATGAATGTCTTTTTGTGAGAATACAGTCCTGCACAACTAAAATTTTAAGCACCTAAATTTTGTTGGTCTTAATATGGGTATTTTCTTTATTTCAGCAGAAGAAGCTACCAATTGCCTTTCCTGCTGGAATGGATGTGGATAAGTTCTTATTGTCTTTGCATTATGATGAATAAATAGCGAACTGTGAATTAAGACCAAGTACTCCTCAGCACGTTTGGGATGAAAGGAGAACAAATTGTGGGTTAAGTCGCACAGTTACTGCATTGAAGCTCCTCTTCATAAAAGGAAATCACGTTTGTTCTACAGAAAGTTCCTGGCTTATGAATAATTTGGTGTATTTTCTTTTAAGAGAGCACTTAATTGGCTCTATATTAAGTTTGCACAGTTGTACTTGGTGTGATGATGTAAATATTGTACAGAAGTTGGAGTTGTAAAACAACAAAAATACCACTTTTATTAACACCAAGTGTTGGCTGTGTCCTGCCAAAATGCACACATTAACTGCTTTTTCATAAACACCCATGATTCTAAATATGCTTAGAAGTTCCGTTGAATTGTGCATGGGATTATAGCCCCAGACTGAATCTAACTAAGCTTCAGGTAGTTGGCTTTAGTTGGAAAAAAGATGAGAATTAAAAAGAAGGCCAAACTCTTCAACAGGTAGCTAGCTAATGTTTAAACAAGACAATTCAGCTCATTTTGTTCTGGGGATGTTTTCCTGTTCCCTTTTGGCTATCTTTCCCTCTAGTTGCAAGTCTTTCAATGAAGGCTTTTCAACTTTCTTATTCTGAGAAATCTTAAGAAGCAATTTATTTTTGTTCTATTTAACTTTTTAAATACACGTGTAAATACCACTTGCCTACGTGTGCTTTTTTAAGCCTCTTGTAAAATTGGTTCTGTTTGTATAGTTCAGGAAACATTGGTTTAGCCTGTTCAATAAAGTGAATAGTATATCCTGAAGACCATCACTTGCCTATTCAGAAGTTTCCCTTCCCACACAATTAGTTTTGCATGAGGGCAATTGAACCCATTAGCCCTACTCCTTTCCTTAACATCCTCATTGCCTGTTCCTACAGCCTTCCACCTGTTGGGGACAGACATCTATACTGGCAAGGCCTTTCTACGCATTAAGTTCCCGGCGTGATTAAAAACCCTCTTCTAGCCTATGTGAGTAGAAAAGGCTTGCCTGCTACAGATGTTCAGCCTCCATCACATAGAGGGCTGTGGATGGGGACATGAGGAAGGAGCTAGTGAGTGCTTCCCTGCTGTGTGTCTCCTCCCCCCCCCCCCCCCCGGTGATTGCAGTTGTGTGAGGAGTCTTGCCTTCTCCTCAGGTAGCTGAACGTAACACAGACGCACGAACACCCTGGGCAACAGTTCCTCTTCCAGAACATGTGTAATGAAATTGCTGAAAAGTGGTTCAAGCTGTACAGTTTTGGTCACTTCCAAGCATTTAAGGTAGTAGGAAAAGTTAATGTCAGTCAAGAAAAGATTCAGATAGGTAAGTACCCTGTTGATACACCACCACGTAGACAAACTCAGACCTTTGCCAGAGAAGTTATCAGGTTCCTAAGCAATCCTTTGTAAAGTTCTAAATGACAAACGTTAGCTCTGAGCGTATCTTTAAAGACTAGTTACTAGAAAGTTATTTCAAGTATACCTTCTGAGTTGTCAGTAGCTGCTCTTGCAATTCTTCCTTAATACAAATTAGACATATAAATACCTATGAGGATGATAACTTGGGCAATACCCAAGTGGCAGAGGTACACTGAAATGCACAATTACATTTCTCATAGATGATGGAGATTTGCATGTGATTCAGTCTAGAGCTATGCTAGATGAACCCACATTATAGACAGATAACATATTTCAGTGTTCCATAGCAGACAGTCCTTTAAAGATATTTGGTCATGGATGTAAGCCCATCCCTTACCTCCTGACCCTTTAGAGAGCAAATATGTAGATGACACTCTGAATTTCAATTCACACTAAAGTATTTGCTGACTATCTTTTGAGTTCTTTGAGAGTGCCAACATGCATATGGATAATAATGATTCAACAGACACTGGCCCTGTTTGCACATAACAGTAGCAAATGCTGGGCTTGTTCTGCAGTCTTTTTGAATATTTAACCTTCAGTTGAAGGTTGCTATGTGATAGCCAAATCTGGATACTAATCATGGGTTTAACTGTAAGTTGTTTAACTACTGATTAACCCATGATTTGCTGCCGTTACATGCAAACCAGGCGATTGTTTTCTTGGACTTTGTCCAAAGCCTTTTGAAAGTCCCTCTCCTACTAGTCATGGGATGAGAGGTCCTCTTACAGTTCAGTAATTGGTTAAAGAACAGAGAGCAGAATAAATAGTTCTTGCAACAGGTTGTTCAAACATGGGGATCTCCTAAGAATCTGTATTGAGACCAGTGCTCTTTAACTTGTTCATAAATGTTCTGGGTTTTGGAATGGCAATAAGATGGACAAGTTTGCTGGTAACACAGGAAGGCAAAACAAATACTAGAAGCAGTGTATCTGCTGTCTAGACAAGTCTTTTATCTTGGCAAAAAGCTAGAATCGAGACCACTGAGTTGACAACACCTTTACATCCTTTTCTGACCTGAAGGACTACAGGTTGCTGTGACTATGTGTGCTTTCCCAAGGTGTGTGCGTGTGGCGGGGAGAGAAGAGCGAGGGAGAGAACGCCAGGATGCTATTAGTTAGAGTAGGGTGGACCCAATTGTCTAACAATAGCAAAACATTTTTTTTCCAGTAACTGCTGAAATGGAGAGGTTGGGGTAGCCCAAGAGGACTGTGAATTCAGTCTTGGTACAAACAAATCCCTAGCCTGAGAATGTGATTGGAAGTACCCTGTTCTTTAATGATAAATATGTCTTTTGCAATTGGCTCTAATTGGGGGGATATTGGGATTCTATTTAAACGTTCAAATCTGACATGCCTGGAGTCTGCCCATCCCTGAGCCTAGAGAAGGGATTTGTGACAGCCCTACCTTTAAAAAAAATGTAATGTATTATAGTAATCGTTTACCGTCAATCATGATGTATACAATCTTTATTGTCTTTGATTGGAATTTTAGCCAACATGTTTTATAGGCCCTATGGTATAAAAACCACATATACTGAAGCATGCTACAGTTAAAAAACCCATTTCCTTTCTTTTAAAGAATGACAGACTGAGTCTAAGGGTCTGTGTTGCAATTCCATAAATAATTGTAACAGCCATTTGGTCGTTTGAGTCTGAAGGCTTACGTTAGCGCCTACAATTTTTGGATCAGTATTGCAGAAGCGCCTCCTCCTCCATTGCAAATTCCAGCAAGGCCATGCTCTCCTTGCTTCAATGCATGAGCCATATGAACAACAATTCTTGCTCCAGACATCCTAAAATAGAAAAAGCACACCAATTCAGTTTGAGGTTCAATGACCGCTGATAAGAGTTGATAACGTTTGTTTAACCTTAAAATCCGCTTTTCAGCCGATGTGTTTTGAGCAACATATAGGGATAAACAGCTTCCAACTCAACTATGAAGCCTAGTGAGTGACCCTGGGACACTCACATTCTATTTAGTCAGTTTATAAGAATAGCCCAGAGGTGAGGAATCGCAGACCTGGGAGCCAAATGCATCTCTCCAGAGTTCCCCAGCAGGCAATGCCCCCTTTCCTCCAATCACTGATCTTTTGGTGATTTCCTGGCTTCTGTACAGGTTTTTTTTTTTCTATTCTAAAAGGGTGAAATGCCTCTCCTAAGGCTTAACTACTGTCAGTAAGAGCTTTAAGCTAAATTATCTTGGTATTTTTGGTCTCACCCCTTTACCTTCAGTTCCACCCACCACTGGAATGCAGCCCCTGAGCTTATCCAAAATGGAATCCAGCTCTCAGGCTGAAAGAGGTTCAACACCCCTACTACAGCCAAGTTCTCAGGGCAACAACCAAGCAAACCCTCTCTCGGGCAGCTGTGACAACACCTGGCCACTGAGCACCTTGACAGTGGGGTGCGGATTCAGGTATGTCAAGGGGGAAGAGAGGAGAGGAAGACTAGAAAAGCAAGCCAAAATGGGGCAAAGTAGAAGATAGGTAGGGCACAAGAACCTAAAATAAATTGCTTTGTACTAGGTCAGTCCATTGAGTAACGTAGGACTGACTACTCTGACTTGCAACAACTCTCCGATGTCTCAGGATTTAAATCTGAGTAAATACCTGTGGATGTTTTCTGCATAGTTCCAAGATGACATTTTTAAAAATATCAAGAACAAATACTTCCAAAAATGAGCACCATTTCAAATACTGTTTCAAGGCAGTGATAATCTTCAACTAAATGGACACAATGCAAGGGAACTAGCAGTACTGCTGCCACCAAAACTATACAATGATTGTATCATAAGCATTTGTTTTTGCTTTGGGGGAAAAAGGGTTTCAGATACTGCCTACAATAAAGCATTCCCCTTATTGTGTAGAGAAGTGTATTACTTCATTTACCCAATTGGATGTCCCAAAGAGACTGCTCCTCCATGAATGTTCACCTTCTGTGGATCAATATCTAGCATTTTAATGTTTGCTAGGACAACAACACTGAATGCTTCATTGATTTCCCACATTTTAATATCTTCCTTTTTGAGTCCTGTCTGACTAAGTATCTGGAAGAAGAAAAAAAACACCAACACTGCTGTTTGAGAGTTTCTATTTGGTAAGAACTACAAAGAGGGATTGATTTGTCTTTTAATTCGTTACAGTTAAAAGTTAATGTATATATAACATTTGTATACTGCCCCATAACAAAATGCTCAAAGCAGCTTACAACATACTTTCTAAACAGCAAATGCAAAAAGGGAACTAAAAGCATAGGACCAAAACATACTTTAAAAAAAAACAACTGAGACTTTCAATATTCTTTTTATTCAGTATTTTTGAAAACCTTTGAAATATATTACTATTTGAAGAACTGGGATAAAAGAGATGTGAAATATTAGCAAGGATGCTTTAAAGAAAATTTTAGTTTTAAGGCAGAGGAGTGATAGAAATGACCACTTTTGTTCCTACCTTAGGAACAGCATGTGCTGGTGCAATTGGGAAGTCAATAGGATCAACAGCAGCATCTGCAAAAGCTGCAAAAACATAAATGCAAATCAGAAAGGAAACATCTTGTTATTTGGGCTATTTTATTTCTATGATACTCATGTAAAAAGCTTTGAAGTTTTATTCTTGCAGTGACCCCTGAATCAGATGTGTTTACAGCTCCTCTGGCAACCTTTTGGAGATCAGTCCTTTAAAGATATTTGAAGCACCCAATGTTAGAGGAACAGCTGAGAGGGCCAATATCCTCCAGAATTTTATACCTGAGAGTCTAGCAAAATTTCAGACCATGACAGCATCTTTTGATCAAAAAGCAGCCCTTTCAGCCTAACCCATATTAAATAAGATCTACGATCAAGTGAGGATTACACCAGCATTTCCTAAAATTCCACTAGAAAGGCAAGAAGATTCTTACCTACTATTCTAGCCAGTGGCTTAGCATTCAGTCGCTTGGCTGTTTCTGATGTCATCAGAACCAAAGCAGCCGCTCCATCATTCAGTGTACTGGCATTGGCAGCAGTTACTGTTCCTGAAAAAAGTAACCATCCTTTAGGAAAAATGGTATGAATACAGTGTTCCAGTCACTATGTAGATTCAAAGCACTGGGCATATGGCAGCGGTGCAGATCCTTAAGCCCAGGAGCCAAATCTGGTCCACCTGGGTGTTAATCCGGTACTGAAAAGGGTTAACAAAGAATAAAGATGGCTGATTTAATCTGGGAGAGGCCTACAAGAAGAGCCTACAGAAGACCCCAGACTCATAACCAGCTTTATATTCCAGACTCTTGACCCCTGGGCGAGAAGACCATGAAGTCTGAGTCTATACTAAATGATGTTATTTCGCTGAGACTCAAACTGAGATTTTTCAGGACTGTCTTTGAAGAAGGAAAAAAAACACAACTGTCTTTACAAGCGGCTTCACAGAGCTTGCTCAAGGCCACGACATGCTGGCAGAGTGTCTAAATGAGATGAACAGCAGAACTGAGCATGTTCAGATGCCTACTGAGAGGAGGAAAAGTACTGTTTTGACTTTTACACTGGGTTCCCCCATATACCATGCCCCCTTCCCCTAGCCCCACCCTTTTCCCTACTCACCAATCATTTGGTGGCTTCCCAGCTTTTGTGCAGTTTTTTTTTACCCATTCTACATGGCTGAAATGCCTCTCCTAAGGCATGGTTAATGGCAGTAAGAGCTTTAAGCTAAAATATGTTGGTATTTTTGGTCTTGCCTTGCCTTCAGCCCCATCCACCGCTGGAATGTGGTCCACGAGTATCTCCGAAATGAAACTGGGTTGAAAGAGGTTCTGCACCATTTGACAAATGGTGTGTCAAATTCAACATAGCTGGCATTATCCCAAAATACATGTCTGCATTAATGATTTCAGTGTTGGAAATACAGGTATGTCCACTCTAGACTAAAAGCAATATAGAGTTGAACTGAACTATGGCCTGAAAGAAGTTCTACCACATTAAAAAGGAGATACCACCTTTTTAAAGCTTACCATTTTCTTTTTGAAAAACGGCCTTCAGCTTTGGAACTTTAGTAAAGTCAACACGCTTGTACTCCTCATCTTCTTTTACCTCCGTGTCTGGTTTCCCTAAAGTAAGAGTTTATTTAGTAAAAAGATATTCTTTTTACTCATTTCTTTTTTGAAATCTTTTTACTAAACTCATAGCTGAATTTAGCCCTGCAGAGATATACCGTCAGACTTCTTAATCACCTGCTGGAGTGTAGGCATTTCCAAACTTCACAAGGGGGACCTGGGCATGTATGTCTCGCTCCTTGCACCCTACAGCCCTTGCTGCACTGCTCTATCAGGCTGCAAACCAGGAATGTTACACTCATCTGCATGTGCTTAACTGTTCACTGGATTATATCCAGTCATTTACTTCTAACAACTGTAAAAAACACATTTGAAAAGTCATATGGTATAAGAATGCTGCTGCGTAAGAAAACCCAAGTTTAAAGCCCCTTGGACTCATGGAACTAGTTTCACAGTTCTCTGTACCCCTCCCTCAATAAGATGGTGGCTCTGTGCTCACATCCCCTTCCAGATCTTCCATTTTGGCTCCAGAAGGAAAAGGGACTTTTAAACTTTTCTGTTAATTCCTGTTCCTAATAACAGTAGGGAAATCTGACTTCTGGACATACACATCCTCTTGACAGCAGACAGAATCTGAAACAACGATGTAATTCAGGATGTCAGGCTTCTGTTTTCCTTGATCAAGCCAGAGCAGTGCAGAAAACACACTATAACAATTAGCCAACTTGGGAAAAAAACCCAAGTAGCAACATGTTCCAAGAACATTCAATAGAACAGATCCAAACTGAAGAACTTATTTAGGATAATGGGACATCCCGAGGGATCCCTAGGTGCCACAACCAACAAGAGGATGGTCCAGACTACTCTGTTATTACTAGGAAGAACAGGAATTTGCAGTAAGTTTTTAAGGGTGCAATCCTATGCATGATTAGACATAGAAAAGGCCTACAACTCCCAGCATTCCCCAGCCAGCAAGACTGGCTGTGGAATGCTGGGAGTTGTAGGCCTTTTCTCTGTCTGAACATGCATAGGATTGCACTCCAAGTTACCTTTTCTCACCCTAGTAACAATACAGCAGTCTAACTTCTAAGATGCACATGAGCAGTCCCCACATGGTGGGAAACAGTGGTTTTCAAAACCACAATCTTGCAGGGCTTCAGCCAAAGGCCACTTTTCTATGCAGTGATGTCTCGTAAATGCATGCACTGAAGGACCATGTAGCTGCTTTGAAGATTTCTTTAACTGGCAAGCTGGTCTCAAACACTACCAAGGCAGGCATGCTCCTAGCTGGATGAGATGTAACCCTGTGGAAGACCTTTGTTAACAGTCCAAATAAATTTGCAGAGCTGTGCTAATGTTTAGCTTGATAGTTCTATCAATTTTGTCCACCACTATTGTCTCCAATTAGTTTGAATTCAGTGTGGCTAATGCTGCTAAAGGATAGATCCCTTCCAATCCTACTATTCTATGATTCCAGCAAAAATAAGTATATGACCAGTCTTAATTCATAGTCACAATTTACATTTGTCAAAATTCAAAGAACATATTTTAACTTTTCAGTCATTAGTGTAATTTGTCATAAAACATAATATGCAAGAGGTACTATATATTAAAATCATACTACCTTTCTGAGAAATAGTAACAGGTACAATTTCCTTTGCAAAAACTCCAGAGTCCCAACCTTCTTTACTTTTGGTATAAGATTTTATAGCAAATGAATCTTGATCTTCCCGTGATATGGAAAACTTCTTAGCAGTATTTTCTGCACAATTACCCTGGGGGGGGGGGGGGGGGGCGCGGCGGCAGGGGAGAGAGAGAAGCAAAGAAAAGCAGAGCCCTTTGAAAAAAATTTTTATAGAACAGCTATATTATTGCCAAAGTACCACATTTCAGAGTAGCATGGACCATAGTTCTTTATGTGCCATGTGCGTAATTTATTTTATTTAGACTGCCATCCTATACATGCTTACTTTGGAGTAAGTCCCACTGAATTCAGTGAGGCTTACTTCTGAGTAGACATGTATAAAACTGCACTGTTACAATTCTGTGTCAATTTGCAAGTACATCCACTGAGTTCAATGGGACTTATTCCTAAGTATATATGTCTAGGATTGCAGACTTAATTTCTCAACAGTTAGCAGCGCAGGCCTAGAGTGCTGTTCCCATCTGAAGGCTGATTTTCAGCAACTAAATTGAGTAAGCAAGCTTTTACATGTGGTTAATTTATACCATAAACACACTCATAGGATGTTTATAACCAAATACTAATAAAAGGCTTGGATGGAAGGCCTAAAAATTTCTCTGTGGCTCAAAGTTGTTGGTGTTGCAGGTGGATTTCAGACAGTTGGCAACTCTGGCCACAGTCCTAGGTCTGTATGTGCAGTCAGAGCTTTGTCCATAGCATCCCCCATCAGGAGCAGCTTCCAGCTGGCCAAAGCAGTCAATCTGTATGTTTTGCTCATACAAGTGAGATAGCTCAGTTACCACTACGGAAAGCTATGGACAAAGCCCTACGACTGAAGAATCGCACACACTGCATTTTTAGTTTTCTTCCTTTGTCAGTCGCAGATAACTGATCTTTTCTGGACTAGAGCAGTCTTCCCCAACCTGGTGCCCTCCAGATGTTTTGGACTGCAATTCTCAGCATTCCTGATCACTGGCCATGCTGCCTGGGACTGATGTGAGCTGAAGTCCAAAACATTCGGAGGGCACCAAATTGGTGAAGGCTGGACTAAGTGGAGACTTCTAAATGTTTTGCATACCCATAGATTCAATATCCAGCATCAAGGGGAGTTAAGACACCTCCTAGATTGGGTGTAACCTTTTTTGAAAATGAGAGGATTGGAGGACAAAGCACACAACTAATTATATGCTAATTTGAGATCAGGAAAAGTATGCAAACAGCCTTTTGGCCAACAGAACTTTTACCAAAAAAAAGGGTTACTACCGCAAACATCTGCATGCCAAGTTTCTCCCGTACCTGGCAGTAATCGTCTGCCCCAACACTTTCAATATGTGTTTCCCTGCCCCGTTTCTTATCAATGATCAGGAGTGGAAAACACCATAATAACACCAGGACATGGGATAAATTGACTAAATTTACCAGGGAGGAGTGGGTGTGGAGGAGAAACTCTCTCTAGGACTGCCATTTTCTGTAACACCGCCCCTCCCCCAATTCTTTGTTAGAGGTAATTCTACCTAAGCCACTATGCTAAAATTCAGCAGAGTTGAAAAAAACGATCAATTAAATATGGTATCTTCCATTTATTCAAAAATAGTCTTGTTAACTTCTGTGATCCAGACTTAGGTACAACCTTAAAATAAAAAGCAATATAATTGTAAGCCATTAAGATCAATACTTACCATATGGATTTTGTTGTAAACATCTGTCAAGCCATCTTTTACAATCAAGTCTTCAAGCTTTACTCCTCCATAAGGTGTTGCTCCTCTGCTCATTGTATAGGGTACATTAGACATGCTCTCCATTCCACCAGCCACCATCACATCCTGTTCAGACAGATTTTACAGCTACTTGGGTCATTTTTGCATTTTATAAGGAGGATGAAAATAAAACACTGAAG
Organism: Heloderma suspectum; assembly: GCF_057233095.1. Classification (NCBI taxonomy): domain Eukaryota; kingdom Metazoa; phylum Chordata; class Lepidosauria; order Squamata; family Helodermatidae; genus Heloderma; species Heloderma suspectum. The sequence continues at coordinate 30,228,495 of NC_139460.1, read as the reverse complement.
ACCTTATGATGCTTTGATTCAGGGGAAAAGTTACAATACACTTCACATTAAAATTCAAAGCGTACATATATATTAGAAATAATGTAAACAAGCCAGATTTTGATGCAGCGCTAATACAAAAATCAAAGCAGCGTTAGCGAATATAGTACAAAGAACATCTCCTGCAGATATCTCATCTAAAAGTATAGCTCTGCAAAAACATCACTTCAAAGAGGAATGCACAAGGATTCCAGTGAACAATGCTCATTGTTACACAAAAGACTTGATATTGGCCTTATATATTTCACATATTTCCACATATTCATAGATCTTTTGAACATACAGATTCTCCTACCTGACTCCCACACATCAGACTCTGAGCTGCCATCATAATAGATTTCATTCCAGAAGCACAAACTTTGTTGACAGTTGTGCAAGGAGTAGAAACGGGTAAACCTGAGCCAAATTAAGATAAAGATAAACTACTAAGGCAACAATGAGAGGAATTGTCAGCCAACTGCAAATATGATACATATGAAAAATGTACCATATGTACCAGGCACGTACCAAATACAGTGCATACGAAGCAATTAAAAAGGAACTCATGCCACAGAATCCCAATGTATCTCCCAATACCATTTTTTCCTGCTGTTCCAGGCCAGTGTCAGCTCCATAATAAAAGACCTTTCCTGAAGTCTCAGGTAGTCCTCTCCTTCCACAGACAAATGTTGTATCTTACGGATTCATCCCTTTTGGTTCCACTACAAGCGAACCCCTGGCAGCAAGTCATTCTGGCAACATATCTCCCACTCTGCTAAACAGTCTATCTCATATACAGCAGGGGTGGGCAACTTCCAGGAGTTGGGGGGCTGCACTCCTGTCCCCACACTAGCGAATTTGCTGCTGAAATTTGGTGATGTGGCAACAGGAAAATAGCCCCTTTTAAAAGAAAGGAGCTATTTTGCTTTTTAAAAATAGCCACTTTTTCTGCCACCCTGATGCCAAACTTCGGCAGCAAAACACTTTTTGTTTTCCAGGGCCTATTTTTCCTGTGGCCACCACCAGATCTCTGAATTTCTGCAACGCAGTATTGGAGATCCACAAAAAAGGCCATGGTGAATGCATACAGCCCATGTATTGCCTATCCCTGATATACAGATACCCTACTAGGCAGGATAGTACAGGAAGTAAGTAATGGAGAAATCATTCCAGTTTTGTTTATGGGAGTTGGAAGAAAACAGAAGGCTTATTCAGGTTAAAATTCAAATTCTGACTAATTTGCTGTCAGGCTGTTGAGTATTATGTGAATTTTATTCTTCAGTTATACTGCCCTCTTTCTTTTTTTTAGCATTTAGCAGTGAATCTTACTCAAGTCTACCTACATACTGCAGAAAGGCATATTCACTTCCATTTACTTATGGCCTTATTTACCAAGGTAAACCCTACCTGTACCCTAAATAGTCATGACCAATAAAACACAGCTTTAGTACCTGCACCAAGGGTTGCTTGTCTTGCAGGAGCTTGTCCTTGCCCAGCCTGGATAACATTACCCATGTATACTTCTTTCACTTCTTGTGTAGGGATACCTAATGGCAATCAAAGAAGTCATTTCTAATCATAAAATGATAATATGCTCATAACATAATATATCCCACAATGAGAAATACAGAGAGAATGAACAATAATCTGGAAAGAAAAAAATAAAGCAGAAGCTAGAATTTCCATTTAGCTTTTCTTCGTGCATGGAACAGATGAGAAAAGCACAGTTATTTAAAAGCTCATCTAAATGGCAGCTGTCTTAGTTTAATAACTCTACACTAAACCAAACCATAAGAAGTGGAGGAAAGCAGGTATTTTTTCCTGCTAGCTCAAAACACACTGCTGTGCAGACTAGGTTATTATGCTTTTGGTCCCTTAGGGTGCAATCCTGTGGGTGTTTAGACAGAAAAAATGTCCTACAACTCCCAGCATTCCCCAGCCAGCATTACTGGGTAGGGCATGCTGGGAGTTGTAGGACTTTTTTCTGTCTAAACATGCATAGGATTGTGTCCTTAGTCACCATATTCAAGGTGAATGGGCAAGATGAAATACTGGGGCATATTTGCAGGAAATCATCCATGAAGCATGCCAGATTCACTTACCTGCTCTTTCTATTGCTCCTTTAATTGCAATGGAACCAAGCTTAGTGGCTGGTTGTGAGAAAAGGGATCCTTGGAAAGATCCAATGGGTGTCCGGACGGCACTTACAATGACTACTTCCTAACAAAACAAAATCATTGCAACAATTACAGTATTTACCAAGAAAAGAGTAAATTCTCAAATTTAAGTTTCATTTTTTTGAGAGACCTGAGACTCACCAGTTATCAAAGTCACTGTATGCTTTATATGCTAGGAACATTTGATTACTAATGCACTATGTTGACTCCAGATCTGGTACAAGTATCTTTATTCAAAGATAATATGCTATTCTATCTAAGCAAGATTAATGTACAATTGCTGATAATTAAAGGAAACCAGACACACAGATGGGATACTTTCCTACTTGCTCTTTTGGTCATAAAGTTGATAATTTTAATCATACTATCCAGTGGCTTGAAAATATTTAGAGACAGAACTACGCTACAGCTTTTTTGACAACCTATGTCATCTGGCCCCATCACTTCCTGGCATATAGAAGGGGAAGAAATGGAAGCAGTGACAGATTTTACTTTCTTGGGCTCCAAGATCACCGCAGACGGTGACTGTAGCCATGAAATTAAAAGACGCTTGCTCCTTGGGAGGAAAGCTATGGCAAACCTAGACAGCATAGTAAGAAGCAGAGACATCACCTTGCCGACAAAGGTCCGTCTAATCAAAGCTATGGTTTTCCCAGTAGTAATGTATGGCTGTGAGAGCTGGACTATAAGGAAGGCTGAGCGCCGAAGAATTGATGCTTTCGAACTGTGGTGCTGGAGAAGACTCTTACGAGTCCCCTGGACTGCAAGGAGGTCAAATCAGTCCATCCTAAAGGAAATCAACCCTGAGTGCTCATTGGAAGGCCAGATACTGAAGCTGAAGCTCCAATATTTTGGCCACCTAATGCGAAGAGAAAACTCCCTGGAAAAGACCCTGATGCTGGGAAAGACTGAAGGCAAAAGGAGAAGGGGACGGCAGAGGATGAGATGGCTAGATAGCATCACGGATGCAATGAATATGAACTTGAGCACGCTCCGGGAGAGAGCGCAGGACAGGAGGGCCTGGCGTGCTATGGTCCATGGGGTCACGAAGAGTCGGACACGACTGAACGACTGAACAACAACAACAACAAATGAAGGCCAAATTACAAGCATTCTGCTTAGATAAATCCAAAAAGAATACAAGTTTCCCTGCAGCAGTAAGACAACAAAAAATCTTGTGGCATTATAAAGATTATTGCTTTATTTTGTCATGAACTTTCCTGGGAAGCAAACTATCAGTTGCAAGTGGTAGGCTAACAACTCAGTAGACCTTATCATATTTGTATGCATGCAGACAGAGAGCCACCTATCATTCTTGCAGCTAAACTAGACATGTCACTAAATGTGCCACTTATTGACACATCTTTTATTTTTAATTGCTAATAATAGGCTGAGGGAGAGGACAACAGAAAAGAAACAGATTTGATGGACCATGGCTCACCGAAGTGAGATTTTAAACCTTTCACCTTTGCAATGGTCTTGATAAAAAAAAAAAATCACTCTCCACACAGAGCTGCAGGAAGAGGGTAATTTGTTGGGAGTGCAGTAGGGGAGGAAAGTTTTTTTTTTAAAAAAAAATCTGCACATCACAGTCCTGAACAAAATTCTTCCACATAACTTATTAGCAATTAAACAAACAACAGACAGAAGAGCAAATTATGCATTTGGTATCATATTTATTTATTTTAAAATTTTCTTGGCTGCCCTTCAGGTCAGAAGCTCTCTCAAGGCATCTTACAGCAATAAAATACATAAAAACAGTTAAAATATTAAAAACAATAAAAACATGATCACAATAAAATAACAATAAAAGCCAACAATAATACCAGCAAAAACATGTCTTGTTTGGCCCTTAATCACTTCATATATCTCAGCACATTCACTTATAGCTGTAAAGAACATTATCTGATAAGAGCAATAAAAACTGTAGTATTATCATAGCAAATCCTTTAAGTCCCACTTGGCCTCATACTTACATTTAAACTACGCTGAGACGAATAGCCTCGGCTTGCATACATTAGCGCCTAAAAAGAGAAATTATTTTCAGTATGTTACAATGTTACCTCTATACCAAACATGTCCTGTTCATTGACTAAAAAGTATGAAGGATTACTGTGTTTTTCCATGTTACATATTTTAAAGAAACTAGTAACAACATTTCTGTAATACTAGGAAGCCTCAAAAATTTCTTCTTGCCATTTTAGCTATGAAATGCATCCAGAGATGAACAGGCATAAAAGGGTAACATCTGTCATAACTTAGCTGGATGGGGAGGAATAAGCTGAAGCTGAACCCTGACAAGACAGAGGTACTTTTGTTGGGAGACAAGAGGAGGCTAGGAGATATTGACCTGGTGTTGAATGGGGTACGGCTACCCTTGAAAGACCAGGTCCGCAGCCTGGGGGTCATTTTGGACTCCCAGCTATCCATGGAGGCTCAGGTGTCAGCTGTGAGCCGGACAGCGCTTTATCAACTCCATCTGATACGGCGGCTGCGCCCCTTCCTTCCCGACCATCTGCTCCCATCGGTAGTACATGCCCTGGTCTCCTCTCGTTTAGACTACTGTAATGCGCTCTACGTGGGGTTACCCTTGAAGACGGTTCGGAAACTGCAGCTGGTATAGAACGCGGCGGCTCGCCTGATTAAAGGCAGCCGCCGGCAAGATCACATCACTCCAGTGCTGAAGGAGTTGCACTGGTTACCAGTTGTTTTCTGGGCCAAATTCAAGGTGTTGGTTTTGACCTTTAAAACCCTATATGGTTCCGGCCCAGCCTATCTTAAGGAGCGCCTCCAGCAACACCAGACAGGCTGCTTAACAAGATCAGCCTCGGATGGCCTTCTCTCTGTCCCATCAGCCAGGACAGCTAGACTGGTGGGGACGAGGGAGAGGGCCTTTTCTGTGGTGGCCCCCACTCTGTGGAACTCCCTCCCTAGGGAACTCCGTCATGCCCCCTCTTTAATGAGCTTCTGTGGTGCATTAAAAACATGGTTGTTCAGGCAGGCATTTGGGGTGGGTTAGGGTATTTTAGAAAATGTTTTTATTGTAGAATTTTGTTTTAAACTGTTTTATTGTATGTTGTACATCGCCCAGAGTGGCTGGGTGACCAGCCAGATGGGCAATTAATAAATTTAATAATAAAATAAATAATAAACTTTGTCAAGAATTGTCAGGCCATATGACTTTACAAAAATTGTAAAATACTTGTCAGTAAAACAATATTGCTGTATTTCACATTTTTCATTATATGCATCAGTGCTGTTTATTTAACCATTTGATCCTAAGACCTTTGTCCCACTTTGTAGTTTAGGCAAACAAACATTAGCTCTGTCAGAAACTGAGCAGTTTTTAATCTCTCTATTTGGATACCTTTTGCTACAGAGAATGGTGGCGCACAAAGATGAGGATACTCCAGAGCACACCAGCGTTTTGTAGTTAGTTATCCGTTTTAGCTGCTTCCTTACACACACACTGTTTTAGAAGAGGCAATTACTTCTTGATACAAGAGATACTTTATCAATTATCTTAGATGCAGAGGCACCATGGGGCAACCAACTCAGCAGCAGATTTTGGGAACCAATTCAGCTTGGCAGAATGGAGGGCAGATCTTATCCAAAGAGGCACAATCCACCAGGACATTCTCCTATAAAGGCCCCTATTAGTACACTTTACACAAGATAATTTCTTGGTGGATCACACCTCCTTATATTCTTTAGCAAAAAGGGAAAAGATCGGGTGCTACTTGGCTTTTCTATCTCAGGAAACAAAATATCTTGCCCTGTCCCTGCACCGGAAAGCTCCTATTGAAGCAAGAACTCCTAAACGAGTTGAACCAAGCAGGGGACAAGAATTAAGCCTGGTCTTCACATGTAGTAGAATGCAAGAGGCACTATTAACAGCAACGCAACAAAACCCATGATTTTAAAAAGCAAACAGGTAACACGCATATTTTTAAAAAGTCATAGTTTGAAGCACACATAATCTGTGGTGTCTGCCCTCACAGTGACCTCAACAAATAATCTGACAGGCTGCCCAAGAACAGGAGGAGAGCACCACTTAAATCTCTGCTCCAGGTGCAGCAAAATGAGGTGGTAGAATAGAGAGGGGGGAGAATCCTGGATTATATCAATTCAGCATGGGAAGGGCCACTCACTGAAGCAAAGGAAGATACCCTTGAAGTTAAAAAAAAAGAGAAAAGAACAGCAAGCAAAACACACACACACACACTCCACATCAACATGAAGGTTAGAGTACAGCTTTTGTAGGGATAAGAACAGAAAACGAGCCCTGCTGGATCAGACCAAGCGCCCATCTAGTCCAGCATTCGGTTCACTCAGCGGCCAACCAGCTGCCCACGGGGAACCCACAAGCACGACGTGAGTGCAACAGCACCCTCCCGCCCATGTCCCCCAGCAACTGCTAATACGTTGCTCTGAGGCAGCAGAGCACGCAAACCCGGGGCTCCCTCTTGCCCTCTGAGAAGCGGCCCCGCCCAGGTCTCTTCCGCCACCCCGCGGCGCGGCGCGTGTGGGCGGGGCCAGGCCACGGGATGCCGCGGGGCCAGGCCTGGAAGGCGCAGACTTAGAGCGGGGAGGACGAAAGGGGGCGGGGATCGGCCCGCTGTTCGCGGCCGCCTCTCGGGGGGAGTCACCCCCACCCCCTTGAATTCCCTGAGGAAGAGGGCCAGAGAATCACAGAACAGCAGGGTCGGAAGGGGCCCAGACGACCATCGAGCCCAGCCCAGGAGGCGGCGGCCCGGCGCAAGCGGGAGCGCCGAAGCCGCCATAACCGCGCTCGCCTCTTCGGGTGGCGTCGAAGAGAAACGATCCCCCCCCCCCCCGGCCGTCTCCTCACCCGAAGCGTCCTCGGCACCCGCCGTCCGCCCAGCATCTTCGCCCTCGAGCCGCCCGCAGCAGCAGCAGCAGCAGCAACCCTGACAATCCCCTCAGCGGCCACGACGCGCAGAGGCCTGGCAAGCGCCGCCGTCACCTTCAGCCAGCACTAGCGGGCGCGCGCCGCGCCGCGCCCCTTGCCACCCGCCCCGCCCCGCCCCGCCCCTTAATCCAGCCAATAGAAGCCCAGGGGCGACCGGCCCCTGTTCCAATTCCCGCCCTCCAGTTCCACAGGTCTGAGGAGAAGGGGGCGCGGCGACCCGGGAACTGCTCTATTGGAGTCGGGTGAGAAGAGGGGGCGCGGCGAAGAAAGAGCCGACCTATGGTGATCCGGAGGGGCGGGGCGTGGACATGAGTAAGCGATCCTATTGGAGAGGCGCACGAGAGAGGTAGACGCTCAGGCGGCGAGGAAGTCAAGAGAGACTCTCCTTGGTGAGAAGGAAGGTGGCTGGTTTGGGGACGTTTGCCGTCTCTGCTGACACGGGGCTGCAGAAGTAACGTGTGGATGGATGGATGGGTGGAGAACGCAGGTAGAGAGATCGTCCCCTTCCCGCACCGGTTTGGAGAAGGAGCTCAGGCTGTTGCTCCCCACCACTATAAATGTGTAAACCAGGTTTCCACTTTCAAAAAAAGGGGAGGTGGAAGAAGCCTTTGGGAAATGCAAGACGTAACACATTTATTTAGGGCGCAATTCTATGCATATGTAGACAGAAGTAAGCCCTACAACTCCCAGCATCCCCCAGTCAGCATGACTGGGGGATGCTGGGAATTGCAGGACTTACCTCTGTCCATACATGCAAAGGATTGTGCCCTTATTTCACTTTTAGACCACCCCATAACAGAAGTTCTCTGGCCGGTGTCATTAAAATACTTGATATATAAGATATCACATATATAAAAACATCACACACCCACACATATATCTTACATAAATAAAATGGGACAAAATAAAACTGTACAAATAAACAAGCACATGCACCAAACAAGAATTTGACAGCAGCCCTATCCTATGGATTCTATAAGTGCATAGAGTGATGCTTACTCAATGCCGCACTATGTTCCATGAAATTTATTCTCAGGCAAGGAACTTGCAGCCTCTCGTTAAAAACAACTTCAAATTAGGAACAGATCAACAACTTGATCTATTCTACAGAATAAGAACCCAGCTTATTTGGGGGGCCTTTTATGGTTTCATTCTCCTGGAGCTTGCCTGCTCCATTTTGCTCCCTGAATTGAGTTTCCTTAGACTTATTTTTGGTAGTTCAGGATATCCTAGTACTTCCTATCTCAGAAAGCAGGCAAGAAATGGCTATTTTCTAGCCCTGTGGCCTATCATTTAACATAAGATAACAGGATTCTACATGTACTCTACCACTGAACCAAGGATAATAAAGAAAAACAAAACCCTTCTGGCCCAGGGGCCAAATCTGCCCTACCACATGTCCATAAAACACAGATTGTTTGGTTGTTTGCCAGCTCTTGTATAGTTTTTCCCCATTCTAAAACACTGAAATACCTCTCCTTGGGTTTAGCTATTGGCAATAAGAGCTTTAAGCTAAAATATACTGGTATTTTTGGTAATTTGGCTTTGACCCTGCCCACCACTAGAACATGGACTCCAAGAAATTCTCTGAAATGGAATTCAGCCCTCAGGTTGAAAGGGGTTCTCCAGCCCTGGACTGAGCTATGGACCCTTCCCAATGAAAGTTTAGCCTGCTCACCTGAACATGCTGAACACAGTTATCTGCTGTACACAGATTTTAGTGACAAGAGTTGCATAGCATTTAGGGAAACATCCCTTTTGAACGTGAAAGGGAGCAGATGAGGGGCGCAATCCTATCTAGATAGGCAGCCGCCTCCGAACTTGGAGGCGACTGCCTATCCAAAGTAAGGCAGGAGAAGCACAGATAATTCCCTCCGCACTCCTCCTGCCCTGCTTTTTCTGCTAGACAGCAGATTGCGGCTGTCTAGCCGCAGGAGCACGGAGCTGGGAAGGAGGCTTCTGTATGACACATGTGTCTTGCGAGCGCACAGGATGCAGCTGTTCCGCACTGCCTCTGAGGCAGCGCAGAAGTAGGGGGAAGTCAGTTCTCCGGGAACCGACCTCAGAGCACGGGCTCCAAGGTCGGTTCCTGGATAACAGCATATCCTATGGCCATCTAACCGCTGCCTAGTGGCCATAGGATTGCTCCCGTGAAGTACCATTTTTGTCAAGAGACAAGTGTGCCTCATAAATTGCTTAGCATTGGCCATTATCTTGCTTTTGTTCACCTTACAGACTTATGGAAGAATGGTTTATCCTAAAGAATACACAACCAGCTGTACAAAAATTTACATAAGAAAGCATTGAGAATAGAACTGTCTGGTGAGTCTTGTGGAAAAGGGAGACAACATTGCCATAACATAACCTCTGATAGAATTTGGAATGGCACACCAGTGAACAATGAACCCAAAGATTGATCTAATTCCACCCTATGGGGACTATTCCAAAGGTTAACATTTTCAGGAAGTGAGATAGTTGTCTTTATCTGTACTCTTAATGAAAATTGTCATCCAGCTCTTCGCTATCCCTTTCTCAGTTACAGCTACTCCTATTTTATTTATTTATTTTATTTATTAAATTTATTAATCGCCCATCTGACTGGTCACCCAGCCACTCTGGGCGATGTACAACCCACCATAAAACAATTTAAAACAATAAAATTTTACCATAAAAATTTTTTTTTAAAATACCCTGTTGTTGTTGTTGTTGTTGTTCAGTCGTTCAGTCGTGTCCGACTCTTCGTGACCCCATGGACCATAGCACGCCAGGCCTTCCTGTCCTGCGCTCTCTCCCGGAGCGTGCTCAAGTTCATATTCACTGCATCCATGATGCTATCTAGCCATCTCATCCTCTGCCGTCCCCTTCTCCTTTTGCCTTCAGTCTTTCCCAGCATCAGGGTCTTTTCCAGGGAGTTTTCTCTTCGCATTAGGTGGCCAAAATATTGGAGCTTCAGCTTCAGGATCTGTCCTTCCAAGGAGCACTCAGGGTTGATTTCCTTTAGGATGGACTGATTTGACCTCCTTGCAGTCCAGGGGACTCGTAAGAGTCTTCTCCAGCACCACAGTTCGAAAGCATCAATTCTTCGGCGCTCAGCCTTCCTTATAGTCCAGCTCTCACAGCCATACATTACTACTGGGAAAACCATAGCTTTGATTAGACGGACCTTTGTCGGCAAGGTGATGTCTCTGCTTCTTACTATGCTGTCTAGGTTGGCCATAGCTTTCCTCCCAAGGAGCAAGCGTCTTTTAATTTCATGGCTACAGTCACCGTCTGCGGTGATCTTGGAGCCCAAGAAAGTAAAATCTGTCACTGCTTCCATTTCTTCCCCTTCTATATGCCAGGAAGTGATGGGGCCAGATGCCATGATCTTCGTTTTTTTAATGTTGAGTTTCAAACCAGCTTTTGCACTCTCCTCTTTCACCCTCAACAAGAGGCTCTTGAGATCCTCTTCGCTTTCTGCCATTAGGGTGGTATCGTCTGCATATCGGAGGTTGTTGATAATTCTCCCAGCAATCTTAATTCCGACCTCTGATTCATCCAACCCAGCATTTCTCATGATGTACTCTGCATATAAGTTAAATAAGCAGGGTGACAATATGCAGCCTTGTCGTACTCCTTTCCCAATTTTGAACCAATCGGTTGTTCCATGTCTGGTTCTTACTGTTGCTTCTTGACCCTCGTACAGGTTTCTCAGGAGACAGGTAAGGTGGTCTGGTACTCCCATCACTTTAAGAATTTGCCACAGTTTGTTGTGATCCACACAATCAAAGGCTTTAGCGTAGTCAATGAAGCAGAAATAGACGTTTTTCTGGAATTCTCTTGCTTTCTCCATGATGCAGCGAATGTTGGCGATTTGATCTCTAGTTCCTCTGCCTCTTCTAAACCCAGCTTGTACTTCCGGTAGTTCTCGGTTCACATACTGCTGAAGCCTAGCCCACCCCAAATGCCTGCCTGAACAACCACGTTTTTAATGCACGACGGAAGCTCATTAAAGAGGGGGCATGATGGAGTTCCCTAGGGAGGGAGTTCCACAGAGTGGGGGCCACCACAGAGAAGGCCCTCTCCCTCGTCCCCACCAGTCTAGCTGTCCTGGCTGATGGGACAGAGAGAAGGCCATCCGAGGCTGATCTTGTTAAGCGGCCTGTCTGGTGTTGCTGGAGGCGCTCCTTAAGATAGGCTGGGCCGGAACCATATAGGGTTTTAAAGGTCAAAACCAACACCTTGAATTTGGCCCGGAAAACAACTGGTAACCAGTGCAACTCCTTCAGCACTGGAGTGATGTGATCTCGCCGGCGGCTGCCTTTAATCAGGCGAGCCGCCGCGTTCTATACCAGCTGCAGTTTCCGAACTGTCTTCAAGGGGAACCCCACATAGAGTGCATTACAGTAGTCCAAACGAGAGGAGACCAGGGCATGTACTACCGATGGGAGCAGATGGTCGGGAAGGAAGGGGTGCAGCCGCCGTATCAGATGGAGTTGATACAGCGCTGTCCGGCTCACAGCTGACACCTGAGCCTCCATGGACAGCTAGGAGTCCAAAATGACCCCCAGGCTGCGGACCTGGTCTTTCAAGGGTAGCTGTACCCCATTCAACACCAGGTCAACATCCCCCAGCCTCCTCTTGTCTCCCACCAAAAGTACCTTGGTCTTGTCAGGGTTCAGCTTCAGCTTATTCCTCCCCATCCAGCCACTCACCGTCTCCAGACATTTGGACAGGGATTCTACGGCCAACCTTGGTGAAGATTTGAATGAGAGGTAGAGCTCATTTTACAATACAGCTTAATACATTAAGCTTTGGAATCTATGTCTTCGTGGTCCCAGTTATGTTAGGGGACTAGCTGCAGTTATACAGTACTGAGGAAAAACTCTTTGTATGTGGCCAGACATATGCAGGCCATAACTACTTCATATGTTCCAGAGTGATGTGTCTTCATGAACAAAAGTTCTGAAAAGTCTCCTCAAAGGCAAAATAGGAAGTAATTTATCAGAGAAGAGGTATAAGAAAATAGTTTCTTTTTCAATCATAATGCCATTTTGACCAAGTTTCTCACTATTTAAATTCTATCAAAGTTTAACATATTGAAGTACAGAGACATGACATTAAAAAATATAAATATGGATTAATCCTACACAAGTTATATCAGACTCACACTCTTCAGTATAGTCTTGGCTGGCACCAAGTTCTTGGAATTAAAAAAAAGGATCAGGTAATTAAAAACAAAGCTCTTTGTATGAGGCTAGTTTACAGTGTGGTTGGACCTATGTAAATGTTATTTTGGCAAACTTGCAAGAACATAGTAAAGAAAAACAGCCAAATTGGGACTACTTCAAACGTGATAAATTTGTATATTAAAGCACATCTATATACTGTATGCTATGTCTATGATCTCAAGAGCTACTTTCATTATGTCCAGGGGATACAAACCCTTTAAAAAAAAACTTCATTCACATATACACTCACACAGTATTACAAGCTTACCCAACTCATTATTTACATTAAAAGTTTCAATTGTAAAGAACAATCAGATAGGTAATGATGCGTTGAGGGGGACCCTTAATATTTTCAGCAATTCCCTAATATACCATTTTGGTCAACATGGAATGAATGGCATTATTAGTGCAAGAATTACTAGAGGGAAGTGGATTTTGACTGATTCGACTTGGGCTTCTGGCCTGGGTTTTGGAGACTGCTTTAGTTTCATTGTTGGAAGATCTCCAACACAGAGATCTTCCAACATTAAGAGGTCTGAAAGAATCAATAGTAGTTTCTCTGTCAACTTCCAAGACAGAGAGGGTAGCACTACTGATTCTTCCAAACCTCAGTGGCTTTTGCTACTATTGATCATTACATCTGAAGGGTCAGGTGAGAATTCAGGACTGATTGAGAGAGGCTCCATATCTGATCGCCTCTGGATATGGCCAATTTCAGATCTGCATCTGGGAGTTTTCTAGGGTGCTCCTTGGTATCCTATTATCTACTATTATTCTATTTATACAGCACCTGTATTTTCAAAACAGGAGGCACATAACACTCATGTCAGGGTGGACACTGAGCCCATAGAATCCCAGAGTAGTTCTGCTTCAGAGGAAGAGCAGTCGCTCCTGGGAGAGGAGCGTGCCCCTTTTTCCCAGGGCCCACAGCTGACAGAGATTCCTCCCACCAACATTCCTAGATTAGAAAGCAGTCCAGGGAGTGACCCAGCACCGATAGACTGGTTGGATGTGCGGCGCAAATGCAGAGAGCGGCGCCAAATGGAGAGCACGGAAAGGAGGCGTAGCGCCCGGTTGGCGCTCAAAAAACGGTTGCGCCCAGAGGATCCAAGGGAAAAGGGGAGGGATTCTCCCTAGTCCTTATATTCAGGGGTCTGCCAGTAATTGCCTTTCAAATGGGGACCAACTGTTCCAACTCAGGGCATAGGGATGCTGCTGCTGAGATCTAGTTGCTACCTGTAGAGTTGTAAGTTGTAAAAGAATAAAGCTTTGAAATGAATCCCTTTGTCTGCGTCTGGACTTGGCTACTGGATTAGACTGAGAGAGCCCTCCAAGGAGCCCTTGACAACTCATTGTCCAAGACAAATGCAAGCACCATGCATACAGGTGATACAAATACAAAAGCGGATCTGCGAATCCTACGGAACTGACTGCATGTACATTTTTCAAATGCACGTTTCTGTCTCAGGCTCGTGCAGCTCTTGGATTTTACAACAAACCTTACACTCTGGGATTCTTGTGTTTCATTCCAATTTATGAAACGTTCTGGAGAGAACACCAAAAATGTTTTGATATTTCAATATTATTTTATATTACATTTTTATTTCGCAAGAAAATAAATTATACAACTTAAAAAATAAAATTCAAAAATTAAGCAGTACATCAAAATAGTTCAGCCAGACTGCCATACAAGAAAAAACTGCTACCAGTCAAAATTGTACAGCATTATCTCAGTATGTAGTGGCACACATTCAAAACTGCAAATAACCATATGTAGATAGATATGACAACCTAGGAAACTCAAGTTTGTGCTGCACTCCAGGCTACATATAGTCTATTAACAGGAAAGCTCTCCAGTACTGTTTTATTTCACAAATAGGACCGTGAATTTACAAAGGTACCATCCCAGCCAGTTCCATGAAAATAGAAAATGGTTTTGCACTCAGGATACTAAATAATTCCATGAAGCTATCAAATATTTCTCTCAGCTGTATTTTTAAATTTTGTACTTTTTACTGTAATGCAAATAAATCAAAAGTGTTTGACTACTTAGACCATAATATTTTTCAAAAAGGGAAAAAGCCACCATTAAAACTTAAGTTTACCTATACTATGCTCCAACAAGAACAAGTTTAAACAAATGAATAAGGTAGAAAACAAGGGACACCAGTGGGGTAAAGGGGGAAGAAATGGAAGACTTGGAAATTAAGTGTGAACCTCATTGTGACAAAGCATTTTATAACTATGTTTAAAATCAATGCAACCTGCATTATTTTTCACATCTAGAGTATTACTTAATACAAACCACAATGGCAGTGCTTGTGGCAACATACATTTTTCAGAAGCAGCCCCTCTTTCTGCTAGGTCTTTGGAGAAAAATATCCAAAGCTAAAAATCAGCTTTAAAAGTGCTATGTTGCCATATTGCAATGAATGATAATTCCATTTATTTTTAGATTTGGATGTTTTCATTCTTCTGCATACATTTCTACACCAGTACATTTCTCTGTTCCTGATAACCTTAGCCTTAAGGGCATCTTGGTGAACGTGTCCTGATGAAGGATGCTAAATGAAATTCTGCAGCTGTAAGGGAATTGCTGGTGTGATTTTCAGATTCAGTGTTTTACATGACATCCTGTTCCAACATACACACATAAAACTGAACCATATTATAGGCACATTGTCCATTATAATTCCCCTGGTCCTAAACACATGTAGGAAATTTATGTATGAAACAATCATAAGAGATGGAGATACAGTGAGCACTTAGTATTTTCCTCCTATGTAAATGGAGAAGACAGACTTATTGGCAAGATCCAAACAGCCCCATGTGTGCTCCTAAAGTGCTTCCACATGTGCATGGGGTTTCGGCAATTTCCCCTTTGAAGTGCAGCCCCTTGTGCTGCATTGGACACCTCCCTTTTCAGGGGGCACAAGGGACTAGTAGAGGGATGGGAGTTCTGAAAATTCATGAATGAAGTCCAAGGGCAGCCATTTAGATCCTGGCCGCTAATTCCGATCTTCAAAAGTATTTGCACTGCTAGGAACTGAAAAAGGAGCAACTCTGAAGGCTGCTAGTGTTTGAACAATACCAAGAAATTAAATATGTTTAGAGCTGATTTTGTATTTAATATCATGCCTTACTCCCTCCATGAAAGAATTATGGGGAAGCATGCAATTCAAAAACACTATCAAAGTATTTGAGAAATATGTACATACATTTTAAAAAAATCTTTGTCTTTTTCTACCCATTTCTACCTGAACATAGAAATCAAATACAGAGTTCTGGAAATCTTGCAGCATGTACAAGAAACCTCTGGGGAATCAATTTTATTTTTCTTTCCTTTAACATATATTGAGTGTTTGATAATTATGTAAAACTTTTTAAAACTCTTATCCACAAGATTTTGAGGATAAATTTCAACAATCCTATGTTAACTTTGAGGTGAACAATTCAAAAAATATTATCCTCTGTACTATAAGTAATAGAAAATGCACATAAATACAGAAAATGAGATTTTTAATCACTGTCCTATTTTCATTCACCTGCCTTTTGTATATCCATGGAAGTTTCTTCTTCTCTGGCATGTCAGAGCACACACACAGTACCCCCACCCTCAAAGCATTATATTTTGGAGCTGCTGTGTTACGTTTGCTAAAGGACACAGTTACCAGCCTCTGTGTGTGCACAGACAGTAAACGTTTGGGGCCCTATTACATGTAAAATACAGCAATCCTTACCAAATTCACTCTGCCCACACAAAAGTCTGCTTTGATCTCACTTTTAAACCAATAAGCAGCAATAGGTAGAATTATTACGGATAACCACTAACTGCCAGAGGATAAGACAACTAATGTGGGCTGCTACAATGTCAAAGGTAGTTTTGCAAACTTGCTGTCTCATGTAAAATTAGCAATAGGGCACAATAAAAACTGAATTGCCTTGTTTTCTATTAGGTAACTTTTTTGCACTGGTACTACTGAGGTCACCAACAGGAATCCAACTCATAATAGACATTTCAGGGCAACTGGACACAGTAAGAACTCAGCAGTTACTTAGGAAAGGGTGAAGGAGACATTCATTAGCATTTGTTTTAATCTATGTTGTGGCAGTTTCACTGCCCTCAGTAAAGCAGACTTTACCCCAAAGCTTTAGTGTGCATTCCTTTGCTTCTTTATGTCTGAGGCAGATTTTTATAAAGGGAAAAAATGGGCACATGCCACCAGTGGGGACTCCTACACATTCCACTGAAGCAAATGGAGGTTGGCAGCAGCAGTTTTTGGTAGAATAGTCAGATAATGTGTTACGATTTGTATCCATCTGTCAACATATTCATATGGAGCTGGTCTAGTAGGCCAAAGAATTGTCATCTTCCACACATTTGGGGTCTTTTTCAGAGTAGAATTGTATTTAAAAATGTAACATTAGATATTTTCAAATAAATAATCAAAAGAAGAAATATATAGGGATTGTCAAAATGTTAATTTCTATTTTGGGGAAGTTCTCCACTGGCTATGTTTAATGCATTCAGATTTATGCAAGCATACTAAAACAGTGAATACAAATATTAAATGTACAAAGAAATACACTTAATATTTCATTTTGTTTCAACATAAACAGACCCATCCATGAAACACAGTTCTTAAAGGTGAAGCAACACGTCTTTTCAAAAAAGGAGGGGAATGAAACAAATCACCCGTCCAAACGTTTACCCAAGTTTTGTAAAGAAAAGGGAAAAACTCAATAGATCCTGTTTAACATCACTTGTGTCTCAGTATCCAAAATCCAGTTGTTATACTGAAGCATTTGCTTGAGCCAACAGATAAATATATATCTTCGGCTGTGATGTATTTGTGTCTTGTTCAAATATTACACATAAAAGATCAAAAGGAGGACAGTATATTTAGGCTGTTGATCCAAAACACAAAGTGTGAAGTGCTACATCTAGTCCTATTTGCTTTATGTTTTAATGTGAAAACTAACAGCAGTTCCTCAGTGCATGAATATTTGAAGATATTTTCTTGTGCAAGTACTGTTCATCTAAAACCCTCCAAAATTTGTTCTCTCCCGGGTGGGTGCAAATCAATTCTAAAAAATCTCACAATGGGCTCTCCATGAATGCAAAGTTTCCCCACAAAAACAGCATGCTGTTAAAAACATGTGCAACATGAAGGGAATGCCATCATGCTAGCTGAAAAAAAGGTTGGCAAAACAAAGTCCTCTGGTAAGGTAAGGCAAGGCAGGGATTTGAGTATGTAATGCAAGTCAAGTCCTTTTTCAGCTCAGTCCCTTTTCTTGTAGTTTTGTCTGCCAAAACCAACTTCAACGCATGTTTCTTGGCATCTTCCAGGAAGAGTCTTCAAGCTATGCCATGTATATAAAAGTGTTGATATCTGATTCATCTCTTCTGATATATTTGTGTTCTATAAGCCATTCTATCTGCTCTTTTATCATTTTCTTCTGTGGCAAGAACATGTTTTTTAATATCTCAACTAGTTCAGTCTGAAGCTGAGCATTAGTAATTTTCTTCCTCATTTTCATTATTTGGATGATAGCCTCCTAAGCAAAGAAAAAGGAAGGAAAAAGCACTTTGGATAAACATGGTAGAAGATCAGCAAAGCAAATCTAGTTAACCCGTTTGCAGAGAATTCATATGGCCAATTTCACAAGCATCAGTTTGTATTTTATACCAGGGCATTAGTGTTTTGAAAACTAGAATCACCTGTTTTAGTAAGTGAAAATGTATAAATAATAAATACCTCCCAATGACAGCTAACTTAGGTTAAGATTCCCTTTTAATCTGCATTTACCAGGTCAGTTGCACCCATCTGGGGTGCTTTAGCAACATAGTTTGCAACCACGCAGATTACACCCCCCTCAGAGATGCCAGCCATTGGGCAGTACGCAAGTTGAAACGAGTGCTGATGTAAATTATATCACGCTAGTGTAGGGGACTTCTGGTGCAATGCCAATAGCGTTATCTGGTACAATGGGTGTTCTGAGGAAACCCATCACACTAGCTAATGCTATTGGCATTGCGCTAGAGGCCCCTTATGGTAAGGCAATGTAATTTAAATTGGCACTTGTGTCAACTTGGATACTGCCCACTGGCTGCAGGGTTACTAGACACAGTCACAGCCACTCACAGGGGAGGAATCCTTTTTTATCCGTGTGGAAAGAACTGCATGAAAAGCTGCAACCATGAATGAATGCCAAACTGAGGCTGGGAATCTAATTTATATTCTTATATAATGCATGCCTATTACTTTTACAAAACTGCACTGATGGGAGCAGAGGGCAATTTTTTTTATATATACATAGGTAGCTTGTCTACACATATATAACCGTATACTCCAAGTATGCAGACAGCACAAGTTATGAATTTTCAGTTGTCAAGGATCAAAATAAGCTTATTGCCATTGAGCTGGTTCAGAAGTTCATCCTGAATGGTAAGCTCCTATGAGTAGTGGTACAAGGGGCTCAGCACCCCATAAAGCCAGGAGTTTGCAAATATTAATGTATGGCCATACAGGATAAAAGGATTGTAGAAATTAAGCAAAGCACACATACATTGGGTCATTTGGGCAGCAGTGGGTACGCATTCCCAAGGCCAGGGTCTGCAACTCACCATACAGATTCCTGCTAGGGTGAACATATGAACTGGCCTGCAGTGTCAGTGTAGCATTGCAGGACTAAGTGATATTAGTGGCACATTTATGAATTAATGTCTGCCCAACTGTCAACATCGCCTCCTGCCTGCCCGCCCACAAAAAGGCCTTAGCATAGGAAAGTGGCTCTATGAAGGCTTCCCTTTTGGAGGTCCTGTGGAAGCAGCGGAGCGGTTGGCAGATTCTACAGGTAGGAATTTTAAGCTTGCAGGGTATTTCCCTACAATCTCACCCACTTTAGTATGTCGCTGTGAAGTCATTTAGACCTTGGTAAATTTTTGGGAGATTGTGTGTTGAACATAAAGGCCCATCTACCCTGCCTGGCAATGTCTCTCCAGGGTATCAAAGCCTTTTCTTAGCATCCACCAGGTGAGAACCTTTCACCAGAGGTGCCTGCGTGTATTCTATACTTACAAACAGAGCTATGAATATTCAGTGCTAAAAGAAAATAATTCTGAGTCCAAACACTGCAACATGCACAAGTTATGTACACTGGACCAGTTTGCATACTCTCTCATTTTATATAATTTACTCTGGTTTTGTTACTAATGGGAGGATGGGGATGGGGCGAGAATGACAATGAAGCCCTACTCCAAACCACTGAAAAGTCAACCACTCCTCCAGCTTCTGAAACAAGCATTGATTGCACACTTTCAAGAATATCTTGGCAAACATAAAGGCAAGATATTTTCAAATATTATTAGCATGAAACTAGAGGTTCTCAAGAAGCTACACCCAACTTCACTGTTTATGCTCTTATGGAATTGAATCACACAAAGCCATTAGTCCAAGGCAGTTTTGCAACTCTCCCCACTTCCTATGTAGTATGTACTGAAATCTGCTTGGCCCCTCTGTTGATACTGCCCCTCTCAGCTTTGAGCCCTTGTAACTCAGTGCAAAACAAATTTTCACCTGCCTGAATTGTGGAGCCCCTTTCATCACAAAGTCAGGTAGTTAAATATGAATCTCCACATCCTACAGTGTCAGTTCTACTCTTCATTTAATTAGATACACTATGAAGAAAGGGGGCAAATCAAGCTGTCAGGCATTGAGGCACTCCAGACTTTTCAAGAGTACACCCACCGATCATATCTATTAAGTTCTAGTAGTATTAAAAACAGTAGCAGCAGTTAGAAAACCGCATCAAACAAAGTCAAGTTACAGTGGCTTGTTAACATACCTGGGTTCGTAATATTCTTAACTGGACTATCCCTTCATTTTCCTCTTCTCGCATTCTCTCTGTAGTTAGTTGCAGTCTACCAATTAGGTTTATCTTACCTCTCTTTTGAACTTTAGCATTTTTTCTGAAAAGAATCAAACATGAAATGAAGCAAAAAAACATAAGAAATGTAAGATCCTACTTTATACTGCCTAGCCCACAGTTGGCAGAAGCTTTCCAAGAACCCAGACAAAGCTAATTCCAAGTCTTAATTCCCAAGAACCTTTAACTAGAGACACTAGGAATTGAGTCTGCACCTTTTGAACCCCAGTCTTTGATGGTTTTTAGGCAAGCTGCCAAGGTATTTTAATTCTGCCAAGCTTTTAATGGTTTTTAAATGGTGTGTTAACCCTTTTCTTTTTATGCTGTTTTTAAGTGACTGAGTCTTAAGATTTTTATTGCTTTTAGGCTTTACTGTATTAAGATGTATATTTATGGCTGTAAACGGGATTAGGGACTCTTCTGAGGGCCAAAAGGCAGTATATGAATATTAGAAATAAGTAAACAAACAAACAAACATGTGTTCTACCACTATAAATAACAAATGTTTAACGTTTATACAATGCTTTAAGTGTTCAAAGTGCTTACATATATTATCCTGTACTCCTTATAAACAACCCAGTTGGACAGGTTGATATTATTCTCAGATTGTTGATACTGTAAGCTGCCTGGAGATCTTTGGTCATAAGGCAGCATATAAGTAATGTAAATAAATAAAATGGAGTGTGGGGCCTAGGGCTGAAACAGCGTGGCTTGCCTTAGGTTATCTACTGAGTTCATGGCAGAACTAAAATTCAAAACAGAGGACTTCCTGATTCATACTTTAATCTCTTAGCGACTACACAATACCAACTCACATGGATGGCCTTTCTTCACTTGTTACACCAAAACACACATGGCCACTGAGAAAGTGACAGAGATCCAATTCACATGTCAAAACCAGACAGGGCTTCTTATAAACCCTAGGTTGTTGGGAACGAAGTGGGAAAAAGCAAGCACAGTGTTTCTTGATTCCCAATCACTCCTGCTGCAAATGGGAGGAGCAAAACAACCCAGGGAGATCTTGTCCCTGGGGTCTTAGGTGTGACATGTGACCCAGGATTTCTCAGTTGTCTGGGGGACAACCCAGACTTGTAGCCCATTTGCAAGATGAAACGTGGAGGGAGTTGTTAATCCACATCAAGACATATGAATAAGATCTATCTGTGTCCCTTACTGTTTGGGGCACCTAAGAAGCCACAGTATTAAGAAACAGACTCCATTTGTGGAGTAATTCAAACTTCATTATGCAGAAACGGACTTCAAGGAAACAATTTTAAAGAAACCAACGGAAATCAGATTGGAAACTTATAACGAACACTTCAATTTTTAAAATCAAATTAGTTCACCAAAAGAAGAAAAATCAGTTTCATTTTAGGGAACATTCAGAGGGATTTTTTTTTCTAGTATATCTGCTGCTAGGAATATCGATAGCATTCTCAAATATATAGCTTTGTGTAACTGACAGGACATAAGGTATAATCAAGACTTATTCCAGAATTTGTATTCAGTACCAAGGTTGGGCTTTGGATTATGTGAAGTGCATTTAAGCATGTGCAAAGTGTCTTTGCTTCACCACTTAGCAACTACAGCCTACTCCGGCATCCTTAGGTTTAAGAAACAAGGCAGATGGTATCACCTAAGCCCCAGAAATTGTTCTATGATAAAAAGGGTTTAACTCCTCTGAATTTCAACTTCTGCAATTTTTGAGGGAAAACATTTCTGAGCTCAGGCACCTATAGTATTCCTTAATCGTATGGAAGGCTAGATGCCCCTCACCAACACAAGTCTCATGCCTCACAGAAATAAATGTCCTTCTTTAAAGAGATATAGCTCCTCCAGGCATCTATAAATCCACTTGTGAGCAGCAAGTGCTCCAGCCCTTCAGGAAGAAGGATGTTCAACAGCATATTTCCCCTTCCCCTTCCCCAAGCTCTTACATAGGCTGCATTTTGGAGAAATCAAGTAACAGCAGGAGACTTGGGGGAGAAGGTGGTTGGTGGCAAGCACAAATAGAGGCTGACGCATGGTTGAAAATAGTATCTGTGGATGCCTCTTACACCTTCTCCTTAACTTCATCACAACTAATCCCTTATGCCCTACTACCACGCTTTTACCTCACCGACATCATGCATTCATACCCATTGTGCCGTCTAACCCTCACCTTTGTTATCTCACATCGGGCTCATTCAAGTTTCTTGTGTTCTGCTATCACCACATTTGCCTTTTCCTATGCACCATCCCTTCATAGTTGACTGAACACCTGCACCTCTTCTGCCTCTTTACCTGGCAATCACTCCCTCTCACCATTACTCAAATCAGCTGGACCTTTCCTGTGCTGGTTTAGTATCTTTAATTCTGTGTACATGAAGGCACAAAAGTGTAGACATAAAGGAACCTCCCCAATACAGTGTTGATGCTGCAGGGCTGAGTTTAACAGCATATTACTGCACCAAGGAAACTTGTGCCTCTTGGGTGTATGTGCATATTTGCTACCGAAAGATCCCTACACAAAACACTCCTTTCCCAGAAACCTGAGGGAGCGATTGCTGGTGTGAGAGAGAAGAAGGTATATCATATTCCTCTTCCAGACACCACCCACTATTTCCCTCCACCTACAGCACCTCCTTAAAGCCCTGGCTGGCAGCATGCTTAGTCAATCAGAGTTAAGAGCCTCCTCTCTCACAAGCACACAAATGTGGCCAGGCAAAATCAAGTCATAGGCCACACTCAATGAATTCTCAAGGGATGAAATTACTGATGGAGAGGGCTGCAGACATCACATGGGCAATTCATCATATAGATTTGCTCAAGACTATGTACACTAATTTTTGCAAAAGCACAATACTTGCAAGACCCATTCACTAGCAAGGAACAAATAAGCGAAATTAGTTGTAATTTACAAGGAAGGTAAATTATGTAAGGGTGTGCGCATTTGTAAAAATGAATCCAAAGTGTATTTAGTTCTAACTCCTGACCTCAAGAAAGGACTTGGTAAAATATTTTTGACAAGACAATCATGAAAAATTTCAAGAAAATTTGCATTTCTGAAACTATATGTGGGATATAATAAATGACAACATTCACACACCATTCACACATGATGGGTAAAGTGCTAAAACATCTACTCTCAATTATAGTAGAAAACAATTAAACGCAAACACGTCAGGCATTTTCAGTTTTCCTCTGAATGCTATCTCAGAAGTTAACTTTAAGACAAGCTGGACCATTAAATATTAAAATTTGTCTCTTGTCTTCAATAAAATATTTAGAGAATAAACCAATGCTACATCTTACATTAAGCTGAACTCCTGGTTCACTGAGAAGAGGGTTCCTTCTGTAAAGTCTTTGGGTGAATTGACTTGAGGTTCATATAACAAAACCTGACGTTTCAACTTTGGAAATGCTACAAGAGACTGTTGAAAAGAAAAAGACCACAAAAATAAGTAGTTAGATAAAATTTAGGCAAACTGGCATTATTTTGTCATGTTTTATTAACAATGTGTTTTTCCAACTATTTCCTATATTATTAACTCAGATGTCTTTGTTTTAAGCAGCTGTTGAGGCCGAACCCTTATTACATATTTCTATAAGATATAAAGCATATGCTAACTTTGTTTTCCAAAATTAAAAACAAACAAACTACTGATACACCTGTCCTTGGCAAACAGAAATAGGGAAGTGGAAAGCTATATTCAAACATCACACTAAACTATAGTTTAGCATGTTGGAAAGAAGCCACTGCAAACTTTGGGCTCATGTACTCCCCCTTCCTCTTCCAGCACAACAAATTGTGGTTAATGTTAACTATGGTTTGTTTAAACAAGCCAGCTTCATAACGCACTGTTTGAAGTTGGCTCATTTCAAACATACCATAGTTAATATTAACCACAGTTTTCTGGTTTGGACAAAACAACAAGCCGCCGTTAAGCAAAAGCAATAGCAAAGGTTTCTGAACTCTGCCTTGCAGCTTTGCAAGCAGGAGAAAATGGGAGGCAGGAGTGTGTGATCCTAAAGCTTGATGCAGCTCTTTCTTATGGTGAACTATGGTTTCATTGAAATGAATATAGGACATGTTTGCACACTTAAGTAAAGTGGAAAGTGCTTTCTCTGAATTGCTTTGTGGGAGATACAGTTACCCAATTTGAGAAAATCTATCAACTTATCTGAGTGTCACCTCCTTGAATGTAAGAACCACTGCCATAATATATCAAGCTACTGAAGACAGCTTCAGCCTTCTGTAATTAGAACAACATATTTGAAGCAATGGTAGCTCAGTGGTGGAGCACATGTTTTGCATTCAAGGTCCAAGGTTCAATCCCTGCCATGTCCAGTTAAAAATATCAGGTAAAAGGTGATGGGAAAGACCACTGCCTGAGACTCTAGGGAGATGCTGCCAGTCAGAGTAGACTATACTGAGCTAGATGGACAAACAGACTTCAAGTAGTTTAACGGCATGTTTGTAAGAAGTTATGACTTTAATGCTTATAAGCATTTTAAATGCCTCAAGACAACAATTGTCTGATATGTCTTACAAAGGCATATTTTAACGAAATAAGGCTTGGTCAAAGTTTCTCATTCTCTTGTCCATCAGATTATCCAGTTCAATCATTACCAAACTGGGGTGAAAAACCTTGCACAGTATTCAGAATATGTCAAAAATGGTTAGATTCTACACGTGCAACTTTAAAAAGTTAAATACATAGAAAAGAGGATTAGGATTAGAGTGAATTAAAAGTAAATAAGGTCTGTGTATCGATATAATGCCTTCTTGAAGATTGCGATTTATTTCTGAAGATTTATACCCCGCCAACCTACTGATTCTCAAGCAACAGGTAATACAACTGCCCGCACCCCTCCCCCCACACACACACCTCACATTCCCTCTCACACACACACATCCCAGCAGCCCTTAGCCCTCTGGCTGATAAGACGGAACAAGAGCATGATACATACTCCCTCCCTCACCACAATTCAAAGTGCTACACAGAACCAACATTACTTTGCAATTTCTAATCATGTTTAACTACTAAGGGATGAAATATTATTGCACAATCTTCTCTCTGCTGTACCAGGCACTGTAATTGCCCTTCCTATACTGAGAATAAGCTCTTTGGGCCAAAACCTTATGAAATATCATCAGTAATTCTAACTACACAAAGGCAATATAAAAATCATGTAAAAGTATGTTGATTTTTGAAGTTCAGTGACATTCACAACGGAGATATTCTTTCTTGATTCCACACTAACTACACTGTGGTTAGGAAGAAGATATTGAAGAAGGCAAGCAATGACGACCCCAGGGCCTGCTCTAGCTGGACTGTCCCCTCCCCTCCCCAATCAGGGCCAACAGGTACCAAATATACTGTGGGAAGGATCCTGATGGCCTGCTATGTTTTGGGAATGGTTTATTAAAATTTTATTAATGTATTTTGATTTAACCTTGGAAAGATATGCATCCTTAAACATAGGATATAAATCATTTCAATAAATAAATATAACTTTACTTCACTTTAAGACTACCATACCAATTTCCAGAAACAGTGAATTCAAGATTCCCCACTCCTCTGTGTGTGTCACATTTCATAAATGATTTGTGTTCATTCAAAAAACAGACAAGATTACAATTGTTCTCGGGTTCTATGCAAACTTTTACACACTTCTTCTCATGGCCCTATGATAAAGCTGTTGAAAGAGCTGGGGACATACCCACAAAGTTCTCCTAAGCTCAGCATCGGGCAGTTCTGTTGCCAGTTTAAGATTTTCAAAGCTGATTTTCTCTCTGGGTCTTTGGTTCCATGCGAAAAGCACAGCCAGCTGAAATGTTGTTACCTCCAAGTCATACTGGCCAACTTCATTCTTAAAAGTTATCTGTTAATGGGAACAAAAATTATTCACCAACTATACTTAGATACCAACGTATTTGTAGTTCAGATACAAAGTATACATTAAAATAAATGAACTAAGGAGACTGACACAGGCATACATACAATTCCATTGGACATAAGATGATGCCAGTGAAGCTTCCTGCCACTGTGGTTCTTTTTGTAGAACTCTTCTACCTCGGGGATGAGATCTTCTAATTCCGTGGGCAGTGACACAAAAACTTTTTCAGAACTTCTTGACCAAGCCCCAGCATTTAAAATTTTTATATTCACAGAATCAGCTGTGCAAAAAACAACAGTCAGACAATACTGAAACAGTACATTGGAATTGAAGTCATAACTAGACAAAAGCAAAACAGGCTCTGGTAAGATAGCACAGGAGAAAGAAACTGACAGCATAATTCCATGCTGCAGTTAAGGACGTAGCTTGGCTCCATGTAACATGAGAAACATTTTTAAAAGGAAGAGTACCTGGTAGGGCCAGTTTATTATTTTTGTGCATTTCCTTGAAGGCTTGGTTCAGATCTTCCGATACTTTGATATCCTGGAACATTCTCGCAAGCTTATTTACATAATCTGCTGGCATACCCACTTCCTGTATAAAGAGACTGCAAATGAAGTCTAGGCACAGCAGGAACCTAGAAGTAATTACCCTCCATTTTTCCCAAACATAGTTAATTCAAAAGTTATAACCTGTAGTTAAAAACACAACACACACACACACACACACACACATACACACATGCTTAACAGCTACATTGGGCTTGTCAGATGTGGGAAACCAGAAGGTCTCAAGGTGGTTGAAGTAGTATGTATATAGGTTTAAATATGGTAAACACCAGTTAGTATGCCTTAGTACCTATTACACCTGGCAATACCCAGTGATTAACTCAGCACATATAACACACCATATCTGATTATTTCACTTATGTGAACTGCATAACTAAATAAATCAGTGATGGCCAACTTCTTGTTGGGAGCTGGATTTTTCCCTGGACAAGTCACTTGGGATTGGATTTCTCACCCCACCCACTGCCCCCACCATGATGTTGTTTCTTCCACTTGCACGCAGCTTGGCCAGAAGAGAGTTTGGCCCTTCAGCCTCAAGAAGTTAGTAGACATCCCTCCCTTCAGGAAATGAGGAAACCTGAAAGCCTTCAGGGAGACTAGCCCCCAAGGCATCATCAGCACAAACACCTCCAGGGTGACCATTCTTTTCTTGAAGGAAGGGGTGATGTAAGTGTATGGGGGGGTGGAGTTGTCATATCATCATAAGGATGTTAATCCAAATAAATTAGGAATTCCTCAGTTTACAATAAAACAAGAGCTTGCAGAATAAACACCACATGCATAGGTGTTATGAAACAAAGCTGGTAGTTTTCAATATATATAAACTCAAACACACACACACACCGCTTTTTTAGGACAGGCGTTCTACAACACAAGCCCTATTTACTGAGTAGTGGAAAAGATCCTAGGAGGTAGGCCATGAATATTTTATGACTAAAATAGTCAAAGTATTTGTGATTTTTAATTCAAGGGTCTGCTTTCTAAGGAAGAGAAAAGCCAACATGATTTGATGTACTTACTCTCAGCCATTCAACCATGTTCTCTTCTATTTCACTGTCCGCTGATATATCCAGTATAAGACGTCTCGTTAAGTGAGCTTTGTGGTACCTCATGAAAACATCTTTGTTCTGTACATACTTGAGTACCAATAACTGTTTTAAAAAACATTAGACAAGTTCAGCGGCTGACATTAACATATGTTGTCACTGCACAGCAATCATGAGATGGTAAACTCATGCCTTCAAATGTATCTGTTTAGGAGCAGTCATGCTCTATGAAACTACTACATATATCAACATGTTTATTTAGTCATCACCGAGGAACGAATAATTTTAATAACATATCATTTCACTTTTAATTGAAACCTTCTGCAACTTCTCCTTTTGATCAACAGCCATATCTAATCTAGCAAAAAGACCATACAATCATATACAGACATTAGTGTGCACTGCTTAAATTTTCTAACATGAAAAGCAACAGGAGTTAAACATGATTAAGTCTGTTGCCCTAAACCTTGATAAACAGGGTCTCTTTGTAATTATTCATTAATGATGGGAAAGGGTCTGAAGCCCAGGTTAGTATAATTTAGCACCCATCCCCCACCCCTCCACACCATGGGTTGGATCCAGGGCAACAAACATGTGACATCTGAGTGGGAAAAAGATACAACCCCACCAGTAAAGCAGTCTTCACTGGGCTATAAGAAGCTCTGGAAAAAAAAGAAACCAAAATGTGCCTAGGTAAAATACTGGGCTCATAATAAATAATGGAAGGAGTACTCCAACAACTTAATAAGGTTTTTTTTTTCCTCAGAAGAACACTACAAATAAGAAATCAGCGTTCCAAGTTAGCACTATGAGAGCAGTGACTCTTGTGTCAAGATAAAGCTATCCTGGATCAGAATTAACCTCCTAAGATAAAATTTACTCCTTGGTTCCAACAGACTCCTGCACTGGTTTCTAATGGATCCCTTTTTTTTTTTTTTTTTGGGGGGGGGGGGAGTACACACAGGAATGTATATGCTGTGCATTCACTACCACCCCCACTTCAAAACCAGAAAAAATGACTCCAGTGCTCTTGAAGTGGTTTAATGATACAAGCTAGATGCTACTTTACTTTCCCTACCCTATTTTGAGAGGTTGTTGGGGACAGAATGGACCCTACGCAGCGTAGGTATTTGATAATTTACTTCCTATTCATTTCAACAGGGGTAAGTCAGACCCCTGATAGTTAAGTTAAATAGGATTTTTTAAATTGAAAGTTGGGGGAAGGGAGGAGAAAGCCCATACTTGTTGAGGGGTACGTGAAGTATGAAGTGGTTCTGGTTTGATAAATCAACTATTTCGAACTGCTGGGGTCCACAGCAGCCCTACTAATTTGGAAGGGTTAAGCTAATGGAATAATCTGACAGCTGCATGCCTTTAAAGTCAAATAAAGAAAATAAGGCCTGTGTCTACTTTCCTGACAGTAAGGGCCACTGAACTCAATAGGACTCGATACTTCTGAGTAGTAGTAGTAGCAGCAGTGAGCTAGACTGTTTGTAGACAGTTTTGTCAGTCTGTGACACTGTGCCCCCAGCTGGCAATTACCTTAGGGACAGGACCAGTGCAGCACTAAACTCTATCATGACTGGCCACCCCTTCTTATTAACCCAGTGTTATCGTTAACGTAGCACGTCCATAGCGTTTTTGAAGGCAGCCTGGTGGAAAGGCATTCATGGCAAATCACAACCATGACATTTCTCCCAAATAAAAAGTCAGAAACATCATAGGGACATACCACTTCCTTAAGCTTTGCTTCAATTTCTTCAGAGGTTAGTTTTTTGCTTAGCGGTGTTTTCCTTAACAACATGTCACAATAATTAGCAAGTAGTTCCGGGCACTTGGACTCTGGCTGTGTTTTTAATCCAACACTAGAGAAACATGACAAGTAGTTGTCACAAGATTATATACAGCAACCTCCAATACTAGGTTTCACACCATTATACAAACACAGGCCATTGCTAATAATTAAGGGAGGGGTGGGCTCCCCCAATAAAAGAGCAAACAGTTTCACACATATTTTTAAAACTTAATCTGCTTTTTTTCCTCTTAAGAATTCATATGTTACTTCACAGACGTAATTACAACTGAACACAGTAATTTGCATAAACACGTTGACAGAAGAAACCGTACTCAGAAAGCTACAGAAAGCCACTGCAGCGTATATGAGAGATGAATGCTTGAACGACAGCCTAAAAGAATGATCTGGACAATCTCCAAACCATCACAAGCTGTGCGTGCTTTAAATCCCAAGCCTACTATTAAGTGAAAAAGGAGAAGTTACAATAGAGAGACTGTACAGAAAAATGAAGCGTTCTCACAAAGTGGGAACCCTTCTGGAAATCCTCTAAAGATGTCCTCTTTCAGCTTCTAAATTAGGACAGTCTAAATTGTGGTAAAAGACTCAGAAATTGTATTGTTCCAAGTATATAAACCTGATGAGATATTTCAAGCAGTATTCTATCAATTCAATGCTTGCATGGTCATGGCAGGAGACTGAATATTGGTACTCTGACTGAAGCTGAATCCTGAAACTGAAGGCCTGGGTTATGCCAGAAGAGGGGTAGAGTTTTAAAATTGTTCTGTTCAACTGCTTTTCATTCAATTTTAACTGGAATAATATTTATCATCATCAGTGTCCAAAGCACCTCATACATGATCTCAGTAATTTTGACAACCTGTAAGGTAGGTTAGTATTATCTCCATATTGTAAGGGTGGGGTGGGAATAGGACTCAGTGTACTCAGGCTGATAGTGGCTTGCCTATGGCCACCTAGTGAGACCTGAGTTAGTGACTTCCCAAGCTCTCACACACTGATATTACCAATTCACCAGTTCTAATTTTACAATGATTTTAATCTCAAGTTTGAGATGAGGCAGGCTATACCCCTGAATTCAAATGCGTGGATCGCATCCAACTGTGCCCCAGCACTAGCGCTATTGACGTTGCACTAATATAAACCACTGCTTGTGCAACGTAACTAGCACTTACTAAGGCAATTGGGAAAAGTGATATATCATATCAGACTGCCTCTGATATATCATATCGCATAAAATACATCAGACTGCCTCTGACAATCTTTAGAATAGACCTTGAAATTCATAGAACAGCAGAATGTAGACAAGCACTCTCGCTGACCCAGTTTCGTACGTAATTACAAAGCATGGTTTAATTAATCATGGTTTGCTATTTAAGTCATGGCGGGTTGAAGACAAAGGTGGCTTTTACAAGGATTAAACAACCCATGGGTTATGTGAGGTTTGTTTAACTCTCACATAAGCCACGCTCACATAAGCCACCCTCGCTGGGTTTGCACGACACAATAAGCCATGGCGACCTCCCACCATGGCTTGAATATTCAAAAGGGCGGCTGGCACACACCGCAACCCAGCATGGCTTATTTAATCATAATTTGCAAGAACACCATGGGATGCTGCAATTGTGCAAACCTGGTCATAGTTTGTTGTTGGGTTGTGAACTGTGGGTTGTTTAAACCATGGGTTGCTGTTGCATGTGAACCGAGAATCATGGGTTGTTTCTCCAGGCTACAGAGGCAGTGGGCAAGAACAATTAAAAAAAAAAAAACACCAACCTCTTTACATGCTAGTACTGCAGGGCCAAAAAGCTAGTTGGGATGCAGGGAGGGAGCCGGCGAAGGAGGAGGGAAACAAACAACCCAGGGACTGAGAAAATAAACTATGGTTTGTTTGCCTGTCTGCCAGACCAACCCGGGGTAGGGCAACAAATCATGGGTTAGTGTTACATGAGAACCAGGCCACTTGCTTAACAATTGTTTTCCATGGAGACTCAAAGCATGACCATCTTGCAAAAGAAAAATTTCCTCATTTAGGTTGGGTTTTTTGAATCAACAGTATTAAATTAATTGAGTAGAGATGTTTGAAATTATATTTAATTTAATTTTATTTGATTATTTTACATATGTTTGACTACAAAACAAGCAGTAAAAATACACCCTGCATTTAGAAAATAAGGGCTGTATTCAACAAGAGCTAATTATCAATTCAAAACATAATGATTTGCTTAGTCAATTTCAAACCAAATGCCATTAGTTTTAACTATGTATTCAAATAACTTACCCCTTCTGTTTCAGTGGTAATTCAAGTTTAAATATGGTAGCATCATTAACAACTGCCTTATATGCCTAAATAAAATAAAACAATTCTGTTATCACAGGAACAAGTTCTAGAACAACATGCAATTTAAAATCTTCACCCTTCCTTTTCAAAGGCCTAGTTCAGGCATATCACTGGGCCAATTGTCCTCACGTGTGCGTCCTCACTTGATGGTTTTAATGTTAGGTTAGTGTTAATTGGCTATACTACTTCTGACATCATTGTAAAATAAGCCACTGCTGAACAGGAAATGGAGGGGGAATTCTGCATGGATTGTGGGGAGGAGAGAAATAGCGTACAAGCCTGCAGAACAATCCCAGTCACCAAACTGGCTCAGTGTAATTAATTAATTAATTAATTAATTGCATTTATATCCCGCCTTTTTTCCTCTTGCAAGGAACCCAAGGCGGCTTACATGATCCTCCTCTTCTCCCTTGACTGAATCAGCTAAACTGTGGATAGAATTTTCTGTTTATTTAGAAGCAAAACATTTGTGCTGCTTGCCTTCAATAACCTAGTAATAATATATCATAGGAATTCCTTAATTGGTGGTGGTATTCCCATCATTAACTGTACAATTATATGATTGCATTTACTTCAATATGTAAAAATCTTAAGATGACACCCAAATGCCTAGCTTTTTATTATACTTTTTATTTATATCAGGCAAGTTCCATAAACATCAACAATAGTTTCTAGACTCAGTATAAAAAAGTTAACAAAGGCTCGACTGAATTTATAACAAACCTTATCTCTAGCAGTAAGAAATCTTGGGTCATCTTGAAAAGCTTCTTTAACCAGCTTGCTAAATCGATTAAATAATGTAAGCAATTGTTCTACATACTTTTCAGAATCCTAAAAGTTGAAGAAGCAAAGCAACAAAAAATAAAAAGCCAAATCTGTGAGGGAAAAATAGCAAGTGTTCATTAATCAGTAACACAGGTAAACTATACTGGTTTTCTGTGAATTGCTTATCCCAGTGCTTTTAAGCCTAATGCAAAACTTCAACAGAGGTACCAAGCTCAAAACTGATACCTTCGCTAGATTTTTTGAAGCACATTACCAATTGTAACTTTTGAAATCGGTAACCACAACTGGCATTAAACCAGGATTGCAGGCAGGGAATTGCCACATGAAAATGGAGGAAGTGCATGAGGCCAAGGCTTCTGACTCTCATTCACATTATATCCAAACTGCCCCTCAACTGCACACTATGTGCTAGTTTTGAATGAACAATTGGAAGGCAAAGGCATGGTTAAATATAACTATAATTATATCTGGTACAGGGGATCTGTTGAGCCAGTATGGCACCAGGTCTTTTAATATTTCCAACTCCTAGAGACTCAGCCTGGTGTCAAGCTCACTAATTAATCTAAACACAAATTTTAGTTAGCAATAAAAGGTTTAATTGCTTAATAACACTAATCAATTAAAGCTTACATCTTTAATATCATGAGATTTTAAATACTGATAATTTTAAGAGGGTGGTATTTCCCTACTATATGTAGTAACAATTTCGCATTAAAATTTCAGAAATTTAAGATTTAGTTTGGCAAGAGTCTTGATGTTTCTTGAAAGCTCTCTTTAACAGTAAAGGATAAAGGCAAGAAATACACACTTACAGTAGTAATAGTTTCAGCAGCTGCTACCATATCTGCTAATCCAGCACTAACAATATGTTCTTCCAAATCTTTTAGCATAGGCTCTATTCCATTAGGAACTTTATCCATCAATGAAAACATTAAATGCAACTCTGGAGATACAAAATGTTGACGAAGCCATCAGTCAATTCATACGTAGCAAGGAACGTGGAAGCTTTATATAAAATTGTAAATGTGTTCTGTTCATGCTCCACAAACTACTGAGGGAAATTCTACAAACATTTATTTGAGATTATACACTGGGCTTATTCAAACTTTAATGCTGGCTCCTTGCAAACCATTGTTTCTAGCCTTAAGAACGTTTGCTCTCTTCTCCTTGAACCAATTTCCCCTTTCCTTTTCCAACAGTAAATATGGTCTTGCATTAAATATACACCAGTGCAAATCATGGTTAACCCAAACCAGGATCCTTGTAAACCAGACATTAAAACAATGATGAACATGAAACCATAGTTAACTCCTGGAAGGAAAGGAAGAGGGGAAATTGCTCTGGAGAAGAGAGAAGTGTAGGGGAGGGAGAATGCCTCCTGAAGGCTGGCTTCTGATTTGCAGGCTACGGTCAGCAGGGAGTTGGCATTATAAGGATGGATGGATTAGTCTAATTCCAGTTTGTGCCACTTTTGTAATTTTCAGTGTCAAGTCCATTCCATCCCATTTTTGCAGATGTCTATAGCTGCTTGGAGCAGCTGGCAAGTACAACTGCTGCCATGCACTCAAAAGTGGATCTGCAAGTGCCCGTGAGAAGGATATGACATGTTTTTGCACTGTAACCAACAGAGACATTCATCCCTACCCCCAGTTTCTCAGGTCAATTGGGTTCTAATTCGCACATTAGTCCAGGAGGTGTGGATCAGGTGAGTTCACCTAGGAATTTGGATCCAACAAATCCTCACTTATCCCCATTATATATACACTAGCCCAGTAAGGCAAGCGTTCAGTGAATCACTCACATGAGGAGATGGGGGGATATCATTATATGCTACAAAAGACAACCAATGCTTACAATACCCAACTACCTTCGCAGGAATATTCACTGGCTTACTTTACAAGCAGAGTATCAGAGAGAGGTGAAACTGTGGGGGGAAAGCACCAAAAGCTTCCACAAGACTATGCAGTGAAATTCACTGCAATAGCCCAGGTTCTTTATTATTGCAAGTTCCCATAAAGCCTCACTCCCCCTGAGAGCTGAAAGTTATACTTGTACAAGGTTTGGTATTTTACTATATTCAGCTTTGGAACAGTACCAAATGGCTGCTGTCAGGATAAGGAGCCAGACATAGTTTTAAGGTCAGATACCTTTTGAATTCCCAGGCCTAACTACTCACACTGATACTCTGAAAGCTAGAGATCCATCCTGAACAACAAGCAAATTCTTCAAAACATAAATATTTCCATTTTCTCTGTTACACGGTATGGATTATGTAACCTTAATATAAACTGAAACACTAGGACAAAAAAGTTGTGTTTCTCCAATTAGTTTTTTCTAAATTACACACATGGATCATCATTTTTAACAACTAAAATGATATCCCTTGTCATCAATATAAATTTTGCCAAAAAGATGCATAAATTAATAGGATTCCCAGGGCTTAATGATACACTCCCTTGTTTATCTAAATACCACAACCCGAGTAAAGCTGACAGATCTTCAAGGCTTATTAAATACAAAGAGATGCATGCGGCACTGTGTAATACAGTATGGCAGTGAAGTGGGTTGCATGTCCAAGTACCACTGCAATAACATCTATTCAGGAACATCAAAGCTACACACTGAAACAGCTGCACTGAGTGGATGTAATACAGAATGCTGGACTAGGAGCAGGGAAAACTGGGTTCAATCCCCACTCAGCCATTGAATTCAATGAGTAAGCTTGGGCCAGTCATCTACCTTGTGGGGAGAGCAATCCTATGGCCCCTAGACAGTATCTAAGGGACCATAGGATAGTTTGGATTCTTGGATCCCAGTCCGAGTTATGATCCAACCTTGGACCCAGGAGTCCAAGCTCCCTGTCCAGAAGGAACTGCAGAAGGAACTGCACAGGCTGCCTCTCTTGAGCTCGCAAAAGCGATCTCAGAGAGGAGGAAACGGGGCGGTTCTGCAGGTGGGAAGGGGACTGGGGAAGCAGAGATATAAGCTATCCCCAGCTTCCTTCCCTTCCCCTCCACAGAGCCCCAGCTGGACAGGCAAAAGTGCCCCTCTAGCAAAATTGCAGAGCGTGAGGAGCAGAGCAGCGAAGATCACCTCCACATGCCTCCTGCTCCACATAGGGTGCCCACCAGGCTCCAAGTTTAGAGGCTGACGGGCATCCAGATAGGATTGCACCCTGAGTTGTTTTTTGAGGATAAGGGTGGGGGGAGAATAATTTTGTACACTGCTGTGATGTCCTTGAAGACCAGAATAAAAGTAATAACAAAAAACATCTATAAAAATCTCTATAGGGTAGCAAGCAAATTTTAACTCGCTCTACTTCAAATTGTATTTCTTGTGCACCTCTCTTACAAAGCAGAAATATACATCAAATGTATGTTTATTCTGTCCATACCAATCTAATGGGGGGGGGGAATGTTAATCTTCACTTACTTTCTGTTTCATTTCGTTTGATCATGCCTTGGCATTCAGCTAAAATTGTCTCCTTAAAAGATGTCACCAGAGCATTCACACAGCATTCCATAAGCTGAAAGGTAGTAAGGTAATCATTAGTATACTTAGGATAGTGCTGTTTTTACGAACTCATTAACTGAGTTCGGTTGATCCTCTATTGTTTGGAGGATCAGGAACAAGCCCTTCTCCCACATTTTCTTTCTCCCCTTGTGCAAGGCTTTAATCAATTACTGTAACTTTTGATCATGCCACAGTATGCTCCTATAGGCCACCTGGGCCACCAAACTAGTTTGAACGAGCCCTCTAAACTAGGACTGCAAACCAGGATCATACCGTGCTTAGAAATTTTGATTTGGTGATCTTGCTCAAACCATCCTCTGAATTTGGCTATTACCTATGTAGGGGTGGCAACTTAACTTTTGGACTACAACTCCCATTATCCATGACGATAGGCCATGTGACTATGGAAGCTGAAGTCCAAAACATCTGGAGGGCACCAGGTTGCCTACTTCTATAGAATTACAGTTCTAGAAAAATACAGATGCCCAGTATAAGCCAAATTTAGGATTTATCTCTTATGGTAGATGCAATTATGTCTACACATTTTGACTAATGGGAGTTAAAACAATAGCCATATAGGTCATGTTTACTCAAACATAAGCTACACTTATTTCAGTGAGATTTAATTCTGAGCAAACATGCTTAGAATTGCTTGTTAACCCCTGTAATCCATCACAAATACAATTATTTCCTAGATTAGCAAGTTCATATCAAATACGTACAGCATAAAATAGTATGCACCGCATGAATAGTCCCACTTGTTCTACTCTCAAGTCTACAAGACCATATTACCTACTCTAATATGCTGAAAGTAATTATTAGGGATGGCAGAGAATTCCACCACGGATCTCGGGGAGGCCGAATGCCAGTGCATTCGGCCCCCCGAAATCTGTGGCGGAACGGCCTGCCACCCCCCGCCACCCCCGCGGATCCCCCCGGGACGAGACTTACCTGGGGCGGATCTTCCGTAGCCGCCGCCATTTGCATACGCGGGGTTTTGTTTGTTTGTTTTTTACCCAGAGCCCTCCACAGCCAGAAATCCGGCTGCGGACAGCTCTGGCCTGGCCGGGCCTGGCCGGCTGCTCTGCGGAGCTGCTGCGGAGCACAGCTGGCCGCGGAGGATTCCAGGGGGGAGGAACAGAGCGCCTCCCCTCTTGGCCAGGATTCCGGGAGGAGGGACGGAACGCCTCCCCCCCCCACCATCAGCATAATCCGCGAAAGGTAAGTGATTTTCGTACATCCCTAGTAATTATACACAACCCTACAGCGAGGACTAGAACCCAGATCTCTAGGATGACAGACCAGCCATCTACACCAGCATTACACTGTGGCTTTTAGTTAAGTCTATAGATATTATACTAAAATCAACTGTATGAGAATACTTGTTTTTTTAAAAAAGGCTTAAATAACAGGGTTCAAATACATGCTAATCTGATTACTTCTGGGGTTTCATCATGGAATTATCATTTTCCTCCTCAAGCCAGCACAAACTAGGTCTTAAATGTAAGCACATTTTACAGTGCAATCTTATTCAGCTGTTCATCCACTGAATTCCCTGGTATCTATTCCCACGTAAATGGATATAGAACTGAAGCCATTAGCATCCAAGAAGTTACTCCAGCAAATGTAAAGTTCTATTCAAGGGAGCAGAGCTCAATACTATACACCAAAAAATCTTTTCATTCCACAGAATCTGAATTCTGGTACTTATTAAGGTGGTTGTTCATATGGGGAGGGGGGCAATATCAGGTGAAAGAATCATGTTTTCTTCAGAGAACAAGGCCTTTTATCTTTCAACACAGACCACAGGCAAGAAACACCTAACTTCATGATTTGTGTCATGACTAGAAGGCAATATGTAAATTTGTTGTCTTTTACTTCATGCAACAGATCTCTCTGCATGGAAATGGCAACCATTCTCCAGATCAAACATATGGAATAGAGAACTATTTTTGACCTTGCAGCATTTCTGCTTTTAATTGCTCAGACTTTAGATCTACTTTAACTGCAATTACCTCAAATATAACTGGATAAAAAAAGGTTACAGTGACACTAAAGGTTACAGTGACACTATTCTTTTTTTTTTGTAGAAAAAGTTTCTTGATTTAATAAAACTTTTAACGTATGAATTCATGCCGCTATTAAGACAATACATGATTTACTTACTATATACATATCTACAACATATTCTTACCGCTTCTACAGAGTTACATTCACGCCTGGTTTCTAAATACCGTAGTGCTCTTTTTTCTTCTTCCTTTAGTTTAGCGTCTGCCTGTGCAGAAGCAAAACAACCATCACTTAAAATATTAACATTTACAGAACAAATACCTCCACGTGAACACCTTTTCACTTACATATTTCATATAATTCTGTACACCATTTTGCTGCAAATACGTAGGGGCTTGAGTTCTATAAAATCGCTCTGTTGAATCAAGGTACGCTTTTTCAAAATTATCCCGATAAATCTGGAGTTTATCATCAGGATTGGAACACAGATTAACTGTAACGAGAAATATCACATTCAGATCTTTCTTTTGGGACTTCTCATATGAA
This sequence comes from Heloderma suspectum, assembly GCF_057233095.1. NCBI lineage: Eukaryota > Metazoa > Chordata > Lepidosauria > Squamata > Helodermatidae > Heloderma > Heloderma suspectum. Next base: position 30,189,724 of record NC_139460.1, on the reverse strand, counting down.
GAAACACACTTAATCTTCTCACTTAAGAAAATGAGAATATCCAAGGAACAAATCTTATAATAATCTGAACATAAAGGGCAGTATCTAACACAGCACTACCAGTAATGTAAACGACGCTGTGCTAAAGTAAATGATCTCTACTGCAATTTCTTCACTGGTGGCTCCCAATCACCTCAAGTTCAGCTCTCTGTCTCTCTCACTCACTCCCTTTTTGCAGTAGCTGCTTACTCTCAGCAGGGGCTCTCTAGCCTTGCCTTGTTTACTTTAGTGGTAGGCCACTTGCTGTTATCTGGGCTAGGAGAAGAGACTTCAGGGGTTGGGAGTCAAGAGACCTGCTGCTTTAAGGTGCAGTGTATGTCCATGTGTGAAATAAAGGCGCAATCAGCCAATTAGCTGTGGTGGGGGAGGAGCCAAGAGCAATGTGACAGGCTAGCCAGTGGTGCACTGCACAGGTGCTAGAGCAGAAACTGAATTCACACGTGAGAAAGCGAGCAATGTGGATCTGCTCTGTGAGATTTCGCAGCACAGAGCGATCGCTCAGTATTGAGAAAAAGATCCATCCCAATCCAAGGACCAAGTGAGCTTGTCAGAATTTGCCCGCCTGGCAAGTCCTTTCTTAGATGATGACATTGTATCGTCTTGATATGGTTATGCTGCCTTGAGAGGTTCCACCCTTAAAGCCAGCCTATAAATAATTTCAGATAGAGAGGGATGGAGGAGAGGCCTGAAAAGGCCTCCAACCAAGTCCTGTGCACAGCATTGCCACCAGACTGAGGTGGGGGAGAGGAAAGCCCCCCACTCACCTATGGCCCAGGAAAAGCCCTGAAGTGGCCTCAGTGATGGTGCCAGGAGGGTAAGTGTCTCCTGCCTGAAAAATAGTGAAGATCACTGCTTTAGTGAAACACCAACAAGGTTCGCTGGCACACTGAGTTTTCCAGGGACACCTGTTGCACCGGCCAGTGCTATTGACTTCTGCTAGAGACAGTTTATGCTAGCGCAATGTCATTAAGCAGTAGTGCTGCACTGGATACTCCCCAATATTATTACTCCTTAGATCTCTGCCTAACAAGTAATTTATGAAGGAATAAAACTGTTTGGGAGGCCATTTTACACCTTTAAAAAAAATCAGCAGCTAAGCTGAATATTTTAGTATTATTTTGCATGGTTATATGCATACCTATCAACTCAGTTTCACTCACATACTCATTCCATGGAATTCATTTTCCAGATTCTCATGGCATTTGTCTATGAAAAAGCAACAGTGATATGAATCTTAAGATCACTGCAGATAGACGTGTCTAAGGCAATCCTGTATTTACTAAGGTAAAGGGCAAGTTTTAAGCATGAGAAAAGTTTGTCATTTACAAACAGTTTAAACCAGAGATGCAGATTTAAGATTACAACTTTGCATGGCAGTGTAAGAAAAGCAGCTTATTGAATTTGTCCCTGTAACTGCTAAAACCATCATTTTCTGCAGAACTGTATTACTGTCAAGCACATTTAAGAACTGCGCCAGTTGCTAAACTGAAAAGATTACTGGTCTTTTCAGTGTATTTGTCATCTATCCTTTGTCAATACAAATTCTACGTGGAGGCAAGCTTGCCTTATGGTGGTTTGTACATTACAGGGGACGCTGCAGATATGTCCCACATAACAAGACATACCATAAGATTCTCTAACACCAATGACAAGTTGAGAGTCAAATGCTTCCCCTAGCCGTTCAGCATGGACCAGCTTCATTGCACTGTCCTGAAGACGAGTCTTTATATTTGAAAATATGGACTCATTCCAAGTATCTAACATGAGCTACAAATACAATAAGGAAAAAAATATTAGAAAAGCTATGCAGAGATTTTCAAATGGCAACTCGCTAAAATACAGTTCTTAAATTTAGAGGGTCTGGTAAATTTCAGTTTTAGAATAAAACTTCACTTCCTGTTCTGTGACAGAAAATGCCACATGAGAACTATTCATGCAACAAATGTTTTGTTACAATTGTCACACTGTAGTGAGAACTTTTGTTTTGTTTGTTTTTTTAAAAATCTACATTAAGGTATATGGTCACCCTAATAGTAAGGGATGGTATAAAGTAAAAAGTATATTTTAAGGAACTGAAGCTTATCATGCACTCTGTAGCTTACCTTTAACTCAGGAACACATAAAACCCACTACCTCTTCAGAGCACACCCTCACTCATACCGTATGGTGCACGAAGAAGGAAGAAGGCACTGGTGGAGCGCTACGGGCAGGCAATGCCAGGTAAGGGGAACAAGGGAGAGATGTGTAGTATCTGTCCCCTGCTCCGGGCCTGTCCAGAGCCAAAGGATGGCTGGGGGAGGCGTGACCCCATCTTCTGGCCTTCGTTTGCTGCTCTGCAATGCCAGGTCTGTTACCCAGAAAATCTCCCTCATCCATGACATGATCCTGGATGAGGGTGCAGACCTGGCATGTATTACGGAGACCTGGCTGGCCGAGGCTGCTGCTCCAACCCTTGCAGCCATGTGCCCAGCTGGATTTTCGTATACACAGCAGACGAGGGCTGGGGATCGGGGAGGGGGAGTGGCTGTTATCTACCGAGAGTCCTTGGTCTTCACCAGACCCCCTCTCCGGGAGACCAAGGTTGCTGAGTGCATGTACTGGAGGTTGGGCCCGAAGGGCAGTCTGGGGATTCTGCTCGTGTACCGTCCACCCCGCTGCACGACTGACTCCCTGGCCGAGGTGCTTGAGGTGGTCTCTGATGTGCATGTGCAGTCCCCTAACTTACTGGTGTTGGGGGACTTCAACGTACATTCGGAGGCCATCCTTACAGGAGCACCTCGGGACTTCATGGAGACCATGGCCTCCTGGGAGCTGCACCATATTCTAACTGGGCCCACCCATGTAGCTGGTCATGCACTAGACCTTGTGTTTGAATCTGGAGAAGTGGGGAGTGATCTGGAAGTCGGGGGTATATCCACCACCCCCTTGTCATGGTCAGATCACTATCTGGTGACGTTGGACTTCTCGGTTCCACAACCCCTCCACAGGGGTGGAGGACCCATTAAAATGGTCCGCCCCAGATGTCTTATGGATCCAAATGGATTCCTGAACGCGCTTGGGGATTCTCTGGGGCATGCCAACGGCCACTCGGTCGAGACCCTGGTGGGTGGCTGGAATGCCGCAATCACTGGGGCATTAGATCAGGTGGCTCCGAAACGCCCTCTCCCCCTGAACAGGGCTCGGACTGCACCATGGTTCAATCCGCAGTTACGAGCTCTGAAACAGGAAGTGAGATGGCTAGAGCGCCGGTGGCGGAAATCTCGCTCCAAAGACGATCAGACACGGGCTAGAGCTGTATCTTCAGCCTATCACGTGGCGGTGAAGGCAGCAAAAAAGGAATATTATGCTGCCTCCATCGCGTCTGCAGAGTGCTGTCCCAGGAGGCTGTCCCAAGTGGTCCGGAGCCTGGTCGGTCCTGTGGCTCCGGAACCACTGGAGCATTCTAAGGCCTCCTGTGAGGCCTTGGCAAGGCACTTTGCAGATAAAATTGATCAGATTAGGTGTGTTACTCTGCACGCTGTGGATACAGTTAGTGAGCAAGAGGCAGCCTGTGGCAAACCGGTTTTGTGGGATCGGTTCCAGCTTCTTCCTCCTGATGAAGTGGACAAGGTGCTTTCATCGGTACGGCCAACCACCTGCTTACTTGATCCTTGCCCATCTTGGCTCATTATGAGCTGCAGAGAGAGACTGGGTGAGGGGATCAAGGCGGTGGTGAACGCCTCCCTTGAGGAGGGAGTGATGCCATCAGCCCTCAAGGAGGCAGTGATAAGACCGCTCTTAAAGAAGCCCTCCTTGGATCCTCAAGTTTTGAACAACTTTCGCCCAGTCTCAAATCTGCCGTTTTTGGGCAAGGTGATTGAGCAGGTGGTGGCGGTGCAGTTGAAGGCACACTTGGAAGAAACTGATTATCTAGACCCATTTCAGTCGGGCTTCAGGCCTGGGCATGGGACAGAAACGGCCTTGGTCGCCTTGGTAGATGATATGAGGAGGGCTCTGGATAGGGGTGAATGCTCCTTCCTTGTTCTCCTCGACCTCTCAGCGGCTTTCGATACCGTTGACCACGGTATCCTCCTGGACCGCCTGGAGGGGTTGGGCATTGGGGACACTGTATTGCGGTGGTTCCGGTCCTTCCTCTCCGGCAGGTACCAGAGGGTAGCACTGGGAGAGGAGGTTTCGGACCCGTGGCCACTTACTTGTGGTGTGCCACAGGGTTCCATCCTCTCCCCGATGCTATTTAACATCTATGTGAAGCCGCTGGGGGCTATCATCAGGAGGTTTGGGGTGCAGTGTCATTAATATGCGGATGACACGCAGCTCTACCTCTCGCTTAAATCTTCACCAAGGTTGGCCGTAGAATCCCTGTCCAAATGTCTGGAGACGGTGAGCGGCTGGATGGGGAGGAATAGGCTGAAGCTGAACCCTGACAAGACCGAGGTACTTTTGGTGGGAGACAAGAGGAGGTTGGGGGATGTTGACCTGGTGTTGAATGGGGTACGGCTACCCTTGAAAGACCAGGTCTGCAGCCTGGGGGTCATTTTGGACTCCCAGCTGTCCATGGAGGCTCAGGTGTCAGCTGTGAGCCGGACAGCGCTGTATCAACTCCATCTGATACGGCGGCTGCGCCCCTTCCTTCCCGACCATCTGCTCCCATCGGTAGTACATGCCCTGGTCTCCTCTCGTTTAGACTACTGTAATGCGCTCTACGTGGGGTTACCCTTGAAGACGGTTCGGAAACTGCAGCTGGTACAGAACGCGGCGGCTCGCCTGATTAAAGGCAGCCGCCGGCGAGATCACATCACTCCAGTGCTGAAAGAGTTGCACTGGTTACCAGTTGTTTTCCGGGCCAAATTCAAGGTGTTGGTTTTGACCTATAAAACCCTATATGGTTCCGGCCCAGCCTATCTTAAGGAGCGCCTCCAGCAGCACCAGACAGGCCGCTTAACAAGATCAGCCTCGGATGGCCTTCTCTCTGTCCCATCAGCCAGGACAGCTAGACTGGTGGGGATGAGGGAGAGGGCCTTTTCTGTGGTGGCCCCCACTCTGTGGAACTCCCTCCCTAGGGAACTCCGTCATGCCCCCTCTTTAATGAGCTTCCATCGTGCATTAAAAACGCTGTTGTTCAGGCAGGCGTTTGGGGTGGGTTAGGGTATTTTAGAAAATGTTTTTATTGTAGAATTTTATTGTTTTAAACTGTTTTTATTGTGTGTTGTACATCGCCCAGAGTGGCTGGGTGACCAGCCAGATGGGCGATTAATAAATTTAATAAATAAAATAAAAAATAATAAAAAAATTGTCAGTATCACTATGGGTGCAGTACATTTTCATTCCCCAGCTGTGCTATGTATTGGTGCTACCACAGACTCTCTTTGAGATGGTGTTTTATGAAGCCCAGCACTTACCTTTCGTACAATACTGTCTTCTACATTGGATTTCTTGTTGCTGCCTTGTTTTCCCATGAGAGTAATCTCTAACTGACAAAATGGCTTGGGTAAGATATCACACTGTGTGAAGAATTTACGCCACTCTACAATATAGGCTTTTAGCAATGCAGTATCATCTTGGTGGCTCAGAACTCTCTGAAAGAAGAGATGGGCCCAAATGTAAACACATTTATTAAGTATTTCCATTTCATATGTACATAGGGAAGCCAATTCATTGCCTCTTGCCAATTGTGCTTTGGAAGCATTAATTTTTACAAGAAATTTATATCTATGCCATACGTAATTAATATGCAGAGCACTCTGCTATTAGCAATACAGTTTTGCAAGAAAGCTACAAAGATGGCAATTGCCCAGCATTTGCCATGGAAACATAATTAGGATTCTGATGCTCATTCTGTAAGTCACACAGAAATTATGCCTAAGCCTCAGAAGTCAGCAAGCCATTGAAGCAAATGATCCAATACCATTCAAAACAGCAGCTCATATACTTTGTGACACAATCCTATGCATGCTTACTTGGAAGTATGTGCCAATGAATTCATGGTACTTACTCCCTGGTAAGTTTGCACAGGATTGGAGCTATAGCCTTTCACAATAAATGTATTTATTTTTCAGTGTTGTGCCTTGATAGTTCTATTCTAAATAGGCAAGTTAAAACAGGTGAATTAATAGAGTGTCATGGGAGATGTCAGCATCAAGACCGTAAACATATAAATATCAAAAAGTGTAGTGAGCTGCCAAGTATTCCAGTATTCTTAAAAGTTAAACACGAACACAGTGATGAAATAGGAAATGCATCAAAAAGAAGTACAAGAAGGAGTCCTTGACATTACAGTTTTAGGATAAAATTTTCATTACTATTTAAGTGATCCAGAAGCATAATTACTATCAACAAGAGTTGTACACTTGGGCAGCAAGACACAGGCACACAGGTTTCTATACAGAACATACTTAAAGGCTAATCCAGTGTACGTTTGGCCAGAGGTTAAGTCCCACTGTGTTCTTTGGGCTTACTCCCAAGTAAGCATGCTTAGGATTATTTATAGCATACACTTCGTTTTAGGGAGCAATCCTATTGGGATAGGCAGCTGCCTCCGAACTCAGAGACAACTGTCTAGACAATGCGGGGTGGGAGGAGCATGGAGGGGAACTTCGCCTCTGCGTTCCAGCCGCCCTGCATTTGCAGCTAGACAGCCAATTTCAGTTGTCTAGTCGCGGGACTTGAGAGCGGTGGGGGGAGGCTAGATGACACATAGGACTCCTCGCTCCCCAGAACACTCTCTTTTGCCCAGCTCCGCACTGCTCTTCCGAGCACAGAGCCCGGGTACAATCCGTGCTGACTACAAGAAGGTGGGGCAGGAGATGGAGAGGCGGTTTTCTAGGAACAAACTTCAAAGCACTGGCTCCAAGGCTGGTTCTCAAAAACCGAACAATCCTATGGCCGTCTAGATGCTGTCTCACGACCATAGGATTGCACCCTTAAAGGTTCAGATATAGGCAACTGGTTTACATATAAGGACATGTCAATTTGAACTTCCACACAAATACCTACTAGACAGGAATCCCCTATTCTGAAATCTTTATCCAAACACAAATACGAAATGAAGTACTGTAGCAACAGTCTTTCTACCACCTTAGCTACTTCTTGAAGGCTAAAGATCATTCTACCCAGGAAGTAACTTTTAAACTGCATTAAGCCATCAAAGAAAAGATTTTGTCCTCTCCCCATCCATTTCTGTAACTATCTATAAGGATTGCTTTGATGCTAAATTTTGCTTTCAGTGTTATGCTTTCATTTATAAAGTAAAAGAGGCAAATGAATGAAGATTCATAGCCTTGCCAAAGATGACTCCATAGCATTATTTACCTGTCCCTATTGCTCTTAATATTACTAGGAAGGGGTCAAGAAGCACAGCCAAGAAGCACAGAAGCAATATGCTCATAGGCTAAGATCAACACCTATAGTAACATTATTAAGTGGTTACAAGGAGCCTACACTGGAATGTTGACAATTAAGAACACTACTAATAATTATTAGAGCTAATAGGCACTAGAGTTAGCTGCCTGGGAATGCTTGGCATTCTCCTTCCTTGGAGCCTTTCAAGAAAGGATTGAACAGGCATCTGTCAGGGATGTTTTTCACATAAGTACAGAATATATTGGGCACAGAATGCAACTTCCTGAGAATCTCAGCTTTCATTTTTAAAAGCAAGTTTACAGTCCATATGGTTGTGAAAATACAGATATGGATGATGGCTGGTGACATATTAGAAGTCAGAAGTTGCAGAATAAGATCTGTAAAAGTCAGGGAGGAGGGCTTCAGGACTGTCTAGTTCCTCGCAACTCCACATAACTAGCAGATGGAAATTATAGTAAAAATTCTACTACTACCTAGGATCTGTATAGCACTTTAGAGTGCTCAATTTTTTCCATATGCATTACCTTGCTATAATATCTTGCTATAACAATGAACTTGTAAATTTAGTATTATTTTCCCTATTGTAGATGGGGTACTAAGGCAGAGAGGGATTGGCTTACCTACGGCCACCTGGGTTCATGGCAGAGGTGAGATTCAGACTGGGGACTTCCTGAGTCATAGCTCAGTCTCTCAGCCATTAAACTGCACCAGAATAAACTATACGGAATGGTAAAAAAGAAATTCTGTCAATACACCTACAGGGTTGGATCTAGATCACATTAGTCACACTTAGACTCCATTGAAATCAATGGGACTTCAGTTAATTATGACAAACTTCTTCCATTTATTTCAGTGTGACTAACTTGGTCTGGATCCAAGCCATGATTTACCGAGGTCAGAGCTGTGCTTGTTTTTTCAGTGGAGAGTACATACCACTCTGTCTGTGGGGATATGGATGAGGTGACAAATCACATTTGTTCCAGTTCTTAGTCCGAAGTTGCATGTTAGGCAATATAATACTACCTGAATTTTTGCAAACTACCAACATCAGAATAAATTATTTACACTCTAAGACAATCTTGAAAGAAAAGCATCTACTTGTTGACAATGGAAAACTTACTGCTTGTGCTTGTTTAATAAAATCAAGGATGTCTTCTTTCAAAGCCTGGTGTATTTTTGCTGGACCTTTATCATCCCACAAACAAACTCCATGCACATCCCTAGAAAATATGCACATTCAAGTCAGGTCAAAATAATTTCTGAACTTTTACCTATACAGGTTAGTGATAAATGGTCACTTAATAACGTGCTAGAAAAAACATACATGGTCCTCAAAGAAACTAAATGAAATACCAATAGAGTTTGCGAGTGTCTGGGAGGAACAAGGCCACACATTACCCTTTCCAATACATCACTTCATACAGACAGATTAGCACAGACAAATCTATAAGCATGTTATTAATGTCTGAAGTTAATCAATTTACAAAAGAAGAAAAAAACGAATACTACTCTGCATTGTATCTTTGGGCAGTATCCAACTGCGGACTTCTACACACAGCCAGCCCTGGTCCACAAGCAGCCCCTACTACTTGCGATGTAGCACTTCTGGGGGCAAGCCCCCCAAAGAGCAGAAACACTCATTTCTGGAAGGGACAGGGCTCCAGCATTTTGGAGCTTGCCCCTGGAAATGCTATATTGTGTCACGCAAGTGGTAGGGTCCACTTGCGGACCAAGGCCAGCAGGGCTGGCCACACGCAGAGCAGACCTCATGGGGCTAGCTGCATGTGGAAGGCCCCAACTGGATACTGCCCATTCATTTACAGGAGTATTCCTAATACGTGTGCATAGGACAATGGATGATACCAGCCTAGAATACATAACTTTCTGGCACATGACACCAACCCCATATATATAAAGGGGGAATGGTAGCTTAGTACTAGACCACATACTTTTATATATAATGTACCAGATTCACTGCCTGACATCTTCAGAAGAAGGTGCATTGGTAGCAAGTATTAGACAGACCAGACTTTGGCCCTAGAAGAGCCACTACCATCAGCATAGAAGAAGGGCCTGCAATTGGGAGTCTGTGTGCAAACCCTGCTCCCGCAAGATGTTCTGACATCCTCACCCCACCCCCAACTGCCAATCACCCTCCCTGCTTCAGATTTCCAACAACTTGAAGAGCTGAAGAGGAAGAATCCTCCCCTCACTAGCCAGGCTGGGTCTCCACACGTGCGTGTGCGTGTTCCACAAATAATTCCGGAAATCCATTTTTTACATGTGTAATTGCAGTGCTGTCAAAAGCTGGATCTTAGATTTGAGCAGGCAAGACCATAGCTTTACTAATTGTTCTTTTCAGCATATTTTTATCTTTGAGTTTACCACTGATTAGGATTTAGAATTCTACTGACAGCAATAGCCTGTGCTATACAAAAATATTTATTGTCCAAGCATTTTACTACAGTAAAATTACTTGAATAAGGAATTTGGAAGCATCACACATCAATGCATGGCAATTTATTTTAAGTACACAGAAATCCCAAATAAATCACTGAAGCTTTATTACTTTTCTAATTTTCAATGCCAATTACCAGCAATTTAGAAAACAAATACTTGTTGGGAGAAATCTATTGTAGGGTCTTTCTTTGAACAATTGTTCCAGCAAGATATCACAGATCAATACCATAGCTATATTCCATTCCATTGCCCAAGAACTGCAAGTTATAGAAGTTACTTACGAAAATAGATCAAACCACTGTTGTTTTGTCACAGATTCCTGGCGTAAAAGTTTCAGAACAATGGGGCGCATGAAATCCCATTTGTCTTCAAACTGAAGTGAACCTTTATTCTTTCAAGAAAAAAGGAAGTGTAAATTTAAATATAGGTCAAATAAATGTGAATCTTATAGCTCTTATCCATCTGTCTCTAGAAGTCAACCCACTTTCTCCAATAGGACTTACTTGTAAGTGTGTATAGGATTGCAGCCTTAGTCAAATAGATCAGCTGGTCAGCTACTGTCTTTAAATAACTTATTGCAGTCCCATGATCACAGAGTGTCATTTGCAATTCATAGTGGAACATATGTAGTAGAAATCACAGCACCCATCTAGTTCTTATTGAGTTACCCAGCTTCAAACTTCAAATGTAACAAACCAGCCATCCTTTAAAGCTGTCCTCCAGAGAGAATTAGTTCCTGTTTCCCAATGGAGATGCCCATGATATACAAGCAGGGGGAAATCAGTACACTGAAACAATTGTCTAGAACTGGATTAAACAAGGAATAAACTCTTAAGTTATCAAGTCACTAAAAGGGTGGACTAGAGATGTAAAATTTCCAGAAACTTTGAGGCCATGGAAAAAAAAAACCTTGGGGGTTTCCCACTTTTTGGGAGGAGGGGAATGGAAATTTTGAGAAAAAATGAAAAATAAGCTAAGCGATACTTTTTTTAGCGCTCTTTAGGGATCTAAAGTCACTTTGTTGCTTTGGGACAGCCTTCCCTAACTTGGTGTGCTCTAGATATTTTGGACTTCAACTCCCATCAGCCTCAGGTCCGGGGGGCACCAGGTTAGGGAGAGCTGAGTTAGGAACATAAAGCAACCTTTCTGTTCCTAAAGTTATTTTATGTATAACTTAGTTTGCTCATAAAATTCTGATTATATTTTAAAATTTTTAAAAGTAAACTCAGTAAATTTGTAATTATTGTCTGAATAGATTAGATCTATATTAAATGACTGCTACAGCATCTAACCAAAACAAGCCCCAAAACACAGAACTCTATAGAACAAAGCCCAAAATGTAAAAACAAAATGCACATTTACTGTCAAGAATGCACAATGGTGATTCTGCTCACATGTTGGGAAAGCAAGTATAAATATCTATCAGTAAAATATATGTAAGATCAATAATTTTAATAAGGAATGAAAGAAATAACTATGGTGGGAATCTTACAGAGAGGATTAAAAATGCATTTCCCCCCATGGCTTCATTATTTCCAGACATTTTACATCTCCAGTCTTTCTATAAAAGTGTTCATATTACATAGCTTTTAGAAACCATTTTGGGGGGAGTAAAAGCTGGGTAACAATATATAAACAGTTTGTCCTAAATTCTAAAAGAAAATATTTCATAATCCAAAGCTGTTCAATTTTGGGGGAAAAAAACAAAAATGGTCCTTGGGGGAAAAAACAGGAAAAAAACTGCTTTTTTTGAATTTGTCCAGGTTTTTTCTGGACCTTCACATCTCTAGGGTGGACAATTAAAAAACTGATAAAATACCATTTAATTACTTTCTTCATCTGCATTATGCTGGGTTTTTTAAAAACCTTTATAACCTTCATGACCAGACACTTCAACCTAGAGCACTGGAAATCTGGGCCACTTCACATCATACATTTTATACTTGGAAAGCCACCATCAACCCTGTGAACAGGCAGAGTTCACTACACGTGAGTCTTTGAGTGTAGGCTGAAGCAGGTACTCGACACAGTGCAAACTGGAAGTCAGATGCATGTCAGCAGGCATTGTGTATATATACACACACACATATACATCTCCCCCCACCCGAAACTACCCATGTGCACCAGTCCAGACATTTTTTTTCAAGGCAAGTGCACAATGAAGGCAAGGACTAAGAATTCAGGTTGGCTAAAAACAATTGCTGTAACATGTTGTCAAACTAGTGGAAATTTGGATTCTCAAGCACTTAAAAATTAAATGCAACAAATTAAACAGTGCTATGGAATACCATCATCATCACATATCTCACTATAGAGTTGGCTCTGGAAGATCTGAAACTGGCTATAAGCTTCAAATTATCCCATTTTTTCCTATCAAAATTTCTCTTTCCAGCATAAGGAACTATTTTAACATTTTAAAACCAGTTTAAGAGCAGAGTTAAGGCACTTATAAAATCACTCATGCTTGAAAAGGCATAGAAACATTTTAAGCTAAGATGCCTATATAATTTCTGCACCATGAAAGCAGTAAACACGTTATACAGTCACACATATTGTGCCCACTTACAACAGCTTCCATACAACCATACTTTCTTTCCCTTGGGGTTTCAGCTCCAATCTTCTTTCTCAAGCACTCCTCATAAACAGCCCGCCAACCACAAAAAAAATAATAATAATAATCCTGCACACAACCAAAGAATGCTGCCCCCACACCACCTACTCGCTTCAAAGCAGCTACAGCCTGCCACCTCCTCAGTCTGACAGCAGCCATCTTTGTTTAGAGAAGAGGGTCCCAAGTACTGCATGGCTTGCCCTTAACTGACTGACTTACTTGGGGCCTTTAAAAGCTAACATCTTCAAAGACAATAACATTTTCACAACATTGGAAGACACCTTGGATTTCCACAACTTTGGGGGAACACTGAAATGAGCAAGAAAAAAAATGGGAAGGTATGTTATGGGGAAGCAAAGAAATGGTCACAAACAGCTGACATTTAAATTGCTGTATCTTGGCCATTTCCCAACGGATCTCTCTGAAATTTAGCTAGTTTATAGCACTCATTACATAGATATTCTTATTGTTCGTACATTTTGAACAAATTGACTGGATGCTATTAACATTTAGAATGTCCAGGTCTTATAATGGTAGAATGTTTTCTTATCCAACTGCCTTAACTATACAGGCACTATTGTGCCTGTATAAGAAACCACCATTGCCTCATTTTATACAATAGTAATACAAAAATGGTCCCAGGTCATAGTCTGAAGGCACATGAGGCAACCACCTTGCTGAAGCTAAGCATGTCTGGGTTTGGTCGGTGCTTGGAGGGGAGACCACCTGGAAACCACATGTAGCCACCTTGAGTTCCACAGCAGAAGAAAGGTGGGGTATAAATGTAATGAATAAAATAAATAAAAAGAAAACAGGAAGAAATCTAGTCAGTTTTCTAGCAGAGGAGGCCAAATTTTAGCTAGCTACAGACATCGTATTGTGACATGTTCCAGAATCTCAGATATAAATACTTTATGCACATGTCCTTCTCTTCCTCCCCACTGACCCCTACAATCTTCCTCATAGCTGGCTGGGAATAAAAGCCACCAGGTCAACTTACAGCCTTTTCCAAAAAGGCACTAACAAATAAGGCAAATGATTGATAATTATTGCTGGAATGAACAGAATCTCTGCATAAACTGAAAGAGAATTTAAGAGATTAATGCTGATCAGATGTTGAGTACAAGCCAGGAGCTATTCCAATACTGAGACGATTATTTATGTAAAATAATGGCACAGAGGGTTTTAAAAGGTATGCTGTTTTCCTCATATACCCATGATAGCACAATATGCTGCAAGTTATCCAAGAATTCACTGATGTTCTTAGAGTTTATCTCCCAAGACAGGATCTGGTGAATTAGTTGTTAGGGTTCATATATTTTGTGACACTCCAGGAACTTACATCATGAATCTGAAATTGAGAGATAAATCCAAAGATTGCTTGAATACACCTACAACACACATTGCAAATCTGGTTCCACTACTACATGGGTTTTGGCCTACAATTGCCATCACCCCTCACCAACAGTTATGCTGGCTAGGGCTAATGGGAATTACAGGCCAAAACATCTGTCGGGCTACAAGTTGCCCGCCCCTGCACTACTATAACACATACTAGCCACTGTTTTATGACTGCAGTTCTAACATAGTTGCAGGACAGACAGGAGAGAAGCAGAGATCAAGCAATTAAAGTCTGCTTAATTTAGAAATCTGGTCTCACTCACTTTCTTCTCCTAGTCAAACGCTGGAAAGTAAGGAGCTTGGCAGGTGGTGGTGACAGGTAGGAGAGTGAAACCTTTCTAATCTGCAAGACCAACTACAGCTGGGAGATGGAGCAAAGAAATAACAGGCTGGGGATATGGCAAAACAGGGGTTATATGGTGATCGGGACATGTGGTAAGAGCTGTTGCAGAAGCAGCAGCAGCGTGAAGTACCTGGGCGAGAAAAGGAAGCTGCAGTATGTTCATACCCTTGTCTACTCAGAGGCACATTCCACTAACATCATCAGTGGGCTTACTCCCACATAAGAAACAATTTCTGGAGTGTAGCCATGTTAGTCTACTGTAGCAAAAACCAACAAAGAATTTATGCTAGCATTAAACTTTCATTGAAGTGGGCTATAATCCCCAAAAGCATATGTCAGAATAAATGCGTTCATTTTTAAGGTGCCACATGACTTTATTTTTTCCATATAAGCATAAATGACAATGCAGGCTACAGTTGTTAAGAAATATGAAGATGGTACATGATGCATTCATATGGACTTGGGAATCTTAGCAAATCCCACAGACCCACCACTTGTTGGCTGATCCCATATGTGTGCCTCCACTCTGAAGAAAGGGAGAGGGATTCCCTCCACCAGAAAGAGAAGATCACTGACAGGGTAAGGAGCAAGCCAGGGAAGATGGAGGGTGAAAAAGGACCCAAGAGCAAGCCAGGCTTATGCCTTGGTAGGGGCTGTGATCATGCCAGAGGCACAACTCTTCCTCCCACATCCTCAAGGCGAGCAGGATGGGGTGGTGCTGATTCTTACTGTCCCCTGAAATTAGGCTTCAGGGAGGGTACTCAATGAGTTCCAGCAGTCAACAATTATTTTCTTCAGTTCTTTCTTCTGTTCTGGTCAGAGCAAAGGAATTAACTGTTCTGACCTAGCTCCTAAGACCACGCCAAGAACCTGTGTCAGTTAGTTACAGAGACAGGAGGAAAAATTACTCTAGGGAAGGAAAAGTGCTTCCTAGTCCAGTGGATGGAGTGAGAGAGCACCTAGTATTTGGAACACAGGACAGTAACAAATGTTTATGTAGTTTTGTAGCTCAACAGATTCCAAAGTCACATGATAATATTTACACATAACAAGATACACCATCTAAAACAGTTCAACACATTTATTTTTAAATACTACCCTAAATAATGTTATAAGCCACCTTGGAACACAAAGTATCAAGCCTATGATACAGAATATGTTAGGGAGCTGCTCAGTTCCAAGTGCTGGTGAGCACCTAAACCCCTGCTGCTCAACAGGAAGCCTGCAAGTCACATTGACTATAGGCATGCAAAGCATCTCTGCTCTTGCTTCTTTCCTTACAGGCAGCTCTTGGTGCTTCAACTCTTGGATGCCATCATTTTGGGTTTACCTGCAGTGCAGACTTATTAAGATGACCAGGCTGGGGGCACTGGCAAACCCTGGAAGAAGCAGCTATGGACAGCAATTCAGAAGCTGAGGTTTGCTTGCCAGATAATCTGAACAGATAATCAGGAATATGAACAGGAGGGTGCTATTGTACTCATGTCCTACTTGTGTGTTTCCCACAGACAGCTGTTGGCCACTGTGTGAACGGAATGCTGGACTAGATGAACTCTTGGTCTGATCCAGCATGGCTATGTTCTTAGCAGGAATGCTATTCAGCAGGGATGGCCAACTTCTGTATTCTCAAGGGCCATTCTATTCTGCAAACATTAAGAACATAAGAGCCCTGCTGGATCAGACCAAGGATCCATATAGTCCAGCATTCTGTTCACACAGTGGCCAACCAGCTGTCAACCAGGAAACCACAAGTGGGGCATGAGTGCAACAGCACCCTCCCACCCATGTTCCTCAACAACTGGTGTATACAGGCTCACTGCCTTTGGTACTGAACACAGCACATAGCCATCAAGACTAGTAGCCACTGATAGCCTTTTCTTCCAGGAAGTTATCCAACCCCCTTTTAAAGCCATCTAAATTGGTGGCCATCACTACACCCTGTGGTAGCAAATTCCATAGTTTATGCGTTGTGTGAAGAGGTACTTCCTTTTATCTGTCCTGAATCTCCCACCATTCAGCTTCATAGGATGACCCCAGGTTCTAGTATTTTGAGGGAGGGAGAAAAATGACTCCCTATCCACATTCTCACCATGCATAATTTTGTAC
This sequence comes from Heloderma suspectum, assembly GCF_057233095.1. NCBI lineage: Eukaryota > Metazoa > Chordata > Lepidosauria > Squamata > Helodermatidae > Heloderma > Heloderma suspectum. Next base: position 30,173,405 of record NC_139460.1, on the reverse strand, counting down.
CTCTATCATGTCTCCCCTTACCCTCCCTTTTTTCCAAACTAAATAATCCCAACTGTTGTAACCTTCTCTCGCAGGGGAGATGCTCCAGCCCCTTGATCATTTTAGTTGCCCTTTTCTGCACCTTTTCCAGTTCTACAGTATCTTTTTTTAGGTGTGGTGAGCAGAACTGTACACAGTATCCCAAATGTGGTCACACCATAGATTTCTATAAAGGCAGTATGATACTGGCAGTTTTATTCTCAATTCCTTTTCTAATTATGCCTAACATGGAGTTTGTCTTTTTTAGAGAGACACCACACTGGGGTGATATTTTCATTGAGCTGTCCATCACAACCCCAAGATCTCTTTCCTGGTCGGTCACTGCTAGCTCAGATCTATACTTGAAGTTGTGATTTTTTGCCCCAACATGCATCACTTTACACTTGCTTACACTGAACCGCATTTGCCATTCAGATGCCCATTGCATCCAACCCTCCTACACATGGCCAGGCTCTATCATAAAGTTGGCATCACCTAGCACAAGCACTCAGATGGTATGTCTTTGTTATCACTGGAAGTACTGAAAGACAAATGTGTTTCCTCAAAGAGGTCCTCATGGGCTAGATTATAAGCAATCCTTGCCTTATCAGAAAGCAAACAAGACAGCAATACAGTAAGATCCATATGAAATGGATACATAGAATCTCACTGCTCTTTTCTTTACAAGTGAAACCGATAGCAAAAAGTTTTAACACATCTTGAATAAAAATTGTGGTAGACAAGATATTTCAGCTGACAGATCAACCCCATAGGCCACGGGTAGGCCATCTGCTCTTGAAAAGGGACTTTACTCCCTTTGAGATTTTATTTTTGTCAGTCTCTCTGACCCATCTCACATTACCACAATACTCAGTGCCCTTACTTTCCTTGCATGCCCCCAGATATACATACATTCCCCCATTGCCAATCCTTCCGATCAATCATTTCTTAGCTCCGGCTCCTCTTATCCTGTATGATACCTACCTCCTACAGCTACCCCATTCCATGCTTCTGGGTGAATCAATGCAGGATTTGAAAGTATGAAATACATGAAGTGTACATTGAACAATGGATGATTTCTACCAACTTTTTCAGTGCAAACTTCCAGGTGAAATAGGGATTAATCTCCATTAACACTAACTAGTGTACAGAAGCAAAAAGCTGGCAGTTCTTGCAAAATAACTGACATAGCGTAAAGAGGGGAGGAGGGTGATTGCGTAAAGACAACTGCAAAGCAGATATGGCACTAACCAGACATATCCCACCTCCACATCACTTTCCCTTCTTCCTTTCTTTCTTCTGGTCAGAGCAGAGGAACTACTATTCAGAGCACAGGAACTGTGCTCAGTTCGCTACAAAGAAGAGGAGGGATCACAAAGATTCCCACACCGGATAAGACGTGTGCACAGATGTGGGTTGTTGCTGTTGTTTTACAAAATGTAGCTTGAGACAGCCCCGAGCCTGTTACATTTTCAGTCACCTCGTGCCTTCTGGGGCCCCATTACAACACTGACGCCTGTAGTTCTCTGCATCCAACTCATTTTATCATCTAAACCGTAGCCCAGCAAGCAAACGGTCTTGGCCGGCCTCTCTCACACACACACACACACACACACACCACATATATGTATATAAACACACACCATGTATCCGGCCCTTCTATTCCCACCAATTGCCATAACTCCCCTTTTCTTTTTTCTCTCTCCCCCCCCCCCCGCCTTATCACCCAGGCAGCTCCTCCCCACGTATAAACCAGCCCTCAAGGCCGGAGGTCTCCTCAGCCAGCCAGCCAGCCAGGCCCGGCCGGGGGCTGCCTCTCTCACCTTTAACAGATTAGACGTCGCCATGTTCCCCCCCCACCCAACGCGCGCGCGCGCGCACACGGCGGAGCCTTCCCAGGCCGGCTACGGCGCCTTCCCCTCTCCGGGGGCTGCTCTTCGGGCGGGAGCCGCTCTCGCTTTACATGGTCGCGGCCGCCCCGCGCGGGACGGCAGCGCGAGGCGAGGCGAGGCGAGGCTCGAAACTCCTCGGGTCCCCCGCCGGCCGGCCGGCCGGCCCGTGGCTATGTGGCTTCTCCTTCCTTGCCAGCCGCCGCTCAGCGCCTCATGGCGACACCGACCCGACGGGAGGAGACTCCGGGCGCTGACGGTGGCGGCGGCCCGGCTCCGCGCGAGGGGCTGGGCGAGCCCACATGATGCGGCGCCGAGGAGCCGGATGCCCGCCGCCGAAGGGAGACCCCGGCGCCAGCCCACAGCGGCCTCTACAGACCGGAGGCCGCTTCCTCGTTCCCCTCAGAGGGAGCCTTAACCAGGCGACCCCCGTGGCGTTCCTCGCAATCGAGGCTGGCCCACCAGTCTGCCTAGGCAGGCGCTGCCCCACCGGCTGGCTGGCTGGCTGGCTGGCTTTCTTCATTCATTTCATTTCATTTCTGTACCACCCCGATAGCCGAAGCTCTCTGGGCGGTTCACAAAAATTAAAACCAAACAACACACAATAAAACGATTTAAAATATTGTTGTTCAGTCGTTCAGTCGTGTCCGACTCTTCGTGACCCCATGGACCATAGCCCGCCAGGCCTTCCTGTCCTGCGCTCTCTCCCGGAGCGTGCTCAAGTTCATATTCATTGCATCCGTGATGCTATCTAGCCATCTCATCCTCTGCCGTCCCCTTCTCCTTTTGCCTTCAGTCTTTCCCAGCATCAGGGTCTTTTCCAGGGAGTTTTCTCTTCGCATTAGGTGGCCAAAATATTGGAGCTTCAGCTTCATCATCTGTCCTTCCAATGAGCACTCAGGGTTGATTTCCTTTAGGATGGACTGATTTGACCTCCTTGCAGTCCAGGGCACTCGTAAGAGTCTTCTCCAGCACCACAGTTCGAAAGCATCAATTCTTCGGCGCTCAGCCTTCCTTATAGTCCAGCTCTCACAGCCATACATTACTACTGGGAAAACCATAGCTTTGATTAGACGGACCTTTGTCGGCAAGGTGATGTCTCTGCTTCTTACTATGCTGTCTAGGTTGGCCATAGCTTTCCTCCCAAGGAGCAAGCGTCTTTTAATTTCATGGCTACAGTCACCGTCTGCGGTGATCTTGGAGCCCAAGAAAGTAAAATCTGTCACTGCTTCCATTTCTTCCCCTTCTATATGCCAGGAAGTGATGGGGCCAGATGCCATGATCTTCGTTTTTTTAATGTTGAGTTTCAAACCAGCTTTTGCACTCTCCTCTTTCACCCTCAACAAGAGGCTCTTTAGATCCTCTTCGCTTTCTGCCATTAGGGTGGTATCGTCTGCATATCGGAGGTTGTTGATAATTCTCCCAGCAATCTTAATTCCGACCTCTGATTCATCCAACCCGGCATTTCTCATGATGTACTCTGCATATAAGTTAAATAAGCAGGGTGACAATATGCAGCCTTGTCGTACTCCTTTCCCAATTTTGAACCAATCAGTTGTTCCATGTCTGGTTCTTACTGTTGCTTCTTGACCCTCGTACAGGTTTCTCAGGAGACAGGTAAGGTGGTCTGGTACTCCCATCACTTTCAGAATTTGCCACAGTTTGTTGTGATCCACACAATCAAAGGCTTTAGCGTAGTCAATGAAGCAGAAATAGACGTTTTTCTGGAATTCTCTTGCTTTCTCCATGATGCAGCGAATGTTGGCGATTTGATCTCTAGTTCCTCTGCCTCTTCGAAACCCAGCTTGTACTTCCGGTAGTTCTCGGTTCGCATACTGCTGAAGCCTAGCTTGTAGGATTTTGAGCATCACCTTGCTGGCATGTGAAATGAGCGCAATTGTGCGGTAGTTTGAACACTCTTTGGCGTTGCCCTTCTTTGGAATTGGAATGTAAACTGACCTTTTCCAGTCTTGTGGCCACTGTTGAGTGTTCCAGATTTGTTGGCATATTGAATGCAGCACTTTAACAGCATCATCTTTTAGGATTTTAAATAGCTCGGCTGGAATACTGTCATCTCTGCTAGCTTTGTTGTTACTAATGCTTCCTAAGGCCCACTTGACTTCACTCTCGAGGATGTCCGGCTCAAGTTCAGTGACCGCACTATCATGGCTATCAGGGACATTCAGATCTTTCCTGTATAGTTCTTCTGTGTATTCTTGCCACCTCTTCTTAATCTCATCTGCTTCTGTTAGGTCCCTGCCTTCTTTGTCCTTTATCATGCCCGTCTTTGCACAAAACGTTCCCTTGAGATCTCCAATTTTCTTGAAGAGATCTCTAGTCTTTCCCATTCTGTTGTTTTCCTCCATTTCTTTGCATGGTTCATTTAAGAAGACCTTCTTGTCTCTCCTTGCTATTCTCTGGAACTCTGCATTCAGTTGGGTATATCTTCCCCGTTTTCCCTTGCTTTTCGCTTCCCTTCTTTCATGAGCTACTTGTAAAGCCTCATCAGACAGCCACTTGGCTTTCTTGCATTTCTTTTTCTTTGGGATGGATTTCGTTGCTGCCTCCTGAACAATGTTACGGACCTCCGTCCATAGTTCCTCAGGCACTCTGTCTATCAGGTCTAATCCCTGAAATCTCTTCCTCACCTCCACTGTATATTCATCAGGGATATGATTTAGGTCATACCTGAATGGTTTAGTGGTTTTCCCGACGTTCTTCAATTTAAGCCGAAATTTTGCAAGAAGCAGATCATGATCTGAGCCACAGTCAGCTCCAGGTCTTGTTTTTACTGACTGTATGGAGCTTCTCCATCTTTGGCTGCAAAGGACATAATCAATCTGATTTCGATATTGACCATCTGGTGATGTCCATGTGTAGAGTCGCCTCTTGTGCTGTTGGAAAAGAGTGTTTGCTATGATCAGCATGTTCTCTTGGCAAAACTCTATTAGCTTTTGTCCTGCTTCATTTTGTACACCAAGGCCATGCCTGCCTGTTATCCCGGTGATTTCTTGACTTCCTACTTTAGCATTCCAATCCCCTATGATGAAGAGGACATCTTTTTTTGGTGTTAGTTCTAGAAGGTGTGGTAGGTCTTCATAGAACCGATCAACCTCAGCTTCTTCGGCCTCAGTGGTTGGGGCATAGACTTGAATTACTGTGATGTTGAATGGTTTGCCTTGGATTCGTACTGAGATCATTCTATCATTTTTAAGATTGTACCCCAGTACTGCTTTTCCCACCCTTTTGTTGACTATGAGTGCTACTCCATTTCTTCTAAGGGATTCTTGCCCACAATAGTAGATACGATAGTCACCTGAATTAAATTCGCCCATGCCTGTCCATTTTAGTTCGCTGATTCCCAAGATGTCGATGTTCAATCTTGCCATCTCATGTTTGACCACCTCCAGCTTACCTTGATTCATTGACCTTACATTCCAGGTTCCTAAACAATATTGTTCTTTACAGCATCGGATTTTCTTTTCACCACCAGACACATCCACAGCTGAGTGTCCTTTCGGCTTTGGCCCAGCCGCTTCACTCTTTCTGGCGCTACTTGGAAATACCCTCTGCTCTTCCCCAGTAGTATATTGGACACCTTCCGACCTGAGGGGCTCATCTTCAGGCGTCATATCTTTTAGCCTTGTGATACGTTCCATGGGGTTTTCTTGGCAAGAATACTGGAGTGGGTTGCCATTTCCTTCTCCAGTGGACCACATTTTGTCAGAACTCTCTGCCATGACCTGTCCGTCTTGGGTGGGTTATGGTCATAAAGCGCAATCCTGTGCATGTTGAGATGGGGGAAAGCCTCACAATACCCAGAACTGGAGTTGTAGGACACGCATAGGATTGTGCCATTACTATGTATTCATTTGTTATATTTCTGTGTAAGACCAGAAATAAAAACCTAGTAAATCATAATGTTCGAAAGGCCTTGCTTCATATAGTGCTCCTCATTAGCCCTCCAGATTTTTGGATGGCTTTAAAAGGGGGTTAGACAAATTCACTGAGGAGAAGGCTATCAGTGGCTATTACTAGTTCTGATGGCTATGTACTATCTCCAGTATCAGAGGCAGTATGCTTATGCACACCAGTTGTAGGGGAACTCTTATCACCCCTAGCCATGGGAGTTGTAGTCCCAACACATTGGGAGGGTGCCGGGTTGGGGAGGACTGCTCTACATCATGTTTTACATCTCCCTCCTCCCCCCTGGCCAGGTGCAGGAGTTGAACAGGTATTTGTAGTTCATTAGGAGAGGTGGAAACATACACAGTATGTTTCTTTCTGCTTTTTGTTGTTTATTCAGTCAGTCGCTTCCGATTCTTCGTGACTTCATGGACCAGCCCACGCCAGAGCTTCCTGTCAGCCGTCGCCACCCCCAGCTCCCCCAAGGTCGAGTCCATCACCTCCAGAATATCATCCATCCATCTTGTCGTTGGTCGGCCCCTCTTCCTTTGTCTTCCACTTTCCCTAGCATCAGCGTCTTCTCCAGGGTATCCTGTCTTCTCATTATGTGGCCAAAGCACTTCAGTTTTGCCTTTAATATCATTCCCTCAAGTGAGCAGTCTGGCTTTATTTCCTGGAGTATGGACTGGTTTGATCTTCTTGCAGACCAAGGCACTCTCAGAATTTTCCTCCAGCACCACAGTTCAAAAGCATCTATCTTCCTTCGCTCAGCCTTCCTTATGGTCCAGCTCTCGCAGCCATAGGTTACTACAGGGAATACCATTGCTTTAACTATGCGGACCTTTGTTGTCAGTGTGATGTCTCAGTTCTTAACTATTTTATCAAGTCCCAAGAAGTAAACGTCTTCTGAGTCAGCGTCTGCAGTAACCTTTGCGCCTAGAAAGACAAAGTCTGTCACTGCCTCCACGTTTTCTCCCTCTATTTGCCAGTTATCAATCAAGCTGGTTGCCATAATCTTGGTTTTTTTGAGGTTGAACTGCAACCCAGCCTTTGCACTTTCTTCTTTCACTTTCGTCATGAGGTTTCTCAGCTCTGCCTCGCTTTCAGCCATCAAAGTGGTATCATCTGCATATCGGAGATTGTTAATGTTTCTTCCAGCGATTTTAACTCCAGCCTTGGCTTCATCAAGCCCAGCACGTTGCATGATGTGTTCTGCGTACAGGTTGAATAGGTAGGGTGAGAGTATACAACCCTGCTGTACTCCTTTCCCAATCTTAAACCAGTCCGTTGTTCCGTGGTCTGTTCTTACCGTTGCTAAATGGTCGTTATACAGATTCCTCAGGAGGCAGACAAGATGACTTGGTATCCCCATACCACCAAGAACTTGCCACAATTTGTTATGATCCACACAGTCAAAGGCTTTACAGTAGTCAATAAAACAGAAATAGATGTTTTTCTGAAACTCCCTGGCTTTCTCCATTATCCAGCGGATTGGCAATTTGGTCTCTAGTTCCTCTGCCTTTTCTAAAACCAGCTTGTACATCTGGCAATTCTCGTTCCATGAATTGCTGGAGTCTACCTTGCAAGATCTTGAACTTTACTTTACTGGCATGTGAAATAAGTGCCACTGTTCGATAGTTTGCACATTCTTTGGTACTTCCCTTTTTTGGTATGGGGATATAAGTTGATTTTTTCCAGTCTGTTGGCCATTCCTGTGTTTTCCAAATTTGCTGGCATATGGCATGCATCACCTTGACAGCATCATCTTGCAAGATTTTAAACAGTTCAGCTGGGATACCATCATCTCCTGCTGCCCTGTTATTAGCAATGCTTCTTAAGGCCCATTCAACGTCACTCTGCAGGATGTCTGGCTCTAGCTCACTGACCACACCGTCAAATCTATCCCCAATATTATTATTCTTGGAATACAGATCTTCTGTATATTCTTGCCACCTTTTCTTGATCTCTTCTGCTTCTGTTAGGTCCTTGCCATCTTTGTTTTTGATCACACCCATTTTTACCTGGAATTTACCTCCGATGTTTCTAATTTTCTGGAAGAGAAAATTAGTTGAACTTCTACTAATTGAACTTATCCTCTGTTCCTAGTTGAACTTATCCTCTGTTCCTCCCCAGTAGCATTTTGACCATCTTCCAACCTATCCAAGATGGGTTACCATCTTTCCAAGGTAACTATCTCCTTTGCTGGAGTTCTTTCTGCTATCTCCCTTTAACTGTGAGCTACTGGAATGAAATGTGGTACATGTATTCAAGATAAAACTCTAGGGTTCAGTGCAAACAGCAGCAGACATCCCACTATGCCTTTTAAGACGTCTTTCTGCTATCTGTCTTAAAAGGCATAGTGGGATGTCTGCTGCTGTTTGGACTGAACCCTAGAGTTTTATCTTGAATACATGTACCACATTTCATTCCAGTAGCTCACAGTTGAAGGGAGATATCTTGTTAACAAAGAATGCCAAACAGGCAAGTTAAACCAAAGGCCTCACTCTGCGAATTAATCATCTTCCCCAGTGGGAAGATGCGTGAGTTATCATTGCACAGGAAGATCTGTATGGGAAGAAGGAGAGTGACTAGAAAAGCTGGTCAAAGTAGGTGAGATGCACTATCAGCCATCTCCTCAGGCACGAGCAGTCAGGGAGCTGCTCTGTGCAAGATCATTGGTCCAGGGCCAGTTACTCTAAGAAGTGCAGCACCTGAAGTGTGTGAGTGTGTGAACCTTTTCTAACCTACCTCTAGGAGAGCATGTAACTAGGGCTTTCTATATGCAAAGTTACATTATGGAATTCACTACCACAAGAAGTAGTGATGGCCACCAATTTGGATGGCTTTAAAACAGGATTAGACAAATTCATGGGGGATAATGCTATCAATGGCTACTAGTCCTGATGGCTATATGCTCCCTCCAGCATCAGAGACAGTATGCCTATGTACACCAGTGGCTGGAAAACACAACTGGGAGTTATTGCACTCATGTCCTACTTGGGGAGTTCCCACAGGCAGGTGTTTGGCCACCGTGTGAACAGAACGATGAACTAGATGGACCTTGGTCTGATCCGGCATGGCTCTTATTATGTTCAATGCTTGTACTAAGCTGTGGCCCTAACTTATCTGATCCAGACCATGTGGCCATTGTTGTAGAGCCCCTAAGTCAGCCTTTCCCGACCTGATGCCCTTCAGCAGACCCAGCTGGAGGATTATGGGAGTTGTAGTCCAACACATCTGGAGAGCATCAGGTTGGGGAAGGCTGCCCTAAGTGGTAGGTTGGCCACTTATGCATCACTCCAAAAGAGAAAATGCGTCACAAAAATTAGTACGAAAGAGGACACAGATCTGCATAAAATTTGCCTATACGAATTCATATCTATAGTTGCAAATTTAGAAATCGTGGCTATAACTTCAATACAAATACAATACATCTCATCATAGTGGGGAAGGCAACCTATGGGACTTGCTCAGCTGACCAGTATGCATTGTAATTTGCTCAGCTGACCAGTATGCCTTGCTCAGTCAACTTCAAGGCCTCTGCTTTTCCTCTTTATGGTTCTTTATCTTTAAACCAGACTTGAAGCATCTCTACACCAGCCTAAAATCCCGCATTTAAATTGGGGCTTTCTGCTTCCGTTTTAAATGCAGAATCATGATGGACTCCATTTACACATGCTTCCTTTCCCTTCCTTTCCCCCCTTATCTGAGTCTTCCATATGTTTCATTATATAGCCGCTAGTTGGCGCTGTGGTCTAGCACCTCTTATTTCCGGTTTTCCTCTTTTCACAAGGGAACTCAAGTATAACTCAAGTGCTGTAATTTGCTAGCTCATTATTGCCCATCTTTTTCAAAATGGAGTAAAAGTCGTTTAGTGTGGGAGATGCCCTGGAGGTTGATGACATCCTCTAAAGGACTGCAAACTTTCCATGAGCAACCAATCTCAATAGCAGAATAAAAGCTCCATATGAAGAAGCCCTTGGACTGGACAAGCCCTAAAATAGAGGACTGCCCTCTGTAAAATAGGACATATGGCTACCCTACTGTGTGAACTGCATAATTATGAGAGGTCATATGAACACATTCTCTCCCTATAGGTGGATGGTCAGAGTTGCCCTTTGGACTACAGATCCTTCCGGCTTGACCAGTATTTCCTTTGTTATGGTTAAGACAAAGAAGAAGGAAAACATCAGCAGTGGTGCAGCTAGGGCTGGAAAGTGGGGCCAAAGTCCATCCCCCTGCCCCCAAATGACCATCCAGAGAACAGAAGGTGATGCGGGCATTACGGCAGCAGAAGACAACTCCATTTTATACCTCTAGTCATCATAGTGCTATGATTTAAGTGAGTTTAATATGCAAAATCGTACATGCTTCAGAGTATTTTTAAAAAATCAGCATTTGCAAACAGGGTTTTGTTATTATCTTAACAGATCAGGAATGTAGAAGCAGTTGCACAGCCTGGAATGGCAGTGGTGGGAGAAATGCTAGTTGTGTGCTTCACAATACATGGCCATATAAAGCCCCCCCGCCTGCCGCCCCAGTAAGGTCATTATGTCCAGGGACTAAAATTACTTAGCTGCACCAATGAATATCGTTTCCCATGAGCAGGCTTTAAACTTATTCCTCTCGCTTCCTAGAGCAACACTCTCCTGGCACTGTGGACAGTGATATGTTCGTTCCTTGCAATGACCCTGTTTTCCTGTTTATATGTCTACAGACTTTTTCATAATATAGACACCCATGCGTGTCGGTTGTGCCTTGCACTAGAAATCACATCTCCCGGAAACGTCTGCACACCATGCGAATGGGCTGACAAGATATGGTTGATCAAAGGGGAAATTATACCATTTCGCTAGAGGAATTTTAATATACATTTAGATTAAATGTCCCCAGTTTTGTTTCATCCTTTTTATTTGATTAGTAAGAAGACTGAACATGGTTTTCATTGTGGTAAGCAGACTTTCTCCTATTTAGCATGCTGTTGGTTCATGCAAAAGGAATGTACAACTGTCTGATCAGTTTTTTGGCCTTCCTCCTTTTATGGGCTCATTTGCAAAGCTGGCTTAAAGCAACATCTTATATTTGGAATTATGTTTTTACCCATTATACAAATTAAGCACTTTATTTACACCATTGGCAACAGAGAACTCTCTTTTGTATTGAAGCTATCAATTCTATACTTTTTAGTTATACAGCTAGCTGAGAAAAAAACATTTTCTCCTAAATTTTGTCTTCCATGCAAATTCAGAAATATATTAATGTGTATTACCTTTTCTCATCTTTAATAAGGATTGTTACAGAATATCAAAAATATTTACTAATGGAGCAACTGTTTTCTGCTTGCTTGCTATACGTTTATTTCAACATGAGCAAAGAATTGCAATAGGAAAGTACATGGCACTGATGCAGAGACCCACATGCGCTGCAATGTACACAGGGCTGACCCGTGGTTGTGTAAGCTTCACCCTGCCTGCTTGAAGCGATCTCTCCACTGAAGACTATGGAGGGGGCCCTGGAGGGCAGGGGAACTCAGTGTATGCAGTGGGGCCCGCAAAAGATGAAAGATAAGAGAATACTCTTCAATATGTCCTTGTTTCTCAAAATAAGGCCAGGTGAATCAAAGCAGGGATTCTTCAGAATACCGTCCATATTCCATAGTTTTATTTTAACTTCTTTTCAAAATCTGAAGTCTAAAAAAGCATGTAAGTAATAAACCCGGTAATAAGAGCATTGTAGAAAATATCTTGCTGCTTAGCAGTTTTTTGTTGTGTTTTTGTTTGTTATTTCTCCTGATAATAATCCTCACTAATAATGAACTCAAGTGGTTTGGACATGAAACAGGGCCACCCCAAAATAAGGGAGTGGCTTCTTCATACTCAGAGGATGGCCAGAGCACACAGAAGTACACAAGTCTGTGAATTAAAAGAAAATGACATTTAAAATAAAACAACCCGCAAACTACCTGACAGGAAATTGTGAGCCTGCAGAAGGGGTGTTGAATCTGAGGCCTGCGGACCATATGTGGCCTACATGGGATCCCCAAACTGCCCCCTGGAGTTCCCAGAAAGCCCATGCCCCTTTCCTCTAGCCACCAATCTTTTGGTGGTGTCCCAGCATTTCTGTGTGTGTTTCCCCTCCCCGCATTCTAAAAGGTTGAAGTGCCTAAGGCTTAATTACTGGCGGTAAGACTTTTAAGCTAAATTGTCATGGTATTTTTGGCCCTGCGCCATTTTGCCTTCAACTCTGCCCACCAAAGGAATGTGGCACCTGAGAGCTTCTCCAAAATGGAATTTGGCTCTTGGGCTGAAAGAGGTTCAACACCCATTACAGAAGGTGCATGGGAATTTAGCCTACAGACTTAAAGAGGGGGGCAGGGAAGACAAGACACTAAAGCAACCTTCCCCAACCTGGCCCCCTCCAGATGATGGAGGCGTATCCCAGCACATCTGGAGAGTGCCACACTGGGGAAGGCTGAAAGAAATCAGAAGTCAGGCAGACTGTGTGGATCTACCAATCAAGTCTATGGAGCAGTTTGAAACACAGTCATGTGTCAACTGAAAACAAAACCAAAAGGAATGGAAAATGGTGGGCGGTGGCAGATAGGGAATTGACCTGCTCTAGGCCCTGACAGCTTATACTAAGTATATTGGAGTGGGGCAATTAGGGTGGGGGGTGGGGGATATATTTCCAGTCACCAGAACTACATTCTTCCTACCCCCACTTTATAACTATAAAATGCTTAGGTTTGGGGCTCTAGCACTGCATAGCACAGCATAGGAAGACCTCCGGGGGGGGGGGGTTGTCCTTTATCCCTTCCCCAATCCTGAAACTCACCCCCACCCACCTTGAGGCTTGGATTGGGCTACAAAGCTCCTGTTCATGACTGGAGCAATGAACAGGAGCATTCCCCTCAGGGGATGGGAATACAGTGCCACATTTTGTTGCAAATCCTACTTATATGAGATATCAGCCTTCTTCAGCCTTGTGCCCTCCAGATGTGTGGGATTACAACTCCCATCATCCCTTGCCAGCATGTCTGGTGTGATGGGAGTTGTAGTCCCACACCACTGGGAGGTGCCAGTTTGATATAGTGAACCAGTCAAAAACTTTCTACTATATGAAGGTACAAATAAGCAAAACACAACATTTAGCTACCATTTTGTGATTTGGGTGTGCCATTATGATCTCAGACAAAGCTCATGATCCCACGTAGGCATATGTAACATGGTTAGCACTGAGGACTTAATTGAAAACATATGAGGAGCCAGGGGATCACTGCAGAACTGCTGCACGCAGTTCATGCGATCTGCATATCATTTTCATGCACATGGTGGCTGACAGGCGGTGGATATGTGGCACTTCTCATGACAAGATTCATCATTTCAACATCCTGAAAAATGATTAGCAACAAAGGCTGAATAAACCCAAGTCAGCCTTTAAAAAATCTTGATGTATTTACTTCCAAAAATAACAAAAGTTGAAAAAAACAAAGAATTCGGACTTCCTTTTCTTAAAAAACAAAACCCTGCATCTTTGTTTTCACAATCTTTGCCACCCCAGATTTAAGTACTAGAAGCTGACTTTGCTTTTTAAACAAGAACTGTGATTCTCAAGATCCTTAAAGAAGCCTGTGGGCCACACATAAGTGTCTCAGGAGCTGTGAGCAGCTCACAAGCCTACATCACTTATCCATGATCTAATGCATCTTCATAAATAAATCTTTTGCACACACTGGCCTTGCTCTCCAAACAAGTGATATGCAATATGGCTCTTTGGCATGCAAGGCATTTAGCAGGGGCATTGGTCTCCAAGTGTGGTCGCCTCCTCCGAGGAATGTACGACATTGGGAACAAAGCCGCTTTTCACCCCTTCCCATCCATCCTGCATCGAAATCTCTCCTTTTTTCACAAGTTCGTATATGTCTTTCATGAGAATTGTGAAGGACTCCTCAACATTGGTAGCATCCTTGGCTGACGTTTCAATGTATTTCATGCCGCAGGCAGTTGCCAGTTCTTCAGCTTCCTCTCTAGTAACCTGGCGCTCTGCCTCCAAGTCGCATTTGTGTCCCACCAAGATGAACACAATCTGGAAGGGCTGCACATGCATTTTCGCTTCATCCAGCCAGTCGTACACATGTTCAAAGGAAGACCGGTTCGTGATGTCAAACACCAGCAAGCCTCCTACCGAATTTCGGTAATAGGAACGTGTAATTGATCTGCAAAATTAAAAGGAGAAACAAGCTCAACAGAAATGCAGTTTCTTTTTTCTTTTTCATGTTTACTTCTTAAAAACAGAAGGAGCAGTGGAGCCAGGGCTCACAGCATCAGCACTTTTTTTATTAGCAGGGATTCTGATGTCATCTGCCACCCCCCATCGGAATTCCCTGTTCTTTCTGAGCTTAGCTGCAATCTTCACAGTAGCTGGGGTGAAATTTATTTTCCTAGTAACAATATATTGTTCCCTGTTGTAACGCAAAGTATGTTGGGGGGCTTGGTCTTGAATGGGCAGTTAAGACCCATGAGATTTACAAAGCACCTGCTCCTGCTGGAGATGAAAACTGTAGAACTGGTTTGTTGATATGGATTAACACAGATGCCTGCAGTTCTGGACTCTCCTTGAGGGCTTGGCTATGGAGACGGTCATGATGAATGCCTGCACTTCAACATTTACCATGGAGCAGGAGCATTTCAAATCTACAATAGTCTTGAAACAAAGTGGAACTCTTGCCTTTATTTGTTTCTTTCTTAAAAAAAGAATTGGTGACAGCCAATCTTTCTGGCAAATGTTCCAGAAGTTATACTCAAAGTAAAAGTGGGCATGCAGGCAGACATTGGCTTACAAATATTGAAGAACTTCATTTAACCCTATGGGTCTGGCTTCTTCTGAATAAACATGTCTAGGATTGCACTTCTACAACTCCACTTCTAGATTTTACTGCAAGCAAATTGGTCCTTCTTTAAAGAGATATTAATTTCCCTGCAGTGTTTCCTGTGATGTGTGAACAGACATTGCTAGGAATATGCTTGAAGCAGCAGCTGTGGATGCCTACCCATGAGCAGATCTGCTCCCAGGCTTGAAACAACATACTTGAGCAGCTATCCAGAAGTTGTTCTACTCATGATTGAGCATGGCCTGCTGCTTTCTGTCACCCTCGGAGTTTCTGATCATTCATTATTGCTCTTCTAAGGCAGGTATTAAAAGCATGCAAAGAGCGGATCATAAACAATAAGGAGGACACAGAACAACAAGATGCACCTAAACATAAAATATAACAACAACAACAGTGCATAGTCATTCTCTTCACAAGGGGAAAGACCTGACAAAGAAGCTGTTAAAACGTTATTTTCTGTTTGGTGGTTTGGCAGCAAAAATGCTACCTTAATGGAAACAGCATGCAAACAGGGGACATGCAATCCTATGATAGTTTTCTGGGCCAAATGTGAGCCCTAGGAGCAGCTTTCCCCAACCTGGTGCCTTCCAGATGTTTTGGACTTCAATTCCTATCTGCCCCAGCCAGCATGGCCAATGGTTAGGAATGCTGGGAGTTGTCGTCCAAATCATTTGGAGGGCGCCAGGGTGGGGAAGGCTGTCAAAGAGGCTTTTCAACTGGGAATGAAGAGGAATGTTTCCAGGGAGAAAAACAACATACAGCATAATCCTTATGCATGTTTATTTGGGCGTAAGTTCCACTCTGAGGGCTTACTCCCAGGTAAGTAGGAAGGATTGCACTGTTAATTTAGGATGTACAAAAAGAAAGCAAGAAGCTGCAGAAATATACAGCCTCACAGAAAGTATAGCCTTCAATGCTAGGAAATACAACGGTGATCCAGTGTACTTCTGTAACTGGTGTCCAAGAAGCTGCAGAACCACTGGACTAGAAAATCAGAGTTATAGCATGCACAGTGCTTAAGAGTGTTGAGTTTTGTTCATTCCCACAATCACCCTGTGATCCAGGTTGACATTATTCCTATCTGACAGGTGAGGAATAAAAGTTTGAAAGATACCAACTCACAGTTTGATCTTCTGAAAATAGCCAAGGGGTGTCAGTGCAATGGGGGGTTGATACTTGCTGTGTGAGTGCATACATAACCCCACATCATGCCACAGGTTGTGCCAGTGCATCCACTAGAATCACCCTATGTCCTGACAAAGGGAACGGGGAGAGGCAGGAAGGGAAGTCGGCATTGTGCTTCAGCTGCTTTTCATTCTAAGACAAGTGCAAGGAGCATGCGGGGAAGGTGGGAACATCAATCTGCCATTCCAGCATGGAATCCAAGCCATAAATTGGTCACAGAGCAGATCCTTTGCAACATGCAGGTTCAATCAGTGGCATTTCCAGTTAAAAAAAAACTCAATGAAAACATTACTGAAATACAAATTGTCACAGGGGCTAATACATATATAACATTATTTTAAAAACCATATAAAACCTTTAATTATGTGTTGTCCTATTTGTAAATTTTATTACCATTTATGTTACAGCCCCCTGAAGAAGGCCTAAAAATAAGGAAAAAGGCAAAAACGCGTTGGGCTTCTTACAGTAAATTCAATTTTGCATCCTGGGAACCCGTTTCTCTTCTTTGTGATCTACTTTGGAAGCTCACCTCCTTCTGTTTCCTAGTCAAAGTAAAGACATGATTGGGCTAGAGCCACCTTCCCTAACCTGGTGCACTCCAGTTGTTTTGGACTACAGCATCCCTGACCATTGCCCATGTTGGCTGGGGCTGATAGGAGCTGAACTCCAAAACATCTGTAGGGCACCAGGTTGGGGAAGGCTGGGCTAGGCCACAGAAGTTGAACCTCTTTCAGCCTGAGGGCCGAATTCTGTTTTGGAGACACTCTCGGGGGTCCTAATCTAGTGGTGGGCAGGGCCTAAGGCAAACGAGGCGGGGCCTAGATACAAAAAAATGCCAGCGTGTTTTAGCTTGAAGCTCTTACTGCCAATCACAAAGCCTCAGGAGAGGCATTTCAATCTCTTAGAATGAGGGAAAACTGCACAAAAGCCGTGAAAAAACCAAAAAATTGGTGGTCAGGGGGAAGGGGTGGGGCCAAGCGAAGGAGGTGTGGCCAGCTGGAATCCAAATGTAAAGAATAAACACTTCTGCTCTCCTCTCTGCAGTCTAAGGGTGGCCATGTGTCCTTTTTTTTACAGAGGAGATTCCTCTATTTAAAGGGCTGGCAGGAGACAGTCCAGTCAAAGTCATTACAGGCCTTCAAGAACCCTAAGAATGGTTTCAACCTGCCCAGTAACTGAGGTCATTGGAGGACTTGCTCCTGGTGGTTCCACATGGACCTAGGGCCCGATTGGAGTCCACCAGCAGAAGAGCCTTCAGCATTGCAGCACCCTTTCTTTGGAATTCTCTGCTCCTGGAGGTCAGGCTGCATTGTTTCTGGCGCCTCCTGAAAACAGCACTGTTCCAGGAGGCATTCCTTAATTGACCAGTCACGGGTTTTACTGGCACTGTGTTTTTAAACAAGTTTAATTTTAATGTGGTGTTTTTAATCTTTTTATTCTTTTACTGTTTTATTCCTTGTGTTCACCGCGCCAAGATCTGTTCTAGATATGGTGCGGTATATAAATATTGTAAATAAATAAATAAGGAGGGAGAGCAGCAGGGGCCTTGAAGTTGCCCATCTGCAGTTAGCACCAGGACAGCAGACTGAACAGGCAGGCCCACAGGTCACCTGGTCACAGTCCTCCTACGATGAAAATGTATTTCTATTGACATTATAATAATTATTTCTAAATTTGCATTTACACATGTACATCAGCATATGCACATTTTATGCAAATCTGTGTCCTCTTTGGGGGCGATGCATGAGTGGCCACCTACTGCAGACTGACAACTCCTGTGTAAAGCTGATACAGGAAACTAATGCCAGCCAGTTTAGGGGATTAGGCTGTCCATATCTCTTTTCATCCAGGAACATAAAACCTAGCTCCTCTTGATTTTAGATCCAATATGCAGTGTTCATTGCACCTTAGTCATGTTTGCGTTTCTTTTATAACAACCCATTTAAATGTCAAGAAGCGAAACTGGGAGTCTTTAGTGAGGAGTCGCTATTGCATGGAAACGTCCTAAACATCAAAGGAAATAATACTATAGTCAACAGAAAACCTTCCAGAATAATCTCTTCCAAAAACAGTATTATCCACTTAGTCGGGCTGGGCATATAGACTATGCAGAACTCCTTGCTAGAAATACGTGGGCCAACCCAAGCCAAAAGCTGTGCACTATCTGAATTTTGGGAATGAAGCACACCCATCCAAAAGCACTTATTTGACATCATGTATTCTTCTTGTGCTGTCCTAGGGAAGGGACAAGGGACTATGCACAGACTGAAGCTTTAGCCCCTGCCCACCAAGAAGTCAGCTCCCCCTTCCCCCTTTCCCCCATGGCTTCTTCAGAGGTTTTCTCAGGCCCTGGCACAGGTTTTTAAGTTTCTGGATGCAAGCCAGAGAACTACTTTAGGCATCCAGCAGTATTTTTGTCTTCCCCCCCAAGACTGGCAGATTCCCAATGCTGCATCACATATTGGCTGTGTTTAGACATCAAGATAAACCACAGTTTAACACAATGGGAATGAGCCTAGCCTCCCCTTGGTTTCACATGCTCTCCCCTCCTCCTTTGGTGCTGCAGCTGCAAAGACAAGTTGCAACGACGAGAAACAAACAAACTGTGGTTCATCATACTGATGGTTTGTTTGAAACACGTCAAGTTCAAACCATGGATTATGAAGCTGGCTTCAACAAATCATACTTAAGATTAACTACATTTTAGGGTTCAGATTACACGCTAAACTGTGGTTAATCTAAAATGGAAATGGAAACTTCCAAACAAGGGAGGGGGCCTTCTTGGTGGTGTCCATCCCCCCGATTATGGACTGCTCTTCCCAGTGAGGTCCACCTGTCTCCAACATTGTCATTTTCTGGCCTCAGGTTCAGGCTTTCCTCTACTCCCAGGTATTTCATAGCATATGGTAAGATTTATTACGGGTCCTGGGATTTTTATTGTTGATTGTACAAAATTGTTTTCTATTTTTGTATAGAAATGTTTTTATATTATGTTATTATACTGCATTTTTAGGGTTTCATTCTTTGTAAACCCCCTAGCCAGCTTTGCCAATTGGGCAGTACAGGAATGTAATAAATGAATGAATTAACTCCACCTTGCGCCTTTCTTGGGGGACAGGAGGAGTGTGCAACCCTGGGGAGGAGCGGGGGAGGCTAGGCTTAATCCTATTATGATATACCATGCTATCTGAATTCAGTCACTGTTTCTGAAATTCCCCCAAGATTCGAGTGTTTCCCATGCAGGACTGAGGTGCTGATGGTTGAGAAAAGCAAGTCTCCAAAGCCATACTGGTTGTAACAATCAAGAAACACTTTCTCTTATGTGTTTCTCTTGTTCGTAACCTATTCCCAAAACCGCAAGAACTAAAGGCTAGTTTTAAAAAAGAAAAGAGAAAAAAAGGAGCATTAGAATTTTCAGGAGGCTGAAATTCTGTTCTGGATATTAAATTCTGTATTTATATTCTAAGAGCCAGTTGACACATTCAGATAAATCAGATGGTAAAGAATTCCTGGGACCGTACCATGTCATAGTTTGGGTAGGGGACTGCACATCTGAACGCAATTTTCCTGTCTGTGGAAAATTAGCATGTCAAAGGATTCCAGTCTAACCTTCTGCCTCACTTGCTATCTTTCTACATGCAAGTAGTCAAGACAGGTTTAGTTTATTGTTTGACCAAAAAGTCATTACAACATACAATATCCAGTGGGTAAACAAAACAAACAAAACTAAACAAAAAAAGAGACAGGCTTAATCCAAGGTAAGGTGGGTTTTTCTTGTGTCAGAAACATTGAAATATGCAATCTGCCATCTGTAGTCTCAAACAGTACAGTCCTAGGAACGCTGTACAACGTGATTTATCTGTATGTCTAGCTCAGCTGCAAGTAGCTAAGAGTATAGAATATGCAAACGTCCAAAGTACTATTTAATTGATTATTTATACAATGTTATACAAAGTATTGTTTCAATAATACTATTTTGTCAAATGCTAGTTAATAAAGCAAAACCAGTTTGGAATCGTATTTCCTTCAGCACGTCTCTCTGATTTGTAGCAGGTACATTAGGGAGCAACACACTTATATGGCTCATCAAGATATATCACACTTGAGCGTTGTCATATTCAGTTGTTACTATTTGATTTACCATCATATCAGAAGTCTACACTGGTCTATTGGCTTATATACAGTCTTTTCAAATGTAACTGCTGCCTTATCAATGGGCAAACTGGCCAGAAACTCAAAGGAAACTAGTTTTGACAAGAATTTAAGCAGGATACATTTAGCTATTTGCCGAAATGTATTTAAAAGAAGAAAATGCCAAGTGCCAGTTTTTACTAACTAGCAAAAATACCCAACATTATGATGGGTTGGGTATGTATAAAGCAGGGATAGGGAACATTTGGCCCTCCAGATGTTGGACGGCAACTCCCATCATCTCTCATCATTGACTATGGTGTCTTTGGCTGATGGGAGTTGCCGTCCACCAATATCTGGAAGGCCACACATTCCCCACCCCTAGTGAAAAAGGAAGGCCCATATATTACAGAGAACATGAATAGATTATTACGAGCCATTCACTTATATGGGAGAAAGTTATGTACTTGAGGACACCTCTGGGTTGAGGCTAAGCCTGCCTCCACTGACCTCAGTGTCGGGGGTGAGATCAGGTTTAGTTTAGACCCTTCTCAACTGTGTCCCCAACTGGAATCCCTTTACTTTGTCTATAGTACTCAATGGGAGTTATTGAGAATGGCAGTTATCTGCATAACCCCACCTCTTAATTTGGAAATCCCTACCCTGAGCTCCAGCTCATGGTATGGCTCTGGGATGTGTTGAAAACCTAAGAACTACCTTAATCTATGTATTGATGACAGGTCTTGATCCTGTTGATTCCTGGTCCCGTCAGTAACTTCTTCCTGCTGTGATGGAAGGGAGGGAGAGAGGGTGGATGTCAGCAATAGCCCTCCCTCTCATTTTATGATGTGTAGAATCCCAGAGGCCTGGGCTGCCTTTACATTAAAAAAAAAACTTGTAGTCCTCCTGTTGTGGAGCCTTTCCACGTTTACAGCGGGCTCCCAGATGGTGACCACGTGAATGCTGAGAGCGGAAGTTTTTAATTTTCAGGGTTCCATAGATCTCAATGAAACAGCACCATCTAATGGCTGTTTTAATAGCATTACAATACGACTCGATTTGATAGTTCATTATTTCCGAATCTTTTTTAGATGGAATAACCAGAAAATACCTCGGGATATGTTCTGGAGGTTGACGACATCATGAAAAGGACCTGCAAACTTCCATCAGCAAGCAATCTCAATAGCAGGATAAAAGCTCCGTGTGAAGAAGACCCAGGTAACAAGTCTAGATGAGGCTGGTAGCTTCCATTTCAGCGGGACAGTGAATCCACTCTGGGTTTCAGTCAGAACTCTAAGGAGCTGTCCAGGGTGCTGAACCCTATTCCCAAACAGGGCTCAGCACCTTGGATAGCTCCTTTAGAGTTCTGGCAGAAACCCAGAGCATATTCACTGCCCCTCTGAAATAGGAGCCACCATCCTCCACTGAACAAGTCCTTGGAGAGATATGGCAAGAGCAAAGCAACTCCACCCCCAATTCTGTGTGGTTACTGACACTAACGTGGATTAGGGTCTAGTTCAGGGATGGTGAACCTTTTTCAGCCTGAGGGCCAAATTCCATTTCAGAAAAGCTCACAGGGGCCACATGACTGTGGTGGGTGGAGCAGAAGGCAAAGGGGGCAGGACCGAAGGCAAAAGGGGTGTGGTCGAATTACCAAAAGATACCAGCATATTGTGGCTTAAAGCTCTTCCTGCCAGTAGCTAAGCCTTAGGAGAGGCATTTCAACCTTTTAGAAGGGGGGCGGGACTGCGCAAAAGCCGTGAAACCACCAAATGATGGGTGGTCGGGCAGAAGAGAGTGAGGTGAGGCCAGGGAAAGGGGCTGTGCCCATTTGGAGAACCAGAGGGTTAGTTTGGTAACCCAGGCAAATGTGGCCATGTCAGATGTAT
Organism: Heloderma suspectum; assembly: GCF_057233095.1. Classification (NCBI taxonomy): domain Eukaryota; kingdom Metazoa; phylum Chordata; class Lepidosauria; order Squamata; family Helodermatidae; genus Heloderma; species Heloderma suspectum. The sequence goes on along the minus strand of NC_139460.1, from coordinate 30,151,497 downwards.
ATTTTAGAATGCAGGTCATTGCTGAACAGATATCAAGTGGGAATAGGGTGATTGCATGCTTTTTTGGGTGGCATGGGAAGGCTTCTTTCTGCAACCAAAACTTCGCCCCCCCTTTTTTTCCTGGTCAGGCTCTGAGAAAAGAGCAAGCCCTTCTATCAAAAAGCAGGCAGTGGGGTGCGTGTAGAGGAAGGGTTTGGCATCCCTGTCCTCCGAAACATGATCACCCCCATGCTCTTTTATACTTTCATTAAGTATGACCTGCGTTCTGATAGGGAGGGAACGTGGCTCAGTGGTGGAGCACATGCTTTGCATGCAGAACAGGGGTGGCCCTAGACTAGCTGCCAGCAACTGGCACCCTAGGCAAACCATGCAATCGATGCCCCCACCCACAAACCCTATGGGCAGATCTAAGTTGAGGTTTTGGGTAAACTGGGAAACATTTTGCCCCTATTTTCCATTTAATTTTTTAAATGCTCAAATTCCTGTGGACAACCATGATATTCAGTGCATTATAAACATAATAACAACGTGGTTACTGTATTTGTTTTGTTTTTGTTTTTATGTATTCCCCACCCCACCTCCGAATCTGGCACCCTGCTGAACTTGGCGCCCTAGGCAACCGCCTAGTTCGCCTATATGTATGGGCCACCCCTGATGCAGAAGGTCTCAGGTTCAGTCCCTGGCATCTCCAGGTAAGGTTGGAAAAACTCCTGCCTGAATCCCTGGAGAGCCATTGCTGCCAGTCAGTGTTGACAATACTGGGCTAGATGGACCAAAAGTCTGACTCTCAGCTTCCTATGTTCCTATTCTGACAGACAGGTCATAACACTGTTGCATCTAATTAGGACTGCTACTCCATCAATATGCACAGAAATGAAAGGGGAGGGGGAAGGAAACCTTGCCATTTAGGAAGGAACACAGGATGAGGCCTTCTACCACTTGTCCATCTAACCCAGTATTATTTACTCTGACAGGCAGTGGCTCTCCAAGACCTCAGACAGAGGGTTTTTTTTCACATCACCTGTTAGCTGATATTTTTAATTAGAGATGCCATGGATTGAACTTGGGACTTTTGGCATGTATGTGCATGCCACAGAGCCACGATCCCTCCCCAAACTCTATTTGACTGAGTGATTTATTTTACTATATTGCTGCTCCATTTTCCTATCAATTGAGTCAAAACTGCCACCTGTAGTTTCAAAAAACACCCTCCCAAAAACATCAACCAGAAGTTCGACCCTAACATCATTCAATATTCCTGAATGATAACAGGTTTTATCATTCAGATAATTCTGCATTAAGTCATTTTGAGCATGCGATGATCTTCAGCAGTGTGTGTGTGTGAGTGTGTGTGTGTGTGTGTGTGTGATATCTTGATTTACTCACAAAAGGCCTTGATAAACTGTTATTCACACTTCCAGAGGGATAGCCATGTTAGTCTTTGCAGTAAAAACTGAAGAGGCTTGTGTCGCGTTAAAGACTAACAGATTTATTGTGGCATAAGCTTTCATGATTTAGAGTCCACTTCATTCGATGCATGAAGTGTTATCCTCAGTTGGCAGATATGGGTAAAGAAGGAAAGAATGGAGTCAGATGGCAATGAGATACAAAAAGTAGTGTCTGTGACCCATCTATGCAGAGCTTAAGATAAGCAAAGGGACCATTTATAACAGTAGCAATTAGTGGTAACACAATTCCAGCTTTGCTATGTTAATTAACAACTGTAGTGGGACAGGAAACCATTGGACTGGTTTGCACGATCACTCTAGAACAGACAAGGAGTTATGAGGTAGAGGATATCTCAGTATTTACTACACTGCCATCTATATCAAAACCCCAGGGAGAGATTCCTGGGAGAGCTTTTGGCATTCTTACAGGGTAAAAGTATCTATGTAAAGATTTGCTGGTTATTGTCCGGTTGCAACCCTTACGTTACACACAAAACAGCCCTTTTAAGTGCAGTCACTCTAAATGCTATTGCAGTTGACTGTGCGGGTGATTCGTAACTTGATTTATATTTATGTTCTGTCATTGCATGATGTATTAAGTTACGTTGTTTGTAATGGCTATTAGTCAAATACAATAAAATGTTCTGACCTGACCATGGGTTATTTGAGGGTTGTTTAACCTCAAACAACCCCCCCCGACAACACAACAAACTGTGGCAACCCCCCACCAAAGGCTGAATATTCAAAATGGCCACCCACCCTCCCACCCCACAATTGACCGTGGCTTAAATAATCCACGGTGGGCTACAGTGATTGTGCGAATCAGGTTATTGTCTCCATTCAAGCCTAAACAAATAGAATCAAATTTCTTGATTATTCACATGGAAGATCTATTTTAAGAGGAAAAGCGGACTCAAGTTGGCCAAACCACAGGAGAAGATAAGAACAGCAGAAGAGCACCACCTGCTTTTGCAGAAGCAGTTCCACAAAGGACCTACACAGGAAATTGAGGGCTGGAAAGAGCAGTTCACTTCTAAAAGAGAGGTTGAGAAAAAGGGGTGGGGGAATGAAGACTCTATCATGAAATCCCTGCCTCTGACCAGAATTCCTTAGTCATAACTCTGCCTGTCTGTGGACTGGTCGCAGTTGCTCAAGGGTGAGGAAAATATCCACTACAGCAGGGTTGGTGAACCAGGGGCAATGAGCCTACGTACACCAGTTGCGGGGGAGCATGGGTGGGAGGGTGCTGTTGCGCTCATGCCCTGCTTGTGGGTTCCCAGTCGACAGCTGGTTGGCCATTGTGTGAACAGAATGCTGGACTAGATGGACCCTTGGTCTGATCCAGACATCTTCTGATGTTCTGATGTTCTCTTTCCGCCTGAGGGCCAAATTCCGTTTCAGAGAAGTTCTCATGGGAGGGGCGCCAGCCAGCGGTGGGCGGAGCTGGGAGCAAAAGGGGTAGGGCCAAAACACCTTCCCCCCCACACACACATTTTCTCTCTTACTGCCAGTAACTTGGCCTTAGAAGAGGCACTTTAAGGTTTTAGAACAGGGAGGAAACTGCACAAAACCTGGGAACCCACCAAATGACAGGTGGTTGGGGACAGGGGGCGTAGCTATCTGAAGAACCCCAGTGGGCTATACCAGGACCTCGGGGAGGCCAGATTTGGCCCCCGGGCCTGAGGTTCTACACTCACTGCTCTACACCAAGGAAGGGCAGATGTCAAGCTTGCAAGACATATTTTGTGTTTTAGTAGAACCCTGAAGTCCACTTACTGGAGCCAAGTGCAAAAGATATGCCATTAGAATTAATACAGGGCCAGGAAACCTGGGGGCCCCTCCAGATGTCACTGGACTCCAGTTCCCATCAACTTCAGCCAGCCTGGTCAATGGTCAATTGCTTCACATGTCCAAGAGCCTTTATTAACATTAAATTTTTAAAAATCCCAGGCCTTCTCCAAACTTTGATTCCATCTGATTTTTCTTCTGTTGCTGCATTTTTTATGCTTTTGTTATGCTTCAGCTGCTTTATTGCTGTGATTTACTTGCTTGGTTTTAGTTGTTTTCAATTACTTTTAATTCTTTGTTAGCTACCCTGGGAGCAGCAACACTGAAATTTGCAAAACAAACAAGAACATAAAAAGAGTCCTGCTGATCAGACCAAAGGCCTAGCTAGCTCAGCCTCGTCTTTCCCACAGTGGCCAGCCAGATACACCTGGGAAGCCCAGAGTCAATACCCTGGGAACACAGGAATTTACCTTATACAGAGTCAGGCCCTTGGTCCATCTAGCCCAGTATTGTTCTTCCCTAGACCTACCTGGAGATATCGGAACCTTCTACATTCAAAGCAGGTGCTCTGCCACTGAGCTACGGTTCTTCCCCCAGTGTTGTTCTCCAGCAACCAGTATTTGGAGACATGCTGCCTCTGATCATGCTATAGAAGCTATCATGATTCATAGCCACTGATAGCCTTTTCATCAGTGATTTTGTCTGTGCCTTGTTTAAAATAATGTAAGCTACTGGCCATCACTACTAGCAAGTTCCATAAGTTGACTATGCACTCTGTGAAGAACTACTTCCTTTTGTCTTCCTTTTCCACCAATCAGCGTCATTGGATGACCCCAGATTCTAGTGTTGTGAGAGAGGGAATAAACAAAAAAATAAAACGGGCCTTAAAAGAAGCCTTGAATGGGATGTGTGTGTTTAGGGGATGGCTGGGATGAGATCTTGGGTGGTGAAGTCTTTGGGTGTTCTGGACACAAGAATGGTCATTGCCCTGTTAGCCTGACAACAACAAACACAGAAGAATTTTGTGGCACCTTAGAGACAAACGGATCTATTGTAGCAAAAGTGTTTGTGCTTTGGAAGCACACGCTTCATGCATACACAAGATGATTAACAGCGTGCCCGCAAAATGCAAAAGGCCCCACTGTTTTCATCCCTTCCCACCCCACCCTCCAACATACATGTGTGTGTGTGTGCACGCACGTGTGTGTGCACGCGCGTGCGCCTATGTGTGCCTGCCCGCCTGCCAATTGAGGACTGCACTTTATGCACCTGATGAAGCCAACTCTAACTAACTGTGGAAAGGCAGGCGATGCCAGAATCAATCTATTCCTTAAGATGCCACCTGGACTCTGTGCTGTGAACACACTGAGGATGTTGATGCGGGAGATCTGAATCAGCAAATTCAAAGAGACAGTCCTAAAAAGTTAGCCATGGGTGTAGGCTCAAGGAGGAAACACATGCATGCCCACGCACACAAACCCTGACCGGGGAAAGTGGGTGTGGTGCGGGAAATGCACTCTGCACATACTCAGATGCACTCTTTTATTACTATTTATTACTATAAAGAAATACAGTGTTTCGTCTGCTCAGCACCGATACCGGGGAAGGGGGGGGGGACGGATTCTGAGGACGAGCCTTGACAATAAATAGGTGAGCTCGAGGGCGGGGCCGCGTTTGCCGTACCTGAACCTCTCCTGGCCCGCCGTGTCCCAGAGCTGCAACTTGATCCTCTTGCCGGGCTCGATCTCCACCAGGCGGGAGAAGAAATCCACCCCGACGGTGGGGTCGGAGTGCATCGGCCCCGGGAAGCGGCCCTCGGTGAAGCGGTGCAAGAGGCAAGACTTGCCCACCGTGGAGTCGCCCAGCACGATGAGTCGGAACTGGTAGATCCAGATGGCCGCGTCCATGGCGCTCTCCCCGGGGGCCGCGTGCTCGGGGCCGCTCGCCTCGGCCTTGTCGGGGCGCCTCCGCGGGCGGTGCCTGCACCGAGCTCCGATGGCCCCTATCCCAGGCATCGGCGCAGCAGGAAGGCGCGCGGAGGGGCAGAGGGAGGCGCCTCTGCCCTGCCGCGGGGGCTGGACGCGCAGCGCGGGGGAGACCCCGGGGCGAGGCGCGGGCGACCCGCGCCGGCGGGGCGGGGGGCGGCGAAGGATGGGCGGGGAGAGGGGCGCGCGGGGCCGGAGCTGCCGGCCGCCCCTGGCCCGCTTCTCCCGGAGACCGGGTGGGCGGCGGAGCTCGCCTGGAAACGTACCAGGAGACCCCTTGGCGGGCCTCTGTTGGCTCCCTCGGATGCGGGCGTGGAGGACTCGCGGGGAGGGGTGCCGCGGCGGCGGGGGCAGCTGCTCTCCCCAGTTTTCCCTCCGCGGCGGCGGGGCCGGAGCGGGAGGAGGGCGGGGTCTGCCCACAGCCTTGCCGCCACTGGGCTGGAAGGGGGGGCGGGCGGCTGCGGAGGGCTGAGCCGGCGGGCGGGCGCGCGCCGCGGAGGCTGGGGGCTCCGCTGCCCGTGGGGCTGCGGCTCTGCTCTGGGTTTCGGTCAGAACCAGCCAGAACTCCAGAGGAGCCATCGAAGGCGCGGAACCCACTGCGAGGATCGGGCTCGGCGCCTTGCACAGCTCCTGCGGCGTTCTGACTGGCGTTGCCTGCAGCCCAGCCGGGCAGCAGAACATCCGGAGCGCGGGGGAGAGGCTGCCCGCCGCCGCCCTCGTCTCGGTGGGCGCCGCGAGGACCTCCCCGGCGCGAGGGAGTGGGCCGCGGGAGGGGTCTTCAAGCAACCTGGCTGCTGTTTCCCGAGCTTTGCTTTTCTGGCATAGCTGTTGCAGTTTGTAGTGTTTTGTTAAAGCCTTAATGCATAGGAAAGATTTAGTCTATTGGGCCCCGGTTTACGCACTACCGAAAAATAATAACTGATATTGTGTTGCAGTGTTTGATTTTCCCTATTTTGTAATTAAGCTGAAGTGTCATTATGTTAGTGTCAGTGAACTGAGTAGTTTATGATTGTAATGAGGTCCTTTTATAATTATGTGTTGGCATGCTTTTTTGTTGTTGCATTGCTGTTTTGTTAGCCGCTTTGGGCATTTTTTGTAGAAAAGCGGCATATAAATTAGATGATGATTATGATGATCCCAGAGTGGATTCACAGCCCCACTGACATCGGAGCCACCAGCCTCCACTGGGCATACATTGGCAGTCTTTCTCCACTTTTGTGTGAGGGGGTGTGTGTGTGTGTGTGTCCGTCCCTCCCTCCCTCCGTGCTGACTTCTGAAAGCGAGGAAGCCCCTTTTGCCTCCTGCAAGATCGCTTGTTGCGGCTACCACACAGGGTTGGCAATTGAGGACCGCACACACAGTACATGTTCAGACGCACCACGCTCATCTTTCCAGGGTTGGTGTCAGTTCAAAGGCCCAGGCGTCGCTCGAACAAAGCCCAGCTCTTCCATGCTGACATTGCTGCATGGGCTTGTTTCCAGGGAAGGAGCTGGATCTTGCTGTTAGTTTTGCTGGATGTGGGGTGTCAGGGTTCCCTATAAGGAGAATATGAAGAGCTGGCATCGTTATTTCGGGCCATTTCTCAAACTTACATGATGGCAACTCCAGACCAAACCTGGGTTGCCCACTGAGAGTGGGAACCCATTCTGGCTAGCTAACAGGTGTACCTGTGTGATAGGTGTGTTTGTAAAGGCATGTTTGTCTTGCTCACACTTTGCATTTTTAGGTGTACATTTTTAATGCACATTACCTGAAAACAATGTAAATGTGGGAAGAAGCTCTTATGCAGAGTGAGGCCACTAGTTCCTTTAGCCCCGCACTGTCCATCCCGGGGGTAGGCAACCTGGAACCAGCTGAGGCTGGTGGCTCCAACATCACTGGGGTGGTGAATCCGCTCTTGGTTTCAGTCAGAACCAGTCAGAACTCCAAAGCAGTTATCCAAGGTGCTGAAGCCATAGTTTCAACACCTTGGATAGCTCCGTTAGAGTTCTGACTGGTTCTGACAGAGGGCCTCTTCACACGGAGCTTTTATCAAACTCAGGGAAATTTGCAGGCCCTTTAGATGACATCATAAACCTCCAGGGTGTCTCCCGCACTAAATGACCTTTTATTCCATTTTTCAATAGATTGGAGATAATAAGCTATCAAATTTCCCCACTTGTGTTCCACTTGAGTTCCCTCCATGAAAACGGAAAAGCAGCAAGAAAAGGAGCTAGATCAATAAAACATATGGAAGACTCAGATAAGGGGGAAAAGGTGGGGAAAGGGGAGGGGGAAAAGGAAACACTTGTAAAGAGAGTTCATTGTGATCCCGCATTTCAAATGGAAGCAGAAAGCCTCATTTTAAATGCAGGATTTTAGGCTGGGGTAGAGATGCTCTGAAACCCAGAGCAGATTCATCATCCCACTGACATCGGAGCCATCATCCTCCACTGCATGGAGCCCTCCAGAGATTTTGGACTAGAATTACCATAAGCCCCTGCCACCATGGCCAATGGTCAGGTAATATGGAAATGGTACTCCAAAACATCTGAAGGGGACCAAGTTGCCTACTTCTGGTCCATCCAGACTGCCAAAGTGTCCCGCAGAAGTTTTCCTACAGCCACTTTTAATTAATTAAATTTAATTAATTGGTCATATAAAGGATTGAACATGAAACCTTCCATATGTAAAGCATATGTCCTGTGGCTCTGTTAGTGCATTGTAGACAGATGCTTACGCAGCAAATAGCTCTATATGACATAAGCAAGTGAGTCAAACCACACAGTACAAGGAAGGTCAATCATCCACAATAAAATTTCTGTTGTTCAGTCGTTAAGTCGTGTCCAACTCTTCGTGACTCCATGGACCATAGCACGCCAGGCCTTCCTGTCCTCCGCTCTCTCCCGGAGTGTGCTCAAGTCCATATTCATTGCATCCGTGATGCTATCTAGCCATCTCATCCTCTGCCGTCCCCTCCTCCTTTTGCCTTCAGTCCCTCCCAGCGTCAGGGTCTTTCCCAGTGACTTTTCTCTTCACATTTGGTGGCCAAAATATTTGAGCTTCAGCTTCAGTATCTGTCCTTCCAATGAGCACTCAGGGTTGATTTCCTTTAGGATGGACTGATTTGACCTCCTTGCAGTCCAGGGGACTTGTAAGAGTCTTCTCCAGCACCACAGTTCGAAAGCATCATTTCTTTGGCGCTCAGCCTTCCTTATAGTCCAGCTCTCACAGCCATACATTACTACTGGGAAAACCATAGCTTTGATTAGACGAACCTTTGTCGGCAAGATGATGTCTCTGCTTCTTACTATGCTGTCTAGGTTTGCCATAGCTTTCCTCCCAAGGGGCAAGCGTCTTTTAATTTCATGGCTACAGTCACTGTCTGCAGTGATCTTGGAGCCCAAGAAAATAAAATCTGTCACTGCTTCCATTTCTTCCCCTTCTATATGCCAGGAAGGGATGGGGCCAGATGCCATGATCTTCGTTTTTTTAATGCTGAGTTTCAAACCAGCTTTTGCACTCTCCTCTTTCACCCTCAACAAGAGGCTCTTCAGATCCTCTTCGCTTTCTGCCATTAGGGTGGTATCGTCTGCATATCTGAGGTTGTTGATAATTCTTCCCAGCCATCTTAATTCCAACCTGTGATTCATCCAACCCGGCGTTTCTCATGATGAACTCTGTATATAAATTAAATAAGCAGGGCGACAATATACAGCCTTGTCGTACTCCTTTCCCAATTTTGAACCAGTCGATTCTTCCATGTCCGGTTCTTACTGTTGCTTCTTGACCCTCATACAGGTTTCTCAGGAGACAGGTAAGGTGGTCTGGTACTCACATCTCTTTCAGAATTTGCCACAGTTTGTTGTGATCCACACAATCAAAGGCTTTAGCATAGTCAATGAAGCAGAAATAGACTTTTTCTGGAATTCTCTTGCTTTCTCCATGATCCAGCGAATGTTGGCGATTTGATCTCTAGGTCCTCTGCCTCTTCGAAACCCAGCTTGTACTACCGGTAGTTCTCGGTTCACATACTGCTGAAGCCTAGCTTGTAGGATTTTAAGCATAACCTTGCTGGCATGTGAAATGAGCAGAATTGTACGGTAGTTTGAACACTCTTTGGCATTGCCCTTCTTTGGAACTGGAATGTAAACTGACCTTTTCCAGTCTTGTGGCCACTGCTGAGTGTTCCAAATTTGTTGGCATATTGAGTGCAGCACTTTAACAGCATCATCTTTTAGGATTTTTAATAGCTCAGCTGGAATACTGTCATCTCCGCTAGCTTTGTTGTTAGTAATGCTTCCTAAGCCCACTTGGCTTCACTCTTGAGGATGTCCGGCTCAAGTTCAGTGACCGCACTATCATGGCTATCAGGGACATTCAGATCTTTCCTGTATAGTTCTTCTGTGTATTCTTTCCACCTCTTCTTAATCTCATCTGCTTCTGTTAGATCCCTGCCTTCTTTGTCCTTTATCACGCCCGTCTTTGTACAAAACATTTCCTTGATATCTCCAATTTTCTTGAAAAGATCTCTAGTCTTTCCCATTCTGTTGTTTTCCTCGATTTCTTTGCATTGTTCATTTAGGAAGGCCTTCTTGTCTCTCCTTGCTATTCTCTGGAACTCTGCATTCAGTTGGATAGATCTTCCCCTTTCTCCCTTGCTTTTCGCTTCCCTTCTTTCCTCAGCTACTTGTAAAGCCTCATCAGACAGCCACTTGGCTTTCTTGCATTTCTTTTTCTTTGGGATGGATTGGGTTGCTGCCTCCTGAACAATGTTACGGACCTCCGTCCATAGTTCCTCAGGCACTCTGTCTATCAGGTCTAATCCCTTAAATCTATTCATCACCTCCACTGTGTATTCATAAGGGATATGATTTAGGTCATACCTGAATGGTTTAGTGGTTTTCCCTACGTTCTTCAATTTAAGCCAAAATTTTGCAACAAGAAGGTCATGATCTGAGCCACAGTCAGCTCCAGGTCTTGTTTTTACTGACTGTATAGAGCTTCTCCATCTTTGGCTGCAAAGTACATAATCAATCTGATTTCGATATTGACCATCTGGTGACGTCCATGTGGAGAGTCGCCTCTTGTGCTGTTGGAAAAGAGTGTTTGCTATGATCAGCGTGTTCTCTTGGCAAAACTCTATTAGCCTTTGTCCTGCTTCATTTTGTACACCAAGGCCATGCTTGCCTGTTATCCCAGTTATTTCTTGACTTCCTACTTTGGCATTCCAATCCCCTATGATGAAAAGGACATCTTTTTTTGGTGTTAGTTCTAGGTGTCGTAGGTCTTCATAGAACCGATCAACCTCAGCTTCTTCAGCATCAGTGGTTGGGGCATAGACTTGAATTACTGTGATGTTGAATGGTTTGCCTTGGATTTGTACTGAGATCATTCTATCATTTTTGAGATTGTACCCCAGTACTGCTTTTCCCACCCTTTTGAATACCCCCCTCCCAATAAAATACCCCCCCTCCCAAAATGAACCTAGGGCCATCAAAGGAATGGTTTTCTTGTTGCCTTAGGCATTAGGTGGGGTTTGGGGTTTTGACACAGCTGTACACAACCCCCAAATACACATATAGCCATTCCCAGTCTGTTTGTTTTTAGCCAAGTTGCAGTGGCAGGAGATTTTAGAACACAATTTGGCTGGTCAATTGAGAGTTGGCAATGGGTCCATCAACGGACAGCTTCCTACAAGGACTCAGGTATTCTCTCTCTTGTCTCTTTTGCACTGAGCTTTCCTTAGTAGAAGAATGTTGGGGCTAGCATTGAAGGATGGATGCAGGAAGACTTGTTTTCCATCCCTTGGAAATGGCACAGGGCTCCTCTTTTTCTACTGTTGTCCCATTCTTAAGTTGGAAGGGAAACTGAGCACTGCCTGCAGTATAGAGGTTGGAAGTAGGGGAGCTGTCCATTTAGCACTCTTTGGAAGCTTAGTACGGAGAACCCCAAAAGACAACAAAGCGCAATATGGACCTTTACAAACCTGAACAGGATTGTTAAAACATATTTATATTTAAAGTCAGGGTCAAATATATGTGTGTGCTCAGCTACAACACTCCTGGAAAGCCCAAGTAAAAACACAGGCTGAATGTATTTGATTAACATTGTATAATGAAATGTCAAGTTAATATTCTCAGATTCTCTAGTTCACATTTTATTATATTTGTTCAATCAATTTATATACTGCTTACCATATCTGAAAAAATAAATAAATCTCTTAAGTGGTAGCCACAGTTGAGGATGACATGCTATGCCATACTGAGAATCTCTAAGTCAAGAAAACAAGCCACAATTTAAGCATCCTCAACTTGTCATTCAGATTACTCTAAGGCAAAAACAGAGGTTTGATCAGGCTGTGCTTACTCTTGTCGAGACTCTTGTCTGTGCTTACTATGTGGTCCCTATTCCCTTCCCTGGGTATGGGAGGGAATAGAGGCCACATAGGCCCCCGGTATGGTTTAAAGTCCCCGGGAGGGTAGTGGCCTGTTCTTCATGTTCAAAATGGGGTGGGTCAGGTCTCAAACCACCTTAGATGACATAACTTCTGATTTGGAAGTCTTTTGCCATGATCCGAGGACCATTCCACCAGCTCTGCTAAAAGACCAGCTCCTCCCTCAGCTGATACCACTGATACCACATGGACATCACCAGATGGTCAATATCGAAATCAGATTGATTATGTCCTTTGCAGCCAAAGATGGAGAAGCTCCATACAGTCAGTAAAAACAAGAGCTGGAGCTGACTGTGGCTCAGATCATGAGCTTCTTATCGCAAAATTTCGGCTTAAATTGAAGAACGTAAGGAAAACCACTAAACCATTCAGGTATGACCTAAATAATTTCCCTTATGAATACGCAGTGGAGGTGACGAGTAGATTTAAGGGATTAGACCTGATAGACAGAGTGCCTGAGGAACTATGGACGGAGGCCCGTAACATTGTTCAGGAGGCAGCAACTCAATCCAGCCAGAAACAAAGTAGCATTAAAAAAAATCAGCCCTCACTTATTAAAATGGCCTTGACTGATTAATCAACTACAGCTTTAAATCTCTCTACTAATACCCCTGGGAGTGGTAGATGCGGAGCTTGCATGTTCTCTGACAACTGTTTGTGCCTCTGTAGGGATGCATTGTTCAACCACTCAGAACCACAATGCTAAATTCAAATCTTAAAACAGATGCTGGTGGACTCCAGAAATTTCTAGTAAGCTAAATGAACAGACTCTACAGCATGTTGGAGTTGTAAACATTACTTGGCTTCCCTACAATATTTACTCTTGAGTGTTGCAGATTTTTCTCTCTTTTCTTTAAATACAGAGCTTGCATTTTCCCCTTCATTTTCTTAAGTGCTTCCTTATTCTGAAGCCAAATTCCCTCCATATCTGCTCTGATAAATATTTTTTCCCATGTGGTCTAAAAGACCTCAGAGGGAGCAATCCTAAGGCCGTTAGACAGTGGCTAGACGGGCATAGAATATCTTGTTTTCTGGGAACCAACCAGAGTTCAGACTCGGCCGCCTATCTGAAAGGATTGTGCCCTTAACCCTTTAAAGCAGTCTATCGACATGGTGATAATTACTTCAAAAACCATGGGCTCAGTCTCCTTTTGTATTAAGCAGGCAAACACTTATTCCCCATAGAAGAGAAGAATGAAGACAAATTTCCTTTGTAAATGGGTTTTATGATTCAAAAAATTGATGATTGGTCTCAGTATTCTAATCAGCAATTCCAACTTCTTCTAGCTCTGGCGCGCGTGCGTGCGTGTGTGTGTGTGTGATTTCTATGCCACCTTTCTAAAGCCAACCAAGGCAGTTTACAAAAATTTCAGAAAAATAAACATTATAGTAAAAGCACAGTAAACATTAAAAAGTACCTTTAAAAGCCATAACAATCATAACAAGAATTTTAAAATACAAGTGAAAAAATATATGTCTTGACCCCCTTCCTGAACACAGAGAAGGGGATCAGGTGCAACTTAAAAGGGAGTATGTTCCAGAATTTCGGAGCAACACAGGAGGAAGCCCTTTCCTGTGGTGGCTGAGAAATGGGCCTCTTCCAGCAAGGGTGTCTTCAAAAGGGCCTCTCCTGCTGATCTTAATAATTGAGCAGGTTCTTATCAAGATAGGCGGTCCCTCAGAGAGAGAAAAAGAGACTAAGAGAGAGATGTGGGTGATTTAAGGGCGACATTTTCTTTTCAGTTGCATTGTTTTGGTGTCTTGCTAGTATTACTCTTACTTGGCACCTTTGGAGTTCTAACTGGTTCTGACTGAACCCTGGAGTGGATTCACCACCCCACTGTCATCAGAGCCACCAGCCTCAACTGGTTTATCAAAGATAGGTAAAAAATTAAAGCATATGGAAAAAAAACACCCTACATCTCTTTTTGAACCGGTTGCTGTTAACCAGCGGCCTCTAGTGGTAGCAATTAATACCTGCAAGGTATAACCAATGGCCAGTTGTTGTTTTGTGATGATGGAGGGGTCAGGGACCACTGACAAGGGCCCCCTGGAGTTGCTCCTCCTCTTTCCCCAGTTGCAACCTGCTTGTTCACCTGCCTCTCACTCTGGCCCAGACAACCTGATGCTGAAAAGGAGGAGCGGCAGAGAACACTGCTGCATTTGCTCATTGTCTCTCTGCCTGGCAAGCAAGCAAGTGGTGGCAATGATGAGAAAGGGTGAGGAGCAACAGCAGCTGGTGACAGTGGCAAGGAGAAGGTAGACTCACCGACGGAGGGGCCCACACTGAAAGTGTCTTGCCTAAGGGCCATCCAAAACCTAGAGCCAGCACTGGGTTTTCCTAAATGTTCACATGTTATCTTTTTAAAGTATTAGTTCTGTCTTTATTTGAGATTATAATCTTCCATCATAATTTATTATTACATATAGGTAGAAATCAGACATTGTCATGGTTTACAGGCAAAGCACACAAATCAGTGAAATGTTCTTTCGTGTAAGGAAGTTTGTGCGCAACTCTGCTATTCTGCAGATCCCATTGATTTCAGTGAGAGTGAACCCTACTTTTTTAATTTAACAAGATTTTGTACTTTGGATACTCTTTTTTGTCAAGCTGAAATTCTTATGGCTCACTCCTATGCATGTTTACTGAGAAGTAAGTCCCATTGTGTTCAATGGGGCATACTCCCTAGTAAGTGTATTTTTTTCCAATTTTTATTGTGAGTTTTAACAAAACAAAACAAAAACATAACAAAACCAAAAAAGAACAACAACAACAACAACAACAGCATATTCTAAAATTCTCAGTTCAAATATTACAATATTCAAGAAAGAAAGAAAGAAAGAAAGAAAGAAAGAAAGAAAGATTAAAAAATAGGTTACATATACACTTCAGTAAAAGCAGACCAAATATCCACGTATAAGTCCATCTGCAAGTTACGCCTATATACCACTCTTTCACATGTTGCTAGTGCTGTTAGGTCTTCAGTCCATTGCATTATAGGCGGTGAGCTTTTATCCTTCCAGTATTGTAATATCAGTCTTTTAGCAGCCAGAAGGGTGCGAAAAATCCATGTTACATTCCAAGAAGCAGGTAAATAATTTAAAAGAACATTTACATCAGTAAATATTAAAGCTTTCCAATACAAAATTTATCCGTATAACAACTTCTTCCCAAAAGGAGGCGACCATTGGGCATTTCCAAAACATATGAATAAGAGAAGCATTGACTGCATTACACCTCCAACGATTAGCTGAATTTGACAAGCCATTATTAAAAAGACGTTGTGGCGTCCAGTAGACCCAAAACAAACATCTTTGCTAAACAAGGCATAGCCGAAGATCCATTGAAATATCTGATACAGACGCCAAGACGACAGTCCATTGATTAAACAAAATAGGGTGTTCCAATTCCCTGTTCCCTTCCTGCTGTAAACCACTTGTATCATATTTATTTATTGATAATAAATGTTTGTAAACATGAATCATAGGTTGGTACATCTGATCAGCTTCAATAAGTATTTCCAATAGCAAAGGAGACTCCGAAGCAGCAAAAGCAGCAGGACCGAATCTAGATACCAACAAATGTTTGAATTGCAAATATTGCCATTCCACTGTAGCAGGCAAATCCCACTGTAGCAGGCAAATCAAATTGATCTCGCAAAGTTGAGAATAACAAAAACTCATCATCAACCCCCACTAATTGATCCAGAGTAAAGATCATTTTATCTGCCCAGGTCCGTCATAAAAACATCTACTTACCTATTCTTAAATCTGGATTTCCCCATAAAGCCACTTTAGCATGGGAAAATGGATCAAACTGTAGTTGACGTGACTTTATATGCCAAACTTCTCTAGCTGCCAAAATTGTGGGAGGAGCTCTGTCTACCTTGATATGCTGAGAACCTAATGCCATCCATTTAAAGAGAGGCTCCAGACAAGAAGATTCCAACACTGACCAAGGTGGAAAATCAAATCTGAGTGGAAAAGACCAAAATTTAGTAGAGGTCAGCAAATAGGCCCAATGGTACATAGATAGATCCAGAAAACCGAACTCGCCTTCATTCATTGGAAGTTGCATCCTTTTAAAAGATATTCTTGGTGGAGAGGAACCCCAGAAGAATTTACCAAACAAAACATTAAATTTTTTGGAAATATTTACCAGGTATAAGTATAGGGATCCCACATATAACATAAATAATTCAAGGTATGGTATCCATCTTAAGTGTATTCACCTTACCCCATAAACTCAACTTTAAAGATGCCCATCTATCTATATATCTCATGAGATATCATTAATCAACCTGTTTAAATTTAACCTAATCATTTGAGATATATCTCTAGGAATAATTATTCCCATGTAAGTAATAGACTCTGGGCACCATCAAAATTGCCAGCTGGCTGATACAT
Organism: Heloderma suspectum; assembly: GCF_057233095.1. Classification (NCBI taxonomy): domain Eukaryota; kingdom Metazoa; phylum Chordata; class Lepidosauria; order Squamata; family Helodermatidae; genus Heloderma; species Heloderma suspectum. Next base: position 30,135,433 of record NC_139460.1, on the reverse strand, counting down.
TAGAGTATACCCTATCTCCAATCGGCATTATTTCTGACTTTGACCAATTAATTGAATAGCCGGACAATTCACCAAAGGTACTGATCAATTTCATCAAAGCTGGAACGACGACTGGAGTCTCGAGATAAACAGCAAAAGATCATCAGCATAAAGGCTAATTTTAAATTCTAAACCAAAATGAACAAATTCATGAATACTATTATTTTGTCTAGTACCACATGCCAAGGGTTCCAAACATAAATTGAATATCAATAGGGAAAGTGGGCAACCTTGTCTGGTACCCCGCCCAAGTAAAAAAAAAAAAAAAAGAAAGCTGAAAATAAACCGTTAGTCATTACTCTCATTCTAGGAACTGAGTATAAAATTTTAACCCATTTCAAAAATTCTATAGGAAAACCAAAATTAGTCAGTGTAATAAACATAAATTTCCAATGAATTTTATCAAAGCCCTTTTCTGCATCCAAGGAAATGATGGCTGCCTGGTCAGTTCTTTCAGAGTTTAAAGCAACTAAATCAACAACTAATCTAAGATTATCAGCCCCCTGTCTATTTTTAATAAATCCCACCTGGTCTGGTCTAACCAATACAGTCATGACTTGTAATCTATTCGCCAAGATTGCTGTTAATATTTTGATATCTATGTTAATTAATGATATAGGTCAGTAGCTCAGTAGGTATGGTTCTTTCCTGGCTTAGGAATCACAGTAATAACAATTACTTTAACAATGAAGAAAGGGAGCCAGCTTCAAAAATATGATTATAAAGGCAATACAACTTTGGGGCTAAAAAAACCTAGAGAATATTTTATACCATTCAATTGGAAAGCCATCCAGTCCAGGTGATTTCCCGGTATTCATTTTCATTATTGCACTCATAATTTCCTCTAAACGCAGAGGTGCTAAACGGAGCTGCTGTTGTGAAGAATCTAAAGGTAAGTGTATTTAAAATTGCAGCCTTACAGTGCAATCATATGCATGTTTATTAAGAATTAAGCCCCACAGTGATCAGCGGGGCTTACTTCCAGCTAAGGACTACTGCCCTAGTATACCAAGTTCTCAGAGTTACCTAAGTGAAATTTGTTGATTTAAACCCGTGTTTCAGAGACTGAAGATCCTTTGTCAAGGGCAATTTTGTAAAATGCAAATGCTGCAAACAAACTCTGCCAGCTTACTAAGGGGGTGGCTATCCGTCATATACTATCCATAAAGGATAGCCACACCCTTAGTACGCTGGCCAGTCTGTTTGCAGTGTTTGCATTTTATAAGATTGCTCCTGATGAAGGAGCCTCAGTCTGTGAAACACATTGGGCTTAAATAAAGAAGTTTCACTTTGACACCTCTGAGAACCCATTCTCTTTTTGCTTTCTGTTCATCCCAGGTGTCTCCCTTCTGGTTTTTGTTTGCCCCAGTATACTAACATATATACTGACATTATTACTGAAACAACATGGATAAGTGGTATATTCATTTTATTCTCAAACTGCACATTTTAAAAACCTCTTGTTACAAAGTAGCTCTCTTTTGAGCGAACAGCACTGACTCCATTTTGAGACAGCCAAAAAGCCAGGCGTCTTCATCCCCAGCCTCAGCAAAGGTGGGAGAAAGGCACAGGAATGGGGTTGAGAGCAACATGCAAAACTAGATCAAGCAATACAGTTTCTAAGGGACTGCTTAAAATGCATTCCCCACAGGCAGAGGTGGCGGTAAAAATTCAGCAAAACATGAATGTGTTGGATAGCAACAGTGATATCTCGTAAGTTACCTAGTCAACCACCTGCAGTATGCTCCCATGGTTGAACTCCAGCCTTGACACCTGTCTTTAAGATAGTCATTAAGATGCAAGGTCAACTTTTGTTAAGTGAATGAGAGATAGTAAGTAGGACTTTTGTTTTTGGCAAGTACACCCATCGTCCCCAAGCACCCTCTTTTGTTTTACAAGATGGGAGGCCAACTCAGTCTTTCTCCCATAGCAAGTAGCACCATTACCAGAGCCTATGAGCAGTGTCTGGCTCATCAGAGTTGTGATGTCACTGCCTGTCTCTGAACTGTATAAGAAGCCTCAGGTTGGGGCAGTCCCAAGTCCCCCTCTTCCCAGAGGTGGGGGGCCATGCTGCTGAAATCACTGGAATCACTAAGCTCCTTGCTCGCCAGAGCAAGGTGCCAACAGTGGGTGCTTTGCCTCCCCTAGTCAAGGCTCTCTGCTTTCCTTCCTCTTCAATTGGGACCAGGAATTGCAACAGGATAGTTCCTGTCTGCAAGAAAGGGCTTCAGCCCAAGGAAAGGTATAATTGTTTTTAGAAGGTCTTTCTAGAAATTGTAGCCTCCACCCGCTCTTTCCCTTCTCTGTGTGTGTGTCTGTGTGAGTGTGCGCGCGCGCGTGCATGCATGTGCTTCAGGCCTCGGGAAGACTCCTTCCCACAGTCTTGAAAATTGCTTTTAGGCCTGGAGCTCAGCTTCACCAAGAATGCTTCTAATTTCCCCACCAAAGCATAACTTGGTGAAGGCAGGAGCATCCCCAATTGGTCAAGTTTAAATCCATTTGCTCAGGTAATTCCCCAAAACTAGCTTGTGCATTTGATTTATTTATTTATTTAATTTATTAATTGCCCATCTGGCTGGTCACCCAGCCACTCTGGGTGATGTACAACAATAAAAACAGTTCAAAACAATAAAATTCAATATTAAAAACATCACATTTCTAAAATTACTCTTAACACACCACAAATGCCTGCCTGAACAACCATGTTTTTAATGTGTGGCGGAAGCTCATTAAAGAGGGGGCATGGTGGAGTTCCCTAGGGAGGGAGTTCCACAGAGTGGGGCCACCACAGAGAAGGCCCTCTCCCTCGTCCTCACCAGCCTAGCTGTCCTGCCTGATGGGACAAAGAGAAGGCCATCCGAGGCTGATCTTGTTGAGCAGCCTATCTGGTGCTGCTGGAGGCGCTCCTTGAGATAGGCTGGGCTGGAACCATATAGGGTTTTAAAGGTCAAAACCAACACCTTGAATTTGGCTTGGAAAACAACGTAACCAGTAATTTGAATCTTTGTAAACCTCAATAAATGTGCCATTGTGGCGTTAACCTCTCCAACAGTGTCTGAGTGTGGATCTCTTTGGGTGGGAATTGCCTTCTTAGCCACAGATGCTCTATTGCCAATGTCTAAAGATTTCTTATAAGCGGGTGTGTGAGTCTCGTTAGAACGTGTGCAAGGTTGTACACGGGTCTAACTAGAGCACATCACGTGGCACTCTGCTTTGGGTGACAGGGAATAATATCACTCTGCGTATATTGAGCCTGGCACTGTCAATTCTTGGGGAGTATATGAGTAACAGATTCTTCATTCTAGTGAGGGAAAAGGTGCACAGACACATGGATGTGTTTCTTCTAATGAAGTCAGTGAACAGGAGTAGTGTAAATGGGACTCTCAGGGGCAGGCAACATGGTGCCTTCTTTGGTGCCCACTGAGACACCCTGTTCCTCCCAATTTTGATTTAAAATGTATATTTATATTTTCTTCCTGGCAGCTTGGATTGTTGCAAAGTGAAGTCAGAGCCTCTGGCTGCTGCCATCTTAATTTCCCATGAATGCCTCCAGGCAAGTTACTTGTCCTTTGTGACTAGCCATGTCCAACCATGGCAGCCATTTTATGGACAGTTTCTCAAATTTCTGTATGTGCCCATGGGCCCCAAAAGTTGCTCTAGATTAGGGTGAAAAAACATACAGCAGAATGTATTCTATTGCTATCTGCTGTGATGGCATGCAAAATCATATAATGGCCCCCATGGAGTGAATGGGTTCCTGATGCTTGAATGGAAAGAAGTTACCTGAAGGAAAGAGGCTGGAGAACAGGAAATACTAGACATGTGTACGTGCAAAGCTGAGTATGGTACGTTGAAATGTGGGTGACAGAGCACCGCTAATTAATGGGTGTAAGGAAAAAGAAGGCATAAAGATAAGCCCAGTGAATCTGAGGCAATGGTGGTATAATTCAGGAATGTTTCCAACAAATGAAGAAATGGTTGCGCAGTCTAGATCTCTGCCCAAAAGGTGATTTCTTTTAACATTGAACAAAAGACTGGAAAAAATATATAAGATACACTGAAACCAGCAAAAACCTGCTCCAACTAGATACTTATGAGAAAATGGGTACTGAGTGAATGTTTGCAATTATATTCAATAAATAAAGGGTCCTTAAGAAAGAATTAATGGTTAGAGTCGCAGACCTGGTTCACACGGAACGATAACCTGAGAGTACGCGTTGAGTATGACATTGAATCATGGGTTGTCATTGCATGAGAACACTGCACTATGGTTTAACTATGGGTTGTTAACCACGAGCAACCTAGAGTTCACAACCCAACAACAAGCCAAGGATTGTTTGTGGTTAACAACCCATAGTTAAGCAATAGTGCATGCTTTGCACATAATGACAACTTATGATTCAACAACAAACCACGATTCAATGACAACCCATACGCTGGGTTGCTGCTACATGCAAATCAGGCCTCAGTCTGTATCTCACCCTGTGATCTCACCTTTTCGTAATGGTGAAATCACACAGTGCATTCCCCTTTGTGTTAGCACTGCCTGATCTAGATTCCCATGCATGTACAGAACTAACGCAGCAGCATAAGAATAGGTATTTACAACTATATTATTTTTGTGATAAACAAGAAACTATTTCATATCAGAATCCCACAAATTGCATGGGGCACTATTTCTTTATTAAAACAGGGATGGGCAGCCTGTTTGGACTACAGTTCCCATCACCCCCAGCCAACATATCCAATGGTGAGGAATGATGGGAGTTGTAGGACAAAATATCTGGAGGGCTTCAAGTTGCTCACCCCTGCTTTAAAAACTCATATATAATATTACAAACAAATATATAATATTTCTTAATTCAAGGCAACTGTGTTATACCACCCAATGGGCCTGGGAAATCTACGAGTACCTGGAAACACAAGAAACACATGATGTGTCTGTTGGTAGACTGTACCACTTCAGACTGCAGGTGGGGTCTCAAATATTTGAATATGGCTTTATGTTATACAACTAAACTGGAATGTTCACCTTGACATGCTCTTTTTGTATATGCAGAAATATGTGGATTGCTGTTGTTTTTCTGTGAGGGGGCATTCAAATGTTTATTCCCTACCTGCAGTCTGAAGTGGTACATCCCAGCAACAGAAACATTATATGAGTCTGTTGATCATGTACATTCGGTGCTAAGACATGTGCGGCCAGCCTGCAGCAACCATGCCACACATGGCAAAGGGAATGAGCACTTGTGGCAGGCAAGGACAGACGATGGGATGCCTGGGGATCTTGCAGAGGCAAACAGTCATGGGCGCGGTTCTGTCTGCTAATGTGTCTCTATGCACTGGGGCTCTCAGAAATAATAGACATAGGAAGCTACCTTATTCTGAGTCAGACCAGGGGTCCATTTAGCTCAGTATACTCTACACTGCCTGGCAGCAGCTCTTCAGGGTTTCAGATAGGACCCTACTTAGAGATGCTAGGGGTTGAACCTGGGACCTCCTGCATGCAAAGCTTGTGGCCTACCCCTGAGCTACACCCTCTCACCAGAAGCATGGATGTTTCAAACCAGAGATAACGCCCTGCAGGTGTTCATCAACTACTATTCCTGTCATCCCTCACTATTGGCTGGGGCTGATGGAAATGAGTCCAGTGATCACTGGATGGCCACAGGTCTCCCAACCCTGTATTTAAGCAGTCAACAAACACTGCCTTGTTTTATTATCTATTATCAGGAACTATTATAGATCCTATTATCAGGATCTATTCAGGCATTATTAATTAATTAATTACATTTCTATACTGCCCATAGCCAAAGTTATCTTTAGCATACAGCTAAAGAACCCTCAGTTTCTTAGTCTCAAACAGCTCTTGATTTTATTGTCTTCCTAGGGCACAATCATGCATGTTTAGGTCTGGCTGGGGAATGCTGGGAGCTGTAGGACTTTTTTCTGTCTAAACTTGTATGGGATTGCACCCTTAGGGCACAATCCTATCCAGATAGGTGGCCACCTCCAAACTTGGAGGCCACCGTCTATCCAAAGCAGGACAGGAGAAGCATGGAGGGGATCGTTCCGTCCATGCTTCTCCTGCCCTGCATTTTTGGCTAGACAGCCATGGCTGTCTAGCCGCAGGAGGTCTGTGCGGGGAGGAGGCTGCTGTACGACACATAGGATGTGTCATACAGGCGTTTCCACCCTCCCCGTCCCAGAACGCCCTCAGACATCCCCCTTTTCGGCCGCTCCATGCTCCTCTTGTGAGCGCGGAGGGCGGGGCTGTTCTGCACTGCCTTAAGTGCAGGGAGGTCAGTTCTCCGGGAACCGACCTCAGACCGCGGGCTCCAAGGTCGGTTCCCAGGAAACAACATATCCTATGGCTATCTAGCTGCTGTCTAGTGGCCATAGGATTGCTCCCTTAATCAATCTTCTATTTCTGTTTGCTGTTTTATCTAATTCTGTTATTGTTCTATTTTCTTCTTAAGCTGCTTTGGAAATGGAGAGAGAGAGAGAGAGAGAGAGAGAGATAAAAAAGCAGCCTAGAAATGTTTTAAGCAAGCAAACAAAGAATGCTGCTGGTCTTTTTTGATGTAAAAGAGCAGAGAGTGGTAACCACCTGGTAACAGGTAGCTATCGTATAAATGCCTCCAATAAGGACATGCAGTATAAATGATGGGGGAATCTGCCCAGTAGAACTCGGTGAGATTTTGCTGAAAATACACTGTGCACGTTAAGGATTTCAGAATTATTGCTAATTCCAGGAATAGGTAGCCTGGGGGTGGGGGTGCGGGATTGGAAATGTACTTTGGCATTATGCCCAGCCTAAATGTAACCTCTTCCAAGCTGCTTTTCCTACCAGAAATATTTAACACAGATTGACAAATGTTAATGGGAAAAAATCCTGCAAGATATTTCTATACCAATCAAACATGATGTTGCATAAAAATTCAGGACCACGTCTCCCGGAACCAGACAAAACAAAGTTAGACAGGACACGTTGTGCATTGCATTTTAATGTTCAGCAAACAGGGGGGTGAGGACTTCATATATTCATTCCACGTAGTGGTATCTCTTGGTCAACAAACAAGAAACAACATGATCTTTTATACAAGAAATACATCGGGGTCTTTTCCTTAGAACAGTGTTTCCCAAAGTGCTCAATTAGAATTAGTGTCACACTCTTATTCCTGAAATGGTTTGTTTTCAGATCATGGGAAACGGGGCTGCAACAAAATGTCGCAGTGTAGAGTGCTTCTGCTCACTGTTCCAGTCAGCCTTGCCCTGCTCCATTCCCCTCTCCCACTTTCCCTTCACTCCTGCCCCCACAACAGTCAGGCAGTATTCTGTGACCACTGAGCCTCTCATTGAGCTGTTTTTGGATTCTCCCAGCGCCAGCATCAAGGTTAGGCATGGTTGGGCATCTGCCAAGGGCCCACACCCCAGCTTTTGTACTCAGTAACAAACGCCCACTGGAGGTTTTCCTTCTCTTCACCATTGCAAGCTTGTTCCCATGGGCACCTGCTCATAGGGGCAAGGAGGTGCAACTGCCCCCTCCCCTGATTCCAGTAGTGACATCATTCTGAGAGCCGCAATAGAGACGACTTGTGCGGCATCTGCCCCATCAATCTCTACTTTCAGTTTCCAGCCACATGGGCAAGGCTCAGGACAAGACAGGAGGTCAATAAATGAAACACGGGAGTGGGGGATGCCACTGAGATTAACTGGTGTTGCAGGAGCGTGTCCTTAGCAAGAGCATGCCCAGGCTCCTCCATGCCAAAGTAGCTCCATGCTGAGAGTGGCAACAGTATCTAATACTGTGTGCACTGGCCCATCTATCTACTCTCACAGCACAGGCAAACAAGGTCCAGCCTGGGCAGGACAGTAAATTAAACCTAGGGTGGGGGGTGGAGTGAGCTTAGCTGAGAGTGGCTGCAATGCAAATGGTAGAAAGTGGACCTGGAAGGGGCAGTGAGGCTGGCTTTCTGGCAGGCCCAGCCAGGCAGTACTGCAGCCTTTTAGGCCCTCAGTTAGGTAGCCTGCCGGAGTGCCTGCTTCGTAAAGCATCCCTCGCTGACTGTGACTATGGAAATCACTGACTTCCTGCACTGTTCCACCTGTCATGGGCCCCTCACTGAGTTCACTTTACTTTAAAGTGAACCAATGAGTTCTTTTCCAGCCCACAGGTGAGGTGAGGTGGGGGGAGAACACAGGAATGTCACCCATCTGGGAAGGGGAGCGGCGCTGTTGTTTGAAAGAACTATCCTTCCCAGTCCCAGAATCACAAGGGAAGATGTACTCCTTATACTGGCTTTTTGTGGTTTAACCCCCCACCCCCCATAAAGATGCATAGGAGTGGGCTGTGAAATGTTGGTATGTGAAATCACCTTAAAACCCGATGATTTCACCCACAAAGGTTTGGAAAGTGCTGGAAAAAAACATAAAGGAAAGGGAGAGATGGCTGTCACATTATGAGGAGAGCCATTCCAAATTTCATCCATACTCATTCCAAATTTCAAATTTGGAATTCCAAATTTCATCCATGCCCATCCACAGGAAGGGTCAAAGAGGGGCAACTGATCCCCTGGGGATGAGCCATAGTCTCCAGATTCCCAGTTTAAAAATTTTTAAGCAAGTCTATAGCCCTTGCAAAACCCAAGATGTGAGACAAAATATGAAGCTGCTATTCATTTTGTGAGAAACTAGTCAGCTCCCACTTTTAGCGTTTCTAGCCAACACATGAAGTCACAGCAATGGTTAACACACCCACTATCTGGGGGTGTTAACCCTTCTGGGTGGGTTAAGCCTTTGGGGGGCTTTCCCTGTTAGGAAGTAATTGCAGCCTCATAGAAAACAATGTAGAATCCAGGAGTATCTTGTAGCTGGGTTTGGACAGTAGCGTGTCTACCAAAAAACAAAGATAGCATTAAAGACAGGAGTCCATGATCTTTCTCACTCAGGTTCTTGTTAATATTTTTTCTGAGTTTATAAACATTTAAAAATTACCTTGACAATGTGTGCATGTGTCATTATTATACCCTATTGCAGCAGACAGGGCTGTGGCTGAGAAAGTGTGAGTTACACAATCCGGCAAGGTGACTACCAGTGTTGTTATTCTTATTTGCAGAGAGGGTGTGTGTTAGAGTAGCGTATGACAACTCTGCCATGTAATCCAATGTTGGTGGTGTTTTAGGGAAATACAGATCGGGCTGTGAAATTGATTGTAGCAGCAGTGCGATTTATAAATGGTTAAAACGGGTTGTGATACATATACAGCCAGGGCCAGAAATATTGAAACAAGGATAACTGTTTTGGCAGTTGGCCTCTGTACACCACCACGCTGAAGTTGAAAGGAAACACACCCAGACGGGAGTGAAGTCAGGACTTTCAGCTGTAATTCAAGGGGTTTGACAAAACTAGGGCACTAACCATTCAGGAAGTACAGCCAGTGGCATACACACATACCCGTCGTTGGTGGCTCATAAGTAATGGAACAAACCAACATCATTTCAAACTGAAGGATCGCCTTTAATACCTGGATGAAAATCCTTTGCAGCCAATGACTGCCTGAAGTCTGGAACCCATGGACATGACCAAATGCTGAGTGTCCCCCTTGAGATGCTTTGCCAGGCCTTTACTACAGCTGCCTTCAGCTGCTGCTTGTTTGTGGGTCTTTCTGCCCGCAGTCTTGTCTTCAGTAAGTGAAAAACATGCTCTACTGGGTTGAGATCAGGTGACTGACTTGGCCATTGAAGAACATCCCACTTCTTTGCCTTCAGAAACTCTTGGGTAGCTTTTGCTGTATGTTTTGGGTCATTATCCATCTGCAATATGAAGCGGCGTCCTATCACTTGGCAGCATTCGGCTAAATCTGAGCAGAAAGTATAGCCCTATACACTTCAGAATTCATCCTGCTGCTTTTATCAGCAGTCAGGTCATCAGTAAACACCAGTGACCCGGTTCCATTGGCAGCCATACATGCCCATGCCATAACACTGCCTCCACCATGTTTGACAGATGATGGGGTATGCTTTGGATCATGAGCTTCTCCATACTTTTCTCTTCCCATCATTCTGGTACAAGTTAATCTTGGTTTCATCAGTCCAAAGAATCTTATTCCAGAACTGGGCAGGCCTTTTTAGGTGTTTGCTGGCAAAGGTTAATCTGGCCTTTCGGTTCTTGAGCATTATCAGTGGTTTGCACCTTGTTGTGAAGCCTCTGTATTTACATTCATAAAGCCGTCTCTTGAGTGTAGATGTTGACAATGACATGCCTACCTCCGCAAGAGTGTTCTTGACCTGCATAGATGTTGTGAAAGGGTTCCTCTTCACCATGAGCAGAATTCTGCGGTCATCCACTTCAGTTGTCCTCTGTGGTCTTCCAGGCCTTTTGCTGTTGCTGAGCTTGCCAGTTAATGCCTTCTTTTTCAGGATGTTCCAAACTGTTGTGTTGGCCACTCCCACTGTTTTTGCTATCTCTCTGATGGGTTTATGTTGTTTCCTCAGCCTAATGCTGGCTTCCTTCACTTACATGGATACCTCTTTGGACCTCATGTTGGGAGTTCCAGTGAACAGCTACCAAATGCAAATGTAACACTCAGAACCACCTCCAGGCCTTTTATCTGCTTGATTGGTCATGGGGCACCCAGGAAACAGGCCACACCTGGGCATGCAGCTGCTTGTCAGCCATTCATTCCATTACTTATGAGCCCCCAATGATGGGTGTGTGTATGTCACTGGCTGTACTTCCTGAATGGTTAGTGCCCCACTTTTGCCAAACCCCTTGAATTACAGCTGAAAGTCCTGACTTCGCTCCCATCTGGGTGTGTTTCCTTTCAACTTCAGTGTGGTGGTATACAGAGGCCAACTACCAAAACAGTTATCCTTGTTCCAATATTTCTGGCCCTGACTGTATATAGCTTTAAGAGAACCTGTCAGCTTTAGCTCTTGCAGGAGGCCCAAGTGGAACCTCTTCCCATCTCTCTCTTAGCATTGGCCTTGGTGCTGATACAGTGTCTCATGGAGCTCCATAGTGTTTTCTCATGTACTGTAGAAATAAAGAAACCTCTTGTGAAGGTACTTGATTCTACTGTGTGTTGCCTAAAGAGCAGGGCCTAGCAGTGGGCTGCAAGCTGACCAAGCCACCCCATCCCCATCCCAATATGAACCATGCCCTTCAACCCTGTAATGGCCTTTGGGCCAAAGGGAGTCATGGAAAGAACTGAGGGCTTCAGTGGTGGGTGGGACACCAAGTTTACCCATTGGGAAACAACAGAGGAATAGATGTGGTATACAATTTCTCAGGGGCAGATCTTAGTAGACCTGGTGACCAGGCCTCATTGCTGCTCAGTCACCAGATCTACAGTTCAAGGAAAAATATGCGATTCCAAAAGAACACCGCTGTAGTTCAAACTGCAAGCCATGCAAAGTCGTATTGTTAGCTGATGTAAGAAGTGGCTGATAATGATGTGAAAAGTGAAGTGAGTAGTCCAGGCTACTCTAGAACCCTAAAATCTGATCGAGCTTACTCATTTCTTCTTCCACTGCCAAAGACACTCCCCACAGACTCTACTGCTACTCTCTAGAGCTGCCTTCCCCAACCTGGTGCCCTTCAGAGGTTTTAGAGCATTTCTACAGGATACTTTTATTGCACGCTCATGATTGGTCACTCATGGAAGTTTGTGGGTCCTTTACATGAGGTTGTCAACCTCCAGGGCGTCTTCCATGCTTTCTGACCTTTATCCTGCTTTTAAAAAGATCAGAGATAATCCAGTAAGAAACGTACATCCAATATATCAGCTGTGTTATTTCCTGCTTTTTATTCCATAGTATCCCAAATACAGCAACAGATGTCATAGTGTGTGCTATGAGGCATAAATGCGCAAGAGGGATATAGCATCACCATGATGGGATCATATGGATATGATAGATGTAGATCTGGCCCAGGTCTCCTGATTCCCCATCCCCAAAGCCTCCAACAGTACCCAGATCACAGCAGCCAGCCCACAGGAAGGGAAAGCCAGAAAGCCCCTGCTGAGAGGGAGCAGCTATTGCAAAGAGAGAGGGAGGGAAGAAGAGTGAATGAGAGTAAGACGGAGAGCCGCAATCCAGGTGATTGGGAGCCTCCAGTGGCCCTCAGGACTTGCAGTGTAAAACACTGCTCTGCGGTCTCAGGGAGAGGTCTTCCCGTCACCTGCTACCAGATCCATTTTAGCTGGAGATGCCCCAGGGCTTGAACATCAGGCCTTCTGCATACAGAGTAGCTGGGCCAGCCCAAGACATTTTGCTGCCTGAGAAAAGAACAAGATGGCGCCCCTCCCATCCCACGTACAAAAGTCAAGTGGACTGGCAGATGAATCTGTCTTCAACCCTGATGTTGGGACAGCATCTTCCACTGCACCTGGAGACATCAAGCTAACTAACTTAGGGGGTGCAGAGCATGCTTCATGGCACACGGGTTTCTCCTTCAACACATCTTGTTGCCATCTCCCAGCATCTGCTGCCTGAGATGACTGTTTCACTCTGCTTAATGGTAGGGCCAGCCCTGCAAAGTAGCTGCTCTACTACTGAACTAATGCCCTGATAGCTGTGAATGCCAAGATGCAGCAGAATTATACATCCCCCCCGCCCCCAGGCCAGATGGAAACTGTTTGGAAAGAGGCAAAGCCAGTGCAGTGAATCATTCAGAGAAACAGGGCAGCCTCCTCTTTAGAAACATGCTTTGGACTCAAATAATATTTACCTTATTTATTTTTCATGGCACACTTGCATTTCTCTCACCCCACTATATGCAGCTAAAACATAAGTAACCCTAGTACATCAATACTGGTTTAATTCATTTGTTCATTGCAGTTCAGTCCTGGGATGAGTATAGTTGGGGATGGAGGAGCACATTTCAGGACTGAAGCACGTGCTTTGCACACAAGAGGTCTCACACTGAATTCCTGGCAGTTAAAAGGATCAGGTAGCATGTGAAGGAAAGACCGCTGCCTAAGAGCTTTTCTACACAAGGCTGTAAATCAGCTGTTAATCTGCTATATCTAATTTTGATTTCATTGCAGAACTGAGAACCGAGCACCACACAGAGTGTTTCCTTTTCTGATACATAACCTCTAGGTGGCACTGTGGTATAGCGCAATAGTGCAAATTTGTATTTGTTGTTGTTCAGTCTTTCAGTCGTGTCCGACTCTTCCTGACCCCATGGACCACAGCACGCCAGGCCTTCCTGTCCTCCACTCTCTCCCAGGGTGTGCTCAAGTTCATATTCATTGCATCGGTGATGCTGAAAAAGCATTTTTTTTCACTTTTACAATTTCCCTGATCTAAAAAAAAAAACTTGCCGAAAGTGCTCTTTAGACATAGAAGTGAAACTGGGGGGTCATGATGCCTGCTAAAGAACCCGTAAACAACTGTGAGTAGGGAATGATGAGCACCTGATAATGCCTCATGTAGAAAAGCCCTAAAAGTTTGGCGAGCTGCTGCCACTCAGAGTAAACAGTGGTTGGCTATATGATCTGATCTGATCTGGCATAATGCAGTTTCCTTGTTCTTTCACATAGTCCCTATTAGTGGGCACCTATCAGACGTTATGACCTTGGTCAGTTGCGGAATATCATTAAAAGCACAAATCATGGGTATACTCTTAACTAGGACTATCATTGGATTCAGCCCCGTGTTCATTCCAATGGAGAAGATTGTGCTGTTCACACAGAGTGATGGAGAGGTGCTAACTGTAGTTTGTGTGTGAGTATGTGGCAGGTGTAACACTTTTCTTCAGGGTCTCCAAAGGGACTCACAGTAAAGGCCTTGTACAGGGACAAGTAACATATATCATTTTAATTTCTTAATTAATTAAAAACAATAATAATGCACATGTAATAATTTTACATGCATAACAATTCACTTATCACCAAAACAATATAATCGAGCACAGCCCTCCCAAAGTTCTGTCTTTTAGCTTGAGTCCACAACAACAGACATATAAATAAAACTCTCTGAAGCTTGATTTTTCTGCTGGCCAGACAAGGAAAAAAGTCTCTACTCAGTTCACTCCAGCTTCACAGCAATCTTCTCAAAGTGCACCAGCATCCAGCAACGCAGGACCAACTTGTTAAACAGCCCTTTATACAATATAAAAGAACATAAACATAAGGAACGCATAATGTTTGTAAAAAAAAATAATGACTCTAAAAAATGTCAAAAGAAAGCCTCCCTACTAACCTGTCTCAAGGATTCAGGGTCTTACAGAGAGGAGAAACCAAGCTTCTTCCATGCTGCATTTTGGTAACTGCCTAAAATGGTGGCCACTCCCTATTTCACTTCTTTACTAAGCATGTGCAGGAATAGTCCTACTCAGAACTCATAAAGAAAAATACACCAGTGGGTTACACATGCACAGACGTCTGAGGTTCCAGTTGTGCATTAGAACTCTTGAACCTACAAGTAACTGCTGGAATGGGGGCATTAGATTATTGGATCTACATGGACAACAGGGCAGCTGTCACTGTTGTGCAGTGATCTGCTGCCGTGTTAGGTAGACACAGCTCATTCACTTATATGGGAGAAAGGTCAGTGGGAAGCACATTTTCATTACCCATTTTGGGGGGATGGTACTACGCATTTGAAGGTAACATGACCAAACACAAAGCAACATCCTCAATGCCAAAGAACAGGTGCTCACAATGCATGCAAAATGTATCAGAGAGACTTAACATAACGGAGGGAGCAATCCTGTGGCTAGGGATGTATGAAAGTCACTTACTTGTTCGCGGATTATGTTGATGGTGGGGGGGAGGCGTTCTGTCCCTCCCCCTGGAATCCTCGCCAGCCGGCTCCGCTCTGCAGGGATTCTGTGGAGCCGCTGGCCGGCTCTGCCAGCAGCCGGACATCCGGCCGCTGGCTACCAGGGACGCAAATGGCGGCAGCCGTAACCGCCGCCGTTTGCGTCCCTGCAGTCAGCCTTGATAGGCTACATAAATGTTTACGTAGCCTATCATGTCTGACTTAAAAAACAACAACAACGCGCATATGCAAATGGTGGCGGCCACGGCTGCCGCCATTTGCGTTCCTTATTTTGGCACGTCTTAGTCTACATCACGATTTACGTAGACTAAGACGGTGAAAATAAGGGGTACGCAAATAGCATAGCGGATGCTACGCTATTTGCGTTCCCTTTATTTTCGCTGTCTTAGTCTATGTAAATCTTGACGTAGACTAAGACGTGCCAAAATAAGGAACGCAGATCGCGTAGCGGACGCTATGCGATCTGCGTTCCCCTTATTTTCGCCATCTTAGTCTACGTAAATCGTGACGTAGACTAAGACGTGCCAAAATAAGGAACGCAAATGGCGGTGGCCATAGCCGCCGCCATTTGCGTACGCGCAGTTTTGTTTTTTTTTAAAGTCAGACGTGATAGGCTACGTAAACATTTACGTAGCCTATCACGTCTTTTTTTTTTTTAATTGGAAATGGTGGCAGCGGCATCTGGTCGGAAGACCGGCCACCGCAGCCACCGCTGCCGCACCATCGCCGGAGCTGCTGCCGCCGCCGCCACCCGGAAGATCCGCCCCAGGTAAGTCTCGTCCTGGGGGGGGGGGGCGGGGGGGCAGGCCGTTCTGCCACCGATTTCGGGGGGCTGAATGCACTGGCATTTGGCCTCCCCAAGATCCGTGGTGGAATTCTCTGACATCCCTACCTGTGGCTGCTAGTCAGCGGCTAGATGGCTTTAAGATATGTCGGTTTCCGGGAACTGACCTCGAAGCCCACGCTCCAAGGTCGGTTCCTGGAGAACTGACCTTTCCCCCATCCTGCGCTGCCTCGCAGGCAGTTCAGAACAGCCCCATACTCCACGCTTGGAAGAGGAGTGCGGAGCGGTGAAAATGGGGTGTTCTGGGGGTCGTTCCAGGGCAGGGAAGGCGGAAATGCGGGTACGAGACATCCTATGTGTCATCTGGCAGCCACGTCCCCCACTCCGCCTTCCTGCAGCTAGACAGCCAAAATCAGCTGTCTACCTGCAAATGCAGGGCATAGGATTACGCCCTTAAATGTATCAGAGAAACCTAACATCACAATGAGATCCACTGTGGTGTAGTAGTTAGAGTGTTGGTATGGTTCTAATCCCCACTCACCCATGATACTCACTGGGTGACTTTGGGCCAGTCATTGACTCTCAGCTTAACCTACCTCACAGGGGTGTTGTGAGGATAAAATGGAGAGGAGGAGGACCATATAAACTAGCTTGGGTTCCTTGCAAGAGGAAAAAAGGCAGGATATAAATGTAACAATAAAATAAAAAAATACTTAGGTTACAATCCTATAGTTGCTTACCTGGGAGTGAGCCCCATTGAACATAATGGGGCTTACTTTTGAGTAGACATAGGATTGCTCCATTAGAATTGCACTGTCTGAAAAGGTTGTCAACAATTTATATATGGGATCAAGATGTCACTTGGGAGAACATTTTATGAACAGAAAAAGAGAGATCTAATACACAAAACTCTGGGAAGTGCCTCAGGAAACTAGAGCATAAACAGAGTTCGACTAGGAACAACACAGAAGTAACTTTAATTTTATGCCAGATATTTTGAGAAGTCGTTAGGTTTATATAGCCCGAAGGCTATAAACAGGAAAATGCAGCCTCTGAAAAACAGTGGTGTTGGGTTTTTATATTATTTGCAACACATAAAGCAAAACAAGAGCAAAAGCAAAAATAACCTATGGTTACTTTGAATATTGAGCCACGACATGCAACGATTACACACAGCTGGAGAGATTCAGCACTCAGTTACACTAGGGAAATTCTAGGTAATACAGCAGTGCATTTGAGTTATTATGGATTTAAGAAAATTCAAGTCGAGATTAACCCTTCTAGAACTGTTGTGTGTTTTTTCCAACTTGACAGAAGAATCAACATTCGGACAGTTAGTAGAATAAAGGTGGCCTCAACTGCAAGCCGACTTTAAGACACTATGGGAACAGAGGGAGAAAGTGTGGTGTAGCAGTTAGAGTGTTGAAATGGGACTCAGGAGACCCAGGTTCTAGTCCCCACGAAGCTTGCTGAGTGACTTTGGGCTGGTCATTGACTCTCGGCCTAACCTACCTCACAGGGTTGTAGTGAGGATAAGACAGAGCGGAGGAGGAGGACCATGTAAGCCCCCTTGGGTTCTTTGCAGGACGAAAAAAGGTGGGATATAAATATAATAAATAAATGTTTAAAACTTCCTGCATATGCTTTGCACACATACCTCCCATTGCCCAACCCTGCCATAAAGCCCAAAGATAGCACCAATGAGCTGCACAATCCATTTCGTTTGTTCTGTGATTTAAAAAAAAATTTTTTAGTGCTTTAATGATTGTTAGTGTTCCATTACTTATTTTGTTTTGTTTTTTTATCGCTGTACTGTGTAATAATGATGATGGTGATGGTAATGTGTGCTCTTAGTATTTGCATCTTTCCAAGTAATATACAGGGACAAAATAAAACCCATAAGTAAAAAAAAAAACAAAAAACCCAGCAAAACCCCAGAATACATTCCAAGGGAGAGGGACCAATATGATGGGAAGAGGCAATTAGCCCCAAGGTAATCTAGAAATGGGAACAAAATTTAAAAATATGTTACCAGTGTATTGTACTTTTGGAAAACATGTCCCCTGCTGCTGCCACCGCCACCCCTACCTCTCATTGCTAGATTTGAATTAGCCACACATAGAGCAAAGATGTAACTCTGTTTCTACCTGGCTAATATCAGTTTCATTGCTGCTGGACTTTTATATTTATACCATTTTATTCTGCTGACATCGTTTAATTGCTGCTGTTATAATATTGTTATAATATGTTTAGAGTGTGGCTTTATGAATTGCAATATGTTATAATGAAAATTTAATCTTTTAATATGTTGTGAGTTGTCTTGGGAGGGTTAACCCTGAAAGGCTGCCTATAAATACCATCATTAATAAATATAAATGGAATCAGCAGCACACATCTTGAAGCATACAGGGGACAGAAATCATCAATGGCCCTTTAAAATTAATAGTTACCATCAAGTGATGTTGTTTTAGGTAAAATGCTAGATACCATGGCATTATCTGAAGAAGAAAACAGACACAGTTCTTAATGCTGAAAGTTTGCCCCTGTTATTCGAGGAGAGAAAATCGAAAGGGGGACCTGCAATGATGAAGAGAAACAAAATCAATAGGAGGTGATTAATTCAAACCTCTTTTCTAACAAGGAGAATTGTTGCATTGTCAAAGCCCAAGTAGGGGGAAATCCAAAAGCAAGATTACGTTGTTCATTATGTTTGCCTTACCACACCGTTTATATTTATCCTTGATCTGAAAGGAAAGGAAAAAAAGACTACCTGCAATTCATTCAAGAGGAAGGCACCCGGATTCAAATACCCAGAATGAACTTTGTCTTCCTTTTCAAACCTGCCAAGTCTTGCTCCTACTTGGGGGAGCTCAACTAACTCCACATGTATTCACCTCTCTTGGATGCCAAAGTCCTTCTCTCCGTGTTGCATGCATTTCTATGCTGCTGCTCATTGGGGCTGGGAGATCAACTTGTGTAAATTCAGCAGGCACGTGAATGCTATTCAGTATGTGCCCAAGTCTTGAAACATTTCAAACTCCTTTGTTTTCACCCCCTACTACATAAACTAAACCTAAGTATTCCTCTGCTGTTTCTATTGTGTTATTTTGCTTGTATTGGATCGTACATGGCTGATCATATTTGTGTTTATAAGCGGTTGTAAATTGCCTTCTGTATGCTTTACAGAGAAAAGAAAGGGAGGGAGGAGTTTGGACAGGAGAGAGTTAATGGGATTAGAATGCACACATGTTCCTTAATGGCAAAAGCGCTAAGGGTATCTTTGGTTAGTGAAATTACAGGTCAATGGCCCAGGAAGGCTAGATCTTTCTAGAAGATCCTCCATCTGTACCAGCATTCCTTTAGCCAAAGGGAAGGGGAAAGTGCTACCAGTCAGTTGAAAACAAGTTTTCAAATGAGGCACAGAGCTTCAAATGAGCTGTGGACTGCAAGGAGGTCCAATCAGTCAATCCTAAAGGAAATCAACCCTGAGTGCTCATTGGAAGGACAGATACTGAAGCTGAAGCTGAAATATTTTGGCCACCTAATGCGAAGAGAAAACTCCCTGGAAAAGACCCTGATGCTGGGAAAGACTGAAGGCAAAAGGAGAAGGGGACGGCAGAGGATGAGATGGCTAGATAGCATCACGGATGCAATGAATATGAACTTGAGCACGCTCCGGGAGAGAGCGCAGGACAGGAAGGCCTGGCGTGCTATGGTCCATGGGGTCACGAAGAGTCGGACACGACTGAACGACTGAACAACAACAACAAAGCCAACAGCATCAGGGAGTTCAGGAGCGCCTGTCTGTTGGATTGTTTAAGCTGTGCCCCCGCCTATATTCATCTAGTGTATTTGTAAATCAGGGGTGGGCAACAAGTGGCCCATAGTCCACATGTGGCCCCCGGGGGAGTTTTGCAGCTCCCATCGAGTCCCCTGCCAGCACAGCTCTCACCTCCACCACGTTGCCAGATTCCTAGTGATTCTTTTGAAAAATAGGACGCATGGGGAGCAGGCACCTTGTTTCCCAGCGGAATCACGCTTCTTCTAGCCCACTAAATAGCTATTTTGACAGGCTGGGGGAGCACAATTCTGCTGGAAAGCAAGGTGTGTGCTCCTCGCCAGCCTTGTTTGCCAGCAGACTCGTGGCAAATGCAGCCGTGCGGCCACTTCCAGTTGTGGCGGCAGGGGAAGGGTGTGGCACCCAGGGGGGTCCAATATGCCTCCCATCCCTCCGCAGTTGCTCACCCGTTGCAAATAGACTCAAACATTACAAAAGGCCATAAGGGTCCAGTGACTTCTACCTTCCAAAGGAAACCAATTCCAGGCAAGTGCTGCATGGTGCCCATGGGCACCAATATGACTATGGACACCTCTCTTAGTACCCACCAGGCTCCCTTCCCCTCCTGGTTTTAATTTTATTTCTTATGATTTTGTTAAATTGTTTTTTTTAATGTAATTGGGAGGTTGCCATGCTGCAAAGCAAAGTGCTGCCCTCCAGCACCATCTCTATTTGGATTCACAAGAGTGTGCTTTGGAGCTCAGACCCCAACTCTGCCTTGTTCTTGGGCAAGTTACTTTTCTTTTAGTTTCACCAGTTTTCCTTCCATGGTGGATGTTGTGATGGTTTTATTCTTTGCTGCTGGATTTAATCTCGGTTTTATTCTGCATTTTTTTTTGTTTCGTTTTATTGTTTGTATTGTATGTTTCTAAGGCACTGTATGCCGCCCAGAGAACTTTGGTTATCGGGTGGTTTAAACGTACAATAAATAAAAAATGAAATGAGTGTTTCGTGACCAGCCGTGCCCACCACGGCAGCCGTTTGACGAATAAGCCCCCTCTGGCAGCCATTTTGTGAGAGTGCCCACGACACACTCAAAATTCGAAATATGCCCTCCAAAGACCCAGAAAGGTGGGGGGGGGGAGGGGAGGGCTGCTTAACATAACAGGGCCGCAGGAGCAGTTGCGAAGCATGGGCCGGCGGTGCGGGGAGGAGGCGAAGAAATACTCGCGGCGCGCTTCACTCCCACGCGGTCGTTCAAAATGACCTCGCTGCCTGCACCGCAGAGCCCGGCAACCTCCTGCGGCTGGACTGCAGCTCCTAGGAAGCCCTGATTCCTTCATGCGAGCCAGTCAGCCAGCCAGGGCTCCTTGTCGAGGGCAGCGGGAGGAGCGGCTGGAGACGGGTCTCCATGCGCTCTCCGTGCTGCGCGGGTGCCACAACAACACCCAGGCAGCCGGCCGGCGCTGGGGTCCCCTAGCCGGGTTCTGTTTGGGTGCGGTGATCTGCTGACTGCTAACGATTTGATGCAGGACGAGCCGAGCCGAGCCGAGCCGAGCAAGCAGCAACCGCAGCAGCAGCAGCAGCAGCAGCAGCATCACACGCAGGGGGCCGAGCAAAGGCGTTCCGGGAGGAGCAGGAGCGCCCCGCCTCCCGGGCTGCTCTTTCCCCCCTCCCTCTCCCCTTGCGCGGTCCCCCTTTTCTGCCTCGTCTCGGAGCGGATCTCTGGGCTGATCTCATCGCTCGCTTGCCATGGAAGGAGGCACGTCCCCGGATCCGGAGAACGCCAACCTGGCCGCCACGCTGCCGGCGCCGGCAGCTCCACCAGCGCGACCACGGCGCTGCCGCCCCGTCAGCCTCTGGATCTGCATCAAGGAAAAACTCTGCACTTGGTGAGTGAGTGAGTTCAGAGGGCAAGGCGCTGCTGCTGCTGCTGCTGCTGCGGAAAGCGCTGCCCTTTGACCCGGGAGGAACTGTAGCTGCCTGGAATTACAAGTGGGAGGCAGAAAGGCTTAAAAGGAGAGTGCTATGAATTCTGGATTGTTCATAGTTAACAACCCATGGTTAAATGATAGTGCAGGCTTCACACGTAATGACAACCCATGATTCAATTAGTCGGGCTCCCAAAATGAAATGCACCCAAATCAATGCATCCAACTCCTGTAGATTATTTTTAGTTGTAAATAATAGCCCATTTTTGAAAGATATAGAGAGTCTTGTGGCACATTAAAGACATCTGGGGTCTAATCCTATGCATGTTTAGACAGAAAAGGCCTACAAAGGCTCTCTTTATCATCCCAGAGTGCAGGACACGGAATAATGGGCTCAAGTTACAGGAAGCCAGATTCTGGCTGAACATCAGGAAAAACATCCTGACTGTTACAGCAATACGACAACGGAACCAATGACCTAGGGAGGTAGTGGGCTCTCCCACACTGGAAGCATTCAAGCTGAAGCTGGACAGCCACTTGTCAGGAATGCTTTGACTTGGACTCCTGCATTGAGCAGGGCATTGGACTCAACGGTCTTATAGGCCCCTTCCAACCCTACTATTCTATGATTCTATGATTCCATGAAAGTTTATTCCACTGTGACTGTGTGCGTGCTCGAGGCGTTCTTTGTCATTTCACATCGTATTTACCACCACCACGTGGAGCTCTGAAAACATGTTTTCTGTTCCGTAATACGCCCAGTTCGTTGACCTGGGGAAACAGAAGAAAGAATTGTTGGAAGAATTATTTCAATTTGGGGAGGGATCCGTGATAGAGTAAAGGCTTTATGTGCAGAAGGCGTTCCGAGGTTGGATCTTTTGCACCTCCAGTTAAAAGGATCGGGTGATGGGAAAGACCTCTGCTCTGCTGGACACTCTCCAGAGCTGTTGAGACCAAGAGTGGGCAATATATTTTTTTTATTGCATTTTTATATCCTGCCTTTTTTTCCTCTTGCAAGGAACCCAAGGCGGCTTACATTATCCTCCTCCTCTCCATTTTATCCTCACAACAACAACCCTGTGAGGTAGGTTGGGCTGAGTGTCTGTGACTGGCCCAAAGTCACCCAGTGAGCTCCCATGGCCTAGTGGGGACTAGAACCCAGATCTCCTGGCTCCCAGTTCAACACTCTCGCCACTACACCACACTGGCTAGTGTGCTAGATGGACAGTCTCTGAGCTGGTATAAGGCAGTTTCCTATGTCCTCGGCAGTGGAAGTTGATGACTCCTATTTCAGTGGGGCTGTGAATCTGCTCTGAGTTTCAGTCAGAATTCTAAAGGAGTTATCCAAGGCACTGAAATGGATTAGCCCCCAAATGGATTCAGCACCGTGGACAGCTCCATTACAGTTCTGACTGGTTTTGACTGAAACCCAGAGCAGATTCGGAGCCCCACTGAAATAGGAGCCACCAGCCTCCACTGGTCCTACCTCCGATGTGCCGGTAGAGTTCCAGATGTCCCTTCATTTAAAGCAGACCTCCCCACACCTGATGCCCTCCAGATGTGTTGGACTGCAGCTCACATTGTCCCCAGCCAACATGGCTCATGGCCATGCTGGTTGGGGTTGATGGGATTTGTAGTTCAACACATCCGGGGTGCAGATTGGGGAAGTCTGTTTTAAAAGATGGGTTTAAGATGGCAGTTCCGGTTTTGGGGATCTCTGAGGAGCATGTGCCGGTATGGGAGCACAAAATGGGGCTTGGCAGGATTTGCTCCTTGGCTGCCGCTAATACCTGAACAGTGGCTAGGTGGTGGTGGAGCTTGGAGGGGTCACTGTAGCAGAGGTAGGCTGGGTTGGCTAGTGCATTGGGTGGCTGATTGGAGGGCAACTGGATTATTTGAATCCCCCAATTTTGCTCTAGTCTAGGTGCCTTGCCCTTTTAAGCTGCAGGCAGAAGGACAGAGAATCCAGGTGCTATGGCATAAGAAAGTATTGTATTGAAGGAGAGTGTGCAGTAAAACTGGGTGTTTTCTTTCTTTTGAAGACACAGAGGGAAAATTTGTACAAGAGAAAGGTAGGGTCTGGACCTATATGCCCTCTTGCGGTATCCATTTTACAGAAGGCAAACAACAAGTGAGGCCGAGAGACAAGCGACTTGCCTGTGAACACAAACTGAGCACCAAGCAGAAGCCAAAACAAAACCTTTCCCAAAATAAATTTTCTTCAGTTAAATTCCCCCAATTGATTTCTCACCCAGACTCTCCCACATTACTTCTTTTTCAAAAATCATTTTTCAGAGTCCTCCCAAATGAATTTCCCCTCAGTTAATTAATTTTGCCCTCAAATGCCCATTCCTGCTAATCCCCTCCTACTAAAAATCAGTTTTCCCCAGATCACCCCAATCAATTTCCTTTCAGTTAGTCGGGCTCCCAAAATGAAATGCACCCAAATCAATGCATCCAACTCCTGTAGATTATTTTTAGTTGTAAATAATAGCCCATTTTTGGAAGATATAGACTCTTGTCACACGTTAAAGACATCTGGGGTGTAATCCTATGCATGTTTAGACAGAAAAGGCCTACAAATGGTTGGCTGGGGCATGCTGGGAGTTGTAGGGCTTTTTTTCTGTCTAAATTTGCATAGGATTGCACCCTTATTCTGGCATTAGCTTATGTGAAATCTCTGTGATTTAAATTTGCCAATTTGAGATTATAAACTTAATGCATTTAATGAAGTGGACAGTGTCCATGAAAGCTTATGCCAGAACAAATTAGTTCAGTGCCACAAGGCTCTGTTTTTCTTTTTTCCCCTTTCTTCTCTCACACAAGTGGTCCAGCTACGTGTGCTATGCCGTGGAGAATATAGACAAGGTGCGAAAAGATTAACACACTAGTCAAGGTGTATTGAGCATTTGTGTTCTTTCTCAGGGAAAACTTCTGAGTATCTCATCCAACTTTCCCCAACTTGGTGACCTCCAGATGTTGAATTACAACTCTCAGCATCCCTAACTACTGGCCATGCTGGCTAGGGCTGATGGGAGTTGCAGTCCAAACACCACATTGATGAAGGAGGATTCTAATAAGTAAGAATAGTTAAAGCTGACATTCCAGTATAATTCAACATTTGTTTAATATTTAAACGCTAGGCTAGTCATTAAAAAGCTCTCTCCAGGTTTGATGGAGGGCTAAACTAGACATTAAAGGGTAGCCATATCAGTTGTTCATCTGTCTGCCCCATTTATATGTAAAGAGTCTGATTTTGTTCATCAAAATGTGTGTGTGATTGAGAGGAATGAGCTGAACTCCCTCCCAACCCTCTGCATCTCCTCAGGGTTGATTGCCCCAGGCAGTTTTCTCTCAGCCCAGCTCACTTTATGAATAGGGGCCACAAGAAATTTGCCTGAAATGATGGAGATTTAAAATACTGTGTAAATCAGCCTGTAGAATTCTACCACCACAGCAGATTGTAGTTACAGAAAGTGAGGAGGTAAGGGTTCACTTTAACAATAAGCCAGAGTATGGGTTGAATTGTGCGCTGTCATTGAATGGGTTGTTGTTACATGCAAACCCTGTCCTATAGTTTATTTATGGGTTGTTAACCATGAATAAACAAGGAAAAGAACCCATGGTTTGTTACTGGGTTATGAATTCTGGATTGTTCATAGTTAACAACCCATGGTTAAATGATAGTGCAGGCTTCACATGTAATAACAACCCATGATTCAACAAGAACTCATACTCAACCTGTACTCTGGGTTATTGTTACATGCGAACCAAGTCTGCACTGTTTGTAGTACAGTGAGTGATCCCAAAGCAACAAAGATTCTTGTGGCTCATTACAGACAAATAAATGTATTGTGGCATACGTTTTCGTGGGCTGGAGTCCACTTCATGTGATGTGGCTGCAAAAAAGGCAAATGCTATTTTGGGCTGCATTAATAGAAGCATAGCTTCCAAATCCCAGGAAATACTAGTTCCCCTCTACTCAGCACTGGTTAGGCCTCATCTGGAGTACTGTGTCCACTTCTGGGCACCACACTTTAAGAAGGATGCAGACAAGCTGGAGAGGGTTCAGAGGAGGGCAACAAAGATGGTCAGGGGACTGGAAACAAAGCCCTATGAGGAGAGACTGAAAGAACTGGGCATCTTTAGCCTTAAGAGAAGACTGAGGAGAGATATGATAGCGCTCTCCAAGTACTTGAAAGGCTGTAACAGAGAGGAAGGCAAGGCTCTCTTCTCGATCATCCCAGAGTGCAGGACATGGAATAATGGGCTCAAGTTACAGGAAGCCAGATTCTGGCTGAACATCAGGAAAAACTTCCTGACTGTTACAGCAATATGACAATGGAACCAATGACCTAGGGAGGTAGTAGGCTCTCCCACACTGGAGACATTCAAGATGAAGCTGGACAGCCACTTGTCAGGGATGCTTTGACTTGGACTCCTGCATTGAGCAGGGCGTTGGACTCAACGGTCTTATAGGCCCCTTCCAACTCTACTATTCTATGATTCCATGAAAGTTTATTCCATAATACATTTTTTTTAGCCTTTAAGGTGCCACAAGACTCTTGGTTGCTTTTGTTGCAACAGACTCACATGGCTACCCCATTCTGAAAGTTGTTATCCTGTGTGAGACAGGAACTCACAGGTTTTAGTTGCAGCACATTTTGTTGTGAATCAGTCTATGATCATATTTTCTTTTTAAAAGGAAATATTGTATTTATTAATACTTTTGTTACATGGGGCTGGCTCTGAGGAGTCCCCCATCCAGTTTCCTGATCAGGCCTGCACCTGCTTTGCTTTAGCAGTGCTGTAGCATCAGGTGCTCTTAGAACTTTTATTTTGGTTTCAAGGTTGCAGAGATGGCCCAAGACCTTTTGCCGCCTGAGGGCAAACAACAAAAGACAAATGGACTGCCAGTTGAATATTTCTTCAATACTGATGATGGGACAGTGTCCTCCACCACACTTGAAGGCAGCAGGCTAGCTTAGGGGATGAAAGACAGGCCGCGTGACTCACAACTCTCTCCTTCCAACACCTTACTGCCACCTCCCAGTATCTACTCCCTGTTTGTCTAATGGCTGTATCTTTTATTTTTCATAATTAATTTTTTAGTGTAAAATTTCAGCAAAACAAAAATAGAGGAAAGGGAAAAATTGTAGCCACATAGATTTGAATATATCAGCTTCAATCCATGGATAGGTTGTTATAAAAGTTTGTGTCTTTTATAACAGCCTTTCCCAATTGGGTGTCCCCCAGATGTGGTGGACCACAACTCCCATCATTCCTAGCCAGCATGACTAGTGTTGGCTGGGGTGGTGGGAATTGTAGTCCAACACATCTGGAGGGCACAGGCTGGGGAAGGCTATTCTACAGAATTCAAAATGATTAAGCATGAATTAATCTGAAAGAATTAACCTTTCAAGGGGCAAATGATAATAAGCGATATCTAAAATTGCTTACTGAGTTCTTTGGGTAGAAATTACTAGTTGCGTCTGTGAAGCTTTAAATTCTGGGATTCAAAACTGATTGCAAAGGAAATTCTTTCTTCAGCTGGCGGCCAAGTTCCTTTTTGGCATTATTCCGCTTGAAGAAACTTGCATCGCAACCAGATAGAGAGGTCAGACATATTTTGGCAGAATGACAGTTCCTTGCATCACAATGTCATGGTGCTGCAAGATGGCATGGCCATGGTTGCTATAGTGGGAAGAGGACATTGCATAGCTCTTCAGCTTGTTTGAAAGGGTGGGATCTCTTAATATGACTGAAATGGTGCTTACAGGTTGTGGAACAATTAACCACAACTGAATGGCCACTGTTTGGATTCTGTTCTTCCCTCTGCAGATTCCAAATTAATGGGCTCTGAAGTAAATTACTGGGCTTCTGATTCCAGTCATATGCCCTGGTTCAGAGATTCTCTTAAACTATATTGTCAATACGTTGGCAACCACTGATCACCTGTCTACTGTATATACAATCAGATTTCTCTTACAACCAGATACCATCTAGAGCCAGTTCAATACTTCACTCTGATATAGGTAATACAGAATTCTAGTTCTTAAGAAACTCTCTCTCAGACAAGATATTGTCTTTGTCTTTTACTACAAAGTATTAGCCTAACAGTACTAAATACAGTCAGGGCCAGAAATATTGGAACAAGGATAACTGTTTTGACAGTTGGCCTCTGTACACCACCACACTGAAGTTGAAAGGAAACACACCCAGATGGGAGCGAAGTCAGGACTTTCAGCTGTAATTCAAGGGGTTTGACAAAAGTGGGGCACTAACCATTCAGGAAGTACAGCCAGTGGCATACACACACACCCATCATTGGTGGCTCATAAGTAATGGAATGAATGGCTGATAAGCAGCTGCATGCCCAGGTGTGGCTTGTTTCCTGGGTACCTCATCACCAATCAAGCAGATAAAAGGCCTGGAGGTGGTTCTGAGTGTTACATTTGCATTTGGTAGCTGTTCACTGGAACTCCCAACATGAGGTCCAAAGAGGTGTCCATGCGAGTGAAGGAAGCCATCATTGAGCTGAGGAAACAACATAAACCCATCAGAGAGATAGCAAAAACAGTGGGAGTGGCCAACACAACAGTTTGGAACATCCTGAAAAAGAGGGAATTAACTGGCAAGCTCAGCAACAGCAAAAGGCCTGGAAGACCACGGAAGACGACTGAAGTGGATGACCGCAGAATTCTGCTCATGGTGAAGAGGAACCCTTTCACAACATCTAGCCAGATCAAGAACACTCTTGCGGAGGTAGGCATGTCATTGTCAACATCTACACTCAAGAGACGGCATCATGAATGTAAATACAGAGGCTTCACAACAAGGTGCAAACCACTGATAACACTCAAGAACCGAAAGGCCAGATTAGCCTTTTTCAGAAAAAACCTAAAAAAGCCTGCCCGGTTCTGGAATAAGATTCTTTGGACTGATGAAACCAAGATTAACTTGTACCAGAATGATGGGAAGAGAAAAGTATGGAGAAGGAAAGGAACAGCTCATGATCCAAAGCATACCACATCATCTGTCAAACATGGTGGAGGCAGTGTTATGGCATGGGCATGTATGGCTGCCAATGGAACCAGGTCATTGGTGTTTACTGATATCCTAACTGCTGATAAAAGCAGCAGGATGAATTCTGAAGTGTATAGGGCTATACTTTCTGCTCAGATTCAGCCGAATGCTGTCAAACTGATAGGATGCCGCTTCATATTGCAGATGGATAATAACCCAAAACATACAGCAAAAGCTACCCAAGAGTTTCTCCAGGCAAAGAAGTGGGATGTTCTTCAATGGCCAAGTCAGTCACCTGATCTCAACCCAAAAGAGCATGTTTTTCACTTACTGAAGACAAGACTGAGGGCAGAAAGACCCAGAAACAAGCAGCAGCTGAAGGCAGCTGCAGTATAGGCCTGGCCAAGCGTCTTAAGGGAGGTCATGTCCATGGGTTCCAGACTTCAGGCAGTCATTGACTGCAAAGGATTTTCATCCAGGTATTAGAGGGGACCTTAAATTTGAAATGATGTTGGTTTGTTCCATTACTTATGAGCCAGCAATGATGGGGGGGGGGGTGGTATGCCACTGGCTGTACTTCCTGAATGGTTAGTGCCCCAGTTTTGTCAAACCCCTTGAATTACAGCTGAAAGTCCTGACTTCACTCCCATCTGGGTGTGTTTCCTTTCAACTTCAATGCGGTGGTGTACAGAGGCCAACCGCCAAAACAGTTATCCTTGTTCCAATATTTCTGGTCCTGACTGTACAACAGTTTATGCATGCCTAAATTCAAACACATGAAAACATCTAACATCATTCTTAAACTAGGCTTCTAAGCAGAGTTAAGTACATTTGCTAGTTCTCAATGATAATCAGTATCAAGCTTACCAGTTTGATTCTACAGGCAACACATTGAGGAAAGCTGATTCTAAAGGATAGCTTCCACTTTTGCATGTTCTAAATCTCCTATATATACTTTTTGGATGCTATAAAATATGCATTTTTACTATTTTTACTACAGCTTATACTTCTTATCCATTTCTACTCTAAATCTTCATGCATCTAAATAAGAGTATTGAATTTTGAAGTTTCTTATCAAGATAATTGTGCATCCCAACATACTTATCTAAACATCTTAACTTTCTTTGACATGTTACAGGTATGTTTTTGACACAAACCTATTCACTTGATATCATCCTGTCTTGTGAGCTTGTTTTTCTTATACATTTATGGTCTCCAGTGAGGCCTCTTGGTCACTTATCTGATGGCCCATCTGACCTGATGATTTTACAAGACTCTCCTAACTGAAAGTTGTAAACCTAAATTTAACACTGACATCTCCTTATCTGGATTCCTTTCTAAACAGTAAAAGGATCTAATGATCTATTTCTAATTGCCTGGTACGATCGTCTCTCATCTGGCAAACCTCAGAGTTAAGACGTTTTAATTACTCTTGGGTCAGAAGTCCATACTGGGTGATATTAGGCATTGGGATCCCATTTTTAATTCCAGAATTCTCTTGGAGGCATTTAATTATATAATTTCCTAATCAAGCAGCTCATATGAAAGATTTGCTTGATCTGCCACACTAGTTCACAGGACAACCGGAGGTTGTAATAGGGCTGGGTTCGCATGACACAGCAACACCCACAGTCATCCTGATTGGGGGGGGGGGGGGGGTTGTATATTCAAAATGTCGCCTGGCACGCAAAACCCCCTGATAAGCCCAGGATGTCATGTGAACTGGGCTATAGTGAAGTACTTTTAATCCTAGCTGATTTCATTTGGATAGTCAAACCTTTGTTAACCTCCACCCCCATAGCAATGGGACTTAAAAGTACTTAACTTTGGTTGGATCATGGCCCTTATCTTTTAAAGCCCCATATCAAGAAAAAAAGTGCATTTAGGAGGACCTTGAGCTTAACAAAAACATGGTGAAGACAAACTGGGTAGGTTCTTTCACCGTTCTTATATGACAACATAAGAATTTTCTCACTAGAACAGACCAAAGGCCCATTTAGGGCCTACATGGAAGCAAGTGTAACTTGAGGCCCAATAACCTTTTTTTAAAGTGGAAAATTACTTTGGGAGAGGGAAATTTAAAGTAAAGAATGTGATTGGCAGGCAGGCCTGGCCCACTGAATCGCTCATTTTAGGAATTTTCTGCTCAGAGTTGGTTGCAGGTGTGAGGGGCCCCTTGACGTTTGCCCTCTGGTGGGCCTCCCTTCTCCATTTAAATTTCCCACAAGGCCACAGAACAATTCTATGTGGGGGGACATTGTGGGAAATTTAAATGGCCACCCACCGCTACCACCATCAAATAAACCCACAGCTAGAGGCCCAGGGTGCTGATGGGTCCTGTCAGGACACATATTTTGAAGTTATTGCAACTCCACAATATCTTTTTGATTTGAAAGTGTAATTTCTACACAACATAGTAAAATCGGTTCTGAGTTAATTTAGCCTTCTGACCCAACATTTGAACACTCTTATTAATTTACAGAAATCTCTTTGGATTGCCAGTAACCTGATTGTTAAGCATTTACCTGCAATCACATGTTTATGTCTCACTTTGGCAGTTAAGAAACACATTTATGAACCTTGTGAGCTAGAGGTGGGTATAAGCTGCATGGGGGTGGGGTGTTGTTTAAATGTTGCGGGTTACTCATTACTTCTTGTTTTCACTTAGAATCAAGGAGACACTTTCTTTTTCCAGAGTTCTTTAAAAAGAGGAGCAGTCTAAAATATTGTCTTCTAAAGAGTTGGAGCAGGATTGGGATTGCTTTGCAGTTAGCTCTTGGAAGTAGCAATAGAATGATAATAGGCAATGTTGTCGGAAGTGAAGGATCGTTTCATGGCCTTAGTCAGTGGCCTTGTTCTCACATATCTGAAGGGAAATGGGAGCGGTTTTGGCTGGTACAGTCCTGTTCTACCTCAGTTTATGGAGCTGTTTGCATGACAAGACAGCCCACCATGGATTACTTAACCTTTGGTGAGGGTGCAGTACATGTTGGCTGCATACTGTCGCCATTTTGAATATACAACTCCTGCTTGGGGGTTGTTGCGTTGTGTGAACCCAGCGAATATGGGTTATGCGACGGTTAAACAACCCTTGCATAATCCTGTTTTAGGGTTATGCCAGGGTTGTTTAACCCTGGCATAACTGACGTTCATTGGGTTTGCATCACACGACAATGCCCAAGTGGGGGTTGCATATGCAGTGTGGTGGCCGCAAGAGCTGTGGCACATCATGGGTGAAATAACCCATGATGAGCCACGCCAGCTGGACGTTGGGAGCATGCCAATAACCCTCAGTGGTCCAGGGCTAGTAGAGGAACCAGGCCCATAATAGCCTCTGAAATGAATCAAGAAAGTGGGGGACTGCAGGGATGGAGTTAGATTTCCTGGCCTGAGAGGTAAACTGCTTGTCTCACCTCTGTCATGCCTATCAGGAAGGCATGCAGGATGTGGGAAGAGGAGGAGGAGGAGAAAGCGACAGGACTGACCAAAAGGGATTGGGCCAAAACTGGGCTGTGGAGCTGATAGTACTGGGAACGTGAAGCTAGACAGGCAGTTGATTATGTATATGCAGGCATAGCATAAATATCTGGAATAAAATACTACTTTACTGAAAAGGATGTGGCTGTGGATACTCCCATGTCAGGGGTGGGCAGAAGGTAGTTCTCCAGATGTTTTGGACTTCAGCCCTGCCAGCTTGGCCAGTGGTCAAAAATGCTGGGAGTTCAAGTATAAAGCAACTGGAGATCTATGTCAGGGGTGGGCAGACTTTAGGTTTGTAGAATCTGCTTTGATTTTTACTTGAACCTGAGATCCACCAATTGGAACTGGTTTCAAAAAGCAAACGCTTAGAATTAAAGAATGCTGAGCCCAGGAATTTGTTTGGAGTACCGGAACTGAACTGAGCTCACAGTCCTTTCACACAGAAACCCACACCTAGTTGCCACTCCCTTCCAGCTTTCCTCATTCCAGCAGTATAATTTGGAAGGAGGTGGTTGCTTAGTTGTTGTCCTTGTTAAACAATTGGGAGTAAGGACTCCTTGCTAATGTACTTCAAATCACTACCAGTAGACCCCAATCTATCTTCTGCCCACCCCTGCTCTATGTTGCTATCCAGGGGGAAATCTACAGCCCCTTAACCATGGATGTACCCTTGGTGTGTATCCACACACTCTCTTGGACACTCTCAAAGAGCTCTAAAAGATTAGTGAGACATGAATTACCTTTGCAGAAGCCTTTCCAATGGATGTGTAGACATCCAAGGGTGAGTCTGGAGGGCATGCAGATGTTGGGGTGGGGTCAGTGGACACAGTCCCACTCTTCTATGTTTACGGTATGCATGGAGGGCCGATGAGTGACCAGCCCTATTTGTGGTTTATGGTCAGCAAAATAAATCAAAACCATGCAACTTATAGCTAAAAGTCTGCCTGAGATCACCTCCATTACCTCATCCAAGAAAGAAATTAATCTGTAGTGTCACCGCAAAGTGGGCCAGAGAGATGCAGCCAAGTACTGGAAGGGAAAGATAATTCTTCTTTTATTTATGGGCCGATAAATAATTGATAAGAACACTGGTAATCAATAGCCATCCCCGTAGCACAATTAGAGAAATTAGCGAAGAGGGAGATGCTTGATACGCAAGGACATTTACTGTTTGTTCCACATGGGAAAAAAACCATTTCAAAGTCAATAGTTAGGTATTCTATGCCATTATTTTAACCCTATAAATCAAGGATGCTGAACCTCCGGCTGCGGACCTAATCAGACAGCCCAGTGGGACAGCCCGGTGTGGCCTGTGCTGACTCTTTGGGTTCCTCCAGGGGCAGGGCTTGGGTACTAAGCTTTGCCCCCTGGAGGAAATCCCTCGGAAGGTATTCCTTCTGCTATCTCTGATCTGAGCCAGCCGTGGAACCCTCGCTGTTATCTCCAATCTGAGAGAGCATACAGTATAGTAGAAATGGTTATAATTTCCTGCCCACCCTCCAGAAGTTTTACCACCATTCTCTAGAATGGCACTCACTTGTCTTTAAGAACATTAATTATATCGCATTATTATTAATGCTACATATTAAAATATTGTATTATTATTAATCCTTTCTTAGCACTTCTGATAGCACATCATTTTATAATCTAATCTATTTATTTACTGTAAATCATCTTGATATTGATTGTTTTCTGCAAGCCAAAAGTATTCATTATGATACAAGTTCATGCATCAAAATATTTTTGTATAATTTTACACAAAGCCGGTATGTGATATCTGGACTAGGGAGAAACAATGAAAAAAGTGCTGCAAATATTTCTTTATTCAACTATCTTTTTGCCTCTTTGCTTCCTAACAACAGGCTTCCAAGGCTATTTACAATACAAGAAAATGAAGACATAAACATAGGATTATTTTTTTAAATAAAAGGCAGTGATGACTGATGAAACCATTGCAGGGACAGTGCATGATGCAGGAAGTTCTTTTCCCAGTCCTTAGACAAACCTGATGCCCTCCAGATGTGTTGGACTACAACTCCCATCATTCCCGGCCAGCATGGCTAATATGAGGCTGAAACCAAGCAAAACAGAGAGTTGTCTACAAAACCTTTTTACTTGGGTACTCAAGGAGTAAGGTAGACAAGACATGTGTATGCATATATAATGCGTGTTAAGTACCTTTTAAAATATTTGATATTGTGGCTCATGTCACTGCTGCAAATTCCCGAATGAGAAACCCTCTACAACCAAACAAAATGCAGCACACCATCCATGTATGTGGCATACACACATGCACGCGTGCATACACACAGTAGGTGCAAGGCGAGAAAAAAAAATTAAGGGGGTTCCAGGATAGGTATCATCAATGGACCCCTCCACAGTGCTAGGGCCCTGGCAGCTGCCCAAGGATGCTAGATGCTGGTGCCAGTCCTGCTGATATCTTCAATTCAGTAGCCATGATATTTACTTTTAGAATTCCTGAGCTGACCTTCATTCTTCTTCTGAAATTCAAACTGTCCTCCAAATAACTGGGCCTCCGGAGCCCCAATTTGTGTTAAAAGATAGAAAGTTGTTAAACTTCGTCAATAGCATGAGCAGGGAAAACAAGTTTCAAAGCTGCCAAGACAGGTCCCAAAATTTGGCATAGCAGCACTTTGCTGTTTAGGCTTGCCTTACTGTGAAGGGAGATACCAGGCAGGAGTGCTTCTGGATTTCATGTGGTGTTGCACGTTGCATTCTATGAATGAATGACTAAAATAATGGCCTTCTAAAGTTCTTCCATTTTGCATTCACAGGCATACTGTGAAAACGCTGGCCCTGGGTCAGATGCTCTCCTTGTTCATATGTGGGACCGCAGTCACAAGCCAGTTCCTCGCTGAAAAGTACAACGTGAATACTCCAATGCTACAGAGTTTCATCAACTATTGCTTACTTTTTCTAGTATACACAGTGACCCTGGCCTTTAGGAAAGGTATAAGTGGGTTCTGTAACAAAACTTACTGTGTGAAGTGTTCCTGTGTTGTGTTTCGGTCAGTCAACCATGCCGTCCTCCAGGATACTGTCTTCCATTCCCCCCACCCCTGCCTGGTTTTCCATTTCCACCCCAGTAGTTGTGCTTATGTGGCCACTGAGCATGTTCAGTCTTCCCTGGGCTGCTTTCGGTCTCCTCCACCCCCTTTAGGGGGAATAAAATTCCCCTACACTTTATTTATTTATTTATTCAATTTATAACACGCCTATATACAAATACTCTAGGTGGCGTATGAAGTTAAAAACAACTTAACAAAAAATCCAACAATAAAAACAACACAGCTTAAAATCAGTATAAAAGAGTCAGCAAAAAGGAACAAGAATTCTAAAAAGGGGAGGCCTGCCAGAATAACAGAGTCTTTAATTCCTGCTTAAAAAACTTCAAAGAGGTCAGCAGGCGCATTTCAATCAGCAGGTCATTCCACAACTGAGAGGCGGCAAAGGAAAAGGTCTAAATAGTTTTTGTACTTCTGCAAAGCCTACAGATACCTCCCTGTTGTGGATAGATGGTGCCATTTGGCTACAAATGATCAACACTCATCTCTGAATTTTGGAAACGGAAGGAATAGTGAAGACAACTGCAGAAAAGCATTGTGGAACATAATCCAACGTTTTGCTTGACTTTTCAGATTTAAGGCAGCAGTTTTCAGACAGTATTCTGGAGAACCTGAGCTGCTCTGAAAACCTATCTGGGGTTTTTCAGTGATCCCTGGTCTCCCCATGTAGCAGAATGAGGAAGTAGAGTTTTAAGATGATAAAATGGGCTGTACCATTTCAGACTGCAGGAAGAGAAGTACACTCTAGAGTGTTCTGCTATGTAGAAAAAGTAAAAATCCTTGTGTCTAGAAAACTAGCATATCAAGAAGTGGGCTGGAATAGAACCTTTCTTTCAGACATGCTAGTTTTCTACCTTCTGGATTTTTTTTTTTTTTTTTACATGGGAAAGCATTCAGAAGCGGCATACCCCACCCGCATTCTGCAGTGATACAGTCCACTTTACTTCTGAAACATCATTCTGTGAGTGCAGACCACACCTAAAAAAATAGTAACGGTAGTTAAGTTTGCCCACCATTACCAGTCCTTTCCTGCATTATTTATCCCCAGAGAACAGTCAGGTGTGTTGTAGGCACTTACCCACTTCATGTGAGGTGACAGTGAGGCTCAACAGGCTTGTCCAATGTCCTGTGTCAGCTGTGTGTGCGGCAGTGTCCCT
Source organism: Heloderma suspectum (assembly GCF_057233095.1). NCBI lineage: Eukaryota > Metazoa > Chordata > Lepidosauria > Squamata > Helodermatidae > Heloderma > Heloderma suspectum. The sequence goes on along the minus strand of NC_139460.1, from coordinate 30,099,360 downwards.
CACAATGGGCAGAGGTTCTGTGGCAGATGTGTCAGCACTGAAAGTGTTCTGTGAAAGTACGGAGTTTGAAAACTAGTGATTTACATAGTTGGAGTTGGCTTTGCTTAAGTGCATCTTTTATTTTAGTCAAAAATATTTTTACCCTACCTTTCCTTTTTAAAAAATGCTCAAGGCACCTTACAGTACAACAGACAATTAAAATACAAGCTAATAATAACAAATAAAAGAGGGAAGTGACAGCTGATAAAACATTAAAACTAATATATTTGGGAAATTTTAAGAAATTATTCATCCTCCAAATAACTGAGCCTCCGAAGGCCAATTTGTGTTAAGGAAATTTGCTCGGAAAAAGGAAAATATTTACAAAGGTATGAAAGACCATGAAAGAAGGGTTGAGACAGGCCTCCTTAGTAGTGGGGCTGCCCTAAGATACTTTGCTGCCCAAGGCAGAGCAATGTATGCACCCACCAGAAAATAGGACAAGTGTCTCTCCCGCTGCCTGGCAGTAAAACTACAACAAGAATACATTAAATAACAGTTTGCTGCCCTTTTATGAGGCGCCTGAGATGGCTGCATCGCTCTGCCTAATGGTAGGGCGGGCCCTGCAGGAGTTCCAGGGCTTAGGCACAGCTGCAGAGAAGGCCTTCTCCCACATCCCAGTCCAAACCAACTTGGATGTTAGTGGGACACAAAGGAGAGCTTCTGCAGAAGAGCTGAATGGGTGAGCAGGCTCATATGTTTATGTCGGCGTATGTGTTTACTTTTTCTCCAGACGGTGACAACCTCTTGCAAATCCTGAAGAGGAAATGGTGGAAATACATTTTGCTTGGATTAGCTGACGTTGAAGCTAACTACACCATTGTAAAAGCTTACCAGTATACCACTCTAACAAGTGTCCAGGTAAAAAGAACAAAGAGGCTTGTGGCACCTTAAAAAGAAACACATTTGTTCTGTCATGAGCTTTTATAGGCAGGTACTACTGAGAGCCAGTGGGATGTAGTGGTTAGAGCAGGGTGGGCAACTTGTGGCCCTCCAAATGTTTTAGCCTACACCTTCCATGATCCCTCACCATTGGCTATGCTGGTAAGGCAGCCCCTTATATTTGCTGTACAATGAAATGTACAAGCCATGAAATGTGTTGTCCTTTGGGCAGTTATTTGGAGGGGCTCTGCAAAAGGGGGTGAAAATGTGTGACCGTTATGCTAGAATAGCCTTCACCCTGAATGGGAAGCAGGGAGGCATTGCTCATTCTACTGGGACAGTGCTCCCTGATTTGCTAAGCTGCGGCACAGCAAAACAAGGCAGTGGCAGACCAGTTGCCTGAGCCCCAGTGATGTGCTTCTCCCTCCACCTGTTCAGAGGGAGCACAGCGCTCTTAGTGACATTATTGCTTAGCCAGATTTGACTGGCTGTGTAGTACTATGACATCATATTTATTATATGATTCTTAGTTGGCAAAGAAGGGAGCACTAATAATGGTACAAAACACAAATAGATTGAGGCTATGAATAGGTGTGAAAAAATGTGATTAGTCACAAAAGTAAAAGGGTTTTTTTTTGCAGGGGGTGGTTGGGAATATTTGCCCCTCTTGAAAGCCCAATTTTTCACTCCAAAATGTTCAAGGGTAAACATTCAGCAGAGCTCTTCCTAAAATTAAACCAGTAGCCTTTTAGTGTAATCAGTTAAAAATCTTTTGATTTAAAAAGGTCTTAGTAGTTAATTGGGCAGTACATTTTTGAAATTGTTAATCATTTGTAATAACAATCACATACAAAGCACCTTCCCCATCTGGCAACTTCCACACCATGGGAGTTTTCCAGCTGCTTTCTTTGGACAAGAAATAAAGAGCAACATTTTTGCTTTTGTTGTTGGGTTGTTTTCAATTTGAGGAAGCGTATTGTAGAGTTTTTGAGGCTGATAAAAGCGAGATGGTCACTGCTGTTTCCCAACAGTTAGGGCTATGATAATCCCATGCAGAATCTCTTGTAAGTGAGCCTCGCTGAACACAGTGGGACGTACTTCTTATTAAACATGTATAAGGATCAGGCAGTAAAAGAAACATAAAAAGCCTTCAACTTCTCTTTGCCAAAGAGATATCCATTCTGGGTCAGGCTTTGTCCCAGTGGAACAAGCTACTGCCAGAAGGCTTTTTGAAGTCAGTTCTGCATGCCACCAAACTGGTTATTTCTAATGCTAAAAATAGCCACACTGCAGCCCCCAAATCTACAGACCAAGTAGCTAATGCCGATTATAATTATGTAGGCCAGTGATGCTAGAGGAAGTGTACCAATTCCAGTATACATAGGGAAAAAGTACAGGAGGTCTGATTATTGGATTATCTATCAGCACCCCAGACACTACTGTTAACTGTAAAATATATGCTGTGCTTCAAAAGTATTCTATGTAACATAAGTTTTGTCTGCCCTTTTCATCAAAAGGCTCTGAAACCACTCAGTGATTCTTTCCCAATGTGTCGTTCAAAAGCCCGCGGTGTCCAGGCACTGATGACCTTATTTAATTTGCCAAAATTTGCTCATGGGTCTTGGAATTCTAATGCTAAGTTTCCCTCTAGCCCCCATTAATAACCCAGCGGTTTGGGTTTAGGCTGTCATAGTCTCACTGTGATATCAGAGCACATAAGCCAATAGTAGCTAGAGGACTTGGGTTGCCTCACAACGAGGTCTCATTGACCACAAGAAACAGAACCCTTATCTTGTTAGGGAGTTGCTCAGTTTTTATAGAAAATTGCCTTTGAAATCTGTCCTACTGATATAATCTGTTTCACAGGAAAAGTAATTTTTGATTGGTTTGACTATACTACACTAATAAGAATAAGCAGATTTTAAAAATCTCAGAATTCTGTGTTTTGCATGGCAAAAAGTAGTAGTAGTGCAAATAGAGATTTAGGATGCAATTCAGCAAGATTGTGTCCATAGGCTTCTAAACTGGATTTACACTGGCTAGATAGCTTATCCTGAATATTTGCTATTTTATACAGAAATGAGTACTTGTGACTCTTTTTTATGACTGAGATCTGTTTCCTTCTGTACATGGCAGCTGCTAGACTGTTTTGGGATTCCTGTGCTGATGGCTTTATCGTGGTTCATCCTCCACGCAAGATACAAACTGATCCATTTCATTGCTGTTGCTGTCTGCCTGTTGGGTGTGGGGACTATGGTTGGTGCAGATATATTAGCTGGGAGGCAAGATGGTGAAGGTAAGGTCTGAGCAAAATGTCTTGGTGAAATGTGCAAAAAATTATAACTATGATAGTGGCAAGGAACTAATTCAATATGCTGAATGCTTGGTGTGAATCAGATTTGTACCTACTGGAATGTGTCCTCCAGATATATCTGGACAAAATAATAGCAGTCTCTTTGTCTCAGTAGAAAATGTAAATACTTTGCCGCTAAATGCTGAGTTTAGAAAGTCTGAACGCTGAACTGAGACCAGCTAAAAATAATTAAAAGATGCATGGAATATCTAAATGTCCAAATAGGTATTGCCAAGTACTACATATGCCTCCTTCATTGCTAGAGAATTATGGGGCTTTCTTAGCCAGAGCTGCTCCCAAAGCTGGAACTGGCCACGTTTGCACCATCACAAGCTGCAGTGCACCAGTATCTATCTTAGTTGGAGCATAGGAGCTGCTATTAGGTAGCCGCCCTGATCCAGATTTAATCACATATAGCTATGCATAACTAGTGGTGCCAGGATGTGGATTAGGATATGCAGTCGGATAAGGACATAGGAAGAATCCTGCTGAATCTGGCCAAAGGTCCATCGAGTCCAGAATCTTCAAGCATGGCATGAAGGCAGTAGCCCTTGCCTGCTGATATCCTCCAGCAGCTGGTGTTCAGTGGCATAATGCTTCTAGAGGAGTGCCTCTCCTGGTATGAACCTACCTGTACACTATGATTTTAATTTAAGGCCCTCCTCCAAGTGCCTCATCTGAGGGAGACTCAGAGGATGGTAAGAAGGGAGAGGGCCTTCTTGGTGGTGGCCCCCTGATTGTGGAACACTCTCCCAGTGACGTCTGCCTGCCGCCAACGTTATCATCTTTCCGGCGTCGGGTTAAGGCTTTTCCCCTACTCCCAGGCATTTGACAGCATATGATAAGATTTTTAATGGGTACTGGAAGTTTTATTCTTGATTGTACATATTGTTTTATACATTTTTATGCAAATTATATTATATTATATTAGTATTTTCAGGGTTTTAACTGTTGTAAACCACCGAGAGAGTTTTGGCTATAAGGCAGTGTAGAAATGTAATAAATAAATGAAATGGATACAGAGATACATACCCAATTAAAGGTATTGTAGTGTGGAAAAAGACCAGGTTTGGGGATCATGCAGGCCTCCAGATGTGGTTGGATTGCAACTTCCATGAGCCATAGACCGCACAGCCAATGGTGAGGGATGGTGGGAGTTTCAATCCAACAATATCTTGAGGGCAACATGTTCCCCATCCCCAAGATGGGCAATATTTGGATCTGTATCTGATTTGCACCCATGTTGTCTGATCCTGCAAGTGCTGCATGCATCTCCTTATCTGGATCAGGGTGAGGGTTTCCTTCCTGCTATGGTGCATGCAACCAAGCTGTCGTCTCTGCCAGATCTTTTGCGTCTGCCTTTCAAGTTTCACAGGTTTTTCTCAGGCTGGAGATTACATCCTGGATTAAGCCAATCAGGTGAATAAAGGCCAGCACTGCCGGAGGCTCTTAACTGCCGTGTGACAGACAGAAATCCAGCAAGGTTTTTTTTTTTTTTTCTGTCAATGCCAGTACAATGGTAGAAAAAGCTTCGCTTGCTAAATTTTCCACTTGTCAAAGAAAAAGAGCCCTGCCAGGGTAAAAAGCTAGTAAGAGCAGCAATTTGAGTATTGAATGGATATCGAACAATATTCCTCAATTGAATCATGTTGGAGCAAGTCCTAGTAAAACAAGCGCTAACGCCCAGGGCCTCAAAAATAAAATAAAATGCTAACATACTCTTAGCATCCATTTAGAAACTTTCTGAGAAGCAGAACCTTGGTCCAGCTCCTGCAGAGTTTGATCTATTGATTTTCATGGAGAGATAAATTGGGCCATTAATGTGAGAGAGAGAGAGAGAGAGAGAGCGCGCAAGAGAGAGCGAAGCTACGTTTCTAGAAAGGTGATGTTCTTCATTAACTGGATCTGCAGCTTTGCTGAATTTCTTAAGGTGTTCCAACAGAAATAACAGGTAGCCTGTAGGTTTCCCACAAATCTGGATTTCTCACAATCTAGGCTTACCTGGATTTCAAAACAGCATTTCATGACTTTGTCTCAATAGCCAGCATTGGGATTCTTCCCCTCCACCCCCCAAGTTAGAACTGGAGACACACACCACTCTTGCATCAGGAAAGGTCTATAAGAACAAGAATGACCTGATCTCAGAAGGAGCCCATCTTCTGTGTTTCTGCATGAGTCACTGATCTGGGCATATTTCCCTGCTTGAAGGCAATGAGCCCATAGCAGTGATTCATACAGAAGAGCAGTAGGCAGACTCCTTTGACAGTGGGCGCTCCCTGGGTTCACTGGGGCATTTAATTATTTAAATAAATGATTTTCTTTGTTTGGAGCACTCTTGTGTGCCTTGAACACACAGTTTAAGAATTACTGGCCTTGATTTCAGACACAAAGAAGGCAGCCCTGCTGCAGGACATGGAAGGTAGGACAATTTGGGGAGTTGGTCCCAACAGGAACAGCCTGGCTCATTTCTCTCTCAGCCAGTTGCCACCACATGCATTTGTCACGGTAGCTGCTTATTTACCATACATTTAGGGCACAATCCTGTGGGGCAAGTCAGCCACCTCCAAACTCAGAGGCAGCAGACTATCTAATATTGGGCAGGCAGAGCAAAGAGCGGATCTTCTCCTCTGCTATCCAGCCACCCTGCATTTGCAGCTAGACAGCTGATTTTGGCTGTCTAGTGGGGGACCACAGCGGGGGGGAGGTCTCATGGCACATAGGAAGCATTGTAATGATTCTTCCGCGGTCTCCTCCCCTCCCCCAGGAACAGCCCCTTTTCGCCCACTCCACGCTGCGCTTACATACGCAGAGACAGGGATGATCCATGCTGCCTGCAAGGCAGCCAGGGGAGGGGCAGGGAGTGGGGTTTGGGGGAATTTCAGTTCCCAGAAACCAAATAATCCTATGGCCATAGCATTGCTCCCTTAACTTATTTGTCATGCATTTTGAAACCAAACAGTGTTCTTGGCATCTTTCCCAGTTTTGGCCTGCTCCTGGTTGTTCTCTGGATACTATTCTTGACCCTCCTCGGTTCAGTGTTCCCAAGTTGTGGAAACATCTAGATTTTGTTGCCACTGTTTTCTGGAATATCTGGTTTCTCTGCCTAACGTCTCTTCCAAATTTCTAGCTTCTATATTCCCAGTTCAGTCCCTGAGAATGTCTGAGCAAGTCCTCTGGCCATTTCTCCTCTGTGTTCGTATAGCTCATTGGTTCAGATCTGAAGCAAGTCTCACAATATGGCTGGCCCCTCAGGTGTGTTGTTGGCAGATCAACTGAAATGTCAGAAACAGTTGGATCATCTAATAACGGGTTCCCACTTCATTCTGTGCATTGCTCCCTGCTCCCAATTCCTGATCTTCACCAGCCACATATGGTTATCCCACAGAGAAATAATAGTTCAATACTCAGGCCTTACCTATTCACTTTCTCCAAGTCCTTCTATAACACCAACCAGCAAACTTTCGCCCTCTGTCTCCACAGAGGGCATGGAAAGACTGTACAAGAGATGATCCTTAAGGTAAGCCTTAAGGTGCAAATGTGATTCACCTTCCTTATTCTATGGATAGGAACATGCAACCCATAAGTAAGGCTGGATGCATTCAGTTGTCCAGATATATCATGAAAGGAATAAAACGCGTCTCCCCGCACCAGGCACATGCACTCCACCCCGACCCCTCCTTCTCCAGAGCGGTTCAGAAGCTTTTGCTTCCATTTTTTATTAACCATGGCTTTCCTTGTCTTCTGAACCTGACATAGCATGGATAAACTTAACTATGTTTTGTTTGAAGCAAGCCAACTTCGAACAGTGGTTTATGTCACTGGCTGGTTTCTACAAACCGTTGTTAAGATTAACCACAGTCAGATGTAACACTAAACTGTGGTTAATCAAAACTGGAAGCCAAAGCTTCTGATCTCTTCCTCATGGCCGCACCAGGGGGTCAGAGGGAGCACACAAAACCAGAGGGAAGCTCGTCTTGTTCCCAGCAGCCCAGATCTACTGAGCAGAAAAGAGAAAAGGAAGTCACTGGTAAGTAACAAGTGGTCCTTTCTCTTCCATGAAAGATGCCAAATAGCTGGAAACATTACCGGTATAGTTATATATAATTTTATCATTAAACATACCCACGTGTTTATTTTACAGCAGTTCCTTTTTTTGTCTTTTTTTGTCTTCTGAACAGGAAGCAACGTGGTGATTGGAGATGTCTTAGTCCTTCTTGGTGCATCGTTGTATGCCGTTTCGAATGTGAGTGAGGAATACATTGTGAAAAATCTGAGCAGAGTGGAGTTTCTAGGAATGGTGGGCTTGTTTGGGACTATTATCAGCAGTCTGCAGCTGTAAGGATCTATTATATGTACTTTAATTGTAATTAAGAAAACCATCCCTACCACAGAATTATTTCTTCCCTTCCACGAATTGGTGGGTGTGTTATTAATCCATTGTTAACGTTGCTATTAACCTCTTTTGGGAGCATGGACATCTGTGGGGTTGCCAGGATGCAACCCGGAGAGTCCTTCCTTAGTTTTAAATTAACTTCCAAACTGGGAAACTAGGCAGCTGTGACTTCTTTCACACATGTTCCCAACCCCGCTGTCCTTTTATCTATCCATCTCCCACGCCTTCCATTGTAAGCAAGACTTAAAATTTATGGTGGGGCAGGGGGAATCTCCAGGTTGTGACCTGACAGCCCTAGGCCATTTAGGTCTTTTATTTGGTTGCCTGACCTAGTTCATTCTTCTCATACTTAGTGTGTACTTAGCTTTCTTTTCATATTGACTTCTTGTAGCTTACGTGCTGATCATGCCATCTGTTGGAATTCCAAGTCTTGTAAATGGTTATTCATGCAAATATTCTACTTGACTTTCATGGAATTAGCCACAGAATTAAGGACTGTTTCCCGCCTCCCAGCTGAGCAGAGCCAAGCAAGCTGCTCCAGCTGGTCCAGGGACTACAGAAGCAAGCAAGCTCCCAGAGAGCGAGCGACCAGAGCGAGCGACCAGGGGGAGCAAAGAGGAGTTGGCCAGGGGAGTTCGGCAGGGGACGTCAAGGGGGAAGCCCCTAACATTTTTTCCCCATTTTTTAAATTTAATTTATTTGTATTTTTTAACTAACTTTTTTCCATTTATTTGTCTTGTAACACACACTTCCACACCAGTGGGACTCTGCTTTTAACCTCTACTGAGTAGAGGAGCAGGCACAGGCTAGTCTAGAACAATCACAAAGCTAGACACAAAAAGGGAAAAGAGGCAATGGAAGGACAGGACTCTCCAGTGGTGGTGACCTGCAAGGTGTATGCAATGTTTGTTTTCTTGCCTGAGAACAAAATGGCCTATACCTGCAACAAGTGCAAGTTGATCACGCTGCTGGAAGAAAAAGTAAGTGGACTGGAGCGGCGACTGTTGACCCTCTGGGGAATAAGAGAATACGAAGAGTTCTTGGACAGAATGGGGGAACTACAGGAGCAAAGGGAAGACCAGAAGCTTGAAGAGCAACAGCAAGATGAGGCAGAAGAGGAAACTGCTGAGGTGAGGAAAAATGCAGTAGAGGATACTCCTTGGAAAAGGGTGACAGGAGAAGAAGAACTAGACACCACTCTGCACCAGTGGAAGCAGTGGAGCTGTGGAACCGATTCCAGGTACTTGCAGATGAGACTGGAGGACAGCCTGCAGAGGAAGAATCATAGGGGAACCTACATGAGAGTGAGCAAGAGGCTGAAGGTCAGTCAAACAGAGGCGATGAAACCCAGGCCTACAACTAGAAGAGGAGAAGAGTGGTAGTAGTGGGAGACTCCTTGCTGCGTGGGATTGAGACCCAAGTATGTCGCGAAGACCCGTGGACTCGCCAGGTATGTTGTCTCCCAGGAGGACGGATTAGAGACGTGACTGAAAGGTTGCCTGCACTCATAAAGCCCACTGACAGGTATCCCTTTCTTCTCATCCAATGATACCGCCAAGCGGAGCTACGAAGAAATCACGTCAGACTTTGAAGCTTTGGGAAGGAAACTCAAGAACTTTGGGGCCCAGATGGTTTTCTCATCCATCCTTCCAGTAGTTAGAAGAGGGATAGAAAGGGAACGAAAAATAATCTGGGTGAATGACTGGCTACGAAGGTGGTGCCGACGAGAGAGATTTGGATTCTGGGACCACGGGCTATACTTCCTGGAAGATGGGCTGTTGGCAAGGGACGGGTTGCACCTCACAAAGGATGGGAAGAATGTGTTTGGCCACAGCATGAAGAACTTCATCAGGAGGGCTTCAAACTGAATCCTACGGGAAAGGGAGATGTAATGTTGGGGGTAACAATGGACGTAGGCGCATGCACTGCAACGGAGAGAACAGCTCTGATAGCGCCCAATAATAGTCTTCAGACACATGTAGGAAGAAAGCTAGACTATGAAGCACATGGTCTTCGATGTCTATATACTAATGCCCAGAGTATGGGAAAGAAACAGAACGAACTTGAACTCTTAATACAGGAGGGAAATTATGACTTGATAGGTATAACTGAGACTTGGTGGGATGACTCTCCTGACTGGAATACAGCAATTGAAGGATATAACTTGTTCAAAAAGAACAGGAGGAACAGAAAGGGAGGTGGCGTTGCACTGTATGTGAAAAATACATATATCTGCACAGAAATACAGGAGGATGAGCTTGGTAGCCCCATCGAAAGCATCTGGATCAAAATAAATGGAGCAAAGAATAAAAGGGACCTGGTGGTCAGAGTCTACTACCGGCCACCCAATCAAGGAGAAGATGAGGATGAAACTTTTGAAAAGCAAATAGCCAATGTTTTATGGAAGCATGATGTAGTAGTAATGGGGGACTTCAATTTCCCCGATATTTGTTGGGAGACATATTCTGCAAAACATGGTCCCTCCAGGAAATTCCTGACTTGTGTGGTGGATAACTTCCTCCTACAGAAAGTAGAGGAAGGAACTAGAGGATCGGCTATCCTTGACTAGATCCTAACCAACAGAGATGACTTAGTGGATAAAGTAGCAGTTACAAGAACTCTGGGGGAAAGCGACCAAGTTGTACTTGAGTTCTTGGTTCTGAGGGAAGAAAAAGCCAAGTGTAGTCAAACGTGTACCCTGGATTTTAGGAAAGCCGATTTTAATAAACTCCGAACAATGATCAGTAAGGTCCCATGGCAAGCGACGCTAACAAGAAAAGGAGTCCAAGATAGATGGGAGCTTTTAAAAAAGGAAATTCTCAAGGTACAATTACAAACCATTCCAACAAGAAAAAAAGGTGGAAGACAGCAGAAGAAGCCAATGTGGCTTCACAAAAAGCTTAGGAATGACCTGAAAACAAAAAAGGACACATATAGGAAGTGGAAAGAAGGCCAAGTTACAAAGGAAGAGTACAGGCAGGTAGCACAGAATTGCAGGGATGGTGTCAGGAAGGCTAAAGCTGAGAACGAGCTGAGGTTAGCAAGGGATGCTAAAAACAACAAAAAGGCTTTCTTCAGCTATGTGCATAGTAAAAGGCAGAGGAAAGAAATGGTTGTTCAGCTGTTAAATAAGGATGGCAAAACGATAACAGATGACAAAGAAAAGGCAGAGGTGCTCAATTCCTACTTTGTCTCAGTCTTCTCCCAAAAGAGGGTCTATGACCCCCCTGGCAAAGGCGAAGTACAGGCTGAAGGGGCAGGATTGCAGCTTGAGATCGACAGGCATATGGTCAAGGAACACCTAATGACTTTGAATGAGTTCAAATCTCCAGGGCCAGATGAACTGCATCCTAGAGTAATAAAGGAACTGGCAGAAGAACTCTCAGAACCGCTGTCTATTCTCTTTGAGAAATCATGGAGGACGGGGGAAGTGCCAGATGACTGGAGGAGGGCTAATGTTGTCCCTGTCTTCAAAAAGGGTAAAAAGGAGGAACCTAGAAACTACAGACCAGTCAGTCTGACATCAATCCCTGGGAAGATTCTGGAGCAGATGATAAAGCAATCCATCTGGAAGCACCTTGATGTCAGGGGTGGACACTGAGCCCCATAGAATCCCCAGAGTAGTTTTGATTCGGAGGAAGAGCAGTCGCTCCTGGGAGAGGAGCGTGCCCCTTTTTCCCAGGGCCCGCAGCTGACAGACATTTCTCCCACCCACATTCCTAGATTAGAAAGCAGTCCAGGGAGTGACCCAGCACCAATAGCTGACTGGTTGGATGCGCGGCGCAGACGCAGAGAGCGGCGCCAAATGGAGAGCGCGGAAAGGAGGCATAGCGCCCGGTTGGCGCTCAAAGAACGGTTGCGCCCAGAGGATCCAAGGGAAAAGGGGAGGGATTCTCCCTAGTCCTTATATTCAGGGGTCTGCCAGTAATTGCTTTTCAAACGGGGACCAACTGTTCCAACTTAGGGCATAGGGATGCTGCTGCTCAGATCTAGTTGCTACCTGTAGAGTTGTAAGTTGTAGAAGAAGAATAAAGCTTTGAAAAGAATCCCTTTGTCTGCGTCTGGACTTGGCTACTGGATTAGATTGAGAGAGCCCTCCAAGGAGCCCTTGACACTTGAAAACAATGCAGTGATTACTCGAAGCCAACATGGATTTGTCAAGAACAAGTCCTGCCAGACGGATCTGATCTCATTTTTTGATCAAGTAACCTCCCTTGTGGACCGTGGGAATGCTGTAGACATCATATACCTCGACTTCAGCAAAGCTTTTGACGAAGTGCCCCATGATATCCTGATGAGCAAACCAGCTCAAAGTGGGCTAGATGAAACAACGATCCGGTGGATCCACAGTTGGCTACAATCGGACTCAAAGAGTGCTTATCAATGGGACCTTCTCAAACTGGGGAGAGGTAACGAGTGGGGTACCGCAGGGCTCAGTCCTGGGCCCAGTACTCTTCAACATTTTTATTAATGACTTGGAGGAGGAGGTGCAGGGAATGCTGATCAAATTTGCAGATGGCACAAAATTGGGCGGGATAGCTAATACTTTGGAAGACAGAAACAAAATTCAAAGTGACCTGGATAGACTGGAGCGCTGGGCAGAAAACAACAGAATGACATTTAATAGGGATAAATGCCAAGTTCTGCAGCTAGGAAAAAGAAACCAAATGCACAGTTACAAGATGGGGGATATGTGGCTCAACAACACTGCAAGCGAGAAGGATCTTGGAATTGATGTCGACCACAAGCTGAATATGAGCCAACAATGTGATGTGGCTGCAAAAAAAGGCAAATGCTATTTTGGGCTGCATTAATAGAAGCATAGCTTCCAAACCCTGGGAAGTACTAGTTCCCCTCTACTCAGCACTGGTTAGACCTCATCTGGAGTACTGTGTCCAGTTCTGGGCACCACACTTTAAGAAGGATGCAGACAAACTGGAGAGGGTTCAGAGGAGGGCAACAAAGATGATCAGGGGACTGGAAACAAAGCCCTATGAAGAGAGACTGAAAGAACTGGGCATGTTTAGCCTTGAGAAGAGAAGACTGAGGAGAGATATGATAGCGCTCTTCAAGTACTTGAAAGGTTGTCACAGAGAGGAAGGCCAGGATCTCTTCTTCATCATCCCAGAGTGCAGGACACGGAATAATGGGCTCAAGTTACAGGAAGCCAGATTCCGGCTGAACATCAGGAAAAACTTCCTGAGTGTTAGAGCAATACGACAATGGAACCAATGACCTAGGGAGGTGGTGGGCTCTCCCACACTGGAGGCCTTCAAGACGAGGCTGAACAGCCATCTGTCAGGGATGCTCTGTCTTGGATTCCTGCATTGAGCAGGGTGTTGGACTCGATGGCCTTGTAGGCCCCTTCCAACCCTACTGTTCTATGATTCTATATTCTGTGGGATTAATCACTGGCAGGCTGGCATCTTACTTTTCTGGATCGCATTACCCCCATTTTACAGAGATATATCTGCAAACTTTTAGCTTTCCAGTATTTTAGCTTTGCTGTTTTAAATCTGTATTTTAAATCTCTGCATTGCTGCTAGGTTTTATTCTGGTTTCATTCTTTTATTCTAGTTGTTTTGCTACATTGTGGTTTTAATGCTTTTATATTTTATATTGTTTTACTGTGTACTTTTTGGTTTTAGTTTTTGTGAACCGCCCAGAGAGCTTCGGTTATTGGGCAGTATAGAAATAAATAGATAAACAAACGTTAACAGTTGCACAGCAAGCAGAAATCCAACCACTCTTCCCATTGCTTCATCTCCATAATGAGAGCCAGTGTGGTGTAGTGGCTAGAGCGTTGGACTGGGAGCCGGGAGATCCAGGTTCTAGTCCCCACTTGGCCTCGGAAGCTCACTGGGTGACTTTGGGCCAGTCACAAACTCTCAGCCCAACCTACCTCACAGGGTTGTTGTTGTGAGGATAAAATGGAGAGGAGGAGGATTATGTACACCACCTTGGGTTTCTTAAAGAGTAAAAAAGGCAGGATATAAATGTAATAAATTAATAAAAAAATAAAATAAAAAAAATTACCCTATTGATCCCTGCCAACTACATAAGACTTAAAGGCACTGGTGTCTGTCCATGAAAATGGTGGTAACCCATTTTCGGAAAGACAGGTTTTCCAATGAAATTGGAAGCTATGGAGTTCATTGTGGGCAAAATGTCTTTAATACTGTTTCTTAAAGTAATCCTGTATACTAATACTGAGCTCATTCTCTGAGTGTGGATTCCTGTGTAGCCAGAATGGCACATCCATGCACAAGAGGGAGGAATCTGCAGTCTTAGGGAAACTCCAGGTTTTGTGGAAGTACAAAACGTCTTTAGGGGAAAAAAAACCCAAGGGAGGGAAAAACCCTGAGGACTGAGGATGCTCAGTGAGCATGGAATACTGAATGACTGGTGGGAATAGAAAACCACAGGGGAATTGAATGGAGCCTCCTGAAAAGGCATGGCTGGCACACTGAACTGGAGGCCTCTATGCTGCAACATTTTGTAGCAGGTCCCAGTTGTATAACCAACAAGAGATGAGATCTACTTTTTTTAAAAGGCATTTCTTTTCAGTGGCCTATGCATGAATTTACAACTAGGAAGAACATAGGTAAACGCGTTGAAATGAAACAATACTGGTAGCCATTAATGGTTCTGCAAGTAAACATGTTTCAGTTAGTAAAGTCTTGTTCTAGCCAAACGCTGTGCTGGTTGAAACAGGATGGAGATAGGCTTGTACAGTGCATGCAGTCCTGGAGGCTGTTTTATGGGATTTGTGTGAGCATCCTGTAGATCCTAGTGTTCTTTCACAGCAAGATCCTAATCCTGCTGGCCATAACCAGGAGAACAGCGCTGAATCGTTCAACTGAGTGGGAGGCTACCTGATGCATCTTTTCTTTGATTAATTTTATCTTCTGATCGTTTTTATTGCTTGATTTACAGAAGTTGTTAATTGCCTCAGTGGTTCCATTAAGAAGCTGAAAGGCAGACTATAAATATTTTAATAAAACAAAATAAAATCTGAAGAAGTGGCTCTAGTCCATGAAAGCTTATGTCAGCCTTCCCCAGCCTGGTGTCCTCCAGATGTGCTGGATTACAACTGCTGGCTGGGAATTATGGGAGTTGTAGTCCAACACATCTGGAAGACGAAGCCTGGTTTGTGCCATTATAAATTTGTTTGTCTTTTGGTGCTAAAAGACTCTTTTGTATGTGTTGTTGACCATCAAGGCTAATCACACTGACTTGTGGACAAGCTCTACTGAACTCAGTGGGGCTTACATTCAAGTAAACATGCATAGGATTGGGCTGTCATCCAATTTATCTGTTATCACTAATTATTAATCACTGTCATTTGCTTGATCAGCCTTCCCCAACCTGGCTGTGCTGGGATGGGTATGGTAATTGGCCAAGTTAGCTAGGTACGATGGAAGTTGTACTCCAACTTATTGGGAGTGCACCAGACTGAGGGAGGCTGTGCTAGATTCTGGCATCAACACCTCCCCAATTTTAAATTCAGTGTTTTTCTTTTGTTTTTCTTCTCTGTCCTCCTCCTTCCCTGCCTTCTCTTTAGAGCCATTGTGGAA
The DNA here is from genome assembly GCF_057233095.1 of Heloderma suspectum. Taxonomy (NCBI): domain Eukaryota; kingdom Metazoa; phylum Chordata; class Lepidosauria; order Squamata; family Helodermatidae; genus Heloderma; species Heloderma suspectum. The sequence continues at coordinate 30,084,116 of NC_139460.1, read as the reverse complement.
CATAAAGACATAGCTAATATTCAGTGGAACTGGAAAATCGGTATGTGTACTCTGAAATACCAGAGCTACTAACCTTTGAATGGCCTGCACATCTCTCTGTGGTGGTATTTCCTGCCATATTAAGAACCATAGCAGAGGGACAGTGCTAACTACTAGTTTAGCGAGAGATGCATTTAATCCAGCTATCCTTCTCTCACTCCCCCAAACCCGTGATCAGTGCTTTCAAACTTAATATTTCATGTCTCTCTTTATTAGATTGAAACTGTTGGGATTTAGGTGCACCAGCCTTTCTCTGGGCTGCACCTATTGGTTTAGTTACTCTACTTTATAGCTGACAGAAGATTTAAAAACATGGGAGGGGGTTGTAGCTCAGTGCTGGAGCATGTGCTCTGCATAAAGGTTTCAGGTTCAATCCCAGGCATTTCCAGTCTAAAAAATCAAGTAGTAGCTGATAAAAAAGTAATTTCTTTGCTTGAAATGCTGGAAGGCCTCTCCCAGTCAGAACAGACAATACTGGATAAGATGGACAAAGTAGTCTCTGAGTTTATATAAGGCTGCTTCTTTAAAATGGCAACAGAAACCCAGCTGAAGAGCTAAAAACAGAACAGATCTTAAAGATCCCATTTCTCTACCTGTTGAATTGCAGTACTCAAAAGCAAGCTCAGTTGGGGGCGGTCTTTATGGTGCTTCAGAAAGATGCTGGGACTCTGGTGAATTCTAAATAGGGAATAGTAAAAGGGGGCTGCAGGTTCTCAGCTATTTCCAGAAGCAATATAGCAGGTGCAAAAAGAAGCAACAAAAAACTAAGCATTTGGGCCTTTTTAGTTTAGCAACCATGAGTCCCCCAGATGTTGTTGGGCTGTAATCCCCATCATCCCAAGCCACCATAGTCAGTGGTCATGGATGATGGGAGTTGTAGTCCGGTCGCATCTAGGGACCTAGTTTGGGAAAGGCTGCTTTAGAAAAGAGATGACTCGGGGTGGATTAGGGGACCATAATAGAGAAGGAAGTTGATAGAAGCTTTTCTCCCTCTCCCATAATCCTAGAATTGGGAGTCAAGTGAATTTGACAGGCAGTAGCTTCAGGACAGACAAAAGAAAGCACTTCACACATAACACTACCTATGTAAATGCGGTGCTGGCCACTGGCTTATATGGCTTTAAAGGGGAATAACACTTATCGTTACCTATTTATGATGGCCTGTATAGAACCTCCAAGTTCAGAGTTAATGCAATGGTGCATTGGGTAGGACGTTGGGGCAGTTGTCCAGGGACCCATTCAGCAGAATGACAGGAGGGCCCACAAACACAGCAGGGTTGACTTACTGCATTTTGAAGTAAGAGAAGTAACACCCCCCACCCCACCCCACCCACGGCAGCATAATTCTCTGAATACCATTTGCTGGGGGGCAACAGCGTAGGAGGGCTATAATCTTCATACTCGGCTTATGAGCTGTTTCCAGCTCATATACCGATTGGCTACTGTGGGAAGCAGGGTGCTAGACAAATTGACCTTTGGTCTGATCCAGCAGCTCTCTTCTTTATCTTCTTCTGTATGTATACCTGAGCTTAAAGGCTCCTGAGAATATTTGTCCTTCTCTTTCCCACTTTTTGTACCTTTTACTATACCCTATTTGGAATTCACCAAAGTCTCAGCATCTTTATGGAGAACCATAAAGACCACCCCCGCTGAGCTTGCTTTTGAGTACTGCAATTCAACAGGTAGTGAAATGGGATCTTCAGCATCTGTTCTGTTTTTAGCTCTTCAGCTGGGAGTTGTAGGGCTTTCTTCTGTCTAAACATGCATAGGATTGCCCCATCAGTGTCTTAAATGTTAAGCCATTGTCTTGCCTTGCAGCGTTGCTCTTCCTGGCTTTTGCCCTGTGCATGTTTGGGCTGTACAGCTTCATGCCACTAGTAATCAAAGTTACCAGTGCGACCTCCGTCAACTTGGGCATTCTGACAGCTGATCTCTACAGTCTTTTCTTTGGGATCTTCTTGTTTGGCTACAAGGTAAGCATGGCTCAAATCGTCTTTGTTCGAGAGTTATAGTAATGGGTAATCTCTTAGCCAGGGTTAGTTATACTCTGTGCTGAAAATAATTACAATTCTGCCCTCAAGCACACACCTTCCCCCGCCAATTTCTGCTGTTGGTATATATTTGCATCTTTTCTCTTATTTAACATAATTTATTTTGCCATTTCTACTGCTTTGAACGATTTTATCCGGTGTGGCATGGCAAGGATCTGTACAAAACACTGAAGCCGCAACCTCAGCCCTAAAAAAGTTGTTTAGCACCCCCATCTACCTGGCTTCTGATATATCAGTAGGCATTGCCCGCATAATACAAGCATGTCTTTGCAGGTATGAGGGGTAGAAACTTGCTTTTAAAAAGAAAAGCGCGAAAAAAGAAAGTTGCTTTTCTTGGCACGCTGAATGCTGTGAATACTGCATACCACTTTTTTTTGGCATCCCTACAGAATTTTTTAATTGCCCCTAATGGTCTTATTACAGATGTGAATTCATGGACAGACTGCATCATTATCTCTGACAGGAAAAAGCTAATTATACTGGAAATGATGGCTAAATAAGTTAATCACACATTATTACATAGAAGGTGGTTGAAATGCTCCCTCACCTGCCAGCTTCATGGACTGAGCTGTTCGATGTAATTGCAAAGCCTTCCTGAAAGTGGCAAATCCATGGGAGACACATTAAGCTAATTAATGGCAAAGATTTCAAAGCTGGTTTGCCCTGCCAATATCAGGCCTTACTGTTAAAATACAGAGTTTCTTTGAGGATTAGGGCATAGTTTTCTATACCAGCAACCAGCTACTAGCAGCAGCAGAGGGCAGCAGCTTCAAAGAACAAGGAGGAGCAAATGCAGATCTTACTTGCTCCTTAGCTGTTGCTCTCTCTTTTATATTGTTTTATATTTTATACATTAACATTTTTAATATGTGCCTGGGAAGTCTATTGAGTAACTCAGGGGTTGGGGGGAGGGGTGCCACCATATCTGTGGTCACGGGTAGGGGGAGGTATGGCGTTGGGGGATTAACAGGCCAGCTGAGGAGAAGAGGGGCTAGACACCTTACGGCTATCCCCTCTTCTGGTTCTTCCCCCAGCCAGATGGTTGCTGGCAGCCTTACCAGCTTGCCCTCAGGTCTGGTGCTGCTGCTGCTGAATGCCAGGTCGGTCCACAATAAAATCTCCCTCATCCATGATTTGATTGTGGATGAGGGGGCTGACCTGGTATGTATTACTGAGACCTGGGTGGGGGAACTGGGAGGGGTTACTCTCTCCCAGTTGTGCCCTCCTGGGTACTTGGTGCAGCACCAACACCGACTTGAGGGTTGGGGAGGGGGCGTTGCCGTGGTCAGTAGGAATTCAGTCTCCCTGTCTAGGCTTCCTGCTTATTCGAGTGCAGATCTTGAGTGTCTGTACCTTGTGTTGGGTACCCAGGACAGATTAGGGATTCTGCTGGTGTACCACCCACCCCGCTGCCCATCAGGCTCCCTGCCTGAGCTGACAGAGGTGGTCTCAGACTTGGTGTTGAGGACCCCTAGGATGATGGTCCTGGGGGATCTCAAATTCCATGCCAAGACCGCTGTATCCGGGGCGGCTCAGGACTTCATGGCCACCATGACAACCATGTCATCAGCTCAAAACATATAGAAGGACACACGCTTGATCTGGTTTTCTCGACTGGGCAGGAGGGTAGTGATCTGAAAGTGGAGGAATTAACATCTGTCCCTTTGTCATGGTCAGATCACTTCCTGTTGAGGTTTAGGCTTGGCTGCCTTCCCCCTCAGCAAGGGTGGGGGACCTATTAAAATGGTCTGCCCCTGGAGGCTAATGGATTCCGATGGATTCTGGGGGATTTTCCTGCTGGTATGGCTGGTGCTCCTGTTGAAGCCCAGGTCGCTCTGTGGAATGCAGAGATGACTCGGGTGGTTGACATGATCGTGCCCAAGCGCCCTCTCCCTCTGAGCAGAGCCCGGCCAGCTCCTTGGTATACACCTTAGCTGAGGGCAATGAAGCAAGAGGGGAGACAGCTAGAATGCAGGTGGAGGAAAATTCGTGCTGAGTCTGACCGAACACAGCTTAGAGCTCATTATCAAGCCTACTCTGTGGCGGTGAGGGTGGCAAAGAGACAGTTCTTTTCCACCAGCATTGCATCTTCTCACTGTCGTCCAGCGGAGCTTTTCTGAGTGGTTCGCAGACTGTTACATTCTGGGCCATGGGGAGAGACTTTGGAACACGCTGTGATGAGTTTGCATGGCACTTTGAATATAAAGTCACTCAGATTCGTCATGAATTGGACACCACAATTAATGCAGTTCCATTGGTAGAGGCGTTCAGAGCACCGTCTGGTCCAGTTTTATTGGATGAGTTTCAGTTACTGAGGACTGAGGATGCGGACAAGGTGCTTGGCCAAGTCCGGTCAACCACTTGTGCACTTGACCCTTGCCCTTCATGGTGTCAGGGGGCCCTAGCTGGCCTCTTTCAGTCTACTCCGGTAGCCAACTCCAGACACAGACAAAGGATTCTTTTCAAGGCTTTATTCCTCTTACAACTTAATAACTCTATCACCAGCGACTAAGCTATGAACAGCAGAGTAACATATGCCCCAGGTTGGAAACAGTTGGTCCCCGTTTGAACGAGAATCACTTGCAGAACCTGAACTTATGGGCTAGGAAGAGTCCCTCCCCTTTTCCCTTGGGTCCTCTGGACGCGACCGCTGCTTGCGTGCCAAATGGGCACTATGCCTCCTTTCCGCGCCCTCCATAGCTCGTCGCTCCTTGCGTCTGCGTCGAGCATCCAACCAGCCCTCCTCCCACACTCTTTCACTCCCAGGACTGCTCTCTATGTCTGGAATGCCAGCAGGAGGAATCTCTGCCAGCTGCAGGGCCTGGGAGGGATGAGAGCGCTCCTCTCCCACAGACGGCTGTTCCTCCTCAGAATCAGAACTGCTCTGAGGTTCTATGGGCTCAGTGTCCACCCCGACACATGGCTTATTACATCAAATGATGAGGGGATGTCTGGCTGGGTCCAGGAGGTTGTAAATTCCTCCTTGAGAGAGGGAGTGGTGCCAGCCTCTTTAAAAGAGGTGGCAATCAGGCCACTCCTGAAAAAGCCTAACCTGGACCCGGAGGACATTAACAATTATAGGTCGGTGGCCAACATCCCCTTCCTGGGCAAGGTGTTTGAGTGAGTGGTTGCAGGACAACTCCAGGCACTCCTGAATGAAACAGGTTATCTAGATCCATTTCAATCGTGCTTCAGGCCTGGTTTTGGAATAGAAACTGCCTTGCTTGCCCTGTGGGATAACCTCTGTTGGGAGAGGGACAGGGGGAGTGTGACCCTGTTGATTCTCCTGGACCTCTCAGTGGCTTTCGATACCATCGACGATGGTATCCTTCTGGATAGGTTGTCTGGGTTGGGAGTTGGAGGCACTGCAGTGCAGTGGTTCCACTCCTGCTTGGATGGCTGATTCCAGAAGGTGGTGCTGGGGGATTATTGCTCTGTACCACGGCAATTGTGCCATGGGGTTCCACAGGGCTCTGTTTTATCCCCCATGCTGTTTAACATCTACATGAAACCGCTGGGGGAGGTTATCCGGAGGTGTGGGCTGAGGTGCCATCAATATGTGGATGACATCCAGCTCTACCTCTCTTTCTCATCAAGCCCAGGTGAGGCAGTGGCTGTTCTCTAAATCAGTGCCTGGGCATGGGAATGGACTGGATGAGGGCCAATAAACTGAAACACAATCCAGACAAGATGGCGGTGCTGTTAGTTGCTCGTTTGTCTGCCTGGCTAACCTGTTCAGGAGGGGGTTGCACTTCCCTTAAAGGATCAGGTTCGTAGTTTGTGGGTGCTCTTGGACCCAGAACTGTCACTTGAGGCACACGTTAACTCAGTGGCATGGAGCACTTTTTATCAACTTAGGCTGGTATACCAGCTACGCCCTTATCTGGACAGAGATAGCCTAGCTACAGTTATCCATGCTCTGATAACTTCTCGTCTGGATTATTGCAATGCGTTATACGTGGGGCTGCCTTTGAAAATGGTCTGAAAACTTGAGCTAGTCCAGCATAGGGCAGCAAGATTGTTAACAGGGATTGGACAACAAGATCACATTATGCCAGTACTTTTCCAGCTGCACTGGCTGCAAGTCCATTTCCGGGCCCGATTCAAAGTGCTGGTATTAACATTCAAGGCCCTTAACAGCTTGGGGCCAGGTTATCTGAAGGATCGTCTCCTCCCATATGTGCCTGCCCCGACCCTAAGATCATCCTCAGCAGTCCTTCTCCGTGAGCCCCTGCCAAAGGAAATGAGGTGAGTGGCAACTAGGAAGAGGGCCTTTTCTGCTGTGGCATCCCGGTTGTGGAATGAGCTCCCTAGAGAGGTTTGCCTGGCACCTATATTGTATTCCTTCCGGCACCAGGTGAAGACATTTTATTCTCCCAGGGATTTTAGCTTCCTAGTCTTTTAGCTTTGGTGTTTTAAATCTGTATTTTAAATCTCTGCATTGCAGCTAGGTTTTATTCTGGTTGTACTGTTGTATTGTGGTTTTAATGCTTTTATATTTTATATTGTTTTATCCTGTGCTTTTTGGTTTTAATTTTTGTGAATTGCCTAGAGAGCTTCGGCTGTTGGGTGGTATAGAAATGAAATGAATAAATAAATACTTTTTCACTTCTGTGAGCCATCTGAGAGAACTTTTCCCATCATAGGAACACAAGAAGCTGCCTTATACTGAGTCAGACCATTGGCCCATCTAGCCCAGTATTCTTGACACTAACTGGCAACAGCTCTCTATGGTTTCAGACAGGATTTTTTCCTAGCTCTACCTGGAGAAGCCAGGGATTGAACCTAGGACCTTCTGCATGCAAGCAGGTGCTCTACCACTGAGCTATGCCCCCTTCCCTCATAAGGGCCTGTACCACTTTCAGCCCACCAAGCAGAATATAGCCTATCAGTTAGGCATGCCAGGAGTTTGAAGAACTTCCCTTTTTTTGCCTGTGAGTGCAGAAATGGAGGATGCCTAGGATGTTTGTGTGTGTTTTAAACCAGAGCTCCCAGAAGTGGTAGATCGCCTGACTCTCTACCCCCAAAGCCTCCTCTCATAGCTCAGATCACAGCAGCTGGCCCACTGCTAAAGCAGACAACAAAGCAAAGCTAGAGGGCCTCTCCTGAGAGTGAGCAACTACTACAAAAAGAGAGTGAGTGAGGGAGTGAGTGAATGTGGGAGAGAGGTGGAGAGTCACACATGAGGTGATTGGGAGCCAACAGTGCCTCTCAGACAATGCAGTGAAGAACGCTGATCTAGACAGCAGTACCAGCCTGTCTCGGCATCCAGTCAGCTGAGCCGAAGAGCCAATCCTGGCCCACTGGGCATGTTAAAGGCCTAGGCTCAGATCTTGCTCCTCAGTCTCAGCACCTTGTCTCTGTTGTGAGAACTCTGTCTACATTTCTGTTCTCATCCCCTTATTACTGCCTTGGATAAATTTTGACCCCTGCCTGGCTTTGACTATACTTCTGGCCCGCTTGGGTTGACAGCCATCTCCCTTGGGTCTTCACTTCCTTTGGCAGGGGCTCACGGAGAAGGACTGCTGAGGATGATCTTAGGGTCAGGGCAAGCACCTGAATGTCTGGATCCTGACCGATCACTGTTGACGGTTCATGGGGTATGTTTAGCTTGGTGGGCCACAGGCAGGCCTGATAACCTCAAGAAGCAAAGATTTGGTTTCTTTCCTCCAGTGGAGGTCTGCACACCTTGTGACCCACCAAACTGAATACCGCCCACCTCCCAGGTACAGCAGCCCATTGGGGGACCACCACCAGTGAAAGAGTACATATTCCCATGAAAAGAAGAACGAGGCCTACTCAAGTAGGTCTTGTATTTGAATAAACCACCTACAAATAACCACACATTCCTTAATTTCCTCTAGACACTGCCAGGTTGGAGAAGGTTGCCCTAGGTTTCTTTGCTCGTCAATAGCAATTAACCAAGCATATTGGAAAGAATGGCTTCATATCTTGTCTCCTAATTTGGGTGGGTTCCAGTTAGGATGTTATGGAACATCATGGAATGATATAGTATCAGTTCTGCATGTTATGGGTTTGGAGCCTTGGGACAAGAACCATTTCCTCATGTCATGTCCATTACCTTGCTTGTCCCAGATAGATGGGTGCTGCTAGTCAGAGAGATTCCCCAAGATTTTGAGGAGAAGTTGCTTGAGTGGGGTATTTTATGTTTTGATCTGTTGAATCCAAATTTGTCTGTACTGAAGTGATAAACCTCAGCTTTGACCCTAAAACTGAGAGTGGCAACCAAGAAGGCTGACACCAACTCCTTACCAGCATGAACTTGCTCTTGTGGCCACATTGCTTAACCAATTTTGATTAAGGCAAACTACTGTTAGGCCTAACACTTATCCCAAAAGCTTTTTAGAAGCCTAAGTTGAAAAATTAAGTATCCGAATTGTTTAGGTACAGATTTGGATTCAGCAGATGCAAACAAATTTTATTCTATTCTGTATAATATATTACACCTTTCCACAAATGTCACCAAGATGGTATACAGCAATTCAACTAAAAGCCCAATGACTCTTGGGCTTCTCCCCCACCACAGCTAATTGGCTGATTGCTCCTGTGTTCTCCTCTTCCCTCCACCCCCAGCCACCTTGCAGCTGACGAGCAGCAGGTCTCCTGACTCCCCACCCCCGAAGCCTCCTCAGGTAGCCCAGATCGCAGCAGCCAGCCCGTCACTAAAGCAAACAACAAGGCAAATCTAGAGGGCAGCTGCTGAGACTGAGCAGCTATTGCAAACGGAGAATGTGAATGAGAGAAAGGCGGAGAGCTGCACTCGAGGTGATTAGGAGCCACCAAAAGCCCTTGGGCCTTGCAGTGAAGAATGTTGGTTTAGTGGGATCAGAGTGCAGAGTCAAGTTTGGAAAAATAGGGGAGTCCAGGTGGTCAGTGGGGTTGGGGAAAGGGCTGGAATGTTCCATTTCTCCCTGCTCATCAAACCTCTCAGGCCTTTAGCTAGTTCAGGAATAATTAAAATGTAAGTACAAGGTTGTGATCCAGTGGCATTGTTGGATGTAACAGTCTTTCTTTTTTTAAAATGCTAAGACGTGCCCAGGCTGAAGTGGACTCTGCAAGGCCGAAGTTGCATTTGCCTGGTTTGTACAGGAGGGACTGTTCTAAAGTATGTCTTTTCACCTGTCCCTTGTGTTTATCAGTTTTCCGTGCTCTATCTCCTGTCCTTCGTGGTCATCATGGTGGGCTTCGTTTTGTATTGTTCTACGCCAACCCGCACTGCAGAGGCTGTCTCAACCAGTGTGCCACTGGCAGCCAGTACAGGGTTTGACAACTTTGCCTTAAAAATTGAGGAAAACCACCTGGATGCAGCTGTCGTCTCACCTGCACAGCACAACAAGGAAGAAAGTCAGGCAGAGGAAACACCAGCAACAAAACTAACAGCATTGTGAAATGCAGAGCCTTTCAGCTGCCAGAATTGTCTTGGAAATGTCAGTAAACAACAGATAATGAACATTATGCTGCGTTAGGGTGGATAAATTGGAGCTATATGTGTGGTGGAATCTGTGTGTCTGGAACTCCACCACACGATAATGAGGACTAGATCCTTAGTTGAGTTATCTCTATTAAGTCATGTTCACTGGATATTTATCTTAAGTGCTGACAGAAGAATAGAAAATACTGAGTACTAGGAGAATGACTAACTAACAATACACTCTGTAGAAAGAAAAATCTACACTAAAGAAAACCAAATTGTGCTCAAAATAAATTAATGGTTTATTTTGAGTAATTTCTTCTGTTCCAAGGTTTACATTTCGAAGGACTGTGGAAAGTTTTGGGCAAGGAACAGGTTAGCAAAAGGAGAGCAGAAAAAGGGAGGAAAGAAAGACATGAGGTTAGATGACAACTAGGATCAGAGAGACTGGGAACTGAAAGGAAGAGAGAGACACATCTGTGAAGCTTTCTGAATCCCCACCTTCAGACCACTATACCATGAGGACTAAAAACTTTACTTTTGGGGAAAGTGAAGTGGATAATCATATCCTGCTCTTACACAGCAAACATGCAGAGACCATACATAATCTTTGCAATAATTTAATTGCATCTTCACCTCTGGAGATCATTACAATTTTACATAATATGCATTGGCAAGTGATGCTAATGAAGCAACCTATGAGCCATTTTGTGACCCTAACTAAATTAAAGGATACACTGAGTCCTCCATCCACTCCACACTGATATTTGTATCTTCCTTAAAAAGTCTTATACTTTTTGATCTTGGATATATTTTACACTGTGCCCTTTCTAGTGGCAGAGAGCTCAGCAGGTAAATTGCGTGGGGTTTTTTGTGGGATGCAAAACCTGTGCATAGATCAGTTCTTTGGAAATGTAAATATAATCCTTGAGTTCTTAATTTGTCAAGATATATATCCCAGTTAAAGACCTGCCTAATGGTGTACACCTCTGCAACTACAAGATGCCCTTAGTTTCAGGACCATCTCTTCGTGGCCTGTTGTAACAAAGTGTACAATCAAAGCATAATAAACATTAGTGCCTCAATCAAGCTAGGGATTGAGACATGTAGATCTCTGGGCCTGTATCCCTACCGGGCTGAATTAAAGCACAGGTGGGCAACTTGTGGCCCTCCGGATGTTTTGAAAAAGTAGTAGGAGGTGAGCATCCAAAGTAGGTCACAAAGGACAGAAACAAGTTCTCAGGATGCAAAAATAGGTTTATTAACAAGAAGCCTGGCACGTTTTGGTCTGTCCCTTATTCTGAGACCTTCAGGACATAGAGAAAGCATCTGCAGTTTCTCACAACAAAAAGATTTTTGGTAGCAGTCACCTGTAGATTAACACAGGAGACAATCTTTTTGCTGTGAGAAACTCTGCAGATACTTTTCTCTATCCCCTGAAGAAGGCCTCAGAATAAGGGACAAGCTAAAACGCGTCAGGTTCTTTGTTAATAAACCTATTTTGCATCTTGAGAACTTGTTTGTCTTCTTTGTAACCTCCAGATGTTTTGGCCAACAGCTCCCATAATCCCTCACCATTGGCTATGCTGGCCAGGGCTAATGGAGATTGTAGGCCAAAACATCTGGAGGGCCAGAAGTTGCCTGCCGCTGCAGTAAAGACACAGAAGGCTGCTGAGTGCACAATTCCCAAATCCACTCCACCAGAAGCTCAACTGAGATATTCTGAACAGTGCTGGCCAGCTATGTGGAGTGGGGAGCGGGTGCTGGATTCAGTCCCTCCTGTTTTCCATTCCTTGCCAGACAGCTTATCAGTAGTATTCAAAGTATCTAACTCTGGTGTGCGTAGTCCCAAAAGCATTGTGGTTTGGAACAGAGCCTTGGTATTGGCAGCTCTTTCAGGCGCTTCGGCAATTTTCAACTGCGAAGATGTTCAAGTGCAGCAAGAGGCTGGCTGTGCGCCCATATGACATAATCAGTTCCGGCAACGCTGAACACCTGTTGTGAAGGTAGGAGGGATTAAAGGCAGGCGGTGCCTAGGCTGAGTTCAGAGGCCCATCCTCCCCTCATAATCAGCACTGGCTCAGCTGATAGCGACCATCTGGTGGTATGAGGGAGATCCAGTGCTACCACAAACTCCCGGTAGTGCTGGATATGTGGTTTTGCCACCACCTGCTGCAGCAGCACCTGTTTGAATGTGCGCAGAGGCAGATCTGCAAATATAATACTTTTTCCATCTATGGATGTATCTTGCTTGATCAGAGAAATCCTAGTTCCCTTGGGTTTTGCATGATGATCCCTGGAACAGGATGGAGAACATGTAGCCCCCCAGATTATGTTGGACTGCAAGTCCCATCATCCTTCAGCATTGGCTATGTTGGCTAGGGCTGATGAGAGTTGCAATCCAACAATATGAGGAGGAACACACGTTCCCCATCTCTGCCCTAGAATGAAACCTGCTGTAAGGTGGCTGTTTCACTGGCCCATCAGTTGTAGCAATTACTTGCATTGTTTTGTGCAGCCTATTCTCCAGCTGTGCCTATTATTATCATTATCTTTTTTTACAATTCAAACTGAACACCATTAATAATGAATTGAAATTGATCAAATGCCACAGCAATAACGTTTGTAGGTCATATCCTTAACTGATGAAAATTATCAGCCTAGTTTTGCTAGACTCCGAGAAGAGTCCTTCATTTCACCAGCGAAAGATTTGGGATGCAACCTTCCAATCAGTGCTGCACTGCAACCTTCCTTAGTTCAGAGGGGCTCTCACCCTGCTTTTAGAAGGCTGCAATCCTATACCTGGGAGTAAACGCCATTGAACTCAAAGGGACTTACTTCTGAGTAGATGTGTATAGGATTGCAAATGCCGCTTAAACTCACTGAGAGGGGAATAAGAGCTTAAGATCCTGAAGGCTTAGGTGGGAGGGGAGCAAGGGATTAGAATACTTTGGATCCATAGCCTCCCCCAACACGCCCCCAAAGGAATACCTTGTTTTAGCCACCACCACTGACTGACCACTTGCGTCTGGTGGCTGGAGCTTTCTGCCCCACAGCTGCCCTCCTGGGAAACACGATTGCTCCCTTAATTTTCCATTAAACATGCTTAGATCAAAGTGCTAAAGATTCCCCCAGTCCTCCTGTTCCTAAATCTTCTTCTAGTGAGGGTTTTATTTTTACAGACCAAACTTCTTAAAATATGTGAATGGAAAGATTTGCCATAAATTATACAGAGAATTGTGCTGGTTAATAAACAGTGAAATAATTTGGGATTTATTATTTTTTTTTTTTGTATATTTCTTTTGTAGCACATTTAAAGTGAACATGCAGTTCATACTATAGTTTTGTTTAAAGGTCACAAAATAAATAGAAGTTCAGTACAACCTGAGTGGACTTTTTAATTTATTTATCACATTTTTTAAAATCCTGCCTTTCCTCGAAAGAGCTGTCATCAGTGTATATGGTGCCCTTCTTTTATTCTCACAGCAACCCTGTGAGGTAGGTTAGACTGAGCAAAAATTACATTGGGTTTTCTGTCCTCATTCTGCCTTAACAATATGCCAAATAGATATCCAAACGTTCGCAAGAATTTAGTCCAATTATACATCCAAAACACCAACATGACATTATGGAAGTGCATCTCTTTTATGAGCATGTAATTCACAATTTGGGATTGTACTGGCATCTTTAGTGAACATTCCCACCCTCAGTAATACCGTGTTCCAGAGTAGCCAGACAAGCCTGTGAATGTGTGTGTCCCTTTATGTGTGCTATGGCCAGAAGTCACACTTTAGATGGACACTCAGTATTTTGTAGTAACATCTTGGGGTCACTAGATGGCACCCAGCGAACCATGTTCTCTTAACAAAGCACCTATCACCAGAATTTAATCTGATGTTATTTGTGATGTGGGCAGGGCTGCCCATAGGAATCTGAGGGCCCAGGGCACTGGGATTTTCAGGGGGGCCCTGTCACACACAAACATTACAATCGTTTTGAAATGTATTTTTTATTATTATTTCTATACCGCCCAGTAGCCAAAGCTCTCTGGGCAGTTCACAGAAATTAAAACCAAAGAGCACACAATAAAACAATATAGAAATTATATATAATTGAAAGACCATAAATCCCATAAAAAAGTCACAGCCTCTCAGATAACTATAGTATACATATAAATACCTACATAAGTAAAAAGTAAATATCAAAATATTTGTACCTAACAAATAATTATTAGTACATTTACTCTTTCTTCAATAGGTAATTAAAAATATTTCAGACCTAATGTTAAAGTGGGTTTGGAGAGCAGCGTCCCCTCCATTACTGGGCCAAGTATATTCATGTTTAAATATCTTACAAAATTATCTCTTACAAATTGACAATTTTTAAAGGAAATTTTGGTGAAAATAATAGCTTAAATTTAAAATGTACTATTTTTCATTTAGTTAAAAATGCCGTGAGAAAAGGTATATGGCCTCCTCCTCCCCTTACAGCCACCCCTATCCTCTATTCACTATTCCTAGAAGAACTATGCACACACAGAGCTTTCAGAGGCATAGTAACCACTGCCAGGAAGTATTCCAGAACCAAGTTATGAGTTGTTTCTTCAACTTGCTTTTGTCAGAAGCCTGGAACAGAATACAATATTAATACAAAACAACATGAGCTGATAGTTGCGTTCAAAACAAGAAATAAAATACTATGCCCTGTACCACTGTAATGCTATGCACAGTCAAGAGAGCAAGAGCCATTACACTAATTGTGACTTCGGAGTGAAAATGCATATGATTGAAAAAAGGCCTACGAGGTACACTACATAACCAGCCAATGTGGAGTAAGGATTATGCCCAGAAGTTCTGTTAAAATGGGTGACCTTTATAGGAAGGAATGATTGAAAAGTTGCCCTTGAATATTTGGTATAGATAATCACAGGCTTTTTTTAAAGTGTGGCCCAGCAAGCAGAAAAAAGGAATTTAGTCAGGAATATGTTCTAAGTTCTAAGGCAACTTAGCAATGATTGGAAGAATCACACAGAGAAGAACTGAGGCAACAGGCAATTGAAGTCAATGCTGAGTATGGGTTACATAATCACAGGTCTTAAAACAATAATTTTGACCAGCAAATAGAAAACAGGAGGAATTTAGCCAGAAATGTGTGTTCTAAGGTGTTATTTTCCACCACCAGACGAAGGAAAGGGTAAAAAAAAAAACACCAAAGACCCAGAGAAGCAATTGTATTGCACCACAAAATGGAGGCCAGGCACGGGCCTCAGTTCATTACTTAAGGCAAGCATAAGGGAGGACAAAAACACCTCCAATTTAAAAGCAATTCAGACCCCCACCCCAATTTATCCAGAATAGCAGCACAGAGAGCAATTTCTGGCAGAGGCCACTTATCAATGATTGGAAGCAAGGGAGGAGAGGGATAACCCATTTCACACACAGGAAAAGTGAGACAGCAGGTAATTGAAGTCAATGCTGCGTTTGAGTTACATAATCACAGGGTTTAAAATAATAAGTTTTTAAAACAGCAAATACAAAACAGGAGAAATTTAGCCGGAAACATATGCTCTAAGGCATTACTTTGCACCGCCAAAAGAAGGTAAAGGGTAAAAGACTGAGAAGCATTGTATAGCACCACAAAATGGAGGCCAGTTAATTACTTAAGGCAAATATAATGGAAGACAAAAAAAAGGCCCCAATTTAAAACCGGTTCATACCACCCCACCTCAATTTATCCAGAATAGCAACACAGAGAAATTGATTTCTAGCAGAGGCCATGTAATGATTTTTTCCCCCAGTCACTGGGAGCCGGGGAGATGGTGTAAACAAAATGGGAACAAAGATTTGTGCTGCAATTTACAACCCATGGATTACAACCCATGGAAACCTATGGATTTCTCCAGACACCAAAAACAGAGACTAGAAAGATTTTTAAATGAACATACTGGTATAAATATGAAAAAAAATCATATTTATATCGGTATGTATAAATTTTTATTTTTCATAAATATGAAAAAATAAAGTGATGGTCTGGTTGCACCAAAGTAATGGCACCCACTCTCTCTCCCCCCACCCCACCCTGAAGAAGGGCAGAATGGAAATAAAGCCGATACTGTGCTTCAGTCACTTCACCCACTCCATTCAACTGGGGTTGGACTACCCAACACACCTGCAAGTGGCTCTGATTAGCGACTGACTGGCCAGCCAGCCACCTACATTTACTAGCCAGTCAATTAGCCAGCCTTCTTCCTCTGTGCAACTTCCCCCCTATCTCCCAAAAGTACCCCTCCCTTGCAGAGGGAAGGGGTCTTCTTTGGGGGGTAGCACTGCCTGGTGCTGGGCACCAGGCAGTCTCCAAAGCCTTCCCGGTCCATAAGCATGTGTGAGCATGTTTTTAGAAATTTAAACAAATGCTCTCCTTGCCTTGGCTCATGTAAATGGCTTGCCTTTTATTAAAATAAAACAATGCTCCCCCCCCCCGCTGTGTGGGGTTGGGGGCAAACTTCCCCCTTTCTGCCCCCCCCCCCAGTGCAGGCCTGGATGTGGGATGGGAATTTTGATGGGGGGAAAAATCATTTTAGCTAAAAGGGTAAATATGTGCTGTAGCGTGGCAAGACAATCTAGCCCTTGCTGTTGGGGCACACCCCTTAAATAAGTAGGCCTTATCTCTATGCACCTATGCAGTGTGGCTACCACTTTCATAGATGGTTAGCATCTAGAAAAAAGAACTATGTGTGTTGGGGTAAACGCAAGGGAAAGATATGTTGGCATGGGAAGTAGGCACATAGCATTGAATACAAGATCTGAATTCCACGGACAGAAAGGCTCTCCTCAAAATGGCGCCGCAGTCCAATTTTTAGGGATCGCCCCCTCTCCCCCACACCGTTGCTCACCCCGTCCACCACTTTGTGTGCCACTTTGAGGGGGCTGGAGGGGTTGCCATGGGTAGGAGGAAATGGAGAAGTCTGCTTCCGCCAGCCCAGTTGCACAAGCCTAAATCTGGATCCAACCCATAATCTTTGACCCACATGGTCCCCAGTTCCAGATGTTGCATTGTGGTGTGTGATCCCAACAAAGTGCAATCAGACACAACAGTGTGGGCTCTCCCACACTAGAGGCATTCAAGATGAACCTGGACAGCCATCTGTCAAGGGTGCTCTGACTTGTGTTAGATAAAAAGGGGAGGTCATAAGTAGCTAGTGTAGCTAGTGACTCGGTCACGTGGGCATGACACGTGACAGATGAGTCAGCTTAAACAGAGTAGGCAAAGAGACAAAGAACAATGGTTCAGTTTAAACTGAGAGCATGCGCAAAGGCAAGAACTGATGGAGAAGTATTGAGCTGTTAGGGGTGGGTCTAAAGAGATTGGGCGCACCATGTTCTGGGTCCAGACTGCTCTGCACCCGTTTTGCAAAATGATCAATAAAACTTTGTTGGCTCCACTGTCGCCTGCCTGGCCTCTCATTTGACCAGAAGCAAGAACTTTTTCTAACACTTGGATTCCTGCATTGAGCAGGGGGTTGGACTCAACGGTCATATAGGCCCCTTCCAACCCTACACTTCTATGATTCTAGGATCCTATTCTATGAACCCTCAGTGGGGCCCCTCTCTCGGTCTAACTTCTCACCCCAAGCAGGCAGTGGCATCTACCGAACCACCTTCCCACCACCACCGTTGTCTGGGCCAGAGTGAGTGGCAGCTGAACAAACAGGCTGCAATGATGAAGAGGAGGAGCAATTCGAGGTGGTTCTTTCCAGTGGGCCCCTGCTGGGGTGTGGGCCCTTGGCAGGTGCCCAACCTTGCCTATCCTTGACACCAGCCCTGGTAAGCCCCATTGAACAAAAACAGCTGGGCTTGCTTCTGAGTAAAAGTGCATAGGATCATGCCTCATAGCCTTTTAAAATCCACAGTAATGGATTTTGGAGCTTGCAATGCTTTTTAAATTAATCCGGGTTGGCAGTCTATCTTCTCAGATAAAATCAGGAAACAGAGGTATCGCAGATGCATTGTGTCAACAAACATGCCACGGAGCTCTGACCATGCTGGCTGACAATTCTGCTTCACTTAACAATGTAAATCTTGAGTGAGAGAGGTGATACCTTTATTTTATCAGCCAATGCTTGGTTTACACAACACTCTTCTTCGGACATAAGTGAATGCAAAACTCAGAAATTAAAAAAAAGATGGCATATGTCTACAACAGGAGTGGGCAATTTATGGCCCTCCACATGTTTTGGCCTACAGCTCCTATCAGCCCTCAGCATTGGCTATGCTGGCTACGGCTGATGGGAGCTGTAGTCCAAAACATCAGGAGGGCCACAAATTGCCCACCGCTGGTCTATAGTCTAGACTCTGAGATCCATTGCCACTTCTTGTAAATAAGGCTCTCCTCACATGTATCTAGAGAGGTGAGAGAACTATTTCCCCATGGTGTGATCTGATGCTACTAGGAAGTGAATGTGACTGAAGCAACCATGAAGGCGGGGACAATTGTAAGGTGACTTTCCATCTGATTGTCCTTTTTTCCAACAGGATGTCCATTGGTTGGGAAAGACACGTATCATTGCCCCCACCTACA
This sequence comes from Heloderma suspectum, assembly GCF_057233095.1. Lineage (NCBI taxonomy): Eukaryota > Metazoa > Chordata > Lepidosauria > Squamata > Helodermatidae > Heloderma > Heloderma suspectum. The sequence goes on along the minus strand of NC_139460.1, from coordinate 30,066,017 downwards.
CATTTGCATACAATGTGGAACAGCTCCTATGCTACTGTGAATGTGTATGAAGGGGGTCTAACCATAGCTCACTTAAAGAGAAGAAAGCTATGGCCATTTATGATAGACCAGTGGTCTTCAACTTGTCCAAACCTGAAATCCACCTCTGATTCCCCAGCTGCAACATGAGACCCATTTTCACACACCCAGCCACCCCACAGACAGAGACACATGAACACCCCCCCACAAGCCCCATTCACACAGACACACAGCTACCCCACACAGAGGAGACACACACATGCACAGCTACCCCATACAGAGGAGACACACACATACACAAGCCCCATTCACACAGACAGACACACAACCATCCCACATAGATGACACACAAACTTGCAGCCAGCCCATAGGGAGAGAGACACACAAATACCTCCCACAAGCCCTGTTCACACAGACACCCCACACAGAAAGCACACACACAGGCCCCATTCACACAGACAGATGTACTCTATACAGATGACACCAGTGTCATCTGCCTCACTATTTCAGTGGGGCAGTAAATCTGCTCTGGGTTTCAGTAAGAACTCTAAAGGAGCTATCCAAGATGCTGAACCCTATCCCCCAAATGGGGATGATACACAAACCATCTACTGGATGACACACAGACACACAGCCACTCCACACAGATGACACACAAATCAGCATTCCAGATAGCATGGAGAGCCCGGATGCACACAGAAAGCTCTCCTTTGCACAAAGTCGTCCCCTATGTGTAGAGGGTGACGAAAGCAATGACAGAGGGGAAAAGAGCCAGCATGCTCCCCCTCCTTGTATGTTTACTGGTCAAATCTTAGACTAACAAATTTCCCAATTCAGATTGGGACCATGGCACCTAGTTATTGGCAGTAAGGCCTTTAAGCTAAAATATTTTTTGGTATTTTTGGCTCCACCGCTTTTGCCTCTCCCCCCACCCCCCACTGGAATGCAGCCCCCAAGAGCTTCTCGGAAATAGAATTCAGCCCTCGAGACTCGGCACCCCTGACATACAGACACCTTGAGTTCCCTCATCCTTTGCTGTGAGGAGAGAAAGTGGGCCCCTTTCTCTGACCGATTTTTTCTGTTCAGAACATTCCCCAAATGATCCTATATCAAGAAGCAAGTAGGTCAAGATTTATTTCCCATGGCAATATATCACCTGTAGTTTACTTACAAAAGCTAGGATCTGGCCTATAGGTTTGACCAACTTTAAGCTGGCCTTCTGTCCCATTAACCCTCTCTTGCCCAATCTTACAACAATGATACAGGCTTTTATCCAGTCCTTATCAGTATGGCTTGAATGCAGTTTTAAAGTACCGGATGCTAGAAACAAAGGCTAGAACATAGCAATTGTGCGCTGCCTGTGAGCTTCCCAAGGCTTTAGACTGGCCATTATTGGAAACAGGATGCTGGGTTTAATGGACCTTAGTCCAAGCTGGCATGGCAACTCTTACCATTTTATTTTATTAAGCCCCTCCTGAAAAATCCCAGGTTCAGTCCCATGTATCTCCAGTTAAAAAGGCATCAAGGTTAAAAGAGTCACTGCTGGTCAGAATAGACCAGATAGACCAATAGTATTGCTCAGTATAAGGCAGCTTAATATTCATGTTGCAAGACTGGGAGGGGGTTGTACAAGGAGCGGCTTAATGGAGTTGGGCTGCTGGGACCTTAATAGTTGCCAAGTATCTCTCACTGCCTTGTTGTGGCGAAGGGGCTTGCGTAACTTAGTGAAGCCATAAGCTATGCTGTGCAGGGCCACCTAAGACGGACAGGTCATGGTGGAGAGTTCTGACAAAATGTGGTCCACTGGAGAAGGAAATGGCAACCCACTCCAGTATTCTTGCCCAGAAAACCCCATGGAACGTATCACAAGGCTAAAAGATATGACACCGGAAGATGAGCCCCTCAGGTCAGAAGGTGTCCAATATACTACTGGGGAAGAGCAGAAGGAATTTCCAAGTAGCGCCAGAAAGAGTGAAGCGGCTGGGCCAAAGCCGAAAGGACACTCAGCTGTGGATGTGTCTGGTGGTGAAAAGAAAATCTGATGCTGTAAAGAACAATATTGTTTAGGAACCTGGAATGTAAGGTCAATGAATCAAGGTAAGCTGGAGGTGGTCAAACATGAGATGGCAAGTTTGAACATCGACATCTTGGGAATAAGCGAACTAAAATGGACAAGCATGGGCAAATTTAATTCAGGTGACCATCATATCTACTACTTTGGGCAAGAATCCCTTAGAAGAAATGGAGTAGCACTCATAGTCAATAAAAAGGTGGGAAAAGCAGTACTGGAGTACAATCTCAAAAACTACAGAATAATCTCAGTACAAATCCAAGGCAAACCATTCAACATCACAGTAATTCAAGTCTATGCCCCAACCACTGAGGCCGAAGAAGCTGAGGTTGATCGGTTTTATGAAGACCTACAACACCTTCTAGAACTAACACCAAAAAAAGATGTCCTCTTCATCATAGGGGATTGGAATGCTAAAGTAGGAAGTCAAGAAATCACCAGGATAACAGGCAAGCATGGCCGTGGTGTACAAAATGAAGCAGGACAAAGGCTAATAGAGTTTTGCCAAGAGAACACACTGATCATAGCAAACACTCTTTTCCAACAGCACAAGAGGCGACTCTACACATGGACATCACCAGATGGTCAATATCGAAATCAGATTGATTATGTCCTTTGCAGCCAAAGATGGAGAAGCTCCATACAGTCAGTAAAAACAAGACCTGGAGCTGACTGTGGCTCAGATCATGAGCTGCTTCTTGCAAAACTTCGGCTGAAATTGAAGAACGTAGGGAAAACCACTAAACCATTCAGATATGACCTAAATCATATCCCTTATGAATATACAGTGGAGGTGAGGAATAGATTTCAGGGATTAGACCGGATAGACAGAGTGCATGAGGAACTATGGACGGAGGTCCGTAACATTGCTCAGGAGGCAGCAACTCAATCCATCCCAAAGAAAAAGAAATGCAAGAAAGCAAAGTGGCTGTCTGATGAGGCTTTACAAGTCGCTGAGGAAAGAACAGAAGCGAAAAGCAAGGGAGAAAGGGGAAGATCTATCCAACTGAATGCAGAGTTCCAGAGAATAGCAAGGAGAGACAAGAAGGCCTTCTTAAATGAACACTGCAAAGAAATCGAGGAAAACAACAGAATGGGAAAGACTAGAGATCTCTTCAAGAACATCGGAGATCTCAAGGGAACGTTTTGTGCAAAGACGGGCATGATAAAGGACAAAGACGGCAGGGACCTAACAGAAGCAGATGAGATAAGAAGAGGTGGAAAGAATACACAGAAGAACTATACAGGAAAGATCTTAATGTCCCTGATAACCATGATAGTGCGCTCACTGAACTTGAGCCAGACATCCTCAAGAGTGAAATCAAGTGGGCCTTAGGAAGTATTACTAACAACAAAGCTAGCGGAGATGACAGTGTTCCGCTTGAGCCTCTCCAGGGCTCGACTGACAAACTTAGTAGTCCTATATGATGTATAATGATCTATTCCAGCTAATAATAATCGAGTTATACTTGCACCAGAAGTATCCTCAAGCACAGCTAATAGGGGCTCAAGATATTGCTTCCTCAAATCGATATACAATGGGCATTCTGCTAAAAAGTGTACCATGTCCTCTACCTTGGGGCAACCAGCTGGGCAATCTGCACTCATGCCATGATGGATCCTATAACGTGCCTTCACCTCCATCAATTGGAGTGAGTTCAGTCTACACCTAGTCATGAGCCATCTCAATTCATGTGAGGTGATGGAAATCAAATACGGGGGAGCCTTCCCCGGAGAGGTCATGATGCTTTTATAGATCTTGTTAGAGCGACTTTCAGCAGCAACAGCCATTGTTGTTTGAATATCAACATCCTGTAACCTCTTTGAAATCTCATCCCTAGCTCTGTCATAGCCCCTCGCAAGCAAATATGATTGTGAAAAGCCCAACTCAGAGATAGATGTGGTTATCTTGTCTGCCCATGAGCCCCTTCCCATAGCTTCATATGCTAATAAGACCAAGGGGGAGGCCAGTTGGAACACTATCTTTAACCAGAAGAAAGTGGCAGCTTTTTGAACAAGCATTCCCACTGAGTGACAAGCTGTTTCTAGTCGGACAATGGCCTTAGAAGTGGATCTGGGAACCCCGAGTACTCTGGATAGAAATTTATGCTGCACTGACTCCAATGAAGCAATGTTAGCATGGGTCCAGGCAGGTGCCCCATATAAAATTTGGGGAAGTAATTTGCCCTTGTATAGCTCTATTAAAGGGGCCACCATCTTACCACCTGGTCCAGCAGCAAAACGAAGAATGGCATTACTAGTTACATTAGTTGTCAGGGCTATTGCATTCAAGTGCTCCGACCAAGACCCTGAACTTTGAAATGTCACTCCTAGGTATTTATATTTGTTGACCTGATCAAGCAGATGGTTATCCAGCTGCCATCGGTATTTTTTCCTCCTTTTGCCAAAGACTAAGATTTTAGTTTTTTTGTAGTTGACCTGAAGGGCTTCTCTCACACAATATGAGCTTCGGGCTCTTAAAAGCCTACGCATCCCCACCTGGGTGTATGATAGGAGAACAGCATCATCTGCATATAATAACACTGAAATATTCCTGTCTTTTAAAAGAGGTGGGAAGAAGTCTGGATTAGATAAGTAGGGAATCATATCATTAAGATATAGATTGAATAAAAGAGGTGCAAGCAAACATCCCTGGCGCACTCCTTTGTTAACAATAATGGGGCCTGAAAGATCACCTGAAGACTCTCTCACACGCAAGATAGAATTCTCATACAGCCCCTGTATTCTCCTGAGCAATTTATAATCCACATTTAAAAGTGTAAGCTTCTGCCAAAGGCGAGGTCTAGATATAGAATCAAAGGCTGCTCGAAGGTCTACAAATGCAGCAAAAAGTGAGTGATAAGGGGGAGATGTATATTTCCCAGCCAAATATTTTAGTAGAAAACAATGGTCTACTGTAGATCTGCCACATCGGAAGCCTGCTTGTTCTTCAGCAAGGAGATTCTCCCTGAGCACCCAATTTTCCAGCTTATCTAAAAGATGTCTTGCATACAACTTACTTATAACATCCAGTAGACTTATAGGGCGATAATTCTTAGGGTCTGACCGATTGCCCTTTTTATAAATAGGCACTACAATAGCTACTGCCCAATCTTGGGGAAATTTCCCAGTTCTATCAATAAGTGTAAATAAGGTTGCTAACATTGGGATCCACCAATGAGGATAATCGATCAAGAAATCTGGTGAAATGCCACTCCTTCCGGGGGCCTTTCCGTGCTTCAACTTCCGTATCAGCATAGCTATTTCCTCACAGGTGACTGGGGGCCAACTAGATGATTCTGGGTCTTCCTCCTGCAATGGGGGAAGACAGGCCATCTCATCATAAAAGAGGGAATGGAAGTGTCGTTCCCATTCATGTGTTGTAATAACAGAGTCAATGGATGGAGTCCCAGAGTATCTTAAGTCTGAAGTAAGGTGCCAAAATCTAGGTCTATCATTTCTTTCGAGTGCTGATGCTAGTTCCACCCATTGCAACCTAGCATGCTCTTGCTTTTTTTCTTTAATTGTATTTTTATATAATTTACGCAGTGCCAAATAGGACTGTGGTAAAGGGACTATACCTCTGTCTCTTAGGAGTTTATGTTGTCTTTTAATTTCCTGCTTAAGTTTCCTACAGTCCATGTCAAACCATGGATTACCCACTTTTGGCCTCTGGTTCTTTGACTGGCCTTTCCAAAATAAGAGAGGTTCGACTGCTGCTATAATCTGGGCATAACATTCTAGTACTACTTCCATCTCTTTGGAAGAGGACAGGGTATTCAGCAAGAGTTGTCCATTCTCAGAATGCCATAAGCATTCCAAAGCATTTAAATTCACATTTGCCCATTTACGATGGTATGTTGCAACCCTCGTGCTTGGGACTGGGAGCCTATTTTCTTGATTTGCTTGGGCATTTTTAAAACATTCTAACTGGACAATCAGTGGTTGGTGATCACTACATGGATATGAATCTACTCTAAAGAGCGTAATCAGCCCAAACACAGCTGGAGGAACTGCAATATAATCATTTACACTAGCCCCAAGATGGTTGATAAAGGTAAATTCCCCCGTCAAATCCTCGGACAGAGAGCCATTCAGAATGAGAAGTCCAGATTGAAAGATCATTTGAATAAACTGCTTCCCTTGGGTGTTAATCGTGTGATCCTTTGACTGTCTATCCTTTATCAGTGGGAAGTCATCCAGGGAAAAATAGGAGACTGGCTCTATTGCATTCCAGTTTGGGCCAATCCGGGCATTAAAATCACCAACTAATATCAAATGAGCTCCAGATAGTTGGGTCTGCAGGCCAAGTATGTAATCTGTAAGGCTTTCCCAAACATTTTTGCTGTGATGAGTGGATTTCCAAGGAGGAATATATACATTTACCATGATATATGATGTTAAATTAATTTTGAAAAATATAGCCAAAGCCCAGGACTCCAAATTACTGATGAGATAGCTTTCGCCTTTCAATGAAGTTGATATACAACAGGCTAATCCCCCCCACGGGTGTCCCATGCCTCTGGGGATACTTGCAGGGACTTCACAGGTTTTGTAATTACTCAGAAGAATTTCCCCCGTGCACCATGTTTCCTGTAGGAATATGATATCAAAAGATCTAAGGTGCCTTCTGAATGAACCATCTGCCCTTTTATTAGACCATCCAGAGATGTTCCAGGAGACACACTTAAGTGAACTCCCCAAAGCCTTATTTTGTCAGGAGGAACAATCTAATGTAATTTGATCTATTGAGGGGTCAAGCTGCACGGCACCATTGAAGCGGGAAGTGGAGTTCTGGATCATGTGTTTCCTTTGAGAATTATTTGCTATTGGGACTACTGTAGTGTTGATTTCAGCTACCACTGTTTTCTGTTTTTTTTGTGGTATCAACTGAAAGTTGTCAATATAAGAATTAATTGCAGTATTGGTTAAGAGAATTTCAGTGTCTAACAAAACATCATTTTTGAGTGGGGGACTAGAGGGACATAAAGACCTAAAGTTTGTTCTCTGAAGGCCCTGATCAGTGGACTCTATATCAATGGTCCCAACATCTGTCTCCTGAGTTGTAAAATCAATGAGCATTTCAGTGTTAGACTGCTCTAGAACATTATGTAGTCGACTTGCTTCTGGGGCATACTGATCTATGGGTTTCCTTCTAGATATCTGCTTAAATAGTGGTGTTAATGAATAAGTTTTAAAGACCCTTCTAGCCCTTACTCCATATTTACCCAGTTGGAGCCTCGCAGCAAAGATTTCTTTAACCAACATTGGTGAGTTAAAAGTTATTATACATCTCTGTAAATACAGAGAGCCTGGAAGTGTGTGTACAGATCTAATATTTCTTATATGAATTCTTAAGTTCAACAATGCATTAAGATTATACACAACTTGGTTTTTCCCCCACCAACTAGGCAGAACCCCATTTGATAATGGTGATATTTCAAAGGACACGTGGTCTGGGACTAAAATTAAGTTCCCCTTAAAGTCCCAATTCTTCAGTTCTACAAGTTCTCCACAGTCTTCAAGGTTCAAGGAATTCAAACGCTGGGATACAGTTGAAGGAACCAAAGCCTGTACAGGTTGTAAAACTGGAAGTGTCATGTCTTTCTGATTTACTTCTGGATTCACGTCTTGTTTTGTTCTGGTATCCTGATCCTTGAGAAGTTGTATAATCTCATCAAGTTGTTTTGTATATTCAGTGATAGGAATTAGTTTATCATTTGTAGCTCCGATTGTCCTAAAAATATTAATTAGAGTTTTAAAAATTAACAAGCACTGTTCTGCTATGGTATCAATAATTGCCTTGTTCACATCTTCAGGCTTCATCCCGGTAGTTGCCTGTTTCTCCTCATTTCTCCATTCCTGGGAGTCCTCAATTTTTCCTTCCTGGGACTCATCATTTTCCCCCAAAGGGGAGGCCAGGATTGAATATCGATTAGTAGTAAGGATTGGGAGTCCTCCAGGGGTATCAGAGCTACCGAGCATGAAGCTATCAATTTTAGATTGTTTTGAAACAGGGAAAGTTGGAGACTCTAGTTGGTCTCTCTGTCTCTTTTTCTTACTACACATTGCAAACAGAGGATAGAAAAATCAGGTAGCACCACTCCGCAAGCTCCTCCACTTGATAAATGCTTACAGAAGTCAGCAAAATTGGCAAAACAATGAGGCAGGCATTCACATATGCTTCTACGGCTTGTGTGTGTATGTAAGGACTTTATCAGAAGAATTCAAAACATAGTCCAAACACTGAGAGCTCTCGCATTGCCTCCTCACAGCTGGTAAAAACTTGAGCAGATTAAACCTTTAGGGCAGCCAAAACATTACAGTTGTCTGGCGTGCACTACAATAATAGAGGTTTAAACTGGCAAATTAAAACTTAAAACACGTTGTGACAATTTAAAACAATTAAAATTTAAAACAAACAGACCGAGGAGCCATGAAATCTACCGCTGCTCGTGCTGACCGGAACCGGAACTCAACAACTTATGGATCAGTAACTGGTTAAAGAAGAGAAAGCAGAGAGTAGGAAGAAATGGTAAATTCTCTCAATGGACGGAAAGTAAATAGTGGGGTTCCACAGGGACCTGTATTACAACCAATGCTTTTCAACCTGTTCACAAATGATCTGGAATTAGGAGTGAGCAGTGAACTGGCCAAGTTTGCGAATGACACCCAATCATTTATGGTGGTTAAAACAAAGAGGGATTTGAGGAGTTCAAAAAGGATCTCCCCAAACTGGGAGAATGGGCATCCAAATGGCAAATGTAGTTCAATGTAAGCAAGTGTAAAGTGAAGCATGTTGGGGCAAAAAAATCCCAACTTCAAATATAGCCTGATGGGAACTGAGCTAGTGGTGACTAACCAAGAAAGAGATCTCGGGGTTGTGGTGGAAGGCTCGATGAAAATGACAACCCAATGTGCAGCTGCTGCAAATAAAGCAAACTCCATTTTAGGCATAATTAGAAAAGGAATTGAGAATAAAACTGTCAATATTAGGGCTGTGCAGGGACCCCCCAATCCGAGGTGGGCCCCATCCGCCTCGGGCAGATTTGGGGGCCCCCCGACCCACCTTGGCCCCGAATCCGAAGTGGGTTCCCCCCCATGCCGCTCCGGCTCCTTACCTGGGCCACCTTCTCCATTCCACTACCTACTCCATTGTGCCTTTGCCATCGCCCGCTGCTGCTGTCTTCACCACCTCCACTGTCTCCTGAGGCCTGAACATGCGGCGACTTTTCTTCCCGGGAGTCACCATTTTTAAAATGGCAACTTCCTGGAACTTCCAGGAGGTTGCCATTTTAAAAATGGCGACTCCTTGGAAGAAGAGTTGCTGTGTGTCCAGGCCTCAGGAGGTGGCACGGTGGCAGAGGCGGCGGCGAGGAGAAGGCGGCTCAAGTAAGGACCTGGAGGTCCTGGGGGGGGGGGCGGACTGGGGGCCAAAGTGCATTGAGCCCCCAACCCGGTCTGGGCCGCTTCGTGTCATCTCTGCTTCGCCTCAGAGGGGGCACAAAGTGGCCCAAAGCAGCCCGCTTCGACTTGGGGTTCAGGCCTCGGGCCAAAGCGGTGCACAACCCTAGTCAATATCATACTGCCTTTACACAAATCTATGTTGCGACCACACTTAGACTACTGTGTACAGTTCTGGTCACCACACCCCAAAAACGGTATTTAGAGCTGGAAAACATGCAGAAAGGGCAACTAAAATGATCAAGGGGCTGGATCATCTCCCCTGTGAGGGAAGGTTACAACAGCTGGGATTGTTTAGCTTGGAAAAAAGGTGAGTAAGGGGGGACACGATAGAGGTGTACAAAATTATGTATGGTGAGAAGGTGGGTAGGGAGACATTTTTCTGCCTCTCTCATAATATTAGAACCCAGGGTCATCCCATGAAGCTCATTAGTGGGAGATTCAGCACAGATAAGTCCTTCTTCACACAGTGAATAGTTAAACTACGGAATTCACTACCCCAAGATGTAGTGATGGCCACCAATTTGGATGGCTTTAAAAGGCAGTTAGATAAATTCCTGGAGGAGAAGGTTATCAATGGCTACTAGTCCTGATGGCTATGTGCTACATCTAGTATCAGAAGCAGTATGCCTATGTACACCAATTGTTGGGGAACATGGGTGGGAGAGTGCTGTTGCACTTGCATCCTGCTTCTGGGTTCCTGGTCGACAGTGGGTTGACCACTGCATGAACAGAATGCTGGACTAGATGGACCCTTGGTCTGATCCAGCATGGCTCTTCTTAAGTTCTTATGTATGTTCTTAATTCTGCAATTGCAATTACAGAATTGCAATTGACTTTCCACACTGTTGGGCATATTATGCTTTTTTAATGTGCACATTTTGCTAGGTTCTGTCCATACGAGTAGGTGTGACATAGGTATTCTGGGTGGGGAAGCCAAGGGGTCCCATTCATGTAAGTTGTCATTAAAAAAAAAATGTCCCCCCCGGTACAATTACATTAATGAGCATTTGAGTGTTTATTTAAGTGTGATTGCCTGATTACTGTCCATGAAATATATATCTGGTTTGGATAAGAGGTGTTTGATATAGATCAGAAGTGTAGATTGGAAGTTTTAATTTTAAAAACCCATGCATATTACTGAAATGGCAATGACCAGAATAGAGGTGGGGATTTTTTGTTTTAATTTAATCAGTTATTTACTTAGTGCTATAATGCTCTTTCATTTAATGAAATATAATGACTTGGATTCCTGCATTGAGCAGGGGGTTGGACTCAATGGCCCTTTCAACCTTACTATTCTATGATTCTATGATTCTATGATTTAAGTGCTACTGAATAAATTTTTAATGTTGTTCAAAAATATGGCCATGAAAGTGTTTTAGCACTAATTAAATTATTGATTTTAAAAATAAAAATAAACAGGAAGATGAAATGGTGCCTACTGGAAAAGTTATGGCGAAGGTATGCCAAGCAGTGATAGGCTCACTTTACCCACCTGATGCATCCCTGCACGTGTTGAAACCATGCTTTTGGAAAGACGCTAGAGTAGTGCTAAGAAAGCTAGATCATTGTGAAGAATGTACTGCTATTCCATTCCTTCAAAAAATAAATAAAGCAGGTTTTCTGCAGTTTGAGAAAAGATAGAAGAACCAGCCTGAAGACACAGGAGAACACTAAGTAGATCAGCCTTCTCCAATTATGGTGGCCTACAGCTCACCAGGTTGAAGAAGGATGAATTAGAAGATGACACTGTGTGCATGCTCCATATAGTGAGTGAACAAAGTGTAGTATTTTCCACACTAAGGTTGCAATCCTATGCATGTTTAGACAAAAAAAAAAAGCCCTACAACTCTCAGTGTGCTCTACCTAGTCTTGCTAGCTAAACAGGCATAGGATTGAACCTAGGCTGCACCTAAGTACCTAGGCTGCGCCCCCTGCTTTGTTTTGAGGGTATCTATTACAAGTAGGTACCTGTTTTAATTGACCGAAAGGCATTTGACAAATTTAACCCAATCACTCTTACAGCTCTTCTCAAAATTTAGCTACATACACAAGCACAAAGTAATGTAAACAGAACTGTCAACACGGCTCTTGAGTGGTGTACAGCTGTGTTTTGTTGATGCAATCCGGGATAGAGTCAGGGTGGCCACTAATGCATCGCCAAAAAAGAGGACACAGATTTGCATAAAAATTTGCTACTTTATATGTATAGATGCAAATTTAGAAATAGTTACTGTAATTCATTAGAAATACAATACATCACACCATAGTGGGTAAGACTGTGATGTGTGTACCTGCTCGGTCTGCTATCAACGTGCTAGCAACTGATGGGCAACCTCAACGCCCCTGCTCTGCTTTCTCAGGGTTGTCTTTATACCAGACCCAGACTGGACAGTTCCTCAAACAGTGGTTACCTTCAAACAGAGGACTGTCCTCTATTAGAACATGTGGACAGCCTAAGCAGAGAATGATACTAGACTAACAATAACACAGAGCATCTCCAAGAAGCCCAGCAAATTCTCTCTGCCTTAAATGGGCTTCTTTATGGTGTGAACATTATTCCTAAAACAGGATGATCTACCAGCAGGATACAGATTGTAGAAATTCATGAACAGCTGTGTCAAGTTTTGTCAATATGTAACAGGGGCCCCATCTATATGGCACCGTTTTGACTGCACAGCAATGCGGCTTCGAATCAGCATGCCCTGCAATACACTCGCATTGTACTGCATGCTTCCCTTACAGGCTTGCTGTGTCTTTTTTTGCCATTTTACTGAAATGCGCAGCTGTGCAGTCCCGTGAGTGTGGGGCTGCGACACTTCAGTGGCTGTTTTGTATTTGAGGGGCTCTGCTGTGTCTTTCTGTCCCTTTTTATATAAAAAGTGGGTGTTTTGTGCTCCTTCATTTCCGCACCGTCAGTTTGTCAGTTCCCCAGCCCAAGACTCTCGTGATGGTTCGCACTCACAAGTGTGAGCGGTACGTGCCTAGCCATCATTCCAAAACGGTGGCTGGAGCGATGTTGGTCCTCCGCCAAGACCCGCCCCCGGCCCTTGGGTACTGAGTCCACAGCTGTTGCGAAGATACAAAGCTGCAAAACTGCGCGAAAGTGTGATTAAATAGATGAAAATGTCCCTCTGTGCCTCTGTAACTGCACAGCTGCGAAGGGATGGGGGAGTAAAGGGGCATCACAGAGTGACACAGGCACTACACACTCCTGCAACACACCCACTGCAGAATGCAAAGTTGGTTTGGGGAAGGAACATATGGCCCGCAACCACAGCGAAACCCACAGCAAACCCCCCAAATCGCAGTAAAATGACTCCTTGGAACTCCACATTTTCCGGGCGAAAATCACGGATGGCTGCGAAGTCGTGACTGCATCATCTATCACAAGGGACCTTGACTCACACCCGCCCTGGAGTAAAAGCCCAGTGTAGATGGGGCCTCCGGGAGAGAGTGCAGGACAGGAAGGACTGGCGTGCTATGGTCCATGGGGTCACGAAGAGTCGGACACGACTGAACGACTGAACAACAACAACAAGATGGGGCCATGGTAAATTCTACTGAAGCAAAGAGGTAATAACTTGTTTTAGATTTTAAAATGAAAATGTGGTATAGATTACGAAGGACGGAATCCTTTTCCAGTTTAGACAGAACAAAGACTTACAACTCCCAGCATTCCCCAGCCAGTAGGCCTATTGTGGGGGGAAATACAGACGCAAATGGCATAGTGGATGCCATTTGTGCCTGTAAAGCCTTTAGTTTAACCTAATTGCAGCCATTTATGCGACCGGAGTCATCCCTCAGCCAGCAATATGGCACGGCAATGGCGGCCGTATCGCCAACAATATGGAGCCGGCGGCCGGCTCCACGGAATTGCTGTGGAGCAGAGCCGGCTCCTGAGGATTCCAGGGGGAGGGACAGATTGCCTCTCCCCATGGGTGGATTCCCGGCCGGGACGAAAGGTAGGGAATCTGCCTATCCCTAGGTAGGTATGCTTCTCAAGTTACTAACTACCAGATGGCGGGCCTGAAGCCCCCCCTTGCCCCCCTCTGTGAGAAGCTGGGACGAGGAGGAGGAGGAGGAGGAGGAGAGTGGGGGCTGTGACAGAAGAGATGCTAGACTATGGCGCAGAGCTAAGAGGGAAATGTCAGGGGCGGAGCTCAGACGGTTGACCCAGTTAGCAATGCGTGACAGGTGACGTAGGGAAGCATCACTGGAAGGGCGGGGCATCCCTCCCTAAGTTAGTCTAGCCAGCAAGCCTCACTTCAAACTGTAGGCAACATATTTGAATCCCCTGGAGAGGCCTTTGAGAGCCTGAGAGTCTTCAAGGATTTGCATCTGTAATTAACCTGTTGATAATGAATTAAAAGCCTGAGACTGAAGCCTCTTTATTTGTGTGTGTGAGTGCATCAGGAAAGAGGGGGCCAAGGGATTTGTGACAACTTCTCTGCCACCACTGCATCTGTTCAGAGTCATCCAGTTGAGCTTTTTGGGTGGTCAGAGCCTGTTATGCTCTGGGCCACAAGAAGAAGAGGTGGACCACTTGATAGCCCTCTGTGATCAATTTGTGTGACACTTCGCTGATAAAATCTGTGCTGACTTGGCTGCCATAGTCGATACAGGTCCAGAAGATGTAATTTTGGCTCCTGTTTGTCCAGTTATAATCGATACTTTTCAGGTTGTACAGCCTGAGGATGTGGGCAGGATCCTTGGAATGGTGAGTCCCACCACTTGTGTGTTGGACCCTTGCCCTTCCCGGATCATAAAAGCAGCTGCAAGGGGACAGGCTGAGTGGGTAAGGTTTAGTGGTGAATGCCCCTTTATGGAAAGGTGTGATTCTGTCTCGCCTAAAGGAGATAATGGTAAGACCTTTGTTAAAACAAACCCTCCCTGAACCCCACTGTGTTGGATAATTTCCAGCCAGCCCCCAATATTCCATTCTAGGGAAAGGTGCTGGAGCATGTGATGGCTTCTCATCTCCAGAGATTTCTGGATGAGAAGGATTAGCTAGATCTCCATTTCAATCTGGCTTCAGGCCTGGTTATGGGACAGAGACTGCTTTGGTCACCTTGGTGGATGCTTTACACCAGGAATTGGACAATGGGAGTGTGTCCCTATTGGTTCTGCTGGACCTTTTGACGGCTTTCAACCAACCTTTGAAACATCTGTCCGAGGTGGGACTTGGAGGCACTGCTATATGGTGGCTCTGGTCCTTCTTGGAGGGGCAATCTCAGAAGGCGGTGCTGGCGCATTTCTGTTCGACACTGTGGCCATTGGCTTGTGGCGTCCCTCAGGGTTCCATCTTATTCCCCATGCTATTTAACATATACATGAAATGCTGGCAGAAACTGTCCAGAGTTTGGGGGTTCGGTGCTACCAGTATGCTGATGACATCCAACTCTCCCTCTCCTTTCCATCTAAATGCAAGGAAACTGTTCTGATTCTAAATGGATACTTCATGTCAGTAATGGACTGGATGAGGGCTAACAAACTGAAACTTAATCCAGACAAGACACAGGTGCTTTTGATCAGTCAAAAGGCAGATCAGGGAACAGGGATTCAGCCTGTGCTGGAAGAAGTTACACTGCCCTTGAAGACTCAGGATCACAATTTGGATGTACTCTTGGCCTTGGCCCTGAACCTGGATGCCCAGGTCTCAGCAGTGGCCAGGAGTGTGTTTGCACAGCTGAGACTAGTGCACCAACTGTGCCCATTCCTAGAGATGTCTGTACAGAAACTTCAGCAGGACCAGAATGCTACGGCCACACTGCTGACTGGGGCTAGTTATAGGGAGCACGTGAATCCCTTGTTACAGCAGCTTCACTGGCTACAGGTCTGTTTCTGGACAGAATTCAGAAATGGCCTTCTAATAAAGCTCTATACAGTTTGGGAACAGCCTCCTGAAAAACTGCCTTCTCACACATGAGCCGCTCCCAGGCTACGGTACTCCCTCC
This sequence comes from Heloderma suspectum, assembly GCF_057233095.1. Classification (NCBI taxonomy): domain Eukaryota; kingdom Metazoa; phylum Chordata; class Lepidosauria; order Squamata; family Helodermatidae; genus Heloderma; species Heloderma suspectum. The sequence goes on along the minus strand of NC_139460.1, from coordinate 30,050,504 downwards.
CAAGGAAGGCTAGGTTCTCTCCCTCTCTTCTGTCCTTCCCTGGCAGGCAAAGACTGCTGTCTTCAAGAAGGCCTTTGGCCTGTAAGTGAGCCTGTTGGGTTGGGTGCTGTCTTTTATTGTTTTATTAGGTAAATGTTCTGTTTTTATTGTATTTTAATGTATGTTATTGTTTTAATCAGTGTTAATTACGCCTCTAAGCCGCCTTGAGTGCCATTTTTTGGTAGAAAGTGGGGGGAGGGGTACAAACAAACAAATAGGGTGAAGACGGCCCAGTCCAGCTCATTCTTCCCCCTCCGGAACAGCTCATTGGCCCTACTGGGCCCAGGTAAACATGGCCCGAACAACTGGATCATTCCAGGGAAATGTGTGTTTTGCTCACTGAGATTAGGAGACTAATTTGGCAGCAGAAACAATGGTAGACTTCACTCTCTTTTCTTCCTTGCAAACAGAGGGGCCTAAAATTTTTGGGATGTATACTTTTTAGAACCACACTTCCTCTCCCTGAATCTCACTGCCCTATTTTCAAAGCAGTTTACATCCGAACCAAGAGTGGCACTTACCCCCTCCCCAGTCAAGAGCTTTGGAAGACTGTAAACAAACCAGAAACTATAAACAAACAGCATGAATATTTAATTACGCTGTGTTTCAATTATTTACGATGCTGCTTTAGGGCATTATTTTCAATATAAGTTCACACTTACGGAGAAATCCCAGGATGTCTTTTTTCCATATGGGTCGGTACTGTGGAGACCTTTTACTTATCAAAGATGGTCTGCAACATTTCACTTCCCCAGCCAATGTTGTCAATAAATCTTTTATGAGTTGTAGGCTACACCCTCTGTTTGCTTGAAGTTTACTCAAGCTGGGTGAAGTACAGTATCGCTAACTGTGTGCACTCTTGAAGCCAGCAGAGGGCATGAAGCAGATATGAATTATGATACACAAAAACATTTTGGGGAATAAAATATAATCCATTGTTGGGTACCAATTGTTGGGTGACAATCATTTTCCTGCTGAAGCAGTAGAAGAAACGTGGAATGGCATAAACCAGCAATTTTACGGTACTCCTTAAGTTGATCTAAAAATTATCCAAGACTCCCCAACTTTAGTCAAACTTTGTTTATTGTATGTCCCTCCAACCCTTCTTCCAAGGAGCTCAAGGTAGTGTACATGGGGTTTTCCTGTAAAAAACAAAGAACTGATTCACACAGTCATGTCTAGGCTGAATGAATGCAGTTATACCATTGCTTCCCCATGTACCCAGATCCATCCCCCCTCCACCTCCCCGCCCCATACAGTGAAGTTTCCTTCTGATGCTTTGTGGTCTGTGGCCACAGAGATAAATTTTGACAGCTCATCATGACAGTTCCCATGTTGTTGTTCAGTCGTTAAGTCGTGTCCGACTCTTCGTGACCCCATGGACCATAGCACACCAGGCCTTCCTGTCATCTGCTCTCTCCCGGAGTGTGCTCAAGTTCATATTCATTGCATCGGTGATGCTATCTAGCCATCTCATCTTCTGCCGTCCCTTTCTCCTTTTGCCTTCAATCTTTCTCAGCATCAGGGTCTTTTCCAGTGACTTTTCTCTTCGCATTAGGTGGCCAAAATATTTGAGCTTCAGCTTCAGCATCTGTCCTTCCAATGAGCACTCAGGGTTGATTTCCTTTAGGATTGACTGATTTGACCTCCTTACAGTCCAGGGGACTCGTAAGAGTCTTCTCCAGCACCACAGTTCGAAGGCATCAATTCTTCAGCACTCAGCCTTCCTTACAGTCCAGCTCTCACAGCCATACGTTGCTACTGGGAAAACCATGGTTTTGATTATACGGACCTTTGTCGACAAGGTGATGTCTCTGCTTTTTACTATGCTGTCTAGGTTTGCCATAGCTTTCCTCCCAAGGAGTAAGCGTCTTTTAATTTCATGGCTACAGTCACCGTCTGCCATGATCTTGGAGCCCAAGAAAATAAAATCTGTCACTTCTTCCATTTCTTCCCCTTCTATATGCCAGGAAGTGATGGGGCCAGATGCCATGATCTTTGATTTTTAATGTTGAGTTTCCAGCCAGCTTTTGCACTCTCCACTTTCACCCTCAACAAGAGGCTCTTTAGATCCTCTTTGCTTTCTGCCATTAGGGTGGTATCATCTGCGTATCTGAGGTTGTTGATAATTCTCCCAGCAATCTTAATTCCAAATGTGATTCATCCAAACCGGCGTTTCTCATGATGTACTCTGCATATAAATTAAATAAGCAGGGCGACAATATACAGCCTTGTCGTACTCCTTTCCCAATTTTGAACCAATTGGTTGTTCCATGTCCGGTTCTTACTGTTGCTTCTTGACCCTCGTACAAGTTTCTCAGGAGACAGGTAAGGTGGTCTCGTACTCCCATCTCTTTAAGAATTTGCCACAGTTTGTTGTGATCCACACAATCAAAGGCTTGAGCGTAGTCAATGAAGCAGAAATAGACGTTTTTCTGGAATTCTCTTGCTTTCTCCATGATCCAGGGAATGTTGGCGATTTGATCTCTACTTCCTCTGCCTCTTCGAAGCCCAGCTTGTACTACCGGTAGTTCTCGGTTCACATACTGCTGAAGCCTAGCTTGTAGGATTTTGAGCATCACCTTGCTGGCATGTGAAATGAGTGCAATTGTACGGTAGTTTGAACACTCTTTGGCATTGTTCTTCTTTGGAATTGGAATGTAAACTGACCTTTTCCAGTCTTGGAACACTATTGAGTGTTCCAAATGTGTTGGCATATTGAGTGCAGCACTTTAACAGCATCATCTTTTAGGATCTTAAATAGCTCAGCTGGAATACTGTCATCTCTGCTAGCTTTGTTGTTACTAATGCTTCCTAAGGCCCACTTGACTTCACTCTTGAGGATGTCTGGCTCAAGTTCAGTGAGTGCACTATCATGGCTATCAAGGACATTAAGATCTTTCCTGTATAGTTCTTCTGTGTATTCTTTCCACCTCTTCTTAATCTCATCTGCTTCCGTTAGTTCCCTGCCTTCTTTGTCCTTTATCATGCCTGTCTTTGCACAAAACGTTCCCTTGAGATCTCCGATGTTCTTGAAGAGATCTCTAGTCTTTCCCATTCTATTGTTTTCCTCGATTTCTTTGCATTGTTCATTTAAGAAGGCCTTCTTGTCTCTCCTTGCTATTCTCTGGAACTCTGCATTCAGTTGGATATATCTTCCCCTTTCTCCCTTGCTTTTTGCCTCCCTTCTTTCCTCAGCTACTTGTAAAGCCTCATCAGACAGCCACTTTGCTTTCTTGCTTTTCCTTTTCTTTGGGATGGATTTAGTTGCTGCCTCCTGAACAATGTTATGGACCTCCATCCAAAGTTCCTCAGGCACTCTGTCTATCCGGTCTAATCCCTTAAATCTATTCCTCACCTCCACTGTATATTCATCAGGGATATGATTTAGGTCATACCTGAATGGTTTAGTGGTTTTCCTGGCGTTCTTCAATTTAAGCCGAAATTTTGCAAGAAGCAGCTCATGATCTGAGCCACAGTCAGCTCCAGGTCTTGTTTTTACTGACTGTATAGAGCTTCTCCATCTTTGTAGCGATGGCAGAGAATTCCGCCACGGATCTCGGGGAGGCTGAATGCCAGTGCATTCGGCCCGCCGAAATCTGTGGCAGAATGGCCTGCCCCCCGCCCCCCCCCGCGGATCCCCCCAGGACGTGACTTACCTGGGGCGGATCTTCCAGGCGGCGGCGGCTCCGGCGGCGGCTCCGGCGGCGGCGGCTGGTCTTCCGACCGGCTGCCGCCACCGCCATTTGCAGTTGTTTTTTTTTACACACATGTGATAGGCTACGTAAGTTTTTACGTAGCCTAACACGTCTGTGTAAAAAACTACGGCTGCCGCCATTTGCATACGCCTTTTTTTTTTTTTTACCCAGACATTTTAGGCTACGTAAAAACTTACGTAGCCTATCACGTGTGTGTAAAAAAAAGAAAAGAAAAAAGTATGCTCCCCTGCCCCCAGAGCCCTCCGCGGCCGGAAATCCGGCTGCGGGCGGCTCTGGCCTGGCTGGGCCTGGCCGGCTGCTCCGCGGAGCTGCCGCGGAGCACAGCCAGCCGCAAAGGATTCCGGGGGGGGGGGAGGAACGGAGCGCCTCCCCCCCCGTCCAGGATTCCAGGGGGAGGGACGGACGCCTCCCCCCCACCATAAACATAATCCGCGAACAGGTAAGTGATTTTCGTACATCCCTACATCTTTGGCTGCAAAGTACATAATCAATCTGATTTCGATATTGACCATCTGGTGATGTCCATGTGGAGAGTCGCCTCTTGTGCTGTTGGAAAAGAGTGTTTACTATGATCAGCGTGTTCTCTTGGCAAAACTCTATTAGCCTTTGTCCTGCTTCATTTTGTACACCAAGGCCATGCTTGCCTGTTATCCCAGTTATTTCTTGACTTCCTACTTTAGCATTCCAATCCCCTATGATGAAAAGGACATCTTTTTTTGGTGTTAGTTCTAGAAGATGTTGTAGGTCTTCATAGAACTGATCAACCTCAGCTTCTTCGGCCTCAGTGGTTGGGGCATAGACTTGAATTACTGTGATGTTGAATGGTTTGCCTTGGATTCATACTGAGATCATTCTATCTTTTTTGAGATTGTACCCCAGTACTGCTTTTCCCACCCTTTTGTTGACTATGAGTGCTACTCCATTTCTTCTAAGGGATTCTTGCCCACAGTAGTAGATATAATGGTCACCTGAATTAAATTCACCCATGCTTGTCCATTTTAGTTCGCTGATTCCCAAGATGTTTATGTTCAAACTTGCCATCTCATGTTTGACCACCTCCAGCTTACCTTGATTCATTGATCTTACATTCCAGGTTCCTAAACAATATTGTTCTTTACAGCATTAGATTTTCTTTTCTCCACCAGACACATCTACAGCTGAGTGTCCTTTCAGCTTTGGCCCAGCCGCTTCACTCTTTCTGGAGCTACTTGGAAATTCCCTCTGCTCTTCCCCAGTAGTATATTGGACACCTTCCGACCTGAGGGGCTCATCTTCTGGCGTCATCTCTTTTAGCCTTGTGATACGTTCCATGTGGTTTTCTTGGCAAGAATACTGGAGTGGGTTGCCATTTCCTTCTCCAGTGGACCACATTTTGTCAGAACTCTCCACCATGACCTGTCCGTCTTGGGTGGCCCTGCACAGCATAGCTTATGGCTTCACTGAGTTACGCAAGCCCTTCGCCGCAACAAGGAAGTGATCCATGAAGGGGGACAGTTCCCATAGCCATGCCCTAAGGAGTGTCCAAAAATGTAGGCAGCTATCTGGGTACATATCAACAAACCAGTTCTAGCAGTTTTTATTTCCAAGAGAAGCAGGTGTTTTTTTTGTAAAACTAATGGGTCTTAACTGCCCTTCAAGACCAAGCCATCACCACCCCACATACTTTGCATCACAAGAGGGAACAATATATGGCTGTTATTATTTGTAACTAATGCTAATAATTCCCTCCGCCCCCTAGTTTGAGGATTGTAGCTAAACTCAGAAGGAACAGGGAAGTCTAAAGGACTGGGGTGGAGTCGGCATCCCTGCTAATAAAAAGGTGCCAGTGTTGTGTACCTGTGAGCCCTGGCTGCACTACACCCCTGTTTTTTGGTGGTCTGCTAAACTGGGGTCCGAGCACATGGGATACAGTGTCAATATACTGGTACTGGCATACAAGGGAGAAAAGTTCAAGTCTCACCCACTCATTGCTATTGCCAGGCAATTATTGGTAAAATCATCATGATTAAGCCTCCCCTCCCAAGTGAGGTGGTGGTGTTCCAATAAATATCAGGACTTGCCCACAACTGTAAAAAAAGAAAAAGAAAAAAGATCACAAGAAAGACATAGCTAGCAGCTATGTAACGTTTGAACTACTCTCCTCTGTGGGCTGATCCAGTGGCATGCATCAGACTCAAAGATTGCTTAGCAATGGGACCTTCTCAAACTAGGGAGAGGTAATGAGCGGGGCACTGCAGGGCTCAGTCCTGGGCCCAGTGCTCTTCAACATTTTTATTAATGACTTGGAGGAGGAGGTGCAGGGGAATGCTGATTAAATTTGCAGATGACACAATATTAGGCAGGATAGCTAATACCCTGGAAGACAGAAACAAAATTCAAAGTGATCTTGATAGGCTGGAGTGCTGGGCAGAAAACAACAGAATGAAATTTAACAGGAATAAATGCCAATTTCTGCACCTAGGAAAAAGAAACCAAATGCACAGTTACAAGATGGAGGATACGTGGCTCAACAACACTACAAGCAAGAAGGATCTTGGAATTGTTGTCGATCACAAGCTGAATATGAGCCAACAACGTGATGTAGCTGCAAAAAAGGCAAATGCTATTTTGGGCTGCATTAATAGAAGTATAGCTTCCAATTCATGTGAAGTACTAGTTACCCTCTACTCAGCACTGGTTAGGTCTCATTTTGAAGCAGACAGATGAGATTTCCCCCCATGTATATCATTGGATATCAGAGATGATAGATAGATAGATAGATAGATAGATAGATAGATAGATAGATAGATGGGCTTGCATCCTAAGATACACTAACCTGCACCCACCTTCACCTCTCAAAAAGCCTCTCCAGAGGCTTGGAGGCCCCTCAGTGTGAGATGTGACCTGGAGGGATGAAGAATGGGAAGCCTTGGGCAGAATCCAACAGGGCACTTATGCTGGCCCACACTGATTCCCTTCCACAAGCAGTGGGTGCTGCTGATTTGCATTGCTTACGCAAGGGAGAGTTAGCACTTCCTAGGGAAGTTCTAAAATGAGTGGAAACACTAGTTTCTGGAAGGAGCCAGGTTGGCGGAGCTCCCTTATGCAAGCTCTGCTGACCTGCCTCCTTGCAGAAATTAGCGTTTCCACTCATTTTGGGTTGCCCTGAAAGCACTACATTGCCATTCCGCAAGCAGCGGGGGCTGCTTGCACAACAGAATTGGTGGAGTAGAAGAGAATTGGCAGGGACGGAAACACCACATTTGGTTCTGCCCTATACCGCCCTGAACGTCCCTAAGGCTGCAATCCTATATACACTTACCTGGGAGTAAAGGCCATTGAACTCAATGGGGCTTTCTTCTGAGTAGATATGTACAGGACTGTAAGTTATCTTAGGATCCAAGCCCAATTTGGAGTGATTTCCCCCCCACCCCCGTCTCCAGCAGCCCCTACACCCAATCTGACTTGGCTGAAGAGGGCCCTCCAATCCTGCATAGAGGGGGTTTTGCACAGGTGACTGCAAGGGTGGATGGGAAGGAAAACTTGGGTTCTGTGAACTTCCTTATGTTAATTTATCTTAGGATTGAAGCCCTAGTCTCTTGGTTCTGGTCACTGCTGACATGCTTGGAGAAGACCGCCAGCCACAGCCAGGAGGAGGAGGAGCATGACCAGAGGGCTCTCAAAATTAGTAAGGGGGCCCTGCTGGACTGTGGGGCTTGGCAGGTGCCCAAAGATGCTGACCCTGATGTCAGCCATGGGCATGCTCAATGACCTACCTGTCAGGATTCCCTTAGCCCCCACTTTACTTCATTGCCCAAACATACACAGACTAGAGGCTTCAGTCTATAGCTTTTAATCCACTACTTCACAGGGTCATACAGATGCAAATTCTCAGAGACTCTCCATCTACAAAGGAATGCCTTCAGGGGATTCAAATGGGATTTATGAAAGTTCCCCACCATTTGAAGAGGGAGGGGGTCTGGCTAGCCTAACTTAAGGGGGGGGAGGTCCCTCTCTTCTTGTGAGGCCTCTAAAGGCCAATCAGGTAGACTGTCTAAGTTCCACCCCTGCCTTCTCTCTCTTTGCTCTGCGTCTGCGCCTAGCATCTATTAGGTCATCTTCCCCAAACCCTGCCTCCTCCTGTTCACTGCCTCTCATGGGGCTGGGGGTGAGGAGGGACCCTCATGCTCAGCCATCTGGATGTTTGTAACCTGAGAAGCAGGCCTACACATATCTGGACCAGCCTGGGAAAATACCTCCCCCATGTCCGACGGTCCTCCTTCAGAATCTGAACTGCTATCCCACTCCCTGCACTCCGAAACACTCCTGAAACTACCCAAGCATGGGTTGACAACTTTATTTGTGAAAGGGCTGGGGATGGGGGAGAATTTCTCCCCGAAACTTCGGGGGGCCGAGTGCCAATGCATTCAGCCCCCCGAAATCGGCGGTGAAATTCTCCGCCCCCCGCCCCCCCCCGGGATGGGACTTACCTTTCACGAATGTCCCTCCCGGTGGCGGGTCCCGGCAGCGGTTCGTCGGGACTTCGTCAGGGGTGGGGGTAGCAGCCGGTCTTTCGACCGGCTGCCGCCGCCGCCATTACAAGGAAAGTAAAAAAACAACAACCCATCCCCGTGATAGGCTACGTAACGATTAACATGGCCTATCACGGCTAGATTTGCAAAGTCAGCCGTGATAGGCTACGTTAATTGTCACGTAGCCTATCACGGGTGACTTTGAAGAAAAAAACAAAAAAGCGCGTACGCAAATGGCGGCCCTCATAGGGAGCCGCCATTTGCGTTCCTTATTTGGTCCCTGTAGTCTACGTAAAGATTTACGTAGACTACGGTGAAAATAAGGGCAACGCCTGACTTTCGCCGGCGAGGGATGGGGCGCCTCCCGCCCGGCCTCAATTTCGGCCGGGCGAGGCAGGAAGCCTCCCCCCCCTCGCATGAACTTCGGGGGGAGAAGCGAAGCGCCTCCCCCCCACCGTGAAAAAAGCTGCGGGACAAGATAAGTCCCTTTCGTACATCCCTAGAAAGGACTACTGTCTTTTAACAGCAGCATAATAGGCAGATGTTCAGCAGGTAAACAACAAAATTATTATTAATAACAATTATAATAATTATTAATTATTAATAATTATTAATAATAACAATAATATCTTAACATTTATATAGCAAAGAGGACCTCTTCCAACTTGAGGGCTGAGTTCCATTTCAGCAAAGCTCTCAGGGGCCACATTCTAGTGGTGGGTGGAGTTGAAGGCAAAGGAGGTGGAGACAAAGGGCTCCTTCACATGGAGCTTTTATCTTGCTGTTGAGATTGCTCACTCACAGAGGTTTGTGGGCCCTTTAGATCAGCGGTCCCCAACCTTTTTGGGACCAGGGACTGGTCTGTGGAAGACAATTTTTCTATGGACTGGGGGGGGGGGATAGGACCAGGCCACAGTAGGCACCCTTACCTTGGGTCTGCGGGGGGGGGATCTGTCCCTCCCCCCCCCGAATCTTTGTCAGCCCTGGACTCGCTGAGGAGCTGCTGGCTGGCTCCAGTCGGGGGCAGACTTCCGGCCGCTGGGACGCAAATGGCGTCCGCATAGCAGACGCCATTTACGTCCCTGTTCTTTGCAGTAATAGACTATTACTGCAAAGAACAGGGCTGGAGCCGGCCAGCAGCTCCACGGACTAGTCGCGGAGCGGAGCCGGCCAGGACCGGCAAGGATTCCGGGGCAGGGGGGAGGGACGGATCGCCTCCCCCCCGCGGACCCATGGTTAGGGGGGGTTCCCACACCCCTACTGAGGCCCGGTCCCTAACAGGCCACGGACCGGTACCGGTCCACGGCCCGGGGGTTGGGGACCCCTGCTTTAGATGATGTCATGAACCTCCAGGGCATCTCCTGCACTAAATGACCTGTATTCCATTTTTAAATAGATCAGAGATAATGAGGTATCGAATTACCTTGTTTCTGTTTTGCTTGAGTTGCCTCCATGAAAAAGGAAAAGCTGCAAGAAGAGGATCAATATCAGTGAAACATATGGGGAGAAGGGGGAGGAAAGGGGAGGGGGGAAGAGAGCGCGTGTAAAAGGAGTCCGTTGTGATCCTGCATTTAAAATGGAAACAGAAAGCCCCGTTTTAAATGAGGGTTTTTAGGCTGGTGCAGAGATGCTCAAAGGCAACATGGGGCAGGGCCAATAAATAAATAAATACCAGCATATTGTAGTTTACTCAGTGCCAGTAATTAGGCCCTTAGAAGAGGCACTTCAACCTTTCAGAATGGGGAAGAAATCACACGAAAGCTGGGAAACCACCAAACAATTGGTGGTTGGGGAAAGGAGTTGAGGACAGGCAGGGGAAGCATGGAGATTAAGTGAAACAGAAAAACATCACCTCCTAAATTTTGCCTTTCATATAGCATATAACAGTATAGAAATAATACCAGAAAAGAAATGTTGCCAGTGGTAGGCAAAGTTCCACCCAGAAGACTTCATTATTTAGAAGGCGTTTGGATCCCTGGGGGTTTCCATTGCCAGATCCCAGCTCCACTTTGCCTCAATGAAGTGGCTAAAGAAGCAAGTTTACAAATGGACCCAATTTATGAGATAGTCAATTGCCAGTGAGCTGGGCATCAGTAAAAGTTGCAACCAATTTACTTAATTCATCTTTAAAAATGCTTTTAAGGGCAATCTTTTGCTCCGATGCCTCAAAGAAAGGCTGTTGTAACTTGAGAATAAAGACAGAAGACATTTTTTTCTTGCACATGCCCAAGGTCTCTTGCTCTGAGTTCAATTCTTCATTAATATCAAGTCAGCACCGAAAGAATCGTCTCTTGAGATCAAGCAGCTTGCTTAAGCTCCTGGACCTTCTTTTAATCTCGTCAGCAGGTGCTGCAAGAATGCTTAGCTAAGACCTACATGCTTTGCCTGATCTGAGAGTCCAAGATAAATTCCTAGGATTCCTGACCATTGGCCATGCTGGCTGGGGCTGCTGGGAGTTGTAGTCCAACACATCTGGAAGGCACCAGGTTGGGGAAGGCTGAGCTACTCCAAGGGCTCCTTCATGCATAACTATAATTGCAGCACAGTGGCAGCCCTGCCCCTGTGGTGTGATTCCATGCCGCTACAGGCCACGTGTGAATGACACAATTGCGTGGGTTGATCCAACAGCATCAGTCTTTACCACCTGAGTGGCACCTACCTGGTCAGGGAGGAGGGTGCCAATAAGTGGGAAAGATCCACATGATCAGCCTTGCCCCATGTGGCTGACCAATTCACATGCAGGTTGCAGCTGCATGTGAATCGCACCAGGGGAAGCGGTTCCTACATGGGGCTTTTGCAAGGCTATTTTTCAGCAATCAATATTATTTTTAACTCATTTTTTTTTCCTGCCAATATCTGAAACCTAAAACAGGAGAAAGGGAGATTGCTTACAGATCTCTGTAAGCAACACCCCCCCTGTCCCTCCCCTCCCCAGTAAAGTGCATGGGATTTTGCTCTCTTAAACTTCTGGCCATCCTGGTATGTGGCAAGAAGCCTGGAATGTTCTATTCTTAGTTCAAGAAAATATAAGTAGGTCCAGTTACAAGAGCTCCTGTAAACATCGTCTCTCTGTTGAAAATCATCTCTGTTCTGCTTTAAGACTCTTGTCGTTCTTTCCTTCCTATATTTAGTCGATTGCCACTTTCTGCCCTTCTATCTGATTCTGACAATGCAAAGTACCTGTAATGCTGCTGCTGCTATGGAGGAAAATCTCAGTGGCCACTTCTCAGTTGCATCAGGAGAGTGATTTATAGTGGAGAATAGACAGGAGGGACAGAATGGGGCCGTGGGGTTAATCTCCTGCCCAACTCCCAGTTCTTTTCTGGGCTCTCATGTAGCCCCCAAATGTATAAAAACTGCAATGGGCTGCTTCCACCTCAGTTATTTGAATCAACAACTGGTCTGAGAATGCCTGTGTATGGCTATATGTAAAATAGAAAAGAATCCCCATATTTAAGGGGTGGTTTGGAAGCTGCAGCTAGCACAGAATGCAGCAGCTAGGATGCTTAGTGAAATACACATTGCACCTGTATTTAAAGAACTGTCTGCCTATTAGCTACTTAGCTATGCTCAAGATTTTACTGTTGACATTCAAAGCTCTAAACAACTTGGGACCAGGATACCTAGCAAGCTGGCTTCCTCTATCAACCTCCTCTATCAACTGAATCAACCCCTGAGATTTTAAGTTACAATATAAACTCTCTTGCGCTCTTTCTCTTTGACTTTATTTCCTGCAGTCTATGGCTGGAGCAGATGCTTTGGAAAGGTGGACCCTAATCTGCATTAAATCTGTTTGGCACATCCTTGAGAGAACATGCCAGTCTAGTTTACATGTAGAAACTGCATGAACGGCATTATGGGAGAGACTCATCTTGTCACCATCAGAGGCTTGTTTCTTACTGTATTGATGTAATGTTATTGTAGGTCATGTTAACTGGTATGTAAATAAAATATGCACACTGGCCAGCGTCCCCCCGGAGTCTCATGATAGTGCCCCTTGATGCTAATCAAGTTGTCCAGTCAATGAGGGATAATGAAGAATAAGAACTGTACAAGAACAGCACCTGAACATAATAAGCCAAGCACACCGAAATATTACAATTCATGAACAATGTGTCAAAAGATCTCCGCAAGGACCTCCATTCGCCTTGAGATAGTAGAGAACAAGATGTCTGATTATAAGTTGAAACAGATGGCCTCAAACGTACTATAAATATCTGCTGGTGCCTGTCTTCACCTTGAAAAGATGTCAAGTTAATAACCACTTCTTCTTTGCCTGTATCAGAAAGCTTTTGAAAGTATAGCAATTTTTGTTGGAAGGTGAAGCACAGAAAGTCTCCATACATGCGCACACGGAGACCATCATGTTATACTCAAGAGTAAGGACAGTTGTACATGTGTAAGTAACATGGATGTATGCAACACACTACAATCAGGCATCAACAAATGGACCCCGCAAGACTGCAGAAATGTGGGTGCAATGCCTCTCACCCAAACATAGGAAAGCCACATTGAACGTAGGAAGCTGCCTTATATCGAGTTAGACCATTGGTCCATCTAACTCAGTGCTGCCTACACCAGGGGTGCACAACCTTTTCAGCCCTGAGGGCTGCATCGGGTGTTTGCTGGAGTGCTGGGGGCTGCACATGAGTGCATATGCAAACATCCACACATATGTATGCACACACACACACAAACACATTAATTGGCACGTATACATACTCATACACATACACACGCATTCACATTCATTTACACACATACACATACTTGGAGTCACTGGTGGAGGGAGTTTCATGCCCACCCCAGCCACCACAGCCTGGTCACTGCTTTACAGCAGCATAAAGCAATGATCCTGCCAGTACACCGTGTTGCCAGTTTGCTGCCATGAGTTTTCGGCAGCAGAGGCTGGGGGTCTTGGAGGGGTGCCTGTGCCTGCGGACCACTCTTTTTGCATCCCTGATCTCTACACGGATGGATAGAGGGGTCTTTCTTTGCCAGCCCTACCTGGAGATGTCAGGGATTGTACCTGCAGCCTTCTGTATGGAAAGCTAGTGCCCTTCCACTAAGCCATGGCGTTCCCCTTAAAGCTTCCCTGGGGAGATACTTTAGGAGAGGCTTACCCTTGACCACATCCCCTCTCTTCTCTCTGACTGCAGGACTACCATGGCTCCTATGTACAACCAGACATTCTTTCATCAACAGTGGTAGCCTTCCTCAGGGGAACGTGGCATAGCTCAGTGGCAGGGCACCTACTTTGCATGTAGAAGGTCCCAGGTTCAATCCCCAACGTCCCCTGGTTTGTTGTTGTTCAGTCGTTCAGTCGTGTCTGACTCTTCGTGACCCGATGGACCACAGCACGCCAGGCCTTCCTGTCCTGCGCTCTCTCCCGGAGCATGCTCAAGTCCATATTCATTGCATCAGTGATGCTATGTAGCCATCTCATCCTCTGCCGTCCCCTTCTCCTTTTGCCTTCAGTCTTTCCCAGCATCAGGGTCTTTTCCAGAGAGTTTTCTCTTCACATTAGGTGGCCAAAATATTTGAGCTTCAGCTTCAGTATCTGTCCTTCCAATGAGCACTCAGGGTTGATATCCTTTAGGAACATCTCCTGGTAGGGCTAGGAAAAAATCCTACCTCAGACCCTGGAGAGCCGCTGCTGCCAGTCAGCATCAACAATACCAGACTAGATGGACTAATGGTGTAAGGCAGTTTGCTATGTTCCTGTGAGTTCAATTCCTAACACTGAGGAGGAGAGTAGGGATGCTGTGGTGTCTCCGTTGCCCTATCCCATGCATTTGGGGAGGCAGGTGGAGTTCTGCAGCAAGGAGTCTGTCCTACGTGCGCAGGCTCCTTGTTAGGGATATGTGAAACAGGAAAATTCGAGCTTACCGAAGTTCTCTGAATTCCATCTCAAAGCTTGTTCCAACTCAAGTCTGTATCAGATTGCAAGCTTTTTTTTTCTTTTTGCATGAAATTCCGTGCATATTTATGTGTGTATTTTCCCAAATGTATGCATCAATTGTGTACGCATTCTTCTCCTATTGATTAAAGTGTATTTATGCAAATTTTTGAAAAGTATGCATTTTTCATGCCCATTTTCCCAATGTATGGATACTGTCAAACACATTCTTTTCAGTCCACAAATCACATTGCAAGCTCAGAAATGTATGGAGTTTGAACATAGATTACATCTGAGTCCATGAGTCTAGAAGGTGCAAACTGGGTAAAACCTTATAAAAAACTAACTGAAACAAATTTCTCATACATCCCTACTCCTTGTGCAATTTAAAACTCCACGTGATCAAGGTTCTAAATCACGTTGGGAGCCTCCTTACACACAGCAGGCTCTCTGCTTCAGACCTTCCTTCGCACAATGAGTGTAGGATGGCAGGACCAAGTGACGGGGATCAGAGCTAGTGAGCAGATTCCTCATACTTGAAGAACATAACGCCTGAAGAGCGTATCAGCTTGTGTTCTCTTCTGTTTTTCCAGCATCTTTAAAATGGATGACTTAAGTATTTATTCATTTATTCATTGTCCCCTCCTAGAAAACATATATATTTTAATCAACATTATTAATACAGCCAATTCATCATTCTGCCTCCAACAGGCTTAGAATTAAAAGTGCAACAAGATGATGAAACACATGCCTGGCTAACACAAACTCTGAAATTATATTCTTTGGTTCCACTGCAGTCTTTTCCTTATCACTCACACGGAAGTCTGTTATTATTTTCCTTATCACTCACACTTACCCCTCACATAGGCAGGGACAGCATCAGGGGTAAGCATGGTTGGGCACCTGCAGATGTCCTGCAGGGGTCCACTGGCAAGATCCCCCTGGAACTGGTCCTCCTCTTCAGCACTGCAACCTGCTTGTTCAGCTGCCTCTTGCTCTGGCCCAGACAACACTGGTGGTGAGATGGAGCAGCAGCAGATGCCACTGCCTGCTTGCTCTCTGCCTGTCAAGCAGGCAAGTAGTAGCAATGATAAGAAAGAGCTGGTGACCAAAAGGACCTGGTGACAATGGCAGCGAGAAGCTAGACTTCCTGCGGGAGGGGCCTGTTGAGGGTATCTTGCCCAAGGGCCCTCCAAAACCTGGAGCCACCACTGCACACACGGGGAGAGCCCAGAAGTATCCCAAGAGGAATTGCCATAGTATAGGCTTTGCATCCAAAGGGCTGCAGGTTCAGTCCCCATAATCTTCATTTAGAAAGATCTTGGGTAACAGGGCTGGAAAAAGACCTCTGTCTCAGACTATCCAAAGCTGTTACCTAATCAAAGTCGACAATACTCAGCTGGATGGACCAGTGATCTGACCTGGTATAAGGCAGCTTCATATGAGAGTCAAGCCACTCCCTTCCTCAGCCTCAGTCACCCCATCTCCAATTTGGGGATAATAATACTGAACTTCCATACAGGGTTGTTGTAAGAATCACAAGTAGATAATGCATGTGAAACCATTTGAACACCAGAAAGTGCTATAGAAATGATGATGATGATCCTACAACTGTAAGCAGGCAACATGAGATTAGGGATAGCCCCCACCCCAAATTAAGGAAGGGGCTTCTCTCCCATGTAGGGGCAGGCATGTGACTGTGTCCCTCAGCCTACTAAACTGCCATGGCTTCAAACTGCAAAGCGATGTTCTGGTTAAGAAAGTCAGCCCCTAGTGGCTGAAGATATAATTGCAGGCTTCAACTACTCAGACATACTTAAATTAATTAAAATTAATTAATGCATTTAAAAAACAAAATAACCCCAAAGTGCACACCCCTAGGATCCCCTTAGTATGCATGCCAAGTTTCAGGTGTCAAGGTTTCATAGTCTTGGTGCTATGGCACTGACAGACACACACACACACCCCCCCTCTTCGATGATAGATGGATGGATGGATAGATAGATAGATAGATAGATAGATAGATAGATAGATAGATAGATGTAGGATCCAAGTGTGGGAGAGCTTGGTAAGTACCTTTACTTGGTGCATGCACAGTGCTGGTAAATGTGTGGAAGTTTATATCAGTATATAGCTAATGACCCAAATAGAATATTACAATGCAGAAAATCAACTGCAGGAGAAGTGTTCCCCCTCCTCCTCTGCTCTGAATGTGTCTTATTTCCCCTCTGCTTATTTTGATCAGTGAATTTTTCCTTTGCACCCTCTTACCCTCAAATGTTGCTGCCACTACTCTTTCCAGGTTTACCCAGAGCTGGTGAGGGAGTGTGTCCTGCAGTTACTTAGCAACTGCGATATGCTAGAAAATGCCTTATGCATACAACAAAATATGCCATCTGCTTACAGAGCTCCCATTTTGACTGTAGCAACATGATCTGACGAATAACAATCAGTCATAGAGAAGTGAGAAACACAGCTGTGACATTTGGCATGGTGTTGTCAGCATCTCCCTGTTTGTACCCCACATGGAATAAGATTAGGAAAATATCAGCTATAGATTAAAACTATGCATAGACAGTGTAATATAAGACCGCCACCCGTTAGCATTTAAATGATAGTCAATAGCTTCTCTGCAATCACAAACTTCAGCTTGGAGGACATGACGGCAGCTGCATGCCTATACTGAAAATACCTGCCTCCTCCTATTAATACACTAATCCTTTGAGGCCACAATCAAGATCAAGGCCAAACTGCTCAAAATGTACAGGCACACACTGAATGCACTGAATGCTTCAAGGGGCTTTCAATATTAGATAGTCTTTGTGTTGTATTCAGGTATAGTGAATTAACTGTGCCTGTCCCGTTAAGTATAGCCCAGCTTCCAGACTCTCCCCCACTCCCATCCCTTAAGCCGCATTTGGCTTAAGAAGATTTGATCATGGAAAGGCATCACCACGCTTCCATCTACCCAGGAACCAGTTCCCCAGAAAGATCCCAGAGGTTGGCTTTCCTACATCCAGAGGAGGTTGCCTTGCCATCTGAGGACTCTGAGGACACCAGCATGAGGACACCAGCATGAGGACACCAGCATGAGGACACCAGCATGCCATCTTAGGACTCTGAGGACACCAGCCACTTCCATGTTGTTGCTGCTAAAACAGGCTAGGCCCTTTTCAGAGAGTCTCAGTCAGTGTGGAGATGGAGCCAACCAGCTTAAACAAGCCAAACTCTTATTTAAGGCTCAGTCTTGATCTGCTCCTAGTTGGAGCACCAAATAGACAATCCTGTTTGGCTTCCAGTCATACTTGGAGCTTTTCATAGTGCTGATATCTTCCTGTCTGGCTTCCCTGTGAAACTTGACCTACTCAGACCCATGCTAAAGATCTGACACCCTAGTAGCTCCTGCAACCCAAGCTACAGTAGTGCCCAGCAACGTGAAGCCCTTGCCACAACAAAGGCACCATAGGGCATCGACCAGACCCTCAGCCTGAAATGTAGCCTAAATACAACATGTGGGGAGGGGAAGTAGGGAAAATCTCACTCTAATCTCCAGTCTCCAATAAGATTTTTAGTGGAGGAAATCTCTTATCTCTGATGGGAGATAAGAGATTTTCCTTGCCTGCAGAAAAGGTGGCAGGGGCTGGGGAAGAAACTGGACAGCTGGATGGGAACCCCCCTGGGGTCAATCACAATGTTTCTAATCAATTAATCTCACTGATTAATCCACTAAATATTGCAGCCTTAGGTACTATCAATGCATTTATGGAAGCAGACAGAAGATAAACAAATTTGGTGAAGTTTCCAGTGGTGCTTACTAGGAACTAATACATATAGACAGGAACATAGGAAGCTCCCTCACACTGAGTCAGACCATTGGGCCATCTAGCCCAGTATTGTCAACACTGAATTTTTCCAGACCTATGGAGATGCTGGGGATTGAACCTGGGACCTTCTGCATGCAAAGCAGGTGCTCTGCCACTGAGCCATAGATGGGTTTCATCTTTCAAGTGTTACCTCACTTCCCTTTGAGAGAGGTCACTCAAATCTAGGGATGTATGAAACACCTACCTTACGTAGCCTATCATGGCAGGGGGGGGGGGAAACCAGCGTACGCAAATGGCGGTAGCCGCCGCCATTTGCATACGCTGGGGTTTCTCCCCCCCCCCCGCCGTGATAGGCTATGTAAATACTTATGTAGCCTATCACGGCCTCCGCAGGGATGCAAATGGCGTTCCTGCGTTAGCCGTGATAGGCTACGTAAGTATTTACGTAGCCTATCACGGCTATGAAGAGGAGGAAGCGAATGGCGGCTGCAGGACGGCCGCCATTCACAAAGCAGCGCGGACGGGAGCAAGTAAGTGCTCCGTTTCGCACGCCTTTTGTGGGGTGGGGAGGCGGGGGCTTCGTTCCGCGATGGATTTCGGGGGGCTGAATGCACTGGCATTTGGCCTCACCGAGATCCGTTGCGGAATTCTCTGACATCCCTACTCAAAACAGTGTTGCCCAGCTACTGCTCCTGATCAAACCTTCTCTGAACCCTTCCCTTCCTTTTGCCACTCTTATTCAGTGTCCATGGCACAACATGAAGCGATATCGAGAAAGACATTCCAGCTACTGTGTACCAGTGGGTTGATGACACTCACATCTACATTTGCTTTTGATCGGAAAGCTATTTCCTCCTCTCACATTGCTCAACTCCTAGGGAGACTCTGGGTGAAAGTGTACCAGTTTAGGTTAAGAGAAGTGTCTATTGGTAACAGCAGCAGCGAGAAACACGTGGAATGGAACTTAACTAGACTGGATTTTGCCAAAGGTAGATACAGGCCAGAGATGCCTTTGTTGCAGCGGTCTGTGAAATGGCCCTCACGTAGTGCCCCTGGAGCATGGTTAATATGGGGGTGAGCTTAACTGCTGAGCTTGCCATCCAGCCTAAGCTCTGCTTTCCAGGCAACACCCTTCAGGTAACACGGAGTTCTTTATTAGCATTGTATGTGAGAGGAGACTAATTTCTGAGGAGCTGCATGTCACACTGCCTCAGCTTCAAGGCCTACACTAATGGAGGATAAGGCTATCAATGGCTATTAGTCATGACAGCTATATGCTACCTCCAGTATCAGAGGCAGTATGACAATGTACCAGTTGCTGGGGAACATGAGCAAGAGGGTACTTGTCAGGGTGGACACTGAGCCCATAGAATCCCAGAGTAGTTCTGATTCTGAGGAAGAGGAGTTGCTCCTGGGAGAGGAGCGCACTCCTCTTTCCCAGGGCCAACAGCTGACGGAGATTCCTCCCACCGGCATTCCTAGCTTAGATAGCAGTCCTGGGAGTGACAGAGCACGGGAAGCAGGCTTGATGGACGCGCGACACCGACGCAGAGAGTGGCGCCAAATGGAGGGCGCGGAAAGGAGGCGTAGTGCCCGGTTGGCACGCAAACAACAGCTGTGCCCAGAGGATCCAAGGGAAAAGGGGAGGGACTCTCCCTGGCCCTTAAGTTCAGGGGTCTGCCAGTGATTCCCTTTCAAACGGGGACCAACTGTTCCAACCTAGGGCATAGGTACTCTGCTGCTCATATCTAGTTGCTAACAGTAGAGTTGTTAAGTTGTAAAAGAGGAATAAAGCTTTGAAAAGAATCCCTTTGTCTGTGTCTGGACGTGGCTACTGGATTAGACTGAGAGAGGCCTCCAAGGAGCCCTTGACAGCACTATTGTACTCATGGGAGTTTGGGAGTTTCTCACAGGCACCTGGTTGGCTGCTGTTTGAACAGAATGCTGGATGAGATAGGCCAGAGACGGGTAACCTCAAGCCCAGGGATAAAATTTGTCCCATCTAGTGTCCAAATCCAGCCATTCATTGTTCTCCAGATGGCCCTACACCCTTTCCCCCAACCACGAACTGTTTGCTGGTTTCTGTGTCCTGTCTCTATGACAAAGGATGGAGAAGCGAAGGGAGGCTTACCTGTAGACTTTCAAGGAATCAGCTTTGGTGCGCTTTGGTCCATGCAGGGCTCCACAGGCAAGTGCACCGCACCAGTATAAGTCTCTTCACAGAACAAACTTCTGGGTGGGGTGTGGGGATTGGAGTAAACATCATAAGACTGGCAGGGGCCACTCAATCAGTAAGACAGCCCCCCCCCAGCTCTCCTTTCTCCTTCTGCTAACACTTCCATAATGTGATAGATGGAAGCTTACCACTAATTACTTCCTTATACCAACAAAGCAAACAGTAAGGAAACACAGCTACAGATCCTTTGTTACTCCATAAAATCCTGGGAGGTCTCCTCCCATGAAATGGTCTTGCCAAATCTCTCCCCCTGCATTAATTACTTCCTTTCAACAAAGCAAACAGTAAAGACAGGCAGCTTGGATATTTATGGAACAAGCCTCATTGACCACAATGGGAGTTACTTCTGAAGAAACACCTGCTTCCCCAAGCTATGCCTGATTCTGCCAATTTCTTTTTTTTCTTCCCCTCTAAAAGCGCTGTCTCACTTTGTCACCAGCGTGCATTTGTCCAGCAACACCTACACCCCTATCTCACTATGCCATTTTCATGGAATTGCTCTAGCACGAAATTGCTCTATCACGCATGATAAAGGCATAGTGAGATGGAAGAAATTACCCATCCTGAAAGGAAGTAGTTAAACAAATCATACCTACAAAGGGGTTTTGAATGTCACTGTGTCACCATCATGCATTTGTCCAGAAATACCTATACCCCCTGTCTCACTATCTCACATTTGCCAGTTATTCCTATCCCCCTATCGCACAATAGTGTGATAGTGAGTTCATGAGATAGGGGGCATAGGAATAGCTGGCAAATGTGAGATAGTGAAATAGGGGATGTAGGTATTGCAGACAAAAGTGCTATTCGCTTTAATGCTTTACTTAAAAAAATAAAAGTTACAAGCTGCCCAGAGCACACCTATACTTTGCGGGGATTGCCACTGCAGTTCAGTGGTAGGCAAGGTGAAGCAGATGCCATGATGTAGCTCAAATCTCTGACAGCCAGCTGTGAAATGGTGGAAACAGCAGGGAAACACAGGCGGAGAAAACCCTGGGGAAACATCCCTTGACCAGATCAGTGAGGCCAAAGCTAGGTGAAAGACACAGCCCTGGGCAGGGCTATCATGCCGGAGTAAATGCGGAGGGTGGCGCACATCACAACAGAAGCACAGACAAGCTGAATTAAGGAAAACAAACGGACTAAAAGTAGTCTCAGAAGTAGGAATGGCGAAGAATTCCTTTAGAATCTGGCCCCCCGGAATCTGTGGTGGAACGGCCTCCTGCCCCCCGCCCCCCCGCGGAATCCCCCCGGGACAGCAGTTACCTGGGGCGGATTCAGCGGCGGCGGCGGTGGTTGGTCTCCTGGCCGGCCGCAGCAGGGTTGCTGCTGCTGCCATTGCCGTCCTTGCAGCCAGCTGTGATAGGCTACGTAAGAATTTACGTAGCCTATCATGGCTAACGTAAACAAACAAACAAACAGACCACGCAGCGTATGCAAATGGCGTACAAAACTCTACGTAAAAAATATTTACGTAGGCCAGAACGGCGAAAAATAAAGGAACACAAATAGCGTCCACTACGCTATTTGCGTTCCCCCTTTTTTCTGCCGTTTTATCTTAAGTAAATATTGATGTAAGATAAGTCAGCGAAAAATAGGCCACGCAAATGGCGGCCGCTGTAGCCGCCATTTGTGTACGCTGCGTGTTTGGGGGTTTTTTTTAGGTCAGCCATGATAGGCTATGTAAATTCTTATGTAGCCTATCACGGCTGGCTGAAAGGATGGCAATGGCGGCCGCTACAGCGGCCGCCATTTGTTTCCGCACCAGGCCGTCTGCGGCCAGAAATCTGGCTGCGGACGGCCCTGGCTGGCTGCTCTGCGGCCTGGCCGCAGACCAGAGCCGGCCATCAAGGATTCCAGGGGGGAGGGCCGGATCGCCTCCCCCCCCCGTCGAGGATTCCATGCGGAGGGACAGAGCAAAGGTAAGTGAGTTTCATACATCCCTACTCAGAAGAACCAGTTTTTCTGTGACAAGCTCCAGGGTGGCTGCGGGTTGGCTACGACATCATGTATCCCTAATGACCTCCAAATGCAGGCAGCTCATAGTAAATTGCTCGTGGAGACACCCACCTGGCCTTGGTATAATTTTTTTCTCATTCTAAAAGGTTGAAATGCCTCTCCTAAAGCTTAGGTGTTGGCTATAAGAGCTTTAAGCTAAAATATGCTGGTATTTGGGGTATTCTGTCCTCACCCTTTTTGCTTTGGCCCTAACCCCTTTGCCTTTGGCCACCCTGACCACTGGAATGTGGTCCCTGAGAGCTTCTATGAAATTGAACTCGACCCTTGAGCTGAAAGAGATCTCCTACCTCCGAGATAGGACTTTGGTCTGATTCAGCATGGCTCTTCTTATGTTCTTAAAGTCCCCACTCAGGCTTCCAGAAAAAGAAAAACTAAAACTTGCAGTCTCTCTTAAAGAAATATACACACATCATAGTTTCTTAACAATCTGCTGAAAGAAACTCATGGGCAGGGCCACGGCAAGGGTAGGTGTAGTTGGGCACTGGCCGAGGGCCTGCACCCTAGCAGGGACCCACTGACAAGAGCCCCCTGGAGTTGCTCCTCCATTTCACCCTTGCAACCTGCTTGCTCACCCACCCCCTGCTTTGGCCCAGACAGTGGTGGTGGTGAGACAGAAGAACAATAGATGCCACTGCCTGCTTGCTTAATGGCTCTCTGCCTGTCAAGCAAGCAAGCAAGAGCAATGATGAGAAAGAGGATGAGGAACAATAACAGCTGGTGAAAATGGCTATGAGAAGGTAGATTCACTGAGGCAGGGGGCCCATTGAAGGTGTCTTGATCAAGGGCCCTCAAAATCCTGGAGCCGGCACTGGTCGTGGGGATGGGGGGTTGCTCTTAGAAACATTGTCAGAGCTGAACCATCAAGCAGGAACTGGGAGTTGAGCCAAGAGTCAGTAAATACTCTCAATGCAAAGTCCCAACTTGAATAGGAAGTTTTTCTAGCCTCTCCTAGTGGGGTAGGTCAATGGACGGCCTGGGTGGGTGGGTTCACTCCAATATCCAAAATCCCTTTACTGTCTAGGACAGCTTTCCCCAACCTAGCAACCTCCAGATGTTTTGGTCTTCAGCTCCCAGCGGTCCCAGTGGGCATGGCCAATGGTCAAGAATCCTGGGAACTGCAGTAAAAAACATCTGGAGGGCACCTGCAGTCTAAAATAGTGCAGACTCACTCTCTCAGGATTCTACCACTTCGTTTTGCTTAATGTTTAGACCAGCCTTGGGTGTGGGAAAATGTCTCAGAGAAAACCGTTTCAGGGTTGGCTTTCAGGTAGTCTGTAAGCAGAACCAAATATCTGCAGATTCTGGAGCGAACCATCAGACTCTCCTTTCTCTCTTTCTCTCCACTGGAGGGTTAAATTCCTGTATAAAGCATGCTAGAGGGGACAAATGTTCTCATACGTCACACTGAGGTCTTGTATCTTTGTGCACATATCAGGATTCACACACAAAGTTCGGTGAGGTTTCAGCAGAAGCCATTTGTGCACAGTCCTGATGGCATCACAAACCACCTCACCATCCCCAGAGCATACCAGTGAAGGTTTAACGTGATAAATGTATGTGGGGTGCTTTTAAAAAATAATAGTGGAGAAGTGGACAGTGCACCTGGAGGAAAGACTGCAAACAGCATCAGTATATGTACCTACCTGGTATATGTACCTGTTATTTACATTACCAAGGCAGGAGGGTGCTGACTCACCCTGTGGGTGAAAATCTCCACTGCTATTCCTACTGAAATATCTTGTTTGCACCTAGCCTATGTTTCTACTGACTAAGATGTCTGTTAATAATAAGCCTTGGCTTCTTCTGAGATCTAACCTTGTAAATGCTATCTCTGAGCTTGATTTCCCTCAAGGCAACTTCATCAGCAGCTTGTCCCCAAGGATCAAGCTGTGTGCATGCCTTTCCCATTCCTGTGAAATGGGAAGCAGCCTGCTGAAATGTGCCAGAAAATGCCACAGAGATGGCATCTCACAGATACATTGATAAGCTGATGTTGATAACTGGACTATGAAGCTCTCTGCAGGTAGATACGCTCTCGTTCCAAAGCTCTTCCAACAATGTAGGCTGTGTACAGACATGGATGGGTTTGTTTGTTTTTTGCTGTGGAGCAAGCCCTATTTTCTCCCACCTTCACTCTTGTACTGACACATTCACCTTGGTCAAGACCGAAAGTTGACTGCCACACACACTGAGTTGTCCACTTATAAACTGCCAAAACAGAGCAAAAGCATCACCAAAAAGAGGACAAGAAAGGATAGTTATTTGCATAATATTTGCATATGCTAATTTATATCTATAGATGCAAATTTCAAAATAATTATTATAATTTAAATAGAAATACAGTGTATCTCACCAGAGTGGGGAGGACTGAGAAGGTGACCTGCAGTCTTGCCTGTTCAGCCTGCTGTCCAGTTGCTATCTGTTGATGGAACTTCTTATGGATCTCTATTTTTAAATGAGAATTGGACAGAACAGCCCTTCAGAGGACTTTCCTCTATGAAAGAGGACACTTGGCCACCCTTACACATGTGCAGCATCTTTTTGTTTCTGGTTTCTTTTCCCAAGAGCATGTTTATCCATTCAAACGTTTGTTCTCTGTGTTTTTAAAGCTTTTTTTCACAATATTGAAAGTGCTTGGGGTAGGGGCAGAGGGGCTGGCTTTTTGACTGACACAAGGGTCAGCCAATCAGTGCTGTATACAGCTCTGTTCCAAGGAGGGCAGATTTGCCTTGCAATTGACACAAGGGCCAGCCAATGAGGGCTGTGTAAATCCAATTTCTGTTCCAAATCAGGACAGGTTCTTTTTGAGCCCAGTCTGGGCAAAAAGAGACTACTTTTGTTAGAAAAGTGGTGAGAGTACTTATGCAGGGACTCACCGGTACGACTTCCATCTACATACCCTCAGACAATTGTGGGTTGGAGAAAATGTTAAAATAGTACTCAGCACGACTCTCTGAAACTTGTCTTTTTATGGGGGTATGTTTGTGTGTGTGTGTTCTCTCGGCATGGATTGATTTTCATCTGCTGAACAACATTATGAGGAATTGCACTCCAGTTACATAAGATTACAGGAAAGGAGGATGTGCTACTTGATGTGTTGTTGAAGAATAATGTGTCATAAATGCAGTGCTGTTAAATATAAACCAGTGCCTTAAGTTTGAATATGTAAGGCATGAGACTGGATCTTGGGCTGGGCATGTATTTTAAAAGGTTAGAACATTTAAAACTGTTTTAGAGATGGAAACCAAAAACCCACAAAGGCTACAGGGGAAGCATTTAAGGTACAAAATCTCCCCCAAATGACCTAGGAACCTAACTTGCTTTTAAGAAACTGTGGAAATTGGTAGGCCAATCTCAGGGTCTTGAATGTCTTTGGGGTTTTCCACACCATCAAGCAAAAGATACAGCCAACCTCAATTAGCACCGTCTACGCCAGATGCTTTATCACTGGTGTTTGTTGCTTTTATGACTGTCACTGTTTTATCATGGTATGGGTTTTTATTATATAGGATGTTATTATTGTAAGCCACCTTGGGAGGGCTGCTACCCTGAAAGATGGCCTAGACATATTTCAAATAAATAAAATTCCATTTTGCCTTTCATGGCATACTGCAAGTGACAGAGCAAAACCACCTGTGGCAGCAACAGGCCTGAATCTTCAGATGTCAGTCTGCCCTAATCATGCGGAAGGGGCATGAATGTGATTTCAAGCACAAAACGCATTTGGGGAGGGAGCATTGAATACACCCCTCACCTACCACTTTTCTCTCTGTAGCCTTCCACACAGCTGCTCACTTCTAGTGTTGGAGCCCAGCTAGGGTGGAATGGCCTGTGGGGAAGAACGGAGGGAAGGTCAAACGGCAAGCAGGGAGAGGGGACAGCAGCCTCCCATCCCAGAGTCTTTTACATGCTAAATCTCTTCCCCACTCCCTGATGTACACATGAGTGGGGCAGCCCAATGTTATAAGATGTGGGTTTCACACTGTTATGTATAGCTTGTCTATGAAACCCAGGAAGGAGAGAAGGTTCCCCCTACAGGTCTACAGCCATTGCCTTTTCCTCCTGTCAATAAAACAGAGCTTACCATCCGGGGCAACTCCAGCTTTGAGGGGGGCCCTGGTCAAAGTACACTCCTCTGTCAGCAGGCCCTGGCAGGTTTGTCAGACACTGGCAGCAGACAGCAGCAATGGACCTCTAAGTCCAGTCACCATTTAAATTTCCCATAATGCCTTGGAACGAGGTATATCACTGACCAATAGCTTTTGTGTGTGATGCGCATGCAACCAAACACCACATAGCAATTATGATGGAACTGAACTGCGCTCTCTGGGAGAATTCCAGGGGCATAGCCCTGTTAGCCTGCAAAAACAGCGAAGGCTGTTAAAGGCCACTTAACCTGGATGAAGAATCTTATTTTCCCGCAGGCCTGATATTGAAGGTTTTTCTGTCAAGAAAATCAGAGGTCCCTGCAGTAGTAGCACAAGCTCAAGAGAAGAGATGTGAGTGGCACACAACAAATGCCTTTTTAATACTATAAACTGATTGTCTGGAAAGGCTCTTAAACAAATCCAACAGACTGCAATGCAACACGACTACTAGCGTACATGTTTTGGAGCCTGCGTCACTTTGGAAAATGAAAACTGAGCTTGTGTGGTGTAGTAAATAAATACCATGTTTTCAGGGCCGGCTCTACTATTTGGCAGAGTGAGGCAGCTGCCTCAGGCAGCAGATGCTGAGGGGTGGGGAGCAATGACAAGGAGTTGGAGGACAGAGCTCTGTGCGCCATGTGGCCTGCTGTACACTCCCTAAACTAGCCTGCTACCTTCAGGTGTAATGGAGGATGCTGTCCCATTGGCAGTGTTGAAGTAAGATGGAATTGCCATTCCAGTCAGCTTCTGTACAGAGAATAGGGAGAGGGTATCTTGTTCTTTGCCTCAGGCAGCAAAATGTCTTGGGCTAGTCTGGCCATTTTGGAATTGTTGTAGTGAGCTCTGAGTTCAAACCTCTTCTTTTCTCAGTCATAATACTCATGCGGTGGCCCTGAGCAAGTCATCATCTCTCCGTACAAATCACCTCATAGAGTTGTTTCCAGGGCTCAATGGAATAGTGCCACATATGCCAGCCAGGCTGAGTTCCTTGGAGAAAGGGGAGAAAGATACAAATGTGGTATGACACTGAGGAAAAGATGTATGTGTGTGTGTGTGTGTATACATTCTCTGAAAATATAATAATAATATTAATGTATTTCAAAATTACATGCTTTTTCTTAACATTTACTAATGGTTAAACCACTCGATTAAACAATCATGTTTATAATATCCTTGAATTTCTTTATTCCAAATGTTTCTAAAGACATTGTTTCTAAAGGTGGCAGTATCCAACGTGACATGAACCCTAATGTAACTTACATTGCGCTAGCACAAGGGACCTGTAGCGGAATGCCAATAGCATTAGCTAGCACGATGAGATTACCCAGAAAACCTCTCATGCCCTCCATACATTAGCCCTCCATTGTCAAGGGCTAAAAAGTGAATAGGGCATAGCAACTAACATTCTACCATCTCAATCAAATTTAGAATGCACCCTCATTAAGTATACAGCACTTTTGCAAGAGTTGTACATACATATCTTGCCATATGACATAAAAACTTAATTTAAATTGGATAGGCTGCTGCCTCTAAAATTATTATGGATATGTTTTCCCAGCTGAAATGGGGGCAGGGGAGGGGAGAAAGTAAGAGAGAGTGAAAGTGAGAGTGTGAAGGAGTGTTTCTAGTTATGGCCCTGAAATTATAAATTAAAACATTCATGTACATGCTCTCCTGCTTGAAGAAAAGCACGTCTTCCTCCACATTTAACATGCAAAAATCAGTATTAAATCGTACCCTAAAGTACATTTGATATTTTGTAAACAACCTGGGGGTGGGGGAAGGGAAGAGATGTTTGCTTCTGATAGTTGCAGTGCAATGCCACAATTTTGTGATCAGAACTATGGTATCTATTGGTCTGCCAGTGTAATTTTAAGAAAGGAACACCTGTTAGAGCTGTACACTGGTAGTATTTTCTGTTAGCTAGGTCAGCAAAAAAGCCTTTTTGTTTTTGCAGGATGTATAGAAAGCTTATACACACAAAAACGGAACAATTTTAAAATGGTTTTATTATCAATTTCAATTTTTAAATATCTAACATGATAGAAATACCATTTTTTAAAGGATATTTGGGTAGTTGTTATTGCATCATTATTGAGGGTGGGGAACACTGCTATTTGGTTGCACATTGAATGGGGATATGGGTCTGTGTCTGAAATTCCCATCTCCACTTTTGCATCTACCAAGCTGATCCTCTTATTCAACATCTCACTTACATGTCCTCTAAAAACTGACACTCCCAAAGATTACCCAATTACCTTGTCATGCAATCTCATTGTCTTCTCTCTCCATAACATTTACATAACTTCTGCTCCTCCTTTCTATCTCAGTTCCCTTCCATGGATTGTATCCAATGTTAGCCTAACTTACATCCCATTAATTTAAATGGATCTACTCCAAGTAGGACTAACGTTGGATACAACCCCATGTCACCAACTCCTTACCTGAACATACATATGGTTCTTCCTCTCTCAGGCTGAGCAAACATAAGCAGCACATGATAGATCCACCACTTTGGGTTTCTTCATAGTGCAAGGAATCAAGGGGAAGAGGAGTGAATCTAATCTTGACATTTTGTGACACTTTCAGTTTAAGATTAGAAACCTGAATATGCCAAAGCCACAGAGAAGTATCTCTTCCTCACTGGGAGGAGCTAACTTTTCAGCATCCATGCACCTGTTAAACAGTTGACAGAGCTTCTTGGACAAGAGGGTTCCTCGTCTACACCAACGGCAGCCGAGATACTGTCAAATCATTCATAACGCAGGCCATACTTCTAAAGGATTAAAACAACTCCACCCTTGTCGCACTTCATCCCATTTTAACCAAAGACCAAACTTTGCTAACGCATGTCGTACTTTGTGGGCAGTCCCTAAAAGGCCCCTCTCTATATATGCATCGCTGCACAGGCTGATAACCCAACTGGTGCAAGAACAAGTGTTCAGCCTATACTATGTGCTCTTCTCTATGGTTCATCATTGAGGGTCCCCATTGCAGCACCATCTATTTTAAAAAGTAAAGGAATAACTCCCCCCCACCCACAGTTAATACAAACATAGGGTAGTATACAACTGTTTCATTCTGTTAGTGCAAATTATGTTGTGCTATTGGAAACTAGTTTCTGAAATATGCACAAGAGGAGAATCCAACTAAAGTTACATTTGCACAAGCATGGTTGTGCAAACAGTTGTGCATTACCCTTGTGCAACTGATTGCACATAACTCTTGTACAACCCATTGTGCAACCTGTTGCACAACCAGTTGTACATTCTGCTTGCACAACCAGTTGCACAAGCATAATGGCCAATCACTTGCAGAATGGAAAGATTCAGTGGAGTTTTGCTAGTTCTACTTGAATTTGCAGAATGACACCACTGGATACTGCCCATATTTTCCTCATTAAAAACAAGAACCAAACAGCTAATGTAAGGCCCATAAGGCAGCAACTATTTCTCCCATGCTTTCACTCTTTACCCATTTCTTAAGATGTTTATTTTAATAATTAATTAATTAATTAATTATCACCATCAGTGTGCATGGCACTTTGCAGATTACAAGAGGACATCTGTAAAGTAATCTGTAAAGTGCCTTGCACACTGGTGAGACAATTAATTAATTAATTAATACAATAAGCATTTTAAGAAATGGGTTAATGGTAAGAGCATGGGAGAAATAGTAAAAGATAACTAATGAATCCATAGATGTTTGGAATACGTGAAACTCAAATCCCTTTGTCTGCATATTACAACAATAGCACTATGTGACTTTATATTACAGCATAAAGAATATTTTGCTCCCACTGTTCTATCTTGGATTAAACATATAGGAACATGAGAAGCCAAAGAGGCTACTAAAATAAAGATGTAAGACAGCAACAGGTGGCTGCACTTATCAAGTAAACTGCAAAGGATCTGGAATCCATTCAGTTGTCAAAAGGCTGAGTAAAGTCTTGCCTTGATCCTGAAGAACATTGAACATTCTAGGCAGTTACAGATCTCGCTCCTTCATGGATGATCCTCTTGTGTACACTTCAAAGCAGAATAAACTTGTTTTAAAAAATCTAGAAGGAAAAATCTAGTTAAAAATTCCTGGGCACTCTTGCAACCAAATGCAGGAAAGAATCGAAAGGTAATATGTAAATCAATACATACCCCTGCCCCCCACCATGCATAAATAGCCTGAACTGAATCTTGCTCATCAGCCTAACCCCTCCTAAATATGCAACCAGGGACGTCATCACTTTTGTTGCCAATACCCTCTTGCTCCCCTCCCTTGGACTACTTTAGTCCCAGCAGAGAAACTGGGAATCCAGACTGCACTGGGAGATGAAGAGAAGCTGAGGAAGCCCTGGGTATCACAGGCTGAAGCGCTGTGCTCCATCCATCCTCTTCAGGTAGAGCAAGAGATATATTTGATATGACTGGGATTTTCTCCTTGAAACTTAAACATCCAAAGAGTGAGAAAAATCTAACATTTAAATCTATACAGCATGCTGGCTTTCTAACTTTTATGCTTAGGCAGCAAACTTCTAGTTAAATCCTTCTGGCTCTAACAATATATAATGTTGAACCTCCCTTGGTTCTGCATATGATATTATTACTAATTATTAATATAATGTGTGTAGGCTGCAATCATGAGCATACACACACACACACACACACACACACTGATTTCAGCAAGGCTAAACCTGTTGTTTAATTGTGAGATAATGATGTTCTTTACATTCATTGTGTTCTCTCTCTGTAATGTCAGACAAGTTCCCATTATCCCCATTTTACAGATGAGTAACAGCAACTGATGAAAAACAAACTGTTCAGGGCTACTTGCTGAATACAATAGTGCTTGGACATTTGAACTCAGGGCTCTTAGAACTAAAGGCAATATAATATTTGCAGAATGATACTGATTTTATGTTATACGTAGTGGTTAAACCACTAGAATAACTTGTAAGCTAGAAGTCCCTAAACTGAATCTCAGTTTAGCTATGAACCAACCTGGTAGCCTTAGGCAAGCCACCCTCTCTCAGCACAAGCCTCCCATCTGCAAAACAGAGTAAATAATAAAATGGTCTTACAAGGGTGATTGTAAGTATAACTAAGAATGTGTTTGCTCAGTCTTTTCAACACTTAAAGATAACCATTTAACTGTTTATATTGCTACATAATATTAGGGCTACTGGTATAGTAATATTACAATAAGATTATTACTCTCCATCTGCAATCCTGCGCATATATCATTTGGGGAAAAGTGCCAGTCAACACAGTGGAACTTGGGATGCAGCCTTACGTACATTCACTTGAGAGTGAGCCCCACTGAAATCAGTAGGACTTACTTCTGAGTAAATATGCATAGGATTACAGTGTTACTTCCACTAAAAAATGTACAGGATTGGTATTTAGTCTCTTTATCCATGGCGTACCTAAAGAGCTTGAAAAATTAATAAAGATATGAAAACCCAGACTGGTACTGGTCAATTAAATGGAAATATTTGATGCTCAGAACATTTTGGAAAAATGGCAATGCAACCTCTCAGCATCTTGAACCTGCAGAAAAATATGAACACAATAAATATTCAGAGGGGAATAAGTATGGACCAAAACATTCTTAGAACAATAGGAAACCTAACAGGAGTCCCTTAGACAATCATTGCTGGAAGATTTATGATCACAGGTACCATTTCAAGGGAGAAACAGTTTTGGCAGAGTGTGTGTGTGTCTGTGTATGTGTGTGCGTGTGCACGTGCACACGTGTGGCAGGGGGAGAGGGATTGTAATAAACATTTTCTTTACCACAAGGGAGATTGTCACTGTCCCTAAGTGATGGTCCTCGCTATGATTCTTCTCAAGATATACTTTTAGCATTAATTTATTAAGAGGAGAGAGAGAGAGAGAGAGAGAGAGAGAGAGAGAGATGGGATCACTAAAATAATTGGCATCATATTTCTTAATCATATATGAACTGGGCCATGAAATGTAATGCAGGCCAGTCTAGTTTGATTAAAGCCCTTTGCAGACACTTGTGTATCAAATGTTCATGGTTTTATACTTCTAAAAAGTTTGGATCAACCCCTAAGCTCAGAACCCCCTCCCCCAATCATTAATGAGAGCAACAACACTAAAATTTAATCAAAGGTAATGTACTGCATCATCCACCATCTTTTCCCTCTAGAATTAAGGATTTCTACTAGGATTGAAGCTAATTGACAGGCTCAACCTTAAAGAAAAAGCTTGTCTCAGTGCATAGATACATCTGTGTACATCTATGCACTCAGTGATGAACCAGCACTTTTCTGCTATGCACTGGGAGCCCCCGGCCAGGTTCCGCATATCTGGACAAGCACATCTGTGCTTCTCCAAGATTGTGTGCCCTTGTGATAGGGGGAATTAACGTTAGTGCAATGGGAAGCTAGTACTTCCTAGATGCCCCCTGCTTCTCCAGAGTGCCAAGCAGTCACAGTATTATGGTAATTATTGTGTTGCTGCCAGCCCTGGCAAAAGGCCCCTCACCACCTGACGCAGGAGAGAACATGCACTGCCATCACATCACATCTCCTCATCCCACGTCGCCCTTACCTTTGCCACTGCTACCTCACCAACTCTATGGAGAGCCTCATGGCCAGAAGCAGCAGTTACAGGGCTGTCAAGACAGTCAGGTGAGCTCTTATGAGAACCCCACAGTGAGGGAAAGAAAAGGTGGGTGGGTGCTCGAGAGAGCCCCGGGTCAGTGGGTGGGGGCTCGAGAAGATGCCACAGCAGGAGAATGGCTGGTGAGGTTCTCCAGAGCACCCTGTGGAAGTGGTGGGCCCTCCTGCTGGGAGCAGAGAAGTGGTGCTATTCACCACTCCTCATGCACCACCACCTGATCAGGGTGCCTCATCCTGCTTCATGGGTGGGCCAGCCCTGGATGCTGCTTGGCAAGAGGCAACAGTTTACTGACTCAACAAACAGTAACAACAAGCTGTTGTGGCAGGTTTCTTTTAATAGGCCACCATTTCCTGTCTCACCTGCACCCCCGTTGTTGTTCAGTCCTTAAGTCATGTCCGACTCTTCGTGACCCCATGGACCATAGCACACCAGGCCTTCCTGTCCTCCGCTCTCTCCCAGAGTGTGCTCAAGTTCATATTCATTGCATCGGTGATGCTATCTAGCCATCTCATCCTCTGCCGTCCCCTTCTCCTTTTGCCTTCAATCTTTCCCAGCATCAGGGTCTTTTCCAGGGAGTTTTCTCTTCGCATTAGGTGGCCAAAATATTTGAGCTTCAGCCTCAGTATCTGTCCTTCCAATGAGCACTCAGGGTTACCTGGGGCCTATTTGTTGTATGGTATGGTCAGTGCTTCCAAGGAGTTGGATCCTACTTGGCTCTGGCAACGTTTGAAATAGAAGGATTACGTGGGATGGGGCGATGACACAGTTGCTTCTCACACCAGCACCTTTGGCCTCTAGGGACATGTGGCATTGGCATGGAGAGTCATCATACAATGTATATGGTCCACTTGGGATCCTATTTGAAATGTTACAATGGAATATGTGATGTCACCACACTGGAAGCCCCCAGTGTCTATAGCAGCCTTTCACAACCTCACAACCTCCAGATGTGTTTGGTTACAACTCCTGTCATCTTCAGCCAACATCATCTACAGAGCTGAAGTTACTATGTGGGGATGGAGTTCTTCCAGGTCATGTGGCATCTTCTTTTTTAAAAGGGGGGGGGGATTCAAGTGGGATTAATAAAGAGGGGGACTTCTAACTGGAACAGAACTTGGGATTCAAACTGAACAAGTTTCTTCAAGTACTTTGATTTAACAAGACCATAAACCGTATCAGACTCACGCTTCTGAAACAGTTGTAGATGAGTCTGAAAAATAAATTCAAGGGAGCGACATCTTTTCCTTTCTTTTCAAAGTAACACATATACAGATATTAGATAGTGAAGCATTACATTTTTCCAAAATGCAGTTTTCAGCCATACACCTTTCCCAAATCATAAAATCAAAGGTGTATTTATTTATTTGTTGTGTTTTTTCTGAAAAGTAACTGCAAATCCATATGGAATTCTCAGGATTGTTTATCATAAGGGATTGGCGCGGGCGGGTTGACATAAAAACAGGTCCATTGCAGAGAAGAAATGAAAGACGGTGATAAGCTGTTAGAGATACCCCTGCCCTTAAAAAAATCTCCTGCTTGCACTAAAGGTTAGCAATAGAAATAACGTTTACTTATACAAGTGGTATAAATAGCGCAAGAGTAGGCTTCATCTTCACATGTCTAGTTTTGTTGGGGGTTTTCTTGTTCTTTAGGAGAGGGCAAGGTTGATCACAAGGACAGCCAGAAACAACAGCTCTTCGCCTCTGCTGTTCCCCTGACTGTTCCTGGCCATGGATAGATCCACGCAAGAGCTCTTCCTCAACTTCATGATTGTACTGATTACAGTAATGCTAATGTGGCTTCTGGTGAAGTCTTACCAAGACTGAAGGACTCTCTCACACTCCTTGGAGTCACTGAA
This sequence comes from Heloderma suspectum, assembly GCF_057233095.1. NCBI lineage: Eukaryota > Metazoa > Chordata > Lepidosauria > Squamata > Helodermatidae > Heloderma > Heloderma suspectum. The sequence continues at coordinate 30,015,607 of NC_139460.1, read as the reverse complement.
GGATCTGTGTTTGAAGAAGGATGTGAATTCTGCTACGCCAGAACTATTCTCTGTGTGCTGTATGTCTATGTGTAGAAAAATTGTGATGATTTTTTTTTTTTACCTCTAAAATACCTCTTGGCTATATTAATCTAAACATTCAAATGGATCTAAGATGATGTACATTATTTAATTTATCTACAAAGCATAGCATATCCTTCTTTCCCCCTATCCTCCGTAATCAATGCATATACCTGATCTGGAACCATGGCGGTGACTGCAAACATCGAATTCATTTACCCTCCAGGCCTGTCTGTGTCCTACCCAGTCTTGTACAACTTTAATTGTTTCAGCTTTGCATAGTCAGAGCTAGTTAGCTGAAATGTATGTTCCATCCATCATTGTTGTCAATTGAATAAAGAACAATGTACTTCTTGTTCTCTTTCACTCTCTTTATATTATCATTGTAAACAAGACTTACAGTAGAGATGGGGAACATGTGCCTGTTGGACTGCAATTCCCATTATCCTTCAGCATTAGCTATGCTGACTCAAGCTGATGGGAGTTGCAGTGCATCAACATCTGGAGGGTCACCTGTTCCCCACTCCTGACTTACAAGAACAGTGAACTCATTTGATAAATATGTTTATACATTTAAGTTAGAGGATTGCTTGGGAGCCACTAGCAGAGCTACGAATACAGAAATAAAAATGTTACAGGTCAGAACTGCAGTCTTGGGCACAATCCTATGGGATCTGCCCTTGATACTCATACATCTCTGAACTCCAGTGCAGAGCGGAAGGTGTGGCCAGAGGTGATCATCACCTCCGCTGCATCTCCCACTCTGCATGTCAGCTAGAGGGCTTTTTCATGGAGGGTGAGGGAAGGAGGTTGATGAGGCCTCAGGATATGGCGTAAGCTGGCCTCTCCAGTCCCCTCCTGTCCCCTCCCACAGAGATGCCCTCTTTACCTCCCCACCAAGGTTGCTGGTGCAGTTCTCTCCACGTGAGCTGTGAGGAGGATGGGGAGGAAGCTCAGATTCCTGGCTCTGAAGTTGGAGAGGTGTCTTTGATCTCAGATCCAGGAATCCAAAATATCCTATGGCCCCTTAGACTCTGTCTAGGAACCATAGGATTGTTCCCTTAAACTACAGTTATTTGTAGTATAGGGTTAATTATTCCTGTTTTACACTTTTGCACACACAGGTCCATATAAATATACAAGGACATCCTCTGGCTGCTTCACAGAGCCTGCCAGGCCCAAATGCCTTGCTCTGAAGGGTCCTTCCTCAGAGCAAGGCATTGTGGCTGAGGTGGCCCTGCAGACTACCTATGTTGCCGTGGTACAGGCGCATCTCCAGGTTGCCACAATACCTCACTCTACGGAAGGTCCCCTCAGAGTGGGGGTGGGGAACCTCATTCAATCCTCGTCAAATTCAATTTCAGAGAAGCTTGGGGTGGGGGCAGGGACAGCACATTTCAGTGGAGGGCAGGGCAATAGGCAAAAGGATGGGGCCAAAAATACAAAAAATAAAACAAAAAACATCAGCATATTGTAGCTTAAAGTACTTACTGCCAGTAAGTGTTAGAGGATGCATTCCAAACTTATAGAACAGGGAAAACTGCACAAACGTTTGTGCAGGAAACCAGCAAACGATCTGTTGTTGGGGAAACAGCCTGGAGATAGAGAAAAGGGCGAGGGCAAGGGAAGGGTGTGTGGGCATCTGGATTTGGACCCCAGGATGACCATATTTGGCCCCTGGCTCTGAGGTTCCCTTCCCCTGCCTTAGAGCAAGGCACTGAGGGGTGGAAAGGGGTGGTGGAAAGGAGACTGAGCAGCAGCATATGACTGCTGGGAGCAAGAGAGAGGGTGGCAGCGCGCCCTTCTGCCTTAGGCAGTGGGATGTCTCATGCCGGCCTGGCCTTTCTGCATGCAAAGCATGCGCACTATCACTGATCTAACAGTCTGAAAACCGTAAACATTACCTCTTGGTGAATAGTCAACAATAGGTTCTGAAAAGCCAGTAAACTTCAGATCTGGACTGGCTGTTGATTTGTCTGCCAAACCTGACCTATGATGTCTTGTTCTCATGGCTGGCTCAAGATATGTTGCCTGAAGCAGCAAACAGCATTCTCTGCCCCCAGTCAAGATACATAATACCCAAGGCTGGGTCAAATTATTCAGGGACCTGAGGCAGAAAAGTCCACAAGCACCTTTCCTTCCCTCCCTAGCAGTAAAAATATAACAATACATTAAATAACCAACAATTTGGCGCCCTTTTGTGACACCCCAAATCAGTTGCCTGAGGGGTGGCCGCCTCAATCTGCCTAATTGTAGGGCTGGCCCTGCCTGCTCCTGACTTGCCAGATTTCCCCAGGCTCAGCCTCAGAAGATGGCAACAGCGCCTCCCACAGAAGAGCTACAGAGAAATGGATGATCAAACAGAGGCAGCCTCCATGTTGTATATATTTAAAGTGATCCCCCCACAAGGCTTTTTGTAAGTAGCAGCCACCAGAGGATCATAGCGATGCAGTTGTACCACTTACTCTAGGTCAAGAGTGGCCACTTATGCATTGCCAAAAAAGAAGAATTGTATCACGCCCCCCAAATGAGGACAAAAGAGGACACCAATCTGCACAATATTTGCATATGCAAACATATATGCATAGGTACAAATTAAGAAATATAATTTCAATAGAAATACATCTCATCATAGTGGGGAAGACTGACTTTGTGACCTGTGGGCCTGCTCAGTCTGCTGTCTGGGTGCTTAGTATTGACAACTCCATGGCCCTGGTGCTGCTCTCTCTTCTTATGGTCTTTTGAGTTTAAACCAGACATGGCCCGGACAGCCCTTCAAAGAGAGGACAGCTTCAGATACAGGAGTGTCCTCTGGCAGCTCTCCAAAATAGAGGACTGGTCTCTGTAAAGTAGGACAAGTGGCCAGAGTTGCAGACAGACAATACATACAAATCTGATTAACAAAGCATGCTCCACCAGTCATTAATGCCCTCCATGAGGCCTGGCTAATAGGGACCCCTGCGCAGTGTGTCTCTGTTTGAAAGAGCCTCTCTGTTCTACAGGCCCTCCTTTCTCACACTCTTATTACAAGGGCAAAAGGTATTCCCTTAAAGTTCCACTAGTACAATTAATTTTAAGAGCACTAGTACAAGTAATTAAAGAGAGAGTGCCTCTAAGCATGTGCCAAGTGCCTTACCCTCAATATTTCAGTCTGCTTCACACAGTCAAACAGCAATGTGGTGGCTGCTTGCACTGAGTAAGTCAAGCCCCCCCCCCCCAATGCAATAAACCATTTGTCTGGAGCAACTTGGCACACCATTGTGCCAATTTTCACCACACCCAAACAACTATGGCAAAACAAGGTTTGTGATGGTGCAGAGAAAACAGCCAAGAGCAGCATAATGAATTGCTTCAAATGGCCAACTTGTGTGGAGAAGCTGCTATCTGGTTACATCATAAGTAGCTGCTCACTGCAGTAGTTTGCATATCAGACTTGGACCTTCAACAATATCTCCTCACATGTATCCCTTCATTAAATTAGATTCCTATCTTGCCTTCCTTGGAATGAAAATCAATTACACTGCCCCCAAAAATGTATGTCACAGACTTAAAAACACAAAACAAGCCAATAAAAGGCCGATTTAAAAGATCTGTCTAAAATAAATGTTTGGCAGGCCTTTTGAAAGATAAAGGCATGGAAAACTGCCTTATTTATACCAGGTCAGACACTCTGCCCATCTGGTCCAGTGTTGTCCACTCTGAATGGCAGTGGCTCTCCATACTCTCTTCCATCAGCTGTTATCTGATCCTTTTAACTGGAGGTGCCGAGGGATTGAACCTGGGTCCTTCCACATGGGTGTGCTTTCCCACTGAGCTATGGCCCCTTCCCAGAAGCATAAATACACTGGCAAGCTTTTTTGGGAATTTCCATAATAGGGGCCACGACTGAGAAGGCGCTGCTCCTTTCCTTTGTGGATACTATATGGAATCCTGGAGATGAAATCTGGAGGAGGGCGCTTCTGAAGAGTGGAGAGAGCTGGAGGAGATTCCTCAGATCATTTAATACTACACAGAGTTTATTAATTAAGCACTCACAGTGCCATCCTACATATGCCTACTCAGCATCAAGTCCCATTAAGCTCAATGTGGCTTACTTCCAGGTAAGCCTGTATGGGGTTGCACCCTGAGCTAACTGAAACCTTCTCTCTGAACCAGTCCTATAATTAGAATGGAACTTGGTTTACACCAAAGTTTCTCTTGCGCATCTTCTTGTGAGATGTGAAATTTCTCACAAGAAAGCCAAGGCTGGGTTCTTAAGTAACCTCAGTGGCTCGGAAGGTGTAGCAGCACCAAGTTCTTCCTGGGTTGCTGTGGTAATGTTATGTGAGACACCCCAGGCCATGGGGGAAGAACCCCCTCTACTGTTCTTCGTCCTCCCACTCCTATGCTAGTAGAGGAGCCACGGTGTTAGGCTTTTTGTGCATGCTCCCAGGCCTCTCATGTTACCCTAGCAGTGTGGGAAGGAACTGAGCCGCGACATCGCCCATGTTGCCAAGGTAACCTAAAAACCCAGTCCAAGGTGTTAACTTGGCCTGTGCTGATTGAGAGGTCACAACCTTGGCATTAGACCCTCCTGGGGAGAAGGTGCCACAGTTTCACTAATTCACACAGTTTGGTTGTGTTCCTGAGGGTGGCATCTGAATCACATAGCCACCTCCAGAAAACAGTTCATAATCTATTTCTATAGGCCATGAACCCTCCGTAATTTAATATAGAGGAGTCTCATCTTTCACATATCATGCCCCTCTTTCTATCCTACTTGAGCGAGTGTGTCTTCAAGCTGGTATTATCAGAGCTTCCGGCAGGCTTAAAAATATTTTTTTCCAGAGACTAGTGTGTACTAAAGTAACTGTTTCAAAGCCTCTACAGCTGTGCTCCAGATCTTTTTCTCTCCCCCTCAAGTGATGAAGAATGTGATAGGTCTTTCTTAATGATTCAAAGGCCCGTATGTGAATAGTGGAAGTGGAAAAAGGGACACAGCTGTTTGATACATGCCTCAGAGGGATGAATTACATGTGACACACAGTCACATGTCACTTTGCCCTAGTGGTGTTTTTTTAAAAACAAATGAACAAAAAGGAGCTGTAGGAGGCTGCAGTCTTGATCAGAAAACTGCCAGGTGAGAAGAAGGTGGTTAACTCTTTTCCACCAGGCTGTTTCCTCCTCAAAATGGCTCTTTCCAGTTGGTTTGTTTCCCATGGGAGAAAAGATGGCGGGGAGGGGAATGTAAGACTATAGCTGTCTGTGGCTGCTTTTCATTTTAAAAATATTTCTTATTTATCTGTTTTATTGCACAGATTTATATACCACTTTCCACAGATTTATCAAAGCGGTGAACATCAAAAACAATAAACCATAGCAATAAAACTGCACAACAATAAATAAATAAATGCTAATCAGCAGTAAAACTACACATTCTACTGTGCGCTGCATACCCTAGCAGGCTGGGTCAAACTTCATGGAAAGTCTGCATGAAGAGACGGGTCTTAAGAATGGTTTTTGTATTTTGTATAACATATTTAAATGGTTTTTAAATTTGTGAACCATGCAGAGAGCTTCAGCTATGGGGTGGTATAGAGATATAACAAATGCAATGAAAATGAAAAGAAGACGTCTGAACATCAGAACTGTGGAGGCCTATTTGATGACAATTGGTAATGCGTTCCAGAGGGCACTGCAAACCCCAGGAGCATACGGCACCATCAGAAGCACGCTGTCTGATGATCGCAAAGATAAGGCAGAGAAATAAGCAGTGAGGTGATCCCTAGGGTAACCTGGTCGCAAGCTGTTGAGGGCTTTATATGTTAACAATAACAAGCTTGGCCTGATTGCTTAGTGGCAGCCAGCACAGCCAAAATGGGAGCAAAGTTACATGCAACTGCACATCGCACATAGTTTTGCTCTCATAAATACTCAGCTGCCTCAGCTCTGTTTTCCAGGCACTTTGGCTATGCTCTAGCTTCTGTAGCTTAAGCTGATCCTCAAGAACCAGATGTCAATCTGCATTTAGCTAATGTGTAGAAAATATGAATTCTATTTATCTGTATAATCTAAAGAAAACCAGTTCCCAACTTTCCATCATGTTCCCTCAACATCTTGTCACACAGCTGTGTGACCAAGAAACATGTACGGGGGTGGCGGGGGGGGGGAGGTTACAAAGGTGGCAGTTGATTTGGTTCTCAGTGTCTCCTGTTGACTTTGATGGGACAAAGTATTGCTCTGCCTGAGGAACTAGCTTCTGACCATACTTCACACGTACACAACCACGAGGTTGGGCCTTTAGAAACACATATTAGATTCTTTTTCAGGACTAAATGCAAAATGACATATATAAAGGAAATATCAATCTCTTCTTCTTAAACAAGATTACAAGGGTGTGTGTGTTGGGGTTGGATGGAAAATATGTCTATACAGCTTTGCTTGACAATGACCTAAAGGTAACAGGATTTGGTGTCTCCCCCTAAAAAGGTAAAAGGTAAAGGTGTCCCCAACCAGTCGTGTCCGACTCTAGGGTGCGGTGCTCATCCCCGTTTCTAAGCCGAAGAGCCAGCGCTGTCCGAAGACGCTTCCGTGGTCATGTGGCCGGCATGACTGAACACCGAGGTGCACAGAACGCTGTTACCTTTCCCGCCGAGGCGGTACCTATTTATCTACTTGCAATTTCTTGCTTTCGAACTGCTAGGTTGGCAGAAGCTGGGATTGAAGATGGGAGCTCACTCCGTCACGCAGCACTCGGGTCTCGAACTGCTGACCTGCCGACCTTCCAGTCTGCAGTTCAGCGTCTCCCCCTACACCCCCATTAAATAAGGAAAGGGCAAAAGGACATTGTAAGGCATCGCTTGACTCTACATGAACATAGCACTGAATAAGAGCTGAAGTTTGACAAATGTTGATGCATCCAGAATGTTGCCCTCAGAAGGCTCACTAAATCATTTCTCACTTCTACAGCTGAGATGGGTTATCTTCTGTGCCCAAGGCTTATCTTTAGTTTAGCTTATAGCTGCTGCAGAGTGAGGGGTGGGGGTGGGAGGGGAAGAGAGAATTGGTATGTTTTCTGGAGCCATCTAGCACACATGTACAAGCCAGCCCGATGTTTCCCTGCAGCTTAGTCTCAACTGTTTATCCTCAGGACTTTCACAAAGGTTTTGCATGGGACATGTTTCTTTAAAAGATACTGCTTTTCACATTCACTGGGCTAACCTAGCCTCATTTGTAAAGCTATCCTACTACACGTGTCTACTTGGAAGTATGCTCCATTGAATTCAAAGAGGTTTACTTCTGTGTATACATTTATAGGTTTACAGTGCTAACAACCTAGGAGACATGCTGATGCGGCAGTTAAAAAGAGGGGTGGGGGTCAGACAAAACTGGAGAACATCCAAAATACCTGATGGAAAAGAGAGGCAAAATCTCAGGATGCTGAAAAAAAAAGTTTTATTCCTTGAATTAGCCTAATGTGTTTCAGCCCTATACTAACTATTTTGGGCTTTCTTCAGGGGTTAAACCAAGAGAAGAAAGGGGAAATAAAACACCTAAGAACACATCAACTTAAAAAGAGGTACATTTGTTGTAGGTGAAGAAAATGAGCCAATTCACACTTGCATGCCACCCACTTGATGACTCAAAGCTGAATGTGTAAACTACCTCGGTGTTTGAGGTGATGTTTGGAGATATAGAAATCCTCTCTGTGGCCTAAATCTGTGATGCTTCATTTGCAAAACATCTGTACTTGACAGAGCCCATCTAGGATTCTGGGACGAGGGATTTTTATATAATCTCGTAGTGACAGAATTATTGCAGAATATATAGTGTCCTCTATTCTTGATGTCCAGGCTGTGAGCGCCATTTATTATGCAGCTGAAACACCACCTTCCATACTGAAGAGGGAGGTTGGAGGAACTCCAAGGTTTGCAGATATACAACAATCTTCAGAAAAAACCCACCCTAAGGGGAACCCCAACACCAAAACAGCTCATTGAGGACTGAGCATGCTTAGTGGCTATGGAATGCCAGCAGATGGAGGGGGGGCAATGTGACCATAAAACAGGTGTGGGGGGAAGAGGGAATGGAGTGGCTGGGATCCTGACCAGCAACATTCCACACTGCAACATTTTGTTGCAGATCCCACTTGTTTTGTTTTATTGGTCTCATTTATATCCTGCTTTCCCCGCAAGAAACTCAGGGCAACAATATGTGTATTTTGTCTCCCTATTTTATCCTCATAACAACCCTGCAAATTAGGACTGGCTGAGAGATAGGGACAGGCCCAGGGCCACCCAGAGAACACTTTGAGGATTTGAATGGCAATCCAACCCCCCTATTGCATCAAATATTGAGCATTAATATCCAGTATCCTGCTCCAGCCAAAGTCCCTTTCATAGCCTCTTTTGGAAAGAAGCCTGTGGGATTTTTAGATACAACTTTTTTTGGAGTGGCACATCATCAGTACATCCGTCAAAAGTTGTATATATTTTTTGTCCCCTGGGATCACATGCAAAGTGTAGATCATTTTCCATTCTCTCACTCCTGGTAGCCCTGCCTATTTCGAATTTTAAAAATATATTTTTTAATGGAGAGCTGAAAGGCAGACAGTCTAAACTTCAAGCATGTCAGAAGGCTTGTGATTGACCCCAAATATCCAGGAGTGTTTGCACTTCCCTAAAAGGACTTTTACTTATTTACCAAGCTATGGCCTTGAGCTATGTGCTCCTTGAATGGTTCCCACAGTGCGCCTGTTGGTGCCTGCACATTCAGCTTCACATTACCCCTGTCTTTTCATGAAAAACTCCCTGTACAGGAGGGAGTTGGGTACATTTTTGTCTGGGTGCATTTTTGCAAAGAGCCATCAAACAATTAAGCATTGTTCAATCAATTTACCCACTTTGAAACCAATTCATATATTGTGGGGTCTCACAGGTAACACTTAGATGCTTGTAATGAAGATTAGAGTTCATGCTGAATTATGGGAAAAATAGAATTTGGGAATCCAGGCAAAGCTCCAGAAGTATGTATGTGTGTGATAATAATGTAATTTCTTGATGGGCTCCATATGGGCCAGCCAATATATTTTGCTGGCTGAGGTGAAGGATAAAATGGAAGCCTTCCCGTTCCACATACACTGTCAGCCACAGTGATAGTTGAATCTTACTGCAACACTGGCTATGCAACAGCATCCTCCACCACACCTGAGGATAGCAACTTAGCTTCAGGGGCTGCAGCACAGGTTGTGTAGCATCTATAGCTCTGTTCTCCAACACTGCATTGTGCAACACCACATTTGGCCTAACCCTAGGCTCCACCAGAATCCAGAATGGGTCCTCACCCTACTAGGCTTGCCAGCTTTATGAATACCAAGGTCTACAGGCCTTCATGCCTGCTGTGTCCTGCATGACACAAACCAAGCTTTCTCCAAGGTCCTGCAGAGTCAAGGGCTGGGGGTGGGGGAGTGGAGGGCAAGATTTGCACTGCATGAGCTTCAGCAGGTTCAGAGGGCCCAGTTGCCAGAGGTATAGTGGTAAATTCTGAAGTGCAGGCACTCATTATAACGGTCGCCGAAACCATGCCAAAAATGCAGGCAAGCAGTGTTGATCCCCCCCCCCAACGTGTATACGCACACTCTGTCTCTGTGTCACGCACACACAGAGCACAATACCGAATTTATCAGGACAGTCATAGAGAGCTGCCAAAGGGAAATGTAGCGGTTAGAATGTTGCACTTTGGCGGGAGACAACTGAGATTTCATGAGAAAGGGAAAGAGAGGGGTGCAACATGTCCCCAAGCAGCCTAAGACCACCAGCTCAAGATTTGCCCGGAGTTTCTTTTTCCAGCACCAGGGAGAAAACACTTATCTCAACAGCAACAAACTAGTTCTAACAGTTTTCATTTCCATCAAAAGCAGATGTTTTTGTAATGTGAATGGGTCTTAACTGCCCTTTCTAGACCATCCCAACCCAAAATACTTGGCATTACTACAGGGAATCTCACAACATTATATTGCTCAGAGGGAACAGGGAAACCTGAGCAAGGGTGGGAACAGGGAAGCCTCATTGTCCCCGCTAAGCATACAACTCCCCTGTTAAAACAGCTTCACTGGCTTCCAGTCTGTTTCCGGGCACAATTCAAAGTGCTGGTCATGACCTATAAAGCCCAATTTGGCTCGGGTCCAGGTTATCTGAAAGACCGTATTCTCCCTTATGAACCTGCCTGTGTTCTGAGATCTTCTGGGGAGGCCCTTCTCTCAGTCCCACTACTGTCACTGGCAAGTTTGGTGGGAACCCAGGAGAGAGCCTTCTCAGTGGCTGCCCCATGGTTGTGGAACACCCTTCCCAGGGAGGCTAGGATGGCTCCCTCCTTGATGTGTTTTCGGAAGCAGGCTAAAACATTCTTGTTCCAGCAGGCCTTTGGGACATAGTTGGAACCTGGGGTTAAGCTGCTAAAATGCTGTTTTAAAATGCAGTTTTAATGTTTTAATATAATTTTAATTGTATTGTTGTTTAATTAATTTTAACTTTGTATATTTTCATATGTTTTAATTGTATATGTTTTAATTTTTGTAATCTGCCTTGTGTCCCAGTACAGGGAAAAAGGCGGAGTACAAATCATCATCATCATCATCAAAAAGTCCTGGCTCTTTGACCCTGTGAGCCCTGGCTCTATTACCCCACTGCTGATTGCTAATTAGCTTCCATGATGCTGGACAACACTCGATACACCACATGTTATGGTTTGCATGGCATGAGCTGGGCCTGCTCTGACCATCCCCCTGCCATGATGCCACCTGGATGCAGTTGCGACTCTAGCAATTTCAGTGCAAGCCTGCCCACATACCTGCGAGAGTTGCACAAATTTATAGCATGCATTTATTCATTCTTGAAGTGCACAGCCCACTCTTCCAGGGCAGCTTACAACAATTAAGAATAACAAATAAAATAAAAATGAAGGGTGTGGGGGAGAGATACAAAAATGTAGTGCCGCAAAATGTGGAACAGGAGACAATTCAAACCACAGAACAGAACCAAACTCAGCTGACATTTTAAAAGGCCTGGGGAAAATAAATTATTTCTTTACTTGGCACCAAAAAGACATGAGTTGACACCAGGCAAGTCTCCAAGAGGAGAGCATTCCAGAGACAGGGCAACACTGCCAAAAGGCCTTCTCTCCTTTCACCAGGGCCAGCCCAAGATGTTTTGCTGCTGAGGCAGAAGACAAAGTAGCCCCCCTCCCCCACATCCCATCTACAGAAGGCAACCGGACTGGCAGTTGAATCTTACTTCAATGCCGGTTACTCTCCTGCACCTGAGGGCTACCTCAGCAGCAGGGTAGCTTAAGGGGTTCTGCCTAATGGTAGAACTGGCCCAGCCAGTCACCACTCGCTGAACTTCAGAGAGTGGGGGAGTGCAAAGAGGGGCTGCCAATTATGAATATAGTATGCTGGCAGCGTATGTGGAAGTGGGTGATCCTTCAAGCCCACAAACTGTGATAGTTGTCTGCACATATCTGAAGGACCATCATGCAGAAATGGAGCAAACGTCTTTTCTGTTGCTCCATTGAGGTAGGCTAGAACCAATCAGTGGAAATTGCAGGGGGAAATTGCAGATTTTAGTTCATAACGGTAAGAGCTGTTTGGCAGTGCCTCAGGAGTTGGTGGGCTCTCTTTTGCTTGAAATATTCAAGCAGAGGATGGATAACCATTTGCCAGGGATGCTGTAGTTGCATACTGCACTGTAGACCCCATACTGAGAATGGGGTTGGACTGGAGGATCTGTAAGGTCCTCCAGAATCACCTCTCTGATTCTATGTTACGTAGACACATTAAGGCTGCATTCAGGTCACCAAAGGTTTCCCCAATAGAAAAGCTCTCTCCTCTACTTTCTCCTAAAACAGCTCCCACCTAGGCAAGTCACACATTGGCAGATCAGAGCTGTCTAGGATGATGTGGGAACCTTGATGGGTGAAATGCGATCTGAGGACCTTACACTGCCATCTTGTGGCCTGTGAAGCCAAGAGGCCAGCAATTTGTCCATGTACAAAGAGCTCAAGACAAGGGACGGGGGGAAAATTGGTTCAATTCACATTTCATGCAAATGTACCTAATTTTATACTTTCGTACCACTGTATGAACCAAAACTCAAGTTATCCTTCAAAATTTGCACTTCTCCCATTTTTGCAATGGAATTCTCCAACCAAAAATGTGTACAAAAATGCATATATTAGGGAAAATAATGTTCAGAAAATGCAATATATTAGGAAAATTGCTTGCAAAAAGTTGTGTATTAGGCAAAAAAGCATACAAAAGTGCATTAGGAAACATGTGCATAAAATACTTCTGAATTTCCATGCAAATTAAAAAAAAATGTTCTCGAAGTTTGGGACAACTGAACAAGATTGGAAAAATGAGAAACCGAAATGGACAGATTCACACATCCCTACTGTATATAGTTAAGAACCTAAGAACTGCGGGCACAGACCGAGCTGTATTTGGTCTAGCAGCCAGGCAGTTGCCTGTGGAAAGCTCAGAAGCCGAGTGCAATGGAGATAGCCGTCACCCACATTAGGCTTTCAGAGGTATATTGCTCCTGCACATGGTGGTTCCATCTAAATTACCATGGCTAAGAATCTTGATGATCCATCTGCCACAAGCTTAAAGCCACCTAAGCTTTAGGGGGAGAGGAGAGCTGCAGTTCAGTGGTAATGCACATGCTTTGCATGCAAAAGATCACAGGTTTGATTCCTGGCATATCTGGGTAGGGCTGGAAAAGACCTATCTGGAACCCTGGAGAGCCATTGCCAGTCAATAATACTAAGCTAGATTCCCAGATAGTGCCCATCACCATACTTTTTGGGGGGAATACATGTATTTACACTACCAGAGCCAAACTGAGTGTTTCCGTCTTAACCTATTTTCCTATTCAACTGACACTGTACAGTGTAGGGTTTTTTACTGCGCCGTGCTGCAGGGTGTTCTACCTGTCACCGTGGTTCTTTGTGCAGTTTGAAATGAATTCATGATGTGTACAGCACCATCATTCCTAAAAGCTACTTAGAGCCACTGAATTATTCTCATTATTATGTGAAGTAGGAACCAGTGTGACATTCAGTGCTTTTCTACTGAGCATTCAGGGACTTTCATACCAGAGAGTATACAGCTTGAAAAAGGGATAAGGAAGAGGGAAGACCATGTTTCTTTTACAGCGTGACTCAGTTAGACTTCAGGAGACAACACCTCATTTTCTGACCCGACACCTGGGCATTGTTACCACCATACACTGGCTGCTTGCGATAATTTATTTTATTATTGCATTTATATCCCGCCTTTTTTCCTCTTGCAAGGCACCCAAGGCGGCTTACATTATCCTCCTCCTCTCCATTTTATCCTCACAACAACAACCCTGTGAGGTAGGTTGGGGTGAGAGTGTGTGACTGGCCCAAAGTCACCCAGTGAGCTTCCGTGGCCAAGTGGGGACTAGAACCTGGATCTCCCAGCTCCCAGTCCAACACTCTTGCCACTACACCACACTGGCTCTTGATTGGTTGCTTGAGTCCCAGTTGTGGTCACCACATTTCTTTACAACTCTGCAAAAACACAAGCAAAAGACAAAGGGCAAAAGTGACGTGTGCCTCATGATGCCACTGACACTAGCCCATGTGTTCCTAACATGGCTGTCTTTTGCTGCAAACTTGCAGAACCATAAAGAAGTGTGGGTGGGGGATGACCCCGCAGTGGAAAAGCTGTTTATACTGATTGAGGATGCTTCCAACTTGATCCCAGTGTCCTACAAACATTACATCTGTATTAACACATAATTTGAGAGATTGTTTACATTGTTTACTTCGCTTTGCACACTTTTAATGGGGAATGGAACACTAAGTCTGTAAAAGAAACAAAATGGACGTTACATTGTTGTAGTAGATGTTATGCCCAGTCCTACAAGGCTGTACTTAACTGGTACAGCTTCCTGCAGCACTGAGATATAGAGTTATCCTAGCAGTGGAACAGAATAGTATTCTATTGTTAGAATAACTGCATTTTGCAGACCTTGTAATGTATGAGATCTGAGCTGTCACATACCTGTTGGGAGAAAGGGTGAAGGGACAATGAATAATTCATACATGTCGGAATGGTTTTCAACAAAACAACATCTGTTTTTAATAATTCATGCTATTTTATTAGGAATAAGTGGCAAAGATCAACGCCTCAGCAAGTATAACAAATAATAGTCTCTGGGTCTCATTAGCATGAATTCCCACTGAACATTCTGATCCAAATTCAGTTTTAAATTACATTTTTTGGATAATTAGTCAGAAGGCAATTTGTTAAAAAATGGGGCAGTTTATGCAGTAAGCTATAAATGGGTGTGTGTATTCTGTGGTTTTGCAGCTGCATTGCTTCTGTTAGTGAACAGGAGAAGCTAAAGCGCGTAACACCACTGTCCCCCTCCCCACAAAACCTTAACTAGGCATACTTCAAGCCAACCATTTCACACACAACTTCTCTATGGCAAATCCAGGTTTACTGCTGTGTATGGACTCAACCGGGAACTTCAGCCAACCCAGACGCTCCAATAAGTGTACCTGTATGATACAGGTGTTTTTGCAAACACCCCTACCCCCAATTTGTCACTTTCACACCTTACAGTTTTAGGTGTACACCTAAGAACGGGAATGAGGAAGTCCTTAAGGGCCATAAACTTGCTTTCTATGAAAAAAAGCGACTTTATACCATTGATCCATCTTGCTCAGTATGGTTTACATCAGTAAATCCCAATCTGGTGTCCTCAAGATGCTTTGAATAACTCCCAGTATTCCTGATCACTGGCATGCTGCCTGGGGCTGATGGGGGTTGAAGTCCAAAACATTTGGAGGGTCCCAGATAGTGGAGGATGGTGGCTCCGATGTCAGTGGGTCGGTGAATCCGCTCTGGGTTTCAGGCAGAACCAGTCAGAGCTCTAAATGAGCTATCCAAGGTGCTCCTTTAGTGTTCTGACTGGTTCTGACTGAAACCCAGAGCAGATTCACTGCCCCACTGATATTGTAGCCACCAGCTGCCTCAGGCACCAGGTTGGGAGAGACTGGTGTGACAGAGCTGGAGATGATTCTAGCCCCTTTATGCAACAACTCCCCCACCCCACCCCACCTTCCAGGGCTCAGATTGAATGCTTTGGTGGTGGACTAAGTGGTTAGGCCATGTGGAGAGATAAAACCCTCAACACTGGGGTCTTGGTCAGGAACCTTAATCACACCCATCTGAACTAGAAGAAAACCACACTTATTGTATTAAAAAAGCTTTTACAGAGACAGAAGAAAAACAAAGGATACATTTAAACAAAAACAAACCTAAGTCTTTAACTGTCTAATTTGCACAGGCTCCAACTTACTCCTACACAACAGTCATCGGGGAATGCTTCACAATCCACCACCTCCTTGTAGGGAAGAGAGCCAGGGTCCAGAACAGTAGCCTACCCAGCTACCAACAGACCCCCCAACCCCAGTCTCAAAGGAGCAGGAATTCCACATTCTTTTATCAGGGCTAGGGATGTACAAACTGTGTAAAATACACTCCTTCTATGTTTCACGGATTGTCAGGTGCCTTTGGTTCCATCGTCCGCTCACAGATGGATGCGATTTCCCCCCCCCCTGTTATGAGGAAAAATATGCAAATAGTTACGTAAGAGGTTTCGTAAGAATTTACATAGTTTACCGTAGTATGTAACATTTAGTGTATCGTCCCCCATTCCATTCAACTTTTCCTCAGCAGAAACTTGCGTATTTTCCTACAAATAAATATGCGTACATTTCGGGAAAGAAAAAAAAAGTATCTGAAAGTCCACAGACACCGCACAACCTGAGGGGGTCGCTCTGCGACATATTCCATAGGTTGGATTCTTAGAAATCCAAGCTCATTTTAGCCTGTTTCAAATTTCTCCAGCATCCCTATTCAGTCCTTGGCCCAGTTCCAACAAGCCAAGTCAAAGGAGACTTGATAGAAGTAGGCAGCCCTATGCCACATCCTCCCACCCAGAGAGAGGGGGTGTCCAACCTCGTCAACACTCTCTTCCAACCAACCAGGCTTACACAGCAAAATATATACTTAAAGAACATTAATAAACCAAAAGCTGACAGGTAAAAATTATGCATAATTTTAACACTTAAAAATACTAACAATGACTGAATCCTCTAAAGATATCACATCATAACAAAACTTCCAGTAATCTTTTAAGATATAAATAGTAGGAATACATAATAACAGAATTCCAAAAGTTAACACTTGAAGGGTTCATCTTTCCAAAATACTAAGGCTGTGCACTGCTTCGGCCTGAGTCGAAGCAGGCTGCTTTGGGTCACTTCGAGCCGCTTTTGAGGAGAAGCAGAGGGGAAGAAGCAACCCGGAGCGGGTCACGGGCTCTCTGAAGTGCCTTGGTGTGCTTTGGAGCTTCAGCACCCCCGGCACAGCTGCGACGGTGTACCTGAGAGCTGCCCATCACTGTCACTGCTGCTGCTACCTCTGCCACTGCCTCCACCTCTGCCGCTGCCTCCGTTGCCGCTGCCTCCATTGCTGTTACTGCTGCCAGCTCCATTACTGCCACCACCACAGCCTCCGTTGCTGCCTCCACTGCCGTGCCACTACCACTGCTGCCGTCGCCAGCTCCTGAGGCCTGCACGTGAGCCAGCTCTTATCGCAGGGAGTCGCCATTTTAAAATAAAAAGGAAGTTCCAGGAAGTTGCCATTTTAAAAACGTTGTAAACAACTTTTAAAAATGGCAACTACCTGCAAAAAGAGCCAGCGCACGTCCAGGCCTTAGGAGCTGACGGTGGCAGGGGAGGCGATGGACGAGGAGGTGGCAGCAAGGTAAGGAGCATCTTACCTTGCATGGGGGCATCAGTGGGGGCCCGAAGTGAGATTTGGCCATCCGAATCCCACTTCGGTTTCAGGGCCGAGTCAGGTCAGGGGCCCCTCGAATCAGCCCGTGCCGAATTGGGCCCGCCTCCAAAACCACAAAGCAGCTTTCAAATTGGATCAGGAGGTCCCTGCACAGCCCTACAAAATAGGCTTTGTAATCAAATTTTACATTAGGGAGAAGAAGGGAGCCCAGCAGCAAAGGTTTGGCAAATAAACCTGAAGGAGATCCAGCTTTCCCACAAGAAAGGGGTATATAAAAGGACAAAGGATTCCTCCCGATATGGGGGCAAACAGGGCAAGATTTACAAAAATCCTTGACACTCTTAGCCACTGAGGATGCAATCCTGTGGAAGTTTAGAAAGAAAAAAGCCCTACAATTCCCAGAATGCTGGGAGTTGTAGGACTCTTTTCTATCTAAACATGCATAGGATTGTGCCCTAAGGGACAGTATAAATTCTGAGTTAACCTCTCCCAGCTTTTCTTCTCTCTCTTATGGACACCAGAAGCTGTCAAATGAGCAAGATGGAGAAGAGGTTCCCAATACCTTCTGGGTACTACTAATTGGAAATGCTCTTGCCAATCTGATACAGACCCCTAAGGGAGAGATTGGCAGTACTCCTTTCCACACAGACCTGGATCTACAGGTTGTAGAAAGATTGGAAAGGGCCTGATGAGCTGCTTCTGTGAGCTCCTAGAAGCTCTCATCCCTCACGAATTCTTGCCAAAACTGAGGGGAGCCGATACGGTTAATGAGAGAAACATCAGCATCCACGATCTCAAGGTCTTCCCCCTCCCCCTTTATTTATTGATTTTACAAATTTCTTGGCTGCCTTTCAGAGCAGAAGCCCTCCCAAGCGGGGGGGGGGTGTGTGTCACAGCAATAAAATACATAAAAGCAGTTAAAATATTAAAAATGATAAAAACATAAACACAATAAAATAGCAATAACAGCAACAATGAAAGCCGACAATAAAACCAGAAGCAGCAACAACAGCAATAATACCAACAACAGCAGTCAGCAAGAGAAGGCCATGGTAAATTAATACATTTTCAAGGCCTTCTTAAAAGCCTCCAATGACGGCACATGGTGGACCTCTGGTGGCAACTTGTTCCAAAGGTGTGGGGCCCTCTCACATGTGGTCACCCTCTAACTGCCGTCACAGGTGGGCAAATGAGAATGGCCTCTCTTTCTGATATGGGCAGGCTGATTGCAAGTGGATTCTTACCTGTGTTTGATTGTATTCATTCTGAGTCTTCCACCATTTGCGCTCTAATTGTTGACACAGTTGTTTCATCACCCTCAGCTCCTCCGAATACCAAGGAGCTGGCACAGTTCTATGATTAGGCTGAGGGTGTTTGGGAACGATCATGTCGATGGCCCGGGTCATCTCATTCCAAGCGGAGACCAAGACCTTGGCAGGACTGCCGGCTAAGCCTGCAGGAAAATCCCTGAGAGACCTAAAAAATCCATCCAGATTCATCAGTCTTCGGGGGCAGACCATCAAATTTGAAGCCCCACCCCTGCAAAGGTTACATGTGGCCTGAATGTCAAAACTGATCAGATAATGATCTGTTCATGTCAAAGGAATCACTACTGGCTCCACAACTGCAGATCATTTTCTCCCAATTCAGCGCAGAAAACCAGGTCCAAAGTGTGTCTTACCACATGTGTTGGGCAAGATATTATTTGAGACACGCCCATGGTTGACATGGCGGCCATTAAGTCCTGAGCCTCTCCTGACAAAGTAGCCTTGGCATGAATATTGAAGTCCCCCAAGACCATAAGCCTTGGGGTCCCCAACATCACATTTGAGACCACCTCAGTCAACTCAGGCAGGGAGACGGTCTCTCCCACCTCTTTCTCTTCCTCCTCCCAGGTGGCTGCTGCTCTACTAACCCCCTCTTACTGATAAACTTTCTGCACTGGTGGGGATATCTTCTAGGCCTAAAGCAGAATCAGCAACCCCTGGAGATCTCTTCTCCCCAATTCTGAGAAAAATTGCTCCACTAAATCATTCCCAATAATAACCGACACAGGATTCTGAGAGTGAACAGCCACCTCTCAGATCCCATTTCATCCTCTGCATTAAATTAGGCCAGTAGCTTTAGGTAAAGGCATAGTAGGGCTTCCAAAAGCACTAATTGAAAGAAGAAAAACCTCCCTGGCAAAATCTGTCCATCCCCCAGCAAATCACAGTGGATACTAGCAAGTTGAGCCCCACTGTCCTCCAACCTTGATGGGGCTTGGCATTCACCATAGCACACTCCCTGTAACTAGCTGGAACCTCACTAGAGGATGCTGTCTGAAAGAAAACACAGGAATAGGAGGTGCTGCATTTACAATTGGCAGAGCATCAACTACTGACTGCCCCAATGGACCTGTCCCAGATGAATGAAAAGCAGCCGCTGCGCCTTCTGCCTCCTGAGCGAAGGGACTCTGGCCTGACGAAAGAGCTGGAATCCGTCCAAAAGACGCAGCAGTACAGAACTTGCACAGGGCTCTGATGCTAACCAAAGATGAGTGTCAGCTGCAGCTGGAGAAACCCGAGAAAACAATTGCATCCTGGGAAGACGGAGGGCAGGAGTTATTCAGCAACTGGGGATATTCTCTCTTTAGATGTCTCAGCTTCCCACAGTTAAAGCAGCTGGCACTCTGGGCCGAACACCACAGAGCAGAAAGAGGTGGGCACCCAGCCACACTTGGTGTCCCTTTGCTGGCTCGCCTTCAAGAGTCTGAACGCTGCTCACCTTGAGTATCACCTAACTCCCCTCCTTGCCTAAGAAGAGGTTGTCTGCTGCTGCCCCTTAGTTGGTGCAAAGCCAGTTGGTCAGGAAACTGAGCAGCCTGAACAATCGCGCATGGAGTTCTATGCAGGATTAGCTGCTGTAAATCCTCAGAGATTCTCCAGAAATTTCCAAATTAAACAGTACTTCAAAAGTGGCAGCTTTTTCTCCTTGTGGCTTACATTCTCAGGAAATGCTCTGAGATCCCAACTTGGAATACGTTTTCTCCTCATTCTTTGTAAAAGATCAAAAGCAGCAGCAGCTCTGCTCTGCTCTGGAGTCAGCCCAAACCTCTCCTGAGCCAATTGTTTAAATTTACTGTAATCTTTAGTGTCCTCATCCCGCATGTCCCCCCAAAGTGCACTCAATTCGCCAGAGTAGGGGGTGAAGCCACACCATTCTCTGCATGCCTGGTATATTCTGTTCGATGCAACTGCATTCAAAGTTCTTCAAAAACGTGACACAGTCTCTTTATGGAAAGTCAGGAAAAGCTGAAGATTAGGGTGAGATTGAACCATTGGATTTGCAGTTGCCATCTGCTGTTGTACTCGTGCCAACTCTTATTTGCATCTGTCACATTTCTCTCTCCTGTCTTCTTTGTTGTTCCCTGTCTTCTCATTCATTCATTCAATTTCAATTTTGTTTCTCTTTCTCCCTCCTTTCCCTGCACTCATTTCTTTCTCTTTGTGCTACATACTCCCTGTGCCTGAGCATGAATTACACCATCTAGGAGGAGCTCTCAAAGGTTCCACAGGGCTATTTCCCAGCCCTACCTGGAGATGCAGGGCATTCTACCTAGCACCTTCTGCATACAAAGAAGGTGCTCTGTCACTACAGCCCTTCCCCAGATTCAGATGATGCTGAACTCTTGACACAGCATCGAATTCCCCATGTAGTTATAACCCCCCAAAAAAAATTTATGTGCAGAAGTAGGGGCATTGATACAAGGCTGGAGCTTCCTTCTAAGCTCTCTGCAGCAGCAGAAGCTCCTGCTGTGTTGACTTCAGAAAACAATTTGCCACGGCTCTTATGGACGCATACATACCACGGAATACATGCCTATGCAATTGTCATGCATGCTCTACACACTGAATGATATCTCCATGAAATGCTTTCTGTATAGGAATATTGATCTGAACCAAGGTGAATGACTGAATCTTTCCTTCTCTTTGCTTTGGACAAGAAACAGATTCTGCAGCTGTCAAAAACACCCTTGGAATACTTGATCCTTGCTACACTATGGTCAACCTTCATGAAGCTTGACTTAGGCTGGGTCTTTCTCCTACGACAACCCTTTCAGCTTGGTCATTCCAAGAGAACAAGGTAAGCAAGCTGCCAAATGTGGTATCATATTAATGTCCTCCCAAACAGGCAACACACACACACACACACACACACACACACGTGATAGTCAGATTGTGCGACTTCATCACCACATTTAGCATGGGAGGGTGGGGTGGGGAAGAGTCCCTTCTATGCCATCAAGTACAAGAACAAAAGCCATCTGACAGAACACCACTGTAAAACATAGGAACGTAGGAAGTTTCTAGACAAGACTTTGATCCTATCACCTAGAGTCCCTTCTATGCCATCAAGTACAAGAACAAAAGCCATCTGACAGAACACCACTGTAAAACATAGGAACGTAGGAAGTTTCTAGACAAGACTTTGATCCTATCACCCTGCCTCATTCCCAAATTTTACATGGGCCCACACATTGTCATTTTCCACCTGTACCCACCCCGTGTTCTGCTACTGCTGCTTCTTCAATCGTTTTTCTTCACATGGAGAAAAATCCATTATGGAGAAAAAGATGGAATAGCTGCACAAGGCCTTCTCATTGGTAGCATTAGGAGCCCTCTGTCTGGAAGTACCTCTACAATCAATGAGACCAAGGAAAAGTGCTGGAGCACTCAGAGAGAGAAAAAAGGCACACCCCTCTGGGAGGCTGTGAGAAGGGTCCCACACATTCTCACTGAGAATGGAGCCAGTCCCAAGGAAGTATTTTCAGACCCACAGAGTTCACACGAGCTCTGAAGTGAGACCAATGAATATGGACTCCCAAAACCTGGTGGGTGGATCCAGACCAATCTGAATTCTACCCCACTATTAGAAGGAGGGGGAAGCACAGAGCAAGCATAGCTCCAGCAAACAAAGTGAGGTGGGTGGCTACTAAGGAGAGGGTCTTTTCAGTGGTAGCTCCAGTTGTAGCCTGGGGCCTACACTGTGGCCTTTTCAGCACCAGGTGAGGACTTTTTCATTTTCCTAGGCTTTTTAAGTCCTTCAGATTTGTTTTTAAATGTGTTATGTTTTCAGATTTTTACATCACTACCGGTGTTTACTCTGGTTTTATTCTATTTTAAATGTTTAAAGGGGTTATATTATATTTTATCATGTTGCATTTTTGGCTTTTAATTTTTGTGAACTACCCAGAGCATTGGCTATTGGGCAAAATAGAAATGTATTAATTAATAGCTGAACCACTTGGCTTCAACCTGCCTGTCCTGAATGCCTTTCTGAATATACCCAAGCAATAAGACACACCACTAATGTATTTTAGGTATGAGCCACACACACGGTTTCCTGTTTGGAGTGATATAATTTATTCATATAATCCACAAATAATTAGGCGATTCCTCAACTTCAATCTTGCTATGCAAGCATTTTCACAAACTACCTATAATTATCAGAAGGTAAAAAAATACCATGGGTATGAAATGCCATGGTAAATACAATTTGATATAGACTACACATGGTATCAGAGGTGCTGGGAGCTGCTCCTTTGCAAGCCCATTTTTTAAAAAATGAAATGTGCGCATGACCGTTGCTATATATGTGTGCATCTACTGATCATTTCAACAGGGTTTGCACAATAAAGTTTCATGCAGAATGTTCATATTTGCTTCTGCTTCTTTTTAAAATATCACTTTTTCCTATGGTTAACAACCAAAGTTACTTCATTTCTTTTATGCCGGCTTGTTAATTTATTCCTCTTAGTCCTCACAGTTAGGAACAAGAGTTGACAATCCACACCCAAAATTCAGTACTTCAAAAATGAAGAAAATATCGATTTTTGGTTTTGCTCCCCTAAAGCAATCCGGCACATACACACACACCATCAATTCATTGTTGCATTTTGACAAGCAGAAACACAAACCATTAACCCTGCATTTTCAAAGCAGCGTGATTCAATTTAGCCATGACAGTATGAATAGGGTGGCTGAATTCCAATGTGAACTTCAGAGAAGATAAATCCTCAGATACTTGTTCCTTATCACTTTGCTTTTTTTTGTCTTTGCTTTCAACGCAGTCAATACTCTCAGATTCATTCAACTGTCATGCTTCCACCCTGTTAGCTTAGCCTCATTATAAATTCAGTGTACGTTAAAATCACTCCCACAATTGTATCATAAACTTTACTAATTACTTTTCATGAAGCATGTACGGTTGCATGAGGGGAAAAAAAAGTTTACTTTTAATGTATTCGGTCTGCATTAGGCTCAAGTCACATATACGGTCTTCTAACTAATGTACAAATGCAGGGCACAATCTAGCTGAAGTGAGTGCTTTTCAGTTCCATTGACTTCACGCACTTGTCATTCAGATCAACGGAACTTAAAAGTGTTTCATTTTAGCTGGATTATGCACATTTTGATTTTTTAAATTCATTATCATAAAACAAAACAAGTTAAAATTCTTCCACAATACAAGTTTTTCAACTCAAATATTCCACATATACAAAAAAGACCCCCACAGATAAATACAGTTCTTTAATTAAATGCTGGATTATGCGGTGGAAAGGCAGCAGTGGGGAGGATGGGTAAAGAGTCTAAAAAAAATAGAAAAAAACTCATATGGGACATCAATTCAAAATGTTTAACACTGCAAAATGCCGCAATATGAGCTCTCCATTTTCATGACAAAACCCCTCCAAAGGAGCAGTATGAGGAGATGCCAGAAAGAGAGAGATGAATACTGCACCAAGAAAGCATGCATACAATCGCTATGGTCATTCAATACATTAGCGATTTATCTCTAGATGGTGGCATAACACAAGAATGAGGCAGTTTTCAGAACAAACCAAATCGATGGCTACAGGTTGATTAAGCTTTCTGAGGCAGCGAAGTGCGGGCACAGTGCCATATCCGGATTCTGGAGCTGTCTGAGGATTCGCTTGTGGAACTTCTCCCGCACACGGTTAAATTCCATGATATCCAGGGGATCCTCTTCAATCCAGAACTTATGGAATTCATGCATCAAGTAGCCTAAGAGAAAAGAAGTGCCCAAGTCCAAGTGTTAGAATATGATCT
The DNA here is from genome assembly GCF_057233095.1 of Heloderma suspectum. Lineage (NCBI taxonomy): Eukaryota > Metazoa > Chordata > Lepidosauria > Squamata > Helodermatidae > Heloderma > Heloderma suspectum. Next base: position 29,991,556 of record NC_139460.1, on the reverse strand, counting down.
CCCTTTGCCCATAAATAGCATCGGCTACCACCCTAATAACCCAATCAGCGTGTGTTTCAAAACTGAAACTTTTACATCTGCTCTGTGTGTCTGCACGTGTGTCTGCGTGTGCAAAACTAAGCGTCTGCCATTTACATTTAAGTATTTCCATGCTCAAGTACATTGTTTATGTACTGGTGCTTTATATTAACTTTACTGAACAGCACCTTCTTTTTAATATTAGCCTTGCAAAGTATGCATAACCAGCAAGTCACCCATCCATTAGTAGGACTACATGTAGAAATGCAGCACTAAAGATTGGCAATGGCTAAGCAAGGTGGATGATTGTCTGCCTCATTTCCCTTCTTCATTACCAGCTGGCTTATCCTTCTCCTACTTGGCATCATCCTCCAGATGTTTTGGAGCACACCTCTCAGAATTCCTGACTACTACCCATGCTGGTTGGGCCTGATGGCAGTTGAAGGCCAAAACATCTGGAAGGCCAAAACATCTGGAAGGCACTAGGTTGGGGAAGGCTGTCCTAGTTTCTCCAACCTTAGCCCTCACTTTCTTCAGGCCTCATCTCTTGGTTTCATGTCTCACCCATCTCCTGTCCACTGCCTCATCTGCCACCCCCCGAGACCCAGTCTGCCTTTGCGGCCTTCTTTATTGTCCATTCTGAGGCCACTCCAGTTGGCCCTGCCCCATTTTCCCTCCCCTTTGCTCCTCCTTCCTCCATTCCTCTTTCTCTTGGTTCCTTGTGCCTGCCGGTGGTCTTCTCTTTGCCTTCAACCCTTGCCTCCTTCCAACCTCTCTTCCCTTTGGTTCTACTCAGCCAGAGCCTTTTATTCATTTATTATATTTATATAAAGCCCATTTGCCAAAGCTTTTTGTAAACCATTAAAAACCTTAAAAAATGCAATATTGTACATAATATAAAAACCATTTCCACATGAACATATAAACACACACACACACACACACACAGAAATTCAGGATCCAAATTAAAAACCTTATCATATGCTGCCAAATGCCTGGGAGTAGAGGAAGATCTTAACTTGGCCTCGAAAAGATAACCATGTTGGCGACAGGCAGGCCTCACATCAGAGGGCCACCCCTGAGAAGGCCCTCTCCCTTGGTGCCACTTTCTGAGCCTCCTTCAGAGTAGGCACCTGGAGAAGGGCCTCCAATGATTAGAGCAGGAGTTATGTAAAGATGCTGGTAGAAGAAGAGTCCTGGTCTACTGACTGCTGAAGTCTCAAAAGCACTCAAAACCATATACTGAGGTAGCCTTGTGATTTTCCCCACTTAAGGGTTTTGGTAGGCAGGCAGGCAAGATTAGAGATTATAGTGTATGGCTGTATCTAGTACATATTGCTAGTTCTGACCTATAAAGCACCTTGTCCAGGTGACCTCCGTTATCAGAAGTACATTATTCAATCATAAGGGCGGCACCCCAATTATGCATGCCCTTCCCAAAGAGGCTTGCTGGGCACTTACATTTCAATCTGTTCTGCGCCAGGCAAAAATATTTGCATTTACCCAGGCATTTGAAATTGTTGCCATTTTTAACCATGCTTTTAAATATAATTTTTGCTGTTTTAAAATATAAACGTTGATTGTACACCACCCTAAAATCCAAACAGGATGGGCAGTACAAAACAGTTCTAAAATTAATGCATATATACATACATTCTGTGCATGTATGCATTTATTTTACAGTCTTTTAAAATGCACGCATACATACACACACCTGTTAATATTTGGATGTAATGCCATATTTCAACATTTAACACTTATTTGATATTGGTTGGTGATATGCTTAATAATGGTTTTTTACAGCATACATAAGTGGGACCTGGGCATCTGAAAGACCACCTGCTCCCCTGCGAACCTTTTCCACTGTTAAAATCTTAAGCAGAGGTCCTGCTCCAGGTTGGGAGGACCTCTCTTTGGGAGAGAGGTAGGTAGCTATCAGGGATCAGGGCCTTCTCTGTGGTGATGCCCTGATTTTGGAACTAATTTCCCATTGCTGTGAAATTCCACACATGCCTCACACCCAGCCTATTACCCTCCCCACTGTTTTCTCAATAGTACCTTATCCTGCGTGCACTGGCAAAACAGTTCAGGAAGAGAAAGTGGAGATTCAGATAGACAGATATATGGACATAGAACATAGAAGAGAGGTTTACAGATACTGGATCACTGCCTTTCCACTAATATCATTCGATTACACACATATGTGCTTCTAACCACAACTAAGCCGGGAGAATTATCAACAACCTCCGATATGCAGACGATACCACCCTAATGGCAGAAAGCGAAGAGGATCTAAAGAGCCACTTGTTGAGGGTGAAAGAGGAAAGTGCAAAAGCTGGTTTGAAACTCAACATTAAAAAAACTAAGATCATGGCATCTGGCCCCATCACTTCCTGGCATATAGAAGGGGAAGAAATGGAAGCAGTGACAGATTTTACTTTCTTGGGCTCCAAGATCACCGCAGACGGTGACTGTAGCCATGAAATTAAAAGACGCTTGCTCCTTGGGAGGAAAGCTATGGCAAACCTAGACAGCATAGTAAGAAGCAGAGACATCACCTTGCCGACAAAGGTCTGTCTAATCAAAGCTATGGTTTTCCCAGTAGTAATGTAGGGCTGTGAGAGCTGGACTATAAGGAAGGTTGAGCGCCGAAGAATGGATGCTTCCGAACTGTGGTGCTGGAGAAGACTCTTACGAGTCCCCTGGACTGCAAGGAGGTCAAATCAGTCCATCCTAAAGGAAATTGACCCTGACTGCTCATTGGAAGGACAGATACTGAAGCTGAAGCTCAAATATTTTGGCCACCTAATGCGAAGAGAAAACTCCCTGGAAAAGACCCTGATGCTGGGAAAGACTGAAGGCAAAAGGAGAAGGGGATGGCAGAGGATGAGATGGCTAGATAGCATCACCGATGCAATGAATATGAACTTGAGCACACTCCGGGAGAGAGCGCAGGACAGGAAGGCCTGGCGTGCTATGGTCCATGGGGTCACGAAGAGTCGGACACGACTGAACGACTGAACAACAACAACAACAACTTCTCTAGAGGAATTGGCTGGTTCTCTAGAGCAGGGGTGGGCAACTTGTGGCCCTCCAGATTTTCTGGCCTACAACTTTCATCATCCCTTACCATTGGCTATGTTGGCTAGGGCTGATGGGAGTTGTAGGGCAAAATATCTTTAGAAAAGCTCTGTGTTTCTTTATTCTCCCACTCTAGTGACACAACTGGGTCTATGAAAAAGATGGCTGACACATCAAAATTCAAAGAAGAATACTGGTTAATCTGGGATTGTTGGCAAGCTAAAGCCCTATTCAGGTGTTCAGGATCTGTGAAGAATCTATGTGTGAGTTCTCTAGCCCCTCACCTCCATGCACATTTCCATGGGCCTGCATTTGTGGAGGGTGATGTCTGAAGAGGAGAGCCTTCTGCATCCGTGGAGGCTCTCACAAAGGGCTGGATGAGCCTGATCTCATCTGATCTTGGAAGCTAAGCAAGGTCAGCCCTGGTTAGTACTTGGATGGGATACCACCTGGGAATCAGGCTTCCTGCACTGAGCAGGGGGTTGGACTTGATGGTCCTGTAGGCCCCTTCCAACCCTAAGATTCTATGCCCACCCATGCTCTAGGGAAGCTGGCTTAGTCAATAATATTTCTTAGCATTTATACAATGTTTTCACATGTTCAAAGTGCTTTCCACATATTCTTTCAGTAGTCCTTTAACTGCCCAGTACAATAGGCCAATATGATTTTAAGGAGTGACTTGAACTGGGGACTTCCTAGCTGCGAATCCCACTTTTTAGACACTATGCTACACCAGCTCTTGTATAGTTAAAGATGATGGATTAACGATGCAAGGTATTTTAGCTATTTCATTTTAGAGCCACCCGTGTAAGCACAGAACTGCTCCTTCATTCAAAATGAATAGGAAAGCCCTTGCCAACAGGGGAGATCTATATGCTCGCGTCTCCACTCCTACAAGACATCGTTTTTTTTCCTTCCTCACCCTCTACCCCTTTCCTAACTCTCTGGAATCTTTTGAAACTTTTAAACTTTGAGGCTGGGAGGTATTCCAGTGAACAATGTTCAGAAGATGGAAAAGTTGAAAGATTATTAAGGTCATCTCAAAAGCTGTTAACTTGTGAAAAAAATGGGTATGGGAGGACATGTTATATTACTTGACCTCATTTTTGGAAGTAAGTTCTCAAACATATAGACTGGAAACCAAAGCTGTTCCCAAACCCTTAATCCCAATAACAAGCTTAAACGGGAACTCAGTTTACAAGACTAGCACCAGTGTCATTTTAAACTGCTTTCTGTGCAAAATCCACACCACTGTTTTTGAATGTGGGGAGTTTAAAAGAACAGTAGGACAGCAACTTTTGAACAAGCAGTTTAAAAACCAGGGGCACGCACAAAGAGTGTACACAGGAAGCCCCTTGGATAGTGACCATACTTGGGAATCTCAGATTTTAGTACTAAGGGTTTTATGCAATGCTAGTCCTATTTAGTGTAGGCCCATTACAATGAATGGGGCACATGTTATACTAACATTAGACAATCCCATATCAGTTGTTGTTGTTGTTCAGTCATTAAGTCGTGTCCGACTCTTCGTGACCCCATGGACCATAGCACACCAGGCCTTCCTGTCCTCTGCTCTCTCCCGGAGTGTGCTCAAGTTCATATTCATTGCATCGGTGATGCTATTTAGGCGTCTCATCCTCTACCGTCCCCTTCTCATTTTGCCTTCAATCTTTCCCAGCAACAGGGTCTTTTCCAGGGAGTTTTCTCTTCGCATTAGGTGGCCAAAATATTTCAGCTTCAGTATCTGTCCTTCCAATGAGCAGTCAGGGTTGATTTCCTTTAGGATGGACTGATTTGACCTCCTTGCAGTCCAGGGGACTCGTAAGAGTCTTCACCAGCACCACAGTTCGAAAGCATCAATTCTTCGGCGCTCAGCCTTCCTTATAGTCCAGCTCTCACAGCCATACGTTACTACTGGAAAAACCATAGCTTTGATTAGACGGACCTTTGTCGACAAGGTGATGTCTCTGCTTCTTACTATGCTGCCTAGGTTTGCCACAGCTTTCCTCCCAAGGAGCAAGCGACTTTTAATTTCATGGCTACAGTCACCGTCTGCGGTGATCTTGGAGCCAAAGAAAATAAAATCTGTCACCGCTTCCATTTCTTCCCCTTCTATATGCCAGGAAGTGATGGGGCCAGATGCCATGATCTTAGTTTTTTTAATGTTGAGTTTCAAACCAGCTTTTGCACTCTCCTCTTTCACCCTCAACAAGAGGCTCTTTAGATCTTCTTCGCTTTCTGCCATTAAGGTGGTATCGTCTGCGTATCTGAGGTTGTTGATAGTTCCCCCGGCAATCTTAATTCCGACCTCTGATTCTTCCAACCCGGCGTTTCTCATGATGTACTCTGCATATAAGTTAAATAAGCAGGGCGACAATATGCAGCCTTGTCGTACTCCTTTCCCAATTTTGAACCAATTGGTTGTTCCATGTCTGGTTCTTACTGTTGCTTCTTGGCCATCGTACAAGTTTCTTAGGAGACAGGTAAGGTGGTCTGGTACTCCCATCTCTTTAAGAATTTGCCACAGTTTGTTGTGATCCACACAATGAAAGGCTTGAGCGTAGTCAATGAAGCAGAAATAGACGTTTTTCTGGAATTCTCTTGCTTTCTCCATGATCCAGCGAATGTTGGCGATTTCATCTCTAGTTCCTCTGCCTCTTCGGAACCCAGCTTGTATTTCTGGTAGTTCTCGGTTCACATACTGCTGAAGCCTAGCTTGTAGGATTTTGAGCATCACTTGCTGGCATGTGAAATGAGCGCAATTGTGCAGTAGTCTGAACATTCTTTGGCGTTGCCCTTCTTTAGAATTGGAATGTAAACTGACCTTTTCCAGTCTTGTGGCCACTGTTGAGTGTTCCAAATTTGTTGGCATATTGAGTGCAGCACTTTAACAGCATCATCTTTTAGGATCTTAAATAGCTCAGCTGGAATACTGTCATCTCCGCTAGCTTTGTTGTTAGTAATGCTTCCTAAGGCCCACTTGGCTTCACTCTCGAGGATGTCCAGCTCAAATTCAGTGAGCGCACTATCATGGCTATCAGGGACATTAAGATCTTTCCTGTATAGTTCTTCTGTGTATTCTTTCACCTCTTCTTAATCTCATCTGCTTCTGTTAGGTCCCTGCCTTCTTGGTCCTTTATCATGCCCGTCTTTGCACAAAACGTTCTCTTGATATCTTCGCTTTCTTGAAGAGATCTCTAGTCTTTCCCATTCTGTTGTTTTCCTCGATTTCTTTGCATTGTTCATTTAAGAAGGCCTTCTTGTCTCTCCTTGCTATTCTCTGGAACTCTGCATTCTGTTGGATATATCTTCCCCTTTTTCCCTTGCTTTTCGCTTCCCTTCTTTCCTCAGCTACTTGTAAAGCCTCATCAGGCAGCCACTTTGCTTTCTTGCATTGCTTTTTCTTTGGGATGGATTGATCTGCTACCTCCTGAACAATGTTACAGACCTCCATCCATACTTCCTCAGGCACTCTGTCTATCAGGTCTAATCCCTGAAATCTATTCGTCACCTCCACTGTATATTCGTAAGGGATATGATTTAGGTCATACCTGAATGGTTTAGTGGTTTTCCCTACGTTCTTCAATTTCAGCTGAAATATTGCAATAAGAAGTTCATGATCTGAGCCACAGTCAGCTCCAGGTCTTGTTTTTACTGACTGTATAGAGCTTCTCCATCTTTGGCTGCAAAGTACATAATCAATCTGGTTTTGATATTGACCATCTGGTGATGTCCATGTGTAGAGTTGCCTCTTGTGCTGTTGGAAAAGAGTGTTTGCTATGATCAGCGTGTTCTCTTGGCAAAACTCTATTAGCCTTTGTCCTGCTTCATTTTGTACACCAAGGCCATGCTTGCCTGTTATCCTAGTGATTTCTTGACTTCCTACTTTAGCATTCCAATCCCTATGATGAAAAGGACATCTTTTTTTGGTGTTAGTTCTAGAAGGTGTTGCAGGTCTTCATAGAACCGATCAACCTCAGCTTCTTCGGCCTCAGTGGTTGGGGCATAGACTTGAATTACTGTGATGTTGAATGGTTTGCCTTGGATTCATACTGAGATCATTCTATCGTTTTTGAGATTGTACCCCAGTACTGCTTTTCCCACCCTTTTATTGACTATGAGTGCTGCTCCATTTCTGCTAAGGGATTCTTGCCCACAGGAGTAGATATAATGGTCACCTGAATTAAATTTGCCCATGCCTGACAATTTTAGTTTGCTGATTCCCAAGATGTTGATGTTCAATCTTGCCATCTCATGTTTGACCACCTCCAGCTTACCTTGATTCATTGACCTTACATTCCAGGTTCCTAAACAATATTGTTCTTTACAGCATCGGATTTTCTTTTCACCACCAGACACATCCACAGCTGAGTGTCCTTTCGGCTTTGGCCCAGCTGCTTCACTCTTTCTGGTGCTACTTGGAAATACCCTCTGCTCTTCCCCAGTAGTATATTGGACACCTTCCGACCTGAGGGGCTCATCTTCCAGCGTCCTATCTTTTAGCCTTGTGATATGTTCCATGGGGTTTTCTTGGCAAGAATACTGGAGTAGGTTTCCATTTCCTTTTCCAGTGGACCACATTTTGTCAGAACTCTCCACCATGACCTGTCCATCTTGGGTGGCCCTGCACGGCATAGCTTATGGCTTCACTGAGTTATGCAAGCCCCTTCACCACAACAAGGCAGTGATCCATGAAGGGGCCCGTATCAGTTAAAGATAAAAAAAAAAAAGGTAAAGGTGTCCCCAGCCAGTCGTGTCCGACTCTAGGGTGTGGTGCTCATCTCCATTTCTAAGCCGAAGAGCCAGTGCTGTCCGAAGATGCTTCCGTGGTCATGTGGCCAGCATGACTAAACACCAAGGTGCACGGAACGCTGTTACCTTTCCCGCCGAAGCAGTACCTATTTATCTACTTGCAATTTCTTGCTTTCTAACTGCTAGGTTGGCAGAAGCTGGGACTGAAGATGGGAGCTCACTCCGTCACGCAGCACTCGGGTTTCGAATTGCTGTCCTGACCTTCCAGTCTGCAGTTCAGGTCTTAACCACTAAGCCACCGCGGCCCCTCTACCAAATAGTTTAAGTGTCCAAGGGAGGAAATGAAAAAAATGTATGATTGCCCTGCCAATATTTTTTCCAGTAACTTCAAGACCAGGCAGGATGTTCATAACTGCAAAAGAAGATCTGAGTTACGTGTGTGTGAGTGTGTGTGTGTGTGAGAGAGAGAGAGAGAGAGAGAGAGAGAATGAATATATTATATATATAAGCGCGCGAACATCTGGAAAGTTTATATAAATGTTATAACCTTTGCTTGCCTGCTTGCTTTATTTAATATCTCACCTTTCTTCCATTGTGGAACTGAAGGTGGCTCCATATGGTTCCCAGGTGGTCTCCCCTCCAAGCATGGACCAGACCCAGACCTGCTTAGCTTCAGCACGGTGGCTGCCTCATGTGCCTTCAGACTATGCCCTTTTTATAAAGTCTGTGTACTGCATGTTCCATTTTGAAACAGTGCATCATTCCTCTGTATCCCCCCAGAGTTTTAGATAAACAGTGAGTAGTAGTCCAATTTACTACATTGCCTGGAGCATCAGAAATGCTAGTTCTGTACTGAGGACAGTGGCCAAGTTCCACATGGGCAAGCACGATAAAAGCCAAAGGGAATGGACAAATGCAAATGCACATGCCGGCGGAATTTGACCTAGTAATTGTAAGGCCAAATTAGTCCAGCTATCATTCGCTCCCTGAGAACAAGAGCTTGCTGCAATTCAGACACACTGCCTGGAGGCATTTAAAAAACAACAAACATTTCAATGGCTTCTCTTCACCACACCACATCCTCCACTGCCAGCTAATAGAAACCAAAAGTAAATATGGTGAGAGCAGCTTAGAAGTGCATCTATTTTCCCTAGAGTTCCTTTTAAATAAAGTCTCACTCACCTGGGCTCAAATCCTTGTTCACTCAGAGCTTTACAAGGTGGCCTGGGCCATGACAGTATTCTCTAGTATAGGATCCCTAACCATGAACTGGGATTTTGAACAAATGATTTTGAGATTGTTTGGGATAATACATCACATACACATATGCACAATCTTTTACAGTGTTAGGATGTAATCTTTTTTAAATGGTAAAGTAACAGTCGATCTATCCTAGCTGCCTCTGTTGAGCCTAGATCATGGGCAGGCAACACAAGGTCCATGGCAGCATGCGTTTCCCCAACCATTTTTGGGGGCCCCGCTGCCCTGCTGCCACTGAAATTTGTCAAAAACGGGGCTACCTTCCTATAAAAGAAGCACAATTTTGCTTGAAAAGAAGGTGCATGCTCCACATACACCTTGTTTTAAAGAAAAATCTCATTTGCCGCTGCCACACTACTAAAGTTTCAGCAGCATAATCAGTGGCACAGTGGGAATTTTGATGGCAGCTGGAGAGAGGTATGGCCTCTGGTGGGGGAAATTGGCCCCTGGACCTGCTGAAGTTGCCCCTGTGGTCTAGTTCTTCCTATGTCTTGCAAGGGCCATATCCTTGCAGAAACTGTACAGAATGGAACAGGATGGGGGAATATGGAGTAGGAAGAGTTGCATGAAGAAGAGCATTTCTTGGTGGTGCAAATGGAATAGCACCACCTGGTGGGCGAGGTCTAGCACTGGCAAATCAACACACAAGCTGCCTGATGCCACAATTTGTGCAGGTGCTCCAAAACGGCTTTAGACCGGCTTTCCCAACTTGGTGCCCCCCAGATGTGTTAGACTACAGCTCCAATAATGCCCAGCCAGCATGCCCGATAGCCATGCTGGCTGGGAATTGGTCATGCTTTCTGGGAATTATGAGAATTGAAGCCCAACACATCTGGAGGACACCAGAACTCCAAGGTTCACAAAGGATTTGAAAATGTTTAAAAAAAACACGTAGAAAACTTGCACCTGGAGTCTGAAGGCCACTTCATAAATGTCATTTCCCTGCATGAAGCTAATCTCCTTTTAGGAAGTAGTATGTAGAAAGTTGGGGTGGACTAAAACGGCTCTGTTTCACTACCCCATTTACAGGTGAAATGTAAAGACAACAGCAACTTTTTGTCAGGGGGAATCTGTGGGGGCGGGGGATGAGCACAAAGCTCACCAGTGCAACTGGTGCTGTTCTCCTTGCTCACAGCCACCATTTTCCCCCAAAAGCCCCCAGAGTGGTGTTACACTGTGGTGTAGCATCACTGTGACAGGGACATCTTGGGGGGAAAACTGTCCTCCTTCCCCTCCGGCCATTGCCAAAGCTCAAGCTGGAAGGTTCTCACTTGGGAACTTTTGGCTCAGCACTAGAATCATGCTCAAGGGAGCTAATGCCTGCATGTGCAACTGCATAGAGATCCTTGGTCAGCAACTAATTATTAATTTTTTTCCACCATTTTTTGGATTTATAGCAACACGTTTTATAAAGTTCAGTCAAATACAGACATGTTGATATATAGATGACAACATGCTCCATCTTAAATGAATGTGCTGGGAGTTTTATATTGTGGCAGTCCTAGAAAAAAATAGTGACAAGGGGCACCTTTCAACATTTTCCTCCTAAACTGGGACTATATTTTAAGTTGAGCTTGGGCTCCCTTAACTTCTAAGTGCCGTGCTCCATCAGGGAATCTGTCGTCTGTCCTGGGAGTCAGCTCAGGCAAGGAGGCTCCGTGTGGTCAAGATGGCTGAGTCATATCTTGAATTAATGTTACATTTCAGGACCTTGGTCAGCGAACTTGGAGCCAGAGAACTAACTAGTTACTCCAGCAGAGTCTTGAGAGCCACCGGCAGGTTTTATAATCAGCCCAGGAGAATCTCTCTGGAAACTCCTTCCCTTCAGGTTCTGCATCTGGCTGTTAAAGGGCCAGCAGCCTTTTCCTGCAGGTATTGACTTCTCCTAGGGAATGATTCTGGCTGAACATCAGGAAAAACTTCCTGACTGTTACAGCAATGTGACAATGGAATCAATTACCTAGGGAGGTGGTGGGCTCTCCCACACTGGAGAGATGAAGCTGGTCAGGGATGCTTTGACTCAGATTCCTGCACTGAGCAGGGGGTTGGACTTGATGGTCTTATAGGCCCCTTCCAACCCTACTATTCTATGAATCTATGAAGGGGAGAAGGGGGGGGACCAGTTGGGGACTGTTCCCCATGCTCTCTTTGTTCACTAGAGGAGTCCAAAGTCCACTCATCAGAGGATGATGGCAACTTCTGGGGGTTGTGTGAACAAGACATGGGCTCCAAGTCAGTGGGCCCTGCTTCAGAAGGACCAGGAACTGGTTCAGATGCCTCCCCAGAGCCACTGTCACTGAGGCTCTGGGACACCAGTCCAGAGCCAAGACACCAGGAGCATATTTAGGTTCTGCAAAGCCTATGTTGCTATTCAGGAGCACAAGGTTGATATCTTTGCCTGCTTCAGTCATGCATTATTTGTGCGTGGGGGGGGGTATCTTGGGATCAGGAGTTATGCTGGGGGTCATATGTATGGGAAAAAATGTAATGTATGAAAGCAACCTTGAGCCATCGAGAGTGTGAGTTGCTAACAAAGTTGAGATCAATTCATTTGTGACAGACTGAGTGGGGGTTTAGTCCTGGCTGGGCTGACTCCTGATACTGCACCACCTGAGGCTAATTATGGCATTTTGAACATGGGTGGGGATGGGACACCAGGGATGAGCAGCGAGTCCAAGCCACAGAGCCTGCTATACAGTGTGGGAGAGAGGGGCAGGGAAGAGTGAGAGCTGGAAGCTTTGTTTTCCTTGGGATTGGTGGAGGTAACAGTGATAGGGAGAAAGGTTCATTGAGCTGGGGAGGAGGTGTATTAGAAGAACATAAGAAGAGCCCTGCTGGATCAGACCATCTAGTCCAGCATTCCGTTCACACAGTGGCCAACCAGCTGTCGACCGGGAACCCACAAGCAGGGCATGAGCGCAACAGCACCCTCCCACTACAGAAGACGTGACCTCTGTAATGAGCTAGGCCAAGGTTGAAGCTGGGAGATATTTAGCTCTCGTAAGGACTGCAGAGATGCTAAATTAGCTGAGGGATCTTATCAGTAAGGGAGTTTATCACAACACTGTTATCACCAGTAAACCCCCCCCCCATGCTAGAATAAAAGGGAAAACAAAATCAATAAGCAAAGTGAAATAAAATAGTATGGGGAACAGTATGGAAGATCTGCTGAAAGATCTTGGGTTCCAATTACTTTATGGTTGTTTGGAAAAAGTAAACATTTGCAATGGGAAAAGGGAAAGAGTTTATTCAGTCTGAGAATATCAGTTGCCCTATAAAGCAGAGTCAGCTATCTATTTTTGCTGCACGTCGGTCACCTCTAGGCAAATGTCAAATTTAATTTCATTTAGGGATGTGATCAACCAGTGGAACCTATGCTTTTATAACTGATCACCTGCAGTGATGTTAAGGAAAAATATTACCAGCACAACATACACAATTCTTTTTCTCCCCCTCCCTGCCTCCCCCACACACTCACTCTACTTACAGAATGTCTGCTGGAAATGGGATAATGTCGGAGCTTCTGGAGCAACATTGTAGAAGTGTGTTTTCAGAGCTCCACTAACAAGCAGGTTGTATGCAAGGTCTGTTATGTTAATGCCAACAATAGCAAAAGAGTACCTGCAAGAAACATGACAAAGAAATTAAAAGATATGGAAGGGACTAAAGTTGATGGAAGAATTGCATCTAGAAAATCCACAGCATAAACTTTTATCTAAAAGCAATACTGACCGCAGTGTCAATTGTTTTCTATGTTAAATTGTTTCCGTCGTTCGAAAAAGTTCAGATTACTTCTCATTTCATTTGTAGCTATATGGCAGCATGAGAATCTGCCAAGTCTTGGGAAATGCACCTCTGCGGTTCCACTACAGTAGCATCAATGCAAATAAATAATCTGTGGGTCTATTTTTTTTAATCATAGGCAATCACCAAGAACGCAGATGTAAATAAGGTGAACTGGGAGTGAATTATACCAGGTTGCCAAGGGTGCAGTAAGATTTACATTTGTCTGGGGTACCAGTTGATTTTCGAGCAAGCCTTACAAGGGATAAAGGAACGAGGTTCTGATTCTGCACATGGCTCTCTTTCAGGTCTTCTTAATAGCAATTCATCACTGACGAAAGTGTTCTATGAGGATGTGTTCTACCATTACAAAAATATTTCCTTGGTAAAAGTTCCCTTCATTTTGAGCAGGCATGGGGAACCAGAATGGGTAGAAGAAGGGGGAAGATGACTGAGGCTGCAATGCCTGAAAAGAGACATTATTTCATATCGAGGCCTACGGGATAGAGGGTGAAGCAACGGTACTCTGACAGACAGGATGTCTCCCTTGCCATTAGCACCCTCCCACCCCTTGAAGGCAAACAGTTCACAGGCTATTGCCAGAAGAGCCACAGTTTGCAGATACCCATGGAATTGCCTGCAACAACCACAGGCAGCAGCTGAAACTTTCCAGCCAGTCCATACAAAAAGGGCTCACAGGAAGCTGCCTTATACCAAGTCAGACCACAGGTCCATCTAGCTCAGTCGGTAGCATCCAATGCTAGTTCCACGTAGAGCAGACCCATGGAAATGAATGAGACTTAAGTCCCATTCATTTCAATGGGTCTACTCTACATAGGACTAACAGTGGATAATAACCAGTATTGTCAACACAGACAGGTAGCATTTCTCCAGGGTTACAGGCAGGAGTTCTCTCAGCCCTACCTGGAGATGCCAGGGATTGAACTTGGGACCTTCTACATGCAAAGCAGAGGCTCTACCACTGAGCTATAACCTCTTAGGAAAGGAGGAAGAAGGGGATGAATCAGCGGCACAGCCACTGCTGCCACACAAGTGTCCCAGGTTCAGAATAGGAAGCACAAGGCAGCTTCTGTGGAGCTGCTCAACAATCATACGTGGAGATCCCCTCTCCTGGTCCTCGAATTCCATGTTAAAACTAGCTGATGACAGTCAGCATGAAGCTTGGAAAAATCTCTAGCCATTGCTGGTGGGGGCTGGCCACTCTCAACCCTTTGCAAGACGCACCAGCGCAAACACTTGTTTACATGGCTGCAGCTAGAGCAGACCCTAAGAATCAAACCACTTAAGACTGAAATAAATCATTCGAAAGGCAAATAATAACAACAACAACCTTCCACCATTCTATGGGAAGTGTGGTGGGCCCTAAGTAGAGATGGGTGAGAAATTTGTTCAGCTTGCATCTGAATGCAAATTTACCTAATTTTGCACTTTTACACCACTATGCAAACTGAAACTTTATGGTTTTTTGGAAATTCACACTATTCCAAATTTTATAATGGACTTCTCCAACTAAAAAATGCCTACAAAAAAGCACATACTAGCGAAAGTAATGTTAAAAAATGCATTGCGTTAGGAAAACTCACTTACTAAGTATGTGTATATTACGCAAACATGCATACAAAAATACATGCATTAGGGGAAATGTGCAAAAAAAAAGCTTATGAATGTCCCTGCGAACATTTTTTAAAAAAAATCTGTGTAGGGCAAACCAAACTTAAGCCTGAGACATTCTCAACATTCAAGACAAGAATTTTCAATGAATTTGAAAAATGAGAAAACTGAAATTGACAGCTTTTCTAGTCCTCAGTAAACATAACAAAATTACCAACAAAAAAAGATCAGCAAAATGATATTGCTACATTGGAATTTTACACTTACCCAATGGCTTTATCATACTTTTTCTTCTCCCACTCCGCCTTGCTGAATTTACTGGGGGGAAAAATTAAATCAGATGTTACTGTACAAATGCAAAATGGATTCTCTCTGCATAATAATCATTATCCAGAAAAGGTTGATCAACTTGGTAGCATTTTACTCTGACTTTGGTGAATAGAATGTTTGTATTCTTTTAAACCCAAGCAAATGCAAAACCTCTGAATCCAGCTCAGCTCACTTGCCTTATTCCACTATCACTATAACATCCTCATCAGCGCAATCTAAAAATTTAGTGTGACTTCAGTATTCTCGCTGTCAAAGGCAATTTATTCTCTGTGTGCTGCCTTAAAAAAAGGAGGAGGAAGATTGGGCAATTCTGTTACACTACGGAAGACGGGAGTAGGAATCTGTGGAAAGCTCTCTATTTTTTTCAACTCTGAGCAAGGTTGACTGTAGCCTTTGATATTCTATATAACAGATTTGACATAAATCACTGGAAACAAGCCTGAGGAACTAACACTGCTACCGGAGTGAGAAGATGAAAGGAAAGCATATTGCCTTCGTGTCCAAACTTTCTAAACACTTGGGAGCCAGTTCACACAGGGCTCGGCTCAGCATAAATGCCATATGCATAGCAAAACATGACATTGGCCTAGGGGTGGCACCTGTCCTCCCCACCATATATAATCTATGTCATCTGAATCCCCGAAGTGTAGGCTCTAATGCACTCTCCCCAATCTGGTGCCTCCTTGATGTGTCAGACTACCACACCCATAATCCCCAGAGAACATCGCCAATAAAGAGGGCAAGGTTATGGAAGGCTGAATTAAAGCCCTATCAATTTGATCCATCCCTGCTGAAAAAAGGGGGCAGATCATAGTTGGGATCACTCCTGAGTCCTGATTGGCTCCTCCTGCCAGTGGGAATGGCTAAACAAGCCAGAGTCTCTCCATCCTTGGCTTAGTTAGTGTGATGCACAAACTGGTATTCTGGCTTGTCTCTCCCCCAAGCCAGAGTTGTAAGCCAGGGTTGGATTGTTGGGGGAGAGACAAGCCAGAGTTCCTGATTCAGATGACACACTAATCAAACCAGGGAAAGAGAGTTCCTGGCTAGTTTAGCCACTCCCACTTTTTTAGTCACTCTCCCTAACATTTGAGAAGGTGATCAAAACTGTTCAAGCAAGCTTTTGGAAAGAAATGACAACTACAGAGGCTGTTTCTTCTAATTCTGATGCTGTCTTTAATGCAGACTTTGTTAGGCACTAACTTTTTTGATGAAAAAACAAGATGTAAACAAACAAATGTACCCCCCCCCCTTTTTGTTTGTTTTTAAAGATGCACACTTTCACTTCAGCAAATAAAAGGTGGATGCGAGGACATCAGCTGACAGGCACCACACAGGAAAAGTCAACAGGGCAACTCACACCACACATTTGCAAAGATGCATAATTCATATCCAAACTAACATTGGGTTTAAATGTATTTAAATATCACATCTAGATCTTGGCCTTCTTCCAAGGCACTGAGGGTAGCAAGTTAGCCTTTGGTTGGTTACTGTTTACAAGCTTTTCAAATTGTTTAAATTATTTGTGATTGTATTTTAACTGTACTTTAAGCAGGACTTTTTCTCTCCCTCCAGCCAACACCCTCAACATTTCACAGCTCCTAGAAGCTACTCAGCATGCTCAGCCATGATGAGGTTGCTTTTTGTGTGCATTATTTTTGTTTTGTTATGGACCAGGACTCCGAACCTGCGTCCTCAGAGGATTCTGCCCCTTGTCCTCAAAAGAAGAGGTTCCAGAGTTAATGGTTCAGGGAGAGGCCTCAGCTATGGAAAGGCTTCATGATGCTTTCACCTCCCTGGGACCCAGTTCTCTAGAAAGACCTTGGCGTTCGGCTCCCTTGTGTCCAGAGGAGGCTGCATTACCATCACCAGACTCTGAAGACAAAACTAGCATGCCACAGCCACTCCCAGACTGTTTCAGCCTGAGGTTGCTAAAACAGGCCAGTCCACTTTAGGAGGTAAAGCCTCAGTCAATACGGAGGCAGGGCCAACAAGCCTAAATGCAACCAAAGTCTTATTTAAGGCTCAGACTTGCTCTGCCCCTTGTTGAAGCAACATACAGACCACCGTCTGTTCTAGCCTCATTTGGAGTTTTCCAGGGTGCTGACCTATTCCTGTCTAGCTTCCTTATGAAACCTGACCTGTAGAGACCTCTGTTAAAGATAAAACCCATGTTTTTATCTCCTTTAGTTTACAAAATAATATATTTCTGCATACCTGGGGAGTCTCCTGTATATGCAGGAAAAACACTACCTGGTCTGTAGGTGGCCCTGTTTCACTGTCTACCTGGTAAGCATTCTTACGGCAGAGGAGGACTTGAACCCAAGTTTAATACACTATTAAGCTACAACCCACTGCCCTGATCTCCTTGTCTTAGAGCATGATCTATTAATCAGGCAAGCTACAGGCTATTTCTTAAAATAATCTATGATAAGAACTATATAAAGAGCAGTATATTATTTAAATACATACATCCATGGTTTATAGATTACAGCCCTCATGTACCTATAAAGAAATGGATGTTCCTATCATTCTGGGTAATACAGATCCTTGAAACTTTGCTTTCTACATTTGGTGCTGCTGCTGCTACTGAAGAAACAATGATAGGCCCTCCAGATTTTTCATAGATACCAGAAAGTACCAAGCCGTAGAAAGCACTCTTACCAGCAGTAATGAATGCCTACCCAGCATGAATCCTACTCCAAATATTAATATAGACACATTACATTTCATATCACCACCACCAGCATCTCAATAGCAACCAAAATGTACTCTAGAAGATGTATGCCTCTAGAATTATTTCTGTCTCCGGTGGATGCTTTTTAATGGAAAATTGCATGCACAGTCACAACACAATACCCCAAAGAGTCTCTAGGGCAAGCACACAAAGAATAATAGGAGGACTTGCAGTGCCACAACATCCCCATTCAGAAAATGGAATTAGGCTTTGTCCAGCACTGTGGAAAAAACAGTAACTCATACAGTCCTGAGTTCCAAAACCTAATCACCAAGGGCCAAAGTGCTCACAATTCCATATTTTAATTTTTAGGTGGACTTTTCCACCTAGCACAGATTTCAGGGGAAGGAGGGGCCGTTTATCACAAATGGCAACAAGAAGTTAAAACTGGCTGCCATGCCACAACTTGCAAGGAAGAAAAAATTATGTGAATAAATACGTTTTGACACGGCATTGTTTAATTTCTCCAAAGCACTGCCACATACGTACATAATATGGCCTAGCACATTGATATGGTTTATAGTGCAATGTTGCAGTTGTGCTTCAGGATAAACATCTGCCAGGAACTTACCTCTGGGAGCAATTCTGTGAATAAACTAGTTAATCAGGGCTTGTTGTGGCTTACGTCTGGGCAACTGGGTTAGCTACATAGTCCTAGAACATGTCCAAGATTTCCCATGTTCCTGATTTAGAGCTTCAGTACTAGGAATGGGTTAGAAATTTGTTCAGTTTGCATGAACTTACCAAATTCGCACTTCCTGAACCCACACACAAAATGGAATGCAGTTATATGGTGATATCTGCACGGTTGTGATGCAGTTTGCAAATTTTAAAATATGCACAAAAAATGCATATAATGGGGAAAGCAGCAAAAATGTCATCAGGTTGCCACCAAATTTTGGCGGCTAACTATGATGAAAGCTTAACAGGGACAAATTTAGCTTGGAAACAAGGGGAGAAGAAAATGGTCCTGGAATCTGTGAAGTTGCCCACTCCTGATCTAGTCCATCTCTCTAACAATGAACCAAGAACCTGGTAGCCTTCAGATGTGTTGGACTGCCAACTCCCACCATTCCAGTTCTCATACTTAAAGCGATAGAGCTACATCTGGATGGCACTTGGTTTTGGGAAAGCTGAATTAAAGGCTTTGCTAAAGTGTTCCCCAATGCCATGGTAAGGTTAACTGGCTGAAAGGAATCTTTGAAGGAGATGGGTGGGAAGGAAGAAGCATATTATGGGCCTGTAACAGCCTTCCCCAACCTTGAGCCCTCCAGATGTTTTGGACTTCAACTTCTATTAGCCCTGTCCAGCATTATCAATGGTCATGACTGCTGGGAGTTGTCTAAAACATTTGGAGGGCACCAGGCTGGATAAAGCTGAGCTATAAGAAGAAAGCTAACTACTATATGTTCCCCAGAAAATCCAGTTATAAGGCACTAGCTCCAGCCTGCTTCTCCAAAACAAGAGGCAAGCAGATCCACTAGCTCTCTTCTGTTAAATGGCAAGCTAGGACACTTCCCATCCAGTAGACATACTTAGGAGAAAGTGGAGGGCTTTACCCAGTAGGTTACAGGCCTTCCTCACAAGTAGATCTGCGAGGAAGTCAGGTGGGGAGG
This sequence comes from Heloderma suspectum, assembly GCF_057233095.1. Lineage (NCBI taxonomy): Eukaryota > Metazoa > Chordata > Lepidosauria > Squamata > Helodermatidae > Heloderma > Heloderma suspectum. Next base: position 29,972,350 of record NC_139460.1, on the reverse strand, counting down.
AAGAGAACTCACAAGCACATACACAGACAGCAGAGGATGGGTGAGGTTGGTAGTATCATTGAGTAAATAAAGATAACAGGCAAGAAGTGCTAAAATGCCATCTAGTCTAACCCTCTGCTCAACACAGGAAAACTAGAGACAAATCATCCTCAACAGATGGCAATCTAGTCTCTGCTTCAAGACATCCAAGTGACCGAGAACCCCCCTCCACAGGTAAGTGGTTTTATCGTCAAACTGCTTTGTTGTTAAGACGTTTCTCCTAACGTTCAGCCAAAATCTACCTTCCTGTAACTTAAGCTCGTTAGATCTAGTCCTGCCCTTAGGGGCAGCAGAGAACATGTCTTTGCCCTCTTATGTGGCAGTGCTTCAGGAATTTGAAGAATGCTGTCATGGCCTCTCCACCACCCCCATCTTCTCTTCTCCAGGCTAAACATACCCAGTTCCTTCAACCTTTTGTCACAGGGCTTATTTCTTAGACTGCTCTCCTCTGAATGGGGAAGATGCATTCATTCCTCTCACATAGATCTGCTTACAAGGAAGGCTGCAGCTTGCCCCTTTCTTTGTGGGATCCACTCTGTATCTGCACTGCCCCATCTCCTAGAATACAGTTTAAATCTGCTACAAAACTCTGTTTCAAGGCTTATAAAATGGAAAAGGAAAAAAAAATACCTTAGCTCCTCTTTAGTGACTTCCCTTCATTGTGAAAGATGAAAAAAAAAGAAAGAAAAAATAAGTGGCTTTAAAAAAAATCAATATAAACATGGATCAGACTTAATGTATTTAACAGTAAAATAAATATGCAGAATATGTAAAATCTAGGCTCTCCAGTCTAAGAAACAGAGTTCAAGAAAGACAGAGTATCTTGCATATTAACAGTAAAAGCAATGCAAAATAGTTGCTAAAGTGATTTATTTATTAGATGCTGCTTCTATTTCCAGCTTCAAATGTTACCTGTATTTCGGTTGAAGAGAGTCAGAGAGGATCTGCTGAGCTGCAGCAGCATCACGTTCGGCAAAGTATCTGGAGGGGAAAACACATTTCAGACTTTAATAACACCTCCCAAAAGAACTGTAGGTGCATTTCCCCCATCCCATGGAACTGTACGCAGAGACCCTGTTCATACAAAATAAAGTAACAGTGCAATCTTATACATGCCTACTCAGATATAAGTCACACTGAGTTCAGTGGGATTTTCTCCCAGACAGGTAGTTAAATTGGACATGTAATCCTCTTCATGTGGTGCTGTAGCTGGTGTGTGCTGTTCCCCTCGGCGTAATACATAACTCAGTGTGTGAGGTGGGCTCGTATATTCTAAATAAATATATACATAGCAGAGACAAGGAAAAATTCTGGCAGTTAATGCAGTGTTTCAGAAGTTATGGGATTACCTATCAATGGTAAAATTAGCACAATGTGCCAAAAACCAAAGGAAAGAAAAAGAGAAAACGGCAGACTGGATACTTCTGTTAATATTCATTAAGGTCTCCAGTTTTTAAGTAAATACAAAACATTGTTTTAGTTGGTTGTGAAATAAATTGTTCATAAAAAAGGAAGAAAATAAATTATTTTTCAAAAAGAGGGATGGAATTGAAATAAACCGAGGTGGGAAATCTCCAAGCATTTCAAGAACAGCAATTGATACGAGTCAGAAATGTATTGGTGGAAATGTAACTTGTTCCTTTTATACTCAATCTTTAAGAGAGACAAAAATATACTTACAACAAGTTATATAACCCCAGGAGGCCCATTCCTCTGAAATCTGTTTTAGGATCATCACCTTGGAAACCAATTTCACACCACTGCTTGGAAATCCGAGCTTCCAATGGGGAATTGGGTTTCAGCGATTTCCATAGCTACATGAGGGGAGAAAGAGGAAGTCATAGGTACATTACAACCCAGGACGTCTGTGGACTGACATTTCTGAAATCAGTTCTCTACAGGCTTCACCTTCATTGTTATGCACAGCATTCAGAGGAGCCTGAGGCAACATGCCAAATAAAGATTGAGCAAGAAGTGCTCCTTTGACACAGCAGGCATTTCAAACATGGCCGCTGGGAAATGCTGTTTGGCCGAAAGTAGAAATGGCGCAAAAAAGCTTAACAGGGACTCATTGTGTATATTCATTGGCTCTATACAGACCCCTAAGCGGTTTATTTAGTTGTAAATCTCAGTGTGGTTCCAAAGCACAAGGCGATTAAGCCTTTTTGATTCTCCAAACGTTGAAAGAATTGTTTTCCCTTATGCCAATTTCACAAGGGCACAACAAACAGAGGCGGAAAGTAAAAATAAAACAGAGACCCATAACACTGACATAGCACTGCCTTCTGAACAGAGTAGTATCGGAGACCTCTGACAAGTCTGAGGCATCAGCTTCCAATTGCTAGAATCCTGGGCAAATGAATGCTTGGGGTAGTTTTCTGCTCTAGAGAGACACAACAAGAAACCCTGCAAAAATAATACTGATAATTCACTCAGCTAATTTTTTAATTGAATGTGTCACTGTTATGTTTATACTATCAGTTTAATATGTCTATTTTAATTCATACAAGTTGCTGTGCTCAATCAGGTCAAGAGTCATTTAATTTAATCCAGCATTTTGTTTCCAGTCAGATTTCCCCATCCATCTGTCTGCCCCCGCCCCCCGCTGCTGCAGGATACTCCTATCATGTGTCTTCTGTGTCAGGTATCATTTGGCCCAGATATTCCCTAATAAACTGGAATTGACAGGCCGTTCTCTCAGTAAAACAAACATCTTAACAGTATGAGCTGTTTGACAGAATAGCAGACTGCCTTGGGAGGAGGTGGGCTCTCTTTTGCTGGAAATATTCACACAGAGGCTGGACAACCATCTGTCAGGGATGCTGGGCTTGCATCTCACACTGTAGATCAAGCTTTGAGCAAGCAGTAGGACTAGATGGCCTTCCACTCCACAACCAAGCCTTTTGACGAGATTGTGAGTGCACTGTTTTATCAGTGGTCTCTGGAAATCTAAAAAGCTCCTTGTAATGGTGACGTGATTGTGTACCTTCAGAAGCATTTCTTCGTGCTGGGAATCTTCAGAATCATAGGGCTCTCTACGCAGTTTTTCAACCTCTGCAATCAAATTCCTGTACCCTACAATCTGTAGGAGGCAGGCCTGCAGAGATACACCTAGCCTAGAGTAAAAAGACAAACAAAACAACAGTGAGTTAACACACTGCATTCAGCAGCTTGGCTCTGCATGATTGCAATTACCACAGTATGGAGCTACACCCTGTTCCTCTTCACCATGCAAAGTGCATTTATTGAGACAACATGGGAGGTTGCTCAAAAATCCAACTTTCTATTTCATCCGTATTGTTTTGCCTGCACTAGTAGCAACGAAGAGAATGCTGCCACCTCCCTAAGATTATGCCATTTTTAAATCTGCCTTTGGGAACACTACTCTTTGCTGCTCTCCCCCAAGCCTTCCCTTCTCAGGAGACCTGCTTCCGTCCCCACCTAAGAGGCGGATAAAAAACCTGGAGTGGGCATGTGTGTGTTTGTATTTGCATGCGCACATGTGTAAAAGGGCTGTGTTTTCCAACTGTGCATTATGCTGGCAAAGGAAGTCGCAGCAGTATTTCATTTCTCAAATGCCACTGGAAAAGTAATGAAAGTGCTACTATAGATGCAGAGAGAGAACTGGCATCAGGGCTTTTTCACTCGGAGTCTGTTAGCTTCTGTCTATCCTGTGACAATTCCAATGAACAGGTTTTACATCTGTTCCTATTCTTGTGGGAATCACAGCATATTAGCGCTGCACAGTTTTTCCAAGATGTACCATTTCCCATTACCATACCTGCTAGAACAACATTTCATTCCTGCATTATGGGGTGTTCTCCTTTGTGTTTGAACAAATCATATCAAATACACAAAATAACACACATACACCTCCACATGCACAAACTTACTGCGGGTTTACATCCAGGTTAATCTTTTTCAGTTCCATGATGGCATCTATAGTTTTTTCAATAGCATCTGGATGAACACTTACTGAACTTTGGAGCAACTGAAAAAAAGAATTTAACTCATATCAGTTAACTCATATCTATAGAAACAGAAATGTAACAGACATGACCGAATGTAATTTTTTATGAGAGCGACGACATCACAAACCTGCACTGCTATTTATGCATACATCAGACTGAATTATGGTCAACCCTATCAATAAGCTAATGTCGCCTCTCCCCAAGCAGTTCAGTGACTAGTGCTGTGCAAGCCACTATCCTGCAGTCTTAGTTCCCACCTGCCAAATGAGATTAGTAGCAATGTACTTCGCAGGGGTGTCGGGAGAAAAACCAGACTTGAAAGACTGACGATGAACTTAACATGTTAGAAACTGTTGTACAAATGCTTAACAATACCCCCGTTATCTCTTGGTGGTCTTGACATTTGCATGGATTATTCTGTGTGAGCCACCGGGCATATGCTGTGTCTGATAAAGACTATTATTACTGTTCTCTTTAATTTTATAACATTTTTCAGCTCACAAAGTATTCTGCAAATTGCCATCTCGCTGATACTCAACAGCAGTCCTATGAGAAAGATTAAGGTGAAAGATCGTAACTTGCCGAAAGACATCCCCAGAGCATCACAGCCAAGTGGGAATTTGAACCCAAAATGCTTAAAGATGTCAGGTAGCTTTCTTGTGGCCACCGAGGTAAAAGGACTGCACTCCTGCCCCCCTTTACTGGCTCTTTTTGTTTATTCAGGCACTGAATGTATACTTATATGTAGGTTAGTGAAGCTCTCTGTGATCGTATTTACAAGGCTGCATAAACTGCTAATACAACTGGCAAAAGGGAAATGGGAAAACAGTGTGGAAAGTTAGGCTTCTACTCACCTTATTTTTTGAACTCCTCAATGAAGTTTCTGTCAAGAAAACATATTGGAAATGTTGGATTTTTATTAGAGTTTAGCATTTCAGCAATGCAGCAAACCATGTAAGTACATCAAAAAGCTTTATAATCATATCATCAAAAATGAAAAAGGGTAAGGAGAGAATTACACAACAAATGGAGCTGAATTCCCAAAAATACACAAAGCGTTCTCGTATCAATATAATGAAAAGTTAAGTTGTGTGTGTTCAGTAATATAAAATAAGTTTTTATTGATTGGGTAAGGCAACATTCTGTTAAGGAAAACATTTTTAAACATGAGCTGAATGTTTATGCTAACTGAAAGCCAAATAACATACTATACTATACTATACTATACTATACAATACAATACATAAAAGCCAGTTCCTTCCTTCTGGCTCTTTGGGACACTTTGGCATGTGTGGGGAAAGGAATCATAGAATAGTATCATAGAATAGTAGGGTTGGAAGGGGCCTACAAGGCCATCGAGTCCAACCCCCAATTGGAACACCATGTGCTTTGCTCAGATAGGGACTGGCTCAGTTCTTGGTGGCTGCCTTTGAGTTCAATGGGACAGAGTACATGGGCTGCAATTTAGGGAGGGGTGATGGTTGCCCAGTGTCTGTCTGTGCACAAAGCCCTGTAGCGAGGATGACCTTTCCAGGGGGCCTTTGCAATATATAATAGGCCGAGCAAGGGGCTGGATGTGCCTGTTCTCATCTATCTTGGAAGCTAAGCAGGGTCAGTCCTGGTTAGTACGTGGATGGGAGACCGCCTGGGAATCAGGCTTCCTGCACTGAGCAGCGGGTTGGACTCGATGGTCTTGTAGGGACCCTTCCAACCCTATGATTCTATAAAGAAACACAGGAACATCCAGAACAAAATTAACACAACCATTTAGTGTTGTTTTATTTACACTTACCAATTTTCATAGTTCTGCCAGCCCCAGGTTTTGTATTGTAGCAGATCCTCTGCAGTTCACACCGTCCTGTCAGTTTCCTCACCACAAATTTCAGGCAGCGCCACAAGCATTTGCAATAGAAGTACAGGCACACCTGGACAAGCATTCTGTCAAAAAGTGAAAACTCGCAACAAGCTCCTCAGACAAGCAAAGAAAAATCCCCCATGAGCCTCTAGAAAAGATCTCATTCTTCTAAGTACCTTTGAAAAAGGATCCTTTGAACGCACCATCCTACAGGGGCCTACTGTCAGGAGAAAGGCTTTTTGATCTTTAATTTTTTTAAGAGTCTCATGGTAAACAAAAAACTGCTCTCAGGGAAGGATCACCCCAAAGAGTTTCAGTTCTAAGTAGCACACTGTCTGAATATATGTACACTCACACAGTTGTGCATCATTCCCATTCCCATAATTCCAACCCTACTATTCTATGATTCTGTTCTATGAATACGGGGAAAGAAGAGTATGGCTTAATTTCTGTAGTGCTGCAATCACTGCATAATGCTGTGGAACAATACACTTGGTAAGTACAAGTACATTTTAGAGCAGGGCGCAGAACGCTTTCGGGGGGGCACACTGCCCCCACACCAGGTCCTCTATATGCCAGATGTTGTCAGAAGCCAAGCCCCACCCGCTGGAGGAAGCCCAGAAACTATGTTGGCCAGATTAGGAAGCACAGTGGGCTGGATTAGGCCTGCATGCCAGGGGTTCTGCACCCACGTTTTAGAGGCAGAGACAATTCCTTGTGGCCCAACCTCTCCAAGGCACCATTGCCAGAACTCCAGGGCTTCAACCAGGAACCTCATGGGACTACTGGGGAGGGGGGCGGCTTCGTGCGCTTCCTGGGACTGTATGCACTCAGGCGTCAGAGCCCTGCTCAGACAGAAAGGGGGAAAGGGTGTGGAGTACCAGTCCCTGCAATTGGCAGCCAATATGAAGCCTCTGCATTGGCCAGACTTGCTGTGTGTTGCTAAGAGACTGGCCTTGCCTGGTCAAGGGAGCCCACTTCTGCCCACTATGCTTCAGGCCCCAGTTCTTGGCTTCAGCTCAAGCTGCCGGCTCCAGGAACTGACTTCAGGAACTGCAAGGTGGAGAATACACCCTCCATGTCTTAATTTGGGCATGGCTGTCCATAGCCCCAGCCTGGCCCCCGAGACTTATTTTCTCTGTTCTTCCAATGTACGCATCTCTCTCTTTTGTGAGGATGGAGTGCAGCAGGCTTCCTTCACAGAAAGCCTGTGTGAAAGGGGTGAGGGGCAGGACCACTCAGGTCACTTGGACTCATTTCGTTGGCGCTTCTAATCAAGAGCGCCAGCTGATTCCTAGATTAAAGGTCATCAAGCATTAGAACGAGCTCTGGGTAGGTGTGCTTCAGTCGGCAGAAGAAAATGGTGTTCCTCAGGAAAAGTCTTTCAAGGACATAGTCCACAAAGCACATCTGATGGACTTTGGTTTAGCTGAAGCAAAAACAGCCTACAACTGGGCCAGCTTTGTGCTCAATCCTGTCTGCAGTGTATGATGTGCCACAGATACTGGGACACTGCAGATTGCACAGATCAGGCACACACTGAACACAGTTATATGTATAAGTTCAGTCTAAGTGATAGTAAACAGAGGAATGTCTATTTACCTTACGAACACTGTATGAATGTTAATGTCAAGGGCTCCTTGGAGGTCTCTCTCTGTCTAAACCAGTAGCCAAGTCCAGACACAGACAAAGGAATTCCTTTCAAAGCTTTATTCTTCTTTTACAACTTAACAACTATACTGATTGCAACTAGATCTGAGCAGCACAGTACCTATGCCCTAAGTTGGAACAGTTGGTCCCCATTTGAAAGGGAATTACTGGCAGACCCCTGAACTTAAGGACTAGGGAGAGTCCCTCCCCTTTTCCCTTGGAGCCTCTGGGCGCAGCCGTTGTTTGTGCGCCCTCCATCTGGCGCCGCTCTCTGCGTCTGTGTCGCGCATCCACCAAGTCTGCTATCTGTGCTCAGTCACTCCCTGGACTGCTAACTAAACTAGGAATGCTGGTGGGAGGAATCTCCATCAGCTGTTGGTCCTGGGAAAGAGGAGCGCGCTCCTCTCCCAGGAGCGACTGCTCTTCCTCAGAATCAGAACTACTCTGGGATTCTATGGGCTCAGTGTCCACCCTGACAGTTAATGTCACCACTGAAAATCAAACACATCTTCAAGTGTAAGGAATCGCTATCTCCATTTCAAACTACCCATGGAGTAGATTCACGAAGAAGTAAATGGAAGACAGAGGGGAATGAGGAGAAAGAAAACAGCTTTTTCTGACTCTGTTACTTCGGTTAGGAGTCCTGAATTCGGAGCCTTTCCTCACCAGGACCAAGTTTGCAGTGCTTTCTGAAATAGATTTGCCATTTCTCTCTGTTCCTGAGGCTGTGCTTTTAGCAGATTTTTCTGCATAAAACTGCATTAAATTTGTTTGTTGTGCAGCTTTCAAAGCAGGGACTCTGTGACAGAATAATGAGACAATGACAGAAAGCGGTAATCTTCTCAGTTGTTCTATATCAAAATACCTAAAAGTCACCAGGGTATTCTAATTTGCAGGCTGTGTTTGGATGTCAAGCTAAACTGCAGTTTACCATGACTAGAACAAGCACAGCAAGCCTTGGGCTTGTGCGACCCCCACCCCCTTCAGAACAGTCGGGAAGAAGTATTTGGAAGCTTTTGCTTTTAATTTCCATTCACCACAGTTTAGGGAGCAATCCTACTGGGACAGGCAGCTGCCTATGAACTTGGAGGCGACCGTCTATCCAACGCAGGGCCGGAGAAGCGTGGAGGGGATCATCTCCTCCGTGCTTCAGCCGCCCTGCATTTGCGGCTGGACATCTGATTTTGGCTGTCTCGCTGCAGGAAGTCGGAGCGTGGGAAGCGGCGGCCGGACGACACATTGGATGTGTCGTACCGGATTTCTGACTTCCCCACCCCAGAACGCCCCCAGGAATGCCCTGTTTTCGCTGCTCCGTGCTCCTCTTCCGAGCGTGGAGTGCGGGGCCATTCCGTGCTGCCTACGAGGCAGCACAGGAGGGAGTGAAGGTCAGTTCCTGGGAACCGACCTATCCTATGGCCATCTAGCTGCTGACTAGAGGCCATGGGATTGTGCCCTTAGCGTGTTTCCAAATCCTAAGCTGTGGTTAACGTCAACTATGGTTTGTTTAACCTAAGGTTTCAAGTTGGCCTGTTTCAATAAATGATAGTTAAGATTAACAACAGTTTGTCAGGTTTGGATGACACAACAAGCTGTGGTTAATCTAAAGCAATGCATTCAAATGCCCCCCTGATGCTGTGCCTGTTCTCACCATGCTAAACTATGGTATAAGGTGACATCCAAATCAGGCCACTGTGTCAGTTCTGCCTGGGCATCTTCTAGATTTGCACACATGGAACTCCTGAACAAGCAGCCTTTCCCACTCATTTTAGTCATTTTATATCATCCCTTATATGCACTAAGCTGCCTCTTCCATTTACGCTATTGCTGAAGTTTGCTTGCACAGATACTCCATGTGCTCCAGAATATAAGCTCTAGGCAGAGACGTGTCATTTTCTTTTATTACACAATACCTAGTGCAACATTAGGTATTTATGAATGACTAACAGCACAATCCTATGTATGTTTTCTCATGAGTCAGTCCCGCTGTGTTCAATGGGGTTTACTCCTAAGTAAGTATACACAGGATTCCAGTCTACATAAATAACTGAATTTGTACACTTGAGGCCCTGTACTCGCAAGAGATCGATGAATCTGAGCTTTTGTCTTCCCTGATGAGGAACATATATTCACTTAATTGAATGCATGCTGCTCAATCCTTAAAGCACATGATTCATGGCGAAAACAGAAGGTCCTTCATAATGACCAAGTTCTTTAGGCTAGGGCTAATAGATCACATTCATCAACACAGAACTGATTTGCTTGCAGCTGATAAGCACACCTGGGTTTTTTAAGCTCAGTGTTACTGGCTTGTAAATGAAGAACCTGGGTTCAAAGAATTGATATGTTGCACTCGCTGTTCCTCAGTAAACTGTGTTCACTGTTAGATTTGGCTGTAGTCCTAAGCGCACTTACTAGGAAGTAAGTCACACTCAACTTAAAAGGTCTTACTTCCAAGCAAAAATAGATAGGATCAGGCTATTTGACTTATCCAAAGTGCAGATGTAACTCAAAGTGGAGCCAGTAAGAAAGATCAAATAAAACTACAGCACCAAAAGGCTACTACAGACCACATACAACTTATAGTGAAGACTATAAGTAAGAAAGCACTACATTTTAGTTAGATATCTATAACTACACAGAATATTCATTTGGTGGGTACCTTTAAATGATACACTACTCCTCCATCTTAAACTTATGACATTGGAGATCTTCTTTAGGAACAAGAATGGAAAGTACAGTTAAGTCTTTTCAATGATTGCTTTTAAAAACAAAAATAAAAATACATTCTTGCTTGTAGAAATCCTGCAATGAAAGCACACTATTTATGAAATGGATTAGGTTTTTAACTTTAAGATGCTCTGACTTTCCTAATTCTGCTACGGTCACAATGCCTATCTTTTTTTAAAATTACCATCTTAACATAACACAAGCATTTTCAGAAAGGGGACTCACAGACCTGACACAGATGTAAGAACGGCACTCTGAACAATTGTCAAGCATTTGGGAGCAAGCCATCACTCACTCGACTTTCCTCCCTCCCCCTCCCACACAAATTCCCCTAACTATAGTTAAGCATTAAAACCAGCATTAATCTGTTCTTTGCTACACTTGTAAGCAAGCCCTGCTTAAACAGAGAACCTGGTTAGCATGTAGCCTCAGCACCAATGGAAAACTTAACTGTAAAGAAGGCCTGGGACAGAGAAGAATTTGTGCTGGAGAGGAGTAGGATAACACAATGTCCCATTCTGATTTTTTTTTACTGGGGTTAAGATATAATACCCCATTATGTCAGCACTGGTCTACAGTCACATACCAATTTAAGGAGAGTGGAAACAGCCGCAGCAGTGACAAAACAATGCTATGTTGAAAGGAATTCTTATGGAGGCTTTCTTTCTTTCCCCCTCCCTCAATATTTAGTGTCCACATCTTACACCGTATGTGGAGACCTAACTCTGTGGTATCTTGGGAGGCTTTTTGGCCCTGTCTAATGGCCCATTTTCACAACTGCCTCGCAGTGAGATATCTGCTCCTTGAACCAATGGAGAGCTACTGCTACCCTGAGCAGCTGTGGTTGTGAGATTTCTGAGCACCTTCACCTTTAAACACACCCCAACAACTGTGACTGTTTGCAGGGACAGTGGTGGAAAAAAAATCACCTTATTTTACTATGCAGCCACTCACACCACAGCAGGCTTCCACTCATCAAGTACTTAAGTATATAAGGTGAAGATGTTCCCCATAGCTTGAATCCTCTCACAGACACTGGCTGTAGTTAGCAAATGCATTAATGTACAAAAATATTACGATCCCATGGTCTTGGAGCAGGGGTGGACAACCTTGCTGGTTCCAGGAGCCATTTCCTTCCCCCACCCCCGGAAGCCACTGGGGCATGCATTCTTCCCTGTTATAATGGCCACAGGCCTGTAACCAAGTCACCAGTAGTTTTAGAGGGGCCTAGAGATCCATCATGCTTTCTGCTTTGGTGCAATTCTCTTGCTAGTGGGCCTCTTGGATGGTAAGATAAGTCAAAGGTCGATATCACCACCTCAGCACGTTCCATGCTAACGAGCTCTGAATCTTATCAGGGCCTGGGAAGCGCCCGAGAAGTGAGGCTATGTTTACAGGTGTCTGTGCTGGGAAAGTACTAATTGTTTCCCTTCTGACGGGGGAAAGTTGCAGATGAACGCTAATTAACACTTCCTGCTGTCATGCTGCCTCACTACTGACATGTATGGTATAAAACCCATTGTACCCCTTGGCTCTGGGTTCAGAGAAGCTGTCTGATCCAACCATTGGGTACGCCTGTGTGCTGTAAGTACTCAATAAAGGATCCTTGTAAGCAAACCTGGATCTGGCTTATCATTATCTCGGCACCGCCAAACCTTAGCAGCCCAAGGCTGGGGCACTTGTCACCAGTGATTTTGCTGCCAAAATATGGTAGTGTAGTGTCACCAAAAAGGGGCTATTTTCCTTTAACATTTAGATTTCCTTTAAATTTTTGCTGCTGTTACGCCACTGATTTCCCCCCCAACCTGCCTGCTTTTTACTGCTGCAGCAGCAACGCAGCAGGGGCCACAATAAAGGCCGGGGTGTGTGTGTTGCCCACCTCTGTCTTAGTGTGAAACTGTCATGACATTGACACATGTCCCACTGTTCCAAAGTGATCTGAGCTTAGTTCTTAAAGCTTTAAGATCCCCAAGGAACAGCCAACTATTTGCATGTACAAATGTCTGTGTGCCGCTGAAGCTGTTGTTCATACGAAACAATCCATAGTAGGTGGTGTATGCAGCGGCATTCACGTTTCAAAGCCTCTCCTCCCATACATACTGATCCACGTCCAATAATCTACTGCAGTTCTGCTGGTTGCTCTGCTGTTCACTCAGGTGAGGTCACTAGGGGGGTGAGGCCCTCCTGGTTTTGGCACCCATTCTTACGAATGACCTTCCCCAGAAGTACAGTTCTTCCTCCTTATTTTCTGATGCATTTGTCAGGATAAGGTAGGCATTGTTCTGGTGATGCTTTGTTGCTAGTTTTATCATTTTGCTTTTATAGAGTTGCCCTTCATCATGATTTAAACCAGATCCAGTCCATCTGCATCACCAGCTTCCTGCATCACCAGCTCGCTTGGATTCAGTGCACAGCAAGGAAATGCAGGGAGAGCAGGGAGGATGAGAGAATATTGCTTGGAACACCTCCACCCTTGGTTTTGGCCACATCCATCTTTGGCATGTGGGGCCCAGAGGGTTGCACAGAAATGAATGCAGCCCTCAGCTCGAAAAAGGTTCCTCACTCCTGATTTGAACATTTATTTTATTGTTTTCTATTTCATATTTTCATTATTGTTATGTATCTGGTGGTGGTGGTGGTACTGTGGGTTAGTTACTGTTTTTGAACCTTGGTGGCTCCTGTAGAGTTGGGAGTAGCAACAGTAGGTGGAGCTTCTGCTACGTTCTTCACTTCTGTGTGTGCTGAACAAAGAATAGTTGTGTTTGAGGCCTGCTGATTCTTGTAGTAATTCCTACTACCTATACAGAGAGCTTCAGCTATTGGGCAGTATAGAAATGAAAAAAATAAAATAAAATATATATATATATATATATATATATAGTTGCCTTGAATGTTTCAGGCTGTAAAGGTGATCAAAAATACTGTAGAAGCATGGTCATTTGCTAAAACGTATGCTTGAAGGAACAAAAAACGATCTATGGATCATATTGGAATTTGCACCTTCATAAAGCGTCAAAAGGAAAGCAGGACATCTGCTCACCAGTTAGCTGGTCTCCCATATCTCACCTCAGATGGTGCTGTTAGAATATAAATGATGAGAGAATGACTCCCAATATACCTAGACACAACTCTTTCCCTCACCCATAACAGAGTTCTAGGAATACCTAGCTTTAGGCTTAAGTACGAAGTGACAGACAACATGATCATTTTGACTGCTAAAGATTGGTGTAATATTGTTTTCTGAACCATTCACATTCGTTATGACACTCCGATTCATTTATGCTTCAGTTAGTAAGTAGGAACTTCCCTGTATAGATAAACCTGTTATAAATTCAGAGTAAACTGTAAGATCTAAGGAATAAGTGAATCAGATAAGATCTAAGGGCTCTTATGCGGTTTGTAAGGTTGTTAAGAAAGGGGTCAGCTGAAATTTGTACTTAGTATCATTGCAATGAGGACATGGCCACCCCCTCTGATTTCCTTGACATTGTACTAAGTAGTAGACAGATTCTCTGATGAAGACATGGCTGACTTTTCTGCTTATCTATCTGTTTAGATAACGAGAAGCACCATAGCAACCAGCGTCCATATCAGAGTGAAGTCGTTCAAAAACATTACATACTCTGTGGCTCATCCTCATGCTTCAGCTGCCTCAGTGATTTCTTTCTCTAGATCCGAGAAGAATATATATTGCGAGCTACTACAGAGACTTCCTGGCACTTGGTAACACAGGTCTGGTCAGTAACACAGGTTCTCAAAAATGAAACCATCAATGGTTGCAGCAGATTCCAAGCAGGGAAGATACTAATTGGTAGCACTCTGAAATAATGCAAGATAACAAAAACCACAGGCTGACTCTCAGAGCGCAACAATACCCTCATCTGTGACACAATCAATTCCCACAATCTTTCCGCCTAAAAAAAATCATGTTGAAAGACAGCAAGAATTGACTGTAAATGGGTTTACATGAGTGTTGTTTAATACGTGGCAGGCAGGCAGGCAGGCAGGCATACAAGCCCACATACCTGCATATACAGAATTCCAGTATTTGGCAAACGTTCCAAATGACCTTTGTGAAAGCAAAGAAATGCATAAAATGCCCCAAGCTTGGATACACTATGAGCTGAGGTAAACCTGCCTAGAAACAGAGGCTTAACCAGCAGCTCTTTCTAAGGATTAGAACTCAAAGGATAAGAAACCCAACAAACTGACTGGTTGGCCTCTCAGCCTATCCTGCTGTACAGGGTTCCCATCTCATTTTTTATCCTTACCTCATATTACTCTGTCCTAAGATCTTTGGAAGAGATGGGATAAAAATGTTTACAAAGCTAGCATCCTACCCAGGACTTTATGGTCCACTCAACTGCCAGGCAGACATAGGGTATTGTAATGGAGCAGAGAATCCTGGGAAATCAAAGGCATGATTGACACAGAATAGGTCTGAGAACCAGGAGTTGTAATATGGGATTGAGGAGAAATATGGTTTGGGACCACAGTGAGGGGCAAAAGGTTAAAGCCCCTATCTCTCACAAAAATGGTAACAATCCAGATGGGTTCTCCTGATGCTTACTTCTGAGTAAGAAAAGAATGCTGGCATAGATGCATGCTACTTATTTAAGTTAACATGCAGTTTGGGCCTTGTTTTAAGCTGCTTCTTGCTTTGCTGTGGTGTGGTGATTGTGTTTGTGGGTTTTTATTTTATCTCTTGAACATTTTGTTTAATGCTAATATTGGAACATTCTGAGGCAAACCATCATCCTTCCCTTAAGGACAAGAAAAACCCAATTTAAACAGAATGGGAAAAAACGGTGGTTGTGTGAACTAGGCCTGCAACTGTAAGCCGTACAGAGTTCTGTATTACCACTCCACAGAAAGAGATTTCTTAGAAAGAAACTGTTTCTGAATACTGTCTAAGAATTTTAAATGAATGGTTTTGGTTCAACGTTGTGCACGCACACACATACACACACTGCAAATTATCTCAATCTGTTCTCCCTTTGAAAGCTTCACTGATAAAATTCTCAGTTTTGTCATGGTTGCCTGCTCCATGAATCCTAGAACACTACTCCATGTTTCCAACTGTCATCCCCATTTTATAAATACAGGCCCTGTTACACATGGAGCTTCATCTGGCTTTACAAAAACTAATGATGATGCTATCTTAATTTTATTATGGATGTTATTTATGTTTTTAATTGCAAGCCACTCTGGAAGTCTCTGAAGAGTATGATAGAAATATTGTAATAAAGAAATATATAGGCCCAGTGACACTCACAAAAAATTTCCATTGATGTCAGCAGAGCTCACTCTTCTATAATTGTGCGTTGGATTGCTTCCAGTGTTTATCCTTAGCTTGACTTCCTATCACACTGCAAAGTGTGATCTACCTGTTTCTATGTTATCACTTCGTATTAACCCTCAGTCCATCCCCGCCCCCCAACCTCACTCTGTCTCTAGGCCTTCGGTTCGTCCTGAGAGCCTTCTAAATAAATCAACAGGTAGAACAGCTCTGTTTTAGGGCTGATGCAGTTTAGCAGCCGACAGCACCATGGAGAGCGCCTTGAAGACTCCGCAGAGATCCACCTCGGCAGTTTCCGAAGCAACAGTAGGAAGAGAGCCTGTGATTCCTTTAATCCTTCAAAGAGGAGGAAAGCCTTTGCTTTTAGAGATACTTCAGCATGCTCAACTGACACAGCAGCTCCATACACCTTCAGAATGGAAACTGCTCATGATTAAAACATGCATTGCATGGAACATGCTCCATGTTGAGCATTCTGTCACTCTAAGTATCCAGTAACGCATTTGCACCCTCAGCGGGTGTAAAATACAAAAAAATCTATGTTCTCATAACATTGTGCCATCAGCAGCAAGAATCCTGTTATCATAACATGGGGGGGGGGGAGAAGCCCCATTAATACAATTATAGGATATAGTTTAATATTGCACGTATTTCCTTGCAAGTACAAGGTCCATTCATGTTACAGGCTCTCTACACAGTTCCATAATATACAGACAGGGCATGGACTGGAGCAGACTGCTCTAAGCACTCTAGAACAAAAAAAAATGGTTTCACCTCTCTCGCTCTGGAAAGGAGTGCAGGACAGGCAGTGGGTTCAAGAAGGGATATGATGGATAACTGAAATGGAAACAACTCATATTGGAACTGCTTGCTCTGTACAGTACACTTTATATCAGGGGTCAGTGCAGACGGTAAATCGGGATCTATTGGTGATCTGCAGCAGATTGGCCAGTGTTTCTGACTCCCAACTGTGTAACAGTAGCAACCCCAGGATTACTTTTGCCACCTAGATTAGGCTGAAATGCAAAAAGCTTGGGGTAACCAGGAGTGAACTGTTGCTTGAAAGTACTGTACGCTCAGAGCCAAACTACACGCTAAGCTAATTGTGCAGCATGAAACTGAGGCTAGTCTCTTTTTCTTTACTCTAGTGTAAGCACGCACAGCCACAATTCGGATCAGGACCATTGCACTCCAGGAGGGGAGGGTTAAACTCCCCCCCACAAATGGTATCTCCCCCAAATTCCCCCTCCTTTTTTGATCCCCTCCCCCAAAGGAGGCAATTTCAGTGGGGGAAATGGTACGTACGCAAGTGTGTGTGTGTCAGTGTCATTAACCCTCCCCTCCCAGAATACAGCAGTTCTAATTTGAATCAGGGAAACACACGCTTACACTAGAGTTTTAAAAAAGCAATGCCTCAGTTACATGCTACGCAATTAGCATAAAGTGTAGCTTGGTTCTCAGTTCAGATCTGGTAATGAAAATAAATTCCTGCACTCAGAATATTCAGGGGCACCCTGTCTTAATGTTAAGTGCAGTTGCATCTTGCTGTGGTTGGTGGATTGTGGGATTCTAGTAAAAAAAACAACAAAGTAGATCTGAAAGCCTGAAGTCTACTTAATGTAACTGGGATCTTTTCTCCAGTACATCAAAGATTCCTGTACCACCATATAAACGAACAGGCCAGAGCCCACTTTGCCACATGCGTAACCCCCGAGGATGGCCCACTGAAGTGACTACCCAATGTATCTGATGAAGCGGACTCCTGCTTGTGAATGCTTATGCTATAATACACGTGCTAGTCTAATGGCTACAACTACTTCTACTGCATGTGTGTGTGCACGCGCACGCGCTGAAACGTCTTTTTGTGTGCGATTAACTTACTAACTATGAATATGAACTTGAGCACACTCTGGGAGAGAGTGGAGGACAGGGAAGCCTGGCATGCTATGGTCCATGGGGTCATGAAGAGTAGGTCATGACTTAACGACTGAACAACAACAACTTACTAACTATGGCCACTCTGGAATTCAACCTAATAATAATAATATTGTTTCTCAAGATATACAAGTTGGTACATGCCTTCATGAGAGTCAGCCTGGGAACTCCTCAGTTTCATATTTAAGATTCCGGATAACTGCTTACTAACCAACCTAGGGTGCAATTCTATGTTTAGACAGAAAAAACTCCCAGAATCCCCTATTCATGCTGGAAATTGTAGGGCCTTTTCTGTCTAAACATGCATAGGATTGCACCCCTATTGTTTTAAATTAGCTTCTAACAATACTGATGTTAGCAACAACAAAATCAGCCTCATCAAATCCAAAATTGTGTACATAACACTATCAAATGCACATACACAAAATATAGAAAGGCTAGTGCAGAATGATCCTATGCATGTCAGTTCCCATGATTCTGCAGAACTTACTCTCAAGTAAAGGTACATTCCTCAAATCAGTAAACTTGCATATTTCTCATATACCTCATTAAAAAAAGTTAGAGAACTTGAAACATCAATGTCCTTTTTCAGTCATTTAATACAATTTCACTTGAGGTACCCATTAGCAAGTCTTGCCTTACTTCTAAATTCATTGTGTGGGATGATTGAGGAACATAACCAAGAAGCAAATTTCAGCCTACTATCAGATCTGAAGTGTAATTCTTGCAGAACAAAAGCCTTCAAGCCCAACATGGAGGGGTCTACAAATGTTGATTTGACTTACTAGCCAGCCATCTTTATGGTCACCACCACCTTCCCTGTCTCCCCGAGCCCCCAAAGTCTCTTGGGACTTGCAGGGATCAGGAACAAGGCAGGGTCTGCTCTCACTTCTGCTGCAACTTGGAGAAGAAACAGCAAATCTCTTCTCAGCTGCTTGGAAAAGACTTCTGTTACTTCTTATCTCCTTCAAACCGCAATGAAAACGAGGACTCTAGAGCAGGGGTCCCAACATGGAGCCTGTGGGCAACCACAAAGCTTTATTTAAAAACAAAAACAAACCATTTACGTTTGTGGATTTGGATATACCCATAGCAATGAATACAAATGAAATACCTATATATACAACTTTCTAGCAATTATATATAGCCTTGCTCTTTCTCTCCACCCAATCCCTTTCCATGCTATTTCTCTCCCTTCCCCGTCCCTAGCCTTCTTTTGCTCTCTTCCTAGCCTTGCTCTTTCTCTCCCACTCACCTCTTTTATTGTGCTGTTTCTTTCGACTCCCAGCTTCTAGCCTCGCTATTTCTCTCCTCTACCTCTTTACCTCACTGTTTATCTCCCGTGCCTAGCCTTGCTCTTTCTCATCCCTCTAGCCCTTTGCCAAGCCATTTCCCCTCTCTCCCAGCCTTTGGCCTTGCTATTTCTTTCCCCACAGCTCTTTTTGACTAGTCAGCCCCCCATGGCAGCCATTATGAGACTAGCTACATCCTCTATGGGAGCCATTTTGTAGTGGTGCCCACAGCAGTTTCTCAAATTCCCAAATGTGCTCACGGGTCCAAAAAGGTTGGGGACCCCTGCTTTAGGGAGGAGGGTATCAGTACATCTGGGGGTCCAGAAGTACTACTGGGCCAGTGACACTTGCTGGTGAATGGATGTGTTCGAACCTGTCAATCCGTTCCAATCAAAATTTTCCAGAGTCACCTCTCTTTTAGGTCTCCCCACGCCATTTTCAGTAATCCTTTCAGAGGAGGGGACAGGAACACATCCATTCCTCAGCTCCCTTGACAGCATTGTTTAACCTTGTTTATAGCTTCTCTCTAATTTCTAGAGCAATCCTAGGCAATCAGTGATCATATAGTGAACATGATGTCATAATGCTATACAGATTTGGCGGCATGTCAGCATCACTGATGCTGCACAAAGCAAATTCAGAATGAGACCAACGCTTCCTGGGCTGTTCACATAGTGGATGTGATGTTGTCTTTGAGAGCAAACAAAACCTATTCAGAATATTGATTCCTCAATAGGTGAAATTTCTCATCACATTTAACAGCAGTCTCTGGAAAAAAATTATACTCCAGTCACCTCTCCCCTTTTAGTTCAATCTTAAACTCAGCATTGTGGGACTCTTAGCTTCTATTCCCAGTTTTCAGGTTTCTAGTCCTTAATGTTATGAAGTTGATCATGAAAGTGAACAAGCAATACTTATTGAAATTACAGAAGGCAATGAAGGGAAGTGCTAGGTAGGATTTTCACTGGTCAGGAACCTCACTGCTTCACTCACTACACAGAAGTATGATTGTGCAAGAGAGGAAAACCCCCCAGCCAAAACGTTTAGCTTACATCAGTTTTGACCAATCACATAACCCAGCTATTTTTGCTGCAAAAATATTATCTTTCTGCAATTTTTTTAACAGCATTTACGCAGCCCTGATTATAACTCATTTTAATGATTAGCTCTATTAGACAGAATAAGATGGGCATTGTATAAGCAAAGTATAGGAAAGTTACCTCAGAAAGTGCTTCATTATGGTGGTTTTGCTCTTCAGTTTCAGCAACTCTCCTCAGCTGATCACAAGCAAATTGCTTCACCAGAACTTATGCTGTGAAAGCAAGTCAAACACATTTGGTAAAAGAGAAGTAAAAGAGCCCAGGTATAAATGGGGGATCTTTTCAAGTGTCCTCACATTAAAAATGAACATCAGAAGGGAAAGATGCATTTCGGCACTCAAGGTAATGATGCACACAACATTTGCAGAGCAGCAGGGATGGCCTAGAAGCAACCTCCCCGCATTAGACCTGAATGAACTTTTTTCTCTTTCAGGGCAAGCTCTGACGAAACCCATTTTTAAAAAATATTTCAGTCTGAATGGGGGGAAAACTGGCTATGCATGGTGCCAATTGACTAGCTCTTGTGTGACATCACCACACAAATCCCTGAGCAATTCTGCATCTATTTTTTAAATATTTACCATTTTTAAAAATAAAGGGCAAACATATAAATGTGCACTGCTTCAAAGAAATAGGCAGCCACCTTTAGCATGACAAAGGGAGGGCAAGACGCTTACTTGCTGCTGCAACTGAATCAATCTGTTGAAAATTGTATCTGTTTAAATGTTAATTGTGTTCTGAACTGATGATTTTGTTTTTGCACATCAGCCTTTCCCAACCTGGTGCCCTCCAGATGTGTTGGACTACAACACCCATCATTCCCAGCAGGGCTGATTTGATTTAAATCAAATTGATTTAAATCGTTCCTCTGAATGACTCGGTTTTGATGATTTAAATCACATTTTACATCACTAGAGAGGAAGATTCTATTTAATCATCATTCTTTAGCAGAAGTACATTATTGTTTAATATAACCTTAACATGTATTCAGACATGTAGGCTTAATTAGAACGTAGGTACACAGTAGAGGATACTCAGGTGTCAGAACTGCATGAATATGTTCTGTGCACTTCTGGTTTCACTTTCTATTTCTCTCCCCTATCCCTTGCATTTATATCCAGACTCCGCTTCCTCCTCGTTCAGATCTACTCCATCTCCCCAAAGCATCTATTCCTTGACCCTCTCTATCTTTAGAGAGAGGCAAGGCCTAGAGGGGGGGGGGGCAGAAGAGCGTTAGCACATCTGTACACCACCTGCAGTGCAGAATTGAACTGAACAGGTTATCTCCCATCTCATTAAACTGCTAACATATTCACAGAACATAATCAGAAGTTGCATAATTACTATTCATGATGATATCTTTGACCTAGGCTTCATTTTTACTAATTGTTTTAAAAAGATTTCAAAATCTGATTTAAATCAAAAATGCCATTTTTAAAAAATCACTGACTTTTATCAACCCTCATTCCCAGCCAGCACAGCCAAGGGTCGGGAATTACGGGAATTGCAATCCGATATATCTGGGGGGCATCAGGTCAGGGAAGGCTGATGTACTTTATCTGTCTCAGGAATTTTTGCAGTTCAGAGGAAGGATATAAATGATGGTGCTGATGATCCTGTTTCCCGCCTCCCAGCTGAGCAGAGCAGAGCAGAGCAAGCTGCTCCAGCTGGTCCAGGGACTACAGAAGCAGGCAAGCTCCCAGAGAGCGAGCGAACAGGGGGAGCAAACAGGAGTTGGCCAGGGGAGTTCGGCAGGGGAGGTCAAGGGGGAGGCCCCTAACATTTTTTTTTATTTTTTTTTTTACTAACTTTTTTTCATTTATTTGTCTTGTAACACACACTTCCACCCCAGTGGGACTCTGCTTTTAACCTCTACTGAGTAGAGGAGCAGACACAGGCTAGTCTACTAGTCTAGAACAATCACAAAGCTAGACACAAAAAGGGAAAAGAGGCTATGGAAGGACAAGACTCTCCAGTGGTGGTGACCTGCAAGGTGTGTGCAATGTTTGTTTTCTTGCCTGAGAACAACATGGCCTACACCTGCAACAAGTGCAAGTTGATCACGCTGCTGGAGGAAAAAGTAAGTGGACTGGAGCGGCGACTGTCAACCCTCCGGGGAATAAGAGAACACAAAGAGTTCTTGGACAGAATGGGGGAACTACAGCAGCAAAGGGCAGACCAGAAGCTTGAAGAGCAACAGCAAGATGAGGCAGTGGGAAATGCTGAGGTGAAGAAAAATGGAGTAGAGGATACTCCTTGGAAAACGGTGACAGTTAGGAGAAGAAGAACTAGACGTCATTCTGCACCAGTGGAAGCGGTGGAGCTGTGGAACCGATTCCAGGTACTTGCAGATGAGACTGGAGGACAGCCTGCAGAGGAAGAATCACAGGGGAACCTGCATGAGAGTGAGCAAGAGGCTAAAGGTCAGTCAAACAGAGGCGATGAAACCCAGGCCTACAAGAAGAAGAAGAGAAGAGTGGTAGTAGTGGGAGACTCCTTGCTGCGTGGGATCGAGACCCAAGTATGTCGCGAAGACCCGTGGACTCACCAGGTATGTTGTCTCCCGGGAGGACAGATTAGAGACGTGACTGAAAGGTTGCCAGCACTCATAAAGCCCACTGACAGGTATCCCTTTCTTCTCATCCATGTGGGAACAAATGATACCGCCAAGTGGAGCTACGAAGAGATCACGTCAGACTTTGAAGCTTTGGGAAGGAAACTTAAGAACTTTGGGGCCCAGATAGTTTTCTCATCCATCCTTCCAGTAGTTAGAAGAGGGATAGAAAGGGAACGAAAAATACTCCGGGTGAATGACTGGCTACGAAGGTGGTGCCGACGAGAGAGATTTGGATTCTGGGACCACGGGCTATACTTCCTGGAAGATGGGCTGTTGGCTAGGGATGGGTTGCACCTCACAAAGGCTGGGAAGAATGTGTTTGGCCACAGCATGAAGAACTTCATCAGGAGGGCTTTAAACTGAATCCTACGGGGAAGGGAGATGTAATGTTGGGGGTAACAATGGACGTAGGCGCATGCACTGCAATGGAGAGAACAGCTCTGATAGCGCCCAATAATAGTCTTCAGACACATGTAGGAAGAAAGCCAGACTATGAAGCACATGGTCTTCGATGTCTATATACTAATGCCCAGAGTATGGGAAACAAACAGAACGAACTTGAACTCTTAATACAGGAGGGAAATTATGACTTGATAGGTATATAGGTTCTTCATTTAATAAACTCAGAACAATGATCAGTAAGGTCCCATGGCAAGCAATGCTAGCGAGAAAAGGAGTCCAAGATGGGTGGGAACTTTTAAAAAAGGAAATTCTCAAGGCACAATCACAAACAATTCCAACAAGAAGAAAAGGTGGAAGACAACAGAAGAAGCCAATGTGGCTTCACAAAAAGCTTAGGGATGACCTGAAAACAAAAAAGGACACATATAGGAAGTGGAAAGAAGGCCAAGTAACAAAGGAAGAGTACAGGCAGGTAGCACAGAATTGCAGGGATGGCGTCAGGAAGGCTAAAGCGGAGAACGAGGTGAGGTTAGCGAGGGATGCTAAAAACAACAAAAAGGCTTTCTTCAGCTACGTGCATAGTAAAAGGCAGAGGAAAGAAATGGTTGTTCAGCTATTAAATAAGGATGGCAAAATGATAACAGAGGACAAAGAAAAGGCAGAGGTGCTCAATTCCTACTTTGGCTCAGTCTTCTCCCAAAAGAGGGTCTATGACCCCCCTGGCAAAGGCGAAGTACAGGCTGAAGGGGCAGGATTGCAGCTTGAGATCGACAGGCATATGGTCAAGGAACACCTAATGACTTTGAATGAGTTCAAATCTCCAGGGCCAGATGAACTGCATCCTAGAGTCATAAAGGAACTGGCAGAAGAACTCTCAGAACCACTGTCTATTCTCTTTGAGAAATCATGGAGGACCGGGGAAGTGCCAGATGACTGGAGGAGGGCTAACGTTGTCCCTATCTTCAAAAAGGGTAAAAAGGAGGAACCTGGGAACTACAGACCAGTCAGTCTGACATCAATCCCTGGGAAAATTCTGGAGCAGATCATAAAGCAATCCATCTGGAAGCACCTTGACAACAATGCCGTGATTACTCGAAGCCAACATGGATTTGTCAAAAACAAGTCCTGCCAGACAAATCTGATCTCATTTTTTGATCAAGTCACCTCCCTTGTAGACCGTGGGAATGCTGTAGACATCATATACCTCGACTTCAGCAAAGCTTTCGACTAAGTGCCCCATGATATCCTGATGAGCAAACTAGCTCGAAGTGGGCTAGATGAAACAACGATCCGGTGGATCCACAGTTGGCTACAGAATTGGACTCAAAGAGTGCTTATCAATGGGACCTTCTCAAGCTGGGGAGAGGTAACGAGTGGGGTACCGCAGGGCTCAGTCCTGGGCCCAGTGCTCTTCAATATTTTTATTAATGACTTGGAGGAGGAGGTGCAGGGAATGCTGATCAAATTTGCAGATGACACAAAATTGGGAGGGATAGCTAATACTTTGGAAGACAGAAACAAAATTCAAAGTGATCTGGATAGACTGGAGCGCTGGGCAGAAAACAACAGAATGGCATTTAATAGGGACAAATGCCAAGTTCTGCACCTAGGAAGAAGAAACCAAATGCACAGTTACAAGATGGGGGATACGTGGCTCAACCATACTACGAGCGAGAAGGATCTTGGAATTGTCGTCGATCACAAGCTGAATATGAGCCAACAATGTGATGTGGCTGCAAAAAAGGCAAATGCTATTTTGGGCTGCATTAATAGAAGCATCGCTTCCAAATCCCGGGAAGTACTAGTTCCCCTCTACTCAGCACTGGTTAGGCCTCATCTGGAGTACTGTGTCCAGTTCTGGGCACCACACTTTAAGAAGGATGCAGACAAGCTGGAGAGGGTTCAAAGGAGGGCAACAAAGATGATCAGGGGACTGGAAA
Organism: Heloderma suspectum; assembly: GCF_057233095.1. Lineage (NCBI taxonomy): Eukaryota > Metazoa > Chordata > Lepidosauria > Squamata > Helodermatidae > Heloderma > Heloderma suspectum. Next base: position 29,947,523 of record NC_139460.1, on the reverse strand, counting down.
CAAAGCCCTATGAAGAGAGACTGAAAGAACTGGGCATGTTTAGCCTTGAGAAGAGAAGACTGAGGGGAGATATGATAGCGCTCTTCAAGTACTTGAAAGGTTGTCACAGAGAAGAAGGCCAGGATCTCTTCTTGATCATCCCAGAGTGCAGGACACGGAATAATGGGCTCAAGTTACAGGAGGCCAGATTCCGACTGAACATCAGGAAAAACTTCCTGAGTGTCAGAGCAATACGGCAATGGAACCAATTACCTGGGGAGGTGGTGGGCTCTCCCACACTGGAGGCCTTCAAGACGAGGCTGGACAGCCATTTGTCAGGGATGCTCTGACTTGGATTCCTGCATTGAGCAGGGGGTTGGACTCGATGGCCTTGTAGGCCCCTTCCAACCCTACTATTCTATGATTCTATGATTATGCAGGAGGAGGAGAGCCGAACTGCTGACCCTGTGTTTGATTACATCTACAAGTCACATTGTGAAGACAGACTCAACATGGGTGAAGAAACTGCTGGGATCACTCTTAAAATATTACATTTGTTTTCACCCCAATCTGGGGTTGTCCATACAAATCCAGTTATTTGCAGACTAATGGTTATCACACAATCATTTTTACATATAGAAATCCAGATCTAGGGGGAAACGATGCCAAAGTTCAAATTTTCATCCCCTAATTTAAGCATAGAGGCAAAATCTCTATGTCCTTTATGCCCCCATAGCTAACTCTCATTTTATAATGTGCATGGGCTTAATACCTGTAACGCATTTAGAGATGCTTAAATAGATGGCACACATCTTATACAAAATTATTGTACAATTATTATTTGGTCTTCAACTGACTTTAAGACGGAGCCCACCTTTCAGACTCCCTGCTGTGGAGTTCCCAGGAACACTGCTTGTAGAATTGAAGACATTTTAATTTTTGTTGTTTGTCTTGTAAGCTGCCCAGATAACCTTTGTTAAAGGGCAGTTCAGAAACTGAACATATGTGTACATTTTTTAAATGGCATGAACTAGATCACAATTCTCTTATTTCCTCTCCTTAAAGGAGCAGCATCTCATTAGGCCTTTTCAGATTACATACATTTTATTTACGAATTTCTGTCTTCATCTTCTTCTTACAAAATGGCCTAGTAATAACAAAACTGGAATCTTCGTGTGACTTACTATGCAAACGTCATCTAGGTAATGTAATCAGCGCAGAGCTTCAAATCTGCACACTGCATATCGGAGACCTCCTTAAAAAGCATGTATGCTTCCCTACCAGGCACAGCTTTTATTTAGGATAGATAGAAAGCTTTTGTGCCGGGCTAAACTATTCCAGACCCACTGGGCTCCACTCCCTGGCACAACTCCAAAGCAGCTGACATGACTATATTCGTGGCTCTTTCAAAACTTTACATTGCAGAACCAAGCTGCTAAGCAGTGGAGAGTATCTTGAACATGGCTCCAGCCAAACCCAATGAGTAGTATCCAATTCTGCCCCAGCATTAGCACTAATGCTGTTGCACTAATGTAAACCAACACTTGCAAAACATAACTTCTCTTGCTAGGGAAACAGGGATTGGTGATTTTCTACTGAAATTTTGCGGATTTCAGCAGCAAATCACTGTTTTTCCCTGTTGCCCTTGCAAGCACTACTTACATTGCACATGCGTTAATACAGGGCAGGGATATACCGATTTTGTAAAATCCTTTCTGTCTGTCTTTCATGGATTGTCAGGCACCTTTCAGTCTACTCTTTGGAAAAAAACCCAATTCTGTCAATTTCCCCAATTTGTGTAAATGTGCACTTGTGCAAATCCCCCCAAAATGCGCAAATCCCCCCACATGCTTCAGCCTATGGGGAAATGCACATTTTCAGCAGGGTTTTTTTTTTTTTTAATTTTACGTACTTTTCTACAACTAAATTTGCATAAAACCCCAGAAAGTAAAAAAACCCCAAGTCCACAGAATCCGTGCAATACAGGAAAAGCTGGTCCACTGTGGAATCCATGGGTCGGAGTCATAGAAATCTGAACTCATTTGATGCCATTGTGGATTTCTCCAACATCCTTAGTTTATGCTAGCACAACATCATTAACATTAGCCTTGGGCCACAACTGGATACTATCCAATATTTTTAGCACAAGCTGACATTTCACTATGCTACTGCAAAGGCTTCCTGGAGTTCAGAGATGTATTAAAATGTTAGTTCACATGGGGTGGGGGCTGGGACTTGGGCCCACTGTTAGTTGTAGCATGACCACGTCATGAGCTGAAAGTCAGATTCACTCAGGACTGTGCAAATCAGATATAAACATAAAAGGACAATTGCACATCCTGCCTGCCCACCTCTCATTTTCCAACATTTTAAGTGTCAAGTGCTCCTGGGATAAAAATGTGGCCAACTACATCGTGCAACCCAATGAGGCAGCCAGCTTAAATGCAACCCTTTTATCCACCTACTGGTCTTTCCCCCCTTCTTCTCCTTTCAAAATAGCTGTGAATATATGAATTATAACATCACCTGCAGAAGGAAAAGAGCAAGCACTCAAAAAGAAACTTGGGATACCATGCAAGCATTCACTTCAAAAACAGCCTCAACCAGCCTCTTTCATTAAGACTGCTTTTGACGGGTTGAATCCTGCTGCTGTCACCCTAAATTCAGCTCTAATTACTACTGACAGCAGTGACACCTGCTTGAGGAGCAGAGAGAAAGGCTAATAGCAAAGCGATTCGTTAGTGAACTCTGCAAGCAGGCATCTAACACTCCCTGAAGATGCTTTTAATGTTCCTTATGTAACAGGGAGATGGGGGAAGGGGAAGCAAAAAGGAGAGGAAACTGGAAGGAAAGCAGTTCACCCCTTCTGCACCAATGTGATAGAAGCCTTAAGGTATGGTCAGCCACATTTTTATCCCAGGAACACCAGACACTTAATTTGTTGGAAAATGAGAGGTGGGCAGGCAGGATGTTTATGCTTGTGCATGAGAGCCAAAACAGACTTTTACTTTAAATCTGTGTCTAGTAGCTATGTCCTTTTTCCATTTTTACTCTAGATAGGCACAGGCCCTCCCCATTCAGATCTTAAAAGCCCCCCTATTCCCCATGCTAGGGTCCCAATCTGGATCAGAGCCCCAGCACTTTGTTGTTGTTGTTCAGTCGTTCAGTCGTGTCCGACTCTTCGTGACCCCATGGACCATAGCACGCCAGGCCTTCCTGTCCTGCGCTCTCTCCCGGAGCGTGCTCAAGTTCATATTCATTGCATCCGTGATGCTATCTAGCCATCTCATCCTCTGCCGTCCCCTTCTCCTTTTGCCTTCAGTCTTTCCCAGCATCAGGGTCTTTTCCAGGGAGTTTTCTCTTCGCATTAGGTGGCCAAAATATTTGAGCTTCAGCTTCATTATCTGTCCTTCCAATGAGCACTCAGGGTTGATTTCCTTTAGGATGGACTGATTTGACCTCCTTGCAGTCCAGGGGACTCGTAAGAGTCTTCTCCAGCACCACAGCTCGAAAGCATCAATTCTTCGGCGCTCAGCCTTCCTTATAGTCCAGCTCTCACAGCCATACATTACTACTGGGAAAACCATAGCTTTGATTAGACGGACCTTTGTCGGCAAGGTGATGTCTCTGCTTCTTACTATGCTGTCTAGGTTTGCCATAGCTTTCCTCCCAAGGAGCAAGCGTCTTTTAATTTCATGGCTACAGTCACCATCTGCGGTGATCTTGGAGCCCAAGAAAGTAAAATCTGTCACTGCTTCCATTTCTTCCCCTTCTATATGCCAAGAAGTGATGGGGCCAGATGCCAAGATCTTAGTTTTTTTAATGTTGAGTTTCAAACCAGCTTTTGCACTCTCCTCTTTCACCCTCAACAAGAGGCTCTTGAGATCCTCTTCGCTTTCTGCCATTAGGGTGGTATCGTCTGCATATCGAAGGCTGTTGATAATTCTCCCGGCAATCTTAATTCCGACCTCTGATTCATCCAACCCGGCATTTCTCATGATGTACTCCGCATATAAGTTAAATAAGCAGGGTGACAATATGCAGCCTTGTCGTACTCCTTTCCCAATTTTGAACCAATCGGTTGTTCCATCTCTGGTTCTTACTGTTGCTTCTTGACCCTCATACAGGTTTCTCAGGAGACAGGTAAGGTGGTCTGGTACTCCCATCACTTTAAGAATTTGCCACAGTTTGTTGTGATCCACACAATCAAAGGCTTTAGCGTAGTCAATGAAGCAGAAATAGACGTTTTTCTGGAATTCTCTTGCTTTCTCCATGATGCAGCGAATGTTGGCGATTTGATCTCTAGTTCCTCTGCCTCTTCTAAACCCAGCTTGTACTTCCGGTAGTTCTCGGTTCGCATACTGCTGAAGCCTAGCTTGTAGGATTTTGAGCATCACCTTGCTGGCATGTGAAATGAGTGCAATTGTGTGGTAGTTTGAACACTCTTTGGCGTTGCCCTTCTTTGGAATTGGAATGTAAACTGACCTTTTCCAGTCTTGCAGCCACTGTTGAGTGTTCCAGATTTGTTGGCATATTGAATGCAGCACTTTAACAGCATCATCTTTTAGGATTTTAAATAGCTCGGCTGGAATACTGTCATCTCCACTAGCTTTGTTGTTACTAATGCTTCCTAAGGCCCACTTGACTTCACTCTCTAGGATGTCCGGCTCAAATTCAGTGACCGCACTATCATGGCTATCAGGGACATTCAGATCTTTCCTGTATAGTTCTTCTGTGTATTCTTGCCACCTCTTCTTAATCTCATCTGCTTCTGTTAGGTCCCTGCCTTCTTTGTCCTTTATCATGCCCGTCTTTGCACAAAACGTTCCCTTGAGATCTCCAATTTTCTTGAAGAGATCTCTAGTCTTTCCCATTCTGTTGTTTTCCTCGATTTCTTTGCATTGTTCATTTAAGAAGGCCTTCTTGTCTCTCCTTGCTATTCTCTGGAACTCTGCATTCAGTTGGGTATATCTTCCCCTTTCTCCCTTGCTTTTCACTTCCCTTCTTTCGTGAGCTACTTGTAAAGCCTCATCAGACAGCCACTTGGCTTTCTTGCATTTCTTTTTCTTTGGGACGGATTTCGTTGCTGCCTCCTGAACAATGTTACGGACCTCCGTCCATAGTTCCTCAGGCACTCTGTCTATCAGGTCTAATCCCTGAAATCTATTCCTCACCTCCACTGTATATTCATCAGGGATATGATTTAGGTCATACCTGAATGGTTTAGTGGTTTTCCCGACGTTCTTCAATTTAAGCCGAAATTTTGCAAGAAGCAGCTCATGATCTGAGCCACAGTCAGCTCCAGGTCTTGTTTTTACTGACCGTATGGAGCTTCTCCATCTTTGGCTGCAAAGGACATCATCAATCTGATTTCGATATTGACCATCTGGTGACATCCATGTGTAGAGTCGCCTCTTGTGTTGTTGGAAAAGAGTGTTTGCTATGATCAGCATGTTCTCTTGGCAAAACTCTATTAGCTTTTGTCCTGCTTCATTTTGTACACCAAGGCCATGCCTGCCTGTTATCCCGGTGATTTCTTGACTTCCTACTTTAGCATTCCAATCCCCTATGATGAAGAGGACATCTTTTTTTGGTGTTAGTTCTAGAAGGTGTTGTAGGTCTTCAAAGAACCGATCAACCTCAGCTTCTTCGGCCTCAGTGGTTGGGGCATAGACTTGAATTACTGTGATGTTGAATGGTTTGCCTTGGATTCGTACTGAGATCATTCTATCATTTTTAAGATTGTACCCCAGTACTGCTTTTCCCACCCTTCTGTTGACTATGAGTGCTACTCCATTTCTTCTAAGGGATTCTTGCCCACAATAGTAGATATGATGGTCACCTGAATTAAATTCGCCCATGCCTGTCCATTTTAGTTCGCTGATTCCCAAGATGTCGATGTTCAATCTTGCCATCTCATGTTTGACCACCTCCAGCTTACCTTGATTCATTGATCTGACATTCCAGGTTCCTAAACAGTATTGTTCTTTACAGCATCGGATTTTCTTTTCACCGCCAGACACATCCACAGCTGAGTGTCCTTTCGGCTTTGGCCCAGCCGCTTCACTCTTTCTGGCGCTACTTGGAAATTCCCTCTGCTCTTCCCCAGTAGTATATTGGACACCTTCCGACCTGAGGGGCTCATCTTCCGGCGTCATCTCTTTTAGCCTTGTGATATGTTCCATGCAGTTTTCTTGGCAAGAATACTGGAGTGGGTTGCCATTTCCTTCTCCATTGGACCACATTTTGTCAGAACTCTCCACCATGACCTGTCCATCTTGGGTGGCCCTGCACGGCATAGCTTATGGCTTCACTGAGTTACGCAAGCCCCTTCGCCACAACAAGGCAGTGATCCATGAAGGGGGCCCAGCACTTACTCTAGAGCAAAAATTAAAACAAAGAAGTAGCTGCTAGACATTGATTTGCAGTAATGTCTATTTTTGCCTTGAGGTGTTTAGTTTTGCTTACTTGGGACATGCAGTCTTCTTAAAAGTAGCTGCTAGACACTGATTTGAAGTAATGTCTATTTTTGCCTTGAGGTGTTTAGTTTTGCTTACTTGGGACATGCAGACTTTAAAATTCTTTCAGTCGGCTGGGTGTGAAAAGATGCACAACATGCAAGCAGGTGTGAAAAAATGCACAAAAGAATGCAGCTGGCAAACGTTGTTACAGATCTGGCCTTTTATCTGATGAGGGCAAAGAGGGAGAAACAGAGGCTGTTTTGTATTAGAGCAGAAAGAAAAACAGTAGTTTTGGAGGTAAACAGGGGTGGCCTTGCGGAGCTGCAGGATGTCCTGTTGTTTGGGGCGGGGGTGCAGATGCTGCATATTAGGCTAGACCTGGGTTAGTCATCCCTGGAACAAAGCAACAGTGGGTGTTCTCAAATCTAGGATCCCTGAAATTAGTGATGGAGTAAAAGAGGAAGGTGGTTCGGCTTTTTTGGTCTGGGAAAAGCAGCAAGCCAGATTCCTGGTATTGATACCTGGCTGGGCCAATCCAGAAGCTTTGTACTGCAAACCAATCACAGGGGCTAATGTTGCATATCCCCTTGCAGGATCCAAGTTGGAGTGAATGGGCTGCAGGCGGGGGCACACCGCCCATTCATAGTAACCCCATACATGGAATTCTGGCTTACCTTTGCGTGTGTACACGGCCTGTGTCTGCCTGATTTTTAAAAAAACATGAGTTTATGAACAAATTGTTATTTTATCTGATATTTTATCCACACAAGGAAATAAATGAACCTGTACAACTGCTCTGGGACTTCCTACTGCTTGTGAGGAAGTGGGGGATGGAAAAAAAAAAAGCACCATCCACCACAGATGTTCCCCGCACAAATGCCATGGAGACAAATGGGAGCTGCACAAGAGCAACCTTCCCCAACTTGGTGCTCTCCAGATGTGTTGGGCTACAACTCCCAACATGCACCAGCCAGCATGACTGGCTGGGGCATGCTGGGAGTTGTAGTACAATACATTTGGAGGGTACCAGGCTGAGGAAAGCTGGGACAGAGAAATTCTTGCTTTTTAGATGAAGCATAGAGCAAACAGCACGTTAGACTGCCCGGCTGATTGCCATAAATGACCTTCTGCCATGGATAAACACCACTGTCTGAATAATAAATGTCATCACTATTCAAACAAAAATAAGTAAATGAGAGGAAAATCTTTTTCACAGGATTAAAATACTGATGAATGATTTTAAGCGAATTTGTCAGTACCCGCACTTGGGATCAATACAAACCACACAGTGGCGGTTTAAAAGCTTATATGCTGGCAGCTGTAACCACATGAAGAGGTGGTTACACTGCGGCTTTGGTCATCTAATTAGCCAGGCATTAATGCCCTGATTTCTCAGGAGACACATAACAAGGAAACATATCACAAGGATTGCAGCTCTCGGAAGTAGGAATTTGGAGCAGAGAAGCAGTGGTAGGTTAAGGATGCTTAACTCTTTCCCTGAACTCTTCTCCAAATTGTCCCTATAAGCTACTCCCCTCCCACGGTGCCATTCAAGACAGCATAAGGAAGGAAGAACATAAGTAAAGCTATGCTGGATCGGACCAAGGGTCCATCTAGTCCAGCATTCTGTTTACACAGTGGCCAACCAGCTGCCCATGGGAAACCCACAAGCAGGACATGAGTGCAACAGCACCCTCCCACCTATGATCCCCAGCAACTGGTGTACATAGGCACACTGTCTCTGATACTGGATGGGTTATCTTACATATGTCACATATAACTGGACATTAAGGGAGAAGTGGCAAGATTGGGTTAAATCCAATGTTGCATGAACGGACTTCAGCTCATGAACAGGATTTCCCCTTGTTCTTCTCCTTGCTGCAGTCCCCCGAAACTGCCCAGGGGGTGTCCCCCAACCATCCGAAGCAGAATTAGGGTGTGTGTGAGTGGAATGGAAATCTGTTCTTCCAATGGTTTCCATTACCCTGGTGCATGGCCAGCATTGGATCCAAGCCATTGTGGTTATTGTGTAGCCAGAAGCAACCAGATGAAACAGGATGCAGTGGGCTGTATCAGGCAGCAGATGAAGGGCACCACTCAGTGGCAGCAGATTCTGAATCTGATTGTATTTTTAAAATGTAAAAAGTGTCTCTAGTGCAAACTTACACAGCAGCACAGGGAGTTACACCAGGACCAAGACTTGGTGTTTGTTTGTTTTTACACATCCATTCACTCACAGGTTGCCTCCTCAAAGACAGTGCTTGCTAGAGCACAAGGGGAAGTGTATGAGAGCCCTCTGGAACAATTTCCAGTGAGTGAATAGATGCTGCAAAAAGGGATGTATATCTGTGTTTCACGGATTGTCAGGTGCCTTTCGTTCCATTGTCCAGCCATCGACAGAATCAGATTTTTTTTTTGTTTCCAAATTTGAGCAAATGTGCATCTGTGCAAATTCACATGTTCAAAAATGCGCAAATCCCCCCCCCCCAAATGTGCATTTTCACACTTTAGCCAATAAGGGAAATGCACATTTTAGCCATTTTAAAAATTTGTCATATTTTTCAATGATGGAATTTGCGCACAATTCGGGAAAGTTAGAAAACCGGTCTGCAAGTCCATGGAATCCACCCGACGGGGCTGCAGAAACCGTCGGTCGGACTCATGAAAATCCAAACTCATTCGGTTCTGTTGTGGATTTCTCCTAGCTGCAAGAAAAAAAACCCGAGTCTTTGTCCTTGTGGGATGTTTTAAGAGGGAAGGGGACAGAGGGGAAGTGTTTAAAGCAGGGGTGCTTAAACTCTTTCAGCCCAAGGGCCAAGTTCCATTCTGGAGAAGCTCTCAGGGGCTGCTTTCTAGTGGTGGGTGGGACCAAACGTAAATTAGGGCAGAGCCAAAAATACCAGCATGTTTTAGCTTAGAGATCTTACTGCCCATAACTAAGTCTTAGAAGAGGCACGCTAACCTTTTGGAATGAGGAAAAAACTGCACAAAAGGTAGGAAATCACCAAACAATCAGTGGCCAGGGGAAAGGGGGTGGGGCCAAAGGAAGGAGGGGTGCATCGGGGGACCCTGGAGAGCTGGATTGGGCCCACAGGCCTGAGGTTCTGCACCCCCAGTTTAAACTGCTTCATTAAAAGGTATGCTTGTCAGGGAGGATCCAGGAGAGATGCAGGAAGATTACGGGCAGGAATCACAGAAGAGGACAAAGATGGAAGAAAAATGGGAAGCAAAGGGAGAGCTTTTGGACTTAGTAACAAAGCCTAAAAGTAAATGCTAAGTTCCAGAGTCACGCCATTTCTATATCCTTGCTGCTGCACACTTTTAAGAATATGGGACATTTTTTGGTGCTTCTTAAAAATTAGCATTTCGGTTAAATGTAGCTGAATTCTTGAGCTGTGTGCACAATTACTGAGTACAGCAGCCTGGCCCAATGACAGAGACATCTTCCTGCTCTCTGATCAAAGAGATGTTAGAAGAAAATTAATAGCGGCTCCTGAAATGAGCTGTAAGCATTATTGACAGACACACATTTCATTCTGCCCATTCCTTAGAGACAGGGAGGCCAAGGGGGGCGGAGACGAATGTACTTTCTAAATGAAAACTAATTCATTTAGGACACAGGTAAATCTTTGCTACCCAACTGCCATAACCTCTGGTTTCTAAATGGTGTGGAGGTATGGTAGAGGTTTACAGAAGTGTGGAGAGAGTAGCTTCTCCCTATTCTTTAATATTAAAACTCGAGATCATGAAATTGATAGGCAGTAGTAGATTCAGGACAGACAAAAGCACTTACTTCTTTACACAGTGCAGAAGTTAGTTTTAGAATGCACAAGTGGGACTGCAACAAAATGTTGCAGTGTTCAGTGCTTCTGTTCAGGGTTCCAGCCATCTTATTCCAGGATAATTCATTTAATTCTCCCCCTGCCACCTGGCCAGTTTTCTTTTCCCCTGCAGACACTCAGCATTCTGCGCCAACTGAGCATGCTCAGTTCTCATTGGACTGTCTGTGTGTGGGGGTGGGGGCTGTTGTTGTTTTGCCCCCTTAGGATTTTTCCCTCCGAAAGGTTTTTTTTTTTTTAAAGACTTGTACAAACTTTGGAGTTCCCCCGAGCATTCTGATACCTCCCCCTTGTTTCAAAGTAACCCTTTCTTGACTATGGAACCATTCATAACTCAGCACCTCAGGTGATTAGTATCTAACAGCCTGGCGCCTTCCAAATCTGTTTGACTACAACTCCCATCAATCCTAACCAGCATGCTATGCTGGCTAGGAATGATGGGAATTGTAGTCCAACACATCCAGAAGGCATTTGGCAAGGCTGATGTACACAATGATTAAAACATTGCTGGAAGATCTGGCCAAACGGCTTTTGTTGTTGTTGTTCAGTCGTTCAGTCGTGTCCAACTCTTCATGACCCCATGGACCATAGCACGCCAGGCCCCCCTGTCCTGCGCTCTCTCCCGGAGCATGCTCAAGTTCATATTCATTGCATCCGTGATGCTATCTAGCCATCTCATCCTCTGCCGTCCCCTTCTCCTTTTGCCTTCAGTCTTTCCCAGCATCAGGGTCTTTTCCAGGGAGTTTTCTCTTCGCATTAGGTGGCCAAAATATTGGAGCTTCAGCTTCAGTATCTGTCCTTCCAATGAGCACTCAGGGTTGAATTCCTTTAGGATGGACTGATTTGACCTCCTTGCAGTCCAGGGGACTCGTAAGAGTCTTCTCCAGCACCACAGTTCGAAAGCATCGATTCTTCGGCGCTCAGCCTTCCTTATAGTCCAGCTCTCACAGCCATACATTACTACTGGAAAAACCATAGCTTTGATTAGACGGACCTTTGTCGGCAAGGTGATGTCTCTGCTTCTTACTATGCTGTCTAGGTTGGCCATAGCTTTCCTCCCAAGGAGCAAGCGTCTTTTAATTTCATGGCTACAGTCACCGTCTGCGGTGATCTTGGAGCCCAAGAAAGTAAAATCTGTCACTGCTTCCATTTCTTCCCCTTCTATATGCCAGGAAGTGATGGGGCCAGATGCCATGATCTTTGTTTTTTTAATGTTGAGTTTCAAACCAGCTTTTGCACTCTCCTCTTTCACCCTCAACAAGAGGCTCTTGAGATCCTCTTCGCTTTCTGCCATTAGGGTGGTATCGTCTGCATATCGGAGGTTGTTGATAATTCTCCCAGCAATCTTAATTCCGACCTGTGATTCATCCAACCCGGCGTTTCTCATGATGTACTCTGCATATAAGTTAAATAAGCAGGGTGACAATATGCAGCCTTGTCGTACTCCTTTCCCAATTTTGAACCAATCGGTTGTTCCATGTCTGGTTCTGACTGTTGCTTCTTGACCCTCGTACAGGTTTCTCAGGAGACAGGTAAGGTGGTCTGGTACTCCCATCCCTTTAAGAATTTGCCACAGTTTGTTGTGATCCACACAATCAAAGGCTTTAGCGTAGTCAATGAAGCAGAAATATACGTTCTTCTGGAATTCTCTTGCTTTCTCCATGATGCAGCAAATGTTGGCGATTTGATCTCTAGTTCCTCTGCCTCTTCGAAACCCAGCTTGTACTTCCGGTAGTTCTCGGTTCGGCTTTACAGGCTTTACAAACGGCTTTACAGGGGGATTATCGATTTATTTATACAGACATCTTTATCTCACTTTTCGCCTCCAAAAAGGTGGTGTTCAAAGTGGCTAATGTATAAAAACAGCCACAACAATTAAACAATCCCATCATTAAAACAACCAGAGAAATGTGGCACAATCCAAGATTAAAAGAAGCATTAAAAATGGGGCCCAGCAAGCCAGAGCTACCAATAACATTAAGTACCAACAGAATCAAAGGCTTGTTTAAAAGAAAATTCTTTAAATGCTGGTGAACACAAACACAGGGAGTTCCTCATACAACGGACTGCCACAGAGGAAGTTCTTGTGCTCACTGGCACCAATCAACGGCATGCACAAGATTGGACACCCTACACCTGCAATGCACATCGCAAGAGAAATCCAAGCCCAATATTGTCTGCATGGACTGTCAGCTGCTCCCCACGCTTTCAGACAGGTGTTTTCCCAGCCATGGGCAATATCCAACAGGGCCACCGCACAAGCGCCCTCCCTCCCCAATTCTGCTGTGCAAACGGGACCCACCACTTGCGCAATGGAGATTTATCGCTTCCTATAGGAAGCCCTGAAACAAACAGACACGCTTGTTTCTGGATCGGAACAGGTCGGTAGAGCTTCCTCATGTGAGCTCTGCTGACATGCCCTGTTCTAAAAATGAGCATTTCCGCTCGTTTCTGGTTGCTGCTGGAAGTGTTAAAATCTCTGTTGTGCAAGTGGTTCGTCTTGCTTGTGGAACAGAACTGGCGGGGGCACAACAGAATCAGTGTGGGTGCAGCACCCCGCTACATACTGCCTCATATCTGAAGATGCCAGGGATTGAACCTGGGACCTTCTGCCTGCAAAGCACATGCTCGACCACTGAGCTACAGCCCTTCCCAGAAGCACAACTCTCCCTCTCAAGAGCATAGCTCTTGTCCTGGAACTGGTGTTCACAGATCTGTGCTTTGTTTTTGTTTTTACTCATGGTGTTTTCAACTAATTGTCATTGACTGAAGCCATTTTACATGTGCCTAGTTTGGAAGCTACAGCTAGTGCAAAATGCAGCAGCTAGGATAATCAGTAGAGTACCTAGCGATACACACACATTACACAGGTATTAAAAGAACTGCACTGGCTGCCTATTAGCTACTGAGCCATGTTCAAGGTTGACATTCAAAGCCCTAACCAACTCGGGAGCAGGATACCTACCAAACTGTTTTCCCCTATATACACTCAAATGTAGCCTGAGATCTTCCAAGGTGGTCTTGTTGGTTGTCCCACAACCAACAGTGTGTCATCATTTAACAACCCATACGTAAGTGGGCTTTCTTGGTAATGGCACCCACCCTCTGGAATACCTTCCCACATGTGGTCCGAGAAGCAGAAGCTGTGGCAAACTTTAGACACCTCTAGGCAACACACCTGTTTACTCAGGCTTTCCCTAATGTGCAACTGCACTGCTTTGTTCTACTGTTTCTGTAATGTTTTAAAGATACTTATTGTTTTATATTGTTTTTATACTGGCTTTTATCTTGTACGTTATGTATTTCTTATGTAAACCGCTCAGAGATCTTATGATATCAAGCAGTATATAAGTAGTTTAAATAAATAAAAACAAACTGCCTACCAATATTGCTCTACTCACAGTAGCATCCAAGTGCAGAAGAAAATAAAAGTCCTCCAAAATAATGTAGTCTCCTAAAGTGTAATTCTATGCAAGTTCAAACAAAAAGAGTCCTACAATTCCCAGCTGGCTGGGAGTTGCAGGACTTTTTTCTGTCTATTTATTTATTTATTTATTGCATTTATACCCCGCCTTTCTCCCTCTCGCAAGGAACTCAAGGCGGCTTACATTATCCTCCTCCTCACCGTTGTATCCTCACAACAACAGCCCTGTGAGGCAGGTTGGGCTGAGAGTCTGTGACTGGCCCAAAGTCACCCAGTGAGCTTCCATGGCCGAGTGGGGACTAGAACCCGGATCTCCCGGCTCCCAGTCCGTCACTCTCGCCACTACACTACACTGGCTCTCAACATGCATAGGGTTGTGCCTTTACCTATTTAAAGAAACGCAGAAATTTAAATAAAATTCACACGCAGTTTCTCTCTCTTCCTCTCTTACTTCTGTTCAAATCCCCCCAATGCATGATATAATTCTACACTGAAACACAAACCTTTGAAAAAGTTGCTTCACTTCCTTCTCAGAAAATCTATTTGACTACAAAAAAAACCCCATGTACACAAATACCTCAAAGCATTAAGCTTCTGGGTTATTTATTTATTTCATTTATATCCCACCTTTTTCCCTCCTTAAGGAACCCAAGGCAGCTTACATTATCCTCCTCCTCCTCCATTTTATCCTCACAACAACAACCCTGTGAGGCAGGTTGGGCTGAGAGTTTATGACTGGCCCAAAGTCACCCAGTGAGCTTCCGCGCATTTGACAGAATGATGATAATCCTAAAAGTGATTGTTGGCTGTATTATCTAGTTCATGGGGTTACAGATAAGGCACAAGGGCCATATCAAGGCATTTGGGAGACCCCAATGCAGTCCACACTCCCCTTCCATAGCTGACAATTGCTTTAGCCTCAGGTTGTATCCAACCCTGACCACCTGGGAGGTTTTCCCCTCCCGCCTCCCCAAATCTGCTTCAGATAACATCCACTTGCCCGATGTTGGTTTTAAGCCTTAGTTAGTGTCAGCCTCTTCCCAATCTCTTCATAGATTAGAAGGCATGAATGGTCAAATGGGGTGCGGTGCAATGCATCAGCCCAGCGACAGAGGTGAAGTTAGGTAAAATTAACTTACACTTCTTGTTTTAAAAAAATGATGGAAGTAGCCTCTGGACAATTGCTGGGTGGGAAATTTTGCCTTCCAGATCGTTTGACACTCCTAAACTAGTTGGCTTAGGAGAGAGGTGGGGATCACCAGACTTCATGGTGAACATCAGAGCATTCAGAGTGTCACCAAAACACAGTGCAATGTCAGTTATGACACCCTGTCCCATGTCCTCTGTGCATGCCAGAGGAAGCAAGGGGAAGGGCAAAGTTAGTGGTGACCACAAGTAATGGCTTGTTACTGTGGCTAACCAAGATTTGAGGATCTCGGCTCACAGATCACTTTCTACAACTGTGAAATGGCTTAAGCACCAACAGGCTCACACCAAGAAAACAGAAGGGGGGAAGCAGATCACACAAGGCTCCAACTGCGTACAGAATCCTTCCCCAGCTTGGTACCCTCCAGCATTCTGGCTGGGAATGATAGGAGTTGCACTCCAACACATCTGGAGTGCACCGGGTTCAGAAAGGGCTGATGTAGAACCTATGGAGGTGGGCAACCTATTTTGGCCTACAACTCCCATCAGCCCTCACCACTGGCTATGCTGGCTAGGCTTAGGGAGAGTTGTAGGCCAAAACATCTAGACAGTCACAAGTTGCCCACCCCTGCATTAAAGCATGATCCTGCACACACACCACCATAGGCTCTGCACCAGCCTTTCCCAACCGCAACTCCTATCAGCTTTAGCCCGCATAGCCAATGGTGAGCGATGTTGGGAGTTGTAGGCCAAAACCAAGGAGGGCCACAAGTTGCCCACTCTGCATTAAAGAAAAGACATGAGGGAGGGAGAGAAGGATATATAGAAGCAGAAGCAACACTCACTCCTCGTTCTGATGTTTGTAAAGCTCACTGCTGTACAGGACAGCAAAGCTCAGGCTATGACAAGCAACTAAAGTGAGCCACAAGGCTGGTATCTCACAGGACTGTAGAAAATGGTTACGTAGTTTGTCAATTACTCAGGCCCTCCAGCAGAAAGCAGTAATTATTTAGCACAGTCTGTTTCTCTGTAGATTGCTGGATGTCTCCAAAAGGCAGGTAGTGAACAACTTGTGCAGCTTTATCTGACACGACAGGTAGATTTTTAGAAATAAGGTGGACTGTCAGGAAACCAACTCCCAAACAGCAGGCCGATGAAGTCAGCAGGGCTGCTGAGCTACTGCAAGTGGGTGTAGCCCAGTATGCAGCCCAAAGAGCTAATGCTGGGACATGGAACAGATAGCATAAAGACACAAGGATCATTGCTTTTTCGGGATCGTAAGAGGTATCCAAATTCTGGCTGGCCTCAGTAGTTGGCCAAGATCTGCAGTTGCTACCAATCCTGCCTCAGGGGAGTGGGTGGGGCCTTCCCTTGTCATGCAGAACTTTGGGGGCCCTCAGAATCATCCAGTCTGTTCAGTGCTCATGAGTGCCTTCCAAAACCCAGTGCCTACCTGTCTCTGTACTCAGCCACATGCTCAGCAGGTTGAAAGAAACAGTCACCGCTGGCGAGCACATTTGCGGAGCCCTGTATTGAAGAGAAACAATTCCTTTGTATCTATTTATTTTATACCCTACCTTTTCTGCAAGGAACTCAAGGCAGACATATATGGTTCTTCCCACACACAGGCACATTTTATCGTCACAACAACTCTGTGAGATAGGACAGAGACTAAACCAAGATTATCCAGCGAGCCTCATAGCTGAGTGGGGATTTGAACCTGTCTCTACCTGGTCCTAATTCAACACCTTATATTTCACCAACTCTCAAATCACTCCTTACATTCTCAGTGATTATCTGAGGGACATTGACTCTGTCTGGCAAACATGTTTCTAGAACACCAGTTGGGGCGAAACCTGCTGAGAAAGGGTAAGTACCTCCTTTCTTCCCACTGCTTCCCCTTGAAAATCACCCCTTGCCCATTCCAGCTCCTTGCTAGTTTGTCAGAGCCCCAGATTCTGCAGGCAAACGTGTGGTTCCAGCCTCAAATCTTACACCAACACTTGGCAAGCTAAACCTGCTGCAGGGTCTATCTATACCCAGCAAGCAAAGCTGTTTGCAACAGCCACGAAGGATTCATGGTTCTGCAAAAAGCAGGAATTATGCCAAGAAGGAGATTTTAGATGACCTGCTAAAGATGCCATCTGGAGCTATGCATATATCAACACCCCCACTGCTGGAGCTATGCATATATCAACACCCCCACTGTTGCTCCTATCACCAACATGAAGGTTAAAAAGAAAAGAGTGGAAAAGGGAAAACAACCAGCCAATGTAGCACCATCTTTGCATTTGTAGCTGAAATGCAGCTTGGCTGTCTAGTTCTGTGAGATCTGTCAGCCCCAATAGGTGAGGAACCCCAGACAAAGGCAACAGAGAAAAGTATATTGTCATTCAACAGACTTTACATTTCAGAGAAAGATACTTTAGTTGTGTGTACCATCATTTCATGCAGTCTTTATCCTGTGGAACCCAGTGGCTTTTGGTCTATCTAAAATTGAACATGCAATTTCAATGAAGAAATTGGTAATTTCAAATGAGTGTGTGGGTAGCAATCTAGCCCCTATTTACTCCCAATATGCTTTCAGAATATGTTTCTCCAGTGGGTATGATTGCAGTTATTAACATCAGCCTAACAACAAGAAAAATGTGAATTTACTGATGTAAATAAAACTATAAACCCATAGGGTAAAGATTCGAGACTTCTAGTTTTATAGAAATGAAATAAAATAGGAAACCACAGCTCAAAGAATTCATAAAAGGATTCTGACTTAAAACACGCAGAAAAGTTGTATTTTAAAGATTATAATAACTATTAAAAGCTAAAATTAGAAAATTGTTTTATTGGGGGATGGAACCTTCCAAAATTACCCTCAAAATGTAAAAAGGTTATCAAGCTAGAAGATGTACTGTTGCTTGCAAGACATGGGTTATTTATCACTGCGTAGTAGAATGAGCAGCATTCAGTAGAAGCTGCTCACATATTTATTACAAGTAGCAGGTTTTTGCTTTGATGGAATTAGGCCATAGTTAAGTGATACACCAGCCACCCTGAACATTTTCCATTGAGCTGTGTCACAGGCTAACAAAAGACAAGAACAATGCCTCCCCTGCATGCAAATATTTGGGAGAAGAGGAAGGAGACAACAGTAACACAACAGCACATCCTTGAGGCACTACGAGTCTTATTTCATTTTTTTGTTGTTCTAAATATTGATTTGGTAAAAAAGCAAGTAGCAAACTGCGTTATATTTAAGGGTGCAAGGAAATGCTGTCAGGCTTTTTCTTTAAGTCTCTTTTTGTTGTAAGAATTGGAGATGTGCAACCTACAATGATATAACAGTTTATTATGGCATTAGTCATTATTGGCTCCCTGACCTCCTGCAAACTGTTTTAAAGGGAACACTACAGGCTCATAACACTATATCATCAAGGGATGCAAATGGATTAACGACCGAAAAACAATTCCTAACAGGTTGGAGATGTGTCTGTGAAACCATTTCTGTATCGTACTCATACAGGTCCCTGTTCAGCCTCTGAAAGCTATCCAAAAAATGGTCTCAAATCTTACATTGCTGTGACCCAGATTAAAACACCAGGGACTGTTCTGTCTGACAGCAGCTTTCATTACCTGCTCTCTACCATATTGACTGCTCCACTTGAGCTTAGAGCTGTCAAGCCATCACCATGACAGACGCACACTGCAGAGATGCAGAGCAAAGCACCTGGATACCAGCCCAGAACCTGCTAACAAAGCCTCCCTTAAGCATTCTTGGGATTTCTTTATATTACTAGTGAGTGTACCCAAATCTGCTCGGGTTGGAATAGCCCTTAGTGTGATACAGAGAAGCCTTCAAGGAAAGTTATGCCTCCGCCTGGCCTCTCCATTTCCCGCAGGGGAGAGAGGGTAGTCATATAATTCTCTTCCTTAGACGACTCCTCCTCCCTGGATTCAAACCTTATTGACTGCAACGCTATGCCTTAGAGAACTCTTGTCATCTACTGGCCAAAGATGGTAATGCAGGCTTTAACCACACAGACACATTTAAATTAATTAAAATTAACAAATGCATTTTAAAAATCAAATCACTGTGAGCTGTACACCATTAGTGCTCCTTTAGTATGTATGCCAAGTTTCAGATGTCTAGGTTTGATGGTCTTGGAGCTATGCTGCTGACAGACAGACAGACATCCTCCTTTGTTATTATAGAATATTATTCAGTCAGTGTGTTGGGAGCAACTTTTTCCCACCACCATTAATCATAAGTCGAAGACAATCACTCACCTAAGTATCCCCCAAGTATCACTGAGTGATCTACAAACCATGTTAAGCTGTAGGTTTGATATCAATGTAAAGCTGCAACTCTATATCCAGTTACCTGTAAGTAACCTGACTGAAGTTAATGCAGATTACTTCTGAGCAGACATGTATAGACTGCACTGTTAAGTCACATTAACTGCTCAGTGGGATTAAGGCTCCAATCCTATATACACTTACTTGGAAATCTCACATTAAGCCTGCAATCCTATACACATTTACCTTTACGCTGAATACCATGGCACTTACTTCTGATGCACAGGACTGCGCTGCAGTATAATGCAGTCTTCCCTAACCAGGTGCCTTCCAGATGTGTTGGACTACAACTCCCAGCCAGCATGTGTTGGGAGTTGCAGTCCAACACATCTGGAAGACACCAGGTTGGGGTACAGTGGGACTTCTAACAAAACATGCATAAGATTGGGCTGCATGGCTGCAATTCTATGGAAACTTACTTGGAAGGAGACTGCATTGGACACTGAGGCATTTACTTCCAAGTAAACAGGCGTAGGATTAGGCTGCACAGCTACCTACTTCCAAGTATTCCAATCTAACCACGGGGGATTGGATGTAAATGTGTGAACCATCTTGGTCACTCATAAAAACAATAACAATGAAGAGCTCTTCAGGTCCATTGGATGAGCAAACATCTGTGTGTCTGAGCTAACCCTTCTCAAGTTAGCTTTTGGGCTAAACTGAGATTAGGTCTCTGTGCCTAGGAAAAGGGCATTCTCCTTTGTCCATTATACACAAAGGACTCATCATTAGGGGCTCATCCTGTACTATCCAGTAGTAAATTTTGAAGTGCAGGCACTCAACCAAGGAGAGTCCAAAAGTGCTGCCAGCTGTATTGATCCATATGAACAAACCGGTTCTAGGGGTTTTCAACTGCTAGGACCATGTCTTCCGTAAAGTGAATGGTCTTAATTGTCCATTCCAGAACAAGCAACCTCCAAATATTTACATTACAAGGAACATGTGTGTGTGTGTGTGTGTGTGTGTGTATCTGATGGGAAAGTTCATCCCCTGCCCCGCTATTGTGCGGATTGCAGCTTAGCTCAGAGGGAGCAGGGAAGGGGGGGGGGACATCAGGCACCCTGCTAATCCTGGCTCCACTACACCACTGGTTCTATCACACTGGGGAGGGGGGCAGACTGGAAGAAATCTTCCCCTCAGCAACGAATTCCTGGGTGTTCCCCTGTTAATCAGATGAAACCAATGCAACCAAGCTTCCTGTGACACCTTAAAACTGGCCTGCTTTATTACTATTGCTTCTGTACTGCTCTGTGGCGTCCCATCGTTTTTATTAGGCTGGGATTTTAAGGTACATTTGATTGATATTTTGTCCTTACGTTGATCTTAAATTGTACTGTTATCGGTTTCATATAGCCACCTTGAGGACCCATTAAAATAAAGCAGCAACATCTAACAAAAGAGGAAGGCTTTTATTATAGCATCGGCTTTCACGAGGCTGGCCTGGGTTGATGCCACAAGGGCGCAATCCTATACACTGTCTACTCAGAAGTAAGCCCACAGAATGCCACAGGCCTTACTCCCAGGTAAGCGTGGCTAGGTCGGCAGGCTGAAGTGGTTCATACTTCAAGGTGCCACAGGAACGTCAACGAGGGACCCTAAAACAAGGGGGGCGGGGAGAGAAGGATAAACGAAGCATAACCTGTTTTCTAGTCATACTTACCCACCTAGGTTCCTCTCTTTCCCGCCTAAGGTTAAAAGCCAGGCAGATTTTCCCAGAGAGGCTAGCAAAAAAGTAACCCCTCCAACTACAACAGACGTAGTCAGCAAATGAAGCAGGAATCATCAATGAAAAACAGACCCCCGCGGACTAGGGGGCGGCGGATGCCACAAGCCACAATCAATAACCGCAAATTCCCCACCCCCGCCCCCGCCACTTTCCCCATCCCCCGCGCTCTCCCCCTGCCATGTCTCCACCCGCCCATCTGCTTGCTTCGTGGTGCAGATGGAGGCCCCCGGTGCAGGGCGCCCGCTGCGCCCCGGGAGCGCTCTCGCGCTGCGTGCTCGCCATGATTAATTGATTGCCAGTCGCTAGGCGACCCGCGCCGGGCTCTCGCTGCTTTGACAAGAACAGCAGCAGCCGCCGCCGCCGCCGCCGCCACCTCGCCCATTGCAAATAATAAAAGGAGGGGACGAGAGACCCTCTCTGAACGCAGCTGGGGCTGGAAATTCAGGCACCATTTCTGCGCAGCGCTGGGGTGCAATGCCAAATAAATACAAAAAATTAAAATGCAAGGGTTACGGTGGGCGACGGGGGGGGGGTGATTTTGCAGGACTTACTCCCGCTAGTTGCAGTAAGGAGGGGGGTTAAAGCAAAAAATAAGCCGCCCCTCCCCCGGCTTACTCACCCCGCTCTTGGCTATCACAGTCCCATTGCACCGCAGAGGCTCAAGCAGCACGCCAAGCCTGCTGTTCTCGAGCAGCGGCCGCAGCAAGGAGCAGCAGCAGCCAGACCCCCGTGGCTGCTGCTGGAATGTGGGTCGCGGGAGGGCTCCAAGGAGAAGGACGCGGCCGCGCTAGTAAGGCGCGCGCAAGAGGAGCCGCTGCGCCCGGGAAGGTGAGGCGCAGCTTCAGCGAGTCCGAATGGAGACTCGGGACGTTGCGCTCGTTTTGCCCCCTGCTGGCGAGGACTGAGAACTGCGAGGCGAGAGCGGCGCGGGGAAGGACTAGGCGATGCCTGTAGCTTAAGGGTGATCAGGCCTGCCATGGGGGCCGGGCCTGGTTCACACTTCCGACTGGCTTGATTCCTCTGCCATTGATTGGTGTACGCGTCGGGCTAGTTCTCACTGGGGTGGTCGGCCCGTGTGCGGATGGGCCCCTCCTCCCCATATAAAAGAATTCCCTGCCTCATGGAAAACTAGCTCATCAGGGTTCTAGCCTAGCATTTTCCTTGACAGGCTGGTGATCTATATGCAGGGAATTTTTGTCCAGGTGTGCCTGGTAGGGAGGTGCTTCATGTGTAACCCCCACCCCCAGTAGTCTAAAGTGGTTCAGTCCACACATAGGTTTTTGTTTTTTTTAACCTCCTCTGGGAGGCCTAAGCCTTGATGATCAGCAGCTGAAGGTGAGATCTAATCCTACTGAAAAGCCTTTGCGCTTGAGGAGGTTACCTGAAGAGGTATTTTAAGTTCTTCCTTCAGTGCATTATATCTGCTCCCATTGTATCTGGCCCATTCACACATGCAAATCATCGCTCAGTATTGCTCTTCAACCAGCCTTCGGATTGTCCCAACACCAAGGCCTCATTTGAGCCAAGGGGATGGCCAGGGCATAAGCCTCAAAATCTTTGTCCGGACCCAGTCCTACCCTGAGGCAGACTGAAGTGGCTCCCTCAGACAGAGGAGGGTGGTGGTGGTGGCGAGATGTGGGAGGACAGAGCTCTTTGGGTAATATCCATTGTCAGTCCTACTTAGAGTAGACCCATTGAAATTAATGGGGCTTGTTATGACTAACTTAATCCCCATTCAACTAAGTGGGTCTCCTCTATGTAAGACTAACATTGGATACTGCCCTTTGTGTCCCACAGGCTGCCCTGTTACACAGGTGCTGTGGAGGATGTTGTCCTATGGCCAGTGTTGAAATAAGATTCAGTTTCAGTACATGGAGTGTGTATGTGGTCTCATCCTTCACCTCTGTCATAAAAATGTCTTGGGTTGGCCCTGGCAGACTCTCACCTCTGGAAATGTAGAAGCCATTCTTTCAAGCATGTGCAGAGCGCTTTCCCCTTACCAGTCACCACTAACTAAACAAAATAATAGTAATGATGACACTGCAGATGAACCCTTTACTTGGTAGAAAAGTCCCATTGATTTCAGTGGGATTTACTTTCTGGTGATTTGCACATCACAAATCTTATGAATGTCTACTCAAAAGTAAGTCTTATTGAATTAAGTAGGGCTTACTCCTAAGTAAGTGGACACAGAATTGCAGCTTTAGGATAGTGGCCCTAGTGTTTATGTAGCATTTTCTTAGGTAGTTAAACAGCTTCATATGCATTATCTTGGCAATCCTTCCAACACTGCTGTAAAGGTGAGCTAATATTGTTATCCCAATATAGTGGTGCCGTTAGGCAGGACTTTGGGGCAGAAGTCTAGGACCCCACTCTTCAATATGAACAGGAGGGCCTCCTAACGCAGCAGGGTTAACTTAGCACATTTTTAAGCATGTGAAGTAATAAATATTACCATCTAAAGAAGGCCATCCCCGTAAGACCATTAAGTCCAGAGTCTAACATTTCCTAACTGGATCATTGTCCCAGTATTACAGATGGGTGTGTGTGCTGAGGCTCAGAGATAATGCCTTGCTTACTGAGTTTATGAACTGTGAACTTCCGACACAGAACAGATGTGCTTAACCCCTACAGTGTGTTTTCAACCATTTATTGTGACATTGCACTGCTTACTGTGGAAAGGAAGAAAGCAAAACACTGGTGTTCACCAGCTCTAGTGGTGTTTACCATGAATGAAGCATTAGCAAGAGTCTCCTGGTTTGATGACCACGTATTTCCCACGTAGTCCAGCTGTGATGGGATAAGAACTTCGCAGCTCAGCTGGATCAGCCAAACAGGACACCTGTTGTGTGATCCTGTGCATGTTTCCTCAGAAATAAGTCCCTAGTGTGTTTAACACTGTTATCTTTTCGGCCCCAGGTTAAGACCTTTCTCTTCTCCCAGGCATTCCGCAGCATATGATAAGTTTTAATTGTCTTATGGTTATGGTTGTTTGCTTTCGAGTTTGTTTGTTTGAAGTTGTTTTAGATATAGGTTTCTTTTGTGCATATTGGCTGTTAATGTATTTTTATGTAAATAGGTTTTAATCTCTGTATATTGTATTTTTAATGTTTTTAATCTTTGTAAACCACCCACAGAGCTCCGGCTATTGGGCGGTATAGAAATGTTAATAATAATAATAATAATAATAATAATAGGGCTTATTGGATGGCAGCCATTCTAGTCTAGCATTGCTAGTCTAGATGGCTCAGGGAAGCTTACAAGCACAACATGAAGGCAATAGCCCCTCTGTTATCTGCCTGCAGCATTAGGAATACTGACCGGAGGGGTGTCACTCAGTGGCAGAGTCCCTGCTTTGCATGCAGAAGGTCCCAGGTTCAATTCCCGGCATCTCCAAGTAGGGCTGGAAACATTCCTGCCTGAAACCCTGGAGTGCCGCTGCTAGTCAGTGACTGAATACTGTAGGAGACCAGGGGTGGGCAGAAGGTAGATCGCCAGACATTTTGGACTTCAACTCCCAGCCTTCTTGACTGTTGGCCACGCTGGCAGGGGCTTATGCAAGTTGAAGTCTAAAGCATCTGGAAATTTACCTTCTGCCCATTCCTGCTGTAGGGTATGAACAGCTGGATGGAATAATAGTCCAACTAGATAGAAGGCAGCTTCTTGTGTCTGTGAACATACAGGTTCCATTTATCTATCACAGCTAATACCCACTGATAGACTTGGCCTCAATGAATTTGGGATAGAGCAGCAGCTCACCAGCCCCTGCAAGGCCTGGTACCAGTTCCCTTGGCCCAATGTAGGGATTGGCTTTGCCCTTCATTTTATCTGGGAAGCCCACTGCTAGCACTTGTCCTCTGAATCAACAAGGCCTGCTGCTGCTGCTGCTGCTGCTCTCCTTCTCCTCCTCCTCCTCCTCCTCCTCCTCCTCCTTCTTCTTCTTCTTCTTCTTCTTCTTCTTCTTCTTCTTCTTCTTCTTCTTCAATGTTTAACTGGGAATCCCTCCAGTTCTCTAAAACAGAGGTTGACAGACTTCAGGCTTGCAGGATCTACTTTGTCCCCCACACTTTTTTTCTAGAATTTACTAGAGATCCACAAATGGGAGCATGGTGCAAAAGACCAACACTTATAATTAAAGAATACTGAGCCCAGGAATTTATTCTGAGAACCAGAATTAAAGAACTAATTTGTTTTGAGTACTAGAACTGAACGGAGCTCACAGTCCTTCCACATAAAAATTCACCCCTTGAATATATATATATTTAGTTGGGGGTTGGGGGAGTCATTTTGTTACTGCTATTGTTAAACAATTGGGAGTCGGAAATTCTTGCAGATCTATTGCACATCACCCAGACATCTACCAGTAGATCCAGATCTCCCTTCTGCCCGTCCCTGCTCTAAGAGACCCAGCAGTATAAACCCTAGCCATCTTTGGCAGGCTTATGCCAACAAAGCCGTTTCAAGGATTAGGCAACTAGTCTATGTCCCTAGAGGAATGGGTAACAAGGGATTAGTCATGTACTTAAACTTATAAGTAAGGCCTTAAATGCTTCCCTGTACTGAAGCCAGAAGATGTAACCCTGACCCTGTTTCAATCAATGGGAGCAATGCCATAGACACGAGCATCGATTAGGATTTCAGCATGTTCAGCAAATTACAGCGTTTTAACAAGAATCACACATGCTCTTGCCAAAGGACAAGAGGAAGGCTTGCAATCCAGTATTGAAAATGAAATATTATGCAAGCCCACCCTCAAGCTTGCACCCAATTCATCACATCAGTTTTAGTCAATTAGGGCGCAATCCTATGGGGATAGGCGGCCGCCTCCAAACTCGGAGGTGACCATCTATCCAATGCAGGGCAGGAGAAGCACAGAGGGGATTGTTCCCTTCGCACTTCTCCTGCCCTGCATTTGTGGCTAGACAGCCAATTTCGGCTGTCTAGCTGTGGGAAGGCGGAGCGGGGGAGGAGGCTGCCGGACAACCGGCATTGTACCGGCATTTCCGCCTTCCCCACCCTGGAACACCCCCCTGGAACGCCCTGTTTTGGCCGCTCTGTACTCCTCTTCTGAATGCGGAGCACAGGGCTGTTCCACCCTGCCTTCAAGGCAGCGCGGAAGTGAAGGAAGGTCGGTTCCTGGAAAACCACATATCCTATGGCCGTCCAGCCACTGACTAGTGGCCATAGGATTGCTTCCCCCATTAATGAATGAAATCAGTTAAATCCGCAGAAATTTGCTTATGAGTTAAACAATAGTTCTAAAGTAACAAACATACTTCAGGTTTTTGTAGATGACAGACACCTGTCACAGCAGGCATTGTCTTAGAGGAGGTATTCCGGGTGAATCTTTGGAAAGGTGCTTGTACATTAATCGGGGGCACCTTTTAGTGAATTGAAAGGTTTTTGACTGGTCCATTGGACCAAGTAATCAACTTGGTGAATTATGTTCACAAATTATGGTGAATTATGTATTTATGTGAAATGTTTATAGGCTGCCCTTTAGAACACTGCCCTCACAAGGCGGCATACGCAACAAGCCACACTGGAAACATCAATCATAATACAGTTCAGACATTCAAAAACCAGTAGCAAAAAACCCCAGGGCTTATAGAAAGGCAGCCTGGAATAGATATATTTTAAAGGACTGTTTGAAGGCCTGATTTGTAAGAGGTCATACGTGAAAGTGACAGAGAGAAATCTGTCTCTCATGCCCACCAACTGTCAGGGTGGAAACTGAGCCTATAGAACCCCAGAGCAGTTCTGATTCTGAGGAGGATCAGCCAGCTGTGGGAGAGGAGCCAGCTCATCCCTCACAGGCACAGCAGCTGGCAGAGATTCCTCCTGCCAGCATTCCAGAGATAGATAGTGATCCTAGCAGTGAGAAAGTGCAGGAACGGGGCTTGCTAGACGCTCGATGCAGACGGAGGGAGCGACGAGCAATGGAGGGCGCGGAAAGGAGGCGTAGCGCCCATTTGGCACGCAAGCAATGGCCGCCTCCCATGGACCTGAGGGAAAGAGGGAGGATCTCTCCCTAGCCCATAAGTTCAGGGTCTTCAAGTGACTCTCCTTCAAACGGGGATCAACTGCCTACTCGGAGCATACTCTACTCTGCTGTTCCTTGCTTAGTCGCTGGTGATTAGCACCTGAAAGAGTCATTAAGTTGTAAAAGGATTAAAGCCTTGAAAAGAATCCTTTCGTCTGTGTCTTGAGTTGGCTATTGGAGTCTACTGAAAGAGGCCACTAGGGCGCTCCTGACACCAACCTAATTGATCTTACTGGGATGCATATGAGTAGCAGGGTCTCTGAAGGTGATCTTAACATATGGGCTGGATCCTCTGGGTGATGGCAGTCCTTTAGATAACCTGGTCTCAAAATGTTTAGGACAGGGGTGGGCAACCTTATGCCCTCCAGATGTTTTGGACTACAGCTCCTATAATCCCTGACCATTGGCCATGCTAGCTGGGGCTTATGGAAGCTGTTCAAAACATCTGGAGAGCACCAGATTGCCTAACCCTGATTTAGGGCATTGAAGTTTAATACCAGCACTGTGAATTGGGCCTGGAAATGTGCTGGTAGTCAATGTAACTGGTATAAAATTGGTGCTACATGTTTAGGCTTCCTGCCACACCCCTACACAACATCTAGGTGGCCACATTTTGCAGCAGTTGAAGTTTCTGAATTGTCTTCAGAGGCAGCCCATGTAAAAACATATTGCAGTAGTCAAGTTTGAATGCAACTAGTACATGAGCAACCAAATTTAGGGCTGACTGCATTAGATAGGGTTGCAGCTGGTGTACCAAACTGGTAAAATGTGTTCCTGGCCATTAATGCTACCTGCACTTCCAAAGAAAGCGACGTATCGAGGCATACGCCTAAGCTGCGAGTGTGGTCCTTTGGGGAAATGCAGTCCAAGACTGATTTCACACCTCCACTCAGATCAGCCAGCTTCCCAATCCACTGCACTTCATCTTGCCTGGATTAAGTTTCATCTTGTTCACCCTCATCCATCCAAAAATCACCACTAGTGCAAGTGTTCCACAAGCTTTCTGGGATTTGTAGGGTGAAAAAAGAGGTAGAGATGCATATTTTCTACATACTGGTGACATCCCAGCCCAGACCTTTGGATAACTACCCAGTGGCCTCATGGAGATGTTAAAGAGCATGGGGGACAAGATGGAATCCGTAAATCAAAGGCCGTGGGGTGGAACAGAAGTCTCCAGCCTCACACATAATGGCCTTTCTGAGCTTGGCCAGGTCAGATACAATGTTGCTCTGAATCTGAAAAGGCTTTGGTGCTTTTACAATAATTGAAATCACACCGAGTACAATTAACCCACTCTTTTTCATCCCAGCAGGGAGCTTTAAATACCCACTACAGTTAACTCTGTTCCTGGTTGCACAATTAACACAGTTGCAGCCTTAACACAATACAACTCTAATCTTCAATTTTCATCCCCTGTCTCATCAGATGTCCTTCTTCTCAAAGACTTGGCCCTTGTCCCATGCTCCTTCCCTCCAAAGTGATGCCCCCAAAGGGACAACTTCCTTTGTCATCACCCCTTCAGCAGTGAACTGCTGCTCACACCAGCTTCCATTCAAGAGCCCATGACTACTGACACTCCAGGTGTCTTGTTGGTGCTTTCTATGGTCACCTCAGTAGAATTGCTGGCTCTCACTGTCTCAGTGAATGGGAAGCTCAGTGGGGTGATGGTACTAACAAACATTGCAGCACTAGTTCCAAGCCTTTTGAATCTTACCTAGGGAGGTAGTGGGCTCTCCCATGCTGGAGGCATTTCAGACAAGGCTGGACAGCCACCTGTCAGGAATGCTCTGACTTAGATTCCTGCATTGAGCAGGGGGTTGGACTCGATGGCCTTGTAGGCCCCTTCCAACCCTACTATTCTATGATCTTCTGTTTCCACGCAGCTATTTGACAGTTGCCATTTGGCTACTTCCTTTTCTCTGAAGGAAGTTCTCCAGGTGGGTTTTGCTTCACAGTGAAGATCTTAGGGATTCCCATATTTGGGGCTAGGAAGCCATTTCCCCACAGTCCAGCTGGCCTGCAGAACTTGTGACCCACCGACTGAACAGAGAGCCCACCAATCACAGATTGTGGCCTGCCAAGGCCTTTCCTCAACAATTCTAACACCTTATCTGTGCTTCTGTTGCCATCTTGTTTCCCGTTACTCAGTACCCATTGCCATTACTTAACCTCATGGATCTAGCTAATGTACACTGTAAATTCCCTCTGGGAAAGGGACTACGTCTCATTTATGGTCTAAAGCAGCCTTCCCCAATCTGGTGCCTTCCAGATGTGTTGGACTGGAATTCAGAGCTGGTGTCAGGGGTAGGTATGGTTGGGCACCTGCCAAGGGCCTACAGCCCAGGAAGGGGCCACCGAGAAGAACCCCCTGGAGTTGCTCCTCCACAATTTTAACCCCCTTGTTCACCTGCCTCATATGCTGGCTCAGACAATGGAGATAGTGAGAAGGAGGAACAATAAATACCACTGCCTGCTTGCTTACTGACTCTCTGCCTGTCAAGCAAGCCAGTGGTAGCAACGATGACAAAGAGGATGAGGACCAATAGCAGCTGGTGACAATGATGGTGAGAAGGTGGACTCACTGAGGTTGGGGGCCCATTGAGGGGGTCTTGGAACCATCATTGCTGCAACACCCATCATTCCCAGCCAGCGTTGGCCATTGGGAGTTGCAGTCCGGCAAATCTGAAGAGCACCAGGTGGGGGAAAAGTAGTTTAAAGACTAGTTTCATGTGGAGGACCAGCTCTCAATTGAACATACAGGTAGTCTGTCTGTAGCACAGCATTAATGTCTCATGTTGGTGTAGCAACACAAGGGTATTAATTCAGCCTCAAAGGGTGCTTCTAGACAAGGCTTTGGTCATTCACAGAAATCCAGAGGTCTAGAAAATGTTGTCTTCCACTCATAAGCCTCCTGTGTTTTCCCACCACCTTTTTTTCTTAGTGTGGAAAACTGTTAAGAAAGAAAAGGTGGAACAGCTGCGCAGTGTCTTTTGATTGGTAGCACTAGGAGACCTCTATTTGGAAGCTCCCACAACCTAAGTCCTAAGGGGATTGTGTTAGCAGAGTGGTTTTCAAATGTTCTACCTTCACGGGATCCTTTGTACATCAGATTTTCTGCCATGGAACTCCTGTATGCATGTCATGAATCCCCGCTGCATTTCAGAAGAGTCCAGGGGGGCATATTGTATGGTTCACAGTTGGTTCATACAGACCATTGGGCCAGCCTGTTGGGCCTCATTGTCACTTCACAGTGAACTGAGAAATGCGCCCACACGAATACACCCAACCGTTTCCTGTGGCTGCACATTGCAGAGGGAGAGCAGTAGTGGCTGAAAACCTGTCTTTCAGCAAAGCTTGCCTGCTGTTACTTACTATCTGAAGAACCTCCTGTAAGCTTCTGGGAAACCCTAGAGTTCCTCAGCACACCATTTGAAACCCACTCTGCTAGCTCAAGGGGGCTTCTCTGCAGTCTTCCTCAATTCATAGCCACCTGGGCAGTGGATGGAATTGTACCCTGAAGAAATATAAATTGTAAAAATACTGCTTCTCCGGCTTAGCTAGAGTGAGAATCACCAACAAAAGTTGCATAGCTTTCCATGTACCCACCAAATTCTAATACTTTGGCAGAAAGTGACAGAAATGGGTTTTGCCAGGTTACTGCAGGGATTTGACTAAGGGGCAGGAGAGAATACTGTGATATGAGCTTGCACCGGAAAGATTCTGTGAAATATGAGCATCATCTACTGCAGAACAGATCTTAAGAGTGAAAGCAGAGGTGCTTGTAGTACCTGAAACAAGCTTTTAAAAAAATATAACCTGTAAAATCGTTCTCTTTGAAGAAAAGAGAGCCCTTACAGTTGCAAAGAGATTTATACTTCACGCTGGGAAGGATAAACACCCGCCACCTATCAGTCAGTGAACTGAATGTTGCTTTTTTGTTATCGTTACTGCTTCTGTTGTATTTGCAAATAAAAGATTCATTAAAAAGGGAAGAAGAAGAAGAAGAAGAAGAAGAAGAAGTAGTAGTAGTAGTAGTAGTAGTAACTGTAGTAGTCACCTGGAGATGTTGATGTGGCAGAGACGGTTTAAATTTACAGTTTTTAAAAGAAGTTGTGACGCATATAGCATGGATTCAATTCAGTGTTGCCCAAGCAAACTTCCACTTGCATTAACAGAAATTTCCCTTCCTCTCCCCCCACCTGCATCCATCCACACTCCCTCAAATCTGCTTCAGAGGGTCCCCCAGCCCTTCAGAGCAGATTTGCGGGGGGCACTCAGGCCTTGCAGATCCATCTGTCACACTGATGGATTCTGTTCTCTTGGCAAAAGATGCCTGTTGAATACAACCATATACGTTTACTTCAAAGTAAACATGCATAGGATTGGGCTGTATATGTATTGATTCTGCCTAAAGAAAAAGCTTATCAAGGCTGAAGAGGAATATTGAATTCAGGAAATAAGAACCTGTTCAAGGAATTCAAAGAATATGCCTGTTCCATGTGGCATACATGCCTTTGGCTAATTTCATTAACTTCCATTTAATCATGACTATACAGCAAAGTCATGCTACAGGCTCTGTTTTCGGTGCAACCAGCAGTTCACCATACCACGCCAAACTGGGTTGAGCTACGATTCAGTAGATTTTGGTGTGTTCCTGTGATATTCAGTTATTCAACCCCTTCACCATAGGCACACCAGAATTTGGGAGCATAACACCACAAGAACTGCCTTGCCAGATCAGATTAAAAGTCCATCTAGTCTAACACTGTCTCCTACAGTACTTTTTATTTAATTTAATGCGTTTATATAACACCCTTTATGATATCTATCCCACAGCGGTTTACAATGTGGTTAACAAAAACCAGAACAATACAATATACAATTGCTCAGTTGAAATCAGTGAATAAATAACACCATTAAATATTCATTAAAACAGCAGAGCAAAAACAGCAGAGTTTAAAATACAGCATTGTTCCAATATTTAAAATACAAATCTACGGTGCATAGATTTATGCAGTGCACAGTACAGGTGTGCTGCATTTCTAATCTGCAGAACATAAATGGAAATCAAATCCAGCCAAAAGAGTAAAAGATCCAGTCAGAGTGGGTGTGACCCCCACTCTCAAACTGGCAGTAAATTGGCAAAGCACGATGAATAGTGATGAACAATGTGCACAGAAACCCAAAGAGGGATAATTACTTTATGTAGTGAGCTAGACATGCCCCATCTCTCTCTTGGACCCAAGTCTGATAGTGTCAGCCCTACAAATGAATTCCACCTTAGTAAGGTCATGATGGAGTCTCCCCTTTGAAAGGAGACTCCAGCGTGAAACTGCTGGGTTGGAGCTCATGTGCAGATTTGATACTATCAGTCTTGCAGTGGAAATGGGTCACCCCCCTCTGAATTGTTTACGCTCCTTCCTAGATTTAATCTCATTGGTGCTCTGCATAATAATGTGTCGCACAACTATCTTGCATTGCTTCTGGCCTCACTTCTAATATCATTTTCCATCAGTCTCCACACACACTTGTCTTTTTATGTCTGTACATGTGTGCATCTGTGTATCTGCAGCTGGGGATACCACTCCCTGAAGTACACAAAATGGCCTTTGGCCCACAAACATTCATGCCATAATGCATCTGTCATTCTTTAAGAGTGCAATCCTATACCCACCTACCTAGGAAATAAGCTCTGCTGACCTCCGTGGGACTTATTTCTGAGTAGACATGTATAGGATTGCATTGCAATGTGCCACCAGACTCCATGCTGTTACAAACAACTGTTTATTTCATGTATATTCCCACCTTTCTTCAATGGAACTCAAGTAGAGTATATTGACTTTCTGGGTAATCTCCCCATCCCATACAGACATGGACCAGACCCAGACTTGTCTTCAGCAAGGTTGCTGTGTCATGTGCCTTCAGACAATACCCTAGGACTAGGCTAGCATGGCTACCCCTCTGGCATATTTGAATACCCTTCTGTTTATTCCTACTACCTGCTTCTGAATTTTCGACCAGTTACTAATCCATAAGGCAAGGACAGGAACCTTTTTTCTGTCAAAAGCCACATTTCCTCAAGGATGGGAACAATCTGTTGGGGGCTGCATGCCAGCGGTGTAAATTTTGAAGTGCAGGCACCCATCCTGATAGCCTCCATAGCCACGCCCCCAAGGAGAGTCCAAAAATGCAGGCAACTGTGTTGATTCATACCTGTGTGTGAATATACACATGCACACATAGATATGGATCAACGCAGGTTCCTGAATGTAATACACACACACACACATACACACACCCAATACACCAGAGAGTAGTAGTACATAGCATAAGACCAAATTTATTAGGATGAGATGACAGTCACAGAACAGTGAACTGCCAAAGGGTAGCGGTTAGAATGTTGCACTTTGGCTGGAGAGAACCGAGATTGCACAAGAAAGGGAGAGGGATACAACATGTCCCCAAACAGCCTAAGACCACCAGCTCAAGTTTTTCCAGGAGTTTCTTTTTCCAGCACCAGGGAGAAAACACTTTGACCTGGTTTGCACGTAACAAGAAGCCACTGCAGGTGAATTTCCCTGCAGGTCTTCCTATTATGGTGCCAGTGGCCATTTTGAACATTTGGGCATGGGGGGAGGGAATGTTGTATCTTCTTGTTATGTGCGAACCCAGTAAGGGTGGGTGGGTGGGGTGGTTGACAAACCACCCAGAACCCATGGGCTGTTTTAGGGTTGTGGGTGGCTTGTCAACTACCCCCAAAACCCAGCCTCGCTGGGTTCACACATAACAAGAAACTACAATGTGCCCGCACTATGCCCCAAATATTCAAAATGGTGGCCATCGCACCCCCCCCCCCGGAAATTCACCCATAGTGGCGACTTTCCTGCGAACTTGGCCTTTATCTCAAATTCAACAAGCTAGTTCTAGCAGTTTTCATCTCCATCAGAAGCAGATGTTTTGTAAAGTTAATGGGTCTTAATTGCCCATTCAGGACCAAGCTATACTTTGCATTGCATCAGGGATAGCTCACAAGAATATATTGTTACTGGGGAAATCCTATGTTGAAAATTAGTTATGAAGAGAGCAATCCTATGTTCCTTGGAGGGCATCTGGGGGGCCATAGGATAGTTCGGATTCCTGGAACCAAAGTTGGAGGCAGTGCTCTGACTTTGGACCCAGGAGTCTGAGCTGCCTGCCCCCTCCCCCCTCCCAGCCAGTGCAGAGAGAACAGCGCGGGTGACCTTGAAAGGAAAGGAAAGGAAAGGAAAGGAAAGGAAAGGGAGCATTTTTGTGAGTGGGGAGGAAAGGGGGCTGGGGGGACCGGGATACAGGCAAGAACACCCGCCTGGCAAAAATATAGAGTGGGAGAAGCACAGAGACAGTGATTGCCTCTGCACTCCTCCCACTCTGCATAGGATGCCTGTCAGCTTCCAGGTTTGGAGGCTGATGGACATCTGGGTAGGATTGCAGCCTAAGACAAGGTAAAGGTAATGCCTAATTGCCATTTTTTTAAAATCATTATTGGTTTTTCTGGTTGCAAATATCTTGGATATTTCTGTACAGAAAATCTTCTCCCACCCCCATCAACAGATAATGCTTTTTAATAAAAGAACCACTCACAACATGAAAATCTAATTGTGAACAGCAGAGACACAGAATCAACTTGACATGCAGTGCAAGGCTTCTGAGTGTCTTCCTAAAGAGGAAGAGCTCCTGGCTCTGGAGTTTTACTATAGAGAGTTGGTATTCCCTGCCTGGAAGCCGAAACCTAATTTAAATTTAGGTCAATGCATATTTGTCAGGCCTGCTTTCCTGCAGTGCACTTAAATGTCCCCATGAAACGTTCTGCTCCTGTCCCATCATTTACATCCATAGGGTGTAATCCAGCCGGAGGTAAGCATGTCTAAGTTCCACCAATTTCAGTGAGGCATAATGCCAGGCAGAGCTCAGGTAAGCACATGCAGAATGTTCCCATTTGAATAAAAATAGGTTTCAAAAATGCTTAATTTGGGCTAGAATCTTGCTGATAATTCCAAAGTATTTGCTAGTGGATCATTTGTTTACTATGCAAAAGTTTGCACAAGACAAGATAAGGCAGGGATCTCAGGCACATTTGGGGTGCCATTAATGCTGCAGTCCTATACACAATTAGGGCACAGTCCTATGTATGTTTTGTTGTTTATTTGGTCAGTCGCTTCCGACTCTTCGTGACTTCATGGACCAGCCCACGCCAGAGCTTCCTGTCGGCCGTCGCCACCCCCAGCTCCCCCAAATGTATGTTTATGTATGTTTAGACAGAAAAAATGTGGGCTGGGGAATGCTGGGAGGTGTAGGACTTTTTTCTATCTAAATATGCATAGGATTTCACACTTCCTTGAGCATATGGGAAAAGCTACGTATTTACCCAGTTCACATGATCACCACAGCCCACCGTGGCTTCTTTAAGCCACAGTGGGCTGCAGCACATGCTGGCATGTGTGAGCAGTCATTATAAATATTCAAGCTGCGGCTTGTCATATTGTCCGAACCCAGATGCCAGGGTTGTGCAAAGGTTAAACAACCCTTGCATAACCAATGGCCTGTTCTAGGGTTATTTGAAGGTTGTTTAACTCTTGCACAACCCCCAAAGCCTGGGCTTGGCCAACATGACACGCTGTAGCTTGAATATCCAGAAACTGTAGCGCAGGCCACCGTGGCTTTAAAAAGCCATGGTGGGCTGTGGTGATTCAGTGAACCAGGTAATTGTATGCCAGGATGTGTAGCGCAACCCCAAGGGCTGCTTCTATTAGGAAAAGTAGCTTCAAGAGGCAGCAATTTCAGGCAGGTAGAGGTGCTTCCAGACAAGGCTTTTATTATGCACTCATCCTGCCTTAATCACAGAATTTTACAGAGTCCAGATATAGTCCACTTCCATTTCTAACCCTTCTGTGTTTTTCCACTGCTTCTTCCATATTTTTCTTACCAGCAAAAAAACTCCCAACCCTGTTAAGAAAGGAAAGAAAGAATAGCTGCACAAGGCCTTGTGATTGCAGCACTAGGAGCTGAGGCATTGCTAGGCACTTAAAAGATGCAGGGCCCAAGCCCATTCACAGAAATCTGCATAATGTTTGCATATGCTAATGAATAGCTATATATGCAAATTTAGAAATAATTCCTAGGATTAATAACCAGTTAGTTTCTCATCCAAGTCACCTCAAATAAAAAATCACTACACTACTCCCCTTAATTTGTCAACCCAGAAGCAAGAGGAGTGTGTGGAGGGGGCAGAGCTACTGGAAAAGGATTTGCTGGCATTTTATTGGGGCATTGCTGACTAGTCTCATTCTGTTTCTTTCTCAAAGTAGCTGTCCTGTAAATCTAGCTTCTGTCCACAGTTCTAGGGAGTTATTTCCTAGACCAGGGGTGGGCAACCTGCAGCCCTACAGCCACATTTGGCCCTTTGCCTAATTTCATGCATTCCTCAGCCTTCAAAAGCCCTCTGCAGACGATCATTTCAGACCCTTGGCAAGAGCGATCTGTCCCACTCCCAGAAGCCTGCTTGACAGGGAAGGGAAGAAGAGAGAGAGGAGAGAAGGGGGTAGCAGAAAGAAACAGAGGGAAAGGAAGTGGCCCACCCACAGCTGGATTCACTTCCACCTATCATCACCTGACAGAATACCCCCATGGGAATGCGACCCTTGACAGAAAAAAGCTTCCCCAACCTGTTTCCTACAGTACTTCCAGACAGAGGGCTCCTACGGCTAGAAATCAAAAGTCATTGTGCAGCTCTTCTGTCTTTCCCACCTTAGGGCATAATTCCTTGCATGTTTAGACAGAAAAAAAGGCGTACAACTCCCAGCATGCCCTAGCCAGCCATGCTAAACATGCATAGGATTGCACCTTTAACGGATTTCCTGTGGTAAGAAAAAAGACAGAGGAACCAGCGGGAAAACATAAGAGGATTACAAATGGCAAACATCATTGTCTGGACGCACACCCTCCCACCGCATAAAATTCTGTGAGGATCCCTGTAACCAGGCCCTGTCAGCAGTCTGCTTGCACTTTCAAATGCAAACATAGAATTGCATTAAAAAAAGTGGTTCACTTTGTCGGATGCCGATAGCAATTGCGAAGTTAGATTCAAGAGTAGGATCAAGTAGTATGAAGTAGTAGTGTCTTAATTTAATTAACCTCAGGTCCGGGGGCCAGATATGGCCCTCTGGGGCTCTTAATCCTGCCCCCATTCCCCAGAAGGCCATGCTCCCTTCCCTTGGTCCTACTCCCTTTTCCCAACCATTGATCGTTTGGTGGTTTCCCATCTTTTGTGTAGTTTTTTCCCCCATTCTAAAAGGGTGAAACGCCTCTCCTGAAGCTTAGTTACTAGCAATATGAGCTTTAGTGCACAATGCTATGCATGTTTAGACAGAAAAAAGGCCTACAACTTCCAGCATGCCCCAGACAGCATGGGCTGGGGCATGCTGGGAGTCGTAGGCCTTTTTTTTTTCTGCCTGAACATGCATAGGATTGCACCCCTAAACTAAAATATGCTGGTATTTTTGGCCCATCCCATTTTACCTTTGGCCCCACCTAACAAGAATAACAATAAATAAATCTGCAATTTTTAAAAGAAATATTTCTAGTTTTATTTCATTACTTGCCCACCCCTGCTCGCGTTTTGCTTATTTTAAGAACTATAAAGCGTCATCTTCTCTAGGCTGCAATTCCATGCGCATTTACCTGTGAGAAAGCCCCACTGATTTCAGAGGGATTTATTTCGGAGTAAATATTCATGGGCTCGGGCTGCAACTCCGAAATGCTACCTCAGTCTGTAGAATGTAAAAGAAAAGGCCATATATTTTCACAAAACCCTGAAATACAGAAAAGAAAGGGAATACACCCCCCCCCCCATTACGCCCAGTACTCTGGAAATCAAATCAGGGGTAATTACTACAAGTTTGCACGAAGGCAAGAAAATGAGTGTTATTCGTTGCGCCGCAGAGACACAGCATAGTTTGAGAAATAATAGAATCGTTCAAAAATCCTATAACGCGAGACACTGCCCGCATGCTACCAAGGGGTTAACTTTTTTCTTTTGAGCTTTTGCAAGCATGATGGGAGCTGTCGGCAAGGAGGTTCATGGGAATTGTAGTTTGGTTTTCTTTCCTCTCTTCTAGAATGGCTGCCTCCTGTAAGGTAAGCTGAGCTAAGTGAGTTTACTTTCTCTGCTACGTTCTCCCTTGCACTGTAAAATAGCTGAGAAATGGTAACAGTTTTAACGCAAGGGCGCAAATTGGAATCTAGCACAGGGAGATTTACTTCTCTGATTTTAAGCCACAAGCGAGTCTGCCCATGTCACTGAATGAACACTTTGTTAACATGATGAGGACCGCATGGGCTTGGTTAACAACTGTTTTGTAAATAGAAAATAAGTATTTTGGGGGGTCATAGCCTAACAGTACAATCCTGTGCATGAAGTAAGACCCTGTTGAGTTCCATGAGGCTTTCTCCCAGGTAAGTGGGAATAAGATTGCAGCCTAAACGACTTCAGGCTGCCGTGCCTGAATTTAACAGTTGTATTTTAAAAGTTGTTGGGATTTTGTTTTGTTTTTTTCTTGTTTGCAGGGGAGGTGAGGATAGGGGAATAGATGTGGCAGAAGTAGATCACAATTTTTACCTTTGCAAAGATCATGTGTAAAAAAAACAATGG
The DNA here is from genome assembly GCF_057233095.1 of Heloderma suspectum. Classification (NCBI taxonomy): domain Eukaryota; kingdom Metazoa; phylum Chordata; class Lepidosauria; order Squamata; family Helodermatidae; genus Heloderma; species Heloderma suspectum. The sequence continues at coordinate 29,908,866 of NC_139460.1, read as the reverse complement.
CACTTCCAACCCCAAGGAAGAAAAAAAGGGGTCTGAAAAACTATTGAAAAGCAGTTGACAGAACCCCAGTGCTGTCCTATACATGTCTATTCAGAAGTGAATCTCATTGAGTTTAATGGGGTTTACTCTCAGGTAAGTTCAGCTGCAGCAGGGATTGGTTTAGGGTGCAGTCCTATGCATATTTTGACAGGAAAATGTCCAACAATTCCCAGCATTCCCAGTCTTACTCTCAAGTAAGTGTGCAGGGACTTGCAGACCTAGGGTGAGAAGATGCAAGGAACACTGGGGCTCTTGTGCTTGTAATAGTTGTGTAGAAAAGAGAATTTCAGCAGGTGCAACTTTTCTTACCCATGCATGAGAAACTGCATCTGTCAAAGATCTCTTCTGTACAATTCTTCTTTGCATCTAGTCGCCTAAAACACATCTGGTGAGAAGGGAAAGTTCTTATACTGAAGTGGACTGTTGATCCAACTGATGTGTTCTCTACTCTTGACTCTCAAGTGGTTCTCCAGGGACTGGTGCTGGGGTCTTCCTCAGCCTTGCCACCTGGGATCTTTACGGGCAGGTGAATATACCAGGGATGGAGCCTAGAACTGTATAGTTTTCTATATGTTTATGTTTATTTATAAAGGAATTTCTGCCTCAGTTTGCCCCACCAAAATGAAGGTGCCAAAATTGTTAACTAGATTCAACACCTGTGTTCTGCTGCTGACATAGGGGCCTCCTTAAGAAAGCCTGATATAGAATATTTAGCAGGTGAAGCTTGAGCTGTTGTTAAAGGCCAAGGAGCAGAGCTAAGGTGTTTTGCTTTTTTAGTGTTAACTCCAGTGCATCTTCATTAGCTTCTAGCGAATACTGAGATTTTCAGAAGGCCTCAACTTTTTCCCTTAGGTGAAGATTACAACCAAGCCAAGCCTAAATGCTTGCTATTCTGGAAACGAGGAATTAACAAAAATCACACTGAAAAGTATAGGGGGGAAATTATAAATGGGCACAGTGCACCATCTGCTGGTACACAGGATACAAGAAATTTAGCAAGAAATAGTTCTTAAGGAGACAAATGTTCAGTTCAAGTGGTGTAGCCCAAACTTGGGTATGTTTGCTTAAAAATAAATTTCCATTGATAGCCTACATAAATCTGTCATATCCCCTTTTAAAGCTGTTGAAATTGGGGGCCATAATTACAACTTGTGTAATAAATTCCACAGTTGAACAGTGTGCAGTGTGAAGAAGTACTTCATTTTATCTGTCCCGAATCTCCCACCATTCAGGTTCATTGAATGGTTTTGGTTTCTAGCATTGCTCCACACCATTCATAAGTTTATGCGCTCCCTGTCGTCTCTTCCCGTACTCACCCTTTTTCTAAGCTTAAACACCTCTGACATTGTAACCTTGCCTGAGGGGACTTGCTCCAGCCCCATGTTCATTTGGGTTGCCTTTTTCTGCACCTTTCCCAGCTCTACAGTATCCTTTTTGAGGGGCAGGGGTGCTGCTATTGAAAAGACCCTGTCCTGACTCCTGAGTACCTACCACCCTAACTTCTCCAGGTGACTGGACATATAGCAGGGCATCTGATGATGATCATAAATTATGGGAAGGTTCATATGGGAAGAGGTGGTCCTTCAGATATCCTGGGTCCAAACCATTTCAGGCTTTGTAGGTCAATGCCAGAACCTTAGGTAAACTTTGTGCATCCCTCCCTTAATAATATGTAACTATAATCGGATTTTAATTTTTAAAAATAAGTGTATAAATTCATAATTTCTTGTTATTCATATTTTGTTTTGTTTTCTTAAAGGGATTTTGAACCTGGTGCTTTCTTTCAAAGATATCTTCGTAGTTGACCTTTTCGGCATGGAAGTAGAGGGCATTAGTCAGCAGACACAGAAGCTCAGTAAAACAGAGAAGAAGTTGCTGCAAAAACAGATGAAGGCCAGACATACTCTACTAAGGCACGAGGGCATTGAGTGTGTATCGTACGCTACCAAGGTGATTAGACATTGTGGTTGTTTCTAGCTGAACGGGAATGTGCATTGTGCATCGTGATCTTGATCAGATGTATGAAGAGCTAGGTCCCATTGATTTAAGGGACAGCGCAATCCTGCACATGTCTTCTCTGAAGTAAGTCCCACTGAGTTTGGGCCTGGGGGCTAAAATAGAGGGTGTCAGCTTGAGCCCTTATTTTAGTGGTCCCCAAGCATATTCAAAGGTCCGAGAATCCCCTGACTCAGACTGGAGTGGAGGAGTTAGGGGTGGTGGCAGCCTATTGACTCCCCCCTTACCTTGCAGGGAGTCTGGGATCATTCTCATTCTCCCTTCAGAGCAGGGAAAAGGATTTTGGCTAAACATAGGGAGAAACGCCCTAGTGGCAAGAGCTGTTCAGCAGCAGAACAGACTGCCTCAGGTGGTGGGGGGCTCTCCTTTGCTGGAGATATTTAAGCATGGGATGGGTGGTTATCTGTCAAGAGTGCCGTAGATCAGGGGCACAGAGCCTTTGGCCATCCTGGGGTCTCAATCTGACTCTGCTACGCCTTTCCCCCGACCACTGATAGTTTGGTGGTTTCCCAGCTTCTTTGCAGTTTTCCCTCCTACTCTAAAAGGTTGAAATGCCTCTCCTAAGGCTTACTTATTGGCAGTAAGAGCTTCAGGCTAAAATAGGCTGGTGGCTTAGTGGTTAAGACGCTGAACTGCAGACTGGAAGGTCGGCAGGTCAGCAGTTCGAGACCCGAGTGCTGCGTGACGGGGTGAGCTCCCGTCTTCAGTCCCAGCTTCTGCCAACCTAGCAGTTCGAAAGCAAGAAATTGCAAGTAGATAAATAGGTACTGCCTCGGCGGGAAAGGTAACAGCGTTCCGTGCACCTCGGTGTTCAGTCATGCCGGCCACATGACCACGGAAGCGTCTTCGGACAGCGCTGGCTCTTCGGCTTAGAAACGGGGATGAGCACCGCACCCTAGAGTCGGACACGACTGGTTGGGGACACCTTTACCTTTTACCTTTGGCCACGCTTTTTTTGCCTTCAGCCCTGCCCACCCCTGGAATGTGGCCCCCAAGAGCTTCTCTGGAATGGAATTTGGTCCTTGGGCTGAAAGAGGTTCAACACTCCTGCTGTAGATCCTGCATTGAGGAGGGGGGTTGGATTAGACCACCTCCAAAGAGACTTCCAAGTCTGTATGATTCTGTGATTATTGTGCCCAAGTTGATGTCCCATAAATGTCAAAGCCTGTGTGGATAAGAACATAAGAAGCTCCATGCTGGATCAGACCAAGGGTCCATCTAGTCCACCATTCTGTTCACACAGTGGCCAACCAGCTGTCAACCAGGAACCCACAAGCAGGACACAAGTGCAACAGCACCCTCCTGTCAGGGCCCAGCTTCAGTACTGCAGTGGGCCTTGTAGGTTATAGCCAGGATTTGATTGGAAGTAGCCTAGAAGGGCTTGGGCCTATTCAGATTCTGGAATGTCAGAGTCTATGTGAGCTTATCTCTGCCAGTGTTCTCAGAGCAGAGCCAGGGGGAGTCACCTGGCTCCCTGTCCACCTACTGGTCTGGCCTTGGCAGGCAGGGAGGCTGGAAGCTGTCCATGAGAACCTGACAGAAGTGGGGTGGGGTCTGCAGGAGGGCCGCCCAGGTTGAAGCGTCACTGCTGGAGGGTTGAGCAGTGCCGCCCTGTTTAGACAGGGGCCTTCAGAAAGGCTAAAGGCCCTTGTCTGTCAAGGGATCTGGGGGGGTGGCCTACAGTCACACCTTCCCTTTTAAGCTGATGCAAAGGCAAAGAGCCTTTGCTAGGAACATCTCGTCTTCATTGCCCGAAGCCTTCTCTGTTTGGATTCATCATCATCTGGGCTTTTGGAGGCACTCTGCACATGGACTGGAACTTTGGAGTGTTAAGGACCTGCCATGAAAAGTATTGTGAGGCTTTTCATAGACTTGAACTCTCGTTGCTGTGGATTGTGTGTCTGTGTGTGTAGTCAGCTCAGTGTACGGCAGGCTGGGTTTGATCTACGACTTTTGGTCTTCCCTCTTCCAGAACTCATACAGCATGGAGTTGCCAGTGCGAAAGCGGTGCCCTGGAACTCCTTGCGTGTGTGGGTATGCCCTTCCCTTGATCTTGATGGGCCTTGACCATGTAGCCTAGAGTTATCAACAAAAGATTCAAAGTTGGACTCTCTATGGGTGTGGCTGTTCAAGAAGTTATTGCCTGATTGCCTGATGGAGTCATTGCAGGAATCATTCCCTTTCTATGTCTGGGGTTGGAGCTGCGTGAAAGGATTGTCTGGGTTAGGTACCCAGGAACCCAGAGTCCCTTCCCTTGTGTTCAGAACCATGGCGATGGCAACGGAGAGACCATGTTGAGGATCTCAATCACGGTAGTAGTGTTTAGCTTTGGACTGTTCTGGAATTACATAGAGCCTATAGCTATTAACCATCAGCTATATGATTTCTGAAGAGTGTAACCATTAAGCTTTTGCCGTGGGATTCCCTGCAATAAAGAAATTGCACTGATTTGGGTGTCTGGTGTCAGATTGCCTGAGCGTGCGTGCGGGGGTGTGTGTGTCAGGAAACCTGACACCTCCCACTCATGGCACCTGGTGTACATCGGCTCACTGCCTCTAGTACTGGAGGTAGCACATAGCCATGTGATAGCCTTTTCCTCCAGGAATTTGTCCAACCTCCTTTCAAAGCCATCCAAATTGGTGGCCATCACTATACCCTGTGGTAGCGAGTTCCATAGTTTGACTATACGCTGTGTGAAGAAGTACTTCCTTTTATCTGTCCTGAATCTCCCACCAATCAAAAGAAAAAGTCTTTTTCTTTTTTTAATTTTAGCACCCCAGGCTATTTGAAATCTAAACATATAATTCAGATTTTCAAATAGAATTGGCTGCCCAGACATTCTGGGATAATAGCCTCATTTTCTCTTTATTGCTCTGCTGTGTTTATGGAATGCTGTTTTCAGATGAACAAATTAGTGTTGATTAGTCATGTCTGTGTCTCTTCTCTCCCCCCCCCCCCGCTTTCTCCCTCTCTCTCTCCATAATTAGAGCCTGGTTATTGCCAACGGAGGCCTTGGTAATGGTGTAAGTAGATGCCAACTGCTGTGTGTGGTAGAGGAGTGTGGGCTGGTAGAAGCTCTCTTAATGCTGCCTCAGAAACCCTATTCATTTGTGAAATATGGAACAACAGAGGATTCCAAGCGAGCCTATGACTCCCTCAATGGAAAGGAGATCACGCTGGAGGGCTCCAACCAAAACGTCGTTCTCTATTTCAACTTTGTGGAAAAAGGTATTACTCTTGTGATGCTTTTTATTATTATAGTTGAGCAAACAGAGCCATCCTGCCCCCCTAAGGCAGTATTCAATAGGGGCGCTGAGCGCACTTCCTGGCACCAGTGTACCTGCACTAGCCATGGTGCATATGCGATGGCGGAGTCACGCTTCTGGGGACAAATTCTGGAAACAGCTGAAACGGCCATTCCTGGAAGGAGCAGGTCACATGCCTTCCATGAACGGGCATTTCTGTTGTTTCCAGGGCTTGTCCCTGGAAGCACAGCTTCGCTGCTGCGCGCACACCAGGACTTGCAGAGCTAGAGTGGGTGCGCTGTGCCAGGAAACGTGCTCAGCACCCCTATTGGATGCTACAGCTGTTTTTTTCTCCCTCTGGCTACAACCAGCCGCTCTTACTGCATGCATTCCAAACACCCCATGAAAGTCAGAAAGTTCTCAGGTGATTTTAAGAGAACATGTACACGATGGAGCCAAAATGAAGCACTTTGAGGCCCCATTAATTTCATTGGGATTTACTTTTGACCAGACTGTAACTCTTGCATTGTGATCAGTGGGATTTGAACTGCACGATCCTATACATGTTTATTTGGAAGTAAGTCCCACTGTATTCAGTGAGGCTCACTTTCTAGTAAGAGTATTTAGGATCGTAGCCTAAGGTGCTTAACTTTGACTTGATTCTACCTTTGGATTAAAGCATATGCCTGGTTCGCAAGTAATACTAACCCATGGTTTGAGTTGTTGAATTCTGGGTTGTCATGTGTGAATGCAGCCACGTAGGCCCATACTAATTAACCATGGTTTGTTAACCACAAACAATCCAGAAAGAAAACCCATGATTTGTTCTTGGGTTGTGAACTCTGGGTTGTTTAACCATGGGTTGTGAACCCAGAACTGTGGATTGTTCATGGGTTGTTTTACCAGGCTACAGAGGCGACAGCCAAGAATGGTAAAAAAGAAAAACAGCCTCTCTACATGACAGTACTATTGCACCACAAAGGCATTTGGAATACAGCGGGGGAAAGGGAAGGAGGAGGGATGCAAACAACCCAGGGTTTGAGCAAACAAACCACTGTTTGTTCGACTGTCTGCCAGACAAAACCTGGGTAGAGTAACAAACGATGGGTTCAATAAACCACAGGTTAGCGTTATGTGTGAACCAGGCCATAGGGTCGCTGTATGAGTCCTGGCTCTTTAGTGTCTGTATGTCTCATGTTTGAAGGGATGTTTCTTGTTTTGGTATAGCAGAGCTTTGTCGGGATAAATTGTATTTGATATTTTGACATGGCTGCTCTTGGCAGTTCTTGGTCACAACTTGCAAACGGTATTGTCATAATGGGAAATAGTAATGACAGGTGGAACCTGAAACAAAATGTTGCAGTGTGGAGTGGTCCTGCTGGGGATTCCAGCCACTGAATTTCATCCCCTTTCTCCCCAACCGTCAGTCAGAATTCCATAGCCACTGAGTATGCTCAGTTCTCATTAGGGATTCCCCCAGTACCACCTTAGTTCCCCCCCCAAATATCTTTCTTTATCTTTCAAATCTCTCCCTCCCACCCCCAATCCTTCTGATACCTGCTGCCAAACACATATGGATTTCCCCTACTGCCTGCTGTGAACTGAGAAAGGTACTGCAGCTGTATGTGTGTGTGGAGAGAAAGAACAGCCCTGCATCTGGTACCTACAGTTATTTGTTTGTTCAGCCTTATAAATGAGCCTGCAAAGTTTACTAGCCTGTGACAAATGTTACTAGCCTGCTAAGAGGTTGGTGGCTTATGTTTCTGGCCATTACAAAAATGCAGACTACTTTAAAAATGTGCCTTCTAACAAGCAGAGTGGTGGAGGAGGGACGGAGTGATCCATCACCCTTCTGCCAGCATGCTGCATTTCCATGCTCATTTTGGAGGAAGAAGACTTTCCTTCCTGTGCAGCTAGCATGGAAACCAAGTGAGCTGGCAGAGGAGGGACAAAATAATCTGTCTCTCCTCCACAAGCTTGCTCCTCCATATTCCATGCACTCACCTGCAGGTAATTTCTGGTTGCTTGTGGCTACCAGGTCAGCTGTTACATAAAAGGCTGTATTATTACTGAAGGGAACTGAAAGCAGGTTACATAGGGTCAACTAACCAGACCTAGACCATCTTAACTTCAAAAAGCTTGGTTCATCATGTGCCTTCAATCCATGACCTGCCACCTCCCTGGGTCCACTGGTTCAAAGATGCTCAGTGTTGTCAACTTTTACAGTGCCCTTTGCCTATTGGGTAGGACGGATGGGAAAGTGGGCACCAGACTCAGTCCAAGTCCTGCCTCTCCCCTCGGCCAGCCATCTAACAGCACAGACCTGACGGGGCTAATCAGCCTTGTAAATAAACACTTGTCTGGTCTCCTATGATGAGTAAAAAACATCTTGAGGTGACCAGGCAGGAATCCTTTTCCAAAGCAGAAGACTGCTGGTTCTTTTCTTTTTTTCCCTTTCAAGCCATCACATGCCACAAATGACTAATCTATTTATTATTTATTATTAATAATACTTATTTACCTCTTAATATAATGAAACCTCTACGTGGATTACATATAACAATATTAAAATGATACATATATTTGTGGTCAGGTATGATGCTAGTAAAAATAAATAAAAATGTCTTGTGGATTAGCATCTTTTGTGAACTTATGTGCAAGGTTGGTTATCTGTTAGGTGGAGAAAATGGAGCTCTGTGGGTGTACCAGTAGACATACTACGTAAGGCAGGGGTAGGCAGCCTGATGCTCCCCAGATGTTTCCCACTACAACTCCCATCAGCCCCAGCCAGCATGGCCAATGATCAGGGCTTATGGGAGTTGTAGTCCAAAACACCTGGAGAACACCAGGGTGCCTACCCTTTGGCCTTTGGGTTTGGGAGCCATATTCCAAAAGGATCAAGGATTCATGCAGTGGTCTTATGCTAGCTGAGTAGGAGTTTTGAATTTGAGCATCTGGCCTGATGCATTGTTGCAAACTTTTTGAAACTCCTCGCAGTTCAGGAGGGGGCTGCTATTTGAACAAAAACTGCCTTCGGCTTATAGAACTAGTTTCTCAGTTCTTTGGACCCTGGCCGTAGTATTTAGACATGTCTTCCTTTTCCATTACGTTTGTTGTCAGCCAGAAATAACTGGCAAACCTCATGAGTCTCAGAGAGAGACAGTTGAATGCGGTTGACATCTCACCTGAAACGACTGGGGAGAAGGCTGACCTTTGCTTTGACAGAGCAGTCGGGCATTTGAAGTGGAAAAGCAGTGAGATTGTCTGGCCCTAAACAGAAGGGGGTTTGTATAACACAGCATGTGGAAACCAGTCCCATGGTGCACGTGTAGAGATCATTACCATCTCAGTCAAGGGTCACATTTGGCGTTATCACTTAATTCACTAATGCCTTTTCCAGAAAACGTTTTGCAATATCTTTCTGTTCAGGCAAGTGTTCAGCAGTAAGATATGAGCTTGGAGTTCCTTTTTATGGTATTTTTCTTACAGAGGAATCGTATACTCCCTGGGAGAGCATCCCAGGGAACATAGAATAGTGCAGATTCAACCTCACAGAGGCTTTGACCAAGAGGCTATTTCCTCCCCCCGGCCCCCGCCACCACAGAAAGTTCCTCCCTGGCTCTTCTTCCAAGATCACTGTTGCGACCTTGGAAGAGGGCCTGGGGGGAAGGAAAGGGGGCAGGACAGTAGGAGAGAAGAGGAAAGACCCTGGATCTGCCAGATCCAAGATCTCTCTGTCACAGATTCCTGTCTATGGCACAGTAAGTCAGTTAGATGGGCTGAGAGGCCTTTCCTAGCTGAAAGTGTTTCTTATGGTGGCACAGGAGGCATTTTCACCTCCATTGTTCTACCTGCCCTGCCTCCGGGCTGGGAGTGGGGGAACCCTCCAGTTAAAGAGAAGCTATCCTATTGGATTGCGCTCAAAATATATTGTGTGGCTGTGTTCAGAGGTAACACAAAACCACAGTTTAACATTATGGGAAGTCTTTTGCATGGCTTCTGTGCTTCCCTCTCCTTCTCTGGTATGGCCACGAGGAGGAGGTTGGAGGCTCCCATGTCTGTTTTAGATCAACCACAATTTAGTGCATCTCCCAAACCCATGCTTAATCTTAAGTATGGTTAGTGAAAACAAGCCAGCTTCATAAACTGTGTTTTAAAGTTGGCTTGTTTCCACTAACCATAGTTAAGATACACTGCATTTTGTCTCAGTTTGGAGGGATGACACCTCAAACTATGGTTAACCCAAAATGGAAATAGAAGCTTCCAGAGTCTTCTTTGTGGCTGCGCTGGAGGAGGATTGGAGAGTGCATGAGTCCTGGGGGAGGCGGGGCTCATTCTTGTAATGCTAAACTAGGGTTTGGCATTACATCTGAGTCAGCCCTGTATTAAAGTGCTTTATCATGCTAACAGTGCTTCCTGCTGAGAGAGCATTTGAAGCCTGATCAATTAAAAGAAGTATAAATAAACATCAGACTTGCTGGTTTGAGAACTGCGAGTCTAATCAATTTGTTACTGCTTGAAAGAACATAAGTGTGTCATTTTCATGCAGTGTTCTCCACATTTTATACTCCTCCTAGTTCCTTGGGAGGATATGACACCTGTAACTTTGCCTCCTGGCCTGAGGGTAATTGAAGAGCTGGTTTCACCTGAGGATGAAAGACAACTTTTGGAAAGCATTGATTGGGCAGAGGATGAGGTCATTCCACATGGTAAGTAATTCGTACAGTAAGCCAGGCTTTCTAAAAATACCTCTCATTTGGCCTGTTTTATATAACTCTGGAAAGTTGTTGTTCATTAACTCTTTGCAAGACTTCTGCCCCCCTCTATTAAAATGTCTGCTTACCTTGTGAACAGAACCTTTGAAAAGAGAGTTTAGTCAGAATCTTAATGGGCTGACAAGAGATGATCAAGGCACAGTAAAATCTTTCCCCAAGCAGTCAGCATCACATAGCCACCACCACACAAAACTGATGGTGTGAGTCCTTTCTAAAGGCAGCCAGACTCCCTTGACAGTCAAAGGAAACTACAGGGTTTCGGCCTTCAACTGGATGCACCAATTTCAACTGGGTTGGGTAGCAAAGCCCAAAATCATGAACACCCTCCCTTTGCCTTTCTGGGTACTACTTGCCTGAGGGGCTCAAGGTGTTCTGCCTGAGTGGTGGCCAAGGAAGCCCCCTGCATCCCATTCCCACAGGAAATACCCACTTGCTTGAGGACTCATGAATTTGACTAGGGTACTTTTGCCCCAGGCAGCAGAAGCATGAGTGACACTTTCAGCTGTTGTTCATGTAGCCAGATGTAGGATCTAAATCATCTCTACGGCTGCAGTTTAAGTCCTCATTTCAGATAAGAGAAGTATGTCACTTAACTGTAGTAAGAAAAGTAGGAACCTGTAATACTGTCACAGGGATTAATATGTTTTGGGCCAAGAAAGATTGAAGAGGGCTGCAACCTGTTCTCTGTCATCTAAGACTGTAGAACACAAAATGACGGACTTAAGTTACAGGAAGGCAGATTTCGGTTGAACGTCAGGAAAAACCTCCTCACAGTCGGAGCAGTCCGACAATGGAACCAACTGCCTAGGGAGGTGGTGGGCTCTCCATCGCTGGAGGTATTCAAGCAGAGACTGGACAGCCATCTGTCAGGAATGCTTTAAGCTAGTTTCCAGCACTGAGCAGGGAGTTGGATTCAACAGCCTAAATGGCCCTTACCAACTCTATGATTCTAAGAAGGCAGGTTGTCTCCTCACTACTGAAACAGTCATGGAGGTCAGAAGATGGTGGTGAAGGAGGACATATTTGGGCTGTGAGGATGAGCACCGCATGGCACACACATGTTGTTCTTAGAGCCCAATTTCCTACCCCCAGGATCCTTTTAGTGACAAAGGAAGCCTGTCACTGCCTAAAGAGTCATGTACAGGAGCAAGGGGAGAATTCAGCTCCAAGAATGCTGCTATAAGCATATAGCCCCGCCTAGATTTCCAGCCTCAACAGACACTTGCCTTCTGAATGTAATAATAATGCTTAAAGTTTGTATAGTGCTTTCAGTTGTTCAAAGAGCTTCACATGCATGGTCTAGTTGTAATCCTTAAAACAGCCTTCTAAGGTAGATCAGTATTATTATCCCCCAGTTGGGGGAACTAAAGCAGAGAGAGAGTGGCTTGCCTAAAATTACCTAGCGAGTTCATGGCAGGGGCGAGATTCAAATCAGGGACTTCCCAATTTGTAGGTCAGCCACTACACCACATCAGCTCACAATATATATTGTGATGATTTATTTATCATTCTTTTTTAAATATTGTTTTGCTTCCTTTTTACTTCACAGCTCAAAAGTCTTTAAAACACAGAAGGGTAAAACATTTTGGATATGAGTTTCGGTATGATGATAACAATGTTGATCGAGACAGTCCATTACCTGGAGGTGAGTGTCACATCCTTCATCCTCCCCCTTTGCAATCAACACACTCCAGGAAACAAGGCTTCAGGCTTGCTACTTGATTAGTTAATGCCTCTCTTCTTTACAAATGCAGATTCTAGGAAACTCTCAGACTGCAATGAAACAGCTTATCTACACATCTACGAATATCAGTAGAGGAGCCGAAGTGGAAATTAGAGAAGTTGCCAGCAGTTTGGGCAAGAACTTCTAGACCAGACTAGCTTTGCAGAAATGCCCCTCCCTTAGGGTGGCTCCTTGCTACTTAGGCTTTCACAAGTGGCCAACCTGGTGAAGTGTCTGAGCTCTGCCTCTAACTTTCCCGGTTAGCATCCCTCAAGTCATGCCCCTTGCTCTCCTCCTCCCCCGAAACCTGGGTTCTCATGGTGGAGGAAAGGGGGGGCCGTTCAGGCTGAGCCATCTGTGTGTCAAGGTCTTGGGAAGGAAGCCTTGCCCTATGTGAGCTCACTAGGGAGGGTGCCTCCCCCAGTTCTGGCTGTTCCCATTCTGAATCTGAGCTGCTAGACATCTCCACATGCTCAGATTCATTCCTGACAGTGAGTATCTGATGAGAACGCCCCTTATCTGTGCTGCATTGAATTAGAAATGCAGGCAGGTGCTTGAAGGTGACTGTCTTTGTAATGTGAGGAAGATCTGACATGAGTATGAGATGCGTGAATCCTGAAAAAGATATTGGGATTTTTGGAAGACAGGGGTTTCATATGCATATCTGATTCATCCCACATGACATCTCTGATTTTAAGGATAATAAAGTTGGAAGCAGCTCTTACAGCACTTCTCCCCACATTCTATTAGGAATCTGAAATGTTGCTCACAGCAAGTAGGTAGGTGTGTTAAGCCTGATCGTATACACATTAAGACAGTACATTGGAGTCCCACCCCTCTCTGCCCATATCTCCTCACTGCACAGCAGAATTAGCTTGCCCCAAGCCAGAGCCACAATATGATAGTTTTGAATTCACTAATTTGGAAAACAAATAGCAAAAGTGTTGTCTTATCCAGTGGCTTGCCAGTGTGCAAACACATGCTGCAATCTATGAAAAACAAAACAAAAGTCATGCTCATAAAGATGCAGAGATCTATTAGTTGCAATAAGCTTATCTAAATTTGCTTTCGGTTATTGTATGTGCGCGTACATGTGCTAGCGAACTTAAGATACATGGGTGCAAGTTAGTCATGTGAAAAAGGCCCTTGTGAAAATCCCAATGTGCCCGCTTCTACAATGGTATAAAGGAAGGGTGGGCAACTTGTGATTCTCCAGATGTTTTGGCCTACAAGTTGCCCACTCCTGGTATAAATTGTAACGTTTTAACTTATGTAGCAAAAATGTGCAAGATGAATACATGAATAATATGCTAGAGCTGCAAAGAAACATATTTATTTATTACATTTACACCTTTCTTCCAGGGAGCTCAAGTGGCATACTTGTCATCTGCCCCCGAACCCCCTTTTAATCCTCACAACACCCTTGTGAGTTAGGTTAGGTTGAGAGGTAGTGACAGGCCCAAGGTCACCTGGTGGGATTTGAGTAGGGATTTGAGTCTGGATCTCCCCAGTCAGTCCTAGTCTGACACTGTATCCCTGCCTTCCTCAATCTGGTGCCCTGCAGATATGCTGGACTACAAATCCCATAATCCCCAGCTAAGATGGTCCCTAGTTGTGGAAGGCTGCTATAACCACTGCACCATGCTAGTGAAAAAACATATAGGAAGGTAATTGACATGCTTTTTATGTTACATTCCGTATGAAGATTTCTGTGTTCCATTTTGCAGCTTTCCTATTTCTGTATTTTTTTTGTTATGGAGAAAGGTTGATGTGTGGGGAAGAGTTAGAAAACCTTTCACTTTTATCTTTTGCTTGCAATGTCAGGTCTCCCAGATATCTGTAACACACTCCTTGCAAAATGCCTGAAGATGGGATATATCAAAGAGAAACCTGATCAACTGACCATAAATCAGTATGAACCTGGACAGGGTATGTACACACACCCCACTAACATTCTTAACCTGACCCTTCAGACTCCGCCTTTCTAGAGCCAGGCGATCCGATGCTGTGAATCCAACTTAAGAAAGAGCTCTTGGTCAATTGAGAGATGTGATGGGGCTTAGGGGAGGTGGCAGTTCCTTAGATGTGTGCGGTAAGCCCACATGTCTCCACTTCAGACTGAAACTTCCAGCATCACATCTCATTAGGAACATATGAAGCTTCCTTGTAACAAAGACCATGGCTCCATCTAGCTCAGTCAACACGGACTGGCAGCGGCTCTCCAGGGTTTCCAACAGGAGTCTTTCCCAGACCTACCTGGAGATGCCAGGGATTGAACTTGGGACCTTCCGTATGCACAATGGGTGCTCTGTCACCGAGCTACAGTTTTCTTCTTCCCCCTGCAAAGTTTGGCCAATAGTGAAGAGGTGGGGATTCATTCTGTATCACGAGACATTATAAGGAAATAGTAAGAGGAATCACAGGACTGTTGTTTTTGGTGGCAGATCCACCCCTGCCATAAGGGGTGGATTTGCACCCAAACACATTTTTAATTTTTTTTGCATGTTTGCATTAAAAGAAAATATGTTTTTTTGCATGCTTTTTATAAAATTTAAAATGTTTTTATGCAAATTAATGTTTTTAATGGTTTTTAAAATGTTTTAATCTTTTTTGCATATTTCTTAAGAAAAATTGTTGTGAGCTTCATGCATCTTTGTTTTTCAAATGGAGTTTTGATAGGAGGGAGGAAGTTCCTTGGTCTTAAAAGTGAACAAAAGTTGAAAATGTATTTCAGCTATTCTTTATTTATCTGTCATTTTATCTTCTGTTACAGGAATCCCTCCTCATATTGATACTCATTCTGCTTTTGAGGATGAAATAATATCTTTAAGTTTGGGAGCCAAGGTAATTTTTTTTTCTTGGCCTTTGGAGCCCAGATGAGCTGGATTTCCATAGGAAGCTGGGTAGATATGTAATGTGTATCTGACATTTCATGTTTGCAGAGCTTGTACGACCTCTCTCACTCCCTCATAATACTAGAACCCAGTGGGGTCATCCCATGAAGCTGATTGGTAGGAGATTCAGGACAGATAAAAGGAAGGACTTCCTCAGACAGTGTATAGTTAAACTATGGAATTTGCTTCCACAACTTGTAGTGATGGCCACCAATTTGGATGGCTAGTCCTGATGGCTGTATCCTACCTCCAGTATCAGAAGCAGTATGCCTATGTACCCCCCATTGCTGGGGAACATGGGCGGGAGGGTGCTATTGCACTCATGTCCTGCTTGTGAGTTTCCCATGGGCAGCTGGTTGGCCACTGTGTGAACAGAATGCCCGACTAGATGGACCCTTGGTCTGATCCAGCAGGGCTCTTCTTATGTATATTGAAGGATAGGCATCTTTGTTGATAAAACAGGGTAATTAAAGGCTTCCCTCTGGAGTATACTCAACAAGTAGGAAACATGCAAGCCTATATAGTAAGAAAACACTGTCGTCCTCCTCCTCACAATATATAAGTCACTCCAGGGGCTTAAGCTAGAATCCATCATCATCATTATTATTTCGATACCGCCCCATAGCTGAAGCTCTCTGGGAAGTTCACAACAATTCATAAGAAATACAAGAAGTACCTGGAAGTAACCCCAAATAAGTAAATGGGACTTACTTCTGAGTAGACATAGGATTGCTCTTTGACCCATGTATCCATTCTGTGCAACGGGCTTTCCCAGTCTGGCCCTCTTCAGATATGTTGGACTTCAACTCCCATTATCCCCAGACAGCACCATTGGCCATGTTGTCTGGGGACAATGGGAACTGTAGTCTAAGATATCTGGAGAGCACCAGGTTGGGGAAGATTGCTGCACCATAACACATTTTACGTAGCTTGCAGCCCTAGTGAAGTTTTCTACAGATCCAAACTGAGGGATGGCAATTTCTGATGGCTGCTTCCAACATGACGGCTCCTTACTCCCATATGAAATATGCATGTATGGATATGTGTTTGTGTTTGGACATTTTCTGGCGGATTCTGTTTCTTTAAAACACAGATGAGACAAAATGGCCCCTGGTGGGTCTGCTGACACTCTGGTTGGGACTCCTCCCTGAGGAGTCCTGGAAGTTTGTAGGTACTTGCTCAGTGTCCTGAAATGGACAACGAGCAGGTGGAGGTTTAGAAGATGACCTGTTGCTCCACTTCTGGAAATAGAAGCAGTTCCCACAAGCACTCAAGAAGGGCTGTGGGGTCAAGGCAAGGATAGGAAAGAAGCTGAGGAGGCCAACATTGAGGAGATATTTAGGACAGCGGGAGGATAGGGGGTCAGTCCCCAGATGCTGTTGAGAGGCATGTGGCGTAGACTCTTGGGGGATGGAAGGCGGAACTGGGGATTTCACTACCTTGTGGGAACACCAGATCATCTTTTTCCATGGGAGAACGTCCGCAAATAGGGAGGTGTAACAGCGGCCTGGTTTCAATGTAACACTAAGCCATAGTTCAGTGTTATGGGAATGAACCTGCTTCAGCCTTGGACATGAGTGCCCCTTCTCCTCCACCATGGCTGCAAAGAGGAGGTTCTAATCTTCCGCTTCCTGTTTTAAGCTAACCACCGTTTGTCATTACATCCAAACCAGGCCAAACTGTGGTTAGTTTAAAATATTGTTTATTGAAACACTCCTAGATCAAGCCATGATCTTGGCTTGTTTCAATAAACAATAGTTTAAACTAAATACAGTTCCTGATTCAGATGCAACGACAAACTGCGGTTGGTTTAAAGCAGGAAGCTGATGCTTCCAGTTGCCACCCTGCTGCCATGCTTTAGGAGGAGAAAGGAGGGGCTGGTGCTCGTGAGCGAGGCTTGAACAAGCTTGTTCCCGGCACGCTAAACTATCGTTTGGCACAGGGATGGGCAACTTGTAGCCCTCCAAATGTTTTGGCCTACAGCTTACATCATCCCTCCCCATTGGCTATGCTGGCTAGGGCTGCTGGGAGTTGTAGGCCAAACCATCCAGAGGGCCACATGTTGCCCACCCCAGTTTAGCATTTGGTCTGAACAAGGCCAATATACGTGGTCCTTATAGGATACCTCTGGACTGCGCCAAACCTGCTTGTAGTTCACTGATGGTTTCGCTTGCTTGGACTGAGAAACTAGTCCCTGTGCCGTATGAGAGTTCCTGGTGTTGCATTCAGGACAGTGAACTCTGTGTGTGGTGGTAGCGTTTCTCCATTCTGCACGTTGGTAATTTCAGACGTTTGTTGATGGCTCCTTTCAGAAAAACTGCTGGCCTTAAAAATAAGTTGCCAAGAGGAAGAAGAAAGGCTTTGCAGTCTCTTCTCTTCACCCTGGGGCCATCCTAGCCCCACATGTTGAATTTTTAATGCAAGATGAGAATGCCTTAAAGTAACTGTGCTGCCAACAGAATTCCTGCAGGGAGCGGGGCCTGAGAAGCCTTTGTAAATAAGAAGCTATTTTATTCAGCAGTTTTACTTTTCAAATGTACTGGCATTGAAGTGGGTCATCCCTCCCTCCTCTGCATCTTCATCCATCCTGAGCCAAAAACCCTTGGATGCTTTTTATCTTCCATTATCAATTATGAAGGCTGATGCTGGTGTACAGGGAACAAAGGCAGAGGTGGAGGACTGGCAGAAGAGAGGGAAGCATGTGTGTTTCTAAGATGAGGTCATTAACACCCCATAGCCAAGCTTTTTAAAGCAGATTGCTCTAAATGGAGTCAGTCTGTCCATTGATTAAAGAACTTGTGGCCGATGGAATCAAATCCAATTTCATTTTGCTGAAACTGTATTATAGGTTAGGAAGAAAAATCTTCCTTATAGCAGGTCAGAATATTTGTTGGGCAGAAAAGGGTCTTTCCATACATACATTGGACCCTTTCCAAAAGGGTCTTTCCTTTTTTAATTGCAGATGCCAGGGAACAGTGGAGGTTGATGGCTCCAATGTCAGTGGGACGGTAAATCCGCTCTGGGTTTCAGTCAGAACTGTAAAGGAGCTATCCAATGGCACTGAATATTGGAAATAGAGGGAATCATATCCCTATTAATTAATTAATTAATTAATTTGTTAGATTTGTGTACTGCCCAATTGGCAAATGCCCTTGGGGTTGTTTACAATAATAAAAGACCAAAACAACAAAATAACAAAAACCACAACAATAAAAGTATCAAAGTAATACAGTATTAAACATTAATTTTTTAAAAGAAATATTAAGTCGCCAGCAGTAAAATTAATAGTTAGAGCAGTAGATTAAAGATTAAATGCCTGCTAGAAAAGTTCTTAACCTGGCATCTAAATGTATATTAGGGAATTCCACAGACAGGGGGCCACCACAGAGAAGGCTCATTCTCTGGTAGTCATTAATGCTCATTGGAGCCCCATTGAACTGCCTGGATGCATCTTTTAATGCCTTGGGGGACACACACACTTGACTGATTGATTAACTTTCTATACCACCAATAGCCAAAGCTCTCTGTGTGGTTCACATCCCCATCTGGAGCCACCAATTGTTTAACAATATCAGCAACAAAATGACACCTTCCCCCCACCCCAACAACAACACAAATTGTACTGCTGAAATTAAGAAAGCTTCAGGTAACCAGGAGTGGATTTTGTATGGCAGGACTGTGACCACTGTTCATTTCTGGTACTCCAAACAAATTCCTGGGCTCAGCATTCTTGGATTCTAAGCGCATGTCTTCTGCTCCAGGCTCTGGTTGGTGGATCGTGGGGTTCTAGCAAAACACCGCAAGCCTGAAATCTGTCCAGCCCTGGTTTACAGAAATGGCAGATGCTCATAACGAAACCAACACTTGTGCCGTACTTCACTAACATTGGCAGACATGCTGCTTCTTCCAGGAGATAATCTCTGTGCCTGGAAAATGCCAAGTATGTGAAAGCAGGCCCTAGAAAAACAGCAAGTTCTTAAGCTGCTTGGTTAGGTATGGCTGTTATATTTGTGGCTTCCATATGGTGTCTCTAGAGATGCATAAACTGCCTGCCAGCTGTATTGCAGGAACAGTTGCTTCAGCTCAAGCCCGTCTTCTGTAATAACCTGAACAGAGTTCAGCAGTTTAAGCCTAAGGAAAGAGTTATGGTTCCCTTTTGCAAGCTGCCAAAGTAGATGTGACAGAAGAAGCCACTTCCGTTGATTTATGTGTCTGTCCCCTTCATGTATAAAGCAGGAGGTGAGGGTCTAGTTGTGCCTTCCGCAACCCAGTGCCCTCCAGCTGTTCCAACTACCATTCCCATTGTCCCCAGCAAGCACACTGCCTAGGGAGATGGGAGTTGTAGTCCAACCCAGCTGCGAGGCGCCTGGTTGGGGAAGGGTGGGATTTTTACAACTAAAGATATTTGCATGTGAGGGGAATTGAGCCCTTTCCTTGCTCCCTGCCTTTTGTGCTGCTCTGAATTATTGCAGGTACTTTCCCCAGCCTGACTCTGGTAGTGGAAGTGATCCAGGCTGAGAGACAAAAGTATCTGCTGGAGAGATGAGGCAGGGGAGGGAATAAGGAACAGGGTTTTGTTGTCCAAATTTCTGTGTTGATGGGGCAGACATACGAAGAAACAACCATGGCTGTCCCATCACATCTAGTTTGTTCACAAGGAACGGAGCCAATAAGAAGGTTTTCATGATAAGACTTTTCCTAATATTGCATTCAATTTGGCTACAGTGCCATGTCACATCCAATTCTCCGTTACCTCATGGACACCTGGAGAAATAAGGTAGAAGGGAAGGGCGTAATTGAAGTGCCCTGGGGGAAATGGTTTCTTTCGTTTGATGCCTTGCCTGGCACACAACCTTGTTTTCAGTATCCCATAATATATTGCGAATGACTGTGGAGTGCAACGTAATGTAGAACAGGGATGGGCAATGTCTCAGGTTAGGGGGCTGCATTGTCCCACCAAACCGACTGGGGGTACACCACACCTCACCGCCACTGAACTTGCCACCACAGCAGTGAGTTTCTGTGGCTTTAACAGCTTTGTGACAAACAAGACATTCAACAGATCTCTCTTTTCCCACTATGCAAATACAATGATTGGAAAAGTGTCACTTGCCAGATTTCTGCCTGCCATGAAGCTCATAAGGACACAGGAGCCCCACAAAGAAAATTATACTTTAAAAATGGGCAGCTTTTTGTGTTTTGTTTTTTTATCTGGAGCTGAGGAAAAGAGAATGGAACTTCATAAATCTGAAGAAATCTAAGTGTGCTAGAATCCCAATTGAAATTTATTTTCTACCTTTAAATGGGACTTAAGCTACTTCACTTTCTGTGGTTTGCACTCACCATATTTCTGTTTTTTCGGTGTAGTATTTGGGGCCATTCCACATATTATGTGATGGGCAGAGCAATCCTCTCTTCAGGGCAGGAGGGGGTGCAAATTCATGGGGGAGTAGCTGCTACATCCACAGCCCTTCTGGCACGCTTCTGCCAGGGCAGGAGGTGGGGAGGCAGAACTTTTCATTCCCCTTCTATCATGTTAAAGTAATGGGAGGTTTGTATACATCGGGACTTTACCAGTCTATGATTTTTGGCACAGGCTTTGTAGCTCCTGCTCCACCCAAAGTACCTAGAAGGTTCTTTGCTTTTCTGGTAGTACAACCCTAGATCCTTTTAACTGGAGAGACCAGGGATGGAACCTGGAACATCTTGTATGCAAAAGCCCCTCCCCAAAGAGAGGAGGCTTCTAGATAAGTGCTTGCCCTGTAAGCACATCCCCTGGATAGCTTAGGAGGATAGGAAATTGCCTTATCCAAAGTTAGACTATTCACTAGCCTTGTATTGCCTACTGTGACTTGCAGAAGTTCTCCAGGGCCTCGGACAGAGAGGTTTTCCCATCACCTGCCTCCTGATCCATTTAACTGTAGATGAAGGTTTTCACCTTTGTGATTTTGTCATTGTGTACCAGCTTACTTGGGGCAGAGTTATTTGTTTATTTGTTTCTATTTTTATTTCAGATATTTCTAGCCACCTTTGAGGGCAGGGATGGGGAACCTCAGGCCCATGGGACAAATGTGGCCCTCCTGGAATCCCAGTCTGGCCCTCGGAGGGTTCCCCCCGGCGTGGATAGTTTTGTGGTTTCCCGGCTTTTCCCCATTCCCCAGGTTGGAATGCCTCTCCTAAGGCTTAGTTCCTGGCAGTAGGAACTGTTCAGCTATAATATGTTGGCATTTGGTGTGTGGGGAATTTCTATTTTTAACTCTACCCTCTTTGTCTTAAGCCTCACCCACCACTGGAATCTGGTCCCTGAAAGCTTCTCTGAAATGTAAGTTGGCCCTCGGGCTGAAATTAAATTCCCCAACCCTCTTATAGGACATGGCCCTCCCAAAGGCAAATTACAAGTGAAACCATCAGATACAATATCCAATTCCTCCAAAATAGTATAATTTAAAACAGCAGTTTAAAACATTTCACAATGGCTGAGCCTCTGTGGTTCCTGGAGTGGAGACACTGTGGTGTCATCTTGCGTATCGTGTGTGTGGTTATGTAGGGTATGTTTTGGGGGCATGCCCCCTTTGTCATTAGCTCATTGGCTCCCTCCATGTGTGGATGGCATGTTGGTGGTGTTGCTGGCACAGTTCTTGTTGGTGTGCTCTGGCAGAGTTTCTGGGAACTCTGTGGGTATCTGCCATTCTTCTGCCATTTTTGTGTTTTCTACTTGTGTCCCCGTCCCCCTCCTTCTGAGCTGAGTAGGCTTTGAGTAACAATTCCCAGATGAATTGGCCAGCTCCATATTATGTTAATACTGTTGTCTTTCTCTCGTCCCTGCTTAATTTTTGTGGTGAATCTCCACTTTTATCTCACCAATACTACTGCACAGCTTGTCACGTTGCTTAATTGCTCTAACAAATAGGGAGGTTTCTGTAACATTTGTCCATGTCATTGCCTGTCCTACTAGTACATGACACTTACTCTATGTAATGTTCAAAATACTGCAAGAGCTTTAAGAGCTCCATCCACTGCAAAAGAACATAAGAAAAGCCATGCTGGATCAGACTGAGGTCCATCTAGTCCAGCATTCTGTTCACACATGGCCAACCAGCTGCTCACAGGAAACCCACAACCAGGACATGGGGGCGGAAGGGGGACAGGAAACACTCCTTTTTCCCAAGGGTGTTTATGTTAAGATAATTCACTGCGCTCCCCTCCCCCCACCCCTTTTGCCACTGCATCTGTTGCTGCAGATTTGCTAAAAGATTGCAGGTTCTTTTTGACTGAGGCCTATTTGGAGGTAGGAGAATGCAGGTGTCAGTTGCTAGGCAACCACTGTTGCTTCTAAAGTAGAGGAGGGTGTCAGAAGTTTCCTAGCAACCACCATGTGATTTCTCCTCCCCTTCATCCTATCTGACAGAGTTATCTTGGGGGGCTGTATTTTATCCCTCAAGGACTTGAGATGATAGGTAGTTTCCTAGGCTACCTGGCAGAACTCTTGCCTCTAACTGATTCTTGACCAGTTGGGCCTTTGATGTGTCTCTCTTCTCACCCCTTTTTTATTTTATTTGATGTTTTAATCCTGTTTTATCCTAATACCTTTCCCTATTGTTTCTCTGTTTAATAGATTCTTACAATAAATGATAAAGGATTCTGATATCCAGTACATGTAACTATATAGGTTAGCATTTATATCTCTTCATCCTTCCCCTTTGACCTCAGAATTCAAAATTGGGGCCCTTTTCTCTGATGTGCATTTTGTGATCTGTTATTGCAACTGCACTGGGATTGATTTCTTTCTTTCTTTCTTTCTTTCTTTCTTTCTTTCTTTCTTTCTTTCTTTCTTTCAAGAACTTTAAGAATAATCTCAATTTCCACAAGAGCTTTATCAGTGGTGGTTATTTTTTTGTTAATTTTCCCAGCTGTTTTTGGAAGATCAGTACGCAGAGCATGAAATGAACCTGCTGATGCCTGCCAGAAATTAACAGCAGCCAAGCTGAACTGTGGAGCATTAGAAAGTAGCAGTTGCATTTCAGTAATACCTCTGCTCAGGGATTCAATAAAGAGGGCTAATTTCATCTAACCCATGACGTCATTCCCCTTTTGTTATAAGGGTCTATTTTAAGGCTGTGGCAAATTTCATTGAAAAGTTTTCTGCATGCAGATGAAGCGGTAGTACACTAAAACCAGAAGGAGGCACAATTGGTCTTTCAAGTGGTGAAACTAGCTTAAATTGGCAATCGTTACAGTTTGGTGGTATTGTCTCTGCTGGATGTAAAATGGACTTTGATAATCTCTGAACACAGAAGCTGTAGCCATGGAGTGTTGTACTCCCTTTAGGATACCAGGATAAAGTGTCCTACATGTGAGTGATCTTTGAGGCCTGAGGGGAGATCTTAGAATGATATGTCTAAAATTTGTGTAACTACCAAACTGCCAGTTATGTGTGTGTGTGTGTGTGTGTGTGTGTGTGTGTGTTTTTTCCAGTGCTCTAGTTTGGCAGAACTATGCTGCAGTCAAAGGTGCTGTGTTTTTCTCCTCCTTGGGGTTTTTGTTTTTGTTTTGCTTTTAATATGGCATCATCTCTGTTTATATTTGCTTGAGGAGAGAAAGGAATTCTGAATCGACATTGTGGCTTGTGCAGTATCCAATGTCTTTGGGGCACCTCCCTTGTAATGGGGTCCTTGGATTGCTAGGCAGGGTATTCTTGAATGCTTTAGCATAGGCAATGACTCTACTGAACATGAGTGCTGTGATTGTAATATGCTGGATCTATCTATCTATATCTCCATGGAGGTGGGGGAATAGGGGTGCGCATCTGAAGGTACTGATTTTATTCTTATAAAGGGTTTAACAGCTTGGGCTGTGCATACTTCCAGAGGCTGCTTTATCCACCATGATTGTTAAAATCAACTGAGAACGCCATCTTGATTGTACCACCTAAACATCACGTTTGAACATCATTGCAGTGATCTTCCCAAAACTGTGAACTTTTTTCCCTCAGAAGTCTATTAAAATCTGAGCCTGAATTCTTTCTGGAGGAGCTGAAACATGTTTTGTTTCATTGTACTTTATGAACATTTATACCACTCAGAGTGGCTCAACAATTTACAACCACAGTACAATATACAACCATACATTCAATTAAAAAACACACAATAAAAATACAAATGCAATAAAAATACAGAGGCAGAACCCATAGAGAAAATGGTGTTTAAACAAAGCAAACACTTAGCAGGCAAAATAGAAATGTCTTCACCAACTGATAAAAGGCATCCAAAGAGTGGCCATCTGTACATCACAGGATGTTCCACAATATTGGTACAGCCGCTGAGAAGGCCCCATGTCTCATCATCATCAACAGTGGCTCCATACTAGCTGGGACACAGAGAAGGGCATCTCCTTCTGATCTTAGGGAATGACCAGGCTGGGGTGGGAGTAGGTGATCCTTTGGGTATTTTCTTTGAGCTGTTCTTCTTTGGGCTGGCATTCAGTATCCAGGATTAAGCAGATGTGGTGTAACTTTAATTTAATTGTGTATTTGGAGGCAGACAATGTGTGTTTTCTTTTATCTTTTGTTTGTTGTTCAGTGGTTAAGTCGTGTCCAACTCTTCGTGACCCCATGGACCATAGCACGCCAGGCCTTCCTGTCCTCCGCTCTCTCCCGGAGTGTGCTCAAATGCATATTCATTGCATCGGTGATGCTATCTAGCGATCTCATTCTCTCCCGTCCCCTTCTCCTTCTGCCTTCAATCTTTCCCAGCATCAGGGTCTTTTCCAGAGAGTTTTCTCTTCGCATTAGGTGGCCAAAATATTTGAGCTTCAGTTTCAGTATCTGTACTTCCAATGAGCAGTCAAGGTTGATTTCCTTTAGGATGGACTGATTTGACCTCCTTGCAGTCCCGGGGACTCCTAAGAGTCTTCTCCAGCACCACAGTTCGAAAGCATCAATTCTTTGGCGCTCAGCCTTCCTTATAGTCCAGCTCTCACAGCCATACATTACTACTGGGAAAACCATAGCTTTGATTATGCGGACCTTTGTCAGCAAGGTGATGTCTGTGCTTCTTACTATGCTGTCTAGGTTTGCCATAGCTTTCCTCCCAAGGAGCAAGTGTCTTTTAATTTCATGGCTACAGTCACCATCTGTGGTGATCTTGGAGCCCAAGAAAATAAAATCTGTCACTGCTTCCATTTCTTCCCCTTCTCTATGCCAGGAAGTGATGGGGCCAGATGCCATGATCTTAGTGTTTTTAATGTTGAGTTTCAAACCAGCTTTTGCACTCTCCTCTTTCACCCTCAACAAGAGGCTCTTTAGCTCCTCTTCGCTTTCTGCCATTAGGGTGGTATCGTCTGCGTATCTGAGGTTGTTGATAATTCTCCCAGCAATCTTAATTCCGACCTGTGATTCATCCAACCTGGCGTTTCTCATGATGTACTCTGCATATAAGTTAAATAAGCAGGGCGACAATATGCAGCCTTGTCGTACTCCTTTCCCAATTTTGAACCAATCGGTTGTTCCATGTCCGGTTCTTACTGTTGCTTCTTGACCCTCGTACAGGTTTCTCAGGAGACAGGTAAGGGGGTCTGGTACTCCCATCTCTTTCAGAATTTGCCACAATGTGTTGTGATCCACACAATGAAAGGCTTTAGCGTAGTCAATGAAGCAGAAATAGACGCTTTCCTGGAATTCTCTTTCTTTCTCTGTGATCCAGCGAATGTTGGCGATTTGATCTCTAGTTCCTCTGCCTCTCTGAAACCCAGCTTGTACTTCCGGTAGTTCTTGGTTCACATACTGCTGAAGTCTAGCTTATAGGATTTTGAGCATAACCTTGCTGGCATGTGAAAGGAGCGCAATTGTACAGTAGTTTGAACACTCTTTGGCATTGCCCTTCTTTGGTGACCGTAGCCATGAAATTAAAAGACACTTGCTCCTTGGGAGGAAAGCTATGGCAAACCTAGACAGCATAGTAAGAAGCAGAGACATCACCTTGCTGACAAAGGTCCGCATAATCAAAGCTATGGTTTTCCCAGTAGTAATGTATGGCTGTGAGAGCTGGACTATAAGGAAGGCTGAGCGCCAAAGAATTGATGCTTTCGAACTGTGGTGCTGGAGAAGACTCTAAGGAGTCCCCTGGACTGTAAGGAGGTCAAATCAGTCCATCCTAAAGGAAATCAACCCTGACTGCTCATTGGAAGGACAGATACTGAAGCTGAAGGTCAATATGCGGATTACACGCAGCTCTACCTCTCGTTTAAATCTTCACCAAGGTTGGCCGTAGAATCCCTGTCCAAATGTCTGGAGACGGTGAGTGGCTGGATGGGGAGGAATAGGCTGAAGCTGAACCCTGACAAGACCGAGGTACTTTTGGTGGGAGACAAGAGGAGGCTGGGGGATGTTGACCTGGTGTTGAATGGGGTGCGGCTACCCTTGAAAGACCAGGTCCGCAGCCTGGGGGTCATTTTGGACTCCCAGCTGTCCATGGAGGCTCAGGTGTCAGCTGTGAGCCAGACAGCGCTGTATCAACTCCATCTGATACGGCGGCTGCGCCCCTTCCTTCCCGACCATCTGCTCCCATTGGTAGTACATGCCCTGATCTCCTCTCGTTTAGACTACTATACTGCGCTCTACGTGGGGTTACCCTTGAAGAAGGTTCGGAAACTGCAGCTGGTACAGAACGCGGCGGCTCGCCTGATTAAAGGCAGCTGCCAGCAAGATCAAATCACTCCAGTGCAGAAGGAGTTGCACTGGTTACCAGTTGTTTTCCGGGCCAAATTCAAGGTGTTGGTTTTGACCTTTAAAACCCTATATGGTTCCGGCCCAGCCTATCTTAAGGAGCGCCTCCAGCAGCACCAGACAGGCCGCTTAACAAGATCAGCCTCGGATGGCCTTCTCTCTGTCCCATCAGCCAGGACAGCTAGACTGGTGGGGACGAGGGAGAGGGCCTTTTCTGTGGTGGCCCCCACTCTGTGGAACTCCCTCCATAGGGAACTCCGTCATGCCCCTTCTTTAATGAGCTTCCGTCGTGCATTAAAAACGCTGTTGTTCAGGCAGGCATTTGGGGTGGGTTAGGGTATTTTAGAAAATGTTTTTATTGTAGAATTTTATTGTTTTAAACTGTTTTTATTGTATGTTGTACATCGCCCAGAGTGGCTGGGTGACCAGCCAGATGGGCGATTAATAAATTTAATAATAAATAAATAAATAAATAAATAAATATTTTGGCCACCAAGGACTCCTTACAAAAATCCATAGTACACAAAATGATGGGAAGGCAATTCAAACCTTTGCTCATTTTAGTTGGCCTTTTCTAGAGCAGAGAATGATACAGAGAAGGGCTACCAAAGTGATCAAGGGATTGGAGCATCCTCTTTATGTGGAAAGGGCAACAATGCAATCCTGTTCGTGTCTATTCATATGTCAGCTTAAGTGTTAATACTCACCCAGTTAAGTGAGAATTGCAGACTTCCTTACCTTCAAGATGGGTTGAACTACTACTCCCACATCCCCAGCCCCAGTGTTGATGGGGATGGTGGGGGTTGTAGTTCAACACATCTGGAGGATGCCAAGTAGGGGAAGGCTGGAGTAAAGGAATGCAGCCTCAAGTGCTCTTACAGTGCAATCCTATACATGTCTACTCAAAATTAAGCCCGACTAAGTTTGAAGGGACTTACTCCCAGGTAAGTTACAGCCATAGTCTTGAAAAGTAAGATGACTGAGGAATGGGGAATATAATTAGAGATTTCTGAAATTATGATCAAGTGGAGAAAGTTGATAGATACTTTTCTCCTTTTATTTATGTAATTGTTATCCTTCCCATCCTCCAAGGAGCTCTGGGTGGTGAACATGGTTGTCTCCCCCACCTGTCCTTTTCCTCACAGCAGCCCTATGAGATAGGTTAGGGTGAAAGCAAGTGACTGGCCCAAGGAGCCCTAATGAGCCTCATGGATGAGTGAGGATTTGAACTAGTTCTCCTTGGTCCTTGTCCAGCACTCTAACTCAGGGGTGGGCAAATTATTATCACTTTTCAGATGTTTTGGCTTACAACTCCCCTCACCCCTCATCATTGGCTATGCTTGCTAAGGCTGATGGGAGTTGTAGGCCAAAACATCCAGAGGGCCAAAAGTTGCTCACCCCTGCTCTAACCACTACACCACACAGCCTCTCCTTCTGGCATAATACTAGCACTTGGGGTCACCCGATCGTTTGGATTTGTACTAGGTTCAGGACAGACTAAAGAAAGTACTTCTTCACATAGTGTGTAATAAACTTAATGAAATTCACTATCACAAGATGTGGTGAAGGCCATTAGTTTATTGTAGAATTATAGAGGTGGATGAGGCCTTGACAATCATCTAGTCCAACCTTGTGCTCAATGCAGCATCTGTATTGCAGGATGCAACCTCTGATCCTTGATAGATGGCCCCCCATCCTCTGCTTAAATATCTCCATTGAAGGAATAGCCACCACCTGTAGAGACAGTCAACAGCACTTAACTGTTACAAAGTTTCTCCTAATGTTTAGACTGAAATCTGCTTTCCTGCAATTTCCACCCACTGGTTCTAGTCCTGCTCTCTGGAGCAACTGAGAACAAGTGTGCCCATCTTCTGCATGGCAGCCCTTCACATATTTTTTATTTAATATTTTTATTGAGTTTTGAATCATAGAATCATAGAATAGAATCATAGAATCATTTTGGTTTTAGTTTACATCAATACAACAAACACAGCCTTAATAACAATAAGGTAAGGCAAAGTGAAACAAGAAGGCTAGTAGAGAGATGAGGGGAAGGGAAGGAAGTGTGGGTCAGTGTCCATAGTTTTTGCACATTTTCAATTTACGGGGGCATCATAAACAAAACACCTCTGCATTCAACTAGGAGCAGAGTTCAGTATAGGCCTGCCTTATAGCTTGGCAAGCATCTAATTTCTGTAGTCTGCAATATGTAGCTAGTTCATATATGGTGAGCAAGTATAGCTTTTCTGCCCATTGGTAGATTGTTGGTCAGTGTTTACTTCCCCAGTGTTGTAACATGATACGTTTGTCCATAAGATATTTGAAGATAGCTCTCAATCTCCCCTTAATTTTCTCTTTTTGAGGCTAAACATACTTGGCTCTTTTAACTGTTCTTCATAGGACTTGTTTTCCAGACTCCTCACCATCCTGGTCATCCTTCTCCAGATGCACTTAAGTTAGTTGATGTCCTTCCTAAAACATGGCACCTTAAATGTGGCAGTTACTAGACCTAGTTCTCCTGATGTGGCCTGACCAGAGATGGTTTTAATAAGGGTACATAGACCAGCCTTTTTGAATATGGTGCTTTCCAGATGTGTCGGACTATGACTCCCACCATGCCTCAGCCCACATGACCAATGGCTGGAGATTTTACGGGAGTTGTAGTCCAACACATCTGAATGCACTAGGTTGGAAAAGGCTGGATAACAGGAATGTAAATAACTTCATATGGTGTGACACATGAACATGATTCTCACCCTATGAGCCACATCTATGCTCGTTTTGGCTGCTATACCAGCGGAGTTCTGCTGGCATAGCAGATATACCAGCATATCCACACATTTGTGCAGGCATAACCCACATGGCGGTCATGTAGCTCACACACCGGTGGTGGTGGTGGTGGTGGTGGTGGTGGGCTTCCACCATATCCTACAGATAGGGATGTATCAGAATTCTGTTGGGGGGGGTCAAATCCTGACAAGTTTTTCTGGCTTAGCCCTGGAGGATTTTGTTCCATTTCCCCCCTCTGTCATTGATTCGATCTGTAGTGAGTCAATCCAATTCCGTTGTGTGTGTTTTTAATGGGAGTAATTTGCACAAATCGGATCTATTTTGGAGGGGCTCTTTAAATTTGCACAAATGGGGTCATAATTTTTAATACATTTTTTAATTGGCAATTTTGCGAAAGTACACATGATTGCATATCCCCACGGAGCCATATTCCCCTGTTATAAATACCCTTGTCAGTTCCATCCTCTCCACACACTATTTTGTTTAGCGCAGTGGAGCCATATTCTCTACTTGTCCATTTCATCTTCCACTTTGGCGCTTCCTGAGCAAAGCGGGCTGGGCAGGGAATTGAGAAGTTCTTTGACAAGTAGGGAACATGGCTCTGCTGGGCTAAACAAAGTAGTGTGTGGAGAGGATGAAATGGATAAGGATATTTACAAGAAGGGAATATGCCTCTGTGGGGGTACATAGTGGACAGCTGGATTTCCGATCGTGCACACTTGTGCAACATAGCTGATAAAAAGAAATAAAATGATGACCCAATTTGTGCAAATTTTAAGACCCAGGGGAAAGTATCCAATTTCCGCACTACCATTTGTGCAAATTTCGGGAACAGAAAAACAAATGTGCAAAAACATTTCTGGAATCAGAAAAAAAAATCCACTACAGTCCACTGCTGCTTACCAGAACTGAAACATTACGAAATTCGATCAGGCTTAAATGGAATGGAATTCCCAGCATTGCACTTCCCTGCCTATAGACCATCCTTTCCCATCCTTTCCCTGCCTATAGACCATCCTTTCCCAGCCTGGTGCACTCCAGATATGCTGGACTACAACTCCTATCACTCCCAGCCAGCTTGGCCAAGAGCCAGGTTGGTGATAATGGGAATTGCAGTCCAATACGTCTGAAGAGCACCAGGTTGGAGAAGACTGATTTAGACAAATCCGTGGAGGATTATGTCTGTTGATGCCTGTGGACAGTTGATGTCAGATGTGTACTGTATATACTGAATACCAGGCTCTGGGACAAAAAAATAGAGGAAGGACATAACTTTCATACCCTGCTTTTGAGCACGCAGTGGCATCTGGCTGGCTGATGTTCAAAACAGAATGCTGGATTACGTGAGCTGGCGTCTGATCCAGCAAGGCAGTTCTTACATTCTAATATGTTCAAAGGGTCAGATTAGGTCAGAAATATGCTGTGCTTTCCTGCATCAGTGCTGAGTTTACAACTACAAGATGTGTTCCGATATTGCTAAATCCTCAAGAAAGACACAATCAAAACAAAGACTAAACAGCATTAAGTGCTTCTTGCTCATAGAAAGGAAGCAATGGAGGAAACCGTGGGAGCCTTTTATAAGAAGCTGAGTTTGGGCAGCTGGCGAAATTTAATAAACATAGTAGGCAATGCTGGAAGCCTAACGGAATTGTGGCTTTGTAATTGCAGAGGGCGCCCATGGCCTGAGTTACTTTTCCTGGAGGGATTAAGTTCTGGCTACCCCAGTCAGCACGAGAGAAATCAAGAAGCAATGAAAACTGTTTAAACTCCCTGCCTCGGGAGCCGAAGGTTCTCAGCAGCAGACTTGCAATAAAAATACTTTGTGGCTTGTGGCAGGCAGGTTCTTATTCCACATAAGCAAGCGAGTAGGGAAGAGAAATAGGGAAAGCTCCTAGCCAGGCATTATGGGTGTTTTAAACAATGTTAAAATGGCAAACTGCATATCGGAAAGATGTGGGGGCTTGTCAGTAATACATGGTCAAAGCACAAGGCTGGCCCAAGACATTTTGTTGCCTGAGGCAAAGGACAAGATGGCATTGTCCCTTCCCCATTCCATATACAGAAGTCATTTATGTATTTATGGCATTTATTTATTTGTTACATATCTATCCTGCCTTTTGTCCAAGGAGCCCAAAACAGCTTACATGGTCCTCCTCTCCATTTTATCCTCAGCAACTCTGTGAGGTAGATTAGGCGGAGAGTCAGTGACTGGCCCAAGTCACCCAGTGAGCTTCGTGGCCAATTGGGGACTAGAACCCGGGTCTTCTGAGTCCCCGTCCAACGCTCTAACCACTACACCACACTAGGAGGTTGAATCTTACTTCAACACTGGCAATGGGATAGTGTCCTATACCACACCAAGGGCAGCAGGCTAGCTGAGGGGGGCCAGGTCAGGTTGTGTGGCATACACAGATCTGTCCTCCAACAGAGTAGAACAGCTAGGAGGCTTCCCCCGCTTCCCCCCAGCATCCGCAGCCTGAGGCAGTTGCTTCACTCTGCCTAATGGTAGGGTTGGCCCTGTCAGAAGGGAGCTGCTTGCACTCCCAATTGGAAGCTCTGTTGTCCAATCAGAAGTATAGGAATTATGCCTGGAAAACACATCTGCCACCCCCACCCCTCTGCCCCATGGAATGCTCCCTTGTCCTGATACTGTGGCTGTGCAGCCTTCAAGCCCACATAAGCTTTGCCTTATATATATATTTTTTCTGGCAGGGCTCTTGTGCCTTTTAACAGAGTCATTCGAGGCAGAAACTCAACAGGTGAAGGTTGAGCACTGGGTTTGTCCCCTGGACCAAGGTGAACAGGCAATGCAGCTTCTTGGAGGAAGCATCATGTCTTGGGTTGGAACTGCCTATGCCAGACCAGGAATGAAACATCCAGTTCCCGGAGGAGGAGACAGGCACCTTAGGGCTGAGCTATGTATGAAGAAGAACATGGGGCTGTTGCTAAACATGGGAACCCTGGGGTGAGTCTCCCCCAGTCCTCTTCCATAATGTCTAGTTCAGCTTTCCCCAACCTGGTGCCCTCCAGACAGTTGCCACGCTGGCTGGGGATGATGGCAGGTGTATTCCAACACATGGGAGGCAGGCTGTATGCATTTCCCCTCCTCCACATCATTGACTGCCATGGGCTGGGATGGTGAAAATGACATCAGGACTTGAGCTACGTTGTCAGATCCAGTTCTAGAGAGGGCTGTTGTGCTTTTTAAAGAGTTACGTAGCAAGGATGATTTCACCAGATCATGTTCAATCACATGGCTGCAATGACAGAAGAAGGTGGCAATTGGTGGCGTTTTCCCTTCTTGCAACCCTTAAAGGTACAGGAACTCTCTTGGGCTCTAGTCTAGGCAGCCCACATGCAGTTTGAGACTCCGATGTGGCCTGAAAGGACTTTGGCAGACAGCGGATGACCTTGTGGAGCATGGTGTATAGTATATAACATGATACTACAGAGCATTTTGCCAATGTTGCTCTGTCACTTTCGGGGCTTCGGTGGGGGCCTCTGTGTCTTTGCTATGCCTCATGGAAACAAGAGTAGGTAGTGTCAGGGTGGAAACTGAGCCTATAGAACCCCAGAGCAGTTCTGATTCTGAGGAGGATCAGCCATCTGTGGGAGAGGAGCCAGCTCATCCCTCACAGGCAAAGCAGCTGGCAGAGATTCCTCCTGCCAGCATTCCTGAGATAGTGACCCGGGCAGTGAGAGAGTGCGGGAGGGGGGCTTGCTAGATGCTCGACGCAGACACAGGCAGCCATGAGCGATGGAGGGTGCGGAAAGGAGGCGTAGCGCCCACCTGGTGCACAAGCAATGGCCGCATCCCGTGGACCCAAGGGAAAGAGGGAGGATCTCTCCCTAGCCCATAAGTTCGGGGTCTTCAAGTGATTCTCCTTCAAACCGGGACCAGCTGCCTACCTGGAGCTTAGGCTACTCTGCTGTTCATTGCTTAGTCACTGGTGATTAGCATCTGAAAGAGTCATTAAGTTGTAAAAGGATTAAAGCCTTGAAAAGAATCCTTTCATCTGTGTCTTGAGTTGGCTATTGGAGTGTACTGAAAGAGGCAGCTTACAAGTCTCCTGGACTGCAAGGAGGTCAAATCAGTCAATCCTAAAGGAAATCAACCCTGACTGCTCATTGGAAGGACAGATACTGAAGCTGAAGCTCAAATATTTTGGCCACCCAATGCGAAGAGAAAAGTCACTGGAAAAGACCCTGATGCTGGGATAGATTGAAGGCAAAAGGAGAAAGGGATGGCAGAGGATGAGATGGCTAGATAGCGTCACCGATGCAATGAATATGCATTTGAGCACACTCCGGGAGAGAGCAGAGGACAGGAAGGCCTGGCATGCTATGGTCCATGGGGTCACGAAGAGTTGGACACGACTGAACAACAACAACAACGTTTATATTGATTTTATCTCTATGCCGCCCTTAGATCTTAATGATATAGGGTGGGATATAAATGTTTTAAATAAATAAATAAAATTCCAGTGGTGGGTGGGGCTGAAGGCAAAAGGGGCAAAAATGCCACCATGCTGTAGCTTGAAGCTCTTCCTGCCAGTAAGTAAGCCTTAGGAGAGGCATTTCAACCGTTTGGAATGGAGGAAAACTACAAATACTGGGAAACCGCCAACTGCTCGGTGGTTGGGGGAAAGAGGGTGGAACCAGCGGAAGTGTTAGATTGGGAGCCCAGGAGGATCAGCTTTGCCCTCCCCCAGGAAGGCCAGCTTTGGACCCCTGGGCCTGTGGTTCTCCACCCCTATTTACCATATCCCATTTTTGGAAGTATTTCTAGCCCATCCCTACCTTATCTATCCATTACTGGCCTCAGCTACTCTCTCCCAGCATGCCCTGCTCCCCATACAGTGGATGGATAACCCATTTTCAACTGGACACTCTTTAAACAATGACGAGTCTTTGGCACCTTAAAGGCTAACATATATATTATGGCATAAATATTTGTGGACTACATCTTTGGTGGAATATGTCATTTTTGCATTTTTTGGAAGCAATATTCTTTTAGTTGGGCATGATACTGTGGGTAAAGGTTACCTGCATGTTGATTCATATTTCTCAAGGGCACGCCCAAAACTGTTTCACAGG
Organism: Heloderma suspectum; assembly: GCF_057233095.1. Lineage (NCBI taxonomy): Eukaryota > Metazoa > Chordata > Lepidosauria > Squamata > Helodermatidae > Heloderma > Heloderma suspectum. The sequence continues at coordinate 29,874,565 of NC_139460.1, read as the reverse complement.
CAACTTGGATTCCTGCACTGAGCAGGGGGTTGGACTCGATGGTCTTATAGGCCCCTTCCAACTGTACTATTCTATGATTCTGTGATTTGGCCCACCAGCTCCCTGTTGGTTGTTCCTGATTTAAAACGTGTGTGTGTGTGTGTGTGTGTGTGTGTGTGTGAGAGAGAGAGAGAGAGAGATATGTTTATATATTTGTGTGTTTATATGTGTTTATATATTTAGATAGACATGCTCTGTTTCAGTCCTTGAAGTGTTAAATTCAAAACAGATTAGGCAAAACTTTACCTTTGTGTAACCTCTGTTGTAAAAATTTGCAAGCTTTTGAGTCCCACAGATCTGCCAGAAGAAGAGTTGTGTGCAACCTGGGCATCAACATACTCCTACACCCATGGAATCTGATCTGATTAAAGGTTTTACTTTGCAGGATTTTTGTACCTCTTTCTTAAAAAAAAAATCCTGACATTGTATCCCTTATTCTCTGTGCCAGTGTTACAGCAACTATTAACACAGTTAAACAATGACTCACTTTATATAGCCTGTTGGATAATGATTTCCCTGCTGTCTCTTTTGTGGCCCACCAGAAGTAATTTCATCTCAGTGCAAGCAGACATGCAGAACTTTTCCCACCCTTCTTTTTATAATGATTTCTCTCCCCCCACCCCTTGCATTATTTCTTCTCATGTCTTATGCAATGGGAGCAGCATTCAGAACACAAGTACCTGCTTTGAAGTCTAGGCATCTTTGAAAGCACCATCACGTATTCCTTCATCACAGACATTGGTTCCAGCGTCATGTTTACACTGCGGAATGGTATTCTTAGCTTCATACGCATCTCTCATGCTTTGGGGGAGGGACTGGGTGTGAAGACGTGTAATTCCCCCACCCCTTCCCATAGTCAAAAAGAAAGATTGTAAAGGAATGTGCGAGATCAAAACATCCAGCATCACCCCACCACCACCACTTTTTATTATTGACTGCAATCCCCGGTGATGCACTATGGGCAAGCTGGAAATTTGATCTTTATTGACTTTGCCACCTCTGAGAATAAAGAAAATGGGTAGGAACGAAAATAGTAATTGGAAATAGCTCCACTGGAGGAAAGCTGTCATGAGACAGATTGATTCAGCAGTGGCAGAAGTAGCGTTATTGATTGCGAGTCCTTAGCGAATTAAAAAGAGGTCCAGAAACCTTAATGTGCCTCCTTCTTTCCTTTTGTGTCTGTGGGAGTGAGACAAAGAAGCCGCAATTTGGAATGCTCAGCTAGGATAAAGACTTACAAAGAGGCACAGCAATGTTATCTGCCTCCTTCAGCAAGTGGCCTCCGTAGTGGGTGAGAAAATAATTCTTCAAAATCGCAGCAGGGTTAATTTATTATTATTGTCACCATTGTTGCTGTGTTGCAAAGAGTGACTGAAAATACTTTTAAAGAAGAAGAATCCTTATGATATTTTAAGCCCTAGAGACCCTCTGCAAGTCAGTGTCGACAATACTGGGCTAGATAGACCAATGGTCTGAGCCAGTATCCTATGTTCCTATTTGAGGAGGCAGAAAACGAGCAGACATCATACAAAATGTGGACATTGCAAGTATAAAAGGGCATGGCAGACTTTCAGAATCTCCAATCATGGGTTGTGCCTCCTCTTCAAATGGAAAGGGCCAGTAAGGGGGTGTGGAGAGAGACGAGAAAACATCAGTCTGTTTGAGGTCTGCACGACCTGTATGCACAGCCCCGTAGCCATGTATAGCTATCGATGGGTGAATCAGTCAGTTTCACTTTCTCGCACATTTAATAGTTTTAAATCTCAAGTTCTTTCTCTCCCAAATATGAAGAACTTTTTTCTGGCAGGGCTCTTGTGCCTTTTAACACAAAAGCACATTTAACACAAAAGCACATTTAGTACATTTTGGTAAATTCTTGTCAAAAACAAACAAAATTCTCACCAATCTGCAACAGCCCAACTCAGTAGGTTCAGCTATTTCCAACATAGAGGAGGACCGTGATGTACCTGTCTGCAATGCAGCTGTTAAAGTTGAGGAGCCTATCAGAAAAAAGAGGTGGCAACCTTAATTCGTCACTAACATGGTTGACTACACGGGGATCTCAAGTTATTTTTGCCCCGAATAGGAAGAACTTTGAGAGTTTTGATATATTTTTATCAAAACCTAACTGAAACTAAATTCTCAGTCAACTCTGTGCATGGCAGCCCACCAGGGGTGATGTAAGCCTCCTGTTTTGCTGCTTGCCTGGGACTGTTGTTCCTTTGAACAAAGGGCGGTAAATAATATAAGCCTGATAGTGGCAGCACCAGAAAGAAAATATTCAGGAGGGTACAGAAGGGGCAAAGTGTATTTTGCAGGGGAGGAATATGTGAAAAAGTGCCTTTCCTTCAAGAAACAACAGGGTCAAGCAGTGGGGGGCGTTGCCCCGGTACCGCCTATGAAGTCTAATATAGCTTAGTTATACCCGCCCAAACCATGAGATTTGAAGCTATGTCCTGTTTTTATGGCATTTGCGTTGGGGCAAAAAATCCCAACTTCAAGTATAACTTGATGGGATCTGAGCTAGTGGTGACCAACCAAGAAAGAGATCTTGGGGTTGTGGTGGACAGCACAATGAAATTGACAACCCATTGTGTGGCTGCTTTAAAAAAAAAAAAGGCAAACTCCAAGTTAGGCATAATTAGAAAAGGAATTGAGAATGAAACTGACAATATCATACTGCCCTTATACAAACCTATATGTCCGACCACATTTGGAATACTGTGTCCAGTTCTGGTCACCCACCACCCTTAAAAAAAATGGTATGGTAGAGCTGGAAAAGGGCAGAAAAGGGCAGTAAAATGATCAAGGGGCTGGAGCATCTCCCCTAGGAAGGGAGGTTACAACAGCTGGGATTGTTTAGCTTGGGAAAAAGGCGAGTAAGGGAGACATGATAGAGGTGTACAAAATTATGTATGGTGATGAAAATGTGGGTAGGGAGACATTTTTCTCCTTCTCTCACAATACTAGAACCTGGGATCATCCCATGAAGCTGATCAGTGGGAGATTCAGGGCAGATACACAGCGTATAGTTAAACTATGGAATTCAATACCACAAAGATGTAGTGATGGCCACAATTTCGATGGCTTTAAAAGGGGTTAGACAAATTCCTGGAGGAGAAGGCTATCAATGGCTACTAGTCCTGATGGCTATACACTACCTCCAGTATCAGAGGCAGTGTGCCTATGTACACCAGTTGCTGGGGAACATGGGCGAGAGGATGCTTTTGCACTCCTGTCCTGCTTGTGGGTTCCTGGTCAACAGCTGGTTGGCCACTGTGTGAACAGTATGCTGGACTAGATGGACCCTTGGTCTGTTCCAGCATGGCTGCTCTTATGTTCTTAGCATGGACTCATTGCCATCTGTTAATATGTCATGTTATTGGTAGGCTGCAGTTAGCCCTGGTAGGTTTGCACCGCTGTCTGGTAGTTTACCTCTAGCTGCTGCTTTGAGTTCAACTTGTAGATAACTAAAGATGAACACTGCAACTTTTTGGGTATGTCAAGTCAAGGAGCGACTTGTTTAAGTGCCTGCCATTCTTAGCTGCATCTTTTCAGGGCTGAATCTCTTGATCATCCCTTGAAACCCACAACTGGCCCTTGGTTCACAGTCTCGACACACAGGGTCTAAGACCCCATTGTCACATACCAGCATGAAAACGATTTCCCTTAATATATACATCAAGACAGAATTGGTCTTGGTTGCCCTGATGGATGACCTTCTTAAGGAGAGGGGCAGAGGGAGTTCAACCCAGTTACTTCTTCTTGATCTCTTGGTGATTTTTGATACTGTTGACCATAATATCCTCCTGGACCATCTCTGTGAGTTGGGAGTTGGCATCATTTTATGGTGGTTCAGGGCCTACTTTTGGGGTCAGTTCCAGAGAATAACATTGGGTGATGGTGCCTCAGCCCCCTGGAAGTTGAACTGTGGGGTGTTATTTTGTCCCCAATGTTGTTTAACATCTATGTGAAGCAGTCATATAGCAGATTTGCTGCAGCTCTATTTCTCTGTAACATCTGAATCAGGAGAGGCCATGCACGTTCTGAACCAGTGCCTGAATGCAGATATGGGCAGGCTAATAAAGTGAAGCTGAATCCTGATAAGACAGAGACCCTATGGGTGGGCAGTTCCCAGGTCTGGGAACTGGGTTGTTTATACCTGTGCTGGATGGGGCTGCAGTCCCCCTGAAGGAACAGATACATAGTTTGGAGGTAGTCCTGGGCAGTGCAACCCTGTTGATTTTCTTAGACCTCTCAGCAGCTTCTGATACCATCAATCCTTCTGGATAGGCTATCTGGGCTGGGAGTTGGAGGTGCCGCACTGCAGTGGTTCCACTCCTGCTTGGATGGCCGATTCCAGAAGGTGGTGCTTGGGGATTATTGCTTTGTCCTTTGGTAGTTCTGCCATAGTGTGCCACAGGGTTCTATTTTATTCGCCATGCTGTTTAACATCTACATGAAAACTCTGGGGGCGGTTATCCGGAGATATGGACTGAGGTGTCACCAATATGCAGATGACACCAAACTCTGTCTCTGTTTCATCAAACCCAGATGAGTCAGTGGTTGTTCTAAACCAGCACCTGGGTGCAATAATGGACTAGATGAAGGCCAATAAACCGAGACTCAATTGAGACAAGATGGAGGATCTGTTAGTGAGTGGTTTGGCTAAGTGATGTTTTGGAGGGGGTTGCACTCACCCTAAAGTATCAGGTTCATAGTTTGGAGGTGCTCTTGGATCCAGCATTGTCACTAGAGGCACAGATGGACTCAGTGGCATGGAGCACCTTTTATCAGCTTAGGTGGATATACCAACGATGTCCTTATCTGGAGAGAGATAGCTCAGCTACAGTTATCCATACTCTGATGACCTCTCGTGTGGATTACTGCAATGCATTATATGTGGAGCTGCCTTTGAAAACAGTCCAGAAACTTCAGCTGGTCCAAGATAGGGCAGCGAGGTTGTTAATGGGGACTGGCCAATGTGAGCATATTCTGCCAGTACTTTTCCAGCTGCACTGGCTGCCAGTCCATGTCCAGGCCCAATTCACAGTGGTGGTATTAATATTCAAAGCCCTAAATGGCTTGGGGCCAGGTTACCTGAAGGATTGTCTCCCTGCATATACACCTGCCCAGACCCTAAGATCATCTTCAGCAGCCCTCCTCCGGGAGCCCCTGCAAAAGGAAGTGAGATGGGTGGCTACTAGGAGGAGGGCATTTTCTGCAGTGGCACCCCAGATGTGGAATGAGTTTCCCAGAGAGGTTCGCCTGGCACCTACATTATGCTCATTTCGGTGCCAGGTGAAGACCTTTTTATTCTCCCAGGCATTTTAGTTTTTCAGTTTCTGTTTTAAATCTGGTATTGTGTTTTAAATCTTTGTACTGCAGATAGGTTTTACTTGGTTATTATCTTTATTTTTATACTGCAATTTTAAACTTCTAAATTTTATATTGTATTTTATTGTCTTGTATTTTATGGTTCTAATTGTTGTGAACTGCCCAGAGAGCTTTGGCTATTGGGCAGTATAGAAATGTAATAAATAAATAAATAACCCAAATACTAAATTCTGCTGCCTGAGTATGCGGTTCTTGATTACTCATTGTTAATTGCAAGAAATAATAGATGATTATATCCTTTTTCCTTTTTTGTGCAGATTGTTATGGATTTTAGGCATCCAGATGGACGTGCAGTGGCAGTTGTGCTGCCTCAACGTAGTTTGCTAGTGATGTCTGGAGAATCCAGATACCTCTGGACCCATGGGTAGGTGTTGGCAGTCACAAGTTAATTATAATTCAATAATATAGTCTTTGTTTTGATGCAGTGGGAAAGGAGGGCAGGAAAGGCAGAAGCAAGGGGAAAATTTGGCAAACGCAATTGTACATATTAGGCTCAGTTTCTGTAGAAGTGAGGACTAACGGATTCAACCAAGAGCCCTCTTCATGTGTTCCTTCATGTGATCCTCAGCCTTGCTGTGTTGAGTAGCACAGTCTAGAGTCGAGCTCTACTCATGTTCTCTTCTTGATCGTGTGGAGAGTTCTACTTTCTTTCAAGCAAATGTGAGTAGAACGCTCCTGCAAACCTTGCTGCTCAAGATGGCAAGGCCAGGGATCTGAGGGGCTGGAGCTGGTACACGTGGGGGCGGAGCCAGCATGTGTGGTCCCATACCTGTCCCTAGTTTTAGCCCTCACACATCTGCATAACGCCTTCACAGAAAAGATGGGTTGGAGGAAGAAAGAGCGGTGGCACAGCATAGGCATCCTGGGAGGAAGTTTCAGACATAGTTTATTTATTTAGGATAATTTTATCCCACCCTTCCTCTAAGGAGCGGCAAGTGGCACACATGTCATCCTCACAACAACCCTGTGAAGTAGTTTATACCGAGAGATAATGACTGGACCAAGGTCACCACCCAGTGAGCGTAATGACTAAGTGGGCATTTGAACCGGGGGTCTCTCCAATCCTAGTCTAGTATTCTAGCCACCACGCCACGCTGGACCTCAGTGGACAGCAAGAGAGAATGGGTAGAGTTCGAGGTCTTCAAGGGAGTAGGAGACTTTAGGGTGGTAAAGCTAGCATAGGGGTGAGCAACTTGTGGCCCTCCAGATGTTTTGGTTTACAACTCCCATTGTGCCTCCCCATTGGCTAGGGCTGAACAGAGTTGCAGGCCAAAACATCTGGAGGGCCAGAAGTTGCCCACCCCTGAGCTAGAGGAATGAAGGTCACAGACAGGGATATATTAGACTTTGAGGTGGCCCTCTTTCCTCCTTGTAGATATGCATGTGGATTGTTCAGCCACCTGGATCTGCTCTAGCCATTTATATAGGCTTTAGAAAACAGATTAGATGCTTGACGTAATGCAAAGATGGTGAAGTGCTTTGTGTGTGTATGCATAGATGTGTTTTAGCTTTGCTGTATTCCTGCTTACAGAGGAATAATATTATTTGCCTGGCTGTAGTTCGTTCTGGCAGGGCTGAACTCGGCTCACCAGCATACAAGGCAATAATAGACTGAATGCTTGTCTTGCTGGGAGTCAAGTGCTGACGACTTTGAAGTCAGCAATTCTGAGGGGCTTTCGGTGCAGGCTGGACCACTGGAGAGCCAATTTCTTTTGTTCAGAGGCAAATTCTCCTTTAATGTAGCCGTTTGATTATCAAGTTGAGGAAAAGGCTTGGCATGAGAAAAAAATGGAGTTTTGCAGGATTTCCCTGAGGAAGCTCCACTGGTATGTACTCCCCCAATAGTAAATTGAGGCTTGCGGGAATAGCTTTTTGCTGCTTTGTACTATTTTCTCTTCATTGCAGTCATCTCATGATTTCATGGATTCCTTGGCTTTTGGCCATTAGGAATATAGGAACATAGGAAGCTGCCTTATACTGAATCATCCCCTTGGTACATCTAGCCAGCACTGTCAGCACTGACTGACAGTGCCTCTTCCAGCATCTCAGGCAGGATTATTTCTTCATCCGACCCAGAGATGCCAGGAATTGAACCTGAGACGTTCTGAATGGAAATCATGTGCGCTGTCACTGAGCCACGGCCCTGCTCTCGCTGAGGAGAGGTGGAATGGTGGCAGCTGCGCTCTTTAGGAATTCTGTCTCGCTAGCTAGATGCTCCATGCAACAGTCTACTAATTTTGAGTGCGTGCTGCTGTGGTTGGGTGCCAGGTCAGTGTAGGGATTCTGTTGCTGTACCGTCCAATCTGCTTCTCAACAGTCTCTCTTCCTGAGCTAACCAGGGAGATCTTGGGACTGGCGCTGGAGCATCCCAGGCTTACGGTTCTGGGGGATTTCAATGTTCATGCTGAGGTCGCTCAGTCAGGAGTGGCTCAGGATTTCATGTGCACTATGACAACCATGAACCTGTCCCAACTAGTATCTGGCCCTATGCATGCACCAGGGCACACTCTCAATCTGGTATTCTGCTGTGCTGGAGTTGGTGCTCTGAAGGTGAAGGAGTTACATGTGACTGTCATCGTGGGCACTATCTGGTTAGTTTTAGTTAGTTTTGGACTGTCTGCCAGCATGGACCTCCACAAGGGTAGGTGACTGATTAGAATGGTCCACCCGAGGCATGTTTTCCTGAATGTGCTTGGGGATTTTCCTCCCTCATGTGTTGGTGGTACGTCAGTGGAATATGGAAATGGCCCAGGCCAGGCTCCTAAGCACCCCCTCCCTCTTGGTACAGCCAGATCACTATCAGAAGGAGTGATTCTATGGCAGAGGGGCCATAGCTCAGTGTGACAGACCACATGCTTTGCATGCAGAAGGTCCCAGGTTCGATCCCCGGCTTCTCCAGGTAGGGCGAGGAAAGAATCCTGCCTGAAACCCTCGAGAGCTGCTGCCAGTCAGTGCCGACAGTACTGGGCTAGATGGACCAAGGGTCTGACTCAGCTTCCTATGTTCCTGTGTTCCAGAGTCAAAAGATCGCATGTAGAGAACAAAACACATGATTTTGCTTTGTGGGTTTTTGCTGTTGTTGTCAGGAGCGCTCTGGCGGCTTCTCCCAGTAGATTCCAATAGCCAACTCAAGACACCCACCAAAGGATTTCTTTTCAAAGCTTTAATCCTTTTACAACATAATGACTCTTTCAGATGCTAATCACCAGCGACTAAAGCAAGGAACAGCAGGGTAGCCTAAGCTTCAAGTAGTCAGTTGATCCCCATTTGAAAGAGAGTCACTTGAAGACCCGGAACTTATGGGCTAGGGAGAGATCCTCCCACTTTCCCTTGGGTCCACGGGAGGCGGCCGTTGCTTGCACACCAAATGGGCGCTACACCTCCTTTCCGCGCCCTCCATCGCTCATCGCTCTTTGCATCTGCGTCGAGCATCTAAGAAGCCCCCCTCCCGCATTCCCTCACTGCCAGGGTCGCTTTCTATCTCTGGAATGCTGGCAGGAGGAATCTCTGCCAGGTGCTGAGCCTGGGAGGGATGAGCTGGCCCCTCTCCCACGGATAGCTGTTCCTCCTCAGAATCCGAACTGCTCTGAGGCTCTCTGGGCTCAGTTTCCACCCTGACAGTTGTTGAGATATTCACCACAGATATTCAAGCACTTGTCTCAGCATTTCACAGGTTTTTCAAGAACCATTTCATCAAATATGTGTCACATCTGAAAAATAGGACATTAAAGCATTGTTAGCAAAACAGAAATGAATGAAAGAAAAAAAAATCTGTTCTCTGTTTTTAAAGCATTACACCTAGGAAGTTTGACATTGTTCAAGCATCTGAAGGACAGAAACTTGGAATTGTCTCGGCTGACATTGGAGATTTAACCTTAAACAAAAGGGGAAGAAGGACATCTTTCACTTTCAGGAAAGTGAGGAGAAGCCCCTGCAGTTGCTGTAAGTTTCAGATCTCATGCTTAATACAAGTATTTTGGTGGGAACAGTGGCACCACTAGGGCTTGACCATGGGGCACTGCTCTGGGGCCCCGAAATGACAGCACCGGCAGTGGCAGTCATGCAACATCTTTTGTGTTACCCTTTAAACAGAGGCCAGGTGCGCAGCTGGGCAACCCCTTGTGCCTCATGAGGTGACAGACATTTGGAGGGGGCTGCAGGTAGAAGGGGAGCCCCTTCGCATGGACAGAATAATGTCTGTGATATTTTAGATCCTAGCCATAGTATTGACCATCTGTAGCTGCTGGAATGGGATTGAACCAAAGTCCAGTAGAAATACTCTGTCCACAATAGCACCCTGATCCACTTACAGTATCCCAGTTTAAACTGATGGATCCTTTTGAACTTGTCGAATGTTCCAGTTTAAGGGAAGATCACTTCCTCTTTAATAGACAAAGGAGTTGGCATTGTTATTATTGGACTAACTAAAGTTGCAATTAAAAATTCAAGATTTGCAACTCAGTTTGCAGCTTTGAGTGTTTTCTCCATGAAGTAAGTGCAGTTAAAAAGGACGGCTCTGGTCCAAAGCACAGTGTTGCTTTTAAAAATAAATAAATGCATATATTTTTTCTCCCCCTAGCTTATCCTTCTGTATGTGACAGTCGATGTAAAGATGCAGCGCCCCCATTCCCGGATGATGAGAGAGAAGCCTCAGAGCTCGAGAAAAAGTATGTCCATGAGGTGTACGAAGAGATTGCCACGCACTTCAGCAGCACCAGACACAGTCCATGGCCACGAGTGGTTGAATTCCTTAGGACTTTACCGTGTGGGTCTATTGTGGCTGACGTTGGCTGTGGCAATGGGAAGTATTTAGGAGTCAGCAAGGACTTGTATATGGTAAGGCACCATGCTACTTGTGTTTCTCTCTGCTTTGACGAGGATAGTTTGTGAGCCAAGCACAATACCTGTTAGAGTTATAGAATCATAGAATCATAGAATAGTAGGGTTGGAAGGGGCCTACAAGGCCATCGAGTCCAACCCCCTGCTCAATTCAGGAATCCAAGTCAGAGCATCCCTGACAAGTGGCTGTCTAGCCTCGTCTTGAAGGCCTCCAGTGTGGGAGAGCCCACCACCTCCCCAGGTAATTGGTTCCATTGTCATATTGTTGCTTCATCTGTGACACTTTTCCTGCAAGGAAAGCTTTTCCTTCCTTCCTTCCTTCCTTCCTTCCTTCCTTCCTTCCTTCCTTCCTTCCTGTCCACCAAAAAGAATTTCAAGGTGGCTTACAATTCTGTTGAGAAGACTCAGATGGGCTTGTTTATGCCCTCCTGCCCTTTTTTTCGCGGCTTCATTTTCACTTTTCAGTTTGATGCTAACTATAGTTTGCCATGACATCCAGATCAGCAAACCATGGTGACTTCTTGCTTTCCAAATCAGACTTGGACTAAACCACATTCTAAGGGAGTTTCCAAGTTTGGTTTGGAAGGCAAGTGCTATCCATACTTTGGAGTCAGGGGAAGGAAGGGAGAGCAAATGAGCCTGTATCTTGTTTCCAGTCCTCCAAACTGCAGTTTGAAGGGTCACCTGAATTGAGTCCATGTTCAAACAGCTATTACAAATTGATACAGTTCTTAAAACCCAATCAAACTATCATAACAATCCAATGCAACTATCATAATTGTTAAAACGTAATAATCATCAGCACAAAAATAAAGATACACAACTGTCAAGTGCCCAGCCTTGGGTCGCTCTTTGTGATGGATCAGAGAAGAAGTGCAAAAGAATTGCTTTTATTATGCAAACTACAGTTAGATCAGCAGTGCTTCAGATTACAGTCGGAATCCATGAACAGTCTCTAGACAGCTTTGCATAATACAGGACCACTTAGGCTACAAGCAACTCCCTTAGGTTAAGGTACTATGTTAGACAGTTGCAATGAAAACTGGCACCAGCTGTCTCTCAGACAACCTGAGTGGCTGGTACACCTGCCTTGTTGTTGTTGTTGTTGTTCAGTCGTTAAGTCGTGTCCAACTCTTCGTGACCCCATGGACCATAGCACGCCAGGCCTTCCTGTCCTCCGCTCTCTCCCGGAGTGTGGTCAAGTTCATATTCATTGCATCGGTGATGCTATCTAGCCATCTCATCCTCTGCCATCCCCTTCTCCTTCCAAAGAGCACTCAGGGTTGATTTCCTTTAGGATGGACTGATCTGACCTCCTTGCAGTCCAGGGGACTCGTAAGCGTCTTCTCCAGCACCACAGTTCGAAAGCATCAATTTTTCGGCACTCAGCCTTCCTTATAGTCCAGCTCTCACAGCCATATGTTGCTACTTGGAAAACCATAGCTTTGATTATACGAATCTTTGTCGGCAAGGTGATGTCTCTGCTTCTTACTATGCTGTCTAGGTTTGCCATAGGTTTCCTCCCAAGGAGCAAGCGTCTTTTAATTTCATGGCTACAGTCACCGTCTGCAGTGATCTTGGAGCCCAAGAAAATAAAATCTGTCACTACTTCAATTTCTTCCCCTTCTATATGCCAGGAAGTGATGGGGCCAGATGCCATGATCTTAGTTTTTTTAATATTGAGCTTCAAACCAGCTTTTGGTGAAATGAGCACAATTTTACAGTTTCTCCATGATCCAGCGAATGTTGGCGATTTCATCTCTAGTTCCTCTGCCTCTTCGGAACCCAGCTTGTACTTCCGGTAGTTCTCGGTTCACATACTGCTGAAGCCTAGCTTGTAGGACTTTGAGCATCACCTTGCTGGCATGTGAAATGAGCGCAATTGTACAGTAGTTTGAACACTCTTTCGCATTGCCCTTCTTTGGAATTGGAATTTAAACTGACCTTTTCCAGTCTAGTGTCCACTGTTGAGTGTTCCAAACGTGTTGGCATTTTGAGTGCAGCACTTTAACAGAATCATCTTTTAGGATTTTAAATAGCTCAGCTGGGATACTGTCATCTCCGCTAGCTTTGTTGTTAATAATGCTTCCTAAGGCCCACTTGGCTTCACTCTCGAGGATGTCCAGCTCAAATTCAGTGACCGCACTGTCATGGCTATCAGGGACATTCAGATCTTTCCTTCTGTATAGTTCTTCTGTGTGTTCATTCCACCTCTTCTTAATCTCATCTGCTTCTGTTAGGTCCCTGCCTTCTTTGTCCTTTATCATGCCCATTTTTGCACAAAACGTTCCCTTGAGATCTCCGATGTTCTTGAAAAGATCTCTAGCGTTTCCCATTCTATTGTTTTCCTCGATTTCTTTGCATTGTTCATTTAAGAAGGCCTTCTTGTCTCTCCTTGCTATTCTCTGGAAATCTGCATTCAGTTGGATATATCTTCCCCTTTCTCCCTTGCTTTTCGCTTCCCTTCTTTCCTCAGCGACTTGTAAAGCCTCATCAGACAGCCACTTTGCTTTCTTGCATTTCTTTTTCTTTGGGATGGATTGAGTTGCTGCCTCCTGAACAATGTTACGGACCTCCGTCCATAGTTCCTCAAGCATTCTGTCTATCAGGTCTAATTTCTTAAATGTATTCATCACCTCCACTGTATATTCATAAGGGATATGATTTAGGTCATACCTGAATGGTTTAGTGGTTTTCCCTACGTTCTTCAATTGAAGCCGAAATATTGCAATAAGAAGCTCATGATCTGAGCCACAGTCAGCTCCAGGTCTTGTTTTTACTGACTGTATGGAGCTTCTCTATCTTTGGCTGCAAAGTATATAATCAATCTGATTTCGGCATTGACCATCTGGTGATGTCCATGTGTAGAGTCGCCTCTTGTGCTGTTGGAAAAGAGTGTTTGCATGATCAGCGTGTTCTCTTGGCAAAACTCTATTAGCCTTTGTCCTGCTTCATTTTGTACACCAAGGTCATGCCTGCCTGTAATCCCGGTTATTTCTTGGCTTGCCATCTCATCTTGCCATCTCATGTTTGACTACCTCCAGCTTACCTTGATTCATTGATCTGACATTCCAGGTTCCTAAACAATATTGTTCTTTACAGCATCAGATTTTCTTTTCACCACCAGACACATCCACTGCTGAGTGTCCTTTCAGCTTTGGCCCAGCCGCTTCACTCTTTCTGGCGCTACTTGGAAATTCCCTCTGCTCTTCCCCAGTAGTATATTGGACACCTTCCGACCTGAGGGGCTCATCTTCCGGCGTCATCTCTTTTAGCCTTGTGATATGTTCCATGCAGTTTTCTTGGCAAGAATACTGGAGTGGGTTGCCATTTCCTTCTCCATTGGACCACATTTTGTCAGAACTCTCCACCATGACCTGTCCATCTTGGGTGGCCCTGCACGGCATAGCTTATGGCTTCACTGAGTTACGCAAGCCTCTTTGCCACAACAAGGCAGTGATCCATGAAGGGGACACCTGCCTTAGGGTAGGTCTTTCCAGAGGGACCTTCCCTGCATGGCCAGCCTTTTGGAACGCCTTGTGAGTTGACATGGCTCCTATTGCCTAGCCCAATGTCTCATCCTGGGATCTCGTATTTCTAACTCCTCCCCCTCCTCCTCCTGCTCTGGCATTCCCACAGGCGAAGAGGGCTGTGGGTGGCTACTTTCCAACTGATTAGCTTGCACCACCATAACCTCCACTCTGGGACAGCTAGTCTCCTGCAACCTTGATGGCTCAACAAACCCCTCCGCCTCCTCCCCCTCGGACTCCAAGTCACCCGTGTCTCTTGAGGGTGCTTCTGCAGAGGTGCTGGGCCCAATCCCTACATCAACTAATAATGACTCCCTGCAGACCCCAAATCCTAGCGGGAATAAATGCCTCTGCTGACTTTCCAGAAATCAGCAGCTGCATGCTTTGTGAGGGAGAGCATCCCAAGGAGAAGGCCATTGCTGAAAAGACTCTTGATCTTCAGATGGACAGGAGTCACAATTCTGACAAACAAGGTATTTGGAGCAGAACTGCACCTGAGGACTGCAATATACAGGAAAGCTCATATAAATGACATCTATGATACTCTGGTCTAACGCCGTCTAGGACTTTAAATGCCATCACCAGCACCTTGAGTTGGAAGCTAACTGGTAACTGATATAGCTGGTTACATCACCAGCTGCAGCTTCCCAATGTGTGTATGGACTCATGTATATGATCATCTCACATGACAATGGTCACATTAATTTCACGCTTGTTCCTTTGGGAAAGTGGGAGGATATCATGTGAAAAAGACCAGCTGGAACGCTGTGCCGCCTGCCAGTCTCTCTGATCTTGCACATCCCTACTCCCTGCTGTGCCTGAAGAGGACTCTCAGGCCTGTGTACACACAACCCCGGTAGCGTCCTAGGCTTGGTCCAGGTGAGATGATATCCAATCACCCCGCCTTCTTCACGGAATTTTACGGGGGAGTCCAGCCTATGGGGGAAAGTTACAACAGCTGGGATTGTTTAGCTTACAGAAAAGGAGAGTAAGGGGAGACATGAGAGAAGTGTACAAAATTATGCATGGTGTGGAGAATGTGGGTAGGGAGACATTTTTCTCCCTCTCTCACAATACTACAACCCAGGGTCATCCTATGAAGCTGATTGGTGGGAGATTCAGGACAGATAAAAGGAAGTACTTCTTCACACAGTGCATAGTCAAACTATGGAATTCGCTACCCCAAGATGTAGTGATGGCCACCAATTTGGATGCCTCTAAAAGGGAGTTATCCTTCTCCTTCAGGAATTTGTTTGGCAATGGCTTCTAGTCCTCATGGCTATATGTTACCTCCAATATCAGAGGTAGTAAGCCTATGTACACCAGTTGCTGGGGAACATGGGCGGGAGGGTGCTTTTGCATTCATGTCCTCCTTGTGGATTTCCCATGGGCAGCTGATTGGCCACTGTGTGAACAGAATGCTGGACTAGATGGACCTGTCAGGGCCCAGATTCAGTACTGTAGGGGGCCTTGTAGGTTATAGCCAGGATTTGATTGGAAGTAGCCTAGAAGGGCTTGGGCCTATTCAGATTCTGGAATGTCAGAGTCTATGTGAGCTTATCTCTGCCAGTGTTCTCAGAGCAGAGCCAGGGGGAGTCACCTGGCTCCCTGTCCACCTGCTGGTCTGGCCTTGGCAGGCAGGGAGGCTGAAAGCTGTCCATGAGAACCTGACAGAGGTGGGGTGGGGTCTGCAGAAGGGCCGCCCAGGTTGAAGCGTCACTGCTGGAGGGCTGAGCAGTGCCGCCCTGTTTAGACAGGGGCCTTCGGAAAGGCTAAAGGCCCTTGTCTGTCAAGGGATCTGGGGGGGTGGCCTACAGTCATGCCTTCCCTTTTAAGCTGATGCAAAGGCAAAGAGCCTTTGCTAGGAACATCTCATCTTCATTGCCTGAAGCCTTCCCTGTTTGGATCGATCATCATCTGGGCTTTTGGAGGCACTCTGCACATGGACTGGAACACTGGATTGTTAAGGACTTGCCATGAAAGTAAGGCTTTTCATAGACTTGAACTCTCATTGCTGTGGATTGTGTGTCTGAGTTTGTAGTCAGCTCAGTGTACGGCAGGCTGGGTTTGATCTACGACTTTTGGGCTTCCCTCTTCCAGAACTCATGCAGCGTGGAGTTGCCAGTGCGAAAGCGGTGCCCTGGAACTCCTTGTGTGTGTGGGTATGCCCTTCCCTTGATCTTGATGGGCCTTGACCATGCAGCCTAGAGTTATCAACAAAAGATTCAAAGTTGGACTCTCTATGGGTGTGGCTGTTCAAGAAGTTATTGCCTGATTGCCTGATGGAGTCATTGCAGGAATCATTCCCTTTCTATGTCTGGGGTTGGAGCTGCGTGAAAGGATTGTCTGGGTTAGGTACCCAGGAACCCAGAGTCCCTTCCCTTGTGTTCAGAACCATGGCGATGGCAACGGAGAAACCATGTTGAGGATCTCAATCACGGTAGTAGTGTTTAGCTTTGGACTGTTCTGGAATTACATAGAGCCTATAGCTACTAACCATCAGCTATATGATTTCTGAAGAGTGTAACCATTAAGCTTTTGCCCCCTGCAATAAAGAAATCACACTGATTTGGGTGTCTGGTGTCAGATTGCCTGAGCGTGTGCACGGGGGGTGGGGAGAAATAGGGACCCTTGTTCTGAGCCAGCAGGGCTCTTTTTATATTCTTTGCTGTCATCTTCCTTTTGTTGCCCTTCTGTGCTTTCACACCACTTCTGCAATTTTTCTTAATAGAAAAAGAACTATTAAGGAAAAAAAGATGGAATAGTTGCACAATGCCTGCTTATTGTTAGCACTAGGAGCCATCCATCTGGAAGTGTCCCTAGTCACAGACTGCTGCTGTGGGTTCCAGCTGGGCATCTCCTGGCCATCATGCTGATGAACCACAGCTTGCTTGCTTGCTTCCTCTGCCTTTCGAATTCTTTCTCTTGAATATGTCCTAAAATTGCTACCCTTCATTATAGCAGAATAAATCTAGCCATTATAAACCTAGCCAGTTTGGCTGAGTGTGCCTGGATTCATGCTAGATTTATTGCCACGTAATGATACCTGCCTGGAGAAAGCTATATGTAATCATCTCCAGAAAAGTCAAGAAAATATGATAGCACAGAGAACAAAGTGGCATTTTTTTCAGGAAGTGCTTGAAGATTAAAACTCCAGGAGTGAAACTTCAGCTTCAGTGTACTTTCTACAGTTGCTGTTCAAAGTGCCAGACTTGGGGGGAGTACAGTAATCTTTAGACTAGAGCAAAATGGGCAATGTCTGGATTTTCAGCAGCCACTCTACCCTCCGGATCATGGTCTAAGGGCCAAAATTGTTTAGCGTCACACAGCCCTAATCCCTCATATATGATGGGGCTCTATAGTAAAGTCAATGCCACCAAGCAGTTTCACTGCTCTGGAACATATGCAGTCAGACATGAACAGGGAATTCCATACACTATTCATAGAGTTGTAACATTCCAGCACAGAAGACCCCCCCACACACTTTCTGAAAATAATGTTATGACCTTACAAATGTGTTTAGACCACATTGGTTAAAATTAGGTAGATTTCCAGGGGCCGGGTAAAATTGCTTTTTGTCAGGTGCTGCTAGAACTGTGTGGAGCTGAACCGTAGGTGGCAGCGTTCTTAGTAAAGAACCTTCCAGACTGACTCCGCCCACCCAGGCTGTCCCATTGGATCCTTCTGGACAGGAAGGTGTATAAAGGGCTTCCTGTTATAGCCGAGCCTTGCTTATTACTTTATTATGGTGTTTCCACTGTTTGAATGCAAGGGCCTTGAGCTTGACACTGGAAATTATTCCCAGTGCAAGTAATCAAAGAAGAACTGTGGTTGAGCTTTAGCAAAATCAGTGTTCAAGGCGAAGATAGTGATTCAGCAAGGTGTTGGAATAGAAAGCTGTGTACCACATGGCCTGCCCGGTGACCCCGAAGCTAGCCTGCTGCCTTCAGGTGTAGCGGAGGACACTTCCCCATTGCCAGTACTGAAGAAATGTTTAATTGTCAGTCCAGTTGGCTTTTGTACATGAAATCAGAAGGGGCACCTTATTGGTCTTCATCTTAGGCAGTAAAATGTCGTAGGCTGGTCCTGATTCTTCTCCCATCCCTCTCAACCAAGTGGCATGGCTCAGATGGGAGTCCATTGGACCGCCAACAACTCTGCCCCATTTTAGCCATTCTGCAGATGTATCTTTGTTGGCAGAATGGCTTCACTAGTGAAGAATTCTGCCAGTGTGTCTGAGGTGTTCAGCCAGGATAGCTACCACAGCAGTGGCATAACTTGTGTTCCGCTGATGTAGCAGTGCTTGGCTCCTCAGCCGGCAGAACTTGAGTATAAGATTGCACCCTAAGAAAAGTAAAATGTTACCTGGTACACAGTTTGAAAGCTACTTTTAGACCATGTAAAACTGGGGTCAGCAACATAGTGCCCGATGGACTGTCGGAGGCTTGTTGAGGCACTCATTCCCCTAATGGTTTTTATTCCCTTTTAAAAATTAACATAGATTTATTCCCAGCAGCTGGAATTGCTTCAAATGAAAGTCTGGTCCTCCAGCTGCCACCACCTTTATTTCCTATGAGTGTCTCTGGGCCCTACATGAACCCAGAGGCATTCTTAAGAAGTAAAGATGATGGGCAGCTGGAAACCAGCACTTTGCTTTGAAGCACTCCAGGCTGTTTGGAAAAGAAAAGAAAAACGGATCCCCATCATCACTGCCTAGTAAGCTGGGATGGTGGTGAGAAGCAGCTTGAAGGTTGGCGGGCAGAGGGTGCCAGAGTCGGGGGAAGGTGGCAAGAGAGTGGAGAAGGCAGTGGGACTCAGTGTAGGGTGGGGGAAGCCATCGGGCCATGGGGGACAGCACAGGGGTAGGAAGGACAGGGGTTGTTTTGTGTGTGTTTTCTCTGTGGAGTGTGTGTGTTCTCTGTGGGGTGCTTTTGTCAGTGTATGTTTTGTGAATAGTTGTGGCCCCCATGGCAGCCATTTTGCGATGCTACCCACAACACTTAATATCCAAAATGAGCTCACTGGAAGAGACCCTTTATCGAAAAGAACAAGCCATATAGCTAGTCCTAAAGGATCTGACTGACTTCTTAAAGCGGCGAGGAAAGGTTTGCTTAAAAAAAAAAAAAGCTCCCTTCTTACAGCAGTCTGTCATTAAGATTTTCAGATTTCTCTCTCCAGCAAACTCTCGTTCAAGAACTGGAGTCTGCAATGTTCTTAACATCCCCAATGAACTAATAATTATTTTGAAGCTACAACATTCAGGCATAAACACGCCTGCTTATAAATCAGTAGATTCCTTCTGGTTTAAAATAAATTGCTGGAAGCAGATGCATTATAATTCCAGACAGGGTTTTTAATAGCAACTTATATTTTATAAGTGAATAGAAAGAAGCAGAGATAAACATGTCTGCCAATTATAATGATAATAATAATAAACCTTTCATTTTGAAAGACTCCAGTGTTTTTACAGTGTGTGTGTGTGTGTGTCTATCTATGTATAGAGAGAGAGACACACACACACACAGAATTACTGCTGAAAAGTGACTGGTTTTCTGCAGCAGAGCACAGCAGTGAATATAGAGCAGTGGTTTGCCAACTGGTATAGACTGGCAGCCAGGACAGCTGTCTAAATAATTTCCCCAACTCTATTTAGACACACACACCCCTCCCAGGCTACAGCTGTTCTGAAAGTTATACAAGATGGGGTGATGGGCTGTACCACTCCTGGACTATACCACTTCAGATTGTTCATGCTTCCCTGCGTTATTATGTATTTATTTCTTATAAAGCATTGTACAGATATTAAAAGATAAGACAGTCCCTCATCCCCCGCAGCAGGCTCATGCTCTAATAGACAGAATACAAAAGGAATGAGGAAAGCAAGCGCTGGAGCATCTTCTCCTGCATTGGCTGATGTTCGGGGCCAGGTTGGTCTCCCCCTTGCCATGATGTTCTTTCTGGGAGGCAGAGGGTGCATTTTCCCAGTGGACCTTGGTCCCATGAGCAGTGGCATGCCTTCATCTCTGCAGTCCCACAAACATATAGACAAACCAAAACTTCCTTACATGTAGAAAACTAGTACATCAGGGAGAAAGTTGTAGCATAGTCCTTTTCTCTGGTATGCTAGCAGGGAGGATTTTGTTTGGTTGTACTTAGAGGATCATTCAAAAATGTTGCTTCCCACCTGCAATCTGAAGTGGTACAGCCCAGGATTCTAATACCTCAGTCGGCTGCTTCATTCTGCATGATATGGGCCTGGCCACCACATGGGAAGCTCCCTCGTTGCTCGCTCATAGGGCAGGGAAGGTGAACAGGGATCAACAGCAAAGAAGAAGAAAAGCAGCAGGGCTGGGAGGCTCTAGGATTGGCAGTGGGCCACTTGCTGAAGCACAGCGTTCTATTAACCTGTCCCCTGTAGTGGCACCATAACACCTCAATTCACAGCTTTGGTGTGGTTTCCATCTGGACCTTATGTCTTTGACTATAGATCATGTGGAATGGCCAATCCAGCACTGACATTCCCAAGGGGCTTTCGAGACAGCCCTGTGTAATGGAAGCTAGTGATGGATTTCCTGTGCTGGCCAGAGGAGAGACAGGACTTGCTCTTGGGAACCTCTGATACTCTCTCAATCAAAGTGTTGTTTTATTAGGAACTGAAAAGGTAAAATATCTGGGAGATGAAGGACTCAAAACAGCAATGAACGATAAAAAATAGGGAGCCCACTGGGTATTCTCCCTTTTTCCCAGGGAGAGATGGACTTCTTCTTCTAGACACAGCACCTCCCCTCAAAGGTGATGTGACTCTCTGTGAGGGAAAACAAAACACTACGTGAAATAAATGTTAAAGGTCTGACTCAGAACAAGTGAAGCAAGGGAATTTCTCTCTCACTGTGGCTGCATGCTGTCATCTTTCTTGCTGTGTTTGTATGCATTTGCCAGAATTTAATTTGCTTCCTGAAGACTCTCATGCTATTAGTTATAGCTGAGATGTTTCTCTGGGGAGCCACATAATTTCATTTACTGGCTGGGTTTCAGAATTAGATGTAGTTCTCTCTCCATCAGCTTTCTGATAAGTTGCATCAATCAGATTTCAGTGGACTTAAGACTATCTAATTCCACCAGGTGGAGTTAGTTATTGTGAGGTAAAGCTAAATGACCACGTATCTCTTGGTCCTTTCTGATCCCTGAACCTGGAAAAATAATTCGTTTCTGCTGGATCATAATAGTAATTATCTTTTGCATCTTTCTATCTCTGTTGTTGTTGTTGTTATTGTTGTCGTTCAGTCGTGTCGACTCTTCGTGACCCCATGGACCATAGCACGCCAGGCCTTCCTGTCCTGCGCTCTCTCCCGGAGAGTGCTCAAGTTCATATTCATTGCATCAGTGATGCTATCTAGCCATCTCATCCTCTGCCGTCCCCTTCTCCTTTTGCCCTCAGTCTTTCCCAGCATCAGGGTCTTTTCCAGAGAGTTTTCTCTTCGCATTAGGTGGCCAAAATATTTGAGCTTCAGTTTCAGTATCTGTCCTTCCAATGAGCACTCAGGTCTATCTCTGTTACTAACTTGGTAATAGAAATAAATATGAGCACCGCTGAAATACAGCCACATGCTGGGGTGAAACCACAGCATTTTGATTTCTTCCTTTCACAGCCTTGAAGAAATGCAGACCACTTGGTAGGAAGAAAAAAAAAAGGCACAAAAACTGGCTGTTTCTTTCTTTCCTTTCTGTTTTGTATAGAAGCCTATTACAGAAATTCTTAAGCCCTGCTTGGATGATAATTTTTGCCAAGGAAAAGCCACCACAGGATTATTTTTCATGGTCATTTTCATGTAGTAAAGTTGAGTTCTGAATTCACTCCTTTGTAGTGAGGTTCAGTAGCTGGAAAATGATTTGAAATTAACTTTTGTCAGGATTTGGTAAATACCAGTTCACCATATGTATTCAGAAAACGGTTTCTCCTCAAGATTTTATTTTATGTATTTATCTCAGGTAAATTAGGCCATTCCCTCACAAGTCAGCTCCCAATGCATAAAACACAACGTATATAATCAACATTCAAATATACCCATAAAACAAAATAAAATTAACAATAAAAATAGCAGTATCACTAACAATAGCAATGGCCAGCCCAGCATATCAATGATGCAATTAATTAAAATAGTTAAAATTATTTTAGCATCAAGTCAGCAAGCAGCATAATAAAATCTTCCTAAGAAAAGGTGGTACTAAACAAATGGAGCTTTAGAGCCCCCATAAATGCCTGCAAAGATGGGGCCATATATATCTCGGTTGGAATAGAGTTCCACAACTGTGGGGCCACTGCCAAAAAGCCTGTGCATGCTTGCCAACCTAATTGCTCTGACCAGTGAGCCCAGTGAGCAGGGCCTCCAAGGCTGATCTCAGAGTGCAAGGAGGTTCGTATCTGTGGAGATGGGCCTTCAAATAACCTGGCTCCAAACTGTTTTGGACTTCAGTGACAGCACTTTGATGGCTTTTCCAATGCAGAGAGGATTGCATAGATCTGGTTTTAGAATCCAGATTACTGCAAGAGTTTCTCAGCTTTCACACTCTTCTGTGTATTCTGACCAGCGCTGGTTCTAGCTTTTGGAGGGCCCTTGGGCAAGGCACCCTCAGTGGGCCCTTCTCTTTCAGTGAGGCCACCTTCTCACCAGCATTGTCTCTTGCTGCTGCTCTTCTCTTCCTCCTCTTTGTTGTCACTGCTACCACCTGCTTGCATCTAGGCAGAGCGCCAATGAGCATGCAGCCAGTGGCATTTGCTCTTCCTCCTTCACATCTTCACCATTGTCTGGGCCACAGCAAAGGGCACATAAAGAAGTAGGTTGAAATGGTGAAAAGGAGAAGCAGCTCCAGGAAGCCCTTGTCAGTGGAGGTGTGGGCCCTTGGCAGATGCCCAACCATGCTGACCTTTGACACCAGCTCAGGACAGATAAAAGGGAGCCCTTCTTCACACAGCTCATAGTTAAACTATAGAATTCACTACCACAGGATGCAGTGATGGCCACCAATTTGGATGGCTTTAAAAGGGGGTTGGACAAATTCCTGGAGGAAAAGGCTATCAATGGCTACTAGTCTTGATGGCTATGTGCTACCTCCAGTACCAGAGGCTGTGAGCCTGTGTACATCAGTTGCTGGGGAACATGGGTGGGAGGGTGCTGTTGCGCTCATGTCCTGCTTATGGGTTCCTGGTTGACAGCTGGTTGGCCACTGTGTGAACAGAATGCTCGACTAGATGGACCCTTGGTCTGATCCAGCATGGCTCTTCTTATGCTCTTATGTTCTTATCCTTCTTCATCACTTCCCCTCATGACTGGACTTTGCCACACTGGTTCTAGATAAGAAATGGAACTGCCTCTCACCCAGTGTACCAGGTCCTGGAACTGCTTGTTTGCCTCTGTCTTGGCCCTGTGGTTTCTTGCTTGCAAAATCAAAGCTCCCACCCTTTCTACATTGGTGCCAGCATCAGCAATTGCAGCACCTGCTGCTCACCTACCCCATATCTCTCTTAGTGCCAAGTATCCTGGACTACTTTGCCTACTGCCTGACTCTTCCATTACTTGCTTCCTTGTAGTGCAAGGCCTCTCTGATCATTCCCTGGACTTGCCCTTTCCCTGTTCCTGTTTCTGAACTCAGATGGACTGTCACATGGTCAGGGATTGCATCCCCCCACCCCTGCCCAGCGTGGTCAGAGTGCAAATAACGTACCATATGCAGAAGATCTTGTTGGTAAGCCTGGCTGTGATTACTCAGTCGTGTCTTCATCTGCATGTACTCAGTGGTATTCATCTTTATTACTTCACATGCTCCAAGGCTGAGCTTTGGCATTCCAAGCAGATTGCTGGACTGAACTGTGTCTCAGATTAAACCTTGATTTACATCAGCATGTAAAAAGGAACGCAAGAGAGAATTAGTTAATTAGAATAATTTTAAAGTATTCTCTGATAACCCCCGTCAGAACACTACACCTGTTTAGCAACAATAAAATACAGGTTTGCGCTAATTCTCTGTCTAGTCATTTAGTGAATGCATGCAGTTTCCATCCTAATATTTACACCAAAGGCAAATTTAATCTGAAACCAGCATACCCTTGCTTTTTCTCCTCTGCATCTCAGTTGAGGCAATTGATGCTCCGAAGGCCTTTTCTTTAAATGCAAGATGGAATCTTTTTGTTTTGGACAGTGGATTTAATAAGTAGGACATTACAAGTAAGCCCAACTTCACAATTATTTGATATAATTTAGATGCAAATTAGGGCTTTATACTCTGGCAGTCATATGCTTTATTCCTCTTGGTTAGCTTAGCTGCAACTCATTACATTTCATCAGAGTACAGTGTTGTCCCTCTCAAGGTCATTTCAGTATTGTCTTTTTGATTGAATTCCTGCTTCCCAGTCAATTTGTACTGTACATACTATGATTGAAGTCAATGGAATATTTTCTACTTACAGCAGTACAAAGTGTGCATCATTGCCACAATGAAGGACCTTTTTTTTCAGTCTTTCAGTTGTTAGGATGAACATAGGACCTGTTCCAACATAATTTAAGATTCTGAACCTTTTATTTCTTTATTTTATTTAAGAAAGGTATATGCCACCTTTCATGAAAAGCCCTGCTCTGGCATATTATTTTATTGTAATACAAACATTGTGGCCCATGACAACCTGTGGCACCCACAGAGATCATGATGTACCCCTGCTTGGGGGTTATTGTGCGAACCCAGCTTGCATGGGTTGTTGTTGTTCAGTTGTTAACTCGTGTCCGACTCTTCGTGACCCCATGGACAATAGCACGCCAGGCCTTCCTGTCCTCCGCTCTCCCCCGGAGTGTGCTCAAGTTCATATTCATTGCATCGGTGATGCTATCTAGCCATCTCATCCTCTGCCGTCCCCTTCTCCTTTTGCCTTCAGTCTTTCCCAGCATCAGGGTCTTTTCCAGTGACTTTTCTCTTCGCATTTGGTGGCCAAAATATTTGAGCTTCAGCTTCAGTATCTGTCCTTCTAATGAGCACTCAGGGTTGATTTAGGATTGACTGAGTTGACCTCCTTGTAGTCCAGGGGACTCATAAGAGTCTTCTCCAGCTCCACAGTTCGAAAGCATCAATTCTTCGGTGCACAGCCTTCCTTATAGGCCAGCTCTCACAGCCATACGTTACTACTGGGAAAACCATAGCTTTGATTATACGGACCTTTGTTGGCAAGGTGATGTCTCTGCTTCTTACTATGCGTCTAGGTTTGCCATAGCTTTCCTCCCAAGGGGCAAGCGTCTTTTAGTTTCATGGCTACAGTCACTGTCTGCGGTGATCTTGGAGCCCAAGAAAATAAAATCTGTCACAGCTTCCATTTCTTCCCCTTCTATATGCCAGGAAGTGATGGGGCCAGATGCCATGATCTTCGTTTTTGTAATGTTGAATTTCAAACCAGCTTTTGCACTCTCCACTTTCACCCTCAACAAGAGGCTCTTTAGATCCTCTTCGCTTTCTGCCATTAGGGTGGTATCGTCTGCGTATTTGAGGTCGTTGATAATTCTCCTGGCAATCTTAATTCCGACCTGTGATTCATCCAACCCGGTGTTTCTCATGATGTACTCTGCATATACGTATACGCACATTTATATAAGTTAAATAAGCAGGGTGACAATATACAGCCTTGTCGTACTCCTTTCCCAATTTGGAACCAATTGGTTGTTCCACGTCTGGTTCTTACTGTTGCTTCTTGACCCTCATACAGGTTTCTCAGGAGACAGGTAAGGTGGTCTGGTACTCCCATCTCTTTAAGAATTTGCCACAGTTTGTTGTGATCCACACAATCAAAGGCTTGAGCGTAGTCAATGAAGCAGAAATAGACGTTTTTCTGGAATTCTCTTGCTTTCTCCATGATCCAGCGAATGTTGGCGATTTGATCTCTAGTTCCTCTGACTCTTTGGAATCCAGCTTGTACTTCTGGTAGTTCTTGGTTCACATACTGCTGAAGCCTAACTTGTAGGATTTTGAGCATCACCTTGCTGGTATGTGAAATGAGCAGAATTGTACAGTAGTTTGAACACTCTTTGGCATTGCCCTTCTTTGGAATTGGAATGTAAACTGACCTTTTCCAGATTTGTGGCCACTGTTGAGTGTTCCAAATGTGTTGGCATTTTGAGTGCAGCACTGTAACAGCATCATCTTTTAGGATTTTAAATAGCTCAGCTGGAATACTGTCATCTCCGCTAGCTTTGTGTTACTAATGCTTCCTAAGGCCCACTTGACTTCACTCTCGAGGATGTCCGGCTCAAGTTCAGTGACCGCACTATCGTGGCTATCAGGGACATTAAGATCTTTCCTGTATAGTTCTTCTGTGTATTCTTGCCACCTCTTCTTAATCTCATCTGCTTCTGTTAGGTCCCTGCCTTCTTTGTCCTTTATCATGCCCGTCTTTGCACAAAACGTTCCCTTGAGATCTCCGATGTTCTTGAAAAGATCTTTAGTCTTTCCCATTCTATTGTTTTCCTCGATTTCTTTGCATTGTTCATTTAAGAAGGCCTTCTTGTCTCTCCTTGCTGTTCTCTGGAACTCTGCATTCAGTTGGATAGATCTTCCCCTTTCTCCCTTGCTTTTTGCTTCCCTTCTTTCCTCAGCTACTTGTAAAGCCTCATCAGACAGCCACTTTGCTTTCTTGCATTTCTTTTTCTTTGGGATGGATTGAGTTGCTGCCTCCTGAACAATGTTACGGACCTCCTTCCATAGTTCCTCAGGCACTCTGTCTATCAGGTCTAATCCCTTAAATCTATTTGTCACCTCCACTGTATATTCATCAGGGATATGATTTAGGTCATACCTGAATGGTTTAGTGGTTTTCCCTATGTTCTTCAATTGAAGCCGAAATTTTGCAACAAGAAGCTCATGATCTGAGCCACAGTCAGCTCCAGGTCTTGTTTTTACTGACTGTATGGAGCTTCTCCGTCTTTGGCTGCAAAGGACATAATCAATCTGATTTCGATATTGACCATCTGGTGATGTCCATGTGTAGAGTCGCCTCTTGTGCTGTTGGAAAAGAGTGTTTGCTATGATCAGCGTGTTCTCTTGGCAAAACTCTATTAGCCTTTGTCCTGCTTCATTTTGTACACCAAGGCCATGCCTGCCTGTTATCCCAGTTATTTCTTCACTTCCTACTTTAGCATTCCAATCCCTATGATGAAAAGGACATCTTTTTTTGGTGTTAGTTCTAGAAGGTGTGGTAGGTCTTCATAGAACCGATGAACCTCAGCTTCTTCGGCCTCAGTGGTTGGGGCATAGACTTGAATTACTGTGATGTTGAATGGTTTGCCTTGGATTCGTACTGAGATCATTCTGTCATTTTTGAGATTGTACCTCAGTACTGCTTTTCCCACCCTTTTATTGACTATGAGTGCTACTCCATTTCTTCTAAGGGATTCTTGCCCACAGTAGTAGATATAATGGTCACCTGAATTAAATTCGCCCATGCTTGTCCATTTTAGTTCGCTGATTCCCAAGATGTCGATGTTCAATTTTACCATCTCATGTTATATGAGTTTTAAAACAGACCATGGGTTATGCGAGGGTTATTTTACCCTTGCATAACCCATGCTCACCAGGTTTGCATGACATGACAAACCCAGAGCATGGTTGGATATTCAAAATGGTGGCCGCACACACCATGAGGCTTCACCTCATGATGGCTGGGGGTGATGGGACTTGCAGTTGAACACATCCGGAGGGCACTCAGTTGGGGAAGGCTGAATCAGAGTATGGAATATCTATATTTCCTATTATTTTCCCTGTAACCTGTTTGAGGAGGTCAGATCCAGTACATAGGCTGCTAGTCACCCATCTCTACCAGTGGCAGCTAAAGTCAAAGAAACTGAGGATTTAAAATCCTTATTGGTTAATGCTCTCTCTTTCTCTCTCTCTCTCTCTCTCTCTCTGTATGTATGTATATGTGAGTGTGTATATATATATATATCTATATATCTACATATACACACACACAGAGGCTGGTGTAAAGTGGCACAACAGCAAAACAACAAGGAGGCTCTGGATCACCTGTGGATGAGGGCAGAAGCCAGAACATTATGCTTAATTTTTTTTTTTTATACTCTGTTGTTACTCATTCTGTTGTGCGTGTGTGTGTGTGTGTGTGTGTGTGTATAAGATGTGGTGGTTGAGTTGTGCCGGTGTCATATGGAAGCCAGCCCAGCCCTACCATCATCATCCCTATCTATCTATCTGTCTATCTATCTAATGTATATCCCATTTTTCTGCCAAATAAAATGGTGCTTAAGGCTGCTAACAATACAGTCCAGATTAAAATCAAAATCTGCCATGAGGCAGAGTGAAGCAGCCACCTCAGTCAGCAGAGGAAGGGAATGGGAGTGAGGTGTTGGAGGAGGACAGAGCAGCGTGTGCCACTCGGCCTGCCCTGCACCTCCTAAGGTAAAGCGAAGGACGCTGGCCCTTTGCCAGCATCGAAGTGAGATTCAGCTGCCAGCCCAGTCCAGTTGGCTTCTATACATGGAATGGGGGGGGGGGGGTGATCTTGTCCTTTGCCATAGGCAGCAAAATGTTTTGGGCCAACCCTTAAGGGAGCCATTTATTGCCATGTTGCATCCCATCTCTGGACTTAACATTCCATACTTTTCATTTTATATACATGGTTCATTAATCAACCTCTGCTCAGAGGTTTGTGCATCATGTTTTTATTGTCTTTCAGCAGCCAATTCATCAACTAAGTTATTCCTTTTGTGAATATTGTTGTATTCATAGCAAGCTGCTGCTGCCGGTAGAAATTTGCATTGTTCCCAGGTTTCTTATTTATTTATTTATTTCATTTCTATACTGCCCAATAGCTGAAGCTCTCTGGGTGGTTCACAAAAATTAAAACCAAACAACACACAATAAAACAATTTAAAATATATAGAACATTAAAACCACAATATAACAATACAACCACAATAAAACCTAGCAGCAGTGCAGGAGTTTAAAATACAGATTTAAAACAGCAAAGCTAAAAATTTAGAAAGCTAAAATGCTAAAATGCCTGGGAAAATAAAAAGGTCTTCACCTGGCACCGAAAGAAATACAATGTAGGTGCCAGGCGAACCTCACTAGGGATTTTAAAAAAAACTTTAATACATTACATATATCACGTTTACTTCATCATTACATATAGAATGCTATAGATATTAGGAGATTGGATAGGTTTCTTCAATGTGTGATGGTTATGAATAAATACAATGTTATTTATTCTCTGTGGCTTGGATCCTAACAACCCTTCCATGAACTGCACAGAGTTTTCAATTCTTACACGGGATTTTACCTCCCCACTTCCCCGTGCAACCCCTTGCATCCCTCATCTGCTTTTAAGTGTTGTGGGACTCTTGGTAATGGTATGGGATATATTGTGGGATGCTGCAGATGAAGGGGGGAGTCAGCAGAAATAGTCTCCCACCCCCTTGCACTAATAGGAGAGCAATGTTTCCCAACATTGATAGGCATAATTCTGTAAAGCTGCTCATGCTACAATCCTATTGGAGCCCCAAAGCTACCTATGAGGCAGTTTCAGGCTATTTGATGTGATCTCAAAGCCAAGCGAGAGTGTTGCACCAGCATTTCTTTTCTTGGGTTTGAAAGCCGAAATGATATCTCCTGCTGTGGGTCTCCATGCTATCTGGACTAGGCTTGTGAGCTTATCCTGTACGTGCTGTAAAGCACTACATTTGTAAGTAAATTAATAACCCCTATCCAGGCTTCCCCCCTGAAGTTTCCTAACACTTAGAAGTGAGGGGATGAAACTATATATAATCTATCTAACAGCCGCAATAGGATTGATCTTTTCACCCCACTGAGGCTTTTCTCACTATCTGGACCTCTGTTTGTTGTTGTTGTTGTTCAGTCATTAAGTCGTGTCCGACTCTTCGTGACCCCATGGACCAAAGGCAAACATCTAATTGTCTTCTCCAATGACTCCAATATTTGGGATGGGACGTCCCTGCCTCATGGGCCTAGTACACCCCAGTATTCATTTACTCCACCGGGATAAGAATGGGGAGGGAGCCCTTCAGCTTTTTTAACTACTACACTTAATTTGTATTAGCCGGGGTCCCCAGCATGGCACTGTGGGCACCTCCAATGGCGTCCATACAGCCCTTGACTCCCTGTCCCCTTTCAAAAAAATTAATAAAAATTGAAAAATGTTTGGGTGCCAGGTTTTCCTTCCTGTTCCTGAACCTGCTGCTTATTAGCTTTTCACTGGACAGAAAGAGAAAGCAAGACAAAGGGGCAGAGGGAAGAGAAAAAGTGAGGCTAGAGGCTAGGAGTGGGGAGAGAGAGAGAGCGCGCAAAGGGGAAAGGTCTATGTGGATGGGAAAAGATTGGGCAGGTCAGGAAGCAACCCTTTCCATTTCCCTCTCCCTCCCAGCCTCTAGCTTTGCTATTTCTCCCCACCCCCGCCCACAACTCTTGACTAGCCAGGCGCCCATGGTAGCCATTATATTGTTGTTGTTGTTGTTGTTATTATGTGACTAGCCACATCCTCCATGGGAGCCATTTTGTGGTGGTGCCCAGAGCACTTTCTCAGATGTGCCTACAGGTCCAAAATGTTTGGGGACCATTGGTCTTAGTAGTGATTCTAGCAACTCTGGTTTGAATTCCCCACAAGCTTGACAAACCAGCAGAACACTATGCATGCTGCCTCTTTCCCTTTATTTCTTTTTGAAAATACATAAATATCACAACTACAAATATTAGCTGCCATGTGCAGCCCTCTAATATAGCACATTACAGCTGCTATTATAGATTTGTATCCTATCCTACCTGCAGGGATCCCACAGTGGCATACATGTCAATTGTCCCATTGTATCCCATTGCTCCAATTATTTGAGCAGAGCACATAGGCAGTAAATCTCTTCTAGTTCAGGCTCTGTTTCTCACTGGCACTGATTATTCTGAATTAGTTGTTTGGTATTCTCCCTGCATTAAGGCTGGTTTAATGTGCTTTCTGTCTTCAGTAAATACAAATAGTGCCAGCAGTAAATATTCAGAAGTCTGAACTTCTCCTATTATCTGTCTGGTTGCAGATTATTTTATAATCGAAAGTAAATGTAATAATCTTGGGGGAAAAGTGAAGTAAGGATGCAGATGGCACAGAGGCAAAGCAGCTGAGAGGTCTTATTGTCTTGATCACTGACAATTGTATTGTTTTCATGAAAGATGTGCAGAAGAAATCTGTAATGGTGCTTGGGTTGAAGACAGTGGTAACAACCAAGTTGTTGTACAGCCTGTAAATGCAGCTTGGTGAAGGCAAGGTTGTAGGAAAAGGGAGAAGGGTTATGTCTGGAATACAGGTTTGGACTGGGAACTGCTGCTGGGTGAGGAGTCCTACATGCTTCCCTCTGGAACCCACCTCTTAAGCATAGAAATGTGCATGGCCAGGGGCTTGAGAACTGGCCTTGCGGGACACCTGTAAGGTAGTCGTGTAGACATGCCCACATGTCGTGATCATCATTTGATGTCCTGCTGCATGTTCAGCCTCCATCAGTTGTCACTGCAAGTAGCACATTTTCATTAGTTGTCTTCGCATAATACAACTCTCTCTTATGGAAGCCTCATCCAATCCCTTTTCTATGCTTCTTTTTGGGACAAACAAAAACTGCTCTTTTCCAGACTGGAATGGGGGCTCATCTCACTCAATCTTTGGACTACATCTCCCATCAGCCCCAGCCAGCAGGGTGGCAGTCAGGGATGCTGGGGGTTGTAGTCCAGAACATCTGGAGAACATCGCCAGATTAGGGAAGGCTGGTCTAAGCAAGGTTAAAATTTCAGGTCCAGTGTTGAATTCATCATTTTTTTTCCCTACAGAGGTAAAAATGCATCAGAATTCAAAATCCTCAGTGTTGTGTGGGAAAGATTTGTCAACAGGAAGATCTGTCTGTCAATTCCTGCCCATGGGTCATTCTTGCAAAATCCAGGTGGTTGTTGTGTTCATACCTTGTTCATGTACAATCCTCCCCATTTTCTCTTGTAGATTGGCTGTGATCGTAGCAAGACTCTTGTGGACATCAGTGGCGAGAAGGGATTTCAGGCCTTTGTGTGTGACGCACTCTCTGTGCCAATAAGAAGTGGCTCATGTGATGCTTGTATATCCATTGCGGTCATCCACCATTTTTCAACAGTGGTATGTCACTCTCTTGCCAACAATTCTTTGTAGTCTTCATACATAGGAAGCTGTCTTATACCAAGTCAGACTATTTGTCCATCAGTCCCAGTATTATCTACTTTGACTGGCAGCAGTGTTCAAGGGTCTCTGGTACAGGTCTTTCCTACTCCCTGATTGTTTTAACTGGAGATGCTGGAAAAGATGCTTGGTTCTTGAACCAAGAACCTTTTGCACATGCTCTACCACTTAACTATGATCCCTGAAGAGGCATAGAATAATACAGTAAGAAGGAAGAGAGTGTGTTGGCAACTTACAAACTAAGGGTCCAATCCTATTCCCATGCTGTCTGGGGAATTCTGGAAGTTGCAGGACTTTTGTCTGTCTAAACGTGCATAGGATTGCATCCTAAATGGTTTATGGTATGGGTATCTTCTGAAAGCTTTGCAAGACCAACCAATCTAGCTGATTTGGCTTTCAGTGGCTAAGATATAGCTAACTTGGTTTCAAATGCGTTCAGTTTTCCTATGCTGATTATGAGTACAGCATAGACCTCCCATGCTTTACTTCTCCGTCACTGCTTGGCTAAGGTACAATGAACACGTATTTCAGTGTACAGAAAGGATGCCAAAGGTTTGGAGCCTGGATACCTGAAGGACTTCTTCTGCCCAAACAGACCTGCCTGCACACTCTAGTCTTTGGAGGAGGCCCAGCTACACATCCTAGTGCAGTTACTAGGCATAAGGAGGAAGGCTTTCTTGGGTACAAGCGACAAGGCCTAGGCCAGCCTTCCCCAACCTGGTGCCCGCCAGGTGTGTTGGACTGCAACTCCCAGAATCCCTTCTGGGAGTTTATTTCAACACATTCAAAAGGCACCTGGTTGAGGAAAGCTGGCCTAGGTTATGGATTGCCTTGTTACATGGGTTTCAGAGAGCCCCCTCTTTCTGTAACTCTTAGGCACCAATTAAAATCATTCTTATTTAGGCACGCCTTTCAAGACTGTGCTCACATTTATTATTATGGAGGCTGCTCTTTTTTTTATGCTTCCCATTTTTTAATGTTTGCATGCTGGATTGTTTTTATTGTGTTCATTGGGGTTCACTGAGGTTGTGAGTTACCTTGGGGGCTCTATTAAAGAGCCAAAAAGTGGGATACAAATACTTTAATAAATAGAGAGAGCAATACAACTGCTTCTGATTATATAAATCAGTAGGACACATCAGTCTGGTTGTTGTTGTTGTTTACTGTACCAAGTTGTTGTTTTTACTTGTGGTCCTCTTGCTGTTGCCTTGAGACTGACTTGATTTGCTTTTCCCTTGACTAGGAGAGAAGGCTGGCTACTCTCTGCGAGTTAGTCCGGCTGCTGCGGCCAGGTGGAAGGGCGCTTGTTTATGTCTGGGCTATGGAACAGGAATACAACAAGCAGAAGTCTAAGTATCTGAAAGCAAAAAGAGCTCGCAATGGTAAGGTGGAGGAAATCGTCAGTGACGTGGTCCAGGAAATGGGCAAGAGTGACTGCCAGGGTTCAGTGTATCCCAATGAAAGCTTTAGTCAATGTAAGGGCCGGACAGCTCATGCCAAGTTGCCTGTTCATACCAACAGAACCTCCTTTGACTCCCAAGACTTGTTGGTCCCTTGGCATCTGAAAGAGGGCACAAAGAAAAAAGCAGGGTATGCCAAGCCACATCAACCTTTGGCTGGCTCCGCAAACTCACATGAACCTAGCCCTGTTTTCCACCGTTATTACCATGTCTTCTGTGAAGGAGAGCTGGAACTGATCTGCAGAAGGCTGGATTGCATAAAGATGCAAGCAAGTTACTACGACCAAGGAAACTGGTGTGTGGTTCTTGAAAAGCAGTGAAGTGTTAACAGTACCATTTTTGACATGAAGATTTGTTTACAGTGGTATTTCTGTAAAAAGGTATTCTGATGGCTTTTAGACCTGCCTTTCATTTCTAAAATAAATACTGTTTATACATCATTAGGATTAGTTAGTGCTGATTTGCTTCCTTGAATTATGATAACATATGTGAAAGTGCCAAGTTGTCTGACCACCCTCTGTCTGGAACCAAGATATTTGACAGAATCTTGAAAATTTCAGATTTTATATGCTTAAAATAGGATTTAGCTGTCATGGTACAGAAAGTGTATTTCATTTTTAATTTGAATGCTACCTTTCTACATTGCGGTTCTCAAGGCAAGTTTACAACCCTTAAAAATGAAAAAATATACAACAAAAATTATCTTTAACAGGTGTCGAACCTCAGGCCCATGGTGTAAATCTGACCTACCTGGGGTCCCAATCCGCCTTTCTGAGGTTCGCCAGGGTGCCATGTCCCCTTTCCCCTGACCAGTTGCTTGGTGGTTTTCCCACTTTTGTGCTGTTTTCCTCCATTCGAAAAGGTTGAAGTGCCTCTCCTAAGGCTTAGTTACTGGCAGTAAAAGCTTTACACTGCAACATGCGGGTTTGTTTGGTATTTTTGGCTCTAGCTACCATTGGAATGCAGCCCCTGAGAGTGTCTCTGAAATTGACTTTGGCCCTTGGGCCAAAAGAGGTTGGACATCCCTGATGTAGAATGACGGCATCGGATGAAAGCAAAGCCCCATTGAGGAGTTCAGTGCTTAAGGTGGGAGGGGGAGAGGGTGATGCTGGCCCCATCCTTCTATCACAACCCCATCACTCTCCATGCGTAAGGAGGGAGGGGGAGAGGGTGATGCTGGCCCCATCCTTCTATCGCAACCCCATCGCTCTCCATGCACTGGAGGGTGAAGATATGCATCAGGCGCTTACAGGTTCCCCGTGGGATTTAGAATCCTGGTTGCAGAGAGCCTCTGTGTGCAGAGCAGGCTCCCCATACAAACCTACACCCTTCAACACATTGAAGATAGTCAGACCAGCTTCTGGGAATACCATTGGGGAGACGGGGCGCTTATCCCCTCACACGGTGGTCATAACACCTGCATAATATAACTAAAGAGCCAATGATTACAATCAGTGAACACAAAATTTAATCATCTGTTTCATCATACCATGTTACAGTATGGCCACAGTATTTATTTATTTGACATATTTTTATGTCGCAACAAAACAACTTTTATGTCGCAAAAAAGCAACCATTGGTTGGCCCTTTATAACACAACAACATTCTATTCTCCCTTATTGGTTTGATGTGTGTTTCTTGACAGCACAATAATAGTGTATTCTTTCTTACTGTTTTTATGTATATACTTTTTAACTACATAGATAACAAATTATTATTAGGTTCTGTTCTATTTATATTTATTATCACCAGTAAGCCCATCCCAGTTGTTTTGTTGCTATATTTCTAAGGGTTGGGAGACATCTCCTGTTTTGGTTTGATATTTTCATGCTGCTCCTCAGCCAAAATGGCTCCCAGAGCTGCTCACATGTAATGAATTAAGGGCGCAGTCCTATGCATGTTTAGACAGAGAAAAGGCCTACAACTCCCAGCATTCCCCAGCCAGCTTTGATGGCTTTTCTCAGTCTAAACATGCATAGGATTGTGCCCTAAACAAGACAGGCCCTGCCTGCAGGTTTACAAACTAAAAAGAGAGAACTCACAAGGAAAAAGGAATGGGGAAGGAAGAAAAATGAATTCAGACCTTGCTTCCTTTGTTTGTTTCTTCAACCCAGCAGTGCCTGGCTTCTAACAAAGCTCTGTGCGTGCAGGCCTGACAGTAGGAACGGAGAAGGGAGGAGCTGCCTGGTTCCTCAGCCAGCTAGGAATCAGCATGGCCCCCAGCTGGACTGAGAGGAAGGATGGCTTCTAGCTGTTAAGCGGAATGGTCTCCATCCTTAGGTAAAACATGGAGGTTCCTTGGTAGGTGGAAGACAGAAATAGAAAGAAACTAGACAGTTTCCTATTCTTCTCCCACCAGCCTGCTTTTTGTAACAAGTTGTCTGATGAAGAGACCTAGAAAGCATGCACATTTTCCATGACCTATTAAGGCATTGCCTTAATATGGATTCTGAAATGTTACTGCTGATGGGGGTAAACTTCCACAGTTTGAAAATGTAGGTGCTAATGTGCAAAAGTAAAAGA
Source organism: Heloderma suspectum (assembly GCF_057233095.1). Lineage (NCBI taxonomy): Eukaryota > Metazoa > Chordata > Lepidosauria > Squamata > Helodermatidae > Heloderma > Heloderma suspectum. The sequence goes on along the minus strand of NC_139460.1, from coordinate 29,838,533 downwards.
AATGGATGTGCTACAGAGTGGGAGGAGATTATGAAGGAAAAATACATAGACATAGCAGATTGGCTATGACCCGTCCAGAGCGTGGCAGGCCTGAGTCAGAAGTGTGCCTCCAGCCTATGGAGGCTGGTGGCTCCGATGTCAGTGGGGCAGTGAATCCACTCTGGGTTTCAGTCAGAACTCTAAAGGAGCTACCTTGGATGGCTCCTTTAGAGTTCTGGCTGAAACCCAGAGCGGATTCACTGCCCCACTGACATCGGAGCCACCAGCCTCCGCTGCTTCCAGCATCCCCAAATTGGCTCTTCGATGCATTTTACATGGCCGGGGGAAGAGAAGATAAATATAATTCTTCCCTGAGGCAGCAGGGGCGGGCAGGGGGGAGTCTCCTTAGCCTTTAATACTGCATATTTGTAGCCCTGTCAGTTGAATCCTAAGGAGAAATCAATAACAAATTACTTTCCTTTGCATTAGCTTCCATTATTGCAAATGCAGCCACAAGGCCCAGTGAGATGGCCCTGCCAAAATGACATTACATAAAGCTTTAAAAAATACAAGAAAACACAGAGGCAGAGCAATTCTGTATTCCATTTGTGAGGCGGGGATGGGGGGAGATACACTGGCAGAACGGCCACTGTATCTTATATTTGCTCAGCCTAAGAGTGAGTGGAGGGGCGAAACACACAACCTGAAAATCCCAAAGCAGCAGATTTGGGGCCAGTGTAAAATTTGCACCATCAACAAGGCTCTTTCCCTGCCTTGCCCATGACTCCACCCCATTTCAGCCATTCTGTTGGTATATCTGAGGTGTTGTACTCATGCATCTGTTGTGGCAGTGGCGTCTCTTGTGTTCTGTCAAATCCTGTAGCTCCTCAGTCGGAGTAACTCGAGTATAGGATTGCTCTGTACAACTCTGGAGAACAGATATGGGCAATGCGTGGCACTCCAGATCCTGTTGGATTGCAACTCCCCTCACCGCTGGCTATGCTGGCTAGGGCTAATGGGACTTGTAGTCCAAGAACATCTGGAGCACTGCAGGTTCCCCAACCCCACCATAGAATTTTCATTTTGTTGAGCACAGATATCAGACAAAGTAATAATCTTACTTGGCCAATATAAAAGATGCAGCTTCTTGAATTGATAAACGGCAAATGAATTGTTCAAAACCTATATCCCATTCCCGTCCATGCACCTTATGTTGACAGAATTATTGTGCCTCCATGCACTTTTTACTTTCAGTGGCTCATAAGATGAGACAGAAAGTTTCATAATACTGAGAAAGCCAATGGATAATTGTATTACCCCCATCTGACAAAGTGTGGGAGAGGCAAACAGCAAGACCACAATGAAACAAAGAAACCCACCGAAATCCATAATACCATGTTTCCATGTATAAGAGTACTTGTTTCTTTTTTCCTTTCTCTTACTGCACTGGCATACTTTTAATGAGGTTTCTCAGTGACAAGGTGATGTTAGCAATAGAATCCTAATTTATTTCTGTTATCTCAGAAAGACAAAACATGTAAGTATAATGGGTAGATAATTATCAAAAGAACAAAAAGGATTATAGGAATTCTAGCAGGAGATATATATTTCTGAAACGTCTGGTGATGAGTCCAAGATTCCCTTTCATTCCTCCCACTTAATCCTGCATGCACCAGCAAGCATCTCAACATCTGCAACCAAAATAAATCACCTAGATTACATTCCTTCAGGTTGGGAAGTCACATTTGTGACATTTTGATTGGTCCTTACAAAAGTGTTACAACTATGGATTTTAGAGTTTAATAAGACCATAAGAAAAAGCCATCCTGGATGAGATTTAGGTTCATCTAGTCCAGCATTACTGTCCTTATAGGGTTCTTCTTCTGTTCTTATGGTTAGACAGACAAAAGTCCTACAACTCCCAGCATGGCTGGCTGGGGAATGCTGGGAGTCGTAGTGCTTTCTTCTGTCTAGACAGGCATAGGATTGCGCCCTTAAGCTCTTTTTGCCAGTAACTAAGCTTCAGGAGAGGCATTTCAACATTTAACAATGGAAAAAGGACTGCGTAGAAGCTGGGAAACCACCAAGCAATCTGTGGTTGGGGGAAAGGGAATAGGGACATGGCTATCTTAGAAGCCTGGAGAACCAAACTGGGACCCCAAGCAGCTGGATTTGACCTGCAGGCCTGAGGTTTGACAGCCGTGTTATAGTACTCGATAATGTTGCCTTGCTGTAAAGCCATGTTCTGCTAATTTTTATCTAGAATAAATGCCTTCAAACTGAAAATGGAAAAGGGAACAAACTTTAAAGCTAGCTGATGGAAGTTCATTTTTGTAGTTGGTACCCAAGCAACATGTGGAACTTTGAAAAAGGAACAGCATTTACTGCTTTCCCCCACAACCTACGTCACTGCAGAGAGTATAAGCTCAGCTCGGCATCCCCTTCAGCTTGGTGCCCAGGGTGAGTGCTCAGCTCACCTATCCCTAAGGCCGGCCCTCGAAGGTCATCAGTTCAATCCCTGGTATCTCCAGATAACGAATAACATCTGTCCAAAAGAGCATTATTTAATTAACAAGCGCAATAGCTTCTTTTTACTGCACAGATAATCAAGTCAAACAGCTAAATAATATACAGCTTCTGGCCCTAGATCTGCACATACAGCTTCTCATTTGTTGTATTTTTTTTAGACACATGCACACATGTTAATGTTTTGGACTACATCTCCCAATATACCTGACAAGTGGCCATACTGGCAGCTTGGGTTAATGGCAGCTGTAGTCCATGTTTTGTAGACCAAATCATCTGGACAGCAACAGATTGAGGAAGGCTGGAGCTTTAATCATCATCATCATCATCATTTCTATACTGCCCAATAGCCAAAGCTCTCTGGGCGGTTTACAAAGATTAACATGATAAAACAATATTATTGTTGTTGTTATTAATAATAATAAATGCTGTATTATTTGTAATCATAATGAATCCTTTTTATGTTCATGTTAATATTTGTATTGTGTATTTTAAATTTGTGTTTTTGTAAACAAAAGCAGGGTAGAACTCTGATCCATCATGGCTCTTACATTCTTATGTTCTTATGATTATCATTTTATTATACAAAAATGGAAAGTATTGCATGAAATATGTTTCTATGCAATTACAAATAATCTTTTAAAGTAATTTAAAACACAATATAGTTACTTTATCAACTTTTCTGTGCTTTACAATATCCAGGGTTTTTTTTTTCTTTATTGTGCTTTATAGTATCAGTTATCAAAATACAGGTCTCTATTTACATTGGACAGCTTTCTGATGTCAAAATAATGGGCTAATGTGTAGGAATAGAATCACTTGTTTCATTATCCTCAGTTTTTTCTGAAGCACTCAAAGAGAAGCTGAGGATCAGAAGTTCCTTAACCATGAATCTTCTCAATGCCTTTCACTTGGCTGAAAATTAAACTCTTAAACCCAGATTCAAAACATGTTTACTTGGGAAGTCCCACTGATTTGAGTCCTATGCCAGATTCCTCCCCACCCCCACCCCCCATGTCTTTAGGCTCCCTAACTTCTTGGCTCAGCTCAGAAGGAATGGGGTGAAATTTTAGTAAGTAGTGAGTCATCCTTGTTGGTTTTAATAGGGGCAAAATTGCCCTTTGGCAGCCAGGGATAAGATCATTAGTACTCTAGTGCCTGCCTGTTCGGAGCTGTTGGGATCGAGAGTGCTATGATAAATGAATTAATAAATCGAAATCTTCCTCCAAATATTTTTTTTCCTTTTTTCTTGAAGAGAAGACGTAGCTTCAGTTGCTAGGACCCACTGCTGTCCATTTAGTAAGGAGTACTTTGTGTGTATATAAGTTCGTGATCAGAAAAAGTTGTCCATGAAGGAGACGGGGAAATCCACAACCTGGCTGAGAAGGGGGCAAAGGATGGGTTAGGAAGATGACTTTGGTGAAGGTCAGCAAGAAAACTGTGCATAATGAGGCGACATACTAACCAGCGGAAGAGCTGGAAGGCCAGGACAAGGCGCAAAGCGAGAGAACTGGGTTAATGCAGCAACAGCCGTGCTTTAATGGTGCCAGATAAATGAGCATGACAGTGGGAAGCTGAGACAAATGGCAGCCAATTAAATGGAGTCAGCCCAGTGGAATGGGAGCTGAGAAGGGAGCAATTAAAATAAATGACCAGGGTAGATATTAAATATAGTGCAGAAGCACAGCCATCACTCTGCATGGCAGCGGGCAAACAAGAGATTGCTCAAGTAGGTTGGAAACAGACAGTTGCAAATATCTATAAAAGCTCTAGCTGGAGGCTGCAAAGGCGCACTAAGCACTGATTCTGGGGGGAAAAAACCTTACACACATTTGTGCACAATCTGGGACAGGTCTGAAAATGGGGGATTTAATATGACCTTGTCTGTGAAAGAATGTGAAATACTCCAGGAGTTGGCAACTGCAATTAAAGTCGATATGCGGGCTGTAGGTTACGTTTAGATGGCATGGACCAGCATTTTCCAGTCTAGGGTTGCCAACTGGCCTTAGAAAAACTGATCTGACTTGCTGTTGTGCTTTTTTACATGAAATCTTTATTTTGAAATAAAGGTAACAAAATAATGGCAACAAAAAGAACATCCATAATAATAAATCAAGATCATTAAAGAAACAAGGAAATTCACTAATTATAATTCTTAGTCTATAACTGATATGCTTATGGAACATCTACAGTAAAACGACCTAAGTAGGATCTCAATACCTAATGAAAGAGTAAAAATACAATTTATACAGCATATAAAAGGAGCGTGTGAGAGCGTATGTTATTTTGTGTGTGGGTGTGTATTACTCAGAAAAAATATAGGCAACTGTACTTGGTTGGAATTTGATCAAAAGTTTGAAGAGCTTCAGCATAGGAACTAAATGGGAGCCATGGTGTCATAATATCTTTCTTGCTTGCTGCACTTGCTTCTAACAGCAGCTTGACATGCAGAAATCAGCAGGTGCAGCGTTTTGCGCCGTGGAGATAACTGTGATTGTTCCCTCTAATTTCCAAGGTTCAGGCATAAAAGCTGTTGCTTTTCCAACCCAAACAGCACCACCCAACCACAAGAAGAAAACAGAATGCTTTTGGGGAACTCATGGCTTGCAGGAATATCTCCCCTCCCCCAAAAGATTTAGAGAAAAAAACCTATGGGGGGGGGCACCACCCTCCAAAACAACTGAATGAAAACTGAGCATGCTCAGTCGCAATGGAATGTTGATTGACTGACAGAGGTGGGGGGAACAGAAAACCAGGAAGGGGGATGGAATGGAGTGTCATGGGGGAGGGCAAAGAGGACCGACTGGAAGAGTCAGTCCACACAGCAACGTTTTGTTGCAGGGCCCACTTATCACTGCTGTCTAATATCTGCAGATCAGGCTTCTCTTAAAGGCAAAGCTACAGAAGCTAGTTGAAAAACTGGCAACCCTACGCCTGTCAGACAGCAGGATAATCGAAGTAGTTCCCCTTTAAAAAAACAAAACCAACAAAATCTTTCAGGTAGGCATGAAAAATGTCAGAATACTCAAAATTTAGATAAAGTGGCCTTCCAAGCGAAATGTGCAGGAGCAAAGATGGCATTTGGATGATCTGAAATTCTGATAAATGGAGGGATTTGTTTATGATTAGAAACGCTGTGATGACCTTTCTAACTTAACAAAGGCAAAATGGTAATGATGTCAGTTGTGTCTTTCCTTGGTATTTCTAGCAAAATGCCTTGTGATGGTGTGCAGGCCTGATTTCCACGAGCCATAGAATGAGACGGCGGTGTAGATACTGGTGCTTTTCCTGAGCTGTGGTCTTTCCCTTTGGAGTCTTCGTAATATCTGTTTTCTGTACAGATATCTAAGCAGAACACAGTGGAAGCAAATAGCCAATGGTCAGAAATCCTGGGTGCTGCTGTCCAAAACACTGGGAGGGCACTGGGTTGGAGAAGGCTGAGCAAGACTGCAGGGGTGACTTTGGGCTCCCAAACTCTGTGGGAGACTGAGGAAGTGGATTTGCTGCCTGCTATAAAGACACCAAGGGGAGCTCAGTGGTAGGGAAGGGCTGTGGCTCAGTGGCAGAGCACCTGTTTTGCATGCAGAAGGTCCCAGTTTCGATTGCCAGCATCCCCAGGTAGGGCTGGGAAGAACTCCTGCCTGAAACCCTGGAGAGCCGCTGCCAGACAGTGTCAACAATACTGGGCTAAATGGACCAATGGTCTGATTCAGTATAAAGCAGCTTCCTGTGTTCCTATGTAAAGTTTGACCATAAAAAGAGCTGTGCTAGATCAGATCAAGGGCCCATGTAGTCCAGAACTGTATGTCACACAGTGGCAAATTATATGCCTATAGGAAGCCCACAAGCGGTATATCATCAGCACAACTTTAGCACCCTCCAGTTTGAGTTCCCCGGCAGCTGGTATTCAGAGGCATGCTGCCTCTCATGCTGGAGGTAATAGAAATGACTAGTAGTCATCCAGACTAATAGCCATTGCTAGCCTTACCCTCCATTAATCTCTATATGCTCCCCTTTTAAAGCTGTCCACATTGGCAGCCTTCACTACATTTTGTGGTAGTGAATTCCATAGTTTAACTATGTGCTGTGTGGAGAAGTCCTTCTTTTTATCCATCCTGAGTCTCACACCATTCAGCTTCATGGAATGACCCTGGATTTGCAGGATCACTCCCTAGCATCTCCAGATAGAACACATCAGGCAGCAAGCAGTGGGAAAGATCTCTGCTGGAGCATTGCTCTCCACCATTTTTGCACAGGCTCTTCGTTTTTAAGACAATGTATTGTTCATTCTTATACTAACCATTTTGTTTATAGGCCAGTGCAACGTTTCATAACCTACTGAAGGGAAGGATACATCGTTCATCAATGCGATAATTTGATGAGCATACTGATTCACTTATCTGGAATTATGCCATTAACAAGAGCATTATTTAATTAACAAGAGTAATAATTTCTTTTTACTGCACAGATAATCAAGTCACACAGCTAATTAATATACAGCTTCTGGGCCTAGATGTGCACATACAGCTTCTCATTTATTGCATCTTAAAAACACACACACACACACACACACACACACACGTTAATGTGTTATCACAGGCACATACAAGCAAATTCTTTTATTGCTGTCTTTCACAGGGGAAAAGAACTTCTTGCAGATGTAGAACTGCATCTATCATAGCTGGCCATAGAAGCTCCATACCATTGTGGCCCAAGACCCTGACTCCTCTTGGTCAGAGGAGAGCTCTGAAGACTCCAAGGATAAGAAAATGGGCTGGTTCGTGCAGCACGAAAGCCTATTGTGGGTTATTTAACCCATGGTGAGGCTGCGGTGCATGCAGGATCTGTGCGGCTGCCATTTTGCATATCCAGCCCCTCGTTTGGGGGTGTCATGTTGTGCATGCCCAGTGAGCATGGGTTATGCAAGGGTAAACAACCCTTGCATAACCCTAAAACCAACCAAGGGTTATTTAACTCTCACATAACCCACGCTTGCTGGGATTGCATGATACAACAACCCCTGAGCAGGGGTTGGATATGCAAAGTGGTGCCCATGGGCACTGCAACTCATCATGGGTTAAATAACCCATGACGAGCCATGCTCTATTGTGTGAACCAGGTCAATGGCTGCATTCACACATAATGCTAAGACATGGTTTATGTTAACCATGGTTTGTTGCTTTAGCCATGAATTGTCTTGCGGATGACCGCACAAACTGCAGCTAGTTTTCCTTTTTTCTAGTTTGTTTCTCTCTCACCCATTTTGCCAACCTTCAGAATTATTTCATTTTCAGACTGCTCTTGCTGAGTGCCTCTTGCTGGGCACCTTTTATAGGGAGGGGCAGTTGCCTAACGGTAGAGCACACGCTTTGCATGCAGAAGGTCCCAGGTTTAACCTCTGGCATCTGGGAGAATCCCTTCTGAAACCCTGGAGAGCCTCTTCCAGTCAGTGTCGACAATACTGGGCTAGGTGGACCCATGGTCTGACTCAGTATAAAGAAGCTTTCTGTGTCCCTCTGTTCAGTGTTCCTGAGCAGACAGGCAACAAACAAGCCAGGCATGGTTCTGCGATCAGCCATCATGACAAGCCATGGTTTAAACAAGCCAGATAAACAAGTTCATAAGCCAACAACAAACCATAGGCCCTATTTGTGATTTAACAAATAGTTTGTTACGTCACAAATAAGGCCCATGGTTTGTTTGTGGGGATAGGTTCAGATATGACAACAAGCCAGATTTCCACAACCCACACCATGGCTTAGCATTATGTGCAACACAGGCGTATGGGTCCTTGAAGCTCCCCAGGAGGCAGTTTCCAAAGTCGTGGCTTCCGTGGAAGAGGAGCCCAGCAGACAGTGAGAACTCCAGAGGAAGTACCTGGCTCCAGAGGAAGTACCTCTATCCCCCACACTCATCAAACTTAAATGAGTTCTCTGAACTATCCAGAGGGCCCTAAGAACATAAGAAGAGCCATGCTTGATCAGATCAAAGCCCTGTTTAGTCCAGCATTCTGTTCACATCGTGGCCAACTGGCTGCCTTTGGGAAGCCCACAAGCAGGACTTGAGCACAACAGCACCCTCCCACTCTTGTTCCTCTTCCTCCTCTCCCTTGTCATGACCCTGCTGCAGGAAGCTTTTCAGCTCTGCTGGAGCGCATGCCTGTGTGTATTAGAATCCCCCCCCCCCGCCCCCATCCTTCCAATCAGGCTCTCTCTAGAGAGGCAGTGGTTTGCCCACATCTCTCCCTCTCTCACACTCTGTGCAGGACTCACCCTTGGTTCCAGCCTTTACAGGAAACATACACATCTTACACTCCATGAACTCAAATGTCAGATACCCATTTCAACTGGGCTACTGGGGCCACTGCATACAGCACCAGCACACTAGGAATCCCTAGTAGCCGAAAGTGACAAAAGTATCTTCTAGAAACTGACATTCTGTTTGAGGCACAAATGTTTCAGGGGTGTGTGTGTGTGTGTGTGTGTGAGAGAGAGAGAGAGAGAGAGAGTGAGACAGAGTGCTTCAGAGACATTTTCACTGTATAATGCCTATCTTAGCACAGAGGCTCAGGGTGCATGCTGTGCTGGTGTGCTAATGCTGTATGTGTAGGAAGTAGGAAGTGGCACCCAGTTAAATACAAGATAAGCCCTAGCATTGTTTTAGATTGAGGTCCAAGCCCCTTCAAGTGAAGTAAATATGAACAGGGCTGGTTTGTAATAAGCATTGCAAAAATTAATAATTCCTCATATTCTCATATCTTGCATACCAAAAGGCAAGAACTGAAACTAGTACTACTTCATTTGTTAGTTAGTTAGTTATAGTGCAATCCTATTCAAAAGTAAGCCCGAGTCCATGGAACTTACTCCTAGGTAAGTGCAGCCTTATGGCGTACTCCTATGCATGTTTAGACAGAAAAACGTCCTACAGCTCCCAGCATTCCCCAGCCAGCAAGGGTGGCTGGGGAATGCTGGGAGTTCTAGGACTTTTTTCTGTCTCAACATGCATAGGATTGGACTCTTAAGGAATTATTCCTCTCTGATTTCAGCAAAACAAAAATCACTTCAAGAAACTGAAATTCTGTTTAAGGTAGAAATGTTTCAGAGGTGTGTGTGTGTGCGTGTGCGCGCATGAGAGAGAGAACTTTAGAGGCATCTTCACTGTAAAATACCTGTTGTAGCACAGAGGCTACTTTAAAAAAAACACCTTAAAATTAATACTTCTGGAGTGTGAAATTTTAATCCATCTGTTTAAATGTTATAGTGAAAGTGTTTACATATGAGATCTTGCCCTCTGGATTGTAATTATTTTGGCCTCACTCTCTTGTGCCTGAGGTACACACACATTTCTCATCATCAGTGACTGATCCAACGTTGGTTATTGGGTGGATTAGAAATGTAATAACATGTAATAAATAAATGATTTTTTTTTGTTTTGATATTTGCTGTTGGGGGTTTAAAACATGCTAGTCATTTATATTTCCTGTTTTTTCTTATCAGTATTTATGCATTTTCATCCTGGTGAATATTGCTGTTCTGAAATAGAGCCAGACTTGCCTTTTCTTCAGCTCCTTCCACAATAACCCAGACTTCCCCAACCTGGTGCCCTCGAAATGTGTTGGATGACTGTTTGTGTCATCTCTAACCAGCATGGTCATTAGCCATCCTGGCTGGGGATGACCAGAACCATAGCACAACACATCTGGGGGGCATCTGCTTGGGGAATGCTGCAATAGGCTCTTGATACCAAAATGGAGGTTTACCAGGTTCTGACCATGACACGGCTTCTATGGCCAGTTTGCACATAATGACCATCCAGAGTATGGGTTGTGTATGGATTGTTGTTGAATCATGGGTTGTTGTTACATGTGAACCATGCACTACGGTTTAACTATGGGTCATTCACCACGAACAACCCAGGAAGAGAACTCATGGTTTGTTGCTAGGTTGTGAATTCTGGGAGCTTTTCTGCATGAGCCATTTATTGTGCGCTTATGATTCCTCACTTATGGTTGTTTATGGGCTCTTTAGACAATGTTGTGATCCTCCAGCTTCACTTGTTTTTTCAGAGCACTTTCCCATGTATTTATTTTTAGAATGGGGAAAATGGGGTATTATTTCTTAAAGCAGTTTCGCCTTGTGTGTTTGAGCTATTCCACAATAGGACAGCTCCACCTAGAAGTTATGTAGTGGAAAAGCAGGAAAAGAAAACCTCTTTGTGTTAGAGCTTGGATCTCAATTCTGCAACAAAAACGAAAGTAGATACAGTGATTAACAGCCTTGTGCAGAAAAGCTCTGGGTTGTTTGTGGTTAACAACACATAGTTAAACCATAGCGCATAGACAGACAAACCATGATTCAACGACAACCCATGATTCAATAAGAGCCCATATTCAATCCGTACTCTGGGTTGCTGTTACCTGTGAGCCAGGTCACTATCTCTAAGAATTGCACAGAAAGAAACATGTCACCTGCTTTTCCCATCACAGTGTTTTCAGTACCCAGACATTTTCCTTTTTGTCAAGCACATCAGTGACTTTTGTTTGTTCTACTGGAAGCAACTGTAAATCTGGGAGATTATGTGAAGGTGAGCTGAAATTTCTTGAAACAGGCTGCTCCAGCTTTTTGGTAAGTACATATTCCACCCCTTTATTCTTTTTGTTTGTGTGTACGATTTCTCATGGGCCTGACTCTGTTTCTTTTGTCACATCATGAACTATTCCCACTTCAACTTCGGCAATCATTTTCAGGAACAAAGGTTCTGCATTGACAAATGGATTGTGTTAAAACCCCCAAAGATAAACAAATTAAATCAGAACTGGATTAGATGGAGTCAATTTTGGCCTTCAGGATTGCCATTCCCCATAATGTTCACCACCACTCCTCACCTCATGGTCTATGACATTTGTGTTCTCTGAATACTCTCTATAGAGTACAGTGATAAGATTCAGATTAAGAGCTCATACAGCAACATACCCATTAAAAACCAGCTTTTCCTGTCATTGTCTTAAACAAACCCCATGCTCCCAAAGCAAAAAGCGGCATTTCCCCACCTTTGCCACCCTGGTAAAATCTTGCTGTCTCCAGCAAGTTGTGTTGTCGTCTTCTTCTTAGAATCATAGAATAGTAGGGTTGGAAGGGGCCTATGAGACCATCGAGTCCAACCCCCTGCTCAATGCAGGAATCCAAGTCAGAGCATCCCTGACAGATGGTTGCCTAGCCTTGTCTTGAATGCCTCCAGTGTGGATAGCCCACTACCTCCCTAGGTAATTGGTTCCATTGTCGTATTGCTCTAACAGTCAGGAAGTTTTTCCTGATGTTCAGCTAGAATCTGGCTTCCTGCAACTTGAGCCCATGATTCCGTGTCCTGCACTCTGGGATGATCGAGAAGAGATCCCGGCCTTCCTCTCTGTGACAATCTTTCAAGTACTTGAAGAGTGCTATCATATCTCCCCTCAAGCTTCTCTTCTCACAGCTAAATATGCCCAGTTCTTTCAGTCTCTCCTCACGAGGCTTTGTTTCCAGTCCCCTGATCATCTTCGTTGCCTTCCTCTGAACCCTCCCCAGTTTGTCTGCATCCTTCTTAAAGTGTGGTGCCCAGAACTGGACACACTACTCCAGATGAGGCCTAACCAGTGCTGAGTAGAGGGGAATGAGTACTTCCCGGGATTTGGAAGCTATGTTTCTATTAATGCAGCCCAAAATAGCATTGGCCTTTTTTGTAGCCACATCACATTGTTGGCTCATATTCAGCTTGTGATGGATAACAATTCAAAGATCCTTATCGCTTGTAGTGTTGTTGAGCCACGTATCACCCATCTTGTAACTGTGCATTTGGTTTCTTTTTCCTAGGTGCAGAACTTGGCATTTATCCCTATTCAGTGTCATTCTGTTGTTTTCTGCCCAGCACGCCAGTCTATCAAGATCACTTTGAATTTTGTTTCTGTTTTCCAAAGTATTAGCTATCCCGCCCAATTTTGTGTCCCTCCTCCTCCTCCTCCTCCTATTCTTCTTCTTCTTCCCAGACACTGAATAATATTTCCCCCTGCCCCTCTGGCCTTTTTCGATTATTGCTTTTTCTGTGGAAAAAATGCATGCATGGCACTGAGGGAAGGCAGTGTTGGAGGCATGTGCAATCGCTCCTTGTGGAAATCGCCAGTGGTTCATGCTGTTCCTATTAGAGAGTGCATAAAACTCTCTCCTAAATGGGAAACGGTGACTCACTCTGCAAAGGTTAACGCCTCCCTGTTGGAGTTCAGTTATGGGGACCAATGTCATCTGAGACCATTGTCTTTTATTAACATGGTTGTTTCCCCCGTGGGGAGGATTACAGAGCAAAAGTGAGCAGAACATCACCCTCTTGTAAACCTAAAACTAAATTTAGATAAGATTTTTAAAGAAGACAATTGGAATAGTGCCCCCTTCCTTTTGTTTGTCTATTAAAAAATATGGCTTTCTCTAAGGTTATTAGAGAACCTCTGGGAGGGTTTGCAAAGCATTTTTCATCCAAAATGAAATAAGCAGGATTAACTTTCTCACCCCTTGACAGTGCCCTTTATTTTGTTTTAGGAATGCCATAAATGCTTGTGTTTTTGTGAGATATTCTTCCTATTATTAGTCTGGGTCAGCATCTCTTAAAACTCCATTGTGTTTCTTTTGTTGTCTTCTGATGTTTGATATAACTATTTAAAATTACAAGTGGACCCTGCTACAAAATGTTGTAGTTTCCAGTTCCAGCCAGCCATACCTTCTTCCAGAATACCCCATTCTTTTTCTTTTTGGCCCCATGAATGTCTGGAAATCTTTGGTTCCCCAAGCCAGGTGATACCTTCCTCTTCTCTATGATGGTGCTGTTTTGGCTACAGAAGGATCCACAGTCAGAGTCTGCTATTAGTATAGGATGTCTGCATTTTGCAGGAGAACAGTATGTGGATGCATGCTATGACAGCCTCTCAGTATATCTGTGGATTAATCCCAAGCTTCCAAGCACTGCATGTCCAGTCCCAAACCTTCCTTGAGGTTCCTCTGCCTCATCAGTCCTCAAAATCCACCTCTTCCATGAAGCTTTTGGTGCTACTTCCTAGTGCTCATTCCAAACTCCATGACTGTAACCAAGATAAATGAATATTCTTACCCTGTTTACCCCTGACTCCATTTCCCTCTTTCCTCTGTTGTTTCTCCTCTATTGAATTTCAGACTGTGTGTCCCTTGGGGCAGGGACCTGTCCCCTCTTGTACTTTGTAAACTGCCATGCACAGCCAATTCTGCCTCCAAGGACTGCTGTGAGGATAAAGTGGGATAACTGAATCCCCTAGAGCAGGGCTGGGCAGAAGGTAGATCTATCAATGTTTTGGATTTCAACTCCCAGAAGCCATATGCCAGCATGGCCAGAGGTCAAGAACATTGGGAGTTGAAGTCCAAAACCCCTGGAGATCTACTTTCTGCTCACCCATGCCCTAGAGGAAGGGTGGGGGTACATATGTCATGATAATACTGTTGCCCTCACTCATCTTCTCTGAGCAGCGAGGGGTTGCAGTCCTTACCCAGGTTTGGTTTCCTTTGGAAAGGGGTCATTGAAGGCTAATGGCATTCTGTAATATTTGAGTGTGTGTGAGTATTTATATATATAAAATCATGTATGCTTTTATATTTTATATTGTTTTTATGCTGTACTTGTGATTTTAATTTGTGAACCACCCAGAGAGCTTTGGCTACTGGGCAGTATAGAAATGTAATAAATGTATGTATGTATAGGTGAGGGCACACCTTAAACACTCCAACAGACAGACTCTGTTTCCACATTAGATCTTCAGACAAAGACAGACAGACAGACAGACAACCATAAAATGTTGCTGGCTTACAGGGCATAAATTCAGCTCTCCATCTCTGGGTGTTTATGGATGAGCCTTTTATCCTGCAATTGCCTTGCCTCATTCACAGAATTTTACAGGAGGTCCAGACATTGTCAGCTTCATCTTGTAACCCTCCTGTGTTTCCCCACTACTCCTTCTGTCTTTTTCCTTTCCACAACAAAATGTTAAGGAGGAGAAGATGGAATAGGTGCACAATGCCTTTTGACTGATAGCACTAGGACCCCTCCGTCTGGAATCATCCACCATGTCTCTTCAAGCCCTATACAGGAATCCAGCCTGCTCACATCAGGGTTAAATGTGGGGAGGACTTGTAGGCATGCAAGCTCCACCCCAAAAGTGCCCATCTCTTTAATACTTGACCTTTCTACATTGATCAAGGAGGTCTGAAGTGTGTGGGGTTTCTACTTTGGTTCGTGTAAGCATGAGTAGAAGCCGTCATATAACCTGGAACTCTGGTAAAGGAGGGTTCTTGGTTGCAAGGAGGTTTTGTGTTCAAGTGGATGGGAAGCCCCCTTCAGACCTCTCCGTCAGCCCAGGAAGGTCGGGGACTAAACAGGCAAGGATGGGGAAATTGGGTGTCAGGTTTGCATGAAGTGGTGCAGCCAGGTAATTTTAGGTCCTGGATTTAATAGTCTTAGGACCACCACCCCTTTCCATGGCCATATCTATTACTTCAGTTGTGAAGCACACAACTACCACTTATCTTCTTCTCCCCACTCCCCCTTCCATGCTTTACAGCCGCTTCTACATTCTTGATAAGTTACAGCAACAAAAACTATTTGCCAACCCTGCTTTAAAAAAACAACAACTCTGAGCATGTGCAGTTTTGCATTTTAAACTCACGTAACCATAGCACCATCATGACTTCAGGAATAAAATGAAGTTTGCTTCTGCTGTCCTTATCACCTGCTGCTCTGTGGGTGGTCATTTGGTGTTGGATAATAGGAACAGCTCCGCATACTTCCAGACACTAGGGGGTGATAGAGAATGTGCTGCATCAACAGCCGCTTGTCTTGTTCATCCCCCTTCTTGTCTGATCAGTTCCATTTTCTTGCTCCCTCTCCTTCTTCCTCCTCTTGCCTCTGCAGCAAGCAACATGCAGCCTCTCCCTGAAGGAAGCAAGTAACCGTAGCTCATGCCTTCACTTACTTACACTCACACACCCAACTTTAGGGGGTGCTTGTAGTTAAACAGTGTTATGATAGCCTTCTCTACGTTGACTTGAACTTCTAGCCTGCGTTTATTGCCTTTAATACTAAATGCTGTATTGCCACGCTTTCTCTGTATAAGGCAATTCTGCTGTAAGTCACACCAGACTTTCCAACATTTGGACCACCCCCCACCCTTCCACCCTCCAGCTGCGAGGCCCTGGACTGTGGCCCCAACATCCAGTCCTAGCTGTACCACCGCCTGCATGTGTGCCCACATTCCCTGCCTGCTTAATTTATGTTTATTTATTTACAATATTTGTATATCACTCCATATCTAAAACAGATTTCAGAGTGCTGAACACAAAAAATAAAACAGTAAAATAATAAAAAGATTAAAACACCATATTAAAATTATGCTTTTTCTAAAAACACACACAATGCCTATAGAAACCGTGGCTGGTCAATTAAGGATTTCCTCCTGGAACAGTGCTGTTTTCAGAAGGTGCAGGAAACAACACAGTGTTGCTGCCTGCCTGACCTCCAGGAGCAGGGAGTTCCAAAGAAAGGGGGCTGCCACACTGAAGGCTGTTCTCCTGGAGTACTGCAACCGGGCCACAGGTCCATGCGGATCCACCAGGAGCATGTCCTCTGATGACCTCAGTGACTGGGCAGGTTGGTAAGGGAGAAGGCGCTCTCTCAGGTATCCTGGTCCCAAGTTGTTTAGGGCTTTGTACACTAGTACTAAAACCTTAAACCTGGACTGGTAGCAAATAGGCAGCCAGCGCAGTTGCCTCAGCAAAGGAATTACATGCTGAAAAGGGGCAGCTCCTGACACCAGCTGAGCTGCTGTGTTCTGCACTAACTCCAGCTTCTGGAGCAGCCTTAAGGGCAGCCCCACATAGAGCGCATTGCAGTAATCCAATCTTGAGGCTACTAGCCCCTGTACCACTGTGGCTAAGCTATCCCTGGCCAAGCTACTGCTATTGGTTTATCCATGCACCTTGATCATATATTTAGCTTGGAGTCGGGGGAGAAATGCATGCCCCCTTTCAGGTGTGTCCTAGCCATTTGATCAGTAACCTCCCCAACAACAGCAACAACAGCCGGTACAACTTTTCCAGGACCATTTAGGAGCCTTCAGCAGTACTTCTGGTTCCATTAACTCTCTGTTGCCCAAACTCCCTATCCTACAATAATAGATATCAGCTTGGAACCAGACCTCTTGGGGACCACTTGGGCTTCAAGGTGTGGGTGGATGGGGTGGGAGGGATGATATAAACTAGCCCTGTCACATTATCTGTCTGGGACTTGTCATGACCCAGGAGTCCAGCAGTGACATGGACTCTGAGGCTGAAGAACCAGTGGTGCCAACAGAGGAAACTCCAGGTCTGAGCACCACTGTAGAACTGCCAGAGACCCCTGAACACGAGCCTCCAGAGACTCCTGAGGTTTAGCTGCCAGAGACCCTCAAGCCTAGCCCCAGCACCACATCAGCGCCCTCTTCTACAAGAGCCCCACATTCCAGGGAGTGAATGCACCAACACCAGCAGCGTGCCAGGCACGAGCTCTTGGAGAGATGGACAAGGAGCGCTAGGCTAGAGGCCTGTCCCTTTAAGGCTTCCAGTCTGGGACTGCAGCATAAAAGGCTTCAGTTTGGTCTCAGACCCCCTCTGAGCAAGTTGCTCACTAGGAGCTCTCCTGGGTGTTGCAGCTTCTGGCCTGCTTTGCCTTGCTGCCTGGTACTGAGCCCTGTGGGCTTCTGCTTGGTCCAGAACAGGGCAGGACTTAGCTATGTAGCCCATCTTCCATGGCCCCCCTTGGGCATAGGTGTTTATGAGGAAATAATAATGAAAAAACACAAAATTGTTAAAAAACATGTTGAATTTGTATTGCTACCTATGTGAAGGTGTTTTGAAGAGAAGACAAGTATCATAGGAAAATGGCAAAGGGGAAAATCTAGCTTAAATATTTTGAAAGTTAGCCTTTAAGGAGATACGCAATATAAACTGCTGCCCTTTCATTAGCAAATAATAAGTCCCCCACAAAAAGGGAAGGCAAATTTCTTGAATTACATCTCACAGCTGGGCAAACTGAGATGCAAAGGAAGATGTATCTTGTATATGCACATTCTGGAGGAGGAAATAATGAACTTGTTATTATATAGGCAATCTTTTAAAGATGGATTACAGTATGGTGCCAAAAAAAAAAAAGGCTGAATACATCAACGTGAATGTATTTTTGCATCGAGAATATTTTCATGATGTTTACTGCCATCAACCTCCCACCATAATATTTGCTTATACTTCAGTGGGATTAATGTTTCCTAGGGCTGCCACAGAGTAGGAAACAACTCCAGCCTTCTCTGTGTTTATGGTGACAGATAGATGGGGCAGACTGAAAATCTATTAAGAGGAAATGCCATTCTCAAAGATGATATCCTGCTGCTTTCAAAATTTTTGTCTTGAACTTTTACCTGCAAGAATAGCATGAGATGCTTCTTTTGGCATCTGGGAAAACTCACTTGTCCTCTAAAGTTTGATGAAGCAAATAGATGGCACAGCTTTTTCATTATGTGAACAAGAGGCTTCATATGCAACGGTGAGTAGCTCCTTTCAGGAGTAATGGGAGTATGTCAGAAATTTTGGTTCACACTCTCTAGTCATCTCCTGCCTTAACTATACAACCTTATACTCTCTGACCTTGCACGGTCACACCTTGGCCTTTTACTGCTATCCAAAACTCTATCACCAAACCTCATTCACATCTCTTGTCCTTCTGACCATGTGACACCTTCCTTAAATCTCTACACTGGCTTCCTGGCTGCTCTCTTGATGCAGCAAAATCACACTGTCCTTTCCTTCAACGTGTCCTTTCCTTTCTTGACTGATCCCTCTCCTAATCTCTCCATTTATTTATTACATTTCCTGACATATCCCTGCTTAAGGTGCTGACTCCAGGTTTTGGAGGGCCCTTGGGCAAGACACCCTCAATGGGCTCCTCCTTTTCTGGGCAAGTTTGCATGGTCATTTTCAGCCATGGTGTCTTAAATAAGTCACTATGGTTTGTGGCATATGATGGATGCCCAACCTCTGCTCATAAGTTGTCATGTTGTCCAAACCCAGCGCAGGTGGATTGTCAGCGTGGTTAACAAACCACCCAGAACCCCTGGGCTGTTTTAGGCTTGTGGGTAGTTTGTAAACCATGGCAACAACCCACCCTCGCTGGATTCGGATGACATGACAACCAAGTTGGGTTGGGTTAAGAAACAGGTACCCGCAGGTACATGCCACAAACCTCGGTGGTTTATTTAAGACATCATGGCTGAAAATGATTGTGTGAACCGGGTCAGTGAATCTACCGTTTCATCACCGTTTTCACTAGCTGCTATATCTCCTCATTCTCTTTCTCATCATTGCTACCATTTATTTGCTTTGACAGGAAGAGAACCAGTGAATCTGCTGCTCCTCTCTACCACCATTGTCTGGGCCGAAGCGAGAGGCAGAGGAACAAGCAGGTTGCATTGGTGAAGAGGAGGAGCAAGTCCAGGGGGCTTTGTCAGTGGGCACCTGCTGGAGTGTGGGCCCTCAGCAAGTGCCCAGCCATGCTTGGCGAGTGCCTGACCCTTGAAACTGGCCCTGTCTCTTTATTACATATCCTCTCATATCCTTGCTTGCCAGGACCTTATCTTCTCCAGCAATGCCATCCTCACCTGCCCAAAGGTCTCCTGATTCCTTTCTCCCCTTCATTCCTTATGCTTGGTACTGCTTTCAGAACCCTTATGTTTGGGGTCTCCAATGTGGTGCCCATGGGCACCAATGTGCCCACAAGCACCACTTGGTGCCTGCCTAGCTCTCTGCCGCTCCTGATTTTTATTTTATTTCTTAAGATTTTTTAAACTAGGTGGTTGGCATGCTTCAAAGCAAAGTGCTGCTCTCCAGCATTATCTTTATTTGGGTTCAAAAGAATGATTTTGTGCTTTGGAGATCAGACCCCACCTCTGCCTTCTTAGGTTTTTGAGCAAGTTAGTTTTCTTTTCATCTCACCCGTTTACTTTCTGAGAAATTAGTATTTAGTGACCAGTAATGCCCACCATGGTAGCCATTTTATGAATGGACAAGCCCCACCATGGAAACCATTTTGTGAGAGTGCCCACAACACCTTCAAAATTCCAAATATGTCCACTGACCCAGAAAAGTTGGGTACCCCTTATGCAATGCTGTCTCACTGTCCTTCTTCCTTCAAATCCCTCCCTGAAGCCCACTTTTTCCAGCAGACATTGTGGTCTTCATCCTTGACTGAAACTAAGCCAAAGTATGTATAACTGATTGGAACTTGTTAATTTTCATAAAATGGTGCTGGTGCACTATTTTCCTCTGTTTATTCCTCTGTTGTTGTTTATTCGTTCAGTTGCTTCCAACTCTTCGTGACTTCATGGACCAGCCCATGCCAGAGCTTCCTGTCGGCCATTGCCACCCCCAGCTCCCCCAAGGTCGAGTCCGTCACCTCCATAATATCATCCATCCATCTTGCCCTTGGTCGGCCCCTCTTCCTTTTGCCTTTCACTTTCTCTAGCATCAGCATCTTCTCCAGGGTATCCTGTCTTCTCATGATGTGGCCAAAGTACTTCAGTTTTGCCTTTAAGATCATTCCCTCAAGTGAGCAGTCTGGCTTTATTTCCTGGAGTATGGACTGGTTTGATCTTCTTGCAGTCCAAGGCACTCTCAGGATTTTCCTCCAACACCACAGTTCAAAAGCATCTATCTTCCTTCACTCAGCCTTCCTTATGGTCCAGCTCTCGCAGCCATAGGTTACTACGGGGAATACCATTGCTTTAACTATGCGGACCTTTGTTGTCAGTGTGATGTCTCTGCTCTTCACTATTTTATCAAGATTTGTCATTGCTGTCCTCCCAAGAAGTAAACGTCTTCTGATTTCCTGGCTGTAGTCAGTGTCTGCAGTAATCTTTGCGCCTAGAAAGACAAAGTCTGTCACTGCCCCCACGTTTTCTCCCTCTATTTGCCAGTTATCAATCAAGCTGGTTGCCATAATCTTGGTTTTTTTGAGGTTGAACTGCAACCCAGCTTTTGCACTTTCTTCTTTCACCTTTGTCATAAAGTTCCTCAGCTCCTCCTCGCTTTCAGCCATCAAAGTGGTATCATCTGCATATCTGAGATTGTTAATGTTTCTTCCAGCGATTTTAACTCCAGCCTTGGCTTCATCAAGCCCAGCACGTTGCATGATGTGTTCTGCGAACAGGTTGAATAGGTAGGGTGAGAGTATACAACCCTGCCATACTCTTTTCCCAATCTTAAACCAGTCTGTTGTTCCGTTGTCTGTTCTTACCATTGCTACTTGGTCGTTATACAGATTCCTCAGGAGGCAGACAAGATGACTTGGTATCCCCATACCACCAAGAACTTGCCACAATTTGTTATGATCCACACAGTCAAAGGCTTTAGTTGTTGATTCGTTCAGTTACTTCCAACTCTTCGTAACTTCATGGACCAGCCCACGCCAGAGCTTCCCGTTGGCCTTCACCACCCCCAGCTCCCCCAAGGTCGAGTAAAGGCTTTAGAATAGTCAATAAAACAGAAATAGATGTTTTTCTGAAACTCCCTGGCTTTCTCCATTATCCAGCGGATATTGGCAATTTGGTCTCTAGTTCCTCTGCCTTTTCTAAACCCAGCTTGTACATCTGGCAATTCTCGTTCCATGAATTGCTGGAGTCTACCTTGCAAGATCTTGAGCATTACCTTACTGGCATGTGAAATAAGTGCCACTGTTCAATAGTCTGAACATCTTTTAGTGTTTTCCTTTTTTGGTATGGGGATACAAGTTGATTTTTTCCGATCTGGTGGCCATTCTTGTGTTTTCCAAATTTGCTGGCATATGGCATGCATCACCTTGTCAGCATCATCTTGAAAGATTTTAAACAGTTCACCTGGGATACCGTTATCTCCTGCTGCCTCGTTATTAGCAGTGCTTCTTAAGGCCCATTCAACATCACTCTTCAGGATGTCTGGCTCTAGCTCACTGACCACACCGTCAAATCTATCCCTGATATTATTATCCTTCCTATACAGATCTTCTGTATATTCTTGCCACCTTTTCTTGATCTCTTCTGCTTCTGTTAGGTCCTTGCCATCTTTGTTTTTGATCATACCCATTTTTGCCTGGAATTTACCTCCGATGTTTCTAATTTTCTGGAAGAGGTCTCTTGTCCTTCCTATTCTATTATCTTCTTCCACTTCCGCGCATTGCTTGTTTAAAAATAATTCCTTATCTCTTCTGGCTAACCTCTGGAATTTTGCATTTAATTGGGCATATCTCCCCCTATCACTGTTGCCTTTTGCTTTCCTTCTTTCAGTTTTCCTCTTAAGATTTACCATTAAAAGCCCCCTCTCAGCAGCCTGTCTTAGACCCCATGATTTCCGTTATGCAGCACTGGCTTTGACCATGATGCCAGCACTGAAGAAGAAAATGTGATTAAACCTGCTTAGCCTGTTCTAGGGGTTGTAATCTTGTTGGGCCTTTGGGCACATTTGGCAATTTGAGAAACTGTCCTGGGCACCACCACAAAATATCTGTCATCCAAGGCACAGCTTATCATGAAGGACAAGTAATCTGCCCAGAAGATTGAGTACAAGACCGGGCTGGGGCTGGGGAGTAGTATGCGACCCAACACACCAAACTCCTTTGAACCCATAGTTTTCAGACAACAGAAAACTATTTCACAGAAGGCAAACTATTTTTTTCTCCCCGTGTCCCCTACCCCCCCCCCCCAGCCAGGAAACACATTCCCCACATCTCTTTTTCTCTCTCACTTGGGATCCATACCCATACCTCTCTCCCACCCTGGCCTATCACCCATTGGCTGTTTCTCTCACACACAATAGAGGTGGGGAAAGGGCCCCCCTGCCAAAACATGGCTTTCCCCCTCCCTCCAGCCATATTTTGGCAGGGGGCCCTTTCCCCCACCTCTATTAAAGTCAATGGAGCAATATTGCACCATTGGCTTTAATATAATCTAACTGCTGACATTTCTTTCTTTTTTTTTTTTAAAGGAAAACTCCCTTATCTCACCTCAATGTACCTTTGCCTGCTTTCCTTAACCTGGGGGTTGGACTCGATGGTCTTATAGGCCCCTTCCAACCAGTGTAGTGGCTAGAGTGTTGGACTGGGAGTCGGGAGATCCGGGTTCTAGTCCCCACTCGGCCATGTAAGCTCACTGGGTGACTTTGGGCCAGTCAGACTCTCAGCCCAACCCACCTCACAGGGTTGTTGTTGTGAGGATTTAATGGAGAACTATGTACACCGCCTTGGGTTCCTTAAGGAGGAAAAAAGGTGGGATATAAATGTAGTAAATAAAAATGGTTGCCTCCAGATATCTTGGACTGTAACTCCTATAATCGCCCAGCCAGCTGAAGGGGACCAGTTGGGGAAGGCACCTCTATGCCAAAGCAACAGTGGTGCCTGGTGGCGCCTATATCAGTGGGGTGGTGAATCTGCTCTGGGTTTCAGACAGAACCAGTGGAGGCTGGTGGCTCTGATGTTGGTGGGGTTGTGTATGTATTCTGGGTTTCAGTCAGAACCAACTAGAACTCCAAAGGAGCTATCCAAGGTGCTGAACCCTATTCCCCAAATAAGTTCAGCATCTTGGATAGCTCCTTTAGAGTTCTGGCTGGTTCTGACTGAAACCCAGAGCAGATTACCCTCCCCCCCAAATCGGAGCCACCAGCCTCCACTGGTCAGAACTCTAATGGAGCTATCCAAGCTGTTCCTTTAGAATTCTGATTGGTTCTGGCTGCAACCCAGCGCGGATTTACTGCGCCACTGACAGAGGCGCCACCAGCCTCCACAGCGCGGCAACCTCCCTCAAGCGGCGGCGACTGACGCCCTCAGCGCACAGGGCTCCACGCACATACTCAGCCTTAGAGCGCCATTCGTCCGAACGCAGCGCGCGCCTGCTCTCAAGCAGTTGAAAAGCTAGAAGCACAGAGCGCACGCGCGAGGAAGCGGAGGCCACGATGTTAGGTTCCGCCTCTCCGCCTCTCATTTTTTTACGACGCTGCTTAATTTTTTTCGAGCGCGCTGCGCAAGCGCACTAGCGGCAGGGTCCTCCCGGCCCGCGTGCTTTACGGCAGCATCCCCTAACAATCATGGCGTCCGGGTTTGAAAGCGAGCGGAGTTTGGCGGCGCGCAAGGAAGAGAGGTGCCGCCAGCGCGAGGCGCGGCTGCAGCAGGTGATGGACTGGCTGGCCTGACTCGTGCCGTTCCTGGGCCCCTTTTACCCTTTGGGGAGCCCCCTGCTTCTCCGCTCTCCTGTTTAAGAAAGCCACAGAGTCGGCGGGGCGTCTTTCATCCTCGCCATTCCTCTGTGTATCTGTATCTATAGCATGAGGTCCCCCTTAGCCCCCTCAGCACTTGTCAGGAAGCGCAGTCGTAAAAATAGGTAAGGGGCATTCCTAATTCTGAAGGAGTGTCCCTCACGGCAGATCAGCCAGTCTCTGTAATTGTAGGGTCCGTGTAAATCCCTCTGTACTTGTAGAAGACTCTGGGAAATGTAGTTCTGAGAGTGGGGCTGTGGATCTTGGAGTCCTGCATTGAGCAGGGGGTTGGACTCGATGGCCTTGTAGGCCCCTTCCAACCCTACTATTCTATGAGCTCTCTGAGGAAAGGCTCAGCACCCTCTTCACCAGCTTTCCCCGAACTGGTGCCGTCCAGATGTTTGGGACTACAGCATTTCTGACTGTTGGCCATGCTGTCTGGGGCTGATGGGAGATGAAGTCACAGGAATATAGGAAGCTGCCTTATACCAAGTCAAACCACTTGGTCTACCTAGCCCAGTAGTGCTGACACTGACTGGCAGGGCTCTCTAGGGTTTCAGGCAGGAATTTTTCCATCTGTACCTGGAGATGACACTTGGGATTCAACCTGGGACCTTCTGCATGCAAAGCCTGTGCTCTGCCACTGAGCTGTGGTCTTTCCAAAACTGTGGTCCTTCCTGAAGTCCAAAATAATCTGGAGGGCACAAGGCTGGAGAAGGCTACTCTTCACACTACAATCCCCAAGAGTCTTTTGAGGGTGGGGAGTCACTATTTTAGTGCAGATAAGTCTTATTCTGATCTTATTTTCAGACATCTTCATAGGGGTGTGTGTTTGCATCTGTGAATCTTCAGCCCCATAAATTTTTTATAGTCTGACCATAATTTTTATTGCTGAACTTGTAGTGTCTGCATATGCATTTCCACCCACTGAGATTTAGCAGCCTCTGAGTGCTGCTTTGTATACAATGGATTTCCTACACAAAATTCACTTTATGTGATAGAAACTGCTCATACCACCTTTTTATTTTTGTCACATGATGAATACACATGTGTGTATTTTACTACATGAAGATGCAGTAGGAAGCTGCTGCCATCTGTGTCATCTTAATGTATGTACATGTGATGAAATATGACATGAATGCATTTGTCATCTGTGATAAACTACAACTACCAATATACAAATGGAGGAAATCCATCTCGTGTGAAATTACCTATAAATATAGGGTTTTTTTTAACCTTTACATAAAATCTCCCTTGTGTGCATAGGATTAATCCTAAAGATCTAACACCTTTTTGTGTTATAAACTTCACCCATAAGCATCATTTGAACAGGTGGAAAAGATGTGGTTCAAGAATGTTACTTTTAAGGGCAAACTAATCCATGTTCAGTGACCTTATGTATGTCTTTAATGGCTGTGTTAGTCCCTCAGAATACAGTATAGAGGGTGCAAGCTCTTTGGTCCCAAAGGCAAGGTGTACAAAGGGGAGAAATAGGGTTCTGTTGTAAAGGGAAGTGACTTAATTATTGTTGTTGTTCAGTCGTTCAGTCGTGTCCGACTCTTCGTGACCCCATGGACCATAGCATGCCAGGCCTTCCTGTCCTGCGTTCTCTCCCGGAGCATGCTCAAGTTCATATTCATTGCATCAGTGATGCTATCTAGCCATCTCATCCTCTGCCGTCCCCTTCTCCTTTTGCCTTCAGTCTTTCCCAGCATCAGGGTCTTTTCCAGGGAGTTTTCTCTTTGCATTAGGCGGCCAAAATATTTGAGCTTCAGCTTCAGTATCTGTCCTTCCAATGAGCAGTCAGGGTCGATTTCCTTTAGGATGGACTGATTGGACCTCCTTGCAGTCCAGGGGACTCGTAAGAGTCTTCTCCAGCACCACAGTTCGAAAGCATCATTTCTTTGGCGCTCAGCCTTCCTTATAGTCCAGCTCTCACAGCCATACATTACTACTGGGAAAACCATAGCTTTGATTAGACGGACCTTTGTCGGCAAGGTGATGTCTCTGCTTCTTACTATGCTGTCTAGGTTTGCCATAGCTTTCCTCCCAAGGAGCAAGCGTCTTTTAATTTCATGGCTACAGTCACCGTCTGCGGTGATCTTAGAGCCCAAGAAAGTAAAATCTGTCACTGCTTCCATTTCTTCCCCTTCTATATGCCAGGAAGTGATAGGGCCAGATGCCATGATCTTAGTTTTTTTAATGTTGAGTTTCAAACCAGCTTTTGCACTCTCCTCTTTCACCCTCAACAAGAGGCTCTTTAGATCCTCTTCGCTTTCTGCCATTAGGGTGGTATCGTCTGCATATTGGAGGTCGTTGATAATTCTCCCAGCAATCTTAATTCCGACCTCTGATTCATCCAACCTGGCGTTTCTCATGATGTACTCTGCATATAAGTTAAATAAGCAGGGTGACAATATGCAGCCTTGTCGTACTCCTTTCCCAATTTTGAACCAATCGGTTGTTCCATCTCTGGTTCTTACTGTTGCTTCTTGACCCTCGTACAGGTTTCTCAGGAGACAGGTAAGGTGGTCTGGTACTCCCATCACTTTCAGAATTTGCCACAGTTTGTTGTGATCCACACAATCAAAGGCTTTAGCATAGTCAATGAAGCAGAAATAGATGTTTTTCTGGAATTCTCTTGCTTTCTCCATGATGCAGCGAATGTTGGCGATTTGATCTCTAGTTCCTCTGCCTCTTCTAAACCCAGCTTGTACTTCCGGTAGTTCTCGGTTCGCATACTGCTGAAGCCTAGCTTGTAGGATTTTGAGCATCACCTTGCTGGCATGTGAAATGAGCGCAATTGTGCGGTAGTTTGAACACTCTTTGGTGTTGCCTTTCTTTGGAATTGGAATGTAAACTGACCTTTTCCAGTCTTGTGGCCACTGTTGAGTGTTCCAGATTTGTTGGCATATTGAATGCAGCACTTTAACAGCATCATCTTTTAGGATTTTAAATAGCTCAGCTGGAATACTGTCATCTCCGCTAGCTTTGTTGTTAGTAATGCTTCCTAAGGCCCACTTGACTTCACTCTCGAGGATGTCCGGCTCAAGTTCAGTGACCGCACTCTCATGGCTATCAGGGACATTCAGATCTTTCCTGTATAGTTCTTCTGTGTATTCTTGCCACCTCTTCTTAATCTCATCTGCTTCTGTTAGGTCCCTGCCTTCTTTGTCCTTTATCATGCCCGTCTTTGCACAAAACGTTCCCTTGAGATCTCCAATTTTCTTGAAGAGATCTCTAGTCTTTCCCATTCTGTTGTTTTCCTCGATTTCTTTGCATTGTTCATTTAAGAAGGCCTTCTTGTCTCTCCTTGCTATTCTCTGGAACTCTGCATTCAGTTGGGTATATCTTCCCCTTTCTCCCTTGCTTTTCGCTTCCCTTCTTTCGTGAGCTACTTGTAAAGCCTCATCAGACAGCCACTTTGCTTTCTTGCATTTCTTTTTCTTTGGGATGGATTGAGTTGCTGCCTCCTGAACAATGTTACGGACCTCTGTCCATAGTTCCTCAGGCACTCTGTCTATCAGGTCTAATCCCTGAAATCTATTCCTCACCTCCACTGTATATTCATAAGGGATATGATTTAGGTCATATCTGAATGGTTTAGTGGTTTTCCCAACGTTCTTCAATTTAAGCCGAAATTTTGCAAGAAGCAGCTCATGATCTGAGCCACAGTCAGCTCCAGGTCTTGTTTTTACTGACTGTATGGAGCTTCTCCATCTTTGGCTGCAAAGGACATAATCTGATTTCGATATTGACCATCTGGTGATGTCCATGTGTAGAGTCGCCTCTTGTGCTGTTGGAAAAGAGTGTTTGCTATGATCAGCATGTTCTCTTGGCAAAACTCTATTAGCTTTTGTCCTGCTTCATTTTGTACACCAAGGCCATGCCTGCCTGTTATCCCAGTGATTTCTTGACTTCCTACTTTAGCATTCCAATCCCCTATGATGAAGAGGACATCTTTTTTTGGTGTTAGTTCTAGAAGGTGTTGTAGGTCTTCATAGAACCGATCAACCTCAGCTTCTTCGGCATCAGTGGTTGGGGCATAGACTTGAATTACTGTGATGTTGAATGGTTTGCCTTGGATTCGTACTGAGATCATTCTATCGTTTTTGAGATTGTACCCCAGTACTGCTTTTCCCACCCTTCTGTTGACTATGAGTGCTACTCCATTTCTTCTAAGGGATTCTTGCCCACAATAGTAGATATGATGGTCACCTGAATTAAATTTGCCCATGCCTGTCCATTTTAGTTCGCTGATTCCCAAGATGTCGATGTTCAATCTTGCCATCTCACGTTTGACCACCTCCAGCTTACCTTGATTCATTGATCTGACATTCCAGGTTCCTAAACAATATTGTTCTTTACAGCATCGGATTTTCTTTTCACCATCAGACACATCCACAGCTGAGTGTCCTTTCGGCTTTGGCCCAGCCGCTTCACTCTTTCTGGCGCTACTTGGAAATACCCTCTGCTCTTCCCCAGTAGCATATTGGACACCTTCCGACCTGAGGGGCTCATCTTCCGACGTCATATCTTTTAGCCTTGTGATGCGTTCCTTGGGGTTTTCTTGGCAAGAATACTGGAGTTGGTTGCCATTTCCTTCTCCAGTGGACCACATTTTGTCAGAACTCTCTGCCATGACCTGTCCATCTTGGGTGGCCCTGCACGGCATAGCTTATGGCTTCACTGAGTTACGCAAGCCCCTTCGCCACAACAAGGCAGTGATCCATGAAGGGGGACTTAATTATAACTCCTTCTATAAATGCAAAACAGGACCTTTACAGGTACAATGCCTTTGGACTCCAGACACAGACGTCCAACACCAAACTTGGCTGCCTCCTGCAGATACCCAATTGGAAGGGGGATAAGCCACATTTCCCTTCCTCCTCCAAATTCTTCTTGAAGTAAAGAAGCTTTCCCTTAATTTTTGAGTTTTTGGTGGAGGTGGTGGCAGTAGGGCATTTGTGTGAGAGAAACCATATCTCTTTTCTTTTCAGTCTCCATGAAGGAAAGGAGAGGTGGTTTTTATCCCTGTGAGTTTGGTTTTTGCAGAAGAGGCAGCTTGAGCCGGAAACTGATCCAATAGCAGGCACTCCTTTTTGGTTGGTTACCATAATATCTGTGTCATGTCTCCAGACACAGCAAAGTCAGTCTGTCTCCATCGCACCTTTAATTTCTCACTTCACCTCCTTAATGCTGGACAGTATCTAATGCAACACAAACAGTAATGTAAATTACATTGCTGTAGCACAGGGACAGGCAACTGCAGGAGGTTCAGTGGCCATTTTTGCCCCCAGACCCTCCCTGCTGCAGACTGTACTGTATTTAAAAAAAAATAATTAAAAATCAGTGGTTTTCAGTGGCAAATTGCTACGGAGTGATAAAAGAGAAATACTTCACTGGTTTGCAAGCTAAATTTAACCCTTTTTAGTGGCTATGGAGTGCTAAAAAATTCAAATTTAGTTTGCAAACAAGCTAAATTTGACCCTTTTCATGCTCTGTTCAAAATCTGCCATTTTTATGTCAATATTTTCCCCCATCAGCACTGCTGAATGTGGCAGGGTAGTGGGGGCTGCACCAGGGGGCAGTGGGTGTCACATGCCACCTGTAGGCCATGTATTTCCTACCCCTGCTCTAGTGTAAGGGACCTGTAGTGCAACACCAATAGCGTCAGCTTGTGTAATAGGTCTTCGGGGAATCCTGTCGTGGAAGCTAATGCTATTAGCCATGTGCTACAAGTCCCTCACGCTAGTGCAATGTAATTTACATTAGTGCTTGTGTCACATTGGATACTACCCCTTAGTAGCTGATCATTGTTCTTGGCAGTCTCTAGAGCAAGTTTAACGTCCCTGAGGAAATAATTTCTTATTTGTATGTTAATATGTATAGCTACTCTCCATGGGATAAACTTGGAATTATGCTTGATTAGTTGAGAATAAATCAATTGAGGGTCACAAGTAACTGTGACGGAGTTCTCTGACTGGGTTCGCACAATCAGCAGGCAGTTAATAAACCACAGTGACTTGTTAACTGCCTATGCCGATCACATGCTATGGGATTTGCATAATTACGCTCAGCAAAGTGGCTTGTGAACTCAGCCAGGGTGGCTTGTTGCTGTGGATAACAAGCCACCCAGAACCCATGGGCTGTTGTTTTGTTCTGTGTTATGTGAATGCTGAAAGATTAAAGCCTTTTATAAGAAGCAGAGTGCAAATGTCTGTTAGTAGGATCTCATAGTGAGAGGAAATAAGAGTAAGCTTAGCTCCTGGGAGTCCTTCAAAAATATAATATTCAGGGGTTGTAACTTTTTGCTGTCACACTCATGGGGCCTGTTCACATAATCAAGGGGGGGAGGGTGGGTAGCAGAACCATGCTGGAGGGAGGGCTAAGGGAATCATGATGCGCACCCCCAGACACACGATGGCTGAACCATAGAGGGCAGCATGGTTCCTTTACCCATCCGCACAGCATAGTTCCCTCATTGTCCTCCCGCTGCTGTGGCTTTGTATAGTTGCTGTGCGACCTCAACCATAGAGTTTGGCCATGTGGGCTAGAGCGTCATCGGAATTTCCTGGTGCTCTAGGCCAGTGGTCTCCAAAGTGGGGTGCATGACACGATCCACGGGGGTGCGTGAACGGCTTGATCATTGAGCAGCCTCCCACTGCTCCTATGAGGTGGGAGGCGGCGGCAGGATGGGATGGGAGCTGAGAGGGAAGCTCTCTCTCGGCTCCTGTCCTATTGAGAGCAACTGCTAGGGTTGTGGTGCCTTTCTGCTGAAGGAAAGGGGGAAGGAGATTAACCCTTCCCACTCTCCTTTCTCAGAATGAAGCCGAAAAGGAAGTGGGCACTTTCCTCTCAGCTTCCATCCTGCCAAATGAGAGCGGGAAGGGTTAACAGCCCAGGCCAAGCCACCAGTCAGCCAAGGAGTGGGGACTCTGTGCAGGGTGCATGCAGGGCTGGCGACCAGGACTCCCAGTTACTGCAGGAGTCCAGCCAAGCACGCCTTTCCCCTCCTTGCAATGAGAACTTTCCCCTCCTTGCAAGTTGGCAGTGGTGCCCTCGTGGATTTACAGATGATCTAGTTTTAACTAAGCTAACTAAACAGAATGACATTTAATAGGGATAAATGGGGGTTGGACACGATGGTCTTATAGGCCCCTTCCAACCCTACTATTCTATGATTCTATGATTCTAACCCTCGCAAAATGGACAGGTGGCTTAAAAAGAAATGAACTTAGAACCAGACCTTCGAATCACTGTATCAGAAAGTGTTAAACCAAGATTTTCAAAAATAATGAAGCATATTCAATCACATTGCTCTAACTAAAAATATTAATATTTTTTAAAGTGAGAGTAAAAAGGGATTTTGTACTGTTAATAAATAAACAATATTTTAAAATTGTTTTTGTTTATTTTATTTTATTTTCATCTTTATCTCATCCTGTTTAATTTTTATTTTTTGTGTATGTTTTATAATGTACATAATAGTACAAGTAGTACATGTATATAATTTATAAATAAAAATACATATATTGGGGGTGCGTGCTCAAATGTTTCACTGATAGGGGTGCGCGATCAGAAAAGTTTGGAGATCACTGCTCTAGGCGGCCCTCTCTATGGTTGCCTGGAATTATCAACAGAGGGGCCAAATTTATCCACAGGTAGCCTGACAGACAACATGGTAAGCCAACCTGGGTCCCCATACCCACTTAGCAGAGGGTGGGTAACTTACCAATTGTGGTTGGGAAAAACACCCCCACCCCCCCCGGACATGAAAACCCACCGTGGTTCACTCCTGAACACGACCCATGGCGTATCAGCTCATCGTCTGAACCCAGCCATGGTATCTGTTTATGCATTCCATTCTATGGTCCTTCTGATCTGCCAGTTGTAGTCCTGCTTGCACAGTTGATGGAGAAGGTTGTCAGGAAATCAACTCAACTCTTAATTCCTACTCACAGGTGCTCAGATTCTTCACTGCTCTTGGGTAGTGAGGACCATTTTCACTTGCAGGCACAGTTTCTTGTTTGGTGCTTAACTGCAGCATATATTTGTTTTCTGACTTTGAGGAAAGGATGATTTGTTAAGGTAGGTTTATTGGGTATTTTTATGTATAAGGTGGGTTATGACCTGGACAACTCTTTATACTATGTATTATGTTTGTTTTTTTTTAAAGGAGTTGAGAATTTGCATCTCTTTCAATGTGGGGTTGCACCCACATTTAACTAAATATGATCAGTGCATCACCATATGTCCCACGTGAATGAGACACTGAGTGTTTTGCATGTGGTTTTCTAGCTTTATGAACATCCACTCATGGTAGCTATTTTCTTCCAGATAGTTTTGACGCTATTCCTGTGTGGATTGTGCAGAAATTCTTTTACTTTATTTTCTGGCACCAGGGCATTTAACTACTCCTTGGAAAAGGAATTAACCTCCCTCTTTCTTTTAGTCAACGGTGAAAAAAATGTCACCACTGTTCAAGAACAGAAATAGGGATGGTTGTAATCAACCCTCTGAAAGCAGCTGGTGGTAACTCGTCTTACTGTATGTAACCAGTGCAAAGAAGACTCCAGGTCATTATAAGCAAATACAGTTTTCATAATCTAACTTGCCACAATACTTGTGTTTATGATTTTTAAAGTCTCCTCCAAATACATGCCAATGAAATCACAGCAGCTTCAGTAATGGAATAAGCTTCTCCCGAGTTCGCTTCATGCACAGTCCTATGGAATGTGGTGAGTCTTCCATATTTGACCACCAGTCACAAGACTGTAGTCAGTATTCTGCACTGAGATGCAGTAGGCTTACTTGTAAATACACTCTATAACCATTTATGTGGCATAATAGCCTTGTGTTTCTGAATGGCTCTGGACGTGTAAATGTGTGTTAATGTAGTGTTAAGTTATGTATATGTAAAAGCCATTATTCTTTGTAAGCAGGGATGAATGAATGTAATGGGATGAATACAATAACTCTGAATATGATAAGTAGAAATATTAAGAGGCCCTAGTAGGAGAAATGTAAAAACTTACAGCCACAAGTGCTTACAGCGTTTTGGTGGGGTGACTATTGATATGCCCAGTTGCTATCTCCAGGGCTTGAAGCAGGCAGAAATCAAGTCATTGGTTAGACAACTGTAAAAGAAATAGCTGTTTAAACTGTAATACCATTCCATCTCTGAAAAATGATGGAGTTGCATCACAGTTTAAACTGTGGAGTTTTTTTTTCATCAACCTCACATTAATAGAATAAGATTATGGACTGGGAGTTGTGGATGGTATAGATGGTTCATTAAAAAGTTGTATGGTGAGAAAATATGGCTGGACATGTGGTTAGCATTTCTAGAGAATTTGCTGAAGTGACAAGTGCACCAAAGATCCATGCCGTTTTCATTGAGAATGAAGGGAGAGCTTGTTATCAAGAAAAACTTGATACATACGAACTTTGTAAATAAGTAGTCTATGCTAGCATTAGGGAGCCTTTTTCAGTTTAAGGGCTGAAGTCCAATCTGGGAATGGTCTTAGTGGGTGGGGAGGAAGGGGTATTTCATCTGTGGGTGGGGCTAAAGGCAAAGTGGGTGGGGCCAAAATGCAACTTTTACTGATTTTAATCCTACTCGGAAGTAAGCTGGACAAGCCTCTGCATGTCTAATCACAAGTATGCCAAGCAAGCTTCTACATGTCTGTTCAGAAGTAAGCAGGTCAAGCCCCAGAAGTAAGCAGGACTGAATCAGTCAGCTGCTTCCTCACCATGCCCTACCTCCTCTCCCCTGCAGGGAGAGCAGCTGATTGGAGATGAGAGCAGTTCCTTGCTGAGCACTGAGAAAGGGACCCTTTTTTGGTGCTCAGCCTCCAGCCACCACATGGAAACACCAGGGAAAATGAGGGGTGGGAGGGCAGATGAAAGGAAAGAGGTGGACAGGTTTTAAGACAAAGAGTGTCCTCTGGCAAAGGCTTCGCAGGCTGGATTATAGAGAACCCCGAAGGCCTGGAGGTTTCTCATCCCTGTTCTATGTATTTTATCCTGTAACAAATATTTGTGCTCAAAGTTCAATGTTTTTGCTTGTTAATATGATAGAAGTATATAAAGCCAAACTTCTTAGATTTCTAAACTGATGCATTTATCAGGCTTGAAGTGTAAGATGGTATTGGGCCAAATATGAAGGGAGATTGCTAGGAATGTTGCAAAATACTTGGTGGTTTGTCAGTTCCCTCAGTGCTGATAGCCAAATCCTTATGCAGAAAGGCTATTTAGAACAGGGTCTCTACTCCTGGATTGAGAACACTGGAATGTGAGAAAAAGAGCGTGACAAGGCTTGTTGTGTTTTGCTCACTGATTTGTGACAAGGTCAGATGAATTTAGTAGACTTGCAGATTCCAGAATATTTTTTGAAAACAGTTGTGGTGCCTGAGGGGATGTCAGGGGTGCATCTGTTGGAGCTGTCAGCCTCTTTCAATGCCAGAACTGGTATTTCATTTTTCTTTTTTCTTTTTTACTTTATAGGAAGTTGAGCTGAGCAAATGCTTGTTCTGTCAGTATCTGATTACTTTGGAAATAGATGCTAAAACCAGGTTTCATTTTGAACTGACATTTCATATATTTTTTTTAGCAGTGTAGAGCCCGCTTTAGCCTGTAGGATAGGAAAGCACAAGATTTAATTTATTGCTTATCTTATGTGTGTGTCTACTTGTAAGTAATCTCCTTGGAGCTCAGTTGGGCTTACTCCCAAGTAATGTGCATAGACTTGCAGCCTTAAATTTGACAAATTATTAGCATTAAAGATACAAGCAACAAATCTGAATGCATCTGGGATTTATTTATTCATTCATTCATTCTCAATTCCTGTCAGCCAGTGCTTTAAATGATTTCTGTCTGGTAGTCCCAGGCATTGTGTTTTTCCCTTCCATTCTTTGTAAGTTGTCAAGTCTTTCAGTATGTGATCAATGTTTGAGAAGATATGAAGTCTTTGTGCTTAATTTTCAGTGATGTAAATAAAAAACGGTGAAATAAGCAGTGAACTTGGAAAATGTGACTGGGCATTAGCTTGGATCAAAAAAACCTGCTTAATTTGTTGTGTGTGCCCAAGAAAGCTTTTTGGCTTCTGTTTCTTAAACAGCCCCCTCCCTCCCACTTTTGACAGTGGGTGGACTTTATGGTATCCTGTGATGCTTTAAAAATATATATTTTAAAAACAAATACGCTGAATGCTGTTATATCCCAGCCAATGCTCATGTATGCTGATGGAAATGGTAGCGTGAATTCTGTGCCGTATTTGTGCTTGTGAAAAATGTGCAGTTTAAACAGACATAATTTTATGAAAAACATTTCTCTCATCATAGAGATATTGAAGCTATTGTGCAGGATGTAATAGACTGTGATATTTCTCTGCCAAAGGCTGGAGAAATGGTGCTAATCTCATATAGAACAGGTTTTTGAAAGGAATTTTTTTTAAAGCATTCTGTTGTCTCTATCTTTGATATATTTCTTACCTTCAAACAAGATCTTGCTAGAGCAGCTTTTTCCCAAGGTGCTTGCATAGTTAGAATTTTGTCATACAAATAATGGAAGGTAAAGTACTTTAGCCTTTTTGAAAATAATGTACTAACCTGTTTTCATGAAACTTTGTGTGGGTTGTTTCTTAGAACTTGGTTTAAAGTATCTAAAATGGATTTGGCTGTTTAAAAGGCCACAAGCATTTCCTGACATGTCTACTACATGCATTCATGAGGCATTTAGAACTTGTTCCTTCTTTCCTTACTTAGAACAACGTACCTGTGGAAGTGAGAGCGCACACACAAATGTTTATAAAAGTCAGTTACTAGGCTTCTCTCATCCTCTAGAGCAGCCAACATGCTGGCTGGGATTAGAGGGAATTGTAGTCGGCCACATCTGGAGGACACCAGGTTGGGGAAGTCTGCTGTAGTGGGAATAAGAAACAGAATCCTTAGTGAGTTGTATTCTCAAAGGCTGTTATGAATTTCTTGTAATCTGCAAGACTGTTGGAGGATAGACAAAACCTGTTTCCACTTCCCTCCCCAAAATAAATAAAATCTCAGGTCACTAGTTGGCCACTGTGTTGGTCATCCCAATGGTTTTCCTGAGTTAGTTTTTCCTATATCAGTGAATGACTGCCATTCATTCCCTGGAGAATTAAAAGAAAGTGGTGCATTTGGGGACATAATTGTGTTCAGAGCAAAAGCTAGCTGCAGCCTGATACTGGGTGCCCTGGATTCCAGAAGAGGGATCTCACAAAGTTGTGCAGTGTCTTGCTATGTACTGAGTTCGTAGAAATGTGGTGTGCTACAAGGAACTCTTTTTCTGCCCCCACTTCAACCACAGTCATCTTGTTAGCTACAGTATAGATATGCATCTTGTATGTACATCACGAATGTGAAGGAAGAAAACATGGGCAGCACTAAAGAGTAAAAGAAAAGAAAAAAGAGACAAGGACTCAAACTGATGTTCCAAAAATGCAAATATATTATGGAGTGTTTATGTCCCAATGTGTTCTGAAATCTACAGCCTGATCCTCTGTATATTTTCTCAGGAGCTCCAGTAAATTCAGTGGGATTTACTCTCAAGTAAGTTTGTATAGAACTGCAGCCTCAGAGGCAAAAGAAATAATCTTGCACTATGTTGTTACAATGACGACAGCTACAGCAGTTCACTTAGAGCATGTTCTTTCAGTAATGCTCCAATGATAGAACACGCTTTGAGTTAATTGTTGTAGCTGTTGGGCATACAATGCACTAAAATAAATTTCTATTTTTGAGCCCCAGTTTGAAGACTCACCTTCTCTCTCTCTCTCTTTGTATTACGTATTATGCTTGTGATATAATGCAGATCTGAAATTAACGCTATGGTTCTCCTTTAAATGTTGCTGGGACTACATAAAATATTTCAGATGAGCAAAGCACCCTTCACCTTGAAGGTCAGTGTCAGGTGAATATTGTAGGAAGATCTAAGCCAGGCCACTGTGGTGGGTCAGTGTCACCCTTGTTTTTTCTGTTAAGCTAGACCAACCCAATGCTTGCACCATGCTCTACTTTGGCAAAGATTTCCTCTATTTTAAATGCCATCATGGAGTGAAGGATGGCATTGGCTGTGACAGTTCTGTCCTTTGGTTGCTCTCTGTTAGCTTTACTGGACTTTCTCAGCTGCTCACTTGCTTCTGCTGCTTTCACTATCTCTTGCATACAGCAGCATTTCAAGGATGCATACACCACCTAGAGCTTGGGTAGGCAATGTGGCACCTGCAGACGGACACCAGTGAGGACCTGCCCCTTCCGCTTATTAGCAGGGCACCATGAACAAATAGTATTCCCAAACTGGCATTATCTATATAGTCCTATTCAAACTTTTGAGAAGATGTGTGAGGGCTTAAACTTGGGAGGGAAGAGGAGGTGCATGCACATAAAGCCCCACCCCTGACATCTCTGCATGTGCTGGCTCCCCTGTAGACCTTTGTGCAACCTTTGGGCATACACAGGGAGATTAAAGGCAGAGTTTCTATGTGTACCCTCCCCTCCACACTTTAAGTCCACATGCATTTGTTTGAATGCCTGAAAAGAGCTGTAATTTATCTAGGTAGATACAGTAAGGGCCAGAAATATCATAACAAGGATAACTGTTTTGGCAGTTGGCCTCTGTACACCACCACACTGAAGTTGAAAGGAAACACACGCAGATGGGAGCGAAGTCAGGACTTTCAGCTGTAATTCAAGGGGTTTGACAAAAGTGGAGCACTAACCATTCAGGAAGGACAGCCAGTAGCATACACACACACACATTATTGGGGGCTCATAAGTAATGGAATGAATGGCTGACAAGCAGCTGCATGGCCAGGTGTGGCCTGTTTCCTGGGTACCCCATGACCAATCAAGCAGAGAAAAGGCCTGGAGGTGGTTCTGAGTGTTACATTTGCATTTGGTAGCTGTTCACTGGAACTCCCAACATGAGGTCCAAAGAGGTGTCCATGTGAGTGAAGGAGGCCATCATTAGGCTGAGGAAACAACATAAACCCATCAGAGAGATAGCAAAAACAGTGGGAGTGGCCAATACAACAGTTTGGAACATCCTGAAAAAGAAGGAATTAACTGGCAAGCTCAGCAACAGCAAAAGGCCTGGCAGACGACGGAAGACAACTAAAGTAGATGATCGCAGAATTCTGCTCATGGTGAAGAGGAAGCCTTTCACAACATCTAGCCAGGTCAAGAACGCTCTTGTGGGGTGGGCATGTCATTGTAAACGTCTACAGTCAAGAGACTGCTTTATGAATGTAAATACAGAGGCCTCACAACAAGGTGCAAACCATTGGTAACGCTCAAGAACCGAAAGGCCAGATTAGCCTTTGCCAGCAAACACCTAAAAAAGCCTGCCCAGTTCTGGAATAAGATTCTTTGGACTGATGAAACCAAGATTAACTTGTACCAGAATGATGGGAAGAGAAAAGTATGGAGAAGGAAAGGAACAGCTCATGATCCAAAGCATACCCCATCATCTGTCAAACATGATAGAGGCAGTGTTGTGGCATGGGCATGTATGGCTGTCAATGGAACTGGGTTGCTGGTGTTTATTGATGACCTGATTGCTGATAAACGCAGCAGGATGAATTCTGAAGTGTATAGGGCTATATTTTCTGCTCAGATTCAGCCGAATGCTGTCAAACTGATAGGACGCCGCTTCATATTGCCGATGGATAATGACCCAAAACATACAGCAAAATCTACCCAAGAGTTTCTCCAGGCAAAGAAGTGGGATGTTCTTCAATGGCCAAGTCAGTCACCTGATCTCAACCCAATAGAGCATGCTTTTCACTTACTGAAGACAAGACTGAAGGCAGAAAGACCTACAAACAAGCAGTAGCTGAAGGTAGCTGCAGTAAAGGCATGGCAAAGCATCTTGAGGGAGGAAACTCAGCATTTGGTCATGTCCATGGGTTCCAGACTTCAGGCAGTCATTGACTGCAAAGGATTTTCATCCAGGTATTAAAGGCGATCCTTAAGTTTGAAATGATGTTGATTTGTTCCATTACTTATGAGCCACCAACGTCGTGTGTGTGTGTGTGTGTGTGTGTGTGTGTGTATGTATGCCATTGGCTGTCCTTCCCGAATGGTGAGTGCCCCACTTTTGTCAAACCCCTTGAATTACAGCTGAAAGTCCTGACTTTGCTCCCATCTGGGTGTGTTTCCTTTCAACTTCAATGTGGTGGTGTACAGAGGCCAACTGCCAAAACAGTTATCCTTGTTCCAATATTTCTGGCCCTGACTGTATATGATTCTTTGGAGATAGTAGATGATTTGGAGGGGCAAAGATGATCTTAGGCACTGAAATATATAGATTCATAGCTACACAACATGAAATATGGCTGTTTTATGTCAACAGGGATAGTCTGATGTGATTTTGATAGCAACCCTGTGCACATCTGTATGACGTTGTGCTGTCATAACATTGAAGATCACGTTGGGAAAATAATGAGTCAGAAGCTAGAATCCATTGACTGTTTCCACAGATGGCCTTTGACTGAGTTGGTATGTTGTCTCAGAAAGTCTTTAGGAATCCCTAAGGGCCATACCACATATCTAGCAGCAAAGCAGAGCTCTAGAGGTTCCTGTTGATGCATGTGCAGGTTTGTGTGAGAACATCTGTTAGGTGTTTTAAAGCATTAGACTTCCTAATGTGCTTGGAACAATAGAAGTTAAATGCAGCCTCTGCTTGACATGAGGTGAAATTACTGGAAGGCAGAAATTAATCTATAAGGGCAAAAGGAAAATTGGCGGGTATTTCTGTGGCATTGGACAGCGCTAATGAGCTCTGGCTCAGAATAAAATGCTTGCACTGGGTGAGAGTTGAGAAATGTGAAACAATTAGGCTTGGTTTTTATAGCACAGGAAAGAAACCTGCATCAAACAGGGGATTTAATTATAAAATACAGCAGAGAAGAAA
The DNA here is from genome assembly GCF_057233095.1 of Heloderma suspectum. Taxonomy (NCBI): domain Eukaryota; kingdom Metazoa; phylum Chordata; class Lepidosauria; order Squamata; family Helodermatidae; genus Heloderma; species Heloderma suspectum. The sequence continues at coordinate 29,798,730 of NC_139460.1, read as the reverse complement.
AAGATTGATGTCAGTAAGCTCTGTGTAATTGTATTAGGCAAATGGAACAAGAGGTCACTGTCTGATTTTCATTTCTACTTTAGTCTGAGCAACAATAACAACAATTAATTGGGATGGTTGAAATGAGAGAGACCAACCTAAACTTGGGAATAATGGAATATGTAGAGATGGGGAGAGTGTAATGTTTTTGGAGACAGAAATATTGCTGGCATCCTGTATGGGGCTGCGGTTTGTTGTTGTTCAGTCGTTAAGTCGTGTCCGACTCTTCGTGACCCCATGGACCATAGCACGCCAGGCCTTCCTGTCCTCTGCTCTCTCCCGGAGGACAGGACTTATGCTCAAGTTCTTGTGCTCAAGTTCATATTCATTGCATCGGTGATGCTATCTAGCCATCTCATCCTCTGCCGTCCCCTTCTCCTTTTGCCCTCGATCCTTCCCAGCATCAGGGTCTTTTCCAGTGACTTTTCTCTTCACATTAGGTAGCCAAAATATTTGAGCTTCAGCTTCAGTATCTGTCCTTCCAATTAGCAGTCAGGGTTGATTTCCTTTAGGATGGACTGATTTGACCTCCTTACAGTCCAGGGGACTCGTAAGAGTCTTCTCCAGCACCACAGTTCAAAAGCATCAATTCTTCAGCGCTCAGCCTTCCTTATAGTCCAGGTCTCACAGCCATACATTACTACTGGGAAAACCATAGCTTTGATTATGCGGACCTTTGTCGACAAGGTGATGTCTCTGCTTCTTACTATGCTGTCTAGGTTTGCCATAGCTTTCCTCCCAAGGAGCAAGCGTCTTTTAATTTCATGGCTACAGTCACCGTCTGCAGTGATCTTGGAGCCCAAGAAAGTAAAATCTGTCACTGCTTCCATTTCTTCCCCTTCTATATGCCAGGAAGTGATGGTGCCAGATGCCATGATCTTAGTTTTTTTGATGTTGAGTTTCAAACCAGCTTTTGCACTCTCCTCTTTCACCCTCAACAAGAGGCTCTTTAGATCCTCTTCGCTTTCTGCCATTAGGGTGGTATCGTCTGCATATCTGAGGTGGTTGATAATTCTCCCAGCAATCTTAATTCCGACCTGTGATTCATCCAGCCCGGCGTTTCTCATGATGTACTCTGCATATAAGTTAAATAAGCAGGGTGACAATATGCATTCTTGTCGTACTCCTTTCCCAATTTTGAACCAATCGGTTGTTCCATGTCCGATTCTTACTGTTGCTTCTTGACCCTCGTACAGGTTTCTCAGGAGACAGGTAAGGTGGTCTGGTACTCCCATCACTTTCAGAATTTGCCACAGTTTGTTGTGATCCACACAATCAAAGGCTTGAGCGTAGTCAATGAAGCAGAAATAGAGTTTTTTCTGGAATTCTCTTGCTTTCTCCATGATGCAGCAAATGTTGGCAATTTGATCTCTAGTTCCTCTGCCTCTTCAGAACCCAGCTTGTACTTCCAGTAGTTCTCGCTTCACATACTGCTGAAGCCTAGCTTGTAAGATTTTGAGCATCACCTTGCTGGCATGTGAAATGAGCGCAATTGTACAGTAGTTTGAACACTCTTTGGCATTGCCCTTCTTTGGAATTGAAATGTAAACTGACCTTTTCCAGTCTTGCTTCCAGTGTTGAGTGTTCCAAATGTGTTGGCATATTGAGTGCAGCACTTTAACAGCATCATCTTTTAGGATTTTAAATAGCTCAGCTGGAAGACTGTCATCTCTGCTAGCTTTGTTGTTAGTAATGCTTCCTAAGGCCCACTTGACTTCACTCTCGAGGATGTCCGGCTCAAGTTCAGTGACCGCACTATCATGTCTATCAGGGACATTAAGATCTTTCCTGTATAGTTCTTCTGTGTATTCTTTCCATCTCTTCTTAATCTCATTATTAACAATTCTGTTAGGTCCCTGCCTTCTTTGTCCTTTATCATGCCCGTCTTTGCACAAAACGTTCCCCTGATATCTCCGATTTTCTTGAAAAGATCTCTAGTCTTTCCCATTCTGTTGTTTTCCTCGATTTCTTTGCATTGTTCATTTAAGAAGGCCTTCTTGTCTCTCCTTGCTATTCTCTGGAACTCTGCATTCAGTTGGATAGATCTTCCCCTTTCTCCTTGGCTTTTCACTTCCCTTCTTTCCTCAGCTACTTATAAAGCCTCATCAGACAGCCACTTTGCTTTCTTGCATTTCTTTTTCTTTGGGATGGATTGAGTTGCTGCTTCCTGAACAATGTTACGGGCCTCCATCCATAGTTCCTCAGGCACTCTGTCTATCTGGTCTATTCCCTTAAATCTATTCGTCCCCTCCACTGTATATTCATAAGGGATATGATTTAGGTCATACCTGAATGGTTTAGTGGTTTTCCCTACGTTCTTCAATTTAAGCCGAAATTTTGCAAGAAGCAGCTCATGATCTGAGCCACAGTCAGCTCCAGGTCTTGTTTTTACTGACTGTATGGAGCTTCTCCATCTTTGGCTGCGATGGACATAATCAATCTGATTTCGATATTGACCATCTGGTGATGTCCATGTGTAGAGTCGCCTCTTGTGCTGCTGGAAAAGAGTGTTTGCTGTGATCAGCGTGTTCTCTTGACAAAACTCTATTAGCCTTTGTCCTGCTTCATTTTGTACACCAAGGCCATGCTTGCCTGTTATCCTGGTGATTTCTTGACTTCCTACTTTAGCATTCCAATCCCCTATGATGAAGAGGACATCTTTTTTTGGTGTTAGTTCTAGAAGGTGTTGTAGGTCTTCATAGAACCGATCAACCTCAGCTTCTTCGGCCTCAGTGGTTGGGGCATAGACTTGGATTACTGTGATGTTGAATGGTTTGCCTTGGATTTGTAGTGAGATCATTCTATCGTTTTTGAGATTGTACCCCAGTACTGCTTTTCCCACCCTTCTGTTGACTATGAGTGCTACTCCATTTCTTCTAAGGGATTCTTGACCACAGTAGTAGATATGATGGTCACCTGAATTAAATTCGCCCATGCCCGTCCATTTTAGTTCGCTGATTCCCAAGATGTCGATGTTCAATCTTGCCATCTCATGTTTGACCACCTCCAGCTTACCTTGATTCATTGATCTGACATTCCAGGTTCCTAAACAATATTGTTCTTTACAGCATCGGATTTTCTTTTCACCACCAGACACATCCACAGCTGAGTGTCCTTTCGGCTTTGGCCCAGCCGCTTCACTCTTTCTGGCGCTACTTGGAAATACCCTCTGCTCTTCCCCAGTAGTATATTGGACACCTTCCGACCTGAGGGGCTCATCTTCTGGCGCCATCTCTTTTAGCCTTGTGATACGTTCCATGGGGTTTTCTTGGCAAGAATACTGGAGTGGGTTGCCATTTCCTTCTCCAGTGGACCACATTTTGTCAGAACTCTCTGCCATGACCTGTCCGTCTTGGGTGGCCCTGCACGGCATAGCTTATGGCTTCACTGAGTTGCGCAAGCCCCTTTGCCACAACAAGGCAGTGATCCATGAAGGGGATGGGGCTGCGGTTACTTGTGGGTAAATGATACTGGGTACATGGAGAGAAGGAATAGCCTTTGGGTGTTGCAGCTCAATTAAAGCTAATTGTTTAATTTGTCCATCCAGTTACTTGGAGTCATGTAGCCAGCTTCAAGACGATAATATTTTATTCTTTTTTTCCATTTAATTGTTTCGCTTATTTCCTGTAGTTTATATATCTGCATTCTTGAAAGATGATTTTTAGCTACAAGGGTGAAAATCTACTTCCAGGAATTAGACTATTTCTATTTACATGGGGAGATACAATTCTGTGCTTAATAGCTGACCTACCATTTGGCCGATATTGGTTATGATGAAACATTCTTAATTTCTTTTGAGCAACTACGGCTGTAACTAGACATCACAGAGAACGCTTGGGTGGCACTGAAAGGCAGCCCCACATTTCCTTCCCTCTGATGACTTTTAGTAATATAAAATGCATGATGTTGTTACTGCTTTCCAACCAGTAGCCAATGTAATGAGGTGGGGAAACTCAAACCGTACTGATGTCACATCACATATTTTGTAGTACTGAATATCTTTGGGAGCATGGAGAGGAGACAGTGGCACAGAACTGATTGTTAGAGGAGCAGCAGCTATACATCATCAATGACGTCTAGTCCAGCCTAAAACTGGTGTAGTGGGGTGACCAAAACTCCATTGTTTGTACCATCACTGCTGAGGATGTGTGTTTCCGTGATGGGGAGAGTGTGGCTTCAGTTGGAAGATTAGCTGGTGGCTTAAAGGATGGCACATGTGTTATCTGGTTTCCTTCTTGCCTTTGTCTCACCACCCACTTTGTAATGATTTCTTGTGATTGTAATCCTTGTAATCATTCCTTGTGAGGTGTATTTCACCACTGTTACACATCTGGTAACGATACTTGCTGTTTTGGCAATAACGTTGATTTACAGTGCGGTGCTAAGTAGGAAGACCGGGATCAACTCACAGTGCTACTGCAACACTTGCAGGTTGTAATGTTGCACTGTGTAGCAGTCCTTGTATGTGATCCTGGGCATTTATTTTCCAGTGCAGTGGCTCGTAGGACTAGAGAGCTAACTTTGGTGAAAGGTTTTAGGAAATGAGTGAGGAGGTATTTCTGTAAGATAATGTCATTTTATCATTCCTTGGTTGAGTGAAGTGAAGATTCAATACATCAATGTGTTTTGGCTCATAAACCAGCAGGTGCCCAACTTGTTCCGCTACATCAACTAAAACAGCGTTTCTTCAACTAATTTGGCCATGGAGCACTTTTGGGCTTGAAATATATTGAGGGAACCAATAAACGCTGGTCTGGGGCATCTAGGAGGTATGGAATTCCCCCTGGGATAAAGCGGGGTGGGGAAATTTTTGGAACAAAAAACATAAAGGAAATTAAACCTACTTTATAGAAAAAAATGCCCACATGTAATGCTCAAAAGTGCATCTGATTCTTTATTTTTTGTTTTTATAAATTAATTCTTGTTATAGAAAACTAATGGAAAATAAAAATAAGTAGCAAAATATTCAGTCAATTACTTTATGGGAAATACACATTTCGACAATTTTTTAAAATGGGAAGAGTGTTTTTGTGTCTTTTGTTCAGAAATCCGCTTAATGGTAGGAACGATGCTGGCGAGCTGGATCCGCATATCAGGTCTAGCATCAAGTCTACTCCTGTCTTTTGTTTTCGTTGCAGTGTAATATGAAAATCCAGTTTCATATAAGTAAGTTATAGCAAAGGGAAGGAGTGCCTGAACGGCATGTTTCTCCACATTCAATGAACCTAGAACCCTAAGAATTAATTTACAGAGCCTTGAGCTGCGCCCAAGTCCTACAAATTAATTGACAGGGCCTAGAGCTGCACCCAAGCCATAAAGTTAATTTACAGAGTCATTAATTTACAAAGCCTAGAGCTGAACCCAAATTGTAAAAAAAAACAACCCTGAAAAACATTCCTAACCTCTGGCACATTCTGCTGTCTGCTGAGGGACTGGAAGGATTCAAGTTGGCTGCTTGGCTTTCAGGCTGCCCCCGCCCCTGTCTCAGACACACACAGAATTCAGAAACAAAAAATAAACCAACCAACACCCCCGCCCCCAATCTGCTTAGCCACCTGTTGCTACCTACAGAAGAGACCGAGACTTGGCTCCAGGCTCTGCTCTCTGTGAGTCTCTATCCTGAGGGCTGGGGCTGGCCACATACACCAGCCATGTGATGCAGATGTTGTGCTCTGATAAAGCCGTACATACTCAAGGTTGCCCATAATGGTCCGAGCAGGGGCAGGGTTGTTCTGTCTTCCTCATTGGCTCCAGCTTGCCAGAGCCAATGAGGCTTCATGATGGCTGTGTCACACTAGAAGCCTTTACAATCTAAATACTATTCAACTAAGTGTTTTTGATAGATACATGATTACATATTTAATATTTTAGATGGGAAATTTTTGCTAGTATTGAGAAGTTCTTACGGAAACCCTATTCACATTGTGTGGAACACTAGGATTCCACAGAACACAGTTGGGAAACCCTGCTTTAAACTTTGGTTATGTTGCAAGAAAGAAAAGAGAGAAATCTGTACATATTTCATCCTTGTGATCATTCCCTATTCTTCACACATTTGACGAAGCAGACCCCAGCCTATGGAAGCTTAGGCCAAAATGAATACTTTACAGGGTGACTTATTGTGTTTTTGATACAAGAGACTAGATTGGGAGTTAATTGTTATTCTTAAGTGGTTAAATATATTTTGTATTTCGGATCTTATTGCAGCTTTTGGTGAAGAAATAAAGCTCACTGTGGTTCTGTTTGTTTATTTATTTTAATTGTCCATGCTATTTTAATGTATCATTGACCTAACAAAATAAAGGAACTCTTAAAATAATGGAGCATTACGTACTTACCCAAAACAGATTATCACACTGAAGTATGAAGTATTTGTTACTCGTATGTTTGCCCTTTGTGGAATTTTTATCCTTTCTTTCTCTATTTTAGGCAAAAGCTGATTATGAAAAAGAAGAGCAACGCAAAGAACTGAAGCGACTGCGAGGGGAGGATACATGGATGCTATCTGATGTTAATGAACGCTTAGAAGAATTGGGAAAGGTGACACTTGTAGCACCAACTAATAAATACTTGTGGTGGAGGTGTATTAATGGCTGTGGCAGTGCAACACTGCAAAACATGATGCCGATGTTGGTGTTGCAATTATGTTTAATTTTCCGTTTTGTGAAATACTCTTTAGTTTGTTCCTATTCCAAAGGTGGTTGGACAGGTAACAGTAGTTTAAGAACAGGTATCAAACCTCTGCTAAACTATCTGATTCCAGATAGTTAATCTACTAATCTAGAATATAACACGTGTTTACTAGAATATATTCAGCTGCTTACAGATAAAACGTAATACAATTTCAATACCATCGAAATTAAAGCATCCAAAATATAAAAAACAGTAATATTAAAAACAACAGATTAAGGGTGCAATCCTATACATGTTTAGATAGAAAAAAAATCCTATAACTCTCAGCACTCCCCAGCCAGCCATGCTGGCTGGGGAATGCTGGGAGTTGCAGGACTTTTTTCTGTCTAGACATGTATAGGATTTTGCCTTAAAGAGGTCTTACCTTTTGCCGAAATGACCATAATGTTGACTCCATCACTGAAAAGGACCTCCAGCCATCAGACATCTACAATCTCTGAAAGCATCTGGAGAAGGCCTTCTGAAGCAGATTTTAAGGACCAGTCAGGTTCATATGGGAGAAGGCAGAACCTTCTTAAAGCAGAAGAGCAGTAGATAAATATTTTAAATAAATAAACAAACACTCCTGCAAGATTTCAGGCATATACCTGATGAGTTTTTAAAGGGAACGAGTTGAACAACTGCCCAAAGCTATAACTTAGGCTAAAATTTGCTTGTGCTGCCAAAGTGGTTAGAACTGGGGCACAAAATTGCAGTTAGTTTCACAAAGACTGTGTAGTTTAAATAGATTTTTTGCTCTCAAAATCTATCTGAATATCTTGTATTTAAAAGCAAAAAGATTTAAACAAAGATAATAAATGTAAGAATTAATTGATCATCACTATTGATCAACTAAGCCTTCACCAGCAGTTTCAGACTGGATTCCCTATTAATCGGGGTGATGATAATATGCAAAGACTTTGCCTTGAAGTTGTTAAAAGACCTGCTGCCCTGCAAACCACATAGGTATCTTGGTTTCCTTCTTTCTTAGGTCTGATATTCAAGAAACTTATCTATTCCTTCTCACTGTGTTCAGAACTAACACCTGGTTTACATTTCAGGGTGACACTACTATGACTTTCTTCTAACGTGAAGAAACACAGCCCGAAGACAGTGATATGTTTAAACATTTGTTTAATAAATTAGTTTCAAATATTTATATCCCACCTACAACTATAATGAAAATCGCAAAGTTTATTTAAACTTTGATTTAGGGTGCAATCCTATACTTCAGTTACACTGACTGTGGGTCTATAGCAGCCTTCCTCAACCTGGTATCCTCTAGATGTGTTGGACTATAACTCCAGTCATCTCCTGGCAGCTTGTCTATTTGCCATACTCTTTGGGGAGGATAGGGACTGTAGTCCAACACATCTAGAAGGCATCAGGTTAGGCAAGGCTGGTCTATAGGATATGGTGGAAGCCCCCCTATGCCACTGCATGAAATATGCTGGCATAACTGTGTGGATATGCTGGCATATGTGCTACATGGGCACAACTCGGTTGGTACAGCAGCCAAAATGGGACATCGATGTGGGCAAGACAGGGAGGAGCAGATTTCCTATGCCAAATCGTATACCCTTCAGACACTGAACATGCCCAACAACAATATAACTTTATAGTAACCACAGACTCGGTGTATGGAAAATTCCTTCCATTCAACTCAATGGAGAGGAAAGCAAAATAAAAAAAATAATTATCCCACCATTTCCTGCCACCCTGCCTACCTCGTCATAATGGAGCATAGAATATGGTGCGACTCAGCACCCAGATGCAGCACCCCCCACCCCCCGGGAGAACATAAGTTAGATAATCAGGCCTCGCAGCATAGGGCTCTGTCTCTCTGGCCTCAGGTTGTGTGTACCTAGAGCACTTAAGGAGAAATCTGATGATTTTTCTGATGATTAGTGAGCAAGGCTGTTCCCCATTAATCAACTAAAATCTTTAATTAGTTGACAGTAATAATATTCATACTTTATAAAAAACTAGCATATATTTTTGTTGATTTGGAACATAAATGTATTTCTGTTTCATAGCTTTGAAAAACATACATTGCCTTTTGGACCAATAATACTGAATGTGATGTACAATAAAATAAACCATTAATACAAGTATCCAGAATGCAAAATAAATCTAAACTGTAGAAATTAGCAATGTAGTCGCACGGTTAACAATAGTGATATTCATAAATTTAAAATGACAAAACAAGGCATACCTTCCTGCCTTGTGGCCTGACACAATGATATAAATGTTTCTTTATGCAGGAACATTCTGTTACAAAAAAGAAGAAAAAGGAGAAGCATTCAAAAAAACATAAAAAAGAAAAGAAGAGGAAGAAGCATAATAAAGTTGAAAAAAAAGATGATTCAACTGATAGCACTTCTGTAAGTTCTGTAATAATCTGTGTCACCAGATGGTAGAAGACTTTTGCCACCTGTATTTGAGACTGTAATTAGGTCTTTCTAAAGGGGAAATGTGCTATACATTTGAGGTAGCATTGCTGGTACCATATAGCATCAAACCATTTAAAACAAAAAATGTGGTTGGAAGCTACCAGTTTCTTATGTGCGCAGGAGGCTTGTAGATTGGACAAAGACTCATTGCCAAGGGGGTTCCTCAGCTGCCATTATAACACCTCTGAAACACAACAGCAATGGCAAACACAATTTTTCCCCACTTTTGCGGAGATCTGCACACGTTCGCATGAACTAATGTGCATTTGTGCATGTGCACATTAACTAATGCACATTCGTTAATTCAAACGTGTGTAAATCTCTCCAACAGTGGGAAAAAAGATGAAAAAGTGCCAGTCACACCAAATCCGTAGTTTCACACTTCAGCCTCTGGGGGGCGGGGGAGAAAGCATATTTTTGGTCTCCAATTGGCACAATTCTAGAAAGTGGGAAAAAAATGTCAGTTTCGCCTGATAATCTGTGAAACACAGATGGAACAGATTTAACAAAAAAAAAGTTGTGCCGCAAAGGTGGATATGTGCCAGGAGCGGGCAGGAGGGCCAAAGGGGATACAAACCATTGCAAACTGAAGAGTGCCTGATCATCTAATGGCAGCAGCGTGGGTTAGTGATGGATTAAACAATCCACTGTGGTTGGTTTTCTGGGTGGCTTGTCATGACATGTGAACTCTCCCTGTGTAAGGCAACATTTTCATCTGGTCGATAGAACGCTTAGTCTGTGTACTTGCTTCTGCCTGCTCTTATTTCAGTGTTTGTGTTACTTACATACCAAAGCAGGGGTTGTTTTTGACAATACATTTGCCTGCAGCTGCATTAGGTTTCTCTTTTGAATGTCTTGTTAGTTTTTCTCCGACCCCCATGAAAAAGAGAAAGGTTAGATGCATTTTATTGTTGCTTGCCCTGTCATCATCCCCATGTTGAAGTTTTATAATCCCAAGTGGAATAATAACAAGGTCAGCAAGAATCATGTGATATTTCTAGCTGCAAGAAGAATTTGTAATATTTTAAGCGGTCATTTTGATACAAGGAAAGTATGTGTGTGTGTCTGTTCTTCTGAAATGTGTTTCACAATTTTAACAGTTCGCAGTTATGTTGATGACAGCAGTATCCAAACTAACAAATTGTTCCCTGCGGGAAAAATGGCTTTAGTAAAGCTCAGAGGCAGCTCTGCCTGACGCAGATACATTATTTATCTGAATGTCTTGTTCCTATAAATACATGTAAGGAGCTGCAACACCCAGTACTATTATTTTCAAATTTCTAAAGTGTCCCCTTTATTCTTCCCTTTTGTGAACGACAAAAGTAGCCCTCTGACTGTCACTATTGACATGGATAAGGAAGATGAGTTAATTTTCAAATGACAGTTTAATTGTTTAGCTGGACTTTAAAGTCCTTTTCAGACCTCTAAAACAAATATGATTACATAAACGCTTGTTCTTAGGATTCTTCAGAGGAATGGGTGGAAGCTTCTGTGTCACAGTCTTCTAGCACAGAAAAGGCTTGGAAGGTGAAGAAGGAACAATCAGATACTGCCGAAAGTCCTGTGGCAGTTCAGGTAAGCACCTGGAATCATAGAATTAGAAGGTGATCTAGTCCAAACCCCTGCTGGTGTAGGAAATCCACTACTACCCGTGGTAATGATTTGTTCTGGGTTTGTTCAACACGTAGGGCTAAACTAGGTTTGATATGGATGATTTGTGATGTCTCTCTACTTAAAACCAGCTGCAGGAAAGGGTGTGATTTTTGGATTGGGGGCTTCAGCCTTTCCCCTCACATGATTTATCCAGTTTCTCCCACCCAGAAGCTGCTGCTGAGGGGAAGGCTGGTATCCATATTGTACTTTTTTCCTTTTCTGGGATTAAAAGCAGGTTTGGAAGATGATTAGGATTTAAATCAAATAAATGGCTCCAGGAGTAATAGGGTTATATTACTGCCAGGATTTCCATTCATGGATATCCCACAGCATGTCTAGTTAGGCCCTTGTTTTAGATATGTTATTGTTTTTAGCATTTATATAGAGCTAGAATTTTTGAAATGCTTCTCACAATTATTCTTACAATAGTATAGGTGAATATTATTATCCCGTATTGCACATGGGTAGCTGAGGCTTAGATATAGTGGATTGTTTAATATCACTTACTGGGTTCACGGTGGTGGCAAGATTTGAACTAATTTGGTTTACAGCTCATTCTCTTACAGTGCAGTCGTGTTCATGTCTATTCAGAAGTAACTGAGTTATTAGCTGAATGATTTTCTATTTTTTGACAAATTTTATTTTCTAGAGTTACTTTCATGTTATAGAAACAGAAGTATCTGGTAGCCTAGCCTGAGTTGCTCTAATGAACCTAATCTTTCTGAAGCAAAAAATTGTGTCCTGGAAGAAAAAAATCTATATCAAAACCAATTAATATCAGTTGCACAAAAGAAGCATAGTAATTTTGGTTACTCTCTTTCCCAGACTCTACCTGTATTTGTGGAGGGTTTCTGCAAATGGCCACTTTCAAGGAAGTTCCCCTTTGAGACAGAATGACTCACTTCGGTAGTCTTGAGAAGGGTTCCATTTTTAAAGAAGCATAGGTTGTGGTCCAGCACTTTATAAAGTCTTGCTTGAGTGGGGGAGAAGTAAGCATATTCTTAAATCCCTTCCTTTGTCAGTGGGAGAGAAGCAAGCACATGCTTAACCGCTTCCTTTGATATTGTTGTGACATATATAAAAGTGATTCTCTTTTTGCTAGACTGCACCTATAACATGCGACAGAGGGCTTTGGTATATTGCTATCTGCTCTCTCCTGGTCTAGCCCTTCTAATTGGAGTGCAAATTAGCTATCATTTTGCTGACATACCCTTGAAAAATGGTGATGTTAAGTCAGTGGAGACAAAGATAAGAGTTGGCAAATTCCATGGATTGGTCTAATTTAAAATGAAATTTGTTTCTTTATAAAGTAGCTGGAATACTTTTACATACTTTCTGGAATGCAGTTGTTTGTAAAAAATAAAATAAAATTAGAACTGAATTCTTTGTCTTCCACAACCCATTTTATAGTTTGATTTGTTTGCTTTTTCATCTACATATTTGTCCGTATTGTAATATTGCAATGATATTTTAACTTGTTCAATGTATTTGTTGCTTTATGACTCGAGGAAAAAATGCTGGAGAAACAAGTGAATCTTGTTCACTTATCCACTGGCAACATGATCTTGCCTGAGTAAAAACAACAACAAAACTTTTGCTCAGTAAGGCAGGCGCTTCACCAAAGTTTGGAAAGAGGTGGTTTCACTTTCAAAGATTTTAATTCAACTTGCTTCAACATGAATGTTGCGGTATTTCTTTGGTGATGTAGACTGTGACTGCACTGCTGTTAAGTGCTGTTGTACTGTCTTGGTTTTCTTTCATGTCACATGTCATTGTAAACTCTTAACTAGCTGCTGCTCATTCTTGCCCTAGGGACTTTTTTGGCATCATTGCTCTCCAGGTTTCTCCCATGTTAAATCATGTGAAGTCTCCAGGCAAAGTTTGTTAATTTCTGTGAACTTTCACTACTCTAGCAGTTGGTCATTCCCTATGTGTGACTTCAGCTACACTTATTCAGTTCACTTATACAGGCAGATTGTAAGGGTATGATGAGATCAGTTCAAACAACTTCAGGCATAGTACAGCATCACTTGCTGCTTTGCCCCAAAACTTGTTGAACTGCAAATTCACAAGTTGGTACTCTGTTAATTAATTTTCGCAGTACATCAGGAGTCTGTATTACCTTGTTCTCCTATGTCTCTATACATTGCTTAACTATTCGGAAATGAGAAGGTGAAATTTCTAAATTCATTAAATGAAATGAAATTGAAATTAGATTAATTGAAATTAAATGAATTGAATTGAAATTGAATGAATTGAAATTGAAATTAAATGAAATTAATTAGAAATTTTTAATGAAATTTCACATTTCATTAGAAATGACTTTCTCCTGGAAAGATTGTGCTGCTCTTCCTATGTAGGGCAATTTTTCTATGTTTGGGCTGCAGTCGTTCTTATCCAACTGTGGCAAAAGGAAACAAAGAATCTTTCTGTTGACTTAAACTGTGGGTTGTTAATTCATGCTTCTTTATTATATTTATGCTCTAGAAAAAAAAGATAATCATGTGGCTCCCTTCTTTTATTTATTTAATAGATTTATATACACCTTGGAAGTACCAATAAATATTTTCAGGGTGGTTGACATGACAAGAGTAAAGAAATTAAATAAGAAAAATACACAATAAAACAATCACAATTAGTAAACCAGCAGATTCAAAATAGCAGCATAAAACAGAACTCTTCAGATGTTAAAAGGGAAAATAACAAGGTCTTCACCCAGTGTCAGAAAGACATTAACATAGGTATCACGCAAGTTTCCCTGGGGACAGAATTCTCTGAGAGCTGCACCTGAGAATGCCATCTTTCTCCCCAGTCGCCACCTATCTCACTCACCTCCAGATGGCATGGGCAGCTGGAGGAGGGCCTCTCGGTGCCTAAAGATATTTTTAGATTTTCATTTCTAACTCCTTCTCTGGAATGACTTTTGGGTTAGTAACCACCCTTAAAACATCACCTCAGTAAAATTGGCATTATAAAATAATAAGCTGTACCAGAATGGGCAAGTTGTGGCCCTCCAAAAGTTTTGTCCTACAGCTTCCATCAGCCCTAGCCAGCATAGTCAATGGTGGGGGATGATGGGAATTGTAGGCCAAAACAACCGGAGGGCCACAAGTTGCCCATCCCTGGGCTATACTATACAATAAAATGTATTGTACACTAAATTACAATTCCTTATCTGGTTCATTTAGTCCATTAAAATCTGGCTCCCACAAGACATTCTTACAGTGTTTTGAGGAAAGTCTTAAGGCTGAGTTTGACTCTGCATCAGAACAGTTGTGGGGCAGCTATTGAGATCACCTATCTACAGTGGCGAAAAAAAGTTTGTGAACCCCATAGGTTTGTCACATATTTTCAACCTAAAATGTTATTAGATCTTAATCTAACCCCATAATCCTAGATAAAGAACAATAGATAACCTGAGTAAACAAATGACACACGAACATGATGCTTTTTCAACATTTATTTATCCACAACTGATTCAGCATTCAATATCCATGTGTGAAAAAGTATGTGAACCTTTAGATTCAGTACTTGGTGGCACCCCCTTGAGCAGCAATGACTTCAAGTAAGTGTTTCCTATAACTGTTGGTCAGGAATTTTGGCCCATTCCTCCTTACAGAACTGCTTCGGCTCTGTGACATTTGAGGGCTTCCTTTCGTGAACAGCTCACTTCAGGTCCTGCCACATTTTGATGGGGTGTAGGTCCAGACTTTAGCTAGTCCATTCTAAAACCCGGAAATTCTTCTTCCGCAGCCATTCTTTTGTAGATGTGCTTGTATGTTTAGGATCATTGTTATGTTGCATGACACACTTTTGGTTCAGCTCCAGCTCATGAATGGATGGCCAAAAAGTTCTACCTTTGACTTGTCTGTCCAGAGAATGTTGTTCCAGAAGTCTTTGGGATCATCTATGTGATCTTTGGCGAACTTCAGATGGGTAGCAGTGTTCTTATTAGAGAGCAGTGGTGCCCTCCTGGCTATCCTTGCATGAACACCATTCTTGTTCAGTCTTTTTGTGATTTTTAAGTCATGAACACTCACATTATCCAAGGCGAGAGTGGCCTGCAGATCCTTGAATATTACTTTGGGGTTCTTTTTTACTTCCTAAATGATATGATGGTTTGTTCTTAGAGAGATTTTGGTAGGACAACTACTCCTGGATAGAGTGTGGTCTTGAACCTTCTCCATTTGTAGACTATCTGTCTGACAGTGGATTAGTGGAGCCCCAAATCCTTAGAAATTGTTTTGTAACTCTTTCTAGACTGATGAGCAGCAATAACTGCTTTTCTGAGGTCCTCAGAGATGTCTTTTGATCATGCCATGATGTGTCTCCATACAACCGTATGGGGAAGACAAAACTCACAAAGTTTCTGATCCTTTTATAGAGTGGGGCCTCCCAAACTCACCCCTGGAGATCTACCTCATTACTTAAACACATGATTGTAATTATTCCCTTTAATTGAGCTGATGCAACCAGGGGTTCACTTACTTTTGCACATACCCTGACTCTTAAGTACTCATTGTTTGCCTAATGTATACATCATTTTATTTCACAAGACACGGAATCGGTTAATATAAACACTATTGGATATTTAGAAAAGGACTAGGTTTAATTCATGAAGGCTATCATGATAAAACTATGGAATTTCCGTAATTATCGTTAGGGTTCACAAACTTTTTCTAACCACTGTACATGCTTTTGGGCCCTGTAGGTTTTCAGGAGGCAAGTTTAAATGTTTGTTTAGGCAAGTTTTTAGCAGGTTGAGGTTACTTAATTCATTGCATGAATTCTGGATTGTTTGGGTTATCATGCTTTCATGCATATTGTGGATTATTCTTGCCAACCCCTTTAAGCTTTTGGAAAAGTGGAATATTATAGTAATTAATAGGGACAGTGCAGAAGCTGGAACTTTACCTAATTGTGTTCTTGCTGGCCCTCCACTGTACATCACACACAAGCATGCCTACGTACTATCTTTCTTTGTGTCAGGAATGTGTTCTCTTGCTTATCTTGTGCAGCAGGTGCTGTTGTATAGCTGGCAGGCCCCTCCCATTCATTTTCTATTTGTCCTAGGCTTCCGAAATTGTTTTTCTTGAAAGCCCTTCAACCTGGCCCTTGACACTGTAGATGCAATTTGGGGCTTCCAAATGCAGGCACAAATAAATATGTACACTAATTGGAGCCACTTAACAGTCCATCTGATGTCTGGGCACAGTTTAAGTAGCTAGATGTTATATGAGCTATGCAGTGCACCTGTGACCCATGATGGATGATGCTTCTGCCAAATTGGACACAACAGATCCTGAAGCTGTGTGCAAAGAAAACCATAAATTTTTCATTACTTTTGGGTTGAGGAGTATATACATTTTCCTGAAGGAATTACTTACAAAATATGAGGCCCTATTGGAAAAATGAAAAATGCATATTCTTAATCTTAATATGAATTTGCATACATTCTCACTCCCTGCCCCCACCACATGTACCACCATGCTTACTTATACACACATAATTTTCAATGTATATATGAAAACATAAAGAACGATGGATGAACTTGGTCTATGGATTGTCATAAAAGCTTTTAATGAAATTACTATTTTTGTGTGTAAAATATCCCCTTTGACTTTTGCACCCAAACATTTGTCTCCAAATAGTTCATTGCTGAATGTGTGTTTGTTTTGATGTGGAAAAAAATATGTATTTGTTTTTATTTACAGAGGGACGAGTGGATGACCTTAGATTTTATGTCTGTGAAAACACTGTCTTCAGCATCACTGAAGGCTGAAAAGCTGAAGGAAAAATTATTGGAGCAACAGAAAGCCCAAGCAAATGAACAGGTGGGTTAGGTTATTAATGAATACATCACTCAAATAAACTAACCATTGTTGTAAGGTTACTGTGCTTCTTAGTTCCCAAAGCCAAATTTTAAATTTCTTCAATTAGCAGCCTTACATTTTGGGACCAGGTCTCTCCTAAGAGCCAGGACTTGACTACTAATGTGTGTTCTGTTTTGGCTGGTTGATTCCTGTGGGGAGCAGGACCCTTGGGGACTGATGGAAGCCGTGCAAAGGCAAAGAAGAGGTGATGGGACAGTCTCCTGTAGCCAGGGCTCTGTACTAGTGGCTGGGGAACAGCCACAAGTAGAACATGGGGAGCAAGCACAGGAAATTGCCCAGCTACAGGATCTGCAGGACTGTGGATACTTTCCAGATAGCAGGCAGATTGTTCCAAAACACCACCAGAACAGAACTGGGCTCTGGGCACAAGCCCTGACAATTGCCTCAAACCCTCCCTCTGGATGAAAAGTGTATCTCTTGAGCAGTATAATGTATTGCCCCCATGCTAGTGGAATGGATTGCTAGTGCATCAGGAACGAGTGGTTCCTGGAAAAAAATGGAAACAACAGGCAATACTCGTTTCTGGAATGGGGCAGATAATGGCCTATTAATAAGATTGCTTTGCTGACCTGCTCTGTTCTGGAAATGAATGTTTCTGCTCACTTCCATGTTTAGTTCAGGAACTACTAGTTCCTGTTGTAATAGTGCAATAGAACTAGTGGAGGCATAGCAGCAGTATAGATAATGCCCCTTAAAAGAACCATGAACTGGTCTTTTGCTGTTCTTGTAGTCTTAGGTGAGGGAGAAGACATGTGCAGCTTGTGAGGTGGCTTGTTAAGGGCTTGAGCTGCTAATTCTTGCAGGTCTGCTGCTTCACCAGAATCTGGGCTTCAAAGGTAATTTTTTTAAAAAACCAAAACATATGCTCCTAAAAACATATCTTTGGGATCTAGCTTGAGTGTGTGTTTATGTATTTAACAGGGCCCCCCCAAAAAAAACTTGGGATATTCTATAAAGTTTACTGTCAGTTGTTACTCTGCAAAGGAAATGCTTGGTGTTTGAACTTTCATTTGACAGGCAACCTTTGACTCCCTACATTTAAAAAAAATGTTCCTCAAACAAATTAGTTGCATAATATTGATTATGTGCCTGTTCTATTAATGTTGACTTTTCATTGTTAGCCCTAAGATATAGTATTCACGTAATGGAGTGACAGAAGTATTAACAACGTAGTCTGTATCCTGAATCTTTGAAGGAAGCCAAAGGTTCATTTACCTGTTATCAGAATTTTTCGTTCTTGAGAAGAAGCCACACAGTAGAATTTGTGTTTTATTTAATGCACTATATGTTTTCAGGGGAAAAAACCCTCTTCATTTTCAGTTGAGTTAGGGAGCAATCTTATGGCCCCTAGACAGTGTCAGCAGGGGGCATAGGATATTTTGGATTCCTGGATCCTGGAATCTGCACTCCAACCCCCCTCCTCCTCACAGCTGGTGCAGAAGGAACTGCGCCAGCTGCCTCTCCGAGGTCAGGAACGCAACCTCAGAGAAGGGGAAAAGGGGGCATTCTGGTGGGTAGGGAGGCTGGTACACAAGCTATCCTGAGGCCTTTTCAGCCTTCTTCCCTCACCCTCTGAAACACCCCAGGTAGACAAGCAAAAAAGCCCTTCTAGCGAAAATGCAGAGCTGGAAGAGCAGGGAGGCAGAGATTGTCTCCTCCACGCCTCCTGTTCTGCACTGGATGACCGTAAATCTCCGAGTTCAGAGGCTTATGGTTATTGCAATACAATTGCACCCATAGGAAATTTTATACTTTAAAATATTATGTAAAAATGCATGGTTGAAGAAAACAAGTTGAAGCACAAAGTTTATAAAGGACACAATAGAACAGATAGTTTTGATACTTACAGAGAATTATTAAAGATGTAACTAATATCAAAGAGAATTTGTTGAGAGATAAAGGGAACTTCCATGAAATTGCGATTGACTTTCCCCCCTCAAATAGTTGCTGATTTCTGAAAGAGAGCTCAACCCCTACTGGAAGGAAGGTGGCACAGGCTTACCACCACAAGAGGGAATGCCATCAACAAAAGGTAAGATCATCTTTCTATAAAGATGACTGTGTGACTGTCTCTCTTCTGTGTAACCCCTCATTAATGCTAAAGGAAAACTAAATTAATATTTGCATGCAAGTTCCAATATGATCGCTAGATTAAAATAGTAGCACATAGCTTTGCAGAATATTTTTTAACTTTTTCTTTTTTTTTGTAATCTCCCATGGCTTGACCTTCAGTTTCTACAACAGAATTCTTCATTTTGAACTAATTAAAAAAAGAACCTGATTGTACCAGGACATGATAAATTATTGTCATCCCATTTGGTCTCTTTCATTCCATTACACAAATTACAGCTCTAAAAAATTCAGCTGCTGAACTCTGTGAATCCCATTTTAAATGAAGTGCATTAAGGATGCAGTTGGTGGAGAACATTATTTATGTAACCTTTTTCACTTCACATCTTCCTCTTCTAGGGTTATTTTGTCTATTTATGGCGAGAGCAAATGAAAAAATATTTTTCAGCATGTTGCTGAAAATGTCACACACTATTGTGTGCTGAATTAGAGGTTGCCATAAAAGGTTTATAGGAGTCTCAAATCCCAATTTACCAGCAGACAAACAGCTTGAGACCCTCTAAAGCCAGAACTAGATGTTACGCTCATTAAATGGCAGCTTCCAAAATGAGTTCCTCCATGTTGAGTTCTTCCTATCATGGAGATACCCATCATAGGTTAATCCCTCCTGCTGCTCAGAACTTTCCATTCTCCTCTCTCCCTATAAGATTTAGGCAGACTTTACTTGTGTTGTGACATCACATGTGTTTCCCCACCCTTTTTCCATTGGCTGCCACTGGTGGTGGTGGTAAATGTGCTTGCTTGCTTGCTTATTTATTTATTTATTTATTGCATTTATACCCCGCCTTTTTTCCTCTTGCAAGGAACCCAAGGCGGCTTACATTATCCTCCTCCTCTCCATTTTATCCTCACAACAACAACCCTGTGAGGTGGGTTGGGCTGAGAGTCTGTGACTGGCCCAAAGTCACCCAGTGAGCTTCCATGGCTGAGTGGAGACTAGAACCCGGATCTCCCAGCTCCTAGTCCAACACTCTCACCACTACACCACACTGGCTTAAATGTTACGGGGTTTGGGAGAAGAGAACTCATTACAAGGCTGCTGTTTTCAGCAATAGCTCTGAATCAGGCATTACATCGAGCACAATGCTAGCTCAGTAACTCTCCTGGATGCCTATGAAGATAATATTCAGGGGAATAAGGTAGAATAGAGTCTCATAATTGCCAAAAACATTAGGCCGCAAGTTCTGTACTTGGGGAGGTGGAAGGAAGGGAATAGTTATGTGTGTGAGAGCTCAATTTGTAGATGTACACCTAAAAAACTGTAGAGTGTGAAATGACACTCAGACTTACTGCCTTCCATGGTGATCATTACTCTTTCTACATATTTGTCAAGTGAACACTTGGTAACAATCTTCGTTTTAAGCCAGTTCACTGAATATGCTAGAATAATGATTGGCATGAAGTCTGTTAATTCTGATCTGTATATGACACTTTCAGGGCCAATATTCTCTTTAAGAAAAGAGAGGTGGGCTGCGTTGCCAAATAAGTGTAAGAACATGAGTTCAAACTGGAGAACAGTGCCAGCGTTAAGTGTATTTCTGGCTGAGCTAACATATGTTATGTGCGTGACGCACAACATATGCAGTTCGTAATAAGGTTGTGATATTAACTTGTAGTATGCAAATATCACATTTAATTACTTTGTTTTGTAGTGACAGCAGTAGAAGATGGTGGGTTAAGTTGGCTGAAGAAATCCTACCAAAGGATGAAGGAGCAATCTGAGAGAGAGAAACGAGATTTGGAAGAAATTATAGCTGAAAGATATGGGGTAAGTGCTGAAAGGAGACTGTATTATACCATCAGCTGTTTGATGTGGGTAGATAGCAGGGGAACTGAATCCAGCCTCCCACAACAAATTCAGCACCCCACAACTAAATCCAGTACCACACAACAATTCTCTTCTTGAAGAGCTAGATGTCATAATTGCTGACTTTTCTAACAGAGGTTATGCATGTGAACCCTGGATAGCTGGATAGTGGGATAAACTATGTAACTGGCTCAGGCCTTACAATTTGACTAGTATCCCTGAATGGCTTTCTGCATGTCAGAGCAGTTCATTACTATGGAAACTAATAATTAGTTAGTTTCAGTAGAATCACATGTGGCTAGGATTAATCCAGTATCCTCTAGAGATGAAAGATCAAAGCTGCAATCCTATGGAGTTTACTTTCGAGTATCTCCTGTTAAAATTGGTGGGATTTCTGAGTAAATATGCTTAGGACTGGAGCACATGTCCACCAGACAAAAAAGAAAAAAGAGTTTTGCTGGCAGTACCCTGATGTGATGAATATAATGTTAGCCTTGTCTGAGGAGACTTGGGTTCAGATCCCTGCTCAAGCTGTGAATCTCACTAAAGGCGCATGTTTAGACAGAAAAAAGCCCTACAACTCCCAGCATTCCCTAGCCAGTCATGCCAGTCTAAAAATGCATAGGATTGTGCCCTAAGTGATGTAGGGGCCATTACTATCTATGTGCCAAATCTACACAGGACTGTTTTGAAGATAAAATGGCGGGTGGGGGGCGGGGAGGGCAACCATGGGTAAGGGTGCCAAGGATAGGGAAAAGTGTAATTTAACATTTTTTGCATGACGTGTTATCAGACTTGTATAAACCATGACCATTTCAAATGGAGCTCATTTAAAACCTGACATAGCAGATTTTCTCTCATGTGCTTAGTTCTCAATAGCTGCTTAATACTAAATCACAATGTGCTTTTCCTTTTTCTTGCAGTCAGTGGAGCTATTTCAGTCAAGGCTAGAAGAAGCTGAGAAAGCTGCAGTCCTAAAAGAAAATGATTATAGAAGAGGCTGGCAAAAATTTAAATATTCAGGAAATGAATGTAGTATGAGACAGAGGGAGGAAAAGGAGAAGCAAGATGAAAGCGGTGTAGAGAAGTGTGCATTTAAGGAGCGACCTAAGGAGAGATATAATAAAGAGTATTCCCAAGAACAAAGAAGTTATAGGAGAGACATACCAACAGAAGATAAAGAACCAAGGCATAATAATAAAGAATCTGCCATAAAAGACTTTTCTTCTAGAACTGCAAAGCCTTCTTACCAAATAAGAAATTATGAGAAACCTTTTTTGAGCCCTTTGAAAGCTACATTTTTGAAACCTAATGACGATGGGGACCAAGAAGACAAACTACAGAGTACTTCGTCCCGATTACATAGTCCTAGTTCTTTGAGTCGTGGTTTCAGAAAACCTGGTGATTCTGATGTTATCCCAAGATGGCGCAAAGCACAACCGATGAAAGAAAATGAAAAAGCAATCCTAGATGAGAAACCACTCAACAATGAAATGGCTGTTCCCAGTGGGGAGGAAGATACAAGAGAGAAACAGGAAGAGATGCCAGAAGGAGCCTTGGAAATAAAGGAGCCACTGGACAATAAATCATCATATCCTGGGTATTTAGGGATTTTATATCTTGATGGTGGGAAGGTCTTGGTTATATTTGCAAGAGGTATAAACATGAAGTCTACTTTTTAGGATTGTGACCTTATTTTATTTATAATCACTTTTCTGCCTGGAGAAATCTCCCAAGGTGATTTACAATTTCTAAGAGTTGTACAAATTATAAGAAAGGTAAATATTACCTAATTTCTTTTCTCACACACACACACACACACACGTGCGCGCGCGTATGCATACGCGCACACGCACACACAGTGCTGGGGCTCAAGTCAGCCTGGAAACATATTGCCACTGAAGTCCTTTCCTCTAATCCCTAATGCATAGAGACTCCACTGGCTGAAAGGAACTTTCATATATTTTTACTCCATATTTCAAAAGCTGAGAGCTGGCATCGAAAGCAAATTAAACTGGAGCTAAACATAAGGGTGCTTGAAATTATGTTCTGTGCACAGGTTTGTCCATAGTGGGGTTAGGCTTGTCTGCCCAGCTTCAAGCCCACCTGCCTTCCATACATTTGCAATTGGGCCTACGTGCATAAAGGTGCCTGGTTACTTCTTGGATAGAAACAAAAGCAACAAAGGGAAAGAAGAGACATCAAAAATACATAGGAAATGATTTATATTGTCCAAAATGTTTTATGTCTTGTGACTCTTCTTCAAGGACAACTGTTTTAACCTGAATAGTTTAAACCAGTTGCCCCTGAAGAAGAGTAGCAGGACTTGAGGTTTGTTGTGCCAAATAAATCCCTTGCAGTGCACTTTTGAGGTCTCCTTTTTCTCCTTGCCACCCCACCCCCTGCTACTCCTTCAATAGGACACAAGAGATTAAGGCCCAGTTTGCAAGTAATTACTAACTATGGGGCTGTTTGCACGACATCACAGCCCACCGTGGGTTATTTAACCCATGGTGAGGTCATGGCGTGTGCAGCCACCTTTTTGAATATGTGATTCCTGCTCAGGGGTTGTCATGTCATGTGAACCCAGTAAACATGGGTTATGTGAGGGTTAAACAAGCTTTGTATAACCCATGGTCTGTTCTAGGGTTATGTGTTGTGGCTCATCTGAATCTGGTCTTAGGGTTTGTTGTGGAGGGACAAACCCTAAGAGTTTTAACCCATGTTTTGTTGTTGAATTAAAATTCTCGGTTGTTCCTCAACAATCCAGAGTTCTGGGTTCACACATTGCATCCAACGACCCAGGAATGGGGCAGGTGTTCTTCAGTTGTTTATGAGAGCTGACTGAAAGTTGAAGTGGTGAATGCACAGGAGGCAGTGCACTCACTTGCTCCAGTGCAGCCCTGCGAATTCATGGGTTGAACAATCTATGAATTGGCATTATGTGCGAACCAAGTCAGTAACTGATAATCGTTTTAGGAAGCCGACTAATTCAGCACAAAATGAATGTGTACAGGATGATGCCGGTGGATCCTGTCCAACTCTGATCTTTGATCTTCCTCTTCCTTTGGGGGAAGAAATCCACAAAACCTTAGTTGTTGGTTTTAAAAGCTATTAACTTTGATATAAACTTTACATCTTGGTAGCATGTTCTTTCATTTTATTTCATTTGTATGCAGACAACATGCTTTGCTTTTCAACTTGAATGGCAATAGAGTGTGGCTGTACACCGCTAAATAGATTTTTTTAAAAAAATCTGCCCATGAGAGGGGATGTGGAGTAAAGTGTTTCTGATTCTTCAGAGTTAATGGCGTTACATAGATGCAAAGTTGATGATACCACTTTACTTGGAAGGCTGAAACACTTTTGTGCTGCATTTATGATGCACATTTTAACAAAGTGGGATTGATGAGTGATTGATTCACTCAACCACTTTCTTCCCCATCATGAAGTAACATTTGCATTCTTCTTGTGGTGCAGTCCATAAGGAAGTATTGAGAAGAGAACTTGAGATGTATTGGGTACCCCTACTATAAATGCTTGGGAAGCTTGGTTTTGGCCTTGAGGAGCTTTCAAAAATGATGTGAATCTGCCTTAAGTGCCCTAACCTTGCACACCCTTACTATTTTACATAGTTCATTTTGAAATACTGTCCAGCAGAATTTATATAAGAATTATAAATAAAAATAAACTTTGGAAGAAAATAGCTAAAGATATTGCTACAGTGGGCAGTATCTAATACCGCTGCTGCACTTCCACTAGTTCCATTATGCCTGTGGGACCCAAGCCTAGACAACAGGAACTTGCGCTCCCTAAAGCAACCCTGGAAACACGTGCAAATGCTTGTTTCTGGAATTTTATTAGCCCAGTATTTATTTTATTTTCTAAGTTTTTTTCATCTTTATGAAGTTCTGTAGAGCAAAAACAAGAACAACACACACACATCCTCATGACCTGGGTACTCTTACACATGCAGATAACAACTATACATGCGTGCAATAATACATCCCATACTTAATTTATTAATGATTCATTGCAAGAGTATTTCTTACATTAAGCGCTTATAAAATCTGATATATTTCTTAAAACGTAACCTTCATCGTAAACATGTGTGTCTTAAAAAGTAATAGTGGCTTTTCAGGAGAAGATGGTCTGTGTTTTTCAAGCTTTTCCTTTTCCTTGATGTAATGGGCGATGATGCCACATCAGATTGTCCTATGAGATCTGCTGATTGGAGTACTCAATACAAGAGGGCTCAGGAGCACACTTCATTTTACCTTTCATGTAAAAGTCCTAGATTCAGGGTTTAAGTTTGAGTTTTGACTACAGATGCATCCTAATCTTGAGTGCATTAATCTCTCCTATCAAAATGTAGATTAACTAATTTGCTGGAGGATTACATGAATATATAACAGAGGTGCGGAACCTGTGGCTTTCCAGATGTTATTAGGCTGGGTGGAGTTTGATGGGAGTCTAAAAACATCTGGAGGGCCACAGGTTCTCCACACCTGCTAAATAACATAGTTTGAAGCTAAGGAAGTACAAGAGGTGCCCTGCAGAAAAATGTTGTGGTGTATCCATGGTGTGCGCATGTGTGTTACCTGAATCTGTGGCTCAGTGAGCTGAAAAAGGAAAAATTAGCAACAAAGGCAGGAATCCTGGCTCTAATTTGCGACTTCATGTTTAATTTTTAAAAAACTTTTAATAGTGTATCTAGTCTGCAGGCAAGCTAATGGAACATAAGGCTTTTGTGTGCAATTGAGTGGTAGATTTGGCCAAGGAGGAGATCCGAGGGGACAATTTAAGTAGATTGATCTCTGCTGCAGCCTTGGAATCTAAACCCGCCTCAGCCCACGTCTGATCTGCCATATTAAGAGTGGACTATATTGCAGAGCTGTCCTAATCTTCTCTCTCTCAGCACAGCCACCCAACCTCATAAAATGAATGAATAATAAAACCTGCCTAATAGGTTTAGTTAGTCTAATGCATCTGGACAGCACTGCAGGGTAGTTGCAAACCACTCAGAACTTGACTTATAGTATTCAGCATGAACTACATTGCGGGGATGTCATGTGCTAGTCTTTCCCAGCCATATTCAGGTTGGAAGTCACCCTTCCAACCTGAACAATGGGGACAATAACCTGCATTTTCCCTTATTCTGCATGCTGATTGCTTTGTGTGTGTTCAACCAGATCTATTTCCGAGGATGAGAATCCCCATATTCTTAGTGATGAGGAAATGAACAAACTGGGAGCCAAGATCGTAAAAGCGGAATTGATGGGGAACAAGGTATGTGAAATAAGAATTGAATGCATTTATTTTATCACTATATATTTTAACTCACTGCTTTAGTCCAAAGAGAGATCATTATTCAAATGATCTGGGAGCCCTGAAGACATCAGATAATTAAACCCATTTACCGAAATATACCTTTAATTCCTTTAGAAGCCACTTCAGAATTGTCTTCATTATTTAAAACTGATTTGAATTTGGTACACACAGCAGCAGGATTCAAGAGCTTTGGATGCGTATAATAAAACATGGTACTGACTTTATAGGTTTGTATGGTGATTCTTGAGATGTAAAACACAGAGAGAAAATATTGTAACAGAAGATGCATTTGATGTTTAAAAGAAGTTAGTACAACTACTTTCAGCAGTATTTGTTCTCTTCAAAGGATTTAGCTGCAAAACTTCAGTCTCGGCTTGACAATGCACGTAAGCTAAAAGACAGTGGAGCACAGATTCAAGCTAGAGAGTCTAAGAGGGAGGTAAGGAAACAACATTATCTTGTATTTTGTTTTGGATGCTGATACAAAAGCAGCAGTGACAGATGTGTAGCACCTAGAACTGTGACACTGTTAAATATATTTGTTAGCGTTGGCAGAGAGTACCTACAAAACAATTGAGATTCACGCTGTGTGCTAGGATATTATCCTGTGAAGGGAAGCTGTGAAAACTTTTTAAAGACACAGTTCAGTGTAGCAAATACTTAGAATTATAGCATGTTTGAATAACTTTATACAATTGGCATGTGTGGCTGCATATCTTCTGTGTTTGAGAATACATGATGTTCTTACTATGCCTTCTGTGCATACGAAGCTTTGCAGCAAATAATGTGTGTCTGTGGTTTTTTTTGTCCATTGTATTTAATAGTTCTCATCTTATTCTTTGGCATCAATCTACTTTTTAGAAGTGCAGACTTTTTGGTTGTCTTAAGCTTCCTTAAAATCTTTGAACCACCACTTGCACCATCCTTTCAGGCAGTTTTACAGTGGAGTGTTAATATACATTTAAATGCTTCACTTTATTGATAAGGTACTTAAGAATGTGATATTTTTCAGCCCTCTTCATTGCTATGTTCCCTGTCAAATGTAAACATTATAGAACTCCTGAATCTTTGAATACACATAAAGAATGTGAGCCAAGTGAACTAAAGATATGGCCATGGGTAAACAGGAAGTCAGTAACAAGATGCTTTGGAAACAAAAATAATTGGCAATCTAGGACATGTTTATTAGTTTCCCTGCATTCACACTCTAATTATAGCAATATCTAGTGTGTCTGTGTTGCACCTAAACTTTGTGTAGAAAAGTAACTATAAATCATCCTAATTATAGTATTGTTAGCTCTTGAGTTTTAATGTAAGAAAATATTCATTTTGCTCTCAAGGGTGCTGGATTGCTTGTGCTCGAATTCAGTGAGGTTGGCATTAAGATACTTTGGGGTTATAACTTAGTCTGGGAAGAACCCTGTAATCACAAGGCATTATGATTAATTGTTAAGCTGTTTTGAGCAAATGCTTGCTTACCCCCTTCCCAACATAGAGAAAGAATATTTGAGGTTCATAGAACATTGGGTAGTTATGTAAGTATAACATTGGTCAAGTTATGTAAGTATGTGGGTAAATCTAGATGGACAGCATTAACAAGAGAGCCATATATCTGTGCCAATTGAAGTAGTACATCTTCTTGGCTAAAGGAACCCTACCCAGATACCTTTCGGTTCCTGAGGATTTATGCCACATGTACAATATCATGCTCTTGAATTCTAAATGCATTCATTCCACATTCATTATGCAAGTTCTGATTTTTTATATATAACCTTAGAGAGAGAAAAAGTCAGTTAGATCAGTTAAATACATTAATTCCAAAAGAAGCATTTGATCTCCCAAGGAACTCCACAATTTTAATATTAAAATTCCTATGATGACCTACTAGTTAACTCACAATGCTCTTGTGGTTTTTGAGTTCAATACTTGAATTCAGTGAGCTACAGTTTTAAGCAGTCCCATTTTTTAATTTTTGGATCAGTATGCAAGAAACAAAAATCACCTGACTCCAGTGTGATTGTTCCAGAATGTTTTTAAAAAATTAATGCTGTGTATAAGCCAGTCTTCCCCAACCTGGTCCCTCCAGATGTGTTGGCCTGAAACTTCCAACATGCCCCAACCAGGTTGAGGAAGGCAAGTATAAGCTGTAAGAAGGAAATAAATTGAATGAAAACCACAAAACACATAACAGCCCTCTCTGGAAAAAGTTATATTGGAATCCTGAAGAGAATAGCTATATTTTTATATTTTATGTATTTATGCATGCTTATTTCTTTAAAATAGAGAGGTACATACTTGGAAAGAAGAATGCTCGGTGCACTTAATAGCCATTTCAGAACATAATCACTCTGGGATCCTAGCTTACTGTGCTATTGACAATACTTTTGTAAAATTATGGTTACGTATCTAAAGATTTGAAGGAGAGAACATTCTCCTCTTTCCTTTACAGATTCTAGCATACATAATGGCATCTGAAATGTTTCTCTGGCTGCAGCAACTCATCTTGTGTTGCTTCAGCTCGGTACAGAATTTATCTTACAGGAATTACAAAATCAAATTAACACAGAGAATGCTTGTCACAGACCTGAAGGGAAGTTTCAAAATTTCTGATAGCTTTCTCTCTCCAAATGAAGCTGTAGGGTAGGGGGTCAAATAATGGAGCCAGTATCTTAGCCATGGGATTTTGCATTGTCTGCTTGGAATGAATCTGCCTCATCCCACCTTAATGGAAGAGAAGGCAGCCTTCTCAGACCTGGTGCCTTGGTTGGTGCCAATGTCATGCTGGCTGGGGATGGTGGGGGCTATAGTCCAACTCATTTGGAGGGTACCAGGTTGGGGAAGGCTGAGTTAAGGGATAAGTCTCCACCAGTTTTAATTGTGGTTAAGGCTCAGTAGCTTACTTAGGATGCAATGCTATGCACACTTTCAAGAGAGTAAGTTCCACTGAACTCAATTGGGCTTTGTAGACATGCATTAGATTGATCGGATAACCAGCTTCAAACCCTGGGTCATCAAGGAACTTGGTTACATTTAACTGTGGTTAAGAACTGTGGTTTACATAGTTAAAACGGGAGGGAGGAATTTGCTTTGGGGAGGGAGTGTGCTCTTCTGCAGCCCACTCCCAGTCTCTTAAACATGCTTAAAAGATCAGCCCTGATGGATCTGAACCAGCCCTATGTGTCCTCTGTGCCACATTGAGCAGTTAAATGTCTGCCTGTTCTACTTTTAGAAGCTACAAATGCAACAAACATAATAATGGGTAAGGTTTTTTCATTTATGTTCATGTTGACTAGGACAATGTCACCTTGTACCATTACGTGGACATTTAATTTCAAGACACAATAAATGACTTCCTCAGAGCTACAGCAGGAACCAACAGTAGGACAGACAATTATTACAGTTAAGTGGGGCACAGGTTCTGATTCAAATAATGCAGCAATTACTGTAGGTTATGTTCAATATCCTCTTCTTGTTGGAAGGAAATGACAGGAGCAGTTATAAAGTTAAACATCCTACAAGGTGCTCAAAGTTTATTTAAGCACCATAATAGAGACTCAGGTTAAATATATACTACAAGTTGAAAAAGGTAAGAGGTAAAGTAGAGGCATAGGGGAAGAAAGTATTATTTAAATGGAAGAAGCAATGGCAGATGAGCTCTTTGTCTGCTAGCGCAACAAAATGCATAATAAGGCAGGCAAACTATGAAATTTGACAAGTAACCTGTCAAAGATATACAGATAAGAATATAAATTATTTTATGAAACTGGGTGCCTGCCAAAGAGTTTCTGGGGCTAAATCATCTTAAGAAAGCTGTTCTTGCTCACCATCTAGGTCTGTAGAACACTACAATGAATAGGTATAACTGGTCTCTACCCCTAAGGGGCTTTCAGTCTTAAAACAGACACAGGAGACAATAGAAGAAGGGGAAATGGAGGCATGGGGAAGCAGGTGAAGAATATGTGTATTTTAATTACACATACTTTGGCTTAGTTACAATAAGGTATAGGGACTAGGGGAATGATCCAAAGCGTTCCTGGAAAGGTGAGTTTAGAGGAAAGAATTAAGAAAATAAGAGAGGTGGTTGCATAGAAGTTCCAGGCATGAGGGTCAATGAGTAGATTTGTTTTGTGAAGCAGATGACCTAAACTAAAAGGCATTCTGCAGGTAACTAGCATGATTGCAAAAAAGGTGTTCACGTTCTTTACAGGAAAATGTTCTGTGCTGTTTTTTTTGCAGAAGACATTAATAAGGAAATTATACGGGAAGTTTTATTACAAATGATAAATCTTGAGTAATTGAGCTATAAACACAAGAAATACTGTTGAGAACAGTTTGTCTGTTGTATTATTACGTTACTAATGTTGTAGGCAAAAGTGAACTTTATTTTTTCCATGTCTCTAATTTTTGAGGTTCTTTTAGATTGTCCTTTCTTTCAGTCACTCCTTTTATATCTGAACTGAGTGCTGCCCTGACTACTTTCTATGTTGTCTTTGGTTTTCGTCAGTCGGTAGTATTCTTTGAAAAATCCTGTGGTGGGGAACACAACTCTCTAGAACTGCACGCCTTTATGTCATATGGACTACCTGTTCCTATATGAGCCTCTCTGGCTTGTAAGATCATCTTCAGGGGCCATGTTCAGAGTACCCCCACCTTCAGAGGTGTGGTGGGTGGTGATAAGACAGGGCCTTTTTGGAAATTGTACTTTTAAGTCTTGAATTCTCTTCCCTTTGTCCAACATCAGGCTCTGTCTTTCTTTTTTTAGAAGGGCATTGACAATGCTGCACTTTTTAAATGAGGGTTGATGCTTGCTGCAGCTACTGAACTAAATACATTGGTTGTGTGTTATCTGTTTAATTTTGTTGCAATTTTCTATTGGTGGTTTTTATATTGCTTAGCCACCTTGGTGACCGTTGTGATTGAGAGGCAGAATATAAACACTTTAATACCACTTTTGTCTAAACATACTCATGGAAGCTACAGGACTACAAGTGCAACTTCCCTATCTGGAGGCACTTCTAAAACTTTGGGTGGGATCCAAAGAGCCTTCAGAGGTTAGGTGGATAGATACATGGGTAGATACAGGGCCTTATTGGCCATTACACCTTGGCTGTGGAATTCCTTTTCCTGTAAAGTTTTTTTAGCCCCCTCATTCCTGGCCTTCCAGTGCTTTTTTTTTCAAAAAAATTTTGGCTCAGAGGAATTTTAGGATGGGGTAGATCTAGAGCAGGAGTGAACAATTTGTGCCCATCCAGACGTTTTAGCCTACAGCTCCCATGATCCCTCACCACTGGCTATGCTGGCTAGGGCTGATGGGAGTCATAGCCCTCCAGATGTTTTGGCCTACAAGTTCCCTACCCCCTGCTCTAGGGGGTTGATTTGTCTGCATCTGCAGTGCTTCTGTTCTGCTGACATTATTTATCTCTCTCCTGTTTTGGTTATTCTTTTGTAATTGCTTTATTGTACTTTTAAGGTATATTTGTCGTGTTTTGGTTTTGTTAGCTGCTTTGGGTGTTTGTTTTAAACAGAAAAGTGGGATACAGGATTTAAAAAATAAATATTTTAGGTGTACTCATGCACTTGGGTATACCCAGTGGGATTTTTCTTCTTCTTTTGAGCAATAGATCTTCCCCTCCCTGACATTATCACCAAAGACTTTTCAGACTATCCTCAGTTTCAAAGGAGGTTTGACATGTAGCATGGATCACTGCTTTTTGAGATACACTAGTCCAAAGTTCTCTAGGACATGGTGGAGTAAATCACAAGTTGTTCTTTTGAAATACTACTTCATGAATGATGGCCATGCCATGCTACTCTAATGATTTGTTAAAAGAGGTAGGGCTTTTTTTAAGTACTAGTAACTTATTTAATCCAAGAGAAATTTCTAAACACAGTCTCCAGGAAAATAGTGTTGACAGAACTGACTTCACATCCTTGGGGTTCAGTGGATGGGTACATGCATGTAAAATAAGCAACCCAGTACCAAATCTTGGATGATGCCAGACAACTAATAACAGATGCTCTGCAGCCTGTACATCCAGTTGCAAATCTTTTCCCGCTCACTGTAATAGCCCTGTTCAGACATTACGGCAGTGTCCTGTGGCAAATCATGGGTTAATTAACCCACGAATTGCATGGACCCTCAAATGCGGCATTTGCAAGTTGTTAATGAAAACAGGAAGTGACTTGTGTGCAGCTTGGGCGCAGCACATATCCACACAATTCATGGGTTAATTAACCCACGATTTGCCGCCAGACACTAGCGTTATGTCTGAACAGGACCAGTGTCTAATATTTGCCAGATTTCTTGCAAGGCAGAGAACAAACATGAAGAGAAACATTTCATATTAGCAAAACTAGAGATTAATTTGGGATGGTGTACTAGGTAAAGAAAGGAAAAAGTCACTAGAAGCCAAATTGGGTGGTGTTACCGCAAAGTAAAGTTCCATCTTCAGATGGTTGATACTCCTCTGCCTCCGGTTGTAGAATGTGGATCCAGACTAAGTTAGTTGCATTTGGGCCCTGTTAAAATCAGTCACTTAATCATGACTAAATTTTCCCATTGATTTCACTGGGATCTTAATGTGACTAACTTTTTGTCTAAATCCACTGCATAAGCATTTTGAAAACATGGTTCTGAAAGTAATCAAAGCATATGGAAATACCCTGCCAAGTGAAATTCGTTGGACCCCAACACTTCACTGCTTCAGACTGTTGGTATGAACATAGCTATTCAAAAAGCCTTTTTGACGGAATGCTCTCTTAGTATATATATTTTTGTTTAATGTTATCTCCATTTTTATTGTTGTTGCCAGAAATTGATTGTTGTCGTTGGTTTATTATGCTAATATTGGGGTTTTAAAATTGTTTTTAGGAAGGGTGGATATGATACATGTTTTCAAATAATGTACGATTTTCTATTTGTTAGCTAGCTAGGGTTCCTTTTTTGGAAATGGCAAGATATATGTTTTTAGGTGTGTGTTTTTAAGAACTATGACTTTCTTAGAAATTGTATAGATAATAACGCAATGCTAAAATCAACTTACACTGCAAAAAATTGTTGTAATTATCTATGCTCTCTATGATATCTTGTTACTAGCATGCCAACAACTTACAAAACTCAAAGGTGAGAAAAATACAAGAGCCTATATATGTTTACACAGGAATAAGTGTCACTGAATTCAACTGAGCAAGATGAGGGAACCGAGGAAAAGGAGCAAGCATTGCACTGATAGTCCGAAGAGAAAGCAAAATAGCAGAAATTAAGAACATTTTGTTACACAGATCCCATTCTTAAAAAAAGAAGCAGCAGCAGATATATTTTTACATGATATCTCTGTCTCTGAAAATCGCCATTATTGGAAGCACAGATGAGGAGGAGAAGCCACCTCTCATTCATAAAGGACATTAGGAACCCTCAGTTTTTTACACCATAAGCCATTCAGCCAGCAGATCTGTACTATGGGTCAAACAAGCAAAACTCATTGCCCCCAAAATACATCATCCAGCAACAAATGAAACAATCCTGTTACTTAATCAAGTCTCTACATTTTGTGAGTTAGAAATATTCCGGCATGCACGTGTACCCACTGGTGTATGTGTA
Source organism: Heloderma suspectum (assembly GCF_057233095.1). Classification (NCBI taxonomy): domain Eukaryota; kingdom Metazoa; phylum Chordata; class Lepidosauria; order Squamata; family Helodermatidae; genus Heloderma; species Heloderma suspectum. The sequence continues at coordinate 29,765,151 of NC_139460.1, read as the reverse complement.
TGATCATATAGTAATATTTCATTAATGTTTAATTCTTTAAAAAAAAGCACCAAGATTGTGGGAAGAACAGCACTAATCTTTAGAAATAGGGGAGGGAGCAGACTGTATGTGTATTTTTGTTTTATGCTCCTTCTCCTTTTGTTAGAAACAGACGTCTTTGATGCTTGGCTTCCGAAAGAGGCATTTTGCTTATTCTGAGGTTTATCCTTTGGTTTCCTTTGGATCTACATGCAGCTCAATTTACCTAGCATTTACTGAAGCCAGCACACCCTTCTATTTAAATGGTCGATAGCCTGTGCAAACGTACCTGGAAGTATGCCCTTTGGGACTTACTTCTGAGAAAACATGCACAGGACTGGGCAGTTAGATTATAAGCCTGTTATATTTGGGGGGAAAAGGGGAGGCTGTAAATGTGTCAATATTAAAAGATCCTGTACTGCCCCCCCCCCCTTTCTGGTTTCCCTGGAAAGAGTAAGCACCAAATTAGATGTGATGTTAAATGCAGGGAAAGGGTTAGCATCCCCCAGTGTCAGTCCTGATTGCACACACCCCTCCCCCATTACCGCATGAGTCTGCTCTGAGTAGGGATGTTGGCGAAATCAGCAACAAATTCAAATGAGTTCAGATTTCTATGAATTTGTCGTGTGTGTTCTGCAATGAACTGGCTTTTCCCAAGTTGTGTGGATTCCACTGACTTGCAGGCTGGATTTTTACTTTTGGGGGAGATTTGGGCAAATTTGCACTTGTGCTAGTACACATTAGTATAAGTGCGAATTAACACAAGTGTAACGAAATTCTCGTACATCCCTAATAAAAATAAAAATCCATCAATGAGCGGATGATGGAACAGAAGATGCCTCACAATCCATGAATGGATTTAACAAAATCCATACATCTCTAATTCTGAGCAGTGACTCATGTAGAGATGCAAAGGGCAGCCTCATCCAAGGGTAGGTATCTCTCCCTCATGAAAAGAGCCTTCAGTGTGGCTCTTTTCCCTTCCTGTGGAATTTCCTGCCTTTGGAGGGCAAGCAGACACCACCTTTGTGTTCCTTCCAGCGCCTCCTGAAGATGTTGTTATTTCGATAGGCCTTCCTTCCGTGACCAGCCACAGTTTATTAAATTCCACCTTATTGGGATTTGTCTTTAAAAAAAATGTTTTAACTCTTTTAACCTGGTGTTTTATTCTTTTACCTTGTTGTTCACCGCTCTGAAATCTTTTGATGTGGAACAGTATATAAATATTGTAAATAATAAATGTCTCTAACTGACATGATTGGATCATCCAAACGACAGCTGATGCACGTAGGCTGCTAAACTACGTGACTCCAGTGGAGGCTGATGGGAAGGCGGCAAAGCCAGAGCAGTGAGTCATGCAGAGATACAACAGGCACCCTCCTTTGTGCCTTTGGGCTCACAGGAGACTTATTTAATGAATTTGATGACACATGGTGTTGCAGTGAATTGCAGCAGAATCCTGCAGGATAGTATTCTATATTATGAACCATAGGCGAGAGCTTGTGCAAGTGTGTGATTCCTAGACCACTGATAATATATGACTCTACCTCTGTATCATGGAAATAGGTTTTTTTCAGAGAGTAAACCAGGCAAGAATATCAGACAACACTGGAAAACCATTACAGAGTCTTAGAAATTACTAAATTAGATGGTTTGCAAGCAGTATGTTTCAGGTCCCTGGGCCAAACTGTAGTGCACTTTTGTTCTCTCTAAAAGAGCTCCATTAAACTTGGAAGCTTGTACACTTGTAAGCCAAAGTTAGTTCATTACCAAACAGTTATCAGCTTTTGCACTGCTTGTTACTACCATTTCAAGAGGCACATACCATATGTGAAGATGGAGAGGGCTATAAAATCAACATTTGTGGCCCGTTTTCAAAACTATACATTAATTAAACATGAATTGATACGTCCCTGATTCAGTGTGATACAATTAGGAATGCTTACATTTTGAAAAGTCATTATAAAAAAAGCTCGTCAGTATAACAGTATGTGTAATTGGTGTTCTAAGGTTCATTAGTCAGTGGTCTCCAGAACGTAAGGAAAAAAAAATTCATGAAAGTAATTACACAGTTTAAGATGAGTAATTAAGCTATGCTCCTTCCGAAGATGTTTGGCTTTTAGCCAACACATCTGTGTGTGTGTGTGTGTGTGTGTGTGTATGATCTTTCAATTAACTGCACAGTTTGTAATAAGTGCATAGTTAAGTCTGTTTAGCTGACGGCAGCCTGACAGCTGAGGACAGTGAAATTCTCTGTATGGCCAGCAACAGTTCCCATTTCCCTGCATCATTTAGATAATGACCTTGCTTCTGTTAGTTTTTGTGTTACTATGGCTCCACTGCCTGGTTTATGTTTTGGGCCATGTGTGTTTCTGTAACTTCTCATGGTCAATTACTATTGACTGTTTTTTTCTGCCCTTACCTGCTGGCTAGATGGTTGACTGTGCTTTTTTATTACCTTTGCAGATTTTGTGAGCTGACATGAAGGACATTTTTGGCAAGGCACGGTAGAAATCTTTAAAAAATGAATGTGGCCTAAAGAACAATAACCAGCCTTTTTTTTTTTTAACTTCTCTGCCTAGAGATAATTTATACTCACCAAAAGCACTTAGGCCAGTGGCTGTTTGCAAGCATATTGTAAAGACTATGGGCTGGTTCACACGATTGCCTCAGACTACCATACAACCGTCGCATAAGCCTCCCTTGCTGGGTTTGCACAACACGATAAGTCATGGTGCCTGCCCCGCACAGCTTGAGTATTCAAAAGAGAGGCAGGCATGCACCACAACCCACCGTGACTTAAATAAGCCATGGTGGGCTGTGGTGATCATGCAAACCTGGTCAGTAGCTTATTTAAGCCACGGTGGCTTGTTTAAACTGTGGTGATCGTGTGAACTGAGTCAGTCTGAAATAGGATGCCATCCCTTTCAGAGTATAGGCCTTTGCTGGCTAAGCAACTCAGGAACCATAGATCAACTTTCCTCAATCTGCTCCCCTGCTGATGTTTTGGACTACAATTCCCATCATTACCAATACTGTCTGGGGATGATGGGAATTATAACCAAGCACATCTGGAGGGTGCCAGGTTGGAGAAGGCTGCTGTAGATGGTATTTATTGGCTTGAGCAGACAAGGCGGTAAGGCAATGTATCCATAGGGAAACCTTCATTCTACTAGCTTGTGATAGCAGAGTTGCCATAGCTGCAGTCCCAAGGCTAGTACTGAGAGCCTGTTTGGATTTGCATGCTGTAGCTGAACTGAGAGTCTACAGACTTCCTTGGCCCTTAACAACCTGCCCTTGTGCCTGCTGTTACCTATATTGTAGTCCTGAAGCTGTCTCAACAGGGGTGCTCCAGTTCAGAGCTCCAGCTAGCCTGAAAGAGAATCCTTGTAGGACTCATAGAGGGGAGGGAGGAAAGGAAAAAGGAAGCCCCTTTCCCACCCTGTGCCATGTGGTGCTGCAGGGCTCAGGAATCTGAGTGCTTTTTCGCTTGGAGAAGGAGTATTCTGCAGAGTTGGAAAGGGAAAAGGTGTCCTTCCCTTATAGTTCAGGGAAAGGGAGTTTTTGTTTTAACCTCATGACATGCATCTCCCCAAACATAATCCCTACCTCCAAGGTACAATAAGTTGCTAGGGACTCAAAGCAGACCCACCCACCGACACCTTTTTTTCAGTAAACACATGCAGCATTCTGTAGGTCCTGGAAGTTACTGAACATGGATCATTGTTGGGTTGTTTTGCAGGTTTAAACTTTCCCCCCTATTTTCTTTTAAATTTGCAAACTAATATATTTCAGCATACTCAGGGAACCCTATGAGTATGCAGAAACCGCTACCTTATTTTGGGCTGTCCTGTTTTTCTTCCTGTCTGATAGGCACAGGATCACCCAAGTTTGGTATTAAGGAAGGATGATATAGCTAAGTCTGTGAACAGAAATTGTATGCATTATTCTAGATGATCTAGCTGTTAAAAGTAGCCAAATTAGTTTCTTTATCTAAATGTTGATATTATCATTTATAATGGCTTCGTGATATCACGCCTGGATAAATTTTGTTTAGCTCTTGGTGGAGAACTAAAGTTATCTTTGCATCATATTGAGCTCATGCAATATGCATCTGCCCATTAACTCAGGTTTTAAAAAAATGAATTTCTTTTTGAGCACCAATATTTCCCTCCTCCGATCCCTGTGTTATAGGGACTTGCAATTTTTATAATGTACTTTAACCATTAAATATTGAGGAGGAGTTCCAGTTTAATAGTTGGTGACCTCAAGTTGTCAGGCTTCTGTCAACTCTCTGTGCTCAGCTGCTCAGAGTCAACTGGCTGCTTTTCACATTAAACTGTGTGCATTGTGGGGCCCTTTCATTTTCTGCTGTTAAATTATGGAGCAGTCTACCTCTCTTGAGGCTGCAAAAATTGCTCCCTAGGATTGTATTTTACTTAACATGCCATCCTTTGAGAGTCTAGTTTTGGTCTTCCTGGATTGTAATGCATTAATTGGTGAGAGGGAGAGAGACTACTATACAATCTCAGCAATTCAGTTGACCTGCAGGATATACACAACACTTGAATAACCAGTTATTTGGGTAATCAAATACTCTATTTGCATATGTTTTCATTGATATGGGCAACACAATGAATGTAGATGATCTAAACTTGGATATCCATCTATTCCAGTGCCTGAGACAGTAAGACTAGATCAGATGTTATTTGCTTTGAACTGAAATCCTTATTTAAACTAATTTTAAATTGTATATTACAATTAGTAAGTATACAATCACAACTTGTATACTTCGGGCAGTTTCAGATGCTGGATCCCTGAAAACCATGCTTTTGGAAACTGGGAGCTGGACAGGGGAGCTCTTCGCTCCCATGGAACTCTTACCCTGCCTCCTTCCCTTCCTGGTGTTAACAGTTGTTTCATGTTACGTGTATGCCATTGCAAACTATGGTGAAATCCAAACTAAGATTCATAGTAAACATGGTTTCAGTCTCTGGTTTGCACTGATGCACATATATGAAACATTGCTTAAAACTCAGAAGGGAGGAAGAAAATTGGGCAGGGGAAAGGAGCACACATCCCTGTAGGTGGCAAATACCTTAGAATTCATGATTTGCAAGCATTGCATATGCACCATCCCAATATGTTTACGGGGTACTATATTCAGTGTCATATTATTGGCATATAGACTCTGTTGCACTTCAGATACTTCACAGTTACTTACCTTGTGGCTTCTTTTAAGGATTATTCTGTACCTGGGTTAGCAAACTGTCACTACTGAAGAAGGAGTCTTACCTCGAATTGTCCTAATCAAGTGTGGGTGGTGGTCTGATGACTGGGCTGATAGTAGAGAAGGTAGTAACATATAGTATGAGTTCATATTAACAATATCTTGTAATGCTTTTTTACAAATATTTTAGCTGTTTCTAACTGAGCAAAAGGGGCCAGCTTTTCATCCAATAATGGAATAAATCTCCTTGATTTGTGTTGTCTTTAAAAGCAGCAATCTTTCTGAAACGTTATACGCCCACATCTAGATTTGTGTGTAGATATGAGAACCGGGTTTTATATTTGTAGTCTTGCCCTATGCAACTTATATACCTAAATCTGTGCAGAGCCTCTTTGACACTTAAAGATTCACCAGTTTGCAGGGATTCATTCCCTTCCGAGGCTCTGTGTCCAGTATCACTTTCATTTCTAAGGTGTTTTCCTTAAATCTCTAGTGAAATAGGATGCTGTAAAGTTGTATTAAAAAGTCTATCCAACGTGATAGATCTGAAGTTGGATAATTCATCCTTCTAAGAAGCGACACAGCTGAGGACTATTACGAAAGAAGTCAAATGATTGTTTGTTTCATTAAAAGAACACACATGCATGACCATCATTCCAAAGTGATAATATGTACCAGTCAGTGTGTGCTGGGGGCTTCACATGTACGTGTGCATGCACACACAGCACTACTAGCAGGACCTGTAGTTTGTCTGCTGCCACTAACAAGTTGGGAAAGCTTTTTCTACTCATAAGTAAGCAGGACTAAATCACTTAGCAGCTTCCTCCCTAGGCTTTGCCCTCTTTTTCTGGCAGGGAAAATCTCTTATCTTTGATGAGTATGTGGTTGGGGATAAGAGCTTTTTCTTTCTAAGTCCTGAGAAAGGCAACCATTTTCAGTGCTCTACAGGGAAAAGCTCTTATCTCTGATGAGCTACTGATCAGAGATAAGAGATTTTCCCTGCTGGAGAAACGAGGCAGAGCCTAGGAAGAAGCTGGTGGGTGGGTTAGCTGGGCTGTGGGGGGTGCCAGACCGGGAGCAGCCAAGTGGAGCAGGTTATGTACCGCTAATCTAAAGAAATATAATTTTGCAGTTAAGAGCATAAGAGGAGTCATGCTGGATCAGTCCTAGGGTCCATCTAGTCCAGCATTATGCTCACTCAGTAGCCAACCAACTGTTGACCGGGAACCCACAAGCAGGACATGAGTGCAACAGCATCTTCCCACCCATGTTCCCCAGCAACTGGTATGCGTAGGCTCACTGCCTCTGGAACTGAAGGTAGCACATAGCCATCAGGGCTAGTAGCCGTTAATAGCCTTTTCCTCCAGGAATTTGTCCAACCCCCTTTTAAAGCTATCCAAATTGGTGGCCATCACTACATGTTGTGGTAGTGAATTCCATAGTTTAACTATGTGTTGTGTGAAGAAGTACTTCCTTTTATCTGTCCTGAATCTCCCACCACAGGGGTGATCCAGTAAATATTGTTTCCTTGAACTTCCAAAAGGCTTTTGACAAAGTCCCTCATCAAAGACTCCTGAGCAAACTTAGCAGTCATGAATAAGAGGACAGGTCCTCTTATGGATCAGTAACTGGTTAAAGAACAGAAATCAGAGAGTAGGAATAAATGGTAAATTCTTCCAATAGAGTGAAGTCAGTCGTGGGGTCCCACATGGACCTGTATTGGGACCAGTGCTTTTCAACTTGTTCATAAATGATCTGGAGTGAGGAGTGAAGTGGCCAAATTTGCTGATGACACCAAATTATTTAGGGTGGTTAAAAAAAAAGGGATTGTGCAGAGCTCCAAAAGGATCTCTCCAAACTGGGAGAGTGGGCATCCAGAAGGCAAATGCAGTTCAGTGTAAGCAAGTGTAAAGTGATGCACGTTGGGGCAAAAAATCCCAACTTCAAGTATAGCCTGATGGGATCCAAACTAGCAGTGACCAACCAGGAAAGAGAACTTGGGGTCGTGATGGAGAGCTCAATGAAGATGTCAATCCAGTGTGCGGCCGCTGTAAAAAAGGCAAACTCCATGTTAGGCATAAGTAGAAAAGGAATTGGGAATAAAACTGCCAACATCAAACTGCCCCTATACAAATCTATAGTGCGGCCACACTTGGAATGCAGTTCTGGTCACCACACCTAAAAAAAGTTATTGTTGAGCTGGAAAAAGTGCAGAAAGGGCAACTAAAATGATCAAGGTGCTGGAGCATCTCCTCTGAGAGAAGGTTATAACAGCTAGGATTGTTTAGCTTGGAAAAAAGGAGGGTAAGGGGAGACATGATAGAGGTCTACAAAATTATGCAAGGTGTGGAGGATGTGGATAGGGAAACATTTTCTCTCTCAAAATACTAGAGCCTAGGGGTCAACCTATGAAGCTAAGTGGTGGGAGATTCAGGACAGATAAAAGGAAGTACTTCACACAGTGCATAGTTAAACTATGGAATGTGCTACCACAGGATATAGTATGGCCACCATTTTGGATGGCTTTAAAGGGGGGTTGGACAACTTCCTGGAAGAAAAGGCTATCAGTGGCTACTAGTCCTGATGGCTATGTGCTACCTCCAGTGCCAGAGGCAGTGAGCCTGTGTACACCAGTTGCTGGGGAACATGGGTGGGAGGATGCTGTTGCACTCATGGCCTGCTTGTGGGTTCCCAATCGATAGCTGGTTGGCCACTGTGTGAACAGAATCCTGGTCTAGATGGACCCTTGGTCTGATACAGCATGGCTCTTCTTATGTTCTTATGGGACTTGATTTAAAACAATAATTTAAACCTGCATTTTTAATGTGATCTAAATAGCTTTGATTTAAATCAGTCTACTCTGCATACATTATTTAAATAGTCATTACAGCAACCCTGTCAGATAAGTCAGTATTACCCCTATATTGTAGTTAAAAGGCTGAGAGTGGCTTGTGAAAGTCATCCAGAACTTCACAGCAAAAGTGAAATTTGAGCTACTAGGAACCAGGGCTTCCTAGTTCACAGCTATATCTCTTAGGCTGCAGTCTTATGCACACTAACCTGGGCATAAGTCCCTTTGAACACAGTGAGAATTATGTCTGAGTAAGCATGAATAGGTTTATGTTGTTGTTGTTCAGTCGTTCAGTCGTGTCCGACTCTTCGTGACCCCATGGACCATAGCACGCCAGGCCTTCCTGTCCTGCGCTCTCTCCCGGAGTGTGCTCAAGTTCATATTCATTGCATTGGTGATACTATCTAGCCATCTCATCCTCTGCCGTCCCCTTCTCCTTTTGCCTTCAGTCTTTCCCAGCATCAGGGTCTTTTCCAGAGAGTTTTCTCTTCGCATTAGGTGGCCAAAATATTTGAGCTTCAGTATCTGTCCTTCCAATGAGCACTCAGGGTTGATTTCCTTTAGGATTGACTGATTGGACATCCTTGCAGTCCAGGGGACTCCTAAGAGTCTTCTCCAGCACCACAGTTCGAAAGCATCAATTCTTCGGCGCTCAGCCTTCCTTATAGTCCAGCTCTCACAGCCATACATTACTACTGGGAAAACCATAGCTTTGATTAGACGGACCTTTGTCGGCAAGGTGATGTCTCTGCTTCTTACTATGCTGTCTAAGTGTGCCATAGCTTTCCTCCCAAGGAGCAAGCGTCTTTTAATTTCATGGCTACAGTCACCATCTGCGGTGATCTTGGAGCCCCAGAAAGTAAAATCTGTCACTGCTTCCATTTCTTCCCCTTCTATATGCCAGGAAGTGATGGGGCCAGATGCCATGATCTTCGTTTTTGTAATGTTGAGTTTCAAACCAGCTTTTTGCACTCTCCTCTTTCACCCTCAACAAGAGGCTCTTTAGATCCTCTTCGCTTTCTGCCATTAGGGTGGTATCGTCTGCATATCTGAGGTTGTTGATAATTCTCCCAGCAATCTTAATTCCGACCTGTGATTCATCCAGCCCAGCATTTCTCATGATGTACTCTGCATATAAGTTAAATAAGCAGGGTGACAATATGCAGCCTTGTCGTACTCCTTTCCCAATTTTGAACCAATTGGTTGTTCCATGTCCGGTTCTTACTGTTGCTTCTTGACCCTTGTACAGGTTTCTCAGGAGACAGGTAAGGTGGTCTGGTATTCCCATCACTTTCAGAATTTACCACAGTTTGTTGTGATCCACACAATCAAAGGCTTGAGCGTAGTCAATGAAGCAGAAATAGACGTTTTTCTGGAATTCTCTTGCTTTCTCCATGATCCAGCGAATGTTGGTGATTTGATCTCTAGTTCCTCTGCCTCTTCGAAACCCAGCTTGTACTTCCGGTAGTTATCGGTTCGCATACTGCTGAAGCCTAGCTTGTAGGATTTTGAGCATCACCTTGCTGGCATGTGAAATGAGCGCAATTGTGCGGTAGTTTGAACACTCTTTGGCGTTGCCGTTCTTTGGAATTGGAATGTAAACTGACCTTTTCCAGTCTTGCGGCCATTGTTGAGTGTTCCAAATTTGTTGGCATATTGAATGCAGCACTTTAACAGCATCATCCTTTAGGATTTTAAATAGCTCAACTGGAATACTGTCATCTCCACTAGCTTTGTTGTTAGTAATGCTTCCTAAGGCCCACTTGACTTCACTCTCGAGGATGTCCGGCTCAAGTTCAGTGACCGCACTCTCATGGCTATCAGGGACATTCAGATCTTTCCTGTATAGTTCTTCTGTGTATTCTTGCCACCTCTTCTTAATCTCATCTGCTTCTGTTAGGTCCCTGCCTTCTTTGTCCTTTATCATGCCCGTCTTTGCACAAAACGTTCCCTTGAGATCTCCAATTTTCTTGAAGAGATCTCTAGTCTTTCCCATTCTGTTGTTTTCCTCGATTTCTTTGCATTGTTCATTTAAGAAGGCCTTCTTGTCTCTCCTTGCTATTCTCTGGAACTCTGCATTCAGTTGGATAGATCTTCCCCTTTCTCCCTTGCTTTTCGCTTCCCTTCTTTCGTGAGCTACTTGTAAAGCCTCATCAGACAGCCACTTTGCTTTCTTGCACTTCTTTTTCTTTGGGATGGATTGAGTTGCTGCCTCCTGAACAATGTTACGGACCTCCGTCCATAGTTCCTCAGGCACTCTGTCTATCAGGTCTGATCCCTGAAATCTATTCCTCACCTCCACTGTATATTCAGAAGGGATATGATTTAGGTCATACCTGAATGGTTTAGTGGTTTTCCCTACGTTCTTCAATTTCAGCCGAAATTTTGCAACAAGAAGCTCATGATCTGAGCCACAGTCAGCTCCAGGCCTTGTTTTTACTGACTGTATAGAGCTTCTCCATCTTTGACTGCAAAGGACATAATCAATCTGATTTCGGTATTGACCATCTGGTGATGTCCATGTGTAGAGTCGTCTCTTGTGCTGTTGGAAAAGAGTGTTTGCTATGATCAGCATGTTCTCTTGGCAAAACTCTATTAGCTTTTGTCCTGCTTCATTTTGTACACCAAGGCCATGCCTGCCTGTTATCCCGGTGATTTCTTGACTTCCTACTTTAGCATTCCAATCCCCTATGATGAAGAGGACATCTTTTTTTGGTGTTAGTTCTAGAAGGTGTTGTAGGTCTTCATAGAACCCATCAACCTCAGCTTCTTCGGCCTCAGTGGTTGGGGCATAGACTTGAATTACTGTGATGCTGAATGGTTTGCCTTGGATTTGTACTGAGATCATTCTATCGTTTTTAAGATTGTACCCCAGTACTGCTTTTCCCACCTTTTTGTTGACTATGAGTGCTACTCCATTTCTTCTCAGGGATTCTTGCCTACAGTAGTAGATATGATGGTCACCTGAATTAAATTCGCCCATGCCTGTCCATTTTAGTTCGCTGCTTCCCAAGATGTCGATGTTCAATCTTGCCATCTCATGTTTGACCACCTCCAGCTTACCTTGATTCATTGATCTGACATTCCAGGTTCCTAAACAATATTGTTCTTTACAGCATCGGATTTTCTTTTCACCACCAGACACATCCACAGCTGAGTGTCCTTTCGGCTTTGGCCCAGCTGCTTCACGCTTTCTGGCGCTACTTGGAAATACCCTCTGCTCTTCCCCAGTAGTATATCGGACACCTTCCGACCTGAGGGGCTCATCTTCTGGCGTCATCTCTTTTAGCCTTGTGATACGTTCCATGGGGTTTTCTTGGCAAGGATACTGGAGTGGGTTGCCATTTCCTTCTCCAGTGGACTACATTTTGTCAGAACTCTCTGCCATGACCTGTCCGTCTTGGGTGGCCCTGCACGGCATAGCTTATGGCTTCACTGAGTTACGCAAGTCCCTTCGCCACAACAAGGCAGTGATCTTAAAGTGAATCTACACAGAGAAAAAGTGTAACAAGGTTATACAGAGCGTACCTTCAGAATTGCTGTCCAATTGTAACACAGAGCCTTTGTTTAGACATGTTTTGTGGTTTATTTGCACCAGCACGGAGTATCTAGAGGGCATGACAGGTCTGTTGCATCACATTTTTTTTCTTTTATATGCTGCCCAACAGCCGAGGCGCTCTTGGCAGTTCACAATAATTAAAACCATAAAATATAACACAATGAAAGATAAGACTTGGAGGGAGCAATCCTATTTGGATCGACAGTTGCCTCCAAGCCCAGGGGCAACCGCCTATCCAGTACAGGGTGGGAGGAGCGGTGAGGAGCAGATCTCCTCCCCACCACCCTGCTTTTGTTGCTAGACAGCCGATTTCAGCTGTCTAGCTGCAGGACCTCTGAGCACAGGAAGCGGCAGCCGGACAACACATAGGATGTGTCGTACCGGCATTTCCAACCTCCCAGCTCACCCCCTGGGAACGCCCTGTTTTCGCTGCTCCACGCTGCTCTTATGAGCGTGGAATGCAGGGCTGATCCACGCTGCCTACGAGGCAGCATGGGAGCGGGAGGTCAGTTCTCCAGGAACTGACCTATCCTATGGCTGTCTACCTGCTGACTAATGGCCATAGGATTGTGCCCTAAAAGTTTAAAAGTAGCATGTAAAACCAGAGTAAAACCCAATAGCAGTTACAACCCAGGTAAAGCCTGGGTGAAAAGGTGTGCTTTTAGGAGGTGCTTGAAACATACCACATTTTCTGCCTCCTGAACTGCACGGGGGAGGGTTTTCCAGAGGGTGGGTTCCACTACAGAGAAGACCCATTGTCGGGCTTCTTCACGGTGACATTCTTTTCATTTTGGAATGACTAGCAAGGCCATTTATTTATTTATTTCATTTCTATACCGCCCAATAGCCGAAGCCATTCCAGTGTTTCAGGGAGTTCGAGTACCTGAGAATAAGCAACTCCTGTAAAGTTTCACCAGACAGATACATGTATACTATAGACTCAAGATCTTATTTCTTTTTCCATATTATTGTTATTATTCTTGTGGTGGTGGTGATGATGATGTTGTCTTCTGGGCTCAATAGTATGCAGAATTATTGAAATATTTAATAATTGGAGATTGTCCAATAGCTGGAAATTGCCCAAAGGATTGCTTGTGAGCAGAAGGGGCAGTATAATAAAAAAGATGTTGTAAAAGGTTTGCCAAAGTAAAATCTAGGCTTAAACTTCTGAGTAAAGGAGGAGTAAGATTATTTGCTGATAAAAACGTAGCAGGAAGGAAAATGTGTAGATCAGGGGGAGGTTTCCACCCCTTTCTCTATTATTTCTGTGTAGCTTTTCCTGAAGAATATAATTAAGCCCTTAGAGCCCTGATGCTTTCATACCCACAGAACTTTCTTACTCTCTCAGAGCTTTCAGGGATAAGCTGTCATTATTGGTAGAGCAGATGTGAACTAGACACATTGTTTATTTGTCTGAAAATGGCTTGGAGAGAGATTTATATCATCATTTATCAAACTTGACAAAGTCAGTTTTAATGTGCCCAATTTTGATGACATTCCCCTTATTAGAGCTAATTTAGTCAATTAACATACAATAAGGTGCTGTTTTCTAATTACTGACTGAGAAGCTTATACCCTGTTCTCTTAATTTTTTAAGTATCTTTTTTCCGTATAAACTTGAAAATACTTTCCCCATTATTTGACATCCCAGTACTTAGGTCCGATGATATGTTACCCCGGGTCCCTGCAAACCGTGGAATGCAAATTGAAAAGCCAACCTCAGGAACCTCCCCTCTCCACAGCAGATTGTCTCTCCTTTTCGCTTGCCAGTAGCTTAGAACACACATATGCACAACTTAAGGTCTGTTTTAACCATGTTTGTAAACTGGTTGAAGCCATGGTTTCAAATTCTGGCTTATGTAGGGGGACATGGTAGGTGTTACTCTGCTTCCTTTGATGCTTTCAAGGAAGACCAGGGCAGACATACCTATAAGATGGATGCTTTACATCCTTTAAACCTGTGGAGGAACATTTCAGTTTCTCAGAGCACTCTGTAACTGACCTTAAAGTGGCCATTCTTGAGGAAAGGAACTTCAAAGGAAGACTAGAACAAGGAAGTGCTGAGTTACAGTTCATCAAAGAGGATCAATCCTATCTCCTGTGGTTTGAATCAGGATAAATGGTTGTTGATTTTAATCACAATACATGTGTTAATTAGCTTACCAATGCCAGGTGTTGTCATCACCAAAATCTGTTTTGTGAGTGGCCAGTGTTAATAACATAATTGCCTCTGTGCTGTATGCATTTCATTTTCCCTCTGACCATGCTGTTTACTGTCCCCCCACTCCCCAGCCATGTGAATGAGACTTGCAGCTCAAGATAATACTTCATACATCTTGATGAAGTGGTCTCTAGTCCACAAAAGTTTATGCATTAATATATTTGTTTTGTCTTTAAGGTGCCACAAGAGTTGTTATTGCTTATCCTTTAAAAACTATATAGAGTTATATGTGTGTTTGTGTCTGTTTAATAGATTTTCATAACCTCCTTTCTATTAAAACATTTCCAGGGCAGTTTACAGCTACCTAGGGTACCCAATATTTAGTGCAGGAGATCATACCAGGCAAACTTTATCCGCTATCTGGTAAAGGGGCTGTCTTCAATGAAAATTTCTAAGATGCTGTCACTGGAAAATTTCGCTTTGGAGAATTTGTTTTCATTTGTTTAGTCTTAAGTGGCAGGGTTAGCACAATACCAATTATTGACTCTTTAAATCAACAGATGACACCTGTTTCAATGTTTCCCTGTTTACTTATGTTCTCTGCCCCCCCCCCCTTTTGCACCTTGAATACAGACACCAGGCTTCCAAGAAGACAATGAAGTGATCCTTATCAGAACTGATAAGTCTGGTAGAGCATGGCCTGTTAATACTCCAGGAGATCTGCAGGAGCCCACAGGGAGAAGAAGGAAGAAGCAAACGGTATGTATAACAACAAGTCTTCTTTCACTTCTTATTAGAGTGTATTTCCAAAATGTATTTCCAAAATATGCATGTATGGTGGATAAAGAGCAAAATTGACCTTGAACTCCAAATACCATGTAAGAAAGTTATTACTCTATTTCTGGAATGCCATGAAATACACAGAAGGCTATCCTTCTCTGATGGCCACTGCAGAAGGGGAGACTCTATGCCAGCTGATCCAACAGCACGAATGAAGATAGTATCTGGGGTTCTTTTCTCATCTGGAAAAAAATAGACTTGTGCAGTCTATTTTGTAAAAATGTTAATCAGTGCTTTTGCTCCCAGGTATAAAATTATCAGCCTTTAAGGTACCTTTTCAATCATCTTTTGCAAAAGCCCATTGTGTTGATGGTGTCTAATGAGAAATCAGATAGCTTTCATGAATTCTCTGTTATATCACTTTGAGGTTATTTTGCTGAAATCAGGGCATTTTATAAAATTCCAGTGCTGATTTGGGGTAGCTGAATTTTATAAAGTTTTTAGATAGGATTCATTTCAAAATTGTTGGCAATCACACCAAATTAATAATTCATTTTCAGATCACTACTCACGTGGATAAGGAAAGGGTCCGGTATTTTCAGGATGATGATAATCTTAGCTTGAAGGATTTGGTCAGGAATGAAAAGATAAGAACAGCAGAGGATCAAAATAAGGTTTTCATGAGAATGGCATCAAAGGTAAGGCCTGATGTGTCTGAATTTATATTAAAATGGGAAGAACATTTCTAATATTAAAAACACACCTTACTTTCACATTTAAAAAAAAGCTGTTTGGCATAAAATGTTCCAAGGCATCTTCAAGTCTTTATGTGAGTACTGTAAGGTTGAGGAAACCTAGGTCACAACATGATTTGTTCAAATATAGGTTTTCATTTAACAAATATGTATGGACATGCATATGAATCACTTCTTCTGTCCTGTAGTGTTTGTGATTTAGCATGCACTTCTGACCATGGTCTGTAATTACCTTAAAGTGCAATCCTGTGCATGTTAGTTCAGAAGCAAGTCTCACTATGTTTAATGGAGTTTACTCCCAAGTAAATGTGCATAGAATTACAGACTTAGGGAGCAGTCCTATGGCCCCTAGACATTGTCTAAGAGCCCATAGGATAGTGGGAATGTCACCTTCCGAGGTCAGAGACAGTGCTTCGACCTCAGAAGGTGGAGTCAGAGATCCGATCCCTCTCCCCCATTCCTTAGTAGCCAGCGTGGAAAGAACCGTGCTGGCTGGCCTCCAAGGTTGGAAAAGAGGGCATTCTGGTAGGTGGGGAGGGGAGGAGACCAGAGAGGCCAGGATACAAGCTATCCTGAGCCTCTTCCAGCCTCCTTTCCTCCCCTTTTGAAGCGCCATCGCTAGATGGGCAAAAAAGCCCATATAGGAAAAAATGCAGGAATTGGGGGATGGAGAGGTGAAAATCACTTTCGCCACTCCTCCCCACTGCAGGCTTCAGATGGACAAGGCATTGGATACACAGAAGTGTCTGAGTCTGGAGGCTTCTGCCTCACAAGGGTGCAACCCATAGGTGTGTGCCCTAAATTTGTCTACAGTGATAGTTTTCAAATTTTGCTCCATGGAAACTTGAACTTAGATATATGTTACCTTGAAATACAGCTAATAATATTATAGTATAACCGTGTTAGCCTTACGTTTACAAATTCACGTGTTAAGTGTAGTTAACTACGTGGATCTGCTTGTTTAAGTGTTTTATCAGACTCAGAGCCTCCAGTTCCACTTAGCGCATCTGATGAAGTGGGTTGTAACCACGACAGCTCATGCTAATTTATTTAACAGTCTGAAAAACTGAAGTCTATATTTCTGCTACACTTAAAACTTGAACTTAAAATACAGTTTATCCAGTGAAAACTCTGAAAGATATAAGTGCCTGGCCTGGATGTGGGGTGAGTATGAAGGACCACATCTAGCCACATGTGATCCTCCTCCCCTCTGTTGGAAAACTAATAACATGCCACAAAAAGCTTATCTCATTCTTTTAGAGCTCTTATATGCAGTTGGTAAATGGTATACCGTAATGGCTCACATTGTCTGAAAGCATCCATTTTCTGAAAGCCCATCAAAAGAATAGTCAATGTAAACAAAATGGAAGTAGGAATTGAGGCCCCATTGTTCTAAAATAAGGATTGAGAAAAAGGGCTAAACTAGACAAGTACACACAAATGTATGGAACTCACCCTTAATGTCACCCCCCCTTTTTTTCTGAAAAAGCAGCTTCAGGAGGAAGTGATATGAAGCAGAGAAGTAGTGGATGCTTAACCCATTCTCAACCCGGTGCTTCTACACTTTTAATCACCCCAAGCTACTTTCTGCCTCCTTTTGTATGGATCTAAACAAATGATGTGAAGGCCAATACGCAGCCCTGTAGGGGAGGGAGAGAGCAGCTTGAGGGGGTCGTAAAGAACAGAGAAGCAAGTGGCAGGGAAAGTGATGACTCCACTCCCTCCTCCTCACTACCAGCTTGCCATCTTTAGATACTTATTTATTTATTTATTTATTTATTTCATTTCTATACCGCCCAATAGCTGAAGCTCTCTGGGCGGTTCACAAAAACTAAAACCAAACAACACACAATAAAACAATTTAAAATATATAGAACATTAAAACCACAACTTATTCTTATGAATAAGAAGCGGGGCAAGATAAGGAAAATTAAGTCTTTCCCCTTAGATCAATATGAAACAGCAAAATAAGATGGCAGGTGCCTCTGCCTCTCTCTCGCTCTGTGTGTGTGTGTGTGATAGATATATATGGAAGGTGTATGTTTCAGGTTTTAGGAATCAATAGAGTTTTACACTGGCTTTCTAGTACCTGCTACTTGAAAGAGGTCTTGACATTTTGGCCCTAGTAAAAGCCTTTAAAAAACCCTATATTTTCACAACAGCCTAGTGAGAGAAGGTAACTGGCCTAGGCCTTGTATTATGCTGCATAACTGAATGGGGATTTGAACCTAGGTTTGCCAGACCAACTCCAGTATACCATATGCTATACCATACTGGTTTTCAGTGTGTGCATATATTGTTATATAATCTTTAAAAGATGTATGAACGCTTTAGGTAAACTTCAGTATTGAAAGGTAGTGATTTAACATTTTTTTCTGTAGGAGCAGCATCTGAAGCCATTTTGTCATTTTTTATTAATGAAATGCACAGAATTGATACCCCCAATAATGACTCTCTCTTTGATGCTTTCATTTAGGAGAGCAATGAAAAATATATCAGTTAAAATGAATGTCATCTTCCTGAAATTGATGAAAGTCTAAAAATGATATTCTGCTTAGTATGTGAGAAAAGTGGCCCTTCAGTACTGTAGAGGACTTTCATTAATCTTTTTGACTGAAATGTTGGCTTTGGTGTGTCTGTATTACTTTAAAGCAGTGGCTTTTTTCCAAGAAATAAGTACCGTTGCAACTAGAAAACATTGAAATGTGATTTCTAATGTGCATTGAATATTATGCACATTGTATGGGAAACAACAATAAGATTATCTTCTGTTTTTAATTTGGGATATATTAAACCATTTATTTTACAAAGTTTTTTCTTCTTCCCCGAACTTGGAAATTCAATAATAAAATCACACTGAGGTCAGTCTCAATGTCTTTGCTTTCAACATGAAAGTCAACTAGATTTCACTTGTGTGTATAGCTGTCCAAACAGATGATTTTCAATCTGCATTATGCTCAGTAGAAAGTACAAGTAGAAATAAGAGATTATGAAGGTAGAAAGCACCTTGGAATGAAGCAATCTTGAAATAATTAATTTAAAAAGAGGGAGCCATAAGAATAGTTTATTATTTATTTTTATTATTAAATGTATTAATCGTCCATCTGGCTGGTCACCCAGCCACTCTGGGCAATGTACAACATACAATAAAACAGTTTAAAACAATAAAATTCTACAATAAAAACATTTTCTAAAATACCCTAACCCACCCCAAATGCCTGCCTGAACAACCACGTTTTTAATGCACGACGGAAGCTCATTAAAGAGGGGGCATGACAGAGTTCCCTAGGGAGGGAGTTCCACAGAGTGGGGGCCACCACAGAGAAGGCCCTCTCCCTCGTCCCCACCAGTCTAGCTGTCCTGGCTGATGGGACAGAGAGAAGGCCATCCGAGGCTGATCTTGTTAAGCGGCCTGTCTGGTGCTGCTGGAGGCGCTCCTTAAGATAGGCTGGGCCGGAGCCATATAGGGTTTAAAGGTCAAAACCAACACCTTGAATTTGGCCCGGAAAACAACTGGTAACCAGGCAACTCCTTCAGCACTGGAGTGATGTGATCTCGCCGGGGGCTGCCTTTAATCAGGCGAGCCGCCGCGTTCTGTACCAGCTGCAGTTTCTGAACCGTCTTCAAGGGTAACCCCACGTAGAGCGCATTACAGTAGTCTAAACGAGAGGAGACCAGGGCATGTACTACCGATGGGAGCAGATGGTCGGGAAGGAAGGGGCGCAGCCGCCGTATCAGATGGAGTTGATACAGCGCTGTCCGGCTCACAGCTGACACCTGAGCCTCCATGGACAGCTGGGAGTCCAAAATGACCCCCAGGCTGCGGACCTGGTCTTTCAAGGGTAGCCGTACCCCATTCAACACCAGGTCAACATCCCCCAGCCTCCTCTTGTCTCCCACCAAAAGTACCTCTGTCTTGTCAGGGTTCAGCTTCAGCTTATTCCTCCCCATCCAGCCACTCACCGTCTCCAGACATTTGGACAGGGATTCTACAGCCAACCTTGGTGAAGATTTGAATGAGAGGTAGAGCTGCGTGTCATCTGCTTATTGATGACACTACACCCCAAACCTCCTGATGATAGCCCCCAGCGGCTTCACATAGATGTTAAATAGCATCGGGGAGAGGATGGAACCCTGTGGCACCCCACAAGTAAGTGGCCACGGGTCCGAAACCTCCTCTCCCAGTGCTGTGAAATAAAAGGTGAAACAAAAGGTATTAGATTTTGGTATTAGATAGTGAAACAAAAGGTATTAGATTTTTAGAAAAGCAGGTTTTGACACACTTGGAAATGAAAAACCATGTACTATTTACAAGAGGAATTAAACAGGGGATCAAGAAGGGATGGACTTGGGCAAGTTTAGAATTGCTTGCAAATAGCTGCAAAGCTATTTTTCTTCAATATTTTTATATAATATAAGAAAATATAAGAAATATAAATATAAAATAGAAATAGAAATATAAGAAAATATTTTTCTTATATTTCTTCAGCAAAGGAGATGGTTACCTTGTCGTGGTGCTGGAGCTTGAGCACCTCAATGACGTCATGAGCTAAACCGTGAAGGGACACCCAAGACGGGTAGGTCATGGCGGAGAGGTCAGACTAAATACGATCCCTGGGGAAGGAAACGGCAACCCACCCCAGTATTCTTGCCATGAAAACTAAATGCATCAGTACAACCAGAGATATGTCGGTATACCATTGGAGGATGGGACTCCCAGGTCGGAAGATGGTCAAAATGCTACTGGGGAGGAACAGAGGATAAGTTCAACTAGCCCCAGATGTGATGACGCAGCTAGCTCAAAGCCGAAAGGACGGCTAGCAGCTGATGGTGCTGGTGGTGAACGACGAATCCGATGTTCTAAAGATCAACACACCATAGGAACCTGGAATGTAAGATCTATGAGCCAGGGCAAATTGGATGCGGTTATTGGGGAGATGTCAAGATTAAATATAGACATTTTGGGTGTCAGTGAACTGAAATGGACTGGAATGGGCCACTTCACATCAAATGACCACCAGATCTACTACTGTGGACAAGAGGACCACAGAAGAAATGGAGTAGCCTTCATAATTAATAATGAAGTGGCTAAAGCAGTGCTTGGATACAATCCAAAAAATGACAGAATTATCTCAATTCGAATTCAGGGTAAGCCATTTAACATCACAGTGATCCAAATATATGCCCCAACCACAGATGCTGAAGAAGCAGAAGTAGATAAGTTCTATGAGGATCTGCAGCACCTACTGGATAGTACGCCAAACAAAGATGTTATTTTCATTACAGGAGACTGGAATGCTAAGGTGGGTAGTCAAACGACACCTGGAATTACAGCAAGCATGGTCTGGGAGAACAAAATGAAGCAGGACATAGGCTGATAGAATTTTGCCAAGACAACTCACTGTGCATAACAAACACTTCCTTCCAACAACCTAAGAGACGACTTTATACATGGACTTCACCAGACGGTCGACACCGAAATCAGATTGACTACATCCTTTGTAGCCAAAGGTGGCGGACATCTATGCAGTTGGTAAAAACAAGACCTGGAGCTGATTGTAGTTCAGATCACGAACTTATTGCACAATTTAGAATCAGACTAAAGAGAATAGGGAAGACCCACAGATCAGTTAGATATGAGCTCATGAATATTCCTAATGAATATGCAGTGGACGTGAAGAATAGATTTAAGGGACTAGATTTAGTAGATAGGGTCCCGGAAGAACTATGGACAGAAGTTCGCAACATTGTTCAGGAGGCGGCAACAAAAAACGTCCCAAAGAAAAAGAATCAAGAAGGCAAGATGGCTGTCTGCTGAGACACTGGAAGCAGCCCAAGAAAGAAGGAAAGCAAAAGGCAACAGTGATAGGGGGAGATATGCCCAATTAAATGCAAAATTCCAGAGGTTAGCCAGAAGAGATAAGGAATTATTTTTAAACAAGCAATGTGCAGAAGCGGAAGAAGATAATAGAATAGGAAGGACAAGAGACCTCTTCCAGAAAATTAGAAACATCGGAGGTAAATTCCAGGCAAAAATGGGTATGATCAAAAACAAAGATGGCAAGGACCTAACAGAAGCAGAAGAGATCAAAAAAAGGTGGCAAGAATATACAAAAGATTTGTATTGGAAGAATAATAATATCGGGGATAGATTTGACGGTGTGGTCAGTGAGCTAGAGCCAGACATCCTGAAGAGTGAAGTTGAATGGGCCTTAAGAAGCATTGCTAATAACAAGGCAGCAGGAGATGACGGTATCCCAGCTGAACTGTTTAAAATCTTGCAAGATGATGCTGTCAAGGTGATGCATGCCATATGCCAGCAAATTTGGAAAACACAAGAATGGCCAACAGATTGGAAAAGATCAACTTATATCCCCATACCAAAAAAGGGAAGCACCAAAGAATGTTCAAACTATCGAACAGTGGCACTTATTTCACATGCCAGTAAGGTAATGCTCAAGATCTTGCAAGGTAGACTCCAGCAATTCATGGAATGAGAATTGCCAGATGTACAAGCTGTGTTTCGAAAAGGCAGAGGAACTAGAAACCAAATTGCCAATATCCGCTGGATAATGGAGAAAGCCAGGGAGTTTCAGAAAAACATCTATTTCTGTTTTATTTACTATTCTAAAGCCTTTGACTGTGTAGATCATAACAAATTGTGGCAAGTTCTTGGTGGTATGGGGATACCAAGTCATCTTGTCTGCCTCCTGAGGAATCTGTATAACGACCAAGTAGCAACGGTAAGAACAGACCACGGAACAACGGACTGGTTTAAGATTGGGAAAGGAGTACGGCAGGGTTGTATACGCTCACCCTACCTATTCAACCTGTACGCAGAACACATCATGCGACGTGCTGGGCTTGATGAAGCCAAGGCTGGAGTTCAAATCGCTGGAAGAAACATTAACAATCTCCGATATGCAGATGATACCACTTTGATGGCTGAAAGCGAGGAGGAGCTGAGGAACCTCATGATGAAGGTGAAAGAAGAAAGTGCAAAAGCTGGGTTGCAGTTCAACCTCAAAAAAACCAAGATTATGGCAACCAGCTTGATTGAGAACTGGCAAATAGAGGGAGAAAACGTGGGGGCAGTGGCAGACTTTGTCTTTCTAGGTGCAAAGATTACTGCAGATGCTGACTGCAGCCAGGAAATCAGAAGACGTTGACTTCTTGGGAGGAGAGCAATGACAAATCTTGATAAAATAGTGAAGAGCAGAGACATCACACTGACAACAAAGGTCTACATAGTGAAAGCAATAGTATTCCCCGTATTAACCTAGGGCTGCGAGAGCTGGACCATAAGGAAAGCTGAGCGAAGGAAAATAGATGCTTTTGAACTGTGGTGCTGGAGGAAAATTCTGAGAGTGCCTTGGACTGCAAGAAGATCAAACCAGTCCATACTCCAGGAAATAAAGCCAGACTGCTCACTTGAGGGAATGATCTTAAAGGCAAAACTGAAGTACTTTGGCCACATAATGAGAAGACAGGATACCCTGGAGAAGATGCTGATGCTAGGGAAAGTGGAAGGCAAAAGGAAGAGGGGCCAACCAAGGGCAAGATGGATGGATGATATTCTGGAGGTGACGGACTCGACCTTGGGGGAGCTGGGGGTGGCGACAGCCGACAGGAAGCTCTGGCTTGGGCTGGTCCATGAAGTCACGCAGAGTCGGAAGCAACTGACCGAATAAACAACAGCAACAAAAGCTGAGTGGTAGAGCACACGCTTTGCACACTGAAGGTCCCAGGTGCCAATTCTGGCATCTCCAGTTAAAAGGGTCAGGTATCAGGTGATGAGAAAGTCTTCTTTCTGCCTGAGACCATGGAGAGCTGCTGCCAATCAGAACAGGCAATTTAATGGTTTAGATGCACAAATAACCTGACCTGGTATAAGGCAACTTACTATGTTCAGTCTAGAGTCGGGAGACATTGGCTAGAGGGCATCTCTTTCTTCCAATGATGATACTACCAGGGATGACCACTCTGGGGTGATTATTTCAACGTTTCTCCTTTTAGGGAAAGCTTTCTACCTTTACTTGTCTTCCCAGAACCTCTGCCATGGAACCTTTTGAGAGGCTTAATTCATGAGGAGCATTGGTCATGTCTATTGGGCCTCATGGCCTATCCATGTGAATAAAGAGTACTTTTCTGCATATTGTGTTGAAGATTGGTGGTTATGGACAAGCTGTCTGAGGAAATCTTGTCTATTATTACTGATCATCTTTCTGAGGACTTCTAATAAGCTTTTGTTTGATGCATGAGTGCTCTGTATAGTAGGCCCCCCTGGACATTTTAAAGAAATAAAAAGGAAAATGAATATTTTAAGAGGTTATGATACCCTGGCATTACAGCCTCTCTCCAATTTCTTGCCATTACACTACAGAGCAATCTCCTTTCATTGCATGGCTCTTTCTTTTTTGCTTACTTTGCAGTTCTTGGGAGGTTGCATATTGCCCTCTGCACATTACTTGAGTACATCTCTTCCTTGGTGTGTTTAAAAAAACAAATAAGCCATTCTTAGGGGATATTATGTGCATATGGAATATTTTACCACTGACATATTTAGATAGCTGTTGATCCTATTTTCATGCCATGGTTAAAATTAGCCTTTTCTGGGCATCTGTATGGCCCTGTTCATTTTTATTATCCTTCGAAACATAGGGAGTAATCCATTATCGAATCATTGACACTTAAGCCCCACTGAAATGAGTCGGCCTGAAACCCATAGGCTGTACTCTTTTTTCAAATTTAAAATTGTTGGTTGTATTACATTTCTGCAATATGTGCAGGAAGTAAACTGGATTGGTTTGATGTGGTTGTGTGATTATCCTATTCACTGTGGTTGAAGTTCATATTTTAAAACTTCTACTACTATGGGTAGGATCTAGGAATGCTGAAGAAATTTGAGACAGACTAAAATGAACTTGGATTTCTAAGAATCCGACCCCCTTCAGGCTGCACAGAGTCCCTGGACTTTCGGATGATTTGTTTACTTTCCTGAAATGTACACATATTTATTCGTAGGA
Organism: Heloderma suspectum; assembly: GCF_057233095.1. NCBI lineage: Eukaryota > Metazoa > Chordata > Lepidosauria > Squamata > Helodermatidae > Heloderma > Heloderma suspectum. The sequence goes on along the minus strand of NC_139460.1, from coordinate 29,740,771 downwards.
AAATAGGCACGTTTCTGCTGAGGAAAAGTTGAATGGAATGGGGGATAATAAGCTAAGTGTTATGTACTCAGGTAAATTATGTAAATTCTTATGTAATTATTTGTGTATTTTTCCGCATGACGAAAAAAAATATTTGCATCCTTCTGTGAGCAGATGATGGAACAAAAGGTGTCCGACAAAATGCAAAACACAGACGGAGTGGATTTTACACAGTCCATACATCCCTAGTAGGATCTAAAGGTGCCCTTCTGTGTACAGAAGAAGTCTTCTGCTTGTGAGAGAAGTACAAGTAAATTGATGTTCTTCTGTTTGTGCCAGAGGAAACATGAGAACTACTATAGATTAGAACCTACCTGATACAGTACTGTGTGAAATCTTGCACAAACACTTTTGGAAGAAGGCTAGTATCCATTTTCCTTCCACTATTGGTACTTTGGGCCCTGCTCTATATCACTGATAAAGTAATAGTGCAGTATGATTATTTAATAGTAAAGTTACTCTACTGCAATAGGAAGAAACTGCTGGCAGACATTCTATTCATATATGAATTAGTTGGCAAACTCAGGTGTCAGCAGTCATAGTAGGATTTAAGCTAGTAATAAGGAAATTTGCATAATGAATCCCTATCACTGCAATATTCAATTAAAACCTGAATAAAGACGCCCATCTCTTTATTAGTTCTGCATTCAAGGGTAGCAGAACATTAAGTTCATGTACAGTATTTAAGTATTCACAGTCCATTTGGCTGAAACCTTTTGTGTTCACAAATACCAATGGTCTACTGTTTTGTCAGTTTCCTGTAATATATTTGGAGTACAACATTCCTGAAATATAAATGCTGTGAATTAAAATGGATGATGTCAGTGTTGCCATGGCAATTTAAAATTGCCCTGATCCAGTTTACACCATCTATACACCTTTTTCTTTCTGGCAGATTTTCAGAGCAGCAGTAACTCTTTTCGCATTTATATCTAGGGTGTAACTTGAATTAATATTGCGTTAGTGTTATTACTGGAAAAAAATGAAGGTTCAGTGGGTGAATGCAAGGAAGAAATGCATCAGCTGACAAAAGATGATGAATGGAAAACTAGATACAAAATTGTGGTAATAAATAGAATCAAATACGCAAGCACATGTTGTTATGGGATTTTATATAATAGGGGTTTTTTTTGGCTTTTCCCCACTGTATTTTGAGATACTATTCTTACCCAAAGTAGACATTTTAGTATTGTTTTTTCTTTCCTCATTTCTGTGTATTGATCATCTCCCCTAGGATCATAATCTTTTGTATGGGGTTTAATTATAGCAGTTACATAAGTATTCTATTGCCATTTTCCTAAAATCATAATCAACAACTATGAAAACAGGAGGAAGAAATAAAACTTGCAGTAAATTTAATACCTTAGCCTCCTGTACAGTAGTACTTCTTTGCTTGTCATGCAGTGCAGAACTCTTCACCCACAGATGCATCTGATGAAGTGGACTCTAGCCTTTCCAACTTGGCATCTGCCAGATATTTTGGAAGACACCTCCCATCAGCTAGCATGGCTAATGGTCAAGAATGATGGAAGTTGTAGTCCAACACATCTGGAGTGTGCCAGGTTGGGGAAGGCTGGCCTATGTCATAATAAATTTGGTTCTCTTTAAGACACTACGAGACTTTGTTATTTTTGCTGCCAACAGACTAATCACCGCCCCCCCTTGTTATTGACCTATTGCCTTCCATTAGTGCACTTTTAAATGCCTTATTAAAACTTGCCTCTTTGCTCTGGTATGTAAGTCATTTCATAGAATCATAGAATCATAGAATAGTAGGGATGGAAGGGGCCAACAAGACCATCGAGTCCAACCCCCTGCTCAATGCAGGAATCCAAGTCAGAGCATCCCTGACAGATGGCTGTCCAGCCTCATCTTGAAGGCCTCCAGTGTGGGAGAGCCCACCACCTCCCTAGGTCATTGGTTCCATTGTCGTATTGCTCTAACAGTTAGGAAGTTTTTCCTGATGTTCAGCCGGAATCTGGCTTCCTGTAACTTGAGCCCGTTATTTATTTATTTATTGCATTTATATCCCGCCTTTTTTCCTCTTGCAAGGAACCCAAGGCGGCTTACATTATCCTCCTCCTCTCCATTTTATCCTCACAACAACAACCCTGTGAGGTAGGTTGGGCTGAGAGTGAGTGACTGGCCCAAAGTCACCCAGTGAGCTTCCGTGGCCGAGTGGGGACTAGAACCCGGATCTCCCGGCTCCCAGTCCAACACTCTCGCCACTACACCACACTGGCTCTCCGAGTCCTGCACTCTGGGATGATCAAGAAGAGATGCTGGCCTTCTTCTCTGTGACAACCTTTCATGTACTTGAAGAGCGCTATCATATCTCCCCTCAGTCTTCTCTTCTCAAGGCTAAACATGCCCAGTTCTTTCAGTCTGTCTTCATAGGGCTTTGTTTCCAGTCCCCTGATCATCTTTGTTGCCCTCCTCTGAACCCTCCCCAGTTTGTCTGCATCCTTCTTAAAGTGTGGTGCCCAGAACTGGACACAGTACTCCAGATGAGGCCTAACCAGTGCTGAGTAGAGGGGAACTAGTACTTCCCGGGATTTGGAAGCTATGCTTCGATGAATGCAGCCCAAAAGAGCATTTGCCTTTTTTTGCAGCCACATCACATTGTTGGCTCATATTCAGCTTGTGATGGACAACAGTGCCAAGATCCTTCTCGCTTGTAGTGTTGTTGAGCCACGTATCCCCCATCTTGTAACTGTGCATTTGGTTTCTTTTTCCTAGGTGCAGAACTTGGCATTTATCCCTATTAAATGTCATTCTGTTGTTTTCTGCCCAGCGCTCCAGTCTATCCCGATCACTTTGAATTTTGTTTCTGTCTTCCAAAGTATTAGCTATCCCGCCCAATTTTGTGTCATCTGCAAATTCGATCAGCATTCCCTGCACCTCCTCCTCCTCAAAGTCATTCATAAAAATGTTGAAGAGCACTGGGCCCAGGACTGAGCCCTGTGTACCCCACTCATTACCTCTCCCCAGTTTGAGAAGGTCCCATTGATAAGCACTCTTTGAGTCCGATTCTGTAGCCAACTGTGGATCCACCGGATCATTGTTTCATCTAGCCCACTTTGAGCTAGTTTGCTCATCAGGATATCATGGGGCACTTCGTCGAAAGCTTTGCTGAAGTCTAGGAATATGATGTCTACAGCATTCCCACGGTCTACAAGGGAGGTTACTTGATAAAAAAATGAGATCAGATTCGTCTGGCAGGACTTGTTTTTGACAAATCCATGTTGGCTTCGAGTAATGACTGCATTGTTTTCAAGGTGCTTCCAGATGGATTGCTTTATCATCTGCTCCAGAGTTTTCCCAGGGATTGATGTCAGACGGAGTTGGTCTGTAGTTCCCAAGTTCCTCCTTTTTACCCTTTTTGAAGATAGGGACAACATTAGCCCTCCTCCAGTCATCTGGCACTTCCCCTGTCCTCTATGATTTCTCAAAGAGAATAGACAGTGGTTCTGAGAGTTCTTCTGCCAGTTCCTTTATTACTCTAGGATGCAGTTCATCTGGCCCTGGAGAGTTGAACTCATTCAAAGTGTAGCAGCCATATCGGGGGTCAGACTAAGTAGCCTCATGCAGTCTCATGCTTCATGTTCTTGCTGAGCTCTTGCTCTCTGAAATATATGTTTGTAAGCTGACAAGTCGCAGGAATGTCTTATCTAGTTAGCAAGGCTAAGGTCAGAATAGTGGATATCGTGTTCTTGCATATTATGTTCTTTGTTTATCATGGCCTATAACCCAGTTCCTGGGATATAAACAATGGTGCTAAGAGAGGAAATGTTGAGGACTGCAACCCCACACGGGAGGGGGAGGAGGAGCCGTTTCATATGTGTCACAATGTCTATAAAAACAATGTGCTGATGTAAAGGGGCTTCTGGCTCTTTGGAAATGATTCCAGCCTTAAGCCCGCGCGTTAAATAAAGAAACTCTTTTTCCTTCACTCCGTGGTCTCTCTGACTCTGGGTTCTGCAACAAAAGTAATTAGGTGTTCCTTGACCATATGCCTATGGATCTCAAGCTGCAATCCTGCCCCTTCAGCCTGTACTTCGCCTTTGCCAGGGGGGTCATAGACCCTCTTTTGGGAGAAGACTGAGCCAAAGTAGGAATTGAGCACCTCTGCCTTTTCTTTGTCCTCTGTTATCGTTTTGCCATCCTTATTTAATAGCTGAACAACCATTTCTTTCCTCTGCCTTTTACTATGCACGTATCTGAAGAAAGCCTTTTTGTTGTTTTTAGCATCCCTCGCTAACCTCAGCTCGTTCTCAACTTTAGCCTTCCTGACACCATCCCTGCAATTCTGTGCTACCTGCCTGTACTCTTCCTTTGTTACTTGGCATTCTTTCCACTTCCTGTATGTGACCTTTTTTGTTTTCAGGTCATCCCTAAGCTTTTTGTGAAGCCACATTTCATACATCTTCCTTTCTCCTCCATTCACCTTCCCTTGTGCCTTATTTCAGTTGCAAACCTGAGAGCAGGGCCCATGTCTTCTTTTCATTTGGTACGCAGCACCTAGGTCTTATAGGTGCTCTGGAAATTATAGATGGCAGAGATGGTTCTGTGGGTGGGTGGTGAGTGGAGGATCATCTTGCCTTCAGTTGGGAGTTAAGTGCCCTAGGTACCCTTCCAACTTTATGGACATATGATATGTTACTTAGAGAGCAATCCTATGGTCCCTAGGTGAGCATCCCAGGGACCATAGGATGGTTCAGATTTCCCTTCCAAAATTGGAGATAGTGCTCTGACCTTTAAAGGGGGATCGGATATCTGACCCTCCCACCTCACAGCCAGCGTGGAAAGAACTGCGCCAGCTGCCCTCCGAGGTCAGAAAAGTGACTTTGGAGAAGAAGGAAAGGAGGCATTCTGGTGAGTGGGGAGGGGAGGAGAACAGGGAGGCCAGGATATGAGAAACCTCGATGTGCTCTCACTTGACAGGCTAAAAAGCCCATCTAATGGAATCTGCAGGGCAGGAGGACAGGGAGGCAAAGATTGCCTCCACCACTCCTCCTGCCCTGCACTGGATAATTGGGCATCTCCGAGTTTGGAGGCTTCTGATCACCGAGGCTGTAATCAATAGGATTGTGACCCTAATTACTGATCAAGTTAAACATTTTACTGTCAAAGCTTTCAACAAAGTGCCCCATGATATCCCGATGAGCAACTAGCTCAAAGTGGGCTAGATGAAACAAGAATCCGGTGGATCCACAGTTGGCTACAGAAAGAGTGCTTATCAATGGGATTTTCTCAAACTGGGGAGAGGTAATGAGTGGGGTACCGCAGGGCTCAGTCCTGGGCCCAGTGCTCTTCAACATTTTTATGAATGACTTGGAGGAGGAGGTGCAGGGAATGCTGATCAAATTTGCAGATGACACAATATTGTGTGGGATAGCTAATACTTTGGAAACAAAATTCAAAGTGATCTTGATAGACTGGAGTGCTGGGCAGAAAAAAAAACAGAATGACATTTAATAGGGATAAATGCCAAGTTCTGCCCCTAGGAAAAAGAAACCAAATGCACAGTTACAAGATGGGCGATACTTTTTCTTTAGCATTTTCCTAGTCCTTTTCCAACAGTTCTATAGTGCAACCCCAAGAAGGTGCTGTGTACATGCAAGAGATAATTTAACTTGTTTTTGGAGCTTTTCTGTTTCTATGAACGAGGCAAGACACTGCTCAGTTAAATAAGAACATCAGAAGAGCCTTTTGGGGTCAGACCAAAGGCCTGTCTAGTACAGCATCCTGTTTCCCACAGTGGCCAACCAGATGCTCATGAGAAATCCACAAACAGGACATGAGTGGAACAACACCTCCCACTTGTGTTCTCCAGCAGCTGGTGTTCGGAGGCATGTGTTGGACTACAAATCCCATCCTTTCTGGATCAGGAGTCTGAAGCAGCTCCCCTCATTTTGGGCTATTTTGTTTAGAAAAAAGGATGCATAAGAGGAACATGAAAAGTTGTCTAAAATTATGCATGGTGTGGGGAAGGCAGATAGACATGTTTTTCTCCCTCTCAAATAATAATAGAACCCATGATCATCCAATGAAGCTGAACAATGGGAGATTCAGAACAGTTAGAAGGACTCCTTCCCACAGCACATATTTAAACTATGAAATTCGCTACTATAAGATTTAGTGATGGCCACCAGCTTAGCTTTAAAAGGGGCTTTGACAAACTCATGGAAGGTGAGGCTATCACTAGCCACTGGTCTTGACCACTATTTATCTCCAGGATCAGAGGCACCAGTACCAGTTGCTGGGGGATAACAGCAGGAGAGAGGACTATTACCCTCATGTTCTGCTGGTCGCAAAGTGAAATTGACAAAGGTACTTCACATAGGGTTGGCCACTGTGGGAAACAGGATGCTGGACTAGACAGACCTTTAATCAGTGTTCCCTGTGACTCCAACTTATTTAAAAGTGCCAGTCCATGCAAGTGTAGTGTTAACATACCCGGAACATTTGATCCAAAGTGGCCGTGCCACTGGTGTACCAATGCTGTTAGTCTGTAGGCTGGTATACATGATAACAATTGTATGGCACACTTACACAGATAAGCTCTTTGCTTGTGATCATCACATTTTAATTGGGCCTCTCGGTACCATGGATTAATTTGTCTAGTTTCACTATTACTTTCAAAGCAGGCAACTGAAATTGTGAGGGCTCCTTTGGGTTGCAAAGTGAAATTGAAAAAGCTACTTCACAGTGCAGGGAGAGAGGAGGTGGGAACACAGCCTCTGCATGGCATGCATGAGTGGGAGAGTATATGAGACAAACCCTGGGGGGAAGCCACTAAATTGCTAGGATTGTATAGTTTTCCTTTCGCTCCCTTTCTAGCTTGCTTTTTGTTTTTGAATAAGGCTAGACCAGCACCCCTGTAGTGGTGTTATACAGCAAGGGAGTACAGAGCTGAAACGGGCCAATTCTGTCCTTTACTTTCTATATTAAAATGAGTTAAATTAGAATATAAGAGCAGATGTATTAATAATCACATCTAAAAATTAATTAGCATGAGGAAATGATATTAAATTGTGAGAAATATTCTGATGCCCTTTCTGTAGTTAAGGTTTTAACATTATATTTCTAAATTAGTTCCTGATGTAGTTTTTGCACTGTGTATAAATTCTAAACTTCAATACTGCACTGTCAGTGTATTGGTGAACCCTCCCCCTGCCCCTACTTTGTGAATTTCTAGAGCAGATGATGGCTGCATTAACCTTTTTTTTATACTTCTCCAAAAATTTACAGGTCTCCTGCTATGGTTATACAATCTTATGTAGTGGACTTAGTTTCATAAGGGATGCAGTTTTATGGCATGGCAACAAAGGTGTTGTGAATTCCCACACTTTGAGAGGATTTATATTGTACATTTTAAAAAGCTTTCTAATCGAGCAACTTTGTGGTTTCTATAGAAACCTCAAGAAAATGTGTTAAAGATCCTGAATTATATTGTAGATTGCAACACATCACTCTTCTGCGATACAATACTGACAGTTTTTTTCTCCAAGTTCAATGAAGTATCTTTTAAAGATCTTGGTGGAATATGTGCAAGGGTGTTGGTTCTTAACTTTCCGGGCAAACCTGACTAGAGCAAGATAGTGAAGTAAGATGGACCTTGGTTACATGTAACATCCCTCTCCCTTCTGGTTTTCTATTTTGTTTTGCTTATTTTTCCTGGAGAAAGATCTGGGAAGAATACTGGGTTGTTTTATGTAAAGGAACAACACTTTTTCCTTTAGTCTCCTTCTCAAAACCCTCTTTCCTCGATTTTTGCAACCTTAATTGTTTTGTCCTACCCAGTACCAATTAATGGGCAGTATCCAGTGGTACTTGTACACAGAGTAGACCCATTGAAGTGAACGGGCCTAATCTAAGTAGGACTACTATTGGATACTGACCAGTGCTTCCCAACCTGTGTTCTTTTTGCTTCGATATCATTTCCTGAACTTTTTTTGGCCTTTCTTCGCTCTGCCTTAAGGCTGATTTAGACATTAAATTCTTTATGCCAGGGATGTGGAATCTCTGACCCTTGGGCCTAATCTGACCCATGGACTCTATATCCAGCCCATGGAGACTCCTTAGGTTCCTCTGTGGGCGAGGCTTGGCCCCTACCAGCACTGGCCTAGTCGCTTTCTCCATACTGAAAGAAGCACTGAACTCTGTGCCTCTCCCAGAACAGAGGAAGGCAAAATGGGCAGGACAGTGATGTCAGTTGGTGGGACCATGTCCACTGACATCATCCAGCCTGCAGAGGGCCTAGTGGGACGCAATTTTGCCCTGACCCAAAAATAGTTCTGTACCCCTGCTTTATACAATCTACCTTGACAGTTCCTGGGCATATTTACATGGAGAGCATAACATATGACCCATGCCTGTCCACAGCTGCCTGCAGTTACTAGCTGAAAAATGTGGCATCTTAGTTGCAGCCATGAACTTGCTTCTGTATCCATGGATGGTATTGGTCATGTTCTCCACACCGATGCCTCCCTTGGTAAAGCTGGGGCATATTGCCTGGAGAAGATTTTAAATGCCTGAATTCTGCCATAGGTGCTAGTTTACTTTGGGGGATTTCTTTCTCTCTCTCTTCCAAAGGTGGTTATTCCTCTTTATTGTCCTTCATCCGTCTTCTTCCTTCCTCCATTCTGAATGCCATTCTACTATTGTTTCCTATGCTGACTCTTGGGTCTACATCTTCTGCCGTCCTATACTCTGTGCCTGGAATGGTCTGTCTCTCTCAATCCATCTCTCTCTCTCTCCCAGCCTTCTCCTTCATTTCCCATATCCCGAAGCCCGCTTAATAAACCTTTTTCTGAACCACACTGCCATCTGATTATCTTCTACCTCATCCATGCTAGTCACTGGTCAATTTCTAAGTCTGTATCGCTCATGTGTCCATCTAATGTAGATTGTAACAATGCAGACCGGGTATGGGCCCTGCCCTGTATTGTGAAGCACCTTATGTTGCTAAACAAAGTGCAACTTGATTTTTAAACATTTTCCCTTATTATGGTCACAGGACGTCAAGGCAATGTAGATAGGACTATCCCATTTTATCATCACAACCATCCTGAAAAGTTAGGTTTAGAGTTCATGGTTTGCTCAAAGTCACCTAGTAAACATTATGACTGAGCAGGAATTTGAACTTTGGTCTCCATGACTGAATCTCTCCTCACTGGCTAAATCTTCCTTTTGCTTCAGTTTTCAGACAAAACTGATAGAGATTACTACACTCTGGATGACATGTTTGTTTCCAAAGCGGCAAAGGGTGAGCAAAGTGGAGAAGAGGAGGAAAGGCAGAGGAAACAAGCAATCCGTGAGCACCAGCAACTTGCTGCACGCATGGAAAAGTGCCCTCACTGCTTCGGTAGCCCTGAACTTCCAAAGCATCTGATTATTGCAATTGGTAACAAGGTAAGAAAGCAACATAGCTTGTTTTGACATGCAAATGGAAAGAAAAAGAAGAGGGCTGTTTTCCGTGCCATGGTTTTATGAGATTAAAAGTAAGATTGCTTCTTGTGACATGAGTTATTGTCTTTGAATGTTCCTGGCCCTTTCAATTAAGAGGAACGAGCTACTTCCTCAAGGATGCAGCGAAAATGATATGACTCTGTCTTGAATGATTGAGTTAATCTTCTTCAGTACTTCAGATTTGCCGATGACTTTGCAGCAATGATATACAAGAGCTGAATATTTAGGTTGCATAATTGAGGGGCCAAGGGCAAGTTCAGGAGTAAGAAGAAAAGGGTCATGGAAGAGGAGTTGAAATTAGCAACTGTAAAAGAAAATAAGAGCCACAAAGACAAAGCAAAGTCATTCAGATATAAGCAGCAATATGGACAGTAGCCTCCTGCTTTTAAAACAAAGTTTGGGTTAGTTGCAAAGAACATTTGGAAATGAGTGAGCAACTCGTGGCCCTCTAGATGTTTTGGCCTCCTACTCCCATCAGCCCCCACCATTGGCTCTGTGGCTAGAGCTGATGGAGTTGTAGGCCAAAACTTTTGGAGGCCCACAAGTTGCCCACCCTTTAGACCTTGCAGTGTGCCCCACTGACCCCAAGTGATCAACATGTTACTGCAACAGCATTGTATATAGAGGAAATAATATTCTTTGTGACCTATTTTATTGCAGAAACATTACTCTCCCTTTCAGACAAGTAAGACTCTTGAGCTGGCCAAAACTATCCTAAAATGCATATAAAATTCAACAAAATATATTTGAAACACAGATAAAAATACCCCCCTGACCACATAACACATACTAAATGTAAACCCCAATAATCTTTGACAAGACAAAAATATACAACAGAAGAACAGAAGGAACAATGTGCCATCTGCTAGCTTGGTTTCTTTGGCTTCCTCCCATATTTTCACCCCTACATCCTTTACCATGCAACCCTGCACCCACACACTCCCCCCCACATTCCTTCCTGCCCCCTCTCCTCTCATTATTCGTTCAAAATATTGCAAAACCATAATTCTTTTTTTTTTTTTAAATAGTTAGCCAAATGCCTGCTTGAATAGATGGCCATAATCTTCTCTCGGTGGAGAGTTCAATGAGAGGGCCTCTATTGAACAGGAAGAGGCTTGCTGTTCAGTGCCATAAGTCTTATCTTGAACGTACTGGAATCTGGAGCAGAACCTTGAGAATCTCAAAACCTAGGAGGGAACGTACAGGCGAAGACACTTGTTGCATGGAAGTCGCCTTACTTGTTTGATGCACTGGCTCTTGTAATCTTACCCTATTTTAGGCTTGGGTTCTTAATGGGTATTAAGGGGAAACTAATCTAAGGCTCTAAGAGGGCAGAAGCTGTTTTCTGAGCCTGTGGTGCATGTCTGAAGTGGGGAGTACTTTGGGAACTCCGTGGTGGGGGGCTTATTCAGCCATAGTTTCCTTGTTCCTGAAGCTCGCCAACAGCTCAGCATGGGAGACCCTAATTCTGTACAGGTGAGGAAGCTTGCTGCTCTGCCACCGAAAAGAGGGTGGCAGAGAAACAAGCACCGTTTGGGGTCTATGACAACACTGGTATTCTGGGAGACCTTTTGGCCAGGGCAAGATCATAGGCTCAAATGGTTATGTGGCTGGTAGGGGAATGACCTGTAGAGAGGTATCCACAAAAAGAAAAAAGGAAAACAAAATAGTGGATGACTGAGTGTTATTTGAGGATTACAGGAACTCAAACAAGAAAACTACATGTTTCTACCAGTGTTTTAATCATACTGGGAAGTGTCACTAAGTTCCTCAGGAACTAACATATTTCCCCAAGAACATAGTGCATTTGTAGAAAAGCGATTGTTTGAATTTTTATTCTTAAAATATTTTAACTTGTTCAGTGTTCATTACCTAGAGTACTTAGGATATGAGGTATCTAGGAAATACCATGAATAGGAATCCACATCCAATGTCAGAGCTGGGGAATTGGTTCCCAATGAAACCTTTTCATGGAAACAGATGAGGAGCCTGCCAATGCATTGTATGGTCCAGAAGGATAATAATATTTGATTTTTTGTTGTTGTTGTTCAGTCGTTCAGTCGTGTCCGACTCTTCGTGACCCCATGGACCATAGCACGCCAGGCCCCCCTGTCCTGCGCTGTCTCCTGGAGTGTGCTCAAGTTCATATTCATTGCACGGTGATGCTATCTAGCCATCTCATCCTCTGCCGTCCCCTTCTCCTTTTGCCTTCAATCTTTCCCAGCATCAGGGTCTTTTCCAGGGAGTTTTCTCTTCGCATTAGGTGGCCAAAATATTTGAGCTTCAGCTTCAGTATCTGTCCTTCCAATGAGCACTCAGGGTTGATTTCCTTTAGGATGGACTGATTTGACCTCCTTGCAGTCCAGGGGATCGTAAGAGTCTTCTCCAGCACCACAGTTCAAACGCATCAATTCTTCGGTGCTCAGCCTTCCTTATAGTCCAGCTCACACAGCCATACGTTGCTACTGGGAAAACCATAGCTTTGATTATACGGACCTTTGTCGGCAAGGTGATGTCTCTGCTTCTTACTACGCTGTCTAGGTTTGACATGCTGCTGAAGCCTAGTTTGTAGGATTTTGAGCATAATCTTGCTGGCATGTGAAATGAGCGCAATTGTACGGTAGTTTGAACACTCTTTGGCATAATCTGAAAAGAGGAATTGAAACATGATCATATTGGTAGTGTTGTTTTTTTTTTAAATGCAGTTGGAGTACAACATTGCTCTATTCAGCACATGTCAGAAAGAGGTATGTCTTCATGGATTTTTCTTTCTCTATTCAGCAAAGATACATGGGCATCCCACCTAAGACATCACAGAATTATGTGTGCAAGCCAAAAACATCTGTGTTCACTGTGACTCAGCATTAACGGAAAGGCTCTGCCTGTGAAAAACAGCTCGGAGCTGTTATTTTCTTCTAACAGCCAATTTTGCTGAATCATCTGAGATCCACTTTTGCCATTCTTGTTTTTGCCATTTGTATGGCAATATAATATTGCCATACTATGTGCAGCATCTGAAAGGGTACATTTTCACTGGAATGTATTGAAACTGGCTCCCCCCAAAATGTGTTAATAATTGGGTGGTGGTGATTTCATACAGAGCCTCACATGTACCCCATGACTACTCCATAAGCCCTAAGATGGCAGGAGGGAGAGAAAAAACTACGATTCCTCACAGCCATACCTACTCAGTGGTGGGATAGGGTGCCATCTCATTAGGGTAGGGGAACAGGAAAAACAGTAGTGGGGAGAAAGGGGGTGTAGTGACTGATGAATCAAAGGGCAACAGTACAGGAAGAAACTGAGAGCAAGAGATTTATTGGAGCAAAGGGAAGAGGTAGAAAAAGTTTTTTAAAAAGAAGAGGCTGGTGTGCAGGATATAAATGTTTGAAATTTTGAAATAAATAAAAAAATAGCTAATGGAAGCATGGAAAAGGAAGTTACATGAAATAAAGGAAGGGAAGTAAAGTGGATAGAAAAGAACAAGATATTCTCTCATTTCCAAATTTAATTTGATCTGTAGACAGTAATAAAAGTGAGTTATGTAACTCTTTAGAACTTTCATAGTATAGCGATACTTGCGAATTAGTATTAGTATTATTTGTTCCTGCTCCCAGCACTGGTCCTAGACTACTTCCTATCCTTACTGTGAAATCTGGCCTCAAATCCTACCTGTAAAACTTTGTGGGAAGGACATATCCCAGCATATTGCAGTAGATTCCCACTAGTATTAATACTAGACATGACGTCAATGGCATGGAACCCATTTCCCAAGAATCTACGCTCCTCCCACTCTAATAATGTCTGTAAGTTATCTCCGGTGAGCGGTGCAGTTCTTTCTCATGCCACACTCACTCTTCTTGAGGACCACCCATTGCTGATGTGAGAAGGAAAGGAATTTACCCCACCCCAGCTGGGGTAAATGAGGTGTTCTTTTGTATGCCAGCATCATCCACTGACATGAGAAGGAACTGCATCACTCACCAAGGAGAAAATTTTATTCTTTATATTAAAATGGGTATAAAACAAAGAGTTTTGATCTACTCAGTCATTTCTACCCTGCCTCTAACAGCTGAATGGTTTACTCAAAGAAGCTTACAAATGTTCTAAACTATTTGATTGAGCAATAAAATAAACCCAACAGTGTGAAAACAAGAAAAATAGAAAAACAGCAGGGCAACACAGAAACATTAAATAATATCATAAAAAGTGTGCTCAACCAGTTTTCACCAGAATGTGCTCAGGGATGAGTAGAGTCGAATCTCCCAGAGCGACGGATTCCATAATCTATCTGCTGCTGAAAAAAAAGCCTCATCATGTATCTCGTGTCATCTGCAACTCACTGAGCAGAGGAATCCTTTAATAATTCCCATGAAAAATGCACAAGGTTCACTGTGTGTTCAGAGTATAAATTGCCCTCCCTGGAGCTGGTGCCCTCCAGTTGTGTTGGGCTGCCATACCCAGCCAGCATGTCCATTGGGAAGTGTGGGAGTTGTAGTCTAACACACCAAAGGCAGCAGATTGGGGATGACTGGTATAAATGATCTGGGAAAAATGATTCCCTAAAACCTTGGGTAGTATCCAGCTGCCCCAGTGCTAGCGCTAATGACATTGTGCTGGCACAAACCATCACTTGGACGGTATAACCAATGATTGCTAGGGCAGTGGGGGAAAAGCAGTGATTTGCTGCCAAAATTTGGTGGCAGTGCCAAATTTTGGCAGCAGATCACCATTTTTTTCCATTGCCCTAGCAAGCACTAGTTAGGTTGTGGAAGCTTTGCTTTACACTAGTGCAACATCATTAGCGCTAGTGCTGGGGCACAGTTGGCTATCACCCATAGGCTGCTTTGTCTGTTTTCGCTGTTTTTAACATTTGTGGATAAGGACAAACAAGACCGGAGAAACCAGACACATGTAAGATTATATATGTGTTATGTCCTATGGAAAGGATTTATTCACTAGATGAAATTATGGGGAGTTATAAACTCAATTATTAGGAGAGGGAGGCTTGGGGACTAGAGAAGGTGTTGACGTTTTTGTACTGACATAACCACTGGAGCTGTTCACATGTAATGGTGGCATTCAGTGGCAATTCATAGGTTAATTAACCTACTAATCATGGGGACACACAAACCATGGGTTAATATGGGGTTGTTTAACCCATGAACAACCCCAAGTGCCTGGGTTCAGATGTCATGGTAACCTAGGAACGCAGCATTCGTAGGTTGTTACTGGAAACCAGAAGTAGCATGTGTCCCTGCAGTTTGTGAATTAATTAACCCATGAATTGCCACTGAATGCTGCCATGAATGAAGTCGTTGTTTTCTTTTCAAAAGCAACGAAAGAACTAAGTTTCAAAATATGGTTCTGAGCTGCCATTCTTTCTAAAGAGAATATGTAATGTTTGTGGTATAATTTCTAAAAAATCCAGCAAATAAAGACATTCTTTCTCCTCCACTTAATAAATGGAAATTCCTCCTAATGGCAAGAACCACTCTAGCTGTGACCCAAACTAGAAATGGTGGCGGCACACCTGTCTCTTTAAATGTAGGTCTGCCTCAACTATGCATAAAGTAGAGATGGGGATGTCCAACTTCAACAGTAAAAGGGGAGCACAGGGGAGAAGTGCTAAAATCTTCCTACTCCCTCTGCTTCCCCTCACTGCCTTTTTTTCCTATCCAGGCTCACTTCCTCTTTGGAGTCCAAATATAAGGGAAGATAAGCCACGGGTAGGGAATGGTTTAGAAGGTACACACCCATGCGTCCCTTTAGCTTTTATTATGTGATCAGGCCTGATCCAGATTCAAAGAGATGGATCTGCTGCCGTTATGTCTAATTTGGCCATCACTTTCTTTTTAGGATGGATGTGTGTTGGTACAGAACAAAACTGCTTTCATTTATTAAAATATCAATTATGTAAAATATACACTAACGATAAGCTAAAACATTTTTGCATTTCCCCCACTTCTGTAGGTATACTTATCATTGCCAAACTATCAGTCCCTTACTGAAGGTCATTGTCTGATAGCCCCTATGCAGCACTACACTGCAGCCACTCTTCTAGATGAAGACATCTGGGAGGAAATCCAGGTAAGTAAAGCCTTAGGTTTGCTGTGGTTTGCTGTGTGGGTTTCTTGAGCCTTACCTGATTTCATAATGTCTAAATGCAGCGAGCACAACCTAGCCAAAGTTAAGCCCTTTTTTGACTGATTTCAGTGGGAGACAAACAGACTGCCATGTGACTGGTTGGGAAGGAACCATTGTATTTATGGTATGGTAGTTACATTCAGAGATGATGGGGGAGAGATGAGCCATCTCTTCTCCCCTACCCCCACCCCCCAATAATCAGAATTGTGCACAAAGTGATTTCTGAATGAACAATTAATATAACTTTATGTATTCAAGAGATAAAGACTTGCAACAGTATAGTAAATAAAATTGGAATCATTAATGTAGTACAAATCAACATTTTGAATAAATGGTCTGAAGTATAAAAGTAACACCAAGTGGTTGTATAAAGGTTAGCAACATCTAACATGCTAGTTTATGTACCCCAAATAACTTGGTTTGAACATGGAGACACTTTAATAGTATTTGTTTAAATTAGCATAGTGCTGGCACATATATTCCAAGCACAGAGCACATTAAAAGGCTACTAAAACAACAAATTGTCATAAAAGAATTTTATGACAAACGCATAATGGACGAATGCACACACTAGAACAATGTTATTCACAGGAAGGACAAGCAGGAGGACTATTTTCTGTCTGGAGTTCATTTGTTCAGTGTTTGTTTCTTTTTGTCTTCTTGTGTGATTATGTGAATGTTTAATTTTTTCTTTTTATGAATTTTATAGAAAATTTCA
Organism: Heloderma suspectum; assembly: GCF_057233095.1. Taxonomy (NCBI): domain Eukaryota; kingdom Metazoa; phylum Chordata; class Lepidosauria; order Squamata; family Helodermatidae; genus Heloderma; species Heloderma suspectum. The sequence continues at coordinate 29,724,393 of NC_139460.1, read as the reverse complement.
AATGGTTTTAAAAATGGGTAATAGCTTAAGTGTATTCATCTGAATTTTATTTATTGATTTGATTTGGTTAGCACCCCACATTTCTACGAAGAAAAATGGCACTCAAGGTGGCTTACAATCACAAATAAAACTTGATGATGATAATAATAATAATACACATTAAACTAAACCACAACAACAGAAAAAAAAAACTGCATCCAACCCAACAGACCTACTTACATGCCAAAGGCCTCCTTGAATGAATAGCTTTGCTTGCTGGTGGAAGGACAACTAAGAGGGAGCAAACCTAGCCTCTCTCCATAGCTTGGGAGTGGCCACCAAGAATACCCTCTTTTGGGTTGCCACCAAGCATGCCTCTGAAGGTAGTGGTCTCAAAAGAAGGCCCTCTCCTGAAGATCTTAAGCCCTGGGCAGGCTCTTATGGGAGAAGGTGGTCTTTCAGATAGTCTGGTCTCAGTATCAGGGTTTATAGGTCATAACCAGCCCTTTGAACTCTGCCCAGAAACAGACTGATAGTCAGTGAAGCTGTTGTCACAAGAGAGTCACATTTTCCCTGTAACTGGGCCTGATCAGCAGTCTGGCTGCAGCATTCTGAACCCGCTGAAGTTTCTGAACAGTTTTCGAAGGCAGCCCTAGTATAGCACTTTACAGTAATCCAAACAGGATATAACTAAGACATGCAAAACCATGGCCAGATCAGACATCTCTAGGAACAGGCACAGGTGAAAATGCTGGTAAACAAATCTAGGACCTTGACTTTAAAACAAATAAATAAAACAGACATCTATGTACATTATTAGCACTTTAATAAAAGCCAGTTATAAAATGGTTCTGATTCCCTTTGTTTTGAATGGTTCTGGTGTTTCCTACTCCTAGAGAGGAGAGAGGCATTGACATATGTGATCAAGGATATTTTAATAATAGACATGTTTTAGTAATTTGTATAGGGATTGATTTCTACTTAATGTTCCATTGTACATTATATTGATAGTTAGACCAGTTCTATCACTTCCTGCACCAAAACCCCACTTTTGAGAGGAACATTGAATCAGATTCCTGGAAGAAACAAAGAAACTGAACTCTTCTCTCAGCAAGATGCAAAAAGCTGCCTATAGCATGCACGTCAACCCAAGCATGTATGTAGAACCATCTTGCCAAATACAGAAGAATGACCCCCAAACCTGCATAACTATGCATCCAGATTTCATTAACAGCTATATAATAATTTCTCTGTAGCCCATCCTGAGAGCGTCTACCGCAGTGGCAGAGGCCATCAAACCTTGACTACTCCAGAGTTAAACTTGTGTTGTTCAGATCATGATAGGTAGAAGTAGTTGTGCTCTTTGGAACCACAGCTGTTTCTTAAGATCATGGCAGTGTAATCATATGTTTGGGAGATGTTTGCCCCACACTCATGTCCTCTCTGAGGTAGGCATGTATTCTATCGCTTCAGATTTCTTCAGATCTTCTGTATCATGTCTGCAACTCTGTTTGTTAAAACCAGTGTAAGAAGCAAGTAATCTCATGCTTGGTCTGATGTGGGTAACCTGATTCAGTGAATTGCTTCAGTACGGTTGAATTTAGTGCAGGATGTAATGTTCTTGTGTCTTATCTGCCTCTTTTAATCCTCTTAGGTTGATGGCATCTTAACCTGAGACAGTCTTTGATTTGGCTTTCAAGTAGCCACTTTGTGACTGTTTTTTTGCATGAGCTCCAAAAATGTTACAAATATTATGTACAAATAGCTTTCTTAATCCAAGAAACTGTATACTTATAACCAACCTTTAGTGATTTCATGTTGGCATACTTCCTTACATTTTAACAACACCTTAGGGATCAATCCACAAGTGCTCCCTACTGCATTTGTGTAACCCTCCTATACTTAGCGTTGTGAGACAGCTCAGCCCAGCTTTTGTTTCCATGTGACAACCACTGGCACTGCTGGGACTGATCCAGACTATTTGCAACAGTTCATGAAACTGGATGTTAACAGGCATGTGTCTTCTTACTGGGGGCTGTTACGACATCATGGGAGTTGCAGTGATGTGACTCACTTGTATAGTTGCTGGGCTATCTTCTGATCCCCCAGGAGTGCCTAGAGTTTGCCAGTGCAGTCACCCATGGGATGCAGAGTTGTTGGGTTCTAAAAGTGATCATCCTATAAGAAATATGTAGTCAATATTTATCTAGGATTGAAGAATGATCTGAAGGTACATTCATTTATTATTTATTGTTACAGTTATTAATATCCCCACCTTTCAGGAAAGAAATTCTCCCAAGGAGGCTTACAAGTAGGATAAAGATACCTTCATAAAATTACTGTAAAAATATAAAAATAAGGCAGTTGATGTAGAAAGCCCTATGGTGCGGATGGAGGGCCACTCCAGCAGGAGCAGGCTCCGAGGTGGTCTTCATCAGCCTGCCTGCCACCTCCTTTCTCCTGGAATCTTTCCCACAGGGCGACTAGGGAGTACTGGCCATGTGGGGGCGGGATGGAGGGGTAAGCCAGCTACAGCAGGCTCTGAGGTCTTCACCTGCCTGTGTATATTTCTCGCCCCCTGCTCTCTCTCTCTGATGCAGTTCTGCTGCTGAAGCTTAGAGCTTTTGCCCTCTAAGCCATTTGGATGGGAGAGTACATGGGAGCCATACATAAAGTGCACTGAACTTTTCAAAGGAAGAACACATACAAGTGCAGTAAATAAAAATTGAGCACAATTTATTACATTTATATTCTGTCTTTCTTCCAAGGAGCTCAAGGTAGTGTACATGCCCACTCATTTTAACCACTGACCCAAAGCTGAAATACCTTTTATTAAAAAAAAAAAATAAACCTTTGATTGGAGCTTTTCAGATTTCTGGCAAACCCAAATCCCTAACAAACTATATGAGTCACTTGCAGGTCATGTTTGCATCACTGGATTTTAAACACTTCAAAGCTTAAATCTCTTAGCTTTAGGCCTTGGCAAAACAGGCCACAACAGTGATAACTCTATTAATGATTATTTGTAGTAGGTATGGTTGTCAAACCAGACATATTATTTTTATTGAATTTAAAATACAGGGATGGTTTGCATTTGAGGGTAATGTTTATTCATGAGGATTACTTGAGTCAACTAGAGGTCATTCAAGCCAAGAACCTTCTAGGATTTGGTCTCATGTAGAGGCAACTGAAGTTCAGCGAAGAGCTAAATATAAACGCTGGGAAATGAGGGAAAAAAGAGACTTTTTTATAATGAGAAAATGTAATTAAATATGCCTGGGAAGTTCTGCAAAAATACTTAGACGATTCATCCATTCTGCTAAGAGCATATCTCCAGAGTAGATTGGCGAGTTATGCACCCGCTAAATCAATAAAAGCCAAATAGAGCCTTTATAATCACTGAGAAGATTCAGAGCTCTTTTAAATTTGTTTTCTGTGAACTTATTTTCTTGCATACCCAATTAAACTTGTACGGATATACTTTTTCCTTGTAATATGTATAGACCCTTGTCACATAGGAGGTATTTCCACTGTCATCCACATGCACCATGGATTCATAAGTCTGGTTGTGTATTGCTTCGTTATCCCAATTTGGGCAAGAGAGGTTAGAAATAAGCTTGAAAAGCAATTTCCAGAGTGGCAGCTGCATTTGTTGCAGCAAAAACAACGAAGTGTCTCATGGCACCTTAAGGACTAACAAATGTATTATTGCATCAGCTTTTGTGGATTATAGCCCACTTCACCTGATTAAATGGAGTACAGTCCACAAAAACTTACACCATAGTAAGTTGGTTAGTCTTTAAGGTGCCACAAGACTCTTTGTAGTTCTTGGAAAGAAAGCAGTCCCCAATTGGAACTCTCACAATATTTTAGTAATATCCTGTAAATCCTAACAATAGTAGTGTTGATAGCAAACCTAGCATGGTTGCCCTTAACTCAGGCAGAGACCTTACAACTAAAATTGTACAATAGTTTTATTTTATTTCTACATGCATGCTATTTGCATTCCTAAAGAAATATAGGAATCCATTATATTCCCTAATGTATTTTAATTAGCCTGAAAACATTGGAGAGTAGCTGGGAATTTTCACTTCATATAGAACTTCATATAGAATTTCACTTCATATAGAAGATCAATAGCATATGATCTTTCCCTCTGTGGGTACAACCTACGTACAGACAGCTCTCTATATTACAGAGGCCTATTTTTATTCTCCCTTCCCCAGTGCATACAGTCATGTTTCAGAGTATTTATTTGTTTGTTTATTTTAGAACATTTATATACCATTTCCCATTTTAAAAACTCGAAAGTGGTTCACAGCATATTACAAAACAATATATCATTAAAAGCATAATAGCATTTATAGAAGTTGGTGGTTGGGAAAAGCCAGGATAAACAAGTAAGTTTCTAGTAATTGTTGAAAGCACATGATCATTGGTGCATAACATATTTCAGAGGAGAGTTCATTCCAAAGGACTATTGCCGTGTTGCTGCCAGATGGGACTCTGCAAGGTATAGCATGCACAGCAAGGCCTCCCCTGAAGAACTTAGTGGTCTAACAAGTCTGTATAGGAGGAGATGGTCTTTCAGGTATCTTGGTCCTAAATTGTTTGAGGATTTATATGTGAATAATAATAACGCCTTGAACATGGCTCAGTAGCAAACTGGCAGGCAGTGTAGCTCTTTTAACACAGGTGTTATATGCACATGGCAAGGCAGTCCATTCAACAGCCTGGCTGCAGCGTTCTGCATTAACTGTATCTTCCAGACCAGTGCCACACAGAGAACAATACTTTAGTCTGGTCTTGAGGTTACCAATGCATGGATCACAGTGGTTAAGCTATCCCTGTCCAGGAACGGGTGAAGTTGACATACCAGCTGAAGTTGGTAAAAGGTGCTCTGTGCCATAGAAGTCACTTGGGCTTTACTGTACAGGGAGAGGGAAGTCTGCATATTGCCCTGTCCAGTTCTCCCCATCTGCTTGGTCAAGGAATGTGCGATGGGGCTTAAGAGGGTTCCTGTTATGCCCTATGGGGAGCTCTCCATGCCTAGATACCGCACCTGTGTGCAGAGCAAACTCAGCCTTATAATTTAGTAATAAAAAAATAAGACACAAATAAGCTCACAGGCATTTACTAACCTGCAAACATGGTTAGTAGCCTGCTTACATGCACATGTTAGCCATTTGTGGCCTGCAAGACAAAAAAGATGAACTTCTGTAAAACTTTCTTGCCTAGTTGGCTTGAGGGCATTTTTACTCACTAGAGGAGATCAGGCAAGTGGCTATTTACAAGCCTACTTTAATGAGAAGAAGTTTCCCTTAAGGATTTTTTGTTTTTGTTTTTTTACAAAAAAGGCTCATTTGACCAATCCAGATTTCTGCTTTAGTGTAGAGGTGGTAAGAGTGGTTTCAAAACTTATGGGGACACTCTATCTTTTACAGAACAAATTAAAATACATTTTAAAGTGGGCTTTTGTAGTTTGCCAGCACCGGAAATTCTAGTACCTTGGAGACAAGCAAATAGAAAAGGCAATATGAAAAAGTGGTTGTCAGCCACATGTTTTGGAACATTGCCCTTGTTGACTTCATGCGGAAAGATGTGAAAATGTATGGCTTGGCCATCTTTTATTGCTCTCTGGTCAAAACTGTGGGATTAAAAATTATGGGTAAGGTTAAACTGAAATTTGCCACCAATTAAAACACAACTCAGTGCCCTTATTTCACAGTTGAACCACCACCTCTGTTGTAAGATCACAGTTTCCACTCTGCTGCTGTAAGGTTTTTAAAAATGCACTTAGGACGCAATCCTATGCATATTTAGATAGAAAAATGGCCTACAACCCCCAGTATGCCCCAGCCAGTCTAAACATGCATAGGATTCAAATGACTGACACAGACACCCTGACACAGACACAGACTGGGAAACAAATAGCATGTTACTGTGCCTTGCTGGAGAATAACAAAACACTGATGCAGAAATATTGCGGATACCAAAGCCTCAGAGGAAAAATCTGAAAGTTTGGGTGAGAACCGAACTCTAACCAAAAACCACAGAAGGAAGTGGACTACTACATTTAGCTGGATGTGCTGAGTAAACATGCATAGGATTGCTCTGGAGACTTCATAAATAGGCCAAATAGTACCATTTTATATGCTAACTGAGTTGTAAATGATGCATTTTACATTATTAAAGAAGGAAAATAAGTTTAAGTTTGATAAGAAAGTATTTCATCATACATTTCATGGTTGGCGCAAGATGCATTTACACAAATTGAAAGATCGTAGCACCAGTCCTATTGAGACCCTGTACCCTAGTTGTAAAAGCAAGGGAGAAAGGGGAAGATACACCCAACTGAATGCAGAGGTCCAGAGAATAGCAAGGAGAGACAAGAAGGCCTTCTTAAATGAACAATGTAAAGAAAGCGAAGAAAAGAACAGAATGGGAAAGACTAGAGATCTCTTCAAGAAAATCGGAGATATCAAGGGAAAGTTTTGTGCAAAGACGGGCATGATAAAGGACAAAGAAGGCAGGGACCTAACAGAAGCAGATGAGATTAAGAAGAGGTGGCAAGAATACACAGAAGAACTATACAGGAAAGATCTGAATGTCCCTGATAGCCATGATAGTGCGGTCACTGAACTTGATCTGGACATCCTAGAAAGTAGTGGATCTTAGGAAGCATTAGTAACAACAAAGGTAGCGGAGATGACAGTATTCCAGCTGAGCTATTTAAAATCCTAAAAGATGATGCTGTTACAGTGCTGCACTCAATATGCCAACACATTTGGAACACTCAACAGTGGCCACAAGACTGGAAAAGGTCAGTTTACATTCCAGTTCCAAAGAAGGGCAATGCCAAAGAGTGTTCAAACTACCGTACAATTGCGCTCATTTCACATGCCAGCAAGGTGACGCTCAAAATCCTACAAACTAGGCTTCAGCAGTATGTGAACTGAGAACTACCGGAAGTACAAGCGGGGTTTCGAAGAGGCAGAGGAACTAGAGATCAAATCGCCAAGATTTGCTGGATCATGGAGAAAGCAAGAGAATTCCAGGAAAGCATCTATTTCTGCTTCATTGACTACGCTCAAGCCTTTGATTGTGGGGATCACAACACATTGTGGCAAATTCTGAAAGAGATGGGAGTACCAGACCCCCTTACCTGTCTCCTGAGAAACCTGTACGAGGGTCAAGAAGCAACAGTAAGAACCGGACATGGAACAACCGATTGGTTCAAAATTGGGAAAGGAGTACGACAAGGCTGTATATTGTCGCCCTGCTTATTTAACTTATATGCAGAGTACATCTTGAGAAAAGCCGGGTTGGATGAATCACAGGTCGGAATTAAGATTGCCGGGAGAATTATCAACAACCTCAGATACGCAGACGATACCACCCTAATGGCAGAAAGCGAAGAGGAGCTAAAGAGCCTCTTGTTGAGGGTGAAAGTGGAGAGTGCAAAAGCTGGTTTGAAACTCAGCATTAAAAAAACTAAGATAATTGCATCTGGCCCCATCACTTCCTGGCATATAGAAGGGGAAGAAATGGAAGCAGTGACAGATTTTATTTTCTTGGGCTCCAAGATCACTGCAGACGGTGACTGTAGCCATGAAATTAAAAGACGCTTGCTCCTGGGGAGGAAAGCTATGGCAAACCTAGTAAGAAGCAGAGACATCACCTTGCCAACAAAGGTCCGCATAATCAAAGCTATGGTTTTCCCAGTAGCAACGTATGGCTGTGAGAGCTGGACTATAAGGAAGGCTGTGCACCGAAGAATTGATGCTTTCGAACTGTGGTGCTGGAGAAGACACTTATGAGTCCCCTGGACTGCAAGGAGGTCCAATCAGTCAGTCCTAAAGGAAATCAACCCTGACTGCTCATTGGAAGGACAGATACTGAAGCTGAAGCTCAAATATTTTGGCCACCTAATGCGGAGAGAAAACTCCCTGGAAAAGACCCTGATGCTGGGAAAGATTGAAGGCAAAAGGAGAAGGGGATGGCAGAAGATGAGATGGCTAGATAGCATCACCGATGCAATTAATATGAACTTGAGCACTCTCCGGGAGAGAGCTCAGGACAGGAAGGCCTGGTGTGCTATGGTCCATGGGGTCACGAAGAGTCGGACACAACTGAACAACACCCTAGTTGTGAAAATGCATTGGACAGGGTTGGGGGTGACTTAGCATCCTCCAATTATAAAATTCAGTCAGGATATGGTACTTCTATTACAAAAATGTGTAGCAAGTTAATTATTAATTGTGAAGTGACTGGGTGATGTTTGAAAAGCAAATGTAGGTTGTGGAATGTTTAAATTCTCAGAAAATTAGGAACAACATTGGAAGCTGCCTGATATTAAGACAGACCATTTGTCTGTCTACTCAGTCTTGTCTACACTGACTGGCAGTAGCTCTGCAGGACCTCAGGCAGCAGTCATTCCCAGCCCTACCTGGATGTGCTCTACCACTGAGCTACATACAGCCTTTCCTTAAGGTCTTAAAATTGTCCTAGTAACTGCAGTAGTCGTGGCAGAAGTGCAGTCCTCTTTGTAATTTGGGTTGAAAGTCTCCAAACTACCATTGGCAGAATGGGTGTTAATGGAAGTGACAGGCAGTAATGTCTCAGCTGCTGAATTAATTCTTAGTCTCTGCAACTAGAACAGAATAATGAATAGTTCTGCTTACTGTTGCATGATTCTTGAAGATGCTAGCCAGGGGGTTGTTTCAATTTTAATGTGCATTTCAATGTCATTGCTACTCGGACATCCTGGTTGCCAGTATTTTAGGTTGACAGTCCTTAGCCTGCCTTCACAGTCTCTGCTTGGCTTCATAGCAACCTTGAGGCAGATGTGCTTTTTCAGGGAAAAGCATGAACTGTAAAGCAAAATCAGAGAAGGAAGTTTCATGTGGCCTGCCCTCAGATATTCTCCAAATAATTCTTGCAGAGATTTGCCTTGACATCACAGGTGCTATAAACTTTGCCTCCCTCCTCCATTGTTTTCAGCATATCCCACTGCACAAGAAAATGGAGTGCTATCTTGCAAGATAGTTGGAAAACGCCTATTTGGTTTTGAGACTCTATCCATGACTAACAAGGGCTGTTAAGAGCTGAAATCTTTGCCAGCAGAACACGGCTTTAGAGACTCTCATCTTTTAGCTCTTACCCTTTAAATGATGATAAAACCTAACCCAGCCGATAAACTCTTGTGCTACTTTATTGGAGTGCCAAGTATCAAAGACACAAGGGCCCTAGCATGCCAGTACATGATCATGCAGTGGTACTGCTGACCCCATTCCCCCATGTGCCATTGTGATTTCTGGTACTGCACAAGCAAACAGGTTAATCCTATCATCCTCCATCTTGTCGGATTTTTGGCATATGCCATAATAAATCTGTTAGTCTTTAAGATGCCACAAGATCTGCTAATTCTCTCCGAGTAGAAAACACTGGGCTGGATGGACCAATGGTCTGCCTCAGCGTAAGCCAACATCATATGTTTCTTAAAATTGTTAGGGGGAGGGCAGAGCAATCTTCTGCAATTAGGCAGCCACTGTGACATGCGTGAACTAGGTAAAGCATTTGGTTCATTTGGGAATTGCTTTGCAGTATAGGAGTATGTGTGTTATTTTGTCCAGAGAAATGAATGCCATTTCTTTCATTTGGTTTGCAATGCATGTTTTGATTGACAAAACAAATAGTTGTTTCCATGTTAAAAACAAATATGCAGTTTTGTTTGAAGATGTAATATGGGAGTTTTTTCCTAGTGTAACAAATGTGCTAACTTTACTAGGCTAATGGGGTGTAAAATGAAATGTGAATTCTATAACATATGGGTCTAACACTTTACAAATGGTCAGTAACTTAAGGTGCCTCAAACTTGTGGTTTCCAACTTGTTATAATTTTAAAGGAGCTCAATTTGATGGAAGTTCTTAGCACCTGGCTCCTCTCTGTTGGATACCATCACTACATTTCAGGTTTGGGGACCAAAATAATTTCTCATTTATTGGAAATCTAGACTATGATTTCCACCTTATCTGTTTGTTTAAAAAAATGCCGGCTTCCAGGCACCACTCCAGATGCAAACTGATCCACTCTATAATTGGTTGTGACATTCCATCCTATAGAGGAGGATGAGTGAGTGTGAATGCAGGTCAAGTCTGTTACAGTAACAGGTCGGGTAAACTTCTGCACAATGGAGATGAAAGAGCTAAGATTGCTTTTCTTTAAGGGAATATTAGTATCTGACTTAAAGGTCAATCATGCCTGATGAAAATGTCACTTTTTGATAAATTGTGTAATTGGAAAGCAGAGTGGAGGAATGGTGGCATTTGGAGTCAATACAAGACAAGGTATTAACTTTTGGGGGAAATGAAACTCTGAGACCTCCTGTTGTTTCTGCCTCCATTTATGGTGCCCTCAAATTTTCTGAACTTTAGTATGCGTTTCATTTGACAGATAAGACGACACCTGGCATTGGCATTATGCACATATTATAAATATTTAAAATTACTCATCATGTTCCAGTGCTGAGCTCATTATAACTTATTTTGAATGCAACATGACATTAACCGATGAAAGTATAAGATTTCTCAGATAATACCAGACACTTATACAACTAAATGTTATCTAATTATTTTATTACTGGAAACCATCAGGGTGGAAACTGAGCAAATAGAACCCCAGAGCAGTTCTGATTCTGAGGAACAGCAATCCATGGGAGAGGAGTGCGCTCATCTCTCACAGGCACAGCAGCTGGCAGAGATTTTATTTTATTTTATTTATTTATTTATTGCATTTATACCCCGCCTTTCTCCCTCTCGCAAGGAACTCAGGGCAGCTTACATTACCCTCCTCCTCACCGTTGTATCCTCACAACAACAACCCTGTGAGGTAGGTTGGGCTGAGAGTCTGTGACTGGCCCAAAGTCACCCAGTGAGCTTCCATGGCCAAGTGGGGACTAGAACCCGGATCTCCCGGCTCCCAGTCCATCACTCTCACCACTACACTACACTGGCTCAGATTCCTCCTGCCAGCATTCCTGAGAGAGATAGTGACCCTGGCAGTAGGAGAGTGCGGGAGGGGGGCTTGCTGGACGCCCGACGCCGGGAGCGACGACAGCTGGAGGGTGCGGAAAGGAGGTGTAGCGCTTGTTTGGCGTGCAAGCAAGGGTCGCATCCCAAGGACCCAAGGGAAAGAGGGAGGATCTCTCCCTAGCCCATAAGTTCAGGGTCTTCCCGTGATTCTCCTTCAAACGGGGATCAACTGCCTACCTGGAGCATAGGCTACTCTGCTGTTCCTTGCTTAGTTGCTGGTGATTAGCATCTGAAAAGAGTCATTAAGTTGTAAAAGGATTAAAGCCTTGAAAAGAATCCTTTTGTCTGTGTCTTAAGTTAGCTATTGGAGTGTACTGAAAGAGGCCACCAGGGTGCTTCTGACAGTTTCCTTGACTCTTCTCTCCCCTACCTCATCGCTTTTGCAGGTATTCAGAAAAACTTTGGTAAAGATGTTTGAAGCTCAAGAGCTGGACTGTGTCTTTCTTGAGACAAACCTAAGCATAAAGAAGCGGTATCACATGGTATATGAATGTATCCCGCTGCCAAAGGAAGTAGGGGATATGGCTCCCATCTACTTCAAGGTATTTATTTTTTTACATCCTCCGGTTCTCTCCATGTTGTGTTTTGGTCACTCAGTTTAAAAAACAACGACACCCAACTAAAATTGAGTCTATGAAATGCAAAAATATAAGCCCTTATAAAATCTCATATTAATTTATTTCCCTTCTCCCAAGTGAAACTACTAAGGTGCAGTTTCCTAAAGAATTTCTTCAGGCAAAGTTGGAAGTACATCAAGTGGGCCAATACGGTACCTAGAAAAAGCCCGCTGGGTCATATGAATCTTGTTGTGCAGACTGCATAGCCCACTATGGTTCCACAGGTCCCTTCTCCCAGTTTACAGTATGGATGGGCAGAGAAAGGCAAGGATTGGCGTGGGTGGGAGCTGCCAGTCTAAGGAGACTGTGGGGTTGGATATGCATTTCTCTGTCCAAATAGCTGAACAGTGTGTCCTTTGACAATTGAGAGCAAGTACATTGTTCTTATTGGGGCTTCTTTTGGGATATCTCCACCCTCCCCCATCTCAGTATATGGTGACAGTGATCTGGTTTGCACATAAAACTAAACCATAGTTTATTTAACACTTGGTTAACTCATGGTTTGTTGACCTACCCAGAGTTTGCCTGGCAGACTATCAAACAACCTATGGCTTGTTTTCTCAATACTTCGTTCTTCGCCTGTTTGTTTCCCTCCTCCTTCACCTGCTTCCTCCCAGTATCCCAACTGCCTTTGTGGTACTGTAGTACTGTCCTGCAGAGTGGCTGGGTTTTTTGACCACTCTTGCCCACTGTATCTGTAGCCTGGCGAAGCGACACATGAACAACCCACGATTCTGGGTTCACATATGATGACAACGCGTGGTTTAAACAACCCAGAGTTCACAACCCAACAACAAACCATGTGTTCTCTTCCTGGGTTGTTGATGGTTAACAAACCATGAGTTGTTAATATGGCTGGGTTCACACAACATGACAACCTAGAATTCAGCAACCCATACCATCGGTTAGCATTACATGAGAACCCAGTCACTGAGGCTGTGACCTGGTTCTTCCCTAATGACAGCTTGTTGGAGACATGCAGGTGTGCTGCCTGTAGTGTGCCTGCCTCTTTTGTTTTACAGCACAGCCCACAATTGGCTCCTTCTTAGGTTGTGCAGCGTGATGTGCAAACCTGGACTGCTGGATTGTTTAGGGGCTAAACAAGCCAGCGGTTAACCCATGGGGTTCAGTACTGAGCTTAGCCCCTAAACAATCCAGCTGCACAACCTGTGAAGGAGCCAATCATGGGTTGTTCTGTAAAGTGGATAATGCAGGCATGCTACGCATTCCCGACAACCCATTGTGTGTGTGTTTTTAACCAATGGGTTCTCGTGTGTGAACAGCCTGATTGTTTCAGTCTTGCATGTTTCTTCCTTGCTCCTCAGGCATTAAAGTGAAAATGGAGTCCCTTACTGGCTGCTCTCCAGATCATATGAACATTTGAGTCTTTATAAGAATATAGTTTAGAGTCATTTAAACAGCAGTTAGAGCCAGTTGTGACTGAACTACAGGTATTGCATATTTTAATCGCAACAGAAACTTGGCATTATGAGTCTTTACCTGGGATTTTTTTCTTATGTATGAAAAAGGCTAATGGAACCTAATTAATTCTCAAGAGCTGTTAGAAGGCCTGTGGCCTTTTTAATTGTATAAACTCAAAGTACTCATTTTAAGGTAATTTGTGGCAGGCTAAAGTTAGACTGTAGTTCTGAAATTATAAAAATAAAAGGGGAAAGGTAGTGAATAAAATTAGTATAAAATCACTTCATTATGCATTAATCTATGTAAATTGAATTCTACAAATCGCAGAAATGTCTCCAAGTTAATACCTTACATTATAAAATTAATATGCGTTACTGAAATTGCACAGTCTTCCTTCTCTTTGTTTTTTTAATTACAAATTAAGTTCTACTTTATGGCATATAGTGCCATTCTAAGAGTGTTGCATACATTATTCCAATAATTTTTCAGAAAGCTATAATGGAGTCTGATGAAGAATGGTCCATGAACAAAAAGCTGATCGATCTATCTTCAAAAGATGTTCGCAAGTCGGTATGTAGTGAAGCGTGTCACATGTAATGCAAAGCGGGTTCTCTGCATGCGAGCAGTTCTTTGAGTGTGAGCTATATTTTAAAAGACACAACCGTGAAAAGTGAAAATAGATGGAATATATGAGATTTGAATTCCAGGGCCAAACACAGTTGCAGTGATGTTGCCGCAAATGTTTTCTGCTGGAGTTCTGAAAGTTAAACTTTATACATTGATGCTAATGAGGGAAGACTTTTAAACGGCACTGTGAGTTTTTGAAGGTAAAGGGTTTAGCTCATTTATCCAAATATCTAAGGCTTCAATGACTTGTGGGATGACATGTACAAAGTGGTGTCTGTTCGAGTAAGGTGGAGCCCTTGTTGGGCTCCACCTTACTCCTTTTCAACAAATAAGACCTTTTGTGCCCCTTCACAAGGCTGTGATATGGGTGGGAAGACAAAGTTCTGAAATCTACAGGCACCCAATCACATAGATAGCAGTTGAATATCTTTTGTTCTGCAGAAAGGCTGCTGGCAGTTGTAGTTACTGATTAACTTGCTCTCACTCCTGGTTTTTGCCCATTTCAGGGTTCTCATCAAAGGCAGCTGATTATTCAGTGCCTTCCAAAATCCGTCTTCTCCTACCCTCCCCCTGTTCAGAGACAGGGGCGAACCTATTGAGAGTAAATAGAAAAGCCCTAGATCACAGGGGGAACTTTCTAGTGTACAGAAAGTACACTAGAATTCCTCTTTGCCCTTTTAAAGATTTATTTGATTTGCTTTTGTTTACGTGGCCCCTTTTTATTTGGCTTTCTACAGTAGAAGAAAATGGGTGTGTTAACTATTGTTTAACATTGTTTCCATACATTTAAATCATGAAAAGCATGAGGAAATGTTAGTAAGGAGCATTATTTCTCTGTGTTTCTAAACAATCAATCAACATACCAAAGTATCGTTTGATTTTATAGCTGCAAAACTAAATTTCAGGGCTAAGTGCTTCTAACATAAAATAATGTGTGTTCCCCACCTACCTTGGTATTCCCGTTTCCTCTCTAATTATTCCCTGCTCATGAGTCTGCAGCACTAAACTGGTTATGGGAGTATGGTGTCAAAATTAATTTTGCAAAGCAAATTTAAACTCAAGGTTTGAAAAAAAATCCAGGAAGCAATATTGATATGCCTGGCTAACCTATCCATGTGGGCATATTCCTAAATTATTAAAGCTCCAAAATATAAACACATGTTCTTGATTTGCACATCAGTAGTGAAAGTGTGCTTAGAAATATTGCCGAATTATTTTTAGAACATCTCCTTGGCATAATGGATTAAATGCAACTGTGATAATTGTACCACTTGAGGGCATAGAATGCCTTTGGAGCAAGCCTTCCTGTATTCCTGGAGACAGATGGAAGTTTTGGTATTATAAACCATGAACAGGACAACCTTTTTATGCTCTTAGCTTCAGTTTCCTTAAAGGGTTCCATGAACATTTATATGATAACTATTCACAAAAAGCCCAGTATTTAACATCTGAGTGATTGCAGAGAAAATACCAGAGCGTCACTGCTTTGACCTTACCTTTTCTGTGGGCAGAGCTTCCTTTGCTAAATATGCACTGTGTGAATGGCAGGCATAAATCACTGTTTACACTAGGGGTCTCCAACTCATGGCCTCAAGGTTTTAAGGGACACCTTTTTGTCCTTCACAGTTTAGTTGTTATGTGTGCAGTAGCACTGCTATAGCTGCAGCAAACTCTGTTTTCAAAGGAGTGTGAAGTAACTTTGATGTCCCAACCATGGGAAAGCTATAATATTTTGGAGCTACTTTATTTGCTGCATCCTCTAAAATATGTAAGCAAACTCAGACGTGTGTTAAAGTGAATCTGCACTACCTATTTTTTTGTTTTGCATGATGTGTGCCTAAACATACAGAGCTGGATCCAAACTGTACCCTTTGTTTTGATCCAGTGGAGAGATCCTGCTGGTGAAAAAGGGGAAGTGATCTTTGCCAACTTTCCCCCTCCTACTGCAGCCCACAGTCCCCCCCCCCAGCCCACCCTCACACATGCAAACCATTCTGGAAGGACCCTACCCTCTAGAGCAGATTTTTCGAGGGCACGAAGGGCTGTAGGGAGCAGAAGGTATTGGCCAAAGTCACCTCCCCCACTTCAGCTAGAGGGAGCGAAGTCTGGTGCAGGTCCGGAGCAAGATCACTGGATACATAGTTTGCATCTCGCCCGGGGTTCTGATTCTTACTATTTGTTGTTTAAAATATTTATATGCCTCCCAATAGCAAATTCTCTGGGCAGCTTACAAATTCTACTTTTGGATTTGTTTGCATGAAAGTTAGTACTTCATTAAATAGGCACTTGACCTCCTTGTGATGCCCCTCATTATATTCTGGGCAAGCATCCCAGAATACTCCTCATCCTGCTACTTTTCCCCCACTGTGAGAGTTTGTTTTTTAAACACTGTACAATCCTGACGGTTATATTTTCCCACAGACAAGTCTCAAGTGGCATAAAATATTTAAAATACAAATACAGCAACATAGTTAAAATAAAATGCACTGAGGACTCCCTCTTGAATCCATCTGCATATCAAGTTAAGTCACTAGAGGCACAAAGAGAGATGTTCTTGGTGGTTTCCCACCACACCCACAGTTATACAATTGTTGCCCATTGTGGACTTGCCAAAGTCAGCCTGAGTACCTTTTGGAAGCATTGTAAGACCTACCTCTGTTGGCTGGCCTTTGAGGGTCAGGATTAAATCATTTTGTGTTTGTTGATTTCTGCCCTCCAGGCTATACATCTAAATAAAGAAGCTAGTTGTCGGTGTTAAGCATTTTGAAATATGTTCCTTCGAATGAAATAATTAATGCACTGTCTGGTTTTGTGTTTAGGTTCCAAAAGGTTTGCCTTACTTCTCTGTAGACTTTGGCCTCCAAGGAGGTTTTGCTCATGTCATTGAAAATCAACACAAGTTTCCTCTTTATTTTGGAAAGGTATTGAAATGTCCAACTGCTGTTCAATGAGGCTGGCGCAAGAGATGTTCCCTGTGCAGTGTCCTGAGAAGCTCACTGTATATATTAGCAAAGTTGAATAGACATGGTAGTATTATTACTGTGTGCTTAGAACATCCTGAGGACATGAGTAATATTTGTTATATCTGCGCTATGTGGTTAAGCCATTTGACTTGATGCTAATATATCACTGCGCAAAGTGAAAGTTGCAGTAAAGGGTTGCTTGAAGGTAAAAGGCTAATTTTTTATTAGCCGACTCAATAATGTGGTCTAAAAGATACTCAGTCATGGATTTAGGAAATAACTTGATCTTCTTCCCCCGCCCTTCCAAATCCAATCAACGACTCAATGGGTAAATTTGCAGGAAATGGAAGGTGCGTTTGTTTAAATCTCATGTTCCCAGTTGACCAAATAGGGCTGTTCGCATGTAACGGCAGCAAATCTTGGTTTAATTAACCCACAATTTGGTGCAGTGTGTGCTGGGTGCATTCCACAGCCTTTTTGAAAATTTAACCCCTGATCATATCGATCAAGTGTTGCTACGTGATGTCTGAACCTGGATGCTATATATTAATTGTAGGTTAACTGTGGGTTGGATGATGATGATGATATTTATATACCACTTATCATATTTAAAAACACATTTCTAAGGAATTTACAAAAAAATGACATACATTAAAATACAGTGTAATATACATTAAAATACAATTAAAATATATAATAATTGCTAAAACATTTGTATTAAACATCGATAAAAACATTACAGACCAATACAACACCATAATTAACAAACTGGGCAGCACACCCACTCAGGGATGGCCTGGGTGAAGAGATGAGTCTTTAATTGGCGCCTAAAGCATGCTACAGGTGGCGCCTCCTGAATATCAGTAGAGAGGCCATTCCATAAGATGGGCACCACCACAGAGAAGGCCCACTTCCAGGTTGCTGGAAGATGGCAGTCTGCAGTGCGTGGTACAACCAGCAAGACCTCCTCCGACAATCTTAACGATCTCACAGGTCTGTATTGGGGAAGGCGATCTGTCAGGTAACCTAGTCCCAAGCTGTTCAGGCTGTCATATACCAACAGCAAGACCTTGCACTTGGCTGAAATAGCAAATAGGTAGCCAGTGTAGTTGTTTCAACACCGGTGTAATACATGCACAGCTGGGTGCCCCACTCAGCATCCTGGCTGCCTCATTCTGCACCAGCTGCAGCTTCCGGACCAAATACAATGGTAGCCCCACATAAAGTGCATTACAGTAATCTAAATGTGACGTTACCAATGCATGGACTACAGTGGCCAAGCTATCCCTATGTAGGAAAAGGTGTAGCTGATATACCAACCCACGATTTTAACCCATGATTTGCCACCATTATGTGCAAACTGGGTTGCTGTCTTTTGAGGGAAGTAGTTTGAATAGTACATTTTGGTGTTACCCAAGTGGGAGAATCACCTCTTCTTAAAATGCAAAGCTAGAATTATTTTTTCCCTCCTACTTTGCAGTCCTTGTTTTGAACAGGTGTGGGGTTTCCAGATCAGTAATATTCTTCTCTATTGTACTTTGGAAGGAAATAATTGGTGGAATGCTGGATCTGGAGCCTAGACTTTGGAGAAAAGGACTGCGAGAAAACTTTGAGGACCAGAGGAAGAAGGTGTTGCATTTTGCTCAAAGCTGGAAACTGTATGACTTCACCAAAAGCAAAGAGTGAAGATATAGACCATATGCTGACATATGCAATAGCTGGGTTACCAATAAGCAATCAAGATCCATGAAGTTCATCCTTCTTATAGCGGAGCTATGTCAAAGACAATATGGATGTTTTCTGCATGCGGAGTGAACACATTGGATGCAAAATTATATTTTAAGGGAAGGCAATTCATGGATTTAAGATGGAGATACTTGAGTTATATACAAGTCAAATGAACTTCAGTGGTATAATATGGACATAAATGCTTGGTGAAAATTTAAGTCCTTAATTTGATGGATGAGACGTGTGTTCTGTAAGCTATTCTTCCTGCCCTCCATCCTTCAGTATTTGCCTATTTACATTCTATAAAATGCTAGTCCGTCTCCATAGATTACAATGCACTTAGCTTTTCATTTAAGATGGTATCATTTCTTTTTCTTAATGTGTTAAATTTGCTGCTCAAGTTGTAATGTTTTTAAACCCTTTAAAATAGTATCTTATTTTAAATTGTGACTATTTGGGGGGAGATTCTGTCAAAGGCATAGTATTGTTGGGCCCAATCCTTGCAGGCCACTGTGCCCCGCAAAAGCTGACATTCTCAAGAAGCAAAATTCTCTGCCCGCACTACTTTCTGCCATTTCTTCTGTGCTTCTATATGAAACTGCAGCCAGTGGTGAGCCTACGTAATTTTAGACCCTGGACTTAGGTAGCCATGTATATAAGTCTTACACCACCATCCCGTTTGTCCTTATATAGCCATGTGTATTATTTCAATTATGAAGCACAAAGTTAGCATTCCTCTTCCTCCCCTGCTGCCATCCATGCTTTGCAACCACTTCCTCATTCCTGATATATTAGAGCAAATCACACACACACAGTATATGTTATGTAGTGTTAAAAGTAATATATGTTAAATATGATCATTAGAAGAGCCATGCTGGATCAGACCAAGGGTCTATCCTGGAGAGCTTCAGCATGCCCACACCAACCCAGCTACTGATGCTGGGCCTGTTGGCTGCTGCCCCCATCACCTGCTGTTCTCTTGGTGGTCATTTGGGGGCGCCCTGGACTTTGGTTCTGAGGCTAATCATAGATAGCTGCACCATTGACTGCAACACATACAGCCATGGCTATAGCTAAATTCCTAGAGCTTTTAGAAGTTACTAGGGAGAACAAACTCAAATCCTACAATTTGAGAATCCCCTTTTATGCAAAAAATAATGTTCACTTTGATTGTAATCCTATACACACTGGCCTGGGGATAAGTCCAATTGAATTATGTGGGGCTTACTTATGAGCAGACATATGATGGATTGAGTTGCAAATATCTGGAATTTGTCAAAATGTGATCTAAATTTATTTTTTTGAATAGTTGCATGGCATCCTTGGCTCTTTTTTCTTCTTTTTGCGTAAGAACAAGAGAAGGCTTATAAGGACAAAGTAATGGGATATGGATTGCACTCTTTTTTTGGAAGCAAGCTTCCCTTTTTTCAGTTGTTTTCAAGAGCGTTCTGATCTTTAGCCTTTTCTTTGGATCTTTTATTTCTCAGGGGAGTCATATTTTGTACAGCACTGAAGCAACAGATCATACGGTTGTCACTTGACACCTATACAAATAAATAGCCCTTGACCCTTGTTGCAACTGGCTGCTAAGTTGTATGTGAAAAGCAAATGTTCTCTGTTCCCATTAAAAATTAAAAGCTAAAAGTAGCTTTTAATACTTGGGGGGGGGGACTTGTAAATGAGTGAGTCTGCTTGAATCAGCAGTATTTTTGGAAGCATTAAAATGATGAGCATGCTTTGCTCTTGTTGACTTTGGGTCAAATCCTTGAGTGGCCACATTCATTTTTGTCTAAACAGTAAAATCTCAGTAGCTGTCAATGGCTGCTAGTCATGATGGTTACATATTACCTACCTCCGGTATTGGAGGCTGTATGCCTCTGAATACCAGTTGCTGGGGAACATGAGTGGGAGGGAGCTATTGCACTTGTGTCTTGCTGTAGGCTTCTCATAAGCATCTGGTTGTCCTTTGTAGCAACAGAATGGTGAACTAGATGGGTCTTTGTTCTGATCCAGCATGGCTCTTACGTTCTTATGTCTGTGATCTAGTTTTCAATTACCTGAATGCAAATTGCCTCCTCCCATGACAATATAGCCCAGTAAAAACTGACCTGCTATTATATCCACACACACCTGGCCAGCTACAGTGTATGTTTAGAATTAGAATTCAGGTGATCCATTACCACTAGGGCCTCCACTGTGGTGCTCATGGGCACCAGTGTGCCCACAGGTATTTGCACCTGCCAGTTTCCCTGTCCCTCCTAATTTTATATTTCTTAATATTTAGGAGAACATACAAATAGTGAGCATAATGGAAAACTGGTGGAATGGAGAGAAGTTAATCGATACAGTCATCCTTGGATACAAATTCTATGGGAAAGATAGGGAAGGGCATTCTGGAGATGGACACTCTGTCTGCAAAGATGGCACAGCATCAAACACATTGGAAATCACAAAAAGGGCAGACTTCTTCAAATAATCATTGTGGGTGACAATACCAGGCCCCAAAGTACTGTACGGGGATGTGCTGTTGCACTCTGTCCAGAATGTTGAGGTGATCTTGAGATGGAGAATGAAATAGGGGAAGCATCTAAAGGAGAAAGTGTTGAAGTAATGGGTGACTTCAATTACCCACATATAGACTGGATAAATGCATGATAAAGTCATGATAAAGAGGTGCTAGATCCTTAAACAACTGAGCCCTAGAACAGTTAGCCATGGAACCATCCAGAGGGGAGGCAATCCCAGACTTAATTCTACATGAAGAAAGTGGAGCGGCAGAAGTGTTTTTTCTTCTCTCATAATACTAGAATTTGTGGTCATCCAGTGAAGCTGAATGGTGGGAAATTCAGGACAGGCAAAAGAAAAGGAAGCATTTGTTTACACAGCACATAATTAACCTATGGAATTAGCTACCACAAAATGTAGGTATGGCCACCAACTTGGACAGCTATCAAAGGGGATTAGAGAAGTTCATGGAGGAGAGGGCTATCAATGGCTACTAGTCATGATGACTATTTGTTTTTATTTAAAATATTTCTTGGCTGCCTTTCAGGGCAGAAGCCCTCCCAAGGCGGCTTACAACAATAAAATACATAAAAACAGTTAAAATATTAAAAGTGTTAAAAACATGACTATAAAAGCCAACCATTAAGACGACAAAACAACAATTAAAACCAATAAAACCAACAATGTTGTTAGCAGCAACAGTAGCAGTCATATCAAGAGAAGGCAAAATAGTATGTTTTCATTGCCTTCTTAAAAGTCTGCAATGACGGAGCATGGCGGGCCTCCGATGGCAGCTTGTTCCAAAGCTTGTGGGGCCACTGCAGAGAAAGCACTCTCACATGTGTCTACCCACCTGACTGCTCTCATGGGTGGGTAAATGAGAAGGGCCTCTCTGATCTTAAAGTACGGGCAGGCTGATATGGGTGTAGGCGGTCCTTCAAGTAACTTGGTCCCAAACCGTTTAAGGCTTTAAAGGTCAAACCCAGCACTTTGAATTGGGCTTGGAAACGCGTCAGTAACCAGTGCAGCTGGCGCAGTACAGGTGTTATATGATCGAATCGCCTCGCCCCCACCAATACTCGGGTGGCCATGTTCTGCACAAGCTGAAGTTTCTGAGCTGTCTTCAAAGGCAGCCCCACATATAGCACATTACAGTAGTCCAGCCTGGACGTGACTAGTGCGTGGATAACTGAGGCAAGGTCCGTCTTCTCCAGATAGGGCCACAGTTGGCGTACCAGCCTAAGCTGGTAAAAAGCACTCCTGGACACTGCAGCCACCTGGGCTTCCCCAGTTAGCTGAGAGCCCAGGAGGACTCCCAAACTGCATA
This sequence comes from Heloderma suspectum, assembly GCF_057233095.1. Lineage (NCBI taxonomy): Eukaryota > Metazoa > Chordata > Lepidosauria > Squamata > Helodermatidae > Heloderma > Heloderma suspectum. The sequence goes on along the minus strand of NC_139460.1, from coordinate 29,702,131 downwards.
CTTGGTCTTTCAGGGGGAGTGCAACCCCATCAAAGGCCAGTTGTAAACCTCCATCCAAAGTAGTTGCTTTCCTAACCCACAGTACCTCTGTCTTGCCTGGATTAAGTTTCAGCTTGTTCACCCTCATCCATCCCACTATATGCTACCTCCAGGATCAGAGGTCCATGAATAGGATGCTCATCTAGATGGGCCTTTGTTCTGATCCAGCAGGGCATTCATTCATTCATTCATTCATTTATAAAATGTCTATCCCACCCTTCATCACAAAATGATCCCAGGGTGCATCACAATACACAATATATCATTAAAACCAATTAAAATGCACAATGACTGGTCAGCATCACAAATTCCATATATATCATCCGTCAACTACCTTGCTCTAATACATAGCCCTCAATCATCTACTCAAAAGACCTGTCGGCAAAGGATTATTTTCATCTGGCACTGAGAGCTAACCAGTGTTGGTGCCAGTCTAACCTCCAGCGGGAGAGCATTCCACACCTTCCACCAAGAAGACCCTATTGCTAGTTCCTGAAGTCCAGACTTCGTTAGATGATGGTATTATCAACAGGGCCTCCGTAGTGGATCTCCTTACCCATCCAGAGAACCATTGGGAAGATGAGCAAGAGAGCGGCAGCAATGAGACGAGGGAGCAGCCGCTGCTAACTTTGGGGTCATCATAGGCTGGGCAGGCGGCCTATAATTCAGGGGACAGTCCTCTGTTTTGGAGAGCTGGTAGAGAACAGTCCTCTATTTGAAGGTGTCCTCTCTTTGATGGGCTGTCCAGTCCAAGTATGGTTTAAAGTCCACATTTGGTTGGCCACTGTGTGAACAGAATGCTGGACTAGATGGGCACTTGGTCTGATCCAGCAGGGCTCTTCTTATGTAAGAATCATAAGAAGGGAAGAACAGTAGGGGCCTTGAAACTGCCCATCAACAGTTAGGACCTGGACAGCAGACTGAGCAGCCACACAGATCACCTAGTCAGTCTTCTCTACTATGGTGAGATGTATTGTATTTATTTTTAAGTTATAGGTAATATTTCTACATTTTACCTATAGCTATATATTTGTAAATGCAAATATTATGCAAATTAGTGTCTTGCTGATGCAGTTCCTCTGTTTTTGGCAATGCATAAGCGGCCACCCTACTGGGGAAACGGAGCGGGTAGTCAAGTAGCACAAGCTGCTGTTCTTTGTCATGGTTGTCACTTGCCAGCTTGTCTGAGCAGGTGTCTGGGCAAGCAACCTACTGGCAATGCCAGTGTAGCACAGCTGCAGTCTTCTGGGAACAGTGGGCTTTTCTAGTGATCTTGGCATCTGCCAATGAATGCCAAACCATGACACCAGCCCTGTTCTGTAGAGTTTTGGCTAGTAAGACCAGGAAGGTTCTCTTAGCTGCAGATGGGGCTCTCCAGAAATAGTCATTGTTGCATTAACTGTGTCTGTCCTTGATTGCACAGTTCTAGCAAGGCTTTCTGCCCCTTGTGTGGGCTGCTTTGCCTCTGGTAAACTTGCATTCTTGCCCGCTGTGATGGCTGTCAGTGCCATTCTTGTTACAATGGAAAAACGTGTTGGTTTGGTAGCATGTCCTAGATGTAGTTATATCTGCTGTTCATCACCTCCTCCAAAAATTATTTCTCATTAAGGGCGCAATCCTATGAAGACAGTCGGCAGCCTCTGAACTTGGAGGCTGCCTTGCATTTCTGCTAGATGGGCGATTTCGCCTAACAGCAGCACTTTGGAGGGGAAGGGAAGGAGGCTGGGGCAGCCATAGGAAACATGATATGGCTGCCGACACAGAACGCCCCCTTTTCCCGTCTCCGCACTCGGTTTCTGAGCGGAGAGATGTAGCCAGAACCGCACTGGCTATGAGGAGGAGGGGAGTGCAGCTTCTGGTCTCCGAGGTTAGAGCCCAGAGACCAAGCAATCCTATGCTTCCCGCCCCCCAGACACTGTCTAGGGGACATAAGATTGCTTCCTAAGACTTTATTTATGTAAAACATTTATATCCCGCCCTTTATCATTAAGATCTCATGGCGGCGTACAGATAAAATCAATTTAAACAGTATAAAGCAATAAATAATTTAAACAGCTAAAATATATTAAACATTAAACAAGCTAATACTTTGTGAAACTCTCACATTCATGATAAAGTAACCAATTATTCTGTTGGTGTGGAGCTTCCATTTGTTTTCCCCACAGAAAATGGGGCCTTTTGAAGCTGGAGATCTCATAACTTTATGCTAATTTTCCTATTTCTAGTCTAGTAACTTTTCAGCAAGGCTAAAATTAAAAAATGCCCAAATGGTACCCAAAAGTGTAGGCATGCAATTGGCCAATTACTGATCTTATTGAATCACATTTGGGCACTCTGCCTGGATGGAGAAAATTTCCATTGCTGTCGATAACCTAGACTTAAAAACCAGTATTTTAAATTAATAAAGACAATCCATCTCAAAGTTTCTGAGTGGGTAATAGTAAATCAAGAAAGATGTATAAAAATGAATATAAAATGCCAAGTCAAAACAACCATGACATAATGAATGGTAACGTCTTCAATCCACTGGCAGCAATAAATGGTTCTGTAAAGCCAGTCCAAATTAAAAGAGCTTGCACAGCTTCAATAAGATCCTCTCGTTTAGACTTTGTGTGAACATTTTCTAGGAGCTGAGAATTTTCACCAGGATTTTTGGACTATCAGGTAATAGGGAAAATTGGATCCATAATATATGGAATATATTTGGGCATTTGGGGTGGGTTAGGGTATTTTACCCCTTCATGGATCACTGCCTTGTTGTGGCGAAGGGGCTTGCGTAACTCAGTGAAGCCATAAGCTATGCCGTGCAGGGCCACCCAAGACGGACAGGTCATGGCAGAGAGTTCTGACAAAATGTGGTCCACTGGAGAAGGAAATGGCAACCCACTCCAGTATTCTTGCCAAGAAAACCCCATGGAACGTATCACAAGGCTAAAAGATATGACGCCGGAAGATGAGCCCCTCAGGTCGGAAGGTGTCCAATATGCTACTGGGGAAGAGCAGAGGGTATTTCCAAGTAGCGCCAGAAAGAGTGAAGCGGCTGGGCCAAAGCCGAAAGGACACTCAGCTGTGGATGTGTCTGGTGGTGAAAAGAAAATCCGATGCTGTAAAGAACAATATTGTTTAGGAACCTGGAATGTCAGATCAATGAATCAAGGTAAGCTGGAGGTGGTCAAACATGAGATGGCAAGATTGAACATCGACATCTTGGGAAGCAGCGAACTAAAATGGACAGGCATGGGCGAATTTAATTCAGGTGACTATCATATCTACTATTGTGGGCAAGAATCCCTTAGAAGAAATGGAGTAGCACTCATAGTCAACAAAAGGGTGGGAAAAGCAGTACTGGGGTACAATCTCAAAAACGATAGAATGATCTCAGTACGAATCCAAGGCAAACGATTCAACATCACAGTAATTCAAGTCTATGCCCCAACCACTGAGGCCGAAGAAGCTAAGGTTGATCGGTTCTATGAAGACCTACAACACCTTCTAGAAATAACACCAAAAAAAGATGTCCTCTTCATCATAGGGGATTGGAATACTAAAGTAGGAAGTCAAGAAATCACCGGGATAACAGGCAGGCATGGCCTTGGTGTACAAAATGAAGCAGGACAAAAGCTAATAGAGTTTTGCCAAGAGAACATGCTGATCATAGCAAACACTCTTTTCCAACAGCACAAGAGGCGACTCTACACATGGACATCACCAGATGGTCAATATCGAAATCAGATTGATTATGTCCTTTGCAGCCAAAGATGGAGAAGCTCCATACAGTCAGTAAAAACAAGACCTGGAGCTGACTGTGGCTCAGATCATGAGCTGCTTCTTGCAAAATTTCGGCTTAAATTGAAGAACGTCGGGAAAACCACTAAACCGTTCAGGTATGACCTAAATCATATCCCTTATGAATATACAGTGGAGGTGAGGAATAGATTTCAGGGATTAGACCTGATAGACAGAGTGCCTGAGGAACTATGGACGGAGGTCCGTAACATTGTTCAGGAGGCAGCAACTCAATCCATCCCCAAGAAAAAGAAATGCAAGAAAGCAAAGTAGCTGTCTGATGAGGCTTTATAAGTAGCTGAGGAAAGAAGGGAAGCGAAAAGCAAGGGAGAAAGGGGAAGACATACCCAACTGAATGCAGAGTTCCAGAGAATAGCAAGGAGAGACAAGAAGGCTTTCTTAAATGAACAATGCAAAGAAATCGAGGAAAACAACAGAATGGGAAAGACTAGAGATCTCTTCAAGAAAATTGGAGATCTCAAGGGAACGTTTTGTGCAAAGACGGGCATGATAAAGGACAAAGAAGGCAGGGACCTAACAGAAGCAGATGAGATTAAGAAGAGGTGGCAAGAATACACAGAAGAACTATACAGGAAAGATCTGAATGTCCCTGATAGCCATGATAGTGCGGTCACTGAACTTGAGCCGGACATCCTAGAGAGTGAAGTCAAGTGGGCCTTAGGAAGCATTAGTAACAACAAAGCTAGCGGAGATGACAGTATTCCAGCCGAGCTATTTAAAATCCTAAAAGATGATGCTGTTAAAGTGCTGCATTCAATATGCCAACAAATCTGGAACACTCAACAGTGGCCACAAGACTGGAAAAGGTCAGTTTACATTCCAATTCCAAAGAAGGGCAACGCCAAAGAGTGTTCAAACTACCGCACAATTGCGCTCATTTCACATGCCAGCAAGGTGATGCTCAAAATCCTACAAGCTAGGCTTCAGCAGTATGCGAACCGAGAACTACCGGAAGTACAAGCTGGGTTTAGAAGAGGCAGAGGAACTAGAGATCAAATCGCCAACATTCGCTGGATCATGGAGAAAGCAAGAGAATTCCAGAAAAACGTCTATTTCTGCTTCATTGACTACGCTAAAGCCTTTGATTGTGGGGATCACAACAAACTGTGGCAAATTCTTAAAGTGATGGGAGTACCAGACCACCTTACCTGTCTCCTGAGAAACCTGTACGAGGGTCAAGAAGCAACAGTAAGAACCAGACATGGAACAACCGATTGGTTCAAAATTGGGAAAGGAGTACGACAAGGCTGCATATTGTCACCCTGCTTATTTAACTTATATGCAGAGTACATCATGAGAAATGCCGGGTTGGATGAATCAGAGGTCGGAATTAAGATTGCTGGGAGAATTATCAACAACCTCCGATATGCAGACGATACCACCCTAATGGCAGAAAGCGAAGTGGATCTAAAGAGCCTCTTGTTGAGGGTGAAAGAGGAGAGTGCAAAAGCTGGTTTGAAACTCAACATTAAAAAAACTAAGATCATGGCATCTGTCCCCATCACTTCCTGGCATATAGAAGGGGAAGAAATGGAAGCAGTGACAGATTTTACTTTCTTGGGCTCCAAGATCACTGCAGACGGTGACTGTAGCCATGAAATTAAAAGACGCTTGCTCCTTGGGAGGAAAGCTATGGCCAACCTAGACAGCATAGTAAGAAGCAGAGACATCACCTTGCCGACAAAGGTCCGTCTAATCAAAGCTATGGTTTTCCCAGTAGTAATGTATGGCTGTGAGAGCTGGACTATAAGGAAGGCTGAGCGCCGAAGAATTGATGCTTTCGAACTGTGGTGCTGGAGAAGACTCTTACGAGTCCCCTGGACTGCAAGGAGGTCAAATCAGTCCATCCTAAAGGAAATCAACCCTGAGTGCTCATTGGAAGGACAGATAATGAAGCTGAAGCTCCAATATTTTGGCCACCTAATGCGAAGAGAAAACTCTCTGGAAAAGACCCTGATGCTGGGAAAGACTGAAGGCAAAAGGAGAAGGGGACGGCAGAGGATGAGATGGCTAGATAGCATCACGGATGCAATGAATATGAACTTGAGCACGCTCCGGGAGAGAGCGCAGGACAGGAAGGCCTGGCGTGCTATGGTCCATGGGGTCACGAAGAGTCGGACACGACTGAACGACTGAACAACAACAACAACAACAGGGTATTTTAGAAAATGTTTCTATGGTAGAATTTTATTGTTTTAAACTGTTTTATTGTATGTTGTACATCGCCCAGAGTGGCTGGGTGACCAGCCAGATGGGCGATTAATAAATTTAATAATAAATAAATAATAAATAATAAATCCCCCTGCCCCAAAACATTAGGCTGCTGAGATATATAACCAATAACTGTATACTCGTAACTAACGCCTCCTCCCCCCCCCCCCAAAACAGGTTAACATACCTGTCTCTTGTCAGGTTTCAGAAATGATTCACAACGGAGTGGTTTGGATTTAAGATTAAGCCATAGTTTAGTATTACAACCAAGAGTCTTGGGGTTGTGCCTTTTTCTCTCCCTCATCTAGCATGGCTGTGCAGAGGAGTTTGGAAGCTTTTCCTTCCATTTAGATAAACCTCAGCTTATCATGTCAACTGAACCTGACACATCGTGGTTAATCTGAACTGCAGTTGGTTTGAAACAAGCCAATTTCAAAGCATGTGTTACGGAGCTGGCTTGTTCCAACAAACTTTGGCTACGATTACCTACAGGTTAAGGTTTGGACACAAATCTAAATTGTGGTTAATTAAAACCAGAGGTCAAAGATTTCAGTCTTCTGGCAGCTGCACCAGAGAGGACAGGGGAAGAGGCATGCACGAGTCTAAGGCGTGCTGGATAGGCCCTAGCTGGACATGCCTGGGTTTGAATCTAGGCCTTTTGCATGCAAAACTGGTCCTCTACCAGTGAAATACAGGTGTTTCCCCCAAACATCTACTTCCCTGAGATAAAGATGAAATATTCACTCTTTACAGACTGTGGACTGTACTAGGTAAGAGGGAAATGCCCACAAAGGAAATGGCTCAAAATATCATGCTAATACCATATGGGCATGATAATGTTACTAGACTCTAACTCAGGAGTCCCCAACCATTTTGGACCTGTGGGCATATTTGGGAATTTGAGAAACTGCTGTGGGCATCACCACAAAATGCCTAATCAGTGGATCGGCACTTTGGCATCTACCTGTCGTATCTGTGGATCTTAGGCTGCGTCTTATTCAGCAAAAACTTTCATTTTGTGTCTAATGGACACTGAAACTTCTCTTTAATACGGTTTTGTCTAATTCAGCTAATTGCTGGCAATGCAATACAACTGATGTTTCTTGTAAACATATGTTTTGGCAATGCCCAGTAGTTGCTTCTTTGGGGAAGGAGGTTATTACATAGATAAATTTTGTACTGGAACAGACTTTAATATTCACTGATGCACACACACTTTTAAATTATTTACCTGCTTCATGGAAATTAACAAATGGTCAGCATAAATGGATGCTCCATGCCCTTTTGACAGCTAAAAGACTAATATTACAGCACTGGAAGGATAAACACTCACCTCCTATAATGCAATGGATTGAGGACCTTATAAAGCTCTCGACATCTGAATGGGTGGCATATAGATGCCACCTTCAAATGGATACTTATTTGGATATTTGGTCTTCTTTTGTTGAAGCCTATGTATAATTACTAGAAAGTTGTATGCATTTCAAATGTACTCATTGCTATGGATATATACAAATCCATGTATGTATATTTAAAAAGAACGGGGAAATAATGCTGGGGACCCCTTTACAGGTGCCATTGGAGGTGCCTGCAGGTGCCATGTTGGTGACTCCTGCTCTAACTAGAGAGGCTGGGTCAATCATTTTCAATTTTGTTGTTAAACAGGAAAGGGAGAAAGAAAACAAAGTAATAGATTGTGAAAGTGTATTAGATGTCTTTATTTATTTGTGCCTGTTCATTTTTCTGCTTTATCGGAGTAGTGATGGTATCAATGAGTGCTTCCAGATGGAGGTCTCGTAGCACTAGCAATCAGGAGGCATTGTGCAGCTGCTCCATCTTTCCTTCCTTAGCGGATTTTCTGTGTTAAGAAAAAAAAGTAGAAGAAATGGTGGGAAAACACGGGAATGTTTGTTTGTTTGTTTATTTATTTAATTTCTACACCACCCAATAGCCGAAGCTCTCTGGGCAGTTCACAAAAATTAAAACCAAACAGCACACAATAAAACAATATAAATAATTTTAGAACATTAAAACTACAGTATAACAATACAACCAGAATAAAACCTAGCAGCAGTTTAGGGATTTAAAATATTTATTTAAAACAGCAAAACTAAAAGTCTAGAATGCTAAAATGCCTGGGAAAATAAAAAAAAACCTGGTGCTGGAAAGAATACAGTGTAGGTGCCAGGGGAACCTTACTAGGGAGCTCATTCCACAGCTGGGGTGCCACAGCAGAAAAAACCCTCCTCCTAGTAGCCACCTGCCTCACTTCCTTTGGCAGGGGTCATGGAGAAGGGCCGCTGATGATGATCTTAAGGTCTGGGAAGGCACATATGGGAGGAGATGATCCTTCAGATAACCTGGCCCCAAGCCTTTAAGGGCTTTAAATGTTAATACCAGCACTTTGAATTGGGCCCAGAAATGCCGGTGCAGCTGAAAAAGTACTGGCATAATATGAGCTCTCTGACCAGTCCCTGTTAACAATCTTGCTGCCCTATTCTGGACCAGCTGAAGTTTCCAGACCGTTTTCAAAGGCAGCCCCACGTATAACGCATTGCAGTAACCCAGACGAGAAGTTATCAGAGCATGGATAACTGTAGCGAGGCTATCTCTGTCCAGATAAGGGCGTAGTTGGTATACCAGCCTAAGCTGATAAAAAGTGCTCCGTGCCACTGAGTTCACCTGTGCCTCAAGTGACAGTTCTGGATCCAAGAGCACCCCAAACTACGAAAGTGATCCTTTCGGGGGAGTGCAACCCCCTCCAGAACAGGTTGAATATCACCTAGCCGGGCAGACGAACCACCCGCTAACAGTACCTCTGTCTTGTCTGGATTGAGTTTCAGTTTATTGGCCCTCATCCCATCCATTACCGTGCCCAGGCCCTGATTCAGAACAGCCAGTGCCTCACCTGGGTTTGATGAGAAAGAGAGGTAGAGCTGGGTGTCATCCGCATATCGATGGCACCTCAGCCCACACCTCCGGATAACCTCCCCCAGCGGTTTCTTGTAGATGTTAAACAGCATGGGGGGGGGGGGATAAAACAGAGCTCTGTGGAACCCCATGGCACAATTGCCATGGCACAGAGCAATAATCCCCCAGTACCACCTTCTGGAATTGGCCATCCAATTAGGAGCAGAACCACTGCAGTGCAATGCCTCCAACTCCCAACCCAAACAACCTATCCAGAAGGATACCATGGTCGATGGTATCGAAAGCTGCTGAGAGGTCCAGGAGAATCAACAGGGTCGCACTCCCCCTGTCCCTCTCCCAGCAGAGGTCATCCCACAGGGAGACCAAGGCAATTTCCTTTCCAAAACCAGGCCTGAAGCCTGATTGAAATGGATCTAGATAATTTGTTTAATTCAACAGTGCCTAGAGCTGTCCTGCAACCACCCGCTCAAGCACCTTGCCCAGGAAGGGGATGTTGGCCACTGGCCTATAATTGTTAATGTCATCCAGGTCCAGGTTAGGCTTTTTTAGGAGTGGTCTGATTACTGCCTCTTCTAAAGCGGCTGGCACCACTCCCTCGCTCAAGGAGGAATTTACAGCCTCCTGGACCCTCCTTGTTTGATTTAATAAGCCATGAAGGGCAAGGGTCAAGCACACAAGTGGTCCATCGGACTTGGCCGAGCACCTTGTCCGCATCCTCAGGCCTCAATAACTGAAACTCATCCAATAAAACTGGACCAGATGGTGCTCTGAACGCCTCTACCAATGGAACTGCATTAATCGTGGTGTCCAATTAATGACAAATCTGAGCAACTTTATCTTCAAAGTGCCTTGTAAATTCATCACAGCATGCCACCGAGAGTTCCACCGTCTCCCTCCCTGGCCCAGAATGTAACAGGCCGCAAACCACTTGGAAAATCTCTGCTGGATGACAGTGAGAAGATGCAGTGCTGGTGGAAAAGAACTGTCTCTTAGCCATCCTCACCACCACAGAGTAGGCTCGATAGTGAGCTCTTACCTGTGTTCGGTCAAACTCAGCACGAGTTTTCCTCCACCTGCGTTCTAGCCATCTCCCCTCTTGTTTCATTGCCCTCAGCTCAGGTGTATACCAAGGAGCTGGCCAGGCTCTACTCAGAGGGAGAGGGCGCTTGGGCGCAATCGTGTCAACTGCCTGAGTCATCTCTGCATTCCACAGAGCGACCTGGGCTTCGACAGGAGCACCAGCCATACCAGCAGGAAAATCCCCCAGAGCCCTCTGGAATCCATCGGAATCCATTAGCCTCTGGGGCTGGACCATTTTAATAGGTCCCCCACCCTTGCAGGGGGGGAAGGCTGCCAAGAGTCTAAACCTCAACAGGAAGTCATCTGACCATGATAAAGGGACAGATGTTAATTCCTCCACTTTCAGATCACCATCCTCCTGCCCAGTCGAGAAAACCAGATCAAGCGTGTGTCCTTTTATATGCGTTGGGCCAATGACATGTTGGGACGGCCCCATGGTTGTCATGGCAGCCATGAAATCCTGAGCCGCCCCGGATACAGCGGCCTCGGCATGGAAGTTGAGATCCCCCAGGACCATCATCCTAGGGGTCCTCAACACCAAGTCCAAGACCACCTCCGTCAGCTCAGGCAGGGAGTCTGATGGGCAGCGGGGTGGGCGGTACACCAACAGAATCCCTAATCTGTCCCGGGTACCCAACACAAGGTACAGGCACTCAAGATCTTCACTCGAATGAGCAGGAAGCCTAGAGAGGGTGATTGAATTCCTATAGACCACGGCAACCCCCCTTCCCCGACCCTCAAGTTGGTGTTGGTGCTGCACTGAGTACCCAGGAGGGCACAGCAGGGAGAGAGTAACCCCTCTCAAATCCCCCACCCAGGTCTCAGTAATACATACCAGGTCAGCCCCTTCATCCACAATCAAATCATGGATGAGGGAGATTTTATTTTGGACCAACCTGGCATTCAGCAGCAGCATCACCAGACCCAAGGGCAGACTGGTAAGGCTGCCAGGAACCATCAGGTTGGGGGAAGAACCAGAAGAGGGGATAGAAATAAGGTGTCTAGCCCCTCTTCTCCTCAGCTGGCCTGTTAATCCCCCAACACCACACCTCCCTCTGCCCCTGACCACAGTTATGGCAGCACCTCCCCAACCCCCTGAGTTGCTCAATGGTCCTCCCAGGCACACATTAAAATGTTATGAGTAGAAGACAACATCATCTGCCCCCCCCCCCACTTCCGTAATTGAGGCAGAGTAACGGCATCATAAAAACCTTGACTGGAAATACTCAATATTTTGTTATATAGATTTTCATTTTGGTATTATTTTCGTTTGCTTGGAACCTGAGAGAAGCTTTTGTTTGTTTTTAAAAAGCTTTCAATAAAAAATAAAGTGAAAAAACAAAGAGGGTACTCTTTGTTGACCTTTGAGTGTCTGGTGAGTTTTACCAGAAGAAAGAGGCTCTGATATATGTTGAGTCCAAGGTGAACAAGTGGATCTGTTTGCTGACGTTTTGCATGTAGAATCTTTTGGTGGCTGGGGAACATCATTTGCTTCATAATTCTCCTGAAAGTTTAATGACTGTCTCTGAAATCCATCAAAGCAAGTAACTGTCAACATAGCCCACTATAATCTTTATTTCTAGAATCTTCTTACAGCCTTTATCACCTTTTGTTCTTCTCCTCCTTAATACCTTGCAGTTATCTAGACATCGTTACAGTCTCACTGCCCTATTACACAAATAAAGAGATGGCTCTGAGTAAAGGCTGATTAGGAGCCACAGAACTAATGAATAAAATAGGTACCTGTTTCAAGTGTTTGGAAGTGAAGGGTGGCAATGTGTCCTCTTACAGAGGACAGGCCTGTTTTTGAAGGTCTGCCAGAAGATTGCTGCCTATTTGAAAGTGTCCTCTATTTGAAGGGCTGTCCATTACAATTTTGGTTTAAAGATAAAGAACCATAAGAAGGAGAGCATTCAGGGGCCCTGAAGTTGACCATAAACAGTTAGCACCTGAACCGGAGGTCAGCTGGTCAGTGTCTTCCACACTATGGTGAGATGTACTGTTTTTCTACTTAAATTAGAATAATTATTTCTAAATTTGCATTCATACATATAAATTAGCATATTCAAATTTTTATGGAAATCGTCTTGTTTTGTCCCCTTTTTTGGTGATGCACTAAGATTAGTAAGTGGCCACCCTAAATCACATTCACTTTTAGGGGCTGAAACTGGTTTTGATTAGAGTGAGTGCAAAGAGGGTGCATGCGTGTGTGTGTTTCTAGCAGAGTGGGCTCCAGATTTGAGGAGGCTGTGGGCAAAGTGTGCTCTAATGCCCCACTTCTCCTCTGATGGGGCCAGGCAGACTTATCTGGCAACAGTGCTCTAAGCAGGGCTAGGAGGCTAGGTCTAGCCACCATTTGGACTTACCACAATGCCCCTGACATAGTGTTGCCCCAGGACATTTTGGGAAATTAAAAGTGGTAACTAGAACCAGCCATTTGGCACTACTCAGAACACTAGGCCAGAAACAGTTTTTTAAAGGGGACAAGGCAGAGCTTTGGTCTATAACCCACCAACTGCCCAAGGGTGCTGGATGTTTACCCTGGTCCTGGTCTATAGAGCTGTGAACCGGTAGCTTGGATGTCAGTAGTGAGCAAATTTAGAATTTGAGGATGCTGAACGTATGTTGTCTTCCTGTATGGTTGTTTGTCCCTACAAGATCCTGTAGAAAAGAGATTTTATGAAGTGTGCCTGCCACTTTAAGAGAAGATAGCCCTCACAGATAAGAGACGAGGCTTAGAACAGAAAAGACCGGGGTTGCAAGCTAGAGAGATGAGGCACGAATTTGTCCAATGAAGCTGCTTTTGGTGTTTGAAGCCGATAAAGAGGTTGATGATGTTGGGTTTCTCACAAGCCCACACAATGCCTGCTCAACCTGTATATTTCTAAATGAACAGATTATTAGTAAGACAATGTAAGCCTCTAATACAGGCTCTTTCAGGGCCAGCCCAAGACATTTTGCTGCCTGATGAGGCAGGATGGAAAATGGTGTTGCCCCCCCACCCTTTCCTGGCAATTGCAGATGCATCTGTGGCAGAAAGGCCCACAAATTCCTCTCCCTAGCAATAATAATTGATAATAAATTAAATAATGAACAATTTGCTGCCCTTTCATGCTAAATCAGCTGCCTGAGGCTGCCATTTTGCCCTGCCGATGGCCCCCGCCCTGGTCATTTCCAACAGAAAATGGACTTGTACCACCTGCTGTTTTGGGAAATGAACATAAAACAGTATTTCCTGAATGGTACCATTGTAGTCCAGTTCTGGTCCTTTCCAGTGTTACAAATACTGCTTTTCTCAGGGATTTCAAGCTGCCATTGAAGCAATTTTCTAGAATCTTCCAGAAGTTGAGAGAGCACACCGGAAACATCACAATCTCATTGAAAACTCCTCTCGTCACCAGTCATCTCACCTTGTAAATATTCTGGGAAAGTGATTTCTACAAGGAAAAGGCAGTAAAAGAGAGAACACTGTGATAATGGCATCAATTTAGGTAAAAGATCAAATGTACCTCTGTAGAAGCAATGAGATGACACACAGGTAATTCTAAGGCCTATTACCTTATTACAAACGGCAGAGCTGCATTTAGGCAAATCTGTACAAAACAGACAAGCAACATTTAGAAAAGCCAGGGAGTCAGACATCTCGACAGGAGTTGGGTTTGTGTGTGTGTGTTTTTTAAGGTCTTTACGAAGAGTTCGGGGTGGAGGTGTAAATACATATATAATGAGCTTTAAATGATGGCAAAGTGAGGCCTATAGATTTCTAAAAGCCAAAATGTCTCTCTATAGCAGGGGTGGGCAACTTGTGGCTCTCCAATGTTGTTGGACTGCAACTCCCATCATCCCTCACCATTGGCTATGGTAGCTAGGGTTGATGGGAATTGTAGGCCAAAACATCTGGAGGGCCACAAGTTGCCCTCTCCTGCTCTGTAGCTGCAACCTTTTCAGATGGGTTGCATTAAGAGGCTGTGTGTGAAGACCTCCCATGGTGATATGGGTTTCCATCTTGTGTTTCTGGCAGGGTTCCTATGCCTTTATAACAGCTGTGTGACATGCAGGATTTCAGTGGGTACAGCTGTCCTGAGCAATAATGCGGACTCGCTGTACCTGTTGAATTTGTACTTATGTTAAAGGGATAGTTATCCCTAATGGAGAGGGGGGAAGGCAAGAGTCGTACATGGTAAACAGGTAAAGATACGCCCAGATATTTGTGTTCTGAAGTAACTGGTCTTTTGCAAGTGTCACAAGATTGTTGCCACAGCACAAGTCAACATGCATAATAATAATGATGATGACGACGATGAGTTCAATGTATGCATACTAAATGAGCATAGGACTGACAACCTTTAATGTGGAAGTCATTCTTCCCCCACATTTTCATAACTCAAGATAGAACTGGCGGCATTTCCATCTAGATTGCCTTGAAGCTGAATATTAACACTTACATTTACTATTATGCTTACATGTTATCAAATATGTATGCTAAGCATTGGTGAACTGTCCTGAATAGGATCAACTTCCAGTAAGTTTCTATTACAAATCAGTATGAGGAAGAAAACCTGGCCATTTTGCAATTATCATTTTTCCCTATTAATTTCCAAAATCTCCCCTTTAAAAAAACTTTGCATAATCCAGATCTAGCCATGCTGTGCTAAAGAGATGGACAAGATCCAAGCCCAAGTGATTTTCTTTTTCATTACTTTGGCACATTTATCTGTTCAACGGTTGGGTTTTAATGGCATCTTTTTTCTGGGATGATTCAAATAGAAATTGCAAATATTAAATGCATCAGATCTTAACCTGTGGTTATTCCCGGTGTTAAAAAAAAATAACACCCCAACGACTCATTTTGATTTGAAAAGCTGAAAATGTTATTAATTGCTGTAGTGTCATTTCATTTTAATTTTTTGTTGTTCTTTATGCGCTCGGTATTAGCATTCCATGGGAGAGGGGGCAAGATAATATCTGTTTAGGTCTTAGGTATCTAAGGAGGCTTTGAGCAGGGGCCTGTTTCCACGAATGATTTACTCCAAGCTGGCTGCCTGTGGAGGTCATTAGGGATACATGATGTTGTGGCCATCCAGCAGCCACCCTGGAGCTTATCAGGGAAAAACTGGATTTTCTGAGACTGCTTAAAGTCCAATTCTTTTCCTTAAGTTGGTTTCTCCTCAGTATAGCTGCTGTGTGCCCCAACCCCCACATTTACCTCGGGTATGCTAGCCCTGCCCAGGAGTGTGCCTTTCACCGTGGCCCTGGTCAAGGGGTGTTTCCTGTGTGTTTCCCATCCCTGCACAAACCCATTAGTGTCTCCTCAGAAGTAACTCCCATTGTGGTCAATGAGGCTTGCCCTCTGAATGCCCACATCAGAACTTACAAAGATCCCTGCAACTGACATGGCACAGTTTAAAGCCCAAGTCCCTAAGTCCGGTAAAGTGCAATCTAGAGGCTCCGATTCTCCTTTGTTTGGTTTATTGCCTTAGGAAGAATCTACTTCAACCCTTGTTATAGAGATCCTGTGGGTTAAAATGGGGGCTGGTTTCCCATCCTTGTGTTCTCCCCCCACCCCTCTTTTCTAACACAAGCATATGTGTGTCTATTCGGAAGTAACTCCCATTGTGCTTAATGAGGCTTGCTCCTGAAATGCAGGTGTATCTGGACTTTCAGGGGAAAGGAGAAAGGGAGGGAGAGGGGAGGAAGCCTCTCTTATTGGTTAGCAGCCCCTGCCAGTCAGATGATGTTCACTCCAACTTCTAACCCTACCAGGAAGTACGTTCTGTGAAGCGATTTTTACTGGTGCAGAGCAATCACTCGTGGAGCCCTGCATGGACCAAAGCACAGCAAAGCTGATTCCTTTTAAAAATCCTGTACTCTTCCATTAGCTTCTCCTTCCATTGTTGTGGAAACACGGCCTCGGTTCATACGATCACAGCAGCCCATTGTGACTTATTTAAGCTGTGCTAGGTTGTGGCATGTGCTGTGGCCATTTTGAATATTCAGCCCCCAGTGAGGGCTTGTCATGGTTTGTTGTACCATCCAGACTCAGGCAGCATGTGTTGTCTGGAGGTTAAACAATCCTCAAATAACTCATGGCCTATTGTTTAACCCTCAAACAACCCCTGCTATTCAGGTTCAGATGACACAACCAAGCACTCTCACCCCCGGCCAGGGATTGAATATTCGCTATGGCCGCCAGCATGTGCCACAACCCATCATGGCTTAAATAAGCCACAGTGGGCTGTGATGATTGTGTGAACCAGCCCATTGTGTGCTAGAGCAATGGTATTTCATGTCAGGTGAAGACCTTTTTATTCTCCCAAGCATTTTAGTTCTTCAGGTTTTTTAAAAATATGTTATTGTACTTTAAGGTCTTTACACTGCTGCTTTTTAAATTGTGTTTTTAAACTTTTTTAAAGTGTTGTACTGTGTTTTGTCATGTTATTGTATTTTATGGTTTTAACAGTTGCGACCTGCCCAGAGAACTTTGGGTATTGGGCAGTATAGAAACGTGATAGACAGATAGATAGGATAAATAAAGGACACCATGGAAGAGAGGAGGCTACTACAGCATACATGAATGTCACTATAACACAATCTCTCCTAGTTCTTATAGTCTTCAGCCCCTAGCACAGGAATCCCCGACCTTTTGGGGCCTGTGGGCACATTTTAAATTTTTTAAATCTGCTTTGGCTGTGACCACAAAATGGCTGCTGTGGGGGCCAAGGCTAGTCACAAAATGTGCAATGCCATGGGGACTGTGTGTAATCACTCACACACTCCTTTCATTATGTGTGTGTGAAGGAACGGAATTGTCTTCCGTTTTTGTCTTTGGTTTGGATTTTGGATCTTATGGGGTTAAATCTTTTTTTTTGCATGCATGCTGGTCAGTACCAGCCAAAAGGTCAAAAGTTTATTTAATGATTAGTGGATATGTGCTCAGGAAGCCAAGGGCTTGCAGATGGCTCATTTTTATGTGCGTTGTATGTGTGTATGTATTCAGAGAAAACCCTTTTTCTATTAATATTTTTTTCAGTAAAGTTGTAAACTTTGTTGATTGAAACTCTGTGGTCTCTTTTCTTGTTGGGTTTGTTTCAGATCACAGTTTGAAGTGCTGATTTTGACCTATAAAACCCTCAGTCGATTGGGACTAGGTTAGATGAAGGACCACCTTCCTCCATATAATCCTGCTTGAGAAGAAAATCTTCCACAAAAGCCCTTTATGCTGTCCCTCCAGGTATGAATAAGGTAATGAGTGAGAGGGCCTTTTCTGGGATGGCCCCCCACCACTGGACTCCTTCACTGCTTGCATTTAGGAGGGCAGTTAACACTGTCCTTTTCAATCATGCTTTTGAGCCCTCCCAAATACTTTGGCTGCTGTGAATTTTGTTGGTTGTTACTGCTTGTTTTCCTAAAGGAAATCAACCCTGAGTGCTCATTGGAAGGACAGATACTGAAACTGAAGCTCCAATATTTTGGCCACCTAATGCGAAGAGAAAACTCTCTGGAAAAGACACTGATGCTGGGAAAGACTGAAGGCAAAAGGAGAAGGGGACGGCAGAGGATGAGATGGCTAGATAGCATCACTGATGCAATGAATATGGACTTGAGCACGCTCCGGGAGAGAGTGCAGGACAGGAAGGCCTGGCGTGCTATGGTCCATGGGGTCACGAAGAGTTGACACGACTGAATGACTGAACAACAACAACAACTGTTTGTTTATATTGTTTTACTGTACACCACTATGATCTCCTTAAAGAAAAAGAGTGGAATATAAATGCTTTTAAATAAATAATAAATGGTGCAAAGCAGATCAGAGTCTTATTTAACTTTTCCTAAGAGAGATGGGTCACACAGCCTACAGACCATAAGCAGTTTCTCCCAGTTTCTGGGCCAAAGAACAAACTGAGTTGATCTCAACAGAGAAGAGATGTTCAATTTCTCTTCTTGTTGGGGTGTGATGGGAGGCAGGGTAAGAGCTTTTCCACAAACCCTACAACGGCAGAAGACAGTGGAGGAAGCAGGTGTTCGCAAAACAGCTGGCAGCTGGTGCTTTAATACGATACATGAGTCGCTAATGTCATTACCATTAAATATGACATTTAATTGCAATGCTGATATCATTTGCTGCCAGTTTCATAATTTGTGCCAGGAAATTGATAAAACTGGTCATTTGGGGTTAGTATTTTTGCACAGGGCAGACAGCCTAGGATAGCACAGGTCCCCTCTGATGATATATTTGTGCTATGGGAGCCATTGTGATGTGGATCCTTCCCAACTGCTTGGGTAATGCGATAAGCTGCTGAGAATACTGCTACTCTCCGAAATTTATTTATTTTAAACGTCTATATCCTAATTACCAATTCAAAATTTCCAAGGAACCATACAATAAATAGTCATCAGTAAAGCAATAGAAATTCAGTTGAACAAGGCTGTGGTTGTCCAGATGTTACTGGATTACAGCTTCTACCATCCCTGACCACTGGCCATGTTGGCTGGGGTTTATGGAAGTTGGAGTCCAATAGCAGCTGGAGGGCCACAGTTTCCCAATACCTGCAGTAAAAATGAGATGCTAGATTAAATGGACCTTTGGTCTGATGGAGCAAGACATTTCTGTACATATAAAGCTCCCTTATATATGGAGAAATTGGGACCTTCAAGTAAAATATAAGGGATTGGATCCATACTTACCCAGACTTAGACTAAACTCATTTAAATCAATGGGGCCTAAGTTAGTCATGACATTTATTTATTTATTTATTTATTTATTTATTTATTTATTTATTTATTTATTTATTTCAATATCGACCAATAGCCGAAGCTCTCTGGGCAGTTCACAAAAATTAAAACCAAACAGCACACAATAAAACAATATAAAACATACAGAACATTAAAACCACAATATAACAATACAACCAGAATAAAACCTAGCAGCAGTGCAGGGATTTAAAATACATATTTAAAACAGCAAAACTAAAAGTCTAGAATGCTAAAATGCCTGGGAAAATAAAAAAAAACCTGGTGCTGGAAAGAATACAGTGTAGGTGCCAGGTGAACCTTACTAGGGAGCTCATTCCACAGCTGGGGTGCCACAGCAGAAAAAACCCTCCTCCTAGTAGCCACCTGCCTCACTTCCTTTGGCAGGGGTCATGGAGAAGGGCCGCTGACGATGATCTTAAGGTCTGGGAAGGCACATATGGGAGGAGACGATCCTTCAGGTAACCTGGCCCCAAGCCATTAAGGGCTTTAAATGTTAATACCAGCACTTTGAATTGGGCCCAGAAATGCCGGTGCAGCTGAAAAAGTACTGGCATAATATGAGCTCTCTGACCAGTCCCTGTTAACAATCTTGCTGCCCTATTCTGGACCAGCTGAAGTTTCCAGACCGTTTTCAAAGGCAGCCCCACGTATAACGCATTGCAGTAACCCAGACGAGAAGTTATCAGAGCATGGATAACTGTAGCGAGGCTATCTCTGTCCAGATAAGGGCGTAGTTGGTATACCAGCCTAAGCTGATAAAAAGTGCTCCGTGCCACTGAGTTCACCTGTGCCTCAAGTGACAGTTCTGGGTCCAAGAGCACCCCAAACTACGAACGTGATCCTTTTGGGGGAGTGCAACCCCCTCCAGAACAGGTTGAATATCACCTAGCTGGGCAGACGAACCATCCGCTAACAGTACCTCTGTCTTGTCTGGATTGAGTTTCAGTTTATTGGCCCTCATCCCATCCATTACCGTGCCCAGGCACTGATTCAGAACAGCCACTGTTTAAATCCCATTGATTTCAGTGGGTCAACTCTGAGTATAACTAAGTCTGGATCCAACCCAATATAATTTCAGATGGAAAGATTGTGCAAAAGATAGAAGCCTGAATGTTAATGCACATATTGGTTCCCGCCCCCAAGAATATTTATTCTTTCCTGTGAGAGCATCTGAATTAACAGGATCACATAAACTCTCCTTTATCTATTTTATAGCTGTGCATACAGGGAGGAATTTAGGTTTTCAACGGAGGAGATGTCAAAAGTTATCAGCCTGAACTATGTCTATTCTTCCAATGTATTTGGTATTTCATAATGAATCATTTAGTAGTTTGCTTTACTCCTTTCTTCAAAGAATGGTTCATTGTTCATTCCTTTTCTGCATCTCTGTTCAATGAGCCTCTGACCACCATCTTCCTTTCTCCCTTCTCTTCTTGAAAAAGTACAACAGACCAAATACATCAATGGCATTGAAGGTCACTGAGATGTTCAGCAGAAGCAACAGGAATGTACAACCCCCTTCCCCTTAGATCCCACTATAATTCACCCTCTGAGGCCACTTCAATCCCAAAGCTAGCCTGGAAACTGGATTGAAATGGATCCAGACAAACATTATAGTCCAGAAATCCCTGGAGTTGAGTTCCCCCCACTCGCTGGAACACCATGCCTCAGAATGATATATTGGAGGCTGGCCTATAATTATCCAAATACAGTGTGGTTTAACAAGGGCTTCTTTAATAATGATCTCAAAACAGCTTGATGTTTTGAAAATTGAAAATGTAGTGTTTCAGTGAGGAAAACAGAGTTGCAGTCCTTATTAGCAATCCAAACAAATGGGTCACTGATCTGCGTGTGATGCCCATTTAGATGCCCATTGTTGCAGTTTGGAGAGATCTTTTTGGAGATCTTCGCAACCCCGTTTTTCCCCCCCATCCTAAATAATTTGGTGTCATCAGCAAACTTGGCCACTTCACTGCTCACTTCTAATTCCAGATAGTTTATGAACAGGCTGAAAAACATTGGTCCTAATACAGATCCCTGTGAGACCCCACTATTTACTTCTCTCCATTGGGAGAATTTACCATTTATTCCTACTCTCTGCCTTCTGTTCTTTAACCAGTTACTGGGGGGATCCAGGAGGCTTTGATGAGGGTCTTTGTCAAAAGCCTCTTGGAAGTCCAAGTAAACAATGTCTACTGGATCACCCCTGTCTACATGTTTTTTTACACTTTCAAAGAACTCTAAAAGGTTAGTGACACAGGACTTACCTTTGCAGAAGCTGTGTTAATTCGTTTTCAGCAGGGCTTGTCCTTCTATATGTTTACTAATTTTATCTTTAATAATGCCTCCAACCAATTTACCCAGAAAAGACGTTAAGCTAACCAGCCTGTAATTTCCTGGATCCCCCCTGGTGTCAGTCCTTGCTGGCTGACCACAGCTGGTATGCAACGGTGAGGTCCAGGCTCAGGGTCTAAGGTGAGGCATATGAGATCTGACATGTAGCTGGAGGAACATCTTCCCAGGAGCGTTCTTCTGAGCCATATCCCTTCCAATCGATCAAGTACTGGAGCCAGCCATGATGCTGGTGAGAATCCACAATCTGGGAAACTTCAAACCCCTCCTCCCCATTCACTTCTGCCAGGGTTGGGGGCAGCTGTCAAGCAGTCAAGGGATGAGGTGGGAGGGCCAGAACAAACAGTGATCAATAGAACACAGGGTGAAGATGAAGGGATGTGTGGAGCTGCAGCTGGAAGGCCACCAGGTTGACCTGCCGGGTGATCAGAAAAGGACCTGTGTGTCATGCGTCCAGCTTCCAAAACAGCCTCTGGGTACACAAGAACTTGTTGGAAAGCCACACATGATCCCCTACCTTCAGCAGAGGACCAGGTTGGCAATGGCTTGTAAGGTTCTTCAGCCTGTTCTAATTGATCTTTCAGGACTGCCTGTATGGCCTTCAACTCCTGCACCATGAGGTCTGCAAAAGAAACCAGCAAGGGAGGTACTACTGATGGAAAGAACTTGGGGTGATAACCATAGGTGGCAAAGAAGGGGGTCTGTTGTGCATATGGGGAGTTATTGTATACAAATTCTGCTAGTGGTAGCAGATCCATCCAATCAACCTGCTGGAAGCTGATATAACATCATCAATATTGCTCCAGCGTGCCACTCGTGTGTTCCATCTGGCCGTCTCATTGGGGGTGGTGTGCCAAGGACAGATGGGCTTGTACAGCAAGGGCACAAAACAGGGTTTGCCAAAACTGGGCTGTGAACTAGGTCCATTGGTCTGTGATCAGATGATTCAGAAGACCATGGAGGTGGAAAACCTGGGCCAGGAACATCTGGGCCATCACCTGGGCTGAGGGGAGTCCAGCACATGGGAGGAAGCAGGCAATCTTTGTGAACAGGTCCACCACAACAAGAATAGTGGTAATTCCTCTGGAGTTGGGTGGGTTGGTGATAAAATCCAAGGACACAGATCACCATGGCCCTGGGAGAGTGGGAAGAGGAAGCAGGAGCCTGGGTGGCTGCCCAGGAGCTGTCTTGGTCCACCAACAGGTGTCACAAGATGCCACATAGTCTTTGATGTCTGCATGAACCCAAGGCCACCAGAATGCCTGCAAAACTAGATCATCTTATAGGTTCCAAAGTGACCAGCCGGTTGGCTGTCATGGCATAGCTAGAGCACCTCTCCTTGTACAGTTCCTGGGGGAATATACGGTCAATTTTGGTGTTACAACAAGCCATCCTGGGAGGAGAATGGGTTGTCTGCAGCAGGGGTTCCAGACTGGAGGTCTGTCCAGTGCAATTGGACATACAGGTTGCTCTGCTGTGGCCCCTGTACCCGGTCCACCAGAGACTATAGTTGCTGGGTGGCTGCAAAGTTTTCTGGGCAAAGGATGGGCCACAGAGGAAGTCCTGCTGTCTTGGCTCTGTATTCAGACTTGTAGGACAGTGCATCTGCTTGTTTGTTCTGGTGTCCTGGGAGGTATGTGACGGTGAAGTTGAATTGGGAGAAGAAAAGAGATAACTGAATCTGGCGCTGGTTAAGTCTCCGGGCACTTTGCAAGTACTCTAAGTTCCTATGATCAGTCCGTACTTGCACTGGGTGATGTGCCCCTTCTAGAAGGTGGCGCCACCCTTCAAATGCCACCTTGATGGCTAACAGCTCCTTCTTTCAAATGGTGTAGTTCCGTTCAGATGGGCTGGGTTTTTTGAAGTGGAATGTGCAGGGGAGTAGGGTCTGCCCTTTCACAGCTGGCTGGAACAGTACTGCTGCCATGGCTTTCTGAGATGCATCAGCTTCTATGATGACAGGCTTAGTGAGATCTGGCTATTGCAAGAGGGGGTCTGAGGTGAATGCTGCCTTGAGGCATTGAAATGCCTGCTGAGCTGCCCCTGTCCATTGAAACTTTTCCTTGCCTTGAAGCAGGTCTGAGATGGGTGCGGTTAACTCAGAGAAATTGGAAAGGAACTGCCAGTAGTAATTAGCAAAGCCCTGGGGGCCTTGCATGTCTTTCACACAGTGGGGCACTTGCCATTGCAAGATGGTCTCTACATTTCCTGGGTCTATCTGAATCCCGGAGGGGGAGATACGGTGGCCCAGAAAATTGACAGTGACTACGTCAAATTCACACTTCTCTAATTTAGGGAATAGGTGGTGTTTTCTTAGCTATTGTGACACTGATTGCATGTGTTTCCCATGCTTGTGGGGGTCTTGTGACCTTATCAGAATGTCATCAAGATAAATCACCAGGAAGCAGTCTAGGAAATCTTGGAAGATGTCATTCATGAAATGTTGGAAGACAGTGGATGCGTTGCATAGCCCCAACAGCATTACAGTGTACTCAAAATGGCCGTACCTAGTGCAAAAAGCTGTCTTCCATTCATTCCCCTCCCAGATTTGCACCAGATTTTAGGCCCCCCACAGGTCCAGTTTAGTAAAAATCCAAGCCTCCCGTAACCACTCCAAGAGTTCAGGGATCAATGGCAAAGGGTAGCGGTTCCAGATAGTGATCTGGTTTAGGACTCAGTAATCATTACAGAGTCTCATTTCCCCACACTTCTTCTTGATAGGGATGTCAGAGAATTCCGCCACGGATCTCTGTGAGGCCGAATGCCAGTGCATTCGGCCCCCCGAACTCCATGATGGAACGGCCTGCCACCCCCCGCGGATCCCCCCTGGGACGAGACTTACCTGGGGCGGATGTTCCGGACCGCGGCAGCTCCAGCGGTGGCTTTGGCGGCGGCGGCTGGTCTTCCGACCGGCTGCCGCCGCCACCACCGCCGCCATTTGCAGTCTGTTCCCCCTCCCCATTCATGATAGGCTATGTAAAGACTTACATAGCCTATCATGTCTGGGTTAAAAAAAAAAAAAAAGCTACGCAAATGGCGGTGGCTATGGCCGCCGCCATTTGCGTTCCTTATTTTTGGCCGTCTTAGTCTACGTAAATATTTACGTAGACTAAGACGGCCAAAATAAGGGGGAACGCAAATAGCGTCCGCTACGCTATTTGCGTTCCCCCTTATTTTCGCCATCTTAGTCTACATAAATATTTACGTAGACTAAGATGGCCAAAAATAAGGAACAGAAATGGCGGCGGCTGTAGCCACCGCCATTTGCGTACGCATTTTTTTTTTTTAACCCAGACGTGATAGGCTACGTAAGTCTTTATGTAGCCTATCACGGCTGAATCCAGGGACGCAAACGGCAGCTATGTCCGCCGCCATTTGCGTCCCTGCTAGCCAGCGGCCGGATGTCCGGCTGCTGGCGGAGCTGGCCAGCGGCTCCGCGAAATCCTCGCGGAGTGGAGCCGGCCGGCCAGGATTCCGGGGGGAGGCGCAGAGCACCACCCCCTGGTGAGGATTCCGGGGGGAGGGACGGAGCGCCTCCCCCTCCGGCGGAACCCGGCGGAGCCAGGTAAGCGGGGTTTTGTACACCCCTACTTCTTGACAAGCAACACTGGGCAGTGGCTGGTGACACGGAGGGTTGGATGAACTCTCGGCACAGGTTCTTATCTATGAACTCCTGCAGGGCGGCTAGCTTGGGCTCAGATAAGGAATCAGTTCTTCCAACTGGAATCTTGGCCCCAGGTATCAACTCGATTGGCCAGTTGTAGGGACGGTTGGGTGGTAGCTGATCCACCTCTCACTTCCCCAAAACATTATGAAACTCCCAATACTACTTTGGCAGCTTTTCTAGTTCAGAGCTTTCTTCCTGGGTGGTCAAAACCTGTTCCTTCCAGACCCAACAAGTGGCTTGGCAATAGGGTGAGGAGAAAGATACTTGACCACTGGATACACGGGTCATGTTGTGGAGCCAATCCAGATCGAGCACCAATGGGAAGTGAGGGGCCATGGTGAGGTAGAACTGGATGACCTCCCGATGTCCTGTCAGGGCCATCTCTAAAGGTACAGTCTCCTGGACCACCGGGGCAGAGGTAAGCAGTAGGCCATCAATAGTCTCCACCAGTACAGGCCGGAGTGTAGGTTGGCTTGGAATATGATAAAAGTCTGCAAAGGCAAGATCCATAAAATTACTGGTGGAGTCCGAGTCCAGGACGGCTTTGGCCTGCAGCCTCGTATGTCCAGGGACCTTCAGAGGGACCAGCACGGTCAGATGTGTGGATGGTGAGAAGCTGGATTGGTACGCCCTCTTGAAGACAGAACCACCCTGGTCTAAGGGCCTGGTTGTGGCCAAGGTGCGGTGGTTTTTCAAGGTTGTGGTTTGGGGTAGTTTTGCTGGGTAATGGGCAGCAAAATGGCCTGGGGCACCACAGTATAGGCATAAGCCTTGCTGCTGGCGCCTCTGCTTCTCCTTCATGGATGGGCATGGCTGAGACCCACCCAACTGCATGGATTCTTCCAGTGGGGCAGAGTCTCGCAGAGAGGTCTCCCATTCTGTCTACCTTGGGGTGGCATTTCTGTGGGCTGGCCGGAAGTGAGCTGATGCACTTCTGCTTTCCAGCCTCCTCTTAAACCGGAGGCACAGGTGGAGCAGGCCTTGCAGGGTGGCGGGGCGTTCAACTGGAACTAATTCATCCAGCAGCGCATCAGATCGCCCCCCCTGAAATTGATCCATGAATGCCGCCTCATTCCAGGCCAGGTCTTGCTGTAGCAGTCGAGACACGGTTATGTATGCTATGAGGGACGGTTATGTATGCCGTGCCTTAACTGCCTTATTGGCGATTAGCAGTGGTGGCTTTCACTGGGCCTTCGAACATAGTGCTCTGCTCCCTGCGGAATGCAGCCAGATTCATTAACATGGGACTGTTCTCCAGCAAGAGGGGTGTGGCCCTTCTTGCTGCGGCTCCTGTAAGAAGACTAATGAGGACCCCCACCCGAGTCTTATCCTCTGGAAAGGCCTCTAGCTTCAGGTCCATAAAGAGCTGGGTTTGTGCCAAAAAGGCAGGGAGCTGGTCAGGGTTACCTGAAAACTTTTCTGGGACTGCCGCAGGACATCTTGTCCTCACTGTGGGTGGGGTAGGGGCGGCTGCTGCTGCCTGAGCAGGTACAGCTGCTGTTAGCACCTCAATTTGGGGGAACACATTTTCCTGCTGCAATTGTTCGATGACAGCTGGATTCCAGCCCTTGCTCTCCCTCTGTCTTTTAACATTGGAGAATAAACTGTCAGTCCTTGCTGGCTGATCACAGCTGGTATGCAATGGCTGCAATAAATCACTTGCCGATAAGCTGGGTAATAAATCTGCCCAAGGCCAAGAATGGAGGGACGATGCCCAGAGCTGGGAAGTTTGCCAATTTTACAGAGACAAGTCAGCGAGGCAGAGGGAAGTCCTTCTAGCAATCCAAAGTCAAACACCTGGGATTCAAGAGTAGAGGGTGAGGTCCAGGCTCAGGGTCTAAGGTGAGGCTGATGAGATCCGATGCGTAGGTATGACATTGTTCTCCAGCAGTTTTGCTCCTGCCTGCTTCCTGCTTTTAACTACAGTGTCCTGAAGCAGCTGCTGGCAATTAGCCCTCTGGCTTCTGAGAGCCCCTCTACCTTAGACAGACAGAAATTCACCACTGTTCTTTCACATGAAGCCGCCTTCAGTCTGCTAGGGGAACTTCACCCTCTAAATCCAATGGAGGGGCTGCAGCAGGGCATTGATCATCGACAGGTGGTGACAGAACTTGAGCTGCTTCTGTGATACTCCTTTCTCCTAGCTCTGGAACCTGCCATTCCCTTTTGTCCTCAGAAGAGTCTGAGGGAGGCATGACACCTGGATCCCTTTTTGAAAATTGGTGTTACATTGACCATCTTCCAGTCCTCTGGTATAGAGGCTGATCTTAGGGACATGTTGCATATTTTGGTTAGAAGATCAGCAATATCATATTTGAATTCTTTGAGAACTCTAGGATGGATGCCTTCTGGGCCCGGTGGTTTATTCACTTTCAATTTATCAATAAGGTTGAGAACCATCTTTTTTCACCACTATTTGCCTCAGTTCCTCAGACTCCCTTCCTGAAAACATCAATTCAGGCACAGGTACCTGTCCTATATCTTCTGCAGTGAAGAGGGATGAAAAGAATTCATTCAGCTTCTCTACAATCTCCTTGTCCTCCTTCAGTACTCCTTTAACTCCATTGTCATCCAGTGGTCCAACTACCTCCTTCGTTTGTTTTCTGCTTCTGATATATTTGAAGAATTCTTTATTGTTGGCCTCGATGTTGTTAGTGATATGCTCTTCAAAATGCTTTTTTGCATCCCTTATTGCCTGCTTGCATCACCTTTGTGCAAGCTTGTGCTCTCTTAGGTTTTGCTCACTTGGGCAAGACTTCCATTTTCTGAAGGAAACTCTTTTCTCTAATAGCTCCTCAACAATGCTCATTAATCATGCCGATGACCTGGTGCTACCTTTCCTAACCTGTGGTATACATTTTAGCTGAGCTTCTATTAATGTGGCTGATGTTTATTGATGATGTATTCCTTATATGGCAGGGACAGGAAGAGTGTCTTAATGATTTTTTTGAAGGGATGAATTCAAAAGATCTTAACATCCAGTTTGAGTCACAACATGGTTGTAATGAAATGTTTGGATGTTTTAGTTGTCAAGGAAGGAGATAACTTCACTGCTACTTTATATAGGAAACCAACAGATAGAAACACTTATCTAAGGCTTGATAGGTCACATCCACATCAGCCAGATGCAATTTACCTTTTGCACAATTCTTAAGACTTAGACATAACTATTCACATTTAAGGGATTTTAATAAAGAGGCTGTAACAATTCACCACTTGGAGCAGTACCCATGTTGTGTAGCAGTTAAATGTCCAGGTGATAAGATCTAGATTGGCCAGACCACTAGATCCTTAAATAGACGTATAGGAGAACATATGTCCAATATTCCTAATTGCAGATCTGGTGCTCCCCTGGAGGGACACTTTGTAGAGTATCAGCACACCATGTGTGACTTGGTCTTTTGGGCTGTAGAGAAGGTACAGCAGCAGAATGCTAAATTACTGTTAAAGAGAGAATTGCCCTGGATTCTTGTCCTACATAGCTTTAGCCCCCTGGGCCTTAATTTATATGTATGATTCTGTTTAAGTTTCATTTATTTATTTCATAATTACATGAGATTTTGAATCTTTTAGGCCAACAAAGGGTTAAAGAGCAAGAAGAGAGAAAAAAGATTGAGAGAAAGAGGGTTAAATCCCTTTCTTCCTTTGCTGCAAATGTTTATTTAGTCTATAGTCACTTCAGTTTTGAGATTTTTCAAGTCTGGAAATGGTCACTACAATTTCTTTTTCCTCAAACTAATTAAACACGTTGAAAGGTTTCTATCTGTTGTGTGTGTGCTTATTCGTTCAGTCGCTTTGGACTCTTTGTGACTTCATGGACCAGCCCACGCCAGAGCTTCCTGTTGGCCACCTCCTGTTGCCACCCCCAGCTCCCCCAAGGTCGGGTCCGTCACCTCCAGAATGTCATCCATCTATGTCAGGGCCAGAAATATTGGAACAAGGATAACTGTTTTGGCAGTTGGCCTCCGTACACCACTAAATTGAAGTTGAAAGGAAACACACCCAGATGGGAGCAAAGTCAGGACTTTCAGCTGTAATTCAAGGGGTTTGACAAAAGTGGGGCACTAACCATTCAGGAAGGACAGCCAGTGGCATGCACCCCCCCCATCGTTGGTGGCTCATAAGTGATGGAACGAATAGCTGACAAGCAGCTGCATGGCCAGGTGTGGCCTGATTCCTGGGTACCCCATGATCAATCAAGCAGAGAAAAGGCCTGGAGGTGGTTCTGAGTGTTACATTTGCATTTGGTAGCTGTTCACTGGAACTCCCAACATGAGGTCCAAAGAGGTGTCCATGCGAGTGAAGGAGGCCATCATTGAGCTGAGGAAACAACATAAACCCATCAGAGAGATAGCAAAAACAGTGGGAGTCGCCAACACAATAGTGTGGAACATCCTGAAAAAGAAGGGATCAACTGGCAAGCTCAGCAACAGCAAAAGGCCTGGCAGACCACAGAAGACAACTAAAGTGGATGACCGCAGAATTCTGCTCATGGTGAAGAGGAACCCTTTCACAACATTTAGCCAGGTCAAGAACGCTCTTGCGGGGTAGGCATGTCATTGTCAACATCTACAGTCAAGAGATGGCTTTTTGAATGTAAATACAGAGGCTTCACAACAAGGTGCAAACCACTGGTAACGCTCAAGAACTGAAAGGCCAGATTAGCCTTTGCCAGCAAACACCTAAAAAGGCCTGCCCAGTTCTGTAATAAGATTCTTTGGACTGATGAAACCAAGATTAACTTGTATCAGAATGATGGGAAGAGAAAAGTATGGAGAAGGAAAGGAACAGCTCATGATCCAAAGCATACCACATCATCTGTCAAACATGGTGGAGGCAGTGTTATGGCATGGGCATGTATGGCTGCCAGTGGAGCCGGGTCACTGGTGTTTATTGATGACCTGACTGCTGATAAAAGTAGCAGGATGAATTCTGAAGTGTATAGGGCTATACTGTCTGCTCAGATTCAGCCAAATGCTGCCAAACTGATAGGACACCGCCTCATATTGCAGATGGATAATGACCCAAAACATACAGCAAAATCTACCCAAGAGTTTCTCAAGGCAAAGAAGTGGGATGTTCTTCAATGGCCAAGTCAGTCACCTGATCTCAACCCAATAGAGCATGCTTCTCACTTACTGAAGACAAGACTGAAGGCAGAAAGACCCACAAACAAGCAGCAGCTGAAGGCAGCTGCAGTAAAGGCCTGGCAAAGCATCTCGAGGGAGGAAACTCAGCATTTGGTCATGTCCATGGGTTCCAGACTTCAGGCAGTCACTGACTGCAAAGGATTTTCACCCAGGTATTAAAGGCGATCCTTAAGTTTGAAATGATGTTGGTTTGTTCCATTACTTATGAGCCACCAACGTCGGGTGTGTGTGTATGCCACTGGCTGTCCTTCCTGAATGGTGAGTGCCCCACTTTTGTCAAACTCCTTGAATTACAGCTGAAAGTTCTGACTTTGCTCCCATCTGGGTGTGTTTCCTTTCAACTTCGATGTGGTGGTGTACAGAGGCCAACTGCCAAAACAGTTATCCTTGTTCCAATATTTCTGGCCCTGAGTGTATCTTGCCCTTGGTCGGCCCCTCTTCCTTTTGCCTTCCACTTTCCCTAGCCTCAGCATCTTCTCCAGGGTATCCTGTCTTCTCATGATGTGGCCAAAGTACTTCAGTTTTGCCTTTAATATCATTCCCTCAAGTGAGCAGTCTGACTTTATTTCCTGGAGTATGGACTGGTCTGATCTTCTTGCAGTCCAAGGCACTCTCAGAATTTTCCTCCAGCACCACAGTTCAAAAGCATCTGTCTTCCTTCGCTCAGCCTTCCTTATGGTCCAGCTCTCGCAGCCCTAGGTTACTATGGGGAATACCATTGCTTTAACTATGCAGACCTTTGTTGTCAGTGTGATGTCTCCGCTCTTAACTATTTCATCAAGACTTGTCATTGCTCTCCTCCCAAGAAGTAAACGTCTTCTGATTTCCTGGCTGCAGTCAGAGTCTGCAGTAATCTTTGAGCCTAGAAATACAAAGTCTGCCACTGCCTCCACGTTTTCTCCCTCTATTTTTGTGAACCGCCCAGAATTTTTGTGAACCGCCCAGAGAGCTTCGGCTATTGGGCGGTATAGAAATAAATAAATAAATAAATAAATAAATAAATAAAAATAAGAAATAAATATTTGCCAGTTACCAATCAAGCTGGTTGCCATAATCTTGGTTTTTTTGAGGTTTAACTGCAACCCAGCTTTTGTACTTTCTTCTTTCACTTTTGTCATAAGGTTCCTTAGCTCCTCCTCACTTTCAGCCATCAAAGTGGTATCATCTGCATATCTGAGATTGTTAATGTTTCTTCCAACGATTTTAACTCCAGAATTGGATTCATCAAGCCCAGCACATTGCATGATGTATTCTGTGTACAGGTTGAATAGGTAGGGTGAGAGTTGTATTTATCTTTTCAGGACTATTTGTAATTCAGGATCTTTTAAGTCTATAAAGGGTTAATACCTCTTGAGTTTTATTAGGCTAGCCTTAAGTACTATATTTGCATACAATTTCTTCCTTTAGGGTTTTTTTGGCCTGATTGTGATCATCTGATTGTATAGGTAATTAGTTTGCAGTTGATACAAAAATACTTCAATATGGAGGTCTTTTACAACAGGAGCCTCAGCATTTGTGGATATTATTGTAAAATGTATGTTTCATTATTTGTATAGATGAAAGCTGTTTATTTCTACTTACATATACTTTATATATGAATAATTTGGTAGTGGTAGTTTTCCCTCCCTCCCACACAGTTTTTTCAAACCTCTATAGATTTCTTTATTGTTTATTTATTTATTTATTGCATTTATACCCCGCCTTTCTCCCTCTCGCAAGGAACTCAAGGCGGCTTACATTATCCTCCTCCTCACCGTTGTATCCTCACAACAACAACCCTGTGAGGTAGGTTGGGCTGAGAGTCTGTGACTGGCCCAAAGTCACCCAGTGAGCTTCCATGGCCAAGTGGGGACTAGAACCCGGATCTCCCGGCTCCCAGTCCGTCACTCTCACCACTACACTACACTGGCTCTCATATTGTTGAGAGGTGGATTCAAAGATGCGGATATTTAAAGTCTTTTTTCTTTGAGTTGTTTGAACAAAGGTGATTTGTTCTGTAAATGTTTGCTGTGTATATTAGTTACAAATTGTAAGAGCATGTTTGTTATTATAAAAGTAGTGTTTCAACACTTATTTAAGTTTTTAAGTTGTACTAGATACGTTTTTATATCAGGTTTTAACATTTTGTTTTTAACATTGTTGGAATAGAATATTGTCATTTTTATTAGTTTCCTTTCGGTATATTATGTATAATGCCCGTGAAGAAGGATTTGCAATCCGAAATGTGTTTGGCCAAGAATTAAAAACAAATTTCTTGTAGCATCTGGAGTTTTCTCCCTCTTTTTTGTCACTTTAGTTTTTGTATTCAAACTATATTTTATGTTGTATTGGCATGCTTTTTAGTTCTATACTGGCCATTGTTTTATTGGTGTTTTATTTGTATATTTGTATTACGTTTGAAATTGTACAACACCTAAAGAAATGTATTATGAGGGGTTGGATCCAGATTTAGGCATGTGCAACTGGGCTGGTGAAAATGGACCTCTCTACCCCTCCTCCCTACAGCAGCCCCTCCAGTCACCTGAAAATGCTAGGTAGAGGGTCAGGGGGCCGTGCTGAATGGGGCAAGCTGTGGTGTGGAAGGGCATCCCCAAAATTTGGATAGAGGCACCTTCCATGAGTAGAGCCCTTCTGTCAACAGAAAGTAGATTCTGGATCCAATCTAATGTGTCTAATAAAATAAATACCTAGATAGCATCCCAGAGATAATACACAGCCAAACATTGCATGCTCTTATGTCAAGATACATCCCATTTGGGGCGCATCATGATCCACCAGTTGAAGGCCAACATTCTAGAACAAATGGCATGAAAATGTCTATTCTGGACATACCATGGGTTTTATTTAAAAGTGTATTTCTCTCTCTCTCTCTCTCTCTCCCCCCCCCCCCGCCCTTCCCTCTGGTTAGCACAAGTTGGGAGTTGCAGATCTGGGGCTGACAGAACAGATGTCATTAGATGAGCCAGGCCAGCTGGATTTACAGGCCTCTGCTGTGTGTGTGAGCAGAGATCCTGCTGAAGCAGAAAGGATCATGGAGCGGAGTTTGCTGAGAGAGACACTAAGAACAAACTCTATGTGCTGTGCAGCCAACCTGAGAATGAGTGAGTGATGGCGTGACAGAACAAGACACATTTTTTTTAAAAAACAAAACATTGTGCTACCGAAATACCAGAAATAAGTGAGGAGAGGTTTCTCAAGAACAGAAATTGCAACAGAATCATAGAATAGTAGGGTTGGAAGGGGGCTATAAGACCGTCGAGTCCAACTTGGGTTCTCAATGCACCCAAGTCAAAGCATCCCTGACAGATGGCTGTCCAGCCTCGACTTGAATGCCTCCAGTGTGGGAGAGCCCACCGCCTCCCTAGGTAATTGGTTCACTTTTAAATAGGCTCACTGATGACCATATTTCAAAATGACTTATACACAACAGAGTCATGGCATTGTACAGCTGCCTGTTCCTAGACAAGAGATTCCAGACAAATGTATCTTGGGAAGGCTTCACGCTGAAGTAGAGCTGATGAAGGCTGGAACACCACATAAGCTTTTAACACCCAAATTTGCCCCTGGTGCACATGAAACAAAGAAGACAAGAGGCTCTCTGGTGACTCTGCTAATTCTACAAATATTTAAGCTTTAATTGTCACAGAGTGCACTTTTTGCATTTCATTGCCATTTAATCCCACCATTTACAATCTCACACCCATAACTGTGTGCATATAGACCTGCCAACTGAGCATAACACTTCATGCATATAATGAATTGGAAACGTATTTTCCATGAAAACTTGTTTATTAATAATACCTGTGTACCGCTTGATATATCTGTTGGGGCACATTAAGTATTCTGTATGCCACTTTTCCAGCGTTATTTCTAGCTTCTTATTCTGTAGTATTCACACTACTGCAACAGATGTCATTGTGTGTCCTACGAGCTATAAATGTGCAAGAGGGGTACAGGGTCATCATAATGGAATCATATCAATATGACACAAGGTGTAGATCTGGCCCATGTGTTTTACTTTATATGGGACAGTCTACTATTAGGCAGAGTGAGGCAGATGCTAGGTGGTGAGGAGTAGCAGGGAGATGTTGGAGGACAGAGCTGTATGTGCCATGTGGCCTGCCCTTTGCACCCCCTAAGCTAGCCCACTGCCCTCGGTGCAGTTGAAGACTTTGGACCATTCAGTGTCAAAGTAAGATTCAAAGTCTGGCCAGCTTCTGTACATGTAATGGGAGAGGGCCCCATGGTGTCCTTCAGCTTAGGCAGTTAAATGTCTTCGATCGCTCCTGAGGACAGTACTCTATTTGAAGTCCTCTACTGGACATCCTTTATGTCCAGGGCTGTCCAGTCTACTCTGGCAACATTACAGGACCTAATAATGCTATCCACAACTTCAGGGTTCATACACCTGCTCATCTTCCAATGTGATATATGCCATCTTTTGCCAGCAATGCCCTACTGCATTCTGTGCAGGTCAAACAGGCGGGCATCTATGCAAAATAAGTGGGCACAAATTTGAAATAAGGAATGGTAATGTTCAGAAACCAGTTGGGGAACATTTCAGCCTTCAAGGACACTCTGTCAATGAGTGACCTTGGCAATTAATTCTACAGCAATTAATGAACACAGGCATTTCAAAGATAGATATCAATGTGAAATTTCCAAAGTACAAGTGATCAAGAGGTCCAGCTTTATTTCCTGTAGTGTGAACAGCCACCTTAAAGTCATTGACAGAATGTTCTAGGAGGTTGAAATGTTTCCCAACTGTTCTTTGAACATTGCCAAATTCACACTTCCCAAACCTCTCCTCTCCTGCTGCCTCTGGGATGCAGAAGGTCAAAGTTATAATTCTGTCCTCACTGTGTCAAATGGAGGACCATGGCATTCTTGGAGAGGTATCCAATTTTGTCCTGAAGGACATGCTCATGGCTTCACACTGAAGGTAAGTGACTCCCTCCTTTTGGGACACCCTTATACTTTCTCCTTTCCTTTTTTTGCTCCCAATAAATTAGTTCTAGAACTCAAAACAAACGGTAGGGATATGCCCTTACTTCTATCAGTCCTTTATGAAAAGTAAGGAAAACAGAAAGGGAACAATGGGGCAGATACTGTTATTCGTTTTGGTTGTCCAGTGAAAGATGTCAGCAAAAAATCAAGAGAGATGACTAGATGGTGCTGTGCTGGTAATGATGGCTGGTCAGTTTCTATACATTTGTATCACTAGTTGTTAAGATTTAAAACCATATTCAGTGGGCAGAATCCAGTGGTGCATTTCTGCCCGTGCCAATTCTCTTCTGCCTCGACAATTGCATTGCACAAGTGGCCACCACTGTTTGCGCAATGACACTTCAGTGCTTCTGGGCCAACCGGAAATAAGTGGGAACATTTCTGGAAGGAGACAGTCAGCAGAGCTTGCATACGGGAGCTCTGCCAACCTGCCTTCTTCCAGAAATGAGTGTTTCCACTTGTTTCGAGGCTTCCCCTAGAAAGTGCTAGATCTTCCTTGTGTAAGCAGTAGGTCCTGCTTGCGCAAATTGGTGGGACCTACCACTTGTGCAACGGAATCAGCGAGGCAGAAAAGAATGGGTGAGGCCATAAATGCCCCATTGGATACTGCCCAGTGTGTTTTCGCATTCATCCATAAGCCTTCTTTAATCGAGCACAAAAATGTCTTTTATATACACCCGTTACCTAGCGCCATTGTTTTGCAACGATGCCATGTTTATTTTGTTTGCATTGTACATTTGTCTTGTTGACCTACTGGCACGATTGCTAGGTGGAGCTGGTCCCAGCTTGAGATCCATGGCAAACCCATGCAACTGTGAAAAGTACCTTCAACAAGATTTGACTGTGGGGGTGGACAGGGGAGAAGGGGCCAGACAGAGCTCAGTTATGGAGCATACTTTGCATGGCAAAGGACCCATGTTCAATATACAATATTCCCTTCCCAGGAAAGACTCTGCTTTGAGATCCTGCTGAGCCATGAGTAGGCAGAACTGGGCAAGCTGGGCAAATATTTTGACTCTGTGAAAGCCAACTTCACACGTTTCATTAAATTTATTTATTTATTTATATTTATTAAATTTATTAATCACCCATCTGGCCGGTCACCCAGCTACTCTGGGTGATGTACAACAATAAAAACAGTTTACACAATAAAATTCAACATTAGAAACATCACATTTCTAAAATTACCCTAGCCCACCCCAAATGCCTGCCTGAACAACCATGTTTTTAATGCATGGCAGAAGCTCATTAAAGAGGGGGCATGGCAGAGTTCCCTAGGGAGGGAGTTCCACAGAGTGGGGGCCACCAAAGAGAAGGCCCTCTCCCTCGTCCTCACCAGCCTAGCTGTCCTGCCTGATGGGACAGAGAGAAGGCCATCCGAGGCTGATCTTGTTGAGCAGCCTATCTGGTGTTGCTGGAGGCGCTCCTTGAGACAGGCTGGGCCGGAGGCATATAGGGTTTTAAAGGTCAAAACCAACATCTTGAATTTGGCCCGGAAAACAACTAGTAGACAGTGCAGCTCCTTCAGCACTGGAGTGATGTGATCTCGCCGGCGGCTGCCTTGAATCAGGCTAGCTGCCGCATTTGTACCAGCTGCAGCTTCCGAACCGTCTTCAAGGGTAACCCCACGTAGAGCGCATTACAGTAGTCTAAATGAGAGGAGACCAGGGCATGTACTGATGGGAGGAGATGGTCGGGAAGGTAGGGGCACAGCCGCCGTATCAGATGGAGTTGGTACAGTGCTGTCCGGCTCACAGCTGACACCTGAGCCTCCATGGACAGCTGGGAGTCTTAAGATGACCCCCAGGCTGCGGACCTGGTCTTTCAAGGGTAGCCATACCTCATTCAACACCAGGTCAACATCCCCCAGCCTCCTCTTGTCTCCCACCAAAAGTACCTCGGTCTTGTCAGGGTTCAGCTTCAGCTTATTCCAGTGGTGCATTTCTGCCCATGCTCATTACATTCAGCCCACTACATGTGCTGTTCTCCTTCCCTCTTCTATTAGGAGTAGATTACTCAGGGGCAGCTTTGTTAGATCAGTTTCTTTCCTCCCCAGAGAAAATCTTTGGAATCCTATGGTACCCTTTCTGGTATTTAGACAGAATAGCAAGTTGAGGATCTAATGTAAATTCTAACATAAAATTAGATTGCAGAGCCTACAAGCTCAGAGCATGCTAGACTAATGTGCAAGGGCTGCAACATCTCAAACTACCAGCTCAAGACTCACAATCATATTGGGCACTAGGTCATGTCTGGTGCTTCACTGCAGGATTAGCCTCTGAAAGCAAAGAACTCCCTTCAGAATACAGTTATACAACAACAATCCAGTGAGGTCATCTAGTGAGTTTTCCAGTAAATTTGATCATCTCAATCCCAATGACCTGGTTGGATGCATATTTGATATGGATGGGCATGCACATCCATAGTCAGTAGTTGTATGTAAGTCATCATTGCACAAGAAAAGAGCTAACATTCATTGTTGATCTAGCCTGCCCATTCCAATGCTATCCAGTTGAAGCTGCAACCCTGAATGCATAGGTAATTACCAGTAATCATCCTTGGTTGGATCCAGGTCAGCATATTTGCCCTTAAATTACTCATGACTACATTTTTAACATTGTTTTCAATGGTAGTAAGTCTTATGGTCCCAGGTGTCATGCGACCACTGGAGTAATTTCCTGAGAAGACAGAACCTTGAGAGCGAGTTGACCCCTCAGAAGACCCTGGCGTTAGCCAAAATGGTCTGGGCCCTCAGGGGTGATGCATTCAAATCTGCCTCCTGGAGAGGTGGATTGCTCAGCTCCTGAGGCAGAGGGGGATGCTGGGCTGCCACCCAGCCCCAGAGAACACCGGCAACTTAAGATTCATGATAGGACGATGGCCAGGTGAAGGAGTTCTTGCTCACTGAAAAGGACTATTCATGACATAGGCTGTCCTCATGAGGAGCACATCTGACAAGCCACTAATGTGTTGCAGTTGAACACTGGGTGGGCTCTGGTAGCTCTCTCTGTATATCAGCTCTCACTTGTAACTGGGGATGTTCTGGAAACAATGCTGTTCGTGCAGCTCTTGTATCTTATACGAGTCGCGTTTGGACCGCCTTTGGACTTCTGCCTGATGCTACCTTTTAAATTCTGATTATACTTGACTGATATTCCAGGCGCTTGACCTGGGCTACATCTCTTGACTTTTCTCTTGAAAATTGTGTTTGCTTGGTAAACTGTGCTTGACTTTCAGCTTGCTTTGGCTTCTCTGTTGCAATTGACTTTGCATTTGCATAACAAGGAACTGAACTTAGTTGAAGTAGGACTCTAAGTGTGACTAACTTGGTCTTGATCCAACCCAGAGTGTCTGCTACCCGTGTAGACGTGTGAGCAGTTTTGCAATCCTAGATTCATCCACAGCTTTAGCACAGTCTTCTTCTCCCACCAGGTAGAGCCAGTCCCAAGTAGTGGATCCAAATGGGATGATAAAGCCCTGAATGGAATCCGCCTGCACTGCACTGCTGGTGCAGTAATTGAGTCTATGGTTGGCCCGTGAGTAGCTTGTTTTTTTTTGCATTCTCTCCTTCTTTGGCTTTATTGTTTACAAAATGATGGTGGGAGGAGCTTAGTTGAAAAACATTATGCTAGGCTAGATCAGCACCAACCAAAGGTAATGTCAGAGTTCATCTGGCTTGTTCTGAGTTCTTAAATGGTACCAGCCCTAGGCTTTTTCTGGGTTTTGACACAACATCGCAGGACCCATACCCTCATGGCAGGACTAGCATCATTGGGCACTAGCCAAGGCCCACACCACGGCAGAGGGCCAATGGAGCTACCTGGCCTAGCTGCTGCTGCTCCCTGCTGTTGTTGCTTGTTCACCCAGGATCTCAGAGTGCCCAGTATCTCAGAGCGCCTGAGCAGTAATAGAAGCAAGGAGAAGGAGCAGCAACCCCTGAGCTTGGCTATAGTCTCAGAGAAAAGGGCAAGTGAAGAGGCAGGGTGAATTTAGGGAGAGCCCCTGTCAAAAGCATCTTGCCCAAGGAACCCCCAAAAGCTGGAGCTGGCATTGCTTTATGGAAATAGACTCCAAATATGTTCAGGAGAACTAGGATTTAACTTTCCCCATACCAGCCTGCCTGTCTCATTTGGGTCTTCTGTAGAAGCCCTTCTCATACCTTTAGCAGGCATGTGTTATGTATTCACAAAGGAAGTGAACATAAAGCAGGGTGCCACCTTTTCTGTGGTGGCACTCCAACTCTGGAATGCTCCCCCCAAAGGATGGCCATATTCCATTTCATCAAACCTGGGCAATCACATTTGTATATTAGGCACTATTTGATTATTATGAATATCAAGGGGTTGGTTAGGAAAGAGTTAACCTCTGCCCTGCTAATTTCACACTCCAAAGTACCTCTTGCTTTATAAATAGGAATTAAAAAGTTGAGCTCTCCTAGATTATTTTGCATGCAACACATATTTGAATCCCTGCAAACTAAATAAAAATTGAGACAATCATCTGTGCTAACCTGTTTAAGGCTGCAATCCTATGCGCACTCTCCTGGAATTAGTCCCATTGAACAGATTGGCGCTCTTACTTCTATGTAAACATGTATAGGACTGCACTATTAGTCTAAGTAACCTTCAGCTCACTGGCAAAGGCTGTAGGGGTTAGGATCATGGGAGAGGGAGTGGGATCTGGAGTTGGAAGGAAGGAGCTGGAAAATGTGAGAGGAGCAACATAGAAGCTGCCTTATACAGAGTCAGACCATGGGTCCATCTAGCCCAGTATTGTCAACTCTGACTGGCACCAATGGCTCTCCAGAGTTTCAGGCAAGAGGTTTTCCTAGCCCTACAAGAAGATGCTGGGGATCAAACCTAGGACTTCTGCATGCAAACTTGTGCTCTCCCCACTGAGCTTCAACCCTTCTAGTTTGGCAGCCATAGGCTTAGCTCAGGAATCTGAAAGAATGGATGACTTGGGAGATCACAATAGGGGATAAGGACATAAAAGGAGGCATGGTGGGTCAGCCAAAGGCCTATCTGGTCCAGTATTCTGTTCACAAAGTGGTCAACCAGTGGGCATGAGTGCTATTGCACTCACCTCAAGTAGGACATGAGTGAAATAGCAGCAGTGTTCCCCAGCAATGGAAGATATGGCCTCCAATACTGGAGGTAATATATTGTCACGTTCCTTTGTCCTCTCCCTTCTCAATCAACATACTCCAGGAAACAAAGCTTCAGGCCAACACTACCCTCAAGTCATGCCACTCGCCCTCCTCCTCCTCTCCCTCTGAACCTTGAGTTCTCATGGTGGAGGAATGGAGGACATCTGTGTGTCAAGGTCTTGGGAAGAAAGTGTCGTTGTTTCTGGGCTCACTAGGGAGGACGCCTCCCTCTGTTCTGGCTGTTCCCATTCTGATTCCGAATCTGAGCTGCCAGACATCTCCACATGCTCAGATTCATTCCTGACATATATAGCCATCATGACTAATACACGTTGCTGGCCTTATCCTCTATGGATGCCTCTTTGCCCTCCTTGCAGAATATGAACTCCAGAAAGGAAGACCAGCTTCCCCTAACTCCAGCTGAATGCCCTTGCCAAAACACTCTATATTTCTAGGACCTTTCCTGTTAACTCACCCTGTAGCATGACCTGTTTTTGGATAGTGGGTAGAGGTGAAACAACTATTAACCATTGATAAGAATGATGCAACTTTGGCTCCAAGGAAAGCAGAAAAACAGGTTGGTCATATTAATCAATCAATTAATTTGTTAATTAAATTTCTTAATCGCCCATCTGGCTGGTCACCCAGCCACTCTGGGTGATGTACAACAGTACAAACCGTTTATATGAAACAGAGTATATACAGTAGCACCTGCAATTTAAACTTCTGCATCCCTGACTCCCTGTGACAAAAATAAAGCACATTACCAGAGATAAGAAAAGGACCTACTATGATCAGATGATGCTCTCTGGGGGCAAAAGCATAATGTGTATGTGGCTGCGTGAAGTAGGGATGTATGAAAGGCACTTACCTTTTGCGGATTATGTTGATGGTGGGGGGGGGAGGCGCTCCGTTCCTCCCCCCCCAGAATCCTGGCCAGCCGGCTGTGCTCCGCAGGGATTCTGCGGAGCCGCTGGTCAGCTCCGCCAGCAGCCGGACATCAGCAGCCGGACGTAGCGTCCCTGCAGTCAGCCATGATAGGCTACGTAAATGTTTACATAGCCTATCACGGCTGACTTAAAAAAGCAACAACAACAATGCGCGTACGCAAATGGCGGCGGCTGTGGCCGCCGCCATTTGCGTACGCTTGTTGTTGTTGTGTTTTTTTTAAGTCAGCCGTGATAGGCTACGTAAACATTTACGTAGCCTATCACGTTTTTTTTAAAAACTTGCCCATGATAGGCTACGTAAATCTTTATGTAGCCTATCACTTTTTTTTTTTTAACTGGAAATGGCGGCAGAGCCGCCGCCGGAGCCGCCGCCGCCAGGAAGATCCACCCCAGGTAAGTCTCGTCCTGGGGGGTGGCGGGGGGGTGGCAGACCATTCTGCCACCGATTTCGGGGGGCCGCATGCGCTGGCATTCGGCCTCCCCGAGATCCGTGGCGGAATTCTCTGACATCCCTAGCATGAAGCTCAGCGGCGCATGGGGCTTCTGCAAGCAACTGAGCACCAGATTGGGGATGGGAAGAAGTCACAGAGGGAGCTGTTGAGTTAAACTGACCTGAAGTGTGTTTTGCAGCAGTTGGAGGGTGGGTGTATTTTGGGCTGGAAAATCAATCCTACCATTGGTAAAAAGTTCCCAGATGGGGTGAAGCAGCAGTGGCAATATTGCAACATTGTAAGGCACTTTTTAACAAACCTGGGACTAGGGATGTACAAGTCTTTTGTTCCTGTTCGCAAATCATGTCAAGATATCCTGACTGCAAATGCAAGCAGGAGCACAATTCTCGGGACATTTTTGCCAGTTCCTGAACTTCCGTTTGCCTTCAAAAGTGCACATTTGTGCAGCTGTGCACTTCTGAAAATGTGAACTTGTGCAGGTACTGTTACAAAGTGTGCTTTAATTTACATGAATGTGCATATTACATACATGTAAACCAAACACATACATGAGGGATCTTTCGGCTTTAAGCTCTGGGCGTTTAGGAAAACCTGATACCCCCAAAAGCTGAGAAGTCGGAGACCACAATAAAGCCATTTATTTGAAAGTAATTCTTTGTTTTATTAAAGAAAAATTAAAATGAGTTAAAATCACACATCAGGGGAATTAGAATCATACATCAACACTGAGAAGGCTAAAGATAACAAGCATGTAAAGTCAATAATGAAGCTCGGTGTGCTGGGATGCATACAAAATCGTGCGTGTGTGTTCAAAAAAGAACAGTTTTGATTTCTAGCAAGCAGTATGTGTGTTTAAAACTTCGGGGTGATGGAAATGCAACACCTCAAAGAGCAGTTTTAACTCCTAATGAGGAGTGAATGAGTGACTCTCTCTCTCTCTCTCTGTGCACGCGGCAGATCCTGGAGAAGGGGGAAGAGAGGGTATGGGGGAAGAAAGAAGTGTCAGCCTGGGATAATTTGGATTGGGGAAGAAACAGACTATTAGAGCAAATGCAGGGTTTTGGAAGAAAAAGGGATGGAGAGATGTATAAGAGCCCAGGGAGTTCTAAAGCTAAGGGATTTTGGAGTTTGGAATGGGGTGGAATATTAGGAAAAGGGAGGAAAAGGAATAATTGGAGTGGACCACTTAGAAGGAAAATAGAAGATAATGCAAATATTTACCTCTCCGTATCTGCTGAGTTGTGAAGTAATGGGAAGCTCTGTAGAGATTCTTCTCTGAAAAATGAGAGACAGAGGAGGAAAAAGGGGGTTGCTGTTCCAAGCAGAAAGTATGAAAGGTTCCCCCTTGGATGGAGGGAATCCTTTTCCTTTTCTCCCTCACGGTGTGATCCGTCGTTTTGAGTTGCTCTTTTTATCTCTTCTCAGGATTTAGTAATCAAAATAAAACAAGTTCTTCTTTCAAGATTGCTCCTAGATGTTGGAAAA
The DNA here is from genome assembly GCF_057233095.1 of Heloderma suspectum. Classification (NCBI taxonomy): domain Eukaryota; kingdom Metazoa; phylum Chordata; class Lepidosauria; order Squamata; family Helodermatidae; genus Heloderma; species Heloderma suspectum. The sequence goes on along the minus strand of NC_139460.1, from coordinate 29,659,097 downwards.
TGGATTTTTAGGTGTCAGACATTAAGGGAAGAAAGACTGTTTTCTTTGTGATGTGAGAAAAGGATGGGAGTTTTTGCATGTCTCTGGCTGTCATAGGCCCAAATGACCAAGATAGCCAGGGGGATTTTGGTGATTGTCTTAAACAAAGATGACAGATAGGGTCATGTAGGCATGCCTGCTTACACAATATTGGTTTTCAGGATCCTTCCATTTGGCTTAAACAACAAGGTTTAAACAACCTTGGCTTAAACAACAAATCAGCACAAATTGGGTGGGGTGGTGGTGGGGTTCTGTGGTTGTTGTCCTAAGGCACAATCTGAACTTTGCAAGTGTTAACACTGAGTAATTAAGGCAATCAGAGCACAATGGCTGCCCAGAAAGTTGAATTAGATGAATAAAGGGAAGACAGGCCTATCAGAAAAGATAGAGTTCAATGGGTAATAGTCATAAGAGTCAAAAGTGAAATCTTTGTGTGAAAAGTGAAACACTTCAAACTATCAGAAGCTGCAGCTGGGGTTGGACTCAATGGTCTTATATAGGTCCCTTCCAACCCTACTATTCTATGAACTCCAGGAGATTTCAGTCTCCATAATGCCCAGCTTTTGAATCTCGCTGAGTCTGCACAATGTTTATAAAAACAGCCAAACTGCTTTCAATGCAGCACAACAGTGCATCTGTTTTTAGCATTGATCTGCTTTCAGTGCAGTCCTATACATGTCTACTCAAGAGTAAGTCCCACTGGACTTACTCCTAGGTAAATGGGCTTGCCTCCCAGATAAGCCTTAGACTTACTCCTAGGTAAATGGACTTGCCTTCCAGATAAGCCTTAGAGATGTAAAGGATGGTTTATTATTTGTGCTTTGTTCTATTTTGAAGACAATGAGGCATATCTCTAGAGCAGCCTTCCCCAACCTGGCATCCTCCAGATGTGTTGGACTGCAACTCCCATAATTCCCAGCCAGCAGAGCCAATGGCCTTGGGAATTATGGGAATTGCAGTCCAACTTATCTGAAGAGCACAAGAAGTCTGCTCTAGAAGGACAAATGTATTGATCAGGTCATTAACATTACAGATGTAGTAAGCATTCAGTCAGGGGAGCTTGCAAACATGAGTGTCTCCCCATGGAATGCTTGCAGTCAGGATTGGAGCAAACAAGCCCATGCTTGTGCCAACCTTGCCTACCCTTGTCTGCTCCTCCAACTTATCTTCTGGCAGGGTCAGGTGGTGGAGACGGCCGATGCTCCACATTCCTGTGGAGCATCCTTTTCCCACTTGCAGGTGGACTGGGACTACAAAGCCCAGCACCTCTCATGGCAAAATTAAACAATATGAATCCCAGTTCACGCTCTGGTACAAAAATGGCACTCTATGCTAGTCCCTGGGCACTCTCTTTAGTGGGAGTAGTGTGCAGCATATTTCCCTATTGGGAGGAGACTGGGACTTGTAGTCCCCAGTGCAAGACCACCATCAGCAGCAGGTATGGTTGGGCACCTGTCGAGGGCCCACACTCAGCAGGGGCCCACTGACAAGAGCCCCCTGGACTCGCTCCTTCTCTTTGCCATTGCAACCTGATTATTCATCCACATTTCAGTCTGGTCCAGACAATGGTGATGGTGAGAAGGAGGTAGGGATGTCAGAGAATTCTGCCACAGACTGAAATGGGATCGAATTCCCTTCAGTCCGTGCCATGGAATCCTCTGCGGAATGGCACTACGAGGTCCTGCGGAGCCAGCAGTCATGTGGCTTTTTTTCCCGTCATCCACAAAGAGTCGTGGAATTTTTGTAAATAAAAACGCAACGTAGTATATTCCGATAATAAATACGTAAGTCTTTTTTAAAAAAAAATGAGTTGTGCTCACCGCCTTGTTTGTGGGTGTTCTTTTTGAACTGAAATCCTCCGTCTCCGTTTACTTTCAGCCAAAACACTTCCTCTTCCTAGGGACTTCCCAAAAGAAGGCTGTCTTAGGTGTGCCTGAGCAACAAACTCTTTGTTTAAAGCAACGCTGTTTTAAAGAAAGAAAAAACCTTTTAAAATGACCATGCCACTCCAGGACCAGCATGGTCATTTAAAAAGGTTTTTTCTTTAAAACAGCGTTGCTTTAAATAAAGGGTTTGTTGCTCAGGCACACCTAAGACAGCCTTCTTTTGGGAAGCCCCTAGGAAGAGGAAGCATTTTGGCTGAAAGTAAACAGAGACGGAGGATTTCAATTTTTTAAAAAACAACACGTAAATATTTACAAAAATAGCAATTCTTACGGAAGTTATGCAGACTCACGGAGACGGCTGGGCACCGGAATTACAGTTGTCAGTATGGATTTATCTTCGTAATTTTCAGGGTGGGAAAAAAAGAGGAGAATTCTGGGGGCTTGTGAACGGCGGAACGGAGCACTGGCCACAAACTGTGGAAGTCAAATGGCGCGGAAGGTACACAATTCGTACATCCTAGGAGGAGGAGCAGGAGATGCCCCTGCCTGCTTGCTCCCTGGGTCTCTGCCTGTCCAGCAAGCACGTGGGGACAGTGATGAGGACAGGGATGAGGGGCAAGAGCAGCACTGGCAATGGCAGTGAGAAGGCTGCCTCGCTGAGGAAGGGGGCCTGATGAGGGTGTCTTGGCCTGGAGCTGGCACTGCCCCAGCCCGTGCCCTGGCAGGGAAAGACAGTCTGCTGGGACCTGGGGAACCTGCCACTGCCATCATCTGGGGGTGGAGGTGCACAGAAGGAAGGAGGGGCAAAGGTGGGCATTTTGTGAACGTGGAAATAGAACACGTGTGAAGCCCTCATCACTGTCAGCACCTGCTTGTGTGCCCACAAGCCTCTTGACCTCTTTGGGGGTGAACAGAGCGACATGCGTTCCTTTCTAATGAGCATGATTGCCTTCCTTGACAGGTGGGGAAGTTGGACAGGGATTCAGTATTGCCCCCGAGACGGTCTGGTCCCGTTCTCCCTGCGAGTGGAGCCCTCGTGAGGGAGAGGCGACGATACAGCAGCCAGTAACATCCAGTGCACCTGTGTGGAGAAGAAACTGCATGGACGGGCCATGGACTTGGCTGGGGTCGCTTCGGCCCATGGAGCCATCGCTGCTAGGCCGGCTCCATGTGTGGAATCCAAACGAAGGCTTGGCAGGCGACGACACAACGCTGAACGACGTGAAGCTCTTCTGCTGTAGCTGAACCACAGGCGTCTCCCCTCCCCACAGCATATCTGGCAGGTTTTCCATAACGCTGGAAAAAATAAAATAGCCATCGTGACTACGAGCCATGGATAGCCTTATCCTCCTTTCAGTTCAGTCCATAATTTCCATCTTTTATTTACTCACATTTCGGGAAGAAACAAGACCACTCCATGGCCAGCCCATTGCACTCCAGCCTTTTCTGTATTGCTTCCCCATTTCTCCCCAAGCCTGATTTGTGGTGACTTTCTTTCATTTACAACTAGTGACAGGACCCAGCTTTGCACAGATTGAAATTTTTGTGAACTGCCCAGAGAGCTTTGGCTATTGGGCAGTATAGGAATGAATGAATGAATGAATGAATGAATAAATATAAATAAAAACAGTTTGATGCAGCAAAGCATCAGAAAACTTATGCAGCTGTCACAGTTGGACACACTGTCTCCATCCCAACTGAGTGAAGCATACCCTCTTGCACCCCTGGGAATGGCCCCTGCTGTGGTGTACCCCTGTGGCTCCCTGAGGGAGGGGTTTGTCCATTCCTCTGAGAGGGCTGCCCCACAGCAGGGGCAGGGGGCAGGTGTATAACTTGTTCCCTCAGTCTGCTCCCTCCAGGACAGCATCTACATGGAGATGCTTTCTGGAGTGATTTTGTTTAAATCCGGATTTTCATGAAATCGGGTTTGCCTCCCCCCTCGGGGGGGGGGAACGGTAGCCAGTAAAGCAGTGTATTGATTTTTTTTAAAAAAAAGAAAACGTTTTCTCAGGGCAAACAGCACCTGCAGCCGTATTGGTTGGGGGCTGGGTGGGCGGAGTCCTGCAATTAGAACTGAATGTCATCCAGTGTGTAGCAGAGGCTTCTTCCCCTCCCCCTCCCCATATCTGCGATCCGTGAAGGGCAGTAGAAGAGAGTTACTTCCAAGTAAAAATGTTTAGCCAGCGCCTCTCCTCCTGGCCACCATTTCTCGGTGGGAATAAGAGTCACTTTGGGGGCAATCCCTTTTAAGAATTGTTGAGCTTATGTGCACGTTCTCAGCAGAGCAGTTTTAAAGCAACAGGGCTGGCTTTTTGCCCCCTCCCCACTCCTCCACTCAATGAATATTTAAAACCACAGGCATTCTTCCAACCCCTCTGCTCCTGTACTTGGCAAAGTGCAATTGAAAGCAATGAGTTACTTCCAGGTAGACAAATTTAAACCTCTGCTCTCCCCATGTCCCCCCGCCTGCAACTTTCCCTTCCTCAGTGCTGCTCCCTCCAGCCCGTGCCGAAGCCAGCTGGACCCCCAAACTTCATTAAAGCTGCTGTGATGGGAAAATGAGTTTGCAAAATGAGTTTGCAAACTCCATCACAAAATGGGTTTGCAAAAACACACCCACCCCAAAACCAGATTTACGGCATGAAAAGCAGCACTAGCTATGGAGGGGTGTGTGCGTCATGTGCCCCGATTGTCTGGGAGACACAGTAGAACCAGAGTAAATGCCCCATTTAGATGGGCCCCAGGTTTCAAATGGCATTAACTGTAAAGCCATGTGCTGGTTAGGGAAGTCTTCCACCTAGTGACTGAAGATGGTACTGCAGGCACAAATGTACAAACACGTTTAAATTACAGTATAGGGTCAACAACTGCATACACTTAATGTTAAATAAGCAAGTCAAAGATCATCATTTGCAATCATTTTTGGTCTAATTTTAAAAACGATATTTAAAAACCTTGCAACTTTCTGGCTAATGTTAATATTGTGCCCCTCCAAACAGATTTGACGTAGTACTACATCTTAATGACTAGAATGGGATGCCAAAATTTCCTGAATCAATTTTGCTCTAGCCCCCCAAAATGTTTATAATAAAACACATCTATCAATGTTTCAGTACCCCCAGAATCACAAGGACAGAGTCTCAAAGGAGTGGGTATTCCTCCATAATGGCTTTCTAACAATCGGGACTGCATCACATTAAACCTCAGTAATATGAGAGCCACACAGTCCTTTGGGGCAGTAAAATTCTGTAAATACGAAATGCTTTGCAATGGACTGGAAAATGTCAGCTGATGAACTAAAGGTGAACAAGTATCGTCAGCTTGTGCCAACTGGTTCTATCAATATCCTGAACTCTCTGTCTCATTCAAGATCATTCAAGTTGCTCCACAGATGTCAATGAAAAACCAAGCACATGTAGTAACTGAGGAATACTTTCTACTATATAGCTTCATAAGAATAGATTGCTTCATAGTACTAAAAGGGCCTTTTAGTGTGGAAGTCATAAACAGTGTGGAAGTAATAAACAGTGCTCAGTTTTGAACTATTTTAGATGATGCAGATGTGGCATAGTACCCAAGCTTGCTCCAAGTTTCTGGGACTCTGCATGTACTGTTTGTTGGAGTTTGTATTTCTTACACTGCCTGTTGCTTCCCAGTACTGCATATCCAATAGGTTCAATGGAAGAGGAACATATGAAGCTGTGTTATACTGAGTCAGAGAGCAAAGTCACAGTGGCTGGAACATCTGGGAGCTGGTGAGAGAGTTTGCTGTTTAATGTATAGCCAGTAGCTCTCTAAGCGTAACAACATAAGACAAGCTGTGCTGGATCAGACCAAGGTCCATCTAGTCCAGCGTTCTGTTCACTCATTGGCCAACCAGCTGTCCATGGGAAACCCACAAGCGGGACATGAGTGCAACAGCAACTGGGGTACATAGGCATACTGATTCTGATACTGCAGGGAGCATACCGCCATCAGGATTAGTAGCCACTGATAGCCTTATCCTCCATGAATTTGTTCAATCCCCTTTTAAAGCCATCCAAATTGGTGGCCATCGTGGTAGCAAATTCTACAGTTAAACTATGCTATGTGAAGAAGGACTTCCTTATATCTGCCCTGAATCTCCCACCAGTCAATTTCATGGGATGGCCCCACTGGGTTCTAGAATTATTAGAGAGGGAGAAAAATGCCTCTCCATCCACTTCCTCCACACCGTGCATAATTTTGTACACTAAAGGGCTGTGGGGGATCTTCTGGTTGGTATGACTGGTGCTCCTGTTGAAACCTGGGCTACTCTATGGGATATGGAATTGACTAGGGTAATTGACCCAAACTCCCCCTTGGCAGAGCCAGATTAGCTCCTTGGTACACCTTGGAGCTGAGGACAGTGAAGCAAGTGGAATGTTGACGGGAACACAAGTGGAGAAAGACTTGTGCTGAATCTGACCAAACACTGGTTAGAGATTATTATGTAGCTGACCATGTGGCAGTGAGGGTAGCAAAGAATAAATTATTTTTCACCTCCATTGCAATTTCACAGTGTTGTCCACCAGAGTTGTTTCAGCTGGTGAAGGGGTTATCACAATCTGACCCTGAGAAGGAAGTGGTCACACCCTGATATTTCCCTGGATTTCCTGGAAGCAAATGAAGTTGTCTCCTTTCCGCATTTATTGCTGCACAAGGTTGAAGGTTCAGACAGCATTATTGCTCTAACCACTGTACCTTACGTCCTTCAGTAGAACTCAAGGAATCCTCTCAGCTCCTATCAATGCAGGAAACTGTTCACTTGCCTCATCCGAAATCTCATAGAGAGATGGGACTACCATTTTTCTCAGTTATATTTCTGCCTCAGTTTTTTTTAACCCACAGCTTGCATCAACTCCACTCATTGCAGCCAATGTTGAAGGATCATGGAAGCTGTAGGCCAAAATACCTAGAGGGCCACAAGTTGCGCACCTGTGGTATAGGTGGACAAAGACTACAAACTGGGATTCAAGGGAAGTCTGACCAAAAGAAACCCAGCCATATTCCTGGGGTATATGTTGATATATGGGGTATAAATTGACATATGTTTCTTTACCTAGATCCAGAACAGATGACCTTCCATGGATCTCTGTGTCAGAACTGTGCTCCCCTTGATGCTCTCCTGCTGTGTTTGGGATACTGAAAGCTGACAATATCATTCTATCCTCATGGTGCCAAGAAAACAATAGGGAGATGGCACAATTTTGTCCCACTGTTATGCTATTTATTTATTTATTTATTTATTTATTATTTAATTTATTAATCGCCCATCTGGCTGGTCACCCAGCCACATACAATAAAACAATAAAATTCTACAATAAAAACATTTTCTAAAATACCCTAACCCACCCCAAATGCCTGCCTGAACAGCCACGTTTTTAATGCACGCCGGAAGCTCATTAAAGAGGGGGCATGACAGAGTTCCCTAGGGAGGGAGTTCCACAGAGTGGGGGCCACTACAGAAAAGGCCCTCTCCCTCGTCCCCACCAGTCTAGCTGTCCTGGCTGATGGGACAGAGAGAAGGCCATTCAAGGCTGATCTTGTTAAGCGGCCTGTCCGGTGCTGCTGGAGGCGCTCCTTAAGATAGGCTGGGCCGGAACCATATAGGGTTTTAAAGGTCAAAACCAACACCTTGAATTTGGCCCGGAAAACAACTGGTAACCAGTGCAGCTCCTTCAGCACTGGAGTGATGTGATCTCGCCGGGGGCTGCCTTTAATCAGGCAAGCCGCCGCGATCTGTACCAGCTGCAGCTTCCGAACCGTCTTCAAGGGTAACCCCACGTAGAGCGTATTACAGTAGTCTAAATGAGAGGAGACCAGGGCATGTACTACCGATGGGAGCAGATGATCGGGAAGGAAGGGGCACAGCTGCCCTATCAGATGGAGTTGATACAGTGCTGTCCGGCTCACAGCTGACACCTGAGCCTCCATGGACAGCTGGGAGTCCAAAATGACCCCCAGGCTGCGGACCTGGTCTTTCAAGGGTAGCCGTACCCCATTCAACACCAGGTCAACATCCCCCAACCTCCTCTTGTCTCCCACCAAAAGTACCTCGGTCTTGTCAGGGTTCAGCTTCAGCTTATTCCTCCCCATCCAGCCACTCACCATCTCCAGACATTTGGACAGGGATTCTATGGCCAACCTTGGTGAAGATTTGAATGAGAGGTAGAGCTGCGTGTCATCCGCATATTGATGACACTGCACCCCAAACCTCCTGATGATAGCCCCCAGCGGCTTCACATAGATGTTAAATAGCATCGGGGAGAGGATGGAACCCTGTGGCACTCCACAAGTTAGTGGCCACGGGTCCAAAACCTCCTCTCCCAGTGCTACCCTCTGGTACCTGCCAGAGAGGAAGGACCGGAACCACCGCAATACAGTGTCTCCAATGCCCAACCCCTCCAGGCGGTCCAGGAGGATACCATGGTCAACGGTATCAAAAGCCGCTGAGAGGTCGAGGAGAACAAGGAAGGGGCATTCACCCCTATCCAGAGCCCTCCTCATATCATCTGCCAAGGCGACCAAGGCTGTTTCTGTCCCATGCCCAAGCCTGAAGCCCGACTGAAATGGGTCTAGATAATCAGTTTCTTCCAAGTGTGCCTTCAACTGCACCGCCACCACCCGCTCAATCACCTTGCCCAAAAATGGCAGATTTGAGACTGGGCGAAAGTTGTTCAGAACTTGAGGATCCAAAGAGGGCTTCTTTAAGAGTGGTCTTATCACTGCCTCCTTGAGGGCTGATGGCATCACTCCCTCCTCAAGGGAGGCGTTCACCACCGCCCTGATCCCCTCACCCAGTCTCTCTCTGCAGCCCATAATGAGCCAAGATGGGCAAGGATCAAGTAAGCAGGTGGTCGGCCGTACAGATGAAAGCACCTTGTCCACTTCATCACCTTATGGTTTCTCATCAGAAGAAGAAACTACATGATGGACCTTAATAATTTTCTCGAAGAAAAATACATCCTTCAGGCTATCTAGATAGCACCCCAATCAATACACCATCGTATATCAATTTTCATGCCAAAGGTGAGGTTTTGGCCAGTGCATGGGGTTGACCATGCCATGGCGTGGGCCGTTCACATGTTTTACCCTGCTCCCTTGGGAGTGGTACTGACATGCCAGCCTCTGAGCTGGGCTGAAGCCCTGTGGCCCACTCCTAGGCCCCCCCCATTCCATTGGGGATTGGGCTGTGTATCCCCTTTCCCTTTGACTTGAATCCAGCCCGATCCCATCCACACTGAAGTTCTGACCATGATGTTGTTCAGTCGTTAAGTCGCGTCCGACTCTTCGTGACCCCATGGACCATAGCACACCAGGCCTTCCTGTCCTCCTCTTTCTCCCGGAGTGTGCTCAAGTTCATATTCATTGCATCGGTGATGCTATCTAGCCATCTCATCCTCTGCCGTCCCCTTCTCCTTTTGCCTTCAGTCCTTCCCAGCATCAGGGTCTTTTCCAGGGAGTTTTCTCTTCGCATTAGGTGGCCAAAATATTGGAGCTTCAGCTTCAGTATCTGTCCTTCCAATGAGCACTCAGGGTTGATTCCCTTTAGGATGGACTGATTTGACCTCCTTGCAGTCCAGGGGACTCGTAAGAGTCTTCTCCAGCACCACAGTTTGAAAGCATCACTTCTTCGGCGCTCAGCCTTCCTTATAGTCCAGCTCTCACAGCCATACATTACTACTGGGAAAACCATAGCTTTGATTAGACGGACCTTTGTCGGCAAGGTGATGTCTCTGCTTCTTACTATGCTGTCTAGGTTTGCCATAGCTTTCCTCCCAAGGAGCAAGTGCCTTTTAATGTCATGGCTACAGTCACCGTCTGCGGTGATCTTGGAGCCCAAGAAAGTAAAATCTGTCACTGCTTCCATTTCTTCCCCTTCTATATGTCAGGAAGTGATGGGGACAGATGCCATGATCTTAGTTTCTTTAATGTTGAGTTTCAAACCAGCTTTTGCACTCTCCTCTTTCACCCTCAACAAGAGGCTCTTTAGATCCTCTTTGCCTTCTGCCATTAGGGTGGTATCATCTGCGTATCTGATGTTGTTGATAATTCTCCCGGCAATCTTAATTCTGACCTGTGATTCATCCAACCCGGCGTTTCTCATGATGTACTCTGCATATAAGTTAAATAAGCAGGGTGACAATATGCAGGCTTGTCATACTCTTTTCCCAATTTTGAACCAATCGGTTGTTCCATGTCTGGTTCTTATTGTTGCTTCTTGACCCTTGTACAGATTTCTCAGGAGACAGGTAAGGCGGTCTGGAACTTCCATCTCTTTCAGAATTTGCCAAAGTTTGTTGTGATCCACACAATCAAAGGCTTGAGCGTAGTCAATGAAGCAGAAATAGAGGTTTTTCTGGAATTCTCTTGCTTTCTCCATGATCCAGCGAATGTTGGCAATTTGATCTATAGTTCCTCTGCCTCTTCGAAACCCAGCTTGTACTTCCGGTAGTTCTTGGTTCACATGCTGCTGAAGCCTAGCTTGTAGGATATGGAGCATAACCTTGCTGGCATGTGAAATGAGCGCAATTGTACGGTAGTTTGAACACTCTTTGGCATTGCGCTTCTTTGGAACTGGAATGTAAACTGACCTTTTCCAGTCTTGTGGCCACTGTTGAGTGTTCCAAATTTGTTGGCATATTGAGTGCAGCACTTTAACAGCATCATCTTTTAGGATCTTAAATAGCTCAGCTGGAATACTGTCATCTCCGCTAGCTTTGTTGTTACTAATGCTTCCTAAGGCCCACTTGACTTTACTCTCGAGGATGTCTGGCTCAAGTTCAGTGACCACACTATTGTGGCTATCAGGGACATTCAGATCTTTCCTGTATAGTTCTTCTGTGAATTCTTCCCACCTCTTCTTAATCTCATCTGCTTCTGTTAGGTCCCTGCCTTCTTTGTCCTTGATCATGCCCGTCTTTGCGCAAAACATTCCCTTGAAATCTCCAATTTTCTTGAAAAGATCTCTAGTCTTTCCCATTCTATTGTTTTCCTCGATTTCTTTGCATTGTTCATTTAAGAAGGCTTTCTTGTCTCTCCTTGCTATTCTCTGGAACTCTGCATTCAGTTGGATATATCTTCCCCTTTCTCCCTTGCTTTTCGCTTACCTTCTTTCCTCAGCTACTTGTAAAGCCTCATCAGACAGCTACTTTGCTTTCTTGCATTTCTTTTTCTTTGGGATGGATTGAGTTACTGCCTCCTGAACAATGTTACGGACCTCCGTCCATAGTTCCTCAGGCACTCTGTCTATCAGGTCTAATCCCTGAAATCTATTCATCACCTCCACTGTATACTCATAAGGGATGTGATTTAGGTCATACCTGAATGGTTTAGTGTTTTCCCCTACATTCTTCAATTTAAGCCGAAATTTTGCAAGAAGCAGCTCATGATCTGAGCCACAGTCAGCTCCAGGTCTTGTTGTTACTGACTGTATAGAGCATCTCCATCTTTGGCTGCAAAGGACATAATCAATCAGATTTCGATACTGACCATCTGGTGATGTCCATGTGTAGAGTCGCCTCTTGTGCTGTTGGAAAAGAGTGTTTGCTATGATCAGCGTGTTCTCTTGGCAAAACTTGATTAGCCTTTGTCCTGCTTCATTTTGTACACCAAGGCCATGCTTGCCTGTTATCCTGGTGCTTTCTTGACTTCCTGCTTTAGCATTCCAATCCCCTATGATGAAGAGGACATCTTTTTTTGGTGTTAGTTCTACAAGGTGTTGTAGGTCTTCATAGAACCGATCAACCTCAGCTTCTTCGGCCTCAGTGGTTGGGGCATAGGCTTGAATTACTGTGATGTTGAATGGTTTGCCTTGGATTCGTACTGAGATCATTCTGTTGTTTTTGAGATTGTACCCCAGTACTGCTTTTCCCACCCTTTTGTTGACTATGAGTGCTACTCCATTTCATCTAAGGGATTCTTGCCCACAGTAGTAGATATAATGGTCATCTGAATTAAATTCGCCCATGCTTGTCCATTTTAGTTCACTGATTCCCAAGATGTCGATGTTCAGTCTTGCCATCTCATGTTTGACCACCTCCAGCTTACCTTGATTCACTGATCTTACATTCCAGGTTCCTAAACAATATTGTTCTTTACAGCATCGGACTTTCTTTTCACCACCAGACACATCCACTGCTGCGTGTCCTTTCGGCTTTGGCCCAGCCGCTTCACTCTTTCTGGTGCTACTTGGAAATTCCCTCTGCTCTTCCCCAGTAGTATATTGGACACCTTCCAACCTGAGGGGCTCATCTTCCAGCATCATGTGATACGTTCCATGGGGTTTTCTTGGCAAGAATACTGGAGTGGGTTGCCATTTCCTTCTCCAGTGGACCACATTTTGTCAGAACTCTCCACCATGACCTGTCCGTCTTGGGTGGCCCTGCACGGCATAGCTTATGGCTTCACTGAGTTACGCAAGCTCCTTTGCCACAACAAGGCAGTGATCCATGAAGGGGTCTGACCATGATGCTTAATCATTAACCCTCCAACCAACTTACATCGCTATGAGGAAGGCAAAACCCCTTCAAGGCAATTGGTCCCCAGGTAAAATTCCTTCCCAGCCCCGTCAACCAGCAGCTGACAGCAGTCCATAGCATAAGCAAGCTTACAGGTGGATGGGTTGGGCAAGGCTAAAGCAGCAGAGTGAGGAGGAGGCCCAGGCCATGGAGAAGCTGAGGAGTGGACTGGAGGGAAAACTCACCCCTCCAGGTTGATCTTGCAGCCCCACCTCTGTGGGCTCAGCCACTACTACTGATTGGGCTGTGGGAGGCATGGTCATGGGCTGCTCATGGCTGCAACTTCAGCCCCCTCCTTCACAGCTGCCAGTGCGAGGACTCCACGCTGCGCTGGACAGCTTACCTTCCTGGCCGGGGCTGACACCATACCGCAAACTGAGACCCCTGGTGAGCAGGGGATCCGGGCTTCTAGATGTACATGATTTAAAAGCTTATTCCTCAAACCCCCAATTCCCTCCCCTTTCTTAGGTTCGCAGGAGTCAAGAGTTGTAGATCTAGGGCTGACAGAGATGTGCCAGGCCAGGTGGACTTACTGGCTTCACCCTCTGCTGTGTATGCAAGCAGAGATTCCACTGAAGCCGGAAAGAGTGGAGAGGTGAATTTGCAAGGGAAAGAAGCTAAGAGCAAACTTAGGGTGCCATGTTGCCAATCTGAGAATGAGTGAGTGAAGGTGAGATAGGACAAGGCGCAATAAGAAAAAAATGCTACTGAAATGCGGGAAAGAAGTGGAGAGAGATTTCCATAACTGGGTATTGGAATAGGCCCACTAACTGGAACAGAACACTCATTTAAAAATGACTTAAAGGACAAGAGTCATGCCATTGTATTGCTGCCTGTTGCTAGACAGGGGGATTCAGATATATTTTGCCTTTGGGAAGGTTCCACACAAAAGCAGAGCTGATGAGGGCTTAGACCCCAAATTTGTTTTCACTGCCAGGACACGGCCCTAGAAAACATGAAACAGAAGATGGGAGGGCTTCTGTCATTCTGTCATCATGATGCTAAATTTGCATACATTTTCTCTTTAATTGAATTGACTATACTTTTTGTATTTCATTACTATTTCACCCCACTATTACAATTCTCCTCCTATAACTGTACCTTATGACAAATATTTGCCCCAAAGCCTTTGCAGCTTGCAAGATTCCTGCACCAACCTGAATTGGCTACCTTGCAAACATTTATCCAAAATAAAGAGTAAATTGGGCTTCCACATTTCTCTCATAAACTTATCTCTCTCATAAGTTTCTAATTTTCATAAAGAAATGAGTGATATATTAAAATGTATTAGCATATGAAGTTTGAACCAGTGTGATTCTAACAGAGGCATTCTAACAAAAGTTTTCATGTGGACATGCTGTGCCTTTTGACTAAACTTTTCACTGACCTAGGAATCTGCTATAAGATAAAATAATTTTTTCCAGCAGAGCTCAGGAAAGGAGCAATGGGTTTTTCTAATAAGGAAGTTAGACAATTGTATATGTTTAGGTTATGACCCGATAAGTGAACATGAAATATTGTGGAAAGTAAACAAAACTAGATTTAAGATGTAAAACAATAACCTTTAAAGAGAAGCGGATGATATCTTGTTTTGAAGGGAAGTGTAGTTCAGCAAAGCTGAGAAATAATAAAGATATATTACTTCCCAAAATCATATCTGAGAACTATGAAAAAAAATCTAAATCATTGTTAAAGAAATTCCTCTTTTGTGGAATATATATGTCAGCAGTTCAAAAGAAATCATTTAAATATGAGAAGGAAAATACAGGTTTTTCAGAACCCAACATTGGTATCCCTACACAAGAAAAAATCTGTCAAAACCTGAATTCTCAGTGTAGCCATTCTAAGGGAGAAACACAGAAATGCATACGATGTGGATATAATGGCCAAGGGAATTGCAGGATGTCACCAGGATAGAGGAAATATCAGTTTTGCTAGTTGTACTTTCCTTTGGATCAGTTCCAGCCCAAATTTGCATATGCTTTGTGCGGTTTTATAAGAATCAACTTTTTGCCAAACTTTTGACAAATCATTGACAACCAATGTTTTTTAAAGGCAAGATTATCTACTAATATTGCTCAGTATTTCCTGGTTCCCATGTGTGACCCAGCTCAAATTCCTAGGCTACAAATTCTTTACTAAATATTCTAAAAGGTGTCGCTCTGCAACTAAGCTTCTGCATCTAGGTTCAGAGCACTTTGCTTCCCATAGACCTCTCCAGTAGCACTGTGCCCTTCCTGATCCTCTCCTGCTGCCTCTGAGATCAAAGATATAATTCTGTCCAATGGAAGATCAGGGGATTCTTGGGGAGGTATCCAGGTTTGTCACCAAGGATATGTTCATGGGTTCTCACTGAAAGTAACTATCCCCTTTTTAAGATCCATTGCTTTGGACAATGGATACATCATCCAGGGGATCTAGATAGCGTCCCCAAACTAATACCCACCCATCAGTAGATGGACCAATTCTGTGTTACTCAGCTGCAAGACTCACCCAGGGTTCACTTGGCTTTCATGCCCATTCCTTGTGATCCTTCCTAGCGATCACAAGGAATCTGTCTCTCCTACTCCTAAATTGTTGTGCACTGCCTTGATGGCTTTTTAGGAAATACAGTGGTATATAAATATTAATACAATAAAATAAACTTCTTTGCAGAGTTGGATGAAATATGCAGGCAAAGTTGAATCTTGTGAGAGCATCAAGCCTGCCAAGTTTCATATGAATAGGTGCAGGGTTGATTTTGTGTGTGTGTGTGTGTGTGCGCGTGCGCGTGCCCATGTGTATGGAAGAGCAGCATTTGCAGGTTTCCAGAAGTGACAGTAAATTTCGTAGATGTGAAGGTTTTAGCAAGTTCTGTTGCTAAGGAATGTTGTTTTGTTTGCCTTTGGAAAGGAAGGGGAAAAAGACACCCAAATTTCCTCCAGGAGTGTCCCAAAACCTCATCAGGGAGAAAGGGCAGAATCTTTGGAGGGAGTAGGACTCTTTGGCTAGCTGAGAGCTGAAGGAAAGAAGATTATGGGCACAGGAAATATAGAAGCATTCATTCCTGTTAGTCAGCATTGGGTGAAATTTGCAGGCATTGAAGCCCTGTAGGAGGACATTACGCCTGCCAAATTGCAGACAAATAGGTGCAGGAGATATGGAGTTACTATGAATGAAATAAATAAATATTTACGTAAGATAAAATGGCGAAAAATAGGGCACGCAAATGGCCGCCGCCGTTAGCCGCTGCCATTTGCGTACGCTGGGTTGTGGTTTTTTTTACCCAGCAGTGATAGGCTACGTAAAGTCTTATGTAGCCTATCACGGCTGCAAGCCAGGATGGCAATGGTGGCGGCAGCAGCCCGGCCGCGGCCAGCCAGGAGACCAGCCACCAGAGCCGCCAGAGCCGCTGCTGCCGCCAGAACCACCAACCGTCGAGGATTCCGGGGGGGAGGACCGGATCGCCTCCCCCCCCGTCGAGGATTCCGGGGGGAGGGACGGAGCGCCTCCCCCCCCACCGCGAAAGATTCCGCAAAAGGTAAGTGAGTTTCGTACATCCCTACTTTTTTGTCCTCTTTTTTGGCAATGCGGAACTGGCCACCCTAGTGGAAAACCATAGGTCTCCTACCTTTACGGGCTGTTTGCCTTGCTCCATCCCTTCTCATGCCAATTGTGCTTTCCAGTCCCTTCCCTTTAGCAGGCTTGAGGGCTGTCTTCATGAGCAATTTGGTGTGAGGTTAGAGGAGTTTGAATTCCCTTATGACAGACGACGTCATTACCAAACTTGTGCCAACCAGCTGCTTCCCTCTTGAAAAACGCATTTTCTGAAACTCCTTTTACTCTGATATTTCCTTCTTCTTTTTTTACTGAAGGTGGCTCCCTGGCAGTTTTACCATGGTGTGCCATGTCCCCCCCACCCCAGCATTACATCCTGGGCCTGCTTCTGTGACCTGGCAGTGATGTGGTCAAGGGGGTGAGATGCCCCATTCCCCCTTGTTTCCCCAATGGAAGTAGTTTTTCCCATTGTGAAAATCCCCAGGAGCACATCAGCGATCCCTCACATTACTGCAGTAGTGGGGACACTCATTCACCTTAGCTAGCCTGCTTTTAATCTTTAACAGATGCCCTCTTCTGTGCGTATTTACTCAGAAGTAAGAAATAAATCACACTCACCTGCAGTGAATGGGTTAAAGGCTAATTTTAGTAACTCACCCTAAAGCACTCTTTCGCTTCTCCAATGCTCTCTTAAATCACTATTGCGATGCTGTGCTTCTTTGATGTTCTATAGTTTCATGATGTTTCTTTGATGTTCTGTAGTTTCATGATGTTTCTCTGTTGTTATGTAAAGTTCCTTCTCTGCTTTATCACAGTAACGATCTTTCTGGTTCACAGGAGCTTCTCATTGCGAGCAGGGAGAAGGAGAACGAGCAGGGAGAAGGAGAAGAGGGGTGGGGGTTGGAAGGAGTAACTCCAGGGCAGAGTGCTAGAATGGGTCAAAATGGAGGGGCTGAGCTGCTGGGGGGCGGGGTCAGATGGAGAATCAGGGATTTTGGCTTCTCAAGGCAAAAGTGCACACATGGGGAAAAATGGGGTGGGAGAAATAACTCCACAGCAGATTGCTGGAATGCCATGAAATTGGGGTGGGGGAAAGCTTTCAGGAGGACCTTTCAGATGCTGCACTCAAGAACTGGGGATTTTGGCTTCTTTAGGGAAATCTGCACACATGAGGAAAATTAGTTGCTTTTCATAATAATGTAGGAGCAAGAAGGGGCCTGGATGGGGAGGACAAGCCTCTCTCATTGGTTGAGCAGCCCCTGTCAGTTTGATGATATTCAGTTCTACTCCCCCCATCCCACCCCAAGTAAGTTCCTTTGAAGCGCTGTGTGACTCCTGAAAACCAGATTTTAAAGGTACAGTACACTCAGCTTATTTTGCTTCATGTGTCCCTGACAGACCAAGGCCTATTCCATGAAAATCTGGGTAATACTCCAACGCACCTCTCATTCCGTTGTGGTGAAGATCCCCCTTGCTTTACAATACTTGCTATGATATGGAGCTCACAAATCCAGCCCATTCCTCCACGCTTTTGCTGGCCTTGGAAGGCTTCCCATGGTACCTTTTCCCCATCAGTCCCATGGTGCCCTCCTTCCCCTGTTCCAGCCTCATATACTTAGGGTGCAATCCTATTTGGACCGTTGGCAGCCTCTGAAATCGGAGGCTGCCTAGTATCTAATGCAGGGAAGTGTTCTGCTTTGACTGTAGCAAAGTCAAACTTCAATGAAGCCACCAACCTTCAAGCCTACCGTTGGTTATTGAGGGGTTCGGGCTACAACAGAGGTGGTCTAAATTCAGGCAGTAGTCAGAACATAGGCAGTTAGACAGGAGGATTAGGCAACAGCAGGAGTGGTCAGGATAACAAGGAAGAGGTCAAACACAATAAGTCAGTCACATATGTTACACACCCAGAAACAGGGTCATTAGGTAGTCCAATAGGTCAAGAAACAGAGCATCAGTTACAGGGCACTGTCCAGGAGGGAAGGTGCACAGCAGAAGCAGGACAGACCCAGTTGTTCCAATCCTGGCTGGGTTTCTACTGAAAGCTTTTAAGCCCAAAGCCTGCTGGACCCCACCCAGAGCTCAGCTGCAATAATCAGAGTTCCCTTTCCAGAGCCCTACTCCTGAGGAGTCACTTTCTCCTGAGGAGACCTTTTCTGGAGCTGAGTGCTCCTTCGCATAGGAGCCCTACTAGCCTGTCGCTTGAGGTGAGGATACTCCTGGGGATCAAGGATTGGCTCAGCCTCTGCCTCAGAGGCAGGGTCCCTTTCTCCTGCAACCACCTCCACTAAGGACTCAGGCTCCTGTTGGTCTGGTAACTGTCCTTCGTCTGGGGTGCCCTGGGCTGCTGGGACCCCTAGCTCTTCCTCTGAGGAGGACTCCTCCAGTCGGGGCATGACAGGCAGATGGAGCACGGAGGGCATTGTCACCTAAGTGCTCTAGCCACTCTGCAGTTTTGGCTAGTTGGCCGATCTCTGCTGTCTAGCCATGGCTTAGGGTAATGGGAGGGAAGGAGGCCGCGTGGTAGATAGGATGCTGTGTAAAGAGGCTTCCGCAGTTTCCTCCCTGCCCCAGGACCACCCCCTTGCTCCTGTCTCTGTGCTCTGTTTCTGCACACAGAGACTTAGCTGCCACAGAAAGAACTGTGCCAGCTACCAGCCAGTGAGGGAGGGGGAAGGGAGTGCGATTTCAGGGAATCACATTCGGAGCCCTGGCTCCGACCTCGGTTCCCAGAAAATGAAAAATCCTATGGCCCTCTTGACAGTGTCCAGTAGCCATAAGATTGCTCCCTCTGTCTGACTTTCTGGAATTGAAGCCCTTTTGCTTCCTGACTTAAACTTTTGTCTTGCCCCTTCATCAGCTGCTCAGGCCTGACTACCTTGCTGGGAAGAGGTAAGTCTGGCAATGTTCCAGTCTCCTCCTCCTCCTCCTCTGAGAGGGCCTTAAGCCATCAAGGAGACATCTGGGCATCCCTCATCACTCTTCCAGATTTATTTATTTTTTAAAAAAATGTTGTCAAAAATGTAAGGTTGATGCATCATAATGCTGAGCAGTGTGTTTCTCCCTTCTTCCTTATACCTTGTGACAAATATTTGCCCCAGAAGCCTTCGCAGCTTGCATGACTCCTACACCAACCTGAGACTATGAGCATCTCTACATCAGCCTAAACTCCCACATTTAAAATGGGGCTTTCTGCTTCCATTTTAAATGCAGGATCACAACGGACTCCCTTTACACACGCTTCCTTCCCCCTCATCCTTTTCCTCTTCTGAGTCTTCCATATGTTTCATTATACAGCCACTAGATGGTGCTGTGGTCTAGCACCTCTTATTGCGGTTTTTCCTCTTTTCACAGAAGACACTCAAGTGGAACTCAAGCACTATAATTTGATAGCTCATTATCTCCAATCTTATAAAAAATGGAATAAAGGTCATTTACTGTGGGGGACACCCTTGAGGTTGATGACACAAGGATCAGCAAACGTCTGTGAGTAACCAATCTCAATACCAGGATAAAAGCTCCATGTGAAAAGGCCCCACCTTGCAAATATTTATCTGAAAGAAAGAGTTATTTGGTCTTCCACATTTCTGTCATGAGATTATCTCTCTTATAAGTTTATAATTTTCATAAAGAAACAAATGGTATATTAAAATGTATTATCACATGAAGCTTGAATCAGTTTATTCTAACAAAAGCATTTGTGTGGACATGAGGTACCTTTTGACTGAACCTTCCTCTGACCTAGGAGCCCGCTATAAGAACAATGAAATTTTCCCAGCTGAACTCAGGAAAGGAGCAATGGGTATTTCAGATAATAAATTTAGACAATTGTACATGTTCAGATTATGAGGCAAATAAGTGAATATGAAATATTGTGGGAAGTAAACAAAACTAAGATTTAAGATTTAAAACAATAAACTTTAAAGAGAAGCAGATGCTATCCTGTTTTGGAGGGAAGAATAGTTCAGCAAAAGGCAAATAATAAATATATTACTTCCCAAAATGATAGCTGAGAACTTTTAAATTCCTCTTTTGTGGAAAATGTATGTCAGCAGTTCAAAAGAAATCATTTAAATATGAGAGGGAAAATACAGGATCTTCAGAACACCACATTGGTTGTAACAGGATGCAAAATCTGTCCTCAGGAGGATAATGGCACTAGTCCTCATTGTCTTCTCTGCTTCATTTTGCTACAAACTCAGTAATGCCATGAAGGTATGATGCTTTTATATTTAACAAGGCAATGTTCCTAGAACTAAATGAAAAATGCTTTCAAAATATGTTTTGTTTGAACTACTATGTATTTTTGTATGTTTAATGCTGTTATACCATGAAATGTAAAAACTGCTTGAAACTTGAAAGTTAAAGATGAAAAGACATGCCTGCTCTCAGAGTCCTCTATTTTAAAATTCTCTATATTAATACCAGTAATGTCCTAAAGCTACATATTCCCTGGAATATGTCATAGGATATGTTAGATGCTGATCCATGAGCAAACCTCAGTACAAAAATCCTGTATCATAATATCCCTCCACAAGGAAAAATCTGTCAAAACCTGAAATTCTCACGGTAGCCATTCTAAGGGAGAAACACAGAAATGCATACGATGTGGATATAATGGCCAAGGGAATTGCAGGATGTCACCAGGATAGAGGAAATATCAGTTTTGCTAGTTGTACTTTCCTTTGGATCAGTTCCAGCCAAAATTTTCCAATGTATTGTGTGGTTTTATAGGAATCAACTTTTTGCCAAACTTTTGGCCCATCATTGACAACCAATGTTTGTTTAAGGAAAGATTATCTGCTAATATTGCCCAGTATTTCCTGGTTCCCATGTGTGACCCAACCCAAATTCCTGGGCTAAACATCGTAAAAGATGTTGCTCTACAACTAAACTTCTGCATCTAGGTTCAGAGCACTTTGCTTCCCATAGACCTCTTCAGCAGGCAGCAGCACTGTGTTCTTCCTGATCCTCTCCTGCTACCTCTGGGATGCAGAAGTCCATAAATATGATTCTGTCCTTACAGTGTCCAGTGGATGATCATGGAGTTCTTGGGGAGGTATCCAGGTTTGTTCACAAGGATATACTTGTGGGTTCTCACTGAAAGCTACTATCTCCTGTTTAGGATCCATTGCTTAGGGCAATGGATACATCCTCCAGGGGATCTAGATAGCACCCCAAAACTAGTACCCAGCCACCCATCAGTAGATGGACCGACTCTGTGTTACTCAGCTGCAAGACTCACCCAGAGTTCACTTGGCTTTCATGCCCATTCTTTGTGATCCTTCCTAGCACTCTGCCTCTCCTACTCCTAAATTGTTGTGCACTGCCTTGATGGCTTTTTAGGAAATACAGTGGTATATAAATGTTAATCATAAATAAAATGAAATACATTTCTTTGTGGAGTTGAATGTAATTTGCAGGCCTAGTTGCCCCTTCTGAGGGCATCAAGCCTGCCAAGTTTTGTATGAATAGGTGCAGGGTTGATTTTTATGTGGGTGTGCAAGAACAGCATTTGCAGTTTTCTAGAAGTGACAGTAAATTTTGTAGGTGTGAATTTTTTTAGCAAGTTGTGTTGGTAAGGAATGTTATTTGCCTTTGGAAAGGGAAAATGTACCCAGATTTCCTCCAGGAGTGTCCCAAAACTTCATCAGGGAGAAAGGGCAGAATCTTTTGAGGGAGCAGGAGTCTTCAGCTGGCTGAGAATTATGGAGCTGAAGGAAAGAAAATTATGGGCACAAGAAATATAGAAGAATTCATTCCTGTTTGTCAGTATTGGGAGAAAATTGCAGGCATAGAAGCTTCATAGGAGGGCATTATGCCTGCCAAATTGCAGACAAATAGGTGCAGGGTGACAAAGAATGAAAAACAGTTTGTGCTCAATTGGCACCAAAGGCACAGAAAGTACAATAGGACATGAGTGGGGACAGATGTGGGGCATACAGTGGCAGAGGCAGGAAGACATTCATCCAGCATTTTCCAAGCAAGCCCCCAATGCTACATCCTCCCAAGTCCCACAGACTGAGCAATGTACTAACTTGTAAGTGCTTGTATGACAGAGCTGTTCCATCACACACTCCAAAGCCAATGAGCATCTTGCGTTGGAGGCAGCTGTTAAAAGACAGCTCATGAGAGGCAGAGGCAGGGAAGGGGTTGTACTGAACAAAAGGTGGCCCATCACCTTCCATCTGCGTAGGCATCGACTAGAGCCCTACTTGTCAGGGTTATCAGCCAAAGGGGGTCTCTCAAGCCACAGGTCTTCTGGCACCTAGGCCAGAGCCTTCTTCACTGAGACACTGCATATTTGTGGAAAATAGGGAGGACGGAGGACAGTTGAAGGTGGCCTCTATTTCGTGGGCTGTCCAGTCCAAGTCTGGTTTTAAGTCAAGGAACCATACGGAGGGAGAGCAGTGCTGAGGCCTTGAAGTTGCCCATTAGCACCTTGACGGCAGACTGAGCAGGCACACAGGTCACTTGGCCTGTCTTCTTGACTATGATGAGACAGCAACTAAAATGATGAAGGGCTGGAGCATCTCCCCTATGAGGGAAGGTTATAAGAGCTGGGATTGTTTAGCTTGGAAAAAAAGGTGAGTAAGGAGGGACATGATAGAGGCCTACAAAATTATGCATGGTGTGGAGAATGTGGATTGGGAGACTTTTTTCACCCTCTCTCATAATACTAGAACCCGGGGTCATCTCATGAAGCTGATTGGTGGGAGATTAAGGGCAGAGAAAAGGAAGGACTTCTTCACATAGCACATAGTTAAGTGATGGGATTTATTACCGCAACATGTAGAGATAGCCACCAATGTGGATGGCTTTAAAAGGGTGTTGGACAAATTCCTGGAGGAGAAGGATATCAGTGGCTACTAGGGCTGATGACTATGTGCTACCTCCAGTACCAGAGGCAGTATGCCTATGTACACCAATTGCTGGGGAACATGGGTGGAAGGGTGGTGTTGCGCTCATGTCCTGCTTGGGATTTCCTGGTCGGCAGCTGGTTGGTCACTGTGTGAACAGAATGCTGGACTAGCTGGACCCAGGTCTGATCCAGTAGGGCTCTTCTTATGTTCTTATGTGTTGTATTTCTACTTAAATTATAGTTAATATTTCTCAATTTGCTCCTATATACATTTGTATATGCAAATTGGTGTCCTCTTTTGTCCTCATTTTGGTGATCTAATTCCTCTTTTTTGGCAATGCACAAGTGGCCACCCTAGTGGAACAATGTAGGCCTCCTAGCTTTATGGGCTGCTTGCCTTGCTCCATCCCTTCTCATGCAAAGTGCCCTTTCCAGTCCCCTAGATAAACTTTCCCTTCCTTTTAGCAGGCTTGGTCTTTGCAATGCTTGCTATGATATGGAGCTCACAAATCCTGCCCTTTGCCTTGCCCATTCCTTCCAAGCTTCTGGCTGGCCTTGGAAGGCTTCCCATGGTACTTTTTCCTATCAGTCCTATGATGCCCTTCTTCCTCTGCTCCAGCCTCATATACTTAGAACATCTCTACACCAGCCTAAAATCCCACATTTAAAATGGGGCTTTCTGCTTTCCTTTTAAATGCAGGATCACAACGGACTCCCTTTACACACGCTTCCTTCCCACCCCCCTTTCCCCCCTTATCTGAGTCTTCCTTATGTTTCATTATACAGCTGCTAGATGGTGCTGTGGTCTAGGTCCTCTTATTGCGGCTTTTCCTCTTTTCATGGGGGGAACTCAAGCGGAACTCAAGTGCTGTAATTTGATAGCTCATTATCTCCAATCTTTTAAAAAATGGAATAAAGCTCATTTAGTGCAGGAGACGCCCTGGAGGTTCATTATGTCATCTAAAGGGCCTGCTAATGTCAGTGAGTAAGCAATCTCAATAGTAGGATAAAAGCTCTGAGTGAAGAAGCCCTTAATTTGCCTTTCTGGAATTGAAACCCTTTTGCTTCCTGACTTATAGTTTTGCCTTGCCTTTTGGTCAGATGCTCAGGTCTGACTATCTTGCTGGAAGAGCTAAGTCTGGCAATGTTCCAGTTTCTTCTTCTTCTTCTTCTTCTTCGTCTTCTTCGTCTTCTTCATCTCCTCCTCCTCCTCCTTTGAGAGGGGCTAAGCCTTCAAGGAGACATCTGGGCATCCCTCATTGCTGCTTCCAGATTTTTAAAAAACACATAGTCAGATCTTAAGGTTCACACATCATCAGCAGCGAGTTTCTCCTTTCCTCCCTATACCTTGTGACAAATATTTGCCACAGAAGCCTTTGCAGCTTGCAAGACTCCTGCATTAAACTGACTGATACACTACCTTGCAAATATTTATCCAAAATAAAGTTATTTGGTCTTCCACATTTTTCTCAGAAGATTATCTCTCTCATAAGTTCATAATTTTCATAAAGAAACAAATGGAAAATTAACATATATTATCATATGAAGTTTGAATCAGTTTGATTCTAACAAAAGCATTTGTGCGGACATGCTGTGCCTTTTGACTGATCCTTTCACTGACCTAGGAGCCTGCTATAAGAAAACTTGCATTTTTCCAGCTGAACTCAGGAAAGGAGCAATGGGCATTTCAGATAATAAATTTAGACAACATGACATGTTCAGGTTATGACATAAATAAGCGAACATGAAAAATTGTGGGAAGCAAACAAAACTAAGATTTAGAACAATTAACTTTAAAGAGAAGCAGATGCTATCCTGTTTTGAAGCGAAGTGTACTTTAGCAAAGCTGACAAATAATAAAGTAAATATATTACTTCTCCAAATGATAACTTCTCCAAACAAACAAACAAACATACTCATTGTTAGAGAAAATCCTCTTTTGTTGAAAATATATGTCAGCAGTTCAAAATAAATCATTTAAATATGAGAAAGAAAATACAGGGCCTTCAGAACCCAGCATCGGTTGTCACAGGATGGAACATCTATCCTCAGGAGGACAATGGCACTAGTCCTCATTGACTTCTCTGGTTCATTTTGCTGCAAGTTCAGTAATATCATGTAAGTAAGATGCTTTAATTTTCAAAAAGGCAATGCCCCTAGAACTAAATGAAAAATGCTTTTAAAATCTGTGGGATTTTTTTGCAGCTACTATGTATACTTGAATGCTTAATGCTCTCATACCATGAAATGTAAAAACTACTTGAAATTTTAAAGTAAAAGATTAAAAGACATGACTGATCTCAGAGTCGTCTATTTTAAAAACTCTTTATGTTAATACAGTAATATCATAAAGCTACGTATTTCCTGGACTATGACATAGGATATGTTACCTGCTGATCCATGATCAAAGCTAAATGCAAAAATCTTGTGTCATAATATCCCCGCACAAGGAAAAATCTGTCACAACCTGAAATTCTCATTGTAGCCATTCTAAGGGAGACACACAGAAATGCATAGGATGTGGATATATGATGTTTTAAAAGTTGGTACCTCAGCATCCTGCCCCAAAATGTCGATGAAACTTCTGGAAAACGGAGGGAAAGGGTTGGGTCATTGAGGTCAGAGCGATACACCCACAAAGGCCGGGCTACATGCCCTATGGCAAGACTATGATATTGAACCCAGTGTGGTTGTGGAAACAGGTCAGTAATGGAGCCGAAGTAAGCTGGAAAAGTTGGACTATAACCAGTCTCAGAAGAAGTGGTTTTTCCGAGTTAAAATGCAGGGCTGGGGCTGAATGGCCATGATGTCATGGAAACACACAGACCTCTCTGTGCAGCCAGGTTGGAGACTAAATCGCTGGTGGAAACACAGCCCAGGGCACAGAAAATGTCAGTTTTGCTAGTTGAACTTTCCTTTGGATTGGTTCCAGCTCAAAATCTCAGAAACGTTGTGTGCTTTTATAGAATCAGCTTTTTGCCACACTGTTGAGCCATCATTGACACCCAATGTTTGTTTTGATTGCAAGATTATCTACTAATATTGCCCAGTATTTCCTGGTTCCCATGTGAGACCCAGCTCAAATTCCTGGGTTATAAATTCTCAAGGGTGTTGCTCTGCAACCAAATTTCTGCATCTAGGTTCAGCGCAGTTTGCTTCCCATGGACCTCTCCAGCAGCACTGTGCTCTTCCTGATCCTCTCCTGCTGCCTCTGGGATGCAGAAGCCCAAAGATACAATTCTGTCCTCACAGTGCTCAACGGAGGACCATGGGGTTCTTGGGGAGGCATCCAAGTTTGTCCCCAAGGACATGCTCATGGGTTCTCTCTGAAGGTAACCATCTCCCTCCTTTTCAGATTCCCTAATAATTTCTCTCTTCCTTTTTTCTGGACACTCCCAAGAAATTACTTCTAGAACTCAAAAAGAAAGGTGGGGAACAATAGGGTAAGGATGTGCTCTTAACTGTATTAAGGATTAGTACTTTAAGAAAAATACGGAACTGCTAAGGGAATATTGGATAGGTGCTTGATAGTTTTGAAGAAGATGTCAGCAATGTATCAGGAAAGATGATTTAGTGGTGGAAGTGATGACAGGGAGGGTACAGGGAGAGATTGCCAGTCAGAGTCGAGAGTTTTTTTTTTAATCACTAAATGTTAAGAATGAAGACTGAACTCAGTGCATTTCAGCATCCATCCATAAAGAATCTAATTTTGACTTTTTTAATCACCAAAACCCCCTGTCCTTCATATAAGCTTGTTACCAAGCTCCATTGTTTTTCTTTGATGTTATATTTGTTTTGTGTACATTGTACTATTGTCTTGTTGCCATGTTTGTCACTTCCAGTAGAGCACATCCCAGATTGAGGAATGCAACTGTGGAAAAGAGAGCGGTATCAATAACAAACTTTGGCAGTGAGGTGGGGTGTGGTGGGCTGGGAAGAATGGGCCGTAGCTTAGTTGTGCATGTATATTTTTAATGCAAAAGATCCCAGGTTCAGTACCCAGGCCAAGAAACACTTTGCTTTGACATCCTGGTGAGCCATGAGGGGACAGATGGACAAATGGTGTGACTCAGTAAAACCCAGCCTCATTTGTTGACAGCCAGTGTGGTGTAGTGGTTAGAGTGTCAGAGTAGGACTAGGAAGACCCAGGTTCAAATCTACACTCAGCCATGAACCTCACTGGGTGACCTTGGGCCAGTCACTGTCTCTCTGGCTAATCTACCTGACAGGGTTGCTGTGAGGATAAAATGAGTGGTAGCGGAGACAACTGTGTATGTTCCCTTAAGCTCATTGGAGGGAAGATGGGATATAACTATAATGAATTAATGAATGAATATGTTCCATTCCATTTAACCTACTATATGGGCTACTTTCCTTTCCTCCTTTTTTAGTTGTAGGTAACTCAGCGGGATAAATTCTTTGTTTCCATATGGAGGGCTTCTAGCACTACCCGTTCAAAGTTACTATGGAGCTGCTCTGTCTTTTCCTCCTTAACAATTTGTGTGCATGTTTGGAAAGAAAAAAGGTGGAAGAAGCAGAGGGAAAACACAGGAGGCTTACAAGTGGAAGACATCATCACCTGGACCCCCTTATAAAATTCTATGAATGAAGCAGAGCGACTGCAGGATAAATGCCCCATCTGGAAGCACCCTTGTGAGATCAGTTTCTTTCCTTTAAAGGAGAGAACAGCGTAGCCTTGGGGGGCATGGGGGGGGGATGTTCAGTTAGAATGTATAGGACGTTAAGCAATAGTCAGCATGAGAAGGAGAAACTGCAAGGCAGAACTACTTCCAGGCCATGGAGCCCAGGCCCTCTCAGGGGATTTTGGTGCTCTAGGCAAGGTACAATTTTGCAGTCCCCCCCCCCCCCAGCTCCTGTTAGTTTCTGAACAGCATAAAATGGGTTCATGAATTTTCTGCTGCTGGGATGCAAACACCTGAAGACCTTTGGAGCAGCTTCCAAGATTCTAGAGCACTGAGCGCTATGAGGGGTAGGCAGTGTGCGTGTGTCTGTGGGACAAAGGCCTGGACCTGAAGCAACAGAAGTGGAAGTCCACACACTCAGTGGCAGGAACAACCCCAGAGAGGAAGGGGAGGGGAACTGATGATGGAGTGCAGTTGCTGCCGCTGATCAAGGATGAAGCCAGCCAGTCACCTGCTTGGTGTCCCTGTAGTAGGTGCCAGAGGCGACTGCCTTGTTCACCTAGTCCTAGAGAGAGCCAAGGAGACGTCATTAGGTCAGTTTCTTTCCTCTACAGGGGAAACCATTGCAGTCTTATGGTACTCCTTGAAGCAAAACATGTTCATTAAGAAAACAGAGCAGGTGAGAAGGAAAAACTCCAAGACAAAATTAGATATGGCTTCCAGAGTCCACACACTCAGCATGCCAGGCTACTATGTTAGGCCTGCAATTATTATTATTTATTATTGTTTATTGAAATTATTAGACTCCTTTCTCAGAAAACAAGTCTCAAGGCATCTCACAACAGGAATAAAAACACATAGAGAATGTAAGATGATTTAAAATAGATAAAAACAACTAACAATAAAATATGAGGACCCGATAAAACAACTGAATTAAGAATCCCATCATATGCCATCAAAGGCCTGGGAATACAGAAAAGCTGGTGCTGAAAGGATGACAATGCTGGAGACAGGCAGACATCACTGGGGAGAGCATTCTACAGTTGAGCAGGGGGGACACCACCAAAAATGCCCTCCCCCATGTTGCCATCTTCTGAAACTGCCTCAGTGGATGGCCTCAAATGTTGATCGTAGTGTATGGGTAGCTTCATACCAGGAGAGGAGCCCCGTCAGGTAACATGCAAAACAGGCAGTTCAAGACCTACTACGTTACTGGGCATTGGGCCAGATCTGGTATTTCACTGTAGGACTCCCCTTCCCTCTCCCTGATCAAAAGACAACCATCTGCAGAATACATGTACAAAATACAGTTACGCAATGGCTCTGGCTTGTTTACTTTTGAGTGGGCGGGTAGGTCATTCAATATGGAAGGGAATTTAAGACCTGATCCATGGCCAGTATGTAAATAACTGCACATGACTAGGGCCAACATTAGTCATAGCTGATCTAGCCCATGGGTCTCCAACCTTTTGGGGCCTGAAGACACATTTTAAATTTGGAAAAAGGTGCCACCACAAAATATCTGCTGGGGTTGGGGTGGCTAGTGGCAAAACATTGGGAGCACCCTCTCCCTCTCTCTGCCTATGTGTTTCCTTTCCCTCTGTGTGTTTCTGTCTGTTTATGGTCTCACTCTCTCTCGCCTGTCTGGCAAGCCTGTTTTGCTCTGGGTTCCCCGTACTCACAGTGCACCAAAGACTGCAGGAGGCAAAGCCACCCTGGGCGTGACCAGGGCTACTACTTTCTCCTCCCACTACTGTCCTGGTTGCTCTGTTTTCCTCTCCCATCCCCCCATGCAACTTTGGAACATAGGAAGCTGAATGGGCTCAAGTGACAGGAAGCCAGATTCCGGCTGGACATCAGGAAAAACTTCCTGACTGTTAGAGCAATACGACAATGGAACCAATGACCTAGGGAGGTGGTGGGCTCTCCCACACTGGAGGCATTCAAGACAAGGTTGGACAGCCATCCATCAGGGATGTTCTGACTTGGATTCCTGCATTGAGCAGGGGGTTGGACTCGATGGTCTTATAGGCCCCTTTGTTGTTGTTCAGTCGTTCAGTCGTGTCTGACTCTTCGTGACCCCATGGACCATAGCACGCCAGGCCTACCTGTCCTCTGCTGTCTCCCGGAGTGTGCTCAAGTTCATATTCATTGCATTGGTGGTGCTATCTAGCCATCTCATACTCTGCCGTCCCCTTCTCCTTTTGCCTTCAGTCTTTCCCAGCATCAGGGTCTTTTCCAGGGAGTTTTCTCTTCGCATTAGGCGGCCAAAATATTTGAGCTTCAGCTTCAGTATCTGTCCTTCCAATGAGCACTCAGGGTTGATTTCCTTTAGGATGGACTGATTTGACCTCCTTGCAGTCCAGGGGACTCGTAAGAGTCTTCTCCAGCACCACAGTTCGAAAGCATCGATTCTTTGGTGCTCAGCCTTCCTTATAGTCCAGCTCTCACAGCCATACGTTACTACTGGGAAAACCATAGCTTTGATTATGCGGACCTTTGTCGACAAGGTGATGTCTCTGCTTCTTACTATGCTGTCTAGGTTTGCCATAGCTTTCCTCCCAAGGAGCAAGCATCTTTTAATTTCATGGCTACAGTCACCGTCTGCGGTGATCTTGGACCCAAGAAAATAAAATCTGTCACTGCTTCCATTTCTTCCCCTTCCATATGCCAGGAAGTGATGGGGCCAGATGCCATGATCTTCGTTTTTTTAATGTTGAGTTTCAAACCAGCTTTTGCACTCTCCTCTTTCACCCTCAACAAGAGGCTCTTTAGATCCTCTTCGCTTTCTGCCATTAGGGTGGTATCATCTGCGTATCTGATGTTGTTGATAATTCTCTCGGCAATCTTAATTCCGACCTGTGATTCATCCAACCCAGCGTTTCTCATGATGTACTCTGCATATAAGTTAAATAAGCAGGGCGACAATATGAAGCCTTGTCATACTCTTTTCCCAATTTTGAACCAATCGGTTGTTCCATGTCTGGTTCTTATTGTTGCTTCTTGACCCTCGTACAGATTTCTCAGGAGACAGGTAAGGTGGTCTGGTACTTCCATCTCTTTCAGAATTTGCCACAGTTTGTTGTGATCCACACAATCAAAGGCTTTAGCGTAGTCAATGAAGCAGAAATAGATGTTTTTCTGGAATTCTCTTGCTTTCTCCATGATCCAGCGAATGTTGGCGATTTGATCTCTAGTTCCTCTGCCTCTTCGAAACCCCGCTTGTACTTCTGGTAATTCTTGGTTCTCATACTGCTGAAGTCTAGCTTGTAGGATTTTGAGCATCACCTTGCTGGCATGTGAAATGAGCGCAATTGTACAGTAGTTTGAACACTCTTTGGCATTGCTCTTCTTTGGAAGTGGAATGTAAACTGTTGAGTGTTCCAAATGTGTTGGCATATTGAGTGCAGCACTTTAACAGCATCATCTTTTAGGATTTTAAATAGCTCAGCTGGAATTCTGTCATCTCCGCTACCTTTGTTGTTAGTAATGCTTCCTAAGGCCCACTTGACTTCACTCTTGAGGATGTCCGGCTCAAGTTCAGTGACCGCACTATCATGGCTATCATGGACATTAAGATCTTTCCTGTATAGTTCTTCTGTGTATTCTTTCCACCTCTTCTTAATCTCATCTGCTTCTGTTAGGTCCCTGCCTTCTTTGTCCTTTATCATGCCCGTCTTTGCACAAAACGTTCCCTTGATATCTCCAATTTTCTTGAAGAGATCTCTAGTCTTTCCCATTCTGTTCTTTTCTTCACTTTCTTTGCATTGTTCATTTAAGAAGGCCTTCTTGTCTCTCCTTGCTATTCTCTGGAACTCTGCATTCAGTTGGATATATCTTCCCCTTTCTCCTTTGCTTTTCACTTCCCTTCTTTCCTCAGCTACTTATAAAGCCTCATCAGACAGCCACTTTGCTTTCTTGCATTTCTTTTTCTTGGGGATGGATTGAGTTGCTGCCTCCTGAACAATGTTACAGACCTCCGTCCATAGTTCCTCCAGCACTCTGTCTATCAGGTCTAATCCTTTAAATCTATTCGTCACCTCTACTGTATATTCATAAGGGATATGATTTAGGTCATACCTGAATGGTTTAGTGGTTTTCCCTACGTTCTTCAATTTAAGTTGAAATTTTGTAAGAAGCAGCTCATGATCTGAGTCACAGTCAGCTCCAGGTCTTGTTTTTACTGACTGTATAGAGCTTCTCTATCTTTGGCTGCAAAGTACATAATCAATCTGATTTCGATATTGACCATCTGGTGATGTCCATGTGTAGAGTTGCCTCTTATGCTGTTGGAAAAGAGTGTTTGCTATGATCAGCGTGTTCTCTTGGCAAAACTCTATTAGCCTTTGTCCTGCTTCATTTTGTACACCAAGGCCATGCTTGCCTGTTATCCCAGTGATTTCTTGACTTCCTACTTTAGCATTCTTTTTTTGCTATTTTAGCATTCTTTGTTTGGTGTTAGTTCTAAACTTGTAGGTCTTCATAGAACTGATCAATCTCAGCTTCTTCGGCCTCAGTGGTTGGGGCATAGACTTGAATTACTGTGATGGTGAATGGTTTGCCTTGGATTCGTACTGAGATCATTCTATCATTTTTAAGATTGTACCTCAGTACGGCTTTTCCCACCCTTTTGTTGACTATGAGTGCTACTCCATTTCTTCTCAGGGATTCTTGCCCACAGTAGTAAATATGATGGTCACCTGAATTAAATTCGCCCATGCTTGTCCATTTTAGTTTGCTGATTTCCAAGATGTCGATGTTCAATCTTGCCATCACATGTTTGACCACCTCCAGCTTACCTTGATTCATTGATCTGACATTCCAGGTTCCTAAACAATATTGTTCTTTACAGCATCGGACTTTCTTTTCACCACCAGACACATCCACAGCTGAGTGTCCTTTTGGCTTTGGCCCAGCCGCTTCACTCTTTCTGGCGCTACTTGGAAATACCCTCTGCTCTTCCCCAGTAGTATATTGGACACCTTCCGACCTGAGGGGCTCATCTTCCGGTGTCATCTCTTTTAGCCTTGTGATACGTTCCATGGGGTTTTCTTGGCAAGAATACTGGAGTGGGTTGCCATTTCCTTCTCCATTGGACCACATTTTGTCAGAACTCTCTGCCATGACCTGTCCGTCTTGGGTGGCCCTGCACGGCATAGCTTATGGCTTCACTGAGTTACGCAAGCCCCTTCGCCACAACAAGGCAGTGATCCATGGAGGGGTATAGGCCCCTTCCAACCCTGCTATTCTATGATTCTATGGTAGCGGTTTCTCTCTACAGTTTGATGTTTTTCCATCCCTAGCGGGAGATGGAGGGATTGAACTTGAGACCTTTTGCATGAAAAGTAGCTGCTCTACCATTGAATTACAGCTCTTCTCCTGATGGGGAGCAATGAGGGCTCCATGTAGCCTGCTCCCTCCCTCCCTCCCTCCCTCCCTCCCTTTCTTTCTTTCTTTCTTTCTTTGATTTCAATGGGATTAAGCATGACTAACTTGGCCTGGATCCAACCATACATTTATTTATGGCTTTGTCACTGTCTATGTCTTCTCCCACCAGGTAGAGCCAGATCGTGGATTTTGGAAAGATGATACATCCCTGAATGGAATCCGCCTGCATTGCACTAATGGTGCAGTAGTTGAGTCTACAGTTGGACCGTGAGTAGCATTTTGGACTTTCTCTCCCCCTTTGGCTTTATTGACTGGAAGGTGATCATGGGAGGAGCTGGGATGATATATGTTTGCTCAATTAGGTCCCCGCCAGGAAACAGGAAGGTGTGAGGTCATCTGGCTTATTCTCAGCCTTGAAAAGGGTAGCATCTCTTGGCATTACTTGGCTTTTGCACAACCTCATTGGATCCCAGCCATGATGGCAGAGTTCTTCCTCCTCCTTGCTGCCCTTGCCTGATCTCTTGGTATAACTGAGCAGCAATAGGAGAAAAAGGGAGGGCAGAAGGCCCCGCTCTCCTTGCCTCCTCCCTCTTGGCAGCCATTTGCATTGGGCTGTGAGGAAGAGGGCAAGAGAAGGGCAGTGGTGACACTTAGGGAGGGGCCAGATGATGATGATGATGATGATGATGATAATGATAATAGACAAATAATATCTAGATAATGGAACCAATGACCTAGGGAGGTGGTGGGCTCTCCCACACTGGAGGCATTCAAGACAAGGCTGGACAGCCATCTGTCAGGGATGCTCTGACTTGGATTCCTGCATTGAGCAGGTGGTTGGACTCGATGGTCTTGTAAGCCCCTTCCAACCCTACTATTCTATGATTCTATGTAATATTAGCTCATTGGTGTGCTCCTGGACACCTTCCTTCATGCCCACCAAGACACCCTACTCCTCCCAAATTTTATTAAAAAAAACCATTTTTATATTTTCTTCTTGGCCGCTGGGTTTGCTGCAAAGCAAAGTGGGAGCCTCTAGCTGCTGCCATCTTAATTTCCCACGAATGCCTCTGGGTAGGTCACTTGTCCTGTGTGACTAGCCATGCCCACCCATGACAGCCATTTTATGGACAGTTTCTCAAGTTTCCAGGTCCTCACCTGGCCTCAAGGGTTTCATACTCCTGTATTAGATGAATAAAGTGAAGACAAACATTAATGGTAGTAGTCATGAGCGTCAAAAATACAGTCTACATTTGTAGAGACAGTACACTTTTGGCTATCGGAAGTTGCAGGCCTCCAGCTAGGGATTAAGACTGGGAGATTTTGATCTCCGTCATCCTTTCTTGTGACTCTCCCTGAGGCTGGGCAATGACTGGAAGAGCTTGAAATTCCATTGCTCTTTATGCACCATATCAAGGTGGCTGTTCTTTATGGTGATCCACCTACAGTGCAATCCTATGCCTATCTACTCAAAAGTAAGTTCCACTGATTTTAATTTGGCCTACCCTCAGGTAACTGTGGATATGATTATAGCGGACCTATACACGTCTACTTGGGAGTGAATCTCATTAAGCTCAGTGGACCTTGCTTCTGCATAGACATGCATGGGACTGCACTGCTAAAGGTGTAAGGGATGGCTATTGTTTGCATGTATGTATTTTATATATTAATCATATCATTAACATTAAGGATTTCATGAACATTCAGTCAGGGGTATTCGCAAACATGTGACCCTTTGGTAAAATGCTTGTGATCAGGATTTGTTCGTTGTCGCTGCCACCCACTCTGCCTGCCCAAAGGCAACCCCCCCCCAAAAAAAAAAACTGGCAGGGGCAGCTGGAGTTCCTGAGAAACATAATTTCCCCACCAATGAGAGGGCTAGGATTACAAGTCCCAGCCAGTGTGGTGTAGTGGTTAGAGTGCTGGACTGGGACTCGGGATAACTGGATTCTAGCCCCTACTCACTGGGGGATGTTTGGCCAGTCACGGCCTCTGAGCCTAATCTACCTCACCGGGTTCTTGTGAAGATAAAATGGGGAAGAGGAGGACCATGCAAGCCACCGTTGCAAGAGGAAAAAAGGCAGGATGTAAATGTAATAATACAAAACATAAAAATCCCTTGTGAGAAAATGATGCATCGTGTGTTCCCATTTACTCTCTGGTGGGAAAGCGACCATCTGTGTGGCATGTCCTGGGGTTGGGAGACTTCCTTTCAGTGGCTGTGATGTGCAGAGCATTTCTTGGAGTCCTACTCCAACCTCTGGCAGGAAAAGATGCTCTACTGGGACCTGGATCTCCTGCTTCTTCCATCACTGGGTAGTGAAGGGGGAGGGGTTGGGCAACGAGGGACGGGCAGGTTGGGCAATGAGGGACGGGCAGGGTGGGCACTTAGTGAATGACTGAACGGCGTACACACAAACTTCTCAAGACTTTGTGAGCATCCACTTGGAATGCTCAAGAAAGGCTTAAGCCCTTTGGGGGCAAGCAAGGGGGGAGTTTTTCAGTGACATTCTAACTGACATCATTGTTTTCTTTGGCAGGTGGGGAAGCTGGACAGGGACTCAATATTGCCGCCAAGGCTACCTGGTCTCTTTCTCTCTGAGAGTGGAAGGATCACAAGGCTTAGGTGATGATACAGCTGCCAACAACATCAGGTTTTCCTGTAATGATGGAACTGTACTCACAGGCCATGGAAACAGCTGGGGTTATTTTGGCACATGGAGCCATTCCTGCTCCTCTGGCTCCATATGTGGGATCCAGACAAAAGTGGAGAGTCAGCAAGGATGGGGTGATGACACAGCACTTAATGATGTGAAGTTCTTCTGTTGTAGCTGAACCATAAGAATTTTCCCTCCTATCATTTATAGAACTGTGCATGTGTGTTAATCTGAATTACTTGACTTGTGCTGTGCCAAAAATTTCTCCCACATTTTTTTCAACCAATCTCATTGAATTTGATAGGAAATAAATTGCTTTCAAAAAGAAATTCAATGGTGAAGAAAATTTTGGATAAATTCTGATGGGTTGGGCTTGGGTTTCTTGTTACTTAGGAGGTGCCCAAGGAGTGTGCACAAGTGTCCTGTTTTTCATTGTACAATCATCTCTCCCATAGCCTGTAGCCTCCTCATCTTCCCACCCTTCAGCTGAAGCCCAGGGGAAGACATCATAAGGTAATTCTGAACTCTGAACTCTGAGGCGTTCAGAGCACCGTCTGGTCCAGTTTTATTGGATGAGTTTCAGTTACTGAGGCCTGAGGATGCGGACAAGGTGCTTGGCCAAGTCCGATCGACCACTTGTGTGCTTGACCCTTGCCCTTCATGGCTTATTAAATCAAACAAGGAGGGGTTGTCCGGCTGGGTCCAGGAGGTTGTAAATTCCTCCTTGAGAGAGGGAGTGGTGCCTGCTGCTTTAAAAGAGGCAGTAATTAGACCACTCCTGAAAAAGCCTAACCTGGACCCAGAGGATGTTAACAATTATAGGCCAGTGGCCAACATCCCCTTCCTGGGCAAGGTGCTTGAGCGGGTGGTTGTAGGACAGCTCCAGGCACTCTTGAATGAAACGGATTATCTAGATCCATTTCAATCGGGCTTCAGGCCTGGTTTTGGAATGGAAACTGCCTTGGTCGCCCTGTGGGATGACCTCTGCCGGGAGAGGGACAGGGGGAGTGCGACCCTGTTGATTCTCCTGGACCTCTCAGCGGCTTTCGATACCATCGACCATGGTATCCTTCTGGATAGGTTGTCTGGGTTGGGAGTTGGAGGCACTGTACTACAGTGGTTCCGCTCCTACTTGGATGGCCGATTCCAGAAGGTGGTGCTGGGGGATTATTTCTCTGTGCCATGGCAATTGTGCCATGGGGTTCCACAGGGCTCTATTTTATCCCCCATGCTGTTTAACATCTACATGAAACCGCTGGGGGAGGTTATCTGGAGGTGTGGGCTGAGGTGCCATCAATATGCGGATGACACCCAGCTCTACCTCTCTTTCTCATCAAAACCAGGTGAGGCAGTGACTGTTCTGAATCAGTGCCTGGGCACGGTAATGGACTGGATGAGGGCTAATAAAGTGAAACTCAATCCAGACAAGACGGAGGTAATGTTAGTAGGTGGTTCGTCTGCCCGGCTAGGTGATATTCAACCTGTTCTGGAGGGGGTTGCACTCCCCCTAAAGGATCAGGTTCGTAGTTTGGGGGTGCTCTTGGATCCAGAACTGTCACTTGAGGCACAGGTGAACTCAGTGGCACGGAGCACTTTTTATCAGCTTAGGCTGGTATACCAACTACGCCCTTATCTGGACAGAGATAGCCTAGCTACAGTTATCCATGCTCTGATAACTTCTCGTCTGGATTACTGCAATGCGTTATACGTGGGGCTGCCTTTGAAAACGGTCCGGAAACTTCAGCTGGTCCAAAATAGGGCAGCAAGATTGTTAGCAGGGACTGGCCTGCGAGCTCATATTACGCCAGTACTTTTCCAGTTGCACTGGCTGCCAGTCCATTTCCGGGCCCGATTCAAAGTGCTGGTGTTAACATTCAAAGCCCTTAACGGCTTGGGGCCAGGTTATCTGAAGGATCGCCTCCTCCCATATGTGCCTGCCCGGACCTTAAGATCATCATCAGCGGCCCTTCTCCGTGAGCCCCTGCCAAAGGAAGTGAGGCGGGTGGCTACTAGGAGGAGGGCTTTTTCTGCTGTGGCACCCCGGCTGTGGAATGAGCTCCCTAGTGAGGTTCGCCTGGCGCCTACATTGTACTCCTTTCGGCGCCAGGTGAAGACCTTTTTATTTTCCCAGGCATTTTAGCTTTCTAAATTTTTATCTTTGCTGTTTTAAATCTGTATTTTAAACTCCTGTACTGCTGCTAGGTTTTATTGTGGTTGTATTGTTATATTGTGGTTTTAATGTTCTATATATTTTAAATTGTTTTATTGTGTGTTGTTTGGTTTTAGTTTTTGTGAACCGCCCAGAGAGCTTCGGCTATTGGGCGGTATAGAAATGAAATAAATAAATAAAATAAAATTCCAGCCATAGAGCTTTAAAAAAAAAAATTAAAATTGAGTTTTAAATCATGTGTTTTCAATATAATCAAGAAAATATATAGATATAGAATGAATATATATACAGGGTTCCATCCTCTCCCCAATGCTATTTAACATCTATGTGAAGCTGCTGGGGGCTATCATCAGGACGTTTGGGGTGCGGTGTCATCAATATGCAGATGACACGCAGCTCTACCTCTCGTTCAAATCTTCACCAAGGTTGGCCGTAGAATCCCTGTCCAAATGTCTGGAGACGGTGAGTGGCTGGATGGGGAGGAATAAGCTGAACCCTGTCAAGACTGAGGTTCGGAGGTGACCGTCAATCCCCCACCTTTGGGTTTCATGTCTGCAGGTATGGGGAGCCAGGACTCCTGTAGAGGTCCCCAAGAATCCAGTGGCCGGTATGGGATAAGGGATTGCACCTGATTCAGCACCCACCCTGAGCACCCACAGTTGTATGCAAGGGTATTGGGGGTGGCTCCAACACTGACTTGCCCCAAATGTCCTTTGCCCTCTCCCGGATTGCTATCCAGAGAAGTCAATGGCATGCTAACATCAGGAGGGCTTCACGCCAGGGTTCCATGTCCCATTCCACAGAGAAATCATAGCCACGGATGCACCGAACCTCAAGTCGGTTACAGACGTACCTGAGGTGAAGGCAGCAAAGATAGAGAGGGAAAGCAAGGCTGGCAACGTGGGTGGCTCAAGACAAAATGGCTCAAGGCACAATATCTACTTAGGCACAGAACTGACTGAAGTACTGGCACTTCATGCTTGCCACCAGTCAAGCTGCCCTCACTTCGGCACAAGATCAAGCCACTGCTGCAGTATCAGAATGCACCTTGTGGAAAGGCAGGGGCGCTTGGGGACAGCTTAATTTCCATGCTCACCTAGCCAGGCCCACAGCCACATTTCAGGATCACAAAAGGATGAAGGAAAAGTTAAGTGCATGGCTAACCTTCTTAACAAACTACAATTGTATGTCATTTTGGCAGGATTCACTTCTGGAAAGATCGTATTTACAGATCCAATCTGATGCATGAAGAAGCCTGGGGTATTCTGCAAAAGATGGCAAGCTCACTGGCAGGTCATAGGTTTCACATGCGACCTCACCGCTCAGAGAGAGTCATGCAGCAAGTCAGGAAATTTGTACTGGTATGTTGCCAGCCAACATTGGAATTTTCCAGCACAACATTTTTGTGAACCGCCCAGAGAGCTTCGGCTATTGGGCGGTATAGAAATAAATAAATAAACAAACAAACAAACAAACATGTTCCAGGTGTAGATAATAATATTATAGAAGCCCTCTCTCACTTCCAGGAGGGAGATGTCCACTCTGGGACACTAGAAGCGGGAATCATCCTGGACCCTTTTCCCAGATGACCTATGGGCTCTGCAAAATCCACACTATGACTGGGCATCTGGCCCCCCATACAAATGGATGGTCTTTCAATATCGGCAGCTCTTCAGAATCAGGGCCTCACTCCCAAAACTTTGTACATCCAAGGGGCACCCATTTCCCCCTTTAGTAAACCCACAGTAGGAGTGACCCCTGGGCCTCATTTTGGGTTAGAAAAACAGTAGAGGGCTTGCACTAGAAGTGACTGGCAATGACCAATGGAGGAGACCCACTATGTTTGTTGGTTCGGTGGGGCCATATCACTGCTAAATTATGCTGGTCATGTTTCAAGGCCACACTATGCAGGGCGGCCTTCACTATGGAGGGTGGCAATTTGGGGGCCCTTAAGGATAAGCAAACTAGTTGCTGCATCCTGGGTGAACACCACAAGGTGAGCCACGGATGTCCAAGATGTGACACCACTGCCAAAGTGTGTATGCCTTCACATTAGGAGTAAAAACTGCTCAACAGGATAAGGGCCGCCTGGTTCACCTGAAGGAGTCCTCTATTAAGAGCCGATGCCCCATTCTAAGGGCGGCATGAAAATGTTAGCAGGAATGTTTGCAAGGGCTGACTGAGTCCTTTTGCCATGTGTTTTTCAAAACCACTGAACGATCAGCTGAACTCTTAAACTTGGGATGGGCCCTTCATCCTGTTTTTTTTTTTGTTTTAAACTAAATGTTGAGCTGATCTCTTAGACCTGAAATGAATCTAGGAGAAGGCTACCAATGGCTACTAGTCCTAATGGCTCTATGCTACCTCCAGTACCAGAGACACCACATCTGTGTACACCAGTTCCTGTGGAACATGGTCGGGTGGGTGCTGTTGCACTTCTGTCCTACTTGTGGGTTTCATGTTGGCAGCTGGTTGGCCATTGTGTGAGCGGAATGCTGGACTAGATGTTCCCTTGGTCTGATCCAGTAAGGCCCTTCTTGTGTTCTTATGATGATCGGTGAGATGATATCAGCTCCTTGGGTCTCTCTCCTCATGAACTGAGCTCATATTAATTCAGGACTGGGAAGTCACAACCAGGGTGGGGTGGGGCATGCCAGGGGACATATAAATAAATAAAAAGAAAAACAAATGAATGAATGAAAAAAAAGCGCCAGGCAATTGGCTGTTGCAAATCATCTACCAACAGGTCATACACCAACCCACGAAGGGCCTCTCATCAATAATTTCATCTGTTTATAGCTGCTGCAGGGCAAGAAATGCCACTTCAGTGTGGATTCATGTGCATACCATCATACACTGTACACAACAACAGGCTTTCAGGACTGGATGGGTCTCAGACTGAGCTCCTGGGAGACAAGTTTGGAGGTGGGGCAAAGACCCGATCAGAGTGGAGATGGCCAGATGGAAGATGAATACAGCCATACAGCACTTTGTGCAGGCCCAGAGTGGGCAATTTAGCCATCAGAAACTGTACAGGCCCGAGACAAGAAGGCCTTCTTAAATGAACAATGCAAAGAAATCGAGGAAAACATTAGAATGGGAAAGACTAGAGATCTCTTCAAGAAAATCAGAGATCTCAAGGGAACGTTTTGTGCAAAGACGGGCATGATAAAGGTCAAAGAAGGCAGGGATCTAACAGAAGCAGATGAGATTAAGAAGAGTGTTCAAACTACTGTACAGTTGCACTCATTTCACATGCTAGCAAGGTGATGCTCAAAATCCTACATGCTAGGCTTCAGCAGTATGTGAACCGAGAACTACCGGAAGTACAAGCTGGGTTTCGAAGAGGGAGAGGAACTAGAGATCAAATCGCCAACATTCGCTGGATCATGGAGAAAGCAAGAGAATTCCAGAAAAACGTCTATTTCTGCTTCATTGACTACGCTAAAGCCTTTGATAGTGTGGATCACAACAAACTGTGGCAAATTCTGAAAGAGATGGGAGTACCAGACCACCTTACCTGTCTCCTGAGAAACCTGTACGAGGGTCAAGAAGCAACAGTAAGAACCAGACATGAAACAACCGATTGGTTCAAAATTGGGAAAGGAGTACGACAAGGCTGCATATTGTTGCCCTGCTTATTTAACTTATATGCAGAGTACATCATGAGAAACGCCGGGTTGGATGAATCACAGGTCGGAATTAAGATTGCTGAGAGAATTATCAACAACCTCAGATATGCAGACAATACCACCCTAATGGCAGAAAGCGAAGAGGATCTAAAGAGCCTCTTGTTGAGGGTGAAAGAGGAGAGTGCAAAAGCTGGTTTGAAACTCAACATTAAAAAAATGAAGATCATGGCATCTGGCCCCATCACTTCCTGGCATATAGAAGGGGAAGAAATGGAAGCAGTGACAGATTTTACTTTCTTGGGCTCCAAGATCACCGCAGACGGTGACTGTAGCCATGAAATTAAAATACACTTGCTCCTTGGGAGGAAAGCTATGGCAAACCTAGACAGCATAGTAAGAAGCAGAGACATCACCTTGTCGACAAAGGTCCGTATAATCAAAGCTATGGTTTTCCCAGTAGTAATGTATGGCTATGAGAGCTGGACTATAAGGAAGGCTGAGCACTGAAGAATTGATGCTTTCGAACTGTGGTGCTGGAGAAGATTCTTACGAGTCCCCTGGACTGCAAGGAGGTCAAATCAGTCCATCCTAAAGGAAATCAACCCTGAGTGCTCATTGGAAGGACAGATACTGAAACTGAAGCTGAAATATTTTGGCCACCTAATGCGAAGAGAAAAGTCACTGGAAAAGACCCTGATGCTGGGAAAGATTGAGGGCAAAAGGAGAAGGGGACAGCAGAGGATGAGATGGCTAGATAGCATCACCGATGCAATGAATATGAACTTGAGCACACTCCGGGAGAGAGTGGAGGACAGGAAGGCCTGGCGTGCTATGGTCCATGGAGTCACGAAGAGTCGGACATGACTTAACGACTGAACAACAACAGGCCCGATGGTGTCCACCTGTCTAACAGAGGCCTCAATATCTGGTTGGAAGACAACTGAGACAGTATCATGAATTGGCTGCAACCTGACTAGGTGTTGCGGGGAGGCAGGCCCGGTAAGGAACACCCCCACCGCCTCCTGTGGTGTGACAGGCATAGGGCTGGATCCATTGGTGATGGGGAGCTGACCTGGGCTTCCTGCTGCTCCCTGGACAATTCCCATTAAGGGATCTTGGGGATGTGGCACAAAGACCAGCCCAGCACAGGGGATGAGAACTGGCCACCTCCATGGTGGGGGAAAGGGGTTCACACTGGTGGTCCATGCTGTGGTGTACCTCTGGCCCACCATCCTGCCAGCGCTCCTGGCATGTGGGCCAGGAAGGGGGAATCAGACAGCAGGTGGGCTGGCTGATGAAAGAAAGCACACCCTGTGTCATCACCACAGCTACTTAAGTGAAAGTCAATAATGTTATGGCCAATTTATTATCCCAACTAAGTCCATGTGTCTAATTTGTTCTCTTCACCAACCAGATCCAATTAAGCTTTGGACACACAAACTGAGTTCTCATCCTGTTCCCCCTGGCATGGAAAACAGTGAATACCTCTTCAGCTTGTTAAACAAATGAAAACATGCCATACTGAAAGTCTTAAGATACGAATGGTTTATCGAGTCAGGCTTCAGGCCTGGGCATGGGGCAGAAACGGCCTTGGTCGCCTTGGTGGATGATATGAGGAGGGCTCTGGATAGGGGCGAATGCTCCTTCTTTGTTCTCCTCGACCTCTCAGTGGCTTTTGATACTGTTGACCACGTTATCCTCCTGGACCGCCTGGAGAGGATGGGCATTGGAGACACTGTATAACAGTGGTTCTGGTCCTTCCTCTCTGGCAGGTACTAGAGGGTAGCACTGGGAGAGGAGGTGTCGGACCGTGGCCGCTCATGTGTGGGGTGCCACAGGGTTCCATCCTCTCCCCAATGCTATTTAACATCTATGTGAAGCCGCTGGGGGCTATCATCAGGACATTTGGGGTGCAGTGTCATCAATATGCGGATGACACGCAGCTCTACCTCTCATTCAAATCTTCACCAAGGTTGGCTGTAGAATCCCTGTCCAAATGTCTGGAGACGGTGAGTGGCTGGATGGGGAGGAATAAGCTGAAGCTGAACCCTGACAAGACCAAAGTGCTTTTGGTGGGAGACAAGAGGAAGTTGGGGGATGTTGACCTGGTGTTGAATGGGGTACGGCTACCCTTGAAAGACCAGGTCCTCAGCCTGGGGGTCATTTTAGACTCCCAGCTGTCCATGGAGGCTCAGGTGTCAGCCGTGAGCTGTACAACGTTGTACCAACTCCATCTGATACGGCGGCTGTGCCCCTCCCTTCCCGACCATCTGCTCCCATTGGTAGTACATGCCCTAGTCTCCTCTCGTTTAGACCACTTTAATGTGCTCTACGTGGGGTTACCCTTGAAGACCATTCGGAAGCTGCAGCTGGTGCAGAACGTAGTGACTTGCCTGATTAAAGGCAGCCGCCGGCGTGATCACATCACTCCGGTGCTGAAGGAGTGGCACCGGTTACCAGTTACCAGGCCAAATTCAAGGTGTTGGTTTTGATCTTTAAAATCTTATACTGTTCCGGCCCAACCTATCTCAAGGAGCGCCTCCATCAACACCAGACAGGCTTCTTAACAAGATCAGCCTTGGATGGCCTTCTCTCTGTCCCATCAGGCAGGACAGCTAGGCTGGTGAGGACGAGGGAGAGGGCCTTCTTTGTGGTAGCCCCCACTCTGTGGAACTCCCTCCTTAGGGAACTCTGGCATGCCCCCTCTTTAACGAGCTGCCGCCACGCACTGAAAACTTGATTATTCAGGCAAGCATTTGGGGTTGGTTAGAGTATTTTTAAATAATGTTTTAATGTATAATTTCACTGTTTTAAATTGTACTGTTGTACATCGCCCAGAGTGGCTGGGTGACTGGCCAGATGGGCAATTAAGAAATTTAATAAAGAAAGAAAGAAAGAAAGAAAGAAAGAAAGAGAGAAAGAAAGAAAGAAAAGCAACTGCAAAAAAAAATCACATACAGAAGCAGAATGTGTTAATGAAACACATGTGTTAGCAAAAGCTAAATGTGAAACAAGTGAAACTTATTTTTGTTCCTATGGGGCCAAGGTTTGCATGTTTGCCTTCTTTTTGTGAGAACAAATAAATTCTCCCTTTGACCAGTCCCTTTTTAAGTTTTGAAGGCTGCAGGCAGCCATTGTTTCTGAACTAGCTTTCTGGAGCTAGTTCATAGCTCCCAAGTAGCTTAATTCCTTTCCCCCCCCCGTCTGTTATTTTGCTCGCTGGCAAGACTTGGGCTTCACCATACTTTTCATTTTAAAAAGTTTTAG
This sequence comes from Heloderma suspectum, assembly GCF_057233095.1. NCBI lineage: Eukaryota > Metazoa > Chordata > Lepidosauria > Squamata > Helodermatidae > Heloderma > Heloderma suspectum. Next base: position 29,614,475 of record NC_139460.1, on the reverse strand, counting down.
TCACTTTCTACCTGGATTAATTTTCCTGTCTGGACTTTGCTGAGTCCTACACTCGGGCTCTGGGAGAGGTCTCTTCAGCCTTCCTCTGGGTCCACAAAAGCCTAATCTTCAGATCTCTCTTTGGGATAGATAGTTATAGCTTCCTTTTAATTCCCCCCTTCCTTTCTTTTCTCTAAAGGTTTGGACATACTGCTATATAGTTGAAAGCTTTCAACTTTGCATTTAACTAGTTTGGACTGGTGGAAGTTTAAGTTTAAGAGCCAAGTAACAATTCCAACTGCTGCTAGTTGGGCCAACTGTAACTTTTGTGTGTCACAGCTATTCCTTTTGATGCTCCAGACTTCAATGAGGTAAAGCCGGGGGGGGGGGGGGGATTCTTATTCTTACTGTAAGTATTACAAACACACACAAAACCTGCTATTCAAAATCATGCTTTTCAGCTCTTGTTAAGGTTGCTCCAAAACATGATGTAAGGATGTGCTTATTCAGAGCGAGGCGAATGCTAATTGGCACATCCCTGATGTTAGACACTGTCATCTCCCTTTTGAAGATTAACTAACAAGAAATCTCTTAAAGGTGCAATCCTATGCACATTATACAAAAAATAGGCCCACAACTCCCTGCTTGCCCAGCATGGGAGTTGTCGGTGTTTTTCTGTCTAAAGATGCATAGGATTGCGTCCTTAGACTGAGACTGGCTTCACACAACACGCCATCCCATGAAGGGCTGTTGTTGTCCAAACCCAGACCGGGTTTATCAGGGTGGGTTCTTCCTCCCCCCGCAAAAACAACCCTGATAACCCATGGTCTGTTGTACGGGTATTTTCCCCATGATCGGTTGGCGAGTTGTCCGAACTCGGACATGCCAGCCCATCGTGGGTAAAGGATGTTGGAGAGCGAGCCATTTGGCAAGAGCAGCAGAGAACCGTGCTGCTCTTCCCCAGTGGAGGTGTGATCGCTTTTTGCTTTTCCAGTGCCCCCTTTCCTTTGCCAGCTGCAGTCCCTCTAAACTGCCCAAATGGCACTTTGGAGAAGCTGTTGCTTGTCCCCTAGCTCCTGCCAAGCCATCCATCCCCACTCCAATTGTGATATTTATTTATCACTAAAAAAACAGGGCTGGGAATTGTGCAAAAAACTGGGCCAGAGAGGGATGAGCTAGAAGGGGGGGGGATCCCAAAGAGTCGGGGCAAGACTTTAAATCCTGGGTGTCGCCTGGGGAAGTGGGTGAACTTGAGCACTGCGATAGGTGGGGAAAGCGCCCAAGATCACCCACTTTCTTGAGAGGTCCCCAGGATTTAAAGTCTTGACCAGATGCTAGGGGATTCCGCCCTTCTAGTTCACCCCACCCCAAGTCACCAGAACCCCTTTTTCATACAAAAGTCATTCCACCCCTCTCAGGTACACCCCTCTTGAACACTTTCCCTACCTGTCAAAGTGCTCAAGATCAGCCTCTTCCCCAGGTGATACCCAGGATTTAAAGTCTTGCCCAGACTCTTGGGGATCCCCCCTTCTAGCCCATCCCACCCTGAGTTGGCAGACCCCATTTCCAACTTTAAGTGTTTGCCACCCCCCTTTTCACTGTGAAATGCCTTAACTGCTTCTAGTTTGACAGTTGTCAAACTAGAAGCAGTTATGCATTTGGGAGAGGAAAAGGGGGTGGTGTTTTGGGCACCCTGAAAACAGGTTGCTGTGGACTTGGGCAAACAGGGGTTCCTATCAGGGCCCCCCAAGGGTCCGAGCAAGCCTTTGAACCCTGGGGATAACCCTGCTAAGGGGGGGGGGACCTGCACCCTGTTTCCCCCTGTCAACTGCCAAGGCTGCCAAACCAGCCTCTTTACAGTCTAGCCTTGCCTGTTGTCTTGTATGTTTGATAGCTCAAACATACAAAGGAGCAGCCAAGGGAAGGCTCTATAGTTTGGACACCAGCAGTTGAGAAAGTGTGTAACTGCAAATAACTGGGTTTTTAAAGGGGGGGCATTTATGCACAGAAAATGGGCATTTAAAAGGGGGGGGATTTGCACATATAAACATTCCTGGCCCTGTCTTTACAAAACAATTTTTTTAAAAAGAAAAAAGTTAATTGCACTCCTCTCGAGGGACAAATTCTAGAAAGCAGGATTCTGGGAGAGATTGACCATAGGAAAGGAGATTCATCCAAAATACCAGCCTATTTAAATTCTCAAGACTAATTCTGCCTCTAAGTTTCTGAAGCTAGATCCAGACCAGACAGCTTTCCAATGGACCTCTCTGTCAGCCCCGTGCTCTTCTGGATTCTCTCCTGATGCCTCTGGGATTCAGGAGCCCGAGAGTATCATACCATCCTCGAGGCGGAAAATGAACTTGCATTCCGTACTTGGGGGGAAGTGAAATTCTGTCCAACAGGATATGCAAATTCATTCTCAGTGAAGGTAAATGTCTCCCTATATCCTTTTTAGGCACCTTGATACTAAATGCTGTCACAATAATCTCCCTCTGAAGTTTCATCCCACCTTTCTTTCTCAGTTTCGACTAGGGATGGCAGAGAATTCCGCCACAGATCTCGGGGAGGCCAAATGCCAGTGCATTCGGCCCCCCGAAATCTGTGGCAGAATGGCCTGCCCCCGCCCCCCCCCCGCAGATCCCCTGGGATGAGATTTACCTGGGGCGGATCTTCCGGGCGGTGGCGGCTCCGGCGGCGGCGGCTGGTCTTCCGACCGGCTGCCGCCGCCGCCATTTGCAGGTGTGTGTGGTTTTTTTTACACCCACGTGATAGGCTACGTAAGTTTTTACGTAACCTAAAATGTCTGGGTAAAAAAAAAAAAAAAAAGGCGTATGCAAATAGCGGTGGCTACGGCCGCCGCCATTTGCGTTCCTTATTTTGGGCCATCTTAGTCTACATAAATAATTATGTAGATTAAGATGGCAAAAATAAGGGGAACGCAAATAGCGTCCACTACGCTATTTGCGTTCCCCTTATTTTCGCCGTCTTAGTCTACGTAAATATTTACGTAGATTAAGACGTCAAAAATAAGGAATGCAAATGGCAGCGGCTGTAGCCGCCATTTGCATACCCGTTTTTTTTGTTTTTTCCCCCCAGAGCCCTCCACGGCTGGAAATCCTGCTGAGCCGGCCAAGGAGGATTCTGGGGGGGAGGAACAGAGCGCCTCCCCCCTGTCCAGGATTCCGGGGGGAAGGGACGGCGCGCCTCCCCCCCGTCCAGGATTCCGGGGGGAGGGACAGAGCACCTCCCCCCCACCATCAGCATAATCCGCGAACAGGTAAGTGATTTTTGTACATCCCTAGTTTTGACCAACAATTAGTTCTAACCCAAAAGGAGAAAGTTGTGTTGGCAGGAAGTCATAGTGCTTTATTTGGTGCAGGAATGGCTCTCTTCAGGACACTGCTACTGAAAGAGTCCTATTTGTTGGGGACGCATGAAAGGACTTTCTCTTGTGTTGCTCCCAAATTGTGGCATGTGCTCCCCCAGGGACAATTGGCCTGTACTCTCTTGGCTTTTCGAAAAGGTGCGAAGGTGCATCTTTTTAATTTAGCCTTTAAAATTCTGTAGTTTAATTTTATTACGTTCTACTGTTTTCATTTTTTTTTTACTGGATTTAGGGGCTACATTAGGGGTGAAGGATAGGCTGTGTGGCTCACATAGTGACTGGAGGGCTCCAGAGCCCCCCAGCATCTGCCACCTGAAGCAGTTGCTTCACTCTGTCTAATGGTTGGGCCGGCCCAGCAGAGGAACAAACTGTGGGGTTGGAGGTGTGCTGTCTGGCCAGTAGGAAGGTCGAATTTCTTCTAATAGGTTTGCTCACTGGGGTGCTGTTGAACTGGCTGGAGTGAAAACCCCTGACTTTTGTTGCTGGTGGGAATGTAAATCCCCATCAATGTCCAGTTGTACTTGTACACAAGTAGTTGCACAAAACTAGGGATGTACGAAAGTCACTTACCTTTTACGAAATTTGATTCGCGGTGGGGGGGAGGCGCTCTGTCCCTCCCCCCAAAATTCTGGCTGGGGGTGGAGGCGCCCCGTCCCTCCCGCCGCGAATCCTGGCCAGCCGGGTCTGCAAATGGCGGCGGCCATAGCTGCCGCCGTTTGCGTCCCTGCAGTCAGCCGTGATAGGATACGTAAATCTTACGTATCACGGCTGAGTTAAAAACAACAACAGCAACTGCGCGTACGTGATAGGATACGTAAATCTTACGTATCACAGCTGAGTTAAAAACAACAACAACAACTGCGCGTACGCAAATTTGCGTTCCTTATTTTGGCACGTCTAGTCTACGTAAACATTTACGTAGACTACGGCAAAAATAAGGGGAACGCAAATAGCGTAGACGCTACACTATTTGCGTTCCCCTTATTTTCGCCGTAGTCTACGTAAATGTTTACATAGACTAGACATGCCAAAATAAGGAACGCAAATGGCGGCGCCCATGGGCGCCGCCATTTGCGTACGTGCGTGTTTTTTTTTTAACTCAGCCGTGATAGGCTACGTAAACATTTACGTAGCCTATCATGGTATTTTTAAAAAATCTAGCCGTGATAGGCTACGTAAATCTTTACGTAGCCTATCACGTTTTTTTTTTTTTTTAACTTGGAAATGGCGGCAGCCAGTCGGAAGACTGGCCGCCGCAGCTGCCGCTGCCAAACCACCACTGAACCGCCGCTGGAGCCGCTGCCGCCAGGGAGATTCGCCCAAGGTAAGTCCCGTCCCGGGGGGTGGGGTGGGCAGACCGTTTTGCCACCGATTTCAGGGGGCCGAATGTGCTGGCATTCGGCCTCCCTGAGATTCGTGGTGAAATTCTCTGACATCCCTACACAAAACCAGAGCCAACAGTTCAGGTGGCAAGCCAGAATTTCCAGCTGAAAATACTTGCTTTGGCCATACATACATGCTGGTAGTATTGCAGCCCTAGTGTGTAGCAATGGATTTATCATGGTCTCTCTCTTCTCCGCCAGATACAGGCACACCAAGGTTTTGCACTATGGCTGGATGATACATCTCTGAAGGGGATCCGTCTCTACCGCACTGATGGCTCGGTAACTGAGTCTGCGCTTGGACTGTGAGTATCTTTTTGATCTCTCTTCCTCTTTGCCTTGGTTGCTTGGAAGGTGTTGGTGTGAGGTGTTGGCTGAAACCATTTATACTACATTAAATGAGTTCAGAAAAAGAATAATATCAAAGTCTAAAGATGCAGTCCTATGCATGGCTGGCTGGGAAATGCTGGGAGTTGTAGGACTTCTTTCTGTCTAAACATGCATAGGATTGTACACTTAATCTGTCTAATTGTGAGCTCTCAGAGCCTAAGCTATCAACACTTCAGAGAGACTCCAATGGGGCACTGACGCCCCCGTCGATTCTCTTGTGCCCTGCAGATTCTGTTGCTCATAAGCGGTGGCACCCGCCGATTCCATTGTGCAAGTGGGACCCAAAACAGAGATTTAGCGCTTCCCAGAGGAAGCCCTGGAATGGGCATAAATGCTCCTTGCTTGATCAGGAAAGGTCAACAGAGTGCCCTTATGCGAGCTCTGCCAACCTGCCCCATTTCAGAAATGAGCATTTTTGGTCATTTTCTATTGCCCCTGAAAGTGCTAAATCTTTGTTCCGCAAGTGATGGATGCTGCCTGTGGATGGGAGTTGGCAGGGTGCAAGAGAATCAGCAGGGGCGTAAGCATCCCATTGGATTTTGCCCAATGGGTTCAAGCCTATGAATATTCAGACAGAAAGGCCACATAAATCTCCCAGCATTCCATAGCTAGCCATGTTAGCTGGGGAAAGCTGGGAGTTGTAGGACTTTTTTCTGCCTAAACATGGTCAAGGGGGTGGGACGCCCCATTCCCCCTTGTTTCTCCAGTCAAAGTACTTTTTCCCATTGAGAAAATCCCCAGGAGCGCAGCAGCAACCCCTCACGTAGGGATGTACGGATTCCCCACTGTCCATTCCGGTGGGGAATCTGCGGGGGGGGGGGAGGTGATCCGTTCCTCCCCTTCGGAATCCACGTGGAGTGGCTCCGCTCCATGAGGATTCCGCAGAGCTGATGGCTGCCCCATTCCGCCGTCCGCATACCTCGGATTCCCCCATTTTTTCCGGCTCCCCGAACTTCTGTAAGTACCGCCGAAAAGTCCTTTTCGTGCGCCCGCCTTCGGTCTCCTCTCCGTAAGCCTCGCATCATAGAGAAAATGCCTGTTTACATATTTTCATAAAAAGCATAAAGCCCTTTGCGGGGATTCCCCACATAACTTCTGGTCACCTGACCTCACCAGACCTGTCCTGACCTCACCTCACCTGACCTCATCTCACCTGACCTCATCTCACCTGACCTCATCGGACCTCACCTCCGCAGACAATAAACACTTCATGACTCACCCCCAGCGAAAGAAGCCTTGGGTCACAGGGAAAATGCCAATATTGTAAAAAGCGTAAAGCCGTTCATGTTCTTCTTCCTCCATTTCCTATTTATGGATTTCTTTCCGTGATTATTTTCGTAAAATCCACCGTTCGGAGGACAAAATAAATGGGTCCATGTGAGCTCTGGTCTGGGTCGACCGGGCTGCTCCATTCCGAGGAGGATTCCGCAGACCGGATTTGTCAGAATTCGATCCCATTTAAAATTTGTGCAGAATTCTCTGACATCCCTACCCTCACGTTGCCGCAGTAGTGGGGACACTCATTCAACTTAGGTGGCCTGCTTTTAATCTTCAACGTATCCACCCTTTCTGTGCTTGTTTACTCAGAAGTAAGAAATAAATCTCGCTCCCCTGCAGTGAAAGGGTTAAAGGCTAACTTTAGTAGGGCTCTTTAGAAAGGCTCTTTCGCTTCTCTGATGCTCTTTTAAATTGTTACTGTGATGCTGTGCTTCTTTGATGTTCCATAGTTTCTCTGATGTAAAGTCATTTCTCTGTTGTTATGTAAAGCCCCTTCTCTGCTTTATTGCAGTAAGGAACTTTCAGGTTCACGGGAGCATCTCATTACAAGCAGGGAGAAGGAGAAAGGGAGAAAGGGGGCTGGAAGTGATAACTGCAGCAGAGTGCTGGAATGGGGCAAACTTGGGGGCTGGGCTGCTCTCAGGGGGAGCGTTCAGATGCTGCCCTTGAGAATTGGGGATTTTGGCTTCTCAAGGCAAAAGTGCTCACATGGGGAAAAAAAGGGGTGGGAGCAATAATTCTGTGGCAGATTGCTGGGATGTGGTAAAATGGGGGGGAGCTCTCGGGGGGAGCCTTCAGATGCTGCACTCGAGAACTGGGGATTTTGGCTTCTTCAGGGAAATCTGCACACATTGGGAAATTAGTTGCTCTCTATTCATAATAATGTAGAGGCAGGGGGGAGCCTCAACAGGGGTGGGAAACAAGCCTTTCTCATTGGTTGAGCAGCCCCTGCCAGTTTGATGATGTTCAGTTCTACTCCCCCCATCCCACCCAGAAATACTTTCTTTTCAAGCGCTGTGTGACCCCTGTAAACCAGATTTTAAAGGTACGGTACACTTGGCTTATACCAAAGCTGATTCCATGAAAATCCGGATAATACTCGAATGCACATTCCGCTGTCATGAAGATCCCCCCCCCCCGGTGGTTCTAGGTTTCCAACAAAAGTTTTTAGGAACCCGAGCTTCATGGAGCAAAGAAAATAAATGCCAAATATTGAATACAACACTGGTGCAAAGACCTTATTCATAGTGTCACACTGGGGTGGGAGATAGAATATCTGGAAAAGAGGAACAAGATCTATATCTCTTCTAATCTTTATTTTCAAAGAATTCAAAAAGTTTTACAGGTATATACAAAGGCTATTAATAAATTATGAAACTTCCAGCATAAGCCTAGGAATATTGAGTCAGAAGTATGCCCTGTTGATTTGAACGGGGTTCTTCCCCTTTAAGTATGTATAGGATTGCAGTAAGCTACAAATACCAACACATAAAATCAAGTAGATACTGTATATAAAATAAAAAGACATGAACTTTGTACTGCAGTTGCCTTGGGACAGCAAAGCAGAAGGGAAGGACATTCCTAGGGCCTGTAGTAGGCCCTACCCTCTGCCTCCCAGTAAAAACATCAAGGCAAGGGGAGACCAACCTGGCCTCATCCATGGGCATATTGAGATGTTATAAATGGCATAATTCTAGAACAGCTAAAACAAATATAAAAATTGAGCTCTTATCTTGAGAAAAGTTTGCATTCCAATAACAAGTAATCACAGATTGCACATTCGCAAATGTTTAACGTGTCTTCAGTCCAGCTTTTTGACACTGAACTATAACCAGCAACAGTCCCAGATCCAGGTTCATTAGGGCCCTTGGGAAAGGCAACCATAGTGGGCAGCCACCCTCCACGACCAGTCAACCTTCTCACCTCCATTGTCACCTTGCCTCTTGTAGGCTGCACCACCACCTGCATTGTAGTAGGAGACCAAACTGGCCCTATCCATCGGCCAGAGAAGTAGCCATTGCATAGAGCTTGCTTCCCCGTTCCCTGCCAGAAAGCATACTCAGCTTCACTAGCAGTTGCCCTGGGACTGAAGAAGCAAAGGAAAAGAGCACAGCAGCCCCATCCTTTGGCCAAAGGAGCAAGAGCAACCAAATGCTGTTCAATGCAAGGGAAGATCAGCCTAGTCTGAACTGGAGATCAGTGCCTCCTTGAGCCACTTTGGGAGACAATACATTTATTAATAAGAAAAATGTAATAGATGAATTATTTTACCATCAACATTGAAATGCATGTAGAGGAGTAATGTTCCACAGTGTAAGAATGATGCCTGAAAACTTTTGACATTCATGTCAATTGAATGACATTTGAAGCTGATCAACTTGTTGATGGGTTTACAGGACTAAGTGCCGGGGGAAAGTCATGACAGTAATAATAGAACATAAAGATTGTATACTTAGGCCAGACTGAGTGAAATCAGTGCGATTTAGGTTATTTATTTATTTTAATTTATATCCCACCCTTCATAAACAATCCCAGGGTTGATACCAACAGCATGACTAACTTAATTCCCATTTATCTGCAGAATTTCAAAAAAAAACATATATTTTTCTTTTCCTCATATTTGGTCACCATAAATTTAAACAGCAATCCTATATGCAGTGCAGTCACCTAGAACTTTTCACCCATTTATGTTGAACTCAGTGTGACATCTGAGATGGCATAAATATGATTGTGCTGTTAGATTATCGAAATGTATGTTATTTTCATTGAAGAAAGAGTAATGGGGGGGATGAGGGGGCAGAAAAAAGCAGGCACTATTTTAAAATCACCCGGGGCCCATTTGGGAATTAACGCAGTGCTGAGGATATCCCTGCCTTTCTCCTTTTCCTAGATTGAAAAGATTAGAAAATAGCTATCTCTCATTATTGCAGCAATTAGCTTATCCCATGCAATTGCTTTTACCCCAGACATTTCAGTACTTTCATGAAAGTCCATTTTGTTTTATCCAATGCCTTTTTCATGTCCACAAAGAAAAGCAATTTTTGCGCTCTCTCTCTCTCTCTCTCCTAGTTAAAGCTAATTAAGAACAACAACATATTTATATTATTATTATTACTACTATTATTTATATTCTGGACACAAATATATTTAAATTCTGGACACAAATTTATATTCAGGACACAAATTCCTCCAATGTGGTTTACAAGTAACATAAGGATTAATATCATTAATAGCAACACAACAAACAATATTACAATAGAACAACCCATAAGGATTTTTCCCACGGGCAGTTCATGGCTGAAAGCCCAGTAGGGGCAAGAGGAGAAAGTCCAGGTGGAGTAGGTTCTGAGGTGGTCATCACCTGCCTCCCTCTCCCTCGGTCCAGAAGCCCTTCCCACAGGGCAATTGGTGGTGATAGCCCTGGGGGAGGGGACAGTGCAGCTGTAAGTGGTCTTCACCTGGCTGCCTCCTTCTCTCTCAGAGTATCCTGCAGATATCTGGCCTTGAGGAATCCAGCTTGATCAGTATGTATATATGCCACCAACCCTCTTTGCAATCTATTAGTCAGGACAGATGTCAAAATGTTATAGTAGATTTTTAGAAGAGACATTGGTTTATAATAGCTTCTCAAATGATAAATCCTTATGTCAGCTTCACATCAGTACAAAACATATTTTACAAGACATCTAAGGAGCCAACCCACCTCAAAACATCCCAATGAAGAGCATGCTCAGTAGCAATGGAATGTTGAGTGCCAGTTGCAAAAGAAAAATAGGAAACTGTCAAGGTCAGTGGTATGGTATGGCTTGCTTAAGGAACCTTGAACAGGAGCAGTCCTCCTGTTAGGAGGAGGCCGCGCGTGTGTGTGTGTATACACACACATACAGACATACATGGGATAACAATGTCTGTAGCTTGGAGTTCATAGCTAACTCCTTAGGTCAATAACTAGTTTTTCTGGAGGCCCTTGATATGTATTTCTCAGGGCATTACCATCATTGTCTTCTTTGATAGGACAGGAGAATGGACAGAAATTCAGCAGTGCCCTCAAGGCAACCTGGTCTCCTTTGTTCTGAGTCTACCATTTTTACTAGTGGTTGGTGGATATACAAGAGCTGACAACATCCAGTTCACCTGTCAAGATGGAACTGAACTGAAGAGCACCTCATCAGAAAGGGATATTTTAAGCTCAGCGTACTGAAGCTGCCATGGTGATGATGCCAGATGTGGGATCCAGACAAAGCTGAACCTTGAACAGCTTAACAGCGAGGTCACGGGAAATCAGAATGGGCTCAATCCTTTTCCCACTGCGCTCCATTGAGCTGTGGTGCATGAGGAGGAATGACTGGCGTTAGGTTCTTTTGCTGTGAGTGAACCATAAGAGTTTTAACTTGCTACAACACATTTGGCTTTGTTCCAGTTGTTTTGGTGACAAGAATCATAACTACAATTAAATCTTAAACAAAGATTTGTGTGTGCCCTTTTTCTGAGGTCATTTCCTTAAGACTGCAGGCACTGCTTCTGTGTAGGAGGCCTTCAAAAGGATGAAACAAAGAGCAATGGGACAAAACCATGCAGACACTGGTGAACGAATAGCCCTTACTTATGGTGCTCTTCTGGATCCCTGAGTTATCCTGCCTCCAAGATCGGACCCAGCCTCGTCTCTGGCATTTTGTAGGTAGAGGAGAAACAAAACTTTGAGAACTTTCAAAATATGTCAGTTTCAAATATAGCAGCTCAAATTTTGATCATGAAATCTGAGTGCGTTACAGAGCAAACCTAAGGAGTGGGGGTGGGGAGTTACATCTCAGATAATCTGCCACTTCCAAAGTTGTGCTGGCTTCCTGCAGCCAGGGAGGGAAGTGGAGAGAGCTGCAAAAACATCTTTCCTAGGGTCCCTATCCTACCAGCCTCAGGCTTTCATAAGCACTATGCCCTACTAGAACCAGAAGCTCATTGGCTTGGGCAGCGTCACTGAAATGCTTTTCCACAGGGAATTTTTTTCCAGCGTGATACTTTTATGTTCCTGGGATTCAGGCTTTAGAGTTACAAGGATGAATGACACCCATAGCTGCAGTAGCTCTGGCTGTTTCTTTGACTTCATATGTGGGATACAGATAAAGGTATAGAGGGTAACAAAGACAGGGGAGATTTTAATTAATTAATTAAATTTCTATATTGCTCAATCGATGAAGCCCTCTGGGGAGTTCACAACAATTAAAACCAGAAAACACAGCATGATAAAACATAGAGTTTTAAAGTTTAAAACTACAGTTTAAAACCAAAATAAAACCAAAAACCAAAATGAAAATAAAAATAAAATTAAGAAAAAATAAAGAAGAAAAATTAAAATTAAGAAAATGCACAAGGAGACAGTAGGTGGAGACCACTCCATCTAATCATATTAATCTTCTCTAACTTAAAGGTACTTATAGGCTGAACTATAGCTTAACCAATGCAATCTTATGCATGTCTACTCAGACATAAACCCTACTGAGTTCAGTTAGAGACATTCAAGTAAGTGTGTAAGAACATAAGAACAGCCATGCTGGATCAGGCCGAGGATCCATCTAGTCCAGCATTCCGTTCACACAGTGGCCAACCAGCTGTTGACCAGGGGCTCACAAGCAAGACACGAGAGCAAGAGCACCCTGCTGCCCATGTTCACCAGCAACTGCCGTAAGCTTGCTGTCTTTGGTACTGGAGGTAGCACATGGCCATCAGGTCTAGTAGCCATTTATAGCATTCTCTTCCAGGTATTTATCTAACCCCATTTTAAAGCCATCCAAACTGGTGGGCATCACTTCATATGTGGTAGCAAATTCCATAGTTTAACTATGTGATGTGTGAAGAAGGACTTCCTTTATCTGTCCTGAATCTCCCACCAATCAGCTTCATGGGATGACCCCGGGTTCTAGTATTTTGAGAGAGGGAGAAAAATGTATCCCTATCCACATTCTCCACTCCATGCACAATTTTGTAGACCTTTATCATGTCTCCCCTTACCCTCCTTTTTTCCAAGCTAAACAATCCCAGCTGTTGTAACCTTCTCTCATAGGGGACATGCTCCAGCCCCTTAATAATTTTAGTTGACCTTTTCTGCACTCTTTCCAGTTCTACAATATCTTTTTTTAGATGTGGTGACCAGTATTCTAAGTGTGGTCAGACCATAGATTTGTATACAGGCAGTATGATATCGGTAGTTTTATTCCCAATTCCTTTTCTAATTATGCCTAACATGGAGTTTGCGTTTTTTTTACAGCGGCCACACACTGGGTTGACATCTTCATTGCGCTGTCCACCACAACCCCAAGATCTCTTTCCTGGTCAGTCACTGCTAGCTCAGATCCCATCAGGCTATACTTGAAGTTGGGATTTTTTGCCCCAACGTGCATCACTTTACACTTGCTTACATTGAACTGCATTTGCCTTCTAGATGCCCATTCTTCTGGTTTGGAGAGATCCTTTTGGAGCTTTTTGCAATCCCTTTTTGTTTTAATCAACCCTAAATAATTTGGTGTCATCAGCAAACTTGGCCACTTCACTCCTCACTCCTAATTCCAGATCATTTATGAAAAAGTTGAAAAGCATTGGTCCCAATACAGGTCCCTATGGGACCCCACTATTTACCTCCCTCCACTGGGAGACTTTACCGTTTATTCCTAGGGATGGACGAAAGTCCCTTACCTGATCCCGAAGCTTGCTTCGCGGTGGGGGGGAGGCACCCCGTCCCTCCCCCCCAAAATTCTGGCCAGGGGGGAGGCGCCCCATCCCTCCCCCCCCAAATTCTGGCCGGGGGGGAGGTGCCCCGTCCCTCCGGCTGCAAAACCTCCTCTCCTGCCGGGACGCAAATGGCGGCGGCCGTAGCCGCCGCCGTTTGCATCCCTGCAGTCAGCTGTGATATGCTATGTAAATGTTTATGTAGCCTATCATGGCTGGCTTTGAAAAAAAAAAGCGCGTACACCATTTGCGTTCCTTATTTTGGCACGTGTAGTCTACGTAAACATTTACATAGACTACGGCGAAAATAAGGGGAACACAAATAGCGTTCCCCTTATTTTTGCCATAGTCTACATAAATGTTTACGTAGACTACACGTGCCAAAATAAGGAACGCAAATGGCGGCGACCATGGGCACCGCCATTTTCTTACGCGCTTTTTTTTTTTCAAAGTCAGCCGTGATAGGCTACGTAAACATTTACGTAGCCTATCACGGTGTTTTTTAAAAATCTTTACGTAGCCTATCACGTTTGTTTGTTTGTTTTACTTGGAAATGGCGGCGGCGGCAGCCGGTCGGAAGACCAGCCACCGCAGCCACCGCCGCTGAACCGCTGCCGGAGCCGCCGCCAGGGACATTCGAACAAGGTAAGTCCCGTCCTGGGGGGTGGCGGGGGGGTGGCAGACCGTTTCTCCACCAATTTCGGGGGGCCGAATGTGCTGGCATTGGGCCTCCCTGAGATTCAAGGAGAAATTCCCTGACATCCCTATCTACTCTCTGCTTTCTGTTCGTTAACCAGTTACTGATCCATAAGAGGACCTCTCCTCTTATTCCTGCTAAGTTTGCTCAGGAGTCTTTGATGAGGGACTTCGTCAAAAGCCTTTTGGAATTCCAAGGAAACAATGTCTACTGGATCACCCCTGTTTATTAATACTCTCAAAGAATTCTAAAAGGTTCATGAGACAGGACTTACCTTTGCAGAAGCTGTGTTGATTTTTTTTCAGCAGGGCTTGTCCTTCTGTATGCTTACTAATCTTATCTGTAATGATGTTTTCAACCATCTTACCTGGAACAGATGTTAATCTAACTGGCCTGTAATTTCTCAGATCTTCCAGTCCTCTGGTACAAAGGCTGATCGTAGGGATATGGATCATGTATATTTTGGTTAGAAGATCAGCATTTTCATATTTGAGTTCTTTGAGAACTCTAGAATGGATACCATACCATCTGGGCCCGGTTATTTATTTGCTTTCAATTTATCAATAAGGTTGAGAACTTCATCTTTTGTCACCACTATTTGCCTCAGTTCCTCAGACTCTTTTCCTGATCACATTAGTTTAGGCATAGGTATCTGTCTTATATGTTCTACAGTGAAGACGGATGAGAAGAATTCATTAGGGATGGACGAAAAGTCCCTTACCTGTTCTCAAAGCTTGCTTCGCGATGGGGGGAGGCGCTTCGGTTCTCCCCCCGATGTTCAGGTGAGGGGGGGGAGGCACCCCGCCTTGCCGAAATTCAGGCCGGGTAGGAGCGCCCTGTCTACCCGGCCGCGAAAAAAAAAGTAAAAAAACAAAAAACAAACACACACACCCGTGATAGGCTACGTAACGATTTACGTAGCCTATCATGGCTAGATTTCCAAAGTCAGCTGTGATAGGCTATGTAAATCATCACGTAGCCTATCACGGGTGACTTTGAAAAAAAAAAAGCGCGTACGCAAATGGTGGCTCCCATGGGGACCACCATTTGCGTTCCTTATTTTGACACGTCTAGTCTACGTAAAGATTATGTAGACTACGGCGAAAATAAGGGCAACGCAAATAGCGTTCCCTTATTTTCGCTGTAGTCTACGTAAATGTTTACATAGACTAGACATGCCAAAATAAGGAACGCAAATGGCGGTGCCCATGGGCCGCCGCCATTTGCGTACGCACTTTTCCCCCCACCCAAAGTCACCCGTGATAGGCTACGTGACGATTTACGT
This sequence comes from Heloderma suspectum, assembly GCF_057233095.1. NCBI lineage: Eukaryota > Metazoa > Chordata > Lepidosauria > Squamata > Helodermatidae > Heloderma > Heloderma suspectum. The sequence goes on along the minus strand of NC_139460.1, from coordinate 29,599,359 downwards.
AGCCTATCACGGCTGACTTTGGAAATCTAGCCGTGATAGGCTACGTAAATCGTTACGTAGCCTATCACGGGTGTGTGTGTGTGTGTTTTAATTTACTTTTTTTTTTTGCAATGGCGGCGGCGGCAGCCGGTTAGGAGACCGGCCGCCGCCTCCACCCCCGACGAACTGCCGCTGGGACCCGCCGCCGAGAGGGACATTCGGCCACGGTAAGTCCCATCCCGGGGGGGCGGGGGGCCGGTGGAGAATTTCCCCACCAATTTCGGGGGGCCGAATGCATTGGTATTCGGCCTCCCGAAGATTCGTGGAGAAATTCTCCGCCATCCCTAGAATTAATTCAGCTTCTCTGCAATCTCCTTGTCCTCCTTCAGGCCTTGTCCTCCTATTGCAGTCTAAAAGGTGGGCTGTGTATGGGACTGCAGCCTAAATCTGTTAAAAATGTCATCAGCCCATAAGAGAAAACCTTAAAATAGGATTTCTATTAAAATTCCCATGTCTAATCACTGATATTCCACTGGTATATTTAAGTGAAGACTTCTGTAAGTAGTTCAGCTTACCTGCACATCCAGCTTTCCATGGCTTGTCCTGTCATGTGAACCCAGCTGGCAGAGGTTGTCTGAGGGTTAGACAACCCTCAAATAATCCATGGCTTGTTTAGGTTGAGGGTTGTCTAACCCCCAAACAATCTCTACCACCTTGGTTCGCGCAGCACAACAAGCCATGGCTAGCCAAATGCTCATGGGGATCATGCAAAAATGGCACCCAAGACAACACGACAGCTGCCATGGGTAAATAAATCCTACTGAGTTCAATCAGAGATATTCAAAAGGCGGGCTGTCGTGTTGTACAAACCAGATCATTACGTTCTTAAGATTTTTTTTTTCCTTATGCAAACTAAAACCATAATAGAAGCAGGTACTTAAATATGGCTAAAGAAATATTCACTTCTGTTTTGTCCTTGCAAAACCATAAACATCATATTTGTGGTGTCTCATAATAAGTAAATAGACAGGGAAAGTGGAAGCTTTATCTACAACAGGATTTATTCTGCCACACAACTCCTATCCAAATATTCTCCCAGCTCTTTACCACTCTATAATCTTCTAATATGGCACAGTGAAAAGACCATTAGAGATGGGGGTTGGGGGTGGTGGTGGTGGCCAGATTTCAGCTCCTTGTTGTGGTAAATGTTAAAATGAAGGAAGGGTAACATACACAGCAAATGAAAGACCGTTATTCTGTAAAATGCACTGTTAGGAAGCAGCAAATATATGGTCCCCAAACGGAATCAGGTGATTATCTGGAAACTAGAATCCTAAACCCAAGTTACATCCCCCCAGGGTAGAAAGGTGGCTAAAACCTAAATATGGGAGTGACAGTAACAATACTAGTCATTTCTTCAGGGGGATGGGATTTGATTTTTGTTAAAGTTGTTTTTGTTGTTGTTGTTTAGTTTCTGTTGAGTACAAAAACGTTGACCCTGCTTAGCAGAAGAATTGCATACTAGTTTTCACATGCCACACAATCTATGGCTAGTAAAGAAAAATGCAACGGGATATGTTTTAGTCCTGAAGTTGGCACAGCTCTTTAACAACATTTTGGAAGGGGTGGGGGTGAGGAGATACCAGGGATATGGAAACAGATATTCTTAATAGAAATATTAAAGTGGGGGAAGGACCACATGTCCCTGGGACCATCCCATCCCATTACTAAAGCAAGTTACAATAATATTATCATTTTGTCTTGGTTAATCTAATTAACTCATTTATCATAAACTATATAGGAGAAGACCAAACAGAGTTCATGCCCTGGAGGCAATTAGCTGAAGCAGTAAGAAGAACATTAAAGATTATTCATTTTGGAAGTAAAGAAAAAGTCCCTTTAGTGCTATTGTTAGATATCTTTAAGGCATTTGACAGAATGGATTGGGCTTTTTAAATTAAACTTTTAACTAAAATGAACTTTGGAAATAACTTTATGCACATAATGAATCAATTATATTCTCCATCGAAAGCTTTAGTAAGGGCAAATGGTTTAGATTCAGCACCATTTAGTAAAAGAAGAGGGATGAGACAGGGATGCCCATTGCTGTTTGCAATTGTAACAGTAGTTCTAGTTGACAGATTAAGAAAAAAAAAAAACCTGTCAAGAGAATCAAAATAAACAATAGGGAATATACAATCACCCTTTTGCAGATGATATCCTGCTAGCTTTAAATAAACCCAGGGGGGCAATTGACAAGTGTAAGGAACTACTAACTAGGGCTGTGCACCTCTTCGGTCCGAAGATCAAATAAGCAGGCTGCTTCAGAGGTGCCTCTGCATGATACAAGGCAGAGCAGAACAGCAACAAGGCATCCCAAAGTGAAGCGACTTGTATACGAAGTGCCTCATCTGATTTGGTGATCCGTTCGGAGCAGCCCAGACAGCGTGGTGCCAACAGTATCAACTTGAGAAATTTCAGCGAGTGGTTGGGGAGGGAGAAAGGAGGAAGAGGAGGGAGGGAGCTCTGGCAAATGGAAATTCTAGTTGCCAAATCAGGGCTGAACGTAACTCAGTGATCTCCAATCAACAACAGTGGTGGAGGAGAGGGGGAAGGCTGAATAACTGGAGGAAAATGGCTGTGTTTCAGAGACAGAGCATTCTGGTGATGTTACTTAGGGATGTGAAAACCCACCAGGTTCTCCGGAGACCCACCCACCCAGCCCCTGCTCCACTCGGCCATCCTTCCGTCTCCGCTGCGATCGCCATGGTTTTAAAAAACAGCAATTGGAAGTCTATGTGCACATAGACTTATAAGCAAAAGGTGCTGCGAATCGCCCAGGCAGGAGGAGGAGGAGGCACAGTGTACACCCCAGCCGCTAGCTGTCTCCTCCTCATGAGCAAGAGATGGCTAGTGGCGAGGGCATGTACTGTGCCTCCTCCTCCTACCTGATCAGCTGTGAAGGACAGCCAACCAGCAGCGCGGCACATGCCACAGCCACTAGCTAGCTATCTCCTTCTCATGAGCAGGAGACGGCTAGCAGTCCTTAACGGCCAAGCAGGCAGGAGGAGGGGGCAGCGGTGTGGGGCTGAGAGGTAGAGCTCTTTGCTTTGAGAGTTTTTGAGGAAAAAATCAAATTTCAGCTGTGCCTAGCACAAAAAGTACTGAAGTGGAGGGGGTCTGAATCTCCATGCTTCGCCTGCCCTGCATTGGATTAGGCAGCCACCTATCCCCGTAAGATTGCTGCCTTATTAGCACTGCTATCTATTTGTGATAATGTAATGACCCCTGTAAGCTGTAAAGAGTTAGGGGCTGTCTCTATGGTTGATTTGCTGTGAGCTGGCTCCATTTCAAGGTTGTTTGGGGCACATGATATTGTGGCCATCCCCAGCCACCCTGGAGCTTTTCATGGAAAAACTGGATTTCCTGTTACTAATTCTAATTCTTTTCCTTAAGTCGGGTTCTCCATGGTATAGTTGTTGTGTGCCCCAACTCCCGCATTTACCTTGGGTATGCTAGCCCTGTCCAGGGATGTTCCCTTCACCACAACCCTGGTCAAGGGTGTTTCCTGTCCCTGTGTTTCCGGTCCCATGTTTTCCAGCACAAACCAATTACTATCTACTCAGAAGGAACTCCCATTGTGGTCAAGGGGGCTTGTCCCCTGAATGTGCACTTCAGAATTTACAAAGATCCCCCTCAATTGAAATAGCAGATTTTAAACACTAATTCCCTAAAGGCTATAAAGTGCTACCTTAAAGATGGAATTCTCTGTTGTTTGGTTTATTGCCATTTGGAAGTAACTAATTCGCACCTTTGATCCTGCCCAGCATCAGGTTAGAAAGGGGACTCCTTTCCTGTTTCTGTGTTTTCTGTCCCTGTCTTTCCCACCACAAACATATGTGTGTCTACTCAGAAGTAACTCCCACTGTGTTCAGTGAGGCTTGTCTTTGATGTTTACCTTTTTTCTTTTTGGAAGTAATTAAATCACAGCTTCACTCCATTGGGAGCTTCAGGAGAAATGACAAAGGGGATTAGAAAAAGGGCTCATTGGAGCCAGCATGCTTCAAGTATTCACAGGATTAAGTCTCCTAAAGGCTCTGAAGCACTTCGCGAGCTGTAAGGGAGTAGTTAAAGCGGAGCTTCCCTGGATCGCAGCATCCCAAGCTTTAAGGGAGGGAGAAGGATCTACACCTGTGTTTCTTTATTGTTTGGTGCTGTAAGGAAGTAATTAATACAGTGGGGGGAGAGAGAAGGAGAATGTTTTTTGAATGAGAGAAGGAGAGTGCTTTTGTCGAGCCACAGAAGGAAACGGAAACCTCAAAGGTTTCTATGGAAGGAGAAAGTGCGGGAAGAGCCTGGGGGGGGGAGGCCTCTCTTATTTGTTGAGCAGACCTTGCCAGTCAGATGACATTCACTCCAACCCCCCCACCCCCAACCTGCATGCATGTTCTGTGAAGGAACTTATGCTGGTGCGGTGCACTCGCGGAGTCCTGCGTGGACTAAAGCCCACCAAAGACGATTCCTAGGAACATTTGGATAATCCTCCATTTGCTTCTCCTTCTGTTGTCGTGGAGAAACCCCGTTAGTCTCTCTATTATTAGCAGCAGCAGGAATGGAGGTAGCAAAAGGGTGGAAAATCAAGTCAGGCTATATGGTCCAAAGGTGGCATAGCAGGATTTGGCAAGTGGCCCTAGTGGAGAAGCTCACTCATGACAGTAGGGGGCTGAGTAAACAAAGCAAGATAGTTTCATAAAGGCATGGTTTTCATTTTGTCTTTTGTTAACAAAGACAAAAATGACTTCAGACCTCCAGTCACACAGAGATCATTTTGGAGAGACGTAATGTCATAAGACTTGAATGTATATCTTGCACTTCTCTTTCTATCTAGTGTAACTTTGGCACTACAAAACTGAATGTGGATGTTTGTTCAGTATAACAAGCTCCTGTATTCTATTGTTAAAAGTTTTGTTTATCGGTTTAATGGAAACATAATAATTAAAAAAAACAATTAGAGATGTTTGGAAGAACAGTCACTTTAATAACATTCTAAATTCTCCTTCTTGAAATATTTTGTTCAAATCAATTCCTTCAGTAAATCCTTTAGCCCTTTGCCCTTTTTTATATTAATTTTTTATTTCTTCCTGAGAGAAGGCAAATTCCTTATTGAAAATCTCATTTATCATATCCAAGGCCACATTTGGAGTTTAATTTTGTTTCTCCTTGTCCTTTTGATTCACATTTCTATTGCCATTTCTAGGACACACTTTACATTAAAAAAAAAATCATTGTATTTATTTATTTATTTATTTCATTTCTATACCGCCCAATAGCCGAAGCTCTCTGGGCGGTTCACAAAAACACTTGTATTAACTTGATGTTCATTTTCCTTAATTAATAAAATTAACCCTAATTCAGGTTTAATAGCTAAGCAGATTTATAGCATTTCACTCACATTTAATTAACATTTCCTTACATTTCCTGGTTCATTAAAATGAATTAATTTGAATCGATAGCTTATTCCTTTATTTATTAATTACACTGCTATACCATCCAAGAGCCAAAGCTCCTTGATAAACTATATAGCTAAATCAAAGCAAATGAAAAAAAAATATTATTAATTCTTTAGACAAAATTAAAAATCTTTCATCTTCATTAAGAAAAATTGGGATTCGTTCTTCACACTATCAAAACCTCATCAATAAATCCTGCAATTAATTTCCACAGCCATTTTCAGCAAACATTCCATCAAACAGTTTCAGCCATTAGTTTCCCCGCAGTTAGATTTCAGAATCACCTTTTAACAATTCGTTTCAGAAGATAGTTTCAGCACTTAGTTTTAAGAACGTTTTACCAGTTAGTTTCAACCATTAGTTCTGCACTTGCTTCAGCAGTTAGTTCAAAGTCAGCTTTAGCAGTTATTTTCAGATGTTAATTTCAAAAGTTAATTTCAAGAGTCCATTTCAATAGGAAGAGACCCCAGAATCCATTAATGAGTATCTTAGTTAATTCAGTAACCCATTTTTGAAACAATGCACCAAACTCACCCCCTCCACTGTGAAATAGATGATGAGGAAGGATAACGTCTGTCTAGACTGAGGCTGCATCGAGACAGATGGTTCCAAGAAGAAAGGTCTTGTGCAACTGTTACGTCTTTTTCTCCTTAACACATTATTATGATAGGAAAAAAGATGGAAGAAGCAGTGGAAAACACAGGAGGGCTACAAATTGAAGATGAAGGCATCTGAGACAGGATGATTGCACTATAAATACTGTGTCTCAGTCTGAGGTCCTCACGTTGGTCCTGAGAACCCATCTGACACTGTCACTGGAATTTTCATACTAAAGCTGAAATAAAATTGTGAAACTTTTCAACATTTGTCAATCTAAAATTTAGAAATTAAGATTTTTGTTATCAAATGTTGATCATGAAATGTGATTGTGAAATAGTTCAGAGAGTAGATTTTCCCAGAGACACAAGTCCCAGTCAGATTGCTGTATCACAGAAGAATGTCTGGAATTCTTCACCTAGTGTTGTCCATGGGGAAACAATTTCTATATTTATCTGAAATATAAAAAGAAAAAAAATCACATGACTTACCAAGCTACAGTTCATTTGCAAAGACTATTGTGTGTGTGTTTTTTAAATTGAACATGAATATAAAATCTAGATTAACTGCTAATTTAGATTGAATATTAGCCATCAAATGTGTGCCCATAAATTTGAAACAGACCAATAGGGTAAGAGAAACAATACTTCTGGGATTTTTTAAATAGTAAAAATAGGATGTCAGATGGTAATATGCATTATTTTCCATTGTTTAAATTTGGTTGGAGTTTTATCCTGTCTGAAAAATATTTGTAACATGCTGGTATTTTGTAATTATATTCTGAAGATAGGAAAATATTACTTAAAATATAATTCTATTGGCTTCTGTACAGTCTTATTCATAGAATAGACCCATTGAAATCAGTGAGATGTAATTTGGTGATAATTAATTGAAGTGACACTGATTTCAGTGGTCGACTCTTAAACACGTCTAAATCTAGATCCAAAGCATTAGTATTAATAGAAAAGCAAATCTTCACATATATTCAAAAGTTAGCAACTGATGTTAAATATCTGGCTTTTGTCTTGACTCAGATGTCACCTGGTCCTTTGCCAAACTCAGATGTGCTGCTAACCCATGGGACAAGGGGGACCAGCGGGCATAAGCCTTGGGTTCAGATCATGCTCTCCCCCTTAGCCTTCCCTCCCCCTTTGCACATTGGGAAGTGAAAGTTCAAAGCTTCCATTTCTCTACTGAAATAAACTCGAGTTCTATGATGTTCAAATGTAGGACTTTGCACTTAGGTTAGGACACTCTACTTAGTTCACATTATTCACATGATAATAAAGCACAGTCATATACCATAAGAATACTCCAGCTGGATCAGAGCAAAGCTCTATCTAGTCCAGTATTTTGTTTTCTACAGTGGCCCACCAGCTGATTATGGGAAGACCACAAGCCAGATGTGAGGGCAAACAGCACCCTCCCGCTTGTGCTCCCCAGCAAATGGGATACAGCGGCATGTTGCTTCTTATCCTGGAGGTAACGTATAGGGCATTTCTACACCAGCCTAAAATCCTGCATTTAAAACGGGGCTTCCTGCTTCCATTTTAAATGCATGATCACCACAGACTCCCTTTACATGCGCTCCTTCCCCACTACCCCTTCTCCCCGTATCTGAGTCTTCCATTATCTTTCATTGATTTCGCTCCTCTCCTTGCCGCTTTAGGTTTTTTCACGGAGGAAACTGAAGCAGAACACAAGGGGGCAATTTAATAGCTCATTGTCTGCAATCTATTTAAAAACGGAACAGAGGGCATTTAGTGCAGGAGGGTCACGGCAAGGTCATGGCGTCATATAAAGAGCCCGCAAACTTCCGTGCAGGAACAATCTCGATCGCAGGATAAAAGCTCTGTGTGATGAAGCCCATAGCCATCAGCAGGGGTGTTCCTAGGTTCTTAAAAGATCCAGGTTCTTAAAAGTTCTAGGGCACAGGCCCATGTCCGAGTCTAAGCGCACCTCTAATATATATCTATAAATATATATGTGCATGTGTGTGTGTGCGCACACGTGTGTGTGGTGTGCTTCCATGTGTGTATGTGGGTGTATAGATTACAGACAGACAGAGAGACATAAGAAGTGTGCACTGACCCCCCCCCCACACACACACATTCAGCTCAGACCCCAATTCAGCATTTGGAAAACATCCTGCTTCTGCTTGGATAAATTTCTAGTTGGTCCATTTCAGCTCAGCACCAAACCTGAGTCAACATTTGGAAAAATGTGTGTTTTTCCTTCCTGTTGACCACCTTGGGAAAAAAACCCAAAGAACTGTAACCTTTTTCTCTTGCTCAGAACTGGATAATTTCAGGAATAGGGATGTCAGAGAATTCCACCACGGATCTCAGTGAGGCCGAATGCCAGTGCATTTGGCCCCCCGAAATCCGTGGCGGAATGGAGCTCCCCGCCCCACCACCCTGTGAAAGGCGCACAAAATGGAGCACTTACCTGGTGCCGTTCGCACTGCTTTGCGAATGGCGTCTGCGTCTGCGGCCCGCATTCGCTTCCCCATTTTTGCCGTGATAGGCTACGTATACTTATGTAAATACTTACGTAAATACTTACGTAGCCTATCACGGCTAACACAGGGACGTCATTTGCGTCCCTGCGGAGGCCGTGATAGGCTACGTAAATGTTTACGTAGCCTATCACAGCAGAAAAACAGGAACACAAATGGCAGCCACTGTAGCCACCGCCATTTGCGTCCGCAGGCTCCGCACACCTGTGAATGCACCTGGCTGGTGGCTCCGCAGAGTTGCCGTGGAGTGGAGCTGGCTGGGTTAGGATTTCGGGGGGAGGTGCGGAGTACCTCCCCTGCACCGCGAATCACCCCTTCAAAAAGGTAAGTGACTTTCGCACATCCCTATTCAGGAATAGTAAACCCCCTAGAAGGGGATTACACCTGCCCAATGTCAGAAAAACAGGTGAAGAGTTATATTTTGATTGTCTTTTAAAGGGAATATTGCCAATAACATAACGGAACCGCCAATAACATTTTTTCCTTGGAAGAACTGGATAAAATGTTTAGGATTCATTGTCCCATCAGAGGAGATCGTGTCTGCCAAATTTCAGAATGATAGCCATGGGGGGGGGGGGGCAAGGGTAAGCCTGACATTTTGAGGTCTCCAGAAGAGGACATACTTCTCTCCCTATGTTCCTTGTGGGCCATTGTTCTGAAAATTACAGACAGCCTAGAGGTGTCCCTAAGTAACAAACCAGCAAAGTTTCAGAAGGATAGGTACAGCAGTTCATGTGGAAGGGGAGTTCTCCAATTTGGGGGAGGAAGTGATTTGCTTTCCCTTCCATTCACCCCTTCTCCAATAGTTTTTGGGTAAATTTGTATGAAAATGCACAGGTCATTAGAGGTGTCCCCCAGGCAAGAATCCTGCAAAGTTGCTGAAGGATATACATGCATTCTAATTTAGAATTACTAGAATTTATTTACATTCCACCAATGTTAGCAGCAGGGGAACATGGGTGGGAAGGTGCTATTGTACTCATGTCCTGCTTGTGGGTTTTCTATGGGCATCTGGTTGGTCACTGTGTGAACAGAATGCTGGACTAGCTGGTCTGATGCAGCACAGCTCTTCTTATGTTTTTAGATATAGAGTGCCTCTGAGCATATGCAGAATGCTTTTCTTTCACCACTGAACACTTACATTCCCCCCTACCAATTCTATTCCCCTCCATGCAACCATCCCTCATCCTACCATCCTCCAGCAACTCTTCATAAAAACAGGTGTCTTGTTTTGTGCAACTCTTCTCCTTGTTATGCACAAGCTCTCATTGTATCTTCTTCTCCATAACTTCATTTGTGCCAAGACTTCACCAGGAGCTTGGTAGTCCCATCGAGAGCATCTGGATTAAAATAAATGGAGCAAAGAAGGAACATGGTGGTTGGAATCTACTCCCAGCCACCCAATCAAGGAGAAGACGAGGATGAAGCTTTTGAAAAGTAAATTGCCAATGTTTCAAGGAAGCATGATGTAGTAGCAATGGGGGACTTCAATTTCCCTGATATTTGTTGGGGGAGAAATTCTGCAAAACATGCCCCCCCCGAAATTCCTGACTTGTGTTGCTGATAACTTTCTCCTACAGAAAGTGGACGAAGGAACTAGAGGAGCAGCTATCCTTTACTTGAGCCTAACCAACAGAGATGACTTAGTGGATAAAGTAGCAGTTATGGGAACTCTGGGGGAAAGTGACCACGTTATACTTGAGTTCTTGGTTCTAAAGAATAAAATGGAGGAGGAGGACTATGTATGCCACCTTGGGTTCCTTAAGGAGGAAAAAAAGCGGGATATAAATGTAATGAAGGAAGGAAGGAAGGAAGGAGGAAGGAAGGAAGGAAGCAAAAGCTGCATGTAGCCAAACATATACCCTGGATTTTAGGAAAGCCAATTTTAATAAACTCAGAACAATGATAAGTAAGGTCCCATGGCAAGCGACTCTAATGAGAAAAGAAGTCCAAGATGGATGGGGGTTTAAAAAAAAAGGAAATTCTAAAGGCACAATTACAAACAATTCCAACAAGAAAAAAAGGTGGAAGACAACAGAAGAAGCCAATGTGGCTTCACAAAAAGGTTAGAGATGACCAGAAAACAAAAAAGGACACATATAGGAAGTGGAAGGAAGGCCAAGCTACAAAGGAAGAGTACAGGCAGGTAGCACAGAATTGCAGGGATGGCATCAGGAATGCTAAAGCTGAGAATGAGCTGAGGTTAGCGAGGGATGCTAAAAGCAACAAAAAAGCTTTCTTCAGATACATGCATAGTAAAGACAGAGGAAAGAAATGGTGGTTCAGCTATTCAGTGAGGATGGCAAAATGATAACAGATGACAAAGAAAAGGCAGAAGTGTTCAATTCCAACTTTGGCTCAGTCTTCTTCCAAAAGAGGGACTATGACCCCCCTGGTAAAGGCAAAGTACAGGCTGAAAGGACAGGATTGCAGCTTGAGATGGATAAGCATATGGTCAAGGAACACCTAATTACTTTGAATGAGTTCAAACCTCCAGGGCCAGATGAATTGCATCCTAGAGTAATAAAGGAACTGGCAGAAGAACTCTCAGAACCGCTGTCTATTCCCTTTGAGCAATCATGGCGGACAGGTGAAGTACCAGGTGACTGGAGGAAGGCTAATGTTGTCCCTATCTTCAAAACGGCAAAAAGGAGGAACCTGGGAACTACAGACCAGTCAGTCTAACATCAATCCTTGGGAAAATTCTGGAGCAGATTATAAAGCATTCACTCTGTAAGCACCTTGACAACAATGCAGTGATTATTCGAAGCTAGGGCCACCATATTATAGCCGGTCAGAATATAGTAACCAATCACATCACATCTCATTTTCAAGTGCAAGACTATAAAAGCAAAAGGAAGATACTGGGTGTGGTCAATCCTGGCAGTGGGGGAACCCTTGCCAGCAGAAAACCATGAATGCACTATGGTTTGTCTTGTTTTCTTTTCCTATTTTAAACTTTGTCAACAAGTACCATGGTAGCATTTTCTTTCTATAATTGTCTTGCTTTTTGTTAATAAGGCTTTAAAATATAATCTATGATCATCTACTTATAAAGTAGCTGTGGTGCCTGTGTATGACTCAGTGCTTTGCAGTGTTAAGGCAACCACATCTCTCTGAACTCAAGTCAGATATACGCAGGAAGTAAGGGCCTGTTGCTAGCAGGGGGTCTGATTAATTAAATGTAGCATCCTTAAATAGTGAGGGAACTGAGAATTCTCTCTTTATGATCCCTAGACCCTCTCTCTCAGGAACAAAACAGACATTACTTTAAAGCCATATCTAGCAACTAGGTGTTTGTTTCCATTTTTACTCTAGGGTAGGCACAAGAGGCCTGATCTGAATCAGGACCTTAGCATGGGGTGATAGAGGGGCATTAACCCATTCCTCCTGCTATGGTCCCAATATGGATTGGGCCCATATGCCTATTCTAGAGTAATTTTTTTAAAAAATCAACAACACATAGCTGCTAGGTATGGATTTATGTCTGTTTTAGCCATATTCAGCTGCACATATTCAGTTGCACTACAGTTCCCTGGATTTAATGATGAGAGGGAAGTTCTGTTTAAACTAGTTTATGTTTATGGAGGATAGATGCTGTAAAGCAATTATAGGCAACTAGCAGCTGATGGTCCGCATGCAGCCCTCGGGGGTCTGTTCTGCATCCAACTGAGTGCGCTAGACATCCCTGAAGCTCCATCCACCATTGCTGATTTGCAGCCCCTAGCCCAGCCCAGCCCAGCCCAGCCCAGCCCAGCCCAAAACCTTTGTATTGTCAGAGCGGGTGATGGGAGGTTGGGGAGATGCTGCATGATTGGGATACAGAGATGACTCTCTAGTAGCAGCACTCAGCATTCTCAGCATATCTGCTACAGCATCATATGATGATCTAGCACAGGAGTGGGGAACTGTAAAGAATAGTAGGGTGTAAGGTAGACTGCTCTGCTGCATTCCTGTTCTGGAGTGGGAGTAAGGGGTAACAGAAGATGGCATTTCTTTTTAGTTAGAACTTTATTGTTCTATGATAGCAGATCATAAAGATCTGACTCTGGCCCGCTTGCACACTGGCTACCTATATGTTTCCGAGCTCAATTCAAGGTGCTGGTTTTAACCTGTAAAGTCCTACATGGCTTGGGATCGCAATACCTGACAGTATGCCTCTCCCAAAATGAACCTACTCGTATGCTACATTCAGCATCTAAGGTCCTCCTCTGACTGCCTCCTCCGAGGGAAGCTCAGAAGGTGGCAATGAGGCAGAGGGACTTCTCAGTGGTGGCCCACCACCTGTGGAAAGAGCTTCCCAATGAGGTCCGCCTGGTGCCAACACTGTTATCTTTTCAGCGCCAAGTTAAGACCTTTCCCTTTCCCCAGACATTTGGCAGCACATGATGAGTTTTAACCGGTCCTGGATGTGTCTTTAGTTATGACTGACTTGTTCAAAGCTGTTTTTAGTTCTATGTTATTTGTGTATATTGACTGTGTGCATTTATGTAAATGGCTTTTAAACTCTGTATATTGTATTTCAGTGTTATAACTTCTGTAAACCACCCAGAGAGCTTTGGCTATGGGGTGGTATAGAAATGTAATAAATAGTAGTAGTAGTAGTAGTAGTAGTAGTAGTAGTAATAGTAATAGATGGCAGGATCTGGCAAAGAAAATTTGCAACCGTGGGACACCTGGGAGGGAGGAAAACTGGAGTTATTTTAAGGCCACTGGCACCAGCCAGAACTCTTATCTTGACCCAGGGCCATAAACCATCGTGGCCTGCCAGGGAAAGTAGCTTCAGCTGGTGAACTGTGAAGATGTCATCTCTTCCTCCTTGGGTGATGGAGGGGGGATGGAGTTGGAGCAGTGAGTCTGAAATGGTATAAATGGGGGAAATTTCCAGCCTTTCGTCCATTGAAGTGAAGTTTTGACACCACCAGATGCAAAAACCTGAAACGATACCCTTGACCTCTGAACAGCTAATGAGCTTTTGGTTTTGGAGGCACTTCTTAAAGGCAACCAGTGATGGGAGTATGGTAGGTAGACACAGAACAAGGGAGGCTACACAGCTTTTCACCTGCTCTGCTCAGTTATGGAGCAGCAGAGCACGGCAGGTGCTGTTCCACAGAACACCTCCCACATTGCATTGTCTTGCCTTGGCTCAATATCGTTGCCCACACTTGTATTTCACTGCTCGGCACAGGTTCTCTCTTATTCTGGATGTGGGATATTTGGCTTCTGTGAGACTGTAAGTAGAATTGCATGGTGCTCTTTAGAGCAGCTTGCTGAGGGGAGAAGGCAGGGCGACAGACATAATCCAGCCAGAATGATATACAAGCTCAGCTTGAATGAAGTAAAGCCAGGAAGAAATGATTTAACTGTAGTCTTCTATAAAATATGTATCTGGAGGGAACCAAAAGATAAGGGGCATTTTTCAGAAACATTTTTAGAAGTATCAAAATGCACCCCCTTTTGGCAATTAGAGCAGAGATCAGTACAAAAGGGTCCAAATATGTTTTTCCCAGGGCCAGCCCAAGACATTTTGCTGCCTGAGGTGAAGAACAAGATGGTGCCCCTCCCATTCCATGTACAAAAGGTGACCAGACCGGGAGTGGGATTTCCCTTCAACCTTGGAGATGGGGCAGCCCCCTCCACTGAACCTAAGGGCAGTAGGCTCACTTAGGGGTTCAGGCTGCGTGGTACACACAGCTGTGTCTTCCAGTGCAGTCCTGCTGCTTCCTGCCCTCCAGTATCTGCTGATGAGGTGGATGCCTCCCTCTGTCTAATGGCAGAGCTGGCCCCGGTTTGTGAATTCAGAGTGAAAGCAATGCTGATCTGCAAATGCTCAACATCAGAGGCACTTTGCTCAAAATGCCAGAATTTCTGTAAGCTAAAGATAGCCACCCTGTGGGGGGCTGTGGGGAGGACATCTTCTTTTTCCCCAGTGCTGTCTCCCCCAAACCTTACCCTCCCAATGTCAACCTACAACAACCACCATGGCCAACTTGGATGAGGAGCTTGTTGGCTTGGGCAACATCGCTGAAATGCTTCTCCACAGCAAAGTGTTGTCCCATATGACAACTTCATAACCAAACTAGTGCTTTGGAGTGGAGAGGATTATGGTTTGGATTTTCTTTAATAGCTTCCAAGATGGTGTGGGGAGCTTTGATGCAAACTGAATACCTCATAGGGAGACAATGGAAGAAATCTGTGACACTCAGTGAACAAATTCCACAAATCCCAATTGCCTCCTAGTGGAAATACCAGCTTCAGATGAGGGATTTCCCTCAGGATCACAGGAAAAGAGGGAAGGTTTAAATACCCTCCCTGCCCTTGCCATGATCCTGATAATTATCAGACCCCTCAGCTGTTATTTGCATTTCTTAAAAACCTGGACATAAAATGCAAAGACACATTTAATATAACATGTAGTGGAGCTCCAAGATTGCCACTGTAGTGATGATAAAGTATAAAACAGAAATGCCCTTATTGTCCATGTGAGTAGGTACAGAACAGAATAAAATGCATCGGTTATATCCAACAATATAAAATGAATCGGTTATATGCATTAGCTGGAAAATTGTACAACTCAGCATTGTTTCACGAGCGGTTGCACAACTGGTAGCAAAAGAACTAGCACAGGTAGAACAAGCAAAACCTACTCTAATGAAGTCATAGTGAGTTGTGCGGTGTGTTGTGCAATGCCCTGTGGATCAGCTCATGCAACACTTTGTGGTACAACTTCCAGAACACCTTGTGCAATTGCTTGCAGAATGGCTAACGCAATGGCTTGCACACGTGGAATCAAATTATTGGATTTGACACTTGCACAAGAATGAAAATTGGGTTTTTGCAAATAACAAAGCCTTACTAGCACTAGCTTTGTGCTAGTGTAGGGGTGCACAACCTCAGGCCTGGGGGCCAAATCAGTCCTCCTGGGATCTCAATCTGGCCCTCCGGGGTTCCCCAGGTGACCACGCCCACTTTCCCCAAACACTGATTGTTTGGTGGTTTCCCAGCTTTGTGCAATTCTCTGCCTTCATTCTAAAATGCTGAAATGCCTCTCCTAAGGATTAGTTACTGGCGGTTAGGGATGTATGGATTTTGTAAAATCAGTTTTGTATGCCGTTTGTGGATGGTCAGGTGCCTTTTGTTCCATCATCTGTTCATTGATGGAATTGGACTTTTCCCAATTTCCCAAATTTGCGCAAATTTACACTTGTAAAAATATGCAAATCCCCCCAAATGCGCATTTTTGTGTTTTAGCCTATGGGGAAAATGCACTTTCAGCCAGTTTTTTTTTAATTTTATGTATTTTTTTATGATTAAATTTGTGTAAAATTCCAGAAAGTTAAAAAAACCAACCAACCAACCAACCAAACAAAAAAACAGTTCGCAAGTCTGGGGAATCTGTGTGATTCAGGAAAAGCTGGTCTGCTGTGGAATCGACAGGTCAGATTCACAGAAATCTGAAGTCATTTTATTCTGTTGTGGATTTCTCTGACATCCCTACTGGCAGTAAGAGCTTTAAGTCAAAAGATGCTGGTGTTTTGTGCTCTGCACCTTCTGCCTTTTGCACCACACCCTTTTTCTTTCAGCCCTGCCCACTATTGGAATACGGTCCCTGAAATCTTCTCTGAAATAGGATTTGGCCCTTGGGCTGAAAGAGGCTCTGCACCCCTGCCCCAGCAGAATAGCTCCATTGGATACATCCCAATATGCCCTTAGTATGTCTATGATAGCCAGATTTGTTAGAGCCATGTCACTGATAGTAAAGAGCAGTTGCTGCCTGGTGTGATTGATAATAGACCATGAAGAGACCCAGCCCAAATTCTCAGATGATGCATTCTCATGGCGACTATTCTTCAACCATGTTTCTACAGCTACGGCCAGAGATGAGTATCCAAATGGACCTTTCTACCAGTGCTGTGGTCTTCTTGATCCTCTCCTGCTGCCTCCAGAATGCAGAGATGGGCCAAGACTATGAATCCACCATCACAGTGCAAAATGGAGGGCCATGGGGCCATTGGGGGAGAAAAGCATTTTGTTCCAAGGGTCTTGCTTCTGGTTTTGCACTGAAGGTAAAACCTTCCCTGTATCCTGCTTTTCAGACACCTTTATGCTGAGTAGGTGTCCTAATTAGTTATCTCTGGAGTTTCTGCTCTTGTTGCTTCCCACAAATACCCTCCGAAATCCCAAAGGAACAGTGCACTAGTTAGTACGGTTTGTGAACTACAAAATAATTCTAGAAATTAGCAAAAATACGTCTACACTAAAAACATATATATTGGTTTTACATCACATTATGTAGCATGGATTCTTCCTATGCATCCTGGGAATTGTAGTTTGGGGCTACAGTGGGAAGCTCAGGACAGTACATGGGTCTTTTCATTTTCCTTTGCAGGATAATGATGGAACATAGGATGTTGCCTTATACCAAGTAAGACTATTGGTCCATTGTCTACACTGAGTGGTAGCAGTTCTCCAGGGTTTTGGACAGGAGTCTTTCCAATAATTAAAGCTAGACCTTTTCTATGCAAAGCACTTGCTCTACCACTGCATCACAGCCCTTCTGTGGTGGTGACGGGAAACACTGGAGCCTTACATTGCCGTTTGTGAACATGTCGTCACTTAGAACAAGGGTGCAAACTATATGGCCTGTGGGCCACAGGTGGTCCTCCAAACTGTGTCTGGTGGTTCTTGAGATCCCCAGCATTTGCTGCCACTGAAAAAAGGGAGGATAAACACTCTAGGAATGGGCTCTATGGTTCCTGCCACAGAAGCCTTGTTCCTTGATTGAAGTTCCTGCCTGCTTCCAAGGACACCTTAAGGATGTTCTAGGAATAAGGTTTCAGTTTCATGAACCATACTGCCCATTCCTAGAGCATTTTTTCCTTCTGTTTGGGGAGCTATTTTAATGTCTTCACAGTTTCATTGAGCCTCTGATCACACAGTTCTGACATCACTCACAGAAACAAAGCAGTTGCATATAAAAGAATAAGAGAGGGCGGGGTGAGGGTGGGGGAAGCCACCACCTCTGATTGTCATGATAAGACACCCTTCCTGGAAATGTCTAGAATTTCTCCCATGTTCCCAGAAGAAACTGTTGAAATGTCATCCCATTTTCACAGGCTGAGAATGTGCCACCCCACCCCAGCAAACACCCAATGTAGCCCTTGGGGCCAAAAGAATTGTACACCCCTGACTGAGAAGGAATGGCAGGAAAGGGGTATTAGCCAGCACAGGAAATACAACCTACAAAGCAAAATCAGTGCAGGGTCTGAAAGTCCAACAAGCTCAAAACACGCCAGGCTACCATGTCAAGCCTCCAGCACGTAAACAACCAGTTCCAGGGCAGGGTGGTGGTGGAAGGAGAATTACAGTGATTACTTCCTAAAATTGTCTTCTTATTTTGACTTACTGGAATCAACACTATTCTTCAACACAATTCAGAATCTTCTCAAAATCTCTCCCCACCCCCAGTTCCCAAAATGTTCACTTTCCTCTGTTTGAATTTATCTGTGTTTTAAAATATTTTCCTACATAATTATGTTTATATGGCTTGTTTTATGAGTTTGTAAAATTAAATACCATTAAAGCCAAAGAGGATGTGAGTCCCTCTGCAGTGTTTGATCTAGGCTGGTTACTATAATGCTGTTGAATCTAGGGATGTCGGAGAAATCTGCAATGGAACCAAATGAGTTCGGATTTTGATTAATCCAACTGGCAGATCCTGCAGTGGACCAACTTTTCCTCTGTCAGGCAGATTCCGCCAACGTGCAGACCGCTTTTCTAACTTTCCCAATTTTCTGCAAATTTCGTTATTAAAAAAATATGCCCCCCCCCCAAATTAAAAACCAGCCAAAAATGTGTATTTCCATATAGGCTAAAGCATGCAAACGCATATTTCAGGGAATTTTGCGCATTTGGGGGGATTTGCACATTTTTGCACGTGCATATTTGTGCAAATGTGCATTTGCGCAATTTAGGGAACTAAAAAAATTCTAGTCTGTTGATGGGTGGACTGTGGAATGAAAGACTCCTGACAATCCACGAAACACAGATGGAATGGATTTTACACAATCCGTAATCCCTAGTTGAATCCATTCTACAGTTCTGTGTAAATAGGTAATTCTCAATGAAATGTCTTCTTAGTTCTTACTCATGCATGACTGTGGGAGGTCTTGTAGCCTGAGGAGAATTTACCCCAGTATCCTTCCATTCTGATGCATAGCTTTACCATGGCCTTTCTCTCTGCTTCACCAGGTGGAGCCATATCAAGGTGGTGAAAAGGGGAAAGATGATACATCCCTGAATGGCATTCGCTTATCCTGTAAAGATGGTTCGTTTATTTCATCTGCCGTTGGGAAGTGAGTAGCACTTTGCTTTTGAACTACCATCACTGTTTAGGCCTAGCAAGAGTTGTGTCCCCCATGCCAATCTTCTTACTCTTTGTTAGGGTGGCCACTTATGCACTGACAAAAAAGAACAGCATCGCTCAAAAGGAGGACAAAAGAGGCCACTAATTAGCATAACATTTTCATATGCACATTTATACATATAGGTGCAAATTCAGAAACAGTAACTATACTTGAAATAGAAATACAGTTCATCTTACCATTGTGGGGAAGACTATGACCAGATAACCAGGGTGCCTGTCTGTTGTCCAGGGGCTAATTGTTGATGGACAACTTCAAGGCCCCTGCTGCTCTCCCTCTTTAGAGTTCGTTGGCTTTAAACCAGATTTGGACTGGGCAGCCCATCAAACAGAGGACAGTTTCAAACAGAGGACTGTCCTCTTCCAGGTCTTCCAAAATAGAGGACTGTTCCCTGTAAAGTAGGACACCTGGCTACCCTATATTGTGTTCATTAGCAGCAACTGGAATGGGGAGGGGGGGTTCCAATATTATTATGGTTGGGAGTGGCATGTCTCTTCAGAGCACTTATCATCTACAAACCACACTCCTGGGCAGAGCCTACTTCCTCTGAACTGACATGCCAGCCACCAACCATAGTCCTTACAACCTGTGGGAAAATCCAACATCTGGAAGCAGCCTTAGGCGCCATCAGCTCCAGTGAAATACACTTTGGTCTGTATTCCTATTATCTGTGTAAGAACTGACCTAGTATGACCTAGCAAACTGGAAATACCTCCACTTCACATTTTTTGCTCTTATTAAGAATTAAAATAAATGAGGTGGAATGCTACATATTCCACCTTTGAATGGATCTGTGATCTGTAATGAATCCTCCACCCTGATATAGATATAGATATATATAGATATATATAGGCATAGGACTGACTATACTTCTTAATATGGAGAAGTGGATTTCTTTGTCCATGTAAGAAAAAAACTCAACCTCTGGAGAGATAATAATAATCCAAATCTTATATTATTCTCACCTGTGTTGTTGTTCAGTCGTTCAGTCGTGTCCAACTCTTCGTGACCCCATGGACCATAGCACGCCAGGCCTTCCTGTCCTCCGCTCTCTGCTGGAGTGTGCTCAAATGCATATTCATTGCATCGGTGATGCTATCTAGCCATCTCATCCTCTGCCGTCCCCTTCTCCTTTTGCCTTCAATCTTTCCCAGAATCAGGGTCTTTTCCAGGGAGTTTTCTCTTTGCATTAGGTGGCCAAAATATTGGAGCTTCAGCTTCAGTATCTGTCCTTCCAATGAGCACTCAGGGTTGATTTCCTTTAGGATGGACTGATTTGACCTCCTTGCAGTCCAGGGGACTTTTAAGAGACTTCTCCAGCACCACAGTTCGAAAGCATCAATTCTTTGGCGCTCAGCCTTCCTTATAGTCCAGCTCCACCTTAGTGCTATTTTATTTTCCATTTAGACCTCTCTCTCTCTCTCTTTCACACACACACACACCATTCCAAGGAAGCAAAGCTACGGACAAATGCTATGCTTCTGTTAGAGGCTACTGGACTGGTGATATTTAAAGCCCTAAGTGGCTTGGCACCTCGATATTTCAGGGAGTGCCTCTCCCTATGTATGCCAGCCCGAGGAATGAGATGTTTTGTAGGGGCTCTCCTGTATGTCCCACCAGTGCGAGACATACACTATGGTGGGACATGGGAGAGGTCCTGCTTTACTGTGGCACTGTGCTTGTGGAATGCCCTCCCCTTGGAGGCCCGATTGGCGCAGATGTTGATTTTGTTTCGGCGCCGAGTTAAACATGGCTTTTCACCAAAGCCTTTGAGGGCTAACTGAATTCCCTAAAGTTACACATTGTTTTAATGTTCTATTGTTTTAGATTTTCTAATTGGTATTAGTTTGCTTAATGGTTTAATATGCTTTTAACTGTTTGAATTGTTTTATACTGTTAACATTGATTTTATCTATATGCCACCCTGAGATCTTAATGATATAGGGCAGGATACAAATGTTTTAAGTAAATAAATAAACAATTCAGCACTGTAGTTCATACATTGTTCATGATTCTGTGGTTTCAGGAATTATACGAACAGCTGAGATAAAAATCTGAATATATTTCCTCAAGCTAACCCCATTGTCTTCCTTGGCAGGTGGGGTGCTTGGACTGAGATTCATTATTGTCCTGCATCACAGAAACTGATAGCCTTTGCTCTGAGAGTTGAAACACCCCAGGGGCTTGGGGACGACACAGGAGCCAACAATATCGAGTTCCTGTGTACCGATAAGTCTACGCTCACAGGCAACTCACATGAATGGGGTAATTTTGGCCCATGGAGCCCTCACTGTAATCCCGATACTGCTATATGTGGCCTCCAGACAAAGGTGGAGGTTCCACAAGGAATTGATGATGATACAGGATTGAATGATGTGAAGTTCTTCTGCTGTAAGGACTGGTGATATAACAACCAGTATTTATGTGGGTTTCCTAAACATGAATTTATCCAGCATTAAATCTTACCTTTGAATGTGTATGCCTTTCTTTAAACATCAGAATCACTTAACTGAATTTATCACCTCTGGATGTGAAGAGGGCCCAAGAATTAAAGAAAAGAGCAACAAGGCATAACCGTTGGGGATGAACAACCCCTTTGGCCCCAAGGGCTGCTTTGGGTGTCTGCCAGGGTGGCTGATAAGGAGATCTGTGTCTGCACACACCCCTCCCCCCTCTCTCTCTCACACACACACACACCACTCACGTACATTGAAAGCCACCCCCACCAAAAAGAGAAAGAAACTCTAGGAATGAGCTCTATAGTTTGTGCCATAGACATTTCATTCCTAGGGTATCCCCAGAATGCCCTAGGATGTACCAGGGACATTAGGAATGAGCTTCTATGGCAGGAATCATAGAACCTGTTCCTAAAGTACCCCCCCTCCCATTTCAGCAGCAGCAAAAGATACTGCCTGGCAGCCACCAGACAAGGCTTGTGGGGCCACCTGCAGGGTACACTTTGTGCAGCCCTGATGGAGACCATGATTGACAGATACAGAGACAGCATGCCAGGTCATGTCCTTTAGCTCCTCAAGCATTTAGAGCATAGCTGCAGAATGTTTTTCACCCCAAAGGCCACACTCCACTACAGGTAATCTTTCAGGGGCCACGTGCCAGCAGTGGGTGGGGCCAAAGCTACACACACAGCCCATCCACACACATCTGTCCAAGTAGGCAGGCTGGTACTGCAGCCTAGATGGCACCCTCACAGGACAAAGTCTTCCAGGCTTGTCATAGAAACAGAGCGCTGGTGGCGCAGGGGTTAGAGTGCAAGACCGTGGCCGCTAGGAGCCCAGGGTACAAGCATAGGTGCTATGTATGTAACAGTTGCGGAGTACGAGTGCAGACCCTGTGCAACTTTACACAGTTAGAACTGTTCCTATGTTGCTCTCAGTGGGCAGAGATGACAAGGCACAACCTTGCTCCCTTCCAGGTCTTGACTGAACGTTTGGACCGGAATTTGAGAAAGACAGCTTCTGTGTATTACTATAAACTAAACCTCTCACTGCCAACCAAAACATTCTTATCTTTGGACATTTCCACGAGATATAGCTGAAGTCTCCAGTTAGCCTACATTCTTTCCAGCACTTCAGAGACTTCTTCTTATACACATTATATACATCAAGGGTGGGCAGAAGGTGGATTGGGATCTCCTGTTAGATCTCTGGGTGATTTATACTAAATTGGCAAGGGCTTCTGACTACGAAGTGTTTAACAATGGCAAGAACAAAGTGACTCCCTTTGATGCCCCAAACTAGACAGCTGAAATGAAGAAAGCTTGGGGGTAAACAGGAATGAATTTTTGTGAGGAACCACTGTGAGTTCCATTCGGTTCCGGTACTCAAAACAAATGTCTGGATTCCGATTTCTTTCATCCTGACTATGTGTTGTTTGCAGCAGGCTCTGGCTGGTGGATCTCAGGGTTCTAGTAAAAACAGAAAGTAGGTCCCTGAAGTCTGAAGAGGGTTCATCCCTGTCTTATATAAATTGAGTGGAGTTAGGGCTGGATCACACAATTGCTAGATGGAAAATTCATATGTGCAAGTGCACATTCCCATATGGTTTACACATACTGCATGATGAGGGCATGCATCTGATTCCCAGAATCCTCTCCCATTAAGAAATAAACCAGTTGTAGGGCTGTGGAAATGGATGGGATGTGTACGCCCTGCACCGCATGTAATTTTTTTTTACACATAGTGAAGGAATGAAAGAGTCTGATACCCTTCCAGCCAGTGGTTGTGTGAACCATTCACTAAGAGTGTCTGTATTAGTTAACATTCCTTTTATTTAAATGTGGTACATATAGTGAAGCAAGAGCACCTTATTCCAAATTTCTTTCCAAACTCAGAAGATACATGGACGAGGCAGAGCCAGTTCTCAAAGAACCTGGCAATAATCTACCGAAGAATTCAATAAATGTTATTGTTTTATTGACCAATCATTTATTCATGTATTTTTATTTATTATGAAATTGATCATGCACGGAAAGATATCCGAGTGGTGTACAATAAATTAACCGCAAATTACAAAAAGTTACAGTAAAAGCAAATAGATAAATAAAACAGTGGCGGGGATTTACTCATCAGTCAGGAAATGCTTGCCTGGAAAGAAAAGCCTTCAACAAATTCTGAAAAGAGGACTTCCGGTCGGAGCCAATGTTGCCGCAGGGTCTCCGCAGGACACTATCTCAAACAGCTTTTTAAAAGGTTGGAAAACCTTTTTATCTCTCCCCTGGAATTAAAAGGGGAGGCGGGAGCAGCTCTGGATGAAGTTTTGGAAGAAGAGCTCTCTCGGCGTGGTAGCAGGGGGGCTGTACTCCGGGGCTAGCCTGCCAGAGCTTAATCATCGCTCAAAGCTGATTGAACCTCCTAATTAATTAGGAGAAACTAGGGCTGATGTGCTCCATTGTAGTTTTTGGATTAAGAAACACCAACAACATCTGAGGAATGGATTAAGAAATATCAATCATATTTGAGGACTTGCAAGATTTGTTTGAAGAGAAGGATGACTACACTAAGGCAAAAAAAAAGGATCTCTGCCCCCCCCACCTCCCTTGGCAAAGGCTTCAAGAAGTGGAGATACAGAGGAGTTACTTGCTTTGATAAAAACGTTGTCCTTGCAATTTGCGGAACAGGCTAAGAGGCTGGATACCATCCAAAATTCCATCACTGCCCTGCAAGGGGCTGTGGATTTAATTAACACTTCTTGGCAAAAAATGGAGGCGAAGGTTAACGAGTTGCAAGATTGGCTGGCAGGGAATGAAACTACGTCACAAGTTTTTTTCAACAATTTTTCTGTCAGAATTTCTCAACTGGAGGCATTAGTGCACAGGGCAAATGTACATATTATTGGTAATAAATATTTACCTACTGATGTAAATCTGTCTCCTTTTGCAGATAAGTTCCTGCATGAGATACTCCCTGTGCCATCTGATTATTCATTTGATATTGAGCAGGTATTCTGTGTGTCAAATGACAAAGGGACTGGTTATACGATTATAGTCCAAATTTCCAAGAATCTCCACAAAAAATTATATCCTGCGTTTGGCAAGAGAGGCTGGAAACCTTTTTTGAAACCAAGATAAAGTTATGCTATTTCCGGATTACATCAAAGAAATTGCTGATAAAAGAAGGCAATTTACCAAGGCGAAAAATATGGCAAAACAAATGAACTTACCATATCACTTAAAATATCCTGCTACATTTTGCATTTTTTCTGAAGGTCAGATGAAGAAGTTTCTAAATCATGAAATGGCGGAGGCGTGGCTAAATGGAAAATCGCGTGAGATTTCTGTTCCAGCACCATGGAATCTACAAACATGTTTTGCTAACTATGTTTAGTCTGGAAGATACAGGCTAGGCCAGAGATGTCCCCCCCCCCCTCTTATTTTTCCTCTCTTTTTCTTTTTTCTTTAAATCCTTCATGATATACTGTAAAATGTATACACTCATTTATATATCTAGGACAAAATATATTAGTGATTGCTGTGAGGTTGAAGCTTTATTATTATATAACATTATAAAATTTATTAGTGATTTGTTATTATTATTATTATGTATCCTTTTAATCCTAAAGGAAATCAACCCTGAGTGCTCATTGGAAGGACAGATACTGAAGCTGAAGCTCAAATATTTTGGCCACCTAACGCGAAGAGAAAACTCTCTGGAAAAGACCCTGATGCTGGGAAAGACTGAAGGCAAAAGGAGAAGGGGACGGCAGAGGATGAGATGGCTAGATAGCATCACCGATGCAATAAATATGAACTTGAGCACGCTCCAGGAGAGAGCGCAGGACAGGAAGGCCTGGCGTGCTATGGTCCATGGGGTCACAAAGAGTCGGACACGACTGAACAACAACAACAATCCTTTTAAATCTCCTTTTTTAATTATTATTACCATTATTACTGGTTAGTAAGATCTTTGGCTGGTTAAATTGTTAAGCTTTATTACTACATGTTAGCTGAAGGGCAAGATATGGTTACTGGAAATGAATTGTAGGCCTGCTTCCTTACTATAAGACTGATGATACGATATTGAAATGTTAGGTTGATTATTTATGCTGTACTGAATTGTAATATTGCCAATGTTATAGGTATAATTTTTAAGCAGAATGGGATTTGAAGTTTCTGTGTAATGGAGTTTAAATTTAATTTCTTTAAATAATCCTTTATATTTTTTTCATCCCCCCCCCCCTTCCTTCTCCTTCTTCGGTTTTCTCTTTCTTTTCTGTTATTGCTGTGTCCTCTTAAGAATACTGTATTGTTGGGAAATTGTAATTATTGATTAGGTTGTTGGTATTATTTCATTTATAAAGTTAAAAAATAGAATCCAAAGTATTTAAAAAAAAATTCTGAGAAGAAAGTAATGTAGATGCCTGCAGTGGGAAGGGCATTCCAGAGGGTGGGAGCCACCACATTAAAGGACCTGTTCCTGGTGGTTTCCAAGCAGTTCTCTACCCAGTCACCAGGAATGCCTCTTCAGAGAATCTCAGTGATTGGGCAGGATGGGAAGGCATGTCCTCAAGTAACCTGGTTCCACATTTTCATTGTTTTATAGACTAATACAAGAACCTTAAACCTGGCCCAGAAAGCAGATGCTCAGCCAGTGCAGAGTCTTGAGGTTACCAGCACCTACACCACCATGGCCAGGCTATTCTCAACCAGGAGTGGTTGTAGATGGCATACCAGACAAAGCTTGAAAAAAGCACTTTGAGCCACTGAGGTCATTTGAGTCTCCAGTGACAATGATGGATGTAGAAGTACCCCCAGAGTACAAACCTACTCCTTTAGAGGTAGCGCAACCCCATCTAGAACAGGTAACAGGACTATATCCTGGAAACAGGAATCACTCACCCACAGGGTCTCCATATTACCAGGATTCAAAATCAGTTTATTGGCCTTTATCATTGGCCCATGACTGAGACCAGACACCAGGCAAGGACTTGCACAACCGCACCTGATGCTGTGTATTATAAGCATACTGATGACACTTTGCTCCAAAACCCCTAGTGACCACTCCCTTTGTATACGTGTTATATAACATTGGAGACAACATTACACCCTGTGGGACCCCACAGCTCAAGAGCCAGGGGGTCAAAGAATAGTCATCCAATGTCGCTTTCTGAAACCAACCCCATGGGTAAGAGCAGAACCACTGAAGTACAGTGCCTCCAACACCCAAAGTGTGAAGCTAGTCCAGAAGGACACGATTGTTGATAGTATAAAAAGCTGTAGTATAAAAAGAGAGACTGAGTAGAATCAACAGGGTCATACTCTTTCTGTCTGTTAGGATGACCAGGGCTGATTCAGTCCCATAACCAGGCCAGAAACCCAACTGGAATTTGTCTACATAATTCATCCTCCAAGAGTGTCTTTCACTGGCCTGCCACCACCCTCTTGAGAACCTCAGACAAAAAAGGGGTACTAGCAACCAGACAATAGTTATCCAAAGTCACAGAGCTGAGAGCAGGTTTCCTAAGGAATGGTCATACTACTGCTTTCTTAAGCGCAGCAGACACCACTGTTTCTTGTAAGGACACATTTACCACACCCTGGTCCTACCCAGTCATGATCTCTGCAATATGCTAGTAATAACTGATATTAAATCTTGAAACTATAAACAACTGAGAAGTCTCTGATGTCTATATCCTCCTTTTCTTTTACCCTACTGTAACTAAACCCACTTGCCCAACTAACTCTACTATTTGCCATCACACTGTACGGGTGTAGCTCTGTGGGACAGCACATGTTTTGCATGTAGAACGGGGGTGGAGAACCTTTTTTTCCAGCCGATGTCCTCATTACCTCAGGTGAAAACTGTGGAGTCTGAATTCCAGCACTGGGCATCACCAGATCCAAGAACGGGCAGATATATTGATGTGGCTGTTATGTTTGTTTAGTCTGCAATGGGAAAAAAGGATATTTGCATTGAGAAATTCTCCTTCTCCAGCTTGGGCAAGATTTCCTTCATTAACTTTGTAGCTGAGGGACAGAGTAAGTAATATCAACAACCCTTAGCACAGCCACTGAGGGAGTGTGGTCTGAGGAAATAGGTGTGGTCTGGGGAGACGGGTTGTGACCTCAGAGAATTCAGAGGGCTGCATTTTAATGAGCTGTTCAAAATAAGTCAACTCTTATATAAGAAGTTACTTTAAGAGATGAAGGAGAAAAATAAATTATTTACTTGCAAATGCCAATATAAGGCTTTTGTAATAGTTTGAGACTGAATACAATTCAGCGTATTGTATTTGATCCCAAACATTATGGCTTTAATTAGCGAATGAAGCATGTGTGGAAATGTATTATAACTCATTATAATTTAAATTCATATGAAAGAAAATTTACATTGGCATCTGTATTGTACTAACAAATATCAATGGGCACTTTGCTAGGACTAGATGAAAAAGTATTGAAATTGTGGCAAATTCCCAATATTATTGAAACTGACGTCCAATTATAGGAATATGTTGGAAAGTATTTCATGAAAGATTAATTCATTCATTTATTCATTCATTTTTAAGGAAGATAGGCTTTATTGGTGTTGCACTGTAATGCTAAAGTTAGTGATTGAACCACAAGAAATACCTTATTTTCCTCAATTTCTTGTGTATTATGAAACTTCATTGAAAAAGTGAAACAATACAAGACATTGTTTGTTGTTAACTAGCAAAATGGATAATGTGTTGAGAGAGTACACTTGCATATTGCAGGGCCCCAAGGGGGCTGCAATACATCTCTCTGACCAGCTCTGCACGATTGCTGCAGCTTGTAGTAGTTTATTTAAGCCACAATGAGCCGTGGTGCCCATGGGCACCATCCTGAATATTCAAGACACGGCTTGTCCTATTGTCTGAACCCAGAGACTGGGTTGTTTAACCCTTGCAGAACCCATGGCCTGTTTTAGGGTTATGTGATGATTCTTTAACCCTCACATAACCCACAGTCCCCAGGTTCAGATGACACAACGAGCTGCAGCTGTAGGTTGAATATTCAAAATGGCGGCATGCAAGCGCTGCAACCCACTGTGGCTTAAATAAGCCATGGTGGGCTGTTTGATCATGCGAACTAGCCCAACATGTGTTACATTTGGAAATATTACACAACCTATATGGATTCCTGCCAGTTAGATCCCATCCACCCAGTGTTAGGGTTAAAGAGCAAGCGTTATCCTTAGTGCAACAGTGACCATGAGTGTTTTACTTTTCCACATAGGAGTGATTGACAACCATTCACTTATTTAGCAGACATCACTGGGCAGAGTGTGAAACCTCCTCCATGCCTTATCTATAGAGAAGCATGCCTGCTCCTTTCTGCATTAGTTCCAGCTCTTCAACTTCATAGCCTTATCTTGGATTCTGTTTTGGGGACATGCTGGAGTCTGATAAATTTCAGGTCCAAATTTTAAAGGACCCTTGGGCAAGATGCCCTCAGTGGGCCCTCCCCCTGAATGTACCCACCTTCTTGTCACTGTCACCACTGCCCATTTGCTTGTCTCCGGCCACAATCTACACCATTGCCCTGAAGGAGAAGGCAAGGCAAATGGGGACCGCTGCTCCTTCTCCTTGCTCTTGTGGCAGCTTTCATGCTTGGATCAGGCAGGTGAGTAGATAACAACAGCAAAGGTGAGGAAGGCCTGGGACCTCTATGGGCCAACAGTGGGAAACCCATTGGACTATGGACCTGCCATATTCCACAGTCATCCTGGAAGGGCAACTCTAGCTGGAGGAGACCCCAGAGGAGGATCCTGTGACTGATTCTAGTGGCTGTGAGGTTCGGGGCAGTCGGAGGATGCTGATAGCCCTCCAGAGACCACCACCAGGAGCAATACCCCACTCCAGGTGGCTGTGGCACTGAGAGAAGCAAAGCTGGTCCCATTACCCTGGTCCAAGCCCACCAAGGTCAAACCCAGGAACAAAGACAGGGGTGTGTCCAGACAGAAGCCTAGAGCCAAAGCTGCAGTGCCACAAAGATCCTTGAGCCCTACTCGTAAGGAGGGAGCATGCTCTGGATCGAGGCCCTAATGATAAGCCAAGAAGGGGGTGGCGCTGGCGCATCAGTTGGAGCTTAGCTTTTGCTGAAGCAACAGTTCTCTTACTTTGCTCTCTAGCTCCCCTACTAACCTGATCTTTCTGATCCTTGAACCACAAGGTTTAAGGTAAGGCAAGAATTGACCTTCATGGCACGGATGGCATGGCTTCACCAGGTGCCCAGTAATGCTGACCCTTGGTGGTGGCTCTGAGTCTGATGGCATATTGGAAACTGGGTCTGTATATAGATACAGTTCTCTAGCTATGATAGTGACTATCACCAGACAGTCTTGTTTAAAGCTCCCAGCATATGCTGGCTCTCTGTGAGATGAAATTCTAATCTTTGAAGATTAACAGTCATCTGTGGGAAGACCTATACACTGAGATTTTTACAGAAAAGGGCAACTAAAATTATCAAGGGGCTGGAACATCTCCCCTATGAGGGAAGGTTACAACAGCTGGGATTGTTTAGCTTGGGAAAAAAAGGCGGGTAAGGGGAGACATGATGGAGGTGTACAAAGTTATGCATGGTGTGCAGAATGTGGATAAGGAGACATTTTTCTCCCTCTCTCAAAATACTAGAACCCGGGGTCAAAGCTGACTGGTGGGAGATTCAGGACAGATAAAAGGAAGTCCTTCTTCACACAGCGCATAGTTAAACCATGGAATTCGCTACCACAAGATGTAGTGATCGCAACCAACTTTGATTGCTTTAAAAGGGGGTTAGACAAATTCCTGGATGAGAAATCTATGAATGTCTACTAGGCTTGATGGCTATGTGCTATCTCCAGTACCCAAGGCGGTATACACACCAGTTGCTGGGGAACATGGGCAGGAGGGTGCTGTTGTGCTTGTGTCCTGCTTGTGGTTTCCTGGTCAACAGCTGCTGTACTAGATGGACCCTTGGTCTGATCCAGCATGGCTGTTCTGATGTTCTTCTTACCACCACATGAACCAACTGTTACAGGTCTCCTGAACCTATCCTGTACATAGGCTGTATAGTAAGACTCATAATAATATTGACAGAAAAAGAAGGGGGATTCTTTCTCTATTTCACATACATCCTAAAGGCTTGTATGAATGCTAAAGAACTTGAGCCACGATCCATCTTAGCATGGGCTCTGAACTCAAATAATGTGAGGGTATCTTGGAAGTGCCCATTCCTGCTAATGGCCTGATGCAATGTAATGTATATAGCGGGGGCTCAATGGACCCACACCTGATGCAATGTAATGTGGGAGGAGGGAAGATTCCACTGATCTCTTTGCATGTAGGCACTGTGTGTGTGCTAGGACAGATAGTGCCCTTCGTTCTGATTGGAGATAGGAACGTAGCCCTATTAAAAATAAAAGTTTTGAAAAGTTCAAAGCTGTTTTTCACCTAGAAGTTTTTTCCTTATATAACTACAATTTAATCAGACAATGTTCCTGCATTGCAATTCATTTCTTTCCCCCCAAAATGTTTAATCTCTGCTTTTTCTTAAGTTCCCTGGCCTTTTCTCTTTTTACTTTAAAAGAATTATTTATAAAATATTGTACAATTGTTGGATTGTAAGCTTTCAGGCAGGGCTTTTTCTTTTCTTTCAACTTTTTATACTATTGTAACTTTGTGTTATTAATTAGAATGTCCCCCTCACATAGGCCTTGCAGTAGTTCCACACAACTCCGAGATCAATATACCTAGTAACTTTATCCTGAAAAGGATTTTGGAATTCCAAGTTTACTTTATTAATGATCGACTTACCCTGCACACACAAAAAATTGTTTCCACATTCTGCCCACCCACCCTACTCAGGAGACCAATCTAAGCAGACTTCAGTACAATCACAACATATTATATTTCCACTTCTTGCCTGAGCTGAACAATGAACCAGATCATTTGAAATTAAAAAGGAATTGATCCTGAAATAAGATTTGTGTGGGCAGGAAGAGAATGAACAATTCCCACTTGTAGGATTCCTGCATCTTCAGATATCAGTCAAGTACAAATTGTCCAGCCATTTCCTATTTGCTTTTGGCAATGACAATAAAGCTTGCCTAGAAACATTCAATTTGTGGTGAAGAATTTCATTAAAATTGACCAATAGATAAATAATTTTAAGAAAATTAAGTCCAAGTCGTTGACCCATAGAACACTTCAAACAAAACCTACTGTAAGAAGCACGTAAACTAGAGTTGCTGTATGTATACACTGTTTCATACAAGGAACATTAGGAGGTCTCAGGCTAGCTGTATTTGGAGACTAGCAAAAACATGACTAGAAAAAAGCAGAACACAAGAAGACAGGCCTACAACTCTCTGATAGGTATGGCACACACACATACTACACACAGATCTAAGAAACAGGAAATTGCCTGTTAAAGAAATAACAGAGCATTGAGAAAATGTCATCATCAAATTGTTGAAGTCCAATGTTCAGTACCGGCCAAGAAATGTTGCTAAAGCGGAGCCCAAATGGCATCCCCCACTAGAGCCAACATTGTAAGTTGTGCTGTGCCATTCACACCAATTTCTGCCTTTATCTACCCTGCTTTATCTACTCCCCCATGGTGCTGTCCCAAACAGGTTGCTTCATCCTGCTGCATGGTAGCATCATCCTTGCTAGCATTGTATGAGTCGTCCTCCCATGTTTTTTCACACCTGATAGTGATTCTCTCCCCAACAATAAAACAGAACTACAACTACAACAACACCCTCATTGTAGGTTACACCCTTTTATTGCCTCAGGGCTGGGAGAGTTGTGATGAATTGCCGCAATGTCAATTTCTGGTCCCACGGTAGGGGTGGGACTTTACTGATTTCCTTCTGTAATCTCACTTTCCCCGCCAGCTGTCCCTTTTGTGGCAGGAACTCTGGGATCAGGGTTCAAACTATAGTGGTGTCCCATCTCAAACAAGCAGCTTGTTCTTATTGGGAGCCCTGCCAGCAGAGTAGCTAACTAAGACAGCTGCTTCAAGGCTGCTGCTTCTAATTGATGCTACTAAGACACACAACTGAAAGTGGTTCGTCAGCCTGTCCAAAATTACATGTGGAGCAGAACTCCGAGTACAGCGTCCAACCAAGGATAAAGCAAAGGCAAAGTCAGGATCAGTCTGAAGTCATACACAAAGTCCAATTTCAAACCCAGGAGTTTAGGAACATAACACAGACACAGTTACTGGAAGCAAGAAGGGACATTGTTTCTACCAACTGCTTGGCCTGCCTCATAGCCTTTTATCCAGGCCCCAGCCTGGGGACACGCCCAACTCTCAGCTGCAACTCATTAGAGAGCTTTCCAATGAAACTGGCTATATAAAGAAGGCCTCACAGAGCCAAATCCCTTGACTGCAGTCTGATGCTTCCTTTAAGATGCTAGACTGTTCTCTGAGCTTCATACATTGTCATTCATGGGAGCTAAGTGGTCACACTATCTCTGGCTCAGAATCTGAACTGTCCTGAAAGGTGGCCCCCAATGGCCATTCCAGATGGCCTGCCTCCTCTTCAGCTGCACATCTGACACCCTCCTAAGATGCTGCCTTTGGATCATTCTCAGGGAAAGAAGAGTCCTTGAACTCAGGTAGGCCAAGCTCCTCCTCAGAGGAGGACTTCCCAAGGTGGGGGCATGGCAAGTAGGGAGGAAGAATGCCAGGGCCAGAAAATAGCATGAACCCAAAGTTGGATGTAGAAGGAAAACCAGAATGAAAAAAAGGATAAATTTCACAAGGGAAATGAGATGAAACAAGAGGAATAACTCAGATAAGTATACAATTTAAAGCTTTGTTTTTGTTTTTAAGAAAGAGGGCATGGAGTTCAATAAAATAGTGTCAGGGTGGACACTGAGCCCATAGAATCCCAGAGCAGTTCTGATTCTGAGGAAGAGCAGTCGCTCCTGGGAGAGGCGCGCGCTCCGCTTTCCCAGGGCCCACAGCTGGCGGAGATTCCTCCCACCAGCATTCCTAGACTTAAAAGCAGTCCAGGGAATGACAGAGCAGAGATAGCAGACTTAGTGGATGCGCGGCGCAGATGCAGAGAGCGGCGCCAAATGGAGAGCGCGGAAAGGAGGCGTAGCGCCTAGTTGGCGCTCAAAGAACGGTTGTGCCCAGAGGAGCCAAGGGAAAAGGGGAGGGATTCTCCCTAGTCCTTATATTCAGGGGTCTGCCAGTAATTGCCTTTCAAACGGGGACCAACTATTCTAACTTAGGGCATAGGGATGCTGCTGCTGAGATCTAGTTGCTACCTGTAGAGCTGTTAAGTTGTAAAAGAAGAATAAAGCTTTGAAAAGAATCCCTTTGTCTGTGTCTGGACTTGGCTACTGGATTAGACTGAAGGAGTCCTCCAAGGAGCCCTTGACAAATAGTTATCCACAGGTAAGTCTTTCAGATTTGTCTCTGGTTATACAGTCCTGGGCTGGGATGCTGCTGTAGGCGTCAACCTCTGGATGAAACTACACATTACGTTAAAGTAATGTAAAGTTGTGTCCTTTTTTCAAAACAGGGCCTGCAATCTGGATCAGGACCCTAGCATGAGGGGTAAAGTGACTTAAACCCTCTGCAGTCCCAATCTAGATTGGGAATGTTTGCAATTAGCATTGCTAAGAAAAAAGGGATCAAATATTTAAAGTAAACTAATGTGTAGTTTGACCCTCAGCCTCCTTGGTGGTGGAACTGCTGCTGAATAAATATTCTATGAGAGCAGAAAGGTGCTGTTCTCTCCTCCATAGTTCTTTTTATTCACAATCACTATGGTCTACTGAGTCTCTTTTTCTTCTTTCAGGTCTTCAATTCTGAAACCTCTGAATCTGTTCAACCAACTCTCCTCAGAACTCTCCCACAATCTTCTCAGAAAAGACCCATCAGTTAACTACACAATAGCTAAGGGTGCAGTCCTATGGAGATAGTTGGCGGCCTCCAAAGTCAGAGGCTGTCGAGTATCTGATGCAGGATAGCCGGAGCACAGAGGCAATCCTTGCCTCCATGCTCCAGCTGTCCTGAATTTTAGCTAGATAGGTGATTTTGCCCATTTAGTAGCAGCATTTCTGAGCAGGAGGGAAGGAGGCTGGGGCAAGCATAGCAAACTGCATCTCCTCCCCTGCCCACCCCTGGGACCACCCCCTTTTTTCTGTCTCCACGCTCTGTTTATGAACATGGAGACATAGAACCATGCTGGCTACAAGGGGGAGGGGCCGGGAAGCGTGGTTTCTGGGCTCCGAGGTCAAAGCCCTGTTTCCGACCTTGGATCCCAGAAATTGAACAATCCTATGCCCCACCAGACATTGTCTAAGGGGCACAGGATTGCTCTCTAAGAGTCAAAAAAGGTTCTGATGGTCTACACAGGGTCACACTTCTCTCTAGGGATATCAGAGAAATCAGCAACAGATTCAAATGAGTTTGGATTTCTATGAATCTGACCTCCACATTCCACAGTTGACTGGCTTTTTCTGAGTCACATCAATTTTGTGGATATACAGATTGGTTTTTTGCTGTTGTGGGGGCAGGGGGGGATTTATGCTAAAGCCAATTGGTGCTAACGCGACTTAGTGCAAGTAGAACAAAATTCTAGATAAAAAAATGTGATTCTGTCAGTTAGCAGACGACGGAACGAGATACGCCTGATAATCCATGAAACACAGACTGAACAGATTTAACAAAATCCATACATCACAACCTCTCTCTGGTAAGGCAAGAGTTGTTCATGGTAGGGATGGCAGGAATGGGGCAGGGCCTCAGCCCATGCGAAGTAGAATGCAGTAAAAAGAAAAACAAAAGCCAGCCAAGAAATAAAACAAGAGTTAAAATCACCAATGTGTAACAGATTAAAATAGCAAAGTTTTAAAGGATGGATAATACACCTGATCATCCACCATCAGAGAGTATTCCTTTACATAC
Organism: Heloderma suspectum; assembly: GCF_057233095.1. NCBI lineage: Eukaryota > Metazoa > Chordata > Lepidosauria > Squamata > Helodermatidae > Heloderma > Heloderma suspectum. The sequence continues at coordinate 29,563,941 of NC_139460.1, read as the reverse complement.
ATCAACCTGAGAGTTACACATATTGGTGCACCTAAGGCTAGATCATGGGGCCGAAGTTCAGCCCCCTTCCCCAAATTACCATCCAGAGAGTGGCAGCTCATGAGGCAGTGGCAAACAGGCCTTGTGTCAGCAACTGAGCCAGCATCGGTATGCTGGGGCCTAACAAGGCTGGCACTGCTTGCAAGAGCATCCTTTTTTTTTTTTTTACATTTTAGAATTAGGGGGCAGCTGACTGGGCATGTACATGGTTACAGATGCTCATTTTACTTTAAAAACACATTAGCTTTTTCTACAAGGAAATTATTCTTATTCTCAAGTAAATGTGTTTAGCATCAGGACAGCTGAAACAAACTCCATTTTATTCCTGTGGTCATGAAAATGCTAGGATTTAAGTGAATTTCAAAATGCAAAACTGCACCTACTCAGGGAACAGCCCTATTCAGGCATTCTTATAGCGTATTTTTAAAACATGTGAGTAGGGAGAGCGAGCTAGGCCAACCCCCCTCTGTTGCTGTTCTTGTGCTGTACGTGTGGAAGGCAATTTTGTGAAAAGGAGGGCCTCCTCTATTCTTGGGGTCTCTCCACGCAGTCCAGAATGCTGGATAATCAGTATTCCAGATCACGTGGAGAGTGCCCACAGCCCTCCTCTTCACAAAATGGCCCTCCACATGTAGAGTGCGATGAGAGCAACAATGGAGGGGCAGGGCTAGCGCACTCCCCCTCCCCATGTGTTTAAACAACATACTTTCAGAACACCATTATTGAGCTTACTACTTAAAAAAAAAAATCAGGGTTTGCAAACAGCGGTTTGTTTTTTGCTCTAACAATATCAAGAATGTGGAAGCAGTTGTGAAGCATGGAATGATGGGGAAGGGAAAAGAGAAAGGTTAGTTCTGAAGCACATAATTAATATTTCACAAAGCACAAAATAATACACAAGGCAATCAAAATCCCCCCCCCCCCAACCTGACTGTTAGTCCAGGGTCTTCAATTATCTTGCTGCACAGATGAATCGCATTCATTTTCCTACTCCTCTCCCCACAACTCCTAGGGAACATTAGCCCACCAAGAAAGGTAGGGGGAAAAAAACAATGGAGAAAGGCAGCCAATGGCTCCCCTCTCTCTCTCTCTCTCTCTCTCTCTGAAATTTCTATCCACTCCGCTTTTCTCTGCTGGTTGGCCCTTCATAATTCTCCACAGACAAAGCTCTCATGAGGTGAGTGTAATCTGTAGCCAGGTGCTACGGCCTTCCTTGGCATTCTGCATTCTGCTTTCTTGATCACTTTACAATCAAATTTGTTCTCAAAATAAGAACAGAAGCTTCCTCATAAAGATGGCAGTGAAGGCCAGAACTCACCAAGAAATGTTCTCAAAACAAGAAGAATATAATGCAGTTTGGAAAGCCTAGCTCAGTGGGAAAAATTTGAAAAAGCACACGGAGCACAATGTGACTTGGCATAACCAGGCCAGCATAGGATGATAGGAGAGGAACAACCTGTGGCATCTTGATATATCTATTTGTTTTCCTATTTTTAGTTATCAACTTTCTGCAAATGCACTCAGGTTGTTTACAAATTATGAACAATATATTATGGCATTACAATCTAAGATGCACAATGCAAAAGGGAAAAGGCGGGGGGGGAGGGGAAGAGAGAAATCAGCAAATTCAGGTATATTCAACTGCTTCCGTAGCTGGTTTCCTTCTTCCGATATATTCAAATAATTCTTTATATTTAGCCTTGATATTGTTAGTGATGTACAAAAAAGCATTTTGAGGAGCATCTCTTATTGTTTGCTTGCATTGTCTCTGTGCAAATTTGTGTTCCTTTTTGTTCTTCTCTTTGGGGCAAGACATCCATTTTCTCAAGGGAGCCTTCTTTTCTCTAATAACTGCTCCTGAGGTGTTTCTAGGTGTCTTGTCCAATCAGAGGCTTCTGTGTTGCACAATGAGAGGCTTTTCTTCTTTCACTAGGCCAGCAGCATGCTACTATTGTGTGGCCCCTTTAAGAGACAGGCTTGCTCACTCACTCCCACCCTCTATGTCATGCTTAAATTCTGTTCAAATACATGACATTTAGGCATGGCCTATATATATATATATATATATATATATGGCCTATAAGACATGGCCCACAGTCTGCATGCTGCCCTTGACTGCTCTCCATGCAGCCTGCTAGCCTGGGGTGAGGGGCTCCCCCACCTCCCCCACCATCCAGCTGACCAGCCATCACTATTGCTATTAGCAGCACAGAAACAATTATCCTGATTAGGATCGCTGGTGGAAGCCTTTAAACTGGTCCCTCCTAGGCTTGTCTGTCATGGGAAATCTAGCTAGGGATGTAAGAAATCCCCCTTACCTGGCTCCACCGGGTTCCGCTGGGGCGGGGAGGCGCTCCGTCCCTCCCCCCGGAATCCTCGCCGTAGCCGCCGCCATTTGCGTCCCTGTAGTCAGCCGTAATAGGCTATGTAAAGACTTACATAGCCTATCACGTCTGGTTTAAAAAAACAAAACAAAAACATGCGTACACAAATGGCGGCAGCTATGGCTGCCGCCATTTGTGTTCCTTATTTTTGGCCGTCTTAGTCTACGTAAATATTTATGTAGACTAAGATGGCCAAAAATAAGGACAGCAAATGGCGTCGGCCGTAGCTGCCGCCATTTGCGTACACGGTTATCTTTTTTTTTTTTTTTTTTAACCCAGCCATGATAGGCTACGTAAATCTTTACGTAGCCTATCATGTCATTTTTTTAAATTTTTTTTAACAAGACTGGAAATGGCGGCGGCGGCCAGTCAGAAGACCAGCCGCCGCTGCTGGAGCCACTGCTGCCCGGAACATCTGCCCCAGGTAAGTCTCGTCCCGGGTGGGATCTGTGGGGGGGCGGGGGCAGGCTGTTCCGCCACAAATTTTGGGGGCCCAAATGCACTGGCATTCGGCCTCACCAAGATCCGTGGCGGAATTCTCTGCCATCCCTAAATCTAGCCCTTTGAGGGCTCAACGGATCCCTGTGATGGACCTGACATGGCTTCCATTTGTGGGCCAAGCCGTGCGATAATTCCTGAAACCCAAGAACTTTACCAACTTTTTTTGCACAAAATGGTGGCAGCGGCCACCCACTGCCACTGGGACAAATCCCATGCGCTCTCCTTGATCACATTGGGGATGCTGTGCACAAATGGCTGCTTCTCCCCCTCCTGGCAGCAGGGCAGGAGGATGAGAGGGGAATGCTATGGCAGTCGGTACAGGCCGAGTCGGGCCAGCTGGCGGATGTCAGGCCGGAGTCTGGTGGGTCGAGCCAGCAAAAGGTCGCTGAGCTCCATCCCCCAAACAGATTCCTCTGACATCCCTACCCCCTCCTAGCAATCTCAGTCAAGATTAAGGATGTACAAAATGGAGGTGATCCATTTTTCCCCCCCGGAATCCTTGCTGGCCGGCTCCGCTCCGTGGTGAGTCCGCGGAGCCGCCGGCTGGCTCCGTTCCACAAGCAATATGGCCGCCATTGCTGTGCCGTATCGCTGCTGATGAGGAACAGAAAGTGATCCGGATGCAAATGGCGTCCGCTATGCCATTTGTGTCCCTGTTTCTTTTTGAGATAGGCTACGCGTCTGTATTTACGTAGCTATTTACGTAGCCTATCGCGTGAAAAAATGTCCCTGTTTTTTCACGTGATAGGCTACATAAATAGCTACGTAAATACAGACACGTAACTGTATCGCTTGTGGAATGGAGCTGCCGGCGAGGAGGGTTCAGCTCCGCGATGATCTGGCAGGAGGTGGAGGTGAGTGGGAACATTCCACCACAGACTCCGGAGGCCGAAATCCCTGGAATTTGGCCTCACTGGAGTCTGTGGCGGAATTCTCCACCATCCCTAGTCAAGATAGTTGTTGCCTCACTGCTATTAGCATCAGTGTTATGCTACGATAACTATTGTGTTACGTCCTCATAGATCCCTATTGCAAGTGTATCTTCAGTAGTGCTGTGCCGAAAATTTCTCCCACATTTTTTCTACCATTCTCACTGAATTTGTTAGAAAAGAAATTGCTTTTGGAAAGAAATTCAGTGGTGAAGAAAATTTTGGAGAAATACTGATGGGTTGGGCTTTGCTTTCTTGTGCTTGCCTTACTTAGGAAGTAGCCAAAGAATGCATGTACGTGTCCTGTCTTTCATTATACTATCATCTCTCCCACAGCCTGTAGCCTTCTCAGTTTCCCAGTCCCACCCTTCAATTAAAGCCCAGGGGAAGACATCATGAGGTAATTCCTCCCATAGTGCTTTTTCAGTTCAGGAAGCGCAGGCAGTCTGGGAGGCTGCAGAGCAATGCAGAGATGTAGAAAGAAAACACACAGCACTATTGGCCACATTGCAGTGATTAGGAACGCTAAAAAACCCTACAAAAATAAATTATACAACACCCTGAGAATGAGGCAGAACAATGGAAGCCTCTTTTGTGGGGTAAGAAAACCTCTAGGAAATTGGAGGACAGATTTTGGCTTACCACTAGTTCCGCCTCTTCCCTGGAGCTGACTGCAACACTGCCCCCCTCACACCTGCATTCTGGTAGATGCAAAATGGGGGTGGGGGCAGCCTGGCAACATAATCACTGCTGTTGCCCCTTACAGCAGCAGCACAACCCTGCCCCCTGCAAAAAACCCTTCTGAAAAAAGAAAGAAGTGGTGCTACAACCGCAACCAATGGTAAGCTCCACCTGTGAGAAACTGTTGGAGTTTGGAGAATTCCCCCCCCCCCGAGAAATTCGGAGAAATTTTTCCCCCAATTCCTCTGCCCACAGATAGGCTGGAGAAGTTCAAGAGGCTCTTTACACATAGTTTTAATCTTCAGACCCTGCCATAGCAAAGGGATTTCGTCAGTATTTTCGTCACCCATCCCTTTTAGCCTAATGGTGCAGCTAGGGCTAGACAGGCCTAAAGTCCAGGGCCTCACAGCCTGCCTCCCCCAAAGTTATTACCCAGGGAGCAGCAGGTATTTGGGACAGAAGCAAGCAGGCCAGCATCAGCACCTAGGGATGTCAGAGAAATCCGGAATGGAATCAAATTAGTTCAGATTTCTATTAATCCAACCCATGGATTCCACAGTAGACTGGGTTTTCCTGAGTCACAAGGACTCTGCAGACTTGTGAATCAGTTTTTTTTTTTACTTTCTGGAATTTTACACAAATTTAGTTGTAGTAAAATTTTAAAAACACGAGGAAAAAAATGAACATTTCCTCCATAGGGTAAGGCACGAAAACGCGCATTTTGGGGGGATTTGCACATTTTCATGAGTGCAAATTTGCAGAAATATAGATCTGCGTAAATTCAGGAAATTAAGAAAAATCTGATTCTGCCAATGAGTGGACAATGGAACAAAAGGCACCTGACAATCCACGAAATGTAGACGGAATGGATTTCATAAAAATTGTACATCCCTATGAGCACCTCCGTTGGCATAGGCATATTAAGGTCCACAGGGATTTATGATGCTTGCCACTGCAACCTTTTTACCTAATTATTAAAAACAAAACACCATTTTATAGTCAGGGTGTGGCTGGCCGGGCATGTTCATGGCTACAGATGCTCAGGGTATTTGATTTTAAATATATATTTTCTACAACAACATTGTGTTTATTCCCAAGTAAACATATTTAGTATCAGGGCGGCAGAGGCAAGATCCATTTTCTTCCTGAGTCACAATGTTGCTCTGTTTCAAGTGAGTCTGTACATGCTCAGAGTATTTTTCTTTTTTAAAAAAAATCAGGATTGGTAAACCATTTCTCTCTAGCACTTTAGGAATGTCGAAGTGGTTTTAAAGCATGGAATAGCAGTGAAAGGGGAGGGAGAAGAGAAATGTTAGTGGCGTGCTTCTCAAGGGAAGTAATGCTCATGGCTGTCTAAAGGAAGGTTACTTGTAAGGCTATGAAATCCAGGGTTTAAAATTACCTAGCTGTACCACCGATTGTGTCATCATAAATTGGGAACATGTTTTCATTGATCGGCATTAATAATTTTATCCTATGCTATTTTTTATTCTTTTGCAGTAGAAATGGTGTCCATGTTTTGTTCAGACAGAAACAGTACATTTTTTCTGCACAAGGGTAAGCTCTCCTACTATAAATATATAGGTAATCTTTGGCATGGGTGAAACTTCTACAAAGAACTTGAGCCCTTTAATCAGGGCAATTGTGATTCCACCCTGTGACCTTTTGTGCTTCGTTGTGCTCCTCTGAATCAAATGGTACCATCTTGTACTTTTTAATGATTTGCCTTATAACATTTCTTAGATTAAGATCGCTGTTTGTCGTCTTACAAATAATAAAGTACATGCTGAAACAGGTGATGTACAAGATGTTGGTCTAAGCGCAAAATAATGGATGTACTCGTAGTTCCTTGCAGATTTATACATTTATGGAGGTATGGAGTATGAATTTACTTGATACTCAAATTACCTGGATTGTACAGACATGAGTGCATCTCTTTTTTTCTGAACACTTCATTCACTTATGGCGTTGGACTTCTGAGGAGTGTATACACTTCTCTATATGTTGTTCTCATATGTTTATGTGCGTGTGTGTGTGTGTGTGTAAGTATATATGTATATATACTAGTGAACAGACCAGGCTTTGCAGGGTTGGAATAGCCCTTAGTTTGATACAGAGAAAATTCAAGCAAACTTCTCTAAAATGGGGCCTGGCTGTTTCCTAAGCAAATGGAGGGCTGTATACAATAGAGTAGTCAATTTAGCAGGCAAATGGTCAAGCACAGTTTTAGCAGGCATGCAGGGGTTTTTCCAAAGCAAAATGTGAGGGACAGCCAAGTACAAAAGCCAGGAGATCAATCAAATAGAAACACAGTCCAAAATCAGAGTCAGGTAGAAGTCCAAGGATCCATAGCATGGAGGTCCAAACACATGGCAAGGTCAGGGAGAAAACATGATACAAAGGCCAGAGTTGAAAATCAGACATTGTTTCTAATAGTTCTCAAGTTACAAGTGAAAGCTGATATAGCTAGAGCTACCAAAGCCCCACCCAGGGCTCAGCTGCATCACATTTCAGGCCTTGCTCCTGAGAAGTCCTCTTAGGTAGCCAAGCACTTCTTCCTAAAGGAGCCCTCCTAGCCTGCCTCTTGAGGCAACAATGTTCTCAGGGGCTAGGTGGCTGTTGGGCATCCCTCTCTGCCTCAGAAGCTGAGCTGTCTGCCTCCTGAGGAGGCAAATCTGAAGGCATTAGCCCTGAATGGCCAGGGTCCTCTGAGGCAACCTGTTTCCTGGGCTCTGAAGGTACAAGGTCTTCCTCTGAGGAGGAATCCCCCAGGGAGAGTCATGACAAACTTAGACAGCTGTCAGAGTTGGGAGATATTGTGACCACCCTGCCTGAGTGAAGCCATGCCCACTGCCACCCCTATTTATTATTTATTTATTATTAAATTTATTAATCGCCCATCTGGCTGATCACCCAGCCACTCTGGGTGATGTACAACATACAATAAAACAGTTTAAAACAATAAAATTCTACAATAAAAACATTTTCTAAAATACCCTAACCCACCCCAAGTGCCTGCCTGAACAACCACGTTTTTAATGCACGACGGAAGCTCATTAAAGAGGGGGCATGACGGAGTTCCCTAGGGAGGGAGTTCCACAGAGTGGGGGCCACCACAGAAAAGGCCCTCTCCCTCTTCCCCACCAGTCTAGCTATCCTGGCTGATGGGACAGAGAGAAGGCCATCCGAGGCTGATCTTGTTAAGCGGCCTGTCTGGTGCTGCTGGAGGTGCTCCTTAAGATAGGCTGGGCTGGAACCATATAGGGTTTCAAAGGTCAAAACCAACACCTTGAATTTGGCCCGGAAAACAACTGGTAACCAGTGCAACTCCTTCAGCACTGGAGTGATGTGATCTCGCTGGCGGCTGCCTTTAATCAGGCGAGCCGCCGCGATCTGTACCAGCTGCGGTTTCCGAACCGTCTTCAAGGGTAACCCCATGTAGAGCGCATTACAGTAGTCTAAACGAGAGGAGACCAGGGCGTGTACTACCGATGGGAGCAGATGGTCGGGAAGGAAGGGACGCAGCTGCCGTATCAGATGGAGTTGATACAGCGCTGTCCGGCTCACAGCTGACACCTGAGCCTCCATGGGCAGCTGGGAGTCCAAAATGACCCCCAGGCTGCGGACCCGGTCTTTCAAGGGTAGCCGTACCCCATTCAACACCAGGTCAACATCCCCTAGCCTCCTCTTGTCTCCCACCAAAAGTACCTCGGTCTTGTCAGGGTTCAGCTTCAGCTTATTCCTCCCCATCCAGCCACTCACCATCTCCAGACATTTGGACAGGGATTCTACGGCCAACCTTGGTGAAGATTTGAATGAGAGGTAGAGCTGCGTGCCATCTGCATATTGATGACACTGCACCCCAAACCTCCTGATGATAGCCCCCAGCGGCTTCACATAGATGTTAAATAGCATCGGGGAGAGGATGGAACCCTGTGGCACCCCACAAGTGAGTGGCCATGGGTCCGAAACTTCCTCTCCCAGTGCTACCCTCTGGTACTTGCTGGAGAGGAAGAACCGGAACCACCGCAATACAGTGTCTTCAATGCCCAACCCCTCCAGGTGGTCCAGGAGGATACTGTGGTCAATGGTATCAAAAGCCGCTGAGAGGTCGAGGAGAACAAGGAAGGAGCATTCACCCCTATCCAGAGCCCTCATCATATCATCTATCAAGGCGACCAAGGCCGTTTCTGTCCCATGCCCAAGCCTGAAGCCCGACTGAAATGGGTCTAGATAATCAGTTTCTTCCAAGTGTGCCTTCAACTGCACCGCCACCACCCGCTCAATCACCTTGCCCAAAAATGGCAGATTTGAGACTGGGCGAAAGTTGTTCAGAACTTGAGGATCCAAGGAGGGCTTCTTTAAGAGCAGTCTTATCACTGCCTCCTTGAGGGCTGATGGCATCACTCCCTCCTCAAGGGAGGCGTTCACCACCGCCTTGATCCCCTCACCCAGTTTCTCTCTGCAGCTCATAATGAGCCAAGATGGGCAAGGATCAAGTAAGCGGGTGGTCGGCCTTACAGATGAAAGCACCTTGTCCACTTCATCAGGAGGAAGAAGCTGGAACCGATCCCACAAAACCGGTTTGCCACAGGCCGCCTCTTGCTCACTAACTGTATCCACAGCGTGCAGAGTAACACACCTAATCTGATCAATTTTATCTGCAAAGTGCCTTGCCAAGGCCTCACAGGAGGCCTTAGAATGCTCCAGTGGTTCCGGAGCCACAGGACCGACCAGGCTCCGGACCACTTGGAACAGCCTCCTGGGACAGCACTCTGCAGACGCGATGGAGGCAGCATAATATTCCTTTTTTGCTGCCTTCATCGCCACGTGATAGGCTGAAGATACAGCTCTAGCCCGTGTCTGATCGTCTTTGGAGCGAGACTTCCGCCACCGGCGCTCTAGCCGTCTCACCTCCTGTTTCAGAGCTCGTAACCACAGATTGAACCATGGTGCAGTCCGAGCCCTGTTCAGGGGGAGAGGGCGTTTCGGAGCCACCTGATCTAATGCCCCAATGATTGTGGCATTCCAGCCACCCACCAGGGTCTCGACCGAGTGGCCGTTGGCGTGCTCCAGAGAATCCCCAAGCGCATTCAGGAATCCATTTGGATCCATAAGACGCCTGGGGCGGACCATTTTAATGGGTCCTCCACCCCTGCAGAGGGGTTGTGGAACCGAGAAGTCCAACGTCACCAGATAGTGATCTGACCATGACAAGGGGGTGGTGGATATACCCCCGACTTCCAGATCACTCCCCACTTCTCCAGATACAAACACAAGGTCTAGTGCATGACCGGCTACATGGGTGGGCCCAGTTAGAATATGGTGCAGCTCCCAGGAGGCCATGGTCTCCATGAAGTCCCGAGGTGCTGCTGTGAGGATGGCCTCCGAATGTACGTTGAAGTCCCCCAACACCAGTAAGTTAGGGGACTGCACACGCACATCAGAGACCACCTCAAGCACCTCGGCCAGGGAGTCAGTCGTGCAGCGGGGTGGACGGTACACGAGCAGAATCCCCAGACTGCCCTTTGGGCCCAACCTCCAGTACATGCACTCAGCAACCTTGGTCTCCCGGAGAGGGATCGTGCCGTAGTGCACCCCTATAGTCCCCTGAAGGAGGTCTGTTCACTCTAATCCCCCGAGGGGGGCTCTCCTATAGCAGTGTGCAAGGTAAAGGTGTAAACTCTTTCCCTTGGCCTACTAATCTCCCCTGGGTTCAAACAGTATGGATTGAAAACATTGCTAACCTGTGCTAGTTAGGGATGTCTCCTACAGTGGCTGAAGATGTTACTGCAGTCTACAACCACATGGACACATTTAAATTAATTAACATAAATTAATGTTTTTAAAAACAAAATAACGCTGATGTGCAGACCCCTAGGATGCCTTTAGTATGCATACTGATTTTCAGGTGTCTAGGTTTCATGGTCTTGGTGCTATGGCTCAGATGGACAGACATATGCACATTCTCTTTTTTTATTATATATATACACACACACAACATGCAGACATGGAGCATATAATGGCTTTTTGAATTATATAAAATGTGTGCTATTTATGCGTTTTTGTATATTTATATGTTTATACACTACTTGATTATGCACTATCAGCTGCTCCCTCTGCCTGAAGGCATTCAGTATGACAAAGCATACCAATTTGCAGCCAATAAAATCATTAATGTTAACAAAACAGACATTTAAAAACAGTTATTTTAAAGGACTGACTAGCAGCATCGTATATACAATCCAGAAACAGCAGCCATACATAAGAACGTAGAAACAGTCCGGCTAGCTCAGGCCAAACATCAACCTAGCCCAAATGATTTTTTCCAGCTGTGGCTGGTCAGTTGCTTCTAGGGAAATGTACAAGCAGGGTATCATGGGGGCAATCTTGCCCTCTTGCTTGTTCCCCACATCTAGTATTCAGAGAGTCAACTACATGTTAGCTAACCACATCATGTGTTGCTGAAGGTTGTTTTTTTATTATATTCTAGTGTAAGTATGTGTGACCCTTATGACCTGGACCCCTTGAGCAACTCCTTAAGTATCTCCTGCCCCCTTAAGAGTCCCACCTTCCTTCTTTTAAACTTCTCCTTCCTAACAACATGGGGTTTAGGCTGTAGATGTGGGATGACTGACACTCCAGACACCTGGGGTTTAACACAACAGTTTACTGGTAAATTTAAAACAAGCAAAGCACAACTACAGGTATTTACACAGTAGAGCTGAGTGATACAAAAGGCATTAAAAGAAAATAAAAGTTGCAGCTTGGAAGTTCCTTTACCCTACTGCACTTAGACTCCTCTAGACTGCTTCTTCCTGTCTGACTCTGCTCTCACAGTCTGGTTTTTCTGACTGTCTTTTTTACCCTCCTCCCCAAAAACTGAAAGTACTATTTCAGACCTGAAGAAATGAAACATAACAGGGGAAATGCAATTCTCAGGGATACCTCCTCCTAACAGAAAACCCACATGCCTCTACGCCTGAAATTTTCTCTTTGCCTCTGTAGGCCTCCAACTTTCACAGGCCCCAATTGGGATTAGGATCACCATGCACTGGTAGGGGAGGATTAAATCTCCCCCCACCCTTTTCTTTCCTGAAATCCCTCAATGGGGGTGTTAAAAAGAAAAAAAAGTCTCCATTGGCTTCAATAGAGACTTTATCTCTCTTTTTAAATCACCCCTGGAGGGAGACTTCAGGGGAAAATGGTGGTGAGGGCAAGGTTTAATCTATTGTGCAATGGTCCAGGTACAAATTATGGCTGTGCATGCTTTACACTAGAGTAAATATAAAGCTAATCTTCAGCTACATGTTATGCCAGGAATGGGGAACTATGGCTGTCCAGAATTTTTAGGCCTACAACCCCAATCAGCCTGAGCACCATAGCCAATAGTGAGTGATCATGTGGGTTGTAGGCCAAAACATCTGGAGGGCCACAAGTTGCCCACTCCTGTGCTACACAATTAGCATAACATGTAGTTTGGCTCAGATATACTGCCTGTGAACATGGAGGTTATATTTGATCCAACATTGGATTTATTAATGGATGTGTGGCAGTGGGTACATTGATATCAGGTTGCTGCAGGAAAGGGAATGAGAGTGGAAGAGTTTATGTAAAAAGGCTTATGCCAACGCTTGGTTTTGGATCTGACAGGAAATTGTAATGAATGATGAATGCCTGGGAGGCTGAAAAGGATTCTAACTGCTGTTAAGCCAACTATCTGGGAAGAACAATGTATCAGGTACAACCCTGACATCGTTATTATTGAGTGGCTACGTGTCCTCTATTTTGAAGATATCTTCCATTTGAAGGGGTGTCCAGTTTGAAGGTGAAGAACTATCAGAAAGACGAACTGGGCCTTGAAGTTGCCCATCAACAGCACCTGGACAGCAGACTGACAAGGCAGGAACACACAGGGTTGATCTCAAGGGCAGGCATGGTAGGGCAACTGCCAAGGGGTCACACTCCAGCAGAGGTCCATGACAAGAGCCCCCTGGAATAGTTTCTCCTCGTCATAATTGCAGCCTGCTTGTTCTCCTGCCTGCCATTCTGGCCTAGATAATGGAGGTGGTGAGAAAGAGGTAGGGATGTACGAAAGTCACTTACCTTTTCGAAGGGTGACATTTGCGGTGGGGGGGAGGTGCTCTGTCCCTCACCCCGAAGTTCCCTCCAGCTGGCTCTGCTCCGCGGAGATTCTGCGGAGCCGCTGGCTGGGGCCGCCCACAGCTGGACATCCGGCCGCTGGGCAGCCTGCAGGGACGCAAATGGCGGTGGCATTTGCGTCCCTGTATTTGCGTCCCTACATTTGCGTCCCTGTATTTTACCGTGATAAAATGGCGGTGTGCATTTGCATTCCTACATTTGCGTCCCTGTATTTTACTGTGAATTTTAAGTATTTAGTACTTAAATACTTAAGTACTTAGCAAAACTAAGGGAATGCAAATGGCGGCGGCTACAGTGGCCGCCATTTGCGTTCCCTCTTTTTTTGCCATTTTAGCCTACGTAAATATTTAAAAGAAAAAGAAAAGGGAAAAAAGGCAAAAGGCAAAAAAGAAAAAAAGAAAAGAAAAAAAAAAGAAAAGGCAAAAAAGAAAAGAAAAGGGGAATGCAAATGGCGTAGTAGCCGCCATTTGCGTTCCCTTTCCCCCCCCTTTTTTGCCGTAATAGCCTACGTAAATAATTATGTAGGCTAAAACGGCAAAAAAAAGGGAACGCAAATGGCAGCCGCTGTAGCCGCCGCCATTTGCGTTCCCTTAGTTTTGCTGTGATAGGTTATGTAAATACTTACGTAGCCTATCACGGCTTCCGCAGGGACGCAAATAGCGTCCCTGCATTAGCCGTGATAGGCTACGTAAGTATTTACGTAGCCTATCACAGCAATATGGAAGAAGAGAATGGCGGCCGCAGATGCGGCCGCCATTCACAAGTCAGCGCAGATGGCAGCAGGTAGGTGCTCCGCTCCGGGCCCATTTCGTGGGGTGGGGGGCGGGGGGACTTCGTTCTGCCATGGATTTTGGGGGGCCGAATGCACTGGCATTCGGCCTCACTGAGATCCATGGCGGAATTCTCTGACATCCCTAGAAAGAGGAGCAGTAGATGCCACGGCTTGCTTGCTCATTGGCTTTGTGCCTGTCAAGCAAGGAAGTAGGAGCAATGAGGAGAGAGAATCAGCAGCAATAGCAGTTGGTGACAATTGTGATAAGAAGGACTCACTGTGGAAGGAGGCCCATTGAGGGTGTCTTACCGAAGGGTCCTCAAAAACACGGACCTGGCACTGGGAACACAGGTCACCTTGTCATAGTCTTCTACACTATGGTGCGATATACTGTTGCTGTTGTTGTTCAGTCGTTAAGTCGTGTCTGACTCTTCGTGACCCCATCGTGAGTCCGACAGGTCACCTGGTCACAGTCACACAGGTCACTTGGTCACAGTCTTCTACACTATGGTGAGATATACCGTTGTTGTTGTTGTTCAGTCGTTCAGTCGCGTCCGACTCTTTGATTTCCTTTAGGATGGACTGATTTGACCTCCTTGCAGTCCAGGGGACTCGAAAGAGTCTTCTCCAGCACCACAGTTCAAAAGCATCAATTCTTCGGCGCTCAGCCTTCCTTATAGTCCAGCTCTCACAGCCATACATTACTACTGGGAAAACCATAGCTTTGATTAGACGGACCTTTGTCAGCAAGGTGATGTCTCTGCTTCTTACTATGCTGTCTAGGTTTGCCATAGCTTTCCTCCCCAGGAGCAAGCGTCTTTTAATTTCATGGCTACAGTCACCGTCTGCGGTGATCTTGGACCCAAGAAAATAAAATCTGTCACTGCTTCCATTTCTTCCCCTTCTATATGCCAGGAAGTGATGGTGCCGGATGCCATGATCTTAGTTGTTTTAATGTTGAGTTTCAAACCAGCTTTTGCACTCTCCTCTTTCACCCTCAACAAGAGGCTCTTCAGATCCTCTTCGCTTTCTGCCATTAGGGTGGTATCGTCTGCGTATCGGATGTTGTTGATAATTCTCCTGGCAATCTTAATTCTGACCTGTGATTCATCCAACCCGGCGTTTCTCATGATGTACTCTGCATATAAGTTAAATAAGCAAGGCGACAATATGCAGCCTTGTTGTACTCCTTTCCCAATTTTGAACCAATCGGTTGTTCCATGTCTGGTTCTTACTGTTGCTTTTTCTAATTAAATTCTAATTATTCTATACATGCATCTATACATATAAATTAGCATATTTATGTATTTATTACATTTATATCCCATCTTTCCTCCATTGTGGAACTCAAGGTGGCTACAGGTGGTCAAGGTTTCCAGGTGGTCTCCCCTCCAGACCCAGACCCGCTCCACGGATCAGACCCAGACCTGTTTAGCTTCAGTATGGTGGCTGCCTCATGTGCCTTCAGACTATGTCCTGGATATGTACTTTATGTAAATTGGTGCCATCTTTTGTCCTTGTTTTGGGTGGTACATTTCTTCATTTTGGCAATTCATAAGTGGCCACCCCTAGCAGAGCGGGTAGGGAACCCCAGTGGAGGCAGATGCTCAGTTTTTGAGGCAAGTAGCTCTGACAGTGGCAGGAATCTCTCTCTCTCTCTCTCTCTCTCTCTCTCTCTCTCTCTCTCCCCCCCCCCCCATTATCTACAGACACTACAGGACATTTTCTTCCTTTTATAAATGAGCAAGTATTTAACTGCTAGAGAAAACTCTGAGAGCTTCTTTTAGGGTATGAGGGCCAAACGAGATGTGACATTAATTATGCAAATGCAATTAATGTGCACTTTTTGATGTGTAAATAGCAGCTGTGGAGAAGCCTTAGAACCATGGATGGTGGGAAAGAAAGTTTAACAAAAATCTCCTTCCTGAAGCTGCTATTTGCATTTGAAGGGAAGCCTCCTCTGGCACTGAAGGAATATAGTTCCTCTTGCCTAACAAATACTTCCTGGACTGCAAGGAGGTCAAATCAGTCAGTCCTAAAGGAAATCAAACCTGAGTGCTCATTGGAAGGACAGATACTGAAGCTGAAGCTGAAATACTTTGGCCACCTAATGCGAAGAGAAAACTCTCTGGAAAAGACCGTGATGCTGGGAAAGACTGAAGGCAAAAGGAGAAGGGGACGGCAGAGGATGAGATGGCTAGATAGCATCACTGATGCAATGAATATGAACTTGAGCGCACTCCGGGAGAGAGCGCAGGACAGGAAGGCCTGGCGTGCTATGGTCCATGGGGTCACGAAGAGTCAGACACGACTGAACAACAACAACAACAACAACAAACAACTCTAACACAGCCACAGGTGTCAAAACAAGTTGAGATTATGAGTGTTGGGCCAAAAACATAATTATATGGGACAGTAGAGCACAGCGATGACTTCTTGGAATTCTTGTCTCTGCTATTCCTCAGAGTGAATTTTCATTATCAAATGCAAGGGTGGGAAGAAGGTAGATCTGGATCGACTGGTATGTCTCTGGGTGATCTACAGATGATTGGCAAGGATTCTGGAGTCCCAACTGTTTAATACTAACAGCAACAAAATAACTCCACACCATACCCTAAATTAGACTGTTGAAATGAAGAAACTTTGGGGCAACCAGGAGTGGGTTTTGTGTGGAAGGACTATTCTGGTACTCAAATTCCTTGGGCTCAGATTTCTTTCATTCTCAGTCTATTTTTTGTACAAGGCTTTGGTTGGTGGATCTCAGGGTTCTAGTACAAAGTAGATCTCCCAACTCCACAATCTGTCCACTCCTGATCAAATAGGAATTTGGTTCTGTGGCATTCCTGCCTATTCCCAGTGAGAATTCCCCTTCTCTAAGGACTTTCTCACCCCCAGCAGAAACAACCTTCTCACTCACACACTGGGTTTTGTTGCCACCAGTACCTTTAAGGATTAGGTCCAACCCAGTCCTTTATCTTTGAGGACACACAGACTTTACTTATAACCTTGTACTATTCCCTTTATACCTTCCCCTTACATAGCCAAGAGCAGAAGGCATAGGATTTATAAACAAAGAAAGCTTTATTGATTACAGTAATAAATTGTTGAATAATAAACAGGTAACTATTAATGGCCTTATCGAGTACATAAAGAACCATCAACACCCCAGAAGAAGAATGGTTCTTAAATGCAATTCTTTGAGTTCTAGTAAAGGACATATACTTTGAGCCAGCGTGTGGCAAGAGTGCTGGACTGGGAGCTGGGAGATCTGGGTTCTAGTCCCCACTTGGCCATGGAAGCTCACTGGGTGACTTTGGGCCAGTCACAGACTCTCACCCCAACCTCCCTCACAGGGTTGTTGCTGCAAGGATAAAATGGAGAGGAGGAGGATAATATAAGCCGCCTTGGGTTCCTTGTAAGAGGAAAAAAGGCAGGATATAAGTGACAACAACAACAAATATACTGCATCTCAAGCTTTCACCTCTAACGTTTATTCAGCACCAACATTTTGCTCATTACTGTACTGGGTAACAAAAGTAAGATAGCCTCTGCCCAGAGTTCCTGAATTTTAAAGCTAATCTAGCCAGGACAAAAGGTTAGCTGATAACTTGAGGCAGAAAATAGCACAAAAAGGTAGTAGTGGTGGTCTATAAAGGTGTTGCAGAAGCAGTGTGATTTAAAAGAAAAGTTCGAGGCCAATTCACAGATACTGGGTTCTCTTCCCAATGTTGCGTACAGCATGATGGAAAGTGTGAAGGCAAGGTGAAAGAATGAACAAAGCAGTTGGTGTCGGACAAAGGGCCATTTCACACAGCTGTTAGGTGGTGGTAGTCATGGGGAAACCACCCGGAATTCTGCATGTGCTGACTCCATAACTTTGGCCAGCCAATTACGTGCATTTCAGTTCAGTGTTTTGTTGGTTTTAATAATTGCAAACAGTATTTTCCAAGCATTTGCCAATGCATACTGAAAGCCAGGGGCTGCTCCAGATTAAAGAGGGCCCCTGGCAAAGTGCTCTCGGGGGCAGGGAAGCATCTCCCATTTTCTCATCTGCCCACCTGCCCATTCCCCCAGTTGTAGGTGTAACTGGCAACAGAGACTAAACTGGGGAAGCCACCACCATTTAAATTTTTCTTCAGTGCTCAAGAGTGATCCTACATCAGGTGCTCTGGGGCAGTGTGGGAAAATCAAAATGGATGGCGGTTTCCCAGCCACTGTCGCAGTCATGAGCCCAAGGCCAAGGGACTGACTAGGTACATGGGCCAAACAGGAACAATTGATGAACACTACTGGGCTGCATGAGCCCTAGCAGCTAAATGGATATGCCCAGTGCTGCTGCCAGCCCTGCTGAAAGCTCATTCCTCTGCATAGTGACATAAAGACATGGCTATCAATGGCTACTAGTCCTGATGGCTGTATGCTACCTCCAGTATCAGAAGCAGTACGCCTAGGTACACCAGTTGCTGGGGAACATGGGCAGAAGGGTGCTGCTGCACTCACGTCCTGCTTGTGGGCAGCTGGTTGGCCACTGTGTGAACAGAATGCTGGACTAGATGGCCCCTTGGTCTGATCCAGCTGGGCTCTTCTTATGTTCTTAACTAATTGGCCATGAAGAGGAAGCAAATAAACACATAATTTTCAATAAGCTATCCAGTGCCAGCTTCCAGTTTTTGAAGGTCCTTGAGTTTTTGAAGTCCCCGCCGCCCCCAACCCACAAAAGGCGCGCGAAACGGAGCACTTACCTGTTCCCGTCCGCGCTGCTTTGCGAATGGCGGCCATCCTGCGGCCGCCATTAGCTTCCTTCTCTTTATAGCCATGATAGGCTACGTTAATACTTACGTAGCCTATCATGGCTAACGCAGGGACACCATTTGTGTCCCTGCGGAGGCCGTGATAGGCTATGTAAGTATTTACGTAGCCTATCATGGCGGCGGGGGGGGGGGGGGGACCCAGCGTACGCAAATGGCGGCGGCTACCACCATTTGCGTACGCTGGGTTTTTTTCCCCCCTGCCGTGATAGGCTACATAAGTATTTACGTAGCCTATCACGGCAGGGGGAAAAAACCCTAGCATATGCAAATGGCAGCGGCTACCACCATTGGCGTACGCTGGGGTTTTTCCCCCTGCCATGATAGGCTACGTAAATATTTACGTAGTCTATCACGGCTCAATACAGGGACGTAAATGGCGGTGGCTACGACAGCAGCCATTTGCGTCCCTGCAGGGCTGCCCAGCAGCCGGATGTCCGGCTGTGGGTGGCAGGAGCCGGCCTGCGGCTCCGCAGCTTGGCTGTGGAGCGGAGCCGTCCGGGCAGGATTCCGGTGGGGGGGAGGACTGGATCGCCTCCCCCCGTCGAGGATTCTGGGGGGAGGGACGGAGTGCCTCCCCCCCACTGCGGATTGCCCAGCGTGGAGCCAGGTAGGTGTTTCGTACATCTCTAAGTGGCAGCATTGGATAGTGCCTCTCCTATGTAACTTTTAATGAAGTTAGTTAGCTACCATGTATGAAAGCATTACCTTGACATGTGAAAGAAGAGGCACCTTGTTTGTCAATTTCAATGTTAATATCATGTTGTGTTATTTTTTCCTATTTTACTATTTTCAGCAGATATGATCCACATCTATTACAATACTCGACATTGCACAATGGTAGAAAAACCATCTTTAAGGTCTTGTTTCATAATGTCTATTGTCTACTATAGTCAACTCTTGTAAGAAAAAAAGTGTCTTCTCTTTTACAAATGTGACAAAAAAGAGAATTTTAGTGTGAAAGCAATGATCAAAATGAACTATATTGGAAAGAGTAGAATTACTCATAAATTAAATTCATTTTTAAAAATTCTTGTTTAAAAACTGAATTGTATATGTATAAAAGCTTAATTTAGACTAGAAGATTTTCAGTTAAACCTGTGGCAAATTGCCAATTAGACTGAAGTATTATGCCTAATTAAGGAATAAGTTGTAACATACTTGAAAAATTGGCTTTATTTGGAATGCATTGTGAGACACTCAGTAATAGGCATACTTTATTTTATCTCTTGACAGAAGTATTAAAATATGTTGACTGTCTCGTACATAATAAGGCTGTATTTTTATTTTCGTAAGATTCATTTTTAAAAGATGAGGTGGCTGCAGAAGGTCTCAGGAAGCTAGAATAGAGGCTTATGGAGGAAACAGATTTTCATAATGAAAGTGGTTTTGTATTTTGTCTTAGGACTGCAGAAAATATTATGGTCACTAAAAATATTACACACATTTGGATTTATTGCTCAAAAATAATTCTGTGTAGAACTAAGCTAGGGATGTATGAGAAATTCATTTCAGTTCATTTTTTAATCAGGATTTACCCAGTTTGGACCTTCCAGATTGAACATAAATTCAGATGCAATCTGTGGTTGAAGTCCATACATTTTTGAGCTTGCTATGTAATTTGTGGACCAAAAGCAATGCATTTGACAGCATGCAGACTTTTGAAAAATGTACATGAAGAAATGCATACTTTTGAAAAATGTGCACAAATATGCTTTAAGAATGTGTACATTTTTAAAAACTTATTTTTTTATAACATTTCAACAAAAAAAAAGAGAAAGAAAAAAGAAAGAAAAATGTGGCTCCATAGATCTGAATATATCCATTTCAGTGCATACATATGAAATGTATAGATGTATGAAAATACAGATTTTTAAGAGTTATACATAACCTTCAACAAAAGCCCACTAAATATCCAAATACGTATCCATTCACAGGTCACCTCTATATACCACCCATTCAAATGTTGAGTTCTTCAGTCCACTGCATTATGTAAGTCCTTCAGTTCATTATAGGAGGTGAGTGTTTATCCTTCCAATGTTATAATACCAGTGTTTTATTTATTTATTTACAACATTTATATCCCCCCCCCCCATATCTAAAACAGATTCTGGAGTGGTGCACATAAAAGGTAAAATGATAAAATATAAAAAGAATTAAAACACCATATTAAATCTGTTCTTTTAAAAACAGAATGTCAGTAGAAACCGTGGCTGGTCAGTTATGGAATGCCTCCTGGAACAGTGCTGTTTTCAGGAGGCACCGTAAACAGCACAATGTTGGCACCTGCCTGACCTCTAGGGACAGGGAATTCCAAGAAAGGGGGCCACCATGCTGAAGGCTCTTCTCCTGGTGGACTCCAGTTGGGCCACAGGTCCATGTGGAACCACCAGGAGCATGCCCTCTGATGACCTCAGTGATCGTGCAGGTTGGTAAGGGAGAAGGTGCTCTCTCAGGTATCCTGGCTGCAAATTGTTTAGGGCTTTGTACACTAGTACTAACCTTAAACCTGGCCCAGTAGCGAATATGCAGCCAGTGTAATTCCCTCAGCAAAGGAGTTATATGCTGAAAAGGAGCAGCTCCTGACAACAGCTGAGCTGCTGCATTCTGCACTAGCTCCAACTTCTGAAGCAGCCTTAAGGGCAGCCCCACAAAGATCACATTACAGTAATCCAGTCTTGAGGTTACCAGTGCCTGGACCACTGTGGCCAAGCCATCCCTGTCCAGGAGAGGCCGTAGTTGGTGAATCAGCCAAAGCTGGTAAAAGGCACTCTGAGCCACCACGGCCACTTGGGCCTCCAGTAACAATGATTGATCTAGGTGTATCCCCAGACTACAGACCTGATCTTTCAGAGGGAGTGCAACTCCATCCAGGACAGGCAATGCACCTATCTCCCAAACTCTGGAACCACTCACCCATAGGGCGATCTTGCCAGGATTCAGTTTCAGTTTATTGGCCCCCATCCAGCCCACTACTGTGTCTAGGCACTGATCCAGGACTCGCACAGCCTCTCCTGATTCAGATGTCACAGGGAGGTAGAGCTGTGTGTCATCAGCATACTGAGGGCACTTGGCTCCAAATCCCCTAATGACCACTCGCAGCAGCTTCATATAGATGTTAAACAACACTGGGGACCCTGCAGAACCCCACATCTCAATTGCCAAGTGGCCTCAGAATGGTCATCCAGGGTTACTCTCAGAAATTGACCCCTCAGGTAGGACTGGAACTACTGTAGCATAGTGCCTCTGATACCTATCCAATGGAATTGATCCAGGAGGATACCATGGTCGCTGATATCAAAAGCTGATGAGAGATAGAGTAGGTTGCACTCCCCCTGTCCCTCTTTTGGTAAAGGTCATCTATCAGGGCAACCAAGACTGATTCAGTCCCATAACCAGGTCAAAACCCATATTGAAATGGGTCTGGATAATCAGTATCCTCCAAGAGTGCTTGCAGTTGTTCCACCATGACACTCTCCAGTACTTTCCCTAAGAAAGGGGTATTTGCAACTGGGCAGTAGTTATCTAATACCATTAGGTCTAGAGTGGGCTTCTTCAGGAATTGTTGCACTTGTTGTTGTTGTTCAGTCATTCAGTCGTGTCCGACTCTTCGTGACCCCATGGACCATAGCACGCCAGGCCTTCCTGTCCTGCACTCTCTCCCGTAGCGTGCTCAAGTTCATATTCATTGCATCGGTGATGCTATCTAGCCATCTCATCCTCTGCCGTCCCCTTCTCCTTTTGCCTTCAGTCTTTCCCAGCATCAGGGTCTTTTCCAGAGAGTTTTCTCTTCGCATTAGGTGGCCAAAATATTGGAGCTTCAGCTTCAGTATCTGTCCTTCCAATGAGCACTCAGGGTTGATTTCCTTTAGGATGGACTGATTTGACCTCCTTGCAGTCCAGGGGACTCGTAAGAGTCTTCTCCAGCACCACAGTTCGAAAGCATCAATTCTTCGGCGCTCAGCCTTCCTTATAGTCCAGCTCTCACAGCCATACATTACTACTGGGAAAACCATAGCTTTGATTAGACGGACCTTTGTCGGTAAGGTGGGACAATCCAGTTCTCTAGTCCATTTGTGCTTAAGACCCTGTATTTATATTGTATTTATTCACCAATAATAAGTATTTATAACCATCGATCGTAGGTTGATTGGCTTCAATAAGTGCTTCCAAAAGCGAGGGAGATGCTGAAGCTGTAAAAGCACCAGGGCCAAATGTAGATACTAACAAGTGCTGCAATTGCAAATATTGCCATTCAGCCATAGCTGGCAAATCATATTTAGCTTGCAAAATAGAGAATGACAAACACTCATCATCAGCACCCACCAGTTGATTCAAGGTAAAAAATCAGCTTACCTGTCCAGGTCTGCCACAAAAACACTTCCTTACCCATTTTTAAGTCTGGCTTTCCCCGTAGCATCAATTTAGCATTAGAAAATGGATCAAAATGTAACTTACATGACATTATATGCCACACATCTCTAACAGCCATAACTGTGAGAGGAACCTTATCTGTTCTAGTATGCCTAGAATCTAATACCATCCATTTAGAGAGAGGGTGCCCACATTTCAAATGTATGTGCACAACTGATCTGTACATTTGGAAAAATACTCAGGAAAATATGCATGGATTTTCTTGAGAAAAGACCCCCCCCCCCCCAAGCTCTCAATCTGATATGGACTCGAGTTGGAATAAGGTTCAAGATAGAATTTGGAGAACTTTGGCAAGCTCGAGTTTTGCTGATTCGCACATCCCTAATCTAAGCATGCAAGCTGCATACAGATAGTCATGTCTGATGAGGGCATGACACATAGGACATGACCGATCCCTCCCTTAACTGTACAGTTGTATTAATGAATGTGTAATATAACTGGACTGCCACTTGATAATTACAGTTATGTCAGCAGTTATGGCATGAACAATAACAGAGAACAAGTTAATCTGAATCTACCCAAGGGATTGCTACAATTATTACAAGCAAGGAAAGTTCTTCCATATTGGAAAAAGAATGGAAGCAGGACACAATCTAGGAGAGGATCCCAAGATATGGCATAAGCTGCAATCTTGTACACATTCACCCGGAACTAAATCCTATTGAATTCAATCGAATAGTGCTTACTTTTGAGTAGACATGTGTAGGGGTGGAACCCTTTTCCCTTCCTCACATTTCTGAACATTTGGGAGAAACCACCATTTGGAAGAATACATGTCTTCATCACTCACCACATGTACAAGGCAATGGATACAATGACGGAGAGGGATGGTCCCGGAGTGCCACGCAGCTGGACTGCTCCTCTCCTCATGCAGTCATTCAACATAATAGAAAAAACACCTGAAGAAGGCTCTACTTTCTGCCTGCCCCTGGCATAGATTTCTTCCTATGTCAAAGGAAATATAGGACAACATTGTAGAGGTCCAAGATAAAGCCAGAAGAGGATAAAATCTTTTCTTAAAGCTTAGATTCCACTATCTGCTGCATTCCCATGAACTTCTGGGATGGGAAAATATATCCACACAGACAGGCACTGTATCACAGCAGCCTTTGGACTCCCTTGATTGCCTGAGGGACTGGAGTTCAACTTTACTGCCATCCATCTCAATTGGGTGAGTAAGGCTGGTAAAGAGCAGGTCAGTCCAAGGGCATCTAGACATATAGTGAATAATTGTGTCCATTTGTATCTGCTATTGGATTAAGGAGGGAACCCTGCCAGCTTCCCATATGGAAAAAAGGCTCCTGATCTCTGGGGCTTTTACCATCTACCAATCTCTTTGCAGAGTGCGAGCTTCACAAAGCAGCCTGTCTTTGGTATCACAATTTCCCTGCTATTCTCTTGTGCCCTGTGGGGTGCAGAGGCAAATTGTAAAGCCAACTCCACCCTTTCAGTATATAATGGAGGACAGTTGGGAAGATGGAGAGAAAAACAATTTTGTACCAAAGGCTTTGCCACCAAGTTTTCACTGAAGGTAATTTTATTCTCTCTCTCTCCCCCACCATTAATCATTGTTGTTGTCGTTGTTCAGTCGTTAAGTTGTGTCTGACCCTTTGTGACCCCATGGACCATAGCACGCCAGGCCTTCCTGTCCTGCGCTCTCACTCGGAGCGTGCTCAAGTTCATATTCATTGCATCGGTGATGCTATCTAGCCATCTCATCCTCTGCCGTCCCCTTCTCCTTTTGCCTTCAATCTTTCCCAGCATCAGGGTCTTTTCCAGGGAGTTTTCACTTTGCATTAGGTGGCCAAAATATTTGCGCTTCAGTTTCAGTATCAGTCCTTCCAATGAGCAGTCAGGGTTGATTTCCTTTAGGATTGACTGATTTGACCTCCTTGCAGTCCAGGGGACTTGTAAGAGTCTTCTCCAGCACCACAGTTCAAAAGCATAAATTCTTCAGCGCTCAGCCTTCCTTATACTCCAACTCTCACAGCCATACATTACTACTGGGAAAACCATAGCTTTGATTAGACGGACCTTTGTCGGCAAGGTGATGTCTCTGCTTCTTGCTATGCTGTCTAGGTTGGCCATAGCTTTCCTCCCAAGGAGCAAGCGTCTTTTAATTTCATGGCTACAGTCACCGTCTGCGGTGATTTTGGAGCCCCAGAAAATAAAATCTGTCACTGCTTCCATTTCTTCCCCTTCTATATGCAAGGAAGTGATGGGGACAGATGCCATGAATTTAGTTGTTTTAATGTTGAGTTTCAAACCAGCTTTTGCACTCTCCTCTTTCACCCTCAACAAGAGGCTCTTCAGATCCTCTTCGCTTTCTGCCATTAGGGTAGTATCGTCTGCATATCGGAGGTTGTTGATAATTTTCCCGGCAATCTTAATTCCGACCTGTGATTCATCCAACCCAGCGTTTCTCATGATGTACTCTGCATATAAGTTAAATAAGCAGGGCGACAATATGCAGCCTTGTCGTACTCCTTTCCCAGTTTTGAACCAATCGGTTGTTCCATGTCTGGTTCTGACTGTTGCTTCTTGACCCTCGTACAGGTTTCTCAGGAGACAGGTAAGGTGGTCTGGTACTCCCATCTCTTTCAGAATTTGCCACAGTTTGTTGTGATCCACACTATCAAAGGCTTTAGCGTAGTCAATGAAGCAGAAATAGAGGTTTTTCTGGAATTCTCTTGCTTTCTCCATGATGCAGCGAATGTTGGTGATTTGATCTCTAGTTCCTCTGCCTCTTCGAAACCCCGCTTGTACTTCCAGTAGTTCTTGGTTCACATACTGCTGAAGCCTAGCTTGTAGGATTTTGAGCATAACCTTGCTCGCATGTGAAATGAGCGCAATTGTGCGGTAGTTTGAACACTCTTTGGCATTGCCCTTCTTTGGAATTGGAATGTCAACTGACCTTTTCCAGTCTTGTGGCCACTGTTGAGCATTCCAAATGTGTTGGCATATTGAGTGCAGCACTTTAACAGCATCATCTTTTAGGACTTTAAATAGCTTAGCTGGAATACTGTCATCTCCGCTAGCTTTGTTGTTAGTAATGCTTCCTAAGGCCCATTTGACTTCACTCTTGAGGAAGTCTGGCTCAAGTTCAGTGACCGCACTATCATGTCTATCAGGGACATTAAGATCTTTCCTGTATAGTTCTTCTGTGCATTCTTTCCACCTCTTCTTAATCTCATCTGCTTCTGTTAGGTCCCTGCCTTCTTTGTCCTTTATCATGCCCGTCTTTGCACAAAACGTTCCCTTGAGATCTCCGATTTTCTTGAAAAGATCTCTAGTCTTTCCCATTCTATTGTTTTCCTCGATTTCTTTGCATTGTTCATCTTGTCTCTCCTTGCTATTCTCTGAAACTCTGCATTCAGTTGGATATATCTTCCCCTTTCTCCATTGCTTTTCACTTCCCTTCTTTCCTCAGCTACTTGTAAAGCCTCATCAGACAGCCATTTTGCTTTCTTGCATTTCTTTTTCTTTGGGATGGATTGAGTTGCTGCCTCCTGAACAATGTTACAGACCTCCATCTATAGTTCCTCAGGCACTCTATCAGGTCTAATCCCTTAAATCTATTCCTCACCTCCACTGCATATTCATAAGGGATATGGTTTAGGTCATAACTCAATGGTTTAGTGGTTTTCCCTACGTTCTTCAATTTAAGCTGAAATTTTGCAACAAGAAGCTCATGATCTGATTCATAGACTTGAATTACTGATTCATAGACTTGAATTACTGTGATGTTGAATGGTTTGCCTTGGATTCGTACTGAGATCATTCTATCATTTTTGAGATTGTACCCCAGTACTGCTTTTCCTACCCTTTTATTGACTATGAGTGCTACTCCATTTCTTCTCAGGGATTCTTGCCCACAGTAGTAGATATAATGGTCACCTGAATTAAATTCGCCCATGCTTGTCCCTTGTTGATGTTCAGTCTTGCCATCTCATGTTCGACCATCTCCAGCTTACCTTGATTCATTGACCTTACATTCCAGGTTCCTAAACAATATTGTTCCTTACAGCATCGGACTTTCTTTTCACCACCAGACACATCCACAGCTGAGTGTCCTTTCGGCTTTGGCCCAGCCGCTTCACTCTTTCTGGCGCTACTTGGAAATTCCCTCTGCTCTTCCCCAGTAGTATATTGGACACCTTCCGACCTGGGGGGCTCATCTTCCGGCATCATATCTTTTAGCCTTGTGATATGTTCCATGGGGTTTTCTTGGCAAGAATACTGGAGTGGGTTGGTATTTCCTTCTCCAGTGGACCACATTTTGTCAGAACTCTCCGCCATGACCTGTCCGTCTTGGGTGGCCCTGCACAGCATAGCTTATGGCTTCACTGAGTTATGCAAGCCCCTTCGCCACAACAAGGCAGTGATCCATGAAGGGGACCATTAATCATGCCCCATTCTTACAGAAGAAGGCTATCTTGGTGGATACTGGTAATGTAATTTCCCCCTCTATCTTTGGTTTCTGCTTCACACATCTATCCAACAATGGCTCTATTAAACAAAAGTGGGCAGACTTCAGGCTTGCAGGATCTATTTTGGTTCTGACTAGAACACTGAGGTCTAGCAACCAGAAAGGAAAGGTTCCTCCTATGCGAGCACAGAGTCACTGCTGACTCCTAGAGGGACGCCGCTTTAACTGGCATTTTCATGGCAGACTGTAGCGGGGTGGTTTGCCACAAAATGATGGCTAGGGGACAGGGTCAACTATCTATTGTACCATACACTGGCATAGATACAAATCCACAGAGATCAGGACTTCTGACACAATACTCTAAAACTGGCCAGCAGAGCTGAACAAAGACCTGGTCAGAGGTTGAGAGATAAGCAATTAGCACCAGGCCAGCTGTACACATTTTTCCCCTTGCAATTTTACTCTACTTGTTAAAGTGTTAGGTGTCAGAGACCCTTGGAAACCTATTGCAAATCACCTGAAGATCTACCAGTAAGTCCTGATCTACCTTCTGCCCACCCCTGTATTAAAGGATATGTTGTAGTGAATGGCTCTGGTACTAAGTTGTTGCTGATGAGACTGGTTGACACACAAGAAGTCTTTGCAACACGGATTCCATGGCTTGGTTTGTGATACACAGGAAAATCCTATTGAAAATTGTGGCCCCAAGATAGTTTATTTAAAAGTTAATCTTGATCTGTTCTATTTTGGCTCAGGTACGTGATGGAGGAAATGTATTCTAGTAAATGTTCTCATTAAAAGGAAAATGATAGGGACTTGAAGGGCAAGGCTACAAAAGAATGGATGATGCGTTATGTAAAGTATGTAGGCATACAATGAATTATTGTGTCCATTTGTACTTGCCATTGGATATTTGTATTTGCCATTAAGAACCAGCGTAGTATAGAGGTTAGAATGTTGGGACTGGGGAGACTGGGGTGCAAATTCCCACTAAGCCGTGAAGCTCGCTGGGTGATTTTGGGCCAGTCACTGACTCTCAGCCTAACCTACTTCAGAAAATTGTTGTGAGGATAAAATGGAGAGGAGGAGGATCAGGTGCACCATCTTGGGATTCTTGGAAGAAAAGGTGGGATATAAATGTAGCAAACAAACAAACAAATAAACAAATAAATAAATGAGGGAACCTAGCCAACTTCCCTGGATCTTTTACCATCTACCAATTTTTCTGCACAGTGGAAGCTTCATGATGTCTGTCTTTGGTACTACAATCTCTCTCTCCTTTAACAGAGCCTCTAATCAATAGTTTTGTGAAGCAGAAAAATTTCTAGAAGAATTTGTTTTAAAAATCCACCCAGATAGCCACCCCATGGGATTCTAGGGCATGACTGGAGAAAAATGTTATCATGGAGGAGAAGGCTATCAATGTCTACTAGTCCTAATGGCTACATGGTACCTCCAGTCTCAGAGGCAGTATGCCTACATAAAACAGTTGCTGGGGAACATGGGTGGGAGGGTGCTGTTGCATTCATGTCCTGCTTGTGGATTTTCCATGGGCAGCTGGTTGGCCACTGTATGAACAGAATGCTGGACTAGATGGACCTTTGGTCTGATCCAGCAGGATTTACGTTCTTATCAAGGCGATGGAGCAACTCCCCAATGAGGAAAGCTTACAATGATGGGGTGCGTGTGTTCGCTTAGAAAAATTTATTTATTTATTTATTTATTTATTTATTTTCTATATTGCCCAATAGCCAAAGGAAAGGAGACATGATAGAGGTGTATAAAATTATTCATGTTGTGGAGAAACAACCGAGGAATTGTCACCATGATGTGCGAACCTGGACAATGATTGTGTATACTCTCCCTCAAACTGTTGTTTTCCTATTTGACAGTAGGGGTCTCTGGTCTGTCGTCAAGCCTTGTCGTGGTGGCAGTCGTCTGAGTAGGGATGTCAGAGAATTCCGCCATGGATCTTGGTGAGGCCGAATGCCAGTGCATTCGGCCCCCCGAAATCCGTGGCGGAACGAAGCCCCCCCCCCCGCAAAAGGCGCACGAAACGGGACACCTACCCGCTGCCGTTTGTGCTGACTTGCGTATGGTGGCCGTGTCCGCGGCCGCCATTCGCTTCATCACTATAGCCGTGATAGGCTACGTAAATATTTATGTAGCCTATCACGGCAAAAAAAAAAGGGAACGCAAATGGCGGCTGCTGTAGCCACCGCCATTTGTGTTCGCTGTTCGCTGTTTGGTTTTTTGTTTTTGTCATGATAGGCTACGTAAATATTTATGTAGCCGATCACGACAAAATACAGGGACGCAAATGGCGGCAGCTACGGCAGCCGCCATTTGCATCCCTGCAGGCTGTCCAGCAGCTGGATGTCCGGCTGCGGGCGGCCCCGGCCAGCGGCTCTGCGGAATTGCCGTGGAGCGCAGCCGGCCAGAGGGAATTTCGGGGGAGGGACAGAGTGCCTCCCCCCCACTGCGAATGTCACCCTTCGAAAAGGTAAGTGACTTTCGTACATCCCTACGTCTGAGCTCATTCTCATTCAGAGTCCCACAATGCCAAACAGGCAGACATAATACTGCAGCCAGCAAAATTCAGTTTAAGTGTACAGATGGAACCCAGCTGAGAGGTAATGAATTCTCACGGGGCCAAGATGACAGAATCATAGAATAGCAGGGTTGGAAGGGGCCTACAGTGCCTTCGAGTCCAACCCCCTGCTCAATGTAGGAATCCAAGTCAGAGCATCCCTGACAGATAGCTGTCCAGCCTCGACATGAATGCCTCCACTACCCCACTACGCCCACTACCTCCCTAGGTCATTGGTTCTATTGTCGTATTGCTCTAACCGTCAGGAAGTTTTTCCTGATGTTCAGCTGGAATCTGGCTTCCCGTAACTTGAGCCCATTATTCCGTGTCCTGCCCTCTGGGATGATCGAGAAGAGATCCTGGCCTTCCTCTCCATGACAACCTTCAAGTACTTGAAGAGCGCGATCATCTCTCCCCTCAGTCTTCTCAAGGCTAAACATGCCCAGTTCTTTCAGTCTCTCTTCACAGGGCTTTGTTTTCAGTCCCCTGATCATCTTTGTTGCCCTCCTCTGAACCCTCTCCAGTTTGTCTGCATCCTTCTTCAAGTGCGGTGCCCAGAACTGGACACAGTACTCCAGATGAGGCCTAAGCAGTGCTGAGTAGAGGGGAACTAGTAGCTATGGAAGCTATGCTTCTATTAATTTGGAAGCTATGCTTCTATTAATGCAGCCCAAAAGAGCATTGGCCTTTTTTGCAGCCACATCA
The DNA here is from genome assembly GCF_057233095.1 of Heloderma suspectum. Lineage (NCBI taxonomy): Eukaryota > Metazoa > Chordata > Lepidosauria > Squamata > Helodermatidae > Heloderma > Heloderma suspectum. The sequence goes on along the minus strand of NC_139460.1, from coordinate 29,533,506 downwards.
CATTGTTGGCTCATGTTCAGCTTGTGATCGACAACAGTTCCAAGATCCTTCTCTCTTGCAGTGTTGTTGAGCCACGTATTGCCCATCTTGTAACTGTGCATTTGGTTTCTTTTTCCTAGGTGCAGAACTTGGCATTTATCCCTATTAAATGTCATTCTGTTGTTTTCTGCCCAGCACTCCAATCTATCCAGATCACTTTGAATTTTGTTTCTGTCTTCCAAAGTATTAGCTATCCCGCCCAATTTTGTGCCATCTGCAACTTAGATCAGCATTCCCTGCACCTCCTCCTCCAAGTCATTCATAAAAATGTTGAAGAGCACTGGGCCCAGGACTGAGTCCTGTGGTACCCCGCTCATTACCTCTCCCCAGTTTGAGAAGATCCCATTGATAAGCACTCTTTGAGTCTGATTCTGTAGCCAACTGTGGATCCACCGGGTCGTTGTTTCATCTAGCCCGCTTTGAGCTAATTTGCTCATCAGGATATCATGGGCAGATGGAGCGGTCCCTGCAGCCCAGGCATTTGTGGTCTGCAAACAAAAGTGAAGACATTTTGGAGCTTGACTAGTACTGCACTCAACAATGTAAATTTTCTTCTGCTGCAACACTTAAATATTTGCATCTCCCCAACACTTGGGTTTGTATGTACCCTTGTAAATCATTTTAAACAGCATACAGATGTCTCAGCCTTTTGATTATCTGAATTCACTGTGTGTCATCCATTAACTCAGTTGCAAGGTCAGGGCTGGCATCAAGGGTAGGCTTTATCGGGCACTGACTGAGGCTTACCACCCAGAGCCAAGGGTTCTTCTGCTATCCCCCTGCTGTCTGCCATCCATCCATCCATCCATCCATCCATCCATCCATGTACAATGATTTCTAAGCCACCTTTAAGGGTGGAGCCCCCATTCCTCCTCCTTAAAAGTGTGGCCCCCTTGTTCCTCCTCCTCTTAGTTGTTGCTGCTTTTTCACCTGCCCTCCAAGCATACAAACAGCGACAAAAGCAAGGAGAAGTAGCCTGCATGTGCCTTGCCCTTTTTTTCTGGGCAGTGGCGTGGATTAGGCCCAGATGGAGAGGGCAAGTAAATGGGCAGTGGTAGGAGTGAGAAGTACGCGGGCCCTACAAGAGCTCTTTCCCAAATTCTCCCCCCCCCCCCGCCATCTGGAGCCAAAATTATGCATGGCTGTTGGATCAACCCCCCCCCCCTTTTTAACCCTGCAATTTATTTATTTAAAGTTATTTTTAGGCTGCCTTGGAGGGGAGATCCCTTTTACTTTTGACTAGGTGGATCTCAATTTTGTTACAATGACAAAAGAAACAATAAGGTACATTTTATAAGACTTCCAATTTAATGTACAAAATATGAAATTGTGCTATAACAATGGTTCTTGTTATAGAACAAGAGTACAGCTATATAGGAATGGTATCTGGAGTCTATAGTGACCCCACTATATTAATTCCCATATGCTCTCACAGTCCATGGTATCTCACTCATGCACCTTTCCCTTCATTCAAAATGTCCTGGCTGGAAGTATGAAGGAATGGTTAGTGTGTTATTCTCTAAATTGATGCGTTAATATAAAGTAGCTATTGTGGTCTAATGGTCATGATGACAGTTTCCACCATCTTGGGGCATAGATCCCCTAGGGATCTAGGGCATTTGTATTTTATTTCCCCATATTCACTTTAATCTGGATCTATTTGACTCCTATTCCAACTTAATGAAACCCACAAATGTAAACAAGGGTGTTTGGACAATCGTGGGGGGGGGGGCATCTTGGTTTCTTCCCCCATGCATGCCACATATACACCCTTTGTTTACATAATTACCCGGGCTGCAGCATGGGTTGGCATGTTGTCTGAACCCAGTGTGAGGCACAGAGGGGGTAGCTTTATACCCACCCCACAGCCCCTACTGTACATCATGGGTTGTAGGGTGGGTACGAAGCCACCCCCACCATGCACCAGGTTCAGATGACATGCCAACCTATGCTGCAACTCGGGTAATTATGTAAATGATGGGCACGCATGTGGGGGAGAAGCCACGATGGCTTCTTTTCTGCCTGTGACCCTCTGAACCTGGACAAAGACATCACACACACACACACACACACACAGACAGCTAGGTTCACACAACATGCTTGGTTGAGCGTGGGCTGTTGTTGAACCATGGGTTGTTGTACTGTGGGTTATCGTTTTGTCTGAACACAGCCAGGGTGGCTTGTTAACCATGCAGTGTGACTTATTTTTCTCAAATAAGCCCCCTTATTGTTGGATTGTTCAGGGTGGTTAACAAACCACACTGCGGAAAATGCACTGCAACCACTACACCACACTTTCTCCCTCTGTTCCCATAATGTCTTCAAGTCAGCTTGCAGTTGAGGCCACCTTTATTCTACTAACCCTCCAGCTTGAATGGAATGTTGATTCTTCTGTCAAGTTGGAAAAAACACACAGCAGTTCTAGAAGGGTTAATCTCAACTTGAATTTTCTTAAATCCATAATAACTCAAATGCACTGCTGTATTACCTAGAATTTCTCTAGTGCAACTGAGTGCTGAATCCCTCTAGCTGTGTGTAATCATTGCATGTAATGGCTCAATATTTGAAGTGGCCATAGGTTATTATTGCTCTTGCTTTTGTTTTGCTTAGCACACTGCAAATAATAAAAAACCCCAGCACCTCTGTTTTTCAGAGGTTGCATTTTCCTGTTTATAGCCTTTGGGCTTTATAAACTAAATGGCTTCTCAAAATATCTGGCATAAAATTACACTTCTGTGTTGCTCCTAGTCGAACTGTGTTTATGCTCTAGTTTCCTGAGGCATTTCCCAGAGTTTTGTCTATTAGATCTCTCTTTTTCTGTTCATAAAATGTCCTCCCAAGTGACATCTTGATACCATATATAACTTGTTGACAACCTTTTCAGACAGTGCAATTCTAACAGAGTAAATGTAAATCTGTGTCTACTCAAAAGTCCAGTTGTGTTCAATGTAGGGGTGTACGAAACCCCACTTACCTCCGTCCGCTGTGGTCCGTGGGAGGGGGGAGGCGATCCGGTCCGGTGCGCTGGGGTCCGTGGGGGGCGGGGAGGCAATCTGTCCCTCCCCCCCGGAATCCTCCCTGGCCGGCTCTGCTCCGCGGCAAGGCTGTGGAGCTGCCGGCTGGGGCTGGCCACAGCCAGACTTCCGGCCACAGCCAGGCTGCGGCTGCAAATGGTGGCCGCTACGCCGGCCACCATTTGCGTCCCCATCTTTTGCCATGATAGGCTACGTAGATACTTACGTTGCCTATCACGGCTTGGCAGGGACGCAAATGGCAGCCACTACAACGGCTGCCATTTGCAGCCGCAGCAGTCTGGCAGTGGCCAGAAGACAACCCAGAGCTGCCAACAGAGACGCCACCACCTCCAGGTAGCTCTGTTCTGGGGGGGATTTTGGGGGTGGGGGGGTAGTCTGTTCCACCACGGACTCTGGGGGGCTGGATTCTAAAGAATCCAGCCTCACTGGAGTCCGTGGTGGAATTCTCCAACATCCCAAGTTCAATAGGGCTCACTCCCAGGTAAGCAGGTACAGGTTGCAACCTAAGTAGTTCTTATTTTATTGTTACATTTATATCCCAGCTTTTTTCCTCTTCCAAGTAGGGATGTCAGAGAATTCCACCACGGATCTCGGGGAGGCCGAATGCCAGTGCATTTGGCCCCCCGAAATCGGTGGCGGAACGGTCTGCCCCCCCCGCCCCCCCTGGGACGAGACTTACCTGGGGCGGATCTTCGTGGCGGCGGCGGCAGCTCCGGCGGCAGTTCGGCGGCGGCTGCGGCAGCCAGTTTTCTGACCGGCTGCCGCCACCGCCATTTCCAGTTAAAACAAAAACAAAAACGTGATAGGCTACGTAACGATTTACATAGCCTATCACGGCTAGATTTTAAAAAAACACCGTGATAGGCAACGTAAATCTTTATGTAGCCTATCACGGCTGACTTAAACAAAAAACAAAAAAAACCGCGCGTATGCAAATGGCGGCGCCCATGGGCGCTGCCATTTGCGTTCCTTATTTTGGCACATCTTAGTCTACATAAACATTTACGTAGACTAAGATGGCAAAAATAGGGGGAACGCAAATAGCATAGCGTCTACGCTATTTGTGTTCCCCTTATTTTCACCGTCTTAGTCTACGTAAATGTTTACATAGACTAAGACGGCGAAAATAAGGGGAACGCAAATAACGTAGCGTCTTTGCTATTTGCGTTCCCTTTATTTTCGCCGTCTTAGTCTACGTAAATATTTACGTACACTAAGACGTGCCAAAATAAGGAACGCAAATGGCGGTGTCCATGGGCGCCGCCATTTGCGTACGCACGTTGTTGTTGTTTTTTTACTCAGCCATGATAGGCTATGTAAACATTTACATAGCCTATCACGGCTGACTGCAGGGACGCAAATGGTGGCGGCTACAGCCGCCGCCATTTGCGTCCCTGCTAGCCAGCGGCCGGATGTCCGGCTGCTGGCGGAGCCAGCTGGCGGCTCCGCAGAATCGCTGCGGAGCACAGCCAGCCGGCCAGGATTCCTGGGTGGGGGAGGAACGGAGCGCCTCCCCCCCCAGCGAGGATTCCGGGGGGAGGGACAGAACGCCTCCCCCCCAACCATAAACATAATTCGCAAAAGGTAAGTACCTTTTGTACATCCCTACTTGCAAGGAACCCAAGGTGGCTTACATGGTCTTCCTCTTCCTCTCTATTTTATCCTCACAACAACTCTGTGAGGTAGGTTGGGCTGAGAGTCAATGACTGGCCAAAGTCACCCAGTGAGCTTCATGGCTGAGTGGGGACTAGAACCCAGATCTCCCAAGTCCCAGTCCAACACTCTCACCACTTCACCACACTGGTTCCCATTTTGTTTGTTCTGCACATACCAGACATGAGTCCAAATAGTCCATGAACCTGGAGGGAATGATTTCCCTGATTTTGCAGGGGGATTTGTTTCTCCACCATTGTGGGAAGCTTCTTTTTAAAATTATTGTATTTTGCCACTGATGCTTTGGATTTCTTTTTACTTTGTTTTGATGCTGCGGCAGGTGCTGGCAGCAAAAACACAAAGCTGGCCACTTATGAATTGCCCCCCAAAAGGAAATGCATCACCAAAAAGGGGGACAAAAGAAGACACTAATTTGCATAACATTTGCATATACTAATTCATATGAATAGATGCAAATTTAGACATTATTATAATTTAAACAGAAATACAGTACATCTCACCATAGTGTAGAAGACTGTGACCAGGTGACCGGTGTGCCTTGCTTAGTCTGCTGTCCGGGCGCTGTGGATGGGCAGTTCCAAGGCCCGTGCTGCTGTTCCTCCTTGCGGTTCTTTATCTTTGGCCCAGGCCTGGACCAGACAGTCCTTCCAATAGATTATGCCTACACAATAGATGACAGACTTCTGGCAGCCCTTGCAATATAGGACTGTCCTCTTCCCACCCTAAAGAACACAACTTCTGTCTTGGAAGCCTGGCCACTATTTTCCTCCCACAAAATCGTCTAGACATAGCATTGTTCCAGGCCACTGGGGTGGGGAAATGGTGCTGGCACTAAAGATGGCAGCTCCCACTGGCAGCTGCCATTTTTTCTGCCAGCTGCCATTTTCCCTCCACACCTGTTGGGGAGGGAAACAACACTGTACCTGGGGCACTGAAAGGGAAATAAAATGGCTGCAAGGCTGTATTGCACATGCATACACACACACACACACACACACACGGGGGGGATATGTCACCCTGAAGAACAACAAACAACAACCACACACTTGTTCAATCCCCACCATGAAAATAACTGAAATAATAATTTCAGCTACTCATGTCTCAGCCCTAGAACCTACTAGTTCATATCAAATATATACTATTGCTTCTGCCATCACCTTTGAACTGGCTTCCATGCTTCTTTATGACATACATATGAGCAGAGATCTGTAAATGTACAATATCATATTCATTTCAAGGAGAAACAACAACAAAGCTGTAATGAACCAAAGCCATAGCGAGAGCAAGAGGTATATGGTAGCAGGTCACTTTAGAACGGCACAGGAAAGACTGTGACGTACTAACAGTGGTGGTTGGAGGACTTTGGTGCTGATAGGGCCAACGTCAAGAATGAGAACAAGAATTGGCCTACGTCAATCTATATGAGTGGCTTGGAACAGGAGCCTATTATTATTTATTATTAATAATAATAATAATAATGTGTTTTTAAATGTTAGTTTGTAATGATTTTTATTGCATGTTTGTTTATGTTTTGTCCCTGCTTTGTATTTTTTATGTGTGAGTAGTTTTCTTTGAAAAAATTGTAAAAGTTTAATAAAAATTATGAATATATATATATATATATATAGAGAGAGAGAGAGAGAGAGAGAGAAGTCAAGTAGCTGGCCAAGTTCACCCAAGCCACTCTAGGAAAGGAATCCAAGGGAGAGGTGAGTTTTAGAAACCTCTGAATTCTTCTCCATCTCTGATTGAAATCAGAACTGGAAAAGAATTGCAGGCTTCTCCTATGCAACCTGTAGGAACTACAACAGGCTTTTGTTGCTCCATTGCATTATAAAGGAAAAGTAAGAGACTGAAGAGGTCCAACCCAAGAGTGGGAGGAGGGGGCTTATCCTCTCCTGAGGACCAGCAATGTAGACCCTCTCCCGCACTTTCAGATCAGACACTGCCCTCCCCCATCTCCCACACCCTGTAAACAAGATCATAGAGTACCTTCAGCTCTATTAGCAGGCATTGGAAGGGGGAGACCCTGCAGGAAGATGGGCAAGTAACTTTTCCAAGCCTCCTCAGATTGGCTCGGAAAAATTGGCTGATATCTTCTGATTGGAGCTGGGGGCTGGGGGAAGAGTTTAGGTAATGTTCTGGTTAACCCAAAGCAATCCTCAGAGAGCTCACCTGTCTCCAGAAGTCATCTTTCATCCCTGCCAAGAAGGAATATCTTGACCTTACTTAGGTAAGACAAGCAACCCCGAGTATTCCAACCAGGAAACATGGCACTCCCTTGTTGGCCTGTCAACCCTTTTAATGTGCACAGATTAACCAATGACAAATGGAGATCTATGGTATTCTTCAATGTAGCTGTTACCTTCCTTATCTTTTTACGTACTTACAGAGCAATGCTATGCTTGTTTACTCAGAGCTAAGTACCACTGCAGTCAATTGGACTTACTCCCAGGTAAGTGTGTATAAAAGCAGCCTTATTTCCTTAATCTGCAATTCTAAGAACACTTACTAGGAGTAATCTCCACTGAATGCAGTGAGACTTACTTCTGAGTAAGCATGCACAGGACAGTCAATTTAATTTTATTCCACCAAAACATGTTTGCAACATCCTTAGCTGGCAGAATTTTGTGCCTCACCTTTTGAAGTTAATGTGCTTGCAGTGATTTAATACCAAATGGGAATAAAGCATATTTATCCCCTCTTCTTTCCAAATATTTCACAGTAATAATTTGCTAAATAACCCCTCTTGCTACTCAGTATGCTAAGTGTGCAGCCAGCGCAATTGTACAGCTAATGTTTATTTCAACGTATCACTACTTGAGGCTACATTTGGAAATTCAAGGATGTTTGTGGCTTCAATGAGTTATAGCTTTTTATAGTTCTATCAAGCCATACATGACACGCTTCAGAACTTCATTGTGAGATATTCATTTCTTTTCAGAAAAGCTCCAAATCCCTCAGCTTGGATATTTAGTGGCAAGAGGCCAATAGAGACTTCACCAGTTTGACATGAAAACATTTTTCTATGGTTACCACAAATTAAGCTTTGATCTTGGCTGTCAGTCCTGTTGATTTCTTAAGGAAAATATACTTACCACCTGGAAATGACAGACATGGCTGCATTTGGACTCAGTACTAACCCATAGCTTAATGTTACATGTGTGAGCTTCAGTTTCATGAGTTCCCCACTCCACTCCCCTCCAGTACAGCCATGAGAAGACTGGAAGCTTTTGCTTTCATTCTCAATTAACCATGGTTTGTCATTATGCTTGAACCTGGATAAGCTGTGGTTAGTGGCCTTAACTAAGATTTACAGAAACAAACCAACTTTAAACCATGATTTCTAATCCTTGTTTGTGTTACATATAGGCGCCAAACCAGAGGGACCATTAGGTCTCAGCTAACTTTATTTGGAGACCAAAAGGATAAAACAAGAACAAAGTAACAAACACTTATTACACAGCAGGCCTACAGTTCCCTGCTAGCAATCATATACTCTGCACCCAACAACTAGGAAGTGATCCTTAAAAATACAGCAACACTATTTTGGAGAATTGTGTCTGTGAAGTGTTTCACCATAGGGGCCTGAAGCGGATACAGCTCTTGTGTTTACATATCCTTATCCTGATAGCTCTGGTGGTCATGCCAACATATATCAGATTGCATGGACATTTGACTCGGGATGTCACGGCCATCCAGCTGGGGCTTGAAGCCCAGTGAGAAATCACTGGCTCAGCCTCCCAGATGCCAGTCCACAAATCCCCCCCCCCGCTTGCCCGGCTTGGCACCTACCGAGCAGGGCAAGTGTGTGGCTGCCCACTTCCTCGCCGAGCTGCCGTTTGGCAGGAAAACGATAACTTGTCCTTTTTTGTAAATGTCCATCTGTGCAAACGGTGGTCATAAAGGGGCTGTTTATGCAAGACCACAGATGTAAACGAAGCATTTACACATGTAATCTTGCATAAATTGTCCCTTTATGGCCGTCATTTGCACAGATGGATGTTTACAGACAAGGATGAGCTGCCATTTTTCTGCAAAATGGCAGCTTGTCGAGGAAGCGGGCTGCTGCATGCTGCTCACCGGGCACTCACAGACCACAAGGCTCAGCGTGTGGTGCAGCAAACTGGGGCAGCTGGCCAGCAGAGGCCCAGTGAGCGGAGCACAACCTGGACCCGGTGAGTTCACCCATCCCCACATTTGGCAGCATAAATAACTTTTTTGATATTACAATTCATAAATTCCTTAATGTAATTATTGGAGGCACAGTTGTGCCTCCAATAGATAAGGTGATCACTCAAAAAAGGGTTCCTCAACGTTAAATGAAAACCAAGGGGGTGGATTATTCTAACCTTATTCAAATTGAAAAGGTTTCACCAATCTTCCTGAAAATCACATCTTCCGGACAGAAATGTCTATTTTACATAATCTGAAAATTCAGGAAGATTGGTTAAAGATTGAGAAAGAAAAGGCAGTTAACAGAAAAAAATAAAATAAATACTCAGTCATAATATCTATTAACAGAAGGGTTTTGGAGGGAGCAATCCTATGGCCACTAGACAGCAGCTAGACAGCCATAGGATATCTGGTTTTCCAGGAATTGACCTTCCCTCACTTCCACGCTGCCTCCAAGGCAGTGCAGAACAGCTTTGTCCTCCACGCTCGCAAGAGGAGCACGGAGCTGCCGAAAAGGGGCGTTCTGGGGGGCGTTCCAGGGCGGGTGGAAATGCCTGTACGACACATCCAATGTGTCATACAGCAGCCTCTACAAGAGGTAGAGCTGCATGTCATCCACATATTGATGACAAACTGCACCCCAAACATCCTGATGATAGCCTCCAGTAGGTTCACATAGATGTTAAATAGCATTGGGGAGAGGATGGAACCCTGTGGCACCCCACAAGTGAGCAGCCACGGGTCCGAAACCTCCTTTCCCAGTGCTACCCTCTGGTACTTGCCAGAAAGGAAGGACCAGAACCACTGTAATATGGTGTATCCAATGCCCAACCCCTCCAGACAGTCCAGGAGAATACTGTGGTCAGTGGTATCAAAAGCTGCCGAGAGGTCGAGGAGAACAAGGAAGGAGCATTTGCCCCTATTCAGAGCCCTCCTCATATTATCCACCAAGGCGACCAAGGCCGTTTCTGTCCCGTGCCCAGGCCTGAAGCCCGACTTATTTAATGTACACTCAATCACTTCCATTGCTTGGGTTTGTGGGATGTTAATATACAAGTGACCAATCAAGCTGATTGCCCTCTAAATCAATCTCATTGATATGCTGTAAAAAGTGCATTGTATCCCTTAAACAAGAACTTATTAGTGGAACAAATGGCTTAAAGAAATAATCCACAAAGATAGAAAGCGGTTCCAATATGAAGCCACATCCTGAGATAATGGGGCAACCTGGCACAGGAAACACATTTTTGTGAATCTTAGGTAAAATTGGGGGATCCTTTCTTCTGTTTCTAGCAAAAAATCACAAGTAGATCTTGAAATCTGCCCTTCTATCAACCCATCATGCAATATTAGGAATGTTGTGGGCATCTGGCTGGGGCTTGATGCCTGGCGAGAAATCACTGGCTCAGCCCCTCTGACGCCAGTCCACAAATCCCCTGCTTGCCCGGCTTGGCATGTACTCAGCCAGGCAAGTGTGCAGCTACCTACTTCCTTGCCTGTAATCTTGGCTCAATGGCCCCTTTACGGCTGCCTTTTGCGCAGATGGATGTTTACGAACAAGGACAAGCTGCCATTTTTCCGCAAATGGCGGCTCAGCGAGGAAGCAGGGCACTCATGGACTGCCCAGCTTGGCACGCAGCACAGCGAACAGGGACAGGAGGCTGGCGGGGGTCTGGTGAGCAGCGCATGACCTGGACCCTGGTGAGTTCACCCATCCATACAATTTGTTGTTTATTCGGTCAGTCGCTTCCAACTCTTCGTGACTTCATGGACCAGCCCACGCCAGAGCTTCCTGTCAGCTGTCGCCACCCCCAGCTCCCCCAAGGTCAAGTCCGTCACCTCCAGAATATTATCCATCCACCTTGCCCTTGGTCGGCCTCTCTTCCTTTTGCCTTCCACTTTTCCTAGCATCAGCATCTTCTCCAGGGTATCCTGTCTTCTCATGATGTGGCCAAAGTACTTCAGTTTTGCCATTAATATCATTCCCTCAAGTGAGCAGTCTGACTTTATTTCCTGGAGTATGGACTGGCTTGATCTTCTTGCAGTCCAAGGCACTCTCAGAATTTTCCTCCAGCACCACAGTTCAATCCCTACAATATCTTCACAATATCCTTCTTAATCTTATCAGTAGGGTTTTCCTTGCATTTCTCATAATGCTTATCATTCTCTAATTGTCTATACGTCTCTTTTACATAGTCTTTCTTACCCATAATTACCAGTGCACGCCCTTTGTCTGCTGGCTTGCAGATGATGTGTTGACATTTATGCAAAATTTCAAGTGCCAAATTCTCTTCCCTAGTCAAATTACACCATGGAGAGATTGTTTTCCCCCTATTTTATGTACTTCCCTTAGCACCAAATCTCCTAGGATTTTTAGAAACTGGATTAAATGTGGATTTAGGTCTGAATGGCAATGTGGACTGCTCCACCCTGGTCTCTTTCCAAAAAAAACATCTGCAGGTCTTATCTTTCTGAAACGTTGATGAAGTGCTACCATTAATGTGAAGGAGTTATGTCTGGGGGTGGGAACAAAGGAAGGTCCTTTCTGGAGTAAAAGCCTGCTAGACAAATTTACCACTATTAGGTTTTTAGGATTTTCCTTCTGTATTGCCAAAAGAGAATTCATTTGTTTCAGTACACTTTTCGGGACACCTTTCATTTAAGCTGAACATGTTTTTCTGTCTTCCTTTATACCCTGGTGTTGAATTGTAATACTAAATAGTTGCATTTTGGAAGAAGTCTGGTGCATGCTGTTGTTCTCACATATACCATAGGAACAGTATAAAACACTTAAGGACATGAAGTGGTTTGGATCCATATGCCAAATGCAGCAGCTCAGCTGTTGTCAGGAGCTGCCCCTTTTCATCATGTAACTCCTTTGCTGAGGCAACTGCACTGGCTGCCTATTTGCTACCAGGCCAGGTTTAAGGTTTTAGTACTAGTGTACAAAGCCCTAAATAACTTGGGACCAGGATACCTGAGAGAAAGCCTTCTCCCTTACCAACCTGCCCAGTCTCTGAGGTTATCAGAGGGCAAGTTCCTGGTGGTTCCACATGGACCTATGACCCGACAGAAGTCCACCAGGAAAAGAGCCTTCAGTGTGGTGCCCCCCTTCCTATGGAATTACTTGCCTCTGGAGGTCAGGCAGGCGCCAATGTTATGTTGCTTTAGGCACCTCCTGAAAACATGGTCATTTCAGGAAGATTTCCTTGAGTGACCATCCGTGGTTTTAAAACTTGGTTTTATCAGAACTCTGTTTCTTTAAAAATAAAAAAATAACATGGCTTTTTTATACTTTATTCTGTCTGCTGTTCACTGCTCCAAGGTCTTTGGATGTGGAGTGGTATAAATATACTGGAAATAAATAAATATTTAATCACGCCTAACTTAAGTCCCCTTGATTTCAATAGGTCTACTGTAAGTATGATTAAGTCTGGATCCAACTCATTGACTTGGATCTCAAGATAAGTTAGCTTAATAAAGGTCATGGAAGGAGAGACTGCCTTGCCCTAGTCTTTACATTCTGATGGGGAGGGCTTACTGATCACACCATGGCCTACTGAAGCTCACCTGGCCATGAAGAGGAGGAAGGCCTTTTCAATTGTGTCACCCACCATGTGGAATGATATCCCCATTGAGATCAAGCAGCCTTCTAGTGTGGAGTGTTTCTGCTGACAACTGAAGACACACTTGTTTGTCCAGCCATTTCCCTGACTACTAGTATTGTCAGCTACCCCTAGTTATTTCAATTGAGATTCTATTGTTTTTATCGGTGTTTTGTTGTTTTAATTATTGGTTATATTGTATTTTGTCATCATTTTATATTGTGAACTGCTTTGGGATTATTATTATTATTATTTATTTTTTAATGAAAGTGGTATAGAATTTTTTTTAAAATAAATAAATCATTGTCTGTGTCATCTCACTTTTATAAGTATCATTTCTTAATGACCAGCTGGTTATGTGATTTAACTGGCAGTCTTATAAAGCCATATTTTTTTCCCTTAGAAGCCACAGAGTTTTCTATTTGTATGGTGACTAAGGTTTTGTGACAATGACCCCACCTTGTTAAGATTAATGAGGGGTCTGGAGTTTCTGAGCTGTAACCTTTCAGTATAGACATAAAGCTGGGGGCAAATTATCTGACAATACTCACATTCCAGCTGCTATTTGGAGTCACCATAAAACATTTTTTGCTACATGTGAAAAAGCAGTGGAAAATTTATCAATGACACATTTTGGAGGTTCTTCACCTCCAAAGAGTTACTGTGTCACAATTTCTCCTGTTAAGCAGACCTTTTATATATATAGTAGTTATGGTTACCATAGAAACTTAGCTAATCTTTCCTCTAATATTATTCTGTAGGTCTCTGCAGAACTGGGAAAAAAGACCATAGATTGTCAAACAATTTTTATTCTGACACGGACAGCACCACCATAGCTGTAACTTAATAGAGCTTGCCACATTGAATGACGTATACAGTGTAACGCAGCTAAAAAGGCACATTCTAAAATTGTATTCGCAACTGTTCTTTGTTCCCTCAGCTTCCCACATTAATTACCAAAACTCTGATTAAATCACAGATCCTCCTCGTTCAAATGGTTTATAAATTAATTTACTGAAAACATGGCCTTGCATATGGAATGCAAAATTAAGGGTGCAATCCTATGGAGATAGTCATCAGCCTCCAAACCCGGAGACTATTTAATGCAGGGCGGCCGGAGTGGCGGGGGGGGGGGGGAAGGCTGCCCAGCACATAGGAAGCTGCGTAATGTGGCTTCTGTGGTTTCCTCCCCTCCCCGCCTCTGGGACCGCCCCCTTTTCCCCTTTTCCCCATCTCCACATTCCATTTCCAAGCATGGAGAAGCAGATGGCATGGAGAGAACCATGCTGGCTACAAGGGGGAGGCGAGCCCCATTTCTGGGAACCAAGGTTGGAGCCCTGGCTCCGACTTTGGTTCCAAAAAAATGAAATATCCTTACGGCCCTCTAGACAGTGTCTAGTGGCCATAGGATTGCTCCCTCCATGGCTTATGGCAATAAGAAATTAATTTAGGTAATGCCCTGTGAGTAAAAGTTCACTCTTTTGTTCTGTAATAGTTCAATGATGTCTAGTTGTTCCCAAAAGAAGGAAGCATTCTTAACTTTGCTTTGGAGTCTCTTCTTCACAGCACAATGCATCCATCAAATTCAATAGGACTTACTCCCAGGTAAGAGCGAACCTACTCATTAGGCTACTTGTGTGGTGTGCAGCTGACGCTTATCTTTTTTCACTTTTGTGTAAGTGAGTGCAGCCCCGATTTGGATCAGGACCAGCATGCTACAGAAGGGGAGAGTTAAACCTCACCCTTGCACCATTTTCCCCCTGATTTTTTTCCAAAAAGAAAAGAAGTCTCCATTCTTATTTTCTTTTTTAATCTCCCCGCAGGAGGGGCGATTGCAAGGGAAAATAGAGGGGGAAGAATTTAACCCTCCTCTCCCAGAGTACTCAGAGCCTCAGTTACATGCTACATGAGCAGTGTAACATGTAATGTGGCTCTAAGTTAGCATAGGATTGTAGTGCACTCAGGAGGCTGGAGTTTAAAGAGCAAGCATTAACAAATTTGGTAACACTGAATTTCCCTGATGAAGGACCTACATGTTGTCTGAAACATGCTGGAAATATTTGTTTTTGTGGAATGAAACACCTCTTTTGCTTACCCCACTGCTTTTTGCTGCTCCTTGTTGTTGTTGTAGTTGGCATCCTTCGTGGGGTTTCCCATTTTGTTGGATTCTTTCCCAAATATCTAACATAGAAATGTTATCTTATTTATTGATTCATGTATTTGTTCATCCTCTATAAACTAAAGAAAGAGGCTCCTAACTTTTAAACAAATGCACTTTGCAAAGTTGCATCATTTGGAGGGTCTCAGGGTTGATCAATAATAATTAGCATTGGCTATTGGGCAGTATAGAAACGAAATAAATAAATAAATATAATGACAGGACAAAACTTGAATGTATAGATTGTCACCCTGCTAATTGATATCCAGGGAGTTTTGTAGGAAAATAAAATCTCATAAAAGTTTCATGCAAACATCATTTTTATAAAAAGCAAAGCCTGCAAGCAAAGAGATACAAATGAATATGTATTTTCTAAAAGCCCTTTAGAAGGAGGGTTTTTTTTTCAAAGAAAGGAAGGGAGAAACAGAGGTTGAGATATTAGAGAAGACAGTGCCACTTAGAGCAGGGTGGGGGTGGGGATTTGGTCACAGAAGAATTCCAACAGCTTGCTGACTTAGACCTTTTTTACATGAGGCATTTATTGTGCACTCATCATTCCCTACTCACGGTTGTTTACAGCTTCTTTAGGCAACATGTCCTTTCACTTTTACTTCTGTTCCTAAACAGAACTTTTGGTGAGTTATTTTAGAGCAGTATTATTTCTGTTGGCAAAAGAAAACGCTTCTTCCACTTGTGTATCTGTGTTATTCCACTATACCACAGTGCCACCTAGAGGTTATATAGCAGAAAAACAGGAAAGGAAATGCTCCTCGTGTAGTGCTCGGATCTCAATTCCGTGATGAAACCGAAAGTAGATGCAGCTGATTAACAGCCTCATGTAGAAAACCAATTAAACAAGCTTGTTGACTTAAACAACTCATACATTAAGAGGAACAAGATCACGGCCATCAGCCTAACTGCCTGCTGCTGATTTGCCTAGGATCCCCTCTCATGTGAAGGAGCTCTACATACACTTACCCCTTCTCACTGTCAACAAATGCATGGCTGGCAGGGGATATGGCCAGAGTGTGTGTTGGCAGTGCCCTCGCCCCCCAGCTCCTCACACATGCTTTGAATGCTTGAGGGATTTGTCTGAGCCCCTCTATGAGCACCAAACAACAGGTGGTGGAAACAGACACATAAACAAGGTTCCCAAAATGGTGGTTGCTGCCAATATGAAAAATAGGTGGGGGTATTTTCAGGTGTCATATGGTGGGCAGTGGATGCTTCACTGTTGGCCTCACAATTTTCCTCCATAATCCCTCCAGCCTTTTTTTAATTATTATTATTTTACCCACCCCACCTGCCTGGAAGAGCTTTGTTATGGATGTGGGAGAGAGAATGGCTTTCACTACTGGTGGACCCCTTCTTTGTAAGGATTCCTCCCAAATAATTACTTTTGGGCTGCCACCACAGGCTAATCCTCATCTGAACACTTTAGCCTGCCCCTTCCCTTTAGCCCAGCTCTAGGAAAAAATAAAAAGGAAGGCACTTTGGATTTACATTTCCAAAGCCCAGAAGACACAAAATGGAACAAAACCTTGTGAAGTATCTTTAAAGCTCAATGGGATAGCTTAGGAACTGTATAGTCTTGCACATGGGAAAACTTTTAGTAAGAAATTCCCTTTTAAAATAACTCAGCCAAATGTCTAAATATAGAAAGTTTATTGGGGGAAGGGGGAGAAAGAAGAAAGGGGGAAAGATAACCATCACACAAAGAGACTTCCCATTTTAAAAAAAAGTCATATAACTTAGCTGGTACATTTTTACATGCTCGAGTAGCATCTTGGATTTCAGAGAATATGCAGAGTTCATTGCGGAGAAGAGGGTTGGAAACAATGACAGAGAGAGCATCTTGGACTCCTGATTAGATGTTGCTAGGAAGACAGGGAGTGAGAATGAAGTTTTGCTTCTATGAGAATCTGAATTCAGTAAAAGCCAAATGTTTTGCCCGATGTGGCAATCAGTTCCAGTTCTGATTTCGGTGGACTGGCTAGCCCATCAGAACATTTTGTAGAGGCTAGACTGACTCTGAACTTGCATGTCAAATGGGCTGGCCAGTTCCACATTGTGCAAAAGGGCATAACTTCTCTGTGTATATTGGGGAACAAAAGGCAAGATTTCATCTGTTCAAGTTTCCTGGCAGGCCTCCAAATGATCAGATGCTCTGGGGGGCATTGTTGAGTTACATCTGAATACAGGGATTTATGTCACTCATATATAGCAACCCCAATTGGACAGAAATGCTTGCAAAGGGAAACCAACCAGCTAGCAAAGGGAAATGAACCATGTTTGCTGCCTGTTCTTAAATTCCCTCTTGTATGCTAAGAGCCATCTAAGTCTGATTTGATGAGGAACTGTGGAATACATGGGGAGTAATGTTGTTCATGGGAATAGATGCCAGCAATGCTGATAATTATATCCCTAAATACTTTATTTCATGTATCTTTTTGGCACTAAAAATGTTGGAAACAAAGTAGCCAAAAGCAACTTTAGGTCCAATTGATTTCAGTGGAATTATTAAGCATGTGATTAAATCTCTCCCACAGAAATCAATGGGACAGATTGCATTTGCTGTGCAATCTCATACATATCTACTCAGAAGGAAGCCTCACTGAGTTCAGTGGTACTTACTCCCAAATAAGCACATATAGGTTTAGGTTCCTAACCTTAATGGATGTTAATGGGTAGCTAAGAAGCTATGATACCTTTACCAGTGGTTTTTCCCACTGATGCATATTGCTTTCCTTCTCCTAGGCTCTAGATTGCTAAAGGGGTGTGCTTGGATGACTTGGTTAGGCAGACAGCATGGAGAAAGACATTTACATATTTTGGAGGTTCCATGCTTGTGGACTCAGGGTGGTGTCCATGCCCATATTCTATGCTAATGGAGGGCAGCCATGATAGACTTGCTACGTTCTTGCCCTGCATGACTAGGGGTACATCCAGATGAACAGCTCCTAGTGCCACAAATCAAAATGCATTGCGCAGTTATTCTGTCTTTCCCTCCTTAACTCTGTGTGTGTAAAATAAGGCTAGGGATGGCCTGATATTAGGGACAAGGAGGGCAATGAGCCATTTTCTGCCTCCCCCCCACACACATCCTCCAGTCTCCTCAGACCATAACAACAACAACCACAACAACAACAACCAGAGCAGCATTGTGATGCAGCAATGCACTGTGATTTCTTCCTCCCCTCCATTACTAGCTAAGAGAATTGGGCATGCACTGATCATGTGCAATGGCAGTATTGTCCCTGACTGCTAGCAATGGTAATTTGATTAGTGTTTGCATGTTTAAAATGTATTTATTTTATTTATGAAACCTTTTATACCCTGTCTTTTGGTCCCCAAAAGGGCCCCCAAAGTGGCTTTCAATCATAAAAATATGCATCACAAGTAGATAAAGTGAGAGAACATTAATACAGAGCTAGTTATTTATAACACTGTCGAACAGCCCAAAAGAAATTCAGGGCAGATCAAATGCCTGGTGGAATTTAAAAAATGTTTTTACAGTCTGCCTAGAAACTGTAATGGGTGGAAGACAACATGTGTCCTCTTTTATGGAGGACAGTCCTCTCTTTGAAGGGCTCCCAGAGGACTGAACTCTATTTTGAAGATGTCCTCTTTTTTGGGGGGGGGGGTTAGGGCCTTGAAGGTGCCCATCCATAGCTCCCGGACAGCAGGCTGAATAGGCACATGTAAGACCTAGTCACAGTCTTCCACACTATGGTGAGATGTACTATATTTCTATTTAAATTATAGTAATTCTATCCCATGGCCTGAGATTGTAGCTCTTTGCTTTGACAGATTTTCTTGAAAAAGAGAAGAAGCAAATTTTACCTGTGGCTAGCACAAAAGCCAGTGGACCTAAATGTCTGAAATTTGGCAGGTTCAGTCAACTCCATAGGGGCTACCAGATCACCAAATGTCATGTATTTATCTTAAAAACTAAAAAAGGTTATGGCTGTTTCTATTTTCCAATGGGAAAATGTAAAATCCAAATAATTCAGATTTCTGAATCTTGCTTCGCATCTGGAGTCCAAAGTGGGTTGGATTCAGTCCAAATTGGTCTGAAGCAGATTGGGATGGAATCCAAAGTTCAGCATCAGCCTTCGAAGTGGGTTGTGGGATCCATGCACAGTTCTAATGGTAACTCACTAGGCCAGACCACTAGAACGAGGCTTCTGCAAAGGGCTGGATGAGCCTGATGTTGTCTGATCTCAGAAGCTAAGCAAGGTCAGCTCTGGTTAGTACTTGGATGGGAGACTGCTTGGGAATCAGGCTTCTTGTATTGAGCAGGGGGTTGGACTCAATGTCTTGTAGGACCCTTGCAACCCTATGATTCTATGAACTATGAACTCTATGAACCCTTGAGCTGGTTCAAGTGTTGGAGACCTTACCACTGGACTAATGTAGCCCATTCACTATCATTAAAATCCTACGTATTTTAAAGAACTTCTTGGAGAAAGGATAGGCAGCCACCAGTGAGGGCCACAATTTCTTCCCCTCCCCCTGGATAACAAACTATGAATTAACTGCTGGATTGTTTAGCCCCTAAACAACCCAGCAGTCTGGGTTTGCATGTAATGCTACACACCTACAAAGGAGGCACTTTTGGGGTGTGCTGTAAAGCGGAAGAGGCAGGCACACTGCAGGCAATGCACCTGCTTGTGCATGACAACCCAGTGTTTTTTAAATTGATGGGTTGTCATGCGCAAACCAGGTCATTGCGATGTAGTGTTGTTCCTGGGGCATTATGAGGGATTGAAGAAGCAGCCAGCAGCAGTGGAGCCAGGAGGAAATTGGACCCCCTCCCCATACCCCAAATGCTCCCCAAATCATTGCCAGCACATGGACAGTGAATGGGGGTGGGTGGATTTTAGTTCAGCCCTAGATCCAGTAGAAATCTGATAGTAAAAAAATAAGAAACAGTTCATGAAATGTGGGGGAGACAAGGAATAATACAGGAAGAAACAAACTGTTAAGATTAGAGGTGGAATGATGCAGTCAAAATCCCTAGCTTATTAGAAGGATACTAAATGCCCCTGGTCAAATACAAGGGTCCCGTTATTTTAGAAACATCAGCCTATCAGTCAGACTACAGTCCCTGGATAGAACACAATGCATAATTTGAAGCAGTGTAAATAATCAGAAAACAATTGATTATTTATCACAAAGGCAGAAGACTTGGCTTGCTGTTTACTTAGTGATGCACAGCGATAGTGATTCGTAGACAAAGAGGGCAATTCTGCCTTCACAAAGCAGCACTGCCAGTTTCATGGTTTAAGCCAGGATGAGTTGGGGAGGGGGTCGTCTTTATCTTGGTGTGACAGTTCCATAAAATATTTGACACCCATTAATACTGACTTACTTCCATTGAGGCTGGCTGTATCTTAGCATATGCTAATGACAGTGCATCATTCATCTCCCATAGGAGTCAGTGCTACTGTCTAATTACTCTCTCTGCCAAAATGTTTTCCAAACATGTTTAACCTCCCTCCCAAGTTTTACATCAAGGTTTTTTCTCCTCCTTTTGAGACCATGAATAATTCTCCTAGCTGCTAAGCTTATGAATAATTCTTTCTTTTCTCAACCTATTGCTGTTACCTGCTAGGTATTCACGAATTGTGATTATGTACTCTCAAGCCTCTGCCACTTAAAATTTCGCCCCCTCAGCCTCTTCTTTGAAACAATGTGCTCTTTATTTCCTGGCTAATTTAAGCAGAAACTAAGGGAGTGCCTGTTCTCCCCTACACCATTATTGAGAAAATGTACATGGAACACTTTGATCACTCAGAAAGCATTATATAAATGCTAAATACTATTAATTTTTAAATTAATTTTCCCATTGGAATAATCAAAGGGTTGGAGCACTTTCCTTATGAAGAAAAGCCAAAGTGTTTGAGATTTCTTTTTAGTTGGGGAGTGGGGTGGGAGATGACTTAGGAGGGGGATGTGATGGAGGTTTATAAAACTATAAAGTTAAATTATGGAATTCGCTACCACAGGACATAGTAATGGCCACCAATTTGGATGGCCTTAAAAGGGGGTTAGACAAATTCCTGGCTATCAATGGCTTCTAGTCCTGATGTCTATACAATATGCCAGCTTGGGTATCAGAGTCAGTATGCCTATGTGCACAAGTTGCTGGGGAACATGGGCGGAGGGTGCTGTTGCACTTGTGTCCTGCTTGTGGGTTTCCTGTGGGCATCTGGTTGGCCACTGTGTGAACAGCATGCTGGACTAGATGGACCCTTGGTCTGATCCAGCATGGCTCTTCTTATGTTCTTATGCATGGTACTGTAGAGAAAGTGGATGATTTTTTCTCCCATTCTCATAACTAGAATTCAGGATCACTCAATGCCAGGAATAGGCAGTAGATATAGGGTAGACAAAATGAAGTACATGTATAAATTATGGGATTTGTTGCTACAAGATGTGGTGATGCTGGCCACTGCTGTAGATTACTTTAAAAGGAGAGTAGATAAACACATGGCACATCTGTCACACAGCTATTAGCCACGATGGCTAAATGCAACCTCCACATTCAGAGGCAATTTATATCAGTTGTTGGGGAACAACAATGGCAGAGGACTATTCTCTTCAAGCCCTGCTTGTGGGCTTCCCATGGCCATAGGCACCTGGTAGCCATTGTGGGAAACTGGATGCAGAACTAGATGGCCCTGTGGTCTAATCCAGCCAGGATCTTGGTGCCACCCCCCAACACACACACACACACACACACACACAGGCTGCCACATCACTTTAATGAAGAACTTTATGGATATTATATCCACCTCAGCCCGAGTCAGGGGACTCTCAGACTTTATGGGATAATCTTGGGGCTTATAGAATAGGCATTCAGCTATTCACAAGCCTCAACCCTGAAACAATAAACAATAGCAAGTAACCAAGGAGAAGACCCTGGATTTAGTACAGAGACTTACTTAGAAGGAAGCACACAAAACTCTGGAGGTAGACGTTAAAAACCATATACGAACCTTTGGAAATAGTATTTCAGACAAGAAAACAATAAAAGATACCAAAATCTGCCCTTTATGTTACCTAAATGCAGGTTTTCAAATAGGACAGGGACCAATCCAGGATCCAGAGAATCACAAACCCAAAAGCAAGTTGAAGAAGCATGAAACCAAAGACAAATGGATGGCTCCAGCCCCCTCTTTTTATGCCCAATCCCCAACATAAAATTCAAGGAAGATCTTTATCAGCCAGTCACAGGCTGGCTGGAACAGTGTTCCCAAACCCTGTAGGGAAGGGTGACAGTTTCCTTGAAGGCCAGAGGCATCTTGAAATAACAGACACACAGGTGGTTGCATCACTGTGTTCCCCTTCAGCCTGGCCAAATGGAGCCATATACACAGTTTGAACTAGGGATGCTGGAGAAGGTTGAGATGAAATAAAATTAGTTTGGATTTCTAAGAATCCAACCGGGAGAATCCACTGCAGACTGGCCTCCTCAGGCTGTAGGGAGTCTGTAAATTTTTGGATTTTTTTCTTTCTTTCCTGAAATGTACGCACATTCATTCATAGGAAAAGATGCAAGTTTCTGCTGAGACATATGGCATCCTGCAACATATACACATGGAACAGTTGCACGGAATGGGGGACAATACGCGAAATGTTATGTGCTAATGTACATTACGTAAATTGTTGCGAACCCTCTTATGGAATTATTTGCATATTTTTCTGCATAACGGGGGTAAGGGTGGGGAATTCAAATCCATCTGTGAATGGATGCCGGAACAAATGACACGACACACTCCATGAAACACACACGGGACAGATTTCACAGAATCTGGACATCCCTAGTTACAGCACAAAAAGAAGATGTAGTTCGTTCGTTAGTTCGTTAGTTCGTTAGTTACAGCACAAAAAGAAGATGTAGTTAGTTAGTTAGTTAGTTAGTTCGTTAGTTCGTTAGTTACAGCACAAAAAGAAGATGTAGTTAGTTAGTTAGTTAGTTAGTTCGTTAGTTAGTTCGTTAGTTACAGCACAAAAAGAAGATGTAGTTAGTTAGTTAGTTCGTTAGTTTGTTAGTTCGTTAGTTCGTTAGTTACAGCACAAAAAGAAGATGTAGTTAGTTAGTTCGTTCGTTAGTTCGTTAGTTACAGCACAAAAAGAAGATGTAGTTAGTTCGTTAGTTCGTTAGTTAGTTAGTTCGTTAGTTACAGCACAAAAAGAAGATGTAGTTAGTTCGTTCGTTCGTTCGTTCGTTAGTTCGTTAGTTCGTTAGTTACAGCACAAAAAGAAGATGTAGTTAGTTAGTTCGTTCGTTAGTTCGTTAGTTCGTTAGTTCGTTAGTTACAGCACAAAAAGAAGATGTAGTTAGTTAGTTAGTTAGTTCGTTCGTTAGTTCGTTAGTTAGTTAGTTAGATCAATCAATCAATCAATCAGTTCTTGACGGTAACCTAACTCTGAAATTAAGCCTTGGATATGGGTAAGAGAGCTGATGATGGGGAATGTAGAAAACTGCCTTACAGCAAGTCAGACGGTTGCTCCATCTCTATCCATATTGTCTACACACTAGCCTTCCCCAGCCGGGTGCCTTCCAAATGTGTTGGACTACAACTCCAACCATCCCCACCCCAGCCAGCATGGCATAGTACCTGGGGATGATGGCTGTTGTAGCCAACATACCTGGAAGGCGCCAGGTTGGGGAGAGACGGCATATGCTCTCAAGCAGCGGCTCTCCAGCATTTTAAACAAATATTTCCCAGCCCTGCCTAGAGATGCCAGGGCCTGAACTTGGGATCTTTTGCTCAAACCATGTGCTCAACCATAAGATAAGAAGGAGATAAGAAGGGAAGCAGGATTATCCTACCAGCCATGCTGAAAGACGACTGTCTTTCCCCCTCCTCTTTCTAACTCTTTTTCCTTGTGTGTCATGTATTGTTAGTTTATTAGCCTGCAGGCAGGGATAGGTTTGTTTTTCTCAGATTGCATGTAAGCCACTCCAGAGGTTTGTTTAGCAGGATAAAGTGACCTTAAATAAGTCAGAGAGGAGAAAGGTGGGGCAGTTTAACCTGCTAAGACACATTTAAAAACTCCCACCACACCCCCATATTTATAAATGCGTACACTAGGACTGATCACATGCTTTCACAGTTCATAGCAGGGGGAGACAAGCTTTCCATATATACTTTTTTTAAAAAAATAAATCCTCGAATCCTCAAATAGTAGGGTTGGAAGGGGCCTACAAGACCATTGAGTCCAACCCCCTGATCAATTCAGGAATCCGAGTCAAAGCATCCCTGACAAGTGGCTGTCCAGCTTCATCTTGAATGCCTCCAGTGTGGGAGAGCCCACTACCTCCCTAGGTCATTGGTTCCATTGTCGTATTGCTGTAACAGTCAGGACGTTTTTCCAGATGTTCAGCCAGAATCTGGCTTCCTGCAACTTGAGCCCATTATTCCGTGTCCTGCACTCTGGGATGATTGAGAAGAGATTCTGGCCTTCCCCTCTGGGGCAACCTTTCAAGTACTTGAAGGGCGCTATCATATCTCCTCTCGGTCTTCTTCTCTTCTCAAGACTAAACATGCCCAGTTCTTTCAGTCTTCTCTTCTCAAGACTAAACATGCTCAGTTCTTTCAGTTTCTCCTCATAGGGCTTTGTCTCCAGTCCCCTGATCATCTTTGTTGCCCTGCTCTGAACCCTCTCCAGTTTGTCTGCATCCTTCTTAAAGTGCAGCGCCAAGAACTGGACACGGTACTCCAGATGGGGCCTAACCAGTGCTGAGTGGAGGGGAACTAGAACTTCCTGGGATTTGGAAGCTATGCTTCTATTAATACAGCCCAAAATAGCATTTGCCTTTTTTGCAGCTACATCACATTGTTGGCTCATATTCAGCTTGTGATCGACAACAATTCCAAGATCCTTCTCGCTTGTAGTGTTGTTGAGCCATGTATCCCCCATCTTGTAACTGTGCGTTTGGTTTCTTTTTCCTAGGTGCAGAACTTGGCATTTCTCCCTATTAAATTTCATTCTGTTGTTTTCTGCCCAGTGCTCCAGCCTATCAAGATCACTTTGAATTCTGTTTCTGTCTTCCAGGGTATTGACTATCCTGCCCAATTTTGTGTCATCTGCAAATTTGATAAGGGTTCTCTGTACTTCCTCTTTCACATCATTAATACAAATGTTGAAGAGCACTGGGCCCAGGACTGAGCCCTGTGGTACCCCGCTCGTTACTTCTCCCCAGTTTGAGCAGATCCCATTGATAAGCACTCTTTGAGTCTGATTCTGTAGCCAACTGTGGATCCACCTGATCGTTGTTTCATCTAGCCCACTTTTAGCTAGGTTGCTCATCAGGATATCATGGGGCACTTTGTCGAAAGCTTTGGTGAAGTCAAGATACATTATGTCCACAGCATTCCCACAGTCCACAAGGGAGGTTACCTGATCAAAATATAAGAGCAGGTTAGTCTGGCAGGATTTCTTCTTGACAAATCCATGTAGGCTTCGAGTAATCACTGTGTTTTTGTCAAGGTGCTTACAGACTGAGTGCTTTATACTCTGCTCCATAATTTTCCCAGGGATTGATGTTAGACTGACTGGTATGTAGTTCCCAGGTTCCTCCTTTTTGCCCTTTTTGAAGAGAAGGACAACATTAGTTGTTGTCCAATCATCTGGCACTTCACCTGTCTGCCATGATTTCTCAAAGATCATAGACAGTGGTTCTGAGAGTTCTTCTGCCAGTTCGTTTATTATGCTAGGATGCAGTTCATCTGGCCCTGGAGATTTGAACTCATTCAAAGTAATTAGGTGTTCTTTGACCATATGCCTATTGATCTCAAGCTGCAATCCTGCCCTTTCAGCCTGTACGTCGCCTTTGCTGGGGTGTGTGTGTCATAGACCCTCTTTCAGGAGAAGACTGAGCCAAAGTAGGAATTGAGCACTTCTGCCTTTTCTTTGTCATCTGTTATCATTTTGCCATCCTCACTGAATAGCTGAACCACCATTTCTTTCCTCTGTCTTTTACTATGCACATATCTGAAGAAAGCCTTTTTGTTGCTTTTAGCATCCCTCACTAACCTCAGCTCATTCTCAGCTTTAGCCTTCCTGACGCCATCCCTGCAATTCTGTGCTACCTGCCTGTACTCTTCCTTTGTTGCTTGGCCTTCCTTCCACGTCCTATATGTGTCCCTTTTTGTTTTCAGCTCATCTCTGAGCTTTTTGTGAAGCCACATTGGCTTCTTCCATTGTCTTCCACCTTTTTTCTTGTTGGAATTCTTTGTAATTGTGCCTTTAGAATTTCTTTTTTTAAAAAATCCCATCCATCTTGGACTCCTTTTTTCATTAGGGTTGCTTGCCATGGGACCTTACTTATCATTGTTCTGAGTTTATTTAAATTGGCTTTCCTAAAATCCAGGGTACATGTTTGTCTACACTCGGCTTTTGCTTCCTTTAGAACCAAGAACTCAAGTATAACATGGTCACTTTCCCCCAGAGTTCCTGTAACTACTACTTTATCCACTAAGTCATCTCTGTTGGTTAGGATCAAGTCAAGGATAGCCAATCCTCTAGTTCCTTCTTCTACTATCTCTAGAAGGACGTTATCAGCAACACAAGTCAGGAATTTCTTGGAGGGGCCATGTTTTGCAGAATTTGCCTCCCAACAAATATTGAGGAAATTGAAATCCCCCATTACTACTACATCATGCTTCCCTGAAACATTGGCAATTTGCTTTTCAAAAGTTTCATCCTCGTCTTCTCCTTGATTGGGTGGCTGGTAGTAGACTCCAACCACCATGTTCCTTTTATTCTTTGCTCCATTTATTTTAACCCAGATGCTCTCGGTGGGGCTACCAAGTTCATCCTCCTGTATTTCTGTGCAGAGATATGTATTTTTAACATATAGTGCAACTCCACCTCCCTTTCTGTTCTTCCTGTTCTTTTTGAACAAGTTATGTCCTTCAATTGCTGTATTCCAGTCATGGGAGTCATTCCACCTATCAGTTATACCTATCAAGTCATAATTTCCCTCCTGTATTAAGCATTCAAGTTCATTCTGTTTGTTTCCCATATTCTGGGCATTAGTATATAGGCATGGAAGACCATGGGTTTTATAGTCTGACTTTCTTCCTACATGTTTCTGAAGACTATTATTGGGTGCTATTAGAGCTGTTCTCTCTGTTGTGATGCATGAGCCTTCATCCATCGTTACCCCCAACTTTACATCTCCCTTCCCCGTAGCATTCAGTTTAAAGCCCTCCTGATGAAGTTCTTCATGCTGTGGCCAAACACATTCTTCCCAGCCTTTGTGAGGTGCAACCTATCCCTTGCCAACAGTCCATCTTCCAGGAAGTATAGCCTGTGGTCCCAGAATCCAAATCTCTCATGTTGGCATCACTTTCATAGCCAGCCATTCACCCGGGGTATTTTTTCCTTCCCTTTCTCTTCTAACTACTGGAAGGATGGATAAGAAAACTATCTGGGCCCCAAAGTTCTTGAGTTTCCTTCCCAAAGCTTCAAAGTCTGACGTGATTCCTTCGTAGCTCCACTTGGCTGTATCATTTGTTCCCACATGGATGAGAAGAAAGGGATCCCTGTTAGTGGGCTTTATGAGTGTAGGCAACCCTTCAGTCATGTTTCTAATCCATCCTCCTGGCGAGTCCATGGGTTTTTGCAACATACTTGGGTTTCGATCCCACACAGCAAGGAGTCTCCCACTACTACTGCTCTTCTCTTCTTGTAGGCCTTGGTTTCATTGCCTCAACTTGACTGATCTTCAGCCTCTTGCTCACTCTCATGCAGGTTCCCCTGTCATTCTTCCTCTGCAGGCTGTCCTCCAGTCTCATCCTCAAGTACCTGGAAACGTAAAAAATTGCAGTGATTTTGAATTATTTTAAAAGAGAATAAGTGCTGTTTTGGGACTATTATCATCTGCATGCCTCTGAAATGCTAAACAGGGCATTTTCTCCTGGGCTTCACCCTTTTACCTTAAGTGCATAGGCTTGACCCCTTGACCCTTTCAGACCAGACCATCTGCTCTTCAAGGTCTGGCTGCATGTTGCTCCATTGATGCCCATAAAAATATTGTTACTCCAAGCAACCAGTGCCTGGCACCGGGATTCTATGGGCCGCTGACTCAGCACTGGAACTCATATCTTGGTCCATATGATGCCAAAGATAATGTAATCAATACCAGTTGGGACCAAATCTCATTTAAAGCTGTGTACTCTCATGGCAGCTATGGGGACTGAAGCTATGCTCTGAAGCACACTTCCTTGGGAATCATTTTCAGCAAACTGATGGTGCCTTCTTCTGATTAAGACCGCAATGGAAATCTGTGAAAAGACAGGAAAGCTTGAGCTGAGGACTGAGTGGTCAAAAAATGAAAGGAACCAATAAAACACGAGTAAATTAAAGAAGCAATTATGTAAATGCCAAAGCAATTGCATCCTGGACCAGATGGAATCGTTGCTGAGGTTTATAAGAAAACATTAGTCGTCATTGCAGGTAAATTAACTTCTCTTTTTAATGAGTCTGGAAGAGCAAGGAGACACAGGGAACAAAAGAGGCAGATATAGTAATACAAGAGAAAGTGATCCCTGATGAAAGAAGGGCTGCAGCTTGCTGGTAGAGTGGGTACTTTTCATGCAGATTGTCCCAGGTTCAATCCCAGGGAAAGACCCAGTGGAGGTGGGGGGCCCCAAAGAACATCTCCAGTATCAGAGGCAGTTAGCCGATGTACATCAGTTGCTGGGGAACATGGGCAGGAGGGTGCTGTTGCACTCATGTCCTGCTTGTGGGTTTCCTGTGCACGGCTGGTTGGTCACTGTTTGAACAGAATGCTGGATGAGATGGACTCTTGGTTTGATCCAACATGGCTCTTCTTATGTTCTTAATTTCAGTGGGGCTGTGATTCCATTCTGGATTTTAGTCAGAACCAGCTGGAACACTAAAGGAACTATCTAAGGTGCTGAGTCCAATCCCCGAAATAGGTTCAAATCCTGGGTAGCTGATGGTAGTGAGTGTAAACACTGAGCTTGATAGACCTATGGTCTGATTCAGTATAAGACAAGCTTCCTGTGATATATAGAGTACACATTTCTTTTAGGTTATTACATCATCTTGTCCCCAAAGGCTGATAGCATATAACTGCATTTGGTACTTGAAAGATAATTACTAAGGAATAAGAATGCTCACACAGAAAATATATTTTAAAGCAGGGGTGTTGAACATCTTTCATCCCAAGGGCCAGGTTCAATTTAGGAGAAAGTCTGGGGGCCACATCTCAGCGGTGTGTGGGGCTGAAGGCAAATGGAGGTGGGGCCAAATATACCTGAAAGACTAATAATACCAGCACAGTTTAGCTTAAAGCTCTTTAAGAGACATTTCCCTAGAACTTCACAGAATGCAGGAAACCACCAAATGGTCAGTCATGGGGCCAGGGGAATGGATATGGCTAGGAATGCTGGAGAAATTCAAGACGGACTAAAATGAGCCCAGATTTCTAAGAATCTGACCTGCGGAATCTGCTGCAGAGCGCCCCCCTCAGGCCATGTTGAGTCCATGGGCTTTCGGATGATCTTTTTTTACTTTCCCAAAATGTACACATATTTATTCACAGGAAAATATGGAAGTTTCTGCTGAGGAAAAGTTGAATGTAATGGGGGACAATATGCTAAATGTTACAAACTGAGGTAAATTATGTAAATTCTTATGAAACCTCTTAGGTAATTATTTGCATATTTTTCTGCATGACGAAAAAAATATTCGCATCCACCTGTGAGCAGGCAATGGAACAAAAGTGCCTGACAATCAGCAAAACACAGACGGAATGGATTTTACACAGTCCTACGTACATCCCTAGGTGTGGGTATCTTGGGAAACTCGCAGCGCCGAATTTGGCCCATAAGCCTGAGACTGAACACTTCTGTTTTAAAGAAACCTGCCAAATAAAGAACCATTCCCCTCACACTCACTAACATTTCACAGCTGAAAATAGAGAGACACTTGTATCTAGGATTCAGTGGAGGCTGGTGGCACTGATCTCAGTGAGGTGGTGAATTTGCTCTGGGTTTCAGTCAGAACCAGTCAGAACTCTAAAGGACCTATCTAAGGTGTTAAGCTTGGATAGTTTTGACTGGTTCTGACTGAAACCTGGAGCAGATTCACTGCCCCATAAACATCGGAGCCACCAGCCTCCACTGCTATGATCTCTGCCTAAACGTGCACACACACCAATTACACACTGCACTTCCCTACTTTATCTGTGGGGTGCCTTTAGTTTGTAGTAGCCTACCTGGCCTCCACTGATTTAAAAAGCAAAGAATATATTTGTCCTCTGGATTTTTTTTAAAGGTCTACTAGGAAAAGCCATAATTGTCCTACAACATGATATCAACAGTTCAAACTAAGTCTCACCAGCTGTACTGTGTGAAATGGCAGGCTCCATGGGGAATTCTTGTTTATGTGTGTGCATTTCTGTGCACTTAGAAACAAGATGCATATTTCCATTCCTGCTCTGGTACTCGTGGAAGGGAGCTGTAATTTACAGAATGATAACTCTAGGAACTCATACTAACCAGGCCTGCTGCCAGCATGCTGCATAGTCAAGCAAATATCAGGGCTCCACCAGGGCCCACCACTGTTTCAGTAGGGTGGCTGCTACCAACACTTATAATGTGGTTTAACTGGGTGGCAGCAGAGAATTATGTACAAATGTAGCTGCCTGACACCATTGTTCCATCTAGGCTAGTATTGTCTTTCTTGACTGGTAGCAGCCCTCTGAAGGTCTGAGACAGAGGTCTTTGACAGTCCTGCTATCTGAGATCCTTTTATCTGGAGATGTCCTATGCATGCACAGCATGTGCTCTAGTACTGATCTATGGCTCCTTCACCTGTCATTGCTCACACTGCTTCACTGGCACCCCTAAAAATATTGTCCCCCCCCCGCCCACAAACCGTCATGGGCATTGTTTGGGCCATGTAGCTAGCCCAACTCACCAAGAACCTTCGAAGTAGCAGAACTCTGAAGGGGCAGCTGTGTTAGTCTGTTGCATGAAGAACAACAAAGTGTCCCATGCAGCTCAAGAGGTTTAATGGTATGTCACGATAAATTTGTTACTCTTTAAGGTACCATAGGACTCTTTGTTCTTTTTGCTTATGAAGTCTAATAAATCAAATAGCTCAGGTGAGACAAATCCAAATGACAAAAACAGGGTCCTCCAAGCTACAAACACTGCCTCGAGTGCCATTTTTTTTGGTAGAAAGGTGGTGTATAAATCAAATAATAATTAAAAAAAACACACACATGTAGGGTGGCCACTAATGAATTGGCAAAAAAGAGGAAATGCATCACCAAAAAAGGCACTTACATAACATTTCCATATGCACTATATGCAAATTTAGAGATAATTGTTGTAACTTATAGAGTACAAGACTGTGACAAGGTCACCTGTGTGACTGCCTGTTCAACCTGCTGCCCAGGTGCTAACTGTTGATGAGCAACCATTCTTTTCATTATTTATCTTTAAACCAGAATTGGGTAGGACAGTCCTTCAAATAGAGGACATGTTCAAACAGAGGACAGCCCTCTGGCACCCCTTCAAATAGAGGACTGACCCCCTGTAAAAGAGGATACATGACTACCCTACAAACATAACAGCACCACTCTTCCTTCTCTACATCCTATTACCCTTCATGATACAATGTTTGCATTGGCATCATCAGTACTGCTACTAATACAGAGGTCAAGTTTCACAGCTGTGTTAGTAGCTTAAAGTGGTTTATTAGCTCCCTGGCAGGGCTCTTAATACAGGTCTGCTGAAGGACTTCTCTAGGTCAAGAAAAGAGAGGGAAAGGAGAGTCTGGAGGTTGGGTTGTGCACAAAGGGCCATTTACTAGACATAGTAATAGTGAAAAATGTGTGATGGGGGTGCAAGAAGGGCCTGCTGGGTGAAGGAGATGACCCATTCATTTCCATGGGTCTACTCTAACTATGACTACATCTGGATCCAACCCAGTGTTGACATGTGTGACTCCATGCACTTGCTTAATTTGGTTATGGCTAAATAGAGGCTAAATGTGCTACCACCAGGTGACAGCTCTACAAAATGAACAGTTTTCTTTATTGCTATTAAACTATGAATCATTGTTCACCTTCCATGCAGATTTGTGCTCAGCTAACCCAAATGAACTGCAAAAAGAAGAAGCAAAGGTTGTTTGTCAACTTGATTAAATACAAGCTCACCATCACAGAAGAACAACTTGCAGGTGTGGTTGTAGAATGTAATGGTCTGATGGCAAAATGCAGTGAAGCTGACAACCATGAGGGATGCTTTACAGCAGAGGGTCCAAAACTAGTCAAACAGACTCATGCTGCTTTTGGAGAGAACTAAACATCTCAGTGCAACAATGGAAGAATCCTGGAGAAGAAGTCCAAATATGCCCAAGTGCCCTTGGTTGCATATATATCTATCTCATATGTGTGACAGTAAGGCACAGATAGAAGTTCCTATATTTTGACAGACAATATTCTACCCACTGGTGCTGGTCTATAATTTAAATTGACTTTAATGCAGGTTGAAAGTTTGCAGGTGACAAGATATTAGGGTCCCAGATGTTTTCTGAAAACAGACAATGCTGAATTCCACAATGTGACAAGTGTCTTCAGTGTCTCATGGATTGTATTGTTATTTTTCATTTTGACTCATTATTTCAGTTCATGAACAGCACCTGCTACAAATGTCCACCTTAGTGACTTGAAATACTCTTTTTCTAAGAAACAAGAGTGTCTGCAAAGGGTCTGTTCCTAGGTGCAGACGGAAATGAAAACTTTTTTTGGGAGGTGAAGGTGGAGGGCTGGGGAGAAGGCTGCACACTTAACTGAAGGTATTAATTAATTAAATTTATTAATCACGCATCTGGCTGGTCACCCAGCCACTCTGGGCGATGTACAACATATAAAAAACAGTTTAAAACAATAAAATTATACAATAAAAACATTTTCTAAAATACCCTAACCCACCCCAAATGCCTGCCTGAACAACCACGTTTTTAATGCACGGCGGAAGCTCATTAAAGAGGGGGCATGACGGAGTTCCTTAGGGAGGGAGTTCCACAGAGTGGGGGCCACCACAGAAAAGGCCCTCTCCCACGTCCCCACCACTCTAGCTGTCCTGGCTGATGGGACAGAGAGAAGGCCATCCGAGGCTGATCTTGTTAAGTGGCCTGTCTGGTGTTGCTGGAGGTGCTCCTTAAGACAGGCTGGGCCAGAACCATATAGGGTTTTAAAGGTCAAAACCAACACCTTGAATTTGGCCTGGAAAACAACTGGTAACCAGTGCAACTCCTTCAGCACTGGAGTGATGTGATCTTGCTGGCGGCTGCCTTTAATCCCGTTTAAAGGTAACTGGAGAAAGAGACATTATAAGAGACACAGAACTCCACATCTTTGATCCCTTCTCTTGTGATATTATTTATTTGAAGTGTTTTTATCTCACTCCTCAGCTGAACAGGGTCCTGGAACAGTTTACATATAATCAGTCCCTGCCCACATGCTTACAATCTAAAAATACATGACACACAAGCAAAAAGAGATGGGGAGGGAAGAGGAAAACATTTAAGTAGCCTTTCAGCAGGGCCAGTGGAATGGTCCTGCTAGCTCTCTCTCGTCTCCCTCAGCTCAGTCTGCTGGAATGGTTGCTGGTGGTGACAGTAGATATAGAATTATAGTAACTATCTCTCTATCTCTCTATCTCTATCTAAAAATTAAGTCTCTCCTTTCCTTACACAATGCTACAGTGGGGAGATAAATGGGTAGGCAAGACAGCAGAACCTTCAAGAAAGTTTTAGCTGTAGTTATAATGGATTAGCATGCAAATTCCCCTTCATGGATCACTGCCTTGTTGAGGCGAAGGGGCTTGCGTAACTCAGCGAAGCCATAAGCTACGCCGTGCAGGGCCACCCAAGACAGACAGGTCATGGCAGAGAGTTCTGACAAAATGTGGTCCACTGGAGAAGGAAATGGCAACCCACTCCAGTATTCTTGCCAAGAAAACCCCATGGAACGTATCACAAGGCTAAAAGAGATGACGCCGGAAGATGAGACCCTCAGGTCGGAAGGTGTCCAATATACTACTGGGGAAGACCAGAGGGAATTTCCAAGTAGCGCCAGAAAGAGTGAAGCAGCTGGGCCAAAGCCGAAAGGACACTCAGTTGTGGATGTGTCTGGTGGTGAAAAGAAAATCCGAGGCTGTAAAGAACAATATTGTTTAGGAACCTGGAATGTAAGGTCAATGAATCAAGGTAAGCTGGAGGTGGTCAAACATGAGATGGCAAGATTGAACACTGACATCTTGGGAATCAGCGAACTAAAATGGATAGGCATGGGCGAATTTAATTCAGGTGACCATTATATCTACTACTGTGGGCAAGAATCCCTGAGAAGAAATGGAGTAGCACTCGTAGTCAACAAAAGGGTGGGAAAAGCAGTACTGGGGTACAATCTCAAAAATGATAGAATGATCTCAGTACGAATCCAAGGCAAACCATTCAACATCTCAGTAATTCAAGCCTATGCCCCAACCACTGAGGCCGAAGAAGCTGAGGTTGATCGGTTCTATGAAGACCTACAACACCTTCTAGAACTAACACCAAAAAAAGATGTCCTCTTCATCACAGGGGATTGGAATGCTAAAGTAGGAAGTCAAGAAATCACCGGGATAACAGGCAAGCATGGCCTTGGTGTACAAAATGAAGCAGGACAAAGGCTAATAGAGTTTTGTCCAGAGAACATGCTGATCATAGCAAATACTCTTTTCCAACAGCACAAGAGGCGACCGTACACATGGGCATCACCAGATGGTCAATATTGAAATCAGATTAATTATTTACCTTGCAGCCAAAGATGGAGAAGCTCTATACAGTCAGTAAAAACAAGAATTGGAGTTGACTGTGGCTCAGATCATGAGCTGCTTCTTGCAAAATTTTGGCTTAAATTGAAGAACGTAGGGAAAACCACTAAACCATTCAGGTATGACCTCAATCATATCCCTTATGAATATACAGTGGAGGTGAGGAATAGATTTAAGGGATTAGACCTGATAGACAGAGTGCCTGAGGAACTATGGACGGAGGTCCGTAACATTGTTCAGGAGGCAGCAACTCAATCCATCCCAAAGAAGAAGAAATGCAAGAAAGCAAAGTGGCTGTCTGATGAGGCTTTACAAGTAGCTGAGGAAAGAATGGAAGTGAAAAGCAAAGGAGAAAGGGGAAGATATATCTAACTGAATGTAGAGTTCCAGAGAATAGCAAGGAGAGTCAAGAAGGCCTTCTTAAATGAACAATGCAAAGAAATCGATCAAAACAATAGAATGGAAAAGACTAGAGACCTTTTCAAGAAAATCGGAGATCTCATGGGAACATTTTGTGCAAAGATGGGCATGTTAAAGGAAAAATAAGGCAGGGACCTAACAGAAGCAGATGAGGTGGCAAGAATACACAGAAGAACTATACAGGAAAGATCTGAATGTCCCTGATAGCCATGATAGTGCGGTCACTGAACTTGAGCCGGACATCCTCGAGAGTGAAGTCAAGTGGGCCTTAGGAAGCATTACTAACAACAAAGCTAGCGCAGATGACAGTATTCTAGCTGAGCTATTTAAGATCCTAAAAGATGATGCTGTTAAAGTGCTGCACTCAATATGCCAACAAATTTGGAACACTCAACAGCGGCCACAAGACTGGAAAAGGTCAGTTTACATTACAATTCCAAAGAAGGGCAACGCCAAAGAGTGTTCAAAGTACCGCACAATTGCGCTTATTTCACATGCAGCAAGGTGATGCTCAAAATCCTACAAGCTAGGCTTCAGCAGTATGTGAACCGAGGACTACCAGAAGTACAAGCTGGGTTTCGAAGAGGCAGAGGAACTAGAGATCAAATCGCCAACATTCGCTGGATCATGGAGAAAGCAAGAGAATTCCAGAAAATTGTCTATTTCTGCTTCATTGACTATGCTAAAGTCTTTGATTGTGTGGATCACAACAAACTGTGGCAAATTCTGAAAGAGATGGGAGTACCAGACCACCTTACTTGTCTCCTGAGAAACCTGTACGAGGGTCAAGAAGCAACAGTCAGAACCAGACATGGAACAACCGATTGGTTCAAAATTGGGAAAGGAGTACGACAAGGCTGCAAATTGTCGCCCTGCTTATTTAACTTATATGCAGAGTACATCATGAGAAACGCCGGGTTGGATGAATCAGAGGTCGGAATTAAGATTGCTGGGAGAATTATCAACAACCTCAGATACGCAGATGATACCACCCTAATGGCAGAAAGCAAAGAGGATCTCAAGAGCCTCTTGTTGAGGGTGAAAGAGGAGAGTGCAAAAGCTGGTTTGAAACTCAACATTAAAAAAACGAAGATCATGGCATCTGGCCCCATCACTTCCTGGCATATAGAAGGGGAAGAAATGGAAGTAGTGACAGATTTAATTTTCTTGGGCTCCAAGATCACCGCAGACGGTGACTGTAGCCATGAAATTAAAAGACGCTTGCTCCTTGGGAGGAAAGCTATGGCAAACCTAGACAGCATAGTAAGAAGCAGAGACATCACCTTGCCGACAAAGGTCTGTCTAATCAAAGCTATGGTTTTCCCAGTAGTAATGTATGGCTGTGAGAATTGATGCTTTCAAACTGTGGTGCTGGAGAAGACTCTTACGAGTCCCCTGGACTGCAAGGAGGTCCAATCAGTCAATCCTAAAGGAAATCAACCCTGACTGCTCATTGGAAGGATAGATCCTGAAGCTGAAGCTCAAATATTTTGGCCACCTAATGCGAAGGGAAAAGTAACTGGAAAAGACCCTGATGCTGGGAAAGATTGAAGGCAAAAGGAGAAGGGGATGGCAGAGGATGAGATGGCTAGATAGCATCACCGATGCAATGAATATGAACTTGAGCACACTCCGGGAGAGAGTGCAGGACAGGAAGGCCTGGCGTGCTATGGTCCATGGGGTCACGAAGAGTCGGACACGACTTAACGACTGAACAACAACAAGCATGCAAATTCCTAGTAAAATGTGATTTGCAGTATTCTGCAAGAATTTGGAAGTGGATCCAGCAGAAACACCATATAATGTACATTTCAGTTAAAGTGGGCCCTGTTCATTGATTACGCTAATTTTACAATTATTGTTTTCATTCTGTTTTCCCACTATTCCCCACTATAAAGTATAATGCACTCTGGATGTTTTATAAAAAAGCAATTCTGTGTCTAAAATGTCTCAGTGAATTCATTGGTGGATTTAAGCTTTTATGTAAATTTTCAAATCTGTGTTAAAAAGAGATGGCTTTTAAAAAGAAGCAAACTCAGGTCAGGGAAATGGTAGATCCGAGCCAATCTGAGTGCCCTTAATTCATTCCAATTTTGCCAGGCCTTTTGTGATATTCCATTAATGGCACAATCACCTTTGCGCTTTGTCCCCTGGATTTCAGTGCCTCGTTTAGTGCATGGGACAGTTAGCACTTAGGGAATAGACCGGCAGCATAACGTTCAAGCTGGTTGTCTATGATAACCACATAAAAGAAGGATTAGTAATTAAATGCTTTACTTTTCAAAGGGGAATTTAGTGCTAAAGAAGCCAAATGAGCAGACACCATGCGTTCACACTGCAAAGGTACAGCCATTGAATTATTGGAACAAAGATGCTGAATGCATTGATGAATGAACATCAGTGCTGCACTGAGTCTGGCCCATTGTCTTACTAGCCTAGTTGCTCTCACCATAGCCAGTGCTACCACTATACGATTCAGAGGGCAGTGTAAAAAGCAAAGCAGTTGCAGAGTGATCCATCTACCCCAGGGTTCGGCACACAGTATTTCTCTGGATTAAAAATGGAGGCATACTACACTACAATCAGAAAGCTGTGTGTGTGGTTTCTTGATCAACACTCAGAACGATATGTAGCCATCCTCCTTCCAATGGTATGGTAGCCTTGTTCATAGAGACTCTCAACAACCCACCCTTCTCTTTTCCCAGTCGTGGCTCAGGCGTGGGACTGTGCTTCCAGTCACCATAATCCCTGCCCACTGATGCTCAGTCCTCATTGAGCTGTTTTAGGGCTATGTTGTCTTGTTGTTGCTTTTGCCCCCTTAGTTCCCCCCTTCCTCTGCAAACCTCAGGGTTCCCTAAACAAGCTGATGCCTCCCTCTTCTATGTGGGTGATGCCATTTTGGCTACATAAAGATTTGCGCTTGGAGAATAGAAATCCCTCTTAGAGCACAATCCTATCTGGATGCCCATCAGCCACCGAACTTAGAGGCTGGCAGGCATCTTATGCAGAGTGGGAGAAGTGTGGAGGTGATCTTCACCTCTGTGGTTCCTTCACTCTGCATTTTTGCTAGATGGGCATTTTGTTCTTCTAGCTAGGGCTCTGTGGAGGGGGAGGGAAGGAGGCTGGGAAAGGCTGGGGATAACTTGTATCCTCGCTTCCCCAATCCCCTCCCTGCCCACAGAACTGCCCCCCCTTCCCTTCCCTCTGAGGTCACCTTAGAGAGGCAGCTGGCATGGTTCTCTCCACACTGGCTGTGACGGGGAGGGGAGCTTGGACTCCTGGGTCTGAGGTTGGAGCACTGTCTCCGACTTAGGATCCAGGAATCCAAAAAATCCTATGGCCCCCCAGACACTATCTAGTGGTCATAGGATTGTTCTCTTAGTTGTTTAATATTAATACTAAACTTTTGTATAGCACTTTCTATTCTGCACACACTTATTAGGGATTAACACTATGCATGTCTACTGAGAAGTAAGTCCCACTGAGTTCAATGGGGCTTGTGCCCAGGTAAGTGGGTGTAGGATTTTAGCCTAAGAAGTACAATCCTGTTCATGTTTAGAGACAGAAAAAAGTGGCTGGGGCGTACTGGGAGTTATATGACTTTTTTTCTGTTTAAATATGCATAGAATTTCACTCTAACTCTCATTTAACTCAGTTATACTAAAATTGTGGGCATACTTAGGATTGTACTATCTGTCTTTTGTACTCCCCATTCTGGAAGATTCATGTTACATGACGAGTCCTCGCTGGATTTCATCCTACATAGCAGCACAAGTCTTTTTTCACAAGTCTGAACCTAAGGCACCAGTACACAGCTGATATTTTACAGCAGATAATGAATCAGCACATTGGGTGTTAGGCAAGCCACACTTGTATTTCCTTTTTAACCTTCCTGTAGTTATCTGTCGTCTCAGCTAGAGAGTGGAACAATTCTAATAATTACTGTGAGAGACTAGATTTTATTTCTTGACAGAGAGATATCGTATTACATATCTGGAACACCAGTTTTCCACTAGCTTTTATTTTGTCTCCACTCCATAGTTATCTCCTCAAGGACAAATAGAGGCAAGTATTATTATTATTATTTTTGAACACTGACCACATGAGGAATGAAAGTAAATCAGTTTTTAAAAGTTGTCACGGTAAGCGGTCGTTGTAAGCTTTCTGTGCTGCTGATCACTTCCAGTCTTGCTCCGCAGAAAGCTGGGCCTATCCTGACCCCGCTAAAGATCCGAGCCACATCTTTATAACAGAATTGCTGTTTATAATGAAACCTGCTTGGAAGGAATATTTATTTTTAATATATTTATATTTAATTAGAGATTAGGGAGTTGTATTTAGAGAATTATATAATTATACAAGAGAAACCTGCAATAAGATGTTGCAACACAAAGTGGTCCTGTTCAGTGTTCCAGACTGCCAGACACTCATGCTCTCATGCAGGATATGCCATTCCATTTCTCCCTCCTTCCTGGTTTTCCATTTCTGTCCCCAAAAGTCAGGATTCCTCACTGAGCTGCATCCCACCTTAGATCCCCCACCCCTTTCAAAATGTATGGAGGATATTATGGAGTTGGCAAAGATGGTCTTAGCTATTAAGCAGGTACAAAAATAAAGCAGCAGTTGAAGCAACTGGCATAGGGAACTAATTTCCGCAAGGGTAAAACTATGCATTATTACTCTAGCCCAATGGCTCTTTTGGAAGAGAAAATCAGCTTCTAGAGGAGGTGACTGGAGGATGAAGCAACAGAAGGCTATGAATGGATGCTTAACCCTTTCCACAGTTGGTATTTCTCCACTCCAAATTCCTCCCCAAC
Organism: Heloderma suspectum; assembly: GCF_057233095.1. Lineage (NCBI taxonomy): Eukaryota > Metazoa > Chordata > Lepidosauria > Squamata > Helodermatidae > Heloderma > Heloderma suspectum. Next base: position 29,493,699 of record NC_139460.1, on the reverse strand, counting down.
AGGCTTTTTTTTTTTTCTCCTAGAAGGTACGTATGCGCGTGCGTGCACACACACACAAACACAGAGGGTGGGGAAGGATGCTGCTTCAGAGGGCAATTGGGAGGGGCAGATTTCCAGGTAGGGTTCAACACCCTCTCTCCACCAGTGCCTTGCTTAGAAAAAAGGCATGGTATGGAGAACGTGGATAGGGAGAAATTTTCCTCTCTCTCTCCTAATAATAGAGCCCAGGATCATCCCATGAAACTGATTGATGGGAGGTTCAGGACAGACAAAAGGAAGTAGTTCTTCATGCAATGCATAGTTCACCTATGGACTTTTCTACTACAAGATGTACAGCTTTTCTACACAAGGCATTTCTTGTACATTTGTGATTCCTTACAGTTGTTTACGGGTTCTTTAGACGACGTTGTGACCCTCTTTGCTTCTGTTTTCTCAGAGCACTTTCCTGGGCTGTTTTAGAAAAGGGAAAATGGGGTATTATTTCTGAAAATGCTGTTTCTACTTGTGTTTTTGTGTGATTCTTCTGTAGCACAGCTCCACCTAGAGGTTATGTAGTGGAAAGGCAGGAAAGAAAAAACTCTTTGTGTTGAACTTGGATTTCAATTCTGCAATGAGACTGAAAGTAGATACAGCTCATAGTGATGGTCACCATCTTGGATGGTTTTAAAAGGGGATTAGACAAATTCATGGAAGACAAATATATCAATGGCTACTATTCTACACACACACACCCCTCCAGTTTCAGAGGCATGCTTCTCAATAGTAATTGCTGGGGAACATGAGCAGGTGGGTTCTGTTCCACTCATGTCTTGCTTGTGGGCTTCCCATAGGCAACTGTGGGAACAAAATGGTGGATGAGATAGGTGAATGGTGCGAGCTGATCTGGCAGCACTTTTCTTATGTTCTTAAATAAACCATACGGGAGAGTTAGGAGTAGTGGGAAAGAAATCAAGTGTCCTGGAAAAAGGCATGGCAGGCTAGCTGGAACCATGCACAGGATTTTACAACATTTTGTTGCAGGTCCCACCATGTTGGAATAGCCTGTACCAGACTATTCCAACATGCAACCCAGTAACAATGCCACTAGTCATAGCTCAGTATAGAAGGGCCAATATAGAAGGGCCACATATAGAAGGGCCAAGCCTCAGCACATATAGAAGGGCCAAGCTTCAGTCCCTGAGATCTCCAGTTTAAAAAAGATCAGGTAGCAGGTGATGGTAAAGACCTCTACCTGAAACTCTGGAAAGCCACAGTCAGTCAGAACAGACAATACTGGACTAGAGGGACAAATAGTCTGACCTTTTATAAGGCAGTTTCCCGTATACCCAATGTTATTGTCCAGGAAAATGGTAACATCCAGGAAAAGCTTTACCATTTGGTTTTTCTCAGGGTATAAACCAACCCTGAGTAAGCCAATGTAAAGCGATGAATTGAATACAAAAAGGGGATTCCATCCAACAGCTTCTGAAGGCACAACTTGCAAACAGCTTATATGTGAACATGTCTGAGAGGTTCTGCCTTGTATAATAATACCTGTTTCCTCAACTTGACATTTCTAATATCTCCCCCCACCCACCCCCGAAGCATGGGGCATGACAGTAATATTGACAATTTACACGGTGCAAGCTTGGCAGGCAGTGTTTCTCTAAGGATCACCAGGTAAATTTTACCTCAGGGTGCACTGTGCATAGCATTTCTCCAGGTTATTGAGTGCAAATAGGCTTTCTATTACCATTATTTTCCACAGGGGCTTTACATGCTTCTATATTTAGTGTGCTTGAGACCATTGTGGTGCCACCCCAAGAGTCAGATTTCCAACACCTTTGCATTTTCTTTTGTCAAATTCCAGGGAAGGTGTGCAGACAGCCTTTGAAATAATGTGCATGCCAAGTGAAGGCAGTGCAGCTTAATTAGATTCAGAGAAACCAAAAGAGACACTAACTGAATGGGTAGTGGGAAACCTCTTGTGCTCTTCAGAAGGTAGCTTGAGGGAGGCAGTCCCTTTTCTTTTAAAAGGGTTCCTTTTTCATATAAAAAAGGTAATACAGGTATAAAAATGACACAATTAGCTTTGGATTCTTACCTGGCTGGACCTCATAACACAATGTGACAAAAAAGACATTTATAAATTAAGGCACTGAATGGAAAGGCTGCTGCATTTCTTATAGCGCTTTTGGTTCCTAAAAATATTTCACCGAACTTTCGTTCTCACATTTAAAAGATACTGGAAAGTAATAGTTAATCCCCAGGCGAGTCTACTATAAGACAGAGAGCTCCAGGCAACAGGTTCTGGATGCAATCAAAAGGTGAGAGTTATTTAATTTATTATTACATTTCTTTTTAACCCTAGGGAGGGCACTGTTTTTATTTTTTGTCTCATATGCCAAAATATATGGGATAGCCCTGTGTATCCCACCCTTGGACTGGTGTGTTAAAATTGGTACTGATCTTGACAGCACTAATTTCATTAATCAGAACAACAGTCAAGTGAATAAGTTGCAACTAGATTTGAGGAGTACCAGCAATCTCATGAAATCATAAATAATGACCCAACCTTTCAGGTTCATGTGGCATAATATTTCATGCATTTTCAGATGTCCCATTACGTAAATGGTATTAAGCCAATACAAGTTTGTTATGCAGATATTCTTAAAATGCATTCAGTCCCAGGTATTAGTGAATGTCACAGCTTCACAGTTTGGAGAGGGGAGAGGACAGTTGGTAGATCAGGTTCACATAAGATTCCGTCACAATAATAACACATAATGCTTTGCAGCTGCATCTCATGTGTGCCTAGTCAATAAGGCCAACCTCTTTCTGCCCCCAAGTTGAGGAGCTCAGCTACCCACTTACAATTGCTAGGGAATACAGTTGGGCTATATCTATGCAATCAACTTGTCTCAGTTCTATACAGTTTAAAGGACATGGTTTTCACCAAAGAAACCTGGGAATTGTAGTTTGGTGGTGGTGCTGAGAATGCTCCATGCCTCATAGAACTACATTTCCTACCTGGCGCCCTTAAGTCTGGTGCCCTTCAGATGTTTTGGATTACAGCTCCCATCAGACCCAGCCAGCATTGCCAATCACCATGTTGGCTGGGTGTTGGGAGTTGTAGTCCAACACATCTAGAGGATGCCAGGTTGGGGAAGGCTACCTTAGAGATTCAGAGTGTAATTGTTGTATCCATGCTTACCAAGAAGGAAGTCCCACTATGTTCAATGTGTTTTGGATTGCAGCCTAAATGAACCAGTGGTTGAGAATAGGAAAAGGCGACTTGTATTCTAATCCTCAACTGCAGTTCTTGCCTAGGAATAATAAATACATGGTGGAGCATTCTTTTAGGGGTGGACAACCTTTCATGCTGTCCAGTTTGCATTCCCTTGTGGGTAATCTCTCAGGGGCAGTGTGTCAGCAGTGGGCGGGGCCAGAACCAAAACTGGGTGGGTAACCCCTTTTCTCTTACTTTTTTGGCCACCCCCTTTATGCTTCCTTTCTGCCACCCCCTTTCCATCCTCCTTTCCATGCAGCTGGTTGACAGAGAAGGGATAGATTGTTCTTGCCAGAGGTCTGAACAGACTACATGCAAAGGGCTTTTGAAATTAGTCTGAGGGCTGCATGAATACATGTTGAGGGATGCAGCTTGTTCACCCCTGCTTTAAATGAAGATTACTACAGACTCTCTTAATTCCTAGAATTGCCACCCTGGGTATTTTTCTTCCAATATTTGGGTTATTTATTATTTGATTTACATGAATTTATATCCTGCCTTTCCACTAAAAATGGTACAAAAGGCCATGAGATTTTAATGAATAGTGCAAGAAAACAGAAGCTGTTATTCACTAACACACAAGAAAAAATGTCAATGTCCATAGCTACGAACGGCCTTCTCCCTGTCCCCTGCTTTCCACTGCTATGGTTTCTCCTGACTCATAGAAACAGAAGTGTTTTGTCCATGGTGCTGATTTTGTTCCACCACTGGGGGCAATGCATTTGTGTGCTAATTTCACTCCAGAAATCTTTACTCTGTCAAAGACATTTTAAAAAGAGATAATTTCCCTCTTCCCTTCTCTGTGCTGGTGGAGACATTAGTTACCATAGTGCCTTTTAATTTTCATTAAATGGAAACACTTCAGAACAACAGAAGACCCCAGAGAGTAGAAAGTGTTCCTCCATTGCTGTTTTGCTGTGTGTTCACTTTACATTCTCATGCAAGAAGGCAGTTCTGCTCAACCAGATTGAGCCCTGCTTTTCCCATTCGACACATATACAAGAGATTGGGTACTCCATCTTATTTCCATTCCCTTAGCATTTTTCTTTCCTGATATGGTAAACCATTGTGGGAGAGCAATGGCGCCATTCTCATATAGATCACTTCTTCAGATATATTCCTTTGATTTCATCTTGTCCTCTACTGCTTTCCTGGACAGTTGTTGGGATTCCCATTGTCAAAAGCGGAAGTCCCCCTCCCATTTTTATACATGGTTATTGCTAGGGATGGATGAAGCTGCCCATTTTGGTTTCTTCCACATTCAGATTTTTTTACATTTCAAGTTCTTTCCATCCCAAATATGGAGAAATGTACAGTTTTTGGTAAGTTCTTATCAAAAACGAACTGAAATGAAATTCTCACCCATCCCTACTGCTTGCTCTGGACACACATTTGCTCACTGGTTATTCACAGTGGAATTTTCCAGGGCCAGTGTGATGCAGTGGCTAGGGTTGAGTTGTGCTTATTTAACATCTAACAGCATCTGAGGTCCTGTTCTGTGTTCTCCTCACTGACTCTGAAGTTTGGCAGGTGGCCATGCAAGACAGTGCCTTTTGAGTGCGGGTCCCTTCCCACTGGAATGTCCAACCAAGGGGAGTCTGCCTGGCCCCATGATTATTGATTTTTCATTGCCTAGGGTTTTTTTTTAAACCCTTGGCTTTTTAAGTTTACCTTTGGTGGTGGCAGATTCTTGGCTTGTTGTGTTACCCTGGCTTTGGGGCCCTTCCTTCCTTCCTTCCTTCCTTCCTTCCTTCCTTCCCTGGCTTTTGGGCCCTTCCTTTTGGGCCCTTCCTTCCCACTGGAATGTCCAACCAAGGGGAGTCTGCCTGGCCCCATGATTATTGATTTTTCATTGCCTAGGGTTTTTTTTTAAACCCTTGGCTTTTTAAGTTTACCTTTGGTGGTGGCAGATTCTTGGCTTGTTGTGTTACCCTGGCTTTTGGGCCCTTCCTTCCTTCCTTCCTTCCTTCCTTCCTTCCTTCCTTCCTTCCCTGGCTTTTGGGCCCTTCCTTTTGGGCCCTTCCTTCCCACTGGAATGTCCAACCAAGGGGAGTCTGCCTGGCCCCATGATTATTGATTTTTCATTGCCTAGGGTTTTTTTTTAAACCCTTGGCTTTTTAGGTTTACCTTTGGTGGTGGCAGATTCTTGGCTTGTTGTGTTCCCCTGGCTTTTGGGCCCTATGAGGGTTTGTGCCCCTTTATTGATGGGACTTTTCCAATTGCTATACTGGTAATACTTTTGTTGCTGGTTTTTTATTGCTTTATTGGTTATTTATTGTGTTGGTTATTTGTTTTTAACACCTTCCTTTTTATTCAACTGAATGCTGGGAATCTTGTTGAAGAAGATGGGATTGCGTAGCACCTGTGGAACTCTCTTCCAGCTAACATTCACTTGGCCTCTAGGAACATAGGGAGCTGCCTTATACAGAGTCAAACCATTGGTCCCTCTAGCCCAGAACTGTGGAAACTGACACAGACTCTTTCCCGGACTTACCTGAAGATGCCAGCAATGAAACCTGGGACTTTCTGCATGGAAGCCATATACTCTGTCACTGAGCTATGGCCCTCTGCTCTCCATTGCTGGCATTCAAGAAAGCCTTTAGACCTTTTCTTTTTACTACTGCATTTCTTTAAGCGAACTGTGTGATCTAAAGCAGTTTTCTCATGTGTCTATTTAGCTGTGGCCACTTTATGCTTACATATTCTGGCATGGTCCACTGTTTCTATGTGTGCATTGCTTTGAAAGTTTTTGGCCTTGAAAACTGACTAATAAATAATTGGAACAAACACACACACAAACAAATAGCAGCCACCCAAGCTGGTGTTGCTGTTCTTACCCCCCTTTCCACCTCAGTGTCGCTGCCTTCCCATTTGGCAGCAACTCGGCTCCATTCTAAGTCCAGTGTTCTCTGGACAACAACCAATCTGCAAAATGTGCAGGATGGCTGTGAGAAAATGCTGGTTCCAATTATATATTTAGTTGCCAGATGGATTTCCAGTACATGCTCAGACACTGCCAGAGTTACAGTAAGGAATGCATTTTTATGCTAGTGCTGTAGAGATGTCAGTCAACCACTCCTTTGCTCCTGAGCCTGAAGGTAATAGGTTGGCTGAGAAATCTGGACACATTCATTGTACCAGGGGACAGGAAGTAATGCACATCAGATGAGATGTCACACTTCTCAAAGAAGTGCAGAGGCGTTAAGACAAGCCAAATCCTCTGTTGCATTCCCTTTCCCCAATCAGGAGACTCAGGATGGGAACAGAATATATAAAATGGCAAGAGGCCTTCCTGCATGACAGGAGCTATTGAGAAAAGAGAAAGGGGTAAGGTTCTTTGAGCTACTGTTTCACCAGTAAAGCTGGTTATACCTGCTCATTGATTAATTTAAATAGATGCATTTCGACAAGTTGAGAGCTAGTGTGATCTCATGGTTAAGAGTGTTGCACTGGAACTCAGGAGTTCCCAGATTCTAGTCCCTGCTAGGCCATGAAGCTCAGTGGGTGACTTTGGGCCAGTCACTGACCCTCAGCCTATCCACAGGACTCTCAGAGGAGGGGGACCATGTAAGCCATGTAAGTTCTTTGCAAGAGGAAAAAAAGTGGGATAGAAATGTAATAATAAATAAATTTGTTGTTCAGTCATTAAGTCGTGTCCGACTCTTCATGACCCCATGGACCATAGCACGCCAGGCCTTCCTGTCCTCCGCTCTCTCCCAGAGTGTGCTCAAGTTCATATTCATTGCATTGGTGATGCTATCTAGCCATCTCATCCTCTGCCATCCCCTTCTCCTTTTGCCTTCAATCTTTCCCAGCATCAGGGTCTTTTCCAGAGAGTTTTCTCTTCGCATTAGGTGGCCAAAATATTTGAGCTTCAGTTTCAGTATCTGTCCTTCCAATGAGCAGTCAGGGTTGATTTCCTTTAGGATGGACTGATTTGACCTCCTTGCAGTCCAGGGGACTCGTAAGAATCTTCTCCAGCACCACAGTTCAAAAGCATCAATTCTTCAGTGCTCAGCCTTCCTTATAGTCCAGCTCTCACAGCCATACATTACTACTGGGAAAAACGTAGCTTTGATTAGATGGACCTTTGTCGGCAAGGTGATGTCTCTGCTTCTTACTATGCTGTCTAGGTTTGCCATAGCTTTCCTCCCAAGGAGCAAGTGTCTTTTAATTTCATGGCTACAGTCACCGTCTGCGGTGATCTTGGAGCCCAAGAAAATAAAATCTGTCACTGCTTCCATTTCTTCCCCTTCCATATGCCAGGAAGTGACGGGGCCAGATGCCATGATCTTCGTTTTTTTAATGTTGAGTTTCAAACCAGCTTTTTGCACTCTCCACTTTCATCCTCAAAAGAGGCTCTTTAGATCCTCTTTGCTTTCTGCCATTAGGGTGGTATCGTCTGCGTATCTGAGGTTGTTGATAATTCTCCTGGCAATCTTAATTCCGACCTGTGATTCATCCAACCTGGCGTTTCTCATGATGTACTCTGCATATAAGTTAAATAAGCAGGGCGACAATATGCAGCCTTGTCATACTCCTTTCCCAATTTTGAACCAATCGGTTGTTCCATGTCCAGTTCTTACTGTTGCTTCCTCGTACAGGTTTCTCAGGAGACAGGTAAGGTGGTCTGGTACTCCCATCTCTTTCAGAATTTGCCACAGTTTGTTGTGATCCACACAATCAAAGGCTTTAGCGTAGTCAATGAAGCAGAAATATATGTTTTTCTGGAATTCTCTTGCTTTCTCCATGATCCAGCGAATGTTAGTGATTTCATCTCTAGTTCCTCTGCCTCTTCTAAACCCAGCTTGTACTTCCGGTAGTTCTTGGTTCGCATACTGCTGAAGCCTAGCTTGTAGGATTTAGAGCATCACCTTGCTGGCATGTGAAATGAGCTCAATTTTGCGGTATTTTGAACACTCTTTGGCATTGCCCTTCTTTGGAATTGGAATGTCAACTGACCTTTTCAAGTCTTGTGGCCCCTGTTGAGTGTTCCAAATGTGTTGGCATATTGAGTGCAGCACTTTAACAGCATCATCTTTTAGGATCTTAAATAGCTCAGCTGGAATACTGTCATCTCCGCTAGCTTTGTTGTTACTAATGCTTCCTAAGGCCCACTTGACTTCACTCTTGAGGATGTCCGGCTCAAGTTCAGTGACCGCACTATCATGGCTATCAGGGACATTCAGATCTTTCCTGTATAGTTCTTCTGTGTATTCTTGCCACCTCTTCTTAATCTCATCTGCTTCTGTTAGGTCCCTGCCTTCTTTGTCCTTTATCATGCCCGTCTTTGCACAAAACGTTCCCTTGATATCTCTGATTTTCTTGAGGAGAACTCTAGTCTTTCCCATTCTATTGTTTTCCTCGATTTCTTTGCATTGTTCATTTAAGAAGGCCTTCTTGTCTCTCCTTGCTATTCTCTGGAACTCTGCATTCAGCTGGATATATCTTCCTCTTTCTCCCTTGCTTTTCACTTCCCTTCTTTCCTCAGCTACTTGTAAAGCCTCATCAGACAGCCACTTTGCTTTCTTGCATTTCTTTTTCTTTGGGATGGATTGAGTTGCTGCCTCCTGAACAATGTTACGGACCTCTGTCCATAGTTCCTCAGGCACTCTGTCTATCAGGTCTAATCCCTGAAATCTATTCCTCACCTCCACTGTATATTCATAAGGGATATGATCTAGGTCATACCTGACTGGTTTAGTGGTTTTCCCTACGTTCTTCAATTTAAGCTGAAATTTTGCAACAAGAAGCTCATGATCTGAGCCACAGTCAGCTCCAGGTCTTGTTTTTACTGACTCTATAGAGCTTCTTCATCTTTGGCTGCAAAGTACATAATCAATCTGATTTCGATATTGACCATCTGGTGATGTCCATGTGTAGAGTCGCCCCTTGTGCTGTTGGAAAAGAGTGTTTGCTATGATCAGCGTGTTCTCTTGGCAAAACTCTATTAGCCTTTGTCCTGCTTCATTTTGTACACCAAGGCCATGCCTGCCTGTTATCCTGGTGATTTCTTGACTTCCTGCTTTAGCATTGCAATCCCCTATGATGAAGAGGACATCTCTTTTTGGTGTCAGTTCTAGAAGGTGTTGTAGGTCTTCATAGAACCGATCAACCTCAGCTTCTTCGGCATCAGTGGTTGGGGCATAGACTTGAATTACTGTGATGTTGAATGGTTTGCCTTGGATTCGTACTGAGATCATTCTGTCGTTTTTGAGATTGTACCCCAGTACTGCTTTTCCCACCCTTTTATTGACTATGAGTGCTACTCCATTTCTTCTCAGGGATTCTTGCCCACAGTAGTAGATATGATGGTCACCTGAATTAAATTCGCCCATGCCTATCCATTTTAGTCGCTGATTCCCAAGATGTCGATGTTCAATCTTGCCATCTCGTGTTTGACCACCTCCAGCTTACCTTGATTCATTGACCTTACATTCCAGGTTCCTAAACAATATTGTTCTTTACAGCTTCGGACTTTCTTTTCACCACCAGACACATCCACAGCTGAGTGTCCTTTTGGCTTTGGCCCAGCCGCTTCACTCTTTCAGGAGCTACTTGGAAATTCCCTCTGCTCTTCCCCAGTAGTATATTGGACACCTTCTGACCTGAGGGGCTCATCTTCCGGCGTCATCTCTTTTAGCCTTGTGATACGTTCCATGGGGTTTTCTTGGCAAGAATACTGGAGTGGGTTGCCATTTCCTTCTCCAGTGGACCACATTTTGTCAGAACTCTCCTCCATGACCTGTCCATCTTGGGTGGCCCTGCACAGCATAGCTTATGGCTTCACTGAGTTACGCAAGCCCCTTTGCCACAAAAAGGCAGTGATCCATGAAGGGGAGTGCATTACTACCCTCCAGCTTATGTCTCCTAGAAACTAGTATTGATAAGCATACTGCCTCTGATACTGGAGGTAATACGTAGCCATCAGAACTAGTAGCTATGTATAGCCTTTTCCTCCATGACTTTGTCTAATTCCCTTTTAAAGTCATCCATGTTGGTGGTCACCACTAAATCTTGTAGGACAGAATTCCAGTTTAACTATGCACTTTTTGAAGAAGTACAGACAGGGCCAGAAATATTGGAACAAGCATACCTGTTTTGGCAGTTGGCTTCCATACACCACTACATTGAAGTTGAAAGGAAACACACCCAGATGGGACCAAAGTCAGGACTTTCAGCTGTAATTCAAGGGGTTTGACAAAAGTGGGGCACTAACCATTCAGAAAGGACAGCCTGTGGCATACACACACACCCATCATTGGTGGCTCATAAGTAATGGAACAAACCAATATCATTTCAAACTTAAGGATCGCCTTTAATACCAGGATGAAAATTCTTTGCAGTCAGTGACTGCCTGAAGTCTGGAACCCATGGACCTGACCAAATGCTGAGTTTCCTCCCTCGAGATGCTTTGCCAGGCCTTTACTGCAGCTGTCTTCAGGCTTGTCTTCAGTAAGTGAAAAGCATGCTCTGTTGGGTTGAGATCAGGTAGGGATGGCGGAGAATTTCTCCACGAATCTCCAGGAGTCCGAATGCCAACGCATTCGGCCCCCTGAAATTGTTGGGGAAATTCTCCGCCCCCCCGCCCCCCCCAGGATGGGACTTACCTCCTTTGAATGTCCCTCTCGGCGGCGGGTCCCGGCAGTGTTTCGGCAGCATTTCGGCGGTGGCAGTGGTGGCGGCCGGTCTTCCGACCAGTTGCCGCCGCCGCCATTACAAAGTAAAGTAAAAAAAAAAACCGTGATAGGCTATGTAACGATTTATGTAGCCTATCATGGCTGACTTTGAAAATCTAGCCGTGATAGGCTACGTAAATCGTTACGTAGCCTATCACGTTTTTTTTTTTTACTTTACTTTTTTTATTTCGTGGCCGGGGAGACAGAGCGCTCCCCCCCGGCCTGAATTTCAGCAGTGAGGGATGGGACGCCTCCCCCCCGGCCTGAATTTCGGCCGGGAGGGGCAGGGCGCCTCCCCCCCACCAAGAATTTTGGGGGGAGAACAGGAGCACCTCCCCCCCCACCGCGAAGCAAGCTGCGGGACCAGGTTAGGGACTTTCGTCCATCCTTAAGATCAGGTGACTGACTTGGCCATTGAAGAACATCCCACTTCTTTGCCTTGAGAAACTCTTGGGTATATTTTGCTGTATGTTTTGGGTCATTATCCATCTGCAATATGAAGCGGCGTCCTATCAGTTTGGCAGCATTTGGCTGAATCTGAGCAGACAGTATAGCCCTATATACTTCAGAATTCATCCTGCTGCTTTTATCAGCAGTCAGGTCGTCAATAATCACCAGTGACCCGGTTCCATTGGCAGCCAGACATGCCCATGCCATAACACTGCCTCCACCATGTTTGACAGATGATGTGGTATGCTTTGGATCATGAGCTGTTCCTTTCCTTCTCCATACTTTTCTCTTCCCATCATTCTGGTACAAGTTAATCTTGGTTTCATCAGTCCAAAGAATTTTATTCCAGAACTGGGCAGGCTGTTTTAGGTGTTTGCTGGCAAAGGTTAATCTGGCCTTTCAGTTCTTGAGCGTTACCAGTGGTTTGCACCTTGTTGTGAAGCCTCTATATTTACATTCATAAAGCTGTCTCTTGGCTGTAGATGTTGACACTGGCTGTACTTCTTGAATGGTTAGTGCCCCACTTTTGTCATACCCCTTGAATTACAGCTGAAAGTCTTGACTTTGCTCCCATCTGGGTGTGTTTCCTTTCAACTTCAATGTTGTGGTGTACAGAGGCCAACTGCCAAAACAGTTATCTTTGTTCCGATATTTCTGGCCCTGACTGTACTTCCTTTTATCTGACCTGGATCTCCTACCAGCTTCACTGCGTGAGGGGACAAAATTCTCCCCATCTACTTTCTCCACACCTCTATCAAAATATACTTTTGTTGTCTATGCTTACAGTTGCAATGGTGTGGTGTTATTTTTTTTTCTCCAGGGGATCTTATTAGAAAAAGCAATAATCAGAAGGTTTTAATTGCTTTGGAAAGATATTTGTATGATAGCAAAGTAATCGTCTGATTCCACTTTGCTGCTAAGAGCCTGAGAGGCCAGGGAGGATATGATTTAGCATATCATCTCAGTTTGCATAGTAGTGCAAAGTGTGTTATAGAGACTGGGCCCCAATGTAACTCTTCTCTTCCCTGCTCAGGTCCTGAGGAAAAGGCCTCTTCTGAAACTGGTATTTGCATTGGGAGCTTCAAAGGAAGGATTTTCCTCAGGACCTCAGCAGGGAAGGGTAGGGATTAAATTCTCCCTCTGCTGCAATCCTGATAATTATTACCCCCCACACCCTGCTGATGAGGCTTGCATTTAACAAAACTTGTATCTCAAATGCAAAGACGTAATTAACTTTGCAAGTAGTTTGGCTGCGAGACAAAATATTCAAATAGCAGTCCTACTGGTAGTAAAATTATAACAATGAACTAAATATTCGGTGCTTCAACATCTGTTGCTTAAAGAAGGTTGATAACTTGTAGATAGCAGGACAAGTTTATCATATGAAAATGGATTAAACTTTCATTTAATTGAATGTACAGTATAGCAAAAATATAGACTTTTGCAGGATAATAGCATGTATGCATGGCCAACAATTCAGGTAACACATCTGTTGAGTGCACAGTGCAAAGAGCGGCCTTTGGTGCAATAATGCAGTTAAGATTATTCCCTCATAGAAAGTGCATGGTCCTCACAATTAAATGTGTCCACCCTACAGGAAATCAGGCAAGAGTGGAGGTGGCATGCAATTCCAACAGTGGGTGGGGCCAGAAGGGTAGGCATGGTCGGGCATCTGCTGAGCGCCCACACCCAACAAGGTCTCACTGACAAGAGCCACTTGGACTTGCACCTCCTCTTCAGCATTGCAACCTGCTCGTTCAACTGCCTCTCGCTCTGGCCCAGACACTGGTAGTGGTGAGAAGGAGCCAAGGAGGAGCAGTAGATGCCACTGCCTACTTGCTCACTGGATCTCTCCCTGCCAAACAACCAAACAAGCAGTAGTGGTTATGATGATGAGGCATAGCAGCTGGTGACAATGGTGGAAGGAGCCCATTGAACATGTCTTGCCTAAGGTCCCTCAAAAAACTGGAGTCAGCACTGGGTGGGGTTAGACTTCATGGCCAAGAGAAGCCTTTTGCATGTTTACTAAAAGTGCAGAAGTGTTGGTGTGAGTCCTCTTCTATAAGGAAGAAGGTGTGTTGCCCCGGCCGTGGGCACTGAACTCTTAGGTTAGAGGTGCCAAGATAGTGATAAATCAGATTCCAAGGTTTACTTACAACGAGACTTTATTGGGTAACTTACAGCACACAGGTGTACCCAATGGTTGGATCAGACAGCTTATCTGAACCAAGAGCCATGGGGTACAATGGGTTTTATACAATACATGTTAGCAATAAGGCAGCATAACAGCAGAAAGCGCCCCCTAGTGTTCATTCCCAACATAGACTAGAAGAGTTTGGTTCTCAGCACAGCCACCTGCAGCTCAGCATAAAAAAACTTTGCTTCTCAGGCACATCTTGATAAGACACTCTCCTCATTAGTATGGAATGTGCTAGGCCGCGCTATTGTCCCTTTGACTCATCTTCACATGCTCAGAGGCTTACTAGCAAGGGAATTGCACCAATAATGACCTTAAGCAAACATTATGGATCTCTAGGCCCCTCTAACACTACAAGTGACTTAATTATGCTCCTGCCAATACAGAAGGCTAAACAATCAGCTGTTTAGCTGGACAATTCCCATAATCCCTCTGGTGGTGGCTTTTTTCCTCAGGAGTTAAGAAATAGGATGGGGAAAGGAGGGAATTCTCTTTGCTGAGGTCTAGTAACATGGTATTTGAATCTGTTTGGGAAATCCTTCACCAAGTAGAATTGGGCACGCACAACCTGTTTTACCACAGTCCTTAATGAGGCTTGTCTATTTGACCTGAACTGTTTGGATACATGTTCACCTAATTACAAATGGAGTGGTAGCGCATATGCTTTGCATGCAGAATGTCTCTGGTTCAATCCCAAGTTTCTCTAGATAGGGCTAGGAAAGAATCCTGCCTGAAACCCTGGAGAGCCATTGCCAGTCAGTGCTGACAATATTGGGCTAGATGGACAATGATCAGTATAAGGCAGACTCCTATGTTGCCAAATGCCTTTCATCTAAAAATTGGCTGCTGTTAGCTATTTGAGCCAGCTCAAACTCTTCCAGTGCCCAGTCTTACCCAATGGTGGTTGTAAACCTTGTGGGGTTTTTTCCTGAATGTCATGCTTGATATATAAATACATTCTGTTCCCTTGGAGGTTGATGACTAGGGTTGGGGGAGAATTCTGCCACGGACCCCAATGAGGTTCTTGGAATCCAGCCCCATTGAGGTCCATGGCGGAATGGAGCACTCACCTCTGCCTCCCCCTGGAATCCGTGCAGGTTGGCTCCCTTGTAGTGTTGATCCTGCAGAACCGGCCGCAGGCTCCGCTTCGCTGGCAATACAGCTGGCCGCCCGCCATTGCCGTGCCGTATCGCTGGGGTAGGGTGAGTGAGTCTCCGGATGCAAATGGCGTAGTGGGCGCTATTTGCAGCCGTAAAGCTGGTAGATTAGCTTAAATGCAGCCATTTGCGGCTGCATTTAGGCTAATCTACCAGCTTTATGGCCGCAAATGGCATCCACTACGCCATTTGCATCCGGGGACTCACTTACCCTACCCCAGCGATTGTTGTTGTTCAGTTGTTCAGTCATGTCTGACTCTTCATGACCCCATGGACCATAGCACGCCAGGCCTTCCTGTCCTGCGCTCTCTCCCGGAGTGTGCCCAAGTTCATATTCATTGCATCGGTGATGCTATCTAGCCATCTCATCCTCTGCCGTCCCCTTCTCCTTTTGCCTTCAGTCTTTCCCAGCATCAGGGTCTTTTCTAGATAGTTTTCTCTTTGCATTAGGTGGCCAAAATATTTGAGCTTCAGTTTCAGTATCTGTCCTTCCAGTGAGCACTCAGGGTTGATTTCCTTTAGGATTGACTGATTTGACCTCCTTGCAGTCCAGGGGACTCGTAAGAGTCTTCTCCAGCACCACAGTTCGAAAGCATCAATTCTTTGGCGCTCAGCCTTCCTTATAGTCCAGCTCTCACAGCCATGAAGTGGAGCTGGCGGCTAGCTCGGCAGGATTGCCGCGGAGAGGAGCTGGCCCGGACGGATTCCGGGGGGGAAGGACGGATCACCTCCCCCCTCTGCAGACCCCCCCCCACCGGACCCGGAGGTAAGGGATTCGTACATCCGTATTCATGACAGCCCTAGCATGGAGAGTCACTCGAATGCTAATGTATGCACATTTTGGCAATGGCTGTATATAAGACCTTTCCATTTGGGTAGGAATTTAATACATAGAGTTGAATGTATATTAGGGGTGTGGGCAGAGGGGAAATACTTAAATTTGATGGCGTAGATCCAGACTAAGTTAGTTGCACTTAGGTCCCATTGAAAAGTTAGTCATGGCAGTCCCACTAATTGGAAAGCTAGGTCCAACATTCAGTGGGAAGTAGGTCCAATGAAGTCTGGACCCATATCAATATATTTTGAGGAGGAGTTACTTGGTTACTGTTAATTAGCATATAGTTATCTACCTTCAGCCTCTAAGATAGGATAAGCCCAATTCCGGGCTGGTCCAAGACAATTTCCTGCCTGAGGCAGAGCAGCAAATTGTGTGCCCCTCCTGAAATCCCCAAGGTTGGACAAGTTATTCTGGCACCCAAGACAGAAAGTACCACAACTACCTATCCCTGGGAATGAAAGTACAACCATCATATATTAAATAATTAACAATTTGCTGCCATTTCATGACACCCAAAATCAGCTGCCTGCAGCAGGCAGCTGCCTCACTCTGCCTAATGGTAGGCAGACCAAAATACATAAATAAGAACAGTACAATATAAAATCTGTGGTTATGGAGTCGATGTTTACTAGTCTGTCTCTGATGCACTTTGTTTATTACATTTTTAAACCACCAATAACCAAAGTTCCCTGGGCAGTGTAAAAATTAAAAGCATAAAATACAAAGGCGCAAGTAAACTCTCTCTGTGTGTGCCTGTGTGTGTATGCCTTTATCACAACTTAAAGTTAAAGGGCTGAATCCAAATTTAATCTTACTTGGAGGAGACCCATTGAAATCAACAGGACTAAAGTTAGTCATGACAAACTTGTCCCATTGATTTCAATGGGTCTGCTCTAAGGATGACTAAAGGCCAAAAGTCTGGTTTCTTGCATGGTTTCCACTGCCCTTCAGCTCAGTTCTAACACCTGTATTTAAAAGTAAACTCCACTGAGCTCAGTGGGCATACTTTTCCTGGTAAGTGTGCTTAGGACTACAGCAAAATCTAGTTCAGTAACTGATCATATTGCTGCTGCTGCTGCCTCCTCTTCCTCCTCCCCCTCTTTCAATTACAAGACGTTAATAAAAAGTGCTCCCTGTTCATCAGGCAACCAGAAGACAGCCCATTATACATTCAATGTGTGTGCAATGGCTCAACTTGGCTGAAGATTAATTTGTAGGGTGCAAACAAGGAATGGTGATGCACAAACTTCAAGCAAATTGAATGATGTCAGGAGAGAACCAGTCTTCTGTGCTACAGAGGTGAGGGGTGGCTGTAGCAGGAGGCTGTCACTCAAACAAAGCCAAAAAGAAGGTCTCTCTTCATGTCATCCTCCGTCTCCCACTGCCTTGCAAATGGTTCATCATCATCCTTGGTTTTGTCCTCTGCGCTGGCTTACAGTTTGTTTCCAGGCACAATTTGCAGTGTTGGGTCTAGGATGACCACTTATGCATCACCAAAAGAGAGGACAAAAGAGGACATGAATTTGTATAAATGCAAATTTAGAAATAATTATTATAGTTTAAATAGGAATACAATGAAATAACGGGGAAGATTGTGACAAGGTGACCTGTGTGCCTGCCTTTTCAATCTGCTGTCCAGGTGTTAATTGTTGATGGTCAACGTCAGAGCCCCTGCTCTCCCCTTTTATGGTTCTTTATCTTTAAACTAGAATGGGACAGGACAGCCCTTCAAACAGGGGACACCTTCTAATAGCAGATGGTCTTCCGGCAGCCCTTTAAATAGAAGACTGTTCTCTGAGGAAGAGGAAACATGCCCACCCTAGTTGCTTCATACCTGTAAAGCCCTAACAGAATGGGACCAGGGCTGTCAGACCACCTCCTCACATATGATCCAGCCCACTCATTGCACTCAACATCAGAGACCTTGCTCTGTGTCCTGCCTAATTTGGCGGTATGGTTGTTTTGGATATGAGACAGAGTATTTTCTGTTGTGGCTCCCAGGCTGTGGAACTCCCTCCTTGGAGAGGTTTAGCTGGCTGCCTTCCTCTTAATCTTTAGACCCCCCCCCCTCCCCACTAGCTTTTATCCTGTAAAAATACTTGTTTCCCTTTGATGATTAAAAGCAGACCCAATGATCAATAAGATTAAAGTTAGTCATGACTAATTTAAGTCTCATTGATTTTAATGGGTCTACTCTAAGTATGACCAAATCAGGATCCAAACCAGCATATGTGTATTCCAAAAATATTGTCCTATCATGCATCTCTCATTACTGGGGAACATGGGTGGGAGGGTGCTGTTGCACTCATGTCCTGCTTGTGGGTTTCTTGTGGGCAGCTGGTTGGCCACTGTGTGAACAGAATGCTGGATTAGATAGACCCTTGGTCTGATCCAGCCTGGCCCTTCTTCTATTCTTCTGTTCCTATGTGCAATAATTTCACACATGACATGGCAGCAAATCCAAGTTCGCCATCAACTCTGCACTCAGCTGGGAGCTGCAACCAACCTGATGAATGTACTATATCATACGTGTGTTTACAAACATGTGTTTGTAACATTCACATTTTGAGCCTTTTGGGAATGCGCTTTAAAAATATAATCTGTGAAGTGGCTCTCAGGATCTTACATTACAGATCTAATGCAAGAAAGCAAGAATTGCTAAGTGAAATTCTATATCATGTTTCACATCAGGGGATAAGAAATGAGATGTTTCATACTTCCAGTTGGAGGGCTCCTTGCATTTATAGTCAAAAGGCATTCTGTAGCTATTCCATCTTTTCTCCTTAATCGATTTTTTCTGGTAAGAAAAAAGGCAGACTGGTGGGAAAACATGGGATGGCTAGAAAAGATGTTGTCTGGACCCCTCATAAAATTCTGAGAATTAGGCAATGTAATTGCTCAATAAAGGCATAATCTGGAAGTAGACCATATAAACCTATGATGGCACAATTTAGCCAAAGTGAAGCACCATTAAGTTCCATTGATTTCAGTAGGAAAGAGTTAAACACATGCTCAGTTATCTCCCAATGGAATTGAAAGGTGTTTTAACTTTGGCTGGCTCATGCCCAATATATGTAGGAGAGAGAGAGAGAGAGAGAGAGAGAGAGAGAGAGAGAGAGAAATGTTGATGTATCAAACACCTAAGAAAAAAGTTTGTCTAATTTTGGATTGTAGATTTTTGGAACTATAATAAAAACTTTTCCACCAGCTTCCTGAGATATCTCGGGGGTATTAAAACTCGGCAGATGTTACTGCTCATTTTAGTCCAAGAGCAATGCTTTTCTGCACAGATTCAATGTATGCATGGCAATGGGCTGTGCATATCAATCTGTCCTGAGCATAAGTCTCTACAGTGTCATTTTTCTTATGCAGTGCATTGTGGGCATACTGGCAAATTCATCTCATGACAAGCTGACACCAGATAACCAGTATAACATGCATACATTCAATCCAGACAGGAAAAAAGTGAGCACTGATTGAATTAAGCTACAAATGATTGTCCCAGCCACATGGGAAGAAGGAGGTTTGATCAGAGAATGGGATGGAGCCTAAGAGAAAAATGGCACAACAGAAGTAGAATCTGAGACCTTGAGATGAAGAGTCCCTGTAGACTGTGGAATGGGAGGGAAGGAGCAACTATCTGCATGGAGAATGGAGAAGTCAGGGATGTCAGATTGCAGGTGGGGGTTCCTTTTTTTGACTGGTCTCCTGAGTAAAAGTTCCCTGCCTGTAGTACTAGGATGTCTGGGAGAGGGCTATGGTAAACCATTCTCCTTAATCTGTTAGTTTACTACATGCAGTGAGGTGTTGCTTTTTTAACATGTTTTTTTTTTTTTTAAGATCCCTCTTCAATCTGCAGTCTAAGCATGTATAATTCAGAATTCTACTGTCTGAGTCCACTGTCTAATGTACAGAATGCTTTGTTTTTGTGAAGGAAGAAGCATGGTGGATTTTCTGGTCTCTGACATGAGAAGTTTTTTTTACCCATTCAGTCTTGGGTTCAAACTAGACATTACAGGGAGATGTATTGAAAGTGCTAATCCACAGCTCCTTTCCCTCTATACACACACTTCTGCCACATCTCCCTGATAATGCTCAACTGAAAAGAAATAGTGCAACATTTATCATGTTAGTATTTCCTTGCCCCTCCTCAAGTGGAAGCCAATCAAGTGGAGGGGGGAAGAGGGAAATGCTAATGCAATGGTGTCACATGTTTTTTCAGCTACACATTACTGGGGGACATGGAGCACAGATGTTGGTCGGCAGCACCCATGTGTCAGCCCAGCGTTAAACTTAGCAAGTTGTGCAAAAAGACCTGTGCAACCCCACTTTCCCTACCAGCAACTCTGTGGGGTGATGGAAACCATGGGACCTGGGTTCATATACTAGTGAATGAGAAAGAAAGATGACACCAAACTAGCATGCAGTATCTCCAAACCACCGGGACCCCTGTTCTCTGAAAAGGGGTGGGGGAAAACCAGTGAGCAACTTATAAAACAAGACTTAAGAGTTATTTCACAGGAAGAGTGGGGAGGAAGAAAAACAGACATCTAAATGAATAAACACTTTAAAAATTCTAAACAATAAAACAAAAATAATGAGGTCCAATAGTTATATGGCCCACTAATGTGCTGCTGTGCCAGCTGTGCTGCTCCACCTGCCCCTCCCTGGAGGGGCTACATAAGCTGGCTGGCTGAGGTGGCCTGGGAGAGCCAGGGCCTGCAGGAGAAGCTACCACTACTACCACCGGGGAAGAGGCGTGCCTGCTGCTGCTGGGCCTGCTGCTGCTGCCGCCACCAGGCCTTCCCTGTGGACTCCTGCCTGGAATTATTTTTAAGGGGATTTTTAATTGTTTTTTGTTGTTGTTTTGTTTTTCTGGGGGATTTTGTTGTGTTTTTAGGGGTGGGTAGCCTGCCTGATAGGCGGGAACGAGGGGGCATGTGTCCACCTGATGGAGGCAGTGGGGGGAGCGTTGGGGGCCAGAACATACCGAGGCTGGGCGGCAGGCGTTGGCGAAGCGCTAGGGGCAGGCCATGCCAGGTAAGGGGAACAAGGGAGAGATGTGTAATATCTGTCCCCTGCTCCGGGCCTGTCCAGAGCCAAAGGATGATTGGGGGAGGCGTGACCCCATCTTCTGGCCTTCGTTTGCTGCTCTGCAATGCCAGGTCTGTTACCCAGAAAACCTCCCTCATCCATGACATGATCCTGGATGAGGGTGCAGACCTGGCATGTATTACGGAGACCTGGCTGGCCGAGGCTGCTGCTCCAACCCTTGCAGCCATGTGTCCAGCTGGATTTTCGTATGCACAGCAGCCGAGGGCTGGGGATCGGGGAGGGGGAGTGGCTGTTATCTACCAAGAGTCCTTGGTCTTCACCAGACCCCCTCTCCGGGAGACCAAGGTTGCTGAGTGCATGTACTGGAGGTTGGGCCCAAAGGGTAGTCTGGGGATTCTGCTCGTGTACCGTCCACCCCGCTGCACGACTGACTCCCTGGCCGAGGTGCTTGAGGTGGTCTCTGATGTGCGTGTACAGTCCCCTAACTTATTGGTGTTGGGGGACTTCAACGTACATTCGGAGGCCATCCTCACAGGAGCACCTCGGGACTTCATGGAGACCATGGCCTCCTGGGAGCTGCACCATATTCTAAGTGGGCCCACCCATGTAGCCGGTCATGCACTAGACCTTGTGTTTGTATCTGGAGAAGTGGGGAGTGATCTGGAAGTCGGGGGTATATCCACCACCCCCTTGTCATGGTCAGATCACTATCTGGTGACGTTGGACTTCTCGGTTCCACAACCCCTCTGCAGGGGTGGAGGACCCATTAAAATGGTCCGCCCCAGGCGTCTTATGGATCCAAATGGATTCCTGAATGCGCTTGGGGATTCTCTGGGGCATGCCAACGGCCACTCGGTCGAGACCCTGGTGGGTGGGTGGAATGCCGCAATCACTAGGGCATTAGATCGGGTGGCTCCGAAACGCCCTCTCCCCCTGAACAGGGCTCAGACTGCACCATGGTTCAATCCGCGGTTACGAGCTCTGAAACAGGAGGTGAGACGGCTAGAGCGCCGGTGGTGGAAGTCTCGCTCCAAAGACTATCAGACACGGGCTAGAGCTGTATCTTCAGCCTATCACGTGGCAGTGAAGGCAGCAAAAAAGGAATATTATGCTGCCTCTATCCCATCTGCAGAGTGCTGTCCCAGGAGGCTGTTCCAAGTGGTCCAGAGCCTGGTCGGTCCTGTGGCTCCGGAACCACTGGAGCATTCTAAGGCCTCCTGTGAGCCTTGGCAAGGCACTTTGCAGATAAAATTGATCAGATTAGGTGTGTTACTCTGCACGCTGTGGATACAGTTAGTGAGCAAGAGGCGGCCTGTGGCAAACCGGTTTTGTGGGATCGGTTCCAGCTTCTTCCTCCTGATGAAGTGGACAAGGTGCTTTCATCTGTACGGCCGACCACCTGCTTACTTGATCCTTGCCCATCTTGGCTCATTATGGGCTGCAGACAGAGACTGGGTGAGGGGATCAGGGCGGTGGTGAACGCCTCCCTTGAGGAGGGAGTGATGCCATCAGCCCTCAAGGAGGCAGTGATAAGACTGCTCTTAAAGAAGCCCTCCTTGGATCCTCAAGTTTTGAACAACTTTCGCCCAGTCTCAAATCTGCCATTTTTGGGCAAGGTGATTGAGCGGGTGGTGGCGGTGCAGTTGAAGGCACACTTGGAAGAAACTGATTATCTAGACCCATTTCAGTCGGGCTTCAGGCTTGGGCATGGGGCAGAAACGGCCTTGGTCGCCTTGGTAGATGATATGAGGAGGGCTCTGGATAGGGGTGAATGTTCCTTGTTCTCCTCGACCTCTCAGCGGCTTTTGATACCATTGACCACGGTATCCTCCTGGACCGCCTAGAGGAGTTGGGCATTGGAGACACCGTATTGCGGTGGTTCCGGTCCTTCCTCTTCGGCAGGTACCAGAGGGTAGCACTAGAGGGTAGAGGAGGTGTCGGACCCGTGGCTGCTCATGTGTGGGGTGCCACAGGTTTCCATCCTCTCCCCGATGCTATTTAACATCTATGTGAAGCTGCTGGGGGCTATCATCAGGAGGTTTGGGGTGCAGTGTATCAATATGCGGATGACACGCAGCTCTACCTCTCTTTCAAATCTTCACCAAGGTTGGCTGTAGAATCCCTGTCCAAATGTCTGGAGATGGTGAATGGCTGGATGGGGAGGAATAAGCTGAAGCTGAACCCTGACAAGACCGAGGTACTTTTGGTGGGAGACAAGAGGAGGCTGGGGGATGTTGACCTGGTGTTGAATGGGGTACGGCTACCCTTGAAAGACCAGGTCCGCAGCCTGGGGGTCATTTTGGACTCCCAGCTGTCCATGGAGGCTCAGGTGTCAGCTGTGAGCCGGACAGCGCTGTATCAACTCCATCTGATACGGCGGCTGCGCCCCTTCCTTCCCGACCATCTGCTCCCATCGGTAGTACATGCCCTGGTCTCCTCTCGTTTAGACTACTGTAATGCGCTCTACGTGGGGTTACCCTTGAAGACGGTTCGGAAACTGCAGCTGGTACAGAACTCGGCGGCTCGCCTGATTAAAGGCAGCCGCCAGCGAGATCACATCACTCCAGTGCTGAAGGAGTTGCACTGGTTACCAGTTGTTTTCCGGGCCAAATTCAAGGTGTTGGTTTTGACCTTTAAAACCCTATATGGTTCCGGCCCAGCCTATCTTAAGGAGCGCCTCCAGCAGCACCAGACAGGCCGCTTAACAAGATCAGCCTCGGATGGCCTTCTCTCTGTCCCATCAGGCAGGACAGCTAGACTGGTGGGGACGAGGGAGAGGGCCTTTTCTGTGGTGGCCCCCACTTTGTGGAACTCCCTCCCTAGGGAACTGCGTTATGCCCCCTCTTTAATGAGCCTCCGTCGTGCATTAAAAGCGTGGTTGTTCAGGCAGGCATTTGGGGTGGGTTAGGGTATTTTAGAAAATGTTTTTATTGTAGAATTTTATTGTTTTAAACTGTTTTATTGTATGTTGTACATCGCCCAGAGTGGCTGGGTGACCAGCCAGATGGGCGATTAATAAATTTAATAATAATAATAATAATAATGATGTAGGCTATTTCTTAAGGCCTGTCTTTAGGTGTGCAGTCCAGGACTCAGAAGTAGCTGCACTAAGCCTCGGCCACTAACAGTTGTATATGGAGTCACTGCTCCATAAACTGGGAACTGAGAAAAAAGGAGAATATTGTTGCTGCTGCTGCTGCTGCTGCTGCTGCTCTCTTTCCTGGTCTTTTGCCAGCCTCTGCAGGCCCTCTCTTTTCTGTCTCTCTTTCCCTCTTCACCAGTGTTTACAGACCCTTTCTTCACAATCGCTGTCTCCTTTTCTCTCATGAGAATCTTTCTTCACAATCTCTCTCTCTCTCTCTCTCTCTCCCTCCCCCCTTTTCTCTCCTCACAATCTCTTCAAACCTTTTCTTCACCATCTCTGTCTCCCTCTCTCCCCTCACAGTCTCCTCAGACCCTCTCTTCACAATCTCTCTCTCCTTTTCTCTCCTCACGTTCCCCTCAGAACCGCTCTCCTCTCTCAAAACCAACCATTCTTCCGTAGTTCCTCAGCGTCAAAAAGGGTTTAACTCTAGGCATTCCACCAAGGGTCTGCACCACACATGGTTACACCTGTTATATGTCTTCCACTGGCTTCCTTTGGGCAAGAAACTACGACACCATCCAATTTCACTTGCAATATATGATCAACAAAGAATGAAAATGAACACCACATCCGTTTAGATATTAGATATTTCTCTAAGCAGCAACAGCAGCTACAACAACACTTCCCTCCATTGTATCTATCACTCTGCGGGCTTTATTCCTTACATTAATCTTGTAGAGTGTGGGACGAAAATGTGCCCTTGAGACTATAAGCATGCACAGAAGTTTAACCACCACCTGCCAGCAGGACTGCAGAGCTTTCTATTCAAGCTTTTCAAACAGCGCCATACTTAGTAAAGCATTTAACAGCTATCTCATGCATACTGCGGACATCCAGTTAATCTTCACACTCTTACAGCATTACTAGAATTTCCAGACAGGCAAAAGAATAGGTGTTAAAAATGGTCATAAACAGCATTGTAAATGTTAGCCATCCCTCACAAATTACTTTTGCCCAAGCAGTGAATGAGCTTCCTTATAAAGGCTGCAATCCTAAGAACACCTATTTAGAAAGACATCTTATTGACAAGAAATCAATGAGACATAAATAGAAATAATGGAGTTTAGGGAGGGTGTGGTTAGCACAGCTCCTTCCCTCATTACTGATATGCCTGAAGAGAGGGAAGGTCAGCCAGAAAGACTAATTGCAGCTGCAGCAGACAAAGGGGGAGATGGATAAGAAGCGGCTTTGGGGGAAATTATTCCCTGCCTGATAAAATGGAACAAAGCATGTATCTCTGACACCCGCCTCTAGGATTTGATATGCCATTCCCCAGCCGTAAGGGTAGCCACTTACACATCACCAAAAAAGAGGACAAAAGCACATAGATTTACAAATTTGTATATACTGATTTATATGTATAGATGCAAATTTAGAAATAATGCAAATTCGAAATTATTAGAAACAGAGATCCAATACATCTCACCACAGTGGGAAGACTGAATGGTTGACCTGTGTATGCCTCTCAGTTTGCTGTTCAGGTGCTAACTGCTGATGGACAACGTCAAGGTCCGTGCTGCTCTCCCTCCTTATGGTTCTTTGACTTTAAAATGGATTTGAAACAGACAGCCCTTCAAATAGAGGACACCTTCAAATAGAGGACTGTCCTCTGTAAAGTATTATTCATGGCACCCTGCCTGCCTCCCAAGAAGGAAACCATGTGAGGTGATAATGCAGCAGGCAGGCCCAAAGGGCATATAAAAGACTGCAATGCTGTCAGGGAAGGGGAGAACAGGTCTGGCAGGCATGAAGTGAGGAAAGGGCTCCATTCTCCCTCAGTCTTGCTTGCTTGCTTAATTATTTTAACATTTATCCTGCTCTTTTATAATAATCATGCTCAAGGTGGCTTATGAATAGAATATAATAAATCACACACACACACACAAACAATCCTAACCAAAGAAATGAAGAGCATCATAACAAAAACACACACATACCAGCAACAACAGAGTAAAAACAGATCAGAGGTTCTGACTAAAAGATGCTTGCAGGAATAAACATCCTTTGCATGTTTAGACATGTTTAGACAGAAAAAAGTCCGACAGCTCCCAGCATTCCCCAGCCAGCCATGCTGGGAGTTGCAGGACTTTTTTTTCTGTCTAAACATGCATAGGATTGCACCCTAACAGTCTTAAGAGCCCATTTAAAAGCAGGCCCTGCCTACACCAAATAGGGAACCTACTGTACCTGCAAATAACCTTGGGTCACCTGTGTCTCCAGAAGAGAGCCAGTACGGTGCAATGGTTAGAGTGTTAGGCTGGGACTCAGGAGATGGGGGTTCTAGCCGCTACTGAGTCATAAAGCTCATTGGGTGACTTTTGACTCTCAGCCCAACCTACCTCACAGGGTTGTTGTGAGTATAAAATGGAGAAGAGGAAGGCCATGTAAGCCACTTTGGGTTCCTTGCAAGAGGAAAAAGATGGGATATAAACTAACTAGCTAAATAAATAAATATGATCAAGTGCCTTCATGGATTAACAGTGACTGGGGAGTTTCTTAAATGGTCCCTTCCCCCAACCTACCCACCCCTGATCTGGATCACTGAACTCTGCCCACACAGGGCCACAGTTTTGAAGCACCAGATAACTTTCCATGAACTTTCTACTCCCCTGCCCCATCTGTTTCCGTATGCTTAAGTGCAGAAGGGAGGGGCTCTCATAAATTGATCTTACGGACTGCTCCAGATCAGGATTAGGACCAGGCCTCCTCCTCAGACTTCCTGCCCAACTCTGTAAAGCCTTTGTAAGTGGTGCAGGCTGGGTAGTCACGCATTCTTATGGTTTCTTAGAATCTTGCAAGACTTCAGTGGCTGGAATCACCCAGAAGTAACCTGCCTCTGGGTGTCTCAGCATGCACTCGGGGTGTATTTCATATCCCAGGCACCCTGTTGACTTCCAGTCCCTGCAAGGTCCCCCTGGCATGACCCCAGTGAAGTTTCTGCCAGAATTCTAGGTTTGCTTCTAAACTTGGGGTAAGATAGAGAGACTTAAACATGTTTTGCCCATGTTTATCCATAAAACTTGCTTTGCCTTTCCAGAACAATACAGCTGGATGTTCATTATTCTGCTGAGTCTGGTTCTTCAACTGAAAAGATTTAGGTCCAGTGGAGGAAAAAGTCTTGTATCCTGGAAATACGTGCCTTTTTAAAACTTATCTATGACATCAGAAAGTTCTGGAGTAAAACCTTCACAATTTACAGACATAATAATTCTCAGGACACATGCTGTGGTTGAGAAATTTATTCAGCTTACATCCTCAGGAAAGGAAGCTCAAACCAAAGAAAAAGTAAGCAGAGGCCAAAGTTATGAGCTTTATTTGTTGTTCTTGTTTGTGTTCTCCTCACCCTGTAGCTGTTAGTAAGAGTGGCTGAATAACTGAGTCCACAAAGTGAAGACCCGGCAAAGCAAACTTTACTTGGTTGCAGAAAGCACACACAAACACTGACATGTGAACTTTATGTTTTCTGTACAAAAAGCCCTGATTAAAGTAGCAAATCCTCCTTTGGTTCCACCTTGCTAAGACAGTGTTCTAAGCTTGTGTCCAGGGGAGGTGATCAGCTCTGCACCCTTGGTATCCCCTATGGGGAAATGTTCTATTAGTGTTATCTCCTGCCATTGCTACTCCAACAATAGCAACACCATAATAAAAAAAAACTGCACAGATACTGATCAGATTGAGTACCTAGTTTTAGCTACAGGGAGCCCAATGCATTTTGCTGCTTGCAGCAAAGGAGAAGATGGTTCCTGCCTCCCATTTCTATTTACAGAAGCAAACTGGACTGGTAGTTGAATCTTCAACACTGCCTAAAAACAAAACAAAAAATCCAGACCAGATCACATGAAGGTCTCATCACTTAAAAACCAATTCAGTGGACTCAGTGGTAGTCATGATTCATGGGCACTTGTGACCAATACCACTGTGGGCTTATCTCCATGTTGTGTGGAAACTCATATAACAGAGCCCTGATGCAGGTGTGTTGTTACAAAAATAGCTGGTGTGCGTGTGGGGGGGCATTTTGAGCTGAGAAGTGGCAGGGGGAGGGGAGGTACTTAACCCTTACTTTGTGAGCCATTTTCTGCCTCAAATTGCCTCTCCTTCCAAACTGGGCTTTCAGATATGGGGACAGTATAAAAGCTGTAAAGGAATGGGCCAGAATAGCCCCTTTATTTAAGAAAGCCATGCCAAAATAGTAGCATGTGTTACAGACACTTGAGAACAATATTTTAGGACTAAAACCATTACAATAATATATTCTTATTAATCCCATAATGCCCAGAACATATTCAGAACTAAATGGAATGGTCCAGAATGGCCACTTCCATGCAAGCCAGCTCAACCAAACTCACCAGTCACACATTACATGAGCCAACAATGTGACATGGCTGCAAAAAAGGCAAATGCTATTTTGGGCTGCATTAATAGAAGTATAGCTTCCAAATCATGTGAAGTACTAGTTCCTCTCTACTCAGCACTGGCTACGCCTCATCTGGAGTACTGTGTCCAGTTCTGGGCACCACTCTTTAAGAACGATGCAGACAAGCTGGAGAGGGTTCAGAGGAGGGCAATGAAGATGATCAGGCAACTGGAAACAAAGCCCTATGAGGAGAGTCTGAAAGAACTTGGTATAGCCCTTGAGAAGAGAGGAGATATGATAGCACTCTTCAAAGACTTGAAAGGTTGTCACAGAGAGGAAGGCCAGGATCTCTTCTTGCTTCTTTGTGAACTGCCCAGAGAGCTTTGGCTATTAGGCAGTATAGAAATGAGATAAATAAAATAAATTCTCAATCATCCCAGAGTGCAGGACACGGAATAATGGGCTCAAGTTACAGGAAGCCAGATTCCGGCTGAACATCAGGAAAAACCTGTCAGAGCAATATGACAATGGAACCAATGACCTAGGTAGGTAGTGGGCTCCCCCACACTGGAGGCATTCAAGATGAAGCTGGACAGCCATCTGTCAGGGATGCTTTGACTTGGATTCCTGCACTGAGCAGGGGGTTGGACTCGATGGTCTTGTAGGCCCCTTCCAACCCTACTATTCTATGATTCTATGAACTATAAGGGGCTTATGCCCTAAGCCACAAAACACAAAATTATTACTGAAAATTACATGTTTCAGTAATCATTTGGGGCAATAGTTCACATTCCACAAGATGGCCCAGAATGTCAACTTCCAAGTGAGCCAAATAAGCCAAAGTCACCAGTCACACATGACTTGATAGGGTTAATTTAATACACTACAAAACATCCACAGAAACCACATTTCAAACCGGCTTCAGGGAGGGATATGGAGTTGAGACTGCCATGGTCATCTTGGTGGATGATCTTCGCCTAGGAATCGATAGGGGGAGTGCATCCCTGTTGATTCTTTTGGATCTCTCAGCAGCATTCGATACCATCGACCATGGTATCCTTCTGGATCGCCTGAGGGAGTTGGGGGTTGGGGGCACTGCTCGGCAGTGGTTCCGCTACTTTCTCTCAGGACAGTTCCAGATGGTGTCACTCGGGGATAGTTGTTCCTCGAAAAATGAACTATTATGTGGAGTCCCTCAGGGCTCCATGTATCCCCAATGCTGTTCAATATCTACATGAAACTGTTGGGAGACATCAGGAGGTTTGGGGCTGAGTGTTATCAGTATGCTTATGATGCCCAAATCTATTTCACCTTAACATCTTTATCCAAGGAAGGTATGACTCCTCTGAATGACTGCCTGAAGTCAGTAATGGGCTGGATGAGAGAGAACAAGCTGAAACTGAATCCAAGCCAGACAGAGGTGCTCATCGTGAAGGATCCTAATTCAGGTACTGAGGTATGTCAACCAGTTCTGGATGAGGTTGCACTCCCCCTGAAGGAGCAAGTTCATAGCTTGGGGATGCTTCTTGACCCGACCCTTCTCTTGACACTCCAGGTGGAGGCAATAGTGAGAAGTGCCTGTTATCAACTTCTGCTGAAATGCTAGCTATGCCCATTTCTGGAACATATGGACCTGGTAATGGTGGTGCATGTGCTGGTAACCTCTAGGCTTGATTTCTGCAATATGCTGTACTTGAGGCTGCCTTTATATTTAGTTTGGAAACTTCAACTGGTACAAAATATGGCAGCCAGGTTGGTCTCTGGGACATCCCGCGGAGACCAGATTATACCGGTTTAAAAATCTTTACACTGGCTGCCAATTTGTTTCTGAACAAAATATAAAGAGCTGGTTCTTACCTTTAAAGCTTCACATGGTCTAGGTCTAAGGTACCTTAGGGAGCGCCTTCTCCCCTACGTCCCAGTCCGCCCCCTAAGGTCCTCTGAGGGCTCTCTGCTGCGGCTGCCTAATGTGAGACTGGCAGCTACATGCAAGAGGACCTTCTCCTTTGCCGCTCCTCAATTGTGGAATGACCTGCTGCTTGAAATGCACCTGCTGACCTCATTGAAGGTTTTTAAGCAGGAATTAAATACGCTGTTATTCCGGCAGACCTTCCCTTTGTAGAACTCTTGTTCCTTTTGCTGACTTTTGAATATTATTTTTAAACAGTGTTATTTTAAGCTGTGTTTTATTGTTGGATTTTTTAAACCAATTGTTTTTAGTTCAAAATAGTTTTTAGTTATATGTTGTTTGTCCATATGTTTTATGTAAATGGTTTTTAAACTTTGTATATTGTATTTTCCCCTTCATGGATCACTACCTTGTTGTGGTGAAGGGGCTTGCGTAACTCAGTGAAGCCATAAGCTATGCCGTGCAGGGCAACCCAAGATGGACAGGTCATGGCGGAGAGTTCTGACAAAATGTGGTCCACTGGAGAAGGAAATGGCAACCCACTCCAGTATTCTTGCCAAGAAAACCCCATGGAATGTCTCACAAGGCTAAAAGATATGACGCTGGAAGAGGAGCCCCTCAGGTCAGAAGGTGTCTGATATACTACTGGGGAAGAGCAGAGGGAATTTCCAAGTAGCGCCAGAAAGAGTGAAGCGGCTGGGCCAAAGCCGAAAGGACACTCAGCTGTGGATGGGTCTGGTGGTGAAAAGAAAATCCGATGCTGTAAAGAACAATATTGTTTAGGAACCTGGAATGTAAGATCAATGAATCAAGGTAAGCTGGAGGTGGTCAAACATGAGATGGCTAGATTGAACATTGACATCTTGGGAATCAGCAAACTAAAATGGACAGGCATGGGCGAATTTAATTCAGGTGACCATTATATCTACTACTGTGGGCAAGAATCCCTTAGAAGAAACGGAGTAGCACTCATAGTTAACAAAAGGGTGGGAAAAGCAGTTGTTGTTCAGTTGTTCAGTCGTGTCCGACTCTTCATGACCCCATGGACCATAGCACGCCAGGCCTTCCTGTCCTGCGCTCTCTCCTGGAGCGTGCTCAAGTCCATATTCATTCCATCAGTGATACTATCTAGCCATTTCATCCTCTGCCATCCCCTGCTCCTTTTGCCTTTAGTCTTTCCCAGCATCAGAGTCTTTTCCAGAGAGTTTTCTCTTCGCATTAGGTGGCCAAAATATTTGAGCTTCAGCTTCAGTATCTGTCCTTCCAATGAGCACTCAGGGTTGATTTCCTTTAGGATGGACTGATTGGACCTCCTTGCAGTCCAGGGGACTCGTAAGAGTCTTCTCCAGCACCACAGTTCAAAAGCATCAATTCTTCGGCGCTCAGCCTTCCTTATAGTCCAGCTTTCACAGCCATACGTTACTACTGGGAAAACCATAGCTTTGATTAGACGGACCTTCGTCGGCAAGGTGATGTCTCTGCTTCTTACTACGCTGTCTAGGTTTGCCATAGCTTTCCTCCCAAGGAGCAAGTGTCTTTCAATTTCATGGCTACAGTCACCGTCTGCTGTGATCTTGGAGCCCAAGAAAATAAAATCTGTCACTGCTTCCATTTCTTCCCCTTCCATATGCCAGGAAGTGATGGGGCCAGATGCCATGATCTTCATTTTTTTAATCTTCGTTTGATCTCCCTTCGTTCTGGGAGAGAGCGGAGGACAGGAAGGCCTGGCGTGCTATGGTCCATGGGGTCACGAAGAGTCGGACATGACCGAACGACTGAACAACAATATTGTATTTTAATGTTTTAACTTTTGTAAACTGCCCATAGAGCTTCAGCTATGGGGTGGTATAGAAATAATAATAATAATAATAATAATAATAATAATAATAATAATAATTTCAGTAGCCGTTCTGGACAATAGTCCATTTTCCCCAAAATGGCTGGAATAGCAACTTCCAAGTGAGCCAAGTCAAACATACTCACCAGTCACACATGAATAGATGGGATTGGTATAACAAGCTACAAAGCTTCAAAAGAAACCATGTTTCAGTAGCCATTTTGGAAATAGTCCATATTCCACAAAATGGCCCAGAGCAGCTACTTCCAAGTGAGCCAAACCAACCAAATTTACAAGTTCCACATAACTACACGGGCGGGATGTAATTACCCAGAAAACATCCAGAGTAACCAACATTTCAGTAGCCCTCAGACTGATAATAGCTATCTCAGGTCTTCCCCCCGACACCCCCAGGCTTGTTACCTGCAATTTCTTTAAATGAAAGGTTCTTCTGTATCAGCCTCATGTGCTCTATTCCATAAGCAATGGTCCCTCCCATAGGTTCCTGTCCTAAAGAATTAATTAGTCTTATTTTGGAAGTAATTATGACAGGTAATCAATTCACACAAAGCAAACTGATGAGGCTAAAAGGCACGTAACTTGCCCCTAAACCTGAATATAAGGCAGCGGTGGGGTTTGACCTCCAAGACACACAAGCACTCCTTTGAACCCAGAGTTTTCTACTCCAACAGCACACCCATTTTTACAGAAGGCAAACTCTTTCTTTCTCTTTCTGCCCACCCCTCTTTATGCCAGCCAGTTCCCTATCACCACCTCTTTCCCTCTTTCACCCCAGATTGCTACCCACACATACACTCTCTTTTTCACCCCGGATCCAATTCTCTCTCTCTCTCTCAGACACAAGCACATACCCCATATACACATAACACACACACACACACAGACATACACAAACTCACACCTCCTTCCCCCTGCACCCTAGTCTCAGAAATCTGCTGCTCTCCCAATCCTCCACTGTTGCTCTGCCACTCACTCCTGCTCTCTGCTGGTCTGGAACTTTCAGTTCCCATTATTTGTTCCACCAGTCTTCCCAGTCCTCTGCTAGTCTCCCCAAGCCCCACCACCTTAGCTTCTCAGGCAGTTCTTAGGAACATAGAGTTGTATCCCACAACTTTGCGATGCTTAGAGTAAACCCACTGAAATCAAAGGGACAAGTTCACTAGACCATCCATTGTAAGGAACTGATATCAGAATATCTTATATGACTCCTCAGTTCGTTTGTGAAACATGCATTAGAACTATGAATTTTGGACTAGGCTAGGTGGTTGCTTTATTCACATGTAGGATTATAATATTATGTGTCTTGTTCATCTGCTTGTAAGAGATATCCCATAAACTCAATAATATTTTTTTTATGATAAACATTCTAATCCCCAGAACAAGCATCAGAATTACATTTGATTTCATTTCAATATTTCTACACAACTTTTTCTTCCAAAAGGTTAACAATAATATCCCTAAACAGGTTAACAATAACAACAAACAAATTGTTGTTCAGTCGTTGAGTCATGTCCGACTCATCGTGACCCCATGGACCATAGCACGCCAGGCCTTCCTGTCCTCCGCTCTCTTTCGGAGTGTGCTCAAGTTCATATCAAACAAATACAATGCACCAAACACAATAAAACAAATAACATTCAATACAGTTTCCATTCAATACCTAAAAAGGAAAACAGTTCAATTTGCCAGCAAAGAGAACAAGGCCAAGAGCTCTTTGCCTCATGCCTCTGGCAACATAATATTTATTTTATTGCAACATTTATATCCCACCTACCTCCAAGAAGCTCATGGTGAAATATAATGGTCTTCCCCCAATGTCCTTGCAACACTCTGGGCGGTAAGTTAGGCTGAGAGATGTGAATGGCCAAAGGTCATTAAAAACTTCATGACCAAGTGAGTGTCCCGCATCCTAGTCTGATATTTTAAGCACTATGTCACACCACACCTATGGGCTTCTGAGTAGAGGGACTGGCAAGCAAGCAGTAAACTCTGTTGAAAACTGTCTTTGTACATCTTCCTTCTGGATTCTGTGACAGTTTCATGATTAACTGCATCAGTTACATCTGGCATAATGACAGTGGTGTATTTGGTTGGAATTCACTCACTTGGAAGTTGCCGTTCTGGGCTATTTCTCCACAACAGTTTGTGGCACCTTTTGCTCACTTGGAAGTTCTCATTCTGGGCCATTTTTCTGGAATACAGACTATTGCCCATAATGGCTACTGAAATGTGGTTACTGTGGATGTTTTGTGGCTCATTGCATCCCCCCATCAAGTTATGTCTGTCTGGTAAATATGGGACATGCAATCCACCTACCCTTGAGAAGGTTACGCCCCATCCAGTTTGGACCTCTCTTGCTCATTTGCCCCTTAGGGCTTCTTCACACGGAGCTTTTATCCTGCTATTGAGATTGGTTACTCATGGAAGTTTGCGGGTCCTTTAGATGACGTCGTCAACCTCCAGGGCATCTTCCGCACTAAATGACCTTTATTGCTTTTTTTTTTTTTTAAGATTGGAGATAATGAGCTATCAAATTACAGCGCTCAAGTTCCCTCCATGAAAAGAGGAAAACCCACAGTAAGAGGAGCTAGACAACAGCGCCATCTAGCGGCTGTATAATGAAACATATGGAAGACTCAGATAAGGGGGGAAAGAAGGGGAAAAAGGGGCGGGAGGAAGCACATGTAAAGGGAGTCTGCTGTGATCCTACATTTAAAATGGAAGCAGAAAGCCCTGTTTTAAATGTGGGATTTAAGGCTGGTGTAGAGATACAGGACCATCCCACAAAGATGAAAAAACAACAACCACCAGTTAGGATAGCCTTAAGCCAATCATATTTCTGTGACCAGGCCTGGGGATATTATCAGGGCATTCTAGCCATTCCAGCTGGTTGAGGTGAGGGAGATGAGAGTGAGAGCAGGACCATTCCACCAGCCCTACTGAAAGACTTCATTTTTTTCTGGGACCATTCAGGCAATAGTCTGTATATTGTCAAATGGCCCAGAACGGAAACTTCCAAGTGAGACAAATCAACCAAACTCACCAGTCACGCATGGCTAGATGGGAGTGAGACAATAAGGCATAAACAAGCACTACTACACAATATTAGAATTAAAAACCATCTTGAATGTATATTACAATATTATAACAGAATCAAACCCACCTCAAAAATTACCAACATGTGTCTTTAGCTTTTAGTGCTACCAAGGCACATTTGACATCATCAAATTAAATGTGTCTGTTGTTATACCAGCATAATTTATATTCAGTTATTTTTAAAAGCTTGCTGGTTTAAGGCCAGAGTTAAAGCTACCTCATGTTTGCTCAAGGTCCACAAATCCAGGAAACTGGAAGCTAAGTCTGGTACCTTAACTGATGTGCCCCATGATCAGTGATGACGTTGTACAATGTCATGAATTATGCTTGCTCACAACTTACAACTTAATGTAAATGGGAGGCATGGGCTTTCTCAAATCCATTCCATCTGTGTTTTGTCATGCATCCTTTGTTTTCTTGTCCGCTCATTGACAGAACTGGATCTTTTCTACAGAATTTCATTCATTTACAAATGCATATTAGTGCACTTGCATGCATGACCACATGTGCAAGTAAGTGCACATTTTCACAAATTCCCCACTAAAGTAAAAAACAACAACAACCTAGACTGTAAGTTTGGTTATTGGAACATTTACTTTTGTGGAGGTTTTGTGGCTCATTGCATCACTCCCATCCAGTTATGTGTGACAGGTATATGTGATTGATTTGGCTTGTCTTGAAGTTACCCTTCTGGGCCATTTTCCAGAATGTGGACTATTGCCTGGAATGGATACTGGAACATGGTTTCTGCGGAGGATGTGTGGCTTACTGCATCCATCCCATGTTGTTATGTGTGACTGGTGAATTCGGTTGATTTGGCTCATTTGGAAATGGCTATTCTAGGCCATTTTGTTCTGTTCTGGATGTATTCTGGGTATTAAGGGATTAATAATAATATAATTTTTCAAGGGTTTCTGTCCTAAAATATTGTTCTCAGGTGTCTCTAACACATGCCATAGTGTTTGATATGTGTGTTGTTGTTTTTTACGGGGCTATACTGGCCCATTCTGTTTGGTTCCATTCTTTACACCACTCCCAGATATATGTTTGAAACCTCATGAGGTACTGAAAGCGTCTGGGGGAACTCCCAATTTGGAATAGAGGTGCCAATGATGGGAAAAGGGTGAAGTCCATAAGCAGGGCAAGAAGGCAACATCCCCTGTTGTTAGGCTCTGGACTACTGATATTCAGAAGCACACACTGCTTCTGAATTGAGCAGTTCCATTTAGCAGTCATAGCAACTGTTGACAGACCAGTCCTGCAGTGGCCATCACCACGTGCTTCTGATTCCTAAAGAGCTGCAGAGCCAGCCTTACCTCCTGCTATTATGCCATTTGCTGGAGGGCAATTTTGGGCTTTTAAAGACTTGAATCTGGTTTAGCTTCTCAAGCCTTGGTGTGAATCCTTCCTAGCAAGCAAGGATATTAAGTGGTTGTCCTGGTCAGAGTACCATAAGCAAAGCACTGTGGCCAAGGACTTGCTGTGGGGAACATAGGAAATGAGTCAGACTTTTGGTTCATCTTGCCCAGTATTGTCAACACTGACTGGCAGCAATGGCTCTCCAGGGTTTCAGGGTGGATTCTTTCCTACCTGCAGATGTTGGGGATTGAACCTAGGACCTTCTGCATGCAAAGGTGGTGCTCTGCCACTGAGTCCCTCTGAAAATAGCTTTTCTATTGGGTGATAAAGTGCTTGTGACAACAAGACATGCAGTGGCTGCTGCTAACAGTGGCCTTCAGATGGTTAAGACCTTGGGGCTGATGTAAGTTTTATTTCCTGCATTATATGTTGAAATCCTTTATTTGAAGTGGTTTATTTTATATCACCTCAAGGCTTTGGGCAGTTATATCTGTCTTATCGTTTTACACCCCCCCCCCCACGCTAATATTAAGAAATGCTACGACTCTTATGTCTGATGACAAGAACTTGACCACTTATTAAACACTAAACTAGAGGAGATGCATCATCAAGTGGACAAAAGAGGATACTAATTTGCATAAAAGTTGCATGCACATATTTTTATATAGAGAGAGGTGAAAATATAGATTTTTTATATAATTTAAATAGAAATTTAAATATATTTTAAATAGAAATACAATTTAAATAGAAATATAAGGGCCCAGTTGAGGGCCCAGCGCTCTTCAACATTTTTATTAATGACTTGGAGGAGGAGGTGCAGGGAATGCTGATCAAATTTGCAGATGTCACAGAATTGGGCAGGATAGCTAATACTTTGGAAGACAGAAACAAAATTCAAAGTGATCTTGACAGACTGGAGAGCTGGGCAGAAAACAACAGAATGCAATTTAATAGGGATAAATGCCAAGTTCTGCACCTAAGAAAAAGAAACCAAATGCACAGTTACAAGATGGGCAATACGTGGCTCAACAACACTGCAAGCGAGAAGGATCTTGGAATTGTTGTCGATCACAAGCTGAATATGAGCCAACAATGTGATGTGGCTGCAAAAAAGGCAAATGCTCTTTTGGGCTGCATTAATAGAAGCATAGCTTCTAAATCCTGGGAAGTACTAGTTCCCCTCTACTCAGCACTGGTTAGGCCTCATCTGGAGTACTGTGTCCAGTTCTGGGCACCACATTTTAAGAAGGATGCAGGCAAACTGGAGAGGGTGCAGAAGAGGGCAACAAAGATGATCAGGGGACTGGAAACAAAGCCCTATGAGGAGAGACTGAAAGAACTGGGCATGTTTAGCCTTGAGAAGAGAAGCCTGAGGGGAGATATGATAGCACTCTTCAAGTACTTGAAAGGTTGCCACAGAGAGGAAGGCCAGGATCTCTTCTTGATCATCCCAGAATGCAGGACACAGAATAATGGGCTCAAGTGACAGGAAGCCAGATTCCGGCTGAACATCAGGAGAAACTTCCTGACTGTTAGAGCAATACGACAATGGAACCAATGACCTAGGGAGGTGGTGGGCTGTCCTAAACTGGAGGCATTCAAGATGAAGCTGGACAGCCATCTGTCAGGGATGCTCTGACTTGGATTCCTGCATTGAGCAGGGGGTTGGACTCGATGGCCTTGTAGGCCCCTTCCAACCTTACTATTCTATGATTCTATAATTTAAATAGAAATACAGTACTTCTCACCATAGTGTGGAAGACTGTGACCAGTGACTCTGTGCCTTGCTCAGTCTGCTGTCCAGGTGCTGCTGAGTGGCAACTTCAACTCCCAGCTCTTCCTTCTGATGGTTCTTCATCCTTAATCCAGAGTTGGACTGGACAGTCTTCAGATACAGAATGCCTTGAGCAGGGCTGGTGCCAAGTGTAGACATGGCCGGACACATGCCGAGTGCCCACTGACAAGAGCCCCCTAGACTTGGTCCTCCCCTTCACCATTGCAAGGGTGAAGTTCACCTGCCTCTCACTCTGGCCCACACATTGGTGGTGGTGAGAAGGAGCAGTAGATGTCTCTGCCTTCTTGCTCCTTGGCTCTCTGCCTATCGAGCAAGCATGTTGTAGCAATGATGAGAAAGAGGATGAGCTACAATAGTAGCTAGTGACAATGGTGGTGAGAAGATAGGCTCCCTGAGCGTGACAGCCCATTGAGGCTGTCTTGGCCAAGGGTCCTCGAAAACTTGGAGCTGGCGCTGTTGTTAACTGTCATTTGGTAGTCCTTAAAATAGAGGACTGTCCTCTGGAAAAGAGTGTCAGGGTGGAGGCTGAGCCCATAGAGCCCCAGAGCAGTTCTGATTCTGAGGAAGAACAGCAATCCGTGGGAGAGGAGATCGCTCATCTCTCACAAGCACAGCAGCTGGCAGAGATTCCTCCTGCCAGCATTCCTGGGATAGATAGTGACCCTGGCAGTGAAAGAGCGCTAGAGGGGGCCTTGCTGGACACTCAGATGCAGGGAGCGACAACAGATGGAGTGCGCCGAAAGGAGGCGCTCCGCTCGTTTGGCGCTAAAACAACGGTCGCGTCCCGAGGACCCAAGGGAAAGAGGGAGGATCTCTCCATAGCCCATAAGTTCAGAGTCTTCCCATGGTTGTCATTCAAATGGGGACCAACTGCCTTACCTGGAGCTTAGGCTACTCTGCTATCTATCCCCAGTGCAGTTCCTTGCTTAATTGCTAGTGATTAGTATCTGAAAAAGTCATAAAGGAATAAAGGAATAAAGCCTTGGAAAGAAACTTCGTCGTCTGTGTCCTGAGTTGGCTATTGGAAGGGACTGTAAGAGGCAGCTAGGGCGCTCCTGACAAAGAGGACACATGGCCACCCTAACATCCATGCTAAAGCTATCTATGCCATCTACAATAAAAGAACAAGAATAAACAAGAATGAAGGGAAGATGCTGTAGCTCATTGGGAGAGAAGCTACTTTGCATGCAAGAGGTTCCAGGTGAGTCCTTGGCATCCCCAGTTAAAGGCTCAGGTAACAGGTGATGAGAAAGATCTCCATTTGAGACCCTGGAGAGTCACTGCCAATCAGAGTAGACCATATTAGGCCAGGTGAGCCAATGTTCTGATTCAGTCTAAGGTTGCTTTATGTGCTCAAGCAATCATGCCATGAAATGCCAAAATATTGGGATGCTAAATTCCATTCTAGAAACCAGTGGAATTGCAAATGCATGGGATATATATTGCCTTGCATTCTTGCACTGAATGTATGATTACCTGCGTCCTTTTGGATTATGTTTGCCTTCTTTGAGTGCCTGCACAGCAACTGTTGTCAACTTTCCTGAAGGATACAGCATGGAAATTGTTCCCTTTTATCCCTTCCCTTCTTCTCCTGCACCTGAAGTCATACCCAAAGGTGAGTTCTGCACCTCCATGTACAATCATAATTGTGGGTATTTGGGTTCTAACAGATGGAAGCTCAAGCTGGTTCTCTGCCCCAGGTATTAAACCTTCTTCATCTCTTCTAGCAATCTCAATAAGCAAATGGTTTTGCCAGATGTTGTTAGGGCCAAACCTGTCAGGAGCCTCTGGCCTATAGATTTTCATGCTTTGTGGGAGGTGGGGGGAGCAGCATTAACCTGGTCTATTTGACTCATAAGCTTACACCAGGGAAATTTACTGGTGGACAGCATTTTGATGCTTTATCCTTGCCCACCCTCTGGTTGATAACATAGCTGCAAATTGCAAAGCAGAGGGTGTTAGAACTTAACTGCTCTGATCTCTCAACTGAAAGGTGGTCAGGCCAGTATTACAGCATGCACTGCCAAGCCAGTTTAAAAAGAAAATGCTATCAGCAAGTGCTCCTACAATAATTCACAGAGACTTTCCACTGGCAAGATTCTGAGAGCATAGGCACAAGTAAGGATGTCGGAGAAATCAGCGACGGAACCAAATGAGTTTGGATTTTCATGAATCTGACCTGTGGATTCTGCAGCAAACCAGCTTTTCCCCTGTTGGGCAGATTCTGTGGACTTGTGGACTGGTTTTCCAACTTTCCCAAATGTTGCACAAATTTTGTTGTAGAAAAAATACGTGAAATTAAAAAAACACACAGCCAAAAATGTGCATTTTCCCCATTGACTAAAGCATGAAAATGAGGATTTGGGGGAAATTTGCACATTTTCACACATGCGAATTTGGAAACAAAAGAAATCCAATTCCATGGATGGGTGGATGATGGAACAAAAGGCGCCTGACAATCCACGAAACACAGAAGGAACGGATTTTACACAGTCCATACATCTGCACAAGTCCATTTTACTAGTGAAATGATGCAAATCACTATGATGGATGGAATTTGTATTGAGAGAGGGACAACCCAGCCCTTTCATAGAATTAAAGTGTTGGAGGTATCATTAGAGGTCATCTAGTCCATCTCCCCTCCCCCACTCATTCTAGGATCTGCAATGGAGGATGCAGATAAAGAATCTCTGACAGATGGCTGTCCCAACAGATGGTTTCCAGACCCCTCCCCACCCTGGTCAAGTTCCAGTTTGGTGATGTTTTTCTTAAAACGTGGCACCTAGAACATGGCACATGTTTAACTGCTAGCTAATTAGTACAGTAAATCCAATGGAATACAGGAAGTCTCTAGCTTCTCATTTTCATGCTGCCCTTTCTTTCAAATAAATGTGCATTGTAAGCACTGGAGCATCAATTATCTCGCTTGGATTTGACTCCTCAGGGTCATCACTGATAATAAGTGCAGTTTCCAAAAGTTAATGAGTCATCAACATTCATATTTCAGTGAGAGATGGGTGCCTCTGTCTCAATGTTCAAGAGAAAAACAATCCTATACTCACATTACACTGATGGTGGGGGAATACACTGCTACCATGCAGGCAGAACATCCTGGAGAGGATGGGGAAAAACACACAAGTAGTAAATACAAAACTGGGGAAATGACAGACAACCCCTGCAGCATCCTGGGAAACGTTGTCAGTTCCCACCAAACGATGACTGTGCCGGCAATGACACCCTCATGCAACAGAGACATGGAAGGAGCCAATGAACTCACAACATCAGGAACATGTCCCCAGCACACACCCCTGTATCACACACAACATGACACCAAAGCACCCTCCATTCCATCGTGCCCAGTGGCACAGTCAACAATATCCCTCCTACTGCAAGTCCCCAAACATCCCTACAGGCAAGGGCTCAAATCTCCATATGCTCCTCACAACCACTGTTTTATGAGCACAACACACACAAAGGGGAAGAAGGAGAAGTCACAACACAGCACTCACATAGTTCCCTGGGCAGGATGCTTGCAGAGCACAGACAGGGAGGGAAAGACACATTTGCCCAGCAGTAGGAAAGGGGCAGTTTGCACACAAAGGAGCCACTTTGCACAAAAACAACCTGGGAACACACATGGGAACTTGAGCACATTGCTAAAAAGTCTTTGCCTAGAATCCTAACAAATACCTTACCTTGGGGCTCCAGACACAAACATCCAACACTAAATTCTAGTCCAAGAACTGGAAGTGCCGAGAAGAGATGACAGCTGCAATAAGCAACAGAGCAAAAACAGTCATTAACACATTGCACCATCAACAAAAGCCAAAGTTAAGGAAAATGTATACCTCCAAGAATGCTTTAAAGCAGTGGTTCCCAAAGAGGGCCAGCCTGAAGCAGAGCAGCAAATGCCCCCCACCACCCTCAACTTAGCCACCCA
Organism: Heloderma suspectum; assembly: GCF_057233095.1. Taxonomy (NCBI): domain Eukaryota; kingdom Metazoa; phylum Chordata; class Lepidosauria; order Squamata; family Helodermatidae; genus Heloderma; species Heloderma suspectum. Next base: position 29,451,599 of record NC_139460.1, on the reverse strand, counting down.
AGTCCAGGTGCATAGTATTCAAAGCCAGCCAAGTTATTTTGGTATGTGAGACAGAAAATCCCATAAGCACTTCTCCCCATCCCTAAAAATACAATAATGGCAAAGTAAATAACTAAAAAAATTGCTGCTCTTTTATGACACCCAAAATCTGCTCCTTGAGGTGACTGCTTCACTCTGCCTCACGGTAGGGCTGGCCCTGTTCCCAAAGCAGCACCCCCCCCCCCTCTTGCCATTGCTCAGCTGCTTGGGAAACAGCTGAGCTGCAGTGAAGAAGGAGCTGTTCATTGGGGGAATGCTGTTTCAAGGGACTTCAGGTGGCATGAGGTGGCAGCTCCCAACAGAGCCAGCTTCCCTCATGTCTCACCTTTCCTGAGGGGTCTGGCTTCAGGAAGGGGGCAAGGCCTCCCTCAGGGTTCAGTAGGCCAGATGTCCCTGATGTAAAGTATAACTGTTGCAGCTCTCCCCAATGTCTCCTTACAATGCCGGGAATGTTCAAATACTATAGAGCTACCCCAAGGGGAATTAGCTAAGGGTGGCTTAATGTGTGCAGTGACATTATTAAAAGGATTGAGAAGTCCTTGTTCTATGGATAGCTAATGCTGGTCTTTCACAATCCTAAGATCTCCAACAAGTGAATTAATTATCAGTTGATTCATTCTCCAGCAAGAAAATGTATTATGTGATTATATATATATATATATATATATATATATATAATCAGTCAAATTGTCATTCGTGTTCTTTTAAGAGAAAATGACTGGTTCCCAGAGAACATGAAAAAAGGGTTCCTTAGTCATACTGTGCTTCTCAAAAATATCGTAAGTAATTACTAAAAGCAGTTGTTGTACCAATAAGACAGGAGAGAAGTGGCCAGGGGCTCCATTAATTACCCTTTTTTCTTTACAAATTATGTATTCCAATAAAGTAGGACTCTAACAGTGTAACAGATATGAAATAAAGAACAGTTTGTGTTGTGAACTTTGGCTATATTGGTTCCAGAGAATAAAAGCAGGCGAGGCAATTGTTTTTGTTGTACAGACATCCATGGCTGGAATAATTTAAAAGCTTTCTTTTCAATCTTACAAGGCTATTCTTCTGGCAGAAGTGAAAAATAGAAAAGAAACCTCAGTGAATTCCATTCCATTAAATCTGGATTTTGCTACTGACCTTTTGACTTGGGGAATATTTTGGCTTCAAGTAGTACACCCTTTAGCAATGAACATTTTGCATATTTAAGAAGTGCAAAATATTTCCCCAGTTTAATTTCCACGAAGGAAGTGGCAATTTTGGTGGACTAGAAATCTTTTCCATAACACACATAACATTCCAAGCATATTTGCTTACAAGTAACTCAGTGGGGCTTACCCTCTAGCAAGTGCATTTAGTGCCAATTCCCGGCAGCGATTTTCCAGTTCATAGCCTTCAATGAAACAGATCAGAACTTCTTTTCTAATACCCCAGCTCCTTTAGCCATTCTTCAAACAATTTGTCTTGTAAAGTCTTCTTCTTCATCTTTCTTATCTTCTCAGAATCCTTTTCTGGTTGCCACTGTCCATCTTGAACTGTGGTGCCCACAACTGAGGACAGATGCCATCTTGCCAGCATCAAGCAGAAACATAAGAGAATGCATCAGGTTGTATTACACAGCTTTGTAGGTGATAAATTAGAAAATTAAACTGGCAGAAGAATGGAATATATTGTATAAAACTCCCAATCATCATCATCTTCATAAATTGTTATTATTTTTATTATTTGCTGTGGCTCCTGAAAGCAGAAAATGTGTTAGCAGCTTGCATAAGGCAAATATAGGCAGTCACTGAGAGCAATTCACTTTTTAAATTAACTTTTTCCTGTTTTTTTCTGTGTTTATTTTTCTCAGAATACAACCCATCTTTACTTAAGGTCCCAGCTATCCCAAGATATTTGTTCTAGATATTTATGCATGTCAAAGTTAAAAGGGGAATTTCCACTGATTGACATAAATGTCTGTGCAACTGGCTTCTGATCAACATGAAAACATGCTGTTTGACCATCTCCTGGGGATTCTTTTATCCCTTTAACATTATTAATAGTGAACTGGAAAAGGTATTTCACAGGGTTATTTCATATTACAGGAAGAAGTCTCTTTTTTCTCCTTCCTCTTGACTGAAGAGCTTTCGTTTAGTTAACAGATATTATCTTCAGTAATAAGTGCAGGTCGAGGAAGCAGATTTTGAGGTAACATTAAAGTGAAGAAAATGGTAGTTATTTAATTGTTGCATTTTTTTCACCAATATTGGGTTGGGGGTGGTGAGGGACAGAACTCAGAGTTTTCTGCCTCAGACACTAAAAGGTCTTGTGTTGCCATTGGATATGGGCTTTGTCCTATATTGTACTTCCCTTGCTAGGAAATGAGGCAGTAACAAACCTATTCCCCCCCGCCAGCCCCCTGGGTCCCTCTTCTGTGGCAAAGAACATAGGAATCTGTCTTATACGGAGTCAGCCCATTAGCCCAGTATTGTCAACTCTGACTGGCAGTGGCACTCCAGGCTTATAAGCAGGAGTCTCTCCTAGCCCTGCCTGAAGATTTGGGGGACTGAACCTGGGACTTTCTGCCTGCAAATTGTGTGCTCTACTACTGCGCTATGTCCCATCCTCCAAGGAAACGTGCCCAGAAATGACCAGGCATTTATAGGCACAAAAATCGACATTAGTACACTCTACCTCTTCACCCCCTGCCCACGCTGCCAATAACTCATCCCTTTACAAGATATATGCAGGAATCACCTGGAGTGATGCATGATTCGGTTCTCTCAGGGTATTGATTGGTCAGTTTGTACCTCCAACCTCTCTATGGGAGTTCGTGACCTCCATAGAAATACCTTTGTGAAATCTTGCTTTTTCTTTGAGTGGCTGGCAAAAAAATCAAGATTAAACCTGTCCATGCTATGCAGGTCCAGGAAGGCATCAGCCCTCCCACACCAGCAAGCTGCTTTGGTGTTATTCTTAGGATATAGGTTCCTGATCCCAGGGCTGGCCCACCGATGAAGTAGGGTGAGGTGCTGGCATCAGGCGGCATAGCAGGAGGGGCGAACTCCACTCTGGTCTGTGCCGCTCCCTGCCCCCGCGGACTCCAGCAGATGCTCTGTAGAGCCCTGTCAGTCACTCTCCTATTGTGGCATTTGCAGAGGTGAGGGAGCAACCGGAAGGGCTCTCTGGAGCGGCCACCTGCCCTCTCCTACCCTTGCCATGTGCAGCTGGAAGAAATTGCTTCAGAGCTCTCGCAAGAGCTCACCCAAGTCTTGTGAGACCTGGCTGTGAGAACTCCTGCAAGAGCCCCGCAGCTGGTTGTATGGCTATCTATAGAGCCAATGTGGCGGTAAAGGGAAGGGGGGCATGGGAAGGGGGAGTTGCAGGGTTGTGATGCAGTAGTGGCATGTCTTCCCTGTTACTTCAGACAGCGAGAGACCTTGTGCCTGGCCTGCCAGATATTCGAGTCTTACCTCTTTCAAAAGCAACTGACCATTTCTGAACTTCTCTCTGTTTGGGTCTTGAATAAATATACTCAGCTGGAAATTGAGTTGATTTAGTTCTTTGCCTAGCCAGAAGTTGGCTATAATCAGCCCACCTAGGCCACTTGGTGCATTCTACCACAGTTTTAGGGTATTTAAAGGAAGCTCTGTAAAAGAGGCCTATCTTTCCCCATAGGTATACGCCATAAGCCTGGATTCCCACAAGTTCAGCATAAGAGTATTGGGCACTGGCAGTGAATACCCCTGAACAGACAACAAAGAGTGTCTTGCAGCCTGTCCTACCTCACAGGGTTGGAGGTGCAGTCTTGGAGGCCTTGCATTTTATTCTGTTCCTTCTTAAGTAAGAACTAAGAGCAGGGATGGGGAGCCTGTGGGCCTTTTTAGCCCACCAAGCTGGCCCATCTGGCAAAGGAGTAATGGAGCCAGCTCCCTAGCACTTTGGCCAAGAATCCAATGATATCAGGGAGTGGGCCTCTGACCTGGATGTCATGCCCCCTAATAGAGTTCGGCCTGGGGGGGATGTCTGGGGGGCAATCCATCCCCCAGACCTAATATGGTTCCCCAGCCTTGACTTAGAGGGATGAAGCACAGTCTTTCCCCCTTGGGGACTCCGTTTTTATAGAGGACAGTGGCCTTCTACTACACATGTTGTGATGTCAGCTGAAAATGTTCTTTGTTCCCAGGCATTTGCTATTTTTTTAAGTGCTTACATCACTCATTGGTGCAAGTTTTTTTATATCTACTGGTGATGGCATATCACCTTCTCTCTATTATCCAGGCCACCTTAGTCATGGTGGCAATGAAGGGCTGAGTAGGCCCAGTTCCACACCAAGTTCTGCTCCTCTTTAGCCTCCTTCATATATGGCAGTTTGATGTCAGTCCCCGTTTTTAGAAATGATATAAAGGAGGAGCCCTCTTCCACAGCTGTCAAATGGGAGCCAGCTGGGTGAGCCAAGAGCTAGAAAAGACTTTCATTACCCAGGTAAAGTCCAAGCTTGAACAGGAAGGTTTTTTTTAACCCCTTTCTGTTGAAGAGAACCGATGTCTAACCTGGGTGGAATCCCTCCTGTGCCTGCTAACTCATTACTGTCTAAGGCAGAGGTATACAAACCTTTTGGCCCCATATGATCCTAGGTTGTGGGCTGTGCACATGCATATGCATGCACACATCCCAGCAATTCTGATTCAGATAATGCTTTCTTCACTGCTAGCAGCAACAGGAAAAGAATAATCTGTATCAGGATCGCTGGGGACAAAGTTGGAGGCCCTTCCTTAAGATGACCACTTCTGAATTGCTAAAAAAGAAGACAAAAGAGGATAGTGATTTGCATAATATTTGCATTTGAAAATTTATATGTATAGTTGAAAATTTAGGATTATGACAATTCAAAGAGAAATGCAATACATCTCACCATAGTGCAGGAGACTGAGACCAGGTGACCTGTGTGCTTGCCTGTCCAGCCTGCTACCCGGGTGCTAACTGCGGGTAGATAACAGTTCTTACAGTCCATTGTCTTTAAATAATAGAGGACACTTTTAAATAGAGGATTTCCTCTGTAAAAGAGGCCACCTGGCCACCCTAAACCCTCTCCCCTTCTCCCCCAGTGGTCCTGATTCAGATTGCTATTTCCATGCTGCTGATACAAGCAAGGAAAGAGCGATCTGTATCAGAATCACTGATGGAGGGAATTCAGCGGTCACGGAGGGTGTCAGTGCATCCTTGGGAGCTGAAATTAAGGCCTGGGGTCAGGGGAGGTTCAGGTTCTGCAACCCTGATCTAGGGAGATATTCCAACTATAGCTGTGTACAACTGGCTTCTCAAAATTCTCCATCCTATTTGTGGGCAGAGAAATTGGAGGGACAATTTCACTAAATTTCTCCTAGGGGAGGAGAAATTCTCCAATAGTTTCTTACAGATAGGGCTCACTATTGGCAGGGCTTGTAGCACAGGTTCTTTCTTTTTTCCTGCGGGTTTTTGTTTTATTTCACTGTTCCTGCAAGTGGCAACAGCATCAACTATGTTGAGGCTTCCACTTTTCTGAGGCAGAACTTTGAATTTCTTTTGTTTTTTGAGTTTACCTGATCGGTTCTATGAAGACCTACAACACCTTCTAGAACTAACACCAAAAAAAGATGTCCTCTTCATCATAGGGGATTGGAATGCTAAAGTAGGAAGTCAAGAAATCACCGGGATAACAGGCAAGCATGGCCTTGGTGTACAAAATGAAGCAGGACAAAGGCTAATCGAGTTTTGTCAAGAGAACACGCTGATCACAGCAAACACTCTTTTCCAACAGCACAAGAGGCGATTGTACACATGTACACATGGACATCACCAGATGGTCAATATCGAAATCAGATTGATTATGTCCTTTGCAGCCAAAGATGAAGAAGCTCTATAGAGTCAGTAAAAACAAGACCTGGAGCTGACTGTGACTCAGATCATGAGCTGCTTCTTGCAAAATTTCGGCTTAAATTGAAGAACGTAGGAAAAATCATTAAACCATTCAGGTATGACCTAAATCATATCCCTTAGGAATATACAGTGGAGGTGAGGAATAGATTTAAGGGTTTAGACCTGATAGACAGAGTGCCTGAGGAACTATGGACGGAGGTCCATAACATTGTTCAGGAGACAGCAACTCAATCCATCCCAAAGAAAAAGAAATGCAAGAAAGCAAAGTGGCTGTCTGATGCGGCTTTACAAGTAGCTGAGGAAAGAAGGGAAGCGAAAAGCAAGGGTGAAAGGGGAAGATCTATCCAACTGAATGCAGAGTTCCAGAGAATAGCAAGGAGAGACAAGAAGGCCTTCTTAAATGAACAATGCAAAGAAATCGAGGAAAACAACAGAATGGGAAAGACTAGATCTCTTCAAGAAAATCGGAGATATCAAGGGAAAGTTTTGTGCAAAGACGGGCATGATAAAGGACAAAGAAGGCAGGGACCTAACAGAAGCAGATGAGATTAAGAAGAGGTGGAAAGAATACACAGAAGAATTATACAGGAAAGATCTTAATGTCCCCGATAGCCATGATAGTGCGGTCACTGAACTTGAACCGGACATCCTCGAGAGTGAAGTCAAGTGGGCCTTAGGAAGCATTATTAACAACAAAGCTAGCAGAGATGACAGTATTCCAGCTGAGCTATTTAAAATCCTAAAAGATGATGCTGTTAAAGTGCTGCACTCAATCTGCCAGCACATTTGGAACACTCAACAGTGGCCACAAGACTGGAAAAGGTCAGTTTACATTCCAATTCCAAAGAAGGGCAATGCCAAAGAGTGTTCAAACTACCATACAATTGCGTTCATTTCACATGTCAGCAAGGTGATGCTCAAAATCCTACAAGCTAGGCTTCAGCAGTATGCGAACCGAGAAGTACCGGAAGTACAAGCTGGGTTTCGAAGAGGTAGAGGAACTAGAGATCAAATCGCCAACTTTCGCTGGATCATGGAGAAACCAAGAGAATTCCAGAAAAACGTCTATTTCTGCTTCATTGACTATGCTAAAGCCTTTGATTGTGTGGATCACAACAAACTGTGGCAAATTCTGAAAGAGATGGGGGTACCAGACCACCTTACCTGTCTCCTGAGAAACCTGTACGAGGGTCTAGAAGCAACAGTAAGAACCAGACATGGAACAACCGATTGGTTCAAAATTGGGAAAGGGGTACAACAAGGCTGTATATTGTCACCCTGCTTATTTAACTTATATGCAGAGTACATCATGAAAAACGCCGGGTTGGATGAATCACAGGTCGGAATTAAGATTGCTGGGAGAATTATCAACAACCTCAGATATGCAGATGATACCACCCTAATGGCAGAAAGTGAAGAGGATCTAAAGAGCCTCTTTTGAGGATGAAAGTGGAGAGTGCAAAAAGCTGGTTTGAAACTCAACATTAAAAAAACTAAGATCATGGCATCTGGCCCCGTCACTTCCTGGCATATGGAAGGGGAAGAAATGGAAGCAGTGACAGATTTTATTTTCTTGGGCTCCAAGATCACCACAGACGGTGACTGTAGCCATGAAATTAAAGACGCTTGCTCCTTGGGAGGAAAGCTATGGCAAACCTAGACAGCATAGTGAGAAGCAGAGATATCACCTTGCCGACAAAGGTCCATCTAATCAAAGCTATGGTTTTCCCAGTAGTAACATATGGCTGTGAGAGCTGGACTATAAGGAAGGCTGAGCGCCAGAGAATTGATGCTTTCGAACTGTGGTGCTGGAGAAGACTGTTACGAGTCCCCTGGACTGCAAGGAGGTCCAGTCAGTCCATCCTAAAGGAAATCAACCCTGAGTGCTCATTGGAAGGACAGATACTGAAGCTGAAGCTCAAATATTTTGGCCACCTAATGCGAAGAGAAAACTCTCTGGAAAAGACCCTGATGCTGGGAAAGATTGAAGGCAAAAGGAGAAGGGGACGGCAGAGGATGAAATGGCTAGATAGCATCACTGACGCAATGAATATGAACTTGAGCACGCTCCGGGAGAGAGCGCAGGACAGGAAGGCCTGGCGTGCTGTGGTCCATGGGGTCATGAAGAGTCGGACACGACTGAACGACTGAACAACAACGATCATTGGGAGGTGGCTGAGGGTGCTGTGTGTGTTTTGTCTCTGTGTTGCACATCTTTCCATTGCTCTGCAGCCTCCTAGGCCATCTGCCATTTCTGAACTGAAAAAGCCCCATGGGAGGAATTGCCTCAGGATGTCTTCCTCATGATAGATTGAATTGAAGTGTGGGAAGCTGAGGAGGCTACAGGCTGCCACAGAGATTATCGTACAATGAAAGACAGGATGATCATGCACACTCCATGGCCACCTCATAAGTAAAGTAAGGACAACAACCCCAGACCCAACCCATGAGAATTTCTCCAAAAGTTCTTTTTGAAAGCAATTTCTTTTCTATTTAATTGAATGAGAATGGTTGAAAAAATGTGGGTGAAATTTTCGGCACAACCAGCCAATAGCCCTGATGGCTCACCATGTGAGTCAACTCTACACAGAAGAGGAGGCTTTTGATTCTAACCCTGGTAGATCCCAACACCACCCAATATACTCCCTTAAGTATCATCATGATAGGCACTTAGGGTGAGGATGTAGCTCAGTGGTAGAGTATATGCTTTGCATGTGGAAGGTCCCAGGTTCAATTCCCTGGCATCTCCAGTGAAAAGGATCAGGTATCAGGACATGGAAAAGACCCTCTGCCTGAGACCCTGCAGAGCTCCTGCCAGTCAGTGTCGATGGTCCTGGGATAGATGAATCAATGGTCTGACTCAGTATAAGGCAGCTTCCTACGTTAGCTTTTTGTATTGGCCATTTATCACTACCTGTTTACCTCTGTAAATGATTTCTCCATCCATTTACATGAAGATGTCAGAAATCTCATCTTGAAATATTTTCTTAGTAGAAAGTAACACTCATTAGGTCCCCTCCTTCTGTCTATAGTTAAAATACTTATCAATTGGAATTTAACTAATTATAGGCACCTTAGAAGGTTTTTCAAAAAGAGCTATCAAGAATTTAAAAGGAGGTATAAAATGTTGGATTTTCAATGGCTCATTTAGCACTACCGCAAAAAAAAAAAGTTTAAAAAATATTTTGAGCTGATGGTTTAGAATTACAAAGGAAGACCTCAAGCTCTGATTACTAATTAAGTTCATATTTAGCACCAATAAAACATGAAGGTTATGAGGAAGCTTGACAAGGCAACGCATACTGTGTTCAGTACATTTTTCCAGTATAATTATATCTGTATTTTCATATTATAGTTATTAACTTGCCAATATTCAGCAGGGGGGGGGACCACCATGAATGATCACAGTGATGGGGTATGTAATGATATCTTTATGTGTAAAATGTTCAAAGAGTCTGAAAAATATTGAACTACATATTTATTGAATGTCTCACGCTGCACACTTTAAATGTGGGTTGTCTCACTGTAGCTAAGTTATATTCAGGATGCTGGGTATGTGAATTTTCTGTTGCTCCAGAGGACAGAACTAGAATCAATGGGTAGAAATTGCAGGGAAGCAGATTTCATCTGAACATTAGAACCTTCTTACGTGCTTTTCTCCCACCAAACTCACTTCTGGGAGTAAGGCTCCAAAGATGGTTTGGAAACTGCAGCTTGTGCAAAAATGCCGCAGCAAGATTGTAGGGTGGGATCACTGCCTTGTTGTGGTGAAGGGGCTTGCGTAACTCAGTGAAGCCATAAGCTATGCCGTGCAGGGCCACCCAAGACGGACAGGTCATGGCAGAGAGTTCTGACAAAATGTGGTCCACTGGAGAAGGAAATGGCAACCCACTCCAGTATTCTTGCCAAGAAAACCCCATGGAACGTATCACAAGGCTAAAAGAGATGACGCCGGAAGATGAGCCCCTCAGGTCGGAAGGTGTCCAATATGCTACTGGGGAAGAGCAGAGGGTATTTCCAAGTAGCGCCAGAAAGAGTGAAGCGGCTGGGCCAAACCCGAAAGGACACTCAGCTGTGGATGTGTCTGGTGGTGAAAAGAAAATCCGATGCTGTAAAGAACAATATTGTTTAGGAACCTGGAATGTCAGATCAATGAATCAAGGTAAGCTGGAGGTGGTCAAACATGAGATGGCAAGATTGAACATCGACATCTTGGAACTAAAATGCGAACTAAAATGGACAGGCATGGGCGAATTTAATTCAGGTGACCATTATATCTACTACTGTGGGCAAGAATCCCTTAGAAGAAATGGAGTAGCACTCATAGTCAACAAAAGGGTGGGAAAAGCAGTACTGGGGTACAATCTTAAAAATGATAGAATGATCTCAGTACGAATCCAAGGCAAACCATTCAACATCACAGTAATTCAAGTCTATGCCCCAACCACTGAGGCCGAAGAAGCTGAGGTTGATCGGTTCTATGAAGACCTACAACACCTTCTAGAACTAACACCAAAAAAAGATGTCCTCTTCATCATAGGGGATTGGAATGCTAAAGTAGGAAGTCAAGAAATCACTAGGATAACAGGCAAGCATGGCCTTGGTGTACAAAATGAAGCAGGACAAAAGCTAATAGAGTTTTGCCAAGAGAACATGCTGATCATAGCAAACACTCTTTTCCAACAGCACAAGAGGCGACTCTACACATGGACGTCACCAGATGGTCAATATCGAAATCAGATTGATTATGTCATTTGCAGCCAAAGATGGAGAAGCTCCATACAGTCAGTAAAAACAAGACCTGGAGCTGACTGTGGCTCAGATCATGATCTGCTTCTTGCAAAATTTCGGCTTAAATTGAAGAACGTCGGGAAAACCACTAAACCGTTCAGGTATGACCTAAATCATATCCCTGATGAATATACAGTGGAGGTGAGGAATAGATTTCAGGGATTAGACCTGATAGACAGAGTGCCTGAGGAACTATGGACGGAGGTCCGTAACATTGTTCAGGAGGCAGCAACGAAATCCATCCCAAAGAAAAAGAAATGCAAGAAAGCCAAGTGGCTGTCTGATGAGGCTTTACAAGTAGCTCACGAAAGAAGGGAAGCGAAAAGCAAGGGAGAAAGGGGAAGATATACCCAACTGAATGCAGAGTTCCAGAGAATAGCAAGGAGAGACAAGAAGGCCTTCTTAAATGAACAATGCAAAGAAATCGAGGAAAACAACAGAATGGGAAAGACTAGAGATCTCTTCAAGAAAATTGGAGATCTCAAGGGAACGTTTTGTGCAAAGATGGGCATGATCAAGGACAAAGAAGGCAGGGACCTAACAGAAGCAGATGAGATTAAGAAGAGGTGGAAAGAATGCACAGAAGAACTATACAGGAAAGATCTGAATGTCCCTGATAGCCATGATAGTGCGGTCACTGAACTTGAGCCGGACATCCTCGAGAGTGAAGTCAAGAGGGCCTTAGGAAGCATTAGTAACAACAAAGCTAGCGGAGATGACAGTATTCCAGCCGAGCTATTTAAAATCCTAAAAGATGATGCTGTTAAAGTGCTGCATTCAATATGCCAACAAATCTGGAACACTCAACAGTGGCCACAAGACTGGAAAAGGTCAGTTTACATTCCAATTCCAAAGAAGTGCAACGCCAAAGAGTGTTCAAACTACCGCACAATTGCACTCATTTCACATGCCAGCAAGGTGATGCTCAAAATCCTACAAGCTAGGCTTCAGCAGTATGCGAACCGAGAACTACCAGAAGTACAAGCTGGGTTTAGAAGAGGCAGAGGAACTAGAGATCAAATCGCCAACATTCGCTGCATCATGGAGAAAGCAAGAGAATTCCAGAAAAATGTCTATTTCTGCTTCATTGACTACGCTAAAGCCTTTGATTGTGTGGATCACAACAAACTGTGGCAAATTCTTAAAGTGATGGGAGTACCAGACCACCTTACCTGTCTCCTGAGAAACCTGTACGAGGGTCAAGAAGCAACAGTAAGAACCAGACATGGAACAACCGATTGGTTCAAAATTGGGAAAGGAGTACGACAAGGCTGCATATTGTCACCCTGCTTATTTAACTTATATGCAGAGTACATCATGAGAAATGCCGGGTTGGATGAATCAGAGGTCGGAATTAAGATTGCTGGGAGAATTATCAACAACCTCCGATATGCAGACGATACCACCCTAATGGCAGAAAGCGAAGAGGATCTAAAGAGCCTCTTGTTGAGGGTGAAAGAGGAGAGTGCAAAAGCTGGTTTGAAACTCAACATTAAAAAAACTAAGATCATGGCATCTGGCCCCATCACTTCCTGGCATATAGAAGGGGAAGAAATGGAAGCAGTGACAGATTTTACTTTCTTGGGCTCCAAGATCACCGCAGACGGTGACTGTAGCCATGAAATTAAAAGACACTTGCTCCTTGGGAGGAAAGCTATGGCAAACCTAGACAGCATAGTAAGAAGCAGAGACATCACCTTGCCGACAAAGGTCCGTCTAATCAAAGCTATGGTTTTCCCAGTAGTAATGTATGGCTGTGAGAGCTGGACTATAAGGAAGGCTGAGCGCCGAAGAATTGATGCTTTCGAACTGTGGTGCTGGAGAAGACTCTTACGAGTCCCCTGGACTGCAAGGAGGTCCAATCAGTCCATCCTAAAGGAAATCAACCGTGAGTGCTCATTGGAAGGACAGATACTGAAGCTGAAGCTCAAATATTTTGGCCACCTAATGCGAAGAGAAAACTCTCTGGAAAAGACCCTGATGCTGGGAAAGACTGAAGGCAAAAGGAGAAGGGGACGGCAGAGGATGAGATGGCTAGATAGCATCACGGATGCAATGAATATGAACTTGAGCACGCTCCGGGAGAGAGCGCAGGACAGGAAGGCCTGGCGTACTATGGTCCATGGGGTCACGAAGAGTCGGACACGACTGAACGACTGAACAACAACAACAACAACAATGGAGCAGGTCTGAGCAATGCATAGAACACTGGAACTGGCCTGCTTGTACTGGCTGCCTGTACATTTTTTAGTCCAATTCAAGGTTAGGTTTTGACCTATAAAGCCTTGCACAGCTTGGGACTCCAATACTTGAAGGAGTGCCTCTCCCAGTATGAATCTACCTGTACACTTTGATCAACATCTGAGGCCCTCCTCTGAGGGAGGTTTGGAGGATGGCAACAAGGGATAAGGCCCTGTTGGTGGTGGTTCCACAATAGTGGAATGCTCTCCCCAGTAAGGTCTGCCTGGTGCCAACATTGCCATCTTTTCAGCATCAGATTAAGCCTTTCTTCTGCTTCCAGGCATTTGACAGCATATGATGGGGGTTCTTGATCTAGTTATTTACTGCCTCTTAGTCATGTTACATTGTTATTGTGTTCAGTCTTTTTAACGTTTCAACTCCTGCTGTAAAATACCTTGGATCTTCTTTCTTTCTTTCTTTCTTTCTTTCTTTCTTTCTTTTTCTTTCTTTCTTTCTTTCTTTCTTAAAAAGCATCTAATATATTTAAAAAATGAAATGAAAAGATGCTGGGGCTCAGCTGAGGAAAAAAGGGCTTTGGGAGAGATGCCTGCGCACCAGGCACCCCAAACTTCCCTCCCAGGCCAAATCACAGCTTTAGGTGTGGGGAGTGATTTTCCTTGGGGCCATGGCACAGGAGGAAAGTGTTGTCCTCCTTCCTGTGTGTCATGGGCCTGATCCTGACTGGGTGCCTATGGCTTCCATTTCACGTTTTTTTAAAAGAACCATGAGATGCCAAACCACACACTGAAAACGTAATGTGTACTTTTGATTTCGACATTCAAAGTCCTCTTATGCACTCTCTCACAACAGCCCCTCTGAGACTTGGCAAGAACGTGCCATGTGATTGAGCTCCACACATTCACAATTTACTGTATACAGAAAGCATCCCTTAATGCGGCCTTTCTCATCCTGGTGGCCTCCAGATGTCTTGGATTGCACCTCCCATAATTCCCAGCCAGCATGGCCAATGGCTGGGAATTATGGGAGCTGCAGTCCAACACATCTAGAGGGCACCAGGTTGGAGAAGTCTGCCATAATGGGCCACCTGTTTGTCATTATCGCTCATCCTACTTGGAATGCCTTAAGCCAATGCCAGGCGCATTGTTAAATGTGATGGAGCTGCTCTTTACACATGACTGTGTGTGCCACATGGTAGCAGTGAGCTTTGTTTTCATTTGGCCCACTCTTTCCTGGAAAAGAAAATGGACTCATTTTAATGTGCTGTGCTGAGCTATACGATAACAGCTTTCTCCTTAATAGCAAGCATTTATCATGTCTTATCTCATTAACAGCTTTGTTTAACTAAAGAGGAGTATTTTTTAATAATAAAAAAGAGAATATGCATGGCAAGAGCAAATAGAATAGGCAGCTACAAAGGGAAAGGTTGATGCTGTATCTTTCTTTCTCTGCTAGGGAACTTTCATTGTGATTCATGATGCTGCTTCTAGAATCTTCTTGCAAATGGGGGGGGGCGGGTTCACTGCTCCAGGCAAAATCTAGATCAATCTGTTTTAGGTGTTGGTTTCATTGCTCATATTTGGCAGTCAGTCATTCACAATTGCAAGGGCATCAGCTTCTCGTAGAGGAATGGAAACCCGGGCACAATCTATGGCATGCCAGATGCTGGATGTGTGATTCAGTCTCAGTGGATGGTGACATTGCTAATGAGAGAAGATACCAGAAGCAAAATATATTATTTGATTAATTACATTCTGTCAATATACTGCCTGCACAAAATGGTGTGCGTGTGTGTGTGTGTGTGTGTGTGTGTGGAGAGGGAGAAAGAAAAGCATAACTTTGACTTAATTTGTAATCTGGACCTTTTTTTCCGTGTTCAAAAGAGGTTTCATTGTTCAAATCAGGTGGGATCATACTGAGAGATGAGAAAGATATTTAGCCCAGGCCCACTTGTAGAGGCTTGGGAGTTCAGAGGAAACTTCTCACAGTTTTAGCAAACATTTTAAAAATAATTTCAGCACTCTTTGCAAAAGAGTTTGCCTATTGAGTAATATTGCCCTCATTCCCTATTGCCATCACTTGCCATCAATGATGACATCACATAGCCAAATCTGATTGGCTAATTAGCATTGTGCTATTATCCAGTTTACTGTGGGATCCCTAATTGGGCGGGGTCACCATCTGCCTAATCTGGCAGGAATGAGATGCAACAGCTATTGAAAACAATGGCACTGAAAAAAATTGTGGAAATATTCAGCTTTTCCCAATCTTGCACTCTGATCCAGGTAGGGGCATTATGTGGACAGAAGCAGCCTTCTCTCTGAACATCCCCCTAGCAAAGGAGATTCCATACTCTTCCCGAGTTGTTTGTGCCATGGTTATACTACTCACATTTAGGAGGGTTTCCCTCATATTTAAACTATATTTACACCACTAAATGTTAATGTCATAGCTATGGTCTGCTGTGAAAAAGGCAAATTCCATGTTAGGCATAATTCGGAAAGGAATTGCAAATAAAACTGCCAGCATCATACTGCCCTTATTCAAATCTATGGTGCGACTACATTTGGAATATTGTGTACACTTCTGGTCATTGCACCAAAAAAAGACATTCTGGAGTTGGAAAAAGTGCAGAAAATGGCAACTAAAATGATCAAGGGGCTGGAGCAACTCCCCATGAAAAAGGTTACAATTATCTGGGACTGTTTAGCTTAAAAAAAGGTGAGGGGTGCAGGAGACATGATAGACATGTACAGAATTACATGTACAGATAGACATGTGTACAGACAGACATGTACAGAATTATGCATGGTGTTGGGGAAGTGGATAGGAAGACATTTTTCCCTCTCTCATAATACTAGAACTCAGGGTCATACCAAGAAGCTGATTGGTGGGAGATTCACAAAATAAGAGAATCATAGAATAGTAGGGTTGGAAGGGGCCTACAAGACCATCGAGTCCAACCCCCCACTCAATGCAGGAATTCAAGTCAAAGCATCCCTGACAAGTGGCTGTCCAGCCTTGTCTTGAATGACTCCAGTGTGGGAGAGCCCACTACCTCCCTAGGTCATTGGTTCCATTGTCGTATTGCTCTAAGAGTCAGGAAGTTTTTCCTAATGTTCAGCCAGAATCTGGCTTCCTGTAACTTCAGCCCATTATTCCGTGTCCTACATTCTGGGATGATCAAGAAGAGATGCTGGCCTTCCTCTCTGTGACAACTTTTCAAGTACTTGAAGAGCGCTATCATATCTCCCCTCAGTCTACTCTTCTCAAGGCTAAACATCTCCTTTGCTAGGGGGATGTTCAGGGAGAAGGCTGCTTCTGTCCACATAATGCCCCTACCTGGATCAGAGTGCAAGACTGGGAAAAGCTGAATATTTCCACGATTTTTTTCAGTGCCATTGTTTTCCATAGCTGTTGCCCAGTTCTTTCAGTCTCTCCTCATTAGGGATGTTGGAGAAATCTGCCACGGACTCCAGTGAGGCCAGATTCTTTGGAATCCGGCCCCCCCCCCGGAGTCCGTGGTGGAACGGCCTCCCTCCTGCCGAAATCCCCCCGGGATGGTCCTACTGGCGGTGTATGCGGTGGTGTATGCGGCGGCAGCGACGGCGTATGCGGTGGTGGCTCCTGCTCATCTTCCGGCTGTCGCCGGGCTGCTACAGCCACAAATGGTGGCTGTCGTAGCGGCCGCCATTTGTGTGCCTGCATTACGCCGTGATAGGCTACATAAATACTTATGTAGCCTATTGTCAAGGTGGAAACTGAGCCCATAGAGCACCAGAGCAGTTCTGATTCTGAGGAAGAACAGCAATCCGTGGGAGAGGACCTTGCTCATCTCTCATAAGTACAGCAGCTGGCAGAGATTCCTCCTGCCAGCATTCCTGGGATAGATAGTGACCCTGGCAGTGAGAGAGCACTGGAGGGGGGCTTGCTGGATGCTCGGCGCAGACGCAGGGAGCGACAACAGATGGAGGGTGCCGAAAGGAGGCGCTCCGCTTGTTTGGCACTAAAACAACAGTCTCGTCCCGAGGACCCAAGGGAAAGAGGGAGGATCTCTCCATAGCTCATAAGTTCAGAGTCTTCCCGCAGTTCTCCTTCAAACGGGGACCAACTGCCTTACCTGGAGCTTAGGCTACTCTGTTATCTTTCCCCAGTGCTGTTCCTTGCTTAGTCGCTAGTGATTAGTATCTGAAAGAGTCATAAAGGAATAAAGGAATAAAGCCTTGGAAAGAATCCTCATTGTCTGTGTCCTGAGTTGGCTATTGGAGGGGACTGCAAGTGGCAGCTAGGGCACTCCTGACGGCTTGGTCCCCGTTCCTCTTTTTTTTTTCTCTGCTCCTACTGCCTCTGGAGGCTGCCATAGACCTGGCGGTGCAAGCTCTCGCGCAAGAGAACCAGGCTCTTCATGATCAAGTGGCTCAACTGACGACTGCCATACAGGCTCTGCAAGCTGCAGTTCAACCTCCACCACCTCCGATTCCCCCCCGCCGCAAGTGCCCGGTGGCTCTGCCAGAGAAGTTTTCTGGTGAGAAAGGACTTTTTCAGATTTTCCATGCCCGATCGGACCTGTACATGCGCCTATGACCTGAGGATTTCCCGACAGAACAGATTCATGTGGGCTTTATCATTAACCTATTTTCAGGCATGGCAGCTAAATGGGCTTCGGGAGTTCTCACTAATGACCCCCTGCTCAGGGACTATCAAGGTTTCATGACAGCGATGGCCAGATTTTTCCGTGACCCCCTGTGCATGCAGATGGCTTCTTGGAAGATCAGGTCGTTTTTTGTTTTTTTTAAACCTAGTCATGATAGGCTACGTAAATCTTTGCGTAGCCTATCATGTCTTTCTTTCTTTCTTTCTTTCTTGATCCGTGGCGGAATTCTCTGCCATCCCTACGCAGGGAGCGACGACAAATGGAGGACGCCAAAAGCAGGCGCTCCACTCGTTTGGCGCTAAAACAACGGTCGCGTCCCGAGGACCCAAGGGAAAGAGGGAGGATCTCTCCATAGCCCATACGTTCAGAGTCTTCCCGCGGTTCTCCTTCAAACGGGGACCAATTGCCTTACCTGGAGCTTAGGCTACTCTGTTATCTTTCCCCAGTGCAGTTCCTTGCTTAGTCGCTAGTGACTAGTATCTGAAAGAGTCATAAAGGAAGAAAGCCTTGGAAAGAATCCTCACAGTCTGTGTCCTGAGTTGGCTATTGGAGGGAACTGCAAGAGGCAGCTAGGGCGCTCCCATCACCTATCACCACCATTTGCGGCCGCAGCAGCCTGGATGTGGCTGGAAGTCCGGCTGTGGCTGGCGGCTCCATGGCAAAGCCGCGGAGTGGAGCTGGCTGGGAAGGATTCCAGTGGGAGGGACAGATCGCCTCCCCTCCACCGTGTATGCCCTGGACCGGAACTGGGTGAGTAATCCGCCCATCCTTACTCCTCATAGGGCTTTGTTTCCAGTCCCCTGATCATCTTCATTGCCCTCCTCTGAACCCTCTCCACCTTGTCTGCATCCTTCTTCAAGTGTGAACCCAGAACTGGACACAGTGCTCCAGATGAGGCCTAACCAGTGCTGAGTAGAGGGGAACTAGTACTTCCTGGGATTTGGAAGCTATACTGCTATTAATGTACCCCAAAAGAGAACTGGCCTTTTTTGCAGCCACATCACATTGTTGGCTCATATTCAGCTTGTGATCTACGACAATTGCAAGATCCTTCTCGGTTGTCATATTGTTGAGCCAAGTATCCCTCATCTTGTAACTGTGCATTTGGTTTCTTTTTCCTAGGTGCAGAACTTGGCATTTATCCCTATTAAGTTTCATTCTGTTGTTTTCTGCCTAGCGCTGCAGCCTATCAACATCACTTTGAATTTTGTTTCTGTCTTCCGGGGTATTAGCTATCCTGCCCAGTTTTGTGTCATCTGCAAATCTGATAAGCATTCCCTGCATCTCCTCATCCAAGTCATTAATAAAAAAGTTGAAGAGCACTGGGCCCAGGACTGAGCCCTGCTGTACCCTGCTTGTTACCTCTCCCCAGTTTGAGAAGATCCCATCAATAAGCACCCTTTGAGTCTGATTCTGTAGCCAACTGTGGATCCACCTGATAGCTGTTTCATCTATTTCACTTTGAGCTAGTTTGCTCATCAGGATATCATGGAGCACTTTGTCGAAAGCTTTGCTGAAGTCTGTCAGGTGGAAACTGAGCCAATAGAACCCCAGAGCAGTTCTGATTCTGAGGAGGATCAGCAATCCATGGGAGAGGAGCCAGCTCATCCCTCACAGGCACAGCAGCTGGCAGAGATTCCTCCTGCCGGCATTACTGAGATAGATAGTGACCTGGGCAGTGAGAAAGTGAGGGAGGGGGGCTTGCTAGACACTCGACGCAGACAGCGACGAGCGATGGAGGGCATGGAAAGGAGGTGTAGCGCCCGTTTGGCACGCAAGCAACGGCCACGTCCCGTGGACCCAACGGAAAGAGGGAGGATCTCTCCCTAGCCCATAAGTTCAGGGTCTTCAAGTGATTCTCCTTCAAACGGGGATCAACTGCCTACCCGGAGCATAGGCTACTCTGCTGTTCATTGCTTAGTCGCTGGTGATTAGCATCTGAAAGAGTCATTAAGTTGTAAAAGGATTAAAGCTTTGAAAAGAATCCTGTCCTCTGTGTCTTGAGTTGGCTATTGGAGTGTACTGAAAGAGGCCGCTAGGATACTCCTGACAAAGTCGAGGTTTGTTATGTCCACAGCATTCCCACAGTCCACAAGGGAGGTGACCTGATCAAAAAATGAGATTGGATTAGTCTGGCAGGATTTGTTCTTGACAAATCCCTGTTGGCTTCGAGTAATCACTGCATTGTTGTCAAGGTGCTAACAGATGGATTGCTTTATCATCTGCTCCAGAATTTTCCCAGGGATTGATGTTAGACTGACTGGTCTGTAGTTCCCAGGTTACTCCTTTTTGCCCTTTTTGAAGATAGGGACAACATTAGCCCTCCTCCAGTCATCTACCACTTCACCCATCCTCCATGATTTTTCAAAGATAATAGACAGTGGTTCTAAAAATTCTTCTGCCAGTTCCTTCATTACTCTAGGATGCAGTTCATCTGGCCCTGGAGATTTGAACTTATTCAAAGTAATTAGGTGTTCCTTGACCATATGCCTATCAATCTCAAGCTGCAATCCTGCCCCTTCAGCCTGTACTTTGCCTTTGCCAGGGGGCTCATAGACCCTCTTTCGGGAGAAGACTGAGCCAAAGAAGGAATTGAGCACTTCTGTCTTTTCTTTGTCATCTGTTATAATATTGCCATCCTTATTTAGTAGTTGAACCACCATTTCTTTCCTCAGTCTTTTACTAAGCACGTAGCTGAACAAAGCCTTTTTGTTGTTTTTAGCATCCCTTGCTAACCTCAGCTCATTCTCAGCTTTAGCCTTCCTGACACCATCCCTGCAATTCTGTGCTATCTGCCTGTACTCTTCCTTTGTTGCTTGGCCTTCTTTCCACTTCCTATATGTGTGCTTTTTTGTTTTCAGGTCATCTCTAAGCTTTTTGTGAAGTCACATTGGCTTCTTCCGTTATCTTCCACCTTTTTTGTTGTTGGAATTGTTTGTAATTGTGCCTTGAGAATTTCCTTTTTTAAAAACTCCCTTCTATCTTGGACTCCTTTTCTCATTAGAGTCTCTTGCCATGGGACCTTGCTTTTTGTTCTGAGTTTATTAAAATTGGCTTTCCTAAAATCCAGGGTGCACTTGGCTACACTCTGCTTTTGCTTCCCTTAGAACCAAGAACTCAAGCATAACATGGTCACTTTCCCCCAGAGTTCCTGTAACTGCTACTTTATCCACTAAGTCATCTCTGTTGGTTAGGATCAAGGATAGCCGATCCTCTAGTTCCTCCCTCCACCTTCTGTAGGAGGAAATTATCAGCAACACAAGTCAGGAATTTTTTGGAGGGGCCATGTTCTGCAGAATTTGTCTCCCAACAAATATCAGGGAAATTGAAGACCCCCATTACTACTACATCATGCTTCCTTGAAGTCCCCCATTACTACTACATCATGCTTCCTTGAAAAGCAAAGGCAATTTGCTTTTCAAAAGTGTTATCTTCGTCTTCTCCTTAGGGATATACGAAAGGCACTTACCTTTCGCGGATTATGTTGATGGTGGTGGTGGGGAGGCGCTCCATTCTTCCTCCCCTGGAATCCTGGCTGGCCGGCTGTGCTCTGCAGGGATTCTGCGGAGTCACCGGCCGGCTCCGCCAGCAGCCGGACATCCGGCCACTGGCTAGCAGGGATGCAAATGGCGGAGGCCGTAGCTGACACCGTTTGTGTCCCTGCAGTCAGCCGTGATAGGCTACGTAAATGTTTATGTAGTCTATCACGGCTGACTTAAAAAACAACAACACGCGTACGCAAATGGCGGCGCCCACGGCCACTGTCATTTGCGTATGCGCGTTGTTGTTGTTGTTGTTGTTTTTAAAGTCAGCCGTGATAGGCTACGTAAACATTTACGTAGCCTATCACGTGTTTTTTTAAACTTAGCCATGATAGGCTAAGTAAATCTTTACGTAGCCTATCATGTTTTTTTTTAAACTGGAAATGGCAGCGGTGGCAGCCGGTCGGAAGACCGGCCGCCGCAGCCGAACCGCCACTGGAGCCGCCGCTGGAGCCGCCGCCAGGAAGATCCGCTCCAGGTAAGTCTCGTCCTGGGGGGGGGCGGGGGGGCAGACCGTTCCGCCACCGATTTTGGGGGGCCGAATGCACTGGCATTCGGCCTCCCCGAGATCCGTGGCGGAATTCTCTGACATCCCTACTTCTCCTCTTGCTCTCTGGGAGCTTGCTTTCTTGTATAGCCCCTAGACCAGCTGGAGCAGCTTCCTCTGCTCTGCTCTGTTCTGCTCAGCTACAAGGTGGGAAACAGACTGAAACTTCCTGCCCACACAGCTGCTTGGAGTACTCAGGGCACATCCCTGCAATTCAACTGGAGCTCTCAGGAGCACATGGTGAGCACACGGCGACTCAAATGACAGTCCCCTGGGCTTATTCCAGCCCACTCACCACTTTGCCTTTGGCTCCTCCTCCACTGCAAGTCCCCTGTCAAGCTCCTGTTTGCTCTCCCTGTTTGCTCTCCCTGATGGCTCTCTCTGTGGGAGCTTGCTTGCTTGTATAGCCCCTAGACCAGCTGGAGCAGGTTCCTCTGCTCTGCTCAGCTAGGAGGTGGGAAGCAGCAGGTAGGAGGGAGGAAGCAGCAGGACAGTAGAAGGATCCAGGACAGATAAAAGAAAGTACTTCTTCACACAGCGCATAGTTAAACTATGGAATTCACTGACACATGATGTAATGATGGCCACCACTTTGGATGGCTTTAAAAGGAGATTAGACAAATTCATGGAGGAGAAGGCTATCAATGGCTATTAGTCCTGATGGCTATATGCAGCCTCCAGTATCAGAGGCAGTATGGCTATGTACACCAGTTGTTGGGGAACATGGGTGGGAGGATGCTATTGCACTCATGTCCTGCTTGTGGGTTCCTGGTCAACAGTTAGTTGGCCACTGTGTGAACAGAATGCTGGACTAGATGGACCCTTGGTCTGATCCAGCACGACTCTTCTTATGTTCTTATCTTCATAGGGCCACAAATGTGGCCCTGTGTTATATGCTCACTTCTGGGCCTCACTGTTTTATTTATCATAACTATTAATCCAAAATGTAATTCAGTTAATGGGAATACAAAGTAGAAATTCACACCACTACCTTGTCAGCATGTTTTCCCCAACCCTTTCCCCCTTCTGCTGCCCTTTTTAATGCCTATCCAATAAAATGGCTTTTTAAAAAACATTTCAGATACCTTGTCGCTCATCATGTTGACTCATATAAAATGCAGTCAACTGCCATCACTTGAAGAGGAAACATGATGCTATCTGAAAGAAGAAGCCAAGTGAGAAGAATGAAAAGCACTGCAGGGATTTAAGATTATATATCAAGAATAAATTGAGAGAGCCAAGTATCCAATTCATAATTCAAATGCACAGTATGGACTGTTTTACAGCATGGGCATGGTGTATAACATACTGGCTGCTGACAAATATAGTTCATATCATAGATCAGACCATCCCTTTTCACAATGCAACTTGTTCGGCTTGCTACCTGCACTTTCGCATACGTAAGTGCTATATTTTGCGGCTGGTTTATCTAGCATTTATTACAAACAGGATTCTGATCGAATGACAGCGTGTAGTCTGCAAAGCAGCAATTCACTCTGCTATCAGTCATAATTTGCCTCTGCAGAATCCTCATTCCCATTTTGAGGAAGAGATATATTGGAACTTTAATTTCACTTGCTGGCTTTTTAAACCTCATCTCTGGGGTTTCATTACATCCTATACAAATGGATAAAGCCCTGGGAGTCCTTCCACCATTTTAAATAAATGTTGATCATAGGCTTGAATTTGTAACTTCTTACCCTGTGTCCACCTCTTAGCACACACACACATCCTGGCAAACTAACACAAAACACCAGAAACTGTGAGAAAGTTTATTGTTAGTAAATCATGTTTCATAGATGAGCTTCTTAGCTCTCACAGCAAAAAGCTTAATGGTTGCAGTACTCCAGAAATCAAATAGATGATGGCAGTTAGCTATAGGATCCATACATAATTGTAAGAACAGTCAAAAGATAATAGCTATAACTGTGTGAGAGATCCATACAACATGATTTCCCTGTTGTAATCTTTATAGTTCAGGATACAGGGCAAGGGGCTCAAATGATTCTTGGTAAACCATCCCTGGCAATCAAAGATAGGTGTTCTAGAAAAAGACTTAAATAAATCCACACACATAGAGATTTAGATGACCACAGTTTCAACTTTGGTATCTCCATGCTAAATGGGTCCAGGCACAGAAAAGTCCAAGAGTCAGGATCATTCCAAGTCCGCAAGCACTATATCAACAATGAAGATACATAATCCATAGGCAACAGGAATTCAAGGTCTACGAAAAGCACAGCGATACCTTCCATGGCAGGAATGATTCACAGAACAAACAGACAAGTCAAGTTTC
This sequence comes from Heloderma suspectum, assembly GCF_057233095.1. Taxonomy (NCBI): domain Eukaryota; kingdom Metazoa; phylum Chordata; class Lepidosauria; order Squamata; family Helodermatidae; genus Heloderma; species Heloderma suspectum. Next base: position 29,427,642 of record NC_139460.1, on the reverse strand, counting down.
AAGGAGAAACACTGAGTGAAACAAACTAAGTTCATATGAGAAGCGTTTCCCACAGCTCAGACAGAAGGAAGGCCCAGACATGAAAAGTTACAGGCAGTATACGATGGACAGTAACATACGGACATTAAAGGTGATGTTCCCAGCAAAGGCTGTCAGCCTGGGCATCATCTTAAAAACAAGGGGGGGCTACAAAACACATCTCCTAATGATCAAATTGACAGGGGGATCATAGCCGATCAACACAACCTATGCCAAACAAGGTATTTCCATTCTGTCCTCTTGAGTTGATGTCTCAACCTGTGTGACACCGCTGAAACCCCCCGGCCCCTTCTGCTATTTCTCATGGAGAGTCTGTTGGCTATCTTAACTATGGGCATGACATTCAAGGACGACCACTAGCAAATGGATGGGAGAAACTCACTCAGGTTCTGCTAGTTTCTCAGAAAACTGACAGAGATAAGCTCACATTTATTCTGATATTCCACTGGCTGATTAAGCCCAAACCTTCCCCACTTCCTCTTACCACTAGCTGAATAATTGATGTGATTATTTAGTAATGATGCCTCCTGTTAGAAAGGCAATTAGCAGAGTAAAACAACAAAAGGCAAAACAGAATGAGCATTCACCAGTCCCACATGCACACAGGCTATAATAGGTGACCACACCCGTCTTCAGTGAAGGGACGAAAAATAGTTTTACTAACAAATATTCTTGCATATACAATGCAGGTACAGCAAAGGGTTTCAAAAGAATTTGTTCAGTCCATCTTGTGCTCCACTACACTGGCAGGAGTGAGACAGCAAACGCACATGCTCCCAGCAACGGCGGAAGTCAGGGCGGAGAAGAAGGGGAGGTGCAAAAAGGAAGAAATCGTAAGAAACCACACCGTAGGCTATAGAGATCTTGGGGCTAGCTGTGGTCAAAATTCCCAGAAACTAACTAACTGCAACACTGCCCCCTTCCAGTAACTTACAGATGACGCTGCGATATTCCCAACAATGAGGCGTAGCCAAACTCGTAGGCCCTGGGCTTCTCAGTATTGAACTGGGCTCTAAACTCCTTTGGACCACTTCTGATCAGATTCTGACTGTAAACTATAGAGCCTGCTGCTGCGCTGGGCCCTGACACTTTTGCAGGCCTGAAACCTGTTGCACCGGGGCTTTCTTCTGAGCAGACATGCAAAGGATTGGGCTGTGCTTGGCATACCTGAAACCTGTTGCACTGGAGCTCAGCTACCTTCCTGGTAGAGATGGGGGCTGCGTCAGCCAGAACTAGGGTCTCTGACTCCCATTAGTTGAGATTCTCAAGCAGAAGAATCTAGGAAAACAGGGTTAGTAAACACAGAGCTCAGGAAAGCAAGTTGGAGATAATTAAGCTGAAAGGTGAAGGCAAGAGGCAGGAGTCTTGAGAGGTAAATGAACATTGGGAGAGGCAAAGGGGAGAAGCACGCATGGCTCTCACATCTGCTGGCTCTCTTTTATGGTTTCTGGAGACCGACATGGTTTCTGAGGTAACTGGTAGTTTGTTAGGCAGATGGCTGGCTGGCTGGCTTGCTTGCACACCGGGCCTGCCCTGTCCTAGCACACAGAGAGAAAAACTAGAGACATCTAGAGGATTGGCATGGAACATTCGCAACAAAGGGCAGACTGAATAGTCTGATCCACATGATGGCTCGTCTAGAGGCGGACTATTTCAAACTAGTAATAAAAGATGAGAGAGACCACTGAAATAGCCAGTCCCTAGTCCAGGGTTGGAATTCAGTCTTGGGCTTCAGTCCCATCACAGAGCCTTCCTGCTTTGTCAAAATGCCCTGTACAAGTGTGTGCGCATGCAATATATATATATGTATGTATGTGTGTGTGTGTATTTCTTCAAATGATATTGTTCCTAGGGATATTGTCTCTTTGTCTCCCTTTTACTGGAGAACATACAAAACTACTTAAGAAGGTAGTGTCTGGCTCCCGCCCACCGCTCCACATACCACTTCCTTTAGATTCTCTCCAACTGACATATAAAGCAAAAGAAGTCACCGAGAAGAGGTGCATAGTAATTGGCAAAGGATTGTGGGATACTAAAGGGATGAAATAATGGAAGGCTAGCCTTGGGCTTTCTTCCTCGAAGGGCTATGTAGGAAAAGATGAGTCCAGGAATGATAATTCACATGAAAAGACATCATAGGAGCTCAGATTCCCTTGTTCTGTTGTGGTGTACAGCACCTCACCTTGAAGAGTCAACCTGCAAAAGGGAAGCCTGATTTCTTCTGCCATTGTATCGTGTGCTCATCTGTATTCTGTCATTCAGCTGTTCAAGTGCAGAAATCTGTTCTCTACCCTTGCAAAAAGGACACATTGCTACTAAAGGAAATCAGAAAGACCTGCAACAAAATGTTGCAGTGTGGAGTGCTCCTGTTCAGGGTTACAGCCAGCAATACCGTCTTCTAAGATAATCCATTCCATTCCCGCTCCATTCCTCCCCCATCCAACCGTCAGCCAGCATTCCATCACCACAAGGCACGTCCGGTCAACATTGGGGTACCTTGGGGTTGCCCCCTCCACCTGACGGTTTTTCCTCTCTTTTGTGTGTGTTGGGGAGGGGTAGTTCTACAAACCTTGAAGTTCCCCTAAGTCTCTCTTGTGTGTGCATGATGCCATTTTGGCTACATAAGGATTCACGCTCAGACCATGAGTTTGCTATTAGTATATAGGACAAAAACAATATTGCTTTTGCTGGACCAGGTCCTTCTCCTCCAACATTCTGTTCCCAATAACTGCCAAACAGTGCTTCTGGAAGCTTATAAAAAGGTCATAACTGTATGCATTTCAGTATGTGTTGTTGTTGTTTATTCGGTCAGTCGCTTCCGACTCTTCATGACTTCATGGACCAGCCCACGCCAGAGCTTCCTGTTGGCTGTCGCCACCCCAGCTCCTCCAAGGTCGAGTCTGTCACCTCCAGAATATCATCCATTCAGTATGCGTACATGTGTATATATATGTGTGCGTGTGCATATGCGTGTATATATATATATATATATATATAGAGAGAGAGAGAGAGAGAGAGAGAGCGCATCCCACCCAGGTTACTATTTTTCCTGCTCAAACTAGTCATCCAAGAGGGGTGAGCAAGGAAAGGGAAATTCAGGGGTAAAGAAAAAATGATGCTGTAGGCTCCAAGGGAAGAAGGAGGAGCTCTCCTTGTGTACCAGACTGGATAAAGGCTTCATTATGTGTGTTTTACTTGCATGGGGGGGGGGTGTCCTAGGAGGGGTATTTTGCTGCAGGAAGACTTTTTATTTATTGATTTATTTATTAAATTTATTAATCGCCCATCTGACTGGTCACCCAGCCACTCTGGGCGATGTACAACCCACCATAAAACAATTAAAAAAATAAAATTTTACCATAAATTTTTATTTTTAAAATACCCTAACCCACCCCAAATGCCTGCCTGAACAACCACGTTTTTAATGCACGACGGAAGCTCATTAAAGAGGGGGCATGACGGAGTTCCCTAGGGAGGGAGTTCCACAGAGTGGGGGCCACCACAGAGAAGGCCCTCTCCCTCGTCCCCACCAGTCTAGCTGTCCTGGCTGATGGGACAGAGAGAAGGCCATCCGAGGCTGATCTTGTTAAGCGGCCTGTCTGGTGTTGCTGGAGGCGCTCCTTAAGATAGGCTGGGCCGGAACCATATAGGGTTTTAAAGGTCAAAACCAACACCTTGAATTTGGCCCGGAAAACAACTGGTAACCAGTGTAACTCCTTCAGCACTGGAGTGATGTGATCTCGCCGGCGGCTGCCTTTAATCAGGCGAGCCGCCGCGTTCTGTACCAGCTGCAGCTTCCGAACCGTCTTCAAGGGTAACCCCACATAGAGCACATTACAGTAGTCTAAACGAGAGGAGACCAGGGCATGTACTACCGATGGGAGCAGATGGTCGGGAAGGAAGGGGCGCAGCTGCCGTATCAGATGGAGTTGATACAGCGCTGTCCGGCTCACAGCTGACACCTGAGCCTCCATGGACAGCTGGGAGTCCAAAATGACCCCCAGGCTGCGGACCTGGTCTTTCAAGGGTAGCCGTACCCCATTCAACACCAGGTCAACATCCCCCAGCCTCCTCTTGTCTCCTACCAAAAGTACCTCGGTCTTGTCAGGGTTGAGCTTCAGCTTATTCCTCCCCATCCAGCCACTCACCGTCTCCAGACATTTGGACAGGGATTCTACGGCCAACCTTGGTGAAGATTTGAATGAGAGGTAGAGCTGCGTGTCATCCGCATATTGATGACACTGCACCCCAAACCTCCTGATGATAGCCCCCAGTGGCTTCACATAGATGTTAAATAGCATCGGGAGAGGATGGAACCCTGTGGCACCCCACAAGTGAGAGGCAACGGGTCCAAAACCTCCTCTCGCAGTGCTACCCTCTGGTACCTGCCGGAGAGGAAGGACCGGAACTACCGCAATACAGTGTCTCCAATGCCCAACCCCTCCAGGCGGTCCAGGAGGATACCATGGTCAACGGTATCAAAAGCCGCTGAGAGGTCGAGGAAAACAAGGAAGGAGCATTCACCCCTATCCAGAGCCCTCCTCATATCATCCACCAAGGCGACCAAGGCTATTTCTGTCCCATGCCCAGGCCTGAAGCCCGACTGAAATGGGTCTAGATAATCAGTTTCTTCCAAGTGTGCCTTCAACTGCACCGCCACCGCCCGCTCAATCACCTTGCCCCAAAATGGCAGATTTGAGACTGGGCGAAAGTTGTTCAGAACTTGAGGATCCAAGGAGGGCTTCTTTAAGAGCGGTCTTATCACTGCCTTGATGATGGCATCACTCCCTCCTCAAGGGAGGCGTTCACCACCGCCTTGATCCCCTCACCCAGTCTCTCTCTGCAGCTCATAATGAGCCAAGATGGGCAAGGATCAAGTAAGCAGGTGGTCGGCCTTACAGATGAAAGCACCTTGTCCACTTCATCAGGAGGAAGAAGCTGGAACCGATCCCACAAAACCGGTTTGCCACAGGCCGCCTCTTGCTCACTAACTGTATCCACAGTGTGCAGAGTAACACACCTAATCTGATCAATTTTATCTGCAAAGTGGCTTGCCAAAGCCTCACAGGAGGCCTTAGAATGCTCCAGTGGTTCCGGAGCCACAGGACCGACCAGGCTCCGGACCACTTGGAACAGCCTCCTGGGGCAGCACTCTGCAGACGCGATGGAGGCAGCATAATATTCCTTTTTTGCTGCCTTCACCGCCACGTGATAGGCTGAAGATACAGCTCTAGCCCGTGTCTGATCGTCTTTGGAGCGAGACTTCCGCCACCGGCGCTCTAGCCATCTCACCTCCTGTTTCAGAGCTCGTAACCGCGGATTGAACCATGGTGCAGTCCGAGCCCTGTTCAGGGGGAGAGGGCGTTTCGGAGCCACCCGATCTAATGCCCCAGTGATTGCGGCATTCCAGCCACCCACCAGGGTCTCGACCGAGTGGCCATTGGCATGCCCCAGAGAATCCCCAAGCGCGTTCAGGAATCCATTTGGATCCATAAGACGCCTGGGGCGGACCATTTTAATGGGTCCTCCACCCCTGCGGAGGGGTTGTGGAACCGAGAAGTCCAACATCACCAGATAGTGATCTGACCATGACAAGGGGGTGGTGGATAAACCCCCGACTTCCAGATCCCCGCTTCTCCAGAAACAAACACAAGGTCTAGTGCATGACCGGCTACATGGGTGGGTCCAGTTAGAATATGGTGCAGCTCCCAGGAGGCCATGGTCTCCATGAAGTCCCGAGGTGCTCCTGTGAGGATGGCCTCCGAATGACTTTTCTCTCTCTAAGAACTTCCTTGACACTGCCACATTGGTGACCTCTTGGACTTGTTGGTACCTTTCCTGACCTGTGCTGGGCTTCTGTTATTGTGGTTTTGAGTAAACCCGAAGCATTTTGGTGAGATTTGACCCTCGCCACCTTCCCTTTCAACAGGGTCAAAAGCAAAGGGGCAGAGCAAAGGGGGCAAAGCCAAAAATACCAGAATATTTTAGCTTAGTATTTATATTTTAGTATTTATATTTTAAATATATTTATATTTTAGTATTTTTGTATTTATATTTTAGTAACCATGCCTTAGGAGAGGCAGTACAACCTTTTAGAATGGGGAAAAAACTGCACGAAAGCTGGGAAACCACCAAATCATCAGTAGTCAGGGGAAAGGCAGTGGAGCTATCTAGGGCACCCCACAGGGTCGGACTGGAATCCCAGGAGGCCAGATTTCACTAATGGGCCTGAGCTCCTGCACCCCTGAGCGAAAACATAATCTCTTCCCTGCCTATTTACATTCAACTGATTTGTCTTGGCCATGCTCCATCAGTTGTGGTCTTCCATTTAAGATTTAAGATTGACTGCCTTTTCACAATTAAGATTGACTGATTGATTGATTTTTAACAATTAAGATTGACTGCCTTTCAACATTTAAGGTTGACTGCCTTTTAACAATGGAGGCTGGTGGCTCCAATGTCAGTGGGGCAGTGAATCCACTTTGGGTTTCAGCCAGAACTCTAAAGGAGCTCTCCAAGGTGCGAAGCTTGCCTTGTTTCAGTCAGACTGGTTCTAAGTGAACCCCAGTGCGGATTCACTGCCCCATCGACACTGGAGCCTCCAACCTCCACTGCCTTTTAATAAACACCACTCTGATCAGCTAGGTTGGTGCAGGACTTCCTTCAGTTGTCCTGCATGATATATGGAGGAAGGTGTGGGAAGCTGCATCAGAATGAATTCTCTAACCATGTTGAGCCTCATGATCTGCACTGCTGGAAGTCAAGGGTATTGTGTGTCAGGAGCGCTCTGGCGGCTTCTCCCAGTAGATTCCAATAGCCAACTCAAGACACAGAGGAAAGGATTTCTTTTCAAAGCTTTAATCCTTTTACAACTTAATGACTCTTTCAGATGCTAATCACCAGCGACTAAAGCAAGGAACAGCAGAGTGGCCTAAGCTTCAAGTAGTCAGTTGATCCCCGTTTGAAAGAGAGTCACTTGAAGACCCAGAACTTATGGGCTAGGGAGAGATCCTCCCTCTTTCCCTTGGGTCCATGGGAGGCGGCCGCTGCTTGCATGCCAAACAGCGCTACGCCTCCTTTCCGCGCCCTCCATCGCTCGTCGCTCTTTGCGTCTGCGTCGAGCGTCTAAGAAGACCTCTCCCGCATTCCCTCACTACCCGGGTCGCTCTCTATCTCTGGAATGCTGGCAGGAGGAATCTTTGCCAGGTGCTGAGCCTGTGAGGGATGAGCTGGCCCCTCTCCCACGGATAGCTGTTCCTCCTCAGAATCCGAACTGAGCTGAGGCTCTCTGGGCTCAGTTTCCACCCAGACATTGTGTTGCATTTAGGTACAGCATTAGCAGTGTACTGTCCCCTTAGGTATGACCCAGAGCCTCCTTCCATTTCATTATTAGGCTAGGCATAATTGTATGGACACCTATGTCAGGGAACAGTCTACACCAGCCTGCTGGTCATGCTGGCTGGGAATGATGGGAGTTGCAGTCCAACCTATCTGCAGGGCACCAGGCTGGGGAAGACTCATCTATACAACCTTGTAAATAAATCAGTTAAATTACCAACTCCGGTATGGAGCTTGAACAATCAAGGTTCAACAAACAACACCATTAAGATATTGTAATGACTGGGTCAAGTGACCCCATCTTTTCTTTATTCAATTGCTTAATAATGGCCAGTGATGGTCAGATGATTTTTCCTCACCATCCCTTTTAGGTCAGAGGCATCTACTATCCAAGACACATCTAGCAGAGAGGGTGAGATTGGTGTTCCGCCAGTGTACAGAGCAGAGGAAAAAATAGTTTAGGGAACTGCAACATAAGGGAAAACATCAGCCTGAGTTTTGCAGCTGGCTGGAAGAAGAAGCCTCGAAGGGACTCCACAGTGGATACTACGTTACAGAATGGATGTCTGTCTGGATGCTTATCTGCGTGTCCTTACGCAATATGTACATGTGAAAATAACTATAAAGATTGGCACCAAAATGCCTCAGGTGATTTCCAGCAATGTTTTGATTATTGCAGTAATAGATTATTGCTGTTATGATTATGGTTTATTAAATGCTTTTCTGTAAAATATATATTTTATACAGAAAAGCATTTGATCAGTAAACCATAATAACAACAATAATCCATCATGCACCAGGAAACTAAACCCTCCAAGTGCTGCCTCTGAACTTCCCACTACTTAGAGAAGTGGGGAGCACATAACAATTATACAGTAAATAATTATAGAATGCCTTTGCCAGCAAATGTTTGCTGGATCAGCCTTGACATCACGATTAAAAAACACACAATGCCGTTCTGCAGTGTACACTGGAATTTTGGCTGGCAACTTATCCAGACTCTCAAGGAATGCATTTATGGTTTGCAATCTCTAAACAGTCCATTTTATACATTAACTTGGTTTGCTCATGGGAGGGGCAACCTCAAAGACAAAGTAGAAAGGCCGGGTCATTCTGTACTCCAGTAGACAAAGAGTGAGGCCAAAAGTATGTTAACTTTGGAAAGGGTTTTCAAATGAGCAGTTACACCTTTGGTGAGGAAGGCATTGGGAGATGGTGTTTTCATTGCAACAACAGGCTAGAGTCCAAAACTGTTGTTAATACCTTCAGAGACATTTGAAATATTTAAATAAACCATGTAGTTTAGGACATCTACAAGTAGATACACATGCCACATAAAAATAGATCACACCCATTTACTCTTCTCTTATATGATCAACACTACTAAACATCCTGCTCCTGGATTTTCACTCCTCATTGCACATTGGGATCCCCATCTTCACCTCCAAGCATGCACTAAAAGTGTGTGTGTGAAAGAGAGAGAGAGAGAGAGAGAGAATGTGTGTGTGGAACCCTTTTCAGACATCCACAAAATGCGGGGCTGGCTCCAACATTAGATAAAGTGATATGGTTGCTTCACCCGTCAGATACTGGCAACACATTGGAGAAGATTGCTGTGTGTGCCTTGCAGCCTGCCCTGCACCCCCTATGTTAGCTTGCTGCCTGCAGATGCAGTGGAGGATGTAGTCCCATTGCTAGTGTTGAAGAAAGATTAAACTGCCATCCCAGTTGGCTTTTGTACATGGAATTGGAGGGGGCGCCATTTTGTACATTGCCCCAGGCAGCAACATGTCTTGGGCCAACCCTGACAAAATGTAACCATGGAGGGTGTTTCAAGGTGGGTGGATTGCACTCCACTAAACCAAACAGAATCTGCTTTATAAACAAACATCCAAGTTTTATTTAAACAAAGGCCCCTTTAAAGAGCTGTCTTAGATTGTGGCCTCTCCTCAGGTCAGAAGCAGCGGGTGTTGCCCTCTACTAGTTCCTGGCTTCTTCCAGGAAGCACACCTCATCCAGGCTACGTCCATCAGTTCTTCCATATTTTACAGAAGGCAGATGGGGATCCGTGTGACCCTGCTCCCTCTACCCCAGACCATCACCCCTAACATCTCTTTGTTCAGGTGAATGCAGTTACAGTGTTCTTTGAGATCTGGAACCCTGACTGTACAGGGCTCCATGACCAATGGAGGACTGTAGCCATGTTCAGTTGAATGCAGTTACATTTCCTCTTAGATCTTTCCTGTCAGCACAGGGAAGTCGGGGGCGGAGACATGTGCATCCCCATCTGTCTTCCACTGTTCCACAGTTACATTTTGTGAACACCTGAATAGGAAAGGGGGAGAAATTAGTTTGGTTTGCATTTTAACATGAATCTCCCTATTCACTGTTCCCAAACTAATATACAAATCAGAATACAATTGTCCTTCAGTTTTTGCATTTCTTTGAAATTTGCGATGCAGTTATCTGATTAAAATGCAAACAAGACTGCATACATTAGGGGAAATTGTGCACAAAAATGTGTACGTTGGAAGAAATGTGTTAAAAAATTGTATTTTGGGAGAAATGAATACAAAAATTCATGAGCTTTCATGTGGATGCTTTTACAAAAAAGTGTGCAAACTAATGTGCAAATGAGATGGAATTAACTTTTGCTTCAAAAAGGTTGAAATTTGTAGAAACTGAAACAGATTCATCCATCCCGAGCCTGAAGAGGGCTAAAGAAAGAGTTTTTGAGGGATGGGGATAATGAAATTCCTTTGCTTCTCTCTTATTACCTGGATTTTCAATACCACATGACTTAACAGTTGTGTGACCATAGTTTAAGGTCTCTTACAATCCCATCCCATGCTTGATTATATGGAAATAAGGTCAGTAACTTCACTGGGACTTTCCTTCCTGATAAATTTGCTTAGGATTGCATTGCTAGAAAGGAAGGAAGAATCTAGGCAAAGAGATGAGGAAGGGTGCATGAAAGATTTTTTTTTAAAAAAAACTGGTCTTAGATAAGTGCTTACATATAACATCTCCATTTCTTAGCTCTCCCCAATTCCAATTGAAGATGCTCCTTTGAATGTTCAAAGTTCTGCTTCTCGGTTCCTAGTTTATTGATGTAGCCTTTCAACCTAACTAGAAGCTGTTTCATCAGCCACCTTGAGTGCCATTAGCTGCCTTGAGTGCCATTTTTCTTCATACAAATCAAAATAAATAAATGAATATTCCTATGCTGTTTGTATTCTATTGTATTCTTTTAAATATTTGCATTGTATTTTACCTTTTTAACTCTTCGTATGGCATTTAGTCATTTAACTGTTTGTAATCTGCCCAGAAAACATTGATTATTGGATGGATTAATATAATGAATGAATTAATAAAATCATACTAAAATAAATAAGAAGAGAGAGCGGAAATGTGCATTCTTCAGGAGTGTTTTGTTACGAACCTTCAACTTTTAGGAATGTTGACGCATCCAGGAAAACTCCAAGGTAGAAGAGGATGTAGAAGTGGTAAACTGGTCTGCTTTTGCCAACTCCTACCAAGCCTTTTCTCACAGAAGCAACTCTTTTCTGTCCCTCTTCTGTCTCAACTGAAGGAATATAAGGAAGATTATGGAGACAAAGGAGGCCAGATCCTTAGCAACTTGTTTACTCAAGCAAAAGCAAATGGATGTACAATTCCTTCTTGACAGCTTTTGTTTATCCTCAAGCTTTGGGCAGGGAAACCTTCAAACAGTGAAAGGAGAGGCCTATGAAAAAAAAAGACACCTTTGCCTCATCGAGCATCAGTGCATTTCTCAGTGTGCTGCTCTCTTCAGTTCTTTGAAACAGAACAGCAGGCAACAGTCAGGCAGCAGAATAGAAATGTCCTGAAGGGACACACTTCTTTCCTCATCTGTAAGAATTTTAATTCTGATTAACATTTTTATTTAGCTTGTCTTGTTCATATTTTCTATTATTTCACCTTCCATGAAATAGGATAGCTAGAGATATGGTAACTTTTCCATATCATGCCGATGGACTGTGGTTGTCTCTAGAGATGCCAAGTTTAGCATTGCAGATACTAACCCTCAACATTTGGGGATGTTTAATTTTTTTCCAATGTGGTAATTAGGATCAGGTCCACTATCCATCAGGAGGGGAGGATTAAACCTTCCCCTGCCATTTTTTCCTGAAACCCCCCCCCCCTACACACACACACACACAAGGGTTAAAAACAGAGAGTCTCCATTAGCATCAATGGAGGTGTTTTCCCTCTTCTTAATTCCAGTGTGTGTGGGACTTCCAGGAAAAAATGATGATGGGGGAAGGTTTAATCCTCCTCTCCCCATGTGTGAGCATCCTGATTTGAATCAGGCCATGCATACTTACTCTAGAGTAAAAAAGAGAGAGAGAGAGAGAGAGAGATTGTACTCGTCTACACACTATGCATTTAACGTAACTGATACTTTGACCCTAGGACTCCCACTTTGAAAATGAAAGCAGTTAGTCTTCATGGATCACTGCCTTGTTGTGGCGAAGGGGCTTGCGTAACTCAGTGAAGCCATAAGCTATGCCGTGCAGGGCCACTCAAGATGGACAGATCATGGTGGAGAGTTCTGACAAAATGTGGTCCACTGGAGAAGGAAATGGCAACCCACTCCAGTATTCTTGCCAAGAAAACCCCATGGAACATATCACAAGGCTAAAAGAGATGATGCCAGAAGTTGAGCCCCTCAGGTCAGAAGGTGTCCAATATACTATTGGGGAAGAGCAGAGGGTATTTCCAAGTAGCGCCAGAAAGAGTGAAGCGGCTGGGCCAAACCCGAAAGGACACTCAGCTGTGGATGTGTCTGGTGGTGAAAAGAAAGTCCGATGCTGTAAAGAACAATATTGTTTAGGAACCTGGAATGTCAGATCAATGAATCAAGGTAAGCTGGAGGTGGTCAAACATGAGATGGCAAGATTGAACATCGACATCTTGGGAATCAGCGAGCTAAAATGGACAGGCATGGGCGAATTTAATTCAGGTGACCATTATGTCATCTACTGTGGGCAAGAATCCCTTAGAAGAAATGGAGTAGCACTCATAGTCAACAAAAGGGTGCGAAAAGCAGTACTGGGGTACAATCTCAAAAACGACAGAATGATCTCAGTACGAATCCAAGGCAAACCATTCAACATCACATCTCAGTCAAGTCTATGCCCCAACCACTGATGCTGAAGAAGCTGAGGTTGATCGGTTCTATGAAGACCTACAACACCTTCTAGAACTAACACCAAAAAAAGATGTCCTCTTCATCATAGGGGATTGGAATGCTAAAGTAGGAAGTCAAGAAATCACCAGGATAACAGACAAGCATGGCCTTGGTGTACAAAATGAAGCAGGACAAAGGCTAATAGAGTTTTGCCAAGAGAACATGCTGATCATAGCAAACACTCTTTTCCAACAGCACAAGAGGTGACTCTACATGTGGACATCACCAGATGGTCAATACCGAAAACAGATTGATTACGTGCTTTGCAGCCAAAGATGGAGAAGCTCTATACAGTCAGTAAAAACAAGACCTGGAGCTGACTGTGGCTCAGATCATGAGCTTCTTGTTGCAAAATTTTGGCTTAAATTGAAAAATGTAGGGAAAACCACTAAACCATTCAGGTATGACCTCAATCATATCCCTTATGAATATACAGTGGAGGTGAGGAATAGATTTAAGGGATTAGACCTGATAGACAGAGTGCCTAAAGAACTATGGATGGTAGGGATGTACGAAAATCATTTACCTTTCGGGGATTATGCTGATGGTGCGGGGGGAGGCGTTCCATCCCTCCCCCCGGAATCCTCGCCGGGGGGGAGGTGCTCTGTTCTCCCCCCCCGGAATCCTGGCCGGCCAGCTGTGCTCCGCAGCGATTCTGTTTGCGTCCCTGCAGTCAGCCGTGATAGGCTATGTAAATGTTTACATAGCCTATCACGGCTGATGGCGGCGCCCATGGGCGCCGCCATTTGCGTTCCTTATTTTGGCATGTCTTAGTCTATGTAAATATTTACGTAGACTAAGACGGCAAAAATGAGGGGAACGCAAATAGCGTAGCGTCTACGCTATTTGCGTTCCCCTTATTTTCGCCGTCTTAGTCTACGTAAATGTTTATGTAGACTAAGACGTGCCAAAATAAGGAATGCAAATGGCGGCGCCCATGGGCGCCGCCATTTGCGTACGCACGTTTGTTTGTTTTTTTAATCAGCTGTGATAGGCTACGTAAAGAATTACGTAGCCTATCACGGTGGTTTTTTTAAAATTTAGCCGTGATAGGCTACGTAAAACTTTATGTAGCCTATCACTTTTTTTGTTTTTTGTTTTTTTTAAACCTGGAAATGGCGGCGGCGGCAGCTGGTCGGAAGACCGGCCGCCGCAGCTGCTGCCGCCGGACCGCCGCCGGAGCCACCTCCGGAGCCGCTGCCACCGCCAGGGAGATCTGCCCCAGGTAAGTCCCGTCCCGGGGGGGTGGCGGGCCGTTCCGCCACCAATTTCGGGGGGCTGAATGCCAGATCCGTGGCAGAACTTTCATACATCCCTAATGGACAGAGGTCCGTAACATTGTTCAGGAGGCAGCAACGAAATCCATCCCAAAGAAAAAGAAATGCAAGAAAGTAAAGTGGCTGTCTGATGAGGCTTTAGAAGTCGCTGAGGAAAGAAGGGAAGCGAAAAGCAAGGGAGAAAGGGGAAGACATACCCAACTGAATGCAGATTTCCAGAGAATAGCAAGGTGAGACAAGAAGGCCTTCTTAAATGAACAATGCAAAGAAATCAAGGAAAACAATAGAATGGGAAAGACTAGAGATCTTGTCAAGAAGATCGGAGATCTCAAGGAAACGTTTTGTGCAAAGATGGGCATGATAAAGGACAAAGAAGGCAGGGACCTAACAGAAGCAGATGAGATTAAGAAGAGGTGGAAAGAATACACAGAAGAACTATACAGGAAAGATCTTAATGTCCTTGATAGCCATGATAGTGCGGTCACTGAACTTGAGCCGGACATCCTCGAGAGTGAAGTCAAGTGGGCCTTAGGAAGCATTAGTAACAACAAAGCTAGTGGAGATGACAGTATTCCAGCTGAGCTATTTAAGATCCTAAAAGATGATGCTGTTAAAGTGCTGCACTCAATATGCCAACACATTTGGAACACTCAACAATGGCCACAAGATGGGAAAAGGTCAGTTTACATTCCAATTCCAAAGAAGGGCAATGCCAAAGAGTGTTCAAACTACCGTACAATTGCGCTCATTTCACATGCCAGCAAGTATTTTTATGCTCAAAATCCTACAAGCTAGGCTTCAGCAGTATGTGAACCAAGAACTACCGGAAGTACAAGCTGGGTTTCAAAGAGGCAGAGGAACTAGAGATCAAATCGCCAACATTTGCTGGATCATGGAGAAAGCAAGAGAATTCCAGAAAAACGTCTATTTCTGCTTCATTGACTACGCTCAAGCCTTTGATTGTGTGGATCACAACAAACTGTGGCAAATTCTGAAAGAGATGGGAGTACCAGACCATTTTACCTGTCTCCTGAGAAACCTGTACGAGGGTCAAGAAGCAACAGTAAGAACTGGACATGGAACAACCGATTGGTTCAAAATTGGGAAAGGAGTACGACAAGGCTGTATATTGTCACCCTGCTTATTTAATTTATATGCAGAGTACATCATGAGAAACGGCGGGTTGGATGAATCAGAGGTCGGAATTAAGATTGTTGGGAGAATTATTAGCAACCTCACATATGCAGACGATACCACCCTAATGGCAGAAAGCGAAGAGGATCTAAAGAGCCTCTTGTTGAGGGTGAAAGTGGAGAGTGCAAAAGCTTGTTTGAAACTCAACATTAAAAAAACGAAGATCATGGCAACTGGCCCCATCACTTCCTGGCATATAGAAGGGGAAGAAATGGAAGCAGTGACAGATTTTATTTTCTTGGGCTCCAAGATCACCGCAGATGGTGACTTTAGCCATGAAATTAAAAGACGCTTGCTCCTTGGGAGGAAAGCCATGGCAAACCTAGACAGCATAGTAAGAAGCAGAAACATCACCTTGCCAGCAAAGGTTCATATAATCAAAGCTATGGTTTTCCCATTAGCAACGTATGGCTGTGAGAGCTGGACTATAAGGAAGGCTGAGCACCAAAGAATTGATGCTTTCGAACTGTGGTGCTGGAGAAGACTCTTATGGGTCCCCTGGACTGCAAGGAGGTCAAATCAGTCGATCCTAAAGGAAATCAACCCTGAGTGCTCATTGGAAGGACAGATACTGAAGCTGAAGCTCAAATATTTTGGCCACCTAATGCGAAAAGAAAACTCCCTGGAAAAGACCCTGATGCTGGGAAGGATCGAGGGCAAAAGGAGAAGGGGACGGCAGAGGATGAGATGGCTAGATAGCATCACCGATGCAATGAATATGAACTTGAGCACACTCCGGGAGAGAGCGGAGGACAGGAAGGCCTGGCGTGCTATGGTCCATGGGGTCACGAAGAGTCGGACACGACTGAACGACTGAACAACAAGAAGTCTTTGTGGCCCATACGAGAAGTCTCATGTGATATGATCTTATACTTTATTTTAGGCTGCAATCCTGCAGCTCATCAGCTGGCTGCTGATGGAGTGCAGGATTTTGTGAAAATACTGCTTGGTAAGTGGGTTGGCATTTATTTCCCTGGAGGAACCCCCGGTATTTTGCCATCAATGTGTGTTGGAGTGGCAGGGGAGGGCATTCCAGGGGTGGATCAGCAGAGGTCTTAGATCCACAGGATTCAAAGCTCCTACATTCCCCTGATTGGCACCCAGACAAGGGTGGGGGGAACTACAGCCATCCTGGAGTTGGTGTAGTGAGTCCCCCTCCCATTGGTGTCAATGGAGGTGGTGATGGTGGGGAGAAAATGGAAGGCAGGGAAAGGGGGGAAAAAACCCATCCTCCCATCTTAAGAATGTAAGAGGAGCCATGCAGGAGTAGACCAAGGGTTTATCTAGTCCAGCATTCTGTTTGCAGAGTAGCCAACCAGCTGTCAACAAGCAGGACATGAGTGCAACAGAACCCTCCCACTCATGTTCCCCAGCAACAACTGTACATAGCCATACTGCCTCTGATACTGGAGGTAGCATATAGCTAATTTTTGCTTGCCATTTTTTTAAAAAAATTCAAATAATAAAATGTCTCTTTTCTCCACCAGTCTGTCCCTCCCTCCTGCTTTCCCCTTTCTTCCTCTGGCAACACTAATTAACATGTTACATTAGCCAAAGGCATTTTAGGCTGTGGGGGCTTTGATGGAATATGTGATGTTGTTAGCACAACTTCCATGAACTGTTTTAACAGTTTGAAAAGGAAGGCGTGGGCTGAGTTAAAAACGAAAAGGTTTGAGGGTTTAGACTGCTTGCCTTTCATTGTTTTTTAAGGTGTCATCCTCCTTCAAAGCACTGCTCAGCTTTCTTTCTATTCTTGAAGGCAGCATTTCTGCCATGCTGTCTGATTCACATTTTCTTACGACCCTTTTTTTATTATTTCCTTGTAGCAAGTCATGCTTGAGGAAGCTGCAGGAAGTCCTACTTGCTGGGTACTGGAGTTATCTTGGCATATACACCAATTATTTAATTGTAAATTACAGGTATTGTTGCTTTTACATATATTTCAGGTTTTCAGGTGACATTAACAAAAATCTTGGGTAGCAAAATCTTGCAAGGTCACTCTATAGCCAGAGAACCCCATGTCTATTGAAGCAGAGAAAGTGCCTTGCTAAGAGACCTAAAAAAAATTGTTACAAGACCAGCCAACATTTGGCCAGATCGATGTTGTGGCCACGAGGCCAAATCTTTGGATTTTTCTATTTCTTTCTCCACTCCCTGCTCTTTGTACCACCTAGCCTGATGAAGAGTTCTGGAGAACTCAAGAGCTTGGCATTTTCGTTGGTACTAATAAAGGTATTGCCCAACTATGGATTTTAGTTTGCTTTTCTTCTTCTCGTGGATTAACAGGGCTTTTTGTTTTTCTTTAAAAATCTGTCTGCTACAAAAAAGAAAAGAAAAAGTGAGCAGTAAGTTAGAAAACGTATTTGAGACAGAGAATAAATTAGACTTGCTCAATGATGCTACTGTTAAGGGGAATAAGGAGAATAAAGAGACAACAAGAAATAGTGACCCATCCATACAGCACTTTGTTGTTTATTTAACTTATTTCACCCAATTGGCTTCTTCCCTCCATTTCTTTTTGAATCATGTCTATTATATTGTAAGCCTGCAGGCAGGGACTCTCTTGCTTTTAAATCTCTGAACTGCACAGACAATTCTTTTTTCTGTTTTTATTCTGTTATTGCTGTGTTTTTAATTGCGTTTTAATACATTTGTTTTATTGTTGTTTTAACCAAATTTTATTTATGACTGTAAGCTGCCTTGAGTGCCATTTTTCTTGGTAGAAAGGTGGGGCACAAATCAAATAAAGAAATATAAAATTGCAGGCACTTTATAAATTATGATGATGATAATGATATTAACTCCCTCTAATAGCGAACTCAGGTGTGAGTGCCAACAGCATTAGAGCTAAATTGGGGCCACTTAGAAACAAGAGAGAAGTATCAGCATGTTTGGGGGAACCTCTGAGGTTTGCAGAAGTACAAAAAATGTCAAAGAACAAAACCTAAGGGGATCCCCTCCCTGCAAAGACCCAGCCCAGTGAGCACTGAGTATGCTCAGTAGCCACAGAAAACTGAGTGTTAGTTGGTAAACTAAGGGAGCGGGGAATGGAATGGGATGGAATGGAGTATCATGTAAGGAAGCATGACTGGCTGGAACCCTAAACAGAACCCTGAACATTTTGTTGCAGGTTGTTTTAAACCTGGGGCCTGATCCAGCCAGGACCCACATTAAACAGATTTGAAGGTACCAATATGACTCATGTCCACTTGAATGAAAGAATGATATAGTTTATTGATGGAAAAGAGATGCAGATAATAAAAGCAAAGAAAAGTTTACACATGCCCCTCAACTGGTGTTGCTCTGGATTCCTTGGAGTTGGAGCTATGGGCACCATCCCAAGGACCCGGTTATCTGAGCAGGTGGTCCACTTTCCCCCTCTCAGACAAGAACTGTAACAGCCCAATCTGCCTGGGATTTTATAGAGCTTGTCTCACTGAGTTTCAGACTATCAGAAGGCACACACACACCTCCCTCCCTTTACCAAAGAGAAGAATGGGGTCCCTTCTTATTTGGCAGGAAAGGCAGTTTCTCAGAGCAGGGAAATGAATAGTCTTATCAAAGAAGGCAAGTCAACTATTGTGCATTATCTGACTTTGTTACTAGCAAAAAAAAACCTGGCTTCCAGTTTGTATCCAAGCACAATTCAAGGTGCTGGTTCTTACCTTGAAAGCCTTAAACACTTTGGGCCTAGGATCTCTGAAGAACAGCCTCCTCCCATATGAACCTGCCTGCAATTTTCGATCACCATGGGAGGCTCTGTTATACGTCCCGCCACCTAGAGTGGTTCGACTGGAGGATACTGGAGACAGGGCCTTTTCTGTAGTAGCAGCACTCTGATTATGGAACTCCCTCCCAAGGGTGGTGTGAATGGCCCAATCGTTATGACTGAGATGGGCAGTAAAAACTGTTCTTTTCCACCAACCTTGTAATGGCGGCACTGGTGATTCAGATGTCTGTGGGGCTGTGAATCCACTCAGGGTTTCAGTCAGAACTCTAAAGCAGCTATCCAAGGTGCTGAACCCTTTGCCCCAAATGGGTTCAGGGCCTTGGGTAGCGCCTTTAGAGTTCTGACCGGAACCCAGAGTGGATCCACAGCCCCACTGACAGCGCAACCACCAGCCTCCACCTGAACGGCGGCATTTAATGTCACACCCCAGTTTTAATCCCACGCCACGTCTTTGGCTCCTGCCTGTATTGCGATATACTGTGATGCAGGAGTTGTATTTTTTTCGTTTCTTTTTCAATCAGTTCCATAAAGCTGTTACTGTTTCAGCCAAGGGTTACAGCAAGCGTCCCCAAAACGTTATTCCCTTTTATCGTGGTCGTCTCTCCCGACGCGCCCAGCCTCCGCACGCGCGCGTCCCGGCTGGGCAAGTCGCGGCCGCCGCCGAGGCACGTGCGCCCCGCCCGCTCGCCCGCGGCTCCCGACTGGCGCGTCCGGCGGCGGCGGCGGCGGCGGGGCGCCTCGTCGCGCGCGCGAACACGCGCGGCGGGCGCCGAGGCGGCCCTGGAAGAAGCGCGGCCGCCCCGGAGCAGCGAGGGCCGGGCCGGGCCGGGCCGGCGGGCGGCTGCTCCCTTCCCCTCGGCGCCGGGCGGCTGCGGCTCCTGGTTTGAATTTGGCGACCGGCGCGCCCCACCTGCCCCGCGGCGCACACGTGATGCCGGCGGCGGCGAGAGGAGGAGCGAGCGAGCGGGCGAGCGGGCGGGCGAGGCGGCGGCGGAGGAGCGCGGGGGAGCGCGAGCGCGCGCGCGCGGGGGCGGCGGCAGAGCCGGGCGGGAGGGAGGGCGGGAGGGGAGGGGGCAGCGGACGGAGGCGTCGCCTTTAAATCCCCCGGCCGGGCGGCTGCGAGCAGGCGGCGCGTGTGGACGCGAGCGAGCGAGCGAGCGGGCGGGCGCGCGGGCTGCCCGGCGATGAGCAGCCGCCGCCCGGTCCGCCCCGCGGGGCTCCTCGGCCGCCCCGCCGCCGCCGCCGCCGCCGCCCCGCCGCCGCGCCCCGTCTGACGCTCCCCGCCAGCAGCATGTCCCGGCGGAAGATCTCCTCGGAGTCCTTCAGCTCGCTCGGCTCGGACTGCCTGGAGACCAGCCCGGAGGAGGAAGCCGAATGCCCCGTGGCCCGGCTGTGCTGGAACGGCAGCCGGAGCCCCCCCGGCCCGTCGGCGGCCGCCACCCCCGTCGCCCGCGCGGCGCCCCCGGCAGAGCGGCCGGCGGCGGCGGCGGCGCCAGCCCCCGCGGGCTCCAGGAGGGCGCCGCGCAGGAGACGGGTCAACCTGGACTCCCTGGGCGAGAGCATCAGCCGCCTCACCGCCCCCACGGTAAATGCGCCGCGCCGCGTCGGGCCGTGCCCAGGTGCGCGGGCGGGCGGGCGGGCGGGCAAGGGAGGACCGATGGAGGGACGCCGCGGGAGGGCAGAACGGGAAAATGCATAAACAAAACCCGCCCTCTTCACACGTGTGCCCTCATCACACGTGACGCTCGACACGCGGGTTGCGCGTTATTTCACTTCCCGTAGCGGAATGTTTGTCACGCGTGCAGCGGCCCTCCCGCCTCCTCCGGCCCATCCAGCCTCTGCATTTAACTACTTGATGCGGGAAACCGGGGGGGGGGGGGTCGACTCGTAGTAGAAATTCCCCTCGGCGCCGTATTCCCTCCCCTCGCCCCCAGCCAGACCCTTGGGAAGGGGCGGGGTTCAAAAGCGTGGCCGCCCGCGGGGTGTCCGGTAGCTCAGGTGTCGCCCCCCCTCCCGGCCGCCGCGTTGCTTCTCGCTCCTTACTTTCCGCTCCAGATCCCGCTGGGCAGTTGCAACCCTTCCTGTCCGAGGCTGCGTTAACGCGGTGCCTCCTTCACCCCGCGCCTTGTGCACGCCGCCGCGGTTACTTGGGAGTAGTTCTCTGGTTCTGCCTCCCCGCTTCCAGACTCGCCATGTCATGACCCCGAATCGCCGTGTCCGCATCTTCCCACAGGCGTGCCCTGAAAGGGTGGAAAATTCCCGAGCGTTGAGCATTTTTAAATCGCCCTCCTTGAGCGCAAGGGTGATGCCAGATCAGATTTTGATCCGGACTCCTTGGTGGAATGTTAAAGGGGGGTCCAGACCTCCCCCTAGGCTTCCACCTGTTAAGCCTCCCCTGTCTTCCCACCACTTCTTGTGCCTTCTTGTTCCTTTTCGCAAAATAAATAAATACACCCGTTAAGGAGGAAAAGCTGGAGCAGATGCTGCACGATGCCTTTTGATTTGCAGCTCTAGAGGTCCTCCATCCTGAAGCACTGGGGTAGGTAAAGGGATTTCAGTTCTGCACAGGGCCAGCTCAAGGCACTTGGGTGCTTAGGGCAGAACATCTCTATAGCATCTCTGTGCCCTCTCTCGCTCTCTCCCCCCCTCTCCTTTATCATAGGGTCCAATCCACAGATGCTGCCCTCTACAAATCCCATTGAAAGGGACAGGAGAGCTGCATGAGTAGATATGGTACCTGTACTATGCCAATGAAGACCTGCTGTTGGGGAGCAAAATCAGCTATTGCCTTTCATGCCCCACTTTTGGGCTTCTCAGGGGCATCTGGCTGGCCATGGTAGGAAGCAAGATGTTGGACTGATTAGACCTGTGGTCTGGTCCAGCTCGCCTCTTCTTAGCTTCTCCTTGGCAAGCTGTACAGACTTTCCAGTGGATGGTGACGTATGGCTGAAATGTATCTGCCTTTCATTCTGCCATGGCACCTAAAATGTGCCCCCGTCATTGGTTGTCTCGCCTTCCTTCACGGTTCAACTGGCCTGAAACTGTATGAGGTGTTCTCTATGAGAACGTGCTTCATATTTTTTTTATCTCCTGGGAGTCTTCCCACATCACTTACCACCACCTTCTTTTTGTTGTTCTTCCTCTTCTCTTTGCAGATTTCAGCTGGGCCCTTGTCCACCTAGATCCCCCACCCCATAATATGGTGCATTTCCTTTCTGTATTTTGTTTTGACATTTCCCAGGATCTAGGGAGATTCCATCTTCCTCTGATCCTGCTGCCGTTGCTTGGAATACTTGTCTTCATCCTCTGTCTGCCAAGATCCCCTGTGAATCTTCTTCACACACCACTTCAGCCCCTGTCCCAGCTTTCCCCAGCCAGAGATGGAGTACAACTCCCATTATCCTAGCCAGCATGCTGTGCTGGCTGGGATAATGGGAGTTGTAATACTACACATTTGGAGGGCATCAGGTCAGGGAAGGTTGCTGTATCCCATCATGTATTTATTTGACTTGTACCCCACCTTTCTACCAAGAAAACGGCACTCAAATCATTGGTTCCTTCCCCTATACCTCTTCTGTCACTACTCCTCTTGTCCTTACTTACCCCCCCTTCCTTCCAACCTTAGCCAATGTCCCCTTCGTTTGTGTCCAGACTCCCATGTGGTCAGGAGTTCTTCTGGACACAACTATTTTCTCCTCTTCCTGTGACCTTGGCAGTTCATTTGACCCTTCCCAGTTTTGGGGTCCCTCTTGTACTTCCCACAATTCTGCTTATGACTTTTGGACAACCTGTTAGGTTTAGATATTACATGCAAATATATGTAGCTGGACCTAGCTAGGAAAAGCCATTTTGAGAGCAGGTGGCAATTTGGAGCAGAGAAGTGACAGAGAAAGAGTGTTTCCCCATCCATCTCTTCTCCACTCTAAATCCCGCCCCCCCCAGCCCCTCAAGCTGCTTTTACCCCATTGGATTCCAAACATGATGGGTTTTCCTAGGGGGGGAAATGGCCAGCTGTAGTTTGGAGACGCGCATTTTTGTGTAATGTGTGGTCAGGCATTAATGCACCAGATTAGTCCCTTTGCTCTCTAGCCGTGTGCGCTGGCTACTTGCGAAGGCTCTCATCCCTTCTGGGAAGCTGCTTTTAGGCCTTCTAATTGCTGTAAAATTGTTGAACTGTTTTGCAGCTCTTGCAGGTTTGGTCTAAGCCCTTTTAAGCCATAGATGTTTCCCACTGACCTAGCTACTGCTTTTCGTTTCTGCTGTGCATGCAGGGACAGGTCAGGGAGAACCATGTACTGAGTTTCAGGGGATGCCTCTAGGAACCCAATCAGGATACCAGAGAACCGTGAACTGCTCTTAACCTCAGCACACTGTGTGTTCCAGACCACATCCAAGCAACCACCATTGTCCTGAGCGGTAAAATGAATAATCCGATAAATTCTCCCATTTGCAGCCTTTCAAGGAATGAGGAAGGCGTGTGTTTCAGCAGCCATAAAAATTTCCTAGGGAGAGTTAAGTGCTCCTTTTGCTCACAGTTCCCTTCAACCAGCCATGCCCTCTTCCGGTCCATTACATCTCCATCCCACCCCACCCCCTCCGGGTTTCCATTCCCTTCTTCCAAGAGTCTGCAAGCTCAGTCCACATTGGGCTGTTTTGGGGTTCCTCCGCTATTTGGATGTTTTCCTCTCCCTTACGTTTTTCCCCACAGTTTTTTTGAACTAGTGCAAACTTTAGAGTTACCCTGAGCTTTCTGATACTTCTCTTACATATGGATGGTGCTGTTTTGGCTACATATGGATCCACACTTAGAAAATGAGTTCACTATTAGTATATAGGACTAGAAAGTGGAAGAACCTTGGGAAACATTTGTATATACCCTGCAGGGTGAAATCAGCTTGAGGGGGCAATTGAGAGTAGAGGAGTGGTGAGTGGGGAAAGGGTTAAGCACTGCTTTTGTCTCCCCTGCTTTCCTCTGCATCTCCATTCCAAATATGTACTGCAATAATACTTAAATATAAAAGGATTCTAGCACATTTATATATGGCACCTGTATGTGAATACCTGCTGTGTGAGTCTCACCAACATTCAACTCCAAAATCTGTTTTTGTGTGTGGTAGGTTTGGGACATTTACATCCATGCACTCTATAAAATCTAGTTCCCAGTATTCCGACATTCTCTATCCCAGCCTAGAAAGAGGGAGCTATGGAGAGAGCCTTGCTGCTTTGGTCTTTGGTCAAGAGGGGCAGGGATCAATTTAGCCCCCATTCTAGTTGTGTTGATCAGTATCCCACTTTTACTTTCCCTCCTATAAAGAAATAGTCGCTGTTTCCTCCTATTGGAAATAATGTGGCACAGCAGTTGGGGGTCAATGTAACAGTTAAAAGCCAAACCTGCCCTTAGTTGGGAAATGCTCAACATTCTTCCTGTGGCATCAGTTCACTTGGCTTACCAAGAACAGCTTTTCCCAGTATGGTGCTCTCCAGATGTTTTGGATTACAACTCCCATCAGCCCCAGCCAGCAGGGAGCAATGGTTGGGGATGGTGGGAATTGTAGTCTTGAACATCTGGAGGACACCACTGTGGGGAAGGCTGCATTGGAGCAACAGCAGCATCTATGCATTGCGCAGTATGTTTTGAATCTCAGATGGTAAGGAACTCTTCAAAAACAGCTGCTTAGAAAGACTGATAGTTTAGCTATCTTAGGTAGGAATCTGTGGAAAATCCATCATCTCCCACCACTCCAATCCAACTGAACCTCTTTTATGACATCGTACAATGTGTACAAAATATTAAAGGTGGATTTTTCACTTTCTTGAAATCTGTGAACTGGTGTTGTCTTTTTAAACTTCATCAATCCATACAACTTTTGCTACGTTTCGCATGCTCATCCATTGTGTCCAAAAGTGCAGATGCTATTTTTTTCCACACTGCGTAGAGCTTTCACAGTACTGAGTAACGTCTGTTGTGCTTTTATGCGCAACAGATTTTGCTGTGAATGTTTAGTGCTCATTGAACTGTTTTTGCAGTCTCTTAAAAGCACCGCTTACATTTTATGGCTTATCTACTCTGGAATAGTTTATTTTGGAGCTAATGAAATGCTGAAAGTCCACAAATTTTAGTTTTAACCTTGGATGGAAGCCATCATGTCTGCTTGTGCTGTGTCAGAAGCCAGGGTGAACAATTTAGTAGCGTAACCATAATTTCTGATGTTAGGCAGGAGTGCAGTAAATTAGATTATCTGTATTCTCCCCCCCCCCCGCCACCAAATCTGTTGGTTTTGATGGCATTGGCATCCAAATGTATGTGTTTAGGATTGCAGCATGCAATTCTAATATTTGAAAAATATGTTTAGGCAGGAGTAAAATAAAATTAAAAATCCAGGCATCCGGTCATGTAGAACATGAAACTGAAATACCCCCATATAGAGTATGGTTCTGCACAAGATGATTGCTGATTCCTAGATATTAGACATATTTGTCCTGATTCTGGGGCTTTTCAGAGTATGAAGAATGTTTATATTTTACTGCTAATCTGACAAAACAAACACAGATTAGGGGAACATTCCGTTTGACAATTGTGGTCTCTCAGCCACTTGCACGATTATAAATTTGTAAATTATTTTTTCAGATCATGGCTGAAGCAGCAGACTGCTATTGCCTCTGTTCACAATTTGTTTCAATAAGTATTACTGCAGATCTCTGCTGCTGGAAAGGTGCTTTATATATACTCCCATCTCTACATTTTTACATTATATTTAATAATAATACTTAGCATTTCTATAGCACTTTCAAATTCTCAAGGTGCTTTGTATGCATTATCTAATTGTAATCCTTAGAACAACGTGTTAGGTAAATCAGGATTATTATCTTCCAAATTGCAGATGGGGGGACTGAGCCTGAGAGAGAGAGAGAGAGAGAGAGACAGATCTAATTAGCTTATGGCAGAGGCAAGATTCAAACCCATGACTTCTTGATTTGTAGCTCAGCCTTTTAGCCACTACAGTACAACAGCTCTCATGCCAGCATGATGGCACTGCTGATATATGCTAGAATTCCCCACTTATATAGTAATAAGAATGTTAGAATTTATGTAGAGCTTTCTATTCAGAGTGCTATGATCTCAATCCTTATCATAACCCTGTAAGATCAGTCAGTAGTTTTGCTCCCATATTGAAGGCTTAGGCTGATAGTCATTTCCTGAAGGCCACCAAGCGCGTCATTTCAGATGTAATATGCCTGAACCCCCAAACCAGGGTTTGGAGGATCAGGAATATGCTATAGGGTCACAAGTTCCCTCCTACCTTTGTGAACTCAGATCCGGTTAGTTTCTCTTGTTTAGCTCAGACCATAGTTTGCCATTACATCTGAACTGGCAAGCTACGGTTCATGCTTCCCCTCCAAAATGGAAATATAAACCAGGATCAAACTGTGGTTTGTGATCCTGGTTTGGTGGGTGAGCATTAATTTGAGTTTGCATGTGATGGCAAATTATGGTTTGTGGTAAACAGGCAGTAACTAACTAGAGCATACAAAGGGGAGTAATAGAGGGGAAAACCAAGTCCGAGGCTCCCTCATCCTTTGGCATTAGATGGGAACAAAGCCATCAGGTTCATAGCAGAGGTGAGATTTGAACTAGTCAACGGTTTGGTCGCTTAGCCAGTATGTTTATTTTAAAAAAATATTTTTCTATCTCCTTTTGAGGCAAAGCCTCTTCAAGGCAGTTTACAAGGTAAAATTTTAAAACAATAAACTATAAAATATGGTTAACTAAAAGAACAATCCTGTGGTCCTGGGGAGACTGACCCAGGGTCCGTACAATATGGCAGATTTCCCCTTCCTGAGGCTGCAGACACAGCTACAACCACTGGAGGGGAAATCTGATTGAGGAATCCCCCCCGCCACAGCTGCCATGGAAAGCACTGCAATGCTTTCAAGAGGGCATTGCAGCACTCTTGGAAGAGGTTGGGGAGGGGGAAGAGGGGGTGTTCCAGTGAGTGGGGAGGGGAGTGGGACAGAACTACCTGGATCCCCAGATGAGTGAGTGAGCTGGATGGGCTTAGAGGCCTGTCTAGCTCTAAATAGCAAAAGGAATGGGAAGCTGTAAAAGCCATTGCTATGTCTCCCGCTCTGCCTGGCAGAGTATAACATGGATGGAGGGCTCTTGAGATCAGAGCCCTCTCTCTATAGAGCATCAGTCCCTTAGGATCACCCCTAAAACAGCAGGATGAAATGTTTAAAACAGCCGCAAAGGTAGAAAAATCCATTTTATGAAATGAATATGGGTATTCATTGAAAAACAGTCTGGAACATTCAGATCCTTAAGGCCTGTTTACACTAACTTTGTATTGTTTGGGAGTAAGTTCCATTGATCGCAGGCAAATGTGTGAGCTTCGCTGATTTATGCTGTGAGCTGAAACTGACCGAACTGGGAAGTAAGCTTAAATTGGTGGAAATGGCTTGCAAATGTGTTGAGGATTGTATCTTGGGGTGTTTGAAAGTGGTAAGAGGAGAGGGCGTAGATGTGAGCTGAACTTCTTTTTCTCATGCATGTTTTGACCGTGTCATCATGAGCTCACACATCTTCCCACACTGTAGGGGGTGGACGCATAGCATAGGATAGAAGATGCATGACTTGAGCTTTGGTGTACAGAGCAAATGGTTGGAAGTGGAAGTACAACTCATTTGCTTTGAACATCTGAAGCTGCTCTGACTTTAATCTTTCCTATATAGTGGTATTAACCAATAACATTGGTGAAAATGGTGTCCCCCCACCCCTTCTCTCAGTGGGAACCTCAACTGGTTCAAAGTCCTTCTGCAAATGAAGGAGCCCTTCCATGAGGAAACATAGGATCCAAGCCACAATTGTTCAATAGAGTCATGACCAATTGATACGTTATGCAGAAGCAAACTTGCAATGGCCACCAAATGTGGTAACTGGATTTTATTCCATGGAAGTTACATATGATTGTAATAAAATATATTTTTATTGTGCATAAACATTAGACTCTAGTGCTTTAACTCTATCAGTTATGTGTGCAGTGTTTAGCACTTCTTGGTTATATTTACTTGCAACGGTGTCTTCCTTTTGGTTTTCCTTGATGAGACTACCTATTTGATCCAGGTGTTTGTCATATTCACATGTTGTATTTTAAGGTATACATCTAAGCTGTTTTAAGTTGTTGTTGTTGTTGTTCAGTCGTTCAGTCGTGTCCGACTCTTCGTGACCCCATGGACCATAGCACGCCAGGCCTTCCTGTCCTGCGCTCTCTCCCGGAGCGTGCTCAAGTTCATATTCATTGCATCCGTGATGCTATCTAGCCATCTCATCCTCTGCCATCCCCTGCTCCTTTGGCCTTCAGTCTTTCCCAGCATCAGGGTCTTTTCCAGGGAGTTTTCTCTTCGCATTAGGTGGCCAAAATATTGGAGCTTCAGCTTCATTATCTGTCCTTCCAATGAGCACTCAGGGTTGATTTCCTTTAGGATGGACTGATTTGACCTCCTTGCAGTCCAGGGGACTCCTAAGAGTCTTCTCCAGCACCACAGTTCGAAAGCATCAATGTTTTAAGTACGTGCATCTAAAAGATGTATTGCGTGAAGTGGCCCATACTGCCGCTGTCAGAAATCAAGTGACATAGATACATTGTAGTGCTATGCTGAAAATTTCTTCCACATTTTTTCGTCTATTCTCATTCAATTTGATAGAAAAGAAATTGCTTTTGAAAAGAAATTCAAAGGAGGAGAAATTTTGGAGAAATTCTCATGAGTTGGGTTTGGGCTTCTTGTGCTTTACCTTACTTATGAGGTGGCTGAGGAGCGTGCATGAGTGTTCTGTCTGTCATTGTACAATAATCTCTGTGGCAACCCGTCGCCTCCTCTGCTTCCCAAACTTCAGTTAGAGCCATAATTTTATTTGTTATTACATTACATTTATATCCCGTCATTTTCCCTCTTTAAGAAACCTGAGGCAGAGTACATAATCATCCTCCTCTCCATTTTATCCTCACAACAACAACGCTGTGAGGTAGTTTGGGCTGAGAGTCTGTGACTGGCCCAAAGCCACCCAGTGAGCTTCCATGGCCGAGTGGGGACTAGAACCCAGATCTCCTGGCTCCCAGTCCAACACTCTAGCCACTACACCACACGAGGTAATTCCTCCCATGGGGCTTTTTCAGTTCAGGAAGTGCAGGTGACCTGGGAGGCTGCAGAGCAATGGAAAGGTGTGTAAAAAGAGAGAAGACACACACAGCACCCTCGGCAACCACGCAGTGATTAGGTAAGCTCAAAAATACCACCAAAAGAAATTCAAAATTCTGCATCAAAAAAGTGAAAGCCTCCACATAGTTGATGCTGTTGCCACCTCCAGAAGCAGTGCAATAAACCAAAACCCCTTAGGAAAAAAGAAAGAAGCTGTGCTACAATCCCTGCCAGTAGCGAGTCCTAATTGTGAGAAACTGTTGGAGAATTTCTCCTCCCCTAGGAGAAATTTGGTGAAATTGTCCCCCCAATTTCTCTGCCCACAAATAGGCTGGAGAATTTTGAGAGGCCATTTGTGCGCAGCTGTAGATACATGTACCAGTCCCATGGAATGCAGCAGGCAATGAACAAACAGCAGCGATGACCATATCGTTTTAAGTTTAGGGGATCAGAGAATCAGTGTTAGCTCGTTGGCTTCCTGTAGTACACATGGGCACGATGCTTTTGCTCATGTCACCCCTCCCCTCCTCAAGGCCACAAGGCTCAGAGATGAATGTGGGATGTGCAATCTGCATAGCACCATGGGAGGAAAAGGTACCTCCCCCCATCTTCCAGGCAGGCTCTCCTACTACATCACAAACAGAAGTGGAAACAGAAGCAGCTGCCATCAGCATGATCCATCAGTATTTCTGTGGCATAACCCCTTTTTTCCCCTGGAAATAGTCTGCTTCATAATATGCCATAATAAACCATAATAAAGTTCTTAAAGTGCCAGGGTATTGTCAATGAGCTAGTGGTGAGATGCGTATGTGTCTTCCAGACCTGATGCATTCATTCTGTTCAAGCAGTGGGAATTCCACGTGCTCGTCTCCTCCTTGCAGCCCCTATTAATTAATTAATTATTACATTTCTATACCACCAATAAGCCGAAACTCTCTGGGCAGTTTACAAGACAAAGTTTAAAACCATGAAATACAATAACATAGTAAAACATAATCTAAAACCTTAAGTTTAAGACTGAATAAAACCAAAGTAGGAACCAAGATAAAAGCCAGCAGCAGTGCAAAGATCTAAAAATGCACTAACAGTTTTTAAATCTGAAGGGCTAAAAAGCCTGCAGAAATAAAAAGGTGCCCCAAAGACCCCAATGTAGGTGCCAGGCGAACCTCTCTGGGAAGCGCTTTCCACAACTGGGGTGCCACCACAAAAAGGCTCCCTCCTTAGTAGCCATCAGCCTCACCTCATGCGGTGGGGGCAGCCAGAGAAGATCATGTGAGGATGATCTTAGAGTCCGGGCAGGTATATATGTGCTCTTCCCCAAATCTACTCTGGGGGCCCCCCAACTCTCCAAAGCAAATTTTGGGAGTGCAGGGGGAGGGTAAATTGGTTCCATCTGTGGCTTCCATTCTGCTGGTAGATGGCCAGCATTGGATCCAATCCAACTAATATATTAGCATGCTAACTGAGAAATGTCCCATTGAACTCTGAGCCAGAACAGCCATCACTTTAAAGTAGGGATGTCATGAGCGCAGTTTGGGGTTCGGGAATTCGTTGAGCAACCCCTGCCCACGACCCCCGAACTGCGCCCGCTGAGACGCTGTCCTTGTTCGCCCCCCACTCGTGCCCGCTCACGCTTCCCAGTACTCACCGCAAACCCGTTGGGTGAGCGCCGCCATTTTCGCGCCTTTGATTTCTGCGTAAAACAGGAAGTTAAAAAAAATGTGCATATTCAAATATGCGCAGTTTGGAGGTGGGAAAGCTAAATGCGTGCAATATTAGAGGTATAATCCCGCTAATATTGTGCTTATTTAGCTTTCCCAGCTCCAAACTGCGCATATTTGAATATGCACATTTTTTAAACCTCCTGTTTTACTCAGAAATCAAAGGCGCGAAAATGGCGGCACTCACCAAATGGGTTCGTGGTGAGCATTGGGGAATTGACCGAACTTGTGGGTGGCTCGAGTGCAGGTTCGGGGGGATGTGAGCAGGAGCGCTGCTTTGGTGAGTGCCTGGAGAACCCGAACTAGGGTAAGTTCTTACATCCTTACTTTAAAGTAAAAATGCAAAACATTATTTCTTTCATTTTTATTCTAGAGTAGATGCAGGGGCCCAATCTGGACTTTAGCATAGGGGGGTGGGTAGAGAGGCTTTAAGCTTTCCACCCTTCTGTGGGCCTGATCTGGATTGGGATCCCTGCACCTGCAACTTCTATTGAAAAATAGTGATAAATTTGCTTTAGGGATCACTGTTTTGCAATAGAATTTGCAGGTGTGAGCTCCCTGATCTGGATTGGGTGTATAGCAGCCGCGGGGGTGGGGGGAGGTTAAAGCTCCTCTACTCCCCATGATAGGGTTCTGATCTACAGGGGGCCACTCTAGAATAAAAATGAAAAAAAGAAGTAGCTGCTAGCTATGTCTTTAAAGTAGTGTCTGTTTTGGTACTCAGTTGGACTGAGTGAACATACTTGGGGTTTCAGATTGCCTGGATGTCAGTGCATTAAGAAACTGATTTTCCTGTTTAAAGGTGTTCAGGTGATAGGGTATCTCTCCTGATTAAATTACAGAACATGATACTTTACTGGCATTACGATATATACAAGCATTTTCATTTATGAAAGGAAGATTACATAAACTATGACCTGGTTCACATGAACCCTCAAATAACCCATGGCTTGTTTTAGAGTTATTTGAGAGTTGTCTATCCCCCAAACAACCCCGTCAAGGCACCATGCAAAAATGGTGCCTGCAGGCGCCTGGCACAAAGCAACAGCCCGCATGGGTAAATCAAGCCACGGTGAGCTATCATGATGGGCAAACAGGCTCTATGTGCTAGGAGGGGAAATAGAGTCACCTGCCCTATTACACGTAGATTGTTTAAATCTGCAACTGTGGCGTGAATTATTTCCTTCTGACCGAGAAACTAGTTCTTGATCTTGGCCTCTTTCTTGTCAAATTTTGATTGCCTAAAGGTTTGTGGTAAATCAATTTAAACCTGTGAGCCACAAAATCCTGACAGACAGCAATACCAGGGGGTTTATTGCGTCCCTGGTGGGTTGTCATACATGACTGGAGGGCTAGATTTCGCTTGGTGGGTTACAAATTCTGTACGTTTTGCACTTTCTATCACATATGACCAAAAGTTTTTTTTTTAAATCCCCATATACATTTATTAATATCTGGATAAGGTTGGTTTTATTTTGGATTGAAATTTACAGATGTCTAGAATTTATATGGGATAAATTCAGGCTTGTTGGATTTGGGAAGGAACTTTCCAATCAAACCTCTTTTTATGTGCAGCAGGACCTGTTGCACGTAATTCTTTGTGGTCTGATTCACACGTACATGTCCATCATCTTATGACTACAGCGTTAGGTGGTAACTTGCAATAGGAAATCAAATACCCCAGATAGAACTTTCACCTCACCTCAAACGCAGAACTTTCAAAGGAGTTGACTCATGCATTTAGCTGTGATGAGAGATCAAGTGATGTGTATGTGAACTTGCGTCAAGGTGATGATCGGTGTTTTCTGCTGATAATGAGACAATTCTTGGTGATGTAGGTGAGAGCCTAAGGATGCTCTCCTCCATGCTGTGGTTCCATTTGAGAACTGGAAGGTACAAAATGGTTGCTGAATGAAGAACTTAAGAGATGTTGGAAATAGGAAGCTAGAAGAAGGAAAACGTTATGCGGAACACAGGATAGTGCTAGAAACGATACCCCTAAGCAATGCAGTTTGATTCTGTTGTCAGCACTTACGAAAACATATGAATTACATGGTTAAGCAGAAAAATATGCAAAGGCAGGAATATAACAGGCAGTGAAAAATGGGCACTGATTGCAAATGTACATTCATCACCACAAAGCACAAATGGGTGAAAAACCAGTCTGAGTGCAAAAACCAACAGATTTATTAAGCTTTTTTTTTAATCCAATGTACACATGTTTTGAGCTACCTTTAGGTGCTTCCAGATGGAGGGGTCCTAATGGTAACTATCAGAAGTCATTGTGCACCTATTACATCTTTTTTTTCCAGAACTGATTTTCTGCAGTAAGAAAAAATATGGACAGAATGATGGGAAAGTCTGGTAGTGGATATGATGATGTTATCTGGAACCCTTGCAAAATTCTGTGAATGAGGCAGGACACTCGCCATTAAAAGGTTTGCTCGGAAGCGCCCCTTGTCTTCAGGGATACAGGGATAACAAACACAGTTATAGCATATTTATTTGTTTGAGGCTGCAATGCTATATACAAAGGTACTTGGGAAAGAAGTTTCATTAAACTCGGTGGGGCTTACTTCTGAGTAGACATGTATAGGATTGCACTGTACATTTAGATTTTTGACCCGCTCTTCAGCCCAAAGCTGACTTTTAAATGAAAAGCACAGAATCAATAACAAAGCTACAACATAAAACTCATTAAAACTACAATCCAAATAATAAAATTTGAGAAGCTGCAGAATTAATAGACGTGGTGGTAGCACAACTAAAATAATTCGGTTACATATTATATTGCATAACAAATTCATGTTATGCAATTCATTATAATGCATCCTCTCTTTAAGGTATTGAAAGTGCAAAACAGTATTTTGTTCTTTTTACAAACAAAAACATCATGAGCTGCAGCTGCTTTGGGCTAAGAATACATTGACCAGCTTACTTAAGCAAAACCTAATTAAATGTCTGGTTCTTGCATAATTTGTGATAACTGGTCACCTTAGCACCTATTTTCTTAGTTTGCACCACTTAGTTTGTTGTATTAGCTGTGGTTATGGGGAGGGAAATGCCCAGTGAGCTATTTACATACATATTTAATTATCTTGTAAACAGCATACGATATGATCTGTGCGTAACACAATCTTCCTACAATTTCTGGTAACTATCAGGAAATTGCTTTCTCCTAACTTCTCATTTCACCAATTTTACCTCTCTCCATTTGCGTACATTCGCAAAATCTAATCAAATAGCTGACCCTTGCTTAATTCGTGTAGACAGATGAATATTTTAAGTCCACACATCAACACACACATGCACACGAGCCTGCCACTTCTTGAAATAGAAGAAATCTGATACTTGGGGCAGGTTTTGGGATGGAGTCTAGAAAAAGTCTAGGGGTAGAGCCCGGAGGTGGAGCCCAGTGGGTTTTTACTGTTCCAGAGACAGACAACTGGCCTGAATTTTTTTAAAAAAAGTAACTGAAGGATTCAGGACTTCGCCCTGAAGGACAAACGAACCCACCAGATCCAACGGATTAGTCCAGCCTAACTCATTCACCAGTTCGTATTTTGTCTTTATTTTGTCAACAGCATCCTTTGATGCAGTGTTTCTCAAACCTTCACAAGTTCCTTTGGAGTGATTTCATTATTTGACTTGATTATTATATCAGAGTCCTCTAATACAAAAATAGCATATTTAACTCTAGTGCCATGACACTGTATTTGAAATTACTCTCATCACTCTAATTTAAAAAATGATAACAAAGGTCCGCATAGTTAAAGCAATGGTATTCCCCGTAGTAACCTATGGCTGCGAGAGCTGGACCATAAGGAAGGCTGAGCGAAGGAAGATAGATGCTTTTGAACTGTAGTGTTGGAGGAAAATTCTTAGAGTGCCTTGGACTGCAAGAAGATCAAACCAGTCCATACTCCAGGAAATAAAGCCAGACTGCTCACTTGAGGGAATGATATTAAAGGCAAAACTGAAGTACTTTGGCCACATAATGAGAAGACAGGATACCCTGGAGAAGATGCTGATGCTAGAGAAAGTAGAAGGAAAAAGGAAGAGGAGCCAACCAAGGGCAAGATGGATGGACGATATTCAGGAGGTGACGGACTCAACCTTGGGGGAGCTGGGGGTGGCGACAGCCGACAGGAAGCTGTGGCGTGGGCTGGTCCATGAAGTCACAAAGAGCCGGAAGCGACTGAGTGAATAAACAACAACAATTACATTTATACCCTGCCTTTCCACAAAGGGCTTCAAGGTGGTGCATATAGTTCTCTCCTTCATTTTATCTTCACAACAGCCCTATAAGGCAGGCCAGGCTGAAACTGAATGACTGGCCCAAGGTCACCCAATGACCTTCATGGCTGAGTGCAGATTTGAAGCTGTTTTTCCCCAGTCTAGGTCCAACACTAACTATTACACTGTCTTCGCTGTTACAGATTGGGAAGCCAGGTCCAGTTTTACTGGCCTGCTCTTGCCCATTTACAGCAGTCACCATATGCAGTTGTGACATAGGGATAAGTGCCATAATGCATTTGCAAGTTGGGCTGTGGAAGTCTTCTTAACCATTTAATTCATGTTTTATACTGTAAGTGCTGACAACAGAATCAAACTGCATTGCTTAGAGGTATCATTTCTATCACTTTTCTGTGTTCTGGATAATCAGTGCCCTCTACTCAGCACTGGTTAGGCCTCATCTTGAGTACTGTGTCCAATTCTGGGCACCACATTTTAAGAAGGATGCAGACAAACTGGAGAGAGTTCAGAGGAGGGCAACAAAGATGATCAGGGGACTGGAAATAATGCCCTGTGAGGAGAGACTGAAAGAACTGGGCAAGTTTAGCCTTGAGAAGAGAAGACTGAGCAGAGATAGGATTGTTGTTCAGTCGTTAAGTCGTGTCCGACTCTTCGTGACCCCATGGACCATAGCATGCCAGGCCTTCCTGTCCTCTGCCCTCTCCCCGAGTGTGCTCAAATTCATATTCATTGCATCGGTGATGCTATCTAGCCATCTCATCCTCTGCCGTCCCCTTCTCCTTTTGCCTTCAATCTTTCCCATCATCAGGGTCTTTTCCAGGGAGTTTTCTCTTCACATTAGGTGGCCAAAGTATTTGAGCCTCAGCTTCAGTATCTGTCCTTCCAATGAGCACTCAGGGTTGATTTCCTTTAGGATGGACTGATTAGACCTTGCAGTCCAGGGGACTCGTAAGAGTCTTCTCCAGCACCACAGTTCGAAAGCATCAGTTCTTCGGCGCTCAGCCTTCCTTATAGTCCAGCTCTAACAGCCATACATTACTACTGGGAAAACCATAGCTTTGATTATATGAATCTTTGTCGGCAAGGTGATGTCTCTGCTTCTTACTATGCTGTCTAGGTTTGCCATAGCTTTCCTCCCAAGGAGCAAGCGTCTTTTAAATTCATGGCTACAGTCACCGTCTGTGGTGATCTTGGAGCCCAAGAAAGTAAAATCTGTCACTGCTTCCATTTCTTCCCCTTCTATATGCCAGGAAGTGATGGGGCCAGATGCCATGATCTTCGTTTTTTTAATGTTGAGTTTCAAACGAGCTTTTGCACTCTCCTCTTTCACCCTCAACAAGAGGCTTTTTAGATCCTCTTTGCTTTCAGCCATTAGGGTGGTATCGTCTGCGTATCTGAGGTTGTTGATAATTCTCCCAGCAATATTAATTCCAACCTGTGATTCATCCAACCCGGTGTTTCTAATGATATACTCTGGATATAAATTAAATAAGCAGGGTGACAATATACAGCCTTGTCGTACCCCTTTCCCAATTTTGAACCAATCAGTTGTTCCATGTGTGGTTCTTACTGTTGCTTCTTGACCCTCATACAGGTTTCTCAGGAGACAGGTAAGGTGGTCTGGTACTTCCATCTCTTTCAGAATTTGCCAGAGTTTGTTGTGATCCACACAATCAAAGGCTTTAGCGTAGTCAATGAAGCAGAAATAGATGTTTTTCTGGAATTCTCTTGTTTTCTCCATGATCCAGCGAATGTTGGCAATTTGATCTCTAGTTCCTCTGCCTCTTTGAAACCCAGCTTGTACTTCCGGTAGTTCTTGGTTCACATACTGCTGAAGCCTAGCTTGTAGGATTTTGAGCATCACCTTGCTGGCATGTGAAATGAGCGCAATTGTGCGGTAGTTTGAACACTCTTTGGCATTGCCCTTCTTTGGAATTGGAATGTACACGGACCTTTTCCAGTCTTGTGGCCACTGTTGAGTGTTCCA
Source organism: Heloderma suspectum (assembly GCF_057233095.1). Classification (NCBI taxonomy): domain Eukaryota; kingdom Metazoa; phylum Chordata; class Lepidosauria; order Squamata; family Helodermatidae; genus Heloderma; species Heloderma suspectum. Next base: position 29,390,672 of record NC_139460.1, on the reverse strand, counting down.
AATGTGTTGGCATATTGAGTGCAGCACTTTAACAGCATCATCTTTTAGGATCTTAAATAGCTCAGCTGGAATACTGTCATCTCCTCTAGCTTTATTGTTAGTAATGCTTCCTAAGGCCCACTTGACTTCACTCTCGAGGATGTCCGGCTCAAGTTCAGGAACATTAAGATCTTTCCTGTATAGTTCGTCTGTGTATTCTTTCCACCTCTTCTTAATCTCATCTGCTTCTGTTAGGTCCCTGCCTTCTTTGTCCTTTATCATGCCCGTCTTTGCACAAAACGTTCCCTTGAGATCTCCGATTTTCTTGAAAAGATCTCTAGTCTTTCCCATTCTGTTGTTTTCCTCAATTTCTTTGCTTTGTTCATTTAAGAAGGCCTTCTTGTCTCTCCTTGCAATTCTCTGGAACTCTGCATTCAGTTGGATATATGTTCCCCTTTCTCCCTTGCTTTTCGCTTCCCTTCTTTCCTCAGCTACTTGTAAAGCCTCATCAGACAGACACTTGGCTTTCTTGCATTTCTTTTTCTTGGGGATGGATTGAGTTGCTGCTTCCTGAACAATGTTATGGACCTCCATCCAGAGTTCGTCAGGCACTGTGTCTATCAGGTCTAATCCCTGAAATCTATTCCTCACCTCCACTGTATATTCATAAGGGATATGATTTAGGTCATACCTGAATGGTTTAGTGGTTTTCCCTACGTTCTTCAATTTAAGCTGAAATTTTGCAAGAAGCAGCTCATGATCTGAGCCACAGTCAGCTCCAGGTCTTGTTTTTACTGACTCTATAGAGCTTCTCCATCTTTGGCTGCAAAGTACATAATCAATCTGATTTCGGTATTGACCATCTGGTGATGTCCATGTGTATAGTCACCTCTTGTGCTGTTGGAAAAGAGTGTTTGTTATGATCAGCGTGTTCTCTTGACAAAACTCGATTAGCCTTTGTCCTGCTTCATTTTGTACACCAAGGCCATGCTTGCCTGTTATCCCAGTGATTTCTTGACTTCCTACTTTAGCATTCCAATCCCCTATGATGACGAGGATATCTTTTTTTGGTGTTAGTTCTAGAAGGTGTTGTAGGTTTTCGTAGAACCGATCAACCTCAGCTTCTTCGGCATCAGTGGTTGGGGCATAGACTTGAATTACTGTGATGTTGAATGGTTTGCCTTGGATTCGTACTGAGATCATTCTATCATTTTTGAGATTGTACCCCAGTACTGCTTTTCCCACCCTTTTGTTGACTATGAGTGCTACTCCATTTCTTCTAAGGGATTCTTGCCCACAGTAGTAGATATGATGGTCACCTGAATTAAATTCGCCCATGCCTGTCCATTTTAGTTTGCTGATTCCCAAGATGTCAATGTTCAGTCTTGCCATGTTCAAGTTCAAGTACTTGAAAGTACTTGAGCGCTGTTCAAGTACTTGAAAGGTTGTCACAGAGAGGAAGGCCAGGATCTCTTCTCAATCATCCCAGAGTGCAGGACATGAATAATGGGCTCAAGTGACAGGGAGCCAGATTCCGGCTGAACATCAGGGAAAACTTCCTGACGGTTAGAGCCATATGACAATGGAACCAGTGACCTAGGGCGGTGGTGGGCTCTCCCACACTGGAGGCATTCAAGATGAAGCTGGACAGCCATTTGTCAGGGATGCTTTGACTTGGATTCCTGCACTGAGCAGGGGGTTGGACTTGATGGTCTTATAGGCCCCTTCCCACCCTACTGTTTTAGGATTCTATGAAGCACTACCAGAACTGCTGTTTGTAGGTGTCTTTAATCTGTGGTACATGTAGTGGCTTACTAGTTTCTGCTAGACCAGGTCCGTTGATCTTGTGATCTACCAAACAGAATTCAGCTCATCAGTCGTGTATTATGGTGCCTCCCCCCCCCCCCGGGCTGGTTGCAGACAGCCAATACTCAACAATTACTGATTTTCTAGTGAGTTGCCATAAATGACTAGTGGGCCGGGTTGTAGGGTGGCCATGTGTCCTCTTTTACAGAGGGCAGTCCTCGGTTTGAAGGGCTGTTCTGTTCAAGTCCAGTTTAAATATGAAAAACCATCAGAAAGGACAGCAGGAGGCTTGAATTTGCCCATCAACAATTACCATGTGGACAGCGGACTGACAGGCAGGCAGGCACACGGGTCACCTGGTCACAGTCTTCCCCACTATGAAATTGTGTTTCTATTTTAGCTATAATAATAATAATAAAAATAATAACAATAATAATTTCTAAATTTGCTTTTATACATGTAAATGAGCATATGCACATTTTATGCAAACCTGTGCCTTGTTTGGTTCCCTTTGGTGACGCATTTCCTCATTTTTGGCGATGCATAAATGGCTGCTGTTGGCTTGGTGGGTCCCAAGTTGTGTAGTCCTGTTCTAAGCCTGGGCCTGTCTCATTTCCTTCAGGGTGCATTTTCAAGTTGCCCTTGTCACAGCCAAGGAAAGACATGTTGGCAGAATAGCTTGAAAGGTTTGCTTCAGGTAGGACAGCTTAATTTTCCGTGACCAACCATGAGCGGCCTTATGGCTAACAGCAAAGTTTCTCCTGCTGGCCTTCTGCTTTTCTGCAACTGCAAATAACTCTGAGCAGGCACCTGTCTGATGATGGAGATGATGTAAAATGAAGAGAGTGATGCAGGTAGATGGAAAGCAATTGACGCTGGTGAAAATGATGTGAAGCAAAACAAATGCTCCAGGGAAAGAGGCTTGCTGTTTTGCGTAGTTTAAATGCATATTGTTTTTACAGAGTTGCTGGATTTTTTTCTTTGTTTCAGTTTTAATTGTGCCAAATCTGGCAGCAGGTCAAACTGACCGTAGGTATCAAGATAAGAGGCAATGCAGAGATGGTACAATAATTCCTGGGAATGAACACCGTGTTCTTCTTTCATCCCTTTCTTCGCAGTAAGGATTGGTGCTGTAGAGCTACAAAATTCCCCGGTGTGTATGTGTGTTTTTTTTTTTTAGCAGCGACTGAAGAGACTTTCTGCTCCATCAGGTCCTTAGGATTTAAACACCTGCCTCTCCAAATGTGAGGAAGCTGCTTCCTTGTGTGTGGCCTGATTTAGCTGAGTGAATGTGTGTGTGTGAGTGAGAGAGGGCACATTTGATTCTTTCAAAATGTTTTCCCGAGACAGTAAATTTAACTCCTGCTGAGAGCAGAAGTAATTGCCTGATGTAGATTTTAAAAAACAAAATAAAACACACAGAACCCTTTAAAAGGCTTAACCCTGTTTTCCTCCTTTATTTTTTTGAATGCTTGCCTAGCTGCACAACTAAATGCAAAAGCACAAGTAAACTGCTAGCGTTTGCTATTAGAAGAAGGCTCCCACAAACTGTGTCTTCTTCTTCGGGCTGATATTGAACATCATATGGATCGTATGCTTTTGCTGTAGTTGCGGTGAGGATAATTAAGTTGTGATTTATCAATATTTTTAGTACATTGGCTTGGCATGATTACCTTCCTCTCCATACTTATTGGCAGGACTGAGGAAAGATGACCGAATTAGTGTTTGGGTCCTAAAATACTGTGGAAGTTCAAGGTTGCCTTTAAAGTACACCTAATTAAAAGCAATTTATATTCGCCTCTGCTTTCCAGAGTACACACAGGGATCATTGCTGCCGACTTGATTTTTTCAATATATAATTTATTTTTTTTTAGCCACATTGCCCAGAATTGAAGCAATATGAGTGTAATCCTTCCAGTGCTGCTTTTACAATAGGTAGCAACCATCTTACTCCACATATTTCCAGACAGAGCAGTTCAAACGTAAAGACTGACTATTACCATGTAAACTCAAAACTTGTGGGGTAAACTGGGGTGTGTGTGTTGGGGGTGGGTGGAAATCAAGAACGTGGTATTACCATGACTGGTCAGCTTGGTTGACCAAGGATGGGTTTTTTTGTCCCCCTCCCCCGCTCCCCCCCGCTCCCCCATATAGGACTGGCAGTTCAAAATGTAATGTTGGTGTTTTAAATGTTGACTGTTTTTCACACCCTGAAAAATGCTCCTCTTAACCTAGCTGGAGGCCCTGTTTCCACAACAACGGAAGGAGAAGGGAGGAGTGGCTCACCTGCACTTTTGTAGGAGCCACTTATGGTCCAGGCAGGGCTTTATGGGGGTGCACACTGCACCTCTCTAAGTAGCTTCATGTAACTTACGTCCAGGTGTGGGGGGAGGGTTGGAGTGAACATCATCTGAGTGGCAGGGGCTGCTCAACCAATAAGAGAGGCTCCTGCCCCCTCCAGGCTCCTTAAGGACGGTGTGAAGTAGTTACTTCCCCTTGTGTGCATTTGTAAGACAAGCCTCCCAACGAGCCCCAAGCCTCATTGAACACAATGGGTGTTACTTCTGAGTAGACACACATATGCTTGTACTGCACAGGGATGGGAAACCAGCCCCCTTTCTAACCAAACCGATACTGCACAGGATCTCTAACAGAGCTGTGAATTAATTAATTACCTCCTAAAGCAATAAAGCAAACAACCGAGAATCAGAGCCTCGAGATCTGCTTAACTGCACTTAGGGAATTTGGCTTTAAACTGTGCCATTTCAATTGAGGGGGATCTTTGTAAGTACTGATGTGGGTATTCAGAGGGCAAGCCTCATTCAGCACAATGAGAGTTACTTCTGAGGAGATGCTAAAAGGTTTATTGTGGGAAAGAGAGTAGTAAACACAAAGATGGAAACCAGCCCCTATTTTAACCCGTAGGATCTCTATAATGAAGGCTCGAAGGAGTTACTTCCTAAGGCAATAAAGCAAACAACAGAGAATTGGAGCCTCGAGATCGTGCTTTACAGCACTTAGGGAATTTGGCTTTAAACTGTGCCATTTCAATTGAGGGGGATCTCTGTAAGTTCTGATGTGGGCATTCGGCTGGCAAGCCTCATTCAGCACAATGGGAGTTACTTCTGAGGAGACAGTAATGGGTTTGTGCAGGGATGGGAAACACAGGAAACACCCCTTGACCCAGGTCACGGTGAAAGGCACACCCCTGGGCAGGGCTAGCATACCTGAGGTAAATGCAGGGGTTGGGGCACACAGCAACTATACCGGGGAGAAGCCGACTTGAGGAAACGAATCAGACTTTAAACAGTCTAGGAAATCTGGTTTTCCCTGATAAGCCCCGGGGGTGGCGGCTGCTGGATGGCCACGACGTCATGTATCCCTAATGACCTCCACATGCAGCCAGTTCGGAGTAAATCGCTTGTGGAAACAGGCCCCCAGCTGGGAAGAGTGAGCTCTAGAAAGCGAGTGAAATGGAGACTTGAGGCGGGAAACTGAGTGGCTGTGCGCTGGATCTCTCTAGCCTCTTGCGTCCTCTTCTGTCACACTAGATACATGTAGAAGAACCGACTATTATTTTCACACAAGTATATATAAACTGCTGGATTAGTTACACAGCCAACATTTCATTGAAGAATAATAACATTTGGCTAGATGCCCTGTGACCACAATGGTGGGAATGTGGCCATAAAGGTGGGCTCCTGTTGAATGGGTGGGGCAGTGTCAACTAGCATGGATAGGTGCCCTAATTTATAGAAGACAGTCCTCTGTTTTGGATAACTGGCAGAGGACAGTCCTCAGATTGAAGATGACCTTTATTTGATGGGTCATCCAGTCCAACTCTGGTTTAAAGTCTGGTGAGGGGCAGGGGGAGTGCGACCCTGTCGATTCTCCTGGACCTCTCAGCGGCTTTCGATACCATCGACCATGGTGTCCTTCTGGATAGGTTGTCTGGGTTGGGAGTAGGAGGCACTGCACTGCAGTGGTTCCGCTCCTACTTGGAGGGCCGATTCCAGAAGGTGGTGCTGGGGGATTATTGCTCTGTGCCATGGCAATTGTGCCATGGAGTTCCACAGGGCTCCATTTTACCCCCCATGCTGTTTAATATCTACATGAAACTGCTGGGGGAGGTTATCCGGAGGTGTGGGCTGAGGTGCCATCGTTATGCGGATGACACCCAGTTCTACCTCTCTTTCTCATCAAACCCAGGTGAGGCAGTGGCTGTTCTGAATCAGTGCCTGGGCACGGTAATGGACTGGATGAAGGCAAATAAATAAGACGGAGGTACTGTTGGTTTGTCTGCCTGGCTAGGTGATATACAACTTGTTCTGGAGGGGGTTGCACTCCCCCTAAAGGATCATGTTCATAGTTTGGGGGTGCTCTTAGACCCAGAACTGTCACTTGAGGCACAGGTGAACTCAGTGGCATGGAGCACTTTTTATCAGCTTAGGCTGGTATACCAACTTCGCCCTTATCTGGACAGAGATAGCCTAGCTACAGTTATCCATGCTCTGATAACTTCTCGTCTGGGTTACTGCAATGCGTTATACTAGCTCTCCAAAGGCATTTTTTTGCTTTCCCCTCCCTCCCAGCTTTCAGATAGTGCCCTTTTTGCCTACGCTGACAAAGAGGTTCAGAAGGAGAACACAGGTGGAGAAACGCAGACAGACGCAGAGAGGTGTAGGACATTGTGCAATATCAGCAAAAGGCCTGTCGAGTTTAACAAGGAAAAGGTGGTCACGGACAGATGGAAAGGCAATTGCCATGGGTAGGATAAAAGCTGGGTCAAGATCTGCTTTTCTTATGCTGCCAAACCAAATATTATCTCCAGGCCCAACGAAGAAGGAGAGGAATATTTTCTCTCCCCTGCCCCCATGCTGGAGCTCCCTTCCCTCCCCTCCCCTCCCCTTCCTGTTTTTTGGGAGGAAAAGAGTGCTGGAGGCATGTTGTCCAATCCCCTGCAATCATAGAATTGCTTTTCGAAGGGAAACGTCCCCTCCCACTCTCCACACTGGACCTGGCATAGTGTCCCTGTTAGAGGGGGCCAGGTCACCCTCTGTTGAGGTGGTTTGGTAGTTTTTGCCCTTATTGAAGCAGTGTCCCAAGGTACAGCACTGTATGTTTCTCTAGAGCAGCCTTCCCCAACATGGCACCCTCCAGATGTTCTGACCGCAACTCCCATCTTCTCCAGACAGCAGGTGCCTAGCTGGGTATAATGGGAGTTGTAGTCCAGCACATCTGGAGAGTGACATGTCGGTGAAGGCTCCTCTGTAGGAATGAATGGCAGCTATTCAGTTATATGGAAGAAAGCAGGGGGATGGGGACAGCCACTTGGTTTGGGGGGTGGAAGAGAACTCTCCAGAGCTCCCTCTCAACTCTGGTTGTCCAGCCGCTGCCATTTTCTTTTTCTTAGAATATTCCTTAGAATGGGGAATTCTGAAAAAAGAAAATGGTTGCCATCAACTGATCACAGCTTTAAGGGTGCTCTGTTAAGTTTTGTCCCCGCCAAATTGCCCAGTGATACAGCTGTTATTATTTTAAGTGCCAAACTGTAGACCACGCATGCATGTTAACATTTTCCCCGAGTGTAATGAAAAGCAGCATTGCAAGGCTGCAGCCGGGAGCAGAAGAGCGTGGATGTAATGTCTAGTTCCGCCCTAACTGGCTGTCTTCTTATTCTTCACACATAGTGTTTTCTTTTCACTGCTTCTTGTATTTAGTTACGTTGGCGCTAAAGAAACTACTGCTGATTTAATAGAGGACTAAAATATCGGGGAAGAGCCTTGAAATATTGATGTGTTTGTGGAACAAAAACAGCTTGCTACTTCTGGGCAGCTTTCTTCCCGTTACTCTGGGGGAAGCACAGCAGATGTGCAAGGAGAGAAAAAAAAGGATGTAATTGGAAAAACATACATTAGATTAAGCGATAATATCGGTAGTCACCTCCATTCAGACATCGTGCTGAGAGCTAGACTGACTGACAAATGGCTGATAACATTTTTATTATTATTTCTTTGTTTATTCTATAGCCACAGACCATAAGGCAGACTCTCCAGAGGACCCTGCAGCATTACGAGCATCAAGTTATTGGGTAAGTAGAACTGATTTCTTCAAAACTGGAAAGAGTGGATGGATGGATAGATGAGCGAGTGGGTGGCAATAAAAAGTAATTTATGACCGCTAAGATAACGCTTTATGGCATCCTAGGACACAACCCAACTGGGAAGGTCTTTTGTACAAGCCCCATTGAAATGTGCAGGGCATGCTCAAGAGCATGCTTTTGTGTGGGTCCCATTCATTTCAGTGAGGCTCCTGAAAGAGAACATCCCAGTGGATTATGGGCACAGACTTTGGCTGCCATGACCCTCTTTGGAAGATAGTTTTGGGGATATTTTTCTTTTACACCAATCATTTCAATTTTACATGTGATTCTTTCTTCCTCTCAATGTGTTTTGGGCTTTTATAATGTTGTCAGGAATGTACAGACCTGAGTCTAGTATATGAATTAAATATGAAAACATAAATAAATCTGAGCCCTCATGGTGAATCAACAACCAGAGCTTTAGTACGTTACATGGGTTTCTATATACAGTTCTGTATTTATTATTTCTAAATGGCCTTCAGTAACTAGGCGCTATGCATACTTCATTCTTTAATTTAGAAAATGTATGTCTTCCTTATGGTCTCTGTTCACGTTATATGACTTGGGAGAACTTGAGCTGCTAGATCAAAGCAGAGCCCTTTACAGTACCTCAGCTACTTCGTAAGTTCTTTGAGATAAACCTGGCGCTTATCCAGTGTCAGCATCCAGAGTCTCTTGTTTAAAGCATGAGGTTTCTAGTCCTTATGTTTTGAAGAAAAGTTTCAAAATGTATGGACGATGGTGAAATTACTGAAGCCAAAAGGTTGCTGAGCAGAACTACTATTGGACAGGAGGTAGGGTGGCAGTTCTCGGTGTAACTCTTGGTCTTTCCCTTGGATACCTGAAACAAAATTAGTGCAGGTTTAGATGCAATAAATACAAAATTCGGAGATGAACCAGTCACCCTGCCACATCTGTTCCTCCCTCTCATGCACTATTCTGACATCCCCTATCAGCAACCCTTTTGCATGCAGAGACGTGTGTAGGGATGTCACCGAACTTGTACTTCTGGGTTCAGAAGTATGAGTTTCAGGGAGCTCATAAACTATGATGCAAGTATTTCAATCTTGAAATTCTTCTCTGGCTTAGATTTTAACCCACGCTACCCCCCTTCCAACCCCTCCCCCTTCCTGTCTCTCTTTCTCCTCTCTGGCACTAGCAGACAAACAGCCTCTGGGAAATGTAGTTTCTCCGAGGGCTACACAGATTGCAGCAGCCCTTGAGAAAACTACATTTCCAAGGGGATACTTACAGTCGGGCCTGCAGGGGAGGGACCACCCACTCATTCTTCTGTCTCTTATTGTGGCTTGCTATCACTGCAAGAACTGGGAGGGGAAAGTTTTTTGTTCAGTCTCTTGTTTTTTAATAATTTAAATTTGTATTTACATACCCAAATAATATATAAACAAAGCAAAACAAAGAAAAAGACACAAAGTTTTGACAAAATAATAATAGCAAAGTTATTTTTTAACATACGTGATTTTATCTAATGTAATTCTTTTCAAATATCAAGTAATATAAATCAGTTCTGATAAAATTTAGATAGCAAACAATATACCTAGTTTAAACTATGTTCCGTCAGAAATCAAAAGACATAAAATTTAAAAACAGATCAAATAATCACTACATTCAAAATGGAAAAACCATATTGTGTTTTTGGAAGCAACACATTCTTCTTTAAATATTCAGTAAATGGGAGCCAGGTTATTATAAAATTATCCAGTCCTTTGGGTGATCAGTGGGGAGCTGTGTGGGTGAGAAGGCAGGGATTTAAGACTCAATAGGGAGTGAATTCAGATTGCCTTGGAAATAAGTTGAGCTACTTCCCAAGAAGCCTGGGAAGCTCACCTGTCACCACCAGTTCAAAGAAGTGTTGCATATGCTCTGTGGCATATACCGAGAAAAGACTGGATTGAGCCCTTTGTTTTTAGCTTTTAGTTTATATTATTTGGAAGTCTGTTTTATGGAGAGATTGTATTGGGTGGTGAATCTTACTGTATTGTAATGTTGTTTAAAATTTAATTTGCTTATGTCAGTTAATGATGCACACTCCTTTGGGTACTCAGAAAAGTGTCCAATTAATAAAGAAGTAAAAAATTTTTTTGCCTAACACGTCTAGTTAATTCCAGGGGCAGAATTAACTTTTTAGCACAGTATTTTGGTTACCCGAATTCAAGATTTTGATATTTTTAGTACATAGTAGATACAGTCCCTTGTCCTTCATCTAGAATGAATCATGTAATGGTTTATTTATTAATGGGTCAGTTATTTTTGCACTGTAGTAATGATTTGAGACCTTAGCAAGACTGCCTTCCTACTGTGCTAAAATTAGTAAGTACCTCACCTAGTTTTTACTGAAGAGTGTGCAATCTCAGATGTGTGTGTTTTTTTCTTCTTTTTTCTTTTTCTTTTTTTTTTTTGCTCCAGTGAATACTTATATACACAGGTAACATTTGATTGTGTTGCAAGCAAAAAACAAAAAAACAGAAACTAGTTGAGGTGGGTGGCTGAAACAAATGAAAGAGCTGAGAAGAATAGTCCATAGCCATATCCATATTATTTGTACAGCACATTTCCCACAGATATTGATATATGTCTATCAATCTCAAGCTGCAATCCTGCCCCTTCAGCCTGTACTTCACCTTTGCCAGGGGGCTCATGAACCCTCTTTCAGGAGAAGACTGAGCCAAAGTAGGAATTGAGCACTTCTGCTGTTTCCTTGTTATCTGTTATCATTTTGCCATCCTTATTTAATAGTTGAACCACATTTGTTTCCTCTGTCTTTTACTATGCACGTTGAAGAAAGCCTTTTTGTTGCTTTTAGCATCCCTCGCTAACCTCAGCTCGTTCTCAGCTTTAGCCTTCCTGTCGTCATCCCTGCAATTCTGTGCTACCTGCCTGTACTCTTCCTTCGTAGCTTGGCCTTCCTGCCACTTCCTATATGTGTGCTTTTTGGTTTTCAGGTCACCTCTAAGTTTTTTGTGAATCCACATTAGCTTCTTCTGTTGTCTTCCACCTTTATATTTTGTTGGAATTGTTTGTAATTGTGCCTTTAGAATTTCCTTTTTTAAAAACTCCCACCCATCTGGGGCTCCTTTTCTTATTAGAGTCACTTGCCATGGGACCTTACTTATCATTGTGCTGAGTTTATTAAAATTGGCTTTCCTTAAGTCCAGGGTACGCATTTGTCTACACTCAGTTTTTGCTTCCTTTAGAAGTTGAACCAAGAACTCAAGCATAACATGGTCACTTTCCCCCAGAGTTCCTGTAACTGCTAGGGATGTACGAAAGCGACTTACCTTGTCCCGCAGCTTTTTTCGCGGTGGGGGGGAGGCGCTTCGCTTCTCCCCCCGAAGTTCATGCGAGGGGGGGGAGGCTTCCCGCCTCGCCCGGCCGAAATTCAGGCTGGGCGGGAGGCTCCCCATCCCTCGCCGGCAAAAGTCAGGCCGGGTAGAAGCGCCCCGTCTACCCGGCCGTGAAAAAAAAAAGAAAAAACCACCCCCGTGATAGGCTACGTAACGATTATCGTGGCCTATCACAGCTAGATTTGCAAAGTCAGCCGTGATAGGCTACGTTAATCGTCACGTAGCCTATCACGGGTGACTTTGCAAATCTAGCCGTGATAGGCCACGTTAATCGTTACGTAGCCTATCACGGGGGTGTTTTTTTTTTTTTAACTTTCCTTGTAATGGCGGTGGCGGCAGCCGGTCGAAAGACCGGCTGCCGCCCCCGCCCCTGACGAAGACCCGACGAACCGCTGCTGGGACCCGCTGCCGGGAGGGACATTCGTGAAAGGTAAGTCCCATCCTGGGGTGGGGGTGGCAGGGTGATGGTGGAGAATTTCACCGCCGATTTTGGGGGGCCGAATGCGTTGGCACTCGGCCCCCCGAAGTTTCGGGGAGAAATTCTCCCCCATCCCCAGTAACTGCTACTTTATCCACTAAGTCATCTCTGTTGGTTAGGATCAAGTCAAGGATAGCTGATCCTCTAGTTTCTTCCTCTACTTTCTGTAGGAGGGAATTATCAGCAACACAAGTCAGGAATCTCTTGGAGGGGCCATGTTTTGCAGAATTTGTCTCCCAACAAATATCGGGGAAATTGAAGTCCCCCATTACTACTACATCATGCTTCCTTGAAATATTGGCTATTTGCCTTTCAAAAGTCTCATCCTCATCTTCTCCTTGATTGGGTAGCTGGTAGTAGACTCCAACCACCATGTTCCTTTTATTCCTTGCTCCATTTATTTTAACCCAGATGCTCTCGTTGGGTCTACCAAGCTCATCCTCCTGTATTTCTGTGCAGAGATATGTATTTTTAACATATAGTGCAACTCCACCTCCCTTTCTGTTCTTCCTGTTCTTTTTGAACAAGTTATATCCTTCAGTTGCTGTATTCCAGTCATGGGAATCATCCCACCAAGTTTCAGTTACACCTATCAAGTCATAATTTCCCTCCTGTATTAAGAGTTCAAGTTCGTTCTGTTTGTTTCCCATACTGTGGGCATTAGTATATAGACATCGAAGACCATGTGCTTCATAGTCTGGCTTTCTTCCTACATGTTTCTGAAGACTATTATTGGGCGCCATTAGAGCTGTTCTCTCCGTTATGAAGCATGAGCCTTCATCCACTGTTACCCCCAACTTTACGTCTCCCTCCCCCGTAGGATTCAGTTTAAAGCCCTTCTGATGAAATTCATGCTGTGACCAAACACCTTCTTCCTGCTTTTGTGAGGTGCAACCCATCCCTTGCCAACAGTCCATCTTCCAGGAAGTATAGCCCGTGGTCCCAGAATCCAAATCTCTCGTGCCAGCACCACCTTCGTTGCCAGTCATTCACCCAGAGTATTTTTCTTTCTCTTTTTATCCCTCTTCTAACTACTGGAAGGAAGGATGAGAAAGCTATCTGGGCCCCAAAGTTCTTGAGTTTCCTTCCCAAAGTTTCCACGTCTGACATGATTTCTTTGTAGCTCTGCTTGGCAGTATCATTTGTTCCCACATTAATTAGAAGATAGGGATACCTGTCAGTGGGCTTATGAGTGTAAGCAACCCTTCAGTCACGTCTCTAATCTGTCTTCCTGGGAGACCGCATACCTGATGAGTCCATGGGTCTTCGTGACATACTTGGGTTTCGATCCCACGCAGCAAGGAGTCTCCCTCTACTACTACTCTTCTCTTCTTGTTGTTGTCCATTGCTGGGAAATACATTCCATTTAAGCCTAACAGATTTCCGCAGCATTTCTGATCCTGCAAGTGGGGGTGGACTGTGCTAGATTTCCGCCCCCCCCCCCCGGATTCTGGGAAATTTTTGCACAAAAGGTGGCTTTGAGCAAATGGTCAATTTTATCCTCTCCACCAAGGGAGATGATAGCAGAAACCTACCTGGTCATGGGCCTGGGATCTTTTTTGAGCTGTGCCCTGGATCTTTTGAGCTATTCTAATTGCTTTTTTTTTTTTTTTTACATTTTCCCATGGACTTGCATTGGAAAACAGAAAAGGCCATATCTTTTTTTAGTTTGTATGATAAATATATGACATTTGGAGACCTGGCAGCCCCCATGGAGCTGACTTAACCTGCCAAATTTCAGGCAGTTAGGTCCAGTTGTTTTTGTGCTAGTCGCAGGTAAAAATTGCTTTTTTCAAGAAAATGTGTCAAAGCAAAGAGCAATCATTTTGTTGTGCTTCCACCTAAATTATGAAATTTGGGGACCTGGCAGCCCCTATGGAGCTGACTTAACCTGGCAAATTACAGACAGTTAGGTCCAGTGGCTTTTGTGCTAGCCTTGCGTAAAACTTTCCTTTTCTCAACGACTAAAACAAAAAGTAAAAACTGTCAAGCCACACAGGGGATTAGAGATCCTAATCAGAAGGTGTTTAAGATGGCCATTAGGAGGTCACTATCCATAATGTCTGCAAAAAACCTCTCCCCCCTACTTTTCTGCTCTTACATGCTCACTGTTGGGAGCTTGCTTGCAATGAAATTTTGAAGAGGGAGAAGGAGGGGAAGAAAGAGCTCCATGTGAAATACTGGTATTTCACACAGCATCTGATTTTATTGCCCCAGACTGGAACATTTGGCTTCTGCAGAAGTTTAGTAGCTTCAGTACAGCAAAGGATCCAATCAGCCTCCACAAATGACTTTCTGCCTCTCCACTTTCATTTCTCATAAATAGCTGTAGGACTCAAATAATTCCAAAGGGAGGGTTAGGACTATGTGGCATCATGATCGGGAATTGCTGAGGCTTTTAAATAGGTTCTATAGTTTTAAAAAAGCTAGAAAAAGCCCTCAGCCACCTCACCTCATAAAGTTAATTTAAGTACATGCAATCTTTACAAACCCTCTATAGCCTCCTAAATTCCTCTGAAGTGCTACCTCTCTGAAGGGAGCCACTTGGCTCAGGGAATTCTCTCTACCCCCCCCCCCCGGTGCATTTCCAAAAAACAATCACCATTCTTTTCTTCTCCCCTCCCCTCCCCTCCCCTCTCTTGTTCTTTCTTTCTTTCTATTCCACCCAGAGCATATCTTGGGGAATTCTAAAAGAGAATTCTCTTCGGTGGGCAAGAGAAGTTCTGAACTGTATTTGACTTTACACAAACAGACAAGAGGGTTGGCTTTTCTCCTTCTCCTCACTCACGTCTTTGAGAAAAGTGGGTTCACATGGTTGTAGAGAAACAAATCTGGGGCTGTTTTGTTTGTCAGTTGCCATTATCCAGCAACAGGAAGGGCTGTAGCTCAGTGGCAGAGCACACGCTCGGTATGCAGAAGGTCCCAGGTTCAATCCCCGGCATCTCCAGGTAGGGCTAGGAAAGAATCTGGCCTGAAACTCTGGAGAGCTGCTGCTGCTGCCAGTCAGTGTCAACAATACTGTGCTAGATGGATCCAGGGTCTGACTATAAGTCATAAGGCAGCTTCCTATGTTCCTATTTATTTATTTATTTATTTATTTCATTTCATTTCATTTCTATACCGCCCAATAGCCGAAGCTCTCTGGGCGGTTCACAAAAACTAAAACCAAACAACACACAATAAAACAATTTAAAATATATAGAACATTAAAACCACAATATAACAATACAACCACAATAAAACCTAGCAGCAGTACAGGAGTTTAAAATACAGATTTAAAACAGCAAAGATAAAAATTTAGAAAGCTAAAATGCCTGGGAAAATAAAAATGTCTTCACCTGGCGCCGAAAGGAGTACAATGTAGGCGCCAGGCGAACCTCACTAGGGAGCTCATTCCAGAGCCGGGGTGCCACAACAGAAAAAGCCCTCCTCCTAGTAGCCACCCGCCTCACTTCCTTTGGCAGGGGCTCACGGAGAAGGGCCGCTGATGATGATCTTAAGGTCCGGGCAGGCACATATGGGAGGAGACGATCCTTCAGATAACCTGGCCCCAAGCCGTTAAGGGCTTTGAATGTTAACACCAGCACTTTGAATCGGGCCCGGAAATGGACTGGCAGCCAGTGCAGCTGGAAAAGTACTGGCATAATATGAGCTCACAGGCCAGTCCCTGTTAACAATCTTGCTGCCCTATTTTGGACCAGCTGAAGTTTCCGGACCGTTTTCAAAGGCAGCCCCACGTATAACGCATTGCAGTAATCAATGAACAGAAAGCTTTAATAAAAATAGGAGTTTTTGGTTCGTTTTTTAAGTGGAGGGGAGATAAATACTGCTCATTTATTCAATCCTATGTATGCCTACTGAGAAGTCCTGTTATATTTAATGAGGCTTACCCTCAGGGACCCCTTCATGGATCACTGCCTTGTTGTGGCGAAGGGGCTTGCGTAACTCAGTGAAGCCATAAGCTATGCCATGCAGGGCCACCCAAGATGGACAGGTCATGGTGGAGAGTTCTGACGAAATGTGGTCCACTGGAGAAGGATATGGCAACCCACTCCAGTATTCTTGCCAAGAAAACCCCATGGAACGTATCACAAGGCTAAAAGATATGACGCCGGAAGATGAGCCCCTCAGGTCGGAAGGTGTCCAATATACTACTGGGGAAGAGCAGAGGGAATTTCCAAGTAGCGCCAGAAAGAGTGAAATGGCTGGGCCAAAGCCGAAAGGACACTCAGCTGTGGATGTGTCTGGTGGTGAAAAGAAAGTCTGATGCTGTAAAGAACAATATTGTTTAGGAACCTGGAATGCAAGATCAATGAATCAAGGTAAGCTGGAGGTGGTCAAACATGAGATGGCAAGATTGAACATCGACATCTTGGGAATCAGCGAACTAAAATGGACAAGCATGGGTGAATTTAATTCAGGGGACCATTATATCTACTACTGTGGGCAAGAATCCCTGAGAAGAAATGGAGTAGCACTCATAGTCAACAAAAGGGTGGGAAAAGCAGTACTGGGGTACAATCTCAAAAACGATAGAATGATCTCAGTACGAATCCAAGGCAAACCATTCAACAACACAGTAATTCAAGTCTATGCCCCAACCACTGAGGCCGAAGAAGCTGAGGTTGATCGGTTCTATGAAGACCTACAACACCTTCTAGAACTGACACCAAAAAAAGATGTCCTTTTCATCATAGGGGATTGGAATGCCAAAGTAGGAAGTCAAGAAATCACCGGGATAACAGGCAAGCATGGCCTTGGTGTACAAAATGAAGCAGGACAAAAGCTAATAGAGTTTTGCCAAGAGAACACGCTGATCATAGCAAACACTCTTTTCCAATAGCACAAGAGGCGACTGTACACATGGACATCACCAGATGGTCAATATCGAAATCAGATTGATTATGTCCTTTGCAGCCACAGATGGAGAAGCTCTATCCAGTCAGTAAAAACAAGACCTGGAGCTGACTGTGGCTCAGATCATGAGCTCCTTCTTGCAAAAGTTCGGCTTAAATTGAAGAACATAGGGAAAACCACTAAACCAGTCAGGTATGACCTCAATCATATCCCTTATGAATATACAGTGGAGGTGAGGAATAGATTTCAGGGATTAGACCTGATAGACAGAGTGCCTGACGAACTGTGGACGGAGGTCCGTAACATTGTTCAGGAGGCAGCAACTCAATCCATCCTGAAGAAAAAGAAATGCAAGAAAGCCAAGTGTCTGTCTGATGAGGCTTTACAAGTCGCTGAGGAAAGAAGGGAAGCGAAAAGCAAGGGAGAAAGGGGTAGATATATCCAACTGGATGCAGAGTTCCAGAGAATAGCAAGGAGAGACAAGAAGGCCTTCTTAAATGAACAATGCAAAGAAATTGAGGAAAACAATAGAATGGAAAAGACTAGAGATCTTTTCAAGAAAATTGGAGATCTCAAGAGAACGTTTTGTGCAAAGACAGGCATGATAAAGGACAAAGAAGGCAGGGACCTAACAGAAGCAGATGAGATTAAGAAGAGGTGGCAAGAATACACAGAAGAACTATACAGGAAAGATCTGAATGTCCCTGATAGCCATGATAGTGTGGTCACTGAACTTGAGCCGGACATCCTCGAGAGTAAAGTCAAGTGGGCCTTAGGAAGCATTAGTAACAACAAAGCTAGCGGAGATGACAGTATTCCAGCTGAGCTATTTTAAATCCTAAAAGATGATGCTGTTAAAGTGCTGCACTCAATATGCCAGCACATTTGGAACACTCAGCAGTGGCCAAAAGACTGGAAAAGGTCAGTTTACATTCCAATTCCAAAGAAGGGCAATACCAAAGAGTGTTCAAACTACCATACAATTGCGCTCATTTCACATGCCAGCAAGGTGATGCTCAAAATCATACAAGCTAGGCTTCAGCAGTATGTGAACCGAGAACTACCGGAAGTACAAGCTGGGTTTCGAAGAGGCAGAGGTAGAGATCAGATTACCAACTTTAGCTGGATCATGGAGAAAGCAAGAGAATTCCAGAAAAACGTCTATTTCTGCTTCATTGACTAGGCTAAATCCTTTGATTGTGTGGATCACAACAAACTGTGGCAAATTCTGAAAGAGATGGGAGTACCAGACCACCTTACCTGTCTCTTGAGAAACCTGTACAAGGGATAAGAAGCAACAGTAAGAACCGGACATGGAACAACCGATTGGTTCAAAATTGGGAAAGGAGTACGACAAGGCTGCATATTGTCGCCCAGCGTATTTAATTTATATGCAGAGTACATCATGAGAAACGCCGGGTTGGATGAATCAGAGGTCGGAATTAAGATTGCTGGGAGAATTATCAACAACCTCAGATACGCAGACGATACCACCCTAATGGCAGAAAGGAAAGAGGATCTCAAGAGCCTCTTGTTGAGGGTGAAAGTGGAGCGTGCAAAAGCTGGTTTGAAAGTCAACATTAAAAAAACGAAGCTCATGGCATCTGGCCCCATCACTTCCTGGCATATAGAAGGGGAAGAAATGGAAGCAGTGACAGATTTTACTTTCTTGGGCTCCAAGATCACCACAGACGGTGACTGTAGCCATGAAATTAAAAGATGCTTGCTCCTTGGGAGGAAAGCTATGGCAAACCTAGACAGCATAGTAAGAAGCAGAGACATCACCTTGCTGACAAAGATTCGTATAATCAAAGCTATGGTTTTCCCAGTAGCAACGTATGGCTGTGAGAGCTGGACTATAAGGAAGGCTGAGCGCTGAAGAATTGATGCCTTCGAACTGTGGTGCTGGAGGAGACTCTTACAAGTCCCCTGGACTGCAAGGAGGTCAAATCAGTCCATCCTAAAGGAAATCAACCCTGAGTGCTCATTGGAAGGACAGATATTGAAGCTGAAGCTGAAATATTGTGGCCACCTAATGCGAAGAGAAAACTCCCTGGAAAAGATCCTGATGCTGTGAAAGATTGAAGGCAAAAGGAGAAGGGGACGGCAGAGGATGAGATGGCTAGATAGCATCACCAATGCAATGAATATGAATTTGAGCACACTTATGAATTTGAGCACACTCCGGGAGAGAGCAGAGGACAGGAAGGTCTGGCGTGCTGTAGTCCATGGGGTCACGAAGAGTCGGACACAAGTTAATGACTGAACAACAAGAACAACAACCCTCAGGGAAGGAGCCTGTGGGAAGGAGGACCAGCCAGCTTCACCAGGTGGATCCTGAGCCTGCTTCTGCCCCCACCAAACGAGTACTTAAGGCGGGGCTGCCAGAGGCAGTGCCTCGGCGTGCGCCTCAGCGTCGCACCAAGTGCAACGCTAAGTGCTCACTTAGTGTCGCACTTGGAGTCGCATGGAACAGCACCTGAAGACTCACCCACTTGCCTCTCCAGAGCCACAGATACCAGCAGCAAATAGCAGCAGCAGAGGGCAGCAGCTTTAAAGACCAGGGAGAAAGGGGCAAACGTGGATTTTATCTGCTCCTTCTTAGCTGCTGTTCTCTTTTATCTCTTTTATCTTTTATATTCTTTTACACTGTTGTATATTTTATATCCTAACATTTTATTATGTGCCTTTGAGGACTATTGAGCAACTCAGGGGGTCGGGGAGGTGCCACTATAACTGTGGTCACGGGCAGGGGGAGGTATGGTGTTGGGGGGTTAACAGGCCAGCTGATGAGAAGAGGGCCTAGACACCTTACAGCTATCCCCTCTTCTGGTTCTTCCCCCAACCTGATGGTTCCTGGCAGCCTTACCAGTCTGCCCTTGGGCCTGTTGGTGCTGCTGCTGAATGCCAGGTCGGCCCAAAATATAATCTCCCTCATCCATGATTTGATTGTGGATGAGGGGGCTGACCTGGTATGTATTACTGAGACCTGGGTGGGGGAACTGGGAGGGGTCACCCTCTCCCAGTTGTGCCCTCCTGGGTACTCAGTGCAGCACCAACACTGACTCGAGGGTCGGGGAGTGGGGGTTGCCATGGTCTATAGGAATTCAGTCTCCCTCTCTAGGCTTCCTGCTCATTCGAGTGCAGATCTTGAGAGTTTGTACCTTGTGTTGGGTACCCGGGACAGATTAGGGATTCTGTTGGTGTACCGCCCACCCCGCTGCCCATCAGACTCCCTTCCTGAGCTGACGGAGGTGGTCTCAGACTTTGAGGACCCCTAGGATGATGAGGACTTTTGAGGTGTTGAGGACCCCTAGGATGATAGTCCTGGGGGATCTCAACTTCTATGCTGAGGCCGCTGTATCTGGGGCAGCTCAGGACTTCATGGTCGCCATGACAACCATGGGGATGTCCCAACATGTCATCGGCCCAACGCATATAAAAGGACACACGCTTGATCTGGTTTTCTCGACTGGGCAGGAGGATGGTGATCTGAAAGTGGAGGAATTAACATCTGTCCCTTTGTCATGGTCAGATCACTTCCTGCTGAGGTTTAGACTCCTGGCGGCCTTCCCCCTCTGCAAGGGTGGGGGACCTATTAAAATGGTCCTCCGCTGGAGGCTAATGGATTCCGATGGATTCCAGAGGGCTCTGGGGGATTTTCCTGCTGGTGTGGCTGGTGCTCCTGTCGAAGCCCAGGTCGCTCTGTGGAATGCAGAGATGACTCAGGCGGTTGACACGATTGCGCCCAAGTGCCCTCTCCCTCTGAGCAGAGCCCGGCCAGCTCCTTGGTATACACCTGAGCTGAGGGCAATGAAGCAAGAGAGGAGACGGCTAGAACGCAGGTGGGGGACAACTCGTGCTGAGTCTGACCGAACACAGGTAAGAGCCCACTATCAAGCCTACTCTGTGGAGGTGAGGGTGGCAAAGAGACAGTTCTTTTCCACCAGCACTGCATCTTCTCAGTGTCGTCCAGCGGAGATTTTCCAAGTGGTTCATGGCCTGTTACATTCTGGGCCAGGGAGAGAGACGGTGGAACCCTCGGTGGCACGCTGTGATAAGTTTGCAAGGCACTTTGAAGATAAAGTTGCTCAGATTCGTCATGAATTGGACACCACGATTAATGCAGTTCCATTGGTAGAGGTGTTCAGAGCACCGTCTGGTCCAGTTTTATTGGATGAGTTTCAGTTACTGAGGCCTGAGGATGGGGACAAGGTGCTTGGCCAAGTCCGATGGACCACTTGTGTGCTTGACCCTTGCCCTTCATGACTTATTAAATCAAACAAGGAGGGGATGTCCAACTGGGTCCAGGAGGTTGTAAATTCCTCCTTGAGAGAGGGAGTGGTGCCTGCCACTTTAAAAGAGGCGGTATTTAGACCACTCCTGAAAAAGCCTAACCTGGACCCAGAGGATGTTAACAATTATAGGCCAGTGGCCAACATCCCCTTCCTGGGCAAGGTGCTTGAGCGGGTGATTGTAGGATAGCTCCAGGCACTGTTGAATGAAACGGATTATCTAGATCCATTTTAATTAGGCTTCAGGCCTGGTTTTGGAATGGAAACTGCCTTGGTCGCCCTGCGGGATGACCTCTGCCGGGAGAGGGACAGGGGGAGTGCAACCCTGTTGATTCTCCTGGACCTCTTAGCGGCTTTCGATACCATCGACCATGGTATCCTTCTGGATAGGTTGTCTGGGTTGGGAGTTGGAGGCACTGCACTGCAGTGGTTCCGCTCCTACTTGGAGGGCCGATTCCAGAAGGTGGTGCTGGGGGATTATTGCTCTGTGCCATTGCAATTGTGCCATGGGATTCCACAGGGCTCCATTTTATCCCCTATGCTGTTTAACATCTACATGAAACCGCTGGGGGAGGTTATCCGGAGGTGTGGGCTGAGGTGCCATCAATATGCGGATGACACCCAGCTCTACCTCTCTTTCTCATCAAACCCAGGTGAGGCAGTGGCTGTTCTGAATCAGTGCCTGGGCACGGTAATGGACTGGATGAGGGCCAATAAACTGAAACTCAATCCAGACAAGACGGAGGTACTGTTAGTGGGTGGTTCGTCTGCCCGGTGAGGTGATATTCAACCTGTTCTGGAGGGGGTTGCACTCCCCCAAAAGGATCAGGTTCGTAGTTTGGGGGTGCTCTTGGATCCAGAACTGTCACTTGAGGCACAGGTGAACTCAATGGCACGGAGCACCTTTTATCAGCTTAGGCTGGTATACCAACTACGCCCTCATCTGGACAGAGATAGCCTAGCTACAGTTATCCATGCTCTGATAAATTCTCCCAGGATTACTGCAATGCGTCATACGTGGGGCTGCCTTTGAAAACGGTCCGGAAACTTCAGCTGGTCCAAAATAGGGCGGCAAGATTGTTAACAGGGACTGGCCTGTGAGCTCATATTATGCCAGTACTTTTCCAGCTGCACTGGCTGCCAGTCCATTTCCGGGCCTGATTCAAAGTGCTGCTATTAACATTTAAAGCCCTTAACGGCTTGGGGCCAGGTTATCTGAAGGATCGCCTCCTCCCATATGTGCCTGCCCGGACCTTAAGATCATCATCAGCGGCCCTTCTCCATGAGCCCCTGCCAAAGGAAGTGAGGCGGGTGGCTACTAGGAGGAGGGCTTTTTCTGTTGTGGCACCCGGCTGTGGAATGAGTTCCCTAGTGAGGTTTGCTTTGCACCTACATTGTATTCCTTTCAGCGCCAGGTGAAGACCTTTTTATTTTCCCAGACATTTTAGCATTTTAGCTTTCTAAACTTTTATCTTTGCTGTTTTAAATCTGTATTTTAAACTCCTGCACTGCTGCTAGGTTTTATTGTGGTTGTATTGTTATATTGTGGTTTGAATGTTCTATATATTTTGAATTGTTTTATTGTGTGACGTTTGGTTTTAATTTTTGTGAACCGCCC
This sequence comes from Heloderma suspectum, assembly GCF_057233095.1. Classification (NCBI taxonomy): domain Eukaryota; kingdom Metazoa; phylum Chordata; class Lepidosauria; order Squamata; family Helodermatidae; genus Heloderma; species Heloderma suspectum. The sequence goes on along the minus strand of NC_139460.1, from coordinate 29,368,132 downwards.
AGAGAGCTTCGGCTATGGGGCGGTATAGAAATAAAAATAAATAAATAAATAAATAAATAAATGCATAGGATTCCAGCACAAGTTACTTTTGCAGGGAGGTTTGCACCTTTATGTTCTGCATGTTTACTCAGAAATAAGTCCTGAGTTGTGAGCATGGGACTGCAGGGTTAATACAGTGCCTACCCAATTCCGTCTAATGAATTGACTACCCTTTTAGCTCAGTCCTATGCATGTTTTGTCGTGTGTGTGGGGTGGGGTGGGTGGGTTGCATGAACTCTAGCTTCAGTGGTGAGGGAAAGGCACTTAGTACATGCTCAGAGTTTCTCCATAACTTAGTCCAAGTTTTGAAAACAGACTCATTGGCTGAATCCTGGTAAAGTCTTGGCACAAATGAAGTTAAGGGGAGGAAGCTACAATGAGAGCCTGTGCATAACAAGGAGGAGGTAGAGGAGAGTAGCACAAAAGAAGACATCTGTTTTTATGAAGAGTTGCTGGAGGATTGTAGGATGAGGAGGGATGGTTACATGGAGGGGAATAGAATTGGTAGGGGGAGAATGTAAATGCTCAGTGGTGAAAGAAAAGCATTCTGCATATGCTTAGAGGCACTTTATGTTTAAGAACATAAGAAAAGCTGCGCTGCATCAGACCAAGGTCCATCTAGTCCAGCATTCTGTTCACACATTGGCCAACCAGATGCCCACGGGAAACGCACAAGCAGGACATGAGTGCAGTAGCACCTTCTCACCCATGTTCCCCTGCTGCTAAAATTGGTGAAATGTAAATAAATTCTAGTAATTCTATATTTGCATGCATGTATATCCTTCAGGAACATTGCAGGTTTCTTGCCTGGGGGACACCTGTAATGACTGTGCATTTTCATACAAATTTACCAAAAAATTATTGGGGAAGGGGTGAAGGGAAGGGAAAGCAAATCACTCCCTCCCCAAATTGTAGAACTCTCCTTCCATATGAACTGCTGCACCTATCCTTCTAAAACTTTGCTGGTTTGTTACTTAGGGACACCTCTAGGCTGTCTGTAATTTTCAGAACAATGGTGCACAAGTAAAATAGGGATATAAATATGTCCTCTTTTGGAGACCTCAAAATGTCAAGGACACCCTTGCACAAAAACCCTTGTGGCTATCATTCTGAAATTTTGCAGACATGATTTCCTCTGATGGGGCAATGAATGCTGAAATTTTTATCCAATTCGTCCAAGTAATACAAATGTTATTGGAAGTTCCCTTTAAAAGGAAATAAAAAATATAAACCCTGCACCTATTTTTCTGAGATTGGGCAGGTGTAACCCTCTTCTAGGGGGCTACTATGCCTGAAATGATCATCCATTTCTGACCAAGAGAAAAAGGTTACACTTTTTTTTTCTAATTTCCCAGGGTAGTCAACAGGAAACATGAAGACTCATTTTTCTAAACCTTGATTCAGTTTTGGTGCTGAGCTGAAGTGGTCCGACTACAAATTGGCCCGAGCAGAAGCGGGATGTTTTCCAAAACACTGAATCAGGGTCTGAATTGAAGTGGGGCGGGTAGGTCAGTGCACACTTATGTATGTATGTAATCTATACACACACACAACCACACATACACACATATATATATTAGAGGTGCGCTTAGACTCGTGTGTGTGTGTGTGTGTGTGTATATATATATATATATATATACACGCAAATTTGTGTTATGGGCCTGTGCCCCGGATCTTTTAAGAATCTAGCAATACTCCTGCTCTCTGCACATTTAGCTCAGCAGAGTCATATTCTGTATGCGGGGCAAGTGAAAGTGACAAGGATATTTACAAGACGGGTATATGTCCCCTTCATGGATCACTGCCTTGTTGTGGCGAAGGGGCTTGCGTAACTAAGTGAAGCCATAAGCTATGCCGTACAGGGCCACCCAAGACGGACAGGTCATGGCTGAGAGTTCTGACAAAATGTGGTCCACTGGAGAAGGAAATGGCAACCCACTCCAGTATTCTTGCCAAGAAAACCCCATGGAACGTATCACAAGGCTAAAAGAGATGATGCCGGAAGATGAGCCCCTCAGGTCAGAAGGTGTCCAATATACTACTGGGGAAGAGCAGAGGGTATTTCCAAGTAACGCCAGAAAGAGTGAAGCGGCTGGGCCAAAGCCGAAAGGACACTCAGTTGTGGATGTGTCAGGTGGTGAAAAGAAAATCCGATGCTATAAAGAACAATATTGTTTAGGAACCTGGAATGTAAGATCAATGAATCAAGGTAAGCTGGAGGTGGTCAAACATGAGATGGCAAGATTGAACATCGACATCTTGGGAATCAGCGAACTAAAATGGACAGGCATGGGCGAATTTCATTCAGGTGGCCGTCATATCTTCTACTGTGGATAAGAATCCCTGAGAAGAAATGGAGTAGCACTCATAGTCAACAAAAGGGTGGGAAAAGCAGTACTGGGGTACAATCTTAAAAACGATAGAATGATCTCAGTACGAATCCAAGGCAAACCATTCAGCATCACAGTAATTCAAGTCTATGCCCCAACCACTGAGGCCGAAGAAGCTGAGGTTGATCGGTTCTATGAAGACCTACAACACCTTCTAGAACTAACACCAAAAAAAGATGTCCTCTTCATCATAGGGGATTGGAATGCTAAAGTAGGAAATCAAGAAAGCACCAGGATAACAGGCAAGCATGGCCTTGGTGTACAAAATGAAGCAGGACAAAGGCTAATCAAGTTTTGCCAAGAGAACACGCTGATCATAGCAAACACTCTTTTCCAACAGCACAAGAGGCGACTGTACACATGGACATCACCAGATGGTCAGTATCGAAATCTGATTGATTATGTCCTTTGCAGCCAAAGATGGAGAAGCTCTATAGAGTCAGTAAAAACAAGACCTGGAGCTGACTGTGGCTCAGATCATGAGCTTCTTGTTGCAAAATTTCGGCTTAAATTGAAGAATGTAGGGAAAACCACTAAACCATTCAGGTATGACCTCAATCATAGCCCTTATGAATATGCAGTGGAGGTGAGGAATAGATTTCAGGGATTAGACCTGATAGACAGAGTGCCTGACGAACTATGGACGGAGGTCCGTAACATTCTTCAGGAGGCAGCAACTCAATCCATCCCCAAGAAAAAGAAATGCAAGAAAGCCAAGTGGCTGTCTGAGGAGGCTTTACAAGTAGCTGAAGAAAGAAGGGAAGCGAAAAGCAAGGGAGAAAGGGGAAGATATATCCAACTGAATGCAGAGTTCCAGAGAATAGCAAGGAGAGACAAGAAGGCCTTCTTAAATGAACAATGTAAAGAAATTGAGGAAAACAATAGAATGGAAAAGACTAGAGATCTTTTCAAGAAAATTGGAGATCTCAAGAGAACGTTTTGTGCAAAGACAGGCATGATAAAGGACAAAGAAGGCAGGGACCTAACAGAAGCAGATGAGATTAAGAAGAGGTGGCAAGAATACACAGAAGAACTATACAGGAAAGATCTTAATGTCCCTGATAGCCATGATAGTGCGGCCACTGAACTTGAGCCGGACATCCTCGAGAGTGAAGTCAAGTGGGCCTTAGGAAGCATTACTAACAACAAAGCTAGCGGAGAGGACAGCATTCCAGCTGAGCTATTTAAAATCCTAAAAGATGATGCTGTTAAAGTGCTGCACTCAATATGCCAACAAATCTGGAACACTCAACAGTGGCCACAAGACTGGAAAAGGTCAGTTTACATTCCAATTCCAAAGAAGGGCAACGCCAAAGAGTGTTCAAACTACCACACAATTGCGCTCATTTCACATGCCAGCAAGGTGATGCTCAAAATCATACAAGCTAGGCTTCAGCAGTATGCGAACCAAGAACTACCGGAAGTACAAGCTGGGTTTCGAAGAGGCAGAGGAACTAGAGATCAAATCGCCAATGTTCGCTGGATCATGGAGAAACCAAGAGAATTCCAGAAAAATTTCTATTCTGCTTCATTGACTACGCTAAAGCCTTTGATTGTGTGGATCACAACAAACTGTGGCAAATTCTTAAAGTGATGGGAGTACCAGACCACCTTACCTGTCTCCTGAGAAACCTGTACAAGGGTCAAGAAGCAACAGTAAGAACCAGACATGGAACAACCGATTGGTTCAAAATTGGGAAAGGAGTACGACAAGGATGCATATTGTCACCCTGCTTATTTAACTTATATGCAGAGTACATCATGAGAAACGCCGGGTTGGATGAATCACAGGTCGGAATTAAGATTGCTGGGAGAATTATCAACAACCTCCGATATGCAGACGATACCACCCTAATGGCAGAAAGCGAAGAGGATCTCAAGAGCCTCTTGTTGAGGGTGAAAGAGGAGAGTGCAAAAGCTGGTTTGAAACTCAACATTAAAAAAACGAAGATCATGGCATCTGGCCCCATCACTTCCTGGCATATGGAAGGGGAAGAAATGGAAGCAGTGACAGATTTTACTTTCTTGGGCTCCAAGATCACCGCAGACGGTGACTGTAGCCATGAAATTAAAAGACGCTTGCTCCTTGGGAGGAAAGCTATGGCAAACCTAGACAGCATAGTAAGAAGCAGAGACATCACCTTGCCGACAAAGGTCCGTCTAATCAAAGCTATGGTTTTCCCAGTAGTAACGTATGGCTGTGAGAGCTGGACTATAAGGAAGGCTGAGCGCCGAAGAATTGATGCTTTCAAACTGTGGTGCTGGAGAAGACTCTTATGAGTCCCCTGGACTGCAAGGAGGTCAAATCAGTCGATCCTAAAGGAAATCAACCCTGAGTGCTCATTGGAAGGACAGATACTGAAGCTGAAGCTGAAATATTTTGGCCACCTAATGCGAAGAGAAAACTCTCTGGAAAAGACCCTGATGCTGGGAAAGATGGAAGGCAAAAGGAGAAGGGGACGGCAGAGGATGAGATGGCTAGATAGCATTACCGATGCAATGAATATGAACTTGAGCACACTCCGGGAGAGAGCGGAGGACAGGAAGGCCTGGCGTGCTATGGTCCATGGGGTCACAAAGAGTCGGACATGACTGAATGACTGAACAACAAATATGCCTCTGCGGGGCTACATAGCAGACAGGTGGCCCTGTGATGACGCACAGTTGCAATGACTGGCAATATATTTTTTAAAAAAATTACAATGTTTTGCCAAATTTCAAGGCTCCCCCCCCCCAATTGGACAAATAACAGTTCGTGTGAGGCTGCCTTTTTTCAAATAACAACATGCTTGAAGCTGCCTTTTGTGCAAATTGCCGCCATTTTTAAACAACCGAAATTTGTGAATTGGCTCAATCCGCCACAGAATGAGCCAGGGCCAGCAGAGGGAAATGGAATGAAATCTGGGAGGATGAGGTGGGAGAAATCTGTCAAGCTCCACCCCACAAATGATGTCCTCTGCCATCCCTATGTGGCCCTCCAGATGTTTTGGTCTACCACTCCCATGATCCTTTACCATTGACTGTGCTTGCTAGGGGTGATGGGAGTGATATGCAAAATATTGGAAGGGCCACAAGTTGCCCACTCTTGTGCTAAAAACAGCACAAACACCTTCATGGACATGAAAATTAAGCTGAGGCTGATGGCTTTAGTCTCTAATGTCTAATTAGACTCACAAGTTTTATAGCTACACACAGAAGACCACATATTCTATTGTGGTAATACATGAAATCCAGATCATCATCTTTATTTTCATATTTATATCTTAAGGCACAATCCTATGCATGTTTAGATAGAGAAAAGATCTACAACTTGCTGTCTGGAGGGCAGTTGTAGGCCTTTTCTGTGTCTAAACCTGCATAGGATTGTGCCTTTAATCACGCTTCCTGCCTGATGGCACTTGCTTTTTCCTGAAACAGCCCACTGGTCCTCATAGCCCACTAGCCCAGGATTGTCTATTCTGATTGGTGGTAACTCTCTGGCTTCACAGGTATAGGTCTTTCCCCATCACCTGCTACTTCATCCTTTATCATTTGGACATTCCTGGGGTTTAACGTGGGACTTCAGGCAGGCAAAGCAGGGGTGCCACCACTGAGCAGCTGTGTCCGCTCCTAATTTACAGTAAGACAGGCAAAGCTACAAAAGTTGATCATCACAGCAGTATTTGAAACAACTGTTTTAAAAACTGAACAAGGGGCAGCATCAAATGATAACATGTGGTCAGGAGACAAATACCATCTGTTGGCATAATCTCAGTAATTGCTAATCTCAGTAATCGCTAATTTAAGCCTACTCAGAAGTAAGCAGGACAAGGCTTCTGCAGGTCAACTCAGAAGTAAGCAGGACTGAATCACTCAGTAGCAGGTTCAGATAGAATCCTAAATACCAAGCCTCTGCATGCCTACGTACAAGCAAGCAGCTGTCCTGCCTGCAAAACGAACACCTCAGTCCTGTGCAGCAGCTCTCCTGCTTGTAAAATGCACAGTTCAAAAGTCTTTGCAACTGCTTGCCTCTTTGCAGGGTATTTAAAGGTTAATTGCCTTTAAATACCTTCTTATCTCCAACCAGTGATTGGAGGTAACAGCAAAAGAAGCTTGTGGGCTGGATGGGAAACTCCTGGGGGCCACATCTGGCCTGCAGGCTGCCCATCCTTGCTGCGTAGTAAGGGTAAGGCATCTGCCAGGGCTGCTGTATTGGTTAAGCAGCAGTGACAAACAGCCCATGTCAAACGGTGCCCTTGATTTGTGCATAATTACCCAGGTGCTCTGGCAACTTTGGTGTACTGTTCAAAACAGGCCAGAAGTGTGTATTAAAATTCATCCCAGGCTCTTGAAACTCTCTGAGCTTTAGGAATTTGTCCTTGTGTGTCCTATAACCTTTTGTCAAGCTGAGTTCTCACACTCTCCTTGTGTTAATAATGTTGGCATGTCTGGAGAACACGTCAGGGCAGAATGGGAGAGGGTGCCATTGCTTGGGGAATCGTCTGCCCATCCTTACTCATAGTTTGATGCAGAATATGGAACAGATGGGGGAGCAAGGGAGCAGAAACCTTCTGTCAGAGGGGATTCTCCTCTTTTCAAGCTTGTATTCCAAGTACTCGAGGGTTGAGATGCTGCGAGTGAGTGCAGGTGCTTTCAGATGAAGCATTTATCATGTAGTCGCCCTGCCGCAAACCCTGGATTTTACTAGGGGTCCAGACAACATCATGTTCCATTTGTCACCCTCCTATGTTTCCCCACCATTTCTTCCATTTTTTTCTTACTACAAAACATCTGTTAAGGAAGGAAAGATAGACTAGTTGCACAATGCCTTTTGATTGGTAGCACTAGTACCTGTCCATCTGGAAGCAGTGTGTGTGTGTGTGTGTGTGTGTGTGTACGGTCTTTAGTACCTTGTTTATTCCCTTTATCTCCTCCCCTTCCTCTGTTCAGCTTCCCCTCTTTGCCTCCTGCCTGGAATTCTTGCCTGGTGCAAACTCCCTTATTAAATAAGCTGCAAGCATTTGCCACCATTTGGAATCTTCAACAGTTAATGATTTTTAGAAAAAGGCTGCTTGCCTAGGAGGCACTGTACACTTTTGTTTGCAAAGATGGGTCTGCGGAATGGTGGGGGTGCTGTAAGTAGGGGTGAAATGGTGATGGGGGGGTGCTTAATCCTTCCTGAACCTGCTGCTTTTTAATGTTTTCCTCCAAGAACATGCTTACCCTGCAGCTGGGTTTTCCAGATCACCAAGTCAAAATGAGAGAAGGGTTAAAGCACCCTTGCCTGACGTTACCTCCTCTGCAAATTGTATCACCTGCATACACCTTCCTCCTGCTGCTTTGCATTGAAGATGTGGAAGCTGGGGTTCCCAGGTCTGTTTTGCCACTGTTTGCCACTGGAATTAGCATTAGCACTGAATCTCCCCGGGGTAATTCTCCTATCTGTGATATTCTTTCTTGCTGTTCCATAGGTCGTGCGTGGAAAATCTCTTTCTGCCTGAGAGCTGAATTCAATTTTGGAGAAGTTCTCAGGGGTCGCATTCCAGTGATGGGCGAGGCCAAAACACCCAAAATACCAGCATATTTTAACTTGCTGGAAACCTCCCCTTAGGAGTGACATTTCAGGCTGTTAGAATGGGAAAATAAATTACGGAAAACCACTGAATGATGAATGGTCAAGGAAATGGGGTGTGGCCAGGGAAAGAGGGCATGGCTATCTGGGATTTGGCCTTTGGACTTGAGGTTCGCCCCCCTTGGTTTACAGAATGCTATGAAGAGAGAGAGGGAGAAGAGGTCTAAAGAAAGCAGAATGCCAGCTGAGTGTGTGAGTCTATCAGTTAAGTCTATGGTTGAGAGCAGTGGAGACATACAATGATTCTGTGTCAGTCAGGGGAAAATAGTGGGAGGAGGAAGAGAAGGAATTGACCTGTTCAAGCCCCTGGCACCTTATAGTTCCAGCTGGGGTTGGGGGATTATGTGTAATGTGGTAAAAATACCCCTTCCCCCTGCATTATTATGATACTTTCCAGAATGTTATAGCAAAAAAAAAAAAGGGTCTGGGGAAAGGAAAGGACTGAATACACTGCAACATTATATTACAGGCCCCAGTTGTCATCTATGAATGTTAAATAGCACCAATCCCAATGTCGATCCTTTAGGGACCCCACCGTGGCAACTGATAATTCATTACTACCTTCTGAGTCCTGTTCTTTAAGCCGTTACCAATTAATAAGAGGACCTGTTTCTCTGTCCCGTGTCTGATACGTTACACATAGCCTTTGGTGGGAACTTTCTCAAAAGCTCTTTAGAGTGCAATTTTATGCATGTTTAGACAGAAAAAAGTCTTACACCTCCCAGCATGGCTGGGCAATGTGGGAGTTGTAGAGCTTATTTCTGTCAAAACATGCATAGGATTACACCTTTAGAAGTCCAAGATTACTGGATCACTCCCAACTGTTTTTGGCACTCTTGAAAGAATTCTAAATGTTGGATGTGGCTGGACTTAACTTTTGCAGAAACCATGCTGATTCTTTCTCAGGAAGGCCTGTTCTTCTAAATATCTGCTAAGTCTAGATGGCTTATTCTTCATTTTGCTGTCATACACTAGTTTTATGTTTCTTTCTAGTTACAGGGATGTTGAAAAGAACTTCCACAATATCTCTAACCGATGCTCCTACGCAGACCACTCTGGCAATGACGAAACTGAAGATGTCTCAGGAATTCTCCAGTGTACAGCAAATATACTCGGTACTGTGTACTTTTGTGTCATGTCCTCTTACTAGCTGGAGATGTTTTCTGAGTTTTCTTTCTTGTTTTATCTGTGAAGGCCCATTCTGCAGACATTGGCTTGTAGCTGGCATCATCAGTGTGTGGTAGTGTCAAGGTTGCTTCTGTGCATATAAGAATTGCTTTGTTGGATCAGCTCAGTTCCATCTAGCCCAGCATTCTGTTTCCTGCAGGGGTCAGCTAGATACCTTAGGAAGTAGGGCATGAAGGTGACAGATATATTGTACCACTGTACATTGAATATTTGACTCCACTTTGACTCCGCTTTGACCAAAATATTTGACTCCACTGATAAAATCCAGTTTGTTAGTACACTGACCATGGGGCCCCGGAGCACACATACACAGCTTCACTCAAGAAGGGACAGTTGGAAGATGCTATCTGTGCATTCCTTATTATGCACATGGTTTATTCCATCACCTTGCAGAGATGCAACAGACCCTCTTTATCCTTTGGAGCCCCTATGGGTCAGGACATAGATGCACTCTCTGCTTCTTGTTATTGGTGAGTTGCCAAGCCATGGGTTAATCTTTTAGTTACTTTAAAGCAATCCACCTCTTGTAAATGGGGTGTTGCAGTGTGGTGTTGATTGGCCAGATGTTGTGGGGCAGTGTGTGTGTGAAAGAGAGTTCCAAAATGTAACTTCAACCCCAGTCTGGAACAGTCATACTCTTAACAGTGCAGTCATAACCAGGCCTAACGGGAAGTAAGTCCCATGGAGGTCAGTGGGGCTTACTCCTGTGAGGCTAGGATTGCAGGCTAGGATGCCCTAGGTGAATTACATTGTTTCTCCAAGGTTAAATATTCCCAGATAGGAAAGATGGGATTCTGCTGGGTATGGACTGTAATAAGCTCACCCCACCCCCATCCTGACTGTGTTTTGTACCTCCTTGTGAAATCCCTACTGCTTGATTAAGTAAAGTCCCTTTTTAAGTAAAGTCCCTCTTGATTGGTGCCTAGAGCAGGCCTTTCTCTCCCATACTTCCCTCTTCTTCCTCCTCTTTGAGTGTGGCTGTTTCTTCCCTTTGCCAAGCACACCTTCGTGGCCTTTGGCTTCATTCTTTCTCATTGACTCTGCCCCAGCGACCATGCCCTTACCCATAAGCCTTTCTTCTCCTGATTTGGACAATTCCTGCTCTTTAAATTTCCCATCTAGCAACAAGGCTCCTTTTTTTACATAATCACACCCACTTAACATGCACCTGTATTAGTGTGAGAGTCACTTTCTCTAGGGTTGCCCTTACGCCAGCTGGAGCATGGAAGGCTCCTGAAACGTGGTTCTTCCTGCTGGTGTATTTAGATCACAGCCAGGCAATGAAGCAGGAACTTCAGCCACGCAAGTGCCATTGAAAGGCACTTGTAGGAGAAGATCAAAATGGATTTTATACTAAGTTCCCCATTAATTTTTCTAGGGCAGCCTTCCCCAACTTAGTGCCCTCCAGAAATTTTGGACCACAACTCCCAAAATTCCTCACCATTAGTTATGCTGGCTGGGGCTGATGGGAGTTAAATTTCTAAACGTATGGAGGGTCCCAGGATACGGAAAGCTGCTCTAGGGCACATCGGAGAGACATTCCTGGTGGATTGCTTATTTAGTGCCTTTCCAGCAATTTGCAAGCTGCTTGAACACTTCTTCCATTTTACTTCATGATTCTCGCACTTTAACTTCATAGTGTGTTGAAAGCTGTGCAAGGAAATTCTCACTGTTTGCAAATATTATAGGAGCCCCTTTGCCTCCTACCTCTTGCATATGCGTTTTTAAGTGAGTGAATTCATGGCCAAATAAGCAGGGCTTCCCCACTGCACTGCGGTCATGTCTTGCAATGGTAATTGAAGCTTTCAGTAATTGACCTATTTTGTGCCTTGGCAGAAAATTTGGCAATTTTGCCCATGGGTAGAATGTAGATGGCTATGATGCTTGCTGGAAAAAAAAATAATGGGACTCTCTGGTGGGTCCAACTGAATATGTCCTTTGCATATGTGCATCCTCTCTCTCTCTCTCTCTCTCTCTCACACACACACACACACACACACACGGTGTCCAACCTCCAACTACATAGTGCTTCATAGCTTGCAATGGGAGCCCAGCCCATAGACAAGCCCCAGATCATGTTAAAGGAAAGTTGAGACATAAATATTTTAAATAAATAAGTAACAGTGGTGTAGAAGTAAACAATGGTTCATAAATCAGGAGACGGGCTCATGAATGAATGCTTCCTCCCCTCCCCGCAGTGACTTTCCCTTTCTGGTGTTAACCCCAGTTTCACATCACATGTTCACTGACACAAACCTGGGGTTCCCTTGTAAATTGGAGACTGTAGTCATGGTTTGAAGTGGGGTTTCAAACTGTGGTAATAAGGGAATCTGGATTACCTTAACCATAGTTTACGTCAGAGCACATGTAATGTGAAGTCATGCTTAATGCTATAAAGCAGGGCTGTTGAACTTCTTTCAGCCCAAGGTCCAAATTACATTTCAGAGGAGCTCTCGGGGGCCACATTCCAGTGGTGGGTGGGGCCAAAGATATAAGGGGTGTGGCCAAAATACCAGCATTTGGGGGGAATAACGTTCTTACTGCCAGTAACTAAACCTTAAAAAAAGGTAAAGGTAAAGGTGTCCCCAACCAGTCGTGTCCGACTCTAGGGTGTGGTGCTCATCTCCATTTCTAAGCCGAAGAGCAAGCGCTGTCCGAAGACGCTTCCGTGGTCATGTGGCCGGCATGACTGAACACCGAGGTGCACGGAACGCTGTTACCTTTCCCGCCGAGGCGGTACCTATTTATCTACTTGCAATTTCTTGCTTTCGAACTGCTAGGTTGGCAGAAGCTGGGACTGAAGACGGGAGCTCACTCCGTCACGTGGCACTCGGGTCTCGAACTGCTGTCCTGCTGACCTTCCGGTCTACAGTTCAGCATCTTAACCACTAAGCCACTGCGGCCCTTAACTAAACCTTAGGGCATTTCAACCTTTCAGAATGGGTGGGTGGAGGACTTCACAAAAGCCAGAAAACCACCAAATGACTGGTGGTTAGGGGAAAGGGGATGGGGTCAGGGGAAGGGGTGTGGCCATCCGCAGAACCCTGGAAGGCCAGATTGAGACCCCAGGTGGGCCAGATTTGGCCCACAGGCCTGAGGTTGTGCACCCTGCTATAAAGGCTCAAATCCTGTGCACACTTACTTGAGGCTCAGCCCCATTGAACTCAGAGGAATTTGTATCTGAGGCAAAGTGCATAGGGACAGTCTGCCTGTCTGCAATCCTAAACAGATAAACTTGGAATTAAATCCTGTTGAAATTAAGAGGATATACTTCTGAGTAATCACGGTGCAGGCTCTAAAGACTTAGCTGTTGCTGTTACTTTGTACTTATCCTTGCTGCTGGTTTTCTTTGGCATCTCCTGTCCTGCACGTTCTGTTGATGTGTGAGTAATTAGGCTTGGACAGCAAGATTCCTGTATGTACTATTTATGAAATGTATAACCCTTCTTTCCACCAATATAGTCTCCAAGCCTTTCAAGTACTATTAAAAGTGTTAAACCATTCTTAAAAATACCCATAAAACAGATCAAGTCACACAACCTAAAAAACAGAAGCTACCTTTAAAAAAAAAATTGAAGCAGATAAACCATATTAATTATTCGCTCAGGTGAATAGGATGAACTTTAGCTGGAGATCTAAAGCTAATAATGATGATTGCAGCAGAACATGTCTGGAGAGAAGAAGGAGTTCTATCACTGGGAGGCCACCACAGAAAAGACCTTAACCCCGGTAGCCACCCAGCAAAGGGCCTGTGATGACATCCTCAACTGATGGGAAAGTTTGTATAGGTGAAGGTAGTGTAAACCACAGCCTGTTGCCCAAACATGTGGCCACAGGGGATTCTTAAACTAGAGCCAATGCCTTTCCAGAGATAGCTTTCCTTCTTACTCATGTCAAGTTCCACCCACACCATGCAGTGATGTCAGAGCTATCAATCTTGCATATTCGTGGAAGCAAACCTTCTCGCTTTTCCTGGCCTGCAGATGTCCGAACTAAAGCAGGTGTGGACAGTGTTCAACGTGAAAAGTAGTAGGACTGGCGTGGCCCACGCTTTTCCATTTTTCAAACCATCAGCAGCTCCTGCATCTTTGATTATCGCAAAATCCCCACATCCCACAACGAATGCTTTTAAAATACAGTAGGTTGCAGAGCTGACCCAAGATATTTTGCTGCCTGAGGCAATAAACAGGATGGTGCCCCTTCCCATTCCACGCACAAAAGCTGACTGGAATGGTCATTAAATCTTTCTCCAACACCGGTGATGGGATGATGTTTTCCACTGCACCCGAAGGCATCAGGGGAGCTTAGGGGTTACAGGGCAGGCCTTGTGGCACGCAGTTCTCTCTTCCAGCACCTCCCAGCATTGTCACCTGAGGGAACTGCCTCACTCTGCCTAATGGTAGGGCCGGCCCTGCCAGGTTATATCCAGACTAAGTTATTTACTCTTAGTTCTCCTTGGCTTAGCTCGGTTCACATCTGTGCATGAAAGATGCAGCGTCCTTGAGGGAAGCTGAGCTCTTGATAAAGGAAGGTGCCTCAGACGGTTTCCCATCTAGTATTGCCTACTGTGAATGCTGGGATTTCACGAGGATCTTAAACAGAGGTTTTTCCTGTCACCTGCTACCTAATGCTTTTAACTGGAAATGTCAGGAATTGAATCAGGGACCTTCTGCACAAACAAGCCTGCATTCTACCATTATGCTATGGTCGTTCTTCAGGGGTGCCATTCAGTGGAGAAAGGGAAGCTGCTGCCTCCATTTTTCAGACCATCAGGATTTCTTGCTTCTTTGATTATCACAAAGTCTAAGAATCCCACAATGAATGCTTTGAAAATATGCTCAGCTGGATCCAGACTAAATTAGTGAGAAGATAACAATTTGGATCCAGCTCACTGTTGGTTTTTTTGGTTTTTTTTTTTTTGCAATTTAGGGCACAGTCCTATCATATTTGGACAGAAAAAAAGTCCTACAACTCCCAGCATGGCTGGGGAATGCTGGGAGTTGTAGGACTTTTTTTTCTGTCCAAACATGCATAGAATTGCATGCTTAGTCTTGAGTATATTCATTGCTGTGGATTTTCTGGAAAATTTTTGAATTGGAAACTTTTGCAATGCTCTAAACTGATTGGGTCCTGATTTAGCAGGTTTTACATATTTAGTAAACAAGCTAAAAAATAAAAGGTAAAGAAAAGTATATCATATTAATTTTGCAGATTGTATAAACATCTCTAATTCCCCCCTCCTCCAGTAAATCAAAAATATTAATTTACATAATATTTATTTAAAATATGTATTAGGAAAAAATAAATTAAATGCACTTAGGGTGCAGTCCTAGGTACCAGGGGTTGGCAACTTGTGGCCCTCCAGATTTTGTTGGATTACAGATCCCATCATCCTTCACCATTGGATATGTTGGCTAAGGCTGATGGGAAATGCAGTCCAACAACATCTGGAAGGCCACAAGTTGTCCACTCTTGCGGTACATATTTCCTTGGGAGTAAGCCCCACTGAACTCAGCAGGACTTACTTCTGAGTAGACATATACTGGATTGCTCTGTCAAGGTGGTTTAAATGTTGTTTTCAAACAAATCCGAAGCTTTAGTTGGAGATGATTTTTATTGGAATGCTGGTAAATATTTTAAGACAGCACAACTGAGTAGCACAAACTTTCATACATCGTGTAGACGTTAAGAAAGAAAATAGCGACACTGAAAGTGTTAATATGCCAACTTTGGCATGTCCAAAGAACTGTGCATTTTCATTGCATGCTAGGGACAGTCACTGGTAAGAGGTTAATTACAACTTTGAAACTGCCGAGTTTGATTAGCACGGTATCCATCCATAATGTTACTAATTTTTTGTGTGGAAACATTTCCTTTTTAGAAATGGAAAAATTTCTGCCCCACATCACTGAACATATTAAAGTTCAGGCCTTTGAACTTTGCCATGACTGACTTCTGCTCGGTCTTCTTTGCTCCCTCCTCCTCCACGAATGGTGTCTCTGACGTCAATGCTCATATGCCCCATTTCACACCCCCTTGACAGCTTTCCTTAAAAGCTAGTGATATTTGGAAGCCGTTTCTTTCTTCCTGCCCCTGGATATCCTTGTTAGTGAAAGAAGACTGGCAACGGGTGGGAGTGGGAAGGATGGTCTCCATGGAGATTGGGCCTTTGGAAAAATCTTCCCAGCATTCCTTGCCCCAGTAGGCAAGAGGCCGCCTTGAACACTTGCAAATGTCAAAGGTATTGCTGCAAATAGATCTGGTGGTTCTTAGAAAAGTCATTTTTCCTTGTTACTCTTTCCCCTCTTGATGCTGTTGAGCATAGAAGAAACTGTTTACCTGAAGAGATAATTGTGATTGAAGGGTGAAAGGCTTAAAAGTGCCACTCCTCTGAAAGGGTAGGAAAGTGCAGATGATTAGCAGTCATCTTAAAATAGATGGTCTGTAAGCAGCCACCTTTAAGGTAATAGTTTACCCGAGCAAGACAACATTTGGTGCAAGTTGTCATTTGGCCGATCGTTCAGCAATCTCAGCTCTCAGTAGTGACCTTTTTACTGATGAAATCATGAGATTTTGTGATGAGAGCTTGAAAAGGATGACGACGTGTGTCTCTGTGTGCGTGTTTTAAAAAGAAATTGTACAGCTTGCAGGCACTGTCGTCTTTCTAATAACAATTATACCGGCATGTCTTTCAGGTAGATTGTGGGCAGTGTGAAAGGCGTTCTCGCTTTTCTGAACATTACAGTGGTGGGTGGGGGGAGGCAGGGGCATTTGGTTTCCCTTGTTAGTTCTCTAGCGATTGGCACAAAACTGTAGGGCAACGGTAGGTCTGCTCACCGTCAACCAGGGCGCAGCACTTTTTCAGCCCTGAGGGTCACATCTGGTGTTGGCAGGGGTCCTGGGGGCCGCACACATGCATGCGCGTGTGCGCACACACTTACTGAGATGGCAAGACTTTAACCTTTCCCCTCATTGCAGTGATAGCTGCAGGATTGCTGGGCTGGGCTGGGAGGTTAAATCCTCCTCTTCTCTCCAAAGACCCGACTGGCAGTGCTGCTTCCGCGTTGCCATTCACATTGAGGAAAGACCGGTGCTGGCTGCTTTGGGTCACTGGGGGAGAGGAAGGGGACTTAGCCTCCTCGCACTTCCCCAGCAACCCTGGCCAGCAGAGCTGCTGCTGCTGCATCACAATTAGCATTGCAGAAACAGCGATGCTCTTGCCTCGTTCTCCCCTCCCAGCAACCCTGACTGCTTTAACCTCCCCCTCACACACACACACACACACACATACCCCGTGACTGGACCAGCAGTACTCCCATGTGCCATCAGAGCATGGAAACAGCGATGCTGGCTGCTTATGTGTAGGTGGGAACCTGGCGGTGGTGACAGGGGGCATCGGGGCCACGCTCCAGGCCTCTGAGGTGTGCATTACTGGTGTAGACTGTAGACTTAGATTGGCAGCTGGACGCCCCAAGGCCCAATCTGGCCATTTAGGGGAAGTGTCTGACTCCCCAATTGCTAGCTTAGATCCTAAAGCGTATGTTACTTTAAAGACATAGCTAACACCTATATCTTTTTTCTTTCTTTTTTTTACTCTAATGTAAGAGTAAAGTCCCCAACCCAGATTGAGAGCCTAGCTTTGGGGAGGGGGAGGGGATCTCCCCCGCCCAGTGCTCCAGTTCCAATCTGGTTTGGGGGCCCCATGCCTGCAATTTGTATTGCCAAATAGTGATCCATTAAAGCAAATAGAGATAGAGGTTAAAGCGCCCTTATGCCTCATGCAAGGGTATTGGTCTGGATTTATGGGTTCGGAGTAGGGAGTTGCAGCCTTTGCCCTCTACCCTTAATTCCATTGGCAGTGTTTCCAAGAAATGTAAGTGCTGTATTCCGTCAGAAGTGGCAATAAGCTAGATCAGTCTTGCCAAATTTGTCTTACCAACTCACCAAATTGATGCCCATTCGCCTCCTGCCTCTCTTCCCCCCAACATCACTGCCATGCGATGGTCCCAGGCATGGTCTGAAGGCACATGAGACAGCTACCTTGCTGAAACTAAGCAGGTCTTGGTCTGGTCAGGGCTTGCAGGGGAGACCACTGGGGACCACATGTAGCCACCTTGAGTTCCACGATGGAAGAAAGGTGGGATATAAATGAAATAAAAATAAATAAATAAAGTGACAGCGATGTCATACTGACATGTCTCTTCATTTGATGTGCAGGCTTGAAGTTTGAAGAGCTGCAAGAGAAATTTGGGGCGGAATTCTTCAACATCTGCTTCGACGAGAATGAGCGAGTTCTCCGAGCGGTGGGGGGCACCTTGCAAGATTTCTTCAATGGCTTCGATGCTTTGCTAGAGCACATCAGGACTTCGTTTGGAAGGCAGGCCACTTCAGAGTCCCCTTCTTTCCTATGCAAAGAGCTCCCTGAAGGCAACCTGGTGCTCCACTACTTCCACCCTCATCAGATAGTTGGTTTTGCCATGATGGGTATGGTGAAGGCAGCGGCGAGGAAGATCTACCAGCTGGAAGTCGAAGTGGAACAGATTGCAAATGAGAAACTGTGTCCCGAGGACTCGAACCCAGGCAACTGCAGTTGTCTCACTTTTCTTATCAAAGAGCACGAAAATGCAAATATCACAAAAGCACTTCCTCTCGGGACCTCCCAGTCCCCCTCAGACCTGAGGATCAGCATCAGCACCTTCTGCCGAGCCTTCCCCTTCCATCTGATGTTTGATCCCAGCATGCTGGTGCTGCAGCTTGGGGAAGGACTCAGGAAGCAACTCCGTTGCGAAGCTCACAAGATGCTGAAATTCCAAGACTGCTTCGAGATCGTTTCTCCAAAGATCGGGGCCACGTTCGAACGAGTCCTCCTGAGACTGTCTACGCCCTTTGTGATCCGAACCCGACTTGAAGCCTCTGGATCTGAAAATAAAGATAAGGTAAGAATGTTCATTTAGTCTTGTAAAAGAGGGATGGTAGTGCATGGGTGTATGAATAACCTAGCGATGAAATTGGAGAGAAAACAGCTTGTTAAGGGCCAGACTAGATAAAATACTTTCCATGATCAGATCTTCCACTTTAAATAAACAAACCAGTGCAACTGGGGCAGGGCTAAATTAGATCAGGGTCACAGTGCTGGAGGAGAAGGGGTTAACACATTTCCTTGCCCTGGCTTCCTGGTCTAATGCCCTCCTCCCCCTTCCACTGCCACACTTGCCATTTTCTCTATGGGAAAAATGCACAGGTCCAAAGTGGCAAATAGCAGCTTAAGGGAGGCAGATGGGGACCCTCACCACCCCCAGCACTGCTCCCCCAGTCTGATTCACCCTCTTGCATAGCTGGCTTTAGTTAAAAACAAAGCAAAGCATGAGAGCGTCTGATCACTGATTTCTCAGCATCCTGTCTAGTTTGGTCACAAGTATAGATTTATTTAATGCTCATTTAAGTATCTAAGCTACAAGTGGTACTGGTGCAGCAGCATTAGCTGATGAAAGGTGCTTTATGCCCCTGAGGCCACTTGAGCCACGAAGGAGAGAGCTGGATCTAACAGCACCCCCAGATTATGAACCCAATCCTTCAGGGAGAGAGCAAACCTAGCCAGAACAGGCCAAGCATCATCACTCAGCACAAGTGAAAACCTGCTGACAGCATTTCTGTCTTATCAGGGGCCAAGCAATAGACCTCCACACCAGATGTTGGAAAGCAGGTAGAAATAGATCTATTTATTTATGTACAGTATTTGTATACCACTCCACATCCAAAGACTTCAGAAGCAGTGAACAGCAAACAGGGTAAAGAGTAAAAACACCATGTTCAAATAATTTTTTTTTTTAAATAGAGTTCTTATAAAACCAAGATGAATAAACTGTGGCTGGTCACTCAAGGAAGGCTTCCTGAAATAGCAATGTTTTCAGGAGGTGCTGAAAGCAACACAACGTTGGTGCCTGCCTGACCTCCAAAGGCAGCGGATTCCATAGGAAGGGGGCCACCACACTGAAGGCTCTTTTCCTTGTGAACTCCAGTCGGGCCATAGGTCCACGTGGAACCACCAGGAACATGCCTTCTGATGACCTCGGTGACTGGGGAAGGTTGGTAAGGGAAATAGAAGCACAGGGCTCTCCAAGATATACCATGATCAGTTGTATCAATAGTTGCTGAGAGGCTCAAGAGAATGAGCCTTTTGGTCTAAGCAGGACTAAATTTGAATTCTATCCGTTTTCTCCGGAATATCTTTTTCAATTAGTACCTGCTTGATCTTGTTAAACTAGGCAATGTGGCACCCATGGGCAGCACTGCACCCTCAGACACTGGTGGTCTTGGCACTCACTGTGGTGCCCTACCCTTCCCACTTTTTATTTTTATTTTTCTAAAACAACACAGTTTCTTATTAGCAGCTGGGATTGCTTCACCGCAAAGTGAGGGCCTCTAGCTGCTCTCATCTTCTTTTCCCATGAATGCCCCTGAGGCTCAGACATCCTTCAGAAATGAAGATGGCAGGTGGCTGCAGGCCAATGCTTTCATCTTCAGTGTGCCCATTTTGTGATGGTGCCCAGGACAGTTTCTCAGATGGCCCCAAAGTGTGGCCTATCCCAGAACTAAGACAGGCCACACAACCAGAACTTCAAGTTTTTTGTATCAGCCTGGGCACTGTGTTCCACCATTAGCAAGCCCAGGTCGTGGTGCTCAGGAGGACAGAACTGGCCCTGTCATGTCTGTATTAATCTGCGTTCCTGATCTTGTCAGGATCCGTACCAGAATAGATTCAGGATAAGCCAAAGTGAGACAAAGTCACTTTAGTTTAACAATGTACTGATTACACATGTGATAGTAAATGGATGCAGAAATAAAGCAAGGCAAAGAACCTCACACATCCCTTGTGCTGACTGGAGCTGTTGACTCCCCCCGCACAGCCACGCATGTATGTGGGCCCCAGTCAAGACACATAGGACGCCTCTCCATAGGCCGATAATCAATTCCCCAAGTTGGTATGCTCGCAGATTCCCCTTGAGGCGAGACCAACTTGGCATGATTTAAGCAGTGCTGATATACTTTCTCTTCCATGCCCTAGGGGATGCATAACACATCACAGTCAAGGCAATAGGCCCCAAGATTCCAGTCTGGGCTTGGAAGCTTCCCAGGTCTTCATGGAGACACAGCACTGTGCTCTTATCTGAGGGACCAGGGCAACCTGGAAAGAATCAAACAGCTTCACATTTGTTGACATACAAAACTGGCCTTGTCTGGCACCTGCACTCCCGTGTAAGGCAGCCTACTTAATTACCTAGAAGCCGCCATCTATACTGTGTTAACACAGGCCTCTATGCACTTAACAAACTGTGTAGAACGTGACTGTGGAAACTCGCTATACTCTTCACCATCTTCTGGTGTAACCCACGAACAGTGTCTCGTTGCTGATTCCTGGTTTATACTGTCAGGGTCATTTTGAGGAGTGCCATTTCTTTCTCTTCCTTTCTTTCTGGTGTGGAGTGTTGTTGTTTTTTTGGTTCTCCTCCCCTAAATAAGTTAAATATGAACTAATGCCTTTTCACTGACTGAAGGACATTGTTTAAAAAGGCGTTTCGCTCAAAAGGACTCTTTTATCAATATTTATTCTGCCTGTGTTGCAAACCCTATAGGTGAGATCCTAGCTGAGTAATTTGAAATCCATCACTCATCGCCTTGAATTGTGCTTTTTGTCCATATTTAATTTCCTTTAAAATTCAAATGGAGTGGCCTGAAAGTCATTGTACCATGAGGGGCATCCTTCAGATATTATCTCATAGCTTTAATTCTTCCTTCATTCACGGTAACTGTGAATGGGGGCGGGGGTGGGGAGTTGACACTGTTTCTGTCGGCATCTGCAGCTCCACAGAAAAATCCCAGAATCAAATTCTGCATGTGTCCGTTCCTTCTGCTCATATCCCCCAACGTTTGCTTGTCAAAATGTATTTAGGCTCTGATGATTTCCAAAATGAGTTACCCTGGCTAATTTGGCAGCTGCCAGCGGCTGTTGAATGCGTCATGTGAAACAATAGATGACAACATAGCTTTTAAAAAAAGAAGATCCCCAACCACACTAATGGCTGTGCTGCTTTGAACTTTAAAACACCTTGGATAGGCAGATGACATTTTTAATTAGGAATGTGCGAAGCTCCAAGGATATTTCTGCCAAAGAGTGACATTGTGTGTTCGTGGCATTTATGTGGAAAAGCAGATACGTATTTTTTGCAAGGGAAGAATTTTCTAAACGCTTCATTTGCATGTTAGTTTACATCCCCCTAGCACATGCCCGTTGTTCCCCATTCAAAGTACAGACCAACGTGCTTTTGCTAATGTTGTTCTGTCATAATGTGAACAGGCATTCTGTTGCTTATTGTTGTCCCCTGTCAAACTGCTGGGTGTCTTGCTATTTCACTCCATGCTGGCTGTTGCTCAAAAGACTGGGCTATTGCACATCCATGTCCGTTTCATATAATGGCAAACTGTTGTGGAATATTTAGTGGAAAGTTACCATTTCTTCACAGTTTTATAAACAACAACCCAAAACAGATCTACAGTTACAATTCAGAAACGTTTCTTTATTTCGGTCTGCAAATATGTAATTTTGGCTTCTGAATATACACAATTTGTTGCATCCTTCTATTTAACTTGGCTTTCCTCAGGTATGTTAGTAAAAAAAAAAGATTACTATTTGCAACCATTGTGATGAAAATGTGCATCATTACAAGGCCTGATAAGCAAAGTTGATCAGAACGTTTTCCATCACCGCTGGGAACAAAGTCTTCCATGAAAAATTAAATGCCACACACAAAGGACCTTCTTTGGAGCATGTCATGTCTTCACCTTCTTGCCTTTAGAGTTTATAAAAAGTTATAAATTCCCTCAAATTACGTGGGCTTGGTTTATGAAATCTGTAGGGGATGTAAATTGAGGCCAGCAGGACCAAACCTTTTATATCTGTTTTTTCTACTTAGTTTGTTTTTTTTTCCTTTTGATGGTTGCCTTCTGAAATTAAGAGGTGTGGTGTAAATATTGGAAATGACAGTCTTTAAATGAGTGCAAGCTAGTGCTGTTTTTTAAACTATCGCCATCTTTTGCTCAGAAATTTTAAGAAATTTTGATTTGCCAGTGGACCACAAATTTTCGCTAGCCTTAGCCAATGTAGATTTATGCTGGCCTTAGTAACCAGCCAAAATTTGTTGAAGAGGTGGGTGTTGTCTCTGATGTTATACTCTGCTTCGGTGGCATTTGGAAGCAGTAAATGCTTCTGAAGCTCAAGATGGCAGCAGGGAGGAGAGTCCTCATCCTTCAGTCTGTAAGTGGGAAAACATGATGGGAAAGTTGAAGGGTGAGGAGGAAGAAATGTTAAGCTGAAGTCGAGCAGGGGCGTGTGTGTGTGTGGGGAAAAGAACTGTTGTGGAACACAACCAGCATTGAGCAGACTTACAATTTTGTTTAATGTTTACACAAATACGTGTCCTTGTCTCTTAGCTGGAATGCTAAACATCACATTAAAAAGAGCTTCATATTTTCCCTTCAGTCTCAGCAGAGTGCTTCTAAATTCTTGCACTCCCTGATCATGAATCATGACGGATTCAGTTCTCCAGTCTGCGGCCAACATTCTGTTCTATCTGTTGAACACGGAGTTTCTGGCAATGAACCCTGGGAATATGGGGATAAAACGGCACCTAATGCTTTAGCCATCCAAAAATGCTGTAAAATCTCAGATCTTTATGCTTGGGTCCAACAGTAGCAACTGCAGAGGATCCTGCTTCTGTCCCTTCTGAGCCATTTTGGGTGTGGGAGGAAATTACAAAGGGCCTTGGGTACATGGGAATATAACACTTTCAAACCCATAAACAGCCTTTTAAAAATAAGCATCTGCTGCGCTCTGATCCCAGTTTTTTCCACTGTGTCAAACAATCATGTATGGATAATTAAGTGCAATATTTCCAGCAGCAGGAGGCTTGGGGGGCAGTGCTGGTAGGTGTCACACGATGCAGAGCAGGTGGCTACTAATTAAAGAAAGTCTTGGCCAGTGTGGTGTAGAGCCAGTGTGGCGTAGTGGTGAGAGTGTTGGACTGGGAGCCAGGAGATATGAATTCTAGTCCACACTCGGCCATGGAAGCTTGCTGGGTAACTTTAGGCTTTAGTCACAGACTCTCAGCCCAACTTACCTCACAGGGTTGTTGTTGTTGTGAGGCTAAAAATGGAGAGGAGGAGGATAATGTAATCCGCCCTCGGTTCCTTGCAAGAGGAAAAAAGGCAGGATATAGATGCAATAAATAAATAAATAAAATGGGCAGGTTTTCAGAATTTCAGATCTTTGCGTAAAATATCCCATTAAAATAATAAAACAATACTGAACTGCATGTGTTTCTGCTCACCACAAACATCAGGGGGAGAGGTTTGGGTTCTGCAGGAAGGGAAGGGAAGGCCAGGCAAGGCAAATGGACCCTAGTGGGGCTGGATTTGACTGGACAAAAGAAATTGGTGAAATAATAGTCAAGCATTTAGAACATAGATTTAGGGACCAATCCTAAGCTCTTGGAGAGGATGACTATGGGGCTGTTGGATGTTGTGGACCTCACTCTCTGCTGTCAGACCTTCCTGTCCACAGGCAGAGAAGGTTTTCCTTCACTGGAGGCCTCATTATGGTAGAGAAAACCACCACCACCTCTCCTCCAGTAGCACTCTCTGTGTGTATTGGGGATGGATTATGGGATCAAAGCCCCCTTGTATGATCTAACACAGTCCCAGAAAGGATGGAAAAAGTACACCATCCCTGGAGCTGGCATACTTTTGGAGCTTTATGACAGACTTGGAACTGGGATACTTTTGGAGCTTTATGCCAGCCCTGGAGCTGGCATAAATTTTGAAAAGGAACTACTGGCAGGGGAAAAAAGGCATGTGCCTGGCAGGGCTTAGGAAGTGGCACTTCCTCTGCTATTGAGTCCCCCCTCCCTTCCCCATAGGATTGCTCTGTTCTTAGAATGGTAATAAGTAGGAACCAGGAGAATACCAATTACAGAACTGACTCTTTTCTCAAAGAGGGCTAGGTACATCTCCTGCTTGCAAGGTCTACTTAATTTTTTTTCAAACAGAGGCTGTGGTGGGTAGCTTCTGGGAGAAACCCACAAAGAGTTACCATGTCACATGGGGGCCGTTTTTCCCGCACACGATGGGCCCGTTACCCACCGTCTGCAATGTGGGTAAAGGGACCCGGGGTGGCTTATCGTGTTGTGTGGTGAGCTCCCATGGATCCCCACAAGCAGCCATAGAGATGACTGCCTACAGTGAGTGGCCAGGATCACCACTGCCGCTCTGGCCTGTTTGGCAGATCTCTATGGCCGAAATCACCTAGCAATAGCAGGCGTGGCTGGCACAAGCCCGTTTCCACAGAGGTATCCGCTGGGATGTGTGGCTGCTGTGGCGGGAGGTCAGCAGAGGGGGCATGGGTACTAGGGGGCAAGTCAGCTGTGCTGCTCAGCATGGTTTGGTGGTTGTGTAGGGAGAGGGCTTGTTGTGGTTCCCCTCCTTTTCCCTGCAGCATGGCTCCACATCCCTCCTTCCCCCCATGATCATCCAAACATACCCAGAATCTTGGTTCTGTTAGCTTCAGCACTTCACAAAATTGTACCTTGGGCTGAGGGTAGTGGGGAGTGGTGGGTGGGATAGAGCCAGTTTCTGAAATAGTGCCCACAAAGCAGTGAACTTTATTCTTTGAAGTTCATGTGCATAGCATTGCAGCAGGCATTCAAACAACACTGCATTTTGTAATCCAATCCTATGTATCCTTACTAAGAAATAAAAACTACCATTCAAAAAGTCATAGGATAATTATTCACAGACGGTTGTTAGACTTGATCTCCTTGGAAATTCTAGACTTTAATTCATTTTAGACACATGCAGCCTCTCATAGAGCTTTTCATACTGCCCAAACTTGGACGTTGTTAATGAAGTAGAAAGAGAAAATGGATCACCAAAAAAGAGGACGCTGGTTTGCATAACATTTGCATATTCTGATTCATATGTATAGATGCAAATTTAGAATTAATAACTATAAATGGAAATACAATATATCTCACCATCATGGAGAAGACTGACTAATTGACCTGTGTGCCTGCTCATTCTGCTGTCCAGGAGCTAACTGTGGATGGGCACCTTCAAGTCCCTGCTCTCCTTCCTTATGGTTCTTTGTCTTCCAAATGGACTTGGACTGGACAACCCTTCAAATAGAGGACACTTTAAAATAGAGGCATGTCCTCTGAAAAGGAGGACACCTGGCCACCCCATGAAGACATGTGGAGCTTACCTCCTCCTTTCTGTTGCTGACTCTGTTGCTCTCCTTTGCTTCCACCTCCTTTGCTTCCACCTACATGAGAAGTACCAAAAACAGATCTGGGTGGTTGAAGATGTGCCCACACTACAGCTAAGGCTGAATATAGAACTGGAAAAGACAACTTGAACAAAAATATCCAATCCTACATGCCTTTTCTTGGACATAAGTCCCATTTATCTCAAGTTGTGCTTCCAAATAGGCTGTAAGGGAGAGGAAGGATCAATCCACAAATCTCAGTATTTCAGGCTGCTGTCGATGACGATGTTTTGTGACGGTGGGGAGAAAGATTTCAGGGCAGAGAAGAGAGTAAGAGATAGTGTGTGTGAAAGAGGCTGAAGCAGCCACTAATGAGAAGAGGAAAAATGACAGTGGCAGGAAGGAAGAGGGTCCCGGTTTGAAATCAGATCAGCTGTGATCTCTGTTTTGCCAGCTGCTCTTTGACAGGGCCCCTGAGCCTTGGATGCATCCACTCTTGGATGCTTTGAGAGCAACATCCTGGATCGCACAGAAGCCTCCACCTCCTGACAGCGTGGATTTATGACCTGTTCCACTCTGGTGACGCACTTCATATGCATATTTGATTCATGCTTCCTCCTAAACTACCTGCTCCTGTTTCTGATCAGTGATGTCTGTAGTTACGACATATGACCAGAAGGAGAAGCTAGGCCATAAGGTTTAATTGCAGGGCAACGTAGGGATGTACGAAAGTCACTTACCTGGTCTCGCAGCTTGCTTCGCGGTGGGGGGGAGGCGCTTCGCTTCTCCCCCCGAAGTTCAGGCTGGGGGTGGGGAGGCTTCCCGCCTCGCCCGGCTGAAATTCAGGCCGGGGAAAAGCGCCCCGTCTCCCCGGCTGCGAACTTCAAAAGAAAAGTAAAAAAAAAAAAAAAAGCCCCGTGATAGGCTACGTAACGATTAACGTAGCCTATCACGGCTAGATCTGCAAAGTCACCCGTGATAGGCTACGTTAATCGTCACCTAGCCTATCACGGGTGACTTTAAAAAAAAAAAGCGCGTACGCAAATGGCGGCCCCCATAGGGAGCCGCCATTCGCGTTCCTTATTTGGTCCCTGTAGTCTACGTAAAGATTTACGTAGACTACAGCGAAAA
This sequence comes from Heloderma suspectum, assembly GCF_057233095.1. NCBI lineage: Eukaryota > Metazoa > Chordata > Lepidosauria > Squamata > Helodermatidae > Heloderma > Heloderma suspectum. The sequence goes on along the minus strand of NC_139460.1, from coordinate 29,341,458 downwards.
TAAGGGCAACGCTATTTAAAATAAATATAAAATAACGGCAGCGCTGCCGCCCCCGCCCCTGACGAAGACCTGCCGAACCGCCGCCGGGACCCGCCGCCGGGAGCGACATTCGTGAAAGGTAAGTCCCATCCCGGGGGGGGGGGTGGCGGGGGGGTGGCGGAGAATTTCTCCCCGAACAACCTTCGGAGGACCGAATGTGTTGGCACTCGGCCCCCCGAAGTTTCGGGGAGAAATTCTCCCCCATCCCTAGGCAAAGGAGAGGAACAGGGCAGAGGGGTCTGGAAGAATCTCTGCTTCCCAATGTGGGTTAGGGTAGGCCTGGCTTCACCACATGGCACCTTTGGGCAGTTGGCGAGGTCCCAGCACCCTGGCAGGACCCACCAGTTGATGTCTTAACTCCGGGTGGCTGCCTCTGGGAAGCTGCATTTTTCATTTCCTCCAAAGCTGATGTCATGTGGTTGCAAGCCATCTGCCACTGCCAGGTAAGCAAAAGGGACTCCTCTTGCCTGGGCTCTCTTCAAACCTGGAGCTAGCTCTGATGTGGGCAGTAGACACGGGTAACCCTGATTCCTGCAGGGCTGGAGAGCACGCCCCTAACATCTGCAGTTTCTCTCAGATGATCTCATGATGCCATAAAATGTGGTATCCTTCTTGACTTCCTGGAATAGGTGACAATATGGGATTCATTCATTCATTCCTTTATTATATCTCTGTACCACCCCATAGCTGAAGCTCTCTGGGCAGTTCACAAAAATAAAAAGCTATTAAAATAAGTTATGTAATAAAGTATAAAAACCATTTATATAAGGACATAAACAGATAGCGTACACAACAACAACACATATCTAAAACAATTTAAAACAATCATCCAGAGACAATCCAGGACCTGATCAAAAAGACTTGTCATATGCTGCGTATATGCTGCCAAGTGCCTGAGAGAAGAGGGCAGTTTTAACTTGGCGCTGAAAAGATGACAATGTTGGTGCCAGGTAGGCCTCGTCAGTGAGATCATTTCATAAATGGGGGACACCACCAAGAAGGCCCTCTCCCTTGTCATTGAATAATAAGCAGTGAATTATACTGGAATAGTCAGCTGACCAGTGTCTCAGTCCTAGAGGTAGCAGAGCAGCTTGGGGGTATTCCTGCTTCTGTAAATGAGTTCTGAGTGTCAAGGATTCTGTGACTGGGTTCACACAACATGAGAGTGGATAATAAACCATGGTGGCTTGTTAACACCCCCCCCCCCAGTGTGTGCTGGCTGTTTTAGGGTTGCTAGGTGGTTTGTTAGCCACCCCAGCCACCCACACTTAGGGAAATCAGCTGTCATGCGACTGGCATATGTAGGGGTGGTTAGAATGCCTAACCACCCTCATCTTGCAAACCAGCTAAGAGCCTTTAAAAGTCATGTAATAGTCATGTGAAAAGTGAAGTTCTTCCCATCTACTGTGTCTCTGTATCAGAAAAATGTCTTTACCTGGGACTGGAGAATGCCAGGAGAAGGAGCTTCCCAACTCCTACAGCACTTTGGCACAAGCTACATGGAACAGGAACACTGTGGGGTTTCTTTCTTTAGAGAGTTTCAGAAAAGAAATGTGTTGATTTCAGATGTCTTCCCCACTACCCTTTCTCTCTGTGTAATCCATATCTCCTTCCCTCACCACAGTTGGATAGTTCAATACATAACCTGCCTCCCCCTACTATATCACACCCAACATTCATGAGCCCTGACTCACATGCGTTAATACCTGTGGTGTAGAGGACATGAGTGTTGGACATAGACGGGGTGGATCTCGGTTCTAATCTCTGCATAGCCAATGAAGCTCGATGGGTTACTTTGGGCAAGTTATCTCTCTCAGTCTAGCCTACCACACAGAGTTGTTGTTAGGATAAAATAGATTAACTTCCAAGTCTTGCTGCCCTTAGCTCAATGGAAGAAGAGTGGGATGCAAGTGTAATAAATGCAGACATAATAATTTGGGAGTTGCTGTCCAAAACATCTGGATAGAGAGCATCGGCTATTGGACAGTATAGAAATGTAATAAATAAAAATGACTCTATCAGTCTGGAGAGCACAGATTTGGGGAAGGCTGCCATAGAGTGTGGCCATGGAAATGTGTGCATATATGCTTGTGCATATGAGTTGTTAAACATTATTTATTTATTAGTTGCTCACTTACTTATTTGCTGCATTTATATATGACCTTTCTACCAAGGCCTTCATGGCAGTGTACACTTTAAGATATTAAACAAGTGAAAAATAAATGTTATGGCACTCAAAACAAAACAACAAGGTTCTAGGCTGTTGGTGGTGATGGCATTACTTTCCTGCTCAGAGCTTCTTGTCTTCTGTCTCCCCCTTTGGGCATGCAGGTCTTTAAGTATCGCCAGGAGAGTCAGCTGTCCCAGTTCAACTCTCTCAGGCCGTTTGTGCAGAATGATTTAATTGATGTAGGCCTTGCTTCTTTTGCCTTCCCCTGAGGGCAGGAAAGCCTTTTAGTGGTCCCTGAGAAGGTTGGGGAGGAGCTGTCCCAAATGGATTCTCTTAGGCAGTTGGTGGTCTCTTCAAAAGCTGATGATGGCATGAGCTGCCTGGCTTTGGCTTCTTCTCTTCTGGAGAAAATCAAGTGTCATGGTGGGTGGATGAAGGGAGGCTTGTGAAGAAAGGAAAGAGGCAGAAAATAACCAGGGCATGAGGGCTGTGGAGTACATCAAGTGAAAAGAAGTCTTGAGTTGAGGGAAGACATGGAAATGCTCCTGTACAAAATAATTTTGCTGGTGAAGCTAATATGGGATTGTGTGACATCCCAGTTCAGTTGATAGCCTTTTCCTCCCTTGTCTCAAAGTACAACTTAGCTACCTCATCTCTCTTCCCTGATGTGTGTGGGATGCTTTATGAATGATCTGACTCCCTGTTGGTTCTCTGGCTCCCAAGGGATAGATGGCTTGGGACTAGGATATTTGAAGGATCACCTTCTCCCATCTGAGTTTGCCTGCCCACTGTGCTCATGATCTGTGGCCTTGCCCCGTGTCCCACTGCCATTGGAAGTACAATTGGATGGGACATGGGACAGGACCTGTCTGGTTGTGGAACCCTGGTTGTGTATCTCCCTTCCTAGGGAATCTCACTTGGTTCCCTCATTTATGGTGCATAGATGAGCTGCAAAGCATAGATGAGCTGCTGTTTATTTCACCAAGGGTTTGGTTTGGGTTGAATTCTACCATATGGTTAGAGTTTATCTGGCTCTATTCTTAGTTTTTCTGTTTGTATTGTTGATTATAAGTAGCTTTAAAAAAATTATTTGTTAGGGTTGAAAGGTTGAATATAAATGTGTTTTTTAATAAAATAAAATAAAATAAAATAAAATAAACAGACTCCGTTCATTAAAATGGTGACTACCTAATCAGGGTAGGAACTTAATTCTGAGTAAATCAGTGTCTTGAGCACCAGTTATTCTACTGAAGTCTGACTTTGACCAGGTAAGGTTAATAAAACCAAGGAGGAATTAATTTTGTGTCTGTTTCTGATTTTTACTAACATTTAATAAAAGAATTCTTAGCTCCTGCTTGGGTATTTCACGAGTACATTCATTTGCCTTTCAACAGAAGCTATGACTTGGAAAATCCTATAAGCATTATCTTTCTCCTGTGTGTATAATTTTAAGCTTCTTTTCTGTGCTAGGGAAATACCCATAAAATTGTGATCCAATTAACAATAAGCAGTGACTCCAACTTGGAGTTTTCTGTTCATTAGTCACTTATAAGCAGTACAGGCAGGTAGTCCTTAATAAGTAGGACAGCATTTAGTTCACCTTGCTTAATACACTGAAAATATTGACATGCCTGTTCTTTTTTTATAATAAGCAGAATTTCTCCCTGATTGATTATGTGAGGACCTAGTTAAGGAAGAACCAAGGCTGTGGTACTAAGCCACTTACATGGAAATTACGCTCTGCAGAAATCACTGGGACTTTTAGGGGGTGGGGGCGAAGTTAAAGCAAATGTGTTCAGGTTCAGAGTGCAAGTCCAGCAAAGGAAACAGATTCTAGGGATGGAACCTGTCAGAAATATCTGACCCAGAGTGAAAACAGCTGGAGAATGAATCTGGTGCTTTCTGCATGCAAAGCATGTGTTACATAGGGATGTACGAGAATTTGATTTCTGTTCGCAAACCATGTGAACGTGTCCTGTTTGCAATCCTGAACACAAACTTGAAGAGGAGTGGAGTTTTTTTATAGAAATATTAGCAAATTTCCAAATTTGTGACTGAGTTTGAAAAACTGCACGCATATAATGTGCACTTTGAAATGCTCATCCCCCCCCCCCCCGAAGGATGCATTTTCATGCTTTGGTCAATAGAGGAACACTTTTGAAAAATATGCACAGAAATGCATACTTTTCCCATTCGGAATGCACATTTCCCCCCATTCAAATGAGCTGAAAATCAGCTCGGAAATGAAAACGGGAGCAAGCTGAAATGAACTTCGAAGTAATTTTTGGAGAATTTAGGTAGCTTGAAAATTGCTGGTCCTCCCATCCCTAGTGTTATACCACTGAGCTGTTGCCCCTCCCCTGAACTGAGATCACAGGGTTGGGTATTACAGAGCAGAAATGGCCAGTGGGAGGGAAACTCCTTGACACTGATATCTACCAAGGCTGACCTGCAGATTCCTCCCTCCCTCTGCTGGAAACTGTGGTGAGTGGGGCATAGGTACGCTTTCGAGCCCCGCAATAGGTTGAAAGAGCAGCAGAGAGGGTTAGAAATGGTCTGAGGATTTGCAGGGCATAGTTGGCAGGCGCAAAGGGGATACGCACCACCTCCCACCCACCAATTCTCCCTCTGCCCCCACATTAGTGTACTGAGGCAAATGTTAGGTTGGGAACCCTTTGTCTCGTAATATTTAGTTCTGCTATAAGGCTCATTGGGAGGGATCAGCACTGGTGCCTAGCTCCAATGACTTAATTTATCAGAGGTTGTTTTGTAATGAGGTGAGTTATTACTCATCAATGCTCAGTGCTCATAATGAGTACTTTTAATGAGGAGATTTAAAAACATTGCCTAATGTCTGGTATTCCTGAGGTTACAAAGCACTGAGGTGAGATGCAATTTAATAGAGACGAGAGTTGCTTTGCCAGGGAGAGTGTGCAGAAGAGGTGAATAACATTACGTGTAAATCAGTGAGACGCAACTTACACTACAACACAATTAATGGTAGTTCTCTGACCTAGTTCTGCAGTTTGAAGCCATGATTGTACCCACCTTGTGTTCACACAGGAAAATTATCCTTTTATAATATCCTAAGGGTATCAAAAGCTCTGCAATATATTTTTTTTAGTGCTACAACAAAGGAGAAAGAAAGCCAAGTTTCAAAAGTTGTTAAAGGCAGTAAGAGACACTTGAAACTTTTAAATAATGCTTGGGTGGGTGGTTGGGAACAGCTCAGCAACACTGGGAAACAAAAATAAAGGCATGGGGCCCTTGATATCTCACAGCTCATGCTAAGGTTGAAGCACTTAAGGTGTGTGTGTATGTGTATGGATATATTTCTGTTCATTTGTCCAAAAACTGCTATACATTTAAACCTTGTGATTGATCATTACCTTATTAGTGGACTATTTCGAACATATGATATATAATGTTGTTGTTGGAAATCAAGCTATTATTGATTTGGCTGATATACCTAGAATCTGTGACAAAAACAACATCGTCTGTATTTTGATATGGAGCTGTTAGGTAAATAGAACATGACATGATCAAAATGCATTGTAGGTCAGGACAAGCCCCAATCTTCGATGCAGATATCATGTTTTCAGTCCAAGCCATAAATGGTTGTTTCTCAGTCATTGTGATCAGCAGAGGCTTTGTACCAAATTCAAGTTCAAAGAATGCCTTTCTAATGAAATTGTGTTAGAGTATCTTTGAGGAAGAAGGAAAGAAGACCAAAGACTAAAGAAATAAATCAAGATGTATTTTAAAAATTCCACAAAACTGAAAACTGAATGTGGACCATGTATTTCGGATAACTGTCATGAATAAGGTCATGGGCTTGGGTCCTTGAATGGACAGTAGGAGAAATGGCATAATTGGTGGTTATTTGCATGACATCCAGGAAAAAGAGTGGGGAAGGGTGACTGGGCCAGGGGAGGGATAAGTCAAAGATTTCGAATTTGGATTAACTGGCTGAAAACTACTGTTTCCAAATGTTTGATATCTGGGGCACTGTTCCCCCCACCCCCGGATTAAAGCTGGAGGTACACTGCAGTTTTACCCTCAACAAGATACATTTCTATGTTCTCATTCAGATCCTAGAATGAGCATCTTCCTTCCATTTGCGGAAGGTCTAGAACAGGGGTAGGCAGAAAATAGATTTTCAGCTGTTTTAGATTTCAGTGTCCAGCATTCCTGACCATTGGTCATGCTGGAATGGGCTTCTGAGGGTTATCCAAATCATCTGGAGATCTACCTTTTGTCCACTCTTGGCCTGGAAAATATTACTTCCTGCCATCCTACCCTTCTTTTTTGCCCATTCAGGGCTCAGTGATGGGACCATGCATTCTGGGGAATGAGAATGTTTCTGAGATCCCCCAGCAGGCTGCATCAGAGAAACCTAGCACATCCTCCCTCCTTCAGAATGATGTCACTGCTTTCTTATTGGCAGAAGCCAGTGTGATGGGAGTGGGGAGACATCAATGTTGCACTGGGCCATGCAGTTTTGACATGCATAGAGAAGCAGATGCATCCAACACGGTGGACTTAACTTGTGAAGACACTTTTCACCCCCTCTTGTGACATACTAATCCAGCCTTGTAAATAAGTCCACAAAAGTTACTAGCCTGCAAATCTTTTTAGTAGCAACTTGCATTTCTATGCTGGCCATGGAGGAGGGGAAGTTCCTTCCTCTGCAGCCAGCATGAAAACACAAGCTTCGCTCCCCTTAGCAGGCTAGGGTTCTTTTTTATTTTTAAAAATAGGCCATATACCAAGTAGACTGGTGACTGAGCAGTCAGTCCCTCCTCTGCCAGCCCTCTCGCTCACCTTTATAGAATTTCTGGTCACCTATGGCTACCAAGCGAGTTGCTAAATACAAGGCTCACTAGAATGCCCTGGCACACAGATGGGAACTCACTGCTCAGAATTATTCCCATGTTAGCCCTCATAGTTGCAAGGATTTTATTTTTTAAAAAACAAGTAAATAAATTATTGCTTTGGGTACTTTGCATGCAATGGAATGCACTTGGATTCAAGGCATTTGAAGAAAACATTTTTTAAACCCAATAAAATTGCCTGCAAACATTTTAAAAGGGGTGAGGAAAGGGGAAGATGGAGAAACTATTATTGAATTGCCTAAAATATGTGAATTAAAAAGAAAAAAATTGAATGTGCTTTTTAGAGGACAGGGGGATGGAGGAAGACAACTATCTGGAGGGTGCTAGTTTGGCACTGAAAAGGTCCAGAACAACCAAGAGATAGGTCTCTGTGGATTGAAGGCATGGGACTGAATTCTCACACAGTGGCCAGAGATGCCACATTGAAATTTAAGGAACATATCTCATAGAATCCTTTTTCCTTGTGTGTAATGTCTTTAGATTGTAAGCTTGCAGGCAGGGCCTGTCTTATTTAGTTGATTATATGTAAGCTGCTCTGGGAGCCTTGGCTGAACAGCAGCATAAAAATACTTCAGATAAATAAATAATAAATAAATAGCTACATAGGAAGCGGTCTTATCCCAAGGTAGAACATGGGATCATCTAACTCTGTATTGTTTATACAGACTGGCAGCAGCTCTCTAGGATTTCAGGCAGGGGTCTTTCCCAGCCCTACCTGGAGAAATTGGGGATTGAACCGGGGATGCTTTGCATGCAGAGCGTGTGCTCTGCAAGAGAGCTGCAGACCTTCCCCATACAGTGATATTGGAAACAGGGAAGACATAATTTCACCATGTTTTTGAGCTGTCCTGATCTCAAAGTCTGTTCATATTTTCCAATAGCTGATTCATATCTTTCATATTGGAAAGGTGTCATCCCTAAGCCAGAATACTGCGAGGAACATACAGATTATGTGTATGATCAGGATCCAAAACACATTTTAAGTGTGCCCATGGCCTTGCTTTCCCAGTGGGATTCTTTAGTTTTACAGCTGACACTCATGACATTTAGTAACGTATGGCTGTGAGAGCTGGACTATAAGGAAGGCTGAGCGCCGAAGAATTGATGCTTTCGAACTGTGGTGCTGGAGAAGACTCTTACGAGTCCCCTGGACTGCAAGGAGGTCAAATCAGTCCATCCTAAAGGAAATCAACCCTGAGTGCTCATTGGAAGGACAGATACTGAAGCTGAAGCTCCAATATTTTGGCCACCTAATGCGAAGAGAAAACTCTCTGGAAAAGACCCTGATGCTGGGAAAGACTGAAGGCAAAAGGAGAAGGGGACGGCAGAGGATGAGATGGCTAGATAGCATCACCGATGCAATGAATATGAACTTGAGCACGCTCCGGGAGAGAGCGGAGGACAGGAAGGCCTGGCGTGCTATGGTCCATGGGGTCACGAAGAGTCGGACACGACTGAATGACTGAACAACAACAACAACTCATGACATTTCACAAACCCCTTTTTGAAAGTCCCCCCTGTTTCAAAAGTGGTTGTGACGGGGGGACAGCTGTTTGACAAACACAAGCCCAAAGCCATGTGGGTGCATGAAACTAGGTGCACAGTTCCTTCCCCATATATATAATGCACATAATGTGTCTGGATTTGCTGGCTGCCCCGCATGTTAAACAAGTTCCTTGTATAAAATGTTTGGTTCTTTCCAGCTTTGTAACTACACACATCTGTTGTAAAAACAGTATTAAAAAACGACAGGATTACTTTAAACACATTTTTAAATCCTGTGATTCCAGAAGGAGAGATCCTAGCTTTAACATCGGAAAGCATTGTGCAGCTGTTTCATCTTTTATTCCTTAATTTATTTTTTCTGGTTAAAAAAAAAGACAGAAAAAGTGGTAGGAAAGTACTGGAGGGCTAAAAATGGAAGGTGGCATCATCTGGACTCGCTGTAAAATTCCAAGAATGGGGCAGGGCGATTGCACAATAAAAGCCTTGTCTGAAAGCACCTCATATCTTTATTTTCAAAAGGCAGCCCTGGGAGGTGCCAATCTGGATTGGGACTGGGGAAAGGTTTTTTTTTTTTTTTAACTCCTTCCATTTTCCTGCCAAAATACCCCCCCCCCCCCCACACACACACACACCAGCTGCTCTTTGCCGGAATTTCTTTTTTTAAATATTCAACTTTGTAAAACGGGGCAAATAGCAGTCTGAGACAGGAGGGGAAGGTTGGCGGGTTGTTTTTTTTTAAACAGAAACTGATGTGGCCAGTTCTGAGCATGAGACTGAAAGACATGCTTAAAGCTAATGTTGCGTCGAAAAATTTTCCCACATTTTCTCTACCATTCTCATTCAATTTTATAGAAGAGAAATAGCTTTTAAATAGAAATTCAGTAGTGAGATTTCTCAATTTCTGAGAAATTCTCATGGGTTGGGTTTGGGTTTCTTGGGCTTACCTTACTAAGTAAGGTGGCCAAGGAGTGAGCACGAGTGTCCTGTTTTTCATTGTACAATCATCTCTCTGGCCGCCTGTAGCCTCCTCATCTTCCTACACTTCAACTAAAGCCCAGTTTAAGGCACCATGAGGTAATTTCTCCCATGGGGCTTTTTCAGATCAGGACCTGCAGGCAGCCCGGGAGGCTAGCTGTGATTCGGTAAGCTCAAAAACACCACAAAAATAAATTATAAAACATCTTGAATGAGGCAGAACAATGGAAGCCTCTTCCATGGGGGGAGAAATTGGAGGACAAATTCAGGAAATTCAGGAAATTGGAGGACAGATTTTGGCAGAGCACTAGCTACACCTTATCCCTGGACACAACACTGCCCCCCCTTGCATTGTGGTGAATGCGAATTGGGGAACAGCCTGCCAAGACAGTTGATGCTGTTGCAGCATGAAACCCCGCAAACCCCTTAGGAAAAAAAGAAAGAGGCTGTGCTGCAAGCCAGGCCAATGGGGAGCCCTATCTGGGGGAAACTGTTGAGGATTTCTCCCCCCCCCCCGGAGAAATTCAGTGAAATTGTCTCCCAAATTTCTCTGCCCACAAGTAGGGTGGAGAATTTCAAGAGGCCATTTATGCACAGCTCTACTTAAAGCTATATCTAGTTAGACCATTTCTCAGCCTGTTGAGCTGCAAACAGTGCTCTTAGGAGCTGGAAAGGAGCACTTATTAAACCTTATGTATGGATATATTCCAGACGTGTTTATATATTATCACAGTTTGTGTCGCAGAGCTTGACATAGACTCTTGCTTTTTCCCATGATGTATTTCTCTCTGGACTGACTTGTGGCAGCTGTATTCTTAATGCTTCTTCTACATGTCCCAACCAGGCTGTTCTGCGCTTATCTTGATTCATTTGTTTGCCACATACAAATTCAGCTGCATTCCAGGAGTAACTCATTTTGACCTTTGTTCCCTTCCAAATGTTTCTGACTCCTGCAACTTTTTTTTCGTTGCAAAGACTTGCAAAATGGTTCCTATGGTGATAATCCCCACCCCCATCTTTCTCTATGCTTTCTGTGCTTTCTGTCATCTCCATGGCAGATGTGATAAATTTTGCACCAGCCTCATGGCTGTGGGCATAAGCATCTCTTGTTTTCTGGCTGAAACACTTCCTTTGAAATATATAAGGAGTTGAGTCCAGCTAGCTCAGGGGTGTTGAACCTCAGGCCTGAGGGCCAAATTTGGCCTGCCTGGAATTCCCCAGATGGCCACTCCCTCTTTTCCCCAACCACCAATTGTAGGTGGTTTCCCAGCTTTGGCACAGTTTTTTCCCCATTCTGAAAGGTCGAAATGCCTCTCCTAAGGCAGTAAGAGCCTTAAGCTAACATATGCAGGTAATTTTGGCCTGCCCCTTTGCCCACGTCCCCACCCACCACTGGAATGCTCCCCTCCCAAGAGCTTCTCCAAAATTGAATCCAGCCCTTCAGCTGAAAGAGGTTCAACACTCCTGATCTAACTATAAAGAGTTCATTCCTTGAACTGTTGGTCCATCTAGCCCAGAATGGACTACTGCAGTCCTGCATCATACGTGATCCACTAAGGCAAGCACAGCCATGTATCATGGTCTGGCAAGTTTTGTTTTTTGTTTTTTTAAATATTCTCCCCTTCCCTGGGTTTTGCAGTCCTGGGCAGAAAGGCAAACCAGAAAGCTTATGGAGACCCTGGTAGCCCACTGTTCATGACTGGTGGGCTGCATTTGATTTGGTGGATCACAAGTTGTGGTCTACTCTAGTGATAGCAGCATTTCAGGGTCTTGGAGAATTGGCTACCACAAGATATCGTGATGGCCCCCAACCTGGATGGCTTTAAAGGGGGATTAGACAGATTCATGGAGGGTAACGCTAGCAACGGCTACTAGTCATGATAGCTGTATATTAACTCCAGTATTGGAGGCAGTATGCCTCAGTATCCCAGTTTCTGGGGAACACAAGTAGGAGGGTGCTATTGCTCCGCTGTCCTACCTGTGGGCTTCCCACAGGCAGCAGGTTGGCCACTGTGTGAACAAAATGTTGGACTAAATAGGCGTTTGGTCTCATTCAGCATGGCTCTTCTTGCGTTCTGATTTGTGTGAGCAAGTAGGCATGCAATGACTGCTTGCTTTACTATCATTATCGGATGATTATGGGTCTTTTGCAGTTGATAACCTTCTAACCTTGAAATATGCCTCTAGCCTTATGAAACTGGAACATGTTTCTGAAATAATAGCTAGTTTTTGAACACTTCAAAATGTTTATGGTACAAATAGCATTTTCTAGAATGAGTTCCTGAATATAGTTGTGTGTGTTTTTAAGTAAAATATTCAAAGCTTTATTACCAAGAAAGAGGATCTCTTCTTGATTGTGAGGCCGGAACAGATGTTTCTTCATGGCATCCATTAAGAAAACAAATTCCCAGCTGGATGGACTTTGCATGGCTTTCTAAGGGTAAAACAGTGAGCAGCAGTTAGCCTCTTGCCAGGGGCAAGTAAGCTGTCCTTCTGGGTGGGTTGTTTGCCTGATCGCTGTGCTCAAGCTATGGACAGAGAGTATGAGCAAGCCGGGTACCATTAAGTATCAGAATAAATTATCAGAGAAAAAGCAAAACATCAACTTTCTCAATGGCTTGTATGCACCCACATTCTTGGGTGTATGTACATTCTGAGATATCTGTGTTTATACTGTGTATACGGAGATTTGGGCTGTGTGTATAATATCCCTAGCCTGCAGTTCTGCTCATGGCAGCTTGTCCTTAAGTCCTACTCGATGCAGTGCATATGAACATCCTTGGAAACAAATTTTAAGTTTAATATTTGATTAACATTTTAAGTAATACTGTACTACACGTATATGTCTGGAATCCTGCACCAAAAAGCTCCCCAAATTAAGCAGCCAGAACCAAAATATACATTTTGAGTCATTATTTATGAACTTGCAAAAGCTGGATTTTTTTTTAGTTGCACAATTGTGCACCTAAAATGTAAATCAGTTTGTTGAATTTGTACGCCTAGTCTCAGTTGCATAGCTTTGGGGGAAGAAGATTTTGGCTGGGACACCCAAAATATTTAGGGTAGTGATGTCATTAATTTTAGGAAGATTACTTAGCCCATAAGACTATAACACTGATTGACAGTTATAAAAAAAAGAAATGCATGCATGGACAGATAAGAGTGAATTAAGCTCAGAGGAGGTAGGAGTATAAAGACTGAAGAGCAAGGAGTGAGGAGAAGGACTTGATTGATGAAGACATCATCATCTGACAACTGTGAGCTTTAACCCAGATTCCCTCTGCTTTAAAAAAAATGTTTAGTAGAAACTGCAAAAGGATTTTCATATTTTCCATTGTTACCACGAGGGACAGAAGTTTGTTTGTTTAAAAGATCAGCTGAGATTCACAGCCTGGGAGTCTTCAGTAGATGACATATTCTGCATTTTCTGGTATATTGTGGCCATACACATAGTGATTGTAAGTGAATTAGGTTAGGAACCCAGGCTTTCACTAGCGTTGCATTGAATCTTTGTAAATTGCCTTGGGTGGTTCCAGAAAGATGGTGTATCGGTCAGTCAGTCAGTCAGTCAGGTAGCACTCTGAGATGATGCTCAAAAAGGAAAAGGAGCCCAGAGGAGCAGTAGGAAAGACTTCAGAATAATTTCTTATGGGGGAACAAAGATGTGGCAAAAATTACTGTTGGGCAACAGAGAGAAGGGCTTTGTTTTGTTTTGTTGGTTAATGTTCCTGCTCAGGCAGCTATGGGCTGGAGGGCTCTGGCCTCTGGGCTGGAAAGTTGTGTCCCACTGGAATTGCAAAAAACAGAAAGGAAAGGTGCCTTTCTTTTTTTCCGATTCTGAACTCTAGTAGACCTCATTTCAGGAGTTTGCAGCGGTAAATATCACAATACAGGTGCAAATGTCCTCTGCATGGCCCAGTTTCGATCATGTGTGTTTTGACAAGTGTAGCAATTATGCCCCGTGTCAAGTCTGTTGCACAGTATGGTACGTTTTCAGCAGCACCCCACCCCCGCCTCCGCCACACCCTTAGGATAGTTTTGCCCTTAATCTACGGGGACAGGGAGAAGGCAGGTATCTACTATGTCAGAGGGAGACAAGAGAGCAGGCCTGATTCTGTGCCACGGGCATGCCCACAAGTCCTCATGCTTCAGGAGGGCCACAGCCTCCCACTGTCGGTGCCACCTGTGGTTACCCATGCTTCAGGGTGGCCACCCATGTAGTTAACTCCAACCCAGAGTACGTACATGCTGGCAAATCATGTCCTAGCAACAGGGCAAGTGGGAGTCTTTTCAGAGTTGCTTTGTATAGCATCCGTGATATACTATGATAAATCGTTGTTGCTCTTTGTGACTTTTTTTTTTTTTTAGCTCGCTCTTCTTTGTTTCAGATGAGGCTAAAAGAGCTGTGGCCTATGATCCCTAGGCACTTTAATGCAGTGGTTGAAGTTCTAATGTATACACAGAGCAAGGCACAAGGAGGAGTGCATAACTCACCAATAGAGCACATGCTTGAAATGCAGGAGGTCCCTGGTTCAATCCTTGGCAATTTGTGGTTCTCCAGATCTATTGGCTGGCAAGGGATGATGGGAGTTGTGGGCCAGAACATCTGGAGGGCCATAAATTGCCCACCCTGGATCACTGCCTTGTTGTGGCGAAGGGGCTTGCATAACTCAGTGAAGCCATAAGCTATGCCGTGCAGGGCCACCCAAGATGGACAGGTCATGGTGGAGAGTTCTGACAAAATGTGGTCCACTGGAGAAGGAAATGGCAACCCACTCCAGTATTCTTGCCAAGAAAACCCCATGGAACGTATCACAAGGCTAAAAGATATGACGCCGGAAGATGAGCCCCTCAGGTCGGAAGGTGTCCAATATACTATTGGGGAAGAGCAGAGGGTATTTCCAAGTAGCGCCAGAAAGAGTGAAGCGGCTGGGCCAAAGCTGACTCAGCTGTGGATGTGTCTGGTGGTGAAAAGAAAGTCCGATGCTGTAAAGAACAATATTGTTTAGGAACCTGGAATGTCAGATCAATGAATCAAGGTAAGCTGGAGGTGGTCAAACATGAGATGGCAAGATTGAACATTGACATCTTGGGAATCAGCAAACTAAAATGGACAAGCATGGGCAAATTTAATTCAGGTGACCATCTTATCTACTACTATGGGCAAGAATCCCTTAGAAGAAATGGAGTAGCACTCATAGTCAACAAAAGGGTGGGAAAAGCAGTACTGGGGTACAATCTCAAAAATGATAGAATGATCTCAGTATGAATCCAAGGCAAACCATTCAACATCTCAGTAATTCAGTCTATGCCCCAACCACTGAGGCCGAAGAAGCTGAGGTTGATCGGTTCTATGAAGACCTACAACACCTTATAGACCTACAACACCTATTCTGCTTCGTTGACTACGCTAAAGCCTTTGATTGTGTGGATCACAACAAACTGTGGCAAATTCTGAAAGAGATGCGAGTACCAGACCCCCTTACCTGTCTCCTGAGAAACCTGTACGAGGGTCAAGAAGCAACAGTAAGAACTGGACATGGAACAACCGATTGGTTCCAAATTGGGAAAGGAGTACGACAAGGCTGCATATTGTCGCCCTGCTTATTTAACTTATATGCAGAGTACATCATGAGAAACGCTGGGTTGGATGAATCACAGGTCGGAATTAATATTGCTGGGAGAATTATCAACAACCTCAGATATGCAGATGATACCACTCTAATGGCAGAAAGCGAAGAGGATCTAAAGAGCCTCTTGTTGAGGGTGAAAGAGGAGAGTGCAAAAGCTGGTTTGAAACTCAGCATTAAAAAAATGAAGATCATGGCATCTGGCCCCATCACTTCCTGGCATATGGAAGGGGAAGAAATGGAAGCAGTGACAGATTTTACTTTCTTGGGCTCCAAGATCACCGCAGACAGTGACTGTAGCCATGAAATTAAAAGACGCTTGCTCCTTGGGAGGAAAGCTATGGCAAACCTAGACAGTATAGTAAGAAGCAGAGACATCACCTTGCTGACAAAAGTCCGTCTAATCAAAGCTATGGTTTTCCCAATAGCAACGTATGGCTGTGAGAGCTGGACTATAAGGAAGGCTGAGCACTGAAGAACTGATGCTTTCGAACTGTGGTGCTGGAGAAGACTCTTAGGAGTCCCCTGGACTGGAAGGAGGTCCAATCAGTCAATCCCAAAGGAAATCAACCCTGAGTGCTCATTGGAAGGACAGATACTGAAGCTGAAGCTCCAATATTTTGGCCACCTAATGCGAAGAGAAAACTCTCTGGAAAAGACCCTGATGCTGGGAAAGACTGAAGGCAAAAGGAGCAGGGGACGGCAGAGGATGAGATGGCTAGATAGCATCACTGATGCAATAAATACGGACTTGAGCACACTCCGCGAGAGAGCAGAGGACAGGAAGGCCTGATGTGCTATGGTGCATGGGGTCACGAAGAGTCGGACATGACTGAACAACTGAACAACAACAACCCAGTATAAACAACCTACCTACTTGTTCAGCCTGCCTTGAACAACTTTGCTACCAGATATTTCATACACACACAAAGGGACATCATGCTGTTCTGTCTTGCATTGGATGTATTATCTAAAACACAGGATGTGTTGCAGCCAGAAATGTATATAGTTTATTTATTCTATGTATTCGTTTTATATTTTTATGTTTTTATGATTTGTATGTACCGCTTCGAAATCTGTAGATGTAAGCAGTTTATAAATACTTCTAAACAAACAAAAGTCCAGCCAGAAAGACCAGGCAGCAGCTGATGCAAAAGGCCTTTTGCTGCCTGAGATCCTGTAGAGCCAGGGTCAGATAGAGGAGACATTAATGGGCTAGGTGGATAACAGTCTGACCTGGAATAATGCAGTTTCCTACATATCCTAGGAGTGATCTCTTTTTCTTCAAGAGAAAGCCCCATGCCTAGAAATGTGTTGCTCCACAGGGCTCTGAGTTGCAGCCAGACGTGTGTGGATTGTTGGTTTTCATAGGGACAATCTGATATTTTATGCTTTTTTAAAAAAACCTGTCTAGGTAGCAGTTCATTTATCACTGAATGTGATGTCTTACGGAGAGGCAGTGTGGTGTAGTGGTTAGTGTTTGACTGGAACTGGGGAGACCTGAGTTCTAGCCCCCACTGAGCCATGAAGCTCATTGGGGGGAGGGTGACTTTGGGCCAGTCACTGATTCTCATCTTAACCAACCTCACAGGGTTGCTGTGAGTATAAAATGGAGAGGAGGAGGATCATGCATGCCACCTTGGGCTCCTTGGAGGAAAGGCCAGATGTAACTGTAATAAATAAATAAACTGCCCATTATGATTGTGAGAAATAAAGAGAAAGACCTGGAGTAGTGTAGTGGCTGAAAGTGTGAATGATGGATCTGAGCTACAAATTCTCCTGCTTTCCATCTATAGCATGCTGATAATAATATTAATCTGCTTCACAGGGCTGTTGTAAGGATTACTGAGATACTTAATGGCCCGGTTCGCGCATAACAGCATCAAAGGTGTATGTTTTTTAAGCTCCTGGGTTGTCATGAATGACTTAGCATGCTAGTTCACGCTGCTGCCTGCTGAAGTGCTTCCACTGCCAGCAGGAATGGCTTAACAAACACCATCCCTGGATTGTTTAGCATAATGTCCGAACCTGGAACTCTGGCTTGTCTCTTCCCCAACAAGCCAGAGTTGGAACCTGGGGTTGTTGAGCCATTATATGCTGCAAACTGGGCCAATATGAAAACTTGAAATGCACAATATGAATGCTAGGTAGTAATATTACACACTTGTAAGAAGTCCCACTGATTTTCCAGGTTTTGCATTTGCCACCTATAAAATGATCACGGGAACGCTTTAGCGTCTCAGCATGCCATTGTGAAGCTTAATTAAGAGACTACAAATTGTCATAGACAATTGGATCAAAGGTTCGCCTAGCTCAACAACATAGTGTTTTTAATTAACATCTTTGGAGCCCCGTATAGTGTGTGTGTGTGTGTGTGTGATTTGATGCTTTCAAAATGCCAAATTATCTCTTCCAGCTTTCCTTTTAACCACTGAATGCCTTTCAAAGAACACTGCGAATTGAAGAAGCACAGCTTCTCCCAAGCCCTGCTGGTCTGTTCCTCATTTTTCCGCCTGCAGGTGTTCCTTTTTTTACTCCCCCACCCCCACCCCCTCACGTTTATATAACATGTAGGTCAGTCAATCAATCCCTATTTACATTTCGCACCAAACAGTAGCATGCAAGTACAGCTCCTTGGTTTGTTCCCGAATCATTCTCAAAACATGACGGTTGTTCCTGTTCTGCGACATAATTTGCAGACTGCTTTAATTACCAGTATCCAGCCTTACAACATGTGAAGTTGCAAGAATGCCTTTGAGTATGGATTGTGGCATTTCTGTATTGCATCTTGTTCTTCACATCAGGGGTTTCCTTGCCCAACTTCAATGTCTAAATAACATTAAATGTCCAACATTTGCGAATGCTGGAAAATCCTTTTTTATTTTATTCATTTTAAGGGTGGTTATACCACATTTCAGAACTAAAACGTTTTCCCAAAGATGCTTACGAACCACAGAGGTTACAACTAATACGATACTCTAAAACATCCCACATTAAAATTCCATAAAACCTATTAAGTAGAAGAATGGCGTGATACAACAAAACAAGAAAACATGAGCCTTAAAGAAAACCTTTTGGAAAGCCAATGGATTCCACCTGTGTCTACAAAGTAAAGGGGGGGATGTTAAATGTACTACCCCCTGTCAACAACTATATTTAAATTTGATGTATTTTTTGTTTGTTTGTCTTTGAAAACTTAATTTTAAATTTTAAAAAGAAAAAGGAAAACGTGAGCCTCAACCAGTAACAGAATATATCAAAATATAGCCAAGAGAACTAAATTCATCCAAACCAAAAGCAGACTGAAACAAATATGTTTTCAGCGCCCATTGAAAAGAAAACAAAGAAAGGGCCAAATATATTTCTTGGGGGTGGGGTGGGGGGTTGAGAGAGAATTTTGTGAGTGTTCAAAATTGGGGATTTTTTTGGCTTAGCTGTAAATTTCCTATTTTTCATGTTGGAATCTGGGATCAGGGGACAGAACCTGTGCCTTTGATTTATAGCAACTGCTGAATAGTTTTTCTCATGAAACATTTTCTTAGTCAAGAGCAGAATCTTTGCGAGACTAGATAGTTGTCCTAACGGGTTTGTCCCGGCAAACTCTAGGCCAGGCTGCCCCAACCTGGTGCTCCCAGATGTGTTGGAGTGCACTCCCATCTTTCTCACCCGGCATGGCCAATGCTACCTAAGGATGATGAGAGTTGTAATCCAACCCATCTGTCTGGCACCAGGTTGGGGAAGGCTGCCATTGGTAAAGTTCATCCCCCTCCATGCCTGGTGGGGAATGTCTGATGGATTTTGTCAACATTTGTACTGGGGAAGAATTCCATGCTAACTAATTCCATGTCTGAAACAATACTGCTACATATGTATTAAATGTATATATGTATTTATTTCATTTATAACCTGTATTTTTTCCTCTTGCGAGGAACTCAAGGTGGCTCACACGGTCTTCCTCCTCTCCTATTTTATCCTCATAACAACCCTGTGAGGTAGGTTAGGCTGAGAGTCAGTGACTGGCCCAAAGTCACCCTGCGAACTTTATAGCTAAATGGGGACTAGAACCCTGATCTCCTGAGCCCCAGCCCAACACTCTAACCACTACCCCACACTGGCTGTCTTCATACATATCTCTATAAATGAAAGAAGTAAGATTACAGTTATATATTGCGGTTAATATGTTATTCATGATCATATTTCTCTCAAACGCTTCCTTACAGTGCAATCCTATACAGGTCTACTCAGACGTAAATCCCTTTGAATCCACTGTACCCAAAGTAAAAAGAAAAGCAAAAAAAGGCAGACCTGTACTCTCACCACTGGAGTTGAGATGGGCATAAATAGGCTATTCATTTTTCCTCTTTCAACTGTTTGCAGGAGTCGTAGAATGCGAAAATCTTTCACTTCTCCCACATACACAGTCAGGGGCAACAGTTTTGTAAATTATTTTTTAAGGTTACATCAGCACAGAGTCATTTGTGCTTAATAGAATGGGTCCAGGTCACAATGAATTCACTCTGCTATTAGTCAGGATGTCATATTTCTTTTCTGCTGAAGCGAGATTGGTGTACAACATTTGTTAAATGTACCATACAAAAAAGCAAGCTATTACTCAGGTGATTATTTTTTTTCTTGCAGTACCTCAGTTTGATGAATGACCTGATTAGCTTTTGAGAGTTTGTGTTAAATTTAGCTGGAAATTACAGGGGAAAGAAAAGAATTTGAGAGGTGCCTTTTAGGTTATAGTTATCAGTTCATGTGCAAAATTACTAGATTTGGGGCATGCTGGCTGGGGCATGCTGGGAGTTGTAGGCCTTTTTTGTGTCTAAACATGCATAGGATTGCATCCTTAGAGACTATTAAAGTGAAGCAAATATTTTTTTTTTAATTTATATCATTTGTCTGCAGTGCACCCATTATATCCAGACCCATCAGTTAGATTAACATTAGTGTTTTCTGCCAGAGTGTTGGATCCGTGCTAGGCACTTCTAGTGGAGCAGATTTTTCCTCCTGCAGCCCCCTGCACATCCCCCAAATCTTTTCCAGGAGGTTGAGGGACCCTTTGGAGCAGATTTGGGGTGTATGTGGAATTTCTAGAAATGGAATTTCTGTTGCACCAGCAGAGAGAAATCATGTTGCACAAGTGGACTTCTGCTCACGTGACTGTTGGATCCAACCCACTGTATTTTTATGTAATGTGCTATATGTGAGGCTGCTTTTGAAGATGGTCCAGAACCTTCAATTGGTGCAAAACGAGGCTGGCCAAGTGTTGGTGGGGGCAAAGTGATTAAATCATGTAAAGCCCTGTGCTGGCTGCACTGGTTACCGGTGTGTTTCTGAGCCCAAGTTAAAGTGCTGGTTTGACTTTTGAAGCCTTAAATGGTGTGGAACCAAATTGCAGGACTGCCTTCACCCATATCAGCCTGCCTGCGCTTTAAGATCAGCAAGAGGTGCCCTTCTCATCTCCCACCTATGAGGGCAGTTAGGTGGGTGACTACATAAGAGAGGGCATTTTCTGCAGTAGCCCCACACCTTTGGAATAAGTTGCCATCAGGGGTCTACCAGGCCCCATCATTGCAGGCTTTTAAGAAGGCTCTGAAAGCTTACCATTTTACTCTGGCCTTCCCCGATTGTTCTTTCGGACCAGTTTGTATCTCCAGTTATCTGTTGTAAGGTTTATTTTATGCTGGTGTTTGCTGTATTTTAGAATGTTTGCAGCTGTTGCTGTATTTCCTGTGTTTTGCTACTGTTATCGGTTTTTATTATGTGTTTCATTGCTGTACGCTACCTTGGGAGGGCTCCTGCCCTGAAAGGTGGCCAAGAAATATTTTAAATAATAAAATAAAAAATAATAGTTTCTGTGGCTTATATTAACTAAGGGACAGCTGATGTTGACAGTACAGGCAGTGATTTCATTTAAAGTTGTCAACTTATGATTTCAGAGTAAGTGGTTGAGCTGGAGCCAGAGGTAGGCCAGGTAGGTAAAGCCAAGGTGGATTTTGACTGACAAGGGGGGCATTTTTCTTTTGCAGGTCAGGAGTAGGAGCCTGATACATTAAGCCGTGAGGCTGATATTTTTATTAAATGTTTTAATGAACCACCTGGCTCAAAATACCTTATTTATTCAATAAAATGCCCAATTATGACCCTAAGTGAAACATACCACAGGTCAGCACATAGTTAAACGATGGCAGTCACTACCAGAACATGAAGTGATGACCACCAACTTGAACAGCTTTGAAAGGGGATTAGACAAATTCATGGAGGATAAAGGCCTCAATGGCTACTTGTCAAGATGGTTATATATTACCTCCAGGATTGGAGGTAATATGTCTCTCAGCAACAGTAGATGGAGAACACAAGCGGGAGGGTGCTGTTGCACTCACGTCCTACTTGTGGACTAGATAGGCCTTTGGTCTGATACAGCACAGGCCTATTCCTACCTGATGGTTGGTTGGTTGGTTGGTTGGTTATTTATTTATTTATTTATTTATTTAATCAATCGCCCATCTGGCTGGTCACCCAGCCACTCTGGGCGATGTACAACATTAAAACAGTTCAAAACAATAAAATTCAACATTAAAAACATCACATTTCTAAAATTACCCTAACCAACCCCAAATGCCTGCCTGAACAACCACGGTTTTAGTGTGTGGCAGAAGCTCATTCAAGAGGGGGCATGCCGGAGTTCCCTAGGGAGGGAGTTACACAGAGTGGGGACCACCACAGAGAAGGCCCTCTCCCTCGTCCCCACCAGTCTAGCTGTCCTGGCTGATGGGACAGAGAGAAGGCCATCCGAGGCTGATCTTGTTGAGTGGCCTATCTGGTGTTGCTGGAGGCGCTCCTTGAGATAGGCTGGGCCGGAACCATATAGGGTTTTAAAGGTCAAAACCAACACCTTGAATTTGGCCCAGAAAACAACTGGTAACCAGTGCAACTCCTTCAGCACTGGAGTGATGTGATCTCGCCGGCGGCTGCCTGTAATCAGGTGAGCTGCCGCATTCTGTACCAGCTGCAGCTTCCGAACTGTCTTCAAAGGTAACCCCGCGTAGAGCACGGTACAGTAGTCCAAACGAGAGGAGACCAGGGCATGTACTACCAATGTGAGCAGATGGTCGGGAAGGTAGGGGCGCAGCCACTGTATCAGATGGAGTTGATACAGCGCTGTCCGGCTCACAGCTGACACCTGAGCCTCCATGGACAGCTGGGAGTCTAAGATGACCCCCAAGCTGCGGACCTGGTCTTTCAAGCGAAATCCTAATTTCATTCCAGACACTTTTCAAGAGGTATTTGGCAAACACTGGACATGAATGAGCCAAAGATAAATCACAGGATTACAGGTGTGTTTTTGTTTCATTCATTCATTTATTGTATCTCTATACTGCCCCATAGCTGAAGCTGTCTGGTAGTTCACAAAAATTAAAAACTATTACAATGCATTATACAAAGTACAAAAACCATTTATATAAAAACATATAAGAAGATAGCACACACACAGACAACATATATCTAAAAACAATTTTTAAACAATCAGCCAAAGACAATCCAGGACCTGATGAAAAACTCAATATATGCTGCCAAATGTCTGAGAGAAGACGGCAGTTTTAACTTGGCACTGAAAAGATAAAATGTTTGCGGGCCTCATTGGGGAGACTGCCTCCCCTGGAAGAGGCATTTAGAGGAATCATAGAATAGTAGGGATGGAAGGGGCCTACAAGACCTTCGAATCCAACCCCCTGCTCAATGCAGGAATCCAAGTCACAGCATCCCTGACAGATGGCTGTCCAGCCTCGTCTTGAATGCCTCCAGTGTGGGAGAGCCCACCACCGCCCTAAGTAATTGGCTCCATTGTCGTATTGCTCTGACAGTCAGGAATTTTTCCCTGATGTTCAGCCGGAATCTGGCTTGTAACTTGAGCCCATTTTGCCGTGTCCTGCATTCTGGGATGATGGAGTTGTCTGCATCCTTCTTAAAGTGTGGTGCCCAGAACCGGACACAGTACTCCAGATGAGGCCTAACCAGTGCTGAGTAGAGGGGAACTAGTACTTCCCAGGATTTAGAAGCTATACTTCTATTAATGCAGCCCAAAAGAGCATTGGCCTTTTTTGCAGCCACATCACATTGTTGGCTCATATTCAGCTTGTGATCGACAACAGTTCCAAGATCCTTCTCGCTTGTAGTGTTGTTGAGCCACGTATCCCCCATCTTGTAAATGTGCATTTGGTTTCTTTTTCCTAGGTGCAGAACTTGGCATTTACCCCTATTAAATGTCATTCTGTTGTTTTCTGCCCAGTGTTCCAGTCTATCCCGATCATTTTGAATTTTGTTTCTGTCTTCCAAAGTATTAGCTAGGGATGTCAGAGAATTCCGCGACGGATCTTGGTGAGGCCGAAGGCCAGTGCATTCGGCCCCCCGAAATCCGTTGCGGAAGAAGCCCCCGCCCCCTCAACCCACAAAAGGCATGTGGGACGAAGTTCCCGCCATCCCCAACCCACAAAAGGTGTGTGAAACGGAGCACTTACGTGCTCCTGTCCGCACTGCTTTGCCAGTGGTGGCCGTCCTGTGGCCCCCATTCGCTTCCTCTCCATAGCCGTGATAGACTACGTAAATACTTACGTAGCCTATCACAGCTAACGCAGGGACACCATTTGCGTCCCTGTGGAGGCCGTGATAGGCTACGTAAGTATTTACGTAGCCTATCACGGCAGGGGGAAAAAACCCCAGTGTACACAAATGGCCGCGGCTACCGCCATTTGCGTACGCTGGGTTTCCCCCCCCCGCCGTGATAGGCTACGTAAATATTTACGTAGCCTATCACGGCTAAATACAGGGATGCAAATGGCAGCGGCTACGACAGCCGCCATTTGCGTCCCTGCAGGGCTGCCCAGCAGCCGGATGTCCGGCTGCAGGTGGCTGGAGCCAGCTGGCGGCTCCGCGGCTTGGCCGCAGAGCGGATCCAGCCAGGCAGGATTCTGGGGGGGAGGACCGGATCGCCTACCCCCTCCATCGAGGATTCCGGGGGGAGGGACGGAGCACCTCCCCCCCCACCGCGAAAACAGAACAGAACGGAAGGTAAGTGTTCCTTCCATCCCTAGTATTAGCTATCCCGCCCAATTTTGTGTCATCTGCAAATCTGATCAGCATTCCCTGCACCTCCTCTTCCAAGTCATTAATAAAAATGTTGAAGAGCACTGGGCCCAGGACTGAGCCCTGTGGTACCCCACTCATTACCTCTCCCCAGTTTGAGAAGATTCCACTGATAAGCACTCTTTGAGTCCGATTCTGTAGCCAACTGTGGATCCACTTGATAGCTGTTTCATCTAGCCTTCTTTTAGCTAGTTTGCTTATCAGGATATCATGGGGCAATTTGTTGAAAGCTTTGTTGAAGTCGAGGTTTGTTATGTCCACAGCATTCCCACAGTCCACAGTGGAGGTGACCTGATCAAAAAATGGGATCAGATTTGTCTGGTAGGATTTCTTCTTGAAAAAATCCATGTTGGCTTTGAGTAATCACTGCATTGTTTCAAGGTGCTTACAGATGGATTGCTTTATAATCTGCTCCAGAATTTTCCCAGGGATTGATGTCAGACTGACTGGTCTGTAGTTCCCAGGTTCCTCCTTTTTACCCTTTTTGAAGATAGGGACAACATTAGCCCTCCTCCAATCATCAGGCACTTCACCTGTCCTCTATGATTTCTCAAAGAGAATAGACAGCGGTTCTGAAAATTCTTCTGCCAGTTCCTTCATTACTCTAGGATGCAGTTCATTTGGCCCTGGAGATTTGAACTAGGGATGTACGAAAGTCACTTACCTGGTCTCGCAGCTTGCTTCGCGGTGGGGGGGAGGTGCTTCGCTTCTCCCCCTGAAGTTCAGGCCGGGGGGGAGAGGCTTCCCGCCTCGCCCGGCTGAAATTCAGGCTGGGGGGGAGGCTTCCTGCCTCGCCCAGCCGAAATTCAGGCCGGGGAGAAGCGCCCCGTCTCCTCGGCCGTGAACTTCAAAAGAAAAAAAAAAAAGAAGCCCCTTGATAGGCTATGTAAAACGATTTACGTAGCCTATCACGGCTGACTTTGCAGATCTAGCCGTGATAGGCTACGTTAATCGTTACGTAGCCTATCACAGGGGCATGTTTTTGGGTTTTTTTTACTTTTCTTGTAATGGCGGCGGTGGCAGCCGGTCAAAAGACCAGCTCCTGCCCCTGCCCCTGATGAAGACCTGCCGAACTGCCGCCGGGACCTGCCGCCGGGAGCGACATTCGTAAAAGGTAAGTCCCATCCCGGGGGGGGTGGCGGAGAATTTCTCCCCGAACCTTCGGAGGACCGAATGCGTTGGCACTCGGCCCCCCGAAGTTTCGGGGAGAAATTCTCCCCCATCCCTAATTTGAACACATTCAAAGTAATTAGGTGTTCCTTGACCATATGCCTATCAATCTCAAGCTGCAATCCTGCCCCTTCAGCCTGTACTTCGCCTTTGCCAGGGGGGTCATAGACCCTCTTTTGGGAGAAGACTGAGCCAAAGTAGGAATTTAGCACTTCTGCCTTTTCTTTGTCATCTGTTATAATTTTGCTGTCCTTATTTAATAGTTGAACCATCATTTCTTTCCTCTGCCTTTTTCTATGCATGTATATGAAGAAAGCCTTTTTGTTGCTTTTAGCATCCCTCGCTAACCTCAGCTCATCCCTCAGCTTTAGCCTTCCCGACACCATCCCTGCAATTGTGTACTATGTGCCTGTACTCTTCCTTTGTAGCTTGGCCTTCCTTGCACTTCTTATATTTGTGCTTTTTTGTTTTCAGGTCATCTCTAAGCTTTTTGTGAAGCCACATTGTCTTCATCTGTTGTCTTCCACCTTTTTTTCCTTGTTGAAATTGTTTGTAATTGTGCCTTTAGAATTTCCTTTTTTAAAAACTTCCACCCATCTTGGACTTCTTTTCTCATTAGAGTTGCTTGCTATGGGACCTTACTTATCATTGTTCTGAGTTTATTAAAATCGGCTTTCCTAAGGCCATTGGATGCTGAGTGTATTATACGAGTTGGTTCATGCTGGGAAAGGCGCTCCATCAGGTATTGTGGTCCCAAGCTATGTAAGGCTTCATAGGTCCAGCACCTTGAATCAGGTTCAGAAACATAAAGGCAGCCAGTGCAAGCAGGCCAGAATTGATGTCATAATGTTTAGACCTTCTTGTCCCTGTTATCAGCCTGGCCACCACATTTTGCACAAGCTGCAGCTTCTGAACCATCTTTAGGGATGGCGGAGAATTTCTCCACGAATCTTTGGGAGGCCGAGTGTGGACGCATTCGGCCCCCGAAAGTGTTGGGGAAATTCTCCGCCGGCCCCCCGCCCCCCCCGGGATGGGACTTACCTTCGGCGAATGTCCCTCTCGGTGGCGGGTCCCGGCGGCGTTTCGGCGGGGGCAGGGGCGGCGGCTGGTCTCCCGACCGGTTGCTGCCGCCGCCATTACAAAATAAAAAAGTAAAAAAAACCACACACACACACCCCCGTGATAGGCTACGTGACGATTTACGTAGCCTATCACGGCTAGATTTCCAAAGTCAGCCGTGATAGGCTACGCAAATCGTTACGTAGCCTATCACGGGTGTGTGTGTGTTTGTTTTTTACTTTTTTTTTCGTGGCCGGGGAGACGGGGCGCTCCTCCCCGGCCTGAATTTCGCCGGCGAGGGATGGGGCGCCTCCCCTCCTGGCCTGAATTTCGGCCGGGCGAGGCGGGGTGCCTCCCCCCCTCACCTGAACTTCGGGGGGAGAACCGAAGCGCCTCCCCCCCACCGCGAAGCAAGCTGCGGGACAAGGTAAGTCCCTTTCGTCCATCCCTAATCTTCAGAGGAAGCCCCACGTAGAGTGCATCACAGTAATCTAACCTGGAGGTTACCAGAACATAGAAAACAGAAGCCAGGTTGTCGCTGTCCAGACAAGGGCATAGTTTGGCCACTTCTACCAATTTGGACATTGGTAGAAGGCACTCTGTGCCACTGAGACTACTTGAGCCTCAAGTAACAAAGTTGGCTCCAGGAGGACCTCCAAACTATGAATCTGCTCCTTCAGGGGGAGTGCAACCCCACCTAGAACAGGTTGAGCACCCTCCATCTGGTCTGGAGAACCACCCACTAACAGCATCTCAGTCTTGTCTGGATTGAATTTCAGTTTATTAGCCCTAATCAAGTACATTGTCGCAGCCAGGCACTGATTTAGCACATCTACAGCCTCGCATGAAGGAGATTAAAAGGAGAAATACTGATGACAGCGCACTTCAGAATTCCAGACGACCACACTCAACCATTTCATGTAGATGTTGAATAGCATGTGGAACAAAACCAACCCCTGCGGAACCCCATATTGGAGAATCCAGAGGGCTGAGCGACATTCCCCAGGTACCACCTTCTGGAGCTGACCCTCCATGTAAGAGCAAAACCACTGCAATGCAGTGCCTCACGCTCCCAGCTCAGACAATCTTCCCAGAAGGATACCATGGTCGATGGTATCGAAAGCTGCTGAGAGATCAATGAGAATCAACAAGGTCACACTCCCCCTGTCTTTCTCCTAACTAGGTCATCATATAGGGAAACCAAGGCTGTTTCCGTGGCAAAACCTGGCCTGCACCCCAACTGAAATGGATCTAGGTAATCAGTCTCATGCAAGAGCATCTGGAGCTGGTTGGTAACCATCTGCTCAAGAAACTTGGCCATGAAAGGAACATTTGCCACTGGCCTAAAATAATTAAGATTTTCTGGGTCCAGAGAGGGTTTATTTTGGAGTGATCTCACCACCACTTCTTTCAAGCAGCCTGGGACCATTTGTTAATGTTGTTAGTTTTATTTTCTTAATATTTCTATCCCACCATTTGAATCAAAGGACCATCAAGGCAGTTTACAAAATTATACAAAGCACAACTTTCATAAGACAACACAAATAAAAATAGGAAAATTAAACCATAAGCCATAATCCCAAAACCATATAAGAAGTAAGCACAGGCCCACATAAATCAGTGGACCTTAAAAAATGCTTTGCGGTGAAATCCTATACATGAGTATTCAAAACAGAAGTAGGCTGCCATTCTACGCATACTTACCTGAGAGTAGGCTCCATTGAACTTAATGGGATTTACTTCTGAGTAGACACATATAGGATTGTGCTGTGAATTTATATAAGTCATGATTGCTATGTTTAGGTTGGGATTTGATTGCGGATAGTCATGGACGATTGGAGCTGGGACGTTTATGTCCCTAGCTGGATTGGAAGTCTCCAACTCAACAGCCAACGCGGAGCATTCATGTTGTTGTTGTTCAGTCGTTAAGTTGTGTCCGACTCTTCGTGACCCCATGGACCATAGCACGCCAGGCCTTCCTGTCCTCCGCTCTCTTCCGGAGCGTGCTCAAGTTCATATTCATTGCATCGGTGATGCTATCTAGCCATCTCATCCTCTGCCGTCCCCTTCTCCTTTTGCCTTCAGTCTTTCCCAGCATCAGGGTCTTTTCCAGAGAGTTTTCTCTTCGCATTAGGTGGCCAAAATACTGGAGCTTCAGCTTCATTATCTGTCCTTCCAATGAGCACTCAGGGTTGATTTCCTTTAGGATGGACTGATTTGACCTCCTTGCAGTCCAGGGGACTCGTAAGAGTCTTCTCCAGCACCACAGTTCGAAAGTATCAATTCTTCGGCGCTCAGCCTTCCTTATAGTCCAGCTCTCACAGCCATACATTACTACTGGGAAAACCATAGCTTTGATTAGACGGACCTTTGTCGGCAAGGTGATGTCTCTGCTTCTTACTATGCTGTCTACGTATGCCATAGCTTTCCTCCCAAGGAGCAAGCGTCTTTTAATTTCATGGCTACAGTCACCATCTGCAGTGATCTTGGAGCCCAAGAAGGTAAAATCTGTCACTGCTTCCATTTCTTCCCCTTCTATATGCCAGGAAGTGATGGGGCCAGATGCCATGATCTTAGTTTCTTTAATGTTGCGTTTCAAACCAGCTTTTGCACTCTCCACTTTCACCCTCAACAAGAGGCTCTTTAGATCCTCTTCACTTTCTGCCATTAGGGTGGTATTGTCTGTATGTCTGAGGTTGTGGATAATTCTCCCAGCAATCTTAATTCCGACCTATGATTCATCCAACCTGGCGTTTCTCATGATGTACTCTGCATATAAATTAAATAAGCAGGGCAACAATATACAGCCTTGTCGTACTCCTTTCCCAATTTTGAACCAATCGGTTGTTCCATGTCTGGTTCTTACTGTTGCTTCTTGTCCCTCGTACAGGTTTCTCAGGAGACAGGTAAGGTGGTCTGGTACTCCCATCTCTTTCAGAATTTGCCACAGTTTGATCCACACAATCAAAGGCTTTAGCATAGTTAAAGAAGCAGAAATAGACGTTTTTCTGGAATTCTCTTGCTTTCTCCATGATCCAGCGAATGTTGGCGATTTGATCTCTAGTTCCTCTGCCTCT
Source organism: Heloderma suspectum (assembly GCF_057233095.1). Lineage (NCBI taxonomy): Eukaryota > Metazoa > Chordata > Lepidosauria > Squamata > Helodermatidae > Heloderma > Heloderma suspectum. The sequence goes on along the minus strand of NC_139460.1, from coordinate 29,311,790 downwards.
TCGAAACCCCGCTTGTACTTCCAGTCTTTCTCAGTTCACATATTGTTGAAGCCTAGCTTGTGGGATTTTGAGCATAACCTTGCTGGCATGTGAAATGAGCACAATTGTGCGGTAGTTTGAGCACTCTTTGGCATTGCCCTTCTTTGGAATTGGAATGTAAACTAACTTTTTCCAGTCTTGTGGCCACTGTTGAGTGTTCCAAATGTGTTGGCATATTGAGTGCAGCACTTTAACAGCATCATCTTTTAGGATTTTAAATAACTCAGCTGGAATACTGTCATCTCCACTAGCTTTGGTGTTAGTCATGCTTCCTAAGGCCCACTTGACTTCACTCTCGAGGATGTCCGGCTCAAGTTCAGTGACCGCACTATCATGGCTATCAGGGACATTCAGATCTTTCCTGTATAGTTCTTCTGTGTATTCTTTCCACCTCTTCTTAATCTCATCTGCTTCTGTGAGGTCCCTGCCTTCTTTGTCCTTTATCATGCCCGTCTTTGCACAACACGTTCCCTTGAGATCTCCGATTTTCTTGAGAAGATCTCTAGTCTTTCCCATTCTATTGTTTCCCACGATTTCTTTGCATTGTTCATTTAAGAAGGCCTTCTTGTCTCTCCTTGCTATTCTCTGGAACTCTGCATTCAGTTGGATATATCTTCCCCTTTCTCCCTTGCTTTTCGCTTCCCTTCTTTCCTCAGCGACTTGTAAAGCCTCATCAGACAGCCACTTTGCTTTCTTGCATTTCTTTTTCTTGGGGCTGGATTGAGTTGCTGCCTCCTGAGCAATGTTATGGACCTCCGTCCATAGTTCCTCAGGCACTCTGTCTATCAGTTCTAATCCCTTAAAACTATTCCTCACCTCCACTGCATATTCATAAGGGATATGGTTCAGGTCATACCTGAATGGTTTGTTGGTTTTCCCTACATTCTTCAATTTTAGCTGAAATTTGCAACAAGAAGCTCAGGATCTGAGCCACAGTCAGCTCCAGGTCTTGATTTTACTGACTGTATAGAGCTTCTCCATCTTTGGCTGCAAAGGACATAATCAATCTGATTTCGATATTGACCATCTGGTGATGTCCATGTGGAGAGTCGCCTCTTGTGCTGTTGGAAAAGAGTGTTTGCTATGATCAGCGTGTTCTCTTGGCAAAACTCAATTAGCCTTTGTCCTGCTTCATTTTGTACACCAAGGCCATGCTTGCCTGTTATCCCGGTGATTTCTTGACTTCCTACTTTGGCATTCCAATCCCCTATGATGAAAAGGATATCTATTTTTGGTGTTAGGTCTATAAGGTATTGTAGGTCTTCATAGAACCGATCAACCTCAGCTTCTTCAGCCTCAGTGGTTGGGGCATAGACTTGAATTACTGAGATGTTGAATGGTTTGCCTTGGATTCGTACTGAGATCATTCTATTGTTTTTGAGATTGTACCCCAATACTGCTTTTCCCCCCTTTTTGTTGACTATGAGTGCTACTCCATTTCTTCTAAGGGATTCTTGCCCATAGTAGTAGATATGATGGTCACCTGAATTAAATTTGCCCATGCCTGTCCATTTTAGTTCACTGATTCCCAAGATGTCGATGTTCAATCTTGCCATCGCATGTTTGACCACCTCCAGCTTACCTTGATTCATTGATCTGACATTCCAGGTTCCTAAACAATATTGTTCTTTACAGCATTGGATTTTCTTTTCACCACCAGACACATCCACAGCTGAGTGTCCTTTCGGGTTTGGCCCAGCCGCTTCACTCTTTCTGGCGCTACTTGGAAATTCCCTCTGCTCTTCCCCAGTAGTATATTGGACACCTTCCGTCCTGAGGGGCTCATCTTCTGGCGTCATGTCTTTTAGCCTTGTGATACGTTCCATGCTCTTTTAAACCAATCAGCTGCTTAAAAGAAGAAGCCAAGGTGGGGCTGGATAAAGCACCCCCCCCATCTCATGAAAGAACAGAGTAGCGAAAAGGATGATGCGTGCATTCTGTTGGACCAGGGCTGTTGGGCAGTACCCAGTGGGGCTGCTCCACTTACACGGTTCCACTGCATTTGTGGGAGTGTCCTCTTGCACAACGGGGCTTTGGCACTTCTAAAAATAACCTTGGAAAAGAGTCCCCTCCTGCGAGCTCCGCTGACCTGCCCCATTCCAGAAACAACTGTTTCCACTCATTTTGGGTTATTTTTAGAAATGCAAAGCCCCATTGCACAATCCAACCCTCCTGGGGTCCCAATCCAGGGTTCACCAGATGGCCACATGCTTTTCCCCAACCACCGATGGTGTGGTTTTCCCCTATTCTAAAAGGTTGAAATGCCTCTCCTTAGGCTTAGTTAGCCGCAGTAAGACTTTAAATATGGTGAGGGTTTTTTTCCCTATTATTGGCCCCACCCCTTTTGCCTTTGGCCCTGCCCACCACTGGAATATGGTCCCTGAGAGTTTCTCCGAAATTGAATTTGTCCGCCAAACTGACAGAGCTTCCCCACCCCTCCTCTAACACAATGCTAATAGCGCAAACTGGTGCACTGGGTTTACTGGCGAAACCCATTAACATCAGCTTACTCTATTGGTGTTGCACCAGAGGTCGCTTACGTTGGCACTACATCAACTGCGTAAGTGCTGCTGCCCTGTTGGATACTGGCCTAAATAACATAAATGTTAAAAGTACATTTCATTTAATTCTTGTAAATCAGAAACATACTCTTTTGCAATCCATATAATTACAATGGGGCTAATGGAGGATAAATTCCTGGTGGAGTCCTCTCACTGTCATCTTTACAGAGCTTAACAGATTTTCTATTGCAAGTTTTGCATTTGGAAAACTTGCAGAAAAATGTTTATTTTAAAAACCAAACACCACATTATTTATAAAAAATGGTAACGAGACAAATCAATGAATGCCGGAGGCCTGGTATAACTATATGGATTAATGATCTGGATTTTACATGGATACCCCAGACATCTTTGTAAGAGGCCATGCATTTTAATTCCCTTCTTCCTCACAGGCTTATTCCAAATAGTTTCTTAATTCCTTCATTTCAGATGATATGAGAAAAACTTCAGCTTTATCAGTGTGTGCAAGGCAAGTGATGTAGAATGTGCTCAACTTAATATGTTTCTTTAATTTGTTATAGGGCAGTGACTTGCTACAGTAATGAAACTTGTATGACATTGGAAATGCTTGGTTAATAACAACAACAACAGTGTAATTTGTCATTTCTAGTTTATTCTGTATGTTGAAAATAGAGATGGGGTGAATTTTTGAAAGCATAAATAGCTTTGTCAGAAAGAAAATATATTCCTTTAGCAATGCATTTCTTCATTAGAGGTATGCTGAAGGACTTTGCTGTTTGCAAAAGAGAATTAATTAAGTAAAGAAAATTCATTAACAGTTGACTTTGTTTATTGCTAAAGAGTATTCTGGTAATTTTCTTTTGAAGGCTTATAATCATTCAGTAGCTGTTTGTTCAGGACAATAATCCCATAATTACCCTTTTTAAAAAGTTTAATCAAAGAAGAATATTTGTTAGGTGCTGTGAATTCAGTAGGTTGTAACTGTTAACTACAGCGCTATTAGAACTGGAGTCTGAACAAGCAGCCTTTGCTTTTCCTCCCATATTTCATAGATGAAAAGGGAACTTGGTTTGACTATACTGGAAGGATGCCCCCTGTTGTGTTCTGGACTGTGCAGGAGCCCACGGAGCTCCCTGCAAGGCAGGCAGCATCCAGGAAACCTCCTAGCGAACAACTTGCTCCAACTAGTCCTGAATCTGGACCGAAGCCTTTTATGCTCTAGCATAGAGGCCCCATTCCAGGCTCCACCCCTTCTCACAAAACGAAGCCTTAAAGACATAGGCCTCTCTGGCCTTGAATCTAGCACCCCACCATCCGTCTAAGAGCTCATGCCAGACGTGGTACCGGTGTTGTCGTGTCTGCCTCATGGAACATGGAGTTCTTGGAGGGTGTGCTGGCTCAGTGCTGGAGCTAGGCTTGGCAGTCCCAGCAGTCTCTCGCATCTCGGGGTCACAAGTCTCTGGTTCTACAGTGGTGCTTATTGGCACTGCTGGTTCTTCAGCCTCTTAGTCAATGTCCAGGTCACTGCTGGACCGCAGCGCCATGGCACCTCCAAAGTTCTTCTCCTCTAAATTGCTCCTTGGAGTTTATAAGTCTGACTCATCTGGACTTGTCTTAAAGTGAAACCTGGTGTGTGTGTGTGTGTGTGTGTGTGTGTGTGAGAGAGAGAGAGAGAGAGAGAGAGAGAGAGAGAGAGAGACATCAGTGCCTGTCATCCGTGGCAGCTGCTGGGCTCAGTGCCCAAATGGGCCCATCGCTGCTACCTGCCCTGGGCCCCCATTTAAAACATTCCAGCCCAGTGCTCTAATGACCAATGGAAGGCTGGGTCTACTGCCTTATTAATTTCCCACAATGCCCCTGACTTGGCATCTCTCTAAGAGCAGGAGGAAAGCCCTGATGGATCTGACTGAAGGCCCATCAAATCCAGCATTCTGTTCCCAAAGTAACCATCCAGATGCCTATGGGAAGCCCACAAGCAGGACATGAAGACAATAGCTCTCTCCCACTGCTGTTTCCCAGCAATTGGTATGATTTTAAAATATGTGGTCAGGGGCAGAGCCAGGGGTAATGGAGTTATCCATTAACTGCCTAGTTTGGCAAAGGATTGTAGATAGATGCTTTAGGATATTGAAACTCCTGCATTTCATTTTTTCCCCAGTATTCAGATTTGTGTATCTTCCCATTTTCTCTCCATATTCTATACCTTGCATTTAGTTTTAAGAGCGCTTTTGTCACCGCTTGCGCCTCCTTATCATTACTGTCACCTGCTTGCAGGCCAGGCCAGGCCAGACCAGGCCAGGAGCAAACTGGCAATGGCAGCTAATGCTTCTCTTTCTTGCACTTCCCCTCTGGCTCAGAGGAGGAGGCAAATGGCAGTGGTGAAGAGGAGGAGGAGATGGTGGTAGTAATCTAGGGGGCACTGGCCCTCGGCAGGTACCAGTCGACCTCACAGGGTTACTGTGAGGATAACAATGAAGGGGACCATGTATTCCACCTTCAGCTCCTGGGAGGTAAGATATAAAATACATACATACATACATAAAGTTTAAAAACATGCCAGTCCTTGACACTGGGCTCTGTTGTGATCTCCTGTTGATTTCCATTGATATCAGGCCTTTCTTCCATTGAAATCAAGCAGCTTACATCGGGTTCCCAGGCTATTCGGTGGGAGACAGACCCTAGGTTTTGTTTTTTGTGTTTTTACAGAGTTGGAAGCATTTTGAAGGAGTGGTTATTGCTTGTGGTGTCCACAGTCATCCCACTGTCGCTCTGGTGAACAGGTGCTGCAGGCTTTAGTATTGTTTCTTCTGTTGCTTGATCATGCTGGCAAGTAGAGAGAGGAGGCCAATTTGAGCCCAGATTTTTTTTTAAAAAAAAGTTCTTTTGTTTACTACAATATTTATTGTTTCTATTTCCAGCTTTATTCCCCTCCTCCCCATTTTCCCAGCTGGCAAAAGTTAAGGTATACTCTGGTATTTTTGTGTGCTAGAGCTTGCTGCTCCAGTTCTAATACCTGGTATGCTTGTAATTATTGTTTGGATAAAACTAATGGTGCCGTCCTATGCATGTATACGAATCAGTCCCATTGCAAGTAAATCCTTTTCAATTCAGTGGGAATTACTCCCTGGTAAGTGTGTGTAGGACTGTAGCCTAAGGCAGTTAAACATTTAAGTTCCATAAATATACCAAGCTGTACAAATGTATGTGCTAACCCCTGGGTCCCTGCTTACCCGGGGGCCCACTTTTCTGGGTGCTTTGTGGTGGTGAGGGCTGCGAGGAAGCAACATGGTCCTGCTAACTTGTACAGGCAGTGACTTACTGGCTGGTTCACCACTTCACTGTGCTAGAGCAGGGGACTTTGGACTGAATGACTATTGGTGGTTAATGGGTTTTGTGGCAAGCTCAGTTTGATCTTGGCTTGTCTAGACAAACCATAGTTTGAACTAGCCACAGTTTGTTCCACTTTGGACAAAGAGCAAACTATGGTTAGCTGAAAATAGAAGTGGCTAATTCACCAGGGAGCTTGGGCCAGTCCCTCTCCCCCATTTTAACCTACTGCAGAAGGTTGTTGTGAGGACAAAATGTGTGTCTGTGTGTGTGGGGACCATGTGCGCTGCCCTGAATTCTTTAGAGGAAAGGCAGGATTTAAATATATTAAATAAACTAAATAAATATAAGTGGTATTACGATACGGGTTTCTGATGAAGGAGAATGCAACCTAGAATTAAAAGACGACCCTATGGGTCTGGTAACAATATTGAGCAATGCTGAGAAAATTATTAATACTAGTAAATTGACTTAGCATTTATTGATCGATTGCTGAAGTTATGCTAGGTGCTGTACAGAACAGAAAAGCGATATACTATTTGCTCCAGGGATTTTGCTCTCGGAGGCCCAGCAGGTACTAGCTCATACACCTCTTGTTTATCCTGGGTTTGTTTCACGCAGGCAAGGTCAACTAGTTGGGTGCTGGGTAGTAGACTTGTAGGCCTCACTAGACTTGAGTCATCTGCCCAGTTTGGCTGGTTGGTAGACTTTTTGTTCACCGAGGATTGGCTTTTGGAAGCCCGGAAGCAAACCACTGGTAAGCCTGTTGACTGGTCCAGAGTTGGTATCCAGCAGATCTATCAATGAGGAACTGCCAGTTTGACACTTAGTTTCTAGTGCCTGCCTAATTTTACAATAAGCTCTCAAAGGCCAAGTCTGTCCTGTTCCTGCCACCAACTGAAGGCTTAGTCCAGGGCTCCCCAAATATTTTGAATCAGTGGGAACACTGGGAATTTTGTGAGAGTGTTGTGGATGTTCTCACAAAATGGCTGCCATGGGAGGTTTGCCCATTTATAAAATGGCTGCCATGGTGGGCATGGCCAGGCACAAAACATTTGCTTCTCAGAAGGTAAATTGGTGGGACTAAAAGAAAAGCAACTCACTGGAGAACCGAAGTACAAGGCATAGGTGGGGTCTGAGCTCAAAAACACAAAGCCACTCTTTTGAACCAAACTATAGATGGTGCTGGAGGGCAGCCCTTCACTTTGCAGCATGCCTGCCTCCCAGTTAAAAATATATAATTTTAAAAAATCTTCAGAAATAAAATAAAAATAATGAGAGGCAGGGAGCCTGGTGGGTGCTGAAAGAGGTGGATGTGAGCACGATGTGAAAGATTTCAGACTTAGCCTTTGACAGCTGCCAGGTTTATGAAACAATAAAAGAAAAGGCAAAAGGGATTAGGGACAAGCTAGAGAGTTGACATATAAATAGTGCAGATAGGTATGGGAGAACTGAGTTGTCTGAAGAGAAGGTAAGAAAGTTCTTGTCATTCAGGAAAGATTTTGCTAAAAAGTGGGCCTTACCGGAGTGATTTGGTGGAGCTGAAGGAGGCAGTCTCATAAACAGAAAGTCCTATGGTAGATGGCAGAGAGACTGGATGAAGGGCCATTTGGTATGCTGCACTTTTGACAAGTGCATGCTAAAAAAACATAATCGGTGCCAACTCCAGGTTTTTGAGGGCCCTTGGGCAAGCCACCCTAAATAGGCTCCCTCCCTTAGTGAGTCTATGTTCTCACCACCATTGTCAGCAGCCGCTATTGCTCCTCATTCTCTTTCTCATCACTGCTACCACTTGGTTCCTTGACAGACTCCTTGACAGCCAGTGAGCAAGTAGGCAGTGACATCTCCCCCATCACCACCACTATGGGTGAACAAGCAGGTGAAGAGGAGGAGTAAGTCAAGCAGGCCCCTGCTGGGGTGTGGGCCCTTGGCAGGTGCCCAACGTTGACAACCCTTGATGCCAGCTCTAAACATAACGTGTGGTGGAGGAAATGCATGTTTTGATGTGTTGCATTTTAATTTGCCCTTCCTCCTTGGGCAATTTATCCCCATACTTAACCAACCTTTTCTCCAGGGAGCACAGAATGGTTCTCACAGGCATTGTCCCATTCCAGCTTTGATCAGACCAAGAATCTTTGTTGCTTGAGCACAGCTGCTGTTCCATGATGTGCTTTTAAACATGCCCTGTGATCTTCCCTGCTTGCCATGAGCTTCTAGCCTTAGAAGGGCTTCTAGCTGGGATTTCGGAGTGGAACATTTTACTAACTTTGGATTTTTAATTCAATTTTAATTATATTTCTGGGATCAGCCAAGAACCTGAGGCCTGAGCCTGCCAGTTGGTCCCAGATGTGGAAAGTCATAATTCATTTTTTTGTTTGCTTTTTTTATGCTGACCTGCTTTGAATGTTTAATCTTGAGAATAATGCTCACTAGTTGACCAGGGTTATCCATAAGAATCTTGCAATCCCCAAAGTTACTTGGTGCTGGAACAAAGCACATCTGTGTTTTCTTTTGGTAGGCTAAGAGCCAAGTCCCCCTGCCTGCCTGCTGGCCACCAGAAGAGGCTCCAGGAGTCTGGCAAGCCTTATCTAGGTGGTTATGGAAGCTTTCTTTTTGATAAGGCCAAATATATTAAAATCAATGTTAAAATATATTATATATAAATAAAACCCAACATGCAGACTTACTCAGCCAAATACCAACTCTTTCAACCATTGTAGTCCAACCTAAACATAAAGGCTTTGCACCATTTCCAGAAGATGTCAGCCATGGAGAATGCCCCTCTCTGTGCTTTGTGGGTTGGCACCAAACCAGTATGGCCAAAGAAGAGATTCTCAATTGAGCTTTGTGAGCTCCCCAGATATGATTTCTTGTGACATCTCTACAGACCAGGAGTTGCCAACATTTTTGGGTTGGTGGCCTCTCAAAAAATGGCTGCCATGGGGTCTGAGTTCACCATTCACAAAATGACTGCTATAGCAGGTGTGTTGCCAGTAACAAAACATCAGTTTCCTAGAAGGTAAACTGGTGAGGCTAAAAGAAAAGTAACCCACCCAAGTACAAGGCAGAGGTGGGGTCTGAGCTCCCAAACATTAAACCATTCTTTTGAACCCACTGTTTTCTGCACGAATTGATGAGCCCCAGAGTCCAGTAACTTGTCATAGAATGCCACCAGTGGCTCAGATTCATTCTTTGTAAGAAATATGGCACTGGTGGCTAGCGCTACACTTTGTAGCATGTCAGCCTCCCAGTTTATTTTTTTATATATCTAAATAAAATAAAAATCAGGAAGAGCAGGGGGCTCCAAGAGAGCATGTTTTTCATTTGTTTGTTTCATTTGAACTTGGTTCAAGGTACCCAGAAGTGCTGAAACCAGCAAGGCACATACAAGAAAGGAGGGTCAACACAGATCTCATTTGGGCACAGCTGGGCACATCCAATCAGGTCAGGTCAAGTGGGGTCAAGTCCCATTGTGTCAGGTCAGGTCGGGTCAAATCAAGTTTGGGGTTCTGAACAGCAAAGCAAGATTAAACTGGGCAGGGTCTTTCAGGACCTTGGCCAGCTGCAAATCAGCTGAGACTCAGTCAAGGCAAGCAGTTGACCCAGCAACAGTCAAAGGCTTTCTGAAGTGTTATAAAGGCTAGCAGCTCGAGACCTACAGTTACAGTCAGGGCCAGAAATATTGGAACAAGGATAACTGTTTTGGCAGTTGGCCTCTGTACACCACCACATTGAAGTTGAAAGGAAACACACCCAGATGGGAGCAAAGTCAGGACTTTCAGCTGTAATTCAAGGAGTTTGACAAAAGTGGGGCACTAACCATGAGGAAGTACAGCCAGTGGCATACTCCCCCCCCCCATCGTTGATGGCTCATAAGTAATGGAACAAACCAATATCATTTCAAACCTAAGGATCACCTTTAATACCTGGATGAAAATCCTTTACAGTCAATGACTGCCTGAAGTCTGGAACCTCTGGACATGACCAAATGCTGAGTGTCCTCCCTCGAGATGCTTTGCCAGGCCTTTACTGCAGCTGCCTTCAGCTGCTGCTTGTTTGTGGGTCTTTCTGCCTTCAGTCTTGTCTTCAGTAAGTGAAAAGCATGCTGTATTGGGTTGAGATCAGGTGTCTGACTTGGCCATTGAAGAACATCCCACTTCTTTGCCTTCAGAAACTCTTTGGTAGCTTTTGCTGCATGTTTTGGGTCATTATCCATCTGCAATATGAAGCGGCGTTCTATCAGTTTGGTGTCATTCGGCTGAATCTGAGCAGAAAGTATAGCCCTATACACTTCAGAATTCATCCTGCTGCTTTTATCAGCAGTCAGGTCATCAATAAACACCAGTGACCCGGTTCCGTTGGCAGCCATACATGCCCATGCCATAACACTGCCTCCACCATGTTTGACGGATGATGTGGTATGCTTTGGATCATGAGCTGTTCCTTTCCTTCTCCATATTTTTCCCATCATTCTGGTACAAGTTAATCTTGGTTTCATCAGTCCAAAGAATCTTATTACAGAACTGGGCAGGCTTTTTAGGTGTTTGCTGGCAAAGGCTAATCTGGCCTTTCTGTTCTTGAGCGTTCCCAGTGGTTTGCACCTTGTTGTGAAGCCTCTGTATTTACATTCATAAAGCCATCTCTTGACTGTAGATGTTGACAATGACATGCCTACTGCCACAAGGGCGTTCTTGACCTGGCTAGATGTGGTGAAAGGTTTCCTCTTCACCATGAGCAGAATTCTGTGGTCATCCACTTTAGTTGTCTTCCGTGGTCTTCCAGGCCTTTTGCTGTTGCTGAGCTTGCCAGTTAATTCCTTCTTTTCAGGATGTTCCAAACTATTGTGTTGGCGACTCCCACTGTTTTTGCTATCTCTCTGATGGGTTTATTTTGTTTCCTCAGCCTAATGATGGCCTCCTTCACTTGCATGGACACCTCTTTGGACCTCATGTTGGGAGTTCCAGTGAACAGCTACCAAATGCAAATGTAACACTCAGAACCACCTCCAGGCCTTTTCTCTGCTTGATTGGTCATGGGGTACCCAGGAAACAGGCCATACCTGGCCATGCAGCTGCTTGGCAGCCATTCTTTCCATTACTTATGAGCCCCCAATGATGGGGGTGTGTGTATGCCACTGGCTGTACTTCCTGAATGGTTAGTGCCCCACTTTTGTCAAACCCCTTGAATTACAGCTGAAAGTCCTGACTTTGCTCCCATCTGGGTGTGTTTCCTTTCAACTTCAATGTGGTGGTGTACACAGGCCAACTGCCAAAACAGTTATCCTTGTTCCAATATTTCTGGCCCTGACTGTAGTTCCACCCCCTCAGAGAACCAGTTTGTTTCTTAGAGGACTACTGCCCAATTTGTGTGTTCATGGGGGGAGTCTCCTTTGCCCCCGCGTCCTCTTCAGAGCCAGAGGACGGGTCAAGGCTGGGGAACATGACACCTGCTACAGACAATAAAACGATTCTGCCTTTGGGCAAGGGGGATTGACTGAATGGCCTTCTCTTCCCTTCTAGCTCTGTGAGCTATTTCACACTCGTTGACGACTTAAGTGTGGGAATGGCACATCACAGATACAGTTTTTAAAATCCCGTCACGTCGCTTCAGATGCTGTGCTTTTCAATGGAATCAGTTCACACATTCAGCTGCCAGTCGTCAGGTGATGTGCACGATACATTATTTATTACATTTATGTGTATAAATGGGGAAGGAGCCATAGCTCTGTGGCAGGGCACATGCTATGCACACAAAGGTTCCCAGGTTCAATCCATGGCATCTCCAGGGTGGGCTGGGAAGTACTCCTGCCTGAAGACAGTACTGAGCTAGATGGACTCATGGTCTGAAGCAAGGCGGTTTCTTATGACTTGGGAAAAGGCAATTTCCTGAAATGAACACAGGACAGCAGTCATGGTTCCCTCACTCCATGTTTTCTTGATGACAGCCTTGTGAGGTAGACTAGGCAGAGAGAGAGAGAGAGACTGAGAGAAGGAGTTGCTGGCCCAGGATCACCCAGTGAGCTTCATGGCTGAATGGGAATTTGATCATGAGTCCCCCTGAGTCCTACTTTGGGCCTCCAACCACTAAACTCAACACTCTGGTGCATACACATGAAATACTCACACCTTTATATCCCTGTAGACAAATCTAAAAATTGATGAGAATGACATTTGGGGAATGGCACACGGTTACCTCTTGAAAGAAAATTTGCTTAGCAGGAGCAAATTTCCATAATAGCTTTGTTCTCATTTTTAAGGACTGTGTACATTCTTAGTGCCCATCTACTTCCCACACAATGGTTGGCTTCTGATTGACGGGGCTGAACCCTTTTAAGGATTTAGACCCTGTGATAAAAGAGCCATCCACCTTTTACATTTGCCCATTTGTGCCTTGGAGGCAATTTGTTTACCCTGTTATTTAAATAATACGACATTTCCTGAGCTGAAGAAGCTTGATTGAGATGGAATGAGTGCTGAGGTTTCTGTATTTGCAGCACTAATAAGAACACTCCTCTGAGCAGCACTGGGAACGTTACATCTCTTTGTGGTATTTAATTCACAAACGGCGAGGCTGCGTGGCTTCAAGAAAGATCCTGCAGCACATTTGGTTGTAAAATTGGAAATGCACAAATCTCTGTGCATGAATAAAGAGGCTTAAATGTGTGTGTGTGGAGGAATACATTTTTTTTATAAATCTACTTATCTTTTGCCACATGTAGTTATGCCTCAGAGTTATATCTAGCAAGAGGCAGTGGTGAATGACGACAAAACATCTCCCTCATGCCACTAACTCTACATTTCACAGTCCCTCAGCAAGTTCCAGAGTATCAGGGGTGCAGAACCTGTTTCAGCCAAGGGCCGAATCCAGTTTTGCAGAAGCTCTCGGGGGCCACATTTGCTGAAGGCAAAAGAAGCAGGGACACCAAAACTACCAGCATATTTTAGCTTAAAGCTGTTAACTACCAGGAACTAAGCCTTAGGAGAGGCATTTTAAACTTTTAGAATGGGTGAAAACTATGCAAACGCCAAATGGTCAGTGGTTGAGGAAGAGATGATGGGGTCAGGGGAAGGAGGCATGGCTATCTGGGGAAATCCAGAGGGTCTGATTGGAACCCCAGGTGGGCCTGATTTGGCCTGGAGGCCTGAGGTTCAACACCCCTGCAGGAGATGCTAGTTTTCAGAGCTTTCAACCTGCACTCCTGAAAGCCATCTCACATACTTTTTATAACCCACAACAATCTTCATTCCTCACCTCTACTACCCGAAGACCTCACTTCTTCCAAAGATCTACCATATGCTCACCTCCTGGACACAATTCAAATGAGATTCAGTCTGCTCTGCTCATATATTATGTCCATGGTAATTTGTGCTAAAAGGTTTAGGGCTCGAACGGACAATTTGCAGCCAGACCTATGGTGTTTTCTGTTATAAATCTAACTGCTGACTCTCATAACCTGGAATACAGTGGAAACGAGTGACTTCACACATATGTTAATAACTCTCAGTTACTACAGTGTCAAATGATGAAATTGTATGGCTGGGTTCAGGCGTCACACAAGACCATGGTTTATGTTAACCATAGTCAGGATCATAGGAAGCAGCCTTATACTGAATCAGACTATTGGTCCATATTGGTCCATCTAGCCCAGTATTGTCAACACTAATTGGAAGCGGCTGTCCAGGGTTTCAGGCAGGGTTTTTTCCAGCCCTACCGGGAGATGTCGAGTATTGAACTGGGATCTTCTGCATGCAAAGCATGTGCTCTCCCTCTGAGCTGTGGCCCTTCCTCCGTAGTTTGACCTTCCAGAAGCACAAGAGCAAACCGTGGGTTTGAGCTCCTTGTCTGCTTTGGTCTCCCATCTGCTCAGCTGGTAGCTTCATAAGTTTCCTCCCATTTCCACGGTGCAGCAGCCTCTTCAGGCAGACCTGCAGTCCTAACTGGGTTTTGTCAGTGGTCTGTGAATTCAGACATAACAGCAAACCACAGTTAGCACAAAGCATGCTTTACAACCAGTTTCAAACCTTGGCTTCAGATCCTAGAATGGGCACCCAAACAAACCACAGTGTGTGGGCACCCTCAGTTTCTGACATTAAAACAAACCATGTTTTATATGAACAAGCCATGTTTCTGCCTCACGTGTGAAACCTTCCCAGGGCAAACACAAGCTTTTGTAGCACTTCCAATGCCATGCCACATGTTCAGTTGTGAGCCACTGAATAATTAGCATCCAGTTCACATGTCACAGCTTGTTTATTCGTTCAGTCACTTCCGACTCTTCGTGACTTCATCGACCAGCCCCCGCCAGAGCTTCCTGTCTGCCGTCGCCACTCCCAGCTCCCCCACAGTCGAGTCTGTCACCTCCAGAATATCATCCATCCATCTTGCCCTTGATTTAAACAAGTCCTGGATAGTCAAGAACGAGTGGGAGCAAGTGAGCATGTTGACTTCCACCCACCTTGAATGAGCTAAACAATTCAGGGATGCTCCTCACAACAGCCCTGTGAGCATGTTGAGCTGAGAGCCAGTGACTGACCCAAAGTCACCCAGTGAACTTTATGACTGAGTGGAGACTAGAAGCAAGGTCTTCCCAGTCCCAGGCAAACACTCTAACCACTATGCCATACTGGCTCTCTTTAAGGCAGAACTAAGTTATGATAAATGCAGGATCTCCACCAAAAACTGGAGCAACGTTTTTGACATGTACCCTGATATTGTTTGACAAAAAGAGAGGATTTCTTCACCAAGGCTTGTGTGAAGACCAGTAGCTGGTATGTGTCATAAGGGGAGGCTGTTGTAATCCTCAAGCTTGGAATTTTTTTGAAGATTTCTTGTTAAATAATTCATAAGAAACTGGAAGGGCTTTGATGCCAGCTGGGTCTGATTTAATCACAAGTAAAAGTAGAATGGTTTGCCTGAACAAAATCACAAATCCTAGCTTTTGAAACTTGGGCATGAATTATTCTTACTAGTGTATTTCTGACATTTATTATTAAAGAATCTGTTATAGGAAGTATGCCGATCTTTGTGAAATGCAGTCTAGAGGAATGAGCATGCTTTATTTATGCTTCCCTCATGTGAATACTGATTATTTGTCATAGGGGAGATGGCAAGATACAGTAAATAATAGAGATGAGAGAGAGAGAGAGAGAGAGAGAGAGAGAGAATGAGAATGCAGGACAATATACACATATCAGTACTAAAGTCTTGTAGAGCTGGAAAAGGTGCAGAAAGAGCAACTAAAAGGGGCAACATGGTAGAGGTTTATGAAATTATGCATAGTGTTGAGAAAGTGGATAGGCCTCTCATAATACTAGAACCCAGGGTCATCTCATAAAGCTGATTGGTGGGACAGATCAGAGGAAGTACAGTCAGGGCCAGAAATATTGGAACAAGGATAACTGTTTTGGCAGTTGGCCTCTGTACACCACCACATTGAAGTTGAAAGGAAAGACACCCAGATGGGAGCGAAGTCAGGACTTTCAGCTGTAATTCAAGGGGTTTGACAAAAGTGGGGCACTAACCATTCAGGAAGTACAGCCAGTGGCATTCACACACAACCATCCTTGGGGGCTCATAAGTAATGGAATGAATGGCTGACAAGCAGCTGCATGGCCAGGTGTGGCCTGTTTCCTGGGTACCCCATGACCAATCAAGCAGAGAAAAGGCCTGGAGGTGGTTCTGAGTGTTACATTTGCATTTGGTAGCTGTTCACTGGAACTCCCAACATGAGGTCCAAAGAGGTGTCCATGCAAGTGAAGGAGGCCATCATTTGGCTGAGGAAACAAAATAAACCCATCAGAGAGATAACAAAAACAGTGGGAGTGGCCAATACAACAGTTTGGAACATCCTGCAAAAGAAGGAATTAACTGGCAAGCTCAGCAACAGCAAAAGGCCTGGAAGACCACGGAAGACAACTAAAGTGGATGACCACAGAATTCTGCTCATGGTGAAGAGGAAACCTTTCACCACATCTAGCCAGGTCAAGAACGCCCTTGTGGCAGTAGGCATGTCATTGTCAACATCTACAGTCAAGAGACGGCTTTATGAATGTAAATACAGAGGCTTCACAACAAGGTGCAAACCACTGGGAACGCTCAAGAACAGAAAGGCCAGATTAGCCTTTGCCAGCAAACACCTAAAAAGCCTGCCCAGTTCTGTAATAAGATTCTTTGGACTGATGAAACCAAGATTAACTTGTACCAGAATGATGGGAAGAGAAAAGTATGAAGAAGGAAAGGAACAGCTCATGATCCAAAGCATACCCCATCATCTGTCAAACATGGTGTAGGCAGTGTTATGGCATGGGCATGTATGGCTGCCAATGGAACCAGGTCACTGGTGTTTATTGATGACCTGACTGCTGATAAAAGCAGCAGGATGAATTCTGAAGTGTATAGGGCTATACTTTCTGCTCAGATTCAGCCGAATGCTGCCAAACTGATAGGACGCCGCTTCATATTGCAGATGGATAACTACCCAAGAGTTTCTCTAGGCAAAGAAGTGGGATGTTCTTCAATGGCCAAGTCAGTCACCTGATCTCAACCCAATAGAGCATGCTTTTCACTTACTGAAGACAAGACTGAAGGCAGAAAGACCCACAACAAGCAGCAGCTGAAGGCAGCTGCAGTAAAGGCCTGGCAAAGCATCTCGAGGGAGGACACTCAGCATTTGGTCATGTCCATGGGTTCCAGACTTCAGGCAGTCATTGGCTGCAAAGGATTTTCATCCAGGTATTAAAGGTGATCCTTAAGTTTGAAATGATGTTGATTTGTTCCATTACTTATGAACCACCAACGACGGGTATGTGTGTATGCCACTGGCTGTCCTTCCTGAATGGTTAGTGCCCCACTTTTGTCAAACCCCTTGACTTACAGCTGAAAGTCCTGACTTCGCTCTCATCTGGGTGTGTTTCCTTCCAACTTCGATGTGGTGGTGTACAGAGGCCAACTGCCAAAACAGTTATCCTTGTTCCAATATTTCTGGCCCTGACTGTACTTCTTCACACAATGCATAAACTCTGGAATTCACTGCAAGAAGCTGTAGTGAATGCAATCAATTTGAATGGCTTTAAAAGTAGAGCAGACGATGTCATGGAGGAGAAAGCTATCAACAACTACTAGTCCTGATGGCTAGATGCTATCTCTAGAATCAGAAGTAGCATGCCTATGTATACCAGTTGTTGTGGAACACGAATGGGAGACTACCATTGCATGCATGCCCTATTTTTGGGTTCTCACAGGCAGCTGGTTGGCTGCTGTGTGAACAGAATGCTGGGCTAGATGGACCTTGGTCTGATCTAGCAGGGCTCTTCTTAGGTTCTTATGGAAGCTGCTTTATAGCAGGTCAGACTATTTGTCCATCTAGCCTGTGAACCTGTGAAGTAATCATAAAGAAGTGAGTGCTTCTTAGATGTGGATTGGACTAGGTCAGGGGTAGGCAACCTGGTGCCCTCCACCAGATATTTTGGACTACAGCTCCCTTTAAGCCCCCAGTCAGCATGGTCATTGGTCAATGATTCCGGGAGCTCTGGTCCAAAAAAACTGGAGGGGACCAGGTTGGACTAGATGATCTCTGGTCCCTCCCAACTTTGATTGTTTATGCCATGTGCCTTTTCTTCACCAGTGAATTCCCACAGCAAGCTCCACCCATCTGAGTAGATGAAACTGCCTTGTACACTGTCAGCCCATCAGTCCATCAAGTCTAGGACTACTATCTACTTTGACTGGTAGCAGTGGCTCTTGAGGTCTTGGGCAAGGTCTTTTCCATCAGCTGTTACCTCATTATTTTAACTGGCGATGCCAGGGATTGAACTGGGGTCCTTTTGCGTGCAAATTGTGTGCTCTGCCACTGAGCTCTGTTACCTCTCCATTGATATATTAATCAGTGCAGTTCATTGATCTGTTCATTACTCTTGGTTTTAAAATGAGTGTTTGGGGGCAAGGTTTTAACTGTGCCATCGTTCATGAGCATGTGGTTTAGGGCAGATGACACTGTAAGAAAAAGTCTGTGTCACTGATTCAGTGCACCAGCTCTGTGTGTGGCACATGGTGTAGTATGGATTACTTGATCAATGCGCTTCTAATTCATGATAATGAAAATATACGTTGCATTTATGCAGTCAGTCAGTGGGTTCTAAGTGCTTTGCCTTCATATACCAGGCTCACCGTGGGTTATTTAACTCCTGATGAGCCATGGTGCATGCCAGGTGCATGTGACCACCATCATGAGTATGCAACCCTCAATGGGGTTGTGCCTTGTCATCTGAATCCAGCCACCATGGATTATTTGAGGGTTAAACAACCCTTGCATAACCTTTGGTTTGTAGTGGGGTTATGCAAGGGTTGTTTAAACGGGAAGGGGGTGGCAATATATGGAACCTTGGAGGACCAGACTTGGCCCATGGGCCTGAGATTCACACCCGTGCTCTAAACCATCGTCTGAAATGGCAAACTGGTTTCCATGAGCCCTCCAAACTAAGATTGCCAACCATGGTTTGATCGTGGTTTGCTCTCATTAAGTAGAGTTTAAAATGAATATGAACTTGAGCACACTCCGGAAAAGAGCGGAGGACAGGAAGGCCTGGCGTGCTATGGTCCGTGGGGTCACGAAGAGTCGGACATGACTTAACGACTGAACAACAACAACAACAAGGCAACTTTTGGCTCACACGATATTTTGGTTTACAAGCCCCATCAGCTCTGGCCAGCATAGCCAATGGTGAGGGGTAATGGAAGTTGTGGGCCAAAACATCTGGAGAGCCACAGGTTGCTCACCCCTGGTTTAAACCACCTCCTGGTTCCCCAGTTTCAGACAGCTTAGAGAACTGTAGTTAGTTCAAAATCGAAAGCATTCCATCTCCTCCTATAGGTTTGCTGATGCTTATGCAAATACCACAGTTTCCCATTACGTTCAAACTGAGCCACATCTGTCCATATTTGACAGATGAAAATTTCACAGCTGAAAAGTACACATAGTTGTGTACTTGTACCCTATTCTCCCTTCAAGGATCATTGCCCTCTCACTATCTGTATTGCTAAAGGCTCTTCTCTGCCTGCTGCCTACCATATTCATTTGCGCTGTACAATTGCTCATTCTGAACACTTTTCTGAATCAGGAGTGATTGTAAACTGATATTAACAGTTGCATTTTTTTTTTAAACACACTCATAAGAAGTGTTTAATCTCACAAGGGATACTTATGGAATTGTGTCAACTGAGAGAACCTTCAGCAACACTGACTCTCTGGAGAGATGGCTGTGGACATGTAAGGAGGGTACATCCCTTGTACCGGCTTTTTGTGTTCATGTGTATGTATTTACTTGCCTGTGCTCTAGAGTCAGGCTGTCTCCTTCAGCCAATTCAAGTTTAACTTCTGCAGTCCTGGGGGAGGCTGAAACCCAAAGAACTGAAATCTGGGCATGCTAGTCACAAGATGCTGTATTGGTGCAAGACCCAGTATTGGCCCAATGGAGTGGGACAGCAGGAGCTTCCAGGAACACAGGTGGTGTGTGGGTTAAAGCACATGGAGCATAAGCCACTGTGGATTCTCATTCTTTTTTTTTTTTAACCTGCATAAATCTAAGAAGCAAAGTTTCCTTGATTATATTGATGGTTACAGAAAACTTAATTGTACTTAAGACAGCGGTAATATGACTGAAGCTATTATCTAAGAGCCACTTCACACGTGACTGTTCCCTAAACAGAATGTGTGTGGGGAAACCCAGTGGCCAACTAGTAGATCAGATATAATGAGTGCATCCATTTCTGTACACGAGGTGTTTCCAGACAAAAGTAGCACAGTGTTATTTTAAACAACTAGCACCAGTCCTATTCCTTGCTATGCAATACTTACTCCCCACACGATAGACAACCTGCTTTCGCTGCTTCTCAGGGAACTTCCCCTGCCCACTGCCATTGCTGCTGCTCTGGAGTGGTGAAAGTTTCATTTCCACCACTATGTCCCAAAAGGCACGTGTGTGTACAGCAGTGTTGGTGCTCACAATACATATTTTAATTAGTATGTTTGGGGAAGGAAAAGTCCCTCTCCTTGTAACAAGAGCTCCTGCCAGCTGCAGCCATCCGACTGGTTGTACAGAGGGATATGATAGGGGAAATGGGGCCATTCCACCAGCCCTGCTGAAGACTTCCCCGATGAAGGCTCCTTGTCCCTCTGCTGTCACCACCAGCAGCCAGGCTGTACAGAGGGAGATGAGAGGGGAAGCATTCTACTAGCCATGCTGAAAGACTACTTAATTTTTTCCTCTTCCCCTTTTCCTTGTGCATTGTGTCTTTTTAGATTGTAAACCCGTGGGCACGAATTGTCTTATTTTACTAATTGCATGTAAGACAGCCACAGTCGTGCATGGTTAGAGATGTAAAATTCCTGGACATTTTGAGGCCATGGGGGAAAAACACAAATTTTTCTCTCTTTTTTTGGAAAAATTGGAGATTTTGGAAAAATTGAAAAATACGCAATACTTATTTTTTAATGTTCTTTAGAGATCTAAAGTCTCTTTGGTGCTTTAAGACAGCCTTCCCCAACCTGGTGCTCTCCAGATATTTTGGACTTCAGCTCCCATCAGGAATGGTCAGGAATGCTGGGTACTATAGTCCAAAACATCCAGAAGGCACCAGATTGGGGAGGGCTGCTTGAGGAAAAGAAAGCAACTTTCTGTTCGTAAAGTTATTTTATGTATGACTTAGTTTGCCCATAAAATTATCAAAACTTTTCAAGGTAAACTCAGTAAATTTGTAATTATTGTCTGAATTGATTAGAATTACATTAAATGACTGCTACAGCATCAGAAACACAGGTATCTATAGAACAAAACCCAAGCTGTCAAGAATGCATATTTACTGTCAAGAATGCACAGTGGTGAGTCTACATAAATACTTGCGTAGGCTACATAAATACTTGCGTAGTTTACTCCCCCCCACAGCGGATTGCCAGGTGCGGAGCCAGGTAAGACTTTCGTACATCCATAACTCCAGATGAGGCCTAACCAGTGCTGAGTAGAGGGGAACTAGTACTTCCCGGGATTTGGAAACTATGCTTCTATTAATGCAGCCCAAAATAGAATTTGCCTTTTTTGTAGCCACATCACATTGTTGGCTCATATTCAGCTTGTGATCAACAACAATTCCAAGATCCTTCTCGCTTGTAGTGCTGTTGAGCCACATATCCCCCATTTTGTAACTGTGCATTTGGTTTCTTTTTCCTAGGTGCAGAACTTGGCATTTATCCCTATTAAATGTCATTCTGTTGTTTTCTACCCAGTGCTCCAGTCTATCCAGATCACTTTGAATTTTGTTTCTGTCTTCCAAAGTATTAGGTATCCTGCCCAATTTTGTGTCATCTGCAAATTTTATCAGCATTCCTTGCACCTCCTCATCCAAGTCATTAATCAAAATGTTGAAGAGCACTGGGCCCAGGACTGAGCCCTTTGGAGCCCACTCATTACCTCCCCCCAGTTTGAGAAAATCCCATTGATAAGCACTCTTTGAGTCTTTTCCTGTAGCCAACTGTGGATCCACCGGATCGTTGTTTCATCTAGCCCACTTTGAGCTAGTTTGGTCATCAGGATATCATGGGGCACTTTGTCGAAAGCTTTGCTGAAGTTGAGGTATATTATGTCTACAGCATTCCCACAGTCCGCAAGGGAGGTTACTTGATCAAAAAATGGGATCAGATTCGTCTGGCAGGATTTGTTCTTGACAAATCCATGTTGGCTTCGAGTAATGACTGTATTGTTTTCAAGGTGCTTCCAGATGGATTGCTTTATCATCTGCTCCAGAATTTTCTCAGGGATTGATGTCAGACTGACTGGTCTGTAGTTCCCAGGTTCCTCCTTTTTACCGTTTTTGAAGATAGGGACAACACTAGCCCCCCAGTCATTTGGCACTTCACCCATCCTCCATGATTGCTCAAAGAGAATAGACAGTGGTTCTGAGAGTTCTTCTGCCAGTACATTCATTACTCTAGGATGCAGTTCACCTGCCCCTGGAGATTTGAACTCATTCAAAGTAATGAGGTGTTCCTTGACCATATGCCTATCGATCTCAAGCTGCAATCCTGCCCCTTCAGCCTGTACTTTGCCTTTGCCAGGGGAGTCATAGACCCTCTTTTGGGAGAAGACTGAGCCAAAGTAGGAATTGAGCACCTCTGCCTTTTCTTTGTCATTTGTTATCATTTTGCCATCTTTATTTAATAGCTGAACAGCCATTTCTTTCCTCTGTCTTTTACTATGCACGTAACTGAAGAAAGCCTTTTTGTTGCTTTTAGTATCCCTCGCTAACCTCAGCTCGTTCTCAGCTTTAGCCTTCCTGATGCCATCCCTGCAATTCTGTGCTACCTGCCTGTACTCTTCCTTTGTTGCTTGGCCTTCTTTCCACTTCCTATAGGTGTGCTTTTTTGTTTTCAGGTCATCTCTAAGCTTTTTGTGAAGCCACATTGGCTGTTGTCTTCCACCTTTTCTTCTTGTTGGAATGGTTTGTAATTGTGCCTTGAGAATTTCCTTTTTAAAAGCTCCCACCCATCTTGGACCCTTTTCTCGTTAGAGTCACTTGCCATGGGACCTTACTTATCATTGTTCTGAATTTATTAAAATTGACATTCCTAAAATCCAGGGTACACGTTTGACTACACTCGGCCTTTGCTTCCGTTAGAACCAAGAACTCAAGTACAACATAGTTGCTTTCCCCCAGAGTTCCTGTAACTGCTACTTTATCCACTAAGTCATCTCTGTAGGTTAGGATCAAGTCAAGGATAGCCAATCCTCTAGTTCCTTCCTCTACTTTCTGTAGGAGGAAGTTATCCGCCACACAAGTCAGGAATTTCCTGGAGGGGCCATGTTTTGCAGAATTTGTCTCCCAACAAATATCGGGGAAATTGAAGTCCCCCATTACTACTACATCATGCTTCCTTGAAACATTGGCTATTTGCTTTTCAAAAGTTTCATCCTCATCTTCTCCTTGACTGGGTGGCCGGTAGTAGACTCTGACCATCAGGTTCCTTTTATTCTTTGCTCCAGTTATTTTGATCCAGATGCTCTCGATGGGGCTACAAAGCTCATCCTCCTGTAGAAAGACATTATAGAAAGGCATCTCAAGTCTTTCTATAAAAGTGTTCTTATTACATAGTTTTTAGAAATCATTTTGTGGGGAGTAAGGGCTGGGTAACAATATAGAAATACTTTGTCTTAAATTCTAAAAGAAAATATTTCATAATCATAATATTTCATAATATTTCTGGTTTTTTGAAAAAAAAACAAAAACAGTCCTTGGAAAAAAAGTGTTTTTTTCCTGATTTTTTTCCTGTTTTTTTCCTGAGCCTTCACATCTCTATGCACAGTACATATTTTTTGACAAAGAAATAGAACAGAAGAGGCACACTGGGTGGCACTGGGCAGAACAGATACATACTTAGTCTTAAGTGGTTAATGATACAACAGGTAATGGTGGAAGGGGGAGCAGTGAATGGAAAGAGTTGGTGTTACACACCATCAACCGCATTATAAATCACACCTCCAGAACAAGTGAGGCAATAGTGCTACATAAATTCACACTTCAAAAACTTGTTCTGTGGGAAGCGCCAAGGTTTGCTACAAGTAATCAGTTTAAAAGACTGGGTTGACCCCTGAGTAAACAAGAGGAATTCAACAGGTTGGGAGCACTGTCAGCTGGTTTCTCCGGGATCAATGAGTGAGAGCATGGTGTCACATTTTAGAAAAATGTATACTGTGTGGAAGCAACCACAGTGAATGACGTGATAAGGTCCTGAGGTGGTGGAATGGACGGTACCACAGGGTGGGATCACATTTTCAAATACTACCCTATGTAAGTCTCTCCCCAAGCCCCCAACCCCTTGCAAGCAGAAAACTAGCACAGCAAGGAGGGGGATGGGTGAAAATGTTCCCTTTCTATGCTATTTTTCCACTGCAGAGAGGGTTTTTTGTTTGTTTGTTTGCTTGGTTTTTTTTTATTTGAGGGGATATTTTTAAAAAATGGTACAGCCTCCCCCTCCCCAGGCTGCACCTTCATTCTGATGCGTGGGTAGAGTCATTCTCAGACCGAGACCAAGACATGCAGTACATTTCTCCTGAATATGAAAACGTGGGAGCAACTCCTGCATTTCCAAAAAACTAATGTCTTATTCAGCCCCGAGGTTCTCATGAAGGTGCTGCAGCTCATTCATTCTGTATTAGAAGCTATATTCCGTGCTCTGAAACATGATTAGGACCTTATAGAATTCCAGAGCCCGTGTAAAACCCTGTTTTCAGAAAGTAAAGCCAGTGTCATCTTTTGCAGGTATTGCATCCTTCAAAGGAAACCTTCATGGGCTAATTGGCCCTGCAGGCTTTTAACGTGTTGGTTTTATTTTTGGACATTTATTTTCTTCTTACAGCAAATTGGCTGGCATTTATCAATCCACTATATTTCCCCCTCCCCTCCCTTAATACAGGCCCTTGCATTCCTGATATTGCTCTCCTGCATCTTTTAAGCATCACAGATCAATCAAAAAGGCTAAATTTGCTGTCCGGGGCTGGAAGCTGTTGCATATTATGCAACACTCTGGAGACATCTATAAATAACTTGAAATTTGTAACAGTAGCCTTGCTACTGTGAAGAATAATGTCTCTTGACAATTCACTCAGCTGGAAATCCAAGGGCGGATGCTCAGGCAAAAGGTGCCGATGCAGTGTGTGTGTGTGCGTGCGCGCAGAACCAAACCCATCTTTCTGCCCCATTAAGCTCATTGCACAAGGTCCTAATCACTTGATCAGAAACGCTTCTTAGCTCAGTTGTTGTATTCATTACAACATCCAAGTACTTATGTGTTTTAGTACAGAAGTAATCCTCTAGTGTTTGGTGGGAATTTAACCACTCTGCTATTCAGGCTTACAGTGCTGGGTGTAGTGTGAGGGTCTTAAGGCATAATCATATTTGTAAGATTGGTCTGTTATACCCCTGGAGGTGGAAGAGAGAGGCTGTCACCATGAAATGACTCCACCATCCCTCCCCCTGCCCAGCAGACTACATTCAGGTCTCCTGGAAATGAGTTTGCCTCTGAAATGAGTTTTCCCCTTTTCTCAAAACTGTCTCCTGTGAACCTCTCTTTCCTATGGAATCTGATTCCATGCTGGAATCAATTCTGCAGTTTTATGAACCAAAGATTGGGACCTAATAAAAATAATGAGCAATACTCATGCCAGTATATTTCATGTGAATAGCCAATGTGTCGTAACCCAGGAATGCTGCTTTTGGGGTGTTTACTGAGATAACGTATGTAACGTGCTCTGAACATTTTAAAATGCTATCTAAATGCCATGCACTTGCGGGAATTACTGCTAGTAGAATGGGAACCTAGCAGTTCCCTAACCAATTGGAAACAAGTGGAAATGCTTGTTTCCAGAATGTCTCAGGTCAGCGGAGCTCCCAGAAGGGAGCTCTGCTGACTTGCCCCATTCCAGAAATGAGTGTTTCCGCTCATTTCCAGGGTTCCTTTAGGAAGTGCTAGTTCCTGTTGCGATCATGGTGGGTTCCATGAGCACAGTGGAACTAACGGAGGTGGAGTGACAGTATTGCCTACTGCCCAGTAAGTCTAGATTGTACTTTGGTATAGACCAAGAATGGCTCCTACTCAAGTTATTATGTGATGTTATTATGTGGTTACAGGGTTAGTGATTGTAAATGTTTGAAAACCAGGACCTGACTTTGAGGCGTTCAGCAAATGAAACACTTTAGCAGGAGGTGCAGGAACTGTCATTATTACCTTACCGGGCCCATACTCAAGATCAGTTTAGGTGGTTGCCCTTTCATACCTTTTAAATAGCTTGTTGGTAGATAGAACTACTTGGATTTACTGACTTCCCACTTGTCTTTAGTCTGGCCTCAGAAATGGTTGACCAGGTCCAGATCCACCCATCAGTCTTTCAACCTCTTTTGGATGTTCATGTGAATGCTGTAGTGTGGAGGTCAAAAATGTTCCGAAAGGCCTCTAGACCAGGGGTGGGCAAAAGGTAGATCTCCAAATATTTGGGTCTTCTACTCCTAGAAACTCCTGCTAGCATAGCCAATGGTCAGGAATGCTGGGAGTTGAAGTCCCAATGGACCAAAAGATTTCAGAATTTGTTTTTACTTGATTTGATTTATTAACTAGTTTTTCTGTTTGTGGACACACAAAGGGACTTACAAGATTACAAAGAAATATTAGAACATAAATGACAGACAACAACAGTAATAAAAACAAACAGCACCAGATGAAAACCAAGCCCAAAGAAGCAGATTAAAAACAGCAGTTAAAATACAAGACAAAGGCAGTGGTAAAAACTCAAACAACAAACATTTGTGGAAAAATTATAAGATTGTTCAATGAGTGTCTAAATGTTAAAAGAGGATGGGCCTGATGGGTCTCCAAGGGGAGCTGTCCACCATCTTGGTACCACCACTATAAAGGTCACAGGACTTGACATGCCTCATAGATGGAACTTGCCATTCTGCCCCCCCCCCCACACACACACACAGATGACTCCTTGTCGCTGTCTAGATGGCCCAGTCTGTGCTGGGAGAGGCACGGCCAGCTCAGAGGCTTGTAGGCCCCGTTGTGCTTCTGGTGACTCAGGAGTTCACTAGGCCTAGAGGCCTCCCCATTTGGAACTGGTTCTCCAAAAAGTTTTGGCAATCTGTCAGACATCCACTAAGTCAGCCTTCCCCAACCTTCTACCCTCCAGATGTGTTGGACTGCAACTCTCAGCATCCTCAGTGAGCCAGGCTGACTGGGAGATGTTGGGAGTGGTAGTCCTTCTACCCTACATCCGGAGGGTAGAAGGTTGCAGAAGGCGGTGCTAAATTGATCTTTTCTTTTCAGACAGTGGAGGCTGGTGGGTCCGATTTCAGTGGGGCTGTGAATCCACTCTGGATTTCACTCAGAACCAGTCAGGACTCTAAAGGTGCTTTCCAAGGTGCTGAGCCCATTTTGGTGTTAGGGTTCAGCATCTTGGATAGCTGCTTTAGAGAGTTCTGACTGGTTCTGGCTGAAACCCAGAGCACATTCACTGCCCCACTGAAATAGGAGCCACTAGCTTCCATTGTTTTCAGACGAATCCCAAATTGGATGCAGAGGTGTCTGGCCATCACTAGTTTTTTGTGCCAGTTCTACCCAACAGAGCTTCAGCCCAGCACTTTTCCCAATAGTTGTCCTCAGTGGTCAAATTATCCTTACAGGTGACTGCCATACTCGTGCTAATCCCCCTGCCACAGTCCTCCATTTTCTCACTCCCAAAGGCGTTGTTCAGTTGTAATGCTAAATCGTGGTTTAGTGATACAAGGATGAGCCACAGTGAGCCTTGGGCTCATGTGCTGTCCTCTCCCTCCTCCTCCTCCTCCTCCGGCATGGTATCGAGGAGGAGTTCGAAAGCATTTGCTTCTGCTTTATTTATTTATTATTTATTATTAAATTTATTAATCGCCCATCTGGCTGGTCACCCAGCCACTCTGGGCGATGTACAGGGTACAATAAAACAGTTTAAAACAATAAAATTCTACAGTAAAAACATTTTCTAAAATACCCTAACCCACCCCAAATGCCAGCCTGAACAACCATGTTTTTAATGCACGACGGAAGCTCATTAAAGAGGGGGCATGACGGAGTTCCCTAGGGAGGGAGTTCCACAGAGTGGGGGCCACCACAGAGAAGGCCCTCTCCCTCGTCCCCACCAGTCTAGCTGTCCTGGCTGATGGGACAGAGAGAAGGCCATCCGAGGCTGATCTTGTTAAGTGGCCAGTCTGGTGCTGCTGGAGGCGCTCCTTAAGATAGGCTGGGCCGGAACCATATAGGGCTTTAAAGGTCAAAACCAACACCTTCAATTTGGCCCAGAAAACAACTGGTAACCAGTGCAACTCCTTCAGCACTGGAGTGATGTGATCTCGCCAGCGGCTGCCTTTAATCAGGCGAGCCGCTGCGTTCTGTACCAGCTGCAGCTTCCGAACCATCTTCAAGGGTAACCCCACGTAGACCGCATTACAGTAGTCTAAACGAGAGGAGACCAGGGCATGTACTACCGATGGGAGCAGATGGTCAGGAAGGAAGGGGCGCAGCCGCCGTATCAGATGGAGTTGATACAGCGCTGTCCGGCTCACAGCTGACACCTGAGCCTCCATGGACAGCTGGGAGTCCAAAATGACCCCCAGGCTGCAGACCTAGTCTTTCAAGGGTAGCCGTACCCCATTCAGCACCAGGTCAACATCCCCCAGCCTCCTCTTGTCTCCCACCAAAAGTACCTCGGTCTTGTCAGGGTTCAGCTTCAGCTTATTCTTCCCCATCCAGCCACTCACCATCTCCAGACATTTGGACAGGGATTCTACGGCCAACCTTGGTGAAGATTTAAACGAGAGGTAGAGCTGCGTGTCATCCGCATACTGATGACACCGCACCCCAAACCTCCTGATGATAGCCCCCAGCGGCTTCATATAGATGATAAATAGCATCGGGGAGAGGATGGAACCCTGTGGCACCCCACAAGTGAGTGGCCACGGGTCCGAAACCTCCTCTCCCAGTGCTTACCCTCTGGTACATGCTGGAGAGGAAGGACCGGAACCACCGCAATACGGTGTCCTAGATTATCCACTCCTCGTTCTGTCTTCAGGACCATAGTTGATGAAGTTGGCTTGTTTCAATTAACCACAGTTAAGACTAGCCACAGCTTAGGGTTTGGACAATATGCTAAACTGTGGTTAAAATAAATCAGAAGCTTCTGCTCTCCTTGTGGCTGCACTGAAAGAGGAGAGGGAAGGGGGAGTGAATGCACTCATTCTTGTAATGCCACTGAATTTATTCTAGAGAGCGCTGCTCCATCTTCATAGGGTGGCCAGGTACCCTACTTTACAGAGGACAGTCCTCTATTTTGGAGAACAGGCAAAGGGCAGCCCTCTATTTGAAGGACATTTGACTGGCCAGTCCATCTGTTTGATGGGCTGTCCAGTCCAAGCCTGATTGAAAGATAAAGAACCATAAGGAGGGAGAGCAGCAGGGACCCTGAAGTTGCCCATCAACACTCAGCATCTGGACAGCAGATTAAGCAGGCACACAGGTCACCTGGTCAGTCTCCTCAACTATGTTGAGATGTATTTCTATTTAAATTACAGTTTTGATTTCTAAATTTGCACCTATGCATATATATTGCATATGGAAATGTTATGCAGATTGGTGTCCTCTTTTGTCCTCTTTTTCTGCAGAGGTCATGCAGTTCCTCCTTTTTGGAAATGCATAAGTGGCCACCCTACTTGATAGACTCCCAGATAGGTTTATCTCTTGGATTCTTCTTCCTCCCTAATTAGTAAATAGTTATATGTGATCATTGCTAATCATTGCTAATTTCTGTAAGTACCAAGCTAGGTATTGTAGTCATTTTTGATATTAAATTGCACACAGACCAAGCATTCTATGATGTGCACATTGTGTTAGGCTAAATTTATTGAAGATTTAAACTACACTAATTCCTGAATATTCTGACAGCACAAACCTATGCATGTGAATACTCTGATAGCACAATCCTATGCATGTTTACTTGGATTTAAGCCCCACTGTGTTTATTAGGCTTTACTCATAAGTATGTGCACGGGATTGCATCCTAAATCTTTATAGTACATTGCCTAATCAGGCATTTTCTAACATAATGGCATTTTGGAGTCTCCCTTCAACATATTTGAATAAGTTATCTTTGAGAACTTCTCAGGAATGTCTTTACATTCTTGTATCCTGCCTGGAAATGAGTTTGTTTGTATTTTATTCCATTTTCCTTAAACTGTCTCCTGTGAGCCTCTCCTTCCTATGGGATCTGATTCCAGGCTGGGAGCAATTTTGCAGTTTTATAGTCCAAGAGCCAGAAAGAACCCTGTGAAAATGAACCCTTGTAGAGCAGTTGTTCAGAGTTATCATGGCTAATGGTATCTCCAGTTGCAAATTGACAGATGTTGCAAGTGCATCTTTTATGATACAATAAATTAAAAAAAATATTTGTGGATAGGAAATGCTGTTTTTTTCTTTTTTTTTTCATGTTTCTTTTCCATTAGGACATCTTAAAGTATAACCTTCTACGTGGCAAGCAAGGGTCTATTCTCATGACCCCTTTGCTGCATGTTGTACACTAGGGATAGATTAATCTGTCAAATGCCATTTCCCTCATTTTCTCATTTTCTACACTATAAGATAACCCACATAATTTTAAACAAGGACCAAACACAGGAAAAAACTATGATAATTCTGCTTTTTTCAGGTGCTTTTTAACAGTAACGATGGAGAAGCAAAGAAATTAAAGGCGCAATCCTATGCATGTTTAGACAGGAAAAAGTCCTACAGGTGGCTGGTCCTTGGGGTGGGTTAGTTTAAATAGTCCATTGCACCTACATTAGGCTCGACAGTGAGATCCTGCTCTTACATAATTACTAATATGTAAGAGTAGATGGGTATTGCCTCCAATACCCATATCCATGGGATGGGTATTGGAGGCACTGTGTTACAGTGGTTCCGGTCCTACCTATGGGGCTGACTTCAAAGAGTAACATTGGGTGACTATCCCTCGGCCCTTGGCAATTGAGCCAATTCCTTGGCAATTGAGCAATGGGGTGCCGCAGGGTACCATCTTGTCCCCAGTGTTGTTTAAGATCTATATGAAGCCGCTGGGAGTGGTCATTAGGGGGTTTGGAGCTAAATGCCATCAGTATGCTGATGACATGCAGCTCTAGCTCCCTGTGACATCTGAATCAGGAGAGGTTGTGCATGTCCTGAATGAGTATCTAGACTCAGTAATGGGCTAGATGAGGGCCAATAAATTGAAGCTGAATCCTGGCAAGACGGAAACCCTGCGGGTGAGTAGTTCCCGGGTCTGGGAGACAGGCTCATTGCCTATTCTGGATGGGGTTGCACTCCCTCTGAAAGATCAGGTCTGTAGTCTGGGGGGAACTTCTAGATCCATCATTGTCGCTGGAGGCCCAAGTGGTCGCAGCAGCTCGGAGTGCCTTTTACCAGCTTCGGCTGGTTTGCCAGCTACGGCCTCTCCTGGACAGGGATAGCTTAACCACGCTGGTAAAGGCATTAGTAACCTCAAGACTGGATTACTGCAATGCGCTCTATGTGGATCTGCCCTTAAAGCTGGTCCAGAAGCTGGAGCTAGCGCAGAATGCAGCAGCTCGGCTGTTGCTGGAAGCTGCCCTTCTTCAGCATGTAACTCCTCTGCTGAGAGAACTGCACTGGCTGCCTATTCGCTACCGGGCCAGGTTTAAGGTATTAGTACTGTGTACAAAGCCCTAAACAACTTGGGACCAGGATACCTGAGAGAGCACCTCCTTCTTTACCAACCTGCCCAGTCACTGAGGTCATCAGAGGGCATGTTCCTGGTGGTTCCACATGGACCCATGGCCCGGTTGGAGTCCATCAGGAAAAGAGCCTTCAGTGTGGTGGCCCCCTTCCTGTGGAATTTCCTGCCTTTAGAGGTCAGGCAGGTGCCAACATTGTGTTCCTTCCAGTGCATCCTGAAGATGTTATTTCAAGAGGCCTTGAAATAACCATGACCAGCCGTGGTTTGTTAAATTCCACTTTGTTGGGGTTTGTCTTTTTAAATTTTTAAAAACTCTTTTAACCTGCTGTTTTATTCTTTTACCGTGTTGTTCACTGCTCTGAAATCTTCTGATGTGGAGTGGTATATAAATATAAATAAATAAATAAATAAATCTTTATTATTAAATTTCTGACCTTGGCAGGTGATGGAAATCAAAGGACAAATGATCCACGTCCCGGAATCAAACTCCATTTTGTTTTTGGGTTCCCCTTGTGTGGACAAGCTGGATGAACTGATGGGCCGAGGCCTCCACCTTTCAGACATCCCAATCCACGATGCTACCCGTGATGTCATCCTTGTTGGGGAGCAGGCCAAGGCCCAGGACGGCTTGAAGAAGCGGATGGACAAGCTGAAGGCAACGTTAGAACGAACGCATCAAGCACTGGAAGAGGAGAAGAAGAAAACAGTGGATCTCCTCATTTCTATCTTCCCAGAAGAGGTGGCTCAGCAGCTTTGGCAAGGGCAGCAAGTTCAAGCCAGGAAGTTTGATGATGTCACCATGCTCTTCTCAGACATCGTCGGCTTCACTGCTGTCTGCGCCCAGTGCACTCCCATGCAGGTGATCAGTATGCTTAACGAGCTCTACACCCGATTTGACCATCAGTGTGGATTCCTGGATATTTATAAGGTAAGACACTTCAGCTCCCACTGCTACTGTCCAAGTCCTGTAGATTGACATTTTCCACCTTGATGCCTGCCAGATTCGTTGGAGTACGACTCTCCTCCTTAGGCAGCATGGCCAGAGGTGGGCAACTCGTGGCCCTCCAGCTGTTTTGGCCTGCAACTCCCTTTATCTCTCACTGTCAGCTTTGCTGGCTTGGACTGATGGGAGTCGTAGGGCCACAAGTTGCCCACCCCTGCTGTAGTTGTTAGCACAGTAAATATATTATTTTCTTAGCAAAGGGAAGAAAGCTGGTCTAGGCGACTGTTAGTTAGTGGCTATCAGAGACTCTGGAGGAAAATGGGTGCAAAATTGGGCATGATGTGAAGTGGTGTGATAAGCGTTAGGGTTCCTGCTTGCTGAATATTGGTTTACACATGCAGCAGAAGGAGATGGTCAAGTGGAATGTTCCAGTCTAGACTTGGGTGGGGTGGGGTGGGGGGGAAATCACAGTTTTGAATTTCTGTTGTAAAAACAAAAAGCAGAAGCAGAAAAAGTCCCTTCTAATAGAAAACCACCACACAGGGATTGGGCTGGGCTAGAACCATTCCCTTTGGTGCTCTCGTTGTTTTACTTACAGGAACCTTTACACAGGGAGCCTTCAACAATGGCACCTTCCACCTGCTGGCTGAAGTGTATTTTCCTATCTCAGATGTCTACCACCTCTTTCTCCTGCCTTTGCAGCCAAGGCCTCTGTCTTAGAGAAAAGTTGAAGGAGGTTGAGTTGAGCATTTATTTTGCTTATTGACACAAGTCAGCTGCATATCAGACCAAGGTTCCAGTGATTAATGATTACTAAAAAAATTTGGAGGCCTAACTTTTCCCCTGACCTACTGCCACTCATAAGGGCTGAGACATCTTTCAAGCTCACCATGAGGCTGGCCTTGGGCTGATCTATAACAGCCCTGAAACATGACTTTAGGATCCTATTTGAGTCTATGTTTGGCTTTTTTGTGTGGCGCATGGTGAGTATAGGATTGAAGCCAATGTATTCGATGAAAAATCTCCTTCCATGTCTGTATGTTTCTGTTGCCCTCAACAGTGTTTCTCAAACTGCCTGACCAGACCCCAAAGAAAATTCGGCAAGCTATGTGTCAACCTGGGAGGCATGGAAGAAATAAATGGTGGGAATTAGGACTGAGAGAGAGGTTGTGTTTGAGGAACTGGTTATGTACATGTGAGGAGAAGGTGCTGACTTCATTGTCCTTTAGTGACAGGAGGCCCAAGGCAGCCAATGGGAGAAATGAATATTGTTTTATGCTCCTCCTTTCCTGAGAAATAGAAAGCCCAGGACAGTTTTTGCAGAGTCAGAACTTGTGGAACCATTGGCTATGCTGACTAGGGCGTGTAGGAGTTGTAGGCCAAAACATCTGGAGGGCCACAAGTTGCCCTCCATTGCTTTAGAAGCAAGAGCACTGGAGACTTAATATCTTTGGTAACAATCTGTTTCTTCAACGTATTTGTTGACAAGGTATTAGTGGGTGCAGGAGCAATCGCACATGCCATGCTAGTTCCACAACTACATCAGCTCAGCCGTCTTGAAATCCAACTGGTTCTCTGGACAGAAAAATCCAGTCTCTTTCTCCCCCACCCCCCACTCAAAAGAACGTTCTTAAAAATGCCCAGTCAGATCAGGCAGATGTTTTTCAGCCCCCACTCTTTGCAAGTGATTGTTATTTTCAAGTGCATTATTCCTGACTGCTTGATGCAAAGAATTTCTTGCTGCAGATAATTGTTTGTCAGTCAGCTTCCATTGTCCCCATCAAGCTCTAGAATGCTGAAGTCCCAGCATGCTTAAAGAGGCAAGGCAATTCCTCCAAGTTTGCAAGACAGCAAAACATGACCATGAATCAACTGAGGATGAGCGTAACTGTCTCTTAGGATATCATAATGTAAAACATTTGAACAATACCTTCAAGGATTTGGCCCGGCATTGGCAGGAGATAAGTGGATGGCTGTGGTGTTGAGGAGTTGTCTCCATGCTCTTAAAATGAGATGAACCCTCTTCTGGCCATAAAGGGCCACATTTTGGACACCACACCAAAAATAAATCACAAGCCATCCCTTCATCCCTAGTCTGCACTGAAGCTTAATTGCATTCTGTTACATCCTTGCCGTATGGTGTTTTTGATTTCCCTCAGCTGTAGTTGAGCCTCACTAATCCATATTCATGCAAGGAATTTCTTGCACAGAGAAACAAGGTTTATAGCTGAGTGACTGCAAACAGGGAAAGCCACCAGCATTTCTGTCTCCGGTATGGATCACTGCATTTATCAGTAGTGACCCAGATGGGCATAATCATGGTGAAGAACTCACTGTTATCCATCACTCTCTGCAGCGTCACTTTCAAAATTATGCTGTCCTTGTTCAGGTTTCATTGCTTCCTGCTTTATGATGGTGCTTTGTTTTTAAGCCTTTGAGCAGGGCAATTCTTAAATCTATCAGGCCAGCATGAAGGTTGCATTAGGATCATTGAAGGCTCTGATTCAGCGAAGGATTGATCTCATGAACTCGCCTAGTGATTCTTGGTCCCAGCAGTACAAATGAAAGGACTGTGAAATAGAAATGCTGGCTCATACTGCCAAATGGGGAGTACCACAAATACAGACATTTGTCTGACACATCACCTGTCAAAATCCATTCCCTGCTGAGGCTCCTTAGTTGAATCAGTGCTTTGGTCACTGTTGAAGAAATGGTGGGACAGGACAGAAGGACTGAAGTGCTGAATTTTTTAAAAAAATTAAGGCGTCCAGAGCACTATGGAGCATCAACAGGATCCATTTTAGCTTGCAAACAAGCTAAATTTGATCCTTTTTATGCTTTGTACTGCTATGGTGCACCATTATTTTCATTAATGTTTTCCCCTGAATTCAGAGGGGTGGCATGGTGGGAGCCGCTTGGGGCCCACAGGCCATGTGTTGCCCATCCCCTAGGAAAAAGAAACCAAATGCACATTTACAAGATGGGGGATACATGGCTCAACAACACTACAAGCGAGAAGGATCTTGGAATTGTTGTCGATCACAAGCTGAACATGAGCCAACAGTGTGATGTGGCTGCAAAAAAGGCCAATGCTCTTTTGGGCTGCATTAATAGAAGCATAGCTTCCAAATCCCGGGAAGTACTAGTTCCCCTCTACTCAGCACTGCTTAGGCCTCATCTGGAGTACTGTGTCCAGTCCTGGGCACCACATTTTAAGAAGGATGCAGACAAACTGGAGAGAGTTCAGAGGAGGGCAATGAAGATGATCAGGGGACTGGAAATAATGCCCTGTGAGGAGAGACTGAAATAACTGGGCGAGTTTAGTCTTGATAAGAGAAGACTGAGCGGAGATAGGTTTGTTGTTCAGTCGTTCAGTCGTGTCCGACTCTTCGTGACCCCATGGACCATAGCACGCCAGGCCTTCTTGTCCTCCGCTGTCTCCTGGAGTGTGCTCAAGTTCATATTCATTGCATTGGTGATGCTATCTAGCCATCTCATCCTCTGCCGTCCCCTTCTCCTTTTGCCTTCAATCTTTCCCAGCATCAGGATCTTTTCCAGTGAGTTTCTCTTCGCCAAAATATTTGAGCTTCAGCTTCAGTATCTGTCCTTCCAGTGAGCAGTCAGGGTCGATTTCCTTTAGGATAGACTGATTTGACCTCTTTGCAGTCCAGGGGACTCGTAAGAGTCTTCTCCAGCACCACAGTTCGAAAGCATCAATTCTTCAGCGCTCAGCCTTCCTTATAGTCCAGCTCCACCTTAGTGCTCTTTTGGGCTGCATTAATAGAAGCATAGCTTCCAAATCCCGGGAAGTACTAGTTCTCCTCTATTCAGCACTGCTTAGGCCTCATCTGGAGTACTGTGTCCAGTTCTGGGCACCACATTTTAAGAAGGATGCAGACAAACTGGAGAGGGTTCAGAGGAGGGCAACAAAGATGGTCAGGGGACTGGAAACAAAGCCCTATGAAGAGAGACTGAAAGAACTGGGCATGTTTAGCCTTGAGAAGAGAAGACTGAGGGGAGATAGGATAGTGCTCTTCAAGTACTTGAAAGGTTGTCACAGAGAGGAAGGCCAGGATCTCTTCTTGATCATCCCAGAGTGCAGGACACAGAAAAATGGGCTCAAGTTACAGGAAGCCAGGTTCCGGCTGAACATCAGGAAAAACCTGTCAGAGCAATATGACAATGGAACCATTGACCTAGGGAGGTAGTGGGCTCTCCCACACTGGAGGCATTCAAGACGAGGCTGGACAGCCATTTGTCAGGGATGCTCTGACTTGGATTCCTCCATTAAGCAGGGGGTTGGACTCGATGGTCTTGCAGGCCCCTTCCAACCCTACTATTCTATGATTCTATGATCCCTGCTCTGATTGGTATACAACATTGCCTCTGGTACCATCCACTGGGTGCAAAACAGAATGTATGGAGTGGACTATAAAAGCGACATATATTTTAGAATTAAAAACTATCTCTAGGCCCATGGTGTGTTAAACTCTGGGACTTTAATGTACTTAATAAATGGTAGGTCTCATATGTCTGTGCCATCAGTGGATAACTTGTCGAGAGGCACATCTGAAAAGTTGTTCAAGATATTTTCAAACTGAAATCTGCAGCTGTGGGCCAGTTCACACAGCAGCCGAGCAGGTACATACTAAATCTGGA
This sequence comes from Heloderma suspectum, assembly GCF_057233095.1. NCBI lineage: Eukaryota > Metazoa > Chordata > Lepidosauria > Squamata > Helodermatidae > Heloderma > Heloderma suspectum. Next base: position 29,274,987 of record NC_139460.1, on the reverse strand, counting down.
TCCTTAACTGCCCTAAATAATAAATTGTCCTCACCATCCACTCCAATGGACGCAGTGAGGGGGGCAGGCATACTTCTTGCAGGAGACTGTTCCACATCCTGGGCATCACGCTCACCTAATTTCAGTCAGTGGTGGGATCTGAAAGAGGTCTTCTGCAGTGGAACGAAGGTCGCAGGCAGCTTCATGGCGGTGGAGGGTAGGTTCCTGAGATGACCTGATCCCAAATGGGTTTAACAGTCACAGTCAAGTCAGCACCTTGAAGCAAACTGGGAACCAGTGAAACCAACAGAGAATTGGTGTAATACAGTGTGAATGGGCAACTCCATCTCCTGTTAGAACCCTTACAGCCACATTCTGGACCAGTTGAATCTTCTAGCCGATCTTCAAGGGCAGCCCTAAATAAAGCACATTACAATCATCTTGTTTAGAAGTGATAAGTGCATGAATGGCTGAGGCCAGTGATGTTTCCAGAGGGAGGGCTCCCAGCGCTACCAGTTTCATTGTGCAGGTGTTCCATATTTCCTTCCTTAACGGATTTTCTGTGGTAAGAAAAAAAGATGAAAGAAGTGGCAGGAGGGTTACCAGTGGAAGATATCCACTGGCTCCCCATCTGGCTCCCCATAAAATTCTAAGGATGAGGCAGGGCATCTGGAAGCACCCCCAGATATGATAGCTCCAGGAAAGGGCCCAGTTGGTGTACAGCAGGAACTTGGAAAAGTACTCCTGTTCACTGCTGTGCTGTTACCTGGGTATCCAGGTGCAAGTCTGGACTGAGGATAGCTCCCAAACCATGAACCTGTTGCTTCAGGGGGAGTGAAACCCTATCCACAACAGTCTGAATATCTAACGGAAGTATGTGGGTAGGCATGGTGTCATACAACATTCCCAGGGTCTGTGAGAACTAGAAATACGTTTAATTAAAATTGAAAAGTGAAACATGGGACATTTAGAATGACATAAGTATAGGTATAAGCCTAGTATTAAGTCCCAATTCTAATTACATGAATTATGAATCCTCATTATCTATGGCAATAAAGTCACATTTTTGAAATCATAAAAAGAGACCATAATGTGAAATACAAAACATAAATCTGTGAAACAACCCTATAAAACCAACAGATCTATATAGAAACATCCATTTGCACTTTATGTACAGCCTTCCAGTTGTGCCAGAACAGAACAAGGATTTTATATACTTTGTCAATAAAATGTGCGTCACATTAAAAAAACAAATACGAGAATCTGGGTGGGGGGGGTGAGAGAGAGAGAGAAAGAGAGAGAGAGAGAATGAAAGTCTGAAACAAAGGTTAAATGAGCAGACATGCTCAGATTCTAGTTTGTACGTCTTAAAGCACTAGCTGGAATGGAGGTGGCTCGCCTTTTAGTTTCCTGCTGCTAAATTACACATTAAAAGGCATCTAAAAATATACTTCCCTGATGTTACTCTCCTATGCAAGTAATTGGTGTAGTTGCTATAGAGATATTAGATGCTCACAAAGGAGATGGCTTGCGTGATAGCACAGGGGAGGGGAGATCATTTATGAGCTACAATCTACATGATTAAAAAAAATTAAGAAATCTCATATTAGTTCCCCATATAGGCAAGCAGAGCATTATGTACTTAAATCACTGTTGCCAGAGGACCTTGAAAATTACAGTCCCAGTTTCACAGAACTCTTCTGGATCACTGTGTAAACTTGCACCGGGGCTGAACTGAAACTGCTTCCAATTTTAAAACAAAACAAAACAAATATTTTCTGATGTGCTCAAAAAATAGCCTCCCCTTTTCAGTGACTTTTCAGTACTCCTTGCAAAAAGGTTCACGTATTCATCTACATTGCCTGAAGTTGCGTCCTCGGCAATGCCACCATGGAGCCAAATCTTATTTGGAGGTGGGAATATCTCAGCTGGCAGGAGCAAGTGAAGTCGGTTTCTCTGTGCGGGGAGAGACGCAGAACTCTGTGCCTCTCCCTGCATGGAGGAAAAAAGTGGCAGCATGTGATGGGAGGAGGCAGGGCTTTGAGATGTGCCCCCCTGCAGCACCATCACTCCTGCCAGCTTGGTCCAAGAGGGGCAATCTGCCCCCCTGGATGAAAATAGGTTGCCCACCCCGATCTATATGATTAATCCAAGAAGGCAGAAGAAACAACCATGAGGTTAGGGTAGAGGAGATAGTGCAGAAGCAGATCAATCCAAGGAAACAAGAATACCAAACAGGATGGTAAGAGGTGAATATTTGCACAATTTCAGTGGACTTTGGGAAGAAATTCTACTTGCCAAAATTATAATTCTGTACCTGAAAATTAAAAGGCTTTAATTTAGACCTGAGTTCAAATCCCTGCTTGGCCATGAAATCCACTGAGCTCCTTTGACCAAATTATTCTCCTTCTCTGTTACCCTACAGGATTGTCCTGAGGATACTGTCACATAATCGCACATAGACCACCACAAACTGCTTAGCGAATGGGCACCATACTAATCCAGTTAACAAATCTGATTAGATAAGTAGGTTCAGTATCTTGGGTTATTTTACTTTATTTTCAGCAAGACATCTTTGCTTTCAGGAGCCAATTAGATACCAGAAATTCAGCTGACACAGCAGGCATGGAACTGCAGTGATTTAAAAAAGTCTTCATTTCTTGACTTGTCTGCCTGTCAAAGCCACACCAAGGAGCCTTATCAAGAAAAAAAAGGGCAGTTTTACCCCTTCCTGTGTGATGTTTTAGGAGCATTTTCTGCATGATACTCAAATGCAGATCCATGTTCCATCTATGACTGATAAAAGTGTGGCTCACACACTCTCATCCCATTCATGTTTACAGTATAGCAGCTTTCTCCAACCTGTTGGCTTCCAGATGTTTTGTACTACAGCTCCCAGCATTCCCGATCATTGGTCACGCTGGCTGGGACTGCTGGGGGTTGAAGTCCAAAACATCTGGATGGCAGCAGGCTGGGGGATGCTGGTGTATAAGAACACAGCAAAGGCTTCTATGGCTGTAGCATACACTTACTCAGACATGTTTTGCTGAGCTCAGTAGGACTTATTTCTGCATAAAAACGCTTAGGATAGCACAGCATGGTTCCTGTGCACTTTTGAAAATTACTCCCAGGTGTTTTCTTCTTTATTTAGTCTAAGGTTTTAGCCTGCCACCGCTAGTGGCTTGTTGTTTTTTACTTGAGCAAAAAAAAATAAAAAATGACAAAATGTCATTTAATATCAGGTAGAGAGAGTACATGGAGAGAATTGATTGCGTCTTTCCATTCCCCTGAAAATAGCTGTCTATGGCTCAACGCATTGTTCTTCTCAGAATTTCCCTTTATTCTAGGTTCTCAGCGGCTTCCTGCCCTGACTGCTAAGCAGGGGCTGCAGAAAGAAGTTAGAATAAGAGCTTTCTTGGGTTTGCCAGCATGGAGCATCATTAAATCCTTGTGTTTTTTTCTTTAATGCCTGTAGGCCTGGTAGGACAATAGCTTGGTAATTAGACTCTTGGGGAAGGAGCTGGGATTTGTAGAAGAGGCAGGCCTTAGAAGAACATAGTTTAAGCAGATAGACAGATTGCCACTTGGAATCTTTTTCCATTCACTTGGGAGTGATTTTCTAGCAGCCAGTAGACTGTGTGCTACTCACCTCGACCCGTTTTCAAAAGCTGGCTCTGCTGCTGATGCAGCAGTGTTTTGCTACCTGAAGAAAGAGCTTGAGGCTTGCACAGAGAAGGAAAGAATGAGAAAGCAAAGGGCTAAGGAAGGTTTAAGTTGGAAATAGAAAAGGGAATCCAGGGTCAGCTTAAATATATGTTCTCCTTTCTTTGCCTGTAGTAAGTTAGACATTAGCCATTATTTTGCACTCTTGTGGTTTTCTCAATAGTTCATTTCAACAGTCCAGCTTAAATGCCAACACATTCCCCCTCCTCCCTTTAATACTCAGCCAAGACTGACATCCAATTACGGAGATGTTACAGCGGGAGTAGGCAAACCTTTGTGGGCTGTGGGCACATTTGGCAATTTGAGAAACTGTCCTTGGCATCACCACAAAAGGCCTGCCATAGGTGGCATGGCAAAGGACAAGTGACCTGCCCCAAAGACTTGAGTACAAGGCAGAGCCCCAACACACTAAACAACTCCTTGGAACCCAGTTTTCAGCACCAGGAGAAACCAATTTCACAGCAATCCCAGTGCCAGTAAGAAAATGTGCTAATTTAAAAAAGAAGTGGGAAGGGTAGAGCACCATGGCAGGTGCCAAGAAAGGTGCCCAGGGGTGCATTGGTGCCTGCGGCACATTGCCTACCCCATCTTATCGCCAAGCTACTTGTTACATTGGGAAGGATGGGCAACACTGGATTCTTCCCATTAATTGTGTCAATGTAATTAACAAAGATAGTGAAATAGCAGGGGCAGGTGGGAGCGGCTGATCTGGACCACTGTGCATAGGGAGTGGGGTGGTGGTGTTAACACTTTCCCCCTGCACCACAATCCCAGTGAAAATCGCATCCCCTGATGCTGCTACTATCTCAGGAAGGTAACTTCCATTGGCACCAGGGGAAGCTTCCCTTTGGGGATTAATTTTTGTGGGGGTGATGTCAATTTGGGCCATGGCGAGGGAGAAGGGTTAAGAAATCCTTTCCCTTGCACCATGGTCTCAATCCTTGGAAGCTTTGCTGGTCATTCCACAATCAGTAGAATGTTGCCACATAATATCTTGACAGCAGGTGGCGTTGGTGTTAAACCCTCTCCTGTACAGTTCGGGAGACAGAAAATGTTTCAAACACCTCCTGAAAATGCAGTTGTTCACCCAGGCTCTTGCTGGTTTGCAATTAATTGCAATTAATCATATGCTGCTCCCTCTTACTGCTCCTTATATTGTTATTGTTATTGTTATTGCAATTGGAATTGTTTTTAATAGTGAATTTTAAATGTGATTTTTAATATTTATATGTGAACCACTTAGGGATTTTATTATATAAGTAGTATATAAATATTACTAATAAAATAATTTAAAAAATTCCCCCTCCCCATAGCTACGACTTAAATATTTAAATTTTTAAAACTAAGCACATTAACTGTATTAACACAATTAATGTGAAGTGCCATTTGGCCCTTAGCTCTGGTTCATATATTTTCACTTTTCCTAGATGAAGTTACTGCATCGTCACACTTGCATGGGGAAAGAAATGTATGAGTTGTGGCATCCATACTAATCCCTGGGAAAGAATCACATGAATTTTAATTGATTTAAATCTGCATAAATTTGCACATGACTAGAAACAAGTTCTCCTTTAGAGCTTGCTTTTAGCCATGTGCACCTTTATCAGATGAACCACAGGTGACATGGCAAGCACCATCTTAGAAGACGCGTTCCCTCTTGTGTAAGCGAGAAGGAGGGATTCTTCTTCCAAGATTCCCCCTACCACCTATGGTTTTTGTAAATACTTGCATTAAAATGCTCAATTTTTAAACTGTCCACTTGGTCAATTAATCGGTCAGTTAATCAAAATATTTTTAGGGTGCAATCCTATGCATGTTTAGACAGGAAAAAGTCCTGCACCTCCCAGCATTCCCAGCCAGGTGGGCAATCTTACTGCACACAGGTTAGAAGGCAGAATCCAACAGGTACAGAGGTACGTATATTATTTTGTACGATTGATTACATGTGTTCTCATAGCGTTGTTGTTTTAGTGGATTCATCACTTATTATAATCTTGTGACATTTGCGATTTCCCCAGAGGAAGAACTGCTAAGTTTGAAACACGTTGGGAATTTTGCTGGTGATTAAACATTCATTGCATCTGTTTCCTACATCTGTTTGCAGTTTGGTGCAGTTCTCCTTTCTTTTGCACTCCTGCTACACACATATGGGGAAAATTAATGTAATGTGTGAACCTGTTACACATAGTCCAGATTTAGTTGCTCACAGCCATGAAATTAAATTAGACCCTTATGTTACTAATACTGAAATCCTATACATGTCTACTCAGAAGTAAGTCCCATTGAGTTACTCCCAGGAAAATGTGTATAGGAATGAAGTCTAACTGACCATAACCAGTGCTAAACCTATGAATGCTTGCAATCCATAAGTACAACTGGATGTACTTATGTCAGAGAGCTGCAACTAATCCCACCTGCTTGATGAGTGTTTGAGAATATGTATTCGTTGCAATCATTCAATACATTTTTAGGTGTACATTTAAAATATGTGAGGCAGATATCTGAAAACTATATGTGATGTAACTCTCAAGAAGCCAGTGAAAATCTGTCTATGGCCTGGTTTGCATGTAACAACAACCCAGAGTATGGTTGAGTATGGGTTGTTGTTGAATCATGGATTGTCATTACATGAAAACCCTGCCCTGTGGTTTAACCACAGGTTGTTAACTATGAACAACCCAGGAAGAGAACCCAAGGTTGTTGGATTGTGAACAATGGATTGTTCATAGTTAACAACCCATAGTTCACAACCATAGTTCACAATGCACTATTCAACAACAATTCATGATTCAACAACAACCCATACTCAAACGATACTCTGGGTTGTCGTTACAAGTAAACGAGGTCTGTCTGTCTGTCTAGTTGTAGATATATAAATCTGCAGCCAAATCCTGATCTTTATTTCACTTATACCTGCAGAAGTAAAATGTATGTAGACTTTTATCAGTATGATTGCATATGAGTATTAATATCTTTTCCTGGGCCTGAGTATTATTATTGGGTATAACTATGTGTGGCAGAGAATATAATTATAACTGGCTGAGCCTGAGAATATGAAATGTAATTGAATGTGAATAGTTCTAAAGAAGAATATGGGTAAATGAATATAATATTTCTGTGAATTTAGCAACTTATGCCCCTCCAAATGTTTTGACCAGAAACTCAGCATAGCCAAGGGATGATGGGAGTTGTAGGCCAAAACATCTGGAGGGCCTCAAGTTGCCCATCCCTGGTTAAACTGAACGTGACTGATTTGCATGGCATGAAGACTCCCACAAGTACTTCTCATCGCTGGATTACCATGGCATGTAGGGAAACATGTGGAAATGGCTTACATATGTGTTTATTTATCTGTTTGCTTAGTTTATTTATTTACTGATTTGTACCTTGTCTTTCAAAAAGTGCCTCAAGGCAGCCTGCACAATGAAACCATATAAAAATACAATCAAAAGCATATCAAACTAAAAACACCAATAAAACCAACAACAGATAAAATAGCCAATGGACAGCAAGATAAGAACAGCAAGCAAAGCAAACCAGTAAAAAAAAATATCCTAAACTCCTAAAAAGATCACTGAGTATACAGACAGAGCTATTAAGCTTTGACTTTATACCACAAGATGTACAAACTAGTGGTCTTTTAGATGTTGGTATTCCCAGTTTGCAGGCTTGCCTTAAATGGGGATGCACCAGGGATTCTCAAGAGTTCTCCCTGGAGTGGGATGACTAGTATCTCATTGTGCTCAGGGTCCTCTTTTGGGTGACACCAAGTTTCCAGAGCCAGGATACCACCCTCTTCATTCCCACAAAGTGGCTGCTGAGGGAGGGACTGATTACTCTTGTCTTGCCAGAGGTTGAAACGTATTGCAGGGGGCCACTTGAATTTAGGCCATGGACTGCCTGAGACCCTAGGCTGCAGGGTGCCCACTCCTTCATTAAATTGACAAGGGATCACACACTTGTTCCTTTTAGAAATCAAGACATTGTCAAGCTGTAATAAAATCCTAAGGCAGTCTTGAACTGGATATTTTCCAACTCTTTTGAATGTGACTCTTTATTTTAAATTTAACTCCAAGAGTGGATGGAGCGTTTGTTTAGCCATCTTCATATCTAACCAGTTTTGGGTAATCCCAGATAGACACTCAGTCAGAAATGTCTCCTTCTCCGCTCCCTGGAATAGCTTCCTTGTATGTAATCAACTCTCAATCTATTTTGAGATAGTCTTGAAAAATCTTTCTCCCCCCACCCCTTGCTTCTGCATCCAGTCTTTTCTATCTCCCCTTTTAAACTTCGTTCCTATATTTAATTCATAAAGCATTTTTTGAGAGAGAAGATAAAAGTGGTACATGTTAAAATGCATGTTATGGTTATCATTCATTTTAAATGAAAGCCATCTTTCAGAGGAGTACTTAAGCTCAGGCCTTAAACACATATGCTTGGAGGCAAGTCCCATTTATTTAAGTGGGACTTTCTACCAATTAAGTGTGTGCGAAATTACATCCTTTTTGTGCCAAACTAGAAGATAGGGAAAGACATGGGAACAGTCCCCTGATAGCTTTTGTTGTTGTTGTTGTTTGTTTGTTTAATGAAGAGCATTATTTTAGGCTGCTTGGAAGGAATGGAAAAACACCAGGGGCAGAGGTTGCTTAACTTTTTCCCTCCCTAACGTTTTCTGCCCCAAATCATCCCATATGGGGAGAAAAACAGCTGGGAGAGAGCAACGTTGAGCAGACAAATGACAAGAGTGGAAAAGGTTATGGCTCCAACCCAATACCCCTTTACCTAGGGGTAAGTCCCATTGAACTCAGTGGGACTTACTTCTCAGTGGTCATGAAGGGGGTTGTGCTGCTAATAGCTCTTCCTCATCCCGCCACTCTTCCACTGATACTGGCAGCTTTGTAATGCAGCTTGGCAAGGGGGAGTTGGGAGACTGTTCATGCCTCTCCAGTATATTGTCTAGTTTGGCCCTGAGCAACCAGGGATACACATTTTTTGTGGTAAATTTATATTTTGGGTTTAGTACTAGTTGATTAAAATACTGTAATTGAGCAGCATCTTGCAAAAGAGGATGACTTGCAAATGTGAATAAATTACTACAGTCAATGATGAGGCAAACATCTGCCTACAATGCCAAGGCATTTTGTTTTACACTCCCATTGAGGATAAAATGAGAGGAGATGGATTTAAAGTTGGATAACTGAGAAAAAGAAGTTTGCATTTCTCAAGGAAGATGGCAGGCATAGCTAGGCACTTGGATGTGGAACCTCATTCAGCCCGACGGCTGAATTCAGTATCAGAGAAGTGGGGGTGGGGTGTCAAGTGGTAGGCGGGCCAAAGCCCAAAGGGGGTGTGTGAAGGCAAAGGGGGCAGAGCCAAAAACACAAAGAAATACCAGCATATTGTAGCTTAAAGCTCTCACTGCCAGTCACTGAGAGCATAAGAAGGGCCCTGCTAGATCTGACCAAGGGTCCATCTAATCTAGCACTCTGTTCACACAGTGGCCAACCAGCTGTCGACCAGGAACCCACAAACAGGACATGAGTGCGACAGCACTCCCCCCCATGTTCCCCATCAACTGATGTACATAGGCTCACTGCGCCTGGGACTGGAGGTAGCACATAGCCCTCAAGCCTAATAGCCATTGATTGCTTTTTCCTCCAGGAATTTGTCCAACTCCCTTTTAAAGCCATCCAAGTTGGTGGCCATCACCACATCCTGTGGTAGCGAATTCCATAGTTTAACTATGCACTATGTGAAGAAGTACTAAGCCACAAGAGAGGCATTTCAACCTTTTAGGATGGCGGGGAGACTGCATAAAAGCAGAGAAACCACCAAAAGATCTCTTCTGAGGAACCTGGAGGGCCAGATTGGGACTCCAGGCTTGAGGTTCCTCCATTCCTCCTGGCTTAGTCAATCTTATGAGCCAGTCATGCATTGACTGACCTAGGGGATCCTCTCTGTATGTTGTGACGTGTTTGGGGCTGCATGCTCATCTTCTACCCCATATATGATGTAAGTGGGGAATGCAGGGCATAGGCATATGATGAGGCTCAGCTTGGGTCAGCCCTTAAGTGGTTAGTGGATCTGGGGTCCACTGGGATTGCTGGCTAATAGTCCAAGGGGCTAGATGGGAGTAACACTGTCCTGAGCCAGCACAGATCAAGTTTTGTAGGCTGTTGTCAAAGCAGCCAAAGGCTTTCTTCACATGGAGCTTTTATCCTGCAGTTGAGATTGCTCCCTCACAGAAGTTTGCGGGCTCTTTACATGACCCTGTGAACCTCCAAGGCGTCTCCTGCACTAAATGCCCTTTGTTCCATTTTTAAATAGATCGTAGATAATGAGCTATCAAATTACCTGGTTGTGTTCTGCTTGAGTTCCCTCTGTGAAAAGAGGAAAAGCTGCAAGAAGAGGAGCGAGATGAATGAAAGACATGGAAGACTCAGATACGGGGAGGGGGAAAGGAAGTGGATGAAAAAGGGAGTCATTGTGGTCCTGCATTTAAAATGGAAGCAGAAAGCCCCATTTTAAATGCAGAATTTTAGGCTGGTGTAGAGATGCCCAGAGGCAGGTAGCATAGTCCAATTTAGGCAAACAGGGGTCAGGTTCCAAAAGGGAGTGGGCACTTAGCCAGACTCTGTCTCTTTAATGAGCCAGGTTGCTCTCACCGAGAAGCAAGTTCTGGGTCTAAGGCTTTATAGGGCCTGATGAACAGGGATTGAGTCTTTGGGTCAGCTGCTTCAGTACTCAGCCAGGTGGCTGAGCTGGTATTGCAACCTAGGTGATGATGTTGAGCCACCCCAGATAGGTCATACATATGGTAGAAGGTGACCATGCAACCCCTCCACCATGTATAGAGGACACTCGGGTCAGTAAATGGCTCAGAGGCAAAGCTCAGCTTACTGAGCTTGGAGCACTGGCACAGCACATTGGAGGTGTAGGAGGTAAAGTGCTGGGAACCTGGGTCTTCGTATGAATCATCAGCATACACCCCCCCCAGCATGTACATCTGTGTGTGTTTGCCAAGCTGGCACAATCTCTCCTTTTTCTAAAGGACAGGGTTGCACAACTTGTGTGTGTGTATGTGTGCCAGCTTCTGACATTTCACCTATGCACAGTGGGAGGAATTTGTCTAGCTCCCTGCCAGATAGAGAGTCAAATGTGTGAAGCAACCCAATCCTATATCCTTTACTTTCTGCATCCTTGCTGAATCAAGCACCAGCTGCTGCTTTTGTGTCTAGACCACCTCTAGAAAAGGCTGCATCTTTGATGAGAAGCCTATGGCTTAACTCCCAAGTTCTCTTCCCTAACTGAAACTACGTGTTAGTACATGCAGTGGGATTGATTCCCCTCTGTTCATTTTTACCTTTGCATCTTATTTGCCTGGATTAAACTGGAGACACGCTTCACTCACACTTAGAAGCATGCCAATATATTTATTAATCAGCTCCCCAAACAATGATCCAACATCTTCCTTGGAACTATGGAATAGTCCAGTTAATGTTGCTGCCCAGGCCAGCCTCCCACTTTTCCTTTGCCCAGTCAGTCAGGGATGAGTCCATGCTTTCTGGCAAATGGGGATGTTTCTGGAGTTCTTCTGTGCCTGTGAGCTGTATGTCAGGGTTATTACTGTTCTGGCCTTGTCCATTCCTTTGGTGTGATTTCATTGCCCATACATTGGCAGAGAGAATCTCTTCCATGGTGCAATAGGCATCAGCTGGTTATTGCATCCATCTTTAACAACTTCACTTTCCAGGGTACATTTCCGCTCCTCTTCTGATGCACAGTTTCAGAATCTCTGGGGCAAATTCATCTCTGCTTAGTGAGATTCTAAGTGTAGCCTTATTTCTACTTCTTGTGGGTGGACCAAGGTAGGTGGTAAGTACCCTAGGCTAAAAAATTAATTTCCCAAGGGGAGACTGATTGCTGAACAAACAGAAAGTGAACATAAGCCCTGTGGGTTCCCAGTCACTTTGCCATTCTACGAGCCCCTTTTGCTTGCTGTTAGATGGAAAAAATAAATGAAAGGTATACAACAGAGGGAATGGTGGGGGCAATTTTATTGGCAGTCTCCCACGAAGGCTAGAGAAAATTCTGACATTGTGGCAGAGAGCATCCTACAGTTTGATTGGCAGGGAAGCAGTGCTGTAGCGGCATCAAACAATGGTCACGTCTGTAAAGCCATCAGGCAGCAAGGTTATCTTAAGAGCCAAGATCACAACATGTAGAACTTTTTCTGCAGAGGTTCATTCTCTCTTCTTTTCTAGCCCCAAAATGTTCCTGTACTGCCACCTACTAATGTTGCTACCATTTTACTATCATTCCAGGGCTGTCTCCTCAGCAGATCAGAGAAATAGGGTTGTTCCTCCCTCATTTTCCCACTCGTTATTAATTCCTGCAAGGTGAACGTTTGAGGATGTTTGTCTTGCTGGAATTGAAAGATAAGAGATGAATATAGTAGCACTGTTACTGGAATGCCAGAGAAGCAAAGAATAGGTTAAGAAAAGGAAGCTGCCAGATAATTGAGAGAAATGAGGCCTATTCAGGCATTAACCATGGAGGGAGAGCGGGATGGATGGGGGAAGTGGGACTTCTTGGACCCTTGCCAACATTGCATGGCCTGCTAGCCTGTCATGACCCTCAGGACTTCCAGTGTGCAGCAGAGGATTCTGATGAGAACACGGTACAGGCTACTTCCTTGGGGGTAGGACAGTCAGTGCCTTATTCAGGGCTCTCCCAGCCAGAGGACACAGCCCTGCCATTGTCCTCTGGCCCAGAGGATGAGTCCCCAGCAGAACCTTCCTCTCCCCAGCTACAAATCAGGTGAGGGTCTTTTAACAATCCAGGCTGGTCCTCCAGAAGGAGTGGAGGTAGCCACACTACAGGTCTTGTCTACCATGAAGCTCACTGGGTGACTTTGGGCCAGTCACTGACGCCTGGCCTAAGCTATCTGACAGGGTTGTTGTGAGGATGAAATGGCGTGAAGAAGGACCATGTACATGACCTTGGGTGGATGGGGAGGGGACTGGATAGGCCATAGGATTCTGTGTATGCCAGCTTCTCCTCTCCCCTCCCTGCCCACCAACACGTCACCCATTTTTGCCTCCCCGTCGTTTCTTACGAGGTTGCAATTCTGACTTCATAAGAAAAGCTTTCCATGGCAGCTGGGAGGGGCTAGGGAGTGGTGGAGGGAAGATCCACAAGATCTTCCTCTGTGCTCATAGCTCTGATTACGGACATGGAGGAAGAAATCCGCATGATGTCTAGGAGTTATCACATTGCCGCCTTATGTTAACAGAAGCTCATGAAAATATAAGACACAGTGAATCGGTTCAGAGTTAGCTAGGATGAATGCTTTCCTCCCCACTACTCTATTTTAATCAATGTTTAGTGAAGTGAAATCAAAACACTGTGCACTTGGTGGAACTTGTCAAGATCTCTGAAACATTGTATAGCCCCATCTAATTCATGGAGATGATTCTCGTCATATCCCTGTAAAGACACTCACCAAAGGCTCTTCTAAGGGCGATTATGTGGCAATGGGGCAAAGTAGCTTAGCCGTATATGATGCATGTTGCAGAGGGGGGCCACATTATGCTAAGGCTGACCTTTGAGCGACTGTGTGTGGGAGAGATGGTTTCATGGATTGTAAGTCAGTGCACATTAAAGAGCTGTGCTCAGCCACAGCAAGCAACTTAGAAACAAACAGGGTGGGGTGGAAAATCAATATTTGTGCTTGTAACTATTATATATAGTTATATTTCTGTCTGAAATAACTGTTAATGGTGCAGGGGTGCAGCTGTGATGTTTATTCCTTTCTTTAGTATTTTCACAAATATTGCATACCACTGTTTTAATTTGCCCCCAAAAACAATTCTGATGTGAGCCACAGTAGAGGCGCAATGGGACCTATGGGAGGCATATGAGGAGGGAAGCAGAGGAGAGTGAAAAATGGACAGAGGATCTGGGGGGGGGCAATTTAAGACAGCCATCTCTAATCTGGTGCCCTCCAGATGTATTCCCCAAACTGGTGTCCACCTTTGGCCATGGTGGCTGGGAATGATGGGAGTTGCAGTCCAACACAGCTGGAGAGCACTAGCCTGCAGAAGGCTCCTTTAAAGTGATTTGGAAGGGGTAAATATGGGCAAGGTGGGAAAATGGCCCCATAGAAGTTGCCACCTTCCCCCTCCCTCATTAGCTACTTACAGGGAGAGAGGGGCAACAGCTAGAATGCAAGTAGAGGAAGGATTGTGCCCAGACCAACGTAACACAGGTTAAAGCTCACGATCAAGTCTACTCTGTGGCGGTAATGGTGGCAAAGAGGGAGTCCTCCACCACCACCATGGCATCTTCTCAATGTTGGAGAGGTTTTTTCTGAGTGATTTGTGACCTGCTGCAATCTGGGACAGGGGAAGAGATGGTGAAACTTTTAGTAGCACGCTTTGACAAGTTTGCATGACACTTCAAAGATAAAGGCCTTTGCATCCATCATGCTATGCAGGCCCATCAGTAGAAGTGTCCAGAGCACTGACTGGTCTAGCTTCCTTGGATGACTTTTAAGTTGTTGAGGCCCGAGAATACAGACAAGGCGCTTGACCCTTGACCTCCATGGCTTATTACATCTATAAGGGAGGGGATATCCTGATGGGTCCCAGGAGGTAAATTCCTCCTTGAGAGAGTGGTTGGTACCGGTCTCTTTAAAAGAGGTGGTAATTAGATGACTCTTACAGAAGCCTAAACTGATCTGAACAATAGACCAATTACCAGCATCCCCGTCCTGGACAAGGTGCTCATGCAGGTGGCTGCTGGCATGAACCTACCCATATACAACACTTGTCATCTAAGGCCATCCTCCAGATGCCTCCTCCGAAGAAGGTTCGGAAGGTGGCAACAAGGGAAAGGGCCCCAATTCAGTAATTGGGGGGACACACTCCATGGTGTCTCCCCAATTATGGAATATTCTCTCCAGAGAGGCCTGCCTGTTGTCAACATTATTATTTTTTCAGCACCAGGTTAAAAGTCTCCTCTACACTCAGGCATTTGGCAGCATATGATAAGGTTTTAATTCGGGTCCTGGATTTCTTATTGTTGATTGTTAAAATTGTTAGATGTGTGTATGTGTGTGTGTGCACGCGCATGTGCTGTCTGTTTATATGTTTGTTTGTAAATGGTTTTTATATTATGTACAATATTGTATTTTTAAGGTTCTTGATCTTTGCAAACCACCCAGAGAGCTATTGGGCATTGGCTATTGGGCAGTATAGAAATGTAATGAATGAAATGAACTCCAGACACTCTTGAATGAAACTGATTATCCCAACCCACTCAGGGCAGAGGGCCACAGGTTCCCCACCCCTCCATTTCTTCTGTATCCCACCTAGTCCATTTACCTCCTGTCCCTTGTCTGGAACTATGACTATTTGTCCTGCTCGGATTCCTCCATCTTCCCTGGGCACCAGCTCAGGTGGGGAGGCACGACATGGGACAGGCAACTGGAATAGGAGCAGCTTTACTAACATGGCCAGAACCACAGGTACAAGCAGCCCAGGACTGAGATCAGGACCACAGAGACCAGTCCTGCAGTTAGAGTACTGACAGTGTATCCCAGCACATTGGGAATAACTGGGAGGTAGTAGAAGCTGGTGGCTCTGATGTCATTGGGGTGGTGAATCCACTCCGAGCTTCAGTCAGAACCAGTCAGAACTCTAAAGGAGCTATTCAAGGTGCAAAGGTGTTAAAGGGCAAGCAGCCTTTTCCTGTAGCTTCTCCTGGGGAGTAAAGGTTGGAGGAAGGAGGAGCTGGTTGGGGACTGCTCTTCAGGATCTCCCTGTTCACTGGAGAAGTCCATGGTCTGCTCCTTAGAATCAGGCTGCAGTGGCACATACTGAGAGTCGTACAGATAGGATATGAGATAAGAGGCAGTTAGTCCCAATTCAGAAAGACTAGGTTCAGGTGCTTCGTCAGAGTCACTGTCCTGGACTCAGTCTCCAAAGACTCCTGGTTCTGGGCCATGACACTATTACGTGGTGAGAGCTAAAAAGAACCTCCAAATTCAGTTAGTATGACCCTGAGATGGGCGTCCTCCATCATGCCCCAACATTGTATTCCTTTGGCACCTGACAAAGGCCTTCAGCTTAATGTAGTCTGATACGTGTTTAATGCTGTTCCCATATGGTTCTCCTATATTGGCTGTTAGCATT
The DNA here is from genome assembly GCF_057233095.1 of Heloderma suspectum. Classification (NCBI taxonomy): domain Eukaryota; kingdom Metazoa; phylum Chordata; class Lepidosauria; order Squamata; family Helodermatidae; genus Heloderma; species Heloderma suspectum. Next base: position 29,259,088 of record NC_139460.1, on the reverse strand, counting down.
GTTTTTCAGTGTTTATTTTATACAGTTTTGTTACATTTTTGACACTTTCCTGATCTTATTTTTAAGATGTGAGCTGCTTTGAGTCCACATGGTGGGGGGAAAGCAAGATATGAGCTTCTTAGATAGATAGATAGATAGATAGATAGATAGATTTCCAAGTAAACATGCATAGGATTGCTGTGTTAGTCTGCAGATATGAAATCCAGTTCCCCACTTACTGGAAAGCTGCCATTGTGAGCGGGCACAGGTCCTGTGGCAGGAAAGGAAGGGAGCTGGCGAGAGCCTGGGCAGCAGTGGCGGCGGCACGTCCCCACAGCACAAGCGCCGAGCCAATCAAAAGGCTGGTTGTCTCCACTGGCGGGAACAGCGGCAGGCAGTTTCCTCTGTCGTCCACCTGGGGCTCATAAAAGAGTGAGGACTCATGTGTTGGCTGCTGCCTTTGTTGTTGCAGGCTTCCTCACCCACCCATACCTAGTAATAGTAGATCTTGCAATGGACAGAAGTCAGTCTCCAGTAATGGGTCTGGGAAGGAATTTTACCTGCCTTCTAATTGGCAAGAAAGGGGGGGGGGCAGGGTTTTCACTTTCCTCATTGCAAGAGTAGTTCGTGTTTAAATAAGTTGAACTATTTGAGTTGAACTCTTGAAAGGGTTCATGTTAGTGGTCTGCGCCGTGATGGGCTTCTGACCCTTCCACCCATCACCAACGCTCTTGGCAGGTGGGCCAGGAAGGAAAATTGGGAGACAGGCAGGCTGCCTGATGGGGGATCCACGCTCTATGCCTCCGCCAATCCTATTCAAATCCATAAAGTTGTGTCCAATAACCCATGTAAGTTGGTGAGGTTGCTGTCAACTATAATCAACACAAAAAGTGTGTTGGGTGTTAAAAGTTTGGGAAACTCAGGCTTGATAAATAAGATGATTTACAGATCAATCCTATGCATAGATTGACTATACAGCGCAGTCAAATTATGTAATTTGATGCCCACCACCTTGGATGACTTAAAACAGGGATTAAACAAAATCATGGAGGAAAAGGCTATCGATGGCTTCTAGTATGATGTAAAAATTGTAAAAATAAAAATACTGACGAGTGCTCAGCTGCAACAGTTTTAATCCAAATTGTCTATTAAGTTTTTACAGAGAGCCTGCTGTGAGAAGCCAGGCTGCAATAGCAGCATATTCCCTCTGCAGCTGCTCTTTTCAGTGTACCGGGCTTGTCTGATTTTTGCCACAAAAGGTGTGCATCAGACAAGCTGTAAGTATGACCCCCTGTGATTACATTTTGATCTTATTTCAAGCCAATATTTTGAAGCCAAAAAAGAGAAATAGGAGTCCAGACAGCACCAATTTGAAATACTGCTACTTCACTCAAGCACTCAAATACTGCTACTTCCACCTCTAACAATAAGGATACTGGTAAATCACGATAGAGGTTTGTTTTAAGCATCCGCATAAACCCATGAGTGGTATATCCTTCATTCAATCTAAGGTGTCTAGAATAGACTCCCGTATCAGTCTTTCTGGTAATCATGTCTCTAGGGTAACGAAGGATGATGCTTTAGAAGTAAGTGGTGGTTTGTAATTAGCCACTCACCTGGTTGCCTGTGTTAAGTTAAGTTGCTACGGCAATGGGGCAGTCTTTGGAAAAACACAGGCAAGTATTTGAGTGTCTAATAACAAACCTCAATTAGTTCTAAAGCATTGTCTTCTGTTCCTGTTTATAAACTTGGACCCCTCACCGTATTCTTCTAAGACAGTGGTCCTATGCACACTTAAATAGGAGTAAGCTCTACTGAACTCATGGGACCTGCTTTGGAGTAAGCATGCAGTGGAACAGGCAGTAATTAGGGATGCCAGAGAGATCTGCAATGGAATCAAATGAGTTCAGATTTCTGTGAATTCAACCCATGGATTAGTGGACCAGCTTTTCCTGAGTCATATGGATTCCATGGATTTGCGGACCAGTTTTTTTAAAAAAACTTTCCGGAATTTTATGCAAATTTAGTTGTAGAAAAATACGTTAAAAAAACACAGGTGAAAATGCACTTTCCCCCCAGTGGCTAAAGCATGAAAATACACATTTTGAGGGGGATTTGTGCATTGTGGGGGCATTTGCGCATTTCTGCAAATGCAAATTTGTGCAAATTCATGGAATTGGGAAAAAAAATCTGATTCTGTCAATGAGCGGACAGTGGAACCAAAGGCACCTGACAATTCATGAAACGCAGGGGGAACAGTTTTTACAAAAGCCGCGCATCCCTAGCAGTAACAGGCATTGAGCATTTGTTTAACAAAGGCTCTTCTGCCAGCTATAATTCAGTCTTTGCATTTCTAAGAATGAGCAAACTGATCTTACAAAAACTTGTTACAATTTGAAAATGTTTGCTTGCTTCTCTACAGTTTTAAACTGCTGTTCTGACCTAGGAGCCCCATTTTTAAAAAGAGAGAGAGAGAAATATCCAGTCTGGATCTTCTTGATTCTTTTTCTCCATGCCAGTCTGAAGTGTAAGGGACTGAATACCAAATGATAGTAAGAAAAGCTCAAATCAAGTTCAGGCTGGCACACACACACCCTTTTATTTTTAGTCTGGAATTCCTGATTAGGAAAGATGACACAATTGGTCCCTCTACCCCCAAAATATCTCTGCAGAATGACTTGCCCAGCTTCCCGGATCTCTACATCTTTAGAATTTTGCTAATGATACAAACAACACTAAATCTTGAAGCCTACCTGAGTGTCACTGCTATCAGCTTATTCACTCCTGTCAGAGAGGAGGGAAGGGACCCTCGCCAGAGTTGGGAGAGGCAGCCGCTATGGTGAGTGCATCGGGGGCTTGGAGACCCTGAGTTCTAGACTGAGTTCTAGACAACTCCATCTGATACGGCGGCTGCGCCCCTTCCTTCCCAACTATCTGCTCCCATCGGTAGTACTGCCCTGGTCTCTTCTCATTTAGACTACTGTAATGCGCTCTACGTGGGGTTACCCTTGAAGACGGTTCGGAAGCTGCAGCTGGTACAGAACGCGGCGGCTCGCCTGATTAAAGGCAGCCGCCGGCAAGATCACATGACTCCAGTGCTGAAGGAGATGCACTGGTTACCAGTTGTTTTCCGGGCCAAATTCAAGGTGTTGGTTTTGACTTTTAAAACCCTATATGGTTCCAGCCCAGCCTATCCTAAGGAGCGCCTCCAGCAGCACCAGACAGGCCGCTTAACAAGATCAGCCACAGATGGCCTTCTCTGTGTCCCATCAGCCAGGACAGCTAGACTGGTGGGGACGAGGGAGAGGGCCTTTTCTGTGGTGGCCCCCACTCTGTGGAACTCCCTCCCTAGGGAACTCCGCCATGCCTCCTCTTTAATGAGCTTCCGTCGTGCATTAAAAACGTGGTTGTTCAGGCAGGCATTTGGGGTGGGTTAGGGTATTTTAGAAAACGTTTTTATTGTAGAATTTTATTGTTTTGAACTGTTTTATTATACGCTGTACATCGTCCAGAGTGGCTGGGTGACCAGCCAGATGGGTGACTAATAAATTTAATAATAATAATGATGATGATGATGATGATGAGAGAGGGAGAAGAACATTCCATCCAAGTGTATTGATTGCATTAAGTCTCTGTAAAACATGGCTAGGCAACCTAGTGCACTCTAGATGTTTTGAATTACAACTCCCAGAACCCCCAGACATGGTCAGGAATTATGGAGGTTATAGTATAAATCATTTTGAGGGTACCAGGTTGCCTGCCACCGTTGTAAAACATGGATAGATATTATCTACAGTGCTTATTACAGGGCCGCGGTGGCTTAGTGGTTAAGACGCTGAACTGCAGACTGGAAGGTCGGCAGGTCAGCAGTTCGAGACCCAAGTGCTGCATGACGGAGTGAGCTCCCATCTTCAGTCCCAGCTCCTGCCAACCTAGCAGTTCGAAAGCAAGAAATTGCAAGTAGATAAATAGGTACCACCTCGGCGGGAAAGGTAACAGCGTTCCGTGCACCTCGGTGTTCAGTCATGCCGGCCACATGACCACGGAAGCGTCTTCGGACAGTGCTGGCTCTTCGGCTTAGAAACGGGGATGAGCATCGCATCCTAGAGTCGGACACGACTGGTTGGGGACACCTTTTTACCTTTTTTACAGTTCTTATCCCACAACAGGACAAACTACAGTGGCACTAGTTCTTTCCACCTGTTCTGTGTTTCCAGTAGACCCTCACCCAGAAAATGCACTTCCTTTTGATATCATGCTATTACAACCCCTTGATAGCACAAGTTGTCCTCGACTTCAATGATTTTGTACTTGGTAATGATGAACAACTGTGCAGGGAGATGTCAGGATTTGACAGTGTCTGTTTGCAAACTTGGGGGATAATTATACTCCCTTGTCTAATAGCTTATCTTATTGATGTTGTGCTGACATGTTTTTAAGCAACATTTGGTGATTGCAAATATTTAATGGTACCGATTCCTGGCTCATTATCATACTTGTGCATTTGATCTGTCTGATTGCTGCAGGTGGAGACAATAGGCGATGCATACTGTGTTGCGGCAGGGCTCCACAGGCAGAACCTGAACCATGCAAAGCCCATAGCCCTGATGGCCCTGAAGATGATGGAGCTGTCAGAGGAGGTGCTAACACCAGATGGAAGACCCATTAAGGTAACCTTCTTTGGTCTGTATTCCCAGCAAGCAAATGAAATGTGCATGCAGCATATGTTTGATCACAATACAAATCCTATGGTTGTAACTTAGAGTTGTAATCCTTTCACAGCAGAGGTGAGTAACATGCTATTAGGCATAGTAGCTAAATAGAGCTTGCATGGTCAGGGACAGTATGCTGCCTAATATCACTTGCTGGGGGGCAACACTAGAGGGTTATTGCTTTTACGGTTTGCCTGGGGGCTTCTGGGAAGCATCTGATCAGCTACTGTGGGGAAACAGGATTAGATGGCCTTTTGCTCCAATCTACCAGGGTTCTTTTTATATTCCTATCAGATTGCTTCATTGTTCTATAAGCGAAAGACCAACTTTTCATTTGGCCACTGCGTAACACCTCCAAAAAAGGACCCTGAAAGCCACTTAAGGTGCAATCCTGGTTGGCCACTGTGTGAAGAGAATGCTGGACTAGATGGTTGATCGGATCCTGGATAGCTCTTCTTATACAGGGCATGCTGGGAGTTGTAGGACTTTTTTCTCTCTAAACATGCATAGGATTTCGTTCTTAATAAGGTGCTTGTTATGGTGGGGGAACAACAGTCCTGCGGCACTGTGATAGGAGATGCAACCCTGCCAGAAGGTCGCAGGCTCAGCCTCTGGTATCTCTGGTAAAAGGATCCCATCTTGCTCCCATCCACCTCACATTATGATTTGAAGGCATAGATGCTCTCTTCCCAATATAACACACATTTTTTGTAGCTGTCCCTGTTAATAGCAAACTCCATGCTGCACTGTGCTCCCATGCTGATAGAAATGGAGTGTGGTTTTGTTTACTTGTTTTCCTCGATGGGTTCATCATATAACATCTTGATGCAATATTCCCACATTTAAAAGGAGCTGATGTTGGATCTTAGCATGGCTAGTTGCCTCCAACATCTATCTCTCTTTTTAACTTCCTCTGACTATGTATAGTCCTGAGAGTACCTAAACAAAAATAAACATCTTCGCTATGTATTAGTGGAAGGAGTTTTGTGTGTGAGAGAGAGGAGAGGCAATTACTAGCCTAGCTTAAGATCAGGAACTGGAATCAGATTCTAGTCCTATTTTCCAAATGCACTTCAGTGTTCCCAATTGCTAATCATTGCAATGTTTTGTGCATCTCTCAATAAGCTGAGTATTAATGCCTCATTTAACAGCAGGCGCTGGCCATCAAGATGTTCCATAAGATATAATAAACTTCACATCATTAAAGTTTAAATTCATTAATGAACTTGCAACACACACCGTAAAATTATTTTATAGCTCTCCCTTTTTAATTTCGTCAGTTATAAAACTGACATAATTGCATGATTTTGGCATTCATGGAGCAATTTTCTCCAGAGTTGTAACTCTTCGCTAATTCCTATGGGGTCGTGACACAAGATAAAGAATTAAGAATAAACTACTGGATGTGCAGTGTTGTACCTAATGTGTTGGACTTCAGAATGGGAGATGACCATATAGGTGAAGCGGAACCTACTTTACCCAGGGAATAAGTTGTTGTATGTATGCAAGGAATTGCAAAACCAGGGCTTCTCATACCATCTGTTGCATTTTCTCTGTTGAAAGTGACAGATGTGTGAAAATGCTTTACAGGATTTGTCCCTGTATATAGGATATTTGGGAGGGGGTTGGTGTACCTCTTTGAGAAATTTTCATTAGATAGACCTTATACAAAGTACTTTAGTTTCCTTCAAGTATTGTTTTTCAGCTTCCTTGTGTATTTAAAATACCCTTGCTCAAACAGCAAATTGGGACACCATCATAGCTAAGCAAAGCACTTTTTAAAACCCCATTAACTTCAGTAGGAGAGTGAAGTCCAGTTGAAATCGGTGGTATGTAAAAGCACTGAAATGTGACTGGATCATGCTTTCTTATTTCTTAACTTTTCTGTGTTTTTCCTCTGTACTGTAACAGAATGTGAAATTTTAATAGGTACATGTAGGCTGCACTTTCCTTGAAATAACACTTGTTGAATACAGTGGGACTTACTTCTGAGTAGACATGCATAGGGTTGCACTGCCTATGCTTCAATAGGAATTCTCAGTGTATTGACCATCGGAGATATAGAGAAGTCACCGCATGTGCCATTTACCATATTAAAGTCATCAGAATTGAAGGTATTTTCACAAACATTTTTATCATTCTTAAAATACTGCCTAATTATTTAATGTTTTGCTGAAACAGAAAATGAGGAGCTGTCTCCTTAATTCTGCTTAGCTCAAATCTTGCAATTTAGCCAAATGGATGGCTTGAGTAACTAGATCAGCCTCTCCCCACCCACCCCCAGAGCCCTCCAAATGTCTTGGACTACAATTCCCATCATCCCAAGTCAGCATGCCCATCTTCCTGCTGTTTATATTTTTTTATTATTTCTATTTGGTCATGGTATGAATTCCTGTTGGATTGTTTAATCTTAGTGATGTATTTTGATTAGTCTCTGTATGACTATTTAAATTTTGCTATCATTTGTAAATGTTAGAGAACTATCTGGAAATGTTGTTGTTTCATGATGTAATTTTTTTTTTTTATGTTGCTGTAAGCCACTTTGAGCATTGTTTTACCATGGAAAAGCAACATACAAATAAACTGATGATACTGCTGCAGTCCCAACACATCTGGAATAGGGATGGGAGAATCAGCAATTTTGACGTTTGTAACCTACCATCCAAGGTTGCTGGGGAGCAAAGAGCACGATGTGTTTAGTTTATTATTGAGATTTCTGGTCTTGCCAGATACGTTGCTGAGATTCTTGACTAAAGAGAGTTTCCCCTTTAAGTTATTATCAGTAATCATTTTCATATTTTTAGTGTGCAAAGGTGGCACTAATGGGTTTGAGGAGTGAGGCAAATAACTAAGGAGGCGCAGAGGAAAAGCAAACATCTATTTGCATGAAGCTACTAAAATTAACTTCACAATTATGTAGATTTGTTGTGTGCAGCCCTTTCCGTTGAAAGCAGAAAAAAGAAACGAACTCAGAACAATACCAAACCTGCTTTAAAATATTCTCCTTAATGGGGGGAAAGCTCATGCTGTTTATAACATTTGCAGTGTTGAATAGTACTAGGACTGGAAACCAAAATGAATGGGGGAATACACATGAAGATGCCGTATGAGTCAGACCATGTATTTTTGCCTTTAAAAAATTGCACCCTGCCTTTTTGTTTTGTGCCCTAGGAATCTGTAAAATAAAAGAAAACTGAGTAATTAAAATACCAGTCAAAAATTAGGAATTAATTACAGCATTGATGTTAAAAAGGATAGCCCTTGCTATGTGCTCTTATACCAGGGATGGGCAACCTGGGGGGGTTGCCCCTGAGCAGGAAAGTTTTCAGACCTTCCCAAGGAACACAGCAGCCTGGGGGACCTCTGACACTATAAGCCTTTATTAAGCAGATTCTGAGCAGAGCATACTAGTATGGGTGGGTCACACACACACACAGGAGGACCACACCCCTAAAGCAGATCAACAAAACGTTATGTACTCATGAATTTCTTACTGCGCTACAGCTGTCAGCCAGTCAGATACTGACATGCTAGAGGGGGCCACTGCAGTTGAAGCACGTACATACAGGGAAAAAAACCTTCCAGCACAGTTTTCTTATCTACATTCCAGCTTTTACAACATCCCAGTACATACTCCTTATCTGCTTACAGTGCATTTCCACATTCCCACCAGTGGCAACATTCTAGAACACTCAGAGGGAGGCCTATCTTTACGGCTGCAGCCTAAACAAAACTACAGTTTTTCTCTCTCACCCTCTGCTGCAACATCATATCTTCAGCTAACGTTTGGCAGCAGCTCAGCAGCAAAAGGGGCAATTTCCCTTTAAACAAGGCATGCAGGGAGCACACACCTTGCTGGGAAGCAAAATCATGTGCACAGGAGGCTTCTGGGAATGCGATTCTGCTTCCCAACAAGGCAAGTTCATGCCCCGTGCACCTTGTTTTAAAGCAAAATTGCTTCCAAATCACTCTGGTAAGTTCTCCAGCTAACTATGGAGGGGGAGTGGGTTAGCGGAACCATGCAGCACAGTATGGTTCCTGGTCGTGGGCCCATGTGTAGTGGTTTTGCTACCCCCCCCCCGTAGTTTCTCTAACCACCCCTCCCCCTGTGAACGTTGTGTTTATTTTCTTATGAAGTAACAGTAACAACATTTTGTATTCTTCCAAAGCCAAATAAAATAACAAACCAGAACACACAAAGACATCTTACTCCTTTCCCCCTCAGTCTCCAGCATGCAACTGTCATAAGTGCTCTCCCCACCTTCAGCTGTTAACTCCCTCAGAACGCTACTGACCAATCCCAGTGCTGGTAAGAGGCTCGATCATCATGAAGTTCTACCACCAGTACAACTAATCCCAGCAGTGAATATAATTTGCTGAATATAATAAAAATAACAGTTCCCCATTTCACCCCAGACACCACTGTTGCCCCATGTGAATGGACCGTGTGCCCTAGGACACATCCTCCATTTATCTGTGGCTGCACATCAGAGGGGAAGATGTATGTGGCTGGCCCAAGCTGTCTTTCAGGGTAGTTTATCCACTGTAATTATCTTATTGAGGATCCCTTGATAAGCTCCCACAGAACTTGAGGGTTCCTCAGAAAGCTGGGTTTGAAACCCGCTGCTCTAGGCCGTCCCTCCTCAAACTGAGGAACTCTGCACTAATACTGAAAATCTGTTTGTTTGTTTCTTTATTGTATTTATATCTTGCCTTTCCTTACAATGAGCTTGGCTTCCCTCAAACGTTTTAGCTATGCCTTGGCCTCCGCAAGCCCATTAAAATTCACTTTGAATTTTGCATTGGACAAACTATGCTGTCAGCTGTCTTTCTGTTCCTGCAACCCTTAATCCCTCAGATAACTGATGGAACTTCCAGCTTAGTTATTTGGAAGTATATTTTAAAGGAGGTTTTTTAGTGTGTGTTTTTAAAGACCCTTTTTTAAAAAAATGTCAGAGCAACAGTCTTCATTATCTTGCATTTCAACCTTTGAATGTTTATACCCAGCTGACAGTGGTACAGGTGGTAGACTTGACAAGAGGAGGCTTAAACCACTGGAGTTAAGTCAAACAAACTCTCCTCTAGAAATACTTCTGCTGATAATTCCATCACTGGTATGTGGAAATCTTTCTTGATAGCACTGTGGTATCCAAGCAACTTATGTTCCCTTCTCCCCCCCCTTCTAATGTCTAAATCATTCCCGAAAAATACAAAATAGCCTATTTCAGGATGGTTAGCTTGAAATGAGAGATTATTTGTTATTTCATGCAGTAACACTACTGCAAAAGAGTACATTTGCATACAAAACAACTAATCATGTTTTAAATGCCCGAACGTTGTGGTTATATAACTGGACTTTTTCTGTTCTGTGGCTTTCTTTCTGGACGCTAATGGATTGAGTGTGGGTAGCAGTGTTTGCCCCACAGAAACAAGGGGACAGAATTAGCGAGAGGACCTTTGTTCAGACCAACTGAGGTTTAAAGATGCAAGTTTCCCAATTGCACCAAACTCTTCTTTAGATGAAACAATAGAGTTGGTATTCCCCACCCCAGTTGCCCTCCTTTAAAAGGATGGAATACATGCTTACATAATGCAGTTTGGTTTCCATTTGAGTGGTTTTCAAAGGGTCTACCTTCTCAAACATTTACCATGTGACCTGTTCGCCATGCACGTTGCAAAGGATTCTGAGGCATGTTCTACTACAGCTTCACTTTCACCCCTCATGAACTGAGAATGTGACCATTTCCTACTGACTGTAGATTGCAGGGAAAAATTAGTAGTCATGGACAAACTTTCAAGGAAGCTTGAATTCTAGTACTTTATTCCCATATTGATGCTAACGAAGGGGTGGGCTTGAAGTGCAAACATCCCCCCTATTTTAAAAGGTGTGCTCCTATTTGAGTCAGCCCCAGACTCCTTCAAGTCTGGGGCCAGTTCAAAATGGGGATCATCAACCATCTCTGCAGCTTCTAACGGTCCTCTGCCAGTCCCCCTCCTTTGCCTGGTGGGGTGGGACTGGTGGTGTTGAAGGCTCACAGCTGCCTGTCTCTACACTTATAATTGTTCTCCTGAGTGTCCCAGGATCAGTCCCTGGCTAGAGATGTGAAGGTCTGGAAAAAACCCCGGAACAATTAGGGGAAAAGAACTGGGGTTTTCTTCCCCCCAAGGACAGGTTTGTGGTTTTTTTCTGAAAAAAAATGGAAAAAGTGAACAAATTTGAATTATGAAATATTTCCTTTTGGAATTTAAGACAAGGTGTTCATATATTGTTACCAAGCCTTTAACCCCCCCCCCCCGCAATTGCGTTCCAAAACCTATATAATAAAACTTATAGAAAGACTAGAGATGTAAAATGACTGGAAATTATGAAGCCATGGAGGAAAATGTTTTTTTAATCCTCTAAGATTTTCAGCATAGTTATTTTTTCCATTCCTTATTAATTGATTGATCCAATATATCTTTTACTGATGGACATTTTAGGATGCTCCAAGTCATGTTCAGTTTCCCAACATGTGAGTAGATTGACCATATCATAATATGGAAGAAAATGTGTATTCTTGACAGTTTGGATTTTGTTCTACAGAGTCCTGTGTTTCTGGACTTGTTCTGGTTAAATGCTGTACTAGTCAATTAGTGTAGGTCTAAACTAAAATTCACATGCGAAAGAAACACCGTAGGTTATCCTGCCACTGTCACCAGATGAGATGGAACAGCATGTGGGTTACCTCATCTGGGTTGCTTTTTTTTAAAAAAGTACTGTGAGGCTTGAACCTCTAGAAGTTACTGACACAGTTTTTAATAAAGTTCTCAGTTAGTCCTCACCACTAGGGAATGCTGCCTCAGCTATAAAAACATTTAACTACTGCCACTAGAATAAACCCTCTCTACCTAAAAGAAACTCAGTAGCCTGGTCCCCATGCCATAGGCATGGGGTTGACACTACTATAGAGACAACCTTTCAAAATTAACTAAAAATAAGAGGTCTATTTATGAAAATGATTTACGAAAGTGATTAAAATGTCACTCTTCAGATAATAGTTTGGGATTGCTTAAAGGTTCTTAAATTAAATATGGTTGCTTACTATTCCTAAGCTGAGTCTTTCCCAGCTAAATAAAATTTCAATAGCTTTTCCTTCAGGTCAGATTTCCCTAAGCTCTACCCAACAAACAGGAACAGGATTAGGAATTCCCTAAACTTACAAACAGAAACAGATGCTGTACACCATTCTTCTCTGCCTCCAGCTCTTCCTGCTTCTTTTGTCTTTTAGGATGATTCAGATATTTCAGGGGCTACTTGCTGGTCAGATTATATCTGGTCAGATATAAACTAGGAAACTAAAATATGTATACCTTGGTTTGCTCATAAAATTATCATATTTGGTACATTAAATTTAAAAAGTTTCATTTACTCAGGCAATAATTACAGATTTACTAACTGAGTTCACTTTTTAAAGTTTTGAAATATTATGATAATTTTATGAGTAAACCATGTTACACATAATATAACTTTAGGAACATAAAGCCTTCTTTAAGTAACACTGTTGTTGCATTGTTATGAACTGCCCAGAGAGCTTATGCTATTGGGCAGTATAGAAATGAAATAGCAGCCTTCCTCAAGCTGGTGCCCTTCAGGTATTTTGGACTACAATGCCCAGAATTCCTGACCATTGGGCATGCTGCCTGAGGCTGATGGGAGCTGAAGTCTAAAATATCTGGAGGGCATCAGCTTTGGAAAGGCTGTCCTAAAGCAACAAAGTGACTTTAGATCTGTAAGGAGTGCTAAAAAAATAAGTATTGCTTATTTTTTCCATTTTCCCCAAAATGTCTTATTTTTTCCCAAAAGAACATGGCTTCAAAATTTCCAGAAATTTTATATCTCTGCGCCCAGCATCTCCATGTAAGGCTGGAAGAATTCCTGCCTGAAACCTTGGAGAGTGCTGCCAGTCTGTCAGTAAGTCTGGGCTAGACACACATGTTCCTATGAGCATCATTTCCTGTTTGGATCATGGGGTTTGAAAAAAGCCCAAATGATTTTCCAGGCAAGATAGGGCAGGGATGGTAGCGGTTCCTCTTGAGGAACCCCTTATAAGCTCCCAAGGAACTCAAGGGTTTCCTGGAGCAGTTTGAAAATCTGTGGATCACACAAAGGGCATTATGGCTGCTGAAAGATATCATTTCTTGGGCAATGCTGAACAACTGTTTGTGGTTACCAGGCCCATCGCAGGGCTGGAATACTTAGCAGTAGCAGTTGTGCCTATCATTATGACAGCTGACATAGTTTCAGAGAGCAGCTGCCTTATGTTTGTGCCACTGCAGCATCAGTTTCTGCCTGGACATTTTAGCTGCTTTGAAGATGTGCTATTTACATCTGTCTCTTTATTTGCATTCTATTTAAAAAGCGCCTTCCAGAGTCCTCTCTTGAGTAGTGTCAGCATTGGAACGAGGAACTCCCTGATCATCTTTGGCATTTTATGAGAGAAAGAGGGCACAGGGAAAAATAAATAACAGTCCTGCCTACATGTGGAAGCAAAGGCATTTATTTACTCAGGGCCAGAGATGCTATTAAATCACAGCACTGTGTAGGAGAAGGTCCTGAGATGTACAGTCCCTGGGGAAGTGCAAGATGATGTATTGACTTTAGGGCCAAGTAGAAATGTGCCTGGTTCATCCTTCTTTACTGCTAATGGCATGCACTTACCTACCTCTGCCTGCAGCTGACGCACTCAGAGGTAGGTGCCCTTTCCATGTTATTGTAGCATTGTGGGGGCAGAATTTCCACAGGTTCATTCTGCAGTGCTGTAGTGATGTTTAAAGGCTTTCTCTGACTTTGCTCAGAGTTTGACCCTCAGGTCTACACAGTCATTAGAAGTCTACTTTTTGCAGCTTATAGCACATTCCTACCAAGCATTTTTGATCAGGAGGTGGCTAATTAGAAAGGATGGGATTTAAAAAATATATTTATAATAAAAAAGCAGCTACTTCATCTTTGTAGAGTATTTAGAGCCACCTGCTTATTTTCATCACTTGTTCCTAATTAGGAACACACGGGAAACTGCCATATACTGAGTCTAGCCATGGGTCCATCTACTTCAATTTACCTACACTGTGGGGTGGTGAATCTGCTCCGGGTTTCAGTCAGAGCCAGCCAGAACTCTAAAGGAGCTATCCAAGGTGCTCCACACCTTGGATAGCTCTTATAGAGTTCTGACTGAAACCCGGAGCAGATTCACTGCCCCACTGACATCAGACCTACCAGCCTCCACTGGCTAAGAGTAACCCTGCAGGATTTCAGAGAGAGTCCTGTGCAGCTCTGTCTGGAAATGATAGGGATTGAACATGGTACTTTTGAATGAAAGAATAAATAACTGAATGACTGAATGAATGGTTTATTCCATTAACAGACTGTGAAGGTTTGAGGCCTACAGAGGCAAGGAGAAAGATCAGGCCTAGAGGCCTGGAGTTTTTTGTTGGGAGGGGGTATCCCTGAGAGGAGTAGTTTCATTTCCCTGGCTAAGTTTCAGTTTCATTTCCTCAGTTAAGTTTCATTTCTCCAGGTTTGAAACCATACTTTAGGTTTTGAGGGAGGAGGGTATATGAAGAGAGCGAGAGAGCCAGTAAGAGTGGAGTTGGGGAGACCAGAGCCTGAAGAGGGAGCAGGAAGAAGCAGCCTGGAGAAGTCTAAGTACATCCAGGGTAAAGGAACTTGCAATTTTTATTTTCCCTTAATGCCTTTTGTATCACTCAGCTCTATTGTTTAAATACCTTTAGTTGTGATTTGCTTGCTTTAGTTTATCAGTAAATTGTTGTGATTAAACCCTGTGTCTCAAGTGTCAATTAAGGATGGATGACCCCAACCCAACTGGTATCAGCGGGCACCTGCTGAAGTGCTGCCCCCCCTTGAGCCTGAGCATCCACACTCACCCTGGGTCCCGTCCATGAGTGCCCACCATTTATGCCTCTAATATTGCATAGATCAGCCTTTCCCAGCCTGAAATTGCTCATATTTAAATATGCACATTTTAATTACCCCCTTTTTTCTGTAAAAATAACAGAAAAAATGGCAGGCGCTCGTGGACGGGTCCGGGTGAGTGTGGGGAATGTCTGGGAAGGTGTGGGCAGGGGTGAGCAAGGCCAGAGTCTCGGCAGGTACAGTCTGGGTCACGGGCAGGGAGGAACCTGATGGACTCCTGGACCTAGTCAGGTGTCTGCACCATCCCTAGTGTCAATCACCCCATACTTAGAGCCTAAACCCCATGTTATTGGCATGGGGAAGGTAAAAGAAGGAAGGTGGGACTCTTAAGGAGGTAAGAGACCCTTAAGAAGTTGTTCAGGGGCTCCAGGTCAATGGTGGAACCCTGACAGAATAAACTTATTGAGCCAAAGAGCAAATAAAACTAGTTAAGAACAATTCAGTACAACAAAAATATTCTAAAAGAGACTGACATATTTTTCTCCTAATTTTCACTGAAGTAAAAAAAAAAAATGCAGCTCACTCAGTAATATAGTGGGAGTCATTCCTTAGGCAGAACAATAGCAGATCTCCAGAAATCGTCCTGGGAGAGTTCTTAGTAGAAAAAGAATCAGCCTCTCTCAACAGTCCCTATCAAATTGCAATACAAGAGTACATGATCAACAGATTATATGGTTATCTATTACTCCAGTTCCACACAGATGCTTGTTAACCAGGATCTTATTAAATTGCCTGCTTATCCATGCAGAGGTCAAAACGTGGTATCTTTTGCATGCAAACCATGTGTTCAACCATTGAGTACAATCCCTCCCCCCAAATTAATCTTCACAGTAAGGTAATATCCTGTAGTCGAGGCTGGGATGGGGTGGTGATGAGTTCAGATGAGGCTTGCAGCAGCCAGTCTCCAGGACTTTACTTTTTCTATCATGAAATTTTATTTTATTTTGAAAGAAATTTAAAGAAATGAAGGCAACAAAAAGAAGTGTCTAATCTTGCTTAGTCTCCTTTTCTTATTCCAAGCAATTGCACATCGTCTGTCTATTCCAACCCTGGCCAAATGGAACAAGCCACTGTCAGATTTTATCTGGTCAGGATGGACTGCACAGTTGAAATGAGCAACTCCTAGTAGAGCCCAGGCCAGAGGAGGTCTTGCAGTGCCAAATTTTGAATTATTTTATGCTGCTGCTGAACTCAGATTTCTTGTAGGATGGATGCATCTTCCTCAGAGCACCAGTGGATGCTCAGAGAACAACAAGCAGTGGGCGACTACCCTGAAGATGTCTTGAAATGGTTCAGTTGCCATGACAGACCTGTATGCCCCAGCTGTGGGCTGCTAAGGTTTGGAGGCGCTGAGATAATGATAAGCCAGATCCAGGTTTGCTTACAAGGAGACTTTATTGAGTACTTACAGCACACAGGCGTACCCAATGGTTGGATCAGACAGCTTCTCTGAACCCAGAGCCAAGGGGTGAAATGGGTTTTATACCATACATATTAGCAGTGAGGCAGCATGACAGCAGCAAGCATTAATTAGCGTTCATCTGCAATTTTCCTAGCATAGGCTAACAGTGCTTGTTCAGAAGGAAAGCAATCGGAACTTTCTCAGGACAGGCACCTGTAGCTTAGCATAAACATAGCCTCACTTCTTAGGCACATCCTAGGCCCTGATAAGATACTAGCCTTTGTTAGCATGGAATGTGTTGAGGCCACGCTATCGACCTTTGACTCATCTCACATGCTCAGAGGCCCACTAGCAAGGAAATTACACTTATAATGAACCTAAAGAGAACACTATGGATCTCTAGGCCCCTCTAAAACTACAGGTGACTTGGTTACCCTCTTGGGGCCATTACAAGACCTAAATGCACCTCTGAGCACCAGGGTTTTACTAAATGACTGAAAGCAAGATGTGGCTACTCTCACCCTTTTTGATGTACAGTTTATTTTCCTGGAAGGATGCTTAAGTCTCTGTCAAAACAGTATAGATGCAAGAGGAGACCAGCCTTTAAAGGTGGCCTAAAATAGTTGAATTAATAATAAAAGAAATGCCTTCAAATACAGCACAAGAAATGAATGTGCCTCTTTAAAAATGCAGGTCACAAGTACTTATAATTAGCTGGGAGTTCAGCAAGGGGCTTTGGACTGGCAGAGGATGGCTCTTGGCCTTGTGTTTGAAGCCGACAAGATGAAAAACATTCATCTGTTTCAGAATGATTTAGTAACCTGAGGTTGAATGCACTTCCCACAATAAATAAATACACAGGCAGAATAGTTAAATATTTCAGCTTCCTTTCCTGTGAGATTTGCTATATTGGACAAAATAAAGAAATAAGAACTCTTGCAAGTAGCAAGAATGGAACTAGAGAGATTGCAGCATTCTGTGCAGTCCTTTCCTCTTAATAAAAAATGGGGTAAAGGTAATATGGGGTGCAGTAATATGCACACTTACTTCGGGGTAAGTCCCATTGAACTCAGAGAGACTTACTTCTGAGTCGATATGCATAGGTTGTATTGCTAAGCTATGAGGTTCAAGAAGTAATTCAAGACATAATTTAATAATTTTAAATCATGGCGGGAGCAATCCTATGGCCGCTAGTCAGTGGCTAGACAGCCATAGGATACGTCAGTTTCCAGGAACCAGTTCCTGGAGAACCAACCTTCCCCCACCCCCCCGGTGCTGGCTTGCAGGCAGCTCGGGACGGCCCCACGCTCCGTGCTCGCAAGAGGACCACAGAGTGGTGAACATGGGGCGTTCCGGGAGGTTTTCTGGGGCGGGGAAGGCAGAAATGCTGGTACAACATGTCCTATGTGTCGTCCAGCAGCCACTTCACCCGCTCCACCTTCCTGCAGCTAGACAGCCGAAATTGGCTGTCTAGCCACAAATGCAGGGCGGCTGAAGCGTGAGGGGACAATCCGTTTCTCCTGCCCTGCATTGGATAGGTGGTCACCTCCAAGTTTGGAGGTGGCTGCCTATCCCCATAGGATTCCGCCCTAAGAAAATGCTGGGTCAGCCCAATGCATTTTGCTGTCTGAGGTAAAGTACAAGGTGGCACCCCCTCCAGTGCCATGCACAATAGTTGACTGGGCTGGCAGTTGAATCTTTCTTCAACACTGGCGATGGGACTGGGTCCTCCACTGTACCCGAAGGCAGCAGGCTAGCCTGGGTGGAAGGCAGGCTGCATGGCAGTCACAGCTCTCTCCTCTAACATGTTGCTGCCAGCTCCTACTGTCTGACACCTGAGGCAGCCACCTCACTTTGCCTGGTGGTAGGGCTGACCCTGAGGAAATTAGAGAACTTCCAACGTTGGCACATATATATATTTTTTTTATCATCCCACTGTTTAATCATATGAATATGTTCCTTTTGTAAAAAATAAAAATAGCTGCCTCTTATGCAATCATCTTTCACAACAATATGGAACTCACCATTTCTTTACTGAATTAAAACTGTGCAGTTAAGACTAACCCTGTTGGGTGCTGTTTTAGGGCCTAACTAAATGACTGCTTTTTTAAAACAAAGAAAACTTGTCAGGAAAGAGCAGTTTGAAGTGGATAGAGGTTGGGGGGGGGGTGCCTCACCCTTCCCATGCCTGCCACTTCCGTGGCACAGCTGTGCAGACCATGGGGGTTCTCAGGGTGCAGTGCTGTGCCTGCGATTGATTGAGTGAGTGAGTGATTGATTGATTGATTGATTGATTGTATTTTTATCCCACTCCTCAGCCAAAAAAAAGGCTCCTGGAGTGGCTTACTATCAATGAACAAGAAGACAGTCCCTGCCCGCAGGCTTACAATCTAAAAAAGACATGACACACAAGGAAAAGGCAGTGGGGAGGGGAGAAAAAAGAATTGGGTAGACTGTCAGCAGGGCCGGTGGGATGGCCCTGTTCCTCCCTCTCATCTCCAAAAGGAGGGGCAGTCCAATTGGAGCAGGCCCGGATGTTCCCTTTGCCTGCTCACTTGCTCCTTCTTCTTCCCCACAGGGCCATGGATGGCAGTTACAATGGATGGGGTATCTGCAGTCTGAATCATGCAGTCCAACACAACTGCTCCTTGTGGTCCTGTTTTTTTTATTATTATTTCTAGCTTTACACCAGTTCTCAAATTGTTGTGCTGCTGTTCGTATATTTTGGATGCCCACAACTGCCCTACTCACGCTAGCTTCTTTTTCCCCTTCAGTGCATAACAATCAGTTGATTTATTGCCTACAAGCAGCAGATACAGTTTGCACACAACTGGAGACCCTCTCTCAGTGTGGGATGTGTAGTAGCCTGTGCTAAGCATTCTCTATCCTCACAGCGCTCTGATGTGCTAGCAGAAGTTGTCACACAACCTAAAGACAGGGAGACTCCATATCACAGAGCTATTATTGTAATGGCAATAATAGTCGTGTGACTCAAACTCAGCTGGGCTCTGAGTGTTGCAGCAACAAGAAGAGATGGATGAAAACCTGTAGGAGATCTTCAGAGCCAATGCATGTCTCCCTTGACAGTAGTCAAAAATACTGATGTTGCTGATTTGAAGAAACAAATTTGTCTTGCTCATAATAATTGGAAATAATATGAACGGAAGAGTATTTTCTTCAAAATTCTTCTACAGTTTGGAATGAAAAATTAGAGTCATGATGTTTATTTTTGCTATGTTAACTTGGTTTAATACTTTGTTCAAATCCTAGATGCAAATTGCTGCTCACACAGAGCTCAGAAAAAGAGCAAATCCCCCACCCTGCAGAATTTTTAATGGCTCCAAAGACCAATGGGCAAACTTAAGTCTTAGGAAAAAAGAAGTTGCAGCCCTCAGAGCTTGTTTAACTCTGAAGTGCTTCTAAAGCCCTCAAACCAGTAGGGTTTTTATTGCTGGCTTAGCGACCTCTCCCCTTAGCCTATGTTTTTCATGATCTCGTTAGCTGATAGTGAGACAGTAGAACAAACATGCATTGGTGACCTACTTCTTAATTCTTTATTATATATTTGTATGGTAGCAGTCAGTGGAGGCTGGTGGCCCTGAATTTGGCAGGCCTGTGAATCCATTCTGGGTTTCAGTCAGAACCAGTCAGGGCCGACAAATTTCGACAAACAGACAAATTTCTACAGAAGCAGAAACAGGCTCATCTGAGAGATCAGTAGCTCCTGAGGAAGAGACATAGCCTCGAAACACGTCGAGCATTTTAGCGATCTGCTTAAAAAATAATTTTTATACAGTCCATGAATATTTTAGAGCTCCTCACAACCACTAAATAACTGTTACAGTCCATACTCAGCAACGCTTTTGGATTCCTCCCCCCCTTTTTTGGAGGTTTCAGTCAGAACCATCCACAACTCTAAAGGAGCTAGCTATTCAAGGTGCTGAACCTATTTGGGGCATGGGGTTCAGCACCTTGGATAGCTAGCTTCTTTAGAGTTGTGGATGGTTCTGACTGAAACCCAGAATGGAATTACAGCCCCACCGAAATCGGAGCCACCAGTCTCCACTGGTAGTGCTGCTGCTGCCATCCAGCTTAATTCAAGCTGTGACCCATGGGTCCTAACCCACCAGTTGGATCCATGGGATCCTTTGGAGGTCTTTTCATTCTACAAAGGGACAGCTTCTGTATATCACAGAGCCAGTGTGATGTAGTGGCTAGAGTGTTGGACTGGGAGTTGGGTGATCCGGGTTCTAGTTCCCGCTCAGCCATGGAAGCTCACTGGGTGACTTTGGGCCAGTTGCAGACTCACAGCCCAACCTACCTCACAGGGTTGTTGTTAGGATAAAATGGAGAGGAGGAGGATTGCGTATGCCACCTTGGGTTCCTTAGGAGCAAAAAAGTGTGATATAAATGTAATAAATAAATAAATATCAGACAGCAACAGGAGTGCTTATGCATCTCATGTGTCACATTTTCCACACTGAAATGTACTCCTTAGCATGTAAGCCAGGACAAACCTTCCTTTTTAATGCCTTCTATCTTAATATGCAGTGTGTCTCAGTTCCAGGCATCCCAGCCCCCCTTTTTATTATTCAGTTTACATTCCAGCCAAGACACAGCATTGGCAGCGTGGGTTCCCTCGCTTTATGTATTCTGATCATATTGTCAATTTGCAATAACAAGGCTCTCAAATGAGGAAGAGTCTAATAGGGTTTGTCATGAGTTTGGGCTAACACAATGATTTTGTTGTTGCTACAATTCCATGTCCCCTTATCCTGTATCAGCCCCCCGACTTTGGGGCTCTGATGGAGAGATATTTACTGCATGCATATCCTGAACTACTGAACTACTTCCATGTACATTCTTTTAGAATATGAAGCAGGGCGTCGGGGGGAGGAGAGAGAATGCCGAATGTGGTATTAAATAATAATGATTTTTGTATAAAAAAAAAACACCCTGCACTTCTTTAATTGTTTTGCTTTGTGATTTTTTAAAAAACAAACTTGAAAAGTTGCTTAATACCCATTCAGACTATTGGTCCATCTAGTTCAGTATTGCCTACTCCAATGATAATTAGGAGTCACAGCTCTCCACAGGGGGCAATCTACAAACATGGGGGGGGGAGGGGCATTCGGCTCATTTGGGGGCAAATGCATTTCAGGGATCTTAGGACTTTAAGCAGCCCTAACATTAAGGAGCTGGTCTCACTGAATGTACGCTTGAGATCTGTGAATCGTATGCATATATTATGCATGTACGTATATATTAAAATGAAGCTGCCTTGTCTGAAACACTGTTTTTATGCCCTGATTTTTTTTACTTTTGACTTGATGTGTGTGTGTCATGGATTCTACATTCTGTACTCACGGGCTGCAGTTCTAGGCACACTTATGACTGTGCCCTAGAACAGCTGGTCATGGAACCAACCAGAGGGGAGGTGACCCTGGATTTAATCCTAAGTGCTGTTGCCCAGGACCTAGTATGAGATGGGAGGGTTGTTGAACCAATAGTGCTATCAGACTGATATACCTTTAAGTGGAAAATTGCCCAGGACGTCCAACACAGTCACATTTGATTTTTAAAGTGGAAACTTCTCTAAAATGAGGGAACTGGTAAAAAGGAAGTTGAACGGGGGAGTCAAGAGAATTAAATCCCTTCAGAATGCTTGGAGGTTATTCAAAATCACAATAAGAGAAGCTCAGCTAGCATGCATACCACAGGTTAGGAAAGGTAGCTCCAAGTCCAAGAGGTAACCGGCATGATTAATGAACAGTCTCAAGGAAGCTGTTAGAGAAAAGAAAGCTTCCTTCAGAAAAAGGAGGTCTTGCCCAAATGAGGAAAACAAAAGGGAACACAAGCTTGCACAAAGAAGATGCAAGAAGACAATGGGAGATGCAAAAAAGCATTTTGAGGACCCATATCGCTAACAACAGCAAGGCCAAAAATAAATATTTTTTTAACTATATCAGAAGCAGAAAACCAGCTAGGGAGGGAGTTGGACTGTTGGATGACAGTGGAGTTAAAGGAGTATTAAAGCAGGATAAGGAGATTGTGGAGAAGCTGAATGCATTATTTTCATCTCTCTTCACTGCAGAAGATACAGGTCAGATACCTGTGCCTGAACTGATGTGTTCAGGAAGAGAGTCTAAGGAATTGAGTCAAATAATGGTGACAAAAGATGAAGATCTCAACCTTATTGACAAACTGAAAATGAATAAATTACTGGACCCAAATGGTATCCATCCTAGAGTTCTTAACTCAAATATGAAATGGCTAATCTTCTAACAAAAATATGTAACAGTACCTGAGATCAGCCTCTGTACCATAGGACCAGAGAATGGTCAATGTAATACCAATTTTTTAAAAGGGATCCAGAAAGTTACAGGCTGGTTAGCTTAATGTGTGGAAAGCACTTTAAAATATAAAATTAGTAAGTATATAGAGGGACAAGCCTTGCTGAGAAAGAATCAACATGGCTTCTGCAAAGGTAAGTCCTGTCTCACTAACGGTTTAGAGTTATTTGAGAGTGTCAAGAAGCGTGTCGACAGAAGTGATCCAGTAGACATTGTTTACCTGGACTTCCAAAAGGCTTTTGACGAGCAGACTTAGCAGTCATGGAATAAGGAGTGGTCCTCGTATGGATCAGTAACTGTTTAAAGAACAGAAAGTAGGAATAAATGGTAAATTCTCCCAATGCAGTGATGTAAACAGTGGGGTCCCACAGGGATCTATATTGGCGCCAGTGCTTGTCAACTTATTAATAAGTGATCTGGAATTAGGAGTAAGCAGTTAAGTGCCCATCTTTGCCGATGACACCAAATTATTTAGGGTGGTTAAAACAAAATGGGATTGTGAGGAGCTCCAAAAGGATCTCTCCAAATTGGGAGAATGGACAGCAAAATGGCAAATGTGGTTCAATGTAAGCACGTGTAAGGTGACACATTGGGGCAAAAAATCCCAACTTCAGGTATAACCTAGGGATGTGCGAACCCACCCCAGCTTGAGTTCTCTGGGTGCCCGCTGAAGCGCTTCCGCTGCTCGCCCCCGCAGACCTGCACTCGGGCCTCCCACAAGCTCAGCAAGTTGCCTGGACTCACTGCGATCCCATTCGGCCAGCGCCCACCATTTTCCCACCTTTGTTTTCTGTGTTATAAAAGGAACTTTAAAAAAATGTGCATATTTAAACATGCACAGTTTGGGGGCGGGAAAGCTTAATATGAGCAATATTAGAGGCATTATACCTCTGCACTCACTGGATGGGATCGTGGTGAGTCTGGGAGGGTGTGAACGTGGGGCGAGCGAGGACAGCATCTTGGCGAGTACAGTCCGCAGGTCGCAGGCAGAGGGGGCCCGACAGACTCCCTGACCCAGTTGGGCTCCCGCAACATCCCTAGTATAACCTGACGGGACCTGAGCTAGCAGTGATTGACCAAGAAAGAGATCTTGGGGTTGTGGTAGACAGCTCAATGAAAATGTTGGTCCAGTGGGCAGCGGCTGTGAAAAAGGCAAACTCCATGTCAGGCATAATTAGGAAAGGAATTGAAAATAAAACTGCCAAGATCATACTGCCCTTTTACAAATCTATGGTACGACCACATTAAGAATACTAAGTACAATTCTGGTCACCATACCTAAAAAAGGATATTGTAGAGTTGGAAAATTTTCAAAAAAGGGCAACTAAAATGATCAAGGGGCTGGAGTAACTCCCTTATAAGGAAAGGATAAAACTGGGATTGTTTAGCTTAGAAAAAAAGGCAAGTAAGGGGACACATGATAGAGATATGCAAAATTATACATAGTGCGGAGAAATGGAAAGGGAGACATTTTTCTCCCACGCTCATAATGACCCAGGGTCATCCCATGAAGCTGATTGGTGGGAAATTCAGTACAGATAAAAGGAAGTACTTCTTAGTTAAACTATGGAATTCACTTGTACAAGATGTAGTGATGGCCACCACTTTGGATGGCTTTGAAAGGCGATTGGACAGATTCATGGAGGATAATGCTATTGATGGCTACCTCCAGTATGAGAGGCAGTATGCCTATGTACATCAGTTACTGGGGGACATGTGGGGGGCGGGTGGGGGAGGTTGCTGTAGTACTTATGTTCTGCTTGTAGGTTTCCCATAGGAAGCTAGTTGGCCATTGTGTGAACAGAATGCTGGACTGGATGGACCTTGGTCTGATCTAGCATGGCTGTTCTTATGTTTTTACATTCTTACCTGGGAATAAGCTACACTAAACTTAATGGAACTTGCTTCCAAGTGAACATGCATAGAATTGCACTGACAGTGACTAATTTAATTTAGAATTCCCACTGTGTGCATAGGCATACATTGCAAAAGCAGGGGGAAAATGTTCCTTGCACCATGCTAATTGTGAGTGTAATAGGTCACAGGATGGAAAGGGGTGATTCATTTGTTCTAAGTGAATTTGAATGTGTCGAAGCATTTGGGTGACATAATTTAAGGACAAAGAAGAAGATCACTAAGGATGGGGGTGGAGAACACAAAGAGTAGCCATGGGAAAGTATGATATAAACCAGCCTTTCCCAATCTGACGCTGTGTTGAACTGCAACTCCCATAATGCCCATGCTAGCTGGGAATCCTGGGAGGCAGTCCAACACATCTGGAGAGTGCCAGGTTGAGGAAAGCCATGAGAATGAGATAAATGATGTGAGGTTTAACTGGTGGCTTTTGTGTATGGCCTTGGTACAAAATGTGCTTGTTTTATATTTATTGTTCATACTTAATAAGATTCCAAGAGCAACTTACATGGGGCTTCTGGCTGTCTCCTTGCATACGTGGGGTGTTCCGGTGTCCATGTATGGAAAGTAATTGAGCCCTGTCTGATCTCAAAGCTCCATCTGCAGAGCTGACAGCAGGAACGCCATGCATGTGCCGAGTTCTGGATCATGACCTGATAGCTGGGAGGAGCTTGCTGATAGTCAGCTTATTGGAGCCTGAACAAAAAACTTGCATGCTCATTCCTCTGCAATGTAGTCAAGATTCCCTTACGTTTAAATTGTTTTATTTGAGGGAGACTCAATTTTATTGACCTCATTGCTGCAGTTAAACCAAAAAGTTGTCACCGTCACTTCCTCCTTAGGCTCAGTTCGCAGAAGTGCCTGCCATAACTTTAGAAAAACTACTCAAGGCAAAAATAGGCAGCTTCAATTTTCAGCTAACAGGAGCACTGTGTGTTTAAGCTAGAGAAGCAAGGTGCATTGTATAAGGGAGCTCTGTATGGGATTTCTGCATGATAAGGGCTGCTTCGTCCATTCCTTGAGGTTGCTGCTTCAGAGGATTCTTTGATATTACATGAATCTTGAAGCCTTTACTCATAAGAAGCTCCTGCATTTTGAGTAGAATAACTGGACTGGACTGGGCCTCTTCAAGATGCTGGTGTGGACCAGGGCTTTAGCTGTGAGGCCCTATCACAACTTGCATACTTGAGCTTGTTAGTGTAAATCTCACTTGCGCAATGCAAAGGACCAGGAGAGGTCTGCATCCTCACCCATTTTTCTGTTATGTCCAAAAGTATTCTTTAGAGTACGTATGTTGAAAAAGTTCTACCCTGTTTTGGTGGAGTGAAACTACCTAAATCCAATTCTGTGCATATTTACCCAGAAGCAGGTCCAGTGCCAACACCCAGCATCGTTCGGCAGCAGTCAAAAGCCCATGGGTGCTGTGCTTGCGTGAGCCACCCACCATTTAAAATTCCCTACAATGCCTCAGTACAGTGTCATGTTGGGGCTTTGTGGGAAATCTGGGGGGGGGGCACCTTGCAGCCACCCATTGCAGATCATGCTGCTGCTGCCTTCACTTGGGATTCTGCAGGGCTTAGGGGTTCCAACAGACAGCATGTGAACCTGTAGCTGGCCCTGGGGTTCCTGGTTAAGTGTTCCAGCAGGCAGCATGTGAACCTGTAGCTGGTCCTTGAACCTGTAGCTGCCTCTTCCGGGAATCAATTCCCATGGAGCTTGATGGGATTTACTCCTAAGTAAGTCTGCATACCAGAGCCGGCCCTAGCATTAGGCAGAGTGAGATGGCTGCCTCAGGCAGCAGATGCTGAGAGGTGGCAGCAAGGCGCTAGAGGAGAGAGCTGTGTGCCACATGTCCTGCCCTGTACCCTGCTGCATTCAGGTGTGGTGGAGGATGCTGTCCCATTACCAGTGTCGAAGAAACAGTCCAGCCTGCTGTTGTATGTGGAATAGCAGAAGGTGCCATCTAGTTCTTTACCTCAGCCAGCGAGATGTCTTGGGTTGGCCCTGCTGCACAGGATTGCTGCGACATCAAACACCCTCAGAACAGTGCAGAATTGTTCAAATGGATACACACAGGGGTAGGTGCAGTGACAAAGTCAGCTGTGCTCCAACAGTCTCTCTGTTCAAATCCCACATGGGCCATGAACTGGCTAGCTGGCCTTTGGTCCTGAGACCAAAGTGTTCTGAGTTATATTTAGAAAGGGGGGCTCATTTATTGACTCAAGAAACATTAATTTGTTCCTCCCTTGAAAACAAAAACAAAAATGCATATCTTGTCGACACCGACCACAAGTGAGACAAGGGAAGAAAATGACTTCAAGGAGAAGTCGCCAGGCAGCGTTCCAAATGAAGAAAAAAGCCAGACAAGAGCCTAGGCAGGCAAAAACGTTAATAATGATCATGGCAGTGCTGCAGAGTGGAGGGTGAGGCATCTGGGTCCTTTAAGCTACCAATTTTGCCCAATTAGTGGCATTAAAGGGTGGCTGCAGAGCAATAACAAACAGGCAAGTTAGAGACAAGCCATGGCATCATCTGTCAGTGTATCCGCAGCCAAGTCAGTGTTTTGTTCATCTTGCAATTTTTTCCTCCCAGAGAACATGCTGTGTTAACTCCCGGTCTAATCTCTATATTTATTTTGTGCTTCTGGAGTACAGATGAACAAGATAGCTGATCAAAGCCTGGGAAATCAGGTCAAGACAGTTTTCGGTGTAATTCAAGAATATTAACTTTGTGCATCTTCCTTTCGTGCTTCTTGCAGGAGAGGGAGGTTATGTGAAGGGAAAACGATGCAGTTGCATATGATATAGCCCCAAACAGGTTTTTTAAAGAAAAGAAAGAAAAGCAGCATTTGGAGACTGCAAAATAGATTAGAAGGGCAGTCTTTAAGGTAGAAGTGGAGGAGGAAGGTGGTGCATAATCCCTTTACAGCTGGTTTTTCTCTGATCAAAGTTGCTCTTCTTCCAATCTCTCCCCCATGCAGATTTCCAAAAAAGTAAATACTGTTAATTTTGTAAACAGGCATCTAGAACACCATACTCCATGGAATCCAGGGGTGGGGGAGTGAAAGAGCAACATTTCATTTTTTGAGCAAATTTAAGCAGGGGTAGAATGGCTTAAGCACACATACGATCTCCCACCTTGACCAAAGAGCCCTTCTATTCAGTCTGTTTCCTGAGGTTGTTTTCATCTTTAAATATGGTCAACACTGCTGATTATTTAATAATAATAATAATAATGGGGTCATTTTAATGGTTTTATTGTTTTGTTTTAGATTGGTTGTACACCACCTTGGTTGCCTTTTGACAAAAAGGGAAGTAAAAGAAAAATAAATTAATAAATATCTTTCTATCCTGCTCTTTTGTTCACCGAGCACTGCAAGTGGCTTATATATTGATATAAGCCACTTGGAGCGCTCGGTGAGCAAAATAGCAGAACATAAAGATATTTACTAATTTATTTTTCTTTTACTTCCCTTTTTGAGCAAAAGTATAATACAGTTCCCCTTCATGGATCACTGCCTTGTTGTGGGGAAGGGGCTTGCGTAACTCAGTGAAGCCATAAGCTATGCCGTGCAGGGCCACCCAAGACGGACAGGTCATGGCGGAGAGTTCTGACAAAATGTGGTCCACTGGAGAAGGAAATGGCAACCCACTCCAGTATTCTTGCCAAGAAAACCCCATGGAACATATCACAAGGCTAAAAGATAGGACGCCGGAAGATGAGCCCCTCAGGTCGGAAGGTGTCCAGTATGCTACTGGGGAAGAGCAGAGGGTATTTCCAAGTAGCGCCAGAAAGAGTGAAGCGGCTGGGCCAAAGACAAAAGGATGCTCAGCTGTGGATGTGTCTGGTGGTGAAAAGAAAATCCGATGCTGTAAAGAACAATATTGTTTAGGAACCTGGAATGTCAGATCAATGAATCAAGGTAAGCTGGAGGTGGTCAAACATGAGATGGCAAGATTGAACATCAACATCTTGGGAATCAGCAAACTAAAATGGACAAGCATGGGCGAATTTAATTCAGGTGACCATTATATCTACTACTGTGGGCAAGAATCCCTTAGAAGAAATGAAGTAGCACTCATAGTCAACAAAAGGGTGGGAAAAGCAGTACTGGGGTACAATCTCAAAAACGATAGAAAGGTCTCAGTACGAATCCAAGGCAAACCATTCAGCATCACAGTAATTCAAGTCTATGCCCCAACCACTGAGGCCAAAGAAGCTGAGGTTGATCGGTTCTGTGAAGACCTACAACACCTTCTAGAACTAACACCAAAAAAGATGTCCTTTTCATCATAGGGGATTGGAATGCTCAAGTAGGAAGTCAAGAAATCACCGGGATAACAGGCAAGCATGGCCTTGGTGTACAAAATGAAGCAGAACAAAGGCTAATAGAGTTTTGCCAAGAGAACACACTGATCATAGCAAACACTCTTTTCCAACAGCACAAGAGGCGACTGTACACATGGACATCACCAGATGGTCAATATCGAAATCAGATTGATTATGTCCTTTGCAGCCAAAGATGGAGAAGCTCTATACAGTCAGTAAAATCAAGACCTGGAGCTGACTGTGGCTCAGATCATGAGCTGCTTCTTGCAAAATTTTGGCTTAAATTGAAGAACATAGGGAAAACCACTAAACCATTCAGGTATGACCTCAATCATATCCCTTATGAATATACAGTGGAGGTGAGGAATAGATTTCAGGGATTAAACCTGATAGACAGAGTGCCTGAGGAACTATGGACGGAGGTCCGTAACATTGTTCAGGAGGCAGCAACTCAATCCATCCCAAAGAAGAAGAAATGCAAGAAAGCAAAGTGGCTGCCTGAGGAGGCTTTACAAGTTGCTGAGGAAAGAAGGGAAGCGAAAAGCAAGGGAGAAAGGGGAAGATATATCCAACTGAATGCAGAGTTCCAGAGAATAGCAAGGAGAGACAAGAAGGCCTTCTTAAATGAACAATGCAAAGAAATCGAGGAAAACAATAGAATGGGAAAGACTAAAGATCTTTTCAAGAACATTGGAGATCTCAAGGGAACGTTTTGTGCCAAGGCGGGCATGATAAAGGACAAAGAAGGCAGGAACCTAACAGAAGCAGATGAGATTAAGAAGAGGTGGAAAGAATACACAGACGAACTATACAGGAAAGATCTTAATGACCCTGATAGCCATGATACTGTGGTCACTGAACCTGAGCCGGACATCCTCGAGAGTGAAGTCAAGTGGGCCTTAGGAAGCATTAGTAACAACAAAGCTAGCGGAAATATTCCAGCTGAGCTATTTAAGATCCTAAAAGATGATGCTGTTAAAGTGCTGCACACAATATGCCAACACATTTGGAACACTCAACAGTGGCCACAAGACTGGAAAAGGTCAGTTTACATTCTAATTCCAAATAAGGGCAACGCCAAAGAGTGTTCAAACTACCGTACAATTGCACTCATTTCACATGCCAGCAAGGTGATGCTCAAAATCCTACAAGCTAGGCTTCAGCAGTATGTGAACCGAGAACTACCGGAAGTACACGCTGGGTTTAGAAGAGGCAGAGGAACTAGAGATCAAATCGCCAACATTCACTGGATCATGGAGAAAGCAAGAGAATTCCAGAAAAGTGTCTATTTCTGCTTCATTGACTACGCTAAAGCTTTTGATTGTGTGGATCTCAACAAACTGTGGCAAATTCTGAAAGAGATGGGAATACCAGACCACCTTACCTGTCTCCTGAGAAACCTGTACAAGGGTCAAGAAGCAACAGTATGAACCAGACGTGGAACAACCGATTGGTTCAAAATTGTGAAAGGAGTATGACAAGGCTGTATATTGTTGCCCTGCTTAGTTAACTTATATGCAGAGTACATCATGAGAAACGCTGGGCTGGATGAATCACAGGTCGGAATTAAGATTGCCGGGAGAATTATCAACAACCTCAGATACGCAGACGATACCACCCTAATGGCAGAAAGCAAAGAGGATCTCAAGAGCCTCTTGTTGAGGGTGAAAGTGGAGAGTGCAAAAGCTGGTCTGAAACTCAACATTAAAAAAAGGAAGATCATGGCATCTGGCCCCATCACTTCCTGGCATATAGAAGGGGAAAAAATGGAAGCAGTGACAGATTTTATTTTCTTGGGCTCCAAGATCATCGCAGATGGTGACTGTAGCCATGAAATTAAAAGACACTTGCTCCTTGGGAGGAAAGCTATGGCACACCTAGACAGCATAGTAAGAAGCAGAGACATCACCTTGCCGACAAAGGTCCATATAATCAAAGCTGTGGTTTTCCCAGTAGTAATGTATGGATGTGAGAGCTGGACTATAAGGAAGGCTGAGTGCCGAAGAATTGATGCTTTCGAACTGTGGTGCTGGAGAAGACTCTTACGAGTCCCCTGGACTGCAAGGAGGTCAAATCAGTCCATCCTAAAGGAAATCAACCCTGATTGATTCCTCATTGGAAGGACAGATACTGAAGCTGAAGCTCAAATATTTTGGCCACCTAATGCGAAGAGAAAACTCACTGGAAAAGACCCTGATGCTGGGAAAGATTGAAGGCAAAAGGAGAAGGGGACGGCAGAGGATGAGATGGCTAGATAGCATCACCGATGCATTGAATATGAACTTGAGCACACTCCAGGAGAGAGCGCAGGACAGGAAGGCCTGGCGTGCTATGGTCCATGGGGTCACGAAGAGTTGGACACGACTTAACAACTGAACAACAAATAATACAGTTAAAACAAAATAACAATTACATATTTTATAGATATACACACACACACACACACACTAAATGCTGTTCCTTCTTCCGCACTCCATCTTCCCAACTTTGCCCTTGCTTTTCCAGGCTTCTCCCCTATCTTCAAAGGAAGCAATTTCATTCGCCTGCCCTCCCCCACCCCGCAATTTGTTACATTCCTTCCTGTGTGAACTGTACTGTTGCCACATGTTCTTGTTCTCCGGATGCTCCCAGGGAGCGGCCCTTTACCTTGAGATGGCACCACTGGAGCTTGTCATTTGTTGTTGTTGTTCAGTCGTTCAGTCGTGTCTGACTCTTCGTGACCCCATGGACCATAGCACGCCAGGCCTTCCTGTCCTGCGCTCTCTCCCGGAGTGTGCTCAAGTTCATATTCATTGCATCCATGATGCTATCTAGCCATCTCATCCTCTGCCGTCCCCTTCTCCTTTTGCCTTCAGTCTTTCCCAGCATCAGGGTCTTTTCCAGGGAGTTTTCTCTTCGCATTAGGTGGCCAAAATATTGGAGCTTCAGCTTCATTATCTGTCCTTCCAATGAGCACTCAGGCTTGATTTCCTTTAGGATGGACTGATTTGACCTCCTTGCAGTCCAGGGGACTCGTAAGAGTCTTCTCCAGCACCACAGTTCGAAAGTATCAATTCTTCGGCGCTCAGCCTTCCTTATAGTCCAGCTCTCACAGCCATACATTACTACTGGGAAAACCATAGCTTTGATTAGACGGACCTTTGTCGGCAAGGTGATGTCTCTGCTTCTTACTATGCTGTCTAGGTTGGCCATAGCTTTCCTCCCAAGGAGCAAGCGTCTTTTAATTTCATGGCTACAGTCACCGTCTGCGGTGATCTTGGAGCCCAAGAAAGTAAAATCTGTCACTGCTTCCATTTCTTCCCCTTCTATATGCCAGGAAGTAATGGGGCCAGATGCCATGATCTTAGTTTTTTTAATGTTGAGTTTCAAACCAGCTTTTGCACTCTCCTCTTTCACCCTCAACAAGAGGCTCTTGAGATCCTCTTCGCTTTCTGCCATTAGGGTGGTATCGTCTGCATATCGGAGGTTGTTGATAATTCTCCCAGCAATCTTAATTCCGACCTCTGATTCATCCAACCCGGCATTTCTCATGATGTACTCTGCATATAAGTTAAATAAGCAGGGTGACAATATGCAGCCTTGTCGTACTCCTTTCCCAATTTGGAACCAATCGGTTGTTCCATGTCTGGTTCTGACTGTTGCTTCTTGACCCTCGTACAGGTTTCTCAGGAGACAGGTAAGGTGGTCTGGTACTCCCATCACTTTAAGAATTTGCCACAGCTTGTTGTGATCCACACAATCAAAGGCTTTAGCGTAGTCAATGAAGCAGAAATAGACGTTTTTCTGGAATTCTCTTGCTTTCTCCATGATGCAGCGAATGTTGGCGATTTGATCTCTAGTTCCTCTGCCTCTTCTAAACCCAGCTTGTACTTCTGGTAGTTCTCGGTTCGCATACTGCTGAAGCCTAGCTTGTAGGATTTTGAGCATCACCTTGCTGGCATGTGAAATAAGCGCAATTGTGCGGTAGTTTGAACACTCTTTGGCATTGCCCTTCTTTGGAATTGGAATGTAAACTGACCTTTTCCAGTCTTGTGGCCACTGTTGAGTGTTCCAGATTTGTTGGCATATTGAATGCAGCACTTTAACAGCATCATCTTTTAGGATCTTAAATAGCTCGGCTGGAATACTGTCATCTCCGCTAGCTTTGTTGTTACTAATGCTTCCTAAGGCCGACTTGACTTCACTCTCGAGGATGTCCGGCTCAAGTTCAGTGACCGCACTATCATGGCTATCAGGGACATGAAATCTTTCCTGTATAGTTCTTCTGTGTATTCTTGCCACCTCTTCTTAATCTCATCTGCTTCTGTTAGGTCCCTGCCTTCTTTGTCCTTTATCATGCCCGTCTTTGCACAAAACGTTCCCTTGAGATCTCCAATTTTCTTGAAGAGATCTCTAGTCTTTCCCATTCTGTTGTTTTCCTCGATTTCCTTGCATTGTTCATTTAAGAAGGCCTTCTTGTCTCTCCTTGCTATTCTCTGGAACTCTGCATTCAGTTGGGTATATCTTCCCCTTTCTCCCTTGCTTTTCGCTTCCCTTCTTTCGTGAGCTACTTGTAAAGCCTCATCAGACAGCCACTTTGCTTTCTTGCATTTCTTTTTCTTGGGGATGGATTTCGTTGCTGCCTCCTGAACAATGTTACGGACCTCCATCCATAGTTCCTCAGGCACTCTGTCTATCAGGTCTAATCCCTGAAATCTATTCCTCACCTCCACTGTATATTCATCAGGGATCTGATTTAGGTCATACCTGAATGGTTTAGTGGTTTTCCCTACGTTCTTCAATTTAAGCCGAAATTTTGCAAGAAGCAGCTCATGATCTGAGCCACAGTCAGCTCCAGGTCTTGTTTTTACTGACTGTATGGAGCTTCTCCATCTTTGGCTGCAAAGGACATCATCAATCTGATTTCGATATTGACCATCTGGTGACGTCCATGTGTAGAGTCGCCTCTTGTGCTGTTGGAAAAGAGTGTTTGCTATGATCAGCATGTTCTCTTGGCAAAACTCTATTAGCTTTTGTCCTGCTTCATTTTGTACACCAAGGCCATGCCTGCCTGTTATCCCGGTGATTTCTTGACTTCCTACTTTAGCATTCCAATCCCCTATGATGAAGAGGACATCTTTGTTTGGTGTTAGTTCTAGAAGGTGTTGTAGGTCTTCATAGAACCGATCAACCTCAGCTTCTTCGGCATCAGTGGTTGGGGCATAGACTTGAATTACTGTGATGTTGAATGGTTTGCCTTGGATTCGTACTGAGATCATTCTATCATTTTTAAGATTGTACCCCAATACAGCTTTTCCCACCCTTTTGTTGACTATGAGTGCTACTCCATTTCTTCTAAGGGATTCTTGCCCACAATAGTAGATATGATGGTCACCTGAATTAAATTCGCCCATGCCTGTCCATTTGAGTTCGCTGATTCCCAAGATGTCGATGTTCAATTTTGCCATCTCATGTTTGACCACCTCCAGCTTACCTTGATTCATTGATCTGACATTCCAGGTTCCTAAACAATATTGTTCTTTACAGCATCGGATTTTCTTTTCACCACCAGACACATCCACAGCTGAGCGTCCTTTCGGGTTTGGCCCAGCCGCTTCACTCTTTCTGGCGCTACTTGGAAATACCCTCTGCTCTTCCCCAGTAGCATATTGGACACCTTCCGACCTGAGGGGCTCATCTTCCGGCGTCATATCTTTTAGCCTTGTGATACGTTCCATGGGGTTTTCTTGGCAAGAATACTGGAGTGGGTTGCCATTTCCTTCTCCAGTGGACCACATTTTGTCAGAACTCTCTGCCATGACCTGTCCGTCTTGGGTGGCCCTGCACGGCATAGCTTATGGCTTCACTGAGTTACGCAAGCCCCTTCGCCACAACAAGGCAGTGATCCATGAAGGGGGGAGCTTGTCATAGGCAAGGCCAAATCATTGCTCTTCTGTGGGAGGGGCTGCTCAGACAATCTTTGCCTACAAGCCATGAGCTGAGTTACTGCTGCCTAGAGCACAGCTGAGTTCTTTTGATCTCCTTTTTCTCTAGGTAGGGGCGGTGGGAATCCACCGGGACTCAGGGTTAAAAAGGGGGGATGCAGTGGGAGCCTTCTGCTCTTCCACAGCCAGAGCAGCGCCCCCTCCCACAATCCACAGCAGTTGCATCTCTGACTGTCCCTCCTGCCGGCCCCAACATACCAGCTGGGGGAAAGGCCGGGAAGGAATGGCCAAGGTAGCACTGCCCTCTGTCCCTCCTCCCTCCCCCCTCCACAAGGCAGGTAGGGGGCACACCTTCCGTGCCTGCAGTGTCATGGTAGGAAAGCATCCCAAAGAACACTGAGCCCAGAAGGCCTCCAAGAAGGAGTTGGAAGAATTTCTCCCTGCCCTGCTGACAAAGGCATGCCACATGCTGTAACTCACTGATGAACAGCCTAACCCTGAGGAGCAAAGTTCTGTTTCTACTCCTAAATCAGTTCCCCCGCCCCCCATGTCAGGATCCTTCAAAAGAGTCTGGAAATAGAAATGTGCCAACCTACCCAAGACAAAATTCGTCCGCAACTTCATTAACAAGCTTTATTGCTTCATTAATTGCCCTAGGAACTGATGTATTAGCTATTGTTAAGACTGAGCATCAAGTTGTAGACAGGACTGGTTGTTAAAAGACCATGAGCTACAATAAGTCTTCTAAAGATTTTTTTTTAATGTAACATTTAAATCAGCCCTTGGAAGCAAGGGCCATACCAGGAGTGATCCAACAGCCTCCTTCCCTTCCAGCTTTTAGATGGGCTGTACATATGTTTTTATTCAGGCAGCCATTTGATTAATAACGTTTCTCTGCTGGTTTTAATTGCTTTTATTATTTATGTTTTCTTGTGGTTTTTAGTATTTGTATTAGTGCTTGTATTCCAACCCTGCTTTGGGTGTATTTTTATATAGAAAAGCAGGATAAAAAAAAATACAATAGGTAAATGAAGGAGCAGTTATACTAATGTGATCTTTGACTTCCATGCATTATTCTGCATGCAGGATTCAAGTTAAAGCATAAAATTGGGTGTTTTAACATTATTTACTTGTATTTTACTGTGAAGAATTTGACAGGTTTGTTCATGGGGAAGCATCATGAGTACCATCATGAAGGCAATATGAGTTTCCTGGTAGGGACTCAGTTTCTTCTAACAATGATCTGGACCGAAACATGTTTAGGTGTGAATTGCAACCGGCCCTGTAGTGAGCTTTCTATTTTCACTCTCACTAAAGCCAGTGGGAATCTTTCCATTCATTAAAGTGGTTCAGTTGGGCCTGGAGTGAGGATAGATCTTGGCATTGTTTTGCAGAACCAGATTTTCTTCACTTCTTAAGAAATCAGCTGGAAAATAATGGATTGTTTGCACACAATAGCTTGGATCCTAGGGTGCTCTTCTGTTCCCAGTACTGTTATTTTATGCCAACACTAGAGCACAGATTTTCCCAGCTTGGTGCCCTCCTGATGTTTTGGACTACAACTCCCAGCCTTACTGACCATTGCCCATGATAGCTGAGGCTGGTTTGATTGGGGGCACATGTAAACAAATCCAAGTTAGCAGTAAGTATTGACAGGCTGGCTCTCTCACCTTGGGAAGAAAAGAAACTCGTACCAAGTTAACATTTGCTTTTTTGACAGAATAACTGATTAGCAGACATTGGTGTTTTATTTAGTTTTGCTTTGCCTGTAGAAATAGATTCCATAGTGGGAATGATAGGATTGTTAGATCCAGCAGTGATTAGTGATTAATGATACACCAGTCATTAGCTGTAGGATGTTGCAGATGCTCTTTTGTCTGGCCTTTATTATACTAATCACATTCAAAAACATAGAAAATACTTTTTTAAAAAAATCACAGAATGGCCATAAAAAGTGAGTTGTTCGCTAAAAAGGTTTAACACGGTTACTTATAATCATAAAATAAGTGATTAAATAAGTTTATTAATGTAATCCGGGCACTGTGTCTAAATGAACACATGCTAGTTGCAGTAGGAGAGGCCAGTGATATTCAGATAACTGCAGATGGGAGTGAAATATTATTGTTCAGGCATGGAGAAAAGGTGTCAAGTGTTTATCTCTCCAATGTCATTGCAAATGAAGAGAAACATAACCTGGGGCACCCTGGTTGTGGAATAAACTTCCCAGAGGATTGCCTGCCACCTATATTGCGTTTGTTTTGGCATCAGGTGAAGACCTTTTTATTCTCCCAGGCATTTTAGTTTTTCAGTGTGTTTTATATCTGGTATTGTATTTTGAATTTTTGCACTGCTGCTAGCTCCTGTTTGGTTATTGGTGTTATTTTATATAGTAGTTTTAAACTTTTGTATTGTATGTTATCATCTGTATTTTATTGTCTTGTATTTTATGGTTTTAATTGTTGTGAACTGCCCAGAAACCTTTGACTATTGGGCAGTATAAAAAATATAATAAATAAATAAATAAATAAAATGTCTATACATTCCCATTCTTTCCTAAATGCCCACCAGACGTTTTCTCCTCCTCCTAAGGGTAGCTCAGCAGTTTCTTATATGGCATAGCAGTTCTGGAAGAGAGGTAGTGCTAGAAGGGGAAGTATTGGTGCAATGTCTCTCAGGGCTAGGGCAGTGATCTAGCATGGTGGTTTTATGTATTTGAGACCAGGGCCCTGTTCACACATAACACTAAACTATGATGGTTAGGGATTTTTTGTTAACCACAGTGGCTTAGTGCGTCATGTGGGTTGAGAAAACCACATTCCTCACGGTTAGTAAGCGACCCTCGCTAACCACCCCCCTGCAGCAGGGTTAAGAGGCCTTGGGGTGGCTTAGCATGTCATCTGGTGGGCTTCCCAGTAGTTAAAATGGGCTCCGGAGGACTTCTAGGCTGCGACCATAGAGTCTGCCAGCTAGAATGTCTGCCATTGCCAATGACACTGTAGCTGCCGCAGACTTTCTTTATGGTTGCACCACCATTTCAGGCACTGGAGCGACTACTGGGAGCCCAGTCACACCGTGGAGGATGACAGGATGCACGGTAACCATGCCAGGATGATCGCCAGGTAACCACGGAGGGGGCGGTTAGTGCGTGGTTCTGCAATCATCAGGTGGGCCCATGCATCAACCCCCCCTGTGTAGTTCCCTACCCACCCTCTCCCCCTGTGCCATGAACAGGCCCCATGAGTCTAGTTTGCTTGTTCTTTGCAAATCACCAAATGTTCTTACCCTGTGCCTACCGAGCAGGAGACCCCCTGAAAGCCTTCTGAATTAAATTGCAACCGCTTCATTTTCCTCAGTGGCCATGATCCAACAAAGCCGTACGCATGACTGGAGGAGACCCGTGCACACCACTAGCACTTTCTATGAAGTGTGAATTGATAATGCTGAACGTTGCATTGCTGGAGAGGGAAGCTGCTTTTTCAGCTTTAACGTTAACTGAAAGCTAAGCAGCTTCTTCAGCTTCTGGTGGAAAATTATAAGAAACAGTTCTTCAGCATTTTCCTTCCCAGTTTTCATTGTGGTCTTGGGAACCATCAGAAAGTGCCCAAAGACGTGGCCCCCAGACTGCAGTTTAACAACCACTGTCCTGACACATAGATCAGGAGTTCAGACCACAGAAATTAGTTGTTTAAGAAATCAGATTTGTGGGAAGAACGACTGAACAACAACAAATTGTCCCTTCCCTTCCCATACTTGTATAGGAAGCACCTTTTCCCCCTTCCTTGTGTCTTGTCAAAGAGTGAAATTCTCTTTGCATCGGAAGAGGAGAGCAAGAGACTTATTTTTCCCAGCAGGGGTCCGAAACACAAGCCCTCATGAGCTTTGGATTTCTAGCAATTAATTGGATCGTATCCAGTGTGAAAACAAATTGATTAGCAAGGCTAGCTTCTTAGGGAATCCGTTAGTAATGATGGAATTCATCTTATGTGCAGCAACTGCTTCTTTTATTTGGTTCGCGGATGCTTTAATGAAATATTCATGACTTTGCTTTTATAATGATGCAGAGGAAGGGAATTTTCATTGGATGATTTTTTTTCCCTTCAAAGTGGGTGCCACATGCTTCACTTGAACACAGAGGTATAACTAATGTTGGCAGCTACAGCAGCCGCCATTTGCGTTCCTTCCTATTGCCGTGATAGGCTATGTATATATTTATGTAGCCTATCACAGCAAAAACAGGGGCGCAAATGGCAGCCGCTACGCCATTTGCACCCATGTCTTTTGCTGTGATAGGCTATGTAAATATATACGCAGCCTATTAGATGGACGCAAATGGTGGCGGCTACACCATTTGCGTCCCTGCCCTGAGCCATGATAGGCTACGTAGATACTTACATAGTCTATCACGGCTTGCCAGGGACACAAATGGCAGCCACTGTAGCGGCCGCCATTTGTGGCCACAGCCCAGCAGCGGCTGGAGCCATCGCCACCGCTGGAGCCGCCACCAGGTAGGCTCCGTTTCGCGGGGCTTTCGCGGGGTGGTGGGGCGGGTTGCTCCATTCCGCCATGGATTCTGGGGGGCAGAATTCACTGGAATTCGGCCTCCCTGGGATCCGTGGCAGAATTCTCTAACATCCCTATCCAGATTTGTCATGACACCACTGATGCTAACCATTGCAAATGCTTGCCAGGATCCCTCTTAGGTCATGCCAGAAAGAAGAGAAAAGCTGGGCACATGATATAGCAACCCTGATGAAGCTAAACAAGTCTTAGTCTGGTCAGTTCCTGCAATGTTTAGCCTTATCTTGGACATTGTAGTGCAGAGACAGAGCTCCCAGGAATTAGTCAGAGCCCAGATCAAAGGCAAGGTCAGTAGGAAGTCCAAACGCAGTAAGTTCCAGAGAAGAGCTACCCTATCAGAGAACTGCAAGGCAGGAGCTGATGCACATATGTTGTTCTAGTTAGTACTCTGTGCCTAGAACCAAAGGCTTTTAAGCCTGAGCCTTCAGAGCCCAACCCAGAACACAGCTACAGACCATCTGTGCCGCCTGAGGAATGGTCTGCTCATAAGTATACCTTTTTTTCGTGAGGAGTCCTTATTCCTCAGGCAGGCATGTCTATGTCTGACAACTGATGAGCCTGAGCCTTTAGCTGCTCCCTGGGGCTAGGTGGCCGCTTGGTATCTGCCTCCAAGTCCAAGAGGGGCTAACTCTGTCATGAGAGAGGGTCAGTGGCCATCTCCCCTATGGGCCCAGGATTCCCCTGATCTGCCTCAAGATCCCTCTGGACTGGCATCTCTTCTCTGATGTTTGGCTCAGTGAGTTCCAAGTCTTCACCTAAAAAGGAGTCCTCCAGAGCGGGGATGGCAGATATATTCCTTGTCATTGTATATGCCTTTCTGTCATGTGATGCAGTTATTCTGGTCCAGTGATTTCGTGTTACCAGGGGTGGCAGGGTTCCAGTATGCACATGCATTCTCTTCCTGTGGGGGCTTCTCCACTTGCTTCAATTGAATGGGCACCTCCATGCATTCCAGGGAACATGGGAGTGAAAGTCTGCTGGGACTCTCCCTTTTGCAATGCTAAAATGAATTATCACTTTTAAAAATCAAATGAGCCCATGTACAGATGCATAATCTTTCATAACCCAAGCTTGACCAATTACTGCTTGCAACTCTTCATTTCAAATTTGAATATTTTTAATCATGTCTTTGCTTATGCAATTTCCTTGCATATTTAAATGTGGAAGAATGTTGAATTACTCATTCATTCTTACAAATGGCAAAAAAAAAAAAATACATGAAGGATTTCATCTCCCTGTCTAATGGAATTGTTTTATTAATCAGGACTCTGCATTATGTCCCTTGCATTCTATTAACATTTCCATTCACCTGTGAATTCCCCACCCCCCGACATCTTGGTGTAGCTTTTGTCAAAATAAACAGTATGTCTGCTCTATTGGAAGGAAAGCACATTAATAGATTAAAACATCTCTTTTACACTTCCATTACTACCTAAGCGCTTTGCTCAAATGGAGGGAAATGGTAATCAGTACTTAAAAGAAAGCAGATAATCTAGAAGAGGAATTTATTTGCCATAGGATTTCCAAACCTCAGGGGTGGCCCTACCATTAGGCAAAGTGAAACTGCCTCAGGTAGCAGATCCCCAGGCAAGGGCACCAGTTGCAGGCCCCCAAGCCATTCCCTTGTGATCCAGCATTCCCCCTCTTGGAGGATAGAGCTGTGTGTGCCACAGGCTGTCCTGCACAAAATAAAATATTCTGTTGCCCTAAGGTGTGGTAGAGGATGCAATCCTATTACAGTGTTAAAGTAAGATTCAGCTGCCAGTGCAGTTGACGTCTATCTGTGGGATGGATGGATGGATGGATGGATGAATGGATGGATGGGGTGCCATCTTGTCCTGTCCTTCAAGGAGCAAAATGTCTTTGCTTTGGGCAACCCTGCCAAACCTTTACTAGAATCTAAAGCAACACAAAATTCGACTAAGGGAGTGATCCTATGCTGCCCAGACAGCATCAAGGTGCGGAGGAGGCATACTATAGCTCGATTTCCTGGCTCTGAGGTCGGCGCCAGGACTCCAACCTCTAGTCAGCACTGGTTAGGCCTCATCTGGAGTACTGTGTCCGCTTCTGGGCACCACACTTTAAGAAGGATGCAGACAAACTGGAGAAGGTTCAGAGGAGGGCAACGAAGATGATCAGGGGACTGGAAACAAAGCCCTTTGAGGAGAGATCGAAAGAACTGGGCATGTTTAGCCTTGAGAAGAGAAGACTGAGGGGAGATATAATAGCGCTCTTCAAGTACTTGAAAGGTTGTCACAGAGAAGAAGGCCAGGATCTCTTCTTGATCATCCCAGAGTGCAGAACACGGAATAATGGGCTCAAGTGACAGGAAGCCAGATTCCGGCTGAACATCAGGAAAACCTTCTTGACTGTTAGAGCAATACGACAATGGAACCAATGACCTAGGGAGGTGGTGGGCTCTCCCACACTGGAGGCATTCAAGTTGAGGCTGGACAGCCATCTGCCAGGGATGCTTTGACTTAGATTCCTGCATTGAGCAGGGGGTTGGACTCAATGGTCTTATGGGCCTCTTCCAACCCTACTATTCTATGATTCTATGAAACTGTGCTCCACTCCCAGCAATCCACATAGGATTGCTCTGTACGTTTATTTATTATTGCAATTTATATCTTGCCTTTCTGACAGTGATATTTGACGTTGCTAACAGTATAGTTATAATATATGTATATTCTGCATTAGAGCAATATACAGATATAGCTCTGTATTACTCTTTCATTCAAGTGGCATTTCTTTTTTTCCTTTTAATGGGTTTTTTAACAGTCAGAAAGTGCTTTAGCTGTACTTAGAATATTGATTAAAATAAAATAAACAGGTGATAAAATTGGCTCCCACTGGAAAGGTTATCCTGGATGTGTACTGAGCTATGATAGGTTCACCTGCCTGATGGGTCATTGCCTATGTCAAAATTACACCTCTTAAAAAGAGGGAATTCTAGCACTAAGGGCATCTACGTACATCTGTGAAGGTTGCTTATTCTTCATCTTTCTCTAAAAAGCTGGACTTTCTCCAGTAAGAAAAAAGAGAAACAGCACTGGGAAAACACAGGAGGATTACAAATGGATGGCAACATCATGTGGACCTTGTTGGAAGATGTGGGTGAGTGCATTATGGCAATTCCACAATAATCCTTATCTGGAAGCAGCCCAGAAATTAATCAACCATACTCTTTAAAACAGGGGTGCAGAACCGGTTTCAACCCAAGGGCCAAATTCCATTTTAGGGAAGTCCTTGGGAGCTGCATTCCAGTGGGGAGCAGAGCTGAAGGCAAAAAGGGACATGTCAAGGGCAAAGGGACTGGGTCAAAATACCAAAAATATCTGCATACTGTAGCTTAAAGTTCTTCCTGCCATTAACTAAGCCTTAGGCGAGGCTTTTCAACCTTTTACGGAGAAATATGCACAAAAGCCAGGAAGCCAGCAAACGATTGGAGGTTAGGGAAAAGGGCAGAGGAAGGGGTGTAGCCCTCCAGGGAACCCTAAAGGGCCAGATTTGTCCCCCAGGCCTGAGGTTCTTCCCCTCTGCTTTAAAAGCATAGTCAGAAATAAACACAACAGTTTTCATTCTGTTTACAGTTGCAACCTAATAATAAAGACTTATTGCTGAATGCTGCCATCAGTTTGGAAACTGAACAGACCTTTTGTACAGAGCTGATTTGATTTAGTTGCCAAATTTAACCTAATTTGTTTAGATGCTTATTTGGTTTAAGGCATGTGGCCCCTAGACGGAGTGTGGATGCTGTTAATATTAATTAGCTAAGAAATGTCTTGCTAAAGAAAATCTGATTCAAGATACACTGAAGCGTTCTGTATGCCCTAACTAAGGCAATGTCCAAATAGTATCTGTGAAGGTTTGAGGCCTACAGAGGCAAAGGGAAAAATGGTCTTAGAGGCCTGGAGTTTTGTTGGAAGGGGGAGTAGTTTCATTTCCCCAGTAGCTTCAGTTTCATTTCCCCAGTTAGGTTGAATTTCTTCAGATTTGAAACAGTACTTTTGGTTTTGAGGGAAGAGGGTATAAAAAGAGAGCGAGAGAGCTAGTAAGATTTAGAGTCTGGGAGACCAGGTCTTGAAGGGAGAGCAGGAAGAAGCAGCTTGGGGAAGACTGAGTACAGGGCTCAGTCCTGGGCCCAGTGCTCTTCAACATTTTTATTAATGACTTGGAGGAGGAGGTACAGGGAATGCTGAACAAATTTGCAGATGACACAAAATTGGGCAGGATAGCTAATACTTTGGAAGATAGAAACAAAATTCAAAGTGATCTGGATAGATTAGAGTGCTTGGGAGAAAACAACAG
Organism: Heloderma suspectum; assembly: GCF_057233095.1. Lineage (NCBI taxonomy): Eukaryota > Metazoa > Chordata > Lepidosauria > Squamata > Helodermatidae > Heloderma > Heloderma suspectum. The sequence continues at coordinate 29,215,616 of NC_139460.1, read as the reverse complement.
AATGAAACGTAATAGGGAAAAATGCCAAGTTCTGCACCTAGGAAAAAGAAACCAAATGCACAGTTACAAGATGGGGGATACCTGGCTCAACCACACTACAAGCGAGAAGGATCTTGGAATTGTTGTAGATCACAAGCTGAATATGAGCCAACACTGTGATGTGGCTGCAAAAAAAGGCCAATGCTCTTTTGGGCTGCATTAATAGAAGCATAGCTTCCAAATCCCGGGAAGAACTAGTTCTCCTCTACTCAGCACTGGTTAGGCCTCATCTGGGGTACTGTGCCTAGTTCTGGGCGCCACATTTTAAGAAGGATGCAGACAAACTGGAGAGGGTTCAGAGGAGGGCAATGAAGATGATCAGGGGACTGGAAACAAAGCCCTATGAGGAGAGACTGAAAGAACTGGGCATGTTTAGACTGGAGAAGAGAAGACTGAGAGGAGATAGGATAGCGCTCTTCAAGTACTTGAAAGGTTGTCACAGAGGGGAAGGCCAGGATCTCTTCTCGATCATGCCAGAGTGCAGGACACAGAATAATGGGCTCAAGAGACCTCTCAGCGGCTTTTGATACCATTGACCACGGTATCCTCCTGGACCGCCTGGAGGGGTTGGGCATTGGAGACACTGTATTGCGGTGGTTCCGGTCCTTCCTCTCCGGCACGTACCAGAGGGTAGCACTGGGAGAGGAGGTTTCGGACCCGTGGCCACTCACTTGTGGGGTGCCACAGAGTTCCATCCTCTCCCCGATGGTATTTAATATCTATGTGAAGCCGCTGGGGGCTATCATCAGGAGGTTTGGGGTGCAGTGTCATCAATATGTGGATGACACGCAGCTCTACCTCTCATTCAAATCTTCACCAAGGTTGGCCGTAGAATCCCTGTCCAAATGTCTGGAGACGGTGAGTGGCTGGATGGGGAGGAATAAGCTGAAGCTGAACACTGACAAGACTGAGGTACTTTTGGTGGGAGACAAGAGGAGGCTGGGGGATGTTGACCTGGTGTTGAATGGGGTACGGCTACCCTTGAAAGACCAGGTCCGCAGCCTGGGGGTCATTTTGGACTCCCAGCTGTCCATGGAGGCTCAGGTGTCAGCTGTGAGCCGGACAGCGCTGTATCAACTCCATCTGATACGGCGGCTGCGCCCCTTCCTTCCCGACCATCTGCTCCCATCAGTAGTACATGCCCTGGTCTCTTCTCGTTTAGACTACTGTAATGCGGTCTACGTGGGGTTACCCTTGAAGATGGTTCGGAAGCTGCAGCTGGTACAGAACGCAGCGGCTCGCCTGATTAAAGGCAGCCGCCGGCGAGATCACATCACTCCAGTGCTGAAGGAGTTGCACTGGTTACCAGTTGTTTTCCGGGCCAAATTCAAGGTGTTGGTTTTGACCTTTAAAACCCTATATGGTTCCGGCCCAGCCTATTTTAAGGAGTGCCTTCAGCAGCACCAGATAGGCTGCTTAACAAGATCAGCCTCGGATGGCCTTCTCTCTGTCCCATCAGCCAGGACAGCTAGACTGGTGGGGACGAGGGAGAGGGCTTTTTCTGTGGTGGCCCCCACTCTGTGGAACTCCCTCCCTAGGGAACTCCGCCATGCCCCCTCTTTAATGAGCTTCCGTCGTGCATTAAAAACGTGGTTGTTCAGGCAGGCATTTGGGGTGGGTTAGGGTATTTTAGAAAATGTTTTTACTGTAGAATTTTATTGTTTTAAACTGTTTTATTGTATGCTGTACATCGCCCAGAGTGGCTGGGTGACAAGCCAGATGGGCGATAAATAAATTTAATAATAAATAAATAAAGTAAGTTACGGGAAGCCAGATTCCGGCTGAATATCAGGAGAAACTTCCTGACTGTTAGAGCAATACAACAATGGAACCAATGACCTAGGGAGGTAGTGGGCTCTCCCGCACTGGAGACATTCAAGATGAGGCTGGGCAGCCATCTGTCAGGGATACTTTGACTTGGATTCCTTCATTGAGCAGGGGGTTGGACTCGATGGTCTTGTAGGCCCCTTCCAACCCTACTATTCTATGATTCTGTGATTCTACAACTAGGGTAAAGGAACTTGTGTTTTATTTTTTACTGTTTATTACATTTCTATACCACCCCACAGCCAAAGCTCTCTGGCCGGTTTACAAAGATTAAAAGTTTTGCAAGTTTTATTTTCTTTTAAGGGCTTTTGTATCACTCAGCTCTGTTGTGTAAATACCTTTAGTTGTGATTTGCTTGCCCTGTGTCTAGAGTGTCAATCACTCCACGCCTGCAGCCTAAACCCCACGTTATTGGAACGGGGAAAGAAAAAGAAGGAAGGCGGAGTCTTAAGGAGGCAAGAAATCCTTAAGGAGTTGTTCAGTGGGTCCAGGTCATAAGGGGAACCCTGACAGTATCCTATGGAGTGATCTTGGTGACCTGAAGGAGGGCAAATGGGCACTCAGCCATTGTGCCACCACACTTCTGTCCAAAGGAGGGAATTGTATGACCACAAAAGCCAAGGGTGCCTCCTTGCACAAAATAAGCCAGACTGGGCCATATCATACCCCTTAACCACTATCATATAATAGTAGAATAGTAGGATTGGAAGAGGCCTATAAGACCATCGAGTCCAACCCCTATAAAAGCTTCTAATTAAGGCCTGCTTGCTGGCCTAACCTACTGGGAGATTTGCTCTTGTTCAATAGAGACCAGGGCTGGCCTAATACATTTTCTGCCTGAAGTGAAGAACAAGATGGTGCCACCCATTCCATGTATGAAAGCCAACTGGCCTGCCAGATGAATCTGTCTTCAGCACTGACAGTGGTACTGCATACTCCATCCTGAAGGCAGCAGGCTAACTTAGAGGGCATGGCACAGAGGTTTTTCCTCCAACACTTTGCCACCACCTCCCAACATCTCCTGCCTGAGGCAATTGCCTCAATCTGCCTAATGGTAGGGCGAGCCCTGATACAGACTCTATCCCACCCCATTGTCAGCTACCATGCAGGAGCTGTGGCAGACAGACATCAGCTTTCTACACACTGCATCTGAGCTGTATAGTACAGGTGGGCAAGATTATTATTTTTTTAAATGATTTGTTTTCATTATTCCACACCTAATTTGCTTCGTTATTAATTTGGTAAATTCTCACTCATATACATTTGTTTTTGGCTGACCCTTTCCCAATCCCTTTTTTTACTCCTTTATTTGCTGCTGCCTTAGCAGAAGCAGAGGTGATTTCAGCCACTGCCTCCTGGCAGCCCCATTTCATTTTCCCAGAATGCCCCTAATGATGCAATCTTTTGCTTTGACTCACTCCATCCCTCCATTTTCCTGACAGTTCTCAATTTGGGAATGTTCAGCCCAGTGCTAATAAGAATACTGGGCTGTTGTATGAATGACTGAGACTGGATGGTTTGAACACTTGAAATGTATTGCATAAATGCAAAGTATTGTAATTTATTGTTAGAAGTCCAGAAAGGCCTCATTCCTTGACCCAGAGGGGGATCGCTCACTCGACTGTCCAAATGACTGAGTTGCCCCAGATACAACTCAGGGGAACTGGCAAAGCAGATCCTTCCAGATGACACAAGCTGGAGAGCCAGTTAAGAGACTGCAGGAGAAGGCAAAAACTGAGTGTTGCTCTTTGAGTCAAAAGCAGTCCAAGTGAGGAAGATATTTCCCATTCCTGAAGACGGTTTCCTAGACAAACAAACCATGGCTGTTGAAGCCTATCCAAAATATAATTCCCCTCTATGCTGAAAAGGCTTCTGATGGTGTTCCACTTTTTCCAGTCCAGTGTAATATGCTTTCATGCCTGACAGTTACAAGAACATGCATAGGCTACAGGCTTGCCAGACTCTTGTTTCAACTGAGGCTAGAAGAATCCTAGTGAGACGAATGGTTCCTCTTTAAATGGGAATGAAAAGGAAAGCAACAAGCTGGTTCCTTAGTTTTGACGCTGTTCCTGAGCCTCATTACAGTGCAAATGATGTGAAAGGTCATCCCACTGGAGATCCAGGAGGCAACATAGGTACTGAAGAGTTTCCAAAATGGCCTCAGTCTTCAGGAAAAGCTTCTAGAACAGGCATAGCCATCATCCAGGCCCACCACCTTTCAGGTTTAATTGATCAATGCCAATTGTGTCATGATGTAGTTGGACCTGGGGAAAGATTTGTTATATAATTTCCCTGCCCTCTCAGTGTTACTCTGATTGCACTACCACACAGTGGAGGCCGTGGCTCCGATGTCGGTGGGGCTGTGGCTCCGCTCTGGGCTTCCGCCCTCCAGTCAGAACTCTAAAGGAGCTATCTAAGGTGCTCCTGGTTCTGACTGAAACCCAGAGCAGATTCACCACCGCACTGACATCAGAGCCACCAGCCTTCACTGCTGTCACATTTATAAAGCCTTGGGAAGATGCAGCCATTAAAATCAGCAAGCCAATGTGCTGCTTATAAAAGCCTCATCAGACCAGACTGATATGTGGCTGTTTCAACCCTGGCTGCCTGGAGCTTTTTTTTATCTATAGTTTTCTTTTGCTGGGCAGGTGATTTCAAAAGCTCTCTTAGGATGCAATTCTATGCATGTTCAGACAGGAAAAAAATCCTACAATTCCCAGCATGCCACAGCTAGCATGCTTAGCTGGGGCATGCTGGGGGTGGAAGGCTTTTTTTCTGTCTAAGCATGCATAGGGTTGTGTCCTTACGGCATTTATATATGTTATCTCTTCAGGGGCTGAGATGCATGCATCCTGTGCCCAAAGCCCACACACTCCAGGGGACTTCGGCTAGCATTGGTGAGTCCCCTACCCCCATTCACACAGGCGGATTGAGGAGGCTGAAGGCACAATCCTCACTGATTAGTAATTATATACCTAGGGATTTCATACCACTGACATTGAACATGTGTGTTGTTGTTTTTTAATTGTTCATGAGAAAATCTCTGCATGAGGCAGAAAAGGTAGCCTGAAGTTATAAAAACTACCTGGTAAATCATTTTTTCTTATATTCTGTTTGTGCACACTGTTCCACACAGTTGCATCTATTGGTTTATGTTATATTTATTGTGAAAGGTAGCAAGATGGGAGATTCTGGGGTTAACCCAAACCAAATGAGATGTCTTTCACTACCATGGAACATTTGTATGCAGACTGGCATGTGTGCAGCAGTCTACGTACAAATGTAAATCTGGGAGGAGAGATTCCAGAATATCTGAATTTGTAGCGACTGACGTTTTAGTTGACGTTGTACTGGATTCTTGTGAATGTCCTGGGTGTTGTGCTGGCTATGGGCCAAAAGAGACAGTACTTTAAATTCATATCTAGCAGCTTTGTCTTTTTAAATTTTTACTCTACAGTAGGCACAGGGTGGCTCGAGCCAGATCTTAAAAGCCCCCTACACCCCATGCTAGGGTCCTGATCCAGATTGGATCCCCTGTGTCAGTAAAAACGAAGGAAAAAATGTGTTAGTTGCTAGCTATGGATTTAAAGTAATGTCCGTTTTGGCCCTAAGAGAAGTAACAGAAGATATGATTAACAGGTTTTATTTTTCCTCTGCCCCTTAACAGATGAGGATAGGGATTCACTCAGGATCTGTTCTGGCTGGAGTTGTTGGTGTAAGAATGCCAAGATATTGTCTCTTTGGCAATAATGTCACCCTAGCAAGTAAATTTGAGTCGGGAAGCCATCCACGCCGCATCAACGTCAGCCCAACAACATACCAGTAAGTTCTCACCAGCCTTTCTTTGCATATTGCTTTGAATACACATCTTACTCTTCTTAATAAAAATATCGGTTTATTTATAAATATATAGTGGGAAAAATAGGTGAAAATCATAACATAAAGTGATATATTACAAAATGTTGCCATATTCCCAGTAGAAGGTTGCCTGAAGGATGAGCAAGAAAGTTTGCAATCAACTAAATCAACCGTTCACTAGACCAAAAATATGCACATTTTATAACAAATAATTTAATGTAAAACATTTAGTTTTGGACAAGCCTTTAAAGCAGCCATCCCCAAAAGGGTGCCCTCTGGATGTGTTGGACTGCAACTCCCATCATCCCTAACCATTGGATAATGTGAGTGGTGGTCCAACAACATATGGAGGGCACTGGGTTGGGGAAGGCTGCTTTAGTGAGCTTAATTTAATGGTTGAGTTTTTTTCCATAGTAATCCAGTACCATATGTTTGGTAACCAGGCGGATATTGTAGGATGTTTGTTTTTCAGTGGTGAACAAGCACTGAACATACTGCATTGACCAAATAAATTATTAAGTCCTTTTGGAGAAGGTGCTATAATGAGTCCAGAAAGGTGTTTCAAAGCTCTGCCTTCCCAGTCTATAAGTTGATTAGTGAGTTTCTTTATTTGTTGGAGAGCGGAGAGTGAGATTCCACAAAACAGACTGTGTATGTTGAATGAAATTCTTGTGGTTGTGGGCTGACTGCCATGAATGCCCCTAAACTCATAATGCATATTGAAGCAATCCAAGGTGATTCCTTGTGTCTGTGTACCTTGCCTCAATTTTTTTCATAGGCTGCATCAGAAGATGAAACCATTTGATAGATATGCCATGAAAAAATGGCGATGATTGATAAATAGTGACTTAAATGTAACGCACGAAGACCCTGTTTCAAATCTCATCATAGCCATGAACTCATCACGTGACCTTAGGCAAGTCAATATCTCTTGGATGGAGTTCCCTCACCCCCGTCTGCAATCTAGAGATGCCCTACCTTACCAGTCAACTAAATCGACCATTAGCGAAACCAAAAATATGCACATTTTATAAGTAACCAATAATTTGCAGGAATATAAGGAATACAAGATAATGGATGTGAAGCGCCCTGACCATGTAAAATGGGCTATATAATTACCGAGAAATATTGGTCAAAATGGTACATGGACTATGCAGTTGTCAGGGCTTGGTTTCAGTGTACTGGGAACGTCTAGGCACCAAGAATGGTAGGAACTTGTGCCAACGCAACAGCGCCCACATTTTTTAATTTGTTGCTTTACCACTTAACTTGAAGTGCAAGAAACAGCCTTCCAAAATTGCAAACCGCATTGGAGCTCCCTGACCTGGTAGAGTTGTAAGGGTTTCTGGGTCAGTCCTGGGCTTTAACGCCTGGTTAACAAGTACTCCTGAACACATCCATCACCTGGGCATTCAGAAGCCCAGGAGCACTCCCAAAAGACGGACTTCGTCCTTCAAGGGAGTGCAAGACTGTCTGGCATAGGCCATGTCTCCAAGTCCAGATCAACCCTCCAATGGACCAAAAGCATTTCGATCTTGTTTGGAGTAAGCCTCAGCTTATTAGCCCATATCCAATCCTTCACTGCATCGAAACAATGGTTCAGAACACAAACACACCCAAGCTTCCTTGGTACTAGAAGAAAATAAAAGAAAAGGATAGTTATCATTTGCATACTGATGATACCCAACACTAAATCCCCGGAAACCTCCCCCAGGAGGTTCATGTAAATAGCAAACAGCATGGGAGGCAAGATAAAACCCTGCAGAACCCCATAAGCCAAGGTTAACAGGGTTGAGCAGCAACCCCTCTAGAACCACCTTCTGGGACCTACCCACCAGCTAAGACCAGAGCCACATATTTGATGCTATTAGGATTCTTTTTTAAAGCTGATTTTAAAAGGGAAGCCCTGCTCAGAACCTGATTAATTTTACTATACAAAACTCTACTTTGGGGTTAGCGTTTATGCATTCAACATCTTGGTGAGAAAACTGGCATTGCCTTCTCCATTTCTCTTCCCCCTCCCCGCTTTCTTGGGCTTTAGCATTTTCCCCCTGCTTGCATGCTCTCTTTTTAACATCACCAAGCATCCCTGTGTTTATACTTCCCTGTAAGTCTCTTGTGTAAATGAAAGCTTCTGCAATTTTCTTCATGTAGGACATGAAGCACCTGATGTGCTAGAAAATAAAGCAGACTGAAGTTTTAAAAAGTAATTAAAAATGGCCAAAGAAATGGAGCCTGCTCACTTCAGATAAAATCAGGCAACTGGAGAGGAAACAAGAGGCAGGCATGTTGAGCAGGATTTTGATAGCAAAATAGCCAGGGGTGGATCATGATGGATGAAGAGCAACAAAGCAGAGACTTGGGAATATAAAGTAGCTTGGCGTGCAGCCGGTAGGAAATAGATCCACCCTCTACACATGCCATTGTCACAATCCACTGTAGTATCAACTGAAACGATTTCTGAGATTTGCAGTAATTTCTCCACTGCAGTTCTGATACATACTATTTTTGTGAGTGTTTGTTTTGTTATTGTTGCTTTGATTCTCAATCTGCCCATGTAAATTGGTATTCTACAGCAGATCCCTAGAAATTAGAACCTGATTCATGCTATTGGAATGTGAATTACTATATGCAAATAATTATTTGAACTATAGCTGTCACACAGTTAAAGAAATCTGACAGAGCAAGCCTCTGCATGTCTACTCAGGAAAAAGCCCAATTGAATTCAATGGTACTTACTCCCAGGTAAGTGTGTATAGGATTGCAGCCTTAGTCAATTCACCAGAAGCTACCCTGAGATCCTTTGACTCAAGATTGTAGGGATTGAATCTGGAGCCTTGTGCATACAAACTGTGTGCTATACTACCGAGCTATGGTTTCCACCTCCATGTTTTTAGTAGTATAGCCCCCTGCTTTCCCCCCACAATAGAGCAAGAACATTCTGACCAGCAAGCAAGATCACCAACCCACCAAGATGAACAGCCAGCCAAAATGTGTTCAGTATTGCTGTATAAAAAACCATTAGTCATGTGGCATACTCCATCTGGCAGTTCTGCTCTTTCGCATTCTGAATAACTGAAGGTTTGGGCTAACAATCAAAGGGCAATGTATAAAATACATTTAAAAAAAAAAATTGAGAAGTTATGTAGCAGTTTTACTTAAATCCCCCAAACAATGAAAATCTGAACCTGACCTCAGCAGTAACTAAGCAGAAGGGGTATTTTACATTATCCAGAGAATAAAGTGCATGTGCGTGCACAGAACCTTCGCATACCCTAATAATCTCTAGTTGCCCTTTAGATCTATGAAGATAATGGCAGTTGGCATACAATAATATTAACTGGAAAGGGGAAAACATTAGGTGGATCAGGGGCTATAGCTCAGTGGTAGAGCTCATGCTTTGCATGCAGAAGGTCTCTGATTCAATCCCCAGCATCTCCAAGTAGGAAAAAGCCCTGCCTGAAACCCTGGAGAGCAGCTGCCAGTCAGTGTTGGCAGTACTGGTCTAGACAGACCAATGCTCTGACTCAATAAGGCAACTTCCTATGTTCCTGTCAGCTAACCCAAGACTGACCCATGTGGTCATGGTCACATGATCAACAGAAGAACACAATATTTTCTAGTACTTTTTACTGCCTTCATTGCACTGTCATCTGCAAGAAGGAAATTTGTTCTTAAAGCAGCAAATGAATGTAACATGCGTACTAAATCCGGCATTCCCTCCCAGAACAACACCTATGTGGTATCACCACTCTCTCATCAGATCCCTTCTCAAAACCCATATTTTCTGGGTAACCCTTGCTTGATCCCGCATTTCCCAACTACAACAGTTCTTTTAACCTGGTTGCCACCATGTATTTAATCTATGCATTCAAGGGGGAAGGGGATCACACCTACTAGGCCCACTCCGGATATCACATTCCCCACCCCTGGCATCAACCTAGAACCATTTCTGCAGAGCAAACGTTGTAATCTCAGGACTGCAAAGTAGTATTTTGGTGTTAACTGTTTGTGTTAGCATATCTGTTTGCAGCACTCGGATAATGTGCGGCAATCAAATAGCCTACAATGCCAGTGTTAGGAGGGCATTCCTTTCTCAGCACCTATTGATAGGACTGGCAACTCTTAGGATTAGACTCTAGTAGCGGTTCAGACTTCTTTGTGGGAGTAGAAAGCTCCTTTCAGACAATAACAGCATTCTAATACTTTAGTTAATGTGCACAAGGTAACTCTTCCTAACACAATAACCATGATTTAAGGTCCTGTGTGGGCATTAAAAAGAAATCCATTGCCAGCAGTTACCATTAACAAAGCCCTTGCTCTTCAAGTACCTCTTTCCCTGGATCATACGTGATACGCCCTGCTTGTGCAGACAGATCTGCTCTGCTGGATTATGATCCCTGGCCCCAGTCAAAGTATGTCACAGATGGCTGTAGCAGCAGGCTATACGTGCCTCAGGTTGCACATGAAAGGCTTCCCCAACAACCACTAAACAGGCCATCAGTGCTGTAGCTCTTGCAGTGCTGCCCACATGTTAGCCAGCCCCCCCCCATTCTTTTTGGGGTCAGTGGCCACATCTGAAATTTTGAGAGAGCGTCACAGTCACTCTTACAGAAAGTCTGCCTTGGTGGGGGGACTTGCCCGTTTATAAAATGGCTGCCATGGTGGAGAGGGCCGGTCACAACACAAGAATTTCCCAGAAGGCAAACTGGTGAGACCAAAATAACAGTAACTTTCCCAAGAACCTAAGTAGAAGGCAGAGTTGGGGTCTGAGCTCCAAAACATGCTACAGAGCCCTTTGCATTGCAGCATACCGGCCTCCCAGTAATTTTTTTTTTTTTTAAATAATCTTAAAATAAAAATCAGGAGGGGCAGGAAGCCTGGCAGATGCCAAGAGAGATGTTTGCAAGCACCATATTGGAGACGCAAATGTGAAGGAGAAAGGGGCCATCTGGACCACCTCCACACCACCTGACAGGTGAACAGCATGATAGTGCTGAAAACACTGATAATTATTTAAGGGTATTCTGGGGCAGGAGTATGCTACCCCTGATTCTTATGTGCAGAAAGGAAAAACAAAAACCATAGCCAGCCCCCTGAGTCTCTCAGTGCTGCTCCTGCCCCAGAATACCCTTAAATAGTTATCAGTGTTTTCAGCACTATCATGCTGTTCATTGGTCAGGTGGTGTGGAGGTGGTCCAGATGGCCCCTTTCTCCTTCACATTTGCATCTCCAATATGGTGCTTGCAGACATCTGTCTTGGCATCTGCCAGGCTTCCTGCCCCTCCTGATTTTTATTTTAAGATTATTTTTGTATGCAGAAGGCCCCGGGTTCAATCCCCAGCATTTCCAGTTACAAAAAGGGTCAAGAGGCAGGAGGCCTGTTGAACAAAGCAACTGTTTTAAGTGCTTGTATCACAGAAAACAATGCCTTTCATTGCAGCCCATTGCAAAGCGAAGCTCGTTGGGTACACTGGAGGACCTAATACTGAAATGCCTCCTCTTTGCTAATATATGTACAATATGTGTGTAATACTTATGGCTACCTTTGTAAGCAACCTATTTCTGTTCACATTTCTTTAAAGAACAACACAATGCGAGCCACTGCTTTTCTAAACACCCAGCCAGTGAGCTGTGAAACTGAAGTAATTGCTTATTTTAGTGATAATTTCTCTGGTTTCTGAAGACTGTATGAATAATGAATTTGCCTGATGGACATAAAGGTGTTTCTCCCTACAGTACCCGTAGTGTGTGTGCGGGGGGAGGGGGAGGACAGGGGGCAGACACAATCCTTAATTGCCATGACACTTGAAAAAGCTCAGTAGCCAACATTTTTCTGTTTGGGGATGAACAAATGGTTAGTTTGATTATTTGGATTTTGTTCACTTGTTTTAAGTGTTTGTATCCGGCCTTCCTTCAAGGAGCTCAGAGTGGCATTTGAGCTTCACAACAAGCTTGTGAAGCTGGTTAGGCTGGGAGAGTAAGCTGGTTCACACATCCATTTAATGCCCCATTGCTTCAAAGCTTTCAGACAAATGTGTTGACAGTCTCCATGGAAAAGTGTTGAATTAGCACAAGGGGACATCAGAGTTTTGTTGGAACTCCTCTGTGATGACTCATGTACACATGCTTCATACAGATTTTATTGTATAAGCCAAAGGCTATGACAAAAGGAGTATGACATCAAAAATTACAACTAATTGGGAAATAAATTTTGTTTAAAAGAAACCTATACAGTACAGCGTGGACTCCAGTTCCACCAACATACCTACAAAGTTTGCTCTGATTTTCTTGGCTGATAATGCAAGCATCGATACTCTATAGGTCAGCCCTCACCAACCTGATGACCTCCAGATGTTTTGGACTACAGCTCCCAGCATACCTGGCCATTGGTCATGCTGACTGGGGCTGATGGGAGTTGAAGTCCAAAACATCTGGGGGACACCAAGATGAAGAAGACTGCTATAAGATCTTGCTGCATCTAAGTCTGACAGTAAATAATAGACTGTTTCTACATCTGAAGCAAACTTATGAGATCCTAGGATACAAGCTATAAACGTAACTCTAATACCACTGAACAAGGAACATTTCAAGAGATAATGCACCAAATCCTCAGTCTAATTTGGGCATTTTGGACACACCTGCTGCTCCCAGGGCCCCTTGCTTATAGCATCCTTCCACCACAGCTGAAGTCATCACATAAAAACACAATTCAGACATTTCATTCTAAATTCAACAGCAGGTGATGGGACATGCATGTATGAATTAGCCCAGAGTGACTTACCTAAGATCAACCAGTGAACAAAATTGTTGAGCAAGGATTTGAACCTACATTTTTCACATGCAAACCCAGCACTATTCGCTGCACCATATTGGCAATAATATGACCCAGGATGTATTTAATTTATTACTATTATTGCCCACTTTTCTTCCATGGAGCTCAAGGAAACTTACATTGCTGTCCCCCTCCATTTTATTCTCATGACAATCCTGTGAGGTAAGTTGGGATGAGAGATGGTCTCTCTGTGAGCTTCATGGCTGAGTAGGGAATTGAAGCTGATGGCTGAGCTGGGATTCAAATCCGGTCTCCCCACAGCATAAAGTGATGACAACTGTCATACTTCATTCAAAGGGCGATTTCTAATTATAGTTTGGTTATATTGTGATTCATACATGCAGTTACATGGATTTTCTACACCACCCTGAGATTTGATAATGAAGAGCAGCATATAAATATTTTCATCATCATCATCATACCTAAATTAACTTCAACTAATTTCTCATCCTTGGATTACTCAGTGCTTGATGACTCAGAGCTACAGGTCTAAATTGCCTCTGTTAAAAAGCATTGCATCTGAGGTGATGAAAGGCAGTGTTAAAATTCTCTCTGTGGCACGTGATCTGTGAAGGTTCGTTCACACATGATGCTTCAGTCTTCAAGCAATGGACGCGCATGTGTGCTAAACAGCCCTTAGATTTGCGTGTATGAAAGGGCAGTGTCAGAAACGGTCCCGGGTAGATCTTAGGGATGTCGATGATACTAGGAAGAAAGCCACTGTTTCATCTTATAGTGATGTCACATAAGGCTGGAGCTGGAGCAGTTCTGGGGGAAAATTCTGCAGACCGTATTTATATTACAGTGACTGGTTGTTTATGTTGTCAGCAGACCAGCACTGACCATCGCCACTGCAGCAGCTCAGTCTTGACCTGAATGGTGGCACCATTGCCCGATACTATGTGTCGCATACAAGTCATTGTGGCCCAACCTGCATCCTTTTTTTTTTTTTTTTACCAAGATAGGCCTGTGCATCTGCAAGAGTACAACAATTGGGGCTTTTTAGCTCAGAAAAAAAGACATCCAAGGGGAGACATCATAGAAGCTTATAAAGTTATTCATAGAGTGGAGAAAGTGGATAGAAGTTTTTCTCCGTCTTTCATAGCAGTAGAACTCTGGGTCATGGAATTAGTGTGGCAGGAGATCCAGGAGACTGTAATTAAGGGCACAATCCTCTGCATGTTTAGACAGAAAAAAGTTCTACAACTCCCAGCATTCACTATCTAGCACTGCCAGCTGGGGAATGCTGGGAAATGTAGGGCTTTTTTCTGTTTAACCATGAAGAAGATTGCAACTTAATTTATGTAACCCACTGCCCCAAGATGTGGTGATGTCCATTAGCTTAAATCAGGGGTAGGCAGAAAGTAGACCCCCAGATGTTTTGGACTTCAACTCCCAGCATTCCTGACAATTAGCCAGAGGCTTCTGTCTACCCCTGGTGTAGGTGGCTTTAAAGAGGGCACAGAAAAATTCATGCAACTTCCAGCTTCAGAGGCATTATGCCAGTGAATACCATCCAATGGCAAGCAACAATGAAGAGGCTGTTGTCTTTATGTCCTGCTTGTGAGCTTCTCAGAGACATCTGGTTGGGCACTGTGAGAAGCAGGATGCTGGATGGACCTTTGGTCTGATCCAGTAGGGCCCTTCTTATGTTCTTACATTTTATGTCTATATTCAGGGCTGGAAAAATCATATCATTTGGTATTTTTCCAGTCCCACCTATTAATCACTCAGGCTGATGCTATACAGTTTATAGCAGGGGTGTTGAACCTCTTTCAGCTTGAGGGCCAAATTCTGTTTCGGAGAAGCTCTTGGGGACCACATTCCAGTGGTGGGCAGGGCTGAACGCAAAAGGGGTGGGCCCAAAGGAAAAATGGGCACGCCCAAAATACCAGCATATTTTAGTTTAAAGCTGTTACTGCCAGTAACTAAACCTTAGGAGGGGCATTCCAACCTTTTTTATAATTGGAGTGTGCGCGTGTGCGCGCACAAAAGCAAGGGAACCATCAAATGATCAGGAGAAGAGGCGGGGCCTGGGGAAGGAGAGTGGGCCACCTGAGGACGGACAGATTGGGCTCCCAGGCAGGCCTGGGGTTCAACACCTCTGCTTTAAATGCACGGATGTTTATTTCCAAACATATCCGCTACACAGATCATAAATGTTACATTACGTATAGCCAGGGATGCTTTCTTAGATGTGAAATTGTCTTACAATATGTACCATAAGCAGCCATCAGTTTTCACATGATAATCACATTTTAACGTGACCTTTGTAAGCTTGCCATGTCCATCGTTTGCTTGTGATGGAAGTAAGATTTTTTTAAAAAATAACATTTGATGTTGCCTAGCAACAGTGCTGAACTTTGGGCAGGCCTGCTCCAATTTACACCTGTCTGGAAAGAAAGTCAGGATGTAAGACAGGAGGATCTGAATTTGTCGTCTTTGAATCCCTTCAGAATAAAAAGGCCCATTTCCACTGTTTTCTGTCAGTCATGGTTTGCTTATCACAATCAGTGGATCCAGCTCACAAGTCAAACCTCAACACATTTGTTCTAAAATCTAGCAAAGATTTAAAAATTGTTTAGAAATATTAACAATATTTTATGGTGTTGACCATAAGACAAAATTCCAAAATCCATATTAGTGTAAATACATTTATTTGGCCAACTGTTCTTAATTTGGATTCATAAATGGAAAAGTTCCTTCCCTTTTGGGTGGTGGAACTACATGTTCTAAGAAAGATGGAGCTGACACAGAAAATGGCAGTCATGTGTCAAGTCTTCACCTCCCCCTGTCCCCCTGGTGATTGAATGTCCTCCTCACGCGTTTACATTGAGGATCCTATGCCTCCGCTCAAAGGACTCAGGATAAGTTGTGCTGCACCAAGCAGGAGAGGGGAATTTGATATGTGTTGGCTGTGTTGATTGCTGTTTTTTGGAGGATGCTGTGTGTTTCTTATAACATATAGCTCTTATTTACACTCTTTTCCATGTTGAGGTTGACCCCTCCCTTTTTTAATAACATGAAACAACTTTTTAACAGATAATTTTGCTTCCAGGTTCTTTTGTTTATTGTGCATTTTGCAAAGTAGAAAAATCAGGTTGAGTGAGCAGTATGAAGTGGGTAGGAAAATATTATTGACCTTTAGTCAATAGTATCTTTATCTCTAGTGGGGTTAAATTGGAAGGAAAAGAAATACCACAGACCACTATTGCTTTAGCAAAATATTAACTTTCTCTCTACCTGTTAGGTTAAAAAAAAAAAAAAATCAGTTTACGTTCTATTTTCTTCAGTAAAAGGCCAATGTCAGCTAATTCTTTTTGCCTCCCTTTGAACTCTTTAACACTCTGTTGTTAATTGTATCAAGTACAAATGTATTGTGTTTACTTATCTAGGAGCACTCCCGACATGTGTTTGTCTTTTTATCTTTGGGAATTATAGCGCTCTGTATCATAAGAAAAACGTTTGCATGTGAGCTGCTGAAGGACTAGCAGAACAGAGAGAAAGCATAATTATTGCAGGCTGCCAAGGTCAAAAACAGCCTCTTTTCCTAAGGGCTAATTCACACTGCCACAATTTGGGGGGCTTATAATTACTGCTTTTGTGGGGATTAAATGTTTATGGGGTTGTGTACATTGGCTGCCAGCACAGATTTTGCCAGCATGCCTAGGAGAAGCCGTGTGGATTGTCCAACACCATTTATTGTTGTTGTTTACATCACCATCAGGGAACATGGCATTTTATAGCATCAGAGCAGGGTTGGGGAAGACAGATCCCTGCCCCTAGAAGCCCGCAGTCTAAAGGTTTACACTGGGGTTAGCATAGAGTAGGGATTGTGAACGTGTGGCCTTCCAGAGGTTGGATTGCACCTCCCATTCTCCCTCACCATTGGCTATGCTGGCTAAGGCTGATTGTTTTTATATTATTTTTTAGCAATATTGATATACCGTTTCTCATTTGTAAACCTCTTCAGGATTTCTTCAAAAGAATAAAAAACCAACAAAGAAACAAACAAGTGAGCAAAAACACACACATATCGTGAAGTTGCTTCAAAGATAGTTCATAGCTGAGGGAAAGCCAAAGTAAACAGATACGATTCAATAAATGCCAAGGGTGCACCAGCCTTGAGGCCTGGCGTACCTCAGAGGGGTGATCATTCCACAGGGACTGTCTCTGTGTGACTGCCAAACAGATATCTGTAGGACAGCAGGGCCTCCCCTGAAGATTGTAGTGGCCTGGGCGGTTGGTATAGGGAAAGACATTCCTTGAGTTAACCTGGTCCTGAGTTGTATTGGCTTTTTATAACAATACCAACCCCTTAAACTTGGTAGCATACTGGCAGCCAGTATAGATCCTTGAGGACAGGCGTGATATGTGTGCAGTGAAGCACCCCAGTCAGTAACTTAGCCACTGCATTCTGCACTAGCTGCAGATGGGACTTGCAGTCTAACATCTGGAGGTCCACACTTCTCCATCCCTGGCATATTTATTTTTATTTATTTAAAACATTTGTATCCCATCCTATATTATTAAGATCTCAGGGCGGCGTACATTTGAAATCAATTTAAACAGTATAAAACAATAAATAATTTAAACAGCTAAACATATTAAAGCATTAAACAAGCTAATACCAATTAAAATCTAAAACAATAAAACAGTTAAAACAGTGTGCTACTTTACGGAATGTATTTCGCCCTCAAAGGCTTTGGTAAAAAGCCATTTTTTTTGCACTGAAATGAGACCAATGTCAGCGCCAATTGGGCCTCCATGGGGAGGGCATTCCACAACCGGGGTGCCATAGAAGACAGCGTAGAAGAAAGGGAGAAATGGGAGAGGGGAGATGTGAACAAAAGCAGGCACACATTCTTGGACTTCAGTAAGACTGTTCACACAGTCACCTCCAGACGTTTAGTTCATACATGGAGTACGAAACAGGACCACACCTGGTAGCCCTGTCCCCAAAGTTGTACACCTCCAATATTCATGCGTTTGAGAACCTTGGTACATACAGTTCTACACGCATATGCTCCCCTTTTCAGACATTGCACCAAACATGCAGGTGACTGAAGTAGAGCTGGTGGGGCATATAGCATCGGAGGTAGGCAGTGCCAACTCCAGGTTTTTAAGGGTCCTTGGGCAAGATACCTTCAATGCCCCCCATTTTAACGAGTCTACCTTCTCACCGCCATTGTCACCAGCTGCCTGCTCCTCCTCCTCTTATCATTGCTACCACTTGCTTGCTTGCCAGGCAGACAGTCAGTGAGCAAGTAGGCAGTGGCATCTATTGCTTCTCACTTCTCCTTCTCACTACCACCATTGTCTGGAACAGAGTTAGAGGCAGGTGAAGAAGCAATGGTGAAGACGAGGAGCAAGTCCAGGAGTCCCCTGCTGGCGTGTGGGCCATGACCATGCTGACCCTTGACACTGGCCTTGGAGGTGGGCTAGCAGATGTGATCTCCTTCTTCCCTCCATGTGTACAGTAAAAGCATGGAGACAACCATGTGAAAAGCGCTGTTGTGACTGAGAAACTTTGGGGTTAAGCAAGGGCTACACAGAAAAGCTGGGGGTTTAGAAGGGATTCAAAGTTGTGATTCGATGTCATTCTGAGAGGGAGTTCTAGACTTATGGGACAGCAAGGGAGGGAGAATGGATGGTCATTTAAGAGAACGGGATGGCTGAGTGGGGTAAAGGTGGAAGGGCAATGGTTACTGTGAGAATGAGGCTGATTTGCAATCACAGCAGATGGACTTAAGCAGGTTTCCACGTGGGCATTCAGTCTTTGGCAAGGGGGAAGGGCACTGACCGAAAAGTTTAAATAAGGCCCATTTCACCTATGCGTGGTGTTGGCCACATTTGGACGATCACCACTGCCATGGTGGCTTCTTTTCACCGCCCCCCGCATGCTATGCGCACGACCGCTATTTGCGTAATTAACCATGATGCCACATGGGTTGCTGTGTTGGCAGGGGTGGCTTCTTACCCACCGTACAATCCCTTCTACAAGCCATGGGTTGTAGTGTGAGTAAGAAGCCAACCGCGCCACACACCACACTGGGTTCAGATGACACAGCAACCTGCATGGCGTCGTGGGTAATTATGCAAATGGCAGCAGCTGCAGACACAGGGTGGGGAAAAGAAGCCACAATGGCTTCTTTTCCCCGCATGATCATCTGAACCCCATCATTGTCATCACTTGATAACTGCAGCATCAACTAACAATTTCCATATGTCCCTGGGCTGCCCCACCTCTAATACCACTCTCATATCATCTCAAACATAATGCTTTTCAATGGTGGCAGTTCTCACATTCAGTTGCCAGACATCGCACATAACGTAATGAAGTGTGGGGCAATCGACTGATGCACGAATGTGTAAAACACAGCCCAAGTCCAAAAGCACAGCACATTCCTCTGCTTTTATTTTACAGCAGAGATTTTTTTTAACAATAGAAAATGCCCACGTTTGGGGATCGATGGCAAATTCCAAACAAGTCTGCTTGTCGTCGTTGAAATGTCACTCATTTGAAAAGTCCTGAAACATTATGAACAGGGAATGCTATTGCTTAAATCTAAATAACTTGATTTTTAGTTTTAACACTGTAAACGTGAAAATACTTCTCAGTACTGCAGAATTCAACCTCTAGGAAGACTGCATCACAGTACAACTCAAGCGATGACACGGTCATCTGTCACTGAGGAGTCACATGGCAACACAAGAACTGCTGTAAAATATACCTTACCACACATTTCGGTTAAACAATACCCTAGCCTTCCCCAATGTGGTGTTTTGGACTACGACTCCCAGCATTCCTGACCATTGGCCATGCTGGCTGGAGTTGTTGGGAGTTGAAGTCCAAAATATCTGGAGGGCACCAGGTTGGGGAATGTTGCAATATCTTGTCCCAGACAATTCAAAATGCCAGATGGTCCAGGGAAATGGATGAAAAAAGCTCCATCAGTAGGTGAGGCCTTGCAGAGAAATCAAGGTAGCTTTTCTTTTCTAGTACTGGCAATTAGTGACTAGCAATGATATCTCTGTGTTCTATAACCAACCAGCCAGTAATTGCTCGATCATATTGCATTTTATATGCAACATTTATGTATTATTCATGGGCAGTAGTGCATGAATTGTTCAGTTACAGGAGAAATCTAATGAGAGATAAAACATTTAAAAAATACATGAGCAATCATAATGGGTAGTTTATTATCATACAAATAACTTTTTCTGGCTTAGCTTGCTTTTATTCGCAATTTGGGGTCTAACTTTTTATCTGAAAGTATCACCATAACAATAATGAGTGGAACAACCCTTGCTTGTAATAAAATGTAATGTTTTGGTCAATTAATATTACACACAGATACAATGAGTGCATGCTCTTCATGGTAGGTTATAAACGTCTTCCTATTCTAAACTCTGTGCAACAGTGTCCATAGAAATAGTTAAAGAACAGTAAAAGGCTAGATATTTTTCTTACTTTTTCAGTGCATCTTAGACCTGAAGTGGGGATTCTGAGAATTGGTTTGTGGCCTTTAGGTATTGGCACAACTGCGGGATTCTAAAGACCTCTGGGCATGTGGCAGTGCAAACAGCAAGAACTGTCCCTGTTCCACATGTCTTTGCAGAGGTGATGGGAAGGCCTTCCTCCTTGCTGTACAGGTCACACGACCTGTGTGGCCTCTAGGTGTGAGCAAACACCAATATTACTGACAGACACACTAATGGCATGATGCTGTCATATAGAAACCTCTACAAAGGAGTAACAAGGTCTCTAGTGTAGAAGAACATAGTGGATACAGGTATTTTATTATACTGGGTTCATAGTTTATTATTTGTAGTATTACTTCTCAAATTTGATAGTCCACCTTTGAGCCCTTGCCTAAGGAAGTGAGGCGGGTGGCTACCAGGAAGAGGGCCAGAAAAGGCCCTCTTTTCTGCTGTGGCACCCCGGCTGTGGAATGAGTTCCCTCGAGCGGTTCACCTGGCACCTGTGTTGTATTCTTTTCAGCACCAGGTGAAGACTATTTTTTATTTCCCCAGCATTTTAGCATCCTAGTCTTTTAGCTCTGCTGTTTTAAATCTGTATTTTAAATCTCTGCATTGCTGCTGGGTTTTATTATGGTTGTACTTTTATATTGTAGTTTTAAGCATTCGTATTTTATATTGTTTTATGTTGTACTTTGTGGTTTTAATTTTTGTGAATGGCTATTGGGCAGTATAGAAATGAAATGAAATGAAATGAATGAATGAATGAATAAAATACTTGTGGGTCGAGTAGGTTTTGGCAGTAAAATCTGTAAAAATACCACCACCACCCCTGCTGCCAAAATCAACATAAAATAATTCCTTGTACAACTACTAAAAACCGTACCTATATAGATTCAACCAGCAGTCAGTAAAACCATGAACTTAGCAGCCAAAAGCCCTCCTAAACAAAAGAAATTGAAATGCATTCTCTGAGGGATAGAAGACCAGATAGTCCTCCTTGGTAGGGAGTTCCACAGCAAGTGCCACCACGAAGAAGGCCCTATACTGGCCCATGGTTGCAGCTCCTGTGTTATCTTTTTTCATCAGAAAAACATTTTTAGAAAGTCATGGATTGCTGCTAAAATTCAGTGACAATTCACATGGAGGCATAGAATTGACAAACCTAGGTTTAAAAAAAGTTAAATTTGTCCATTCATAGCAACATACTATGACTTTTTTTTAACTCCCCCCCTTTTTTTCCAGCAAGGGGGGTAGTAGGAGTGTGGACCACTGGAGGTCAGGGGAGGGAATTGATTCCCAGGCAGCCTGAAGTTGCCCACTCCTGCTGTAGACCCAGTAGTATTTTTCCATACTTCAAACAATGATGAATCCTAATTGGTCTTTGGGGCCAATCTTAAGACGTGTGGTACTTCTGAGCCAGACCATTTTGAGCTTTAAAAGTCAAAACCATCACTTTTAATTGAGCTGGAAACTACCTGATAACCAGTGCAGAACTTTAAGAATTGAAGTTACGTGGTGCCTACAACAGGCCCCAGTTAAGAGCCTAGCTGCTGCATTCACAACCAGTTGTGTACAGAATTAATTCAGGTTTCTCGCGGGAAGCAACAGCAAGAAAGCGAGAGAAGTAGAGAAGCCAAGGAACATGCTGGTGAAGCCAATAAGCTTTCAGGATGTGGGAAAGCATTATTAAGACTTTACTGGAGAGGCACAAAATTGATCATTAGAGGATATCAGGGGAGGTGATGACTGATCTTCAGCCAAGGTCCAAACAGTTGGCAAGATGGCTCTGAGCTTCCGTTTCTCAAACAATACATGAGACATTGCTTTCAAAAGTGAGACCTTCAAACGGAGGTAGTGATATGGCATATTCGCAGGCTGTTCAGTTAAAAAAAAAGCACACCTCAAAATTTGCACTGAGCATGTTTAATCCTTTGAACATGTCTAAATTAGCTCTTAGGATATCACTGTTTTTCTCTAAGAAAGGAAATGTTTGTTATGTGGGAAATCCCCATTCAACTACTGATGTTGCTGAAAGGCCAATAGGATAGGGTAATAATGTTGACTCTGGAAGAAGCCCCAAAATGAAGCAGGAGTGGGCATCTTGTGGCCTTTGGATATTTTGCACTACAGCTCCCATCAGCCCTAGCCAGCATATCCAGTGGGGATGTCAGGGCCGGTGTCCAGGGTAAGCATGGTTGGGCACCTGCCAACAGCCCACACGCCAACAGGGCCCCACTTGCAAGTGCCCCCTGGACTTGCTTCTCCTCTTCACCATTTAAGCCTTCTTGTTCACCTGCCTCTCGCACTGGTGAGAAAATGTGCTGGTGAGAGGGAGGAGCAATAGATGCCTCTGCCTACTTGCTCATTGGCTCTCTGCCTGTGTCCCAGTATGTGAACAATCTAAATCATATGAATATATGAAGCTGTCTTTCACTGCAGCCCTGCGCAGGCATTCATCTGCTCATGTGTAGGGCTATGGAGAGTGATGTGGGTGCACCCATAAGCCCTGACCATGCATGCCCAGTGCCCCATTAGACTTTCATGCACTGAGTGTGAAGATCTGAAGAGGACTTTGTAAGCGTGTTCAGGTAAAACTGCATACAGAATTCCCATGATTGAAAACCCTGATAAGGCAGGGTTTGCAATCATGGCAACTCTGGAAGTGCATTCAGCTGAACCGGCTTACAAAGCTCTCTTCGGACAGGTCTAACTGAGAATCAGGTGCCCAGGGATGCTGGGGGCTGACATGCACAGCCATGTCCCCCTTCACACTTTAGCCCCACATGCAAGCAGGTGAATGCCTGCTGGCTTGAGTCAAACCATGGTTCCATCTAGTCCCATTGCCTACTCTTGATTTGCAGTAGCTCTCTAAGGCCTTAAGACAGCCTTCCCAACCTGGAGCCCTCCAGATGTTTTTGAATTCAGCTCTGATCAGCCCCAGTCAGCAAAGTCAATGGGCAGGAGTTCTGGGAGTTGTAGTCTAAAACATCTGGAAGATACCAACCAGGTTGGGGAAGAAATTAGCTGCCCGGCTCAAAAAAACACAAAAATAATAGATACTATGTTTCCTCAAGAGATGTGTTTAATATTACGGGACATACATTTACTAGGTAGTTTTCAGGAACATGTTTAGTCATTAGCTGCTAACCCTCAAACTAAAGATGTTGCTATCATTCTTAGTGATAAACTGAACTGGAAATTCAAGGGGATTGTACTAATCAAAGGCTCCGTCTGTATTAGTATGATTTTTTTCTAGCTTTATAAACAGTGAATATGCACACACCCCTCCCCCCCCATTCTAAATTAGTGGTGGAAGGTAATGTGAGGTTGAATGTGCCAGTTACTCTTCAGGAATGAATAAATCCCCCTTCATGGATCACTGCCTTGTTGTGGCGAAGGGGGTTGCGTAACTTAGTGAAGCCATAAGCTATGCCATGCAGGGCCACCCAAGATGGACAGGTCATGGCAGAGAGTTCTGACAAAATGTGGTCCACTGGAGAAGGAAATGGCAACCCACTCCAGTATTCTTGCCAAGAAAACCCCATGGAACGTATCACAAGGCTAAAAGATATGACGCCGGAAGATGAGACCCTCAGGTCAGAAGGTCTCCAATATACTACTGAGGAAGAGCAGAGGGTATTTCCAAGTAGCGCCAGAAAGAGTGAAGCGGCTGGGCCAAAGCCGAAAGGACACTCAGCTGTGGATGTGTCTGGTGGTGAAAAGAAAATCCGATGCTGTAAAGAACAATATTGTTTAGGAACCTGGAATGCCAGATCAATGAATCAAGGTAAGCTGGAGGTGGTCAAACATGAGATGGCAAGATTGAACATTGACATCTTGGGAATCAGTGAACTAAAATGGACAAGCATGGGCAAATTTAATTCAGGTGACTATTATATCTACTACTGTGGGCAAGAATCCCTGGGAAGAAATGGAGTAGCACTCATAGTCAATAAAAGGGTGAGAAAAGCAGTTGTTGTTGTTGTTGTTCAGTCGTGCCTGAGTCTTCGTGACCATAGCACGCCAGGCCTTCCTGTCCTGCGCTCTCTCCCGGAGTGTGCTCAAGTTCATATTCATTGCATCGGTGATACTATCTAGCCATCTCATCCTCTGCCGTCCCCTTCTCCTTTTGCCTTCAGTCTTTCCCAGCATCAGGGTCTTTTCCAGAGAGTTTTCTCTTCGCATTAGGTGGCCAAAATATTTCAGCTTCAGTATCTGTCCTTCCAATGAGCACTCAGGGTTGATTTCCTTGAGGATGGACTGATTTGACCTCCTTGCAGTCCAGGGGACTCGTAAGAGTCTTCTCCAGCACCACAGTTCGAAAGCATCAATTCTTCGGCGCTCAGCCTTCCTTTTAGTCCAGCTCTCACAGCCATACATTACTACTGGGAAAACCATAGCTTTGATTAGACGGACCTTTGTCGGCAAGGTGATGTCTCTGCTTCCTACTATGCTGTCTAGGTTTGCCATAGCTTTCCTCCCAAGGAGCAAGCGTCTTTTAATTTCATGGCTACAGTCACCGTCTGCGGTGATCTTGGAGCCCAAGAAAGTAAAATCTGTCACTGCTTCCATTTCTTCCCCTTCTATATGCCAGGAAGTGATAGGGCCAGATGCCATGATCTTCGTTTTCTTAATGTTGAGTTTCAAACCAGCTTTTGCACTCTCCTCTTTCACCCTCAACAAGAGGCTCTTTAGATCCTCTTCGCTTTCTTCCATTAGGGTGGTATCGTCTGCGTATCGGAGGTTGTTGATAATTCTCCCAGCTATCTTAATTCCGACCTCTGATTCATCCAACCCGGCATTTCTCATGATGTACTCTGCATATAAGTTAAATAAGCAGGATGACAGTATGCAGCCTTGTCGTACTCCTTTCCCAATTTTGAACCACTCAGTTGTTCCATGTCTGGTTCTTACTGTTGCTTCTTGACCCTCGTACAGGTTTCTCAGGAGACAGGTAAGGTGGTCTGGTACTCCCATCACTCTAAGAATTTGCCACAGTTTGTTGTGATCCACACAATCAAAGCGTAGTCAATGAAGCAGAAATAGACACTTTTCTGGAATTCTCTTGCTTTCTCCATGATGCAGCGAATGTTGGCAATTTGATCTCTAGTTCCTCTGCCTCTTCAAAACCCAGCTTGTACTTCGGGTAGTTTTTGGTTCGCATACTGCTGAAGCCTAGCTTGTAGGATTTTGAGCATCACCTTGCTGGCATGTGAAATGAGCGCAATTGTACAGTAGTTTGAACACTCTTTGGCATTGCCCTTCTTTGGAATTGGAATGTAAACTGACCTTTTCCAGTCTTGCGGCCATTGTTGAGTGTTCCAAATTTGTTGGCATATTGAATGCAGCACTTTAACAGCATCATCCTTTAGGATCTTAAATAGCTCAGTTGGAATACTGTCATCTCCGCTAGCTTTGTTGTTACTAATGCTTCCTAAGGCCCACTTGACTTCACTCTCGAGGATGTCTGGCTCAAGTTCAGTGACCGCACTATCATGGCTATCAGGGACATGAAGATCTTTCCTGTATAGTTCTTCTGTGTATTCTTTCCACATCTTCTTAATCTCATCTGCTTCTGTTAGGTCCCTTCCTTCTTTGTCCTTTATCATGCCCGTCTTTGCACAAAACGTTCCCTTGAGATCTCCAATTTTCTTGAAGAGATCTCTAGTCTTTCCCATTCTGTTGTTTTCCTCGATTTCTTTGAATTGTTCATTTAAGAAGGCCCTCTTGTCTCTCCTTGCTATTCTCTGGAACTCTGCATTCAGTTGGATATATCTTCCCCTTTCTCCCTTGCTTTTCGCTTCCCTTCCTCAGCTACTTATAAAGCCTCATCAGACAGCCACTTGGCTTTCTTGCATTTCTTTTTATTGGGGATGGATTGAGTTGCTGCCTCCTGAACAATGTTACAGACCTCTGTCCATAGTTCCTCAGGCACTCTGTCTATCAGGTCTAATCCCCGAAATCTATTCCTCACCTGCACTGTGTATTCATAAGGGATATGATTTAGGTCATACCTGAATGGTTTAGTGGTTTTCCCTATGTTCTTCAATTTAAGCCGAAATTTTGCAACAAGAAGTTCATGATCTGAGCCACAGTCAGCTCCAGGTCTTGTTTTGACTGACTGTATAGAGCTTCTCCATCTTTGGCTGCAAAGGACATAATCAATCTGATTTCGATATTGACCATCTGGTGATGTCCATGTGTAGAGTCGTCTCTTGTGCTGTTGGAAAACAGTGTTTGCTATGATCAGCATGTTCTCTTGGCAAAACTCTATTAGCTTTTGTCCTGCTTCATTTTGTACACCAAGGCCATGCCTGCCTGTTATCCCGGTGATTTCTTGACTTCCTACTTTAGCATTCCAATCCCCTATGATGAAGAGGACATCTTTTTTTGGTGTTAGTTCTAGAAGGTGTTGTAGGTCTTCATAGAACCGATGAACCTCAGCTTCTTCGGCCTCAGTGGTTGGGGCATAGACTTGAATTTCTGTGATGTTGAATGGTTTGCCTTGGATTCGTACTGAGATCATTCTATCGTTTTTCAGATTGTACCCCAGTACTGCTTTTCCCACCCTTTTGTTGACTATGAGTGCTACTCCATTTCTTCTAAGGGATTCTTGCCCACAATAGTAGATATGATGGTCACCTGAATTAAATTCGCCTATGCCTGTCCGTTTTAGTTCGCTGATTCCCAAGATGTCGATGTTCAATCTTGCCATCTCACGTTTGACCACCTCCAGCTTACCTGGATTCATTGATCTGTCATTCCAGGTTCCTAAACAATATTGTTCTTTACAGCATCGGATTTTCTTTTCATCACCAGACACATCCACAGCTGAGTGTCCTTTCGGCTTTGGCCCAGCCACTTCATTCTTTCTGGCGCTACTTGGAAATACCCTCTGCTCTTCCCCAGTAGTATATTGGACACCTTCCGACCTGAGGGTCTCATCTTCAGGCGTCATCTCTTTTAGCGTTGTGATACGTTCCATGGGGTTTTCTTGGCAAGAATACTGGAGTGGGTTGCCATTTCCTTCTCCAGTGGACCACATTTTGTCAGAACTCTCTGCCATGACTTGTCCATCTCGGGTGGCCCTGCACGGCATAGCTTATGGCTTCACTGAGTTACGCAAGCCCCTTCGCCACAACAAGGCAGTGATCCATGAAGGGGGAGAAAAGCAGTACTGGGGTACAATCTCAAAAATGATAGAATGATCTCCGTACGAATCCAAGGCAAAGCATTCAACATCACAGTAATTCAAGTCTATGCCCCAACCACTGAGGCCAAAGAAGCTGAGGTTGATCGGTTCTATGAAGACCTATAACACCTTCTAGAACTAACACAAAAAAAAGATGTCCTTTTCATCATAGGGGATTGGAATGCCAAAGTAGGAAGTCAAGAAATCACCGGGATAACAGGCAAGCATGGCCTTGGTGTACAAAATGAAGCAGGACAAAAGCTAATAGAGTTTTGCCAAGAGAACACGCTGATCATAGCAAACACTCTTTTCCAACAGCACAAGAGGCGACTGTACACATGGACATCACCAGATGGTCAATATCGAAATCAGATTGATTATGTCCTTTGCAGCCAAAGATGGAGAAGCTCTATAGAGTCAGTAAAAACAAGACCTGGAGCTGACTGTGGCTCAGATCATGAGCTTCTTGTTGCAAAATTTCAGCTTAAATTGAAGAACATAGGGAAAACCAGTAAACCATTCAGGTATGACCTCAGTCATATCCCTTCTGAATATACAGTAGAGGTGAGGAATAGATTTCGGGGATTAGACCTGATAGACAGAGTGCCTGAGGAACTATGGACGGAGGTCCGTAACATTGTTCACGAGGCAGCAACTCAATCCATCCCAAAGAAGAAGAAATGCAAGAAAGCAAAGTGGCTGTCTGATGAGGCTTTACAAGTAGCTGAGGAAGGGAAGCGAAAAGCAAGGGAGAAAGGGGAAGATACATCCAACTGAATGCAGAGTTCCAGAGAATAGCAAGGAGACAAGAAGGCCTTCTTAAATGAACAATGCAAAAGAAATCGAGGAAAACAATAGAATGGGAAAGACTAGAGATCTTGTCAAGAAGATCGGAGATCTCAAGGGAACGTTTTGTGCAAAGATGGGCATGATAAAGGACAAAGAAGGCAGGGACCTAACAGAAGCAGATGAGATTAAGAAGATGTGGAAAGAATACACAGAAGAACTATACAGGAAAGATCTTAATGTCCCTGATAACCATGATAGTGCGCTCACTGTACTTGAGCCGGACATCTTCGAGAGTGAAGTCAAGTGAGCCTTAGGAAGCATTACTAACAACAAAGCTAGCGGAGATGACAGTATTCCAGCTGAGCTATTTATGATCCTAAAAGATGATGCTGTTAAAGTGCTGCAGTCAATCTGCCAACACATTTGGAACACTCAACAGTGGCCACAAGACTGGAAAAGGTCAGTTTATATTCCAGTTCCAAAGAAGTGCAATGCCAAAGAGTGTTCAAACTACCGTACAATTGCGCTCATTTCACATGCCAGCAAGGTGATGCTCAAAATCCTACAAGCTAGGCTTCAGCAGTATGTGAACCGAGAACTACTGGAAGTACAAGCTGGGTTTTGAAGAGGCAGAGGAACTAGAGATCAAATTGCCAACATTCGCTGGCTCATGGAGAAAGCAAGAGAATTCCAGAAAAGTGTCTATTTCTGCTTCATTGACTACGCTAAAGCCTTTGATTGTGTGGATCGCAACAAACTCTGGCAAATTCTTAAAGAGACGGGACTACCAGACCACCTTACCTGTCTCCTGAGAAACCTGTATGAGGGTCAAGAAGCAACAGTAAGAACCAGACATGGAACAACCGAGTGGTTCAAAATTGGGAAAGGAGTATGACAAGGCTGTATATTGTTGTCCTGGTTATTTAACTTATATGCAGAGTAAATTAAGAGAAACACCGGGTTGGATGAATCACAGGTCGGAATTAAGATTGCTGGGAGAATTATCAACAACCTCAGATATGCAGACGATACCACCCTAATGGCAGAAAGCGAAGAGGATCTAAAGAGCCTCTTGTTGAGGGTGAAAGTGGAGAGTGCAAAAGCTGGTTTGAAACTCATTAAAACAACTAAGATCATGTCATCTGGCCCCATCACTTCCTGGCATATAGAAGGGGAAGAAATGGAAGCAGTGACAGATTTTATTTTCTTGGGCTCCAAGATCACTGCAGACGGTGAGTGTAGCCATGAAATTAAAAGACGCTTGCTCCTTGGGAGGAAAGCTATGGCAAACCTAGACAGCATAGTAAGAAGCAGAAACATCACCTTGCCGACAAAGGTCCGTCTAATCAAAGCTATGGTTTTCCCAGTAGTTTTGTATGGCTGTGAGAGCTGGACTATAAGGAAGGCTGAGCGCCGAAGAATTGATGCCTTTGAACTGTGGTGCTGGTGAAGACTCTTATGAGTCCCCTGGACTGCAAGGAGGTCAAATCAGTCCATCCTAAAGGAAACCAACCCTGAATGCTCATTCGAAGGACAGATACTGAAACTGAAGCTGAAATATTTTGGCCATCTAATGCGAAAAGAAAACTCTCTGGAAAAGACCCTGATGCTGGGAAAGACTGAAGGCAAAAGGAGAAGGGGACAGCAGAGGATGAGATGGCTAGATAGCATCACCGATGCAATGAATATGAACTTGAGCACACTCCGGGAGAGAGCGCAGGACAGGAAGACCTGGCATGCTATGGTCTATGGGGTCACGAAGAGTCAGACATGACTTAACGACTGAACAACAAGAAATTAATAAATCAACTCACATGTTTTCCCAAACTCAGTTCTACGAATGTCTTACAGACATTCTGGTGTGGGTGCATTTGTTCAACTATTGTATCACTCAAGGAATTGAGTAATAGTGGTATTACTCCACTAATTAGTCCAGGGCATTTTTAAAGCTCTACTTTCAAGCTTTTCCTTTATTTTCTGAAGGTCACCCATAATTCGTCTTTTAGAATTATGGTAGATATTGCATAAGCCTGAATGGTTTCCCCAGCCTGCTAGGACTGAACTGCATACTAATCTGAGTTTTCTCCCTCATAGAAACTTTCTATAATTTCTTCCAATTCAGAAAAAAGTATGTAATATTTTAACAGAGAAATGCACATAGAGGAATGTTAAATATCTACAGGTCCATTTTTCCCAAAATAGGAGGAAAACAGGAAGAAATTGGATTTGATTAGAGCTAGAATATTTGATAAACACAGTTCTCGTTTGCTGAGGTTGTGTATCATCTTCTGAAGCTATATGATGTACAAAACACACTGAGGGATTAGAATGGTTTTATGCAGAAACGTACACTTCCATATAATTTTTACAGCTGAAGGAATGGATATTGCTATCATGCTCAAGAAACCTTCCATCTTGCTTGGACTCAGCATAATGCCTAAGATTTTCCAGGTGGCTGTCAGGGACAGCTGATTCCAAAACACCTAATCCCCAGGCAGATACTTGCTTATTTATCCCACACTGCTCTTGTTGATACAGTGTGCATTTCTACACTTGGCACAATGTTTGCATTTGCTGTTTGTACTCTTAAGATGGTCTGTCTGGCCTTTATATGGATAATGTATTGACTGCACTTTACTGTGGTGAGAAATCCTCTACTGTACCAAACCAGCAGTGGAAACTGTGCTTTAAGCTCCTTTACAGTCTAATAAAATATTCTTTTTTATTTCTAGCTTTAGAAATAAAACCCACTTGAAAGACCTTCTTTTAGACCAAAAGGATGTTCTCAGCATCGTGTTGGCAAAATAGGATACTTGTAGAATTTTGAGTTAGAAGTATTGGGTGGGTTTTTTTTTTTCTCTTCCAGCCAAAGGTTGTTTCTGCAGTTTAATTACTGATAAGCTTATTTTATCCTCTCTCCAAAACAGAGTTCGGCCCTTAGCTCAGACATGGCTCCTGAACTTCTGCTTCTAAGGCAAAGATTGGGAAATGAACTATTTAGATCTTGAAGTACAATAGCACCATCTCTTAATGCATCACCTTTTAGGCATAACTTCCCTTTCCTTGCTTACTTAAACACTTTGGCAGAAAAAAAGGGAGGTGTCATATGCTGAGATCTTCAGACTTGGCTAGGTTCCCTTATAACCAGTGTAGAAGAGCCTTGCCTTATTTTTTTAAGGAATCCATTTATTCTTAGTGCTTTTCTCATACTAGCCATTATCTAGCATAGCTTCCCCTAGCCTGATGCCCCCCAGATGTCATCATCATCGTGACCGAGTAAGATTGTCTTCCAAAGACAGAGTCTGTATAGATAACTCTTTAAAAGGATTAGACAGATTCATAGAAGATAGGTCAATCAACACATTAATGTCTAGCAGTGGGTCTGCAGGTGGCTGTAATGGCCAATTCTGGATCTACACAGCCTCCCAAAGTGAGGACATAGGTTTCCAGGTGGAAGGCGGTCACGGTGAGTGTTTGCTTGACATGCCTTCTGCTGAGCTCGTTTCTCCCTTTCGCTCTGTGCTCATGCTCCTTCAAAGTCCATAGCGCCTTTAATATAGGCTGACCTCCGGTTGGAATGCTCATGAGTTAGAGCTTCCCAGTTCTCAATGCTTATGTTACATTTTTTTAGATTAGCTTTAAGAACATCTTTAAATCTCTTTTGCCAATATTCCGTTTTCCATTCATAAGTTGGGAATATCGCTTTGGAAGACGATAATCAGGCATTCAAACAACATGGCCGATCCAGTGAAGTTGATGTTGGAGAATCATTGTTTCAATGCTGGTGGTCTTTGCTTCTTCCAGTACGCTCACATTAGTCCATCTGTCTTCCCAAGTAATTTGCAGAATTTTTCAGAGGCAGCATTGGTGGAATTTTTTGAGAAGTTGGGAGTGGCGTTTATAGATGGTCCATGTTTCACAGGCGTACAGTAAGGCTGGTAGTACAATGGCTTTGTAAACAAGCATTTTGGTCTCCCTGTGAATGTCCTGATCCTCGAACACTCTATGCTTCATTCAGGAGAATGCTACAGTCGCAAAGCTCAGGCTGAATTTCATCGTCGATGTCGGTTTTTGTGGAGAGATGGCTGCCAAGATAAGAAAAGTGATCGACATTTCCCAGCATCACACTGTTAAGCTGGATTGATGGCGCTACAGAGGGATTGGTTTGTGCTTGCTGGTAAAGCACTTTGGTTTTTTTGATGTTAAGCTAGAGGCTGAGCTTTTCATATGCTTCTGTGAAGATGTTTAGGATAGTTTGGAGATTTTCCTCTGAATATGCACAGATTATGTTATCATCAGCATATTGAAGTTCTATGACAGAGGATGTAATTACCTTACTTTTTGCTTTCAGCCTACTGAGATTAAAAAGTTTTCCATCTGTTTGATATATGATTTCTACACCAGTGGGAAGTTCCCTTCAACAAGGTGTAGAATCATAGTGATGAAGATAGCGAATAAGGTTGGAGTAATGACGCATCCCTGTTTAACGCCTGATCCCACTTTGAATGGATCACTTTGAGAGCCATTGTTATCCAAGATGGTTGCCATCATGTCATCATGGAGGAGCCGCAAGATGTTCACAAATTTATTGGGGCATCTGGTTTTCAGAAGGATGGTCCAGAGAGCAGTACGATTTACAGTGTCGAAGGCCTTAGTCAGATCAATAAACGCCATGTACAGGGGCTGGATTTGCTCCCTGCATTTTTCTTGGAGCTGTCGTGCAGTGAAGATCATATCCACTGTCCCCCTGGAAGGGCAGAAGCCATTTTGGGATTCAGGGAGGATGTCTTCTGAGATAGGTAGAAGGCGGTTTGCGAGGATCCTTGCCAGGATTTTGCCTGCCATAGCTAGAAGGGAGATGCCTCAATAGTTTCCAAAATCTGTTCTATCACCCTTTTTAAAGACAGTGATAATTATGACATCCCTGAAGTCTGCTGGTCTCCTCCCTCATTCAGATTTTTTCGATGAGCTTGTGAAGCTGTTGTGTAACTTCAGGCCCACCTTCTTTAAAGACTTCAACAGGGATCCCATTGGGTCCACTAACTTTATTATTTTTCATTTGGTTAATGGCTTTACTGACTTCCTCCAAACTAGGGGATACTGCGAGCTCATCTCTGGTTTGTTTCTGTGGGATTTGCAAGAAAACCTCATCAGCCACAATAGAGTTACGGTTAAGGAGGTTGTGGTAATGCTCTTTCCAACGCAGTGCAATAGACTCTTTGTCCTTTAGAAGTTCGGCACCATCTATTGAGCGTAAGGGGTTTGTACCATGGTTTGTTGGTCCGTAGATGGCCTTTGTGGCATTAAAAAAGCCCCCTGCGTCATGAGCATGTGCAAAATGCTGGATTTCTTGAGCTTTCTTTATCCACCAGGTGTTCTTAAGTTCTCTAGTTATTCTCTGGACCTCAGCCTTTGCAATGGCGTAGATTTTTTTCTTAGCAGCACAGTTGATGTCTTTTTGCCATATTTGGAAGGCTTTTCTTATCAATAATATGTTCGGTCTCCTTATCATTCTCATCAAACCAGTCCTGATGTTTCTTAGTTTGGTATCTGATAGTTTGTTCACAGGCTGCAATAATGGAAGTCTTCAGTTTATTCTAGTGTTCCTCGACATTTTCAGGGGTTTCCATAGGTAGATGTTCCTTGAGGGTTGTTTGAAAGCAGGCTCGGTTAATAGGGTCTTGAAGGGCTTGGGTGTTCATTTTACACCTTGGTTTTCTTCCTTGGACCCTACATTGAGGGACAGTCTTAATGGCCATCGTGGAACGAATTAATCGGTGGTCTGTCCAGCAGTCATCAGCACTCATCATGGCTCTAGTGAGGAGTACATTGCAGCGATCACTGGCACGGACAATTACATAATCTAGAAGATGCCAGTGCTTTGACCGAGGGTGCTTCCATGATATTTTAAATTTATTTTTCTGATGAAAAAGTGTGTTGGTAATGACAAGATTATGCTCTGCACATTTAGTCAGAAGGAGAATTCCATTCTGGTTGCTATTGCTGACTCCTTCTTTCCCAATGGTCCCTGGCCACAAATCAAAATCACACCCAACTCTTGCATTGAAATCGCCCGGGAGGATGATTTTATCCTCCTTAGGTATCTCTGATAAGATGGTGTCCAATTGGGAGTAAAAAAATTATTTGATGTCTTCATCAGCATCTAATGTTGGTGCATAGGCACTTAGAATAGTTGCCTGCTGGCTTTTGGCGAGTTTTATTTGGAGGGTTGAGAGTTGTTTGTTAATGCCAGTAGGGACTTCTGACAAGAGCTTCATGAGATCATTTTTAATAGCAAAGCCTACTCCATGTATTCGTCGTTCTTGTTCAGGCAGTCCTTTCCAGAAGAAGGTGTAACCTCCTTTTTCTTCCTTCAGTTGTCCCTCTCCTGCCCTTCGAGTTCTTGGAGTGCTGCTATGTCAATGTTAAAACATCTCAGGTCCCTTGCAATGCTGGCAGTCCTGCGTTCAGGGTGTTCACTATCTGTATTGTCCAGCAGTGTCTGTATATTCCATGTTCCAAAGTTCATTTGTCTTTTGCGACCGCTAAATGGTGACTCTACTGGACGCAGTAATCCAGTCAGGGAGAAGATGAGGCAGACTATGTTTAGGGCACCTTTTCTAGCCCCCTCCCCATACGAGGTGAGCGAGTGGATCCTGAATAGGACTGCTCAGTCGTGGATACAGCTGCCAAACTACTCAACTGCCTCAGTCCTTGAGTCAGGACAACTAAATCTGTATCCATCGCTCATGTGCTAGGGGCTTCCCTAGGGGCTTCCGGATTTCACAGTCCTGCCTCCATTGCCATTCGCCAATCGCCATGGGACTTTTGGTTGTTTGGGTTTAGATTGGAAGACGCCTGTGTGTGAATTTGTTTTATGTGTGGAGAGCAGCGCACAATGATCAATGCAGTCTTCACAGAAAAGGCTCCAATCCAATGGCATGAATATCATTACAATTGGTGGTCCTTTATCTGCTGCAGCCTTCATCCACCTTCTCAGCCGTTGTAACTAGGGATGGACGAAAGTCCCTTACCTGGTCCCGCAGGTTTTTTTGGGGGGGGGAGGCGCTCCGGTTCCCCCCCCGAAATTCTTGGCGGGTGGGGAGGCGCCCCATCCCTCCCCGCCGAAATTCTGGCCGGGGGGGAGCGCCCCGTCTCTCCGGCCGCGAAACAAAAAAGTAAAGTGTAAAAAAAAAACGTGATAGGCTACGTAAAGATTTACGTAGCCTATCACGGCTAGATTTTCAAAGTCAGCCGTGATAGGCTACGTAAATCTTTACGTAGCCTATCACGGCTGACTTTGGGGAAAAAAAAAAGTGTGTACACAAATGGTGGCGCCCATGGGCGCCGCCATTTGCATTCTTTATTTGGGCACGGGTAGTCTACGTAAAGATTTACGTAGACTACGGCGAAAATAAGGGCAATTTGCGTTTAGGGATGTACAAAAGTCACTTACCTGGTCTTGCAGCTTGCTTCGTGGTGGGGGGGAGGCGCTTTGCTTCTCCCCCCGAAGTTCAAGCCGGGGGGGGAGGCTTCCCGCCTCGCCCGGCCGAAATTCAGGCCAGGGAGAAGCGCCCCGTCTCCCCGGCCGCGAACCTCAAAAGAAAAGTAAAAAAAAAAAAAAAAAGCCCCATGATAGGCTACGTAATGATTTACGTAGCCTATCACGGCTAGATCTGCAAAGTCAGCCGTGATAGGCTTCGTTAATCGTCATGTAGCCTATCACGGGTGACTTAAAAAAAAAAAGTGCATACGCAAATGGCGGCTCCCATAGGGAGCCGCCATTTGCGTTCCTTATTTGGTCCCTGTAGTCTACGTAAAGATTTACGTAGACTATGGCAAAAATAAGGGCAACGCTATTTGCGTTGCCCTTATTTTCGCCGTAGTCTACGTAAATCTTTACGTAGACTACAGGGACCAAATAAGGAATGCGAATGGCGGCTCCCTATGGGGGCCGCCATTAGCGTACATGCTTTTTTTTTTTTTTTAAGTCACCTGTGATAGGCTACATGATGATTAACGTAGCCTATCACGGCTGACTTTGCAAATCTAGCCGTGATAGGCTACGTTAATCGTTACGTAGCCTATCACAGGGGTGTTGTTGTTTTTTTACTTTTCTTGTAATGGCAGCGGCGGCAGCTGGTCAAAAGACCGGCTGCCGTCCCCGCCCCTGACTAAGACCTGCTGAACCGCCGCTGGGACCCGCCGCCGGGACTCGCTGCCGGGAGCGACATTCGTGAAAGGTAAGTCCCACCCCGGGGGGGGGGGAGCGGGGAGAATTTCTCCCTATTTGCATCCCTGCAGTCAGCCGTGATAGGCTACGTAAATGTTTACGTAGCCTATCACGGCTGATTTAAAAGAAAAAAGCAACAACGCATGTATGCAAATGGCGGCGCCCATGGGTGCCGCCATTTGTGTACGCACATGTTTTTTTTTTCTTTTAAATCAGCCGTGATAGGCTACATAAACATTTACGTAGCCTATCACGGTGTTTTTTAAAAAATCTAGCCGTGATAGGCTACGTAAATCTTTACGTAGCCTATCACGTGTTTTTTTGTTTTAACTGGAAATGGCGGCGGCGGCTGGTCAGAAGACCAGCCACCGCCGCCGAACCACCGCCGGAGCCGCCGCCGCCAGGAAGATCCGCCCACGGTAAGTCCCGTCCCGGGGGGGGCAGGGGGGCAGACCGTTCCACCACCGATTTCGAGGGGCCGAATGCGCTGGCATTCGGCCTCCCCAAGATTCGTGGCGAAATTCTCTGACATCCCTATTCAAAACAGCAAAATGAATTGAGTTTACTCAGCTATAGCAAAGAGAAAATAATTTTCAGATGTCAGTGAACAAGCTGTGCTGATTGAACTGCAACCTCCATGATTAGAAATTTGCTTCGCTGCTACCTACGTTTTGCTATCCACCCTCTTTGCTTCATTTCAATCACTTTCTGTTGATTGCTGTAACCTCCATAGGTGATTCACAAAAGGTGGGTTGGGGACAATCATAGTTCAAAAGAGGCTTGGCGCATGGTCATACAGCTGATAGCAATGGTTTTTGGAGAGAAGGAGGCTAAGGGCGCAATCCTATGCATGTTTAGACAGAAGAAAGTCCTACAACTCCCAACATTCCCCAGCCAGCAGCTGGCCAAGGAATGCTGGGAATTGTAGGACTTTCTTCTGTCTAAACTTAGAATCATAGAATAGTAGGGTTGGAAGGGGCCTACAAGACCATCGAGTCCAACCCCCTGCTCAGTGCATATGATTGCACCCTAAAGGGAGGACAGAGGCACAGCAGGAAGGAAGACAATTTGTTCTGGATAGAGGGCCATGGATGGGGTTGCACTCCCTCTGAAAGACCAAGTTTGCAGCTTTTGGATACTCCTGGGCTCGGTGCTATCTGTGGAAGCAACAAGTGGCAGAGGTGACTAGGAGTACGTTATATCACCGGGGGGCCCTAATCTTTTTTGAGCATATTTGGAATTTTGAGAGTGTTATGGGCATTCTCACAAAATGGCTGCTATGGGGTGGGCCCTTGCCCATTCATAAAATGGCAGCCATGGTGGGCACAGCTGGTCACCAAACACTAATTTCCCAGAAGGCAAATGGGCGAGACTAAAAGAAAAGGAACTTGCCCAAAAATGTAGGTCCAAGACAGAGGTGGGGTCTGAGCTCTAAAACACAAAAACATAGTTTTGAATCCAAATAAAGATGGTGCTGGAAGGCTGCTCATCACTTTGCAGAATGCCAGCCTCCCAGTTAAAAATACTAATTAAGAAATCTTAAGAAACAGAATAAAAACCAAGAGGGGCAGGGCACTTGGCAGGTACCAAGAGTGGTGTCTGTGGGCACATTAGCACCGTGGACACCACATTGGAGACCCCAGACTTAGGTGATTCATCAGCTGTGGCCCTATCTGGATGGAGCAGATCTTTCCTTCAATTACTTAGACTCACTGTTGCTCTTTAAGTGGGGCTAAGAATGTTTTTATTTTTAATTGAGAGGGTATTTTATTTTTGTATTTGTCCTTAATGGCCCTGTTTTTAGATCTTGTCTGGCTGAAATAGAATGAAAGGCAATGGTCTGCTTTTTCTTGTTTTTCAGCACATCATTGCTGCGTTGTTATTCTTTCTAAAATTATTATATGTTTTAAATTGATTTTATTATATGTTGTATGCTGCCTTCAGAAAAT
Source organism: Heloderma suspectum (assembly GCF_057233095.1). Lineage (NCBI taxonomy): Eukaryota > Metazoa > Chordata > Lepidosauria > Squamata > Helodermatidae > Heloderma > Heloderma suspectum. Next base: position 29,177,409 of record NC_139460.1, on the reverse strand, counting down.
ATTGCACTTTGAAAGGCACCTAATATATTTAATAAATAAATTAAAAAAATGAAATTAAGAGATTTCACTTCTGGGTCAGAGAATGAGGTTTAGATAGAAGGAGAAGGTGAACTAAAAGCTCTCTAAATTTGGGACTCAATGTCTTTTGAAAGCACTGATTGAGATAATTAAATGCTTTTGTTAAGGAGGCCATCTTCATCATTTACTGAAGCAATAATGCAAAACAATAACATCAAGATACATTAAAGATAATAATCCAAGAAGAAAAACCAATGGGTTGGATCCAGATATCCATCTGCAGAATAGGTTGGGTGGAAGCTGGTTTTCTTACCTGTCTTTTTCCTGCCAACCTCCAGAGCTCCCCCAAAATGTTTCCTTGAGGATCAAGGGGCCCTGCTCAGTGGAGTAGGCTGTGCCATGAGAGGAAGAGGGAGATCATGGATAATTGGGCAGAGGAACTTTTGGTTCCACTCACAATCTCACCCTTGAGCTTCCCCCTCAGCCCCTTGTACCACAGCCTACTCTACTCCGCAAGAACTAAGGTGGCCACTTGTGAATCGCCCCCCAAAAGAGGACATGCATCACAAATGAAGAGGTCACTGGTTTACACAAACTGTTCATATGCTAATTTGCTAATACAAATTTAGAAATGGTTATTATAATTTAAATAGAAAAACAGTACATCTCACCATAGTGTGCAAGACTGTGACCAGGTGATCTTTGTGCCTTGCTCAGTGCTGCTTGAAGGGCAACTTCGAGGCCCAGATCTTCCTTCTGATGGTTCTTTATCCTTAAACTGGATTTGGACTGGACAGCCCTTCAAATAGGGGATGCCTTCAAATCAGAGGACAGTCCTCTGGCAGCACTTCAAATAGAGGACTATCTTCTGTTAAAGAGTACACATGGACACCCTAGCAGGGACTCTGACCTTCAAGGGAGGGTTTGGGGATGGGGGCTCTGGTGGCTAGTGGGGACAGGAGGGGCAAGAAATTCAGCTTCTCTCCATCCCCTTCCATTGGCAGATATGTGGATCCAGTGCATAGATTTTAATTTTTTTAATTGTCATCATTGCACTTAAAAATAAATAAAAATAAATAATTTTTGTTTTATATTCTTGCTTTTTTAAAAATATGTTTTGAGCTGCCTTGAGCATTTTTTTTAATAGAAAGGCAGGATATAGATGTTTTGAATAAATAAATATCAAATCAAGCCAGAATACCTATTTCTACATCAGTCATAGCAATTAAGTTTCTAGTTTAATTAAAAGACCGCTGTTTACCATCGAAAACAAAACATTTCTAACAAAAATCCTAAAGCACCATTATTCATTGTCCACAAGGTGACAGCTATCTAATAGCAGTTTATATGTAAATGAAGAGATAAATAATTAAAATTCAAGACCCAGAGGGATCACCATCTGTCTTATCTATTGTTTCAACTTTTATCAACTCATCCAAAACACTTACCTCTGTCAGGGAACAAACTCCATAGTTAAGAGAAAATATGGCACATTGGTCCTGTAGCACATCATAATAGTATTCTATGAAACATATGGCTTGTTTTCTCACGTATTCTTAAAAATGGTTCTAGACAAGCAGTTTATTAATACAATGAAACAAAAGTTCAATGCAAAAAACAATTCCGGGTCTTTTGTTGTTTTGCTAATCAGATGACTCAAGATCCCTAACAATGCAGAGCGGGCAGAAGGTACATCCCCAGATATCTGGGGCTTCAACTTCCAGAAGCCCCTGCCAGGATGGGTAGTAGTCAGGAATGCCGGGAGGTGCAGTGCATCCTGGAAAGCTTGGCCTTGCATTCTGCTTTTACCTCATCTATCCTGTCTCTTTTACCTCAATCCATCTGGTTCAGCCTTCCATTTGTTCTTCTTCTACAGCTAAGTATTTGATCCTTTGAGTTTACTAGCTGTTGGCTGTTAAAGAGTCCTATGCAGGCATTCACATGCTCGTGTGTAGGGCAAAAGTAGGGAGGGGAATGTGGGTATGCAGAGGTAAACCTCACCCCAATGTCCCCGCACACCTGTGTATCAGTTAGACCTTTGCGTGTTGAGTGTGAAGGTTTGAAAAGGGTCTGTAAACACATTCAGCTAAACGCGCTTCTATAACTTCCACGATTGTGCCTTATCAGGGTTTCCGATCACAGGAGCTCTTTATGCCTTTTCAGCTGAACACATTTACAGTGCCCTTTTCAGACCTTTATGCTGAACACAGAGGGTAGTATCCATCCAGTGGTAGTCCTACACAGATTAGACCCATTGAAGTGAATGGGCCTAATCTAAGTACCATTGGATACTGCCCAGAGCTCCCACGATTGGAAACCCTGCTAAGGCACTACGCACAAGCCGTCGTACAACTGCACAGCCAGCAACTAGTAAGCTCAGAGGATCAAATACTTAGCTGCAGAAGAAGAACAAATGGAAGGTTGAATCAGATTGTCTGAGGGAAAAGATGGGATAGATGAAGTAAAAGGGCAATGCAAGACCAAGCCTTCCAGGATGCAGCTCAGAATGGTGGCCCACAAGGCCAGAGGAAGGAAGGCTTTCATTCTTCTGAGGAAAATTGGCCTGAGTAGGAATATAAATTCTACCTAGGAACAACCTACCAAAGCATGGTAAATGATCAATTGCAGACAGATCTAAAGAAGAAAAATTAAAGCAGTTCTAAATGCAAAGGCTAGGGGACAATATAACAAGTAACATAACGCCCAGTTGAGTGCAGAACACACACACAAAACACATTATTTTGCAATTCCAGACAGGCAGAAAAAATTAGGGATGTATTGCCACCACAGCTGGTGAACTATGTTTGGCATGGTGGGTCGTATTCTGCAAACTTCTTATAGAGGAACATTGTTTGGCCATAGATGTGAAGATCTCAACATTTCAGAAAACTGGAAGCTCATAAAATAGAAGTGATACTTATTTCTTATTTCCTTATAGCTTTTCCATGGGGTATTTCTCCAGGGCTTTCAGTTGATAGAAGACCTCATTGGGTTCTGCCATGTTGTGTATTTAGGTTTGAGATAACAGTAATACACATGAATGGACATGTGAATGGACACCAGGCCCTTCCTAAGGTTCACCACCACCCTCCTCTTCATCCATAAGGATGCGTGGGGACCGCTTTTCTATATAAGCCAGCTCATCTCAAATGACATAAAACGGGTATGGAGAATTTAACCATGTCACCTTTGGTCAGTAGATTTGCATTTCCTATCATCACATCCTCCTCCATTTACAGCAGCCCATATTTATATTTCAGCAACATTGAACTGGATGTTCTCCAGCATAAATAAGGGAATATTCTGACATATTTCTCCAAGTGGTAAAATGTTTTATCTGTCTTTTCTTTCTACAGAGCCAGCTGGAAGCCTGACAGTAACCAGAGTATTAAAATGCATGTCCTGACCACAAATATGCCTAGGCTAATGCCCTTCAGAGAGCCATGGTTTTCTTGTCACTAGGCCAGACTCGCACACTTATGTATGCTGAGTAGTATTTTCTTCTGCAACTAGGGCTTCTGGCATCAGCAAGAGTCACATTTGAAACAGATATATTTGCCACTTTGCGGCATTCTGACACCCCCTAGCACAGCCTTCCCCAAACTGGTTCTCTCCAGATGTCTTTGACTACAACTCCTAGCATCCCCCCCAGCTAGCCGTGCTGCTGTAGTCCAACACATATAGAAGGTACCAGCTTGGGGAAGGCTGCTTTGGCATGACAAAAAACAACAACCACCTAGGGCAGGGCTATCTGACAGGACAAGGCTTGATTCTCAGTGGCTGTGGTTGGGAATTAGTTTTAGGTCCCACCCCAATGATATCCCCAAAGGCACTTTTTTATTTTCTGCTACTTAGGTCAATGATTGACATTTGCTTCTGTATGTTGGAGGCGGGGCGGGGGGCGGGAGAGATAAAGGAATGATAAAGGCCATTTGTATGTGAGGCATTTATTGTGCGCTCATGATTGGCCACTCACAGAACTTTGCGGGTCCATTACATGACGTTGTCAGCATCCAGGGCCCCTCCCATGCAATCCCCGGCATAAAATGTCACAATTTAAACCTCTTTTAATGGGGTTTGAATAAACCACACAATGTACTGCTATTTTTCAGCCATTCGATGGCACTGTTTTTCATTCAGTGATATGGGGGCTGCTGAGGAAGGACGTTTGGTTGCGTTCACCATATAAAGGGCCAAATGTCAATGCGCCACTGAAAAAGAAGTAAAATGCTCCATGGGGCTCCCAGTTTTTTCTTTAATGTAGAGGAGCTGAAAGGTCAACTTGTGGTGGAGACAAAACTCATTTTCTGTGCCTGACATTAGTATCACTAGGATCATGTAGGCCAGGGGTAGATGACCTTTTTGGACTCGTGGGCACATTTGACAAGTTGAAAAACTGTCCTGGGCACCGCCACAAAATGGCTGTCATGGGCGGTATGGCTAGTCACAAAGGACAAGTAACCTGCCCAAATGATCGAGTACAAGGCACAGGTGGGGCCTAAGCCCCAATACACTAAACAAGTGTTGCTCCCGGCTGGCTCTCCCAGCCTCTGTTGGCTTCCCCAACCCTGCAGCTGGCTTAGCACTGCCCTTCTTAGCCCCTCACCCCTGCCCCTGGTTACTTGACAAAAGTGACAGGAGTCCCTTTTTCTTTTTCTCCTTCTTTTTCTTGGTGGCTGGACATGCTGCACAGGAAAGCATAAGCCTGCAGCCACACTCCCACCTTCATTTCCCCCATTTTCTGTAGCTACCCTCTACTGTTCTATGAAGGGGTTGGACTCGATAGTCTTATAGGCCCCTTCCAAACCTACTGTTCTATGATTCTGTGATAAGCATGTCTCTGAGCCCCATGTGTGGACCAGAGCCACTAATAGGAAATGAAAATGGCACAAGCTGGAGGCCCTCACTTTGCTTTGAAGCAATCCCAAGTGCCATTAAGAAAATTTGTTAATTCAAACAAAAGTGGGAGTGGTCAGGCACCTTGGCTAGTGTCAAGAAAGGTGTCTGAAGGCACAGTGGTGCTCACAGGCACCATGTTGTCTACCTATGTCCAAGAAACAGACTACAAGGTGGGTCTGTACAGATGAAGGGGCAGGGCTATGCAGATAGTAGCAAAACCATTTCTCAGGAACGGGGGTCACAGAGGTCACCGGGCACACAAGGAGCACGTTTACCCCACTGTTGTCCCTGAATGTGTCCTTTAACTTTCTCCCATGCTGTTGTTCCTGTGAGGAAGGCAAAACACTGTGTTTGGGGACCCTGAGGCAAAACCTGCCATCCAGCCCTGACTCTGGCTGGCCTGGCCTATATTAAAAAGGGACTTGGAGGGACATCCAGTGAATCTCAAGCTCTTCCTCCAAATGCACCTCACTCATCATAACAATGGGCATTTTGATGGCAATACTACAATATCGGAGGCACAGTTACAGACTTTGAGAACAATCCTAAGTGACATGGAATCACATGAGTTCTGATTTCTGTGAATCCGACCCACAGATTTTGCGGTGGACCGGCTTTTTCCAAGTCGTTTTTACTTTCCAAATTTAGTCCTAGAAAAATACGTAAAATGTTTTACGTAAAAACACCAGCCAAAAATGCACATTTCCCCCACAGGCTCAAGCATTAAAATGTGCATGGGGGGAGGGATGTGCGCAGTTTTGCAAATGCGAATTTGTGCAAATTCGGGAAATTGGAAAAAATCTAATTCTGCCAATAAGCTGGGAGAGCCAGCCGGGAGCAACGCTTGTTTAGTGTATTGGGGCTTAGGCCCCACCTGTGCCTTGTACTTGATCGTTTGGGCAGGTTACTTGTCCTTTGTGACTAGCCATACCGCCCATGACAGCCATTTTGTGGTGGTGCCCAAGACAGCTTTTCAATTTGTCAAATGTGCCCACGAGTCCAAAAAGGTCATCTACCCCTGGCCTACATGATCCCAGTGATACTTAATGTCAGGCACAGAAAGATGATGGAACAAAAGGCACCTGGCAATCCACAAAATGCTGATGGAACAGATTTTATAAAATCCATACATCCCTAGGGGTGGACAAAGTAGCCAATCATCTGCCACTTCCAAAGCCCTGCCAGAAGAGGGGCGCTTTATTGAGCCTTTTAGCCCAGCAGATCTCAGGGGGGGTGTACATCCCCCCCATTGAAGGCTGGCTTAGCTGAGTAGCCAGATCTTGGGGCGTCGTGGTGATGCAGAGGCGCTTTGGATCCAGAATTGCACCTGCTTTGGCACCTACTGTGAGTGGGAACTGTTCACAGGTGTAACTGGGTCTTCTGGGCAGATGTCCCTGACACCCTCCCAGCAGAGCTCCTCTCTGACAGTGGATGGGCTTGTCTGCCCTATCCTAACCCCCACCAGTGAGCAGATCTGGGAGTTAGGATTGGTCTGTCTCAGTAAATAGATTTATCTACAGCAGCCTTCCCCAACCTGGTGCCCTGCAACTGCATTGGACTACAACTCCCATAATGCTCCAGCCAGCTGAGCTCAGCATGTCAAGCACAAGGTTTGCATGCTGAAGGTGCAGGTTTGAGTCCTTGGCATCTCCTCCTCAAAAGGGTTCTTGGCTTGGAGGGCAACAAAAAATATCTCAAAGTGAGATGATGGAGAGCTACAACCAGACTGAGCAAATGGTAGCAGACTAGATCAGCCCTCCTTATCCTGGTACCCTCTAGATGATTTGGAGTACAACTCTCATAACCCCAACCATTGGCCATGCTGGCTGAGGCTGATGGGATTTGTACTCCAAAGGCATCTGCAAGTCACCAAGTTGGGAAAGACTGGTCTAGGCATTGCAGTGAAGGCTGCTTAATACGTTGTTTTTTTCTCTTTCTTTGCATCTAAAAAACAGTTTTTATTTTCTGCATCTAAAACAAATGGGGGGGAGTATATGACAAATGGTGTAATGACTTGCCCAACTTATCATTGCCAATTATTGTTAAGACCTAGCTAATCTACTTGAACTTCAGAAGGCTGGTCGGCATTGCAGTTTGGAAACCATAGGTCTGTGTTGACCCCGCCCCCTCTCTCACTCTCTCACTCTCTCTCTGTCTCCCCACCCCCACCCCCAGGCTTCTCAAAAAGGAAGAGAATTTTATCTTCATTCCTCGATCCCGTGAAGAGCTTCCAGACAACTTTCCAAAGGAAATCCCGGGGATTTGTTATTTCCTGGAGGTCAGAACTGGTCAGAAGCAGCCAAAGTCCTCCGTCACCTCTGCCAGAGTGAGAAAGATTTCCTACAACATTGGCACCATGTTCCTGCGGGAAACAAGCCTATGAGGCCCACTGCAGATCAAAAACTCATCAAAAAAGCACAAGCCCAGAACTGGGTCATGACAGGAGAGAGGAGTTTCTTTCTGTTTCACTGCATTGTTCCAAGCAAGCAGTAAAAGCTCCGTGAAATGTCAGGCAATAATTCTTTTTAAAGGTGGGTGACTGCTGTCAGTAAACAAACTGGAAAGTGGCAAGGGAGGGAGCAGGGATTTTTTTTTAAACAATCTAATTAAACAAAATACTTCTCTGGTGCCAGAGCTTCTGTTGGTCATCAGTGTCAAAGTGGTGGTAAAAAACATGGAATCCAAATTGAGTTGCTGTTGATGGGGGGCATGTTCGACTATGCTAGGCATGTGCAACGTGTGGTTTTCCAAATGATACTGGTCTCCAACCCCAACCAGAATGAACTAGGGCTGATTGGAGTTGTAGTCCAAAAACATCTGGAGGGGCACATGTTGCACAGCAGTGCACTACGCACTGGGTCTCCTGTACAAGGTCCACTGAAATGAATAGAGTGTTTGATGGATTGCTTTGTTCTGTTCAGAAATGGGTGGGTGGTTCTTCTTTTGAAGGCATAGTATCTCTGCTACTGCTTTAAACATCCTCCATTCATGTCAACAGAATTGGGGTCGGTCCCATTCACATGCACCTTTGTGAACCGCCTAGAGAGTAGTTTGTGAATCGCCCAGACAACTTTGGCTATTGGGCAGTATAGAAATGAAATAAATTTTTAAAAAATAAAATAAATGCACCTGTAAAATGCATGTAAAAGTCTCAGCAGCCGTACTTGGTGGATCACGCTCTAGATTTGCACCAGCTAAGCAGACAATTCATATTATGATGCATTCCTGCATTTAAAAGTGTTAAGGGTAAGGATGCCTCTGGGTTGTTGTTTAAAAAACAACAATACTTCATACAAATACTGTAGAAATCATTTATAATCTTCCTGGCAGGAGGAATTGTAAGTCAGTATATAATATCAAACGGATTTTACCTATTTTGTATACATTTCATTTTCTGGACAATATTCCATGTGCTGTAACAAATGTGAGGTTAGCCCACTACTGTATATTTGATGTCATCTGACTCTCAAAGATGATGATGATGACTGAAATGATATGAGATGCCATTTTGTTGGGGGTTTGCAAGAACTACATTTTGGGTTTTTTGGGTTTTTTTCTGATGTTTATGTCTTGCATATCTTAAACCGATGTTCGATATTTGTCGCACTAGCAGTATACGTCCTGGGATCAGAACAATGCAAGCAGAGCAGTAATGGTATGTTGCAGGATGTGGAATGTCCCAAGGCGCTGGAGTTTATGTTTGACCTGAATTCTCAGTTAATCTTGGTAGAGCTCTAGCCATCTTACCTGTTCATGAGCTGTATCAAGAGCCTTTTTAGATATGCTTGCAAAGTAACAGCCCTTTGTAGATAAGGAAACACACCTAAAAGTAGGTGGTTCAACTTCATGGCCTCATTGTGGTCTGAACTTCTCCCATGCTGTCCTGTGTGTAAGATTACCCATTTGTACTGTCCATCAGTCTATCCAGTATTTCAGTATTCACGGTTACTAACATGAATTAGAATCTCCAGTTATGAGTGTTGTTAGATTTAGAGAGGGCTTAGAAGAAAGGGTGAAAAGTAATAAATGTATTGGGCAGTATCCTACTGTGCTTGTGCACCAGCGGGTGCAACCGCTTGTGCAACAAGGAATCATTGGTTCTAAAAGCAACCCAGAATGAGCAGAAACATTTGTTTCCAGAATGGAGCAGGTCAGCGGAGCTTGCAGAAGGGAGTTCTGCTGACCTGTCCCAATCCATAAATGAGTGTTTCTGCTAGTTTCCACGGTTACTTTTAGAACTGATAATTCCCTGTTACACTAGCAGTAGCTCCCACCTGCACAATCAGCGGGACTGCAGCAGCCCTGTTGGATACTGCCCATCCATACATACTCATCATTACTTCACAGCTTATCCAGATTAAGTATTGCATTTTAGAAGTATCCCATAAAAATAAATTTCACACTCTGGAACTTCAAAATTCTGGTGTCAAATGTCAGAAATATGGATGATTTTTAAACTTTGCAGAGTTTTGCTTCACCTCTGCCTTTTATCACAACCTAGCTATCCCACTAGTCACTACAGCTCAGTGGTACAAGGTTTTAAAGACTAATTAGTCCACATATTGAGTGATCTTGAGTATGTGCAGCTGAAAAGGGATAAGCTATGCTTGACTAGTACCGTCAGTATGATGTCTCTAGAATAAACAGTTTGAGGACTGTCATCTAGGTATTGCTTTGATCAGCAGGAAACTTCATTTGGATATGTAGATAATTTCATGTCCATTTCTCATGCAGAATAATTCAGTGAGAGGTTTTTATTTTAAATATTGCAGTATTCGTCTTGACACATACTGTAGAATCATAGAATAGTAGGGGTGGAAGGGGTCTATAAGACCATCGAGTCCAAGGCCATCAAGCACCGAAGTGCTACATCATGTAGCACTTTGAAGCATTTTACTATGTTCTGTATTAGCAACATGTCATACTTTTCTGTCCTGCCAAAGCAAACCACAATATGTTCTGAAGAACATAATGCCATATGTGTGAGATAGTTGTTGAGTTGTATGGCTGTTCAGAACTCAAAATCTGAACTTGAGGTCAGAGCCTTACGTAGTGACAAATTCCAGAGGAGTTGCCCTGTTAGTCTGTTGCAGCAAAAACAACAGCGTCTTGTGGCACCTTAAAGACTATCAGATTTATTGTGGCATATGCTTTTGTAATAAATAAAAAGCCATGCAAAGGATAGCACTAGGATTGTGACATTTCCAGGCAGAAGCCAAATGTAAAAAAGATGAGAACAGAGTTAAATTTGGGCTCTGCATAGATTCTGCATCCTTTGCATTTCATGACCTTTTTGATGCACTGTTTACATTTTTTCCTCCAAACCTACATACGTGTGTGTGTGTGTTTATGTATAGGTGTATGAATATATGTACACACACACGCACATACCAACAAAACAGAACACTTCATTCATCCAACAAAGTGGTCTCTAGTTAGTTCATGAAAGCCAATACCAGAATAAATCTTGTTAGTCTCTAAGGTGCTGCAAGAGTTTTGGCTAGCTTGCATAGTATAATTCAACACAATTCCAATGGAAACTTGATGATTTATGCCTGGAGTGATTCTTGATACCTGAAGGTGAAACATAGAAGCATATTGTATTTCTCTGTATTGTGTCCCTAGAGCTTTCTTGACAGCTAAGAGATGGCTGGCAAATCGCTTCTGCAATAGTACCTACAGTTGAATGCTAATTTGAAGCTGAACACTGCCCGTTGTCTTACAGATGAGGACTCAGGCTCATATTTGTATAGCAGTTCTGATGTTAAAAAACTGAACAGGAATTTAAGCTGAAGTCAAAGGTGGGAGGTAGGAGGATGCCCTTCACTGCAAAGAGTGTGGAAGTTCTGCGAATAAGGTTTCATCTCCGCAGTCATGCATATGGAAAAGTTCTCAAAGAGTGAGATGCAGACGGGAGAAACACAGCCTTCACTCAGGTCCCTCCTTCCCATTTTGATTAGTCCGGGTCACACTATGCTTTGGTCCAGCAGGAAAGGTGCCAATTCATCCTCACCCTTTCTCCACAATATAGGACAACCTGTCATAATGATTAGCAGTGCAGGAAAGGGTAACATATATATTGCAAACTTGAGATCCCTTAACAAATATTGTGACTCTTAGTTCAAAGTGAAAATGTTTGAAAAAGTTGTAGTCTTGATTTTGGGAGCTTCAGTTTGCCCAAATTTCCACAATCCTTAATAATAGGATTAATAAGGTCATTTTAGAAGGTCTCTTTTAGAAAACTATGGCCACCAGACAAAGGGCTCTTTCATGCCAAAATCATGTTGGTGGACTCAGTTGTCAGTCAGTGTTATTCCTAACACCACACGTACTGGTGAATGAATACTAGAGTTCTTCAGAAGTATGTTTGGAAATAAAAGGGGAAGCAGTACAGATTATGCCCTGCAAATCTGAAGCATATTATAGGTGGAAGCAGTTTCCCCATGTGTGCTACAGTGTCATTTTTTTTTTTCAGAAAAAGATAACTTGGATCTGAGCTGAGGACGTATTTGAAATTATAGGTTCTTAATTGCTCTCCACTATGTAAAAGGACAAAACTAGCCATGCTGCCTTGAATATTCATAGGTGTAAGCTGTGTTTTCATATCGTGCTATGCAAGGCAGAGCATGCTATATATTCAAGCCTATGCCTTTTCCATACATTGTAGCTTCATAAGGGATTCTCAAGTGAACATCCATTTTTTAATTTCATCCTTAGCATAGCAGCCCTGATAAGTCTGTGTATTGCTAACTTCTCCAGCCATATGCAGGTTAGTAGCATGTAGATATTGTTTTGTGGGCATCTTGCACTACATTAGTGTCTGTAAACCAGAGTTGTCATGGAGACAACTTTGCAGTGAAATTGCTTCATTTAGATTTTAAATTATTAAATTTGTTTCTCCTTATCTAGCTTCTGGCCTCCTAACACACACACGGAGTCCCAACAATGAAACTAATTATGATCATGGAAATCACTGGGATGGTGGGAGCAAAATCCACCAAGCATTACTGCTCTACAACCTCCATTTATTGCAGTAGGATTTGCATGGGCCTTCTGTACAGCCCTGGTTATAATTAAGGGATGTTGCATGGCAACATGGCTTGGTGAATTGTCCCCATTGTTTATGGACAGGTAGAGAGACTAGGAATACTAATTCATTTGAACAATAGTGTCCAGAAGGTAGGAGTGATGGTCCTGAGTGAAAATGCAGAACCGCCATTTAGGTGTCATCTCAAGCAGCTAATTTATAGTAAGAAATGGATTTATAATCACAGAGATCAATGCAAAATCTAAACCATTGGTGTCAGCATCTCCATGGAGATAATGACTGTGTTTGCAAATAAATCAACTCTCTCTCAAAAGAAAGAATAGCTTCCCACAAAGAGCCTACAGACCATGCTTTAAAAAAAAAAAAAAACACGTTCAGAGGTGATACCTCCTAAATATCCGTTTTCTGTGTTATGTGCTTCCATATTATGACAGCTAAAGTTCCTTTGGGGCATATTTCTCTAACTCATTGTGTGAGAAAAGCTTGGGTGTATTGTTAGGGTTATGGGGGGTGGGGTGTTATACTGTCCCAATTACCAAATTGTTTCATACCTTGAGGAGAACGGCATGGACATTTCCCATCAAGTCAAGAATTAATGTTGCTTTGTATCTTTAGCTAAACAGATGCTGGGAACCATATGGAGCACATTTTGTCAGGAGGAGCACTTGAGATTCAACATAGTCATGTGATTTCCTAAATGTTGGAAGATCGAGTAGGTTTGGAGATGTTCAGCAGGCAGTGCTTTGCAAAACATATCAAACAAAAGCAAGGCAACGTATTAAAATATAAATGAATGGAAGATGACTATCCAAATGAGAAACATGCTGAGGAGTTAGCTTTTGGGGACAATTTGGTTTTTAGTAGCTTTTGGTGGCACACCATCCTGGGTTTGAATTTCAGGTTCATTAATCCTGCCTCTGGTGCATGTGGTTGGACTAGATGGCTGTTGGATCTCTTCCATCTGCTTGATTCTATGAGCTTACTTGGGAGTTGGCTGGGTACTCAAAATTAAGATTTGTGCTTTGTAAAACAAAAGCTTTGAATGTCTTGCAGCATAATAGTGTGACCTGCGTCACCTTTCGGTCATATGTGACAATAATACCATAAGATTTCCATGTTCCCAGTATAATTGCAAGGGGTGTGTTTCTATAGCATGTGCTATACAATCCATTATCTTAATTCAGGCCACAGGTGATAGAATTTAACTTCTTGATGAATTGATAAGTTTCTTGATGAAACTGTTGAATTACAACTTATCAAGTTCAATTCTATCACCTGTAGCCTGAATCAAGATACCAGGTTTGTGTCCCATGTATGAATTTGCTTATCTCTGCCAGAATATTTGTGTTATTATCAACACTGATTTGTGAATGGTCACTGTGGTTATTTTACAGTCATTTAAGGTTTAACATAATTGTCACAGTCTGACTTTTGTATTTCATTTCCCTCTGACCTCACTGCTTACAATCTCTCTCTTTCTCACTCATGCACACACCTTTGCGTGTACACCCAGAAACCTAGGAATAACTTAATGCATTTGATGAAGTGGACTCTTAGTCCATAAAAGTTTATGTCATTAATAAATCTGTTAGCCTTTAAGATGCCACAAGTCTGTCTTGTTTTTGCTGCAACAGATGAACATGGCTATCCCTCTGGAAATTGTTAAAATGGAAGGCACAAGATTTATTACATACACCACCATCCCTTTTTATCCAACCTATGCTGTTACGGAACACAGTCCAGCAAAAGTTGGTTGTGACTAAGGCTGCAGTCATGCACACTTACTTGGAAGAAAGTCCCATTGAGCTCAGTGGGAGTGACTTTTAAGTAAATGTTCATAGCATTAGACGGGATGTAAGTCCCATGGGCACCTGTGACATTTATATTAGTCCCATTCCATTGCTTTCAACGTGACTCACATGCCTACATTTTGCTGGCTTGTATCTTCTAACTTGACTGTATCTTCCATCTTCTGAACTATCTGTACCTGCCACATTCATATGTTACACTGGGGATGATCTACATTTAATTTTCAGTTCTATGTAAAATCTTAATTTACTTAAAATATTACTATGTTGCTCTTATCTGATGGTCTAAAAGGCTGCCACTGGAACCATAGTGACTGATACGCAAATAATACCCTACAAATCCCACACCAATGTGTGTCAAGATGTTCCAAACTGAGATGATGAGGGATGGGACATTTTTACAGTCCCTGGACACTCCAGTCTACATTGCCATGAATTGCAGGGTATTTGTGAAACGGTCCTTCTGTTATCCTGAAGAAAAGTTTCAATGTTCTTCACAACTGGTAGAAAACCAAAGGGTTTAATATCTCAAAGGTGAAGCACACACCCACCATCAGTCATATGTAACTGATAACTCTGCAGTAAACTGCTGATAGATTGCAGCAGAATCTCCTTTCTTGGAGATTTTCAAGAAATCACTGAAATCATTATCATCTTGGAATGCTTCATAAATAAGGCATTTTGTCTTGAAGCATGGATCCAAACTAAATCCACTGAGTACTTTTCAACTCTAATCTCCCCTACTGATTCACACCTCAACTGATATCCTCTCTTATTTCACAAAGGTCAATAGGGTTCAGGGACTGCCCTGGTTTCTATTTGTGCCAGTAATTAAACCATTTCAAGAATGGTCCATGGGCAGCATCTTCTCCAGATGGTGCCAGGATTGCCACCTGACATTTGTTGCAGGTAAAAGGTATAACACACTGCCAGAATCAAGGGAAGAAAATTAACACAGTGTTCCCATCTGCCACTGTCCATCTTAGGCTAGTGCCATTATTCCTGTCACTTCCAGATATGTCATACTCATTCACACATTTACAGATCATTCTTTAACCTCTCTAGGAATTTGTCATAATATATTGAGCTTACAGCAATGCAGCAAATCTGTCTTTAGAAGGCCAGTTCAATTAGTAAATAAGCTCCATTGTATTTAGCCATCATATTCTAGGTAAAGCAAATACCACTGAGACGGAAATAAAAGTGGAGAAATGAGTAAATGTAGCTCATTTAAAAATGGATAGTACTTCTAAGTAGGCATTTACAAATCAGTCTGTTTCTACCCCTTGTCACTTCTGTATGTGTTCACCCATTCATCCATTCCATTCTATCCCTTTTCTGCATTAATCTGCCATTTTAAAAAAATCCACAAAAATTGCATTTAAGTTTGTATGTTACTTTATATTTTCTCTCAAAATATGCATTTCTAAACACATATACTTTGAAAATACTCTTTTTAAAATGTATTTTGATGTGTTTTTGAACTGAGAACAGTGTCAGAACATTTCAGAAGTGCAAAAGCCAGTGGATAACTAAATCCTCTAGGATGTATGGATCAGTTCAGTTCATACTGGAATTCACAAAAACTGAATTCCTCAAGGACCCGTACTTCTAAGGATGCAAGTCATCATTGGTATCAGAAATGTGTTCTTCAACCATCATATAATCATTTAAATGCTCTGAGCCCACTGCCCTGAAGTCAAATATATTTCAGGGCTATATTATGCATGCTTTTATGTTACTTGAGGACACAGCTTTGAACAGCATCCACTGAAAACTATTGTGCCTGAAATGAGGTGAAGTGAGAGTTCTGTCCGCAGGATTGAAACTATGAGTAGTGATTTCCATCTGCAAGTCATCCCTTGGTATTGCAATTTGTGAATAACAATCATTCACTTTTAGGTGAAAACCTAGTAAGGATTTGTAGCCCATGGATGGAATTGAGTATGAACTATCACTCTGCATCCACCATTCACTTCAGTGGAGTTTGCATAATTCCCTTTCACTGCACTGGCAGCTTTCTAGAAGAGTACCATAAGCCACTGAAACCTGCCGTTTGGTATTTGTTCACTTTGCCTGTTCTAGCTACATCCTCCTCTAAGCCACATGTAGTCTGGTATTGTCTTGGCTTTCCTATGCCCTCCTTCTTTTCTGCATGTGGAACCCATGTGTTTCTTTCCCTTAAGTTTGTGCACTTAAGGCTAACATAACCAACCACAAGTAAAGCCACCAAAGTTGGTAAATATAGTAGTGCTGTATGGCTGACCTCTTCTGAAATCAGAAGATGGAGAAGGGGGAATATTTGGTGGAACGAACAGCTGCTGTGGCAGCCAGGAAAGGTTGTGCAAATGCTGCGGCAGCCAGGAAGTGAACACAGAAGAAGTAATGGGAAGAGAATGAAGAGCTTCTGGCTAGGCATATGTAGTAGACAATGGGTGGCCACCCTGTGACACATGCTGACACCTGGTGTAGTCCCTGCCCAGAGGTCTTACTCTTTTATATTGGGCTGTCACCCTAAGACAAAGATTTATATGGAGCCAGTTCATAAGAATGGGATCGATGTGCACCTTTCTTCCTCAACGTCACACGTCGGGTTGTTGTTGTTGTCGTTGTTCAGTCGTGAAGTCGTGTCTGACTCTTCGTGACCCCATGGACCATAGCACGCCAGGTCTTCCTGTCCTGCGCTCTCTCCCAGAGTGTGCTCAAGTCCATATTCATTGCATCCGTGATGCTATCTAGCCATCTCATCCTCTGCCATCCCCTTCTCCTTTTGCCTTCCATCTTTCCCAGCATCAGGGTCTTTTCCAGGGAGTTTTCTCTTCGCATTAGGTGGCCAAAATATTTGAGCTTCAGCTTCGGTATCTGTCCTTCCAATGAGCAGTCAGGGTTGGTTTCCTTTAGGATCGACTGATTTGACCTCCTTGCAGTCCAGGGGACTCGTAAGAGTCTTCTCCAGCACCACAGTTCGAAAGCATCGATTCTTCGGCGCTCAGCCTTCCTTATAGTCCAGCTCTCACAGCCATACGTTGCTACTGGGAAAACCATAGCTTTGATTAGACGGACCTTTGTCAGCAAGGTGATGTCTCTGCTTCTTACTATGCTGTCTAGGTTTGCCATAGCTTTCCTCCCAAGGAGCAAGCGTCTTTTAATTTCATGGCTACACTCACCGTCTGCGGTGATCTTGGAGCCCAAGAAAATAAAATCTGTCACTGCTTCCATTTCTTCCCCTTCTTGCCAGGAAGTGATGGGGCCAGATGCCATGATTTTAGTTTTTTTAATGTTGAGTTTCAAACCAGCTTTTGCACTCTCCACTTTCACCCTCAACAAGAGGCTCTTTAGATCCTCTTCGCTTTCTGCCATTAGGGTGGTATCGTCTGTGTATCGGAGGTTGTTGATAATTCTCCCGGCAATCTTAATTCCGACCTGTGATTCATCCAGCCCAGCGTTTCTCATGATGTACTCTGCATATAAATTAAATAAGCAGGACGACAATATACAGCCTTGTCATACTCCTTTCCCAATTTTGAACCAATCGGTTCCATCTTACTGTTGCCTCTTGACCCTCGTACAGGTTTCTCAGGAGACAGGTAAGGTGGTCTGGTACTCCCATCTCTTTAAGAATTTGCCACAGTTTGTTGTGATCCACACAATCAAAGGCTTTAGCATAGTCAATGAAGCAGAAATAGATGCTTTTCTGGAATTCTCTTGCTTTCTCCATGATCCAGCGAATGTTGGCGATTTGATCTCTAGTTCCTCTACCTCTTCGAAACCCCGCTTGTACTTCCGGTAGTTCTCGGTTCACATACTGCTGAAGCCTAGCTTGTAGGATTTTGAGCATCACCTTGCTGGCATGTGAAATGAGCGCAATTGTATGGTAGTTTGAACACTCTTTGGTATTGCCCTTCTTTGGAATTGGAATGTAAACTGACCTTTTCCAGTCTTGTGGCCACTGTTGAGTGGTCCAAATGTGTTGGCATATTGAGTGCAGCACTTTAACAGCATCATCTTTTAGGATCTTAAATAGCTCAGCTGGAATACTGTCATCTCCGGTAGCTTTGTTGTTAGTAATGCTTCCTAAGGCCCACTAGCACTTTGTAATTGTCAGCATCGGTGGAAGGGCATGTGGCGTGTCCATGCATAAGAAACAGTTCCATGGATGTGGTGATGCTCTGCCTTTAGCTTAGGTGGCTTTAAAAGGGAATGGTTAAACAAACAGATATGGCTGAAGTCTATCCAATGGCTATTAGCAATGATAGCCAAATGGAACATCCATATTCACAAGCAGCATGCTGCAGAATACTAGTTGCTGGGGGAAACAGCAAGAGTAGGCTGTTGCCTCCATGCTTTGCTTATGGGCTTTTGGAAAACAACTAGTTGGCAAATGTGGGAAACAGGATTCTGGCATAGATAGGTGTTTGGTTTGATCCAGCAGGGCTCTTGTTATGTTCTTATGGAACCGTGTGGCCCAAAGAACCTAAAACGGTTGCCACAAATAACCCCCAAATGGTTGATCTCCATGTTATCAACTTTGGCCCAATTCCGCTTTGAGGCAGCCTACTCAAACCTTTGCCAGCGATCATCTTTACCCCCTTGTTACTTAATCATATAACAGAAGAGGCTAACAAAGTGTGTAAACTCAAAAGAAGAAGAAGACAAAGAAGAACTGGAGAGAGCATTTTCCAGGAGCAAGCTGCAAATTGTATTTTCTGGCACTTACCCACTGGAACCTGATATTGTATGTGCATAGCATCTCACTGTGAATTCTGTGTGTGTGCTTAGAAGAATGATTTCCTGGCAATAATTTACCATTATGAAGCAATAAAAAAAAAGCCATGACCACATCGGTATGTGTAGATACATGTGATACATGTACCAAATTCTTTGTGCTTGTGGCAGTTTGCCAGTTCTAATTGGAAAACAGATATTAAACTGTATATAAGCAATAAAGCAGCAAGTCGTGGGACTAAAATTAGCCTCTCTAGCACATAAAGCAATAAGTGGCCCCCGAGATGGAGTAGTGGCTACAGAAAACACAGTAACGTTTATTCTATCTCAGCATCCATTTTGTGCGGATCTGGGCAAGTCATTATGCCTTCCTGTCCCCAGCATTCCACTTCAAAGTCTAATTTCCTAGGACACATTGCCTACAAGGGTATGAGTGAGAAGACATAACTATAAGAGATGACTGTGTCACATGAGCTATTGCTTAAAAACTTGGGACAACAACAGAGAGCTAGCTGTTGCTTTTGCTGAGGCTTGTGATTGGCATTTCTGTCCTGCAGTTTGAAATTATTTGTATTGAAATACTAGGAAGTCCTAGCTGTTAGTTTGTTGTCCAGGTGTATTGCAAAGCATCACTCAAAATTTAAATATATAACTAGGTAGGCATAAAACTGACCCAAATTATTAATTCAACAAAAGCATGGGAACAGTTTTATGCCCCCTGAAAGCTTTTGCTGTTTGGTAAACATGGCCCTAAGCAATTGCTGTATGTTTGTCCAGGCAGATTTTATTTAGCTATTTGTTTATTTCTGCCAGGAGATGTGCTCCCAGTTTTCAGCAGGAAACAGCTCTCTTAAATCTAAGTTTCTTGTCTGAAATTAAGTGACATTCAAGAAGTGTGATTGTTTGAAGTAATAAGTTTCTGTTTATGGCAGGATTGTGTGTTTTCCTATCGCAGACTACTAGATTGTTAATGCAATATTATAGCACTTTTTTACTTTTTACAAAGACCTTTCCAGCTCTTATCCCATTTTATCCTCACAGCAAAAGTGTGAGGTAGGCTAGTCTGAGAGAAAAGGGCTTGCCCATGGCCATCAAATGAGTTCTGTAGCTGAGCGTAGATTTGACATTGGAATGTCTACAGCCATTTGCCACAGTCTGTCCCTGCTAAGTTCTACTTATATTTTAGCCATTGATTTTTTTAGGGTCACCTAGACTGTTACCTTCAGAATATTTACTTCATAGCTGAAGCTTCTCTACAGCATGCACACAACTTTACAGAGAAAGCAACACTGTTCATGCCTGGCATCGAATCCTACAGTGCAATCTAATTAAAATAAGCTTCAAAAATAGCAGAATTGACTTCTGCTATTCATAGCAATGGCTATGGTCTGAAGGCACAGGATGCTGCAAACTTGTTGAAGCTGATTAGGCAGTGGCTAAATGGGAGACTACCAGGAAACTATATGTATGCTATCTGAAGTTCTATTGAAGAAAGCTGAAATATAATGAAATAAAACTAAAGCCAGAGAATGATCTGAAGGTAGAACAGCCCAGAGAATCACAGCCCAGAGAATGATCTGAAGGTAGGTGATGTAATCCCATCACTGTAACTTAGCAGGTCTGGGTCCACCTGGGAACTCATTCTCAATTCTTTGGAGGAAACATAGTATACAGTACAATAGATAATGCAATATTGCTTCATGTGATTTAATTAGCTTTGCTGCTTGTATGGAAGTTTTCATTTATTAAGCCCCTCAATTTAAGATCACAGAGGAAATAAGACAGTTCATTAACGGAAGTGTAGTACAGCACCAGTTTAGCATCCTCTACACCACATATAAAACACTTTTCTAAATCTAGCTGGAGCTTATTTTTCCAGATTTACATATCAAAGTTAAGAATTTGTACAATCATTATTTATAAACCTGCTGCCCTCCTGCCACACTCTTCAACTAATTCTGCACATCTTATCAATATTCACATTCTTTCATTCTTTGTTAATTAATCCAAGATAACCTACCTTATTCTGCCTTCACTGTCAATGAAGAGCATTAGAAATTCATCTTTTCCCATACTTTGGAAGGAGATAGAGAGATACCAGACTTCTTAAACTGTTCTTTAGCTGCCTCTGATTATGAGAACAAACATGTCATTAAAGACTATTAGGGGATAGCTAACCTATGTTATGTCAACTTGAGACTGCATCAATATTTGACTTATTAAAAAAGCTGCGGTCTTCAATCCACACCTATTCCAGTGCCAATTAGTCCCACAAGACTCAATGAGTGTTCAATCATGTTTGGTTTGGTTAATTATGAGTGTGGGACAACCCAACTCAACTGCCCCCTGGTTCTGTATTGACAATGATATGGATTAGAATTCCCACTCAGTCTATAAGCATTAAATAATCCCACTCTTTAATCCCCTCATTATGAATGTAAACGCTTGGCTAAACAGTATTTAAGTGGTAATTGATTTATGTTATGTGGTTGAGAACGTGCCCCAAAAGTAGAGTGAGGGATGTATGGAAGTAAACAGTTCTTGAGCACCACTAGGGACATCTTTCTTAAGCAGCTTACAGCTATTGGTGATTTGAGTTTGCCAGGACTCTTCTAGGACAGGGGTTGGCAAAAGGTAGATCTGGATCTACTGGTAAATTTCTGGGTGATCAGAAATTGGCAAGGATTTGATTCCCAATTGCTTAATAGTCACAGTGAAATGACCCCACCCTAAATTATACTGGTGAACTGAAGAAAACTTGGGGTAACCAGGACTAGATTTTTGTGTGGAAGGACTGTAAACCCCATTCAGTTCTGGTACTCAAAAATTCCTGGGCTCATAATTATTTAATTCTAAACAATTACACCAGCTCCCAGCTGATTCTAGTAAATAACAAAATAGAACCTGCAAGCATGACGTCTGCCCACCACTGTTCTAGGATATTGGTCTTCAACCAGTGGGCATCATGACCCATGACCTCAGGTGGGTGACACAAGCAGCACCATTGTTTTATTTTTTTTAATTGTTTAAGAGAAGAACAGATAGGAAGAAGCTGAGAAAGACAAAGGAGGAATGATAATATAAAGAGAATTGAGAATTACCAAAGTGATATACTAGGACCTTAGGATTATGGTTGCTGAGAGATAGGTGAATCTATCACACTGGATTATATCCAGACCCCCTTCAAATAAAACTGTCTAAGCTTCCACAAAGTTCCCTTCCATAGAAGGATCAATTTTTGCTTTCAGTTTTAAAGAACTGGGGCTATAATATTCTTCTAAAGCTTCCACTACCAAGAAAATATGATGAAAATTCTATAAGATACTGCAAGTGTCACAGAACTTGTTACATCCATGATTCTGCAAACATTCTTAAATCTCTTTATTTATTCTCATCTCCCGTCTTGGCCTCAGCCTCTCGTCCTTTCATATGTGAGTTCTAGTCCATATTCCATTTCATCCAAGTTCAGGGCCGTGTCCAAGAGTATACCCAAACAGCAAGCCTGAGTCTTCAGGCAGAGGGTAATCCCATCCAGCACAGGTTGAATCCGTATTCCCTGATCTGCCTTTTGACTGACCAAAAGCACCTCTATCTTGCCTGGATTAAGCATCAATTTGTTTGCCCTTGTCTAGTCCATTACTGACATCAAGCATCAATTTAGAACCAGAACAGTTTTCTTGATGGAAAAGAGAGATAGAGTTGGATGTCATCAGCACCAAACCCCAAAACTCCGGACAGTCTCTCCCAGTAGTTTCATGTATATGTTTAATAGCATGGGGGATAAGATGAGACCCTGAGGGACACCACAAGCCAACAGCCATGGCACTGGACAGCACCACCTTCTGAGATCGCTCTTCCAAGAAGGACTGGAGACACTGTATAATACTGCCTCCTAATCCCATCTCAGACAGACATCCCAGAAGGATACCATGGTTAATGGTATTGAAAGCCTCTGAAAGGTCCAGCAGAACTAACAGGGACACATTCCCTTGAACTCTGTCCAAGTTCCAGAAGTAGATCGTCCACCAAGGGAACCAAAGCACTCTCTTTCCCATAACCAGGCCTGAAGTCAGATTGAAATGGATCTAGATAATCCGTCTAATCCAGAATTCCTTGGAGCTGAGAAACCATCACACGCTCCAGCACCTTCCCCAAGAATGGAATATTGGATACCATCTGGGAATTATTCAGCATAGTGGTGTTTAGTGTGGTTTTTTAAAACAAAGGTCTTACCACCACTTCCTTTAGGCAAAACGGAATCACACCTTGCTGTAAAGAGGAGTTCACCACTGCCCTTACCCACCCAGGCAGAGAAGTACAATTTCTTCACTGCCCTCATTGCCACAGAGGAGGCTTTCAAATGAGCTCTAGCATGTGTTTGATCAGATTCATTCTGAGTTTTCTGCCAATGTCGCTGTAGTCAGCATCCGCTTATTTCATCACCTGCAGCACCCAGGAAAACCAGGGGGCTCATTGGGCTCCACTCCATGGCAAATTGCATCCACTGCCCAGGCCATTTCTCTGTTCCAGAGATTAACCAGGTCTTTGACAGAATCACCTACCAAGGTGACAGAATCTCCAAGAGCCATCAGAAAGCCATCTGGATCCATCAGCGGACCATCTTAATCAGCCCCCCTCATCCCTGTAGAGGATCCAAGTCCCAGAGAGTCTAAACTCTAAACCGCACCAAGTAGTGATCTGTCCATGTCAACGGAACCACAGAAAGTTCCTCCACCCCCAGATCAGCATCTCCCACCCTACACAGAAAACCAGATCCAAAGTGTGCCCTGCTGAATGAGTGAGGCCAGGTACTAATTGGGGCAGACCCAGGATTGCTATGGAAACCATGAAATCTTGAGCCATTCCAGACAAGGTGGCTTCAGCATGTATGTTGAAGTTCCCCAGTACAGCATGCTTCAGAGACCCCAGCACCAACCCCGATACCACCTCGGTTAGCTTAGGAAAGGAGACTGTTGAGCAGCAGGGTGGGTGGTACACCAACAGAATCCCTATTCTGTCTGGATCACCCACCTTCAGATCTACACACTGAAAACTGGAAGACTGGGATGGGATACCTGGACAGGGGAACTGAATTACAATAGACCACTGCAACTCTGCCTTCATGCGGAGCCCTGCCTACCCACCCTCTTCTGGAGTCCCTGCAGATTGGGAGCTATATTTTGGCAAAGTTTTAGGTACTACAAACCCAGGATCTGATCTGACAGGATTGGCTTCTCATTCTTTCTAAGGAATTGGGCAGCTAGTTGTGCTGAGACCTGGAGGAGAGTATCCTGGGACTTGCAGTGGTGTGTGAAATCAGCTGGTAAATTGTTGATTTCATTAAGCCTAAGGGCTCAGTGTGCCATCCTGATGCTTCCTTATCTTGCCCCAGTGTACCTTCTGATCATAAAGACCCCACCCCTCCATCCATTCTCCTTAGTTGCTTTCTCCTGAACCAAGCAAGGGGATATTTAACATGGGGCAAATGTTGTGGACCTTTTCTAAGTTAAATATGTGCTCCTTGTAGTTGCTGACCAGGGTTCTAGACCATTTAAGACATGCCATCTCTTTAGCTTGCCATCTGTGCTGGACAGTGCTGTATGAACTGACAAAGTCTCAAGCTAATAGAGCTTTCCTTCTTGGTGTTTATGTGTGTGTGTGGGAGGGGGGAGGAATTGCTAGGCAGAGAAAACATGTGTTTTAAAATTTGGATTAGTTGGATGTAACTGAGGGAGATTACAGTGGAATTACAAAAAGAAAATACAATTTTCTACACAGGCAGGCTCACAGCAGGGGTCTCCAACCTTTGGGGGCATATTTGGAGTTTTTAGAGTGTCGTTGGCACTCTCACAAAATAGCTACCATGGGAGGCTTGCCCATTCATAAAATGGCTGGTCACGAAACAGTAATTTCCAAGAAGGCAAGCTGGTATGGCAGAAAGAAAATAAACTTGCCCAAGGAGGTAAATACAAGGCAGAGGTGGGGTGTGAGCTCCAAAGCACTCTTTCGAATCCAGATAAAGAATGGATGTGCCAATGGCACCAAGCAAGGTGTCTGTGGGCATATTAGTGCCCACAGGCACCATGTCGGAGACTACTCATTTGTCCTTCCAATTTAATAAAATATAAGGTTGTGAACATCTGTGAGGCCCAAACACCACATGGGGAGATGCACCACTCACCTGTATCTCCACCAATGTGCAGCTGGAAAAAATGGGTGATGTGTCTTTATGTTAGGATTTCCCTGGCACTCACACATGGCAGCTAGCAAAGTGGGTTGCCCCTTCATCTCCCACTATGTGTCATTTGTACCTGAGCAGTATCCTGCCTGACCAAATTGATGTCTTCCCTTCCTTTCTGAGGGAAGGGGCAGTGGAAAAGGTGGGGTAAATTCATCACACTCTCAGTTCTGCAGATTTAGAGCCTTAAAGGTCCCATTACAGTACCCTTCGACAATGCTAGAAGGTGTAGTTTGGAAATAAGAGTGCTTTGTACAGGCAGTTAAGGACTGGAAATGATCTCTTTTGTTGGCGTAAAACCAAATAGCTTTTAATAATTTCAAATCAAGTGCAACTTAAACTTTCCAAAAATTTATTTTGTGCTTCAGCCACAGCAGTTCTATATCAAATAAGATCAGGCTAAAATGGCAGCTAATGATATTTCTGATGTTACTGGCCAAGGGAGAGGGTTTTTTTGAGTGATACTATTCAACATTTTGTAATTAAAACATGGACGCAGCAGTATTCTATCATTTCAAGCAAGCAGTGTGCCCTCTGGTGGTATAAGGATGTGGTCAAAAATGTTAGGCATCTTAGAAAGAGTTCTTATGCTGGCAGTAAAGCAAAATTAAGACTACAGTGCTAAGATCTATTTACAAGGAAGTAATTCCTGTGGAATACAGTTGGATTAGGTGCAGGCTGAAGGTACTTTAAGAAGTGGTTTAGGAATCTGGAGCTCCCAAGTATTGTTTTTCTCCCAAAGTAGGATGAAAGGTAGAGAGAGAGTTCAGATTTTCCACCAAAATGAAGAACCGCAAAAGAACTGCAATGAGTTGTGTGTTTCACCTAAGAGTTCCAAATAGGTCATGTGAGCTATAATTTCCTAGCAATAAAGTATTCTATGATATCATGTACAGACAGAAACTACAAAGGGGAATGTACAGTTAGAAATTATTTCTGTTACCCAAATTTTAATAAATTACTGTTGGGGAGGGAGACAGTGGGGACAAAAACAATCCCCAAATCACCAGGTTTCCCCAATGCAATATTTAGTTCCTAATAAAGAAAAATAAGATATAAGGCAGAAAGATATTCAGATTGTGAAAAGGTTGTTGGAATATGAAGAATAATTTAGTCATATACTTCTGGTTCAAAAACCAGCCAAATGAAATGCAACTTCCTTCTTTGGAAGGCTTTAGCAGAATTAACCCTGTTCATGAATTATTTTTATTGGGAATTTTAAAATTGAAACTCACTTATTAGCCCAGTTCTAATTCTTGTTGTTGAGTTTTTTGGATTTAAATTAATGTAATCCTTTGAATTCGGTGGAAGGATGCATCCTGCTCCCACTGAAGCGAATAGCAAACCTCCCTTTGATTTCCATGGAAGAGGATCGGCAGCTTTAGTCCATTCATACTGAGTTATTAGACCATGATCCAAAGAACTGCAAGGTTGCTTCTGCATGCAGACTGACAACTACTGGAGCTACCCATCTTAAAAGCAATCCCTTATGTATCTGGAAAAGTAAGGGTTGGATTATATTTTGGTGCAGGATGTGAGGAGCTGCAGCAGGAGGCAAAAATCAGCAAACTGTGGGCATGTATTGAAATGTTGCCTTTTATTACTATATTTTAGGAGCATGCATTTGTCTCTTGGGATCCTAGCACGAGTGTTTAATTGGATTGTGGATGGCCATCAAATAATTGTAATTTCTGGAAGCATTGTCTGTTTCACAATGATTGCTTGAGTTAGGATTAGGGATGAATTAGGATTACCTTCCCCAAAGCAATCGAACCAAAGATTTCAATTATCTACTTGAATAGAATATTGACCAAATTTGGGGCATGATCCAGCCAAAGCTAGACGTGTTGAAGTTCCCATTTATTTGTTGGATAATGATGCACATGTTTAAATATTTCCCATTGAAGTGAATGGGACTTAAAAGTTCATAATTGTGGCTGGATCATGGTCTCCGTTCTTTAATTATGGTACTATATGAGTTACATAGTAAACACACCAGCAAAACAGTGGAGAAGTGTACATTGATCAGGAATTACTTGGAAGCAACCGCCTTAGAGGAGCATGGAATAAAACCTTAATTACTCCCTGCATTGGAGTACATGAGTCTATGTAATAAATTATTGCCATACATATAGGCCATGAGATAAATTGTCTGTGGGCAGTGAAAACTCCACAGATGGTCTGAAATCTTTAAAATTTCAAGCTCTGTCCATGATAGCTGAATGTATTTTTCATTGCAGTGCCCCCTGCCCCCTTGAGCTTCTGCAAACGCAGTTCTGCTGAGGTTTCTCCCATTTCATTTCTGCCCTGAGAGTCTTTGCATGACATGACACTTTTGTCGCCTGCATTGTTATGCTTTATGTTGTGGGAAAGGCGTAAGAGCACCCCATGATGCCACAGGTAAGGATAGGAAGATAATCACATGACGCTGCCTTTGGTGCATCTAGCTTAGGGGTGGGCAATTTGTGGTCCTCCAGATGTTGTTGGAATGCAACTCCCATCCTCTTTTACCTTATGCTGGCTAGGACTGACTAGAGTTACAGTCCAACAACATCTGGAGGGCCACAGGTTGCCCACCCCTGAATTTTACTGCTCTGTCTATTCAGCAGCTTCCAAGGGCTTAGGATGAGGTCTTTCCTGGCCCTGCCTACGTGAGTTTATAGGGACTAAATCTGGGACCATCAGTATATATAGCATGGTGTTCTCTGCCACTGAGCAATATCCCTTCCCTACAAGATGACATTGCTTCCCCATTTCTTTCTTTTAAACAGTGCTGATAACTACTCTGCTGTAGAAACAGGTCTCCTTTACAGTACTTTTGAGACATCATATCTGCTGCAGCTGATTTTGTCTCTTTGTCCTCCTTTTGGGGTGTTCCTCCTATTTTGTGTTTCCAAAAAAAACCCCTTATTGCCTCAGAGACAAGAACTAAAATGGAAGGCAGAGGGGAGATAACCTCAAGAGATGCTACGAAATAGTTGACTTTGTGGATATGCTGTAACCCAACACATTTCAGGTCCCAGCATTCTTCAAGGGCTGCTCAGTCTAGGAGACAGTAAAAAGCAGCAATATCTTGTGACTGAAATGAATAAATTAAGTTGTCTTTTCAATGGTGTTTAATTCCAAGTATGTTGGGCTACAGCATTTCTTTCCTAGCACCACTTGTGTTCAACTCCTTTCTTGTTTCTAGAGGCAAGGAGAGCAAACCTCTCTACCAAATCTGTGAAAGCCGAGTTGCTCAGAGAGACCAGGATCTGGATGCTGAGAGCATCATGTGAGGGAGAAGTATACGGGAGAAAGTCTGGCCATTTCCAGGGTAAGACTGGGAATGTGGAGTTTAAGAGGCTAGCACATGTCTAGCACTCGGCCCTTTTCAATATTTTGCACCTATGCAAATTTAGGGATTGGATGCCCATTAAATGCAGCATGCTGCCCATCCAAGAAAGACAATCTACACTATGCTCTATGCTGGCTTTGCTCCATAAACAAGGCTGGCTCTACCATTAGGCAGAGTGAGGCAGATGCTGGGTGGTGTGGAGGGGGCAACAGGAGCTGCCCCTCACTGTTTCTTGTGTTGGAGGGTAGAGCTGTGTGTTCCATGCACCCTGTCCTGCACCCCTTAAACTAACTGCTGTCCTTGGGTGCAGTGGAGGTCGCTATCCCATCACCAGTGTCGAAGTAGGATTCACCTGCCAGTCCAGTTAGCTTCTTGCAGGTGGAATGGAGGGGGCACCATCTTGTCCTCTCCTCAGGCAGCAATATGACTTGGACCAGCGCTGTATTCCAGTACATTGTTCACAAATTCCACAATCACGGGCACATGTCAGCACTGGGATCCATCAGGCTGCCATTGACACTGTGTAGGGAATTTCTGCTGTTCACCTCAGGAAGTAACTTGAAGAGCCACCCAGGCAGGCATGTCCCTACAAAACCTAAGGCAGAATCACAGAACTGCTATGCTGATGGAAGCCATTTTTTATTTTCATACACATGCACATAAGATAGAATCATAGAATCCTAGAATAGTAGGGTTGGAAGGGGCCTACAAGACCATCGAGTCCAACCCTCTGCTGAATGCAGGAATCCAAGTCAGAGCATCCCTGACAGATGGCTGTCCAGCCTCATCTTGAATGCCTCCAGTGTGGGAGAGCCCACCACCTCCCTAGGTCACTGGTTCCATTGCCGTATTGCTCTAACAGTCAGGAAGGTTTTCCTGATGTTCAGCTGGAATCCAGCTTCCTGTCACTTGAGCCCATTATTCATGTCCTGCACTCTGGGATGATTGAGAAGAGATCCTGGCCTTCCTCTCTGTGACAACCTTTCAAGTACTTGAAGAGCGCTATCCTATCTCCCCTCAGACTTCTCTTCTCCAGGCTAAACATGCCCAGTTCTTTCAGTCTCTCCTCACAGGGCTTTGTTTCCAGTCCCCTGATCATCTTTGTTGCCCTCCTCTGAACCCTCTCCAGTTTGCCTGCATCCTTCTTCAAGTGTGGTGCCCAGAACTGGACACAGTACTCCAGATGAGCAGCGCTCCCTAGACCAGGCGAGAGCGCTGGGGGTTGCTGCACTGAGATGACAGTTTCTTGCTTTGGAAAAGTGAGTCAGCTGACATATTAGGTCTACGCCAGTGCCAAGTGTAAGCTTAATACCACTGAGCTGGTTTACAGTGGCAAGAGTTTCTGTATGTGGCAAAACATGTGACCCACTTACTATAAGCAAAGTGGTGCCACAGGAAAAGATGGGAACCAGCCACCATGAGCTGGGTGGTCATAGGAATTGGCCATCATTGCACTGGTGAAGTGAGGCAAAGTTGAGCTTGCAGCTGGCCAAGAAAGACCCTGCTCATTTCTAGTTTGCCCCTGCAAATTGAGAATTGCCATTTTAGTTCTAAATGGAATACATTTTTGAACTTGAGGTAACGTATCCAGTATGTGTTGTGACTCCTCATCTACCTTTTGTTGTGAAACTTCTGCTTCTATGCTGTGTGTGTGTGTGTGTGTGTGTGTGTGTATTACAATAGCGTTTTTCCTTTGTCCTGAAAAACCCTACTTGTTTGTTGCCATATTAGAAGCCTAAAGTACACTCTTATTCATATAAAAAGCAATATATACTCTACTCTACATCTTCTCAAAGACTCCATAGCTGTAACCTGCTTATTCTTACAAATGTTTATAATCAGGATGCAGGTTTTTAATATTACTCACTGGACAAAGCAGAGCTGACTTGCTTTCTCCAAATATTAATATAACCAGAACAACTTCAGCTTTTACTTCTTCTACACCCATTTTTTCTAACCCTCGACCAAACACATTTTATAAACGCGCTGACGGAAGGGTTTTTAAAGAGAAAAAGGAAATTAATGAGCTATCTTTGTGTGACCTTGACACAGTACCTGATTCATAGAATTTTTTTTTAAGAAAATACTCCAGTATCTCCAGTTCAGTACTTTATTAGTAATATTCATATTGCTAAAGTCTCCTTACCTTCATTTATATAAGGACTTGGGGACATGAGCATTTATTCAAGTTGTTCTCAGATTCCCGAGTCATTATTTTCTGGGTTTTCTCTTGGTCCCTCTCACTTCTGCTGCACATGCATGTGTAGTCCTTAAAACAATTGCAATCCAGCCAATTGGGTGTTCAGGAATGGAAGGGGCTTGGATTGAGCCCACCATGTACCACTTTCCTGTTAACTAGCCACTTGCTGAGATGAATGTTGTATGCATACAGCCCTGGTTACTTCACCAGCCCTTGGCTGGATCAAGAGTCTTTGTCATTTTATTATTAACTTAAGGATGGGATGTCAATGTCACTATGGAAAACAGAAGAGTATTTTCCCCTGGAAAACCTATGGTACACACAAACCTTCCAATCCTCAGTCTTTTCCACAGCTCAGTCTCAATGCTATTTAGTAAAAAAAAAAAGAATTAATGGGTCATAGGATAATTGTAAAATTTATCAACATGCACAGGAATTAACAAAAACCAGTGAGAAATGGGATGCAACAAGCAGCAATCGTGTTCCTTCATGTGCAGCTTTAGGGAGGGCGGGATGTGAATATAGGAACACAGGAAGCTGCCGTTTTATGAGTGGCAACAGCTCTTCCATGTCTCAGGATGGAGGATTTCTGCATCACCTGCTGCCTGATCCTTTTAATTAGTAATGTCAGAGACTAAGGGCACAATCCTATGCATGTTTACATAGAGAAAAGGCCTACAACTCCTAGCATTCCCCAGCCAGCCTAGTTGGCTGGGGAATGCTGGGAGTTGTAGGCCTTTTCTCTGTCTAAACATGCATAGGATTGCACCGTGCACGAAACTACTGAGCTATGGTCCTTCTCCGCTAAATTTCTATTGCATCCCCCTCCCAAAGGGAGGCCTCTTCTTCAAACCCAGCATTTTGCTTTCAGAAATAAATGCTGCACTATGTTCGTTAAAAGCATTTACAAGTGTGTCTTAACTTTAGTCATGTGAGCAACCCTACCAAAACTGAGATTTTCATCCAAAGACCTTTGTACTTTATTGCAAGTCTATCAGTGGGATTCATTCACCAATGACACTCTTGTAATCAGATTGACTTCCTTCGATCTTCAGTGGCATAATGGTCTTTGGTGTGTCTTCGCTGAAGGTCGATCAAGGACACAGGGATGAGATGTTTTCCAAATCAGTGGTACTTGAATTACTTGACCAAAAATGTCAAAATGATGTGGATTTCTCCCTATACACCTCCTTTTTGTTGTAAAGTGCCACTTCTCAAGGAAGGGTTCTGAATATGATTTGACTTACGATTGTCATTGCATTTCATTCTCCTTACCTGAACGTAATTCACAGAACCTTTTAACCAAGATATTGTATTCATCCATTCTGTGTTCAGAACGTGAATGGTAAAGCCTACATGGTCAAGAGCTCCAAAACTGTACACAGAGCTTTGGATTGGAGCACATGTTTGTAACAATTGCATCCTTTCACTTTGTATGGTAGTGATAAGTTATCTTCACAGTGATGTATAATTAGAAAAATCACAATGATTTTACATGTATGTCTGTACATAGTTGTTGTTTTTTAATCAGTTCAAGCTCCACAGTCCCGTAATGTGCACATGGGACAACAACCACCCTACATTAAGTGCTTTTGCAGCTCTGTCCTGATAATGTTTACTCAGGAGTCAGTCCTAGTTAATTCAGTGGGATTAACTACTGAATACATCTGTTTAGGATTTCAGCCTTTATTCCCCTTGATTTCAGTGGGTGAGATTTAACCCTGTCACATGCTTAACTTTTTCATTAAAATCAATGGAGGCTAAGCTTTAGGTGGATTGAAGCCACAGAGCTCAGCATGAAGAAGGGCTGCTCCATCTACTTTAGCAGTAGAGAAAGTGCCATACGTAAATTGCCATTGAAGTGAATGGGACAGCTGCTGTTCATGCAGAGCTCCACGTACGTAGCAGATCCTCCAAAGCTGCACTGGAGCTTCTGGATCATGGGGCTTTTCATTCTGTTTTGCATATCAATTATGAAATGTCAGAAGTTTTGGAAGAATGGGGAACCCTTAAAAAAAATCTCTAGGAATTATTTATCAAAAGAAATAATCCATATGTTTCTCTTCCATTAAATTTTATACATGTTCATATATTATACATATATAAATATATATATTATATACATATACATATGCATATGCATATATTTTATGAATCAGGTCTGTGATTTTTACTATTCTGAGAAATTTGATGCATTTTCATAGGACCATTCTCTCTTATTTAGTTGGCAATGTAAATAATATTGTACATCTGCTATTTTATTATACCAATATGCCATGTGCGTTGTTTCTTTTAAACTGTTCTAATATATCACATAATTGCAATGCCTTCATTTTGCATAGTTTCCATGTACAAATGTATCTGTATGGCATGTGTTTCAATAGCTTATATAATAATTTGTAGCATCAGAAATGCTTAGGTTTTGTTTTTTCAATTCAATTTGCCTCCAGTATGTACAGTTCCAAACAATATTTTCTCTTTGATGATTTCCACTTGAGTTTTATTTTATTTTTTTGAGTGGGGATGATTTCCCCTTCTCTTTGCATTTAGATCACTGGTGTTTCCTGTCAAAAGTGAGTATACTCTGAGATGTAATAATACCAATTTCAGACTGGGATTGTCCATATGAATCCGCAAGCATTTATAGCATTGGGGAACAACACAGCAAGCACTGCTGTGCACAATTTGCATTCACTTGCTGGCGCTTGTGACGGCTAATCGCAATAGATACTTGCTCTGATCCAACAAGAGTGATCCATGTGCAAAAGCCCCCATGCAAAAGGCTGCTTCATGAGTTTAAAAAAATCCAACATTTGGGTTTGTGTACCGGGCATCCCTTACCAAATTCATACCCACCAGATACATGGCCAGCGCTAAGTGCGGAACTCCATGTCATAGTTGCCATTGAAAATGGCATCTCCATATAAAAAAAATCATTTGCCTCCTGTCATGATGCCATGTATATCTCTCGCCCAGCATCACAACACTAAAGGCTGCTTGTAGGACTGGGGAAATGCACAATGAAATTACGTCACAAGATGGGGTCCTATCTAGGGGTGGACAATCCTGTCAGTTTTACTTTCTCCTGCATTCAAATTTTCTAAATCTTAAGTTCTTTCCATTTTGAATATGAAGAACTATGTGCATTTTGGTAAATGGTTAACAAAAAACAACCAAAATTAAATTCTCGCCCATCTGCACTGCACTGGCCAAATTCATATACACAGAAAGAACCATGTTGTTCATCCTTGCCTGCCATGTAGCTGTTAAAGATACGGAGCCTGTCAGAAACAAGACGTGGCAACCCTAATTCAGTACTACAAGCATGCTTGGCTGAATACATAGGGATTCAATCCAGACTTTTAAGAGCTTAAGCACTCAAATCCCTGGACCTAATTGGGAAAATCTGTCAGTTTGGGTTGCTCCCACACGTGATGTTTTAAAATCTCAAGTTCTTTCCATCGTGAATATGAAGAAATTTGTGACTGTTGATAAATTCTTATAAAAAATGAACTGAAACAAAATTCTCCCCATCCCTAGTCCTACCCACTATAGGGGAAGGTGCGATGTCGACATGGGGAGGCCCTTTTCACATCAGCCACAAGTTGGACGTAACATATAGTTGAACCCTAAGAGCAAAACTAGACAAGATGTTTTTTGCTTATTTCTTTAACCCATTTCTACCCTGCCTTTCTGCCTGACCACAGACCTCCATGGTGGCTTACAATAAGTCAAATTAATTTGTAATAATGCATAACATTCTTGGTGACCTGGTGACTTATGAAGGCTCTGGGGAGGTGTTGATGGAAAATGTCCACTCCCTGGCTTTAGATGTTGCTGCTGCCGTGGCTGTTTCAGTTGCTGCTCTTCATGGTGACCTTCGGGGAAAATAGTGCACACACACCTCTGAGCAACCAGAGCCAGGTAGCCCGAGATGGTTTGGGACTGGGCATCTCCTCATCTGGGCAGGTAGACAGTATGCATTTCCTGATGGCAAGGGAGCTTGATGATGGCTTGCGTCAGTGGGTCAATGATGGAAAATATCCCTTCCCGAGCTTTAGGTGTTTCTGCTGCTGATCCATGGTTTGTTCTCTAACTTTTTTTAAGCAGCAGGAGGGGGAATTGGAGTGGCTCTAGGGGAGGGAGATTTATCCTTTCTCACTGCCATTTTCCTGAGGTGAGTTCCGCTCCCCACAAAGTTCCTGTTTGCCTTGTTAGGAAAATCTTACAAGTACTCAGACATTTTCCCTAAAAGGGCAAGTAGCAGCTGGGACAGGGAGAAATTTATACTGAGAAAACAGCATGGGAAAATAGACTAACATCCCTCCCCAAGCACCATTGTTCCAATCCAATTTGCCCCCTCCCACTGTGGCTGCTTAAAAAAAAATTTTTTTAACAGAGGACAGGAGATCCCAACATCACCTCCAGTTTGGCTTTAAAAGTGACATTTCAGAATCTGGGATTTGGGAGGGCAAATTCCCCACCACGAAGTAATTGATACGATCAAAGCTTTCAGTGCTGACTATGGGTTTGTTAGGGAGATACTCGTGGAAGGAGCTCTGGATTGGATGGAGGATGTGCAACAGCAGTGCTTGATGGATTGTGCCCTTAATCAAAATATCTAATATATCTTCCATGATTCACACAGCAAAAGCCTTTTAATCACTTTTGTACATTTTTGTGTGTGTCATAACGCAATGTAAATAGCATGTTTCATTATGCAAAAAATTTCTAAATCACTGACTTCAGAACAAAATGAATTTGTATACGAAGAAAATCAAAACATTGACAGTTAATCTGAATGATTTTAAAAAGTATATATAAAGTGGTTATGACTGTTGTGTGTCATATTTATACCGTCCATATCCCAGTTTTATGATTAAACGGGGGGAAATACATTTTCTTTGCCCTTGAATGTCTGATCAATTATTTAAACTATATTTACATCAATAAACCTTATGACAAACCTATTCATTGTTGTTGGGATGTTTGTTTTGTGGGCATGTTGACAACAGACCTGGTAAAAGAATGTGTAGGGTTTTTTCTTATTATTTTTATACCTATATTCCCATTCCAGAAATGTTAAAAGTAATTAAAAAAAAAAAAAACCTTGGGCACCATCACAAAATTCAAGGCAGCCTGAAAGATTGTAAAGACAAGACACAGCCTCATGTGTGTAGGGATTCCCTCTTCCCATACAGGAGAGGAAATATATTGATTGTGTATAAGTCTTAGTATGAATAGCAGCAACACCCTGTTGTGTGAAATGCAGAAACAGTCTATTTCTGGTCTGTGTCAACTTTGCATGTGTTCATTTGTAAGTCCATTCCATCTAGAGATGTTGCAGGTGTCCGGCTGCGGCTTGAAGCTCAGCAAGAAATTTCCGGTTCGGCCCCTTGGACTCCAATCCATGGATCTCTGCACTTGCCCAATTTGGCACGCCAAGCCAACACGGGGGTTCCCTCACCAAGCTGCAAAATGGTGGCTTGGCTTTTTTCATAAAGGATGATTTTATGCAAATGGCAGTTGTAAAGCGACCATTTATGCAAGATTGCAGGTATAAATGGCCATTTATGCCTGTAATCATGCCTCAATGGCTGCTATAGGGCCACCATTTGCATAAAATCGATCTTTACAAATAAGGCCAAGCTGCCATTTTTATGGAAAATGGGGGCACGGTGAGCGGAGGTGGTCATCTGGACCATAGTAAGTTCATCCATCCTTAATTCCATCATGTTTCTACATGAATGTGTGAATTTTTTTTAAATCCATATATAAATACATATTTAAATATGTATCTTTGAACATATTTTCTCACCAAATATGCAGTTATAAATATATTTTATCTAAATGTGCAGATTTCTGATGTATTTTTATACTAAAATATGCATTTGTATTTGCATTTTGGTATGTTTCTTGATCCACCAACCGCATTGTAAAATTCAGAGAACTGCAAGATCTGAAGGATAATTACATTTCTGAACTGCACATTATTTTAGGAGGTATGGATCAGATCAGTTTGCATCAGAATTCAAAAAGACTGAATTCCTCAAGCATCCCTACTCAGGAATTACCTCTTAATCTTTCTGTTCATGAAATCTTAAGAAATAAATTCTTTCCACTACCTTAGGTAAACTGGTTTGGGATATTGAGAGACAATGTTTGGTATAGGCTGGCCTAATATTGGTAGGCCACTACCAGAATAGACAGTTGTCTGGTCTTTTTCCCTCTTCCACTGCATTCTTCTGTGCTGGACAAGGGTCAAACAAGATGTGACATTAATTACATGAATTCAGAGATGCAGGTTGTTTATGCAGCTGATGGGAAGCCTAAACTGCCTCATGAACCTGCCGTTTTATTTCAAGGGGACCCCCCATTGGCACCAGGGCATAGTCTGAAGGCACATGAGGCAGCCACCTTGCTGAAGCTAAGCAGGTCTGGGTTTGGTCAGTGCTTGGAGGGGAGACCACCCGGGAACCACATGCAGATACCTTGAGTCCCATGACAGAAGAAAGGTGGGATATAAATGTAATGAATGAATGAATGACGGATCCCTATGCAGTGCTTTACAAACACAGGCCAGTATGCACGTAGGACCACTTCACACAGTGGCAGAATGCATGACCTGTGTGGGGAGCAAGGCTGGTGCATGTCGGGGGGAGGGGAGCATGGCCACCAGGCACAACCCCATTCTCTTAGGAGGGTTTGTTCGTGTGAACATCCATATTGTCTTTGAAGAGTGTGTGCTCTCCCCTATATGTGTCACAGCACATATCATTTTACACAGTAAAGCATTCCTCTCCCTTCCCTTATTTTTGCAGGGTTGAATCTAGCACCACTATAGCGGTAACCACTGTTTGCCTAGAAAAAGAAATGTAGGGATGTCAGGGAATTCCGTGACAGATCTCGGTGAGGCCAAATGCCAGCGCATTCGGCCCCCCGAAATCTGTCGCAGAACGAAGCCCCCCCCAATCCACGAAAGGCACACGGGACAAAGTCCCCGCTGCCCCCAACCCACAAAAGGCATGTGAAACGGAGCACTTACCTGCTCCCGTCCACGCTGCTTTGCGAATGGTGGCCGTCCTGCGGCCGCCATTCGCTTCCTCTTCATAGCTGTGATAGGCATCAGGGCTAATGGAGGGACACCATTTGCATCCCTGCAGAGGCCGTGATAGGCTATGTAAGTATTTACGTAGCCTATCATGGCAGGGGGAAAACCCCAGCGTACGCAAATGGTGATGGCTACCGCCATTTGCGTATGCTGGGTTTTTTCCCCCTGCCGTGATAGGCTACGTAAGTATTTACGTAGCCTATCACTGGTAAATACAGGGACGCAAACTACGTAAGTATTTACGTAGCCTATCACGGCAGGGAGAAAAAACCCCAGCGTACGCAAATGGTGATGGCTACCGCCATTTGCGTATGCTGGGGTTTTTTCCCCCTGCCGTGATAGGCTACATAAATATTTATGTAGCCTATCACGGCTAAATACAGGGACGCAAATGGCGGCAGCTACGACAGCCGCCATCTGCGTCCCTGCAGGGCTGCCCAGCGGCCAGATGTCTGGCTGCAGGTGGCTGGAGCTGGCCAGTGGCTCTGCAGCTTGGCCGCGGAGTGGATCCAGTTGGGCAGGATTCTGGGGGGGAGGACCGGATCACCTCCCCCCCCGTTGAGGATTCTGGGGGGAGGGACAGAGTGCCTCCCCCCCACCGGAAACAGAACGGAACGGAAGGTAAGTGTTCCGTCCATCCCTAAAGAAATGAGTGCACCATAGAGATGTCAGAGAATTCCACCACGGATCTCAGTGAGGCCAAATGCCAGTGCATTCAGCACCCCAAAATCCATGGCGGAACAAAGGCCCCGCCCCCCAACCCATGAAAGGCACACGAAATGGAGCACTTACCTGCTGCTGTCTGCGCTGACTTGCCATTAGCTTCTTCATCATAGCCATGATAGGCTACGTAAATACTTAGGTAGCCTATCACGGCTAATGCAGGGACGCCTTTTGCATCCCTGCGGAGACCGTGATAGGCTACGTAAGTATTTACGTAGCCTATCACGGCAAGCTAAAAAAAACCACAACAGTGTACGCAAATGGCGGCGGCTACAGTGGCTGCCATTTACGTGCCCTTTTTTTCACCATTTTAGCCTACGTAAATATTTACGTAAGCTATTACGGCGAAAAAAGGGAACACAAATAGCGTAGTGGGTGCTATTTGCGTTGCTCTTTTTTTCCTGCCGTAATAGCTTACGTAAATATTTATGTAGGTTAAAATGGCAGGGAAAAAAGGAACGCAAATGGCGGCCACCTTAGCCGCTGCCATTTGCGTACGCTGTTTTTTTTGTTTTCCTGCAGGCTGCCCAGCGGCCGGATGTCCGGCTGCAGGCGGCCCTGGCCGGCGGCTCTGCGGAATCTCTGCGGAGTGGAGCTGGCCAGGTTAGGATTTCGGGGGGAGGTGCGGAGCGCCTCCCCCCCACCGTGAATCACCCCGTCAAAAAGGTAAGTGACTTTCATTCCAATTCCAAAGAAGGGCAGTGCCAAAGAGTGCTCAAACTACCATACAATTGCGCTCATTTCACATGCCAGCAAGGTTATGCTCAAAGTCCTACAAGCTAGGCTTCAGCAGTATGTGAACCGAGAACTACCGGAAGTATAAGCTGGGTTTCGAAGAGGCAGAGGAACTAGAGAGCAAATCGCCAACATTCGCTGGATCATGGAGAAAACAAGAGAATTCCAGAAAAATGTCTATTTCTGCTTCATTGACTACGCTCAAGCCTTTGATTGTGTGGATCACAACAAACTGTGGCAAATTCTGAAAGAGATGGGAGTACCAGACCACCTTACCTGTCTCCTGAGAAACCTGTATGAGGGTCAAGATGCAACAGTAAGAACCGGACATGGAACAACCGATTGGTTCAAAATTGGGAAAGGGGTACGACAAGGCTGTATATTGTCATCCTGCTTATTTAATTTATATGCAGAGTACATCATGTACTCTGGGTTGGACGAATCACAGGTCGGAATTAAGATTGCCAGGAGAATTATCAACAACCTCAGATACGCAGACGATACCACCCTAATGGCAGAAAGCGAAGAGGATCTCAAGAGCCTCTTGTTGAGGGTGAAAGTGGAGAGTGCAAAAGCTGGTTTGAAACTCAACATTAAAAAAACGAAGATCATGGCATCTGGCCCCATCACTTCCTGGCATATTGAAGGGGAAGAAATGGAAGCAGTGACAGATTTTGTTTTCTTGGGCTCCAAGATCACCACAGACGGTGACTGTAGCCATGAATTAAAAGATGCTTGCTCCTTTGGAGGAAAGCTATGGCAAACCTAGACAGCATAGTAAGAAGCAGAGACATCACCTTGCCGACAAAGGTTCGTATAATCAAAGCTATGGTTTTCCCAGTAGCAATGTATGGCTGTGAGAGCTGGACTATAAGAAAGGCTGAGCACTGAAGAATTGATGCTTTCGAACTGTGGTGCTGGAGAAGACTGTTACGAGTCCCCTGGACTGCAAGGAGGTCCAATCAGTCCATCCTCAAGGAAATCAACCCTGAGTGCTCATTGGAAGGACAGATACTGAAGCTGAAGCTCCAATATTTTGGCCACCTAATGTGAAGAGAAAACTCCCTGGAAAAGACCCTGATGCTGGGAAATATTGAAGGCAAAAGGAGAAGGGGACGGCAGAGGATGAGATGGCTAGATAGCATCACCGATGCAATGAATATGGACTTGAGCACACTCTGGGAGAGAGCGCAGGACAGGAAGGCCTGGCATACTATGGTCCATGGGGTCATGAAGAGTCAGACACAACTGAACGACTGAACAACAACGAACACTAAGGGCCCAAACATCTGGGAAAACTACAAGGGATCTTTGTGCTAAGAACTTCCTGTTGCTATCAGGCTTAATGCGGGTATAAGGTACATCTCTCACCAACCTTAGTTACTGTTCCTGGAAGGTACGTTTTGGGAAGGGAATAGCAAAGGGGTACCCTGTAAGGGTTTTAAACAGGTTTAGCCAATATTCTAAGAGATTTTGAACCCCGCCCTCCAGACACTCACATTCAGAGAGTTGAAGATATTATTAAATGTAATTTTTTTTCTTACTATAAGTGAGTGGGAATTGTACAACAGAAAGTTGATTTTACATCCAGCCCTTCTTAATAATGATCATGGCTTCCGGCCCTAAGTGGTTAATGAGCAATCAGTCTGTGATATACCTCTTGCAACTGATAGGAGTAATGACTAATACTGAGGAAGAACCAGGAGAAGAGCAAATAACATTGATGGCTGTGACAGCGTTGTTAGACCATTCAGACATACCTGTCTAGGATTAAGGGATTTAGTATAATATTGAGAAAGATTTCTGTGACTTTAGCGACATCCAAACTAGATTAATTTCCCTTTCTGATACTTTTTAAATATAAGTGATCTGTTGGGTGCAAAAGCAGAAAAGATATTTTCTGCGGAACACTGATTTAAAGAAAATCCATGTAACTAACCGAAATACATGTCAGTCAATTTAAGCAAGGGTAATCAAGGGTGACCAATTGATCCTACAGTAAGAAGACAACTGATTTTCAACTGATATGAAAGTTTGTGCACAATACTTCATTCATTACACATTTTTATGCAGGGTCACCAAAACATTACAATAAGGCAATCCAATAATTTTAAATATAATTATGCCTAGCTAGGATCTTAAATCATATCATGAAGACACAGGCCAGGCTTATAACATGATGCAATATAATTACCAACTGAACTGGGAGGCTGGTCTACTGACCAATTTCAAACTACATTCTTCCTTATTAATATTCTTTATTAATATAAAGACTGCCTAGTTGAACTCTGCTTCTGTTTCCCACCAGCCAAGGAACCTGTCTGGTTCACCCAGGATGAAGACAGTTTTGAGTTAATAGCTGGATTTTATATTTTCAAATGGAGGATCAATGATCATCTGCTACTTTCTTCCCAGTGGTCCTAGGGAGAAATGAACCTTGAAACCATATCATCACCTGGCAGAGCCCAGTTTGAATATCTGCAATTCCTATATCATTCTCACCCATATTATTCCTGTATCATCCTAAGGCTCTAACTATGCAGACTTCCTGACTTCAACATCCAGTCACTCCTATCACACCCCACCCCTGGCCAACTTGTTATTTTGTAACATCTTGCCTGATGAAGAGATCTGGAGATCTCAAAAGCTTGCGAACATAGATTTTGGCATTTTTCTGATTACCAACATGGCTGCCTTTGTTTTTCTTATACAGGATAATACACATTCAAATGTCTAGGCTCCATAAGAGCTCTGGAAGAAAGAAAACTTTACAGAAATAAAACTCTTTGTAAGGTGTAGCAAACATTACAATCTTCTGAATTCACACCCATAGCCATAAAACAGTGCTGCATGTGAGATCCAAAAGGATATTCTAGACAACATTTTAAAACTACGTATAAAAGGCAGAGGTGAGAACCGCTCAAAATACAGTAATTATTTCCCAAGCAGGACAAAAAAAATCACGGCCAAGCTGAAAATATCCAAGTTGTAGAAAAACTAATAAACAATATCGGATAATAGAAGTTCACAGAGATATTTTGAAGCTGTCAGGATTTTGACTGGGGCTTGAAGATCGGATCATATAAGTCCAGTCTTATTTAAACTCCAGTAGTTACCTATTTCTTTCTGGTCTGAACTCAAAGCAATGGTGTTAATCTTCAAAGCAGTGAAGTCTGGTGGCTTTGATGTCAGTGGGGCTGTGAATACTCTCTGGGTTTCAGTCGGAAGCAGACTGAAGGTGTGAAGCACCTTGGGTAGCTCCTTTAGAGTTCTGACTGGTTCTGACTGAAACCCGGAACGGATTCACCGCCCCACTGACATCAGAGCTGATCCAAAGCACTTCATGGCCAAGAACAGCCTTCCTCAACCTGATGCTCTCCAGAGTTTTGGATGACATCTCCTTGGCTGGGGCTGATGGAAGTTATAGTCCAAATCTGGAGGGCACCAGATTGGGGAAGGCTGGCCTAGGCCTAAGATACTTTATGAACTGCCTTCTCCCATATGGAGCTGCCTGAGTGTTAAGATCAGCATCAGAGGCCTTTTTCTGTATCCCATCATCATCAGAGGTAGGGAAGGTGGGCATGAGAGACAGGGCCTTCTTTGTAGTGGCACCTAGATTGCAGAGGGCCATCCTTACGGAGAGCTGCCAGGCGCCTTCTCTGCTTGTATTTTGGCAGGCACACCATAGCTTCTTTTTTTTTTCTTCATCCCAGAAGGTTTTAAATCTTTGATGGTTGCAGCTCTGGATTGATGTTGTTCTTTGATCTTGCATGGGTCTTATTATGATATGGGCATGTGCAGCCATAACATTTTAAAAAGTCACATTACAAACAGCTGCCACTTACTGTGTGTAAGTCTCTCTCTCTCTCTCTCTTCATGTAAAATGACTGATATTGATGTAAAATCATCACTGTTTGTTGGGAATGGAAAGCTCTGTTGCTCTGGAATCTTTAAGTAGGGATGTCGGAGAATTTCTCCACGAATCTCCGGGAGGCCGAATGCCAACGCATTCTGCCCCCGAAATTGGTGGAGAAACGGTCCGCCACCCCCCCCGCCACCCCCCGGAATGGGACTTACCTTTGTCGAATGTCCCTGGTGCTGGCGGCTCCCGGCGGCGGTGCGGCGCGGTGCGGCGGCGGCCAGTCTTCCGACCAGCCGCCGCCGCCACCATTTCCAAGTAAAACAACAACAACAACAAACGTGATAGCCTACGTAAAGATTTACGTAGCCTATCACGGCTAGATTTTCAAAAAACACCGTGATAGGCTACGTAAATCCTTACGTAGCCTATCATGGCTGACTTGGGGGGGGGGGGAAATGCGCGTACGCAAATGGCGGCGCACATGGGCGCCGCCATTTGCATTCCTTATTTGGGCATGTCTAGTCCATGTAAACATTTACGTAGACTACGGCGAAAATAAGGACAACGCAAATAGCGTTGCCCTTATTTTGGCCGTAGTCTACGTAAATGTTTACGTAGACTACACGTGCCCAAATAAGGAATGCAAATGGCGGCGCCCATGGGCACCACCATTTGTGTATGCGCTTTTTTTTCCCCCAAAAGTCAGCCGTGATAGGCTACGTAAGGATTTATGTAGCCTATCACGGCTGACTGCAGGGACGCAAACAGTGGCGGCTACGGCCACGCCATTTGCGTCCTGGCAGGAGACGAGATTCGTGGCCGGAGGGACGGGGCGCCTCCCCCCCGGCCAGAATTTCGGCCGGAGGGATGGGGCACCTCCCCCCTGGCCAGAATTTCGGCGGGGAGGGATGGGGCGCCTCCCACCCCACCCAGAATTTCAGGGGGAGGGACTGAGCACCTCCCCCCCACCGCAAAGCAAGCTGCGGGACCAGGTAAGGGACTTTCGTCCATCCCTATCTTTAAGTCATCATGCACTGTATTTGGAAAGTTCAGAGATACGTGCTAATCCTTATGTAGCCAAAATGGCACCATCCATGCACGAATCAGCAGACTTGGGAGAATGCCAAGGTTTGCAGAAGTACAATTAAATTGGGGCAGGGGATGTAAGGAGGAGGAACACACACAACAGCCCAAGACTATGAATGCTCAGTAGCCACGCAGCATTGAGTCACTTGGAAAACAAAATGGAAATGGCTGGCTGGCTGGAAGTGGCTGGTGAAGAGAACACGGCCACAGCAGCTCAAGAGGCTTCAAAACTCTGCTGATAAGCCACAGAAGAGGCAAGTTGTGCGAGAAGACGAGGAATATAAATGGAGGAAGGAGTAGAGTGGTAGGTGGGGAGTTCTATCCATGTTCCTTTTCCTCTGCTGTCCTTTGCTCCATTTATCTCCTCCTCCTCTGTTCTCCAAAATAAATGAGCAAAAGAAGATGGAGGAAGAGACACAAATATATAAAGGTCGGAGAGAACCAGCTCATTGTCCGGATATATCATTTCCTGGTTCACATTGAGAAACTAATTTTAAATGTCCCCAGGAATGGAAGTGAGAGTCGCCGATAGAAAGTAATGGAGAAGTCCAGGATTTTAATATAGATGCTTTATATACAGGAAGGAGGAGGGACACACACACACACACACACACACTATTCAAGGTATTCCAGTTCTGGCCAGCAGGAGAGGCTGTCTGTCTGCAGCAGACTCTGTAAGAGCTTTTCTTTTAACATTGGATTATATTATTTTCCTCAGTCACTATTTCAAAATGAGACTACCCATACAATATGTTTTGCATCCAGATAGGTAAGGGGTAGCAAAGCTGTGACAAAGCAGGCACTGGTCATTGGCTAAAATGAGCCAAAGTGTGGCAGAGGGTGACATTTAGAGGCCTTTGAAGAAGTGACATGGGCACTAGTCTACATTTACCTCTTAATAAATCCTGTGGAACTGAGTGGGACT
Source organism: Heloderma suspectum (assembly GCF_057233095.1). Lineage (NCBI taxonomy): Eukaryota > Metazoa > Chordata > Lepidosauria > Squamata > Helodermatidae > Heloderma > Heloderma suspectum. The sequence continues at coordinate 29,132,694 of NC_139460.1, read as the reverse complement.
TCTGAGTAGATATGCACAGAGTTCCACTGCTATTTTATGGATGGTCCCAATGCAAAGCTTCCATTTTCTGAGTTAGCTATCTACTCAGAGCCAAGAAAGGATACCTCTACTCCTAAGTGACAGTCATAGATTTCCTATAAAGTATTGCAGTTACACTGTGAGAAGCCTAAAATGTTTCTTAAACGGCAGCCAGGCCTCATTAGTGTCACTGTCATATCTGGGATAAAGTTGCCAAAGGTCACGGTGTCTCCTGCCAGGATCAACATTTCAGCTTATTATCCTAATTCCCGAGGAATCCTCCCCAGAAAGACCTTTGACGTCAGGGCTTGGGATGTGCACATCTAATGAAACATGACAATGTGCTAGACTCCCATGAAATCAAGTCCAAAAGGCTAATGAAGTCAAGTTGTCTTGCTTGTGGCTCCCTAATCTGTATACATTACAGCTCTCCTTGCCATGGTTTGAAATAGTCCTCTGCGGCAGGCGTCCCCAACCTGGTGCCTCCGGATGTGTTGTAGTCCAACACCGGTGCTGGCTCCAGGTTTTTAAGGGCCCTTGGTCAAGACAACCTCAGTGGGCTCCCTCCCTTCACTGGGCTCCCTCCTTCACTGGGCTCCCCCATGGGCTCCCTCAGTCCTTCACTGGGCTCCCTTCCTTCAATGAGCTCCCTCCCTTCAACCCTCAATGGGCTCCCTCCCTTCTCACCATCATTCATTAATTTATTTTATTCATTCATTATATTTCTATACCACCCCATAGCCGAAGCTTTCTGGGCGGTTCACAAAAATTAAAAACCATTAAAATACATTATATAAACTATGAAACCATTCACATAATGACATAGAACAAATAGCACACACAACAACTGTGTGTGTGTGTGTGTGTGTGTGTAAAAAATCAGCCAGAGACAATCAAAGTGACTCCTTATATGCTGCCAAATGCCTGAGAGAAGAGGGCAGTTTTAACTTGGTGCCGAAAAGATGACAATGTTGCTGCCAGGCGGGCCTCATCAGAGAGATTATTCCATAAATGGGGGGGGGGCACCACCAAGAAGGCCCTTCTTTCACCAGCTGCTATTGCTCCTCCTCTTTCTCATCATTGCTGCCACTTGCCTGCTAGACAGGCAGAAGGCCAGTGAGCAAGTGGGCAGTGGCATCTACTGCTCCTCCTTCCCACCACCACCTATGTCTGGGCCAGAGCAAGAGGCAGGAGAACAAGCAGGTTGCAATGATGAAGAGGAGCAGCAACTCCAGGAGGCTTTTGCCAATGGGCCCCTGCTGGAGTGTGGGCCCTCAGCAGATGCCCAACCATGCCTATCCTTGACACCAGCCTTGCCCAACATATCTGGAGGGTGCCAGGTTTGGGGAAGGCTGCTTAACATTTAAATTAACATTTAAGCATTAACATGCTTAACATTTAAATTATTAACCAGGGGTATAAACTTGAATCACATTAATGTGTAGTCTATTGAACCTTCAGCTGATTATATACAGATGATAAATTTTTATTTCATAATTTTATTTTTGAGTTAAGAGCACATTTGTTTGTACTCAGAGGCTATTTTAGTTCTGGTATGTTGCAAAATATTAAAGATGGCCTTACAACTATATTTATTACATTTCAAATCAACTCATGCTGCCTTCAATTTCTCACCTATGTAGATATTGGTTTTACTCTGATTTTAGATAATTCCCCTTCCTAGTACTGCTGTTTTAAATTATCTGTTTGCTGCTTTGATTGGTTTTATCATGCTTTTTTGCGGTAAACTACTTTAGATATTTTTAACAGAGAAATGGTATTAACATGTTTTAAATGGAACAGAATGATTTATTTGGAAGATTTATATCACTTTCGACTGAGTGATCGTCAAGGTGGCTTACAGATGATTGTAATAACACACACACACAAACCACAGATGCACACAAACCACAAACCACCATCCCTTTAGTCCCCTGGCCGATGGAAGTATTTTCTCTTCAGCAATGCAGTCCCAGGGCAACTGGCACTTGGAACCGAATATCCTTTGTGGCAGGGCGAGGGGAAGAAAGCCCCTTCTGTTTGCTCCTTCTTTTTGGCAATTGATCAGGCCAGACTGGTTCCCCTTTGCCATGATCAAATAAATAAAATGCAAATGTGTGCCCGGAAAATTTGGAAATACTGACAATTTACCTAAACTTAATCAGTCAAGACAGATGATTAGCCAAATATCATCAGTAGACAATGCTACTGTAAACATAGAAACCTTGATCCTACAAGCACAAAGGAAGATTTGCGCAACTGATGCAGAGAGGCAATAAAGGGGCAGGACCTTTCTCATGAATGCTGAATGGTCCTTGCAGGCAGCTGCCAGGGGTCTTGGGCCAGCAGGCCTGTTGGTGTTTGGGATCATGGCCAGCCGACATGGTTCCACTCTCTTCCCACTACACACACACACATACGTGTGGAATATTGAGAACGTTGGCACACACCTACGGTGTTTTCATATCATTTTATAGTATGGATTCCTGATGTTGCTTTCCTAACAATACCTGACACATTCTGGTGGTCTGCTTTTAAGGACTGCTGCTGCTGTGTATGTGTGTGTGTTTGTGTGTCAGTTTCTGTGTTTACATCCTCTCTTCCAGTTGGTGAACCCAGTAGGATATTGTTTCTTTAAGTGCGGTCCTCCCTTCCCCCTCTGTGGCATGTTTTGGGGGGCTTCTAAGATGTAATCATCTATTTCCAGTCAGTGAATTGGAAATACCAAGCACCAGACTAGCCACTGTGGAGGCATTACTATGGATTCCTGTCATTTCTGTTTACTGAGGCTGACTGGAGGCGACAACACGCAGCCTTCCACAGAGAACCCCTGGCATCTGCAAATAATATCTCATCTTTCCCAGGTTTCTGGCAAAGTGTGCCTACTTTTGCCTAGGCTTGCAGCAATGTAAATTATTGTTATTGACAAACTACACCTGCAACGTGTGAGGTTATTTACTTGTCCTCATAACACCTCTGTGGGAAATGTTATTATAAATTGCATTTTTTTTTCAGAGAGAGAACTGAGGAAGAAAGGGAGAATGAAAGAGAATTATGTGCTTAGTAAGTCCACAGCTAAGGGTTCGATTCAAACACAGTCCTCCCATAGATGGGTAGTGGCAGACCAACTTGCTATTGGATCCAAATGGCAGACTTAGGGATGGGGGAGAAATTCGTTCGGTTTGCATGTTAATGTGAACATACCTGATTTCCCTCTTTTGAACCAGTATGCAAGCTGAAATTCAGTCATCCATAAAAATTTGCAGCTTTCACAATTTTGCAATGGAGTTGTCCAATCAAAAAATACATACAAGATTGTGTATATTTGGGAAACGTGCACATAAGAATGCATATATTCATGAAAATAATATTTAAAATGCATTATATTAGAAAATTGCTCGCAAAAATGTGTATAGGCCAAATTGCCTACAAAATTGGACATATTTGGAGAAATGCATATAAAAAACCCATACAATTTTTAATGCCACCTTTAAAACAAACAAACAAACTTCAAACTTCGGGACAAACCAAATTTAAGATGGGAAAAATTCTCAAAGTTAGGGACAAACCAATCTTAAATTTGGAAAAATTAGTAACTGAGAATAAGTGAAATTGACAGATTCTTCCATCCCTATACAAAAGCCTATACATGTCTACTTGGAAGTAAGTCCCACTGTGTTAAATAAGGCTTACACCCAGATAAATATGGGATTGCAGCCTTAAACTGCAGCTGGAATGCGTGAGGAATTCTTATATGGAATAACCTGATACACAACTCTTGAACTAAATGTCTGGATCATAATGTAGTTATGCCCAAGATTTCACACTTCTCCAAACATTGCAGTACAGTTCATGGCCATTTAGTTGTATCAAAATTCACCTTTAAATACATATTCTGAGAGAAAACACAGAATTAAATACTATTTTGAGAGAAAAAATGCATTTAAATACATAGGTATTGAAATATATATTAAAATAGGTATTTTATTTTGAGAGGATTTTTAAAAAATTGGAGATATGGAATGGATGGAATTATGGGTAAAAAAATGTGAAAATGACCAGAACCAGAAATAGACCGATTTGGCCATCTCTAAATGCAGGTCATAAAGTTCACAAACCCAAGCTGTAAGGCTGCACAGCAAGAGCCAATCTAGATGGGACATTGAACATACAGCTGCTGTCCAAACCAGCATTTAGTTCTCTTCCTCCCATCTGCAAGAACTAGTAGAACGTACCGCAACTCTTGAGATGACACAATATTTATTTGTATTTATTTATAGCATTTATGTCCTGCCTTTTAGACAAAAAGGCGGGGGACGGGGACGGGAGAGGAGCTTCACAAATCCCCTTTCACCTTTGTCACTGCTGCTGTCTATTTTGTGGTCCTGGCATCAATAGCCCTATCACACATCCTGGAGAAACCTCCTTGGAGGAAGATGCTTGGGACTTTGTGGAGAACCCAACTCCAACTGAAGACCTGGAGGAACCTGCAGTAGTCCAAAGGCAGCCTGAAAACCCACATGTCAGGGATGCTTCACCTCCCCCCACCCAATAATCCCTCTGATCCCATCCAGACCCTTTCCTTGATCCCTGATTCTCCCCTTTGCCCACTGGCTCTCAAAAGCAAAGGTAGCAGTGGGCCCGATGGGAAGCCAAGAGTCATCACCACAGAGTGCCTGTGGCTGACAGAAGACTGGCTGGCTGCCACCAAGCCTGCCACACAGGACAAAGGGTCTCCTTAGGGAAGAGAGAAGATCTAGCTGCAGCAAATGAGACAGCTTAGGACCAGGAAGAGGGGGAGCTGGCACTGAGTATAGTGCTCACTCCAGGTTTTGGAGGGCCCTCAGGCAAGACACCTTTAATGGGCCCCTCCCTCAGTGAGTCTACCTCCTCACCGCCATTGTCACCAGTTGCTGTTGCTCCTAATTTATTTTATTATTTATTTATTGCATTTATATCCCACCTTTTTTCCTCTTGCAAGGAACACAAGGCGGCATACATAATCCTCCTCCTCTCCATTTTATCCTCACGACAACAACCCTGTGAGGTAGGTTGGGCTGAGAGTCTGTGACTGGCCCAAAGTCACCCAGTGAGCTTCCATGGCCTGGTGGGGACTAGAACCTGGATCTCCCAGCTCCCAGTCCAACACTCTCACCACTACACCACACTGGGTCTCCTAATCCATTTTCTCATCATTGCTATCACTTGTCTGATTGACTAGAAGAGACCCAGTGTTCAAGTAGGCCATGGCATTTACTGTTCCTCCTTTTCACCACCACCATTATCCAGGGCAGAGTGACAGACAGGTGAATGTTGCAATGATGAAGACGAGGATCAAGTCCAGGGGGCTCTTGTCAGTGGGCACCCGCTAGGGGCGCAGTCCCTCGGCAAGTACCCAGCCATACCTACCCTTGATGCTGGCCCTGAGTGAGTATATGAGGCTCTCAATCTTCCCTGGGTTTTTGCTGGGTTAACAGCTTCCTCATTAAAGTCTAGCTCCAGCCCTGGACTTCCCTGGCTCAACCCCTGCTCCAGCTATAGCTCTGTCCCCAGGTCTGCCACCCAGTGCAGGTCATGGACATCTTATCATGAAGCAATGGTTGAGGTCCTCACTCTGGAGCCTAGTGAGTTAAAAAGGTGCCCAGTAGTATCCAGGACTCATATCAAAATGCAGACCAAACACATTTCTCCCCCATTCCTGTGGAATGCTGGAGTGGTGAGAGTGGCCAGGAGCGTAGCCAGTAAAGGAGATTTTGTTCCAGCAAGTGTTTTCCTTGTTTGGCCTATGACATTTTAACTGTTGCTTTTATTATTATTGGTTCGTATTTTGTGCATTGTTTTATCACGAGTTGCCTTGAATACCTCTCTGATGTAGAAAGGTGGGATAGGATTTATTTTACAAAATTTTTATGCCACTGACAAAAGAAAAATCTTGAAGTGGTTCACAATAAATGACTAAAATGAATGAAACAGAAATAAAATATAATGGATGCAGGGATGCATGAACACTCCAAAGTTTGATCCAAAAATGGTTATGCTTGTCTCCCTTCCCTCTCCAAGGTAAGAAACTGGGCCCCTGAGGTAAGGAAAGGCAGCAGCCAACTGCCTTTGGATTTCATGCAAGCACAGGGGCACTTATTTTCCAAGCACCCTAATTCAAATGCTCGTAACATTCCTAAATTGATGGGAGAGTTATGCAACACTGGACTACAGGGCAGGACAAAAAGTTCCTGGCAGCATCTAATGATACCTACACACAAATGGCTGCTTTTGGGTTACAGTTCACAGAATTTGGCGTGGCAGAGAGCAAGGACACAGTTGTCAGGCAGCCCAAATGCTGGCTGGTACCATCGTCCCAGCCCATGTGCTGGGATAACATTGATGGGGAGTGGCAGGGAACTCAGGCCCACCACAGCACAACCCAGTAACATGGCTCCATCCTGCAACCTGTGTGTGTGTGGTAAGTATGCTAGTAGGGTGGTCACTTGTGAAGAACCAAAAAAGAGGACATGCATCATGTCAAAAGAAGACACCACTTCCAATCAAATTGTCAGGAGCGCCCTTGCTGCCTTCTGAAATCCTCAAGTAGCCAGAATCAACACCAAGACAATAGGTCACTTTTCCAAGGCTTTATTTTCATTCAACCTAATGATGCTTGCAGATGCTAATTGCCTGAGCCTAAGAGGGAAACTTAAGAGAGCTGCCTACCAGAGGGTTGGTTCTAGCCTTAGGAATCAGTTGGTCTCCATTTGGAGGGAAAGCCTCTGAACTTAAGGGCTAGGAGGAGAGAGTCCACCCCTTTCCCATGGGGCATCAGGAGGCAGCTGTTGTCATCATGCCAAGCGGGCTGAGTGCCTCCTCTCGGCGCCTGCCATCTCCCGCTTGTCCCTGCACCGGCACCTCGTGTCCAGAAGCTCCAGTTGTCCCTCCCTCTCCCTGCCAGGGTCACTGTCACTCTCAGGAATGTGAGCAGGGAGGGGCTGTCCCTCTGGCTGAGCCTCTGAACAGCGTGTGGGTTCCTTCCCCATGGTCTCTATCTCTTTCTCAAAATCAGAACTGCTTTGGGGCTCTATGGGCTCCGATCCAACCCTGACATTTGCATATGTTAATTTATATGTATGGATGCAAATTTAGAAATAATTACTATAATTTAAATAGAAATATAGTACATCTCATCATGTGGAAGGCTGTGACCAGGTGACCTGTGTGCCTTGCTCAGTCTGCTGTCCAGGTGCTGTAGATGGGCAAAATCAGGGCCCTGCTCCTTATTCTGATGGTTCTTTATCTTTAAAGCAGATTTGGACTGGACAGTCCTTCAAACAGAGGTAGGGATGTATGAAAATTCCGCCATGGATCTCGGGCAGGCCGAATGCCAGCGCATTCGGCCCCCTGAAATCGGTGGCGGAACGGCCTGCCCCCCTCCCGGGATGAGACTTACCTTGGGCAGATCTTCCAGGTGGCAGCGGCTCTGGTGGCAGTGCAGCGGCAGTGCAGCGGCGGCGGCAGCGGCCGGTCTTCCGACCGGCTGCCACCACCGCCATTTCCAGTTAAAAAAAACAAACAAACCATGATAGGCTGCGTAAAGATTTACGTAGCCTATCACAGCTAGGTTTTTTTTTAAAAGTGATAGGCTACGTAAATGTTTACGTAGCCTATCACGGCTGACTTAAAAAAAAAAAAACGCACGTACGCAAATGGCGGCAGCCATGGCCGCCGCCATTTGTGTACACGCATTTTTGTTTTTGTTTTTAAGTCAGCCATGATAGGCTACGTAAACATTTACGTAGCTTATCATGGCTGACTGCAGGGACGCAAACAGCAGTGGCTACGGCCGCCGCCACTTGCGTCCTTGCTAGTCAGCGGCCGGATGTCCAGCTGCTGGCGGAGCCAGCCGGCGGCTCCGCAGAATCCCTGCGGAGCACAGCCGGCCGGCCAGGATTCTGGGGGGGTGGAGGAACGGAGCACCTTCCCCCTGGCGAGGATTCCGGGGGGAGGGATGGAACGCCTCCCCTCCAACCATAAACATAATCCGTGAAAGGTAAGTGCCTTTCGTACATCCCTAAACAGAGGATGCCATCAAAATAGAGGACAGTCTTCAAGCAGCCCTTCAAAAGAGGACTGTTTCTTGTAAAAGAGGACATGTGGCCACTCTGCCAGCCCCCAAGCTACTATGGATCTGTTGCCTCCAGCACCACAAGATGGGAAGCTGAGCTCGCCCGGAAAAACTTTGGTTGAGGTTTTGAGGGGTTACCACCAGTGGAGGCTGGTGGCTCTGTGGAGCACCTTGAATAGCTTCTTTAGAGTTCTGACTGGTTCTGACTGAAACCCAGAGTGGATTTACCACCCCACTGCCATCAGAGCCACCAGCCTCCACTGTGTACCGCATTCGGGGTTTAGAGTTAACAATCCTGAACCCAAGTACAAAAAGGACCCTAAGAAGCAGCTCTCAGAAATTCTGTTGTATAGCCCAAGAGTGTTTTTAAGCTGTAGAGAGTTTGATAAAAAAAAAAAAAACACCTCTTGTCTTTTAACCAACTTCCATGTGGTAAAACCACACACATTGCTGTCCTGATCTAATTAGAGGCTGCAAGAGTGAGATGCTGGGAGAGCAGGTCAGTGAAGAGGAGAAAAGAGTAACCCAATTTTCAGAGGTGTAGAACAAGAAGTGGGTGTGTGATCAAAGTGCTGTCATTCCACTGCATAGCTTTTTTTTTTTTTAAGGCAGTGTAAACAGGCCGAGCAAAAAGCTGTAAACAACAAAGGTTTGCATGGAAAAATATACGCCAGCTTCATAAGAACTGGGTTTTTTTTATAACAGAATCACAAGAGAATGGAGAGACAATGTAGTTGGTGTAGAATTTCTAGGCACAGCACAGCATTAATAGAAGGCTTTCTTTGAAATCTTAAATGAAAAAGCAGGTTAAAGAAATGGCCATAGGAGGTTGAACACATTAGAAGCATATGCTGAGAGTGATGGAAAATTTACATGAGATGAATATACCCAATAAAATGTTCTGGTTGTTTTGCAGTCTCCCTCTGTCCAACCGGTAAATCAGAAATAGTATAATTATTCTTAGTCAATGGGTCACTGGTGGTCACAACAGATAGGCACGTTTTGTTTTGCAAGACTAATTGTACCTAGCACTACCTATGAGGAAAACATTAGCCTATGTGATGAGCCAGCTATCTCTTGTTTAAGGCCAAGCTGGAAACATATTTAGCTTTCTCAAAGAACTGAGAGAGACTAAACTATTTCTGAGAGGCAGTATCTTTAATAGCGTATCATACCCTTCTTACTGCTTGTTTCAGAAATCCCAGAAAGGTGGGAGCAGGCTATTTTTGTTTACAAAACAAATGGGCAGAATAGTGGCTGTGCATTTTGCTTCATATCTCAGGTTCTACAAGGGCTAGTTGTTGTTGTTTATTCGGTCAGTCGCTTCCGACTCTTCGTGACTTCATGGACCAGCCCACGCCAGAGCTTCCTGTCGGCCGTCACCACCCCCAGATCCCCCAAGGTCGAGTACAAGGGCTAGAGACTTGGGTTAAAAAAAAAAAAATCAAAGCTGGGAATCTAGGGATTATGGCTCATCCAGAGGGGTGCAACTGCCCCCCTTGCCCCTTCTTGTGGACACCCATGTTCCCAGCATCCCTAGGGGCAGCTCCAGGTCCAACTATAACAATCACATGACTTGCTAGAGCCTAATTCGAATGTCTGCAGAGCCCTCCTCCCCCATTTCCATCTCGGGACTCTGAACATGCAGACATTGTGACTTTACCATCAAGTCAGGCTTTTTTTTTTCTCCCCCCTCCCCCTTTTCTCTCTCTCCCAACTTGCTTTTTGTAACATTTGGACTAATGAAGAGATCTGGAGATCTCGAAAGCTTGCACATTTTTGGTGATATTTTGGTTGGCCTAGTAAAGGCATTACACTAATATGGATTCCAGAATGTTTCTTATCACCAACCTTTTGCTTATTATTTACGTGGGATTTTCCCAGGGGTTTTTCAAGCTTTTCAAGACACTTCAGCCTCTGCTGAATGCATAATCAAATCAGAGGCTGACGTGAGTTCAGGTATTGTTGTCTCAACTTAACTCAGTGGTAAGGAGACCTTCTGTCAACGAACTCTGGAATTTCCTGAGATATCTCTGAAGAGGTAAATAATCTCTGCAGCTATTGCCATCTTCCAGTCCAACTTTTCTTGTTAGGCAGAGGACAACACATAATTTCGACCTTCTTCTATTTCATGTGCAGAACAGTTCTCAATCTCTTGACATTACACTCAAGTGATGAATATACATGTGTAAACCTACCCAAAATGAATGGGCTTCTTTCCTTAAATGCTTGCTCACTTCTTTTTTTGTTATCTCAAACTATTTGCTCTTGTGATCTATTCATTCCTTGTTGCACTTCTATAATGCTATGATAAGGGACTGAGAAATGCATGTACAAAGCACCACTGCACTCAACACGGTCACAGGCCATTCCTGGATGTCTTGTTAAATTTCAGATCTATGAAATGGAACAGTAGCTGAGATATCAGTGACAGGCTTGTTACTGTGCTGCTCCCAGTTGCATTAAATTGGGATCAGAGATAATAAACACAGCTGCTTCTGCTGTTATCAGGCTTCACTCCTGGCCACCTGCAATGTGGTGACCTCATCAGAATCTGAAAGTGTTGCTGCTCTCTTGTATGCTTTGCCCATATTTCAAATGACTGACTAGATGGGATTGCCATATCTGCACAAAGGGAACAGTTTCACGGAAGGGAAGAATGGGGAGGAAACAGAAAGAGCCCCTTCTCCAAATTAGAAGGGACCATGGCTCCCTCCCAACTAGGTTGGTGACTGCCTACATAGACAGACACAGAGATTTAGTTTAAGATTAGTTGTTGTGATCTGCAGTTTTCTGTAAGTGACAAGGCATACTTTTACTTCTACAGTTAACACCCATTCTGCCTGTTTATACTTCCTTTGTGTGTTATACACTGCGGGCTTATTGATACAACATTGCTACAAAAACTGCTACTTTCTGCCAAAATTGCCTGGTAATAGAACGCTGTGTCCACCCCAGCAATTAAGGAGCGGGCAGTGAAAACATGGGATTCTGCAGAAATAGCTATATCAAAGATTGACTCTCTGGATCACATTAGGGATCTTGGAGAAATCCGCAGTGGAATCAAATGAGTTCAGATTTCTGTGAATCCACCCCATGGATTCTGCAGTAGACCAGCTTTTTCCTGGGTCGCATGGATTCCGCAGACTTGTGGACCAGGTTTTTTGTTTGTTTGTTTGTTTACTTTCTGGAATTTTATGCAAATTAAGTCATAGAAAAATACGTAAAATGAAAGAACACTGTCCAAAAATGTGCATTTCCCCCATAGGCTAAAGCATGAAAATGAGCTGGGGGGGGGGGGATTTGCACATTTGGCGGATTTATGTATTTTCACAAGGGCAAATTTGGGAAATTGGGGAAAATCCAATGCCATCAATGAGCAGACAGCAGAACGAAAGGTACCTGACAATCCACAAAACGCAGAAGGATCGATTTTTCCAAATCTGTACATCCCTAGATCATGTACTTGTGTTCATAGTAACAACGCGTGAGGTTGGAAAAACCTATTTTCCTATAAGCACTAAGCTGAGAAAAAGTGTGTTATTATATGCTGTACTGCTGCCTCTTGAATCTCTTTAATTCAAATGAAAATAGAAGAATTCAGGCTCCAAATGGAAACTATATAATAGCCCTTCTGCAACCTTTACAGGTAACCCAGGACCCCAAGGCAACATCAGCATGTCGCAGGTATGCCTGTGTAATGAAAGTGCTCTCCTCCATTGCACTGCCGGGCCTGGATCAAGGGACCATGCAGCTCTTCATTTCTGTTTTCACCTTCCCTCTGGATTTCTGTTTTGTCATTTGTCATTTCTGCTGTCATTTTCTTGAGCTGCAATGGCAGCCAGCAGCAAGGACCATGACAAAAAAAACTCAGCAGCCTGAAATAACCTGTTTCAGTATGTAAAGCCACACACACATCTTACTAGATTTTTACAGGCCTTTTTGTTTTGATTGTAAACCAATAATTTGGATATGTTTTAGTTCATGCATGAGTTATCAACACAGAAAGAGAGAGAGAGTGTGCCCCAAGTGTGGAAAATAACTAAGGCAAGGTCATGTTGTCTCGGCTTTTTTTTGTGCCAGTTTTTTGGGCAGATTCCTCAAAAGCCCATAACTATTGTCTTTGTTTCTTCTGTACTGAAGGAGAAACTGCTAGGATGGTAGAGATACAGTCAGGGCCAGAAATATTGAAACAAGGATAACTGTTTTGGCAGTTGGTCTCTGCATACCACCACATTGAAGTTGAAAGGAAACACACCCAGATGAGAGCGAAGTCAGGACTTTCAGCTGTAAGTCAAGGGGTTTGACAAAAGTGAGGCACTAACCATTCAGGAAGGACAGCCAGTGGCATACACACACACCCATCATTGGTGGCTCATAAGTAATGGAACAAACCAACATCATTTCAAACTTAAGGATTGCCTTTAATACCTGGATGAAAATCCTTTGCAGTCAATGGCTGCCTGAAGTCTGGAACCCATGGACATGACCAAATGCTGAGTGTCCTCCCTCGAGATGCTTTGCCAGGCCTTTACTGCAGTTGCCTTCAGCTGCTGCTTGTTTGTGGGTCTTTCCGCCTTCAGTCTTGTCTTCAGTAAGTGAAAAGCATGCTCTATTGGATTGAGATCAGGTGTCTGACTTGGCCATTGAAGAACATCCCACTTCTTTGCCTGGAGAAACTCTTGGGTAGCTTTTGCTGTATGTTTTGGGTCATTATACATCTGCAATATGAAGTGGCATCCTATCAGTTCAGCAGCATTTGGCTGAATCTGAGCAGAAAGTATAGCCCTATACACTTCAGAATTCATCCCGCTGCTTTTATCAGCAGTCAGGTCATCAATAAACACCAGTGACCCGGTTCCGTTGACAGCCATACATGCCCATGCCACAACACTGCCTCCACCATGTTTGACAGATGATGTGGTATGCTTTGGATCATGAGCTGTTCCTTTCCTTCTCCATACTTTTCTCTTCCCATCATTCTGGTACAAGTTAATCTTGGTTTCATCAGTCCAAAGAATCTTATTCCAGAACTGGGCAGGCTTTTTTAGGTGTTTGCTGGAAAAAGCTAATCTGGCCTTTCTGTTCTTGAGCGTTACCAGTGGTTTGCATCTTGTTGTGAAGCCTCTGTATTTACATTCATAAAGCCTTCTCTTGACTGTAGATGTTGACAATGACATGCCTACCTCTGCAAGAGTGTTCTTGACCTGGCTAGATGTTGTGAAAGGGTTCCTCTTCACCATGAGCAGAATTCTGTGGTCATCCACTTTAGTTGTCTTCTGTGGTCTGCCAGACCTTTTGCTGAGCTTGCCAGTTAATTCCTTCTTTTTCAGAATGTTCCAAACTGTTGTACTGGCTACTCCCACTGTTTTTGCGATCTCTCTGATAGGTTTATTTTGTTTCATCAGCCTAACGATGGCCTCCTTCACTCGCATGGACACCTCTTTGGACCTCATGTTGGGAGTTCCAGTGAACAGCTAGCAAATGCAAATGTAACACTCAGAACCACCTCCAGGCCTTTTATCTGCTTGATTGGTCATGGGGCACCCAGGAAACAGGCCACATCTGACCATGCAGCTGCTTGTCAGCCGTTCGTTCCATTACTTATGAGCCACCAACGATGGGTGTGTGTGTATGCCACTGGCTGTCCTTCCTGAATGGTTAGCGCCCCACTTTTGTCAAACCCCTTGAATTACAGCTGAAAGTCCTGACTTCGCTCCCATCTAGGTGTGTTTCCTTTCAACTTCAATGCGGTGGTGTACAGAGGCCAACTGCCAAAACAGTTATCCTTGTTCCAATATTTCTGGCCCTGACTGTAAGTTATCTTGTCTCCACAGCAACTCACCCCAGACCTAAGAATTGTTGTCCTTGCAAAAAGTTACAGGGTGCTGAGAGAAGAAACTGGGGGTGATGGTCCAGTAAAAGTTTAATTGATAATGACCAGACATGCTCACTAGGTTTGGCTGATGTCACTTATTTAGCCACATTATGATTATAAATGTAACTGGTGAGTGTTGATCTGCGCTGCCTCTGGGTTGACAGAGCTGCCTTCGTTGTACATGAATAAACTCAAGTTGAATCTTACCCGCGTGTCCAGAGCTTAATTGGAGGGCAGCTGGGCACGGACCTCCAAGTCCAGTTTGGACTTTTTCCACACAAGTCAAATAAAGGCAAAAGGAGAGTAAGAACAATTAATTCAGGTAGAAAAATAAATGACATTGAATTAAAGAAGAATGCTTTCAAGTTTCTTTTACTGGAAGATGTCAAGTTGTTTTAGGTCGCAATCCTATACCCACTTTCCTGGGACTACGCTCAATTGAACTCAATGGGGCTTACTTCTGAGAAGATATGTATAGGACTGTGCTGTCAAGTTATAAGTGTAAAAATAAATAAATATGGATTGATGACTGAAAACTGTATTGAAAAAGCTTAGGAAACAATATATTAGAGAGGCTCTGTAATATTTCCAGGCCATAGGTGTAAGCAAGCTCTGTGATATATCTCACATGTTTTGGCCTTGAAGAACTGATGAAAGCCTTTTTTTATTGTAGAAGGTATTTGGGGGTAGTGAGCTGGTATAGCAGAGTGCGCCTCCTATTGCTGCCGCCATACTCTGCTGTAATTTCAGTGCTTTGGTTTTATTGTTTTATATTGCCTGTTTAAAATAGATTTTAATTTGCTTTATGAAATAAGACTATAGACCGTCTTGAGGGCCCAGCTGGGCCAAAAGGCAAGATATAAATTGATTCAATCAATCAGTACATGACTCTTTCTGAACACATGAATTATGAGGCTGGTTTTAATTTCAGATTTGAAGAAAAGGTACATGCTTTGCCTTCTAAGTAGTAGGGACCTTTTCAGCATGATGTTCACAATTACCATTGTGGGATCTGCCTCCCTGAGATACAACAGCAGACAGGAAGCAATGAAAATTTATGTCAAAATTTCTGAACTGGGCAAACAGTGTGCAGACTTACGATAATACAACTGGTGCATTTACACTGGGCTTCACACCACCTCTGGCATCAGACAATTTTATTAGCTTCAGCTACATCAACTACAGATGGAGAATTTCATTTGGTATGCATTTTTAAGTGAACCAACCTAATTTGCACTTCTTGGAGTCATATGCAGAACCCAGTTATCCCTTGGACTGCACATTTTCCAAATTTTGTGGTGTTTTTCCTGGCTCAAACATGGCATACAAACATTGTATTCCTTTTGCCACCCAGTGAAGGCCTTTTTATTTTCCCACTGTTCCGGCATTCTAGTCTTTTAGCTCTGCTGTTTTAAATCAGTATTTTAAATTTCTGCATTACTTCTAGGTTGCACTTTTATATTGTAGTTTTAAGCTTTTATATTTTATATTCTTTTACACTGTACCTTGAGGTTTTAATTTTTGTGAACCACCCAGAGAGCTTTGGCTACGGGGTGGTACAGAAATCATAGAATCATAGAATTGTAGGGTTAGGAAGGGCCTACAAGACCATCGAGTCCAACCTGCTGCTCAGTGCAGGAATCCAAGTTAGAGTATTCCTGAGAGATGGCTGTCCAGCCTCATCTTGAATGGCTCCAGTGTGGGAGATCCCGCTTCCTCCCTAGGTCATTGGCTCCATTGTCGTATTGCTCTAACAGTCAGGAAGTTTTTCCTGATGTTCAGCCGGAATCTGGCTTCCTGTAACTTGAGCCCATTCTTCTGTGTCCTGCACTCTGGATTGATCGAGAAGAGATCCTGGCCTTCTTCTCTATGACAACCTTTCAAGTACTTGAAGAATGCTATCATATCTCCCCTCACTCTTCTCTTCTCAAGGCTGAAAATGCCCAGTTCTTTCAGTCTCTCCTCATAGGGCTTTGTTTCCAGTCCATTGATCATCTTTGTTGCCCTCCTCAGATAGCTGGATCTGAGGCAGTGGAGGCTGGCAACTCTGATGTCAGTGGGATGGTGCATCCACTCCAGCTTTCAGTCAGAACTAGAGATGTGAAGGCCCAGACAGAAACCAGAAAAATTCAGGGGGGGAAACTGCCCCCCCTTTCCCCCCCAAGGACCATTTTTGTTTTTTCAAAAAATGGGAAAATTTGAACAGCTTTGGATTATGAAATATTTTCTTTTAGAGTTTAAGATAAAGTATTTATGTGTTGTTACCCAGCCTTTACTCCCCCCAAAATGATTTCTAAAAACTATGTAATAAGAACACTTTTATAGAAAGACTAGAGATGTTAAATGTCTGGAAATAATGAAGCCACAGGGAAAAATATTTTTAATCCTCTCTGTAAGATTCCCAGCATTCTTTATTAAAATTATTGATTTAAAGTATATTTTACTGATAAACATTTATGCTCTGTTTCCCATCATATGAGTAGAGTCATCACTGTGCATTCTTGACAGTAAAAGTGCAATCTTGACAGCTTGGGTTTTGTTCTATAGAGTCCTGTGTTTCTGATGCAGCCTTAAGTGAGTCCTGCACTTAAAGCAGTCATTTAATATAGTTCTAATCTATTCAGACAATAACTGCAAATTTACTGAGTTTACTTTTAAAAGTTTTAACGTATAATGATAATTTTATGAGAAAACGAAGTCATACATAACATAAGTTTAGGAACAGAAAGGCTGCCTTATGTTCCTAAAGCAGCCCTCCCCAATCTGGTGCCCTCTGGAGGTTTTGGACTATAGTGCTCAGCATTCCTGACCATCGACCATGCTGCCTGAAGCTGATGGGAGCTGAAGTCCAAAATATTTGGAGGGCACCAGGTTGGGGAAGGCTGTCTTAAAGCAACAAAGTGATTTTAGATCTGTAAAGAGTGCTTTAAAAAAGTATTGCTTATTTTTCAATTTTTCCAAAATTTCCAAATTTTCTGGAAAAAGTGGGAGGAAGTTCTTTCCATGGCCTCAAAATTTCTGGAAATTTTACATCTCTAGTCACAACCAATCAGAACTCTAAAGAAGCTATCCATGGTGCTTCACACATTGGATAGCTCATTTAGCATTCTGACTGAAACCCCAAGTGGATTCACAGCCCCACTGACATCAGACACACCAGCCCCCACTGGTCTGAGGTCTGAGGTGCTGCTTGAAGTTCAGGAGGTCACTGGTGCTAATCCCATTGCATAAAGACGCAACAGGGGCGGTACCTTTTAAGCAAATCCTGCCTCACCAACATTTTGGAATTCTGGGAGAGTCTCAACAAACATGCAATTAGGGGTAATCTGATAAGCATTATATACTTGGACATAGGGATGTACAAAATGTACTTACCTTTCCACGGATTATGTTTATGGGGGGTAGGGATGGACGAAAGTCCCTTACCTGATCCCGCAGCTTGCTTTGTGGTGGGGGGGAGGCGCTCCGTTCTTCCCCCCGAAATTCTGGGCTGGGGGGGGGAGGCGCCCGATCCCTCCGGCCGAAATTCTGGCTGGGGGGGAGGAGCCCCATCCCTCTGGCCAAAATTCTGGCTGGGGGGGAGGCAGAATGAGGGATGGGGGAGGAGCCCCATCCCTCCGGCCGCGAACCTTGTCTCCTGCCGGGACACAAATGGCGGCAGCTGTAGCCGCCACTGTTTGCGTCCCTGCAGTCAGCCGTGATAGACTATCACGGATGACTTTGGGGGGGGAAGCGCATACACAAATGGCGGCGCCCATGGGCGCCGCCATTTGCATTCCTTATTTGGGCACGTGTAGTCTCCGTAAACATTTACGTGGACTACGGCGAAAATAAGGGCAACGCAAATAGTTTTTTTTTTTTAACCCAGCCATGATAGGCTACATAAATCTTTATGTAGCCTATCACGACTCTGTAAAAAAAAACACAACAACACTCCTCTAGACTGCAAATGGTGGCGGCGGCGGCGGCAGCCGGTCGGAAGACCAGCCACCGCCGCCGCCAAAGCCGCCGCCCAGAACATCCATCCCAGGTAAGTCTTGGCCCCGGGGGGATCCACATGAGGGTGTGGGGGTGGCAGGCTGTTCCGCCACAGATTTCGGGGGGCTGAATGCACTGGCATTCGGCCTCCCCGAGATCCGTGGCAGAATTCTCTGACATCCCTACTTGGACATCTAAACAACCTTGGACTAAGTCCTTCACCAAAAGCTCCTGAATAAAGTTGGTAGTCATGGAATATGTAGATGTCAGGTTGGGTCGGAGCCCAGAGAGCCCCAAAGCAGTTCTGATTCTGAGGAACAGATAGAAACTGCGGGAGAGAAACCCACGCGCTTTTCAGAGGAGCAGCCAGGGGGAGATCCCCTCCCGGTACACATTCCTGAGAGTGACCCTGGCAGGGAGAGGGAGGTGCAACAGCAATTTCTGGATGCTAGGTGCTGGTGCACCGTCAAGCGCGAGATGGCGGGCGCTGAGAGGAGGCTCTCAGCCCGCTTGGTGCGACGGCAACAGCGGCGCCCCGATGTCCCATGGGAAAGGGGTGGACTCTCTCCTCCTAGCTCATAAGTACAGAGGTTTCCCGCCTTCCCCTCCAAATGGAGATCAAGTGATTTCTAAGGTTAGAACCCCCGAGTAGGCAGCTCTCTTAAGTCTCACTCATAGGATCAAGCAATTAGCATCTGTAAGCGTCATTAGGTTGAATGGGAATAAAGCCTTGGAAAAGAGCCCTATTGTTTGCATGTTGATTCTGGCTACCTGAGGATTTCAGAAGGCAGCAGGGGCGACCTCCTGACAATATAGAGGTCTGCTTAGATCAGTAACTAGTTAATGGATAAGAAGCAGTAAGTAGGAATAAATGAACAGTTTCTGCAATGGGGAAAAGTAAACACCCAAGGATCTAAACTGGGACTGGTGCTATTTAATTTATTCTTAAGTGATCTGGACAATGAGGTAGCCATCTTTATAAGAACTTTGTAACTCAGAACTAGTGCCCATGTTTGCTTTTGTCCTCCTCCCTCCCAATTCCTTTTCCTTGTGTGTTGTCTCTTTTCAGATGGAAAGCCTGAGGACAGGGACTGCTTCCTTACTGATTTTTGCAAGCTGCTCAGGGAGCCATTTGGGGCTGAAAAGTGAGATTTAAAAGCTTCAGGGCATAATCCTATGCAGGTTTAGACAGGAAAAGGTACTACAGTTCCCAGTATCCCCCAGCCAGTGATGCTGGGAAGCTGTAAGAACTTTTTTCTGTTTAAACCTAAATAAGATTGCTCCCTCAAAGAAACAATAAGTAAATTAGCATGTGTGGATGACATTAAATTATTTAGGATTATGAAAATCCAAGCAGACCGTGAGGAGTTCCACTAAGACCTTTCCAGCATATCTGGAGGACACCAGGCTGGGGAAGGCTGGATTATGTGATTCTTGGTCTGGACTCTGCTTATGCTCTTATCAGAATAGGTTCTAAGTAGGTGGTACAATACTCCTGGAAGGCTTCGCCTAATGCATCCAAATTATAGTCAATACTGTTGGAAGGGTGTGGCCACATTGGTTTGTATTTTCATCTTTGGTGGGAATGTTCTACAGTGCGGGAGTTTCGGAACACGGGTGCTGGAATTTCTTCCTGTTAGACCATTGGTAACTCCTAAAGCAATGCTGCTTCATCTTTTTGAACCTAATGATTTTGGATTCCTGCATAAAGACCTTCTTAAGCAATTGTACACTGCTGCAAAGTCATGTATGCATGTAATTGGAAGTCTACAAAGCAATGAAAAGCAGTGGATTGATAACATTTGGGAGACTAGGAGTATGCATACACTTACTCAGCAAGTTAGGAATCCTAACTCAAAGAATGATATTATGCGCCATGGTTTCCATTTATTTCCTCTGTCAAACCTCTTCAAACTTAATTTAATGTCATCCACACATGCTAATTTATTTATTGTTTCTTTGAGGGAGCAACCTTATTCAGGGATGCTCTGACCTTGGATTCCTGCACTGAGCAGGGGGTTGGACTCGATGGCCTTGTAGGCCCCTTCCAACCCTACTATTCTATGATTCTATGAACTTTTGATAAAATTCCAACCAAGTACAGTTGTCTATTTTTTTCCTGATTAATACATACATACACACAAAATGACATACACTCTCACACACTCCTTTTTATATGTTTATATGTATATGTATATTATATGTATATGTAAACTTGTATTTTTACTTTCATTAGGTATTGAGCTCCTACTTGGGCTGTTTTACTGTAGATGTTCCATAGGAATATCAGTTATAGACTAAGATTTGTAACTAGTGAATTTCTTTGTTTCTTTAGTGATTTTGATATATTATTATTTACGTTCTTCTTTTCGTTGCCTTTATTTTGTTTATTTCAAAATAAAATAAAATTTCATGCTGAAAGGGCACAAGTGTGATATGAATGGTTCACAATCTCCTGAGCATTCATGCCACCCTTGGACATTCTATTGCCATGAATACATGGTAGCCAAATCTTAGATTATATCTCTCTGGGGATGACTGAGAACAGGAAGAGTATGTTCATCCGGAAGCAAACAAACTGTGTGGCACAGTGTTCATACATAATGGATCAAGCAAGTTGATATTAAAATATGACAGTGGACAGTGGACACTGTGTCTCAGAAGCAGTCATCTCCATTTTTTAGATGATTGCTTTATCGTTAACAATACACTTTGATGTATTGTATTAATATAATTCAATATCCAGCAGAGGCTGCCAGGCTGGGAAAGGCAGATATGTGAAATTTAAAAATGCTGAAATAATGAATGACTCGATATCTGAACTCAGGAGAAGTGAGAGAATGAGAAAAACAGCATATTATCCATGAAGAAATAGAAATATAATACTTCCACTGCATGTTGCATCCATTTGCATAGTAAGAATCATTGTGAAACCATAGAGTTGTAGTAGTAATAATATTCACTTTAATTATTTTACTATATTATACTATTGTTGTTATCATTCCCTGTAATAGCAAATCTGGGTGGTTGAGTGCCTACCAATTTGGAAAAGAAATAGGGCCACCTCAAAATAAGGTAGTGGCTTTTACATACTCAGGGAAGCTGCAAGGATGCAAAAGTGCATAATTTTGTGAAATAAAAGAAAATGCCATTTCAAAGAGAAAAAGACAAAAATTCTTGATTGGATTTTGATGGCAGTTGAGCCTACTGAAGGGAAGGGGACGTGCCTCCCTAGGTGTGCAGAAATATATATTTGTAAATGAAAGGCAAAATAAAAATTTAAAAACCAAAAGGGCCCATTAGCTTCCAGGATATATGGAATATTAAATGACAAGTCAGTTGAGAGTGGAGAGGAAATAGAAGGTCCCACTTGTTAAATCATTCCTATCTATCTATCTATCTATCTATCTATCTATCTATCTATCTATCTATCTCCTAGTTACCAACAGGCTATGCAGATAAAGAGACAGGACTTCGTAGGCAAAAGCAAGTTGCTACATGCTTGAGGTCAGCAAAGGCAGGTTTAGTCTCTATCTGTTCTGGCAAACAGCAGATAAGGTGGTTAAAAAAAAAATCCCCTTGTCTATTATTTGTCCCTGAAGGTGCTACTTGGTACTGCAAACAATAACTTCAGGTACAAATAGCAGCTGTGGGGGAGGTGATTTTTGGCAGGAAACTGGTGAGGGGTCCTGATTTGGACAAGAAGTGTGTTCTAGATCAGGGCCCCATGGCAGGTTTGTCTTCAAAATAAAAGGGGCCAACATGAACACAGGGTTTATGTAAATGGTGTTTATCAAACTCTCTACCTTTAGCCCTGAGTCTGCCCTGTTACATTTTCTTCCCTTAAGTGAATAGCTCTCATTCATTCTTATAATAGCCATCACAGTAATGATGGCTACTGTTAAGGCCCAATGGTTAAAGAAAAAAAGATCCTACCATGTTAAATGGCACTGGTGTGGGTGGGTTGTTCTAACCTTCAGAAAATCGATACACCTTGACTGATCATGTGAAATATGAAAGGCAAGCACATTTCCCCACACGTTTCCATTTTTTCCCTGTAATATGCAATGCAGCTGCAGGGGAATGTTGGCTATGTAGCGCAGTTCATGTTGAGGGACATTGAAGCACCCTTCTATGTACCTTAAATGAGGCACACAATTCTCTTCAAGGTGCAGTGATTCCATATTATAAGCTCAGGGTTTCTCAGCGGACAGGTTGGTATGCAAAGCGTTACTTGAAGGCAGGGAGCCTGAGAATCACTGGACAGTGGAGGCTGGTGGCTCTGATGTCAGTGGGGCAGTGAATCCATTCCAGGTTTCAGTCAGAACTCTAAAGGAGCTCATTTAGAGTTCTGACTGAAACCTGGAGCAGATTCACCACCCCACTGCTATCGGAGTAACCAGCCTCAACTGCTTCTGGCTTCACAGCATACTTTTATGTTTTCTGTCAGAGCACTTTGAAAGATGCAAAACAGCCTCATGGAATCAATTTTCCACTTAAAAGACCTGACATCAGATTAGACCAGCTGTAAAGGTGGAGAAATTGTAAAGCAGCCGAGATGTGTGTGACAACAGAAAAGACAGAGTGAGGTTTAGAGCTGACAGTATCTGGAACCAAAGAAGCACAGAGATTGAAAACAAAACCCAGAAAGCATGGAGAGACTAGGATCACTGCAGAAGGGGCCGTTAGGTACCAAAAGAAGGATATTACAAGAGAAAAATGAGGAATATAATACCCAGGACTGATTGCAGTGAACAGGAAAATCACTTTCTGTGACGTAAGTTGCTGGAGGTGGAAAAAATTGAAACCAAGGACAAGGCGAAGGAGGAAAAGTTTCTGAATTGGAAAGAAATATCCTCCATGCAAACATCATGCCAGATTTAGGTGGAATACGTGGTTGGAAGACAATGGGAGTGGGATGGCTTTCCTGTTTCCTTCACTTGTACAAAAATACAGCCATGAAAATAAATGGGGCATTTGAGCTCTGTGGATTACACCCTAGGCTCTCTGCATTTGTGACATGGAATTTATTGTTGGACATCCTGAAGAACAGTCCACATTTTTTTTAAGGAAGTTTGCAGTCTTTAAGACAGCAAATATGATGATGTAATGAAGAAATATATTACAGTATCTGAAATGAATGGTTTTCTCCATTCAGTGTTTATAAATCATTTGCCAGATCATTACGGATTAAACTCAGGAAGAGATATTAGGGCAGAACAGGTTTCTGATTACATGCAATTTATTAATGCTTGAACCACATCCTTGGAGCAAGAAAAAAAAAAAAGGACATCAGTGCTGAGAAAGTATCTCAGCACTGAAAAGTACATTGGTGGATAAAAGTGTTGAAAGTAAATATACAGTAATTTGGTCATTGTCTTAGAGCAATCCTGTTGTCAGGGTGGACACTGAGCCCATAGAATCCCAGAGTAGTTCTGATTCTGAGGAAGAGCAGTCGCTCCTGGGAGAGGAGTGCGCTCCTCTTTCCCAGGGCCAACAGCTGACAGAGATTCCTCCCACCAGCATTCCTAGCTTAGATAGCAGTCCTGGGAGTGACAGAGCGCGGGAAGCAGACGTGATGGACGTGCGACGCTGACGCAGAGAGTGGCGCCAAATGGAGGGCGCAGAAAGGAGGCGTAGTGCCCATTTGGCGCGCAAACAACGGCTGCGCCCAGAGGATCCTAGGGAAAAGGGGAGGGACTCTCCCTAGTCCTTAAGTTCAGGGGTCTGCCAGTAATTCCCTTTCAAACGGGGACCAACTGTTCCAACGTAGGGCATAGGTACTCTGCTGCTCATATCTAGTTGCTAACAGTAGAGTTGTTAAGTTGTAAAAGAGGAATAAAACTTTGAAAAGAATCCATTTGTCTGTGTATGGACTTGGCTACTGGATTAGACTGAGAGAGGCCTCCAAGGAGCCCTTGACACCTGTGGTCCCTACACGGCATCCTGGGGCCATGGAAATGATCGGGGGGGGGGGATCCTCTCAGGCCTTAGTCACAGCTCTAACCTTGGAGGGGTTTTCCTGACATTGGAGCCCCCTCCTGGCTCTGACCAGCCACCACTGATGTTTCCATGGTGGCTCCCACTACGAGGTCAGAACTTCAGTCGGGGGGGGGGCATGGGTGTGTCGGGGGATGCCAGTGGCTGGGAAGGGAGAGGCCAAAGATCCAAGGGATTCTAAGCCTTCCATGCCCCAATTATGCTCCCAATACAGAGGGGAATTTAGATCAGCTCAAGAGCTAGATGGATCCCCTCCCATCCACCCACCAAAACATGTTTTAAGAAAAGGAAAAAAAAAGAGACTGCCTGGTAATTTGGAGGAGTGGGGAGGGCACAAAGGAATTACATGGGGGAGCTGGAAGCAAACTGGGGGGCTGTGGGGAGCAACAGGAGGAGCTGGAGAGGCCCACGGGGGTGACCGAACAAGAGGGGAGAAAGCAGGAGGGGGTCTGTAGGTGTTTTGGATGCTGGTTCTGTGTGTGAGAGAGACAGGGAGAGGGGGTGTGTGGGTTGAAGTGGGGATTGTGAACAGAGAATAATGTCTGACTGGGATGTGTGGATATTGTAGGCTGAGACTGTCGGTAGGCAAAAAAGAGGATGCAGATTTACATAAAGTGAGCATATGTTAATTTATACGTAGAGATGCAAATACAGATATAATTAGAATTTAAACAGAAATATAATACATCTCACTGTAATGGAGAAGTCTGGGACCAGGTGACCAGTGCGCCTTCTCAGTCTGCTACCCAGGTGCTAATTGTTGATGAGAAACTTCAGGGCCCTGTTTTCCCTTCTTATTTTTTTTATCTTTAAACTGGACTAGGACTGGCTATCCCTGTAAACAGAGGACTGTCCTCTGGCAGCCCCTCAAATAGAGGACACACTATGGGTGTGTGGCTTGAGCGCTGGGAATATAGGCTGAGAGGTTTGGGGGGGTGAACGAGAGAGAGCGGGGAAAGCTGTGGCTTTAAAGGAGCAGATTTGTGTTGGGGGCATAGAGCAACCTCTGCCATGCATTCAGGTACTCGTCTTTGAGCCTCATCAGTTTGCCACTCCATGAATGAATGCTTTGTGGCTACTGGCTAGCTGTGCCTGCCATGGCAGCCATTTTGTAGATGAGCACCCCGCCATGGCTTCCATTTTGGCACTTTCTCAAAACTCCAAATGTGCCCACCAGCTCAAAAGGTTGGAGAGCCCTGACACAGCTATAAAATCCTCATGTTTGTGAGAGGCAGCCCTCTAGTGCTGTATAACTCAGCAGGCGAAGGCCTGGGGGCAGAGATGGAAGAAAAGATGTCCTAAATGCCTCCCACAGTCCTGAAACCAGTGGTGTAGTGGAGGCAGGGCTCGCAGGGACACAGCCTTTTTCATTAGCAGGGACTCTGATGTCATCTGCCCCCCCCTGCAGAATTCCCTGTTCCCTCTGAGTTTAGCTGCGCTCCTCACTGTAGCTGTAGGGGGAATAAATTTTCCAAGGAACAATGTATTGTTCCATGTTAGAATGCAAAGTATTTGGGATGACTTGGTCTGAAAAGGGCAATTACGACCTATTCGCTTTACCAAAGACATGCTTCTGGTGGAGATGAAAACTCCTAGAACTGGTTTATTGATAAGGATGGACACAGCTGCCTGAAATTTTTAGGGTGCCCTTGGAGACTGTCACAATGAGCTCCTGCATTTCCAAATTTACCACTGCACCACTGTGTGTGTGTGTTTCAGTCCAGCTGGGTGTGTGGACATTTCTGTTGCGGGATGGGAGAGATATAATGAAGGAGCTTAGGGAAGGCAAATGGGTAATGTTGGAGCGCTAAGGGAGTGTGCAAGGGGGCTGTTTAAATGAGAAGGGATCTGTCCATGAGGGCTGAGTTGAGAGGGTGAAGCTTCCATACAGTATCACATTTTGAAAACCTAAAATGTTTGTGTGTTAGTGAATCAGTGAGTGGGTGAAAAAGATTTTAACACCCCCACATTTTTTCTCAGACGTCCAATTGAAATACCACTGCCTTACTGTCAGCTGTACTGTTTTTGGATCCCAGTTGAAGGCTGTATATCTTACAAGGTTGTACAATCTCAGACAGGGGTGTGGCTGTGACGGTCATGAACAGACCCTGCACTTCTGAATTTGCCACTACACTACTGCCCAAAACTCACCTCCCCCTGAGCCCTGGCCCGTACTACAAGATCCAGGCTGTCTGGCGCCATGAACAGGAACATTTCTTTGGGATGTGGGGAATACATTGTGACATTCAGTTGCAGGTCCCACTTTTCTTTATGATTCCTACCCTTTGCTTCTGGCTTCTTTGCTTTTTCCCTTCCACAGAGCTGCTGCTTCGACCACAGTCACTGACAGTTTCGCTCACTTTCCTCCTCCCTAAACAGAACGCTTATTGATTCTAGCAGCAGCAATTTGCTATTTTCCACAGAAGGGCCTTGCAGCATTCAAGGGAGGGATCATCCAGTTCTTCTAGTGATGCAACCTCTGCAGACAGGTCGTCAATGCAATCCTTTCTTTTCCTGTTGAGAACCAGATATTTCAATTGTTTGCTGCTGCTTCTTTTTAAAGTACAGATTCTGAAGGAATAAAAGCAATATAGCTCTAAGTACGCAATCTGGAGAAAAGCAATATAGCATTGTTTCTAAACTGTCATACCGTGTTTCCTGCTGCCTATCGTACAAGCGTCAGTTTTTTTTAATTATTGGATTGCGACTAAGCTGCTATTCACTGGCATGGTGCCACTTCAAAATATAATCATGCCACTGACATTTCTCTTTTGTTATTTAATATACTATCACCACCAGTACAATGCACCATGTCTAGCACAGTTAAGATTTCTTTAATACATGGCAATTAAACGGTACCGGAAGGAAAAAAATATGGTCTAACCTTACTGCTGGGACAGAGGTGGTGGTGATGGTGGGGGGAACCCTAAAATTTGAAGCCCCCGTGCAAAGATGTTCCAGGCAAAAGGACTGTAGTTTCAGATCTGAAGAGCGTTCTGCAGTGAAGATCAGATGCACATAACATAGCTGTGTCAAACCTATTTCAGCCCAAACAATGAATTCAGTTTGGAGAAGCTCTGGGGCATCACATTCCAGCAATGGGGCAGGGCCTAAGGCAAAGCAAGCAGGGCCAAAAAACCAAAAATACCTGCATATTTTAGTTTAAAGTTCTTAGTGCTAGTAACTAAGCCTTAGGAGAAGCATTTCAACATTTTAGAATGAGGGAAGATGAAGACATATCTATCATAATGGAAACAATGGCACCCCGGCTCTGGAATGAGCTCCCTAGTGAGGTTCGCCTGGCGCCTACATTGTACTCCTTTCGGCGCCAGGTGAAGACCTTTTTATTTTCCCAGGCATTTTAGCTTTCTAAATTTTTATCTTTGCTGTTTTAAATCTGTATTTTAAACTTCTGTACTGCTGCTAGGTTTCATTGTGGTTGTATTGTTATATTGTGGTTTTAATGTTCTATATATTTTAAATTGTTTTATTGTGTGTTGTTTGGTTTTAGTTTTTGTGAACCGCCCAGAGAGCTTCGGCTATTGGGCGGTATAGAAATAAATAAATAAATAAACAAACAAACAACAGTAGTTAAAACACAAGAATTGGCATTACTGAACAAATTTGATAGTCAAAATCAAACTTTATTATATAAAAAGCAAATTGATTATTATTTTTTTAAATAGCAGCACGTATGCTGATAGTAAAATGCTGGAAGGATGCAAAAGGCTCCAATATAAGGAGATGGTACAACACAGCATGGGAAATAGCATTCTCAGAGAAACTTACCGAATGTCTGAGAATGTTAAGAGGGCAAAAGAAAAAAGACACTTTTGTAACAGAATGGCGGTGTTTTATCAAACATACAAACAAAACAACAGCATCAACACAGGTCCGGACTGCTTTGATAGCCTATGGCTGCAATAACATTTAACCTAAAGAATACTTTCTTTGGAGATAAAATAACAAACAAATAATGTCAGGCCTGTTGTTATAGTTTAAAGAGAGTATAAATGCAGCTGAATTGTAAGTAATGAAGTTAAGAAGACAAAAGCATTCTTACACATGAATTTGTATGGAGGATATCGGCTGATTGAATTATGCTGTATGCTGAAATGGAAAATCAATAAAAATTGTTTTTAAAAGGAGTGGGGGGAGATGAGCAAAAGCCAGGAAATAACCAATCGACAGTCAGGGCTGAAAGGTGGGATCTGCCTGGTGATGGTGAGAAAGGGTGTGGCCATCTCCAGAAGGCCAGACTGAGACCCCAGGTGAATTTGGAACACAGGCCTGAGGCAGAGGAGGCTGGTGCCCCCAGTTGTGGTGGGGCTGAGATTCCATGAGGGGTTTAGTTACTACCAGCCAGAAGTCTAAAGGAGCTATCCAAGGTGCTGAACCCTGTCTCCAAAATGGGTCCAGCACTGTGGATAGCTCCTTCAGACTTCTGGCTGGTTGTAACTAAAACTCAGAATGGAATCTCCACCCCACCGAAATCGGAGCTACCAGCCTCTCCCTGGCCTGAGGTTCAACACCCCTGAGATGACAGTTGAATGGAATAGTTGTCATATTACATGGACATATTACATGGACATGGTGGATTTTTTAAAAAAAAGATGCTATTATTTATTACATTTACATCCTGCCTTTATTCTATGGAACTCAAGGCAACATACGTTGGCTTCATAGATGGCTGCCCATCCAGACATCAACAAAATCAAGACCTTCTAAGTTTCAACAAGGCTGCTGCATCATGACCTCTCAGACCATGTTCTGCCAATTACTACAGGACTCCCTTGTACATGTGTGCCATGTGAGGGGTTGCTGTGCATGGAACATCTTTACTAAGCATGGAAAAGAATAGCTCCTGTTGTTGGATGGAGAAGAATCAGTGTCACTCAGCAGCAGATGACTCCCAAATCCACATACCCCCTTTGTTGAATAATGCTAATCCAGTTAGCATTATTTGCTGGCTGGGGAATGCTGGGAGTTGTATGACTTTGTTCTGTCTAAACATGCATAGGATTGAGCCTTTAGGAATGTTAGAAAGGAACTGTCTTTTTCCTTAGTCCAGGATACCTGATTGTTGATTAAAGACTGAGCAACCTTTTGAGGGCTGCATTCCCTCCTGGGTAATCTTTCAGGGGTCACATGTTAGAGGAAAGTGGGCCAAAGCCACTGGTAGGCAGGGCCAGAGCAAAGGAGGGGTGTATCACCACTTTTCCCTTTGTCTTTCTGCCAACCCCTTCTCTCTGTCTTTCTACCACCTCCTTTTCTCTCTCTTCCTCTTTTGCCTGCCGGGTGGGTGCCCAGTGAAGGGAGACCACCTATGAACCTCATATAAGCCATCTCGAGTCCCATGATGGAAGAAAGGTGTGGTAATCAGCAGCAGCAGCAGAAGAAGAAGAAGACAAGGAAGAAGAAGAGATCCAGTGTGGTGTAGTGGTTAGAGTGTTGGACTGGGACTTCAGGAATGCAGGTTCCAATTCTCACTCAGCCATGAAGCTCACTGGGCGACTTTGGACCAACTATTGACTCTCAGCTTAACCTACCTCACAGGGTTGTTGTGAGTATAAAATGGAGAGGACAAGGGCCATGTATACCACTTTGGGTTCCTTGCAAGAAGAAAAAGGTGGGATATAAATGTAATAATGAAATAAAATAATAATAATGCATTTTCTACAGCATCTGTGGATCTGCTCCCATTGTCCCCCACTATAAATTAGTGCAACTTTCTTCTTTATGGCTTGGATTTTTTGCACTATCTTGCATATTCACACTAATCTGAGATATCGAGACCCAAGCAGTCAGCTCTGAAGATTACACGGATCATTGCAGTTAGGTTATGGAGAATAGATTAAATGAGAAATGGCAGCTCTACCACCAAGAGCTCAAGAACGCCCAACCAGAAAGGTTGCTTTACATTTGTACGTAGGTAGCCCATGTCTAGAAACCTTTGCGGTTTTGTTTTCCTGGTGCATTTTAGCCAGGAATTCTGTGCACCCAGCTTACTGAATGCTGTGCGAGACAATGATAACAGAAAACAATCTACATATAAAAGTGGTATCTTTTGAAATGCTCTGCACCAGAAATCATCCACCTTTGTTCAGGGAGAGGCAGATACAGAGGCAGATAAAACTCACCTTTTTGTTCTGGCCTCTTTGCTTTTTCGTCTTTACTTTTGTGCAGCGTCCAAATCAGCACACTGAATAGAGGAACAAAAATAGATACCACATGTAACAAGGTAGGATTATTTTTTCTTTTGTAAGTAGATAGTACTAGTAGGTAAGGGGAAAGGAGGTAATCAACAATAGCACCAAATTTATTTATTTATTTATTCATTTCATTTCATTTCTATACCGCCCAATAGCTGAAGCAAATGGGTTTTAATCCCTGGTTGTCCTAGAATATGCAAACTCCTGGGAGGAACAAAGACTGCGGCCAGCGTAACTGAACCTGTAGAAACTGGAACTGTGAGCCATGCACGCTCAGCTCCATAAGAACATAGGAAGTTCTGTATTGACTCCTACGTCTGACAGTAGCTCCCCAGGTTTTTGGACAGGAATCTGTTTCATCCCTAAGTGCAAATTCCAGGCATGGAACCAAGGATATTAAGCATGCAGAGCATGTGTAGGGATGGACGAATCTGTCAATTCCAGTTTTCCCCTGTTTCTCATTTTTTGAATCAAGTCCAGGTTGACTTGAAGAATTTCTTCAGTTTGGTTCATCTGATAATTCCCCCCCCCCCGCCAAAGCTTGCATAAAATTTCATAAGCATATTTGTGCAGATTTCTCCTAATACATGCATTTTGGTATTCATTTTGCCTAATATACAATTTTTTTGCAAGCATTTATTTATTTATTTTTTCATTTATATCCCGCCTTTTTCTTCTTGCAAGGAAGCCAAGGTAGCTTACGTGGTCCTCCTCCTCTCCATTTTATCCTCACAACAACCCTGTGAGGTAGGTTTACCCTACATGCACCCACACTTTTCCTTGGTCTTTCAGGCCGAAATCCAGATGGGGCATATGGAGTGCCTTGGACCAACAAAGGTGCCCCACATTGTCCTGAACCTGGATTTCATCTGAACCTTACTGAATTGCTAGAGGAATGATCCTCATGTGAGTTGAACATGTTTGTTGCTTTTTTAAGCAAGCATTGCGCAATGTCATTACTGATCATGCGGCACATCTGTTAAGGCATCACCCTTTAGGGTTGTACGAAACTCTTACCTGGCTCTGTGCTGGGCAATCCACGGGGGGGGGGGAAGTGCTCCATCCCTCCCCCTGGAATCCTCCCCGGCCGGCTCTGCTCCACGGCAACTCCGCAGAGCCACCGGCCGGGCCTGCCTGCAGCCGGACATCTGGCTGCTGGGCTGCACAGGGATGCAAATGGCAGCCGCCGTAGCTGCCGCCATTTGCGTCCGTGTCTTTAGCCATGATAGGCTATGTAAATATACACGTAGCCTATCACGGCTAAAGACACGGACGCAAATGGCGGCGGGTACAGCGGCCACCATTTGCGTTCCTTCCTATTGCCGTGATAGGCTACGTATATATTTACATAGTCTATCACGGCAGAAGACAGAGTGAAGCTGAGCATGCCCAATATAACTTTACCTGCAGTCATTGCCATAGGCTCTCACAGGGCTGAAAAATCTTGATAACTTTTAAACCACTGCTCAGAATTTCACCAAACCAATGAAAGGCACATCTCCCTGGCAAGCCTGAATAAAATCAATTAGTTCCCCACAGAATTTGAAAGAAATATATGATATGCCAAGCCACAGCTTGGTGTAAAAAGTACAAATGTGTCAATTTTCAGCACTTCTTAACTTGTTGTATTTCTGGCAATTTGTATTGGGCATTTTCAAATTTTGCATAATTGTGGACCTCATCAGGTAAATTATGGATGCCAGGTTTGAAGTTATTAGCTCAAGCGGTGTCATTTTTATAAGCAGTAGAATTTTGAGGCGTATAATGGCAGAACCTTTTGTGTGTGTGTGACCCACCTTAACCGAAGGGGCATGCCGGTGCTGCTTTAATAATTCATCTAGGTAGAGAGATTGAAAGAGAGAAGGGGGGAACTACAGTGGGTTAATGGAATAAGCTTGCATTTGTCTTTTCTAAAGAAAGATAGGGTTCACTGGCGTATAGTATACCTTGGAGCCAATACCTGTCCATTATACGAGCTGCTGAATTAATTCTTCAACTTGTGCTCTCTGTATTAAATTCGTGACTGAAGGATGAGCTAGAATTAAATTAGTAATGTTGGATGGCACTATAGTCCATGAGCAGGACAATCCTATCCTTGAAGCCAGAGCATTCCAAGTACCCATTCCTCTGTTTTTTTTAACTATTTCCCTCCCATGGTTTGCAAAATTCTTTACGTCAGCCCCAGAGCCGACATAAAGTCTCTCCAAGGATGGGGGAGTGGATCCAAAGCATGCGCTGGTCCTCCCATGCCACAACCCTTTCCCTCTTCCCCGTCACTGGAGCTCCCAAGCTCCTCTTGGGAGAGTGAGAAATGTGTCTCCAACCTCAGAGGGGCAGATCTGCTCTTTCCTATGGCCCCTTGAATACTGTCCCAAGGCCCAGAGCATAGCACTGTTGCCCATTTATCATTTTCCTCCAGTTTTTCTAAAAGTCTCTCATTCTATTAACATGATTATTATTAATATG
The DNA here is from genome assembly GCF_057233095.1 of Heloderma suspectum. Lineage (NCBI taxonomy): Eukaryota > Metazoa > Chordata > Lepidosauria > Squamata > Helodermatidae > Heloderma > Heloderma suspectum. Next base: position 29,100,029 of record NC_139460.1, on the reverse strand, counting down.
CTCCAGTGTATTTTCTATTGCTAGAGAATAACCTTGGTGATTTATTTCATACTCAGCATGAATATCACTGCATTAATTTGGGTTTTACTCTTTTATTATACCAATTACAAACCTTTTTCCCTACAGGCATATCTGTCAGATATGTCATCCTGTGCATGTTTGTCATATGAAAAATAATAATAAAAATAGAGGCAATTAAGTGAAAGAAAATTAATCCAAAGACTAATCTCTAAGTTTTTCAACAAGTAACACAGAAAATGATAAATCTAAGACTGATACTGAAAATGGAAATGTACTCCATGAAAGCTTGGGACTGACTGGCTCATTGCAATTATCATGTGGAAAGCAGCCCAGTTCTGCTATAACAACAACAACAACAACATCCTACAGTTATGTTCTCCGGACAGTTTATTTAACCAATACAATAAAAGATTAAAATATAAATGCAAAAAGCATAATAGGCTAAAGAGATAAGAACAGCAGAAAGCCAATTAAAAGGGGTTAGATATCATTCAAAGTCACTAAAGGCATGAAAGAACAAGAAGGCCTTCACCTGGTACCTAAAGGACAACAGAGAAGGCCACAGGTGACCATGTCTAGGGATGGAGTTCCATAATTAGGATGTCACCACAGAAAAGGCCCTCTCTCCAATAGCTATCCACCTCACCTTCAAAGGTGGGAGAACCCAGAGAAATACCTCTAAAGAGGATCTTAGCTGGTGAGCAAGTTCATGTGGGAGGATATCAGGATCTCAGGACTTCCAGGGCTTTAAATATCAGATATCAGGATCTCTGGACTTCCAGGGCTTTAAAGGCCAAGACCAGGGAAGGTCCAAAACATTTTGCAGCCTGAGGTGAAAGTCAAGATGGCTCCCACCTGCCCTCAATTCAATGTACAGAAGCTGACAGGGCTGGCAGTTGAATCTTACTTCAGTAATGATTATGGCTCCCAGCACCTGAATGCAGCAAGTTAGCTTAGGGGACACTGCACACTCTAGAGGGCACACACAGGTCTGTCCTCCAGCACCTGCTGCCTGAGGCAGCTACCTCACTCTGCCTAATGGTAGGGCTGGCCCTGGCCAAGACAAGCATTCTGAATGGAGCTTAGAAACAAATTGCAAGCCAGTACTGCTCTTTTGATATTAACATAATATGTTCATGGCAGTCAACAGCAGTTTATTATTTATTTAGTTCATGTCTAATCCACCCAATAACTAATGTTCTCTGGGCGGATTACAAACAGTTAAAAACTAAAATGCCATCTTAAAACAAAGTAAAAAATATAAAATGCAATACAAATATTTAAAAGAATAAAATTCAATATAATGCAAAACAATAAACAGCACAGGAGTTGATAAAACAGCTATAATAATCTAGAACTAGGTCTCTAAAATGCCTTGGAGAAAAGAAAGATCTTTGGCTTGCACCTGACAACGTACAGTCAGGGCCAGAAATATCGGAACAAGGATAACTGTTTTGGCAGTTGGCCTCTGTACACCACCACATTGAAGTTGAAAGGAAACACACCCAGATGGGAGCCAAGTCAGGACTTTCAGCTGTAATTCAAGGGGTTTGACAAAAGTGGGGCACTAACCATTCAGGAAGGACAGCCAGTGGCAAACACACATACCCGTCATTGGTGGCTCATAAGTAATGGAACAAACCAACATCATTTCAAACTTAAGGATCGCCTTTAATACCGGGATGAAAATCCTTTGCAGTCAATGACTGCCTGAAGTCTGGAACCCATGGACATGACCAAATGCTGAGTGTCCTCCCTCGAGATGCTTTGCCAGGCCTTTACTGCAGCTGCCTTCAGCTGCTGCTTGTTTGTGGGTCTTTCTGCCTTCAGTCTTGTCTTCAGTAAGTGAAAAGCATGCTCTATTGGGTTGAGATCAGGTGACTGACTTGGCCATTGAAGAACATCCCACTTCTTTGCCTAGAGAAACTCTTGGGTAGTTATCCATCTGCAATATGAAGCGGCGTCCTATCAGTTTGGCAGCATTCGGCTGAATCTGAGCAGAAAGTATAGCCCTATACACTTCAGAATTCATCCTGCTGCTTTTATCAGCAGTCAGGTCATCAATAAACACCAGTGACCTGGTTCCATTGGCAGCCATACATGCCCATGCCACAACACTGCCTACACCATGTTTGACAGATGATGGGGCTGTTGGATCATGAGCTGTTCCTTTCCTTCTTCATACTTTTCTCTTCCCATCATTCTGGTACAAGTTAATCTTGGTTTCATCAGTCCAAAGAATCTTATTCCAGAACTGGGCAGGCTTTTTTTAAGTGTTTGCTGGCAAAGGATAATCTGGCCTTTAGTTCTTGAGTGTTAGCAGTGGTTTGCGCCTTGTTGTGAAGCCTCTGTATTTATATTCATAAAGCCATCTCTTGACTGTAGATGTTGACAATGACATGCCTACCTCTGCAAGAGCGTTCTTGACCTGGCTAGATGTTGTGAAAGGGTTCCTCTTCACCATGAGCAGAATTCTTCGGTCATCCACTTTAGCTGTCTTCCATGGTCTTCCAGGCCTTTTGCTGTTGCTGAGCTTGCCAGTTAATTCCTTCTTTTTCAGGATGTTCCAAAGTGTTGTTTTGGCCACTCCCACTGTTTTTGCTATCTATCTGATGGGTTTATTTTGTTTCCTTGGCCTAATGATGGCCTCCTTCACTTGCATGGACACCTCTTTGGACCTCATGTTGGGAGTTCCAATGAACAGCTACCAAATGCAAATGTAACACTCAGAACCACCTCCAGGCCTTTTATCTGCTTGATTGGTCATGGGGCACCCAGGAAACAGGCCACACCTGGCCAGGCAGCTGCTTGTCAGCCATTCATTCCATTACGTATGAGCACCCAACGATGGGTGTGTGTGTATGCCACTAGCTGTCCTTCCTGAATGGTTAGTGCCCATTTTTGTCAAACCCCTTGAATTACAGCTGAAAGTCCTGACTTCACTCCTACCTGGGTGTGTTTCCTTTCAACTTCAATGTGGTGGTGTACAGAGGCCAACTGCCAAAACAGTTATCCTTGTTCCGATATTTCTGGCCCTGTCTGTAGGTCTCAGGCGAACCTCTTTGGGGAGCTTATTCTGTAAGTGGTGGGCCACCACTGAGAAGGCCCTCTCTAAAGGTCAAAAGACCTAGCTTCTTTTGGCAGGGGAACCTGAAGATGACCGAGTGGGTACATGCAGGAGGATATGACCCTCTAGACACTCTGGTCGCAAGCCATTTAGGGCTTTAATGTCAACACCAACCCTTTGAATTGGGCTCAGAAATGGGCTGGAAGCCCGTGCAGCTGAAGAAGCACTGGCGTCACATGGTTGAATTGGACAGTCCCAGTTAGTAACCTAGGAGCAATATGTTGCACTAACTGAAGTTTGTGAACCTTCTTCAAAGGTAGCCCCACGTACAGCACATTGCAGTAATACAACCGGGAGGTTACCAAGGCATGGATAACTGTCACCAGACTATCTCTATCCAGATAGGGGTGCAGCTGAGATATCAACCTAAGCTGATAAAAGGCGCTCCTGGCCACGAAGGTCACCTGGGCATCAAGTGGCAGTAATGAATCCAGGAGCACCGCAAGCTGCATGCCTGATCCAGGGGTTGCAGTCCCCCTGAAATCTGCATTTCAGGCCATTCCCTTCTGCATCCTTTGCAGCATCTGAATGCTTTCAATGACAGTACCACATACAATGCATTAAAGTAGTCTAGCCTCAATGTTACTGGAGTCTAGAGAACTGCGGTCAGGCCATCTTCCCGTATGATACAAATATAGCAATTGTTCTTTCTTTCTCTCTCTCTCTCTCTCTCTGTCTCACACACACCACACACACACACACACACACTTTTTTTAGGAGGCTGTGATCCTGTTTCAAGTGTAGTGACTTTTAACTTTCTGTTGTAGAGAACGATGAGATCCAAACAGTGTGTTTCCAAACGAGCTATCGGAAAGGTGAAATATGTGAGCAAGAAAAGATTTTCTGGGCTGACTGCTCACAGTTATTATTTCTAGGCAAGCCAGAGTTAAAAGCCTGGGTCAAAGAAAAGAACTCTTGCTCCCAGGATAGAGACCCAAAACAATTATAATTTCAGCTTCCCCTAGAAACAGCTAAATAAAGTGCACTGGTGTTATTTTCTCTTGTACAAGAGAATACTGCATTCTCTTGTACAAATTCCTCTGCACCAGACTGACAGTTAAATATTGAGGGATCACAGACAGCCAAGACTTTACAATTGAAAATGTGTTTTAACAGGAATCCTATTGCATTCTGCCAAATGAAGAGATAATAACGTGCTTGAGGCTTTTGAATAGCTAATATCTATACATGTTTTATTTTATAGGTGGTTCTTTTTTTTAATTTCAGCTTCCTTTCAAGGAGCTCAAGGCAGTGTATATGATCCATCCCCACATATTTTATTCTGTTCAGCACCATTGTTTCCCTTGCATCAGTGGAGTTGAGCGGCCTCTCCAAATCTTCAGATGGCCACACCCCATTCCCCCTGCCCCCCATACACCTTTCTTCTGACAGCTGATTTGGTGTTTTCCTGGCTTTTGTGTGGATTTCCCTCCATTCTTAAAATGTTGAAATACCTCTCCTAAGGCTTAGTTACTGGGAGTAACTGGTTTAAGATAAATTATGCTGATATTTTGGCATTTTGGCCCAGTCCCTTTTTGCCTCCAGGCAGCCCTGCCGACCACTGGAATGGGGCCCTGAAGGGTTTTTCCTAAACTGAACTCAGCTCTTGGTCTGAAAGAGGTTCCAAACCCTGAAAGAGGTTCCAACCCCTGACCCCTGCCTTGCATGCTCTTCTTCTTTCTTGGATTAGTCACATGGGCAACCCCACCCAATCAGGAATCATGTAGTGAATGAAACGCTATCATGGCACTATATAGCCACAATCGGCTGTGTGATGCCATGGGGGGGGGGAGTGAGGACAATTTATAGTGATGGTAAGCAAAAGCAATTTAGACAAATAAATTGCCACTACTGAAAATATTCTCAAAAAGAATTGAGTAGTTCATCTCAACTCTAGAGTAGCTATTAATACTGCGGTTGCCTCATCAGTCAGTAGAGAAAGGCACATTTTCTACTGTAGCTATTTGCATCGTGCAACACAGAGTTTTCTGTTGCTCAGAAAATAAAATGTCAACATCTAGTTACAGTGCAATCCTGCATATGTCTGCTCAGAAGCAAGTCCCATTAAATTCAATGGGACTTACACCCAGATAACGGAGTACATGATTGCAGGCTTAATGTACTTAATTCAGCTGAATGTGTAGAATTCCACTAAAAAATCTCTCTCATCTTGCTGCTTGGGTAGTTTATTAATGCCTTGTGCTCCTGTATCTGACATTTTAAAATAGCACAGACATCTGTTCTCAATAGATGGGTGAGCTTTTATGTGTCAGAGGGCACTGCTATCTTCTAAAAATGAAAAGGTGTCTTTTGTCAACTCACAATATATGACTGTGACATAAGGGTCACACAAAAACTTTCCCAGCCATGAACAATTCTAGGAAACTGGATGAACACCGCATGACAGTGGGTTTTTTCTCTTACGCCAATCAACCAAATAAGCTGAGGCACAGACACCTTCTCACCTTAAAATGGCTGTTTTTAGTTACTTTTGATCAAGACTTTCAGACATAGCAGTTTTAGCTGTCTTAACTAACAATGCCTCATATGATTTGAGGTTTCCAGAATATCTTGTCCGGTGTGCTGCTGGTGAAGAGGTCAACTCAGCTTCCAGAAGGCTTGAGGAACTTTAAGATTACCTACGCTAATGGCAGAACATTTTAAACAAGGGTGGGGAAGCACACAGGGGCTCAATGCAGCCCTCCTGGGCTTCAAATGTCCCCCAGATACCTATGCCCTTTCCCACAACCACCAATTGCTTGGTGGTTTCCTGGATTTTGTGCAGTTTTTCTCCCATTCTAAAATTTATTCATTTATTTCATTACTATACCGCCCAACAGCCAAAGCTCTGTGGGCAGTTCACAAAAATTAAAACCATAAAGCACAACATAAAACAATATAAAATATGAAAGCTTAAAACGGCAATATAAAAGTACAACCAGAATAAAACCTAGCAACGATGCAGAGATTTAAAATACAGATTTAAAACAGCAGAGCTAACAGACTAAGAGTGCTCAAAGGCTGGGAAAATAAAAAGGTCTTCATCTGGTGCTGTGAAAGGAGTACAACGTAGGTGCCAGGGGCGAACCTCTCTAGGGGGCCCTCCACCTCACTTCCCTTGGCAGAGGCTCCTGGAGAAGGAACCCTGAAGATGATCTTAGGGTCCAGGCAGGTACATGTGGGAGGAGATGATCCTTCCGATAACCTGGCCCCAAGCCGTTTAGGGCTTTGCATGTTAATACCAGCATTTTGAATCAGGCCCGGACATGGACTGGCAGCCAGCGTGGCTGGAGAAGCACTGGCGTAATGTGATTTCATTGGCCAGTCTCCGTTAACAATCTCGCTGCCCTGTTTTGGACCAGCTGAAGTGTCTGGACCCTTTTCAAAGGCAGCCCCATGTATAACGCATTGCAGTAATCCAGACAAGATGTTATCAGAGCATGGATAACTGTAGCTAGGCTATCTCTGTCCAGATAAGGGCGTAGCTGGTATACCAGCCTAAGCTGATAAAATGTGATCCATGCCACTCTTGAAATGCCTCTCTGAAGTCTTAGTTGCTGGCTGTTCTAGGCTACAGCAACAGCACGCTATTTTTGTAATTTGAGCCCCACCCTGTTTGCTTTTGGCCCCACTGCTTTTGATGTTGGCTTTGCCCACCCCTGGAATGGTCTACATTGAATAACAACAGTTTTCCAGAATGTGAGACTGGGGACTTTCCCAGCCGTAAGGAGCAATCCTATGCACATTCAGACAGAAATAAGCCCTACAACTCCCAGCATCCCCCAGCCAACCATGCTGTCTGGGAGATGCTAGGAGTTGTAGGATTTATTTTTTGCCTAAACATGCATAAGATGGTGCCCTCACCTGAAGACTCTGGGGATCAAAATTGGGACCTTCTGCATGCAAATCATGGGCTCTACCAGTGAGCTAGACATGTAGCATGTTTTACTTACACACGGCATTGCCTTAAGTATATTACCTCTTTTTACCTCCTACTGCCAGCTTTTCCCCATGATTTTTCTTCCTGAAGAAATTGGCCTTCTTACGGAGAACATTATCATACCACTCAGTAATTGCTTCCCTCTTTCCCACCTTGGTAATGCCGTCGGATTTGTAAGGCATGGAGATCTTCCAAAGTGGAGCATGATCTAGTTATGGCTCTACTCTCCTTGTCGGCTTATTAACTAGTTTTCCTCAGCAACAGAGCTAACTGCTGCTTCACAGTTGTTCCTTCATTCTCATGGCATCTGCCCTAATCTTGTGTTAAGAAATGTGCAATCTTTATTCGACTTGATGAATTAAACGAGCTTGTGTAAATTATGCAGATTTTCTAGATTCTAGGAGATGGTGGAACACACAGAGGAGATACAGATCAAGGGTACTACTTCACAACAGGGACTTGCACATTGTGTGTGTGTATGTGCACACATGTATGTACGTGTTATATATATATATATGCACCAGGTATTCCAGCCTGGTCTTACACTGACAGATCTACATAAGGCTGTGCCAAATATGATCTACTTTCAATATTTCCTTCCAAAGTAATACATTAAGAACATAAGAGGAGCTAGACAGGACGGATGGTCCATCTAGTTCAGCATTCTGTTTCCCAGAGTAGTCAACTAGGTCCCGCTGGGAAGCCCACAAGTATGGTACGAAGGCAATAACCCTTTCCCACTGTTGCTCGCAGCAACTGGTATTCAGTGAGATATTGCCTCCAAATGTGCCTGTGTCACATTTGACACAGCTGAAAAAATTACCCAAAATACCTGCCTATCTGGACCTTTGGGGCAAGGGGGTGGGCTGTTCAGAGCCTGTCCCCTTGCCCCAGTGGTTTCTTCTCTATCATGACTCACTCAAGCCCCATTGATTTTAATGGGTCTACTGTAAGCATGACTAAGTCTGGATCCAGCCCAGTGATTGTAAATAACTGAAAGACAAGATGATCCTTGGTTAATCACATCTGAAATATCCTTGGAGGTTTTCAGAGGCCAAAAAGGGGGATTAAAATTTTTCTTAGTGATTGTAAGCAGCATTGCTTCTTAACATGGCAATTAATAACTTCTCTATTGATAAATTACTTCTGACACTTGTAATTAAAACAGAAGATTCAGGCATTAGATGTAATCAGTGTGAATATGCACCTTAAAAAAAAAGAATTAAATTGCATTGCACTTTGGATATTATACCAGCGGAACCTTTTCACTTCTCTTAACAATTTGTTTCATTAAGAACTGCTTGGATATGATGCTATAATGCAATACATAATTTAGTTTTCCTGTGTATGAAGCCCTAGAGCCTCAGAGTGAAATAGGAACAAGATATTTGTCCCATTTAAATAATAAATCAGACAAGAATTCTTGTCATTATTAGCATATACACTGTTGTGTAAGGTGGTGCCAGATATATACAATGGGGCGTAGTGGACCAATGGTTATACAGCAGAACTTGGGGTCAAATACAACATCATTTGACCTGATAAGATTGCTTTGAGGCAGATCATGGAAATGTAATATTTGGTAAGTTTTCTGTTCTCCAGTTCAGCCTTCCTTTTAAGCAGGAAGCAGGGGTGGCCAACATGTGTGGCCACAGGTGGCCCTTGTCCTCTGATATGGCCCATGCTGCCCCTACAGGAGTGCAGATCGTGGGTGGGGAAGTTGGGGGGATGGACAGTAGCCCCAGAACACCAGAAGTTGTCCACACCACCTTTAAGCATTGGGCAGTTTCAAAGTTGAATGCATACCAGTGAGAGAGGCGATATATCATGATACATGTGCTTCTACTAGTGTGGTTTATTTAACTGAATATTAAAAAATGGATGTTGCATGCAATATGCAGGGAAAACTACAACAGACCTAAGAACAAGATTCTGTAACCACAAACTGCCGATTCTTACCAAAAAATTGGAGCAGCCTATTGCAAGACATTTCAACTCACCTTCACATAGTCTCTCAGATTTACAGTTGCTTCCAAAAGAACAAACAAAACAAAAGACAATGACATGCTTGGCAGAAGGGGAAATTTCTGGATTTATAGACTGAGAACTCTTAGTCCCAATGGCCTTAATCTAAAGGACGATTCATAGGCATTGTACCACTCATAGCTCTGTTTTTTTATCCTAAGGAACTTTCATCTCCAGGCATTCCAAACTGCCACTCCTGATATCCATCGATATCCCTTTAACAGCAGAACTACTGATGAGGGTGGAAGCCGAAAGGTTTAGTTTAAATATATTTTTGAGTGCTCTGTTGTTAATCTATCTATCCATCTATCTCTATCTACTTGAAGCAGACCTGTAAAGTGGTAGTTATTAGTTTAGAATAAGTGAAATCCATCCCTATTCATTTCTATTCCTTCCTTCCCATCAACAGCACATATTCCTTCCTACCTCTAGGGTAGGAGTTGGCAACTGGAGGCCTATGGGGAGAACTTGGCCCACACTGGAGAATTAGAATTGGTGGTGCTGGGGCCAGCATTTCTGCCACTCCTCCCACTTTATATTAAGGCCCGATGTTAGCAGCCACCATGTAACTTTCCAGACAGCTCCCCCACAGCTAGGCTTAGTTATTCGAAAAGGGGAGTTTGAAGAAACTGAGAGAAATATGTGGTCATTAGGGGGCCATGCAAGCTTCTAAGGAAACGGAATTCAGTTTAAAGTGGCTGCAGCTGCAAACATCATCATCACTTCCATCACCAGCGTAACCCCTTCCCCAAGTATCCCTCAGGCTGGTTTAGCACAAGGGGTGGTGGGGCAGTATCTGTAATGGGCATGGCCTGTTATTGCCAGCTGAAACCAGAGCCCTGTGTGAGAATTTCCCTATTATCCTCCTTTCCCCTTGCCCTCAGCTTCGAAGTATACTTCCAGACAGAAGGGACCTAGTCCCAACAAGTAGAAGGCATTGTGCAGTTATTCTATCTTTTTTGGTCTTAATGCCTTTTATTGTCTCAGCTGCAGTTAGTTCCCCTCCTTTTTCTTGGTTCTGTGAGAGGGATTTCCCACCTAACCAGGCAAACCAGCTTTCCACTTCTCTAGCAGCAGCATTGATACAAAACCTTCTATGACCAACTCTTCCCCCTCGGCAGTTAGAATGTCCATGGACATTCCAAAACTCCACATTCATTCAGCCAGTGACAGGGAGAGAGAGAAATCTTCAGAGCTATGGAGGGTTACAATAGGGCTAAGCTGAAACAGGCCCTTCAATGCCACAGTCTCATTTGTAGGTTGCATCACCAGAGCTTCCCTTTCGACAATGCTTCAAAGTGCCCTACCAATTTTGTCCATCGTGTGGGTGTCACTGCCCTTTATTCTGTTCTTCCCACTTTGTTATTCCTGTATCTCAACACAACAGACAAGATAGGGAAAGTTATCTGTCTCTCCCTGACCTCTGGTGCCTTATTGCAATGCAGTTGCAAAATTTATCACTTGCCCCAGAAGAAACAAATTTAGGGCACAATCCTATAGACTGTAGCTGGCTGGGGCATGCTGAGGTTGTAGGACTTTTTTTCGGTCTAAACGTGCATAGGATTGTGCCCTTAAGCTATATTTTGTATTTTGGGGGTGGGAGGGAATTTGGACCAAATTGTCTCATGGCCATTAATTTGCAGGGGGTGAGGTCTCATGCTAGGAACTTTGCGAGCAAAGACTAACACTGCCTCAATTGTAACTCAAGCCTTTGTAAGGCTAAGGATGAGATTCCAAAACTGCTTGCCTGCAGCAGATGGTTGCAACAGATGCCTGAATAGGGACTGTGTTTAAATCTGGCAAAACAGCATCTAAAATGTAGGTTTGTTAAAACGTAAAATATGACTCAGTAATGCTGAAAATATGTTATATTTACAACACAGTGTTGGCAGAGGAGATAATTTTGGATGCCAGATTAAGCTACATAACAAATAATATTATACACATATACCGTGATGTACGTAATTAAAATTCAGTCTTTTTTTTTTTTTTTTTAAGCATGTCTGAAGAAAGGAAACAAATTCATCATTACTACACTTTGGGTCTGTTCCAGTCAATTTGAGCTCACTTTGTCCTAGTTTAGACAAACACTTCTGATGCTACCACTCCAAATTTTTCAACCAGCAGGGCATGGAAACTGTCTCAGAGGGAATTCTGAGGGGCATGGCCGATGATGTCAGTGTCCCTGCTAATCAAAAAGTACTGGTGCTGTGTCCTTACCACCCCTGCCCTCACTACACCATGACCCAGTGATTCCCAAACTTGGGTCCCCAGATGTTGTTGGGACTACAACTCCTGTCACCCCTGACCATGCTGATTGGGGATGACAGGAGTTATGGTCCAACAATATCTAAAGACCGAAGGTCGGAAACCATCGCACCTTGAGCACAACCAATGCTTCCTTGAGGCTGGGCATTATTACAGGCAAAGGTCTGTAGTGCTGGGGAAACTCTCTCTCAAGGAAAGGGGTTTATTACTGCTCTTCTCAATGAGGAACCGCTGATAGGCTTCAGAGAGGCCCAGGTTTCCTTAGAACACAGGCTAGTGACAATGTCTGGTCTGCATCAAAAGGCTTCACCACTCAGCTGTTATAAGATCCTTTTCCTAACATGTATGATTTTTTTCCCCACTGCTGCAGACAAGAGGCGAGGAGTGAGGCTTCCGTTGGCTTGGATAATACTGCCCCTCTCTGGGTAGATGAGCAAAAGCTGAACAGGAAAGAAGCACCTCCAGTTTCAGCCATCTGGATATATATTTATGTATGGACACTGATCTTGGGGGAGTTGCTTGTCCTGTCCTTTTGACATAATCCACATTCTGCAATGTTCCCAGGGTTTGTGTGTGTTGTTTGAAGCTGGACCGATAGCAAACTCCTGCTCCTGAACTCTAAAGAGATGGGAAAAATGCTGTTCAGTGATTTCCAGGAGATTTATTTGAAAGCCCGAGAAGGATGTGACATGCCCTTTATTACAAAATCCTCTTCTGCTGGGAATCTTGTTTCACATAGCCCAGAGAAAGCATGATGGAACAGAATGCCCACACATGAAACAAGACTTCCACTTTTCCCTGCATCTTGATCCTGTTGTTGAACATTCTTTCTCAGAAGGTCAGGATGGATTAGGAGCAGAGAAAGGAAGGGAAGGGAAACACAGTCTGGCTTCTATGGTAACCTATGGCCAGGGGAACCTACGGCCAGGGGAACCATGGCCACTGAGAGGCTGTGCCCCCTGCTTCCCAGGAATAACATCAAGCCAAAGGGGAGACCAACCTGGCCCATCCATGAGCCAGAGGAAGAGCAGCTGCAGGGAGTTCACTTCCCCCTCCCTGCCAGAAAGAACACTCAACTGGCTGTAGCTCTGGAACAGCAGAAGAAGGAGAAAAGACACTCTGGCCCCATCCATTGGCCTAAGGAATAAGAACCTCATTCAGACAAGAGCACCTACAGGGGAAGATCAGCCTGGCCCAAAGTGCATTTCAGTGCCCACTTATAGCTCACCACCTTGTTCTGGCCTTCAAAAACTGAAATCTGGAATCTTGGCACCCTGGGTCCTGGCTAGTTTGCTTTTACAGTTGGGCTGGTCTTGTCCATGATAGGATCTTGCCTGAATGCAGTTTAGGCCTGAATGCAGTTTATGGGGGTTGGACCCGATGGCCTTGTAGGCCCCTTCCAACCCTACTATTCTATGATTCTATGATAAGCCAGTCTAGTGGAGCAGGTATGGTGTCCTCACTATCTCCTATCTCCAAGGGGATGTCTTAACCATAGGAAAGAAGCAAAGACAACATAATGTATGTTTCCAGACACAATAGGCCAAGAATATTATCTATGTATTCCTAAAAATTATAAACTGCCTTTCATCCATGAGGGATCCTAGGGTGATTTACACAACATTAAACAAATCCAATATATATATATTTAAATGGTTTAATTGCCTTTTACAAGACAAATGAAAACAATAACTCAATATTAGAACTCTGGCTTTTGAAAAGGATACTTGATGGAGAGGTAGTCTGATAGATGTACAGCAAGCTTCAGGGAATGGTTAAATCTCCTTCATAACTTCCTTGTGAACTTTCAGAGACAACCTGGCTGTCCATTATTGGAGACAGAATACTTGCCTAGATTAACTTTTGTTCTGATCCAACAAGGACATTCTTATGGCCTTGATCCAACTCCCATCATGCACAAGTAGTGGTACATAACAGCCCATGCCCCAGATGGAGACGCAATCTCAACTGCATTAAAAGGCGTGTCCAGTCAGTCCAACGTGCCCTGCATGTGCATTGCATAAGAACCTAAGAAGAGCCCTGCTGGATCAGACCAAAGGTCCATCTAGTCCAACATTCTGTTCACACAGTGTCCAAACAGATGCCCACAGGAAACCCACAAGCAGGGCATGAGTGCAACTGCACCCCCCACCACCCATGTTCCCCAGCAACTGGTGTACATAGGCATACTGCCTCTGATACTGGAGATAGCATAAAGCCATCAGGACTAGTAGCCTTCTCCTCCATGAATTTGTCCAATCCCACTTTAAAGCCATCCCAGTTGGTGGCCATCCCTATGTCTTGTGGTAGTGAATGCCATAGTTTAACTATGTGCTGTTTGAAGAAGTACTTCATTTTATCTGTCCTGAGTCTCCCACCAATCAGCTTCATGGGATGACTCCACTGCGTTCTAGTATTATGAGAGAGGAAGAAAAATGTCTCCCTATCTACTTTCTTTACACCATGCATAATTTTGTATACATCTATAACATCTCCCCTTACCAGCCCCTTTTCTAAGCTAAACAGTTCCAGATGTTGTAACCTTTCCTCAATATGGGTACATCTAAATAAGCTAAATAGCGAGGGATGCTAAAAGCAACAAAAAAGCTTTCTTCAGCTACATGCATAGTAAAAGACAGAGGAAAGAAATGGTGGTTCAGCTATTAAATAAGGATGGCCAAAAGATAACAGATGACAAAGAAAAGGCAGAAGTGCTCAATTCCTACTTTGGCTCAGTCTTCTCCCAAAAGAGGGTCTATGACCCCCCTGGCAAAGGCAAAGTACAGGCTGAAGGGGCAGGATTGCAGCTTGAGATCGATAGGCATATGGTCAAGGAACACCTAATTACATTGAATGAGTTCAAATCTCCAGGACCAGATGAACTGCACCCTAGAGTAATAAAGAAACTGGCAGAAGACCTCTCAGAACCACTGTCTATTCTCTTTGAGAAATCGTGGAGGACGGGTGAAGTGCCAGATGACTGGAGGAGGGCTAATGTTGTTCCTATCTTCAAAAAGGGTAAAAAGGGTAAAAAGGAGGAAACTGGGAACTACAGACCAGTCAGTCTGACACCAATCCCTGGGAAAATTCTGGAGCAGATTATAAAGCACTCCATCTGTAAGGACCTTGAAAACAATGCAGTGAGGACTTGAAGCCAACATGGATTTGTCAAGAACAAATCCTGCCAGACGAATCTGATCTCATTTTTTGATTAGGTAACCTCCCTTGTGGATTGTGGGAGTGCTGTGGACATCGTATATCTCGACTTCAGCAAAGCTTTCGACAAAGTGCCCCATGATATCCTAATGAGCAAACTAGCTCAACGTGGGCTAGATGAAACAACTATACAGTTGGCTACAGAATCACACTCAAAGAGTGCTTCTCAATGGGATCTTCTCCAACTGGGGAGAGGTAATGAGCGGGGTACCGCAGGGCTCAGTCCTGGGCCCAGTGCTCTTCAATATTTGTATTAATGACTTGGAGGAGGAGGCGCAGGGAATGCTATCAAATTTGCAGATGACACAAAATTGGGCAGGATAGCTAATACTTTGGAAGACAGAAACAAAATTCAAAGTGATCTTGACAGACTGGAACGCTGGGCAGAAAACAACAGAATGCAATTTAATAGGGATAAATGCCAAGTTCTGCACCTAGGAAAAAGAAACCAAATGCACAGTTACAAGATGGGGGAAACTTGGCTCAACAACACTACAAGTGAGAAGGATCTTGGAATTGTTGTAGATCACAAAGCCAACAATGTGATGTGGCTGCAAAAAAGGCCAATGCTCTTTTGGGCTGCATTAATAGAAGCATAGCTTCCAAATCCCGGGAAGTACTAGTTCCCCTCTACTCAGCACTGGTTAGGCCTCATCTGGAGTACAGTGTCCAGTTCTGGGCACCACACTTGAAGAAGGATGCAGACAAACTGGAGAGGGTTCAGAGGAGGGCAACAAAGATGATCAGGGGACTGGAAACAAAGCCCTATGAGGAGAGACTGAAAGAACTGGGCATGTTTAGCCTTGAGAAGAGGAGACTGAGGGGAGATATGATAGCACTGTTCAAGTACTTGAAAAGTTGTCACAGGGAGTAAGGCTAGCATCTCTTCTTGATCATCCCAGAATGCAGGACATGGAATAATGGGCTCAAACTACAGGAAGCCAGATTCCGGCTGAATATCAGGAGAAATGTCCTGACTGTTAGAGCAATATGACAATGGAACCAATGACCTAGGGAGGTAGTGGGCTTTCCCACACTGGAGGCATTCAAGATGAGGCTGGACAGCCATCTGTCAGGGATGCTCTGACTTGGATTCCTGTACTGAGCTGGACTCGATGGTCTTGTAGGCCCCCTCCAAGTCTACTGTTCTATGATTCTATAATCCATGTTGCCCATGCAAGGCCTGCAAAAGCCCCTGAACAAAGTTCTGAACACAGATCTCACTTACTGGACCAGAGCACCTGTTCTTAGCCTTTTCTATAGGGCTGGATTAAAAAAAAAAAAAGGCCCGTAGTACTATTAAGCTATGTGATTGTAGCTATCCCAGCTCCTGACATCAACCATCCGGGAGCATCATTTCTGCAGTGCATCAGCATCTGCAGAATTGTTCTGCACTATTCAACGAAAGGGTTTTGATCAGTTTCCTTTTGCCTCCTTTCTGAAATTCCCAGCATGGATGCAATGGAGAACTGATGACCAACATGGCTGTGACAATTAATTTGGCAGCAACTTCGGTGCAAACAAAAACAAAGATTTATCTTGCTCTCTGGCTGTGAAGGGGCTCGCAGGTGGGAACCATGATACCTGCAGTGACTGACTGCCTGAGCTGGAACCACGCAGAGGCAGTTGTCCCAAGGGATGCTTCTTTTGTTATTTAGACTATAAAGGAAGCTGCAATATTAATGGTAGGGCTCATGCCCCTGTGGTCAAACTGTGGTCCAGTAAAAGGAACTCCTTCCAGATTCTTTAACCGTGGGCCAGGACCACCTAAAGGTCAAAAAGATGAGGATCCTGCTAATATATACCTTGACTCTCTGTCCACCAGGAAAAAAGATAACAGTTTTATCCTAGGAGGTATAAGGGTCAGCCATCCCATGAGGCTGGATGAATCCTCTGCCTCAGGCAACAGAATGGGAGGAGTGGCAAATTGTGCATTCCCCCCACCAGGAGGGCCTCCTGCTGTCACCTTCAGTGGATGCTCCAGAGAGCCCCGCCAGCTGCTCTCCTGCCATGGCATTTGCTGCAGTGAGAGAGCGGGGCTGGCGGAGCTCTCTAGACCTACCAAGTGCCTGGTGACTCTATGGCAGATGTTCCAGAGAGCCCTGCTGGCTGCTTTCCTGCTGTGGCATTTGCTGCAATAGGGGAGTGGGGCTGGGGAGGCTTTCCAGAGCAGCTGCCCACTTGGCGACACTAACAGCTGCTCCAGAGAGCCTGGGTGGTCTCGTTCTCCCATTGCAACAAATGCCACAGTGAGAGAGTGACTGGTGGGGCTCTGTGGAGCAGGGGATCCTCAGAGCAAAACAGATGATGGGTGGCTGACTTAAGCCACCTGCCCTCTGGTTCACACTGAGAATCCTTTCACCATGGGCCAGAGTGTGGGGCAGCTCTTGGGAGAGATGCATCTGTTGGAGGAAGTGGTTGGCATGACTCTTCAGAGGGATGGCCAGGACCTCCCCTCCCTCTGAGTGGGCCTTAGAGCCGAGCATTGTGGGAGAGGTGTCCCAGGAAATTGCCCATGGTATAGACAATGTACAGGCAAGGACCCCCTTCAGAGCCAGGCATTTGGGCCTGGGTGGCTCTCTGAAGAGCCAGGTGCTTTCTCCAGCTGACATGGCTCCCCAGAGGGGTGGTCTGGCCCCATGATGGCAAGGGGGTATGGGTGGTGGATCGGGTTGCACAGTAAGCATGGCCACAGACATGCTTTACTGCCTCAGGTGGCAGGACAGCTTGTACTGGCACTGGGAAGGTGAGGCACCATCTCCCTGGACTGGCCTGGTTGGGCCACCCATAGTTATGGTTGAGAACCATTTTGTGCATTTTTCCCATAGGAGCAAAAAGTCAGTTTTGGAGGCATAGCTAAGCTCCCCATTGTCTGATCTGCCCCCAATTTTGCATGTAGATAGCTATGGTAATTTGCTAGTGAATTAGCTAGGTTTGGTGCATAACAAAGCTCATTATGGGATGTTATAGGGAAAAACAATTAGCCCACCATGTAGGGCCTCATGGATGGAAGTTAGCATTGCCCTTTGAGATATAGGTCCATGGGGAGTTCTTCTAGCGCATAGGCTATGACTATGGCAGAAAAAAATTTGAGTGTGAAAATTTGAGAACAAAGAGTGAAAAGGCGTGACCAACCTCCTGTGAAATATGTATGGAAAGCTGCCAAATTTGCCAGGCTGGGAGAGAATGGGCTAACTAGCAACATGGTCAAAATCCATCAAGATTGGTCAAGGATTGGGGGAGCTTCCCCCCCAACCCCATTAGTTCATATTGAGAGAAGTTGTTGGAGGCTTTGGAATGTTTGTGCTGAGCTGTGGCATGCAGCCAGAGGGGGAGGATTTACGGGGGACCTCTGGAGCCCCATAGCAGAGCAGCTTGGTCCAGGTCAATCAATCAAGGTTTAAGGCAGGGAGCACTCAGGCTGTTGACTGATCAGTCCCAGAGTCCTGTGGTTCATGTGTGCATCCCGATGGGCTTCTGCCCTACGTCACTTGCCACACATATGCTGTCCCTTTGCCCAAGATGCGTTGTGGTCTGAAAGGGGGCTGGCTTTATGGTTGGAGAAATGATCTCCCAGCTTTTGTGTGTTCGGTTCAACCATAACTCACGAACCACCATAGGTTTTGTCACTGATTATATAGACATGATGATCAACCGTACATTTAAAAAAGCACTCGGAGCCTCCATTTCTTAAAGGGTTTTCACATGATCCTCCCCACCCACTGAAAGCAAATGTGAGGGGGTTATAGTGTCACACCAGCTAAGCCCACCCTCCTGTGGCCAATGCATGCACCAGACACACCCCAACCTAGCTACACATTCAGCATCTATGGGGACTCGGGAGGGCAGTGGAGGCTGGTGGCTGTAATGTCAGTGGGGTGGTGAATCCACTCCAGGTTTCGATGAGAACCATTCGGAACTCTAAAGGAGCTCTCCAAGGTGTTTCTGCACTTTGGCTCCTTTAGAGTTCTGACTGAAACCCAGAGTGGATTCACCACTTCACTGACATTGGAGCCACCAGCCAGACCTACTGAGGAAGGGTCTGTATGTGCATATCTATGGGTATATGGCAATCTCTGAATGCATATCCGATGGAGTGTGTGGCCGGGGTGTGCCGCAGCAATGAGAGCTGGAATTAGCTGTCATGACTCATTCAGATGTGCTTTCAACACACGAGCGGGTTGTATGAACCCACCTCATTGTAGCTATTCTCAGCATCCAGTGGCCAAGGAATGGAGCAACCACAGCAATTCAGGCTCCCCATTGCACAGGAACATGACACATTGCATTGTCAACCACTGACGTATCTCTAGTATCTGTGCCTTTAACGGCAGTGTGATCTGTAATTAACAGACAACCATAATGGTTGTCTCTGTGCTCTGAATCACTTCACCTCCTGGTTTAAGAAAAAACAGCTGTGGTTTAAGACACAAGAGCAAGCCAAATTGGTTGGCTTGTTCCCCCACCTCAATGCTGCAATCTAGGCAGAATAAAAATGGACAACAATGCTCAGTTTAAGGAAGCCCTTAGAGATAACTGCTTTTCTCTCCTTTTAACCACGGGAGTTGCTGGGCCACTTTACATATTCAGCTAAATCACAATAGCACCACTTTCTCTGTACCACTTCAGCAATCACCAGGAAGGGTGAGGGGGGGCATTAGAATCTTCCCTCATGAAATAAATCCCCCACACATAAAAATCAAGCCAGTGAGGAAGAATGGGTGGCGTTCTCCCTTGACATGCTAGTTTTCTATGCGCACGGGCTATTTTATGGGAAGAATTTAAATGTATCTACCTGCCTGCAGCCTGAAGTGATACACTCTGGGAAAGCTGCCCCACATGACTCTACCAGTTGCCCACCCATGAGAGAGATAAGAACAGAGTTTGGCCTCAGTTAAGAACAGCCTCTGGCCTGGTTTACGCAACCATGGAGGGAAAATAGACCACACTGGCTTATTCTCCAAACCCAAGGTTGTGTGCTGGTCACGTGCTGGGCGGATTTCCATAATTACCCTCAGCAGCGCAGTTTGTTATGTCATGTGAACCTGGCTGGGGTGGCTTGTTGCTGTGGGTAACAAGCCACCCAGAACCCTACAATAGTCCATCAGTTCTGGGCGGCTTGTTACCCATGGCAACAAGCCACTCTTGCTGGATTCGTATGACACGACAAGCCATGCTGCTAAAGGTAATTATGTAAATCCCCACAGCATGGGCGGGGGCAGGGTGGGGGGAAATAAACCACCGTGGCTTATTTCTCCCTCCATGATTGTGCAAAACCAGCCTTTCCTCAAACAACTCTTCATTGTGTAAACATAGTGATACCTCCTGTCCCTAAAAAAAGCAAAGTGTACCATAAAGCAGCTGACCACCTAGATCTGTCAGAGCGGCAGATCATATAGCAATGGATGAGTGAATCTGTCTGTTTCGCTTTCAACCACATTCAGTTTTTTAAAATCTGAATGTTCTTTCCCTCCTGAATATGAAGAACTTCAAAATGAAATGCTCACACCTCTGCACCAACCAAATTCAATAAGCATAGCTGAGCCCAGTATGCAGGGGACCATGTTTTACCTGCCTACCATTTTGCTGTTAAAGATGAGGAGCTTCTCAGAAAAAAAGAGGTGGGAGCCCTAATTCAGCACCAGAAACATAACTGAAGATAAAGGGAATCAGTCCCAGGCTTTTAAAAGCAAAGCACTCAAAGCCCTGGGCAGTTTTGGTTTCTTCCATATTCGATTTTTTTTTAAAAAATCTCATGATCTTTTTGTCTCCAGTATGGAGAACTTCGTGAATTTTGTAAATCAAAACTGAAATGAAATTGTCATCCATGCCTACCCTTAACAAACTCCCATTTTTCTCTGTCTTCTTACATACATTTTGGGAGTGGGGGGCTCAAACCATGTCATCTTCCACGCATAATCCTCATATGTTTTCTCCAACGTTTTTTTCTTAGTGCAGAAAATCCATTCAGGAAGAAGAGACGAAATAGCGGCACAATACCTTCTGATTGTTAGCTCTGCGACCCCTCCATCTGCCGCACCCACACTGACACATAAATATAAGAGGCCACCTACTCTTGTAGTTTATAAATTAGGCCATCAGGTCCCTAATACATAACTCGTTTTGCTTATTAGTCACCTTAAAAAAGAAATCCTTCGTTATGCTTCTCTCCCTCCAATTAATCCTTGAAAAGACACTGTGTCTCCTCAACACAGCCACCTAGTGACTCTGGTTCATGCTAGGATAATCATGACAAAGTCAGCGTGACGTTTATGGGATTACTCTTAGGCCTGTTCTAAAGGAAGTAGCTTAGAGATGGCAGCCTCTGAGTCGGTTCGTCACAGACTGACAAAATTTGGCAGAGATGGGAAGGCAGGCACCATGCTGAGGCCCTGAGATGTAACAGTGTCAGGGACATATAGGCCATGGCAGCCCTGGCCTCCAGACGCACAGCAGCTCTGTAGTGGTGATGGTAAGCTTGACATGGGACTAAAAAGAAGACATTTCCTTGGAGCTCCAAAAAACCACGAGAGGGAAAGTGAGCACTATTAGGAAGAAGACGTATTTTCATTTTCCCTCCTGCTAAGGGTTTGTATTTGCTCTCCTTTAGTTTCATTAAAATATCTAATGTTCTGAGTTGGACTGTCTTAGGGGTCACAATTGGGCCTGTTCCATGGTTTTGCATAATCCATGCCAGAGCTGATGGTCCTTAATGGCTGGAAATCTGTCTTGCCTATGGCATATTGCTGTCTTCAGCTAGTGAGAGGGGCAGAGAAACAGCAGTGTGGATTTGGGCAGAGGGAAAGAGAAAAAGTCAGAGAGCTGAAAGCAGTCTGAAACTGGCAGTCGGGTGCCCATGTGTCCTGTGTTACAGTCCTCTATTTGAAGGTGTCCTCCATTTGGTGGGCTGTCCAGTCCAAGTCTGGTTTGAAGCCATAAGAAGGGACAGTAGCAGGAAGGGCCTTGAAGTTGCCCATCCATACTTAGCACCAGGACAGCAGACTGAGCAGGTGCACAGCTCACCTGGTCACAGTCTTCCTCACTATGGTGAGATGCAGATCTTTTATCTTTAATCTGTACTTGGACTGGGCAACCCTTCAAACAGAGGGCCGCCCTCTGTACAGTAGGACACATGGCCACCTTAGTTTCTTAGCTCCGACTGCCTGACCTTGTTGCTTTGACTCTGATTCTCTGCCTTGGCTCCTAGCCCACCTCTGACAGCCACAGGCAGCTCAGTCTTGACTAGCTGGCCCTTAACAACAGGTAGGGCTGTTTATCAGGGATAACCAGCAAAGCTATGTCATATCAGATGAAGTTCAGATTCTGCCTCCAGATTCCACCCAGGGTCTGCCCTTAACCCATCAGATTCTGACCTGGCTCTACGCCTGATCTAGAAGATTCCAGATTGACTCTTCCAGATTCCAGCTGTGACCTGCCACATCTTGCCCAGCCTCTCCTTGCCTTGATGCTTGTTCCCTCGTCCTGACCTAGACATCCAGTGTCTTGGAACTAACAGCTGGCAACCATAAGAGTGGGTTATCTCTTATAACTGGAAATGCTGACCGCCCACTTCTATGTAAGCAGAGGTTCTATTTTTGTTTCATCTACAATATGTATGGGACAGTAAACACAGCTGCGAGTACTTGACAAGGCATTATTCACAGTGTAAAGGCTTTCTCCAGTCTAGTGGAATAATATTAATGATTGAGATTACATGGAAGCTCCCTAGGGATGCAAAACATGGCAAATTCATTGACAAAAGTAATGCAAAAACTTCAGTGGCTTCAAGCACAACAGTTAATTGAAAACTGCAACTGTGACACAATTGGCTGGAATCTCAGTTCTCTCTGATCACACGGTTTGGTCAACCATCAACAGCAGGTACACAAATGCTGGGAGAACATAGGAGAAATGGAGGAGGATTGCTTAGGGGCACTCATCTCAAACATGAGGTGGGGATTGTATTTCCCCACCTCTGGTAGTCGGTAATCCCCATTAGGGCAGAGGAATGTGTGGGCCCACCAGATGTTGCTGGACTGAAACTCCCACCAGCCCTACCCAGCACAGCCAGTGGTAAGAGATTTATTTATGTATTTATTACACTTCTATCCCACCTTTTTCCTCCTTAAGGAACCCAAGGTAGCATACACAATCCTCCTCCTCCTCTCCATTTTATCCTCACAACAACAACCCTGTGAGGTAGGTTGGGCTGAGGGTCTGTGACTGGCCCAGAGTAACCCAGTCAGCTTCCATGGCCAAGTGGGGACTAGAACCCAGATCTCCTGGATCCCAGTCCAACACTCTCACCACTACACCACACTGGCTCCCAATGGTAAGGGATGATGGGACTTGTAGTCCAACAACATCTAGAGGGCCACAAGTTCCTCCTATCCCTACAGTAATTTCTGTGGAGTCTGGCCATGAATTTTCCAGTAGGCAATACTGGACTGGATGGACAAATATTCTGACCTGCTATTTAGAGATGTGAAGGCCCAGGGAGAAAAATGGGGAAAGCAGGAGGGACAGAAACGTTTGGAAGATGCCTGTATTTTTCCCAGGGACTATTTTTGTCCTTGGGAAAATTGGAAAAAACTAGGCTTCCCCTTTAGTTTTTCTGGGTTTGTTCCTGGTTTTTTTTTTCTGGGATTTTCTCCCACATCTCTGACACAGCTTCCTAGGTGAGTGGAGAGCAGCTGGGAGAATAAGAGAGCCATTCACTGAGTCATCTGGAAGCCAATTTCCTCCAAATGGACACTTCTAAGAAAATAGTCTGATTGCTAACTATTTGCTGGTTGTGGGTTTGTTCAGTGTTACAGATTAACTAAAGGCACAATCCTATGCATATTTAGACAGAACAAAGTCATTTGTTCTGTCTAAACATGCATAGGATCACACCCTTAGTGACTCGTTTGTCTTGTTCAGCCCTCCACCCCAATTTAAAATAAATGGAAGTCGCACAACAGCTGTGCTTGGTGGAAGACACTCATAAAGCCAGTTCAGATGTTATCTGTGCAGTCTAATGTCTGCTTCTGCTCAGTCCAGCCTCAGGGAGAGGGAATGCTGGCACGAAGAGTGCACATCATTGTTCCCCTGCCACATGTAGAGCCAGCAATTTTCGAGCTCACCCAAATTCTCCAAAAATTACTTTGAAGCTCCTTTTGGCACATTCCCATTCCCCTTTCAGCCTGTTTATCAGATTGTTCAAATAGGGGAAAGCGCACATTTCTGTGCATATTTTTCAAAAGTGCACACTTTCCCCCCATTGACTAAAGTGTGAAAGTGCATATTGCTCGAAAAATTCACATTTCAACATGCACGCTATTTGAAAATATGCATTTTTCAAACACGATCGCAAATGTGGGGATTTGGAAACATTTCTCGAAAAAAAAGGGCTCCCACTTGTCTTCACATTTGGGATTGCCAATGGGACATACATGCATGCTTTGCGAACAGGAATAAAATGTTCGTATGTCCCTACGCACATGGTTCCTATTTTCAGTCCTTAGCAGAAGTGGCATGATGACACCAGACCACACAGAAGCAGCTCCCACACTAGAAATGTAATGGCGCCTGGGGCAGAAAACGTTAGTTGTTTTAGAGTGCAATCCTATGGATGTTTAGACAGAAGAAAGTCCTACAACTCCCAGCATTCCCCAGCCAGCATAGCTGGCTGGGGAATGCTGGGAGTTGTAGGACTTTCTTCTATCTAAACATCCATAGGATTGCACCCTTAACGTCCTTATTGAATTTAGTTGTGACACAGGGCCAAACCACATGATACATTAGTTGCATCCCTAATAATTAGTGCCGGTGGAGGCTGGCGACTCTAATTTCGGTGGGGCTGTGCATCCACTCTGGGTCTCAGTCAGAACAAGTCAGAACTGTAAAGGAGCTATCCATTGTTCAGCACCTTGGATAGCACCTTTAGAGTTTTTTCCTATTCTGACTGAAACCCGGAATGGATTCACAGCCCCACTGAAGCAGGAGCCACCAGCCTCCACTGGCATTTACATCTGAGCATTGCTGTTCTGTTTTGTTTTAAATAGTAATGGGGCAGGGGTGTTGTTATTGGGCCCATTGCATGCAAGAAGGGGAGGTTTGTCCTTTCTGTCCCCAGCTGCAATCCAAATGTGCCTCCTCACCCTCAATGCAGCAAATGGCATTCAGGGGGAAAGGCTCCCATTGGCAGCAATTGAAGCTTTTTTCCTGGTGCTAATTGCTGTGCACAGGTGCAATATTCATCAGGTCTGCAACTTTGGGAGCTGTCCTATTCAGGAGCTGAGTGAGGACCAGGAGGTTGGAGGTTGAGGAACTATCTCATGGAGCCGTCCCGAGAATCATGGAGTTGAAAGGGGCCATTTAAGCCATCACGCCCAACCCCCTACTCAGTGCAGGAATCGAGTTTAAAGCATCCTTGAAAGACAGCATCAGCATCCGCACTGAGCAGCTAGATGACTCTTAAAGAGGGCCTGAACCTCTTCCTGGCTCCCCCCCCCCTCCGCCCTCAAGCAGGTCTGATGAATGAAAGGCCTCAGGCTGCGAGTTTTGCACTGCATTGCCAGACCTGAGCTTCAGCCCTGACTCATCATTGCCACAATTTCTGAGGTCTCAGACGTGATGAGGGGGGTTCCAGAGCTGGGATTAGGGGTCTTGACAAGGGACTACGGGTCCCCAGTACTGGAGCCCCCATGCGTTGCGTTCTGAAGAAGTGGCCTTTAGCTTTGCCTTGCGGTGGGGGTGGGGTGGTAATTGAGTCCCAAGCATCCCCAGGGCCGGCCCTACCATTACTGTTGCTGGTTACTCTTTTAGTATTTGTTAACATGGACATTTCGTTATTTTATTTCGTATTTTATTGTGCTTTGTAATTGTGCTTTTGTACTGTATGCTTGCTCCTTGGAAGGAAAGCTATGGCAAACCTAGACAGTATAGTAAGAAGCAGAGACATCACCTTGCCAACAAAGATTCGTATAATCAAAGCTATGGTTTTCCCAGTAGCAACGTATGGCTGTGAGAGCTGGACTATAAGGAAGGCTGAGTGCTGAAGAATTGATGCCTTCGAACTGTGGTGCTGGAGAAGACTCTTACGAGTGCCCTGGACTGCAAGGAGGTCAAATCAGTCCATCCTAAAGGAAATCAACCCTGACTGCTCATTGGAAGGACAGATACTGAAGCTGAAGCTCAAATATTTTGGCCACCTAATGCGAAGAGAAAACTCCCTGGAAAAGACCCTGATGCTGGGAAAGATTGAAGGCAAAAGGAGAAGGGGACGGCAGAGGATGAGATGGCTAGATAGCATCACCGATGCAATGAATATGAACTTGAGCACACTCTGGGAGAGAGCAGAGGACAGGAAGGCCTGGTGAGCTATGGTCCATGGGGTCACAAAGAGTCGGACACGACTTAACAACTAAACAACAACAACAACAACAACTGTACACTGCTTTGAACATTTCTTTTGTTAAGCAGTATATGAATTTATTAAATCCATCAAGACATAATAAGTTAAGCAGATTGCGGTGGTACCTCATGAAACAGACTTTGGGTAACACAAAAGGGCAGAAAATTGTTAGTTATTTAATTTGTTATTGTATTTTTACTGCCAGGGATGGGGAGGGGTACTTGAGGGGTTTTCTGCCACACGTGCCAAAATAAGTCAGCTACCTGAAGGTACAGTGCACCTTGGGGCGGGGCGGGGGTGCCATTTGCTGGTCTCCCTCAGGCAGAAAAATGGTACGAGCTGGCCCTGAGAGTGACCATTAATGGTAGAGTCCCCCACAGGCTCATGTTCCCCCTTCTCTTCAGAGAAAGTCTCATGAGGACTGAGGGCTGAGTCCTGGTACATCCTAGCAGGATCATTGGAGTGCAAGTAGTGCGATATAATTTTGGAGATACACAAATAAATGTCTGAACAGAGTCATAGTTACCTTACAAGATATTTCTTCTGTGTATTACTGTGTGTATTATGGCCTGACAATCTGCAAGATGGATTGACCAGAAAGTTCTTCATTAACAGGATCTCTGGCAAGGTTGCAAGGTGAACATGTATAATGTTTTCTGTTACTGTTTAGTCACAGACTGGAAAATATGTGGTGAAAGGGTGTGCATTTAAATAGGGAATTTACAAGGCCCTGCGATGCAAGCTAAATCTGTGTTCTGTCCTTGAAGTGTGACTTGTTTTTCCTAAACAATTACGTTGTTTCTAGGATGACCCAAGCTATGATGGGAGTAGGGGTGGATGGACGCCCCACAGTTTGGGTCCTCCTGGCACCCACCTAACTGCTGACATAGCTTGTGCAACCCCAGACCCACGCTTGCCCTCCCCCTCACTCGCCGAGCCGGCCGCACTCACCCTGGTCCCATCCATGAGTGGTGCGAGCGCCATTTTGTGAAAGGAAATGGCACTCATGAATATGTGCCCATCTAGTCTGACACAAAATGGCACTGTGAATGGCCAATATATGAAAGATTACAGGCATAAATGGCCCATTGAACATATTCACAATTGTGTTTCAGAAAATGGCACTCGTGGTACTCGTGGGTGGGTCCAGGGTGAGTATGTGTGGCTCGGCGAGTGTGGGAGAGACTCAAACTGGGGCTCGTGAGCATGGCTTGGGGGTGCAGATGGGGGGAATCCGTGAGACTTCCGGACCCAATTGGGAGTCCCATGCCAACCCTAAATGGGAGATATTCCCTACCCACACACCAGTGTACATAATACGTACATGGTTCGTTTTGCTCCTGATCTGGCACAGTTCCTCACTATTGCAAGAGTCACATAGACTTATACGCAAGATTCATGACTCTATTTGCGTATAAGTCCATGGGCACATCCTCCCGATCGCTTTTTTTTTTTTTAAAGGCAATCGGCAGGGACAGGGAGGGGGCTAATGGCTCTGGCTGGCAGGAGGGAAGGTAAGCACCCCCAAGCCAGTCCCCCCCCCCCCAGAATCTGAGCAGAGTGGAACTGCTCTGGAGGATTCCAGGGGGGAGGAACGGATCGCCTTCCCCACCGGAACAGACGGTGGGGAATCCGTACAACCCTACCTCCATGCTTCACTATGAAAAAGACTTAGACTGGTTTTCAAGCATCTTAGCTACCTATCCTTGACACCTATCCTTCTGAAACTTTGTAGGTTTCTTGTCTGGGGACACTTCAAGGAACCAAATTACACACACACACACACACACACAATTTGAGAACTCCCCTTCCACATGAACCACTGCACCTATCCTTCTGAAACTTTGCAGGTTTCTTATTTACAGAAACCTCTAGGCTCTCTGTAATTTTTAGAATAATGGTGCACAAGGAACATCGGAGGATAAGCATATCCTACTTTGAATACCTGTCCTACTTCCCCCTGCCCCAGGTGTTCAGGTTGGGCTGGGATCTGGTGAGTCAGTAACCAAGGGTACAATGGAGGAGCAAGCCAAAACAGAGTCCAGAAACAGTCCTAATCACATCCAAAGCAGCAAATAGCAAAGCCAGGCAATATAAACAAAAGGGGTTATGCAGAGAAGTTAGTCAAATCCAAGCCAAGGTCACCTACAGAGCAGGGGCCACAAGCAGGTAGCAGACTAGAGCCAGAATCAAACAGATGTTGTTTCTAGCAGCTTCTGGAAGCTTCTACTGACCATTTTTTTCCTGGCACTACCAGAGCCCACCCAAGCCCCAGCTGCAGTCATTCACTTTGATTGCAAAGAGTCCTCCTCATGAGGAGGGCTCTTTACTCATGAGGAGTGCTCCCAAGTAGATTCTGCTGCAGCCTGGTACTTTGTCCAAGTTCTTTGAGTTGGGCCTGCCTCCTCTGGCGCTGTTGCTTCCTGGCAGTTGTGAGGCACTCAGCCTCCTCCTCTGAGGCACATTCCCCTTCTTCCTGAGGGACTGGGGCCTCAGTGGGCTCTGCCACAGGCTCAGGCCTCTCTCTCAGTGTGGCCCTGGCAGGGCCTGGACATCGTCCTCTGTTGAGGCTTCTAACCCTTCCTCTTCAGAGGAGTCTTCCAGTGTCAGCATGACAAAAACTTCAAAATGACACAGCTGCTTTTGCACAAACTCCTCCCTCTCCCCCATGCCTATTCATATGAAACTTGGCAGACTTGATCCCCTCAGGAAGGGTTACTATTTCGGCAAATGCCATCCAGTTCTGACAAGAAATACCAAGGCTATCAGTGGTTCTCTTTAAAATTATCAAGATATAAAGGGGCATAGCACCCATTTTTCTGAAATTTGGCAATCCCCTCCTACGGGGCTATTATGCCTACAAATTTCACTCCATTGTGTCAAAGTGGGAAAAAAAGTTATTGCTGTTTTTAGAAGAATTTCCCATGATCGTCAGTGGAAAACAAGATGCATCCAGTGGAGGCTGGTGGCTCCAATTTCTGTGGGGCCATAAATCTATTCTGGGTTTTAGACAGAACCAGCCAGAACCCTAAAGGAGATATCCAAGGTGTTGAACCCATTTTGAGGATAGGGTTAAGCACTTTGGATAGCTCCGTTAAAGTTCTGGCTGGTTCTGACTGAAACCCAGAACAGATTTACAGACCCATTGAAACTGGAGCCACCAGCCTCCCCTAGAAGGATCTAAATCTCAATTCTGTTTCAATACCTGAGTCAAAGCAGATGACACTGAATTAGTCTGAGGTGAATTGGGCCATGTTCTGAAGTGCTGAATGGCAGGGGGTCCAAACTGAAGCTTGGGGTTGGTGCAAAACCCTTCCTGCAGCATGGAGGCCCCAATCCAAATTGACAACACCATGGTTGTTGTCAATCTGAGTATCTAAATCAGAACCCCCGCAGCTACATTTTACCTTGAAAAAATGGCAGGAGACCTGATCATGGATCCATCCACATGTCATGTCTAGTTTGGCCCTAGACAGTTCAATATATTTTGCGTGCTCCTCCTCCTCCTCCTCCTCCTCCTCCTCCTCCTCCTCCTCCTCCTCCTCCTCCTCTTCTTCTTCTTCTTCATCATCATCATCATCATCATCAAGAACTACATTTGACACATGAGGCCCATGAGCAGATGAACTGGCATCTTCTTTAAAGTTTAAAGACGAACTAGCTGGAGCAGGGGGAGGGGTTGAATTCGCGTGGGCAGCAGTGCGAAGGAGATTCTTTTCAACCCTTTTCCCAGCACCATTTTCCTGATCAAAATCACACACACACACCCCTGCCAGCCACCGTGGGGGGGAAAAGACAGGCATAAATACGCCAAAAAAGACAGGCAGTATGCCTGTGTACACCAGCTACTGGGGAACATGGGTGGGAGGGTGCTGTTGCACTCATGTCCTGCTTGTGGGTTTCCCATGCACAGCTGTTTGGCCACTTCATGAACAGATGTTGGACTAGATGGACCTTGGTCTGATCCAGCATGGCTCTTCTTAGGTTCTTATGCAATATTGGTATCTGTGGGCTTACTTTCGATTCCCAGATGATCTCTCATCCAGGTGGCTTGTAGGGACAGAACTACTTAGCCAATAGAGAACCAAGTCACGCGCCTAAGGATGGGCAAAACTCAAGCTTATTCCAACTCATGTCATGCGCCTAAGGATGGGCAAAACTCAAGCTTATTCCAACTCATGGCTGTATCAAGAGTGTGAGCTTTCTTTCTTTCTTTCTTTCTTTCTTTCTTTCTTTCTTTCTTTTTCTTTCTTTCTTTGTTTTTCTTTTCACATGAAAATGTGCGCATGTTTTTGTGCACATTTTTCAAAATGTATGCATCAATTGTGCTCATTTTTTAAATGTACAGTTTTTCTTCCATTGATTAAAGCTTGTTCGTGCAAATTTTTCAGAAGTATATATTTGATCAAATATACGCATTTTTCAAACTTTTTTGTCGTTGTTGTTCCACAGATTGCATGACAAGCTCGGAAATATATAGACTTCAACTGCTGATTGTGTTCGGTTTCCACATTCTGTTTCGAGAGGTGTGAATTGGGTAAATTCTGGTGAAAAATGAACTGAACTGCATTTCTCATATTCTCATATGTACCTGCATTCAGACCATCCTCTGGCACTGAGCAAATGAAATACGTACCAATGGCAAACATGCCTTCTCTTGCACATTCCTGTTTCCTCAGAAAAGCCATAGATAGAAAAAATAAATTGCATTTCTCCCCTCAAACTTCCATTTCAACTTGAATTAAGTCCTGCGGTGTGTTTTGCACAGACGTTGGCGGGCGGGCGGGGGGGGGGGGGGACACTTTGTTAGCAGCTTAGAGGATATTTATAGCTTTCATTTGTATTATTTCCAAATTCTCTCTCTGTCTGCGTCTGCAAAGACAGATGCTTTCATTAATGCAAGTCCCCACTGCACAGACTTCAGGGGGATAGAAATATTAAAACAAATACATTATTAAATGCACTTAAAATATCTCTCCCAGATATTAAAAAGGTGATGACTTCTATCTCAGGTGATGATCTCAGATTTACTCCTGGGAAGCAATGAAGCACAGAGTTCAGCAGAAAAGATGGTTTTGCAAAAAGATGGCCCAGAGGAGAAACATGGTGGGGTGAAAACTGAACTTAAGAGCAGCATTTCAAATGCACATGTGAAGGCTCTGATGGAGGCTGGTGGCTCTGATGTCAGTGGGGCTATGGTTCCACTCTGGGTTTCAGTCAGAACTCTAAAAAAAGCTGTCGGAGATGCTGAACCTATTTTGGGGATTGGTTTCAGCACCCTGGATAGCTCCTTTAGAGTTCTGACTGAAATCCAGAGCAGATTCATAGCCCCACTGACATCACACTCACCCGCCTCCACTGCACGTAAGTACATGTGAGTCAGATGCCCACAGCACCAGTGTGGCTGCTGGTACTGTGGGCATGTGATGATGAGCAATGCATGCACTGCTGACCTTTAGCCACGACCCGCATCCCCCTAAATACATGCGGTTGTGGTGGCACTCTGAAAGTCAATCAACACCAAAGTTCCATGCATGCTGACTGCCGCCACATGATCATCCAGCGCATTCTTCTGGAGCCCAAAGACTCATGGAGTCCAAACTGGATCCTTATATATATATATTTCAGGTAGTCTCTGCACTATAAAAGTAATATGTAGGCTAGAACTGTGTGCAAATGGCCTCTTGACTTGTGGGCAGGGAAATCTGAGAGACCATTTCACTGAATTTCTCCAGGGGGAGGAGAAATTCTCCAGTTTCCCCCAGGTAGGGCTCCCCATTGGCAGGGCTTGCAGCACAGCTTCTTTCTTTTTTCCTAAGGGGTGGGGGGGGCGGTCTTTGTGCTGCAACAGCCCCAAATGTCCTGGCAAGCTGGCCCCCAATTTGCATCCACTTCAATGCAGGTGGGGGCAGTGTTATGTCCAGCTCCCGGGATGAGGGAGAGTTAGTGCTCTGCCAAAATCTGTACTCCAAGTTCCTGAAAGTTTTATCTCCCCATTCTCTTCCAATGTTCTGCCTCATTCAGGATGTTTTATAATTTATTTTTGTGGTGTTTTTGAGCTTACCGAATCACAGCTAGCCTCCCGGGCTGCCTGCATGTCCTGATCTGAAAAAGCCCCATGGGAGGAATTACCTCATGGTGCCTTAAACTGGGCCTTAGTTGAAGTGTAGGAAGATGAGGAGGCTACAGGCGGCCAGAGAGATGATTGTACAATGAAAAACAGGACACTCGTGCTCACTCCTTGGCCACCTCCTAAGTAAGAGAAGCCCAAGAAATCCAAACCCAACCCGTGAGAATTCTCTGAAATTTCTTCACCATTAAATTTCTTTTTGAAAACAATTTCTCTTCTTTAAAATTGAATGAGAATGGTAAAAAAAAATGTGGGTGAAATTTTCAGCACAGCATTAATATGGACCACCCCTATGATGTTGGCCATCTTGTGTCATTCTTATTTATTTCAGTATTAGTGAATGGACCCAGCTTTGCTCAGGTTGGAATAGCCCTTAGTTTGATACACTGCAGCACCCTGGCACCCCTAGGCATGGCCACTGCCATATTGCACCCCTTTTAGCCCCGTGAGGGAGGGGTCTGTCCACACCATTCCCTTGTGGGAGGGACTTCCCCACAGCAAGAGGGAGGGGGGAGGTGTATAACTCTATGCCTCTGACTCTGTCCCATATAAATCTGTCCTCCCTGGGTTCAAATGTATTGACTGAAAAGCTATGCAATGGTTAGGGAAAGCTGCCACCTAGTGACTGAAGCTGGCCCTACAGGCTTCAAACACAAAGACACATTTAAAGATGAATCAACGCATTTAAAAACCAAATAACCTATAGGTGCACACCCTAGTATACACGCAAAGTTTCCGGTGTCTAGTTTTGCAATCTTGGTGCTATGGTGCTGACAGACAAAGAGACAGATACACTTCCTCCTTATTATAGTACACCAACGCATAAAGAAAAGAGACTATTCAATCTGGCCATTCTTGCTCAGTCATCTAGCCACTGTATTTTGAACCAACTGAAGTTTCTGAGCAGTCTTCAAAGGCATCCCCATGCAAAACTCATTGCAGTAGCCTGATCCGGATGTTACTAGGGCATGCATAACAGCAGCCAGGCTGTCTCTGTCAAAGTGGGGTTGGGGTTGATGCATAAGCCTCTGCTGGTGGGCGGAGGTGATTTGTCTTTGGATAAATGCCACCTGGGCAATGAACATGCACAGACAACGCCAGATCTAGTTTCACCTCCAAACTGTGCTCCTGATTCTTCAGGGGGAGTTTAATCAACACTTCCTATCTATGAGTTTGAACATTTCCACCTATGGCATTTTACCCAGGCATTTATGGCATTTACCTAGGGATAAGCTGCTTCTACACAGCTAGGGGAATGTTTAAAGGCCTGGTGCCCAACTTCTAGCCTTCCTTCAGCTCAGAACAGATTTTCCCTCCCATCTCCATAACTGCCATGGAATACTACGGCTGGCATTCTAATAGAATCCTTACAGTTTACTCAGGCTTCGTGAAGCTTGTGGTTACAGTTGCAGATGTGGGTTATGGGCTTAAGCCAAAGGCTTTATATAGAAAAGGTGAGTTTTGAGGAGAGAACTGAAAGGGGTGTGTGCTAGTGGATGGAATGATGCATTGTATGAAGTCTGTCTTCTTTTTCTGACATTCTGCCGCATAAATAGTACTGCAAGTTCTAGCATTTTGGAAAAGAGAACAAAACTCTGCATTCCCCCTTTCCAGATCATTCACAATACTAGGGCGCAAATGACTGGCTGGGGAATACTGGGAGTTGTAGGACTTTTTTCAGTCTAAACTTGGATAGGGTTGCACCTTTAGGGTAACTTATGACCCAAGCTTGATTTTGGGTGATCCCCCAGTAAGCCCCACTTCACATCCCACAGTGTACAAGAAGGGTTTACAATTGTCCAGAGAGGCTTTTCGGGGGGCGTGGAGAACTGCAGGGAGTGAGAAGGGGATGCAAAGTTTCCTTCTGTAGACTTCCTTAAGTGAACTTGTTTTGGGTTCCCAGATGATATCTATGTAGATATGATGGAGATCATCTCTGTATTGGAGTGAACTTCCATTTGTTTCCTTAGGATAGAAGCCATTTTCTCCAGGTAGGAGAAAGCACCACAAAACTTGCTCTCACTTTTTTGGGTAGATTGGTTTATGTAAATGGAGTAAATAGATGAACTCTGCTTCTTTGACTCTTGGCGTTCTCTCCTCATTTCACAAAATATAGAGTACTTTTCACTTCCCAGTTTAGCCAGCCAAAGTTGCTCTGAAAACCACAGAACTGCAGGAAATAGACTTCCAAAAATGAATGTTTCCAAGAATTCTGACTCCTGTCAGAATGAAGACAAATTAGATAAGCAACCAAGGAAAACTTCCAAGGAGAAGCAATGCAGATATGATGGCCATGAAAAAGAAGTTGTGAAATGCAAAGGCAGTGGCCCTAAGGGAATCTGCACAAGAGGAAGGCCAGTCTCAGGTGCTCAGGATGCCAAAGATGTCAGGCACAGCTCAGGCCTCAGGCAGTGTCAGGGAACTGGCTGTGTCCCGCAAGACTGGGTATGCCTTCTGTGTGGGAACATTTATCGATGCCAGTTGGGCCTCATCATACATAAGAGAGGTCACAGAAACAAGCCCCACAAATCTTTGGCTGGTCAAAAAGGCTTCAAGGCAAACACTGAGTTGGTTCATCATCAGAGAAGGTACCCAGTAAGGCATCTTCAAACAGCTAGCAAGTGGTACCAGGTCTTCGATCAGAACTCATCTGTCATTCAGCACCAGAGAATCTACCAAACGATGAAACAACCCAAAGACCAGAAATCCTCCTTTCTGGGCTTACGGATTCTCCAGGCTCAGAAAATCCGTGTTGTGAAGAAAATGTATAAATGTGGTGAATGCGCAACACGATTTAGTAAGAAATCCTATGTGATGCAACATATGAAAACTCACATGGAAAAGAACCTCCCACAGGTTGGAAGAGTAAGGTATCATTCACCACCAGATAACCAAGTACATATATAAACCCTGAACAGGACAAACCATTTTCCTAATCAAAATTACCTCCCCCACCCCACTAAATTTCTCTTAGCAAGAAAAAAAGATATATTGACCAAGGCTGGGAAACAACTTCAGAGAATTATTTCATAGGGGGATATGGCCAGCCAGGAAAAAGGTGGACACACCCATCACTCCACAACTGCATTAAACTAGAAACAAAAGCCATTGGGATAAACTTGACGACATGTCTTATATGTCACATCTAATTTGGTCCTAATCATCTGATAAAAGAATATCCAGTCCAATCCATTGTACTAAACAACATTTGCACTAAACAAACAGAAAATTGGAATGTGCAGTTAAAGCACATGCTCATATATTGTACCAGCACAAAAATGTGGAATATTAAAGGTAGCTTCATTCTATGTTTGGAGTTTGCCCCCTTTCTCCCTGCACACACACTTTCTGCAAGAACTTCCACTTGTGGTGCTATGATTAGGCTCTGGGGCAAGAAGAGAGAATGTATGTATGTATGTAAATGTATTGTTATGGTTGGGAACACCATTTAGTGTGTTTTTCCTATAGGTGCAAGAAGTAAGTCTGGGGACATAGCTAAGCTCCCTCTTGTCTGATCTGCCCGAAATTTTGCATGTAGATAGCTACAGTAATTTGCTAGTGGATTAGCTAGGTTTGGTGCATAACAAAGCTCATTATGGGATGCTATAGGGAATTTTTTTACCCCCCAATGTAGGGCCTTATGGATGGAAGTTAGCATTCCCCTTTGAGATATAGGTCTGTGGGGAGTTCTTCTAACGCATAGGCTATGGTAAAAAAAAAATTGAGTGTGAAAATTTGAGATAAAAGAGTGAAAAAGCATAGCCATCCACCAGTCACATGAAATATGGATGGAAAGCTGCCAAATTTGCTGGGAGAGAATGGGCTAACTTACAGTCAGGTCAAAATCCATCAAGATTGGTCAAGGATTGGGATACTCTCTATCCAGGGCCTGCAGGAGAGGCCACCACCACCACCGGGGAAGAGGTGGGCCTGCTGCTGCTGCTGCCGCCACCGCCGCCACCACCACCACCACCACCAGGCCTTCCCTGGAGACTTCTGCTTGGCAGACTGCCAGTCCCTGCAGGACCAGGCCCCCAAGTACTGAGCCAGCTGTGCTGCTCCACCTGCCCTCCCTGGAGGGGCTACATAAGCTGGCTGGCTGAGGTGGCCTGGAAGAGCCGGGGCCTGCAGGAGAGGCCACCACCATCACCGGGGAAGAGGTGCGCTTGCTGCTGCTGGGCCTGCGGCGGCGGCGGCGGCTACTGCCGCCGCCACCACCACCACCACCACCACCACCACCACCACCACCTGGCCTTCCCTGTGGACTCCGGCCTGGCATTATTTTAAAGGGGATTTTTAATTGCTGTGTGTGTGTGTGTTTTTCCTGGGGGATTTTGTTGTGGTTTTAGGGGTGGGTAGCCTGCCTGATAGGCGGGAGCGAGGGGGCATGTGTCCATCTGATGGAGGCAGTGGGGGGAGTGTTGGGGGCCAGAAGATACCGAGGCTGGGCGGCAGGCGCTGGCGGAGTGCTAGGGGCAGGCCATGCAAGGTAAGGGGAACAAGGGAGAGATGTGTAGTATCTGTCCCCTGCTCCGGGCCTGTCCAGAGCCAAAGGATGGCTGGGGGAGGCGTGACCCCATCTTCTGGCCTTTGTTTGCTGCTCTGCAATGCCAGGTCTGTTACCCAGAAAATCTCCCTCATCCATGACATGATCCTGGATGAGGGTGCAGACCTGGCATGTATTACGGAGACCTGGCTGGCCGAGGCTGCTGCTCCAACCCTTGCAGCCATGTGTCCAGCTGGATTTTCGTATGCACAGCAGCCGAGGGCTGGGGATCGGGGAGGGGGAGTGGCTGTTATCTACTGAGAGTCCTTGGTCTTCACCAGACCCCCTCTCCGGGAGACCAAGGTTGCTGAGTGCATGTACTGGAGGTTGGGCCCAAAGGGCAGTCTGGGGATTCTGCTTGTGTACCGTCCACCCCGCTGCACGACTGACTCCCTGGCCGAGGTGCTTGAGGTGGTCTCTGATGTGCGTGTGCAGTCCCCTAATTTACTGGTGTTGGGGGACTTCAACGTACATTCGGAGGCCATCCTCACAGGAGCACCTCGGGACTTCATGGAGACCATGGCCTCCTGGGAGCTGCACCATATTCTAACTGGGCCCACCCATGTAGCCAGTCATGCACTAGACCTTTTGTTTGTTTCTGGAGAAGTGGGGAGTGATCTGGAAGTCGGGGGTATATCCACCACCCCCTTGTCATGGTCAGATCACTATCTGGTGACGTTGGACTTCTCGGTTCCACAACCCCTCCGCAGGGGTGGAGGACCCATTAAAATGGTCCGCCCCAGGCGTCTTATGGATCCAAATGGATTCCTGAACGCGCTTGGGGATTCTCTGGGGCATGCCAACGGCCACTTGGTCGAGACCCTGGTGGGTGGCTGGAATGCCGCAATCACTGGGGCATTAGATCAGGTGGCTCTGAAACTCCCTCTCCCCCTGAACAGGGCTCAGACTGCACCATGGTTCAATCCGTGGTTACGAGCTCTGAAACAGGAGGTGAGACGGCTAGAGCGCCGGTGGCGGACGTCTCGCTCCAAAGACAATCAGACACGGGCTAGAGCTGTATCTTCAGCCTATCACGTGGCGGTGAAGGCAGCAAAAAAGGAATATTATGCTGCCTCCATCGCGTCTGCAGAGTGCTGTCCCAGGAGGCTGTTCCAAGTGGTCCGGAGCCTGGTTGGTCCTGTGGCTCCGGAACCACTGGAGCATTCTAAGGCCTCCTGTGAGGCCTTGGCAAGGCACTTTGCAGATAAAATTGATCAGATTAGGTGTGTTACTCTGCACGCTGTGGATACAGTTAGTGAGCAAGAGGCGGCCTGTGGCAAACCGGTTTTGTGGGATCGGTTCCAGCTTCTTCCTCCTTATGA
The DNA here is from genome assembly GCF_057233095.1 of Heloderma suspectum. Taxonomy (NCBI): domain Eukaryota; kingdom Metazoa; phylum Chordata; class Lepidosauria; order Squamata; family Helodermatidae; genus Heloderma; species Heloderma suspectum. Next base: position 29,062,036 of record NC_139460.1, on the reverse strand, counting down.
AGTGGACAAGGTGCTTTCATCGGTACGGCCGACCACCTGCTTACTTGATCCTTGCCCATCTTGGCTCAATATGAGCTGCAGAGAGAGACTGGGTGAGGGGATCAAGGTGGTGGTGAATGCCTCCCTTGAGGAGGGAGTGATGCCATCAGCCCTCAAGGAGGCAGTGATAAGACCGCTCTTAAAGAAGCCCTCCTTGGATCCTCAAGTTTTGAACAACTTTCGCCCAGTCTCAAATCTGCCATTTTTGGGCAAGGTGATTGAGCGGGTGGTGGGGTGCAGTTGAAGGCACACTTGGAAGAAACTGATTATCTAGACCCATTTCAGTCGGGCTTCAGGCCTGGACATGGGACAGAAATGGCCTTGGTCGCCTTGGTAGATGATATGAGGAGGGCTCTGGATAGGGGTGAATGCTCCTTCCTTGTTCTCCTCGACCTCTTAGCGGCTTTCGATACCGTTGACCACGGTATCCTCCTGGACCGCCTGGAGGGGTTAGGCATTGGGGACACCGTATTGCGGTGGTTCCGGTCCTTCCTCTCCGGCACGTACCAGAGGGTAGCACTGGGAGAGGAGGTTTCGGACCCGTGGCCACTTAGTTGTGGGGTGCCACAGGGTTCCATCCTCTCCCCGATGCTATTTAACATCTATGTGAAGCCACTGGGGGCTATCATCAGGAGGTTTGGGGTGCAGTGTCATCAATATGCGGATGACACACAGCTCTACCTCTCGTTTAAATCTTCACCAAGGTTGGCCGTAGAATCCCTGTCCAAATGTCTGGAGATGGTGAGTGGATGGATGGGGAGGAATAGGCTGAAGCTGAACCCTGACAAGACTGAGGTACTTTTGGTGGGAGACAAGAGGAGGCTGGGGGATGTTGACCTGGTGTTGAATGGGGTACGGCTACCCTTGAAAGACCAGGTCCGCAGCCTGGGGGTCATTTTGGACTCCCAGCTGTCCATGGAGGCTCAGGTGTCAGCTGTGAGCCGGACAGCGCTGTATCAACTCCATCTGATACAGTGGCTGCACCCCTTCCTTCCCAACCATCTGCTCCCAACGGTAGTACATGCCCTGGTCTCCTCTCGTTTAGACTACTGTAATGCGCTCTACGTGGGGTTACCCTTGAAGACGGTTCGGAAAGTGCAGCTGGTACAGAACGCGGCGGCTCGCCTGATTAAAGGCAGCCGCCAGCGAGATCACATCACTCCAGTGCTGAAGGAGTTGCACTGGTTACCAGTTGTTTTCCGGGCCAAATTCAAGGTGTTGGTTTTGACCTTTAAAACCCTATATGGTTCCGGCCCAGCCTATCTTAAGGAGTGCCTCCAGCAGCACCAGACAGGCCACTTAACAAGATCAGCCTCGGATGGCCTTCTCTCTGTCCCATCAGCCAGGACAGCTAGACTGGTGGGGACGAGGGAGAGGGCCTTTTCTGTGGTGGCCCCCACTCTGTGGAACTCCCTCCCTAGGGAACTCTGTCATGCCCCCTCTTTAATGAGCTTCCGTCATGCATTAAAAACGTGGTTGTTCAGGCAGGCATTTGGGGTGGGTTAGGGTATTTTAGAAAATGTTTTTATTGTAGAATTTTATTGTTTTAAACTGTTTTTATTGTATGTTGTACATCGCCCAGAGTGGCTGGGTGACCAGCCAGATGGGCGATTAATATATTTAATAATAAATAAAAAAAAATAACTATCTAGTATGACATCCCAACTTTCTCTCTGCCAACCAGCACTCAAGGTGTTTTCCCCTTCACTGCTGACAGAGGCACAGGGTAGAGAGTAGTGGAACAAATGGGAAGTGGGATATGGGGTGGAGGCTATGGGTGCCAAACTTGTTAACCCCTGTACTGCTGGCTTTCACTCAGCTGATTTGCAGGAGGAATGAGGGGGCAACTCTGACTTGGCCTGCATAGTTTCTCACAAGTTCAAGCACTCAGGCTGTTGATTGATAGGTCCCAGAGCCCTGTGGTTCAACAGCCACGTGTGCATCCCAATGGGCTCCTCCCCTTTGTCACTTTCCACACATGTGCTGGTCCTTTGCCCAAGGTCTGAAAGGGGGCTGGCGTTATGGTTGGAGAAATGATCTCCCAGCTTTCATGTGTTCAGTTCAACCATAACTCACGAGCCACTGTAGATTTTGCCACTGACACACACGCGCACACATACAGGAAGACAGAATTTGACAACCAACAAGCCGATATTGGAAAAGTTGTGGACTGAATATGCTTGAGAATTAATCTCTCCATACATTCCTTTCCACCCTTCTGTTCTTCATCAGAGTTATTAATAAGTAGAGACAGATAGAGGCAGCCTTTATGCGCAAAGTCCATCATTAGCCATCACTGGTTGTTTAAGACTATGTTAAATTCCATTTGCATACACACAATCTTTTTTTTTTTTTTTTAAGGATGCTACCTCCTAACACTTCTTACATATAAAAAGAGTTCTGTTTTTGGAGATGACAAGATGCTGCCAAGTCTGATCTTTACTGTTATTTATCACAGGGTGCCCTTGGAGTAACCAACCAACGAACAAACAAAGAACTCGGCCAACATATCCCCTGGAATATCTGGGGCTAAATAATATTTCTCAAATGCTTACCATGATAGAATATGAATGTTGGATGCCAACACACACCATGCACATTGGGACAAATAGGTATTTTGAAGCTAGGTGATTTAGGCATAACTCCAGACAAACAATTTATGTTCTTCTCATTCCCAGTAAGCACCAGTTTATGAAATTTATTATAGTTCTTTTTTAGAAGATTGATATTTACAATAGCAGGCCCAAAAAAAGTATTTGCAGTTTAAAAACAATTCATTATTTTATGGAAGACAAGACTGGAATGGCAAGCATTTCCTCCCCCACCAATGCAGTCAAACTTCTCAAAGTGTGCTACATTTAAAAAGACCATTTTTTTCTGAGCCAAATTGTCTTTTCTTTTTCAATTTATTTCATATTGTTTGTTTATTAAATGCCTATAAATTATCTGCAATAATTACTGAGCTATCAGTGAAGCAAGAACAGCTTGATGGAAGACTGAACTCTTAATACAATTCATACAATGCTTAATAGCAGTCGCAGATAATTAGGATCACTAAACTAGCTCAGCATGTAGATGAGTTGCTGAAACCAGCTAACCAAAAGCTGGAAGAAGAAAAATCGGGATTCTGTGGATCATGGGAACAGCCAGAGATCATTAGAAGCTGGCATTGCTTTGGCTGCCAAAGCCCCCACAAGCATTTTTAAATTGCCGCTATGCAATGTAACAGAGTTAGGTCCCTCTATTATGTTTCATTGGGTCACTTTTAGGAGGGGCAGGAGCAAAATAGAAGGTAAAGGCCCAAAACCACTTTTTTTACAGTCCTTAAAGTAACTAATGGAGCAGTTCTCAGGAGAGGCATAATTTTTCCAAGCCCTCAGATGGGCTTTAAAAAATGTTTTTTAGCCAGTCTGATGGGGGTTCAGAAGAACTTTGGTAATTTCTGAGTTATGCCAAGGGGAGTAACTCAAGTTTCCTTCACAGGGAGCTTTGGGAAGCTCACCCATCTCTACTTCAGGTGGTTTATGGCCTAACAGCAGATATCTAACACTTTAACTCTCATTGTTTGAATGACTTAGTAGAGGAGTTTTCCCTCCTACCCTGCTGCTCCCTTATTAATTCTCTGTCCCCTCCCCGACCCCACATGCACAACTGGAGGGGGATGGCAGTATAGAAGGGGTGCATAACCTGAGGCCCGCGTGCCACATACAGTCCTTGGCTTCTCCCAGTACAGCCCACAAAGCCATGGCAACCCCGGTTAGGGTTTCCCTTGTTAGAGCTAGCACTAATGGTATCTGGGGGAACTCCCAGGGTTTCTCTCGCCAGAATTAGTGCTAGCACTGACAAGGGAAATCCCAATTAGCAAGGGAAACCCTTGTGTGTGTATGCATGGGTGTGTATGTGTGTGTTTACGTGTAGGCGTGTGCAGGGGTAGATGTACACATGCACACACATGTGCAGACCCCCCCCCCATGCTGCCCATCAATGCGGTCCTCAGAGCCCTGTGATATAAGATGGAAGGTATCATGCAACCAGAAAAGCCTCTCTATTAGGGGATGAGTGGAATAAAGTAACCTACCATAAGTAGTAGGCTGTGCTCATCCTTAAGCACTTCTCTATACTGAGTCCTCTGGGATATTCCCAGATTCCAGACTTTTGCTAGAGTATCAGGATATGCCATGACTCTATTGTAAAACTTCAAGTCCCACAGCTCCATGGATGAGACTGATCTGATGGATCAAGCTCACGGAATGGCACCTTCCTGGGGTGCTGGTTTCCTTTCCTGGGCCTCATCTACATAGGGGTTTACTTTGGCTCTACTTTGGCTCCCTGATGATCATCATGTTACATGACGTATGCCCCTCTCCAGTGCAAGCGTGCGTTTTAATCCCATAAAACCCATTTTTTTGCAAACTTGTTTTGCGATGGATTTTTCTGTTGTGGCAGCTTCAGTGTGATTTGGGAGTCTGTGTGACCTCAACTGGCTTTGACACAGGCTGGGGGGAGCAGTGCTGATTGGCGAAAGGGAAAGTTGCCATCATGAAAGGGTGGAGACGAGGAGAGGAATGGGCTAAACACGTCTACTCGGAAGTAACTCGTTGTCCTCAATCTCATTTTACTGAGTATGGGACGGGGGGGCAGGTCAGGAGAATTCCTTTGCCTTTTAAATCTTCACTCATCTGGACCAGCATAGGTGCAGAGACGTTTCATGAGTTTGAAAGGTGATCGCCTCCAAGTGACCATTATTCCCACCGAGAAAGGGTGGAGATGAGGAGATGAGTGGGCTTAACACGTCTACTCGGAAGTAACTCATTGCCTTCAATTGCACTTCACTGAGCATGGGAGCAGAGAGAGGGGCGGGGAGCAAGGCTCTGCTCCTTCACTGCACTGCACCTACACAGTTGATAACGGTTCATTCTACTAGTGGGACTCTGCCAACCCAACCCTGAACTAATGCGGTTTCAGGTGCCAAGGGCATACACCACTTTCCTGGAGACATGTACCACAGTAGGAGCAAAATTCAAATTCCTGAACATCTGGCTTTAAACAGAATCACATCATAAAGCGACTCCATGTAGATGGGGCCCTGATCAGCTTCGACAAACGTGGCTGTAGGACTTCAAAATTATATTTGTACCTTGAGAGGAACCTATGGAAAAGGAGCTCCCAATGCACTATTCATTTATTTCTTTGCTTAAATATTTATTTGTTTAAATATTTATATCACACTATTCTGTCCCAACTGGATGCCTCATCATGGCTAACAAACATCATAAAATAATAAAACAATAAACAAAGTTAAAACATTAAAAAAACAAAAGAAAACCAGCAGCTGTACATAATCAAATCAAATCAAAGAGTGCCCTGATGGAATGTGCATCTGAACAGTATACTTTGTAGGGATGATGGAGAAATCCACAATGGATTCAAATGAGTCCGCGTTTCTATGAATCGGACCTGCAGATTCTGCAGCAGGTTAGCTTTTTCCGAGTTGCATGGATTCCACGGACTTGCAGATGTTTTTTTTTTACTTTGGGGGGAATTTGCACAAATGCACATTAGCGCAAGTGCATATTAGCACACATACGCATTTGTGCACGTGTGCATTAGTGCAAATGTGCATTTGCAACCAGGAACAAAATTCTCATACATTCCTAAAAAAATCTGATTCCATCAATGAGTGGATGAAAGATGCAGCCTCAGCCTGACAATTCACAGAACATAGAATGAATTTAACAAAACCTGTACATCCCTAATTTTTGGGGACTGACTCTTAAGCATACAAAGGGAGAAGGCGGTTAGCCACATCTCATAGGAACATAGGAAACTGCGTTCGTATACATATTATCTAAGCTGACTGGAGATGCCAAAGACTGAATTTGGGACTGTGTGACCACGTAAGGCATGTGCTCTCCCACTGAGCTCCAGCTCTTCCTCTAAAAGGAAGAGGAAAGAGTTCCATAGCCTGAGGCCCACATCCCCACCTGCCACACTGCTGACCAGCGTACGTTGGTAAGTTCACATGTGAAGAAATCGCCCTTTGGATATCCAGTTCCTAAGCCATTTAGGGAACAATCCTTTTGAGACAGACATAAGCCTACTCTCCTGCATTCTTGGGCCTGCCCTGGAGACCCCATAGGAAGCAACATAAAGGGGCTTCTGCAGTTTTGTCCCGTCCCCTGGGAACAACCCCTTTTGCCCTCTCTGCACTCCATTTTATGAGCACAGAGAGGCAGCCACCGCAGTTCTCCCCATGCAGGCTACAAGGGGGAGGGGGCAGGGAGCGTGGTTTCCTGGCTCCGAGCCCCAAGCACTGTCTACAAGCTTGGAGCCAGTAAACCAAAAAATCCTATGGCCCTCTAGACAGTGTCTAGTGGCCACAGGATTGCTCTCTTATGGCTTTAAAGGTCAAAACCAGCACCTTGAATTTGACCTGCAAACAGATGAGGAACTGGTGAAGCTGGTGGAATATCTGAATGATATGATCAAATGAACATGCTCCTGTCAACAGTTTAGCTGCTGCATTTTGTACCGGTTGAAGTTTCCAGGTGCTTTTCAAATGCAGACCCACCTAGAGGGCATTACAGTAGACAAATCTGGATGTGATCAAAGTATATGTGACTGGAAAGATCCACAGGAATGGTCACCGCTGACACACCAGCAAGAATTGTGCAAAAACATTCCTACCTACAGCTACATCTAGGGCATTCCAAAACTATAAGCCAACTCTTTAAGGGGGAAAGCAATCCAGGACCAGTTCAACACTTACTCCTGGAATGGCCATTCCTCCTACAAAAGGACTTCCATGTTGTCCATACTAAGTTTCAAGTCACAGCCCGTTGCTCACTGATCTCAGATATCCTCCTGGTAATCAGATGGAAAGGAGAGACAGAGTTGGATATCATAAGGATACGGATGTCACAAATATCCTGGCAACCTCTCCAAGATGTATCATGTAGATGCTGAACAATATGGGGGAAATATGGAACACTGCAGAACTTCATAGAATCATAGAATAGTAGGGTTGGAAGGGGCCTACAAGACCATCAAGTCCAACCTGCTGTTCAGTGCAGGAATCCAAGTCAGAACATCCCTAACAGATGGCTGTCCAGCCTCATCTTGAATGCCTCCAGCATGGGAGAGCCCACTACCTCCCTAGGTCATTGGCTCCATTGTCATACTGCTCTAACAGTCAGGACGTTTCTCCTGATGGTTAGCCGGAATCTGGCTTCCTGTAACTTGAGCCCATTATTCCGTGTCCTGCATTCTGGGATGATCAAAAAGAGATCCTGGCCTTCCTCTCTGTGACAACCTTTCAAGTACTTGAAGAGCGCTATCATATCTGCTGTCAGTCTTCTCTTCTCAAAGCTAAACATGCCCAGTTCTTTCAGTCTCTCTTCAAAGGGCTTTGTTTCCAGTCCCTTGATCATCTTTGTTGCCCTCCTCTGAACCCTCAACCAGTTTGTCTGCATCCTTCTTCAAGTGTGGTGCCCAGAACTGGACACAGTACTCCAGATGAGGCCTAACTAGTGCTGAGTAGAGGGGAACTAGTACTTCCCGGGATTTGGAAGCTATGCTTCTATTAATGCAGCCCAAAAGAGCATTGGCCTTTTTTGTAGCCACATCACATTGTTGGCTCATATTCAGCTTGACAACGATTCCAAGATCTTTCTTGTTTGTAGTGTTGTTGAGCCACATATCCCCCATCTTATAACCGTGCATTTGGTTTCTCTTTCCTAGGTGCAGAACTTGGCATTTACCCCTATTAAATTGCATTCTATTGTTTTCTGCCCAGCGCTCCAGTCCATCAAGATCACTTTGAATTTTCTTTCTGTCTTCCAAGGTATTAGGTATCCCGCCCAATTTTGTGTCATCTGCAAATTTTATCAGCATTCCCTGCACCTCCTCATCCAAGTTATTAATCAAAATGTTGAAGAGCACTGGGCCCAGGACTGAGCCCTGTGGTATCCTGCTCATTACCTCTCCCCAGTTTGAGAAGATCCCATTGAGAAGAACTCTTTGAGTCCGATTCTGCAGCCAACTGTGAATCCACCTGATCGTTGTTTCGTCTAGCCCACTTTGAGCTAGTTTGGTCATTAGGATATCATGGGGCACTGTTGAAAGCTTTGCTGAAGTCAAGGTATATGATGTCCACAGCATTCCCACAGTCTACAAGGGAGGTTACCTGATAAAAAAATGAGATCAGATTCATCTGGCAGGATTTGTTCTTGACAAATCCATGTCGGCTTCGAGTAATCACTGCATTGTTTTCAAGGTGCTTACAGATGGATTGCTTTTTAATCTGCTCCAGAATTTTCCCAGAGATTGGTGTCAGACTGATTGGTCTGTAGTTCCCAGGTTCCTCCTTTTTACCCTTTTTAAAGATAGGAACAACATTAGCCCTCCTTCAGTCATCTGGCACTTCACCCGTCCTCCATGATTTCTCAAAGATAATAGACTGAGAGCTCTTCTGCCAGTTCTTCTGGTTCTGAGAGCTCTTCTGCCAGTTCCTTTATTACTCTAGGATGCAGTTCATCTGACCCTGGAGATTTGAACTCATTCAAAGTAATTAGGTGTTCCTTGACCATATGCCTATCGATCTCAAGCTGCAATCCTGCCCCTTCAGCCTGTACTTTGCCTTTGCCAGAGCAGTCATGGACCCTCTTTTGGGAGAAGACTGAGCCAAAGTAGGAACTGAGCACCTCTGCCTTTTCCTTGTCATCTGTTATTGTTTTGCCATCCTTATTTAATAACTGAACCACCATTTATTTCCTCTGTCTTTTACTTTGCATGTAACTGAAGAAAGCTTTTTTGTTGCTTTTAGCATCCCTCGCTAACCTCAGCTCATTTTCAGCTTTAGCCTTCCTGACACCATCCCTGCAATTCTGTGCTACCTGCCTGTACTCTTCCTTTGTTGCTTGGCCTTCTTTCCACTTCATATATGTGTCCTTTTTTGTTCTCAGGTCATCTCTTAGCTTTTTGTGAAGCCACATTGGCTTCTTCTGTTGTCTTTTTTTCTTGTTGGAATGGTTTGTAATTGTGCCTTGAGAATTTCCTGTTTTAAAAACTCCCACCCATCTTGGACTCCTTTTCTCGTTAGAGTCACTCGCCATGGGACCTTACTTATCATTGTTCTGAGTTTATTAAAATCACCTTTCCTAAAATCCAGGGTACGGGTTTGGCTACACTCAGCTTTTGCTTCCTTTAGGAACTCAAGTATAACATGGTTGCTTTCCCCTAGAGTTCCTGTAACTGCTACTTTATCCACTAAGTCATCTCTTTTGGTTAGGATCAAGTCAAGGAGAGCCAATCCTCTAGTTCCTACCTCTACATTCTGTAGGATGAAGTTTTCCACCACATAAGTCAGGAATTTCCTGGAAGGGCCATGTTTTGCAGAATTTGTCTTCCAGCAAATATCGGGGAAATTGAAGTCTCCCATTACTACTACATCATGCTTCCTTGAAACATTGGCTACTTGCTTTTCAAAAGTTTCATCCTCATCTTCTCCTTGATTGGGTGGCCGGTAGTAGACTCAGACCACCATGTTCCTTTTATTCTTTGCTCCATTTATTTTAACCCAGATGCTCTCGATGGGGCTAGCAAGCTCATCTCCTGTATTTCTGTGCAGAGATATGTATTTTTCACATATAGTGCAACCCCACCTCCCTTTCTGTTCCTCCTGTTCTTTTTGAACAAGTTATGTCCTTCAATTGCTGTATTCCAGTCATAAGAGTCATCCCACCAAGTCTCAGTTATACCTATCAAGTCATGATTTCCCTCCTGTATTAAGAGTTCAAGTTTGTTCTGTCTGTTTCCCATACTCTGGGCATTAGTATATAGACATCGAAGACCATGTGCTTCATGGTCTGGCTTTCTTCCTACATGTGTCTGAAGACTATTATTGGGCACTATTAGAGCTGTTCTCTCCATTGCGGTGCATGAGCCTTCGTCCACTGTTACCCCCAACTTTACATCTCCCTTCCCGGTAGCATTCGGTTTAAAACGCTCCTGATAAAGTTCTTCATGCTGTGGCCAAACACATCCTTCCCAGCCTTTGTGAGGTGCAACCTGTCTCTTGCCAACAGTCCATCTTCCAGGAAGTATACCCCATGGTCCCAGAATCCAAATCTCTCTCGTTGGCAGCACCTTCATAGCCAGTCATTCACCCAGAGTATTTTTCTTTCCCTTTCTATCCCTCTTCTGACTACTGGAAGGATGGATGAGAAAACTATCTGGGCCCCAAAGTTCTTGAGTTTCCTTCCCAGAGCTTCAAAGTCTGACGTGATTTCTTCGTAGCTCCGCTTGGCGGTATCATTTGTTCCCACATGGATGAGAAGAAAGGGATACCTGTCAGTGGGCTTTATGAGTGCAGGCAACCTTTCAGTCACGTCTCTAATTCGTCCTCCCGGGGGACAGCATACCTGGTGAGTCCATGGGTCTTCGCAACATACTTGGGTCTCAATCCCACGCAGCAAGGAGTCTCCCACTACTACCACTCTCCTCTTCTTGTTGTTGTAGGCCTTGGTTTCATCGCCTCTGCTTGGCTGACCTTCAGCCTCTTGCTCGCTCTCATGCAGGTTCCCCTGTAATTCTTCCTCTGCAGGCTGTCCTCCATTCTCATCCTGAAGTACCTGGAAATGGTTCCACAGCTCCACTGCCTCCACTGGTGCTGAGTGTCTTCCAGTTCTTCTGCTCCTGTCACCCTTTTCCAAGGAGTATCCTGTACTGCATTTTTCCTCACCTCAGCAGTTTTCTCCTGTGCCTCAGCTTGCTGTTGCTCTTCTAGCTTCTGTTCTTCTCTTTGCTGCTGTAGTTCCATCGTTCTGTCCAAGAACTCTTCGTGTTCTCTTTATTAGGGATGTTAGAGAATTCCGCCACGGATCACAGGGGGGCCGAATTCCAGTGAATTCAGCCCCCCGGAATCCGTAGCGGAATGGAGCCCCCTGCTACACCACCCTGTGAAAACCCCACGAAACGGAGTCTACCTGGCTACGGCTCTGGCTCCAGCTCGGCAGCGGCGGCAGCTCCGGCTGCTGCCGGACTGCTGTGGCTGCAAATGGTGGCCGTCATAGTGGCCTCCATTTGTGTCCCTATGCTGGCCCGTGATAGGCTACATACATATTTATGTAGCCTATCACGGCTAAAGCAGGGACGCAAATGGCATCCCCTACACCATTTCTGTTCCCGCTTTAGCCATGAAAGGCTACGTAAATATATACGTAGCCTATCACGGACTTGCGTAGGGACACAAATGGCATCCCCTATGCAGGACGCCATTTGCGTCCACAGCAGCCCGGCAGCAGCTGGAGGCCCCGCTGCGGGTTGGCCCATCCGGCAGCTCCGCGGCCTGGCAGCGGAGCAGAGCCATCCATGCAGGATTCCTGGGGGGAGGAACGGATCACCTGTCCCCCCTGTCGAGGATTCCAGGGGGAGGAACTGATCACCTCCCTCCACCTGCAGAACCTGGTGGAGCCAGGTAAGCGGGGTTTCATACACCCCTATCTCTTATCCCCTGGAGGGTCGACACTCGCTGCTCCAGTCCTCTTACTTTTTCTTCCAGGAGCGTGATCAACTTGCACTTGTTGCACATGTAGGCCATGTTGCTCTCAGGCAAGAAAACAAACATGGCACACACCTTGCAGGTCACCACCACTGCAGAGTCTTGTCCTTCCATAGTCTCTTTTCCCTTTTTGTGTCTAGCTTTCTAATTGTTCTAGAGTAGCCTGTGCCTGGTCCTGTACTCACTTCAGGTTAAAAACAGAGTCCTACTGGTATGCAAGCGTGTGTAACAAGAGAAATAAATTTAAAAAAAATGTTAGAGGCCTCCCCCTTCACTTCCCCTACCGAACTCCCCTGGCCAACTCCTGTTTGCTCCCCCTGTCCGCTCTCTCTGATCTCTCGCTCTCTGGGAGCTTGCTTGCTTCTGTAGTCCATGGACTAGCTGGAGCAGCTTCCTCTGCTCTGCTCTGCTGGGAGGCGGGAAACAGACATGAGCTTAATTGAGTCAAAGGCAACAAGGATGAATAGTAACAGATGTTGTTGATGCGCTAGATGCTGAGGTTATGAAGAACAAAGCTTTCCTTTGTCCCTAGTATAAAATAAAGCCACCTAAATGCAGTATATCTTAGGGTTACAGAAAGTAAAACCTAAAAAAAACCCTAATGGCACAATTCTATGCATGTTTGGGCAGAAAAAAAAGTCCTACAATTCCCAGCATTCCCCAGCCAGATAGCTGGGGAATGCTGGGAGTTGTAGGACTTTTTTCCTATCTAAACATGCATAGGATTGCCTCCTAAATCACTTTGATCTTGGTCAATGGAAGGTTAAACAAATGCTGCAATTATCTGAACATGCAGGGTTTGAATTCATAACCCTTGTGTCAAGGTCATCCTTTCAGTCCTTTCCATTCGATATTTAGTAGTGGTGCTGGGAGGAGGGTGTTATTGCTTTGGTGTTCAGTACCAGTCATCAATTCTTTAGAAGAAACAATCTGAGTGCTAAGAACGGTTACTCAGGCATGAATCCCATTGACCCATACAGCTGTTGCAAAATATTATTTTTAAAAAATCAATGGGATTTAATCATGGGTAAGCTCATCAAGGATTGCCTCCTTAAGCTTTATGCAATTCCTTTCCATGCCAGCTTCCCACTTTGCAGTCCATTCAACCTCAGCACCCTGACAAGATACTAGAATAGAGCTCATTTGGTAATGTCATGCAATATTGGGACAAAGAGATAACAATAAGCACATAAATCTTTACTTCAATACCTCCAAAAAAAGCCTGGTTTACAGGAGTGTTAAGAAGTAAATTACATCTTCTAATCCAGATAACACAGGAATGGCCTTTTAATTAACCACTAACCCAGGGATCAATTTTGTCGACATTTCTTGAAACCTCTCTCATTCTCTCTCTCTCTTCCTCTCTGTCTCACTCACACACACACTTATTTAGGGAGCAATCCTATGGCCGCTAGTCAGCAGCTAGACGGCCATAGGATACGTCGGTTTCTGGGAACCGACCTCCCCCCCCCCCCGCACTGCCTCACAGGCAGCTCGGAACGACCCCACGCTCCATGCTCTGAAGAGGAGCATGGAGCGGCAAAAACAGGTCATTCCGGGGGGGGGGCATTCTGGGGCAGGGAAGGTGGAAATGCTGGTACAACACATCCTATGTGTTGTCTGGCAGCCTCCTCCCCTGCTCCACCTTCCCATGGAGCAGGGAGCAAATGCAGGGCAGGAGAAGTGAGGAAGGGGCAATCCCTCTGCGCTTCTCCTGCCCTGCATTGGATAGGAGGTCGCCTCTGAGTTCGGAGGCGGCCGCCTATCCTGGTAGGATCGCTCCCTTAGAAACTTTTCAGAACTAGACATTCTGATACGGCAGACACGGGGATGCTGTCGAAAACAGCAGTTTCAAGTCCCCTATATTCTCCCCTGTAACATCTATGGTGAGTTAGTGTGTAATGTGATGCCATCCTCCTGTCAACTTCCCTGCACCATACCAGTTCATTGGTAGCTGACTGCAAGAGCAGACATGTCATCAAGCATTGCGTATCCCTGTTACAGGGAGGGATATGGAAAGAACAAGACGTTGGGCTGCCTTTTTGATGGCAACTTCAGGCTGTTTGCAAGATCTAGCACTACCCTTAGCTACATGTTTTGGAAGCTATGGTGGTATATTGTTAGCTTGTTAGATTTGGATCTAGAGATCTAGTTTCAAATCCTTGCTTAGCCATGATCTCATGAAATAACTTTGGACTAGTTACTCTCTGTCTCAGCCACAATTCCCACAGACTGTTTTCCAACCCATTACTCATTCTGTTCTTTTTCCTTTAACCACCATCTCATGATTATCTGTCTAGCACTCCTCTCCCTGCCCCCCCCCCACACAGTCCATCCTGAGCTTGAGCACTGTGACGTTTCTTCAGAGCCCTTCTCTCGTAGCTTTTTTTTCTCTGTGCCTTACTTAGGCCTCCTTCTCCATCTACTGTTCCCCTCAAGTTTCTCTTTCTCATCCCTTTCTCCTCGGCTACTGTCCCTAAGCCATCTTGCCTCTGATGCTTAGGTCCTTGTGATCCTCTGAGTTCTCTTAGTAATTCTCAGCAATGAAGCCAGTCCTATACCTATGGCTTGTATGATGCTTGAATCCTAGCCAAACTGACAATTTGTTTCCCACTTGAGTGAACATGCCACAGCATCACACACAGCTCAGCCAATTGGTGATAGAGGGTTCCCCTCCATAAGCACAATACAATTGCTGTATTTATTTATTTAGTACACTGTTAGACAGACCAGCAAGCAAAGCTCTCTGAGGAGATTAACAGGTAAATTACATTAAAAACATGATATATAAAATCACAACATAGATGCAATTTACAAGGTACCTAAAAATAGTGTTTGCCTTTCAGCTTAACAAGGTAACATGTGCTTAACAAGGTAACACCCACTGCAGTCTATCTGTTCTTCTTTCTTTCACCACATATATCAAAAAGAGAGTTTAAGAGGTGCAGCCAAATCCCAACTGCGAAAGAATTCAGGCTTTTAAAGATTGGAAAGCCACATTTTGTAGGATTAGGAGTAACTCTGAAACATCAAGGAACAGAATTAGAAGGGCAGGTTGGTATTCCCAAGATAATAAAAAAAAATAAATGTTTCTTGACAATACGTGTGTGTTTTTCAGCTTCAAAGGACAATAATTTCTTACTGACAGAATGTGCCTAAAGGCCAGGGGGCATTTTGAACACTGAAACTCTTGAAAGAAGGGATGCAAATATGGAACTGTGGAGACAGGTGTCCAGATAAAAGGGGCATTTGGCAGCTTTTCAAGGGGTGAAGCCTGCCTTTGAATAGGTTAAACAGCTGAAGATCATAATGAGACATGCACTTTAGAATTAGAAGTAAAAAAGAAGGAAACCAAAGGTTCCGTCATGATCCTTCATGCTGCCATTTAAAAATAAAGATTGCAGAACTTACATTTGGAATTCCTTGAACCAGCTCCATGTGGCACCATGAGGTGGGACTGGGAATGGATGAAGGCAGAAATTGGGAACTGAATGTTGCAAGAAGACTTTTGAAAGTGTTGGCCCTAATGGCGGCTGGGTGGGGGCAGAGGCAGGGTGAAACTGGGCTCTGCTTCAGGCAGCAAAATCTCTTGGGACAACACTGCATCTGAACCAGGAATCATGGTTAAAACTAACTATGGTTAGTTCCAACAAGCCAGCTTCAGAAACTATGGTTTCAAATTAGTTTGTTTGAAATTAGCCATAATTAGTGTCAACCACTGTTTGTCACTCTGGACGACACAGTAAATCACAGTTAACCAAAATTGAAAATAAATGTTTCCAAATCCTCCGTCTGGCTGTGCAGGAGGAGGAGAGGGAGTGTGTAACTCTGCGTTTTATTGTGCTCCTCCCACTCTTACACATCACACAAAACTATGGTATAGCATGATGTGCAGATGTGAACATAGCATGCAGAGCCAGTTTTCTGCTATTGGTACAGGGGTGCCCTGGGGATCAAGGTATTTGTCTTTTCCAGTGCCGTACGTGTTGATGTAACACTTTTTCTTCAGGGTCTCTAAAGGGACTCGCAGCAAAGGCTTTGTACAGGAACAATTAACACATATATTTTAATATCTTAATTAAAACAATAATAACGCACATATAATAATTTTACATGTATAACCATACACTTATTGTCAAAACAATAAAAAAGAGCACAGCGCTCCTGAAGTTCTGTCTTTTTTTGCAGCTTGAGTCCACAACAAAAATATAAATAAAACATCTCTCTGAAGCTTGATTTTTCTGCAGACCAAAGAAGGAAAATAGTCTTTACACAGTTCACTCCAGCTCCTCAGCAATCTTCTCAAAAATCGGTTCAGGATCCAGCAACACAGGAACAATGTAAACAGCCCTTTATACTATATAAAAGAATATTAAAGAAACAAAGAAGTCATAGTGTTTTGTAAAAAAAAAAAAGCAAAAAAGCATAACTCTTTAAAAAACCAACAAAAGGAAACCTCCCTACTAACCTGTCTGAAGGGTTCAGGGTCTTACAGGGAGAAGAAAACAAGCTTCTTCCACACTGAAATTCTGGTAACTGCCTAAAATGTTGGCGACTCCCTAACTCACTCCTTTACTGAGCATGTGCAAGAATACTCCTCAGAATTCTTAAAGAAAAATATACCAGGGGTTATTTTGGCAGCTGCTGTGTGGATCTTTCTTCACCCTGACTCCACAAGGACAGTCCACATGGAGGAACAAACTTCCATTCAGAGATTTCTCTTTTGCAAATGGGTCATGTATGTGCAAAACTAATGTACATTCTGTTCCCTTTACTGAATCCACACGTCCAGCACCCAGAGCTGTGGACATCATTCCACTTACTGTATCAGGGGCCTCATGCACAGTTCCAGATGACGGCTTGTTTGGAAGGAGGGGCGCAGTTGGGGTCTACCTCTAGGTTAGAGTGACAGAGTAGGACTAGGGCAGACCCTGTTCAAATCTGCACTCCACTATGAATTTTGATGGATGACCTTGTGGCCAACCTACCTCACAGGGTTGTTGTGATGATGTGAGGGAAGAACTTTGTATGTAGCTCTGAGGTTCTTGGAGGAAGGGCAGGATAAAAATGTAATATGCTAGTTCCTCTTGAACAAAAGTAATAAACTGAACTATGCCATCTGTAACCTGAAATATGCCATAAATTATGTTATTATAATATTTTTAGAGCGTTTCAGAAATTCAGCCATTGGGCCATCTTCTTTTAATTTCTAAAACACTCTAAAATATTATAATAACATAATTTATGGCATATTTCGGTTTACAGATTGCAGCCTCCCCCCCCCCCCCGCCCCATGAATAGTTATACAAAATATTACTTTTGTTCAAGAGGAACTTGCATATTACATTTTTATCCTGCCCTTCCTACAAGAGCCTCAGAGCTACATACAAAGTTCTTCCCTGACATCATCACAACAACCCTGCAAGGTAGGTTGGCCACGAGGTCATCCATCAAAATTCATAGTGGGGTGCAGATTTGAACAGGGGCCACCCTAGTCTGACCCTAGAGGTAGGCAACGTATGGCCTCTATAAGTCATCAGTTCAATCGGCTCCTCTCCTTGCAGCCCATTGGGCAGGGAGGGAGAGGGAGAGAGACAGGAAAGCAGAGAGGGGAAGGCAGTGCCAGAGAGAGAGAGAGAGAGAGAGAGAGAGAGAGAGAGAGAAGGGAGTGGCCCATCCTCTTTGGCTCTGGCCCCACTCACTGCTGGCTTTACCTTCCATCAGTTTACCCCACCACCAGCAATTTACCCCTGACATATTACTCCTGAGTAGGGATGTACGGATTCCCCACCTTCCGTTCCAGTGGAGAATCCGCCCGGGGGGGGGGAGGCGATCCGTTCCTCCCCCCCAGAATCCTCCGGAGTGGCTCTGCTCCGCAAGGATTCTGCGGAGCCGCCTGGTTTGAGGGCCGCTTACCTGGCCCTGGGCCCATTTGCCTCTGCACCAATCGCCATGTTGCTTTAAAAAATGGCAATCGGCATGATGTGCCCATAGACATACGCAAAATAGAGCTGTGAATCTTGTGTATAAGTCTATGGACACATGAGGTTGGTGGATGAGACCTTCAGGGACCTGTTAGCTGTGTCCCACTGGCAGGGTGACAGCTCCTCTGCTGTCACAGAGAATGTGGGTCTCGGGGAAGAAGGGCTTCATTCTGAGGAAGAGGGAAATGATCCCTTAGAAGGGACCCATTCCTCAGAAGATGAACAAATATCCTCTTGCACCGAGGATGTGCCTCCGGGGGGAGGGGGCTTGTGGTAGTGGGAGATTCGATCATTAGACACATGGACAGCTGGGTTTGTGATGGGCGTGTAGACCGCCTGGTGAATTGCCTGCCTGGTGCGAAGATTGCAGATATCACACGCCATCTAGATAGCCTAGTAGACAGTGCTGGGGTGGAGTCAGTGGTCGTGGTCCATCGTGGTCCAACGATGTGGGAAAATGTAGTCACGAGGTCCTGGAAGCCAAATTTAGGTTGCTAGGTAGAAAGTTGAAATCCAGGACCACCAAGGTGGCTTTCTTGGAAATGCTACCTGTTCCATGTGGAGGGCCAGCTAGACAGGTGAAGCCGAGGAGTCTTAATGCATGGATGAAGCGGTGGTGCTGGAGGAGGAGTTCAGATTTGTTAGGCACTGGGGAACGTTTTGGGACAAGCCGGGCCTGTACAAGAGGGATAGGCTCCACTTGAACCAAAATGGAACCAGACTGCTGGTGCTAATCATAAAAAGGGTGGCAGAGCAGCTTTTAAACTGAACCCTGGAGGAAAGCTGACAGGAGCTGGGAAGCATCCAGTTTGGGTTAAATTATCCCAAAGGGATGAAGATGAAAATATTTTTGATTGCCCAAATGTAGAAGGGGAGGAAATAGGCCAGGTACAACAACAAAACATGGTAGAACATAATAGCCAATCAAAGGGGCCAATGTCCCATAGCAAAGGATGCACACGCCAGAGGCATCTGGAGAAGGATACTGTGTATAGGTGTTTATGTGCAAACGCTAGAAGCCTCCACACCAAAATGGGAGAGTTGGAGTGCTTGATTTTAAAGGAGAACCTGGATATAGTGGGCATTACAGAAACCCGGTGGAGCGGAGCGAACCAGTGGGATACGGTCATCTCTGGATATAAACTCTATAGGAAGGACAGGTAAGGGTGTACTGGGGAGGTGTTGCCCTGTACGTCAAAGATGGCATAGTGTCGAGCAGACTAGAACACCTAAAAGGGATAGGCTGTTCCACAGAAGCTCTGTGGGTGACAATACCAGGCTCCAAACCTAATTTAGTGCTAGGAACATGCTATCGTCCCCCAGACCAGAATGCTCAGGGTGACCTGGAGATGGAAAACAAAATCGGGGAGGCCTCCAAACAAGGAAGTGTTGTAATAATGGGCGGCTTCAATTACCCCATGTTGATTGGACAAATGCATGTTTCAGCCATGAGAAAGAGGTTAAATTTCTCAATGCCCTAAATGATTGTGCCCTAGAAGAGTTGGTCATGGAACCGACCAGAGGGGAGGCGACCTTGGATTTAATCCTAAGTGGTGTCGCCCAGGACCCAGTATGAGATGTAAATGCTGTTGAACCAACTGGAAACAGTGACCACAGTCCTATCACATTTAATATATATTTAAGTGGGAAATTGCCGAGGAAGTCCAACACGGTCACATTTGACTTCAAAAGAGGAAACTTCTCTAAAATGAGGGAACTGGTGAAACAAAAGCTAAAAGGGGGAGCCAAAAGGATTAAATCCCTTCAAAATGCTTGGGGATTACTCAAAACCTCAATAATAGAAGCCCAGCTAAAATGTATACCACAGGTTAGGAAAGGTAGCACCAAGTCCAAGAGGATGCCGGCATGGTTAACGAGCAGTGTCAAGGGAGCTATTAGAGAAAAGAGAGCTTCCTTCAGAAAACGGAAGCCTTGCCCAAGTGAGGAAAACAAAAGGCAGCACAAGCCTACACAATGGCGATGCAAGCAGGCAATAAGAGATGCAGAAAAGCATTTTGAAGAGCATATCGCTAACAACATCGAGGCCAACAATAAAGAATTCTTTAAATAAACAGAAGCAGAAAACCAGCTGGGAGGTGGATGACAATGAGTTGGACCATTGGATGACAGTGGAGTTAAAGGAGTACTGAAGGAGGACAAGGAGATTGCAAAGAAGCTGAATGAATTCTTTTCATCCATCCATCCATCCATCCATCCATCCATCCATCTTTCTTATTTATTTATTTATTTAAAATATTTCTTGGCTGCCTTTCAGGGCAGAAGCCCTCCCAAGGCAGCTTACAACAATAAAATCCATTAAAAAAGTTAAAATATTAAAAATGCTAAACACATAAAAACAATAAAAGCCAACAATAAAAACCAACAATGATGTTAACAGCAGCAACAGTTTCAGTCATATCAAGAGAAGGCCAAGGTAAAATAATATGTTTTCAATGCCTTCTTAAAAGTCTGCAATGAGGGAGCATGGCGGACCTCCGATGGCAGCTTTTTCCAAAGGTGTTGGGCCACTGCAGAGAAGGCCCTCTCACATGTGTTCACCCACCTGACTGCTCTCATGGGTGGGCAAATGAGAAGGGCCTCTCTTTCTTATCAGCAGGCTGATATGAGTGTAGGTGGTCCTTCAAGTAACTTGGTCCCAAGCCATTTAAGGCTTTAAAGGTCAACCAGCACTTTGAATTGGGCTAGGAAACACACTGGTAACCACTGCAGCTGGTGCAGTATAGGCATTATATGATCAAATTGCCTCGCCCCCACCAATATTTGGGCAGCCGCATTCTGCACAAGCTAGAGTTACTGAACCGTCTTCAAAGGCAGACCCACATATAGCACATTACAGTAGTCCAGTCTGGCCGTGATTAGTGTGCGGATAACTGAGGCAAGGTCCGTCTTCTTTAGATAGGGCTGCAGTTGGCATACCAGCCTAAGCTGGTAAAAAGCACTCCTGGACACTGCAGCCACCTGGGCTTCCCCAGTTAGCTCAGAGCCCAGGAGGACTCCCAAACTGCACACTTGGTCTTTCAGGGGGACTGCAACTCCATCTAAGGCCAGTTGTAAACCTCCATCCGAACTAGTTGGTTTCCCAACCCACAGTACCTCCGTCTTGTCTAGATTAAGTTTCAGCTTGTTCACCCTCATCCATCCCCCCAAAAAGTAAAAAAAAAACAGCCTCCAGACACTGGTTCAAGAGTTCCACAGCCTCCCTGGGATGTGGGGATGGAAACGAGAGGTAGAGCTGAGTATCATCTGCATACTGATGACATTTCAGCCCAAACCTCCTGATGACTTCCCCCAGTGGTTTCATGTAGATGTTGAAAAGCATGGGGGACAAGACAGAACTTTGCGGCATCCCACAGGCCAATGGCCATGGGGTGGAACAGAAGTCCCCCAGCACCACCTTCTGAGACCACTCCTCCAGAAAGGACTGGAACCACTTTAAAACTGTGCCTCCCAAGCCCAATCCAGATAAACGATCCAGAAGGATACCATGGTTGATGGTATTGAAAGCTGCTGAGAGGTCCAGAAGAACCAACAGGGTAGCCAGTCCCCCCATCCATTCCCCAGTGTAAGTCATCAACCAGGGTGACCAAGGCTGTTTCTGTCCCATAACCAGGCCTGAAACCTGATTGGAATGGATCATAGTTAAACTATGGAAATCGCTACCACAGTATGTAGCGATGGCCACCAGTTTGGATGGCTTTGAAAGGGGGTTAGACAAATTCCTGGAAGAAAAGACTATCAGCGGCTACTAGTCCTGGTGGTTATATGCTACGCCCAGTTCCAGAGGCAGTAAGCCTATGTGCACCAGTTGCTGGGGAACATGGGTGGGAGGGTGCTGTTGTGCTCATGCCCTGCTTGTGTGTCGCTGGTCGACAGCTGGTTGGCCACTGTGTGAACAGAATGCTGGACTAGATGGACCCTTGATCTGATCCAGGGTGGCTCTTCTTATGTTCACACACACACATCTATATCTATTTAACCATTCACTTGTGGGTTGCCCAGCAGCCTGCAGCCTGTGGAAGCAGCTTCGGAGGACAAAAGTGTCCCCCAGACTTCCCAGAGTTGCCCACTTGTGCGCTGTGCCAGCCTTTCCCAACTTGGTGCTTTTCAGATGTTTTGGACTACAACTCCCAGCATTCTCAACCATTGGCTGTGCTGGCTGGGGCTGATGGAAATTGAAGCCCAAAACATCTGGCACCAGAAGGTTGGTGGAAGGCTCCACTATACTGGGCTGGCCGTCAGGGTCCCATTGCAGTGGGCAAATTTACTGAATATGTGGAATCCATGCCGATTGTAGTAGGAAGTCAAGAAATAGTAGGAAGTCAAGAAATCACCGGGATAACAGGCAGGCATGGCCTTGGTGTACAAAATGAAGCAGGGCAAAAGCTAATAGAGTTTTGCCAAGAGAACACGCTGATCATAGCAAACACTCTTTTCCAACAGCACAAGAGGCGACTCTACACATGGACGTCACGAGATGGTCAATATCGAAATCAGATTGATTATGTCCTTTGCAGCCAAAGATGGAGAAGCTCCATACAGTCAGTAAAAACAAGACCTGGAGCTGACTGTGGCTCAGATCATGAGCTGCTTCTTGCAAAATTTCGGCTTAAATTGAAGAACGTCGGGAAAGCCACTAAACCTTTCAGGTATGACCTAAATCATATCCCTGATGAATATACAGTGGAGGTGAGGAACAGATTTCAGGGATTAGACCTGATAGACAGAGTGCCTGAGGAACTATGGACGGAGGTCCGTAACATTGTTCAGGAGGCAGCAACGAAATCCGTCCCAAAGAAAAAGAAATGCAAGAAAGCCAAGTGGCTGTCTGATGAGGCTTTACAAGTAGCTCACGAAAGAAGGGAAGCGAAAAGCAAAGGAGAAAGGGGAAGATATACCCAACTGAATGCAGAGTTCCAGAGAATAGCAAGGAGAGACAAGAAGGCCTTCTTAAATGAACAATGCAAAGAAATCGAGGAAAACAACAGAATGGGAAAGACTAGAGATCTCTTCAAGAAAATTGGAGATCTCAAGGGAACGTTTTGTGCAAAGACGGGCATGATCAAGGACAAAGAAGGCAGGGACCTAACAGAAGCAGATGAGATTAAGAAGAGGTGGCAAGAATACACAGAAGAACTATACAGGAAAGATCTGAATGTCCCTGATAGCCATGATAGTGCGGTCACTGAACTTGAGCCGGACATCCTAGAGAGTGAAGTCAAGTGGGCCATAGGAAGCATTAGTAACAATAAAGCTAGCGGAGATGACAGTATTCCAGCCGAGCTATTTAAAATCCTAAAAGATGATGCTGTTAAAGTGCTGCATTCAATATGCCAACAAATCTGGAACACTCAACAGTGGCCACAAGACTGGAAAAGGTCAGTTTACATTCCAATTCCAAAGAAGGGCAACGCCAAAGAGTGTTCAAACTACCGCACCATTGCGCTCATTTCACATGCCAGCAAGGTGATGCTCAAAATCCTACAAGCTAGGCTTCATCAGTATGCGAACCGAGAACTACCGGAAGTACAACCTGGGTTTCGAAGAGGCAGAGGAACTAGAGATCAAATCGCCAACATTCGCTGCATCATGGAGAAAGCAAGAGAATTCCAGAAAAACGTCTATTTCTGCTTCATTGACTACGCTAAAGCCTTTGATTGTGTGGATCACAACAAACTGTGGCAAATTCTTAAAGTGATGGGAGTACCAGACCACCTTACCTGTCTCCTGAGAAACCTGTATGAGGGTCAAGAAGCAACAGTAAGAACCAGACATGGAACAACCGATTGGTTCAAAATTGGGAAAGGAGTACGACAAGGCTGCATATTGTCACCCTGCTTATTTAACTTATATGCAGAGTACATCATGAGAAATGCCGGGTTGGATGAATCAGAGGTCGGAATTAAGATTGCCGGGAGAATTATCAACAACCTCCGATATGCAGACGATACCACCCTAATGGCAGAAAGCGAAGAGGATCTCAAGAGCCTCTTGTTGAGGGTGAAAGAGGAGAGTGCAAAAGCTGGTTTGAAACTCAACATTAAAAAAACTAAGATCATGTCATCTGGCCCTATCACTTCCTGGCATATAGAAGGGGAAGAAATGGAAGCAGTGACAGATTTTACTTTCTTGGGCTCCAAGATCACCGCAGACGGTGACTGTAGCCATGAAATTAAAAGACGCTTGCTCCTTGGGAGGAAAGCTATGGCAAACCTAGACAGCATAGTAAGAAGCAGAGACATCACCTTGCCGACAAAGGTCCGTCTAATCAAAGCTATGGTTTTCCCAGTAGTAATGTATGGCTGTGAGAGCTGGACTATAAGGAAGGCTGAGCGCCGAAGAATTGATGCTTTCGAACTGTGGTGCTGGAGAAGACTCTTACGAGTCCCCTGGACTGCAAGGAGGTCAAATCAGTCCATCCTAAAGGAAATCAGCCCTGAGTGCTCATTGGAAGGACAGATAATGAAGCTGAAGCTCCAATATTTTGGCCACCTAATGCGAAGAGAAAACTCCCTGGAAAAGACCCTGATGCTGGGAAAGACTGAAGGCAAAAGGAGAAGGGGACGGCAGAGGATGAGATGGCTACATAGCATCACGGATGCAATGAATATGAACTTGAGCACGCTCCGGGAGAGAGCGCAGGACAGGAAGGCCTGGCGTGCTATGGTCCATGGGGTCACGAAGAGTCGGACACGACTGAACGACTGAACAACAACAACAACAAATGCCGATTGTGTGGAAATGGAGCATTCTCTCATTCCCAAAGCACCATCCTAAGGGCAATTTGTTGAGAGCATATATGAATTGTTCACACCTTTGAACCTGCTGATGCATTTCCAAGATGCTGACCTCTGAAAACAACAGGAAGGGCTATGACGTTCGGTGGTTTTAATTAATTCTGTGGGCTGTGCCAAACAATGAAAGGTTACATTCACTAATGATCTCCAGTAAAGTGCCAGTTCCTCAGCAAAGTGTGTGGTAAAAGTCCAAACTGGATTTGGAGGTCCGTGCCCAGCTGCTCTCCAATTAAGCTCTGGACACGCGGGTAAGATTCAACTCGAGTTTATTCGTGTATAACGAAGGCAGCTCTGTCAATCCAGAGGCAGCCCAGATCAACACTCACCAGTTACATTTATAATCATAATGTGGCTAAATAAGTGACATCAGCCAAGCCTAGCGCGCATGTCTGCTCATTATCAATTAAACTTTTATTGGACCATCACCCTCGGCTTCTTCTCAGAGCCCTGTAACTTTTTGCAAGGACGACGATTCATAGGCCTGGGCTGAGTTGCTGTGGAGACAAGATAACTTATCTCTAGTGTCCTAACAGTTTCTTCTTTTGTATGAAACAAACAAAGACCACAGTTATAGGCTTTTGAGGAATCTACTACATTGGCACAAAAAAAAAGCCAAGACAACATGGCCTTGCCTTAGTTATTGTCCACAAGTGTCAACGTTTCTTTGAAATCTGGCTTAGGACATGACAAATGACCTATGCACTCTGTGTCACCTCTCACAACCTGTGTCTGCTAAAGGTAGTTCCACTGGTACCTTGCATTATCTACTTTAATTTCATGTGGACTTCCATCACTACTAGAGTAGAAATAGGCAAAACACAAAACCCCAACCTTGAGAAATTTCTCTACTCTCATTGAAGTTCTTGTGGTATCCCCTTGAAATTATTTAGTTATTTGCCTTGAAGAGGCACCTCCAAATTTGTGTCAATACAGAAATCTAGGGATGGGAAAAACACACAATCTTGAGAAATTTGGCTACTGGATTGAAATTCTTTAGATGTTTTGATTTGAGGGGGAACCTCCAAATTTGCTCCAAATTAAACTTCTGGCAGAATTTCAGTGTTGACTCTAACGTAAGTAATTTACAGATCATGTTTAGATCATGCAAACAGCCACCAACAACATCTCCTGCTGCAAGGCCTAGAAACCTACCTAGTTTTGTAGTATTACCAATCTGAGGCCTTGCTGTCACAACTGTTGCTATCTGGTATGTATAGGAGACCTTCTCTATCAAGGACAAAACTCCCTAAGCCAAACAACACAAGCAGAGAACTGCCTGATGGATCTAACATGTTGATTGTTGAGACTTCCTGCTTGCAGATAAAAACAACATCCATATAAGGATGCTGAGGCCTTCAGTCTGAGCCTTCAGAATCTCTTTATCTATGTTTTTTGAAGGGAATGGTGTAAAGCATCCATCTCGCTCAGAATTAATCAGGAAGCTCAGCTCCTCCTGCCAAAAGACCGCCTGAAGATACTGAAATGGTGGGACAGCCGATCATCCCGCATGTGGAAAATTGTTTCTGTTCTTGCCACTGCATCTACAGAGATCAGAAGGTTTGGCACCCCAGGGTTTCATTTCTTGAACAAGGTCAGAATCCTCTTGTTGTATTCTTTCTAAACAGCTTTTTCTTCCTTTTAGATTTCATCTTATCTGTATGCCATTACTTGACATGGTCGTGCTTTGGGGAGGAATAAAGAAATAACAAAATGTGAGTCTAAGGGTGCAATCCTATGCATGTTTAGACAGAGAAAAGGCCTACAACTCCCAGCATGCCCCAGCCAGCATGCCGGGAGTCGTAGGCCTTTTCTCGGCCTAAACATGCATAAGATTACGCCCTAAGATACTTTCTACAAAATCAAAAAAGTGTGCCCAAGCCAATTATTCAGGCCCACTGTTAGCACCACTGCTGCCCTGCCCCCTCCGTTTCTGGCATAGTGGTAAGCGCTGGGCAGCCACCACCGTTATTACCCACAATGCTCTACAGCAATGCTATGTTGAGCAGGTGATTACAATGGCAACTTCCTGGTGCTCATTAACATTGCTACTACTACCATGACGGCCATCTAGGGTGGCCAGGTGTCCTGTTTTACAGAGGACAGTCCTCTTTCTGAAGGGCTGCCTAGTCCAAGTCTGGTTTAAAGTCAAAGAACCATGAAGAGGGTTGCTCATCAACACCTAGCACCTGATTGGCAGACGGCGCAGGCACCCCGGGCACCCAGGCAATCTTCTCAATTATGGTGAGATGTTTCGTATTTCTATTTAAATTATAGTTATTATTTGCACGCACGTGCACACACACACTTGCATATGCAAATATTATGCTAATTAGTGTGATATTTTGTCACTTTTTTGGGTGACGCAATTCCTCTTTTTTGGCAATGCATAAGTGGCCACCCTGCCACCACCATCATCCTCTATATGTAAACTGATTATGGATTTTATTATATTAAGTAGTATGTAAGTATTAGTCATAAATAAATAAATAATCCACTTCCTCCTCTTTCACTATCAATGACCCCATCCGCGTGCCCTTCATAATGGATGGAATACATAGGCAGAGGAGGGGAAGGGCACCCATTCACCCACATCCAGGCCCCCCTCAAACCTAGAGCCATTGCTGGGCATATTTATAATGAACAGGGTATAAGGTCTGCTTAGCATCCATTCAAATGGGTCATCACAGGTATAACCCCTTTCATCATCATCTATTTACGTATTTGTATGTTGCTTTTCTCCAGCAAAGGAGATGGTTACCTTGTCGTGGTGCTGGAGCTTGAGCACCTCAATGATGTCGTGAGCTAAACCGTGAAGAGACACCCAAGATGGGAAGGTCATGGCAGAGAGGTCAGACTAAATACAATCCCTGGGGAAGGAAACGGCAACCCACCCCAGTATTCTTGCCATGAAAACTAAATGGATCAGTACAACCAGAGATATGTCGGTATACCATCGGAAGATGGGACTCCCAGGTCAGAAGATGGTCACAATGCTACTAGGGAGGAACAGAGGATAAGTTCAACTAGCCCCAGATGTGATGACACAGCTAGCTCAAAGCCGAAAGGACGGCTACCAGCCGATGGTGCTGGTGGTGAACGACAAATCCGATGTTCTAAAGATCAACACACCATAGGAACCTGGAATGTAAGATCTATGAGCCAGGGCAAATTAGATGTGCTTATTGGGGAGATGTCAAGATTAAATATAGACATTTTGGGTGTCAGTGAACTGAAATGGACTGGAATGGGCCACTTCACATCAAATGACCACCAGATCTACTACTGTGGACAAGAGGACCACAGAAGAAATGGAGTAGCCTTCATAATTCATAATAAAGTGGCTAAAAAAGCAGTGCTTGGATACAATCCAAAAAAATGACAGAATGATCTCAATTCAAATTCAGGGTAAGCCATTTAACATCACAGTGATCCAAATATACGCCCCAACCATAGATGCTGAAGAAGCAGAAGTAGATCAGTTCTATGAGGGTCTGCAGCACCTACTGGATAGTACACCCACAAAAGATGTTATTTTCATTACAGGAGACTGGAATGCTAAGGTGGGTAGTCAAACGACACCTGGAATTACAGGCAAGCATGGTCTGGGAGAACAAAATGAAGCAGGACATAGCTGGTAGAATTTTGCCAAGACAACTCACTGTGCATAACAAACACTCTCTTCCAACAACCTAAGAGATGACTTTATACATGGACTTCACCAGACGGTCAACACCGAAATCAGATTGACTACATCCTTTGTAGCCAAAGGTGGCAGACATCTATGCAGTTGGTAAAAACAAGACCTGGAGCTGTTTGTAGTTCAGATCATGAACTTCTTATTGCACAATTTAGAATCAGACTAAAGAGAATAGGGAAGACCCACAGATCAGTTAGATATGAGCTCACGAATATTCCTCATGAATATGCAGTGGAGGTGAAGAATAGATTGAAGGGACTAGATTTAGTAGATAGGGTCCCGGAAGAACTATGGACAGAAGTTCGCAACATTGTTCAGGAGGCGGCAACAAAAAACGTCCCAAAGAAAAAGAAAACCAAGAAGGCAAGATGGCTGTCTGCTGAGACACTGGAAGCAGCCCAAGAAAGAAGGAAAGCAAGAGGCAACAGTGATAGGGGGAGATATGCCCAATTAAATGCAAAATTCCAGAGGTTAGCCAGAAGAGATAAGGAATTATTTTTAAACAAGCAATGCGCGGAAGTGGAAGAAGATAATAGAACAGGAAGGACAAGAGATCTCTTCCAGAAAATTAGAAACATCGGAGGTAAATTCCAGGCAAAAATGGGTATGATCCAAAACAAAGATGGCAAGGACCTAACAGAAGCAGAAGAGATCAAGAAAAGGTGGCAAGAATATACGGAAGATCTGTATAGGAAGGATAATAATATCGGGGATAGATTTGACGGTGTGGTCAGTGAGCTAGAGCCAGACATCCTGAAGAGTGAGGTTGAATGGGCCTTAAGAAGCATTGCTAATAACAAGGCAGCAGGAGATGACGGTATCCCAGCTGAACTGTTTAAAATCTTGCAAGATGATGCTGTCAAGGTGATGCATGCCATATGCCAGCAAATTTGGAAAACACAAGAATGGCCACCAGATCGGAAAAAATCAACTTATATCCCCATACCAAAAAAGGGAAGCACCAAAGAATGTTCAAACTATCGAACAGTGGCACTTATTTCACATGCCAGTAAGGTAATGCTCAAAATCTTGCAAGGTAGACTCCAGCAATTCATGGAACGAGAATTGCCAGATGTACAAGCTGGGTTTAGAAAAGGCAGAGGAACTAGAGACCAAATTGCCAATATCCGCTGGATAATGGAGAAAGCCAGGGAGTTTCAGAAAAACATCTATTTCTATTTTATTGACTATTCTAAAGCCTTTGACTGTGTGGATCATCACAAATTGTGGCAAGTTCTTGGTGGTATGGGGATACCAAGTCATCCTGAGGAATCTGTATAACGACCAAGTAGCAACGGTAAGAACAGACCATGGAACAACGGACTGGTTTAAGATTGGGAAAGGAGTACGGCAGGGTTGTATACTCTCACCCTACCTATTCAACCTGTACGCAGAACACATCATGCGACGTGCTGGGCTTGATGAAGCTAAGGCTGGAGTTAAAATCGCTGGAAGAAACATTAGCAATCTCTGATATGCAGATGATACCACTTTGATGGCTGAAAGCGAGGAGGAGCTGAGGAACCTCATGACGAAGGTGAAAGAAGAAAGTGCAAAAGCTGGGTTGCAGTTAAACCTTAAAAAAACCAAGGTTATGGCAACCAGCTTGATTGAGAACTGGCAAATAGAGGGAGAAAACGTGGAGGCAGTGACAGACTTTGTCTTTCTAGTTGCAAAGATTACTGCAGACACTGACTACAGCCAGGAAATCAGAAGACGTTTACTTCTTGGGAGGACAGCAATGACAAATCTTGAGAAAATAGTGAAGAGCAGAGACATCACACTGACAACAAAGGTCCGCATAGTGAAAGCAATGGTATTCCCCGTAGTAACCTATGGCTGTGAGAGCTGGACCATAAGGAAGGCTGAGTGAAGGAAGATAGATGTTTTTGAACTGTGGTGCTGGAGTAAAATCCTGAGAGTGCCTTGGACTGCAAGAATATCAAACCAGTCCATACTCCAGGAAATAAAGCCAGACTGCTCACTTGAGGGAAGGATATTAAAGGCAAAACTGAAGTACTTTGGCCACATAATGAGAAGACAGGATATCCTGGAGAGGATGCTGATGCTAGGGAAAGTGGAAGGCAAAAGGAAGAGGGGCCAACCAAGGGCAAGGTGGATGGATGATATTATGGAGGTGACGGGCTCGACCTTGGGGGAGCTGGGGGTGGCGATAGCCGACAGGAAGCTCTGGCGTGGGCTGGTCCATGAAGTCATGAAGAGTCGGGAGCGACTGACCGAATAAACAACAACAACAACAATGTTACTTTTCCACAAAATTGTGCCCAAAGTGGCTCATAACATAACAAATGAACAACTGTTACAAGATATCAACAGCAATACATATAGCTATATTAAAAAATACAATACAAACCATTACAAACAACCATAACGTTGGCAGATAAATACATAGTAGAAATATCAATACATACAATATTGAATAAAACAGTACAAATAAACCAAACTAATCCAACAACCAAGCACTAACGGGGGAGAGAGAATTCAGCACAATACAGCAGTATTAAAAAATATAAATAAATCTCCACTCCACATGAGGGTATTCCACAATTAGCCTACAAACACAGGTTCGCAGCCACACCTCTCACTTGTGGCAGCCTTCCTCCCATCTCTCACCTGTGTCTCTTCTCATAGTTCCCTCCTCTGGCCTGGGGGGAGGTAAAGATTGCCAGTCCTTCCTCAAGCCCCACTTACCCACAAAGTCTGACATTACTCAGCCTCTCTCCACCAAACACTTCTTCCAGCAGTGGTCTTCAGGCAGCAGGCTTTATCAGGCTCCAAGGTGGCAGGTAGGGTGAGGCAGGTAGAAATGCTCAACCTTTGCTCTTAGTCCCTCTCCACCAAACACATATTGGCTCATATCACATCAAATTCAATGCTCTTCAGTGGAATTAGTTCATACATTCAGCTGCCAGTCATCCATTGTGAAGTAGCCAAACGCAGACAAATCAAGTGATATGCAGACATGTGTGAACCAAGCCAGGATTCGTAAGCCAAGAAAAACAACAACCCTAGTTTATGATCCTGGCTTGTAAAGGGAGCAATAAGCCAGGATCCTGGGTTTAGATGCCATAGCAAGCAAACAATTTTTGCTTTGTTTAGCCATTCATGCTAGTGGGAGGAGTCAAGCAGGAATAAACAGGTTGCATACACCAGCATACAGCTTATTCATGGTAAGCTAGGATTCATTAGAATCCTGGCTATCATTCTGTGCCAACACAGTTATTATGGGTGCAATCCCATGCATGTTTAGGTAGTGAGCACTGTCAGCTTAGAACAATGGCCTGTATTTGAAATCCAGGACTCATCTTTGATGGTAACCTGCAATATCGTATGCCCCTGCTGTGGGCTGCTAAGGTTTGGAGGTAACGCAAAAGTGATAAGCCAGATCCAGGTTTACGTACAAGAAGACTTTATTGAGTACTTGCAGCACACAGGGTACCTACCCAATGGTTGGATCAGACAGCTTCTCTGAACCAAGAGCTGTGGTGCAAGATGGGTTTTATACCATACATGATAGCAGTGAGGCAGCATGACAGCTGCAAGAGTTAGAGTTCATCTGCAACTTTCCCAGCATAGCCTAACAGTGCTTGGTTCCCAGCACAGTCACTTGTAGCTTTAAGACAAACAGAGCTCCACTTCCCAGGCACATCCGAGACTCTGATGAGATAAACGGTACCAGAGCTCATTAGTATGGAATGTGCTGTGGCAGCCATATCGACCTTTGACTCGTCTTACAAGCCAAGGAGCCCACTTGCTAGAAAATTGCACTTAATAATGAACCAAGCAGAGAGCATTATGGATCTCTAAGCCTCTTTAAATTACTGTTAGCTTGTTTACAGGCCTGGGGCCTTACAAATATGGAACCTACTTTTCATTTCTCATCTTGTTTATTATTTTCACCTTTACTTACTCCCTTATTCACTCACTCTGGCTATGTCCTGTCACCTTCACCTTCTGCTTCCTTCTGACTTTCTCCTTCCCTCTCCAAAACCTGATCTTGACATTGCTGGAGCAACCCACCTTAAGTTACATCCTGATACAGTTTTGGGTTCACAATGTTGTGGGCTCACAACCAATAACTTCAACAGCACTGGTCACCTGGCTGGGATGGATGGGGGCCTGAATACATACCTCCATCTTTGTCGCCACCTTGTATAGTAAATGGGATGGGGAACTGGATTCAGTCTCTTGTACTCCCAACCAGTGCTAGGAACTGTATCCCTTTTTTGCACTGTTCCCAACCCAACAGGTATGAATTGTGGTCACTGTGTATTTAAGAATAAAAATATATACAATGAAGCAAAGAAAAGACTGAAGTCATATAGGACTTGGCTCTGACAAGGAGCTCTTCATCTTCAAAGCTCTTTGGATGGAAATGAATCAATTAATTCTATAGTAATTCAAGAATTCAAACTTACAGTATAGCAGTAGTCAGAAACTTTATATTAATAATGTTACCAATCCACTGAACTTCCAAGCTATGCTAAAAAGGAAGATGTCTTCTGTCAGGAACAAGCTGCTGCTGAAGTATTAGGATAGCAGAGAATGAAAAATTTTAAAAATGAAAAATGAAAAATTATGCATAATAATGTTGTTCAAAGATACATTAAAGGTCAGGTTAAAATTTTGGGAAGTATACTCTCCTGAGCATTCCTTCTTTGAAGAGTTATTGCAAGTTCTTTTGAGGTCTGGGCTTTAAATATTTTTGTCTTTCTGAGTTTCTTTGCCGTGACAATTGTGTTACTTCAGTTTTCTCTGTAGTCACGATGATTTGGTTCAGGGTTTAACTACACAATATAAGGGTTCTATGACTGCCACTCACTTGTGTCACCTTTCCTCCTCCACCATGTGTCTTCCTGGTACCTCTATTAAAAGGCACACACGATGTTGATCAGCTTAGGTTGATATATCAGCTGTGACCCTATGGAAGGAGATAGCCTGGGGACAGTTATCCATGCTCTGGTAACTTCCTGTTTGGCTTACTGCAATGTGTTGTACATGAACAGAAACTTCAGTTAGTTTAAAATAAAGCTGCTAAGTTACTAACTGGGAATGGCTGATATGATCATGTGATGTCAGTGCTTCTGGCTTCCAGATTCCAGTCCATTTTTTAGTCCAATTCAAAGTGTTGCTGTTGACCTTTAAAGCCCTAAACAGCTTAGGACCAGAGTATCTAAAGGCATGTCTCCTCCTGCATGTATTGCTCAGACCCTTAGGTCATCTTCAGAGGTCCTTCTTTGGGTGTTCCCATCAAAGGAAGCTATGCAGGTGGCTAGAAGAGCCAGGGCCTTCTCAGTGATGGCACCCCACTTATGGAATAAACTCCCCAAAGAGGTTCACCTGGCGCCTATGTTGTTTGTTTGTTTATTTATTTTATTAATCACCCATTTGGCTGGTCACCCTGCCACTCTGGGCAATGTACAAAGTATATAATAAAACAGTTTAAAATAATAAAATTCTACAGTAAAAACATTTTCTAAAATACCCTAAGCCATCCCAAATGCCTGCCTGAACAACCACATTTTCAATGCACGGTGGAAGCTCATTAAAGAGGGGGCATGGCGGAGTTCCCTAGGGAGGGAGTTCCACAGAGTGGGGGCCACCACAGAAAAGGCCCTCTCCCTTGTCCCCATCAGTCTAGCTGTCCTTGCTGATGGGACACAGAGAAAGCCATCCGAGGCTGATCTTGTTAGGCACCCTGTCTGCTGTTGCTGGAGGCGCTCCTTAAGATAGGCTGGGCCAGAACCATATAGGGTTTTAAAGGTCAAAACCAACACCTTGAATTTGGCCCGGAAAACAATTGGTAACCAGTCCAACTCCTTCAGCACTGGAGTGATGTGATCTTGCCGGCAGCCACCTTTAATCAGGCAAGCAGCCGCCCTCTGTACCAGCTGCAGCTTCCGAACCGTCTTCAAGGGTAACCCCACGTAGAGCGCATTACAGTAGTCTAAATGAGAGGAGACCAGGGCATGTACTACCGATGGGAGCAGATGGTCAGGAAGGTAGGGGCGCAGCCGCTGTATCAGATGGAGTTGGTACAGCGCTGTCTGGCTCACAGCTGACACCTGAGCCTCCATGGACAGCTGGGAGTCCAAAATGACCCCCAGGCTGTGGACCTGGTCTTTCAAGGGTAGCCGTGCCCCATTCAACACCAGGTCAACATCCCCCAGCCTCCTCTTGTCTCCCACGAAAAGTACCTCGGTCTTGTCAGGGTTCAGCTTCAGCTTGTTCCTCCCCATCCAGCCACTCACTGTCTCCAGACATTTGGACAGGGATTCTACAGCCAACCTTGGTGAAGATTTGAACGAGAGGTAGAGCTGTGTGTCATCCGCATATTGATGACACCGACACCGCACCCGAAACCTCCTGATGATAGTCCCCAGTGGTTTCTTTTCTGTTCTCTTTTCGACGCCAGGCAAAGATATTTCTTTTCTCCCAGGCTTTTAGAGACCGAGTTCTATGTTATTATGGCTGTTTTATAGATTCCTGTGCTGTTTATTGTTTTGCATTAAGTTTGTATTTTATTTGCTTAATTCTTTGTATTGTATTTTGTATTTTTGAGGGTGCAGTCTTATTACTTCTGCATCTGATGCTTGTAAGCCTCCAAACTCAGAGGCTTACAAGCATCCAGTGCAGAGCTGGAGGAGCAGCAGAGGCAATCTTTGCCTCCGCTGCTCCTCCTGCTCTGCATTTCAGCTGGATGGGCTGTTTTTCCTATCTACCTGGGGTGAGTTGGAGGGGGAGGGAAGGAGATTCATTGGAGAGGCCTTGGGATAGCTTGTATCCCAGCCTCTCCAGTCCCGTGCCTGCCTGCTGGAATGCTCCCTCTACCCCCTCTCCGAGATTGTGCTCCCAACCTTGGAGAGACAGACAGCTGGTGCAGTTCTATAGTTGTATGGGGGAAAGGGTGGGGATTCCCATTTCCGAGGTCCGAGCTCTGTCTCCAACCTTGGATCTGGGAATCCAAGGTATCCTATGGCCCCCCAGATGCTGTCTAGAGGCCATAGGACTGCTCGCTGACTGTTCTATGGCATTTTAGTTTTTTAACCGTTTGTAAACCGCTCAGAGAACATTAATTATTGGGCAGATTAGAAATCTAATAAATACATAAATTAATATGTGATGTCATTGCAATCAGTGGTTCCTACCCCTTACAAACAACCAATGTACAGGATCAGGGGCAGGGAAATGCTGAATGCCATCATTCATTCATTCATACATACACACATTTTAAATATTTTCATCCAAAGGAATTCCAGGGTGGTGTACAAAGGCATGAATAAAGTTAATTATGGTAATACAAATGCAATACAATAAAATATCAATAACAATTAGTACAAACAAGAAGCAGCTAAAACTATAAAAACCATAGAGCATGCAGAGGCAAATTTCATTTATTTTTTTCAACTGAATTGATTTCTGTGTATTTTTTTGCCTTGCTGGTTGAAGAGTTGTTTTAATTGTCCTTTTATATTGGACTTGTTTGTTTGTTTGTTCGCTCATTTGTTTTAGTGTTGTGTATATGCCTGATGGATGATGGGTGCTTTATAAATTTTAAAAATAAAATTTAAATTTAAAATTTAAATTTATAAAAATAAATCAATATTACCATTTAAAATGCATTGGCAAATTAAAAAAAAAACTCTTAATCTAGCACCAACAAGACTGTAACGTACTTAAGAACATAAGAACGTAAGAAGAGCCAGGCTGGATCAGACCAAGGGTCTATCTAGACCAGCATTATGTTCACACAGGGCCAACCAGCTGTCGACCAAGAACCCACAAGCAGCACATGAGTGCAAGAGCACCCCCTGCCCATGTTCCCTAGCAATTGGTGTACATAAGCTTACTGCCTCTAGTCCTGGAAGTAGCACATAGCCATCAGGACTAGGAGCCATTGATAGCCTTCTCCAGGTATTTGTCCAACCCTCCTTTAAAGCCATCCAACTTGGTGGCCATCACTACATCCAAAGTCATGGCTCCACCGCAGAAAAGGGCCTCTCGTTTGCAGATATATAACGTACATTCCTTAAGGAAGGTACTCAGAGAAAGGCCTCTGTAGAAGATTGTGAGGAATGCTTCAATGCTTCTTTAACTAGACTAAGGAGATGTATGGGGAACCTTGGTCTGCAGCAGCAGCCATGCATTCCCCTGAACATCTAATGTAGGGGTGCTGAGGGTCAAATTCCAATTCCAAGAAGCTCTCAGGGGCCACATTCCAGTGGTGGATGATGCTGAAGCCAAAAGGGTCTGGGCCAAGGCAAAAGGGGCAGGGTCCAAAATGCCCCCCCCCCAGCATATTTTAGCTTAAAGCTCTTGCTGCCTTAGGCAAAGCATATAAGAATTGGGGGGGGGGGGCTTACAAAAGCTGGGAAACCACCAAGAGATGGGTGGTTGGTGGAAAGGTAGTGGGGCCAGAGGAAGGGGGCGTGGCCTTCTGGGGAACGCTGGAGGGCCAGATTGAGGCCCTAGGTGGGCTGGATTTTAGGGATGTATAGATTGTGTAAAATCTGTTCCATCTGTGTTTCATGGATTGTCAGGCACCTTTCGTTCTGCAGCCTGCCCATCAATCAAATCAGATTTTTTTTAGTTCCTGAATTTGCACTAATGTGCATTTGCACTAATGTGCATTTGTGCAAATTCACGTGTGCAAAAATGCACCAATTCCCCCTAAATGCGCAAATGCCCCAGAATGTGTGTTTTCATGCTTTACCCTATGGGAAAAGGCACATCTTTGCTGCTTTTAAATTTTTGCGTATTTTACCATAACAAAATTTGCACAAAACTGGGAAAGTTAGAAAAATGGTCTTCAAGCCAGCAGAATCCACCCCACAGAGGAAAAGCTGATCTGCTGCAGAATCTGCTGGTCAGATTCATCAAAATCCAAACTCATTTGGGT
The DNA here is from genome assembly GCF_057233095.1 of Heloderma suspectum. Classification (NCBI taxonomy): domain Eukaryota; kingdom Metazoa; phylum Chordata; class Lepidosauria; order Squamata; family Helodermatidae; genus Heloderma; species Heloderma suspectum. Next base: position 29,025,021 of record NC_139460.1, on the reverse strand, counting down.
CCATTGCAGATTTCTCCGACATCCCTACTGGGTTCAGCTCCCAGCCCTGAGGTTCTGCACCTCTGATGTAATGGGACCCTTACTTTGGGTTCAAACCCACTTTCTTGGTGAGATACTCCAGTCCTCAGAGCATTCTTATGATATTGGGAAGATTGCTTCATCCTGACACTTGCACACATTGCCTTGAAATAAGTGAAAATGAAGTAAAATCAGCATGTAAATGTGAAGGCAATGGTGTAGATGAAGAGGATGGACCATTAACACATTCAGTTTAATAAATCCATAGGCCTGTAGCTTGAAAGGCAAGAATCTATTAAACAGAACTGGGAAGCAGACCATTTGCTGGGAAGAAAGCAGAAAGAGAACAGAAGACAATACTGAACATATGATGTGATTGCTGATTTTCAGAGTCACATTCCTATGCATTGGTTGAATGTTATTTGCACAATATATTGAGGCTTCTAAACCTGAGTGGAGGCTGAGGTAATGTACATAAACCAAACTGCCGCATATGAATACATAGGAGACAGAACCTGAAATATTATACACTTATTAAACTGGTTTCAGGTCATGCCTTTTTCTTATCAAGGTGCTGCCCAAAGCCAAAACATGCTTAATTTTAATTTCAAGGTAGAACCCTTTGTTAGAGACAATGTGATCGTTCCTATCTAAGTTGCCTGAATCTGTATTCCCCTCTGTCTCTCTTTGATGAGGCAGAAGAAGAAATGGACATGAGTGGATTGTGCCCAATAATTAAAAATGCAGAATACAGGACTGAAGAACTAATGTGGAAATAGATGGAGAGCCTGTAGGGCAGGATGGTGAAGATGAGTTCTCTTACAGAAAGATACTGATCCTGCATGTGGGTATGTGGAAAAACGTTACTGTGAACATCTGGTAAGAGAGGCAGCCAGTGGTCACCATGTCTGTAGTTAAAAAGTAGAGCCTTGATAGCACAAATGATAATTCAGGGGGTCCAGGGGCCATTTTCACACACACCCCAGACCTCCCCATAGGCTGCACGCTGTGGGGAATTCAGAAAAACAAAAAACAGAAAATGGCTGTGTTACCACTATGGAGCACTGAATGGGCCAAATTTAGCTTGTTTCGCAATTTGTCCCATATAGAACTCCATAGCGGCTATGGAGCACTATACAGGTCAAATTTCACTTCAAAGCAAACTAAATTTGCTTTGTGTGTTGCCCAGCCCTGATGTAGAGGAATATAGAACAGCCTTTCCCAAGCTGGGACCCTTCAGATGTTTTGGATGAGAACTCTCATCATCTCCAGCCACCATGGACAATGATTGTGGTGATGGGAGTTGTAGTCCAAAACATCTGGAGGATTAAATAAATTTTTCACATGCATATTCAAAGCAGCCTGACTGGCCTGACTGCTGGTCCCAAATGTGCAGATTCTCATTTTATATTCTGAGCTGGAGAAAAACTTTTCAGGGAACATTTGGGGAATATCTGTACTCCCTTCCTTCCCTCCCCCATGTCTCTTTCTGGGTGACAATGACAATAGATTACAATTTTTTTATTCTTATATAGCCTTTGACTATTTTACATGATGGCCCGATGGAAGAAAGTTACTTTTTCCAGACCTGGCCACAACTCCGTTGGGTGTCAGGAAAATTCTACCATCATTTTTAACAGAGGCATCTGTGGTTTGTGCGAGATACATATATATATATATATAGAGAGAGAGAGAGAGAGAGTGTTTGTGCCTTCCTGTTCGACCAGGCTTTTCTCTTTCCTTTGCGAGTTTTGATGTTTTATTAATACCTCTGAGAGTTCTTGTAATGCGAGCATCTGAACAGTCCTTTGTGGGAAACCTGCCCAAAGTAACCAATAAAATATGAAGTTTTTATCTTCTTGCTGTCATCTTTAGCTTTAATCATATTTCATTTTGTTCTCGGATTCTGACCTACGCTATTTAGAGAGTCAGCCAGGCTCTTGAGCTGAGCTTCTCTCCCCATTTATATTTCTCTTGGTACTGTAAGATTCCAAGAATGTTGTACTTTAGGGAGGGGGGAAACCCTTATCTGCACGTACGTGACGGAATGCATAGATAAGCAGAGTGGTCAATGGGAATCTTGAGCGAGATGGAGTGTGCTCTGGATTATATATCTAAGATTTTGGTTAAACTGGAGAAGCTAGATCCTGACGTACATCGAACAAAAGGTTATGGTCCATTGACAGTGCAAGGCAGAAAGGCCAAATAAGGCCTGGCATTAGCATCCTCAGGCAGCTGTGCTGATACTTGCCCCCTCAATCCTGCTGTCCTGATCCCCCTGCACCAGGAAGGGTTGAGTGCCATTTTAACCTCCTGCAGTGGCCACAATGTAGCTAGGGTGGCCACTTATGAATCATGGGGGGGATTCATTGCCCCCTCCCCCCCCCCAGAATGAGGACAGCAATTTGCTTAAAAGACACACATGCTATTTTATATGCATATATGCAAATTTAGAAATATTTATTTATTTATTTATTACATTTCTGAACCCACCCCACCCTCTCCTGTGCTGCCTCACAGGCAGCGCAGATAGGCCCTCCACTCTGCATTCATAAGAGTAGTGCAGAGCAGCGAAAACAGGGTGTTCCCAGGGGTGGGCCGGGGCCGGGAGGTTGGAAATGCTGGTATGACACATCCTATGTGTCATCCGGCCACCGCTTCCCGCACTCGGAGGTCCTGCAGCTAGACAGCTGAATCGGCTGTCTAGCTGCCAAATCAGGGCTGGGGGAGTGAAGAGGAGATCCACTCCTCACCACTCCTCCCGCCCTGCACTGGATAGGCGGTCGCCCCTGGGGTCAGAGGCGACTGTCGATCCAAATAGGGTCGCTCCCTCCAATGCCTGGGAAAATAAAAAGGTTTTCACCTGGTGCCAGAAAGAGCACAACATAGGTGCCAGGCAAGCTCTGGGAAGCTCATTCCACAACCAGGGTGCCACAGCAGAAAAGGCCCTCTTCTTCGTAGCCACCCACCTCACTTCCTTTGGCATGGGTTCCCAGAGAACGACTGCTAAAGATCATCTTAGGGCTCAGGCAGGTACCTATGGGAGGAGATGATCTTTATTGAAATACAGTACATCTCACCATAGTGGGGAAGACTGTGACCAGGTAACCTGCCTGTTCAGTCTAACTACTGATGGACAACAGTTGTTATAGTTCTTTAGTTTAAAAACGGAATTGGGCTGGATAGAGGATGGTGCTCTGTAAAAGAGGACACATGGCCACCCTAAGTAGCATTGCTCCGACCTCCACAGCACTGTGGGAAATTTACACCAGGGGCCCTGATCTTTGTCTGGATCCTGGCTGGGGAGGGGATAAACCTCCCCTCTCCATACGCTGCAGTCCCAATGGGAACCAAGACCAGCTGCACCTGTAGTTAATTAAAGAAAAACCTAAGATGTAGCTGCATGCTACATATTTAGCAGCAGATTGACCCTGTGTGTACACAGTTAATGGCAGCCCACGAAGCTAGGACCCGCTTAGGGAGGCAGATTCTCTGACATTGTGGTCTTGAACGTAGCTAAATAATTGTTGGAATTCTTCTCCAGAAGACTTCCAAGCAAAGGAATTATTCCTTAGTATTCTAATCATTCCTAAGAATGCCTCATATTTTGTTAGCTCCATAAGAGCTGTTAATGAAATGCACCCCCATCCTGTTGACTGAATCGACAATACTGCTGTACTAAAATGTTCCATAGAGACATTTTTGATCAATGGCATGGGAGGGGGTGGATTTTATCCAGAAACTGAAACCTTGTTTATACATTTTATTTCCATACAGAGACCTTTTATTCCATAGTACAGGCCCTCATTATTTTTGTTGGTTCTAATCAGATGACTTATTTAAAGAAGAAGCAGAAGAAAGAATAGCCCACAGAGCCTTAATTGCATGGGCTCAGCCCACACTTTGGATGATTCTTACATTCCTTTTTATGAACAAGAAGATTCATTCTCTTGCACAAAAACACCACAACTGTAAACTAATGTAAGATGTTTTACATTATATTTACATGTATAACTCTGTTTTGGCTTCAGTATTACAAAAGAAGCCTTAGAATTAAAATATAAGCATAACTGTTCTTTATCTTACACATGCTTCTTTGTACACAGTTATCAGTATTTGCAGACATGTGTAAAACTTGTCTATTTCCACAGCTATATATACCTTCCCTGATGGCATTGCATTTTGGGACACTCATCTTGCAAAATTCCATTATGGAATTCAAGGCAGCATATACAGGGTTCCTGTCAATGTCCCAATCAGGTATTGACCTCCAATAGGGGTGGGGGAGAAATGCTTTCAGTTCACATTTTAATGCGAGTTAAACTCACTTCGCACTTTTGAACCTCGACGCAAACCAAAACTCAGTTCTTCTCCAAAATTCACCCTTTTCTGAAGTTTGCACTGGAGTCCTCCAATCAAAAAATGTGTCCAGAAATGTATATTAGAAAAAATAATGCGTAGAGAAAATATACAATATATTTGGGAAATTGCTTGCAAAAACTGCACATTAGGCAAAAATGCATATAAAATGCATGTATTGGGAAACATATGCACAAAAATGCTTATATACTGTATTTTCAAGAAAACTTTTTAAAGAATTCTCAATGTTCAGGACGAACTGAACATAAGCTTGCAGAAATTCTAAAGTTAGGGATGAATCAAAAGTAAATTTGGACAAGTGACCTCCAGTGAGTGAGGGCCAGGCACAGGCTACTCTAGAACAATCAGAAAGCTAGACACAAAAAGGAAAACAGGCTATGGAAGGACAAGACTGTCCAGTGGTGGTGACCTGCAAGGTGTGTGCCATGTTTGTTTTCTTGCCTGAGAACAACATGGCCTACACGTACAACAAGTACAAATTGATCACACTGCTGGAAGAAAAAGTAAGAGGACTGGAGCAGCGAGTGTTGACCCTCCAGGGAATAAGAGAACACGAAGAGTTCTTGGACAGAATGGTGGAACTACAGCAGCAAAGCAAAGTACAGGAGGTAGAAGAGCAACAGCAAGCTGAGGCAGAAGAGGGAAATGCTGAGGTGAGGAGAAATGAAGTAGAGGATACTCCTTGGAAATGGGTGACAGGAGCAGAAGAACTAGACGCCACTCTGCACCAGTGGAGGCAGTGGAACTAGGGAACTGTTTCCAAGTACTTGAGGATGAGACTGGAAGACAGCCTGCAGAGGAAGAATCACAGGGGAACCTGCATGAGAGCGAGCAAGAGGCTGAAGGTCAGTCAAGCAGAGGTGATGAAACCAAGGCCTACAACAAGAAGAGAAGAGTAGTAGTAGTAGAAGTCTCCTTGCTGCATGGGATCGAAACCCAAGTATGTCGCGAAGACACGTGGACTCACCAGGTATGCTGTCTCCCAGGAGGATGGATTAGAGACGTGACTGAAAGGTTGCCTGCACTCATAAAGCCCACTGACAGGTATCCCTTTCTTCTCATCCATGTGGGAACAAATGATACCGCCAAACAGAGCTATAAAGAAATCACATCAGACTTTGAAGGAAACTCAAGAATTTTGAGGCCCAGATAGTTTTCTCGTCCATCCTTCCAGTAGTCAGAAGAGGGATAGAAAGGGAAAGAAAAATACTCCAGGTGAATGACTGGCTATGAAGGTGGTGCCGACGAGAGAGATTTGGATTCTGGAACTACGGGCTATACTTCCTGGAAGATGGACTGTTGGCAAGGGACGGTTTGCACTTCACAAAGGCTGAGAAGGATGTGTTTGGCCACAGCATGAAGAACTTTATCAGGAGGGCTTTAAACTGAATCCTACGGGGAAGGGAGATGTAATGTTGGGGTTAATAATAGACAAAGGCTCATGCACCACAATGGAGAAAACAGCTCTAATAGTGCCCAATAATACTCACAAACATGTAGGAAGAAAGCCAGACCATGAAGCACATGGTCTTCATTGTCTATATACTAATGCTCAGAGTATGGGAAACAAACAGAACGAACTTGAACTCTTAATACAAGAGGGAAATCATGACTTGATAGGTGTAACTGAGACTTGGTGGGATGACTCTTATGACTGGAATACAGCAATTGAAGGATATAACTTGTTCAAAAAGAGCAGGAGGAACAGAAAGGGAGGTGGGGTTGCACTGTATGTGAAAAATACATATCTCTGCACAGAAATACAGGAGATGAGCTTGGTAGCCCCATCGAGAGCATCTGGATCAAAATAAATGGAGCAAAGAATAAAAGGAACATGGTGGTCAGAGAGTCTACTACCGGCCACCCAATCAAGGAGAATACAAGGATGAAATGTTTGAAAAGCAAGTAGCCAATGTTTCAAGGAAGCATGATGTAGTAGTAATGGGGGACTTCAATTTCCCCCATATTTGTTGGGAGACAAATTCTGCAAAACGTGGCCCCTCCAGGAAATTCCTGACTTGTGTTGCTGATAACTTCATCCTACAGAAAGTAGAGGTAGGAACTAGAGGATTGGCTATCCTTGACTTGATCCTAACCAACAGAGATGACTTAGTGGATAAAGTAGCAGTTACAGGAACTCTGGGGGAAAGCGACCATGTTATACTTGAGTTCTTGGTTCTAAAGGAAGCAAAAGCTGAGTGTAGCCAAACGCGTACCCTGGATTTTAGGAAAGCTGATTTTAATAAACTCAGAACAATAAACTCAGAACTCAGAAGCAAGGTCTCATGGCAAGCGACTCTAACGAGAAAAGGAGTCCAAGATGGGTGGGAGTTTTTAAAACAGGAAATTCTCAAGGCACAATTACAAACCATTCCAACAAGAAAAAAAGGTGGAAGACAACAGAAGAAGCCAGTGTGGCTTCACAGAAAACTTAGGGATGATCTGAAAACAAAAAAGGACACATATAGGAAGTGGAAAGAAGGCCAAGTAACAAAGGAAGAGTACAGGCAGGTAGCACAGAATTGCAGGGATGACGTCAGGAAGGCTAAAGCTGAGAATGAGCTGAGGTTAGCAAGGGATGCTAAAAGCAACAAAAAAGCTTTCTTCAGCTACGTGCATAGTAAAAGACAGAGGAAAGAAATGGTGGTTCAGCTATTAAATAAGGATGGCAAAACAATAACAGATGACAAAGAAAAGGCAGAGGTGCTCAATTCCTACTTTGGCTCAGTCTTCTCCCAAAAGAGGGTCTATGACCTCCCTGGCAAAGGCAAAGTACAGGCTGAAGGGGCAGGATTGCAGCTTGAGATCGATAGGCATATGGTCAAGGAACACCTAATTACTTTGAATGAGTTCAAATCTCCAGGGCCAGATGAACTGCATCCTAGAGTAATGAAGGAACTGGCAGAAGAACTCTCAGAGCCACTGTCTATTATCTTTGAGAAATCATGGAGGACGGGTGAAGTGCCAGATGACTGGAGGAGGGCTAATGCTGTCCCTACCTTCAAAAAGGGTAAAAAGGAGGAACCTGGGAACTACAGACCAGTCAGTCTGACATCAATCCCTGGGAAAATTCTGGAGCAGATGATAAAGCACCTTGAAAACAATGCAGTGATTACTCAAAGCCATCATGGATTTGTCAAGAACAAATCCTGCCAGACAAATCTGATCTCATTTTTTGATCAAGTAACCTCCCTTGTGGACTGTGGGAATGCTGTGGACATAATTTACCTTGACTTCAGCAAAGCTTTCAACAAAGTGACCCATGATATCCTAATGACCAAACTAGCTCAAAGTGGGCTAGATGAAACAACGATCAGGTGGATCCACAGTTGGCTACAGAACTGGACTCAAAGAGTGCTTATCAATGGGATCTTCTCCAACTGGGGAGAGGTAACGAGCGGGGTACCGCAGGGCTCAGTCTTGGGCCCAGTGCTCTTCAACATTTGTATTAATGACATGGAGGAGGAGGTGCAGGGAACCCTTATCACATTTGCAGATGACACAAAATTGGGCAGGATAGCTAATACTTTGGAAGACAGAAACAAAATTCAAAGTGATCTGGATAGACTGGAGCGCTGGGGAGAAAACAACAGAATGACATTTAATAGGGATAAATGCCAAGTTCTGCACCTAGGAAAAAGAAACCAAATGCACAGTTATAAGATGGGGGATATGTGGCTCAACAAGTGAGAAGGATCTTGGAATTGTTGTCTATCACAAGCCGAATATGAACCAACAATGCGATGTGGCTGCAAAAAAGGCCAATGCTATTTTGGACTGCATTAATAGAAGTATAGCTTCCAAATCCCAGGAAGTACAAGTTCCCCTCTACTCAGCACTGGTTAGGCCTCATCTGGAGTACTGTATCCAGTTCTGGGCACCGCACTTGAAGAAGGATGCAGACAAACTGGAGAGGGTTCAGAGGACGGCAGTAAAGATGATCAGGGGACTGGAAACAAAGTCCTATGAAAAGAGACTGAAAGAACTGGGCATGTTTAGCCTTGAGAAGACTGAGGGGAGATATGATAGCGCCCTTCAAGTACTTGAAAGGTTGTCACAGAGAGGAAGGCCAGGATCTCTTCTCGATCATCCCAGAGTGCAGGATACGGAATCATGGGGTCAAGTTACAGGAAGCCAGATTCTGGCTGAACATCAGGAGAAACGTCCTGACTGTTAGAGCAGTGCGACAATGGAGCCAATTACCTAGGGAGGTGGTGGGCTCTCCCACTTTGGCGGCATTCAAGATGAGGCTGTACAGCCATCTGTCAGGGATGCTCTGACTTGGATTCCTGCACTGAGCAGGGGGTTGGACTCGATGGTCTTGTAGGCCACTTCCAACCTTATTATTCTATGATTCTATCTAAGGCAGCTTCCTATGTTCCTCATATTGTCATATTGCCAATGGTTCTTGCTATGTCAGAACTGAGAGGGGATCCCACATCCAATGCAAGGGACTGTGATGGTCTTATGAACCCTGCTGCAGCCCCTCAGCTCGTGGAACCAATTCGTTAGAAGTTTCTGAAATCATGCATACAAATCGCCTGATTGGACCCTGCTGAAGCCCCCTCCTCCTTGCACTCCTCCATTCTATATAAATGTAGATTACCTCTCACAGGTGCTGAAAGGTAATTTAATTCCAGCTACATTATCTGAATGTTCTCTTATATGTTATGAAAGCCCAGGGCCGCAACAAGACATGATCTCTAATAAAAATAATCCCCTGTGGTGCAACAGTCCATCACAAGTTTCTCTCAGGTGCCCGGCTGCCATCCTTTTTATACACCACAGAACATTATCGCAGCCTGAAGGATTGGGGAGGGGAGTCTGCAAAGCTGAACGATGCCCTCAGTGTTTTGGATCTGGATTTCATTTTTAACAGAAGATTATTCTTTAAGCTGAGGGTTTCAGGCACCACATCACAGAACTTCAAGGGCTGAAATGCCTTCTATCACATTCTATGCAATTGAGAAATAAGATGTTAAGCATGGAAAATAAACTGCACAGAAAGCCATAAACACAGACAATACTCATCATATTCCTTTCTATTTCCTCTTATCCCCCCAAATCATAGCTAGCTGTCTTGGACCCGCAGAAAAAAATGCAAAAGCTACAATAGGGTAATACTTTTATTAAGACCAAAGCAAAAGTCACAAAACAGTAAGCTTCTTCATAACATTTATTTTTTTTTAGGCTGTATGTTAAAAAAATGGAGGTGGGGGTGGAGATGGCTGGCCTTACCCCCCATGACCGCCCCCACATCTTCCCGCTCTCTATTTCCTCAGTATTCATCTTCAGCTTCTTCCTTCACCCCAGATGAGTAGGGATGCAAAGGTGTCATAATGCCATTTTTATATTTTTCATCCCAACTCTCCTGTCAAGTTTGGCTCAAAGTTCCCAGGGGAGCCAATCTGAAGCCGTTGTACTTAGTAGAAAGATGAGGCAGAGTCCAGTCCAGCTATGCAGAAAGGCCAGAACCCTGGACAGATCTATGCTGGCTGGACCTCACTGAGGAGGAGCTGTTGTCTCAGCCATATGCAGAGGCCATATGAAGGCTGGAAAGATTTGGATATGTTGTTAATTGTGCCCCCTTCGAGGAGCTTCCTACTTCTTAAAGGGCCACCGTCAGATTCTGCAGCCTCTGGCTCCTACAGCATGGAGGTGGTGAGAAATGCCTCAAAGGGGTGCCCTCTGAGTCTGGTAAAGTCATGTCATGTAGTGTGGAAGGTCCTGGAATGGCAGATGATTGGTAACTGGTCTGTTGGGTTGGGTGTTGTAAATGTTGGTGTGTTGTTATAGTTATTTAATTAATGTCTACACCACCCAGTAGCTGAAGCTCTCTGGGCAGTTCACAAGAATTAAAACCACAAAGTACAGCATAAAACAATATCAAATATGAAAGCTTAAAACCACAACGTAACAATACAACCAGAATAAAACCTACAGCAATGCAGAGATTTAAAATACAGATTTATTTGTATTTATATGTGTTCTAATATATTCGTTTTATTATTCTATTAACTACAATTTATTTATTTTTTTTACGATTGTTAGCTGCCTTGAACACCATTTTCCTGATGGAAAGGGAGGATGTAAATTGAATAAATAAATACAAATTAATTAAAATAACTGGATGAAGCCTCTTCCCCCTGCGTCCACCTCTGAGTTAGAGGGGGGACTGAAGCCAGAGAATGACACCAACAACCTCTTTCGTCTGCCCCTCACCTCATCCCCTCATCCTTCACCCTCAGAGGTTTGGTTGCTGGTACACAAGAGATAGCCTTCTCTATGGTGGTGGCCAGACTTAGAATTCTTTATCATGGGCAATGCTTTTTGTCTGTCCTTGATGACTTTTCATTTCCAGGCTAAAATTATTTTATTTCAGTGAGTCTTTGAGCTCAGCTGAATTTCTGTTTTTGATATCAATGCCCAGAGCGGTAGCCATGCTAGTTTGCTGCAGCAAAAACAGCAACAAGTCTTGAAGCACCTTGAAGACTAACAAGTTTATTGTGTGACATAAGCTGTCATGCAGAGTCTACTTCATCAGAGGCATCTCATAAGGTGGATTCTAGTCTATGAATGCTTATGTTATAATAAATCTGTTAGCCTTTCAGCTTCAAAGTGTAAGGCGCTGCCAGACTCCTTGTTGTTTTTGATAAGATCACCTAGTTTTTTAAAATGTTGCTATCTTAGTTTATTCTATGTACTTAATGTATTATGTTGTTTTATTTTCCTAGTTATAATGCTCCTTGGGTAGGAATATCATGAGGAATAAAATAGGGGCGTTCACAAAAGTGAGTAACCCTGTTTGATTCCTCATGGGTAGGGTCAAGGTAAACAGCTCAGCCTGACCCATGAGTAGCTCCTCCTCCCGTCCCTACACACACACTGCAGCTACCCCCTTTCCCCTGCCCATCGTAGATCCCACCAACCTTACCTGGGACAGTCAAAGCAGAGGTAGCAGTGGAAGTGGTGGATGCAATGGTGCAGATTCTGGAGCATCAATTCCCTGTTTGGCAGGAAATGAGGCTCATAGGAACATCAGAAGCTGCCTTGAGAATAAAACTGCCAAAATCATGCTGCCCCTATGCAAATCTATGGTGTGGCCACACTTGGAATACTGTGTACACTTCTGGTCACCACACCTAAAAAAAAGATATTGTAGAGCTGGAAAAAGTGCAGAAAAGGGCAACTAAAATGCTCAGAGGAGCATCTCCCCTACGAGGGGAGGTTACAACAGCTGGGATTGTTTAGCTTGGAAAAAAGGAGGGTAAGGGGAGGCATGATAGAGGTCTACAAATTTATGCATGGTGTGGAGAATGTGGGTAGGGAGACATTTTTCTCCCTTTCTCAAAATATTAGAACCTGGGTCATCCTATGAAGCTGATTGGCGGGAGATTCAGGGCAGATAAAGGAAGGGCTTCTTCACACAGCGTATAGTTAAACTATGGAATTGGCTACCACAGGATGCAGCGATGGCCACCCGTTTGGATGGCTTTAAAAGGGGGTTGGACAAATACATGGAGGAGAAGGCTATCGATGGCTACTAGTCCTGATGGCTATGTGCTACCTCCAGTACCAGAGGCCGTGAGCCTGTGTACACCGGTTGCTGGGGAACGTGGGTGGGAGGGTGCTGTTGCTCTCATGCCCTGCTTGTGGGTTCCTGGTCGGCAGCTGGCTGGCCACTGTGTGAACAGAATGCTGGACCAGATGGACCCTGGGTCTGATCCAGGGCGGCTCTTCTGATGTTCTTATGCCTTATTCTGAGTCAGGCTGTTGGTCCGTCTAGCCCAGTATTGACTGTCAACGGCTCTCCGGGGTTCCAGGCAGGAGTTTTTTCTGCCCTCCCTGGAGATGCCAGGGATCGAACCTGGGGCCTTCTGCATACAAACAGGTGCTCTACGACAGAGCCACAGTCCCATGGGCCAAATTTGACCCACCAGGCCGACCTGTGTAGTCCACAGGGCTGAACCCGTTCCATCAGAAGGGAGAGGGGTTTGGAGAGCAACTGAGTTGAATCTCAGGGAAGGTGGTCATTCATTCATTCATTCATTCATTCTTACATTTCTATTCCGGCCCATACCTGAGGATCTCTGGGCAGTTTACAAAGATTAAAAACATTAAATATTAAATTACAGTAAAAATATTAAAACACAGTGTAAAAGTTTTAAAACCATTTACATAAAGTACACAACAAACAGTATACACCAAGACAACATAGAACAGTGAGCCTGTGTACACCAGGTGCTGGGGAACATGGGTGGGAGGGTGCTGTTGTGCTCATGCCCTGCTTGTGGGTTCCTGGTCGACAGCTGGTTGTCCCTGTGTGAACAGAATGCTGGACTACATGGACCCTTGGTCTGCCCCAGCTGAGCTCTTCTTATGTTCTTATGTTCTTATCTAAAAGAGGGATGGATGGACTTACTGGAGTCTGTGCTCGGTGGGCACTTGAGCGAGTCAGGCTGCACAAGCCCTTGGGGCCTGTCTGGGAGTGCACTGCAGCTGCCTGCTCCTCCATGCACGTCGCCATCTTTTACGCAAGGTGGGGCTCTATATTCTGTATATTTACCCGTAAAGGGCCATTTCTAGAATGTTAGAGGCCTTCGCAACTGCTGTTGTGTGCAATGGTAAATATATGAAAATATAGAGCCCGATGGCGACTTGAAAGGAGGATGGGTGGCTGCTGGGTGTGAGTGGGTCCAGTAAGTCCCAGCTGCTCGCACGGCTCAGAGGGCAGCGGTAAAAGCTTTCTAGGTGGATTGTGTGGGGGAAAGCGTTGGGGCAGAAAGCGTTGGGGGGAGTCCGATAGACCCCTGGACCAAGTTGGGCACTCGCACCATCCCTAATCTAAAAATAACATTGAGCAATCAGCCATAAGTTGTGATGGAGCAGGAACCTGCAGGAAAAGCAGCAGAGGAGTAAAGCTGGCTGTGCAGAGCCTGCATAGAGCACCCTCCTGACATCACGGATGATGTCCGCTGACATCATCCAGCCCATGGCGGGGGGAGAGTCCATGGGCAATCTGGCCCCCAGACCCTTAATGGTTCCCTGCTTGTGCTGTATGGGGAAGGGCACTGAGACTATATGTCCCCCATGTAGGGAAAGGCTCATTTTGAACTGTTGGTAACACATTAGAAGACAATGGGTTTCCCCCGCTCCATAGCCTATCTTTAACCAAAAGAACAAATAAACGTATTTGTTTATTTATAGCTGCATGGCAGGCTATTGCAGATTCAATACAGTGTGTGTGCAGTAGGCAGAGAAGAGTCTCCAGGAAATGTATAATAGTGAAGGGCTGCATTCACATTTCTGCTTTTATGTCAGAAAGAAACATATACGCAATATAGGCAGCTTAGATGCCAATGGCATTTGGGGCTTCTTTTTTCTGTGTCTCTGCCAGCACTACTTAGAGTACTCCACTCAGTGGTAGAGCCCTGACATCAATATGCTACATATAGGATAGATTTTCCAGAGGTGCCACAAGACTAGGGATGTTGGAGGAATCTGTCTAGGGGGTGGAGCTCACAAGCTTTCATTAGCTCAGCCCCCCTGGACGTCAGCTCATTTCTTCATAAGCTGGGCCAATTCGATCTGCATCAAGTTGGGTCAGTTTGTGGATTTTCCATTTTTAAAAATTTTTCAAAATAGAAATTTGCATACATTTCAGTTGTGAGTTTTGCAACTTTCAGCCATAATTTGCTTGCATTGCAGCTGCAATTTGTGCAAATCATGCAAATTATGGTTGAAATTTGCACAAATTTCTATTTACAAAAAAAAGGGTTCCTGGATTTTGGGGAAAACCCTCGGTCCAGCTCACACATGCTAGCCGAGCCAGAGGTGCTGTGGTAATCCAGCGAGCCCAAAAAAGGCCATATATCCTGGCCACAGACATTCCTACATGAGATGTGTTGCTTTTGCTGCAACAGACTAACATGCCTAGGCCAGCCCTCTGGCCGGCTGTCTGTAAGCAAGAACAGGCCTATCACCTGCCTGTAAGAGGGCAGTATCATGTCCAGGATGGACTGCAGATGCTTGATGCTTTTAACTGGGGCCTCTAGGGCTGTGTCGAATTTGGCACTGGCACTAACATGAATTACATTGCACTCATGTAAGTGACCTCGAATGCCATGGCAATAGCATGAGATGGCATAACAGAATTCCCCAGAAAACCCATCACATCAGCAAACACTATTGGCATTGTGCTAGAGGTTCCTTATGCGAGCGCAGCATAACTTATGTTGGTGCTATTGAGAAATTGTATACTTCCCACAGGTGACAACAAGTGGTGTTCCATCCCTTTCTCTTCTGTGCCTGTCCTGTATGTATGTATGTATGTATTTATTCATTGATTCATTCATCCATCCATCCATTTCATTTCATTTCTATACCACCCAACAGCCGAAGCTCTCTGGGCGGTTCACAAAAATTAAAACCAAAGAGCACACAATAAAACAATATAAAATATATAAAACATTAAAACAACAGTATAACAATACAACCAGAATAAAACCTAGCAGCAATGCAGGGATTTAAAATACAGATTTAAAACAGCAAAGCTCAAGGTCTAGAAAGCTAAAATGCTAAAATGCCTGGGAAAATAAAAAGGTCTTCACCTGGCGCTGGAAGGCATACAATGTAGGTGCCAGGCGAACCTCACTAGGGAGCTCATTCCACAGCAGGGGTGCCACAGCAGAAAAGGCCCTCCTCCTAGTAGCCACCCACCTCACTTCCTTTGGCAGGGGCTCATGGAGAAGGGCCGCTGAAGATGATCTTAAGGTCTGGGCAGGTACATATGGGAGGAGGTGATCCTTCAGATAACCTGTAGTCGATTATTCCTGCATACCACTCTGACTAATGAAATGGGATGTAGTACATGAAAGCTTATGCCATAATAAAGTGTGTTAGTCTTTAACACGCCACAAGAATCTTTGTTGTTATATATGATATACGTATCGGCAAACACATGCTTATCACATTCACACTCTATGTTTCTAGATGTACTCCCTCTGCCTAATGGTAGAGATGGCCCTATGAAGGGCTGTCCAGTCCAAGTCCAGTTGAAAGATAAATAAGTATAAAAAAAAATAAAATAGGGGCCTTGAAGTTGCCCATCCACAGTTATCACGTGGAAAAGGAGACTGACTAGGCGCACAGGTCATGGACCTCCCCACTCTCATGAGAGGCATCATATTTCTATTTAAATTGCAGGGATAGTTTCTAAATTTACATCTAAACGTATATAAACTAGCACACAATTTTTATGTGAATTGGTGTCCTCTTTTGGGGGGTGATGCATGAGTGGCCACCCGTCCTTGGGGGGAAGGGTTACCCCCAATAAAAGCATGCCTGGAACAGCAAGGCCTTGAAGTGGAGAGAAATAACAGCAGGAGGGTGCTGTTTAGAAGGATTAAAATAGGCGGAGTCTAGTGCAATGAAGTTACATGTTTTCTCTTCTGAGAATACTGTTTGGAGAGAATAGCCATGCTACTTGTGATTAAAGGGATGCAAATAAGTTAGGAAACAGAACCCTCTGAGAGGTGAACTCTCCAACTTGTCTATTGTGATATAAATAAATCATGCATAAATTAGAACTTAATTCCTCCTATTTGCATTTTCTAATAAACTGAGGCAGATGTTTCTTGTACACCGTTAGCCATACATTTGGAAACTCAATACAGTTCAAGATGCCTTCTCTCAGGGGTCATAATCTTCACAGAACAACGTCTTCATTTCTGGCTGTTCTCTGGTATGAAAATATAAAGAGGCTCCCCGCCCCCCCGCCCTCCTCTCCACATCAGACTCGGAATGTCAGTCCAAGAACACTGGAGAAATCACTCCAATTGCTTTATTGCCATCAGTTATTTTGACATGCCAAAAAGGAATAAGAACTTGGTATGAATATTCTGTGGAGTGAGCCTCAATCTATTGCACAAAATGCTCTATAGGTAGGCCAGTTCTCACTTCAATATGCTATGACGGGTCATAGTGTGCAAGAACAATTAAGAAAGAGACAGGAAAGGAAGAAATGTTATTATGATTGAGGGAGCACCATTTTGCCACCATTAAAAGTGGGAGAAAATATTACTATTCAAAAAGAGGGAGTGTGGCAACTGCAAAAGTAATTGAATGTCATCAAACTCCCAGATCATATCTAGGCTGACCATACGTACCGTTTTAAATGGGACAGTACCATTTTTTTTCATATTTCCCGACCGCCCCGTCATTTTAATATAAATGTGAATTTTGTCCCGTTTTAAATTTTTTGTAAAAAACTGAACACATTTATCAGAAGGCTCTATGCTAATCAATGCGTGCAGTAAAACTACTAGCATGACAAAAGAGGAAGGTCTTTTTACTTTATCCAGTGTGGGCCAGGCTTCTTGAGCTAGCAACAATCAGATGCCGCCCCCTGGCTTGTCTGCAGTGGCAGGGAATTCAAGAGGCGGTCGCTAAGCCCCATTCAGCATTAGGGGTGAACGAAAGTCACTTACCTTTTCTCGCAGCTTTTTCGCGGTGGGGGGGAGCGCTTCGCTGCTCCCCCCGCGAAGTTCAGGCTGGGGGGGGGAGGCTTCCCGCCTCGCCCGGCCGAAATTCAGGCCGGGGGGGGAGGCTTCCCGCCTCGCCCGGCCGAAATTCAGGCCGGGGAGGAGGCTTCCCGCCTCGCCCGGCCGCGAACACGAAAGTAACAAAAAAAAACAAAACACGTCCCCTGATAGGCTACGTGACGATTCACGTAGCCTATCATGGCTAGATCTGGAAAGTCAGCCATGATAGGCTACGTGAATCGTCACGTAGCCTATCACGGGTGACTTTAAAAAAAAAAAATAAAGCGCGTACGCGAATGGCGGCCCCCATAGGGAGCCGCCATTCGCGTTCCTTATTTAGTTGCTGTAGTCTACATCAATGTTTACGTAGACTACGGTGAAAATAAGGGCAACGCAAATAGCGTTGCCCTTATTTTCGCCATAGTCTATGTAAACATTGACGTAGACTACAGCGACCAAATAAGGAAGGGGAATGGCGGCTCCCTATGGGGGCCGCCATTATCCGTTCACACTTTTTTTTTTTTTTAAGTCACCCGTGATAGGCTACGTGACGATTCACGTAGCCTATCACGGCTGACTTTGCAAATCTAGCCGTGATAGGCTACGTGAATCGTCACGTAGCCTATCAGGGGACGTGGTTTTTTTTTTTTCTTTCATTGCAATGGCGGGGGCGGCAGCCGGTCGAAAGAAGGAAGGTAAGTCCCGTCCCGGGGGGGGGGTGCGGGGTGCGGGGGGGTGCGGAGGATTTCTCCCCGAAACTTGTTCGGGGGGCCGAACACGTTGGCGCTCGGCCCCCCGAAGTTTCGGGGAGAAATTCTCCGCCATCCCTATTCAGCATGTGGGAGCCAGGAGGGTGAGTCTTATTGTTGTTTCTACCATCATTCCGCCGATAGAGATTCTTTCTGCCCTACATTCAGTTTGATTTGGACTTTTCAGACTCATATTTTGGTTCAACAGGCTGTAAGCTATTTTTTTATTACAGCAGAACTCTCTGGTGGGACATTACATAGCCCCATCCCGTTTTTGTCATCCCAATATCCCATTTTTGTCTCAAGGAAATATGGTCAGCCTATGTGGCGGAAACCCAGGATGCAAGGTTGTACAGGAGAAACAGAAAGGTTTGCATAGGACTGAAAGCATGCCTGAGGAAAGTCATGACAGGGAGACTGGGAAGGAAGATAGTGGAAGTTTGAATATAGAACAGAATGATTTTAGAAAGATGGAGCTGGAAGAGACACCAATAATTACACCTAGAGGAAGAATGGTGAGAAAACCTCTAAGATATGGATATGGAGAATGAGAGAAAAAAAGGGAGATGTAATGATATGTATTTGTATCTGGTTGTGTTGTGTGGGGGGACTCAGTTGAGTGTTATACTGATTGGTATAAAGGATTCACCTGATACTGTAAGGGGGGAATGTAAGTTTGTATTGTGACTCACTCAGTAAAAGCTGTCTTTGCAACCTCATATTTGGAGTGTTCTGTATATGCAAGAACACCAAACATTACAGGTGGGTAAGAACCACAGGCTGCCCAGTTATCTCCTGTCTGCTCCCATCCTGTTGGGTGCAACATTTCAGTGGCATCCACACTTAGACTTTCGCCATGGGCTCTGTACTGATCTGTGTATGGTTCTGCACCCATGACCTTTACAGATCTACTTGGACTGGAGAAAGGCTAACATTTTCAAAAGAGTTGAATGCAATGTTAGGCGGCAAGCCAGAATGGTGTAATAGGAACAGGGAGAACAGGGCTGGCACTAAACCAAATGGTACCCTAAGCAAGGAAATTCTTTGGCACCTCCTTATTTATTTATTTATTTATTTATTTATTTCTATGCCGCCCAATAGCCGAAGCTCTCTGTTTTATAGTCAGTTTTGAATACTTTAATTGTTTCATTGTCTTTGTAGCCTGTTCCATGTCTTTGACTCACCAATGTGCATTAGAGCTGTGCCAAACATTTATATTCAAGCCATTTGGAGTGGGGTGGAAAAGCAAAAAATACTATATTTTTAAAGACTGCCTCAGCATTCTCAGCCAGCAACTGAGCTGTATGTGAGATGATATGTTTAGGGAGCGTGGGACCAGCAAGGGCCAGGAAATGTCAAAGCAGGAGGGAAAGTGTTTCTGCAAATATCCAAATCATAGAATTTTCAAGTTTGAAAGGATTCTGGAGGTCATCTAGTCCCTCCCGCCTCATGCAGGATCGACAATGCAGGATGCAACTACAACATCCCTGAGAGGTGCTGTCCAGCCTCTGCTTAAATACCTCCAGCAAAGGAAAGCCCTTTCTCATCAAGCAGCTTGTAGCAATAGGAAGTTTCATCTTCTCCTATCGTTTGAGTACCAGTCTGCAGCCACAGAAAGCTGGAAAAACATGAGCATTCACAGTATAGACAATGATGGCTTCTATAGGCATAGCTCCCTTAGAGTTCTGACTGGATCTGACTGAAACCCGGAGTGGACTCACTGCCCCACTGGCATCGGAGCCACCAGCCTCCACTACCTTCAACTCCCTGGGGAAAATACACATGCACACACAGAATGAGAGAGAGAGAGAGAGAGAGAGAGAGAGAGAGAGAGATTTATCTGCCTCTAGCCTAAGAGATAGGAAGGCAACAGCCCTGCTTTGCTTGCTTGCTTGCTTGCTTGCTTGCTTATTTTTTTATTTATTTATTTAT
Source organism: Heloderma suspectum (assembly GCF_057233095.1). Classification (NCBI taxonomy): domain Eukaryota; kingdom Metazoa; phylum Chordata; class Lepidosauria; order Squamata; family Helodermatidae; genus Heloderma; species Heloderma suspectum. The sequence continues at coordinate 29,005,400 of NC_139460.1, read as the reverse complement.
CAATCACCCATCTGGCTGGTCACCCAGCCACTCTGGGCGATGTACAGAATATATAATAAAACAGTTTAAAACAATAAAATTCCATAGTAAAAACATCATTTTTCTAAAAATACGCTAACCCACCCCAAATGCCTGCCTGAACAACCACGTTCTTAATGCGCGGCAGAAGATCATTAAAGAGGGGGCATAGCAGGGTTCCCTAGGGAGGAAGTTCCACAGAGTGGGGGCCACCACAGAGAAGGCCCTCTCCCTTGTCCCCACCAGTCTAGCTGTCCTGGCTGATGGGACGGAGAGAAGGCCATCCAAGATTGCCAAGACTGGCTCCTTCCAACCCGCACCATGCAAACTATTGATCGGTTAACTACATCTGAAGAAATCCTCTTTACCATGCAGCTGTCGGCATAAGATAAGAAGGCTCCCTGCTTCTTGGACCAGAGAGGGAGGGAGTCTTGAGAAGAGATGGAGGATGGAAGTGGAGAAGCAGCAGTGGAAAGAAGCTGCAAGAAACCAGAGCAAGCTGAAAAGGAGCTACGGCCATCCCTTTCACTTTGCCTTCGTTGTTTTGCTTCCACCTGACTGACGTTGGTTTTGCCCTTGGATGTTTGCAAGAACAGCCCACTTTCCCTCCTGTTTTAACATTTCCTGCCACTCGCTGGTCCCACGCTCCCTCAACATATAATCTCACATGCAGCTCAGTTGCTCTGTGGTCGAGAGAATGACTGAGACCATCAGGCCCCTCTCCAAGGCTATTTTCCAGGGTAAACAAAATAGCAACTTGTAAAGATTACTGATGAACTCTGTCTTCCTCTGGAGACAGTGTATTATCTCAGAGCCAGGCTGTTAGTGTCACCACCTCCCCCTTAACATCACCCCCCCCATGAATTTCCAGGCCAGCCAAGCAGAGCCCCCCTCGCCCCGGTAACAGTACACAAGCTTCTTTGTGCCTGCCGAACACATGGGGAATATCCTTGATTGGAACTGTTTGTTTATTTATTCAGAGCATTTTTATCCTGCCTTCCCTTCAGCCAAAATTCTTTGAAAGCTAAGAAATAAGACAGTCCCTGCCCACCAGCTTGAAATCTAAAAGACATGACACAGAAGGAAAGGGGACTGGGAGGGAGGAGGGGAAAAAAAGTAAATTCGGGCACTAGATTCTTAGTTGCAGAACTGTTGATGGAGACTATTCTCTCTAGAACTGTGAAACCTGCCTCAGAGGGCTGCCAGATTCCAACTAGCAGAGGGTTTCTGTGCCTTTCACACCTGTGTGGCTTTGTCCAGCATTGCAGCATTGTGATGTAAGGTGCACCTATCGCAGCCAACCAGAGGAGCAGGCCTTAGAGCACATCAGACGCTTGTCCATCTCACCTAGTATCTCTAATAGGCAGCAGCTCCCCAGCTTTTCAGGTAGGGAGAGGTCTGTTCCATAACCTGCTATGTGAGCCTTTCAACTGCTGGGGCCAAGGATACAAAGCACATGCTCTATCCCTGAGCTATGGGTACCGGCGGTCTTATTGCTTCCTGCAATGTGACCTTGCCCGGGTTCTGAAGCAGGCACTCCGTCCCAACCAACATTCTACACTCTCTTTTGACAGTGTTGGCTGTGCAATTAAATTTTGTTTGGGAGGATTGGATGGTTGGGTTTTGTTCAGGTTCAGGTTCTGCCTAGTCACTGTTTTCAGGTGTGTATAGAAAGAATTTTAGGTCTTGTTCACTCTGCCATCATTTCTCATGTTGATGGTAGCAGTCATCTCCAACTTGGTCTTCCTGATCTTCTCTACATGCTCTCATTGTGATCATGTTAGCCCTGTTCTCTACATGTTGATCTAAAATAAGTGGTGCTCGGTGCAGGAGGAAGATTCACCAGATATAGGGTTAATTCACTTAAAAACTGACAGAGAGAATAATAACATATGCTAACCAGATCCACTGTCTCCATTGGGTTCCTCCAGTTCCCCTACATATAACAAATCCCAGTCCCTCCAAAATTCTGGATGTTGTGAGAAGCTATGAATATTCTTAAATCTACATTGCCACAGAATTCTCCTTTCAACAAGAGCTTTTCTATATAAGACATTTATTATGCCCTTGTCATTCCTTACTCATGGTTGTTTATGGGTTCTTTAGAAGATGGTGTGACCCTGCAGTTTTGCTTTTTTTTTTTTAAGAGCACTTTCCCAGGTTTTTTTTAGAGTAGGGAAAATAGTATTATTTGTGAAAGCGGAAGGAAACATATTTTCCTATTTGTGTAATTGCCCAATTCCACTATAGCACAGTGCCACCTAAAGGTAATGTAGCAGAAAAGCAAGAAAGGAAAAGCTCTTTGTCTAGAGTTCAGATCTCAGTTCTATGACGAAACCTAAACTAGATATAATGGATTAACAGCCTTGTGTAGAAAAGCTCCAAGTTATCCCTCTGCACAGTGCAATCCTATGCATGTCTACTCAGAAGTAAGTCACACTGAGTTCAATGGGAGTTAGTCCAGGGTAAATGTGTACAGGACCGAAACAGCAATGTCCTGTACAAATTTATCCTAGCAGTTAACAACGTTTCTCAGTTAATCTATAGAACTCTTCACACATTACAATGATCGCATGTAGAAGGGCATATAGGATCATGCCCACTGACCTTGCTCCTGCCTCCTATATTCATTCAGCATATGGTGAGTTTGAGGAAGCTGGAAATCCTTGGGAATATAAGACTAGAAGGAAAATGAAAGTAATAACAGAAAGTGGTGATACACCAAATCTGTATGCAGCTGTCCAAAGTCACTCTCTCTGACCTTTTTAGTGAGTTTCTTATTTCCAGCTCCAAATTGAATTTAGCAGAGTGAGTGCAACTGAGTAGAAGTTGCCTGCCACCCAAGGCTGGCTTTGGTATTATTGATGCATATCATAGCCCAGCAGGTCTACAGAGACTACAGCTTGCAGTGTGGGTCAGGCCCTCCTCTCCACACCCGAAGAGTCATCTAGGAAGGGGGAACCTGATCCGTGCCATGCATACTGCAGACCGCCTGAAGGCCTTGGATGACCATCTCCTACATGATTGGGTCATAGCAGCCTCCCAGAGGGACAAAACAGACAGTACTTCAAATTAAAGCTGTGTTTAGCAGCTACACCTTTTTCATTTTTGCTCTAGAGTAGGTGCAGTGCACCAAGTCCAGATATTAAGAACCCGCTGTCTCCCATGCTAGAGACCCAGTGTGGATTAGGCCCCCTGAAGCTACTCCAGAGTAAAAATGGGTGTGTGTGTGGGGGGAGAGATGTAGCTGCTATAAAATGTTGGGCCAGTTCACATGACACGACAACTCACTGTGGGTTAATTTACTGACAAGGAGCTGCGGTGCATGCCTGCCACCATCATGAATTTGCAAGCCCCAGGCATCTGAACCCAGGTGGCGGGGGTTATTTGAGGGTTAAACAACCCTTGGATAACCTTAAAACAGACCGTGGATTATATGAGGGTTGTTAATATCTTCAAGTAACTCCCACCACCCAGGTTCACACAACACGACAAGCTGCGGCAAACCCCACCTGGGGCTTACATATTCATAATGGTGAAGGGCATGTGGCATGGCACCCAAGGGGTTAATTAACCCACAGTGGGTTGATGTGTTGTCCCAACCAGGTCGATGTCTGTTTTGTCCCTAAATTTAACCAAATATGAATAAATTACTTAGGCAGTTCGACGGAATTGGATTCTGTCTCAGCATACTCCAGCAGTCGGGTAGGGATGGTGCGGGTGTCCAATTCCGTGTGGGAATCTGGTGGAACCCCCACCCCCATCCACCCTCACCCCCAGGCCATGCTCACTGAGCTGCCTGCACACACCCAGGCAGTGGCGGCGAGCTCCTTGATTGCTGTCACGAAGAAAGCAGGAATTTGCATATATGCAGAATGGAGCTGGAAACCACCCATACAGGCAAGATTACAGGTCTTTGCTTGCCTGTAATCTTGCCAATATGGGCCATTCGCAGCCCCATTTTGTGTATATGCAAAGTGCACATTTTGGAAAATGTGCATGTTGTCATATGCACAAATATATGCATTTCTTCAAATGTGCACATTTGCGTATATACAAAATGGGGCCATGGATGTCCCATATAGGCAAGATTACAGGCAAGCAAATGCCTGTAATCTTGCCTATATGGACACAACTCCATTTCGCATGTATGCAAATATTCGCTTTTTCGTGATCTCCATTTTATTTTTCAAAAAATGGTGAACCCGGAGCTCGGTGAGGCCGCCTGCATGAACGTGAGCAGCTCAGTGAGCAGCAGGGAGCTCAAGCATGGGTCTGGGTGCACATGAGCAGGGGCAGGGGCTGGGTGGGCACCCGGAGAACCTGACCGGGTGGGGGGAGCCCGCCCTTCCCTGTTGTTGTTCAGTCGTTCAGTCGTGTCCGACTCTTCGTGACCCCATGGACCATAGCACGCCAGGCCTTCCTGTCCTGCGCTCTCTCCCGGAGCGTGCTCAAGTTCATATTCATTGCATCCGTGATGCTATCTAGCCATCTCATCCTCTGCCGTCCCCTTCTCCTTTTGCCTTCAGTCTTTCCCAGCATCAGGGTCTTTTCCAGGGAGTTTTCTCTTCGCATTAGGTGGCCAAAATATTGGAGCTTCAGCTTCATTATCTGTCCTTCCAATGAGCACTCAGGGTTGATTTCCTTTAGGATGGACTGATTTGACCTCCTTGCAGTCCAGGGGACTCGTAAGAGTCTTCTCCAGCACCACAGTTCGAAAGCATCAATTCTTCGGCGCTCAGCCTTCCTTACAGTCCAGCTCTCACAGCCATACATTACTACTGGGAAAACCATAGCTTTGATTAGACGGACCTTTGTCGGCAAGGTGATGTCTCTGCTTCTTACTATGCTGTCTAGGTTGGCCATAGCTTTCCTCCCAAGGAGCAAGCGTCTTTTAATTTCATGGCTACAGTCACCATCTGCGGTGATCTTGGAGCCCAAGAAAGTAAAATCTGTCACTGCTTCCATTTCTTCCCCTTCTATATGCCAGGAAGTGATGGGGCCAGATGCCATGATCTTAGTTTTTTTAATGTTGAGTTTCAAACCAGCTTTTGCACTCTCCTCTTTCACCCTCAACAAGAGGCTCTTGAGATCCTCTTCGCTTTCTGCCATTAGGGTGGTATCGTCTGCATATCGGAGGTTGTTGATAATTCTCCCAGCAATCTTAATTCCGACCTCTGATTCATCCAACCCGGCATTTCTCATGATGTACTCTGCATATAAGTTAAATAAGCAGGGTGACAATATGCAGCCTTGTCGTACTCCTTTCCCAATTTTGAACCAATCGGTTGTTCCATGTCTGGTTCTTACTGTTGCTTCTTGACCCTCGTACAGGTTTCTCAGGAGACAGGTAAGGTGGTCTGGTACTCCCATCACTTTAAGAATTTGCCACAGTTTGTTGTGATCCACACAATCAAAGGCTTTAGCGTAGTCAATGAAGCAGAAATAGACGTTTTTCTGGAATTCTCTTGCTTTCTCCATGATGCAGCGAATGTTGGCGATTTGATCTCTAGTTCCTCTGCCTCTTCTAAACCCAGCTTGTACTTCCGGTAGTTCTCGGTTCACATACTGCTGAAGCCTAGCTTGTAGGATTTTGAGCATCACCTTGCTGGCATGTGAAATGAGCGCAATTGTGCGGTAGTTTGAACACTCTTTGGCGCTGCCCTTCTTTGGAATTGGAATGTAAACTGACCTTTTCCAGTCTTGTGGCCACTGTTGAGTGTTCCAGATTTGTTGGCATATTGAATGCAGCACTTTAACAGCATCATCTTTTAGGATTTTAAATAGCTCGGCTGGAATACTGTCATCTCCGCTAGCTTTGTTGTTACTAATGCTTCCTAAGGCCCACTTGACTTCACTCTCGAGGATGTCCGGCTCAAGTTCAGTGACCGCACTATCATGGCTATCAGGGACATTCAGATCTTTCCTGTATAGTTCTTCTGTGTATTCTTGCCACCTCTTCTTAATCTCATCTGCTTCTGTTAGGTCCCTGCCTTCTTTGTCCTTGATCATGCCCGTCTTTGCACAAAACGTTCCCTTGAGATCTCCAATTTTCTTGAAGAGATCTCTAGTCTTTCCCATTCTGTTGTTTTCCTCGATTTCTTTGCATTGTTCATTTAAGAAGGCCTTCTTGTCTCTCCTTGCTATTCTCTGGAACTCTGCATTCAGTTGGGTATATCTTCCCCTTTCTCCCTTGCTTTTTGCTTCCCTTCTTTCGTGAGCTACTTGTAAAGCCTCATCAGACAGCCACTTTGCTTTCTTGCATTTCTTTTTCTTTGGGATGGATTTCGTTGCTGCCTCCTGAACAATGTTACGGACCTCCGTCCATAGTTCCTCAGGCACTCTGTCTATCAGGTCTAATCCCTGAAATCTATTCCTCACCTCCACTGTATATTCATCAGGGATATGATTTAGGTCATACCTGAATGGTTTAGTGGTTTTCCCGACGTTCTTCAATTTAAGCCGAAATTTTGCAAGAAGCAGCTCATGATCTGAGCCACAGTCAGCTCCAGGTCTTGTTTTTACTGACTGTATGGAGCTTCTCCATCTTTGGCTGCAAAGGACATAATCAATCTGATTTCGATATTGACCATCTGGTGATGTCCATGTGTAGAGTCGCCTCTTGTGCTGTTGGAAAAGAATGTTTGCTATGATCAGTGTGTTCTCTTGGCAAAACTCTATTAGCTTTTGTCCTGCTTCATTTTGTACACCAAGGCCATGCCTGCCTGTTATCCCGGTGATTTCTTGACTTCCTACTTTAGCATTCCAATCCCCTATGATGAAGAGGACATCTTTTTTTGGTGTTAGTTCTAGAAGGTGTTGTAGGTCTTCATAGAACCGATCAACCTCAGCTTCTTCGGCCTCAGTGGTTGGGGCATAGACTTGAATTGCTGTGATGTTGAATGGTTTGCCTTAGATTCGTACTGAGATCATTCTATCATTTTTAAGATTGTACCCCTGTACTGCTTTTCCCACCCTTTTATTGACTATGAGTGCTACTCCATTTCTTCTAAGGGATTCTTGCCCACAATAGTAGATATGATAGTCACCTGAATTAAATTCGCCCATGCCTGTCCATTTTAGTTCGCTGATTCCCAAGATGTCGATGTTCAGTCTTGCCATCTCATGTTTGACCACCTCCAGCTTACCTTGATTCATTGATCTGACATTCCAGGTTCCTAAACAATATTGTTCTTTACAGCATCGGATTTTCTTTTCACCACCAGACACATCCACAGCTGAGTGTCCTTTCGGCTTTGGCCCAGCCGCTTCACTCTTTCTGGCGCTACTTGGAAATACCCTCTGCTCTTCCCCAGTAGCATATTGGACACCTTCCGACCTGAGGGGCTCATCTTCCGGCGTCATCTCTTTTAGCCTTGTGATACGTTCCATGGGGTTTTCTTGGCAAGAATACTGGAGTGGGTTGCCATTTCCTTCTCCAGTGGACCACATTTTGTCAGAACTCTCTGCCATGACCTGTCCGTCTTGGGTGGCCCTGCACGGCATAGCTTATGGCTTCATTGAGTTACGCAAGCCCCTTCGCCACAACAAGGCAGTGATCCATGAAGGGGATCATGCCCTTCCCTAGCCCTTCCCTAGTAAGGGTTATATTCTGCATCCTCATTACATGTGTTATATACATTTCATGCCTGGCACTTGTTCCCTATGCTTGGCGCCTTAGCAAAATTTATGTTATTCGTGTTTTGCACTCCTACTCTCAAGATGGGTGTGAAAGATGGTTGGACTCACCCCAACAACCCTGCAAGGTAGGACAGGCCCAGCTCAGCCACAAGTTCTCCCAAGATTACCCAGTAGCTACCCTTCCAGGCCAATAGGCACTGTATTTAGCACTGAAGTTATACAGGACACACCACACCAACTGGAAGTTGGATAGAAGTTTATTAGGGGAAAGGAACAATGAGGGAGGGAAAGGAGAGAGGTGGTAGGTTGTACAGGAAATTACAAGCAAGATTAGAGTACTCAAAAGCCAGAAACACCAATCACCTGGACACCCATTCCCAGGAGCAAAACAATAAAGCTAGCTAGTCTATCCTATATACATACTCAAGTATGGGCCTCTCAGGACAGCCATCAAGCAGCAACACACCCCAGTACCATCAGGGCAAAAGAAGAGACACCCCCCCCCACTGGCCCCCTTTTTATTGCCCAGCCCTAGCAATTCGAGGCAGATTTGAAACACCCTGTCATAGCCCAGTTCCAGGACACTCACTCCACCCTCCAAGGAGGCGGGATCTTCCCACCAGACATGGCTGTTATCACTTTCCCAATTGGCAGGAACAGAGTGTGGCCTTGAGCTGCCGGGCTGAGAAATGACCAAATAACAATCAGCTTCCAGGTGACTACTTTGTATGTGACAACCCGATCAGCCATCATGGCTTCTACTACCCTCATCATGGCTTCTACTACCCTCATTCTTGGCAATGGGTTTTGTTGTTATCGCTTGGATTAGATATTTGGGGGGGGGGGTTCTCCCCATTTGGATTCTTCCTACTTCTTCTCCCATCATAAGGATGTAAGAAGAGCCATGCTGGATCAGACCCTGTTGGGAATGTTGTGACCTTGACTGCAAGTTCCTGGAAGGGGGCAGTGTTGCAGTTAGTTAATTCATGGGAATTTTGACCACAGCTAGCCCTAAGGTCTCTATAGCCTTCAGTGTGGTTTCCTGTGATTTCTTCCTTTTGCCCCTTCCTTCCTTCCCTCCCTACCTCCCCCGACCCTGACCTCCTCCATTCCTGGAAGCACATATGTTTGCTGTCTTGCTCCTGCTGGAACACAAAATGAACTGAACAAACTCTTTTTTTGTACCTGCATTGTATATACAACAATATTTGTAGTAAAACTGTTTTCTTCACTAAAGAATGCTGTGGTCCCTATCTAGTCCAGCATTCTACTCCCACAGTGGCCAACCAGGTGCTTATGAGTGTAATGTCCCTGGGGCGGGGTGATTGGGGGGGCTGAGCTTACCTGCTCAGTTTATCTGCAGTCCCCCCACTAGGCTCTGCTCTCCAGGCAGCACACTTCAGAGCCAGGAAATCTCGCAACAGGAACCTCCGTTATTATATATACGAGAGAAGACTAACTCCCGAGTTGCACACCAAATTGCCTTCTCAGTCCACTTTATTTATCTGATGATGTAGCTTTCTGTCCAATTAAGCTCATGCCATAATAAACTAGAAAGCTTCTAAGGCTCCACAACACACGGGTCTTTTTGCAGCTACTGACAAACATAGTGACTCTTCCGGAATTTATCGACGAGATTTGTCTAGGGGCCTTTGTTAGTTTTGATAAAAGGTTTGCAGCGCATGCCTCTCGAGTTTATTCCAACTGTGACTGCATTTATTTCCATCTGCAAACAAGCGTTTAATGAAATTAATCCAGCTATAGAAGTTGTACGATGCCACCAAAGCCATTTCCTACCCCCTTCCAATCGCTCTCTAGTTTACACAATGAATTACATGCACCCAGACTTTTCAGAATAATTCTCTAAGCCAACAAAAGGCACAGTAGGCTTTTGCCATGTGTATCCAATGTATTTGCAGAATGCAACCAGAGATAATGCAGAGACTCTGCAAAGAGAAATATCCCTTGATCTCCTGAATACAAAGGCTTTGAAGGTATATCAAAGCAAAGAGGTATAAAAAGAGAGGCAGAATCTTGGAAGGAAAAGTTAGTTGGAAAAAGAATTAGGGATAGATTAGTCATGGCTCCCAAATGGCTCTATATTTAAATTTTAAACACAGAATTTTAGAAGGAGCACAGGAAGTTAATACATAGGGAGGTCACTCATAATAGCCCCCAGAGATTATTTATTTATTTATTTATTTATTACATTTCTGTGGTGCCCAATAGCCGAAGCTCTCTGGGCAGTTCACAACAGTTAAAACCATAAAATACAACATGATAAAAGATAATATAAAACTTTTAAATGTTTAAAACCAAAGGAAAAAACAGCAGCAGTTTAAAGATCTAAAAATACAACAAAACTTTTAAAAACAACAAAATCTGAAAGACTAACATGCCTGGTGCTGAAAAGACCACAACATAGGTTCCAGGTGAGCATCTCTGGTGAGGACATTCCACATGACCCAAAAGGCCCATTTTTCACCAAAAGAAGAGGATGCCAAATTGCATAAAATTTGCATATGTTAATTTATATTTATAGATACAAATTTAAAAATAATTATTGTAATTTAAATAAAAAGTACATCTTACCATAGTGCAGAAGATTGTGATCAGGAGACCTGTGTGCCTTGCTCAGTCTGCTGTCCAGTTGCTAACTGTTAAAGGGCAAGAGTTCTTATGGTACATTTTATCTTTAAACTGGAACCGGACAGCACAGGCCTTTAAGCAGAGGACACATTCAAATAGAGATCTGTCTTCTTCTGTAAAAGAGGACCCATAGATCTGGCTCACAAGATCACCGCAGCCCACCATAGCTAATTTAAGCCATGACAATCTGTGGTGCGTGCAGACACTAGGTTGCCTATTCAAGTCCCAGTCACAGCTTGTCGTGTCATCTGAACCTATGTGGTAGGGGTTATTTGAGGGATAAACAACCCACAAATAACCCATTGTCTGTTGTAGGGTTATTTGAGGGTTGTTTAACCCTCAAACAACCCCTGCTGCACGGGTTCGGGTAACACAACAAACCATGGCAACTCCCTGCCAGGATTTGAATATTCAAAATTGCTGTCTGCACAAATCACAATCTACCATGGCTGAAACAAGCCAAGATGGGCTGTGGTGATTATGCGAACTGGACCATAGTTACCCTACCTCAAGCAGTAGCAAGAGAAAAAAAAGAAGAAGAAAACAGTGAAGAAACAAAGGCACTGAAAGCAAATCTAGGTACTGAAAATGAATGTGATCTTAACAATGAAATGGCAGTGGAGGCTGGTGGCTCTGATTTCAGTAGGACTGTGATTCCATTCTGGATTGTAGTCAGAACCAGCCAGAGCTCTAAAGCAGCTATCCAAGGTGCTGAACCCTGTTCCCAAAATGGGTTCATAACCTTGGATAGCTCCTTTAGAGATCTGGCTGGTTCTGACTGAAACCCAAAGTGGAACCACAGCTCCACCACAATCAGAGCCACAGGCCTCCACTGTGAAATGGATATGATTTTAATAGACAAACAATGACACAAATGACATTATTTAAAATGCTACAGAACAACGAAAAGAAAAACAAATTACAGACTCCTATCTTGCCATTCTTGGCAGCCCCACAAAGCAGGCAAACAAAATGCTTCAAGGTTAAGCTTTTTTACATTCCTCATAGCTTTTCTCTTTTTTAAAAAAATTGACCATACCTGCATGTGATCCAGCAAAAGGCACAAAGAAAAGTTGTAAAATCTGTACATACTTACTTTCAGAGAGAAAGCTTGGGCTTCATGGTGCACATTCTTTTTCCAAGCCACTTTTTCCCCTTTTGCAATATAAATGGATCTGTAAAAAGTAGAACAAAAAGATCCTTAAATGGAAGTCAATGGAATTTTGCTATTAAGAAGAATTGACACAACATCTTCATTTTCTTCCTAGCAACCATCTTCTTGCTCATGAACCGGCTTGGCTCTTGTTTTGTTTTTAATGGCCACATTGCATTCTGCTTAGTAAAATGCTTACAGCTTCCCATGAAATCTAAGCAATTTCCTTTTAAAATAGACACTGAAATATACAATTGCTGCAGTGGAAGTGAATGAAAACTGACATCTCGATTAATTCTTTTTGAGGCAGCCAAGCATTTGCTCATTCACCGGAAATGGCCAGAGACAGGCTGTTCATCAACTTGTAAGGACATGACAGTGTCTTGTGGTACAGTAAGATATTACCTTTGATTCTGAGATGAGATAGTTGTGTGGATTGGGATTTCACGGAGCTTTTTTCTGGAGAGGGAAGGTGAGGAGAAAAAGGACAAAACATTTTTAGACTCCTTCCATTGTTTTATCCCTCCAGAAGGGCACCAGATCCCCACCTTCAAACAATGCTGCTCAACAGCTGAGCAAATGGCCTCACAAGTGACCACTAACCCTTATGATAAATCCATCCTAGGGATGAACAAACCAGCCATTTTTGAGCTCACTTAAATTCTCCAAAAATCACCACAAAGCTCATTTTGGCTCATTCCTGTTTTCATTTTTGGCCTGTTTTTCAGCTAATTCAAATTGGGAAAGTGCACGTTTCAAATAGGAAAAGTGCACATTTCTATGCATATTTTTCAGAAGTGCACACTTTTTCCCCATTAACTAAAGTGTGAAAATGCATATTTTTAAAAAATGAGCATTAAAAAAATTTTTTTTTTCAAAATACAATCACAAATTTGGGAATTTGCAAACATTTTGCGGGGAAAAAAGTGTTTCCGTTCGTGTTTCTGTTCGGGATTGTGAACAGGACATGTTCACATGATTTGTGAACAGAAATTAAATTGTCATACATCTCTACCCAATCCATTTCTAACCCACTAGACCATTGCGTTGGGGACAAAGAGAACAAGCAATCATCCAGCAATCATTTAATTGAAACCTAACCAGTCCTTTTAAATGCATAACACCTGAAAGCTCCACTAATGCCTGGTAAAACAACAAAACTACAGGAGCAGCATTTGTAAGCTTCCTTTTGTAGCAGCCATATCGGGGGTCAGACTAAGTAGCCTCATGCAGTCTCATGCTTCATGTTCTTGCTGAGCTCTTTCTCCCTTGAATATATTGTTGTAAGCTGACGAGACACAGGAATTCCTTATCTTGTCAAAGGTCATACAATTGTATATCTTGTTCTCGGCTGTTCTCTTCTGTTCTCTCCTTATCATGGCTACCCTATAACCCAGTTCTTGTATTATAAACAATGGTGCTAGGAGGAGAAATGTTGAGGACTGCAACCCCACACGGGAGGGGGAGGAGGAGCCGTTTCATATGTGTCACAATGTCTATAAAAACAATGTGCTGATGTATTTCAGGGCTTCTGGCTCTTTGGAAATGATTCCAGCCTTAAGCCCGCACATTAAATAAAGAATCTCTTTTTCCTTCACTCCGTGGTCTCTCTGACTCTGGGTTCTGCAACACTTTAAGAAACCTCCCTGCAAATGTATGAGAATTGCTCTTTCTGAAACAACATTTGTCTCCAGACTTACATTAAACTTATATTAATGAACACGTTTTGTACAGTAAAGCAGCCAAGCAGGCACAGAGCATCACTCTTGCCCCAGATCAATGGTTAAGCTCATATCTGCTTTTCCTTCCTGTCTGAGTTCAGCAAGCCAAGGCATGGTGTGTGTGTTTGGAACTACTATATATATAAAAGGAGAATAGCACAATTACCTTGACAGGGGCAAAACAACAGGCTGACACCTGCTTATTTTTTTCCTGAGAAACGTCCCTCTTCCCTTCCATCTAACAAAGATTATCTATACCAAGTAATTTTTTCTCTCTCAGTCCGCAAACCCTGTGCAGGGGGTTACAGTTTCAAAAATAAATGGCTTTGATCAATTGCAATCCCTCTTCCCCTGCCACTGAAGAGAACAGCAACCAACTCAGCAAATTCCAAAAGACTATTAATAGGGATGGGGGGAGAAAACTTGCCACATCATACCTTCCTCATATCTGGCACAGCTTCCCACAGTTTTTGTTTCATGCTAATCTATCTATCTATCTATCTATCTATCTATCTATCTATCTATCTATCTCTACACCATTTCAGAGCTTTAAAACCTTTTAAAATGTGCAACCAGATATAAAATGTGCTGCTCGAGGAAAAAAATGTGCAATTCTAAAAGAACATTTGTGCAATTCAAAATTCAAGTCATGCAAAAGTTGTATTATGTTAGCTGATGGAAAGGTGACTGATTATGTGAAAGGAAAGTGAGTAGTCCAGGCTCTTCTAGAACCCCAGACCCTGATCAATTATATTAATTTCTCCCCCCTCTGCCAAAGACAATCCCCACAGACTCTGTCTGTCTGTCTGTCTGTCTGAAATTATTTCTAGGATAAATTTAAGGATGGAACCCTCTCAAGGTGGCATACAATATGAAAACTACACATAGTGGATGCAATAAAACATTCATAAAAACAAAAGATCCCACTGTTATTCTCCACATAGCGTTCACCAATGTTTCCAATGTGGAGTAAACCATTCTAGCACATGAGGACTCCTTTTCCTGACAAGTCACATGAAATTGTCAGTGTTATAAGGGCAGCTCAAACTTTTCCTTAAACAACAACAACAACAACAAAATCTCTGGACAGATTGCAACATTAATTATAGAAAAGATTTAAAATAGAACTACCTCAACGATAAAACAAAGAAAAATTTGATGCAGGATCAAATTCAAACAGCAGGAAATGAAAAGCAGACTACAGAAATTTGCTAGGATACAACAGATTTAACAGGCTATAACAGATTTTAAAAGGGCAAAGAAAATAAAAATGTCTTCACTGAGCACCACGCAGCGCATAGGAAGCCTTGTAAAGAGGCTTCCATGGTCTCCTTTCCTCCCCATCCCAGGACCACCTCCTTTTCTCCATCTCTGTGCTGTGTTTCTGAGCATGGAAACAGGGAAGAACCGTACTGGCTACAAGGGGTAGGGGAGCGCGGTTTCTGGGAAATGAGCTCGGAGCCTTGGCTCTGACCTCAGTTCCTAGAAATCAAAGAATCCTATGGCTCTCTAGACAGTGTCTAGTACTTAATTCATGTATTTCTGAAATGTGGTGGTCGAGGCAATTTACATTAAAACAATCAAAACAATAAAGTACAACAATTCCAAACAAAACTAAACTAAACTAAAACAAAACTGATAAAATACATATATTACAATAGAACAGGAGAGCCTACTAAAGTCAAAGTGTGCCATTAATTAGTAACAGCTCAGCAGAACAGTATAGTTTTTGCAAGCTGCCTAAAGATCAATAACAAGGGAGCCAGCTTAACCTTCCTGGGAAGGGAGTTCATAGAATAGTCATAGAATAGTAGGGTTGGAAGGGGCCTACAAGGCCATTGAGTCCAACCCCCAGTTCCACTAAGTTCCACAATAGCGATCTCCATAACTTCCACTTCTACTTTGTGTTAACAAATGTCCTTGTGCACATGGGTGCTTGACAAGCTCAGAGATATAGTAATCTTTTGCAGACACATGGCGCAGAATCCAATGGGGCACTTACCACCCCACTGATTCTTTTCTGCCCTGCTGATTCCTTTCTATAAGTGGTGAGTCCTCCCGAATGCACTGTGCAAGCAGGACCTACCGCTTATGCATGGGAGATGTAGTGCTTCCTAGGGGAAGCCCTGAAACCAGCAGAAATGCTCATGTTTGGAAGGAGGCAGGTTGGCGGAGGTTCCTCATGTGAGCCACCTCCTTCCAGAAATGAGTGTTTCCATCATTTTGGGTTGCCCCCCAAAGCGCTAAATCGCCATTGCACAAGCTGTGGGGGCCACTTGCACAATGCAGTTGGAGGGGTGGAAGGGAGGTGGTTGCATAAGTGCCCCGTTGGATTCTGCCCATGCAGCAGATCATGCACTGTACCCTGTTAGATTAGTATACCAACCCACTAGTACTACACTGGCAGATGATTTCAACTAGTACTACCAGAGATCAAGAAAGATGGAGGCAGGAATGAGAGTTCTCCAAATAAGGAGCTGGGAGGGGTAGGGAGATGATGAGACAGGGTGTAGAAGGTTATATCTAACAGGAGTATCTTTCCTGGTGGTGGCACAGGGTGGGACACACAAGGGACAGTAGGGTAAATTTACAGCAATTTTAGGAGGAAGAGGAAAAATAGGGTCAATGCAGGTATATTTACTTTGTTTCGGAGTAAGGGGAATCCAGAAGACATCACTTCCTGGTTGGTCACTGGTACATGGGAACTCACAGTGAGCACAGGCTACCCTCTGGTCTACACACTTTGGGTCACAAATTAATTTGGTTGCAAACATAGACTTTGGAATGGAGAGCCTAAAAATGAGGTCTCTCCTTGGATCCTGACTAATCTGAGGAAAATTTTAAAAGATAGAGGCGAGGTAAACTAAGGGAAGGAGAGCTAGGTAAGAGTGTGGGTATGTGGTTGTGTTTGCCATGAGACCCTGAAAAACCTATGCACAATGCCCTAGGCTCTCAGCTTGCCCACAAGTAAGCCACAAGTAAGCCACAAGAATCAGCAACTCATAAACAGTGACATAGCCCACTGAAAGACAATGTTCCCCAGGATTCTAAGAGGCCCACCAAAGAACAGCACCCCCAAGACTGTGGCTGCATACCCAGAATTGGGGGCTTATGAAGGTCCTAGGCAGAGGGACCGAGCGGAAAATATGACTGGGCTGTGCCACTGAGGGCATCTCTGCACCAGCCTAAAATCCTGCATTTAAAATGGGGCTTTCTGCTTCCGTTTTAAATGCAGGATCACGACGACTCCCTTTTTCACGTGCTGCCTTTTCCCTCACCCACTTCCCCCTCGTTCTCCCCGTATCTAAGGATGCATGTATTTATTTATTGCATTTATATCCCACCTTTTTTCCTCTTGCAAGGAACCTATGAAGTCTTCCATTATCTTTCATTGTTCTTGCTCCTCTTCTTGCCACTTTCCCTCTTTTCATGGAGGAAATTGATGCAGAACACAAGGGGGTAGCGATGTCAAAGAATTCCGCAACGGATCTCGGTGAGGCTGAATGCCAGTGCATTTGGCCTCCCAAAATCCATGGCGGAATGGCCTGCCACCCCCCCGCCCCCTGCGGATCCCCCCCGGGACGAGACTTACCTGGGGCAGATGTTCCGGATGACAGCGGCGGCTCCAGCAGTGGCTTCGGTGGCTGGTCTTCCAACTGGCTGCCGCCGCCGCCATTTGCAGTCTGTGTTTTTTTCTTTTTTTCCCCCATAGACGTGATAGGGGGAAAAATAAGGAACGCAAATGGCGGCAGCCATAGCCGCCGCCATTTGCATACGCGTTTTTTTTTTAAACCCAGATGTGATAGGCTACGTAAGTCTTTACGTAGCCTATCACATCTGGGTTTTAAAAAAAAACGCGTATGCAAATGGCGGCGGCTATGGCTGCCGCCATTTGCGTTCCTTATTTTTCACCGTCTTAGTCTACGTCAATATTGATGTAGACTAAGACGAAGAATAGAAAGGGGAATGCAAATAGCGCCCACCACGCTATTTGCGTTCTCCTTTCTTTTCTTCGTCTTAGTCTACGTCAATATTGACGTAGACTAAGACGGCGAAAAATAAGGAATGCAAATGGCGGCGGCCGTAGCCGCCATTTGTGTACGCGTTGTTTTGTTTTGTTTTTACCCAGAGCCCTCCGCGGCCAGAAATCCAGCTGCAGATGGCCCTGGCCTGAGCCTGGCCAGCTGCTCCACGGAGCCGCCACGGAGCACAGCCGGCCATCGAGGATTCCGGGGGGGAGGACCGGATTGCCTCCCCGCCGTCGAGGATTCCGGGGGAAGGGACGGAACGCCTCCCCCCCCACCATGAACAGAATCCGTGAAAAGATAAGGCACTTTCGTACATCCCTACAAGGGGGTAATATGATAGCTCATTATCTGTGATCTATTTAAAAATGGAGCAAAGGGCATGTAGTGCAGGAGTCGCCTTGAATGATCATGGCGTCATGTAAAGAGCCCGCAAACGTCCATGAAGGAGCAATCTCAATCGCAGGATAAAAGTTCAGTGTGAAGGAGCCCTGAATGGAAGCCAGCTAGAAAGCTTCCACAAGAGGTGAAGTTCTATTTGGGATTACAAGGCAGCGAAGTGGTTCAAGCAAGGAGAGCAGAAAAAAATCCTGGGCCTGGAACTGGGCTAGGTATCAGGGTAGGAGAAAGACCGTGTTAAGAAGGATCGTGCCAAATGGACTGTGAGCCAAGTGAACCCTGGGCAATGACTGGAACTGCACAATAGTCTGTCCATGCTGACTGAGTCCCACCATCAAGAAGAGTACTAGGGATGTCAGAGAATTCCTCCACGGACCCCAGTGAGGCTGGATTCTTTTGAATCCGGCCTCTGGAGTCTGTGGAGGAATGGAGTACTTACCTCCACCTCCCTGAGGAATCCTCCCCAGCTGGATCCTCCTCGCCGTCGGCTCCAGAGCACCAGCGATACGGCCGCCATTGCCTTATCGCTGGCTGAGGCTGACTGACTCCTGATGCAAATGGTGTCCACTATGCCATTTGCAGCTGTAAAGTCCTTAGTTTAAGCTAAATGCAGCCATTTACAGGTGCATTTAGCTTATTTTAGGCCTTTACAGCCGCAAATGGCATAGCGGATGCCATTTGCATCCAGAGACAGTCAGTCTTAGCCAGCGATATGGCAATGGCGGCTGTATCACTGGTGCTCCGGAGCTCGCCAGTGGCTCTGCAGAATTGCCGCGGAGCGGAGCTAACCAGCAAGGATTTTGGGGGGAAGGACGGATCACTTCCCCCCAAGGGCAGATTCCCTGGAGGACCAGCAGGTAGGGAATCCACCCATCCCAAAAGAGTACTGGGTGCCAGAACTCGAGGGCAGTTATTGACTCCAAACTGGGAAGACAAAGGGGACAATGACTTTGGGGCAATTCAGGATGGTGTAGAACAAAGGGACCAATAGCTTGACTTTGGGGAATGAAAGGAAACTCAAGGAGGTCCCTGGCTACCTGATGGAAGTAAAACGAGCTGGTGAAACATGACAAAAGCTATGCTTCCAAAAGGCAGGTAGAGGTATGCAGAACAAAAGAGATACCACAAGGAGTGCTCAGGCGATGCTATCTTGGGCTGAGTATGGTTCAGGATTGGATCATGTTTCCCACCAAGGCTCTGGTCTGACCAATGTAAAGATACTCTGGTGGGTTATCCGGCTGGGGTGGCAACTTGGTCGTCAGGAAGGCATTTGCATTTAGTTGCAGGGCAACTCCTTTAATTCAATTACAATGGAGGACGCACAAGGCAATGAATTACACATTACAAAAAAGTCAGGCAGCTGGCATACTACTGACAGGATTCTTTTGCCCCTAGCTGCCAGGGGATGCCTGTCCATGCAGCCTTTCCCAGGACATAAGAAATATTAGACAAGGTGCTAGGGGGTGCCAACAACATACAAAACACCAACTACATGTCAACGAGCGCCATCATGGCTGAGCTGCTAAGTAACAGTTGGATGAAGAATAACTTGAGGCCTGGGCATGGACTGAGGTTTGCTGACATCAGAGGTGGAGTCAGTGTGCATGAACTTACTTGCCCTTCCATGCATTCACTGAATGTGTGGAGGGGAAAATGAATCCCCCCCCTTGTTCAAAATGAACAAGGCTACAGCCAATGCAATAAGTGCAAACATATCTGTTGAGCCACATGTACAAGTGATGTGCTCACTAGGAAGCCATGCCTAATAATGTCCTTCTTATTGCATGCATATGCAGCAAACAAGGCATATTCATTAATTCATTAATTCATTATATTTATATCCCGCCTTTTCTTCCTCCTTAAGGAACTAAAGGCAGCGTACATAATCCTCCTCTCCATTTTAGCCTCACAACAACAACCCTGTGAGGTAGGTTGGGCTGAGAGTCTGTGACTGGCCCAAAGACATCCAGTGAGCTTCCATGGCAGAGTGGGGACTAGAATCTGGATCTTCTGACTCCCAGTCCAGCACTCTAGCCACTACACCACACTGGCTCTCAGTGTGAATAACAATGTACATGATTTTCTTTCCTGCACAGCATCTCCATGATGAAAACTGGTGCATAAAGAATAACTTTCAGTCTTGGCACCACTGCATCTGTTCCCCTCCCCCATTTAGTATCATATACCGTAATATCTAAGTTTTTTTGTCGTTTGTCATTACATTTATTTTATGACTCAGAAATTGTTTCTTACAAGCTGATGATGTTAGAAATCCAGGAAGTGTTCTAACCTCACAGGCAATTCCCCCCCCCCAATATTGGATTATGCAA
This sequence comes from Heloderma suspectum, assembly GCF_057233095.1. Lineage (NCBI taxonomy): Eukaryota > Metazoa > Chordata > Lepidosauria > Squamata > Helodermatidae > Heloderma > Heloderma suspectum. The sequence goes on along the minus strand of NC_139460.1, from coordinate 28,985,464 downwards.
ATCCTGTTTACAAGTCAGCAAATTCAATTTGGTTGGGTAAATTAGGCATTACTTTTAATCACATTCTACAATTTGTTTTCGGCTGCCCTTTTCACACTCATCATTGCATTAACTTCCTAGAAGTTGCTGTTCGAAGGGAGGAGGACAGTTATCTCAAGATGATGTTGCTGGCAACCATCCATTTTCACAAGATGATTGGTTTGTAGCATTCCTCTGGCTGAAAGCAAGGGTAACATGTCCTTTCTCTTGTCTGCTGCACAAGTATGGGCAGTGATCTTGCAATTCAAAGTTGCGCAGGATCTGAGTCCTCTCTTGCATAAAGAAGGGCAGCTGCCAACATATCTGGAGCCAGCTTGGTCAGAAGAGTTTGGTGGAAAGTGTTCACCTACAGCTTGAATGGGCCCAAGCCCAACATTTTTTCTGGATGGACACTGATGTTCCTGTCTCCGGGTTATTCTCCCTCCTGTTTCCACACACTCAAAACTGAAAAATAACCCAACATCTTCCTCAGCTTTGGCCAGTTGTCCACACTGAATCTTAAAGCTTCGGCCCTTTTACCTTGGGTCAAGGAATCTACTAGGTTAACTGATTTCCTTTAACCTATATAGGAGTAGTAACAGGAAAATAGATTTTTCTAATTTGGTAGCATTAACAAATCAAGCTGACACGGGGAATAATACAAATAATAAAACAAATATTTTTTATTATTTACAAGAAAGTTTATAAAGGTTATTATTTAATCATCTTAGGGCACAACAACCCTATCGGGATAGTTGGCTGAGGCGACTGACTATCCAATGTAGGGCGGGCAGAGCACGGATGGGATCTTCTCGTCCGTGCTCCAGCCGCCCTGCATTTGCAGCTAGATAGCTGATTTCAGCTGTCTAGCCATGGCGCCTCGGAGCAGGGATGGGGGGAGGCCAGACGGTGCATAGGAAGCATCATAATGGCACTTTGGCTGCCCCTCCCCTCCGTACCCCCAGGAATGCCCCTTTTTCGGCTGGTCCACACTGCTCTTATGAACACAGAGCTGGGGAAGAACCATGCCATCTACAAGGGGGTGGGGGTGGGGAGGTGGTTTTCTGGGACCCGACTTCGGAGCACTGGCTCCGAGGTCGGTCCCCAGAAATTGAAAAGTTTTATGGCCATCTAGATGCTGTCTAGCGGCCATAGGATTGCGCCCTTATACGTATTCCTAACCTACCTACCCCTTCTAAACCCATCACCCAAACCAATCTCACTGGATGTACATTAACTCGATCCCTAAACCTTATCTGACCATTAAACTGTCAAGTCTTTCTTTTTAAAACCCCTTAGAATTCCATTCACAAGCCCCCCACCCTTCGCTCACACACCAACATTCCATTAACTCTAACTTACCTGGAAAACATCCTATAACTCAAAGGCACACATTTATATCACCATGCATATGTTACAGACTCCCTTTGCCTTAATCTTTCCTGATTTAGCTCACGAAGAAATAGGAACATCACATCATGTGCTTATTTATGGCATCCTGCACTTATCATGTCACAGTGCCATCACAGAATGATATGGGGTTGTTGGAAGCTAAGACATTTTTATTTCAAGGCAAGCGGCCATATGAAGCTGTCATAAGGTTTTGCTTACGTAGAAGAGCAGCATAAGTGGTATATGATAGTTACAGGATGGGATAGCTAAAAGAACCAAAGATGACTAGGCCTGGTGAAATATTGGTACAGTAGATGTAGTTTGTATCAGAGCAAAATTTCAGGAACTATTTGTATGGGGTGGTAGAGTCATTTGTCATTTGGAAAAGAAGTTTAAGAGAACAATTTGTAGTTAATGTACCTTTAGATATGTTGCCAACCACAAGGTACAGAGACAGGATACTTAAGGAGAAATTAGGGACTTTTCAAGTTTCTCTGGAATTAGTCAAAACGTCAGTAAAGACGTTTTCAGAAGGCAGCCACTTAGATTTAGACTAAGGGGGGTTAAATGCCACTGGACTACCTAATAATAACCAGTGAGTAACCTTATAACATAATGGATACCAAGTATGATATAAGATAAAGGGCTGGCAGAGGACTTACAGGCATAAACGTTTTAGCCGATGGGCAAAGTTCCTGCCTTCTATCCCGACTATCAAAACTTCTTTTTGGTGGGAGAGGGGACAGAGCTTCTGCCAGCAGAATCGTTCTAAGTCTATGTCTGTCCTTTCTATTTCTGTATTAAGTGTGGAAGTTGTGTGTGTGAATGAATCTTTATAATAAAAAGTACTTTATTTCACTCTTAACTGGTTGTATGTGTAAATAATATATTTGAATACGAACTCAGAACTTTATTGCGTCAAGACAGTCATATCTCCTAGCCCATGTCAAATTCTAGTAGACAGGAAATAAAATCTTGTCTTGATTCTAATTGCTTTCAGGATGACATTTTTTGTGGTGGCACCTGAACTTCAGAACACCTCCCTGAAGGCAGTAAGACTGGTTCCGACATTGTATCACTTTCGGCACCAAGTCTGAACACTGTTTTTTGTCCAGGCATTTTAAACTTATCATATTGTTTTAGCTGGTTGATTTGTTTGTTTGTTTTTTTACTACCACCTCTCAAATTTTATTATGCTATATTGGATTTTATTGTTGTTTTAATCTTTTATTGATGGGGGGATTTTTTATTTATTAAGCCCTGGGATATGTATCTGGATGGAGGTGTGGTTTAGAAAAAAAAATTAAATAAAATAGGATGCAAGCCTATACCCACTTACCTGGGGCTGAGCTGAATGGGGCTTACTTCTGAGTAAATATGCATAGGATTGCACTGCTAGTTAAATTGTTGGGGTTGACTTTGAAGACAGTCTGGAAGCTTCAGTTTGTTCAAAAGCGACAGCCAGGGTTTTAAGTGGGGCTTGGAGATTACATCAAATAGCTCTGATCTTACAGCATCTCCATTGAATGTTTCCAGGTTCAGTTTGAAGTATTGGTGTTAACAGTTAAAGTCCTAGCAGTGTAATCCTATACATATTTACTCAGATGCAAGTCCAATTGGGTTAAATGGTGCTTACATGTAGGGCCTTTTCTATGGTGGCACCTAAATTGTGAAATGTCATTCAAAAGAAGATCCACCAAACTTGAGTTTAGATGGGCACTTAAGTCCCATCTTTTCCAGCAGGCTTTTTACTATTGACAGTTGCTGCATTTTAATTTTATCTGACTTAGGGAGCAATCCTATGGTCGCTAGTCAGCAGCTAGATGGCCATAGGATATGTCGGTTTCTGGGAACTGACCATGGAGCCTGCGCTCCAAGGTTGGTTCCCAGACAACCAACCTTCCCCTGTCCTGCACTGTGCCACAGGCAGCTCAGAACAGCCCCATGCACTGTGCTTGGAAGAGGAGCACGGAGCGGCCAAAACAGGGCCAAGGTGGAAATGCCGGTACAACACATCCTATGTGTTGTCCGGCAACCACTTCCCCTGCTCTGCCTTCCCACGGCTAGACAGCTGAAATCAGCTGTCTAGCCACAAATGTAGGGCAGCTGAAGCGTGGAGGGGATGATCCCCTCCATGCTTCTCCTGCCTTGCATGGATAGGCGGTCACCTCCGAGTTCGGAGGTGGCTGCCTATCCCAATAGGATTGTGCCCTTATTGACCTGTTTGAGTTTGTTATTTTATAAGTTTTAATGGGGATTTCCCATAAACTTCAGAATCCTGTATGTTGTTATTCAACCTTTGCTTGTCAATAGCTATAGGAAGAAAAGAATCACCACTCTAGCTGTTATACTTTTCATTAAAAAAAAAAAAGCACTTTAAAGTAGCTGAAAATGGCAATCCTGGAAAGAGACTGTAAACATCCCTCCACTGTTTGGCATGATTATGTCGTCAAGTATCGGCACATAGGTGGGTCTTCTTGGGAGTGGCACCCACCCTCTGGAACGCTCTCCCATGTATGGGCTGAGGCAGAAACGGCAGCGAACTTTAGATGACTCTTGAATACCAGTTTACTCAGGTGTTCCTTTATGCGCAGTTGCACTGCTCTGTTTTACTGTTTCTGAAACGTTTTTAATGTATCTATTATTGTATATTGTTTTTATATTGGTATAGAAGTAGTTTAAATAATAAATAAATATATAACTAAAGTCTTCTGCTTCCCCAGCAACTGTGGACATGGCATACATGAGTACAGGTTAGTTTATTGGATGGGCTGCTGCTCTCTTTACTGACTCTTGGGAGGGCTCTATTGTCACCTGTCAGGCACCCCAAATCCTGTCAGTTTCTTAAGGGGAGCAAGTTGAAGTTTTTTAGAGGGGAGGGAGATGCAGGCTCTGTTTTTCTAGATGTGTTGTTGTTCAGTCGTTAAGTCGTGTCTGACTCTTTGTTTTTCTAGATACCGAGCTGGAATTCAGCCTGTCTAGCTCCTGCCTTTCCTGATCAATCCACCACTGTCACTTTTTGTAGGCTAGGAAAATGTTATATTCGACACAGGAGGGCTTTTGAGGAGGAAAAGCTTGCAGCCATTGTAGGGTGGCCGCTTATGCATTTGCAAAAAAAGATAAATTGGATCACCAAAAAGAGGACAAAGGGGTCACCAATTTGCGTCACATTTGCATATTATCTAAAATAATAACAGAGGATGTGTGTGTGTGTGTGTGTGTGTGTGTGTGTGTCTGTCCATCCATCAGCACCATAGTGCCAAGATCATGACACCTAGACCCCTGATACTTGGCATGCATACTAACGGGTGCCCCTTACTATGCACCTCATGGTTATTTTGATTTTAAAAACACATTAATTAATTGTAATGTGCCCATGGGATTGAAGCCTGCAGTAGCAACTTCAGCATCAGACTTCCCTAAGCAGCACACTGCGTTGCAGTCCGTATGGGGGAGATTAGTAGGCTGATAGAGTTATATGCCTGCCCCTTCCCCCTGCTGTTGGGCAGCCCCCCTCAGGGGAATGGAGTGGACAGCCCCTTCCCAGGGGGCTATGGGTGTGTACCATCATAGGGACTGTGCTTAGGGGTGCCATAACGTGTCCAGCCGACAGCTGTGTCCACAGATGTTGGGATAGCAGAGAGCTGATCTCACAATCTTGTCAGGCAATGAAGGGTGGTGGTGGTAGGGAGACATTTTCAGTCTTTGCTGTTGCTAGGCTATGCTTCAAGTACATTTTCTTGTAAACTATAATAGTTAAAACAACAGTTCTTGCTCCTGTGCCTATTTAGTATGTAATTAAATGCAATTATGGACTGATACTGAAACCTGAGAGTTAATGAAAATCCCCATTGTGGTATTTCATTGATGTTTTATTATGGGTTTTATTCAGATGGTTGTTAACTACTTTGGATACACTTGGTAGCAGCACAGCTTTATCCCAGACTTCAAGACGGAAATGTTTTAATGTATATAATTTACACGTGTAGTGATGCATTGTGCCCCTGTATCCCTAAAAGTGTGGGGATTTAGGGTAGAGATTCACTGCCAGCACAGCTGGAAAAGCCAGTAAGGACATTTTGAACCAGGGGCGTTGTTAGATTCTTAAAAGATCTGGGGCACAGGCCCATAACACACACACACACACACACACACACACACACGTCTAAGCATATGTCTAATGTGTGTGTGTACGGGGTGTGTGTGTGCATGCAGTGTGCTTGCATGTGTGTATAGATTACATACATACATAAGAAGTGTGCGCTGACCCCCCAACTCCACTTCAACTCAGACCCCAGTTCAGCATTTTGGAAAACATTCCGCTTCTGCTCTGGCCAATTTGTAGTCAGACCACTTCAGCTCAGCACCAAACCTGAGTCAATGTTTGGAAAAATGAATCTTTATGCTTCCTGTTGACTACCATGGGAAATTAGAAAAAAAACTGTAACCTTTTTCTCTTGATCAGAAATGGATGATAATTTCAGGCATAGTAGCCCCCTAGAAGGGGATTATACCTGCCCAATGTCAGAAAAATGGGTGCAGGGTTTATATTCTGATTTTCTTTTAAAGGGAACTGCCAATAACATTTTAATTCCTTGGAAGAATTGGGTAAAAATTTCAGGATTCATAGCCCCATCAGAGGATATCGTGTCTGCCAAATTTCAGAATGCTACCCACAATTTTTTTTGTGCAAGGGTGGCCTTGACATTTTGAGGTCTCCAAAACAGGACATACTTATCCCCCGATGTTCCTTGTGGAACATTGTTCTGAAAATTACAGACAGCCTACAGTTGTCCCTAAGTAAGAAACCAGAAACGTTTCAGAAGATTTAGGTACAGCGGTTCATGTGGAAGGGAAGTTCTCCAGTTTGGGGGAGGGAGTGATTTGCTTTCCCTTCCATTCACCCCTTCCCGGATAGTTTTTGGGTAATTTTGTATGAAAATGCACAGGTCATTAGAGGTGTCCCCCAGGCAAGAAACTCAACATTAAAATATAGAAGGGGAAGAAATGGAAGCAGTGACAGATTTTATTTTCTTGGGTCCAAGATCACCGCAGACAGTGACTGCAGCCATGAAATTAAAAGACGCTTGCTCCTTGGGAGGAAAGCTATGGCAAACCTAGACAGCATAGTAGGAAGCAGAGACATCACCTTGCCAACAAAGGTCTGTCTAATCAAAGCTATGGTTTTCCCAGTAGTAATGTATGGCTATGAGAGCTGGACTATAAGGAAGGCTGAGCGCCGAAGAATTGATGCTTTCGAACTGTGGTGCTGGAGAAGACTCTTACGAGTCCCCTGGACTGCAAAGAGATCAAATCAGCCAATCCTAAAGGAAATCAATCCTGAGTGCTCATTGGAAGGACAGATACTGATACTGAAGCTCAAATATTTTGGCCACCTAATGCGAAGAGAAAACTCCCTGGAAAAGACCCTGATGCTGGGAAAGATTGAAGGCAAAAGGAGAAGGGGACGGCAGAGGATGAGATGGCTAGATAGCATCACCGATGCAATGAATATGAACTTGAGCACACTCTGGGAGAGAGCGGAGGACAGGAAGGCCTGGCGTGCTATGGTCCATGGGGTCACGAAGAGTCGGACACGACTTAAAGACTGAACAACAACATACATGCATTCTAATTTAGAATGACTAGAATTTATTTACATTTTACCAGTGTCAGCAGCAGGGGACCATGGGTGGGAAGGTGCTATTGCACTCATGTCCTGCTTGTGGCTTTCCCATGGGCATCTGGTTGGCCACTGTGTGAACAGAATGCTGGACTAGATGGACCTTGGTCTGATGCACCACTGCTCTTCTTATGTTCTTAGAGAGTGCCTCTGAGCATGTGTAGAATGTTTTTCTTTCACCACTGAGCACTTACATTCTCCCCCTACCAATTCTATTCCCTTCCATGCAACCATCCCTCCTCATCCTACCAGCCTCCAGCAACTCTTCATAAAAACAGATGTCTTGTTTTGTGCAACTGCTCTCTACCTACTCCTTGTTATGCACAGGATCCCATTGTAGCTTCCTCCCCATAACTTCATTTGTGCCAAGACTTCACCAGGATTCAACCAATGAGTCTGTTTTCAAAACTAGGGCTAAGTTATGGAGCAACTCTGAGCATGTACTAAGTGCCTTTCCCTCACCACTGAAGCTAGAGTTCATACAAAAGAAACCCTAAACCCACATGACAAAACACGCATAGGACTGAGCTGAAAGGGTAGTCATTTCATTAGACAGAATTGGGTAAGGACTGTATTAAGCTTGCAGTACCATGCTCACAACTCAGGACTTATTTCTGAGTAAACATGCAGAATATCAAGGTACAAACCTCCCTGCAAAAGTAAGTTGTGCTGGAATCCTATGCACACTTTAATGAGGATAAGCCTCATTAAACATAATGGGACTTCTCAGTAGGCATACATAGGATTGCATAAATTAGCAATATTAATCTCCCCTCCACTTAAAAAACAAACCAAAGACTCCTTTAAAAAAAAATTAGTTTTCTGTTCATAGGAACATAGGAAGCTGCTTTATACTGAGTCCGACCCTAGTCCATCTAGAATTGTTGACGCTAACTGGCAGCAGCGGCTCTCTAGGATTTCAGGCAGGATTCTTTCCTAGCCCTACCTGGAGATTGAACCTGAGACCTTCTCCATGCCAAGCATGCGTTACCACTGAGCTACAGCCCTTCCTATTGCTGGATAATGGCAACTGACAAACAAAACAGCCCCAGATATGTTTCCCTGCAACCATGTGAACCCACTCTTCTCAAAGGCTTGAGTGAGGAGAAGGAGAAAAGCCAACCCTCTTGTCTGTTTGTGTAAAGTCAAATACTGTTCAGAGCTTCTCTTGCCTGCTGAAGAGAATTATCTTTAAGCATTCCTCGAGATATGCTCTGGGTGGAATAAAGAAGAGAAAGAAAGAAAGAAAGAAAGAAAGAAAGAAAGAAAGAAAGAACAGGATGGGGGAAGGAAGAAGAAAAGAAGAATGGTGATTGGAAATGCGGGGGGAGGGAATTCCCTAAGCCAAGTGGCTCCTTTCAGAGGAATTTAGGAGGCTGTGCAGGGTTTGCAAGGATTGCACATAGTTAAAGTAACTTTATGAGGTGAGATGCTGGAGGGCTTTTTCTAGCTTTTTTTAAAACTGTAGAACCTGTTTAAAAGCCTTAGCAGTTCCTTGATCATGATGCCACATAGTCCTAGCCCTCCTTTTGGAATAATTTGAGTTCTACAGCTATTTAGGAGAAATTAAAGTGGAGGGGGAGAAAGAAGTTTGTGGAGGCTGATCGGATCCATTGCTGTACTGAAGCTACTAAACTTCTGCAAACCAAAGGTTCTGCTTTGGGGCAGTAAAATCAAGTGCTGTGTGAAATACCAGTATTTCATAAGGAGTTCTTTCTTCTCTTCCTTCTCCCTCTTCAAAATTTCATTGCAGGCATGCTCCCAACAGTGAGCATGTAAAAACAGAAAAGTAGGGGGGGGAGAGGTTTTTTGCACCTCAAAACAAAACAAAATCCTACATCAGAGATTAGGGATAGTGACCTCCTAATGGTCACCTTAAACACCTTCTGATTAGGATATCTAGTCCCCTGGGTGACTTGACAGTTTTTAACTTGTTTTCGACTTTGAGAAAAGGAAAATTAACGCATGGCTAGCACAAAAGGTACTGGACCTGTCTGAAATTTGGTAGGTTCAGTCAGCTCCATAGGGCCTGCTAGGTCTCCAAATTCCATGAATATATGTGGAAGCACAAAGAAATTATAGCTCTTTACTTTTGACAGATTTTCTTAGAAAAAGCAAATTTTACCTGTGGCTAGCACAAAAGCCACTAGGCCTAACTGTCTGAAATTTGGCAGGCTCAGCCAGCTCTATGGGGGCTGCCAGGTCCCCAAATTCTATGCACATGGAAGCACAAAAAAATTATAGCTTTTTGCTTTGACAGAGTTTCTTGGAAATAGCAAATTTTACCTGTGACTAGCACAATATCCACTGGCTCTAACTGCCTGAAATTTGGCATATTCAATTAGCTCCGTGGGGGCTTCCAAGCCTCCATATTTCATGTATTTATCATACAAACTAAAAAGTTACCGCCATTTTTTTTCCAATGCAAGTCAATGGGAAAATGTAAAAAAAGGAAAAAAAAGGCAATTAGGACAGCTCAAAAGATCCGGCCCGTGCCCAGGTGGGCCTGTTTCCAACGATGCCCCTGTTTTGAACCATTCGAAGGAGACCATACTTCACAGTTGAAAAAATGGCTACAAGGCAAGATCGTTTTTTATAGTGGAGAGAAGAGATGTAAGGGCAGAATTTCATAGGGATGGCAGAGAATTACACCACGGATCTCGGTGAGGCCGAATGCCAGTGCATTCGGCCCCCCGAAATCTGTGGCGGAACGGCCTGCCACCCCCCTGTGGATCCCCCCTGGGACGAGACTTACCTGGGGCGCAACTTCCGGGCGGCGGCGGCTTCGGTGGCGGCTCCAGCTGGTCTTCCAACCCGCTGCCGCCGCCATTTGCAGACTTGTGGGTTGTTTTTTTTTTTTAAGATGTGATAGGGTATGTAAAGTTTTACGTAGCCTATCATGGCTGGGTTAAAAACCAAACCAAACCGCGTACGCAAATGGCAGCGGCTACGACCGCCGCCATTTGCGTTCCTTATTTTTGGTAGGGATGTACAAAAGTTCCGCCACGGATCTCGGGGGGGCCGAATGCCAGCGCATTCGGCCCCCCGAAATCAGTGGCGGAACGGCCCCCCCCCCCCGGGACGGGACTTACCTTGGGCGGATCTTCCTGGTGGCGGCGGCTCCAGCGGCGGCGGTTCAGCGGCGGCCGGTCTTCCGACCGGCTGCTGCTGTCGCCATTTCCAGGTTAAAATAAAAACAAAAACAAAAAAATGTGATAGGCTACATAAAGATTTACGTAGCCTTGTCACGGCTAGGTTTTAAAAAAACACCGTGATAGGCTACGTAAATGTTTACATAGCCTATCACGGCTGACTTAAAAAAAACACAAAAAAACGCATGTACGCAAATGGCGGCGGCCATGGCCGCCGCCATTTGCATTCCTTATTTTGGCACGTCTTAGTGTATGTAAACATTTACGTAGACTGATGGTGAAAATAAGGGGAATGCAAATAGCGTAGCGTCTACGCTATTTGCGTTCCCCTTATTTTCGCCGTCTTAGTCTACTTAAATGTTTACGTAGACTAAGATGTGCCAAATAAGGAACTCAAATGGCGGCGGCCATGGCTGCTGCCATTTGCATACGCGCGTTTTTGTTTTTAGTCAGCCATGATAGGCTACATAAACATTTACGTAGCCTATCACGGCTGACTGCAGGGACGCAAACGGCGGCGGCTATGGCCACCGCCATTTGCGTCCCAGCTAGCCAGCGGCCGGATGTCTGGCTGGTGGAGCAGGCCGGTGGCTCCGCAGAATTGCTGCGGAGCACAGCCGGCCGGCCAGGATTCTGGGGGGAGGGACGGAGCGCCTCCCCCCCTGCCCAGGATTCCGGGGGGAGGGGCGGAGTGCCTCCCCCCCCACCATCAGCATAATCTGCGAAAGGTGATTTTCGTACATCCCTAATTTTTGGTGTCTTAGTCTACGTAAATATTTACGTAGACTAAGACAGCGAAAATAAAGGAAACGCAAATAGCGTAGCGGGCGCTATTTGTGTATGTTTTTGATTCGCCGTTTTAGCCTATGTAAATATTTACATAGGCTAAAATGGTGAATCAAAAAGGGACGCAAATAGCGCCCGCTATGCTATTTGCGTTCCCCTTTATTTTTGCCGTCATAGTCTACGTAAATATTTACGTAGACTAAGACAGCCAAAAATAAGGAACACAAATGGCGGCGGCAGTAGCCGCTGCCATTTGCGTACGCAGGTTGTTGTTTTTTTTTTACCCAGAGCCCTCCGCGGCTGGAAATCTGGCTGCAGACAGCTCTGGCCTGGGCCTGGCCAGCTGCTCTGCGGAGCCGCAGCAGAGCACAGCCGGCCATCGAGGATTCCGGGGGGAGGGACAGAACGCCTCCCCCCACACCATAAACATAATCTGTGGAAAGGTAAGTACATTTCATACATCCCTAGTTCATGAACTAGTATCTCCATGACTAGCATCTCCTTGTGGTTAATGTGAGCTGTTGACGTTAATCTGCAACTTTTTCCTCCCAATGTTGTGATGTGTGCATTTATATAGACACACACACAAGCAATAGGTAGGGATGTACAAAAGTCACTTACCTTTTCGCAGGGGTGCTTCGCGGTGGGGGGGAGGCGCTTCGCTTCTCCCCCCGAAGTTCAGGCAACGGGGGGGAGCTGTCCCGCCTCGCCCGGCCGAAATTCAGGCCGGGGGGGGAGGCTTCCCACCTCGCCCGGCCGAAATTCAGGCCGGGGAGAAGCGCCCCATCTCCCCGGCCGCGAAACAAAGTGTAAAAAAAAAAAAAGAACACCCCGTGATAGGCTACATAACGATTAACGTAGCCTATCACGGCTAGATTTCCAAAGTCAGCCGTGATAGGCTACGTAAATCGTTACGTAGCCTATCACGGGTGACTTTGAAAAAAGAAAAAAAAACGCATACGCAAATGGCGGCGGCATATGGGCACCGCCATTTGCGTTCCTTATTTGGTCCCGGTAGTCTACATAAATCTTTACGTAGACTACCGGGAACAAATAAGGAACGTAAATAGGCCGCCGCCATTTGCGTATGCGTTTTTTTTTCTTTTTTCAAAGTCACCCGTGATAGGCTACATAATGATTTACATAGCCTATCACGGCTGACTTTGGAAATCTAGCCGTGATAGGCTACGTTAATCATTACGTAGCCTACCACGGGTTTTTTTGTTTTTTTTAACACTTTACCTTGTAATGGCGGTGGTGGCGGCAGCCGGTTGGAAGACCGGCTGCCGCCCCCACCCCCGACGAAAGGCCGACGAACCGCTGCCGGGACCCGCCGCCGGGAGGGACATTCGCCAAAGTTAAGTCCCATCCCGGGGGGGGGGGGCGGAGAATTTCACCGCCGATTTCAGGGGGCCGAATGTGTTGGTGCTTGACCCCCTGAAGATTCGGGGAGAAGTTCTCCGCCATCCCTAGCAATAGGTGCATGAAACAGGAAGTGAAGATGTGTGTGTATGTCTGTCTATTCCCTACATATATGTACACAGACAGGGTTGGATCCTTCCTTACATATATGCGCACATGCAGAGTTAGATCCAGACTTGCTCATACTTCAGGTAGACCCACTCTAATCACTGGGACTTAAGTTAGTCATGACTAACTTGTCATTGATTTCAGTGGTTCTATTCTAAATATGACTAAGCCTAGATCCCACCATGCACGCACACGCACACGCACACTTTATTATCCATGATTGATGTGACAGGCTCTTGTCTAACAAGGGATCATAACACAATACACTTGCTAGTCTCCACAGGACTCTGTAGTTTTTGTTGCAACAGATTAATGTGGTTCTCCATTTGGAAATGGTTCCTTAGGGCTCAATGCTTAGTAGCCCTTAGCTCGTTAAGTCTCCTTTGTAGTAGTATTCATTGTCTACAGAAACTATTCAGCTACTGGATGAAACTCTAGTTACAAACTTCATTAAAGCTAGGCAAACCACAAGACTTGGGTTGGAATCTCTCCTGCATTCATTTAATCGAATGGCAACACTTACATTTAGAGGAGATTGATTTTTATAGCTTATCATAGCTACCTCATTTCCACTGTGTCATAGTTTCTACAATAACATTTGTTTCAACTTGATGTGAGCTTCAGCTGCACATCTGGAGTCACATGCCACTTACAATTACGGGATAATAACTTATTTGATATTTTAGAAATTCATTTTTGGAAAGTACTGCATTCAATTCTCTCTTAATTTCTAAAGTACCTTTTATAATAAAATAAATGTATAATAAAGTGCCCTGCATCTAATGAAGTGGATAGTGTCCACAAAAGCTTGCGTCAGAATAATTTTGTTCATTTTTAAAGAACCACAAGACTCTTCATTATTTTTGCTGCAACAGACTCATGCAGTACTGTTCCAGAAACGTTAGAATATTAAATACTATACCAAAATTTACCACCACTGATATTTGGAAGGGAGGGGGACTTACCAGTCCAGTACATGAATTAATTTCCACTCCATTCAGAAACGTTTTGGCAGCTTGGTTAGTGTAGATAATATACATTTCAACAAAAGGTATGTTGAAGTACATTTAAAATGCTTTCTCTGTGATCTCTGACTGAAGCTACTGACCGCTCTGGTAGAAGAGAAAGCACTCACGACACTCACCAATGCACTAACCAACATTGTTCATGATATTAAGTGATGGATGCTGGGATCAGTCAAGGCTACCCAATAGCCTTGGACTTTAGCTCTGGTCACACTGCCCAGCAAAGGGAGGGACTGTAGTTTAATGGTAGAACATATGCTTTGCAGGTAGAAGGTCCCAGGTTCAATCCTTCGTGTCTGCAGTTAATAGGAGCAGGTAACAGGTGATGAGAAGATTCATCTATCTGAGACCCTAGAGAACTGTGGCCTATCAGAGTACACCAGTCTTCCCCAACCCAATGTCCTCTAGATATGTTGCACTGCAACTTCCATAATTCTCAGCCAGCATGGGCATTTGCAGTCCAACTCATTTGTAGAGCACCAGGTTCAGGAAGGCTGGAGTGGATGAGACCAGGCTAGATAGCCAAGTAATCTCACCTGGTATAAAGCAGCTTATGTTTCCATTATTTGACGCAGAGCTTACACCCACAGTGGGCATGGCTGTATAAACCAAAGTGTAGCCTTGCCTACTTGTTATGCTTATGACCTTGCAAGCACAATCCAGACCAAAAGTGAAGACCTACAAGGTGCTGGAATTGAGCCTATGTTTGCATCCATACACAACATTCCCTGCCAAATCACACAGTGGAGGGAGCAATCCTATGGCCCGCACTCCAAGGTCGGTTCCCAGAGAACCGACCTCCTCCCACCCTTCTGCGCTGCCTTGCAGGCAGTGCAGAACAGCCCCGCACTCGGAAGGGGAGCGTGGAGCAGCCAAAACAGGGCATTCTGGGGGGTGTTCCAGGATGGGAAAGGCGAAAATGCCAGTACGACATGTCCTATGTGTTGTCCAGCAGCCTCCTCCCCCACTCCGCCTTCCCATGGCTAGACAGTCGAAATCGGCTGTCTAGCCGCAAATGCAGGGCAGAAGTGCAGAGGGAATGATCCCCTCTGTGCTTCTCCTGCCCTGCATTGGATAAGCAGTCACCTTGGAGTTCGGAGGCGGCCGCCTATCCCCATAGGATTGCACATTTAACTTCATTACACAGCATAGGTTTTCACCCTCCTCCCCCAAGGGTCAAAAATGTATCATCTTAAACAGCCACAGCACAGGCTAGGGAGATACACACATACAGCCGGAGGTGCCTTGCAAATGTTTAGGGCAGCCAATCACCAGTGGATTTTAAATGGAAAAGTGGCTTTCCCCTTCCATCAGGGGATTGGCTGCAGCTAGGGATGTATGAAAGTCATCCCTACCTTTCCGCGGATTATGTTCATGGGGGGGAGGTTTTCCATCTCTCCCCCCGGAATCCTCGACGGGTGGGGAGGCGAAAGCCGGCTGTGCTCCACGGCGGCTCCATGGAGCAGCCAGCCAGGCCCAGGCCAGGGCTGTCCACAGCTGGATTTCCAGCCGCGGAGGGCTCTGGGTAAGGAAAAAAAAAACCACGCGTACGCAAATGGCGGCGTCTACGGCTGCCGCCATTTGCGTTCCTTATTTTTCTTCGTAAAACATAAATATTTACGTAGACTAAGACGAAGAAAAATAAGGAATGCAAATGGCGGCGGCCGCAGCCGCCATTTGCATACGCCTTTTTTTTTTTTTTTACACAGACGTTTTAGGCTACGTAAAAACTTACGTAGCCTATCACGTCTCTGTAAAAAAAAAAAGATAAGACTGCAAATGGCGGCGGCGGCAGCCGGTTGGAAGACCAGCTGCTGCAGCTGCCGCCACCGGAGCCGCCGCCGCCCGGAAGATCCGCCCCAGGTAAGTCTCATCCTGGGGGGATCCGCAGGGGGGCAGGGGGTGGCAGGCCATTCCGCCACAGATTTCGGGGGGCTGAATGCACTGGCATTCGGCCTCACCGAGATCCGTGGCGGAATTCTCTGACATCCTTAGCTGCAGCACACACTTTAAAAATGCCTCTCCCTATCTACTTATTCCAGCCAATAGATTTACTGACAGTGAACTTCAGCTTGGGTGAGTTTGGACTATAACTCCCCAGAGTGAAAAACCTCACCCCCACTGTTCTGGGGTCTGGAGCCAAGACATTTTGCTACCTGTGGCTAAGCCAAGACACAGAGTACCCAAAGCCAGGGAAGGTATCATGGCACGTGAGGCAGAAAATGCCACAAGCACCTCCCTCCATCCGTGGCAGTAAAAAGAAAACAACTAATTAAATAACACAATTTGCTGCCTTTTCATGACACCAGCGATGCAATGCAGCCAGGGCTCATAGGGACGCAGCACTGGCAACTTTTTTTTTTTTATTAGCAGGGATGCTGGTGTCATCTTCCACCACCCCCTTCAGACTTCCCTGCTCCCTCTGAAATACTCACAGTACCTAGAGGGAAATTAATTTTCCCAGCAACCATGTCCTTTGTTCGTTTGTTCCCTGTTGTAATGCAAAGTATTCGCGGGTGGCTTGGCCTTGAATGGGCAATTAAGACCCATTAGCTTTACAAAAGACCTGCTCCTAGTGGAGATAAAACTGCTAGAACTAGTTGTTGATAATGATATGGTCAACAGAGCTTCCTAAATCTTTGGACTCTCGTTGGAGTTGTGGCTATGGGGACGGTCATGATGAGCATCTACACTTCAACACTGACACCCCGAACTGCTACCTGAGTTGGCTGCCTCTCTATCTAATGGTAGGGCTGCCCTGGCTCCAGGTCCCAAAAAGGTTGGCTCCCACTGCTGGCCAGCGCTGCCCTGCTAATTACCCCACCCCCTTTAAAGGAGAGGGTCATCAGATGTTGTAAGGGCTTGCCCAGCACAGGGAAGATTTTGTTTGGCCTCTCCTGAACTGGAAATGACACTCTTGAGTCTGCCAAGGAACATACCCTCACTCCCAACTATGGGAATTGCAAGAGAGGAAAATAAAGTGCGAATTTAGAATTATGACTTCCGTATTACCTGCCCCACCCCATGTCATGCGATTGTGATATTTAGTTCCAAGCAGGGCTTGCATGATAATCTAAGTGACAACCTGTCTGTCAGCAAGTTAATCGTGCATAGAAATAAACAGCTCATTTCAGGTAAATGGAAAGTTGCCCTTTAGCAATCTTGAAAACTCTTATTATCTAAACAGTATTTATAATGTTTATCTAAATGCTAATGAGAACATTAGTGTTCATGTTCATAGTTCTCACCACCATATTGCATTACGTGTTGTGAGGCAAATGTTCACAGATAAATTCCACTCCCGTCAGCTCAGCTTGCAACATGAACTTTCTAAAGAAAGCAGATTGACAATTTCATACATTTAAGCTTTTTAGGTCAAAGATGTAAAATCTTATGCATCTACATAGACTAAAGGGTTGGATCAAGACTTAGTCATACTTATAATAAACCAACTGAGATCAATGGGACTTAAGTGAATCATGACTTAACTTCAAGTATGACTAAATCTGGATCCAGTCCTTAAGTCACAACTGTTTTACTCTATGTATGGCTAAGTCAAGATTCAACCCAATGTTTGCAAATATGTGTATCATACAGGTACATCACTCTGGAAACTCTATTGGTCAGTTTGTTGTGGAGGGTACACTTGATAGCAATCATGGGTTTACTTTTATATAAATGAGTGAAGTGGGCCAGAAAAGATTTGTATCTAGTTAACTTGGTCATTAAACTCCAAATTACAGGATTACTATCCAAGCTTCCATCCATCCGTGGGTGCCATTTCAGGAAGAGAACACCCTGGATTCCACCTCTCTCTCTCTCTCTCACACACACACACCCCTACATTTCTGAGCACATGAAATTAATGCACATGGAATTATCTTTAGAGAGCCAGTGATCTGCCTAGTAATACAGCAAGACACAATCCAGTGGAAAATTCCCTTGAGATTAGAAAGCCCTGCTGAAACAAGTGGGAGAAGCACCAAGACCTAGCCTTTGCCTTCGCTCAGGAGGGTTGGGGACGGGGCAACCTGTGGGACTGGGTCTCAGCTCAAATTATGACACAGTTTCAAAAGTCTTCTGCAAGCAATCTATTTAGACCTCTGGCAAGATTGATCCATCCTCCTGGTAGCCTGCTGGTCAGGGGATAAGAGAGAGAAAGGGGGTTGCAGAGAAAGAACCAGTGGCCCCACCCACTGCTGACCCTGGGCAGTATCCAACAGTGTCATTCTGCAAACTCAAGTAATGCTAGCAGAGCTCTGCCAAATCTTTCCATTGCACAAGCAGCTGCCCATTATGCTTGTGCAACCGGTTGTGCAACCCATTACACAAGAAAGTTCACAAGCTTTGTAATGCACAACCACTTGCACAACTGCTGGTACAAACAAAACTTCCGTTGGATGCACATAGTTCAGCACTTGCGCATAGTTCAGCACCTGGTTTCCTATAGCGCAATGACACAGTTCGATACTGCCCTCTGTCTCCACCAACCACTGGCATGAAGTCCCTTACAGAAAGCCCCTGAGGGAACATGGTCCTTGACAGGACAAAAAAAAAAGCCTCCAGCCCTCCCCCTGCATTAGGTAGTATGCATGGCAAAAGGCAAAAATCCATTTCTATGAAAAAAAGAATGTGACTGTGCTGCTGTGTGAATAGTATTTCTATGGTTATTGTAAGTATTAAATATAATCACAACACTCAAGATGGGCTACTGTTTCTCATTACAAATGTATGCAACAGTGGAACTTTGCAGCTTTGCTGTGCATCCTGTCTGTCCTTTTTGAAACCATTTTAAATAGGGATGGCGGAGAATTTCTGAGAACTTCTCCATGAATCTCGGTGAGGCCGAATGCCAACGCATTCGGCCCCCCGAAATTGGCGGTGAAATTCTCCACCACCACCCCGCCACCCCTCGGATGGGACTTACCTCGTGCGAATGTCCCTCTCGGCGGCGGGTCCCAGCGGCTTTTCGGAGGCGTTTCGGCGGGGGCGGGGGCAGCGGCCAGTCTTCCGACCGGCTGCCGCCGCCGCCATTACAAAATAAAGTAAAAAAAACACAAAACCCCGTGATAGGCTACGTAACGATTAACGTAGCCTATCACGGCTAGATTTCCAAAGTCAACCGTGATAGGATACGTGACAATTATCACGGGTGACTTTGGAACAAAAAAAGAAAAAGCGCGTACGCAAATGGCAGCGGCCCATGGGTGCCGCCATTTGCGTTCCTTATTTTGGCACGTCTAGTCTACGTAAAGATTTACGTAGACTACGGCGAAAATAAGGGCAACGCTATTTGCGTTGCCCTTATTTTCGCCGTAGTCTACGTAAATGTTTACGTAGATGAGACGTGATAAAATAAGGAACGCAAACGCGCTCCCCCCCCCCAAAGTCACCCGTGATAGGCTACGTGACAATTAACGTAGTCTATCACGGCTGACTTTGGAAATCTAGCCGTGATAGGCTACGTTAATTGTTACGTAGCCTATCACGGGGTTTTTTTTCCACTTTTTGTTTCGCAGCCGGGGAGACGGGGCGCTTCTCCCTGGCCTGAAGTTTGGCCGGGTGAGGCGGGGCGCCGCCCCCCCCGGCCTGAATTTCGGCCAGGCGAGGCGGGATGCCTCCCCCCGCCTGAACTTCGGGGGGAGAAGCAAAGCGCCTCCCCCCCACCGCAAAGCCAAGCTGCAAAAAGGTACGTGACTTTCGTACATCCCTATGCTTGACCCTTTTCCTACAGCAATGTGTAAATGGGACCCTTGAATACAAATACAATGCTATTTTTCCTATAAAAGATAGAAAGCTGCAGTAATAGAAACCAGAGTTTTCCCCCCAGTCCAAATCGCCACTGCTGTTCAACTAAAAGGATGAAAAAAAGAAACCCCTAAGGATTTTTTTTAAAAAAACAGAATATTTATTTTCGTTCCAAATACTAAAACCCTTCAATTAGATTAGGACTTTTTGTGTGTGTTTGCATTGAGCAATGTATATGCTGTCATTAAGGATACAACAGGAATTAGCGACATGAACTAAAATGTCACTTCCTCAAGGAACTGAAAGCTTCGCTGTGGATAAATGAGTTGCCACTGAAGTTTAAGCCAGGAAATCTCACAGGGGCTATTCTGCCTTTGTGCAGTCTTGAATTTAGAGTTATTGAATCACCCAGCTTAACCATTCCAGAGTACGAAGAAGAGATTTACAGTTTCAGCGCCTTGTGCTTTAAGTGATCAATGAGTGCAATAACAGAAGATGAACTTCTTAAGGATTTGCAAGAACCAAAGCAGCAGCAGCAGCTCACTGGAAAACCTGGCAAAGAAGGGAACGTTGTTTTTTTTCTGAGAAAGCAGTAACAGCCTCATCTAAAATCTTGTTATGATAAGACACTTCAGGCAACCCATTTAGAAGTCCTACAACTCCCAGCATTCCCCCAGCCAGCCGAGTTGTAGGACTTTTTTTCTGTCTAAACATGCATAGGATTGCACCCTTAGATTGCTACTGTTTAGAAAAAAGTTACACATACAAACATATGGAGCTGTGTTATCAGCCCACTGCCTCATGTAGTCCAGTATTGTCTGCTCCAGTGGTGGGTAGACTTCAGGCTTGCAGGATTTACTTTGGTTTTTACTAGGACTGCAAGATCCAACAATTTAGTTGTGCTAAATTAAGTCCCACTTATTTGAACGAGTCAACTCCAAGCATATGCCAGCAAATTTGGAAAACACAAGAATGGCCACCAGATCGGAAAAAATCAACTTATATCCCCATACCAAAAAAGGGAAGCACCAAAGAATGTTCAGACTATCGAACAGTGGCACTTATTTCACATGCCAATAAGGTAATGCTCAAGATCTTGCAAGGTAGACTCCAGCAATTCATGGAACAAGAATTGCCAGATGTACAAGCTGGGTTTAGAAAAGGCAGAGGAACTAGAGACCAAATTGCCAATATCCACTGGATAATGGAGAAAGCCAGGGAGTTTCAGAAAAACATCTATTTCTGTTTTATTGACTATTCTAAAGCCTTTGACTGTGTGGATCATCACAAATTGTGGCAAGTTCTTGGTGGTATGGGGATACCAAGTCATCTTGTCTGCCTCCTGAGGAATCTGTATAACAACCAAGTAGCAATGGTAAGAACAGACCACGGAACAACGGACTGGTTTAAGATTGGGAAAGGAGTACGGCAGGGTTGTATACTCTCACCCTACCTATTCAACCTGTACGCAGAACACATCATGGGACGTGCTGGGCTTGATGAAGCCAAATAGAGGGAGAAAACGTGGAGGCAGTGACAGACTTTGTCTGTCTAGGTGCAAAGATTACTGCAGACGCTGACTGCAACCAGGAAATCAGAAGACGTTTACTTCTTTGGAGGACAGCAATGACAAATCTTGATAAAATAGTGAAGAGCAGAGACATCACACTGACAACAAAGGTCTGCATAGTGAATGTGTAGCAGCCATATCGGGGGTCAGACTAAGTAGCCTCATGTTACTGCCAAGTTATTGTTTAGCAAAACAAAAATGTGGAAATCTCCTGACTTGTCAGCAAGGCTAAGGTTAAGTCAAATTGCATATCATGTTCCTGTTCTTTGCTTATTGTATATCATGTTCTCTTCTGTTCTCTGCTTATCATGGCTACCCTATAACCCATTTCTTGTATTATAAACAATGGTGCTAGGAGAAGAAATGTTGAGGACTGCAACCCCACACGGGAGGGAGAGGAGGAGCCATTTCCTATGTGTCACAACATCTATAAAAACAATGTGCTGATGTAAATCGGGGCTTCTGGCTGTTTGGAAATGATTCCAGCCTTATGCCCGCGCGTTAAATAAACTCTTTTTCCTTCACTCCGTGGTCTCTCTGACTCTGAGTTCTGCAACAAAAGCAATGGTATTCCCCGTAGTAACCAATGGCTGCAAGAGCTGGACCATAAGGAAGGCTGAGCGAAGGAAGATAGATGCTGTTGAACTGTGGTGGTGGAGGAAAATCCTGAGAGTGCCTTGGACTGCAAGAAGATCAAACCAGTCCATACTACTAGGGATGGACGAAAGTCCCTTACCTGTTATCGAAGCTTGCTTCGCGGTGGGGGGGAGGCGCTTCGGTTCCCCCCCCGAAGTTCAGGCGAGGAGGGGGAGGCGCCCCGCCTCGCCCGGCCGAATTTCAGGCTGGGGGGGAGGCGCCCCATCCCACTCCAGCGAAATTCAGGCCGGGTAGGAGCGCCCCGTCTACCCGGCCGCGAAAAAAAAAGTAAAAAAACACACACACACACACCCGTGATAGGCTACGTGACGATTTACGTAGCCTATCATGGCTGACTTTGGAAATCTAGCCGTGATAGGCTACGTAAATCGTTACGTAGCCTATCACAGGTGTGTGGTTTTTTTTTACTTTACTTTTTTTTTTTGCAATGGTGGCGGTGGCAGCCGGTCGGGAGACCGGCTGCCGCCCCCGCGACCCGCCGCCGAGAGGGACATTCGCCGAAGGTAAGTCCCATCCTGGGGGGGGGGAGAATTTCCCCAACACTTTCGGGGGGCCGAATGCATTGGCGCTCGGCCTCCCGAAGATTCGTGGAGAAATTCTCCGCCAACCCTACATACTACAGGAAATCAAGCCAGACTGCTCACTTGAGGGAACGATATTAAAGGCAAAACTGAAGTACTTTGGCCACATCGTGAGAAGACAGGATACCCTGGAGAAGATGCTGATGCTAGGGAAAGTGGAAGGCAAAAGGAAGATTGGCTGACCAAGGGAAAGGTGGATGGATGATATTCTGGAGGTGACGGACTCGACCTTGGGGGAGCTGGGGGTGGCGACGGCCGACAGGAAGCTCTGGCGTGGGCTGGTCCACGAAGTCACGAAGAGTCAGAAGCGACTGACCAAATAAATAACAACAAAAAGCCCAAAATTGACTACTCTAACTGGCAGTAGCTCTCTGAGGTGCCAGGAAGGGTTCCCCGCCCCCCGCACATCACCTGCTACCTGACCCTTTTAACTGGAGATCAGTTTTGGGACCTAGGGCTCGACGCTCCTTGCTTAGTGACTGCTCTTGCTGGACCCGCTTCCCACAATCCTGGTTTGGCCCTGCCAAGCCTGGGCACATCTCGGGCTCCACTCCAACCCTGACAACAGCAGCATCTCCTAGTTCTCCACATGCACATCCATTTGATCTGTTTTTTAAATAACAAACAACTCCAGGGAAGTGGAGTGTACAACAACCCAGGGCAACCAAATCTTCTCGCCACATCTGTTTTGCTGGAGTTTCTCTCCAACATTCCCTGGAAATATGGAGCTCAGACTCTACTAGCCTTTCTCCATTTCCACTTTTGTATATCCATCTCCAAGCCAAGCCACTCTTTTATTTATATTGACAGACCTGGATCAGGGCCTGGCTGCTACACTGAGGGCCTGGCTGCTACATTTCAGACAACACCATCATTAGCTCTTTGTGTTTATTTCAGTTTTGCGGGAGCCTCTAGAGACCCCTTGTTTTCTTGGTGACGGTAACAAGATTTTAAACATTACCATACACTACGGCAGGGGTAAGAGCTTTGGGGGTCTGTGGGCTCATCTGGCAATTTGAGAAACTGTGCTGGGCACCACCGCTAAATGGGTGTGATGCAGAGGAAAGCTTGGGCCTGCAACCACCTGCCAACTTCATTTCCTACAACTGTTTCTGGGCCCGGCGTGTGGCCCAGGGGCATTCACAGGACCAAAGATGGGAGTTGCTAGAGGGCCCCACGTTGCCTTGAAGTTATCCCATCTGCCAGAAAGAAATTTTGCTATAAAAAATACAGAGGGCTAGGGCACCCAGAAAGGTGTCTGAGGACACCACATTGCCTAACCCTACGTAAGTGAACAAAAAAGGTATTTTCTTTTTCTCATTCATGTCTAGTAGTAGGATGGGGGGGGGGGGGGCAACTGCAGATGCAAAGACGTAAAGCCAAAAATAGCAACTGACTTATCAGAGAAGTAAAGGCCCGGTTCTTCGTCATATATGACTCTAACACTGTGTTCCTTCCTTAGGTGGAGAAGTGAGCACGTGTCCTTCTGCTATGCATCTCCAGAAACTAAACCAGGGTTCTTGGGTACTGCTGAGCACGGGATTGCTCAAAGACCTGGCCAGAGGGCGGGGGAAGGGGCAATTGCATGAACTGGGTTACTACATAAAGAGCCGGGGGAAGG
Organism: Heloderma suspectum; assembly: GCF_057233095.1. NCBI lineage: Eukaryota > Metazoa > Chordata > Lepidosauria > Squamata > Helodermatidae > Heloderma > Heloderma suspectum. The sequence goes on along the minus strand of NC_139460.1, from coordinate 28,961,701 downwards.
GAGAATCAGATTTAACAGGAGACGCCTGGCAGAGGAGAGGAATGTGCTAACTCCTTTATTATAAGTAGGGACTCAGGACTGATAACTGCATGAACATAGTCCAAATACAGAAAAACCTCCTGTTTTCCTCTTCTAAATCCAGTTTCTCGGGAGATCATGAGTCCATACAGAACAGCCAAAATGAACGCAAAAGGTAATTTTAAGATTTTTCCAAGAATTCCCCCCCTCCTCACACATAGATACACACAAACACGCCCATTAATGGCTGGTAGAGGGGCAGTATGTGGCCTCTGAGTGCTTTCAACTCCTTTACTTGTAAACACAGCCTCTCTTATCTTGGATTAGAACTCTGTCGTGCTGGCGATTCCTGCCTAGAACAAAAGTTATCCCAGCAGGCAGGGTCTTCGGGTGCAAGAGGAACAGCAAAGGCAACTAAATCATCAAAAGTCAGTACTGTAAATGGAGTCTGGGTTACATCGGTAGAGAGCACCTAAGAGAAAACAAACAACACAAAATGATTAGAGTCATGGAAGCATGACCAATATTTCTATGTCTGAAGAACAAGCCTGGGATTTCTTTTTTTTTTTAAGTTACCTATTTTACAGATTAGAAGTATAAGGCAGAGAAAGACAAACATTTCCAAGGCCTTGCAGTATGTTCATACTTTATGTATTCTCCAAGGTTCTGAAGGACCAAGGTAGGAAGGAGCAGACTTCCCCCACTGTGGTCCATTATTGTTCTGCTGGTTGGCTTTGCTCCTCCCCAGAAGAAGTTGCAAGAACTTCTAAAAATTGGCAGATGCACATTGTGCTTTATTTTTCAGGATACAACCTTTCTCTTCCTTACAGGTTACATATATGAATCACAGCGTATGCACATGAATTCACTCACGTTGTAAAAAGGAATCTTTTTATATAAATAACTTCCATTTATTTAATATGGGATGATAATTTGGGATAACACGGCTTGATTCTGTTTTTGCTTACCTATTCTTTTTAAAGGCTTAATATTTTCACTACAGTCTAAGGCAGCCTTCCCAAACCTGGCGCTCCCCAGAGGCATTGGACTGCAGCTCTCATAATTCCCAACCATATTGGAGGGCACCAGGTTGGGGAAGGCTAGTCTAAGGACACATGATGCAGCCAATTTGCTGATGCTAAGCAGGACTGGGTCTGGTCACTGCCTGGATGGGAGACCACCTGGGAACCCTATGCAAGCCACCTGGAGTTCCATGATGGAAGAAAGGCGGGATATAAATAGACTGAGTAACGTACTCCATAAAATAAATAAATATATGTTCTAACAGGTGCTGTAGTTTGAACCCCCCCCCAATATTCTTATTATAAACTTATGAATAGCTCCTCTAACAAATTTTGTATTATACGAAATCGTTTAATACTTCTTTCATATTTTTATTAACAACTTTGTATTGTATGGTTAGCTTATTTAAACTCTAAGAGTGCAATCCTATGCATGTTTAGATGGAAATAAGTCCTACATGGTGGCTGAGGCATGCTGGGAGTTGACTTTTTCTGTCTAAACATGCACAGGGTTGCGCCTTAGGACAACTTGACATCTCTCTTTTCTAGTGTACATAATGTGTCCTTTATGCGTCCTGAGCAGTTTACGACTAACTTTATCAAGACACACCCAACAGTTATACAGCCCTAAACTTGGGGACGTCACCATCTACTAGTCTGATGCACCTCACATGGTGAGGGGGGAAGTATCAAGTTTCTTGGAGCAATGATGAGATATAAATGTAATTTATTCGCGATTTTATTCTAATTAACAGAGCCAGCCTATGTCCCCTAGACAGCATCCGGGGCGTCATAGGATGCTGTGGATCCCCTCCTCCAAGGATGGAGATAGAACTCCGGCCTCGGAGGAAGAGTGCTGATCATGGATCTCCCCACCCCCTCTGCAGCCCCTCCCAACCAACCTCAGGAAAAGAAGGAGGGAGAGGGCGTGCCGATGGGTGGAATGGGAAGGGGAGAAGCTGGGGATCCACTAGATCCAAAGGCCTCTCAGGCCCGAGCCCTGTTCAGATGCCTGTCTAAAAGAACTCTTTACAAAGGAGGATGAAAAGGCTATAAAAGCCTCCGCTGTTCCTCCTGACCTGAATGGCTCTTGGTAGTGGGCCACTGGATAGGTGGTGGGCTCCGATCTCTGAGTCCTCTGTCTAAAGAATGGCAACTCTAAGTCCGCAACCCTATTGGGATGCCTGTCAGCCTCCAAACTCAGAGGGTGATGGGCATCCGAGGCAGTGCAGAGGCCATCTTTGCCTCCATGCTCTTCCCACTCTGCATTTTTGCTAGACACGGGTTTATGACTTGGATGAGGAGGTGCAGGAAATGCTGATAAAATTTGCAGAGGACACAAAATTGGGCAGGATAGCTAATACCCTGGAAGACAGAAACAAAATTCAAAGTGATGTTGATAGGCTGGAGCGCTGGGCAGAAAACAACAGAATGAAATCTAATGGGGATAAATGCCAAGTTCTGCACTTAGAAAAGGAAACCAAAAGCACAGTTACAAGATGGGGGATACTTGGCTCACCAATACAACAAGTGAGAAGGATCTTGGAATTGTTGTAGATCACAAGCTAAATATGAGCCAACAATGTGATGTGGCTGCAAAAAAGGCACATGCTATTTTGGGCTGTGTTAATAGAAGTATAGCTTCCAAATCATGTGAAGTACTAGTTTCCCTCTACTCAGCACTGGTTAGGCCTCATCTTGAATACTGTGTCCAGTTCTGGGCACCACACTTTAAGAAGGATTCAGACAAACTGGAGAGGGTTCAGAGGAGGGCAAAGAAGATGATCAGAAGACTGGAAACAAAGCCCTATGAAGAGAGACTGAAAGAACTGGGCATGTTTAGCCTTGAGAAAAGAAGAATGAGGGGAGGTATGACAGTGCTCTTCAAGTACTTGAAAGGTTGTCACAGAGGGGAAGGCCAGGGTCTTTTCTCGATCATCCCAGACTGCACGACACGGAAGAATGGGCTCAAGTGACAGGAAGCCAGATTCCAGCTGAACATCAGGAAAAAATTCCTGACTGTTAGAGCAATACGACAATGGAACCAATGACTTAGGGAGGTGGTGGGCTCTCCCACTCTGGAGGCATTCAAGATGAAGCTGGACAGCCACTTGTCAGGGATGCTTTGGCTTGGATTCCTGCACTGAGCAGGGGGTTGGACTCAGTGGTCTTATAGGCCCCTGCCAACCCTACGATTCTATGCTCATCTAGCTGGGGCTCTGCAGAGCAGGAGGGAAGGAGGCTGGAGAGGCCAGAGAATTCTTTGGAAGCTGGCCTCCCCAGTCCCATCCTGTCCCCACCCACAGAACCATTCCCTTCCCCTCCTCTCCAAGGCTGCTTTTGCGAGTTTGGAGAGGCAGCCAGGGAAGTTCTCTCTGCATCAGCTGCAGTGAGAAGGGGAAGGGGGAGCGGAGCTTGGATTCCTGGCTCTGAGCCTGGACCGCTGTCTCGAACCTCGGATTCAGGAATCCGAACTATCCTATGGCCCCCCAAACTCTGTCTAGGGGCCATAGGATTGCTCCCTAAATGTGATATATACATTTTAGAATTCAATATTCAGCAATGGCTTTCATCAGACAGAAGACACAATATCACAAAACAACTAACATTTCTGCTTGAGAGCTGCAAGTAATGTTTACACAGTACAGATTTTAAAAACAGTAATACCAGAACGTCTTACCCCAGCATGCTTCTCCTCAAACCCTCCTGTCTTTCCCCGAGCGACTGCAATATGGTGGGAGTCATCTAACCGGGTTTCCTAGACGGCAATTAAAATAGAAATGGTACGCTGAAGGACCTGCAATGTTTCTCAGGTTGTCTATGCTAGGATAGTAATCAACACAGGATAGTAAAAAATAAATACATTACAGATTGACAAACTTTCCTACATGTCCCTATTATTGCTAAAGGCTTCAGAATATCTGATGAAGTGACAGCCTAGACAAACTGATTAGTTGGGATATCAACCCTCTTACATAATAAAAAACCCACTACAGTTAGTTAAAGCACAATTTCTTTTGATGGAGAGGAACACATTTGGAAAAGAAACTGTTCTCTGGGGTTGGCGTCAGCACTTGGCATCCCTGGGCAGCTGCTGAGGCCCTAATGACGCAGCAGGGCTCATGTCTGTGACTTGCCCAGAGATCACATTTTTTAAAAAAAACATTTGCGGCCTGGCACTCTGAGTAGTGCTAAGTGCCTAGGTCTAGCCACCATTTTAATTTCCCACAATGCCCCTTCATTCTAGGGAATTGTAGGATACTTAAATAGTGAGTAGACCTAGCTGCTCAGCACTGCCTGGCAGGGCCAGCCCTTCCATGTGGCGGGGTGAATGCACTACCTCAGGCGGCATATCTTGAAGGGCAGCAGATCCTGTGCCACCACCAGGACAACTATATGCCCTGCATTCCAGGAAGCCATGTTGGCGCCTCTCCTGCTGTAGCAAATGCTGCTAGCACAACTCTCTGGAGCACCATCTGTCCGATGCCTCGCTCTGATGACCCCTCAAAGCATGGCATTGGGAAGGCTGACCCTCTGGGAAGCCCCACTGGCTGCTCAGAAGAGGGACTGGCCAGTGTGGCTCTCCAGAGAGCCTGGTGTAAATGCCTCGCTGGGAGGGGATCATCCTTACAGCAAGGCATCGGTGGAGAGGTGGTCTCGGAGACTGCCTGTGCTGTCACAACACAAGCAGTCTCCAAGGCCACCTCATGGCCAGTGTCTCAATCTGAGGAACGATCCCTCACATCGAGGGAGAGGCATGCCGCGCAGTGGCACCACCGCCATGGGGGAGGAAGGAGGGGGCGGTGGCTGCCGTCAGTAGCGGGGAAGAAGATCAGGCAGCGTTTGGAAACGTTTGGAAACGTTGAATTTCTTTAGGAAAGTTCCCTATTCAACAATCACATAATCATTCCAAAAGTCATGGGCTAAGATCTAAATCCAGGCAGTACTTCATTATTTCTGGCAGAGAACAAAAGTTTTTTATTTGTTTGCTGCTCAACGTATAGCATCACACAAACTCAAAAAGATGAAAGACTTTAGTTGACGGGGAGGGTAGCATTAATAATTCATACATGATAACCAGTTCAAGCATTTACACTAACACAAATATATTTTGTCAGTATATATTACAAACTTAGGGAGCAATTTGTAGGTTGAAGTCTTACCTCGAAAGTCCACTCCTTTTCTTCTTCGCCATCCAAGAGCAGAATTGTCTCATTATATGTTTTTCCCACTTCCAGCTGCACCGGGGAGACGTTAAACTCAATCCTTTGAAGGTCAAAACCTATTCCAACACCAATGGCTTTTATAAAACTCTCTTTTAATGCCTAAAAGTAAACATTCAAACCAAGGTGGTTACCCCATGTATAGTACTTTTTTGTAAAGTGCGTTGAGTGAAATCACAATCACTGTAAAGAAGCCCTCTAAATCTCCATATTTTCCTCCATACAGAAATCAAGGTAGATACACAACTCCCTTCGTGTATACATTTAAAATTCTCTGTGCCTATACTGCTTTGATTATCAAACCAGAACATAATCCCTGGGGTTTTTCTCTCTCTCACCTGTATGTATAGTGAATTTCCATGGCTATATGACGTAAGCACAGAATGACAAGAAGAAACCCTGAACAACAAAGAAGGCCTCTTGCAGATCCCTGAATCGCAAATGTGTTCACTGAATTAATTGGTTACAAAAATCCGAGGGCTGTCAATGGATTTTAGCTGATTAGTCGTATGTTGATGATTTTCTTCTCATAATTCTATCCTATTCTCCCTATGGGAAAATCAGACTGGCTTGTATCTGGATGTTACCCAGTTTCCTCCCCTGGCACCTTACAGAGCCAGACCTGCTTAGTTTTAGCAGTCTAACTGCTTCATTGTCAGGGTGGAAACCGAGCCCATAAAGCCCCAGAGCAGTTCTGATTCTGAGGAGGAACAGCAATCCGTGGGAGAGGAGCTTGCTCATCTCTCACAAGCACAGCAGCTGGCAGAGATTCCTCCTGCCAGCATTCCTGGGATAGATAGTGACCCTGGCAGTGAGAGAGCACTGGAGGGGGGCTTGCTGGATGCTCAGCGCAGACGCAGGGAGCGATGACAGATGGAAGGCGCCGAAAGGAGGCGCTCCGCTCGTTTGGCGCTCAAACAACGGTCGCGTCCCGAGGACCAAAGGGAAACAGGGAGGATCTCTCCATAGCCCATAAGTTCAGAGTCTTCCCATGGTTCTCCCTCAAACGGGGACCAACTGCCTTACCTGGAGCTTAGGCTACTCTGCTATCTACCCCAGTGCAGTCCCTTGCTTAGTCGCTAGTGATTAGTATCTGTAAGAGTCATTAAGTAATAAAGGAATAAAGTCTTGGAAAGAATCCTCGTCATCTGTGTCTTGAGTTGGCTACTGGAGGGGACTGTAAGAGGCAGCTAGGGCGCTCCTGACAATCATGTGTCTTCAGAGCATTCTCTGGGCCTGATTATTAAGAGTACAATCCTAACCGGGGTGTGTGTGTGTGTGGGGGGGGGTATAGCAAAGTGGTGCATTGCCTGCCACTTCCCAAAACCCGCTGTTTCATGCCAGCCAGAGGCGGCCATGGTGGTGATAGGGCAGGCTTGCATCTTTTTTTTTTCTTTATCTCCAGCGCTTTTTGATTGTTTCTCCTCTTGTTGGTCTCAATGAGAAGGAATATGGCACCTCTATCCCATCCCAACCCCCCTGTACAGCCATCTAAGGAGGTTAGAGTTGTTCTGCCAAGATAAGATAGCGCCCTTCAAGTACCTGAAAGGTTGTCACAGAGAGGAAGGCCAGCATCTCTTCTCAATCATCCAGAGTGCAGGACACAGAATAATGGGCTGAAGTGACAGGAAGCCATATTCTGGCTGAACATCAGGAGAAATGTCCTGACTATTAGAGCAATACGACAATGGAACCAATGACCTAGGGAGGTGGTGGGCTCTCCCACACTGGAGGCATTCAAGATGAAGCTGGACAGCCATCTGTCAGGGATGCTCTGACTTGAATTCCTGCATTGAGCAGCGGGTTGGACTCGACAGTCTTATAGGCCCCTTCCAACCCAACTATTCTATAATTCTATGAAATATAAATTAAACCTACATAATACCAAAATCTTATCACACATCCTTTTTGTGATAAGGAAGTGTGAGATAACTTATAACAAACAACAGCCTTTTTTTGTCAGGTCATCATCAGGTTTTAAATATTTTCGTTTCTCCTCCCTGTTACAGCAACACACCAGATGCAAGTAGCTTAGAACAGAATGAAACAACACAAAACAGAAACACAAGGGTGTCTTTAACTCACAGCCCCATTTATTAAAATTGGTTGCTACCAATCAAATTCAGTTGATTAAATCTTTTAGACCTACACATTTCTGTTTAAACAAGCCGGCTGCAGAACACTGAGAATTAGTCTCATTGGCCTCCTAAAGTTTTAAATGCTTAGAACACTGAAAATGTAGACTTGCGAGTTGTAATTTCTACAGTATATAAATTACTTTACAATTTGTATCTCATTTATCACAGTGAAGGTGCTCTCTCATAGCTGTCTATTTTTATTCTGGACTCTACTGCTGAAACAGTACAGCACTATATTCTGCCACCATCCCATCTATAACACAAATGTAGCTTCAATGCACACAGTTATATAAGTGAAACAAATCCATATTACCTGTTCTCAGCCAGTGCACTTTGCTAAACACAATAGTTTTTGAAAAGTTATCAATGCATCACACTAACAACGCAATCCTGTACATGTCTAGTCAGACATGTCGATCAGTTTATTGATCCAGTCAACAGACCTTACAATAAGACCTATATAACAACTGACATGGAAGAATAAAACACAAAAGCCATCACTTAACTTACAGAAGTAAAACCCTAAAACATGGGTCAGATATCCCTATTAATACAAAAAAAAAAAATCAAAATTCAGTCCAGTTAGGTTATATTTTAGATCTCATTGCTCCACCAAATATTTAGCTACAATTTCTGTAATAAACTCTTTGTATCAGGAAGAAGGAGGAGGAGGAAGAGGAGGAGGAGGGGGCGGTGGTGGCGGCGGCGGCACAGTATTCAGACCATCTTCCAGGAAACAGATTAATGGGTTAACTAACTCATTACGGAGATCTCGGTAAAAATTACAGAAAAGAAAAACATGGTTTACTGTTTTGATTTCTTCTGAACAAGGACATAGTCTGTTGGAATAAGTTATCCCCCTAAGTCTCCCATCCAAGAGGGCTGAGGATATCACATTAAAATGTGCAAGAGTAAATGCCCTCGTATACTTTTAGATACTTAATACTAGCAGGTATTTGGCTTGAGAATTAACAGAAGCTGGATGAATGCCAAATGCCAAAGGAGAGCCAGTCTTACTTGCTGCTGTGAGTGAATCTTGGAAATATGGAGCTTTAATATGCTGGATAATGACTGGTCTAAGGTTACCTAGTGAACATCATGGCTCCCTGGGGATCTGAACATGGGTATCTCCACTCCAAGTCCAACACCATACTGGTTCTCTGCTTGTTCCTCTGATGATCTGTTTCTGCTCAACTCCTAAGATCTCAAATAGCTCAATGCCTAAGACTCTAAGGAACAAATGGCACATTTTCTACATACTGCTACTTTGTTCACATGATACGAGGTTACCTCAAGAAATGTCGCCCCTTATAGCAATGCCCCCAGGCCACTACAATCTTCAGGGCAGGTCCTGTTGTCTATGCCATGGACTACAGATAGGCCTTTTCTGCAGTGGCATCCACCCTGTGGAATGATCTCCCTTCTGCTCTAAGTTAGACTGCAATGCTGGCATGTTTTAGGTGTTTATTGAAACTTACTGTTTTTTATTTTGTCTCCCCCCCCGGTTATGGACTGGTTCGAATTCTCTCTGATATTATTCTCTTTCAACTGGATTGTTTTCTTGTTTTGTGGTGGTGTTGTAAACCTCTTCAGGATTTGTGCAAATGAGAAGTGGTATAGAAATATTTCTAATAATCATAATGAAGTTACCATATTAGATAACTATGACTAAACCTTCATCACCTTAGGCTGTAATCCTGTACCCTCTTATCTGGGAACAAAACTCATTGACCTTAGTGAGACTTACTTCTATAGATAATGCGCCTAATGTTGCCATTCAGCGTCTCTTCTATTCTAAAGGGGGCTGCCATATCCCCTCCATCTTTCAAGTTTTCACAGCCAAATCACTTGCTCAGCTTTTATATGGCATTCAAATTTGGGTTTCAAACAACAATTCAGACAATGAAAAAGTCCAAAGGGCAATTTTTGGTGTTCCCAAATGTGTGGCAGCTGTAGTTTTGAGACCTAAGGTAGTCCTGGACTCTATAGAAGCCCAGGCTCAGTCTCTAGCTCTAGCTCTGAAACTTTGAATTTGCTTAACGTTTCCTTTCCTGTTCCTTCATGCAGCTATTTAACATTAGTTCACTTAGATCAGTATATAAGTTTATGGATGAAGATGCTACATTATAAAGTATATGATCTAGGGTTTTCTCCATCGCTGCTTTTCTCATATAGCCCCTAGATCTCGCATTCTCTCTCAACCTAATAATGTTGTTGAGAGAATGAAATGGGAAGAAGCCTGTGTATGCCACCCAGAGCTCCTTGGAGGAAGGCAAGGATGCAAATGTGACAGATAAAGATACCTCTATTGAACTAGCTTGTGGTAAAAGTGAGATTTTGAAGTCTCCCAGAATTCTTCTTTGTAGGTTTAAAAGCCAACATTTTAAAAAAGAGATTGTGATCTAATAAAGATGAGTGTTCTTAAAACAGAAGGTGCTCAACGTTTTGAAAAGAGCCTATGTTTGTTAGATTAAAAACAAAGAGAAATATTTTTTGATAAAAATGAGCAATTACCCAGTGCCTATGAAACATATCCAACTGAAGCCATTCATTACTCCTGGACGTGATTACTCTCCACTCTTCCTTCGTAAACTGCCTCTTCATAATACGAAAGAAGTCGGGAATTGAACCGCTTCCTGAAATTAGAAAATAAAATGACAGTGGCTGGTCACAAAACACTCATGTCCTAGAAGGCAAACAGGCGAGATTAAAAGAAAAGAAATCTGCCTAAGAACCTAAGCACCAGGCAGAGGTGGGGCCCGAGCTTCAAGACACAAAATTATTTTTTGAGCCCATATTTTTCCACTCCAACATCTATTTCACAGAAGGCAAACCAATGAGGCTCAGAGACAAGTAACTTGGCCAGGAAACTGCATAAGAGACAGAGGTGGGGGTCTGATCCCCAAATGCCAATCACATAATGCCATCACAAAGCACAACAAAATACCTATTTCACAGAAGATAAACAGGAGATAGTGATGCGCAGAGAAACACGTGCGCACACAGGCCAAACACGCACCCATACCACAACCCCCCGCAACCCAAAGCAAAACACACACCACACCAAAAACAAATCAGATAACACACACACACGCACACACAGGGAAAACACACACACAGCACAGGTAAGACACCCCCTTGCTTCCTACCCACCCCCCATTTGGGCCCCCAGGATGTCCCTTCCATCTCTTCTAGCCCCCTAGGACAATACCTACCACCTTCAGCTCACCTTTTTGCTTTTTCTTCTGGGAGGCTGGGCCCATGGGAAAAACAAAGCACTGAGCTACAGCCACTCGCCTATCAGATCTTAGGGGAGAACACCCAGGCTTCTGCTGGAGTAAGGGTCGGCATTTATTTCCTTTATGGAAAATACAGAAGCCAGCACTTCACTTTGCTCCATGCCAGCCTCCCAGTTTAAAAATATATATATTTAAAAATAAAATAAAAACCAGGAGCCTGCAAGTGCCCAGAGAAGTGTCCATGGGCACACTGATGTCCATGGATACCATGGTGGAGACCCCAGGCATAATCCTGGGTTAAAGGGCATCCTGGTTAATGGTAGTATCAACAAACCATTAATCACATTCAGGACAGGAAAAAGGCCGTATTTCTTCACATGATGAACAATTAATTTGGTTAGTTACCACGGACCTATGGCCAGATTGGAGTCCAACAGGAGAAGAGCCTTCAGCGTGGTGGCCCCCCTTCTTTGGAATTCCCTGCCCCTGGAAGTCAGGCAGGCACCAATACTGTGCTGTTTCCAGCACCTCCTGAAAACAGCACTGTTCCAGGAGGCATTCCTTAATTGACCAGTCATGGTTTCTACAGGTATTGTTTTTAAAATAGCATAATTTTAATCTGGTGTTTTAATCTTTTTATGCTCTTACTGTTTTATCCTTCGTGTTCACTGCTCTGAAATTTGTTCTAGGTATAGAACGGTATACAAGTATTGTAAATAAATACATAAAATAAATAATTTATGTAATTCAGGGCTGCAAGATGTCATGAAAGCCATGGGCCAGAAAACCACAGAGGAAAGGTCTATCATTAGCTATTAGTCTTGATAGCTTATTTGGAACCACCAGGTTCACAGGCAATATTCCTATGAATAAAAATCAGCTTGGGGGCAACAGATAGGGAGGGCTACAGCTTCGGGCACAGCTTGTGGGCTTCCTGAAAGCATCTGGTTAGACAACTTGTGAAGCACAATGCTGAATTAGATGGACCTTTGGTCTGATCCGCAAGGCTCTCCTTATGATCTTTAAGGAGGGAAGTAAGGAACTTGCTCCAGGGAAGGAAGGGAGCAGGCATTTCCGAGACGGGCTCCTGACAAGTCAACCATAGCAGGGAGCCAGTGTTATATCTGAACCAGCCATAGGACACCTGCTGAACCCTAAGCTAGAGGCCTGAACCCTTAGATCAGCATCCCCCAAGCTGGTGCTCTCCAGATGTTTTGGACATCAGCCCCAGCCTTCATGGCTAAGGGTCAGGAAAGCTGGGAGTTGTAGTCCAAAACATCTGGAAGGCACCAGGTTGGGGAGGGCTGCCTTAGATGAAGAGGTGCAGATTAAGGCAAGTGCAACATCAAATACACAGAAGGAAGGAGACAGTGCAGACTAATGCGTTGATCCATGGCCAGAGTCTGAGGTGGGTTAGCTCAGGCAATTTCCAGAATCCAGGCCCATTAAGGGGCCCATCCATCTTGGCTCATGGTGCTACGCTGCAAATCATCAACCAACTGTTTCCGAAATGCTGCATTATATTACAATCACAGCACAAATTTGCCACTGACACTCATTCCTGTTCCAGGTAGCATTTTTTTTTAACCTCAAGTGCTGCTTTTAAACACGCTTGAATAAGCCTGTTTCAAGTGGGACAGGAAGAAAGATCACAAAGTGCTTGTATTCAGTAGCGTACAGTTTTCAAGTGAGGCGAGATACTATTAACTGACAGCTTCTTTAATGTAGGCCTTTCTCCAACTCAGCCCACGACCTAGCTTCACCGAGTTAAATTATATAGCAAATAGAAAAAACAAAGAGAACTTCTTGGGAAGACTGCAATGTGTTTCAAGACTAATAGTATGCCAAAAGAAATGAACTATCGCTCCACTGGATGTCAAGATTGTGTGTAAAATAGGTGGAGTGAAAGCATTATCATCATCATCATCATCAAAGGAGCTTCACTAGCTTCCACTTTTATTTTACCTATAAAACCTGAAGTAAAAATAAATAAATACAAAAGTTAATATCTGTAGGGTTCACACAAGAGGTACCTGCAAGAGATGCAAGATGCACATTCAAATGGAAGTGCATCACAGTTAACAAAGACATCTTTTGTATCCCTAGAAGTTAAATGATTTGAAGAATATACTTGCGCAAGGCACAGAAGGCTGGAGGCCAATTCTAGTTTTTTATCCCATTAGGTTGAAAGCAATTTTGATTACTGCTCATGGTATGCACAACTTAACCTTCTTCTGCCTGGGAAAACAAGTTTCACAAGTTTCTTGAGTTGCTTTAAAACTTGAAGAACCTCTTTGATAAGTAACTGTAAGACAAAAGAAAGTGTGTGTATAAACCATGGGGAGTAAATCCTCTGTCGGACAACTATCTACTTTATTAAAGATGTCGGTCTTTCTCCATGCAAATTAAAAATGTAGTTATGGCTGTCATGTTCTTTCCTCCTCTCCTTTCGCAATCACTCCAAGATACCAGGCTTCAGGCTCACTACTTTATTGCTTTATTAGTTAACGACCAGGTTCTTTACAAATGCAAATTCTAGGAAACTCTCAGGCTACAAAGGAAACAGCCACTCCACACAATTACCAATACCAATAGAAGAGCCAAAGTGGAAGTTAGAGAAATTGCTGGCAGTTTGAACAAGAACTTCTTGGTTAGACTAGCTTAGAGGGGGATGCCCCTCCCTTCCAGTGGCTCCCGCCTACGTAGGCTATCACGCATAGCCAACCTGGAGGAGTGTCTGAGCTCTACCTCTAACGTTTCCCGCTTCGCTCTGCAACAGACCCTAGCATCCCTGAAGTCACACCCCTCACTCTCCTCCTGCCCCGAGACCTGGGTTCTCATGGAGGAGGGGGCAGGGTTCAGGTTGAGCCATCTGTGCGCCAAGGTCTTGAGAAGAAGGCCTTGCCACATCTGAGCTCGCTAGGGAGGGAGCCTCCCCCGGTTCTGGCTGTTCCTATTCTGAGTCTGAACTGCTAACTATCTCCACATGCTCAGATTCTTTCCTGACATCGGCAGCCTAAACCCAGTTACATATTATGTTCTAAGAATTTGCACTAGTTAGACCTCCTCTGGAGAATTGCATCTAGTTCTGGGTACCACACTTTAAGAAGGATGTAGGCAAATGGGAACAGATTCAGAGGAGGACAACAAAGATGATTAAGGGTATGGAAAACCTGATATATTTAGCCTGGAGAAGAAAAGATTGAGGGGGGACATGATAGGCCTTTTCAAATAACTTAAGGCAAGGGGCGGGCAACAAGCTTGCATGCAGCTCGCCATGGCCATTTGCCATGGACACCTCAGTCCCTGCTACCACCACTGCAGTGATTCTGCTGGGAAACAAAACATGCAGGAATAGCTGATTCTGCGGAGAAACAGAGTGTGCGAGGATGATGTAGTGGGTTGGTTGGTGAGCAGAAAATGTGGACTTCACAGGGTCCTTAAATGCAGAGCCCTGTGTAGTTTAACACAGTTAGTAAAGCTTAGCAGGCTTTAGCTAACAGAAGTAGGCCCCTTGATGAGGTAGGGGTGGTGGTGGCTTCTATAGCCTCTAACATATGTTTAACTGGTATTGAGCATGATGCCTAGTTACCTCACTAGTCTGAGATAGGGAGCGGTATCTCATCTCACTCCTGCGCTGAGAAGCCCACCCTTTATTCCTTGGCTCTGGGGAGCCAATTAAGTTCTCAGGCTGGGATGTTTTGGGTGAGGGAAGCCTCCCTACTCCCTGAGTAGTTGTTGAGAGGGGGAAGAGGCAGTTCTTGCCAACTCCTAAGTTTAGAGAGAGGCCTATAAGACGAGGCCCCTGGACTCCCTATCTCTCGTCTCACTTCAAGGGGAAATACATGTTACCAGCTTGGAGAACCTTTGGCCCAGGATCAGCTTCCCCATCTTTCTTGGGGACTCACATAGACATATCAGCTTGTGACAAGGGTGCCTCCTTTGTCCACTGAGGGGAGGTGTGAACTTTCTTTGTATATATATTCTGCATCTATTTTCTATCAATAAATTGTCATCTTTTTGTTCAAGTGGCTTGACAGTAAGAACAATCTGACAATGGAACCAATTACCTCAAAGGGCTGTGGGGTCTTCCTCACTGGAGGTCTTCAAGCAAAGACTGGAAAGCCATGTGTTGCAGATGCTTTAGCTCTAGCTTTCCTGCATCAAGCAGGACATCTACAAAGCCCCCCCAACTCTGTGATTCTTTGAAAATGTATGCAAATGATGATGACGACAGTGAGGATGTCTATAGATGTTTTTATGGAGCAGTAAGTAGTAAGTAAGTATAGTAAACATCTATAGCAATAGATGTTTTTATAGAGCAGTAAGGAAAAACCAATTAAAAAGCTCCGTAAAAACAAGTAAAAGCTCACTTTTACTTTAAATGCATAAAAATGAAAGAATATACGAACAGTTGCTAGGCAAGGATAATATGGTCTTGAGTGCTGTTTTTCTTGGTAGAAAGACACAGTACAAATCAAATCAATAAATAAAACTATTAGCAAATGTTCAAAATAATGTTATGTGTTTGGGGTCAGTCTATATTACCTCCATAGCTCCCTTACCATTCAGTACAAAGAGACTGAAGATTTTCCCCAATACAGTCTTTAGGGCAAGTTACTCAAAGGTTATCTTGAACTGGTCAACTTTGTTCTACAGGGCCTGAGGGAGTAGGAGGAAATAGATTCACCCCTACCCCAGATCCAAGACAAAAGGAGAGCAGCTTCTGTCTTGCAGAAGAAGATCCCTAGGCAGCTGAGAGGAAGCAGGGATTGTTTGGAGTGGTGAAGCTGTAGGCCTGCATCCTCAGCACAGTGTAAATAAACCTTTATAAAAGAAACACAAGTCTCCAGCGCCCTCCTTCCAGGAAACTGAAGTCTGCGTAACCGCTGAAGCCGCTGCAAGTTATCCCCTCTCAGGACTGGGATGCAGGAGTGCAACAATAATTTTCTCTTTGGTTCAGTATTTCCACAATAGAACCTTCAGGTTATTTTGTGACCTGTGTTATATTTTCATGGGGAAGAGCGTTTGAAGCTAAATGTCTGGAAAGAAGTGGGCAGAGAAGATGACAGCAAGCCAAACTCTATGCAAATGCATCAGAGAATTCTGAAGGCAACAGCAGCGTCAATTAAAAAAATCCCTTCACAATACACTGGGGCAAGTGGCAAGATGATGATGATGACGGAAGTATAATATCAGGTCACTGCAGAAAACACGCACACAGCATTAAGAAGGGCCCTGTGGGTTTGTGGCTTGAATTTGCAAAGCTGAGAATGTTAGGAAGTTAATAGCGGGGTTTTTAATCTGGAAGAAAAAACAGTCCTAGTTCTTTTCCCCAGTTCACTATCACTACAATCCCACCAGCCACATTAAAAAGAGGGCAGAATAAAATAAGACAACTGCTACAGAATCGCATGCTTTAGAAAGTCAATTTTTCAGCCTCTTGGCTTGTTAAATTTTTTTTTTTTTTTAAGAAAAGAGGAAACGGACTTTCATAATATTCTGGCACAGCGGTCCCTGGGCTGGAGCCCTCCAGAAGTGTTGGACTACAACTCCCAGCATGCCCTAGCCAGGTGGGCCATGCTGGGAGTTGTAGTCCAACACATCTGGAGGGCTCCAGCTTGGGGA
Organism: Heloderma suspectum; assembly: GCF_057233095.1. NCBI lineage: Eukaryota > Metazoa > Chordata > Lepidosauria > Squamata > Helodermatidae > Heloderma > Heloderma suspectum. The sequence goes on along the minus strand of NC_139460.1, from coordinate 28,945,433 downwards.
CCGCTGTTAGCTCTTGCGGTTTCATGCAGAAGTTCTCCCATTCATTGCTCTACTTTGGCCATCCGCAGAACAGAGGGTAAAATCCAGCATGAGTCCTACTTAAAGTAGTCCCATTGAAATGAAAAGAACTTAACTTGGTCATGACTAACTTTAAACCCCGTTAATTTCAATGAGTCTACTCTACATAGGGTGTATGTTGGATTTTACCCAGTATATGGAATTTGAAGATTCAGAGGGGTAGCTTGACTCCTCATTCTGGAACTGGCACCACTATTTGCCTAAAGCCCTTAAACCACGCTGTGGAAGAGGACAGCCAGTCTGGACATCTTCCTCATGGCTAGATCACTCTGTTTTCTTTCTGTACTGAGAAGGGGGCAGCCCTTCTATGTGCAGAGTGAAAGGAGAAGGACTTGGGTGTGTGTGTGTGTGTGTGTGTGTGAGAGAGAGAGAGAGAGAGGGAGAGAGAAATGAGAGAAATCATTGATACAATCATATCAATGTGTATATGATTGATACACAATCATGTGTATGATTGGGTTGCAGAAGATGGAGGGGGGTGGGAATAATTAACTGCTGCAACATGCATATTTCTATGCTCTTCTGCAAACAGCATAATGCAATCAGATTCTTCTTTTCCTTAACTAAATAACTGCTGCCAAAGCAACGCTTTACTGTTAGGGAAGCACATTTTTGTAACGTCTTGCTTTGTTAAAACTCTGTTTCCTCTAGAATGAACTATGACAGAGCAATGTAGTCTGGCTCCCCTCCCTGCTTCCAGGAAGATCTGCTTCACTTTTAGTGTGTAACTGATGTCAAAACACTGAACTGGTTCATCTAGAACAGGGTTCGTCAACCAGGCACTCTCCGAATGTGTTGGGACTACAACTCCCATCATCTCTGGGCAGTCGGGCAGCATGGGTGATGGGGGTTGTAGTACAACATGTGTGGAGGACATCAGGTTAGGAAGGCTGCCACAGAAAAATGGAAATCTTCAACAGTTCAGGATTTCTTTTCTTAAAAAAAATCTCTTACTTTAATCTCACACACAACTTATAAAAAGCTAAGACAGAAATAACTTTGGTTGAAAAAATAAGAAAAGTCTGTCTTATTTATCTGTTATTCTGCACGTTATACAGACTTTGGGGTCAAGAAAACCTAGACATCAATTCCCTATTTATAAAATATGATAAAGTTACAGGAAATTCTGTTGTCAGTGTCCATGTTGCAAAATCTCTCATTAGCAACATAAATGTAATTAATGAGTTTTATCTGTTACGAATTCATTAAAAAAAGCAGTTGTGCAGCTCATACTCCTTATGTTCCTGCTTGAAAGTGACAATTTGTTATCTCTCCTCAAACAGAACAGCAACAAGGGCTGTTTTCTTTTGCTTTCCGTTGGGTGAAGTCAAATACTATATTTAAAATCACCCCAGGCACTAAATAAAAGTACTAGACATCTCTTAATGCAGCAACCCTATGCACCCTTACCTGGGAGGAAGACCCACTGAATACATTAGGATCTACTCACAAGAAACTATGCATAGGATTTGGCTGGAAGAGCAATAATTGGCTAGTGCAAGCTTCATGTCTAATTTCCTTCCATATGAATCATATCAGAATCCCACACTCTCTCTAGAGTGTTAATTTCAGAAAGGGGACAATCCAGCTTTGCGTCAGCAGTTGTAAAATTAATTCTAACTAATTTTTAATTGATTTCCCCTGGCAAAGGATAGATGACAACCATTAACTGAAGGAGTGGGATAAGCCCCAAGGACACATGATAATATTAATGGAAGTGGAGGCTAAAGTGTAAAGGGGGAAAAGTAACATGCATTCTGAAGGTACTGAGGGGAGGTCAGTGTATGTGTTTACATTCGTTCTAGGGCCAAATTTCAGAAACAAATTTAAAAACATCCAAGACAATATCAAAGTTTTAAGAACTTGCAGCACCCTTCCCCAAGCATGCTCCAGTTGTTTTGGACTGCAACTCCCATCATCTCTGACCATTGGGCATGGTGGCTAGAGCTGCTGGGACTTGTAGTCCAAACATCTAGAGGGTACCAAGTTGCGGAAGGCTGGCTTAGAGACACACACCTGCAGGATGCTCAAAGTGTGGTGTAGTGGTTAGAGGGCTGGACTGAAACTCAGAAGATCCAGGTTCTAGTTCCCACTCAGGGACAATTGGCCATGGTTTTTTGTTGGGTTAACTCTGGGTTGTTTGACCCATTAACAACCCGGAGTTTCTAGGTTTGCACACAAAACCCAGGGTTTCTTGGTTCATTCCTGGGTTGTTTCTCGAAATTGGAAATGGCTCACACGCTCCACTCGTCACTGCAATTGCTGCTGTGACATGCGAACCAGATCTCAGCCTAACTTACCTCACAGGGTTGTTGTGAGGATAAAATGGAGGGGAGTAGGACCATGTAAGCTGGCTTAGTTCCTTGGAAGAGTAAAAAGGTGGGATATAAATGTAATAATAAATAAAATGAATATCAGTCTGCAACATACAGCTAAGATTCTTATGAATCATTGCAGATCTAGTTAGTGGATACCCATTCTTAAAGGCAAGGTGGTCCACGCATGTTCACTGTCAGTTCTGAGAGGCAACAGGGCAGAGGGTTGCAATTTTTCTCCCTTTAGCAGAGCTCCTTCAGCCTTACCAGCTGCACATCAGCCAGAAATTCAACTGGGATACCTTTCTTCCATTGGAGTCCCATTCTGGGAAAGGCTACCCTGTTGAACTTCAATCTATGTTGTTTTTATTTTTTTTTATTCTAGGAAGGTAACACCTCCCCCCCACCATTTTAAAAGAAAAAGCCTGCCATTCTGTTCCTGTTTATGATCCACACACCACATCTACTGCATGGCATTGTGGCTGGACCAGTCTTCCTTAATCTGGTGCCCTCCAGATGGGTTGGATGGCAACCCCCATCACTCCCAGCACATCTGGAGGGCACTAGGTTGGAGAAGACTGGACTAGGACATGGGAGGCCAGGCTTCAAATCCATGAAGCTCACTGGCTTACCCTCGGCCAGCCGAGACTAAGCCATCATTTCAGCCTAGCCTACCTCACAGGGTTGTTGAGAGGATAAAATGGGGAGTTGGGGGTGGGGAATATAATATCAGTCACTGCCCTCTTTGCTGAGAGGGTAGAATAGTAAGGCAAGGCGAGGTTTAAATAGATAAAAGGAAACCACAAGTTAGGAATCACTGCCTACCCGAGACTGAACCCACAGACTGCACTGTGGGTTGATGGGGTGAATTTCCACATGACCCCATTTTAAGGAGGGGATTGCACTTCTATGGGCAGCAGATAGTGGAATGGTCCCCAGTGGAGGTTAGCTAGCTGAGAAATGAGCAGGGAGCCCTGACGAATAAATGTCCATGGATCAATGGAATAGCGTGGTGGATTTATTTGGTGGATAAAATGATCTCCCTAAGAAACCTCCAGCCAAGCCCCCGGCACCACCGTGGTGGGGCAAGCGCCAGCCAGCACAGATAACAAGGCTGCCACCACAACTGCCTTATGGGAGTTAATCTTCAGAGGGGTGAAGGCCAGTGGAGGCTGGTGGCTCCAATGTCAGTGGGGTGCTCCGGCTTTCAGTCAGAACCAGTCAGAACTCTATAGGAGCTATCCAAGGTGCGGAAGCTTCCGCACCTTGGATAGCTCCTTTAGAGTTCTGACTGAAACTCAGAGCGGATTCACCACCCCACTAACATCAGAGCCAACAGCCTCCACTGGTGAAGGCTGAAGGAGTCCAACTACAACACGATCAAAAGCTGAGTGGGGGCCAAGAGAGGCTTTCTTTGAAATGCAGATAACCGCTTCAGGGAGGAGATTCTTACCGGGGCCACGGCAGAGCTAAAACGTCCCCTCTCTGCCTCCTATGGCAGTGGGGGGACATGACACTTTTTTTTCCTGTCGGGGATCTAAGTCCCTCAGGGGTAATCCACAAGGGGCCGCAAGCCGTCAGCGGGTGGGGCCATAGCCAAAAGTGGGTGTGGCCACCATAACTCTCTCTCTCTGTCTTAGAGAGATGTAGGATGGCGGTGGGGGGGAATACAACACATAAAAATGGGAGAGGTTGTTCACCCCTAACTCACGGTCCTGAGGCTATTCAGGTTTCCCTAAAGCTGCTATTTACATAACAAAAACGACGCAATTAACATTATGTCTAGTTCAGCCCTCACCCCTAGGAGCAGTCCCATTCACCACAGCACCTCAGAAGCAGATTTCAGCTTCACTACTAAAAAAGTCCATCAGCTACAATGGCAGACAGAAAAATCAGAGCACAACTGAATGCTATCAGAATGAAGAGCCCCAGTTCGGAACCTTCCATCCTGCCACGCTTCACAGCTCCCACAAATAATTTTGCACGCACCGCCACTCATGGAAGGTAATTTGAATGCAATTATTTCCATAAGCCAATACAAAGAGCTCAATTTTTTTTCTTGCTTCACATGACTGAAGAGCTCACCAAATTCCAGTTACATCACTGGCGAAATGTGTTGATAGGAACATGATGCAAAATAAAAGGGGGAAAATGAAACAGTGGAATAACTTATTTGAGGGAACTGAATGCTTTAATTCCATCGAAGCAGGACTAGGTAAGCCTATTACAACAGTGGCATGATAGATAATAGAGCAGATAAAAAAAATAAAAACACAATCCCCTCCCACATAATGGATAAAGACTTCCCACTTCTATTATCTGCTTTTCACAGCAAAACTTTCATAGTTCGTTAATCAGAACAAAAATGGCAATATAACATAGATGCAGATAAGTCTGTTCTGAATGAGCAGTACTTAAACACTGGAAAAATGGTCATTGCTATTCCACACTTATGAGCCTATACTCGGAATATACGACCTGTGTAAGATCCGTTCCACCTGTGTTTCATGGATTGTCAGGCGCCTTTTGTTCCATTGTCCTCCCATCACCAGAATCAGATTTCGTTTTTGTTCCCAAAAATGCATATTTGTGCAATTTCACATGTGTGAAAATGCACAATTTTTCCCCAAATGCACATGTTCAGGCTTTAGCCCATGGGGGAAATTAGCAGTTTTGGCCGTTTTTTAAAAAAAATGTGTATTTTTCTAGGACGAAATTTGGTAAAGTTAGAAAACCAGCCTGCAAGTTTGCAGAATCTGCGGACAGGGGGAAAGCCAGTCTGCTGTGGAATCTGTGGGTTGGATTCACAAAAATCTGAACTCATTTGGCTCCATCGTAGATTTCTCAGACATCCCTAGCCTAATCCCCCACCCCACCCCTTGCTCCCTACTAAATACATTTAGGACTCTTGATCTCCACGAGGAACAGGGGGCAGGGGGACAAAGCATATGCTTAACTCTCACTGAAATTAAAATAGTGTTTAACTCTAGCTGCATCATATTCTTTCTCAACGAAGTGGCCCACCAGAACAGCCATACATCAAAGACTTTCATGTGAAAAGGATACTGCACAAGCTGCCTAACACTCTATTGAAAATAGATAAGAATAGACAGGATTTAATTTACTAAATCATACTGCAAACATTTATATATGCATAAGCCAAATGGACAGCTGGGAAATAGGAGCACCCACGGGCATTCAAGAAATCCTTCCAGCATTCACCTTTCTCAGGTAAAGGCAAAATCGGCTAGATATGACAGCTGGTACTGGTCTCTTAAAATGCAAAGCCTTTGACAATTTATATCTCTGATGGGGCTGATGGGAGCTGAAATCCAAAACAAGCGCTAAGACGTAAGTGCCTGAGGCCAAGTCTGATCATTCATGACCTAGTCCCTTCCAGATGACTGTAATGCACTTTAGCAGGGCAGATAGTTTGGAACCTTCAGTTGGTCCAAAATGCAGCTGCCAAAGGCGCTAAAGGAACACCCCTCTTGTCTGTCTTTTTAAAATGTTTCTGTTTCGTTAGGTAGCACAATGAGTATCTGAACTAGGGCATGAATGATCGGACCTGGCCTCAGTCACTCATGTCTTAGTGCAGCTTTCCTTCAACCTGGTGCCCTCCAGATATTTTGGACTTCAACCCCCATCAGCCCCAGCCAACATTGCAATGCTCAGGAATGCTGGGAGTTGTAGTTCAAAATATCCAGGAGGCACCGGGATGGGGAAAGCTGCACTAGCGGAAAGCACTTCTGCTTGCTCAAGGCAGGGCACTCTCTTTTCGCCAGTCTCCCCTGCTCACTGCAGCCTCCCCAAAAACGTTTTGTTGAAGGTTGGGGAATCATATGGAACTGTACGGGGCATCACTCAGAGGGCTGCAGTAGGTAAGGGGGACTGATGAAAACTGGGTGCCTTACCTTGCACAAATGGAAGCACTTTCTGTTGGCACAAAGCCACCACTGGATAGAACCCACCGTTTGCCGCCTTGATTATTTTAACAGAAAGGTGAGATATCGATGCCTGAAATAAATAAATCTTTGCTAATGTTACAGGGAATCACTGGGAAACTTACAAACCCCCCCCCCCATACTCAACTCCACCCCGAAAATAATAAAGTGGCCCAACCCTAAGAGCAGATCTGCACTCTAAAGGTATTCATTCTTTATCAGTTTCACTGCCATGGCTTGTCCCAAAGAATGCTGGGAATTGTAGTTTAGTGAAGGTGCTGAGAATTCTCCATTAGAGGTCTCTATCTATTCCTCCTTCACAGAACTACAGTTCTTTTAAGGAAGAGAGAATGAACTTATTTACACTTATACTAAGGGTAGTATAAACTTTAGGGGTTCTGGTGCAAAAATTTACTTTACCTATTAAAAAAAAACATCCCTTCCTCAGTGCTGCAGATCAGTTTTGCAGATGGCCCCCTACAAGGGATTAATATTTTGAGATCTGAATCTGGCTTGACCAGGTGGTTAGAAGTCTTTCACAAAGCAATAGCACCACCCCGTGGCAGTTCTTATGATAAAAGGAAAGTACTGGTATGTCATTCCTGTACTCATTCTAAAGTCTCTTCGTCTTGAGTTTTTAAAATTTTTTAAACACTTCATTACATTTATATCCTGCCTTTCCTCCAAGGAAGTCAAGGCAGAATATATAGTCCCCCCGCCTCTATTTTATCCTCACAACAATCCTGTGAGGTTGGTTAAGCTGAGAGGTAGTGGCTGGCCCAAAGCCAACCGGTGAGCTTAACAGCTCAGCAGAAATCAGGTCTCCCCTAGTGCTTTTACTAGCGCTGTGCCGAAGTATTCAGCTCAGGCTTATAGGAGGGCCGTAGCTCAGTAGTAGACACCTGCTTTGCATGCGGAAGGTCCCAGTTTCAATCCACAGCATCTCCAGGTAGGGGATGAAAAGTTCCTTCCTGAAACCCTGGAGAGCCATTGCTGCCAGTCAGTGCAGACAATACTGGGCTAGATGGACCGATGGTCCAAAACCCTGGAGAGCCATTGCTGCCAGTCGGTGCGGACAATACTGGGCTAGATGCACCGATGGTCCGACTCAGCGTATGGCGGCTCCCTATGTTCTGTCCTCCTATACTCTGAAGTTCCCAACCGTTTTGGACTTGTGGGCACATCTGGGAATTTGAGAAACTGTTGTAGGCACTACCACAGAATTGCTCCCATGGAGGATGTGGCTAGTCACATAATAGCTACCGTAGTGGTGGTGGTGAGGAGAAACAACAAGGCTAATGGCTAGGAAGGAGTGGGAAGTAGAGGTGAGAGAAAGAGCGAGGCCAAAAGGTGGGAGCGGGGAGAAACAGCAAGGTAACGGGTGAGTGGGAGAGAAAGTAGAAGGCTAGAGATGGGGAATGGAGATAAACAGCAAGAAAAAGGGTTAGGTGGAGAGAAATAGTGAGGCTGGGAGCAGAGACAGAGAGTGCAAAGGGGAAAGGTCTGCTGGGATAGAAGAGGACTGCGTGAGGCCAAGAAGCAATTATTCCCTCCTCTTCCTGCCTGCTGACAGCTGATCAGTGGCAGGTTCAGGAACGGGAAGGAGAACCTAGTGCTCTCATATTTTTCAAGTTTTAATTAACAATAAAATTCTGAAGGGGGCAGGGAGTGGAGAGCTTCACAGGCGCCACTGGAAGTGCCTCTGGGTGCCACGTTGGGGACTCTGGGATACATGAACATACGAAGAAATTGTTGGATCCTGCAAACAAGAGATGAGGCCAACAGTCCTCTCGTACTGTTGTTCCCCAGCATCTGGTATTTAGAGGCATGCTGGCCTTGATCTAGAAGGTAGCAGATGGCCATTGTGACTAGGAGCAATTGACATCCTTATTCTCTATGAATGTGTGTGATCCCATTTCAATGCTATCTAAGCTGATGGTCATCACTACGTTTTGGGGCAGCAAGTTTCATAGTTTTAACTAACACACGTGCAGCTCTCTTCTCTGCCCATCCTGTCTCCAGTTTGCTTTCTTCCTCTCAGGCTCCTCCCTTAGCTTTCTCCCCTTCCACTCATTCTCTGGACTATTCCCTGTACCATGTTTCCCTGGGACTTCCTACTTATTCCCCAGCCCCTTCTGCCTGATCTGTCCCTTTCTAAAATCTGAGCAGTTCAGCCAATGGGAAGTCAGAGGCCCTCTGCTTGCCCCAGTCAACTACAACAGGCCAACAGCTCAGCCAGTCACTGGTACCACAAAAACCCTTTAGGACAGAGGTGGAGAATATATGTATGGCCCTCCAGATGTTGTTGGACTACAACTCTCATCAGCCCTTTCCAGCATAGCCAATGGTGACGGATGATGGGAGTTGCGGTACAATATCTGGAGAGCCATATGTTCCTCATCCCTGCCTTACAGTGTTACAGTGCAGATAGGTGAAGCAAGCAGAGAGGTTGCTCATTCCTGTCCTAGCACATTAACTACATAGATGTGTTAGCCACTAGAACGCATTACCTGGCAAACTAGTCTTTGTAATATCAATGCCAACTTGACAGTCAGGCTCAGCGGCAAGAACAGCATAATTCCCTTGATGAGAAACATTAAAGCTGAAACTGGAATGGGAGCTGCTTAAGTCATTTGCAAGAAAAGGTTTGCCTTTTGAAGTCCTTTGTAACTCGATTTCGTTCCAAGGAATCTTCAGTTTTTCTGCAATTAATTTCCTTAACAGCAGACGACCAGCCTACGAAACAAAATGAACAAATAACGCACAGTGGGTAACTGTTCACTTATTACATTTAAGCAAATGTCCATGTAAGAAAAGCAATTCATTAAAACGCTATTTGCCTTTAAAATGTTCAGGCAGTCCTTCACGGAATAAAGCTACATTTAACTTTTTTTTTTTTAACAAAGCAAATACGCAACCTGAATAAATATTACTGTTACTTTGGCTTTTATTTATATTTCTCACATTTAAAATATTCCGCCCTTCCTTCCAGGAGCTCAGGAATGTGTACACAGGGGCTACCCCTATTCTACCATCACAACAAACTTGTGAGGTAGGTGAGGCTGAGAGAGCAAGCGAAGATGACACAGGGAGCTTCATGGTTGCGTAGAGATTTGAACCCAGCTCTCTCTAGTGCACAGAGTAGTAGGCAGCAGTATTGCAACCGAAACTCTCCCCATGACCTGAGTTCGATTCCAGCAGAAGCTGGGTCCCAGGTAGCCGGCTCAGGTTGACTCAGCCCTCCATCCTTCTGAGGTCGGTAAAATGAGTACCCAGCTTGTTGGAGGAAAGGTAGTCACGACTGGGGAAGGCAATGGCAAACCACCCCACTATAGTCTGCCATGAAAATGCCAGCGAAAGCGGCATCGCTCTAGGAGTCAGCAATGACTCGGTGCTTGCACAGCAGGAACCTTTCCTTTCCTCTCTTGTCCAAGCCCAATACTCTCTTACCAGAAAGAAACCATACTGTTTCTTTCTTAGTTGACTTGAAACAAAAGTATTCTATTGTGCTCATAATGATGAAATGTACGCACTGTAAGAATGAGAGAAACAAATATACAATGCTCTATTCGTTAGGAAATAGATGACTTCTATTATATTTTGGAATGAAAAATTTAATGATGATATATGCCCATATGCATAGTGCACTATAATTTAGCAGTGGATCTGTAACTGAGATTTAATGATATTTATCAAATGAATGATCGGCTTGTATTTTTCTTATTTTTATGATTAGGGAAATATTAAAGCTATTGTGCTCATATATTATCTGTTGAGCATCAGCACCTCCTATAGTATTGTAGGGCATGTAGATACTACTTCTTAAGTAGCATACAGAAATCCCATTTCACACCTCATTACTGGCGTGATTAGAATACCTCAAGGTTCTACAATGACTTGACCTGATTTACATGTCACTTATTTTAAAACGTTGGCCAGAATGAGATGTTACAAAGCATGAATGGATGCTACCAAAAACAGGAGCCCAGCTGTTTCTCCTCCTTCCGGTAGCATAACTCTTTCATGCCGTTACATAATGACCAAGTGGAACGATGGTTGTAGGGGCATTTCTGGGAGGAGGGGGGCCAAACAGCAGTTGGTCCTAGTTGAGAGCTGGTTGAGGAAGGCACCGGCCTCTCATGTTTCCCTCTGATGCAGCCAGGAGGAACAGTCACTGACATTTGGTATAGCAGTTTGGCTATCCACACAAGAGACTGGGCACAGACTCCACCTGGTTCAGAGGTATAAGGTGTACCAAATTCTACTGGTTCGGTGGGCAGTGAGAAGCGTGCAAAGGAAAACTTGACTGGCGCTAAGAGCAGCCACTCTTCCCAGCACTGGTGGAGTCCCCCCACCCCCTGCATCCTCACTATTATCTCCAACCTGAGATAGGAGATAACAGTGAGGATTCCTCCAGCAGGAGGCCCCACCTCCCTGGAAAAAGCCAAGCAGGCAGGATTAGGGCCAGGGGCTCTCCACCCGTTCTAGTATTCGCAAAAGCCTCTGTCTGGAAACACCTTTAAGCTCAAAGAACTGGAAGGTAAACATTTCTATCTCAGCAAAGTACACCTTTCAGCAAGTTCATAAATATATACCATGGCAGCCTTGGCATCACGGCGGAAGACAAACTGTTCAATGCGCTCTTTCTCTTCAGGTTGTACGAGGCACATGGCCAGCAACCAATCCTTGCGACAAGGGACCCAGGCGTTATAGGAAAACGCCCAACGTATGCTCTCCATAGCAAGACGTTCCAAGGAAATCACAGGGTGCGAGAACATACATACGTATAGAAATGATGATGTGAGGGATACACAGGCACACAAAACAGAGTTTTGGAGGCTGACAAAACTCTGGGACTGCTGAGCTTCGGGTTCAAATCCCAGTTACAATGACACTGGATGGATTATTGTCCTTTAGTTTAACCTCCTCCCTCATAGGGCTGTTGTAAAATGGGTTAAAGCCACCACATACACCGGTTTGAGGTCCTTGAAGGAAAGAGCAAGGATACATACATACAAACATAGATAGCCCCGTTTTTGTCACAGAGGATCAAACTCCTCTGTCCAGCCTCTTAAAAACTACTGAGAACATTTGCATAAAAGGTTCAAACGGCATGTACGTCCCCAACTCTTCCTCCCAAGGGCCAGGCTTCCGTGCCACCCCAGGTACTGCAGTGGCTCTTGTCTCAAAAGCTGCTCTTTGGAAGGCACCCGACAATATGCCTAATTTGCATACGCACATACATATTTACGCAAATATACCCGCGCCTATATATTCTCTAGTCGGGATTCGAACCAGGTGCTTTCCCTGATATGCAGCTTGGCAGGACTCGATGTCCCCTAGGGGTAACAGCGGTCCTTCTAAGCCTTAGATGAATAATAATAATAATAATATAAAGGTAAAAGGTAAAGGTGTCCCCAACCAGTCGTGTCCGACTCTAGGGTGCGGTGCTCAGCCCCGTTTCTAAGCCGAAGAACCAGCGCTGTCCGAAGACGCTTCCGTGGTCATGTGGCCGGCATGACTGAACACCGAGGTGCACGGAACGCTGTCACCTTTCCCGCCGAGGCGGTACCTATTTATCTACTTGCAATTTCTTGCTTTCGAACTGCTAGGTTGGCAGGAGCTGGGACTGAAGACGGGAGCTCACCCCGTCAGGCGGCACTCGGGTCCCGAACTGCTGTCCTGCCGACCTTCCAGTCTGCAGTTCAGCGTCTTAACCACTATAGAAATACAATAAGTCATAAATTAGAACCTAAGGGAAGATGCCGACGGTTGGGCTTGTCCATCCGCGGCAGGGCACTCAGCCTACGCGCCTACGCCGCCCCTCGCGGGCTGCAACGAGCCTGCTCACGCTTCCCGGGGAGGAAGCCCCGCTGACGTCAGCGAGGCTTGCTTCCGAGTGAACATGCGATCGAGCCCCCGCTGCAACCCTGCAGCATCGCCGCAAGAGGGAAGGAGAAGCGCGCGCCTCTGCCTGCCTCCTTCGCCGCCCCCTCGCCGCGCGGGAGCCCTTTCCTCCGCGCGCTGCAGTTGCCCGGGGTCCCTTCGGAGAGGATTCGGTAGGGGGAAAGGGGGCGGAGAGGCGAAACGCCGCGGCCAATCGAGAGCCGGAGGCGGCTCCCTTTGCGAAGCCGAACGCGCCAATCAGCGCCACGCACCACCCTGCGGGGCGTTCATAGAGAGAGAGAAAAATTGAAAACGGTGCGAGCGTACACGCACCGCTCGCTTCTGAATTCCACTTGACCGCCGCCGCATCCGGAGCAATGGGACAACGCTCTCTCCGGGGGAGGCCGGTGGCTCCGATGTCAGTGGGGCAGTGCATCCGCTCTGGGCTCTAGTCAGAACTCTGCGGGTGCTGAGCCCTATCCCCTTCTGGCTGTCTCTGACTCGAACCCAGAGCGGGTTGTCTGCCCCACTGACATGGGAGCCACCAGCCTCCACTGGATCTCCCCACAGCTCTATGGCGCCCTGTCTTCTCGCTTTGCATTGCTTTGCCGGCCCATCCCCCACCCCCTTCCGTGGATAACCTGAAGTGTCTTTACAGCTGCATTGAGCTTGAGACTCTTCGGAGCGCCCTCCTCGCGCTTGACAGCGTCGTCTGGGCGGCGGTTACGAGGGGGAGGGTTTTAATAGGGTATTGACACGCGCTTACACCATTCACAGCGCAGGATTTCTTGGACTGACAGAAAGGACAGCCAATAGGAGAGCCACGGCGGATTTTGTGTGGCGGATGGTCTCGGAGCTACTGTGATGGGTGCGGGTGAGTAGCTGGCGGCTCGGCACAGGGGAGAGTCGCGTGGGCAAGGAAGCCTCCTCGGTTTATAGGAAACCAATTCCTACTGAGGGGTGCTCAACTCGAAGGGTGCCTGCGGGCCTCGAAGCTGGCTCGCTTCCGAGCGGGGTTGCCTGAGGGAGGGAACGGGCTCTTGGGGTTGAACATCGGTGCTGATGCCGAGCATGCGCAGGATTTTGCGGACATGCGCACTACCACCTCTGAAGCTGCCACGCAAAGTGTGCCCTTACTTGTCATCGGACATTCCTCCCTGGAGCGGAATGGTTTAAAAAAGGGGGAGCAAGGGCGTGTCAGAGAGTACATTCTCCTTGGTGCTGTCCAGATGTCTTGGACCTCAGCCCCCTTCAGCCTCAGCCAGCATGGCCAGTGGTCAGGAATCCTGGGAGTTGTAGTCCAAAAATGTGGAGGGCACCAGGTTGGGGAAGGTTGGTCTAGAACAGGGGTGGACAGAAGGTAGATCTCTGAGTGATTTGCAGTGGATCGGCAAAGACTATTGTCTACCAACTGTTTAACAATAACAGCAACAAAACGACACCTCCCCCCCCCCCGTACCCTAAATTATCCTGCTGAAATTAAGGAGGCTTTGAGTAAATCGCAGAAAAGCTGATTCCTTTTTTAAAAAAAAATCCGCTACTCCTCCATTCACTTCTCCTTCTGTTGTCGTGGAGACACAGTGCTGGTGTGTATAGTGCCACAGTAATGAGGACTGACTGTAGCAAATCCAGGACAGCTAGAACTATTTGTGGAAGGCTGAGCACCGAAGAATTGATGCTTTCAAACTGTGGTGCTGGAGAAGACTCTTACGAGTCCCCTGGACTGCAAGGAGGTCCAATCAGTCAATCCTAAAGGAAATCATTTCAATTGATTTCCTTTAGGATTGACTGCTCATTGGAAGGACAGATACTGAAGCTGAAGCTCAGATATTGTGGCCCCCTAATGCGAAGAGAAAACTCCCTGGAAAAGACCCTGTTGCTGGGAAAGATGGAAGGCAAAAGGTGAAGGGGACGGCAGAGGATGAGATGGCTAGATAGCATCACCGATGCAATGAATATGAACTTGAGCACACTCCGGGAGAGAGCACAGGACAGGAAGGCCTGGCGTGCTGTGGTCCATGGGGTCACAAAGAGTCGGACACGACTTAACGACTGAACAACAACAAAAGAACTATTAGATATTCTTTTATCTTATTTTAAGTGTTACCATTTACTCTTGAATGTAAATTTCAGGAGCAAATCCTCAAAACATTTTTTTTTATCAGAATACTATAAACACATGAGCTTGTGTAATTAAGCAGGAAGCTCCCCTGCCTCTGGAATGCCTCTAGGAACCAGCTGGATTTCAGTACCTCATGCTGGTACCAAGAAGCACAAAAAACTTTCAAGTCAGCGCCTCATAAAATAATCCTAACATGTATTGTTAATAAATGTCAGGTTTTATGAATTCATATTTCAGAATATCAACAGTAATTTTGTGACTGTAAACAAGTGGCTGAATTAATTATGCATGTAGTTGTGTTATTTATGAAGGGAAATTTCAGTGTTTAGTTTGGTCTTAGTAAATACAAGAGAGTTCTTTATTGCATTAGCCATGAGCCATCAACACAGAAGGTGTAGTCCACATATGCATGGCAGAGGGTATCAATTGCCTTGCCAGGGCCTGGCACAACAGCAGTAGCCTTCACACCTTGTCTCTGCCCACTGAGAGCAGAGACTGATAAGAGGGTTTCAGTGCAAGCTGGTTTTGCTTTCAATAAATTTGTGGCTGGTATATGATCCACCATAATGATGACAAGTATTTGACCTAAGTACAAAAGGGGAAAAAATGCAACATGTACCCAGATCACTCGAAGGGCCACCTTTCATATTTTTACTGACTCAGGAGAGCCACATCTCTATGCTAACTGTCATAAACAAATTTTGTCACGTTTTTTGACTCGGTGGCTACTTTCGCATGCAATGAGAAATCCAGAGAATCCTGGCTTATTGTTTATGAGCTGTATCCTGGTGTATGCAATCCATTCACCTCTGCTTGGCATTTCGTGCCAGCAGGAACAGCTAAACTAACCCATCAACTGACATGTGGGAAGGAAGGAGTGAGGGAGAACAAGAGCAGGCCAGAGACTGCTGGAACCCTACTTGTTTTTTTTCCTTTTCCCTCCCTATTCCCTTTTCCCTGTGTATTGTGTCATTTTAGATTGTAAGCCTGCAGGCAGGTCTTATTTTACTGATGGATTGTAAGCTGCTCTATGAGCCTTTCTTTTGGCTGAGGAATGGGATAAAAATACTTTAAATAAATAAATAAATAATAACCAGGAATTTATTTATTACATTTCTATACCACTCAATAGCCAAAGCTCTCTGGGCGGTTTACAAAGATTAAAAACATTACAGATTCAGTGTACAGAGATTAGTAGCCATGTGCATAAAATCACACACAGACAATATACACAATAGAACATATACCTAAAACAACTTCAAACAAGCAATCTCAAGCAAACAACCATAACCATAAGTCAATCCAGGATCGATTAAAACTTATCATATGCTGCAAAGTGCCTGGGAGAAGAGAAAGGTCTTAACCTGGCACTGAAAAGATACCAATGTTGGTGCCAGGCGGGCCTCGTTGGGGAGATCAGTGTGTCATCTGAACTAGGGCTTCTGGCTTGTCGTTCCCTCAACAAGCCAGAATCGCAAACCTAGGTTTGTTCTTGTTTTACAATTCCTGGCTTGTTGGGGAGTGACAACCCAAGAGCCCCAGTATGAATGACACACAGCTAAGCTTTGAATTCCTGGTTAATTTAGCCACTCCCACTGTTGGGAAGAGCCAAGCAGGAGTGAATGGGATATGTGTACTAGCATGCAGCTTGTGAATGGAAAAACCAGGACACTCTGGAATTCTGACTTTTTGGTTTAGGGAAAATGCATCCAGTGTTTCCTTTATAATTCATTCCTTTTTAATCCCCCCCCCCCCCGCTTCTCTCTGGGCCTCATGGCACATCACTTTGCATATCCATAGGTCTCATTGCTTGTCCATTCCTCAACATCTCCCTTATTCATCCTTTGGTCTCTCTCTCACACTTTTGTTGCTTTTTCTGCCCATCGATTCCTCTATTCCTGTGGCCTACAAGGCTTTCAGTTTCCCAGAAATTCACATGGTGAGGGAGGTTCACACATAGGTGGGTCATGCAGTGTGACTGGATGGCTGCAACAGGTTAGAAAAACTGGCACCCATTCCACATTTGCCTTTGAATCCAGGCAGAGGAGAGCCAATTTATTATTGTTGTTTTTGTTGTTATTATTTTCATTTCTGTACCATCCAATAGCTGAAGCTCTCTGGGCAGTTCACAACAATTCACAATAAAATATAACATAAAATTTCAGTATACAAAATCTAAAACATTTTAAACAGCTAAAAACAATTTCAATTAAAAAAAACCCTAGACCTGTTAAGACAGTGACATAGATGCCCCATCATATGCCATTAAATGCCTGGGAGTAGAGGACAGGCCTAACCTGGCGCTGAAGAGATGACAGTGTTGGCACCAGGCAGGCCTCAGTGGGGAGATCATTCCATATTTGGGGGGCCTTTGTTGCCACCTTCCGAGCCTCCCTTGGAGGTGGCACTCATAGGAAGTCCTCAGATGTTGATCATGGTGGCCGGATAGGTTCAGGTTGGGAGAGGCATTCCATTAGGTATTGCAACCCCTAGCCATGTAAGACTTTATAGGTTAAAACCAGCACCTTGAATCAGGCTTGGCAACATACAGGCAGCCAATCAAGCAGGCCGGATATAGATATAATGATGCAGGCATTCTTAGTTTTGAGGGACTTGGGTGGGCCTCGAAACCTCCCACAAAGATGTAGGCATGGGGCACAAACAATGGGTACTTGGAATTACTCTGCAGGGCTGAAAATAGGTTGGAAGGAAGCTGCAATCAGCCCCCAGGCTGAATGTTGTACAGGTCTGATTTAGTGGAAGAATTAGTTGTTACCTTTCTACAAATAACTGAGCTGCAATCTTATACATACTTCCCTGGACATAAGTCCCATTGAACTCAATGCAATTTACTTCTAAGTAGATAAGCACAAGCATTGGACTGCACAGTTAATTTAGTTAATTGTTCTTCTGCCAACAGGCCCCCAACAATATGTGTAGGTTCTAGCTAAAATCACGCAAGAAAATAAATAAAAGAATGCAATAATAGTTGCTAAAATAGTGAAATATAGTGTAACAGAAAGGACATATAAGAACATTCAAGCCTTACGAACCCATGATAATTACATACTCCAAACCAGTACAGAAGCACCTTCTGTGTGGATTCCTTTAGTTCTGTATTGGAACGCATGTTGGCAGGATACAAATGAGATTCTGACCTGTATGGAAGCATTTGGAAGGGAATATGCATTGCCCATCTATGTTTGCATTTATTGAAAACATGCATGCCCCACGTTTTCCCTTTGCTTGGACCGCTTGTGCACATGACCTGTACATACCATGATCATGAAACAGGTCTTTTCACTCTCATTAAATTGTGTTGAAAACATTTGTGTTATAGTAGTATCAATAACTTTTAAAATATTATCTCCTCCAGCAATAAGAATAGAGTGAAGAAGCCATGGACAAGCGATATGATTCCATTAGCACCGCAGCTTGCAATGGAATTTCAGCACGTGAGAAGAAAATCAGCTCCTTAGTGGCTGAAGGCCATGGCCAACAAATCTTAAATGTACTCCAAAGCTTCAGAGATCAAAACATCTTTTTTGACTTTAAAATACTTGTGAAAGATGAAGCGATCCCATGTCACCGTTGTGTACTAGCTGCATGTAGCGACTTTTTCAGGTAAATCTACTTATAATGTTGCTTTCGTGCTCGTGGATTTTTAAAAAACTTTATTTGAAAATCATAGCTGAATCAATTCATGCGACTCAAAATATAGAATTCTTGTTTTATTTTGACCTTTAAAAGTATGAGAAATGTGCATAGTTATGTAGATATCCAGACTTCAGTAAATCCAGTCAGCTGTGAAACAACAGCCATTTTAAAATTATCTGTTAATAAGTTAATATTAGTGGGCTGCACTCCAAATAAATAAATGGGTCAAATTTAGGTTGCAAACAAGCTACATTTGACTCTTTTGGCATTTCATAGGGCTAAATCTGCCATTTGTTTTATTTATTTCTTTATTTATTTTTAATCTGCTGCCGGAGAATTCTGTGGCACAGTGGAAGGAGGGGACGACAGGGCTGGGTGTTACCTACCCCTGTTCTAAGGAATCTTACTTACTTATTTATTTCTATACCGCGCAATAGCTGAAGCTCTCTGAATCTTAACCTAAGAATGCATCCTTCGAACATCTTGGTGAATAGCCACTTATATTGCTCTGCTTTATAAAGTCCAGAGAACTATAGAACTCATTCAATGAGCCAAGAGAATTTAGATTTGCTTTTTAAAACAGCAGTGCTGTTTATAACTGCTTTTGACACAGAGAGTTCCAAAAGTTGTTTTCTGATGTGACATGGGGATGGAGTCAGTTGTTAATTTCCAAGGAGCTCTTTAGTTTCTGTTCTGTGGATTGATCTAATTTGGTTTTGAGGATTATATATACAATTTCTCATCGAACTCCAAGCTGAGTTAGGCCTAAGATTATTATACTAATTAAAAGTGGTGAAAATGTTATGATGATGAAATACTGCCACTTCTTTAATGTAGTATTTGTACTATATTAGTTTAGTATTCACTCACTGAAAAAGTTATCCACAGTGTTGTCCAAAGTATCTGTATTGAAAATGTTGTCCTTCACTTTACTCAAATTCTGGGATTTGGTTTTATTCTCTTCATATTGAGATGGCACAAATATTGGTGATGATTTATTGTATGTTCATCTTCTGTATTTTAATTGCAGAGCCATGTTTGAAGTTAACATGAAAGAGAGAGATGATGGGAGTGTTACTATTAGTAATTTGTCACCCAAGGCAGTGAAGGCTTTTCTAGATTATGCCTACACGGGAAGAACTGAGATAACAAATGATAACGTAGAAATGTTCTTTCAGCTATCATCGTTTCTTCAAGTTTCACTTCTTTCAAAAGCTTGCAGTGACTTTCTGATTAAGAATATTGATCTTGTCAATTGTTTGCAACTATTATCCATTTCTGAAAGTTATGGGTCCACTCAGTTGTTTAATCATACACTTGAGTATGCACAGCACCATTTTTCCTTGCTGCTCCAGTCAAACGATTTCCTGGAAATGAATTTTGAGATACTGCAAAAATGTCTAGAAACTGATGAGTTGAATGTCCCAGATGAGGAGTCTGTGTTGAAAGCTGTCTTTTGGTGGACAAAGCATAACTTAGAAACAAGAAGGAAGCATCTTTCTCACTTGATGAAAAAAGTAAGGCTGCATCAGTTACCTGAGAAGACACTCCGGGATGTTTTGCACTCTGAAGAACAGTTACTTGAGAGCACTGGCTGCTTAGTAATAATCAGTGAGGCAATTAAAAGTGTGGAAAAATCCAGTGGGCTGTTTCCAGATGCTCGCCCTTCAACAACAGAGAAATACATATTGGTTCACAAAACTGAAGAAAACGGAACCCATCGACATACATTTTGTTATAATATTAAAACTGATCAATGGAAAGAACTGACACATACACATATAATTGATCTGCCAGGATCAAGTTTATCTAGTTACGGTGAAAAATTATTTATAACTGGGGGATGTGAAGGGAACTGTTTCCGGACTATTAGACTTCATATTGCCGAAACATTTCACGATGCCACTGATCAAACTTGGTGTTACTGTCCAGCAAATGATAGCTTCTCATCAGTGTCAGCCATGAAGAAGCCAAGGACAATGCATACATCTGTTGTGACCCTAAATCAACTGTTCGTAATAGGAGGGAAGACAAGGGCATCTCAGGGTATCAAAAGTCTTTTGGATGTGGAGGCATATAGTCCTCTGTCTAGAGAATGGAAATCTGTGAGTCCATTACCAAGAGGCATCTACTATCCAGAAGCAAGTGCATGTCAGAATATAATTTATGCACTTGGTTCTGAAGTAGAAATTACTGATGCCTTTAATCCATCTCTGGATTGTTTCTTTAAATATAATGCTGCAACTGATCAGTGGTCTGAGCTGGTAGCAGAATTTGGGCAGTTCTTTCACGCAACCTTAATCAAAGCTGTTCCAGTGAACTGCACATTGTACATCTGTGACCTTTCAACCTATAAGGTTTATAGTTTTTGCCCAGAGACATGTGTCTGGAAAGGGGAAGGCTCTTTTGAATGTGCTGGCTTTAATGCAGGAGCAGTTGGAATAGAAGATAAAATTTATATCCTTGGTGGGGATTACGCTCCGGATGAAATCACTGATGAGGTGCAAGTCTACCATAGCAGTAGGTCTGAATGGGAAGAGGTTTCCCCCATGCCAAAAGCCCTAACTGAGTTCTATTGTCAGGTGATTCAGTTTAATAAATATAGGGACCCATGGTTGCAATAGCAATGTGATAGCATCAGTTATAAGCAACTGCACATGTTTTAAAGATGCATCTGATTTAATTTGAAGGAAACTCAACATTAGGGGCACAATCCACCAAACACGGTTTCCACCCACTTTTCATTTCAATCATAGAATAGTAGGGTTGGAAGTGGCCTACAAGACCATCTAGTCCAACCCCCTGCTCAATGAAGGAGCAATGCTTGGTAGATTGCACCCATAATGATAATACACTAAAATAACTCTTTTTGAACTTTGGTAGTATGAATTCAGCTTTTTTTCTGGGGGATTGACCATCAAAAGAATTGTAAGCCCAAGAAGGTTTTAGATTAGTTTTTCTCTTAATGGTAGCCCTCCGTATCTCATGGCAAATTTACTTTTGATATTGAAGTGAGTTTTCAGAAGCAGTTTATGTGGCTTTGGGGGTCAGCTGTTCAAAGAAAAAAAATGTAAACAATTGCACTGGACCAGTGCAAAAACTCAGTGGGAGTCTAAGCAACTCTTTGGATCCCAGCCCAAATTTTCAAATGTAAGTGTTCTCAGTTTCTACATTCATCTATCTACAAGCTTTATTATGTAATTTGAGTAATGGAAGGAGCAATCCTATGTCCCCTAGACAGCATCTGGGGGACATAGAATGGTTCAGTTTCCTGGCCCCAAGCTCGAAGACAGGGCTCCAAGCTTGGAGCCAGGAAATAGTGCTCCACTCCCCCTAGTAGCTGGTGTGAACTGTGCCACCTACCTTTCCACTCTCAGTAAACGGTGTGTGGAGACGGGGGCATGCCTGGGGGTGGGGCAGAGACTGGGGTGGCTGGCTTGCACCTTTTCCTATTGATACCCCAGCCTCCGCTCCCCCTCCCTGAAGCTTCCACTAGATGGGTGAAATCACCTGTCTAGCTTAAATGCAGTACTATCTGCATTTAGATACACATAAGACACACATTATGTGTATCTGCGTTGGATACACATAAGCCTCCAAGTTTGGAGGCTTACATATACCCAGGGCGCAACCCATAGCCCTTAACTGTGATTAACACAGTCTTAGGACAAAATAATAGTAACCAGATTAGTGTTTTGGTATGCATGATTACTTTTGATATTCATGGTTTTGCCAATAGAAAACTGAGCCAAAAATTTGAAGTTTTTTCTTAATATGTAATGGACTAAAGTAGGCTGAATTATGCTACATTCCAATAATCAACAACTTAACTATTATGCTTAGGACACTGATTTCTGGATTTAAGCTTAATTCAGCATTTATTTTCTCCGTTAGCTATTAACAAAAACGTCAATTATTATGGTAGGACTACTGCATCTTTGATTATTCACAGGCTGTTTTTCTTGACCTAGACTAATGTGGCTCAAGTAAAAAACATGCTGGCTAAGTAATTTGCTCTTTCAGTTCAGTATTCAGTACTTCTACCGGTGTAATGTCTGTTGATGTGAATAATAGATCTTAACTTGGGTTGTCTGGTAGCCATGAACTAGGGGTACACAACCTTTTTGGCCTTGAGGGCTTCATTGGGCTAAGCCAAGGGGCCACCCATGGAAGCACGTGCACGCACCCCCCCCCCCCAGGGTTTCTGTTGCTAGCACTAGCAAGAGTCTGGTGGACTGCCAGAAATGCCTTGGCTGTACTTTTTGCACCATCATCATAGACAGTAGCCAGGAATAAGAAAGGGCCTTTATCCTAATGCAAGTGATAGTAAGCATACAGCAAAGTTTTTATTTACTTTGTCTAGCAAGTAAAATTACAGGATGCTATAGATGAATATTTCCCAGTGCTTATTGCATCAGGTTGTATTTCAAGTCACTCTGACATAAAAGCATGGAGGAATTCTATTAATACGTTATTAATAACACCAATGCATAATTTTATACAGTCAGTTATGCAGTCTTCCTGTTGCCTCTGAGGTAGTATAGAGGCAGTCTTGAAGATTAGTTATATATAATGTGCCATCCATGTTCACAGCACTTTGAAAAGTAGAAGAGAACTAATCCCTGCCCCAAGCAGCTTATACTCTAAAGTTTGCCATGGGGTAGACAACAGAGGAAGGAGAGGGCTATAATTCTAATTGTGCAAACATCTACTCTCTAAGGTTAGAATTCTAAACACTTAATTGGAAATTAATCCTATTGAAATCAAGGGGCTTGCTTCTGAGTAAACATTGTAAGAATGGACTGCAAGAATACCATGTTAATTAGGAAGTAATAAGTCAAGCCTCATTTTAAAAAAACCCACAAGTCATGATGTTGATAAATTGTAATTAGTTTTAAATGAATTAGGACATTTCATAATATGCACTTTCTCACAATTTAGTTTTGATATAAATTCTTACTCTGATGCTTGAGAAACTTTTATATCTGAAGTGGACTAAGAAACTTCATGAAGGATGGAAAAGTAATGCAAACAGTAACAGTTGCATTTGGAACCTGGTAGAACTCACAAATATGAATATTTTCCATGACAGCTAGATAGCATTCCATGAAACAGCCTTTCCTAACCTGGCACCCTCCAGATGTTTTGGACTACAGCTCCCATCAGCCCCAGCCAGCATAGCTGATGGTCTGGGGTAATGGGAGTAGTAGTCCAAAACACCTGGTGAGCATGCTTTTGGGGAAGGCTGCATTAAACAGACTAGGGCCCTGGATCTGGAACCAGATGTTCCTGTTGTTCATATAATACGCATCTCTCAAATTTAAGCAATGTTAACAAATAATCAAGCAAAATCCCTGTCAGCTTCTATTAACATCATTTATAGGCTGCTTCTTCACACAGTTACTCTAAATGCTATACAGAATTTGAAGCCATGAATAAAAGCAATGGGTTGCATCCAGACTTAGTCATGCTTAGAGTGGACCCATTAAAATAAATGAGATTTAGTCATGACTAGCTTAAGTCCCATAGATTTCTATCATCTCAATCATTTTATTATTTTAACAATGTTATTAAAAGCTTATCAACACTGGACCTACATTCTAGAGTAATATTAGGCAACCTGGTGCCGAGATATTTTGGACTGCAATTCCCATAATCCCTGACAATTGCCTATGCTGGCTGGGATTTATGGGAGTTGTAGTCCAAAACATCTGGTGGGCACCAGGTTGCCTACCCCAATTTTAGGGCACAATCCTAAGCACTGTTAGACAGAAAAAAGTCATACAACTCCCAGCATTCCCCAACCAGCCATGCTGGCTGGGGAATGCTGGGAGTTGTTGGACTCTGTTCTGTCTAAGCATGCATAGGATTGCACCCTTAATTTCTTTTAATAAATAAACTAAGCTTTATTTCCACAGCCAGGAATGCAGTCAGCTCTCTTGCAAAACAACTTCTTTTTGTCAAAGCCATTAGGATACCCTGTAGGGAGTTCAGTGAATATATAGAAAGCTGAAAAATTATTCTGTACAGAATATTCTTTCTCAATCAGGTGCCCTTCAGATGTTTTGGACCATACCTCCCATCAACCCCAGCCAGTTGTGGTCCAAAACATCTGGAGAGCACCAAGTTAGGGAAAGCTGCTGTACAGGACTGTTGAGCTCTTTATCAATGCATCTTTAACTACTGAAATTTAGTAGGTCAAGAACTGGAGTTGCATTTCATGCATCTCATTGAAATGCTTTGTTAAACGTCATTGCTATACCGTGTCTTCCCTTGACTGGGGCTGTAGGAACCACCTATTGACAATTGTGATATTTATTCCTGTCTCTTTCAAAAGGGTAATCTTTCCATTTTTCTTTTATTCTCTTCTCTTTTCTTCCTTCCTTTTCCTGCTTATGTTCATGCATTTCACAGCAATTACCTTATAGAGGCAACACTCAGTTTGAAAACCATGGCTCTAAGGATGTCATTAATATTAGTATAACAAGATTTTTGTTTTACATAACCTCCAGATTGTCCCAGTGAGACAGGCACTCTTCTCTGAACCCATGTAGACTTGAAAAACATATATATTGTGAATTCTCACCCTGTACTAAGGTGAGCATGTCCTTGACATCAAATAACCTTTTATTCAAAAACATAGAGCATAAAGGAAAATTCAGCTGGACCGGAGCTATAGTGAAAATTGATTCATAGTATGTGTGAGCCCGGTTCTATAAAATCTACTGATTAAGCAGTGATTTCAATATAATAATCAGAAAGGACTATTTTATGAAGAGCAACAGTTGGATGATTGAACCTCAATCCATTTCTATTATGATATGCAATTATTAATTTTATGCTCATTAATAGGGTTCATCCCCAGCAAATACGGCTAAATGGCTGCCTAAATCATTGCCATTCATTACAGATTAAGCTTGAATTTCTAGTGCACATTTACCTGGAAGTAAGTACTATTGAAGACAGTGGGATTTACGTCAGATTAAACATATTTAGGATTGCAGCTGGGTTGATGGACTGTATAATATAATGACTAGCAGTTTGCCATTGTCCATGCCTATATTTTGCCCTCCATCTCATGTACCGGATAAAATATGTTTGTACAACACACTACATAAAGAGAGGGACAGTAAATTTTCTAAGGCTGCATTGCTGTGCACACTTATTGTGAAGTGAGCCCCACTGAAATCAGTGGGTCACATTACTGAGTAAACATCATGTAAGGTATTCTCGCCAACATTTTTCAAAACTCAAGCACAAAACACAAACTAGAGGCCAAAATAGTAACTGTAAGAATGCAATGTTAAGGAGGAAGTATTATTTTGTAGTCTAACAGATTATTGCTGAGATCCAAAGAAGTACTTTAAGCATGTGCTATTGGTGTTGCACTAGAGGTTGCTTATGCTAGCGCTACGTCAGCAACATAGCAGCAGCATTGAGTACTGCTTATCTAGTGGAATTTTTGGCTTTTCCTCCTTGAACATCAGGCACCCCATGTCATATCAGAAATTGCTTTTGAAAGGCTCCTCAGTTAGAGGGGGTGGGGTTACAAGTCAAGAAACAAAAAGCACAAGGACACATTGTGCATGAAAAAGTGCTTTTGCAGTTATTTGGATCCCAGTCTATATTATAATGTTGTCTAAGAGTATAATCCTATGCATGTTTACACAGAAAGAAGTCCTACAAGTCCTAGCATTTCCTACCCAGCTGGAGAATGCTAGGAGTTGTGGGACTTTTTTCTGTCTAAACATGCATGGGATTGTGCCCTTAGGGTGCAATCCTATGGCTGTTAGACAGCATCTAGATGGCCATAGGATTTTTTGTTTTCTGGGAACCGAGCTCAGAGCCCACGCTCCAAGGCCAGTTCCCAGAAAACGGACTCCTTGCCCCCTCCCCCACTGCCTCATAGGTGGCACAGTTTGACCCTGGCTCCGCAGTCATGGAGCAGCCGAAAAGGGGGCGTTCCTGGGGGCAGAGCCGGCAGAAGAGCTGTTACAATGCTTCCTATGGACCGTTTGGCCTCCCCCTGCCACTCTGAGGTGCCCTGGCTAGACAGCCAAAATCAGCAGTCTAGCTGCAAATGCAGGGCAGCCAGAGCGCAGAGAAGATCCCCTCCATACTCCGCCTGCCCTGCATTGGATAGTTGGTCACCTCTGAGTTCGGAGGCGGCTGACTGTCCCCATAGGATTGTGCCCTTAATGAATCAGTTGCATGTCAATATATCTTATCTTATTTGTATTAAGAAATGTAACCACACCAAAACAGTTATATTATTTAGATATTGTATTAAAGTAAAGGCAGAATATGGCATGATCTAATGAACTTTAATATAATGTATGTAATTTCTTCTTATGATCAGTCCTTTTTCTTGAACTATTTGCTATCTGGTTATTAGTATAATAGATATTATTTTGCAGTCATCACAAATGTCAAATGTAACAAAGCACTGTTTTGGATGTTGTCATTTGCTATTTTATACCGCTATGCCATGTCTATTACAGTACAGGAAATGGAATGGGAATATTCGACCACGTTCTCCCTGTTTTAACTAATTTTACTCCATTAACAAAGCTTGGTATTACTTTGAGCAAAACACATCTTACAAACAAAACTACTTCATTTATCAAATAGGTTAGATAAGGCAGAAAAAATGGATGTGTAGGATCCCTGAATAATAGACATTGGGGGGGAAGAAGAAATTCTGCTGTAGGATGCGGTGTCACAAACGCACCTACACAAAAATGTTTAAAAGGTCTTAAATCCATTTAACTATCATGGCTTCCCTGAAAGTACACTGGCAATTGTAGTCTAATGTTTTTGTCTGTTGTTGTTTTACTAAAGATTCCTAGTCCCTTCACAGAACTACAGTTCTCAGAGCGCGCTGACTGGGAGCTTTAATGTCTTAAAACCGATAGACACAAAATGCAAGAAACAGACATGGAGAAATTCATCTGAGTTTTGAGAAACTTCAAATTAAGCAATGGCACACTAAGCAGCATTATTTTATTTATTACATTTCTATACTGCCCAATAGCCGAAGCTCTCTGAGTACTCTTTGGACTCTCTGAAGTATCTTCAAAGTACTTATGACTGTGAAAACTAATTGAAGCAACAGAAATACATGTCAGTACAGAATTATAAAACAAGGCTGTAAATTTATGTTCCAGGGTTTTTCACATTGCATCTCATATTCTATCTCAAAACAAGTACAGGCCAGTATTACTGGTATCTCATCATTCAGTAGGTTGGTGCTTTGTGAGGGCCACCATTGTGCTGAAGATTAGCCATGATGCACACTAGACTTTTCATTATTAATAAAAGCACTCAGCGTTTGAATTGGTATGCTACACTTATGGTATATCTCACAATGAAGAATCACCATCATACACTTTCGTTTTCTTTACAGTGAAGAATGAAGGCTGCAAGTCTTAAGTACACTTACTTAAATGTGCTTAGGCATAAATGTGTGAATAAATGTGCTTAGGCTCTAGCTGTAACAGTTACTTGATGTCCAGTGGAATCAGGAAAATGTACTTCCAAGTAAATACACTTGGGATTAAGCTGTACAAATCTCAGATGGGAAAAAGTCTGGGTTGGTGCTTGAAAAAGAAATAATAAAATCTTTTTAACAGATTTGTAAGTCATGGAAATGCTACTCAGCACATTTTCATGCTACAAACAACATTTGCCCACTTCTTTGGAAGTTATGGGAATGACTATTTCTGAAGCCCTTCTTGGTCTATAAAACACTTTGGGAGCAATCCTATGGCCGCTAGTCAGCGGCTAGATGGCCATAGGATATGTGGGTTTCCAGGAAACGACCTCGGAGCCCGTGCTGCAAGGTTGGTTCCCAGAGAACTGACCTTCCCCCTCCTTCCGCGCTGTGTCGAACAGCCCCGTGCTCCACACTCAGACAATGAGCACAGAGCAGCGAAAACGGGGCATTCCGGTGGGCATTCTGGGGCGGGAAAGGCGGAAATGCCAGTACAACACATCCTATGTGTCATCTGGCAGCCTCCTGCCCCGCTCTGCGTTCCAATGCAGGGCAGGAGAAGTGCGGAGGGGATGATCTCCTCCGTGCTCCTCCTGCCCTGCACTGGATAGGCGGTTGCCTCCGAGTTCGGAGGCGGCCACCTATCCCCATAGGATTGTGCTCTTTATATTTCTTATCTTTTCAAACAACCCTGTGAGAAATGTTTTTAGTCTCAAAATGAGAGACTTCCTATAACCACCACTTCCCGCCTGGAAGGCCCCATTAAGCTGCAACCTTATGTACAGGTATGGGAAAAAGCCCCTTTGGAATAAGTGGGATTTAGTGCTGAAAAAGATGTCCAGGACTGAGCACCACCTTGCTCTTCTGGACCACTCATTTCCATGGAAAACTGAGGCCACATCAAGTAGCCTCACATGTACCTCTGACTCAAAAGGAGCTTCTTGGTATCCTAAGTGAAAATCTATAAATTAAAAGCAAATAAAAGATACAGCACCATCCAGACCATTGAAAGAACCCTAATACATCCTTCAAGATTACCAGGGCCAGTGTATGGGGGTGCTGATATCTCTGAGTAGCTGTTGATTCCCCAGTGGTTCAGGCAGACCCTCTGACACTGACCAGCTACGACCCCTGGGGGATTTTGGCCACAGTGAGGGAGACCTGCTCTGTGCCCTGCCAATCTGGGCCATACAAAACAACACCACCTCTTACCTCCTTCACCTTACCCACTTCATAGGGCAGATGCCGCTTTTGGTACCCACAAAAGCAGATGAGTGGTTGCTGTAGCTTCCAACCACTCTGAAAATAGATTAGAATTTTAGCTCTATTGAGCTAGTGGTGGAAACCAGAAAGGATCAGTCAGAAGATAAATTTGAAAGATTTATTTAATGACAAATGATAAAGATGTGCAGACTCAACAATGAGATATGAGAGCAGTATATAATGGGAAAGTAGATACATGTAATGACTGACTGGAGGAAAATGTTAACATGTAAATAAACTAAATATAACAATAATAGAAACAGCATAATGGGTATAAAGACAGAAAAACGTATACATGAATTTAAATCTCATCAAACAGCTACCAATAAAGCATGTATATTACTAAGCACTAATCTGCATCTTCGTAAAACTTCCACCAGGTAAACTTCAAAACCAGTTAAAGCTTGATATATTCTCAACTATACAGTAGTTTAAGGAAGGAAGGAAAACTCCTTCTAGGCATTGGAGACACACTCGTGTGAACTTGGATTAAAGCTTTATAAATCAAGCCATGAGCCAGACTTCTCTTGACCAAAGTTTTCCTAGCTTCTCTCGCCATCCCCCCCCCCCCCCAGGTAACCTGAGCTACATACTCACCTGTCCTCTCAATTCTGGGAAGCGCAAATGTAAGGACTAGATCTGCTGAGGGGGCCACTGTTTGTTCCTTTTCTCTCTCTGCAACCCAGCAGGGGGAACTGGAGCCAGCGAGGCTCCCCATACATGAACCAGAGAAGGCATCGCTGCTTTTCCTGCATATTCAGCCTTTCTCCGGGCAGTTCAGTGGGAAAGACTGAT
Source organism: Heloderma suspectum (assembly GCF_057233095.1). Taxonomy (NCBI): domain Eukaryota; kingdom Metazoa; phylum Chordata; class Lepidosauria; order Squamata; family Helodermatidae; genus Heloderma; species Heloderma suspectum. The sequence goes on along the minus strand of NC_139460.1, from coordinate 28,915,880 downwards.
GCCCATGGCACTGATGAGAGAGGACTAAATGGGCCCAATCCCTATCTTCACGGTGCAAGCGGGCAGAGTCAGCTACTCTTTCAAGGTTCAGCCATCTAGTCTCACTCCGCTGCACTCTCTCCACGTGGATGGGGGCTGGGTGCCTGGAGACCAATTCTTCCTTCTGAATGGAAGGCTGAGGCAAGAAACAAAGTCTGAGCAAGCAAGCAGAGACTGCTCCTGTCCCCTCGCTTGTGGCAGCCCCACTGGGCCCAATCCTCAAGGCCCTGCTGTCACCCAAAGAGAGAAGGTGAGTGAGAAAGTAGAGCCTCCCAGAGAGGGTGCACTCGAGTGATCAGAAGCAGTGGCCGCCATGTCTTGCAAAGAGAACAGTGGTGTAGCTACATTATTTTAGATCGTGGATGTAAAGGTCTTTTGTGGGGGGCCCTGTATACAGCCACGTGTATTACTTCAACTGTGAAGTACGTAACTGATTATTCTCTTCCCTACCCCACCTCCCGCCATTCCATACTTTAGAACTGCTTCTACATTCCTTATATTAGAACAATAACAAAATGACCACAGGGATACAAATTAAGCCCATGTTATCCTTTTCACCTGTAGCTCTCTGTCTATGTGGTCATTTGGGCCCGTCCTCGGCTGCGGGGCCCTGGACTTTGGTAACGCATAAGCTGAAGTGTAGAAGCAGCGCCTGCTTCTGGCAACTGCAGCTGCTGCCTTTGCTTCCTCGCTCACCCCTTAGGGAAGAAAAAAGACAGGATAGCTGCACAATGCCTTCTAATGCTGCGCGCTAGCAGCCCTCCCTCTATCTCTGGCCTGCATGGAGGACCCGGTCTGCTTCGGAAGCTTTACCTGCTCTTTCCCTTTGGGCAGCGCAACTGGGACTGTCCAGCAACTGGATGCCTGTTCAGAGAGAGAGAGAGCAAGGGCATGGCAACCGCCGGTCTGCTTCATGCAGAAGCCTCTGCCAGAATGCTTTCTGGGTGGCAAGGCAGGGAGGATCGATGGGGCTTGCTGGGCTGGCCCAAACCCTACTGTTGAATTGCGAGGGGGTGCGCGCACTCCTCATTTAGAACTTAAGAGCCATGCAAGATCAAACTAAGGGTCCATCCAGTCCAGCATTCTGTTCACACGGTGGCCAACCACGGGAAACCCACAAGCAAGACATGAGTGCAACAGCACCCTCCCACCCATGTTCCCCAGCAACTGGTGTACCTAGGCATACTGCCTCTGATACTGGAGACAGCATATAGCCATCAGGACCAGCAGCCACTGATGGCCTTCTCTTCCAGGAATCTGTCCAACCCCCTTTTAAAGCCATCCAAACTGGTGGCCATCACTGCATGCTCTCTACCCTTCTGGGCGCTGCAGTGGCGGGGATGGAGCCCGGCCCTCCCTGCTGTGATGCCCAGAGAGGTCGGGGGGGGGGGGGATAGTGAGTGGGTCGAGGTAGCAGCTTGCACGCTCTCTGCTAGCCAGCTGCAGGGGACCCAATCCTCTCTCCATCATGCTGCCCTCTCGACTCACCATCCACCCATCTCCGGTCATTTGACCCCATTCACTGTCTCCGTGGGGAGGGCGGGCTGCCTGGGGCCGACAACGATCCAGCTGGCCCCGCACGTTGCCAAGAGTCCTTTATCGCTTGGAACGAGCCCTGGCACGAGCGACTGAGAAAGGCGCACCTCTGGACAGCGGAAGAGAAAAGGCGGGGCTTGCCCGGCTACGCCCCTCCCACTCCACCCGCCGTCTCGTCTGATTCCCTCTCCTTGGAAGGCGACATCGGGGAGGCGGGACGGCGAGCAAGAACCTCTCGCGCTTCTTGCATTCGCGGCCAATGATAGTGGCCGCCTCCGGTGACGAGCAGCTGCTCGGACCAACAGCCGGGAGTTAAGGAGTGGGGCGCGGCGCGAGGGAACGCGGGAGGGAGGCGAGCGGCGGGCGAAGTTGCGCGAGCGGGGAAAAGGGGCGGGCCAGGGGAAGGCGGTTGGGGCCGCTGAGGAGCGCGAGCCGCTGACGAGCGCGCGGCGCGGCCCAATAGGAGCGCCGCGTGGATGGGTGAGTGACAAGCGGGCTCGCCCGCGGCAGGGGGGTGGGTCAAAAGGCCGGCGTTCGGAGGGGGAGCGTTGCGCGCAGGTGAGTCGCTTTTGCGCTACTGAGGGAGGGTGGAAAGGAAGGGGAGAAGGAAGGGGCGGAGCCGCGTCGGGCAGATCCTCGCGCCCTGCTCGTGAGGGGAGCCCGGGCTCTCGCCTCTGCCCCCCCCTTGCCTTCGTTCACACGCCGCTGTTTTCCGAATAGGCTTCGTTGCTCCCCCCCCCCCCCCCGAGGCTCAGCCGCTGACGTGAGGGTGTAGGAGCCGCTCCTTCCGCCCCCGTCGGCTGAGGGGAGGCAGGCGCGCCTCCCTCGCCAGCGCCGAGGAAACGCAGAGCCGCAGTGCTGGAAGGGGCCTGCGAGACCGTCGAGTCCAGCCCCCTGCGCAAGGCAGGAACCCCAGCCAGAGCCAGGGAAATACCCCCTCCCCCCCCCGCCAGCTCTGAGAACACCGCACTTTCGAATCCAAGGAGAAGGGCGGACTCCCGTTCCCCTTCCCCAGCCCCTAGTCTCCCCAAGCGGTCGAAATAGCTGGCTCAGTCCTGACTCCTGAGGTGGTGGAATGGACTGTTCCACCGCAGGTAGGGGGGGTGCTGTTTTTGTTACGTATTCCGGTGGATTCGTAGCCTGCTTCTGGACGAGAGAGCTGGAAGTGGCATGCAGCGTTTAGAGAATGCTATGGATGCTCGGAGAACCACACGTGCGAAACAAACACCACCAGCCCCTCTGGAGCAGGAGCCACTGTCTGGTGGCAGCCCTTCCCACAGGGCAGTTGGTGACAGATGGGGAGTGGGAAGGGTTGTATCTGGAGCAGCCACTGATGTCTTCTTTGCCTGTGTTCCTTCCCTGTATACATTTTTATTTTTAATGATCTCGTATGATGTTTATACACACGCATCCTGCAAGCAGAAAGCCAGCACATCAGGAAGGAAGGTCATGGGGCGACTCACCCTGCTGAGTTAGTTTTCTACTTGCAAGGAGTTTTTCAGGGAATCGTTTAAAAAGTGGTTTCCCACTCCCACCTGAAGTGATACAGCCCACTCTGTTCTGCCACATCTGTAGCTCTAGGCTCAGGTTTGAAGTCAGCCATCCAGGTAAAACAACAACAACATATTTTAATTTCCCCGACGTTCTCTAAAGGCAAATGATTCAGACTTTGGATTCAGAACAAATGATTCAGACTTTGGATTCAGCCTGTAGCCCTCTAGATCAGTTTCAAATTTGACCAGGGTGATTTGGGATGTAATCCATGTAGATCCATGACAGTCTCCCTGAACCAAGAGTTACAACCTGAGATTACCAAACTTCATTGCCATCTCCGGTTTATTCTCAAATTTAGGATGATTCTTCATCAGTATTGTGGGCAGAGGGTAAATTCTTTGTAGTTGCACAATGATCAAGAGAGTACTGAAGTGTGCTTAAAGGGGACTCTGAAGATTATGACTGGACTGGATCTTGGAGCAGAAGAAAAATCTAAAAAAATGATTATGATATTCAGTACTGACAATATGAACCAGGAAAAGAACTTCAAGTATATCTATGGAATGTTAAATTCTAAGTTAGCTACTGCTAATCAAGAAAGATATGTTGGAATTATGGACAGCTCCTTGTGAAAACATCAATGCAGGCATCACAATGATTTTTTTAAATAAAGTTTTTACATAGATTGTTTGGACATACAGAACTTGTCAGTTTTCATTCTACATTTGGCAAATCTCTGTGTGTGTGTTGTCAAAAGGAGGGATCATGAGGGATTTCTGGCTGAGGAAAGGCTATGAAGTCTTAGTTTTGAAACTTACTGTTTTTATTTATTGTTACATTTACATCCTGCTGTTTTTCATCTTGCAAGGAACCAAGGCGGCTTACATGATCCCCCTTCTCTTCATGTTATTCTCACAACAAGCCTGTGAGGTAGCTTAGGCTGAGAGTCAGTGACCGGCCCATAGGCATCCAGTGAGCTTCATGGCTTGATGGGGACTAGAACCTGGATCTCCTGAGTCCCAGTCCAACCCTAACCATGATAGAGAAAAGCAAATATAGGGTAGTATCCAATGCAATACTAATGCTAATTTAATTTACTTTGCTCTAGCTGACGCAAATGCTGTTGGTGTTGCGCTACAGGTCGTTTACGTGAGCACAGTGTCATTTACATTAGCAGTGCTGTTGCATTGCATACTGCCCATTAAATATAATACTGGAGAGAGCACCTAATGAAACTTAGATACAGTGGCCCAGGTCCACAGAAAAGTATTTATACTTAAAATCAATTTCAACCAGATTTAAGTGTGCCTAACCTTTTCTGGATCTGGATGAGTAGGTTTAAAATAAAAGACATCTTTCATAAAATAGACATGATCTGTGCAAGTTATTCTAAGCAGAAGATTATTATGATGTTGAATAGCCATGTTGAAAAAAGTAGCCATGTTGAAAAAAGAGTAAATGCAAAATATGACAATAGTAGCAACTAGCAGTATAACCATGAAATAGGGATCATAGGATACTAAAAGTAGAGAATAGTAATTATCAAGGCTGCCCACACAATCATCAAAGCGGGAGAACCAGGCAACTTTTTATAAGCCCTCAACTACAGTTAGCCTTTTATAATTTATATCTTTAATCCTAAGCATGTTCTGCTGAAATACATTTTCTCAGTCCCATTGAATTAGGATCTGAAGGCTCAGTTGGGCTGTAAACTTTAAAAATGTGGACCTTGACCAGATAAAGTTACTTTTAAGTTGCTTTAATTTTAATGAGATAAATTTAAAGCATATGTTGACCAATTGGTGCCAGTAAGAACATTTTAATTTGGATTGAATTGTGCTCACGATAATTTATTTGTTATGACATCCAGTCTTGATTGTCAATCATAGTTCAAATTTGTTGTTGTTCAGTCGTTCACTCGTGTCCGACTCTTCGTGACCCCATGGACCATAGCACGCCAGGCCTTCCTGGTAGTTCTCAGTTCACATACTGCTGAAACCTAGCTTGTTGGATTTTGAGCATCACCTTGCTGGCATGTGGAATGAGCGCAATTGTGCGGTAGTTTGAACACTCTTTGGCGTTGCCCTTCTTTGGAACTGGAATGTAAACTGACCTTTTCCAGTCTTGTGGCCACTGTTGAGTGGTCCAAATTTGTTGGCATATTGAGTGCAGCACTTCAACAGCATCATCTTTTAGGATTTTAAATAGCTCAGCTGGAAGACTGTCATCTCCGCTAGCTTTGTTGTTACTAATGCTTCCTAAGGCCCACTTGACTTCACTCTCGAGGATGTCCGGCTCAAGTTCAGTGACCGCACTATCATGGCTATCAGGGACATTCAGATCTTTCCTGTATAGTTCTTCTGTGTATTCTTGCCACCTCTTCTTAATCTCATCTGCTTCTGTTAGGTCCCTGCCTTCTTTGTCCTTTATCATGCCTGTCTTTGCACAAAACGTTCCCTTGAGGTCTCCGATTTTCTTGAAGAGATCTCTAGTCTTTCCCATTCTGTTGTTTTCCTCGATTTCTTTGCACTGTTCATTTAAGAAGGCCTTCTTGTCTCTCCTTGCTATTCTCTGGAACTCTGCATTCAGTTGGATATATCTTGCCCTTTCTCCCTTGCTTTTTGCTTCCCTTCTTTCCTCAGCTACTTGTAAAGCCTCATCAGACAGCCACTTGGCTTTCTTGCATTTCTTTTTCTTTGGGATGGATTGAGTTGCTGCCTCCTGAACAGTGTTACGGACCTCCGTCCATAGTTCCTCAGGCACTCTGTCTATCAGGTCTAATCCCTGAAATCTATTCCTCACCTCCACTGCATATTCATAAGGGATATGATTTAGGTCATACCTGAATGGTTTAGTGGTTTTCCCTACGTTCTTCCATTTAAGATGAAATTTTGCAACAAAGAAGCTCATGATCTGAGCCACAGTCAGCTCCAGGTCTTGTTTTTACTGACTGTATAGAGCTTCTCCATCTTTGGCTGCAAAGGACATAATCAATCTGATTTTGATATTAGCCATCTGGTGATGTCCATGTGTAGAGTCGTCTCTTGTGCTGTTGGAAAAGAGTGTTTGCTATGATCAGCGTGTTCTCTTGGCAAAACTCTATTAGCTTTTGTCCTGCTTCATTTTGTACACCAAGGCCATGCCTGCCTGTTATCCCGGTGAATTCTTGACTTCCTACTTTAGCATTCCAATCCCCTATGATGAAGAGGACATCTTTGTTTGGTGTTAGTTCTAGAAGGTGTTGTAGGTCTTCATAGAACCCATCAACCTCAGCTTCTTCGGCATCGGTGGTTGGGGCATAGACCTGAATTACTGTGATGTTGAATGGTTTGCCTTGGATTCGTACTGAGATCTTTCTATCGTTTTTAAGATTGTACCCCAGTACTGCTTTTCCCACCCTTTTGTTGACTATGAGTGCTACTCCATTTCTTCTAAGGGATTCTTGTCCACAGTAGTAGATATGATGGTCACCTGAATTAAATTCGCCCATGCCTGTCCATTTTAGTTTGCTGATTCCCAAGATGTCAATGTTCAGTCTTGCCATCTCATGTTTGACCACCTCCAGCTTACCTTGATTCATTGATCTGACATTCCAGGTTCCTAAACAATATTGTTCTTTACAGCATTGGGTTTTCTTTTCACCACCAGACACATCCACAGCTGAGTGTCGTTTCGGCTTTGGCCCAGCCGCTTCACTCTTTCTGGCGCTACTTGGAAATACCCTCTGCTCTTCCCCAGTAGTATATTGGACACCTTCCGACCTGAGGGGCTCATCTTCCGGCGTCATATCTTTTGGCCTTGTGATACGTTCTATGGGGTTTTCTTGGCAAGAATACTGGAGTGGGTTGCCATTTCCTTCTCCAGTGGACCACATTTTGTCAGAACTCTCCGCCATGACCTGTCCGTCTTGGGTGGCCCTGCATGGCATAGCTTATGGCTTCACTGAGTTACGCAAGCTACGCATAGTTCAAATATGTTCTTACAGATACATTATTTGTGTCTTATAGATTTCTACATAGCAACACACAATTAAGCCATGTCACCAGCATTGTTACAGTTCATACTGATTTGAGTCAAGCTCTGAAAAAGTGCTCCCAGATTAGATTTTTCCTCCCATGTTTCACTGAATGTTTTGGGCCATTATATGATTTAATAGTTAGAAAAATGTGAAAACATGACAAGTGTATTTTCAGTCTCTCAGAATTAAGTAGATATATATAATCTCAAATGAGTTTTCAGATTTCATGATTTATCAGAACTTCCCATCATTTTTTGAGAATGAATATTTTTGTATATATTTAGTGTCGTTAATGTGTGTGCTAGCTGTGAAATTCTACTTGTTAGAGGAAGCTCCTTAACTTTCTAGCAATCATTCTGTAAAAACAATTTTTTTTAACACAAGTCAAAAAGTCCATGTGAATGAGTTCCTGTGGTTTGTACCCTTTACTACTTCAGACCTGAATAATTTCCTCCTTAAAATGAGGAAAAAAGAAGAGCAAGACAAATACAATATAATGTAATGTAAAAAGAGCATTAGAAATTTAATTTTTAGGATGGAATTCTAACTAAGGATATCATGTACTGATCAGGTAACTTTAAATTTATTTTCTTCCCGCCAACATACTTGATCCTTAATGAATTCTTATTGTAATACTTTTACGGACACAAAGATACAGTAAATTGAGCTAAAGCGATATAATAATACTGTTGTACTCTCCATCAGAGCAGAGCGTCCCCATAAATCATGTTAACTTAAACTGCTGATTGCTTTGATCCATACATAGTCTAATAATTCATGATGGAAAATGGAACACAAGGAGCCACAGAAGTTATAATTTAGGGAGGAAATTCCAAAAAGCTTCAATTAACTGTGGAATATGTTCAGCCTCTCTGTCTCTGCGCATGTGTGTGTGTGTGTGTGTGTGTATGAATTAATGCTTCAGGGTTAATCCATCCTTTTATAAAAATCATCAACTTGGTAAATAAAAGGAAGAGATTATGTTTGTATCCTGGGTTTCTGATTCTCACCTTTTAAACAGATTTTTATTCTCCAGTCACTTCCGGAATGGGCGAGAGCTTAGGAGAGGAAAACTGAGTTGTGCTACCACCCAAATGTCATATTAAAGATACACAAATTTAAGAGCAGACTATTGGCATATTTACAATTGGCATATGGAACATACGGACATTAGAGGAGCCTTTCTGGATCAGGGCAAAGGGCACCTAGTCCAGCATCCTGTTTTGAACAATATACAGACAAGTGCTTCTGGGAAGTCCAGAGACAGGGAATAAAGGCTTCCATAGCCACTGCGGATTTAGCTGCCAATACACTATTGTAACAGTGCTCTTAAATGGCTTGCTTTGTCTCCATACAAATTACACAGAACAGAGTCTCGGGGGCCTTTGCCTTACCAGGAACAAAAGGGGAGGAGAGCTCAAAGGTGCACAGAAGACCATCAACTCTGAAAACTCTGATTCACTTCTTTCAGAGGAAACTCAATGTCTCCCACTTCATCTCAGTAACGTTACTGAGCAAGGAATTGGCTTCTGTGCATGTTTGGAGGCTCCTCCTCTTTCATTCCTTTATTTCAGGGGTGGGCATCTTGTGGTCCTCCAGATATTTAGGCCTACAAATCCCATCAGTCTTAGCCAGCATAGCCAATGGTGAGGCATGATGGGAGTTGTAGGCCACAACATCTGGAGGGCCACAAGTTGCCTAGCTATGCCTTCCTCTTTTCCTTCCTTTGCCTTAACCAAGCCAAACTTCATTTCTTCCTACCAGAAATCAAATATTTTTCTTTGCACCTAAGGCACCGCTTAAACTTGTGTTTTGGTGCCACTACAGTCACCTCCTGTTCCCTCCAGGTTGCTGGTTAACATGACTGGCAGCATCCACAATGATGAAGAAAATAAGCCAATAGCATGAGTTATATGGAGAACTCTAACAGTATAGATTGACAGCCTATAATATCAAAGTATGAACCTGCTATATACAACAGCATACTTGGAGAAATTTGACCCTACTTCTGGATGTGGAAACAGAAGGAAATGAGTGTAAAGAGGAGCTGCTTCAGGAGCGGGTGGTCTGCCAAAGAAAATATGAGCCCTTCACTCTAGCTCATATCTCCCTAGATTTTTCTGCACCCCTAGCCTCTGCAGACGCAAATCCAGTATATACAGAGACCATCACAGGAAACACACCTTTATCTTGCCTGGTACTTCAGAGACTGTGCCTCATGCTCAGCACTCCTTTGCACTACATAATTATTTCTGGTCAAGGTAAAATATGAATAGTTCTCTTAGGATGTGTCTGATCTGTCTGCTCCTAATTTCTCTATACTAAAACAATTCCTTTTAAAAACAGTGATGATGTGGCATGGTATTGCTGTGCCAGCATTGTCCCTACCAAGTACATAAACCCTGTAACCCACAGTGACAACAAAACAGCCCACATTTATCAGCACAGTCTGCAATCCCTGTGTATCTTGCAGATGCATAGATACAGCATATCCAAAGTAATTTAAAACAAGGTGCATGCAGACACTATGCAAACTAAAATTCAACATTGAGAATTTCAGAAGCTCTATTGACACTTATATCTGGTTTAATAAAATATATGCAAATGAACAAGTTTTGTTGCATAAGTTCAAAAACAGTATTAAACCATTTCCTACATTTTTCAAGTCTGTTTTATTGGATTGGTTGTAATTATATATGTGTTAATAGTGCATCTGTGATTGCATCTTTTTATTTTCAATGTTTAGTTTTGTCAAAATTGAGAAATGTCAGGATTTTATGTAGTGTATACACACTAACTATGTTTACATTATTACAAATATTTTTAAACAAGTGTCTGATGGCTAAAACATTCTGGAGCAAAAGCATCTAATTCAAAAGACAGTTAGTTTTGGTTAGCCAACATCAGACACTTTTTGTCCTTTAGATAAAACCCATGTGCCACATAAAGTTAACTATTTCTGCTATGTATTTTATTTTTTGAAAAAAGATACATTATTTTTGTCAACGAAATTAAGGCTCTCTTAATTCATAATAATTCTAAAATCAGCTCCATTAAATAATTACATTGGCTAAAATGCAGCCTGTACTTCTCTTTGACATTTACTTTGTTTGCTTTTTACTATTATGGTGTTTAAAGGGAGAAAGCTGAGATGTTGAAGTGGGAACTCACTGCTATGCAGGAACAAACTGAGTTCCAGGATTAATGTTAAGGATCAAAGGCACTAATCTCTTTTGTCTGCTACAGAACGAAGTACACTGAAAGTTGGAAAAAATGAAACAACTAAAAAGAAAAAGAAAAAGCAATTTTAGTGTTCAGGAAACTCAAACACTCCTTAAAGAAATCCGAAAGAGGAGGGAAGTGCTTTTTTCCAAACAACTAAATTCAACCATTAATGAGATGAAGCGGAAGGCTTGGGAGGAAATAGCGGAGTGTGTGAATGCTGTAGGTGAAGGAGAGCAAAGGACAGGGACAGAAGTCAAAAGACGATACCTTGATTGGAGGGCCCTTATGAAACGAAAGCGACTGAACACCAACATAAAGCTGGTGGGTGCTGGCTTTCACCTTCCTTCGTCTGATTTGGATGACTCTCTCAATGAAGATATTGATGAGAAAATGGGGTTTCCAAATGAATTTAGTTTTGAATGGCAGAATATCACAGACTTCAGAGAAGCAGGCGGGTCATTAACAGAGGTCAAAGTGGAAGAGGAGGAGGAGGAAGATCCACAGAGTTTTGAAGTAAGTAGTTTCCTGTACAGTAGATTATTTAATATGCGTAAATTACCAATTGCAAACCTTCCTAGCTGAACTACTATATCATTTCCAATGTACAGTAACAATTCACCCTAGAGTCCCTTAGATTTGATGAGAAAGCGATCTTAATTATTGTCCCTGCACATAGTTTGGATAATAAAGGTACATAGTGACGTGACCTTAATGTTTGTTCTACCCCTTCCTTCCCCCAGAGACTCACAAAATCCTCAGCCTGAGCCTCTTTCAGAAGTGATACAAGACATTTCTACTTGAGCTGGTGGCTAGGATTGGACTTTTAACTAGGAATGACTTTTTAGTGTGTATATATTTAGCTTGGTTTGCAACTGGAAGATTTATTCTGCATTGCAACAGATTTCAGATTTTAGTGATGGGTGCAGATTAGAATTTTTAACAAGTTCTGACATTTGTGTAAAGAAATTCTGTTTCTTAGGGTGCAGTCAGATTTAGTGACTGTTCTGCTGAGTACTTCTACTTCTCCTTTCCTTGTATTGCATGGAATGCATTTGTTATTCCAGGGATAAGCAACATGGTGCCCATGGGCACCAGTGTGCTTCCAGATACCTTCCCTGGTGCTCACTGAGACACCCTATTCCTTCCAATTTTGATTTAAAGATCTTTTTATATTTTCCTACTGGTAGTTGGGCTTGCTTCAAAGCAAAGTGGGAGCTTCTAGCTGCTGTCATCTTAATTTCCCATGAATGCCCCTGGGCAGGTTACTGGTCCTTTGCAACTAGCCACGCCCACCCACAGCAGTCCATTTTATGATTATGACCAGTTTCTCAAATTTCCAAATGTGTCCATGAGCCCAAACAGTTGCCTATCTCTGTTTTAGTAAGATGTAAAATCTGTATGGAGTTTAAAGCATGTTTTTGATAGACAGCTGATGTCACCTTACCATCATACTCCTGGAGACATTTCAGGCTAAAATTAGAAGCTATGGAGATGATGTGGTGGCAGGTGCAAGCCATAGCATGTATTTCCTCCCCCTCCCTCCCCAGTAATATTTAGTAAACAATAACATGCTACATGATAGTATTGTGTTGCAAGCTTCTCCACTAAGCAGCAGCCGATGGACAGATGTAGGGAAGCTTGCAAGGTGATGATGTCTCGTCATGGATTTTAGTTTAGTAAATGTACTTTTAGTAGAGAGAGAAGAGGGTAAGGCATAATGCTGTTGTGTTTTAGAGCAGCCACACCATTTTCACAACACGCATTTTTCAGCCTCAAATTATGCTAGTACTCTTTCTCTGGAAATGCAACAAGCATAAATGTGTGGGCTGTCCCTGGAAACTGTGGGTCCTCTTACTTTATTTAAAGATAATGGGTGTATCTTATCTATCATGGAACAACGCTACATTTCTGATTAATTTCCTTAGTTTCCTACTGAGGAAGAAGAGGAGATTCTATCCTCAGTGTTGCCAGATTCCAAAAAGGAAAGTGACCTTCCTGATTTCACCTACATTGAAGAATTTGGTAATCTAAGCTCTGCTCAAGCTAGGCTGGCCTATGAGGATTCCCATTTGCTGATTAGCTTGGAGAAACAGAAACTAGAGCTGGAGAAACAGCGACTGCATATTGAAGCAGAACGACTGCAAGTTGAGAAGGAGCGCCTGCAGATCGAAAAAGAGAGATTGCGACACATTGACCTGGAGCATGAGAGGCTTCAGGTGGAAAAGGAGCGGTTACAGATTGAGCGAGAGAAACTAAGGCTTGAGGCTCAGCATGCTGAAAAACCTGCCCTGGAGAATGACCACAGCCAGTCTGAAAAAACTGTTTTGCAACCTTTGGATCTAGAAATGGAAAAACTGAAAATTGAAAAGGAGCGCTTGCAGCTCGAGAAGGAGAGGCTGCAGTTCCTGAAGTTTGAATCAGAGAAGTTGCAAATTGAAAAAGAACGTTTGCAAGTGGAGAAAGAGCGCCTTCGAATTCAGAGGGAGGGGCACTTGCAATGAACTTGGGGAAACCACAATTAACAATGCTGTGCTTTGCTGTTTGTACTTTTCTTAAAGGGTGGCTTGATTTCAGTAAAAGTGTTAGATAGTCTGGTCTTCAAAGCATTTCACCATTTATGAAAACCCTGCTTTACATTGCTTTGATACTTAAATCTCAACAGTACTTTTTTTGTTTGTTTTTTGGCCAGAGTTGAACATTCATGTGTTCAGGTTTTAAAAGAAGCTGAGAAATGGTGCTCAGTAAGTCAGTGTGCCTGTATAAATAGAGCTTATGTGTGAAATTGCGTTGCAGTGTAAGAGAAGTGTTAATGTCCTCTTGCATTATGTTCTGTTGTATAGCTTTAGTCCACATTACGGATCAAAGCTTAGCTGTATGTTGTCGTTTTAAACGTGTTATTCTAAATCCATAGGAGCCTTCAACATAAATTTGTATTTGATCTGAAGGAATGAGGTTAAAGCTAGGTCTTGCGCATTACGTAGTGTTAACCCTGAAAGTAATGCCTTTTAATATGAGGTGTGTTTTTCTCAGGAGGAATTTCAAAAGGTCAAGACTTTGAAGCTCTCACTAGTTTTCCTACTCAGTATGTTTGCTTGTAGAAAAAGAATAAATGAAGCTTCATGTATGAAAACACATATTTCACAATTTATTTCTAAGCCAGACCGTAGAACCTCTGGCTTCTATAGATAACTTTGGTAGCCCACTGTGAGCTTAAAGTGTTTGAGCAGGAATATATCTTGTGAGATTTACATAGGTTATTTGTACATGTCAGTTTATTTATATCACTATGTAATTACTTTTATTTTGCAAATAAAGTGTTATTTGTTATTACTGAAATAAGTGTGACTCTACAGTGGGAGGAAAACCGGGCCTATTGCAGATTATTGTATTCCCTATACCTACTAATTTTAAATTAAAGAATCAAAGCTCTGAATCTTAGTTAATAGTATTAAAAGTTGATCTGTCTGATGCTTTGCCAACACAAGTACACTGGCAACTTGTATTACTGGTGTTGCAACGGGGTGGAGAATGGCATACATCGACTGGGATTTCACTGTTGCTTCTGCCATTACCCATATGAGCAGTCTGTTGTCAAAGACCGCAACTGTTGTGTCTTCACTAGTCGCTAGGTGCACTTCAATTCCGTATGTAACTAGACTGTGGAAAACTGTGCCTGGTGCTCCCACTTTCTTTCTCTAATTGTACTACTCAGTCATCAGTCAGTTGGTTCATAAGGCGTAAAGCAGAGTTGCCAGTTCATTTCATGCTGTGTAACGCAATACTTCTAGGCTAGTAATTACATTACGCTAGGCTTATGATCCATCCTGAGATAGCTCACTCTTGATGGATGGTACCATCAAAAGTGCAGAAGAGCTAGAATGAGAAGGAGGAAGGCTAAAATTTTAATTTGGCTCTTCTGTCCATTTAGTAGTTTGAACACTGCTTTTCAGTGGAATAGTTATCTCATGGAGATGGGCTAAGAAGATTAAGGGAATGAGAGCTACCAGAGTTACATGTGCTGCAAGTCAATTTTAACTTTTTTAAAGTTCTGGTTTGGAAAACAGTGCTGTTAAGTGATTGTTTTCATAAGTGACAGGGAAGCTTATAGCATTTTAATAGAATCCATTTTAATGGAAACAATTCATAATGTTGCAAACAAGCCATGTCATTTAAGTTGGGGGACCATCATAAATTTGCAACATGGTTGTAGCAGCATTTGCTGTCATCCCCCCACCCCCATTTGGAAAAATTGCAGTGGCCACATCTATATCTCTTTTATTTGTTGGTGGTGGTTCATATAAATGGTCCCTTACGTGAGCATGGCCTAGTTGCAAACCAGATGGTGGCCCTGCCTTCTGCCTGATGTTTGCTTGAAGGCTGATGGCATGTACAAACTGGTCCTTGGTAGGAGTTTAGGTATTTTCACTGATGTTTGCACTCAGAACCTGATTCCCATCACTTTGTTTCTCAAATACAGTTTGAATTTAGGGAGAGTTCACAGTTACATTATTTCTGTGATAAGGATGCAATCCTATGGTCCCTGCAAGGGCATCTCAGAGGTCATAGGTTACCGTGAACACCCCCCTCCACAGGTGGAGATGGAGGTCTACCTGCAGAGAATGAGGGCCACTGAGGAGGTTCTGGCTTGATGGTGGTGGAAAGCTCTGCCATTCTCATTGCTTTTACAGCAATATGGACAAAAAAGAAGCAACTTGGGGGAGGCTTTGTATCAAAGCCCCCTCTTTCCCCAAAACTGAGGTAAAACTACACCAACCCTGGGAAGAAAAAGGAGAAACAGCCCCTCCCACCTTCTGCCCTGCCCAGCACAAGCCCGATAGGGCTAAAGTGGTGGCTTCTCCACCACAGACTCTCGCTTTCCCTGCATTGGATTGCTAGGTAAAGATGATAAATAGATCTTCTATCACCAAGTGTGATAGATCTTTGGAAGTTTCTGTCTCTTGCCCAACCAAATTATCAAGCAAAGGGTTACCAGGGAGATGATAAATTCATTGAGGACTGATGGGTGAACAGGGCTTGAGCCCATGGAGATTGATGAGGTGTCCTATACATAATGATTTTCTGACAGTAGTTTTAACTATGGTAGAGCATGGGACCATAGTTAAAACTACTGTCAGAAAATCATTATGTATATGACACCTCATCAATCTCCGTGGGCTCAAGCCCTGTTTACCTGTCAGTCCTCTACTATGGTAGAGCATGGGATATGAACTTGAGCACACTCCGGGAGAGAGCGGAGGACAGGAAGGCCTGGCGTGCTATGGTCCACGGGGTCACGAAGAGTCGGACACGACTTAACCACTGAACAACAACAGAGCATGGGACAGTGTTCTCTATGATCAAATGTGTTTGTATAGAAATACTGGTAATTATGTCATCAATTATCACTGGGAGCAAGTGTGGTATGGTGTGGGTCCTAGACAAGGGAGACAGTGATTCAAAGCCAGGCTCAGACTAGAGATGTTGCTGAGGCTCAGAAATGTGCATTTTGGGGACTCATAATACTGGAATATGAGGTGAGCGTTATAACTATAATTCTTCTCCAGCTCAGATTGTCATTCAAGCTGGAGAAGAATTCAACTCCTCCCTGCCTTACCCACCTATTGCCCAAATCCATTCCAACCCATCCACCAACAACCCTCAAACTCCTTCCCTTTTCCTTCTACCAACTTACAGGCAGTTGCTGATGTTCTGGCAGCAGGAAGTGGGAGACAGAAAAGAAGAGAGTGAGTTTCCCTTTGCTTCCAGCTGACCTTATGAGCAGAGGACTTACCTTCTTTCCTTCCCCCTGCTTGCTGCTGTGGCTGGAGCAACAGCCAAGCAAGAGGATGGTAGGAGATTCAGGAGGTTGGGAGGGAAGGGAATTTGGGGTCTTATGTGTGGGAGGGCAAAGGAGGCTTTTGGGAAGGTGAAGAAGGGGGAAGAGATCTGGAAAGCACATGAGGGTGGGGGTCCACTGAGTGACTGAATGAATTCAGACTGGCAGGTTATGCTGAGCTGTTTCCTAATTTTGGAGGGAACTCAGTTTATTCTGACCCAATCTAATTTGAACCATGTGGGGAGTCATCCATCACTAGTTCATACATGGATCTCCCTATGGGAACATGGAGTAATTGCTGTGAGGAGCAAATGGTGGTGGTTGGGCAATGTACACCACCTGAAAAAGAGTGGGATAAAAATATAATTAGTACATGAATAAAAAAGGTGTTTTATCATCCCCAGTATTCATTTTTGTAAAAGAGTCTGTCCATTAGAAGCACATCTGAATATTATCCATGGTTTATCACTCATGCTAATCTTATCACTGTGGATCAGGTGGAGAATAGCTTCTCAGTGAGGTAATATACTGCTGATAATATTTTGTTGTATACATGGAAATATGGGAGCCTATGAACTGAGCTGCTGTATAATATATCATACTCATTTTTAAGCCAGGTGTAAAATACTCTTGAAAGCATCAACCCTTCCAAATCTCTTTCACCTTGATGAAAAATAAATCACCTTGGAGAACCAAGCTTAGAAGTCTTTACATTTTAATATTTGCTGCTAATGTATGTTGATGTCTTCAAATGCCCTGGAGCCTCAACTCGTCTGTTTATCAACAGAACAGATTTGAATGGCTGACAGCAGAAGTATCTTATCTGCGCCATTCTGACAGCCTGCTTCCTTCCATAACCAGGAAAAACGTAGGTGAGATTCACATCTCAAGCTCCCTTGTCAACCTGGAGCAAGACTGTGAATGCTGACATTTACACCTGTGCGAGATAAGAATCTGGCATGCCGATTCAACCCGCCACACTAGAACCTGGGGGCTGGTTGCCCATTCACCAGCTAAAGATCTAGTGGTATACATGCCAACCCCACTGTGTATATGTGATGTGTGATGTGACAACTATGTGAGTACAGAAAGGACAAACATAGCCCCAACTGGTGCACTACTAGAGTCAACTTAGCCCTGACTGTTTTTTGGGGGGCTGCATTATTATAGTATTCCTAAGATTATTACTTTTTTCCACATTTCAAGTTACATTTCCCAATTACAAATTTTATCTTCCCCGCCTCAAACAATGTCTTCCGGAATAAAAAGAAAGTTCCCCATTAGTTTTCTGAATAGTTACATAGGAAGCTGCCTTATACTGAGTCATGCGATTGGTCCACCTAGCCCAGTACTGTTGACACTTCCAAATCCCGGGAAGTACTAGTTCCCCTCTGCTCAGCACTGGTTAGGCCTCATCTGGAGTACTGTGTCCAGTTCTGGGCACCACACTTTAAGAAGGATGCAGACAAACTGGAGAGGGTTCAGAGGAGGGCAACAAAGATGATCAGGGGACTGGAAACAAAGCCCAATGAGGAGAGACTGAAAGAACTGGGCATGTTTAGCCTTGAGAAGAGGAGACTGAGGGGAGATAGGATAGCGCTCTTCAAGTACTTGAAAGGTTGTCACAGAGAGGAAGGCCAGCATCTGTTCTCCATCATCCCAGAGTGCAGGACACGGAATAATGGGCTCAAGTTACAGGAAGCCAGAGTCCGGCTGAACATCAGGAAAAACTTCCTGACTGTAAGAGCAATACGACAATGGAACCAATTACCTGGGGAGGTGGTGGGCTCTCCCACACTGGAGGCCTTCAAGATGAGGCTGGACAGCCATTTGTCAGGGATGCTCTGACTTGGATTCCTGCATTGAGCAGGGGGTTGGACTCGATGGCCTTGTAGGCCCCTTCCAACCCTACTATTCTATGAATCTATTCTATGAATCTATGACACTGGCTGGCAGCAGCTCTCCAGGGTTCCAGGCAGGATTCTTTCCTCGCCCTGCCTGCAGATGCCGGGGATTGAACCTGGGACCTTCTGCATGCAAAGCAGGGGCTCTGCCACTGAGCCATGGCCCCTCTCTGCTTAAAAACAGAGGAGACCTGGAGAGCCTCGTCATGGAGTTCTGTAATAAGGGTGCCATCACTTAAAAAACAAACAGCTCATCATGCCGATCGATCTCACCTCAGACAGCTCATGTGGACTACTCATTTGAGTATTCCTAAAATGCTTCAGGAAGTATTCTTGCCTTAACTCTTTGGGCAAATGGTTACCGGTTTTCACCTTATAATTGACAATGTGTGTTTAGCTTTTGCTTTAATTTAAACTTCTTAAGCTGTGAAACAAGATGAATTCAATTCTGAGCAGTAATCACAACAGTGTTTGCTTGCTCCCACCCTAAGAGTCAGAATCCAAGTGGATTGCTATGATATTATTTACCAACCGTGCAATACTGCGCATGACTACTCAGAAACAAGTCCCACTGAGTTCAATAGAATTTACTGCCAGGTAAGCAGGTATATATTTGCAGCCTAAAGCACTTGTCTTGGTAGGGTTAGGCTAGCAAGCTTTTGAGCTGAACAGAGATCTTCAAGCAGGTTCTGTGCAACACAGCAGCTCACTGTGCTTCCGTCAGGCACTGCTTCGATTTATCCAAAAGTTTAATTCTAACATGAAGTCTAACATGGAACAGAGAAAAATATCATATAGGAATCAATGTTAAAGATTGAAAGACATTTCCAAAAACCAGTCTGGTGCTAAAAAAGCATTCTTTGCATCTCCTCTCTGTAATCTGTTGTTTAACTTACCTCAGTTCCTGATATCATGGCATGGAGCTTTCCCACCCCACAGTCTGTTAATCCGGCACTGAAAGGGCTAAGTAATTTTGCTGACAGAAGATTGAAGAGGCTGCTTCAAACCTCAGATGGCTAATTTGATCTGGCGTGGTGGGATAATCTGAGGGTTTTGGGGAGACCTACAAAAAGACCACCTAAAAGAGCCCAGACCAATGGGCAAAAAGACCCCGGACTTGTGGTTTTGTGTTAACTAATGTTATGGCACTATAACACCTCTGACTCAAAGCTAACAGAGAGCTTACACTGGAAAAGCACAGTAGACTTTGCTATACTGTGCACATTCTCTCTCCAGAGCAATCGCAGGTCAATAGTGGGCTCCGCTTTGGTTAAGACCTTCCAGCTGCTGATAAGAGGAGCATTGATGCACACTCAGACATCAATTAAGAGGGAAAACCTTTGCTGACTGGCTCATGTTATGCACCTGCAATGATATAAGATGGCTACAGTGTCCTTACTCGATGCCTGTTAGATTGGGTAGCCATAACAATGGTATGAACAATGGCTGGGAAGAGGCGCAGATCATGTAGATGATTTTCTTAATTATCTTGATTTTCTTAATTATTTTTGTATGATTTTCTTAAAGCATTTAATATGTTTCAGTGTACTCTTGAGTCTGTGGGTAACCAAACCTGTTCGGACTTGGCTTGGTTACCCACTGGGGTTTCTCTCAAACCCAATTGGTATAGGTTCTGAAGCTGAACAGGACCAAATTAAACATGGTCAACATCATTAGCTGTCATTATTTGGGTAGGGAAAAACTTGGTGTCATGACATCAGGGCCTGAGACACATTAAATAGCATGTTACAGAGGGAGAGGGGGAAGCTTAACACAGGGCTGCTATTTTCACCAGTGTAATTTGAAATTTGCATTAATATTACCTTCAGATGTATTTTTACTTGTTGTAAGCCACTTTGGCTGTTCTATACAGAAAAAATGGTATAAAATACTACTACTACTACTATTGCTAATATTATTAACACCAACAACATACTATACAATGCGGTATAGTTCTGCCTTAAGCTAGATAGAAGCAGGATAACTTGTGCCTCCATAAGTAATTTCAATGAACAAGGATATTCAAGCAAACCTAATACAGCTGAATTGACTACTTCTATTTTCTGTCTTTAATCAACCAATTAGATTGGTTAAAAAACAAAACGCAACCTTTGAATGAGCTAACAAGGTGTCCCCAAGGGGTTGTTTTTGTTGTTGTTTAAATTGGGTTGGATCCAGACTTAGTCATGCTTAGAATTGTTGTTGTTGTTCAGTTGTTCATTCATGCCCGACTCTTCGTGACCCCATGGACCATAGCACGCCAGGCCTTCCTGTCCTGCGCTCTCTCCCGGAGCGTGCTCAAGTTCATATTCATTGCATCGGTGATGCTATCTAGCCATCTCATCCTCTGCCGTCCCCTTCTCCTTTTTCCTTCAGTCTTTCCCAGCATCAGGGTCTCTTCCAGAGAGTTTTCTCTTCGCATTAGGTGGCCAAAATATTTCAGCTTCAGCTTCAGCATCTGTCCTTCCAATGAGCAGTCAGGGTTGATTTCCTTTAGGATGGACTGATTTGACCTCCTTGCAGTCCAGGGCACTCGTAAGAGTCTTCTCCAGCACCACAGTTCGAAAGCATCAATTCTTCGGCGCTCAGCCTTCCCTATAGTCCAGCTCTCACAGCCATACATTACTACTGGGAAAACCATAGCTTTGATTAGACGGACCTTTGTCGGCAAGGTGATGTCTCTGCTTCTTACTATGCTGTCTAGGTTTGCCATAGCTTTCCTCCCAAGGAGCAAGCGTCTTTTAATTTCATGGCTACAGTCACCGTCTGCGGTGATCTTGGAGCCCAAGAAAGTAAAATCTGTCACTGCTTCCATTTCTTCCCCTTCTATATGCCAGGAAGTGATGGGGCCAGATGCCATGAACTTAGTGTTTTTAATGTTGAGTTTCAAACCAGCTTTTGCACTCTCCTCTTTCACCCTCAACAAGAGGCTCTTGAGATCCTCTTCGCTTTCTGCCATTAGGGTGGTATCGTCTGGATATCGGAGGTTGTTGATAATTCTCCCGGCAATCTTAATTCCGACCTGTGATTCATCCAACCCGGCATTTCTCATGATGTACTCTGCATATAAGTTAAATAAGCAGGGTGACAGTATGCAGCCTTGTCGTACTCCTTTCCCAATTTTGAACCACTCGGTTGTTCCATGTCCGGTTCTTACTGTTGCTTCTTGACCCTCGTACAGGATTCTCAGGAGACAGGTAAGGTGGTCTGGTACTCCCATCACTTTAAGAATTTGCCACAGTTTGTTGTGATCCACACCATCAAAGGCTTTAGCGTAGTCAATGAAGCAGAAATAGATGTTTTTCTGGAATTCTCTTGCTTTCTCCATGATCCAGCGAACGTTGGCGATTTGATCTCTAGTTCCTCTGCCTCTTCTAAACCCAGCTTGTACTTCCGGTAGTTCTCGGTTCGCATACTGCTGAAGCCTAGCTTGTAGGATTTTGAGAAAACCTTGCTGGCATGTGAAATGAGCGCAATTGTGCGGTAGTTTGAACACTCTTTGGCGTTGCCCTTCTTTGGAATTGGAATGTAAACTGACCTTTTCCAGTCTTGTGGCCACTGTTGAGTGTTCCAGATTTGTTGGCATATTGAGTGCAGCAATTTCACAGCATCATCTTTTAGGATCTTAAATAGCTCAGCTGGAATACTGTCATCTCCGCTAGCTTTGTTGTTACTAATGCTTCCTAAGGCCCACTAATGCTTAGGAAGCATTAGTAATTAATGTTACTAATGCTTCCTAAGGCCCATGCCTGCCTGTTATCCCGGTGATTTCTTGACTTCCTACTTTAGCATTCCAATCCCCTATGATGAAGAGGACATCTTTGTTTGGTGTTAGTTCTAGAAGGTGTTGTAGGTCTTCATAGAACCCATCAACCTCAGCTTCTTCGGCATCGGTGGTTGGGGCATAGACCTGAATTACTGTGATGTTGAATGGTTTGCCTTGGATTCATACTGAGATCATTTTATCATTTTTAAGATTGTACCCCAGTACTGCTTTTCCCACCCTTTTGTTGACTATGAGTGCTACTTCATTTCTTCTAAGGGATTCTTGCCCACAGTAGTAGATATGATGGTCACCTGAATTAAATTCGCCCATGCCTGTCCATTTTAGTTCGCTGATTCCCAAGATGTCGATGTTCAATCTTGCCATCTCATGTTTGACCACCTCCAGCTTACCTTGATTCATTGATCTGACATTCCAAGTTCCTAAACAATATTGTTCTTTACAGCATCGGATTTTCTTTTCACCACCAGACACATCCACAGCTGAGTGTCCTTTCGGCTTTGGCCCAGCCGCTTCTCTCTTTCTGGCGCTACTTGGAAATTCCCTCTGCTCTTCCCCAGTAGTATATTGGACACCTTCCGACCTGAGGGGCTCATCTTCCGGCGTCATATCTTTTAGCCTTGTGATACGTTCCATGGGGTTTTCTTGGCAAGAATACTGGAGTGGGTTGCCATTTCCTTCTCCAGTGGACCACATTTTGTCAGAACTCTCCGCCATGACCTGTCCGTCTTGGGTGGCCCTGCATGGCATAGCTTATGGCTTCACTGAGTTATGCAAGCCCCTTCACCACAACAAGGCAGTGATCCATGAAGGGGATGCTTAGAATAGAACCACTGAAATCAGTGGGATTAAGTATGATCTACACTAGTGCTTTTTATCAATACTGAAGTGCATTGATAACTGCTGGGGCACATTACATATTCTGAATACCGCTTTTCTCCTGCTTTTTATTCCATATTATTCAAAATACTGTAACAGATATCACTGTGTGTGCTACAAGGTATAAGTGCTCAAGAAGCGTATAGTGTCACCGTGATGGCATCATATCGATATGACACAAGGTGTAGATCTGCCCTAAGTCTGGATCCAATCCATTATTTTTTTTAATACAAATACTTTAAAAAAACCTGCACATGGGAAACACTGTCTTAAAGGGACATCCCCCCTTTTCTCTCACACAGAAAGGAATGCCTCTTCTAAAACATAAGAACATAAGAGGAGTCATGCTAGATCAGACCATGATCCATCTAGTCCAGCAGTCTGTTCACACAGTGGCCAACCAGCTGTCCATGGGAAACCCACAACAGGACATGAGTGCAACAGCACCCTCCCACCCATGTTCCCCAGCAAGTGGTGTACATAGGCATACTAATACTGGAGGAAGCATATAGGCCATCAGGACTAGTAGCCAATGATAGCCTTCTCCAGGAATTTGTCCAATCCCCCTTTAAAGCCATCCAAGTTGGTGGTCATCATCACTCCATCTTGTGGCAGTGAAATCCATAGATTAACTATGTGCTTATGTGAAGTACTTCTTTAATATCTGTCTTGAGAGGGAGAAAAATGTCTCCCTATCCACTTTCTCTGCACCATGCATAATTTTGTGTGCCTCTATCATGTCTGCCCTTACTTGCCTCTTTTCTAAACTAAACAGTCCCAGAAGTTGTAACCTTTCCTTGTAGACGAGTTGCTCCAGCCTTGATAATTGTAGTTGCCCTTTTCTGCACATTTTCCAACTCAATAATACAATTTTTTAGGTGCAGTGACCAGAACTATACACAGCATTCCACATGTGATTGCACCATAGATTTGTCTAAAGGCAGTATGATATTGGCCATTTTATTTTTAATTCTTTTTCTAATTATATCTAACATGGACTTTGCCTTTTTCACACTGGGTTGACTTTTTCATTGCGCTGTCCACCAGAACTCCAAGATCTCTTTCTAGTAACTAACTGGTAGCTCAGATCCCATCAGCATATACATGAAGTTGGGATTTTTTGCCACAATGTGTATCACTTTACACTTGCTTACCTTGAACCAGATTTGCCATTTTAGTGCCCATTCACCCATTAATTACTAAACCCCATGCAATTAATCAACTAAGATTTCTTTAATCATATGACAGCCCTAATAACTTAACCCTTTCTCTTCCATTTCACTAGAGCCAAAGGGGAAGATAATATAAGAAGCCAGAAAGAGGTTGCTGCTTACTGGTGAAGTCAGAAAATGATTAACTGCTTATCTCCCCCAAATGCATTCCAGGCATAGTGTGCTCAGAGGACAAAACAGCCCTTCTCCATTGTGAAGTGCTCTAAGGAGGAGACGGTTTGTAGTCGGAGAAAGGGAGTGCTTAAACCATGCCCTGCTAGTCGCTTTTCCCTGAATCCTCACTCATTTTACTCACTTGTGGCTTTTCAGATCTGTGTTTGTGAAATGAACATGGGCCCAGTACATAGGTGAGGGTTAAAGCAATGTGGAGGGAATATGATTAATCACAATCATTATCATCATCATCATCATCATCACAAATGTGACCATTCCGAGGGAACTCTCAAGGGAGAAGGTGTAGTTTGCCCCTGAGGCTGTGATGCAAGCAAGGGTCCTGGGTGCTCAGGAAAGAACCATGTGAGTGTGAAACTGGGTGTCAGGGTGGAAACTGAGCCAATAGAGCCCCCAAGCTGTTCTGATTCTGAGGAGAAACAGCAATCCGTGGGAGAGGAGCTCGCTCATCTCTCACAAGCACAGCGGCTGGCAGATTCCTCCTGCTAGCATTCCTGAGAGAGATAGTGACCCTGGCAGTGAGAGAGTGCTGGAGGGGGGCTTGTTGGATGCTCGGCACAGATGCAGGGAGCGGCGGCAGATGGAGGGCGCAGAAAGGAGGCGTAGCGCTCGTTTGGCGCGCAAGCAACAGTCGCGTCCCGAGGACCCAAGGGAAAGAGGGAGGATCTCTTCCTAGCCCATAAGTTCAGGTTCTTCCCGTGGTTCTCCTTCAAACGGGGACCAACTGCCTTACCTGGAGCTTAGGCTACTCAGCTATCTTTTCCCAGTGCTGTTCTTTGCTTTGGCGCTAGCGACTAGTATTCTGAAAGAGTCATAAAGTAATAAAGGAATAAAGTCTTGGAAAGAATTCCTCGTCGTCTGTGTCCTGAGTCGGCTATTGGTGGGGACTTCAAGAGGCAGCTAGGGCGTTCCTGACACTGGGGCATTGTTTTCTGCTTATGCTGCCGCAGTCCCAAGCATTCTGAAGACACAACTGTTCAGCTAAAAGAAAAATAGTGGCTGGCCTCTTTGACAATGGGAAGTGCTACAGTGAAGAACGCACACTGATCTTGGTGTCGTCGTCCCCACCGCCCGCCCCCCCCCCACACGCACACACAGGGAGTGCTTCTTTGGATCCAAGACAGAGAAAGCAAATACGTCACAAATACAATTATAAATACATAGATACACAAATATATGCACATAAGTAAAGAATAAATATCAATATAAAAATGAGTTGGACAATCCTCAGTTCTATTGTGCCATGCGGCTCTCTGCCTCTTCTCATCTATTCACTAAGCCATTCCTCTGCAATCCCCCCCAAACCACTTATTTGACAACACTTGTGTTGAACTGCTGCCTTTGTCTTGCCCATACCTCCACTATGTAACTTGAGACTCCATACCATGCCTAGGAGCCAGGATACATTTATACCTAGTAGACTCTAACTAGAGGGATGCTGCTGAAAATCCTCCTTTTTCCTGCCATAATATCGAGAAGCACTCACCAGAGATATAGGATCACCGTGTTACAAGTTTCCTCATTCCTGTCAGCAGCAACAAATGACATGGAACAGAGGCAGGGAAACTCACTACCGAGATACTGGAGTAAGGCATCTTAAATGTTATAGCATCAAGGAAGGAGAGACTTATCAGAGAGCTAGCGTGGGGGTGGGAGTGGGCAGCATCTCTGTGGTAGGTGAAATGTGTTACCTGACATTTGTAATTCCCTAACTTTTCTCTTGTCTCTTGTTGATGGTATTATTTATTTAACTTCCCATCAGGATAAATTAAGCCTTCTAGACAAGGACTTGCCTGGTCTGACTAGTCTGTTCTATTATTATTATTATTCTCCTATTCTATTAGTTAATATTCTATTAGTTCTATTCATTCTGTAAGTAGTACGTAATTCAATAATTTCATAACTATTAATAGTAATAATTAGTACTACATCAGAGTTAAACAGCAGCAGTAGTAATTACTGCATTTGAGGTTAATGTGCAATGCAGAAAGTACACTGAGCTCAATTTTTGAAGGAAAGCCACACTATAAAGTTGATAAGGGAGAGGAAACAAGGGGACTTTGTCATACATTTGCGATACGCAAATACAAAATGGCGGTGCTACAGGGAAGGTGCTGGTTCTAGATTTTCTCTGTAGGTTTGGGTGTATTAGCAACGGCATGGGTTTGAGGAATGGTTATCTGTCCCAATAACATTTACACAAGAGAATGCCCTGCATTGCACTGAAAATGGCACCCCTATCGCATTCCTGTGGGTTCCTTGAAAAAAGAAAAAGGGTGGGATCTAAATAAACGAATAAAAAAGTAAAACCTGTGTCTAGCTGAACGTGGTCATTTCTGCATTCCAGCGTGTAACACTCCAACAGGAGCATGCAGCACAGGTGCACCGTTACCTATAGCCCGTACTGGTTTCCACACTGGACAGTATAAAATAAATCAGCAGCTTAATAGAGAAATGGATGGGCATTTGGCTTGGGATGTTTCCTTAGTAGCGTCCGAAACCACTTTCAAGTTGCTTTGGAGAATTAGCATTAGGAATGTAAAACCAGGTGGGTCTCATGGAAATCTTGGTTCAGGATTCTTCAAATGTTGAAGAAAAGATACTGAATTAAGCCTCAGAGGTTATCTTTGACCCTCCAGTATTTTGACAGGGAAATACCTAGTCCAATGCAGTATTCAGGAACAGCATAGTTCTTCCCTTTGTTGCACAGAAGGAAAAGAAAGGTATAGAATCATAGAATAGTAGGGCTGGAAGGGGCCTACAAGGCCATCGAGTCCAACCCCCAAAAGGTAGATGCGACTCCCTTTGCCTCATTTCTCCTAGACCAGAAAGACAGAGGAGACTTATAGGCAAACAAATAAACATCCCCCCTGCCCCCAGTCCCAAAGCATTAAAAAAAAATAAAAATCCTTAGTTCAGTGTAACAAGGAAATGAAATTTTTGTTGGGACACATAACCCAAGCTTCCTTTAAAACACAGATTTGCTGGTGATAAGGAGAAAAACTTCAACAAATGGAAAACAAAAATGGGGTGCGTACAAATATACATATACTGAGCAGTGAATCCACTATAGACATGTACTCAGTGCATTTTTTTTAGACTTATAATCTCTCCTGAATAGAGAACAGGGCAAACTAGTTATCTGTTTACAGCAGAGTGCACAGTGCTGACTGGGTGACAACCAGTGATGTCACTAACCCTCCCCTTCTTTCCCCAAGACTGTTTCAATGTTTTAATTGAATAAGGCTGCAATCCTATGCACACTTACCTGGGAGTAAGATCCATTGAATTCAACAGGACTTCTGAGAAGACATGCATAGGATTGTGCTGTAAATGTACATGTAGTACTTAAATATATATTTTTAAAGATAGACTGTCTTCCTGAAGGATGGGGTGAAGTCAAGACAGACTACCAAATCCGCATTTGATTCACTGGCCTGTACATCTGTCAAGTGGGATGTGACAGTGGGGAAAAGCTGTGCTCAATCTGTGGGAGGAAAAAAAATGCAGCCAGTCCCAATTTGCATGCCGATTTGTACGTATGTTTGGTCCTAGGGTAAATGTTCAAAACAAATAATCCAGAAATTTGGTTAATGGGCAGTCCAAAAGTGCAATAAATAATCTCCCCTTAATATGCAGTTTCAGCATGGTCCGAAAGAAAGATACGCTCAGGAAAGTGGAAAAAATAGTCTTTCCTGAAGCCTTAGTGGGAAGGGACCGGGGGGGGGGGGGTCAAACCTACTGTGAATATCTGATATAAGTTCTGACTGTTAGCAAGTACTACCTGCCTATCTTTTACTTTATGACTGATTACCTTCTGTCAGAGCTTGTGAATATAGTGAAATTCTGCAGAAGTCCAGCAGAAGCTGATAAGGTGGGACTTTCCTACATGAGGCTTTTAACCCACACCTTTACCAAAGCTTCTGCTTCCGGATTCTTTGCGGGATTAAAATTGGCTCCTTTACACATATTGTTGTCTGTTGTTGTTGTTTTCTTTGCCGTTCTATATGTTTCATTACACAACCACTAGGTGGCGCTGTGGTGTAGTGAAATTGTACAATTACATTACATGACGGTTCTATAACGCCATTGAGAAAAAAGTACTAGACTTTCCTTGTTAGGAAAAATACTGCAGTAATGGTTGTAAAGCATGGGAGAGGCCCTGGAGGATGACGAGGTCATGTAAAGGACCTACAAACTACTGTAAGTGAGGAAGCACAAGCGCACAATAAAAGCCTTGTGTAGAAAGGCTCATGTTTTGGGCAGAGAATGCACGAAAGGATGTGGACTGTGCCAGGTGAAATCTCAGAAGCCAGAAATGGCTGAACAAGGTTTGCAATGTTCAGGGGTGGGGCTCCACTGCTGTACATAGTTCCTTGCTCCTCCCTATGACAAGCAGAAATACAATACATTATGCAAAATAGTAAACAAAATGCAGAGTAAATTATGCAGAAGATGAGAAAAGAAGCACACTTGCTTAATTTGCATAATGTATGAAAGTTGCAGAATAGCACATTCCTTCTCACAGCATTTGGGTTCCCTAGGAGCAACGTTTTTTTTGTTGTTGTTTTTTTAAAGCACAGGACATGCATAGCCCTGCCTGTTCTACATGTGATCACGATGGAGTGAACCAACGGCAAAGCCGAGAACGGTCTGTTGTTTCTCTGTCCAAACAGTCAAAAACTCATGCTTGGTCACACTTCACATCATCGGGACACATGTTCATCTCGGTACAAATCACTCTCAGCTCTGTTGACCTGTTGTGAACAGCATTCCTGATGGTCAGAAAACCACTCCAGGTCAGTAGGTATTATAAGAACGGTTGTTGTTTTATTCTTTTTTGGTGTGTACAAAAACCACAGTTTCTTACACAGAACAAGATTATAAATAATATCGGTAATATGAGTGACCCGTAGTCTCTTCGATTCTACACTGCAGACTGATGTTGTTCTCTAAACGTATTTGTTGGTTTCTTGTAGTTAGACAGATGCAAATTCGTGGAACACTGAATGATGGAACAGGATGACGATAACAGCAAATGAGAGGATGACCAACAATGTTTATATAAAAAAAAAGTCTTTGAATTTTATTACAGTGATGGCATTTTATATCAATTATTGCAATGAATTGTTCCCTAAGATGGTTAGAAAAAAGAATTGTGTTGTCCTCTACTGAATTTACATCCGTTAAAAAGCAAGCATGTTTCAATATTCCTCTTTTTTCCCAAAGAAAAAGTAATTTATTTTTTTTTCACAGGATTTACATATTTATTTTCTTATCACAGTTTAGTGACTTGTTTCCACAGTTGGATATTCTTCCCATTGTTGATCGTTTGGAGACACAGGTTAGCATGTTCATTGACTTCTATAGCAATTGGTTCCCCACTTTGCCAAGACAAAGACCAAAAGATCGTCTTTCCTCAAGTGTGTTCTTCACAGTTTTAATGCGCTAAATTGGCAAGTCTTATTAGTTTTTAAAGTCCACTCAAGTAAAATTTGTTGCTGTTAATATTCTTGTCCCAATCCCTCCTCCCCCCAACAAAACTAAATTATGATCTTTTTTTTCCTGATATAAAATCTGAGTTTGGGTTTCCGAGCTGAGACCATGCACACATATGTTGCTGATGATGTCTGGCACATTTGGACGCCCTTCCCATACTCAGCCCGTTTCAAAGTTCATCAGTGACATTTCCCGTGTCATGTTACAGTCCGTGCTGTATTCCCATCAGTCACTGACACAGTTTAATTAAGGCACTCGATTTTTTTTTTGGTTTTTATGGTAGGTCTGATGCAATTACCGCCAATCCTGAACTTTGTCTAATTGCAGTTCCAGTGTGTACGGCCCTTGGGCAGTCGGGAGTGAGTACGCGGCCGTTTTCTCCCACGCTCCCCGTGATGGATAATCTGGCTTTATTTCGTATGGCTTCAGAAAAGGTCAGCTAGGAGGCAGGAAAAAGGACAGAAAGCAAAAGGGAGAAAAGAAGAAGAAGAAAAGAAGTGTTACAATATTTCTATTCCAGAATAGAACAATACACAGCAAACACCAAAAATATCTATATGTAGACATCTGCATTATTGTGTGAACTGTTCAAATAATAATAATATAAGTATTTTTCACGCTTTTAAAAAGCAGGCTCTCAAAAATTTAAAGTGGAGATTCTGCTTATGTTAAAATTTAGTAAAAGTCAATTTGTGTGGGCAAATGTAAAATGTCACTCTGTTGCCCAGTTTCCCTAGGAATCAATTCTCACTCTCCTCTTTTTCTATCGTTTTTTCTTATATAGGATAGAAGAAAGGCCTGAAATTCACTCACAAATTAACTTGTAAGCATGGAGGCAATATTGGATTGATATTGTCCACATTTATCCAGTTAAAAAAAAAGATGCCCATTTTATCTACATTTCAATGAAAATCTAGTCAAATCCCTTGTAAATTCCACTGATCTAATGCGCCTATGTCTTGAGTTGAAATTGGTGGGAATTGACGTGGCTGGATCCTTCCTTCCTTCCTTCCTTCCTTCCTTCCTTCCTTCCTTCCTTCCTATACACTTTAATTTCACTTTTCTTTCAATTAAAATTAAGACAGATAACAAATGTTTAAAAAAGATACATACAACTTAAAAGAATGATAAAAATAACCGCAGTTAAAATTTTTGGATGGTTGGATCCATACAGTCATGTTTAGAGTAGACCCATTGCAATCAGTGGGGCTTAAGCTAATAATGACTAACTTAAGTCCTATTAATTTCAATAGGTCTACACTAAGCCTGACTAAGCCTGGATCCTACCCACTGTAAATAATTCAAAACCTGTCTTGGAGGCCTGTCTAAACAAAAATATTTTGACTTGCCTTTTGCAGGCTAGGGCTGCACTTACTTAGGAGCAAGCCCCATTGAACTCACTGGGGCTTATTTCTGAGCAAACATGTATAAGATTGTGCTATAAGTCTGGAATCCTGTGCACATTTACTTGGAAATAAGTTCTATTGATAACAATGAGCCTGGCTTCTAAGGAAGGGTGGCTAGGATTGGGGTGTAAGAATGTCAAATCCATTGTTGGCTTTCTTTAGAAATGAAGCATCCCATCCTTTGTATTTTTTCTTTAAAAAAAAGACTCAGGTAAATTAAACCTAATGGTGTCTAAGTCCCATTGAAATCAATGGGAAAAGTTAGTTCTGACTAAAGCCCAGTTGATTTCAGTGGGACATCGGCACAAATACATTTTGTTGGTTTTGAAATGCCAAATGCTCCAGTAACACAATTTTACTTGCTAAAATCTTGGGCATAATCTTGGACACACGTTGCATGCAGAGGGACAAGAACAAGACACACAGCAGAAAACAATATACAAAGGCTCAAAGAGGGACGATTCAGGCAATCAGTTTTTCTCCCTGCAGCTGAGATTGTCACGCGACGAGCGTGCGTCTTTTGTGCACTGGATGCCTGCAGGTGAACTATCCCCCTGTGACTTTTCGTGCACAGCACTTGCAAATGTCAGTGACTCTGGGAAGAACAACCCATATCTGAATCCATCTTTAGAAAAGGAGCAGCACCAAAAAGGGTACTAGACAAAAAGTGGGACAAAAAGAATGTGGTTGACGCTTCCTTTTGAGTGCGGGGAAACCATTGCACCTTGCCTCAGCATCCAGTCTGGCTCGAGATCTGACCTGAACGAAGCCTTATTAGTTACTGAACAGTTCAATTCTAAGTAATTCTCATTGTTAATTAAGAGCTTTGTCTCCTCTGTTGCTTCTGGGAGAAACAAGGTAGCCTGAACATATTTTTGTTTGTTTGTTCATTAGAGAGGTTTGGCAGGACACAAAGATGAAAGCTGGTGTTATAATAAACGTCATGGACCTTACAGCCATTCATCCCCCCCCCCCCCGCTTTCTCTCTCTCACACACACACACCAAGATTTTGTACAAAGGCTTCTTCTTTCTGGTTCTCCAGCTTCACTGCCGGCACAGAGGCCACTAGGGAAACATCAGCTGGAGGGAAGGAGGCTTGTGCTCTCCCCTGCATGGATTTCTAGAAAGTTACTCACTGCAGGTACAAAGAGCTCCAGCTCCTTTTTAGTGATAAAAATTGTCCGAATCTTGGTAAAACATATCCTGGATGGTACCACTTGAGATGGCAGGTAGAAGATTGAATGATTGATTGAATGCCCCCATTTAATTTTATTTATTTATTTATTTGTTAAATTTATTAATCACCCATCTGACTGGTCACCCAGCCACTCTGGGCGATGTACAACCCACCATAAAACAATTTAAAACAATAAAATTTTACCATAATTTTTTTTTTTAAATACCCTAACCCATCCCAAATGCCTGCCTGAACAACCACGTTTTTAATGCACGACGGAAGCTCATTAAAGAGGGGGCATGACGGAGTTCCCTAGGGAGGGAGTTCCACAGAGTGGGGGCCACCACAGAGAAGGCCCTCTCCCTCGTCCCCACCAGTCTAGCTGTCCTGGCTGATGGGACAGAGAGAAGGCCATCTGAGACTGATCTTGTTAAGCGGCCTGTCTGGTGTTGCTGGAGGCGCTCCTTAAGATAGGCTGGGCCGGAACCATATAGGGTTTTAAAGGTCAAAACCAACACCTTGAATTTGGCCCGGAAAACAACTGGTAACCAGTGCAACTCCTTCAGCACTGGAGTGATGTGATCTCGCCGGCGGCTGCCTTTAATCAGGCGAGCCGCCGCGTTCTGTACCAGCTGCAGCTTCCGAACCGTCTTCAAGGGTAACCCCACATAGAGTGCATTACAGTAGTCTAAACGAGAGGAGACCAGGGCATGTACTACCGATGGGAGCAGATGGTCGGGAAGGAAGGGGCGCAGCCGCCATATCAGATGGAGTTCATACAGCGCTGTCCGGCTCACAGCTGACACCTGAGCCATTTAAAAACCAACAATGCTCTCTGCGCATAGAAAAATAGCTTGTCAGGGAGAAGGGCTCTAGCCTAGCTTTCTCCTTCACATGCTACTTTTCTATGTGCAGGGATATTCTTTTCCATTTGCAGTCTGGACAGTTAAGGAACAGTCCAGGAACAGTTTTGCTACCTCATTCACTCCTTGCATAACCTAGTCCAACAGTTCTCAAATTCTGATATGACATACTTCCTAGAGCAAGTTGACTATGGTTTGAGCCTCTTTAAGTGCGTATCTAAGATTGAATGAAGACATATATAGTTGGTAGATTTCAGTCTTGTCTTAGGGATGGGGCAGCTGGTTAATGGCTACAAAGACAGCACAGGCCAGGCCACAGAGAAATTTGCTGCTAGGTTTTTTTAGTGTCTCCAAGAAAGGAAAATAAAACTTCATTGGTTGCAATTACTCAATACATGTTGGAAGCCACACAGCTGCCAGTGGAACCCTGACAGGATCCCCCATCCTAGATCCCTTATCAGAGATTGAAACAGGGGTGATCAGGAAGGAGTTTGTCTTTCCTGGAAGAACTGCTTGTTCCTCCATAAGGCAGCCACAGGTAAAGAGTGCCTTCAGAGGGAAACGACACATTACAAACACAGGGCTAGCAGCAAAACTGCAGCTGTGTCTTTAGTTTCCACTTCTTGCTCTGTAATGTGTAGGACACTTACCTTATGTTCTGGTGTCATTATTGTGTTGTACATCCCCCACCCCCTCCACATCATTGGCTGAAAACTGTTTAGTGTAATGACATTGGAGCCTGGAGGAACATCTCTGACACGGGGTTTTCATTTTTGGTGACAGCCCCATATTTCTTAAAATGCTTATAAATCCAACTTTAGCCATTGCCGGCTACAGGAAATGGCTACTATGTGTTACCTGACATAAGCATCACCCCATGACAAACATTTATAGTCTCAGTGGAGTCACAGAAGCAATATGTTATTGCACAGAAGCAAAAGCGTGTGTGACCACCATAGTTTTGGGATGAAAATATAAGCCACAGTTCGTTGCTTATCTGCAGCACTAAAAAAAAAGCTGCTCTTGTTTGGAACTGGCAGAGAAAGACATGAAGTGCAGATAAGTATGTAAGAACAGCCCTGCCACATCAGCCCCAGTGTCCATCTACCCCAGCATCCTGTTTCCAGCAGTGCCCAACCAGATACCTCTGAGAAACACACAGATGGGAAGGAAGGCATCCACCCTCCTCCCCCACTGTATGGTCTTCGGCATCTGATAGATACACCTCTGAACACGGAGCTACCATTTCGCCATCATAGCTAATGTGTTTGTTTAATTTTTAACCAAGTCATTCAGCCTAGTTGGCATCAGCCCATCCTGTGGCAAGGGGAGGCCTTTGCCTTCATGCTCTGCTCATAGTTTTCTTGGGGACAACTAGTTGGCCAGTGGGGAAAGACCAAGATGGACCTTTGGTCTGATCCAGCAGGGCTCCGTGATTGTACTGTTTTACATAAATTCCGTAACACAACTCTTCATCGTGTAAAACAGTATTGATATAAATGCAGGAGTTCAAGGAAATATTTTATCACCAGCCTGATTCCTGCTGCATTTTGACCATTCTAGCATTTCATAGTGGCTACATATTTACAGAACACTTCCTTAGCAATTCATGAAGTTAGTCATTTGGTTATCCAAATGTGTGACTTACACTGAGTATTTTCCAATATGTTTGGTGAATTTTGCACATTTTTAAAATTACATGAATTAAGTCAGATTTCTAGTATTTTGCAATTACCTGAACTTTTAACAGGTTTCTGTGCAAATGGATTAATTATGTTTTAGCAAGGTATGCAATGTTGTTGTTTCTTGTTGAGGAAGAGTTGTCAGATTTGAAACAGGTTGGGAATCAGCTTGAAAATAAAATATTTCTTGCACTTCTTGATTTCTGCTCCTTGCATCTTTCTGCTGTATGTTGTGACCCCACCTCCTTTTGTAGTCCTGTCACAGGCCAGGATCCAAAGAACTGCTTGACTCATTCCTCTTGCCTAGTCATATTTTGGACTTTTGTGTTTCTTGAGAAGTAGCCCCATATGATGCATGGCACAAGGCATTTGAAAATGAGAGGGGATTTAAAAGCTATTTGTGATCAGCTGCGAGGAGCTGATCAAGAACCCCACTGGGGGCAGCCATCCTTTGAACTAGTCCTAAGTAGCTCTTTGGATCCCAGACAGAGTTTAGCATGGGTAGAAAGGAGAAGCACTGGAAAGGTCCTACAAGGTGTTCAAGCACATGAGAAATCTGGAGGGGGAGCGTTCTCAGCCTGGCACGTTGCACAATGGATGTTGTGGCTGCTGTGTTCCAGGAAATGTTTTGGCTTCTTGAACACATAACACAAGAAAGTGCTGGCTTAGGGCACAGGTTAGAAAAGGTAGCACCAAGTCCAAGAGGATGCCGGCATGGTTAATGAGCACTGTTAAGGGAACTATTAGAGAAAAGAGAGCTTTCTTCAGAAAACGGAAGTCTTGCCCAAGTGAGGAAAACAAAAGGCGGCGCAAGCCTCCACAATGGCAATGCAAGCAGGCAATAAGAGATGCAAAAAAGCATTTTGAAGAGCAAATCGCTAACAACATCGAGGCCAACAATAAAGAATTCTTTAAATATATCAGAAGCAGGAA
This sequence comes from Heloderma suspectum, assembly GCF_057233095.1. Classification (NCBI taxonomy): domain Eukaryota; kingdom Metazoa; phylum Chordata; class Lepidosauria; order Squamata; family Helodermatidae; genus Heloderma; species Heloderma suspectum. The sequence goes on along the minus strand of NC_139460.1, from coordinate 28,880,201 downwards.
ACCAGCTAGGGAGGCAGTTGGACCACTGGATGACAATGGAGTTAAAGGAGTACTGAAGAAGGACAAGGAGAATGCAGAGTAGCTGAATAAATTCTTTTCATCCATCTTCACTGCAGAAGATATAGGACAGATACCTGTGCCTGAACTGGTGTTTTCAGGAAGGGAATCTGTGGAACTGAGGCAAATAGTGGTGACAAAAGATGAAGTTCTCAACCATATTTATTAGTTGAAAGCAAATAAATCACTGGGCCCAGATGGTATCCATCCTAGAGTTCTCAAAGAACTCAAATATAAAATTGCTGATCTTCTAACCAAAATATGCAACATGTCCCTAAGATCAGCCCCTATACCAGAGGACTGGAAGATGGCCAATGTAACATCAATTTTCAAAAAGGGATCCAGGGGGAATCCAGGAAATTACAGGCTGGTTAGCTTCACATTTGTTCCAGGCAAACTGGTTGAAGACATTATTAAAGATAAAATTAGTAAGCATATAGAAGAACAAGCCCTGCTGAAAAAGAATCAACATGGCTTCCGCAAAGGCAAGTCCTGTCTCATTAACCTTTTAGAGTTCTTTGAGAGTGTCAATAAACATGTTGACAGGGGTGATCCAGTAGACATTATTTACTTGGACTTCCAAAAGGCTTTTGAGAAAGTCCCTCTCCAAAGACTCTAGAGCAAACTTAGCAGTCTTGGAATAAGAGGACAGGTCCTCTTATGGATCAGTAACTGGTTAAAGAACAGAAAGCAGAGAGTAGGAAGAAATTGTAAATTCTCCCAACGGAGGGAATTAAATAGTGAAGTCCCACAGGGGTCTGTATTAGGACCAATGCTTTTCAACCTGTTCATAAATGATCTAGAATTAGGAGTGAGCAGAGCCAAGTTTGCCGATGACACCAAATTTTTTAGGATGGTTAAAAGAAAAAGCGACTGTGAAGAGCTCCAAAAGGATATCTCCAAACTGGGAAAATGGGCATCTAAATGACAAATGCGGTTCATTGTAAGCAAGTGTAAAGTGATGCACATTGGGGCAAAAAATCCCAACTTCAAGTATAGCCTGATGGGATCTGAGTTAGCGGTAACCGACCAGGAAAGAGATCTTGGGGTTGTGGCTCAATGAAGATGTCAACCCAGTGTGCAGCTGCTGTAAAAAAGGCAAGCTCCATGTTAGGCATAATTAGAAAGGAATGGAGAATAAACCTGCCAACATCATACTGCCCGTATACAAACCTATGGTGCGACCACACTTGGAATACTGTGTACAGTTCTGGTCACCATGCCTAAAAAAAGATATTGTAGAGCAGGAAAAGGTGCAGATAAGGACAACTAATGATCAAGGTGCTGGAGCATCTCCCCTATGAGAGAAGGTTACAACAGCGGGGATTGTTTAGCTTGGAAAAGGGGAGACATGATAGTGGTCTACAAAATTATGCATGGTGTGGAATATGTGGATAGGGAAACATTTTTCTCCTTCTGTCAAAATACTAGAACCCGGGATCCTATAAAGCTGATTGGTGGGAGATTCTGCCTGAACTGCTAGGCAAAGAGTAGGAGCAACCCATACCACCTGAATGACAGAGAAAAGGGGAAAGCAACATCTCTTCAGTGGCTGCCAATCTTATGACTGCAGTTAGGTACAAATGCCCAGTTAGAGGAAAAACATCCCGGCCCCAAGGAGCCCACAAGGCCAACAAGCCCACCCATTTCAGAGCTGCACAAGCTCTGGTCGACTACAGCAAGGTACCCTATACATTTGCCACATAGCGCCAGCACTACATAGATCCACATGAAGCGCATGGCACACCTGGGTAGTCAACTGAGCTGACACCAGGGAGTTACGGCTTCCTTGTGGGACCATTTCTTTGTTCAACAGATATCTGGTTAATAGCCCCAGATGGTCTGCTGATAAGATCTAGAAGTTCAGAGAAATTTGGCAATCTCTCTTGTGCTTGAATGAGATCAGAGCTTAGGGAAGGAAACACTCAACCCTAGCTAAGGGGAGGGAGCAGGTGTTTATGCGCATGCATGTCTGTGTGTGTGAGAGAAGAAACAGCAGCTTGCAGTTTGAAAGAGGCCAAGAGAGAAAGCTGAGAGAAAGCATCTTGGAAATACAGGATCTTTCTCTGGGGATATGATGTTGGGTAGCAAATCTTCCGCCCTGTAAAAGTGCCTGCTGTTTCCCTCCATGTATGCTTATGCTGGTGATGACTTTAAGAGAGAAAGAAAGTGAGAGGTGGTGATGATCTTACGTTAAGATTATCACTACCCCACATGCACTCTCTTTCACATCCATCCATCCATCCATCCATCCATCCATCCATCCACACATGCATGCACATTGCACAGCGCCGGCCCTACTGTTGCCTCAGGCAACAGATTTTGGGTGCTTAAAAGTGTAATAAATTCTTAGGTATTTAATTTATTGTTACTGTATTTTTATTGCCATCAATTGGCGTGCAGGATGTTTGTTGGATTTTCTGTTTCATGTGCCAAATTAAGTTGACTGGCTTTAAGTACTATGCACCTCTGGGCTGCAAGTAGAAAAACAGTCTGCCTGCACTGCGCATTGCTGTATCAGGGCGTAGTTGCTTTCAACAACTCTGCCTTTCTTTGAGGGTGATACCAAGTGAATGCCTGATGATCATGTGGTGTCATGACCAAAGGGTCTGATTCCCCCTCCTCAGGAGAAGAAGCCTTTGATGTAGACCTCTCAGACCCAGAAGATGATGTGGCCACAGAAGCACCCACTCATACCCTTCTTGCCTCAGGGCCCTTAGGCCCAGAAGAGCTGCTGGTGCAGCCCTCCTGCTTCTAAGTAGGGATGTACGAACGTTCCGCCACCGATCTCGGGGAGGCCGAATGCCAGCGCATTTGGCCCCCCGAAATCGGTGGTGGAACAGCCCGCCACCCCCGGGATGGGACTTACCTTGGGCGGATCTTCCTGGCGGCAGCGGCTCTGGTGGTGGCTCCGGCGGCAGTTCGGCGGCGGCCGGTCTTCTGAATGGTTGCCGCTGCCGCCATTTCCAGGTAAAAAAACAACACAAAAACAAAAAAACGTGATAGGCTACGTAAAGATTTACGTAGCCTATCACGGCTAGATTTTAAAAAAACACACCGTGATAGGCTACGTAAATGTTTACATCCGGCCACTGGCTAGCAGGGACGCAAATGGCAGCGGCCGTAGGTGCCGTCGTTTGCATCCCTGCAGTCAGCCGTGATAGGCTACGTAAACGTTTACGTAGCCTATCACGGCTGACTTAAAAACAACGTGTGTACGCAAATGTGGCAGCCATGGCTGCCGCCATTTGCGTTCCTTATTTTGGCATGTCTTAGTCTACGTAAACATTTACGTAGACTAAGACGGCGAAAATAAGGGGAACGCAAATAGCGTAGCGTCTACGCTATTTGCGTTCGCCTTATTTTCGCCGTCTTAGTCTAGGTAAATGTTTACGTAGACTAAGATGTGCCAAAATAAGGAATGCAAATGGTGGCGGCGATGGCCGCCGCCATTAGCGTACGCACGTTTTTTTGTTTAAATCAGCCGTGATAGGCTATGTAAACATTTACGTAGCCTATCACGGCTGACTGCAGGGATGCAAACGACGGCAGCTACGGCCGCTGCCATTTGCGTCCCTGCTAGCCAGTGGCCGGATGTCCGGCTGCTGGCGGAGCTGGCCGGCGGCTCCGCAGAATCGCTGCAAAGCACAGCTGGCCGGCCAGGATTCCGGGGGGGGAGGAATGGAGTGCCTCCCCCCCCGGCGAGGATTCCGGGGGGAGGGACGGAATGCCTCCCCCCCCACCATCAGCATAATCCCCGAAAGGTAAGTGATTTTCGTACATTCCTACTTCTAAGGGCAACTAAAAGGATCAAGAGGCTGGAGCATCTTCCCTATGAGAGAGAAGGTTACAACAGCTGGTATTGTTTGGCTTGGAAAAAAGGCGGGTAAGGGGAGACATGATAGAGGTCTACAAAATTATGCATGGTGTGGAGAATGTGGGTAGGGAGACATTTTTCTCCCTCAAAATACTAGATCCTGGCATCATCCTATGAAACGGACTGGTGGGAGATTCAGGACAGATAAAAGAAAGTCCTTCTTCACTCAGCGCATAGTTAACCTATAGAATTCGCTACCACAGGGTGTAGTGATGGCCACCAATTTGGATGGCTTTAAAGGAGGGTTGGACAAATTCCTGGAGGAAAAGGTTATCAATGGCTACTAGTCCTGATGGCTATGTGCTTCCTCCAGTACCAGAGGCAGTGAGCCTATGTACACCAGTTGCTGGGGAACATGGGTGGGAGGGTGCTGTTGTGCTCATGCCCCGCTTGTGGGTTCCTGGTTGACCACTGTCTGAACAGAATGCTGGACTAGATGGACCCTTGGTCTGATCCAACATGGCTCTTCTTATTTCCTATTTCTAGAACTTAATGTCACACTGCACTATGTTGCAAGTGCAAAATTTTTACTGGAATCAATGGGAATTACACACATATCCAGGTGCATGATTATAGGCCAATGTTACAGTTCCCCCATCCAGACACACACTCAAAGCTTTTCCTTTGTTTTCCTCTAGTTCCCAGCATTACTCATCTGCAGCCTGCTACCACCCTATTTCTCATGGTTAAAAATGGTGGAGAAGCTCACACAAGCGAACCATGCTGAGGGGTTGCTGCTGGAGAAAACGAAGGAGAAACACTTCAGGATACAAGATTATATCTTGCATTTGCCACTTTGTGACATCTGAATCCCTGCCTATGTCAACGCATTATCATTTCAGAAGCCCTTGAAAGCCACACTTTCTTTGCACTTGTTTGTCTGAAACAGATAACAAATAGGTGGGCTTTGCAAAAAAAAATCTATAAATGTCTAATCCATGTGCACCAATTCCCCTCCCTCATCTTCTTTGTGATACCCCCTGAAAACCCACCTATTCCTTGGAGTGGTCCGGCTACATGCCATTCTCTGGTTATGCTGTGTTTGTTCTGTATTGTATTGTTCTGTTTGTATAGGCTGTGCCTTTGGACTGTAATCTCCTTGGGGCAGGGGCCTGTTGTTTGACTTGCACACTTCTCCTGTTGTATAGGGCCATGTGCTCCAGCGCTACATAAATAATAAAAATAATAAAAATATAATTCTTTTCCTTCAAAGTATTTTTAGGTGTGGTGAAATAAAACTTCTGCTTCAGCTTTTTAACATTTGTACCCTTACCACCAAATTCTGTTCAGGGGGTCCCCCCCAGACACCACACCAGTATCATTGTGGGTATTTGCATTTCTGCGGATAGTATATTAATAATACACTGTTGTAGTAAAAATGTAACCTAAAAGCCACTGTATGTGTCTCAAGCAGCATGTAGTATTGTAAGAGCTGTGCATGCCTGGAATGAGTGAGCAGTAACCCTAAGATAAGGTAGCTAGGCAAACGGCTAGCAACCAATCAAAGTGACACGCTAGCTAAGGAATGCAAGCTGAGGTGATAAAACTGTAGTGCGGGAGTTGCCCAGGGTCGACTCTGCTTTTGAGCGTGAGCTCCTTTGTCGAACTGTTTGCAAACAATAAAAATCGAGTTGGACCCAGCCTGAAGTTGACTCTCCTCTTTGGGGCAAATTGGACTCGCCTCCAGGGGGCGAAACTAGCATTTTGTGGAACGCTGTGAACTGCTTACATGCTTATCTGTCCAGGCCTTCCATTCCCATGGTAGAGGAGTGGGAATACTCATGTGATGCAAGTGCTAAGTGCGAACACATACTTGAGAATCAGGTCCAAACCACATGTGGCTTGACTGAAGTCATTCTGCCCTTGTGTGCATGGTATTTTCCCCCAAAATTGGCCACATGGGGAGCCCAATCTAGTGTAGGGGGGAAATTTCACTCCTACGCCCCTGCTGCAGTCCTGATCCATATCAAGGCCCTCATGCCTTGAATTTATATTGCCAAAAAAGTCCCATTGTATGAAATGGCCATTCTTTGGAAATGCAAATTTCAGGCATGGCCCACCCGATCAAGATGTGAGAGGGCCTTTTCTGCAGTAGCCTTTGGAACAAGCTGCCATTGGAAGTCCGCCATGCTCCATCATTGCAGACTTCTCAGAAGGCCTTGAAAACATGTTACCTTGGCCTTCTTTTGATATGACTGCTATTGTTACTGATACAGCTGTTAACGTTGCTGGTTTTATTGTTGGCTTTTACTGTTTTTATTTTTTATTGCTGTAAGCCGCCTTGGGAGGGCTTCTGTCCTGAAATGCGGCCAAGAAATATTTTAAATAAATACTAAATAAATTAAATAAGACCACAGCATTCGGCAAAGGCTCTAGCCCCCCTGTTCCTACAGTTGGTCTCAATCTAGATTGTGCTTCCCACACCCGCAACACTGCATTCAAGAAGTATGAGATTCAAGTCACATGTAGTTTGGCCCTCAATTTAAGTGCCTTTCTTCCCCCCCTTTTTTTTGAGGGAGAAGAAACAGATTAATGTACACAATATATATTATTAATATAATATATACATAAACTGATGTGTATAGCACCAAGCCACATCACATGCTACTAAGTACAAATGCTGCGGAGGATGCATCCACCTTCTTCACCACATGGACATGGTGTTCACTCATGTGAGTGTGTGAACCGGCTTCTACTATGCCAACATCATGACTAAAGTCTATTAAATGTTGGAATGGTTCTGCCAGTGGAATGATTAGAATACAACTAAAAACAGTTGCCTTTCAGACACAGCTGCAGCAAGAGAGAAGTTGCTTCTCCTGGAGGTGATCCATGCAGGTAGGGGCTGCGTGGGATGCGTGGGAACCATGTGGGCATGGCTGCTCCTAGCCGTGTGAAATAGCCTCATGGAAAAGTGGCTCCTATGAGGCTGCATCTGAAAAGCCCAAGGTCTTCCTGTTGATCTGGATGAGGCTACATTATCAGTTATTCTACTTGTTTTAGATGCAATTGTGAAATAGCACTCGACGAGCATCACCTCCTAGGCTGCATTCCTGTGCACAGTAAGACTGAACACATTATTTTAGTTGGGTGTCTGTGCAGCTATGTACAGGATTATAGCCCAAGTTTAGGGGAAACCTTAGAAGCAAGGATAGTCCAATAGATGCTGTTTCCCCAAGCAGCTACAGGATGAAATCCAATAAGGGGACTGCTCCAGGAACCTCTGCTACATTGCATTCTATGGTCTTATAGGCCCCTTCCATCCCTACGATACTATGATTGCAAAGGATCCTGGTGTGTGTGTGTGTGTGTGTGTGTGAGAGAGAGAGAGATGCTTCATTGTGTGATGCTTCATTGGGAGCCCTATCACCCCCAAACACCCAATGTGATTGCTTGTGCTGTTGGGCTGGCCCTGATAGAAGATGGCAGAGGGAGATAATAGTTTCTATGAGAGCTAAAGCTGGTTTGATAGATATATTGTTGACTGTGATTTATTCGAACTCCTTTCTTTTGTCTAGGGATGGCAGAGAATTCCGCCACGGATCACGGTGCGAATGCCAGTGCATTCGGCCCCCCGAAATCTGTGGCGGAACAGCCTGCCCCCCCGCCCCCCCGTGGATCCCCCCCGGGACGAGACTTACCTGGGGCGGATCTTCCAGGCGGCGGCGGCTCCAGCAACAGCTTCGGTGGTGGCGGCTGCGGCAGCTGGTCTTCCAACCAGCTGCCACCACTGCCATTTGCAGTTTTTTTTTTTTTTTTTTACAGAGACGTGATAGGCTACGTAAGTTTTTACGTAGCCTAAAACGTCTGGGTAAAAAAAAAAGAAAGGTGTACACAAATGGCGGCGGCTACGGCCACTGCCATTTGCATTCCTGAGTTTGGGCCATCTTAGTCTACGTAAATATTTACGTAGACTAAGATGGCAAAAATAAGGGGAACGCAAATAGCGTCAGCTACGCTATTTGCGTTCCCCTTATTTCCGCCGTCTTAGTCTACGTAAATATTTATGTAGACTAAGACGGCCCAAACTAAGGAACGCAAATGGCGGCGGCCGTAGCTGCCGCCATTTGCATATGCGTTTTTTTGTTTCCCCCCCCAGAGCCCTCCGTGGCCGGAAATCCGGCTGCAGACGGCTCTGGCCTGGCTGGGCCTGGCCGGCTGCTCCGCGGAGCTGCCGCGGAGCACAGCCGGCCACGGAGGATTCCGGGGGGGTGGAACAGAGTGCCTCCCCCCCCATCAAGGATTCCGGGGGGAGGGACGGAACGCCTCCCCCCCACCATAAACATAATCCGCGAAAGGTTAAGTGACTTTCATACATCCCTACTTTTGTCCCACTACCCAGCTCTAGTCAAATAGGTTGTGCTAGTTTTTTTGTTTGTTAGCACTACAAATGCCTGTAGACTTGTACCCAATAGTGAGATGAGTAGGCATGCCATGGGTAACAAGGGCTCTATTATATACCATCTTCCAACATTTGAAAAAAAAAAACCTTTATTTCTCAGCCTGAATGGCTTAATTAATTTAGGGGATAATCCTATGCATGTTTAGACAGAAAAAAGTCCTACAACTCCCTACAAAAAGTACAACTCCCTACAAAAACTCCTACAACTCCCAGCATGAGCCAGCCATGCTGGCTGGGGCATGCTGGGAGTTGTAGGACTTTTTTCTGTCTAAACATGCAGAGGATTGTGTCCTTCCTCCCTTACTGCAGTTCTCACTATGCTCAAACATTTCTACAATGGCTCATTGACGTGAAACCTAAATGAAGGTGTGCAGGAGGGGAGAGAGAAGAGAACCAGTGCACCTGACCGCTCTCCTCATGGCAGACACTTCCTTCCCTTCCTTTCAGCCCTGAGTAGGTCTCCACCTGTGGTGAACAGGGCACGCCTTGCCATGAGTGAAACCTGCTATTTTGTTTGCACTCTACATACAACCTGTACTGAGGAGAACGGTGGCTTTCAGAACTGCAGGCTTTGCTCGCAGTCAGTGAAGCACAGTCAACCTGCACTCCCTGGAGGAAAGGCACAATTTAAACACAGTAGCATTGACTAACAGCCGAATCCTATGCAGGCTTACTCAGAAGTAAGTTGCATTTATTAAGAATGTAAAAAACATAAGAAAAGCCCTGCTGGATCAGAGCAAGGGCCCATGTAGTCTACCATTCTGTTTCCCACAGTGGGTAACCCAGTGCATCTTAGGAAGCACACAAGCAGAGCATGAAGGCAATAGTCTCCTGTTGTTGCTTTCTCCAATTGGTATTCCTCCAAGTGACTAGTAGCCATTGATAGACTTATAGTGCAGTCCTAGGCACATCTACTTGGAAGTAAGTCCCACTGAGTTCAAGTAAATGTGGATAGGATTTCAGCCTTATGCTGCAAGTAAATGTGTATAGGATTTCCCAAGTAAATGTGGATAGGATTTCAGCCTTATGCTGCAAGTAAATGTGTATAGGATTTCCCAAGTAAATGTGTGTAGGATTTCAGCCTTATGCTGCAGTGAGCTCAGTGGGACTTATGCCCAAGTAGACGTGTCTAGGATTGCTCTGTTATTGCCCATGAATTGGTCTAATTCTCTTTTAACGCCATCTACAGTAGAGAGGCCATCAACACATCTTGAGAAAGCAAAGCCCACAAATTTATTACAGGCATATGTATTCTTGTGGAACTTATTCTCAGGTAAGAATGCATAGGATTGCAGCCTAACTAACTAACTAAACTGACACTGTACACTGTACAGAGAGCTACCAAAACCAGAAGAAGGTGAAAGTGACTTCCTCAAGTCAGGTGCACCAATTCTGAGTCTCGATCCTACTTTACATACAAAACCTAAAGCGACTAATACATTTTGAAAGTCTACCCACTCCTATCCAAGCAGGTCTATCTAGAAATCTTGCTTGGCCTGATCTTTCATTAAAAAAACCCTAAATTTTCACTGTAAAATCTAAAATTTCACATAGCTGTCAATGTCCCCTGCCTATATATATGTGTGTCATAGCATCTAATATATAGATAGATGCATTAAAAAAAACAAAAAAAACCTTCCAATGCAGATGTCTATTAGCAACATATAAGTAAGTATACTAAACATCTGCAGCCAAAATTAACTGAACCAGTTTTCCAAAAGAGGAAGCTCTCTTGAGAAGCAAGCACCACTGGACAGACAGGTCACAACACCGCATGACAAGATGATGCATCACCCACTCACTGTAGTAGGCCCTAAGTCCTACCCCTAAATTTTAACACTCTCGGTTCCATATACGTTGTAACCTTCTCTATAAGTTGCTAAATTCTGGGTATTCTGCGAGGAAGTTGGATTAAAAGTCTGTGCACTCTTTGCCACCTTCATTCTCTTCGCCTCTGCCCTGGATTTGTAACAGAATTCTATCAAAGCCACCAGCATAGCCAAGCCCAGGCCGCCAACCAGAATGTAGAAGACGCCCGCAACGTTGCTGAGACTCAGGGCGCTTGTCTTGTCCTGGGGGAACAGAAGGAATGGCATTAAATTGCAGGAACAAGAGGCTCAGAGAGCAAAGAAAGAGTACAGTACAGAAAGTACAGTGATGTAACTCATGGTTTCACTGAAATAAATAGGAAAAAGGACAGCAACTGACAAACATCTTCAAGATGTCCAGCATCTTGTCCAGCATTGTAAAACAAACATATATATAAGAAAACCTTTTAAAAAACATTGCAAAAGATTACATATGTTTAACCAATACTTTAGGTTAGAATTAGTCCCTTGGTTATGAATGGCTGTGAAATCGTCTACTACAATTAACTGAAGCATCAATAAAATGTATCTGTCTTCTTCTACTGACATTTTATGGTGGCCTGAATATGGGGTTATTAGAGGATCGTTAAATAGCTTAGTGATCTACCGTACAGCTCCTGTTAGGCTAAATGTGCATTCATGTTTATTTGAAAAACAAAACACCTGACTACTCTTCCAATCACTAGTTAAATAACAGGTTTAGGGTGCAATCCTATGCATGTTTAGACAGAGAAAAGGCCTACAGCTCCCAGCATGCTCCAGCTAGCATGACTGGCTGGGGCATGCTGGGAGTTGTTGGCCTTTTCTCCATCTAAACATGCATAGGATTGCGCCCTTAATGCCTATTGCATTTAAATTACTTTTTAAACTCTAGCAAACACATTTCCTGTCATAGCTACTAAGCCTCATCTTCTTGTTTCATCTATTTAGAATATTTTTGGATCGCATCACCACTCAGTGAGTGCAATGTACAAGAAAAATACAAAGATTAAAATGCATAAAAATACAAAACAAAAACGTGCTTTAAAACTTAGGATTAATGGTAGAAACAGAGAGAGGCACTGGCTATTACAAGCCCAGCAGAGCAATATTATCTTCACCAACCATCTAAAGGACACTAAGGCAGAGTCTAGCCTAACCTCTGAGGGCACTCCACAACTGGGGATGTGAGTAGGGGGACAGTCCTCCGGGCATAACGCATCTTTTTCCTGAACTGATGCCCTTTCACTTCCTACTAAAGGATTGTTTAAGTCCTCTGCATTTAGAAAGACACTTGCAATGTGGTGGAGTGAATAGGGAGTGGATCCTGCAAACTGGGAAAGGCAGACAGCAGTCATATTGTACAAGCACAAGCCCATATAGAAGAGTTATTAGTATGCTCTGGGTTGGGACTACTGGGTATAGCCAAGGGAACGTCCGCATGCCTGACTTTCTCGATTGTTGTGCTCGTTTTATAGTAGATATTTATATCACTGATGTGGTACGTGATTAACTTTGTCATTAAAAAAACCTATTAGGATTGCAATCTAAAATCTGAATCTTGGTTTTACAATAGTGTTATTTTGGGACGACTGATATAGAATTGCACATTTGACATTTTATTATTTCAAAAAGATGTGCACAATTTTAGGCTAATAACTTTTTAAAGTATTTGACATTATACCATGCACTGCTTTAGGTCTCACCTAAAGAAATAAGCATATTTTAAAATGGGGTGATGGCATCAGTTGATTTCTTATTCTGAGCTATGTGGAATTTTTGCAACATGATGACCTCCAAGTTCAGTTGTTGCAATAGTTTAATTAAATACACATTATTCAGTATTCTAGCTAATGTCTGACTAGGTGCAAGATTACAAAGCTGTTGGGACAATGTCATGCAGAAGTGTCTCCTCATGGCATTTATGTTTGGGGCATAGCATTTTAATCTGGCCTTCAAGTTGTTAGCTTTGCAAGATGTTATCAAAAGAGGTGAGGACAGGGCTTCCATTTTAGAAACAGCAGTGTCCGGAGTCAGGCTTACATGCAAGTACTGCCAACTGCCCTTGAACGAAAGCCTGCTCCTTAAGAGTATGTTGGACCATGCCATTGCTACGTGCTGAAGGAAAGGTACACTGCACATGATCAGAGGCATTTTATCATATAACATAATATAGCTTTTCAAATCTCGCTGTGATTTCCAAGACTGACCAGCAAAGCCGTCCTTGTTGGGCACAAGCCATCGTTCTTGCCACAAGACGGCATGTAGAGAAGCATACTGAGTGGGTGCTCCACAACTGTGGCACCTCCATGTCCTTGTATGAACCTGAGCATCACTTTTTGGAGCATTGTAAGGGCTTGGCATTTGAGTTCATGCCTGGAATGGAGCTGGTGTTGAAGGGCTTTAAAATAGAGTGGGGTGCCTTAATTGTGTGGCATTTTTTTTTGCAGGTTTTACAAACCCAAATAAATACTCAATTTTGTCCCCTTGGGGTTGGGAGGAAAAGAATAAGCATCTTCTACATGATGATGATTCAATAGCGGATTTATTTCCATCACTATGTGATCATTAACTCCCTCGTGAACACAATAGTAGGTCCCGAACTGCAGCGACTGACCTTACTTCCAGAGTCCTTGGGTCCACATTCACCTTTATCGTACCACCATTTGTTTTTCAGCTTGTCTAAGACGCCTGCCTCACTGAGTTTCAAAACGGCAAGGTTTACAGGAGTTCTTCACGTGGAAAATAACATAAATAACATTATATATGTTATTTTATGTTATTCAAGTAAAACTACATAGAATCGCATTGCAAAGTGACGGAGCGGAGGCCACAGTGGCTGTTATGTCGTGTACAGTAGGCCCAGAGTTTGAGACAGACATACGACTGGGACCTGCTCCATCGCTTCAGGTAACGGGCACATACTGCTGGGGAAAGTTTTAAACAAGTTGTGTGCAATTACTGTAAACCCAAAACTATTGGCTTACATAGTCCTTCACAAATGTTTATTGGTTGTCTGGTAAAAAGCTATCGGAGTTTAGAAAATGGTTCCACTTTCTTTTAGTTTTTAATGTAGAAGCACCTTGCATATCTATTGTCCTGACAATAAGCCTAGCCTGCCATTGAAGCTATGCATTGATCAAATAATTTAGGCTGCAAACCAAAGCACACTAATTGAGAAGTTCCATTGAAATGAATGGGATCTAATTCTGAGTAAACATATAGGAACCTGAAAGTGTGTAATACCTGTGCATATATATGCCGCACATGCATGTATATTGCTTGTGAGATGGTGGCATGGAGGTGGCATGGGCAGAAGTCATAGGGAATAAAGGCCTGCAAAGGAAGGCCTGCAGCATAACAGCAACAGAGGAGCCTAGGTTAGCATACGCACAGAGTGGTCTGGAACGTTACAAAAGAGGAACTCAGGAAAGTATGGAGACAGGGGGTGTTTGGACAAAAGTACAAGAGTATAACAAATGATGAGTTTTCAGCAGAATGTACAACTACTAGGAGACAGGGGAATCAACAAGTGATGTGGGAGAGGATACAGGACAAGGCGAGGACAGGCAGGGACACAACAAGTATAGGGACCAATCAGTAATTGAAATGGACAACATAACCAAGCTGGGCATTTGGGATAAAAATATAATAAGACATGAAAGCGGAAGGGTGGGGTTTCTCCCGCCTGGGAGTCACCTGCTAGTGGAAAGCTAATGGATAGTGTATGAGAGCTTGTACGTTACGCTTTCATCTCATGGCCTAGATGTTGTTAGTAAGTTTGGTTTACTATTTTGTTAACTACAATCATGGTACCTTTACGCTCTACAGTTGTATTTATTAGCTTTCTGTTATTAAAACTATGAAATGCAGCTGATACCTAGTGTGTGTTGTCAGCTCAGCAGCTCTGCTGTTTACCCCTTAGAATAAGTGGTGAGCCACAGATCAGGGTTTGCCTGTGAGTTGAGGTTTGTAGGACCCATCTGAAGCAGGCCCTGTGTATATTAAATGTTTCTGATCTTGACCACAATGGCACAACTAAAATACATTCCTACACATGCTTAGGCGCGCAATGCACACCAATGGGCTTTCATATTGCACTTTGCAGTAGCAAAAAAGTAAGCTATGTATGTTATGCAAAAACCAAGTTATGGTTGAAATGCAATACTCTTAAGTGTCTCCCAGTTCTATAAATCAAATCTTCACTCAGCCATGATGCTCACTGGGTAACAGTGGACCAGTTACACTCTCTCAACATAACCTACTTCACAGGGTTGTTGTGAAGATAAAATGGAATAAGCCCATGAGCTTTTTGGAGGATAGGCAAGATATAAATGTGATAAATATTGCCAATATAAAGAAAGTATCTGCAGCTGTATTTTTTCTCCCAGATTTTCTTTTATCCTGTGGTGCTTAGAAACAACATCAAAGCTGAAAACCTGGCCTTTTGAGCTGCTACAGAGGATCATAAAATTAAGGATGAATCTACACATAGCAGTTATACCGTTATCATAACTATTGGTGCCCATTGGTGTCATGTGTACCAATAGTTATGATAACGGTATGATAACGATATAACTCCTATGTGTAGCATCAGCCTAAGTCTATGCTACTGTTCAGGGGGAAACCTATGTGCCAGACCTGGGATCCCACCCTGCAACAAAATTGCAATTCCCAGGTTTCCTTGGAGAAACCAAAATGATAAACCAGTTTTGTGTTGTGTGTGCGAAGGGAAAATCATCCAAGCAAGGATCTAACCCCCGAAAAGTGTCAGGTTGCCACTCCAGAGACAAGAGAGTTATGTAGAAGGAATGTTGACTGTGGCAATGGGAGTTACTGGCAGTTTTCTTAAGGAAATTGGGGGTGAGGTGTCTGGTGCACCATCCTCCATCTCTGGTAAAACTAGTTAGCTACAACCAGGCAATCTAAACCATTTAGTATGGCACCGTGGAAGAGGGAGAGAGGTGTAATCTGGCACTTGAGTTACCTTCTATTAAGTTACTGTCTTTAAGGATGCTGGAGAATTTCATTTGGTCCATATGTTAAGCAAACCAACCTAATTTACACTTCCTGTGCTAATAGGCAGGTTGGGAAACAGTTATCCTTCAGATTCCACACTTCTCCAAATTTGCAATGGAGTTCTTGGCTCAAAAATTGCATATAAAACTGCGTATATTAGGGAACGTTGCATACAAAATGCATATGTTAGGGAAAATTGCTTATGAAAATAAATGTACATTTTTGTGTGGTGTCCTTTTTAAATTGCAGAATGATGTGGAAATTACACAGAATGGATTTAAGATTGCATACATGCAAAACTGACAAAAATTGGGTATAGGTTGATTTGTGCATTCTTAGCCGTCTTCTCAACAGTAAGAACCAGACATGGAACAACCGATTGGTTCCAAATTGGGAAAGGAGTACGACAAGGCTGCATATTGTCGCCCTGCATATTTAACTTATATGCAGAGTACATCTGGTGCATGTTCACCAAGTGGCTCTGTCCCATAGATACCTACTGGAACTATGTCATGTAGGAATGGAAAAGCAGCGAATTTCCTGAGATGTGTGAGATTGCAAGAACAAGAGAACTCACAATTTAGATTCCTGGGCCAATCAGGTGGGCTTAAAAATACTTCCAAGGATGCAAATATTTTTGCTTTGACAGTAATTGCATACATCTGGATGATGATTTTTCACTTATTTGCAATGCCACAGGACAGCCAAGGATTTTACGGCAGGAAGAAAAGGACCCCAGCAGATGCACCAATTACTCTACATACTGTTTACCCGCTTTGGTGACATTGAGGCTAACCTTGGAGTCACCTCCCCCGCTGCCACATTCTCCTTTGTCGTACCACCATTTGTTTTTCAATTTGTCCAAGAGGCCTTGTTCATTCAGTTTTAAAACTGCGAGGTTAACAGCATTTCTTGAAACGATAAAACATATTTTGTAAGAAACTGCACAGCTGTTAAGATGTTAGAAGGAATGAGGACTTAAAAAGCTCTTTTATCCGCACACTAAATAAACCTCTCATTTGCATATTACAACATCTCCGTGAGAAGGAAGAAGCATGTTGGCTTAAAATTTGGAGAAGAAAAATGGCTTTTCCAGTATAGGAATGCCATCTTTATGGCTCAGCACTTAAGTAAGGATAATATAATTTTGTAAAGCTAAAAAGCTATGTGATCAGATTCTTGCAATATGATGATAAAGTGCAGCTTAGATATCCAATTTAAACTGTGTGCATCTTTTCCCCTTCAGTTTATAACAAAGACAGTAAAAAATGGCCCTCAATGTAGGCTTAGATTCAATTTCCTTAGCAGCCAGGGGACATTATTGTTCATTGTACAAAATAATAGTTTTAAATTTTAGTTCTGTTGAGCTGAAATAGTCAGCTTTAGTGCTAGCATTCAAGTCTGGTAGTATGGTTGAATTAAATAGGT
Organism: Heloderma suspectum; assembly: GCF_057233095.1. Lineage (NCBI taxonomy): Eukaryota > Metazoa > Chordata > Lepidosauria > Squamata > Helodermatidae > Heloderma > Heloderma suspectum. Next base: position 28,863,571 of record NC_139460.1, on the reverse strand, counting down.
ATACAATCAGCAAAACCACACACACACACACACACACACACACACACCAGCTGTTGAGAAAATTTCTACTGTTCCTACAACTACCCATAATATAGGCATATGATGCATGATCCAGCCATAGTTAAGACTTTGTTAAAGCAGTTTTATGTCATATTGATTTCAATGGGAAAAAATTAAGTACCTCTATTGCAATCACTGGGATTTAAGAGGTGCTTAATTTTATATGGATCATGCCCAAAGGATTAGGTTACATACTAGTGTGTATATCTTATGTTATATAGCAATCTTGCTGAAGATAACTCACCACTAAATTTCTAGGGCGGATTGCTTCATGGAATTTAGGAGCCTGGTGGATTTAAAACAGTGCATTTACTGAGTCCATTGGGCCTTCCATTGTACCAGGCCACTATAGGTTTGGCCTGGACATACTTTTATGAGGTCATCAACAAATACCAGGGCCTAGAGGCCCATCTCTTCTCTGCCTACAGAGGAGCTTGGTTTGCGCCATGCCATGGGTTGGAAACCTGGTTTTCTCCAAATGTTTTGGATTATAACTCTCTTCATCCCTCACCATTGTCCATGCAGGCTAGGGCTGATGGAATTGTAGTACAAAACATCTGAAGGGACAAAATTGCCTACCCCTGCACTGTGCAATCTGCAATGCCCATGAGTTGCCCATGGTTTGTTGTTGGGTTAACTCCGCTCGTCCCTGCAATACCTGGGTTAAACAATCGAGGAATTGCTGCTGTGATGGGCAAACTGGGTCAGTGATGCTAACCTGACTGTATTCTGTTAGATTAAAGCATAGTGTTGATGTTGCTACTTTGGAGAAGCAAACAAGTTCCCTAATACTTGTTTTGGGTGCAAGAGCTCTGCCATTCTATTCAACAGAAGGGTGGAGCTCTGCACACACATTTAACTGTATGCAAATAAACATCTTCCATTAAAGAGATTAGGAAGATTCCTGGTCGGAAGGAGTTGTGTTTAACAGAAAGACACCTTGAGGTTAAATAGGGGGACTAAGTGAAGCACTGCTTTCCCCCTTCCAAATGCAGCTGGCCTTCCCTTTTGGTGAACAGGATCTCCTGATTTGCAAGAAACCCCAGTCCTACTTTGCCTTTGAGCCTGTATTTTTGAGAGATACAGCCATCTGGTTTATGTGGCCAGTTATCAACACAGTATTGACTACAGATCAGTCAATACTGTGATGACTGGCGCCCCCTGCCTAGAAACACTTTGTAAATTTGCTGACATCCAGAGTCTGCATGTAGTATTAAAAGGTAAAGGTAAAGGTGTCCCCAAGCAGTCGTGTCCGACTCTAGGGTGTGGTGCTCATCTCCATTTCTAAGCCGAAGAGCCAGCGCTGTCCGAAGACGCTTCCGTGGTCATGTGGCCGGCAGGACTGAACACCGAGGTGCATGGAACACTGTTACCTTTCCCACCGAAGCGGTACCTATTTATCTACTTGCAATTTCTTGCTTTCAAACTGCTAGGTTGGCAGAAGCTGGGACTGAAGACGGGAGCTCACTCCGTCACGCAGCACTCGGGTCTCGAACTGCTGTCCTGCTGACCTTCCGGTCTGCAATTCAGCGTCTTAACCACTAAGCCACTGCAGCCCATTAGTAATACTGCTAATGTAGTATTACTTCCCCCTAACAGCATCCTTGTGGATGGAAGATATCAATGGTTATTAGCCATGACCTTCATATACAAAGGCAGCATACCAAACTATCACTTGCTATGAACAAAAAACGGGGAAAGCCATCACTGTCTCCCTCTGAGGGTAGTATCCAATGCTGCCCTTATGTGGGCGGCCCAGGCATGCTGGCGGTGGGGCGCAGGCAGCGCCTTCTGCTGTTGGCCACAATGTAGTGCTTCCAGGGGGAAGCGTCACAATGAGCAGAAAATAAATGCTCGTTTCCGGAAGGGGCGTGAGCTACCCCTTCTGGAAATGAGCATTTCTGCTCATTGCGAATCTTTCCCCAGAAGTGCTACATCATGGCTGCCAATGGTGAGGGCTGCCCACACCCTGCTGCCAGCATGCTTGGGCTGTCTGTGCAAAAGCAGCATTGGATACTACCCTGAGTGTCCACAGGCATCTGGCTGGCTGCTTGGCATCAGAATGCTGCTCTCTTGTCCCAGGCTGAAGTCTGCAACGGCATACTGACAAACCACAGCAAGAGTCCACGACAGGCTGTAGCTGGACATGGATCTCTCACTGCAGGGCTGGTTACAAGCTAAAGCTAGATGAAAGACAAACAAGCAAGCAAGGAACTTGGTGTCATTCCAGCAACAGTCTGGAACCAAAAGTGAACAAAAATAGTCCAAGGGCAAGGTGGGTGCCTAAATCACCATGCCCCAAGAGAAGAACTGCTTGGGATTAAAAAAGTTGCAACGTATTCAAAGGTTCATGCTCTGGTAGGGCTGAAAAGCCTTCTGCTGCCCCACATAGCAGAGTATTGGAAGGCCTTTCTGAGTTGCAGATGTTCTGGACATTTTGTATTTTAAACTTTTATGTTGTAAACTGTGATTTAGGTATAATCAAGCAGTCTATGAGTTGATCAAATAAATAAACAATAAATAACTCAGGAGGTGCAGAGGGTGGAGGCATTGCTGTCACCCATGGCTCCTCCTTCTTGGAAATCTAGTGAGATGGTTACTTTGGAGCAGGGGTGCAGAACCTCCAACGTGCAAGCCTAATCCAGCTCATGCCACCTTTTGGGGTTCCTCCAGGGGGTGGGGCTTATGCTTCTAACCCTGCCCCTCCAGGAAACCCCTCGGAGGGCATCCCTGCTGTTATCTCTGAGCAGCTCTGAGAGGCAGAGGGACACACCCATGTGGAGAAGAGCGGCTCTCTTCCCCATGTGGGCAAGTCCCAATGCTCAGGCCTCCTTGCATTCCTGCTGCTGCTGCAGTGGTGGTGTAGGGCAGCCTGGGTTTTCTCTGTGCTGGGGGGAGGCACAATTCCATACCTCCTTCCAGCATGAGGGGAAAAAACGTGTGTGTGTGTGAGTGTGTGTGACATCAGGGGCAAGGCTTCACCCATGATGTGATGTCAGGGGTGAGGCCATGCTGCCTGATGTCATCTGGCACAGGGGATGCAGGGTGGGGGGCAATCTGGCCCCCACCCCAAAACGGTTCTGCACTTCTGCTTTGGAGGATCTTTCCTGATGTGGGCTTGCTCCCTATCTTCCATCTCATTGGACACCTCCTCTGACAGGGTCTGAGTCCTGGGCCATAACAGCTTTACTGGACAGACCTTTGCTCCGATCAGCCAAGGGTATAATTCTGTTCTTATGATGCCAACTCACAATGTGTGCCATCCTTTACATTAGACAGGCATCTTTATGGGTCATCTGTTTTGAGAATATTCTCCTTTATTGCCTTTTGTGTACACTCTGGGTGGGGCCTACACAGATCTTGGCCAACTAATTACCGAGTTTTGGAAACTATCTCTAAACAGAATTGACCTGAGCCTAATTTCCATGGCTGTTAAATTCCTATTAGATAGTGAATACAGATAATGTAATTACTTCTCTGTCCCTGGAACTCAAAAGACAGGAATATAGGCTGTAGTGTTAGTGATAACAGCCTGCTCTTTGAGGATAAAGCCTCTGAGGCTATGATTCTCAGGCAGTCTGACAAATGTAATTTATACAAGTGCTCTAATTATGGTTTGTGATCAAGAGGGGAGAGGAGAAAGACCAAGACTAGACTGAAATTGTTCATTTGCTTTCATTGTTCCAGGAAGCAATTGCTTTTGAACTAGAGATATTTATTATGGATTTCTAATTAAGCATTTGGATGAGAATACTTTTGTTTCCAGTGACGATCTCAACTCCCCTGTTCCCCTGGAGTATTTCCAATGAAGTCTGACGCACTATTCAGGTGGGCGGGGATGGGGAATCAAAACAAAATCCTACTCAATGCACCGTTATCATCATCATCTTTTAAAAATCAGGACCAGCTATGTGGCATGCACAATCCAGTTGGCATGGTGGCCATTAATCACAGTGAAAACTGTATAATAGAGAACTGTCCTAAATCGGTCTTAATTTAGATTGTAAGCTCATTGGGATAGGACTGGATATTTGCTTGCATTACTATGTAAGTCACCATAAGTGTGGTGTAGTTGTTAGAGGACTGGACCAGACCTGGGGAAACTCAGATTCAAATCCCCACTCAGTCATGGTGGTGGTGGTGGTGTGTGTGTGTGTGTGTGTATGAGTGATCTTGGGCCAGTCACTATCTCCCAGCCTAATCTACTTCACAGGTTTATTGTAAGGATAAAATGGGGGGGGGAACCGTGATATGCTTCCTTGAGCTCCTTGGATATAAGGCAGGATATAAATAAACTAATAATGGCAAGAGCAATAGGCCTACTAACAGGAATTAGGTTAGGGCTAATAGGGCTGGAATTTTCTAATAGGGCTGGAATTTTCAATGGGTCCATGTTTCCAAAATTTTCTTCACAGCCATGGATGCTAGCAACTTATGAGATTTTTAAATTATCACTCTTTATTCCTATACAGGCTGCACTGGCTCTTGATTAGGCTGCTTTGGAGATGGGTTAGTGTACTTCTGTCATTATTTAACTACATTTCAAACTTGTGGATAATCACACTAGCTTTTTGGTGAAGTGTCCATCCACACTAGTTCATGGAGGGAGCAATCCTTTGCAGATAGGTGGCTGCCTCCAAACTTGGAGGCAACTGCCTATCCAATGCACGGCGGGAGGAGCGTGGAGGGGATCCTCTCCTTCACGCTCCAGCCACCCTGCATTTGTGGCTAGACGGCTGATTTCGGCTGTCTAGCCACAGGACGTTGGAGAGCGGGGTGGGGAGGCTGGGCGACACATAGGAAGTGTCGTACCGGCACTTCTGCACTCCACGCCCCTCCCCACCCCTGGGAACGCCCCCTTTTGCCCCGCTCTGTACTGCTCTTATGAGCACGGAGCACGGGATGATCCGTCCTGCCTACGAGGCGGTAGGGGAGGAGGCGGTTCTCCAGGAACCAACCAATCCTATGGCTGTCTAGCTGTTGACTAGCGGCCATAGGATTGCGCCCTAATGGCTGGAGCAGATTTTCCATGGGGATAGTACCAAAATCCAGCCCTCTATGGTAAGTACTTGTCCCATGTTTTGCTCTCATCATATATACATTTGGCTCCTTATTCTGCTCATGTGCTGTTTGTTTGATTGCCATAGTCTACTGTTCTGTTTGGTGTTTTACAATTTTTGTTTTATATTTGCTTATTTTTGTATTTTTCCTATTACTTATAGATCAATTTTGAGCCACCTTGATTGCCTCATCTTGAGGCAGAAAGGCGGGATAAAAATGTTTTAAATACATAAATGAACTACTTTGGAATTTAACATCTGAAAAACCAAACGCTTACACAACTCTTTCATTTATTCATTACATTTATACCATATCCTTTTCTAAGGAGCTTACAGTTTTTAATTTATTTTATTAAGGGCAAAATCCTATGGTCGCTTGACAGCAGCTAGACGGCCATAGGATTGGTCAGTTTCCGGGAACCCACCTTGGAGCCTCTGCTCTGAGATTGGTTCCAGAAAACCGCCTCCTTGTCCCCTCCCCAGCTGCCTCGTAGGTGGCGTGGATCATCCCCAGGCTCTGTGCTCGTAAAAGCAGCGCAAACCGGGGCAAAAGGGGGCATTCCCAGGGGCGGGGAGTGCAGAAGTGCTGGTACGACACTTCCTGTGCGTTGTCCGGCCTCCCCACCCTGCGCTCCGATGTCCCACAGCTAGACAGCCAAATTTGGCCATCTAGCCGTGAATGCAGGCTGGCTGGAACACAGAGGAGGGGATCCCCTCCTGTGCATTGGATAGGCAGTTGCCTCCGAGTGCAGAGGCAGCTGCCTATACTGATAGGATTACTCACTCAGTTGTTAAAACACAATGATTAAATGTGTCCATTTGTTTGAAGCCTGCAGTACTATCTTCAGTCACTAGGTGGCTTTTCCAACCACAGCATAGCTTTGTAGTTGATACAGTTTGAAGGAGGGGGCAATAGTCCAAGGGACAGAGTTACAGGGCTGCCCTCTCCCCTTGTTTTAGGCGGCCCCCCCTCAAAGGAATAGAGCGGACAAACCCCTTCCGGAGGGGGACTTGGCAGGGGGAACCATGGCAGGGGCCATGCCTAGGGGTGCCAGCAGCCATGGCTTCACTCAGACTGGGCAAGCACATTGCGTTCAACGCTGTCAGATGCCTAACTTTGCTTGGCACCTTCACCGTATCAAACTAAGGGCTATTCGAACCTGGGCAAAGCTGGGTACATTCGCTCGTTTAACAATAAATAATAATTCCAGTGTGTAACATATGTGCTGTACGTCCTATATTAATGAGGACACACTTGCCCAGTTTGGATGTCACACGGAACCACGTTGTCGTGTGACAAGAACAAGGCACAGCAAGCCTCAGGTTTGTCTCCCACTTCCCCCTCTGGTGAAGCCACAAGAGGAGTTTGACAGCTTTCGTTTCTGGTTTAGATTAATAACAGCTTATTGTGTTGTCTGAATCTGACAAAGTATGGTTAATCATAATTATGATTTGTCTGAGACAAGTGAACTTCAAATGAGTTATGAGGTTGGCTTGTTTAAATAAACCATAGTTACCATTAACCACAGTTTTAGATAGCAGGCTAAATTGCGGTTGAAATAGGAAGCGAAAGCGTCCAAACACATCGCAACTGCAATGGGGGGGGGGGGAGGCAAGCACACTTGAACTCACCTGAACACTTTTCTTATCACATTAAACTGTGATTTAGCAGGACATCTGAAAGCAGAAGCCAGTGAAATTTTAACATACCCTTAAGTCCCATTGATTTTAATGGGCAGCTGGAAGCATTGAAAAACTAAATTTGGCTGGATCATGCCCTAATTAAATATTAACTTCTAATATATTTGGGCTTAGCACTCATTTTATGGGCCACTGATTTTGACAGAAGACTTCCCAGTGATTTTAATGCTCTGCTTAGGCACTGAACAGGTCTCTCTGATCCACCAGTCCTTACATGCAGTAGCGCAGGTTATTTTGGACAAGGATCTTATGTGTGTACCCACCAACAGAGAAGTGACTCCTACTGTCAGAGCTGACTGTACCAACCATGTTAGGGATTGTGCAGGCAGACCTGATCTTCTGGGTGCTGGATACAAGGGAGAAGATCCAGTCACATGTAAAAGAAAATTAATTACTGTTGATTTTAATGGGTCCTACTGAATTAAATGGTTCTTAAAATTGCATAACTGTGTTTGGATTGTGCTCAGCTTAGCCACAAACCAGCACAGGATTGGATGCACCTTTACTAATTTCAATGAGAATAAGAATGCTGTTTTGGATACTGGCCATGTTTTTTTTTAAATCTCACATTGCACCCTTTGCACATGTAAGAGCACATTCAGCAGAAGCTTCTTTCCATGTAGGGATCAGGCAAGTTCTGTGTACTGGGTGGGTTTCATGGGGGAACAGGTAAGGCTTCTTTCACTGATTTCAGTGTGTGTGTGGGAGGGAATGCATTTCTGCCCTTTGTCAAATGACCCTAAATTCCTGAAAAATATTTCTAAAGCAAATGCTGTATACTGCCGGAATATGCCCTCTGACTATTCAGTGGAATAATATCTTAATTGAGAAATTGAACAGATTTCTTTACATGGGGTTGGATCCAGATTTAGTTGCATGCAGTTGGGCTGACAGAGGAAGATGTTCTCCCCCCTCCCTCCCCATGGCAGCCCCTCCAGCCCCCTGGAAATGCTATACAGTCAGGAGCCCCTGCTAGATGGGGTAAGCTATGGTGCAGGGGAGGGAGAAGACGGATCCCCCCAAACTGGGCAGAGGCATCTTCCATACATGGAGGCCTTCTGTCAATAGAAGGCAGATCCTGGATCCAACCCATGTTGATAAAACACACACACACACACACACACACACACACACACACACACACGTGACCATACCCATCTTGGAGGGAAAATTACTAACCCTGACCAAAGTTCATCCTTAAAGATCAGGAAGGAAAACGTTTCCACTTACTTTTTTGAGAAAGCTGCAACTGACTGATGACACTCCTAAAACAGTAATGTTTTAAAAATCCCATAAAGGCTATTCACGAGAGGGTTATTTAGTAGGGTTATTAGCCATATCCATAGACAATTTCACAGCACAGTAAGAAAAAAAATGTGAAAATAAAAAGGAATGGAGAAGTAAATGAGAATTTTAAGCGCCTCTCGTTGTTCTGAAATTAAGCTCAAATTGGTTACCAATCTAAACACATTGCATTCCTTGTTACATCTAGCAGGCCATGTAAAAAACACTTTTGTTTCACACTGCTGTTTTTAATTACTGTGCAATTACCATGCAACTCAATGAATCAAAATAAGCTGCTACCACTTTACAGGGACATGATATGGTTCTTTTGGCACAAGATTTGACATTTGTCTATCTGGAAGGTTTGAAAAAAAGTTTGTGAATATATATACATTCGCAAATTCTTTTTGAACCTTCTGATATATAGATCAGAAATGTTCAGAGATGTGTAGACCTATTTGAGCTCCTCAGTTTTATTTTATGATGTAAAGCCAGTGTATATTCATCCTTGTTATACAGAACTCTACCACAGATGACAGAAAAACTAACCAAGGGGCAGAACTTTTTTTTTTCCTTTTCTTTTAAAGACACACACTGTGAAATTCTTACATAAGCTACTATCTTTGAACTAATCCCACAGGATGGTTCCTTTAACCCCAGTCAAAGGTTTATTGGGCTTTGATGTGCACAAAAAGCTCCTTGTAAGCAGAGACTGCCCCATTCACTTCAATGTAGGGAAATAAGTTTTCTCACTGAATAGTAGGAGCTTCCCCAGCACTGAAATGGATGTGCATTGGGTGCATTGGCACATCAGCATGTTGACAATAGGATTCCAGGGGAAAGACATCAAGTCAACCAAGGCTGAAGTGGAATTTACACATTCATTCTTTAACCAGCTTTCTAACCAAGAGGTTAGAAAGTTCTATAATTCTTCCAGGTTTCTTCAAGTCAGGGGAAGAGCTTGGTCCTTAATGAGTGTTTAAAAACAGCTGAGTCCTTAGATAAATCACAGTTTTTATCAGGGCTGCTGGAGGTGAAAGAAGTGAAAGACAAGATGGTACATCCTTCACACATTCCACGTATAGATGCCAAGCAGACTGGCACTTTAGTCTTGCTTCAGCAATGATGATGGGACAGTTTCCTCCATCACACCTGAGGGCAGCGGGAGAGGCCACAGTTCTGTCTTCCAGCACCTTGCCATGAACCCTGCCCCCAACACCTGCTGCCTGAAGCAGCTGCCTCATTCTACCAAATGGTAGGGCCAGCTGGAGTCCCAATCAAATGTGTCATGGGACTCTGATGTGCCCATGGAACTCCCTTGTGGACAAAGCAAGGTATTGCCTTGAATTTCAGACACTGAACATTCTTCATGCTTGAGATGTGTGGCTTTACCATGTAGGAGCACATATGGCCAACCTAGACAGCATAGTAAGAAGCAGAGACATCACCTTGCCGACAAAGGTCCGTCTAATCAAAGCTATGGTTTTCCCAGTAGTAATGTATGGCTGTGAGAGCTGGACTATAAGGAAGGCTGAGCGCCGAAGAATCGATGCTTTCGAACTGTGGTGCTGGAGAAGACTCTTACGAGTCCCCTGGACTGCAAGGAGGTCAAATCAGTCCATCCTAAAGGAAATCAACCCTGAGTGCTCATTGGAAGGACAGATAATGAAGCTGAAGCTCCAATATTTTGGCCACCTAATGCGAAGAGAAAACTCCCTGGAAAAGACCCTGATGCTGGGAAAGACTGAAGGCAAAAGGAGAAGGGGACGGCAGAGGATGAGATGGCTAGATAGCATCACGGATGCAATGAATATGAACTTGAGCACACTCCGGGAGAGAGCGCAGGACAGGAAGGCCTGGCGTGCTATGGTCCATGGGGTCACGAAGAGTCGGACACGACTGAACGACTGAACAACAACAACAAAGCACATTTATATTGCCATTTAAATGAGGCAGATGGAGCTTAGTTAGAAAGCTCTGTAAAAAAAATTCTTGAACCTGTAACTTATCCTAAAAAGGTTTAACTGAAAGTAAAACAAAATGGGGACTTTTATACCAAGCAGGATTTTTTGTGGAATTGGAGGTTTCACACCATGGCATTCAGTAGGATTCTGGTAGCTTGCCTTGTTGTATTGTTCTTGAATTGTACTAGCAATTGTATGATATTGTTAGCCTTTGGCTTATGGATATAATACAAAGTTCTCAAATTCCTTCAGCCCTATTGTTGTGTGCTGAAGGTTTCAAGGTTTCTTGCTCCTTTTAGGGTACCCCTTTTGGCCTCCCCTTTGTAGATAGCTTAAATGGAGGCAAGCCACAATGTCCATCTTAACCCCTTTCCCCATCCTCTGAAAATGGCACCCTTGGGTGGTACCCTACTTCAAAGTCATGCTATCCATGGTCTGGAAGAAGCAAGAAACCTTTTGAGGCTTAAGGCTTTCTAAAATTCTGAATTTGTGACACTGTTTTTAAATGCATAGATCTTGGGAACTGTTGAAACAATGAGCTAAAATCCCACTGAGATATGTTATACAGTTACTCAAAATCATCTCACACAAGTAAGTGTGATATCCACATTGTGGATATTAAGAGAAAATGGGAACATATGAATAGACTTCGATTCAAGTAGATTAACTCTGATGTTGTTTCATGCTGCAACTTTTTAGCTAGAAACCTACCATCAATAACAAACAACATTAAAGTGGCCAACCTTCTTTTCAATACCTTGGTCTTTCAAGTTGGTTTAAGATAGGAGAACGAATGGCTTAGATAAGAAGGAAATCAGCAGAGATGCTAGTTAATAAATAGTACTTTCAATAAAGAATTTTTTTCCCTGTAGTTTAAAGAAATGCATCATCAGTTAAAATAAACACACCAAATTTTGAAGCAAAGGAAATATTATTCTTAGATTATAACCTGTAACTTAAACAATCAGTAGTTCACATTGTTGAAAAGGATGTCCAAGTAAATTCTTAAAGGGCACAACCCTCTGCATGTTTAGACAGAAAAAAAGTTCTACAGCTCCCAGAATTCCCCAGCATAGCTGGCTGGGGAATGCTAGCAGGTAGCACTTTTTTCTGTCTAAACATGCATAGGATTGTGCCCTTAGTTAATTATCTCTGTTGGCTATGGGAAAAATGATATAAAAGGAGAGTTTTCAGTCCAGAGAAGACAGATTGCAGTAGGAATATCTAGGAATGCATCTCACCTGACTTATGTCTTCTCTGGTGCAGCTGTTTTACACCAATAGCTGGTGTAAGATACTGAATTTGAGAATTGTTCCTTAACTCATCTTTGCAGTTGTAGTGTGCTCTAACTAGCCCTTTAGGGAACTGTGTTGTGTGTTAATTTTGCTTACATTTTTTTAAAGAAAAAATCTCAACAAACCTCATCTCTTGGGTTCTTTAAAAATTTAATATCAATAAAATACCTGAAAAAAACAGGTGTATTCTCTTTATTAGTGATTCTCTCACACATCCTGGTTAACACAAGCAACTTAGAATTTGCTTACCTAATGGGGCATGAGAAGGTATCTATAACAGGCAACTGTGACAATGGAAACAAAAGCTACGTAGCACCTTGTGAAATGCTACTTACGGAAAGCCAATTCACCCATTACGCTTTGCAGGCATACACCTAATGTTCAGCTGTTGGGTGGTAAAGAAAGGCAATAAATAAATTAAAAAACACTTTTCAAGTATACACCTAAAAATGCAATGCGTTCTTTTATTATTTACATATATATCTTGCTTTTCTTCCATGGAACTCAAAGCAGCATACATGGGGTTTCCAAGTGGTGTCCCATCCTGCCCAGACTCAGAATTACTCATGATCACCAATATTGGTCCATCATATGAACATAGGAAACTGTCTTATACTGTCAAACTTCTGATCTATGTAGCTCACTATTGTCAACTGTGACAGCAATGGCTCTCCAGGGTTTCCAGGAGACATTCTTCACATCACTTGTTGCTAACCACTGAGGACTGAAAAGTTATCTGGAGAGGCCACGGTATGAACCAGGGATTTCTGTATGCAAAGAATATACTCTACCACTCAGTTATGGCCATTCCCTAATGCGCATGTAGGGCAGAGGTAGACAGGATGCTGCCCCTGCTGCGTGGCTGTAAAAAAAGAAAGAAAGCCATTTTACTGCGACAGAGCATAACAAGCTAAATATGCCCTATTTACTGCCCTGTACCCCTATGGAGTGATTAAAAAATCACATTTAGCCTGAGAACAAGATAAAGATGTCCTACTTACCACTCAGTAGCTCTTTGCTGCTGAATTTCATCAGCAAACAGCCTATTTTTTTCCCCAGATCCCCGCGGTCCGTGTGTGTGTGTGTGGGGGGGAGATTGTCCCCTGGGGCCCCCACAGTTACCCATCATTGCTGCATTCTATTCCTTGAGACCAATTTGAATGAGACAAATGTGCTTGGAAACTTCTGTATTGTTCAGATTCATTCACTGGCGAGCCACGATTGGCTGCAGTTTGCTGTCAAGTGTCCCCTCAGTCACAAACCCAGGCTTTTTGTCACACAACATGCGGAAAGGCTCTGAAACATGTATAAGAGAGAAGTTTTTCACAAACCATTTATTTCTCAGTCTGTTTCCCGCCTCCCAGCTGAGCTGAGCAGAGCAGAGCAGAGCAGAGCAGAGCAAGCTGCTCCAGCTGGTCCAGGGACTACAGAAGCAAGCAAGCTCCCAGAGAGCGAGCGACCAGAGCAAGCGACCAGGGGGAGCAAACAGGAGTTGGCCAGGGGAGTTTGGAAGGGGAGGTCAAGGGGGAGGCCCCTAACATTTTTTTATTTTTTTATTTTTTAACTAACTTTTTTTCATTTATTTGTCTTGTAACACACACTTCCACACCAGTGGGACTCTGCTTTTAACCTCTACTGAGTAGAGGAGCAGACACAGGCTAGTCTAGAACAATCACAAAGCTAGACACAAAAAGGGAAAAGAGGCAATGGAAGGACAGGACTCTCCAGTGGTGGTGACCTGCAAGGTGTGTGCAATGTTTGTTTTCTTGCCTGAGAACAACATGGCCTACACCTGCAACAAGTGCAAGTTGATCACGCTGCTGGAGGAAAAAGTAAGTGGACTGGAGCGGTGACTGTCGACCCTCCGGGGAATAAGAGAACACGAAGAGTTCTTGGACAGAATGGGGGAACTACAGTAGCAAAGGGCAGACCAGAAGCTTGAAGAGCAACAGCAAGATGAGGCAGTGGGAAATGCTGAGGTGAAGAAAAATGGAGTACAGGATACTCCTTGGAAAAGGGTGACAGGAGAAGAAGAACTAGACGCCACTCTGCACCAGTGGAAGCAGTGGAACCAATTCCAGGTACTTGCGGATGAGACTGGAGGACAGCCTGCAGAGGAAGAATCACAGGGGAACCTACATGAGAGTGAGCAAGAGGCTGAAGGTCAGTCAAACAGAGGCGATGAAACCCAGGCCTACAACAAGAAGAAGAGAAGAGTGGTAGTAGTGGGAGACTCCTTGCTGCATGGGATTGAGACCCAAGTATGTCGTGAAGACCCGTGGACTCGCCAGGTATGTTGTCTCCTGGGAGGACAAATTAGAGACGTGACTGAAAGGATGCCTGCACTCATAAAGCCCACTGACAGGTATCCCTTTCTTCTCATCCATGTGGGAACAAATGATACCGCCATGCGGAGCTACGAAGAAATCACATCAGACTTTGAAGCTTTGGGAAGGAAACTCAAGAACTTTGGGGCCCAGATAGTTTTCTCATCCATCCTTCCAGTAGTTAGAAGAGGGATAGAAAGGGAACGAAAAATACTCCGGGTGAGTGACTGGCTATGAAGGTGTTGCCGATGAGAGAGATTTGGATTCTGGGACCAGGGCTATAATTCCTGGAAGATGGGCTGTTGGCAAGGGACGGGTTGCACCTCACAAAGGATGGGAAGAATGTGTTTGGCCACAGCATGAAGAACTTCATCAGGAGGGCTTTAAACTGAATCCTACAGGGAAGGGAGATGTAATGTTGGGGGTAACAATGGACATAGGCGCATGCACTGCAACAGAGAGAACAGCTCTGATAGCGCCCAATAATAGTCTTCAGACACATGTAGGAAGAAAGCCAGACTATAAAGCACATGCTCTTCGATGTCTATATACTAATGCCCAGAGTATGGGAAACAAACAGAACGAAGTTGAACTCTTAATACAGGAGGGAAATTATGACTTGATAGGTATAACTGAGACTTGGTGGGATGACTGTCATGACTGGAATACAGCAACTGAAGGATATAACTTGTTCAAAAAGAACAGGAGGAACAGAAAGGGAGGTGGGGTTGCATTGTATGTGAAAAATACATATCTCTACACAGAAATACAGGAGGATGAGCTTGGTAGCCCCATCGAGAGCATCTGGATCAAAATAAATGGAGCAAAGAATAAAAGGAACCTGGTGGTCGGAGTCTTCTACCGGCCACCCAACCAAGGAGAAGACAAGGATGAAACTTTTGAAAAGCAAATAGCCAATGTTTTAAGGAAGCATGATGTAGTAGTAATGGGGGACTTCAATTTCCCCGATATTTGTTGGGAGACAAATTCTGCAAAACATGGCCCCTCCAGGAAATTCCTGACTTGTGTGGCGGATAACTTCCTTCTACAGAAAGTAGAGGAAGGAACTAGAGGATTGGCTATCCTTGACTTGATCCTAACCAACAGAGATGACTTAGTGGATCAAGTAGCAGTTACAGGAACTCTGGGGGAAAGCGACCATGTTGTACTTGAGTTCTTGGTTCTAAGGGAAGCAAAAGCCAAGTGTAGTCAAATGCGTATCCTGGATTTTAGGAAAGCTGATTTTAATAAACTCAGAATGATCAGTAAGGTCCCATGGCAAGCGACGCTAACGAGAAAAGGAGTCCAAGATGGGTGGGAGCTTTTAAAAAAGGAAATTCTCAAGGCACAATCACAAACAATTCCAACAAGAAGAAAACGTGGAAGACAACAGAAGAAGCCAATGTGGCTTCACAAAAAGCTTAGGGATGACCTGAAAACAAAAAAGGACACATATAGGAAGTGGAAAGAAGGCCAAGTAACAAAGGAAGAGTACAGGCAGGTAGCACAGAATTGCAGGGATGGTGTCAGGAAGGCTAAAGCTGATAATGAGCTGAGGTTAGCGAGGGATGCTAAAAACAACAAAAAGGCTTTCTTCAGCTACGTGCATAGTAAAAGGCAGAGGAAAGAAATGGTTGTTCAGCTATTAAATAAGGATGGCAAAACGATAACAGATGACAAAGAAAAAGCAGAGGTGCTCAATTCCTACTTTGGCTCAGTCTTCTCCCAAAAGAGGGTCTATGACCCCCCTGGCAAAGGCGAAGTACAGGCTGAAGGGGCAGGATTGCAGCTTGAGATCGATAGGCATATGGTCAAGGAACACCTCATTACTTTGAGTTCAAATCTCCAGGGCCAGATGAACTGCATCCTAGAGTAATAAAGGAACTGGCAGAAGAACTCTCAGAACCACTGTCTATTCTCTTTGAGAAATCATGGAGGACGGGGGAAGTGCAGGATGACTGGAGGAGGGCTAATGTTGTCCCTATCTTCAAAAAGGGTAAAAAGGAGGAACCTGGGAACTACAGACCAGTCAGTCTGACATCAATCCCTGGGAAAATTCTGGAGCAGATGATAAAGCAATCCATCTGGAAGCACCTTGAAAACAATGCCATGATTACTCGAAGCCAACATGGATTTGTCAAGAACAAGTCCTGCCAGACAAATCTGATCTCATTTTTTGATCAAATAACCTCCCTTGTAGACCATGGGAATGCTGTAGACTTCATATACCTCACCTTCAGCAAAGCTTTCGACAAAGTGCCCCATGATCTCCTGATGAGGAAACTAGCTCAAAGTGGGCTAGATGAAACAACTATCTGGTGGATCCACAGTTGGCTACAGAATCGGAATCAAAGAGTGCTTATCAATGGGACCTTCTCAAACTGGGGAGAGGTAACGAGTGGGGTACGGCAGGGCTCAGTCCTGGGCCCAGTGCTCTTCAACATTTTTATTAATGACTTGGAAGGGAGATGCAGGGAATGCTGATCAGATTTGCAGATGACACCAAATTGGGCGGGATAGCTAATACTTTGGAAGACAGAAACAAAATTCAAAGTGATCTGGATAGACTGGAGCGCTGGGCAGAAAACAACAGAATGACATTTAATAGGGATAAACGCCAAGTTCTGCACCTAGGAAAAAGAAACCAAATGCACAGTTACAAGATGGGGGATACGTGGCTCAATAACACTACAAGCGAGAAAGATCTTGGAATTGTTGTCTATCCCAAGCTGAATATGAGCCAACAATGTGATGTGGCTGCAAAAAAGGCAAATGCCATTTAGGGCTGCATTAAGAGAAGCATAGCTTCCAAATCCCGGGAAGTACTAGTTCCCCTCTACTCAGCACTGGTTAGGCCTCATCTGGAGTACTGTGTCCAGTTCTGGGCACCACACTTTAAGAAGGATGCAGACAAAATGGAGAGGGTTCAGAGGAGGGCAACAAAGATGATCAGGGGACTGGAAACAAAGCCCTATGAAGAAGAGAGACTGAAAGAACTGGGCATGTTTAGCCTTGAGAAGAGAAGACTGAGGGGAGATATGATAGCACTCTTCAAGTACTTGAAAGGTTGTCACAGAGAAGAAGGCCAGGATCTCTTCTTGATCATCCCAGAGTGCAGGACACGGAATAATGGGCTCAAGTTACAGGAAGCCAGATTCCAGCTGAACATCAGGAAAAACTTCCTGACTGTTAGAGAAACGACAATGGAACCAATTACCTAGGGAGGTGGTGGGCTCTCCCACACTGGAGGCATTCAAGGCGAGGCTGGACAGCCATCTGTCAGGGATGCTCTGACTTGGATTCCTGCATTGAGCAGGGGGGTGGACTCAATGGCCTTGTAGGCCCCTTCCAACCCTACTATTCTATGATTCTTTATTTTATTAAGATGATTTCTATCCTGCCTTTCAATTTATAAAATGCCCAAAGTATCTAAAACTACATTGTTTAAATGGTTAAAACAGTGTAATAAAATAAATCAAACCAACCAACCCAAAACTCTTCCCCTGTCTGATTAATTCACTTCTTATAATGCTAGAACTATTTTTGGTACTTTGCAAATAACTCAAAATCAGAGCTATTGAAGAAAATAGTGGGAGTTTGATTTCTGCAACTGGCATATTCTTTTTTTTTAAATGTCAGGAGTCAGGAAAGGCAACAATGAGGAAACTGTAAATGTCATGACCTTTCTTTTATGGATATCGCACTGTATGCTTATGCCAGCAACAAGAGTGTAACCACCCATGATGATAATTCATCATTTACAAAACTATATCAGAGGTGGGCTACTTCTGGCCCTCCAGATGTTTTGGCCTAGAACTCCCATCAACCCTAATCAGGGATGTACAGATTGTGTACAATCTGCTCCATGGATTGTCAGTTGCCTTTTGTTCTCTTGTCCGCTCACAGACGGATTTGAATTTTTTTTCATTATGCAGAACAATATGCAAATATTCTGTAAGGGGGTTCGCAACAAGTTACAGAATTTACCTTAGTACGTAACATTTAGCGTACTGTCCCCCATTCCATTCAACTTTTCCCCATGTATATTTACCAGTCTCAGCAGAAACTTGCATATTTTCCTATGAATAAATATGCATAAATTTCAGGAAAGTAAAAAAAGAGGTTGGTCCACGGGGGATTCTGCAGGTCTGATGCTTAGCAAACTGAGCTCATTTTAGTCCATCTCAAATTTCTCTAGCATGCTTAGCTCTAACCAACATGGCCAATGATGATGGATCATGGGAGCTGCAGGCCAAAATATCTGGACAGCCAGAATTTACCCACCCCTACTATATATGATCTTCTAAGGCTGCAATCCTATACATGTCTACTCAGACATAAATCCCACTGTGTTCAATGGAGCTTACTCCCTGGTAAGTAGGCATAAAATTGCAGCTTAAGTAAGCAAAGTTTACCATTTTAGCAAATATATTTAAAACCTAGTGTAATTAACCACTGATCTGAAAAACTGCCTGATCGTTTTAGAGCTTTGACCAAATTGACAGTATAAGCAACCAAGCAGTATAATTTTTTAGTACTCATGTATGTGAATTTCACCTATCAGTTTTGTGGAACATAAAAAGGAGGCATTTGGGAGGGATGGGTGGGAGCCATGTTTCCTTTTGACGACTTGTCATACTTGTATACATTCTATAGATAACAACTATAGTCATGCCTGTTCTCAGGAGGGCAAAATGTGTACTTCTGAGAACTGTCCTAATCAACCCCTGTGCAGTCTAGGAGAAGAGGTACACTTTGTTGCAGCAATATGTGAGTAAGATATTAGCAGAACATAAGATGTCACTGTTCAAGTTTTCTTTATTTCCGACAGTTAAGAGTTTGTGGGACCTCAGGAAATTGCATTGCTGCTTCAGTGAGGATTTTGACAAGGCTAACATAATTTACAATCTGCAAGAAATGTTTTCTCTTCATACATGTGAAGTATGACATGTGCCTTTCTTTAGAAGGATTAATAGCAATAGCCCAGAATCCAATGAATGGCACAATTAGTTTGGCATACATATTCAAAGTGGTTTTGGACCTGGGTTTCTCAAAAAGCACACTCCGATCCTCCATTCATCTCACATGGCAAACTCTGTTAAAACTGAAAAGAGATTTAGGGCACAATCCTATGCATGTTTAGACAGAGAAAAGGCCTGCAACTCCCAGCATACTGGGAGTTGTAGGCCTTTTCTCTGTCTAAACATGCATAGGATTGCACCCTTAGAAGAAGTAAAAAATCTGATACCCACAACATGTAACATGTAACACTGGCTAATTCATTCAGACTGCAGACCTCTCCTTTGAGATTGGGTCTATCTAAACTGCAGACCTCATGGCTATAAAACATGGCCAATTTTTTGGACTGTTTCTTCCCCCTATCCCTTGCTTTTTGCCTGATGAAATGTTCTGGGGAACTCAAAAGTTTGCACAGTATTGTGGAATTTTGGTTGGTCCTAAATGATAAATGAAAGAGGAGAGTGCAAAAGCTGGTTTGAAACTCAACATTAAAAAAACGAAGATCATGGCATCTGGCCCCATCACTTCCTGGCATATAGAAGGGGAAGAAATGGAAGCAGTGACAGATTTTACTTTCTTGGGCTCCAAGATCACCGCAGACGGTGACTGTAGCCATGAAATTAAAAGACGCTTGCTCCTTGGGAGGAAAGCTATGGCCAACCTAGACAGCATAGTAAGAAGCAGAGACATCACCTTGCCAACAAAG
This sequence comes from Heloderma suspectum, assembly GCF_057233095.1. Taxonomy (NCBI): domain Eukaryota; kingdom Metazoa; phylum Chordata; class Lepidosauria; order Squamata; family Helodermatidae; genus Heloderma; species Heloderma suspectum. The sequence goes on along the minus strand of NC_139460.1, from coordinate 28,844,155 downwards.
GTCCGTCTAATCAAAGCTATGGTTTTCCCAGTAGTAACGTATGGCTGTGAGAGCTGGACTATAAGGAAGGCTGAGCGCCGAAGAATTGATGCTTTCGAACTGTGGTGCTGGAGAAGACTCTTACAAGTCCCCTGGACTGCAAGGAGGTCAAATCAGTCAGTCCTAAAGGAAATCAACACTGACTGCTCATTGGAAGGACAGATACTGAAGCTGAAGCTGAAATATTTTGGCCACCTAATGCGAAGAGAAAACTCTCTGGAAGAGACCCTGATGCTGGGAAAGACTGAAGGCAAAAGGAGAAGGGGACGGCAGAGGATGAGATGGCTAGATAGCATCACTGATGCAATGAATATGAACTTGAGCACGCTCCGGGAGAGAGCGCAGGACAGGAAGGCCTGGTGTGCTATGGTCCATGGGGTCACGAAGAGTCGGACACGACTGAACGACTGAACAACAACAACAACAACAAATGATAAAGGTACTGCCCTACTGTGGATTTTTGATTTTTTTCTTCAACATGGCTACCTTTGTTGTTTTTGTTGTTCTTTTAGAGCTGTGCACAAACGGTGTCTCAAAATTCTCCACCATATTTGTAAGCAGAGAGACTGGGGAAGCCATTTCACGAAATTTCTCCAGGGAGAGGATACATTCTCCTACAGTTTCTGGGGGTGGGGCTCACCATTAGCAGTGGCAGTAGCAGAGGATACTTTTTTCTGAAGTTTTGTGCTTTTTGATGTTGCTGCTGTTGCAAGTGGCAGCAGCAGTAACTGTGGTGGCAACCTGGTCACAATTTTGCATCCTCTTAAGTGCCCTGGACCAGGGCATTGTGAGGAAAAATAGTGGCCGCCACAACAAAATGGTGGAGAAAATGTCTTTGGATAAATGGCAGCTCAATTGTACAGAGAGTTGTGAGGGAGGAGTCAAAAATCCCATCAGATTTGCCCAAACTCTTAGAATAGCCTAAATTAGCTCTTTGGATCTTGGCCAGAGTGAATCACCAGCTGAGTTACAAAGTCAACTAATAATAGGGCTGCAATGTCTGGTGTATAATTTACATCCCCCTATGCCAAATATATATATATTCAAGGTGGGAAGCTAATATTATTACCCCCATAGTATCAGGGGTGGATGGAGGGTTGAAGCTGAAGGTGGTTTGCTTAAAAACACTTAGTGAGTTGATGGGAAAGGCAACATTTGAACTGGGGAGCTCCTAATTCACAGGTGTCATTTCTTAGCTACTACATTGTACTAGGCTTTCATTAGGTTTTTGATGTTGATGTAATAATGACTACAATATCCTGAACTTCTATGAAGGATTGTTGTTTTTTTTGCAGGGGGAGGGCAAAATGGAAACTTTACATCACTACAAAGAAGACCCAGAAGTGTAATCTAAATCTTTCACGTCAGAAGAATAGAGGACTGAGCTGAAATTACTGATTTTCTCAATTTAGATTGAAAACTACCTTCTTTTTCTGTCATTTCTTTTAGCACACACATATATACCACAGAACTATTTGAGGGATTTTGGATTTTACAGGTTTGTGTAGGAGACAGGTACAGACACACAAATGACTCCAATATTTGCAAAATATGAACCTATTCTCCTTTGTTTTGTTACATTTAATTTATGCACTACCATATCACATAGGTGTGAGGCAGCATATCCTTCAAACTGTGCTATGTGTTCTTTCCTAAGCCCTAGAACACCTCCCCCCTCCCACAAACTCCTAATACAGCAATACAAATACATTTCAAACCCGTTTAAATATTAAGGGGACAATCCTATGCATGTTTAGACAGACAAAAGTCCTACAGCCCCCAGCATTCCCCAGCCAGCCATGCTGGCTGGGGAATGCTGGGAGTTGTAGGACTTTTGTCTGTCTAAACATGCATAGGATTGCACCCTAAAGAACACACTTTTACACAACAAAAAACCATTTCGCAGACTCTTACTCTTTTCAATACAACCCTGGGAGTTCTCTTTGCCCAACACAAAAGCTCTTATGTGATTGAACTCCTTCGTTCGCGGGCCCCATCTACATGGCACCACTTTCACCCTTCACCCCATCACAACTGTGCAGCATTTCAGCTTCGAATTCGCTTCTGCTGCGATACACTCACGATTTACTGCGGGCTTCCCTAACAGACTCTGCTGTGCCCTCCCCCCTTTTGCCATTATACTTCAATGCACAGCTGTGCAGTCCTGTCAGCATGGAGGTACGACACTTCAGTGGCTGTTTTGTATTTTAGGGGTTCTGTTGTGTTCTGTGCTCCTTCATTTCCATGCCATCTGTTCATCAGTTTCCCAGCCTAAGACTCTTGCAATGGTTTGCACTCACCTACCCATTGCTCTGAAATGGTGGCCAGAGCAAAGTCTGTCCTCCCCCAAGGACCCCCCCGCCGGCCCTTGGGCAATGAGTCCAAAAGCAACCATTGCGAAGATATGAAGCTGCAAAGTTGTGTGAAAGTGTGATTAAATAAATGAAAATGCCTCTGAACTGCGCAGCTGCGAAGGGATGGGGGGAGTGAAGGGACATCACAGAGTGATGCAAGCACTATGCATGCCTACAACATGCCCTCTGCAAAATGCGAAGTCGGTTTGGGGAAGGGACAGATGGCTTGCAACTGCGGGGAAACTGGCAGCAAATGAAAAATATCGCAGCAAAACGCCTCCTTTGAAATCGCATTTTCTGGGAGAAAACAATGGATGGCTGCAAAGTGGCGACTAGGTCGTCTGTCCCAAGGGACCTCAACTTGCAGCTACCCCAGAGTAAAAGGCTCATGTAGATGGGGGCCCATACTATCCTTCCCAACCCTGTATTTATCCCTGAATCTACATCTCTGTCATATGTCTAACTTTCTACCTTCAAAATCTAACACCCATTTCCAAGGTGGTGTTGAACCTCAATTGGGCATCAAACAGCTGCTTCTCTTAGGTGATGCTTTTACGCAACTATAGCCAGGGGAACAAAAAGTGCTTTGAAGAAAGCTTTGGTGGAGGCGAGACTGCTGGGAAGAGCTGCACTGTATTCTACCTCACCCCTTAAACGTCGTTATTTACATGGTACTCACATAAACTATCAACTCAGCTTGGGGGATACAGGGAAACACCAAAGTGCTTTTCTACTCTCTTTGGAGTGGAGAGTCTTGCTGAGTACTTGTAATTGATTTGGAAGCAGGCAACTTTGTAGCCTTCAAGTGGATTGCTTCCAGTAAGGGGCTTTTTATCTGCTTTCAAAACACCATGGCTACACAGACGATGTTTGTTATTGCAAGCCACAGAGAAAGCTTTATGGCGATCTCTAACCCTATTCATGCCATCTACCTGTGATTTCACTATTACCTTAGCAGGATAAGATTTTTTAAAGGCCAGAATCCCTAGAGTTTTCCCCTCCTGTTCAAGACAGAACAAATGTGGCCACAAGTCTTTAATAGCAGCTACTATTGAGAAACACAAACTCTTTGAAGGTGCCATGATTTCTTGAGCATTTGCACACTTAAAAAACGACGACACATAAAATGGAAAGAAGAAAAAAGTTGCTAAATCTGTGCCATTGGTAAAAGCAACATAAGAAGCAACCGTCCTCTGGGCTTGGGAATAAGCGCATAAGAACTTGAGGGCATTTATTCCATCCCTCCCCCCCCCCCCCCGCTAACAAGCATCCTGTTTTCTTAGTGGATCTATAAACTAGGGCTGGATCTACACTTACTGCCTTTTTTCGCTTCCAATGAGGTTTCACCGCCCGCCTTTCACACTACGCAGTAGGCGCCTCAAATTGGAACCGGAATTTCCCACTTCTGTGCTCCCGCTTTCAATACCCTAATAGCCCGGTATTTCCCCTTAATGTGCTCTGATTTTCCGCCTTTGCTACCATATCCGGTTGTAGTCCCCTCCCCCACCTGTCCATATACAGCGGTGTTTGTATTTCGCTCCTGTTCAATCACAGCTCTCGATGGCCCCATGTCTTCTTCCGGCTACTGATCACATAGCTTCCTCAGCAGCCCCCATTTCCACAACAACAAGCAAAGGGCTGGATGTGTGCACGCTTGTCTGATCTCAGAAGCTAAGCAAGGTCAGCCCTGGTCAGTAGTTGGATGGGTGACTGCCTGGGAATCAGGCTTCCTGCACTGAGCAGAGGGCTGTTCTATCCCTTCAAATGAGGCTAAGTTTTACCCCCTCCTATCCCTTGCTCTGGATAATTTTTTTAAATTCAGGCTTTATCCTCGCAGAATTGGGGCTTCTCAGCGATGTTTTTTTTTCTAATTGAGGCATGATCTTCAAAGCTTCCAAGTTGTGCAGCTTCACAGCTTCGAATCTTCGAAGATCATGCCTGAATTAGAAAAAAAACATCACGGAGAAGCCCCGATTCTGCGAGGATAACGCCTGAATTTAAAAACAAACAAACATCCAGAGCGGGGGATAGGAGGGGGTAAAACTTAGCCTCATTTGAAGGGATAGAACAGCCCCCTGCTCACTGCAGGAAGCCTGATTCCCAGGCGGTCGCCCATCCAACTACTGACCGGGGCCAACCCCGCTTAGCATCTGAGATCAGACAAGCGCATGCAGGAAAACAGCAGGAAAACAGCACAGCGCTCCAGTGTGAACCGAGCTCGCGCATTCGATGAAGCACTGCAACAGGGAAAATGGGTGAGTGTGAATAATCACGTTTTAATGTGAGAGCATTTAACCCAATGGGACACCGAATTCATTGTGATGGCAGGTGCAATGTAGATCAGCCCCAAGCTTTACAGGAGTCTTCTAAGGACTAGCTTGTGGGCAATAGGATATCTTTCTTAAAGCAATGCAGTAGCAATCATTTTAGCTTGATTAATGCTTTTCACCAGTGCTTTAAGGCCATCTCTATGTATAAAGAAAGCTTTACAAAATTAAACATGGGACAGATTACCGGACTGGTGCTAGGATTTTTGTGGACTCCAGATAAGAGACTTGCACTACTCCCTCCTTGGGGGAATAGAGCTACTAGTTCCCCCAAGAAAGGCATGCTGCTCACATCTGTGCTCCTTAAATCACCTTCCCTGCCAGTTGGGAAAGGATTATAACAGGTCCAGGTCTCAGTGAGCCCTCTTGGTGCATTGGGGATTTGAGAACTTGTTACACATTAGAGTCTTAATTCATAAAGAAACAGTGCTGGCTTCAGGTTTTGGGGGGCCCTTGGGCAAGGCACCCTCAATGCCCCCCCTCACTCAGTCAGCCTACTCCTTCACTGCTACTATCACTTGCTTCTACTGGTCCTCTTCCTCATAATTTCTGCTTGCTTGCCAGGCAGAGAGGGAGAGCCTTTCTGCCTGAGGCTTTTATTGTGCACTCATGATTGCACACTCATGATAGTTTGTGGGTCCTTTATGTGACATTGTCATCCTCCAAGGCCTCTCCTGCTCTTTGCAACCATTTTTCTGGCTTTTTTTTAGATTGAGAAAAGTGTGGTATTTAGAAATGGCAGAATGAGACTCTCGAATATTTACACAATTCTGCTATACCACAGCACCACATAGTGGTTATGTAATGAAACATATAGACAGGCAGAGAAAGAAAAACTCTGGGGAAAAACACGTGTATAGGAGCCGATATTATGCAAGCAAAGAATCTGGAAGCAGAGGCCTTGGTAAAGGTGTGGGTTAAAAGCCTCGTGTAGAAAAGCCATCAGTAAGCAAACAGGCAGTGCCAGCTACCACTCCTCCTCCTTGCCACTTCTGTTTGCTTTGCTTGTTTCTTTGCTCCCTCCCTCTGGGCCTGAGTAAGAGGTGGGTGAACAAGCAGACTGAAATGCTGAAGAGGAGCAAGTTGAGGGGACTCTTGCAGCCCCCCCATAAGTTGTGTGCCCTCGACAGTGCTTAACCATGCTGACCTTTGAAGTAACTGAAGCCTCAACTGTGAATTGTCAAATATTTCACAATGTTACCAGCTTATTCACAGGACTAAAGTTAGTATGCTAACTAGGGATGAGTGAATCAGCAACCCTGAAGTTCATTGAGGTTCTTTGATTTCCACCTCAAAGCTTGCTCCTCCAACTCATGTCCATATTAGATAGTGAGCTTTGTTTTTTTTTTTCCTGCATGAAAATTCATCTATATCTGCATGCGTACTTTTCCAATTCTGCACTACAACTGTGTGCATTTTTGAAGTGTACACATTTTTCTCCCCTTGATTAGAGTGTGTTTGTGTGCATTTAGCATCCTTTCATTTGCATTTTTCAAATGTACTCATTTTTCGAACACATTTTTTTCCTCTGTGAATCTCATTGCCAGGTTGGAAATGTACAGACTTTGACCACAGATTGTATTTGGCTATGCATGGAGAAAGGCAAAATGGGTGTGGTGTGACCACATTGTGAGTTATCCAGCCTACAGAGGGCCCAGTGGGGGGAAATTTGGCCCACCACCACCAAATGGTTTGGCATCCCAGCTCTAGGTACACCATCACAAGGAAACCAAACTCTGCTGGAAAGACTGTGGTCTTCAGTGGTGTGTTCAAATGAGAAACTGGGGACAAAGACAAACCTTTTACCAGGTTTGGAAAGGCCCACAGGGATAAGATAAAATTGCATCAGGATCTGGGTGGGTCCATGGGGTAGTAAATGCTTCACTCTGTCAGAATGTGGTGCCTGTCACCTTGAAAGAGGTTATAGTACACCCTCCCCTGAAGAGGACCCCCCTGGACCCAGAGGTATGTGAGAGCTGTTGCTCCATTGCTAATATCCCCTTTTTTAGGGCAAGGTGCTTGAGTGTGTGGTGGTTGGGCAGCTTCAGACGTTCTTGTAGGAAATTGATTATCTGAACCCATTTCAGTCTGGTTTCAGGCCAGGATACGGCACTGAAATGGCCTTGGTTGCTCTGACTGATTGCCTTCTCTGGGTGAAAGACAGGGGGAGTGCTACCCTATTGATCTTCCTGGATATCTTAGTGGCTTTTGATACCATTGATCATGGTGACTTACTGGATCAGCTCTTCAGGATGGGAGTTGGGGGCACTGTGCTACAGTGGTTCCGCTCCAACCTGCAGGGCCGATTCCAGACAATGGTATTGGGGGATTCCTGTTCTACCCCATGGTTATTAAGCTGTGGGGTGCCACAGGGTTCTATTCTATCCCCCATGCTGTTCAACATCTATATGAAGCCGTTGGGTGAGGTCATTGGGTGTTTCGGGGTGGGGTGTCACCTGTATGCTGATGATGCTCAGCACTACTTCTCCTTGTTGTCAGAGTCAGCTCTCTAAATTGATTTTATTTGTACGCTGCCCTGAGAACGTAATAATATAGGGCAGGATACAAATGTTTTAAACAAACAAACAAACAAACAAACGAATTCAGCCCAGAGGCTGTCTGGTAACCATTCATGCCCTGGAATATTGTGGATACAGAAAATACTACGGACTGATTGTAACATTATGGACCACCACATGCTATTTGCCAATAGGTGGTGCTCTATGCATAATGTTTAAAAGGACCTTATCATGTGCATTGCCTAATCATATAGTACTGTACAAAATAGTATGGTATTTATTATTTGAACTATAATGGTCATTTTAACAACCATCAATACAGCATTATTGCATTAGTGATTAACACATTATCAACAATGATTAAGAAGTACTATGTATAGTATCTGTTGCAGCCTCCCCTAACCTGGTGCCTTCCATATGTTCTGGATGACAAGCCCCATCATTCTTGACTATTGGCCATGCTGGTTAGTGCTGACGGGACTTGTAGTCCAAAACATCTGGAAGGTATCAGGTTGGGGAAGGTTGATTCATGCAGTTCAAAGAAGTGGGATTAATATGCTTTCCCCTAAATATATAAGAATGAGCTTCACAAAAGAGCATTGTGATCGTATTATGTATTCACAATTCACCAAATTAACCTCAACAGACTTCCCCAGCTTTTGAACAGCCATTGCAAATCCAGCAACTGTGTATGTCACAAATATATCTTAGTTAGATGGGAGAAATATGATTTTAAGGACACAATCCTATGCATGTTTAGACAGAAAAAAGTGCTACAACTCCCAGCATTCCCCACCCAGTTCTGCTGGCTGGGGAATGCTGGGAGTTGTAGCACTTTTTGCTGTCTAAATATGCATAGGATTGCACCCTAAGCAAAGAATGTAGGGTCTCCTATCAAGGATGCAGTAACAGCAGATTTTCTGCATTGGCAGGAGGTTGGACTAAATGACCTTTGAGGTACTTCCCAAATCTTTGATTGGTTATCTCTATCTATATTGTACAAAATAAAAACATGCCAGGTTTATTTTATCATGGTTTAGAGTGAAATAAAAGAACGATAATGCTTGAAGTTCTTGTTTTAGTAGTATACATCTGTTTGAGAGTGTTTTTTTTTTTTTTAATGGCATCAGTGTTTATTTCTCAAGATACTTCCCAGTGCTGAAAACTTGGCTGACAAAGCTGAGGCTGGTTCAAGTCCTGTTTTGCTATTCACATAATTTGGCAGGAACAAAGATGCTATAACAATTAGTTATCCAGCCTGTGCCCCCATCTCTCAGCCCTGTAGGCATTAAAAGATCATGGGAAATTGTAGCAACTTGTAAATATAGTATTAACAGTGGCTGCAGAAAGTTCCACATTGCAATATGGAAGTAGTTTCTTTCATAATTTAGCAAATTTATAAAGCAAACATTTCTAAAATCCTGGAAGTTGTTCTGGTCTTTTCAAAAGAATGCTAAGGTGTTTTTTTTGTTTTTGTTTTAGAAGGCATGGAAATCAGTCTAAGCAAATTCTTAGCTATCTAAGCAAATTCTTACCGTCTTAAAGAAAGAACTGCTCTTAGGATGAAAGGAGTGTATTTGGATACATTCTACTATACTCTTCTTGGGCTGGTTATAAACTTTTGTTTACGTTACTTCTATCCATCATTTTCAGGGTGGTAAACATTGCTTCCTAGTTGTCAAAAATCTTGGATAAAGATCAAAGCTACAGAACATGAAAAATGTCTTAGCACTCGATGGGGGTTGGTAGGTTGGTGGGATGTTCTTACATCTAAGACCCAGTGCTCTCTAGCACCACATCTTTCTGCTCAAGAGCCTCCAAAACTTGGTCATTAAGCTCACTGGGTGACGTTGGACCAGTTACTATCTCTTATCCTAACCTACATCACAGGGCTGTTGTGAGGATAAAATGGAAGGTATAAACATTCTTCTGTGCACCTGAAGGTTTCCTCCCTTCTTTTCCTACATTTGGTGCCTTTCTGCCTTTCATTTTCTGGGTGAGGGGGCAAGTACACCATATTAAGCTCCTTGAAGGAAAGACAGGATATAAATGTAATGCATAGATACGTACACTCTGCATCCATCCATCCATCCATCCATCCATCCATCCATCCATCCATTTATTCTTCCTGCAACATAGCCTAAGATCCTTTGGAACCTAGAAATTTCTAATTTCCCCTTATTGCCCAGACTCCATCAATTCCAGAGTGTGGCTGAAGAATGGGCATGGAAGAAACAGGGTAAATAATTATCTTGAACTATCTCTTTATTTAACAGTTTTGCCATCTCTGTAATAGGATAAGATAGTCCTATCTCAGGACAGGGTAACCTATTATGAAGGCTTGAGGCCTACAGAGGCAAAGGGGAAAAAAGGTCAGGCTTAGAGGCCTGTTTTGTTTTGTTTCCATTGGGAGAGGGTATCACTGAGAGGAGTAGTTTCATTTCCACAGTTAGGCTTCAGTGTCATTTCCCCAGTTAAGGGTGCAATCCTATGGCCACTAGACAGTGGCTGGACGGCCATAGGATTATTTGGTTTTCGGGAACTGACCTCAGAGCCTGCACAATTTCATGGGAAATTGAAGCAACTTGTAAGTAAGAGCAGAGTCGGGGAGACCAGAGCCTGAACAGGGAGCAGGAAGAAGTAGCCTGGAGAAGTCTTAAGTACAGCCAAAGTACTTGCATTTTGCAACTTTTATTTTCTCTTAATGCCTTTTCTATCACTCAGCTCTATTGTGTAAATACCTTTAGCAGTGATTTGGTTGCTTTAGTTTACCAGTAAACTATTGTGGTTAAATCCTGTGTCTAGAGTGTCAATCACCCCATGTCTACAGCCTAAACCCCATGTTATTGGAAAGGGGAAGGTAAAAGAAGGAAGGTGGGACTCTTAAGGAGGCAAGAGATCCTTAAGGAGTTGATCAGGAGGTCCAGGTCAGTGGTGGAATCTTGACACCGATCCTGTCTCAGGATGAGTGGATTGGGATGTGAGCAGTGTGAGAAACAGGTACTGCAGTCCTGCAAGCCCTGACTAATGTAAGGATGGACGAAAGTCCCTTACCTGGTCCCGCAGCTGTTTTCGGTGGGGGGAGGAGGCGCTCCGTTTCTCCCCCCGAAATTCTTGGCGGGTGGGGAGGCGCCTCACCCCTCCCCGCCGAAATTCTGGCTGGGGGGGAGCGCCCCGCCTCTCTGGCCGCGAAAGAAAAAAGTTATGTAAAAAAAACAAAACGTGATAGGCTACGTAACGATTTACGTAGCCTATCACGGCTAGATTTTCAGTCAACCGTGATAGGCTATGTAAATCTTTACATAGCCTATCACGGCTGACTTTGGGAAAAAAAAAAAAAAGCGCATAGGAGGTCCAGGTCAATGGTGGAATCTTGACACCTATTCTGTCTCAGGATGAGTGTATTGGGATGTGAGCAGTGTGAGAAGCAGGTACTGCAGTCCTACAAGCCCTGACTAATGCACTTTCTCCATGCAGAGACTCCAGGCCTTTCTTTGCAAGGAGAAAAAAAAAACCAGTTAAAAAGGGGGCAGGGCAGACTCAAGGATGTCATGGGAGGGGCTTGGTTGATTCATTTAACTAGGTTGATTTAATTAACTCCTTTGTGCATCTTCTAATGAATATGTGCCATAGTTCAATCTATTTGACAGTCTCTTGTCTTTCCTTCCAGTGTATGTAGACAAGACCCCAGAGTACTGTTGTGCTGAACAAAGGGGAAGGGGGGCTAGCAGGATTTTGCCCTTTAAAACCATGAGAGAGAAATATGAATAGGTAGAAATGGATAAAGAGAGCCAGTCTTCTATAAATCTCCTTAGGTTGCACCAATGAAACAATTTTAACAAATATTAATAACTTCCAAGTCACTGCTATTTACTAAAAGAAGCTTTGTGAATTATGGATATTCCCTAAAGATTGACAGTAAATAACGGGGAATAACATTAAAGTTTCAGCAACACAGAGCAAAATATATCCTTTGCGGTATTACTGAGAAATGCTACTGTATATTACCATGACAGAGATGATTGTTCAGCGAGATTTGCTCCCTCAGATAAATAGAAATACTTTTTAAAACACCCTTCATTGCACACTCATCAGTCAAAGCAGAGGAGTACAGAGCATAACAGTGTATTGTTTTCTAAGTAGGTTGACATGTCTGGAACTCTGATATATTAAGAGTAAATAATTTCTATCCCACCTCTTCTACCCAATGCACATATTAAAATAATAAACAATAATAACAAATGAAAACCCATTATAGCAAAGCAACACAAAAACTCAACAACAGCCAGACTCCGCCAGAGAGGAAGACATGCCATTTTCAGTACAAATCTCACCCCATTCCTATTCAATCTAATGAGCGTGCTCTTTTCTCCCTTCCTTCCATCCAAAAAAGTACAAGAGTCGGGTATAGGCAAAGTATTCTTTTGCAGTCATTTAGCAAAAGCAGAACCATAGCTTCCCCCACTTGACCTGAAAGTGATTAGGGATCCTGTAAATATCTGTGGTTTTCTGCACCTAATGCAGAACCCTCATTGTCTCATTTGTGCAAAAAAGCAGAGACTGGATGATAACGCTGTTGTGAGATGAAGCCAATTATGAATAATAACACGCATGTGATGTGCAACTGTGATTAAGATCTGCTTTACAAAGTCCCTTTTTGTGAACTAAATTTCCCAAACACTTATTATCAGTGTTCAAATAGGCAGTAATATCTGTAGAAATAATGGGACAGGCTTTTCACATTCCTAAAAGTGGATATAATGCTCGTCTTGTGGTTGCCTGATGATCTGAAAAGAATTCTTTCTCTCCTCCTTGTCATTAATTGCCAAATGGCTGACATAAAAAAATGATTGCAATATCAAACTAGATTGGCATTGGCTAGCGAGATACTGTCATTCCAGCAAAACACCTCTCACAGGGCACCAAGCTAAATGCAGGCAGAAGAATGACTACAGTGGGGCAGGGACCATGCCCAATGGATACAGCCTAACAACATGCTATCAATTATAACTTCTTAAAACTATGGAGAATGAGACCCTGATAGTCTCCATCACTGCAAGACAAACTATTTTATTATAATTATGAGCATGCCTTATGCATTCCTAGTATAGGGTAATATCAATCAGTGTCATTCTGCTAGCGGAATGCTGTTGTGCTAGTGGAAACTAGATGCTAAACTATGCACAAGGTGAGAATCCAACTAAAATTCTGCTTGTGGAAGAGGGTGCACAACAACGTTCAGGAGTGGGCTGTGTGTTCTGCTAGTGCATGCTCCACTAGTGCAATGCGCAAATGCTTGTGCAACTGAAACAGAGCTCTGCCAGACTATTTGAGTTTGCGGAATGACCACGTTGGATACTGCCCATAGTTTCATTTTTTGCATTGTACAAACTATTTTTTTAAAACAAAACCATCCATAACAATAAAAGTCTTGCTCTTAAGCATGAAATACTCATTGCCATTTTCAAAGCATGAATATTGGCATGGCACTGTCCTGCTAAGAAGACCAGTTCTGAATCCTATCTACAGAATCATAGAATCATAGACTCCTAGAATAGTAGGGTTGGAAGGGCCTATAAGACCATCGACTCCAACCTCCTGCTCAACGCAGGAGTCCAAGCCAGAGCATCCCTGATAGGTGGCTTTCCAGCCTCGTCTTGAATGCCCCCAGTGTGGGAGAGCCCACTACCTCCCTAGGTCATTGGTTCCATTGTCATATTGCTCTAACAGTCAGGAATCTGATCTGGCTTCCTGTAACTTGAGCCCATTCTTCCGTGTCCTGCACTCTGGGATGATCGAGAAGAGATCCTGGCCTTCAAGCTGTATTTTATTTAGGAAACCCCTCCCTCTCATGTGTCTTTATTTTAAATCACTATTTCTGTCTGCTAAAATGTCAACATATCCACTATCCTCCCCACCTCAACTGTAAGGGTTTTTTTAAAAAAATCAGATCTGTTGTTGATGATGATCAATTCATGAAACTGAATGGCAAGACCAGAGAGAACTAGCAAAAATAAATGGCTGCACTTTAAAGCAATGAAGAAACATTGTTTAATCCTGATCTAATCACTGTATTACCTTAATGTTCTAGTGAAAACATTATGTATATCTGAAGACATTACAAATGTATTACTGACCTAACAAGATAGTCCCACGCTGGGAAAGGCGCACTTTGCCTTTAGTCAAAGGTTACATTTTTTGGACGTCGTAATGGGCAAGTTAATTTCTTCAATGTATGGAAGATCTAGACCTTCGAAGAACTTGGCTGAAAAAATGACTCCATTTATCTGTTTTTTGAAGTTGTAATGGAACTATATAATGATAGACATGAATCATTCTGGCAATCTTAATGGTATCAATAAAATGGGGGGGGGGAGAGGGAAGAAAAGGAAAAAGAAGCACTTTTCTTGAGACTTTTCTCTTGAGACTTCCAAACCAGTTATAAAGTTATTGTACCCAGCAAACCAAATCAACATGTTAAACCAGGGGTGGGCAACTTCTGCTGGTCCTGGAGATAATTCCCCCTCCCTCAGAACCCAGCGGCAGATACACCCTCCCTGGAATTGCTGCTGCCACGCTGCCAAATGTGCCACTGAATTTTGGCGGTGAAACAGAAAAGACATGATTTTGCCATTAAAAAGGCACATCAGGACCACATACCTTGTTTTAAAGCAAAAATATTGCTCCCAAAAGCTTCTAGGAAGCACGATTTTGGTTTAAAACAAGGCACATGCTCCCCACGTGCCTTGTTTAACAGCAAAATCATGACTTTTTGCCACTGCTTCATCGCTAAAATTGAGCTGCACATTTGGCAATGCAAAAAAGATCGGGGGAACTGCACGTGGCCTCCACACTGTATGCTGTCCACCCATACCTTAAAACATGACTACACACCACAAATGCACAGATTTTAGGCACTGCCAACACTGACATTCCAGAAGTAGAGATAATGGAGCCACCAAACTCGACTTGCCATGGCTACAAGTGATTTTGCAAAATAAATGTGTTTTAGTTAACTAGGGGGGAAAAAAAGCTGCTAACAGTGTCATGTTTTATCAGAAAGACCAAACTTTGTATGAATTACTGCAGAATATACCACCTATAAATGAAAACATTCGACCAATTGCAGGTACAAGCTAGCATTTCCAGTTGCTACCACAACTCAGTATTTTAAGTCCAAACTGGATGAAAAACCAGGTGACCTATGATCAGATCTTCTGTGGTTCTTATATAGTGGTTAACAGCACAGCTACTGATGAGGGCAGAAGCCAAAATGTTTAGCTTAAAATATATTTTAATACTCTGTTGTTAATCTTTCTGTCTTTCACACACAGATGAACGGAACCATTTGTGGGACTTACCAAATGAAATCAGGGAAGTGACATTGGGAGAGGATGATTAACTTTTCCCCTGTGCCTTTTCTTGGCTCTAAATCATTCTCCTTAAGCTACTATTTTCCCCACAAGGGCAAACATACATTCACCTATATCCCCCACAGGCAACTAGCAGCTTTAGGGAGTATGACTTAGGGCAGAAAAACAGCATGGAGAAAGGGTTAAACAGCCCTCCTCAGCACCATCCTCACATAGATCTCTAAATCTTGTTAGGATATTATATACCATTCTCCAAAATAACTGTAAGTTGCACAATGATGTGGTACCAGTTTTCATGCAAACAGTGCCATTCTGATGCAGCCATGGCCTTCATTGTAGAAACTATGGCCATAAATGTCCAACATTTGGACAGTGAGGCATAGATATCAGCAAAAAAAGGAAGGGGGAAGAAACATCTGATCCATAATGTGGCCCTACAAATTTTTTGTGTTTTTGTCCAATCTTATAGGATCTATAAGATCGGTAAAAAAACAAAAAACAAAAAATCAATTTTCCTCCCCATTTGCTGATATGGATGAACTACAACTGAAATGCATGCTGAAAATTGGGTGAAAAAGGCTATACAGTGTGGAAATAAAAAGAAACAGGGAGGGGTTCAAAAAACCCATTGCTCTGTTTATCTGTAATGAAAAGAACCATGAATAATACTAGATATAAGCAGTAATCTCGTTAGATTGGCTTGGAAATAAGCCAAGCTACATACCCCCAAATAAGGGAATAGCATGGACTTATTTCCAAACCAAGCCATATTCCCCTTCCCATGAGACCACAAAAGCCCTCTTGCCCACCTACCTTCCCAGTCCCCTTTCTCTTCAGCCATCCACTGGTCCACTCCCCCATTCTTCGCAGTCCCACTGAACAGTGATGGGTGCTCTGGTGGCTGCAGGAAGCCACTGCAAGTAGGGAGAAGGAGGGTAGTCTCTTCCCCGCTCTCTCTGGTGGTAGCAATGGCCCTCTGGCAGGAGCAAACAGGGTGTAGGAGCAGGAGACAGTCCTCTCCTTCTTCTCTGGTGCCTGGCATGGTGCTATGAAGCACACCAGGCCACAAGTAGCTCCTGGAAAATATAGTTTTCCCCAAGCCTAATGACTTTGCAGTAGCCCTTGTGGAAACTAGATATCCCAAGGGCTACTTCCAGCCTGGCATGCTGCATAGCAGTGCATCAGCTGTTGGAGAGGGGCGAGACCTCGCTTCCTTTACTTTCCCCACTTCCTGTAGCTTGTTCCTGGAGCGCTAGCTTGGTAAATTAAGTGGGAAGGAAGAGGATTTGGGAGATCAGTGTGTGGGAGGGAAAGGGTCTGGGAGTATAAGTGGAATTTCTACAGCTCAGAAATAAAAGTATCAAGGACATCATTAGATATAAGAGATGATTCAGACTGACAAAAGGATTTCATCACCACGACCAAAGTTCTAAACATGAAAGTAGGTCTACAGAGATTCAGTGAAATAATCAAGAGATTCAATGACATACACAAAATATCTCTCTCTCTCTCTCTCTCTCTCTCTCTCAATGGCCCATTGACTGACTTACCCATGGGAGTTTCAAAACTGGTACTTCTCTGTAACTGTAATACTACATGTTACCTGAAAGCACTAGGCTGTGGCTGGTCCATATGTCCTGACTGTGATTCCCAATGTTCAGTAAAAGCAGAAAGATGGAACAATTCTATGCAGCCTTTCTGAATTCCACTCCCCAGGGAAAGAGAGGTGTTGACAAAGTTTGGAATTCCTTGGTTAGGAGTAGAAACCTTGGCGAGTCTTATGACTCCTGAGTTGTTCTGCAGCTTGGATTTTTTTGACCTGGAGAACTCCCCCCTTCCTTGCATCTGTAACACTGCTAAGGTACATTTCAGGTGTCAGGAGTCCCAGGACATGTAATTTTCACCAGGATCCCGTTAGGGAAACATCCCAGGAAACTACATTTCTGAGGGCTTCTGGTACCTGTAATGTACCAAAGAAATGTTACAGGCACCAGGGAGCAGGGAGACCTCCCTCCTTCCCTGTCACCCCTGAGAAGTAGAGATAGTAAGTGAGGGGGAACACCAGCACCAAGGAGAAAGAGGTGGGAGAGCTGTTGTGACCACTGGGAGCTGTGTGAGAGCTGTAAATGGGGGGTGGGCGGGGCTTGGGAGTTCACAGGTAAGTAGGTTGGGGGAGCTCACACACTGGAGCTCCAATTACAAATCAATTTAGAACTTGTGTGTGTGGTGGAGCGGGGGTGGGGGGACCTTTTCCAAGCATGTTCCATTGTTAGTTCCAATCTGTATCCAGTCTGGGGAGGGTTACCTATCACTGCCCATAAGCAGTAGCCAATGACATCATAGAATCATAGAATAGCAGGGTTGGAAGGAGCCTATAAGACCATCGAGTCCAGCCCCCTGCTCAATGCAGGAATCCAAGTCAAAGCATCCCTGACAGATGGCTGTCCAGCTTCATCTTGAATGCCTCCAGTGTGGGAGAGCCCACCACCTCCCTAGGTCATTGGTTCCATTGTGGAGCGAGGTAGAGAGGTACCTTGCTAGCGAGGTACCTCGTGAGGTAGAGAAAGACTGGTGTTTGTCCCCGAGACATGCAGGGACAAGACACGGGTCAGGGGCAGTAGCATACTTGCGGGTAGTAGCATACTTGAGGGTAGTATGACCCTCAGTTGACTGGGAATGTTATGGGCAGATTGGTCATTTTACATTTTCCCTGGTAAAATGAGACATCTTAATTTTTCACTGAAACTATAGACACGACATGTTTTGTGAGCCTACATTGTCCAAAGCTGCCACTGTTTTCATTGTTCAAAAGGATTTATTTCATCGAGTTATCAAAGTTTTCAATACAAATCTGTGAATCAAATTGATTTGTATGTAAAAACAAAAATATGCAGCATACTCCTCAGCATGTTTAGTCAGAAGTAAGTCTCACATTTTTTTCAGTGGGGCTTACTCCCATTGAGTATAAGTGAGTATAAAGGCTGTAATCCAGTGCTCAGTCACTGAGAGGTTGTCACACTAAACTCATTGGGACTTAGGTCTAAGTAAACATGCATAGGATTGCACTGCACGACTATTAAAGTGATATAGGTATAATTTTACATCCCAGTTTTGAAAGGGTTTATGTACAAATGGGTGGCCTTGAAATCATATACTTCAGTGTTAATGCTGACAATAAAAATGGCAAGGTTGTAAAATATTGTAGAAATAATAAGATGCTTTACAGTGCAATTCCATACATGTCTACTCAGATGTAAGCCCTATTGAGTTCAGTAGGACTTACTCTCAGGTAAGTGTGTATAGGATTACAGCTTGAGTCTCCCTACTTACATGGGAGTAAGCCCAATAGAACACAGTGGAACTTACTTCTGAGTAGACATGTATAGGATTACAACCTTAATAATGTAAACACTAATGACTCCCTAATACTGTCCTTTTGAAACAAAGATGGGGCAAGCAGCTTCTCATCTAATATTTTTCAATCCATAAATATTACTGATATTATGGAATTTGGTAAATAAAAAGCCAATGAATGGTGTTACACTTCTGCCTTGGGAAAACATGGAAGCAATGTTAAACCAGTTTGGTTTTTATATGGCCTTGATAGATACACACTAATTTTAACTATTAAATGGACTTTGCTATCAGCAACAGTTACCTCCTTGTCGATCGAAATATGAAATGGAAAAAGAAAAAAAGAACATACCATGTCCACAGAACAACACAAAAAGAACTAGATCAGGGGCATCAGGGAAGGTGGAATACTATAACAACACATGTTATATTGTTATACTATTCCACCCACCTTAATGAAGAACCCTTTGGTGTGGCTACGCCATAGCCTTTCGAATCCAGATTTCCTCCCACTTTCATGGTGTCACATGGCTTTCGCTGCTCAATGTATTCATTCATGGTGGACTCCAGGAGGAAGGCGAACTTGCCCTTGGATTTGCGCACCCGGGCAACTCCCTCAGCCGTAGTCCTAGCGAACACAGATGGGTCTGTTGTGCTCATGTATGCCCACATCTTTTCATACACTGCTATTTTAGATCTCTGAAGGACATTAAAAGGAGATTAGATACAACAAAGGGATAAGATTACTAGAAAACAGATCACAATGTATAATATATTGGGAAACAGGTTTATTAATCTTTCCACAATGGGAAACAGATACCTTTTGATAGCATTAGATGCTTTCATAGGGAGATGCGGCGGTCCTGACATGGCTTACCACCTCCCATACTTGCTTGCTTAATTATTTTATGCACATTTCTATTAAAGTCACATCAAGAAAGAATCCAAAGCAAACAGAAGGAATTATATAAGAGCACCACTAATTAGTGCCAGAGTTAACGAAAGAGAATGTAATAACTGCTAAGTGTGACTTTTGGAAATGACAATTCGACACAGACTACAAAATATGCTGTCATCTCCGTGTTTGGCTGGCAGCACTCAGAACTGTTATACCTGAAGGGGACCTTTCAAGGAAAGTTTCACAGATTGTAGTTGTGCATACAGCCTGTACAACTTTCCCATGCAAAGTTTCCCCCATCTGCAGATTACTCACAACCAGCCACAGGTGGAGGAGGCCATTTGGCTGGCTACATGAGCCACTCTCAGTCCTGCCATTTAAAGGTGAATTCCAGTGTTAATCTGTCTCCCTATGTGTTTAGACCAAGTGAAGAGAAGGGGCCAGCAAACAGCTGAAGATCACCACTTTTGAAATGGTCAGATGCAAGCCTAAAAACACGTGTTTGATGGATCATCTCTGAAGAGGTTTGCCAGATATTTATGTATGACCATTCCCTTGTTCAAAAAATGCATATCTCTGCCCCCCTGACTTCCATAGTAAATGGAAGGAAAAGTAAAGTCAAGGACCTGCACGAAGACAAAAAGTTACCTGTGCAAGAGAAAGAGGCATGTTTCACTCAGACCAGTGTTCCTGGAAGCTTTTTATGGGTCAGGGAAGTTCCACATAACCTGTTCTGGCTTATAGTTGTTAAAGGGCTTACCGTTCTGGCCTGGCTGATTTCCCTGCAGTTCCCTTCTTTGGCTAGAGCTGAGCACTGGCATACAATAACTGAACACACACACTGAATCACCAAGAGACATCCCTTGGGTCTTACACTCAGGACCCAATGCAGGCTCAAGTCCTGTCATCCAGTGGGGTGCAAAGGGAAGTATCCCACTGGATTGTGCCTTATGACTTTCTGCATTCTTCTTGAAGTATAATAGGGCTCAACGGGGATGTCAATACATGTATTTCCCATGGAAGCCCTCTTCGCTGAAGTATCCAAGCCATTGTCTCATGGTCCTTACATAGTTTCACTGCACTGTGTTTATTTATATTTAGGACATATTTAGGAAGCAAACTCTCACTGATATCAGTGAAAAATGTTTACAGTGCAATCCTAAAGATGTGTATTCAGAAGTAAGTCCCATTTAATTTAATGGGGCTTACTAGGTAAGTAGGTTTAGCACTGCAGCACTTGCTTAACTATCCTGTTGAAAACAAAGGGATGTGGGAGTGCTTAACTTTTGTGGATTGGTTACAGTGTTCTTAGGCTCTTCCTTTAATGCCAGTGAGCATAATCCAGCCTAAGTTAAACACTTTCAACTCTCAATGAGTAAGAAATAAGTACATGCTTAAATTTCCCATTGCCATCAATAGGACATAAATGTCCTTAGTAATTTATGCTTCAAATGTAATTTTTATATCTTTGTAGCAGAGCAAACTAAATTAACCACTGTGAACACAAAGATGTACAAAATGAATGTGGATGGTCAAGCCACTGAAATTATACCCCCTCAAACTTACATATTTATAAAGCAGCCATTTTTGGTTAATACACTGCCTGGACATACTATTGTTGCACATATCTTCATGAAAGATAGTCTGCAACAGAATCTATAAATAGAAGCCAACCTCAAAGGCCCTCTTTAACCATCATACATCTCTCCATACTCCCTTTTGTCTCACTTCTGTGGCTTGCAATGAACCAGTACAGCAGTGCTGTTTTAATTAGCTCTGATTCCACAGCCCCTTAGGGTAACTCCTAGTCTGACACAGGGAGATCAATATATTTACCACAAATTAAAATGATTGCAAATGCTAACAAGAGGTACTGGAGTCAAAAACAGTAACATCAATATTTTTGGAGCTACAGACCACAAATCTGAATATCTATTATGCATCATTATTCTGGCTGCATTCTGAATACTTTCCACATAGGATGGGAAAACCCGGTCCCAGTAGACATGCCAACTTACTCTGAAGAATTCTTTTGTTGACCCAGAGTCCAGTGTTCCATATGCAATTTCAGTTTGTTTGGCAAGGTCTTCTGCACTTTCTATGGGCGAAACCATTCGCTCAACAGTCAAGAAAGCAGCAAGATTAGCGGTGTATGATGAAATAATGATGAGTGTGAAGAACCACCACACACCTCCAACTATGCGACCTGAGAGGGATCTAAACATGAATAAGAGAATGCATATTTTCCTATCTCTTGTGTCAAGAAGGGAGAGAGAGAAAGAGAGACTGTGAGAGACACCATTACTGGAAATTTATTAACCAAGCAACAGGAGTTGGGAGTGAGACACAATACACGCAATGTTTTATTTAATAAAGATTCTCCTAATGTCAGTCCAGGATACAGTGTGGCATATGAACAGAAGTGCAATATATGTCAAACAATATTTAAACTTATATTTCTTAAAAGAAGAAGCAGAGGCTACAGTGGCTGGCCCAATGGTTTTCAAACTGTATTCTGGGGAATCACAGGATTCTTTGCAAGTTTATCAGCGAGAAGGTCAATAACAGCAGGAAAACTTCATTGAAAGACAGCTTGCTGCTCTTTCTCTCAATACGTAGCCTCAGGGGAGTATTGCCTAAGGCAATAGTGAGTTCCCAAAGGCCTGATCCCAGTTGGTCTGAGAGTTCACCTTATAATATGCCTCAGAATTCTATGCAACATGTCAAGGTTCCTTGGCAGACAAGTCAATGTAACAAGGGTCCCATGATGGTAGAAAGGTTTTAGATGACTAGGCTACATTATGGTAAGTCTGCCAAAAACACATTGCTATGTGCTTACCTCTGTATGCTTAAAAATAACTTGTTGGATACTTACTAGGATGCCATACAAAAATAATCCAAAGCAAAGATGCCTGTAATGCTCTAAGCAAATTATAGACAACATGCTTTATATACATCTAATTTCCGTTTTAATTTGGAAGTGGAAATGTTAGAGATATAAATGGACTGGCAATGAAATGGGCCCTCTGGACTTGCTTTCTTACTCCAGTTATCTGTACCACAGCACAAAATCAGGCCATGCTAAGCCATGCTTCCTGCCTCTCCCAACTAAACAAAGAACTGTTCTGGACCAATTTTGTGAAAACAGAGTCAGAGACCATATTTATTCCTCCATAAACACAGACCAGCTACTTGAGGTGATCTGGTCAGTCACTCCACATGTTTCTGCAATCATGTTCCTCAACAGGACAGTGCAGACCTTCAGGAGGAGCGAAAAGAAGTAATGACAGCAAGATAAGGGAGAGGAGAATATAAGAAGGACAGATGAGGATGAATTCAAGGGTTGGTGGGGGACTGTCAGAGATAATTAATATTTTGCACTAGTGAAAATTTACTAGTGTTGTATAACATAACAACAAAATTGGAATAAACAGTGCTTTCAATTTGACATTATTGTTTGATAAAAAATTCGTGTGTGGGGGGAATTATTCAGCTGTAAAATGAGCTCAGCTGAAAATGGGGCTGATATTCATGAACATTGTCATATGCCCCTTTTCACATAGGAGGGATGAAGGATGCAAAAATGTTTGTGGGATGGGATGATTTGGCCAACTGCCAAGACTAAGAGGCTGGTTCTCCCTTCTAGCTATGCTTTGCGGTGGCGTGGGTATTAAACTGCCAGAGCAGTGGAGCAAAACAGGGTGTGTTGGCCCAATGTCTTAGCAATGGGTGGTTGCGTTCTATCTTCTCCCCTCCATTTATAGGGAGGGTTTTATTTGCCCTGTAACACTGCAACATTGCAAACAACCAAATCTAATTGGTAACATGGCACCATGATGTTATCACATTGGCTATATGTGTCAAGAAGAAGGCCTCATGGGGCCGAAGATAAGGCTGTAAACCAGCTCGGCCTGCCAAAGGGCCAGCGCAGCTGGAGAGGTGTGAAAAACCCAACTCATCCTCCTTGAGGGAAGAGGTGGGGAACAAAAAAACTACAAGCTGGGCAGGGAAGTAGATAAAAGAGACAAGTAGCCACCCTTCTTTGTCCTTTGGTTTCATTAGGTCCAGGTAGAAGGTGTTAGAACGCCGGCATTAACAAAGGATCCTACCACGATGTGTGAGTATACTGGGCCAGTTAGTCTTTTATTGTTTTATTCTATGTTGGGTTTCCAAACAGGGAATTGGTATTTGGGGGAATTCTAAATTGCACTTCATTTTGTTTCTCTTCGCATTCCCTTAGCCCTTGTTTGTAAATAAATATCTACCTCAAACTATTGATGCTATTTCTTTCCTGGGTTAGTGCTAAATTCAGTGGCTACCATCTCCTTCCCAAGGGTGGCGGGGAGGAGGTTGGGGATTCTTTTTGGGTCTGGCAGAGCTGGCTCGGAGAGGTGGTTGCAGCGGATCAATGGGGGGCTAATAGAGCCCAGGGATCCCGCCTTCCTTCACAATATGATCACTGATTCATTGAAATTTTGTAACCAGCAGGAAGAACATATATATATATATATATATATATATATATATAGAGAGAGAGAGAGAGAGAGAGAGTATCAAAGCAGCTGCTGGCAGGGGCATTGATTAGGTATCTGAAGGCCAGTTTTCAGGGGTGATTCAGTGAACATTTCACCCACACCAGCCCAGGTTTTCATGCCAAAGTGGTTCACCCCTGAAAATTAATCACAGCACTAGATATAAATACTCAACAGAATGAACTTTTTGTCTATATTTTATAAAGACCCAAACAGACAAAAAAACAGGTGGTCTGTGCTACCACCTGTTGCCAAGTTTCTTAGACCAGAGTTTCCTAGAAATGAATAATAGTAGTCCTCGTACAGAAAAAGTTAGTTGTGCTGACTTTCTCAATGAAATCAACACCCCTTTGGTGATTTTTGTGAGCACTTGGACTAAAATATAAAAATATGTTTCAATTTTCATATATTTTGTATGCCTGTTGACAAATAACTCTCCATTATGAAAAAATGCCTGTTTCAGCACAAAAATAGAAACCCATGAAAACAAGTCTTAAGTGATGTCCCATTTATTTCAACAGAACTGAAGTATAAGTAATAGTCTAACCCTATGTTTCAACTTTATTAAAATGTATGGAAGTTGTGTCACTAATTTCTCTGGGAACAGGATTGCTCCCCAAATTCTCATTCTAATTTATGTTCTAACCAGTGCATTGTCTATATTACCTTTTGGTAGTATGTTGGTTGAAGTAATGGAAAAAGAAGCTACACAGAGCAACTGAAATGCATTGGGAATACTCTGTGAGAATATTTTCATATTACCTTTGTATAATACAGAGGCTTCTGGTTTCATTGCAGATGAGAGATGGTCAACACTTGTGATTTTCTGGACCCTGTCTACTCTCCAGAACATATAAATGACTCCCCTGATAGATCATGTGCAACAATAAATTCGATGTCACCTAGCTGTAATGGCTTCCCTGTTTTAAAGCACCTATACTGAGGCATAGCATTATGTACAAATGTGTACATACTACATAACCATTATACTCAAAATCTAAAACAGAGATGCAACATTAAAGAATGAAATATCTCTACCTCTATACAACTTAAAATATTTTTGTTTTCCTTATAAATTATAATTTGGCCAGTAGAAGAGGTGCTAACTGGCTATTCCTGCCTTAAGCCATTCACTTATCCCCCCACCTTTTCTTAAAAAAGAACAAATACATGTGACACCAAGCACAACCAAGAATCTGAAATGTATGGAAGTTTTTAAATGATCTGACATAGCTGTTTGAGTGGAAAGTGAAGCAATAAATCAGAATACATCATAAACAGAATAGGGAATTTAGGGCTGATAAAGAATTTTACCTTTTAACATAATAGTGGGTGTCTTTTAGGTACTAGGTATTATCACAATTGATGATAAAATGCAAGTTTAAAAGAAAACAATAAAAACATTGATACCAACCTGGGTGAAATATCACATCCTTGCTGCATAAAGGCACCCAAGGAAAACCACAGACTGTTGAAGATGCCAAATTCATTGGGAGGCTGGTCACTGGGGCCTTCTTTGCCATCTTCCGGCTCTTCTGTGTGCCATTCATATGGACTAAACCTGCTCACCAGGAACAGGACAACACTGACCCCAATGTAAGCAAAGACTATGCACATCCAGATCTCATAGGCCAAGGGGTCCAGGAAGGAAAACACTCCAGGTTTAGATTTCTGGGGCTTTTTGATCATAATGGATATGCCAAGACTCATAAAGGGCTTAGAAAAATCGATAACCTCCTCTCGTACCAAAGTGATGGTCAGAGGTGCGACAGCAATCTCTGCTTTCTGTAAGAGAAGGAGAATCCAAGCAAATACAGATTAGAGAAACATAAAGCAGTGTAGGTAGTTTTGCAAGAAACGGATGGATGAGATTTTTGCCCACTTAAAACGAATGGCCAATATGGGTACCCATGCAGCAAGGATATGTTTGAGACCATTCAGTGGATTAAAAATACACAAAACAGGGCATTTTCTTTGGTTATGGGGACGGTATGCCCATTGCACAGTGTAACTCTAACCTTGATTGGAACTATACTATTTGAAATATCATCTTAAACAAAATTTTGCTGAAATAACTAATAGATGTACACAGAATTATTGATTTATATTTGGGTTTTTATATTTATATATTGATTTATATTTATTATATTAATATACTGCCATTTTCTCCAAGGAGCATACATGATCCTCCTTCTGTCCATTTTATCCTCACAACAGCCCTGTGAGGTAGGTTAGACTGAGAGCTGGTGACTGGCCCAAAGTCACCCAGTGAGCTGCATGACTGAGCAGGGACTTGAATTCGGGTCTCACGAGTCCTAGTCCAACACTCTAACCACAACACCATGTTGGTTCTCGGAATTACCCTGGTCAAAGAGTGTGGTGTGCATCTGAGAACTCTGATGTGAACCTGGGTATCTGTGTAAGCAGGAACTATCTGATTCTCTTGTATTAAGCTGCTTTATATTGAGTCAGACAATCAGTCCATCCCAACCAGTAATGTCTCCTCTGACTAGAAGAGGATATCCACGGTTGCAAATGAAGGTCTTTCCTATCGCTAGAGATTGAATCCGGAACCTTATGAATGCAAGGCATGGGCTTTCTTACTGAGCTATAGACTTCCCCCTATGAAACATATAAACTTAGGAAGCTGCTTCATACTGTTAGATGGTTGTAGTCTAACATCGTGGTAAGGGCTACTGCTAAGTGATAGAGCACATGCCTAATATGCCAAAGGTTCCAGGTTTGTTCCCTGGCATCTCTAGATAAGGACTGGGAAAGAGTCCTGACCAAAAACCTGGAGAACTGCTGCCAGTCAGTGTAGACAACTCTGAGCTTGAGGAACCAATGGTTTCAGTATAGGGCAGCTTCCTACGAATGGTCTTATTATCCCTAGACGTGGCACTCTCAGGCAGCAGTCTTCTTGAGATCTGTTTAACTTGGGGATGTTGGAGGAATCTGGTTGGGGGGTGGAGCTCAATGAGCTTTTGTCAGCTCGGCCCTCCAGACTCCATTCCGTCTTCCACCCACTGGCCTGACTCAGTGCGCGAGTCAGGCCAGCTGGCAGAATTTCCATAAATGATTTTGTGTGTGTGTGTGTAAAAAAAATTGTGCGAATTATGGACACAAATTGTGAAAATTTGCATAATTTGCTCAAATTACAGGCACAAATTGTGCAAATTTGCGTAATTTGTGAAAATTACAGCCACAATTTGTTCAAATTATGCAATTTTGTGCAATTTACAGCCTATATTTGTGCAAATTATGTGAATTTGTGCAATTTGCAGCCATAATTTGTAAAAACTATATTTGTGTAATTTAAGGCTCAGACACCCCCCCCCCCCACTGTTAAAAGTCCCTGGAACTTGAGAAACTGTGCGGCTTGGCTTGCAAAAGCAAGTAGAGTTGGGTGCATCACAGAAGTCCGGCGAGTCCCCAAAGGGCCGGATTTCCTAGTAATGGACATCCCTAGTTTAACTGGGATGCAGGGACTGAACTTGGCATCTTCTGCATGTAACCTCCCTCCACTCATCTCAAAAATCAACAGGGTTTTAGAAGCATGCCTTGCAAATGTGTGAAAAATATAATGCGGTTTTGTTAGCACATGCTGATAAAACCCTGTTCCCCCCTTAACTTAGTGAATTGGATGGGGTTAACTGATAGTGGGAGGGCTCACTATTGCAGACAGGCTGACCTACCTATCAAGCTCTGGAACCTGAAATGGTGTCTCTAAGCATGGTCAGAAGCATCATTTCCTGCCAGGCTGAAGGGATTTGTAACTTGCTACGCCTAGAAAAATAAAATAAAATCCTATTCTCCTGGCATGGAAACACTCAAAGGCAGGTTGTGGAGTCAGCTGGGCAGCTAGCCAGTCTGTCGTAGTGGGTCACCCCCCCCACACACACACTGACTACTCCCCTTTGCAAAGGTAAAGCAGGGTTTTTCCAAACCCAATCCAGACTCAAATATCTGCCTTGAAAGACACTGCACCTTCATGAGTGCTTACCCACCTGATTTCTACCCCATTTTCAAATACTTGATCTATCCCTAATGCAATGCGTGTTATACCATTGCGTTTATCTAGAACTAACCTAAAGGAATGCAGGCTGTGCACCACCTCCCTGGACACTATATATGTCTCCAGTGTGCTTGCAGAGCACACCCTAACAGTAAGGAGGCATTGAGACATTTTTTGTATAAATGTCTTTCAGCACTGCAGAGCTTTTACAGGGTCTAGCGCCTAACCACTCACACGTTAAAACTTTTATGAGCGAATGAATATATTTATCATAATGAGTAAATCTCATTATCAGCATTTCCCCTTTTGCCTAAGCAATAAAGAAATGGGTATCATTATATCTGCATATCCAAGAAAAAGGTAAGACGTAAAGCACAGTAGCTGTTGAATTACTTAGTCTGTTTCATCGCCTTAATCCATATTCTCCTTTTCCTTCTGAAAAAATCATTTTGAGAAGGCTTAGCAGAATATAATTTGAACTTCAGATACCCATTCTTTCTTAGACTTTGACAGAAATGGGCAATGACCACTTTTTTTTGTCACACAGTGAATGGATAACATTCCATGGCAGAAGAATGAATATTTAACTGGAGTTGACTGCTGGAGCTTTTGAGAACACCTGCTGCAGGTCGCTAATGGCGTTTATTTCTTGAAAACACTTTGGTGAATATGCTCATCACCAAAGATTGTAGCATTGTGCTACAACAGCAAGGATTCCCTAGCTCTGCAATTCTGAGTGTTCTGAGTGAAAATGCTTCATGTTTATAGTTCTTTGAGAGAATGATGCAACTTGCAGTAGGAATACTGGAGTCTTGTGGAATGGAGTGGGCAAGGATGCAGGAAACTACCTAAGAACCGAGCGATCTTTACAGGCCAAGTTTTCCTTTGGCTACAGTTAGCTCAGGTCAGGATTATTTTGCCAGATCCATAATTAAAATAAGGAGAATACAATTAGAGGGATCTGATACACCCAGTGGTATAGTGGAGCCAGGACTTGCAGGGACAAAGTGCCAGCACTTTTTGAATAGCAAGAATACTGATGTCAGCTGCCATCCCAGGATACCAGAATTCCATGTTCCTTCTGAGCTTACCTGTAATCCTCACAGTAGCTGAAAGGGGGAAAATTAATTTCCCCAGCAAAAGAATATGTAGTTGTGAACTGTCTCTGTTATAATGCAAAGTATTTGGGGGTGGCTTGGTCTTGAATAAGCAATTATGACCCAGTAGCTTTACAAAAGACCTCTACCTGCTGGGGATGATAATTGCTAGAACAGTTTTTGTTGGTATGGTTCAAGACAAAAAGCCTGAACTTCTGGACTTTCTTTGGGGGTGTGGCTATGGGGGCAGGAATGATGAGCACTTCAAAATCTACCAGACACACCTCCCGCTAAATTTCTACACCACACCACACTCGATATAAATATTTGCCATATTATTTGATCTCCTCTCAGATACTAAATCCAGGGTTTATTTTTTTTAAAGAGTAACAGCATCATCTTATGCCTGTTTAATCAGAAGTAAGTTCCATTGTCTTTAATGGGGCTTACTCTTTAGAAGGTGTGTTTAAGATTTCAGCCTTAGGCTGCAATCCTATCTATATTTACCCAGGAGTAGACAGCATTCTATACAGTGGGACTTACTTCTGGGTAAACATGAATAAACATGCTACGCTTCCATCTAAACTTAAATTTTACTTTAATTAAAATAAATACAAATAACCTTTAGATGTGATATTGCAGTCTGAGGACTGTTTCTGACATGATTCCCCTCCTGCCCTACACATGGATATTAAAAAGTGTAAGGACAAAAAACAAACCAACTGTTCACTTAATCAACCTGTCAGTCTCTAATGCAAGTCCAGCCCTGCCTTCAAAGTGTTATGCTGATAGACACAAGCTCCTCTCTCCTCAGAATTCCCAAACAGCAGAGGAGGGCTTCCGTCTGCACAGTGAAGTGAAGGCCTCAAAGAACCCTGGAGCTTATGAGGGCTAATGCAGCATTGTCTGACAGCACAACCTGCTGAAACCAGAACAAGAAGCTGCCTTAAACTAAATCTGGCCATTGTTCCATCTAGCTCATTATTGTCTACGCTGATTGGCAGTGGTTCTCCAGCATTCCAGACAGAGGTCTTTCCTTCAAGAAGCATTGAAAGTAATTTCCATAGATATTCTCAAAATATTATTCTCAAATAACACAGAGCTTTCTTTTTTGTTTCTGGCTCCTCCTTCTTTGGGGGGCTTCCAGATAGAGGACTTCTAGTGCTACTAATTAGAAGGCACTGTGCAGCTATTCAGCCTAGATTTTCTTTGGTAAGAGAAAAGATAGAAGAGATGATGGGAAAGCACAGGAGGGTTCTGAGCTGCCCATAAAACTCCAGGAATGAGGCAAGGCAATGAGACATAAAAGCCTTGTCTGGAAGAACCCCTGGAGATGCAGGGGGTTGAAACTGGGACCTTTTGAATGTGAAGCAGGTGCTTGACCATGACTTTGTAGCCCTTCCTAGCAATGGGAAAGAGGGTGGTATGGCAGAGATCGCAAAAACAGCCTTGTTGATCTGCTCTTAATGGCCAACGTGTTTTTCAGTGAATACTTTCATACCCCAGTAGTTCACTTGTAGAGTCAAAATGCATTTCCACCTTTTCTAAGTGACAGAAAGGGGACTGTATGGGAAATTTTACATACACTAGTTTAAATGTTCTGAGAAATGACCCATCAAAAAGGGAAATTGTTTTAATGCCTCTTCCAGCATGGAAATGTAATTTTCTTTCTAGTTCAAGCGTTTCTTGAACATACAAGCAGAGTTTACAAAAGAGGTTCTGCCATGCAGTCGGCATTCTTTTCATATCCATTTGAGCCTGCAGGTAAGATTATTCATCAGGGATTGCCAACATTCACATGTAACCGTCAACATTTGCCAAACAGTTAGACAATTACTGTTAGGTATATAATCCTACATGATAACTACAGTTAGGAGAACTTTAAGCTAAAGCCTGCACCAAAAATTAATATGCTTACCCCATACACCAGCTCTCCCACCATCCCATTCCAGATTTTTGTGTTTGGATCCCTTGCTCCATATTTTCCATCAGGGACAATAGCAATTTTGTACTTGATGCCAATATGCTTTGCAATTTCTGAAGCCAGGTCTACACAGTATCCTTCATACTTGTCATTCCCTTCAAACAGTTCTCTGTTTTTTTTCCACATAACATATGGGGCTTCCTACAACGAAAGAAGGAGAACTGTAAAAGAGAAACATATAGCATAGCCTGTCCAAAGGGACATGTTGCTTCATCACTTGGGTCATACTGAAAGTTCACATCAAACATTATTGGATAATTATTATAATATGCAAAGAGATCCACAAGAAACCAAAAGCAGTATGTATATGATTTACAATATAAAACCAACCATAGATGCTGTACAGTTATTCAGTTGAAATTCTATCCTGTTTATGTAATAAGAATGACACAATAAAG
The DNA here is from genome assembly GCF_057233095.1 of Heloderma suspectum. Classification (NCBI taxonomy): domain Eukaryota; kingdom Metazoa; phylum Chordata; class Lepidosauria; order Squamata; family Helodermatidae; genus Heloderma; species Heloderma suspectum. The sequence goes on along the minus strand of NC_139460.1, from coordinate 28,813,265 downwards.
GGACCACATTACTTTTAAGTATGACTGTCAACTAATGTCTTCTTGACTAATCTGAGTAACTGATAACTTTTCTTTAAATAATTTCGCATTTTGCCAAAACCTGAATATAGATGCCTTTTCGGGATACTGAATGAAGGGTCAGGTATCTTATAATTTAATAAACAAAACCTAGCCCTCACCGTTAGAAGGGAAAGGTTTATCCCATATTTTAAGTTTCATTGCCTATTACATTAACTTAACACAACACAAAGAGAACTAAAAAAAAAAGCAAGCGTAAGTGAAATACAAGGAAAAAATGCATCTAGAGATTGGAATTGTATCTGTCTGGAGAGTCGAATTGTATTTTTTGCCCTCACCAATTTTGCTACATAGAGTAACTAGCTGTTTTCAGTCTTCCAAAGAAACAAGGAAAACCATCAGAATACTTTCCCCCCAACCATTCAAGTTTCCCTCCTCAAGCTCTCTTTCCCCCTTACTATAATTTCACTGAAATTTCCACTATGTTTCTGAGATAATGTCTCCTTCCCCACATGTTTCCAGTGGGCAATTCCCAAATGGTTTCTTAAGTAATACCCAAAGACCATGCAAAGGCAACACGGTACATGCAAATAACAGTTTTTGAATGCAATACGAACATATCTGAAGCTGTCTTATTTGTCGGTCAGACCATTGGTCCATCTAGCCCAGTATTGTCTACCCTTAGTGGCAGTAGCTCTCCAAGTCCTCATGTCGTGCTGTTAGAGATCTTTTTAATTGGAGATGTTGTTGACTGAATTTGGGACCTTCTACATGCAAAGACTGTGGAGCTTCTCTACACACCCCAAGCTGACACGGAAAGGTCAGTGTAAACATTTAGGGCAAATACAGAAATGTTTCACAGGGAAGTACTACAAAATGTTCATCATTTCACTTTTGGCATCATATCAATGTCTGATTTATGGAAATACATTATGCAGCTGTATTCCCAAATGACCTGACATTTCAATTAAAATAGTTTAGATTTAGAATTTAATAAAAAGGATTATTTGACAATGCCACATCTCTTCATCTGATGATCAAGCCAAGGCACAGAGGTTGTTGTCATTAAAGTCACCATTTGCCAATAGTTACCTCATAATGGTACCTCAGTCACAGCTCAGTTTTTCTCATCTACTCTCATTTCGGTTGAACTGTGGCAACAGTTGGCAAATGTTGCGTCTTCAAAGGATAACCATAGTAGCCCTCTGCTCCACTCACTTTACAGCTTTTGCGTCATGTCTAAATAGATTATGTAATAATACACAGACAAAATGTCAATCAGTCAGATATTTACTGGAGCTACGATGTAGGAACTACTTGGAAAGCAAGAGAATTTTTAAAATGTCTTTAATACATAGTAATGATAAATGGGACCCCCAGGTCAGTAATGGCATCTGGAATACGTAACCCAGCTAATAGTCACATTTTGGAGCACAAGACCATCAGTGATAGTGGTTTTCATATGTTCATGTGAATCCAGGGGTTCCTTTGAAGCTTATTAGGGGATCCTCAATTAAAAGATCAATAATAGCCTCCTGCTTGAAAGGCATCTTGATCCACCCTTACTGATTTTCTTCTGCAATGTGCTGATGAACCGGAGTGTTTGGTGTGTTCTACAGCACATTCTCAGTTCACACGGGTAATGATGAAATCCCATGGGAATGGCCTCATGAACTGATTCTGTGCCCTAGAACATGCTTCAGAAATCCTCTGCAACACGCAGGAGTTCCTTGTCAGCCAAACCAATGCTGAAAGTGCTCCCTGAAGGTAGACAGTTTCAGGACCACTGACCTAGATGAACAGCCAACACATCAATATGGTGAGGAGTTTACCTAAACAGGAACACTTATGTTTTTGTGGAGTCAAACTCATATGGATCCACATGGTTGTCACACAATACCCATGATTATTCAGACCTGGATATCTGATGTTCACAGAAAAGGACCATCCTTGTGAATGCTGAATTCAAAACTTGCTTCATGTTCCATTTGCTCAGCTTCTACCATCTGAAAGAACGGCATTGCTCTGCAGCATGAGCAAAAGCGATCCCCCATCTGCAACCTGACATGGTACAGTCCATTCTGATGTCTCAAATTTTCTGCCACCTCATTCTCCTGCATGTGTATAAAAAGGTAAAGTTGTCCCCAACCAGTCGTGTCTGACTCTAGGGTGCGGTGCTCATCCCTGTTTCTAAGCCGAAGAGCCAGCGCTATCCGAAGACGCTTCCGTGGTCATGTGGCCGGCATGACTGAACACCGAGGTGCATGGAACGCTGTTACCTTTCCCGCCGAGGCGGTACCTATTTATCTACTTGCAATTTCTTGCTTTCGAACTGCTAGGTTGGCAGGAGCTGGGACTGAAGACGGGAGCTCACTCCATCACGCGGCACTCGGATCTCGAACTGCTGACCTTCCAGTCTGCAGACTTTATTGATGGCATTTTGAGATCTCCTTCTGAGACCTTTGTGACTGTCACTACTTGCCAATAACACTAGGCTGAATGATCAAACGTTTAAAAAGTGCCAGAACAGACGAACCTTTTAGTAAACGATCCCCTTTGTGATGAATTATATTAGATCACCCTATTTCTCATGTGGGCCAAATTACAGTTGTGGGATCTCCTCAAGAGTTGTAATATCTGAAATGTTTGTAGAAATCCAGCACTGAGATAATATAATGGTGTCTACGATATATAGTCTTTACACCCAGGGAGCCTAGAGACAGGCTTGAGAGAGGTTTAACTTCCTATGGTGTATATGTATGTAGTTCTTTTGATCCACTGCTACGTCTAGTTGAACAGGTTTTGAAACAATACAATCCCCTGTAAAACCTGTTAAACAGAGGCAAAGGCAGGATGAATGTACACACCACAAACCAGGAAGCAACACTACATTGTGTGCTTTCATAGTCATCACTAGTTGAAAAAGCTAGTGTCAAGAGCTCCCTAGCGGCCTCTTTCAGTACACTCCAATAGCCAACTCAAGACACAGACGAAAGGATTCTTTTTAAGGCTTTAATCCTTTTACAACTTAATGGCTCTTTCAGATGCTAATCACCAGCGACTAAGCAATGAACAGCAGAGTAGCCTATGCTCCAGGTAGGCAGTTGGTCCCCGTTTGAAGGAGAATCACTTGAAGACCCTGAACTTATGGGCTAGGGAGAGATCCTCCCTCTTTCCCTTGGGTCCACAGGAGGTGGCCGTTGCTTTTGCGCCAAATGGGCGCTACACCTCCTTCCCATGCCCTCCATCGCTCATCACTCCCTGCATCTGCGTCAAGCGTTTAGCAAGCCCCCCTCCAGCGCTCTCTCACTGCCTGGGTCACTATCTATCTCAGGAATGCTGGAAGCAGGAATCTCTGCCAGCTGCTGTGCCTGTGAGGGATGAGCTGGCTCCTCTCCCACGGATTGCTGATCCTCCTCAGAATCAGAACTGCTCTGGGGTTCTATTGGCTCAGTTTCCACCCTGACATCTAGATTGTTTGTGTGATTAATACACATTTCATTACAGCCCAATTTGACTTTATTGCTTCTACATGATGACTACAAAAGTTAACATGCATTGGGAAGACATCCACCCACCATTGGGTCTGACATGGTTCTAATTACAGTAAGATTGGAACACTCTGGAGCAGGTTTCTGTAATATAATCCCACAGAAAATCCACATTTCAAATTGTCAGTGACAAAGTACTGGACATAGATAGTCAAAATGGTACAAGAATTACTTACAGAGATCAGATATCTATAACAACGGTTAACATTTAAAACACAGTTTGGTGTTTGAAACAATAGATTGATCAGCATAGAGAAATTGTTCACAACCTTGGTAGTATACAGCTCGTAATTAGAAACTAGGGAATGTTATAAAAATGGTCAGATCAAAAAATAATTGGACACATTTGTCTTCTATGCTTAAGTTATAATGAGAAAATTAATTTTGCACTTCCTAGAGAAGTGCAAAACACAAGTTACAGTATGGGGAAAAAACATTTGTCAATTTGTTTAAAGGTCATCTTTGCAAATACACCCATCAGGTTATTAGCCTACAAACATTTTAAATTGCTGGCTTGTCCATGAAAGTCTATGTTAGTCATTTGTAGCTTGAAAGAAATCAAAAGTGCAACCTTAGTAAAGGTTTGGTGAGTGGCGTCTTACAATACTGGTGTGGCTATCTAGATCTTTTCCACACATATTATAATGAAACATTCCATGGAATTCATTGGTAAGGCAACATATGTCACTGCACCTAAATGTTCATCACATTTTATTATTTATTAAATTTATTAATCACCCATCTGGCTGGTCACCCAGCCACTCTATCTCTGGCAAATGTGGAAGAACCAGGTTCTCCCCTGCTTGCCTACTAAGTGCCCCAACTCTGAAACCAATCATAGACCCTGCAGCTGAATTTGTTACAATTAATCCTCCTTATTAGCATATTTATCTGAGCATCTGCCATAGACCCCCACCTGGCCTTGACATTTCAAATGTGCCTGCTGGACCTACCAGCTTTCTGACATTACTTAATAGATTGGCCTCCTCTGCCTTCACCTTCCCCAATTTGCAAAGCCCAGTTCTTACAGGGGCTCACTAACACATACACACTCTCTCTTTCTTAGGTTCGAAGAGAAGATTTTGCTATGACCTATGATCAGTGTAGGTCAATGGCAGCTCTGACAAGTTCGCATGGTTAAAAACAGTGGCATATTTTCACTGGGTGAATAAAGCAAAGTTGTTTGCTTTGGGGATATCATCAGATCAGCTTTTCAATGATCTTTGACGTATTTTCTTTTGCCAACAATCCAAGAGTGGGAAAAACAAATCCACACAGTATTTCTGTCCAATGCAAGCAAGTATTTCTGGGCCAAGGGGGAAGGAAGCATGATCACCCTCCAAGACCTAGGTCTAACAGATGTGAGGCACAATTCAACACACAGTATGGTGGTGGGGAGAGGGAGGAAGGAAAGGGCATGACTGCAACATTTGGTCCATTACTATCAGTCAGATAAACTATTTAAATATATTTTGGTCTATTAAAAAGGTGGCTCTAATTTTATTTATTTATTTATTTATTTATCTAAAATATGTGTATCCCGCCCTATATTATTAAGATCTCAGGTGGCATACAGATAATTTAAACAGTATAAGACAATAAATAGTTTAAACAGCTAAAAACATATAAAACCATTAAATGAGCTAATACCGATTAAAATCTAAAACAATAAAACAGTTAAAACAGTGTGCTACTTTAGGGAATGCATTTAGCCCTCAAAGGCTTTGGTAAAAAAGCCATGTTTTTACTTGGCGCCAAAATGAAACCAATGTATGATCCAATCAGGCCTCCAAGGGGAGGGCATTATACAACCGGGGTGCCACAGCAGAGAAGGCCCTCTCCCACGTCCCACCATAGTGTATGTCTCGCAGTGGTGGGATGCAGAGGAGGGTCCCTCCAACAGATTTCAGTCCTCAGGCAGGCATATATAGGGAGAGGTGCTCGCACAAATATCGAGGTCCTTTAAATGTAGGGATGGCGGAGAATTCTGCCACAGATCTCAGTGAGGCCGAATGCCAGTGCATTCAGTCCCCCGAAATCCGTGGCGGAACGAAGCCCCCCCGCCCCACCACCCCGTGAAAGGCGCATGAAATGGAGCATCTACCTGGTGCTGTTCGCGCTGCTTTGCGAAAGGCGGCCGCATTTGCGGCCGCCATTTGCATCACAATTTTTCCTGTGATAGGCTTTGTAAATACTTACGTAGCCTATCACGGCAAAAAAAGGGAACGCAAATGGCGGCCGCTGTAGCTGCTGCCATTTGCGTTCCCTTTTTTTTGTCGTGGTAGGCTACGTAAATATTTACGTAGCCTATCACGGTGAAAAAAAGAGATGCAAATGGCGGCGGCTATGGCGGCCGCCATTTGCATCCCTGCGCAGCCCAGCAGCAGCCGGATGTCACTGTGGGCGGCCCTGGCTGGCGGCGTCGCTGCAGAGCAGAGCCGGCCAGCGAGGATTTCAGGGGGAGGGACGGAGCGCCTCCCCCCCACCACGGATGTCACGAAATGAAACAGGTAAGTTGTTTTGTACATCCCTATTTAAATGTCATCACCAGAACCTTGAATTCTGACAGGAAGCATATTGGCAGCCAGTGCCATTCCTTTAAAACTGGTGTTATACGATCTTTACGAGTTCTTTTGATCCACTGCTAGTTGAACAGAACTAGAGTTGAACTCTAGTTGAACAGGATTTGAAACATTACAAAACCCTGTAAAACAGAGGCAAAGGCAGGATGAATGTTTTCATACATAATAGGGAATACTTTTTCTAAGGTGGCTGTGGCTTCTGCAACATAATCACACAACACCAGAGGGTGGCAGGAACCATCTAAGAAGTGGCCATTCCCTCTTGTAGAAGAACAATTGCCTTTTCTAAGATGATGCCTGCTGGCACCACTGGGGGGGGGGTAAGTACTTGTATTACTAGGTTGACTCTCATAGCCATGCTGGCTGGGAATGATAGCAGTTGCAGTCCAACAGATCTGGAGGGCACCAGCTTGGGGTAGGCTGCTTGAGGGTCTTCCAGGCCACACCTACAAAAGGCCTGAAGTGCCCTCACCTCAACTGAGCTCTTGTTCACCATCCTCCTCAGCTGATGTCCTTGATGCTTTTTGGCCATGAGCTCTCCCCACATCCATAAGAACAGAGCCCTGCTGGATCAGGCCAAGGGTCCATCTAGTCCAACATTCTGTTCATACAGAGGCCAACCAGCTGTCGACCGGGAACCCACAAGCAAGACATGAGTGCAAGAGCACCATCCCACTCAAATTTCCCAGCAACTGGTGTACATAGACATACTGCTTCTGATACTGGAAGTAGTATCAGAGCATTCAGGGAGTACCCGGCATTCAAGAGAGCGGTGGAGAGCAAGGGAATTCGGTCAGCAGGGAAGAGCACTTGTGGCACTCAGAGAGGATGGGCAGCTATTATTATTATTATTATTATTATTATTATTATTCACAAAGAACCTTGGGCTCTGCAGACAAGAACTAATCTGTTGTTCGAAATCCTGGTTGCAATGGCAGCTAAATGCTGCAGCATTGTGTTTCTGCTATTTTAAAGATAGTTATAGCTTCTTAAATGTTCCAAAAGCAAAACAGAAATGATTGATCCAACAAAAGTTAAGCACTCCGAAGTCCACTGAATTAATTTCAGTGGTAAAGACTTAAGCAAATGCTTCATCTTCCCATTTAAATCAGCAGGACATAAACTTGCTTAACTTTGGCAGGATTGTGGCCAAAGTACACATCTTTCTTCAGAGCCATTGTTTTTATTCATATGCAAATTTAACTGATCAATCACTCAATTCAAATGCATATAGTTAAGCACAATCATATTTATTAAGAAGTAAATCTATGGGATATACTCCCTCGTAAGTGTGCACAGCCTTACTGTGCAATCCTAGCCATGTCTCATCAGATGTAAGCCCTATTGTGTTCAGTGTTACTTCCAGGTACATACAGTATGTTTAGGATAAAGCAACTGATATTTCTTTAATTGGATGCCATCTCTAAAACACTGTCCTAGCACAGGAGTAGGAAAACCCGTACCCTCCAAATGTTTTGGACAACAACACCAATAGTCCCTGATCACTGGCCATGCTGGTTGAGGCTGTTGGGGGTTGTAGTCCAAAACATCTTGACGGCACCAGAATGCCTGCCCTGATACTTACTGCCAGATCATCTGGGAACAGGGAAATTCATATGATAACATTGCAACATGGGTTGTTCCTGTATGTTCTTAATTTGTTCCTGTATGTTAAATGGGAGATGGAAAGAACTCAGAATAAAGATGCCAGTTTAGACAGCAACCCTGTGTTGACCACAATATGCACTTCCAGAAGGGATTTGTTTATATTAACTCTGTGGTACTGTGATCTATTAGGAAACCTTTTTGGAGATATCAGGGGATGTGTTTGGGGCCCAGAATTATACAAGTTGTGTACTTAATCATTACTAGAACTCTACACAGTTCAAAAGTACAGTGCACTTCTATGCTGTTTGAGAATATTTTTACAAATATTCATATTTGTAAAAATACAAAAAATATCCATATTTTTACACCCACCCCTTAGACTTTATTATTTAAGAACACAGCAGTGATCTAGTTCTCTACATCATTAAAATAAGGATTTTTATATTACACAAATGTTAACTAAAGTGTTATCTCCAAGCTCTCAGTTTTTATCTCAGCTTTTTTTTTAAAGAAGAGTAATTTCATATTTCCACATGAAGTTAAAAAGAAAAAAAACTAATCACATTTACTGTACAACCAGCGAATGTATTGTTTTGTAAAAGAAGAAAATGTGAAACGTGCTAAAAATAAATATAGTATAAATAATTTTGTTATATCCTTTGTCTGTCTATGATTGAAATAGCATTACAGCAAATGAAGCACAGGAACATACAAAACAAGAGGACAACAAGCTAATTGCCAAGTGCTTTATTAAAGCATGCCATGCAGGAAAGACTTACTAATAGATAAATACCTGTCTTCCACAGACTGAAAAGCTGAGTGTTACTGATCACAGGAACTATTCAGTTAAATGTAGAAATTGACCTAATCAGCTCAAACCTTAGTTTTCGTTGGCACTGAATTAACTTTCCTTTACTATGAAGAGGTCAGTAATGGAGCATACATCACTCAATTCAGCATTTTTTATCTGGGGATTTTACAAGAAAAAGCACATTCACAAGGTTCTGCAGATATACTGCAGCTGATCATATGGATCAGTATGTTCAACTGGCTGAAGAGACTGACAATGCTGTTGTTGTAAACCAAAACTGGCCACTGTTTGCTTTCAAAATGGAGTGCTGCTGTCACAGGAAAGTACTGAATTTACAAGTTCAAAGGGAAATGTGTATGATTAACTGGGTCTTGAACACTGCCACATCTATTAATCACAACTTAACTATGATACAGTGAACACTTCTTATTCCAAATGCTTTGATGGGAGCAGATTCTGCTGCATTTGCAATCTGGGCCAGAAACCAGGATTCAAGTAGGGATGTCAGAGAAATCCATTTGGGGGGTGGCATTTAACATGTTTTCCCAGGCTCAGCCCCCTGGACTTTGTTTCAGTCCCTACTGTGATGCCTGACTCAATCTGCAGTGAGTCGGGCCAGTTCATGGGTTTTCTGGGAATGTTGCACATTTTGGGGGGAAAGGTTCTGCAATTTGCACAAATTATGGCCAAATTTGCACAAATTATGGCCAAATTTGCACAAATTACAGCTGAGTTTGCATAATTCATGCAAATTTGGCTGTAATTTGCACACATTTGGCCATAATTTGCACAAATTGGTCAGAAATGTGTGCAAATTGCAGAACCTTCCCCCCAAATTCCCAGACTTTGGGAAACAGTCCGCAGCAAGTCATACATTCTGTGGAACTCTGTCGAGGCAAAAAAGAACTGGATTTCCCAGCAACTGATATCCCTAGATTCAAGCTGTGATGGAATGGTTTATGGACTAAAAAGACAGGCAAGACAAGGATGAGTGTGGTCCAGAGATGTGTCTAGGTTATGTTAGCCTCATATCCTGCAGAGTCTCCAGTGTGTGGAATCAATTAACATCAATGCTGCTCTGCATGGGAAGCCTCTGCGATTGTGAAGTGAGGCCAACAGTGGCCTAGTGATCTCTCCAGGTTGTACAAGACTTCACTTAATATGGCAAATACATATCCAGTGTAGCAAGGATGCAATGATTACACCAATCCATTGCTTTACCAGAGGCATCAGGACATGCAGAAAGACCAGGCAGCACTAGGCATCTGTGCACATATCCTGAGTAAACAGCAGAATCTATTCTGGATTGCACAATCCCCTCTGCAGGTTCGGTGGAATGGACTGAGTCCATTCCTTGCTCCACCAAAGCCTTTTAGACTGGAACCTGCACTTTGTTCTCTAAAGAGGAAGATTCGCATGGCTCACCTTGTCCTCGCAAGGTGATTTATTTATTATGTTGTCAGCAAATGGGTAGCTATATTCACATTCCTGAATCCGGGATTTCACAGCAAGCATATTGTAGGTTTTCTGACAACCAATCCATATGTTAGAGCAAGACACATCTGCCGCTGACCTACTTCTCCCAGTAACATAGTTCTCTATGCGTATGTGTAATGTAAAATCATCACATTACCAATTCCCCAGCCCTCACAACCAATCAAGTGTAGCAGAGATGCAGAAATACTACTGTGATGACATCATGTGTGTTTTTTCATTAGACATTACTGTGTGAGGGGATGAAAGTTAACAGCATCCATTTGCCTCCAAGTAATGTATGTGGGGGCCATGTAGCTAAACAAGCAGTGGAATGTTTCAAAAGATGCTGTGATGTTCTCTCTCCTGGGTAACTGGGGAAAAAAAACCCTCCACAAGTGGGTTTCATATAACAGAAAAGTGGTTATATGAATCCACATCAAGAAGTGGTTGGTATAAAGCACTAGTCTGATTCATTATATTCATTTATTTCATTTCCATACCACCCAGTAGCCAAAGATCCCTGGGCATTTCACAAAAATTAAAACCCAAAATACAGCACAATAATAAAAAAAAAAAAACTAGTCTGATGGCCTGTCCTTATGAACTACTATGCAGTAGGTTCTAGGCACCCAGTCTCACTTCAGTTCACAAGTGATACTCATTACAACTAGCAATCCTTTTTAGGCTTATCACCTCCTACCTTGGCCTTTGCTATTGAATAATTGCATAAACGAAGGGCCAATGATTCAGAATTTTTAGTCATGCGGAGATGGATTATACTAACGTAATATTAATATTGGCATCGTAGGTAATACTTGATAAAATAGGATATGAGCCATGTCTCATGAGACATAAGAAATGGATCTAACAATATTGGCTGGGGCTAGCAAAAGCTCATGCCGAACAAAGTACTTGGTCTCAAAGATGCCACAGCACTTCCCACCAACTTGATTTGATGAACAGGAAGCCAGTTCATATGGCCATTTGTGTTGCTTATTTAAACCACAATGGCTTATTTAAATCTCAACTCATGCAGGGAGCAATTTCCATAACCACCTCCTGGGCACAGCTTGTTGCATTCTCCAAACCCAGGTGGCATGGCCCGTTGGAGGGGGAAACAGCTCTCCAATAACTGACAGCAGCCCAATGGTTATTGGAGGGTTATTTCCCCCTCCAACAAGCCATCCCGCCCAAGTCTGGATGACACAACAAGTGGTGCCCAGGCAATGATTATGGAAATTGCATCTTATACATGCTGAGATTTTAATAAGCCACAGTGGGTTATTTTGATTGTGTGAACTGGCCCACTGATAGCCTTATCCACCTGCAGGGCCTTCAGACTGGCCTAAGCTGAAAGCATCATTGTTCCATGTTCGGACCTAAAAGTCTCAGGCTTTACTGAGCTAAGACATTGATTCTGAGAATTGGGCCCTTACTGCTGCCACTTTTCATGTTACTTACAGTAAGCAGGAGAGGGTGATGGCCATGAGGGTTCCATCTGTCACATAAAGGCTGCAGCAGGTCTGGCATCTGGGGACACTGAGAACTGCATAACACAAAGGCCTGATCCAACTTTGGATTAACTTTGCAGACACCTAGCAGAGATCTGGGGAATTAACCTGTTTACTCCAGATAACTTCTGGAGCAAAGTGTGGAGAATACACCAACCAGTAGATTTATATGGAACTACAGACAAGCCAAAGTTTAGGGGTAGTATTTGCAGTTTTAAAAATGAAAATGAATGTCTGGAAAGACCAGGTCTTCACCTGGACTGCAGCACTCTCAGAATAAAACCCCTTACCATTCCTATCTGTCTACATCTGCTTTCATGAGGTTTGAAACTCCCGCCTTAGATGGCATCAATTTCCTACAGTCTCACTGTCCTGCTTCATGTTTACTGAACATACGTTGGAATGCTTTCTATTAGTATATTTAGGAAATGGCTACCAAACTTTGTACAGTAAAAGCATCTCGCTGTATCAAATGCATAAGATATAAGCAGAGTTCACTGTATGGTCCAGGATACATTTAAACTGTTGCTCTCAGTTCATGTGCATGCTATACACTGAACTTAAATCATTTAAGCATTATCACATAGCACCCTAAATCTAGGTTTGGTGTAGAGGGGAGCGGAATCACTTGGGAACATTGGGGGGCCCCTTCTCCAGTGTGCTGAAAGCCTCTGGGTATGAGAGATGGTTTAACATTGCCTGGTGATGTCCTGGGCTGTGCAACACTCATCTTCCATGCTATCTCTGCCATGGGCTGGATCAAAAGGTTCCTTTCCTCCGACAGAAGGAGTCTTCTTTTAATGGAAGGAGACCTTGTGTTGAAAGAAAACACCTTCCACTAGAGAAAGCTCCTTTGGTTCACGGAAGAGAATCTTTAGATCCAACTCTGTGTATTCAGAACCCACTAGAAAGCAGCAAGTCCTAGGTCCCTCCTGGAAATGTCTGTGCTCTAACCAGAGCTTGTGGTTCTGGCCTGGATTATATGTGGGGATGAACTCTGCGCCATCCCTCATTTTGTGTATCACAATGGAAAACAGTTTAGACATGTTGCAAGCACCACTCCACCTGAATGGCTTAAAACAAGGTGAGAACCACAGCAGAAGTCAATTTCACCTGCACCCCGGAGTTTACTACATTGGCCCTGTAACAACAGAAGGGGGAGAAATGAAAATTCATTCAGCTTCCCCACCCCCTTCTATAGTTTTGTTTAATTCTTAAATGGCATGCTGGAGGAACCCTTAGCATGCTACGTAAAATTTATTCAGATCCTTGGTTTGGAAAATGAAACTACAGTCCTAGGACTGGCTGATTTCTTTTGCAGAGATAACATTTATTATGCACATCAAAAGGCTTCACTGCAAATGAGACAGACCTTTAAACAGTATCCCACCTCTTCCCCCACCCCACTTTTTTTTTTTTTTTTTTGCAAGCACCACTTAGTTGCTCCTAAACCTGGAAGTATTTTACAATCATTTACACTGTACATGTGAAAGCCTCAATTTAAAGATTGGTGTTAGAGGAAAAATTCAACTGACAGAGCCTTGAAATCCCCATCATTTTCTTCACAGCTTGGCCAAGTTGAAGATGGAATGCCATCAGTTTTAGGCATTTCAGAATAGTCACAGAGCTTTTTTTTTTCTTGATGGTTCAGTGCCTGGTCATCCAGTCAGAGGATCAGAAATCCATATGGAAAAATATAGCTCAAATGCTACTATACTGGAGATTAATGCTTGAGCCTTAGTTAGGAATGTTCGCAGCAGCGGGGGACTCTTTTCTTCCTTGATCAATTTCTTAAAATAGGATTCTTCATCAGAGGCTGAAAAGAGGAGGACTGTACTGAAGTATGATTTTTCCATTACTGTGTCTTTTTTTTTTTTTCAAAGGAAAAAGATACATTTTTTTATAAGTCCCATGCAAAAAAGAATTATGCAATTAGGTTAGGCTTATATTCTGTACTGAATGTTAGTCCTTTCCATCCTAGAATGATAATCCTTAACAGGTGATTTGTCAGAATGCCATGAATGAGTCACCATACTAAATTATACAAACAGTGAAGTAGCTAATTTTGCGTAAAAATCCAGTCCCACACTTTACACCTTGACTTATTTTTGACATCAGTTTATTGATTTGAACATCAATTTGAAAATCAAAGTTTAAAAACAAAATCTGGTTAAGGAACACCATGTAAAGTACTCCATGTTGCTTAGAACAAACCTCATCTGAAATAGTTGGGGAAGAAAAACCCAAATCTTGTCTAATGAGATATGTGAAAAGGGCAGTGAACCAAGTTGATCTTTTTAAAAACTAGTCAGGTAAAGGTCATCCTTTGCCAGTCTGCTTTGATTTAAAGGGCACTACTGACTTCAGAAGAAAAGAGAACATGTTAGCTACTCTCTTCAAGAGGTACAGCCTCCTTTGAAAGAAGCAGTTCCAAGCTCTATAGGTACTCCACCCCCCTTTTTAAACTACTGATAGTTGTTAATTAATTTTGCTGATTTCCTTGGAACTCTCTGAAATGGAGTATTTGTTATATTCTAATACTATTAATAATAAACATGGTGGCTATGATCAAGCCAAAGTTAAGCACCTTTAAAAATCTTATTGAGTATAAAGGGAGAATCAAGCATACACATTATTCTATGCATTGAAAGTACTTAACTTTAGCTGGATTGTGGCTACTTTGTTTTGTTCAGTGATGTATTGACATTGGAAAATAATAGAAAATGCGGTTCTAAGAAATGGCTTTGTGTAAGAAGACATGCTAACTAGAATATATGTGTTTGTATTTTGTACCCATATAGAGAAACAATAACTTGCTCTCAATTGAGTTGGCTAGTTGGATGTACTGAAGTTATTTGCTGTTAAGAGCCAGGAAGCCTGCATTTCTTGCAAATTACGATGTGTAATAAATGCCCATCAGGTTCTTAAACTGGATACATATACTCTATTGTTGTTGTTGTTTTTAACAGAAAGCATGGGAAATAGCTGACAGCATTTTTTCTCCTTTCAAAACTTTCCATTTTTGTATGTAGTATATTGTATGTCAGAGAGCCTAACTGAATATCTGAATACAATTAGAATTTTTAAAGTAAATCTGAAAAGGTACCCTGACTTGATTTGTGGAAAGGGTTTTTATATAGATCAGAAACAGTTAAAATAATTAAAGTCTTTCATCCTTCACTCCCCTGTCAATATCAGAATGGGCAACTTACTTTAGTGAGGAATCAGACAAACCTTAGGCTTACAGGCTTGCAAATGCTAGAAAAATACACTTACCATAATTGTAGTTACAATTACTGTTCTGTTCTCAAGAGCTGATGTGTCATTTCCCATTGTCGGCTCATGCTGAATCAAAACTAATTTATCCATGTCATTCCAGTAACCAATCTGGAACAAACAAATGCAAAAATTAAGTCTGTTTTATGTTATTGAGAAGCTCATCCATGATGGCTTGTACATGTGTAGTTTATATTTCTGTTGGCATCACCCTAGCACATTGTTAAATATGCCTTTTGTTCTGGGAAAGATGAGCAAGGAACTTGCGGCAGTGAGGTGCAAAAGGATTCTGAGGGTATACCCACCTTTACTGTAATTGAATTTCATAACTAGGCATCCTCTACCCTAATTGAATTCAGAGGAGTTGCCCTTTTGCAGCATGCAAAGTATGGGAACTCTGGATAAATGGAAATGGCTTATTGTAAGCCTTACATAGGCTTACTGGCTCTGATCCTGGAGGTAGCAAGGTGCCATCTTAATCAGGCAACACATGAGGGTACCTTTAAACTGGTCAATCTAAAGCCTTGATGTGAATAATGGTCCAATCCTGAAGTGTTCTCACCATAAGATAGATGTTCAAGTTTGTATACCCCTCATGGTACCCTATCTTCTAGCAACATCTATCCAATTGTCTCTCAGACACATGATGTCAGGGTGGAAACTGAGCCCATAGAGCCCCAGAGCAGTTCTGAGTCTGAGGAAGAACAGCAATCCGTGGGAGAGGAGCTCGCTCATCAATCACAGCACAGCAGCTGGCAGAGATTCCTCCTGCCAGCATTCCTGAGAGAGATAGTGACCCTGGCAGTGAGAGGGCGCTGAAGGGGGACTTGCTGGATGCTCGGCACAGATGCAGGGAGCAGTGACAGATGGAGGGCGCCGAAAGGAGGCGCTCTGCTCGTTTGGCGCTCAAACAACGGTCGCGTCCCAAGGACCCAAGGGAAAGAGGGAGGATCTCTCCATAGCCCATAAGTTCAGAGTCTTCCCGCGCTTCTCCTTCAAACGGGGACCAACTGCCTTACCTGGAGCTTAGGCTACTCTGCTGTCTAACCCAGTGCAGTTCCTTGCTTAGTTGCTAGTGATTAGTATCTGTAAGAGTCATTAAGTAATAAAGGAATAAAGCCTTGGAAAGAATCCTCGTCGTCTGTGTCCTGAGTTGGCTATTGGAGGGGACTGTAAGAGGCAGCTAGGGTGCTCCTGACATATAGCTTTTTAAATGCTTACTCAGCCTTAACTCAATAAATAAGCTAGGAGTCTAAAGGAAGACATCTGTTCTAGGAGCCAATCTAGTGAACCTTTCACCTTATCTTGAGCATGTGCAGAGAAGTTGCCCTGGTGTAATTTTGGCCAAACCTATAACTGCCCTTTAGATAAACTCTTCAGTGTTTGATTGTGGGATTCAGTGTGGACATTCTGCTGCATGGCTCCAAAACCTGCTTGGGATTCACCTGGCTTACTGATAATTCCTCATGGTCCATCCCTAGCACACGCACCCTGTCCCTCTATTTCTCTGGTGCCTGACCCACATTTTCAGAGCCATAATTTTTCTTTTTTGCTTGCTGGGCACTTCACTCCCTGTGCCCAGCTTGCTCCTATTTCAATGGTGCCACTGAATCACACTGTGGGCTCAACTATCTGCCCAGGACACCCATGAGACCTCTACAATGAGTATGCAGCTGCAATACTGGGGCTGCTGATCTTTTACAGGCCACTTGGAATTCCAGGGAGCCACGCCTTACAGTGGGAGAGAGAGTGGTGTGAATTCTTGACTTAAGCATAGTGGTTTATTCTTCCTCTAGCCAAGCTAAGAGCCAAGAGCATTGCGTTAGAGCTTCCCCCTCCTCACCTCCACTCCCCTAAGCTTCCTTCCCTCTCTCTGTGTTTGTAATTTTCTTTGGGCATTTTCATAGCCCTCCATTCCAAATTCTATTTTATCGGCACTGTGCAGGCTCAGGTGTTTCTAATAACATCTCAGCTTGCTGTCAGCCCTGCATCGTTGGCTTTTAACCCATCTTTGAGTATGTCAGCCTCTGTCTGAGGGGTCTGTGGCACACACTGTAGTCCTCATTCCTATTTAGACCAAGAGCTGGAATTGATATCCAGAGGCTAGTGGAACCCAGGGTAGCCTGTGCACACCAAGTAACCATGAAAAACCAGGAAGCAAAGTCATTTGCATTCTTTTTCCTCTGAAACAAGGTAAATATATCTATGCTGACTTAATGTCTTCCTCTTTCTCTGAGCCTGCTCTAAATCTGCCCATTCTGCCTTCATGTGACCCACCCTCTGCGATGGAAACTCAAGGGTCTTTTCACTGTGCTTAGGCCCCCAAAGCTAGGGATGTCTGTCATTTGAAAATCTGTCCCTTTTTGGGCCCAATGGATCCCAGCCGCCTGCCCGGCTTGTCTTGCATTCGTGAGCTGAGCCGTGGGTTTTCCTGAAATCCGGAAGCCTTTTGCAGTTATTTTTCCTCGTCAATAGAAATTTGCACAAATTGTGGCTGCAATTTGAGTAATTTGCACAAATTAGGGCTGTAATTTGCACAAATTATGGCCGGAGTTTGCATAACTTGGGCTAATTATGGCTGCAATTTGCACAAATCACCCAATTTACGGCTGGAATTTACACAAATTAAGAAAATTACAGCCAGAATTTGCACAAACTATGCAAATTTAGGCTGCATTCTTGATGATCATTGACGAGAAAAAAACAGACAAATGGAAAGTACACAAGCTGGCCTGACTAGATGCAGATAGAGCTGGGCCAGCTGGCAGTGAAGCAACCCCAAGTCCAGAGAGCTGACTGCTGAAAGCTCAGCGAACTCCACCCCCTGGATGGATTCCTCCAACACCCCTACCTAAAGCCCACCTTATCATTTCCCTAGCACTGTCTTCTCTCCTTGCATAGTGAACCGTAACTCCACACCTCTGTCATTTCTTGATCTATCACTGTTATTATTTAGGAAGAGTTTACCAGTTCAGTGGTAAGGGGTTGTAGCAATAACATTTATTTTTCTTTCTGCAAATTTTTGTGGTAAAACATGTACTGTTTACTCCCAATCTATTTTTGTGAACCACCCAGACAGCTTTGGCTATGGGGTGGTATAGAAATATAATAAATGAAATGACAGTGTTTTTGAGCTAGTTTCTGCACTTTGGTGCATAATCTACAGTATGTGTGCCACACCTCTGCAAAAAGTCCCTGGCTATATCTTGTTATTTTATGTACATGTTTATAGATGGGAGTTTGCATACACGGGGAGCAGTCCTGGTAACAGTATATGCTTGTGTTTTAGCATAACGCTCTATGTCAAGACAGTTGGTGAGGGGTCTGGGAACATTTATACACTTAATTGGAAAGTAGTTTCATTGAACTCAATGAAGGGCTTATTTAGGAACTGTAGTCTTCAGCGTTTCAGACCTGGGACCCACACTTATCCCACTGGAGACCCACTTCTTAATTTTTTTTTTTTTACCATATGGTCATAGTGCTGTTGTTGTGACCCACCTTAGGTCAGGCTGCAAACTAGTACTGCAGGGCCAGAGAACCTCTTTGTGCCTTAGACTATTTCAGTGCCACATCCCAGTGGTGGGTGTGGCCAAAGGCAAAAAGGGGTGATCCAGAAGGGAAAAGGGGTGGGCTCCAAATACCAATAAACAAACAAGTAAATAAAAAATAAATACCAGAATATTTTGGTTTGAAGTTCTTACTGCGAGTAAGATACCTCTTACACCTGAGCCTTAGGAGAGTAATTTCAACATTTTAGAATAGGGGGGGAAACTGCATAAAGTCAGGAAAAAGCCTTTAGAATCACTACAAAAGACTGACAAAATCCATAGCCAGAGGCAATAATGGGGTGAACGTACACCTCATGGGCAAATGATGCAATCTATTACACCATCTTCAATTAAAATCAATGTCTACCTCTAGCCATAAAATTGGAATATGCATATTGCAGTTCAAGGCACTGGCTGTGACCAATTGCTATAAAAGCCTGCCTCTTCTTCCATGCCCTGTTTCAGTATCTCAAAGAAAAAAGAAAATCCAGCTGCCAATGAAACAATAGTATGAAAACCTGCAAAACACAGATTGGGACAGGCAAGTTGGAAATGTAATCACATAAGTGAATACATGAGCAGCTGCATAGTCTGGGAATGTTCCTTTAATAGACACCCAAACAAAATGGGTGAGAAAAATGTTTGGGTTTTTCTCCCGCCCTTAAATGTTCTGATGAATGTGAAGAAAAGGAATGTCCTGAATTTGTACTGTTGAAAGAATCATAAATCATGATACACAAACCATAGGAAGCAGGGATGTTCCTTGGCAATAAAAGTTAAAAACTATTACTTCAGTTGGGCTTTTTTCTGATGACCTGTCCTTGATCAGAACATTGGTGCAGCAAATGAAGAATTGTGCCTCTGGAAGTAGCAAATACTAGAACCGTGCAAGACGGTGATGACTTGCCTGGACTCCTACACCTGGCAGCCACGTACAGAGTCTATAGCCAACTGAAAATGCTGTGCCTAGTTTTCACAAAAATTGGAAGAATG
The DNA here is from genome assembly GCF_057233095.1 of Heloderma suspectum. Lineage (NCBI taxonomy): Eukaryota > Metazoa > Chordata > Lepidosauria > Squamata > Helodermatidae > Heloderma > Heloderma suspectum. Next base: position 28,793,888 of record NC_139460.1, on the reverse strand, counting down.
TTTCTTGCTTAACAACTGGGCCGTGCGTGCCATCCTGGTAAATAATATTCACATTTTGTGCTTTAAGTCATGAGAATAGAGCATCCAACTGCATTTCAAAGAATAACTAAGAACCCATGAGACGTTGAGAATCATAGTTTACAAACTGACTCCTTGCTGCATGGGATCGAGACCCAAGTATGTCGCGAGGACCCGTGGACTCGCTAAGTATGTTGTCTCCCGGGAGGACGAATTAGAGACATGACTGAAAGGTTGCCTGCACTCATAAAGCCCACTGACAGGTATCCCTTTCTTCTCATCCATGTGGGAACAAGAACTTTGGGGCCCAGATAGTTTTCTCATCCATCCTTCCAGTAGTTAGAAGAGGGATAGAAAGGGAATGAAAAATACTCCGGGTGAATGACTGGCTATGAAGGTGGTGCCGACAAGAGAGATTTGGATTCTGGGACCACGGGCTATCCTTCCTGGAAGATGGGCTGTTGGCAAGGGACGGGTTGCATCTCACAAAGGCTGGGAAGGATGTGTTTGGCCACAGCATGAAGAACTTCATCAGGAGGGCTTTAAACTGAATCCTACGGGGAAGGGAGATGTAATGTTGGGGGTAACAATGGACGTAGGCGGATACACTGCAACGGAGAGAACAGCTCTGATAGCGCCCAATAATAGTCTTCAGACACATGTAGGAAGAAAGCCAGACTATGAAGTACATGGTCTTCAATGTCTATATACTAATGCCCAGAGTATGGGAAACAAACAGAACGAACTTGAACTCTTAATTCAGGAGGGAAATTATGACCAGATAGGTATAACTGAGACTTAGTGGGATGACTCTCATGACTGGAATACAGCAATTGAAGGATATAACTTGTTCAAAAAGAACAGGAGGAACAGAAAGGGAGGTGAGGTTGCACTGTATGTGAAAAATACATATCTCTGCACAGAAATACAGGAAGATGAGCTTGGTAGCCCCGTCGAGAGCATCTGGATCAAAATAAATGGAGCAAAGAATAAAAGGAACCTGGTGGTCAGAGTCTACTACCAGCCACCCAACCAAGGAGAAGACGAGGATGAAACTTTTGAAAAGCAAATAGCCAATGTTTTAAGGAAGCATGACATAATAGTAATGGGGGACTTCAATTTCCCCGATATTTGTTGGGAGACACATTCTGCAAAACATGGCCCCTCCAGGAAATTCCTGACTTGTGTGGCGGATAACTTCCTCCTACAGAAAGTAGAGCAAGGAACTAGAGGATTGGCTATCCTTGACTTGATCCTAACCAACAGAGATGACTTAGTGGATCAAGTAGCAGTTACAGGAACTCTGGGGGAAAGTGACCATGTTGTACTTGAGTTCTTGGTTCTAAGGGAAGCAAAAGCCGAGTGTAGTCAAATGCGTACCCTGGATTTTAGGAAAGCTGATTTTAATAAACTCAGAACAACGATCAGTAAGGTCCCATGGCAAGCGACGCTAACGAGAAAAGGAGTCTAAGATTGGTGGGAGCTTTTAAAAAAGGAAATTCTCAAGGCACAATCACAAACAATTCCAACCAGAAGAAAACGTGGAAGACAACAGAAGAAGCCAACGTGGCTTCACAAAAAGCTTAGGGATGACCTGAAAACAAAAAAGGACACATATAGGAGGTGGAAAGGAGGCCAAGTAACAAAGGAAGAGTACAGGCAGGTAGCACAGAATTGCAGGGATGACGTCAGGAAGGCTAAAGCTGAGAACGAGCTGAGGTTAATGAGGGATGCTAAAAACAACAAAAAGGCTTTCTTCAGCTACGTGCATAGTAAAAGGCAGAGGAAAGAAATGGTTGTTCCACTATTAAATAAGGATGGCAAAATGATAACAGATGACAAAGAAAAGTCAGAAGTGTTCAATTCCTACTTTGGCTCAGTCTTCTCCCAAAAGAGGGTCTATGACCCCCCTGGCAAAGGCGAAGTACAGGCTGAAGGGGCAGGATTGCAGCTTGAGATCGATAGGCATATGGTCAAGGAACACCTCATTACTTTGAATGAGTTCAAATCTCCAGGGCCAGATGAACTGCATCCTAGAGTAATAAAGGAACTGGCAGAAGAACTCTCAGAACCACTGTCTATTCTCTTTGAGAAATCATGGAGGACGGGGGAAGTGCAGGATGACTGGAGGAGGGCTAATGTTGTCCCTATCTTCAAAAAGGGTAAAAAGGAGGAACCTGGGAACTACAGACCAGTCAGTCTGACATCAATCCCTGGGAAAATTCTGGAGCAGATGATAAAGCAATCCATCTGGAAGCACCTTCACAACAATGCCATGATTACTCGAAGCCAACATGGATTTGTCAAGAACAAGTCCTGCCAGACAAATCTGATCTCATTTTTTGATCAAGTCACCTCCCTTGTAGACGGTGGGAATGCTGTAGACATCATATACCTCGACTTCAGCAAAGCTTTGACAAAGTGTCCCATGATCTCCTGATGAGCAAACTAGCTCAAAGTGGGCTAGATGAAACAATGATCTGGTGGATCCACAGTTGGCTACAGAATCGGAGTCAAAGAGTGCTTATCAATGGGACCTTCTCAAACTGGGGAGAGGTAACGAGTGGGGTACTGCAGGGCTCAGTCCTGGGCCCAGTGCTCTTCAATATTTTTATTAATGACTTGGAGGAGGAGGTGCGGGGAATGCTGATAAAATCTGCAGATGACACAAAATTGGGCGGAATAGCTAATACCCTGGAAGACAGAAACAAAATTCAAAGTGATCTGGATAGACTGGAGCGCTGGGCAGAAAACAACAGAATGACATTTAATAGGGATAAATGCCAAGTTCTGCACCTAGGAAAAAGAAACCAAATGCACAGTTACAAGATGGGGGATACGTGGCTCAACAACACTACAAGCGAGAAAGATCTTGGAATTGTTGTCGATCACAAGCTGAATATGAGCCAACAATGTGATGTGGCTGCAAAAAAGGCCAATGCTCTTTTGGGCTGCATTAAGAGAAGCATAGCTTCCAAATCCTGGGAAGTACTAGTTCCCCTCTACTCAGCACTGGTTAGGCCTCATCTGGAGTACTGTGTCCAGTTCGGGCACCACACTTTAAGAAGGATGCAGACAAACTGTAGAGGGTTCAGAGGATCAGGGGACTGGAAATAAAGCCCTCTGAAAAGAGACTGAAAGAACTGGGCATGTTTAGCTTTGAGAAGAGAAGACTGAGGGGAGATATGATAGCACTCTTCAAGTACGTGAAAGGTTGTCACAGAGAAGAAGGCCAGGATCTCTTCTTGATCATCCCAGAGTGCAGGACATGGAATAATGGGCTCAAGTTACAGGAAGCCAGATTCCGGCTGAACACCAGGAAAAACTTCCTGACTGTTAGAGCAATACGACAATGGAACCAATTACCTAGGGAGGTGGTGGGTTCTCCCACACTGGAGGCATTCAAGACGAGGCTGGACAGCCATCTGTCAGGGATGCTCTGACTGGGATTCCTGCATTGAGCAGGGGGTTGGACTCAATGGCCTTGTAGACCTCTTCCAGCCCTACTATTCTATGATTCTATGAACTGGTAATATGGAAATGTAATTACAACAAAAAATGTAATTAGAAACATATAACCCATGGAAACCAAATCAGAAATAGGGATGGGTGAGAGAACGGAACATTGGTACTTTCCGAGAAGGTTCCTTCTGGGCTGGTGTGTGGAAGGCACCACAATGAGTTAAGTTCCCCTATCACCGAGGGAAAAATAGGGACCATGTGACAGATTTTCAAGTACTCTATTGGTCCCAGGCTCCTCCTTGCCAGTTCTGTTTGTGGCTATTGCTTGTGGCTGTAGTAAGTACCAATGTTCCTTTTTCCAGGCTGGTGCGAGGAAAACATCTCACAATGGGATATGCTAAAGCTAACTACCAATTTAGATGGGGAGAAGATTACGAATTAACTGAGTCTCTGAGTACCTTCCTACTGAAGTAGGCACCTACAGAGGCATATGTGTCAATTTTATAATGTCTAATGAATGAATTTGGATTTTTCCAAATTACTGCCTTGCATATTTCAGCCAAAGATTCATTGGTGCTTAAAGTGGCTGAGGTGGCTACTGATTTAGTTGAGTGTTTTGTAATATGGACAGGTTTGGGAAGGCTTGATGCCTCATATGCCAGAAAATCTGGATACTTTTTTTCCCATAGCTGTCGGGTGAAAGGATATGAATAAAGTATCGGATTGTCTAAAGGACTGGGTAAGTAGATTTTTACTGCCCTGCACATGTCTAATTTGTGCCAGTCCCTCTTCTCTGTGTGAGAAGGATTAGGACAGAAGGAGGGTAGGATCAGCTCCTGAGACCTGTGAAACAAGGTGTTAACTTTTGGGATGAATGTCAGGTCTGTCCTGAGGATCACCATCTCTTTTTGAAATTTGATGAGCCTTTTACTTAATGAAAGGGCTGATATTTCTGATATTCTGGATGCAGAAGTAATGGCTACCAGGAATAAGATTTCTTGAGACAATATTCTAAGTGGTTCAGATTTAAATGGTTCAAAGAAGGAGTTTTTGTTAATGCCATGAGGGCCACATGTAGGCTCCATGCTGGGAATCTGGGAATCATGGGTTTATCAGAGAGCCCCCTTGGCGGAATCTTTTAAGGTGAGGGTGTGTGATTAATGGAGGGCATCTTGGTTTTGATAGAGGTGAAGATATGGCTGATGTTCGTCTGCACTAGGTGCCATGTTTTAGGCCCAAGTTGAGGCCTACTCGGAGGAAGAAGAGAAGTTCTTTGATGCATGCTATTTGGGCACTGATCTTTTTTCTCCTGCACCATCTGGAATTGAAGCCACCCTGGATCTGAGTGAAGAACTGCACCATGGGATAGGACATCTGCTTTCTGAGGGAAGAACCACGGCCCTTGATATGCCAGGTATAAGAGTTTGGAGAACAATGATTGGTGTGGCCAGAATGAAGCTATCAAGTGGAGGGTCAACTGAGGTTCAGTGTGTCTATTCCTTCTGTTCCATAGGAATGGAATCTTGAAAGAAATCTTGGGAGCTTGTGGTTGTGTTGTGAGGCGAATAGGTCCACTGTGAGTGGGCAGAAGCAGTGTTGAATTTCCTGAAAGATTGAAGGATTCAGACTTCATCCCCTGGATCTATCTGTCATCGGCTCAAGAAGTCCGCCATGTGGTTTAGTGTCCCTTTGATGTGTTGAGCAAAAATTGAGGCTAGATTCCTCTGCTGCCCATAACAGCACAGACTGGGCTTTTTCATGAAGTGACCAAGATTTGGATCCTCCTTGGCAATAAATCTGCACCTTTGCCATAATATTGTCTGTCCTTATCGGAATATGTGAGCATGAGATGTGTTACATGAGGTGCTTCAGACCCAAGTGTATTGCTTTGAGTTCTAATCAACTGATGCTGTGTTTCTTTTCTGATGGCTGCCATTTCCCTTGGGCTATGTGGCTGTTGCAGTGGACCCTCCACCCCTCGAGGCTGGCGTCTGTAGTTAGTGTGATTTTGCATGGTTCCTGGAATGGTGTGCCTGTGTGAAGGTTTGGGAGACACTGCTACCAAAGAAGAGAAGCTCTGAGTTGGTGAGTAGGGTAGATTACGTGACATTCCTTCCTGGTGATTTGGGGCTGGAAGGGTAGTAGTTGTAAGGGGCAAGGATGCAGTCTGGCCTGTGGAACGATGCCAAGGCAGGAGATTATGAGTCCCAGTAAGTGTGCCAGATCCATGTGTTGGCTGAAATTTCTTTGATTTTGTTATTTGAACACTATGCCTGGAGAGAGGATCAGGTATCCTTTTGTGGTGTCGAATATGGCTCCGAGGTGGAGTAGAGACTCTGCTGGTGTAAGCTGGCTCTTTTTCATGTTTATGATGAATTTGTGCTGATGGAGGCAGGTGACAGTTAGGGAAGCTTTGTGACTGGAGGGCAGCCGAATGAATAGGTCATCCAGGTATGTACTCCTTTTAGGCATAGATGGGCCACCAAAAACACCATGATCTTGGTGAAGACCCAGGGCACTGAGGTTAGGTGAAAGGGCATAACTCTGTATTGAAAGGGCTGGTTCTGGTAGGCAAAGAGCAGGAAATGTCTGTGGTGTGAGGAGAATGGAATATGGAGATAAGCTTCAGGGAGCTCGATTGACATGAGAAATTCTCCTTTGTGAAGGGCTTCTCTGATCATTTGAAGAGTTTCCATGTGAAAACATCTGTATTTGACAAATTTCTTGAGGTGTCTGAGATCCAGTATTGCCCGCCATCCTCTGACTTTTTTTGGCAACCATGAAGAAGATTGGGTAGATGTCTTTGCCTTATTCTTGAGGTGGAACCTGTTCTATGGGCCCTATCTGTTGCTTTCCTTCTGAAATTATATGGTGGTAGAGCATGATGTTGGTGATGGAATGAATCTGGGTGGTGGATCTTTCCAGAATGCAATGTGGTGGCCCTTGCTGATGGTGCCTAAGATCCAGCAGTCCATTTTGATTGTTCCCAAGCTGGGAGGAAATGCTGGAGTCTTCCTCTCACCTTGGGATCGCTGGTGTCAGAATTGTTGGCATCTGGTTTTGATTGACTGGAAGGAAGATGATGTGTTGGCACCTCTGGGCTGGAAGCGCTGTCTGGACCAGCCAGGTTTTGGGAAATTAGGGGTTTTTTTTTGAAAGGAAGACTTGTTAGCAATCCTGATAGGACAAAAGGAAGGGCCTGTTAAAGGACTTCCTTCCTACACACACCTTTCCTTTCAAAACTGCTTTCTAAAATGGCCACCAGTGTAGTTTGGCAGGGGCCTTAGAAGGGGGGTAATCATTAAGTGTTCTTACTCATTTTGCAGGTATGGCCTTGGGTCCCCTCTGCCCCTCTTCCATCCTCTTCCAAACCCAAATCCAGCCTAACTGTGGGCAGTATGTTGTCTTGGGAGAGGGTAGCATCGTCAGCTGACACAAGCACCCGACTCCCTCAACCTCAGCCATTTCCCATATGGCTGGACTGGAGCTTTCTCTCTCCATTTCAGTGAGACTGAGCAGGCGGTGTGAGCTGGCAAGCTGATTATCTCAGGCCCGATCATCTCGGACATCGTCAATGAAAATGCATTCCTTGCAGAAGGCAAGGATACTTGTGCTCTTTGTTTTCTTCAGTTTTCTGACTATCCTTACATGAGTAACTGTTTTGTGTTTGATTATAGCCTTGGAGTTTGATGTCTTCGCCAGTGGAGCCATAATATAAGGTGAAAAAGGGCAGGAGAAGAAACAAAAACTAAAGAAGTGGGTTTTTTGTTTTTAAAGGAGAAACTAGGAAAGTTTGGAAGTTACAGGTAAGAAAATAAACATTTTCATAGCTAGAAGAATGATAGTAATAATAGAAGTAGCTTTTTTAAGGAGGAGAGATGAGAAATAGCTCTTCCTGGGCAAAAAGCAGGGAAAAACTGTCAAGGAGGAGGCTGGGACCAATAGAGTACTTAAATATCTGTCACATGGTCTCTGCTTTTCTCTAGGTGATAGGGGGAGTTAACCCATTGTGAGATGCCTTCCTCACACCAACCCGGAGAATTTCAGTTCAGTTCATTTTTTATAAGAATTTACCCAAAGTCACAAATTTATTTATATTCAGGATAGAAAGAATTTGAGCTTAAAAAATCTGAATGTGGGAGAAACCAAACCTGACAGATATGTCCAGCCAAGCCCAGGGATGTGAGTGCTTAGCTCTTTAAAGTCTGAGTTTGAATACCTGTGTATTCAAATACCATGTTTGAGCTACTGAATTAGGGCTGCCAGCTCTTTTTATCTGACAGGCTTCTCATCTTAAACAGGTCTGTGGTAGGCATGTACAACATAATTCTCTTCAGGTACCTATTGAATTTGGTCAGTGCAGATGGGTGTGAATTCAGTTTCAGTTCATTTTTACTAATAATGTACCAAAACTTGCAAATGTCTTCCTCTTTGAGATGGCAAAAAACCTTAAGATTTAAAAATAAATTGAATGCAGGAGAAAGAGAAACTGACAGATTCATTCATCCCTGATCAAAAAGCAGATCACTGAAATCAGCTGTGCCTATTTTCAGTATCGAGACATCTGGTTACATTCAGTATGTAATCAAAACACTAAGAGAGCAATCCTATGGCTGCTAGTCAGCGGCTAGATGGCCATAGGATATCTGGTTTTCCAGGAACCGACCTTCCCCCACTTCCATGTTGCCTCAAAGGCAGTGTGGAACAGCCCTGCACCCTGCACTCAGAAGAGGAGTGCGGAGTGGCCAAAACGGGTCATTCCAGGGCGGGGAAGATGGAAATGTCGGTATGACACATCCTATGTGTCACCTGGCAGCTTCCTCCCCTAGTCTGCCTTCCTGTGGCTAGACAGCCAAAATCAGCTGTCTAGCTGCAAATGCAGGGCAGGAGAAGGGTGGAGGGAATGATCCCCTCCGTGCTTCTCCTGCCCTGCTTTGGATAGGCAGTCGCCTCTGAGTTTGGAGGCGGCTGCCTATCCCGATGGGATTGCACCCTAAGAAGCTATTGTTTGGATCCTGAGCTGTCTTATCTGAATGAAAGGTGTCCTTCCACATATGGAAGGGGCAAAGGCTGTAACTCATGGAAACTGAATCAGCTTCAGAAATAAGTTTATTGAAATCAGTGGTGTTCATTCTCATTACCTAGAAGTCTGACCATATTTAATATGCAATCAAATATGAAGAACCAATGGCTTGGATCCTGAGATTTCCTTCCACAAATGAAAACATTACTTCCAGTACTATTCATCAGAGGCTCCTATTGGTGGAAGGAGAGGGAGGCAATTTTAGTTGATTCCCCTTTCCCCCTGCAACCACCTGCATGGCCTCTCATGAAGTAGATTTTCAGGGGGCACAGGGGCTGCAGGGGGAAGAGTCTGTGACAACACCCTTCCCACTTCTGCCTGCGAGGCATGCTGTGAGCGGTGTTCTGCTTATGAGAATGTAGGACCCAGGCATATCTGTCTGCAATGCAGCTATGCCCATCTCTTTAGGACTATGATGCCCAGACTAAAGGCATCTTGGGTTAGTCAAGATCAACCAGTTTCCAGCACTGGACTGACAATAAAAATGGACTTAAAATAAAAATAGAAAAAAAACCACAGTTCTCCTCTGTTATGTTAATTGCCTGCCCCAACTATGAGAATAAAATCTCAGTTGGCTTGCACTAATGTAATTGTAGGTTGGAATATCTACTACTTCCTTGTTGGGGGGAGCAGAAGCCTGTACCATAGAAAATGTTAGAGGAAGGGCTATAACTCTAGGTACATGTTTTGCACAAAGAAGGTCTGAAGTTCTCTGGGGCAGTAGTATCCAGCAGGGCTGCTCCACCTCTGCTGGTTCTGATGTACTCATGGGACCCACCACTTGCACAATGGTGCTGTTGTGCTTCTAAAAATAGCCCTGGAAATGAGTGGAAATGCTCATTCCTGGATCAGGACAGGTCAGTGGAGTTCCATTCTGCAAGCTCCAACACGGAAGTGGTGGGTCCTGCAAGCGCATGGGCACAATAGGATATTACCCCTGGTTTCTCCAGTTAAAAGGATCTTAGGTAGCTGCACTGGAAAGACCTCTGACAAAGGCCCTGGAAAGCTGCGGCCAGTCAGAACAGACCTAGTTTATAGGGGCACAGTATAAGGCAGCTCCATATATTAATATAAAATAAGTAATTATCTCACATGGAACTTGACATTAATGTACTTGGCTTTGTTTCATAAGCATATAATCCCCTGAGTGGAGGCAGTCACAAATAGCATGTTTCTTCTCTCTGAAATCAGACTATAATTACAAATGAAAGAAGAGAGCAACCTTTCTTGCTTTTTTTTCCAGGATTCATATTCCAAAACTCTGCACCATCAAACAATTAGGTTTGTTTGATGGTGCACTTCAAGACTTGAAGTGTCTTGAAGTGTTTACCTTTTTGGACTATTACAAGGATATCACTGCTAAATGGTTGTCTAGCCTTAAAATCTTAGCTCTATCTTCCACTCAGTTTCTTTGCACCTCTAGACCATTTTGTCCATGAAATATCTTTTGTTGTGAAAACAAAAGGCAGTGCAAACAGTGCATTCCATCTTTATGAAAAGCACAGATGTCGTGTCTTGTCATATGAGAATCTACATACATACACTCACAGTTGTTGATGATGATTTAATACATTTATATACCTCTTACTATATTTAAAATACATATCTAAGTGGTCTATAAAGAAAATACATTGAAGTACATTAAAATATATTAAAATAAAACATTTTAAAACCAAGTACGCACATAGCAATTATAAGGGTTGCATATTTATTTATTTGCAATAGTGTGTGATGAAATTATGACAATAGAAACATCACTGAATTTGTTAGCTAAAATGTGTATTAATCATTCCCATTCCCATTATTATTATTATTATTATTATTATTATTATTTACATTTCTATACTGCCTCATAGCTGAAGCTCTCTGGGCAGTTTACAGAAGTTAAACATTAAATACAATATAAAAAGACAAATGAGATAAACAGATCCCAACAGTTTAGGATACTGAACTAGGACAAACCTTTCGAGGTCCAGTAGTCTTCAGTTCAAACACGTCCATTGAATAGTTGACTCTGCGGCCATAGTGGTCAAACTGAACATTTCCTGTCAGTCCTTGTATTCGAACCTTGACATTGGAAATAGAATCAAAGCATGGATGGTTAATGAAGGGTTGCTTCATTGTAAGTTACCATGTAGTAACTGACCCTTATAAACAATACTGTCCATTAAGAAAAAAATTTAGTTGATTAATCATTTGCCTTTTTCTGATTAATTGATCAATTAAATTTATATTTATATATTACCAAAACCTCAATATAGGTGCCTGAGATATTGAAGGAATTGTAAAATAAATTACAATGACATAATCAAAATCTAATTTTTAAGGAAACTTCATCTTTAATCTTCCCTTTCAAAGTAACTCACCAGAACCCAAATAGCCTTAAAAATAAAAAAGTGTGCCTTTAACCTGAAGCCTCACCAATTCCTTCCTCTGGCCTGGGGGCATGGTGCTAAACCATCCCCAAACCCTCTCCATACTGTATCTTAAGAGCCAGGAAGACGAGAGCCAATTCCTTTCTTTGTAATCTATGGAGTCTATGGGAAACTATGGAGTGATATGGGTAATCTATGGAGTGATCTATGGGAATCTATCGAGTGATATGGCTAAGCCTGCCTAGATATTACAGGGAGAGTGGGACAAACTTGAAACAGGGCTCATGTTTTCAGCAGCAGCCCTGTGTTGAACACCATGCCTAGTTCCACACTTAGGGAGGCTGATGGTTAAAAATTCTGATACGCCCCATTCCTCCCACTTTAAGTAAAGTAAAATATTGCTAGAACTATACCTATACCTGTAGATAATTTGAAGTAAGCTCAGTTCAATAGCTTTCCATAAGAGTAAGTGTGTACCTTTCAAACAATGATCTTTCTTTGTTCTGCATTTCAGTGGTAACCAAATCACCTTAAAGCTGGAACACTTGCTTATAGGTAGAGAGCTTCCAGCAGTCGCTTCTTTTAAATGTCACTTTTCTACACATAGGGCTCCTTCACATGGAGCTTTTATCCTGCGATTAGGATTGCTCCTTCATGGAAGTTTGTGGGCTCTTTACATGACGCCGTGATCATTCAAGGCGTCTCCAGCACTAAATGCCCTTTGTTCCGTTTTTAAATAGATCGCAGATAATGAGCTATCAAATTACCCCCTTGTGTTCCGCATCAGTTTCCACCATGAAAAGAGGAAAATGCTTATGGGTACAAGTGGACATGGCTTCACTTAGACAGGGCGGGCACAATACGTTCGGCTCTGACACTGCACACGTTTGCTTGAAGGTTTCACTGAATCAAGCTAAGGACTCTTCCAACCTGTGTGAAGGTGCCTCCATTCGCTACTTTAAAATATAGGTAGCCAGGTCAACATTCAGAGCAGAATAATTGGGCTTTATACCATAGTAAATTTTAGCTACATGACAAACAGGACTAGCACGACTGTATTTCCTTTTGAGCCCCTTTCTCCCAGCTTTAAAGACCTAGAGACAGGCACACATGAGCTCACATGCTGAACCGCTTGTCTAATTGTCCTCCCCACACAGCACCCCCAGGGAATGGCTTGTGCTTCCAAGTTTCCTGGTTAGACAGGTGATGCAATGTGACACCTGCAGAGGTGGGGTGTAGAGGAAGAGGGATCCATTCCTATTTGTGATACTCAGAAGCTCTCATGCGTAGTGATGCTTTTTGGCTACTGAGTGATCCACTGAACAGAGTGTCTCAGAGCATTTCTACACCAGGATAAAATCCCATAACTTTACCAGGGCTTTCTGCTTCCCTTTTAAATGCAGGATCACACACTTCCCTCCCCCAGCTTTCCTCCCTTATCTGTGTGTTCTATACGTTTCATTACACAGTCACTAGATGGTGCTGTGGCCTATCTCCTCTTACTGTGTGACTTTGTCTTTTCATGAGGAAACTCAACATGCTGTAATTTAATAGCTCACTATTTCCAATCTTAAAAAAAAAAAGGATAAAGGTAATTTAGTGCAGGAGATGCCCTGGAGTTTGATGATGTCATGTAAAGGACCTGAAAATTTCCATGAGTAACCAATCTCAATAGCAGGATAAAAGCTATTTTAGCATGTGGAGAAGCCCTCACTGGGACTTGAACCCAAGTACCTTCTCTCATCAAGCTACTGCATGGCCTTGGACAAATCAGCTGTCTTTCAGCATTTCATCCCACCACCACCCCATCTGCAAAATGTGAATCTTCATGACCTTATTTTTGTGAGAATGAATGAGAAAAGAATTGAAAAGCAAACTAAACATACTGTAGAGTGTGTTGCTATAAAATAATCACAATAATCCAACAACTGCTAAGCGCTTCAAATGTTTATGACATTTCCCAACATACCACTCAGGATATGACTTAAACTAGACACAAAACACAACTAGAATGAAGCCTTGTCAGAACCTGTTTCAGTGTCCTCTCCATATCAATTCCTTGGCTCCATGGTGCAGCTGGATTTGCAAGGCAATCCCCAGCATTCCCTCTCCGAGAAATATCAATTTTCTGCCTTCGAAGATTACGGAAAGTCTCAGCCATCACAAGTACCCCGTCGTAGGTCAGAGCAGAGGTATACTAATCAAGTGGGGGGAAAATAATAATATCAATCTTACAATTTTGTTCCCTAACCAAAAATGGTTCAGCATTAAGCATTTGATCCCTTGATTGACCAGACTCAGTGAATGGGATTTCTAATTAAAGCTTAGGTGGGTTTATCTCTGAACAAGGATGACGGGATCGCTGTCTTCTTTGCATATTACAGAAGTTTAGCTTTGAAATGGCAAAAAGACCAGAGGACAGCTACTTTATGGAAGCCTAGAAGGACTGGAATAAAACTGGTTGTTTTCACTCAACTTAAATTTCTAAATTTTGAAATTAAACTTCAAAAGAAATGGGAAGACATAATTTTTAAATGACTCTGATGCTGGGAAAGATTGAAGGCAAACGGAGAAGGGGACGGCACAGGATGAGATGGCTAGATAGCGTCACCAATGCAATGAATATGAACTTGAGCACACTCCGGGAGAGAGTGGAGGACAGGAAGGCCTGGCATGCTAAGGTCCATGGGGTCATGAAGAGTCAGACATGACTTAATGACTGAACAACAACAACAACAACACAGTCTATTTTGTATGTGCCTGTTCATGGAAATTTCTGCTTAGCCAGTGAGTAGATTTCAGAAATGTAATCATTTTTAGAAAATATTTATTATAGACATATGCTGCCTGCCTAAATTGTTGGTTTGCAGGACGTGCACCCACAGTGTGACAGACCAGGTTGAGATTCTGGAGATATGTCTAACATTCCACTAATTTTCAGGACAACTTCATTTCTTTGTTGCCTATTTGTCCATAGGGCTATCAACAGAACTAAGAATTTCCTTATCTGCAACTTCTCCTATTTATTTGTCAGAATGTGGTCCAGACATTGGGTGATCTCTTCTCCATCCAAAAGATGGTAGGTATTTCAGGAGAAAGTCTTGACTGAAGCTTTGTATGAGGAGGTCTGTCCCATTTCCTTCCTAGGAACCATTTTTGCAGCTTTTAGGAGGAGATCATTCAGTGTTTAGAGCACTGGATGAAGAAAAGTACAAAAAATGAAGATTTTTTTTTACTTGATCATCTAAATTGTAATGTTATTTGATTGATTGATTGATTAATTGATTATATTTCAATGAATGTACCAGCTCAACTCAAGTTAGAACCTAGTTATGTACCACAACCTTTAAGGTACCTTAGTAGGCATTACCATATTACATGTTGCCCTTAATGTTTCCCAATTTGTCTATACTTCAGCAGAATTGAAAGACACACAAAAAAGTCTTGCCAGTGTGCTTTGTTATCTTTGTGTGTCACAAAGTCAGATACATTGTGAACCGCCCAGAGAGCTTCGGCTATTGGGCGGTATAGAAATGAAATGAATGAATGAATGAATGAATACATTTTGTCCCTTTCAGACTAGATACAGTGTATTCCTCTTTGGCCAGATATTCTGCTATTAGAGATGGGTGAGTTTGTGAAATTGCATGGCATGAGCCCTTGAAAGAACCACAGTTTCCATAGTTCTCTGTACTGCTGAAGGGGCAGAGAAGAAGGAGGGAAGGCGAGGCTCAAGGATGAAAAAAGCCTCCCTTTTAACCCTACTGTTGCTCCCATGCTGTTTCTGAGTTAAGGGAAAGGATGTAAAGAGGGGAGATTGTGCTTGGGATGGTGGTGGCTGGATTTGCAGGGTTGGCTTGTGGTGTAGGAGTGTAGCAGAGGAAGGAGGGTAGCCAGGAATTTTTCTGCCATTTGGATTTTGATCCGAGCAGCAGAGGAACTTCAGGGCTTGGAAAACTCATCTCTCTTTTTGAGGTGGGTATTCTGAGCCTCTGAAGTTCTTCTCTGAGCCCAAGCTTGAAGACATTGACTAGCATCCCTAACTGCTGTGAACACCCTTACTCCATTCTAAGGGACAATTCATGCATCCAAACTCACTCACTGAAAATTAGAGCTGTGCACAAATGGCCTCTCAAAATTATAAAGCCTATTTGTGGGCAGAGAAATTGGGGAGACAATTTCACTGAAGTTCTCCTAGGGGAGGAGAAATTCTTGAACACTTCTCACAGATAGGGCTTACTATTGGCAGGGGTTGTAGCACAGGTTCTTTCTTTTTTCTTGAGGGTTTTTGCTTTATTGCACTGCTTCTGTAGGTGCCAAGAGCATCAACTGTGATGAGGCTTCCACTTTTTTGAGGGAGAATTTTGAATATCTTTTGGTGGTATTTTTGAGCTTACCTAATCACTGTGAAGTGGCTGAGGCGGCTGTGTGTGTTTTCTCTCTCTATTACAAGTCTTTCCATTGCTCTGCAGCCTCCCAGACCACCTGCAGTTTCTGAGCTGAAAAAGCCCCATGGGAGAAATTGCCTCAAGATGTCTTCTTCATGTTGGTTTTAACCGAAGCGTGGGAAGCCGAGGAGGCTACAGGCTGCCACAGAGATTACTGCACAATGACAGACAGGTCTGTCATGCACACTCCTCAGCCACCTCATAAGTAAAGTACGCCCAAGAACCCCAAACCTAACTCATAACAATTTCTCTGAAATTTCTCCTTAGCATTGCTTTTTGAAAGCAATTTATTTTCTATCAAACTGAATGAGGATGGTTGAAAAAAACCAGGGAGAAATTTTCGGCACAGCCCTATTGAAAATGTGTTTGGAATAGATCTTTGCAAGGTTGACGGGTATTGAAGCAGCTGATTACTTCCCCATACACACACACCTTGCAACTGAACTTGCATTTCCTGCCTCATTAGCTGTTTTTCAATGGTGAAATAAATGGGCTGCAAGTCAGGAAATGTCATAACTGCTTCAGCAATGGCTGTCGTACAATTAAATAAATCTTAGTCTATTAATTGCATACATTTCCCTTGATTAAGCAATTAAATCTGCCAACGATGATTAATTAAATTGAAAAAATCTGCATAAAAAGTTGTTCTTGGGGGGGGGAAAGCATGCACTTTATTTTTAACGTTGTGTGCAAGTGTTATAGCAGGCACCATCTCGGCAGAAGCATCCCCTGCCTGTGACCGTGAAGGGGGAATGTCTCTTATAACATGGTTTCTGCCATCCAGTTTTATAGTAGTAGCAGTAGTAATGATGATGATGATAATAATAATAATAATAATGAATTAAATTTCTGAACCAAATAATTGAGGGTACATTTTCAAATGATCAAAAGCTTTTTAACTGATTGCTTTAACTAATCAATTAAACGTTGCAGTCCTAGCATCAGCACACATTGAACTCTGCAAAGATTGAGCCAAGCAAAGTTGTCATCATAGCAGTTTTGTTAGGTGCATGTGTTCTGATTTATTTATTTATTTATATCAAACATTTCTTAACCACTATTCATCCAGAGGATTCCAGGGTGGTGCACACAAATATGAATAAAACTGTTCACACAAACATATACACACAATAAAAACAAATAACTATAACAGAATACAATATAACAATGAAGTAGAATAACAAACTGAATTATAGCGCAATCCTATACATGTCTACTCAGAAGTAACACCAATTGAGTTCAGTGGTACATATGTATAGGGTAGCAGTGTAAGGTTGCAATTCTATACCTGCTCACCTGGGAGTAAGCTCCATTGAACTCAGTGGGACTTACTTTTTATATCCCATAAACAGTAAGCACTACTGAACTCAATGGGTCGTACCTCTGAGTAGATGTGTATAGGACAGCACTGTACAAGCATAAAAGCAAACCGCTGGACTGCACTGACAATAGCTATAGTAATTATCTTCTCAGGAAAATATATTTGTAGTAGCTACCTATGGAAAGAATGCACTGTTTAAGTTTACCTATTTGAATAGCAATTTTGGGATATAATGGAGACAAGTACCTTAGGAGGAGTCTCTGATCCTGGGTATTCCCTCTGGTCCAGTTTCTTCCACCGTTGCATGAGTCTAGCAACCATTGGTGTATTGAAATCTACTAGCTGAAACCCTGTGACATTTGCTCCTCCATGCATAAACCTCTCCAAAGAAATATCCTTGAATCCCTGCAAAAATTAATTAATACAATCCTTTGTTTGACCCTGCATGCTGTTAAATGTTCTTCACAAATTTTAGGTGCTCATACATAAACAGCTGTAAAGCAAATACTTCATATTTTTAAATTTTTATCTGTTTTATATAGTTTTCTACTATTGTAATAATTATTGCAATTACAAATAAAAATATAATATAAGGATATATAGTACATACACATTATGTCATGTTTAAACATCAGATTATAGTGAACAAGGAATAAGAATGTACATCATCTCTATCTTTATTGTTCCCCCAAATAATACATAGCATTCAACTTCTTACAAAACTACCCTCTTATATCCATTTTTCCCTTGGACACATCTAATAAGTCAAATGTCATCACTACTGTTACATCCCACATTCTAAAAAAAGAAGAAGTCAAGTTGTGTGTGCCCAGGGGGTGGGGTGGGGTGAGGGGTAGGAAAGGGAAGAGACTCCTCCCCCCATTAACATACAATAGAGCTTTTGTCAGCAGTCTACAAAGTGATAATTATTTCTCCATCATCACTCTCAAATCACTTTTTAAATAATGTAATAAAATAGTCACAGGACCTCTAGGAACTTTGTAACTAGTTATTTTCTCAATATAAAATGTCAGTCATTAAGTGCAATGCACAATCCTATAGGACTGATGCTCATTAAAAGGAGGGTCTCTGAGCCTGCTGTCTATCCTAAGCTCTGATGGCAGGAGCCTTCTTGCTGAGCAAGAGCACAGGCTTTTGTAGCTTTACCACCTCTATTTGTGCTGTTTTACTAGATGAGCCGCTGAGCTCATTTAGCTCACCTACCTTGGAGTCAGTGGGAACAGGAGCTGAATGGTTTGTGGATCTGGTGGATCCATGGCATCTCCTCTCCCCCGACACTTTCCTGCCCCAAATATGCCTATTTCCTCCCCCTGCAACACAGGAGAGGAAGCTGCCATGGAGTTTCCACAGTGGCTGGGAGGGGTGAATGAGTGAGGAGACAGGAATCCTGACTTGGATTTCCCCCTCCGAGGTTGCATTGTACAGAGCCTCAGATGGGGAAATCTCTAGCACCCTATGGTCCCTCAGATGCCATCTAGAGGCTGTAAGATTGCTTTCTAATAGGACTGACTTTTTGAATATTTCTAAAAATATATAAATAATCTACACCTAACTATTTATTTATTTATATTTATTATTAAATTTATTAATTGCCAATCTTCCTGGTCACCTAGCCACACTGGGCAATGTACAGCATATAATAAAACAGTTTAAAACAATAAAATTCTACAATAAAAACTTTTTCTAAAATACCCTAACCCACCCCAAATGCCTGCCTGAACAACCACGTTTTTAATGCATGACAGAAGCTCATTAAAGAGGGGGCATGACGGAGTTCCCTAGGGAGGGAGTTCCACAGAGTGGGGGCCACCACAGAAAAGGCCCTCTCCCTCATCCCCACCAGTCTAGCTGTCCTGGTTGATGGGACAAAGAGAAGGCCATCCGAGGCTGATCTTGTTAAGCGGCCTGTCTGGTGTTGCTGGAGATGCTCCTTAAGATAGGCTGGGCCGGAACCATATAGGGTTTTAAAGGTCAAAACCAACACCTTGAATTTGGCCCGGAAAACAACTGGTAACCAGTGCAACTCCTTCAGCAGCGGAGTGATGTGATCTCACCGGCGGCTGCCCTTAATCAGGTGAGCTGCCGCTAGGGATGGGGGAGACTTTCTCCCAAAAACTTTGGGGGGCCGAGTGCCAACATATTCGGCCCCCTGAAGTAGTTTCGGGGAGAAATTCTCCACCCCCCCGCCCCCCGCTCCCCCCCGGGATGGGACTTACCTTTCCCGAATGTCCCTCCCGGTGGCGGGTCCCGGCGGAGGTTCGGCAGGTCTTCGACAGGGGCAGAGGCGGCAGGCGGTCTTTCGACCGGCTGCCGCCGCCGCCATTCCAATAAAAGTAAAAAAAAAACAAACGCCCCCGTGATAGGCTATGTGACGATTAACGTAGCCTATCACGGCTAGATTTGCAAAGTCAGCCGGGATAGGCTACGTAAATCGTCACGTAGCCTATCACGGATGACTTAAAAAAAAAAAGCGCGTACGGCTAATGGCGGCCCTCATAGGGAGCCGCCATTTGCGTTCCTTATTTGGTCGCTGTAGTCTACGTAAAGATTACGTAGACTACGGCGAAAATAAGGGCAATGCTATTTGTGTTGCCCTTATTTTCACCGTAGTCTACGTAAAGATTTACGTAGACTACAGCGACCAAATAAGGAACGCGAATGGCGGCTCCCTATGGGGGCCGCCATTTGCGTACGCGTTTTTTTTTTAAAGTCACCCGTGATAGGCTATGTGATGATTAATGTAGCCTATCATGGCTGACTTTGCAGATCTAGTCGTGATAGGCTACGTTAATCGTCACGTAGCCTATTACGGGGGCATTTTTTAAAAACTTTTTATTTCGCGGCCGGGCGAGGCGAGGCGCCTCCTCCCCGGCCTGAATTTCGGCCGGGTGAGGCGGGAAGCCTCCCCCCCGGCCTGAATTTCAGCCAGGCGAGGAGGGAAGCCTCCCCCCCCGGCCTGAACTTCGGGGGGAGCAGCGAAGCGCCTCCCCCCCACCGCGAAGCAAGCTGCGAGACCAGGTAAGTGGCTTTCATGCACCCCTAGCTGCCGCGTTCTGTACCAGCTGCAGCTTCTGAACCATCTTCAAGGGTAACCCCACGTAGTGCACATTACAGTAGTCTAAATGAGAGGAGACCAGGGCATGTACTACTGATGGGAGCAGATGGTTGGGAAGAAAGGGGCGCAGCCGCCGTATCAGATGGAGTTGTTACAGGGCTGTCTGGCTCACAGCTGACACCTGAGCCTCCATGGACAGCTGGGAGTCCAAAATGACCCCCAGGCTACGGACCTGGTCTTTCAAGGGTAGCTGTACCCCATTCAACACCAGGTCAACATATGACTGATCATAATGCTAGCATTTTCCCTATTCTAAGCTATATATTGTTTTGATTTTATATGGGGTTAAATACAACTCATGTAACATTTTTAAACAATTCTTTTAAAAATTCATTGTTATTATGTTTTCCTACAGTTTCACCTATCCCAGACTTCATTTGCTATAAGCATTCCAAAATCTCTCCCCAATTTATGCTGATAGGTCTGTTTATTTTTAAGTATTCAATATATCTTACCTCCCAGACCTTTACTAGTTGTAGATAAAACATGCTTCCTCAATGTGAGGCACCCATGGAACTAGGCTAATATAGCATGTCTAATTCAAAAATCCTTGAAAAGCCTGGGCTTATGCAGATTTAATCTGATCAACATATATAATGTTCCCTCTTTCAATAAAATTCAAAACTGTATTTAAAACTTTATTTTGCCAATTAGACACATCATCCAAAATGTTGATATGTTAATTATAATAACAAGAAAGAGAAAGACTGGGTAATAAGTTGTCCAACACTTAGCCCATATTTCAAAACTTTATTTCACACAAGGATTATTTACTAGCTTGTCCACATCATGTTCTTTTTTTAAAAAAAAAAACACACCATGATGCATTTTTAAAGATTGGGTATAGCTCATAATGTGACATTCATTCATTTCCCAATATTTGCCTATCTACAAACCTTGCAATATCACGAAACAGGCATTTACCCCACCTTCCTTCCAAGGAGAGCTTATTGTTGTCAAAGCAATAGTAGAACTCCTTTTCTCCCAAATACATTTATTGCATTGATCTTGCCATTACTTTAATGTAGTATTTTTCATGGTTAAAGGGATATTTATTAACAAAAATAAAATTCTTAGAAGCATATTAATTTTAAATGTAAATAGTATCTCCTTCTAAGAAAGTAGCGTACTAGACTATCAGTTTAGATCTGCCCTAGAGATTCAACTATTATTTGGGTATCAGGGACATTGTATGGAAAAAAAGATGTCTCTCCCATCACTACATGAAGACAGCCATCTTTTTTGCAATGAACCAGGAAGGGAAAACAGCTAGAAATTGTTAAAGAAAAATGAAGGGCAACCTTCAGACCCTCTTCTTCAAAACATAAGTAGAGCCATGCTGGATCAGACCAAGGGTCTATCTAGTCCAGCATTGTGTTCACACAGTGGCCAACCAGTTACCCATCCAGATTTGTGATTTTTCCATTCAAAATCCCAATAGAAACAGGATGGGATAGACTTGGTTTGGGGCACATGTCAAGATGGAAGGAAACTAACTTAGGGCACAATCCTATGCATGTTTAGACAGAAAAAGTCCTACAACTCCCAACATTCCCCAGTCAGAATTGGTTATTAAGAATCATTAATAGATTTCCTAGCTGTGGGAATTAAATAAATGATCTGAATCCACGTTCTAAAAGATCGCCCAGTTCAAATTTCTCTAATACCTTGTGAAGATAGGACATTCTATCTGGTCAAAGGCCTTTTCTGTATCTACAAATAATGATGCTCTTGGTACTTTGTATTTTTAAATCTATTAATTACATTAATTATTTTATTTATATTTTGTGTTAATTGTTTCCCATTAATAAAACCAGCCTGATCTTTATCCACATTCATTACCAGGTTTAATCTTGTTGCTAGTATAGACAAAAAGATCTCTAAATGAATGCTTTTTCTTAGGTGTATTTGCATTCATTTATATCTTATATCAATACCTGCCTCGCAATCATGGTCTAATTAAAAAAATTCTTTAAAATAATATTGTAAAACACCAATGAAATCTTCCTCTTCCATTCCTCTTGAACTCCTATTTTAATATTACATTTCCTTCCGTCAAAATAGCTTTTCAACTCTAGTGTTTCAGTCTTACTTACAGCACAATTGTATACATGTCTACTCTTAGGTAAGTCCTATTGAGTTAAATGGGATTTACTCCTCAATAAGTGTGTATAGGATTGCAGCCTAAACCCTTCTTTATGAATGTGTTGGTCTATAGTAATTCCTTGAGCAGTAACCTTCTGCTGCTCTTCCTTATTTTTTAAGTTTTACTTTCACAATTCTGAACATTTGATTGACTCTCTGTAATCTTTTATTCTAATCCTTTCAGTTGTAGTCACATTATTAATATTTTCTAGGGGATTTTTTTTTTATCCCTAGCAGATTTAATTTCTCTATTTCTGTTCACATGCTTCAGTAACTTTAAGGGTACAGTCCTATGTATATCTAGTCAGAAGTAAGGCCCATTGAGTTAAATGAGGCTTACTTCCAGGTAGGTGTGTATAGGATTACAGAGCTTTGGCTACTGGTTGGTATAGAAATGTAATAAATAAATAAAATAGTATATTCTGTTTCTTTTACAGTTATTGCCATAATTTTCTTAAAATCACCGACCTCCTTTAATAATTTGCTGTATTATCTTCAGCTGGTAAGGGAGCAATCCTATGGCCGCTAGACAGTGGCTAGACGGCCATAGGATATGCCGTTTTCCGGGAACCAACCTCAGAGCCCGCAATCAGAGCCCCCCACTTCCGCGCTGCCTCCAAGGTAGCGTGGAACAGCCCTGTGCTCCGCACTCACAAGAGGAGCACGGAGTAGCCGGAAAGGGGTGTGGCTGGGGCCGTTCCGGGGTGGGGAGAATGTAGCTGCCTATAAGACACATCCAATGTGTCATACAGCAGCCTCTCTCCCCGCTCTGTGTTCCCAGAGCTAGACTGCCACAATTGGCTGTCTGGCAGAAAAATCAGGGCAGGAAAAGTGCGGAGGGAATGATCCCCTCCGTGCTTTTCCTGTCCTCCTTTGGATAGATAGTAGCCTCCAAGTTAGGATTCTCCAATCTTGATGGGATTGCACCCTAAGTGTGCTTACATAGTTTTCTTATCTTCTTAATCTTTAACAATTTGTCTTGGTCCATTTAGAAATAATATGGAATGTTCCCTGGTGTAAAGGTCTAATCCATGCATATTATAACCCCCACTTTAAATGATAACCAATAAAGAACAATTACGTTGCAAAACAGTAAATAATATGCTTATTAAATGATAAATTAATCCCAGGATAACTTCATCTAGGAATAAATTAATCCAGAGCAAGTAAGCAATAAATTAGTCAGAAGCACCTAGGCAATAAGTTAATCATGCCAATAAAGTATTCAAGGGCAACAGGCAATGAATTAGTTGAGGGCAACAGGCAATAGGTTGACCAGAGAATAAATTAATCAAGGGCATCAAACAATACATTAATCAAGAAGAACAAGTAATAAATAAGTCAATGACAAATTAAAAAAGACAAACATGTAGTAAATTAGTCAGAAAACTAATCTCACAATACATTAGTCAAGGCAGATAGGGAATTAATTAGTCAAAGAGAGACAACAGACTAGTCAAAACAGATTAGAAATAAGTTGGTTAGTAATTATTGCTTAATAGCTTCCCCTCCAAGTACTCAGTAAAGTATGTTAATTCAAATAGGTTAGTCAGTGAAAGGCAGATCAGGATTCTTCTCCTTGTTAGATCTTAATATGAAAATCAAACAAACGTTATCAAACAAATCAAAGCTTGATCATCTTGCATAAAACAGGGATAATAAACCTACTTAAATAATCAGCATATTAGTCTTGTTAGCCATTCATGATTTAATTAACTATCTGTATTTTATTATTGTAAGCCACCTTGAGTGCCATTTTTGGCAGAAAGGTGGGATATAAAACAAATAAATTGAATACCCACAGTCTTCATATTAGGAGAATCAATGCTTATATCATCAAAATAGAGAGAATAAAGGAACTGCCCCAAACCTCAAGCACTGAAAAATGTGATAAAAATCTTTACGATCTGCAGTCTATTCCCTCATGCATCCCGACTGCATCCCCAAGTGTGCATGCATACTTGGCAGCTTCATTTTGTGTGTTGCCAACGCACGCTACACAGCCCTGGCTGCAGCTCAAGCTAATATCTATAAGAACCTGCCCTCCTGCTGCATTGTCTTATTAGCCCAATCTGCTTTCTCCTGGGAACTTGATCACTGCAGGTGGGTTCTCTCCTCAGAGGCAAAATGAACAAGAAAAAGAAAGAGCAAAACCCAGCAGTGAGACTGCAACTCCTGCTGCACTAGCTCAGTGTCCTCACAATTTTGACTGGATATCGACTCAAAAGTGCCTCTCCCCTGCATTGTATTAACTCAGTCCCCTCCAATACTTTTTTATTTTTATCATGAGAAGAGCGTAAATTCAGGAAACCTTTAACCTCAGTGCTTGCCATTATAGTACAAAGGTATCTAAAAAAACCAACATCTTTTGCAGCATCCCGCAACCTGATGCCCACTGATGTGTTGGACTACAGCTCCTTCAGTCCTCAGCCAGCATGTGGGAGTTATAGTACGACACACCAGGTTGGGAAAGGCTGAGCTACTACAATGAAATCTAGGTCCTTCAGTACTGTGACAGAGAGGCTAAAGTGTGACAGTGCAGTACAGAACTATGGGGTGCTTCCCATTACAGATGATCAGTCAAACGTGTTAACTTCTGCACAGTTATGTTCTGATCCAAAGATAACAGCACGATATCCAGTTCACAGCCTCACTGGTGCCTTACACTTAATAAAAACAAACACACAAAATAGCCAGAGGAAGTTTGTGATTGCTAAGTGATCATTTTTCTACAAGTGGAGCGCTCGGGAAACGTAGCATCTTTGGAGCAGAAGCTGGCATTTCTGTATGCAATATTGAAGGACTGGGTATGGTTTACTGTTGTGTCCTCTTGCTATGGTTGGAATGTCCTATTTTTGTGTTGTTGTAAATCTTTGGATTGGATCAGATTATCATTATAATTAACACCAATGAGATTATGCTGCCATAAATTTATTTAATTATTGCATTTATATATCACCTTTCTGCCAATGCTCAATTTTAAATAATGACATACAATCTAATAGACATGATACCAAAAGGTGGGCGGGAAGGGAAGAAAAAAATAAGCAAATTCAGGTACTAATTATTATATAGCATTACATAGTTAATATAATGACCAGGTGGAATAGCCAATGAGAGAGATAATCCCAGAAGAGGAGGAGCTGGATAGCAGTTTGCTCTAGCTGAACTGATGGAGTGAGCTTCACTGTGTCACTTCTCTCTCATTTGCACCTAGACAGAATGGATGCTAACAGAGACAGTTTTGGCTGAGGAGAAGCCAAATGGTTCTAGCCAACCCAGGGGAGGTGCCTTGATGTATTGATTCTCCCTCAGATGCAGCCAAGTACTTTAACTCAGGACAAAAGCACTCTTTTGGACTGCACAATCTTGAGTTGATAGAGCCATGAACATTTTTACTAGTCAAGCATGAATTATACAATAGGGTTCTTACCAGGTTTGCAAGGATGTAATGGTAGCCTTTAACGTGCTTTCCAACACTCACAATCTGTTGGAAGAGGGAAAGAAAGAGAACAATGGATATTGTATTACTTCAAGCAGTGGGTATAACTTACGACATATAATTTTACTAATATAATGTTGAGATTATTTTACCACTTCAGACAGGTACCTAGATACTGGCAAATGCAAATAGCTCAAATTGTTCTAATGTGAATTAAACTACCACTACAATACAGTTCTGCGCTCTATGTTCCACAAGCAACAGGAAGTCCTTTGGAGAGTGAGCTTGTATGGTAAGGAAAAGATTGCTAGTTGAAAAGTTGTTAAAGGGTTACATCTGCCCAGGCCCAGGCTAGTTCTAAAGCAAGATCAATTGAAGGCCCTCAAAGAGAGAACTGATAGCTCTGTAGAGGAAGTGAGAGTTCCTAGTAAATACAGGCTAGCCAGATAGTTTACAAGACCAATCACCAGCCCCTCCCAAATCACTTTGAGATGATACTATCACATCAACACCAAATACAAATTGCCATATGAATTCAGATCTGGATCATCTGTTATGTTGCCTTTTGCCCTGCCTCCTTCTGTTAGCTGTTTTCAGGCCTCTTGCTCATGATGAACCTTTGAAACTCCCCAAATACCTGTCTGAATAGGAAAGCAAAGTCACTGAAACTAAGAAAGGGCAGGTCAGAATCAGGCTTTCCACACCCATTTGTTTACTGAGTGGTCCCTGTTGGAGAAGACACAAGTCAAGACCATTCAACAGCACCACAGTGAGTGGTGTTCAGTCGAGTGCTGCCCTGTTAAAACCCCTGCAACTTTGCTCAAGGGATGCAGAACAGTCAGTTATCGGGTCTTGCTTGATGAGTTAAGCTCTGTATTCTTTCACATCAACCTCTGGGAATTCTCCCAAGTCCTACAGAATCAGAGCCATTTTCATTTTATTTATATACTGTCTTTCCATATATATCATGCCCCAAAAGCCATTGAAGTCGGAATCTCACAGAATCCTGTACTTTTCTCCAAACTTGTCTGAGGCTTGTTACCTCTTGAGTGACTTGGACTACATGTTAATAACATTGGGATTAGTGCTTTTTGGGCTCATGGCATAGCTGTAACAGGATACATTAAGTAAGCAATCCCAAGGCCCACGCTCCAAGATTGGCTCCTGGAGAACCAACCTCCACCCCGTCCTGCACTGCCTCGTAGGCAGTGCAGATTGGTCCTGTGCACCATACTCGGAACAGCAGCATGGAACAGGGAAAATGGGGTGTTCCTGGGGGCAGGCCAGGTGGGGAGTGCCAGTACAACACTTCCTATGTGTCATCCGGCTGCCCCTTATCATGCTCTGAGGTCCCACGGTTAGGCAGCCAAAATTGGCTACCTAGCCATGAAAGCAGGGTGGCGGGAGCGTAGAGGACATCTGCTCCTCACCACTCCTCCCGCCCTGCACTGCATAGGCGGTCACCTGTGGGATTGGAGGCGACCATCAATCCAGATAGGATTGCTCCCTCTGGAATCTAATGATAGTATAGCATAGGTATGATGGAAATATATTAATATATTGGTTACCATGTAGCTTCATTGTATTGTGTTATTAATGTCTGCCTGTTTCTTCTTTATTTCTTTTTTATTTTTGTCACTAAGAAAATGTTCTTGTAATGATTGGAACTTAAAACCAAAAGCAAAGATGCTGTCCTTTTTGTATTAAGACCGACAGAGGAAGTTTTAGAATGAGAAATATGTTTTCCTGCAGTTCCCCCTCTACCATTCAGCCACTCAGCTTGTCATATATTCCCCTAAATGGATTTTCCTTATCTTGCAGCCAGTCATCAGGTCTGTTAACAATCCCCTGTGGCTCACATCCTACTTGAAGATATTAATGCATCACTAATGATCATCATGCATCATCCAGAAAAAGATGAACCTGTTCTTATGAAGGACATGAACCTGCCCAGCAACTTCATCTTCAGGTGCTTTGCCTTCTGAGGTTAGGTGGGAGGCTAACAGACAACAGGCCTCTATTGTAAAGGTGCTTAAACTGTGGAACTTTCTCAGAGACATGTTCCCCTGACACCCTCATTGCTATCTTTTATGTGCCAGGCAAAGTTCATCCTGTTCTTTTGTGCTTTTCATATTATTTAGGATCCCGTTATTTTATTGTATTTTATTTGGTTTTAGCTGTTGTTTTACTATGGTTATTATTTTATTGTTCTGCTGCTTTTATTTATACTGTTTTGTGCGGCTTTACTTTAATCCTGAAGTAACAGTGACAGAAACAAGATTCAAAAAGGTCTTGAAAGGATGGAACACTGGGCCAAAACCAACAAGATAAAACTCAATAGAGATAAATATAAAGTCTTGCATTTAGGTACAACAACAACAAATCAAAGACACTAGTATAGGATGGACGACACATGGGTTGAGAGTAGTACATACAAACAGGATCTAGGTGTCTTAGAGCACAATCCTATGCATGCTTAGACAGAAAAAAAGTCCTACAATTCCCAGCATACCCCACCCAGACTTGATCTCTTTTGCTCCAGAGAGAAGGAGTAGAACACATGGGCTGGAATTTCAGGGGAACAGATTTCAGTTAAACATTGGGAAAACTTTCCTAAAGAGCTGTTCAACAGAGGAACAGACTGCCTCAGGAGGTGGCAGGCTCTCCTTTGCTGTAGGTGGATGCGCCTGATCTTGTCTGATCTCAGAAGCTAAGCAGGTCAGCTCTGGTTGGTACTTGGATGGGAGACCGCCTGGGAATCAGGCTTCCTGCATTAAGCAGGGGGTTGGACTTGATGGTCATCTAGGACCCTTCCAACCCTATGATTCTATGATGCTATGAGGTATTTAAGCAGAGGCTGGAGAGTCATCATTCAAATATGTTCTAATTTTCTAATTGCATTCTGCAGTGCAGATCCTATACTGAACAGGGTGCTAGACTAGATGACCTCCAGGTGTTAAGACTAGATGACCTTCCAATTTTATAATTCAATTATTTTACTGATGCTTTAAAATGTATTTGTGCTGATTTGAGAGCTTTTTAAAATTGAAAGGCAGGCTATACATCTCCTGTATACATAAATAAATTAATATGGGGCTGTCTTTAAGACAAGGTCCGATAATACAAAACACCTTTTTCTTTTAAGTATTCTTCAAGATAAGTCTTTTTCGTAAAGAAAAGACCTATATTTAAGCTGAACACCCCTAACAAATGACAAGTTAACTGAGGCTTCGCATGCAGGACTGTTTGGCAATCCGTTGTCCAGAGGAAAAGAAACAAGAGGGTCTTCTCATAATATAAATTATTAGTGGCAGGGAGGCTTCTAACAAGTAAAAAGAACTAGACTAGTGTGGCAGTATTGTGGCAGGAATAGCAATGATATAAACCATGTACAAGATGAGGTTTCTATGCAGCACTTGAAGAAAGGATAAATCTTTCAGAAAGCCATCCACAAAATATTTTAACAGCCTTTGAGGGGGAAAAAAAGATGATTCACTAAGTGCTGGTGAATGTTCAGTATGGCTGTAGTAGCACTGTAGATAGACTTTGGAAAAAGACTTTGAGATACAGAAGATTTTACAGACTCATTGAAAGAGGCAGCAGGCACTGAGGGACCTGTTGATGGTTTCCATTCCCTAATGAAAAGCAGGAGCTTTATCTAGAATGCTGTTGGCAGGGCACTCCTAACTGGAAGATAGTGGGTATTTTTCAAATGTAGAGGCAGACTGGAATGTTGCATTTAAAAAGAAAGCACAGAGCTAGAAAGGAGAGGTAGAAAGTGTGTATCAGAAAGCATTAACCCTCATGGAAGATAAGGCTTTCAATGGCAACTAGTCCTGATGGTTGTATATTACCTCTAGCATCCGAGACGGCATGCCTCTGGATACCAGTTACTGGGGAACATAAATGGCAGGGTTCTATCACATTCATGTCCTACTTGTGTGCCTCCCACAGGCAGCTGTTTGGCATTGGCCACTGTGTGAACAGAATGCTGGTCTAGATGGACCATTGCTATGATCCAACTACGCCCTTATCTGGACAGAGATAGCCCAGCTACAGTGATCCTTGCTCTGATAACTTCTCGTCTGGATTACTGCAATGCGTTATACGTGGGGCTGCCTTTGAAAACGGTCCGGAAACTTCAGCTGGTCCAAAATAGGGCAGCAAGATTGTTAACAGGGACTGGCCTGCGAGCTCATATTACGCCAGTACTTTTCCAGCTGCACTGGCTGCCAGTCCATTTCCGAGCCCGATTCAAAGTGCTGGTGTTAACATTCAAAGCCCTTAACGGCTTGGGGCCAGGTTACCTGAAGGATCGCCTCCTCCCATATGTGCCTGCCCGGACCTTGAGATCATCCTCAGCGGCCCTTCTCCGTGAGCCCCTGCCAAAGGAAGTGAGGCGGGTGGATACTAGGAGGAGGGCTTTTTCTGCTGTGGCACCCCGGCTCTGGAATGAGCTCCCTAGTGAGGTTCGCCTGGCGCCTACATTGTATTCCTTTCGGCGCCAGGTGAAGACCTTTTTATTTTCCCAGGCATTTTAGCTTTCTAAATTTTTATCTCTGCTGTTTTAAATCTGTATTTTAAACTCCTGCACTGCTGCTAGGTTTTATTGTGGTTGTATTGTTATATTGTGGTTTTAATATTCTATATATTTTAAATTGTTTTATTGTGTGTTTGGTTTTAATTTTCGTGAACCGCTCAGAGAGCTTCGGCTATTGGGCGGTATAGAAATTAATTAATTAAATAAATAAATAAAGATCCAGCATGACTCTTCTTATGTTCTTAGGAATTGTCTTAGTGGGTTTCGGTCCTTCCTGTTGTTCTCTTTTTAATACTAAATTTCTGTTTTTCATAGCTAACTTCTGAGAAATGTAAACATGCATTCACTGGGGCAGTTTCTATAGTCCCACGCTCAAATTCAGTATTCAAAGACAACTAGCCTTGCCAAACTGGAAATAGTATTTCTGGGTGTAGTATCTGAAATACTGATTGGTATCTGAAATTCATATCTGACTGCCAGTACTGGGATTCCATTTTGGACTCTAAATAGCATTTGACAAGCCTAAGACAGGTATCATAAGATATCTTCTTTATTTATTTAAAATTATTTTTAGGCTTTCTTTAAGGGTAAAACCTTTTATAAAGCACCTTTTCCAAGAACTCAAAGCATATAATTCCTCAGAAACCCTTATAATAAACCTTTATGTCAGACCAGTATTATCATCATCTCCATACCACCAATGTTGGTGGTAGTGATGGAGTTACAGTGGCTAAGACCACTTAGCAATTTTATGGCTGAACTGGATTCCCTCTCTCTTTTTTTAAAATACTTTTTATTCTATTTTTTATCTTTATAAATGAAATAAACAGTAGCAACAACCTAGTCATTATCTACAGTTTCCAACAATACAGTATTCTTAGGAGGACACAGCAATAATGAAAAAGAAGAAAAAAAAACAGAAGAAGGAAAAGGAAGAAGAAAGCAAGAAAGAAAAAGAAAAAATATTAAAAAGTTACTTAAAAGGATTAAATTTAAACTCCATTACACACAAACTTCAAATATCATTCTACTTAAAAGTTATACCTATAACATTGCCAATATTACAATTCAGTGCAGCATAGATTCTCAAGTCATACCCATGATCTTAAACACTGTGTTGAATCAGCCCCTTCTATAAATGGTGCACTCTTTGCTCATGGATCCCTTTGTCTGCAACTCAGGTACAGACACACATAAGCACACGTTTTGCACTCGAAATCAGTTGCTACTGTCCCTGCTATGAAATATCTGGGTTATCTCAAGAGACCAAGAGCCATTTTTTCCAACAAGAAGCCCTGAGATGCTGAGGTTCTGTCTCTTTCCAAACAATAAAGGTAATTTTGTACTTGGCGTCTGTGCTGCTTGATTCTCTGACCATCTAAGCCAATATACTTCCTTCCTATCTAGTTCCATCTCAAAATATTCTGAACCATGAGGAGGAAATCCTCATACTTGAGAGATACCAGTACTTTCAATGAATGAGTGTATGAATGTAATTTATTTGTCAGTGGTACAAATAGCAAAATACAATACTATGTAAAATACAGCAACACAAAATATCAGTAAAAGCAAACCAACAGTGTCAGTAACACACATTTACAAAAGGTCTGTCACAGTTCATCTCCTTTAAAATCCACTGCAGACATCTTTTCTGTGTCGCTACTGCAAAGGTAGTGATGAAATGACTATAGACTGCCAACATCACAGATTATGTCCGCTGAAGGCCATCCAGCTCTTATTTTCAAAAGATCCTCCAGAAACTACGGATGTCAGAGAATTCCGCCATGGATTCCAGTGAGGCTGGATTCTTTAGAATCCGGAATCCATGATGGAATCCATAATGAAATGGCCTCCCCCCCACGCCACCTCGCGGAATCCCCCTAGGATAGAGCTTACCTGGCGGTGGATGCAGTGGTGGCGGATGCAGTGGTGGCAGATGCGGCAGCAGCAACAGCTCCGGCTGGTCTCCCGGCCACTACCGGGCTGCTGCAGCCACAAATGCATAGCCTATCATGACATGTAAGTATTTACGTAGCCTATCATGGCAAAAGGCAGCCACGCAAATGGCGTACTGGCTGCCATTTGAGTGGCTACCTTTTGTTGTGATAGGCTATGTAAATACTTACGTAGCCTAGCACGGCTTGGCAGCCACGCGACTGGAATTCTGGCTGCGGCTGGCCTTGGCTGGCGGCTCCGCAGAGTCACCGCGGAGCGGAGCTGGCTGGGGAGGATTCCGGGGGGAGGGACAGAGCCCCTCCCCCCCACCGCGGATGCCCCAGAATGGACAGATGAGTGGGATTCGTACATCCCTACCAGAAACTGAGCCCTTGGCTCCCTATACATGGGACAATATAACAAGTAGTGCACTACATCTTCTGCTTCCCCGGTGCCACAGATACACAACCACTGTGCATAGGGGATCTCTTTAAACTTTCCCCCAAATATTCTGGTGGCATTGTTTGAAAATGAAGGGCAGTAAATGTCTTTTTAAGGGCAATAAAAGTAAACTCCTGAAGGTACTGTTGAAAGGATTGTTCTCTCTTTAAAAGGCTGAACCATGAGAAAAATGCTTGAAATTGGCTGGCAAATACATTTTCATGACAATCTACTTCAACAATTCTGTCTCTGATGAACCGTTTATGCTTATGAACTAAGGTAGTCTGAACTTCTCCAAAATAGAACAGTGACAATGATAGCCTATAATGGGCCCATCCACCTTTGGCAAAATGCTCAACAAAATGTTGCTTTGCTAGATTTCCTTCCTCAGCATTCAGCAATATTTTCCCATAGAGAATAGTTGCCTTAAGGATTCTTGCCTTAATAGACAGCAGTCCAACTTCTAATCTCAGCAAGGAGGAAGTAACCCCTGGTGAGAGTGCCAACAGTTCCTTCAGGAACCCATTCTGGATGGTCTCAGCTAGAGTCCTGCCCCTGCCCCCATATCTCAGCCCTGTATAGGAGTTGAGGGAGTACTTGGATGCACAGATTTTCAGTGTAAGACCTACTAAGGAGCCCCCTTTAAGTCTCCCAACAGTTAGAATTCCTTTTGCTGTTCTCCAAGCTGAGAGTCTTACTGCCTCTATATGAGATCTCAAACTGCCCCTAGAGGAGAAGTGTATCCCTAGGTATTTGAAGCTGGAACATTGCTCAATCATGTGCTCATCTATGTGCCATTTATGAAGGTGTTTCCTCCTTGAAAAGGCCATTACCTTTGTTTTAGAGTAATTTATAACAAAATTCTCCAAGCTACAAACACTGCCTAGCTTGTCTAGAAGCCTCCTTAGATCTACTTGAGTGGTGGATAGAAGTGCCATGTCATCAGCATTCAACAACATATGGATGTTTCTATTTCCAGTTATGGGGGAGAGAAAAACCTATGTCGCTGCCTCAACACTTTTAATATGCTCTTTGTCCCATTCTTCTCACTTATGGTTCACAGGTCCAGAATATACACACACACTCCTGAATTTGTTGGTTGGCACGTTGACTCATTTGGAATAATTAATACCCCCTGGTTGAATACTCATGGCCATTTAGCTGTTGCTGCCGTACCTCACAAGGCCGTTAAGCTCAAACTCTTGAATGTGGCTACTATGCCAATGCTGTAGAGCAGGAGAGAACAGACTTACACTTTCTAGGTCAGGAATGGGCTGACTTCAATTTTGTACCATCTGACTTTTTTTTACTAGAATTCTTGTCCACTACTATGCTTTATATTTACAAATGAAGACTGCATCCCCAGGATCTGTTGGTGCTGTTGCTGTTGTTAAATACACACACACACACACACACACACACACACTTATACAGCACTTTATAGCATGTAAAGAGCTTCACATACATTATCTCATTTTAATTCTTATAATAATCTTATAAGTAACGGTCATCATTATTATCATCCCCATATTGCAGTGGGTGGAGAGAGGCAGGAAGAGAGAGAGAGTTGTTTGACTAAGGGGGTGTTTCCACCAGCGATTTACTCTGAGCTGGTTGCATGTTGAGGTCATTAGGGATACATGACATCATGGCCATTGAGCAGCCACCCCAGAGCTTAAAAGGGAAAAACTGGATTTCCTGAGACTGCTTAAAGTCCAATTCTTTTCCTTAAGTTGGGTTCTCCTCAGTATAGTTGCTGTGTGCCCCAACCCCCGCTTTTACCTTGGGTATGCTAGCTGTGTCCAGCGGTGTGCCTTTCACCGTGGCCCAGTCAAGGGGTGCTTCCTGTCCCTGCACAAACCAATTAGTGTCTTCGTTGTTGTTGTTCAGTCGTTCAGTCATGTCCGACTCTTCGTGACCCCATGGACCATAGCACGCCAGGCCTTCCTGTCCTCCGCTCTCTCCTGGAGTGTGCTCAAGACCATATTCATTGCATCAGTGATGCTATCTAGCCATCTCATCCTCTGCCGTCCCCATCTCCTTTTGCCTTCAATCTTTCCCAGCATCAGAGTCTTTTCCAGGGAGTTTTCTCTTTGCATTAGGTGGCCAAAATATTTGAGCTTCAGCTCCAGTATCTGTACTTCCAATGAACAGTCAGGGTTGATTTCCTTTAGGATGGACTGATTTGACCTCCTTGCAGTCCAGGGGACTCGTAAGAGTCTTCTCCAGCACCACAGTTCGAAAGCATCGATGCTTTGGTGCTCAGCCTTCCATATAGTCTTTTAATTTCATGCATCTTTTAATTTCATGGCTACAGTCACCGTCTGTGGTGATCTTGGAGCCCAAGAAAGTAAAACCTGTCACGGCTTCCATTTCTTCCCCTTCTATATGCCAGGAAGTGATGGGGCCAGATGCCATGATCTTTGTTTTTTTAATGTTGAGTTTCAAACCAGCTTTTGCACTCTCCACTTTCACCCTCAACAAGAGGCTCTTGAGATCCTCTTCGCTTTCTGCCATTAGGGTGGTATCATCTGCATATCTGAGGTTGTTGATAATTCTCCTGGCAATGTTAATTCCGACCTGTGATTCATCCAACCCGGCGTTTCTCATGATGTACTCTGCATATAAATTAAATAAGAAGGGGAACAATATGCAGCCTTGTCATACTCCTTTCCCAATTTTGAACCACTCGTTTGTTCCATGTCTGGTTCTTACTGTTGCTTCTTGACCCTCGTACAGGTTTCTCAGGAGACAGGTAAGGTGGTCTGGTACTCCAATCTCTTTCAGAATTTGCCACAGTTTGTTGTGATCCACACAATCAAAGGCTTTAGTGTAGTCAATGAAGCAGAAATAGACGTTTCTGTGGAATTCTCTTGCTTTCTCCATGATCCAGCGAATGCTGGAGATTTGTTCCTCTGCCTCTTTGAAACTCCACTTGTACTTCCGGTAGTTCTTGGTTCACATATTGCTGAAGCCTAGCTTGTAGGATTTTGAGCATCACCTTGCTGGCATGTGAAATGAGTGCAATTGTACGGTAGTTTGAACACTCTTTGGCATTGCCCTTCTTTGGAACTGGAATGTAAACTGACCTTTTCCAGTCTTGTGGTCATTGTTGAGTGTTCCAAATTTGTTGGCATATTGAGTGCAGCAATTTCACAGCATCATCTTTTAGGATCTTAAATAGCTCAGCTGGAATACTGTCATCTACGCTAGCTTTGTTGTTAGTAATGCTTCCTAAGGCCCACTTGACTTCACTCTCGAGGATGTCCGGTCAAGTTCAGTGACTGCACTATCATGGTTATCAGGGACATTCAGATCTTTCCTGTATAGTTCTTCTGTGTATTCTTTCCACCGCTTCTTAATCTCATCAGCTTCTGTTAGGTCCCTGCCTTCTTTGTCCTTTATCATGCCCGTCTTTGCACAAAACATTCCCTTGAGATCTCCAATTTTCTTGAAGAGATCTCTAGTCTTTCCCATTCTATTGTTTTCGTCGATTTCTTTGCATTGTTCATTTAAGAAGGCCTTCTTGTCTCTCCTTGCTATTCTCTAGAACTCTGCATTCAGTTGGGTATATCTTCCCCTTTCTCCCTTGCTTTTCACTTCCCTTCTTTCCTCAGCTACTTGTAAAGCCTCGTCAGACAGCCACTTTGCTTTCTTGTATTTCTTTTTCTTTGGGATGGATTGAGTTGCTGCCTCCTGAACAATGTTATGGACCTCTGTCCATAGTTCCTTAGGCACTCTGTCTATCAGGTCTAATCCCTGAAATCTATTCCTCACCTCCACTGTATATTCAGAAGGGATATGATTTAGGTAATACCTGAATGGTTTAGTGGTTTTCCCTATGTTCTTCAATTTAAGCTGAATTTTGCAAGGAGCAGCTCATGATCTGAGCCACAGTCAGCTCCAGGTCCATTCTATCATTCTAGAGATCATTCTATCGATTTTGAGATTGTACCCCAGTACTGCTTTTCCTACCCTTTTATTGTCTATGAGTGCTACTCCATTTCTTCTAAGGGATTCTTGCCCACAGTAGTAGATATGATGGTCACCTGAAGTAAATTCGCCCATGCCTGTCCATTTTAGTTCGCTGATTCCCAAGATGTCGATGTTCAAGCTTGCCATCTCATGTTTGACCACCTCCAGCTTACCTTGATTCATTGATCTGACATTCCAGGTTCCTAAACAATATTGTTCTTTACAGCATCGGACTTTCTTTTCACCACCAGACACATCCACAGCTGAGTGTCCTTTCGGCTTTGGCCCAGCCACTTCACTCTTTCTGGCGCTACTTGGAAATTCCCTCTGCTCTTCCCCAGTAGTATATTGGACACCTTCTGACCTGAAGGGCTCATCTTCCGGCATCATATCTTTTAGCCTTGTGATACATTCCATGGGTTTTCTTGGCAAGAATACTGGAGTGGGTTGCCATTTCCTTCTCCAGTGGACCACATTTTGTCAGAACTCTCTGCCATGACCTGTCCATCTTGGGTGGCCCTGCACTTATGCAAGCCCCTTCGCCACAACAAGGCAGTGATCCATGAAGGGGCAATTAGTGTCTACTCAGCAGTAACTCCCATTGTGCTTAATGAAACTTGCCCTCTGAATGCCCACATCAGTACTTACAGAGATCCCCCTCAATTGACATGGCACAATTTAAAGCCCAGCTCCCGAAGTGTGGTAAAGCGTGATCTCAAGGCTCTGATTCTCCTTTGTTTGCTTTATTGCCTTAGGAAGTAATTACTTTGACCCTTCGTTATAGAGGTCCTGCCGGTTAAAATGGGGGCTGGTTTCCCGTCTTTGTGTTCACCCTCCACCTCTTTCACAGCAGAAACAATATGTGTCTACTCGGAAGTAACTCCCACTGTGCTCAATGAGGCTTGCTCCTGAAATGCAGGTGCATCTGGACTGTCAGAAGAAAATGGGGGAGAGTGGTGCAGGGGAGCCTCTCTTATTGGTTGTGCAGCCCCTGCCAGTCAGATGACATTCACTCCAACCTCCATCCCCACCAGCAAGTATGTTCTGTGAAGCAATTTTTACCGGTGCGGAGAACCTATTTGTGGAGCCCTGCATGGACCAAAGCACAGCAACGCTGATTCCTTTTAGAAAATCCAGTACTCCTCCACTCACTTCTCCTTACATTGTCATGGAAACATGGCCTAAGTCTGCCTAGTGGGTTCATGGCAAAAGTGAGATTCAAACTGGGAAATCCTGATTTGTAGTTCTGTCTTTGAGCCGGTACACTGAACTAGAGGTGACGCACAATTAATTTCTGTTTAGCTGTCCTGTATTTGTACATTTGCTTAAGAGCATTAAGAATTGTCTTGCTGGATCAGATCTAGGCCCATCTAGTCCATCATTATTGGGAAAAATCCCAGCAACCAGCAGGATCAAAATAGTGCCCTGGAAATGGGGAAACTGGTTCACTTCTGGACCACAGTCTGCCTTCTGCCGAACCGTGCTTTAAGGTCTTTCCTTCCCTTTCAAATTGGCCATGTATTTTGTCTGCAGTATTTTGGCTACACAATGTAGGCAGCAATAAATAGGGTAGGTTTGGATTGCTGGTTCTGACTCTTGGCTGACAGCTGGAGCTCCTTTTCCTTGCAAGGCACTTTGGGAAAACATTGCACAAATTGATCCTCAGGCCCTTTATCTTAATTATTGGCTGCAGCTTTTTGTGTTATAAACAATCATTCTTCTTGGCAAACATATCTGGGATGAAGGGAGAGATTCTGTATTACACACACCTGCATATACAGTGTGTTTCTGTATTACACACACCTGCATATAACACTATACAATGAAGCTAACAATCAAATCTAATTTTTAATAGGAAAGTTTTAGATGAACATGGTAGGTTTTTTTTTCCACAATAACACATTACATCTTTGTGTAAAGTGGATGGATCTCTCAATATTCATTTCCACTTAAACTTTTTAATGCAGAATGTGTGGGTTGTTCCAATTATGCTGAAATGAAAGGTCAGCTTAGCAATTATTGATAATTTTGTGTGTAGATAAATTGAGGCAGAAAAGTGGGAGTTAATTAATTTATAGCTGTTAACGTGTTTATCTATGGGCTTGAATTATAAAGAAGTCCATTTTCAAGAATCACAAGACCATATTCTAAGGGGACAGATTTATAGGACAATTAAGTCCAATTTGGTCTTAAAAGCAAACAAGCTTTTGATATGGATATGGAAAAAGTGATTTTCTGCAAAGGAACTGGAAAATTCAACAGCAGCTGAGCGTAATTTCAGGCAAGTTGAGCAGCTGGGAATGCATCTTTGTAAACATCGCAAAAGTGAGCACAAAGCAGCAAAACTGCTATAGCAGCACACCACCCTGAGAGGTTATAGGCCTAACGAGTTCAACTCTCCCTAACAGCTGATACACAGATGGGCACTGTCAGGTGCACTGAATATATAAATAAATATATAAATATCTGGGCAACAGCGTATTTCATGCCAGAATCAGCATTTGGGCTGGACAAATAAGCAGAAGTAGCACTGAGCTGACGATGAAGTCTCCCTTTAAAGCACCCAATATTTCAAAGACTTTTTAAAATGGAGGACACACAAGTCTTTCTTTGGGGAAAAGGGAATGTATCAGTCTGTCCCAAGGCAACTGGACCAATGCTCCCTAAATCACCATGCTATGCTACAGGGTGACTTAGGGCGATGAAAATGCCAGCACAATGCTTGATACGGGACTGGATCTGGGACCTTTCATTCTACCACTAAGCTATGGCTCTTCTTCAGATAAACCTTGCTTATCTGACATGTTTTCTAAGGGTGTGATCCTATCCAGATAGGCGGCCACTTCTGAACTCGGAGGCGACTGCCTATCCAAAGCAGGGCAGGAGAAGCACGGAGGGGATCATTCCCTCTGTGCTCCTCCTGCCCTGCATTTTTAGCTAGACAGCCGATTGCGGCTGTCTAGCCGCAGGAAGATGGAGAGGGGGAGGAGGCTGCTGTACAACACACAGGATGTGTCGTATAGGCATTTCTGCCCTCTCTGCCCCAGAACGCCCCCAGCCATGACCTTTTCCAGCCGCTCCACGCTCCTCTTGTGAGCACGGAGGATGGGGCTGTTCCACGCTGCATCGGAGGCAGCGTGGAAGTGGGGGGAAGGTCAGTTCTCTGGGAACTGACCTTGGAGCACGGGCTCCGAGGTCGGTTCCCAGAACACAACATATCCTATGGCTGTCTAGCCGCTGCCTAGCGGCCATAGGATTTTTCCCTCCATGAATGTGCCACTGGAGAATATCACATAAACCTACACATGATAACCTTCATCTGAAGGCAAGAAATGAGACTGCTAGTACAATATCTCACAGTGACATATTGCAAAGTATGCTGGGAAATGTAGTTCTGTGTGGAGCACTACATCAATGTATTTGGAGGAATCTAGGAAACTAGAGCCCACTGATTATTCCTTCCTTTTCTTATGCCATTTTATCCTTATTTTATTAGGACTTGATGGGAAATGAGGTTTGCAGCGAGTACTGAGTCCAAGCTTAAGTTCAAAAATGACAAATATAGTGGATTAAGACTGAGGAGACCCAAGTTCAAATTTCCACTCAGTCATGAATGTCACTGGATGGCCTTCGGCCAGTCATCATCTCTCAGCCTAACCTACCTCACAGGGTTGTCATGAAGATAAAACTGATAGAAGAGAATCATGTACACTACCTCAAGCTTCTTAGAGAGAAGGTGGGATATAAATGTAGTAGTAGTAGTACTACTACTAGTACTACTACTAAGGCATCCAACCGACAGAACCTGTTGGGTTTTTGAGCTTCCCTGCCAAAAAACAAAACAAAACACATCTTCAAAGCTCCTTACAAAATGTTAAGCTTACCACTATTTTGAGATATCTCCTATAATAATTAGACTTATGACTCCATTAAAGGAAATGACAAAACCTTGATTTTAAGTGTCATAAGAAGAACCATGCTGGATCAGAGCAAGGGTCCATCTACTCCAGCATTCTCTTCACACAGTGGCCAACCAGCTGTCAACCAGGAACCCACAAGCAGGACATGAGCGCAACAGCTCCCTCCCACCCATGTTCCCCAGCAACTGGTGTACATAGGTT
The DNA here is from genome assembly GCF_057233095.1 of Heloderma suspectum. Lineage (NCBI taxonomy): Eukaryota > Metazoa > Chordata > Lepidosauria > Squamata > Helodermatidae > Heloderma > Heloderma suspectum. The sequence goes on along the minus strand of NC_139460.1, from coordinate 28,753,446 downwards.
CACTGCCTCTGGTACTAGATGGAGCACATAGCCATCAAGACTAGTAGCCATTGATAGCCTTTTCCTCCTGGAATTCTTCCAACACCCTTTTAAAGCCATCCAGATGGGTGGCCATCACTACATACTGTGGTAGCGATTTCCATAGTTTAACTGTGTGAAGAAGTACTTCCTTTTATCTGTCCTGAATCTTCCACCAATCAGCTTCATGGAATGACCCTGGGTTCTAGTATTTTGAGAGAGGGAGAAAAATGTCTCTCTATCCATATTCTCCACACCTCTACCATGTCTCCCTTTATTCTCCTTTTTTCCATGCTAAACAATCCCAGTTGTTGTAACCTCTCATAGGGAAGATGCTCCAGCTCCTTGATCATTTTAATTACCCTTTTCTGCACTTTTTCCAGCTATACAATATCTTTTTTTAGGTGTGGTGATCAGAACTGTACACAGTATTCCAAGTGTGGCTGCACCATAGATTTGTATATGGGCAGTATGATCTTGGCAGTTTTATTCTCAATTCCTTTCTAATTATGCCTAACATGGAATTTGCCTTTTTTACAGTGGACACACACTAGGTTGACATTTTCATCGAGCTGTCCACCACAACCCCAAGATCTTTTTCTTGGTTGGTCACCGCTAGGTCAGATCCCATCAGGCTATATTTGAAGTTGGGATTTTTTGCCCCAATGTGCATCACTTTTCTCTCGCTTACAGTGAACTGCATTTGTCACTTAGATGCCCATTTTCCCAGTTTGGAAAGATCCTTTTGGAGCTCTTCACAATCCCTGTTTGTTTTAACCACCGTAAATAATTTGGTGTAATTGGCAAACTTGACCACTTCACTGCTCACTCCTAATTCCAGATCATTTATGAACAGGTTGAAAAGCACTGGTCCTAATACAGATCCCTGTGGGACCCCACTTTTTACTTTCCTCCATTGGGAGAATTGACCATTTCTTCCTACTCTCTGCTTTCTGTTCTTTAACCAGTTACTGATCCATAAGAGGCTCTTTCTTCTTATTCCATGACTATTAAGTTTGCTCAGGAGTCTTTGGTGAGGGACTTTGTCAAAAGCCTTTTGGAAGTCCAAGTAAACAATGTCTACTGAATCACTGCTGTCTACATGTTTATTGGCACTCTCAAAGAACTCCAAAAGTTTAGTGAGACAGGACTTACCTTTGTGGAAGCTGTGTTGATTCTTTTTCAGCAGGGCTTGTCCTTCTATATGCTTACTAATTTTATTTTTAATAATGCCTTCAACCAATTTACCCAGAACAGATGTTAAGCTAACCAGCCTGTAGTTTTCTGGGTCCCCCCTGGATCCTTTTTTGAAAATTGGTGTTACATTGGCCATCTTCCAGTCCTCTGGTATAGAGGCTGATTTTTTATGTATTTTTTATTAAATTTATTAATCGCCCATCTGGCTGGTCACCCAGCCACTCTGGGCGATGTACAACATACAGTAAAAACAGTTTAAAACAATAAAATTCTACAATAAAAACATTTTCTAAAATACCCTAACCCACCCCAAATGCCTGCCTGAACAACCACGTTTTTAATGCACGATGGAAGCTCATTAAAGAGGGGGCATGACGGAGTTCCCTAGGGAGGGAGTTCCACAGAGTGGGGGCCACCACAGAAAAGGCCCTCTCCCTCGTCCCCACCAGTCTAGCTGTCCTGGCTGATGGGACAGAGAGAAGGCCATCCGAGGCTGATCTTGTTAAGTGGCCTGTCTGGTGCTGCTGGAGGCGCTCCTTAAGACAGGCTGGGCCGGAACCATATAGGGTTTTAAAGGTCAAAACCAACACCTTGAATTTGGCCTGGAAAACAACTGGTAACCAGTGCAACTCCTTCAGCACTGGAGTGATGTGATCTCGCCGGCGGCTGCCTTTAATCAGGCGAGCCACCGCGTTCTGTACCAGCTGCAGTTTCCGAACCGTTTTCAAGGGTAACCCCACGTAGAGTGCATTACAGTAGTCTAAACGAGACCAGGGCATGTACTTACCGATGGGAGCAGATGGTCGGGAAGGAAGGGGCGCAGCCGCCATATCAGATGGAGTTGATACAGTGCTATCCGGCTCACAGCTGACACCTGAGCCTCCATGGACAGCTGGGAGTCCAAAATGACCCCCAGGCTGCAGACCTGGTCTTTCAAGGGTAGCCGTACCCCATTCAGCACCAGGTCAACATCCCCTAGCCTCCTCTTGTCTCCCACCAAAAGTACCTCGGTCTTGTCAGGGTTCAGCTTCAGCCTACTCCTCCCCATCCAGCCACTCACCGTCTCCAGACATTTGGACAGGGATTCTACGGCCAACCTTGGTGAAGATTTAAACGATAGGTAGAGCTGCGTGTCATCCGCATATTGATGACACTGCACACCAAACCTCCTGATGATAGCCCCCAGCGGCTTCACATAGATGTTAAGTAGCATCGGGGAGAGGATGGAACCCTGTGGCACCCCACAAGTAAGTGGCCACGGGTCCGAAACCTCCTCTCCCAGTGCTACCCTCTGGTACCTGCCGGAGAGGAAGGACCGGAACCACCGTAATACGGTGTCCCCAATGCCCAACCCCTCCAGGCGGTCCAGGAGAATACCGTGGTCAACGGTATCGAAAGCCGCTGAGAGGTCGAGGAGAACAAGGAAGGAGCATTCACCCCTATCCAGAGCCCTCCTCATATCATCTACCAAGGAGACCAAGGCCATTTCTGTCCCATGTCCAGGCCTGAAGCCCGACTGAAATGGGTCTAGATAATCAGTTTCTTCCAAGTGTGCCTTCAACTGCACCGCCACCACCCGCTCAATCACCTTGCCCAAAAATGGCAGATTTGAGACTGGGCGAAAGTTGTTCAAAACTTGAGGATCCAAGGAGGGCTTCTTTAAGAGCGGTCTTATCACTGCCTCCTTGAGGGCTGATGGCATCACTCCCTCCTCAAGGGAGGCGTTCACCACCGCCTTGATCCCCTCACCCAGTCTCTCTCTGCAGCTCATAATGAGCGAAGATAGGCAAGGATCAAGTAAGCAGGTGGTCGGCCGTACCGATGAAAGCACCTTGTCCACTTCATCAGGAGGAAGAAGCTGGAACCGATTCCACAAAACCGGTTTGCCACAGGCCGCCTCTTGCTCACTAACTGTATCCACAGCGTTCAGAGTAACACACCTAATCTGATCAATTTTATCTGCAAAGTGCCTTGCCAAGGCCTCACAGGAGGCCTTAGAATGCTCCAGTGGTTCCGGAGCCACAGGACCGACCAGCCTCCAGACCACTTGGAACAGCCTCCTGGGACAGCACTCTGCAGACGCGATGGAGGCAGCATAATATTCCTTAGGGTCATGTTGCATATTTTGGTTAGAAGATCAGCAATTTGATATTTGAGTTCTTCGAGAACTCTAGGATGGATACCATCTGGGCCTGGTGATGTATTCACTTTCAATATATCAATAAGGTTGAGAACTTCATCTTTTGTCACCACTATTTGCCTCAGTTCCTCAGACTCCCTTCCTGAAACCATCAGTTCAGGCACAGATATCTGTCCTATATCTTCTGCAGTGAAGCGGATGAAAATAATTCATTCAGCTTCTCTGCAATTTCCTTGTCCTCCTTCAGTACTCCTTTAACTCAATTGTCATCCAATGGTCCAACTGCCTCCTTACTGTGTTTCCTGCTTCTGATATATTTAAAGAATTCTTTGTGGTTGGCCTTGATTTTGTTAGCGATATGCTCTTCAAAATGCTTTTTTGCCTGTCATATTGTCTGTTTATGAATTAAGCAATAATCCTTTTTAGGGAAAAAAGGATTATAAATTGTTGTTAAAGGAACAAATGTCATTCACAGTTCAAGAAGGCTATTTAAGGATTAACTCTGGAATGTAAAATGTACAAATAGTGCAATATTAGTATCTTGGATATCAATTCACATCCCTCCAGCAATGGACTAACTGTGAAAGCTTATGCATGGATTCTGGATGTGCATTTGCATCACTGCAATGCTCATTTGGGCCCCATTGAACAGGGTGAATACATCTTGATGTAAAATGGGAATGTGAGCCCGTAGTTGTTGCACAAGACTAGCTGGGCAGGAATATACCTGGATTTGGGCCACATTCTGATCTAATGCTAAGCCATGGTTTCTTTAACCATGGTTTGTTGAAGAAGCCAGGAACCTGTTCACAGATGATCAAATGGATTGCCATTTGTTTCACTTAGTGTTAGTTTTGCCTCTGTTTTTTATGTGATTACCCCACTGTGATTTTGTAGTACTTTGTGGCAGCTGAGGACTGACAAGGCATCACCAAGTCACGGGTACTTTTGCTATTGGCTGGCTGTAGAAAACAGTCAGCAAAGATGAATGCTCTCCACCTCAGAGGGCTTTGACCAGCCTTGACAAGCCCATGAGCAAAATATAGCCCTAGAACTTCTCTTTGTTCATCCTTTCCTCCCAAACCATCTGAATAAATATCCTTACTGTTGCCTGTGGCCACTCTTTAAATATGGGCACATTTGCCCACCTCCCATTACTAAAATGTCCTTGGTGAGCAAAGAAGAGGTGTTAACAATAACTTGGGTCCTTATGACAGAAAAGGAGTGGGTGGATCATTGCAGAATTTAGCAGAAAAGCAAGAGTTGAAGTGGTGGTGATTGTGGAAGGCTTTTCATCTGTTGAACTGTTGGCATAGCTTGCTAAGAACTTTTAACATGTATTCCTCATTAGTTATGGGTAAAAGCACCCATAATCCCTTTATTTTTTTTCTCCCTTGCTAGGCTGCTGCAGAGCTATTCAGCCGGGCTAGAGAGGGAGAACTTGTCAGTGAGGACTGGGGAGAATGCTGGAAAAAGGAGCCTGTTGCCAGGCAGAGTTTTGCCAGGTCTGTCAAAATGCCAGTGAAAGTCTCCGGAATTAGCTGCATGAGCTGCTTTGTTTTCTAGTCACTTTTCCCTTGCATCTCTGTAGCCAGGCAAGCGGTGAGGTAAACAATTAGGATTAAGCCAGGATACTGAGTTCAAACATATTGACAAACCATAATTAATACAAACTGAGATTCACAACTCAACTACAAACCATGGTTTCAGATTATGTTTGCTGGCCAGTGTATTATGGTCAAACCAAGCCAGTGTATATTAAAAACTCATGTAATCATCAGTCAGTACATCTATGAGTTTATGCACAGGTATTCAAATAGCTTTGGGGATTTAGCATCCATATCATGGTGAAAAAGTGGCAGTAGAATATTTTATAAATCAACAGCTGCACAGACAAACTATTTTATGCTCACACATTTTAAAAAATGCTTTTTTACTCTTTCATGATCTTAAATGTAAGATCATATTTCTGTTTTATGTGATAATATATTAGACTATAGAAAGATTTTATTATAAGGTATAACATTTGTGCCTAAAAACACATTCAGATGCTTGCGGGAACAAATGTGTATGGAGAATTTGTCACTGCAATGTCTGTAGAAACAACTACTGCTAAATTTGGAAATGCCATATCATTATTTCCTAGTCTCTTTATATCTATGGCTAGTTTTGAAGGTTATCAGGGATCTAAATGCAGCATTTCAGAGGGGAGGAAAACTTTTTGCCACAGCTTCTGACCCACAATCCCTTAGGTTTTTATATAATAAAGTGTTAAAGATCTCAAGCATGCCTTGTGAACTTTTTTTTTTTTTTAAAATAGCAGCATAATAAAATAACCTGTAGCACCACTAGATGGCATTCCTTTGCTGCAATTCACACGTGGTACTGGCTGCACTGCAAAGACAACGTGTGCTTCAGATCTTTAACAAAAATGAGATTCATATACCCATTTCTTTTTAACTCACACAGACTTTTTCAGTCCACAAGGATTGGATACCTATGACTGATGACCTTGTAAATTATTCTGTTGACTTCTGAATGCGATTTGGCCTGCACTTTGAGCCTGGTTTATTTATTTATTTAACAGATTTAGACACCGTTCTTCATCCTATCAGGATTCTAGGGCCTTGATCATATATGTGCAACACTTGATTTCTCTACACTCGACTACTGTACAGTTTATTGAATAGCAAATGAATGTGTGGACAGGCTCCAAATGCAGTCCTTTTCAGTGAAGTAATGGGAAAAGATATGAAAGTTACATCTGTGATGACCCAATTACACTTGCAAGCTATCACCGGATGCTGCAGTCAGTTGATGAACATGCACGTGTGAGCATACAGACAGACACTAAACAATTCAGAAGGCCAGGATAACTACTGTGCATGTGCAGACAACGTGGAGGGCACCAGCCTGGTACCCTCCACGTATGTTGGACTACAACTCCCACAGTTCCCCACCAGCCTGGCCAATGGCCATGCTGGCTCGGGATTATGTGTGTTGTAGTCCAAAACATCTGGAGGGCACCAAGTTGGGGAAGACTATCTTGGACTATCTCTCTCCTTTTTTTTTTTTTTTACAGACTGGATTGGCAACTACCTATTGAATATATGTGGCCACACAAAGCAATCCATTTACAAAAAAAACAGAATGAAGCTATCAAGAGTGGAAGACCAAAACTGGAGCTTTTTGAAGCTGACAGACTGCTCTTTGTACCAGGGAGGAATTCCAAGCGTGCTCCATTATACCTCCATAATAGCTAGACTTGAATGGTCACATATGAGGTGCTAAGGAAGTTCCCTTTGCAAAATAATTCAGCTGGTGTATGGCCATTTTAAGATGAGTTTGTTAGCAGATACGTATTACTGTGTTGCAAATTCTATTGCTTTGGAAAGGTGTTCTGTAAATAAATTGCTATTGTAATATGATCTACTAGCAATCCTAGCTTTTGGTTTCACTGGAAGAAGGCATTGGGATAAGCCTGATGCGACAGTGGCAGAATCATTTGTTTAAAGCCAGATTAGTCCCAGTCTGTGTGCCAGTTAGTCCCAGTCACACACATAGTGTATGAGCGTGCACGTGCATGAGAGAGAGAGATTTTTAAAGCAAAAAGGTGAGTATCTGGCGTAGGGATGCAGCTCAGGAACTCAATAGTCAAGCACTTTTCTACTCAGCTGAGCTTAGGGATGGCGGAGAATTTCTCCCCGAAACTTCGGGGGGCCGAGCGCCAACGTGTTCGGCCCCCCGAACAAGTTTCGGGGAGAAATTCTCCGCACCCCCCCGCACCCCGCACCCCCCCCCGGGACGGGACTTACCTTTGCCAAATGTCCCTCCCGGCAGCGGGTCCGGCCGGCGGTTCGGCGGGCGTTCGTGCGGGGCGGGAGCGGCAGCCGGTCTTTTGACCGGCTGCCACCGCCGCCATTCCAAGAAAAGAAAAAGAAAAAAAAACACTCCCGTGATAGGCTATGTAACGATTAACGTAGCCTATCACGGCTAGATTTGCAAAGTCAGCCATGATAGGCTACGTAAATCGTCACGTAGCCTATCACGGGTGACTTTAAAAAAAAAAAAACGCGTACGGATAATGGCGGCCCCCATAGGGAGCCGCCATTCCCGTTCCTTATTTGGTCGCTGTAGTCTACGTAAAGGTTTACGTAGACTACGGCGAAAATAAGGGCAATGCAAATAGCGTTGCCCTTATTTTCGCCGTAGTCTACGTAAATCTTTACGTAGACTACAGCAACCAAATAAGGAACGCAAATGGCGGCTCCCTATGGGGGCCGCCATTAACGTACGCGCTTTTTTTTTTTTTTTAAGTCACCCGTGATAGGCTACATGACGATTAACGTAGCCTATCACGGCTCACTTTGCAGATCTAGCCGTGATAGGCTACGTTAATCGTCACGTAGCCTATCTCGGGGGCGTTTTTTTTTTTTTTTAAACTTTGGAGTTCGCGGCCGGGCGAGGCGGGAAGCCTCCTCCCCAGCCTGAATTTCGGCCGGGCGAGGCGGGAAGCCTCCCCCCCGGCCTGAACTTCACGGGGGGAGCAACCAAGTGCCTCCCCCCCACCGCGAACAAGCTTCGACGACAGGTAAGTGACTTTCGTCCACCCCTAGCTGAGCTTCAATACTGGAAGTGAGCTTGGCTGGGGGAAATGCATTTGGGAGGAGAAGCATCAGGAAGGCATGCAGAAGATGTGGGGGTAATTCAGCTCCCCTCATCTGTGCCTTCCTTCTGCTCTAAGAACCAGGCCTCTGCTCTACATTTCACTGGGGACACTTGGGTTTAAGCAAACAGGTTTTCTGCCATCATGTCTGATTTGGCCTTAAAATAGGAGCACTGCTTGCTGCCTTCATCAGTTTTTCCTATTGGATCCGAAGGCTGCTTGATGGGAAGTTCACATCAGTGTGCAAATGGAGCTAGTGGTGGAGATTAAATACTGGACTACTGTATGTATAAAAGAGTGGAGGGAGGAAAAACACCCTGAAAATTCCCTACTATGATTAGCAAGGCAAAATGAAAGGTGGTGGAGAAAGGTCGCTCTTCTGGGGCTATACTAATGTGTTTACAATGACAATAAAAGCAGATATTACCTGTTCTAAGAGATTCTGAAGCCTCTCTATTTCGCAATCTATTACGAATTTCTTTTCTTGTCTCCGGTCCAAGTCTTCTAAAAGCTGCCTGTAGCTTGCATCATTAAAATTCTCCACACATATGGCACTGACTTGCCAGCTTTTTTCTCCTGCTGTTTCCATAATAGCTTGAAGTATTGAGTAACCTGAAAGAAAAGGACACAAAACACTAATGACACAGTCCTTGCATTTTGTGAATCATAAGACTGTTTAATCAATATCAAGTTCCTTATGGAGCTGGTGAGGAGTTAAGATTTACAGTTACTAGCTATATTGTGCTTTCTCTCCTCTCCCTATTACATACACATATTGTTGCTGTCAATCATTTAAATACTTTTTAGTTTATTAAGTTTGCAGTCCAAAGAAAGTTGGTCACACCTACTTGCCACTGAAATCAAGAGGACCTAAGCCAGGAGTAGACAAGCTTTGTGGGCCAACAGCACATTTGGCAATTTTTGAAACTGTCCCGGACACCACCACAAAATGACTACCATCGCAAGTGTGGCAAAGGAATAGTAACTTGCCCAAAAGACTGAGTACAAGACAGAGGTGCAGTCTGAGCTAAACATACTAAACTCCTTTGAATCCAGTTTTCAGCACCAACAGAAACCTAATTCACAGCAATCCCAGTTGCCATTAAGAAAATATATTAATTAAAAAATGGGAGGGGCAGGACACCTTGGTCTCCACCAAGGAAGGTGTCCAGGGGCGCATTGGTGTCTGAGGACACCCACATTGTGAATCCCTGACCTAAGCACACCATTCATAAAAGGTTACTCTGATTTCAGTAGGAGTTAGGCATAGCCAACTTTCTCTGGATTCTACTGTAGGTCACAGGTTCAGCCCACTGCCAAGCAACATTACCTGGCCCCTAATGGCTCTACTACTTTTTAATCAAAGTGTGGTTAAAAAAAAAAGTTTGCTCACATTTTCCCTTGTAAGGAAAAGAAGCAATGAGAGACTCCATTTGTAGTTCATATACATTTTATTGCATTGTCTGTCATGTGCATTCTGGAAAGACAAACTACCTCTGCCAATTTGCCTGTGAGGGAGCTTTCAGGAAGACCATTTATTTCTTGACACTGTCTCCCCATCACTCAATGACCTCATTCCATCTAAGTGCATGTTCTTTCCATCTGTGAAGTCTTTACCACTAAGTGATGCCAACTTTATATACAGATAGTTCAAAACGCGTTGGGTTGTCCAACAAAACGCTAGCAGAAAAAGTACAAGAGGTGGTGTTCTGCTAGAGGTTGCTTGTTCTGCTAGCAGTTGCACTAGCAAAACAAACTAGTGCAAGCAACATCTAGCATAATGAATTCATAATGAGTTGTGAAAGCACTTGTGCAATGGCTTGTGCAAGCACTTGTGCAAGTGGAATGAAAGTATTGGATTTGACACTTGCATAAGGATGAAAACAGGTGTTCTGCAAAGGTAGAAGCTTTGTGCTGACGGAATGACACCACTGGATACAGCCCTTGGGCTAGTGTCTGGAGAATAGAGTTGCCTTCAGGAATACAGAAGTCCATCGTCCCTGACATACAGCCCATTCCTATATATATTTATTCAGAAGTAAGTTCCATTGAATTCAATGAGGCTTACTCCCAAGTAAATGTGAATAATAATATTTAACACTTGTATAGCACTCTAAAATGTTAGAAGTGCTTAATATGCATTATCTAGATGTAATCTTTAAAATAACACTGCAACTTACTATTATTATTCTCCATGTTGCATAGGATTTACCTAGGGAGGTAGTGAGCTCTCCCACACTGGAGGCATTCAAGACGAAGCTGGACAGCCATCTGTCAGGGATGCTCTGACTTGGATTCCTGCATTGAGCAGAGGGTTGGACTCGATGGCCTTGTAGGCCCCCTCCAACCCTACTATTCTATGATTTTAGCCTTAATTACCAAGTATTATTCAGACTGAGAATTACAGCAACTCAATATGGGTGCTATTTTGAAGATATATTCTGAAGGTAAACATTTCAGCTGACTAATCACCATATGACAATTTATTTATTGGGAGCCAGTCATCTAAAAATGTGCCTCCCAAATTATAAAATGTACCGTTAATAGATGCACAGTTTAAACTCTATTGCTCAGATTTAGGTAACCCTGGGTACAGCATAAATGAGTACCATGAGTACTACCATGCTCATGGTTATGCAGAATACAGCTGCAGCAGAGGGATCTAAAAACATAATCCCATCACTGGATAAAGGACTCCCCTGCCCCTTCCACCTGCCCACACCTGCACAGGTACTCATGTGCTGTTTCTGTGCACAGATTGCTGTTGCTGCATCAAGGCATCTACCTTGAATCTGCTCATTAATAAATTAATCTGTTCACATATTTTGGTTATCCAAAATATGTACGTATACAAGGACACATTTACTCAACTATATCTGAGCAAAACATATAACCCATATTTATGCTCTTTGTACATTCATAAGATTAGTCTTTATTACTATTACACATCATTATTAATATAAACACACACACAAATGAACAAAGATTACATGTCTTTAGCTTAGAGGGAGGTTTTGTGCTTTAATTAATGTTTATAAAGGGTTTTGAGAATAAAAAGCTTGTGAAGCTATTCTTGTTTTTAGACATAGTTAAAGTAGTTGTAGTATTGGCATATTTCAACTGCAAAGCCCATTTCATTCAAAGGGCACAATGATTTGCCACTATTCTACTTTCATTCATTATTAATTGTTTGTTTATTTATTTACTTAATCACCACAGGCAACCTCTGAACTCTACAAAGTCTAGGCTGTTCAATCTAACAGAGCTAAAATCTAATGACGACCTCAGAGCCAGAGTGATTAGACAAAACACATCCCTGGAAAGCACACTATGGAGGATGAAACTACATGTTATGTGTGGTTCCATGTTGCATTCTTTTGAGTATTGTTTTTAATCGGGTAAAAGCAGATGGAGGTAGCTCAGTCTGGTAGGGGAGCAGGAAGGGTCCATTTCACTCTTTCATTCCCATATATTTTTCTGCTCAAAATAGATTCACAATGGAATAAAGAGATGAAGTCTCAGAATGTGCCTTCCAAATTAATTTTCCTAATAATATCAATGGAACTTGAATGTACTTAACTTTGGGTGGATTGCCTCCCAAGAGTGAACAGCTCAAATTGCTCATCCTGGAGTACGCCTGGTGAAATCAATGCAATTGCTTTGGAGAAAGTCATTTTAGGGATGCAATCCGAACCATTCAAAATCTTGAATGACATTCAGCAACATTCCAAATGTACAAGGATGTCACAACTTACAAGGCTCCAAAGGTCAACATGTCCAAGTCTCTTGAAACCTGGTTCAAATTTATTATACTTCTAACATGCCAGTTCTATAGCTTACCAGGGTTATGTTGATGGGCCTAGTTCACAATCACAAGTCTCACAGGGGCTTCAAGGGCTATGTGATCATGTTGTCCTACAACCTGGTAGGATTTATTAGTTTTACAATGTGGTTTTGTGATTTGGCTTAAGCTGCTGAAGTAGAAGCACAGGATCTGGTGGAACATAATCCAATACCTGGGAAATCATCTTCATTTTCCCCAGTAGTGTCCTATATGTTCCCTGTTAGGCTGGAGCTTTGGCCATTGGGTAGTATAGAAATGTAATCAATGAAATAATAATAAAAAATAGCTACATGCTACAGCCAATGCTCAACTGCTGCCAAAATAAGTCTTTGCATCTTGTTCTCACCGTTTGCTAATAAAAGTTTAGTAATACAAAAACATGGCATCCAAGGAGACGAACTCTCATCACATATTTTGCATTATTAAATGTTACTGGAGGAGGAGACAGGACACTGCTGGTTTTAGCATCTGCCATGCTTCAGCCATAATGTTAGTTCTGGCCTCAAGTTTTGACCAGAAAAGCTTTGTGTCAACCTCTGTGGCTTCTATAGGCAAAATGGTTAAGCCTTAATGTTGTGGCATCTGGTCCTGTTCACTGGCTCCTGAGAATGCAAATATGTTATCATTTACAGTGATGACAAGAATCTGCAATCTCACCTCAAGTTATGTACATGGATTAGATTACAAATTAGTACTTCAGATTAGTACATCAGATCACTTTCCAAATGTAAAGTCCTTGATATAATAAGTAACAATGTTTCAGTAGTCAAGGTTAATTTTAACCTGAAGTCAGTTTTCTTTTTCCCTTCTTGGAAAGAATGAAGAATTGTGTTTTTTTTAATTGCTGCACAATTATTCAGCTCTTTCTGTAGTTATATACTCTGTTTTTGTTATGCCGGTCTGTAATTTTCTTTTCAAATCATGCCCAGATCCTTTCCCAAATAAGATATTCTTAGCCTCATTTCCTATTCACTTCCATATATAACTTCTTAGTTAAAAGTGTATCAGGATTTTATATATGTACGTGATTCACTGATGATATTAATTTGAGTTCATCTTTGATAGCAACACTGTCAACATTTGTTCAATCCTATTTCTTGACAGGGAAATTTACTTGGACTTAGTGAGATTGTGATTCAGAAAACCAGCTGGCCTCCTTTTCTAATTCAGATTTGGAACCTGGGCTACTATTATCAAAAGAAGAGAAGCATGATGCTGGAATAGATGGACCTTTCGTCTGATCCAGAATGGCTCTTCTTGTGTTTTTGTTATGTTGTGTTTTTATGTTATGTTGCGTTTTTATGTTAGGGACAGAGGTGGCCCTACTAGGCCAGCCAGAGAACTTCCAAATGGATGACATTAATTAGTAGGAAGTGATGTGGTGAGGGCTACTAGTTTAGTTTAGTTTAGCCAAACTATATGTGTTGTTAATCATGTAATTTGCCCTTGAGTGCAAAATTTTTCATTCACAAATGTGAATGAAACCCAGTGCGGGGACCCAATCAGTATCAGAACCCTAGTACAGGCGACGGTGGGAGGAGTGCTTTAACCCTTGGCCATCCACAGCTGTGGTCCTGGTCTGGATCAGGGCCTTCATACTAGCAATTTCTATTGAAAAAAAGTTCTCACTGGCTCCAATGGGAACTTTTTTCTTCCAATGCAAATTGCCAGCATAGGGTCCACATAGGGATGTACAAAAGTCTTACCTGGCTCCACGCCGGGCAATGCGGTGGGGGGGAGGCACTCCGTCCTTCACCCCGGAATCCTCCCTGGCTGACTCCGCTCCACAGCAGCTCTGTGGAGCCAACAGCCAGGGCCGGCCACAACCAGAGTTCCGGCCACGGCCGCAAATGGTGGCCATTGTAGCGGCTGCCATTTGCATCCTCGCAGTCAGCCGTGATAGGCTACTTAAGTATTTACGTAGCCTATCATGGCAAAGAGCAGGGGCGCAAATGGCGTAGCAGCCGCCATATGCGTCCCTGCTCTTTGCTGTGATAGGCTGCGTAAATACTTACATAGCCTATCACGGCTGACTGCAAGGACGCAAATGGCGGCCATTACGACGGCCGCCATTTGTGGCCACAGCAGCCCGGCTGCGGCCAGCCAGGAGACCAGCCAGAGCCACCGCCACATCCGCCGCTGGAGCCGCCACTGCCAGGTAAGCTCCGTCCCGGGGGGATTCCGCGGGGTAGCGGGGGGCCCCCGTTCTGCCACGGATTCTGGGCGGAGCGGATTCTAAAGAATCCGGCCTCACTGGAGTCCGTGGCGGAATTCTCTGAGATCGCTAGGTCCACAGTCCATATTAGGCCCCTGATGAAGCCAATTTGTGAAAAGAAAAGGCTTGGTCTCAAGGACAAACTTTGTGATTGATACCTCATGTGGTTTGGCTCTCAGATAGCTCTAAAGAGATATGCCTAGCAATGATAATTAGCCATGATAGCTAAACAGAAATTTCACATACAGAGGGAGAATGCCTATGCATACTGGATGCCGTGGTGGTGGTGGTGGAATCATTGTTGTTCCCTGCTTGTGAGTGCCCAGGTGATTTTGTGTTCTTCTAAACAAAGTGCTGTCCCATCAATCACAGTTTATGTTTTTATGCAACACTACCACAAGGCATAGAGGGCTGTATATATCTGGCGCTTTAAGCTCAAAAACGATTGACAATTTCAGATATCATCGATTTTGGAGCTATCCATTTGGGCAGAACTTGCCAGTTAGAAAAGCGACTACAAAATTAATATGTAATGCATCTTATTTCTGAAGTGTTAAATCTATTCAAACAATACTTTTCTCTATTAAAGAATTATAAAATAAGGTAACAAGGATTCTTCTTATAAAGCATACTAATGATATGAGAAGATATAGTATTGCTTTGTTTTAGGACCTATTACACTGAAGAGTGACATTAGAAATTGACTAAAACAATGGGAGGAAAAGGAAGAAACCGCCTTTTAAGTTACTTTTCTGCTGCAAAGGCTTCTGAGAAGTAGTACTGGGTGTGCATAAAGTACTAGACCACATTGAAGAAATGAAACTTGGATACATAGTGAAATAAAGCAATCATATATGTTTACTTCATCACATGTCTAAAACCCAGACCCTCTACCTTCAATATCTTCAGGTTGGTGCATGACAATGGTCTGAAGACCCACACTGCAGGCCTACTACTAGAGTTAAGCGGGTTTGGCCTTCTAAGCTTCTTGGAAGTTGCTTGCGTCAGAAGAGGAGCAGGATATAAGTATAATAAAACAAACAGAATAGAAGTCCACAGAAGTTATCCTATCTTTCAGGATCATTGCTCCTTGTGGACAATAGATCAGGAGTGAAATGAAAGCACTGTAACCCAATTACTAAATTGAAGTAACTCTGAACATGAGCACTATGCAAGTGTGTGAGGGTGATATATTTTATTTATTTCCCATGAATGCATGGGAAGGATCTACCAGGCTTCTGTCTTAGAACTGTTCAGAAGGAAGTAAGTAAACACTGGAAGAGCCACAAAGAGGTCAACTTTGAGGCAGGATCCACCACATCCAAATCATGATTGGAAGGTTTGTCCATTTCTACATGTTCACACCCATATGAGCAAATTCCATCATGGAGATGCAACAAGATGCAAGATGAACCTGGCCAGATCAAGCTACATATGAAGTTTATAGGACACTGCTTAGGTACACTAACTTATTTACAGATTCATTAGATGCTTTTCTACTACAAAGTAGTTAAAGTGACTTACAGTTAAAAACAAAACAACAAACAGTATATTAAGAATCAAAGCTGCATAAATAATAAAAATAGTAACATCTCAAAAACACAGCACCATCAATAGTATAATTTCCTTATTTTTATACACTTGTTACTTACTTTTCTTCTTGATAAACTATATAACATACTGCTACTATATGAATTAGAAGTGATAAGGTGAGTGGTTGTGAGCATATTCAGAGTGTCATGGTTTTACTACTGAGGGTCAAACTACACATCATAGTCAGTTGTGCGTAGCATGCACATTACTCTTGTCTTTAATCCTAAAAACAGCAGTAGAAATGGAAAACTCTCCCACCCAGCCCCACACTGCTTTTTGCCCACTAAGGAAAGGATATAGGGACACAGATCTTTTTTCCTTACAGGAGAAAAAAACAGATGTGGTTATTCTTTTTAGCAAAAAAAAAAAAAAAAATACTATGAGGGGATAGGGTTAAGAATCCCCTTGCAACTGCACTGATTTTCAGCTTTAGTTTGTAGCAACTGCAGTTGTATCTTGTTTTGTTTTTTAAAGGTTAGGAAGAAATTACACATAACTGAGTGCTGTGTGTATTATGAGCCCAAGTAATTACAACCCAGCAAGAAGGAAATGCCTGGAGGAATGGTTCCCAAGTTAGAGGCTATGACTTTCAGGTAAGATTGATCCTAGGCACCTCTCAATTAAGCACGGGAGGTGGGGAATGGAGAGAAAGATCAATATCAGAATTAAAAAAAACACCACTGAGCACAGGATCCTTCCTTTCACTAGTGTATTTATATCTCCATCCATTTCTCCCTCCACACAGGCTGCTAGAACGGCTGGCACCTAAGTGTTGCAAAAAACCCCGTTGAATTCTACCCATCTCAAGGTAATTACAGCAAACACTATTATTATTAATTTATACCCCACCTTTCTTCAATCATGGAACTCAAGGTGGCTACATGTGGTTCCCAGGTGGTCTCCCCTCCAAGCACTGACCAGACCCAAACCTGCTTAGCTTCAGCAAGGTGGCTATCTCAAGTGCCTTCAGATTATACTCTGGGACCAAACACTACGTTGGTACAGCACTTTAAAATGTTCAAAAGGCTTCACATCCATTGCCTCAGTTATCTTTACAACCATCCTGGAAGGTAGATCAGTATTACTATGCACATATTACAGATGTTATGGGAGGGAGCAGAAACCAAGGGACAGTGGCTTGCCAAAACCATCCTTGTGAATTCATAGGTAAGGTGACAGTTAATGTGAGGATCTCCTGGTTCAACTCATATCTCCCCCTCTTAGCCACTACACTACAAGCTCACTACATTAGAACTGCGTGTCTTCTGCCCCCATGCTATGTACTAGGGATGTCAGAGAATTCCACATGAATTTTAAATGGGATTGAATTCTGACAAATCTGGTCCGTGGAATCCTCCTTGGAATGGGGCGGCCTGGTCGACCTGGACCGGAGCTCATGCGGATGCTTTTTTTTTTGACCACCAAACGGCGGATTCTATGAAAATAATCACAAAAAGAAATCCGTAAATCGGAAATGGAAGAAGAACGTGAATGACTTTACCCTTTATACGATAATAAATAGGCATTTTCCCTGTGACCCGAGGCTTTCTTTCGCTGGGGCTGAGTCGCAAAGTCCACGGAAATCCTCCATCTTTTCTGTTTATTGTCTGTGGACGTGAGGTCAGGTGAGGTGAGGTCAGGACAGGTCCGGTGAGGTCAGGTGAGGTGAGGTCAGGTCCGGTGAGGTCAAGTGACCGGAAGTTACGTGGGGAATCCCCGCAAGGGGCTTTGCCCTTTTAACGAAAATAAATAGGCATTTTCCCTGTGACCTGAGGCTGATGGAGACCGACGGTGGGCGCGCAAAAAGGATTTTTTGGCAGTACTTATGGAATTATTTACCTAAGTTCGGGGAGCCAAAAAAAACCCAGAGGAATCTGGGGCATGTGGACGGCGGAACGGGGCAGCCCTCAGCTCTGCGGAATCCTCAAGGAGCAGAGCCGCTCCATGAGGATTCTGGGGGAAGAACAGATCACCTCCCCTCCCTGTGGATTCCCCACCGGAACGGACAGTGGGGAATCTGTACATCCCTACTATGCACAGTCTTCCGCAATTTGGTCCCCTCCAGAAGTTTTAGATGATGACTCCTGTTATCGCTGACCACTGGCCATGCTGGCTGGAGCTAATGGGATCTGTAATCCAAAACATCTGGAAGGTGCCAAGTTGTGGAAGGCTTGGCCTTAGAGCATGCATTTATGTTTCATGCAATAAAACAATCTTTGTAGAAGTATCTGATGAATTCATTAAACCCCCCCCCTAACTTTACTGAATTATTTATTCCAGTTACACTGTGCAATAACGTTGAACATCTAACTGGAAAAGATGTTTCCTGCCTAAGACAATGATATCATTCTTACAGACTATATAATGTTGGCAAACTTCTTCAAAAAATTCCAGCAATCAATTTCCTATGTTATAATTAGACTTCCAATAACTCTCAGCACAAGCATTTATTCTCATAGCACCCCCCCTACCATATGGGTATTTGTCTTTTTCTGGTTTCAGTATTTTTTTTTTAAAGATGCTGCATCAGGACTTGGTTATAAAGTGCCAGAAATGACACAGCCTAATTGTGCAGGAAATAGCCTACTATGTTTTGGCTCTATATAATCTACATGGTCATTATGGACAGCTTATTATACAAGTAATCATTTGAATACCTCCTATACCTATTTAAGGTAGTAGCCATACACTCTGTCCACTTAGAAAATTGGACAGTGGACTGTACTAGTGTCTGTACTGCACTTCAAATTCTGAATATGATTGTTTTTACGAGATGTATGTCAACAAAAATAAGCAAATGATTACCATATAAATAAATAGCAAGTATTGTCTGCAAACTTGCTTGATCTTTAAATTATGAGTCAGCAAGCCTACTCCACGTGCTGCTACCTTCAGAGGTGAGACAGGTAGTGAATGAAGTTCACCATGAGGGGGAGTATGCCATTAAAAAAAATCTCCCATGGATGGAACTAGGAATGGCGGAGAATTCCACCATGGATTTCAGTGAGGCTGAATGTACTGGCATTCGCGCCCCCGAAATCCGTGGCGAAATGGCCTGCCAGCCCCCGCCCCCCCCGTGGATCCCCCCCGGGACGAGACTTACCTGGGGCGGATGTTCCGGACGGCTGTGGCTCCAGCGGCGGCGGCTGGTCTTCTGACTGGCTGCCGCCATTTGCAGTCTGGTCTTTTTTTTTTTTTTTTTACATAGACGTGATAGGCTACGTAAAGACTTATGTAGCCTATCACGTCTGGGTTAAAAAACAACAACACGCATACGCAAATGGCGGCGGCTATGGCGGCCGCCATTTGCGTTCCTTATTTTTCGCCGTCTTAGTCTACGTAAATATTTACGTAGACTATTATGGCGAAAATAAAGGGGAACGCAAATAGCGTAGTGGGCGCTATTTGTGTTCCTTTTTGATTTGCTGTTTTAGCCTATGTAAATGTTTACGTAGGCTAAAACGGCCAATCAAAAAGGAACGCAAATAGTGCCCACTGCGCTATTTGTGTTCCCCTTTATTTTCGCCATAATAGTCCACGTAAATATTTACGTAGACTAAGATGGCGAAAAATAAGGAACGCAAATGGTGGCCGCCGTAGCCGCCACCATTTGCGTACGCATTTTTTTAAAAAAACCCAGACGTGAATATTTACGTAGCCTATCACAGTTGAATATAGGAACGGAAACAGAGGCAGCTATGGCAGCCGCCATTTGCATCCCTGCTACCCAGAGGTTGGATGTCTGGCTGCTGGCGGAGCTGGCCGGCGGCTCCACGGAATCCCCGCAGAGTGGTGCCAGCCGGGCAGGACTCCGGGGGTAGGGATGGAGCGCCTCCCTCCCCCGTCGAGGATTCTGGGGGGAGGGACAGAGTGCCTCTCCCCCCCACCGCGAAGCAGATCCACGAAACGGTAAGTGACTTTCGTACATCCCTACATGGAACCCACCCAGCAGGATCCTCAATTCTGCTGAAATCTGGTTTATCCCAGAACTTGGCCACAATCAATAAATGATTTTCAGGACTCTCTGAAAATCAGGGATGCTGAGAACCCTAAAGCCATAGAAGTACTGTACAGCTTTGCTACAGCAATTTAACAGTCTGAGGGATTTGACATTAAATAATTCCCTTTTCCTTTCCTTTTCCTTCCACAGTTTTCTGAAATAAGAACATAAGATCACATACTTTTGGAAGTCTTTTTTATTTTTGTGATTTTTATTTAAAGCTGTGGTGAGGGCTCTCTGCTGCTGGAATCATGATTAAAGCTCCCAACAACGTCAGTTTCTGTTTGCACTGCAGATGTGCTGCAGCATGACCATGCCCTTCTCTCTCTTTACATTTCAGAGGCTTTTGACAGTCATGGGAATCACACTGTGAAGGTGAGCCATCAGACTAGAGTGACAACGCTTGGTAGACATCTGAGAAGACCCCAAGAACAGTGGCATGATGGCAAAGATATTCACTCTCACTGTTTCCCATATTCTCTGTTATTTATTCTCCTCAGTCTGAATTATCCTTTCTACTTCATTATGTTTGGATTTTCATCTGAAACTACTGGATCAAAGCACTTTACTTTGTACGGCAAAAAGAATAAGAAAAAAAAAGTTTAGGATGAATGAACTGCCTGCTTCTGAGGACAAGCAGTGAAAGAACATATATCTTTCAGTATGTGGTATTGAATTTGCTTCACATTGCATTGCTTAGGCTTTGGGAAGCACTATAGCTCAGGGGTAGAGCACATGCTTTGCATGCAAAAGGTTCAGGCTCCATTATTATTATTGTTATTGTTATTATTATAAGTGGTGTAGTGGTGGCCAGCCCCCTGCTGGGTCACAGTCTGCTAGGGAGGGAGGAGGGAGCAGAGGGATTGTGGGAGGCTGCCTCTTGGCTGCTGGCCAGACAAAGTGAGCTAGCGAGGGAGAGAGGGAGCCTGAGGGAGCTCTGTAGCCTCCTCTTGCCCCCCCCTCAGCTCTTGGCTTCTCTGCCTGTCCCTGCTCCGTGCCTGCACCCCCAGCGCTGCCCTCGTCTCCTGCACCACTGGCCACCCATTCAGGGCTGCTGCTGCTGGCCACGGCAGCAGCGGGGGGGGGGGGGGGGGCTGCCAATTGGGCTGCCAAACACAATCCTATGCATGTTTACTCAGAAGTCAGTCCCACTATGTTCAGTTGCCAATTGGGCTTTCTCCCAGGTAAGTTTGTGCAGGACTGCAGCCTTAGCTGCCTTCCCAAGATCTCTGTAAATTTAATTCAAAATAAAGACCCATTGGATTGCACGGTTAATTCTTGAACATTAATTTCTACAGTAAGCAGAATAGCCAAATGCAACCTGCTCTGTCAGCTACACTTTTTGGTACAAGGTTGGCATGTATCTGGGCAGACAAACCCTGGTGGAGGGGAGAGAAACAGAAAAAAATCAGTTGTGGGGAGAGGAGAGTGAAGGTGTGTGTGTGTTTCAATCCATCTGGGTATGTGGATGCTTCTGTTGCTGGACGGGAGAGATATAGTGAAGGAGCTTAGGAAAGGCTACTGGGTAATGTTGGGGCACTAAGGGAGTGTGCAAGGGGGCTGTTTAAAAGAGAAGAGATCTGTCCATGAGGGCTGAGCAGAGGGTGAAGCTTCCATAGAGTATCATATTTTGAAAACCTAAAATGTTTGTGAGTGAGTAAGTGGGTGAGTGAGTGAGTGAAAATGATTAACTGCATTTTTTCTCAGACATCCAATTGAAATACCACTGCCTTACTCTCAGCTGCACTGTTTTTGGATCCCAGTTGAAGGCTGTATATCTTACAAGGTTGTACAATCTTAGAAGGGGTGTGGCTGTGAGGGGGCTGTGACTGTCACAAAGGGACCCTGCACTTCTGAATTTGCCTCTACACTACTGCTTATGATTATGATTATTACTGAGATGTTTAGCACACTTTTCAGGGCACACTGCCCTCACAAGGCAGCTTACAATACTATAGAAACATGAACTTACAATTAGAATTAAAAACACATACACACATGTGCATACATTTTCATTAACAGCAGCTACTGATTTTTACCCCTTCATGGATCACTGCCCCCTTCATGGATCACTGCCTTGTTGTGGCGAAGGGGCTTGCGTAACTCAGTGAAGCCATAAGCTATGCCATGCAGGGCGGATAGGTCATGGCGGAGAGTTCTGACAAAATGTGGTCCACTGGAGATGGAAATGGCGACCCACTCCAGTATTCTTGCCAAGAAAACCCCATGGAATGTATCACAAGGCTAAAAGATATGACACTGGAAGATGAGCCCCTCAGGTCGGAAGGTGTCCAATATGCTACTGGGGAAGAGCAGAGGGAATTTCCAAGTAGCGCCAGAAAGAGTAAAGCAGCTGGGCCAAAGCCGAAAGGACACTCAGCTGTGGATGTGTCTGGTGGTGAAAAGAAAATCCGATGCTGTAAAGAACAATATTGTTTAGGAACCTGGAATGTCAGATCAATGAATCAAGGTAAGCTGGAGGTGGTCAAACATGAGATGGCAAGCTTGAACATCAACATCTTGGGAATCAGCAAATTAAAATGGACAAGCATGGGCGAATTTAATTCAGGTGACCATCATATCTACTACTGTGGGCAAGAATCCCTTAGAAGAAATGGAGTAGCACTCATAGTCAATAAAAGGGTGGGAAAAGCAGTACTGGGGCACAATCTCAAAAACGACAGAATGATCTCAGTATGAATCCAAGGCAAACCATTCAATATCACAGTGATTCAAGTCTATGCCCCAACCACTGAGATCGAAGAAGCTGAGGTTGATCAGTTCTATGAAGACCTACAACATCTTCTAGAACTAACACCAAAAAAAGATGTCCTCTTTATCAGAGGGGATTGGAATGCTAAAGGAGGAAGTCAAGAAATCACCAGGATAACAGGCAGGCATCGCCTTGGTGTACAAAATGAAGCAGGACAAAGGCTAATCGAGTTTTGTCAAGAGAACACGCTGATAAAAGCAAACACTCTTTTCCAACAGCACAAGAGGCGACTCTACACATGGACATCACCAGATGGTCAATATAGAAATCAGATTGATTATGTCCTTTGCAGCCAAAGATGGAGAAGCTCAATACAGTCATGGCTCAGATCATGAGCTGCTTCTTGCAAAATTTCGGCTTAAATTGAAGAACGTAGGGAAAACCACTAAACCATTCAGGTATGACCTAAATCATATCCCTTATGAATATACAGTGGAGGTGACAAATAGTTTTAAGGGATTAGACCTGATAGACAGAGTGCCTGAGGAACTATGGACAGAGGTCCGTAACATTGTTCAGGAGGCAGCAACTCAATCCATCCCAAAGAAAAAGAAATGCAAGAAAGCAAAGTGGCTGTCTGAGGAGGCTTTACAAGTAGCTGAGGAAAGAAGGGAAGCGAAAAGCAAGGGAGAAAGGGCAAGATATATCCAACTGAATGCAGAGTTCCAGAGAATAGCAAGGTGAGACAAGAAGGCCTTCTTAAATGAACAATGCAAAGAAATTGATGAAAACAATAGAATGGGAAAGACTAAAGATCTCTTCAAGAAAATTGGAGATCTCAAGGGAACATTTTGTGCAAAGACGGGCATGATAAAGGACAAAGAAGGCAGGGACCTAACAGAAGCAGATGAGATTAAGAAAAGGTGGAAAGAATACACAGAAGAACTATACAGGAAAGATCTGAATGTCCCTGATAGCCATGATAGTGCGGTCACTGAACTTGAGCTGGACATCCTTGAGAGTGAAGTCAAGTGGGCCTTAGGAAGCATTAGTAACAACAAAGCTAGCGGAGATGACAGTCTTCCAGCTGAGCTATTTAAGATCCTAAAAGATGATGCTGTTAAAGTGCTGCACTCAATATGCCAACAAATTTGGAATACTCAACAATGGCCGCAAGACTGGAAAAGGTCAATTTACATTCCAATTCCAAAGAAGGGCAATGCCAAAGAGTGTTCAAACTACCGTACAATTGCGCTCATTTCACATTCCAGCAAGGCTATGCTCCAAATCCTACAAGCTAGGCTTCAGCAGCATGTGAACCGAGAACTACCGGAAGTACAAGCTGGGTTTCGAAGAGGCAGAGGAACTAGAGATCAAATCGCCAACATTCGCTGGATCATGGAGAAAGCAAGAGAATTCCAGAAAAATGTCTATTTCTGCTTCATTGACTATGCTAAAGCCTTTGATTGTGTGGATCACAACAAACTGTGGCAAATTCCTAAAGAGATGAAAGTACCAGACCACCTTACCTGTCTCCTGAGAAACCTGTATGAGGGACAGGAAGCAACAGTAAGAACCAGACATGGAACAACCGATTGGTTCAAAATTGGGAAAGGAGTACAACAAGGCTGTATATTGTCGCCCTGCTTATTTCACTTATATGCAGAGTACATCATGAGAAACGCCGGGTTGGATGAATCACAGGTCGGAATTAAGATTGCCGGGAGAATTATCAACAAGCTCAGATACGCAGATGATACCACCCTAATGGCAGAAAGCGAAGAGGAGCTAAAGAGCCTCTTGTTGAGGGTGAAAGTGGAGAGTGCAAAAGCTGGTTTGAAACTCAACATTAAAAAAACTAAGATCATGGCATCTGGCCCCATCACTTCCTGGCATATAGAAGGGGAAGAAATGGAAGCAGTGACAGATTTTATTTTCTTGGGCTCCAAGATCACCGCAGACGGTGACTGTAGCCATGAAATTAAAAGACACTTGCTCCTTGGGAGGAAAGCTATAGCACACCTAGACAACATAGTAAGAAGCAGAGACATCACCTTGCCAACAAAGATTCGTATAATCAAAACTATGGTTTTCCCAGTAGCAACATAGGGCGGTGAGACCTGGACTATAAGGAAGGCTGAGCGCCGAAGAATTGATGCCTTTGAACTGTGGTGCTGGTGAAGACTCTTATGAGTCCCCTGGACTGCAAGGAGGTCAAATCAGTCCATCCTAAAGGAAATCAACCCTGACTGCTCATTGGAAGGCCAGATACTGAAGGTGAAGCTCAAATATTTTGGCCACCTAATGCGAAGAGAAAACTCCCTGGAAAAGACCCTGATGCTGGGAAAGATTGAAGGCAAAAGGAGAAGGGGACAGCAAAGGATGAGATGGCTAGATAGCATCACTGATGCAATGAATATAGACTTGAGCACACTCCGGGAGAGAGCAGAGGACAGGAAGGCCTGGCGTGCTATGGTCCATGGGGTCACAAAGAGTCGGACACGACTTAATAACAACAATGATTTTTAAGCACCAAATGCAGACTGGAACAAATTCATCTTCAGTTGTTGTTTTTGAAGCCATACGTATCTCCCTGGGGAGGGAATTCCAAAGGTGAGGGCCACCACTGAGAAAGCCCTGCCCCTAGCACCCACCAGTCTAATGACACTTGCTGGCGGGCCACAGAGTAGTGCCTCGGACACTACCTTAATGCTCAGGCAGCCTTCATACAGGTATAACTCCTACAGAGTAGATGGATTAGTTCCCTGGGCGGAGTCCTCACTAGGAGGGAGGGATAAGAGAAGAAACAACAGCAAAAAATGAGTCAGTTTGTTCTGATGGGAAGATGAATGCTGGGGATTATGATTATGGGCTCTTATCAACTTGTATATGGTAGAATGAGCTGATACTGGTGTACAGCAGAATTGCAAGGGGCTGGGGAATCATTTTTGTATCTTTGATATTTGTTATAATTATATTATTGCAGGGCTGATACCTTGAATGTTTGAGTTGCAAATTGTGGATTGTCCTGTGGACTGAATTTAGGAAATGTTCAAAAGGGACTACTGAAATATTCAGCATCTGAAGAAACCTAAGACACTATGGACTGGCCTGCTGCAAGGTTGCAAAAAAGAAATCCATATTTTTGTTTGAACTCAGAGGGGCTGCATTTATTTGTATTGGAAAATTGTTGCATGTTTTTGTGTAATTTAATTCTTACTAAAGACATATTTGTTTCAGTTATATCTTTGCAAGTTTTACTCTGATTAAGCCCCATAGGACCCACAGAAGCAGAGGTTATACAAGCATAGGCGATCCTTCAGATAACAGGGTCCCAAACCATTTAAGGCTTTAAAGACCAAAACCAGCACCTTGAATTTGGCCTGGAAACTAAAAGGCAGCCAATACATTCTAGCTGCTGCATTCTATACCAGTTTCAGTTTCCAAATCATCTTCAAGGGCAGTCCCATGTGTCACTGTGGCTAGATCAGCTTTCTCTAGATAGGGCCGAAGATGCTGAACCTATCTAAGCTGGTCAAAAAGCACTCCTAGCAGCTGATGCCACCTGTGTCTACACAGAAAGCACTGAGTCTAGGAGCATGCCCAGGCTGCGTGCCTGGCCCTTCAGGGAGAGAGTACCCCCATCCAGAGTCAGATCTAAATCTCCATCCAGAGTAGCAGATTTTGCAACCCACAGTACCACCATCTTATTCGGATTAAGTTTCAGCTTGTTAGCTCTCATTCATTCCAGTACTGTCCCCAGACACCTGTCCAGGGTTTCAGCTGTCTCCCTGTGGTGGAAGAGAGGTAGAGCTGCATGTCATTTGCATATTGATGACACCTCAGCCCAAATCTCCAGATGGCTTATCCCAGCACTTTCATGAAGATTTTGACAAGGTGGAACCCTGAGAAATCCCAAATGTCAATGGTCAAAGGATAGAATTAAAGTCCCCTAGCACCACCTTCTGGGTTCATCCTTCCAGGAAGTACTGGAGCCATGGCAACACCATGCTCCCAAGTACCATCCCAGAGAGACAGTCCAGAAGGATACCAAGGTCAATGGAATCAAAAGCTGCTGAGAGGTCCAGGAGAATCAATAGGGTCACCTCTCATCCATTCTCCAGCATATGTCATACACCAGGGCAACTAAGGCAGTTTCTGTCCTGAAACCAGTCTGGAATGGATCTAAACAATCAGTGTCATCCAAAACTGCCTAGAGCTGACATGACATGACCTACTTCAAGACTTTGCTCAGAAATTGTAGATTTGAAACTGGTTTTACTACTGCCTCCTTCAGGACCACTGTAATTACCCCATCCCTTAATGAGACATTGAACACTTCTGATATCCATATTGTAAGACCAGCCCTGGCAGACTTCTCTAGGCAGGAGGGGCAAGAAGAACAAGTAGGTAGGCCTATGTCCTCCAAGCAGCTTGTCAACATCCTCAGGTTGCACAAGCTGAAAAGTATCCATAACAGCAGGACCAGATGGTGCCATGGCTACATCCATCTCTGATTCTGTCAAAACTGTGGCATCCAAGTCAGAGTGAATTTTAACATTTTTATCTGCAAAATGTAATACAAACTGATCATAATAGGCCTTCAAAGGTTCTAGCTGTTGACCCATTGGGTCTGTACCCAGCATGCTCCTGTTCACCCAAAACAGTTCTGTTGGCCAACATTGTGCAGATTCAATGGCAGCAGAGAAGTAAGCTTTTATCATCATTATCACAGCCACAGAGTATCACCACTATTACGGCCACAAATGGACTGTAATCTGTGTTTGTTCATATTCATTTTGAGTCTTCTACCATCTACCATTCTCATCATTGACTTTAGTATTTCATCACTCTTAGCTCCTCAGAATACTAAGGAGCCAATATGACTCTACAGTTTGGCTAAGGGCATTTAGAAGCAATCGCATCAATAGCCCTAGTCATCTTCTAATTCCTGAAGTTAACCAGGACCTGGGCAGGACTACTGGCCATTTCTGCAGGAAGCTGCAGTGACATCAGCAAGCTTTGTCAGCATCTATAATCTCTACAACATGCAAAAGGAAGAGCTTGTACATTGCAAGAACATCTGTGGTTTTCAATCTGCTGTGGTTTTCCTGTCAGTGAGAGTCATGCCACCCCATATCAGAGGAGGAAGGCAGGTTTTGCTCTCTTCATAATATTGTTTCCAAATGAATGGCAGCCTTTTATTTTATTTATTTAAAATATTTCTAAGCCGCCTTTCAGGGCAGAAGCCCTCCCACTTGTATGCAAGAAAGTAAAGAGGTACATTCAGACATACTGCCTCCAGTGACTTCAACCACAGAAAATCAAGCATTTTCCTACATACATAATGCCACAATGGGTTCTATTTCTTGGCCATGCTAGAATGAGAGTAGGATGATGGAATGCTGAAAAATGGCTTTCAAATCCACACACACACGTATGCTATCACCCCACTATCTCACAACTGGGGTTAGATTTTTGAAACTATAAGCCCTTATTTGTTTCTTGGATAAATCCCACTGTTTTTCCTGTTATAGGTGTACCATTAATATAGATGTACATTTGAATGTATACAAAAGCTATGAAAAAGAGCAATACTCAAGGCATAATACATTTGTATCTCTAAAAAAAGAGTAATTAAATGTTGTATTCTCTTGTTCATCCTTAATTTTATTAAAGGAAAATGTGGAGACAAAAGAAATAATAAGTTTTCCAGTGATAAGTAACAGGAATGCAAGAGCATAAAACAAACATTTAAAGCACCATATTTCTTCCTTTACAAGCCAGAACATCCCCCTGCCCCATTAAAATGGAAAATATTCAGGTAAAGTTCTTCACACAGAGGCTTAAAAAAATAAAAAAATGCATTTTTAAAAAAATATTCAATTGTGAATCATAACACTAGCTATCAAAATATAAAAATTTAAATGTTCTTACTTTATAAACACAAAAGAGGAAAAAAAGACAGAGAAAAGCAGGCTGAATCTCACAATAGTGTGTATAGAAGCTGAATTATTCAAGCAATATTTCTCTTCCTCATCCATCGAACTATACACTGAGCGATTTGGTTTTTTTTGCACTCCTGGACTCCCCCGCCATTTAGATTATAAACACCATCACACAGTGAAGAAAAGCAATTGCATTTTTTCTGTTATTCCCCAATTAAGCACTAAAATAAAACACTTATTGATTTTGTTTCAGTTCTGTCTACCTGGTTGTTGACAAGAGCAACATTCTGCATCTCCTTACTTCATATTAACCAGAGAACCAAAGAGTAGGAAATGATTTCCTTCCATTTTGGTAGAAAAATAATTTTGTCACATTTTTATGGAACACAAATGAAATACATTTGAATGCTTATTAAAATACACATCTCTTCATTATGTATTTTAGTCCTTTAAAAAATGTCATCAAATTTAAGTCTTATGCCTATGGCATCTTCTAGCATCCTGATAACACATGCCACCTACCTTTATATGATGAACTGGGAAGGGGAGTGGTGGAGCCATTTATTACTGGAAAACCAGGGTGGGGGAAAGAAATAACAATACATCTCTGTGGACTTTACTGCCCCTCCTCCCTGTATGGTCCTTGTCACTGGGCCATATTTTGGTCTCTCTGCAATGGTATCTCCAAGCGCCACACTTTTTCTCTCTTGCAGGAATAAATGGAAGATTTTCACTATTACTTTCTCCTTGCTTAGGAGAAGAGTCCCTTCTGAATACCATTAGGGTGGTGAGGGTGTCACACAGTAGTCTCCATGGCTTCCACTCAGTTCAGGAGAAAGTAATGGAGCATGGTATAGTTGGGGAGGGAGCAAAGCCCTAATCCTAGAGTTTCTACAGCCTCTTTTCTTTGGACTTCTCTACATTAAGCAAAAATCCCATCATCCCTACTGGGGTTTTCTTCTTGCAGAGTCTTTCTGGGTTTATGATAGGCTCCTTTAGACGATGAACACGTGATTTGGAACTGAAAACTTGCCTTCTTGGGCAATGCTCTATATGTTCAATGAAATAGTGCCATCGAGTGGCTACACATTACACACTGCTGATATCGCGCCATTATTTATTACAGTTTATCTTTATTCTTTTTGAAAGTGGCATAAAGTGGGGGGGGGATAAAGGGGGGAAAGTGTGGGAGAAGTCTTGGAGGTTGATGATGTCATGTAAAGGACCCACAAACTTCTGTGAGTGACCAATCACAAACATGCAATAAATCGCTCGTGTAGAGAAGCTCTTTGTATCATAAAATGTAATGAGAACTGAGCCCACTCCTATATGATATATTTATGGGAGCTCAAAACCAACGGGTTTTAACAGAATATCAGAAGGCATCTGCCTGTTGCATGAATGCCCCCACCAAATGATTCCCACAGAATACCTGAAACTGTGCAAGTGTTGCTCAACCACATTTGTATATGCCCATAGCCTCTTTTCCATCCAGCAAAGGTTTAGCTATTATATACATGCACAGATTGTATTTAAGTGACTACAGTTTTAAATCAATGATTTAAACCTATGAAAGTAAACACA
This sequence comes from Heloderma suspectum, assembly GCF_057233095.1. Classification (NCBI taxonomy): domain Eukaryota; kingdom Metazoa; phylum Chordata; class Lepidosauria; order Squamata; family Helodermatidae; genus Heloderma; species Heloderma suspectum. The sequence continues at coordinate 28,723,528 of NC_139460.1, read as the reverse complement.
TTTCCCCTACTACCATACACATTTTTGCCCCCCCATGGAAACCTGGGCCCCAGCCCAAAGAACTGGGAGAACGGAATTCTGCATGTATGGTGATATGTTTGCTTATGCCCTCTAGCCATTGGAGCCGGAGGGCACAAACCTTTCACTCTACTAATTAATTAACAAGCTAGGCAGGAAAACCCCCACCTTTAGCTCTACCACCCTCAGTAGCAGATGGAAGAAGCAAGGGAATTCACTCAGAATCCGCTTCTAACATCAATTTGCTATGAGATGAAGCATCAACACTTTGTGCATGTTCACAGTGCCAGTTGCTTGATGAGGGGGTTCCTTCTATAGCTGACTGGCATATTGCTGCTTCTTTCCATGCAAAGATGGCACTCTCTGGACTGGGGCATGCTGTCCCCTAGGCATAGGCTGTTAAGTACATATATACAAGAGCTGAACTGAAGCCTGTGAGTCTCACATCAGCAACAGCCAGTGAAAATTACATACGGACAATACAAAATGGTAAGGATTCATCTAATAGCCCACTAGTCTAAGGTTCCTGACCTTTATTTTATTTTATTATTTTGTAACATTTTCCATTTGCTAATGATATTGTCCATTTAATATACCAAACTCAGTTTGACAGTCAGAATGTTGCTAGCTACTGAGGATTTATTTCAAGGCAAGAATAAAATCTTCTGTGTCAAGCAACTTTTGTTTGTCTACAAAATTGTAGATAATGATCACTTAGCCTCTTGATTTCCTTGATCTTTGATAAATTAAGCAGACTGAACTCTTGAAGGCTTCCTTTGTAAGGCATCTTTTTCCTGGCCTCACATCATATTTTGCCCAGGCTTTTCTCTGAATGCTTTCCAGTTGTTTGGTACTAGAGACCTGAAGCCAAACATTGGACTATTTACTTCAAAACAACATGTGAAATTCAGCTCACTGTTTTTGACCTCTCTAACTCTTTGGTTCTCTGTCCAGTGTTTCCCTAGCTGCCAAAGCACCCTTTTACACCCAGTCCCACACTTCACCAGCAGCACAGTCTTTCGTGTCCTTGGGCTCTGTGTGACTATTTTCCTCACCCCAACCCTGACCATCTGTTGCGCAGCTAAGCAGGAAAAGATATGCACGCAGCAGTGTGCAATCAGACTCCTGCTGCGTTTCTAGTATTTCCTTACAAGGTCACTGGTGTTTCCAGTGAGCTATCTACCACTGCCTCAATATCTCTTTTTGGGATAGCCACAGGTTAAGACTCCCATCAATGTAAATGAAAAATTAGGATTATATATGCATAATGGTTAGTTCCATTATGCATCATTGTAAATTAACTTACACTGAATCTCATCTGTCATTTTGTTGTCCATTCGTCCAATTGGAGAGATCAGTTTGGAGCTTTTCGCAGTCTGCTTGCTTTCTTTTTTTAACCCTCTTGAATAATTGTTGTGTTTTGCAAACATGGCCAACGAACTGCTTGCTCCAGATAAGTTATTTGAAAAGTTGTTACTGTGTCTTTTCTTTTTCCATCTCATAGTAAGTACTGGTGTTTTCTCTCTACCCAACAGATCTCTCTGAACTCCACTTCTGTTACTCCCATTTTCTCTCTTTCCCCATCCTACAGGTTTCTCTACACCCTTTTGTTATACTTTAACATCCATCCATATTATTGGCTGTGTTTGTCATCTCCCCTCCCCTGTCTTCTCATTCCTACTTCTCCTTGTTGAATTCAACAGTAATAGCACCCAAGGATTTCACTCTCCCAGAAACACATTGAAGGACTTTTAGATGCAGGCAGGCCATGAAGTATGTCTGTCTGTCTGCAGTAAGCTGGAAACACTATCACTGACTCTACTTTCACTTCTGAATATTAGGAGAAAAGAAACACCATACAACATAATGCAGATATTCACCTCTCTCCACTCCCACTATTGGATAGCTCCTTTATAGTTCTGACTGGTTCTGACTGAAATCCAGAGCGGATTCCCGCCCCACTGACATGGGAGCCACCAGCCTCCATTGGATGATCCTCATAAGTCAAGAGGTCGGAACGATAAACAAAGGTGGGCATTTGGTGGGTAAAGGCCTATGGGCTTTATGTTTTGGAATCCTTCATTAAGGGGAAACAGAAATTTTTAGGCCTCCCACTACGAGGACAGATACCTTATTACTAATAAGAAAAAAAATGGTACTAAATAGTCATCGTCTCCAACTAAGTGGTGATTTAACCATAACATACATCATGACTGACATATTATTTCTTCTTAAGAATTGTGTTTTTAATGTGTTTTTATATTTTAATTGAGATTGGTTCTATATGTATTTTACTATTGTTAACTACATTGAATCATAGAATAGTAGGGTTGGAAGGGACCTATATAAATGTAATTCACTAAACAAATACACCCCCAGAGCAATCCTGTGGTCACTAGACTGTGCCCCAGGGGCCATATGACTGTGTAGAAAACTCCATCTGGGGTCTTAGACAGAGCTCTGGCCTCTGAGAGGGTTTTCCAAAGCCAGAACTCCCCTTCTGGGTCTTCCCAGGCACCACAGATGTCTCTGTGGTGGCTTCATCTATGAGGAGATGGGAGGAGAGCAGGGTTGCCTATGAACTGGATGGAGAGGGGCGTAGTGGGTGTACTGAAGCTGCTTTCACTTTCTGACTTAGTCCTGGCAAGGAAGGGGATAATCATCAACTTTAGGCAATTCAGCTAGAACCCTGAAGGGGTACTAGATAAATAGAAGGAAGTTCTTACATTTGACGATTGATTTCTTTTTTCTTATTTCTCCCTAAAAAGTGAGGTGCCATCAGCCTCAAAATTCTTGCTGTTTAACCCTAAGTATGTGGGGGGCAGGCTGCTGTTGTTGGTGATGAAGGAAAAGCACTATTCTGAATTATTACATCAAATATTCCAGGGGCGGCGGTTGCTGCATGTAATTGAAATTGCGCAATCCTGTGTGTATTAACCTCTGATATGTAAACATGCAACGGAGACCACATGAACACTCATAGTGATACATAGGAGGAAGTCAAATGCAACATGTGCACCCAAAACTCGGGTATGCCGCACTCACTCAGGCATGGTGTACACAGGCACATATACACACAGGCACACGTTTGCCAACATGCTACACATAAGTGGCATGCTGGAGTGTGTGGCATGCTTGCATCTGGTGTGCTCCTCCACAGTTACTATGTGTCTTTGCATGTAGTGTCCTGCTGTGTGTTCCTGTGCATGAGGTAGCTGGGGTAGCTGAATGCTGATGTCATGATCTTTCAATTAATATTGGGACATTGTCAGTCTCTCTCCAGAATTGCAGTTTTCAGCTAACTTTAAAGTTCATATTTTTATGAAAGGTGTAACAGCTAGAGCGATTATTCTTTTTTTTATAGCTATTGACTGAGTAACTGTTAACAACACTGTGAATGCTGAAATTTATGCAAAATCCCCAACGGCCACAGTTAGAAACAGTGCAAGTGAGGGGATGTTAGAATTTATTAAGGGTAATTCACAGCAAATTTGTATTTCAACATTTGGTCTGAATAGGCAGCATTCTTTGTTGGTACAGTAACATGCTCCAGGCATGCTTGAGGCATGGATGTCTACTGAAACCCACAGGGAACTGAACTTGTGGTCTCTCAACACTAGTAGCAAAAAATAAGAAAGGCGGAGAGCTCTATGCAGCAAGGCAGTACTACCCAAAACCTAAAGGCAAACAGCACCTTACATTATGCTTTTGTATTTCACTGCACATTTCTACTAGAAAGCACCTTTAAAAAACAGCTACATGACCCACCGGCAGCCATGTTTCTCTACGGCTTTTCAGGTTCATAATTAAAATACAGTAACAGACCAAATATTAGTATTAGAGAGGAAACTGTCAGTGTCAAAGTAGGAAATGGATGGGAATGCCAGCAGTGTGCTGGATATACTGACCCAAACGCTGTTTTGTGTACTGAAACTGTCATGAAAAGTTAACAGCTGGTCCAGTGTAAACCGACTTTCTTTTCTGATATTAAAAAAGGGCAACACCTGAGGCCTGAATTTTGCATTTGTGGCATTCAGTAGAGTGTGTACATGACTAAACATTATGCATTAACATTCAGGGGCAATAAACAGCTGAATCCCAGACAGTGGAGCCATAACCTGGTGTTTCATTTATTGATTATGTATGTATCATCCCCATCATTATTTACATTTCTCTACTTCCCCGTAGCTGAAGCTCTCTCGGCAGTATTTGATTCATCCCCTACTTTTCTACCAAGAAAATGGCACTCAAGGTGGCTTACACTCATAGTAATAAAAACTTGATTAAAGCAATAATAATACAAAATATTAAAATTCAAATAAAACACAACAATAAAATAAAAATAGCACCCAATCCCGCCTAACTGCTTACATACCAAAGGCCTGTCTGAATAAAATTATTTGCCTACCAGCAGAAGGACAACAAAGAGGAAGCCAAACTAGCCACCCTCTTCAGGGAGTTCTACAACCTGGGAATAGCCTCCAAGAAAGCTCTCTCTCACGTCACCACCAAACGCGTCTCTGAAGGTGGCGGTACCAAAAAAAAGGGTCTCTCTGAAGATTTTATAACCTGGGCAGATGGTGGTCTTTCATGTAGCCTGGTCCCAAGCCATATAAGACTTTATAGGTAATAATCGGAACTTTGAATTGCACCCAGAAACAGACTGGTAGCCAGTGAAGCTGTTGTGACAAAGGAGTACTATGGTCTTTGTAACTGATTCTAGTCAACAGTCTGGCCACAGCATTCTGGACTAGTTGAAGTTTCTGAACAGTTTTCAAAGGCAGACCCATGTAGAGCACGTTACAGTAGTCCAAATGGGATGAAACTAGGGATGGCAGAGAATTCCGCCATGGATCTCGGTGAGGCCGAATGCCAGTGCATTTGGCCCCCGAACTCTGTGGCGGAACGGCCTACCACCCCCCCGCACCCGCGCGGATCCCCCCCGGGATGAGACTTACCTGGGGCGGATCTTCCGGGCTGCGGTGGCTCTGGTGGCAGCTGCGGTGTGGTGGCGGTGGCTGCGGCGGCCGGTCTTCCAACCGGCTGCCTCTGCCGCCATTTCCAGTGTTAAAAAAAAAAACCACAACGTGATAGGCTACATAAATCTTTACGTAGCCTATCACGTCTGACTTTAAAAAAAAAAACAACCCGCGCATACGGAAATGGCAGAAGCTATGGCCGCTGCCATTTGTGTTCCTTATTTTGGCCCGTCTTAGTCTACGTAAATATTTACGTAGACTAAGACAGCGAAAATAAGGGGAACGCAAATAGCGTAGCGGACGCTATTTGCGTTCCCCTTATTTTGGCCGTCTTAGTCTACGTAAATATTTACGTAGACTAAGACAGGCCAAAATAAGGAACGCAAATGGTGGCGGCCATAGCCGCCATTTACATACACACGTTGTTTTTTTTTTTTAAGTCAGACGTAATAGGCTACGTAAAGATTTATGTAACCTATCATGGCTGACTACAGGGATGCAAACGGCAGCGGCTATGGTCACCGCCATTTGCGTCCCTGCTAGCCAGCGGCCGGATGTCCGGCTGCTGGCGAAGCTGGCCGGTGGCTCTGCAGAATCCCCGCGGAGCGGAGCCGGCCGGCCAGGATTCTGGGGGGAGGAATGGAGCGCCTCCCCCCCGCCAGCGGAACCTGGCGGAGACAGGTAAGGGCAATTTCGTACATCCATAGATGAAACGAAGGCATGTGTGACTGTAGCCAGATCAGATATCTCTAGGAATGGGCACAGTTGATGCAGTAGTTTCAGCTGTGCAAACTCACTCCTGGCCACCATCAAAACCAGGGCATCCAGATTCAGGGCCGAGGCCAAGAGTATACCCAAACAGTGAATCCAAATTTTCAGAAAGAATGTAACCCCATCCACCACAGGTTCAGTCCCTATTCCCTGATCTGCCTTTCGACTAACCAGGTGCAAATTGTGCACCAGGTCCTGTCAGGATTAAGCTTCAATTTGTTCACCCTTAGGCAGTCCATTACTGACATCAGACACCAATTTAGAACTAACAGCCTCCTTGGATTTGGATGGAAAGGAGAGATGGAGTTGGTGTCATCAGCATACTGATGGCACTGAACTCCAAAACTCTGGACAACCTCTCCCAGCGGTTTCATGTATATGTTAAATAGCATGGGGAATAAGATGGAACCCTGAGGGACACCACAGGCCCATAGCCTTGATGTCAAACAGGAATTTCCCACCTTCTGAAATTGCCCCTCGAAGAAGGATGGAGCCACCATATAACAGTGTCTTCCAGTCCCATCTCAGATAGACACCTCAGAAGGATATTATGGCTGATGGTATTGAAAGCCACCAAGAGATCCAGCAGAACCAATAGGGGCACATTCCCTCAGTCCAGTTTCTGATGTAGATTGCCTACCAAGGTGGCCAAAGCAGTCCCTGTCCCATAACCAGACCTGAAGCCAGATTGCAATGGATCAAGATAATCCACATCATCCAGAAATCCCTGGAGCTGAGAAGACACGACATGCTCCAGCACCTTGCCCAAGAATGGAATATTGGACAACAGACATAAATTGTCCAGTACAGTGGGGTTCAGGGAGGTTTTCTTCTTTTAAAAACAAAACAAAACCAAGTTCTTACCATCCCCTCTTTTAGACAAGACAGAATCATATGTTCTCAGGTGTTGCCTTATGCCTAGCTTGTAAGCTTCCTAGGATATGTCACTGGCAGCTGCGGGAAATATCATTCTGAACTAGAAGGACCTCTGCTCCATTCCAACAGGTCTGTTTTTATTGTTCTTATTTTTATTGCCTGACCCATTTCTGAAGGCACATGGGGAAGGAAGACTAAAAATATCAAGTCAAACTCCAGTTAGCACAGCTAAAGCTCTTATAGTGCAATCCTATACATGAGTTGAATAGGATGTGCACCCAAGTAAATGTATGTAGGATTGCAGCCTTCACCTCTTTGGCTTGAGCTTAGCCTTTTAAAACCAAAGGGGGGAAGTGAAGGGAAGGGAAGAAGGGAAGACACTAAATACAGCAGGGGTTGACAATTTGTGGCCCTCCAGATGTTGTTGGACTGCAACTCCCATCAGCCATAGCTAGCATATCCATTACTGAAGGATGCTGGGACTGGCAGTCCAACAACATCTGGAGGGCCACAAGTTGCCCACCCCTGAAGTAAGGAACAAATGGGAATAAAACCTCAAAGATGCACAGTGCAGAATGTCAGCTCTGAAAGAAAGCTCCAAGTGGTGCTGGGGCTGGAAGCCAGACAGGGTTATCTGTATGCTGTTCTAACAAGGAGCAGATCAAGACTGACCTTTAAGAGTCTGACTTCCTTTATGTTGGTTGGCTCTGCATCCACACTGACTGAAGCTTTGTCTCTGCTTTAGCAGGCTCAAGCTGTGAATGACATGGCTATGTCATGCAAATGTCGTCATGGTCGGAGTCCTCAGAGTCAGAAGATCTCAAGGCAACCTCCTCTGGATGCAAGGGAGCTGCATCCTATGACTCTGTGGGAGCTGATCTGATCCCTGGGATCCTTCTGGGGAACTGGCCTTGGGGAGGTGAAAGACTCTTGATGCCTTTCCATGACCAAAAACCTCTCCCTAAACTCTGGAGACTCTTCTTCAGAGGACAAGGCTCCACAGTCCTGGTCCATAGCAGGAATCACTAGGGATGTTGGAGAATTACGCAATGGAACCAAATGAGTTCAGATTTTTATGAATCCAACCTGCAGATTTCACAGCAGACCAGCTTTTCCCCTGTCGGGTGGATTCTGCAGACTTCCAGACCATTTTTCTAACCTTCACAAATTTCGTGCACATTTCGTGATAGAAAAATACACAAAAATAAAAAAAAAACTGGCTGAAAATGCTCATTTCCCCATAGGCTAAAGCATGAAAATGCACATTTTGGGGGGATTTGTGCATTTTATGGGCATTCGCATATTTTTTCACATGCTAATACGAGCACATTCATGATTGTGAAAATGTGAATTTGTGCAAATTCTGAAACTATTACAAAAAATCAATTTCCATCAATTAGTGAGGACAGAATGAAAGGCACCTGACACTCATGAGGCACAGATGGAACGGATTTTACACAATCTGTACATCCCTAGCAATCACAAATGCAGTTTTAAGGGTGTCTTACCTCTTGATTAATTTACATTTGCCTGGCTATGCTGGGCTATAGTGGTATAGTAATCAAAACAAAAGGCATCATCAGGGATGCTCAGATAGCGAGTGCTTTACTGTCTTGAGAGGTGGGGATGCTTCAGGACTGCACCAAATTTCTTGTCAAGGCTCTGGATTGGCCAATTCAAAGGTGCCCTTGTGGGTCAGTTATCTGGGTGGTAGCATGGCATCAGGCAGGCATTTGCATGTTTCTGTAGTTAATGCAAGCAACTCTCTTTAATCTGATAACAGAGGAAGCTCATACACCTGGGGCTCCTTATTGCAGCCTTACTGATGATGTCCCTGGAAGGTTTCCATGCTGTCGCTTCTGGAACCAAAATGGATTCTTGAACCAAGCTGTCAGGGTGATACCAATTAAATACACAGTGCATAATACACATATCAGAGAGTCAGCACATCTGAAGCTCCTCTGTAATGCTAGGCCTTTCATCTCTGAGCCCTATTCAGGAGGAAGTCTCATGAACCTGAGGCTACATCAGATTAGAGAGCCACTGGTGCTCCAGGAAGGGGTGGGCTAGAAGGGTGAGCTATAAATTTCTCACCAGCTGCTCGGATGTTCTCCTTCTGACCAGCTCCTGTGAGTGCTAAGTTCTTCACTGGACAACTCCTCTCTTGCTTCAGCAACATTGCTACAAACATAATACTGACCCTGTAGACAGCTCCCTGGTCCTGTGAATATGACATGGAATTCCTAGCCACGTGGTTCAGTGTCATCAGCAATGGCGGCTGTTGGCTCCAGTTCTGGAGGGGCTGTAATTCTATTCAGGGTTTTAGTTGCCACCAGCCAAAACTCTAGAGGTGCTGAAAGGTACTATCCAAGGTGCTGAACCCATTTTGGGGATAGGTTCAGCACTTTGGTAGCCCATTAAGAGTTTTGATTGGTGGTAATCATGAATGGAATCCAGCCCTTCTAGAGCTGGAGTCACCAGCCACCACTGGTCAACAGGGAAGGACATATTAGGGGTATTTGGAATGGGAGAACCAAGGATGCTCCAGCTTGCTGAAATTCTCCAAACCCCACTTTGAAGCCTGGTTCACCTTGCCCGTTTACATTTACGATCTGTTTTTCCTTTCGTTCAAATCCGAAAAGTGCACATTTTGAATGAGAAAACTGTGCGTTTCCATGTACATTTTTAAAAAGTCTGCCCTTTCCTGCCACTGACTAAAGTAGGAAATGTGTATTTTTCAAATGTGCACATTTTGAAGTACACCTTTAAAAGGTCAGGAATGTGTGAGCTTTTTCTGAAATGAATGCGTGCCCTTTCGTTGTTGGGGTTTCAAACGCAACAAGTTCAGATGATTTGCAAACTCAAATGAAATTCTCATACATCTCTAGGACATATGGCACTTAAATGGCTGAGAGTATCTCTCACAAGTTATATGGAGATATTGCCAATAGTGCTTAATCATGCAAATTGCCTTGCAAAAATTTAAAGTACCAAAGATATAACAGAGGTGAAATATTGAATGATTGGGCTGGAAATACCTGAGACCACCTTGCTTCTTACATGTAAGACATATGGAAAGCAGGAAGTTCCTATGCCATGCAGATCATTATTGGATACATGAAAGTGGGGTTTCACTCTGATTAATGAGGCGCAAATTGCTAAGGATTAAATTATAATTAGCCCAGAATGGCTAGGTCACATTTTAGCTGAATCACATTGGATCGGCCTATGTCAAAGGTTTAATCCACACATTTGACAGAACCCATTGAGCCTTTCTTGGCAGGCCACCAACTATACCTCAGAAGAAAAAGAAAAATGCTGCTATAAGTCTAGGCAAAAAGGAAGAACAATCTTGCATCAATGTAAAAAATAGTGTTGGGCAGAAGTATTTGGCCCAATGTTTTCTGCCACTTTCAGGAGTGTGTGAAATCCTTCCCGAAGATTGACTGCTCTTTGGTGGAAGGACAAAAGTCATATTACTTTCAGGTGGGTGCTACATTTACCTTGAAGGGTCTACCCCATTTTTTTAAACTGACATTTTAACAAGTCTTGCTGTTGCTTCCTGCTGCATTCATGGACCTGAATGCCCATGGAAACTATGCTACATCATTGTATAGTGTTGTTCCAAGGAGCATTATAGGCAGCAGGGTGGAGGAGATCATGATTGTTTCTCAAGGATAACTTTGGGAAGCCAATCTGTCATCTGGTCCAGGACTGAGGCAGGGCTGCTTTGAAGAGCTGACCCACTGCCTGAAGGTGCAACAAGCCCTTTTTTAAAGGGTTTAAAAGGGGGGGGGACCCCATCTGGCCAGCTTATCAAATATATTACCCTTGAAAGTGGGCTGACTTTTGGCAGCCCCCCCTCCAGTTGCCAGAACCCTTCCCACTACCTTCATGGGGGACAAATTGTCCTGTGGACATGGGTGAGGGAAGGGAAGAGAGATCTATTGGGTGGTTTAGAAATGACATAAATAAAAATAAAGAAAGAATATCCCCCCAGCCCTAGTAAAAAGGACCTGACCATTTTTATTTTATTATTATTATTTTTTGAAATGCAAACAAGTACAAATTCTGAGTCGATTTTCTGCCATGCACTCAAGGGGTGAGTTTATACGTCATGCTACGCCATCCTGAAGATAAGCCACTGTGGGTTGGTTGTTCACTTTGTAACCCAGGTTACTCCCAGTCCCAACAGACAATTTGGTGCACTGCAGCTTGCTGTGGGTTGTTTCCCCATTAGTCCTCCCGCCTGCTCCCGGCATGTATCTCTGGCACCTTTGCAGCAGAAATCCTTGTTTCCTCATTCCCTACGTCAGCACCCTTTCTGCAATTGGCTTGCTAGGGTTGCTTTCTCATGAGGGAAAGTATCCCCCTCCTGCATCAGATCGCCAAAGGAATTTAAGTTACTGAGCCCATATGAATATGGGAACACATTTGCAAACTTTTATTTTATTTTAGAGGTTTTGCACAAGTCTGCAGGACCGCAAGACTACCTGTCTGCTATTTAGCCAAGCATATCAATATCCCCCTCTTGACAATGTCCTTGTCAATTTTATCCTCCACTTTCCTGCTTCCCTTGTTAGCAAACACCATTTTTTTAAAGGCTGCTTCACATTCTACTAAGTAATAACACCCGCCTCTAAAGCTTCTTTTTTCCTGCAGCTGCAAGCCGCTTTCGGCTCCCTCCCCAACTTCATGCTTGTCGTTTGTCTCCACTGGTGTCTGTTGCTAGTTGTGAGATGTATAGGGTTACAGAGCAGTGAGAAGGATTGCTAAACATATGCAAACTTCAAGGCAGAGCAAGGATTGAGTTGGTAAACATACACAAATTTCAAGGCAGAGCAGCAGAGACAGAGTGGGTAAAGATATGCAAATTTCAAGGCCTACACATGAGGTGGATCAGTAAACATACTCAAATTTCAAGGCAAAGAAGTGAGGTGGATTGGTGAACATACTCAAATTTCAAGCAGACAAGTGAGGCAGATAGCTAAAAATACACAAATTTTATGGCAGAGCAGTAAAACAGATGGGAAATTTGTGCAAAATTCCTAACGGCATACATTCAGTCCTGTGTATTTTCACAGGACTGAAAATAAATAATGATTTTAAAATTGCAAATGCATTCAGGACACCCTCCGTTGTCTTATCTTCAAGATTTCTACGGAAAATAAAAATAAAAATCCATCATGTGACAGAGGGCATTGAGATGGAATGAGGGATAATGGCGGTGATACTAGCAAGTTTACGAGGAGTGGCAAGGGTTTTCACTGCTCTCTAGCTGTTTCTGACATCCCATGATAAAATTGCCCTGCTGGGTTTGGACATCACAACAAGCCACCCTGAGAACAAGCCACCCTAAACAACCCTACTACAAGCCATGGATTCTCAGGGTGGCTTGTTTGCAAAAAACAATCTACGATGGAAAAACCGCTCCAGGTTCAGACACCATGCTGCTAAGCCAGCCTGCAGCCACCCCCAATAACAACCCACTGTGGCTTAGTGTGACATGTGAACCAGGTCACGGGTTCTCAGGATGGGTTGTTCGTGGAGGACAACGCATAATGAAAAAACTGCTCAGGTTCATATGTCACAACAAGCTACCTTGAAACAACCCACGGTAATAACCCACCCACCATCATGTGAACTAGGTCAAGGTGGTACGCAATATAAACATTAAAATATACAATTATAAATAAACAGATGACCTCACTAAAACAGTAGCATAACTGAAACATAAAAACTGAAGGAGGCCAGTTCATTTAAACCAACTATAGCTCTATAGTATCAACCACTGGAGTGAACTTCCTGTAATTTTTTGGGACTTCTGCAAATTCGGGTTTTCCCCAAGCTGGCTGATACTTCCCTCTTGTGCAGGGGTAGTGTCATTTTGGCTGCATAAGCAATGGTGCAGCCTGAACAGCAGAAATAGAAGGAATGATAGGAAGCTGATATGAAGTAATGGGAAGTATACTACATTGAAGAATTGATGGATGATAATTGTAGGGTTATTAGATAAGGTTCTTATATCAGTTGTCCACCTGACAGCCCAATGCTCTTTATGTCTATTCTGATATATGTCCCATTAGGTTAGATCCAGGTTCAATTATACTTAGAGTAGACCCACTGAAATCAGTGGCACTTAAGTTAGGCAGGGGCAGGGGGAGAGACCATATTCAAGCTTCCCAATCCTTCCAATGTAATATCCTCCACCTAACAGCATACTTTCACTACAATATATTAGTCCTTTTCCCAAGCTTTGGAATAGTAGTCAAACAATATCTGGGGACCTGAGTTTGGGAAATCCTGCAGAGTAACTAATAATTGTTATTTGTGGATAGTGTTCTGCTTTTCCATAGTAAACATGATAATAGCATAGTTGCTACTAATCAAAACTGCATAAAACTCCAAGAAATGTTATGCTTTCATATTGCCACCACTTAAGCAAACACAATTCAAACAAATTTTATTTTCTTAATACTGAACCACTTGGTAGTAATTAATATATAAAACATATCTTAGATTAAACACACACACACACACCAAATTAAAATTTTTATGAAGTATTTAAACAGCTTAACATGGCTGAGTGTTTTAAATCTCATGTAATAATAACCTGCTACCAAATCTTGCAGCAAGGAGGAACAACCAAACAGAGGCAATCCTCCCACTGACCTGAGTAAAGCCACCTTGAGTCCCAGTATTGGGAAAAAGGCGGGATATAAATATAATAATAATAATAATTATTATTATTATTATTATTATTTCTGGAGAGCCACTCTCCTCACTGCCTCTCTACATGGTTCTATTTGCTTACATATTTTAAAGCATATCAAAAGCAGAGAGAGAGAGAACAAATGTATAATCTAAAAAGGCAGGGCAGCACCCTGCATTATGCACACACGACTACAAGTTTTTATTTAATCTACTATTCTAGTCCATACTAAGTATATATGGTTTAAATAGAACGTAATATGAAATTTCCTAGCATTTGTATTCTCTAATAATTACAGAGGTAGGCAACCTGGTGCCCTCCAGATGTTTTGGACTGCAACTCCAACAATCCCTGACCATTAACCATGCTGGCTGGGGCTTGTGGGAGTTACTTTTGCCACTAGCAATTAATCCCAAAGCAAAGAGATTGTTTTTAGTTAGAATCTGACCTTCAATCAGTGGAGGCTGGTGGCTCCTATTTCAGTGGGGCAGTAAATACACTCTGGGATTCAGTCAGAATGCTAAAAGAGCTATCCAAGGTGCTATCCCTACCCCCAAAATGGGCTCAGCACCTTGGATAGCTCCTTTAGAGTTCTGACTGGTTCTGACTGAAACCCAGAGCAGATTCACTGCCCCACTGACATTGGAGCCACCAGCCTCCAATTCCTTGAGTTGAATTTTAGTGGCAAACATATTAAATGCTACATTCACAGATTTGTGATGGACCCAGTTGCTTGCATAGTTCAATGTTATTTCCACTGCTGGTCAACTGATAATACCTAAAACATTCTCTTCCCTAGGCTTCTGGTTCTATTTCTGAACTGTATTTGTAAGTTATATGTTTTTTCGTAAAGCTTAATCTAAATCTACCTTCCTGTAGTTGAAGCCCAAGTTTAGCAAGGCATGCAGGTGCCTTGAAATGCTCAAAGCTAGGAATATGCTGGGTGCCCTTCTGGGTAAGACCATGGAAAATAACCTTGAGGCCTTCAAAGTGTTTCACATGTACATACCATACCAAAATTGCTCTCTCTCTGCATACATACCCACACAGAATGTGTGTGTGTGCACGTGAATTTGCTTTGTATCCCAAAGATAGTCGCCCAGATTAGAAACCAAAATTGGCTATCTGTCCTATCAGAACACAAACATGTCCAAAGCGATTAACATGTCATTTTGTCTTTGTGTGAGTATTTGTGTGATAACTTAAAAATAGCCACACAGATTTGGTTTACATTTTGTATGCCTGTATTCAAGCAGAAGCAAAAGCCTGGAGGCCAAATTTTAAACTCCTAAAAATAGCGCTAAAGCCGGAACGCTTGCAGAACACCAAGTATAGCAGCATGAACAACAATGAAGGATGACATATTCGAGCAACGACGTCTATTGGAGGAAACCTTAACCATGCAATTGTCTGTTAACATTTGCTTTAAATCTTCTTTATAGCACCAAAAAACTCTATTTCATAGAATCATAAAATAGTAGGGTTGGAAGGGGCCTATAAGACCATTGATTCCAACCCCCTGCTCAGTGCAGGAATTTCCATTCACAGTAGCTCAATGATATGTCCAGTAACTCTTCTGCATAAGGCAGAGGAGAGTATTTGAACTCTGTGTGCTCATTTAACTGGAATGCCTCCCCTCCCCACATATAACAAGGCTAATAATAGGGTAAGGCACACAACAAAACAAAACAAACCCCCCTGCATTATTTATACTCTGTTTTCTCTCTTTATTTCCCCATTAATTTCTCTCTTTCCATTTCAAAGCACTAAATGTGGAGCAAAATTACCAGCAGTCAAGGCGGCATGTCTCTGTTCTGTTTCTAGCTCGTATAGCAAGCCTGACGAATTGGCTCTGATTACAACACTTTTTTATAGCTCCCATTATCTTTGCCGGCTATAAAACAAAAGGCCTTTAAGAAAGTGGCATCTCTCGTCTTCTCATGACTTAAAATGTAAAATATTAAACAGCAGAGTCAAACAGCAATTCTGCCTTATCACTCAGATGGTCACTGTCATTAAAAAACTGCAACATGCCACCCTTCTCCCATATGATTTTCAGAGCATTGCTGCATCTAGGAAGATAACAACATATATATGTGCCTATGCTTGCTAATTTTTGATTCTCAAAATTCAGGGAACTTCTTATAAATCTGTTACTTGCATATTACCAGTATCTACATTTATGCACCCCTTCATGGATCACTGCCTTGTTGTGGCGAAGGGGCTTGCGTAACTCAGTGAAGCCATAAGCTATGCCGTGCAGGGCCACCCAAGACGGACAGGTCATGGCAGAGAGTTCTGACAAAATGTGGTCCACTGGAGAAGGAAATGGCAACCCACTCCAGTATTCTTGCCAAGAAAACCCCATGGAACATATCACAAGGCTAAAAGAGATGACGCCGGAAGATGAGCCCCTCAGGTCGGAAGGTGTCCAATATGCTACTGGGGAAGAGCAAAGGGTATTCCCAAGTAGCGCCAGAAAGAGTGAAGCGGCTGGGCCAAACCCGAAAGGACACTCAGCTGTGGATGTGTCTGGTGGTGAAAAGAAAATCCGATGCTGTAAAGAACAATATTGTTTAGGAACCTGGAATGTCAGATCAATGAATCAAGGTAAGCTGGAGGTGGTCAAACATGAGATGGCAAGATTGAACATCGACATCTTGGGAATCAGCGAACTAAAATGGACAGGCATGGGCGAATTTAATTCAGGTGACCATCATATCTACTATTGTGGGCAAGAATCCCTTAGAAGAAATGGAGTAGCACTCATAGTCAACAAAAGGGTGGGAAAAGCAGTACTAGGCTACAATCTTAAAAATGATAGAATGATCTCAGTATGAATCCAAGGCAAACCATTCAACATCACAGTAATTCAAGTCTATGCCCCAACCACTGATGCCGAAGAAGCTGAGGTTGATCGGTTCTATGAAGACCTACAACAACTTCTAGAACTAACACCAAAAAAAGATGTCCTCTTCATCATAGGGGATTGGAATGCTAAAGTAGGAAGTCAAGAAATCACCGGGATAACAGGCAGGCATGGCCTTGGTGTACAAAATGAAGCAGGACAAAGGCTAATAGAGTTTTGCCAAGAGAACATGCTGATCATAGCAAACACTCTTTTCCAACAGCACAAGAGGCGACTCTACACATGGACGTCACCAGATGGTCAATATCGAAATCAGATTGATTATGTCCTTTGCAGCCAAAGATGGAGAAGCTCCATACAGTCAGTAAAAACAAGACCTGGAGCTGACTGTGGCTCAGATCATGAGCTGCTTCTTGCAAAATTTCGGCTTAAATTGAAGAACGTCGGGAAAACCACTAAACCGTTCAGGTATGACCTAAATCATATCCCTGATGAATATACAGTGGAGGTGAGGAATAGATTTCAGGGATTAGACCTGATAGACAGAGTGCCTGAGGAACTATGGACGGAGGTCCGTAACATTGTTCAGGAGGCAGCAACTCAATCCATCCCAAAGAAAAAGAAATGCAAGAAAGCCAAGTGGCTGTCTGATGAGGCTTTACAAGTAGCTGAGGAAAGAAGGGAAGCGAAAAGCAAGGGAGAAAGGGGAAGATATACCCAACTGAATGCAGAGTTCCAGAAAATAGCAAGGAGAGACAAGAAGGCCTTCTTAAATGAACAATGCAAAGAAATCGAGGAAAACAACAGAATGGGAAAGACTAGAGATCTCTTCAAGAAAATTGGAGATCTCAAGGGAACATTTTGTGCAAAGACGGGCATGATAAAGGACAAAGAAGGCAGGGACCTAACAGAAGCAGATGAGATTAAGAAGAGGTGGCAAGAATACACAGAAGAACTATACAGGAAAGATCTGAATGTCTCTGATAGCCATGATAGTGCGGTCACTGAACTTGAGCCGGACATCCTCGAGAGTGAAGTCAAGTGGGCCTTAGGAAGCATTAGTAACAACAAAGCTAGCGGAGATGACAGTATTCCAGCCGAGCTATTTAAAATCCTAAAAGATGATGCTGTTAAAGTGCTGCATTCAATATGCCAACAAATCTGGAACACTCAACAGTGGCCACAAGACTGGAAAAGGTCAGTTTACATTCCAATTCCAAAGAAGGGCAACGCCAAAGAGTGTTCAAACTACCACACAATTGCGCTCATTTCACATGCCAGCAAGGTGATGCTCAAAATCCTACAAGCTAGGCTTCAGCAGTATGCGAACCGAGAACTACCGGAAGTACAAGCTGGGTTTCGAAGAGGCAGAGGAACTAGAGATCAAATCGCCAACATTCGCTGCATCATGGAGAAAGCAAGAGAATTCCAGAAAAATGTCTATTTCTGCTTCATTGACTACGCTAAAGCCTTTGATTGTGTGGATCACAACAAACTGTGGCAAATTCTTAAAGTGATGGGAGTACCAGACCACCTTACCTGTCTCCTGAGAAACCTGTATGAGGGTCAAGAAGCAACAGTAAGAACCAGACATGGAACAACCGATTGGTTCAAAATTGGGAAAGGAGTACGACAAGGCTGCATATTGTCACCCTGCTTATTTAACTTATATGCAGAGTACATCATGAGAAATGCCGGGTTGGATGAATCAGAGGTCGGAATTAAGATTGCTGGGAGAATTATCAACAACCTCCGATATGCAGATGATACCACCCTAATGGCAGAAAGCGAAGAGGATCTCAAGAGCCTCTTGTTGAGGGTGAAAGAGGAGAGTGCAAAAGCTGGTTTGAAACTCAACATTAAAAAAACGAAGATCATGGCATCTGGCCCCATCACTTCCTGGCATATAGAAGGGGAAGAAATGGAAGCAGTGACAGATTTTACTTTCTTGGGCTCCAAGATCACCGCAGACGGTGACTGTAGCCATGAAATTAAAAGACGCTTGCTCCTTGGGAGGAAAGCTATGGCAAACCTAGACAGCATAGTAAGAAGCAGAGACATCACCTTGCCGACAAAGGTCCGTCTAATCAAAGCTATGGTTTTCCCAGTAGTAACATATGGCTGTGAGAGCTGGACTATAAGGAAGGCTGAGCGCCGAAGAATTGATGCTTTCGAACTGTGGTGCTGGAGAAGACTCTTACGAGTCCCCTGGACTGCAAGGAGGTCAAATCAGTCCATCCTAAAGGAAATCAACCCTGACTGCTCATTGGAAGGACAGATACTGAAGCTGAAGCTCCAATATTATGGCCACCTAATGCGAAGAGAAAACTCTCTGGAAAAGACCCTGATGCTGGGAAAGACTGAAGGCAAAAGGAGAAGGGGACGGCAGAGGATGAGATGGCTAGATAGCATCACCGATGCAATGAATATGAACTTGAGCACGTTCCGGGAGAGAGCGCAGGACAGGAAGGCCTGGCGTGCTATGGTCCATGGGGTCACGAAGAGTCGGACACGACTGAACGACTGAACAACAACAACAAACATTTATGCAACCATCATTTCTCTCTGAATCTTTCACTTTCTGTAATCACTATATGGCAGAGTGTATATGCTAACCAGTACACATAAATCTGTAGAGAAAACTTATCTTGAAGCCATCTGCTGGAGTATATCAACAGATGTCAGCACAAAAATGATGCTCTCCAATACCAGAGGCAGTAAGCCTATGTACACCAGTTGATGGAGGACATGGGTGGGAGGGTGCTGGTGTGCTCATGTCCTGCTTGTGGGTTCCTGGTTGACAGCTGGTTGGCCATTGTGTGACCAGAATACTGGACTAGATGGACCCTTGGTTGGATCCAGCATGGCTCTTCTTATGTTCTTATGTTCTCTCTCCTTTTCAGAAGAAGAACATTCAGAAATTAAGGACCACAGCCCCAATTCAGCAGTAGTCACCAGTCATTAGTCAAATAACTGTTTGTCCATACAGGATACGCATCATCATTCCTACTGACACACACACACAGTCATTTCAAAAGCAGTATCATGAAGGTGGGTGTAGAGGCATAGATCAATGCATACTGACATCAGCAACTTACGTGGAAGGCTGTTTACACAAAGAGATCGCTCTCAATGGATGGGGGATGCATACGTAAAGCCACACTCCTAACTGGGTCTGCTTGGAAATACTCCACCGATTTCTGAAGCGACTTCTATCCTCTGAGATTACCCAGTAACCTCCTGCAGGTCTTGGCAGGGTTAATCTCTCTCTTTAGATCAGGGCTGGGCAACTTGTAGCCCTCCAGATGTTTTGGCCTTCAACTCCAATCAGCCCTTGCCAGTATAACCAATGGTGAAGGATAATGGGAATGGTAGGTCAAAAGGTCTGGAGGGCCACAAGTACCCCCGCCCAACTTTAGATAGTATGCCTTTCGCTACTGGGACTATTGATGGCTGTTGCTCATGCTGCAGCTGATGTTTGCTAAGCTACAGTATATGCTTATACAAAGGAAAAGAACTCTTACCAAAATGTTCCTGCTATAGATCTTCTATTTTCGCTCTGCCTATGAGGTTTGGGCCACCTGCCTCAAAGTTGTCAATCAGCAAGTTTGAAAGACTATCTCTAAACTGCTTTTTCCACAGAAGAATCAGATAAGAAAGAATTTCTCTGACATTTGCCAACCTCTCCTGAACCTTTTTTTTTTATTCCTTGACCTTTTCTCCCGATGTTTTCCCATGAAAACTGTATCTCTCTGACTAATGAAGGTACTTTGGAATAAGAACATATTCACTTATGGATAAGTAGCACTTCTGTTGTTTTTTCTAGAGGCTCCTTCACATGGAGCTTTTATCCTGCAATTGAGATTGCTCCTTCTTGGAAGTTTGCGGGCTCCTTACATGACACCATGATCATTCAAGGCATCTCCTGCACTACATGCCCTTTGTTCTGTTTTTAAATAGATCGCAGATAATGAGCTATCAACTTACCCCACTTCAGTTTCCTCTGTGAAAAGAGGAAAAGCAGCAAGAAGAGGAGTGAGAGCAATGAAAGATAATGGAAGACTGCGAATCGGGGAGAAGGAGTGGGAAGGGGGTGGGGGAAAAGGAAGCACATGAAAAAGGGAGTTGTGATCCTGCATTTAAAATGGAAGCAGAAAGTCCCATTTTAAATGCAGGATTTTAGGCTGATGTAGAGTTGCCCTAGATATGCTGTTTCCTCCCCACCCAGTGTTCACAAGCAGAATGGCCATAATTTCTAAAGGGCAGAAATTATGGAAACAAAGGCCACATCAACAACAACACACATACACACACACACACACACACATATGCATTACTGGGGTGGGAATTCACAGGTGGTGATTTAGAGGGAGACATTTTGGATCTGTTTCAGGGGTCACTACATGACAATTTCAGTGTGAAGGGATCTTATCTCCTTCCCCTCCCCTCCCCATTTCTTCTTCTTTTGTTGAAAAAGCCTCTCTCTCTCTGCCTGCCTGCCTGCCTCCCTTTCCCCTGTTTTTAAACCTGCTGCTGTGGCATGGAGCAGCAGCAGAGTCCTGCTCGCTGCCATTTTTCCTAGCATGCCTCTGGGAAGAAAGAATGGTAGCAGCAGTGGCCAGATTTCTGCTGCTGCTGCACTGGTAGCTTTTAAAAGCAGAGAAACTGAGAGAAAAACATGTTTTTTTTGTTTTTTTTTTGACAAAAAGGAACAAGCAAAGAGAAGAATTGAGGGAAGACAGATAAGAACCCCCCACTCTCAGAATGGTAAGCACTCAATATGCACCTTTACTTATGTTTCACTTTGGGGTTTTGACCCCAAAATCCCACACACAAATTTGACCAAAACCCTGAAGCAAAATGAAAGGAGACCATGCACCACACAAGATATGTCTCCAGCAACTAACACACCTCATTGCTCATGCCAGCAGCTAACAACGTAAGTTAAATATTTAGAACTGGCCCAGGTAAATGGGTAGCAGGGAGGGGGGAAATTGTTGACTTCTTCTCCTATCCTGAAGTAAAGAAGAGCTCATGGGGCATGATGCTAACCCTTGTACTAAAGGAGAGCACTACAAGAAACTAGAATTTGTTATCTGGGCCTGGAAATTTCTAGTTCATTCTTGCTCTCTGGTGACTCATTTTCTGCTCACTAAACATTCAGCCATCCTACATGATCATCAGCCTCAAATGATGTATCTATTTCTGTTGAGGGACTATACTGGTTCATGCTGTAGTAGGGTGAGGAATGAGTGCTCAAATTGCCCACTACATAAGAACCTCCATGTATGCTAGGGAATCTTCTTCCTGACAGTATCTTTGACTGTCAAGGGTAAATGTGTGTGTGGGTTGGGGTGAACAATTTCTAAGATGCTAAACATCGAATCAACATCTAAAATTTAAAGTGATAAGTCTAGTAGTACACACACCATTATGGGATGCTTAATCGTGTGTTTTGGGAGGAAGGAATGAGGCACGTAAAGTGAAAAAATGCTCCCAATTCTAGTTCACTCATATTTTAAACATTGTGACACTAACATGGCTGATTCCACTAGAAAATGACAATTAACGAAACCAAAATACCATATGATGAATTCCCTGATTTAGCTCTGCTGGCTCTGTCATGATATGATGTGCAGATAAGAGAACAATTAACTCCCTCTTTATTTAATTTCAGTGGCATTTCTCTTTTTTCTAAAATTATAGCTTGTGGAAAACAGCAACCACCCAAATCTCCATATGGAAAGATGATACTTTTAGCACACAAAAGTCAGGAAATGCAAAATTATGATTTTACTCCTAACAGTAATTCACATCTATAGCAGCTACATATTAAATCATTAAACCTAATAAATAGAGTACAGTATTAGGAGACAAAACTAAAGACTCCATTTGCATGGAAAGGATGACTTACTGCTACTGTGGGAACAGTAACTTTTGCTTTTGAAAATGTATCATTTCATTCCTGCCACT
Organism: Heloderma suspectum; assembly: GCF_057233095.1. Classification (NCBI taxonomy): domain Eukaryota; kingdom Metazoa; phylum Chordata; class Lepidosauria; order Squamata; family Helodermatidae; genus Heloderma; species Heloderma suspectum. Next base: position 28,701,330 of record NC_139460.1, on the reverse strand, counting down.
GTGTTGTCTTTTTTGTTTGTTTTTTGCATGATACATTATGCTTTTAAAATAGTTTTACTAAGATCAAAAATCTTCCTCCAGGACAACAGCTCTATCAATCATATGACGTTTCTAATAAAAGGGTGTTTTTTTGTCAGGGTTTACAAAAACATTTAATTTTACTTGTGAATTTTTGTGCCACAGAAGAAATGAAAACCTTTCAAAGGAAGTATACAGTTGTTTCTTTCAGGGTAAAGATAACACAATACAAGCAAAATGGTTCAGGAATTATTATGCCAATTCCATGGCATAAAGCCGGTTAGAACACACACTCATCAGAAAATGTAAGAAGGTGATACTTGGCACATTTAATTCGGCATTGTCAGTCCAACACTGATCCTCAAAATGTTTAAATGTATATTATAGTAACACAGACACATGAACCCTTTCACACATTTGAAGGATTACCTTCTCCCATATGAAACTCTCCCATCAGTAAGGCACTCAGGATCATGAAAGAGAACTTACTCTCATAGTAGAGGGTCATGGTAACTTTATTTATTCCCTGTCCCACCATGCAGATAGGGGGAACTGCTTGTCTGATCTCTGTTGCACCGCAGTGCTTGTCCAGCACTGCAGATGACCAAAGGGTAGTACTACAGCTTCTAGACCACCAAGGATTAGGTGACATTAGGACTCCAGTCCCATTGGGTTCTATCTGATACAGTAAAGCTGATGACTCCAGCCTGAGTCCTTAGTGCCTTTCTACACAAGGCTTTTATTGGGCACTCATGTTTGTTCACTCACAGTAGTTTGCAGGTCCTTTACATGATGTTCTCCTCCTCCAGGGTCTCTCCCCCTCTTTGCAACCATTTCCCTGGCTTTTTTTAGATTGAGGAAAGTACAGTATTATTTGGAGATGGTGAAATGAGACTCTTGCGTATTTGCGCAATTCTGCTATACCACAGCTATACTAGTTGGCTAATGAAATGTATAGAAAGGCAGAGAAAGAACCCCCCAGAAAAAAGTATGTGTAAAGGAGCCACTCGTAACCCTGCAAAGAATCTGGAAGCAGAAACCTTGGTAAAGGTGCGGGTTAAAAGCCTCATGTAGAAAAGCCCCTAGTCTAAGCAAGTTGCTCATGTGCAGACTGAGCTGCTGGTGTGTCTGCTTCCAGATTGCCAGCCTCAACACCATGTTTTTCAGAATCCACTGGGAACTCTTAGCTTTGGCTGCTTTCTTTTCCTGAGGTTAGGCACTTGGAGTAGGATTCGTTTCTCAATAGAGGCACCACAACTGTGGAATAACCTCCCCAAGGAGGCCTGCCAGCCCATCACTTTGTTTTTTACTTATCTGGTCAAAACATTTCTGTTTCTTAATGATTTTAACTTTTTTTGTTATGTTTTGTGTTGGTTTTATCACATTGTTTTTTGTACATTGCCTTGGCATTTGGAGCAAAGTGATTCATAAATGCACAATGAATTAATTGTTGTTCAGTCGTTCAGTCGTGTCCGACTCTTCGTGACCCCATGGACCATAGCACGCCAGGCCTTCCTGTCCTGCACTCTCTCCCGGAGCATGCTCAAGTCCATATTCATTGCATCAGTGATGCTATCTAGCCATCCCATCCTCTGTCGTCCCTGTCTCCTTCTGCCTTCAGTCTTTCCCAGCATCAGGGTCTTTTCCAGAGAGTTTTCTCTTTGCATTAGGTGGCTAAAATATTTGAGCTTCAGCTTCAGTATCTGTCCTTCCAATGAGCAGTCAGGGTTGATTTCCTTTAGGATGGACTGATTTGACCTCCTTGCAGTCCAGGGGATTGTAAGAGTCTTCTCCAGCACCACAGTTCGAAAGCATCAATTCTTTGGCGCTCAGCCTTCCTTATAGTCCAGCTCTCACAGCCATATGTTACTACTGGGAAAACCATAGCTTTGATTAGACGGACCTTTGTCGGCAAGGTGATGTCTCTGCTTCTTACTATGCTGTCTAGGTTTGCCATAGCTTTCCTCCCAAGGAGCAAGCATCTTTTAATTTCATGGCTACAATCACTGTCTGCGGTGATCTTGGAGCCCAAGAAAATAAAATCAGTCACTGCTTCCATTTCTTCCCCTTCCATATGCCAGGAAGTGATGGGGCCAGATGCCATGATCTTCGTTTTTTTAATGTTGAGTTTCAAACCAGCTTTTGCACTCTCCTCTTTCACCCTCAACAAGAGGCTCTTGAGATCCTCTTCGCTTTCTGCCATTAGGGTGGTATCATCTGCATATCTGAGGTTGTTGATAATTCTCCCAGCAATCTTAATTCCAACCTGTGATTCATCCAACCCGGCATTTCTCATGATGTACTCTGCATATAAGTTAAATAAGCAGGGCGACAATATGCAGCCTTGTCGTACTCCTTTCCCAATTTGGAACCAATCGGTTGTTCCATGTCTGGTTCTTACTGTTGCTTCTTGACCCTCATACAGGTTTCTCAGGAGACAGGTAAGGTGGTCTGGTACTCCCATCTCTTTAAGAATTTGCCACAGTTTGTTGTGATCCACACAATCAAAGGCTTTAGCGTAGTCAATGAAGCAGAAATAGACGTTTTTCTGGAATTCTCTTGCTTTCTCCATGATCCAGCGAAAGTTGGCAATTTGATCTCTGGTTCCTCTGCCTCTTCGAAACCCAGCTTGTATTTCCGGTAGTTCTCGGTTCGCATACTGCTGAAGCCTAGCTTGTAGGATTTTGAGCTTCATCTTGCTGGCATGTGAAATGAGCGCAATTGTGCGGTAGTTTGAACACTCTTTGGCATTGCCCTTCTTTGGAATTGGAATGTAAACTGACCTTTTCCAGTCTTGTGGCCACTGTTGAGTGTTCCAAATTTGTTGGCATATTGAGTGCAGCACTTTAACAGCATCATCTTCTAGGATTTAAAATAGCTCAGCTGGAATACTGTCATCTCCGCTAGCTTTGTTGTTACTAATTCTTCCTAAGGACCACTTGACTTCACTCTTGAGGATGTCCGGCTCAAGTTCAGTGACCACACTATCATGGCTATTGGGGACATTAAGATCTTTCCTGTATAGTTCTTCTGTGTATTCTTTCCACCCCTTCTTAATCTCATCTGCTTCTGTTAGGTCCCTGCCTTCTTTGTCCTTTATCATGCCCGTCTTTGCACAAAATGTTCCCTTGAGATCTCCAATTTTCTTGAAGAGATCTCTAGTCTTTCCCATTCTGTTGTTTTCCTCGATCTCTTTGCATTGTTCATTTAAGAAGGCCTTCTTGTCTCTCCTTGCTATTCTCTGGAACTCTGCATTCAGTTGGATATATCTTCCCCTTTCTCCCTTGCTCTTCGCTTCTCTTCTTTCCTCAGCTACTTGTAAAGCCTCATCACTTTGCTTTCTTGCATTTCTTTTTCTTTGGGATGAATTTAGTTGCTGCCTCCTGAACAATGTTATGGACCTCCGTCCATAGTTCCTCAGGCACTCTGTCTATCAGGTCTAATCCCTGAAATCTATTCCTCACCTCCACTGTATATTCAGAAGGGATATGATTTAGGTCATACCTGAATGGTTTAGTGTTTTTCCCTACGTTCTTCAATTTCAGCCGAAATTTTGCAAGAAGCAGCTCATGATCTGAGCCACAGTCAGCTCCAGGTCTTGTTTTTACTGACAGTATAGAGCTTCTCCATCTTTGGCTGCAAAGGATATAATCAATCTGATTTCTATATTGACCATCTGGTGATGTCCATGTGTAGAGTCGCCTCTTGTGCTGTTGGAAAAGAGTGTTTGCTATGATCAGCGTGTTCTCTTGGCAAAACTCTATTAGCCTTTGTCCTGCTTCATTTGGTACACCAAGGCCATGCTTGCCTGTTATCCCGGTGATTTCTTGACTTCCTACTTTAGCATTCCAATCCCCTATGATGAAGAGGACATCTTTGTTTGGTGTTAGTTCTAGAAGGTGTTGTAGGTCTTCATAGAACCCATCAACCTCAACTTCTTCAGCATCAGTGGTTGGGGCATAGACTTGAATTACTGTGATGTTGAATGGTTTGCCTTGGATTCGTACTGAGATCATTCTATCATTTTTAAGATTGTAGCCCAGTACTGCTTTTCCCACCCTTTTGTTGACTATGAGTGCTACTCCATTTCTTCTAAGGGATTCTTGCCCACAGTAGTAGATATGATGGTCACCTGAAGTAAATTCGCCCATGCTTGTCCATTTTAGTTCGCTGATTCCCAAGATGTCGATGTTCAATCTTGCCATCTCATGTTTGACCACCTCCAGCTTACCTTGATTCATTGCTCTTACATTCCAGGTTCCTAAACAATATTGTTCTTTACAGCATCAGACTTTCTTTTCACCACCAGAAACATCCACAGCTGAGTGTCCTTTCGGGTTTGGCCCAGCCGCTTCACTCTTTCTGGCGCTACTTGGAAATACCCTCTGCTCTTCCCCAGTAGTATATTGGACACCTTCCGACCTGAGGGGCTCATCTTCCGACGTCATATCTTTTAGCCTTGTGATACGTTCCATGGGGTTTTCTTGGCAAGAATACTGGAGTGGGTTGCCATTTCCTTCTCCAGTGGACCACATTTTGTCAGAATTCTCTGCCATGACCTGTCCGTTTTGGGTGGCCCTGCACGGCATAGCTTATGGCTTCACTGAGTTACGTAAGCCCCTTCGCCACAACAAGGCAGTGATCCATGAAGGGGCAATGAATTAATACATACAATCAAAATACATTTTTCCTACATACCTGTGGGTTTTTGTACATTAAAATATTTATCATATTTGTTAATTGCCCAATAACCCAGCTTCTCTGGATGACATACAACTCAACCATTTAAAACAATTAAAATGCAGAATCCATAAAATACAATCACAAAATTCACTTAAAAATAAATACAGAAACTAAAACCAGTACAGAGAAATGAACCTGAAAGTGCTAAAATACGTTATGATCCTAAAAAAGGATGAACATTCCCAAATACCAAAAAACAGACGCTAAAGTATTCATATCAATATGTAAATGATGTATAAAGTCCCTTTCCCTGGTCATCATCCTCCAAACCTTAGACAGAGGAAGTACTCAAGAAGGGCTTCTGTTGATGACTTCTTTGCAACCATCATGTATGAAACTGTCCAACTGTGATGCAGCCCAATTAAGAGCCCAATCCTAAACTTCATAAAGCCACAACCTAAAGCTCAGAAAAGTGAGTCCTGACAACAATTGTCCTCACAACCATTTATTTACGGAGATGTTTTAACGACTTCATATAGATTAGAAGATACCTTCTCACACAATTGCTGACTAATATCACAGGGCTACATATATGTCCCTGTCCTGCTTCTCCCTTCCTAGTAAAGAAAACTTACCCTGCTATCAGTAACTTGTCAGGAATAATTGGTTTGACCAGAGAAAGCCATATGCTGGGAGAGGGTTGATATCTCCCTGCTGGAGTAACTTGATTCATCTCTGGAGAGGCCAACAGGACTTGTCCCTTTAAATTTATGACGTTATTCATTGTTGGAAATGTCACTGCAAGCATGACATGTGTGTTTTTCCATAATGACATCCACTCAGCCCTTCCATCTGAAAACAATAAAATGTCCATATCTGAATAACAATCTTCTGAGTTTTGCGAATGAAAAATGGTAGCAGGAGAGGCATTAGCAGTATTGGTTTCTCATAAAAATGTCACACAATGGAGTGCTGACTGGCACTGGCAAGAGATGATGTGTTGCATAAGCACCAAATTGTAGCTTACGTAGAATAACCAGCAATAATTAGGGCAGTTGCCCGGTTAAAGAAATTTTAGTCAATGCATTATGAAGAACAATTCTTCCTTTGTTTTTTTAGGTGATGCCTACATAGGTTCCTGGAAATATGAGTGGGAGTGTTGTGTCCTGTTTGTGGGCTTCCTAGAGGCATCTGGTTGGTCACTGTGGGAACAGAGTGCTGTACTAGATGGCCTTTGGTCTGATCCAGTATGGCTCTTCTTACTTCCTTACATTCCAACACACAGCATTTTAGAAAAGGCATTCCCTACTTTGTGTGAAAGAGAAGGGGAATGCCTCTTCTAAGGGGGCACCTGCTGTCCATGGTTTTTGTAAGTACTCGTAGTAATATATTTTTAAAAAATATCTGCTGCCCAATTAATTTGGATAATCTTTTTAATAGATTAATTTGATTAATTGGCAAAACACTGCAGTTATTATTATTATTATCATCATCATCATCGTCATATCTAATTCCTTTCCTAAATGCTCATAGTACTTCATGGATCGCTGCCTTGTTGTGGCGAAGGGGCTTGCATAACTCAGTGAAGCCATAATCTATGCCGTGCAGGGCCACCCAAGATGGACAGGTCATGGAGGAGAGTTCTGACAAAATGTGGTCCACTGGAGAAGGAAATGGCAACCCACTCCAGTATCCTTGCCAAGAAAACCCCATGGAACGTATCACAAGGCTAAAAGATATGACGTCGGAAGATGAGCCCCTCAGGTCGGAAGGTGTCCAATATGCTACTGGGGAAGAGCAGAGGGAATTTCCAAGTAGTGCCAGAAAGAGTGAAGCGGCTGGGCCAAAGCCGAAAGGACACTCAGCTGTGGATGTGTCTGGCGGTGAAAAGAAAGTCCGATGCTGTAAAGAACAATATTGTTTAGGAACCTGGAATGTAAGGTCAATGAATCAAGGTAAGCTGGAGGTGGTCAAACATGAGATGGCAAGATTGAACATCGACATCTTGGAAATCAGCGAACTAAAATGGACAAGCATGGGCGAATTTAATTCAGGTGACCATTATATCTACTACTGTGGTTACTGAGGTCCGTAACATTGTTCAGGAGGCAGCAACCCAATCCATCCCAAAGAAAAAGAAATGCAAGAAAACCAAGTGGCTGTCTGATGAGGCTTTACAAGTAGCTGAGGAAAGAAGGGAAGCGAAAAGCAAGGGAGAAAGGGGAAGATCTATCCAACTGAATGCAGAGTTCCAGAGAATAGCAAGGAGAGACAAGAAGGCCTTCTTAAATGAAGAATGCAAAGAAATCGAGGAAAACAATAGAATGGGAAAGACTAGAGATCTTTTCAAGAAAATCGGAGATCTCAAGGGAACGTTTTGTGCAAAGACGGGCATGATAAAGGACAAAGAAGGCAAGAAAATTCCAGAAAAATGTCTATTTCTGCTTCATTGACTATGCTAAAGCCTTTGATTGTGTGGATCACAACAAACTCTGGCAAATTCTTAAAGAGATGGGAGTACCAGACCACCTTACCTGTCTCCTGAGAAACCTGTACGAGGGACAAGAAGCAACAGTAAGAACCAGACATGGAACAACCAATTGGTTCAAAATTGGGAAAGGAGTATGACAAGGCTGTATATTGTTGCCCTCTTATTTAATTTATATGCAGAGTACATCATGAGAAACGCCGGGTTGGATTAATCGCAGGTTGGAATTAAGATTGCCGGGAGAATTATCAACAACCTGAGATACACAGACGATACCACCCTAATGGCAGAAAGCGAAGAGGATCTAAAGAGCCTCTTGTTGATGGTGAAAGTGGAGAGTGCAAAAGCTGGTTTGAACCTCAACATTAAAAAAACTAAGATAATGGCATGTGGCCCCATCACTTCCTGGCATATAGAAGGGGCAGAAATGGAAGCAGTGACAGATTTTATTTTCTTGGGCTCCGAGATCACTGCAGACGGTGACTGTAGCCATGAAATTAAAAGACGCTTGCTCCTTGGGAGGAAAGCTATGGCACACCTAGACAGCATAGAAAGAAGCAGAGATGTCAGAGAATTCCGCAATGGATCTCGGTGAGGCCAGATGCCAGTGCATTCGGCCCCCCGAAATCCATCACGGAACGGCCTGCCACCCCCCTGCCCCCCGCAGATACCCCCGGGACGAGACTTACCTGGGGTGGATGTTCCGGATGGCGGCGGCTCCAGCGGCGGTGGCTGGTCTTCCGAACGGCCACCACCGCCATTTGCAGTCTGTTCCCCCCCCCATAGACATGATAGGCTATGTAAAGACTTATGTAGCCTATCACGTCTGGGTTTTTTTTAAAAAAAATGCGTACGCAAATTGCGGCGGCTACAGCCACCGCCATTTGCGTTCCTTATTTTTCGCTGTCTTAGTCTACGTCAATATTTACGTAGACTAAGATGAAGAAAAGAAAGGGGAATGCAAATAGTGCACACTACGCCATAGCCACCACCATTTGCATATGTGTTTTTTTTTGGTTGTTGTTACCCAGAGCCCACCGCAGCCGGAAATCCGGCTGCGGACAGCCCTGGCCTGGTCCTTGCCGGCTGCTCCGCGGAGCTGCCGCGGAGCACAGCCGGCCGTCGAGGATTCCGGGGGGGAGGACAGGATCATCTCCCCCCCCGTCGAGGATTCCGGGGGAAGGGACGGAACGCCTCCCCCTCACCATAAGCAGAATCCGCAAAAAGGTAAGTCACTTTCGTACATCCCTAGAAAGAAGCAGAGACATCACCTTGCCGACAAAGATTCGTATAATCAAAATTATGGTTTTCCCAGTAGCAACGTATGGCTGTGAGAGCTGGACTATAAGGAAGGCTGAGTGCAGAAGAATTGATGCCTTCGAACTTTGGTGCTGGAGAAGACTCTTACGAGTCCCCTGGACTGCAAGGAGGTCAAATCAGTCCATCCTAAAGGAAATCAACCCTGACTGCTCATTGGAAGGACAGAGACTGAAGCTGAAGCTCCAATATTTTGGCCACCTAATGTGAAGAGAAAACTCTAGGGGTGGACGAAAGTCACTTACCTGTCCTCGAAGCTTGTTCGCAGTGGGGGGGGAGGCGCTTCGCTGCTCCCCCCGTGAAGGTCAGGCCACGGGGGGAGGCTTCCCGCCTCGCCCGGCCGAAATTCAGGCCGGGGAGGAGGCGCCTCGCCTCCCCCGCGAACTCAAAAGTTAAAAAAAAAACACAACACCCCCGTGATAGGCTACGTGACGATTAACGTAGCCTATCACGGCTAGATCTGCAAAGTCAGCCGTGATAGGCTACGTTAATCGTCACGTAGCCTATCACTGGTGACTTTAAAAAAAAAAGCGCGTACGCAAATGGCGGCCCCCATAGGGAGCCGCCATTCGCGTTCCTTATTTGGTCGCTGTAGTCTATGTAAATCTTTACGTAGACTACAGCGAGCAAATAAGGAACGGGAATGGCGGCTCCCTATGGGGGCCGCCATTATCCGTACGCACTTTTTTTTTTCCCCCCAAAGTCACCCATGATAGGCTATGTGACGATTTACGTAGCCTATCACGGCTGACTTTGCAGATCTAGCCATGATAGGCTACGTTAATCGTCACGTAGCCTATCACGGGGGCGTTTTTGTTTTTTTTTCTTTTATTGCAATGGCGGCGGCGGGAGCCGGTCGAAAGACCGGCTGCCACTCCCGCCCTGCATGAACACCCGCCGAACTGCCAGCCGGACCTGCCGCCGGGAGGGACATTCGGCAAAGGTAAGTCCCGTCCCGGGGGGGGGGGGTGCGGAGAATTTCTCCCCGAAACTTGTTCGGGGGGCCGAACACGTTGGCGCTCGGCCCCCCGAAGTTTCGGGAGAAATTCTCCGCCATCCCTAGAAAACTCCCTGGAAAAGACCCTGATGCTGGGAAAGACTGAAGGCAGAAGGAGAAGGGGACGGACGGCAGAGGATGAGATGGCTGGATAGCATCACCGATGCAATGAATATGAACTTGAGCACACTCTGGGAGAGAGCAGAGGACAGGAAGGCCTGGCGTGCTATGGTCCATGGGGTCACGAAGAGTCGGACATGACTTAACAACTGAACAACAACTTCACGTATATTATCTGAGCAACATAATAGAACACTGTAAGATTCTATTATTACCCCAATATTAAAGATGGTTGGGGGTGCTGCAGCTTGAATTGACTCACCAAGGTGGGCTTGAAGCGAGGAGTTCCAGGTTCACAACACTCTCTCTTAATTATTTGGAAATAAATCTTCCTACAAATACACAGGATGAATTATGATGGGAAGGCTCAACTAATTGTGATTGCCAGCCCTACTATTAGGCAGGGTGAGGCAGCTATCTTGGGAGGCAGATACTGGGTGGGGTGGGGAGCAGTGCTAAGTAGTTAAGACAGCCATGTGGTCTGCCCTGAACCTTCAAGTGTGGTGGAAGATACTGTTGTCGAAGTTAAATGTATCTGCCAGTCCAATTGGCTTCTGTATTTGGAATGGGGAGCTGCCATCTTGTCCTTTGTTTCAAACAGTAAAACACCTTGGGCCAGCACTGATGGGGGACACCATTACTCTTTTCTCTTGTGATGCCAGCTACTCCTGGATGCCAAACCATTTCAGCCACATTTCCTATGGGACACACCATTGGTATTTCTCCCTTCTGGAATCCCACCTACCTAGTTGCTATAAACCAGTGGTAAGCAAACCTTTGGGGCCAGTGAGCACATCTGGCAACTTGAGAGACTGTGCTGGGCACCACCACAAAAATGAGCATGCTGCAGGTGAAAGCATCACCGCACAACCCCCTGCCGTCTTCATAGCCTAAGAATGTCTCTGAGCCTTGTATGTGGCCCAGAGACATAATGGGAAAAGAAGATGGGAGCAGCTAAAGGCCCTCACTTTGCTTTGAAGTGATTTCAGCTGCCAGTGATAAATTGTACTTTTTTTAAAGTAGGAGAGGTAGGGCACCTCAATGGTTGCCAAGAAAGGTATCTGAGGTGTCCATGGATGCCACATTGCCTACCCTGCTATAAACCAACATGGGATATGCTAGCTGGCTATGCAAATATTGAGCCTCACCCACTCCTTGAAGCCTGCTTGCTCCATGCTGTATCATGCGAATAAGAGCTGCACTGTCTCTTCAGAGGAGAATGGGCTCATCATTCCCTAATGCAGGATTACAGCCCAGGTGACCAACAATAACCCATTCCTTGCCATGCAGCAAGATGAAGCAACCTGCTGCAAGTGGCAGCATGAGGTGGGGTTAAATGAAAGCAGTAATTGAGATCTGAATGCTGCAGCAGGATTTTTTTTTAAGTGGTGGCCCTATTGGCAGGGGCACAGGCAGTGTGATGTTTGGGCTCCAGACAGAAAAATGTCCCGAGCCAACACTGTGTCTACATGCAAGTTTAATTATACTATCTCATTCATGGCAATGTTTTCTGTGCAGAAAATGTGAGGTGGCCTTAATCCCATACCTAAAAACCTGAAAATTTGGGGAAGCGTGCAATACTGGAAGCATCTCTTGCATAAAAACCACATTATTTAATTAATTCTCATGCCCTCTTAGAATTCAGGTGTAGGATTACTGATGGGGTGTGTGTGCATGTCAGAGGTCCATATAATCCCAGAAGATGGTTCAGGGTCAGAGGTCCATATAATCCCAGAAGATGGTTCAGGAGAGACCCTGCCATGCTCTTTAATCCAAGTCTGGTTTCAGAGATCATCAGGTGTCACTGTCCTGCAACAGGAAGAGACTAGACCTACTTCCCGCATTAGATTTTCCAACCCGCATTTTAGAAAGACAGAAATGAATCCCCATAATAATGCTTCAGATATCTCTGAGTGTGCACTGCAAAGTCTATCCAACTCCTACTACAGAATCCCCTCACTGGGACAGGTAGAAAAAATATCAGACTGTATTTGGGGGACCTGTGACTTTTTTAATGGAACCCTACACATGCCCCATCTGCCTAAGAACATTAGCTGTAAGCAAAGGGCTCTCAATACACAGTTAAGAGCTAAAGTGTTCATAAGTAGTCCTCTCCTCTCTCCCACGCTAGCATGCTGTAAAATTCAAAGCTCTTAAATAGCTAATTGAGCCAGCCATGCTGCTGATCTCATAATGATTCCTATGCTGGGGGAGTCTCCACCAGCAATTTACTCCAAGCTGGTTGTGTGTTGAGGTCATTAGGGATACATGACATCAGGGCCATCCAGCAGCCACCCCAGAGCTTATCTGGGAAAAAACATATTTCCTGAGACTGCTTAAAGTCTGATTCTTTTCCTCAAGTCAGGTTCTCCCCAATATAGTTGCTATGTGACCCAACCCCCGCATTTGCATTGGGTATGCTAGGCCTTTCACTGTCACCCCAGTCAAGGGGTCCTGTCCTTGTGCTACCCAGCACAAACCAATTTGTGTCTACTCAGCAGTAACTTCCATTGTGCTCAGTGAGGCTTGTCCCTTGAATGCCTGCATCAGAATTTCAGAGATCCCACTCAGTTAAAATGGCAGAGTTTAAAGCCCAGTTCCCTAAGTACAGTAAAGTGTAATCTCCAGGCTCCGATTTTACTTTGTTTGGTTTATTGCCTTAGGAAGTAACTACTTTGATCCTTTGTTATAGAGATCCTGTGGGTTAAAATGGTGGATGGTTTCCCATCTTTGTTTTCTCCCCTGCCCCGCCTCTTTTGCAGCACAAGCATGTGTGTCTACTCAGAAGTAACTCCCACTGTGCTCAATGAGGCTTGCTCCTGAAATGCAGGTGCAATTGGATTTTCAGGGAAAAGGAGAAAGTGGGGGGACAGAGGAGGGAAGCCTCTCTTACTGGTTGAGCAGCCCCTGCCAGTCAGATAACATTCACTCCAACCGCCACCCCCACCAGCAAGTATGTTCTGTGAAGTGATTTTTATTGGTGCGGAGAGCCTGCTCATGGAGCTCTACATGGACCAAAGTGCAGCAAAGCTGATTCCTTTTAAAAAATCCAGTACTCCTCCATTTGTTTCTCCTTCCATTGTCGTGGACCCCCCCCCCCCAATTGTCAGTTTAAACTCTGGGAAGGCAGAATCACATTCTCTAAGCTTCTGGGCAACAACCCCACAGCTTGCATATTACACAAAGATCTACTCACTCATCCCATATTACAAATTCCATGGATATCCCCACCATTTGGTAGGCAATCTGCTAGTATTTTGAGAATGTCAGAAGAGACAGACCCAAGTACCTATGTCTATGAAAGCTCTCTGGAGCTTCTCATAGTTCTGTTTGTTCATTGTATTGATACATATTTTCTGGCCACTTCCCTACACACATTTTCCAGAACAGGGTTTGCAAAATGTAACATTCCCAAGCAGCCCTTGGAGAGGTTGCACACTTCTGTCTCCGCAGGCTTTGAATTCTGTGGCTGCAATCCTGAAATCATTGGCTCACCAGCCATTCAGCTGAGGTCTATAAATCTATTCCAAAGCGAGCAGCAAGTTTTTAAAGACAAATTTATTCTAGCTCAAATTTGATTGATAAAATACAAATTGTTGTGAAATATATGTTAATTCCACTTTAAGTTAACAGGAGGGGACACTGAAAAAAGCAAAACTGCACAGCTTTCTAAAATGGTGACACACATAATCTTGGTGAGCACTGCTTAGTGGTACTTTCAACAATAAAACTCGTATCTTTTCACCTGTTTTTCTAAGAAAACAATGAGTCCGGCTTCGTCACAGAAGGAAATATAAAGAGGGAATGAATGCACAAGTGTACACTGTCAGATAAATAAATTACGCCAGACCCAGCAGGACTGTTGAACATAGCAGGAGGGATTGTGGCATTTTAACAACAGAGGGTGCAATGGTCTCTTCCATAAAATTGTTGTAAGCCTGAAAAGGAATAGTTGATGTGTCAAGCAAACAAACCTGCTTCTTTTGACTTAACAGATCATTGTACTGCCCAAGAGGCAAAGTACCCATTGCAGATCTGCAACAAGAGTGTTGCTCTCAAATGATTGGGAGCTTGTGTATCATCTTTCATGTCACACGGATGCACTTCATCCTTTACCAGAACTGTGCTCCTTTCTATCAGCCCACTGCATCCTGGCTGCATCCCATTAACACGGAGCTCTCCCCCAGAGCCTTACTGCATTACTCCAAACAACAGTGGCTGTGTTACCCTCTGACTGACTTGGGGCCAAGTTACACATTCAGAAATAACATTAGGAAAACGTCACCATAACTCCAAATCCTTTTACGCATTTTAACGGCATATGGAGTCTTCTCCAATGTCAGTGTTTTATCCCAGTATTGCAAAGCTTCTCTACACCAGCCTAAAGTCCTGCATTTAAAATGGGGCTTTCGTTTGTTTCTGCTTCCATTTTAAATGCAGGATCACGACGATTCCCTTTTTCACCAGCTTCCTCCCCCCCCCCCCATCTGAGTCTTTCACTGATCTTTTCCTCTTTTCAAGGAACTGAAGGGGAACACAAGGGTAATTTGATAGCTCATTATCTGCGATCTATTTAAAAACAGAACAAAGGGCATTTAGTTCAGGAGATGCCTTGGAGGTTCACGGGGTAATGAAAAGGGCCCACAAACTTCCATGAAGGAGCAATCTCAACGGCAGGATAAAAGCTCAACGTGAAGAAAGCCTACTTAGTAATCTTAATGCTACCTTGAGGCTTCTGAGAGCCTGACAAGGGATGCTGGAGAAATCCGAAATGGATTTCAATGAGTCTGGATTGGTCTGTGATTTCCTCAGCTTTTAAAATTTTATTTACCAAAGCAGCGACTTCCTTATAAATTTAATATGGGTGCGCGCGCGCGTGCAGTATTGTGCTTACCAGTAACATAGTGAGCTGTGTGGGTGTTCCTTTTTTCAAATTAAATCATAGGCTGCTGTAATGTCTTCCATGTTGGTGAACTTCCTGGAATTCCATAAAAGGACTCCAGTTCCTCTCATGGGTATACCAGAAAGTTTCCTGGGAGGTTGCCTGCAGGGAAAAGTTGCCTGCAGGGAGGGAAAGTGCCATTGATAACATTCTTGCCTTCAGTCTTATATACACTTACCTGAGAGTAACTGTAGGACTTACTTTTGAGTAGACATGCACAGACTTGAGCTGTAAATTAGTTAACCATCCCCAGTGCGTCTCTGAGATCCCACTGAACACAGCAGTGCTTACTTCTGAGTAAACACATTGGCTGTAAGGCTATCTTTTCTTTCTTTTTCTGTAAGGGCACAGCAACAACATTTCTTTCTCAACAAACCTTGTGCTTTACAGTTCCAGTCCTCAGTGTTTAGAATCCAGTGTCAGTTGTAACTGCAACAGGATGCCAATCAACTGTAAAAGAGGGAGTTGGGCTGAACTGACTTTTAGGTCTTACTGAAAGTATGGCTTCATAATACACCTGACCCTTTACTTTCCTGGGAGTAACTGCCACTGAATTCAGTGGGGCTTGCTTCTGAGCAGGCTTGCATAGGATTGCTCTGTAAGTCTGCTTGGAATAGCAGTCTTAAGATCCCACATCCCTTTCAATGCATTTACTTGGAACCTCCCCCTCCCATTAACTTCAGTGAAGTTTTTATCTATGAGAGGAGGATTGTCATCCTTAACCCTTGCCTGCTTCTTCTCCCTTTTGCTCACAGTTTGATGGGGGGGGGGTATTTAAAGTGCCCTTTCCTCCTCCCTGAATAAATTCATCATGCAGAGCTTGGCATGGTCATTTTTAAAGGTTTTTTTAAAGGAGTTGCTTTAGATCAGGCACTAATGCTTAGGTGGGAAAAAATGTTTCCACTGCCTCCAAATCAGAAAGAAACCTTAAAGGCAATTTGCTTTCAATGAGATTTCCTTTTCTCCTTGAAAAGACACTGGGGTCTGGCACAGGCAAACCCAATCATTTGCCAATCAAAAGGTGGACCTGAAAACCTGGACCGGACTACATACAATCCTAATATCCCTATGGAGGACAGAACGGAAAACAGACAGAAGGGATTTAACAAAATTCCTACTTGTATACTCTCACCCTACCTATTCAACCTGTACGCAGAACACATCATGCAACGTGCTGGGCTTGATGAAGCCAAGGCTGGAGTTCAAATCGCTGGAAGAAACATTCAGATATGCAGATGATACCACTTTTATGGCTGAAAGCGAGAAGGAGCTGAGGAACCTCATGATGAAGGTGAAAGAAGAAAGTGCAAAAGCTGGGTTGCAGTTCAACCTCAAAAAACCCAAGATTATGGCAACAAGCTTGATTGAGAACTGGCAAATAGAGGGAGAAAACGTGGAGGCAGTGACAGACTTTGTCTTTCTAGGTGCAAAGATTACTGCAGATGCTGACTGCAGCCAGGAAATCAGAAGACGTTTACTTCTTGGGAGGAGATCTTGATAAAATAGTGAAGAGCAGAGACATCACACTGACAATAAAGGTCTGTAGTGAAAGCAATGGTATTCCCCGTAGTAACGTATGGCTGCGAGAGCTGGACCATAAGGAAGGCTGAGCAAAGGAAGATAGATGCTTTTGAACTGTGGTGTTGGAGGAAAATTCTGAGAGTGCCTTGGACTGCAAGAAGATCAAACCAGTCCATACTCCAGGAAATAAAGCCAGACTGCTCACTTGAGGGAATGAAGGCAAAACTGAAGTACTTTGGCCACATAATGAGAAGACAGGACACCCTGGAGAAGATGCTGATGCTAGGGAAAGTGGAAGGCCAAAGGAAGAGGGGCTGACCAAGGGCAAGATGGATGGATGATATTCTGGAGGTGACGGACTCGACCTTGGGGGAGCTGGGGGTGGCAACGGCCAACAGGAAGCTCTGGCATGGGCTGGTCCATGAAGTCATGAAGAGTCGGAAGTGACTGACCGAATAAACAACAACAGCAGCAGTGACAGCAGTCACTGAGGCCTACTCCACTGCTATTTGCCGTCCCACGTAATGGCTGAGAAAACTCCCCCCCCCCAACACAGAGAATGAAAAAGCAAAGGTAAAACACAGAATATATTATGTTGTCACGGTCATGAAACAGAAGATATACTGCTAGATCAGGAATGCCCCATCAGTTAGGGCTACTGTTTTGAAACAACAGAAATTCCAAGGGCAGATTCTGCCCAGAATGGACCTGGCTCAGTTGCTGTCATTAGGAATAAGGCAACAACATGTAGGGGGAGTTCTGTGTCGATAAAGATCCAGTAGTTATTATTCTGGCATGGAGCTAGGACAAAAGAAATACCTGTAAAGAATCTACATAGCCTTAACCTATGAACCTTGCTTCTTCTGGTAGGTATTTAGGCTATGGAAGTATGGATCTTGTTGAATCAATTCTGTCTGTGTTTTGCAGATTGTCTTTCATTCTGTCATCTGCTCATTAATGGAACTGGATTTTTTTCTGGATGTATGAGAATTTAATTCCTGTTTGCAAATGTGCAGTTGTGCTACTGTGCACTTGTGCAGTTATGCAATAGCACAAGTGTGCACCTGCGCAAATGCACATTTGTGTAAATCACCTCCCAAAGTAAAAAAAAAAAAAAAAATCTGGTCCAGAAGTCCATGAAACTTGGAAAAAGCCGGTCTGTTGCAAAATCTGCAAGTTGGATTCACAGAAATCCAAACCCATTTGAATCCATTGGGGATTTCTCCAACATCCCTAATATAGGAACAAAGGAATTCTCTCTCCCAAGTAAGGTTGCAAAAGAAAAATCTGCCCTGTCTTTTTAACCTCCCCCCTCCCCAATGTATCAGGATACGAGGCAGCTGTAGCTTTTCCTGTGTGTTCCTTCTCAGTTCCGTCATTCTTCCTCTTTCCCCATCACCTATAAGAAGCAGGGCTTGGGTTTACTGTACAAATGGCAGAAGCAGACAGGAGGAGGAATATATAGAGGTAACAGCTGCCTTTTCTTCTGATGCATCTAGACTTTCAGAAGTACAGGGTGGATCTTTGGATTGCAAACCTATCACACTGACTAGTGACTGATTCTTTCTTCTCCTGCAGGATATGGTTTGGATCCAAATAAAATAAGGGTGTGAGATCCAGTATATCATAAAAACTTGTGGTACAGTGTTGATATGGCAAACTAAGCAAGGAGGTTGGACCAGCACCACGAAGTGGGTTGATTGTATCAGCAACACCACTGTTAACACAGAGGTGTGTTGCAGCAGGAGGAGATATTGGTTACTTCCAGTATTATATTTTCCTACATACATGGGGAAGGGAATATTATTGAAGATGCATCTTTATAATAATACTCCAGATGTCTCCAAGCATGCAAAGCACTGCCTCCTGCTGAACGCCATCCTTGACATATGCAGGACAGATTTGACAGAAAGCTAAGAAAGAGGGAAAAGAGATTGTGTTTGGGAACCTTTTCCATGGGACATATATCCCATCTGCCTAAGAACAGGAGCAGTAAAAAAAAGAGAGTCTCTCAATTTACTGTTAATAGCTATTGTAATACCAACAACAAATAGAAAAGTTATATCTTTTTAGCCATTTGGGCGATTACATGTGGCAAGTAAGAACTGCCTCCAGGCTGACAGGCAAGGAAGCTTTTATAGAAGAGAGCTGGTTTTATTTTATTTTTTTTTCTTGCAGGCTGTCAATAACTTCCACCTGAAGGCCTTCCATCATGGATCCTACAAACATTAGTCTTAAAAGCACTTTTTAAAAATCATCTAAGGACATAATCCTATGCATGTTTAGACAGACAGTTTCTCTGTCTAAACATGTATAGGATTGTGCCCTAAGTCCCTCTTACGTTTTAAACCAGAAACCCATTTAAAATGCACTGAATAGGTAGGGGTTATTAATTTAATGGGGCCTGAGATACAAACTAGATTGTGTTCACAGCCAAGAAGACAGCTTAATCTGAATAAATCTGAATTTGCTCTCAACAATTGGTAAATTCAAAGAATGAATATTTCAGGAAGTCTCTGGTGTGCATTTTGCCAATTTGTTTTCTATCAGGCTGTCTTTGTCAGATGCTTCACAGCCTTATGTGCTCCTTTGTAAAAAGGCAATCATCTACTGTGCTCCAATCACTGGACTGAAAATATCTTGGCAAAAATCTCATCTAATATAGTCCTCCCCTCCCGCCCTTCTGCACAGATGCAGTTTTCAAAGCAAAGAATGTTTCTGCCTGCTGTCTAAGGCTACCAGCACATATGCAAAACTGGCTTTAGGGAAGTCGTAAATGGCGCCTGCCTGTGTTTCTGTAGTTGCTATTGCATTGAATGAAAGCAGAGGAAGACCTGCATGTTCCCCTACTTCTATTACCAGCAAGCTCTATCCCATTATTGCACCCAGAATGCAATATCTGGGTGTTTACGTACCTTAAATGGGCCTGGTTACACACACTCATCAATGTACAGTGTCCTCTCCCTTTTCTCTCTCTCCAGTTCTGCCTTTTCCTCTCCTTACTCAAACCATGGCTCCCTTCACCGACCATACAACTGGCTACTTGAAATCTGGCACAAATATTCAGTCTATCTGATAAAGCTAAGATGCTTGTAGTCCAGAAGCCACAAGGTGCCAATTTGCCAAATACCTTTCCTGGCTACAGGGCTTTCTAGTGTCCACCCCCCCTCCCCGAAGGACACCTTAAACTAGTTGCACAGCCTGTCCACGTAGCTAGAATTGTGTTTGCAAACATGCTGCTTGATGCCAATTGTGGGAATAGAGTGTGAGCAACTCCACTTAAGAATCTAGAATGTACGCTACTTACCATCCTCCAAACCTGTTCTATATGTTGTTGAATGTTTGGAAAATGCATATAGTACACTACCAGCTCTGGGCTTGCCCAGGGCTCATATCAGCCAAAGGACAGTACCTGTCCATTATCATTCCCATAAGAAATGCTTTTGTTAAGGTTTTGTTACATATCACATAAACCCTATTTTATTTATTCTGTTTGGTCTAAAACTTATATCCTACTTGTTTTTATTTATTTATTTTTATTACATTTATATCCCAACTTTTTCTCTTGCAAAGGACCCAAGGCAGCTTACACGGTCCTCCTCCTCTCCAATTTATTAAGCTAAGAGTCAGTGATTGGCCCAAACTCACCCAGTGAACTTCATGGCTGAGTGGGAAATCACCTTGACTGGACAGGTTTCTACCTGAATAGTATAAAACATTTTCCAACCTGTTAGATCCAAAATGTCTCCCTTTCTTCTTCATTAAACAATGGTTATATTGCTGTGATTCCTAAGAACCTTTCTACATGAGGCATTTATTATGTGATCATGATTCCTCACTCATGGTAGTTTACAGGTGCTTTACATGACGTTGTCATCCTCCAGGGTGTCTCTGGTGCCTTGCAACAGTTCTAGCGAGATTTTTTTCTTGTGAATGCTGGCAGGAAACCCTGGTGTATTTATGCTATTCTGCTATACAGCACCTCCTAGTGGTTGTGTAATGGAACATATATGAAGGCAGAGGAAAAAAACCCCTGGGAAAAAAGTGTGAAAAAAAAGCTGATCTTAATTCCACAAAGAGAAGTCTCGGTAAAGTGATGGGTTAAAGATCTCAGGTAGAAAACCCCTAAGCCTGACAAAGCCCATACTTATTGTGCTAACTTTCAGCCTATCTTGTTAATGAACATAGATATTAAAATATTATCTGCTATTTTGTCTGATAGACTGGAAGAAGTTATTACAACATTGGTTGAAATATGCCTGAAGTCTATTGATTGTAATTTAAACTGATTGATAATTTATTTAGCTGTTTTTCTAAAAAAAAAAAAATCCATTGTATGCTGCCTATAGTTTATATTTGAAAAAATTGTGAAGAAATTTAAATTGTAAATATTGTGACCCATATGGATATTGTGACCCACACCTTGCTAGTATGTCTCTTCTGGGTTTGCATTTGAATGGGAGGAAAATAATAGTTAAAAACATCTGTTACATCCAACATTTCGTACAAAATAAATCTAACAAATGTTTCACAAACCTGTAAGATTTTTTTTAATTTTGGGGTGAAATGTCAATGATATTTATGACTATAATAACTATAATTTATATCACTTTGTATTTTCAATATAATGGTTTCTATAATAACTTCATATTATTATTAATGTCTACATTTAATTGTGAAATTTGCTGTTTTTCTAGAAGCATTTTTTTTTAAAAAATAGCACATATAAATGGTAGAAATGAGGATTACTTTAAATGAAAACTAATATTTGCATGTGGCTGTTTGGATACCATAGACCATTGCAACAACCATTATTATTCATCAGTGCATTGTTGCTATGGAGTGCAGATATCGGGATATCCATATCTGCACAAACATCTGTGTATCTATAGCTTTAAAGCAGTGAAGGCCTTCATCTTGATTTTTCTTGAGTCGATATTTTCTCTGGCCAATCTGCAGAGGGATGAATCCTTTCCCTTAGCCATCTTGGCTAGGAGGAAATCTCCCCACTGGCTGAAGAAAACAACAGGAAGAGGCCTGTGCAAGGTAAATATCTGGGTGGGAGAGAGCTGTACAATAGTTCTTACATGAAATTAGACTGCAGTGGCCTCTGGTCAATCTCATATTCCTGAAAAGGGGCTAAACTGTGATGGTCTTAATGAGCAAATTAATGAAAGTCAGTGGGAATATTCTGATCAACAGCAGCCAATACTTAAAATACTTCTCCAAACTGCATCCCTTATCATTTGAGTAATATCTGTAATATCTGAAGTGTTTTACTGGCCTTTGAGATGATGTATTCTACAGTCTCTCAGACATTGCCAAGTTGATAGAGTCTAAATGTCTTGAGCCAATAGCCGAAGACCATACACACACACACCAGTGGGGGACATCTTTCTCCCTCTCTCATAATACTAGAACCCAGGGTCATCCCATGACAATGACTGGTGGGAGATTCAGGACAGTTAAAAGGAAGGACTTCTTCACAAAGTGCATAGTTAAAGTATGGAATTCACTACTACAGGATGTAGTGATGGCCATCAGTTTGGATGGCTTTAAAAGGGGATTGGACAAATTCCTGGAGGTGAAGGCTATCAATGGCTACTACTCCTGATGGCTATATGCTACCTCCAGTATCAGAGGCAGTACACTTATGTACACCGGTTTGCTGGGGAACATGGGTGGGAGGGTGCTGTGCACTTGTGTCCTGCTTGTGGGTTTCTGGTTGACAGCTGGTTGGCCACTGTGTGAACAGAATGCTGGACTAGATGGACCCTTGGTCTGATCCAGCATGGCTCTTCTTATGTTCCTATGTTCTTATGGAAGGAGGACAAGATCTTTGGCCATTAATATTTACGAGCTTAAACTTTCTGTTCTTTATTTATATAAATGCATTAGATCTCACAAGAGATCTTTTCTACAGCATTTTCCTTTCAAAAACCATACTTGAAAATTCAAATGCATGTAAGTTTTAAACTAAGGCCAATCTAAATGAATATGTTGCTATATATAAGAATCTATTTTGGAACTGAGAATGAAAAAAAAAAGACAGTGGACAGAATTCATGTGAATAACATTCTAATATTAAACTGAGAAGGTACTAAAGAATAAAATATTATGACATCGCAGGAACTTTATTTATTTTGCTACATTTATATCCCACCTTTCCTCCAAAGAGCCCAAGGTAGCATACATGGTCCTCCTCCTCTCCATTTGATCCTCACAACCACCCTGTGAGGTAGGTTAGGCTGAGAGTCAATGACTAGCCCAAAGTCTCCCAGTGAGCTTCATGGCCAAGTGGGGAATAGAACCCAGGTCTCCCCAGTCCTAGTACAATACTTTAACCACTACACCATACTGCTCTTTTTATATTTTTTCTAGAAGGCATCATCACACTTAGCATCTTTATAGCACTTTAGAGGGTCCAAATAACTTCTTCTCAGTAATATCATCCTGTAAGGAAGGTTAGTATCGTTATCACCATATTATAGGCAGAAGGACTAAGCCTAAGAGAAAATGGCTTGCCAGAGGCTACCTGGTAAATTTATGGTAAAGACACAATTTAAACCAAGAATTCCAGGATGACAGATAACACTACACTACAGCAGCTTTCTCAGGTTATGAGTATAGCAACTATGGAATATCTGGAGGAATGCAGTTTAGTACTACATTGAGAGTGTAATTTACCTCATTTTGTACCATTGTCACTTTTACTGGCAACTAGGATCTCTGCAACATATAGGCCTTCACACTTAGTCAATGAAGTAATCGGCTCCCAGGTTGATAAGTGGAACTTTCAACCTCATGGGAATTGTACAATTTGTATGTATGATTCACCACATCTGATCTCCATAAGCCAACTGCATTGCTCTTATCCTGATCCCTCTCTCATCCTGCTAGAATAAATAAGACAAATAGTAGAATTAGCATGAGTGGCAAAATCCACACAAGGGAAGGTTGCATAAAAATCCATAGCATGGTGTCAGGGCTCTCCTTATGACTGGAACTCATGAGCAACTCCTTAAGGATATCTTGCCTCCTTAAGAGTCCCACCTTCCTTCTTTTAAACTTCCCCTTCCCAATAATGTGGGGTTTAGGCTGTAGACATGGGGTGATTGACACTCTAGTCATGTGGTTGTTAACCACAACAGTTTACTAGTAAATTAAAGCAAGCAAATTATAATTAAAGGTATTTACAGAATAGAACGGAGTTATACAAAAGGCATCAAAAGAAAATAAATGTTGCAAAAACACAAGTTCCTCTACTGTAGCTGCACTTAAGACTTCTCCAGGCTGCTTTTTTTTTCCTGCTCTGGTCATCCCGACTCTCTCTGGTCTTCTTTCTGGTCTCCCTCTCACTAGCTCTCTCTCCCTTTATATCCCCTCCTTCCACAAAACTGAAAGTACGGTTTCAAACCTGGAGAAATGAAACCTAACTCAGGAAAATGAAACTTAACTGGGGAAATGAAACTACTTCTCTCACAGATACTCCCTCCCAACAAAAGAAACCCCAGGCTTCTAGGCCTGACTTTTTTCTCTACCTTGCCTCTGTAGGTCTCAAACCGTAACACATGGTTATTCCTTTCTCTGTGGGCTGATCTAAATGTTAATGCAAATGTATGTAACAAAACACTAATGGACTTTTTATTTTCATTGTAATAGGAGAGAAAAAGGGTTGGCAGGGAACAATCTGGAACAGAGAAGTGGTGGGTGCTTCTCCATTCCAAATCATCATCCCCTAGCTGCTTCCCAAGGGACCTCCCCAGGATTCCAAGTGTATCTGTGTAAGAGTAAATGGCACCCATTTGGAATCTTGTGTTTTGGGAGGGGAAAGCAGATATCTTGACTTCAGCAAAGCTTTCAACAAAATGCTCCATGATATCCTGATGAGCAAACTAGCTAAAAGCAGGCTATATGAAACAACTATGAGGCGGATCCACAGTTGGCTACAGAATCGGACTCAAAAGAGTGCTTATCAATGGGATCTTCTCAAACTGGGGAAAGGTAATGAGCGGGGTATTGCAGGACTCAGTCCTGGGCCCAGTGCTCTTCAACATTTGTATTAATGACTTGAATGACGAGGTTCAGGGAATGCTGATCAAATGTGCAGATGACACAAAATTGGGTGGGATAGCTAATACCCTGGAAGACTGAAACAGAATTCAAAGTGATCTTGATAGGCTGGAATGCTGGGCAGAAAACAACAGAATGCAATTTAATAGGGATAAATGCCAAGTTCTGCACCTAGGAAAAAGAAACCAAATGCACAGTTACAAGATGGGAGATGCTTGGCTCAAAAATACTACAAGCGAGAAGGATCTTGGAATTGTTGTCCATCACAAGCTGAATATGAGCCAACAGTGTGATGTGGCTGCAAAAAAGGCAAATGCTAATTTGGGCTGCATTAATAGAAGTATAGCTTCCAAATCCTGTGAAGTACTAGTTCCCCTCTACTCAGCACTGGTTAGGCCTCATTTGGAGTACTGTGTCCAGTTCTGGGCACCGCACTTGAAGAAGGATGCAGACAAGCTGGAGGGGGTTCAGAGGGTTCATGGGGAATGAAGATGATCAGGGGACTGGAAACAAAGCCCTAGAAGAAGAGACTGAAAGAACCGGGCATGTTTAGCCTTGAGAACAGAAGCCTGAGGGGAGATATGATAGCACTCTTCACGTACTTGAAAGGATGTCACAGAGAGGAAGGCCAGGATCACTTCTTGATCATTCCAGAGTTGGAATAACTGGCTCAAGTGACAGGAAGCCAGATTCCGGCTGAACATCAGGAAAAACTTCCTGACTGTTAAGAGCAATACGACAATGGAACCAACTACCTGGGGAGGTGGTGGGCTCTCCCACTCTGGAGGCTTTCAAGATGAAGCTAGACAGCCAACTGTCAGGGATGCTCTGACTTGGATTCCTGCATTGAGCAGGGGGTTGGACTCGATGGTCTTATAGGCCCCTTCCAACCTTACTATTCTGTGATTCATATGGAGCAGAGAACTAGCAAGTGGGAAAAGGGTTAAGTGCATGCATGCTACTGCTTCTTTACAGAAAATTGCCCTTTCCAAAAGCAGGTTTCTCTTTACAAGACATTATCAGGGAACAGTTAGGCCTTTATTTATTCTTATTAAGTTTATAAAACTGTGTGCATAAAACCCTCTCTCATGCTGACAAGCCCTTAATGAACCATCTTCAACGTAATCCTTCTTGGGGCAGATGCTGCTTTATAAAATATCCCTGTTACCCAGCAGAAGATGATCAGCCCAGCAAAAGCGAGAACTAAACTGAAGCTTGTTGGCCTAACTATGTTAGAGCTGTGGATTGTTATTCCTTTTGGGGGGTTCCTTGAATTATTTTAATATTCGAAGGCAATGAATTCAGAATGATGACAATGATTTAAACATTCCTCTGAATTAAATCTGTGCCAACCATTTGTCCTGAGGGCTGCTTTCATTTTTTCTAGGAAAGTATGTACCCATTTTAGTCCCCTGAATGCAAGTAAGGAGTTTGGGATATAGAGACATTATAAGAAGGGCTCATAACAGCACTGGGGCTATATTAAAGACATTTTCAGACCTTGTTATTAATTCTCTCTGCTTGGCAGAACATTTAAAAATTGGCAAGGGAGCATTAAGAGACAGGATGTCATTTCAGCTACACAGGTGGAAAGAATTCACCAAATGGTCATTGCAGGCTTGTGGGCAGGACTGAGGGCTGTGGGGAAAAATTATAAATGACAAGTATGACACCATCAAAGCACAGCATTCAGAAAAACTGGTGATTTAAAAGGGAGTATGTTGACAGGTATAGACTAGGCAACTGAAATGTATTTTATGCTGGTGTTTGGTCTATAAAGGTATAGCCCATGCCTGTTTTCTTCTTCTTCATGTATCATGAAAAAAGGAGAGACAAATGAATAACAAAGGATCTCCTGGAGAGTTGTGGGAGAGGCCATATTTGAAGAATGGGAAGGAATGCATATATAGTTATTTATGGAACTATAGTTGCATAGTTCTTTAAATAAAATTTCAAGCTTTAATCAGTGACTACACCATGTCACAAGCAGAACTCAATATGGAAAAAACAAACACCTAACCCTACTGACATGTTGTGATACTTAACAGCTGTTGCTATCACCCAACAAGACTGTTCTGAGAATGTGTGATGTTTCTGCACCTCCCCTGTCCTTTCTCCATTGTTCCTTTATTGGCCCTTATCCTTCCCCTGGATGCTGTCAATTGGATGGAAGGTTTCTCTAAACTTCTTTCTTTCAGGGATTAGATTTTGCACACACAATGCATCTAACTGTATCTAGTCTTGTGCCTTTAGTCATCAACCCATGCCAGTCTCCTGCTCTTCTGCAAGGCCTATGGAGACAATGGTGGAACCAGATGTATTATCTGAGGTATAGTATTGGGACAAGGTTATCCTGCACAACAGTGTGCTTTCTTTTCTGGGGGACTTCTGTTTGGTACTAAAATGCAGAAAAGAAAGTGGGAGAAGCTCCTAAGCAGGTATACCTTATGACTGTAGGCCCAGGGATCACATCATTGCAATCCAGGGCTTGAACCAGGAATCTCATGGCCTGGAAGGTAATCTAGTGCAGTGGTTATCAACTGGTAGTATGTGTACACCGGTGGGATGCAGAAATAATCTATGTGAGACGCGAGGTTTTCATAACAATTACTAAGAATTTGCTTTCCCTCAACCCATGTCCACCTGCAAGTGTGACATGCTGTCTCCTGCCAACCTTACCTACCATGAATTATCCATCTGTGACCTCTTGGCATGCTAGTATAGGGATGGCAGAGAATTCCGCCATGGATCTCAGGGAGGCCGAATGCCAGTGCATTCGGCCCCCTGAAATCTATGGCGGAACGGCCTGCCCCCCCGCCCCCCCGAGGATCCCCCTGGGACGAGACTTACCTGGGGCAGATCTTCCGGGCGGCGGCGGCAGCTCCGGCGGCTGGTCTTCCGACTGGCTGCCACCGCCATTTGCAGTTGTTTTTTTTTACCCAGACGTGATAGGCTACATAAATTTTTACGTAGCCTAAAACGTCTGGGTAAAAAAAAAAAAAAAGGCGTACGCAAATGGTGGTGGCTACGGCCGCCGCCATTTGCATTCCTTATTTTGGGCCGTCTTAGTCTACGTAAATAATTACGTAGACTAAGACGGCGAAAATAAGGGGAACGCAAGTAGCGTCCGCAACGCTATTTGCGTTCCCCTTATTTTCGCTGTCGTAGTCTATGTAAATATTTACGTGGATTAAGACGGCCAAAAAGAAGGAACGCAAATGGCGGCGGCTGTAGCCACCGCCATTTGCATACGTGGGGTTTTGTTTTTATGTTTTTTACCCAGAGCCCTCCGCGGCTGGAAATCCGGCTGCGGACAGCTCTGACCTGGCTGGGCCTGGCTGGCTGCTCTGCGGAGCTGCCGCGGAGCACAGCCGACCAGGGGGTTCTGCCGCAGAGCACCTCCCCCCCCGTCCAGGATTCCGGGGGGAGGGACGGAACGCCTCCCCCCCCACCATCAACATAATCCACGAAAGGTAAGTGATTTTCGTACATCCTTATGCTAGTAGTAACTTTTTAAATTACTAATGGAATTATTATTTTTGCTTGTTTATATTTTAGTCATAGCAATAACATTTATTCCCATTAACACTACTGCATTTAAAAAAAAAATATTATCTTTGTGTTTTACAGTTACCTAGGAGAAAAATTCATACTCGGCAGTGTTAT
This sequence comes from Heloderma suspectum, assembly GCF_057233095.1. NCBI lineage: Eukaryota > Metazoa > Chordata > Lepidosauria > Squamata > Helodermatidae > Heloderma > Heloderma suspectum. The sequence goes on along the minus strand of NC_139460.1, from coordinate 28,673,505 downwards.
AATTTTCAGCTATTAATGGGATTATTATTTTGTTTCTGTTTGAATGTCATAGCAATAAAACAGTATTACTGCAATTTTGTATGTTCTTAATACTTACCATAAATGATAAATATAATAACAGAATGCCTATAAACATGTACATGTCCTTCTTGGAAAAAGTGGGCTTTTTCTTTCTATTATGGTGGACCCGGATTCTTTGACGTCTTTGACATCTTTGACGCTCAGATTCTTTGATTCCTATGTCTTTGGTGGAACGTAAGATACAAAAGGTTGATAGCCACTGATCACCCAGGCCTCTTTAGTCACAGAAGAGAATAGGGATGTACTACATTAGCTTTTGAAACTGGCAGGCAGTATAAGTGTCTGGACTGGTCTGGCCAGGCCAAAATATAACAAATAGGAACCTGGCTTTCTGCCTTTGCTTGACCCACAGAGCAGAACCCCCTGCATTCCAGATCTTAGCCCCATTAACTGATTTCAGTGATCCTCCAGCTGGAAAACTCCTACTCAAAACCTCATTCTGAGTGCAGTCAGCCCAAGCCCCAGACTGTCACTGATAGCTGTGTTCTCTCTACAGTGCCTAGCATACAGCTATAAGAGCAAAACAAAAATTAAAGCTGTAGCAGCAGCATCCATAGTAGTAGTTCATATCTACAGTGCAAAAATGGCAACTCAAAAGCCACTAAGGGCTTTAAAAAATACTACATTGCAAATGCACATGCTATAAAAATACGTAGCCGAGAAAGATAATTGACCTCACTTCCAATCACCCAAACGTATTATGTATGCCACAACCATCAAGATGAGTTGTGTAAATAAAATACATTACTTTCTGGTGTTTCTGATGAGCAGATGTTCCGGGTTTTGTTGATTCATTTCTGGGACAGCCATTTCTCCCCCTCTCCCCCACTCATGCTTTACTTCCTGTCAAAAGCATTCAGAATTGTCCAAGTGAAAGGGAACAGCTCTGAGTCCGTCTGATTGAACAACGCCCCATTTAACAGCTGTGTGTTGGTAATACTGGAAATGTTTCTCTAAGAGGAGAAGAGGTTCTGTTAATCAGCGTTTTATCTTGGTCTTTCATATCTCTCAAAGCATCCTCACGTTCCAAACCCTCTTCATTCCCCATTACTTCTTTTGCATAATAGGCCAATAGTAATAGAACTTTAAGGTTTAGAATTTATAGCAGTGAAGCAGCTTTTGTTCTGACTGGTCTATACAAAGTAAGCATTTTGGAACACAATTTCACAAATTAAAGTAAATGATGGGACGTATTTTAAATCTATCTATATATTAGGACTCAGCAATATTTTAGTTTCTATCCAACTCACACATACATCTTACACGAGTCTTTTAATCTAGAATGTTATATTTAAAAACAATTTAGGAAACACATCCATTTGTTTAGGGCAGTGAGAGTAATCCTACACACCTGTACTATGTTTCAGATCATATGTGATTATTCCTCAGAAACTGTCTTTTGTTATTTTGAGGTATAAAAAGCAACCACAATAAGCACTCCTAAAGGCATCTCTACATCAGCCTAAAATACTGCATTTAAAATGGGGCTTTCTGCTTCTGTTTTAAATGCAGGATCACAACTGAGTCCCTTTACACACGCTCCCCCCCCCCCCATATTTGAGTCTTCCATTATCTTTCATTGATCTTGCTCCTCTTCTTGCAGCTTGAACTCTTTGGCCACTGGGTAAAAAAAACACAAAAAAAGGCGTACAAAAATGGCAGCGGCTAAAGCTGCCGCCATTTGCGTTCCTTATTTTTCACCGTAATAGTCTACGTAAGATGGCGAAAAATAAGGAAAATAAGGAACGCAAATGGTGGTGGCTGTAGCCGCTGCCATTTGCGTACGCATTTTTTTTTTTAACCGGGATGTGACAGGCTACATAAGTCTTTACGTAGCCTATCACGTCTCTGTAAAAAAACAAAACAAAAACCAAATGCCAGACTGCAAATGGCGGCGGCGGTGGCAGCTGGTCAGAAGACCAGCCGCTGAAGCCACCGCCACTGGAGCTGCCACTGCCGCCCGGAACATCCGCCCCAGGTAAGTCTCATCCCGGGGGGGATCCGTGGGGGGGCAGGGGGGGCAGGCCGTTCCGCCACAGATTTGGGGGGGCCAAATGCACTGGCATTCGGCCTCACTGAGATCTGTGGTGGAATTCTCCGACATCCCTAGCTGTATCAGACCAAAGTAGGGATGGCAGAGAATTCCGCCACAGATCACGGTGAGGCTGAATGCCAGTGCATTTGGCCCCCCCGAAATCTGTGGTGGAACGGCCTGCCCCCCTGCGGATCTCCCCCGGGACGAGACCTGGGGCGGATCTTCTGGGCGGTGGCGGCTCCGGTGGCGGCTCCGGTGGCGGCGGCTGGTCTTCTGACCGGCTGCCACCGCCGCCATTTGCAGTTGTTTTTTTTTTTTACACAGATGTGATAGGCTATGTAAGTTTTTATGTAGCCTAAAACGTCTAGGTAAAAAAACAAAATAGGCATACGCAAATGGTGGCGGCTACAGCCACCACCATTTGCGTACGCCTTCCACCCCCCAGAGCCCTCCACAGCCGGAAATCCGGCTGCAGAGGGCTCTGGCCTGGCTGGGCCTGGCTGGCTGCTCTGCGGAGCTGCCGCGGAGCACAGCCGGCCGCGGAGGATTCCGGGGGGGAGGAACAGAGCGCCTCCCCCCCCAGCGAGGATTCTGGAGGGAGGGACGGAACGCCCCCCCCCCATCAACATAATCTGCGAAAGGTTAAGTGACTTTCGTACATCCCTAGACCAAAGACCGATTGAGTCCAGTACGCTGTTTCCCACAGTGGCTAACCACATGCTTATGGAAACACCAAAGTACAACATGAGGCCCTCTCCTGCTACTGTTTGTTTATATGCTTGTTTGTATGGCATTTCTAAACCACCCAATTAACTAAGCCCTCTCTGTGGTTCACAAACCTTTAAAATCATCAGAATGAATAAACTAAAAGCAATCCATAGAATAGAATCTATAGCCACTTTGAGTGCCATTTTCTTGTTAGAAAGGCGGGGTACAAATCATATCAATCAATCAATCATAGCTAAACCAACACAGAAAGCAGCATGAAACTGGTATTTTTGAGGCATTCTGCTCTGATCCTGGAAGTAGCATATACTATAGCCATCATGACCAGCAGCCAATGATAGTCTTATTCTCCAGGAATTCTCCCTTCTTAAACCCATCTAAACTGATTGCAGTCACCACATCTTAGGGCAGCGAATTCCAGAGTTCAACTATGTGCTCTGTGAAGAAGTCCTTTCTTTTGTCTGTCTTTGATCTACCACCATTCAGATTCATTGGATGGCCCCAGGTTCTAGTATTATAAGAAAGGGAGGAAAACCTCTCTCTCTCTCTCTCTCTCTCCACTTTCTCCATACCATGCAAAATTTTATAAACCTTGGGTATGTCCCACATTACTAATTTTTCTTCTTAACTAAGGGCCCAAGCAGACATTAGGTTAAAGTAGTAGTAAGCAGCTATGGCTTTTGTTCTTTTTTGTTCTAGTGTAAATGCAGGGGGGCTGATCTGGATCAGGACCCTAGTGTAGGGCTAGAGGAGCTTTAATCCTTTCCCCTCTGCTGTGGTCTCAAATTGGATCAGGGCGCTCCTGCAATTTATACTGCTAAATAGTGATCTATTAAGCAAAATGGATCTCTATGTAGCACTATGGGGGCCCCAGATCTGGGTCAGGGCATTGGCCCTGCCTCCCTCCCATGCAGTAGCCCTGCCCACCAAGCTAGGGTCCTTGTCCAGATCAAGGCCCCTATACTTACATTAGAGTAAAGGAACAAAAGACAGACCTCCTTGCTAGGTCTTTAACATAATAGCTGCTTTGGCCCTAAATAGCTCAGAATGTTGTAATTTTTCCTAACTGGAGAGTGGCTGCAGCCCCCTAATCATTTTGGTTGCCTTTTTCTGCACCTTTTACAGCTCTACAATATCCTTTTTTTGTGATGGCAGCAACAAGAAATGTGTACAGTATTTCAAGTGTGGTTGCACCAAAGATTTGCTTAAAGGCATTATGAGATTGGCAGTTTTATTTTCAATTCTATTCCTAATGATCCTTAACATGGAATTTGCTGTTTTTCACATTTGTGGCACACTGGGTCAACATTTTAACTGATTTATCCACCGCAATCTCAAGGTCTTTTTCCTGGTCGGTCACTGCCAGTTCAGATGCATTCATTGTGTTTGTGAAGTTAGGATTTGTTGCCCCAATGTGCATCGCTTTTGACATACTTACACAGAACCACATTTGCCATTTTATTACCCATTCATCCAGTTTGGAGAGATCCTTTTGCAGTGACACAAATAACTGATTCAGCACTTCTGCTATCTCCTTGTTGTCCTTTAGCACACCTTTAATGCCCTTCCCCCAAAATGGCCCAAGTGCCTCTCTAGCCAGTTTCCCATTTCTGGAGTACTGAAATATTTTGTATTGTTGGTTTCAAAGTTTTTAGCAATATGCTCCTTGAATTCTCCCCACCCCCCGTCCCTTCATCCCTTATTGTCTACTTTATTTCTTTCACCAAAGTTGGTTTTTCTTTTTTGTTTTCCTCATTTGGACAAGGCACCATATTTAGAAGGAAGTCTTCTTTTCTCTAATAGCTTCCTTGACTCTGTTCGTTAACCATGTTGTTGTCCTCTTAGATTTGGAGGTATCTTTCTTGATCTGTGGTATAGATTCTAGGTGAACAACCATTATTACATTATCGAGTAATCCAAAGTGTTTTGAAGCGATTTGACCATTTTGACTTTCCCTTTCAACTTCTGTTTACCAGTCCCCTTGTCCCCCCTCCCCTCAAATCCTTTTTGGAAATCAAATGAGACTGTGTTGGACTTATTTGGCAGTTTTCCACTTGCATATATGTTGAATGTGATGACACTGTGGTCTCTGTTTCCAATTGGTTCAGCAACACTGACATTTTGCACCAGGTCCCAAGCTTCACTTAAGATTAAGTCCAGGGTTGCCACCCCTCTAGTCAGTTCCATGACCAACTGTTCTAAGCCAGTTGTTTAGGGTATCCAGAAATTTTGCCTAGTTGTCATCTCTGGAGCTCTTTATAAGGATAATTGAAGACATCCATTATAATAACACTTTCTCCTTTGGATGCTTTCTTGATGTTATTCTCCATCTCAAGATCTCCCTGAGCATTTGGAACAGCAAGTCCCCAGTTCTATGTTAGTTTTGGAGTCTGCTATGCCCACATTCTTTCTGTAGAGGAGAGTGCCCTTTTTGAATCTTCTCGTTTGTTTGTCTTCTTTGACGTACAGAGCAGCACTACCGTCAGTATTCCCATGTATCCCTACTGAGTTTTAGATAGGCAGTATCAACCATAATATTCTGCTGGGCCTTTAAATGGTTTTAAATATTATTTTGGCTGGTTTTAAAGAATATTTTGTTTCTGCTTCTATTGTGATTTCATTTTATTAGTGTGCAATCCTATTCAGATAGGTGGCCGCCTCTGAACTTGTAGGCGACCGCCTATACAATGCAGGGCAGGAGAAGCACGGACGGGATCATTCCCTCCGCGCTCCTCCTGCCCTGCATTTTTGGCTAGACAGCCGATTTCGGCTGTCTAGCCATGGGAGAGCTGAGCAGGGGAGGAGGCTGCTGTATGACACATTGGATGTGTTGTACAGGCATTTCAACCTTCCCCACCCTGGAAAGTCCTCTGGGAACACCCCCTTTCAGCCACTCCACACTCCTCTTGTGAGCGCGGAGGACAGGGCTGGTCGGTTCCCAGGAGGAAATGGGGGAGGTTCCCAGAAAACCAGATATCCTATGGCCGTCTAGCCTCTGACTAGCGGCCATAGCATTGTTCCCTTATTGTGTTGTTTTAAATTGGATGCTACTTTAAGGGCTCTCCTGGGCAGAAAACAATTTATAAATACTTTAAAAAAATAAGAAATATAATAAAACATGTTTAAACTTTGACATATTAGTAAATTATGTATCTATGCCACAGACACTGAGTTTTATTTCACTATCAGCACATGCCCTTTCTACAATTGGTAGTTTTTCCAAGCTAATGGACATAGAATATTATTTGTTGACTTTAAATAATGTAAACATCTTATACGAATTTAGGAAATATAGCTGTCATATTTAATAATTATGAAGTTGTTTGCGGGTGTTTTGTTGTTGAAACTATTTCTTTTTAATGTCTGTATTTAATGTCCCCTCTTATCTTACCCCATGACCTTGTTGTACTTTGTTGGGTTTCTATTCCCTGGATTTTGTTTATGTTTGTCTTTTCTTTGCCTTAAAAAAAGCCCTCCTGTTTTATCTTTTTAGCTTAATAGGAAATTGATTTATCTGTACAGTTACCTTCTCTATTAAATCTGCTTTGTAGCATCCTCTTCTGAACACTTTATGCAAATTCCTTAGGGAATTTACAGCAAACTACCTAAAGCAAATAACTCAAATAATAGAAAATGTTTAAAAAAATAATGCAAAATAAATGCAACAGAAAGGAAGGCTGACTTCACAGAACTAAAAAGCAGAACTCGCTGTGACTTCCATTTCTGTGCTAATGTGGTTATGGTTCCCGTTAGTACCACTCAAAACAACTGCAACCAACCTCTGTTTATTATGAATATGGACAAGATTAACTCTGGCACCCCAGTACTATGGATTGTTTTAACTACAGCAACTTTATTTATTTATTTAAGTTATTTTTATTCTGGTCCTCAGCCAAAAAAACCCTCCTGGAACAGCTTAAAACCAATCAGTAAACCAGACAGTAAACAAATCACCCCTTGTGCCACTCCAACCATCCTTGGGGGTTGGACTCGATGGTCTTATAGGCCCCTTCCAACCCTACTGTTCTATGATTCTTCTTGATATCTGATGTCCCAAGCAGCCAGCAATGCCCCACTTCCCAGGAAGTTTCCATTTCCTCAGTTACAATAACTGATTGCTTGATGGTATATTTATAGAGCACCACTGGTGAACAATGGCATGTCTCTGTCCCATGAGATGACACTCTACATGAGAGTCAAGGGAGACAACAGAGGGAGGAAAGGAAGGGGTGATGGAAGGCTAACAAGTAACAGAAAGCAGGAAAAAATGGGAGAGTCAAGGGTTGTTGTTCAGTCATTCAGTCGTGTGAGCAAATGTTGTTACATATACATAGGTTTCCTTTCGGGTGGGGACAAGGGAGTTAAGTAAAACACCTCACAGAAAACTGGATTTTGAAGGGAGAGAGATGCCATCAATAGGTGTTTTGGGTGGGAATTCCTGATACAGCTGTACAAAGGTCCCCCCACAAAACCTGTTTTTTCTTTCAAGGGAAGGGAAAGGGAATTCAGCAATATCCCTGGGTAGGGGAAAGAGAAAGGTTTTTTTTGGGGGGGGGATTAGTATACATACAGTTGATGTGTTACCAGGGCTTTTTCTCCCCTTCCTTTTAAAAAACGGTACTTCAGAGGCAGCGGCTAGGAAGCCCTTCAAAATGGAGCCAAGACTGGCAGCAACTCTTGTGAGACAAAGCAATAAAATGCATAAAGGATCCTGTGTGAAGATGCAGAGGAGTAGTGTTGTTGTTGTTTATTCGGTCAGTCACTTCCGACTCTTTGTGACTTCATGGACCAGCCCACGCCAGAGCTTCCTGTCGGCCGTCACCACCCCCAGCTCCTCCAAGGTCGAGTCCGTCACCTCCAAAATATCATCCATCTATCTTGCCCTTGGTCAGCCCCTCTTCCTTTGGCCTTCCACTTTCCCTAGCATCAGCATCTTCTCTAGGGTATCCTGTCTTCTCATTATGTGGCCAAAGTACTTCAGTTTTGCCTTTAATATCATTCCCTCAGGTGAGCAGCTTTATTTCCTGGAGTATGGACTGGTTTGATCTTCTTGCAGTCCAAGGCACTCTCAGAATTTTCCTCCAGCACCACAGTTCAAAAGCATCTATCTTCCTTCGCTCAACCTTCCTTATGGTCCAGCTCTCGCAGCCATAGGTTACTATGGGGAATATCATTGCTTTAACTATGCGGACCTTTGTTGTCAGTGTGATGTCTCTGCTCTTCACTATTTTATCAAGATTTGTCACTGCTGTCCTCCCAAGAAGTAAACGTCTTCTGATTTCCTGGCTGCAGTCAGCGTCTGCAGTAATCTTTGTGTCTAGAAAGACAAAGTCTGTCACTGCCTCCACGTTTTCTCCCTCTATTTGCCAGTTCTCAATCAAGCTGGTTGCCATAATCTTGGGTTTTTTGAGGTTGAACTGCAAGCCAGCTTTTGCACTTTCTTCTTTCACCTTCGTCATGAGGTTCCTCAGCTCCTCCTCGCTTTCAGCCATCAAAGTGGTATCATCTGCATATCTGAGATTCTTAATGTTTCTTCCAGCGATTTTAACTCCAGCCTTGGCTTCATCAAGCCCAGCATGTTGCATGATGTGTTCTGCGTACAGGTTGAATAGGTAGGGTGAGAGTATACAACCCTGCCGTACTCCTTTCCCAATCTTAAACCAGTCCGTTGTTCCGTGGTCTGTTCTTACCGTTGCTATTTGGTCGTTATACAGATTCCTCAGGAGGCAGACAAGATGACTTGGTATCCCCATACCACCAAGAATTTGCCACAATTTGTTATGATCCACACAGTCAAAGGCTTTAGAATAGTCAATAAAACAGAAATAGATGTTTTTCTGAAACACACTGGCTTTCTCCATTATCCAGCGGATATTGGCAATTTGGTCTCTAGTTCTTCTGCCTTTTCGAAACCCAGCTGGCAATTCTCATTCCATGAATTGCTGGAATCTACCTTGCAAGATCTTGAGCATTACCTTACTGGCATGTGAAATAAGTGCCACTGTTCAATAGTCTGAACATTCTTTGGTGCTTCCCTTTTTTGGTATGGGGATATAAGTCGATTTTTTCCAATCTGGTGGCCATTCTTGTGTTTTCCAAATTTGCTGGCATATGACATGCATCACCTTGACAGCATCATCCTGCAAGATTTTAAACAGTTCAGCTGGGATACCGTCATCTCCTGCTGCCTTGTTATTAGCAATGCTTCTTAAGGCCCATTCAACCTCATTCTTCAGGATGTCTGGCTCTAGCTCACTGACCACACCGTCAAATCTATCCCCAAATTTTTATTATCCTTCCTATACAGATCTTCCGTATATTCTTGCCACCTTTTCTTGATCTCTTCTGCTTCTGTTAGGTCCTTGCCATCTTTGTTTTGGATCATACCCATTTTTGCCTGGAATTTACCTCCGATGTTTCTAATTTTCTGGAAGAGGTCTCTTGTCCTTCCTATTCTATTATCTTCTTCCACTTCCGCTCATTGCTTGTTTAAAAATAATTCCTTATCTCTTCTGGCTAACCTCTGGAATTTTGCATTTAATTGGGCATATCTCCCCCTATCACTGTTGCCTTTTGCTTTCCTTCTTTCTTGGGCTGCTTCCAGTGTCTCAGCAGACAGCCATCTTGCCTTCTTGGTTTTCTTTTTCTTTGGGACGTTGTTTGTTGCTGCCTCCTGAATAGGGATGTACGAAAGTCACTTACCTTTTCGCAGCTTGGCTTCGCGGTGGGGGGGAGGTGCTTCGCTTTCCCCCCCGAAGTTCAGGCGAAGGGGGGGAGGCTTCCCGCCTCGCCTGGCCGAAATTCAGGCCGGGGGAGAGGCTTCCTGCCTCGCCCGGCCGAAATTCAGTCCGGAGAGAAGCGCCCCGTCTCCCCGACCGTGAAACAAAAAGTAAAAAAAAAAAGACCCCCCCCCCATGATAGGCTACGTAACGATTAACATAGCCTATCACGGCTAGATTTCCAAAGTCAGCCATGATAGGCTACGTAAATCGTTACGCAGCCTATCACGGGTGACTCTGAAAAAAAAAAGAAAAAAGCGCGTATGCAAATGGCGGTGGCCTATGGGCGCCGCCATTTGCATTCCTTATTTGGTCCCGGTAGTCTACGTAAATCTTTACGTAAATCAAATAGCGTGCCCTTATTTTCGCCGTAGTCTACGTAAATCTTTACGTGCTAAACTTGTTCTCCCAGTCTGTGCTTGCCTGTAATTCCAGGTGTCATTTGACTACCCACCTTAGCATTCCAGTCTCCTGTAATGAAAATAACATCTCTTTTTGGCGTACTATCCTCATAGAACTGATCTACTTCTGCTTTTTCAGCATCTGTGGTTGGGACGTATATTTGGATCACTGTGATGTTAAATGGCTTACCCTGAATTCGAATTGAGATAATTCTGTCATTTTTTGGATTGTATCCAAACACTGCTTTAGCCACTTTATTATGAATTATGAAGGCTACTCCATTTCTTCTGTGGTCCTTTTGTCCACAGTAGTAGATCTGGTGGTCATTTGATGTGAAGTGGCCCATTCCAGTCATTTCAGTTCACTGACACCCAAAATGTCTATATTTAATCTTGACATCTCCCCAATAACCACATCCAATTTGCCCTGGCTCATAGATCTTACATTCCAGGTTCCTATGGTGTGTTGATCTTTAGAACATCGGATTTGTTGTTCACCACCAGCACCATTGGCTGCTAGCCGTCCTTTCGGCTTTGAGCTAGCTGCGTCATCACATCTGGGGCTAGTTGAACTTATCCTCTGTTCCCCCCAGTAGCATTTTGACCATCTTCTGACCTGGGAGTCCCATCTTCCGATGGTATACTGACATATCTCTTGTTGTACTGATCCATTCAGTTTTCATGGCAAGAATACTGGGGTGGGTTGCCATTTCCTTCCCCAGGGATCGTATTTAGTCTGACTTCTCTGCCATGACCTTCCTGTCTTGGGTGTCCCTTCACGGTTTAGCTCATGACGTCATTGAGGTGCTCAAGCTCCAGCACCACGACAAGGTAATGATCTCCTTTGCCGAAAAGAGGAGTAGTGTGCATTGCTCAATAAAGAGAAAATGCATCACAAAAGAGAACAAAAAATGGCCCAGATTTGCATAACATTTGCATGTGCTAATTTATCTGTATAGATGCACATTTATATGCATGTATATATAGTTACATTTTGAAAACACAGATTTTTTAAAAAGTCTTTTTAAGTATTTGTGCAAATAACTCTTGGGCTGGTTCGTCCAACCATTTCAGGCACCTTGTCAACATCCTCGAGCTGTACCAACTGAAACTCATCCAAGAAAACAGGACAAGACTGTGCTCTGGACACCTCACATACATAGTTAATAAGACTGACCAGGTGACCTGCGTGACTGCTCACTCTGCCATCCAGGTGCTAACTGTTGATGGGCATCTTCAAGGCCCCTGCTGTTTCTTATGGATCTTTATATTAAATCAGATTTGGACTGGACAGCCCATCAAATAGAGGATCCCTTCAAACAGAGGACTGTCCTCTGCCAGCTCTTCCAATAGACTACAGTCCTCTGTAAAGTAGGACACATGGCCACCCTAAGAAGGGCATGCTGTCCATCCCCATGTCTTACCAACAACTTTGTATCATGCAATGGCTGAGAGAGAGAATTAGTTCTACGGCAGCTATCCTTTTGCACCATTGTTAAGTTCCTTGTTCTGAATCTTTATAAGCAGCTGACACACTGGCCTGTATTATCAGACTATCAGAAACTTCCTTTTCTGTATCAGTAGAGGATTTTGTTGTTTCAGAATATTGGTTATACAAATTGTGCATGTTTCTATAAAACATCAAGTTCCTTTGGGTAAAGGGGAAGGTTGTCTACAGTTAGATATGAGACCCACAAATTTCAGGCCTCCTTCTGCAACATCACCTTGCAACGTTTGTTTAATGTGAGGCTGTAATGATTAACTCTGTCCAAAATACTGATTGGCTTGGTATGCACAGACGTTTCTATGCAGGGAGACAAATAACAAGGCAGCAGGGAGAGCTTATAAACAGGCTCTTTCTTAGAGCATCTTGTGAAGTTACATTTTGCAAACACAGATTTTTTTTTTAAAAGTCTTTGTAAGTATTCATGAGAATAACTCTTTGTCTTCACACTCAGCTAAAATGACATCTAGTTACTGCATTTGCTTCATTCCTTGTTTTACCCTCTCCTTCCTTTCACTTTCTTGTTTCCCTGCTTCCCACATAAATGATTGTTATGTTGGACCAGTGGGACAGACTGGGGATTCTGTTGGTGTACCGCCCACCCCGCTGCTCAACAGACTCCCTAGCTGAGCTGACGGAGGTGGTCTCGGGTATATTGTTGAGATCCCCCAGACTATTAGTTCTGGGGGATCTCAACATGGTCTCCATGGCAACCATGGGACTGTCCCAACATGTTATCGATCAGCCCAACGCATGTAGCAGCGTATACTCTAGACTTGGTTTTCTCAACTGGACAGGGAGTTGGTGATCTGAAGGTGGGGGACTTTGCTTCTGTCCCTCTGCCATGGTCAGATCATTGCCTGCTGAAGTTTAGACATATGGCAGCTTTCCCCCTCCTCAAGGGTGGGGGACCTATTAAGATGGTCCACCCCCAGAGGTTAATGGATCCAGATAGTTTCCAGAGGGCTCTGGGGAGGTTTCTGGCTGATATGGCTAGCTCTCATGTCAAAACCCTGGTTGATCTGTGGAATGCAGAAATAACCTAGGCAGTTGACATGATTTGTCCTGAGCACCCTCTCCTGAGTAGAGCTCGTATTGCTCCATGGTACACCTCAGAGCTGACAGCAATGAAACAAAATAGGAGACAGCTTGAGTACAGATTAGGGATGGCGGAGAAATCCTCCATGGACCCCAGTGAGGCTGGATTTAAAAGAATCCAGCCTCCGGAGTACGTGGAGGATCGGAAGACTTATTTCCGCCTCCCAGAGGAATCCTCGATGGCCAGATCCTCCCTGCTGGCCAGCTCCGAAGCGCCAGCAATACGGCTGATTGACTGCAGACGCAAATGGCGTCCACTACATGCAGCCATTTGCAGCTGCATTTAGCCTAAACTAAGACCTTTACAGCCGCAAATGGAGTAGTGGATGCCATTCGTGTCCCTGCTTTTTCACGTGATAGGCGTAGTGGACACCATTTGCATCTGCAGTATCGCTGGCACTCTAGAGCTGGCTGGCAGCTCTGCAGAATTGCTGTGGACTGGAGCCAGCTGGGTAGAATTCCGGAGGGAGGGATGGATTGCCTCCCCCCCTGCAGACCCTCCCCCCCGGACCTGGAGGTAAGTATTTCGTACATCCCTAGCACAGATGGAGAAGAACTCCTAGTGGGTGCAATCAAACCCTGGTCTGTGCCTATGGTAAGGTATACTCAGGGGCAGTGAGGGTGGCAAAGAAACAACATTTCACTGCCTCCATTCAGTCTTCTATATGCTGCCCAGAGGAGCTCTTCAGGGTCGTTGGTGACCTATTACATGCTGGCCCTAAGGAGACTGTAGACCCATCTGAGGCCCACTATAATTCCTTTGCTAGGCACTTCCAGGATAAAATCTCTTGCATCCACTGGGATTTAGACTCCAGTCTTACAGCAGGTGAATCTGCTGAGGTGTCCAGAGCACAGTCTTGTCCTGTTTTCTTGGGTGAGTTTCAGTTGGAACAGCTCGAGGATGTTGACAAGGTGCTTAGACTGGTTCATGAAACCACTTCCATATTGGATCCTTGCCCGTCTTGGCTTATAAAAACTGTCAGGGAAGGAACAGCTGGCTGGGCCAGGGAGGTGATAAATGCCTCCTTGCGAGAGGGAGTGGTCCTGGCCACCTCAAAGAGGTGGTGGTGAGACAACTCCTAAAGAAACCCTCCTTGGACCCAAAACATCTTAATAATTTTAGGCCAGTGGCAAATGTTCCTTTCCTGGGCAAGGTTGTTGAGCAGGTGGTTGCCAACCAGCTCCAAACACTCTTGGATGAGACTGATTATCAAGATCCATTTCAGTTGGGGTTCAGGTTGGGTTTTGGCACAGAAACAGCCTTAGTTGCCCTGTTCCAGAGAATAGCAAGGAGAGACAAGAAGGCCTTCTTAAATGAACAATGCAAGGAAATCGAGGAAAACAACAGAATGGCAAAGACTAGAGATCTCTTCAAGAAAATTGGAGATCTCAAGGGAACGTTTTGTGCAAAGACGGGCATGATAAAGGACAAAGAAGGCAGGGACCACACAGAAGCAGATGAGATTAAGAAGAGGTGGAAAGAATACACAGAAGAACTATACAGGAAAGATCTTAATGTCCTTGATAGCCATGATAGTAATTTCCTTGATAGCCATGATAGTGTGGTCACTGAACTTGAGCCGGACATCTTCGAGAGTGAAGTCAAGTGGGCCTTAGGAAGCATTAGTAACAACAAAGCTAGCGGAGATGACAGTATTCCAGCTGAGCTATTTAAAATCCTAAAAGATGATGCTGTTAAAGTGCTTCATTCAATATGCCAACAAATTTGGAACATTCAGCAATGGCCGCAAGACTGGAAAAGGTCAGTTTACATTCCAATTCCAAAGAAGGGCAACGCCAAAGAGTGTTCAAACTACCGCACAATTGCGCTCATTTCACATGCTAGCAAGGTGATGCTCAAAATCCTACAAGCTAGGCTTCAGCAGTATGCGAACCGAGAACTACCGGAAGTACAAGCTGGGTTTCGAAGAGGCAGAGGAACTAGAGATCAAATCGCCAACATTCGCTGCATCATGGAGAAAGCAAGAGAATTCCAGAAAAACGTCTATTTCTGCTTCATTGACTATGCTAAAGCCTTTGATTGTGTGGATTGCAACAAACTGTGGCAAATTCTTAAAGAGATGAGAGTACCAGACCACCTTACCTGTCTCCTGAGAAACCTGTACGAGGGTCAAGAAGCAACAGTAAGAACCAGACATGGAACAACCGAGTGGTTCAAAATTGGGAAAGGAGTACGACAAGGCTGCATATTGTCGCCCTGCTTATTTAACTTATATGCAGAGTACATCATGAGAAATGCCGGGTTGGATGAATCACAGGTCGGAATTAAGATTGCTGGGAGAATTATCAACAACCTCCGATATGCAGATGATACCACCCTAATGGCAGAAAGCGAAGAGGATCTAAACAGCCTCTTGTTGAGGGTGAAAGAGGAGAGTGCAAAAGCTGGTTTGAAACTCAACATTAAAAAAACTAAGATCATGGCATCTGGCCCTATCACTTCCTGCCATATAGAAGGGGAAGAAATGGAAGCAGGGACAGATTTTACTTTCTTGGGCTCCAAGATCACCGCAGACGGTGACTGTAGCCATGAAATTAAAAGACGCTTGCTCCTTGGGAGGAAAGCTATGGCAAACCTAGACAGCATAGTAAGAAGCAGAGACATCACCTTGCCAACAAAGGTCCGTCTAATCAAAGCTATGGTTTTCCCAGTAGTAATGTATGGCTGTGAGAGCTGGACTATAAGGAAGGCTGAGCGCCGAAGAATCGATGCTTTCGAACTGTGGTGCTGGAGAAGACTCTTACGAGTCCCCTGGACTGCAAGGAGGTCAAATCAGTCCATCCTAAAGGAAATCAACCCTGAGTGCTCATTGGAAGGACAGATACTGAAGCTGAAAAATTTTGGCCACCTAATGCGAAGAGAAATCTCTCTGGAAAAGACCCTGATGCTGGGAAAGACTGAAGGCAAAAGGAGAAGGGGATGGCAGAGGATGAGATGGCTAGATAGCATCACCGATGCAATGAATATGAGCTTGAGCACGCTCCGGGAGAGTGCGCAGGACAGGAAGGCCTGGCCTGCTATGGTCCATGGGGTCACGAAGAGTCGGACACGACTGAACGACTGAACAACAACAACAATGATGACCTATGTCAGGAGAGAGACTGGGGGAGTGTGACCTTGTTGATTCTCCTTCATCTCTTGGCAGCTTTCGATACCATCGACCATGTTATCCTTCTGGGACAACTGTCTGAGCTGAGAGTGGGAGGCACTGCATTCCAGTGGTTTCACTCCTATTTGGATGGTTGGCTTCAGAAGGTGGCCCCATGGACTCTCCACTATGGGTTCCACATGGGTCGGTTTTGTCTCCCATGTTATTCAACATCTACATGAAACCATTGAGTGTGGTCATCTGGAGTTTTGGAGTGCATTGCTGATGTCCTGCAGCTCTACTTCTCCTTTTCATCTTCTTCAGGTGAGGCTGTGGATGTGCTAAATCGGTGCCTGGCTGCGACAATGGACTGGATGAGGGCTAATAAACTGAAGCTCAGTCCAGACAAGACTGAGATGCTGTTAGTGGGTGGTTCTGCTGACCGGATGGGGGGTGCTCAACCTGTTCTGGATGGGGTTGCACTCCCCATGAAGGAACAGGTTCATACTTTGGGGGTCCTCCTGGAGCCATCTTTGTCACTTGAGGCTCAAGTAGCCTCAGTGGCATGGAGTGTCTTCTACCAACTTCGGTTGGTGGCCCAGCTATGCCCCTATCTGGACAGGGATAGCCTGGCTTCATTTGTCTGTTCTGGTAACCTCCAAGTTAGATTCCTGCAATGCAATCTACATGGGGCTGCCTTTGAAGATGGTTTGGAAGCTGAAGGTTGTGCAAAATGCGGCAGCCAGACTGATAATGAGGACCAGAAGGTCTGAATGTATAAGACCAATTCTGGCCCACTTGCACTGGCTGCCTATAAGCTTCTGAGCCCAATTCAAAGTGCTGGTTTTGACCTATAAAGTCAAAACTTTATAGGTCAAAGCACATGGCTCCGGAGCACAGTACCTGAGAAAACGCCTCTCCAAGCATGAACCGACCTGTACACTACGCTCTGCATCCAGGGACCTCCTCCAAGAGCGGCTTGGAGGGTGGTAACAAAAGAGAGGGTCTTTTCAATGGTGGCTTCCCATTTATGGAATAATCTCCCTGATGAGGCCCACCTGGCACCAACATTCTCATCTTTTTGGCACCAGGTTAAAACTGCCCTCATCTTGCAGGCATTTGGCAGCATATAATGCATTTCTGATTTTCTCTGTCTGATTGTTTTAAATTGTTTTAGGTATATGTTGTTGTGTGTTATTTGTTTTATGTAATTATGTGAATGGTTTTTATATTTTATAAAATGTATTTTAATGGTTTTTAATTTTTGTGCACCGCCCAGAGAGCTTCAACTATGGGGCAGTATAGAAATATAATGAATGAATGAAGTTTCTCGGGGCAGGGCCCTAGACCTGTCTTTTGCTTATGCTAATCATATAAACAGCTCAATATTTATAATAATAATTGTTATTTCTATCATCATCACCATCAGTGTTCATAACTACTATGTGAGTAATATCTGAGTTCTGATATGTGCTTAAGCTCCAAAATCGATCCCTCTGTCCAAGTACCAGAGAGGCATTTAAAGGATTCTCAGAATAGTGGTTCATATGTATAAGTACATGTAAGATAGGTGACAATACCATTTTCCTCCAAAATATAACATATAAAGTGGCTCTGTGACTAGAAGGAGTAAAACGCACAAATATTTAGAGAGGATTTCCACAATGCAAATTCTAATCTGAATGTTTATTATCCTTGAGAATGTAGCAAAATCCCAGAATTGTCATACATTTTCATTCATTTATCATATAAGAGGCTCACAATTTCATCAGTTCAATTTGTTAAGAAATAATGATCTTCTGTCAGCATGAGTTACAATAGTCTCCTGAACTAACATATATAGAATTTTTTTAACTGGAATTTCTTTCTCCCCATAGACATGAACCCTCTGTGTGTGCTTTGATTTCTATTCTAATTCTTCATAAGAGATCTCGGTTTTTATGATCTACAAGGTGTTAATTAAGCACTGAAAACCATGTCATAGCCCAATAGAAAGATAGCTCTCCATAAGACCTGAGGTCTAGCTTACAGAGCATATCACTGTCGCATGTCAATACTTAGTTATTCCACAGGACCTGAGGTGGTTGTTATATTAAAATAACACATGAGAAAAAACTATGCAGAGTTTTTGTGTTTCCCTGCACAACCTTCTCCACACTCTTCACTGGGCTATCACCAGCTTTCTAATTCATGCTTCAGGCACCATAAGGGAAGATGGGAGGGAATGAACGGGTGCAGTCTTGGGCATGTCAGCTGGGATCCAAAGAACCACACAACTAGTATAGCTTGCCCAATGTGACTTCAAGCTTGTGTTTCTTGAAAAACAGTGCACCCTCCCATGCCACATAGTGGCCCACTTTTGAATCTTGAGAGAGGACTTTCAGAAGCTGCTTGTAATATGGCACAGAGATCTGCTGTTCAAAAAAAATAAAGTTCTTTGGTGCAGCTCTTTGGATCCTGGCCACAGAGAGAAGGGGGAGCCCGTGCAAGACATGTGGCAAGCTTCTCCAGGAATCTTCATTGACTCCCTGCCCTTTCATTAGCTTAGGTTTTCTCAATTCCAGGGAAACCTGGACACTAAACCCTGGATTAATTTGGCCCAACTTGTGTGCAAGAATGTGAGATCATTACAGGAAAGCTAGTAAGCTTCTGCTTTTGCAAAGCATGTGCGCTCTTTTCTTCTTCTTTTTTTTAATCCATGCTCTTTTTTCTCGTTTGAACAAAATGCATGCCTTGTACCTTGTAACATCTTTGGATATTCATCTATAGTACACTGATAATGCTTCTCAAAAGACAAGTTAATTTTTCTGAACTAGAAACTCAATTTGGAGCCCAATTGGCACATATATTTGTTTTACATTCAATGTTTATTTGGCACCACTGCCAGTCCCTGGCAGCTGCCACTATGCCTGCCTTTGTCTCCTACCACTGTGTGTTCCAGCACTGAAGCCAACACCTGTGGCCGCATAAAAGGCTAAGTACAGCAGCTGCCGGACTCAGATGTCCACAGTGAAATAAAATTCTAAAGCATACGAGTTTGGATGTGTGGCTGGCTTCCTCCTTTAACTCTTTTCAAGGCTTCCTTGGATGCAAGCTACGCAGGATACTTCATTTATCAACTGTCAGCTAGCATTACTGACCTTAGGTTTTCTAGTGGCCTTGAATACCCCCATTTACTAATGATGCCCCAAGTCATGCCAATGAGGTAACTCTGAAGTAACTTCCTGGAAACCAGTTGCATGTTTTAAGAGAGATCCTGACAATGAAGCTGAGTCCAGCTGTACTCCAACATCACTAAGAAGGATATCTGGCACAACAGAGACTGCTTAAACAGGCTGTGTTTGCTATCCTGTTAAGTATATCACAGCACCTGTTTTCTTTCTGACAAATGTGGTTCCTATTCTGCATACAGAAGATTTTTCTCTCACACGCATCTCAAAAATGATCCCAGCTTCTTATTCACAAGGAGAAGTAGAAACAGGAGAATTCACGCTGTGATGTGTGAGACATATCCCTTTATTTTCAAGGATATTTCTACCCATCCACATGCTGGCATCGAATGTTTTGGATGCTTATCAGCGAAAGCAGATATGCAATTTCTGCAAAGCAGATCTGAACCATTGTTACCTGCTGCACGCAGATTACTATCATATTTGCAATGAAAAGCACAGACAGCACTATGGGTCTGAATCATTGGCATAATTGTGCAACAAGGCCACAGCTCCCCCCCCCCCCCCAATCCAGTCATAGCAATTGCAAACTTGCTGTCTAGTCAGGACACTTATCTGCAACACTAAATATTCAATTTTAGCCTCAGGTGCTGTAAATCACAGATATTCACAGTGTCCTTATAAATGCATCTCATATGCAGTGGGAAGTTTGAAATGCAGGACATGTAGAATTGACATCAGCTTTGTTATATTTCTGAACTGGGAGATCCAAAATAGCTAGTATGAATGACTCATACACACCTGCTTCTAAATAAATATGTTGTGGCTATAATATGCCTGGTTGTGTTAATAGACTGGATGAGGACCAATAAACTGAAACTCAAACCAGATAAGTTGGAGGTACTGTTGGTGGGGCTGTTCATCTATCCAGGTTAGTGTTGTTCAGCCTGTTCTGGAAGGGGTTGGACAACATGCAGGCTGCATGCACACCCTCTGGCCTTGTGTGTCACCATCCCACCCCCACAGCTGCTGAATTTGGGGGAGCGGCAGCAGCAAAACAATTGGTTGTTTGCCCCCCCCAAAAAAATTGCTGGCAAACCGCAACAGCTAAATTGATTGATTGATTGATTGATTGATTCATTTCATTTCTATACTGCCCAATAGCCAGAACTCTCTGGGCAGTTCACAAAAATTAATTTGGCCTTTTAGGCCACTGTTGTGCAAACTGCTGAGTGTTTTGCTGCTGCTGAAATTTGGCAGCAAGGGTGCACTCTCCAGGGAGATGAAATTGGCCCCCAGAGGTGCCTGCCACTGCCCTAAAGGATCAGATTTGTAGCCTGTGGATCTATCTCTGTCACTAGAGGCACAAGAGCCCTCTGTGGCGTGGAGCACCATTTACTAGCTTAGACTGGTACACCAACTACATCGCTAGCTGAATGGTGATAGCCTTGCTTCAGTGATCCATGCTGGTAACCTCCTGTTTAAATGCCTGAAATATGTTGTACGTCAGGCTGCCTTTGAAGACAGGCTGGAAACATGAGTTTGTACAACCTATGGTGGCAAGACTGGAACCAGGCTTTATGATCATATTATGCTAGTATTGTTTCATCTTCACTGACTCGCAGTTGTGCCCGGGCTCAATTAGAACTTCTGGTTTTAACCTATAAAGCATTTCAGGGCTTAGGACCACAATACCTGAAGGACCGCCTCTTCCCATGTGCTGGGATGATCATCAGAGGTCCTGTTCCAAGCACCCCTGCGTGCTTACATTAATCAGGTAGCTACTCATGAACAGGCCTTTTCAGTGTATCCCCCCCTTTTGTGGAATGTTCTCCCTAGTGAGGTCCACCTGATGTCCAATAACCTTTTTGGGGTTTTTTTAATCTGACCTCAGTAGTATTTACAGGGCTTCCCAGATGGCCTGCCATTTGAAACCTACAATATCAAAGGTTATGTAGGGCTTGAACAAACACCAAAGCTGTCAGCTCCTCAGTCAACAATTCACCCAAATGCACCAGATTGCCTGTGATCTAAGCCTCCTGATTACGGCCCTCCTGCTTCATGTTCAATATAACATTTTTTATCTGAGCAAGTTTCAATTTACTCTTTAAAACAAAATGTTGTAGCATAGTATTTATTTTAGTTTATTTATTACATTTATATTCCACCTTTCTTCC
Source organism: Heloderma suspectum (assembly GCF_057233095.1). NCBI lineage: Eukaryota > Metazoa > Chordata > Lepidosauria > Squamata > Helodermatidae > Heloderma > Heloderma suspectum. Next base: position 28,652,424 of record NC_139460.1, on the reverse strand, counting down.
ATCATGGAACTCAAGGTAGCTACACGTGATTCCCAGGTAGTCTCCCCTCCAAGCACTGACCAGACCCAAACCTGCTTAGCTTCAGCAAGGTAGCTGCCTAATGTGCCTTCAGACCATGCCCTGGGACCAGGGATGTCAGAGAATTCTGCCACGGATCTCAGTGAGGCCGAATGCCAGTGCATTTGGCCCCCGAAATCCGTGGCGGAACGAAGCCCCCCGCCCCCCGCCCCGCGAAAGGCGCACGAAACGGGACACTTACCTTGTGCCATTCGTGCTGCTTTGCGAATGGTGGCCATGTCTGTGGCCGCCATTCGCTTCCCTATTTTTGCCGTGATAGGCTACGTAAATACTTACGTAGCCTATCACGGCTAACGCAGGGATGCCATTTGCGTCCTTGCGGAGGCCGTGATAGATTACGTAAATATTTACGTAGCCTATCATGGCAAAAAAAGGGAAAGCAAATGGCGGCCGCCATAGCCGCTGCCATTTGCATTCCCTTTTTTTGCCGTGAATATTTAGAATAATATCACGGAGGCTGTGATAGGTTACGTAAATATTTACGTAGCCTATCACGGCCAAAAAACAGGAATGCAAATGGCGGCTGCCGTAGCTGCCGCCATTTGTGTCCACAGGCTCCACACAGCGCCTGCGAATGCAACCGGCTGGTGGCTCCGTGGAGTTGCTGCAGAGCGGAGCTGGCCAGGTTAGGATTTTGGGGGGAGGTGCGGAGCGCCTCCCCCCCACCGCGAATCACCCCGTCGAAAAGGTAAGTGACTTTCGTACATCCCTACCTGGCACCATAGTACACTGACTGATTCTTGAAGATCTATGTGCATCATTGCAACGCAGCTCTTCCCCAGCAAGTCTACTTGAGCATGCCTTTCCAGTCATCATCAGGGTTACTTCCAATAAACACCACCTCAATTTCCAAAGGAAAATTCTGTTTTTAATAATAATAATAATAATAATAATAATACATTATTAATCATTGTCATAGTACTTTTCATGTACAAAGTGCTTTTCAATCTTTACTTTCATGGCTTTCACAATTACACTTCCTAGTAGGTCAACAGTTCATCCAATTTAGCAGGTGAGGAACTAAGGAAACTATAGATTATGGGAACTTGTCCAAGGTCACCCTGATCAAGGTACTAAATTATTATGAACTAAACTATACTGGCTCTCACTTATGTATATCTATTTGCTTTGAAAGAATTACAGCCCAGTTCAGAAACTCAGCAGACAACAGGCAACTGTCTGCAGGAATGTGTATGCATCTTGGCAGACTCACAACTTAGATGCAATTATGTGGACATGATTGCATACACTGGAGTCTCCAATTTATTGTATAAACTGGAGACTGCAATTTTCATGATCATGGTGACCCTTCTTTAAGCAGCCATGATCAGGCAAATTGCACTAGACTCATGTATAAGCTCCACATGGCACTGCCAGTTCAGACACAGAGTTGCACAGACAACCCTATGCAATCCCCACCATATCACAAGACAATTGGTAGCCCCATGTACTCCTGGGTACTATTGTATTGTTTTGTATTATTGTTGTAGTTGGAATTGATTTCAATAGTGCATTTTAAACGTCATTTTTATTGTTACTGTAGATGGAATTATTTTTAATAGTGTTTTTAAATGTGATTTTTAATATTTAAATGATACTTAGGGCACAATCCTATGTGGATTGCTTGCAGCTTCCGAGTATGCAATGCAGGGTGGGAGGACAGTGGAGGCAATCTTTGCTTCTGCGCTCCAACTGCCATGCATTTCTGCTAGACAGGTGTTTTTACCCATCTAGCGACAGCACCTTGGAGGGGGGAGGAAGGAGACTCGGACAGCCATAGGATACATCATATAGCAGCTGCCCCAGTCTCCTCCCCTCCCCTCTCCTGGGAGCATGGAAAGGTAGCCAGCATGGTTCTCTCCCCGCTAGCTACGAGAGGGTGGGGAACACGGTTTCTTGGCTCTGAGGTCAGAGCCCTGTCTCCGACCTTGGAGCCAGGAAACCAAACTATCCTCTGCCCCCGCCCTCCCAACAGCACAAGATCATTCTGTTAGAGATTTTATTATATTAAGCAGTATATAATCTGTTGCGGAACGGCATCCCCCCCCCCGCCACCCCGCAGAATCCCCCCGGGACGGAGCTTACCTGGCGGCAGATGCGGCAGTGGATGCGGTGGTGGCGGGAGCTCCAGCTGGTCTCCCGGCCACTGCCGGGCTGCTGCGACTGCAAATGGCGGCTGTCGTAGCGGCTGCCATTTGCGTTCTTGCAGTCAGCCATGATAGGCCTCGTAACTATTTACGTAGCATATCATGGCAAAGAGCAGGGATGCAAATGGCAGCCGCTACGCCATTTGCGTGGCTGCCTTTACCATGATAGGCTACGTAAATACTTATGTGGCCTATTGTCGGGAGCGCCCTAGCTGCCTCTTACAGTCTACTCCAATAGCCAACTCAAGACACAGACAAAAGGATTCTTTTCAAGGCTTTAATCCTTTTACAACTTAATGACTCTTTCAGATGCTAATCACCAGCGACTAAGCAAGGAACAGCACTGGGGAAAGACAGCAGAGTAGCCTATGCTCCAGGTTAGGCAGTTGGTCCCTGTTCGAAGGAGAATCACGGGAAGACCCTGAACTTATGGGCTAGGGAGTGATCCTCCCTCTTTCCCTTGGGTCCTCGGGATGCGACCGTTGCTTGCACACCAAACGAGTGCTACGCCTCCTTTCCACGCCCTCCATCTGTCGTGGGTCCCTGCATCGGCATCGAGCGTCCAGCAAGCCCCCCTCCAGCACTCTCTCACTGCCAGGGTCACTATCTATCCCAGGAATGCTGGCAGGAGGAATCTCTGCCAGCTGCTGTGCCTGTGAGAGATGAACGAGCTCCTCTCCCATGGATTGCTGTTCCTCCTCAGAATCAGAACTGCTCTGGGGTTCTATCGGCTCAGTTTCCACCCTGGCACCTATCACGGCAAACAGCAGGGGTGCAAATGGCGTAGCAGCAGCCATTTGCATCCCTGCTCTTTGCCGTGATAGGCTATGTAAATACTTACGTAGCCTATCATGGCTGACTGCAAGGATGCAAATGGCAGCTGCTACGATGGCTGCCATTTGCGGCCGCAGCAGCCTGACCGCAGCTGGAACTCCGGCTGCGGACAGCCCTGGCCGGCGGCTCTGTGGAGCCGCAGCAAAGAGGAGCCGGCTGAGAAGGATTCCGGGGGGAGGGACGGAGTGCCTCCCCCCCACCGTGGATTGCCTGGCACGGAGCCAAGTAAGACTTTCATACATCCCTACCCAAACATCTTTTTAAAGGGTGAACATTCTTTCAGTTCCAGTGGCTGCATAGAACATTTCTGTTCCCACAACAGCACTATATTTGACCTGAAAATAGAAATAGGTGAAAATTCTGTGCAACCCTAGCGATCATCCCAGGAATGGGGAACCGTGCTTACATACATACTGTGGGGCTTTTCACACAACATACTAACTCACATGAGTGTGGGTCGTTTTGAACTGTGGTTTGCTCGTTGAGCTGTGGGCTACTGTGTCATCCAGACACAGCCAGGGTGGATTGTTAACCATGCAGCATGACTGATTGTCTCGAACAAGCCACCTTGAGAACCCATGGTTTGGGTTGTTCGGGGTGGTTAACAAGCCATAGTGCATGGTCAACAAGTCACCCTGGCTGCATTCAGACAACACGAACCCATCCTGTGGGAAACATACTGCGTTCAGACAACATGCTAACTGACGGTTCAACAAACAACTCACAGTTCAAAACAACCCACTCTTAACCACTGAGTGTGGGTTAGCATCTTGTGCGAACAGCCCCAGTGAGGAGAAACATCCACTTGAGCTCTTTGTTCTTGATAAGTAGAATGTTAAATTACCTTAGTGCAATTCCCACCTTTGCCAAAATGCAGCTTGAAGTACTGACATAGCTGGGAGGTGACAGTCATTAAGGTCTGGTATTAGAATTTGGAACAAAAAGATGACACCCTAACAGCAGTATATTAATTTAATTAAGTGCTTCTCAATAGTAAAATAAGTTGCATTAAAACAAAAGAGGAAGGAATTGGGACATTGTAATAGCCTGGCTAAACATTCTTTTGAGTGGAGACTACATTTTCTGATGAAGAATAGCCAACTTGTTTGCAATGGATCAAAAACCCTCTAATGTAAAGAAAAAAATCTTGCTCATTTACATTTATTCACATTCTCTCAGCGAAGAGTGTTGTGACATCTTAAAGACTATGGGTTGCATCCAGTTGTGCCCGTCCCACAGTGTAATGGAATTCACTTGCTAGTGGATATTTTCCCCCTCCCCCATGAAGCCGCATATCACCAAATCTGCTCTGGAGGGTTGGGGGACCCTCTGGATAAGATTTTTTGGGAGGAGTACAGGGTCTACAAGGGGAAGAAGGGGAACTGAGGGAGCAATCCTATGGCCGTTAGTCAGCAGCTAGATGGCCATAGGATATGTGGTTCCTGGAGAACCAACCTTCCCCCCCTTCCATGCTGCCTTCCAGGCAGTGCAGAATGGCCCTGTGCTCCATGCTTGGAAGAGGAGAGTGGAGCGGCCAAAACAGGGCATTCCAGGGGGCGTTCTGGGGCAGGGAGGGTGGAAATGCTGATACGACACAACTTATGTGTAGTCTGGCCATTTTCCCAAGGCTAGACAGCCAAAATCGTCTGTCTAACCGCAAATGCAGGGCAGGAGAAGTGTGGAGGGAACAATGCCCTCTGTGCTTCCCCTGCCCTGCATTGAATAGGTGGTCACCTCCGAGTTTGGAGGCGGCTGCCTATCCCCATAGGATTGTGCCCTGAAAGTCCCACTGAACATAAGAAAACCCATGCTGGATCAGACCCAGTGTCCATCTAGTCCAGCATTCTTTTCACACAGTGACCAAACAGCTGTTGATCAGGAACCCACAAGCAGGACATGAGTGCAACAGCACCCTCCTGCCCATGTTCCCCAACAACTGGTGTACATAGGCTTACTATGTACTGGAGGTAGCACATAGCCATCAGGACTAGTAGCCATTGATAACCTTCTCCTCCAGTAATTTATCTTCTCCCCTCTTAACGCCATCCAAATTGGTGGCCATCACTACATCTTGAGGTAGTGGATTCCATAGTTTAACTATGCGCTATGTAAAGAAGTACTTCCTTTTATCTTTCCTGAATCTCCCACCAGTCAATCAGTTTCATGGGATGACCCTAGGTTCTGGTATTATGAGAGAGGGGAAAAATGTCTCCCTATCCATTTTCTCCACACCATGCATAATTCTGTTTCCTTAATCATGAGGAATTCTGTTTGCGCAATGTTGGATGTAGTCCTAACAAAATTATTCTGGCATACGTTTTCATAGGCTAGAGGCCGCTTCATGATATATTTTTGACAAACTGGGCCATGGCACACAAAAGATTATGCCATAATAAAGACAGTTCACTGTTTTTGCTGTTACAGATTAACACAACCATATCTCTGGAATTTTTCAAATGTAGAAAAATCTCCCATAATAACTATATCATCTCCATTTCAAAAACACATAGATGATTTCAAAGTTGCTGATATAAGTTCCTGAAGAATGACTTATGAAACATATTGTCAAAAATGAAGTTCTGAAGCTGCCCTTGGTATGCCATTGCATTATTCAAAACTGTGTCTGTAATTAGACTTTGTAATTCAGATGAGAAAAAGATGAAATCAGGCTGGGGATTTTTATTTTTTAACTGAGAGTAGTTCTGGCTTTGGATGAAGGTTAAGTACAATTGTTTATTTATTTTCCCATTTGATTCCTAATTACTTCAGTTTGATCACAGAACAGATTAGCAGGCAGAAATGACTGGAAACCTCAAGAGCTCAATACTGACTAGGGTTATGTTTCAAAGCTTTCTTATCTGAGCATTTTAGAAACACATAAGAACAAAATGGCTCAGCACAGGCAAAAGAGTACATTCTAAGGAATACTTTCATACAGAGGTGCACAAAATCACCAGCATAGTGAATCATACTAATGAAGTGCTGCAGGTTAACTGGCATCATTTGGCTACAAATAAAACATGCATATCTTTTGCAGTAAGACAGCAGATATCAAGCCACATCTCAAGCACCAGTTGCATTTATTCTATGACACAGGACATGATCCAGCCAAAGTTGACCACTTTTATGTCATTCAGTGCTTGAATCCCCCCATTGAACTCATTCGGACGTAGAAGTTGTTAGCTATGGCCGGATTGTGCTTATTATTTCAGGATTACTGTCAAACACCTTCAAACAGCCCATCAACAAGATGCTAAAGTGAGTTTAAGAATAATGCTGGTTTCTTAAATGCCTCCTTTTAAAATTTGCTTTTCATTTTGGAGTTCATACATATTACTGTTATTTTGTATCTAATTTTCACAGCCATGAAGGCTAAAGCCTACTGTAAAAGAGAAGCAAATAAAAGTCTCAAATTTCTAACAAAGCTCTATGGGCCACATAAACATGCCTCAGGACTGCCACATACATCCACCAGCCTAATAAATTATCCACTTCAGTTTCAGTGAATGAATTATGAAAGTAGGGCTTTCCCCAGGGTTCTTTTCTTTCTAAGGTGCATAAATGCTTCTCACAGTACTTGCGTGGGGCAAGAAGCTGTTATATTACTTACCCCTATCTGTGTCATAAAGGAAGACGAAGCGGTTCCATTTATAATGGCCCAACAAACTTAGCAGTGCTCCTTGTAAGGAAGGCCTCAGTTGCAGCACAAATTGACTCTCGCCCTCGGTGGGGAAACTTGGTGTGATGAGGGAGATGTGCAAGGCGCTGCAGAATGAGGTCAAGGTATGTACTGATCTTTTATCGTACAGTCCAAAAATGGCAAAAACTCCTCTTGAGTACTGGGAGCAGACTGAAAGAAAACATGGGGAAATATATGATTAAAACAATACGGCAACAAACACTTCTTGTTATTATGATATCAAGATCAACATCAACTATGGATTAGGAAGGGTCAGGGCATACCAGTTTCTCTGGTTAACAAGATGAGGGGGCCAGTCTCAAAGTGCTTTTAACTTCTCCAGTACAGTAAATCTAGTAGCCACTGATACTTTCACAAAATGCTGGTAAAAATACATGAGTCAAATCCTCATCCTTCGAGGAAAGGAGCCATAGGTCAGTATTAAAGCTACAAGCTTTTGCTTTCCATCCAAAAGATCCCATTTTCAGTCTCTGGCACCAGCAGGAGTAGGAAAATCTCCTATCTGAAAAGCTCTGTAGAGCTGCTGCAAGTCAAGGTAGACCAATGTAGACAACTCCCATCAGCCCTAGTCAACATAGTTAATGGGGAGGGGTGATGGGAGCTGTAGGCCAAAACATCTGATGTTTTGGTCTACACATCTACACCCCTGCTGTAGACACTACGAAGCTAGAGGGACCAATGGTCTGACGCTATAACACAGCTGCCTTGTTCATATGGATACAATTGAGCGTTTCTCAGCCCAGTCCTATGCAGGTTTACTCAGAATTAAGCCCCGGAACTTGCTCCCAAGAATGTGTGTATGATTGCAGCCTCAGTAACCTGTTCATTGGACTACTTATCTATGTAAATTCAGAATATAGAAAACTTGCTTTGTTTGCATTGCCTTATTTAAACAACTCTTCCGAATCGGTTTCATTTTTTAATATATATATATATATATATATACTCAGTTTGTGCTTGTGGGATATTGTGCTTCGGCAGCTTGTGGACTATTTAATACTCCATTAAAATCTTTTAAAGAATATACTCAGTTCTGCGTGATAGCGTGAAGGTTTGAAGCCTACAGAGGCAAGGAAAAGAAAAAGGCCATGGCTAAAGGCCTGAAGTTTTTTGTTGGGAGGGGGTATCCTTGAGAGGAGTAGTTTCATTTCCTGGTTAAGTTTCAGTTTCATTTCCCCAGTTAAGTTTCATTTCTTCAGGTTGGAAACAGTACTTTCAGTTTCGAGGGAGGAGGGTATATAAAGAGAGTGAGAGCCAGTAAGAGTAGAGTTGGGGAGACCAGAGCCTGAAGAGGGAGCTGGAAGAAGCACCCTGGAGAAGTCTAAGTACATCTAGGGTAAAGGAACTCGCGTTTTGCAACTTTTATTTTCTCTTGATGTCTTTTATATCACTCAGCTTTATTGTGTAAATACCGTTAGTTGTGATTTGCTTGCTTTAATCTACCAGTAAACTGTTGTGGTTAAACCTTGTGTCTAGAATGTCAATCACCCCATGTCTACAGCCTAAACACCACCTTACTGGAAAGGGGAAGGTAAAAGAAAGAAGGTGGGACTCTTAAGGAGGCAAGAGATCCTTAAGGAGTTGCTCAGGCAGCCCAGGTCTTAAGGGGAACCGTGACAGATAGTAAATTAATTTGTTTTAGTAATACTCATTCACCAGCAAACTGACCAATGCCCTTAAGAAATTCCTCCAGGTCTTCAACAACTTGTACTCCACCATGAATTAGTCATTGCAGGCAGAACTGCCCAAGACATTCTGCTGTCTTAGGCAAAGGACAAGATGGTGCATCTACCTATACCATGTACAAAGACCAGCCTAGTAGTTGAATCTTCTATCTATTCCAAGTACACAAAACATACTAACCGCTGAATCTTACTTCAACACTGGTGACAGGACAACATCCTCCACTGTACATGGGGGCATCAGGCTAGCTTAGGGGTTGGGCAGGCCACATGGCACACATAGTTCTGTCCTCCAGCACTTCACACCATTCCCTGCTCTTCAGCTACCTCACTCTGCCCTGACTGCACAGCTGGCCCTGACTGCAGGAAGTAAATTTTCTGAACACCCTAGTACAACTCCATTATGTTATTAGAAAAAGAAGAAAAACTAAGAAGAAATCCGTAATTAAAGACTCAACCCTTGCTTTGCAGGAACAGAAATGGACATGGGACAATTAACAGAGATGCTATTCAAGGGAGAAATACTCACTAATTCCCCAGCCAGGATCAATAGAAAGAAATAAACATTGGTGAACTTGCAAGCAGTAAACATTTGTTTACGTTGTCAGGGACTTTTATTGAATGGAATTTACTTATGAGAAGACATTATAGAAGGATCTCGGCCACAAAGGAAGGCATTGTTAGGTAATATAACTCTATATCACATGCTATGTGGAATATCTATTTTAATTCTGCTTCCAGTTTATTGAGGAAAAATTATACCTCAGCAGTACCAAATAATGCCTAGGCATTCAGCAGTACCACCCCTATGTGTTTGTAAAGGTTTATACTACATTGTTCATCAAGAGACTACCACAGAGGTAAATAATCTGTTCATAATGGAGAGAGCTGTCTAGATTTGTGAGACCAGGCTATAAAGCTGACTAGCATTAAAGTAGAGCTGTTTAGCTCTAACCAGCTGTTTAAATGATAAAACATACATAATGCCTACCATCTGTTAGAGTTCTGAGTCACTAGCAAGAAATATATGAAGCATGGTTAAAATAGATGTAGCCAGATGTGAGAAGAAGAAATAAATAAGTTACCATGAAAAATAACAATAATATAGAACTTTGTTTCCTGTGTTTCAAGAACACTCACTTTCTACAGTCCTTTAAGTTCAGGCTCAACAGCACACATGGGATGTCTTAGCACAGATGCAAAGTTAAGAACGCTTAGTCTTTTCAGGAACCTAGTGCCCTGCTAGGTACCTCATAAAATGTAATAGATGGATTCCCTGTTTCTTTTCACCAAATGTTTTAAGTCAGTAATCCAAAATGGGTTGAATCTACACATTGCAGTTATACCGTCATCATACCGTTATCATAACTATTGGCACACATGACACCAATGGGCACCAATAGTTCTGAAAACAGTATGATAACAGTATAACTGCTGTGTGTAGATTTCAGCCCTAAAACTATGGCAATACCACTCAAATCACTCTAACTTCCAAAATTTGAGACAGTGACCCAGTTCACATGAACCCTCAAATAAACCATGGTCTGTTGTTGGGTTATTTGAGGGTTGTTTCCCCCACAAATAAGTCATGCTGTAGCAGAAATCAGAGTCAGAGAGACCACGGAGTGCGGGAAAATGGGTATTCCTTTATTAACGTGCGGGCTTAAGGCTGGAATCTCTTCCAAAGAGCCAAAAGCCCCAAAGCATTGCCACACATTACTTTTATAGAGTTGATGACACACTGGCGACCCTCTCCCCCACCCCTTCTCTTGTGGCTATACAGTTAGCACAGTTGTTTACAGTGCAGGAAATGGGTTATAGGGCATTCTATGTAAAGAACTGAGATACAGTTGCTGCAATAAGCAAAGAAACAGAACCCATGACTATGTTATGCAATCCCTCCTTGCTGACAGGAGAAGTTTAATTCTGCTGTTCCCGCTACCAAACTATGCTAGCTCAGCAAGAACATGAGGCCACTTAGTCTGACCCCTTGATATGGCTGCTACAACGCCACCCAGGTTTGGATGACATGACAAGCTGTGCCAAGGAGGGTAATTAGGCAAATAGTACCTGGTGCACACCACAGCTTAAATAAGTCACCATGACTTGTTTAAGTATTGGTCATCATGTGAACCAGGACAAGTTCATTTAAATACACGCTCTGAGAAACAATGGCAAATTCTTGCTTAGTATGACTAGATCATATGGTAATTTAGGAGGCTTTTGTTTACATGAGTGCCAACAAAAGAGGATATTGCAAATCAAGAAGCATTGTTGAAATATATTTTAATTAAATGTTAGGTTTGCTTTCTATGAATAATTCTTGAGAATTATGTCTACAAGACTGTTTCAACCCAGGATAAATTCTTGAGATAAGAGCTGAAGCTTACAACACATTTTATGTAAACTGAATGGAAAATGAAAATTAAATTTGCTGTAATTTATCATTAGAGATGTGTATATTTTTCTGTAACAATAAATTTGAATGTCATAATGGCACAATTTGCAAATCACCTTATTGCTACTGATATTATACAACAAGAATTTTAAAGATCTTTACTGGCAGTATGAAAGAATGGGGAAAAGCAGAGCTCTGAAGAATCTGACAGTTGGGAAGTCTTGATAATAGTGCAATCTCCATCATCCTCTACCTGAATTAACACTCCTCTTAATTGTAAGAAATGATGGTATATTTACAAAGACTTATCTTAATGTTTTTCCTCCAAACTTCCTAAATTCAAACAATGCTGAATATAAATCTGTTTAGCAACTTTTCTATAAACACAATTGGAAGGAAAGGATTGATAGCAACTGCTGGAAACCTAAAGACAATTTCCCAATGAATAAAGTGTTTCACTAATTGATTTTTATAACCATAAGAAAACTAAGAAATTAAACATGTGAATGGATAAAGACAAGTGGTAGAATACATGGGATACTTCCTTTATAGCGAGAGAAGAAACCACATGACCATTTTGAGATGTGTGGGTAGTAACTGTGAGCAGAGGCTGGGTATGCTGCCTTTCCATTGCAGCATGGCTAACTCAGAGCGGCTGTTGACCCCAGCACATGATGGCGCTAGAGCTCACAGGATGACTTAAGAGACAGGCAAGAGCTGGGGCCGGAACCAGGGGAGGTGGAGCCTTGGGAGAACACCAGGCTTAAAAGCAAGTCGGGACAGCTGAGCACTGTGGATGGAGCAGGAAAGCACCAGAGCTGGAGAAGCAGTAGCAGAAGCAGAGACAAGAACCCTGGAGAAGAGCTTGGGGAGCAGAGACTAGAGAAACCAGCAAACGGGGGCAAACACCCCAGAATCAGAACCTAGGGGCCAAACCACACGTTACACTAATCACATAAGCCTCAGCTAAGTGATTAGTTATAATCAGTTATAACAATGTGTAGTGGTCAAATTTGCACCCTTGGTTAGAAATATATGAAGAAGCATCAGTGGGAAACTTGATTTAAATCAGGGAGTTAAATTAACTTTTTTTCATGCTGATTCAAATCACTGATTAAGGGCGCAATCCTGCGGCTGCTAGTCAGTGGCTAGATGGCCACAGGATACGTTGGTTCCCTGAGAACTGATCTGCCCCCCTCCAGTGCTGCCTCGTAGGCAGTCCAGATGGCCCTGCGCTCAGAAGAGGAGCACAGAGGTAAAAACGGGGCGTTCCTGGGGGCGTTCTAGGGCAGGGAAGGCGGAAATGCTGGTACGACACATACGTGTCGTCCAGCTGCTTCCCTGGCTCTGCCTTCCCGTGGCTAGACAGCCGAAATCGGCTGTTTAGCTGCAAATGCAGGGCAGCTGAAGCGTGGAGGACAATCGAGTTCGGAGGAGGCTGCCCAACCCAGTAGGATTGCTCCTCTATTTTGCCTTAATTTAAAATAAAACAACCACCACTGCCTGCATCCAACCCCTCAACTTCAGCTCTATAGGAAAGTCAGACTTCTTGTGACAGCATTTCAACTGTCGGTATCCGTACTTTACAATTACAGGAAGCCAGAGACAAACAGCCTTCCTTACAAAAATAAAGTCTCCGCCAACCCTCCTTCTATAATTACTTAGTTTTAACCAGAAGATGCTTTGAAGTTGGAAAAGATGCCACCGTATCCATAGTCTCCCATACTGCCAGCAGGAACATGTTCCTGCTGATAAATTAGGAATAAAATAGCAGTATTTCTGTATGCTGTCAGTTTCTCACAAATAAATATAATAAACCCTTACAAAATAGTGCTACATTTTGTTTTTAATGAAATAGGAGGGGCGTGTGGAGATAAACCTCCTCTTTTTTTTCTTTTAAGTAGTAATACTTTGGTGTTTCTTTTTATCTTGGAAAGGAAGAAAATAGACTCATTTATAAAACTAGCATTTCTTTCCTCTCAAGGAAGCACTTCTAATTTAAATTGGGATGGTTGTTGTAAACGGAGTGACTTGTTCTACTAAAAATATCTTTTTAAACATAGTAAGTAACTCCAAAGAGAGCATAAGTGTGCTGTCCCCCTCCAGCCACTTCAAACAAAGGCACAATCAATTTTCAGGAGGGGGGGAAATAAACATTGCAGCATTTCCTCTATATAGCTATTAGTATTAGTAGCAAAGCATCTATTAAATGAAATTCAGTCAAAGATGGTGGGAAACAGCTTCAGTTGTAGAATGGCCCATAGTCAGAAAGGGAAAGGAAACAAAGACAAAAATGTTGTATAATGTTATACATATTTCATAGCAGTTGTGCAAGGTGCAACTAGGGAGTGCAATCCACCCACTTCATTTGTTTATGCCACATATTGAAAACCTGTGGCCAGCAGGCTTCATGCAGCCCTCAGAGACCTTCTATATGGCCTGCCACAAGTGCCCAAGCTGCCACTGTCCTCAGCACCAAATCTCCCCACCCCACCATGCTGCTTCTGCAATGTGACTAGGGAAGCAGCAAGGAGTGCTTTAAGATCAGAGATGCCCTTCTCATTTGCCCATCCGTGAGAGCAGTTAGGTGGGTGACCACATGGGAGAGGGCCTTCTTTACAGTGGCCCCACACCTTTGGAACAAGTTGCCATTGGAGGTCCACCATGCTCCATCATTGCAGGCTTTTAAGAAGGCCTTGAAAACATATTATTTTACCCTGGACTTCTCTTGATATGATTGCTGTTCTTGCCGTTGTTGTTGCTGCTGCTTTTATTGTTGTTTTTTCTGCTATTTTATTGTGTTTATGTATTTATTGCTTTTAATATTTTAACTGTTTTATGTATATTTATTTATTTATTTATTTATTTATTCATTCATTCATTCATTCATTCCATTTCTATACCGTCCAATAGCCGAAGCTCTCTTTTTATTGCTACTACTTATTACTACTTATTTTATTGCTGTAAGCTGCCTTGGGAGGGCTTCTGCCCCAAAAGGTGGCCAAGAAATAGTTTGAATAAAATAAATACAGAGAAATACAGGAGAATGAGCTTGGTAGCCCCATCAAGAGCATCTGGATCAAAATAAATGGAGCAAAGAATAAAAGGAACCTGGTGGTCGGAGTCTACTACTGGCCACCCAACCAAAGAGAAGACGAGGATGAAACTTTTGAAAAGCAAATAGCCAATGTTTTAAGGAAGCATGACAGAGTAGTAATGGGGGACTTCAATTTCCCCGATATTTGTTGGGAGACAAATTCTGCAAAACATGGCCCCTCCAGGAAATTCCTGACTTGTGTGGCGGATAACTTCCTCCTACAGAAAGTAGAGCAAGGAACTAGAGGATTGGCTATCCTTGACTTGATCCTAACCAACAGAGATGACTTAGTGGATCAAGTAGCAGTTACAGGAACTCTGGGGGAAAGTGACCATGTTGCACTTATGTTCTTGGTTCTAAGGGAAGCAAAAGCCGAATACAGTCAAACGCGTACCCTGGATTTTAGGAAAGCTGATTTTAATAAACTCAGAACAATGATCAGTAAGGTCACATGGCAAGCGATGCTAACGAGAAAAGGAGTCCAAGGTGGGTGGGAGCTTTTAAAAAAGGAAATTCTCAAGGCACAATCACAAACAATTCCAACCAGAAGAAAAGGTGGAAGACAACAGAAGAAGCCAATGTGGCTTCACAAAAAGCTTAGGGATGACCTGAAAACAAAAAAGGACACATATAGGAAGTGGAAAGAAGGCCAAGTAACAAAGGAAGAGTACAGGCAGGTAGCACAGAATTGCAGGGATGGCGTCAGGAAGGATAAAGCTGAGAATGAGCTGAGGTTAGCGAGGGATGCTAAAAGCAACAAAAAGGCTTTCTTCAGCTACGTGCATAGTAAAAGGCAGAGGAAAGAAATGGTTGTTCAGCTATTAAATAAGGATGGCAAAACGATAACAGATGACAAAGAAAAAGCAGAGATGCTCAATTCCTACTTTGGCTCAGTCTTCTCCCAAAAGAGGGTCTATGACCCCCCTGGCAAAGGAGAAGTACAGGCTGAAGGGGCAGGATTGCAGCTTGAGATCGACAGGCATATGGTCAAGGAACACCTCATTACTTTGAATGAGTTCAAATCTCCAGGGCCAGATGAACTGCATCCTAGAGTAATAAAGGAACTGGCAGAAGAACTCTCAGAACTTCTGTCTATTCTCTTTGAGAAATCATGGAGGACGGGGGAAGTGCCAGATGACTGGAGGAGGGCTAATGTTGTCCCTCTCTTCAAAAAGGGTAAAAAGGAGGAACCTGGGAACTACAGACCAGTCAGTCTGACATCAATCCCTGGGAAAATTCTGGAGCAGATGATAAAGCAATCCATCTGGAAGCACCTTGAAAACAATGCCGTGATTACTCGAAGCCAACATGGATTTGTCAAAAACAAGTCATGCCAGACAGCTCTGATCTCATTTTTTGATCAAGTAACCTCCCTTGTAGACCATGGGAATGCTGTAGACATCATATACCTTGACTTCAGCAAAGCTTTCGACAAAGTGACCCATGATATCCTGATGAGCAAATTAGCTCAAAGTGGGCTAGATGAAACAACGATCCGGTGGATCCACAGTTGTCTACAGAATCGGACTCCAAGAGTGCTTATCAATGGGACCTTCTCAAACTGGGGAGAAGTAACGAGTGGGGTACGGCAGGGCTCTGTCCTGGGCCCAGTGCTCTTCAACATTTTTATTAATGACTTGGAGGAGGAGGTGCAGGGAGTGCTGATCAAATTTGCAGATGACACCAAATTGGGAGGGGTAGCTAATACTTTGGAAGACAGAAACAAAATTCAAAGTGATCTGGATAGACTGGAGCGCTGGGCAGAAAACAACAGAATGACATTGAATAGGGATAAATGCCAAGTTCTGCACCTAGGAAAAAGAAACCAAATGCACACTTACAAGATGGGGGATACGTGGTTCAACAACACTACAAGCGAGAAAGGTCTTGGAATTGTTGTTGATCACAAGCCGAATATGAACCAACAATGTGATGTGGCTGCAAAAAAGGCCAATGCTCTTTTGGGCTGCATTAATAGAAGCATAGCTTCCAAATCCTGGGAAGTACCAGTTCCCCTCTACTCAGCACTGGTTAGGCCTCATCTGGAGTACTGTGTCCAGTTCTGGGCACCACAATTTAAGAAGGATGAAGACAAGCTGTAGAGGGTTCACAGGAGGGCAACAAAGATGATCAGAGGACTGGAAACAAAGCCCTATGAGGAGAGACTGAAAGAAATGGGCATGTTTAGCCTTGAGAAGAAAAGACTGAGAGGAGATATGATAGCACTCTTCAAGTACTTGAAAGGTTGTCACTAGGGACGTACAAAAGGGACTTACCTGGTCCCGCAGCTTGCTTCGTGGGGTTGGGGAGGCGCTTCGGTTCTCCCCCCGAAGTTCAGGCCGGGGAGGGAGGTGCCCCGCCTCGCCGAAATTCAGGCTGTGGGGGGAGGCGCCCCGCCTTGCCTGGCCGAAATTCAGGCCGGGGAGAAGCGCCCCGTCTCCCTGGCCACGAAATACAAAAGTAAAAAACAAAAAACAAAAAAACACACCCGTGATAGGCTACGTAACGATTAACGTAGCCTATCATGGCTAGATTTCCAAAGTCAGCCGTGATAGGCTACGTTAATCGTTACGTAGCCTATCACGGGTGACTTTGGGAAAAAAAAAAGTGTGTATGCAAATGGCGGCGCCCATGAGCGCCGCCATTTGCGTTCCTTATTTGGGCCTGGTAGTCTATGTAAAGATTTACGTAGTCTACGGCGAAAATAAGGGCAACGCTATTTGTGTTGCCCTTATTTTCGCTGTAGTCTACGTAAATCTTTACGTAAACTACCGGGACCAAATAAGGAACGCAAATGGCGGTGCCCATGGGCGCCGCCATTTGCGTACACGCTTTTTTCCCCCCCCCAAAGTCACCCGTGATAGGCTACGTAACGATTAACGTAGCCTATCACGGCTGACTTTGGAAATCTAGCCGTGATAGGCTACGTTAATCGTTACGTAGCCTATCACGGGTGTGTTTTTTTGTTTTTTGTTTTTTACTTTTGTATTTCGCGGCCAGGGAGACGGGTAGTTTTTTACTTTTGTATTTCGCGGCCGGGGAGACGCTTTTTTTTTTCTTTCAAAAGTCACCCGTGATAGGCTACGTAACGATTAACGTAGCCTATCACGGCTGACTTTGGAAATCTAGCCGTGACAGGCTACGTTAATCGCTACATAGCCTATCATGGGTGTTTGCTTTTTTACTTTATTTTGTAATGGCGATGGCGGCAGCCGGTCGGAAGACCGGCCACCGCCCCCACCCCTGACGAAATGCCGCCAAACTCCCGCCGGGACCCGCCGCTGAGAGGGACATTCGAGGGAGGTAAGTCCCATCCCGGGGGGGTGGCAGGGGGGTGGCGGAGAATTTCACCAACAATTTCGGGGGGCCGAATGCGTTGGCATTCAGCCTCCCTGAGATTCGTGGAGAAATTCTCCGCCATCCCTAGTTGTCACAGAGAAGAAGGCCAGCATCTCTTCTTGATCATCCCAGAGTGCAGGACACGGTATAATGGGCTCAAGTGACAGGAAGCCAGATTCCGGCTTAACATCAGGAAAAACCTCCTGACTTTTAGAGCAATACGACAATGGAACCAATTACCTAGGGAGGTGGTGGGCTCTCCCACACTGGAGGCCTACAAGGCCATTGGACTCAATGGCCTTGTAGGCCCCTTCCAACCCTACTATTCTGCGATTCTAGAGCCAACTCAGCGTGCCGTCTTGACCAGCACAAATCACAGTATGTCAGCCCACGAAACAGCTGTTTGGTGACCTATCAGGAACATAAATTAAATGGGGAAGTGGTGTACAGGAATGTCTCTCCTCACATGCCATATTCCCCAGCACATCTGAGCTTCCAACAGCCTGCTAAACATCTGTTTGTCACAGTACTGGGAGCATCATTTAGATGGGAAAGAAGAGTAATCCCTACATACTGCCTTTTCCATTTGAACTGCACACTTCCCTACTCGTTTGATTTGTGGAAAAGAGCGGGGGGGGGAACAGACTGTGAAGTGCTCTTAGCTCACAAGTTAAGTTTAAACCTCCCCATCACTGCAAGCCAAGATGGGAAGAAGCATGTCTGTCTGTCTGTCAATCTCTCTGTGTGTGTCTATGAGGGGGGAAACGCTTTGCATGTATGGGTTCACCTGTACGCATGTGCATGAGTGCATGCAGGTGTGGCCTCCAACCTACCACCCTTTGCCACGTGCAGCCCTCAAGGGCAGAAAGCGTGCCCATTCCTTGTTTATGCCCAGGTTCTGTACGAGTGTGGATTGAGTCTTCCCTTGCTTCTTAGTCACCACAGCTGCAAGGAAGTCATCAACAATGGCAGGTGAGGAGCACCCAATCTGCATGGGAGAGATGACACAGCAAGCTCTTGGGACTAATTTGTGCAGTGCAGACCTATGATGTGCCTGCATAGTGGGCTCTAACAGATATGATTCTACTAGGCTCACAACTGCCAGCAGACACCTCCCAAGCCCATCCCCACCAGGCAGTCCAGAAGGATACCTGACAGTACTGAGTGCCACTGAGAGGACCAGCAGAACCAACAGGGATGTAGATCCTCTACAAGGGTGACCAAAATGGTCTCAGTCCCAAACCTAGGCCTGAAGTTGGATTGAAATTAAGTCTAGATAAATCAGGTACTATCTTGCACAATCCCTCCTTGTGAGGTTCTTTCCTAAAGTTGAGTAAGAAAGAATGGTAAAAGGAGACACAACTCATTTCAGCTTCCTGTCCTGTTGCTTCTTTAGAAAATCTGAAGCTGCAATTTTTTTAAAGTGCTGCTCAGCAGTGTCAGAAAGCAAAGCACATTGTTATGATTTAGGGTCCTCAGGCTGCTTGACTCACAGCCACAGGAATCTCTCCTTATGCAAGGACACATATTCAGACAAGTGAATCCCTGTTGTAATGCAAAGTATTTTGGGGTGTATTGGCCTTGAATGGTCGATTAAGACCCAATAGCTTAAAGATCTGCTCCTGGTGAAAATGAAAACTGTTTGTTAATATGGATCAACAAGGATGCCTGAATTTTTTGGACTCTCCTTGGGGGCATGGTTATGATGAGCCCTTGCACATCAACATTTACCGCTATACCACTGGCCATGGGCCTAGTACCCACAGTTCTAGGTACTAGCTTACTGGCCTAAGTCCCAGGCTCAGCCCATAAGGTTTAAGCTGAACAGTCTCTAACTCTCAGGTGGTTTCCAGAAGGAAGAGGCTTTGATACAGTATGAAAACAGCCATCTCAAAGAATATAAAAGCAAAGCACAGTGTTATCATTTTGACAGAGTGAATAAGAATTTGCTGACAATAAAAGAGGCAATACAATCCTGACTTCAGTGGCTAGTGTGGTATGGACGATTTAGGACTACAGATAAAAGTGATATTCCCAAGGTCAGACTGAACACCTTGGTGCCTGAAGCAATTTTGTGCGGCCGCCGCCAGCCATTTATCTGAATCATTAAAATCTCACATTGGCCAGCTGTGTAAAGTAGATTAGGGGCAATTTACCTCTCAGCCCCACCTGCTGTTTTATAATCATACTCTCTACCACCTCCTTGTTTGCTTTGTGTTAAGCAGCGCTTAAGAACGTGTGCTTTGACCTGCAAAGTCCCTGGTTCAAATCTCAGTTCAGCTATAAACATACCTTAAGTAATTTCCACCAAAGAGGCATTGGTCTGTTGCATGAAAAATGTGTCTTGTGACACCTTAAAGACTAAAAAAATATATATTCTGGCATAAGCTTTTGTGGACACTGACTGACCGTGTCATTATTTATTTATTTATTACATTTCTGTGCCGCCTTTTTTCCTCCTTAAGGAACCTAAGACAGTGTACATAATCTTCCTCCTCCTCCATTTTATCTTCACAACAATAACCCTGTGAGGTGGGTTGGGCTGAGAGTCTGTGACTGGCCCGAAGTCACCCAGTGAGCTTCCATGGCCAAGTGGGGACTAGAACCAAGACCTCCTGACTCCCAGTCCAACACTCTCGCCACTACACCACATAGTTGGTTCTGATGAAGTGGACAGTGCTCATGGAAGCACTGAATAAATGCTTACGTCAGAATAAATTTGTTAGTCTTTAAGGCGCTGCAGAACATATTATTGTTTATACTTAAGCAAAACACTCTCGTCCAGCATCAGCCCCTCTTTTGAAAAATGGGGATAATGACACGGGCTGACCTTACAAGGTAAGATTTAAAGAGAAATAATGTATGTGAAGAGCTTTGAGCACTTAGGAAAAAGTGCAATATCCGATTGCTGTGAGCTTCCTTGGGCATGTGGAGAAGTAGGGTAAAACTGTATTAAATAAATATACATTCTAACTATTGTCATTATATCTTAGAACAATAGATGTAAAAGCGAACAGGCCCTGTGGACATGTAGTCTACTCTCTTCTCTTAAGACAGGAGCAAACAAGGTCCTATTGACCATTTTTCTTGCCACCAAAGATACTTCCTATAAAGTCTGCTTAATTCTGAAAGCAAAGAAAGAGAAATGTAGTAAAGAATAGTACTCAATATGTATTTAGTAATCTTTGTCCCCCCACCACCCCAAAGATTACTTTGCTTGCAATCCTATGAAAATAGTCGGCAGCCTCTGAACTCAGAGGCTGCCAAGTATCCACTGCAGGGTGGCTGGAGTGCCGAGGCAATCTTCTCTGCTCTCCAGCTGCCCTGCATTACGGCTAGATGGGTGATGATTTCACCTACATGTATTAAGGGAGCAATCCTATATCCCCTAATCAGCGTCTAGGGGGACAAAGGAGGGCTTGGTTTCTGGGCTCTGAGGTCAGAAACAGGGCTCTGACCTCAGAGCCCAGAAACCGTGCTCCCTGCCCCCCTCGGAGCCAGCATGATTCTGACTACAACACTGCACTCAGAAACGGAACACGGAGACAGAAAAAGGGGGCATTCCTGGGGATGGGAAAGGGAGGAGACTGCGATGGCCATACGATGTTTCCAATGCCCCCCCCCAGCCTCCCCCCTCCGTTTCTGACTGTAGTGTTGTAGTCAGAACCATGCTGGCTCTGAGGGAGAGGGGGCAGGGAGCGCGGTTTCTGGGCTCCAAGGTCAGAGCCCTGTTTCTGACCTCAGAACCCAGAAACCAAGCCCGCCTTTGTCCCTCTAGACACTGACTAGGAGACATGGGATTGCTCCTTTAATACATATTTTCTTATTCCTTATCTTACTCTGATATTTTGTACCATCATGATTTCCAAAATCAAGACAGTTTTTCAAGTGAGATGGATTTTAAAGAATAATTTTATTTTGGAAATACTTTGGAAGCCCTTTTGGATTTTCGCTACGTTCAAGTTTTAACTATTTCCACAGCTCTCAGTCTCCTCACTTTTGTTTTTTGTTTCTCCACCAAAGAAATATTATTGTTTTTAGTTATTTAAAGTATGACCTAGTTTTGACAATGATTTTCTTTTTACGCTATTTAATAGTCTTCCAAAAATATTTTTAACTTTTATGCTATTTATTTTTAGTTTCTTAAAAAAAAAATATCCCTGCTGGTCTAGTATCAGTAGATCTAACTATGATTCCAGCCATCTATAGATTCAGTTGTTCCAATACGCACTTTCAATTATTTTGTTCTAGCATTTTATTTCTTGTCTATATTCCCCAGGCGATGCTACAATCATAGCTGAGGAAATCTTAAGACCTGTAGACTCCACTTGCTGTGGGAGCATCATATCAAATGCATATCATGGGAATTGCAGCATGTGAAAGGTGAGAAGTCCAAGGCTTATGAACGCCTGTACTGTAATACTTTTTTTCTTGATGCTTTCAAAATTCTCCACTTTCAACTTACTACAGTTTTCCGGTTTTCTTTTTTCACTACAAAAGGCAAACCACCTCCCACTGTCTCCTGTATCCTACTAGCAGGTTGATTATAAGATTGCCTACAGCAACAAATGCTCAGGATGGCATGTACTCACTGACATTCTAAGCACAATGCCACTGAACATTAGACCAAGTGGATGTTCCAAAGTGAAGATAACAATTCATCATGTGCACAGCATTTGTAATTTGAAGTGGATTACTATTTATCCCATTTTACAGAAAGAGGCAGAACAAAGCTGAGGCAGAGATTACTTGCAGAAGGCCATTCCAGTGAATTAATGGTTTACAGTGTGATTTGAACCAAGAAAATCTGCAACCACTTCTCTATTTATTGGACCATACTTGCTTCTCAAGCATGTGAAATGTTACAATTAAAGGTTCCAGGCATACTTACAGGAATAGATAAATGAACTGAAGGGAAATAAAGAAATCACTCTTTTATAACTAACTATAAAATCCATTTCCAGAGGGGGTAGCCATGTTAGACTATTGCAGAAAAAACAACAGTCTTGCTTAAAGCTTAAAACTAATAAATTTATTCTTGCATAAGCTTTCATGGACACTGTCCACTTCATCAGATGCATAAAGTGTTAAACTTAATTTGGCAGATTTATACCTACATGCCAGGATGCGGTGAGATGTAAACTGTTGTCAGAGGGAATTGAAATGCAGAAAGTACAGACAGTGATAATTATCTTTACAGTTGCCATCCACAACACATTGTTGGGTGATAACATAGACATGATTGTAATGGTGTACAATTAACATATGGAGAGTAGTTTATTCAATCCCTTGATTAATTGTACTTCAGCAATTTCATGTCAGTATCTGTCTTTGAAATTCCCTTGTTCAAGGATGGCCACCTTCAAGGATCATTCACAAATGGCTGGTTCGCAAGACCACCACAGCTCATCATGGCTTATTTAAGCCACGGTGGCTTGTGGTGCATGTGGAGGCCATTTTGAATATTCAACCCCCTGCAGGGGTTGCCATGGTTTGTCATGTCATTGGAATCTGGGCAGCAGGGGTTGTTTAAAGGGTAAACCCAGTCAGAGCATCCTGCGAAGTTGAAACGTTTCCCTGCTGGTTTCTGAACACTTCCATTCCTTATATTAGATTTATGCCCATTTATTATTTGCATAGAGACAAATATGTAGGATGCATATCCTATTTGCCCTATGTAGGATGCAGTAGCAAGACTTCATATAGTCATGGGGAGAAGAAGGATAGAATAATTAAATGCAGGTGCTGGAAGGGCATAATATAGAGAATTTAGCATGCCAAGCAGTAAATAAAGTAAAAGTCCTGTGCTGCTGCACCCTCCCTCAATTCTTTACAATTTGAAAAGGATGGTCCACCACTCTTACTCGGTGTGCTATATCTCAATCATTTGGAAGCAAAAGCATCCTTTTGAGTACTTAAGAAGGGAAAATTAGCTTAGGAAGGATCACTTAGGTGTTCTGGGGAGGTAATATGGATATTTCACTCTACAGTTCTACTACTGCAGAATAACTGAGGCATATACTGTGCAACAGACAACAGGGAACATGCTTCTGAAAGGCCAAACATGAAACAAGGTAATGCAATGGCAAGATGAAAAATCTGGGCTGAAGGGTTGTTTCAAGCAGTTTCCAGATAATTAAGTTGTCTCTGTGTAGTCTGATAATTCCATTTCTAATTGTGGAACACCTGCAGACATGCAACAGGCAGGAGGGAAGACTGTCTTCTTGGCCATGTCTATGTATCAAGCCTTGGGAAAACTTTGTTTTGTAAGGCCAGTATAGAAATCCTTGAAATCAACCAACCAACCAACCAACCAGAGCTGAGCCAAAATTAAACTGTTCTGTAATCGCTTTTGCCAGTGCCAAGAAAAAGAAACCCTGTAATCCATTTACATTTCCTTCCTGTAATCCATTTACATTTTCCATACTTGCATTCAGTTTCAGATATCTCAGTTGACGTCAATGATGTCACCACATAGCCAAATCTGTCTGCACAGCGTTGTGGCATCCCCATTTTCTCCATATAACTAATCCAGGAAGAAGTAACCAATAATGAAAACAAATGAACAAACAATTGAGACGTGAAGACTCACAGCCTACCTTTTTCAGGGTGGAAAAAGTTTATCCTACTGAAATCAGTAGTTTTTACCAAAAATTGAAATGGGAAAATATTAAGCTCTAAAATAAAACCACTTTGAATTTGAAACCATTTCCAGGTCCACTTAACTCCCATAGCTCCCTCTTTTGTGGATTCTAGGAATTATTTGTTAGAGATTCTAGTCCTTTAACAGAACAACAATTCCCATTGTTACTTGGCAGAGACCCAGAAACTTAGGGCAAAATCCTATGCATATTTAGACATAAAAAGTCCTACACTTCCCAGCGTTCCCCAGTCAGCGTCAGCATCAATACCCTATCAGCCCAGAGTTTTATACTCTGGGGAGATTCAATGATAAAAAGGTAAATGTAAGTTCTGCATATATTTTTCTTTCTTTCTCCATCAGTCCCTTGTATGCAAAATAAAAAGGGGTGGGGGTTGATTAAATATGAGAGTAAACATCCTGGATGTAAATAATGAAGGAGCCTGCCATTTCTTTTAAATCTTAGATGTGCTTTAAACTATTTGTGCCATAAGGATTCCTTTTCAAAATTAAAAAAAAAAATTCTGCCTCAGGCGTTGCATAAAGCTAGTAGATTTTTGTGGCAGCATTTGCAGTGGGTGGAGGAAAAGGATCAGAAGTAGTTAGCATGGTTCACAGCTGCAATTGCTGGAGTAAAATTTATCAGAGGCTGCTAGCTCAGATTCAGAGCTGCAATTGCAGCTTTACTTTTACTACTGCTAGTTGGATCTAATGCTAATAATATTTAAATGGCCTGTTAGTTACAGTCATGGCCTCAAGCTACCTCTTATTTCAAACCTTGTTAATGATCATGTTATCTTTAAAATGTTTTATTATCTTAATTTACATATATTAATTTCTAATGTTCAAATACGCTCGTTAATAACACATGCATGCATCCATGCATGCATACACACACCCAACATACACACAGACACCCGCAATACATCAGGAGCAAGGCCAAAGAGCTGGTACGTCCCAGATCAAATCAATCAGGCAAAATGAGTAAGTGCAGCCATGCTGCTGTACATGCTGCTTCTCTCTGCAGTGATCTGCAGAATCAAACTGGCTGGCCTTAAAATAATGGATTAGTGTTGTTTGTAGGCACATGCAGGAAAAACACAAACATCTATCGCTGCAATTTTATACAGAGCTTTCCCATTTTGTTCACTAAGCAATAAAAAAGACAGACAGCCTTATAACCCAAGTTTATCTATGCTTATTCCAATGACCCAATGATTTTAATGGGACTCGCTTGCAAATTTAGGATTACAGCCATGCGACCAGATTCTGTGCATGTTTATTTGGAAGCAAGTCCTGCTGCATTCAATGGAAGATCAATTTTTTCATACACACATGAAAGGACTAGAGTTCATAAATACATAAAGAACAAATTGAAGAAGGCTTTTGGCATCTTTAATCCTTAATATTATGTATTTTTATGATAACCAGAATACAAACATGCAAAGTAGGGCATCTGCATGTTTAGAAGAGAGAATTTCAACAGCTATTCTATTCTTCACAAAATTTAATATAATTTGTTTATTTTTGACAAATATACACAATAGCAAAACACAATACAACAGCAGCAAAACAGATGCCCCATTAATCAATCCCTTCAACCCAAAACGTTCCCAAAGAGCTAGCCTTGCATGACAAGCTGAATCTGCTTAAATTCCCTCTTCGATACAGCCACAGTAACTTTAAGAGAAAATTTATTATTTATGTAAGGCATTTTATACTACATTTATCAGCAGAAAAAGGCTCCCATAGCAGCTTACAAAGATCAGCAATAAGGCAGTCCCTGCCCTCAGCCCTACAGTCTGAACAACACAAAAGGAAAGGGGCTGAACAAGAGGAGGAAAAAAGTAAACTCAGGCACTAGATCATAGTTACAAGTGACACCACCACCTCCAGAACAGATGGACATGCAGCTCAGAGTTCGAAAACAGGCCTCTCCAGGCCTCCAAGAAATAGTCTTGGGTCTGATCTACACCTTGTCTCATGTCATTATGGTCCCATCTTGAGCATTTATACTTCATAGGAGACACAATGACATTTGTTGTGGTATTTTGGATAATGTGGAATAAAAAGCAGGGAATAACACTACAAAAGCGGCATATCAAATGTGTAACATGCCTCAACAGTTATCAGTGCACTTCAATACTGCTATAAAGCCATAGTGTAGATCTAGCCTTGCATTCTTTTCCTTACAGGGCAGCTGGTTCTGACGGCCTCCATGAGGAAGGAGAAGAGCAGTAGCCAAGGCATTAACCAGTAGAGATGGTGAAGGTGGCAATTCAACATTGATATATTTAACTGTGATATTACCTGTTACTTTTGCTTTTCTTGCATTCATGCTAATAAATATTTTTATTAAACTACAAAGAAGATTAGAAATGCCGCCTTCCTTTGTGTCTGATCACTCCATCTCTCTCTTTCTTCTACTGATTGTGCCCTTGTACTGAACCCAAACAGCTATTAGCTGCACTGAGAAAACAAAAAACAGATAGGCACAGGCTGTCAGGGTGGAAACTGAGCCGATAGAACCCCAGAGCAGTTCTGATTCTGAGGAGGATCAGCAATCTGTGGGAGAGGAGCCAGCTCATCCCTCACAGGCACAGCAGCTGGCAGAGATTTCTCCTGCCGGCATTCCTGAGATAGATAGTGACCCTGGCAGTGAGAAAGTGTGGGAGGGGGGCTTGCTAGACACTTGACGCAGAGAGCGACGAGCAATGGAGGGCACGGAAAGTAGCGCACGTTTGGCGCACAAGCAACGGCCGCGTCCCATGGACCCAAGGGAAAGAGGGAGGAACTTTCCCTAGCCCATAACTTCAGGGTCTTCAAGTGATTCTCCTTCAAACGGGGACCAATTGCCTACCTGCATAGGCTACTCTGCTGTTCATTGCTTAGTCGCTGGTGATTAGCATCTGAAAGAGTCATTAAGTTGTAAAAGGATTAAAGCCTTGAAAAGAATCCTTTTGTCTGTGTCTTGAGTTGGCTATTGGAGTGTACTGAAAGAGGCCGCTAGGGCACTCCTGACACAGGCATTCCCAGCTTTTTTAAAATTAAAAAATACGTGGTATAAATACTTGGCCAGTTTGACAGTTCTAATATTGAAACACATTGTGAAGATTTCTTTTCAAGTCTGACATATTGCTAACATAAAACTATGAAATTAATGCCTGCACCTCAACAGCTCTTTAATTAGTGTTGTCACCTCTTTTCTCCAGAAGAAAAATACAGTGTCTCTCATTTGAATGTAAGGCTCTTTGAATAAAAGAGTACACTCTATAGATATAGATACGTTAATTAATTTAAATGCATCCAGCTTTAAAATTCCCTGTTGGCCAATACTGAAGCTGAGCAGAGAAAACCATCCAAGTGGCTAAAACAAACACAATTGGGCCACTTCAAAACTGGCTAAATGAAAATCTTATCTGACTGGCAATTAAATGATGCAGATCATTGTTACCAATTAACTCCTATCAAGCAACCTTTGCCCATGATCAACATATCCTGTATTCTGTCAACGCTTCCCAGCCAATCATGATTAAACTCCAAAAATGTGTACCTAAACCAGATGAATTGGGAAGCAAGCAACTCAATTGGGCACATTTTCTTCTTTATTCTAGTGTTATGCAGAACTATATTAACTGCCCTAAGCATAATGAATATGCTTTGTCTGTTGGTACTCTGGAACCTGGATGAAAGCATAATTAAAATACTAAGCATTTTTCCACAGTTAGACTAGAAGAGAAACAGTGAATAGAAAATGAGAGTTGCACCATCCATCCATCTACCTAAATGAAACTGTCTTATGCAGAATCAGTTTATTGGTTCATGTAGCTCACTGCTGTATGCATGCTTTCCCATTTTATCCTCAAAACAATGTGAGAAGTAGATATGTGGGTGCGGGGGGAGAGGAGGAAGGGAGAGAGAGATTTGGGCTTGTTCCAGCTCATGCATGTAGCCCTAAACCATGGTTTAATGTTAAATTCTCCATTTAAAAATAAAATGCACACAAAAATGTATATAACTATGGAAAGTGTGCCCAAAAGTATGTATGTGTGTGTGTATATATATAGTGACACATTACATTGGGGAAAATGCTTGCAGAAAATGCATATCAGGCAAAATACAAAAAATGTGTCTATTAGGAAACATGTGCATGGAAATGCACATGAATGTTCATGCAGACTTCTTTAAAAAATTGCAAACTGATGTGGTAACAAGAGAAAACAAACTTAAGGTTGGAAAAATGAGAAACCAAGGAACACTGAAATGGATGGATTTGTCTGTTCCTACATCCAAATTGGGCCAATATTACAGCCAGTAAACATCAGACAATGATGTACTAAATGTTAGCTTACCATGATGTGCAGGCAATTGTAATCCATTTGCTCATATAATCCTGACATGTGGCAAAAATAATCTTAGAGTTCAGATTCCTGTTCCCAATAGTGACTTGCCAGATGCCTCTGGGAAGCCCATAAGGGAGACAGTGTGGTGTAGTGGTTATAGAGTGTCGGACTAGGACATGAGAAACCCATGTTTGAAACCCCACCCAGCTATGAAGTTCACTGGGTGACCTTGGGCTACTCACCATCTCTCAGCCTAGCCAACTTGACAGAGCTGGTATGAGGATAAATGGGGGAGAGGAGAATCATGTATACCCTTTGAGCTCCTTAGATGAAATGTAACGAATAACAAATAAGCAGGGCAAGAAGGCAACAGTACTCCCCTGTTCTTTGTCTCCACCATCTCATATCTGGAGGTATACTGCTTCTAAATTTACAGGTTCCAATTAACCAACATGGCTAATAACCATTGACAGATTTGTCCTCTGTGAATTTGTCTGATCCAAATTATGGAAGTGATGATGCTTACATGTCTGAATGCTTACCTATAAAAACCCCCTCCATAGGATATATACAAAATAACTACCTAGGGAGAAGATTCACTTAGATCCTTTTCTCTTTGACATCCAGCTTTTTCTAAGCAGTGACATTTTTATATGGGGGAATATTGAGCAATGCAGTTTTCACATCTGAAGTGGCATAGTCTAAGAACATGAGAGACTGCCTTCTCCCATATAGATCTACCCGATCACTGCAATCATCATCAGAGGTCCTCCTGGTTGTACCAGAGCCACATTGTGCCACATCCTACAGATGACCATATGCTGACAACCAGAAAGAGGGCCTTTTCTGCGGTGGCACCCACTCTATGGAATATGCTCCCCTCAGAAATACATCATGTGCTGACTCTGTTGCAGTTTAGCTGCATGTTAAAATCTTTTGTATTTGCCCTGGCATTTGTTGATTTATGGCATCTGTCTTTATGACATTTAATTAGTGGTCTGCTGATTATACTGTGAAGGTGATTGTTTTAGTTATAATGTGTAATTTTATTATTGTACTGTATTATAATATTATTTAGTTATAATATTGTAATTTTATTATTGTATACAGCCTGGATATGTTGTACATGGCAGGCGGTATAGAAATATTTCAAAATAAATAAATAAAATAAGAAAGGCAGGTTGCTTACCTGTAACTGTGCTTCTTTGAGTGGTCTCTGTGCATCACACATATGGCAAGTAACAAACTAACTTACTGGAGGTAGGTTGGTGCCTCAATGTAAGATCGAAGACAGAACTGTGCAACCAAAGGTACAGTCTGTCCTCACTCGAACATCCAACTTGTAGTGTTGTACAAACGTGGATGGTTTAGCCCAGGTCATAGCCTTGCAAACATCAGGGAAAGTCACTTCTCTGTCGAATGCCATGGACGTGGCTACTCCTCTTGTTGAATATGTTCTCACCGGAGATGAAAGAATCCGACCAACAATCTCATATGCCAAGCAAATGGTTTGAACAACCCATGTTGTTAACCTCTGTGACAATACCAGGAGACCTCTCTGCCTTCTACTGTAGCAAAGGAACAATCTATTAGATTTATGGAACAGCTCAGTCTGCGACTTATAAAAAGCCAGTGGCTGCCTAACATCAAGTGAATGTAAAGAGATCTCCAATGGTGACACAGGGGCTTGGAAAAATGCTGGGAGAACTATATCCTGGTTCAAATGGAATTCTGACACTACCTTCAGAAGGAAAGTAATGTCTGGCCTCAAAATCACCTTGTCCCTGTGGAATACGAGGTATGGAGGGTCAATCCTTAAAGCGCAGAGCTCACTTAACCTCCTTGCCAATGGAACTCCAACAAGGAAAACCACCAATTCGATCTTGTGTCCTTTGTCTACGATAGTCAAAACCCAAGTGGGGAAAAAATGAGCTAACTGAGCTCCGAACAAAGGGTCCAACAAAGGAGGTTGAATACAATGGAATTGGAAGTCAAAGTCGCCTCTTTGAACCCTGGTCAGTCTTCCCTCAGTTCTGATGGAAACGACTGGGTGGATAAGGGTGCCTTTGTTGCGAAAAAGGCTGCTGGCATGGTGCACGGTCCGTGTACTGACGCGGAGGACAATAAGACCACCTACGTGGTTTGTACAATTTTTGTACCTGGCCTACTCCCATTTTCTTTGCAGTGGCCTTCTGGATATTGTCCATTCCTTCATCCATCCTGGCGTTAAACAATCCCATTCCATTGAAAGGCAAGTCCTCTATCTGTGACCTGGCCTCAGGAGCCAACCCAGCCAAGTGCAGCCAAGCATGTCTCCTGAGCACTACTGCTCCAGCCATGGCCTTCGCCCCACAATCTGTTTTGTGGCGAGCAGTATTTATCTGTTGCTTAGATAACTTTAGTGCTTCCGACTGGAAAACCCTCACCAATTCTCACTGATTGTCCGGCAAACAGTCACATAAAGATCCAACTTTCTCCCACAGGAAGAGCTGATATCGAGACATCATCGCTTGGTAATTAGACACACGGAGTCCCAAAGCCATTGATGAATAAATTCACCTATCAACTAAGTATAACTGTTGACCTTCCTTATTGACTGGCGAAGCATGTAATTTCTGCAATTTTCCTTGCGAAGACTCTACTATAACAGAATTTGGCTTCAGATGTGAAAACAGGAAACTAGCATCCTTCTCTTGCACTCTGTACATTGACTCCAATCTTTTAGAAGTGGGAGCCATCAAGAATGGGGCTTCCATGAAAGCTGCACAGTTTGTAACATGGTAGGGAGGAATGGTATTGCCACTGGGGCTGAAGATTCCATGTATACAGCATCAAACACTGGATCTTGTAACTTTTTTGTGGGTTGTTGGGTCTCAACGTCCAGTGATTGGTCCATATGAAGGACTTGGTCAGTAAAATATCCCATATCTGGGAGGAAACAAAACATGAAGCAATCTCAGTAGGATAACAAGGGTCAAATCCCAGACACCAGTTCTGCAATCTTACCTTTTGCTATTGGGAAGAGAACTATACAACGTTTCCCCCTCTTAATTTGAATTAAATTGTTTTCTATTGTTTGTTAACATGTGGAAAACTGTAAAATCCAGTGGATAGCTAAATTCTAATCTGCATGATTAGTTCAGCCCTCTTCAGGCATTCTTACCAGTTTCATTGAACATATGAGGAGAAGAGCACTCCAGCTCCGCCCCCTCCTCATGCATTTTGGTCACCCTGTTTGCATGGAGGGCAATGGTCTGAACAGGAGAGCCTCCTGAATCTGTGAAGGCTCTTCCCTTGACTGACAATGCTGATTTTCTAGGGTCCTGGCTTGTATGGAGAGTTTACATGGATACATAAGGCTCTCCTGTTCAGACTAGGGGTGGACCATCTCTGTCTAGGATGTGGAGGAGCCATTCATGCGGCCCCAACCTGCTCAGTGAGCCTCCCTGCTCACTCCATCCACTGAGGCTCTTTCTGGTGCACCAACATCATCAGGAGAAGATATGGAAGGTGGCCCAGAAGAATAAGAAGTTGCATCCGATTCATAATCTTTGTGTCAGGGTGGAAACTGAGCCCAGAGAGCCTCAAAGAACTTCAGATTCTGAGGAACAGCAATCCGTGGGAGAGGAGCCAGCTCATCCCTCACAGGATCAGCACCTGGCAGAGATTCCTCCTGCCAGCATTCCTAAGATAGATAGTGACCCTGGCAGTGAGGAAGTGCGGTAGGGGGGCTTCTTAGCTGCTCGACACAGATGCAAAGAGCGACGAGCGATGGAGGGCGCGGAAAGGAGGCTTAGCACCCATTTGGCGTGCAAGCAACGGCCACCTCCCATGGACCCAAGGGAAACAGGGAGGATCTCTCCCTAGCCCATAGGTTCTGGGTCTTCAAGTGACTCTCTTTCAAACAGGGATCAACTGACTACTTGAAGTTTAGGCCACTCTTCTGTTCCTTACTTTAGTCGCTGGTGATTAGCACCTGAAAGAGTCATTAAGTTGTAAAAGGATTAAAGCTTTGAAAAGAAATCCTTTTGTCTGTGTCTTGAGTTGGCTATTGGAATCTACTGAGAGAGGCCGCCAAGGCACTCCTGACACTTTGGCATCCAACTGTTGGGTCATGACAGCCGTGAGAAGTTCCTCTTGATGTTGAGTCATCACTGGTGACGGGGCCATGGGCGAATGCCTCTGTGGTGGAGCTGAAGGCTGATGTTTCTCTTGGTGCTTGCGCAGTGATGAGGAGTGGAGTGGAACTGGTGGAGGGAGGAAACCCCTCACCATTGGTGGAGGAGGAGGAGGTGAATCCCAATCGCCTGGAGGTCAAGATGCCGATGCCGATGGAGGTGGTCAGTGCCGAGGGACAGGTGCTCCTAGATATCGCATCCGACTGGAATATTTCTCCCAGTCCTGATGTCCTATTCACTCCAATAAATGTATCATTGCAATGGATCATGGTATTCAGAATAACGATCCCATTCTTGTAATGGGGATCTCAGCCTCCACAGGATTCCCTGTCCCTGTAGAAATCAACCCTGCGATCTACATGAAAGGAGTGCAACAACTCCGGGGACCTGACCCTTGGACACGTAACCTCCTGATGAAAAGTTGGCAGAGGGTAGGCTTGCATTTGAAGCGGTGAAGCCATATGTGGCTGTGCCGAAGAGAGATCCCATATCTCACCCTCTGACATCGATACCGAATGACTCGGGTCCGTCATCTGTACTGAAGCGATTGGTACCGATGTCAAGATAATCAGAATAGGAGAGTCTAACAGCAGAGGAGGTGGTGGAATAGACAATTTTTCTGCCTCCCCCTCCTTGCTTTTCGTCTTCTTCAGCTTCTCTTCTACTGGATGTTTTGAAGCTTTCATCTATCTATCTATCTATCTATCTATCTATCTATCTATCTATCTATCTATCTATTTTATTTCTATACCACCCGATAGCCGAAGCTCTCTGGGCGGTTCACAAAAATTAAAACCAAACGGCACACAATAAAACAATTTAAAATATATAGAACATTAAAACCACAATACAACCACAATAAAACCTAGCAGCAGTGCAGGAATTTAAAATACAGATTTAAAACAGCAAAGCTAAAAGTCTAGAAAGCTAAAATGCTAAAATGCCTGGGAAAATAAAAAGGTCTTCATCTGGCACTGAAGGGAATACAGTGTAGGTGCCAGGTGAACCTCACTAGGGAGCTCATTCCACAGCCAGGGTGCCACAGCAGAAAAAGCCCTCCTCCTAGTAGCCACCCGCCTCACTTCCTTTGGCAGGGGCTCATGGAGAAGGGCCGCCGAGGATGATCTTAAGGTCTGGGCAGGCACATAAGGGAGAAGGTGATCCTTCAGATAACCTGGTCCCAAGCTATTAAGGGCTTTAAATGTTAATACCACCACTTTGAATCGGGCCCGGAAATGGACTGGCAGCCAGCACAGCTGAAAAAGTACTGGCGTAATATGAGCTTACTGGCCAGTCCCTGTTAACAATCTTGCTGACCTATTCTGGACCAGCTGAAGTTTCCGGACCGTTTTCAAAGGCAGCCCCACATATAACGCATTGCAGTAATCCAGACGAGAAGTTATCAGAGTATGGATAACTATAGCTAGGCTATTTCTGTCCAGATAAGGGCATAGTTGGTATACCAGCCTAAGCTGATAAAAGGTGCTCTGTGCCACTGAGTTCACCTGTGCCTAAAGTGACAGTTCTGGATCCAAGAGCATCCCCAAACTACGAACGTGATCCTTTAGGGGGAGTGCAACCCCCTCCAGAACAGGTTGAATATCACCTAGCTGGGCAGACGAACCACCCACTAACAGTACCTCTGTCTTATCTGGAATGAGTTTCAGTTTATTGGCCCTCATCCAGTCCATTACTGTGCCCAGGCACTGATTCAGAACAGCCACTGCCTCACCTGGGTTTGATGAGAAAGAAAGGTAGAGCTGGGTGTCATCCGCATATTGATAGCACCTCAGCCCACACCTCCGGATAACCTCCCCCAGCGATTTCATGTAGATGTTAAACAGCATAGGGGATAAAACAGAGCCCTGTGGAACCCCATGGTGCAATTGCCATGGCACAGAGCAATAATCCCCCAGCACCACCTTCTGGAATTGGCCATCCAAGTAGGAGCGGAACCACTGCAGTGCAGTGCCTCCAACTCCCAACCCAGACAACCTATCCAGAAGGATACCATGGTCGATGTTATCGAAAGCCACTGAGAGGTCCAGGAGAATCAACAGGGTCGCACTCCCGCTGTCCCTCTCCCGGCAGAGGTCATCCCACAGAGCGACCAAGGTACTTTCCATTCCAAAACCAGGCCTGAAGTCCGATTGAAATGGATCTAAATAATCCGTTTCATTCAACAGTGCCTGGAGCTGTCCTACAACCACCCGCTCAAGCACCTTGCCCAGGAAGGGGATGCTGGCCACTGGCCTATAATTGTTAACATCCTCTGGGTCCAGGTTGGGCTTTTCCAGGAGTGGTCTAATTACCGCCTCTTTTAAAGTGTCAGGCACCACTCCCTCTCTCAAGGAGGAATTTACAACCTCCTGGACCCAGCCGGACATCCCCTCCTTGTTTGATTTAATAAGCCATGAAGGGCAAAGGTCAAGCACACAAGTGGTCCATCGGACTTGGCCAAGCACCTTGTCCGCATCCTCAGGCCTCAGTAACTGAAACTCATCCAATAAAACTGGACCAGACGGTGCTCTGAACACCTCTACCAATGGAACTGCATTAATCATGGTGTCCAATTCATGATGAATCTGAGTGACTTTATCTTCAAAGTGCCTTGCAAACTCATCACAGCGTGCCACCAAGGGTTCCACCGTCTCTCTCCCTGGCCCAGAATGCAACAAGCCGCGAACCACTCAGAAAATCTCCACTGGACAACACTGAGAAGATGCAATGCTGGTGGAAAAGAACTGTCTCTTTGCCACCCTCACCGCCACAGAGTAGGCTTGATAGTGGGCTCTTACCTGTGTTCGGTCAGACTCAGCATGAGTTTTCCTCCACCTGCGTTCTAGCCGTCTCCCCTCTTGCTTCATTGCCCTCAGCTCAGGTGTATACCAAGGAGCTGGCTGGGCTCTGCTCAGAGGGAGAGGGCGCTTGGGCACAATCGTGTCAACCGCCCAAGTCATCTCTGCATTCCACAAAGCAAACTGGGCTTCGACAGAAGCACCAGCCACACCAGCAGGAAAATCCCCCAGAGCCCTCTGGAATCCATCACAATCCATTAGCCTCCGGGGGTGGACCATTTTAATAGGTCCCCCACCCTTGCAGAGGGGAAAGGCTTGTTGTTGTTCAGTCGTTCAGTCGTGTCCGACTCTTCGTGACCCCATGGACCATAGCACGCCAGGCCTTCCTGTCCTTCGCTCTCTCCCGGAGCGTGCTCAAGTTCATGTTCATTGCATCGGTGATGCTATCTAGCCATCTCATCCTCTGCCGTCCCCTTCTCCTTTTGCCTTCAGTCTTTCCCAGCATCAGGGTCTTTTCCAGGGAGTTTTCTCTTCGCATTAGGTGGCCAAAATATTGGAGCTTCAGCTTCATTATCTGTCCTTCCAATGAGCAGTCAGGGTTGATTTCCTTTAGGATGGACTGATTTGACCTCCTTGCAGTCCAGGGGACTCGTAAGAGTCTTCTCCAGCACCACAGTTCGAAAGCATCAATTCTTCGGCGCTCAGCCTTCCTTATAGTCCAGCTCTCACAGCCATACATTACTACTGGGAAAACCATAGCTTTGATTAGACGGACCTTTGTCGGCAAGGTGATGTCTCTGCTTCTTACTATGCTGTCTAGGTTGGCCATAGCTTTCCTCCCAAGGAGCAAGCGTCTTTTAATTTCATGGCTACAGTCACTGTCTGCGGTGATCTTGGAGCCCAAGAAAGTAAAATCTGTCACTGCTTCCATTTCTTCCCCTTCTATATGCCAGGAAGTGATGGGGCCAGATGCCATGATCTTAGTTTTTTTAATGTTGAGTTTCAAACCAGCTTTTGCACTCTCCTCTTTCACCCTCAACAAGAGGCTCTTGAGATCCTCTTTGCTTCCTGCCATTAGGGTGGTATCGTCTGCATATCGGAGGTTGTTGATAATTCTCCCAGCAATCTTAATTCCGACCTGTGATTCATCCAACCCGGCATTTCTCATGATGTACTCTGCATATAAGTTAAATAAGCAGGGTGACAATATGCAGCCTTGTCGTACTCCTTTCCCAATTTTGAAACAATCGGTTGTTCCATGTCTGGTTCTTACTGTTGCTTCTTGACCCTCGTACAGGTTTCTCAGGAGACAGGTAAGGTGGTCTGGTACTCCCATCACTTTAAGAATTTGCCACAGTTTGTTGTGATCCACACAATCAAAGGCTTTAGCGTAGTCAATGAAGCAGAAATAGACGTTTTTCTGGAATTCTCTTGCTTTCTCCATGATGCAGCGAATGTTGGCGATTTGATCTCTAGTTCCTCTGCCTCTTCGAAACCCAGCTTGTACTTCCGGTAGTTCTCGGTTCGCATACTGATGAAGCCTAGCTTGTAGGATTTTGAGCATCACCTTGCTGGCATGTGAAATGAGCGCAATTGTGCGGTAGTTTGAACACTCTTTGGCGTTGCCCTTCTTTGGAATTGGAATGTAAACTGACCTTTTCCAGTCTTGTGGCCACTGTTGAGTGTTCCAGATTTGTTGGCATATTGAATGCAGCACTTTAACAGCATCATCTTTTAGGATTTTAAATAGCTCGGCTGGAATACTGTCATCTCCGCTAGCTTTGTTGTTACTAATGCTTCCTAAGGCCCACTTGACTTCACTCTCTAGGATGTCCGGCTCAAGTTCAGTGACCGCACTATCATGGCTATCAGGGACATTCAGATCTTTCCTGTATAGTTCTTCTGTGTATTCTTGCCACCTCTTCTTAATCTCATCTGCTTCTGTTAGGTCCCTGCCTTCTTTGTCCTTTATCATGCCCGTCTTTGCACAAAACGTTCCCTTGAGATCTCCAATTTTCTTGAAGAGATCTCTAGTCTTTCCCATTCTGTTGTTTTCCTCGATTTCTTTGCATTGTTCATTTAAGAAGGCCTTCTTGTCCTCCTTGCTATTCTCTGGAACTCTGCATTCAGTTGGGTATATCTTCCCCTTTCTCCCTTGCTTTTCGCTGCCCTTCTTTCGTGAGCTACTTGTAAAGCCTCATCAGACAGCCACTTTGCTTTCTTGCATTTCTTTTTCTTTGGGATGGATTTAGTTGCTGCCTCCTGAACAATGTTACGGACCTCCATCCATAGTTCCTCAGGCACTCTGTCTATCAGGTCTAATCCCTGAAATCTATTCCTCACCTCCACTGTATATTCATCAGGGATATGATTTAGGTCATACGTGAACGGTTTAGTGGTTTTCCCGACGTTCTTCAATTTAAGCTGAAATTTTGCAAGAAGCAGCTCATGATCTGAGCCACAGTCAGCTCCAGGTCTTGTTTTTACTGACTGTATGGAGCTTCTCCATCTTTGGCTGCAAAGGACATAATCAATCTGATTTCGATATTGACCATCTGGTGACGTCCATGTGTAGAGTCGCCTCTTGTGCTGTTGGAAAAGAGTGTTTGCTATGATCAGCATGTTCTCTTGGCAAAATTCTATTAGCTTTTGTCCTGCTTCATTTTGTACACCAAGGCCATGCCTGCCTGTTATCCCGGTGATTTCTTGACTTCCTACTTTAGCATTCCAATCCCCTATGATGAAGAGGACATCTTTTTTTGGTGTTAGTTCTAGAAGGTGTTGTAGGTCTTCATAGAACCGATCAACCTCAGCTTCTTCGGCCTCAGTGGTTGGGGCATAGACTTGAATTACTGTGATGTTGAATGGTTTGCCTTGGATTCGTACTGAGATCATTCTATCATTTTTAAGATTGTACCCCAGTACTGCTTTTCCCACCCTTTTGTTGACTATGAGTGCTACTCCATTTCTTCTAAGGGATTCTTGTCCACAGTAGTAGATATGATGGTCACCTGAATTAAATTCGCACATGCCTGTCCATTTTAGTTCGCTGATTCCCAAGATGTCGATGTTCAATCTTGCCATCTCATGTTTGACCACCTCCAGCTTACCTTGATTCATTGATCTGACATTCCAGGTTCCTAAACAATATTGTTCTTTACAGCATCGGATTTTCTTTTCACCACCAGACACATCCACAGCTGAGTGTCCTTTCGGGTTTGGCCCAGCCGCTTCACTCTTTCTGGTGCTACTTGGAAATACCCTCTGCTCTTCCCCAGTAGCATATTGGACACCTTCCGACCTGAGGGGCTCATCTTCCGGCGTCATATCTTTTAGCCTTGTGATACGTTCCATGGGGTTTTCTTGGGAAGAATACTGGAGTGGGTTGCCATTTCCTTCTCCAGTGGACCACATTTTGTCAGAACTCTCTGCCATGACCTGTCCGTCTTGGGTGGCCCTGCACGGCATAGCTTATGGCTTCACTGAGTTACGCAAGCCCCTTCGCCACAACAAGGCAGTGATCCATGAAGGGGAGGGGAAAGGCTTCCAAGAGTCTAAACCTCATCAGGAACTGAACTGACCATGACGAAGGGACAGATGTTAATTCCTCCCCTTTCAGATCACCATCTTCCTGCCTAGTCGAGAAAACCAGATCAAGTGTGTCTCCTTTTATATGCTTTGGGCCCATTACATGTTGGGACAGCCCCATGGTTGTCATGGCGGCCATGAAGTCCTTAGCCGCCCCAGATACAGCGGCCTCAGCATGGAAGTTGAGATCCCCCAGGACCATCAACCTAGGGGTCCTCAACACCAAGTCCGAGACCACTTCCGTCAACTCAGGCAGGGAGTCTGATGGCCAGCGGGGTGGGCGGTACACCAACAGAACCGTGGGGGCGTGCCTCAACTATGTGAGTTTCTCCCAGGCAGAATAAACACAGAGTGACTGTCCGTGGCGGTCAACTTGCTCCCACAATGTGCACAATTTCAATTAGGGGCCTGTAGGGCCATCTGCCTGAGACAGATAGCGATCAAAGATTGGGAGCCGTGAGACCAAATAAAAAATGCCAAATGTAAAGTTAGAATAAAAATAGAAGAAGAGAACAGCAGGAATAAAACTAAAAAATAAAGAATAGAACCTCAGTAATTGAAGCGAAACAACCAATCTGATCACAAGATGTTCCCTTCGAGGTAACCACTACGGCGGTCAAAAGAGAACTGAGGGAATGGGCAGGAACCCACTAGGATATGCACAGTGGATGGTGGGGGGAGGGTTCCCACCAAAAATGATCCTCAGCTATCTAGGGATGTACGAAAGTCACTTACCTTTCCGTGGATTATGTTTATGTGGGGGGGGGTGTTGCGTCCCTTCCCCTGGAATCCTCAATGGGGGGGGGGAGGCGATCCGTTCCTCCCCCCCGAAATCCTCGACGGCCGGCTGTGCTCTGCGGCGGCTCTCAGCCCAGGCCAGAGCCATCCGCAGCTGGATTTCCGGCCGCGGAGGGCTCTGGGTAAAAAAAACAAAAAGCATACGCAAATACGCTACGCTATTTGCGTTCCTTATTTTTCGCTGTCTTAGTCTACGTAAATATTTACGTAGACTATTACGGCGAAAATAAAGGGGAACGCAAATAGCGTAGCGGGTGCTATTTGCGTCCCTTTTTGATTCGCCGTTTTAGCCTACGTAAATATTTACGTAGGCTAAAACAGTGAATCAAAAAGGAATGCAAATAGCGCCCGCTATGCTATTTGCGTTCCCGTTTG
This sequence comes from Heloderma suspectum, assembly GCF_057233095.1. Lineage (NCBI taxonomy): Eukaryota > Metazoa > Chordata > Lepidosauria > Squamata > Helodermatidae > Heloderma > Heloderma suspectum. Next base: position 28,612,429 of record NC_139460.1, on the reverse strand, counting down.
TTTTTGCCGTAATAGTCTACATAAATATTTACGTAGACTAAGATGGCAAAAAATATGGAACGCAAATGGTGGCGGCCGTAGCCGCCGCCATTTGCGTACGCGTTTGTTTTTTTTTAACCCAGCCATGATAGGCTACGTAAATCTTTACATAGCCTATCACGTCCCTGTAAAAAAAAAAAAACACCTCCAGACTGCAAATGGTGGCGGCGGCAGCCGGTCGGAAGACCAGCCGCTGCCGCCGCCGCCACCCGGAACATCCGCCCCAGGTAAGTCTCATCCCAGGGGGGATCCGCGGGAGGGTAGGGGGATGGCAGGCCGTTCCGCCACAGATTTCGGGGGGCCAAATGCACTGGCATTCGGCCTCACCGAGATCTGTGGCAGAATTCTCTGACATCCCTACTATAGACATTTCCTGAATCGAGGCTCCACGCAGGCGCAGAGCCCACATGTGTGATGCACAGAGACCACGAAGAAGAACATGTTTACTATCTCATCTGCTGTTTGTGTAGACCAAGGCATGAATAGTTTACCAAGTGGTTAAATACACACAAAGGTAAATTCACACTTAGTATATTGTTGTCCGTATGCACTCAGTGTCAGTATAGTATCAGTCTAGCACAATCCTAAAAATTGCTTCTGCAGTCTTTCCAGCTAACTCTCAAACTCAAAATGTTTCCCTTTTCACATTTCACATGTTCCCTTTTCACACATTCTTTTTTCTCAGATGGCTATCAAAACTGGATTGTGGCTCCCACATAAGCAGATTAAATGCAACTTCTTTCTAAATATTTAGAATAACTAAGGGCCATATGACCACTCTAAGCAAAAGGAAGGAGACAGTGCAGAATAGAACAGAATAACTATAAAGGATGCATTTTTCTTTTGCTTTAGATGCCCCTATATATTCTTTGTCATACTCGTCTGAAAAAGGACATAATATCATGAGCAATTTCATAGCACGAGTCAATTTATATGGAACCACATTCTCGAGGTGAGTGGGAAACAGGTGCTATTCAAACAGAGTAACACCTGCATGTCTGTGTCCATACTTGGCCTGCTGAACTTGATGCCATGTACCATGAATACAATGAAGGGCCTGTTTTCTACTCAAATTGCTTGTTATTTAGAATGGAAGTGTTAAGCGACCATTTTAAAATAGAATCACCCAGAGTCCAGGTGCCAGCAAAATGGTCTGAATAAACAATTTAATTTCCATAGAATTTAAGGGGCAAAACGCCAGGCACAGCTGCACACAGCTGGTTTCCTTTAGAAGGACCTACTTTACGCAAATCTCAGGGAAGAATCAGAGAATTCCTGATGGTTTAGCATCAGTAATGAACACCATAATAACAATGAACTGTGGAGATGGGCTGTGTTGTTTTTTGTCTATAAATAGAAATAACAGAACAAGGTTAATGTTCACATTGGTGCTTTTTGTCTCACATCGGTATGCTTATATCTAAGGCTTAGCATTATCTACGGAATCTGCTTTTGTTCAGTGTACCTTTCCATAATAACTTAATGGTAAAATATTGTTTCATCTCTTCCAAACAACCTAATGCTGTCTCCAAAGCCATGTTCTGATATCATGTTCATGTTGTATTTTGACATTATAACGACATCCACATAGCTTTCTACTTGGCATTAAGTTTGAAAATTTTGAGACAATATAAGACCCAACAAGATGAACAATTAACATGAGCTGTCACAAGGAATATAATAGGGATAAAGTAATTATTGCATCTGACTTATAGCTAAATTCGTGATCAAATATTGAGCATCTTTATGATATCATCTGCAAACTGATATTCTTGCACTAAATCTGGCTAACAGCCTATAAAATTAATTCCTTTAAAATGTGGTTATTTAGCTCATGCAACTATTGCAGTTCCAGTTTTCAAAAACAATTTAAGGAATTAGAAACATTAGTATTCAGTTACACAGTTTACAACTTTTTGTCTGGCACAGTTCCTGTGCCTTAACAGTTGTTCATCTATCAGAGATTTAGTAGGTGAAACTTTTCCAAAAGGAAATATGTGCCACTTGACCATCATGGAAAATGGTGTTCGAGCAGTTAGTAGGGTGGCCAGATGCAAAACAGAACAGGGCTCCTACGCCTAAAACAGCTGCATAGAAAAGGGAATTGCAGGGAATTGCATATGACTTGTCTTCTGCTTGATTTTTTTATGCTCCAAACTGTATTTTAAAGTGGCTCTGCTGCTGTGATTTTTTTTGGTTTTATTGATGCTATTGTAATATTTGTATGGATTTTAATTATTGTAAGCTGATTTGAGTGCTCCTTGTGGAGTAGAAAAGCCAGATAAAAAAGTCTGGAATAAACAAACAAACAAACAAACAAATGCATTGGTCCAAGATTATGATCTAAAGACACAAGATGAGGCATCCTTATTACTAAAGCTAACCAGACCGTCTGGTCAGTTCCTGAATGGGAGACTACTTGGGAACCCTATATACTCAACTCTAGGCTTTCTTGATGAAATTGTTTATTTAGAACCCTTTCAGTCCTGGTTCAAGCCATTTTGGGACTTGGTGATGACCTTTGCTGGGAGTTACAGAGAGGGGAGTGTATCCTGTTGGTTCTGCTGGATCTCCCAGTGGCTTTAAATACTATTGGCTAGGGATGTACAAATCCCTTACCTGGCTCCGTTCTGGGGCATCCACGGTGACGGGGAGGCGCTCCATCCCTCTGCCTGGAATCCTCCCTGGCCGACTCCGCAGTGTTGCCGGCTGGGGCCGGCCACAGCAGGATTCCGTCTGCAGCCAGGCTGCTGCGGCTGCAAATGGCAATCGCTATACCGGCCGCTGTTTGCGTCCCTGCCAAGCTGTGATAGGCTACGTAAGTATTTACGTAGCCTATCTTGGCAAAAGGCAGGGACGCAAATGGCGTAGCGGCTACCATTTGCGTGGCTGCCTTTTGCCGTGATAGGCTACGTAAATACTTACATAGCCTATTACAGCAAAGAGCGGGGGCGCAAATGGCGTAGCGGCCACCATTTGCACCCCTGCTCTTTGCTGTGATAGGCTACGTAAGTATATATGTAGCCTATCATGGCAAAAGGCAGCCATGCAAATGGCGGCTGCATCCGCCCGGCAGCGGCCAGAAGAGGAGCCGGAGCTGCCGCTGCCATATCTGCTGCCGCATCCGCTGCCAGGTAGGCTCTGTCCCGGAGGGATTCTGCGTGGTGGCGGGGGTATTGCCCCGTTCTGCCATGGACTCTGGGGTGCGGATTCTAAAGAATCCGGCTTCACTGGAGTCCGTGGCGGAATTCTCCAACGTCCCTACTATTGGCCATGGTGTATTTACAGGAAGTCTGGTTGGTATGGGTCTGTTGTGCAGTGGCTCCAATCCTATATGGCTAGAGGTGCCGGGAAGGTGGGGCTGGGGAATTGTTCTGGTCACTGGTCTGTGAAGTTCCTCAGAGATTCATCCTTTCCCCCATGCTATTTCACATCTGCATGAAGTTTGGTCATCAGGGGTTTTGAAAATGGGTGTTCTTCACACAGCACATAGTTAAACTATGGAATTCACTAGCACAAGATGTAGTGATGGCTACTAATTTGGATGGCTTTAAAAGGTTAGACAAATTCCTGGAAAAGGATATCAATGGCTACTAGGCTTGATGGCTATGTGCTACTTTCAGCACTAGAGGCAGTATGCCTATGTATACCAGTTGCTGGGGAACATGGGTGGGAGGGTGCTGTGGGTTCCCAGTTGACAGCTGGTCCTGCCTGTGGGTTCCCAGTTGACAGCTGGTTGGCCACTGTGTGAACAGAATGCTGGACTAGATGGACCCTTGGTCTGATCCAGCATGGCTCTTCTTAAGTTCCGAATATGCTGATACCCAATGCTAACTCTCATTTTCAAGTGGTGTGAAGGAGGTTGTGGAGATCTTGAACCACTATCAGGGTGCCCAATGATAGTGCCCAATGATATCATAAATAATATTATAAATAATGATAGTGCCTAATGAAACTACGCCCTCACTGCAACAGTAGGGCTTACTGGCTGAAATAGAACAAGCTGGTGCAAAATGTGGCATCATATCACTTTTTTGCATGCACCTTGTTGACCACACTGCATTAATCCTGTTTCATTTGCACTAGCTTCCTATTGTTTTCTGAGCCCAGTTTAAGGTTCTGATTATAACCTACAAAGCCCTAATAGACTTGGGACTAGGAATCTCTTTTTGCATGAACCTTCCCATCAATTATGGTCATTGTTGGAGGCCCTGCATGGTGTTCTGTTGGCAAAGGAGCTGTGGCTGGTGATAGCACAAGACAGGGCCTTCTTAGTGGCAGCACTCCAGTTGTGGAAGTCTCTGCTTTTATTTTTGTCTCATAGTTTTGTAACACAGTTGCCCTTTTTGGAAGACTATGCTTTTCTAGTAAAAACAAAACATGTCTACCAAAAGATGAAGCAACATAGGAAATAATTCTTCTGACAGACACAGTGAGCTTGTTCACATAATCAAACAGTCCACGGTGGCTTATTTAAGCTATGGTGGGTTGCAGGGCAGGTGGGCAGCCATTTTGAATATTCAAGCTTCAACCATGGCTTGTTGTGTCATCTGAACCCATTGGGAGTAGGTTGTGTGTAGGTCATGACTTGATGCCATGTACCATGCTTTCCCCTGTTCTAGATTCATCACTGTGCCTAGTGAGCCAGGGGTCACATCAGTGCCCAAGACTACCTTTTACCAGTTCCTTCTGTGAACCTCTCTGGCTGCCATGAACAAGCAATAATTATGAATCTTTCATACCCTCAAGGCTATATTACATGCTTTATATGCAGCTGCAGTTGAAGGCTGTTTGGCAACTTCAGCTGACACAGAATGACACAGCTGACACAGAAATGAGCTGAGCTCATTTCATGACAGGGTTGAAATACACTGGGAACACATGATACCACGACTGTTCCATTTGCATTGGATTTTACCATCTTCTGGGCAAAACCCAAGTTGTTAGGTTTGTCCTAACAGCTTAAATGAAACAAATGCGACTTACTTAAAATATTTAAGGGGGGGGGGGAAGGTCAGGATTATCCCTTTTTCCAATGTTGTTGCATAAGATCTCCAAAGGCTGCTGCCTCATCATGGATGTTCCAACGCTTTTCATTACAGAGGGACTGTTATATTACATTACATTACATTACATAGGGACTCAGAGGGACTCAGGTCCCAGGTTCAATCCCTGCATCTCTAGGTAGGACAAAGAAAGAATCCTCCCTGAAACCCTGGAAGAGCCACTGTCAGTCAGTGTTGACAATGGCAGCTTTCCTATGTTCCTATGATGCAAGGTGCTGGTGATGACATTTAAAGCCCTAAGAGGCTTGGGACCTCTATATTTGAGGGAGCGCCTCTCCCTATATATGCCTGTCCGAGGAATGAGATCTGTTGGAGGAGCCCTCCTCTGCGTCCCACCAGTGCAAAACATACACTATAGTGGGACATGGGAGAGGGCCTTCTCTGCTGTGGCACCCTGGTTGTAGAATGCCCTTCCCTTGGAGGCCCGATTGGCACAGATGTTGGTTTCATTCCGGTGCCAAGTTAAAACATGGCTTTTTACTAAAGCCTTTGAGGGCTAAATGAAGCTGCACATTGTTTTAACTGTTTTATTGTTTTAGATTATTTTAATTGGTATTAGCTTGTTTAATGGTTTAATGTGTTTTAGCTATTTAAATTATTTATTGTTTTATAATGTTTAAACTGATTTTATCTGTACGCTGCCCTGAGAACTTAATGATATGGGGCAGGATACACATGTGTTAAATAAAATAAATAAATAATGATAGCAGCTTAATTTGGTAGCAACATTCCAGGAGGAAGCTAGGAATTTCTTGGTGTGTGAACTGCTAAACCCCCGCTTTTTTATATAAATGGCAAATAAAGTTAACATGGCATAGTTTTTAGTTAGGATGGGAAAACAGCAGGCACAGAGAAGAGCTATTCCTACTGCTGCTGCAACCACAAGTATATTCCCCACCCCCCGTTAAAAATAGGGAGGAAAGTAGGGAGCCACCGGTTGCCACTACAGGAAGTGTCTCACCCACCCAAAGCCATTTAAAAATCCCATAGAACCAAATGTTCAGTTTCAGCAACTTTCAGTCCATCCCTATTAAAATTCAAGATGTGTGCATTTCATTGATCAGAAAGAGAATACCTAATGTATGGTAAGAAGTTTGCTGTCTTTTCCCAATGCATATATACAGCATACACAGTCATTCATACACACACACACACACACACTTTGGTTTCTTTCCACAAAGCAATTAGTTACATTTCCCTTGCTTACCTATTTAATTAGTAAAGATCCAATGGTTGTTACAGAAGCACATTTCCACAGATTTTCTGCTGTGCTAAAAAGTTTCTTTGGTTGCTTTCATCCATGTACATAATGGCACAATTTCTTTTGAATCGATTTGCTTGAAAATTCCATCTTCTGTATTATTAGAAAGTTGCTTCAGGTTACTACGGCAACAGAAACAGGCTGGTATATGGGGGTAGGTCATTAGAATCACCTTAGGCTGCTTATCTGTCAGCTGCAACCAGTTTCATTCCATATAAGCTACTGAAGCTGATTTACACAAATTCTCTCTCCTGTCCTCTCCTTTTCTGCTAGAAGCATCAATTATATTTTCTGTGGTTTGACCCTTTACCCCATTATATATCATTACCTTGTACTCAGCTTCCTTCTGCCCCATCGCTCACTTACTACTTCTGTGGCTTTGTGTTGTCATCATGCTTATTTCATCTGTATATTTTCAAAACAAAACTTCAGTTTTCTTCCTTTTTACCCTTCCCTAACAGTAAACTTGAGAGCCTTATTCCAACCAGTATGGCAAGGAAATGGGGCCGCCCACAGTCTCAGGAGACCCCCTCCCCCAGGTATACACAAAAATATTACTTTGTTACAAAGTATATACATCCAGAAATAGACGAAAAAACTGTGCATGAGCAAGGTCATCTCATGCGAACAGAACTTTAGAAAGATTTAAAGCCCTGAGAATGATGAAAATTGGTTGGTGGGGATAGAATTGGCAAGTGGGAGCCTGTTGCTTACAGATAAAAGTAAAAACTGCAGTTAAGAAGATAACATAACAACATAAAAAGAGCCATGCTGGATCAGAACATAAGAAGAGCCATGCTGGATCAAACTAAGGGTCCATCTAATCCAGCATTCTGTTCACACAGTGGCCAACCAGCTGCCCATGGGAAACCCACAAGCAGGACACGAGTGCAACAGCACCCTTCCTCCCATGTTCCCCAGCAACTGTTGTCCATAGGCTCACTGCAACTGGTACTGGAAGTTACACATAGTCATCAGGACTGTTGTTGTTCAGTCGTTCAGTCGTGTCCGACTCTTCGTGACCCCATGGACCATAGCACGCCAGGCCTTCCTGTCCTGCGTTCTCTCCCGGAGTGTGCTCAAGTTCATATTCATTGCATCGGTGATGCTATCTAGCCATCTCATCCTCTGCCGTCCCCTTCACATTTTGCCTTCAATCTTTCCCAGCATCAGGGTCTTTTCCAGAGAGTTTTCTCTTCGTATTAGGTGGCCAAAATGTTTGAGCTTCAGCTTCAGTATCTGTCCTTCCAATGAGCACTCAGGGTTGATTTCCTTTAGGATGGACTGATTTGACCTCCTTGCAGTCCAGGGGACTCGTAAGAGTCTTCTCCAGCACCACAGTTCGAAAGCATCAATTCTTCAGCACTCAGCCTTACTTATAGTCCAGCTCTCACAGCCATACATTACTACTGGGAAAACCATAGCTTTGATTAGACAGACCTTTGTCGGCAAGGTGATGTCTCTGCTTCTTACTATGCTGTCTAGGTTTGCCATAGCTTTCCTCCCAAGGAGCAAGCGTCTTTTAATTTCATGGCTACAGTCACCATCTGCGGTGATCTTGGAGCCCAAGAAAGTAAAATCTGTCACTGCTTCCATTTCTTCCCCTTCTATAGCCTTTTCCTCCAGGACCAGTTCACTGCCCTAAACTGCTACAGAAGTTGTGAGAGAAATGAGAATTTAAAAAGAACCACAGACCAATTTCTGATATTGAGGGGGCTGAAATATAGCAGCAAAGTGATATGGGACAGGCAGTAGTCTATAATCACTAAACCAAGGAGAGAGAGCATAAAATTATAAAAGGAATAAAGATGAAAATAGCGTATATCTAAAGAAAGAAGAAAAATCACTAAACAAAGGCTGGATCTACACTTACCACTTTTTTTCGCTTCCAATGAGGTTTCACCGCCCACCTTTCACACTACACAGTACCCGCCTCGAATTGGAACCAGAATTTCCCACTTCCGTGCTCCGGCCTTCAATACCCTAATAGCCCGGTATTTCCCCTTAATGTGCTCTGATTTTCTGCCTTCACTACCATATCCGGTTGTAGTCCTCTCCCCTGCCTGTCCATATACGGTGGTGTTTGTATTTCCCTCCTGTCCAATCACAGCTCTCGACGGCCCCATGTCTTCTTCCGGCTACTGATCACATAGCTTCCTCAGCAGCCCCCATTTCCTTGGCAACAAGCAAAGGGCTGGATGTGCATGCGCTTGTCTGATCTCAGAAGCTAAGCGGGGTCAGCCCTGGTCAGTAGTTGGATGGGCGACCGCCTGGGAATCAGGCTTCCTGCACTGAGCAGGGGGTTGTTCTGTCCCTTCAAATGAGACTAAGTTTTACCTCCTCCTAACCCCCGCTCCGGATGTTGTTGTTTTTTAAATTAAGGCATTATCCTCGCAGAATCGGGGCTTCTCTGCAATGTTTTTTTTTTCTAATTCAGGCATGATCTTCGAAGATTTGAAGTTCTGAAGCTTCACAACTTCAAATCTTCGAAGATCATGCCTGAATTAGAAAAAAAACATTGCGAGAAGCCCCGATTCTGCGAGGATAATGCCTTAATTTTTTTAAAAAACATCTGGAGCGGGGGTTAGGAGGGGGTAAAACTTAGTCTCATTTGAAGGGATAGAACAACCCCCTGCTCAGTGCAGGAAGCCTGATTCCCAGGCGGTTGCCCATCCAACTACTGAATGGGGCCGACCTCGCTTAGCATCCAAGATCAACCAAGCGCGCTCAGGAAAACAGCACAGCACTTGAGTGTGAACAAAGCTCGTGCATTCGATGAAGTACTGCAACGGGGAAAATGGGTGTGTGAATAATCACGTTTTAATGCGAGAGTGTTTAACCTGACAGGACACCGAATTCACTGTGATGGCGGGCACAATGTAGATCAGCCCAAAGAGAAAGGGAGAGAAAGAAAACAAAATTATAAAAGGAATAAAGATGAAAACACTGTGTATCTAAGGAAAGAAGAAAACAATGGGGGAAAGACACTGGCAGTTGGGAAATCATAGATAAGATCTCAAAGTTCAGAGAACAGCAGTTATTTAAAGTTAGAAAAGAAATTGTAGGAACTGAAGGAAATATGAAAGATATTGAGGTGACTGCAAAAACAGAAATTTTGGAAGGAAAAAATTGTTGCCAGCAGTGCCTATACTGAAGAAAAGGAACAGCTACAAATTTAGAAAATTCACAGAATAAACTTAGAACAAAGTTTAGAAAGAAAAGAAGAATTATACAATAAAACAAAGAAAATAAAGAAAAATTATACAATAAAAGCATAAAAGTGTACTCAAATATCTACCAACATATAATGCAAATATATAATGCAAACATATAATACAAATCCAGTGAGAAGAGGGAGAAAAGGGATTTGGTTTAAGTTTAATCACCAGTCATAAATGATAGTCCAATAAAAACTGACATAAAGATGCATTTTTTAAAAAATGGCATTTGTGAGGTGGAAGGACTCCTAATGTTTCTAAAAGAGATAAACAGATAAGGGCGCAATCCTATGTATATTTAGACAGAAAAGTCCTACATTTCCTAGCATTCCCCAGCCACTCTAGCTGGGAAATGCTGGGAATTGTAGGACTTTTTTCTGTCTAAACATGCATAGGATTGAACCCTAAAAATATCTACAGCCATGTAGAAAATTCACACAGTATAATAAAGGGAAGCAGAATGAAGCATTGTATAAATATACCATTAAGAAGTCTGGGAAACCTATCAGCAGTCCACCAAAGGATAACCAAGAAAAGGCAAGTACATAGAGCAGAGGCACTGATATGGGGAAATAAAACTTTCAAGTTAACTTCCAGTTAAGGAACTAGGGATAGTCACCTGAACAAAGTTCAATGACAACTTTGATTTTAGATCTGACCATTATTGTATCTATTCCAATTGCCCAAATTTACTTCTTTGTATTCATTATGTTGCTAATTCATTTTATGAAATAATGCCTTTCAAAAAGTGGAAAATTTTCTGCAGTAAAATATATTGGTAGCAGTTTTCCAGCCTGCATCAGTGGTCCTCACTTCTTTCTATTGTCTGTTGTCTGTAATTTTAAAACATTGAATTTCCATTTCTATATATATCGCATATGAATTCTTCCTTTCTATTCTTCCCTATATCTAGACTGTCTCATTTGAAATCTTCTCCCTTCTTGGCACTTAGTTTCCAGATCTGATGTTTTCTATTACTTTACAGTAGGGATGGCGGAGAATTTCTCCCCGAAACTTCAGGGGGCCGAGCGCCAACGTGTTCGGCCCCCCGAACAAGTTTCGGGGAGAAATCCTCAGAAACCCCCCCCGCCCCCCGCACCCCCCCCCCGGGACGGGACTTACCTTCACCGAATGTGCCTCCAGGTGGCTGGTCCGGCCGGCGGTTCGGCGGGTGTTCGAGCGAGGCGGGAGTGGCAGCCGGTCTTTCGACCGGCTGCCGCCGCCGCCATTGCAATGAAAGAAGAAAAAAAAACGCCCCCTGATAGGCTACGTGACGATTGACGTAGCCTATCACGGCTAGATTTGCAAAGTCAGCCGTGATAGGCTACGTCAATCGTCACGTAGCCTATCACGGGTGACTTAAAAAAAAAAAAAAAAAGAGTGTACGGATAATGGCGGCCCCCATAGGGAGCCGCCATTCCCGTTCCTTATTTTTGCCGTAGTCTACGTAAACATTTATGTAGACTACAGCGACTAAATAAGGAACGCGAATGGCGGCTCCCTATGGGGGCCGCCATTCGCGTACGCGCTTTTTTTTTTTTTTAAAGTCACCCGTGATAGGCTACGTGACGATTGACGTAGCCTATCACGGCTGACTTTGCAGATCTAGCCGTGATAGGCTACGTGAATCGTCACGTAGCCTATCAGGGGGCGTGTTTTTTTTGTTTTTTTTACTTTCGCGTTTGCGGCCGGGCGAGGCGGGAAGTCTCCTCCCCGGCCTGAATTTCGGCCGGGTCGAGGCGGGAAGCCTCCCCCCCCGGCCTGAACTTCGTGGGGGGACCAGCGAAGCGCCTCCCCCCCACCGCGAACGGCCTTCGACGACAGGTAAGTGACTTTCGTCCACCCCTACTTTACAGAGAAGTCTCTTGTCAACATTTTTATTGCCCCCGCTCTTGATTTTCAGTTATCCTCTTACTGATCCTCTGTCCTACTTAACGTACACTCACTTCTTTGACTACTGTTCAATAAAAGATACACAGCAATCTTACACACATATATACAACATTATTCTGAGCCACCTTGTGAGGGCTTGCCCCTGAAGGCAGGGTAGAAATACTAGAAATATATTAAATTGACAAATTAACAAACCAATCATTGCCTCTTGATTTTAGTGATACCTTTTTTTCCAAATAAGTGTTCCTTGGATCCCAGACCTACTCCATTGGATTGATTTTTCTCTGATCATCTTCTGGTTTCTCAATTTCCGTAACAGACACCAGAAGCTCACTTCTAAATATGGATCAGCAGTCTAAAGCCCTTGCACAAACCAAATAAGTGTCACTGTTTAAAATTTCTCTCAAAGATGCATTTCTCTGATGAAGTTTAGATAAAAGGAAGCTAGTAATCAATATATTGCTTCAGCGAATTATCTCACTTACTGAACTGCACATCTGTCAAGTTGGGATTGTAAAGATACTGAAAATGAAGTTGATTATCTGTTTGAAATTTGCTCTTGAAACAAAGCCAGACTCAAAGTAGACAAGAAAATATGTTGTATGGAACCATAATGAAATAGAATAGAAAACTGGTCATTTTCTTGGATTTGTTTCAGTTGGTACAGCTTGAGGATGCTCACAAGGTGCTTGGACAGGTTTGTGTGACCGCCTCTGTACTGGATCCTTGCCCCTCTTGGCTTATAAAAACCAGCAGGGAGGGAACAGCTGGCTGGGCCAGGGATTCATAACTCCTTGGGAGAGGGATTGATCCTGAGCAGACTGAGAGACCACTCCTGAAGAAATCGTCTCTGGACCCGGAAGGTCTTAACAATTTTAGGCTGGTGGCAAATGTTCTTTTTCTGGGCAGTGTCCCTGAGCAGGTGGTGGCCAACCAGCTCCAGACACTCTTGGATGAGACCAATTTTTTGGATCCATTTCAATCAAGGTTCAGGGTGGGTTTTGGTATAGAATCAGCCTTGGTCACACTGTATGATGACCTATGTCAGGAGAGAGCCAGGGGAGTGTGACCCTTTTGATACTCCTGGATGTGTCGGCAGCTTTTGACACCATCAACCATGGTATCCTTCTTGGGTGTCTGTCTGAGCTAGGGGCGAAGGGTACTGCATTGCAGTGGTTCCGCTCCTACTTGGATGGCCAGCTACAGGAGGTGATGCTTGGGGAATATTGCTCAGCCCAATGGATTGTCCAGCATAGGGTTCCTCGGGGGCTGGTTTTGTCCCCCATGCTATTTAACATCTACATACCACTGAGAGAGGTCATCTGGAATTTTGGAGTGCATTGCCATCAATCAGTATGCTGATGTCCTGCAGTTCTACTTCTCCTTTTCATTTCCCTTAGGTGAAGCTGTGGATGTGCTAAATCAGTATCTGGCTGCGACAATGGACAGGATGAGGGTGAATAAACTGAAGCTCAATCCAGACAAGAGTGAGATGCTATTAGTGGGCGGTTCTTCTGACCAGATGGAGAGTGCTCAACCTGCTTTGGATGAGTTGCACTCCCTTTGAAGGGTTCGTACATTGGAACCATCTGTATCACATGAGGCTCGGGTGGCCTTAGTGGCTCAGAGTGACTTCTACCAGCTTTGGCTGGTGGCCCAGCTATGCCCCTATCTGGACAGGGATAACTTGCTTTCAGTAATTTATGCTCTGGTCAACTTCAAGTTAGATTACTGCAATGCACTCTACGTGGGGCTGCCCTTGAAAACTGTTCAGAAGCTTCAGCTCGTACAAAATGCAGCAGCCAGATTAATAACAGGGACCAGAAGATTTGAGCATATAAAACCAATTCTGGCCTGCTTGTATTGGCTGCCTGTATATTTCTCAGCCTGATTCAAGGTGCTGGTTTTAACCTATAAAGCCTTACATGGCTTGGGACTGCAACACCTGACAGAATGATTCTCCTGACATGAACCTACCCAGGCACTATGATCAACATCTGGGGCCTTCCTCTGAGGGAGGCTTGGAAGGTGGCAACAACGGACAGGTTCTTCTCAGTGATGGCCCCCTGACTGTGGCTTCCCTCTCATCCTCCATTTTGCTCCCAGCAGGGTTGCTGTGTGCCAGTGACTGCTTTGCCCTCCTGGGACCCAGGAGGAAGAAGCAGCCATTTACTCCCAGTCATTTAATGGTTTATGATGGGCCATCTATGCCAGCTGTTTGAACATGTCTAGTATTCTGCTGTAATTGTTTTTAAAGTGTTTTAAATTTTGTATATTTAAATTTTTATGCTGTTTTTATCTGTATATTGCTGTGAACCATCCAGAGAGTTTCAGCTATTGGGCAGTATAAAAATACCACCACCACCAACAGAATACAATCCTTTGGGCTTCACAAAGCTCTTGTTCAAGTAGAAATAAAAAGCAGAACAAGACAGTGTCGTCAAATTAAAGGATAATTAAAGTATTCAATGCATCTTCAGATTCTGCTTTTCATCACACTGGATAATTTTTTCTATAGTACGGTTGGAAGGAGTCTATAAGACCATCGAGTTCAACTTCCTGCTCAATGCAGGAATCTGAGTCAAGGCATCCCTGACAGATGGCTGTCCAGCTTCATCTCCCCAGTGTGGGAGAGCACACCACCTCCCTAAGTCATTGGTTCCATTGTCGTATTGCTCTAACAGTCAGGAAGTTTTTCCTGATGTTCAGCCGGAATCTGGCTTCCTGTAACTTGAGCCCATTGTTCCGTGTCCTGCACTCTGGCATGATCGAGAAGAGATCCTGGCCTTCCTCTCTCTGACAACCTTTCAAGTACTTGAAGAACGCTATCATATCTCCCCTCAGTCTTCTCTTCTCAAGGCTAAACGTGCCCAGTTCTTTCAGTCTCTCTTCATAGGGCTTTGTTTCCAGTCCTCTGATCATCTTTGTTGCCCTCCTCTGAACCCTCTCCAGCTTGTCTTCATCCTTCTTAAATTGTGGTGCCCAGAACTGGACACAGTACTCCAGATGAGGCCTAACCAGTGCTGAGTAGAGGGGAACTAGTACTTCCCAGGATTTGGAAGCTATGCTTCTATTAATGCAGCCCAAAAGAGCATTGGCCTTTTTTGCAGCCACATCACATTGTTGGTTCATATTCGGCTTGTGATCAACAACAATTCCAAGACCTTTCTCGCTTGTAGTGTTGTTGAGCCATGTATCCCCCATCTTGTAAGTGTGCATTTGGTTTCTTTTTCCTAGGTGCAGAACTTGGCATTTATCCCTATTCAATGTCATTCTGTTGTTTTCTGCCCAGCGCTCCAGTCTATCCAGATCACTTTGAATTTTGTTTCTGTCTTCCAAAGTATTAGCTATCCTGCCCAATTTTGTGTCCCCTGCAAATTTGATCAGCACTCCCTGCACCTCCTCCTCCAAGTCATTAATAAAAATGTTGAAGAGCACTGGGCCCAGGACAGAGCCCTGCGGTACCCCACTCGTTACTTCTCCCCAGTTTGAGAAGGTCCCATTGATAAGCACTCTTGGAGTCCGATTCTGTAGCCAACTGTGGATCTGCCTGATATATTTCATATAGCCCACTTTTAGTTAGTTTGCTAATCAGGGTATCATGGGGCACTTTGTTGAAAGCTTTGCTGAAGTTGAGACATATTATGTCCTCAGCATTCCCACAGTCCACAAAGGAGGTTACCTGATCAAAAAATGAGATCAGATTCGTCTGGCAGGATTTGTTCTTGGCTTCAAGTAATCACTGCATTGTTTTCAAGGTGTGTACAGACTGATTGCTTTATCATCTGCTCCAGAATTTTCCCAGGGATTGATGTCAGACTGACTGGTCTGTAGTTCCCAGGTTCTTCTGCTTTGACCTTTTTTGAAGATAGGGGCAACATTAACCCTCCTCCAGTCATCTGGCACTTCACCCGTCCTCCATGATTTCTCGAAGAGAATAGACAGTGGTTCTGAGAGTTCTTCTGCCAGTTCCTTTATTACACTAGGATGCAGTTCATCTGGCCTTGGAGATTTGAACTCAAAGTAATTAGGAGTCTCCTGACCATATGCCTATCCATCTCAAGCTGCAATCCTGCCCCTTCAGCCTGTACTTCGCCTTTGCCAGGGGGGTCATAGACCCTCTTTCAGGAGAAGTCTGAGCTGAAGTAGGAATTGAGCACCTCTGCCTTTTCTTTGTCATCTGTTATTGTTTTGCCATCCTTATTTAATAGCTGAACCACCATTTCTTTCCTCTGTCTTTTACTATGCACGTATCTGAAGAAAGCTTTTTTGTTGCTTTTAGCATCCCTTGCTAACCTCAGCTCGTTCTCAGCTTTATCCTTCCTGACTGCAATTCTGTGCTACCTGCCTGTACTCTTCCTTTGTTGCTTGGCCTTCTTTCCACTTCCTATATGTGTCCTTTTTTGTTTTCACGTCATCTCTAAGCTTTTTGTGAAGCCGCATTGGCTTCTTCTGTTCTCTTCCACCTTTTTTTCTTGTTGGAATTGTTTGTAATTGTGTCTTTAGAACATCCTTTTTAAAAAAACTCTCACCCATCTTGGACTCCTTTTCTCATTAGAGTTGCTTGCCATGGGACCTTACTTATCATTGTTCTAGAGTTTATTAAAACTGGTTTTCCTAAAATCCAGGGTACGTGTTTGGCTACACTCGGCTTTTGCTTCCTTTAGAACCATGAACTCAAGTACGTATAACATGGTCGCTTTCCCCCCGAGTTCCTGTAACTGGTACTTTATCCACTAAGTCATCTCTGTTGGTTAGGATCAAGTCAGGGATAGCCAATCCTCTAGTTCCTTCCTCCACTTTCTGTAGGAGGAAGTTATCTGACACACAAGACAGGAATTTCTTGAAGGGGCCATGTTTTTCAGAATTTGTCTCCCAACAGATATCAGGTTAATTGAAATCCCCCATTACTCCTACACCATGCTTCCTTGAAACATTGGCAATTTGCTCTTCAAAAGTTGCATCCTCGTCTTCTCCCTGATTGGGTGGTCGGTAGTAGACTCCGACCACCATATTCCTTTTATTCTTTGCTGCATTTATTTTAACCCAGATGCTCTTGATGGGGCTACCAAGCTTATCCTCCTGTGTTTCTGTGCAGTGTTATGTATGTTTAACATACAGTGTGACTCCACCTCCTTTTCTGTTCCTTCTGTTCTTTTTGAACAAGTTATATCCTTCAATTTCTGTATCCCAGTCATGGGAGTCATCCCACCAAGTTTCACTTACACCAATCAAGTATTATTTTCCCTCCTGTATTAAAAGTTCAAGTTTGTTCTGTTCATTGCATGCATTGTGGCAAAAAACCAAACTATTTCTCTGTAAAGTCCTAAACACTAACAGGAAACAGGTGGCTCATGGTTTAAAGAGACAGACAAAAACTTAGCAACAACAACAACAACAATACCCAAATGTGTAGGTGGAAGTGTGGAGAATATTTTTGTAATTGATAGTGGTTAAGTGTTTGACTCTGCCTCATAATCCTGGGCCACATTGTTAATATTAATTAGTAAAAGTCAGATATGCAAACATAAACACCTGCTTGCATGTATATGTGTTAGCACACCACACAGTTCTTCATTATTTCTGAAATATCTTGCATTCATTTAATTTCTATACCACCCAATAGGCAATAGCCAAAGCTCTCTGGGCAGTTCACAAAAACTAAAACCCCAAATACAACATAAGAAAAACTTAATACAAAGTCTTTAACATACAAAAGAAAGAAAATAATTTCAAAGAGCTAAACAGAGTTAATGATACCATACCAGAACCCGATAAAACAGGTGATGTTAAAAGCCCCATCACAAGCCCTCAGATGCCTTGGAGTTGGAGTAGAGCTAAGTCTTATCCTGACACTGAAAATATGGCAATGTTTGTGCCAGCTAGACCTCAGAGGGGAAAGCATTCCACAACATGGGAAGCGGGGAGAGCTACCAGTTATCAGGCCGTCTCCCTTGTTGCCATCCTCTGAGCTTCCCTTGGAGGTGGGCCTCAGATGTTGATTGTAGTTTCCGGGTAGGTTCGTATCAGAGAAGAGCCCCATCAGGTAATGTAGACCCAAGCCATGTAAAGCTTTCTAGGTCAAAACTAGCATCTTGAATTGGGCTCGGAAACGTAGAGGCAGCCAGTTCAAGCAGGCCAGAATCTGTGTTGTGTGCTCAGGACTTCTGGTCCCTGCTATCAATCTGGGTGCCACATTTTGCAGAAGCTGGAGCTTCTGGACCATTTTACATACATTCTCAGTAATTCTTACAACCTTGTAAGATAGGTCACTTTTATTATGCCACTGCGGTTCTGCAAAATATTTAGGAGTGAGTAGTAAGAAAGGAATGCATGACAGCTATGTTCATTTGGTCACAGTGAGTTCAGTGGGACTTGAATGTTTGTAACTGAGCTCTGCACTGCAGTTGAGCTGTGTAGCCAACCCAAATTCACTAGAATATTCTGCTCCTGCAGAAGCAGCTTTTTCTTCCCAGGGAGAGTTCAAATCGTTTCACAACAGACCAACAAATGTTCAGTGAAGTGAAACCATGTATATAATAGCAACAGGTACCTTGAGACATAGAAACGTGCACTGACGGCCACCGCTGTCAAACATTGCCTCTCCTGGCATTGGACAACAACAGATGCTCCTAAAGGTACAAAAGCATGCAGTAGCTACAGAAGATGAGTTTTATTCACCAGTTCATATGCAGAGGTGTGTTTCATAGAATCATAGAATAGTAGGGTTGGAAGGGGCCTACAAGGCCATTGAGTCCAACCCCCTGCTCAATGCAGGAATCCAAGTCAGAGCATCCCTGACAGATTGCTGTCCAGCCTCATCTTGAATGCCTCCAATGTGGGAGAGCCAACTACCTCCCTAAGTAATTGGTTCCATTGTCATATTGCTCTAACGGTCAGGGCGTTTTTCCTGATGTTCAGCCGGAAACTGGCTTCCTGTAACTTGAGCCCATTATTCCATGTCCTGCACTCTGGGATGATGGAGAAGAAATCCTGGCCTTCCTCTCCAAGACAACCTTTCAAGTTCTTGAAGAGCGCTATCCTATCTCACCTCAGTCTTCCCTTCTCAAGCCTAAACATGCCCAGTTCTTTCAGTCTCTCCTCATAGGGCTTTGTTTCAAAATAGAGATGAACTGAATGGTTTGTAGTGAAGATTATCAGGTATAGCTTCTTGAAGAAGCCTCCTTCTAGGGTATGAAAGAGACTTCTAGATATAAAGTCCTCACTAATTTTGTAGTACTTATTGTATTTGACTAACAAAACTGATGGTGAGCTAGCTGAGTTAGAGCTGCTACACACCCCGTAATTTCTTACAGTATATTCAGCCCAGGAAAGTTCTGGAGCAAGCTTAATTATCTGGTCACTCTTAAGAGTCAGACACAGAAGGGTACTTTAACAGGTTGCAGAGTACACAGACTATTCAGTTATTTGGTCCAAACTAGGAGTGTCTGAAGCATTAAGACCCTGAACTATTTGCTTCTCACTTGCCATAGATTTATTCATCTTTTGCATCAAGTGAAATAAAGTGATAAATGTTTGAGACACACACACAGTCAAGGAACAAAGTAACATGTAAAGACTGGGTTCAGACAATGGCTTCTTCCCCTGCTCCCACATGTGCTGTGCACATGATCGCTATTTGCATAATTACCTACAACATCACACCAGTTGTCATGTCGTCTGAACCCAGACCCATGGCTTGTAGTAGGGGTTGTAAGGTAGGTAAGAAGCCAAACTCACCATGCACCACATTGGATTTGGATGACACGTGGCATCTCAGGTAATTATGCAAATGGTTGTCACGTGCACGGCACATGCAGGGGAGGGAAAAGAAGCCACTGTGGCTTCTTTCCCCCCTCTGATCATCTCAATGTGGCCAAAGACTCAATTCATATAAATCTTCCATTTCATGAAGTCCTCTCTCTCTCTCTCTCTCTCTCTCTCTGTTTTCTAATAAAAATATTGTCCCACATTTTCTTCTTCAAACATCGGCTCTCATTAGAATCAGAACCTGATTCTAATAAATGATCTGGAATTAGGAGTGAGCAGTGAAGTGGCCAAGTATGCAGATGACACCAAATTATTTAGGGTGGTTAAAACAAAAAGGGATTGTGAAGAGCTCCAAAAGGATCTCTCCAAACTGGGAGAATGAGCATATAAAGGGCAAATGCGGTTCAATGTAAGCAAGTGTAAAGTGAAGCACACTGGGGCAAAAAATACCAACTTCAAGTATAGCCTGATGGGATCTAAGCTAGCAGTGACCAATGAGGAAAGAGATCTTGGGGTTGTGGTGGACAACTCAATGAAGATGACAACCCAGTGTGCGGCCACTGTAAAAAAAGGAAAACTCCATGTTAGGCATAATTAGAAAAGGAATTGAGAATAAAACTGCCAATATCATGCTGCCCCTATACAAATCTATGGTGCGGCCACACTTGGAATACTGTGTCCAGTTCTGGTCACCACACCTAAAAAAAGATATTGTAGACCTGGAAAAAGTGCAGAAAAGGGCAACTGAAATTTTGAAGGGTCTGGAGCATCTCCCCTATGAGAGAAGATTACAACAGCTGGGATTGTTTAGCTTGGAAAAAAGGAGAGTAAGGGGAGACATGATAGAAGTCTACAGAATTATGCAAGGTGTGGAGAATGTGGACAGGGAGACATTTTTCTCCCTGTCTCAAAACACTAGAGCCTGGGTGTTAGAGCTATATCCCATATAGCTGATTGGTGGGAGATTCAGGACAGATAAAAGAAGCCCTTCTCCACACAGCACATAGTTAAACTATGGAATTCGCTACCACAGGATGTAGTGATGGCCACCAATTTGGATGGCTTTAAAAGGGGGTTGGACAAATACATGGAGAAGGCTGTCAATGACTACTAGTCCTGATGGCTATGTGTGCCGACTTGAAAACCAGAGGCAGTGAGCCTATGTATACCAGTTGCTGGGGAACATGGGTGGGAGGGTTCTGTTGTACTCATGCCCTGCTTGTGGGTTCCTGGTCAACAGCTAGTTGTCCACTGTGTGAACAGAATGCTGGACTATATGGACCCTTGGTCTGATCTAGCAAGGCTCTTCTTATGTAAACCTATGGATAGTTCAGAAATGGATTCTGATTAGAGAAATAATCTTGAGCTATATTAGTATTGTCAAGCCTATATTATTTACTGAGATGAAGCAGGGCATTAAATAATAAATAAATAAATAAATAAATAAATAAACATGAGTTCAGCATAGCTAATTTTCTGTGCAACTGCATACTCAGAAGCAAGCCCCATTGAGTTCAATGGGGCCCAGTCCCAATTAACTGTTCAACTCAAGTCCTTCTTCCTTTCTTCTCTCCTTTCTGAAATCGCAGTCCATATTTCTCAGCAAACAGTACTCCAAGCTCAATTTATTACAACTGTATTAAGGATATCACAGTACAAATAATGTATGCTTTATATAAATTCTAGGAAATGCTAGCCTATAAACATATTTGTAATTTATAATTATTTTATGAGGAACCGTCTAAACAATTTAAGTTTAGAAAAATTCCACAACAAAAACATTCCCAAAAACGTCTTTAGAAAATTAACTGCCGATTCAATTAAGTACAGCTTGCAGCACTGCGGAAGAATCAGATAGTGTGCTTTACAGTTTTTCTTTTAATTATAGTTTTTATCGCTTCCACACCTTTGATTACTAGACATGGTAAGTTATGAAATTTCTTCTTATGAAATTTCTTAGATAATATAAATCTAACACACAGCCTCAATATATCATATCTTTTTTCATATCTCTGAAGTATTACAGTATCGTAGCATGACTGCAGTATGTCATAACCTTGCTCTTCCAGTCTCATTTCAAGCTATTACTACAGTTCATTCAACACTTTTCACTCCATTTAGGAAATATCTAAGTGCAAATATTAAGTCACACTTTGTAGAATTACGCCCCCCCCCAAAAAAAAGCATTTTCCAGGGGGATAGCCACATTACTATGTTGCAGCAAAACCCACACATTCTTGCATAAGCTTTTGTGGACACTGTCCACTTCAACTGATGCATGAAATGCTAACCTCAAATTGGCAGATTTCTATACACATGCTGTTGTCAGAGGAGATGTAAACTGCATTGTCAGAGGGAACTGAAATGCAGAAAGTACAGACAGTGATAATTACCATTAATAGTTGCCATTCACAAAACATTGTTGGATAATAACACAAGCATTGCAATAGTGGACAAATTAACATATGTAGTCTGATTTTTAAAACACATACACATTTGTCCTTATTCAAATCATAGGAAATAGAGTAGACTCTCTTGATGAACTGGACTTCAGCAACTTTGTGTTGATATCTATCTTTGAAATTCTTTTGTTCAAGAATGGCCACCTTAAAGTCATTGACAGACTATCCTGGTAAGTTAAATGTCCCCCCATGGTATCTGAAAATTGGCATTCTTGATATCAGAGTTGTGTCCATTTATTCTTTTGCATAAGGACTGGCCTGTTTGTCCTATGTAGAATGCAGTAGGGCATTACTAGCAAATGATGGCATATATCACATTGGAAGATGAGCAACTGTATAATCCCCTGATGCTGTGGATGGCATTATTAGTAATAGTGCTGCCAGGTTATCAAGGGCAGAGTTGGTATCTATGTCTGCCACAGGGTCTGGATTCTGTGTTTGTATCTCTGTTATGAGGTCTGTTGTTGCTGGTGAGTATACTTTTTAGCTTGGGCAGCTGTCTATAAGCAAGTACAGGTCTGCCACCCAACGACTGTGAGCAGGAAGTGTCATTGTCATTGTCCAGAATGGGTTGTAGAACACTGATGATACATTTGAGTGGTCTTAACTGAGAATTATAGCACGCAACAAGTGGAGTTCAAGTGTTTTCTCTTTCGGGTCTGTCCTGTAATAGGTTACTCCTGGGTACCATCCTGGTCCTGTTGATTTGTTTTTTCACTTTGTTGGGTGGGTATTATAATCTGCGAAATGCCTGATTTATATCCTTAAATTGTGAGTCTGTCTGATGGGTCTGAGCAGATGCATCATAGGGCTTGGATATAGATATAGGCAATGGATTTTGTGGTGTGTTCTGCGTAGAAGTGGAACTATGTATGAATATGTAGCAGTCTGCAGGTTTCCAACACAGGATGGTGCTTACATGTCCATTATGTAGCTGCACTCTCATATCCAGAAAGTGAACCTGTTGCATGGACTCTTCTAGGTTCAGAATTCAGATGGATGATGGGGTGGAAGTTATTGAAGTCCTGGTGATACTTGGTCAGAGCTTCCTGTCCATGTGTCCAGATACTAAAGATGGCATCAATGAATTCTCAGGTAAAGAAGAGGTTTTTGGGTACAGGAGCTGGGGAAGCATTGTTCCAAGTCAGCCATGAAGATATTGGCATACTGTGAGGCTTTCACAAAGATCCTTGTGCTGACAGAATAGTTAAGAACAGTAAAAGGACTTGCTTCTGGTGGTGCCATGGGGGCATAGATGAAGGCAGCAATTGTGCAACAATATTTTTTTTAAGTGTTGGCCCTAGCAAAAGGGGTTGGAGGAGAGATGCTTTAGACTCTGCTTCAAGCAGCAAAACGTCTCTCGCCAGCAGTTTTTTGTACACATTGCATCCACCTCTCAGTCCAGTGGACTTGCTCCCAGGTAAGGTGCATAGAATTGGATACTTAGGCTGAGAACTACTTCACACATTATGATAATTTAAATGTATACCTAAAAATGTTTTTGTTTGTTTGTTTGTTAGTTACATTTATATACCACTGAATATAATAAAATCCCTCAGTGGTCCACAATAAATATTAAAATCATACTTAAAATGCAATATAAAAACACAACATTAAATAAAACAACTATAATAAAAATGATTTAAGGAGAAGTAAAATGGAGCTACATAATTAGTTTAATTATAGCCCAGGGAAAGCCTGGGTGAACAAGTGTGTTTTCAAAATGTTAAATGTGAATGTGACAAATACACAGTGTATCATACTGGGATCCTCATCAGGAAGCAAGAACTGACTGTGCCAGCAGCACCCAATTTCAAGTCCATCACGCAACAGCTGTATACCAAAGGAGAACTGAAGCACAGAATGCTGACAACAAATGTCATAATTTCTGCTGCAATTGCTTTGCAGGTTTCTTCATGAGGGTCAAACTATATTGTTTCTGAGCCATCCCATGCCACAATATTCTTGCATTAGGAGCATAATATCTCTTGAGGCCTCTTGTTCCATTTCCTGCCACACTGTAGCAGTAACAGCTTAGACTTAGCTGAGTTCTGGATTGTCTCATTTAAAAATATCAATAATTAAAGCTTCCATAAGTGATGGCTGACATAAGGCCTAAGCATGAAAAGCCTGGACTTTTTTTTTAGACTTAACAGTGCCCAAATGTCACAAAAAGCTTATTTTGAAGTCAAAGTATATTTAATAATAAATGGAAACCCTCTGGTGGCATTAGCATCACCTGTATAAATAAGAGATGAGAAAACCAGCATGGGTGAAATACAAAGCAACTTGGCTATTGGATAGGTTTATATGACTTTGCTTCTAGCAAATACCTCTTTGGAGTTTAACTGACATTTCTACTAGACTCAGTCTTTATTTCTGCTTGGCCAACATTGTGCCTTATTTTGTCTGCCAAATCTAGGACACTAGTGTCCAGCCATTTATTCACTAACGGCATGTAAGCATACCTTGATATATCAGTTTTGTCCATGCACTATCAAATGTCACTAGCCTTAGTAGCTAATATAACAATGCAGAAAGAGGTACTGGAGATTCTCATGCAACGTTAAATAAGCTTCCACTGAAATTGCAGGGCCCAAATAGCTTGACTAATGCATACCAGGCACAAAAATATAGAAGACTATCTATTCTTCTATTCCTCATATAAAATGTATCAGCAATCCTAAGTAATAATTATGCTTGATAAACTATGACACTTCTTGGGGCTTTGAAGTTAGGTGAGTTCCCTTCAGCAATGTAAAAAGACACTTTGCAGGTAAATGCATGATCAGTGAGGGATGTCTCATTCAAAAACAGTAAGATCACAATACTGCTTTCAGAATTTCACAAATGTGCTCCATTCTGCCCTTCCCTTATTCATTTGGTAGACATACCTGTGACGGGAAAGTTGTGTTTTTGTACTCTAAAACAGTTGTGCAAAAAGAAACAAGCATGCTGTGAACTAAATGTAAGTCACTTCCATCACATGCAAAGTGCATACATATAAAAATATGCATATTATATTTCTCAAAGATAACAGGGATAAAGGAGGTAAAACATATCATGGATACTGATCAGTTAATAGAGTTATGAAAACAAAAGCCCTCTGGGGAGTGTTGGCAGATCCATGAGATGTCCTTGAAAGCTGAATTATATATCTAAGAGACTGAGATAGGAAAATGAGTGTACAAAACCACAGGTTGTCTGTCTGTCAAATTTTCATAGCCATATTATTTAATTTAGATGTATAATTAATCCCCAAAGGGTTAAAGCAGGTAGTAACACATAAAACGAAACTGAAGAATCACTGCTAAAAAGACAATATATTAAAATCAGGCAATTAAAATGCAATAAATATTAAAAGTTCTGCCACTATCTATACCACTTTAATCCAGCCTCCAAAATCCAAACCAGCTTCAAAATGATGCTCAGATTCAGGGGTTTGTATGTCTCCATAAAGAGCGACTGCAAAGTTGTCCTCATTTGATTTGAAAAGTCACTGTGGAATAATGCAGCACTTTGCATCTACATATTTTAGTAGTCAAAACTAGTCCATCTATTATTTCCAAGAAATGCAAAGGAGGCAAAGCAGATATTGAAGCTCTGATTTTATGTGCTGCCAATGACCAAAACACCCTTTTTGCTTCCATCAAACCTTATAAACCATTGTTTAGTACATCAGATGTATGTTCTATGGACAAAAAAATAATTGGAATTGCAAAAGCTGAAAAATGTTAAAATTGCCAAATTGGTACCAGTTGTCTAGCATTTGTTGATGTCACATTTTCAGATGTACTTCTGTAACCAGAATGTCTAGAACAACAAAGAGTCTTGTGTAGCACCTCAGGCCCCATCTACCTGGGGATTTACTCCAGTGCTACTGCGTCTCACATACAGTCATGGCATATGACGTTCTCCCCTCTCCACAGCAATGGTGGGTTTTCATGCCATAAAACCCACATTTTTGCAAAGTTGTTTTGTGATGGATTTTCCCATTGCACCAGCTTCGGTGCAGTTTGGGAGTCTGTGTGACCTCAACATTGTGATATTGGCTTCAGTGCCA
The DNA here is from genome assembly GCF_057233095.1 of Heloderma suspectum. NCBI lineage: Eukaryota > Metazoa > Chordata > Lepidosauria > Squamata > Helodermatidae > Heloderma > Heloderma suspectum. Next base: position 28,586,657 of record NC_139460.1, on the reverse strand, counting down.
GCTGGGTGGAGCAGCCTGATAGGAGGAAGGGAAAGTTGTGTCATCAAAGGGTGGACCCAAGGAGAGGAGTTGGCTTCCCCATCTGCTGATCTTATTTTGTTTTGTACCTAATCAGCCTTAAAGTCAGCACACTGAAAATAGCCTGCTGAATATGCCTACTCAGAAGAAATTGTCATTGTCCGATTGTCGTCCATTGCACTTAGTCAGCACGGAAGTACGCAGGGGGAAGGGACTGCTTTGCCTTTTCTTTCAAATCTCGCTCATCTGGAGGAGCAAACCTGAGCATAAGTTTAATGACTTTTTTCTTTTTAAAAAGGAAGCTTGTTGGTGCTGCAAGACTCCACCCGAACGAATACAATTTTTCTTGCAGTCTGCCATGCGAAAGTGGTTCTTTTCTTTTGTATGCACTGCTTTCCTTTTTTCATTTTGTATACGCTGCTTTAATTGGCTGTGTGTGCCACGGGTGGAGCAAATCCAATTTGATGAAAACGCAGTTTTAAACTGAATCACTTTGGAAAGCATCTCCATGTAGATGGGGCCTATATCTAACACATTTAGGGCACAATCCTATCAAGACAGGCAGCCGCCTCCGAATTCGGAGGTGACCGCCTATCCAAAGCAAGGCAGGAGAGGCATGGAGGGGGATTATTCCTTCCACGCCTCTCCTGCCCTGCTATTTTTAGCTAGACAGCCATTTTTGGCTGTCTAGCCATGGGGAGGCTGACTGGGAGAAGAGGCTGCTGTACGACACCTGGATATGTCGTACACGCAGCTCCACTCTTCCCACCCCAGAATGCTCCCAGCTCCTCCCCTTTTCAGTCACTCTGCACTCCTCTTCTGAGCGCGGAGGACGGGGCAGAGGCAGCGCGGACATAGGGGGAGGTTGGTTTTCTGGGAAACATGGCGCTCCAAGGTCGGTTCCCAGAAAAGAGCACATCCTATGGCCAGTGTCTAGTGGCCATAGGATTGATCCCTTATTCTGGCATAAACTTTCATGGACACTGTCCACATCATCAGATGCAGCGGATGATGTCCATGGAAGCTTACGCCAGAATAAATTTCTTAGTCTTTAAGGTGCCATAAGACTCTTTGTTGTTTGTATTGCAACAGACTAACATAGCATAAGGTCTAGGAACATATTTGTTTTTAACAAAATGAAAGTTGATGTTTCTGGGTAGAAATGTTAACACAAACATGCAGGCTGCACCAAAATGTTCCAGGGGGATTGTGAGTCCTCTGGGTCAATCATTTCCTGCCACTATTTTGTTACGACAATTTTGTGATGGAAATAATATAATTTAGAATTTATTTTGCTTAAAAGCAGCTGTTACCTCCTCAAAGGCATAGGGTGTTTGATTTTTTTGATGCTACCAATATGCACAACTAAAATATAAGTCATATCCTGAGGGCACAAAGCAAGATGAACAAAGCAGAAAGATTCAACCTATGCTGAAAGTATCTAAGCCAGTTTTAGATATAACTCCAAAATACTGATAAATTTTACTAAGGTTATATCCCAAAGATGTGTGGAATATGGGATAAAACATGATGAGCTAAATACAAAATGTTAAAAGCAAAAGGGAAATCATCCGTTTATTTTCTTTGGGCTATAAAAAGGGAAAGCACATTTCTTATATTAAAAAGTCCTTTGCTTTTACGCCCTGAACACATCTAAGAGGAAAACTGAAAAGATGTAAAAGAAAATAACCATACACAATTGTTTTACATTTATTTTCAATAACTCAGAGCAGGCTAATAAGCGTGTATATAGAATAGCCAAGAAAAATTGCAAATAACATCAATCACTATATTTGTGGGCTGGTGAATAAATGAATTCTTAGAATGTTGGTCAGATATTAAAAGGATAATAAAAATGTGATCTAATTCAGTTAACAGCTCATAATTTCTTGGAACAATAAGCAATGAACCCTTGTAAATTCTTTTTACTGGTTGTTTGAAATGGGAAAGGAAAGACAGGGTAAGGAGCAAATAATTTCTATTAAGTATAAAATGTTGTGCCCTAGGAAAAATAGCCTCCTAATTGCCAGGAGGCATTCCTTCTCCAGTGCCCCTCAGTAAATGCAATGACAATGATGTATGATTAAAAGCCTCTGGCTGCAACTTTGTTTTACATTTTGTCTTAAAAGAACCCCCAGAAGAAACAGAACTTGCAAATTCAAACTCAATCACTGTTATAATAACAGTCACCAAAAATCTGCAATCCAGCCCTGCAAGCTGGAGCCATGAGAATCCACATTCACAGCTCTGTCTGCCCAAGTACGTGGCAATATTCTCTGAACTGTAGAGCAAGGCAGATGGCGCCATGTCCTCAGGGGGGAAAAGAGTTTCATCTAGACTGGACACTGAGGACCTCAAGGAGGAGATCATTCAGCCAGGTGTGATCCATTGGATTTGTATCAGGGCTCCTGCTCAAGATTACGACACGCAAATCAGTTTCTCAGTGACACCGTTATACCCACCACAATCAGAGTGGTTAAAAAGAGGGTTAAATACATGTTTGTGCATGACGTGTATATTCTTATCAGTGCTTATTCTCACAGCAATTAACATGGATAGGAATCTGTACGTCATATATATATATATATTCATAAAGTGATCTTTATTTAACATCAATTAATGTCAAGCACAGACATTACATTTTTGGTGGAAACCAGAGACATTGTAAGTGAGAAGTCTTCCAGGGGAACCATGGAAAGATAGATGGAACACAGACAGCAGAGCTCTTGATAGCTTGAGTATTTTAGCTGGGCAGGTTCATACTGGGGAAAGCACACTCCAAGGGCAAACTACATATGACATTAACCAAGTAGTTCTACCCTTGAGTACAGGTTTTTCTTTTCACAAATTGCCAATGCAGGGATCCTGATCCAGACTGGGACCATAGCATGGTTGGGTGGGGGGTGTTAAGGCGGGCTTTTAACCTTACCCACACACACTGCAGTTCCCACCCAGAGCAGGGGCCCAGCATTTCAATGGGACCTCTCTTTTTTGCAATGCAAATTTCAGGTGCATAGAGCCCAATCTGGATCAGGGCCACAGTGGAAGCCTGGGAGTGAAAGCCCCCTATCCCTATACATTATGGTCCCGATCCATATTGTGGGCCTGGCAGTAGCAATTTGTGGGGGGAAACCTGTACCAAGCATAGAACTATACAGCTAGACTCATGTGTAGTTTGGCCCTAAGACATGTACCGGGGCACCTTTCCTCTTCTGCCTCGTGGAAAGCTGAAAATTCAGGTCACAACTCAGCCCCAAAGAGTTTCCAATGTGAGAGCTCAGATTCAGAACACATAAAGTAAGGAGTAAGCATGTACACAGTGTCTTTCCTTGAACCACTGAGTTTACACACATCTGAGATTAGGAAGTGGAGATTCTAGTCCAGAGATAATAGATTACATCCAAATTTAGCCTTCCATGAATGGAAGGGCTCCTTCCATCCAGGGAAGCATTGATCCAGCAGAGAGATCCCATTGGCCAAAAGAAGGGGGAGGCAATTTTTGCCAATTTTCTCTCGCCCTGCAGCCCCACATACTGTTCTGGATGATTCACCCAACCTTCCAGAGCAGATTTTTGGAGGAAGCAAGGAGCTATAGGGAGCATCAACAAAAGTCACCTCCCTATTTTGCCAGTGGGAGCATCCCCTGAGTGGAATGCTATTCCAGGGATGCTCCTGCAGGCAGAAGGAAAGTCTGGATCCAAGCCAATGTCTCCTAGGCAAGCCCTGAATCCCTGGCATATCTCTTTTTTTCAGAAACTGCCATCACCCTTTGCCCATTTTGATATTTCAGTCTGTTGCATTATTCACCATATGTCACAAACAGTATCTTACCAATCTAAATTAGCTGAAAATGCAAGGAATGAACCAAATGCAATAAAAGAACAATCATGTTCTGAGCTGTTGGGACTTTAGGAGGAGTACATGGTCAAGTTAAGTTTCGCTTCACTTCTTCTCCTTCAGGATATGGAGACTGGTACGGCAAATACAAATTCCAAAAGGCTTAGTCTGTGTTAGTCTGTTGTAGAAAAAAGAGTAGTCCTGTGGGACTTTAAAGATGAACATATTTATTGTGGCATGAGGTTTTGTGAGCTGGAGTCCACTCTGTCAGAAGCATTCAATGATCTAGAAAGTTGATTAGTACATATGCACGTATAAAGGGTTTTAAAAAAAAGTTTTATGGTGGATCAAGACATTATCGAACAAGTCATGGTTGCAAATGCACAGCCACCAGAAGGGGGAAGGGCTGCTTGACACTATTGCTGCACACCTCCGATGCCAGCTGCCGCCAAGCCACTTTTCCCCTAGGGTTCCAAATTTCATATTTGGAAATGCGAGTTGGCTGGTTATAAACATGTAGTTCCAGAGACAGAAGGGGAAAAGCTCACAGTGTACAAAATACTGTTCCAATGCATCTTTTGCGGAGATTTGTTTTTCCTTTTTTAACCCCCATGCAAGGGGGTGGAATTTTGGAAAAAAAATGAGAGGAGGGAAAGCTTAAATCCTCCTTCCCAGATCGCTTTGGTCCCAATCCAAATTGGAGCCGGGCACACTTACACTTAAGTAAATACTCCAATCATGCATAGCTCTGCTATGCACGATTTGAAGAATATATAGTTTGGGCCCCAGTTGAATTCAAGATGCATCTGGTTAGCATGTTTGTCCATTAAAAAATAGCACATGTGATTTTTCCATAGGTACATTGAAGCACAGAATGTTCTTACATTGTAATTACAATTCAAAATACTTTTTCTAACCTATCTTCAACTGCACCCAGCCTTTGTTAAATCTATTTCATGGTTCTGTTGTATCCAGGGACTGCTAATGGCATAAACAAATTACAGAAGAAATATTCCATGAATTGTAGTTTGTATGGCTTTTACAGTTCAGTCTTCATTTTCCAAGACTGCATGCTTTATAGTTCATGGAAAAGATTAATAATCATTCTTCCATCTATCGCAAAATATTTAATGGCAACCTAAGACCTAATAGACCTATGAATTCAATATTTAGCTTTATGCGTAGGACACTCCAGCCCTGTGCAATACAGTATTGTAACAAGTAGTTGTTTTTCCTAGTAGTGCTTCATTTATATTTAAAAAATTCTAACTACACTGAGACTGGAACTACACATCCCCCTTTCCCCACACATTTCCCCCATGTGTAGGAGCACTCACCTATTATTACTTTTGTGATACTCTCTGCCCCACTTTACTGGAAGTGTTTCCAATTTTATAAGGGTGAACTCAACATAAGGATACCATTGTTGGCAATAGCCCGATAGCACACTGAATGTGTACTTTGGCCTGATGGGTTCTAAATTGCCTATAAGGGTCAAACTAAAATGGATTGTTAATACTTAGCATCCAGCTACATCTGTTCTTTCTTGACTTAAAAGTGAGCATGGGGGAACCTAATCCAGATTGGGACCCTACTGTGGGGATAGGTGAGCTTTAAATCCTTGCTTCCCATGGCGGTCCTGATCCAGATTGGGGGCCAAATGAATTGAGCCTTTTTAAAAAATACAAATAGCAGTTAGAGGTCCCTCAATCCACATTAGGACTACAGTGAGGAGCAAAGGGTTAAAGTCCCCCAATCCCCTCCCCCATGTCCAATCCAGATTAGGTCCCTCACACTTACTTTTAAGTAAAGAAAAGAAAGGAACAGATGTAGCTGCATACTAACTTGTCATTTAGCTGTGACTCTTCAGGAAAGAGTACTTGGGGTTGTGGTAGAAAGTGTTCTGAAAGTATCTGTGTGGAAAAAAAGGAAATTCAGTGTTAGAATTATTATGAAAGTGGTTAAAAATAAAACAGCAACTAAATCCATGTTGTGGCCATATTTTGTTTACTGTGTGTAATTCTGATTATCCTGTCTCAAAAGGAAAAGGAAACTTTTAAACCATGCTGGCTGGGGGATGCTGGGAGATGTAGGACTTTCTTCAGTCTAAACATGCATACGATTGCACCCTTACATTGTTTTATCGATATGTATGTACCTTCTCTCTGGAAAATACCCTGATGCTGGGAAAGACTGAAGGCAAAAGGAGAAGGGGACGGCAGAGGATGAGATGGCTAGATAGCATCACCGATGCAACAAATATGAACTTGAGCACACTCCGGGAGAGAGCGCAGGACAGGAAGGCCTGGCGTGCTATGGTCCATGGGGTCACGAAGAGTCGGACACGACTGAATGACTGAACAACAACAACAACAACAACAAATGTACCTTATCCTGATGCCATAAGGTGAAGGGTGGTCTATAATGTTTCGTAAATAAATAAATAATCAACATGATCAAGTGTTCAAGGCAACTTCCCTACAAGAAAATGCTGAAGTATTTAGGTCTTGTTTAGTTTAGGGGATGACTAACAGCGCTCTTCTATGTAACTCAGAAGTAAGTTCCACTGTGTTCAGTGGGGCTAACTTCCTAGTAAGCATGTTCAGGATTGCAGCCTTGGGGGAAAGCAGTAAATGACACAAGTTTATAGCATTTTAAATTATATGTAAAGCATGTATAAAGAGACTTTTCCCACCATTTACTCTATGTACTAATTAAGTTTATACTTAAGATGTGACTTGGTATATACTAGAAAGAGTTTATATACAACTTCTGTGAACTCACAAGGGAAAATCTAACAATAAATAAAATTCCTTTACATGAACATTTGTATCTAGTATGAGAGACTTAAGTTAGCCTGCCTGAAATTAACTGATTTTTTTCAAATCACAATATATACACAATTAGAAGCAGTTCAGGAAGATTATAATGACCTAGCTGATCAATCATGTGCACCACAGAGTATGTGATGTGGAATACACAGCAACATTTGATTATTTTAATTCACGTATTTTTAATCAACGCTACATTAATAAGAATGGAAGCAGACTGATCGGCTGCCCGGAAGAAGCAGGGATGATATTAAGTGAAGACTGAATTATACAAAGAACAAAAAAATCTTACTTGATAAATAAGAATACTGATATGGAGCTTCCATTTATTCTAGTAAGTACCCTTGAAATGTTTAGCTCAGAGAACAATCCCTGACTAACAAGGCTTATTGTAGTCTCATTCCAGAAAACAAATTGCACCATATACCTTCAGTGAAAACATACCTGAAAAAATATTTGCATTTTGTAATGAACAGTCATAACCTTCATTCTGTTCACACAGTATATGAATATGTCACTGTATATACATAATTTCTCCTAACTTCTCTAAGATTAGTTGCTACGTGACTAAGGGCACAACCCTATGCATGTTTAGACAGAAAAAAGTGCTACAACTCCCAGCATCCCCCAGCCAGCATGTCTAAACATGCATAGGATTTAGATTTTTCTGTCTAAACATGCATAGGATTGTGCCCTAAATCTATTCACCAAGGTGTTTAAATCAGTCTTCAAGACGGCAGATCATACTTAAAACTTATGAGGCTTCAGTTTACTATAAGGTCTGGCTTACTTAGCGATGTACAGAAACTGGCACATCTGCTCCTTTTCAATGGCTCACTCCTTATGCTACTAGCAATTTTCTTATTGAGTCCAGTTACTCAAGGTTTTGTAATGTGAAAAAAGGAAATGTCCAGAATGAAAATGGCACTGTTTTATATCCACAATTAAGCAAACTTGAAGTTGAGAATATTTGTTTTTATTCAGCCAGCAGCCGTGACAACATTTTTTTAAAGGCAAACTTTAGGGCAGGGGTGACTTTGATGCTTCTTGAATCACATGTGACTTCTAAGAAGTTCATATTTGTCCTCTGCAGCAAGATGGACTCTAGTATGCATGTATGTACGCTAAGGACACAGCAAACATGTCATTTTGCCTTCCTCATTCTTTTCCCAAACACCCTGGCCCAATTCAGACTTCACACTGCCTAATCACCAAGATCACCATGCAGGCTTGCACACTACTTCTCAGGCTCTCATACTCCTTCCCATGCTCTTTCCATAGTTAGTGAGATAACTAATTATGGCAAGGGATAGCCTTGCCACAGTAAGTCATCCAGGTTCCAAACATCCAGGTTCAATTGCTGCAATGCATTGTACATGGGGCTGCCTTTGAAAATGGTTCAAAAGCTTCAACTTGTGCAAAATCCAGCAGCCAGAATTCCGACTGGTTCATCTTGATGCAACCATATTACACCAATTCTTGAGGAATTACATTGGCTCCCTATTTGCCACCAAGCACAATTCAATGTGCTGTTTATCCCCTTTAAAGCTCTAAATGGCTTGGGGCCTAAATAGTTGAAGGACTGGCTCTTTCTATACTATCCTGCCTGTACATTAAGATATTCAGAGGAGGCCCTTCTCCAAATACCATCAGTGGGACATATACACCATGCATTTAACAAGGAGAGGACCTACTCTGTGGTGGTGTCTTGACATTAGAATGCCTTCCCAAAGGAGACACAATTGGCATCAACTTTGTTTTCTTTTTGGTACCTAATTAAAATGTTCCAGGAATTTTAACCTTTCAGAATTTTTACATTTTAAGTTTCATTTAATTTTTTAAATTTGATTGTTCTGTTTTTGTCTGGGTTGCTGAGGGGGGAGGTTGCCTTTTAATTTGTAATTGTATGGTTTTGATATTAGATTTGCTTCTTCTTTTTTAATGATGTATACACTGCCCTAGGATCCCTTGTGGATCAAGAGTGGTTTATACATTTTATTTATAAATAAATAAACCAACCAACCAACCAACTATGGTTTAATGTGACAAACCAAAATAATCAGTTTATTCTTTCACCTAAATTGGCATTACTATAGTTACTGCTAAACATAATTTGGTCTCAAATCAGAAACTGAAATCAGCTTCTAACCCTGATTTGAAGGTCTGGTTTGAGAGCAATAAATATGGTTACACCAGTTCAGGTATCATAGCAAACCACAGTTAACTGACTAACCAGGAAAGGGGGCAGGGGAGATTTGTGCAGGAAGGGCGAAGAAGAAAATGGAGGAATGCAGGAAACCAAATAGGTTCCCCTTGATTACCAAAATATGGCTTGATGATTGGGCAGGATGATGATGTGTGATGAATGAGGTGTGATTGGAGATCCATGGTGCCAGTGCTGAAGCTACCAAAACATTTCTACATGCTAGCATTCTGAACAGTGAACTTAACATGTGCAGGTGCACGATTTCAGGATGGGAAAGGCAGGATTACAATAAGGTTCATTGGCCTGCTCTTAGAGGAGGCCCTGCTTGCTCACCCACCAGTATTGTGACCAGGCTGGCAGCAACACAAGACAGGGCCTTTTGAGTTATAGTTCCCCATCTTCGGGAGGAGGGTTCAGAGAAAAGGCTGTGTGTTGGGAAGGGATTAAGCACCCAAGCCCCACCTGTCATGTCTCCCCTCACCCTCAAGGTCACATTTTGATGGAGGCATTTTGCAGCTGCCCAGCACTGGCTCAGGTTCCCAGGGTTTGCCGCTGCTGAACAGTTATTTTAACTCTGTGTGATATTTCAGCTTCAAACCAATTTCCCTGGTCTTACCAAACCTACACAAACACACCTGAAAATGTTCTTTATAAAGTACAGCCACACAATCTTCTTGTTAGTAGAAAATAAACTATTTTTTTAAAGACACTAAATTGGCTAATGCGTTTTTTGAACTTCAAAACATTTTAGTCTCCAAAGAGCAGGATTTTCCTTTCACACCCTCAAATGCAATGCCTTCAAATCTTTGTTATACAAGTCTCTGAAGATTACAAGAAGGTTAATATTATAAGGCAGCTGGAAGAAAAGGAGGGGCCATACACTGCTGAATATTCACTTTTGCTCTTGAGCCTCCAGGCTATGTCAGCAATAGTTTTGGTTTAAAGGTTTATTTTATTCACCTGCATTGCTCTACATTGATAAGACCTATAAACTCCAGCTGCCTCATGGACTACTTGCTTAAGAGATTCAAAATGTACATCTCTTTTGATAACCGTGTGTAACTCCCAATAGGATTAAAGGGAGTTGTTTATCTGCATAATTTAAGTTGAATCTACACAGGACAGCTAGGGACTGGCCCTGCATTTTCATGTTGTGAAAATCCCATCCCATCCCTTTATTCTGTCACATCACCTATTTATCACAGAACTGTGAAGTATGGAATCTAGGGGCTGATGCCCTTAGAAGGCTGGTGTATTTTTCTTATATTGGCACAGCCAGTCTAATGTGTGAACCAAGAGATCACATTTTACAGCTGTAGTAAATTCCTAGGCCTGGTCACATACAAGGATCAATAACTGGTTAAAGAACAGAAAGCTGAGAGTAGGAATAAATGGTCAATTCTTGCAATGGAGGGATGTAAACAGTGGGGTTCCACAAGGATCTGTACTGGAACCACCAGTGTTTTTTAACTTGTTCATAAATGATCTGGAATTAGGATGGAGCAGTCAGGTGGCCAAGTTTGCTAATGAAACCAACTTATTTAGGGTGGGTAAAACAAAAAGGGATTGCAAAGAGCTACAAAACGATATCTCCGAAGTGGGAGACTGGGCATCAAAATAGCAAATGGAGTTCAACATAAGCAAGTGTAAAGTAATGGATGTTAGGGCAAAAAATCCCAACATCACATATACGTTGACAGGATCCAAGTAGATGAGGACTGACCAAGGAAGAGATCTTGGGTTTATGGTTGATAACACTATGAACATGGCAACCGAGAGTGCAGGTGCTGTGAAACAGGAAAATTCTACATTGGCATAATTACAAAGGAGTTTAAAATAAAACTGCCAATATCATATTGCCTTTATGCAAATCTATGGTGTTGTGACCACATTTAGAATACTGTGTACAGTTCTGGTCATGGAAAAAGGGAGATTGTAAAGTTGGGAAAGGTGCAGAAAAGAGCAACCAAAATAATCAAGGGGCTGGAAAGGTTGCAACATCTGGGACTGTTTTGCTTAGAAAAACAGATGAGTATGGGGAGACATGATAAAGGTGTACAAAACTATGCATGTTGTGGAGAAAGTGAACAGGAAGAGGTCCTTTCCAACGTCAAGGTCCTTTCCAACTCTATGATCCAAAGGAAGGTGAGAATTGGACAACAAACAGCACAGGGGCTTGCATGGAATGCAGAAACCAGGCTTGCTATCTGTGGTCAGATCCACAGAACATTGCATGACCTAAGCTGAAGAAGTTATATAAGATTCTAAATCAATCAAAGGGTCAGGAAACAAGTCAACCACAGCCTTGATAAAATGGAAGAGACAGGTGGAACAGAAGCATTTTCAGCACAGCCAACTGATTGAGGCTCCCATCTCTAGAGCAGGGGTAGGCAACCTTTTTGGGCTGTGGACACATTTGGCGATTTGAGAAACTGTCCTGGGCACCACCACAAAATGGCTGCCATGGGATGGGTGGCAAAGGACAAGTGACCTGCCCAAAAGACTGAGTACAAGGGAGAGGTGGGGTCTGAGCTCTAACACACTAATCGACTCATTTGAACCTCCAGTTTTCAGCACCAACCATCACAGCAATCCCAGCTACTGGTAAGAACATGCGTTAATTTTTTTTAAAAAAGTGGGAGGGGCAGGGCACCTGAGTGGGCACCAAGAAAGGTGTCTGAGGGCCCACTGGTGCCCATGGGCACCGTGTTGCCTACCCCTGCTCTAGACCAATTCATATTTTGTGTTTTGAGCTTAAGTACAAAATGTTCAAGTTTTACATTTGTGGTAGATGGATGCTCCCCACCTAGTATTTCAATTTGGGGTGCAAATTGTCCCCTGCAGCACAAGCGATCTCCTGGGACACCTCTCCAGCCAGGTGCCTGGCTAAGAGGAAGGATCCTCTCAGAGCCAGGCATTTTAGTCTGGGCTGCTCTCTGATGAGTTGCACCAGCTGCTTTTGCAACCAACACAGCTATCCAGAGAGCCCACACACCCTCTGTCTTGCTCTGACAGGGTTCTTAGAGTGAGCTAAAGGCTGGACGGCTCATCTAGAGCAGCCACCTGTCCTCTGTTTCACTCTGAAAACCCTTTCAGAGTGAAATAGAGGGTGGGTAGCTGCTCCAGAGAACTCCACTAGCTGCTTTCCTGCTAACATTAGCCCTTTCTCTCCATACAAAAAGTATGGCTTTCTTCTTCTGTCCTCATTCTTAAGCCATTGTCCTCCAGGCAAAACAGAATGAGGGTAGGAGTGAGAAGCAGTGTTTCCTGCTCTCACCCCGGTGTCATCTGAGTAGAAATCATCCTTCTTTTGAATAGGCAGCTGCACAAAAAACTTGTTCTCACCTCAGGGTCAAGCATGATCCCAAAGGTAGCCCTTCTTTTTCCACATATGACTCCTTTTCCACGTGTGACTCTACAGTGCCTCCATTAATCTAGTTCTACTCTGGTTTTGGTCTTATCTATGTTTCCACAACTTGTGACCCACCAAGTTGAATGTAGCCTGCCAACCACATATATTTTGGCTCCTTAGAGCCCAATAAACCTCTTTTTGTTGTCTGCCTGAAACAGCTTCCTGTCTCATTAAGACAGGGCTGACAAGCATCTTGCAGGCCAAACAGCTCATGGCATCTGGCTTGGTGAGTCACAAGTTGTTCAGGGCTGAATTAGCCTCACCTCAGCTATGGGCAAACCAACAAGGGGCAAGGCTATTTATTTATGTATTGCATTTATATCCCACGTTTTTTCCTCTTTCAAGGAGTACAAGGCGGTGTACAAGATCCTCCTCCTCTCCATTTTTTTCTCACAATAACCCTGTGTGGTAGGTTAGGCAGTGACTGGCCCAAAATCTCCCAGCGAGCTTCATGGGTGAGTGGGGACTAGAACCCAGATTTCCCGAGTCTCAGTCCAACATTTTAACCACTACATCACACTGGTTGTCTGAGAAACTCAAATATGTTCTGGCTCCAAGGGAGTGTATTATGGACAGGTTTACAGCACGATCAGAGAAATTCAAAGGAACCTCCCTATCCACAGGATTTGTCATTACACTGGGGCCATGATAAACATCTGCCCAAAGTTACATTTACTCCTCAAAGGGAGTGAATGCAGGATTAATAATCCTGCATCAGTAAGCAGAAGGACCATCCCCTTTTCTTTTAGAGGGCAACAGAAAACAGAAAAACAAACAAACAAAAACCCCACACAGCACTTTGCTACCAAGCATAATCTTTGGGAGATCCTTTCCATATATCTCCTAGCTGTAAAATGAGTAGATATTTTATTATTACCTGTGGAATTGTTACTGCAATACTGGAAAGAATTTATGCCTAAAAGCTGATTTATTTACCACCGCTGCTATTGAACGTGATATAAATCTTGATGAGACTTCATCTTAGTTAAGCTGCGTTCCTCCTCCACTACCACCACCCAAAAATAAAATATTGTGTGTTGACATTTCTGTTTTACACACATTCAGTAAATAGATATGAGTGACTCCTGATCTTAAATATCTTACATGGAAATGAATCCCACTGGAATTAGTGGAACTTATGTAATATTTCTGTTTCAGTGACAATAGCCCACACACAGGTTGGCTGATGCAAAAATAAACTTGATGGATGGAATGGGGGAAGAGGGATGTCAGCAACTGCCTTTTCTACACACTCCCCTACTGGTCATGTACATCATCCCTCACTGTTAAATAGTGTCAGCAAAAGAAGTACCCATATTCCACCTCTGCAAATAAGCCCACAAAAGTTTACTAGCTCACATACTTTTTTTTTATTAACCTTATACCTGGTCACCTGGAGGCAAAGTCTACTCACCACAGGTAAACAGGTGAGGGACTATTTGCAAGTGAGCCTGTCATATTCAGCATAGGTGCTTGTCCATTCTCACAGCTACAAACACCCTTGAGGCAGGCCAGGAGCTGGGAGTGCTTGTAAGTACAGGAATGGGTACACAACCTTGTGCTGTGCTTGAGATTCAACTATGTTTATGATTACAGCAGATTTCTGCATAGTTCCATGCCGCATGATGAGAAGGGGGCTTCCGCTCATCCATTCACGGCATACAAATGGAAGGGGCTGCCAGAGTATAAAGGCACTTTTCTTTACTCCTCTCCTTCCAGGTTCTGTTATCTGCACAGTGGAGGCCTTGCTCTGCTTCCCCACAGCCCGCTCTTCAGAGGTTCGATGGGTAGCTAGGAGGAGTAGGCCTGTTTTGTTGCTGGCGCATGTTTTGTAGGAATGCATTGTCCATCTGTGCTTGCCTATCTTGCCCACTGCCCTTTTTTATTTTTAGCATGCTGGTTAAGACCAATATATTTTAAAAAGTCTTTGTTACACTTGCTGGATACCAACTGTCATTTGAATCTGTTATGCTGTGCTGGTGTTTGTTTTGATTGTGACGTATCGATGTTCTATTATATGCTTTTTAAACTGCCAAGGACTCCCTTTAATGGACTAGATCAGTGGGATATAAATTTTAAAATACATAAAATAATCTTTTTTTACTATTCAGTAGCATTTTTTCTTTTCAAATTTTGTATTATATGAATTTTATTATTATTAATTCCCTTTATATTCTGCACTTTCTCTAACAGGGTTAGGAGAGTATATATGTTGTGTTGTTGTTTTTTTAATCCTCACAACAACCCTGTGAGATGCCCTAGCCATTGGTTTGCAGCCTAACATCACCTATTAGCCTAACCTACTAGCAAGCTTCATAGCTAAGAAATGATTTGGATTTATTTATTTAATTACATTTCTATACTGCCCAATAACTAAAGCCTTCTGGGCAGTTCTGTGGCTTGAAGTCTTCTACTTCAAGCCACTATACCACACCAGCATCCATTTCATTAATTACCCCTATGGCTCTTGTTCAACACAACCTTCACTAGCCAGCGCTACCTACAAAGTCAAGCTGATGCTGTCCTCTGTAAAATATGATCCCTAAATCAAAGACCAAATCTAACACATCAGCTCAGAGTAATGAATTCTCTCTGGGGACAAAAGGGGTTTTATCTTTTTCACTACTCCTTACTAAGCAAGAAAGTTTTTGTGTGTCTACGATTTCTGACAATTATTTATTGCCTTGACCTTCTTGAGATTGCCTCAGCCACACTAATAAAAACAGCTTCCTTCACCTGCATATAGTGCTCTACAAAAATGTTATATTTCTGAATGAGATAAAAATATTACAGTAATCTACAAGCCAGTGTTCGTCTTCAACAACTGACCAAATTAGAATTTTTAAAGGTGCAGAGCATGGAGCTTTATTATTGATTTTAGAAGCACCTCATGTTAAGCTAGGCCAGTGGTTCTCAAACTTTGTTCTGGGGAAACTTGAAGTTCCTCAGAAGGTTATTAAGGATTCCCCAGTGAGGACTACCTGGCCAATGCTGTGCATGAATTCAGTATCTGCCTGAGAACATGCTCCAAACTCTCTGAAACAAGCTGGGGTTCCACGGCCAATGTGAAAGAGTTCCTTGCAGGTGAACTGATGTGCCAACATGTCCCTGAAAGTACAACGTTTGAAAACAACTTCCTTAGGGTATACTAATTCAGAACCTCACGTCCACTGTTCTGTTACCCCTTCAGCAATTCCCTGAGAAGTGTAACTGTAACCCACAATACCTCTGCAGTAGATAGGAGAAGTGGGCAGGTTCAGTCTTTTCTGACAGTGTGATTCCCATCCATATTTGCAATAACAAAGACAAGAAACATCAGAGATCAAATTTAAATGTATATCAAAATCAAAAAAAAAATTCTCATTGATACACAGAACAGTAATACACAGTCTAGTGATAGTAATAGTCTTGATAGTATTGACAGTTTGGTTGCTATTGCTCCATAGCAGCAAAGAAGTCACAAGTTTCCTTCAGTTATTAACAGAGTGCATAGAAGGAAAAAACACACACAATGAGCTCACAGTCCTTTTATAGTTGTTGCAGTTTTCTTGTGCAGGAATCTAAATTTTCATTCTTAGTTGCTTATATCCTAAAAACAAGCAAAGCAGGCCTGAGAATAACATAGAGTCTGCGGCCCTTCCCACTGGAGCAGTTTCCTCTTCTTGAGCAAGGCTGGGCTGCTGGAATCTTCTCAAGGATACCAGCCCACCCAGAAGAGCACCTATTGAGCATGCTCCAATAGCTGGTTCTGGAAAGAGAGGGGGGAGGGCAATAACCCCACCCAGTGCCAGCAAACACAGGGGTGCTAGATTTACCATTCTTTATGTTGGGAGCAATAACTGAAGCATGGGTTACATAAAGCTTTTTATGTAACCCATTTTATGCTTTTTATGCTTGGATGCACCATCCCTGGCACCTTGTGTATACGGTGTTACCTGGTTTTAATTCTTAAGTGTTATTTTTTATTGTTAATTGTGTTTGTGGTTTTAAATTTTGTATGCTTCCTTGGGAGGGTGTGAAGGTGTGCGTGAAGGTGTTTGTGCTGCTTCCAGAACGACTTGAGAACATCTTCCCAGGGAGAGGGTTTTCCCCCCTTGCCTTTCCTGAGGCTCTGCTGCCAAGAGACAGCCAGGCGGGGAGTTACCAGGAGGATGAGGGTGCCCTTTCTTTGCTCATGACATGGGACCTTGGTGAGAGGAGGGTCTCTTCTGCTGCTTGAGGGTGGACTTCTTACGGTGCCTTGTGGAGCTTTTTCTTTCCCCCTTTGCCTATGAGTTTGATGTGAATGAGGTCTCTTAGGTCTCTTAACATGAACTGTTTAGGGAATTGTTTAATGTGATTATAATGTTGTTATCATTGGTACTGAATATTATTAACTGACCTATTGTATGTCTTGTGCTTATTTAAATTCTTGCTGGGTTTTAAATGAGCTGTAACTCAGTTAATCTTGTATTGTAATGGCGGCTATTGTATTGGTTCATTTTTTTGTGAACTGCTTTGAGCACAATGTGTTTTGGAAAATGTAGCATACAAATTACATTGACTATGACTTCCCTAAAAGGCAGCATATACATCTTTTAAATGAATAAATAAACATAGGCAGGATATATTTTTTTCAGAGTTGTATGATACGGGCATTCATACCCATGAAACCACTCTACTACTGCTTCTGGTAAAGAGGCTTTGCAAGGTTTTTTTAATGTTACAAAAGTCTGCAAAATCTATTTGACCAGAGATGACAATAGGAGAAAATAAATTTGCACGTACACTAAAAGCAACATGCCTCTATCACTTAAAATGGTTAAAATTGTAATCTGCCTCCAGCACTTGAGCACCGCAACATCAACTCAGATCATCAATTGCTCATACTGAAAGAAACCAGGCTGGCTGGCAATCTGGCATATAATGAACTACCGACATCCAAATCCTGAACTATTCCCTTGAAGGTAAACTCAACTGATTTCAATTTAATTAAAAGCACAATCCTATGGGTTGCACCCTCGAAGACTGTAAGTCCCCGGAGGCTTATGATCATCCAATGCAGGGTGGGAGGCGCAGTAATCTTTGCCTTTCCATCTTCCAGCCCTGCATTTTTCACTAGACAGGCTTTTTTGCCCATCTAGCTGGGGCCCTGTGGAGGGGGAGGGAAGGAGGCCGGAGAGGCCCCAGGATAACTTATATCCTGTTTCTCCAGTCTCCTTTCCTCCCAGCCCAGCAAAACGCCCCTTTTTCCCTTTCTCCGAGGCTGACTTCCCGACTTTGGGGAGCAGCTGGTGCAGTTCTTTCCACATTGGCTATGAGGGGGAGGAGGATCAGAGCTCCAATTGCCTCCTCCGAGGTCAGAGCGCTGTCTTCGCCTCAGATCAGGGAATATGAACTATCCTATGGCCCCTCAGATGCTGTCTCGGGGCCACAAGATTGCTCCCTCTCAGAACTTCAGATTAACTGGGCACAAATGCAAATTGTTTTAAAGTGCAAACAGTTTTTATCCCCATGAAAAGAATTTATGCAGGTGGCTGTAAGAGAGAGGACCTTCTCAGTTGTGCCCATTTATGAAATGCCCTCCCCAAGGAGTCTCACCTGGTGCCTACACTGTTATATTTTGGTGTCAGACAAAGACCTTTCTTTTCTCTGAGGCAGATTTTTATTTCATGGCTGTTTTTATTCCTATGCTGTTTGTCTTCTGTATTGTATTTTATTCTTTTAGCTGTTCGTAATCTGCCCAGAGAACTGATTGTTATTTGGTGGATTAAAAATATAATAAATAAAATAAACTGAAAAATGACAACCGAAGCTGAAGAAAATACATTAAAATGATTGTGTGAATCTTCCCACAGAATTTAATCAAAAGAATTAAAGAGCTATAAAATTTAATGTTGCCCAGTGCATATCTTCTCTCGGCCACTGAACAACTTTAGAATTGCTTTCTGTCAATATTACAAGTAATTACTAAGTTTTGTACATTTTGTTCATTTTAAATGTTCTTCTCTGTTTATTTTGATTTACAGAATAGTTTCTCATGCTTTTGTATTTATCTCTGCCCTAGCTTAAGGAGCTTCAGCTAAAAATAGCAAACGCCTACCAGGGTGTAAAGTGACAAGGTCAAATTTAGGACAGTTGAACAGGCTACGTCTTACTGAAACTGACAGACTGTGAGGTCATCTTGCGACTTGATTTTACCTCAGATCTTTTATTTTACCTGGGTCCTGGGACAATCAGCCCAGAGTTGTAGGAAGATATGAGGTAAAAAAACAGGCCGGGTAGAGCTTGATCAACATATGGTGATCACAGCATCAAGTGATGATTTGCATCTGTGAGCCATAGATATTGTATCACAGGTAGAACTTCCATCTCTTCACATAGGCCTCAAACACAAAGCATTCCAGTGGAATTTGTTCACATATTCAGTTTCATGGCATGAAATGTTGGGAAATCACACTATGCAGAATCAAGAATTATAATATGCATGTATGAACCAGCTGTGCACATTGTTGGGTAAGGTGCCAGTCAAAATAAAAATTTATAAGAACTTAGTATGTATTATGCATCCATACTGCATTGGAGTAAAAAATATGTTGGGGACATATTTGGTACATTAATATGTTGATACATAAAGAATGTCAGTACATATCAAAAATAAGTTGGGGCATGAGCAAATACCCACATCTCTACAATACATATCTTCAGATTATGCCAATTTTGCAATAATTTCTGAGAAGGGATCCTGCAAAATAACATGCTATGGGCATATCTATGCCACAGGTATAAACTTACTTATTAGTCATAAGATGTCACCTTATACTATTTGCCCATTTAGCCTTGTATTGTCTATTCTGACTGGCAGCAGCTCTCTGGGGTCTCAGACATAGAGGTCTTTCCCACCACTTGCTACCTGATCCTTTTTTAACTAGAGATGCCAAGGACTGAATCTGGGACCGTCTGTATGCAAAGGAGGTGCTCTACCACTGAGCCACGGCCTTTCTCTAGGGACATTTTCTCAGGGAAGGGGAATAGTAGGGGTCCGTCATTCTTCCTCTCACAAAATTCTCCACATCTTACTAAACTACAACCCCCAGGATTCTTTGGGGCTTTACTGGTTTTCTATAACTTTTATGATAATACTGTAGATATCTTCTATGATTCTGCGGGATTTCACATTAGGTAAAACCCTAGGTTGCGCTCAACAGCACACTAAATGAAGCATCTTTGCTTCCCTCAGCTCATCAGTTAGGGGCTGTTGTTGTTGTTGTTGTTGGGGTTTTACAATGCCTAATAACGAATATGTTGTTCTCAACACCATACATTGGCATTTAACTCAGTGTACATCCTTATTTTCTGTTTCCACTGTCACCAGCAAACTTGTGACTAAAAAGAAGCTGTATTTCCCCACAGAAGTTCCAATCCCCACAGAATTAAAATTAATAGGTAATAGTTCCTATTTAATCCCAATCTATGGGCATCCTCCTGCTTCTGTTTCAGTCTAAGAGGAACACATTTCCATTTCTTTTCTATGAGGTAAATGGGAAGGGGCTAGCCTGGATTTGGCAACAGTTTCCCTTGCTTTCTCAAGCCACTAATGAGTGATTGCTTAGCCTTGGGATCCTGTTCATGATCCTAATAATCATTCTCTTCAATATCATGGGGAACATTACAGAGCATCATTTGCCAGGCATGTTTTCACATCCTAGACTCTAGAGTACTATCCTTGAAACAGTTACAATGGCCTTGGGATCAAAATGTGTGACTTTTCTCATGCTTCCACTAGAAATGACAAGAGCTTTATTTTCAAGTATATAATGCACATCTAATTTTAGGTATCCGTGAAAATGCCCAGTAAAGTCAAGAAATTTGCCATTAAAATTCTAGTCAATGAATCCTACATGCACCTGTAGCTCACCTTACATGAGTGAATAATTACACAACATGGTATTTATGAGTTGGAGAGCTTTTCCTTGAGGACTTCCATGTTCATGAACAGAAGGCCTTTTGCTTCTACTTCATCTGATTGTTGAGAGCTGATGTTTTATGCATTTCCTTCTCTTACCAGGTAATCTCTTGTTGATTATAGTCAGCAGAATGGTCAGAGCTGATTTTTCAGTGTAAATAAAGATTGAAAAGCCCCCTCTACAACAGTTACATTGTACCTTTTTGCTAAAAACCAAGCACAAGAGAGAAGTATATGGTAATGACATTGCTCTCTTCCTCTGCACATATTTGGATGTTAAGAGATAGCAGGGTTTATTCACAATCGCCAATATCTATTGACTATTAATCTTGAGATTACAGCTGGTAATGAACGCCTCTGCAGGTAAATGGATTTCTTTTTCAAAGCAATATTTTCATTACCTTTGAAACAGAGCGTGAACGATCACCCTTAATGCATTTATCTGTTCATCCAAACTGTAATTTAAATGGAAATATTTTTACAGGTCATATAGCCTGCTATATAAGACACAATAAATCCACCAAACTTTGAATATATGTTCTTGAAAAGAACAGAGTCCAAACCAATCTAAAATATTAAAACATACCAAAATGTTGGCAAGGTACTATTTCCTTACTTATCTTGACCTCAGCTAGTACAAAATGTAATAAACATATATTTAAGGGCTCATCTTTCCTCCTCTTGATCCTAATTCTGGTATATACTAATGGCTGATAATGCAGATTTTTTGTTCATTATTGCTATGCGAGAGGGTCACCCTGGGAAGACCTCTTGCATTACTCATGCACTGCTTGTCAGCACACAGACTGGAGCAGGATTACCAATACGGCTGTCTAATTTTGCTGAGACTGTTGATGTAAACACTTGCATATTTGCTGCCTGCACAACCAGAAGTTGGCCTGTTGGAAAAAAGAATAGAGGCGATAGCTCTTCCATCTACACCCCATGCAGTCGTGAAAAATGTTATAAGGGATGCACTTTTCCCACCCAAAAATATGGTGGTAAGGTGCAAGGCAAATCTAGGCCCTGTATATTGTGATTTATTACATGGGGTGGTATGTGTATGTGCTTCCAGAGAAGCTTGTTCAGATTTGTTGTCTGAAGCTGCAAAGAAATGGTGGCACCTGACGTTGTGCCAATACAGGCTGGGCATAAAACCACAGGCAGCTGCCATAGTACTGTAATGAGGGAGTTGGTTAGTCATGATTGGGTAAACAGAAAACCTCAGTGTGGGAGGACTGGCCCAAGTGATGAAAATTCCCACAATTCCAATACGAACCTGTCTGAATGCCCAAAGACACCCTTCACTGAGTCCTGTCCCCCTTCTAAAACCTTGCCCCTTCTTCCTCTAGTGTGCAAATGCTTCCTAAGCACTAAGGTTCCACAGTGCACATAACTCCGTCTGTGGGCTTTCAACTACAATTTTACCTACTGCCCATTCAGTTGCTACCATCACCCCATCTCCCACCCTTGCTGTTCCAGACAAAACAAATTGCTCAAGCATCTCTGGGATACTTATTTGTTATTTAAAGTATTTTAGCTGCTTTTCAAGGTTATATTCTCACAGAGTGGCACGCAAACAAGAGCACAGTCAGATACAACACATAACAGCCACCTTAGAATACTTTGTGAAGCTGCTTTTAACAGAAAAGTCAGTTACTAATTCAACTTCTGGCAGCTATAAGCATAAAGGTCTTTACCGCTTGCTGAAAACCCTGCACAGAAGGGGCTAGGTGCATGTCAATAGGAAGTTCCACAGCGTTGGAATTAACCCTGATTGGTTAATCTCTTGTGTTTGCCAGCCTAACAGATCTTAATGGTGGGCATGTGAGGAGAACCCCTGCTATATATCTTAATGTATGGGTAAGATAATGTGGGTGAATATGGTCCTTCTGACAGCCTGGTCCCATGCTGTTTAGAGCTTTAAAGATTAAGATCTTTAATCTTAAAGCTCCAACTGAATTGGAGGGGTGTGGCCTGAGTACTCCCAGCAGCTGACTGGGCGGGAAGCTTCAGTCTGTTTCCCGCCTCCCAGCTGAGCAGAGCAGAGCAGAGCAAGCTGCTCCAGCTGGTCCAGGGACTACAGAAGCAGGCAAGCTCCCAGAGAGCGAGCGAACAGGGGGAGCAAACAGGAGTTGGCCAGGGGAGTTCGGCAGGGGAGGTCAAGGGGGAGGCCCCTAACATTTTTTTTTAACTAACTTTTTCCCATTTATTTGTCTTGTAACACACACTTCCACACCAGTGGGACTCTGCTTTTAACCTCTACTGAGTAGAGGAGCAGGCACAGGCTAGTCTAGAACAATCACAAAGCTAGACACAAAAAGGGAAAAGGGGCTATGGAAGGACAAGACTCTCCAGTGGTGGTGACCTGCAAGGTGTGTGCCATGTTTGTTTTCTTGCCTGAGAACAACATGGCCTACACCTGCAACAAGTGCAAGTTGATCACGCTGCTGGAGGAAAAAGTAAGTGGACTGGAGCGGCGACTGTCAACCCTCCGGGGAATAAGAGAACACGAAGAGTTCTTGGACAGAATGGGGGAACTACAGCAGCAAAGGGCAGACCAGAAGCTTGAAGAGCAACAGCAAGATGAGGCAGAAGTGGGAAATGCTGAGGAGAAGAAAAATGGAGTAGAGGATACTCCTTGGAAAACGGTGACAGTTAGGAGAAGAAGAACTAGACGCCACTCTGCACCAGTGGAAGCGGTGGAGCTGTGGAACCGATTCCAGGTACTTGCAGATGAGACTGGAGGACAGCCTGCAGAGGACGAATCACAGGGGAACCTGCATGAGAGTGAGCAAGAGGCTAAAGGTCAGTCAAACAGAGGCGATGAAACCCAGGCCTACAAGAAGAAGAAGAGAAGAGTGGTAGTAGTGGGAGACTCCTTGCTGCGTGGGATCGAGACCCAAGTATGTCGCGAAGACCCGTGGACTCGCCAGGTATGTTGTCTCCCGGGAGGACAGATTAGAGACGTGACTGAAAGGTTGCCTGCACTCATAAAGCCCACTGACAGGTATCCCTTTCTTCTCATCCATGTGGGAACAAATGATACCGCCAAGCGGAGCTACGAAGAGATCATGTCAGACTTTGAAGCTTTGGGAAGGAAACTCAAGAACTTTGGGGCCCAGATAGTTTTCTCATCCATCCTTCCAGTAGTTAGAAGAGGGATAGAAAGGGAACGAAAAATACTCCGGGTGAATGACTGGCTACGAAGGTGGTGCCGACGAGAGAGATTTGGATTCTGGGACCACGGGCTATACTTCCTGGAAGATGGGCTGTTGGCTAGGGATGGGTTGCACCTCACAAAGGCTGGGAAGAATGTGTTTGGCCACAGCATGAAGAACTTCATCAGGAGGGCTTTAAACTGAATCCTACGGGGAAGGGAGATGTAATGTTGGGGGTAACAATGGACGTAGGCGCATGCACTCCAATGGAGAGAACAGCGCTGATAGCGCCCAATAATAGTCTTCAGACACATGTAGGAAGAAAGCCAGACTATGAAGCACATGGTCTTCGATGTCTATATACTAATGCCCAGAGTATGGGAAACAAACAGAACGAACTTGAACTCTTAATACAGGAGGGAAATTATGACTTGATAGGTATAACTGAGACTTGGTGGGATGACTCTCATGACTGGAATACAGCAGTTGAAGGATATAACTTGTTCAAAAAGAACAGGAGGAACAGAAAGGGAGGCGGGGTTGCACTGTATGTGAAAAATACATATCTCTGCACAGAAATACAGGAGGAGGAGCTTGGTAGCCCCATCGAGAGCATCTGGGTTGAAATAAATGGAGCAAAGAATAAAAGGAACCTGGTGGTCGGAGTCTACTACCGGCCACCCAATCAAGGAGAAGCCAAGGATGAAACTTTTGAAAAGCAAATAGCCAATGTTTTAAGGAAGCATGATGTAGTAGTAATGGGGGACTTCAATTTCCCCGATATTTGTTGGGAGACAAATTCTGCAAAACATGGCCCCTCCAGGAAATTCCTGACTTGTGTGGCGGATAACTTCCTCCTACAGAAAGTAGAGGAAGGAACTAGAGGATCGGCTATCCTTGACTTGATCCTAACCAACAGAGATGACTTAGTGGATAAAGTAGCAGTTACAGGAACTCTGGGGGAAAGCAACCATGTTGTACTTGAGTTCTTGGTTCTAAGGGAAGCAAAAGCCGAGTGTACTCAAACGCGTACCCTGGATTTTAGGAAAGCTGATTTTAATAAACTCAGAACAATGATCAGTAAGGTCCCATGGCAAACAATGCTAGCGAGAAAAGGAGTCCAAGATGGGTGGGAGCTTTTAAAAAAGGAAATTCTCAAGGCACAATCACAAACAATTCCAACAAGAAGAAAAGGTGGAAGACAACAGAAGAAGCCAATGTGGCTTCACAAAAAGCTTAGGGATGACCTGAAAACAAAAAAGGACACATATAGGAAGTGGAAAGAAGGCCAAGTAACAAAGGAAGAGTACAGGCAGGTAGCACAGAATTGCAGGGATGGCGTCAGGAAGGCTAAAGCGGAGAACGAGGTGAGGTTAGCGAGGGATGCTAAAAACAACAAAAAGGCTTTCTTCAGCTACGTGCATAGTAAAAGGCAGAGGAAAGAAATGGTTGTTCAGCTATTAAATAAGGATGGCAAAATGATAACAGATGACAAAGAAAAGGCAGAGGTGCTCAATTCCTACTTTGGCTCAGTCTTCTCCCAAAAGAGGGTCTATGACCCCCCTGGCAAAGGCGAAGTACAGGCTGAAGGGGCAGGATTGCAGCTTGAGATCGACAGGCATATGGTCAAGGAACACCTCATTACTTTGAATGAGTTCAAATCTCCAGGGCCAGATGAACTGCATCCTAGAGTCATAAAGGAACTGGCAGAAGAACTCTCAGAACCGCTGTCTATTCTCTTTGAGAAATCATGGAGGACCGGGGAAGTGCCAGATGACTGGAGGAGGGCTAACGTTGTCCCTATCTTCAAAAAGGGTAAAAAGGAGGAACCTGGGAACTACAGACCAGTCAGTCTGACATCAATCCCTGGGAAAATTCTGGAGCAGATAATAAAGCAATCCATCTGGAAGCACCTTGACAACAATGCCGTGATTACTCGAAGCCAACATGGATTTGTCAAAAACAAGTCCTGCCAGACAAATCTGATCTCATTTTTTGATCAAGTCACCTCCCTTGTAGACCGTGGGAATGCTGTAGACATCATATACCTCGACTTCAGCAAAGCTTTCGACAAAGTGCCCCATGATCTCCTGATGAGCAAACTAGCTCAAAGTGGGCTAGATGAAACAACGATCATGTGGATCCACAGTTGGCTACAGAATCGGACTCAAAGAGTGCTTATCAATGGGACCTTCTCAAGCTGGGGAGAGGTAACGAGTGGGGTACCGCAGGGCTCAGTCCTGGGCCCAGTGCTCTTCAACATTTTTATTAATGACTTGGAGGAGGAGGTGCAGGGAATGCTGATCAAATTTGCAGATGACACAAAATTGGGAGGGATAGCTAATACTTTGGAAGACAGAAACAAAATTCAAAGTGATCTGGATAGACTGGAGTGCTGGGCAGAAAACAACAGAATGGCATTTAATAGGGACAAATGCCAAGTTCTGCACCTAGGAAAAAGAAACCAAATGCACAGTTACAAGATGGGGGATACGTGGCTCAACCACACTACGAGTGAGAAGGATCTTGGAATTGTCGTCGATCACAAGCTGAATATGAGCCAACAATGTGATGTGGCTGCAAAAAAGGCAAATGCTATTTTGGGCTGCATTCATAGAAGCATCGCTTCCAAATCCCGGGAAGTACTAGTTCCCCTCTACTCAGCACTGGTTAGGCCTCATCTGGAGTACTGTGTCCAGTTCTGGGCACCACACTTTAAGAAGGATGCAGACAAGCTGGAGAGGGTTCAAAGGAGGGCAACAAAGATGATCAGGGGACTGGAAACAAAGCCCTATGAAGAGAGACTGAAAGAACTGGGCATGTTTAGCCTTGGGAAGAGAAGACTGAGGGGAGATATGATAGCACTCTTCAAGTACTTGAAAGGTTGTCACAGAGAAGAAGGCCAGGATCTCTTCTTGATCATCCCAGAGTGCAGGACACGGAATAATGGGCTCAAGTTACAGGAAGCCAGATTCCGGCTGAACATCAGGAAAAACTTCCTGAGTGTCAGAGCAATACGGCAATGGAACCAATTACCTGGGGAGGTGGTGGGCTCTCCCACACTGGAGGCCTTTAAGACGAGGCTGGACAGCCATTTGTCAGGGATGCTCTGACTTGGATTCCTGCATTGAGCAGGGGGTTGGACTCGATGGCCTTGTAGGCCCCTTCCAACCCTACTATTCTATGATTCTTAAGATCTGCACCTTAAATTGGGACCAGAAGCATACTGACAGACAGTGCAGGTGGCATACAATCAGTTATATTTTCCCACTTCCTGAATCCCACCAGTATCCAGGCAGCTGCATTTTGTGCCAATTGGAGCTTCCAAACCATATACACAGCATACACTATGGTTATGGCTGGACTGAGATTAAGTAAACCCTGCTTTAGTCCCACTGAAATCAATGGGGATTAAGTTAGTCATGTATAACTTGCCCCATTGATTTGAGTGGGTCTAAAACAGGGCGACCCCTTCATGGATCACTGCCTTGTTGTGGCGAAGGGGCTTGCGTAACTCAGTGAAGCCATAAGCTATGCCGTGCAGGGCCACCCAAGACGGACAGGTCATGGCAGAGAGTTCAGAGAGTTCTGACAAAATGTGGTCCACTGGAGAAGGAAATGGCAACCCACTCCAGTATTCTTGCCAAGAAAACCCCATGGAACATATCACAAGGCTAAAAGAGATGATTATGTCCTTTGCAGCCAAAGATGGAGAAGCTCCATACAGTCAGTAAAAACAAGACCTGGAGCTGACTGTGGCTCAGATCATGAGCTGCTTCTTGCAAAATTTCAACTTAAATTGAAGAACATAGGGAAAACCACTAAACCTTTCAGGTATGACCTAAATCATATCCCTGATGAATATACAGTGGAGGTGAGGAATAGATTTCAGGGATTAGACCTGATAGACAGAGTGCCTGAGGAACTATGGACGGAGGTCCGTAACATTGTTCAGGAGGCAGCAACGAAATCCGTCCCAAAGAAAAAGAAATGCAAGAAAGCCAAGTGGCTGTCTGATGAGGCTCTACAAGCAGCTGAGGAAAGAAGGGAAGCGAAACGCAAAGGAGAAAGGGGAAGATATATCCAACTGAATGCAGAGTTTCAGAGAATAGCAAGGAGAGACAAGAAGGCCTTCTTAAATGAACAATGCAAAGAAATCGAGGAAAACAACAGAATGGGAAAGACTAGAGATCTCTTCAAGAAAATTGGAGATCTCAAGGGAACGTTTTGTGCAAAGACGGGCATGATAAAGGACAAAGAAGGCAGGGACCTAACAGAAGCAGATGAGATTAAGAAGAGGTGGCAAGAATACACAGAAGAACTATACAGAAAAGATCTGAATGTCCCTGACAGCCATGATAGTGCGGTCACTGAACTTGAGCCAGACATCCTCGAGAGTGAAGTCAAGTGGGCCTTAGGAAGCATTAGTAACAACAAAGCTAGCGGAGATGACAGTATTCCAGCCGAGCTATTTAAAATCCTAAAAGATGATGCTGTTAAAGTGCTGCATTCAATATGCCAACAAATCTGGAACACTCAACAGTGGCCACAAGACTGGAAAAGGTCAGTTTACATTCCAATTCCAAAGAAGGGCAACGCCAAAGAGTGTTCAAACTACCGCACAATTGCGCTCATTTCACATGCCAGCAAGGTGATGCTCAAAATCCTACAAGCTAGGCTTCAGCAGTATGCGAACCGAGAACTACCGGAAGTACAAGCTGGGTTTCGAAGAGGCAGAGGAACTAGAGATCAAATCGCCAACATTCGCTGCATCATGGAGAAAGCAAGAGAATTCCAGAAAAACGTCTATTTCTGCTTCATTGACTACGCTAAAGCCTTTGATTGTGTGGATCACAACAAACTGTGGCAAATTCTTAAAGTGATGGGAGTACCAGACCACCTTACCTGTCTCCTGAGAAACCTGTACGAGGGTCAAGAAGCAACAGTAAGAACCAGAGATGGAACAACCGATTGGTTCAAAATTGGGAAAGGAGTACGACAAGGCTGCATATTGTCACCCTGCTTATTTAACTTATATGCAGAGTACATCATGAGAAATGCCGGGTTGGATGAATCAGAGGTCGGAATTAAGATTGCCGGGAGAATTATCAACAACCTCCGATATGCAGACGATACCACCCTAATGGCAGAAAGCGAAGAGGATCTCAAGAGCCTCTTGTTGAGGGTGAAAGAGGAGAGTGCAAAAGCTGGTTTGAAACTCAACATTAAAAAAACTAAGATCATGTCATCTGGCCCTATCACTTCCTGGCATATAGAAGGGGAAGAAATGGAAGCAGTGACAGATTTTACTTTCTTGGGCTCCAAGATCACCGCAGACGGTGACTGTAGCCATGAAATTAAAAGACGCTTGCTCCTTGGGAGGAAAGCTATGGCAAACCTAGACAGCATAGTAAGAAGTAGAGACATCACCTTGCCGACAAAGGTCCATCTAATCAAAGCTATGGTTTTCCCAGTAGTAAGGTATGGCTGTGAGAGCTGGACTATAAGGAAGGCTGAGCGCCGAAGAATTGATGCTTTTTAACTGTGGTGCTGGAGAAGACTCTTGCGAGTCCCCTGGACTGCAAGGAGGTCAAATCAGTCCATCCTAAAGGAAATCAACCCTGACTGCTCATTGGAAGGACAGATAATGAAGCTGAAGCTCCAATATTTTGGCCACCTAATGCGAAGAGAAAACTCCCTGGAAAAGACCCTGATGCTGGGAAAGACTGAAGGCAAAAGGAGAAGGGGACGGCAGAGGATGAGATGGCTAGATAGCATCACGGATGCAATGAATATGAACTTGAGCATGCTGCGGGAGAGAGCGCAGGACAGGAAGTCCTGGCGTGCTATGGTCCATGGGGTCACGAAGAGTCGGACACGACTGAACGACTGAACAACAACAACAAAACAGGGCGAAGGCTGCAGTCTTTGAGAGTAAGTCCCATTGAACTCAGTGAAGCTTACTTTTGAGTAGACATGTACAGGATTACTCTGTAATTTAGTCTGGATCCAACCTAATATAAACAATTCCATAACAAGACAGTATGCACAGTTGCACTATATCTTGGAGACAAACCTGATATGCAGTCTTCAATATGGCACCACAAAAAAGACATGAACTTATATTTTTTTCTAATCTATTATTTTGTGTTTACTAGCACAAGGCATAGCAAACAGATTAAAGCTGAACTGTTTTTTGCTTATCTTAATCGGTGGACACAATTCACTGTCAAATACAGCCCCAGGATGCTTCTTATCTTCTAAAATTTGAATACTGAGGTGTACAAAAAACTATTTTTATAAGTTTTAGAAAAAGAGCCTGCTGTGTTATGTATGTCCTTTGAATCTCTTTTGATCAATCCATATCAATCAAAGATCATTAAATGGTGGTAAATTGTGCATTTTTATTTTTCAATTAAATAGCAGAATCAGATGAACCACAAATTACAAAGAGATGATTCTGTAATGGTTTCACAATTGTATTATGATTTTTCAGCTGCAGTAAGCACATTACTACAAGGCAAATAATTACAGAACCACAGGGATAATATGAGAAAAGCTTTTTATTTGCTTTAAAGCTAATTCCATTATACGTTCACTGCACCTGAATTTGTAACCCCTAGAATTGCAAAAAGACTAATTCAATGGTTTTTTCCCCTAGAAATCTAATGAATTATGAGATTCGAATATCAGATTTATTAACTTACAAAGGCCACATTGTTTTTAACTTTTATTTGATAACACGCACTTGATTCAACATCAGTGTAATTTGTCTCTGCAAGCTTTTCAGATTGGCAAGCTTTCCAGATAGAGGATACCATAGACTTGGAACCATCAGTGGAGGCTGGTGGCTCCGATATCAGTGGGGCAATGAATCCTCTCTGGGTTTCAGTCAGAACTCTAAATGAGCTATCCAAGGTGAGAAGCACCTTGGATAGCTCCTTTAGAATTCTGACTGAACCCAGAGAGGATTCATTGCCCCACTGACATCAGAGCCACCAGCCTCCACTGGGAACCATGATTGTAAAGGTTCTGCTCCCTCTCCTGATTACTGAAATGGGAAATTATTAAGAAATTAGCTTTCAAACAACACAGTGTAAGCAAATTTTGAATTTCACTAACAGAAAGGGATCAAATATCCCAGGTTCTAGTCCCCACTCAGCCATGGAAGCTCACTGGGTGATTTTGGGCCAGTCAGACTCTCAGCCCAACCCACCTCACAGGATTGTTGTTGTGAGGATAAAATGGAGAGGAGGAGGATAATGTAAGCTGCCTTGGGTTCCTTGGAGGAAAAAAGGCGGTATATAAATGCAATAAATAAATAAATATCCACATTCAAATTTAAAATGAATTAATGAATTTCAGACTGAGCTCCCCAACCTTGGCCTACCTTCACATCCTTTTACACTTTATGTTTTTTTAAAACTGCAAGCACCAGTGAATGTGCACTTGCCACCTTGTCTATTGGCCCTCAGCATTGTATCTTGCACTGAACTTGCTTGGAACCTCCTTGAATCTTTCTTTTCAGTTAAAAGAAAGGAATGTTCTTTCCTGAAGATCAGGCTACAGGAATTAGACCATTAGCAGAGCGTGAAAGTTCTGCATACACAGACATATATAGGGCAGGCTGGAGGAGTCATTGCATCTTCTAGTTTTTAGAGAATCCAATACTTGATCATGAAATTCAGGTGCCATTATCACCATGTTATTCCACAATCAGGGCTGCAAGCAGCAGGACTGCACTGAAGATGAGCCCTGATCCAAAGAACTGCATTTGCTCTCAAGTACACATGGAGATATTCTCTGCGCAGTCTTCCCATTCACTTGCCAGTTTCAGTAGCAACTCTGAATGGTGGCAGAGTGACTTTTAAACAAAACCCTAGTAGAAAGCCAACAGGAACTTGGAAGCATGCGTTTTGGGTTGAATCATCCCTAGGGAAAGAAGATGAAAACAGTTCTGATTGCTCAAACGGAAATGGGAAGGGAACAGGCCATGACCATATGGTGAAACATAATAGCCAGTGAAAGAGGCCTAAGAGCCAGAAGTTGAAGACATCAGAGACATTTGGGGAGGGACACCATGTATTCATGTTTCTATCTATCCTAATGCTAGAAGACTCTGAGCCAAGATGGAAGAGCTGGAGTGCCTAGTTATAAAGGGGAACTTAGATATAGTGATGCAACACAGAATACCAGTGGGATACAGTCATCTCCGGATATTACCTCTATAATAGTTCAGGAAAGGGCATACTGGAGGTGTTGCTCTCTATGTTAAAGAAGCCATGGTGTCAAGCAGACTAGAAAACCCAAAGGGGGCAAAATTCTCCACAGAAGCACTGTTGATGGCAATACCAGACTCCAAAAGTAACTTGGGACTAGGGACATGCTGTTATTCCAGAGACCAGAATGCTCAGGGTGATCATGAGATGGACAATGAAACCAGGGAGGCATCCAAATGAAGAAGTGTTGTAACAGTGGGTGACTTCAATTACCCCCACATTGACTTGATAAATGCATGTTCCAGTCACGACAAAGAGGTTAAATTTTTTGATGCCATTTATGTATGTATGTATGTATGTATGTCTATATCGCTCAATAGCCGACACTCTCTTAAATGAGTGTGCCCTATAAGTTGGTCATAGAACCTACTAGAGGGAAGGCAACCCTGGATTTAAAGCCCATGTGATTCCACCCAGGACCTAGCACAAGATGTGAGTGTTGTTGAACCAATTGGAAACAGAGACCACAGTGCTATCAAGTTTAACATATATTTAAGTGGAAAATTGCCAAGGAAGTCCAACATAGTCACATTTGACTTCATAAGAGGAAACTTCTCCGAAATGAGGGGTGAAAAGTA
Source organism: Heloderma suspectum (assembly GCF_057233095.1). Taxonomy (NCBI): domain Eukaryota; kingdom Metazoa; phylum Chordata; class Lepidosauria; order Squamata; family Helodermatidae; genus Heloderma; species Heloderma suspectum. The sequence continues at coordinate 28,554,390 of NC_139460.1, read as the reverse complement.
AATTAAAAGGGGGAGGCAAGTTGGTTAAATCCCTTCAAAATGTTTGGCGGTTACTCAAAACCACAATAACAGAAGCTCAACTAGAATGTATACCACAGGTTAGTAAAGGTAGCACCAAGTCAAAGAGGTCACCAGCATGGTTAACAAGCAGTGTCAAGGAAGCTATTAGGGAAAAGATTTCCTTTAGAAAATAGAAGTCTTGCCCAAATGAGAACAAAAAGGAGCACAAACATGTGCAAAGGAAATGCAAGCAAACAAAAAGAGATGCAAAAAAGCATTTTGAGGAGCATATTGCTAACAACATCAAGGACAAGAATAAATAACTATTTAAATAAATCAGAAGTAAGAAACAGCTAGGGAGGCAGTTGGACCATTAGATGACAACAGAGTTAAAGAAGTACTAAAGAAGGATAAGAAGATTGCAGAGAAGCTGAGTGAATTCTTTTCATCGGTCTTCACTGCAGAATATGTAGGACAGATACCTGTGTCTGGACATTTTCAGGAAGGGAGTCTGAGGAAATGGGGCAAATTTGTTGTTTATTCGGTCAGTCGCTTCCGACTCTTCGTGACTTCATGGAGCAGCCCACGCCAGAGCTTTCTGTCGGCTGTCGCCACCCTCAGCTCCCCCAAGGTCGAGTCCGTCACCTCCAGAATATCATCCATCCATCTTGCCCTTGGTCGGCCCCTCTTCCTTTTGCCTTCCACTTTCCCTAGCATCAGCATCTTCTCCAGGGTATCCTGTCTTCTCATGATGTGGCCAAAGTACTTCAGTTTTGCCTTTAATATCATTCCCTCAAGTGAGCAGTCTGGCTTTATTTCCTGGAGTATGGACTGGTTTGATCTTCTTGCAGTCCAAGGCACTCTCAGAATTTTCCTCCAGCACCACAGTTCAAAAGCATCTATTTTCCTTCGCTCAGCTTTCCTTATGGTCTAGCTCTCGCAGCCATAGGTTACTACGGGGAATACCATTGCTTTCACTATGCGGACCTTTGTTGTCAGTGTGATGTCTCTGCTCTTCACTATTTTATCAAGATTTGTCATTGCTCTCCTCCCAAGAAGTAAACGTCTTCTGATTTCCTGGCTGCAGTCAGCATCTGCAGTAATCTTTGCACCTAGAAAGACAAAGTCTGTCACTGCCTCCACGTTTTCTCCCTCTATTTGCCAGTTATCACTCAAGCTGGTTGCCATAATCTTGGGTTTTTTGAGGTTGAACTGCAACCCAGCTTTTGCACTTTCTTCTTTCACCTTCATCATGAGGTTCCTCAGCTCCTCCTCGCTTTCAGCCATCAAAGTGGTATCATCTGCATATCTGAGATTCTTAATGTTTCTTCCAGCGATTTGAACTCCAGCCTTGGCTTCATCAAGCCCAGCACGTCGCATGATGTGTTCTGCGTACAGGTTGAATAGGTAGGGTGAGAGTATACAACCCTGCCATACTCCTTTCCCAATCTTAAACCACTCCGTTGTTCCGTGGTCTGTTCTTACCATTGCTACTTGGTCGCTATACAGATTCCTCAGGAGGCAGACAAGATGACTTGGTATCCCCATCCCACCAAGAACTTGCCACAATTTGTGATGATCCACACAGTCAAAGGCTTTAGAATAGTCAATAAAACAGAAATAGATGTTCTTCTGAAACTCCCTGGCTTTCTCCATTATCCAGCGGATATTGGCCATTTGGTCTCTAGTTCCTCTGCCTTTTCTAAACCCAGCTTGTACATCTGGCAATTCTCGTTCCATGAATTGCTGGAGTCTACCTTGCAAGATCTTGAGCATTACCTTACTGGCATGTGAAATAAATGCCACCGTTCGATAGTTTGAACATTCTTTGGTGCTTCCCTTTTTTGGTATGGGGATATAAGTTGATCTTTTCCAATCTGTTGGCCATTCTTGTGTTTTCCAAATTTGCTGGCATATGGCATGCATCACCTTGACAGCATCATCTTGCAAGATTTTAAACAGTTCAGCTGGGATACCGTCATCTCCTGCTGCCTTGTTATTAGCAATGCTTCTTAAGGCCCATTCAACTTCACTCTTCAGGATGTCTGGCTCTAGCTCACTTACCACACCATCAAATCTATCCCCTATATTATTATCCTTCCTATACAGATCTTCTGTATATTCTTGCCACCTTTTCTTGATCTCTTCTGCTTCTGTTAGGTCCTTGCCATCTTTGTTTTGGATCATACCCATTTTTGTCTGGAATTTACCTCCGATGTTTCTAATTTTCTGGAAGAGGTCTCTTGTCCTTCCTATTCTATTATCTTCTTCCGCTTCTGCGCATTGCTTGTTTAAAAATAATTCCTTATCTCTTCTGGCTAACCTCTGGAATTTTGCATTTAATTGGGCATATCTCCCCCTATCACTGTTGCCTTTTGCTCTCCTTCTTTCTTGGGCTGCTTCCAGTGTCTCAGCAGACAGCCATCTTGCCTTCTTGATTTTCTTTTTCTTTGGGACGTTTTTTGTTGCCGCCTCCTGAACAATGTTGCGAACTTCTGTCCATAGTTCTTCCGGGACCCTATCTACTAAATCTAGTCCCTTAAATCTATTCTTCACCTCCACTGCATATTCATGAGGAATATTCGTGAGCTCATATCTAACTGATCTGTGGGTCTTCCCTATTCTCTTTAGTCTGATTCTAAATTGTGCAATAAGAAGTTCGTGATCTGAACTACAATCAGCTCCAGGTCTTGTTTTTACCAACTGCATAGATGTCCGCCACCTTTGGCTACAAAGGATGTAGTCAATCTGATTTCGGTGTCGACCGTCTTGTGAAGTCCATGTATAAAGTCGTCTCTTAGGCTGTTGGAAGAAAGTGTTTGTTATGCACAGTGAGTTGTCTTGGCAAAATTCTATCAGCCTATGTCCTGCTTCATTTTGTTCTCCCAGACCATGCTTGCCTGTAATTCCAGGTGTCGTTTGACTACCCACCTTAGCATTCCAGTCTCCTGTAATGAAAATAACATCTTTGTTTGGCATACTATCCAGTAGGTGCTGCAGATCCTCATAGAACTGATCTACTTCTGCTTCTTCAGCATCTGTGGTTGGGGCATATATTTGGATCACTGTGATGTTAAATGGCTTACCCTGAATTCGAATTGAGATCATTCTGTCATTTTTTGGATTGTATCCAAGCACTGCTTTAGCCACTTTATTATTAATTATGAAGGCTACTCCATTTCTTCTGTGGTCCTCTTGTCCACAGTAGTAGATCTGGTGGTCATTTGATGTGAAGTGGCCCATTCACATCAAAATGTGAACTGAAATGGGGCAAATACTGGTGATAAAAGATGATGTGCTCAACCTTATTGACAAATTGAAAGCTAATAAATCATCAGGCCCAGACTGTATCCATCTTAAGAGTTCTCAAAGAACTCAAAGGTGAAATTGTTGATCTTCTAACAAAAATATGTAACGTGTCCCTAAAATCAAACTCTGTACCAGAGTACTGGAGAAGGCCAATGTAATGCCGATTTTTAAAAAGGGATTTTGGGGGAATCCGGGAAATTACAAGCTTGTTAGCTTAACATCTGTGCCAGGTAAATTGGTTGAAAGCATTATTAAACATAAAATTAGTAAGCATATAGAAGAACAAGCCCTGTGGAAAAAGAATCAACATGGCTTCCACAAAAGGTGAGTCCTGTCTTACTAACCTTTCAGAGTTCTTTGAGAGTGTCAATAAAAATGTGGACGGGAGTGATCCAGTAGGCATTGTTTACATGGACTTCCAAAAGGCTTTTGACAACGTCCCTCACCAAAGACTCCTGAGCAAACTTAGCAATCATGGAATAAAAGGACAGGTCCTCTTATGGATCAGTAAGTGGTTAAAGAACAGAAAGCAGAGAGTAGGAATAAATGGTCAATTCTCCCAATGGAGGGACATAAATAGTGCGGTCTCACAGGGATCTGTATTGGGACCATTGCTTTTCAAATTGTTCATAAATGATCTGAAATTAGGAGTGAACAGTGAGGTGGCCAGGTTTGCTGATGACATCAAATTATTTAGGGTGGTTAAAACAAAAGGGATTTCAAAGAGTTCCAGAAGGATTTCCCTGAAGTGGGTGAACGGGCATCGAAATGGCAAATGCTGTTCAATGTAAGCAAGTGTAAAGTAATGCATGTTGGGGCAAAAAATCCCAGCTTCACATATACACTGATGAGATCCCCGCTAGCAGTGACTAACGAAGAGAGAGATCTTAGAACTGTGGTAGACAGCTTGATGAAAATGTTGACCTAGTGTGCAGTTGCTGTGAAAAAGGCAAAATTCCTGTTACACATAATTAAGAAAGGAATCAAAGATAAAATTGCCAATATCATACTCCCCCTCTACAAATCTATGATGTGACTACACTTAGGATACTGTGTACAGTTCTGGTCACTGCATCTAAAAAGGGATATTGTAGAGTTGGAAACAGTGCAGAAAAGAGCAACTAAAGTGATTAAGGGGCTGGGGCAACTCCCATATAAGGAAAGGCTACAACATTTGGGCTTATTTAGCATAGAGAAAATGCAAGTGAGGAGAGACATGATAGAGGTGTATGAAGTTATGTATGGTGTGGAGAAGTGGTTAAGGAGACATTTTTCTCCCTCTCTTTTAATACTAAAACCCAGAGTCATTAGATGAAGCTGATTGGTGAGAGATTCAGGCGAGGTAAAAGGAAATACATTTTCACACAGCACATAGTTAAACTATGGAATTCACTACTACAAGATGTAGTATCCAACCAATTTGGATGGCTTTAAAAGGAGATTAGAGAAATTCATGAAGGAGAAGGCTATCAGTGGCTACTAGGCCTAGTGGCTGTATACTGCCTTCACTATCAGAGGCAGTATGCCTATGTACATCAGTTGCGTGTGTGGGAGGGTGCTGTTGCACTCATGTCCTACTTATGGGTTTCCCACAGACAGCTGACTGACCACTGTATAAACAGAATGCTGGACTAGATGGACCCTTGGTCTGATCCAGCATGGCTCTTCTTATGTTCTTAATTTCAAGTGCCTAGGCTTCGCAGTTTGGGGGTGTAGAGCTAACTGACTGACAGGCAGACAAACATCTTCTTTTATTATTTTACATAACAGAATTAAAAACAAGCCTAACAGTAAAACAAATAGCAGGAAAACAGCATCATAAAAGCCATATTAACAGCAGTTGACTAAAAATATATCAAAGGCTCAACTCAAAAATGCTTGTTGTAATAAAATAGCCTGTTTAAAGAATACGAAAAGAGGCTTTGACAACCTCTCTTGGAAGGCTATTGTACAGTATAGGTGACACAACTGAAAAGGTCTCCTCTTTAATCCTCACCAGCCACACTTGACTTCTGTTAACGAAGGCACAATGAGAAGGGCCTTGAAACTGAGTGCAAATCCAAAACAGGTTATATACAGGAGGGGATTCCTGAGATATGCTGGTCCCCACCAAGGGTATTTAAAGTCCCTGGTTTTAAAGACCATATCAAACACATTGAATTAAGCCTGGAAACAAAGTGAAAGTAAATGAACTTGGTACAAAATTGGCCAAATATGGCCTGTCCTGCCACCTAATTCTCAACCAATTTCAGTTTCTGGACTGTCTTCAAGTACAGCCCAACACAGAGTGCTTTGCAGTAACCTGGAATCCAACCTCTTAATTGAACAGGAAAGCACTTGCATTGGAGTGAGTTCTTTGCATGTACTGAAAGTCTTGTAAGTATAGGGAGTCCTGGATTATTTTACCCTTAAGTCTAATGCTACGCTATGTTGAGCAGCTATGTTGAGTACTGGGTAATGTTATATAATACAAAGCTTCATTAGCAAAACTTTCAGGGAAACCAACTCCAGAACTCCCATACTCCAGCATATTTAATCCGATACCTTTCTTGCCAAATAACACTTCAAAAGGTTCTTATACCATCGAAATTCAGCAATCTGCTCATTACTGTTGGTAATGTTAATTTTCTAATCAAAACACATAATCATTAATTATCTGGGCCTTTCTTAAGTAAAAGAAATTTAAGTTCATAATCAGCAATACTAAGCATCCTTTGATGTTTGGAAGTTTAAGGCACACATTTTCCTCTCAATTCACATCCATAACTCATTAAGGATAATACTGGAAGATTAGACTTCCAAGGGCTGATTTCAGTCTCTTTTACACCCTTGTGTTAGAGCTGTGGCAGATCAAGCCAGAAAGAATCAGACCTGATGAAGTGCATAAAATAAGTAATACAGGTATTAGTCACAAATGCTGTTATGATTTGATATTACCTCAAATTGACCAATTAACTGTAGTCACCCTTTCAGATTTGAAGCAAGTTTAATCAAGACTCTAAAAAAGTTTTTCAAATATTGAAAGAAACATGATTGGATGTACAGATCAAATATATATAAAAAAGATGACTGGATGTACAGATTGGGTGTATTTATCTTCCTATTTGATAAATCATCATTCATTCAACATAAAGGCTAGTGTTTGGTTGAAACTCTGTCATGCAGAATGAAAGAAAATGAAATTACATTTAATGTGAGGAGCAATCCTATGCCCCCCAGACAGCATCTAGACAGGGCTCCGACCTCCGAGCCAGGAAACTGTAGTCCCCTTCCCTTCCCCCTTGCAGCAGGCATGGAGAGAACCATGGAGATGGGGAAAAGGGGGAGTTCCTAGGGGTGGGGAGGTGAGGAGACCGGGGCAGCTGCGATATGATGTATCCTATGGCTGCCCCATCCTCCTTCCCCACCCCCTCTGAGGCACTGCTAGATGGCAGAAATTGTCCATCTAGCAGAAATTCAGGGTGGCTGGCTCACGGAGGTGAAGATCACCTCTGCTTTCCTCCCACCCTGCAGTGGATACTCAGCAGCCGCCAATCCACATAGGATTGTGCCCTAATGGTGCAATCCTATGCATGCTTAGACAGAAACAACTCCCAGCATCCCCCAGGAAGCATGGCTGTGGGTGGGGCATGCTGGGAGTTGTAGAACGTTTTTGTGTCTAAACATGATCGCGCCCTAAATTACTAAACATCAAGACAACAAAACTATGAATTTCCCTAGCTGGTCCAATTTAAATTCCTAAGTGCCACAATTAAAAATAGTACTTCATTAATGACAAAAGCATTGCCATAGTACTTTCTGAGCATTAAAAGCACTTCCTATACATCTCTCTGGAATCTATATGATAACCTTATACTTTTGCATTTCAATTAATTTATTAGGATATTTATAACCTACCTTCATCAAAAAAATATCAGGGTGGTAAACAGTAAATTGAACAAAAAAATGTCATACAACTACAAAAGGCAATAGTCACTGTGAGCCAGTTTGGACACAGTCCATGTGGAAAAGCAGCATATAAACAAACTAAACTAATTCTTACAGGTGTGGAAAGTCACATTCAGTTGATCATGTTCTACACTGGCTGCCAAAATGCTTTTGGGTTCAATTCAAGGAGATGGTGGCTGGCTTCCTTATAAAGTCCACCATGATCTGGGTTTACATATATCAGAAAGTACCTCTATTTTGTCTCTTATACCAGGTTCAATTTTCTTCTCAGGCCCTGCTCAAAATTCCAATCCCATGTGAAGTGAGAAGTGTCATTATAAGGGGGGGGGCGGAGGGGGGCAAGGCTAAGAAATGAACTCCCCCTAGGAGATGCAATCCTCCATCTTTTTTTGCCTTTTACTGGAGTGGGTTCAAAATGCATCTCTTCCATCCCATGTCATATTGCTGCTGTTTTTCTGGTTGGATGTATTTGGATCGCGCGCTTGGATTTGTTCGAATTCCTTTGTTACTGTATACCATGTTGCTCGCTGCAAATGCAGCTAATAAATTATGTAAATAAATCAGTAAGGAACTGGTGCCACAACACTAAATCAATGCCACAACGCTACAACAGCTCTCATTATACTGACCATGTTTGTTCATTCTGGAGCAGGCCTGCACAATTTATGACCCACTAAGCTGAACTTAACAAGGGAATGTGGCCTGCCAGATTCTTTCTAGCCACCCAGTTTTTTAGTCCCAGGCAGGCAGGAAGAGCAGGTTTATCCAGCCCTTAGTGTGCTGTCATATATGGCTAGTGTACTGTCCAATAGTAGATGAGTGACAATAATCTGCCTGCACCAGTGTAGCTTCTTAACTCCAATCCTGCCATATTCTTGTTTCATTTTAATGGGCATTCACAGTCTTTCCCTTATCCCTGCTATTTACATTGTGTAGTGAAGTAGCTCAATTTTAGATTGAACCAAAGAGACCCCATCTTGGATAGAAAACAGTAGGCTGTATGCATTCACCCCCAGCCTTTGCAAGGTGGGAAAAACACAGACAGAGGGACAAGGCTCAGCAGCTCTGTCACATATGCATCGCTAGATTGTGCACAATCCAATCCTAATGAAATGTGCATATGCCCCAAAGGAAAAGGAGGGGGTAAAATTAAGCAAGGTAAATGTTTCTCACATATAGAGTGATATCTCCTCAAAATATGGCCAATGACTTGCAATATGTTCTAACTGTTGTAAATAAGTTTTCTTGACAGCCATCCTCACCAATCACCATCTTTTCTTATGAAAATGGAGATGGGAGGACCAACCATCAGGGTCTTTGTTTCAAGGTGAGCCCTGCCATTCCCAGTAAAAGGAGCAAGTTTTAACAGAATTGTCATACAGGGTGTGACATCATTTTTTGGTATAAAAAGTATAAAATGTAGAGTTTTTAATAGCAAGGGCTGCCATTTTTCTTTAAAGAATCAGAGATCAACCGTGGTTGTGTAGATCTTGATCCAAGGTAACCCCACCGCAGGACTCTGACTAGACTCTGAGGAGTTCACTCCAAGGAAGAGCTTTAGGGTCGGTCTCCATTGGAGAAAGGCAAACCCAGCATCGAGCTCCTGTCAGACAAGCCCAATGCACAAGCACCCCACCTAGGTAACAGATGCTATGATTCTGCTTAGCTCAACCCCCACCAAGTGTTGCCTGCCTAGCTAGCTAGTAGCCTGGCAGGATAGATTGGTATTTTTCAGCCTGAAAAGATGCCCCATTTTTAAAAGGGGAAAAGGGTTGTCTCCAGCCAGCCAAGCCAAGGAGTTGCAGCACTCCCCTATGTTAATTGGCTCTATTCTTTAATCAAAGTAAGTTGGAGCCTCAGCTTTTAAGTGCGTTTTTTCCCCTGGCTTCACTAGTGGGGAGGAATGCAGCTGAGACCCCCTTTTCGTCTTCCTTTTGCTTATCTCAAGACTTGGGGGGGGTTCCATAGTTGGCCCTGTCTTCTAGAAGAGGTGATCAACTACAAAGCTCAACAGTAGGAACAAGATCATACTGAGAAGGACTTGAGGAAACAGGAGACAAGTGCACAAGGCTCTTTAGGTCGAATGTACATGTGTGTTGCCAGCTCTGAATAGATTCCTGTCCACAGTCTTGAGAGGATTCCACCTTAAAAGGCAGCCTAGAAATAGTTTTAGATTACGTTTAGATTAGACCTACAATGAGTGAATGCTAGAATAGTGGAAGCAGAGTCCCCTTCCCCTTAGGATAGCTTTCCTTTCAACCTGCTCCTTCCACCCCACTCCAAATGTTTACCCTGAAACCTTTTGCTCCCCTTCTCCTTCTGCTGTCAGGGGTTTAGTGACTCCTTGTTACCCAATCCCCTCCTCCTTACCCTATCACACCAACATGTCCCTTTCCTTGAGAACCAAACAGTCCATGCATGTCCGCAGCTTCACTTTTAGGCCTAAACACCCGGGTGTGTGTGTGTGTGTGTTCCCCACTGAAGTATAGTTCTTCTTTTTTTAATGTATTTTTATTTATTTTATCTTTATAAATGAAATATACAATACCAAACATACCAACAACCTGATCAATACCAGAATTTCCCAACAATACAATATTCTGATAAGGACACCATAATAACAAAAAGAGAAGGAAAAAGAAAGGGGAAAAAAAGGAAAAAAGGCAAAGGGAGGAAGAAAGGAGGTGAAGAAAAAGGAAGAAGATTCTTTCCCCTCCCCCCTCCCTCTCCCTCCCCCTTAAAGAATTAAATTTAAACTCCAATATCCCCCAGCCTCCGATGCCATTCTATTTTACAAACTATATCTATAACCTTAACAATCTTACAGTTTAATAAACAACCTTACATTTCAATATCATATCATCAATCTTATATCCAACAAACAGGTCTACAGTTCATTCCCAGTAGCCTAGATTACTACTACTACTACTACTACTACTAAAGGAATATAATATTATATAATAATAAATCTTAAAATAAACCTTCAACAGTCAGTAATATATTTTATACTAGATATATAAGTACACATTGTACCCTCAAACATTTAATTTAAATATAGCATACCATATCTATTTTGAAATAAAAAATATAAAGAAAAGCAGGAAAAAACAAAAGATGAAAGAGAATAAACGAATATATATATATATATATATATATATATATATATAATCATTTATCTTCTGACCTAGCCTGGATCATGTAGACTAAACACAAACAGTTAACAAAGCTTGTTTAAAAATTCCAGTTCATGGGGTTCTAACAGGAATCTCGCACATTTTTACGTTCAGCCACTGAAGTATAGTTCTTGATGAAGGCTGGAGTGTCCACTACTGATATAACGTTTGATTCTGTGTTTTCATTCCAATTGCTTTGCTCAGCATTTTACTTCCTTCCTGCTCGAAACCCTCTTACGAAGCTCAACCCTATATTTACCATTGTTGTTGTTGTTCAGTCGTTCAGTCGTGTCCGACTCTTCGTGATCCCATTGACCATAGCACGCCAGGCCTTCCTGTCCTGTGCTCTCTCCCGGAGCGTGCTCAAGTTCATATTCATTGCATCAGTGATGCTATCTAGCCATCTCATCCTCTGCTGTCCCCTTCTCCTTTTGCCTTCAGTCCTTCCCAGCATCAGGGTCTTTTCCAGAGAGTTTTCTCTTCGCATTAGGTGGCCAAAATATTTGAGCTTCAGCTTCAGTATCTGTCCTTCCAATGAGCAGTCAGGGTTGATTTCCTTTAGGATGGACTGATTGGACCTCCTTGCAGTCCAGGGGACTCGTAAGAGTCTTCTCCAGCACCACAGTTCGAAAGCATCAATTCTTCGGCAATCAGCCTTCCTTATAGTCCAGCTCTCACAGCCATACATTACTACTGGGAAAACCATAGCTTTGATTAGACGGACCTTTGTTGGCAAGGTGATGTCTCTGCTTCCTACTATGCTGTCTAGGTTTGCCATAGCTTTCCTCCCAAGGAGCAAGCGTCTTTTAATTTCATGGCTACAGTCACCGTCTGCAGTAATCTTGGAGCCCAAGAAAATAAAATCTGTCACTGCTTCCATTTCTTCCCCTTCTATATGCCAGGAAGTGATGGGGCCACATGCCATGATCTTCGTTTTTTTAATGTTGAGTTTCAAACCAGCTTTTGCTCTCTTCACTTTGACCCTCAACAAGAGGCTCTTGAGATCCTCTTCGCATTCTGCCATTAGGGTGGTATCGTCTGCATATCAGAGGTTGTTGATAATTCTCCTGGCAATGTTAATTCCGACCTGTGATTCATCCAACCCGGCGTTTCTTGTGATGTACTCTGCATATAAGTTAAATAAGCAGGGTGACAATATGCAGCCTTGTCATACTCCTTTCCCAATTTGGAACCAATCGGTTGTTCCATGTGTGGTTCTTACTGTTGCTTCTTGACCCTCGTACAGGTTTCTCAGGAGACAGGTAAGGTGGTCTGGTACTCCCATCACTTTAAGAATTTGCCACAGTTTGTTGTGATCCACACCATCAAAGGCTTTAGCGTAGTCAATGAAGCAGAAATAGACGTTTTTCTGGAATTCTCTTGCTTTCTCCATGATGCAGCGAATGTTGGCGATTTGATCTCTAGTTCCTCTGCCTCTTCGAAACCCAGCTTGTACTTCTGGTAGTTCTCGGTTCGCATACTGCTGAAGCCTAGCGTGTAGGATTTTGAGCATCACCTTGCTGGCATGTGAAATGAGCGCAATTGTGCGGTAGTTTGAACACTCTTTGGCGTTGCCCTTCTTTGGAATTGGAATGTAAACTGACCTTTTCCAGTCTTGCAGCCACTGTTGAGTGTTCCAAATTTGTTGGCATATTGAGTGCAGCACTTTAACAGCATCATCTTTTAGGATTTTAAATAGCTCAGCTGGAATACTGTCATCTCCGCTAGCTTTGTTGTTACTAATGCTTCCTAAGGCCCACTTGACTTCACTCTCTAGGATGTCCGGCTCGAGTTCAGTGACCGCACTGTCATGGCTATCAGGGACATTAAGATCTTTCCTGTATAGTTCTTCTTTGTATTCTTGCCACCTCTTCTTAATCTCATCTTCTTCTGTTAGGTCCCTGCCTTCTTTGTCCTTTATCATGCCCATCTTTGCACAAAACGTTCCCTTGAGATCTCCAATTTTCTTGAAGAGATCTCTAGTCTTTCCCATTCTGTTGTTTTCCTCGATTTCTTTGCATTGTTCATTTAAGAAGGCCTTCTTGTCTCTCCTTGCTGTTCTCTGGAACTCTGCATTCAGTTGCATATATCTTCCCCTTTCTCCCTTGCTTTTCGCTTCCCTTCTTTCCTCAGCTATTTGTAAAGCCTCCTCAGACAGCCACTTTGCTTTCTTGCATTTCTTTTTCTTTGGGATGGATTGAGTTGCTGCCGCCTGAACAATGTTACGGGCCTCCGTCCATAGTTCCTCAGGCACTCTGTCTATCAGGTCTCATCCCTGAAATCTATTCCTCACCTCCACTGTATATTCATAAGGGATATGATTTAGGTCATACGTGAATGGTTTAGTGGTTTTCCCTATGTTCTTCAATTTAAGTTGAAATTTTGCAAGAAGCAGCTCATGATCTGAGCCACAGTCAGCTCCAGGTCTTGTTTTTACTGACTGTATAGAGCGTCTCCATCTTTGGCTGCAAAGTACATAATCAATCTGATTTCGATATTGACCATCTGGTGATGTCCATGTGTAGAGTCGTCTCTTGTGCTGTTGGAAAAGAGTGTTTGCTATGATCAGCGTGTTCTCTTGGCAAAACTCTATTAGCTTTTGTCCTGCTTCATTTTGTACACCAAGGCCATGCCTGCCTGTTATCCCAGTGATTTCTTGACTTCCTACTTTAGCATTCCAATCCCCTATGATGAAGAGGACATCTTTTTTTGGTGTTAGTTCTAGAAGGTGTTGTAGGTCTTCATAGAACCGATCAACCTCAGCTTCTTCGGCCTCAGTGGTTGGGGCATAGACTTGAATTACTGTGATGTTGAATGGTTTGCCTTGGATTCGTACTGAGATCGTTCTATCGTTTTTGAGATTGTACCCCAGTACTGCTTTTCCCACCCTTTTGTTGACAATGAGTGCTACTCCATTTCTTCTAAGGGATTCTTGCCCACAGTAGTAGATACGATGGTCACCTGAATTAAATTCACCCCTGCCTGTCCATTTTAGTTCGCTGATTCCCAAGATGTCGATGTTCAGTCTTGCCATCTCATGTTTGACCACCTCCAGCTTACCTTGATTCATTGATCTGACATTCCAGGTTCCTAAACAATATTGTTCTTTACAGCATCGGATTTTCTTTTCACCACCAGACACATCCACAGCTGAGTGTCCTTTCGGCTTTGGCCCAGCCACTTCTCTCTTTCTGGCGCTACTTGGAAATTCCCTCTGCTCTTCCCCAGTAGTATATTGGACACCTTCCGACCTGAGGGGCTCATCTTCCGGCGTCATATCTTTTAGCCTTGTGATACGTTCCATGGGGTTTTCTTGGGAAGAATACTGGAGTGGGTTGCCATTTCCTTCTCCAGTGGACCACATTTTGTCAGAACTCTCTTGGGTGGCCCTGCACGGCATAGCTTATGGCTTCACTGAGTTACACAAGCCCCTTCACCACAACAAGGCAGTGATCCATGCCCTACTGTAATTTGTGCCCCTTCATGGATCACTGCCTTGTGCATCCGGCTGCTGGCTAGCAGGGAGCCAAATGGTGGCGGCCGTAGCTGCCACCGTTTGCGTCCCTGCAGTCAGCCGTGACAGGCTACGTAAATGTTTACGCAGCCTATCACGGCTGATTAAAAAAAACAACAACAACGCGCGTATGCAAATGGCGGCGCCCATGGGTTGGAAATACCCTCTGCTCTTCCCCAGTAGTATATTGGACACCTTCCGACCTGAGGGTCTCATCTTCCGGCGTCATATCTTTTAGCCTTGTGATACGTTCCATGGGGTTTTCTTGGCAAGAATACTGGAGTGGGTTGCCATTTCCTTCTCCAGTGGACCACATTTTGTCAGAACTCTCCGCCATGACCTGTCCGTCTTGGGTGGCCCTGCACGGCATAGCTTATGGCTTCACTGAGTTACACAAGCCCCTTCGCCACAACAAGGCAGTGATCCATGAAGGGGAGCTAAACCTAATTATGTGTAATTGAATTTCAATGTGTAACTGAAACAATAATATATTGTTCCCTGTTTAGGCCTGCCTCCATTTCCCCACCTTTCTCTGTTCTTTCCTCTGTTTTAGACTGATCCTCCTCAGGCCAGAGACTTTATAAAGCACTATGCACACTGATGACATCAACATCATTAATGTGTGCCAATATCATAATGGTTTTAGATCCTTTGGGCGGGTGTGGTGTCTGACATAATTTTTGAACATATGGACTTAATCAGACTAGTGACCTTGGTCACTACTGGCTAGAAAGCTCTTCCAGTAAGAAGGAATATATCACAATTTCGAACATGCGAAGAGTTAGATGTTCCAGTTATATTACCAAATATACAGAATATGTATATTTGGTACATCTGGATCATCTAAGAGTTTCAACTTCTAGTGCTGAACATGATCCCCAACCAGGATTTTTCAACCTCATTCTCTACAGGTGTAAGCCATAGCCAACTTATTTAGACGGAGTTCTATTAAAACCAATCAGACTGCTGTTGAGTAAGTGGGTGGCAAACTATGGACTTAATGAGTAACTGCAGCAAAGCAAAATGAATGGAGAAAAATTTAAACCTTGAGTCTACATCAATATTTTCCCTTTTAATCTGTACAGCCAGCTATTTTCAATTTAGCCTTCTTGCATTCCAATCCCAGCCCTGACTGTTTATCTACTTCCCATTAATGAATTATAAATAAACTTGATAATTAAAAGCTGGTATTTACAATCCTTGCTATGCAACCCTTGCACAGTAAATGGGTGATGTGAGGCTGTCACTCTGCATTACATGCCTGTATTTAAAGCTCTAAGGATCTTTTGACAGCATTGCCAGGTTTTTTGGTAGCAATAGCGAAGAAGTCTTCCAGAAGGAATAGCAACATCACATTAATATTTGAAAATGACTCACCTTCATCTGGTTACCCTTGATTTTAAGCCACTGCAATAAATCAATAGATTACTAAATGGCATAAAGACAACATGACACACACAAGTTCTACATTAGGATTATTGTAAATTGTTGTATAATCAAAAGACATAATATTATTATCTCATAATATTATCTCTTGCCTTTCCTCCAAGGAGCTCAGGTTCGTGTACACAGGCCATCCCCATTTTATCCTCACAACAATGTTGGAGAGAGGTTTATGCTGAGGGGGAGTGGCTCAAGATCCCCAAGGCAGGCTCATGGCTGAGCAGAGATTAGAATCTGGGTTTCCCTAGTTTAAGTCCAGCACTCTGGGTCCAACACTATACTGGCATTCTGTTTATCCAATGGCCTGTTACCACTGCTTTCAACTTGACCTTCACTCCTCCAATTTTACCACCCTCAGCTTCCCAAAGATCCCTTCGTCTATAACAAATGCTGCCCTTCTACCTTGCCATCCCCTTTGTATGGAACATGGTACAACTTCTCTGTTCTCTTTCAATCCCCCTTGTTCATAAATCCTTTGTCTTAACCTCTTAATCCTCATTCCCAGCTGAAATATGTGCAACTGTGTTTGCTTACATTCTTCCTTTGCTACCCATGTCTCACCACTACCACCACTCACTGTTGTCTTCCTTTCTTGTCCATTTTATATGGTAAGCTGCTTGGGACAGACTTTTACATAACTTTTAGATAGAACAGTGACTCATAAATCCTTGAAATGCAACAGAATAAATAAATGTGGGGCAGATACCAGTCTATTTTTTGCTTACAAAACTCTATAAGCGACACTGATGGCACTGTAATAATAATAGTATCACATATTTAGCATCACTCATGAGGTGTACCTTTTTGGTGACTTCTTCCTGCACTTTTAGTTAGGCATTATAAACACAGTTATAAACACAGAGTCAGAGAAAGCTCCCATGTAAATGTGAACTACCTCTACACCCAGCAATATCCTAACTTCTCCTCAGTAAACATGACCTAGGAGAAGTCTTGTGTTAAAGGCATTTTTACGTAAGTTATAGAAACAGAAGTGTGATTAAACTGTGCTTAAAACCCATCAAGCCTTAAATGCCATTGGTACCTATGCTTAGACAGAAATGTGATTTGGATAGTTTTAACATGTCCACAAAAAAGAAGTGATGGCAGATGATGGCAAACAGGTTGTATTGATGCCATAGTTGCTGCTCAACAGCTAAAAGCAAATGCTGTTAGCAAATGAACATCAAATTCCCCCACAAAGAGCCAGGATATTGGTTCATTTAGCCCAACACTGTTTACTCCAACTGGCTGCTGCTTTCCTGGGTCTCAGGCAGAGCCTTTTCCAGCTCTATTACCCAAGATCCCTTTAACTGGAGATACCAGGGAGTGGGGGCAAAACAGACATTACTTTAAATCTGTAACTAGCAGCTACATCTTTTTTATTTTTACTCTAGACTAGGGGCAGAGGGCCCAATCTGGATCAGGACCCTAGCATGGAGGGGGAGCTTTTAAGATCCAGATTGGACCTACTCTAGAGTAAAAAATGGAAACAAGATGTAGCTGCTAGATAGAGATTTAATCTGGAACTATCTAGATGCAAAGTTTGTGTTCTATCATTGAACTATATATTCTCCTCAAGTGGATCTGCAGAGCTCTACTAATGTCAACAGGCTTCACAAGTGCATATGTGTTTGCATAAGCAAGCACAGAATTTGACCATTATTGTTGTGAACGCTGCTGATTTCACTGCAGAAGCACTACCTTGGCATATATTCAGTTAAATATATTGGAATAGAATGAGGAAGCAGGCGCATCCCAATCAAGAAGCAGTACGGTGTGTGTGCTGTGCTCGAATGCTGCCACATCTCAGGTGTGTGGCAGTTAATGATCCATAAAATGGCATTAATCCAGAACAAAACACATCTTGGTGCGCTGCATAGAAGTTAAGCATGTTGTGCTCTTCTCCTTCAGGCCTGTTGCAGTTCCAGCCATGTATTATGGTCCACTGGTGTGTGACAACACCATTTTGTGGCTCTAGGTAGGCAGAAAAATCAAGTGGTACAAGACCAGGCCACCATGGTGCATACAGTCCAGGCGGCTGCTCTCTTTTTCTGGTTGGTGGGTGATTTTCTACAGTGTGTTCATATTACAGGGACATAAGCAGGATGTCTTCCAGGATTTCTTCCTCACATTTGCTTACCTGAGACAGTCTGCTTCATTTTAATCCATTTATATTTCAGATTTAATGTCTACTCTCTGTCTCTCTCTTTTAATGGAAGCCTTTGCTTTTTCAACTAGAATAAGATGCAGGTGAACATGCTACTTTAGAGGCAGTGGGCAATAACCCAATTTCATCAAAGTCAACACATTTGAGGTGGTGAGTTTCTGCCTGCCATCTACAGGACTTCTAGAGCCTCGTGTGGCGCAGAGTGGTAGGTGGCAGTATGGCAACCGAAACTCTCTCCACGACCTGAGTTCGATCCCAGTGGAAGCTGGGTCTCGGGTAGCCGGCTCAGGTCAACTCAGCCTTCCATCCTTCCGAGATCGGTAAAATATGTACCCAGCTTGCTGGGGGAAAGGTAGTCACGACTGGGGAAGGGAATGGCACCCCCCCCCCATAGTCTGCCATGAAAACACCAGCACAAGCGGCGTCCCTCTAGGGGTCAGTAACGACCCGGTGCTTGCACAGGAGGAACGTTTCCTTTCCCTTTCAGGACTTCAGCTGTTATCCCAAAATGTGTAAGAAGTCCTCAGTGGGTGTCAGTATTGATTAAGGCTTCAATCCAATACCCACTTACCTAGGAGTAAGCTTCTGTTGAACTGAAAGGCACTCACTTCTGGGTAGACATATATTTAGAATAAGAACCCTAATGTGGCCCCACAAGTTCTGGCAAGAATCCTGTTTCTTTTATCGCTTTCAGCAGTAGTGGCTGGTGGCCAATCTGACTGGTGAGGTGGAAAGTGGGGCAGCAGAGGAGAAGTCAAGGAGTCACCAGAGCCAGGGCCAAGGGGTTACCAGAGGTGGAGCCAATGACACTTATTTTGCTGCACAAGCCTCCTCCTGCCTACGTGTCTTGTCTTAAATTGAATTTAGCATAGCACGCTGCGGATTATAAACAAACAGGAGCAGCAGAAACCCATCTCACAGACAGGCAAACTAAGGCAGCAGTCAATTATAAGAGTCAACGACTGCTAGAGAAAGAGTTTTGGTTAGATAATAATAGCACGCTAATCTCACAGAACCAACAGAGAGCAGGCTTTTTTAAAAAAAGTGTGGCCCAGCAAGAATTAAACAGGAGCCAGAAATATGTGTTCTAAGGGCGCAATCCTATCAAGATAGGTGGTCTCCTCCAAACTCGGAGGCAACCGCCTATCCAAAGCAAGGCAGGAGAGGCACGGGGGGATCATTCCCTCCGTGCCTCTCCTGCCCTGCTACTTTCCACTAGACAGCCGTTTTCGGGGGGGGGGGCACCGGGAGAGGAGGCTGCTGTATGACACATTGTATGTCTCTCTGCCCCGGAACACCCCCTGCTCCTTTTCAGTTGCTCTGCGCTCTTCTTCCGGGCGCAGAGGACGAGGCTTCTCCGTGCTGCCTCCAAGGCAGCCCGGACATGCGGGGAGGTCAGTTTTCCGGGAACCAACCTCGGAGCACAGGCTCTGAGGTCACTTCCTGGAAAAAAGCATATCCTATGGCCCTCTAGACAGTGTCTAGTGGCCGTAGGATTGCTCCCTAAGGCATTCATTTGCACAACCAAAAGGAAGGAAAGGATTTTTAAAACCCAATGTTCACAATGTGACTGAGATGCATCAGGAAAGATTCTAGATGCAGACCAAAATGTTTTGTTTTTCCACACAAGCCCCTTGCTGAATTGTAGGGTGGGGAGGGTGGAGAAGGCTTGAGAAACACATGAACAAGGAAAGCATTTGTTAGAAAAGACTCCAGACACAGGCCAAAATGCATTGTTTTTCCACACAAACCCCTTGCTTTCTCCAGTCTCAAGTTACCCATGGGGGTGGGGGTGGGGGGATGGTTTAAACAAGTTGGGAACACAGACTTACATGAATTTCACACAGATGATTAATTTCTCCAGACTCCCAACACAGAGGAAGGAAACATTTGGACCAAATTAATTTTGCCCATCTTAACTGGCTAGCTGCCTATTCGCTCCAAGGCCCAGTTGAAGGTGGTAGTACTTATCAGTCACAGGATTCATCTTGGAGGCTCTTTCTCATACATTTCTGAAGGCATGTATATAAAAAAAACTGAAGAAGGCCCATATTCAGGGCTGAATCGCATACAGCTACTTCTTGGAATAAAACCACATATATATCTTTTCAACATCCTGAGACTTCGTCTCTTTATTCCATTGGATATTCTCCAGTTTTGTTTTACCCTGACTTACCAAAGACCTAAATGGCTTGGGAGTAAAATACCTGAAGGAATGCCTTTTCCCATACCAACCTACTCATGTTTTGAGTTTTCTGCTGAAGCTGTTCTCCAAGAGCTTTCCTTATCAGAAGCATGCTATATGACAACTAAGAAGAAGCTCTTTTTTTGGTGGTGGCACACCATTTCCATAATTCTCTCCCTAACTACATTACATTTTTTCAGTATCAGGTTAAGATATTTTTATATTCCTAGACTTTTTAATTTAAGAAATGCCTTAGCCTTCTGTGTGTTTTTAGTTACTGCCTCATTTTATTGTTTCTGTTATGATTTCATGGTAAACATAAGTGTTTAATATATAAATAATCTACTGAATGAGGGGTACCATACAAATGGTTTTTAATCAATCAATCAATCAATCAATCAATAAATCTGGGGATGTACTATCCCATTGCAGGCAATAGAGTCAGTTGGGAGCTATTACACAGTAAGGTTGAAATCATATGCACAAATATCTGGGCGTGAGCCCATTAAATACAGTGGGACTTACTTCTGAGTAAATGTGTAAGATTCCAGGTACAGAACTGCAACCATGTACACAATGGTCTCCTAAAGGCATCTCTATTAGGTATTTTAATTTGAAGGAAAAAATCCTACAACTGCCAGCATTCCCCAGCCAGTATGGAGGTTGTAGGACTTTTTCTATCTTAACATAAACATACATAGGATTGTGCCTTAAGATGCTCAAATCCAAGAGAGAGGTAGGGCAGGCAGAGGATGTACCAGGGATCCAAACTAAAGGCTGGCCTAAGAAAGCAGGAAAGCTCTAGGAAAGCAGGGTTGGAACAGGGTATGATCCAGTACAATGAAGTCAAGAAAAATGCCAGAAGCAGGAGCAAGAGAAAGAAAGTCAAGAGAAAGAAAGAGAATGAGCAGTCAAAAGAGAGGTATGCATCGCCAGGAGCTCCAGAGAAAAGGAAGTTTAAATTTCACATATTGATTTGAAATAATGAGCCAAATCTTTGGCAGCAGATCTTTAGTAGACTTGACTGATCCCACCCTCCATCTGCACTATCTGACAGACCTAAATTTCCTCTGCTAGAACATTTTACATGACTATTGACAAGGTATGACATGCAATGCTGAAAGTGACAGTAAAATTCAGAATGGAATAAACATGTACATAGATAAACAGCAAGGGATTTAGTTCCCTCTGAAATCAATGGGATTTAAGTCATGACTAACTTATGCAACAGTTTTCTCATTGGTTTCAGTAGGACTAAAGATCAAAGAACTTAAACTGGATCCAACGCACAGACATATAGGCTTGGTTCAGATATCATAGATACTTAAATAGACTATTACTATTGCTACCCAATTTCCCATTCTGGTTTGCAGATCAACTATGGTTTGTATTATGAGAGAGTGAATTGGAACATGTAAAGAGAGGAGGAAGGGGGAAGAGGGAGCACATGATCCTGTATCCCATTCACAATGGGCAGACAATCCATGCTCTGTCCATGACAATTAAACCAGGACACCAATTCACCATTTAAACATATGCCAAATTGCAATTTGTCTAAGCAATATATTACAATACTAAGACATCTTCCCCTTCCTAAATACAGTGATATAAATCTGGATGGAGAAAGCAGTCAGAGTAACAGGATTCACTAACCTATATCCTGTCTAATATGTTTTTTCTTCTATCACACATCATGTTGAAAGGAAAGAAAAATAAAGCAAGTTATTACAGAATTATTCTTCCTGCCATAAATTTTAAAAACTACCTCTATGAGTAAGTGAAACTTACAGGCCTTTAGGGATTATCATAAATCCACAAGCTGTCCACAAGTGCTAGATTTAGTATTTGGGCCTTTGAATTAGCTAAGGTGTAAAAAGAGTGCATTTTAAAAAAATGCATGCAGACAGAGCTCCCTTTTGGCGATGAATCTAAACAGGCTTCTGGGCATCAGTATTTTGATCTAAAACATGACAACGGATTTTCAAATGATAATCCAATGCCAGTTCAACTATTCTTCCCTCCAGAAAACAGAATGAAAACAGAAACCCAGTATATTTGCTGCCATTATTTTTATTTTATTGATTGCACCTTATTCCAGATTTTTGGATTCCTTAAGTAAAACATTTAGACAGGTTGTTTTCAATTTTATAAAAAGCAGAATAAGTCAACACAATACACCACATATCCAGTATTTGACAACCAACATTGAACGTTTAGCTATTAATCTATTAAACACTTTTTGTTTCTGTGGCTTTATTCTGTATGAATTTACATTCATAGCCTCTTAAAGATATTCTGCAAAAATATATGACTAATTTTAAAGATAGATAACCATATCTCCTGATAAACTGTATCATAGCTCAAAATATATTTTGCATATCAAGTAAACTGCAGATAGTCATTGGCTTGGCAGGTATCTCTTTAAGTTTATGCAGGCTGTATTGAGGGAGATGAGAGGGGCAAGCAGGGATATTCCATCAGCTCTGCTGAAGATTTTTTCTCCTCTTCCCCCATATTCCTTTTTCCTTGTGTATTCTGTCTTTTAGACGGTAAGCCTGTGGTCAAGACCGTCTTCTTTTCTTGATCATTTGTTAGCTGTTCTAGGAGCCTTTTGGCTGAGGCATGGGATAAAAATACTCTAAAGGCACAATCATTTGCATGACTGGCTGGAGAATGCTGGGAGTTGTAGGACTTTTTACTGTCTAAACATGCATAGGATTGCACTCTAAATAAATAAATGTTTCTGCCATAAATGTTAATCATTGCAAACAATGTAGTCCACCAAACTCTGCCATTAATGTTGCACATTCAACATGTGTTACTGTTTCCCCTGATTCCAGGATAACAAGAGTTGTCGCTTAGTATCAATATTTATACTCTTTGCAAATGACCTATCATTTCAAAGTGTGACAGGATGCTCCTGTGTGCAAAACACCCACAGAGGGGATGCAAATGCAGGGATTCTTACAAGCAAATTTCCCTCCTTCCCAGCTGCATGTGCTTTTCCTGCGCTCTACAAGAAGCAGAAGGAGGACAGAGCTATTCAATCCCTATCTTTTTGGTCACTGCCTAGCCCAACAGCCCCTATTATCAAAGATGTTCTTTCAACCTCCCATCCACCAGACTCTCCAAGAAAATCTCTGCCAACCTAATTAACTTCCTCTCTGTATAGTCACCCAAAAGGATGAGTCAAAAGAATGAA
This sequence comes from Heloderma suspectum, assembly GCF_057233095.1. Lineage (NCBI taxonomy): Eukaryota > Metazoa > Chordata > Lepidosauria > Squamata > Helodermatidae > Heloderma > Heloderma suspectum. The sequence goes on along the minus strand of NC_139460.1, from coordinate 28,531,449 downwards.
TGCACATAGGATCTCATCCTTCAAAAGTGGACTGGGTGTCACAGAAGATACAATAAGTTTAGAGGGGAGCCAAGTCCCAAGAGTCTGAATAACAGGTTAAAGTGTCAAGTTAGAGGTTTCCAAAGAGGTCCCCCAAATGTTGTGTTTGCACAACATAATGTCAGATGAGATGCAATGTACATAACTGCAAAGTGATGTACAGTGAGACAAAATCTCCCAACTTTGCATTTATGTTGAGGGGGCTTAATATGGTTGGCATGTTTTGTTTTGTTTTTAATTTAGGGGAACATGGCAGAGTTTTATAATATATATGAATCAGGAAGAGAGTGAGAGAGAAACTTTATACTCTCTCATAATACTAGAATGTGGGATCATCATATAATTGACAGTACAGACAGATGGAAATACTTCATTATACAAGGCATTATCAAATTACAGAAGTCATTCACAAAGGAGGTAGTGATACATGTATACATGGCTTTTAAGAAGGACTACACAATTTCATGGAGATTAGGTCTAATAATTAGCCATTATAGTGAATAATGAATCTGTCATTTTCTGAAACAGCAGTCCTCTGATTCCCACAAGTAGAGGACAAACATTTCTAAAACTGACTTCTAGAAGGCTATTGATGAAAACATAATGTCGGCTTAGGTGGTCATTGGTGAGATCCATTAATGGAACCAATTACCTAGGGAGATAGTAGGCTCTCCCACACTGGAGGCATTCAGGAGGAAGCTGGACAGCCATCTGTCAGGGATGCTCTAACTTGGATTCCTGCATTGAGCAGGGGGTTGAACTCGATGGTCCTATAGGCCCCTTCCAACCCTACTATTCTATGATTCTAAGGCAGTTCTTCTTTTCTTCTGCTTTTACTAATTAGCTTGAGAAATTTTAATTCCAAATCCTTTTCAGCTCTGGATAAAACTTTCCAATTTTCACATCATTCCACTATATCAATTTTAGGGGCAGCCAGATACCTATATACCACTGGGCTTCTCTTCCAAGGCTGGAAGTAAAGACTTTAAAGTCATCCAATGTACATGTTTAGCAGAATGGGAACCACAAAGAGCAGAAGCCATAAAATAAATAGACAGAGAGGACAGAACAGACAAAATGGTATGCACACATTGACTCCATAGAGTCAAGTGATAGATTGATATCTTTATTCTTACTGCTTTGGACCACTGCTGTTCATTAAATGGTCAGAGCAGCAATGAGCACATCCTCTACTGAACTGAGAAAATACAGACATCAGCATAGCTGCAATTCCAGTGGTCGTGTGATGTAGCTGCCAACTTATAAAACTTATAAAAATGACCAATGGACCAATTCCAAAATATGTGTTTTGTTGAGCTTCACCTACATTGCCACCAAATAGTCATTAAATGCTGTACTGGCACAAGAGCATTCCTCTAACTGGCTGACTAAATATCAAAACTTGGCCATCTTTAGATAAGGTCAGGTTGCTCCAGATGGCACTGTCTGTGCTATTGAGCTACATCCCATTTAAAACTTATTTGATACACACAGTCCCAGCACAGCAACTTGTTTATAAATAAGCACACATGCCTTCAAATACTTTACTGGGTTTTCTCAAAGGAAACTATAAAATCAGGTGATTATAGGATTTGTTTATTTGTTTCACTGTATATTAAAGGTGGTTAAATAAGAATGAGTGTGTATGTACTTTCCAGCAATTAACAGATACAATCTTCTGAGAAAGCATTTGTTCTGTAATCAAAGGTAGATGCAAGTTTAAGTTTCTTAATTTAATTTATTGTAGAAAACATTTTTTTTGTCGGGAAAATGGTCCTGGTGGAGTATATTGAACTAGATACAAACCACTTGCTTACTACATCAATAAATCCTAACAGTCCTCTGACAATACCTTCGCAGCAAAGGGCTCGGAAGGAAGGCACTGCAACCTCTTAATGCACTGCCTAATAAACCAACATTTTAATAGCTAATCCTTTGGGCTATAACTCATGGTGCAAACACTTAACTTGCATTAGGGTTAATGGGAACTGTATGTGCCATCTCAAGAAGAATGCACTGTTGTTACACAGATTTTCCTTGCAAGGATGAGGAAACATACCATATATATCTTGAGAATGTCTCCCATGCTAATGGTCTCCCATATTTAAAAACCAGATAAAATATTCAAAAATCAGTGGACAGTTACTCATATGAGTTATAGTATGTGAGTTTACTTTTAATCAGCAGTCATCCATAGCAACAGGCCTGTGGCTCAATTTTATTGCCCTAGTTAAGCTATTTTCTCTAGGAGTCAGGAAACACTAGCAATTAAGCAAAGCCCATAGTTAACACCCAGCAGGAATTTACAAATGCAGGCAGAAGAGATTTTGTAAACCTTGGCCAGGGGAATCTCTTTTCCAAACACTGGAGAGCCACACTGGTGGTTCACTGGACAGCGGCTTCAGGGTGAGCTACCCTTAACTATATCCCCTCCCTTTTCTCTGACTACTGGGACAGTCATTGCTTATATGCACAAGCAAGAGTAACTTTCATCAGCATCTCTATCAATCCAATCATTCTTCTCCCCCTCAGCACCACAACTATCAAATTTATGACCAAAAGTAATTCTTCCATTCTTTTTCAGAAACACATCAGAAATACAAAACTGTGACCAAATATTCATAATCTGTCTTCCATAGTAAGCAGACATAATTAACAATGATTTGTCATTTTCCTTATCTCACCTAAATTGTATAGCTTTCTGACCCTGTCCCTTGATAGCACCAGCCACCCAATCACTATGGTATCCCAAAACATAATTCCCAAGATGTTCTCAGATCATTCCAGTATGTGCCCCAAATATAAAGGTTAAAGTGAACTTGAATATGGAAGATTGCAACACTCGTATATGAAAATAACAAGACTTTTGCACATGACTTTCCTAGCCATATATGCTGTGTGTCCCCCCGCCCCTGCCTGCCTGCCGCTCACCCATGGAAGCTTCCTGCTGCTCATGATGAATAGGGTTCATTCATCATTTGCAAAAGTGGAAATTTTTCAAGCCACCACTCAACATATTGAGCAGGTTTGCAGTAGCATGCAAGATTTCAGCTTCTGCTTGTGACAAACAAGTTGGGTGATTTGTTTCCAGGAACAGACAGCAGCCACCTGTACAGAAAAAGTAGTTAGATATAGCAGCACTTAGAGGTTCCAAGTCCAGAGGGTGTTTTAGTTTCATCCTATGAGTCACAATGAGACAGGGGAAAGAGTTCATATTTAAAGTATGTAGAATCCAAGCCACTTAATAATCTTATATAACAAAATTATTATAATATATTATTTTTTATTATGTTGCAGCAGCATGTATAACTTCATTAGGCTCTCATATACTTGTGTTATTATAAGCCTCCACATAGGAATTTTATTGTGCTGTTCTCTGGATTGTGAAATAGTTTGCAAAATTGTTTTCACACTCAGGTACATTTCAACAGGAGCTTGTGATATGTAGTGGTCTGCTGTTCAAAGGAATAAATCAAAAGCATCACTTTATTTATGCAAACTCTTAAGCAGGGATCCCCATACAGCCCTCAGATGCTTGGGCTGTCTCTGCAGGCCCCACCCACTCCCCAAGCCCCACTACTGGGGCTTGGGGAGGAGGCAAAGAGGGGAATCCCCTTGTTATCTCCTATCACAGATTGGTGATAACAAAGGCATTCAGCTGCATGCCACTCCCTCTCCCAATGAGAGGGTATAGCAGATGAGGAATAAGAAGGGAATTCCTCTTACCTAGCATGGCACTCTCCCACCACCCTAAGTGGTGCGCACTTGGTCAGTGCATGTACAAGCTCCTGCAAACACGGGCTGAGTGCACTTTACTCCGCTGCCCAAATATGCTTCACCCATCTTTCACCTTCCCCATGCAGGGTAAGCATAGGACGAATTAAGCTGGTTCCCTGGCCAAAGTGCTGATTCCAAGAGCGCCAGCTGGCACTTCAGATGGGGACCAAATGACATCAGGAGACAGGGCCCCATCCCATGATGTCACTGGTGAGGCACCATCCCATGACATAGTCCAGCTTGGGGGGGGGGGATCAAGTATGTATGTGTGTGTGTGTGTGGGGGGGGGAAATCTGGCCATAGAGGGAATATGGTTGCCCACCCCTGGCCTAAAGTAAGTCTGTAGTTGAAGAGGCAAAAATATTTATGATTTTCTTGACCCCAAACTGAAATTTCCTATTCAGTAGTGCAGATAAGTATCCTAAACAAGTAACAGGTTCACAAAATTACTGCCATGTATACACATACTCGGATAAGCAACCACCCAACAAGTTGTGGGTTTAGAAGGGGGACTGAAGTGCAATAGCCCACTATGAATTATGTTAAATAGCTGTTTAGTGTTTTGAAGGAGGAACAAAGATCAAATTAAGAAAACGATATCTGTGAAAATTGTCCTGAACATACAATTCAGGATTAATTTGAAAGTTTTTACACATCCCTATTCTAGATAGTGCCCATGCTGGCTGGGGATGGTGGGAGTTGAAGTCCAACCCATCTGGAGGGTACCAGGTTGGGAAAGCCTGATCTAAATGCAGTGTCATATGTAGTTTAATTATTTTAGAGCACAATCCTATGCATGTCTACACTGAAAAAAGTCATAAAGCTCCCAGCAATCCCCAGCCAGCTATGTTGGCTGGGAGTTGTAAGACTTCTTTTTCTCTAAACATGCATAAGATTGTGCCCTTAATCTCTTTACACTTACTTTTCTTTATCCTGACAAACAGAAGGCCTGCAAAGGCAATTGACAGTAAGACTTTAGTGCCTGCCAGTAGAAGATTCTCTTTAGACAGAAACTGATCAGTATTCAAGTGAATCAGAAGAAAATAAAAGTGCACAGTTTGTCTCCCATCTGTCAGACTTCAGAAGAGGAAAACAGAAGAGTATAGCTACTACCAACCCTCTTTTAGACTTTAGAGGTCAAAGACAAGTACAGTATGGTGTCCAGTAGGGATCAATGAAAATAAACTGAGAAGAGATGAGGAGGCAAGCACCTGTTACTATTAGCAACAATCTAAAATGCTAAGGGAAAGGAAACACACAGTATATCCTTAATACTCCCCTACCTTTTAAGAGTGCTCCGAAAACTGAGTGAATATTTTTCTGCATAATATATATACAGGGCTATTTATTTGATTTATTATATTTATATCCCACCGTATTTGGGATGACTTACTTGGTCTTCCTCTTCTACATTTTATCCTCACAACAACCCTGTGAGGTAGGTTAGGCTGAGAGTCAGTCACTGGCCCAAAGTCACCCAGTCCACCACTCTAGTCACTGCACCCACAACGGCTATCTCAGAAACTCAAGCATGTTCTGACTCCAAGGAAGAGTATTATAGGGAGAAGGGCTCTCAGTGACTCTCAGTGCTTTCTTTCATCCACCAACTCACAACTTGGAATTAAAAAGATAAATGGAGCTGAGTTATATTGGCAGTGGCCCTGACTGCCTCTGCCAGTATTATGGCTGAAGCTCCATTTCTAGCACATCAGTCATGTTCAGGCCTGAGCTCTGGCTACTGGATGGTATCAAAATGTAATAAATAAATAAATGTCCTCAAAAACCTTATTTCTCACACAATGTTAATATCCTGGCTTGCTTATTTTAAAAAGATGAAACCAGAAACCCAAAAATTAAGATCAAAATTGTTTTTCAGCTGCTTTGGGTTCCTGGTGTGCCTTTAAGGAGCCGAGACTCTTGTAATTTTTAAATTCAGTCCCTGTTTGTCATGTCCCAACCCACAGACATTGTGCTCACTGAAGAAAGTGACCTTGAGTTAGATGAGATGGCCACTAATACCCCACATTCCTCAAGGCTGCCGAAGGCACAATCCAAGGGAGAACAACCTGGGTGTCACTCTGAGGAAGAAGACTCAGCATCCAACTCTGCCTTGGAAGTCAGCAACTTAGATCTCTCCAGCATGAGACTGCACCTCTTCTCTATCATCACACTAGCAGGTCAAAACACCTTAATCCCCTTTAAGTCTTAGCCTCATAAGAAGAGCCATGCTGGATCAGACCAAGGGTCCATCTAGTCCAGCATTCTGTTCACACAGTGGCCAGCCAGGTGCCCATGTGAAACTGACAAGCAGGACATGAGTGCAACAGTACCCTCCCATCCATGTCCCCCAGCATCTGGTGTACATAGACAAAAAGTGCCTCTGATACTGGAGGTAGCACATAGCCATCAGGACGAGTAGCCATTGATAGACTTCTCCAGGAATTTGTCTAACCCCTCAGCCTCAGTCAGTGGAAGGTTAAGTAGCTTCTGGGAGGCACCAGAATGCATGAATTGAAGCCAAGGCTTTGAACCTTTAAGAAGTTTCAAGCTCACAGCTGAGAGACAGGGCTTGGGAAGTCATCAGTTCTGCTCTGGTACTTAAAGGTTCTGTTCAGTTCTCACTTCGGTAAGAATCATGTCTGTGTTCCCTGGGAGCTATCCGAAGTACTGCAGACAGTACCTGTTGACATTCTGGTACCTAGTGCCAGCTGCTTCTAGTTCATTACCCAAGGCCTCAGCCAGCAACTCCATGGTCTGCAACAGGACGAGAATATGAGGGGGGTGGCTTTGGCACTTGTTTTATAGTGAAGCTACACTGGAATTCCTTCATCCAATGCTGTACATGAAGGGACTCGTATGGAGAGAAAAACTGCCTTAAAGCAAGAGTACTGACTTTCCTTTTTCAAGTACCAAAGATTTCACATTGGCCTGGTTAATATGTAACACTAAACAATGGTTTTGTGTTTTGGGAACGAGTACGCATGAGTTTGGGGCTTGCATTCTCCTCTCTCCCCTCTCCACCTGCGCAAGAAGATGGGACGCTTTTATTTTTGGTTTATATATAATAACCAGGTTCCTTTGATGTCTGAATTGAGGGGACTGTGGTTCATTCAAATTTGAGTAGTTAAAACTAATCAGCATCAAACAATAGCTTGATATCCTGGCTTGTTTTCATTAACTGCTACCTCAGCAGGCGATTCTGTCGAAGCCCTGGCTGATCTCTGGAATAGAGAAATGGCCTGGCGGTGGGCACAATTGCTCCTGAGCATCCCCTCTCACGGAGTGGAGCCTAACCAGCACCCTGGTTCTCTAGGGAACTGGCAGCAATGAAGCAAATGAGATGGAGACTAGAGCGACGTTGGCAGAAAACTCGGAACGAGTCCGATCGAACACGGGCTAGAGCTAATTTGAAAGCCTACTACGTGGCAGCGAGGGGAGCAAAGAAGTATTTCTTTTCTGCCACCATTGCATCTGTAGGGAACTGGCCAGCTGAGCTGTTTCCAGTGGCCAGTGTCCTTCTACACCCTGGCCCATGTGATAAACATTCTGACCACTCGACAGCCTGCTGTGAACAATTTGCTCAGCACTTTGCTGATAAAATCGCTCGGATCCGTTCTGACTTGGATGCTGTAGTTGATGCAGACCCTGTGGATGCCACTTTGGCTCCTGCTTGTTCAGTGTTGATGGATTCTTTTCAATTTGTGCAGCCCGAGGATGTGGACAGGATCCTTGGAGCGGTGAGAGCCACCACTTGTATGCTGGATCCTTTCCCCTCCAGGCTTATTAAAGAGGCCAGAGGCTGAGTGGATAACGGGAGTGGTTAATGCCACTTTGGAACAAGGTATTGTTCCATTATGCTTAAAAGAGGCAGTTGTGAGACCCCTGTTGAAGAAGCCTTCCCTGAATTCCATCATACTAGATAACTATCGTCCAGTCTCTAACATAACATTTTGGGGCAAGGTATTAGAGCATGTGGTGACCTCCCAGCTCCAGGGGTTCCTGGATGAAATGGATTATCTTGATCCATTTCAATCTGGTTTCAGGCCTGGGTATGGGACGGAGACAGCTTTGGTCATCTTGGTGGATGACCTATGCCAGGAACTGGACAGGGGGAGTGAGTCCCTGTTAGTTCTGCTGGACCTCTCAGCAGCATTTGATCGAGCATAGTATTCTTATGGGGCGTCTCGCTGGGATGGGAGTTGGGGGTACTGTTTTACAGTGGCTCCATTCCTTCCTAGCAGGGCGAACTCAGAAGGTGGTGTTGTGGGATGCTTGTTTGACTCCGGGGCCATTAGGGTCCCTCAGGGTTCTGTTCTGTCTCCCATGCTATTTAATATCTATATGAAACCACTGGGAGAGGTTGTCCGGAGTTTTGGTGCCACCAATATGCTGATGATGCCCAGCTCTACTACTCCTTTCCACCAGATTCCAAGGAAGCTTTTTCTGTCCTTAACCAGAGTTTGCCATCAGTAATGGACTAGATGAGGGAGAACAAATTGAAACTTAATCCAGACAAGACAGAGGTGCTCCTGGTCAGTCAAAAGGCAGATCAGGGAATAGGGATTCAGCCTGTGTTGGATGGGGTTACAATCCCCCTGAAGACTCAGGTTCGCAGTTTGGGGGTGCTCCTGGCTTCAGCCCTAAGCCTGGATACTCAGGTTTCAGTGATGGCCAGGAGTGCTTTTGCACAGTTAAAACTAGTGCGCCAACTGTGCCTGTTCCTGGAGATGTCTGATCTGGCTACGGTGACACATGCCTTAGTTACACCCCCTTTGGATTATTGCAACGCGCCCTACATGGGGCTGCCTATGAAGAGTGTTCGGAAACTGCAGTTGGTTCAAAGAGCTGCTGCCAGACTGTTGACTGGGACTGGTTACAGGGAGCATACAACTCCCTTGTTAAACCAGCTTCACTGGCTTCCAGTCTGTTTCCAGGCACAATTCAAAGCGCTGGCTATGACCTATAAAGCCCTATACGGCTCCAGTCCAGGTTATCTGAATGACCGTATCCCCCCTTATGAACCTGCCCATGTCCTGAGATCTTCTGGGGAGGCCCTTCTCTCAGTCCCACCATACTGTCATGTTTGGCTGTGGAACACCCTTCCCAGGGAGGCTAGGATGGCTCCCTCCTTGATGTGTTTCCGGAGGCAACACAGGCCTTTGGGCCTTTGGGACATAGTTGGAACCTGGGGGTAAGCTGCTAAAATGCTGTTTTAATGTTTTAATATAATTTTACTTGTATTGTTGTTTAATTTATATTTTAACTTTTGTATATGTTCACATGTTTTAATTGTATATGTTTTAATTTTTGTAAGCCACCTTGTGTCCCAGCACTGGACGGGGTATAAATAAATATAAATATAAATATATTATTATTATTATTATTATTATTAACCATACTTAGAACCAAACACAATTTTCCGAGTATGGACATCATGGGGAACTGTGATTAGTTCTCTGTTTCAACCAAATATCAGAAGCTCCTGGGGCTCGAACTGAGGACCTTGAAATCTGAAAGCAGAAGATGTCAATCATATTGAATGCACAAAGAAGAAGAGGGGAGGGAGGAGTGCATATGCCCAAGGTTTGTGCAGGTTCATTCATACAATACTAAACCATGGTTTCCCATTACATCTCAAGCCGGACTGGCCTCCCCATTATTGTATAAAAATGGCTGCTTCCAACTTAACAAAATGGTAAAAAGCAGCTTCTTATAGGGCTCATTGTGCAATTTACTGTTAAGCTGGCAGTGAGGAAAGCAGCACTTGCAAAAGCCTGTATCACCTATGCAGACCTCATTCCTACACTGCTTAGCTATATAGGCCAGCAGTGATTAGCAAACCCATCTGGATTGCAGGGTATAGAAGTCCTGAATCAGTATGCCTGACACCCTCCCCCTGAAAGCATTTTTAAAGAAAAGTAACATGTTTTAAGCTCACCAGCTCCAAACCCCAGTGTTTTGGAAGGATCCCTTTAGCTGCTCACAAGCAATAATCACCAATCCCATGAAGTATTAAAAGGAAAAGGCTGCCACAACACATTGACCTGGGAATAATCCTATTACAATCAATGAAACTATTCCAGAATCAGTAGGTTGTGTGATTCATCCAAAGTTTCCACTCAAGTGACATCAGTATTATTAGCTTTCTATTTTTTTTTTCCGGTTTGCAGAATTATGTAGGGAGGGAAAGTCAAGCTGCTATACTTGCAGCCAGACAACTTGCAGGGAAATATACAAAAAACAGATAAAGTAAAACAAATCTGCCACAGGAAACTAATGCTTCTGAAATGACACAATTAGCCAAAAGAGCACTGAACGTGCTACAAACAGAATTACAGATTATTGTAAAGCACCCAGAAAAGAACTACTGTCACTGATATCAGTAGGTACAATATACAGAGGACGACTCTAGCACAAGTGGCACTGACATGATTGGGGCTGCTCTTGGGAAGTGGGAAAAGTTGAATAAAAACGCTCACAACATTGTTGTGCTTAAACAACAGCCAAAAAAACTTTTTCCGATTTCTTGGGCAGCAGGCTTTTAGGAATGTTTTAATTGCATGATCTAATATTTCGTAACATTTGTGCTGTTGTTTTTTAATTGCATTTATATCCTGCTTTTTTTCCTCTTGCAAGGAACCCAAGGCAGCTTACATTATCCTCCTCCTCTCCATTTTATCCTCACAACAACAACCCTGTGAGGTAGGTTGGGCTGAGAGTCTGTGACTGGCCCAAAGTCACTCAGTGAGCTTCCATGGCCAAGTGGGGACTAGAACCCGCATCTCCCAGCTCCCAGTCCAACAGTCTCACCACTACACCACACTAGCTCTCTGATTTAGGGTTTACTTTACTTTTTTATATGAAGGTATCAACCTAGAATTACAGAATTGTGGGTTCTTATTTTATATCAGTTTAACAGTTCTGATTTCCTCCAAACAATCCTAGGAATTGTAGCTTGGGAAGATCCTAGTAATTCCCTAGAATCACAGAGTCAGAAGCAATGTAAGCAGTTAAGTAACTCACAATGTAATCCTATACATGTCTACTCAGAAGTAAGCCACATTGAATTTTATGAGACTTGCTCCCAGGTAAGTGCATATAAGATTGTATCCTTAGTCTCCTACTCTTAGCATCCCTGACATATTGTTTTATTATGAGCTTGAAAAGTATTTCTACAAACTCCCAAAGCAACTTGGGCTGGATTAACCAGAGGCCAAATGAGGTCAGGTCCCCAGTCTGACCATTTTAGATGCTCTCCAACCAGGTGGGTTTTTTTTACTTTCAGCAGAGAATAAACCAATAGCTCCATCTGCTGATGGGCAAAAGAGTAGTCACACCATGGATGTCTCTGCACTTTAGCAGCTGCTCAATAAATTCAAGTGTATTTTGAATGTATCTATAACTACACTACAAACTTCTTTTGTGTGTATACCGGCTTAACTGTTACAGCTGTCCACAAATAATCCTAGGAGCCAACACTGAGAGGGACAGAAAGCAGCAGCCCCTTCACTGTGCCTATATTCAGCTCCGTGGCCTGCTGAATTACTACCTGTCATACAGATGTGAAGGGCTTTGGAGAACAGAAAGTCAAAACAGTCTAACCATACATGAAAGAGAATGCTATTTAAATTCCAAAATTGTTCCATCATTAGAGCAACGTTTTAGAGACTGAGACATCAGACTATCCAAGGAGGGAGGTGGAGTCTGGGTGGGAACAAGCTTGGAGGACAGGCATGGCAGAATGGATCAGAGGTGGATAGGTAGAAGGAAGATCACTGAGACCTGGACTGGAAGCATTGCAAGTGGATTGTACTGTACATAATTTAAAACCACAATGTTCCTGCTATGTATATGAAGCTAAATTATCCTGCTATGTCTATGAAGCTACTTATCTTTTGTAAGCCACCTTGGCAGGAATTTGCCCTAAATGGAAGCATATACGTTTGGGGGGGGGGGATTCTCTGTTACAGATACTACCCAACTTCCACAGAATTACCATTCACAGATTTTGCTTGGAAGCGGCAAAGGGAATATCTGTTGAGCCATTTTAAGTCTGTGGTATAAGATGATAACTCCAGAGGAGATTCACCTGATTGCCAAAGGCTCCTTAATGACTGCTGAACTAGCACTGTAGTACAAAAGGAAAGTTCTGCTGCAATCCTATACCCACTCACCTGGGAGTAAGCCTCACTGAACTTTCTCATAATACTGGAACCCAATGGGGTCATCCCATGAAGTTAATTGGTGGGAGATTCAGGAAAGATAAAAGGAAGTACTTCTTCACACAGAAGTACAAGTTAACATTGTAAACATAGGTAAATTGTGGAATTTGATACCACAAGAAGTAGTGATGGCCATCAATTTGGATGGCTTTAAAAGGGAGTTAAACAAATTCCTGGAGGAGAAGGCTACCAATGGCTACTAGTCCTGATGGCTCTATGCTACTTCCAGTATCAGAGGCAGTATGCCTATGTACTCCAGTTGCTGGGAAGCATGAGTGGGAGGGTGCTATTGCACTCATGTCCTACTTGTGGGTTTCCCACAGGCAGCTGGTTGGCCATTGTGTGAACAGAATGCTGGATTAGCAGTCTGTTGGTCTGCTCCAGCATGGCTCTTCTTATGTTCAATGTTCTTATGTTCAATAATACTTACTTCTGAGTAGATATGTATTACACTGTTAATGTAGCCAAAATAATATTCTTTAGTTCAAGCACTGGAAATTTTGCCCAGAAGCAAAAGATTTAGGCATGTTAAGTCTGGCTACATACACTTTAAACCAGAGTCCAATTATTACCTTCCTTCCCTGCATCAAGAATCAGCTTAGATCAACCCAGGAAGGTAGTATAATACACTCCATTAATTTGGCTATCTTCTCTAATCAGCAGGGTGCAAATAAAACAGTCTCTTACCAATGACTTGGCAGTACAAAAAAGTGAGAAGCACTAAAAGGAAACAAGCAAGTGTAAGTGAAGAAAGAGCCATTTTTAAATATTTTAACTGATGATGATCTAATCACTCATTTGTCTATATTTGCCAACATTTGCTACTTTTCTTTTTTCTTTTGGCTTTAAAAAGAGTGATCGGTTGTTTATCTAAGAAGAAGACCGCTATATCTAGGAAATTGCCAGCAACAGTAATCTGGCATCTCTATAGTGCCACCTCACATTATAATTTACCTACATAGTAAGTCCATGCACATTTAATTTTTGTGAACCACCCAGAGAGCTTCGGCTCTTGGGTGGTATAGAAATGAAATAAATAAAAATTCGGTGCCCTGTATACATCTTGAATGAACAATGGATTATTAAATCCATTGAGCTGAAATACATATAAACGTAAGAAAAGCATCAGGGAAAAGGACAGGATGAAAGAAGTCATATTAACAATTCATCTTGCATGGTATATACGGTTTCCAGCACAGACTAACAGTGACCACTTCTGGATGCTTTAGAAGAGATGTATTAGAATGTAGGACATTACTAGGATAAATCATTCCTTGCCACTGTAAACCTAAACGTTAAAACATTAATAATAATAATAATAATAATAATAGACTGACATGCAAAATTAAGACCTTATGGAATGAAAACAGCCACTGTTCTGCCTCAATATGGCATTGTGTCACTTTTTATTTTGGAGCCCTACTCTGCATTCATTTGTCTCTGCTTTAATTTTCCCTCTGTATATCTGTCCACTTCTGATCAGCACTTACTGTCTGTAGCTTGGTTGTTCCTAGAAAGAATTTCTAATCCTGTTTAGGCCTGTTTTTTCTTAGTAAAAGTAAAAGCCTCCCTCTCCTGAGTTGCAGCCTGGAATGACTGGGCCATTGTCTTTTCGCCTCATCCATACCATTACCATTTGTTTTATCTCAACCTGCTTCAGCCTTCCACTCGTTCTTCCTCCATAGACAAGTATTGATCTTCCCCAATTATTTGTTGTTTGCTGTTCAAGTACTGTTATCAATAAAGCTGAAGACTGATTTACATGAAAGAGTAGATTGGATGTGAGTTTAGCTGCCTAGATAGACACAAGGCCCCATGTGTTTTGAGGCTAGGACAGGCACCAGACAACACTTTAAACATCTCTCTTGGAAGTTTTGAGACCTTATGAAAAATGAGACAACATTGTAAACATACACAGAACTTAGTTATAAATCTTGTTTCCATCTGTTCAAATTTAATATATTTTCTAACCAATATAGTTTTACTATTTGAATTATAGAGGAGAAAAACAAAACAAAACACATTTAAGCTTCAGTTGTACAGACAAACTGACCCCTTAGCGGAGGGGCACAACCTGCAGCCTGTGAGCTGCATGTGGCCCCACAAGGCCATCACTATGGCCCAAAGAGGATACCCTGACCCTCGTACCACCACTGAATTTGTCCCCAGCCCGTACTCTTTACTCCCTCTCTTAGAGTTCCTCATACAGGTCACTCTTTCCCTGCCTCTGCTAACAGTGATAAAAGAACAGATGTGTGCACACAGACGTGTAGACTCCAAACCCCAGTATCACATGCAGCCCTCAGGCCGGCAAAGGTTGAAAACCCCTGCCCTATGACTACAAGAAGAGATGTCAGAGAGATCTGCAATGGATTCAGAATGAATTCAGACTTCTTTGAATCTGACCCATGAATTCCGTAGTGGACGGGCTTTTTCCAAGTCGCATGGATTCTGTGGACTTGGGACTGTTTTTTTTTTTTTTACTTGCCAGAACTATATGCAAATTTAGTCATATAAATATGGAAAAAACCCACCAACCACAAATTCACATCCTCCCCATATGCTAAACTGGGAAAATATGGATGCGGGGTGGGGTGCGCATTTTCCCTTTTGAGGCAATTTAGTTAATGCGAATTAGCACTAGTGCGCTAATGCACAGATGAGTGCATTTACAGATGTGCACAACTGCAAATTAGCACTAATGCAAATTAGAGCATGTAGAGCAAAATTCTGGTTTTTTAAAAAAATCTGGTTCTGTCAATGAGCAGACGACAGAACAAAATACGCCTGACAATCTGCAGAACACAGCTAGATTTAACAGCATCCCTACATCCCTAGCTTCAAGTTGTCTCTTCTGGAAGCTCTATAAATATTCTGTACCCTGCCTTTCCATAAATAGGCCAAGGCAGCCAACAATAAAATCCACAATCAAAATAACATATAATAAAACCATCCCCCCAAAATCCGATAAGAGGATATAAAAAATGGCAGCCAGGTAAAACATGATTAAATTAGATTAAAATACAAGGCAGCAGAGAAAAATGAATGAGTTCCATAGACTGAACACATGTTAAAATAAAAAGGGTTTTGCCTGCTGGCAAAAGGCCATCAACAAGGGCCTTTGACAAGGCCTCCCTTGGTAGGGAGTTCCAAAGTCAGTTCAGGAACTGAGAAGGCCCTTTCTCGAGTTCCTGCCAAACAGGCATCAGACATTGGCAGGACAGAGAGAAGGGCCTCTCCAGAAGATCTCAACACCTGAGCAGGCTCATATGGGAGAAAGTGGCCATTCAGGTAGCCCTGTCCCAAGATATTTAGGGCTTTATAGACATAACCAGAACTTTGAATTGTGCCAAGAAATGGACCAGCAGTTGGTGTAGTTGTTGCAACCTTGGAATCACAAGCTCTCCTTAACTAGCCCCAATCAACAGCCTGTCTGCAGCATTCTGATTCAGCTAAAGTTTCCAAATTCTCTTCAAAGGCAGCCCCATATAGAGCACACTGAAGTAATCCAAAAGAGATGTAATGAAGGCATGTTTCACCATGGCCAAATCAGACACCTCTAAGAATGGGCGTAGTTGGAGAACCAGCGTCCACTGAGCAAAAGCACTCCTGACCATCACAAAAATCTGGGCATCCAGGTCTATGAGTGAATCCAGGTGCACCCCAAACTACAAACCTGGTTTTGCAACAGGAGTGCAACTCTAGCCAAAACAGACTGAACCCCAATTCCCAGATGTGCTTTTCTACTAACCAAACCAAAACTGACACATTTGTCCATCCAGGCCCAGGGCTTTGAATGTTTTGCTCTTAAAAGTCTGGATTTGAGAATCTGTGTATTCAACCATGTTTGTACTTAATTAGGGTTGTTACCACTTTGTCTGACAGGCTCCTCATCTTTAGCAGGTATATGGCAGACATGGCATTCTCCAAGCTGTGAATAGCTGCCCCTACTGAATTTGGCTGGTGCAGATGGGTGAGAGTTTCAGTTCGGTTCATTATACAAATTTACCAAGATTCATGAAGTTCGTATTTGGGAGAGAAAGAATGTAAGACTTAAAGAATTTGTGGGAGAAAGTGAAACTGACATATTTGTCCATCCCTATGAATAGCATGGGGAAACAGAATAGAACCCTGTGGGACACCATAGGCTAATGGCCAAGGTATCAAACATTAGTCCCCCAGCATCACCTTCTTGAACCATCCCTCCAGGAAGAACTAGAAGCACTGCAAAATGGTTCCATCCAGTGCTATCCTAATCAGGCAGTCCAGCATGATACCATGGTCAATGGTACTGAAAGCCATTGAGAGGTCCATTGGAACCAAAAAGGATGTACTCCTCCTGTCCAGTTCCCAGCAAAGGTCATCTGCCAAGGTGACCAAAGCAGTTTCAATCCCATACATGGGCCTCAAACAAGACTAAAATTGATCTAGATTATCTAGAAAAAAACAGAAATGCCATGGTGCTCATGCATGTGAATGTGTACACGCACATACTGTTCTGTACACACACATGAGCACGCATATGCACACACATACACACACACTGTTCTATGAAAGCGACTAATGTTTCTATCGGGGGACAACAATGAATTTTAAATATTTCAGTAGGACCTGTTTAGTATGCTTTCTCTGAAATTTAATTGATTTGAACTGGGTCAACTGTAGATTAAATTGATTTACTTCAAACTCAAAATTTACTCTGGTGGATTAATTTTTAAAGTTTTGAATAAAACCATATCAATTACTATATTTAAAAAACTGGTACTGACAATAAAATGTTGGAAAGTTTGTTTGCTTTTTGACAGTTTTAAAATAGTGGAGTGTCAACCAGATGATACAGTCTGTTCCACAAGCCATTTAGGTTGAAATAAGTTGAGGGTTCTTCACACATGACAAAGCAACAAACCCAGATCTGCCACCAGTCATACATGGCACATGCTTTAGTTACATCATCTCTGGATTATTGCATTGTAGCCTACATAGATCTGGCATTGATGAGTACTCAGGAGCTGCAATTGCTTCAGAATGCAGGAGAGATTGTTAACAGAGGAAGAATGTGGCTCCGTGGTTGAAACAGCTACGCTGGCTTCCAGTTTGTTTCCGGTCACAATTCAAAGTGCTGCTGCTGATTTTTAAAACCCTGTATGTTTTAAGACCAGGATACCGAAAGGACCGTCTACTCCTATACAAACCTGCCCAATTAGTGAGATCATCTTGCTATGGGAGAAGCCGTAGCTCAGTGGTAGTTGCTTTGCATGCAGGAGGTCCCAGGTTCAATCCCTGGCATCTCCAGGTAGGGCTGGAAAAATTCTGCATGAAACCCTGAAGAGCTGCTAGCAGTAGGTGTCCACAGTACTGGGCTAGATGGACAAATGGTCTGACTCAGTATAAGGCAGCTTCCTATGTTTGGAGGCCCTTCCATATTTCCCAGCATCCCCATAAATATACTTAGGTGGAAACAGGGAGAGGGCCTTTTTGTTCGCTGCCCGTAGGCATTGAAACACCTCTCTCTCTCTCATAACTTGGGGAAAAAAACTTCTTTTTTTTAGGAAGACCTTTGAGCTGTAAGTAGCTGTTTTATAGAACTGGTTTTAACTGTCTCTGGATTTTGAATGATTTTTATTGCTGCTGTATCTGTTATGTTCTGATGCCATTTTAGCGTTACCTTGTAAGGGATGTTTTAAATTGTTAATTTGTGGTTTAAGGGGTATAAATGTCTAAATAAATAAATACACTTGGCAAGGAGTCTTATGAAATCCTGTGTTCCTGCAAAGTGTCCTTGAATTATAAAGTTTCTAAACACCTCTTTGTCACATTCATACATTATCTTTTTAGGTGTGCACCTAAATTACATAATGTGTAAAGAGCTCCTAATATACTTAAAGAATTTGTGGGAGAAAGTGAAACTGACATATTTGTCCATCCCTATGAATAGCATGGGGAAACAGAATAGAACTTAATATACAGAGTGATCTTAAATATTTGTACCAGTGAATCAGTCAGCAGCACCAAGATAACATCCCTGTAATGCCAGCAGAACATCATATTCTAAGATGCTACACCATTGTAGAAACCCGTATATTTCATTCTGTGCATTTATTTGCCCATGCAGCAAGTGCCAGGGTCAGATTCAGATGTAATGCTGGTAAGTCACAAAATTATGATTTGGCAGCCAAGAGTGGCCGCTGGTTTTAATGCTGCTTCCACTTCCTCTTTCTCACATGTGTATTCCCAACTCTGTTTCAGTTTTGGAGCAGCAATACTTTCACTAGTGATAGCAACAAAACATAGTTTGAAACCATTATCAGAAGCAGGTTTTCAAACTGTGGTTTGGTGCTAATATTAGTGGTAATTCCAGTGCAGGTGCCTATCACAATTAAGCAGTGCTTATCACAACTATCTCCCAAGCTGAAAGGGAGTGAATGGCCATGTAAGAAGAGGGATAGAAGAGAAGCCCCCAGGGTGTTCCCAATCACCAAACCATGGTTTGATGATTGGCAGCATTATGTCTAAACCAAGCAATGGTTGCAAACTGGTCCAAGTATTTTGGTGCAATTGGATTATAGACTGAGTGATAAACTATTAGTTTGGTGTGGTGCTGGTATGAAGCTCAACATTTCATACTATGAAGGACAGTGACTGATTTCACAAATAATTGACTTCTGCCATATTTATGTATTGATCTATTGGCTTTATATTACTTTTCCAAACTGAGTTTTAACACCAACACCAGAAAATAAATAAAAATACCCTGAGAGTTGTCTGCAAGGAAACCTGCAAGGAAGGGTCTTTACTATCTCTCTTGGTTTGTATGCCAGTTGTCTCATTCTTACATCAAATTTGTAACAGAGATCTGCTAAGAGAAGCAGACTGGGAAGAAGAAGAAGCCCTAGAATATGTGTCTCTAGTATGTGGCTAAATGTGAAAAGAACTAGGATTTTCAGGTTCTAAGGATATCATTTAAGTAGGAAAAATGTTGTCTATACAATCCTAGATTTATCCTTTCTAATTTTGTATCCTCTGTGGGGTATTGCAAAATTACTTCTTCACCAGTACATTTTCTAACATATATCAGGGAGTGTTGCAAAAGAAATCGGTACACTTGTAGGTCAACATGCTTTTTGTTGCACCTCTACAGTTTTATTAATTGTGAGCTTCACAAGAAGTCTTCAAATAATGAGAAAAACATGTTAAGTTTGCTTTGTGTACAGATGTGTATTAATGCATTATAAAGTTTATGTTCCAATTTTTTTAAAAAAATGTTTATTTCTAACACAAAGTAGAAGAAATATAATCCTATTCAAAAATTCGGATAATCAAAAACCAAAACTAAATTGGAGGTTAAAAACTGTAATTACAAATAAACATTTCTGCATCTAATATGCCAATCACTATAGTACATAACCCTTATTTAATAGTTGATCTTATTCCAGCAATTAAAGATATGCATAGTCTATATTTAGCAATAAATTTCAGTCCAATTTCATTAAATACACTTTTCTCTCACCTACAAGAAAATATGCAGTACAAGAGCAATGTATTTTTTAAAAGCCCAACACATAACAGGAGGAAATGAGAACTAAACTAACATAAATCATGTCAGCTTTATTGAACCGCAACAGAATCTATATGCTAAAATTACCTGTTTTTCCTTAGATTGGGGCCTGTACAAAGTCAAAACAAATAGGAACTATCGTAAGACTTATACAAGCCAAACAAAGGAGAATAAATTAAAGTCTGTAAGTGTTTCTAATCAAATATCATGGTGCTAGAGAAGCAGCAAATGTATTAGACTTACGTCTAATAAAAAGGACAAAAAAGGTTCCACCTTTTTCTACTGTATCATTTCTGATTGTGTTAATTCATTTTAGACATGGATCTTAGTTTTATGCTCCTTGTTTATTGTCCTTAATCCCTAAAATGCTTCAGATACTGCAATTTCAAAAAGTAACCTCTGCAGCAAAATGAAAAACAGACATAAAGCAAACTGAACATGTCTTAGATCTTTATACTTGACCTCACATGAATATTCATTTCCATCCAGTAGCTGAGAGGCTTTTGTACTGTATCAGTATGGGACACACACACACACTTGTGCTCCAAGGAGAATTTATCTGAATTTTCTCCTCCTTCTTCATCCAAAAGCCAGTCCAAAATTATGCTTAATAGTCTGATTGATTCATAGGCAGTCTTGCCACAGTATTAATTACTGTGTTTTTTCATAAAGATCTTGAATTAGGTTAGAACATCTCACTTATCTGTGTTTTGGAAGCCTCTGTCAACCCAGCAAATGCAATCACATGGAAACCAATGACCTCCAGCTGTCAGACAATTGATTTTTGCAGGATTCTGCTCATGTGTAGCTTATGGGACATGTGATATGTTCATTTGTCTGTCAGTTTGTCCATGCTTTATTAGCAGAGAGCTTTTTTCTTTAATATGCTCCAATACTGAAACATTTTGCCCCACCCCCACCCCCCAAAAACCCTTCAAGAAACATGTACACAAGAATCAAAGACAGCTTCCCACAAAGGGAACCATCCAGCCAAAGTTAAATACTTTAAGTTCCCTCCATTTGAAGAGGGTGTTAAGTACATGCTGACATCTCCACCAAAATAAATGGACCTTAACTCCATCTGCAGCATCATGCCCCAAAAGTACAACTTTGGAATTAAAAACCTAACTGGAAATATGACTTGAGTGTATGTCTCTGAAAGTACATTTAAATTAAGCACATATTTTCCCCTCAAGTTTCCACTGTGAGACATAATTTTTCACCTATTGACTGGTTAGATCTGTAACACTGGTTTTAAAAGATGGCAAAACAGAACTGACATAAACGAAAGACAAAGAATACAGACAGCATCAGCTAAGAGCTTAGCCTGCATCAAAAGAAGTTCATAAGTACATAATCTTTGAATCCTGAGAGTTACACTTGCTGTGTTCAAAAGTGCATGCATAAGTACTGTCCCCCAAAATCTCATGATCGGTCTAAATGCTATGTGATACAAATTACTTGATACCCTAAGTAAAAATGCTCTCTAAAATCACTAAAATCATATAAGATGCAAAGCCAGGTTCTCAAACACTTTGGATAAAAGCACCCCAAAGCTATAAACATGCAGTGTCAACTCTAGTTGTGAAATCCATGCTCACTGCCTCCAAACCCTTGAGAAGACTGCAACACTTGTGAATGAAACATGCCTTAGCAGAAACCCTTCCTCCAATACTACCAATATACAGTATAAGAATTCACACTTATGCTGGCATAAATCATTTTTCATAAAACATCTTGGGAGGAGGAGAGCATACTTTGTGAATTTTAAAGCTTTTCTTGTTAAACAAGGCAGCAAGGTCATGTAAAACTTAAAAGAACCAGTTCTACTTGATGGCTGCCCGGCAGGTTATCTTTTGAAACAATCTTACGAGATGCATGTTGATGTATTGATGTAAAACAGCTTGTTAGGTATTAACATGAGGAAGCTCAGCCCTTGTTGTTGTTGTTTTTAAAAGTACACGTTTTAAATTAAAGGAACACACTAGTAAAATCTTCTGCAATATATTGCTATCTTCAGCCCTCTGAAAGCAATAGTGTTTGGAATTCCTTCTTTAAGGACAAAACATTCTCCTCCAATAAAGGGGGAAGGGGGGGTTGGGAGAAATGAAGCCTGAAATAATGTATTTTTCCCAAAATGTTGGAACCAAATATAAAACAAAGAGGGATTTCACTATGATGCAGTGCTTTTGATACTGTAGAGTTAACAGCCCAATAAGGCTGGGTTTATGGAAACAGAGAAATGAATTATGTGCCTTTCTACTCTCAACTTCAAATATGTCCTGCTCAGTGTTTTAGCAAGCTGGGATGCTGCAAATGGGGTCTTCAGATGTATTATTTTCTTCGTCATCATCTTTTGATCTCCCACATTTGTAAAGAACATCCTTTTCTAAATGAGTGTGTAAGCGCACTAGTGCGTGTACACAGGGGCATAGTTCCAGTTGGGGCGGTGTGTGCAATCAAGTAGATCAGACACTAAGTTGACTTGGCACCAATGTATGGATGCGTGGAGACATATCCACAGGATGTATGCATTATGAGATGATAAGAGACATTTACAACCCAGAATATAGGAGCAGGGCAGCCTCAAGTGACATCACCAGATCAACTGCAGTGTCAAGCCACTCCAATATATTACCCTGTACACTACTGCTTTCACAGCCTGCTTTCTGCTTTAGGCATTAGCACGCACTTGTGACTGCAAATACCAGGGGCTCTTTCCAAACACAGACAAGGTATGCCACATCCTGTTGGCATACAGAAAATATTCTGGAGGTTGTTAAATTGATCAAGACATTCATATTTTTTAACAACTACAAAATGCATCACCATAGAAACCAGAAAGCAAGAAACTACAGGAATAACACTAAAGTAAATGCCATATCCAGTTAGTTACAAGGCAGCCTAAGGGATTTCACCAAGGATAGAAACTAACTAGGGTTTCAATAAATCCAGGGCACAGAGACTTAAAAAATAAAGACATTTTCCTAAGAAATGTAATTATGCATTCTCCTTTTAATTTCACTGTCATTTGATCATAACTTTAGATAAATGACATTTTTTACTTACAGGCATTTGTTACAGCGAAGCTGTTTGCTGTTTCAATGTTGTCTACATGAGGAACCAAATTAAAAGGTGCTTCAGATGCATTGGGGCTGGTGTTGTGAAGAAAAATTGCTAATCGAAAAGCAGTATATTCCTGATCTGTGTTTCTGATGAAGAGGCCACCTACCAATAAATAAATGATAGCAGAGGAGAAAAAGTGTCACAATTAATTATTTCTATGCCAGTTACTGTAGTGTAAACACCTTCATTGGGTTCCTCTAATAACAAATACGTGTTTCTGTACATGAAGATATGAGGCTTACAAGACTTTTAGGGTCCCAGATCCTGTTTTTGCAAAGTGGGGTTTTCAAACTGTCTTATTTCTGCTTTTTCGCTTCCGTATTAGCTGTGATGAGAGTGACCTTTGAAACCATTTAGCTTCCACCTCTGTTAACATTGCTAAATTGGCCCTCTCCGATATTAAGTGGCAGGCACACTAAACAGAACAGTACTTCTATTGAAACATATGTAAGGACATATAGGCACAGGAGAGATTACAACACACACACACAGAGACACACACACACTCCCCGTTTACGTGTTGATATATATTTATATTGGGAAACAGCGAGAATAATCTGTACGAAAGAAGAGAACAATGAACTTTGTCCCTCTGCAGCCTATGGGCAAGCAGGGAGCTGTTCAGCCTTATTAGCAGCATCTTTAGGAGTGCATGAGAAATGATGCAGTGAAGGAGCAGGAACTGGAAGGGATTCAAGAGCTGCGTCCCATTCAAAGACAGGGAGCCAGAAAGCAACTGGAATGGGGCAAAGGGGAGGCACATGCGGGAGAAATATAAACACTAAAAATGCCCAAGTTTCAAAGTAGTGGCAAGAAAGGCTACAAAGCAGCAGCACCAAACACCCCCCACCCCACCTCGCCCCAAGGCAAATAGGTTACTGCAACGTGCAGGCTGTGCTAAACGGGGGCTCACAGAGCATCTGAGGAAGAGATGCAGTTCGGGGGGGGGGCATCTTCCCAAGTTTGCATACACACTATACATCACAGCACACACACACACCCTATCTCCCTGCCCTGCGGACTATTAGAATAGCCCTCGTCAACTGCCCCCCCACCCGCGCCCTCTCCATCCCTGCCTTCACACATACACATGAGGGTAGGGTAGGAAGGGGGTACTGAGGGGCTCTCTATCCCCTCTTTCCTAAATCCCTGGCACACGGATTTGACCTCCCACCCTCCTCCGCCTCCTTTGCCCCCCTCCACTTTTTCTGCCCCCTCTCCCTCCCACATCCCGCCCCCTCCCCTCTTTCTCCCAGCCCAATGCAGCGCTTACCTATTTGCACGCTGCTAGGAAAAGCGCCCATTGCGAGTCCCCAAAAGCCAGAAAACAACAAGACAAGCTGTCTGCAAATAATCCTCATTTTCTTCTTTCTCTTTTGCCTCCCCGGGTCTCCTCCTCACGCTCTCTCCCTAGATGTTGTTCAGAGAGGCATTGAGGACGTGGTGGTGGTAGTGGTGATGGGGGAGGGAAGGCGGGGGGAGGGGGTGGGCACGAAATTGAGGGGGAAAGGGGGGGGAGGACAAAAATTAAAATGGGGCAGGGAAGAAAAGAGAAGAGGGTAGGTGGTGGTTGTTTCTTCCCCTCCCCCTCCCTTCTCTCCCCCCCCCTTTTTTCTTTCGATCCTCTTTCGTATGTTTTCTTCTCCCCTCCCGCCTTCCTTCTTCCCCTCAGCAAGCCATCCCGCTGAGGCGCATTTTTCCCGCAGTCTCCATCCCCGGCAGAGGTTTCTGTCCGGCTGCAAATGTTTCACATGCAAAAGATGGTGGAGAGTTTAGCGGCGCTGGGGAGAGAGGAGTCTACTGGCTGCGCTCAGAAATGAAGACATGCGCTATTCCTCCCGCCTTCCTGCTCCGACCGCCGCTGCCCGCCCGCCCGCCCGTCCTCGCTCTCGCTCTCGCTCCTTCCTTCCCGCCCCGGCGGCTCCCCTCAGCAGGCACGCGAACACCACCACCACCGCGGCGGCGGCGGCGTCCGTGCGCTCTGTCTTCGGCGCCTTCGCTTAACGCGGCGCCGATGGACGAAATCCGCGCGGGGCGGGCGGCGGAGGAACGAGCCCCACAGACGTTCACGCGGGAGGGACGGCTCCCCCTGCCACGCTCGCGCGCCCTCAGTCACGGGGGGCGACTTCCTACACCACACGGGTCATCGCAGAAGAGCGGGCTAGTTCGCCCACGATGAGGACGCGCGCGCGCGCGCGCCGCTCGAGGGGTCGACTTCTCCCCTCACTTCGTTTCTCTCACTTGACTCGACTCCTCGTTACTGACGGTCGAGTGTGCGAAGGGGCCGCGCTGAGGAACGCGGTGTTGCAGGCGGCCCCTTTCCACACGCAGCTCGTCACGTCAGGCATCGAAGCCCTGCTCTGTCGGTCTATATCCGGGGATACTGCGTACCTGGGACCAGTGGTTCTGGTGGCTCCAGCGTCAGTGGGGCTGGGGATCCGCGCTGGGTTTCAGTCAGAACTCTAAATGTTCTGCCCAAAGTGCTGAACCCTATCCCCAAAATGGGTTCAGTATCCTGGATAGCTCCGTTAGAGTTTCTGACTGGTTCTGGCTGAAACCCAGAGTGGATTTACAGCCCTACAATAATTGAATCTAGGGATGTATGAAACCCCCCTTACCTGGCTCCGCCAGGTTCTGCTGGGGGGGGGGGGAGGCGCTCCATCCCTCCCCCCGGAATCCTGGCCGGCTGGCTCCGTTCCATGGGGATTCCGCAGAGCCACCGGCCAGCTCCGCCAGCAGCCGAACATCCGGCCACTGGCTGGCAGGGACGCAAATGGCAGCGGATGTAGCCGCTGCTGTTTGCGTACCTGTATTCAGCCATGATAGGCTATGTAAAGACTTACATAGCCTATCACGTCTGGGTTAAAAAAAAAAAAACGTGTACGCAAATGGCGGTGGCTACAGCCGCCGCCATTTGCGTTCCCAATTTTTGGTTATCTTAGTCTACGTAAATATTTACGTAGACTAAGACAACCAAAAATATGGAACGCAAATGGCGGTGGCCATAGCCGCCGCTATTTGCGTACGCGTTTTTTTTTTTAGCCTGCCGTGATAGGCTACGTAAATACTTACGTAGCCTATCACGGCCTAGGGATGTCAGAGAATTTCACCACGAATCTCGGGGAGGCCGAATGCCAGCGCATTCGGCCCCCTGAAATCGGTGGCGGAACAGTCTGCCCCCCCCCGGGATGGGACTTACCTTGGGCGAATCTTCCTGGTGGCAGCGGCTCCAGCGGTGGTGCGGCAGCGGCCGGTCTTCCAACCGGCTGCCGCCGCCGCCGCCATTTCCAGTAAAAAAAAAACACATGATAGGCTACGTAAAGATTTACGTAGCCTATCACGGCTAGATTTTTTAAAAATACCGTGATAGGCTACGTAAATGTTTACGTAGCCTATCATGGCTGCTTTAAAAGAAAAAAAAGGCACGTACGCAAATGGCGGCGCCCATGGGGGCCGCCATTTGCATTCCTTATTTTGACACGTCTTGGTCTACGTAAACATTTACATAGACTAAGACGGCAAAAATAAGGGTAACGCAGATAGCGTAGCGTCTACGCTATTTGCGTTCCCCTTATTTTCGCCGTCTTAGTCTACATAAATGTTTACGTAGATTAAGATGTGTCAAAATAAGGAACGCAAATGGCGGCGCCCATGGGCGCTGCCATTTGCATACGCGCGTTTTTTTTTCTTTTAAAGCAGCCGTGATAGGCTACGTAAACATTTACGTAGCCTATCACGGCTGACTGCAGGAATGCAAACGGCGGCGGCTACGGCCGCCGCCATTTGTGGAGCCGGTCAGCCAGGATTTGGGGGGAACGGAAGGAGCGCCTCCCCCCGGCCAGAATTTCGGGGGGAGGGACGGAACGCCTCCCCCTCGGCCAGAATTTCGGTGGGAGGGACGGAGCGCCTCCCCCGCACCGCAAATGTCACCCTTCGAAAAGGTAAGTGACTTTCGTACATCCCTAGCCATGATAAGCTACGTATGTATTTACGTAGCCTATCACGGCTTGAAAGAAGAAGTGAATGGCGGCTGCAGGGCGGCCGCCATTCGCAAGTCGGTGCCAACGGGAGCAGGTAAGTGCTCCGTTTCGCGCAATTTTCGTGGGGTGGGGTGGGGTGGAGGCTTCGTGCTGCCGAACTTTCGTGGGTTGGGGGAGGCGGGGGCTTCGTTCCGCGATGGATTTCGGGGGGCCGAATGCACTTGCTGTCAAGGGCTCCTTGGAGGCCTCTCTCAGTCTAATCCAGTAGCCAAGTCCAGACACAGACAAAGGAATTCCTTTCAAAGCTTTATTCTTCTTTTACAACTTTTCAACTATACTGATTGCAACTAGATCTGAGCAGCACAGTACCTATGCCCTACGTTGGAACAGTTGGTCCCCGTTTGAAAGGGAATTACTGGCAGACCCCTGAACTTAAGGACTAGGGAGAGTCCCTCCCCTTTTCCCTTGGGTCCTCTGGGCGCAGACGTTGTTTGCGCGCCAACCTGGCACTACACCTCCTTTCCGCGCCCTCCATCTGGCGCCGCTCTCTGCGTCTGCATCGCGCATCCACCAAGTCTGCTATCTGTGCTTGGTCACTCCCTGGACTGCTAACTAAAGTAGGAATGCTGGTGGGAGGAATCTCCGTCAGCTGTTGGTCCTGGGAAAGAGGAGCGTGCTCCTCTCCCAGGAGCGACTGCTCTTCCTCAGAATCAGAACTACTCTGGGATTCTATGGGCTCAGTGTCCACCCTGACACTTGCATTCGGCCTCACCGAGATCCGTCGCGGAATTCTGACATCCCTAATTGGAGCCACCAGCCTCTGCTGCCAGGGATCCCTCAAGGTGGTGCCTCCGGGCATGAATGCACCTGCAGACACCTCCCTTGGCCCCCGCCAGGATCCCTGACCCCTCTTGATTCTATTTAACTTTTAAAGGGTTTCTTCTTTTTTAATTAGAAAAAAATAACGGAGAGGCCAGCATGCTGCAAAGCAAAGTGCGGTCAGCCTCCAGGACCTGCCATCTTTATTCCCAAAAATGCCTCTGGGCCCATGTGGGCCCAAAGGCATTCTTAGAAAATAAACATGGTGGCTGACTGCAACCCAGTGCTTTGTTTTGTAGCATGCTCAGAAAAATGTCCCCTGTGGGTGGTAGGGAGCATCCTGAGGAGGTAAAAGGATGGTGAAGAGCAAGGGCGTGTTTTGCCTGTTGGGGGGCGGGGTTGCTTTGCTTGTTCTTTTCAATGGTGTGTGTGTGTTAACTGCTTTGTTTTGGTGTGGGGTGTGTTTTTCCTGGGTTGTGTGTGTGTAGTATATATTTTGCCTGGATGATGATGATGATGACGATGATTTTCTTTCATTCATTTCTACACCACCCAGTAGCTGAAGATCTCTGGGCCGTTCACAATATTTATTTATTTATTTCATTTTCTTTGCGTTTTGTGGGTGTGATGTGTATTTTGTATGTATTTGTGTGTTCTGTATGTGGTATGCCTGGTTGTTGTTGTTGGCAAAATTCCCCCCAAAATTCTCCCCGGCCAGCTCCGCTCTATGGCGACTCCGCGGAGCCTCAGGCCGGGGCCACACGCAGTCAGACATCCAGCCTCTGGGCATCCTGCACAGGGACGCAAATGGCGGCAGCTGTAGCTGCCGCCATTTGCGTCCCCGTATTTTGCTGTGATAGGCTACGTAAATATTTACGTAGCCTATCACGGCAAAAAAAAAAGGGAATGCAAATGGCAGTGGCTACAGCAGCCGCCATTTGTGTTCCCTTTTTTTTTTTTCTGTGATAGGCTACGTAAATATTTATGTAGCCTATTATGGCAAAAGACAGGGGTGCAAATGGTGTAGTGGCTGCCATTTGTGCCCCTGTCTTTTGCTGTAATAGGCTACGTAAATACTTACGTAGCCTATCACGGCCTCCACAGGGACGCAAATGGTATCCCTGCGTTAGCTGTGATAATACTTACATAGCCTATCATGGCTATAATGAAGAAGCGAATGGCGGCCACCAACGCGGCCGCCATTTGCAAAGCAGCGTGAACAGCAGCAGGTAAGTGCTCTGTTTCACGTGCCTTTCGCGGGGTTGGGGGGCGGGGGTCTTCGTTCCGCCATGGATTTTGGGGGGCTGAATGCACTGGCATTTGGCCTCACCGAGATCCATGGCAGAATTCTCTGACATCCCTAGGCTGAACAGCCACCTGTCGGGGATGCTCTGACTTGGATTCCTGCATTGAGCAGGGGGTTGGACTCAATGGTCTTATAGGCCCCTCCCAACCCTACTATTCTATGATATGATTGTATGAAATATATGATTTGGTATTTGTGGCTCAGATCCCATCACTGCTTTGTACTCCGTTTCTTGGCCAAGTTTCTAGACTCTGAGTCCCATCGATTTGCCTTCTGTGAAACAGGTACGGCAGCAGAAACCAGTGTTCAATGAATTATAGAGGGTGACCTGGAGAACTATTGCTGGTTGTATAACTGAGTACATCATAATTCTCTTTAATTGCTGGGTTTTCTCCAGCCAAACTTTGTCCCACACAGTGCTAAAATTACAGGAAGTCTGGGGGTCACAGCCCCCCACTTTTGCAACAGTTCTTTTAGATCCTATTTTTAGAAGGATACTAATATGTCACTGGTGGGGAACAGAGGATGGGGCTTGTGAGCGTTATTAAAACCCTACACACACACCCCACCATAATTTGAGCACTGTCTATAGGTTGGAGGCCAATAGCATGAGAGCTAAGTGCTTCTTGTCCTAGTGGCATTTAAGTCCCAGTTTGGAAAGCAGCTGTGCCAACGATGGGACAAATTCACAAAACTATTGTTAATCACAGAATCATGGAGTTGGAAGGGGCCTACAAGACCATCGAGTCCAACCCCCTGCTCAATGCAGGAAGCCTGATTCCCTTCCCAGGCGGTCTCCCATCCAAGTGCTAACCAGGGCTGACCCTGCTTAGCAGCTGAGACCAGACAAGATCAGGCACATCCAGCCAGCCCTTTGCTCGTTGATGTAGTTTTAATAAGCTCGATGTCATTTGACACACTGTTTCCATTTGGTGGGGTTTTGATAGGAGGATGGTGTTTCCATGTTGCAGGCCACAATGGGCCTTGCTGTCCTGGACAGTTTAGTGGAGGGCCAAACTAGACATGGCATTAAAAGTATCTTTGAATTTAATGTGCAGTTTGTAAAAATGCAAATGGCATCAGGTGGAGGGCTGACCATTTTATCAGGATCACAGCAGACGTGGAGGGAAAGTTACCCCTTCCTCCCCTTCTGTTGTCTTGAGGAAAATCATTCCTCCAGAGCTGGAATTTGCATTGGTTTGGGAGGCAACCAGACCACTCCCCAGACCACTGATTGTTCTCCAATCAGACCACTCTCTGATGGAACTGCAACTGGAACTTTCTTTTTGGACCCCACCTTTTAAAAGACCCTGGACCTATAAATTACTTCCTTGGAACTGAATAAGCCCATAACTCCATCACTAGTTATTCTTTGGAACACACCGAAAACCTGCATGAGACGACTTTGAAAAAACAACAACAAAAAAACCCCAGCATTAAAAAAGGCAAAAAAATGAGCAGCTGGAATTAAGACTTAAAGAACAATCAAAAGCATTTGGCCACCATCCTTCCTACATCTGAAAAACGTAATTATTTTCTCATATCACAGTCTCAAGAACACTAGTGTCTTGACCAAGGGCCACAACAAGTACTGCTTTGAACAGAGATTGAGAAGAATGTGTTTACCCTGCTGCTAAGTGAAGCAGCACTAGGTTCTAGCTAGGGATGCTTCCCGGTGGAGGACTCTTAGTGTAACCACTCAGAAGGCATTGTACTTCAGTTCTGTCTTTCTTTCCTTCAAGGATTTTCTGTGGTAAGTAAGATAAAAGATGGTAGATGTGGAAAACACAGGACAGTTATGACAACAATGCCTGTACTATGCCATAAAATTATGTCAGTGAGGCAGGGCAATTGCAGAATAAAAGCCTCATCTGGAAGCACCCTTGCTTACCATATTCCTGGACAAAGCATCCAGGGGTCATGCAACTAGGCTAGACTGGTGATGACTGGACGATATACTTAAAATGGATATTTGATCCCATTAAACTGCAGCACTGTGGAGAAACAACAAATAGTGTTTGGGCTTCTTTAATGACTAACACATTTATTATGGCATAAGTTTGCATGGATTAGAGTCCACTTCATCAGATTCATAAGAATGTGTTGTCCTCGGTTGGAAAGTATGTTTATATACACATAGGTACAGAGAAAAAAATTGTAAACAGTGGGGTCAAATGCTCATGAAATCTAACTAGTACAGTGTGTGGCAATTCAATTAAAGCTTAAATGTATGCTTTTAGCACACCAAATGTATGGTTTTAGCACACATAAGCACAATGATCATTCACAAGAGCAGTAATTGGTGATAACATGATCATCCTGTATTTGCTGTGTTAACTCCTGTAGTGGGACAGGAAACCATTGTCTCTAATTAAGCCCAATTACTTCTGAATGTTGCCATTTACATAAGAATATAAGAAGAGCCATGCTGGATAGGGATGCTGGAGAAATTCAAGACCAACTAAAATGAGTTCAGATGAGATTTCTAAGAATTTGACCTGTGGAATCCACTGCGGAGCAACCCGCTCAGGCTCCGCAGAGTCTGTGGACTTTCAGATGATTTTTTTTTACTTTCCTGAAATTTACACATATACATTTGTAGGAAAATGCGCAAGTTTCTGCTGAGGAAACACATTGAATGGAATGGGGACAACGCACTAAATGTTACATATTGAGGTAAATTATGTAAATACTTATGTAAATACTTATGTAATTATTTGTGAATTTTTCTACATGATGAAAAAAATTGCATCCATCTGTGGGATAATGACGGAACAAAGGGCGCCTGACAATCTACAAAACACAGACGGAGCAGATTTTACGCAATCTGCACATCCCTAAGGCTGGATCAGATCAAGGGTCCATGATTCCAGCTAGTCCAGCATTCTGTTCACACAGTCACTAACCAGCTGTTGATGGGAGGCCCACAAGCAAGACAGGAGTGCAACAGCACCCTCCCACCCATGTTCCCCAGCAACTGGTGTACATAGGCATACTGCCTCTGATATTGGAGGTAGCATATAGCCGTCAGGACTGGCAGCCCTTGATAGCCTCTCCACCTTGAAGCGCT
Source organism: Heloderma suspectum (assembly GCF_057233095.1). NCBI lineage: Eukaryota > Metazoa > Chordata > Lepidosauria > Squamata > Helodermatidae > Heloderma > Heloderma suspectum. The sequence continues at coordinate 28,499,555 of NC_139460.1, read as the reverse complement.
AGGGGCAGGCCATGCCAAGTAAGGGAACAGGGGAGAGATGCGTAATATCTCAGAACTTGGCAGCTCGCCTGATTAAAGGCAGCAGCTGGCATGATCAGACCACTTCAGTGCTGAAGGAGTTGCACTGGTTACCAGTTGTTTTCCGGGCCGAATTCAAGGTGTTGGTTTTGACCTTTAAAACCCTATGTGGTTCTGGCCCAGCCTATCTTAAGGAGTGCCTCCAGCAACACCAGACAGGCCGCTTAACACGATCAGCCTTGGATGACCTTCTCTCTGCCGCATCAGCCAGGACAGCTAGGCTGGTGAGGACAAGGGAGAGGGCCTTCTCTGTGGTGGCCCCCACTCTGTTGAACTCCCTCCCTAGGGAACTCCACCATGACCCCTCTTTAATGAGCTTCTGCCACACATTAAAAATGTGGTTGTTCAGGCAGGCATTTGGAGTGGTTTAGGGTATTTTTAGAAATATGATGTTTTAATGTAGAATTTTATTGTTTTAAAACTGTTTGTATTTCTGTACATCGCCCAGAGTGGCCAGGTGACTGGCCAGATGGGAGATTAAGAAAATAAATAAACAAATAAATAAAATCTGTCCCCTGTTCCAGGCCTGTCCAGAGCCGAAGGATGGCTGGGGGATGCATGACTTCATCCTCTGGCCTTCATCTGCTGCTGTGTAATGCCAGGTCCAATACCCATAAAACATTTCTTATCCATGACATGATCCTGGATGAGGATGCAGACCTGGCATGTATTACAGAGACCTGGCTAGACGAGGCTGCTACTCCCACTCTTGCGGCCATTTGCCCAGCTGGATTTTCATATGCGCAGCAGCTGAGGCCTGGGGGTCAAGGAGGGAGATTTGCTGTTATCTACCGGGAGTCCTTGGTCCTCACCAGACTCCATCTCCAGAAGACCAAGGTTGCTGAGTGCATGTATTGGAGGTTGGGCCTGAAGGGCAGTCTGGGGATTCTGCTTGTGTACCATCCACCCCGCTGCACAACAGACTCCCTGGCTAAGGTGCTTGAGGTGGTCTGTGATGTGCGTGTGCAGTCCCCTAACTTGTTGGTGTTGGGGGACTTCAGTGTACATTCGGAGGCCATCCTCGTGGGGGCACCTCGGGACTTCATGGAGACCATGACTTCCGGGGAGCTGCACCCTATTCCAACTGGCCCCACCCATGTAGCTGGTCATGGGCCCCACCCATTTAGCTGGTCATGTAGCTGGACCTTGTGTTTGTTTCCGGAGAGGTGGGGAGTGATCTGGAAATTGGGGGTATATTCCCCCCCCCTCTTGTCATGGTCAGATCACTACCTGGTGGGGTTGGACTTCTTGGTTCCACAATCCCTCTGCAGGGGTGGAGGACCTATTAAGATGGTCCGCCCCAGCCATATTATGGATCCAAATGGATTCCTGACTGCACTTGGCTTGCAGATTATTTGGAGCACGCAAACGGCCGCTTGGTCGAGACCCTGGTGGATGGCTGGAATGCTGCAATCACCAGGCCATTAGACCGGGTGGCTCCAAAACGCCCTCTCCTCCTGAACAGAGCTCAGACTGCACCATGGTTCACCCCACGGTTGTGAGCTCTGAAGCAGGAGGTGAGACGGCTAGAGCGCTGGTGGCGGAAATCTCACTCCAAAGATGATCAGACAAGGGTTAGAGCTGTAGCTTCAGCCTACCATGTGGCGATAAGAGCAGCAAAAAAGTATTTTTGTGCTGCCTCTATTGTGTCTGCAGAGTGCTGTCCCAGGAAGCTGTTCCAAGTGGTCTGGAACCTGGTCAGTCCAGTTGTTCCAGAACCAATGGAGGTCTCTAAGGCCTCCTGTGATGAGTTTGCAAAGCACTTTGTGGATAAAATCGACTGGATCAGGAGTGCTATTTTGTGCACTGTAGATACAGTGTGGATACAGTTAGTGAACGAGGGGTGGCCAGCATGATCGGTTCCAGCTTCTTCCTTCTGAGGAAGTGGATAAGGTGCTTTCATCTTTAAGGCCGACCACCTGCTTACTCGATCCTTGCCCATCTTGGCTCATTATGAGCTGCAGGGAGAGACTTAGGGAGGGGATCAAGGCGGTGGTGAATGCCTCCCTCAAGGAGGGAGTGATGCCATAAGTCCTCAATAGGGATGTACAAAATGACTTACCTGTTTCTTTTTGTGACATCAGCAGCGGGGGGAGGCGTTCCGTCCCTCCCCCCAAAATCCTTGCCAGCCGGGGCCTCCCGCAGCCACATCTGGCTGCTGCTGGGCTGCGCAGGGACGCAAATGGCGGCTGCCGTTTGCGTTCCCTTTTCCCCCCCGTGATAGGCTACATAAATATTTACGTAGCCTATCACGGCCTCCGCAGGGATGCAAATGGTGTCCCTGCATTAGCCATGATAGGCTACGTAAGTATTTATGTAGCCTATCATGGCTAATTACATAGGTATTTACGTAGCCTATCACGGGAAAAATCGTGAAGCGAATAGCGGCTGCTGTAGCTGCCACCATTTGCAAAGCAGCGCGAGCGGCACCAGGTAGGTGCTCCGTTTCACGCACCTTTCACGGCATGGTGGGGTGGGGGGGCTTCGTTCTGCCATGGATTTCGGGGGGCCGAATGCATTGGCATTTGGCCTCACTGAGATCCGTGGCAGAATTCTCCGCCATCCCTAGTCCTCAAGGAGGCGGTGATAAGACCACTGTTAAAGAAACCCTCCTTGGATCCCCAAGCCTTGAACAACTTTTGCCTGGTCTCGAATCTGCCATTTTTGGGCAAAGTGATTGCGTTGATGGTGGCATTGCAGTTGCAGGTACATTTGGAAGAGGCCTATTATCTGGATCCATTTCATTCAGGCTTCACGCCTGGTCATGGGACAGAAGTGGCCTTGGTCACTTTGGTGGATGATATTGGGAGGGCTCTGGATAGGGGCAAATGCTCCTTCCTTGTTATTGATCTCTCAATGGCTTTTGATACTGTCAACCACAGTATCCTCCTGGACCGCCTGGAGGGATTGGGCATAGGGGACACCGTATTATGGTGGTTCTGTTCCTTCCTCTCTGACAGGTACCACAGGGTAGTTCCGGGGGAGGAGACTTCAGACCCTTGGCTGCTCACTTGTGGGGTGCCACAGGGTTCTATTATCTCCCTGATGTTATTTAACATCTATGTGAAGCTGCTGAGGGCTATCAGGAGGTTTGGGGTGCAGTGTCACTGATATGTGGGTGACACACAACTCTACTTCTCATTTAAATCCTCGCCAAGGTTGGATGTAGAAAGTGAAACCCTGTCCAAATGTCTGGAGTCTATGAGTGGCTGGATGGAAAGGACTAAGCTGAAACTGAACTCCGACACAACCAAAGTACTTTTGGTGAGAGACAAGGGCAGGTTGGGGGAGGGTGTGGCTGCTCCTGAAGGACTAGGTACATAGTCTGGGGGTCATTTTAGACTCTCAGCTGTCTATGGAGGCTCAGGTGTCAGCCATGAGCCGGGTGGCACTGTACCAACTCCATCTGATATGGCAGCTGCGCCCATACCTCCCTACCCATCAGTAGTTCATGCCCTGGTCTCCTCTTGCCTTAACTACTGTAATGTGCTCTATGTGGGATTACCCTTGAAGATGGTTTGGAAGTTGCAGCTGGTGCAGAACATGGCAGTCCACCTGATTAAAGGCAGCCATCAGTAAGACCACATCACTCTAGTGCTGAAGGAGTTACACTGGTTACCAGTTGTTTTCCAAGCCCAATACAAGGTGTTGACATTGACCTTTAAAACCCTATGTGGTTTTAAAGGTCCATGCTGGGGTGAGTGCGGGCTGCTTGCCGAGAGTGAGAGGGGCTCGAGCACAGTCCGAGGACTGGCGAGCGGGGGCAGGGGCTGGGCAGGAGTCTGGAGAACCCGGATGGGGGTGAGTTCGCACATCCCTAGCTCCCAGATCCAGTACAATCTCCTTGTCCTTAATTTCAAAGCCCTCCAAGTCTCCCCACCAACATGATTATCTCTCCACTTGTATCCTGATATAGCCCTGCCCATGATCTTCACTCCTCCAGCTCCACCACCCTCCAAAGATCTCCCACTCCCTCAGAAGATTCCGTCCTTTCTCCCTCGCTGCCCCGTATGCTTGGAACTCCCTCCAAGTACATGTCTCTTCCTTCAAATCTTTCCTCAAAAGGATTTGATATGATGCCCCCACCCCCCATGCCTATACAGTACTGTAACACTGTCTGTAACTAAGCCTAAGAGTGGCTGGGTGACCAGCCAGATGGGCAATTAATAAATTTAATAAATAAATAAATAAGACCGTGCTATTGAAACAACTATTTATTGCTTCCATGATTAGCCCTGCCTTCACTTCACTTCACTTTCTCTGTTGTTTCTCCTGTGTCGAATTTTAGATCGTAAAGTTTTCTGAGCACAGACCTGTCCTCTTCTACTCTGTAAGGTGCCATGCACACTATAATCTATAATAAAAGAGGATGTGTGTGTGTGCATGCGCATGTGCACAACTGTGTCTGTCCATCTGTCAGTGCCATAGCACTTGGTATGCATACTAAGGGGACCTAAGGGGTGTGCACCTCAGGGTTAGTTTTTGTTTTTTAAAAATGCATTAATTAATTCTAATTGATTCAAATGTGTCCATGGGGTTGAATCCTGGAGTAACAGCTTCAGTCACTAAGGGTAGACTTCCCTAACTAGCACATACCTGCAATCCATACAGTTTGAAGGCAGGGGAGAATAGTAGGCTGAAGGGCAGAGTTATACGACTGACTACCCTTCCCCCTGCTGTGGGGCAGCCCCCCTGGGGGCGGAATGGAGTGGACAGACCTTCAAGGGGTTATAGGTGTGCACCATGGCAGAGGCCATGCCTAGCGGTGCCAGTGGGGTGGGCACAATGTGTCCAGCCCTGACAGCTGCATACGTTTGCTTGAAGGCTTCATTGTAACAAAGTAAGGGCTATTCCAAGCTGGGTCTTTCAGTTGTTGTTGTTATTTATTGAACAGACCTGGCTTCACATGGGTCTATTCTGTTAGTTAGCCATTGTTGCTGCTGCTGCTGCTGCTGTTGTTGCTACTATTAAAGATTTCCCTTCAGAAATGTTTTGTAAATATGCTCAGGCTCAATTCCTGATGAATCTGCAAGCAAAAGCCGTTCTATGGCTGTTGGGCAGCCATTGAGAACATCAATTTCTGTCTCATCTCAGCCTCTTTGTCAGGGAGGAGACACATTTTGACAACCCAGTCCTAAAAAGGTTTACCTGATAACCCATTGAATTTAATGGGCCCTTACAACACAGTACTTGTTTTTTTTTACAATTGCACCCTTATTGGTATTGGACCTGAGCCATTTAAAATTTAACCACTTGCTGTGTGTAGCCATTTCACATAAACATAGACATACACACTTTCACTGTACCCTTGGGAGCTGGTGTAGTGGCTAATAGCTGTGAATCAGTCACCAGTTCAAATTTGGCCTTTGCTGCACATTCACTTGCTAGTGTTAGGCAACATTTGAGACTCAGCCCACCCTCCTCCCCAATCCCAGTTATGGAGATAATAATCATAGAATCATAGAATAGTAGGGTTGGAAGGGGCCCAGAAGTCCATTGAGTCCAATCCCCTGCTCAATGCAGGAATCCAAGTCAGAGCATCCCTGACAGATGGCTGTCCAGCCTCATCTTGAATGCCTCCAGTGTGGGAGAGCCCACCACCTCCCTAGGTCATTGGTTCCATTATCGTATTGCTCTAACAGTCAGGAAGTTTCCCCTGATGTTCAGCCAGAATCTGGCTTCCTGTAACTTGAGCCCATTATTCTGTGTCTTGCATTCTGGGATGATCGAGAAGAGATCCTGGCCTTCCTCTCTGTGACAACCTTTCAAGTACTTGAAGAACGCTATCATATCTCCCCTCAGTCTTCTCTTCTCAAGGCTAAACATGCCCAGTTCTTTCAGCCTCTCCTCATAGGACTTTGTTTCCAGTCCCCTGATCATCTTTGTTGCCCTCCTCTGAACCCTCTCCACTTTGTCTGCATCCTTCTTAAAATGTGGTGCCCAGAACTGGACACAGTATTCCAGATGAAGCCTCACCAGTGCTGCGTAGAGGGGAACTAGTACTTCAGAGGGGAACTAGTACTTCAGACCTATATATTGACCTATATTTAATTGTTGTAAGGGTTAATGAGATAATGTAATTTATGCAATTGCTTTAAATGTTATGAAATGTTTCATATATGCTAATTATTGTTATTTTTAAACACGCTCACCTTCCAACTTACACTCCCATCTCCTGACAGCTTGGGATCTTTAGAGAACTACTTGCATCAGCATGATTCATCAAATAATCTATTAATTACCATTTTACAAACTGGATTTTGTATGGAAACTGATGAGCCTAGTAAAACAGTTTCAGCATGAATGATCTCTGAAACAAATAAACAAATTTATGTGCATCTCTCAGTTCAGGCAATTTATATAAGATGGTTTGCTAAATGCGAAGGCCACGTTCCTTCATTCATCTATGAGTAGGAAACTCCTGTTCACTAAAGTGGGATCCACATGTTAGGCTTCAATACTATACCCACTTACCTGGAAGTAAGCCCCATTGAATTTAATGAGAATTACTTCACAGTAGACTTGTACATGATTGTACTGTTGATGACCTTGTCATTGGATGTTAACTAATCTTAATCTTAGGGAGTTGATGTCTCTTTTAGAGCAAATGATATTTACAATACTGAAAGCATGATAAACATACTAATATTATATTAGCAAAGCTGAAGATGCATTTAAAAAGACCAGTAGGTAAGTGCAGAGTCAATTCATGTCAAATCTGTTTTGGTGTTAAATAGTGTGACTACTTACTTAGTGTTCCCCCTCCCCACCCCACCCATGTATCTCTAGGTCTGATAAAAACATAGTGGCTAGTCTGTTTTGCATTATTATACCTTCCTTACCTTGCCAGAGTTCTGTGTGTTCTGAGTACTATTGGGAGTGTAAATATACTTTGTAATTAAAAAATAATAATTTATTGATTTTTCTCTCTCTTTAATCTGTTGTTGGTATGTTTTCTGCCTTGTTTCTGGGTGGAGAAGGCTTGTATAACCTGATTCCTCCAACAAAATACCAGTCTGCTTGTAAGCCAGTTAACAAAGTCTCTTTAAGACCTTATTGCTTCTTTGTTAAGATTTCTTAACTGTACTGTATCAATGTAGACATATTCTTTGACTACCTAAATCTGAAGAACACTTCTTTGAAACTCAAAAACTTACTTCCAGGATTTGAACATTAGTTGGTCCAAAGAACATACTGTCTAAATTGTGTGTTTCAAAATACAATGGGATGGATTCAGGCTAACAGAGCAATCCTATCTCCCCAGATCTGCCAGCTGGAGGGAGGGATAGGATATGGCAGAAGCGCCATCCTGCTGACAAGGTGAGTGGTGGGTCTATCTGCCCTGGTGGCCTAGTTCCATCTCTAGGAAGCTTCAAGGGTGGAAAGGTACTGCCAGCAGTATTCCCACTATGATAACAAGCATAAGAGCCTGAAACATGGCATTCTGGAGGTAGAGCAGAGCCAGTTTAGGATCTGCTGGACCCAAAGCCTCTCTGTTCCCCTGAGAGGATTCTGGATCAGGTCCTTCACTTATGCCAGCCTGGAGCTGCTGTAGCAAATCTCCCCTCAACTGCTTTTGGTTGTAGGGTGGGAAAGCCTGGAGAAACCACCCCCACACCTTCTGTCCTGGCCAGCATGACCTGGCAGGGCTTCAGATAAAGATCCAGATTCAGCAGCAGATCCAGCACTGCACTCCTTCCCAACCCCACTTAGGATTGCACTTACATTAGTTGAACTTAGCTCTCATTTAGATCAATGGCACTTCAGTTAAGTCATGACAACTAACCTGTACAATTGATTTTAATTGGACCTAAGTTCTGTTAACTGAGCCTGGATCCAACTCAGTGTGTTGTCATATCAATCAAGCCAACTATATGTATTATTTATCTATTAGTTCTACTCTCTTTTCTGATCCAAATTACATCTCAAATGTTTGCAAAGATTACTTTAGCTACCTACATACTTTCATATTTTCTGAGATGCCTCATTTCCTTTGCGATCCCCTCAACAATGCCAAGCTTCACTAGGCCTGCCAACTTTATCTTGGCAGGTCTGCTGTGTTGTGCAGAAAGAACAATATAAGTTTGTGGGAGGAGAAAATTGATATGAGCATACAATTATGGGGGGCAGTTCACCTGTTGATATGCTTCTTGTCATGTGGTTATTAAAGTCACAGGAGCCAGGTCAGAACAAAAGGGAGGGGGTAGGAAAGGCAGCTGTTTGTTCCCTGATTCTAATAGTTGAATAAATGTTATTATGCCTGTAGGTTGATTTTAATTTTGTGAACTTCTTAATGTCAGTGCTGAGGTTTTGGAGGCCAAAAGTGTCAACTAATTGCTTTTTAAAAACCCGAATATATTTCTGTGCTTGGTAAGGAAGCAGACTTTTGCAATGTGTTGTGCTTTGTGATCAAAAACAGAGGTATGCCAGGAATTTGGTGTGTGATGTGCTGGTGCTCTGATTTTATAACCAGTGCTGAAATGTTTGCCTACCATGTAACAGTTTTATAAATTGTGAAATGTTCCTTAGTATAGATACATGAATGCAAGACAACAAAACTAGCAGTGTGCCTAAAGATCACATTTTAGACTGCAATGGAAGTATGTTCCCTTGAAATCAATGAAATTATGTTCTCTCAAGTAATGAGTGACTGTGAGTAATTAGACTGAATTGACAGGCTGGAAGTCAAGTGATAAAACATCAGATGAAGGCTGGTGAGCTTGGTTTGTGCTAGTATATGAAGTTATGGGGATATATAAAGTAAAAAAGAAAACTTTGATTGGAATACAAAGTGGGAACTGGGGCTATATGTATGCTCTGCAATTGAATGAAGCAAGCAGTCTTCCCCATTCTGGCATCTTTGTGGCCCAATGACATTTAGGCCCACTGAAGGATCTGAAGGCATATCACATGATAGTTCTCCTATGGAAGCTAAGCAGGTCAGGCCCTATAAGCCACCAGGATGGGAGACTGCCTGTCAACCCAATGTAAGCTGCTCTGAGCAACTTGGGGGATGGCTGGGCTAGATGAAGAAACAGACAGCGTTTGAGCCAGTTACCTGCCAACAAGGTGGCCATGGATGGCTTTGCTCCCTGGCCAAGCATAGGATTCCATGCACTCTCTCATTCATGTTGCAGAACAATTAAATAATGATTGTGAATGTCTTTCCATATTATTATTAGACATTGTGTATTGTTGTTGTTGTTTGCATCCTGGCTATTAAGTTGGTTATATAGGTTCAGGCAGCTGGTGAAGGGCTGTAAAATAGACTCATCTAATGGATAACTGGATTAAAAACCCTCAAGATGTTTGGCTCAAAATGGCATTGTTTTTATGATATGCTGCTTTGTAAGAATGCATGTTCAACAGACACAAAGGCACAGAAGTATCCATCAGATGTGGACATGTGTTTGCATTTGTCTATAGCAACAGATGAGAAATGCCAATCCCAGATTTCTTGTTAGGGTAACCAGTTACAAATAGTAAAAAAAGAGAACATGCAGGGCCAAAAAAGAGAACACTGGTTCACACAAAAAGTGCATATGCTAATTTAGATGCAAATTTAGAAATAATCACTATAATTTAAATAGAAAAGCAATTCATCTCACCATAGTAGGGAAGAATGTGCCTGTTCAGTCTGCTGACCAGTTGCTAGTTGCTGATGGGCAGTTGGAAGGCTCTCCCTTCTTGGGGTTTCTTATGGTTCTTTAAACCTGACTTCGACTGAACAACTCTTCAAATAGAGGATACTTTCAAGTAGAGGACTGATCTATCAGTCACCTGGCCACTCTACTTCTTGTATGGGGATTGTTGATCATGATGTCGGAAGTGACTGAACAAATAAACAACAAAGAACTAAGGTGGCACTAGAATAAAATCCTTAAACTTTCCATTTTTCACTCATCAGGACTACCACATAATTTCCTTTGCAATATTTTCTGTTAAACTGAAATAATTACCAGTCTTTCGCCATTATCAAAATTCTGTTCCATCTGTTCCACCTTAATCCTAAATGTATTTATTTCTCATTCTTGATTACTTATGCATTTTAAATACATTATATTATTCAGGCTTCTTTTTCAGATACTGTTCCTTCTCTTTTTTAATCTTTTCTTGTTTGTTGTGCTTACTACATTGTTGACCAACTGCCATTAACTGCCACACATCACAAAGAGACATTCCGGTGATTATAGCTTTGATCTTATCAGTTGAGTTTCCTAGAATATTTGCTCTCAGGTTTTGTCGCTTGACCCCTATAAGATAGAGAAACTTTCACAGGAAGTCCAATATATCTGCCATAGGCTGAAGACAATAGGCAAAACTGACTACTAATGGCCTGAATTGTTACCATTACATTCTACATAGGCTGAATGTTGTGGTGAGTCGCTTCCCATGAAGTCCAGCCTCTTCCCTGCCCCTCTACACCTATAGTCCATCTCAGCAGTATTTTGACTGTTCTAGCACGGCCAACACATTTTGATATGGATAAACAGTTGACAGGACCTTGGGGAGCCTTCCTTGGATTAAATGTCAGAGGACTTAAGAGGGAAGTCAGAAAAAGTTTTGGATAAGACCAGGAAAAGTTCTCAGGCGGGTGGTCCATATGTTCCTAGATCATGGGTGGGCAACTTGTGACCCTCCAGATCATATAATCATAGAATAGTGGGGTTGGAAGGGGCCTATAAGACCATCAAGTCCAACCCCCTGCTAAGTGCAGGAATCTAAGTCAAAGCATCCCTGACAGATGGCTGTCCAGCTTCATCTTCAATGCTTCCATTGTGGGAAAGCCCACTACCTCCCTAGGCAATTGGTTCCATTGTCGTATTGCTCTAACAGTCAGGAAGTTTTTCCTGATGTTCAGCTGGAATCTGGCTTCCTGTCACTTGAGCCCATTATTCCATGTCTTGCACTCTGGGATGATCAAGAAGAGATCCTGGCCTTCCTCTCTGTGACAACCTTTCAAGTACTTGAAGAGTGCTATCCTATCTCCCCTCAGTCTTCTCTTATCAAGGCTAAACATGCCCAGTTCTTTTGGTCTCCCCATAGGGCTTTGTTTATTGATCATCTTCATTGCCCTCCTGTGAACCCTCTCCAGTTTGTCTGCATCCTTCTTAAAGTGTGGTGCCCAGAACTGGACACAGTACTCCAGATGAGGCCTAACCAGTGCTGAGTAGAGGGGAACTAGTACTTCACAGGATTTGGAAGCTATACTTCTATTAATGCAGTGCAAAATAGAATTTGCCTTTTTTGCAGCCACATCACATTGTTGGCACATATTCAACTTGTGATCTACCACAATTCCAAGATCTTTCTCACTTGTCGTATTGTTGAGCCAAGTATTGCCCATCTTGTAACAGTGCATTTGGTTTCTTTTTCCTAGGTGCAGAACTTGGCATTTACCCCTGTTAACTGTCATTCTGTTGTTTTCTGCCCAGCGCCCAAGTCTATCAAGATCGCTTTGAATTTTGTTTCTGTCTTCCAAGGTATTCGCTCTCCCACCCAATTTTTTGTCATCTGAAGATTTGATAAGCATTCCCTGCACCTCCTCCTCCAAGTCATCAATAAAAATGTTGAAGAACACTGGGTCCAGGACTCAACTCTGATTGTTACCTCTCCCCAGTTTAGAAGATCCCATTAATAAGCACTCTTTCAGTCTGATTCTGTAGCCAACTGTGGATCCACCTGAGAGTTGTTCATCTAGCCCACTTTGAGCTAGTTTGCTAATCAGGATATCATGGGGCACTTTGTTGAAAGCTTTGCTGAAGTTGAAGTATATTATGTCCACAGAATTCCCACAGTCCACAAGGCAGATTGTTGTTGTTGTTGTTGTTCAGTCGTTCAGTCGTGTCTGACTCTTCGTGACCCCATGGACCATAGCACGCCAGGCCTTCCTGTCCTGCACTCTCTCCCGGAATGTGCTCAAGTCCATATTCATTGCATCAGTGATGCTATCTAGCCATCTCATCCTCTGCTGTCCCCTTCTCCTTTTGCCTTCAGTCTTTTCCAGCATCAGGGTCTTTTCCAGAGAGTTTTCTCTTTGCATTAGGTGGGCAAAATATTTGAGCTTCATCTTCAGTATCTGTCCTTCCAATGAGCACTCAGGGTTGATTTCCTTTAGTATGGACTGATTTGACCTCCTTGCAGTCCAGGGGACTCGTAAGAGTCTTCTCCAGCACCACAGTTTGAAAGCATCAATTCTTCGGCGCTCAGCCTTCCTTATAGTCCAGCTCTCACAGCCATACGTTACTACTGGGAAAACCATAGCTTTGATTAGACGGACCTTTGTTGGCAAGGTGATATCTCTGCTTCTTACTATGCTGTCTAGGTTTGCCATAGCTTTCCTCCCAAGGAGCAAGCGTCTTTTAATTTCATGGCTACAGTCACCGTCTGTGGTGATCTTGGAGCCCAAGAAAATAAAATCAGTCACTGCTTCCATTTCTTCCCCTTCCATATGCCAGGAAGTGATGGGGCCAGATGCCATGATCTTTGTGTTTTTAATGTTGAGTTTCAAACCAGCTTTTGCACTCTCCTCTTTCACCCTCAACAAGAGGCTTTTTAGATCCTCTTTGCTTTCTGCCATTAGAGTGGTATCGTCTGCATATCTGAGGTTGTTGATAATTCTACTGGCAATCGTAATTCCGACCTGTGATTCATCCAACCCGGCGTTTCTCATGATGTACTCTGTATATAAGTGAAATAAGCAGGGCAACAATATGCAGCCTTGTCGTACTCCTTTCCCAATTTTGAACCAATCGGTTGTTCCATGTCTGGTTCTTACTGTTGCTTCTTGGCCCTCATACAGGTTTCTCAGGAGACAGGTAAGGTGGTCTGGTACCCCCATCTCTTTAAGAATTTGCCAGAGTTTGTTGTGATCCACACAATGAAAGGCTTTAGCGTAGTTGATGAAGCAGAAATAGGCATTTTTCTGGAATTCTCTTGCTTTCTCCATGATGCAGCGAAAGTTGGCGATTTGATCTCTAGTTCCTCTGCCTCATCGAAACCCAGCTTGTACTTCCGGTAGTTCTCGGTTCGCATACTGCTAAAGCCTAGCTTGTAGGATTTTGAGCATAACCTTGCTGGCATGTGAAATGAGCGCAGTTGTATGGTAGTTTGAACACTCTTTGGCATTGCCCTTCTTTGGAACTAGAATGTAAACTGACCTTTTCCAGTCTTGTGGCCACTGTTGAGTGTTCCAAATTTGTTGGCATATTGAATGCAGCACTTTAACAGCATCATCTTTTAGGATTTTAAATAGCTCAGCTGGAAGACTGTCGTCTCCGCCCGCTAGCTTTGTTGTTACTAATGCTTCCTAAGGCCCACTTGACTTCACTCTCGAAGATGTCCGGCTTAAGTTCAGTGACCACACTATCATGGCTATCAGGGACATTCAGATCTTTCCTGTATAGTTCTTCTGTGTATTCTTGCCACCTCTTCTTAATCTCATCTGCTTCTGTTAGGTCCCTGCCTTCTTTGTCCTTTATCATGCCTGTCTTTGCACAAAATGTTCCCTTGAGATCTCCAATTTTCTTGAAAAGATCTCTAGTCTTTCCCATTCTGTTGTTTTCCTCGATTTCTTTGCATTGTTCATTTAAGAAGGCCTTCTTGTCTCTCCTTGCTATTCTCTGGAACTCTGCATTCAGTTGGATATATCTTCCCCTTTCTCCCTTGCTTTTCGTTTCCCTTCTTTCCTCAGCTACTTGTAAAGCCTCATCAGACAGCCACTTTGCTTTCTTGCATTTCTTTTTCTTTGGGATGAATTTAGTTGCTGCCTCCTGAACAATGTTATGGACTTCCATCCATAGTTCCTCAGGCATTCTGTCTATCAGGTCTAATCCCTTAAATCTATTCCTCAACTCCAGTGTATATTCATAAGGGATATGATTGAGGTCATACCTGAATGGTTTAGTGGTTTTCCCTACGTTCTTCAATTTAAGCCGAAATTTTGCTATCAAAAGCTCATGATCTGAGCCACAGTCAGCTCCAGGTCTTGTTTTTACTGACTGTATAGAGCGTCTCCATCTTTGGCTGCAAAGTACATAATCAATCTGATTTCGATATTGACGATCTGGTGATGTCCATGTGTAGAGTCGCCTCTTGTGCTGTTGGAAGAGTGTTTGTTATGATCAGCGTGTTCTCTTGGCAAAACTCTATTAGCCTTTGTCCTGCTTCATTTTGTACACCAAGGCCATGCTTGCCTGTTATCCCAGTGATTTCTGGACTTCCTACTTTAGCATTCCAATCCCCTATGATAAAGAGGACATCTTTTGTTGGTGTTAGTTCTAGAAGGTGTTGTAGGTCTTCATAGAACCGATCAACCTCAGCTTCTTCGGCATCAGTGGTTGGGGCATAGACTTGAATGACTGTGATGTTGAATGGTTTGCCTTGGATTCGTACTGAGATCATTCTATCATTTTTAAGATTGTACCCCAGTACTGCTTTTCCCACCCTTTTGTTGGCTATGAGTGCTACTCCATTTCTTCTAAGGGATTCTTGCCCACAGTAGTAGATATGATGGTCACCTGAATTAAATTCGCCCATGCTTGTCCATTTTAGTTCGCTGATTCCCAAGATGTCAATGTTCAGTCTTGCCATCTCATGTTTGACCACCTCCAGCTTACCTTGATTCATTGATCTTACATACCAGGTTCCTAAACAATATTGTTCTTTACAGCATTGGATTTTCTTTTCACCACCAGACTCATCCACACCTGAGTGTCCTTTTGGCTTTGGCCCAGCCGCTTCACTCTTTCTGGCGCTACTTGGAAATACCCTTTGCTCTTCCCCAGTAGTATATTGGACACCTTCCGACTTGAGGGGCTCGTCTTCTGGCGTCATCTGTTTTAGCCTTGTGATACGTTCCATGGGGTTTTCTTGGCAAGAATATTGGAGTGGGTTGCCATTTCCTTCTCCAGTGGACCACATTTTGTCAGAACTCTCCGCCATGACCTGTCTGTCTTGGGTGGCCCTGCACGGCATAGCTTATGGCTTCACTGAGTTACGCAAGCCCCTTCGCCACAACAAGGCAGTGATCCATGAAGGGGACAAGGGAGATTATCTAATCAAAAAATGAGATTGGATTAGTTTGACAGGATTTGTTCTTGACAAATCCATGTTGGCTTTGAGTAATCACTGCATTGTTTTCAAGGTGCTTACAGATGGATTGCTTTATCATCTGCTCCAGAATTTTCCCAGGGTCAGACTGACTGGTCCATAGTTCCCAGGTTCCTCCTTTTTACCCTTTTTGAAGATAGGGACAGCATTAGCTCTCCTCCAGTCATCTGGCACCTCACCCATCCTCCATGATTTCTCAAGGATAATAGACAGTGGTTCTGAGAGTTCTTCTGCTGGTTCCTTTATTATTCTAGGATGCAGTTCATCTGGCCCTGGAGACGTGAACTCATACAAAATAATTAAGTGTTCTGACCTAGACCATATGCCTATCAACGTCAAGCTGCAATCCTGCCCCTTCGGCCTGTAGGTCACCTTTGCCAGGGGGGTCATAGACCCTCTGTTGGGAGAAGATTGAGCCAAAGTAGGAACTGAGCCTTTGTCATCTGCTATCATTTTGCCATCCTCATTGAATAGTTGAACCCCCATTTCTTTCCTCTGTCTTTTACTATGCATGTATCTGAGGAAAGCCTTTTTGTTGCTTTTAGCCTCCCTCGCTAACCTCAACTTGTTCTCAGCTTTAGCCTTCCTGATGCCATCCCTGCAATTCTGTGCTATCTGCCTGTACTCTTCCTTTGTAACTTGGCCTTCCTTCCACTTCCTATATGTGTCCTTTTTTATTTTCAGGTCATCTCTAAGCTTCTTGTGAAGCCTCATTGACTTCTTCTGTTGTCTTCTGCCTTTTTCTTGTTGGAATTGTTTGTAATTGTGCCTTGAGAATTTCCTTTTTTTAAAAACTCCCACCCATCTTGGACTCCTTTTCTCATTAGAGTCGCTTGCCATGGGACCCTACTTATCATTGTTCTGATTTTATTAAAACTGGTTTTCCTAAAATCCAGGGTATGTGTTTGGCTACACTTGGCTTTTGCTTCCCTTAGAACCAAGAACTCAAGTATAACATGGTCACTTTCCCCCAGAGCTCCTGTAACTGCTACTTTATCCACTAAGTCATCTCTGTTGGTTAGGACCAAGTCAAGGATAGCTGATCCTCTAGTCCCTTCCTCCACTTTCTGTAGGAGGAAGTTACCAGCAACACAAATCAGGAATTTCTTGGAGGGGCCATGTTTTTCAGAATTTGTCTCCCAACAAGATGTTGTTATGCTGGCTAGGGCTGATGGGAGTTGCAGTCCAACGACATCTGGAGACACACATCTTCCCCATCCCTGCCCTAGGTTATTACCAGGCCTCACCTAAAGCAAACTTGATACAAACTGCAGCGTTCCTCTTCAGGGGTACATATGAGGCATTTTGAGGGAAGCCAAAATACTTTTAATAAGAGTATTTATTATTTTTTAAAAATGTATTACATTTCTATACTGCCCAATAGCTGAAGCTCTCAGGGCCGTTCAGAACAATTAAAGCCATACAATGCAACACCATAAAATATAATACAGATGTTTAAAACTCAGTATGAAATAAAAATAATAACCAAATAGAACCTAGCAGCAGTGCAAAGATTTAAAATACAATACCTGATTTTGGTATTTAATGAGCTCTTTAATGAGCTTCCGCCACGCATTAAAAGCATGGTTGTTCAGGCAGGCATTTGGGGTGGGTTAGGGTATTTTTTATGATGTTTTTAATGTAGAATTTTATTGTTTTAACTGTTTTGTTGTTGTACATTGCCCAGAGTGGCTGGGTGACCAGCCAGATGGGTGATTAATAAATTTAATAAATAAATAAATAAATAAATTTAAAGCAGAAACTGAAAAACCAAAATGCCTGGGGGAAAAAACCCAAGAAGACTAGTAAATAAGACACTCTTTGATAAGACTAGACTGGTGGAGGCTGGTAGCTCCTATGTCAGTGAGGCAGTAAATCCACTCTGGGTTTCAGTCAGAACCAGTCAAAACTCTAAAGGAGCTATCCAAGGTGCTGGACCCATTTTGGAGATAGGGGTAGCACCTTGGATAGCTCTTTTAGAGTTCTGACTAAAACCCAGAGTGGATTCACTGCCACAATGCCACCAGCCTCCACTGAACTAGACCCTTTGTGTGAGACGTATTGTGTATCCCTAAGTGAGAGAGCCAGTGTTGTGCAGTGGCTAGAGTGTTGGACTGGGAATTGGAAGATCTGGGTTCTAGTCCCCACTCAACCATGGAAGCCCACTGGGTGACTTTGGGCCAGTCACAGATTCTCAGCCCAACCTACCTCGCAGGGTTGTTGTTGTGAGGCTAAAATGGAGAGGAGGAGGATTATGTATGCCGCCTTGGATTCTTTATGGAGGAAAAAAAAAGCGGCATATAAATGTAATAAATACATAAATACATAAGTGCTCAAACTTCCCTCACCTGGCACCCTAGCCAGCTGAGGGAAGTTTGAACACTTAGGGATGCACAATACATCTCAGACAGACACATACTTTTGCATGGAGAAGGTCCCAGGATGAATCCTTAGCACAGCCTTCCCCAGCCTGGTGCCCTCCAGATGTGTCGGGCTGCCTGCAACCGTTACCCTTCTCAGCCAGCATGGCCATTGACCATGCATCTGGAAAGCATGAGGTACAGGTAGGCTGCCCTACCATCTCCAGTTCAAAGGTTCTCAGGTGGCTACAGGGCTGGGAATGGCCTCTGCCTAACACCATCAAGAGCCGCTTCCTGCGTAGATGGTGCTTGGCTAAGTAGACCAAAGGTCTGACTCACTGTAAGGCAGTGTCATTGTCATGTGTTCAAAATAAAGTATGTAGGTTAAAATACATTTAAGCAAACACTTCTAATTTGCATAATGTATTCCAGGTACTGAACTCTCTCTGTGTCCAATTTTCCCCCAGTCTTGAATCATAGAAAAACTACTTCTGTAGAACATGGTGAATATTGTAAGATTTATTTTTCCATTCCAGCAACTAATGTGTTGTGCAGGTAGACTGAACACTTATCAAGGTTAACATGAAAGGTTATTGTATTCCTTTGCAAGTTCCGGATTTTCTTACTCTGAGAAGCAATTCCTTCTTATGACATTAACTTGAAAGCTTAGGAGCTTAAATGCAAGTCCTTAATAATATAGCCTCTGTGTAGCATTCTGTGGAGAATTCTGTGTTTGGGCGGGGGGCGGGGGGGAAACACAGGAAGGATAATGCTTCAGGTCAGCATAAGCTGAATTAATCATTCCTTTAGACAGTTGTTAGTAGCATACTCAATGCAGTGCATACCTGCCACACAGAGTATGTGTGATGTGAACTGTACTGAGATTTTTTTTCCTGTTCAAAACAAGTAATCTTCACTCATGAATGTAACAGCAATTAATTCCCCCTATGGTCATGTAGCAACAGTACAATAATTGGTTGTGCAGATATCTACGACTGCTGTCCTGTTCTAAAGAAGTTAAATTGTTAAATGCTCTGTTTACCCATTGTTAATGACTTTGCAATAAACAATACTTTGAACTGAATACTGACAGTCCATGTGCAAAAGCGCATGTCAAATACGTTTTGCAGGCAGTGGGAGCGAGGGAATACACTGCTCCCAGTCACTCACCTCTGTAGTGGACCTAGGGGAGAATATTTATCCTTTGGTCTACTAGTAAGTCATAAATGGAAGACTTGCTCCACAGCTTTGACATTGCCATTGCTGACCCCCCCCTCCATTTGTTTAGTATTGGTTACCTTGTTATGGACAGAGGTTAGATGCTGCTTAACAGGGGTGGGAAGAATTTTTACCTGCATTCGCAGTTGGTTTCAGCAGTGTAGGGCTTTCACCTTCACCATAGCAATATTGTTTAGTTGAGGGCTAGCGCAGATGGGGCCACGCTATCAGTTTCTGCCATGCTGGGTTCGAGATCCCTGCCATGCCATCCCTTCGATGTTATCCTAGCATGTGGGCTGCAATGCTAGTATTGGCCAGCAGACAGGCTACCTGATGACTAGATCATTACCCTATGCCAAACTATGTGGGCTGTAACCAGTAAAAGTTGTGGCCATTTTTAGTCCACTGTGGCCTATGCATAGTCATTGCTCCCAAGCTCACTCTATTCCATGGTGCTGGCAGAAACAGTACTAAAATAAATGCACTTCAAGTTGCCATGGAGTTTTCAATCACACCAGTGCTACTTTCAACCGTCTATGAACCAACTTGTTAGGATGAAATCACACATGTTGTTTAACTAGAACTGCCACTAAATTTCACCTTGAACAGACTTCAAGGTGGATTTGATCAGGCAAAGCATCTATAGGAACTTGGAGGTAGCAAGGGCCAGATCTACACCTTGTGTCATATTGATATGGTTGACATAGTGGCACTATATCCCTCTTGTGCATTTAGACTATGTAGCACACACAAAGAAAACTGTTGTGGTTTTTTGGATAATACGGAATAAAAAGCAGGAAATAACACTAGAAAAGCGGTATACAGAATGCGTAATGTGCCCCAACAGTAAAGTGACCCAACTTCAATACCGATAAAAAGCACTAGTGTAGATCTAGCCTAGGCTATTGGGAAAAGTTAGGAGGGGCTCCTCTCTCTCTCTCTCTCTCTCTCTCTCTTAATCACTCCTTCTGATAGCAAACTTAGGTGATGAGTGCTGACAGGATTCTTGCAAAAATTGGGCCACTGAGAAAGAAAATGGAGGTATCAGCAATCTCAGGCGAAATCTGATGTTTGCAGAACATTTTTTAAATGGGGGCAAAAACGGCTAGTGAGGACTGAGAATGCTGACCCATGGAATGGAAAATGACAGTTGGAAAAGAAAAACAGCAACATATTGGGGTGGGGGGAAGCCGTACTTGGAGGGGATGGCTGGTGGGAACCCTGAACAGGAATACATGGAGGATACCCTCCATCATTTCATTGCAAGTTCCAAGAGCTGATTGTTCTGCATTTCCAGTTAAGTCTAGGGATGGCGGAGAATTTCTCCATGAATCTCCGGGAGGCTGAATGCCAATGCATTTGGCCCCCCGAAATTGGTGGAGAAACGGTCCGCCCCCCCGCCCCCCCCCCGGAATGGGACTTACCTTTGGCGAATGTCCCTGGCACTGGCGGCTCCCGGCCGGCGGCGGTTCAGCGGCGGTTCGGTGGCGGCGGCAGCGGTGTCCGGTCTTCTGACCGGCCGCCGCCGTCATTTCCCAGTAAAAACAACAACAACAACAACAAACGTGATAGGCTACGTAAAGATTTATGTAGCCTATCACGGCTAAATTTTAAAAAAACACCATGATAGGCTATGTAAATCCTTACGTAGCCTATCACGGCTGAGTTTGGGAAAAAAAAAAAGCGTGTACGCAAATGGCAGCACCCATGGGTGCCACCATTTGCGTACACGCTTTTTTCCTCCCAAAGTCAGCCGTGATAGGCTACGTAAGGATTTACGTAGCCTATCACATGGCTGACTGCAGGGACGCAAACGGCGGCGGCTACGGCCGCCGCCATTTGCATCCCGGCTGGCCAGGAGGATTCGCAGCCGGAGGGATGGGGTGCCTCCCCCCCGGCCAGAATTTCGGCCAGAGGGATGGGGCGCCTCCCCCCCGGCCAGAATTTTGGCGGGGAGGAACGGAGCGCCTCCCCCCCCACCGCGAAGCAAGCTGCGGGACCAGGTAAGTGACTTCATCCATCCCTAGTTAAGTCTCAGGTATATGATAAAGCAATCACCTACATTCAGATTTTGAGCTGTAATAACACTACAGGTAAACACAAATGATTGTAACAAAGGGTCTTGTGTCACCTTAAAGATTAACCTCTTCATCAGGTGCATATTATGACATAATCAGAGTGCAATTCTATGCATGTTCAGACAGAGAAAATGCTGGCTGGGGAATGCTGGGAGTTGTAGGCTTTTTCTCTGACTAAACATACATAGGATTGCACAGTATATTGGTTAGTTTTTAAGCCTTAAAGTTTAAGGTGCCACAAGGCTCCATGTTATTTTTCACTGCAACACAGACTAATATGGCTACCCGTTCAAAATTGATACACATGATTTTGAACATACAGCCTTGTTTCTATTAATGGTCACTAAAAGCTCTAGGATGTTTTGATCATTAGAAATTTAGCTGAGTTTTTTTTTAAACACTTTTCCATTTTCTCCCACCAATGTCAGAACCACTTTACTATGAGTAAATCTCATCTGGCTCCAAGAACATCTAAATTACCCAGCCATGTCAGTGAGCTCATTTGTGAGGCCTTTCCCTTTTTTTGGTATGGGCACCCTCCCTCACAGCAGGGTCCAGATTCATGGGAAAGACCCATGCGGCTGAGCCAACTTTAGACAATTTTCCAGTCGCATGGGTCCCACTCATGGATAAGCAGCTTGCTAGGTGCAAGCTGAAAGGGCAACATAGTAACTTCAGATAGTGTAGCGAAGAGGTGAGTTTACTTCAGCCTTCCGTAGTCTATGTGTTTTGGATCCCTAGAATTCCAAGGGTTCACTGATGTGTTTTTAAATTTACAAAGCTGCAATGGCCCCAGGAGTATAACCAAGTCACCTCTAGTTTTAGAGGGGATTAGAGATCCATAAGGCTTGGCTTAGGTTCATTATAAGTGCAATTTCCTTGCTAGTTGGCCTCTGAGCATGATGAGTCAAAGGTTGATAGTGCGGCCTCAGCACATTCCATTCTACCGAAGGCTAGTATCTTAGCAGGGCCTAGGATGTGCCTGAGAAGTGAGGCTATGTTTATGCTGAGCTACAGGTGTCTGTGCTGGGAAAGTTCTGATTGTTTTCCTTCTGAACAAGCACTGTTTGCCTATGCTGGGAAAGTTGCAGATAAATGCTAATTAACGCTTGCTGCTGTCATGCTGCCTCACTGCTAACATATATGGTATAAAACCCATTTCACCCCTTGGCTCTGGGTTCAGAGAAGCTGTCTGATCCCGCCTGTGTGCTGTAAGTACTCAATAAAGGCTCCTTGTAAGCAAACCTGGATCTGGCTTATCATTATCTCGGCACCTCCAAACCTTAGCAGCCCATGGCTGGGGCATACAAAAGCAAACATGCATAGTCAGAGCAATCACTTAACAGTTTAGGCGTAACTAACCTGTTCAGAGTGATCCTGAGGGCCAACACAGACATTATTTTAAATCCATATCTAGCAGTAATATCTTAGTTTGAAAAGGTAATGCTTTTCTACCCCCATACTTGGTCCCAGTTCAGATTGGGTCTCCTGCACCTACCCTAAAATAAATATGAAAATAGATATACCTGCTAGATGCAGATTTAAAATAAGATCGATTCTGGTCCTCAATACACAATATGAACATGAGAAATCCCTTGCCATAGTCTACCTCAAGGCAACTTGTGGCCCTCTAGAGATTTTGGCCAATGACTTCCATCATCTCTCAGCATTGCCTATGCTGGTTAGGGTGGATGGGAGTTGTAGGGCAAAACCACTGGAGGGCTACAGGTTGCCCTTCCCTGATCTACCTAATCTAGCATCCTTTTTTAAAATCACAACAACCAGCAGGTGCTAGTGGTCCACTCGTAACTGGTTACTTCTTACTCATCTCTAATGTACACACACTAAATTCCAGTAACATGATCAGTGGTCCCACTGAATACTGTCCTTTAAAAACAGATTAAAAAATTATTTCAGTGATACAAATTACATACAACAAACACCCACAATAACCAACCAACCAAACAAACAAACAAGAAAAAAAAAAAAACAGAAAAAAGGGGGGGGGGAAGAGAAGTGGACAAAACCACAAAGAACCTAACATATACACAGGATGCTTCTTACTATCTGTTACAACATTAAATAATGGCTTATATCAGGAATCATTGCCATTTAGGCAATATAATAAAATTATCAAATCTTAGAATCTATTAATTTTGTATTTCTGACTTCCTTGATGACAAATCTGTCAATATGTCTTTCCAATACTTCAGTTGATGCTCCGGAGGATTATATAAGTATATTTATAAATAAGATAAAAGGAACCAAGTTTCTTCAAAATTGTCCATATAACTTTCTCCTTTTACATATTTTAATTTACTTGTCAGTTTTTCTAATACAGCTGTTGTTCAGACTCTATTTAACCAATTATGCTCTGTAAGACCATTTACATTTTTCCATCCTTGAGCAATTTCAGATCTAGCCCCACCAAGGAGGAATCCAATCAAAGCTTTATCTCTTAATTGATCATTTTGTCCAGAGAATATAGTCAATAATAATAGCTCATCCTGGAAATGTATTGTCTAATTTGTCATTCGCAACAGGAAAGAGATCACTTGATCACTATTGGGCACTCTAGCTGCATATGTTTAAGTGACCCTCTTTTGCCACACCCTCTCCAACAAGTCATGGATATATTTTTACAGAAGTGTGAGAGTTGGACAGGGCATAAATGCCATCTATGTGTCACCTTCAGGCCATTTTCCTTTATCGAAGCTGATATGGATCTATATAGAACGGAGGTCCAGATCTTGTTCCATTTCTCCTCTGGGATGTCCATATCCAAATCTGATTCCCATGAAAGTTTAGGACTGCACGGTATCCCAAATTTAGCATCCATTAGCGAGTTATATATGCCCGAGACTTGGCCTCTAGTAACATCAGTAGTGGTGACACAATAGTTTTCACAAATAGTCAAGGGCCTTAACGATCCATTAGTTTGATAACGTGTTTTTTTTTTTTTTACCAAATAAAAAAAAATAATTTGGTATTTTTGGTACCATGAGGCCTGTAAATTCCCTAGTTTATTATCAAGTTGGTCTATAGTTAAGGGCTTCCCATTAACAAACAGATCTGTTAACCTGTATATTCTCCTGGATTTCCATTGTGCAAATTGGTCAAATGTGTCTGGAAAAGAAAAATCTGGATGTGAGAGAACTGGAATTAAA
This sequence comes from Heloderma suspectum, assembly GCF_057233095.1. Lineage (NCBI taxonomy): Eukaryota > Metazoa > Chordata > Lepidosauria > Squamata > Helodermatidae > Heloderma > Heloderma suspectum. Next base: position 28,475,543 of record NC_139460.1, on the reverse strand, counting down.
GGTGATGGCTGCAGGGCTAATATTTTTACCAATTTGTCCCAAGTTTCCAAGGTGCATAATAGAAATGGATTATTAATTTTCCAAATGTCTTTGGCTCTCCAAAGAAAAGGTAAAGGTAAAAAGGGCAGCATATTTAATTTGGACCAATGCCATTAACTTCCATAGATATCAATTTTGCTGTATACTGTCCTTGATTTCCTAGGACTCATGGCAATGATGGGGAGACCAAATGGAGGCTCAGGGACTCCAGAGCCACTACAGTTGGGTTCAAAACTAGAATTTGGATGGAGAGACTTGGAAGTGAAGTTTCTCCTTATGATTCCCAATAAGATTTAAAATGGTTACACTCAGCTTGAGACCATTCATACCAGCTTTCCTATACTCTAGGCTCACTACTACCATGGACTCAAAACTGACAACTCACACATAGGTTGCTCTCCCTTGCAAGGCATCAAAAATGTGTGTAGGGAGCTCAGTATGTGAGCTAATACATCCTAGTTTGTGATGTATTATGCATGGAACCTGGCTTTGGACTCCTGATGTGGTACCTGATGTTCTCAAAAAGCATCTCAACCTTCTCCTTTGGTCCTAGTGGAGGAGAACTGCCTTCTTTCCCTTTGTGTTTTGGTGTCCGCTTCTCAGTCACACTGCCCCAGAGAGAGAGAGAGAGAGAGAGAGAGAGAGAGATACTGTGACTGGATGAACATGCTGGGAAAAGGGGGTAATTTAAATTTTAGAATGTGGGAGAAGCCGGGAGACAGCTTCCTCCACACTCTGAACATAAATTTCCCTCTTGATTCTGGCTCCATCTAAACAGCAGCCCTGCTGTGAATCCATAGCGGGGAATTTATTATTCTGAGAGCCAAATCCAACAGCTGGCTGCATACAACTTCTAAATTCCTTGCTTAGCTGGCTCATTTTTATTTAGAAACCAACAAATATGGAATCTACTATTTCAGCCCAAAGCTGCTTTGCAAATTCTAGATGGAGAAAAGAACACAAAAGGAAACGTATATTTTTGGTCTATTTGGTTTGCATCTGCCTCTTTTTGGAACTCAGCGGGGAAGCTTGTTTCACAGTTTAAGTTTCACTGCTTCATATAAACAAACAAAACAACCACCACCCTCAAATACAACAACCACCCTTAAATATAACATAGATGTAAATGAATACACAAAGGTACTATGCTAATTTGGGAGTGAATGTCAGCAAACAAATGCCAAAAATAAAGGCCATATTGACAGCATTGACAAAAATATTGGAATACAAGAGAAGAGTCATGATTTAGTGTTGATCTCCAGAATCTCCAAGGATCTGGTGAGGTAGGACTAAACAAGACCTCTACCTCAGTGTGACTGTGCAGCTAACACAATTGTCACAAAAAAGGAAAAGGCGCCTGTGTTGGACCATAAGAAAAATTTCTGCAAGTATATAGGGGTGCATGGATTTTGTAAAATCCATTTTGACTGCATGTTGCAGATTGTCAAGTGCCTTTCATACTGTTGTCCATTCACTGATGAAATTGGATTTTTTTTTCCAATTTCCCCAAAATGTGCAAATTCCCCCCCCCCCAGGAATTTTCATACTTAAGCCTATGGGGGAAATGTGCATTTTCAGCTTTTTTTTTTTTAAAAAAAATGTTTTACATATTTTTCTGTGACTAAATTTTCATACAATTCTGGAAAGTTAAAAAAAAAAAAAGCCTGCAAGTCCATGGAATCTGTGCGACTTGGAAAAAGCCAGTCAGCTGTGGAATCCATGGGTGGGATACATAGAAATCTGAACTCATTTGACCCCATTGCGGATTTCTCCAACATCCCTAGAAGCATATCCCAACTGTGGATTTTGGAAACTTTTATTTGGGGCCAAAAGTGCCTTTGCTTTTTGCATGGGCACCTTTGCTTCTTGAGTGCTTCAAGACATTATAGATAAATGAGGGTGAACTATACTTCTTTTAGAAATCATAATCAGATAGAATTGAGAAAGTAAAAAGCCGTATTTTACCTTGAAAGGAATTAAGCATGCAAATGACAGAGATTGCATTCATTTTCCTGCAAGATCTATATGCAGCATTTAGCCTTGACTACCATTAATTGAGTACGAGTTATAGTCTCAAAGCTCAGCCTGAGACTGATGGTTGGATCAAACTAATATAGGAAGCTGTCTTATATTAACAACTAGCAGCTAACTAGCATTAGGGGCTCTCAGATCTCACATGGAGCCCTTTCCCATCCCTGATCTTTAGCTGGAGAGGTCAGGAATTGAGTTTCAGGCTCCATTACTGAGCATTCTATTACTGAGCTATGATGGACCTCTGTCTGTTGGGCATGATCTGTCAGTCAGACTGGACATAGACTGGGGCTGGCTACAGAGAGCATGCAACTCCCCTGCTAAAACAGCTCCACTGGCTCCCAGTCTGTTCCCGGGCACAATTCAAAGTGCTGGTCATGACCAATAAAGCCTTATACGGCTTGGGCCCAGGTTATCTGAAAGAACGTATTCTCCCCTCTGAGCCTGCTCGTGCCCTCCTGAGATCTTCAGGGGAGGCCCTTCTCATGGTTCCACCACCATCACAGGCTCGCCTGGCGGGAATGCGGGAGAGGGCCTTCTCGATGGCTGCCCCAAGGCTCTGGAACTCCCTTCCCAGGGAGGCGAGAATGGCACCCTCCTTAGTATGTTTTCATAGGCAGGTAAAAACTTTTTTGTTCTGGCAGGCCTTTGGGGATAGTTAGTCTGGACCTGTGAGAATATGATGGATTGATACTATGGTTTATATTGTTTGTTGTCTTTTAAAATTTTGATATTTTATACAATTTTAATATTGTTGATGATTTAATTATATTTTTAACTTTTGTATATTTCTATTTATATGTTTTAACTGTATGCGTTTTTAATGTTGTAAAGCTGCCTTGAGTCCCAGTATTGGGGAAAAGGTGGAATGCAAATATAATAATAATAATAATAATAATAATAATAATAATAATAATAATATAGATACAGCCAGGCTGGAGATGATGGAGGTGCAGAGATAGGCCTTTAGGATAGGCCGTCAGTTCTTGAAATAGGAAGAAGAGGGCCCTGAGAGGAGATGACTGGGTCAGGCCTGGCCCGCCCATGAAGCAGGGTGAGGTGCCTGCATCAGGCAGCAGAGTGGGAGAAGCAAGGAATTGTGCTGCTACCACCTTGCTCCCTCGGGAGAGTCTGCTGCTGCCACCTAACCTCATCTAGCAGGTGCTCTCGAGAGCCCCGCCAGCTGCTCTCCTGCCGCGGCATTTGCCTCAGCTATAGAGCAGTCAGCAAGGCTCTCTGGAGCAGTTGCCTGCCCCCTGGTTCCCTCACTGTGCGTCTCCCTTCCCCTCACGAGAGCCCTGCAGCTCCTTCTTCTGGCATGTGGCTCTCCATAGAGCCATTGCAGCACCTAACATACTGAGAAGGATGTGATGGGGGAGTGGGAAGAGGAAGTGCATGGGGCTCGATGCAGTGGCAGATGCCTCAGGGAGAGAGAGAGAGCTTGTGCCAGGCCTGGACTGGGTTGCTAGAATCTAGACGGACTGCTGTAGGAGAAATGCTACTCCTTCCCCCCCCAACCCCCCCCCCTGCAGCTCTGTCTCCTCGTGGGGATAGCACTGTAAGGGATTCTCTTTCCTGCCCTCCAATGGAGCTGGGGGATCGGCTGTATATTCCAGCCGTGCTCAGTGAACTGATGCACTGAACTTTACAACCCCCAGAATGACAGGACCTGTTAGTTAGGGCAACCTGAGCTGCATCCTCTGTCCCACTTTGTTGCTGGATTGTTCACATAGGCAGCAGACTTATACCCAGTCATTCCTGGTTAGATCCCATTGATTTCAATGGAAAACACATAGGTAGAATTTTCTTCTTCTTTGGCTGCTGCCGGTGTGGGACAGTATTTGGAGCAACAGGCAGCATGCTGACCATTTGACTACTCCAGTCAATTGAAAGTGTCACCTGCCTGCCATCTCCTCTACTGCCACTGAACCGTGACTCATGGACCTAGATGAAGCTGAGTACAAGTCTGCTTCAGACTGACCCATCCCTCCCACATCGGGCGGGTGGGGAGGTAGGCTGAGGCTTAGGCCCTTGGGGTTCCAAACCCAAGTTGCAGCCCAGGAAGGTGCAAACATGGGCATTAAGAGATGCTTCCAACACTGTGGTTGAAAGGCTGCACACATGGGTAGAATTGTGTGCAGCCTTTCAGCCACAGTGTTGGAAGCATCTCTTAATACTGAAGTTAAATTCTTCAGTGTTGGAAGCATCTCTTAATACTGAAGTTAAATTCTACCTCCTTGAAGTTTAACTTCTTTGCTTCTCTCCATATCCTGTATAAAACATAAATGTTCTGCAAGTTTGAAATGATTGTGTTATACAGAAAAAAGTTGGGACATCAGTAATTGATAGGCATGGCTAGAGAAAAGCATAACTAACAGCTTGGAGCCAGGTTACCTGAAGAATTGTCTCCTCCCATATGTACCTGCCCAGACCCTAAGATCATCTTCAGTGGTCCTTCTCTGGGAGCCCCTGCCAAAGAAAGTGAGGTGGGTGGCTACCAAGAAGAGGGCCTCTTCTGTTCTGGCATCCCAGAAGAGTTCTGCCTGGTGCCTACACTTTAATCCTTCTGGCGCCAGGTGAAGACCTTTTTATTTTCCCAGGCATTTTGGTCTTTTAGTCCTGTTGTTTTAAATCGGTCACTGTATTTTAAATCTTTGCATTGCTGCTACATATTATTTTGGTTTCTACTTTTATTTTCTACTGTAGTTTTAAACTTTTATCATGTATTTTACATAGTATTTTATGGTTTTAATTGTTGTGAACTGCCCAGAGAGCTTCAGCTATTGGGCGGTCTACAAATGTAATAAATAAATGAATGAATAAAATAAAATAACTTGGACTTTTTAGGGTGGAAATAGATGTTTGACACCAACACAGTTTGGGGACCTGGGTCTCTGAGAACAGCTGTAAGATGACAGGAGCACCGTTTGCAAATAGAGAAGCAATGAGAAGGAGCAGTTCTTAACCCTTCCCCCTACTGTCTTCTTTGACAGCTGCTTTTTCTTCAGCTGAAGACGAGCTGGACACATTTGTTTTTAAGGAAGTATAATTTAATGTGATGTTTTAATCTTTATTCTTTTACTGTTTTATCTTTTGTGTTCACTGCTCTGAAATCTGCTCTAGACATGGAGAGGTATATAAACTTTGCAAATAAACAAACAAACAAACAAACAAATTTGCCACACCACAGGGAAAATAAGCTGGGGTGGGGAGTGAATTGCAGAAGGCCAGCACTGGGTAAGAGAAGGGGTAAGCACCCTCCTTCCACCCACTCAGAACTTCCCTGATACTTGGTAGCTGTTTGTCAGAGATCCAGACAGAGTCCCAGACTTGGTCTCCTCAGCTGAACACCTAGTTCAGGGATAAAGAACTTCTGTCAGTGCAAGGGCCAAATTCTATTTTGGAGAAGCCCTTGGGGGCCATATTCTGGTGGTAGGTGGGGCCAAAGACAAAAAGGCTGAGGCAAAAATTAGAAGCATAGTTTAGCTTGAAGGTCTAACTGCCAGTAACTAAGCCTTAGGAGAGGCATTTCAAGCTTTTAGAAGAGTGGGGGGAACTGCACAAATACCAGGAAGCCACCAAATGTTTTGTAGTTGGGAGAAAGAGGGTGGAGCTGGGGAAAGGGGGTGTGGCCTTCTGGGGAACCCTAGAGGACTGGATTGAGACACTTGGAGGGCCAGATTTGGCACCTGAGCTTGAGGTTCTGCACCCCCGGACTAGTTTCATACACAAGGAGAACAGGGATTTACTTAAAGCAATCAAGCTTCTCCTTTCCCTCTCAGTCAAGGTCCCCTTTGGCACCTGAGCCATTTGTATATCAGCACCTATGAAGGATGGAATGGTAGCTTTTCCCCAGGAAACTGATTATACAAACTATGTAGAACAAATGCTCTGGAGTGCAACTGCTGTTGTGGATTCCTAGACACACCTCTTACCCTATCCAGCTGTAGAGAATACAAAACCTGGCACATTATATCATGCCTTGTGTATTTGCTAGATGATGCTTTCCTCAATTATGCTCTAATAATACAGCAGGAAAATTGCCTTCATTTGGCACAGAAAAGGTAATGCACACAATAATCATTTTGAGAAAGAGTTAGTTTTCATGAAGTGAAAGAGAGCGCTGCTAGTTTCTGTAGTGGTACATTACAATGTTGGATTGAGTTTCTCAATTAATAATTTTCCAGATGATGTTTGCTCATTAATTCTGGAAATGTTTCTTTCTTGTTCTATATTTGTGCTGGCTTATAAGTCTCAAGGGCATGGTAGGACATATCCATGCTAGGGATAGGAGATCCAGGAGGACTCAAGCAGGTTCTCTGAGTTCCCCTTTGAAGCTTAGTCCTCCTGGTTGCCAAAGACGGGGGTGGGGGGGGGGTTGAATGGGAAAATGTCCCAGGTCATAGTCTGAAGGCACATGAGGCAGCCATCTTGCTGAAGCTAAGCAGGTCTGGGTCTGGTCAGTGCTTGGAGGGGAGCCCACCTGGGAACCACATGTAGCCACCTTGAGTTCCACAGTGGAAGAAAGGTGGGGTCTAAATGTAATGAATGCAATGAATGAATAAAAGTGCATTTAGCAGCACATTTTTTTTAAGTGCACACACAAATGCATACTTTCTCCCCATTGACTAGAGCATGAAAATGCATCCCCCCACCATGCAGATTTTTACGTTAAAGCTCCAGGGTCTTGTCACCCTAATATGATCACAGCATTTTCCTTCGCATAATCATGGAATATAATTATGCTTCTTAGTGAGGGATGTTTACTTCTAAGTTTTTTTTTCTGCACCCACATTTTTTGAGACCTTGCGATGCCTTGGAGAGTTAAAGGCTCCAGAACATCTCAGCCTAGAAGATAAAACTACTTAAGGCAATAAACAGAAGCCAGAGCCTCTGAGAACTGAAATCTTGAGCCGAACTGCAGTGGAGAAGGCAGTTCCCACCCAGATTTCACTTTGGGATATCGTTACCTTGGTAGCAGCTAGGGTGGCCTGGTACATAAGAGGACAGGGCTGCTTCACCTTTAAAAGCTGTGAAGAAGATGGAATTTTATCAGAAATTTTGGATGGAATGTTGTAGCTTGCATGACAGGCTACACCGGCTGGAATTGCATCTTCTACACAGCTATTAAAGGTGCCAGAGCCCTGGCCTCTTTTACATTCAGACGCCCTAGCAGTAACTGGGCTTACATTTCTTCCTCCATCTGTTTTATCTGTTGCCTCAAAGCCATCCATGCTTCTCTCTCCCTTGCCTCAGTGTACCAAGCAGTTTAGGACGTTGGGCCAGTTTGCTAACAAACCACTTAGTACCTTCTGCTTGAATCCCAGCAGTGCCTGGAGGAAGCTATTGTGACTGGCTAGAATGGAGGCAGAGTGTACCGAGTAGTTTATCAGCACGCTCGCTCATAAACCACATGGTACCTGAGTTTCAGCCAGCAGCCAAGACAAGCAGCAGCACTGATTACACTCTGCAATGGACTTCTGTCAATTTGAGGGATGGGAAAACTGTGAACAAGGCAGTTTTCTGGGTGAGCACTTGCCCAACTTTGTCCTCTATACTATCCCTTATAGTCTTGAACAACATAGCTCGCCTAGGATGACCTAACTTCCCCGAGTCAACTGCTATGAGAGCCAAAAGCAATAATCAACTATTGCTGTTCTGTCCCTAAAAGCACTGGGACAACACAAGGAACTTGGACCCTATCCACTTTTCCTGACGGATAGAATTGGGACATTAAAGAATATCCCATCTTTCTTGACTGCCTCGATAGGAGCTATACAGTATGTGAATAGTTAGTAAATGAGTTCTTTCCCCCTATGGGACATATTTCCTTTAGTATCTAATCTAATTATGAGTCTACTGATAGATTGGGGAAGGGAAGTTGATTAAATAAATTAAGAGTGAAATAAAAGCAGGCAATAAGCCACAACAAAATGCATTGATGGAACGATATATAAGATCTACACTTCGGGACATAAGTAGCGTGAAGGCAAGGGAATGAAGACAAATCCATCTGTTTCACAGAACTTCCCCCCAGACTCTTCAGTCCCAAAAGAAGCAGAAGGCTTGTGGATTGGAAGTGAGAACTTATTTGGTTAAGAGAACCTTAGGCATAGATAGGGAGGCCAGATGCAAAAGAGGACATGGTTCCTGCACTTTTGATAGGTCTGCTGAAATTCCGTCTTCTGTACAACTGTAGGAACATAGGGAATTGCCTTATACAGAGTCAGACCACTGGGGCCACGTAGGTCACTGTTGTTGACACTGACTGTCAGAAGCTCTCCATGGTTTCAGGGAGGATTCTTCCCTAACCACACTTGGAGAGGCTAGCCTATCGCGTGAAAAGCCACAGATGCAAATGGCGTAGTGGACGCCATTTGCATCCGGATTCCTTCCTCCTCAGCGATATGGCATGGCATTGGCGGCCACATTGCTGGCTTTACAGAGCCAGCTGGCAACGCTGCAGAATCGCCATGGAGCAGAGCCGGCCCATGAGGATTCCAGGGGGAGGTATGGATCGCCTCCCACCCCGGCGGATCCCCCTGCCCGGGATGGAAGGTAGGGGTCTCGTACATCCCTAACATGCTTAGATGTAGCTCCAAGACCTGCTGAACTTCATAATTAAGAATCTAGTGCCTGAATTTGCTTTTTCCTCCTCTCCCCCAATCTCTTTTCCTTTTCTGTTGGGTCTTTTGGATTGTAAGCCTGCAGGTGGGGACAGTTGTATTTCTGAGTTTTGTATGCTCCTCTGGGAGCCTTTTGGATGAAGAATGGGAGAAAAATGTTTTAAATAAATAAATACATTTTCTCACGGGAGTTCCACATATCTCTAAATTGTCACCAAGTTCCCTTGAATTAAATACTGAACTTCCTGGTAGGGCAAAATATCAGAGGAATTTTGTGGAAAGTCATAATATATATCTGTATCTTTTAGGAATGGGCAAATCTGTCTGTGTTGCTTTCTATAATGTTTGCATGTTTTCAAGCACAAGTTCGCTCCATCTTTTGTTTCCACATCAGTTTGTGTATATTTTTTAAGCCCACACAAAAATTGGTATGTATTTCTGTATGCACAATTTTAATGCATTTTTGTATACAATTTCCCCTAATATACTTTTTTTTTGCCAAGTAGTTTAACCTAAGATAAGCTGTTTTCTACACAATCTTCCCCTAATGTATACAGTTACACAATTTCCCCTAATGTACACATTTTTGTTTACAATTTTGATTAGAGAACTGCATCACAGGGAAATGCAGAAGCTGAAACTTGCATTCTTGTTCACGTATTAGTTCAGGAAGTGAGAATTAGGTCAGCTGGTGGTATTAAAATGTGAACCAAACAAATTTTCCAGCATCTCTAATATCTATTGCCACCATTTCAACAAGACTTCTGAAATTTCTCAGATAGTGTAGGAAGGTCTCACCTGCCCCCATATCTGTGAGTTCAGCAAGCCTGGCTCCCCTTAGTTTGTTTGTTTGTTTATTTATTTATTTGATTATTTCTGCATTTATATCCAGCCTTTTTTCCTCTTGCAAGGAACCCAAGATGGCTTACACGACCCCCTTCTCTCCATTTCATCCTCACAGCAACAAGTAGGTTAGGTAACCCAAAGTTAACCAGGAAGCTTCATGTCCAGTTAAGAACTAGAACTCAAATCTCCTGAGTCCCAGTGCAACACTCTAATCATTATGCCACACCGGCTCTCCACTAAGCATGAACAGTCCCCCGCTATCACAAATTACGCAGAGGACTTTTCTGCATTTGGGGACATAGCAGGGGTCAGCATACCCAGAGTGCAATAGATGAACTTCACCCTGGAAAAACCTCCTCCACCCATGATCAAGGTGTCTCCCCTGCCAGGTAAATTTGTTCTCTGCTCCTTCTGTAGTCAGTATACTGTTTTCAGTGTTGCAAATATTTGTACAAACCGACATGTACAAGGTTATGCTTACTAAGCAGTGCTATCCAGCTATTGCAAAAGAGGGGAGGTGTACAGAGCCAACTTGCACTGTGGATACTACAAATTGGACAGCCTGTAGTAGCATCCCATATGTGCCCATTCCACTCTCACTGACATAATATTTCAGCAGTTTTTTTAAAAAAACTAGAAACCATTCTGGAAACAATGATGATAATGTAGCAATAATCTTTAAGGCTTGGCAACCCGCTGGTGCTCAGTATTTTTCTGTTCGGTGTGCGACCAGCAGAATTCATTAAGCAAGTCATACAGTTTTGATTGATTGTAGTATCCTAATGAGGGTTTTGCCAGTGTTATAAAAATGAGCATTTTTTTTTTGTACTAAGAAAGAAACCCACCCAGATGTTGCTGTTATTAAAAATGGTTTTTTCTAAATCAGTTTCCACAATGGCATGCACTTCTTCATGGAAAAATGGAAGAAGAAGAAGAAGAAGAAGAAGAAGAAGAAGAAGAAGAGAAGGGAAGGGAGGGAGGGAGGGAGGGAGGAAGGAAGAAAGAAAGAAAGAAAGAAAGAAAGAAAGAAAGAAAGAAAGAAAGAAAAGGCTGCTTGGCTTTTTCAAGGTAGCACATTTCCATTTTAACAGCCCAGCACCTCCCATCATCTGTTCCAAAGGCTCCCACCTGGGGCTGAAGAGCAAAATGGCAGCATGGGGTCAGTGTGGGATTGCACGCTTTTCCTTACAAGGCAGGCATTCTCAAAAGAATTCCCTTAATTACTGTCACCACTCTGCCTCTGTATGAACCAGAATCTCATTATTACTTAAGCAGGTGAGGACTTCACACTCAGCACGGAGAGGCTGCTCACTTTCTGGTGGTGGTGACAGCAAACATGACAATCTCCCTTTCCAGTTCCAAATGTGCAAGCTATGCAAAAACTGGTGGATTGTCAAGCACCCAGAAGGCCACTGTACCTAGTTGGTGTGCTGCATTCAGCTAAGTGGGTCTCAAGTTGCATGGGTCTGGTATTTCTTTCGACCTTTTCAGATTCTTGTGGTTTCCCACTTGTTTGTTCTTTCTGGAACAGCTTCTGCCATTGTATGAGTGGTTTGGATAAGGACTGTGGGGCCACTTTTGCATTCTGCCTTTCACTTGAGTACTGGGAGTAGTGTAGCCAGATGCAAAAGAAGACAGAACTCCTGCCCCTTTAATAGTTCTGCACAAGAGGGAATTTGAGCGGCTGTAGCTGAAATTCCCTCTTCTATGGCACTATTAAAGGTACAGAAACCATGTCCTCTTATGCGGGTGGGGAATGAGAGAACATCCAGATGTTGTGGGACTACAACTCCCATCATGCTGGCCATTCTGGAGTTGATGGGACTTGGCATTCAGCCATGTCTGGAGGGCCACAGGTTCCCCATACCTGTCTTATGCATATGGCCACCATACCTGGGAGCGGAATGTAAAATTTATCACATGTTGCAGAAAGCCCACTTGTGCCACTGGATTTTGCATTTGAATGAAAGACGAAGTGAATTTATCTAGCCCAATATATTCCATTTTTATGAGTTCAAGAAAAACAACAACCTCTTCTTGTGTGGCTATTGGATGTCACAACATCTCTTTAGTATAGTAAGGGTTTGTCTAAGGTGGCTAATTTCTGGAGGTATAACACAGTTAATGCTCCTTGTAACCATAAGTTTTGACTATGTCCAATAGTTGCCTCTTTGGGGGAGGAGGTTATTATACAGGTAAACTTGGTATTGGAACACTTTTTAATATTTACTGATGTGCATGTCCTCTTAAATTATCTACCTGCTTCCTGTTAATGGAAGTTAATGCATGGTCAGCACAAATGGACCCTCCATGCCCTTTTGACAGCTGAAAGACTGATATTACAAGACTGGAAGGATAAACACTCACCTCCTATAATGCCATGGATTGAGGACCTTACAATGCTTTCAACATTTGAACAGGTGGTAAATAGATGCCACTTACGAATAGATACTTATATGGATATTTGGCCTGCCTTTGTGGAAGTTTATGTATAATTCTTAGAAAATTTGTGTTTTCAGAGAGAGAGAATGAGAGAGAGAGAGAGAGAGAGAGAGAGAGGGGTTGGTGTAAAGTGGCACAACAGCAAAACAACAAGGAAGCTCTGTATCCACTGTGGATGCAGTCAGTCTTCAGGTAAAATATATAAGAAATATAGAAAGACTAACAACAGAGTATTCAAAAAAGATATTTAAACTAAACATTTCACCTTCTGCCCTCGTCAGTAGCTTTTAACAGCACAGCTACTGATGAGGGTGGAAGCTGAAACTTTGAACTTAAATATATTTTTTGAATACTCTGTTGTTAGTCTATCGTGTGTGTGTGTGTGTGTGTGTGTGTGTAAAAGCTGTATGTTCATACATGCACACACTTCATATGCATACACTGAAATTCATATATTCAAATTTATGTCGCAACCATTTTTCTTCTTTTTTGTTTTGCTTTGTTAAAATTTCACAATATTTTTTTAAAAAGCCATTTTGAAGATTTGATAGAAAGACCATGTATGACTTCAGGAAAGTGATAGTATTTATTTATTTTCTGAATCGATGTTCCACATTTTCAACATAACAGAGTTCTCAGAGTAGCTTACATTAAAAACTAAAGAATCTATCAGTGGTGGTCCTTCAGATATTGCAGGCCTCCACTGTCCATCAGCCCCAGCCAGTATATCCAATGGTCAGGGATGATGAGAGTGGTAGTCCAAGAACATCTGGATGACCTCTGGTTCCCCACCCCAGAATATATAATCAATGCAACCAAGCAACAACAACATAAGAATGGCAGTAAATCGCAACAGGCAAAGCTCAAAAGAGCTGCAGTATAAAACATACAATCTATTTTTAAAAAACATCTGGAAAAATACAAAGTGTTTTGATTGGCTCCAAAATAACATCATGGTAGGCACTGGGTGAGAATTCCTTGAGGCAGCGTTCCAGAGTTGTGGCACCACATGGCTCCCTTGATGGTTGTCACGTGCCTTTCCTGACAAGGTGGGAGCATCAGGGAAGAGAGCTTACATGTCAGATAAAACTCTGGTCTAGCCTGCTCCTTTGCCTTTAAGAGAGGTTTGTTCATTGATGTACAGCAATTAGCAGGTGTATCTTTTCATGGCACAGACCTAAACAGGTCAGCTACTAATTGCTGCAAATTAAACTGTTGTTGAATGGACAGCTACAGGAGCCATTTCAAAGTTGGCAACCTTATTTCCTGGTTTAGAGTGACCCGGTGACTGTAGCCATGAAATTAAAAGACGCTTGCTCCTTGGGAGGAAAGCTATGGCAAACCTAGACAGCACAGTAAGAAGCAGAGACATCACCTTGCCGACAAAGATTCGTATAATCAAATCTATGGTTTTCCCAGTAGCAACGTATGGCTGTGAGAGCTGGACTATAAGAAAGGCTGAATGCCGAAGAATTGATGCTTTCGAACTGTGGTGCTGGAGAAGACTCTTACGAGTCCCCTGGACTGCAAGGAGGTCAAATCAGTCTATCCTAAAGGAAATCAACCCTGAGTGCTCATTGGAAGGACAGATACTGAAGCTGAAATATTTTGGCCACCTAATGCGAAGAGAAAACTCCCTGGAAAAGACCCTGATGCTGGGAAAGATTGAAGGCAAAAGGAGAAGGGGATGGCAGAGGATGAGATGGCTAGATAGCATCACTGATGCAATGGATATGAACTTGAGCACACTCTGGGAGAGAGTGGAGGACAGGAAGGCCTGGCGTGCTATGGTCCATGGGGTCACGAAGAGTCAGACACAACTTAACCACTGAACAACAACAATTGAACGTGTTGTGCCCAAGGTCTTCCAAAATCTTGTGGGTAGCATTGGTGAAGGACATCTTGAGTAAAATCCAACATATGTCCTACGTACAGTAGACACTTACAGTAAATGAGAATTTAAGTCTCATTAATTTCAGTGGGCGTACTCTAAGTAGGACTTTTGTTGGATTTTACCCACTGACTGTTATCAAGGCAGTTCCTAAAGTCTAGGAGTGCACAAAAGCCACTTACCTGGTCTCGCAGCTTGCTTCACCGAAATTCAGGCTGGGGAGGAGGCGCCTCGCCTTGCCCGGCCCCGAAATAAAAAGTTAAAAAAAAACCCCGCCCCCATGATAGGCTACGTGACGATTAACATAGCCTATCACGGCTAGATCTGCAAAGTCAGCCATGATAGGCTACGTAAATCGTCACGTAGCCTATCACGGGTGACTTAAAAAAAAAAGCGCGTACGCAAATGGCGGCCCCCATAGGGAGCCGCCATTCACGTTCCTTATTTGGTCGCTGTAGTCTACATAAAGATTACGTAGACTACGGCGAAAATAAGGGCAACGCAATGACTTTGCAAATCTAGCCATGATAGGCTACGTTAATCGTCATGTAGCCTATCACGGGGGCGTTTTTTGTTTTTTTTTACTTTTATTGGAATGGCGGCGGCGGCAGCTGGTCAAAAGACCGGCTGCCGCCTCTGCCCCTGTCGAAGACCTGACGAACCGCCGCCAGGACCCACCGCCAGGAGGGACATTCGGGAAAGGTAAGTCCTGTCCCGGGGGAGGGGCGGGGTGCGGGGGGGGTGCGGAGAATTTCTCCCCGAAACTACTTCGGGGGGCCAAACACGTTGGCACTCGGCCCCCCGAAGTTTCGGGGAGAAATTCTCCCCCATCCCTACAAAAGTCTTATTTAATGCAAAAGTATTACAAAGACCCAGATGTCAAGATACATTTAGGCAAGAACTCAATAAGTATAAGAGACAGGAACTTAAAATAGCGATATTTTTTTCTACCTAACATTCTCACTAAGACAGCCAAGTTCATGGTTAGGGCCGTAGCTCAGTGGTAGAGCACATGCTTTGCATGCAGAAGATCTCATGTTCAATCCCTAGAATCTCCAGGTAGGCCTGGGAAAGACCCCTGTTGGTAGGGTGGCCACTTCTGCCTCATCAGAAAGGAGGAAACAGATCACCAATAAAAAGGATACAGATTGGCAGACAATCTTCATGTGCTATTTATCTGTTTAGATACAAATGTAGAAATAATGACTATAATTTAAATAGAAATACATTTCACTGTGATCGGCCTACTCAGTCTGCTATCCATATGCTAACTGTTGATGGGCACCTTCAAGGTCCCTGCTACTCTCTCATCTTATGGTTCTTTATCTTTCAACCAGTCTTGGACTGGACTGCCCTTGAAAGAGAGGATTCCTTCAAACAGAATCTTCTTGAAAGTGTTCTCTTGAAAGTAGGACACTTGGCCATCCTATCTGTCTGAAACCCAGTAGAGTCAGTGTAGACAACACCAACCTATGTGGGACCAATGGTCTGATATAAGGCAGCTTCCTATGTTAAGAAGAGCCAAGGTGCATAAGACCAATGGTCCATCTAGTCCAGCATTCTGTTCACACAGTGGCCAACCAGCTGCCCATGGGAAACCCACAAGCAGAACATGAGTGCAATAGCACCCTCCCACCCATACTCCCCAGTAACTGCTGTACATAGGCATATTGCCTCTAATACTGGAAGTAGCATAGCTATCAGGACTGGTGGCCATTGATAGCTTTCTCCTCCAGCCTTTTGAAGCCATCCAAATTGGTGGCCATCATCATGTCTTGTGGTAGCCAATTCCATGAATTAACTATGCGCTGTGTGAAGAAGTCCTTCCTTTTATCTGTCCTGAATCTCCCACCAATCATCTTCATGGGATGACCTCACTGGGTTCTAGTATTATGTTCTTTTCTACAGGCTGGCTATCTTTCAGAGACTATGTGGAAGGCTTGCCTGCCCCTGCCTGAGATGGCACTAGTGAAAACAGCAGGCCATCTCCCTTGTAACATCCAAGGACACTCAGTGTGGTGCCATCATGTTGTGATTTCCCTCACCCTTGCAAGAGCAAGGCAGTGGAAGGAACAGAAAGGGGAAAATTCACATTGTGTCTTGAGGGGAACTTGTGGGCCTCCAAATGTTGGGGAACTTGTGGGCCTCCAAATGTTGGGGAACTTGTGGGCCTCCAAATGTTGGGGAACTTGTGGGCCTCCAAATGTTGGGGAACTTGTGGGCCTTCAAATGTTGTTGCACTGCAACTCTCATCTGCCCCAATCAGCACAGCCAATGGTGAGGGCTGATGCAGGCCAACAACATCTGGAGCACCAGACTTGCCTGCCCCTGCCTGAGATGTAGTGTTAGGGTGTTGGGCTGGGAGTAGAATGATCTGGGTTCTAGTCCCCACTCAGCCATGAAGCTCACTGGGTGACCTTGGGCCAGCCACTGACTCTCAGCCTAACCTACAGTCCAGGGCAAACCTACATGGAGATGCTCTTTGAGGGATTCCATTGAAATATGGATTTCCATGTCATCGGGTTAGCTCCTCCTGGGGCAAACGGTACACGGTAATGCAGCATATTCAAAGCCCCCTCCCACTTCCACGGGGCAAACAGCACCTGAAGCCACATTAGTTCAGGCGTTGGATGGGCAAAGCGAATGAGTGGAGACTTGCTCTCTTCCCCCTCCCCCCTGAACTCAGCGAAGCTTTTAAACTCAGTACGGCTCAGTGTACCTTCGCACTTCCTCTGTTCCAAACTGCGTAGTTTCAAAGCATCAGGGCTGGCTCCCCTCCCCTCTTGGGTGCACAAACAACAGGCAAAGGAATTCTCCTGACCCCTCTGCTCCTGTACTCAGCAAAGTGCAATTGAAGGCAGTGAGTGACTTCTGGGTAGACAGGTTTAGCCCTCTGGTCTCTCCACGCCCTTGCTCCATGCAACTTTCCCTTCTGCCAGTCAGCACCTATTCCACCAGCCTGCACCAAAGCCAGCTGAGGTCACATGGACTCCCAAACTGCACTGACGCTGCTGTGGCGGGAAAATCTGTCCCAAAATGAGTTTGTTTGTTTTTTTAATCGGATTTAGAGGAAGGAATGCCACACTAACTATGGGGAGGGATATGCATCTTCTGACACGATCGTCTTGGCGGTGGAGTAGAACTGGAGTAAAAGCCCCATGTAGATTGGCCCATGGCTTTTGTGAGGATAAAATGAAGAGGGGGAGGACTCTGTAAACTGTACTGGATTCCTTGCAAGAGGAAAAATGGCAGGATATAAATGTAATAAATAAAATAAAATGAAATGCCAGCTATAGATGGGAATTCTTTTTGCATTTTTCTTTGCTGTTATTATTAAACTATGAGTAGTCAGAAACCATTGCCAATTTACTGCAAATCATTCCAAAGTCTACCAGTAGATTCCAATTTATCTTCAGCCCACCCAGCTTTACAAGATGGCCAACATGTAGAAATTCACTATGTGAAGTTTTCCAAGCCTCTTCATCTCCATGCAAGCAAAATCTTTAGCTGCTAATTTTGTGTATGTCATGCAGGCACTGAAGACCCAGGGCTTCTATTAGAAGAAAAGTTTCCAACCATAGAGAAAGTAAACATTTCCTTTTGCTAAACTCAACTTTTAAAAGTCTGTTGGATAAGAACACTCAACCCAAAATAGTAACACATATATTCCATCCTTGTCTTTTGGTTCCATCATTTCTTACTGAAGTTGCTGTCTGTGACTATCTTAAGGCATGCAGGCTTCAGCCATCAGAAATAATGTACCACAAGATAAGAATTTATTCTGTCAGAAATTCTTCTTTAAAGAAATAGCAATCCTATGACAATAAGTCATGGCTTTAATATATATATTTTCTAAGAACGTCAGTCTGATTCAAGCAACCAGTTTGGGGGCCTATTTGAGATTACTCTTAAAATACTGCCCCTATAGAAGGTCAGTAACTAGGAATTGTCACATTTGGAGCTTATTTCCATCCATTGTGATCATTTTGGTCAACATGGATTGAATGAAGTTCTCAATAGGGATGTCAGAGAATTCCACCATGGATCTCAGTGAGGCCGAAATCCATGGCGAAATGAAGCCCCCCCCCCCACAAAAGGCGTGTGAAACGGAGCACTTACCTGCTGCCGTTCGCACTGCTTTGTGAATGGCGGCCACATCTGCGGCCGCCATTCGCTTCCTCATTATAGCCGTGATAGCGAACACAAATGGCGGCGGCTACAGCGGTCACCATTTGCGTTCCCTTTTTTTTTTTGCTGTTTTAGCCTACGTATATATTTATGTAGGCTATTACTGCGAAAGAAAAAGGGAATGCAAATGGCGGCCACCGTAGCTGTCGCCATTTGCGTCCGCTGGTGTTTCTTTTTTTTTTTTTGCCATGATAGGCTATGTAAATATTTACATAGCCTATCATGGCAAAATACAGGGATGCAAATGGCGGTGGCTACGGCAGCCACCATTTGCGTCCCTGCAGGCTGCCCAGCAGCCGGATGTCTGGCTGCGGGCGGCCCTGGCTGGCAGCTCCGCGGAATCTCCGTGGAGTGGAGCCAGCCGGAGAGAATTTCAGGGGGAGGGATGGTGCGCCTCCCCCCCACCGCGAATGTCACCCTTTGAAAAGGTAAGTGACTTTCGTACATCCCTAGTTCTCAACCGAACCATTAGATAGTGATCCTGATTGAGCATGGCATGGCCAGCAATCTTTGTTTGAGCTTTTATTGAGAACAATTATTATAGAGTAACTAACAAATAAAATAAAATAAAATAAAATAAATAAGGCTCATCACATATGGAGCCAAATCCAACAATGACAGTCAGCCAGTGTCAATCACATTGCATTAGCGGGAATTGCATTGCTTG
Organism: Heloderma suspectum; assembly: GCF_057233095.1. NCBI lineage: Eukaryota > Metazoa > Chordata > Lepidosauria > Squamata > Helodermatidae > Heloderma > Heloderma suspectum. The sequence continues at coordinate 28,456,813 of NC_139460.1, read as the reverse complement.
GGCAATGGAAAGCGAGCACATCATAGTGCAACCCCCATGAGGCCAAACTAGCGCTTCTGGAACAGGACCATTCAGCTGAGGTCCATTCTGCAAGTTCTGCTGATTTGTTCCACTTTGGAAATGCTAGTTTGGGCTACTTTATGGTTGTGCGGTCAAGTGCTAGCTTCTTGTTGCACGAGCGGTTATTCTGCTTCTAAGATAGGTTATTCTGCTTCTTCAAGTAACCGCTTCTTGTTGCACTAGCGGTTATTCCCGCTAGGACAGGGGTAGTGCTGGATATAGCTTTCCATATTTTAAAATTGTGTGTGTGTGTGTGTGTGTGTGTGTGTAGGGGGAAGCAACAGTATCTCCTCTGCTCCTTAAATGGTACCTTTACATCTGTCTCCCAGGCTGCAAAAAAAGAAGAAAAAAAAGAAATAAGTTGAGTTGGGCTGCCAGGAAGAAAGGAAACAAAGAAAATAATTACGTTCTCATTTTGTAAAGGTTCAGAGTCTGACACTTACCACACACAATTAGAGAAGATTACAATATCCCAGAGTAGCGTGATTTCTTAGACACCTTTTTTCTCTTTGGCAGCAGCACTACCGAGCAGAGCAGAACCTCTTAGGTAATCTGTTCAATCAAAAGAAAACATATAGAACCACAGATAATGGGTTGTTTTCTCTTTCTTCAAGAAGTACTTACATCACAACCTAAAGTAATGCCTTCTTCTTAGCTCTGCAACTTTGCTTCCGCACAGATAATAAAGTATGACTTGGATTTAGAGACCACGTCTCTAGCCAAAAGGACATTTAAGCATGGTAATGCCATTATGAATAATTTTACCTCTAAGCAAATGAAATTATCTTTAGGGCAAAAAGCTTGAATAGTTCACAGAACTAAAATGGTAAGTTACAGCTGGATGTGGAGGAAAATGCCATATACTGAGCAGGCAGGAGACAAAGAAATGCTGAAGTTTATGTAGCTTCTATGTATTCCATATGCAGATAAAGTGCTTTAGAACGCAATCTTATTGGGATAGGCAGCCACCTCCGAACTCAGCCAGAGTTGGACCGCCTATCCAATGCAGGGCAGGAGCAGCATGGAGGGGATCTTCCCCTCTGTGCTTCAGCCACCCTGCATTCATGGCTAGACAGACGATTACAGCTGTCCAGCCGCAGAACGTCGGAGCACCGGACGATGCATAGGAAGCATCGGAATGGCACTTCCACCCTCCCTGCCCACAGGAACGCCCCGTTTTCATTGCCCCATGCTTCTCTTACAATCGCGGGGTGCGGGGCCTACGAGGCAGCACGGGAGGGGGTGGAAGTTGGTTCCTGGGAACTGACCTATCCTAGGGCTGTCTGGCCACTGACTAGCAGCCATAGGATTGCACCCTGTTATCTAATAAATAAAACCTACCCACTTACTATTGGGATGTATGTTTCATATCCCATCTATCTGTCTGTCTGTCTATCATCTATCTATCTATCTATCTATCTATCTAGGCTAGTGGGATGGCCCTGTTCCCCCCTCTCATCTCCCAAAGGAGGAGCAGTCCAACTGGAGCAGGCCCTGATGTTCCCTTTGCCCACTCCCTCGCTCCTTCTTCTCGCCCACAGGGCCATGGATGTCAGTTAGCCCTGGGGGTTGGAGGGTGAAGAGTCCAACCGGAGCAGGCCCTGATGTTCCCTTTGCCCGCTCCCTCGCTCCTTCTTCTCACCCACAGGGCCATGGATGTCAGTTAGCCCTGGGGGTTGGAGGGTGGAGAGTCCAACCGGAGCAGGCCCTGATGTTCCCTTTGCCCGCTCCCTCGCTCCTTCTTCTCGCCCACAGGGCCATTGATGTCAGTTAGCCCTGGGGGTTGGAGGGTGGAGAGTCCAACCAGAGCAGGCCCTGATGTTCCCTTTGCCCGCTCCCTCGCTCCTTCTTCTCACTCACAGGGCCATGGATGTCAGTTAGCCCTGGGGGTTGGAGGGTGAAGAGTCCAACCGGAGCAGGCCCTGATGTTCCCTTTGCCCGCTCCCTCGCTCCTTCTTCTCGCCCACAGGGCCATGGATGTCAGTTAGCCCTGTTTTGTGCTAATAGGGTGACTGTGGAGTGAGGTACATGGATATATGTAACAATACGACTGCTTGAGGCAGCTCTGGAATATGTGAAGCAATGCCCAAGGCCACTCTAACCATTTCAGCAGTTCTAACAATTGAACATGCCCCCACCTCAGCAAGCAGTAATCCCCTTGCTTTAAAATCCATGTTTGTTTGTTTCTTATCCTTAGATATTTCTCTTTTGACCTGAAATATAACCATTGACCTGAAATATAACCATGATCAAAACATACGTTGTTCTCTAAACTCTGTCATGCAATAAAACATCTGTAAAATGGTATCGATATTATGGAACTGTTAGTGGGATGTAAGAAGGGTTGAGGAACAAGTGGTGTTGGGGCCACATGAAGCCCCAACAGCCCCCAGAACAGCTCCCTTGAAATTTGGAGGGGACCCCAAAATATTTTTTAAACATTGCAAACAAATATTTATTTATTTACTTATTACATTTCTATTCCGCCCCATAGCTGAAGGTCTCTGGGCGGTTTACAAAAGTTACAACATTAAAATACAATATACAAAGTTGAAAAGCCATTTACATAAAAGCATATGGACAATATATACAAACAACATATAACTAAAAACAGCTTTCAACTAAAAACAATTTAACTAAAAAATAAAAATCCAACAATAAAATCACACAGCTTAAAAACAGTATACAAGAGTCAGCAAAAGGAACAAGAGTTCTACAAAGGGAAGGCCTGCTGGAATAACAGCAGCGTCTTTAATGCCTGCTTAAAAACCTTCAACGAGGTCAGCAGGTGCATTTCAAGCAGCAGGTCATTCCACAATTGAGAGGCGGCAAAGAAGAAGGTCCTCTCACATGTGGCTGCCAGTCTCATATTAGGCAGCCGCAGAAAAGAGCCCTCAGAGGACATCAGCTGGTGGACTGGGCCATACGGGAGAAGGCGCTCCCTAAGGTACCTTGGACCCAGACCATGTAAGGCTTAGTTTTCCTATGCTCAGATCACTGATTTCTGGGAAGCGGTACTTCCTGACAAAATAAGCAGAGATATTGTGGTGTGTGTGTGTGTGTGTGTGTGCTGGAGGTGATTGCATTAATGTAAGGAAACCTATAGGATTGTTCCCATGACATCTCCACCAAACACATCTCTGGTCCCTCACTTGTACATCCACACCACTTCGAATTTCCTGCCAATGTTTTTCTTGTTTTGCAGAATGCAAGGGCTATGTGAAAACTTTGCTTGCTCTCAGTGGCATGACATTACCACGTAGCCGAGTCCGATTGGCTACATGGTGCCGTAATGTTATCGCTTTGGCTACATGATCTCTGATTGGCTAGGTAAGCTTTTGAGGGGGTTGTGCTGAATATTTTGGGTCCCTGAAGTCCCCCTTTTCATGCTGAAAAAGTGTGCTCCTATTTATTTTGTGCAGCCCTGATGGTAATATGATTGATTGATAAGGGCTTGAGTATTGTAGAAAAAGAGAGGAAGAAGGCAATGCAAACCTACTATGCATGTTTACTCAGAAGCAAATCCCATTCTTTTCAATGGGACTTAATTCGAGGACTCCTGCATTAAATTGCAGCCTTAAGTCCTCAACTCACTTGTGCTGAAGTATTCTAAGTGATGTCATGTTCAAATCCACTGTAACGAATTTGATGATTGGTGGTAATATAAAATTACAAAACCATACCTATTCTTATCAAACTCTATTTATAATCACCTTTGAATACTAGAAGGAAAAAAAGAACTCTTTGCATTATGATGCCTTTTCTGAAGTGACGTGTGATCCTTTCTTTTAAATGTCGGTGCAACTTACATGCAAAGATTAAAGTCAAAGCATTGCCTCTAATGAACCTTATCTGTCAAATTATGCTTCTGTTTCAGTTCCAAAACTAACAGACTTGTTCTTGGGTTAATGAGGAACAGTATAACTTGTTCCTCTGTAATCCAGTAATCTACCTACAGCCATGTGGTACTTAGTGACATTCCACATAAAAAGTACTAAAAAAATTGCAACAGAAACTCAAAGAAGTGCAAGGGTGTTTATTCCATATGACAATGCAGGAAAATGATCTCAGCATATTTTGAGCCGCAAAGGCTCTGAACAGTGGAAAGTCTATCGGCGAGAATTTAAAATATATAACTTTAGTATATATTTTAAATTATATATCATATTATAAAATTATCAGATATAATCCATCTTTTGTAATAGAATGGTACACACACACTGTCTAAATATCATAACAAACCACCATACAGGATCATCATGGGCCGATCTACACTTACATTTTTTTATGCTTCCAATGAGCTTTCGTTGCCCATCTTTCACATTACGCTGTCCCCAGTTCATATTGGAACCGCAATTTCCCGCTTCCCTGCTACCACTTTCAATACCTTGATATTCCGGTATTTCCCATTCATGTGCTCTGCTGTTCCGTGTTCGTCACCATATAAAGTCGTAGTCCCCTCCCACGCCTGACTGTATACAGCGGTATTTGTATTTCTCTCCTGTCCAATCACAGCTCTCAATGCCCCCATGTGGTCTTCTGGCTACCGATAGGCTAGCATAGCTTCCTCAGTAATGGAAGTTTTATCACCAACCAGCAGAGGGCTGGATGTGAGTGTGCTTGTCTGATCTCAGAAGCTCAGCAGGGTCAGCCCTGGTCAGTACTTGGATGGGAGACCGCCTGGGAATCAGGCTTCCTGCACTGAGCAGGGGGTTGTTCTATCCCTTCAAATGATGCTAAGTTTTACCTCCCTCTATCCCCTAAAGGTAAAGGTGTCCCCAGCCAGTCATGCTTTGCATTAAAAAAAAAAAAAAATTAAGACATTATCTGCAAATCTTCCAAGAAGTGAATCTTCGAAGAATCGTAGCTTCTCCAGCCTGATTGCTCTGCACACTTGCCTGGGCAAGCCCAGGCAAGCGTAAATGTTTTCACAGTCCCATCCATGCTCGCTGCATGGAAAGAAAAACACATCCAGGCAGACAGTCCTCAGTGTCCATGGACTAACATCAATACAAATGTCCATGGACAATTTAATGTCATCTCATGAGTGGCGGACATTTTTATTGATGTTAGTCCATGAATAGTGATGACTGCCTGGATATGAATCAGTCAGGGACATCTGTATCTTTACTAAAAACGTTTGTACAATTTCAGTGCATTGTCAGGTAGAATTAAACAACAACAACTACCCCCCCCCCTTTGCATGGGTTTCCATTGCATTGTTTTAGCTGGGAATTGCTGCAATCCTCTTTCTGATTGTCATTGTTTTCTGGGATGTTTAACCATGGGCTGGGATAACATATCCAGTTTTCCAGAAAGCATATTTAAAGAACATTGGATAAGCCTTCGATTTATGAGGCAAGGGTGGATCTGGAGAATGGGTGGATCTGGAGAAAAATCCAGACAGGAAAAGAAAGGGTGCAGATTGAATGACATGCCTTCACATTGCTGCCTGGCACATTGTCCATCAAAACACAACCCAAGTGAAGTAGGTATTACTGAAGAACCGGGGAAGTATAATGGTTATGAATTAGTTAAGAAAGCAAGCAAGCAAGCAAGCAAGCAAGCAAAAGGTAAACTGTTATTCTCAGGCTGCAATCTTATATGCACTTACCTGGGAGTAATCTCCATTGAAAACAATGAAATTTACTCAATGTACCTGATGATTTTGCTTCTAGCCACTCTAATGATATGAAGGCAACCATGGATACAAAAATTGATTTAAGGCAGGAGGCACAACGGGGAAGACTGAGAAAAAAACATTTAGATAAAAAAATTGAATCCACAGTGGACAAGAATGGGATGATATTACGTTTTTTTTTTTTTAAATGTCCTGAGAGATGTCGTACTGTAACGACAACAAACCACATCCTTGATACTTTAAGGAGTCACAAATATCTCATCAAGTGATTTCATTCACAAACTCCAGTGAATCACATACAGAGGATACTGACTGAGCACTGCATTGAACAAAATTTCAGGGCATGGTCCGAAGGCACATGAGGCAGCCACCGTGCTGAAGCGAAGGAGGTCTTCGTCAGGTCAGTGCTTGGAAGGGAGACCACACCTGGGGACCCCAGGTGGCCACCTTGACTTCCACAATGGAAGAAAGGTGGGATATAAATAAAATAAATAAAATCATCTTTTCAAAACAATGTTTTGAATATTGCAAGCAGGTCTAACCCACACAATCAGCACCAGACACAAAGTGGGGTGTTGACGGTGTGCGAAAGGACCACACAACGGCCCCCACCCTCGTGGTTGTCATTTGATACGCTCGTGAATAATTGAGCTTTGTTGTATTTGTTAACTATAAGCTCATTGTACTATATGCACAATAATTAGATAAAACAAAGTTAAAAAAAATGAACGGGGGGGGGCTGTAAAAGTCTGGCTGAAAGGGGAAATGAGCTTTACAAGCCCCAGTGCCGGCTCCAGGTTTTGGAGGGCCCTGGGCAAGACCCACTCAATGGGCCCCCCACCCTCAGCGAGTCTAGCTTCTCACAGTCATTGTCACTGGATGTTCTTGCTCCTCTTCTTCTTTCTCGTCACTGTTACCACGTGCTTGCTTGGCAGGCAGACAGCCAATGAGCAAGTGGGCAGCAGCACCTGCTGCTTCTCCTTCTCACCACCACCTTGTCTGGGCCAGAGCAAGAGCCTTTCTGCACAAGGCTTTTATTGCGCGCTCATGACTGCTCACTCATGGTAGTTTATGAGTCCTTTACATGACGTTGTCACCCTCCAGGGCCTCACCCGTGCTTTGCGACCATTATCATTTTTTTTTTTTTAACTGGGAAAGTGTGGTATTATTATTTTTTTTTGAATGGCCTCTATAACTGTGTGCCATGACAGCGGCTCTTCCTGCCACCACAAGATGAACAGTAAGTAAAGGGAAGGGAATGGGTTTTGAGGAATGAGTGCTGGGGGGTGGGGCTTTTTGAGCACTGTCGAAGATGGGGGCTTTTTCTGAGCCTCTGTGTTGGCTTGGAAAAGTGATCTGAGAACAGATTCTCCCCCACCCCCGAAGGTCTTGGGTCATTTTCAAATCAATCCCTTCTCTAGTTGTAGCAAAATGCCACAGCTGTGTGGGGAAAACACTACGGAAAACCAGCTCTCACACAGCTCGGTGTGAGTATGAAGGCAGATCTTACTTGCCCTCTGTTGCAGCGTAGGTCTAACAAATACTTCTACATATAATTCCTATTGCACATAAAAATCTTTCATGATTTGGGTATGTAAAAACCTCCAGACCCCAGTGTATATATAAATGCAAAATATAATTTGCACATCATACATTAAAGAGTTTATATAGACCCATTACTGGGAAACCGAAACACTAGTCCATATTACAGTAAAACACAGATAATAAAACACATATTTATAAATAATAGCAGTGAAGCTGGTTTCTGGAGAACAACATATTTATTGGGTCTAGCTTGATTACATTTGCAGCATTACTCAAGCTGAGTGATTAGTATATACAGCTCTCTCATTTTAGATATAAATATATGGAATACAGAATGTCATCTTTGTGCACCGGAACAAGGGGAGGGGAAACTATGTACAGAAAGTGGCTAGACCACCTATTATAAAATATGGAAGTTTATAAAAAGAGCTTTCAGGACTTTAAATTCTGGAGTCTGCAAAACTGAATCATAAAAGTATATAAATTTCCCCTTACAACATAATATAATCTTTATGAAGATTCTTAACTGTACTGTTTAGTTTATTTACTGTGTACTGTGTACAAGGATTCCATTTCTTGTACAAATATTAGATAACTTAATAGAGGAAAGTTCTATTGAGGGCTATTTGCTCCCCCCCCCCTTCCCTCTCCATCTCTTTTTCCTTTTGTATTGTATCATTTAGAGTGTAAGCCTCTGGGTAGGGACTGTCATGTTTTTATTGATTGTATGTAAACTGCTCTAGGAATCTTTTTGCAAGGTAAAAAATGTCATGAATAAATAAAGAAACGATAGCTAAATATAAGCTGTATTTTCAGAAGAAGTATATCTCTAATTACAGATGATGGGGAAATCAGCTCCTACGTGGCGAGCGCTCTCTCTCTCTCTTTCTGTGTGTGTGTGTGCATGTGTTGTTTAGGTGTAATCTGGAGTAAATCTGATTTTGAGGTATTGATGTTAAGGTTGCAATCCTATACCCATTTCCCTTATAGTAAGCCCCACTGAATTCCAGAGACTTCCTTCTGAGTAGATGTGCATTGTTATGCATCAAGTAGATATGATGTATCTGCTGTATGATATCCATTTTATATGCTTCAGGTAATCTTAGCTAATCGTAACTCATAGAGAGCCAGTGTATTGTAGTAGATAGAGTGTTGGGCTGGGGCTCAGGAGATTTGGGTTCTAGTCTCTGCTCGGCCATGAAGCTCACTCTGTGACTTCAGGCCAGTCACTGACTCTTAGCCTAACCTACCTACCTCACAGGGTTGTTGTGAGGACAAAATGGAGAGGAGGATCATGTATGCCCCCTTGGACTCTTTAGAAGAAATGTGGGATATAGAAGTAAAAAAGAAAAATAAATACTGTTCACACTGACCATGTGCTTTCTGAATTTGATATGTTGGCTTGTGATATTTCTAAATATCATAATTTCCACCTCACATTGCTAGTGAGTGGTCATTGTATGTAGACAGACTCACCACACAAAGCTTGTGAGAGGAATATCATTCGATGGCCTGTAGGGTTGGCATTGTTATAGTTAAAGGGAGTCTCAATGCTCAGGGGTAATAAACCCCTGATCATCAGTTGCTGGGGGCAAATATCGTGGGATAACTGTTGTCCTCCTTCCATGCTTGTAAATTTTGCAGAGGTGGCCATGCTGGAAACATAGTGCTGCACAAGACGGACTTTTAGCCTGCTCTAGTTGGGCTCTTCTTAGGTTCTCAACTTTAAGGTTTCTCTAATTTCTGCTTTCCTCACAGGATGTTTTGTGAAGATCAGTTATTTGGAAAGTCCCATTTTATTTCTATTTATTATTTCGTTTACATCTCACCTTTTTTCCTCTTGCAAGAAACCCAAGGGGGCTCACATAATCCTCCTCCTCTCCATTTTACCCTCATAATAACCCTGTGAGGTAGGTTAGGTGCAAAGTCACCCAGTGAGCTTCATGGCTGAGTGGGGACTAGAACCCGGATCTCCCAAGTCCCAGTCCAACACTCTAACTATGAGGGCTGTGCACCACTTCAGCCCGAGGCCTGAAGCCCAGGTCGAAGCGGGTTGCTTCGGGTCACTTTGCGCCCCTTCCAAGGTGAAGCGGAGGGGGCAGAAAGCACGGAGCAGGCCGGGGGCTATCTGAAGTGCCTTGGTGCGCTTTGGCCCTTCGGCACCCCCGGCCGAGCCGTGCCAATGCCTCCAGGTCCTCACCTGAGCCATCCATCACTGCTGCCACCACCGCCACCTCTGTCTCTGCCTCCACTGCCACCATCACCATCACCATCGCCACCTCCGGCTCCGCCCCCGCTGCCTCTGTCGCTGCCCTGCCGCCGCCACCATGGCCCCCACTGCCGCCATTGCTGTTGCTGCTGCCACTGGCTCCATCGCTGCTACTGCCGGCTCCATCAATGTCGGGTTTCCCTTAGCCCCCACTTTATTTCTACACTGAAGACAAACACAGATGAGAGACTTCAGTCTACAGCTTTTAATCTGTTACTTCACCGGGTCATACAGATGCAAATTCTCAGAGACTTTGCGTCTACATAGGAATGCCTTCCGGAGATTCAAAGGGAAGTTATGAGAGTTGCCCGCCGTTTGAAGAGGGAGGCAGTCTGGCTAGACTAATTTAAGGGGGGAGGTCCCTCTCTTCTCGTGAGGCCTTTACGCACAGCTTCTCACGCAAGGCCAATCAGGTAGACCGTTTAAGTTCCACCCTGGCCTTCTCTCTCTTTGCTCTGCATCTACACCTGGCATCTATTAGGTCATCTTCCCCAAACCCCGCCTCCTCCTGTTCGCTGCCTCTCGGGGGGGGGCGGTGAGGAGGGACCCTCATGCTCAGCCATCTGGGAGTTTGTAACCTGAGAAGCAGGCCTACACATATCTGGACCAGCCTGGGAAAACACCTCCCCCATGTCTGGCGGTTCTCCTTCAGAATCTGAACTGCTATCCCACTTCCTGCGCTCTGAAATGCTCCTGACAGAGGGAAGGTTATGCAGCCAGGGCAGCAGGGTGGGAACTTTTCATCTGTAAACCTGATGTTCTGCAAATTACACGAATTATGGCTGCAATTTCAATGTCATCGCCACCACCCGCTCCTGAGGCCTGGACGCGTGCCGGCTCTTATTTCAAGGAGTTGCTGTTTTAAAAATGGCAACTTCTGGGAAGTTCCTGGAAGTTCCTGGTGGCAGCAGAGGAGTTGGCAGAGGCAGCGGAGGAGGCAGTAGTGGCAAGGTAAGGAGCTGGGGGTTTGTGCAGGGGCATCAGGGGGGACCCAAAAAAGGATTTGGATGGTCAAATCCCACTTCAGGTTTGGGGCTGCGTTGGGTCAGGCCCCCCCGAATCAGCTCAAGCCAAATCGGGCCTGCCTCCAAAGCCACGAAGTGACTTCTGAGTTGGATTGGGGGGTCCCTGTGCAGTCCTACTCTACTACCCGACATTAAGTCTCCTTAAGATTCCCCAAATAAACTGAAGCTCAGCATGATGACCAACTTTCCTGATTATGCCCTAAATCCAACACAGAATTAAGCTTGCTTAAACCCACTGAATGGGTTTAAGGATGCCTGGTCTGCATTGGATTAAGGCCTGTATGTTTTACACGTGGCGTTACAATTAAAACCATTTTCAAAATGCTTGCAGTTCTAATGTGCGCAGCTCACAACGGCTGGAGAAAGAAAGAAAAAATGTCAGCATCTACAATTTGCATGCTGAATCGAACAAATGGTTCAGAGAACGGAAGCTGGGTGACCTACTGCCAAGTTGGTTTGCATAACATATGTGCCGACAGACACCACTGGCTGCTCTAAATGTTTTGGCATAAAAAGGTTGGGTTGGGAATATTAACAATGAAGGAAATATTTCTGTGAGTATAAGAAATATTTAATGCCGTGAGTCATTTCTTGAGGAATCACTGAGAAACTGTTGCAAGCTACTGTTGGCAGTAGCATCAAAACAGAGAATCAAGAGAAAGAACAGCAGTATATCCTTAACAGTGATGGTGACAGGGAGAATGAAGAGGGCTGTGCAAGGCAATGCTGCTGACTAGGGTTGGCCCCAGTTTTTCTGTAAGTTCCGGGCAGAGCCAGCATCAAGGGTGAGCATGGCTGAGGACCTGCTGAGGGCCTACAGTCCAGCTGATAAGAATTCCCTCGACTTGCTCCTCTTCATCAGGGCAACCCGGGAGCCAGTGCAGTGTAGTGGCGAGAGTGTTTTATTTATTTATTTATTTATTTATTTATTATTAAATTTATTAATCGCCCATCTGGCTGGTCACCCAGCCACTCTGGGCGATGTACAACATACCATAAAACAATTTAAAACAATAAAATTCTACCATAATTTTTTTTTTAAAATAACCTAACCCACCCCAAATGCCTGCCTGAACAACCACGTTTTTAATGCACGACGGAAGCTCATTAAAGAGGGGGCATGACGGAGTTCCCTAGGGAGGGAGTTCCACAGAGTGGGGGCCACCACAGAAAAGGCCCTCTCCCTTGTCCCCACCAGTCTAGCTGTCCTGGCTGATGGGACAGAGAGTAGGCCATCCAAGGCTGATCTTGTTAAGCGGCCTGTCTGGTGTTGCTGGAGGCGCTCCTTAAGATAGGCTGGGCCGGAACCATATAGGGTTTTAAAGGTCAAAACCAACACCTTGAATTTGGCCTGGAAAACAACTGGTAACCAGTGCAACTCCTTCAGCACTGGAGTGATGTGATCTCGCCGGCGGCTGCCTTTAATCAGGCGAGCCGCCGCGTTCTGTATCAGCTGCAGCTTCCGAACCGTCTTCAAGGGTAACCCCACGTAGAGCGCATTACAGTAGTCTAAACGAGAGGAGACCAGGGCATGTACTACTGATGGGAGCAGATGGTCAGGAAGGAAGGGGCGCAGCCGCCGTATCAGATGGAGTTGATACAGCGCTGTCCGGCTCACAGCTGACACCTGAGCCTCCATGGACAGCTGGGAGTCCAAAATGACCCCCGGCTGCGGACCTGGTCTTTCAAGGGTAGCCGTACCCCATTCAACACCAGGTCAACATCTCCCAGCCTCCTCTTGTCTCCCACCAAAAGTACCTTGGTCTTGTCAGGGTTCAGCTTCAGCTTATTCCTCCCCATCCAGGCACTCACTGTCTCCAGACATTTGGACAGGGATTCTACGGCCAACCTTGGTGAAGATTTGAAGGAGAGGTAGAGCTGCGTGTCATCCGCATATTGATGACACTGCACCCCAAACCTTCTGATGATAGCCCCCAGCGGCTTCACATAGATGTTAAATAGCATCGGGGAGAGGATGGAACCCTGTGGCACCCCACAAGTAAGTGGCCACGGGTCCGAAACCTCCTCTCCCAGTGCTACCCTCTGGTACCTGCCGGAGAGGAAGGACTGGGACCACCGCAATACAGTGTCTCCAATGCCCAACCCCTCCAGGCGGTCCAGGAGGATACCGTGGTCAACGGTATCAAAAGCCGCTGAGTGGTCGAGGAGAACAAGGAAGGAGCATTCACCCCTATCCAGAACCCTCCTCATATCATCCACCAAGGCGACCAAGGCCGTTTCTGTCCCATGCCCAGGCCTAAAGCCCGATTGAAATGGGTCTAGATAATCAGTTTCTTCCAAGTGTGCCTTCAACTGCACCGCCACCACCCGCTCAATCACCTTGCCCAAAAATGGCAGATTTGAGACTGGGCGAAAGTTGTTCAGAACTTGAGGATCCAAGGAGGGCTTCTTTAAGAGCGGTCTTATCACTGCCTCCTTGAGGGCTGATGGCATCACTCCCTCCTCAAGGGAGGCGTTCACCACCGCCTTGATCCCCTCACCCAGTCTCTCTCTGCAGCTCATAATGAGCCAAGATGGGCAAGGATCAAGTAAGCAGGTGGTCGGCCTGGGTGTTGGACTGGGAGCCGGGAGATCCGGGTTCTAGTCCCCACTCAGCCATGGAAGCTCACTGGGTGACTTTGGAACAGTCACAGACTCTCAGCCGAACCTACCTCACAGGATTGTTGTCATGAGGATAAAATGGAGAGGACGAGGATAAAGTAAGCCACCTTGGGTTCCTTGCAAGAAGAAAAAAGGTGGGATATAAATGCAGTAAAATTAAAAAAAAATTAAAAAAACCCTGCTTGTTAATCTGCCTCTCGCTTTGGCCAAGACAACAGAGGTGGTGAGGAGGAACAGTAGATGTCCCTTCCTACTTGCTCACTGCCTCTCTGCCAGTCAACCAAGGAAGTAGTAGCAATGATGACAAAGAGGAGGAGGAGCAACAGCAGCTGGTGAAGATGGTGGTGAGCAGGTCGACTCAGTGAAGGAGGGGGCCCATGGAGGGAGTTTTGCCCAAGGGCCTTCAAAAACATGGAGCTGGCACTGGTTCCTGGGCGGGATACCACGAGTAGTTTCACACTACTAAGGCTCCAGAGTCCTCCAACACTTCAGCATTGTAGTGCATCCTATTCTAGTAGGGTCACTGCTGCCATTGGCCTCTCACAATTTTATTGTGGGCAAATAAATTGTGGGAGCCATATTGCTGAATTTCTCTACATGGATGAGAAATTCCCCAAACTTTTCTCGGGGGGGGGGGGCGGTCACCTTTAGCAATAGAAATAGCACAGGTTCTTCGTTTTCCCCCATGGCAGCAGCTATTGTGTTGTCAGCTTGGCCACCATTATTTCATCTCCCACAATGCCGCAGACCTAGCATTGTTCCAGGGCTTTGTGCATCTCTGTGTGAATGTGTGTGTGAGTATGTGTGTGTGAATGGTGGACACCACTAAAAATGGTGGAGAATATTTAGAGAAAGTGGCCTTCTTTTTCTAGGGGGTGAGAAAAAGGAAAGAAAAAACCCACCCAATTTTCTCAGGAAAAAATGTCTTCTGAGAAATTTTGTCTCAGTTCTACAGCTGAGCAAACTTTAATGGCTCAGCCAGTGTATTAAGTGCCATTCAGGACTTCAGGTATTAGGCAGCAGGTAGCAGAGTAAGGCTGAGTTCTGCAGGACCTCAGAGAGCTTCTAGACATGGTAGGGAGGAATGGTTTAAACAGCAATCTGAGCACCTCATAGCAAAGCATGGCTTCTGAATATCAAAGGCCAAACTACATGTATACAGTTCTACCTTTGAGTACAAGGCTTCCCCCCTCCCCACACAATGAAAGAACATAAGAAGAGCCATGTTGGATCAGACCAAGGGTCCATCAAGTCCAGCATTCTGTTCACATAGTGGGCAACCAGCTGTTGACCAGGAACCCACAAGCAGGACACAAGTGCAACAGCTGCCTCCCACCCATGTTCCCCAGCAACTGGTGTACATAGGCTTACTGCCTCTGGTTCTGGAGGTAGCACGTAGCCAGATGGACTGGTAGCCATTGACAGCCTTCTCCTCTAGGAATTTGTCTAAACTCCTTTTAAAGCCATCCAAATTGGTGGCCATCACTACCTCTTCTGGAAGTGAATTCCATACTTTAACTATGTGCTGTGTGAAGAAGTCCTTCCTTTGATCAGTCTTGAATCTCCCACCAATCACCTTCATGGGATGACTCCAGGTTCTAGTATTATGTGAGAGGGAGAAAAATGTCTCCCTATTCACATTCTCCACACCATGCAAAATTTTGTAGGCCTTTATCATTTCTCTCCTTACCCTCCTTTTTTCCAAGCTAAACAATCCCAGCTTTTGTAACTTTCTCTCATAGGGAAGATGCTCCAGCCCCTTGATCGTTTTAGTTGCCCTTTTCTGCACTTTTTCCAGCTCTACAGTATCTTTTTTTAGGTGTGGTGACCAGAACTGGACACAGTATTCCAAGTGTGGTCACACCATAGATTTATGTAGGGGCACTATGATCTTGGCAGTTCTATTCTGAATTCCTTTTCTAATTATGCCTAACATGGAGTTTGCCTTTTTACAGTGGCCGCATGCTGGGTTGACATTTTCATCGAGCTCTCCACCACAACCCCATGATCTCTTTATTGGTCAGTCAGCACTAGCTCAGATCCCATCAGGTTATACTTGAAGTTGGGATGTTTTGCCCCAACCTGCTTCACTTTACACTTGCTTACATTGCATTGCATTTGCCATTTAGATTCCCACTCTCCCAGTTTGCAGAGATCCTTTTGGAGCTCCTCACAATCCCTTTTTTTGTTTTGACCACCCTAAATAATTTGGTGTCATTGGCAAACATGGCCACTTCAGTGCTCGCTCTTTCTGAATACCAAGGACCAAACTACATGTGAAGTTAACTATGCAGTTTTACCTTTGAGTACAAGGCTTCCTCCTTCCCAACACAACATACTACTGTCAGTATGGGAAGGGCAATCTGGATTATTGGGACCCAAGTGTGTGTTTGTTGGGGGGGGGGCTTTAACCCTTTGTCTCATGCTGCAGTCCTGATCCAGATCGCCATGCCACTGCAGGTTCAACTGAACTGAACTGAAACATAGCAGGCACTTAAAAAGGGCAGAGGGGGCCTTGCTAGGATTTGAACCCATAGCCTCCAGTAGGGTATAGGGGGTGGGAAGACAGATCTACCAAGCATATTCAGTCTAACCATTATAGTTCTCTGGGCAAGGATGCTGAAGTTAGGGCTTATTTCCTACCTTCAAACAACGACAGTGGTGGAAACATGGAAAACTTTATCTTCAGTGTTTGCATTGATATGTACTCTGTGGCCTTCTCTATGTCTATTTTTATGCTGCTTCTAATCTCTTTTCCAGGATGCTTTTACTATTGAGAGGAAGGCAGAGAGTGCGCAGTGATACTATGAATGTATGAAAACAAGGTCTTCCTGGAGAAATCTGATTAACTTCCTTGAGTAAGTGACAATAAGAGCTGACAGGAAAGAGGAGGAAGAGATCTAATCTGGTTGGTCACCAAGGTTTTAATAGAGCACCACATAAAAGAAAAGGTTGATATATATGTTATCGGGGGCGAGAAGGACAAAAAATACAAAGCAAAGAGAAAAGAGACAAGTCAAGTGGAAAATGCTGGTGATGGTTATCAGGTCAGTTGGGCAGTAATTTTGATGAAAAAGGGGTCAAATGTTCCTCAACCTTAATTGGAAAAAAAGGAATGTGAGCACATCTGGAATTATTCCAAAATGACTTGTGAAATGTCTGGGATTGCTAAAAGTGCACTGTAGCAATGGCAATAGCTTAGCACTTATATCACTCATTTTTAATCCTTACAGCTCAAAGCTTTTTACAATGAAGCAAACGGCATTTGTCCACCATTCTTTCTCCAGGCAGGCTGCCAATACACTTAAAACTGGGCGGATGTCAGGAGAAAAGGGATGGATGGAGCTGAGTTTACGAAGTTTCTCCTTTTGTTCTTCGAAGTGCCGTATCTCAGGGTTGCAGCGGTCCTTTCTTATGCCAAATGTGTCAGTGTAAAGAAAACTAGTTTGTATTGTTATAGCCACATACCAAATGAGGGGTTTGCCATCTCTGTGGTCCAGCTTTTCCCCAACGTGGTACCCTCCAGAACTCCCATCAATCCCCAGACAGCATGGCTGTTGCCGTAAGTCCTATTTGGTAGGTGGCTTGTCGAGAACTGCAGTGACTCCAAAGCTGAGGCACAGCAGGTTCAAGTCTTCAGTCCATCACCAGCCTCTCCTAAGCAGGTTCTCTCCAGATGTGTTGGTCATGCAGACTGGGGATGTTCGTAGTTGCAGTCCAACACATCTGGAAGGCTCCAGGTTCAGGAAGGCTGCTGTAGACTTTTGTATAGCTTTACACAGTGGAGGCTAGTGGCTGTGATGTCAGTGGAGTGGTGAATCTGCTCTGGGTTGCAGACAGTCAGAAGCAGTCAGAAGCCCCTTCCAATCCTACTATTCTGTGATACTATTATATGAAACATATACCATGCGTGCTTTTTTGGCTCTTGATTTACATATTCGTTTTGAAACCAAGCTGAGTCATACCCCTTTCTTGCAATTTCTGCTCTCAAGGTGGGTTGAGTCCTGATATAATTTTTTAAAAAATCCATACCAATCCATCCAATTCCTTATAAATAATCAAAGTGAACAAAAACAATAGAATACGCACGTACACACTGGACTCCTATACATATTTACTTGGAGCTTAAGTGCCATTGATTCCAGTAATTAATTAATTAATTAATTAATTAATTACATTTCTATACCACCCAATAGCCAAAGCTCCCTGGGCAGTTCACACAAATTAAGGCCACAAAGTACAGAATAAAAACAGTATACAACATAAAAGCTTAAAACTACAGCATAAAAATACAACCAGAATAAAACCTGGCAGCAATGCAGAGATTTAAAATATAGTAACAGATTTAAGGCAGCAGAGTTAAAAGACTATAACACTAAAATGCTGGGAAAATAAAAAGGTCTTCACCTGGCCCTGGAAAGAGTGCAACGTAGGTACCAGGCAAACCTCTCTAGGGAGCTCATTACACAGCTGGGGTGCCACAGCAGAAAAGTCCCTCTTTCTGGTAGTCGCTCACCTCACTTCCCTTGGCAGGGGCTCCTGGAGAAGGACCCCTGAAGATGATCTTATGGTCTGGGCAGGTTCAGTAGGGCCTATTTCTAAATTAGCATGTGTATGAGTGAAGCCATAGTACCCTCTTTTGATTCATTTTGCATCTTTTATGCACTTCTCCTTTTCCTAATTTTTCCTGGCAAACGGTAGCATGACATAATTGGACTGGCTCATATGACAGAAGTAACCATTCAAACTTTGTATTGGTGTATGGTTTGAATTTTAATTGTTTGTCGTCTTTGTTTGGTCCTTTCTCACTAAATATCTGTGATAATAATTCATGTGAATCTCACAGCATTGGAGCAGGCATTTACATTTGAAACATATGGATTAGCAAAAATATAGTGGAGATTGAATCAATATTGGTTGCTGTTCTAATTGGTGGCCAATAAATCTCCTTTCTCTCTCTTAAAGACAGCTGGACTATGATTTGTCTTTTATGATATAATTCCTAGTACATTTGCAAGACTTTCTTGTAGCAAGAGAAAATTTTGCAACTGCAGATCAACAGCACGGTTTTTCTCAAGTGCTTCTTCCTCATGATTCTTTCAGAGCCCAACACCCTCACAGGGACTCCCAAATGAGGATTGGATTCCCCAGGTCCATGAGGAAAGAAAGGTGATCTATGGGAATGAACAGCTGGTGCCCCAGAGTTGCTCATCCTACCTCTGTTTACAGGATGGTCACAGGAGCTCCATGAAAGCCATAAGCAGGGCCAACATCGTGTCTTGCATAGAGAATGTTTGGACAGGGGAGACCCAGGCTGAAATTCCTGCTCTCCTGTGCAGCCATCCCAATTGCCTTGAACAGCCTAACCTGCTTCACAAAACAGCTGCAAGGACAGGATAAGCATACTGATCTGTGATGAATCCCATTAAAATAAGTGACTTCCAAATCAACATGATTTAGGTTCATACTGTGAATGGATTGATTGCGCTGCATTGGATGCTTTGATGGCTTTATGTTGGGAAGCATCATGAGGGCTCTGACAGGAACAAAGATGTGTTACAAAGGGTTGTAGTGAATGGGTTGAATCCGATGTTAGCCTAACTTAAGCTCCATACATTTTAATGGGTCTACTGTAAGTAGGACTAAAATTGGATACAATGAAAAATTTAACTAGGTAAGACTGCAGTCTTATGAATTGAAAACAATAGTGCTTAATTCTGAGTAGTCATGGACAAGATTGCATTCTAAATAGAACATAATGTAAAGCCCTTTGGGCAACGAAGCATGCTAACAACAGTGTTATTATTACAAAGACCATTCTAGACATCGGTATCTATGATCACCCAATCCATTATGTAAAGTTAAGCTATCCTGACTTTGCTATATGAATGAAAGCAAGAAACAGTGCGACCCGACTGGATGGAAATGCAACAACTTAATTGGTATTGTACAATTTAAAAAGAGTAAATCATAGCAAAATTACATCTCAAGACTAAGCTGCCCTTTACTACTACAAAGGGCTGGCTGCGCCTGATCTTGTCTGATCTCAGAAGCTACGCAGGGTCAGCCCTGGTTAGTACTTGGATGGGAGACTGCCTGGGAATCAGGCTTCCTGCATTGAGCAGGGGGTTAGACTTCCTGGTCTTGTAGGCCCCTTCCAACCCTAAGATTCTATGATCCATGATCTACTACTACTACAAATTTTAGTTTTATAAAATGAAGGAAAATCCTGAGCAGAGTTTCCACCAAATTTCACCTGAAGCAAACTTTCTAGTTTGCAAATTTGTAAGTTCCTGAAAAACATCAGAAGAATTTTGAGGGAAGGTAACAGAATTTTGATAAGATGAATGGAATACCTCAGGGGAATTTTGGTTATTCTTAGGTTGTCACTGAGTTCCACCTAAAGCAAAACTTGAGGCACAGTTGAAGGATCCTGCTTTGAAAAACTTCCAAAGCATTTTGCAAAAATTTGCTGCCCAATCCAATCCAATATTTACACCCACTGTGGGTCAGTGAGGCTTACTGTAAGTGAGCATATGATTGCAGTCTCAAAGTTGAAAACAGTGCAAGCCTATGTCTGCTTTAGGGATGGCGGAGAATTCCACCATGGATTCCAGTGAGGCTGGATTCTTTAGAATATACGTATATTCTATGTAAATATTTATGTAGGCTAGAATGGCGAAAAATAAAGGAACGCAAATAGCGTCCACTACGCTATTTGCATTCCCCCTTTTTTTTGCTGTTTTATCTTACGTAAATATTTCCGTAAGATAAATTGGCGAAAAATAGGGAACGCAAATGGCGGCTGCCTTAGCCGCTGCCATTTGCGTACACTGCATTTTTTTTGAGGTTAGCCGTGATAGGCTATGTAAATTCTTACGTAGCCTATCACGGTTGTCTGGCTGGATGCAAATGGCGGCCGCTACAGCAGCTGCCATTTGCGTCTGCACCAGGCTGTCTGCGGCTGGAAATCTGGCTGTGGATGGCCCTGGCCAGCTGCTCCACGGCCTGGCTGCGGAGTGGAGCTGGCCATCGAGGATTCTGGGGGGGAGGACCAGATCGCCTCCCCCCCCATTGAGGATTCCACAGGGAGGGACGGAGGAAAGGTAAGTGAGTTTCGTACACCCCTAGTCTGCTTAGAAGTTAGTCCTATTGAGTTCTGTGGGGCTTACTCCCAGATAAGTGGGTATAAGACTGCAGTTTCAGACCCATGAAACTCATTTGGAATTACTTTTTGGTAGACATATATAGTCTTGCACCATAAGACTAGCAACATTTTCTAGTTCTCCACAACCCTAATGCTAGGACAAACATTTTGCTCACACACTGGGTCCAGCATGCTTTGGAAGGGAACATGATCTCTCTCCACCTTTGTCTTCTCTCAACCCCAAGAAGTACCTTGCATTGCACAGCAATTGTGGGTCCAGATCCAGCCTCCAAATAAGGGGATGAACTGTGTGGGAACCCCTATACATGATCTTGTGGATCCAGCAGTAGCTCTCTGAGCAGTCAAACAGAGACCTTTCTCTGCTCCGCTATCTAGTACTGTTTCCCTCCTGAGGTGCTGGGGCCTTTATACATACAAGGCAAATGCTGAACTATTGTACCATAGCTCTTAGTGATGCTGTACTTGATCAGCAAGATTCAGATCAGCAACCACAGCAATACCAGAGGACCACATGCCACCTGCCTCCCAGAGATGTTGCCTTTTGAGAGGCAGATACACCATTGGTGGAATTAGGGGTTGTGGAAAGTAATTCAGTGCCAAAGACCTCCCCTCCTCCTCCTCCCAGATGTTCAATTCACTAGGACAGCCTCCCCCAACCTGGCACCCTCCAGATATCTTTGACTACAAATACCATCATCCCCAGGCAGCATGGCCATTGGTGGCTGGAGACTATGGGAATTGTAATCGAACACATCTGGAGTGTCGGGAAAGATTGAACTAAGACACTCGGCGGGAAGGAGAGAGAGTATGAGTAATAAAATGAAATGTTGAGTTAATGCTAGTCAAGTTGGAAAAAAAGTCATTTTTGCAAAAGATTGCACTCTAATTTTTTTTTATTGGAAAAAGCTTTTATCCTGAGTAGCTTTGACTGGTGCTTTAAATCAAGGATTATATATTATTGCTTTCTGACAGAAAATGGTATATGAATGTATGCACTTACAAAGATCTCAGCCACCAAAGAAACGTCCACTGGAAATGGTCCCATTGTCTTTGGTGTCAGCGCTTGACAGCATTGATTTTTTTTTAATTTTTAGGAACAAAGAAGGAGAAGGGAACATGCTCAGCATGTATGTAGTGCTGTAGAGTTTTCAAAGAATGTCACATCCATGATCTCAGGAATCTTTACAACAGCTCTGTAACTTTGGTCATTACCACCACCACCATCTCCACTACTGCTTCATATATATATAAAGGCTGGGCAAGGACCAGAGCTCGGTGGCAGAGCACACTGACTAAGCTTTGCATGCAGAAGGTCCCAAGTTTGATCCCCAGCAAAGATCAGGTAGCAGATGATGGGGAAGACTTCTCTACCTGGTAACCTGAAGAGCTGGGCCAGTCAGGGTAGACAATACCAGATCACGTGGGCAGATAGCCTAATCTGATATACGTGTTGCCATCACACTTGAGCATGACCAGTATGCATATCAGCTTCGACAAAGGAAAATGTGCTGAAGGTGACACATAGATGGCATTTATGTCCTGTCCAATTCTCACGTTTCTGTAAAAATATGTCCATGACTTGTTGGAGGGGGTGCGGTGAAAGAGGGTCACTTAAACAGTTGTGGCTAGAGTGCCCAATAGTGAAATCTTTCTGGGAACAAGTAATTTCTTTCCTGTTGCGAATGACAAATTAGACAATACATTTCCAGGGTGAGCTATTATTATTGATTGACCATATTATCTGGATAAAATGATCAATTAAGACATAAAGCTTTGATTGGATTCCTCCTTGCTGCAGCTAGATCTGAAATTGCTCAAGGATGGAAAAGTGTAAATGGTCTTACAGAGCATTATTGGTTAAATAGAGTCTGGACAACAGCTTTATTAGAAAAACTGACAAGTAAATATGTAAAAAGAGAAAGATATATGGACAATTTTGAAGAAACTTGGTTCCCTTTTATCTTATTTATAAATACAGGAAACTCTATATAATCCTCCAGAGCATCAGTTGATGTATTGTGAAGACATATTGACAGAGTCGTCATCAAGGAGGTAGTAAATACAAAATTAATAGATTTTAAGATTTGATACTATTACATAGCCTAAATTGTAATGATTCCTCACGTAACACATTATTTAATGTTGTGACAGATAGTGAGAAGCCTCTTGTGTATATGTTAGGTTTTTTATGGTTTTGTTCTTCTCCTTTTTCTGTTCTGTTCTGTTCTTTCCTTTTGTTTCTGTTTTTTGTTATTATGGGTGTCTGTTGTATGTAATTTGTATCATTAAAAAAAGAAAAGAAAAAAAATCATACTTGAGCATGACCAAGGAAGACAACTCAGGATCAGGGGAGGAGCCATAATTTAGTGGTGGAGCCCCTGGTTACCATGCACAGGGTCCCAGGGTCAATTTTCAGTTAAAAGGTTTTCAGATGGGAGAGCTAGGAGGAACTCCACCCTGAGAGCCACTGCAAGTCAAGAGTAGACATTCATGGCCTTGAGCAGGGGTGTTGAACTTCTTTCAGCCTGAGGGCTGAATTTTATTTCAGAGAAGCTCTTGGGGGCCACTTTCCAGTAGTGGGAGGAGTCAAAGGCAAAAGGGGAAGGACCAAAGTACCCCAAATACCAACATATTTTAGCGTAAAGCTCTGACTGCCAGTAGGAGAGACATTTCAAGTTTTTAGAATGGGGTTAAAAGCTGCACAAATGCTAGGAAACCACCAAATGATCAGTGGATGGGAAAAATGGGGTGGGGCCAAGGGAAAGATTTGTGGCCAGAGGGTTGGATTGGAAACCCAATTGGGCCAGATTTGGCCCACGGGTCTGAGGTTCTGTACCCTGGCCTAGATCACCTTCCCCAACCTGGTGTCCTCCAGATTTGTTGAACTACAACTCCCATCATGTGTTGGACTACAACTCCCATCCCACAGGTCCAAGGTTCTCCGCCCCTGGCCTGGATAGCCTTCCCCAACCTGGTGCCCTCCAGATGTGCTGGACTACAACTCCCACCATGCACAGTCAATTACCATGTAGACTGGGAATCATGGGAGATGCAGTCCAACACATCTAGATGGTACCAGATTGGGGAAGACTGTCCTAGATGGACCAGTTGTTTCATTTGGTATAAGAAAGTAGCCAGCTTCATACATTAACAACTTCATGGAGTTCTGCAAATAAGAACAACCGTGGCTTTCAGTGCTTATCAGGGGCAGGGAATAGCTTTAGCCATAGGCTCAACAGTGTTCTTGCGGGCAGCCCCAAAGTTCCCTGAATTTATTTATTTAGGGTGCAATCCTATGGCCGCTAGTCAGTGGCTAGATGGCCATAGGATTGGTTGGTTCCTGGAGAACTGCCCTCCACCCCCTCCTGCACCGCCTCATAGGCAGCGCAGATCAGCCCTGCGCTCCACACTTGTAAGAGCAGTGCAGAACGGGGGAAATGGGGTGTTCCTGGGGGCAGGCCGGGGCGGAGAGTTCGGAAGTGCTGGTACAACACTTCCTATGTGTTGTCTGGCCTCCCCACCCTGTGCTCTGAGGTCATGTGGCTAGACATCTGAAATCGGCTGTCTAGCTGTGAAAGCAGGGTGGTGGGAGTGTGGAGGAGATGCGCTCCTCACCACTCCTCCCACCCTGCAGTGGATAGGTGGTCACCCCTGGGTTCGGAGGCAGCCTCTCCACCCCCCACATTTCTCTCTTATTTATTTCATTTCTTTTTTTAAACAAAACAAAACACAACAACATAAACACACAATACACATACACTAAAATATCTCTTAACATTGTAAGATATCTACCTCTGGCTCCCCTTATACAACAAATGCTTATTATTATTCTCTAGTTCTTATCTTAGTTGTATATCATACATTGAGTTCACAGACATTATCTCATTTCTCTCCTAATTTTAACAACAACAACAACAACAAAAAGAGAACCATCTCAAAGTTCAAAATCTGCATAGATATAATTTTTCTCTATTTCTTGTACAAATTCTATAAAAGGTTTCCAATCTAACATAAATTTATTTGTTGATCCTTCTTTAATTATAATAGTAAGTTTTGTCATCTCTGCCAGCTCCTCCATCATGTTCATGATCCACTCGCTCACAGTTGGTATTATTTCATTCTTCCGCTTTTGTGCATACAATAACCTTGCAGCTGTTATCATGTAGAGAAAGAGGGTTCCCCCCTTCTCTTTTACGTGTTTATCTATTAGTCCCAATAAAAACGTTTCTGGCTTTAATTCTATTGTAGTCTTTAATATTCTTTGGGCTAAAGACTGTATTCGTTTCCAAAATGTTATTTCATTTCATTTCTATACCACCCAATAGCCGAAGCTCTCTGGGTGGTTCACAAAAATTAAAACCACAAGGTGCAGCATGAAACAATATAAACTATGAAAGCTTAAAACCACAGTTTAACAGTACCACCAGAATAAAACCTACCAGCAATGCAGAGATTTAAAATACAGATTTAAAACAACAAAGCTAAAAGTCTAGGAAGCTAAAACACTATAATATTGGGAGAATAAAAAGGTCTTCACCCGGTGCCAGAAGGAGTACAACGTAGGTGCCAGGCGAACCTCTCTAGGGAGCTCATTCCATAGCCCTGTAATGTGAGGAGTTTATTATTTGCACTTGAAGCTGTTTCAGTGTGTGCCGGGCCTCAGAGTGGCAGTGAAGCTTCTGTTGTGGCCCTCCCTTTTTGCCATTAAATTTTATTTTATTTGAAATAAAGTTAACAAAAAGAAGAACGTAATAATAGTCCAAGATCACTAACGAAACAAAGGCATTCACTCATTAGAATTATTTATATCCAATATACTTATGGAACATATACACAAAAACAGCCTGAGCTCAAAACCCAATAAAAGATTAAAAACATAATTTATACAACATATGAAAGGAGTGTGTGTGAGTGTGTGTTATTTTGTGGCTATGTGTGTGTTAGAAAAAATATAGACAGCTCTATTTGGTTGGAATTTGATCAAAAGTTTGAAGAGCTTCAACACAGGAAAGAAATGGAAACTGTGGTGCCGTAATATCTTTCTTAAAGTTAGGATTCCTTGCTTGCTGCACTTGCTGAGTAAGTTTGTATACAGACATCATTCCTCTGACAGTGGCTTCCAGGTATCTCCCATCCACTCCATTCTTCCAAAAACAATTTAGGAGAGCCTAGTTCCAGTCTGCAGTCATGATATCAATGCTGTCCCCAAAGAGTCCTGGCCTGGCTATTAGATAACAAGCCTGCTCTGTGACTGAAGCATAGTCTGTGGATCTGTGGAGTACAGCTGCTGACCCCTGTCATTAGAACTCAGGCTGTAGAGATTTATGGTAGCAAACATAGGTAGAAGTGCCAGGTTTAGTTCCCCTGGGGGGAGTTTCAGAGCTGGAACTCTTCAGGCTGAACTGAAATGCAAAGTGTATAACTGTCAATGCAAAAATAGACGAGAATGGCTGATTATGACTCCCAGAGGGGGAATACTTTGATGCCTTTGTCCAATACAAAGTGCCTGTGTCACTGCATTCATGGAATGCTTCTGAAAATATGACAGAACTCCACAATTGTCCCTGAAACTCTTGCGATTTGCTTAAACACTGTACTGTGGACTCAAAAGATACAGTCCCAATGGATGAAGGGGAATTGATCAGGAATGTGTGAGTGGCAGCTAGAATGATTGCAGTGAAGTCATGGAAACAGAGGGCTGTATAAAGAATGCGAGAGTGGCTTAGCTGGGACTGGGACCAACTATGCAAAAAATATTCCATTTATGGACTGCCAGTTTCAGAATCAGTCCAGCAAAAGGTTGTTATGAAAAGCCCTGCAGAATCTCCTTCCATGAACATTTAAAAAAATGTAAGATTTTGTTTTGCTGGCATTTAATCCTTTATTGATTAAGAAGAACCTTTAGAAATACAATGATTTTGGGAGAGCAACAGAAAGCTGATCTTCCCTCTCCAAATTTGGTGAAATTGCCAAATTGGTGAAAGTCAAATCTTTTGGATGGAGATTTACACAGTATCCAGAGTTGATCTGTTGCATATGTTACCACAGCCCCACCGGCCACCTGCCTGCCCCTGCTTGCCATGTGTAGCGAGTCTCTGGGCAGTCCACAGCATGTGGCCACCCGATCTCTCGCTGAGCTGCCATGTTGTGTAAAAATGGCGGCCTGGCCTTGTTCATAAAGGCCATTTATGCCTGTTGTTGTTGTTGTTCAGTCGTTCAGCCTGTAATCTTGCATAAATGGTTGCTTTATGGCTGCCATTTGTGTAAAATCAGCCTTTATGAAAATGGCTGCCATTTGCGTGCCGAGTTGGGCAAGCGCAGGGATCCACGGACTGGTGTCTGGGTGTCCGAGCTGGTGATTTCTTGCAGGCCTTGAGCCCCAGCCGGCCACCCACAACTTCCCTAGTCAGGAATGGCTAGGCCCATTACATTAAGCCCAGCATATATACATTAGGCTGAAGAGTGGTGGGGAAGAGAGAAAGGTAGGTTTCATGCCCCAGCTGTAGGACTCCTCCTCTTCTGAGGACCTAGAGTTACCAGAGGTGGATGCCATTGAACCATCTATATCAGGAGACTTGGGGGAGCCTGGGTCCCCCAAATCTGTTTCTCGCCTCCCAGCTGAGCAGAGCAGAGCAGAGCAAGCTGCTCCAGCTGGTCCAGGGACTACTGGAGCAAGCAAGCTCCCAGAGAGCAAGCGAACAGAGCGAGCAAACAGGGGGAGCAAACAGGAGTTGGCCAGGGGAGTTCGGCAGGGGAGGTCAAGGGGGAGGCCCCTCACATTTTTTTCATTTTTAATTTTTTTTAAAAAAAAATTTTAACTAACTTTTTTTCATTTATTTGTCTTGTAACACACACTTCCACACCAGTGGGACTCTGCTTTTAACCTCTACTGAGCAGGCACAGGCTAGTCTAAAACAATCACAAAGCTAGACACAAAAAGGGAAAAGAGGCAATGGAAGGACAGGACTCTCCAGTGGTGGTGACCTGCAAGGTGTGTGCAATGTTTGTTTTCTTGCCTGAGAACAACATGGCCTACACCTGCGACAAGTGCAAGTTGATCACGCTGCTGGAAGAAAAAGTAAGTGGACTGGAGCGGCGACTGTCGACCCTCAGGGGAAAAAGAGAACATGAAGTGTTCTTGGACAGAATGGGGGAACTACAGCAGCAAAGGGAAGACCAGAAGCTTGAAGAGCAACAGCAAGATGAGGCAGAAGTGGGAAATGCTGAGATGAAGAAAAATGGAGTAGAGGATACTCCGTGGAAAAGGGTGACAGGAGAAGAAGAACTAGACGCCACTCTGCACCAGCGGAAGCAGTGGAGCTGTGGAACTGATTCCAGGTACTTGCGGATGAGATTGGAGGACAGCCTGCAGAGGAAGAATCACAGGGGAACCTACATGAGAGTGAGCAAGAGGCTGAAGGTCAGTCAAACAGAGGTGATGAAACCCAGGCCAACAACAAGAAGAAGAGAAGAGTGGTAGTAGTGGGAGACTCCTCGCTGCGTGGGATCGAGACCGAAGTATGTTGCAAAGACCCGTGGACTCGCCAGGTATGTTGTCTCCCAGGAGAATGGATTAGAGATGTGACTGAAATGTTGCCTGCACTCATAAAGCCCACTGACAGGTATCCCTTTCTTCTCATGCATGTGGGAACAGATGATACTGCCAAGCGGAGCTACAAAGAGATCCACGTCAGACTTTGAAGCTCTGGGAAGGAAACTCAAGAACTTTGGGGCCCAGATAGTTTTCTCATCCATCCTTCCAGTAGTTAGAAGAGGGATAGAAAGGGAACGAAAAATACTCCGGGTGAATGACTGGCTACGAAGGCGGTGTCGATGAGAGAGATTTGGATTCTGGGACCACGGGCTATACTTCCTGGAAGATGGGCTGTTGGCAAGGGGCGAGTTGCACCTCACAAAGGATGGGAAGAATGTGTTTGGCCACAGCATGAAGAACTTCATCAGGAGGGCTTTAAACTGAATGCTATGGGGAAGGGAGAGATATAATGTGGGGGGTAACAATGGACGTAGGCTCATGCACTGCAACGGAGAGAACAGCTCTGATAGCGCCCAATAATAGTCTTCAGACACATGTAGGAAGAAAGCCAGACTATGAAGCACATGGTCTTCAATGTCTATATACTAATACCCAGAGTATGGGAAACAAACAGAACGAACTTGAACTCTTAATGCAGGAGGGAAATTATGACTTGATAGGTATAACTGAGACTTGGTGGGATGACTCTCATGACTGGAATACAGCAATTGAAGGATATAACTTGTTCAAAAAGAACAGGAGGAACAGAAAGGGAGGTGGGGTTGCGCTGTATGTGAAAAATACATATCTCTGCACAGAAATACAGGAGGATGAGCTTGGTAGCCCCATCGAGAGCATCTGGATCAAAATAAATGGAGCAAAGAATAAAAGGAACCTGGTGGTCGGAGTCTACTACTGGCCACCCAACCAAGGAGAAGACGAGGTTGAAACTTTTGAAAAGCAAATAGCCAATGTTTTAAGGAAGCATGATGTAGTAGTAATGGGGGACTTCAATTTCCCTGATATTTGTTGGGAGACAAATTCTGCAAAACATGGCCCCTCCAGGAAATTCCTGATTTGTGTGGCGGATAACTTCCTCCTACAGAAAGTAGAGGAAGGAACTAGAGGATCGGCTATCCTTGACTTGATCCTAACCAACAGAGATGACTTAGTGAATAAAGTAGCAGTTACAGGAACTCTGGGGGAAAGCGACCATGTTGTACTTGAATTATTGGTTCTAAGGGAAGCAAAAGCCAAGTGTAGCCAAACGCATATCCTGGATTTTAGGAAAGCTGATTTTAATAAACTCAGAACAATGATCAGTAAAGTCCCATGGCAAGCGACGCTGACGAGAAAAGGAGTCCAAGATGGGTGGGAGCTTTTAAAAAAGGAAATTCTCAAGGCACAATTACAAACAATTCCAACAAGAAGAAAAGGTGGAAGACAACAGAAGAAGCCAATGTGGCTTCACAAAAAGCTTAGGGATGACCTGAAAACAAAAAAGGACACATATAGGAAGTGGAAAGAAGGCCAAGTAACAAAGGAAGAGTACAGGCAGGTAGCACAGAATTGCAGGGATGGTGTCAGGAAGGCTAAAGCTGAGAATGAGCTGAGGTTAGCGAGGGATGCTAAAAACAACAAAAAGGCTTTCTTCAGCTACGTGCATAGTAAAAGGCAGAGGAAAGAAATGATTGTTCAGCTATTAAATAAGGATGGCAAAACGATAACAGGTGACAAAGAAAAGGCAGAGGTACTCAATTCCAACTTTGGCTCAGTCTTCTCCCAAAAGAGGGTCTATGACCCCCCTGGCAAAGAAGAAGTACAGGCTGAAGGGGCAGGATTGCAGCTTGAGATTGATAGGCATATGGTCAAGGAACACCTAATTAATTTGAATGAGTTCAAATCTTCAGGGCCAGATGAACTGCATCCTAGAGTAATAAAGGAACTGGCAGAAAAACTCTCAGAACCGCTGTCTATTCTCTTTGAGAAATCATGGAGGATGGGGGAAGTGCCAGATGACTGGAGGAGGGCTAATGTTGTCCCTATCTTCAAAAAGGGTAAAAAGGAGGAACCTGGGAACTACAGACCAGTCAGTCTGACATCAGTCCCTGGGAAAATTCTGGAGCAGATGATAAAGCAATCCATCTGGAAGCACCTTGAAAACAATGCCGTGATTACTCGAAGCCAACATGGATTTGTCAAAAACAAGTCCTGCCAGACAAATCTGATCTCATTTTTTGATCAAGTAACCTCCCTTGTGGACTGTGGGAATGCTGTAGACATCATATACCTTGACTTCAGCAAAGCTTTCAACAAAGTGACCCATGATATCGTGATGAGCAAACTAGCTCAAAGTGGGCTAGATGGAACAATGATCTGGTGGATCCACAGTTGGCTACAGAATCGGACTCAAAGAGTGCTTATGAATGGTACCATCTCAAACTGGGGAGAGGTAACGAGTGGGGTACCGCAGGGTTCAGTTGTGGGCCCAGTGCTCTTCAACATTTTTATTAATGACTTGGAGGAGGAGGTGCAGGGAATGCTAGGGATGTACGAAAGTCACTTACCTTTCTGCGGATTATGTTGATGGTGGGGGGGGAGGCGTTCCGTCCCTCCCCCCGGAATCCTCGACGCGGGGGGAGGCGATCCGTTCCTCCCCCCCAGAATCCTCCACGGCCGGCTGTGCTCTGCGGCAGCTCCACGGAGCAGCCGGCCAGGCCCAGGCCAGAGCCGTCCGCAGCCGGATTTCCGGTCGCGGAGGGCTCTGGGTAAAAACAAACAAACCACGTACGCAAATAGCAGCGGCTACGGCCGCAGCCATTTGCGTTCCTTATTTTTGGCCGTCTTAATCTACGTAAATATTTACATAGACTATGTCGGCAAAAATAAAGGGGAACGCAAATAGCATAGGGGGTGCTATTTGTGTCCCTTTTTGATTCACCGTTTTAGCCTACGTAAATATTTACGTAGGCTAAAATGGCGAATCAAAAAGGGATGCAAATAGCGCCTGCTACGCTATTTGCATTCCCCTTTATTTTCGCCGTCATAGTCTATGTAAATATTTACGTAGACTAAGATGGCCAAAAATAAGGAACGCAAATGGCGGTGGCCATAGCCGCCGCCATTTGCGTACGCGGGGTTTTTTTTTACCCAGCTATGATAGGCTACGTAAATCTTTATGTAGCCTATCACATCTTTTTTTTTACAAGACAAGACTGCAAATGGTGGTGGCGGTGGCAGCCGGTTGGAAGACCAGCCGCCGTTGCCGCCGGAGCCGCTGCCGCCGGAGCCGCTGCCGCCGCCCGGAACATCCACCCCAGGTAAGTCTCGTCCCGGGGGGGATCCGCGGGGGAGCAGGGGGGTGGCAGGCCATTCCGCCATGGAGTTCGGGGGACCGAATGCACTGGCATTCGGCCTCACCGAGATCCGTGGCGGAATTCTCTAACATCCCTTGGGAATGCTGATAAAATTTGCAGATGACACCAAATTGGGCGGGATAGCTAATACTTTGGAAGACAGAAACAAAATCCAAGGTAATCTGGATAGACTGGAGCTCTGGGCAGAAAACAACAGAATGACATTTAATAGGGATAAATGCCAAGTTCTGCACCTAGGAAAAACAATCCAAATGCACAGTTACAAGATGGGGGATGCGTGGCTCAACAACACTACAAGCGAGAAGGATCTTGGAATTGTTGTCGACCACAAGCTGAATATGAGCCAACAATGTGATGTGGCCACAAAAAAGGCCAATGCTCTTTTGGGCTGCATTAATAGAAGCATAGCTTCCAAATCCTGGGAAGTACTAGTTCCCCTCTACTCAGCACTGGTTAGGCCTCATCTGGAGTACTGTGTCTAGTTCTGGGCACCATACTTGAAGAAGGATGCATTGCAGACAAACTGGAGAGGGTTCAGAGGAGGGCAACAAAGCTGATCAGGGGACTGGAAACAAAGCCCCATGAAGAGAGACTGAAAGAACTGGGCATGTTTAGCCTTGAGAAGAGAAGACTGAGGGGAGATATGATAGCGCTGTTCAAGTATTTGAAAGGTTGTCACAGAGAGGAAGGCCAGGATCTCTTCTTGATCATCCCAGAGTGCAGGACACGGAATAATGTGTTCAAGTGGCAGGAAGCCAGATTCCAGCTGAACATCAGGAAAAACTTCCTGACTGTTAGAGCAATACACCAATGGAACCAATGACCTAGGGAGGTGGTGGGCTCTCCCACACTGGAGGCATTCAAGGCAAGGCTGGACAGCCATCTGTCAGAGATGCTCTGACTTGGATTCCTGCATTGAGCAGGGGGTTGGACTCGATGGCCTTGTAGGCCTCTTCCAACCCTACTATTCTATGATTCTATGAGGACAGGAAGTCCATCCCCACAGGAAGAGGGGAGCTTTGTTTCAGAAACAGAGGCTGAGCGACCCCCCAGTCCCAAAGAGTGTTGCCATCTTAAGAGGCTAATCAGCAGGGCTCCTGTAAGAAATGCGTGACAGCAAGGAAGGACTCCTCAGGATAAAGTGACTCCTCATGAGTAGGAGTTTGACCAGAGAGCTCTGCTGTATTGCAGCTGAACCCTGGATGGGGCTCAGTAGACTCTAGTGTTAAAAGACTTCAGTGTCTGCCTGGCTAGTAGGGATGTATGAATGTCACTTACCTTTTCACGGATTGTGTTCATTGTGGGGGGAGAGGCGCTCTGTCCCTCCCCCTGGAATCCTCGATGGGGGGGAGGCGATCCAGTCCTCCTCCCCGGAATCCTGCCTGGCCAGCTCCGCTCTGCAGCGGAGCTGGCCAGGCCCGGTTGCAGCTGGAGTTCTGGCCGTGGATGGGCTGCTGTGGACGAAAATGGCGGCTGCCATAGCAGCCGCCATTTGCGTCCAGCCAGGCAGCCGTGATGGACTACGTAAGTATTTATGTAGCCTATCATGGCTGGGCAAAAAAACCCCAAACAGCGTACACAGATGGCGGCGGTTATGGTGGCCGCCATTTGCATTCCTTTTTCTTTTCGCCATAATAGCTTACTTAACTATTTACGTAGGCTAAAACGGTGAAAAATAGGGAATTCTTTTCCCTATTTTTTTTTTTTTGCTTGGCTTGCCATGATAGGCTAAGTAAATACTTACATAGCCTATCACGCCAAAGACCAGGACGACAATGGCGGCTGTGGCAGCTGGTCGAAAGACCAGCCGCCGCCACCGCTGCCAGACCCGCCGCCAGAGCTGCTGCCATCTGGAACATCTGGCCCAGGTAAGCCTCATCCCGGGGGGAATCCACGGGGGGCGGGGGGTGGCAGGCCATTCCTCCACGGATTTCGGGGGGGCCAAATGCCAGTGCATTCGGCCTCACTGAAATCTGTGGCGGAATTCTCCGCCATCCCTACTGGCTAGTGCTGGAAACAATGTTGTTCCTTCAGCTTCTGTGTTTCCTGCCTTGCCTCCCAGACCTTAAGAACATAAGAATGTAAGAAGAGCCATGGTGGATCAGAACAAGAATCCATCTAGTCCAGCATTCTGTTCACACAGTGGCCAACCACTTGTCGACAAGGAACCCACAAGCAGGGCATGTTCCCCAGCAACTGGTGTACATAGGCTCACTGCCTCTGGTACCGGAGCTAGCATATAGCCATGAAGACTAGTAGACAATGATAACCTATTTCTCCAGGAATTTGTCCCTTTTTAATGGTGCCGCCATTTGCGTTCCTTATTTTGGCATGTCTTAGTCTACGTAAACATTTACGTAGGGGTACGTTATTTGCGTACCCCTTATTTTCACCATCTTAGTCTATGTAAATGTTTACGTAGACTAAGACGTGCCAAAATAAGGAATGCAAATTCCTTATTCATTTGCGTACACTTTTTTTTTTTAATCAGCCGTGATAGGCTACGTAAACATTTACATAGCCTATCACGGTGTTTTTTAAAATCTAGACGTGATAGGCTACGTAAATCTTTACATAGCCTATCATGTTTTTTTTTTTTTTAATCTGGAAATGGCGGTGGTGGCAGCTGGTCGGAAGACCGGCCGCCGCCACTGAACCGCCGCCGGAGCTGCCGCCGCTGCCGCCTCCAGGAAGATCCACCGAAGGTAAGTCCCGTCCCGGGGGGGGGGCGGGGGGCCATTCCGCCACCAATTTCGGGGGGCCGAATGCGCTGGCATTCGGCCTCCCTGAGATCCATGGCGGAACATTCGTACATCCCTAGCCATCACTTAGGGATGGCAGAGAATTCTGCCATGGATCTCCGTGAGGCCAAATGCCAGTGCATTCTGCCCCCCGAAATCTGTGGTGGAACGGCCTGCCCCCCGCCCCCCCACAGGACGAGACTTACCCGGGGCGGATCTTCCGGGCGGCGGCAGCTCCGGCGGCGGCTGCGGCGGTGGTGGCGGCGGCTGCGGCAGCTGGTCTCCCGACCGGCTGCTGCTGCTGCCATTTGCAGTCTTGTCGGGTTTTTTTTTTTTATAAGACATGACAGGCTACGTAAAGACTTACATAGGCTATCACGTCTGGCTTAAAAAAAACACAACGTATGCAAATGGCGGCGGCTACGCCCGCTGCCATTTGCATTCCTTATTTTTGGCCATCTTAGTCTACGTAAATATTTATGTAGACTAAGACGGCGAAAATAAGGGGAACGCAAATAGCGTAGTGGACGGTATTTGCGTTCCCCCTTATTTTCGCCGTCTTAGTCTACGTAAATATTTACGTAAACTAAGACGGCCAAAAATAAGGAAGGCAAATGGCAGCGGCCGTAGCCACCGCCATTTGCGTACACGCTTTTTTTTTTTTAAGCCAGACGTGATAGGCTACATAAGTCTTTACGTAGCCTATCATGGCTGACTACAGGGACGCAAACGGCGGCGGCTATGGCCTCCACCATTTGCTTCCCTGCTAGCCATTCGTCGGATGTCCAGCTGCTGGCGGAGCCGGCCAGCGGCTCTGAGGAATCCCCGCGGAGTGGAGCCGGCCGGTGAGGATTCCGGGGGGAGGGATGGAGTGCCTCCCTCCCCCACTGGTTCGCTCCGCTCCACCAAGTTTCTGTAATGCCCACTATATCCAGGTTTTCCTTTAAAATCAGGCACTCCAACTCTCATATTTTGGTGCGGAGGCTTCTACTGTTTGCACATAAACACCTATACATAGTATCCTTCTCCAGATGCCTCTGGTGTGTGCATCTTTTGCTATGGGACATTGGCCCCTTTGGTTGGCTATTATGTTCTACCATGTACTTCTGGCCTATTTCCTCCCCGTCTACATTTGGGCAATCAAAAACATTTTCATCTTCATCCCTTTGGGATGATTTAACCCAAACTGGATGCCAGCTCCTATCAGCTTTCCCCCAGAGTTCAGTTTAAAAGCTGCTCTGCCACCCTTTTTATGTTTGGTGCCAGCAGTCTGGTTCCATTTTGGTTCAAGTGGAGCCCGTCCCTCTTGTACAGGCCCGCCTTGTCCCAAAATGTCCCCCAGTGCCTAACAAATCTGAACCCCTCCTCCCAGCACCACTGCCTCATCCATGCATTAAGACTCCTCAGGTTCACCTGTCTAGCTGGCCCTGCACATGGAACAGGTAGCATTTCCGAGAAAGCCACCTTGGTGGTCCTGGATTTCAACCTCCTACCTAGCAACCTCAATTTGGCTTCCAGGACCTTGTGACTACATTTTCCCACATCGTTGGTACCAACATGGACCACGACCACTGACTCCACCCCAGCACTATCTACTAGGCTATCTAGACAGCACATGACATCCGCAACCTTTGCACCAGGCAGACAATTCACCACGCGGTCCACCTGCCCATCACAAACCCAGCTGTCCATGTGTCAGATGATCGAATCTCCCACTACCACAAGCCCCCTCTCCCCTGAGGCACATCCTCAGTGCGAGAGGATATTTGTTCTTCTTCTGAGGAATGGGTCCCTTCTAAGACCTGCATTCTCGGTGACAGCAGAGAAGCTGTCACCCTGTGAGTGGGACACAGCTAATAGGTCCCTGAAGGTCTTATCCACCAACCTCTCTGCCTCTCTTAGCTTCTCCAGGTCAGCAACGAACTCATTCCCTGAGAGCCAGGTGCTCATTACACCAAGCACATGCCCATGACTTCCATCCAGCAGGCAGATTGTCGTACATGTGGCACTCAGTGCAATACACTGGATAGCCCCGCCCCCCTGCTGGCTTTCTACCTTCATAACTGGTTTTTTATTTGGGTGTATTTTCCCTGGAAAACTTAGTTGTTCACTGTGAGAAGGTGGAGAAATTATTTATAGTTATTTATTTACAGTTACTTACTGTGAGTACAGAATAGGGAGGAAAGAGTCAACTGCCCTAGCTTCCTTTCCCTGTTGCTAAACTCACAGAGTTGCTTAACTTACTTGTTTGCTGATGTTTTGTCACTGGGGCTGAGACACTTCATCACTGGGGCTCCTCTTGGTCTGAGAGCTGGCTCCCTCCCAGGCATGCCTTCTTATATAGATAGGCCCAACTGCTGCTGCAGGGAATCTGATTGGAGGGCCTTATTTGAAAAGCAAGGGAGGAGGCTGTTTCTGAATTCCTGATCACCACTGGCTTTCAGTGGCTGGGAATGTAGGTCAATTGGTCCCCCAGGGAATGGTAATTCCTATTTAGGAAGGAGTACTGCTAACAATAGTGAATGGGAGACCTATTGAGTGGAGATCCTCTATTCAATTGGTCATTGGAGGGGACAGTAGACAAAGGCTAGGTGATTTGAAAAGGCTGTGGCTTGCAAGGTCTGGATCCTTTTTCTCTCTGTTTTTTAAAACTTAAATGATATGCTGAACCCTTAAACTTGCTTTATTTAGTGAATTGCTTTTTAAGGCCTAAGGCCTGAGCCTAAACTGAGCCCAATCTGAAGCTAGCATGCACATTTT
Organism: Heloderma suspectum; assembly: GCF_057233095.1. Lineage (NCBI taxonomy): Eukaryota > Metazoa > Chordata > Lepidosauria > Squamata > Helodermatidae > Heloderma > Heloderma suspectum. The sequence continues at coordinate 28,420,071 of NC_139460.1, read as the reverse complement.
CCTTCTTTAAGCAGATGCTTATTCCCCCTTTCTAAGCTTGGGGTTAGTTTAAAACATGCAGCTGAGGTTCTTTTCAGCCACTCAGTGGTCTTTGTTAATGCAAGGCTGCAAGGTCTGTAAGTTCTTACTGGCTTCCCCCTGATATTTAGCTCTCTCTTGTAAGTTTGTAAGGGGTCAACCCTCTGGGATTTAGCTGTGCCCTTGTTTTGACTTCAGCTGCTATTTATCAATTTTAAATTGTTACCTGAGGTACTTTAATAGATAAGTAATTTCACTTACCTTTCCCTTGCACAGTTGCTTAACTCGCTTGTTTGCTGACGCTTCGTCGCCGGGACTCCTCGGGTTTGGAGAGCTTGCTTATGCTCTGTGTGCCTGACCCTCGGACTCCTTCTTGACTCTGCTTCTGGAACGTGTAATGTATCAACCAGCCTGCCTAACTGTGTCTGACCTTGACCTGCTATCTTGACCATTACTCCCTTAGCCTGACCCCATGTATCTGACTGCTTGCCTGTAGGAATGTACGAATCCCCTACCTGCCAGTCCGGGGGGGGGGGTGTCCACAGGGGGGGAGGCGATCCATTCCTCCCCCCCCCAGAATCTTTGCTGGCTGGCTCCACTCCGCAGCAATTCTGCGGAGCCGCCGGTCAGCTCCAAAGCACCAGCAATATGGCCGCAAATGGTGTCCTGGACGCCACTTGCGTCCGTGCTTTTCATTCACACAATAGGCTATGCAAATATTTGTGTAGCCTATCACGTAAAAGCAGGGATGCAAATGGCATCCAGGACACCATTTGCGGCCATAAAGGCCTTAGTTTAAGGTAAATGCAGCCATTTACAGCTGCATTTACCTTAAACTAAGGCCTTCATGATGGCCACAAATGGCATCCTGGATGCCATTTGCATCCGCAGTCAGTCCCCTTCAGCCAGCGATATGGCCTGGTGGCCGTATCGCTGGCAATCCTGAGCCGGAGGATCTGGCCAAAGAGGATTCCGCGTGGAAGTGGAGGTAAGTGTTCCATTCCGCCATGGACTCTGGGGGGCTGGATTCTTTAGAATCCTGCCTCATTGGAGTCTGTGGCGGAATTCTCTGCCATCCCTACTTGCCTAGGTCTGTTTCATTACCTTGTCTCTTGGTTAGCCCCTTCCCTCAGTGTCTGTTGCAGCCAATGCAGGACAGTAGGCCTCAGTAGAAACCTATTTGGATCTTCTTCACCTGTGGGGGTTCTCTCTCTGCATGTTGGAAGGGAAAGAGCATGCCAGTTTTAAAAACCAGACAAGCTTGTAGGGCAGGCCTGGGCAACTTGTGACTCTCCAGTTGTTGGTGGACTGCAACTTCCCTCACCCCTCACCATTGGCTATGCTGGCTAGGGGTGATAGGAGCTGCAGTCCACCAACATGTGGAGGACCACAAGTTGCCTCCTGTCTGCTCTAGGGTAAACCAGCCTGGACTGGTGACAAAACATGGACATATAACAGTTACTCTTTTCCATTTTTTTTTTTTTTTAATTATACTTGTATTCTTGTAATACATTTTAATTATGAAAGTTTAACCATGTCATTAATATATAATTGATGGATAATTAATGAACTTTCCATTCACTATTCTTAATCCTGGGATGAGTTTACATGCTATCTGAAGACTCTGCTGTTCTGAAAAATGTAAGAAGGAAGAAGAATATTAAAAATCTGAGATAACAAAAAGGACAAATGCTGCCCTTTAAAATATCTCCCAGTATTTGGCAACTTAAACTGTTCTGATTTCTGTATGTCATTTCTCATATATGTGAGCAGTTTGAATAACCCAGATTTGCCACTATTATGCTTAGTGAACAGGGAATTCTCAACAAGTAAATAAACAAGACTGTACTCCTATGACCACTGAACTCAATAGGACTTGCTTCTGAATGCACATGCATAGAATTGTACCATAAATGTATTGGTTTTTTTTTTTTAAGCACATTATATTCATTGGAAATATTGCACACAAATTAAAATTAGGTACCGATATTAAAGGATCACAAATCAGAGCTATATAGAAAGATGGGTAATAGAAATATTTTGATAGGTTACCTATTTTTTAAATCTCATGCTATTTCTCAGAGCCATTTGATCTTCTTACGGTCAGGTGCAGTGACATTGTGCAGCAACCTATGGACACCTTGATATATGCTTAACATTTTGATATGGTCACTCCTTTTCTGTGACTCATGTTTTAGATCTCCAGGTCCAAACCCCAAGTCACTAAATTCCAGAGTAGTTCCATTGCTTTCCTTGGAATAGTAAGCCAACACTGACTAATGGCTTTACTTAACTTACAGGTTGCACCAGATAGGTTCATCATGCCACTACAAATCCTTTGAGAATACGTTAATGTGTATTGAACTGTGTGATTGGGGTACTAAATGTTTGTTTTGCTGACCATTATATTCCAGTAATCACATTCTGCTGAACTAAAAGAGGGTGGGTTCACTCAATCATTTTGAAATGTTGACCCCATGATCTTGTAGAAGCTTCATTGCATCAGTCAACACCACAGAATAATAATTTAATCCAGGCTGTGGATTTTTGAATTCTTCTCAAACTGGGGAGAGGTAACAAGTGGGGTACCACAGGGCTCCGTCCTGGGCCCAGTGCTCTTCAACATTTTTATTAATGACGTGGAGGAGGAGGTGCAGGGAATGCTTATCACATCTGCAGATGACACAAAATTGGGTGGGATAGCTAAAACCTTGGAAGACAGAAACAAAATTCAAAGTGATCTTGATAGACTGGAGTGCTGGGCAGAAAACAACAGAATGAAATCAGCCAAGTTTTGCACCTAGGAAAAAGAAACCAAATGCACAGTTACAAGATGGGCGATACTTGGCTCAACAATACTACAAGGGTGAAGGATCTTGGAATTGTTGCAGATCACAAGCTGAATACAAGCCAACAATGTGATGTGGCTGCAAAAAAGGCAAATGCTATTTTGGGCTACATTAATAGAAGTATAGCTTCCAAATCACATGAAGTACTAGTTCCCCTCTACTCAGCACTGGTTAGGCCTCATCTGGAGTACTGTGTCCAGATCTGGGCACCACACTTTAAGAAAGATGCAGACAAACTGGAGAGGATTCAGAGGAGGGCAACAAAGATGATCAGGAGACTGGAAACAAAGCCCTATGTGGAGAGACTGAAAGAACTGGGCATATTTAGCCTTGAGAAGAGAAGGCTGAGGGGAGATAGGATAGTGCTGTTCAAGTACTTGAAAGGTCTCCACAGAGAGGAAGGCCAGGCTCTCTTCTCGATCATCCCAGAGTGCAGGACATGGAATAATGGGCTCAAGTGACAGGAAGCCAGATTCCAGCTGAACATCAGGAAAAGCTTCCTGACTGTTAGAGTAATATGACAATGGAACCAATGACCTAGGGAGGTGGTAGGCTCTCCCACACTGGAGGCATTCAAGATGAGGCTGGACAGTCATCTGTCAGGGATGCTCTGACCTGGATTCCTGCAATGAGCAGGGGGTTGGACTCGATAGTCTTATAGGCCCCTTCCAACCCTACTATTCTCTGATTCTATGATTTTCAGAGTAAGTATCTAGCTATGAAGATGATGTGCATTGGAGGAACTATTGGCTGTCCATGGTACTGAAATTCTGAAGGCTGCTTAAGATACTCCTTAGCCATGTCAGAGACGGCATGTTTTTGTATTCATGCTGCTTCCCACCACACATTCAGAAACTAAATCTTGTGTTGTGGTTTAACTATTTTATTTATTTATTTATTTATTCCAAATATTTCTTGGCCACCTCTCAGGGCAATAACCCTGCCAACGCAGCTTACAAGATCAAAACACATACGCATTAAGATACTGAAAGCGATAAAACATAACACAATAAAAAACAGTAATATGATTTCAAAATGCAAATATACACATTAAAATAAACTCAGTACATGTTATTGTAAATTAATGGAAACTTGTGCTTCAAATATGCAAATATATGCATAGTGGGAAATCCCCCCACCGCCCCAAAGTGAAAAAGTGGACTTTGTTGTGAAAAATATGCACCTAAATCTGCCTTGAATTTACAAAAGCATGTTTTGTTTTGATCAGATGACAGAAATATTCATGCACCAAAACCAAAGTTTTGATGCTGGCACATCTTTCGCTTCCAGATTATTTATTTATTTATTGCATTTATATCCTGCCTTTTTTCCTCTTGTGAGGAACCCAAGGCAGCTTACATTCTCCTCCTCCTCTCCATTTTACCCTCACAACAACCCTGTGAGGTAGGTTGGGCTGAGAGTGTGTGACTGGCCCAAAGTCACCCAGTGAGCTTCCATGGCCGAGTGGGGACTAGAACCCGGATCTCCCAACTCCCAGTCCAACATTCTTGCCACTACACCACACTGGCTCTCCAGTGTATTATATATTCGTTTGTTGCATTAATTGTCCTTGTCTTCCAGAAATACAAGTAAATATAAGTGATCCTGCTTTGGCTGTACTGCTGAACTACATTAGTAGTTAGGAAGCAGTTCAATGCTGTTGTCTGTCCCACAGAGTTTATGAAGAAGATGGGTACCACTTTGCAAATCAAAAGGAATCTCAGAGCTAGGAGTGACCAACTTATTCTTGGCCCATAGCCACATGGCATTATGTTCCATCAAACCAAAATGAGATTGTAGTTTTTAAAATTTGGAGTCTTGCTTCACCCCTCAGAAAATGCAATGAACCATAAATAACAGCACTGGTTTGCAAGAAAATAGTTCCACTCCTAAAGGAGACTTTTCTTCATGTCCTCTAGCCACATTTTTGCTGGCTACTGTGTTTTATTGTTCTCCCCCAGCCCACCCCCCGTTGCCCTTGTCTTCTTGATTTTATAGGCCACTGAAAAACAAATACACCAGCACTCTTCTCTTGTGTACTATATTTATAAATGGGACATGTATTGCCACCAACCAGTTACACACCACTTTCTAGGATATAAGAACCGTTAGGATATAAGAACCTTTATTAATGGAAATAAAGTCCAGTATCACTGATTTCTGCAAAAGTCAGGATGTTTCAAAGCCTTTACAAAAGCTCGCATCACACTCAAAGAAATTCTGCTACAAAATTTGCAGATTTGTATTGAAGTCTTCATGTCAAATTGTGATTTTGCTCTGCACTGTTGATTGTTACCAACCAGAGGAGCTGCCTTCTTTCGGGAAGGGGTACATTATGCTTCAAAGTCAATGAAATGAGCAGAACTCTCAAGTTCTTACCAACTGGTGCTTCAGATTTGTTCTAACTAATGTTGCTGTGCCTTGGAGTATTGTCATGTAGCTCCAGGTTCAGAAACATCAACTGATTATAAATTTAGTAGCACAATTATTAACTAGGGTTTGTTGCAATGCCCATACGTTATGGGTGGTTAAAAGATCTTCATTGGTTGGCAATTAGTGTCCAGACTAAATTCAAAGTGCCCTTTCCAGTTCACCTTTAAGGGCACAATACTATGCAGGTTTAGACAAACAAAAGGTCCTACAACTCCCAGCATGCCCCAGCCAGCATAGGGAATGGTTGAGGAATGCTCGGAGTTGTAGGACTTTTTCTTTCTAAACCTGCATATGATTGCACCCTAAATGGCTTTGATCCAGGCTACCTCAAAGAACATCCTCCCCATATGACCCTCCTTGTGCATTATAATCTTCAAGTAGGGTCATTTTCCGGAGCTTTCTTGGTCTGAAATGTGATTCCATCCATCAGCAGCAGAGCTTTTTCAGTAGTGGCACCAAAGGCTCTCTCCTATGAAGCCCCTGATATAAATTTCCCCTTTGGACTATAGTTAAGGTCTTTCTTTTTTATTTTCAGACAGGTCCTTTGAGGGGTAATGTCTTTCTATATAGTCTCCTGATTTTAGGAAATGATAGTGCATTTAGGGATGTACAAGAATCCCCTCCCCATTCATTTAGGACAAAGAACATGCCCCATTCACACACAAGCACATTTTGTGGGCAAAGTTCACACATTTCTAAGCTTGTAATTCATACTTTAGAAAAATGTGCAATTTAAAATGTGCATTGGGGAAAATGTGCATTTTCATGCATTTGGGTATGCGCTTAAACAAAATGTGCACCCAAATACATACTTTTCTGTTCAAATGGGAGTGGGAGAGGAGCTCACAACAGGGATGGCAATGAGGTGGACTGAGTCTCGAGGTGGAACCCTGAAGCCTTGCTGATTCTCCCATTGCTAACTGAGTTTATACATTTTATATTTTAACACTTCGTGGCTATTACTGAAACGTTGCAATGTTAATGGCCATTTTATTGTTGCACGCTGCCTGTGGACCCATTGGGCAGAAAGGGGGATAAACAGACAACAAACTAACAGACTGACAATTGATGGATAAGTTGGTAGATTCTGAGCTCAGTGAGCTGGCCTTGGTTGTGCTGGCAGGGAAACAAGCACAGACCATCCATTGCAGCGTAATGCCCATGTATACATGTACAGGGACTCTCTGGACTGGAGCCAGGGAGCACCTTTGCTTTCATCTGGTGTAGTCCTCACAGTGGAGTCTCCCTTAATGTACATCATGAGCTCATATCCCTGTAAATTAAGAAGAATGTAAAAGAGTAACTCCACACAGGCATGGAGCAAAGGAGTTACCTAAGACTGATTGTTCCCAGAATAGAATAGTGACAGATAGCTTAGAGGCATGGCTAGGGCTGCCAGTGAAGGACACAGAGATACAAATAGATACTCCCTGTGTCAGAAGCTTGGCATCAGAGCTGAGGCTGGTAGGGGCCATCCTGGAATCAGTTGCTCAAGCACGATGATTGCCATGGTTGAGTAGGCTGAACAGAGTCAGTGTGCAAATCGAAATGAGACGTCCATGGTGTATGGCAAGCAAATAGATGGGAGAGGGTGGCATGGGATCTGCAGACAAGAGGGCAGAACCTTTTGCAGGAGGAGTCCTGCTAGGAGTTAAAAGAACCAAGACCAAAGCCAAAAGGCTATGAAACATGGTGCTTCGATATCAACTAGGCTTTCCTAGTTTGGTGATGTTTCCACCAGCTAGGTTCTCTATCTACTCATCTCTGAATCAAGTCATGTGATGGACATTCGCATGTACACACACATAGCTATACCGATGCTTCCGAGTACACCGCAGAGAATCCGTCTTACTTAAACCGGGCGCTGTTGACGATGCAACTAGTGCTTGCAATTAAGGACTTGATTGTGCAAAGTGTTGAGTGCCTTCTATTGCCACTAAAACCAATTTCCCACAGAGTGGAAGTAGATGCAGGTGGAATCTAAATGTAGGCTCGGTGACAAATGAGTTCTCAGGAACACCTACTCTGCAGTGAAAAGAGCTCAATGGCCCTTTTATTGCAATTACAGTGATAAATGTAAAGGGGGGGGAAATTAACCAGCATTTTATTGAGTGCCCCCCCAAGTGGTGCCACCATCATGCAATGTAGGTGATCAGAGGGGTGTATTATGGGGGGGGGGAAGTTTTAGCATATGCAGGTGGGACATAGTTAATAGTCAAAATATGACTGTTTTTTTTACTTCTTGATTGTTCGGTCTGCAGAGAATACTAACCCTCTGAGAAGCAGGAAAGAGGTTCCTTCCTGTCTTATGCAGATCAGCCCTATATACAGCCTTATGAGACAGAGAGAAATCACTTCCCATGTTGAAGAGAAGAAGGACAGACTTCATTAATTTTCAGGATTAACAACTCAAGAAAGCAAAGAAGTGATGGTCTCCTTGCCTTCACACCTTACAGCAATATATTATGCATTGTTGCTAGAAGGTTTAACATTTCCAAGATTTGTAAAGGATACTAGCAAGATTCTCCTCCCCCTCCAAATCCCAACCCTAATCCACTACAGATAGAACATGATGGAATTGATATAAACTTCCCTACACTGCGAGCAGCTCCAGACATTTCCTGCCAGCTGGAGTTGCCAGCATTTGAACCAAACTCTGTTTGGCTTGTTGACTTAAGACCTTAAGGCCTAAAGGTACGATTGTGGCTTAGGAGGTGAGAAGTCCCAGGTTCAGATCACAGACAAGCCCTGTCCAGGTAGATAGGGTGTCTGTTGTACCTTTAGAACAGGGGTGCAGAACCTTCAGCCCGGGGGCCAAATGGAGCCCACCTGGGGGCCAAATGGAGCCCACCTGGGGGCCAAATGGAGCCCACCTGGGATTCCCCAGATGGATGCACCCCCTTCCTATAGCCCCTCCCCCCCTAGTACTTATCATTTGGTGGTGTCTTGGCTTCTGTGCACCCCCCCATTCTAAAAAGTTGAAATACCTCTCCTGAGGTCTAGTTACTGGCAGTAAGATCTTTATGATAAAATATTCTGGGGTTTGGGGGGTATTTTTGTAGGATACTTCCTAGCCCTGCTGCAGCAGGCACCTTTAAAACAGGACATGGGCCCTTTAAGTCCAAGCCATTTCCCTCTATGGAGGTGCAGCCATATAGCTGCAGGACTACATACACTCATGCTCCGATCTGGTTTGTAACTGGGGATCACTCTAAGCCAGGCTTCCCAATCTAGTGCCCTCCAGATGTGTTGGAATACAACTGTCTAAATTTGATGGGAGTTGTAGTCCAACACATCTGGAGGACAGCAAGTTGGGGAACGTTGCTCTAAGCCAAGGGTGCAGAATGTGTGGTTCTCTAGATGTCATTGAACTGCAACTCCCATCAGCCCTAGCTAACATAGCCAATGGTGAAGGATGATGGGCATTGGAGTTCAACAATATCTGGTCGCCACACATTCCCCATCTCTGCTCTAAGCATGCAGCTCGTTGCGGTGAAAGGAGCTGCTAAGTGAGCTGTCCGTGGTGCTGACCACCAGCACTTTATCCTGGTTGGGTCTTCCCGATGGTCTCCAATCTGGAACAGGGCACTCCTGCATCACTCATTTGGCCCTTAGAACAAGGCCTAATGGCAGCTCTAGCAAGGCCACTGAGAAGCAAGGGGGAGATACTGTAGGCCTGGGGGAACCCCAAGGTTTGCAGAAGTACAAAAAACCTTTCAGTGGGAAAAATAAGGGGGCACCCCAATTAGGCCTGAGCATACTAAGTGTCTGTTGGAAGAGGGGAACAGAAAACTGAGGTGGGGAAAACATGGAATATCCTGGTCTGGAAGAGGGCATGGCTGGCTGAAACCTTGAACAGACTCCCACTATTCTGCAACATTTTGTCAGAGGTCCCATTTCAATCTTCTGATTACAAGCCTGATTGCAGGAGTTAACAGAAGGATCCAAACATCTAGGAGAGAATGCTGAAGATAAAAGAGCTACCTGCAGCAATATTAAGGGTACAAGGACCATTTACATGCACGTTTAGGATATCAAGACAGCTTGGAAAACATCTCCACTGGAATGTCAAGGCAGGGGATATGAGAGAGTTTGGGCCTCTGCATTTGAAATTGGCTGAGGCGGTTGCCCTTCTGGTGATTGGTCTGATGAGTTTGGCTTGTCTCTGAAGACTACGCTGTTTGAACATGATCTGCTACTTGAAAAGCATGAGAGATTTCTCTATTAATATATTCTGTTCTGTTCATTGGTTCACTGTGCACCTGCTCAGATTTTACACAGAGGGCATCGATGAATGAGCACAGAAGCTGCAGCTTGTCACACAGTGCCTGCTCTCAGGCAGCTGACTTGGTGTCTTCTCCAGAAGTACAAATGCTATTATCATAGTCTCCAGTCAGAGATAAGAGATCTTAATGCAGGCGAAGTGGGGCGGGGGCGGGATGAAAAAGAAAACAAGTGCTGATCTTTATTTGTTAATTCTAGCTCAGCATTCATCCTGAGGTACATCAGCTATGGAATACAGTACCAACGGCATTGATATGGCCAAAATCTCATAATTAGTTTGCTTGTTGGACGAAACTTGTGTGTTTGTAATGCTCACCTTTGTAGGGAGCTTGTATCAGTCTCTTACAAATTTGTTACTAATTTTGGAATAGATTGTGAGCTATAGAGCATGTGCACTCTGCATCCAGACTACAGTATTTCTGTGCATGTAGTGAGCTGGTTAGTTTAACCAATCAACCAGCCAACCAGCCAACCAACGAACCGCCTTTTCTTTCAGAAGGAAATGTGATGATGTCATTTTTAATCCTTGAAAGAAAGGTTGGCATTTGAACTAGTGCTGTGCCAAAAATTTCTCCCACATTTTTTTTTACCATTCTTATTCAATTTGATAGAAGAGAAATTGCTTTTGAAAAGAAATTCAATGGTGAAGAAATTTCAGAGAAATTCCTATGGGTTGGGTTTGGGTTTCTTGGGCTTAGCTTACTTAGGAGGTGGCTGAGGAGTGAGCACAAGTCTCCTGTTTGTTATTGTATAATAATTCATCTGGCCTCTTGTAGCCTCCTCAGCTTCCTAAACTTCAATTAAAGCCCAGTTTAAGGCACCATGAGGTAATTCCTCCCATGGGGCTTTTTCAGATCAGGACATGCAGGCAGCCTGGGAGGCTACTTGTGATTCGGTAAGCTCAAAAACGCCACAAAAATAAATTATAAAACATCCTGAATAAGGCAGAACAATGGAAGCTTCTTTCATAGGAGGGGGGGGGACTTTAAGTGGAAGACAGATTTTGGCAGACCACTAACTCCCCCTCATCCCTGAAGCTGGACACAACTCTGTCCCCACCTGCATCACGGTGGATGTAAACTGGGGTCCGGTCTGCCAAGATAGTTGATGCTGTTGCAGCACGAAGACCCACAAAACTCTTACCAAAAAAGAAACTGTGCTATAAGCCCTGCCAATAGGGTGCCCCTACCTGGGAGAAACTGTGCAGAATTTCTCCTCCTCCTGGAGAAATTTGGTGAAATCGTCTCCCCAGTTTCTCTGCCTACAAGTAAGATGGAGGCAATTTGCGCACAGCTTTAATTTGAACTCTTTTCACAAAACAATCATGTTCAAAGAAACACCCACGTAGGTTGTATACACCTCCATATACTGATCCATACCCCTTTCCTCTTTATACTAATTGGCAACAGAGAATAAACACTACATAGAAGGCCACATGGAAACAACCAACCGGGAAGGGTACAGAACATGGCACATGACATTATGATGCATGACACGATTCCAAACTACAGCTCCCATTCATCTGCACAGACTGAGATTATGAATTACAGGAGAACTCCCATCTGAGATTACACAGATGAATTGTTACTTTGTGAGGAAATAATGAATATATTTGGGGTAAGTTCACCCATCACTACCAGTAATATGACCAAGTGGTACAGTGATAGATACATGGACTGAACTTAGTCATACAGAGGAAAACTGAGGGATAAAAAGATGTTCTGATCATGGTGACCTAGAAGCCCAAATGTATGCATGGGCACACTTTAAGCTTACTTCTTCCTTCCTCATACCAGTTGCCAATTCATAAGCCCTACCTCTGATGCCGTTCCAGTATCAAGTCCCACCTGATGTCCTGATACGCAGAATCAGAAACTGTTTATTCCACTGCATGGATGCAATGCCGTAAGATGTGTATGATCTGCTTATTTGGTGTTGCATAATATGAAATTCCCTGGGTAGGGATGTGGTTAAGCTTCTTGCCTTTGAAAGGAATGTGTTTAGTCTCTCGCCTTTGGAAGCTGAGTTGGTTCTTTAGGAAATACCCAGAAAATGTGTAGTATATGTAGACCAGTGAACATAATGATCTGGATGCTAGACTTCCTCATTATGGCTGAGGAAGTGACCATTTCTCTAGGTTTTTGTTTCACTAAGGGTGCAATCCCATGCATGTTTAGACAGAAAAAAAGTCCTGCAACTCCCAGCATAGCCTAGCCAGCCACACTGTGTGGGGACATGCTGGGAGTTATAAAACATTTTTCTGTCTAAGCATGCATAGGATCATGCCCTAACAGTGAAAGCCTATGCATGCATGCTGGGAGTTATAAAACATTTTTCTGTCTAAGCATGCATAGGATCATGCCCTAACAGTGAAAGCCTATGCATGCAGTGGTGTAGTGGAGAAAGGGCTCTCAGGGACACAGCCCTGGCACTTTTTCATGAGCAGGGACTCTGATGTCATCTGCCACCCCCCTCAGAATTCCCTGTTGTCTCTGAGCTTAGCTGTGATCCTCATTGTAGCTGTGGGGGGAATGAATTCTCCAGGCAACACTATATTGTTCCATGCTGGAATGCAAAGTATTTGGGATGCCTCGGTCTGGAATGGGCAATTAAGACCTATTTGCATTACCATAGATGTGCTCCTGGTGGAGATGAAAACTCCTAGCGCTTGTTTGTTGATATGGATCGACACAGCTGCCTGTCATTTTTGGATTGCCCTTGGAAACTGTCACAATGAGCTCCTGCATTTCCAAATTTACCACTACCACTATGCATGTCTACTCATGAGTAAGCCCCATTGCATTCAATGGGACTTACTAATAGGTAAGTGAGTATTACTAATAGTTAAGTAAACATTGCATTTTTAACAAATGAAGATGCTTCTTTAGTGGGCACTGAAGGAGAGGGGATGATTGCTTGAATTACCATTGATAGCATAAGATGGCTGGCGGCTACTAGCTATGACAACATTCTTAGATGGGTGGTGGCTAGTAGCTATGAGAACATGCTTAAGTGATGACTAGCGAGAATCTGTTTGGCTCTTTGAATTTAGGCATTGGAGAATACAGAACTCGCTTTTGCACCTATGTAAGTTGTGGGGTTGCGTATGTGTGTGTGAGTCAGAGAGGGAGAGAGAGAGAATAGATGGTATACCATTTGCTCTTGGGGGAATGGATGCTGGTGTAAAAGTTAGCACAACCAGATCACTTGCCTGTTTCATCATGCTCAACCTTTTTATTTATATAGTAACAGATACTACAAAAACTCCTGACCCCTCCTCTCCAGAAAATTCTTCCTGAAAAAACTCTGCCCCAGAAAGATCCAGCCACTAGGGGAACTGTAGAGCACAAAACAATATACAAAAATACATGCCATGGTTTATTAAACTGAGCAGAAGGGCAGTCCTGTTACAGAACCCAGCCTAGATTGTGGCACCTAGAGATGGGGGAGGATTTCATTTCATTTCATTTCTAATAAGCCTTCCCTCCCCCCCCCCCCAAATTCACAAATTGATCTATATTCAAGATGGAAAGAACCTGAGATTTAAAACAACAGCAACAACAATAACTGAATGTGGGAAACCCTGAAACTGACAGATTCATCCATCAAGGCCCAGGGCTTTGAGTACTTACTCTGTAAAAGTCTGGGTTTGAACACCTGTGTTTTCAGCCATGTTAGTGCTGGTTGAGGGTTGCCAACTCTTTATTTTGACAGGATCCTCATCTTCAGGAGCTCTTTGGCATGCAGGTACAACATGCCCCCCTTCATGCTATGAATAGCTGTACCAGTTGAATTTTGCCAGTGCAGATGTATGGGAATTTCATTTCAGTTCCATTTTGATCAGAATTTACCCACATTTGCAAATGTCTTCATATTTGCGACAGAAAGAACTTGACCTTTAAAAAAATGTATATGTGGAAGAAAGTGAACTTGACTCCATTTGAATTTCTCCATCTCAAATGGCTCCCTGCACATTTAAGTGGCCGTTTCAGAAGACTCACTTCCTTTCTCAAACTTTTAGGTTTTCGCATTCGCAGCATCTGGTTTGCTCTTCTTCTTTCCTTCCAGCTCAGAGCATTGGCTTTGCTTTTGGAGCCAGCCAGCCAGGTGCTTATCTAACCATCCAACAAGCCAAGGGAAGCAGATCACATTTGTCTCGCAGTGGGAATCTGTCTTTGGCCAAGTCTTAAAGGGCCAGTGCGCACACACTGTCCATGTCCTGGCCTGGATACATTCTGTGATCAGGTGTTAACTGTTCAGTGACCTCTGCAAAGCCAGAACCAGTTCATTTTAAGTTAACCACCTAGTGTATGGAACTTCACTTCATCTTAGGAATCATTGGTTTGAAAAAAAGAACAGAATATGAGATATTACCTCCATCCTTAGAGCCTTGCTTTGCCTCTCATTAGCATCCCCTCAGGAATTGTCTGACTACCTCTGTATTGGTGAGGGCTCCCCCACCCCACTTTAATCCATTCCTTATTTATCCTTGGGGGGGGCAGCATTTGCAGGGCCAGTTTCTCTGAGAGGAACAAAGTAGTTCTGGAGTCTTGTGGCAGTTTTGTAATATCTGTCTATTTACCGATATTGCGAGTTGCTTATAATGAAGGAATGAGATCATGCTAGTCTATAAATGATCTCCCCTGTGTTTTTAGAGCCCAATAGAACAGCTGCACAACTTGCGACCCAACAGGCCAAAGGCAGCCTGCCAGCCATGGACTGTCACTTGCCAAGTGCTTGCGACGACAACCGTGTTTGTGATGCCTCAGGCAAAATCAGGAGACTTGTCAAGTCCTGTTGTGGGCTACATTCATGGCTAGTGAGCTTTGTTTGGACTGGTGGGTCACTTGCACATTGCGCAGGCCTGAATTTTCTTTAAGAAATCATTAAAAATTCATCCCACCCTTTCTTGAAAGTGCGTGGGGTGGAGGGAATGTATGTGATTTCTCTGCCTACATTATCCACACAACCACCCTGTGAGGTAGGTTAGCTTGAGTGATAATGACTGAGCCAAGGTCACACAGCAAATATCATGGCTGAAGAGGAATTTGAGCACACTTTAGATCTAATATTCTATCTGTTGCACCAAGAATAAGTTCAGCTGATTTCACAGCTTATTTCTTCCTGTTCTTTTCTTCCCCTCTCCAATTTTAATTACAAAACCCCAAGTTGTCTCCTCCAAAAAGAAGAATTTCACATTTCTCCCCCCCCCACCCCCGGGCCAGTCCAAGACATTTTGCTGCCTGAAGTGAAGGACAAGATGGCGCCTCCACCCATTCGGCATACAAAAGCCAGCTAGGCTGCCAGTTAAACCTCACTTTGGCATTGGTGACAGGAAAGCACCCTCCGCTGCACCTGCCCGCATTAGGTGGATGCAAAGGGGAAGGGCGCAGGCCACATGGCACACAGCGCACTGCCTTCCAACCAGTGGAGGCTGGTGGATCCAATGTCAGTGGGGCAATGCATTTGCTCTGGGTTTCAGTCAGAACTCTAAAGGAGCCATCCAAAGTGCTGAGCCCCCCCCCCCCCAAATTGGTTCAGCATCCTGGATTGCTCCTTTAGAGTTCTGGCTGGTACTCACCGAAACCCAAAGTGGATTCACCATCCCATGACATTGGAGCTATCACCCTCCACTGCCTCCAATTCTTCACACCACTCCCTGCTCCTCCGCACCTGCCGTCTTAGGGGAGGATCCCCCCTTCTCGTAAGTGCAGGGGAGCAGTTCCAGATTGAGACCTGAATGTGGATGGTAGGGATCACTTTTTGGCAATTAAAATTACAGGTGCCCCCCCCAATCCAGATTGGGACCAGAGCTGGGGCAAAGTCCTCTGATCCCCTATATTATGGTCCCAATCTGGTCTCAATCTCCTATATTATGGTTCCGATCTGCATCTGGCTTCTTGTGCTTACTTTAGAGCAAGCAAGTAAGAAAGCTGTGGCTGCATCTTCAAAGGAAGAAAGATGGTCCTGATCTGCATCTGGTCCCAATTTGCTGTATTATGGTCCTGATCTGCATCTGGCTTCTTGTGCTTACTTTAGAGCAAGCAAGTAAGAAAGCTGTGGCTGCATCTTCAAAGGAAGAAAGATGGTCCTGATCTGCATCTGGTCCCAATTTGCTGTATTATGGTCCTGATCTGTATCTGGCTTCTTGTGCTTACTTTAGAGCAAGCAAGTAAGAAAGCTGTGGCTGCATCTTCAAAGTAACATGTAGTTTGGGTCTCAGGTGGCTGCCTCACTCTGTCTTGTGCGCGCGCGCATGCTCTCTCTCTTTCTCTCTCTCTCTCTCTCTCTCTCTCTCTCACACACACACACACCATTTTCACCACTGACTTCCTCATAACTACCCAAGCTACATACATATCATTAAAGGCATGCTTTAAAACCAAGGGATTAGACATGGCAGTAGGTGGCTTTTAATATTTTTAATACTGAAATTTTCACTTCGGCAGGAGGGCAGCTGAGGCTTCTTCCTGGTAGGTTTCACACACTGCGTTATAAATGAGAAACAGTACATGCTCACTTCAGCAATAAATGGCTTTTTGAGAATAAAGAATGAAATGGAGGGTGGGGGAAATAACACTTTATAGCCAATTCTATAGTTTTCTTTCACCCCCACCCTTTGAGTTTTCATGGTTTCTCGAAATTAAATAAAATTGAAGAACAGACATAAAAGGAGACTTGTGTAGCAACGGATCAATGCTCAGTCTAGACTGTACAGTGGTACCTACATGATGATATTATCCTGCTTGTGGGTTCCCAGTTGACAGCTGGTTGGCCACTGTGTGAACAGAATGCTGGACTAGATGGACCCTTGGTCTGATCCAGCAGGGCTCTTCCTATGCTCTTATGTTATTTATACTAGCTTATTTCTTTAAACCAAAACTTGTGGCCCTCCAGTTATGGTTGCTATGGCTATACCTGACCATTGGTCAAGTTGGCTGAGAGTGATGGGAGTGTAGTTCAACAGCTGGAGGATCACAGGTTCCACAGCCCTGCTATAACCCACTGTAACTAAAATTCATTGGGTTGGATCCAAATGGACTATCTACATGTGGAAGACAGTACAACAGAGCATTGTGCAGAAAAAGTGAAAATGATTTCCAAAGATCTCTGGGGCTCTAGTCCACAAAAGCTTCTGCCATAATAAATGTGCTAGTCTTTTAGGTGCTACTAGACTCTTCATTACAAAATCCTAAGATGATGGTCTCCTTGAGAAACAGCTTGCACACAAGGAATACTATAGAACCTAGTTCTACATCAACTGTTGTGCAAATGTAGGCAGGAGAGCCTAAGCAGCTATTTTCCTCCTGCTAGATCAGGGATGGGTGGGCACCCCCCTCATCTGCATTCTCCAGGCACCCACCCAGCCCTGGCCCCTAGTCTCATGCTCCTGGACTGCATTTGAGCCCCACACTTGTTTGCTGAGCCACCCGCACCCTTCTGGGCCCTGTCTTCCTACACTGTGATGGCCATCTTGTGAAACAACACGGCGATTGCCAAACTGCACACGTAGACTAATACTCAAAATGCCACTGCAAATTGCCTACATACGCAAGATTACAGGTGTAAATGGGCTATTTATGCCTGTAGTCTTGCGTAGATGGGTGATTCATGGAGCCATTTTGTGTCTAAGTCTTTGTGTGCATTTTGGCAACTGCCATGTTTTTGGGTTTTTTTTGCAACATGGCAAGCAGCGCAGGAAGATGTGGCCCAGGTCAGTGCAGGTGGCTTAGTGAACAGAGGGGTGTGTGTCAAGCGAGGGCAGGGGCTCAGTGAGAGCAGTTCAGGGGGCATGGGTGCGGGCAGTACTGCACCATCCTATGCTAGATGTCTTTGGGATTCAACCCAGCGTGTGCAACAGCTTCCAGAAACACATTTGAAGGCTTCATATGTATAACAGAAAACCAAGCATCAGTGAAAACGTGGGTGAGATTAAGGCTTTTGATATATATATGTGTGTGTGTGTGTGTGTGTATATATATATATATATATATATAGAGAGAGAGAGAGAGAGAGAGAGAGAGATGGAAAAGTTAAAGTGGATGAAAGATGTTGGGTGCAATCCAAAGAATGTTAAGTAGATCTCAGCATGCGTATGGGCTTCAGTCTTATGATTTCAAGTTTTTGAGAGGATATTCTTGGATGATAGTTGACAGACACTGTGGAATACAGAAAGATTGCCTCATATAAGGTCAGGCTATGTGTCCCTCAGGATAAGTATTGTTCACTTTGACTAGTAGCAGCTCTTCAGGGTCTTTTTTGTCAATTGATCCTAGGGATGGACGTAACTCCCTATTTTACTTTCTCCCACATGCATGTTCTGCTTGTGAAACAGTTTCTGCATGGGGAGTACTATAGAACCCATGCATTGTAGCACTGCCTCAGTGCTTTTAATCTCAAATTTTCTCCATCCTGTTCATAAAGATTTTTTTGCGAATTTTGCTAAGTTCTCATCAAACAACAAATTGGATGAAAAATTCTCACTCATTTGCACCAGCCAAATCCAGTAGTTACAGCTATTCCCAACATGGAGAGGATCATGTCTTACCATGTTTACCATGTAGCTGTTAAAGATGAGGAGCCTGTCAGAAAAAAAGAGGTGGCAACCCTTATTCAGCACCACAAACATGGCTGATTACATGGAATCAAACCCAGACTTTTAAGGGCTTGGGTCCAGATGTATGGATTTATTAGTTTTGCTTCCCCCCATATTCAGTTTTTTAAAATATTGAGTTGTTTCCATTCAACATTTTAAATGGCTTTTTAAAATGTTTAATATCGAGTTATTTGACACTTTTATTGTTATAGGTTGTTGTTTGGTTTTATGACTACAAACTGCCCTGAGAGCATGGGCCAGTTGGGCTGCATATGAATCAAATAAATAAATAGATACATAAATCCCGTTTATGGAAAAAAAAATGTGAAATTTGGTAAGTTATAAAAAAAGATATTTAAAACATGGACCAAGTGAAAATCTTGCTCATCCCTACCTGCTACCTGTTCCAGAGGGGCACAGACATAATCTGGGAGCATCTGCATGTGAACCATGAGCTCGAGCTCTCAGCTGCAGTCCCTTCACTGTGCAAAGATCGAAGGAGCTGCTTGGCTTCCGATAATGGACAGAACCTCGCACTGGGCTTCTACTTATCTGGCAGCGGCGGCAGCAGCAGCAGCTGTGTTCTAGCACTGGGAGATCTGTCCTTTGGCAAGGTGACAAATGCTTTTGAAACTGCAGCAGTCACAGGCTTGATTACACTGGACAGTGATGGCAAAGAAAAGGGGAGGAGGGAGGCTTATGGACGGGAATGTATAATTCTGGGATGCACCATGCAATTTATGCCTATTGTTTCATAGGATATGTGTGTGTACACACACACACACACACTTCTGGACTGATGAATCAGCTTAGTATTTACTTTTCATATCTCAAGTTTTTGTTTTAAGAACAGGGATGGCCAGTTAGAAGCCCGAAGCCTCCCTCAGTTCAGCCAACCCATTTATTTATTTATGACATTTCTATACTGCCCATTAACTGAAGGTCTCTGGGCTGTTCACAAATGCTGAAACCACAAAGCCAGAGGTTCCCAGGGGGACCACACCCCCACAGGGATCCACTGACAAGAGTCCTCTGGACTCCTTCCTCCTCCTCCTCCTCCTCACCATGACAACCTGCTTGTTCATCTGCCTCACACTCTTGCCCAGACAACAGTGAGAAGGAGGAGCAGCAGATGCCACAAGCAACTTGCTCACTGGCTCTCTGCCTGTCAAGCAAGTGAGAGCAATGATGAGAAAGATCGTGAGGAGCAATAGCAGCTGATGACAATGCTGGTGAGAAGGCGGAGAAGGTGGTCACTGAGGGAGGAGGGGGCCCCTTTAAGAGGTCTTACGCAAAGGCCCTCTGAAACCTTGGAGTTGGCACTACCAGTTCCAGTTGGCCCTGAGTAGCAAGAAGGCTAACGCTCAGCCCAGGCCATGCTGCTGCTTTCCAAGGCCTTGCTGTCCAGGCCCACAGCTGCATGCAGAGTACCACCTCAAAGCCAGCCAGAAGCACCTCTGCACTTTTTGGAGAAATGTTGTCACAGAGGCCTCTGTGACGTCATGAAAGCAGCAGCACAGCCTTTCCTATTTATGATTTGGTACATTTCTATCCTGCCTTTCTTCCATCAGGGGACTTAAGGTGGCATAAATGAGGCTTCTAGGTGGTCTCCCATCCGAGCATAGGCCAGACCCAGATCTGCTTAGCTGTGCCCTCATGGATCCCTATGCATTGTCACCTCCACGATCAGCTGGGACACAGGAAACAGCTTTATGCCAGGCCAGGCCAGGCCAGGCTATTTTGTTCACCTAGCCAAGTATGTCTACTCTGATTGATAACGGAACTCAGGGTCTCAATAGCCTATATTGTTTGAAGTGTAGCCCAAATATTCTTTTTTAATTATGCATACACAGTGACACCACCAGCAGCTGTCTAGTCACTGTATTCATGATGAAAATAATGCTTTTCTGTGCCACAGCCCCAGTAAACTCTTTACTCTTTTACAATAAAGAAAAACTGTAAGCTCTTTCTCTCTTTTACAGTGAAGAAAATTCCTGGAAGGGGAATAGGGTAGGATCCAACAATTTTGGCCAACACCAATGGTTTCTAGTGTGCGCGGCCAACCCCATCAGTGGAATTTGAAGGATAATTTGTTCCGATCCATGCATTAATCCCAGAGATACAGATCAGATCTGTTCATATCAGAATTTACAAATATCGAATTCCTCAAGCATCAGTAAAGGAGCCCAAACTCAGAGGAGGAAACCATAACGCTTGAAGTGGTCACAGCTGTGGCTAGCACAACTGTTTTGCTTAGGGCCACACTTTGTAGCTAAGCCTCATATTTTCCTCTTTTTCTGTGAAGGATTAATACATTTATTAGATTATATGACACACTCTTTAAAATATCATTCTCAATAATGCAGGGGAATTAATGTGAGGGGTGTGTGTGTGTGTGCGCAGGCCGGGGGGAGAGAGAGATGTTGTAATTTTGGTTTGGGGTAAAAGGGATTCAGATCAGCCTAACCCCAGCTGATCCCCTTGATTTTCTATTGCTTTCTTAATTAATTCAAACAAATGAGTAATTAACTTGCATCCATGGCAATCCTTTAGGGGACCATTACTTTAACAAAATCCAACCATTTTCAATTAACTTGAATATATGTTTTGTGATGAGAGATCCTTTTTATGGGGTTAGAAGGAAACTGATAGCATGTATTAGTTGAAGGCTTAAAGCCTATGGGCAAATCCTGTGTGATGTCTGACTTTGTATTTATTTTTAGCTGTACAGAAAATTATATTCTGCACTTTTAGTGCCTGGGTACCATTCAGAGCAGCTCATAACAATGTAAAAGGAAAGGTTCCTCCTGTGCAAGCACCGAGTCATTGCTGACTCCTAGAGGGACACCGCTTTCGCTGGCGTTTTCATGGCAGACTATAGCGGGGTGGTTTGCCATTGCCTTCCCCAGTCGTGACCACCTTTCCCCCAGCTCCCAAGCACATTGCTTCTCACAAAAGTACAGCCTGTCCTGCCACATCTACCATCTCTTCCTTCTCCACCCATGTTAGAAAGCATAAACTGTGAACTTCAAGTGTTGGCACTTTATTACAAAGCACATCCATCCACTGAGGTACAGGTTGGCACATTTTTTTCTTTGAGCTACATATAACCTCGGAGTTCAAGGCTCTTTTTCTTAAGCATTGGCAGACATCAGAGCTGATTTACTGCAAGGCAGCGCATGCAGATTAAACCTGAAGGATAGGATCTCAAAGGCTGAACTGTTTGGCAATTTGATCTGGAGGCAAAATGTATGGCTAAAGATAAGGAGTAATTGGGGTACCCCCTCATGTAATTAAGATGGCCGTGCAGGTCCTCAGGTGCAGGGGGCAAATCCAGCCCACAGGGATCAGGCCCTCTGGGCAGTGGAGGCTGCTGCCTCCGATTTCAGTGGGGCTGTGAATCCATTCTGGGTTTCAGTCAGAACCGGCCAGAACTCTAAAGGAGCTATCTAAGCTGTTGAATCCTATCCGCCTACTCCCCTACGTCCCAGTCCGCCACCTAAGGTCCTCTGAGGGCTCTCTGCTGCAGCTACCTAATGTGAGACTGGCAGCCACACGCAAGAGGACCTTTGCTGCCCCTCAGTTGTGGAATGACCTGCCGGTTGAACTGTGCCTGCTGACCCCTGAGCAGCATTAAATATGCTGTTATTCTGGCAGGCCTTCCCTTTTTAGAACGCTTGTTCCTTGTGCTGACTCTTGCATGCTGCTTTTTTAGGTTGTGTTGATTTAAGCTATACTGTTTTACTGTTGGATTCTTTTGTGTGTGTGGTTAAATTGTTTTTAGCTCAAAGTTGTTTTTAGCTGTATGTCATTTGTATATATTGTCTGGATGCTTTTAGGGATGTATGGATTCCTGTAGGGAATCTGGGTGGGGAGGCGATCCGTTCCTCCCCCCCAAAATCCTTGTGGAGCGGCTCCGCTCTGTGCGGATTCAGTAGAGCCAAGGGCCACTTACCTGAATCAGCCAGAGCCCTTCACCTCCATGCTCGTCGCCTTTAAAAAAAAAAAATGGCGATCGGCAGAATGTGCCCATAGACTTATATGCAAAATAGAGCTGTGAATCTAAGCCTATGGACACATAGACTTATACGCAAGATTCACGGCTCTATTTTTCATATAGGTCTATGGGCACATCCTACCGATCACTATTTTTTTAAAAAATGGCAATCGGCACAGAGCTGAAGGGCTCCTGGTGCAACAAGCAGCTGCGCCCTCCCGCACGGAATCCTCCTGGAAAGGAGGTAAGTGGGGCCGATCCGCCATGGATTCCTGAGGCCAGATTCCAAAGAATCCAGCCTCATTTGAACCCATGGCGGATTTCTCTAACATGCCTATTGCTTTAATGTAAATGTTTTTTAAACTCTGTATATTGTATTTTAATGCTGTAACTTTTGTAAACTGCCCAGAGAGCTTCGGCTATGGGGCGGTATAGAAGTGTAAATAATAATAATGATGAAGATGATGATAATAATAATAATAATAATAATAATAAATAGATTATGGGATAGCTTGGATAGCTCCTTTAGCATTCTGGCTGGTTCTGACTAAAACCCAGAATGGATTCACAGCCCAACTGAAATTGGAGCCACCATCCTCCACTGCCTCTGGGGTTCCTCAGATTGCCCCCTTCCCTTAGTCCTATCCTCTTTCCCCAGCCACCAATTGTTTGGGGGCTTCCCGGCTTCTGTGCAGATTGCCCCGTCCCCAGTCTAGAAGGCTGAGTGACTCTCCTAAAGCTGAGTCACTGGCAGTAACAGCTTTAGACACAATAGGCTGGCATTTTAGGTGTTTTAGCCCTGCCCTCTTTTGCCTGGAGCCCTGCCCACCACTGGAATGCAGCCCCTGAGAGCTTATCCATAATGAAATTCAGCCCTTGGGCTGAAAGAGGTTCAGCATGACGGGATTATTTAGCTCCCAACACAACAATTCATTATCCCTGCATTGAGATAAGAATAGTCTTTAGAAAGTGTTGAAATATTCCAAAAGAGCATCTCTGCAGGGCTGGCCCAAGATATTTTTCTGAGTCAGGGCAGCAAATGCCCCACCCCCTCCAGGGCAAGTCCTACATATGGAAGGTGAGGGGACCACTCTGCTCCCTCCATGTCCATATATTGAGTGCAGGTGTCTACAAAGGATCACTGTCCTTGCTTGAGCAACCTGGCATGATCAGAGGTCCTGATCCTATGGAGTGACTCCATCTGTTCAGGACCTCTGATCATGCAAGGGTCAGGTTTGTGTGGAGCACTTACACCTGAGTAGCAGCTCATACATAGATACCTCTTTGTAGATACTGCACAGGCTGAATGTACGGATGTGGATGGTGGCGTGCATGATGTTGTGGCAGAGACTAGCAGTCGTGGTCATGCTCAGCATCTACACATAGGACTAATATCTGGTCTGGAGGTACACTTTTGAATAGGGCTCAAGTTTGGAAGCAATCCTATCTTGCCCGATGTAGGTGTAATTTGGGGATAGGATTGCTGTTACTCAGATTGCCATGTGTTTGAGGCTTATTTGTAGTTTAAAATAAATATATATAAATAAATATAAATAAAAACATTTATACTGTAAATCTTAGTCTTGAAAATCCTTGCCTTTCCTTGGTGCATGTTTTCTCAGTGTGGTTTTCCCCGTTAAAGAGAATCTGAGAACAGAATTCATGCCACAGCAACTCATTGTCCTATGAACGAGGGTAGGATGCTTGCAATCCTTTAAAAGTGGAGTGATGGGCAGGTATTTTGAATCTGTGATTACACTGTGATCTGAAAAATGAAGGTTTTCACCTGCCTGTAAAAATGGTTATTTTGAAGTGGGCTTGAGCAAGTCTACAGCTTTAGCTTCCTAGTAAGAACAACACCTGTGACTTTGCAGTCAGCGGAGATGAAATGGAGTCACTTGGGAGGAACATCTTTAAAGAAAAGGGTTACTTTAAGAGACAGAACTTTGCAGGTGTCTGGTTTTTAAAATTTCTTTCAAGCCGGAAACATACTGACCATGTTCAAAAAGAACATAAGAAGAGACCTGCTGGATCAGACCAAAGGTCCATCTAGTGCAATATCCTACACTGGCCAACCAGATGCCCACAAGCAAGGCATGAAGTCATTGTCTATGAATTTGTCTAAGCCCTAAAACCACCTCAGCTGGCAGCCCTTAACCAAAGCTCGTGTCAGTGAAATAAGAGCAAAGAAGGTGAGCACAGTCAGCTGCCTTATTTCATAGGTAGAAATAACATCCATGCTAGTAGCCAAAAAGCTTGCCTTTTGGAAGATGTTTGAAGGGGGCAGCGGGTACCTTTTGAGGTGTTCTGCTTTATTTGGAATCTGGAGAAGTACATAGAAGACTGAAGAGCCTTGTAATCCCAGGACTCCCCAATCTTTGGGGACTGGTGGTACACTTGGAAATTTGAAAGTGTGTTGTGGGTGCTCTCACAAAATGGCTGCTATGGGGAAGGGGTTTGCCCATTCACAAAATGGCTGCTATTTTGGGCATGGCCAGTCACAAGTCATTCATTTCCCAGGAGGCAAACCGGTGAAACTATAAGGAAAGTAACTTGGCCAAGAACCTAAGTATGAGGCAGAGGTGGGGACTGACCTCCACTCCCTCCCTTTGAACCCACAGGCAAAACATTCCCACTTACCACCAGGACACTCCTTATGCTTTTCCCTTTTTTTCTGGCTGGCTGGGCATGCTTCCAAACCTAGTGCTATGCTGCAGCCACCCACCATATTTAATTTCTAAGAATTTCTTTGGTCCCCAAAGGCATTCTTGGAAATAAAGATGGTGATGCAGAGGGGCACTTTCCTTTGCAGGCTCCAAGTTAAAAACCTTACTTCCAATTAAAAAAAATCTTATAAAAATAAAATAACAATCAAGCACCACACTGGAGACCCCAGCTGCCTGTAGCTCTTCTGCCAGACGAACTGTCCTGGACTGTCCAGCCACTCTACTGAGTAAGAGCAAGTACTGATTCAGACATTACTGCACTGGCATTTTGGATTCTTTTTGGATTCCAAGCTTCTGAAGTAACAGGCAGAGGAAGGGAGGAACGTGATGGACAGAGCAAATGATGGGGCTCTGTTCCATAAATGTATTCGGGATTCAAAGCATCATTCACCTTGCCAAAGTGGTTCCATATGTTACTGGTCATCCAGATGTTACTGATCATCGTCCCTCATGCTGGGTTGTGGCAGTACCAGTATCACTCCTCACGTCTTCAGTGTTTCCTAACAGAAGAAGACACCGGAATGTCCTCACTCTGATTTGACTTCATGACATCACTGCATGGCGTTGTCATGAAGCCATCAGAGTGAGGGCAGCAGCAGGAAGCAATACTTCTTGCCAAATTTGTCATTTCCAAGACTTTCAATATGAAGAATTTTTAAATTTAAGTATATGTGCTTGTTTGAAAACTGTTCCTTGGATTATTCAATGTTCTTTTGTATAGCACAGCCTTCCCTGACTTGGAACCCTCCAGATGTTTTGGACTACAACTCCCACCACCCCAGCCAGCATAGCCAATGGTCAGGGGCAATGGAGGGACTGTTGTTGGGGAAGGCCAGTAAACCTTTTACAATGGGAATAAAAACTGTGCAAAAGCTGGGAAACTACAAAACAAAATAGGTAGTCAGGAAGAAGGGGTGGAGCCAAAGGAAGCAGGTGTGGCCATTTGGGGACCCCCAGAGGGCTGCATTGGGATGCCAGGCAGGCTATATTTAGCCCACAGGCCTGAGGTTCAACACCCTGGCTGACTTTATTATTGGCTGGCTTTCTAGGTTTTTGCTCTTTGTAGTTATTATTGTGTTACTTAATTTATCATTTTAGTGATGTGGATTATTGTCATTTTAATTCTGATTTTATTAGCAGCTTTGAGCACCTCTAATTTTGGGATATTGAAAATGAATAAAAATTAAAATAAATGAATACACACTGGTGGTGTTGAAGAATATGGCTGTTGATATATTAATTATATTTGTTGTTTCCAGAATTTTAAAGATTGTATCTCTGACAAAGAGTATATCTTAAAACACATTGGGAATAAAGGATGCCATTATTAATTTTACACAGCTGTTCATTGTTGTTTATTCTTTGAAATGATTATACGTGTAATATAATTATGTGCCTCCTTTTCACTTTTATCACCAAGAGTTGGGTCAATTCATACACCGTTACAGCTTCGTGTTACAGTAGTATTGGCTACTTCTCATGAAACTCCTGTAACATATGGATGAAAGAACCATATAAGCAAGGAGAAAGAGTGTGGCTGTTTCCCACACCATCCCTGATACATGAATGCAAAGGAGGAACCCTACCTTTTGCTTCACCCATGTGGCCCCTTCCTTCCGTTTTTACTGGAGAAGCTTGGGAAGAAACCATAGTGAAGGGACTCCAATCCAAGTGAAGTAATGTCTAAGTCAGCACTTACTCAACAGGGTGGGTGGAGATCCATGACCTTCATCTGGCAGGAAGGATAAAGAGTTTGGCTGAATCCCCCAAAAGGTCATAATGGGAAAATCCACCAAGTTTATGACTTGGCATAGTGCACTGTTAGATGCCTCATGCAAGTCTATAAGATATTGTGGAGAGCGATTTGTAATGAAAACATGACCAGTTTTAATCCAAAATCAATGCATCCTGGTCTACCATTGTTTAGCAAGTCTTACTTGCATGTACAGGGGTGAGGAACCTTTTCCCTAAGAAGGTCGTTGACACATGGGAAAGGTTCACCAGGGGCTAAAGCAGATGGTGGAGAGAGCCAGATCTGATGGTGGGCTAAACCAGAGGTAAAAGTGGTGGAATTTTGAAGCATCACAGGACTGCATAGTGCCCCCTCGCTCCCTCCCTCTGTCAGCCACTCCAGCGCTCCCTCTCTTTGTATTTCTCTGTGCTACTCCA
Source organism: Heloderma suspectum (assembly GCF_057233095.1). Classification (NCBI taxonomy): domain Eukaryota; kingdom Metazoa; phylum Chordata; class Lepidosauria; order Squamata; family Helodermatidae; genus Heloderma; species Heloderma suspectum. Next base: position 28,392,999 of record NC_139460.1, on the reverse strand, counting down.
CAGAAAACTAGGCCAATTTAGGGTGTTTCTGACAATGCCCCAGATAAGCTAATATAGCATTGCTCAAGGGTGTTATGGGAAATTTAAATGGTATCCCCATCCCCACTGGGAAGCACCATTTAAATTTGCCTGCAATGCCTTGGAGCAACACTACACTGGGAACACAATGGTTGTTTGCAGATTCTACAGCCCTAGGGCAGGAGGCATAGGCCAGGCATCAGTTGCCAGAGGATGTGCGGTGCTGCAACTGGGCTTGCTTAGTGGAGTTCAGATTGTGTCAGAACATCGCAACCGTTTGCATTTCCCCACCCTGACATCCACAGTATTGGCAGAGCGGTGCTGGTGGAAAATCATAGCATTGCAACATAAAGGAAGTTCTATTAGCTGATACAGATTGAGGTGAGCTAGAACTAGAGGGTCAAACTAGATCTTTGGCAGCAGCCATGTATTTGCTGTCACATCTAGTTTGGTCCATTATCTTCTTGCTAAGTGGAAAGGAGGACTTTACCTCCCATCTGCTGTAAATGTCTAGTAAATGGTGTGGTGGGTCACGTGCTAAAATGGCTGTCTGTACCTACTCGTCCTTGGCCATGAACGACACAAAACCGAAATATTCATCAGTTTGGAAACCCGGCTCATTTGGAAATGTTGGCTGACTATTCTGCAGCATTATGTGTTATTTCAGAAGATATATTTATGTTAACCTCACTTCTAGCTTTTTACTCCTACAAGCTGCATTCAATTTACCTTGTACATAAGCTGAGTGTGAGATATATTTCAGAGAAACCCTCCCTGTTCATTTCCTTTTGAGGAGAGAGTGGTAGTTTTTTTTGTGGGGTTTTTTCCTGCTACAACTCTGATGGATGAATACATTTGTGTACAGATTGAGAACATGTACGCTCTATGTGAGAGGAATAAAGAAATGCTCAGTTCTTGGGCTTGTGTTTCCTTCTGAACTGTCTGCTTTTTGTGGCGGGATCAATGTCGTTAAGCATTTTGCATCCAGCAGATCAGACGGTCTCCAGGAGAGTTGGCTTTTACTTCCAAGTTATGGGCAGCGAAGGAAAGGAAAAAAAAGAAAAAGAACAGCAATGTGAAATTCTGTTTGAATGGTTGTCTGAAATATTTTCCACTCTACTAGGAAGAGAGGCAGAATGATGGGGAACTGAAACATTGCTAAGCGAATCAATTGTTAACACAAGCATTGTACGAATGGGGTGTGGGGGAGGAAAGCGCTTGCTGACAACAGACCCTCCCTGCAACACAACCCAGGAACCTAAAGTGCAGCGTGTCTCATATTTAATGGATGAACGGAGGCATATTAGAAATGCACACAAACATTTCTGGAAACAAGAAGATGGATAGCATCAGGAGGCTCCATCACATTCTTCTGTGTCTGATGCTGCTAAAGGTATCACACCCGACAAACACGGAGAGTTGCTTCATGCACCTAAGAGTAACTGGACTACTCTGGACTACTCTGCCCTACAAAGCCTGTGAGGAAGGCCTCAATGGGAGGAAGCTGAACTTTATTACTTATTTACTTGCCTGCCTTTCTACCAAAAAATGGCACTCAAGAAAGCTTACAAAAACAATGTAATAGATTAAAACAATAAAACACATTAAAATACATAAAAAACATAACAATTACAGAATAAAAAACAGCACCCAACCCACAGTTCCACTTACAGGCTAAAGGCATTCTTGAATATAGTGGTCTTTACCTGCTATCGGAAGGCTAGCAGAGAGGAGCGAACCTAGTGTCCCTTGGGAGTGTAGTAAAAATGTAACCTAAAAGCCATTGTATGTGTCTTAAGCAGCACATAGTACTGTAAGAGCTGCGCATGCCTGGAATGAGCAGACAGTAACCCTAAGATAAGGTTGCTAAGCAAACCGCTGGCAACCAATCAAAAGTAACACGCTGGCTGAGGAATGCAAGCTAAGTGATAAAACTGTAGCGCGGAGGTTGCCCAGGGTCGACTCTGCTTTGAGCGTGAGCTCCTTTGTCGAACTGTTTGCAAACAATAAAATCGAGTTGGACCCAGCCTGAAGTTGACTCTCCTCTTTGGGGCAAATTGGACTAGCCTCCAGGGGGCGAAACTAGCATTTTGTGCAACAAACTGGCGAGCTGGCAGGAGTCCCTTGGACCACCCTGGGGTCAAACGACAGAACCGGCGAAGGTGCCTGTGGGGCGCGCCGGACCGCCTTTGAGGTCTGCCACGGCACCAGAGAACGGGGGTCGGGACACCCAGGAGGTTAAAGGCGTGGACTCCATTGATTGAGTCAACCAGGCTGAATGGGTCTGAAGAGACGGCACTAGGGTGTTGGGCAGAGTAAGTACTTGATTTCCCTTCTGTCTTTCTGTTTGAGTTGCCTTCGGAGCGTCTGAGGTTTGTCAGACTCTGTGTAAACGTCTGAGGTTTGTCAGACTCCGTGTAAGTGTCGGAGGTTTGTCAGGCTCCGTGTATGGTTTCAAATAGAGGTAGGCACAATGGGGGCGGGTAGCTCCCGTTTAGAAAGCTCTGCCACTCCCTTGGGATGCATGCTAAAGAACTTTAGCAAAGTCAAGCGTCTGAGGTTTGTCAGACTCCGTGTACTAAGATGTCGAAAGGCAAGCTGGTTACACTGTCAATTGGACTGGCCAGCATTTGGAATTAGTTGGCCAGACATAGGATCCTTTGGTGTAAATCTTGTAAATGCTGTATATAAAAATGTGGTGAATAATGGGCAATGGGATCAATTCGCCTATATTGATGGGTGGTTGAATTGGTGCGGAAAGAATCCCCCTTAGTTACAGAAGTGTAAATGTGTAAATGTGTTACTGGCAAACACATTTGACCACAGGGGCAAGAGACCCCGGGTGGTGTCTGAATCAAGTAGTAAGAGATAAATTTGCCTCAGGGAAGGTGAGGTTATCAGCATTTGGATGAGTGCCAACCAAAATCCACTGAAGGTGAGAAAAGGTTGAATATAAAGTTCAATATTGTAAAGTCATGATGGTATGCTCCGAGGTGAAGCCCAAAGCCCCTGTTCCCCCCGATTCAAGCCCCACGGAAGGAGCTTGAAGACTGGGAGACCCTGCCCAAGGTGCCCTGAGCTCCCCCCGGTCTGATTCGGCCTGTTAGGTTGGGAGGAGAGGTTGTTGGGGGGAGGGAGGGGGCCCTCCAGAGACAGTTTGTCTGCCACCGTATCCAAGTTTGTTAGAAGAAACAAAAGCAGTTGAAAAAGTTGCAACTTCTGAAGAAAGAGATTTGTTTGACGACTTAAAGACTGTGGCAAAATCAAGAAACAAAGACAGAGCAAGTTCTTAAAATATCAGGGTCTGTGTAAGCTTATCTCTGTCAGCCTGCTCAGAGCAGAGCCAAGGGGGACTTGCCTAACCCCCCTTCGCCGCGGCTGGTTTAGCCTTAGCAAGCAGAGAGGCTGGAAGGTGTCTGTGACGACCTGACAAAAGAGTGAGATTTGCAAAAAAAAAAAAAAAAAGCATCACAGCTGGAAAGCTGAGCAGCACTGCTCTGTTCTTATCTGTGGAGGAATCTAGAAGAGGTGTAAGGTTACACCTTCCCCATTTGAACTGATGAAGAGACACAGAGCTTTTGTTAAAACGCATCCCTTCTTTATGGCCCAAAGCCTTCTTTGTTAGAGGCACTCTGCACATGGACTGGAACTTTGGCCAGTTAAAGACTTGCCGTAAAAAGTACTGTGAGGCTTGTCATAGCCTTAAACTCCCGTTGTTGTAGATTGTGTGTTTGTTTGTGATCAGCTCAGTGTACAGTTTGATTTGTGATTTCAACACTCAGATAAAAAGCTGCATTTGACTGAAAGAACTGGGTATATTTAGCCTTGAAAAGAGAAGACTGAGAGGAGATCTGATAGCACTCTTCAAGTACTTAAAAGGTTGTCCCAGAGAGGAAGGCCAGGATCTCTTCTCAATAATCCCAGAGTGCAGGACACGGAATAATGGGCTCAAGTGACAGGAAGCTGGATTCCGGCTGAACATCAGGAGAAACGTCCTAACTGTTAGAGCAATACGACAATGGAACCAATTACCTGGGGAGGTGGTGGGCTCTCCCACCCTGGAGGCATTCAAGACGAGGCTAGACAGCCATCTGTCAGGGATGCTCTGATTTGGATTCCTGCAGTAAGCAAGGGGTTGGACTCGATGGCCTTGTAAGCCCCTTCCAACCCTACTATTCTATGATTCTATGATTTCCAAGGCTTTGATTTCATTTACCCTAATGAAGCATACAGACACAAATTTCTAGAGATTCATAGACTACAAAGGAAACAGCCTTCAAAAAGTTCAAAGAGAAACTACGAAAGTTAGTTTCCCTTTAAAAAGGGGGCAGCAAATTCTCTTAACTTAAGAGGTGAGAGAGAGAGAGTCCCCCACTCTCCCGTGATACTTCTAAGCCCAGCTGTGTTTCTGAAGCCTAAGAAAGTTCCTGCCCCATGTGTTCCAGCTCTTTCTCAAAATCTGAACTGTTCTGACGTTCCATTTGCTCAGAGGCAAACCTGACACTCTGCCAAAACTCATGCAGTGTGGAGTTGCCGATGCAAAAATGGTGGCTTGGAACTCTTTCCACATATGAGAACGCCCTTCCCTTAATTTTGATGGGCCCTGACCATGCAGTCAGAGGAGCAGTATAATGGTTAGATCTGCTCCACCATGCCCTACTATACAAAATAAATGTTTTCCAGTCATGGTGTTAGATTTTAATGATATGAAAAAGGTATAAAAGAAGGCAGAAGAAAGTAGCAGACAAAAAGGCTTAAAAAAAGAAAGAAAGCTTATTCCAAATTTGTGTCGTTGAAATTAGTAAGATCTAAGCAAGCAAGTCTCTGTCGAAGCAATGGCAAACAGCCTAACTTGCAGAGAAAACAAAGAGTTAAAACTGGTGCATGGCACAGAGAATTTAAAACATGATTTGCAGAACAGGCAAGCCAAAAGATAAGTGTGCCTGTTACAAGAGGGAGGCTATAGTAGCCATAAAAAGGGGTGAAGCCCCCGTATGAAGCTTTAACAAAAATATTACCCACTAGAAGTGGACAATTAAAATAAAAAAAGGCTTTTCTTAAATTGAAGCAAGCCTTAATATCACCGCCTGCTTTAGCCTTATCAGACCCCAGATCATGAAGCTTTTAGAGCTATGGTGCACATGAGAGCACATAAAAAAGTGCCATTCCTGGAAAAAGGAAAAGGCAATGCTGGCAGCCACCATGGGCGGAGATATAAACAGCAGCTTGAGAGCACAGAAGCGACCAGAGGGGGGGGGCAGAAAAGGAAAGGGCCGACCGAGGCTCAATAAATGTGCGTATTGCCGAGAGAAGAGACATTAAAAGAAAGATTGTCCAGAGCTGAAAGAAAAAAGAAAAGAGACTCACCCTGAAGGCTGCCAAATGCTGGCAGGGTCCTCCAGTGGGGGGGAGTCTAGCTGAAGGGCCACCACCCTACGAACAAATGCTCGGGAGAATCCCAAGGTAAAAGTAAGGGTTGGTGGCGAGGACTGTAAAGCCCTAGTAGATACTGGAGCCACATTTTCTATGATCCCTGTGTAAGCCCCTCCTCACGAAGACTGGAAATAACATACTGGAACATGCCTTTGTAGTTTCATCTGCATACCTGGTTGCCCTCATGGAGCGGGACTTGTTAACAAAACTGCAAGCTAAAATCTTCTTCAGTGATAATCAGATTGTAGTACAGCTGCCAGCAATGCAGGGCTCAAATTATCAAATGGCCTTTCAAGCAATCAAGATTGTGTCAGAGGCCAAAGAGACTGAGATTTTAGAGAATGTTGATCCATGTGTGTGGGCAGACAGAACCCCTGCCCAAGCAAATGCATGACACCAGTTAAAATCTTCTTTAAAAAGGGAGAGCCCTGTGTGCGTGAGGCAGTATCCTCTGAAAAAAGCCACCTGTGCAGGCTTGAAGCCGCTCATTGAAAAGTTCAAAAATTATGGTTAGCTAATAAAGGGATCGTCCCCCTTTAACACCCCAATTTTAGGTGTGCCCGAGGCAAATAGCACCTCCTTCAGGTTAGACCAAGACCTGAGAACAGTGGCTGATTGCCCTTTGTGCCTCAAAAATGATTCAAAGATGTTTGAGCCCCCAGCTCAAATGAGAAGTCGCCCATGTGCTTACTATCCTTTTCAGAGATTTCAAATTGACTTTTCAGAGTTGCCCCAGACTCATGGCTATCGGTACCTGCTAGTAATGATAAAAGCAATTGACTGCACCGCTCAGACAGTAGCCAAGATCCTGTTAAAAAGTAATCCCTAAGCTCTTGTTACCTAAAGAGAGTGAATCAAATCAGGGGCCCCATTTTGTTGGACAAGTGACGCAAGTAGTGGCCCAGGCATAACAAACTAACTAGAAGCTACACCCCCCTTGGAAACCTCAATCTACAAGTCAAGTTGAGAAGATGAACCGCACCTTAAAGACAATGCTCATTAGAATTTGTTGAAAGATTAAGTTGAAAGGCCACAGGCCTTGCCAATCACCTTGACTCGAGTATGGTGCGCCCCCAAGGGAAGTATTAAATTGACACCTTTTAAACGTTCCATAAGTGCCCACCTCGAATATTACCTATGGCTGATAGCTTAAATGTGAATTTAAAAGTAAAAGTTTTAAGATTCAAGGTTATGTTACTGCTTTGCAGTCTGTTTTGTTTTCACAGGTTTGCGACACCGCACCAATCCTGGCCTTTAGATGCTCCAGTGCATAATCTCAATCCCAGCGATTGGGTGCTAATCCAGTCCTAGAAAGATGAACCACCTACCAAGAAGCAGAAGGGTCTGTTTCAGATCCTACTTACCACTCCCATTGCTATGAAAGTCGCCAAAGAAAAGAAGTGGATTCATCACACTGAATAAAGGCATCACCTGCACCAGAGAGGGTCACACCGGAAGCTGACCCACCTGAAGGTCACCGTTGGAATAATGAACCCCTGAAAGGACTCAAGTAGCTCTACAGAAAGAGGGTGCTCTCGTCTCAAGGGTTCCTGATGAACGGAACAATACTGAGTTCCAAAAGTTCAAAAAAAAAAGTGTTTTTGTTGTCAGCATTCTAGTAGCTAGAACAAAGGCGTCCCAGGCCTCACTTGCTGTTTAGAGAAAACCGTCAATGCCACAGCAATAATAGTTTGCGCCTTTAAGTGCGTAGTCCACCGCTGGACCAAAGAGAGTATAAATTTGAGAAAAGCCTTTTGAGGGGGGAATTGTAGTAAAAATGTAACCTAAAAGCCATTGTATGTGTCTTAAGCAGCACATAGTACTGTAAGAGCTGCGCATGCCTGGAATGAGCAGACAGTAACCCTAAGATAAGGTTGCTAAGCAAACCGCTGGCAACCAATCAAAAGTAACACGCTGGCTGAGGAATGCAAGCTAAGTGATAAAACTGTAGCGCGGAGGTTGCCCAGGGTCGACTCTGCTTTGAGCGTGAGCTCCTTTGTCGAACTGTTTGCAAACAATAAAATCGAGTTGGACCCAGCCTGAAGTTGACTCTCCTCTTTGGGGCAAATTGGACTAGCCTCCAGGGGGCGAAACTAGCATTTTGTGCAACAGGAGGGAGTTCCACAGCCTGGGAGCGACCACCAAAAAGGCCCTCTCCCATGTCACCATCAAACACACCTCTGATGGTGGCAGTCTCAAAAAAGGATTGCCTGTCTCTGTCCTCTCTGCTCCCTCAGAGCCATCACCTTCTGCCTGCAGATGCAGGGCCAGCCCTACCATTAGACAGAGTGAGGCGGCAGCTGATTTTGGGTATCATGAAAGGGCAGCAAATTCTTTCTTTCTTTCTTTCTTTCTTTCTTTCTTTCTTTCTGCCAGGGGAGAGACGTTTGTGGGATTTTCTGTCTCAGCTCCCAAAGTAACTTAACCAGCCTCAACGCTGGGGGTGGGGGTGACATTTCCTGCTCTGCCTCAGGCAGCAAAACGTCTTGGGCTGGCTTTGCTGCTGCTCTTTTTGGCTGGGATGCACAGTCCTACTTGTCCAATGCTGAAGACATCCTCTATAAAATTACAGAGTTGGAGGGGTAGCCATGTAGCTCAAATACCTGCTCAGTGCAGGGGTTTGTATGCTGTAACCTGCAATTATCGTCTCCTCCCAAGATATTGAGAAGTGGAACAGCTTTCCCTAGCTTCTCGCATTCCTACTGGTTCATAAGGTGGCCATCTGTTGTTCCTTTTTACAGGAAGTCTTCTATCTGAAGGGTTGCCACAGGATTTCCCTCTATTTTAAATAGTGCTGTGCTGAATCCTGCCCCCTATTTGTGGGATTTTTTTCCTCTCCCTGCGAAAGAAGCCTCTTTCACAGGGAGAGGGAGAATTTCAGATAATTTTCTTCCTGAGGAGGTGGACAGGGTTTCCACATGCCTTTTTAAGTTTGGGAGGTGGCTGAAGGATCTTTCTATTTTTTGTTTTTTTACTTGAAAAATGCCCTGAGCATGAGAGGCTTCTCCAGCCCAGCAGCACTTCTTGAACCCCCATAAGACCACGTGACCTTGCCCTCTCTAATAGGCATTCAGGAAGAACTCCCAGGTTGCAGAAGCTTCTTTGCAAAGAACAAATTGGACTTTGGGAGCTTTAGAAAAATGCTTATCTTGCTCGCTCCATGTTGCTGCAAGGAAGAGCAGAATTTTTCTAAAGCTCTAAAATTCCTAATTGCCCATACTCTGGGAATATGCTTCTGCAGCCCTGGAGCCTTTCCTGAATGCATATTGGAGAGGGCAAGGTTGTGTGGTCTCCTGGGAGTTCAGAAAAGCTGCTGGGCTGGAGAAGGCTCCTGGGGTCCTGTAAGCGGAGTGGATAGATAGATAGATAGATAGATAGATAGATATGGAACACCTCTCAGCCACTGCCTACACTTAAAAAGGTAAGCTGAAATCCTGTCCGCCTTTCCAAGGAAAAAGTTATTTGAAATTCTCACCTCTCCCAGCCAGATTTTTCATCCCCTCCCCTTCACGAAATGCCAAAAATGGAAGAGTCGAAAATTTTGGCACAGCACTAATTTTGAGGGAGTCCTCCATTTCAAGGGCTGTCAAGCCCATTTACAGGTTGAAGGTAAAGAAACATCAGAAGGAAGGACTGAGTTGCCCATCAACAGCACCTGAACAGCAGACTGAGCAAGGCACACAGGTCACCTCGTCACAGTCTTCCACGCTTTGATGAAATGGACTATTTCAGCCTTCTCTTTGAAGTCCTGCATTAGCCCCTGTCATCCCTGAAAGCCAGAAGCAGTGCAGTTGCATGAAGCCTCTCTTTAGGTGGCTTGCCAGTAAAGGTAGAGCCCGGTAATGTATCCAGACCTAGCAATCAAGGTCTGTTTCATAAACTTCTTGAGCTTATCCCCTCCATTTTGGTGTAAGTGGCTGCTGTTGTTTGTCTGAGAATAGGACTTCCTGTTATGGGCCTATCTCTGGATCTAAGATAAGATGTTCTGATGATTGCTTTTACTGCTGATTGCCTGTATTTCTAACACAAAATGTCTGAAAAAGGCTTGGCTTGCTCTGCAGTCAAGCTTTCTTGCTGAACACAAAAAAGCCATCTGATTATAATGACATTGGATGCTACTCTCCAGACTCATGATTGACCCAAAAGTGGATATTAATCGGAAGGGAGCATATCTTTTTAACCATTAACCTTTATTACAACATCATTTTTGCTTTTTCAGTGTGTCACCCTTATCCTTGATATAGTGATTAGGATTCTTAGTGTTCAGCTGGAACTCCCTCTGCCCCAAATCTAGTCAACTTCCCCCTATATTTTAATCACTATAAATATATGCTTCTTGGTGTTGGAGGACTATTTTTTCTCCTCCCTTCTCCTCCTCTGAACTACCAAGGATGTGTCATTAACATTTTCTACCTCATCATTAAAAATAAAATAAAATACGACAATGACAGCCTTGGTCCATTCATATTCAGAATCAGTCACCGGAATTAGCCATCTAACAATCTCTTAAAATAGTCTCTTATGAATCTGTCTTTGGAAATCATTGGGAGCAAAGCATTCCCCCCCCACACAATATGTTGTAATTTCTGTATTATTTTTCTACCACCCATACAAATGAAAATGCTTAGCATCTATCTATAGAAAAATTACATACATACACACACAGGGTTGGATCCAGGTTTACGCTGGATCAGCTGCACTGGGGGCACTTCCCTGCCCCTCCTTTGCATGGAAGCCCCTACAGCTTCCTGAAAATGCTACACCAAGTTAGGAGACCCTGCTGAATGGGGTGAGATGTGGTATGGGGGTGGGGGAAGGGAGTTCCCAGAAAATCAGGTGGAGAGACATTTTGCAAGGTAGATGCAAAGGAAGTGAGGCGGGTGGCTACAAGGAGGAGGGCTTTCTCTGCTGTGGCACTCTGGCTGTGGAATGAGCTCCCTAGTGAGGTTCGCCTGGCACCTACATTGTATTCCTTTCGGCGCCAGGTGAAGACCTTCTTATTTCCCCAGGCATTTTAGCATTTTAGCTTTCTAGACTTTTAGCTTGCTGTTTTAAATCTGTATTTTAAATTCCTGCACTGCTGCTAGGTTTTATTGTGGTTGTATTGTTATATGGTGGTTTTAATGTTCTATATATTTTAAATTGTTTTATTGTGTGCCATTTGGTTTTAATTTTTGTAATCGCTCAGAAAGCTTCGGCTATTAGGTGCTATAGAAATGAATGAATGAATGAATGAATGAATGAATGAATAATAGATCCTGGATCCAACCCACAAGATAGATAGATACACACAGACACACAGACACACACACAGTTCTTATTGCTTAAAGACCTTCACATACACTGGATATACTCCTGTAAGGTAGGTTAGCATTATTGCTCCCTGCGTAGTGCATTTGGGGGAAGAGCTAAGTAAGAGTGGCATGTCTAGGGACATCTACCGAGTTCATGGCAGGGGTAAGATTTGAACCGGAGGCTTTTTGACTCATCACTTAGTTTCTTAGGTGAGATAGATTACAGTAGCTCATGTTGCTTGGACGGAGTGGTATAACTTGCTTGTAAGTACATGCTTGCTTACAAATGTCCCAGACTACCACTGGAGATTGCCTTTCCCCAACAGGAGGTTGACCCACGTATGTGAAGTCAAGACCCCCCCCCCCATGACCCAGCTTTCCATCTATCTGGACCTTGGCTTGCATTGTGCTGGAATGTTGGTCTCTGTATGTTGTTGTTCAGTCGTTAAGTCGTGTCCGACTCTTCGTGACCCCATGGACCATAGCACGCCAGGACTTCCTGTCCTCCGCTCTCTCCCGGAGTGTGCTCAAGTTCATCTTCATTGCATCGGTGATGCTATCTAGCCATCTCATCCTCTGCCATCCCCTTCTCCTTTTGCCTTCAATCTTTCCCAGTATCAGGGTCTTTTCCAGTGAGTTGGTCTCTGTATTGCCCCAAATTTCAAGGGAGAAAGGAAGACATTCCCCTTTCAGTCTAGTTCTGTGATCCTGTAATCAGGACGGTTGCACTACGTCAGTTGTAGAAGTGGTTTAATAATTCTGAGATCCCCATCAGTGCATGAGCAAATCAGGAGCATAGTGTCAGGGGTGTTTCTGAGTGCAGGGAGTGGGATAGCAGTTCAGATTCTGAAGGAGAACCATCAGACATGGGGGAAGTGTTTTCAGGCTAGTCCAGATATGAGTAGGCCTGCTTTCAGGTTACAAATGTACAGACAGCTGAGCTTGAGGCTCCCTCCTCATCCCCCGCCCCCGTGAGAGGCAGAGAATAGGAGGTTGATCTAATAGATGCCAGGCACAGATGCAGAGCAAAGAGAGAGAAGGCCGGGGTGGAACTTAGATGGTCTACCTGATTGGCCTTGCATGAGAAGCTGCGCTTAGAGGGCTCATGAGAAGAGAGGGACCTCCCCCCCTTAAGTTAGGCTAGCGAGACCCCCTCCCTCTTCAAATGGCGGGCAACTCTCATAAATTCAATTTGGATCCCCTGAAGGCATTCCTTGTAGATAGGGAGTTTCTCTGAGAATTTGCATCTGTATGACCCTGTGAAGTAATGGATTAAAAGCTGTAGACTGAAGCCTCTCATCTGTGTATGTTTGACCACTGAAGAGAAGTGAGGGCTAAAGGAATGCTGACACTTAGAACACAATTGTAAGCATGTTTATTTGGATGGGCAGGGCTGGCACCAGCACCCATCATCCTTGGGCAGGTGCCAAGAGCCTAATAGGGCCCACAGCTGACACCTGCTCGGGGGCGGGGCTCCTTTAAAATACTTTCTCCAGCCCAGTGGCCTTAGCAGTGCTCCAGGTCTTGGTTTAACCACCATTTATATTTCCACTTGGAGCCCAACATGCTTTTGCTCCAGGGCATTGTGGGAAATGAAAATGGCAGCTAGATCCAGCTGCCTGACAATGCTTGGAGCACTGCTGCCCCTTGCTGCCACTGCCTTCAGGTAAACCCACCAGGGCCTACCAACAAGGAGTGGTCTTACCTGTCCAGAAGGCACATTGGCCAGGTAACCCTCAACCTTAGGTGGGCAGGATTCTTTGGAGTGCGATTGTCATGGTTGCCTGGACTAAAAGTCAGGTAGTGGCAGTGTCAAAAATGGCAAATGGGATGGGGCAGTTTGTGATTACTTTGCCCTGCCCAGAACTCCCATTTTTAAATCAAAAGGTTTTATGAAGAAGAACATTGGACTCAGCTGTAATGTAAATATCCAATGGCAACATTTAGCTGCATAGAAATACAGGACTTCCAAACTAAAGCTGGCAATGCAAACACATTGATCAAATGCAGTCAAAGACGGGGCTCCTGCACACTTGCAGAAGAGAGAATTTTCTCAGATTTTCTCACTCCTTGCATGACAAGCTGCACTAGCAAAATCCTATGCATGTTTATACAGAAAAAAGTCCTATAACTCTCAGCATTTCCTAGTGCTCTATGCATAGGATTGCACCTAGAGTATATAGGATTGCAGCCTAAATGTAACACTGCAGTGGCTCACTACACACAAACTGGATGACTTTTAGAAATTAAAATTCCTTATTCTGCACTTAGATTAAAAAGACACAGGATCCTAGCCCTTTATTGCATCTTGTCACCAGTGGTATAGTGGTAAATTTTGAGGGGCATGTGCTCATCATGACATGTCCCACTGCAAAGCCCCCCAGGAGAGTCCAAAAATTCAGGCAGCTGTGTTGACCCATAGCAACAAACCAGTTTTAGCAGTTTTCATCTCCACAAGGAGCAGGTCTTTTGTAAAGCTAATGGGCCTCAATTTCCCATTCAGGACCAAGCCCCCCACCTCTACTCCCCAGTACTTTGCATACAACAGGGATAGCTCACAACTATACACTGCTGCTGGGAAAATTCACCCCCCCTCAGCTATTGTGAAGATCGCAGGGGGAACAGGGAATTCTGGGATGGGGGATGGCAGATGACATCAGTGTCCCTGGTAATCGAAAAGTGCTAGTGCTGCACCCCTGTGAGCCCTGGCTCCACTACACCACTGCCTGTTAGCCTAACAGAACAATCCTATGTATGTCTATTCAAATCTCAGTCTTACTGAGTTCAAGGAGACTTAGGTCACAATCCTATGCATATTTATACAGAAAAAAGTTCTACAACTCTCAGCATTTCCTAGCGCTCTGTGCATAGGATTGCACCTAGAGTATATAGGATTGCAGCCTAAATGTAACACTGCAGTGGCTCACTACACAAACTGGATGACTTTTAGAAATTAAACACTGTATTCAGTGGAGAATATCACCAAGGTAGCACCACAGGGCTTTGTTATGATCAGTAGGGCTGTTCACTGCTTTGGTCCAAAGCCTGAATAACAAATCAAAGCAGGCTGCTTCGGAGGTGCCTCCATGTGATATGAGGTGGAGCAGAACAGCAACAAGGCACCCCAAAGTGAAGTTACTTGTATATGAAGTACCTCATCTGATTTGGTGATCTGTTCTGAGCAGCCCAGACAGCGTGGTGCCAAAAGTATCAACTTGAGAAAGTCCAGTGAAGGATTCAGGAGGAGGAGGAGGAGGAGGAGGAGGAGGAAGAGGGAGGTTTGGTGAATGGAAACTCTAATTGCCAAATCAGGGCTGAATGTAACCCAGCAATCTCCAATCAGTGATGGTGGTGGAGGAGGGGGGAAGACTGAATAACTGGAAAAAAACGGCTACATTTCAAAGACAGAGATCATTCTGGTGGTGTTACTTAGGGATGTGAGAACCCACACCGTCCAGGTTCCCTGGACGCTCCCCCCCAGCCCCTGCTCCGCTCGCCAGTCCCTCTGCCTTCACCATGATCGCTATGTTTTAAAAAACATGGTGACTGGAAGTCTGTGTGCACATAGACTTATATGCAAAAAGCGCCGTGAATCTTGAGTACATGGGCGATTCACAGCACTTTTGCATATCTGAAACTCACTTCGGATCCAGATATCAGATATCCGGATATCTGAAACTCACTTCGGATCCAGAACTGATTTGAAGTGGAGGGGGTCTGAATCTGTCCAAGTTGAAGTGGGGCTGATTTGGAGGGTGTGGAGTGGCATCTGAAGTGAAGCGGGGCTTCGTGCACAGCCCTAATGATCAGCCAACAATTAAACAACATCCAGTAACCAATAAATATTGTAATTCCATCCACATACCTTGCAACTTTAATTAATCATTAAGGACTGCATTTCCCCCCCGAAACCCAGAGAATATATAGCTTTGCAAAGAAATGAAACAAAATCTGAATGATTCCAGAGAGCACAATAAACTTGTCAGAGCAAATTAAGGGAAGAAGAAGTCTCAACTTTGCTTTTCTGTGCTTAAATATTTTACCACTAGAATTCCTCTAAAAATGTGAGGACTCTTCCCCTGAACATAGCAAACAGCAATTCCGACAGTATAATTCAAGAAGAACGCAAGATGACAATGGACTCTTGTTTTCACAACAGCTACAGCTGCCCTGAGAGAAAGGTCACCAAAAGGTGAGTCCGTAATGAGTACACTCACAATCCATATTGCATAAATTTATTCTATTTCCAGAGCGGGTAGCAATGTCTGTTGCAGCAAAAACAACAGAGTCTTGTGGAACTCTAAAGGCTAACAAATGTATTCTGGCATAAGCTTTCATAGACATTGTCTACCTCATCAAATGCATGAAATGGTAACCTCAGATTGGCGGATTCTCTCTCTCTCTCTCTGCTGGGCAGGGCAGTGGTAAGAGGGAATTCCCTGTTGCATTCTATACAGAAGAAAGAGGCCAGTCTCTATGCAAAAGAATCAATGGACACAAATCTCACATAAGGAATCGCAATGTTCAGGAACCCATGGGGGATGTTCCAACTTCCCAGGACACTCTGTGAATGACCTTAAGGTGGCCAACAATTCCTTAATTAATTCCTTAATTCTTTAATTCCATTAAGGTGGCAAAAATTACTTATGACAAATCTCATATAAGGAATGGCAGTGTTCAGAAACCGGTGGGGGAACATTCCAACCTCCCAGGACACTCTGTGAATGACCTTAAGGTGGCCATTCACAGACAGACAGGGTAGGTGGGGAAGGGAGACAGATGCAGCACACAGGTTGGGAAGGGAGACAAACATGGCGGGAGGGATGGTGAAGGGAGAGAGATGCCACATGCGAAGGGAGGCAGACACAGGGGGTGGTGATGGCAGGCAGTGTTGGCATGTGTACTTTCCCACCTCAGAGCATGCACTGGTTCTGCCTGTGGGAAATGTGGGCTGAAATGGGTACTGCTCCTTACTTTCCTTAAGGAGGTAGAAGCAGTGGGGATGGCTCCAAAGATCCAAGGGCCTCCAGATTTAGGCCATAGATGCTGGCATGAGCACATCCATTAGTATCCAGTGCCATTGGGAGCCTGGGGAAATGCATTTCCAGTGGTCCCCAACTACCATAGATACTGTCATGAGCATGCACAAAAAATCAGAAATTCTGGAAACCATGGGAAATGTAGTGGTCGGGGTGCCTAGATTTATTTATGGTACAAACTGGCAGGGATGTGGGAATTCATCCATCCCAATTTTTTTTATTATTATACTGATATATTGCTCTTCCTTTTAGAAGGCTCAGAACCTGGGTCTCTCAGTGGTTACTTACCATCTAGGTGCTGGTCCTTAGCTTCATTATCACTGTAGGATTTGGTGAGGCCTGACTAAAATTGCTATTGAAATGTGACCAAAACCTATTTAGAAAAGAATTTTCAGGTCTCCTGCTTAGGAGAAATAGCTGAGGATTTCATTTTTGGAAAGAAAACCACAATAGTTTCGATAAGGCTAGCAAAAAAAAAATTTAGGTGGCTTTTGCTCATCTGTAGCCTAGACCATTCAATGCTCAAAGTAGCTACAAAATTAGCTAGGAAATCAACATTGCATTTCTGCGCATTTCCATTCTCCTGGAGCTCGCTTCTTGTCAAAAGGCAAGTCATAGCCAGTTTATCTGTTTAGCTTTATATCCTGTTCTGAAGGTACAAGGCAGTCAATGACAGAAATGTCACACACAAAACCACATGTTGCTTGCGATGAGTCAAAGCTAATGCTCGTCTCTCTGAAAATTCCCCAGAAGGTGTAACCACAGCAACCTTATTTTTGGCTCCAAAGAAGCAAGCCATGATATCAAATAATTTTTTTTACCCCCCCGCCGCCCAACAATGTAGAGTTGCAGGAATACTGTGCAAGGATTTATCCAGAGCACGACCTTCCTGAACACAGCAGCAGCTCTGCTTTCTGAAAAACCTGTTAGAAATATATTAGGGGCAGCCTAGCCATGTTGGTCTTAACTGAAAGGTTTTGAAAGATGGAATTCAGAGGTTCACTGAAGGCTGCAGTCCAATTCTTCCTTACTTTGGAGTAAACCTCACTGAACCTAGTGAGCCTGGCTTCTGAGTAAACATGCATGGCATTGGGTTGTGCAACTAAGGGCACAATCCTATGCATGTTTAGACAGAAAGAAGTCCTACAACTCCCAGCATTCCCCAGCCATGCTGGGAGTTGCAGGACTTTTTTGTGTCTATACATGCATAGGATTGTGTTCCAAGTCATTTTTTTTAATGGAGCTTTCATAAGCTATAGCTTACTTCTTTCAAAACCACGAGGGGATATTTTAGCTGCTATCATCATCATTATCATCATCATTTCTATACTGCTCCATAGCCAGAGCTCTCTGGGCAGTTTACAAAGATTAAAAACATCAAAAATACAGTATACAGAGATTAAAAGCCATTTACATAAAAACACATGAACAGACAATATACATGAAGACAACACATATCTAAAACAATTTTGAGCAACTTCAAGTAGGCAACAGAAGGCAGTTAGTGGAATGTCAGCCTTTCTCCATCTTGTTTTTAAAGGAAAATTCCCCTCACATAAGACACTGTACATAGGAAAGCAAAGGCTTTTATCACCATAAACAGGGATATGGGAAGTAACTTGTTGTTAGTTTTAGCAAACACTCTTTTGTCTTCCTAAATATTTCTCAGGTATTTTGTCTGAAGGCAAACTAGACAGGATACTGGGGGAGGTACAATGAGATCTCCCCCATTTTGTTTTCTGAGTGAGAAGTGCCCACACGGGGTATGTGTGATTCAGACTGGGATGATGGCTCTGAAGGAGGCTTAAAAAAAACCCCAGCTTCCCTTGCATCATGAGTCACCCACAAAGCTGCTAGTTAAGCATCCCATGGGGCAGCTTGGGTGGAGCGAATTCAACAGGGAAAATGGCACATGGGGAAGGGTTAACCTTCTCCACTACCTAGACCATGCTCTGAATATGAATTCTCTCTACCCTGTGGCTGCATTTGCCATTAAAAAAACACAACATTACAGGAGATCCAATCACAGCTCCCCACTGCACTGTCTGTCTGTCTGTCTGTCCGTCTGTCCAGAAAAGGAATATCCACACTTGCTGTGAATTTCACTGCAGGCAAAATCTAATGATAACCTGAAGAGATGCAATTTTCCTACTAAAGCTTCCTGCAATTTTCCGACTAAAGCTTTCTGGGCTTCCCTTGAAAGGCTTCAGATGTTTATCTGGAGAAGGAACCACCAAATTTCGCTTTAGGTGAAATTTAAAGGGCGATTTTAAAAATTAATTAATTGAATTTTTATTTGTTTAATTTTTTCACTCAGCAGCTCCAGGCTGTTCTGGAGGGTCTACAACTAGGGACAGGGAAACCAGTGAGGCTTGAGGTTCTCCAGGTTCCACCTTGAAGCTCAGTCTGCCTCATACCCATTCCTGAATGCGAGCTTTTGTTGTTGTTGATTGAATGGGAAAAGGGCACATTTGGGTGTGGATTTTTTAAAGTGCACACCTAAATGCATACTCCCCACCCCCATTGATTAAAGAATGAAATGTGTATTTTCTCCCCAAGACCTGCATTTTAAAGTGCACATTTTTTGAACCAACACATTTTGCGTATGTGACCACAAGCATGAGAATATGAAAGCTTCGCCCCCCAAATGTGCTCGCATTTGCATTTGGGGGTGAGAACAAGGAAAGTTGTTCTGATGTTTAACTAAATGAAACAGAAGTTTCACACATCACTACTGCTAACCCTACAGAGCAGATTTTCAGGGGCTGCAGATGCTGGAGGAAGGAAAAATCAGTACAAATTGCCTCCTAGGGGTGTACGGATGACTTACCCCATTCCGCTGGGACGGTCCGCTGGGGGGGGGGAGGCAATCCATCCCTCCCCTCCGGAAACCTCCCCTGCCAGCTCTGCTCCACGGGGAGCCTGCGGAGCAGCCGGCTGGGGCCACCTGCAGCCGGACTTCTGTCTGCTGCTGGGCTGCGGCCGCAAATGGCAGCCGCCGTAGCGCCTGCCATTTGCATCCCTGCGGTAGCCATGATAGGCTATGTATATATTTACGTAGCCTATCACGGCTACTGCAGGGACGCAAATGGCAGCTGCTATGCCATTTGCGTCCCTGCCTTTTGCCGTGATAGGCTATCATGGCTAAAGTGGAATGGAAATGGTGACCACAGGGGCAGTGGACAGCTGACAAAGGTAGGCTGTGTCCCGGGGGGATTCCGTGGGGTGGCAGGGGGGATTGCTCCATTCCGCCATGGACTCTGGGAGTCTGTGGAGGAATTCTCTAACATCCCTATTGCCTCCCCTCTTCCATTAGCGGGCTCTGTAAGAGCCCTTTTCATGAATAGATCTTGGTTCACAGGATCTTAGTGATGGGATTATTTAGTAATGATGCCTCCTGTTAGAAAAGCAATTAGCAGAGAAAAAACAAAAGGCAAAACAGAATGAGCATTTATTAGTCTTACATGCACATAGGCTATCCTAGAACTATAAAAGAGACTACACTCTTCTTCAGTTAAAGAAAGAAAATAGTTCTATTAACAAATATTCTTGCATATACAATGCAGGTACAGCATAGAGTTTTCAGAGGGAGTTTGTTCAGTCAACTTTGTGTTCTATTACACTGGTAGGAGTGAGAGCAAACACACGTGCTCCCAGCAGTGGTGGAGGTGAGAGAGAGAGAGAGAGAGAGAGAGAGGAAGAAGGAAAGGGAGGAGCAAAAGGAGAAATCACAGGAAACCACACTGTGGGCTATAGAGATCCTAAAGCTAGCTGTGGTCAAAATTCCAGTGAATTAACTAACTACAACACTGCCCCCTTCCAGTAACCTGCAGAACTGAGCTTCGAGGTAGAAATCAGAGAACACAAAGTGTTCACCTATGGTGTATTTCCAGAGGAGGGGCCAAAGCTCGTGGCAGAGCACATGCTTTGCATGCAGAATGTGCCCAGGTTCAGTTCCCGGTATCCCTAGGTCGGGCTGGAAGAACTCCTGCCTGAAACTCTGGAGAACCATTGCCAGTCAGCGTCGACAATACTGGGCTAGATAGACCAATGATGTGACTCAGTATAAGGCAGCTTCTGATAGTCATTTCTTCTCCTTTCTTACTCACACCAGTTCCATGTCCTGAAATGAATGGCTCTTGATTTAGGACATGATAGCAATTTCCCTGAATCCAGTGGCACGGCTAGATTCTGGACTTAGTGAGACACTGGACTAGAGCCTGAAATTTAGATCCTGGACTTAATAGTGTCATGGAAGTTCACCCCCTCACCCCCCACTTAAGATGGTAATGCATATTATTTCATTTACATCAACATGTGGTAACCCAGTGCTGTGGCATTTGGCCCTCCCACGTTCATTCCACTTTGCAGGGCCCCAGACACCAGGCCCTAATGGCACTACTCCACTGCCCAAATCTTTTGAAAAATCAGAGCAGTTGGCAACTTGATTTATATTATTTTATGAACTGCAGAATGCTCCTCAGGGCTGGAGTAGCATGTTACATTAGGTAAAAGGGCTGAGATCAGAAAACACCAATGCTTAACAGCTTTTTTCTTTTTTTGCAGAAGGAACAAGGGAAAATCCAAAGATTTCAAATGATTCATTCAAATAACTGCAGTGCTCCAGAAGAGTGAGTTTTGCTACAAAAATATGTAATGCGTATAGAAGAACTTCCAAAAGAGCAAGACAACAAAGACACAATGGGGTACGTATTGTGCCTTGACTTAGAAAGCCGTAAGCTGCTTAGACCAGTACAGTCTCAACAGGACAAAAAAAAAAGGAAAAAGGCTGCTAATTCAGCAAGTGATAGAACTGGCTGGTAAGTTATGCAATATCTTCCCAACTTCAGCCAAAGTAATGTAAAGTGTAAAAAACATATATAGCAGAGGACATATGGTGAAAAAAGGTCAGGTCAGAGGGAGCCATCAGCCATAAGGACAACGACACTTAATGGCAGGAAAGGCATCAATGATAGAACAAAATACTGGACAACAATTTACTATGACAGGAAGTTCCAAGGAGGAATAATGTGTGGAAAACATACCATACAACCAGAAATTGCTATTATTGCAAGTTTGGAAATGAATGACACATTTGATACTTCGCAGAAAATGGCAGGTAGAAAGAACTTATTCAGAGCTGGTGGCCTAGGCTAGCTAGTGTCACATCCTGGTAATCAACCTCTTAAGAAGTGTTTCGGAAGAGCAGAAGCTGATTTTGCAGAATGTGTCAAGGCCCTGGCTTGTATTGTATTACACCAGGGGTGGGGAACCTATGGCCCACAGGCCTAATCTGGCCCACAGAAGTGGCCCATCTGGCCCATGGATATTAGCAGAAACGTGCATGATTTCTGTAGACTTTTTTTTTTTTTTTAAAGCAAACTGATGCAGATGTGGGATGGAATGGATTTAAGATGGAAAAAACAAAAAAACTGAAAATGTATCTATCCCTATCTGCCACGAAATGTTAGAGTATATCGTCCGTTCATAATCCTCACCTTTGTAGTAAGCCTAGATAGAAGTATTATGAATTCGTTATTAAGTTCAGCATTGATTGCGAGCTTCAGTGCATGTGCAGTAGTCTCCAGATTCCCCCTTCACCCCACCGTTACATTTGCAGACATCCTACCGCCTGGACCCCACAAGAACTTCATTGAAACAGTCTCATTAGCTGTTTCCCTCATTGTTGCTGCCTCCACAGCTCTGGCTCCGAGGACGACGACACTGTGGTCCCATCTAGGGATGGTGCAGGTGCCTGATTTGGTCCAGGAGCCTGGTGGACTCCCGCTGCCCATGCCCCTGCATTGTTCATGCCGAGCCCCTGGCCCCACTCAACCCCCCACACAGTAGCCTAGCTGCCCACACTCACCTGGGCCCCATCCTCCAGGATCATGATCACCATTTTGTGAAAAAACAGGGTGACCTTGAATATGTGCATATCGAGTTATACGCAAAATGGACCATCAATGGCCCATACATGTAAGATTACAGGCATAAATGGTTGTATGGCCCATTTATGGAGGAAGGCTGGGATGGCCTTTTGGCACAGGAGCATTCTTGCAGGGGATGCCAAATGGCCACCCAAGCCCTCCTCCAGTATACCATATGGTGTTAGAGGTTTAAGTAGAAGTTTGAGAGCCAGTGTGGTGTAGTGGCTAGAGTGCTGGACTGGAAGTCCGGAGATCTGAGTTCTAGTCCCCACTTGGCCATGGAAGCTCACTGGGTCACTTTGGGCCGCCAGTCACAGACTCTCAGCCCAATCTACCTCACAGGGTTGTTGATGTGAGGATAAAATGGAAAGGAGGAAGATTATGTACGCTGCCTTGGATTCCTTAATGAGGAAAAAAAGTGTGATATAAATGTAATAAATAAATACAACAAATAATAAATAAGTAGACCAATCTGTTAAGGAGGCTCTTCTGTTTTTCTTTTCCAATTTACATTCAACATTCTGTGGCTCCTGACAACCACTTCACTGGGCTGTGTTTTGGTCCCCCCTTTTCGCATTCTTTTAATTTACAAACTGTCATGGTTTCCCTTATGACCTGGACCCCCTGAGCAACTCCTTAAGGATCTGTTGCCTCCTTAAGCATCCCACCTTCCTTCTTTTAAACTTCCCCTTCCTAGTAACGTGGAGTTTAGGCTGTAGATGTGGGGTGATTGATACTCTAGACATGGGGTTTAACCACAACAGTTTACTGGTAACTTAAAGCAAGCAAATCACAACAAAAGGTATTTACACAATAGAGCTGAGTGATACAAAAGGCATTAAGAGAAAATAAAGATTGCAAAAACAAAAGTTCCTTTACCCTAATTCTACTTAGACTTCTCCAGGCAACTTCTTCCTGCTCCCTCTTCAGGCTCTGGTTTCCCCAACTCTGTTCATACAGGTCTGGGCTTTCTGACTCTCCTTTTTATTCCCTCTCCCTCAAAACCAAAAGTACTGTTTCAAACCTGAAGAAATAAAACTTAAATGAAACTGAAACTTAACTGGGGAAATGGAACTACTTCTCTACTTTCTTATCCCCTACTTACCCACTTTCACCACACCATGCATAATTTTGTAGACCTCTATCATGTCTCCCCTTACCTCCTTTTTTCTAAGCTAAACAATCCCACCTATTGTAACCTTCCTTCATAGTGGAGATGCTACAGCCCCTTGATAATTTTAGTTGCCCTTTTCTGCACTTTCTCCTGCTCTACAATATCTTTTTTTAGGTGTGGTGACTGAAACTGGACACAGTATTCCAAGTATGGTTGCACCATAGATTTGTATAAGGGCAGTATGATCTTGGCAGTTTTATTCTCAATTCCCTTTCTAATTATGCCTAACATGGAGTTTGCCTTTTTTACAGTGGCCGCACACCGGGTGGACATCTTCAATGAGTAACATAAGGGTTAATCCTTCCCTAGGTATTGACTATGCAGAGAGCAAGCCAATCTACATGGAAGGATAGCTTTCAAGTTCAAGTTAAGGTCATGCCAAGATAAGATGGGAACAAGCATAGTATCCCCTTCATGGATCACTGCCTTGTTGTGGCGAAGGGGCTTGCGTAACTCAGTGAAGCCATAAGCTATGCCGTGCAGGGCCACCCAAGACAGACAGGTCATGGCAGAGAGTTCTGACAAAATGTGGTCCACTGGAGAAGGAAATGGCAACCCACTCCAGTATTCTTGCCAAGAAAACCCCATGGAACGTATCACAAGGCTAAAAGATATGACGCCGGAAGATGAGCCCCTCAGGTCGGAAGGTGTCCAATATGCTACTGGGGAAGAGCAGAGGGTATTTCCAAGTAGCGCCAGAAAGAGTGAAGCGGCTGGGCCAAGCCTGAAAGGACACTCAGCTGTGGATGTGTCTGGTGGTGAAAAGAAAATCCGATGCTGTAAAGAACAATATTGTTTAGGAACCTGGAATGTAAGATCAATGAATCAAGGTAAGCTGGAGGTGGTCAAACATGAGATGGCAAGATTGAACATCGACATCTTGGGAATCAGCGAACTAAAATGGACAGGCATGGGTGAATTTAATTCAGGTGACCATCATATCTACTATTGTGGGCAAGAATCCCTTAGAAGAAATGGAGTAGCACTCATAGTCAACAAAAGGGTGGGAAAAGCAGTACTGGGGTACAATCTTAAAAATGATAGAATGATCTCAGTACGAATCCAAGGCAAACCATTCAACATCACAGTAATTCAAGTCTATGCCCCAACCACTGAGGCCGAAGAAGTTGAGGTTGATCGGTTCTATGAAGACCTACAACACCTTCTAGAACTAACACCAAAAAAAGATGTCCTCTTCATCATAGGGGATTGGAATGCTAAAGTAGGAAGTCAAGAAATCACCGGGATAACAGGCAGGCATGGCCTTGGTGTACAAAATGAAGCAGGACAAAAGCTAATAGAGTTTTGCCAAGAGAACATGCTGATCATAGCAAACACTCTTTTCCAACAGCACAAGAGGCGACTCTACACATGGACGTCACCAGATGGTCAATATCGAAATCAGATTGATTATGTCCTTTGCAGCCAAAGATGGAGAAGCTCCATACAGTCAGTAAAAACAAGACCTGGAGCTGACTGTGGCTCAGATCATGAGCTGCTTCTTGCAAAATTTCGGCTTAAATTGAAGAACGTCGGGAAAACCACTAAACCGTTCAGGTATGACCTAAATCATATCCCTTCTGAATATACAGTGGAGGTGAGGAATAGATTTCAGGGATTAGACCTGATAGACAGAGTGCCTGAGGAACTATGGACGGAGGTCCGTAACATTGTTCAGGAGGCAGCAACGAAATCCATCCCAAAGAAAAAGAAATGCAAGAAAGCAAAGTGGCTGTCTGATGAGGCTTTACAAGTAGCTCACGAAAGAAGGGAAGCGAAAAGTAAGGGAGAAAGGGGAAGATATACCCAACTGAATGCAGAGTTCCAGAGAATAGCAAGGAGAGACAAGAAGGCCTTCTTAAATGAACAATGCAAAGAAATCGAGGAAAACAACAGAATGGGAAAGACTAGAGATCTCTTCAAGAAAATTGGAGATCTCAAGGGAACGTTTTGTGCAAAGACAGGCATGATAAAGGACAAAGAAGGCAGGGACCTAACAGAAGCAGATGAGATTAAGAAGAGGTGGCAAGAATACACAGAAGAACTATACAGGAAAGATCTGAATGTCCCTGATAGCCATGATAGTGCGGTCAATGAACTTGAGCCGGACATCCTCGAGAGTGAAGTCAAGTGGGCCTTAGGAAGCATTAGTAACAACAAAGCTAGTGGAGATGACAGTATTCCAGCTGAGCTATTTAAAATCCTAAAAGATGATGCTGTTAAAGTGCTGCATTCAATATGCCAACAAATCTGGAACACTCAACAGTGGCCACAAGACTGGAAAAGGTCAGTTTACATTCCAATTCCAAAGAAGGGCAACGCCAAAGAGTGCTCAAACTACCGCACCATTGCGCTCATTTCACATGCCAGCAAGGTGATGCTCAAAATCCTACAAGCTAGGCTTCAGCAGTATGCGAACCGAGAACTACCGGAAGTACAAGCTGGGTTTAGAAGAGGCAGAGGAACTAGAGATCAAATCGCCAACATTCGCTGCATCATGGAGAAAGCAAGAGAATTCCAGAAAAACGTCTATTTCTGCTTCATTGACTACGCTAAAGCCTTTGATTGTGTGGATCACAACAAACTGTGGCAAATTCTTAAAGTGATGGGAGTACCAGACCACCTTACCTGTCTCCTGAGAAACCTGTACGAGGGTCAAGAAGCAACAGTAAGAACCAGACATGGAACAACTGATTGGTTCAAAATTGGGAAAGGAGTACGACAAGGCTGCATATTGTCACCCTGCTTATTTAACTTATATGTAGAGTACATCATGAGAAATGCCGGGTTGGATGAATCAGAGGTCGGAATTAAGATTGCTGGGAGAATTATCAACAACCTCCGATATGCAGACGATACCACCCTAATGGCAGAAAGCGAAGAGGATCTCAAGAGCCTCTTGTTGAGGGTGAAAGAGGAGAGTGCAAAAGCTGGTTTGAAACTCAACATTAAAAAAACTAAGATCATGGCATCTGGCCCCATCACTTCCTGGCATATAGAAGGGGAAGAAATGGAAGCAGTGACAGATTTTACTTTCTTGGGCTCCAAGATCACCGCAGACGGTGACTGTAGCCATGAAATTAAAAGACGCTTGCTCCTTGGGAGGAAAGCTATGGCCAACCTAGACAGCATAGTAAGAAGCAGAGACATCACCTTGCCGACAAAGGTCCGTCTAATCAAAGCTATGGTTTTCCCAGTAGTAATGTATGGCTGTGAGAGCTGGACTATAAGGAAGGCTGAGCTCCGAAGAATTGATGCTTTCGAACTGTGGTGCTGGAGAAGACTCTTACGAGTCCCCTGGACTGCAAGGAGGTCCAATCAGTCCATCCTAAAGGAAATCAACCCTGAGTGCTCATTGGAAGGACAGATACTGAAGCTGAAGCTCCAATATTTTGGCCACCTAATGCGAAGAGAAAACTCCCAGGAAAAGACCCTGGTGCTGGGAAAGACTGAAGGCAAAAGGAGAAGGGGACGGCAGAGGATGAGATGGCTAGATAGCATCACGGATGCAATGAATATGAACTTGAGCACGCTCTGGGAGAGAGCGCAGGACAGGAAGGCCTGGCGTGCTATGGTCCATGGGGTCACGAAGAGTCGGACACGACTGAACGACTGAACAACACAACAACAACAACCTGCCCTTACCCTTTTGTTAGTATTCTGATCTCTGGGGGATAAAGGCTGGCAGATGTGTCACAAAGGATGTTTCTTGGCTTTTGATTTCAAGGAAGCACCCTTGAGGGAGAATGCACAATAAGGAGCTAAAATGTGGAGGAGATTGGTAGAGATTAAATCATTGTAATATAGTATTTTTTAGAAAGGTGGGTGAATCTTTATTCTCACAAGGTTGAAAGTTTCATTATGGTTGCTTATTATTTTGTCCACAGCATAGTTTCCTTCCCCTAGGGAAGATACTTCAGATGACGAATGGAGGTGCCCTAATCCAAATTTGTTGAGTATAATTTTTTTTTTAATTATACTCTTTGAATACTTTTCTTTTTGTAGCTATGAAAAAAGAAGAATACACTGCTAAGCTAGCTCATGCATAAATGATCCTTATAAGAGATGGTCAGGATGAAAGGCCAAGATATCAGCGCTGTCTTTAAAGAGAGGAAGCAAACAAATGCTTTCCTGTTGTTGTTTTCTTTTGCATTTATAATGCCAGTTTTCTTTACAGCCCAGTGCTATATATAAGGGCTGTGCACTGCTTTGGTCCAAAGCTCGAATGATGAGGTGAAGTGGGCTGATTCGGAGGTGCCTTGTTGTGATGGGAAGCAGATCAGAATAGCAATGAGGTGCCCGAAGTGAAGCAGCTTGTGGACGAGGCACCTCCTCTGCCTCGGAGATTCGTAGCTCTCCTTCTGCCTTCTGAGCAGCCCAGACAGGCTGTCTCCAGAATGTATCAACTTGTGAAAGATCACATGGAGGGGAAGGAGAGAGGGGGAAGGGGAGAGGAGGTGGAGGCCCCAAATATATCAATTTGAGAGAGATTCAGCCACCTGGAGGGGCAGAAGATGAGGGGAAGGGGGGAAGGGGAGAGGAGGAGGCAGAGGAGGAGGGAGTGAGCTTTTCTGTGAGTCAGCCTCCATTTGCTCACTGTGGGAGAGGTGGTGTTACTCAAGAGGAGAGGACTGGAAGCTAGAGCAGTGGTCTCCAAAGTGGGGTGCATACACCCTGGGTGTGTGTGGGGGTGCAAGACAGTCCATTGGGGTGTGCGAGCCGCCTGATAATTGAGCAGCCTCCCGCTGCCCTGCTGAGCTGCCATTGTGTGCAATGATGATGGTGGTGGCAGTGGCGGCAGCAGGATGGGATGGGGGCCGAGAGGGATGATCCATGGCATTTCTTTCTCGGCTCCAGTCCTACCCTGCCTCTGCTGCGGCCACCGAGACCAACTGCGCCAGCCTCTGCCAGGCATGGCGGAGGAAGCCTTGGCACCTGCTGAAGGAGAGTGGGAAGGAAATTAACCCTCCCCACTCTCCTTTGGCAGAAAGAAAGAAGGTGAGAACAAAGTGCATGCTGTGACAGCTATGTTAGCTCCTCCGCACCCCACCCCACCCTTCTGCAATTTGTTTGTTCGTTTAAAAATCCAGAAAATTTCACTGTACTTGCTTATTTCCCCCCCACACACACATCTTTCCAATTCTCTCTCAAGCATTAGTTTGCCCTTACTTTGATTCTGTCTAGATCTCTCTCTCTCTCTCTCTCTCTCTCTCTCCTTTCCTTTCCTTGTTTTTGGCTCCCCTCCACCCCCCTTCTCAATTCCAGTATTCCTTCCCTTCCAATTTTTGATCTCCCCCCGCCCAAATTAAAACCCCTTTTCTCTTCTGTTACGGTTATAGTTAGTTCCGCTCTGCTTGTAGTTTAGTGTTTGCTTTTCTTTTGCATGTGTGTGCATGTGCGTGCGTGTGTGTGCTTCTGCTGTGTGGACAAGCAAATGTTGCATGTCAGAGGAGTACACATGGTCCACATTTCCAAAAACAGTGGGTAAAGCACTACACACATTTACAGCTATTATTTAAATAATATAATACCACACTGTGTGTTGTACAGCAAGCAAGCCCGATATGAGGCATCTTCGGGGTCTTGGCAGGGGCAGAGGTGGGCGAGGTGCTGCTGTGCCCTCCTGGCAGGGTTGCTGTGTTGCTTCCTGCCTCGGTCAGTCCAGCAGACAACTGTCATCGCTCTTCGTTCAAGTAAGCGTGCCCACCTCGCAGGGTTGCTGTCTTTGTTTGCTTTCTGCTACCATCCCGTGTTTTCCCAGGCAATTCAGCCAAAGAGACCCTACGGTTATTGACTGTGAATAGGAAAGTAGTACTAGGGGAAAGGGGTTATTTGCACTTCAAAGAAACCTACAGCAGAGTTTAGGAATAGTGACCTCCTCACCTCTTCAACACCTAACTTGATTATCCTTTTATGAACTTTGGTTTGAGTTTCTGAGAACAGCACTTTTTACCTGTGCCTAGCACAAAAACACCTGGGTCAAATTGCCTGAGATTTGGCAGGTGGGATGACCTCCAGGGCAGCTGTGCAGTCCCCAACATTCATGCACTTCTGTGCAAGCAGTGAAAAGTTCTAGCTGTTTGCTTTGAGAGATTTCCTTGAAAAAATCAAATTTCACCTGCATCTAGCACAAAAATGCTTGGGCCAAATTGCCTGAAATTTGGCAGGTGGACACCCCTCTAGGGGGGCTGAGAGTTCCACAAATTACATGTATGGATCCTGAAAACTGAAAATGTTATGGCTGTTTGTGTTTTCCCATGCAAGTCAATGGGAAAATGCCAAAAACAAGTGATTTGGATGTCCAAATCTCTCTTGGGATTCAGATCTGAGTTGAGGCCAATGGGCTCTGAATTGGTCCAAAGGTAAGTGGGGCCACTTTGGAAGGTCCAAACCGGCATCCAAAGTGAAGCAGGGGGGCCGTGCCCAGCCCTTCTGTATATGAGTACCCCAAAGTAAGTCCCACTGAGGTCAATGGGACATAGGCCCAGGTCAATGAGTATAGGCCTACAGCTGCAGAGAAGAGAGTCAGTGTGGTGTAGTGGTTAGACTGGGACTCAGGAGACCCGGGTTCTAGCCTCAGTGGGTCAGTCACTGGCTCTCAGCCTAACCTACCTCGCGGGGTTGTGATGAGGATAAAATGAAGTGGAGGAGGAGGATGTACTCTGCCTTGGGCTCCTTGGAGGAAAGGTGGGGTATAAATGCAAGAAACAAGCATCAGTGATGATGCATGGTGTCATCGTTGTAATGATCTGTACATTTATTCAATGTTTGGTTCAGCGGTTCTGAAGGCCCTGCAGAAGTAAGCGCACAGGGAGGCTGTGCTGGTTTTGAAAGCAGCACTGTGGTACCAGTCCCTGACTTGGCAGTTGAATTGGACTTGCATTCCAGAGGCTTGGAACAGTTTTATTGCCTGTTGTTCTCTGCCAGCAACTATGCTCTGACCAGCAGAGCAGGACAGCCACTTACTCGGTCTGTATAACAGGACTTCATGGAACATAATGATATGTTAATTCAGGGATGGGCAACTTTTCCCGTACACTTCAGAAATAATTGGCACCTCATTTTCACTAACCTGGCAGATGACAAATGGAGCTCCTGTTCTTTGGCAGACATGCCGTACCTTTCGACAACATTCTTCATCCAAAACTGGCACCCTCCGATGTAAAGGCTTCGAGTCAAGTCTTGAAAAATAAACTTGATTTATGGATATAGAAACCACAAGAGGCTATACGTCTATGAATCTAGAGGAGGTGTACATTAATAATTTTGGCTGCAATCCACAGCCCTGATTTTCATGGGAGGGTGGCTGTGATGGCAGTAACATACGCAGTACCATGGGGCACAACCAGAAGTTCCTTGGAGCTCAACATGCTCTCTTCTCGGTAAGGTTGAAAAAGGTTTTGTGTACAACAGGGAAATACCCATTGCTAGGGATGTGCAAATCGGCAAAACCTGAATTCACTGCGGTTCTCCAAATTCCACCTTGAAGTTCAATGAAGCCTGTGGCTTTGTGAAAAAGGCAAACTCCACATTAGGCATAATTAGGAAAGGAACTGAAAATAAAACTCCCAATAACATACTTCCTTTATGCAAATCAATGGTGCAGCCACACTTAGAATATTGTGCACACCTAAAAAAGGACATTGTAGAGGTGGAAAATGTGCGGAAAAGGGCAACTAAAATGATTGAGGGGCTGGAGCATCTCCCCTTTGAGGGAGGGTTACAACAGCTGGGATTGTTTAGCTTAGAAAAAAGGAGGGTAAGGGGAGACATGATAGAGGTGTACAAAATTATGCATGGTGTGGAGAAAGTGGAAAGGGAGACACTTTTCTTCCTCTCTCTCTTCCTTTTCTCTACTAGAACCCAAATGGGTCATCCATGAAGCTGGTTGTTGGGAAATTCAGGACAGATAAAGGAAGGACTTCTTCACACAGCACATAGTTAAACTACGGAATTTATTTCCACAAGATGTAGTGATGGCCACCAATTTGGATGGGGATAGGACAAATTCCTGGAGAAGTCTATCAATGGCTTCTAATCCTGATGGCTATATGCTACCTCCAGTATCAGAGGGAATATGACTATGTACATCGGTTGCTGGGGAACTAGGGCAGGAGGGTGCTGTTGCACTCAAGTCTTGCTTGTGGGTTTCCTGTGGCCAGCTGGTTGGCCCTGTGTGAACAGAATGCTGGACTAGATGGATCCTTGGTCTGATCCAGCAGGGCTCTTCTTGTGTTCTTATGTTCTCATTCTGGCTTCTTTCTCTTTTTCCCCGAATGAAAATTCATTTGTATTTTTGTGCTTACTTTTCCAAACTGATGCATCAGTTGTATGCATTTTTGAAATGTATGCATTTTTCTCCCATTGAGAAAATGTGGTCATATTTTAGTCACATTTTCAAAAGTACACATTTTTTTTCATTTGCATATTTCAAATGTCCACATGTTCCAAACACATTTGTTTTGTTCTGCAAATGGCAACACAAGCTTGGAAATATATGGATCTTGACCACAGCTTGCGTTTGGTTTTGTGTTCAGTACCAGGAGGTGCAAACTGGGTGAATTCTTCTGATAAAAAAATAAACTGAAACAAATTTCTCATACCTACCCATTGTCTGGGTAGGGATTTGCCTGTTGTGTATTTCCCAACCTTGCCAAGAAATGAGAACAGGGAGTTCTGTGGCACTTTTGATTGTGGAACATTTCCCAGTCTACAGCAGAAAATGAAGCAGCCCTTACTTGTGCAGAGTTCATGCATCAAACCTTCCTGCCTCCATTTCTGGCCTCGGGCACCAGAGTCACTAGACTGGGCCAGAAGAGTGAAGACCAACACACATTTTACATTGACAGTGGAAGCTGGTGGCTCTGGTTTTGATGGAGCTGTAAATCCATTCTTTAGTCAGAACCAGCCAGAACTCTAAGGAGCTATCTGAGGTGCTGAACCTATTTTAGGAAGCATCTTGGATAGCTCCTCTTTATTTATTTATTATTAAATTTATTATTAAATTTATTAATCGCCCATCTGGCTGGTCACCCAGCCACTCTGGGCAATGTACAACGTCAGTCTTGAGTTCTGACTGGTTCTAACTGAAACCCGGAGCGAATTCACTGCCCCACTGACATCAGAGCCATGCCAGCAGCCTGTACTGTCTTTAACCCAGGGGTTGGCAATTTGTGGCCACCATCCATATGTATTTGCCTGCAATTCCCATCAGCCCTTACCACTGGCTATGATAGCTAGGGCTGATGGGAGCTGTAGGCCAAAACATCCGGAGGGCCACACCTGCTTTAACTAAAACAGCAAGCATCTTCTTGGTTCCTAAATCTGTGCCGACTTAGTTATTGCAGGATAAATGCCATACAGTCTACCGCAGATGGAGAAGAGCCTTTAGCAGTGCGTGATGGTGTGTGTGCGTGTGTGTGTGGAGAGAGGCTCAAGCAGTGATCCGTGGTGAGATCGCAGGGGTGCTACGACTACAAGGGTGTCCCTATTTTCCTCCATGAAATGTGGGAAGTATGTAATGTGTGCAATGGATTGGATTTCTATGCGTTTTTAGATTCAGAAGGTCTCATTGTTCTGAATCTAAACATGCACATGAATCTGAGCGATGGCATCTCATCATGCATGTACTGATCCAAATAATGTGGTGTCCTTAAAGGCTAGGAGCTCAATTGGCACTTCAAAACTGCCATGCTGCTGCTGTTGTGAAGCGTAATCATTGTTTATATTAATCTCTACAATATCATGCATTAACATAATGAACACGCGGCCTTGGAAAAAGATGTGCTGCCTTGAGCTCCTTCATGAGCCTAACTAGAAAACCAGCTATTAAGTGCTGTTGGCGACCAAACCTGCTGGGATTTAGAAGCCTGTTAACAAATGAAGTCAAGAGCTAGAGCTATTCATTGCAGGAATAAGTAGGCTTGTGATTATAATTTATTCATATTGTTCAGTGTGCAGATCTGCTTGGTTCATAGAAAGGCTTCCTGAGAATAGGTCGCAGGCATGGTCCGAAGGCACATGAGACAGCTGCGTTGCTGAAACTAAGCCGGTCTGGGTCTGGTCAGTGCTTGGAGGGGAGACCACTGGGAACCACATGCAGCCACCTTGAGTTCCATGATGGAAGAAAGGTGGGATATAAAATAAATAAATAGGTTGTTACTCTTGTGGCTAAGGCTGATGGGAGTTGGAGTCCATATGATGGGAATTAGAGCCTCTTGCTGGAAGCCCTCCAGATCTTGCTGTATTCCAACCCAAATCAGCCCCATCCACCAGGGGGCAACGGTCAGGGATGATGGAGGTTGGAATCTATCAGCATCAGGCATGCCACAGATTCTCTAGCCATGGCTTCAGGTGAGCAGGAGGGCTCTGGAGGGTGGGGGATAGTGGGGGAGGTGTTTCAGAGGCAAAATGAGCATTAAAAGGCAAAAGGAGAGCAGAGCAGTCCAGTAAGAGGGCAGAAGGGCTCAGAAGTCCTCATTCTGAGAGGGCGTAGGCTGGACGGTTTGGCCCTGCAGGAGAAGAGTGAACTAAGGCTCAGAGCATATGCTTATTGTCTCCCATGTGGTTGTGTGTGGCAATCAACCAGCTAGCAGGTTTGCTCTGGAGGAAGGCACCTCCATAAGGCCACTGAACATGTGACTGCCATGATTTGTATGGCTGGGGCAGCTCAAAACAGCAACATGTGAGTACTTGAAGCGCGACTTCACGTCCTTCCGCTGTGTCATGGGTGGGCATCTTCAGGAGGTCTAGGGCTACTTTCACTTCCCAGATCCCCTGCAGGTGGTACCCTGCCCCCCTGCAGTTGCAAAAAATAGGGTGAAATAAAACAAAAACCTGGACCCCCACCCTGGTATGAACCGTGAGGCTGCAAAATGAGGCACCCAGATTGATAACAGGGACAAGAAGTTCTAAACAGATAAAACCAATTTTGGCCTGCTTGTGCTGGCTGCCTGTATGTTTCCAAGTCTGATTCAAGGAGCTGTTTTTGACCTATAAAGCCTTACACAGCTTGGGACCGCAATACCCGATGGATGGAACACCTCTCCTGGGATGAACCTACCCTTATACTACACTCTTCATCTAAGGCCCTCCTCCAGGTGCCTCGAATGAGGGAAGCTCGGAAGATGGCAACAAGGGACAGGGCCTTCTTGGAGGTGGCCCCCAATTATGGAAATAAACTTCCCAGCAAGGCCCACCTGGCACCAACTTTGTTAACTTTTGGCACCAGGTTAACACAGTTCTCAACTCCTAGGCAGCATATGATAGGTTTTTAATCAGGTGATGGGATATTGTTTGGATATGTATGCAGGGGTGTGTTTGTGTATGTGTGTGTCTGCTCTGTTTATATGTTTGCAGCTAAACTATTTTATGCATAATATTGTATTTTTAAAGTTTTCATTCTTTGTAAACTGCCCAGACAGCTTTGGCTAGTGGGTGGTCTAGAAATGTAATCATATGCCATTAAATGCCTGAGTGTAGAGGATAGTCTTAACCTGGCACAGAAAAGATGAGGCCAGGTGGGCCTCAGTGGGGAGATCATTTCATAACCGGGGGCCATCACTGAAAAGGCCCTCTCCCTTGCTGCCACCTTCTGAGCCTCCCTTGGAAGGTCTCTGGTGTTGATTGTAGTGTCCGGGTAGGTTCAGGTTGGGAGAGGTGCTCCATCAGGTATTGTGGTAGGAACTGTGAGGGTCATTGTCAAACTAGGTTTTCCTGGTGTTTTTCTAAATGTAAATCACTAAGAATGGACTCTGGAGATTGGAATACATGGGGACTGGTTTATAGTTGGGCTTAGCAGTGTTTTTGTTTGTCTTTCTGTGGTCACAGATTGAGGCCAGAGACACTTGCTTTTCTCTGAACAGCACTGAAATATTGTGTATTAAATGGGCACGGTAGTTAAAGAGAGTCAGAAATCAGGTTCTGCCATGATAAGTCTCCAAATTATCTTGCATTTAAAAATGACACCTGTTTAGCTAATAACTGAGAACTTGGCATCCATGATTTAATTGATGAGGTCTACAATTGTGCTAAATATGGAAGTCTCAATGTGGTAGTGAATGAATGTTTCTCTCTCATTCTTCATGTTGCAGTTCCAAATCGAGAATAAGAAACTCTCATGTCATTCAGTCCTAATCCATCCTGCCAGCTACTGATGTAAACAACAAACAGGCACAGATCAGGAGGATTCCTCAAGAAATATAGTAAGGCTCAGATGCTTCATAAGGAAATACAGGACCAGGACAAAATGGGGCATCTTTGCTGGTCCCAGGCACTCCATCCTCCCCATCTAGATTTGGGCCTGAAAGACCAGGGAAGTGTGCAGGTATCTAGTGGAGTGTAGGTGGTAAGCACTCACAATTTGTGACATTGCACAACAACATTACTGATCATGGGACATGTCTGTTAAGTAGGGATGTGCGAAAGTCATGTACCTTTTTGAAGGGGTGATTCGCAGCGGAGCACCTCCCCCCCAAATCCTAAGCCGACCGGCTCCGCTCCACAGCAACTCCACGGAGCCACCGGCCAGGTGCATTCGCAGGTGTGCAGAGCCTGCGGATGCAAATGGCGGCGGCTACAGCGGCCGCCATTTGCGTTCCTGTTTTTTTGCCATAATAGGCTACGTAAATATTTAATATTTTAAATATTTTGAAAAACAGGGGCGCAAATGGCGTAGTGGCACGGCAAAAAAACAGGAACACAAATGGCGGCCGCCGTAGCCACCACCATTTGTATTCCTTTTTTTTGCTGTGATAGGCTACTTAAATATTTACGTAGCCTATCACGGCCTCTGCAGGGACTCAAATGGCATCCCTGCGTTAGCCGTGTGATAGGCCACATAAGTATTTACGTAGCCTATCACAGCAAAAATGGGGAAGTGAATGGCGGCTGCAGACGCGGCCGCCATTCACAAAGAAGCGTGAACGGCATCAGGTAAGTGCTTCGTTTCATGAACCTTCGCTGGGTGGTGGGGTGGGGGAGCTTTGTTACTCATTACCTCTCCCCAGTTTGAGAAGGTCCCATTGATAAGCACTCTTTGAGTCTGATTCTGTAGCCAACTGTGGATCCACCGGATCGTTGTTTCATCTAGCCCACTTTGAGCTAGTTTGCTCATCAGGAGATCATGGGGCACTTCGTCGAAAGCTTTGCTGAAGTTGAGGTATATTATGTCTACAGCATTCCCACAGTCCACAAGGGAGGTTACTTGATCAAAAAATGAGATCAGATTTGTCTGGCAGGACTTGTTTTTGACAAATCCATGTTGGCTTCGAGTAATCACGGCATTGTTGTCAAGGTGCTTCCAGATGGATTGCTTTATCATCTGCTCCAGAATTTTCCCAGGGATTGATGTCAGACTGACTGGTCTGTAGTTCCCAGGTTCCTCCTTTTTACCCTTTTTGAAGATAGGGACAACATTAGCCCTCCTCCAGTCATCTGGCACTTCCCCCGTCCTCCATGATTTCTCAAAGAGAATAGACAGCGGTTCTGAGAGTTCTTCTGCCAGTTCCTTTATTGCTCTAGGATGCAGTTCATCTGGCCCTGGAGATTTGAACTCATTCAAAATAATTAGGTGTTCCTTGACCATATGCCTATCGGTCTCAAGCTGCAATCCTGCCCCTTCAGCCTGTACTTCACCTTTGCCAGGGGGGTCATAGACCCTCTTTTGGGAGAAGACTGAGCCAAAGTAAGAATTGAGCACCTCTGCCTTTTCTTTGTCCTCTGTTATCATTTTGCCATCCTCACTGAATAGCTGAACCACCATTTCTTTCCTCTGTCTTTTACTATGCATGTAGCTGAAGAAAGCCTTTTTGTTGCTTTTAGAATCCCTCGCCAATCTCAGCTCGTTCTCAGGTTTAGCCTTCCTGACACCATCCCTGCAATTCTGTGCTATCTGCCTATACTCTTCCTTTGTTGCTTGGCCTTCTTTCCACTTCCTATATGTGTCCTTTTTTGTTTTCAGGTCATCTGTAAGCTTTTTGTGAAGCCACACTGGCTTCTTCTGTTGTCTTCGCCCTTTTCTTCTTGTTGGAATTGTTTGTAATTGTGCCTTGAGAATTTCCTTTTTTCAAAAAGCTCCCGCCCATCTTGGACTCCTTTTCTCTTTAGAGACACTTGCCATGGGACCTTACTTATCATTGTTCTGAGTTTATTAAAATTGCCTTTCCTAAAATCCAGGGTACGCGTTTGACTACACTCGGCGTTTGCTTCCCTTAGAACCAAGAACTCAAGTATAACATGGTCACTTTCCCCCAGAGTTCCTGAAACTGCTACTTTATCCTCTAAGTCATCTCGTCAAGGATAGCTGATCCTCTGGTTCCTTCCTCTACTTTCTGTAGGAGGAAGTTATCCGCCACACAAGTCAGGAATTTCCTGGCGGGGCCATGTTTTGCAGAATTTGTCTCCCAACAAATATCAGGGAAATTGAAGTCCCCCATTACTTCTACATCATGCTTCCTTAAAACATTGGCTATTTGCTTTTCAAAAGTTTCATCCTCGTCTTCACGTGATTGGGTGGCTGGTAGTAGACTCTGACAACCATGTTCCTTTTATTCTTTGCTCCATTTATTTTGATCCAGATGCTCTCGATGGGTCTACCAAGCTCATCCTCCTGTATTTCTGTACAGAGATAGGTATTTTTCATTTCAATACAAGAGGGAAATTATGACTTGATAGGTATAGCTGAGACTTGGTGGGATGACGCTCATGACTGGAATACAGCAATTGAAGGCTATAACTTGTTTAAAAAGAACAGGAGAAACAGAAAGGGAGGTGGGGTTGCACTATATGTGAAAAATAAATATAGTTCTTCATATTCCCTGGTATGTTTATTCCTCATTTTGTCCATTCCCTGAGCATGTGCAGAGTGTGCTTTTTATTCAAACAAAGAGAAGGTTGCTGATCTTTCCCTTCATGCTGCATTTGTACAAGTGTGACTGCTTCAGAAAGAACTTTCCATTATACTGTCTCTTTTTCTTCATGAGTTTCATAACAGAAGTATGGTGTAGTGGTTAGAGTCTAGCCCAAAGTCACCCAGTGAGACAACTAACAGAACGTTTGCTAATGAGCTGGATGTGGAAATACCAAGCTGATCTGGGGGCAAGTGGGGTGCTGACATGTGTAGGAGTAAGTCGCATTGAACTCAATAAGACTTACTTCTGAGTAGGTATGCACAGAGTTGGTTCTCCTCTCCACTCAGCTTTGTATTTCCACATCTAGCTCATTATCAAACGTCCTGTTAGTTATCTCAGAAGACCCTTGGGTGAATGGGGGGGGGGTTCCCAGGGAACAGCTGGATTGAGGGAGATTCCCTCCTCCCCCCCCAACACACATAATGGAAGAATATAGTTCTTCATATTCCCTGGTATGTTTATTTCTCATTTTGTCCATTCCCTGAGCATGTGCAGACAGAGTGTGCTTTTTATTCAAACAAAGAGAAGGTTGCTGATCTTTCCCTTCATGCTGCATTTGTACAAGTGTGACTGCTTCAGTGCTTCAGAAAGAACTTTCCATTATACTGTCTCTTTTTCTTCATGAGTTTCATAACAGAAGTATGGTGTAGTAGTTAGAGTCCAGCCCAAAGTCACCCAGTGAGATAAGATAACTAACAGGACATTTGCTAATAAGCTGGATGTGGAAATACAAAGCTGAACTGGGGGCAAGTGGGGTGCTGACATGTGTAGGAGAAAGTCGCATTGAACTCAATAAGACTTACTTCTGAGTAGACATGCACAGAGTTGGTTCTCCTCTCCATTTTAGCCTCACAACATCAACAACAACACTGGATGTGGAAATATAAAGCTTAGCAGGGAGAATACCTCATGCAGGGCTCCAGACCGGCATGGTCATTTTAAAAGGTTTTTTCTTTCTTTCAAACAGCATTGCTTTAAAAAAAGGGTGCATCTCTGTTCAGGCACACCTAGGCCAGCCTTCTTCTGGGAAGCTCTGAGGAGGAGGAAGTGTTTTGGCTGAAAGTAAACAGAGATGGAGGATTTCAATTGAAAAAGAACACCCACAAACAAGGTGGTGAGCACAATTCTTTTTTTTAAATTTTTTTTAATGTATTTATTACTGCAATATACTACGTTGTGTTTTTATTTACGAAAATTTCGCGACTCTGTGTGGATGACAAAAAAAAAGCCTCATGACTGCTGGCTCCGCAGGACCTCGTGGTGCCATTCCTCAGAGGATTCTGAAATTCCATCCCATTTCAGTCTGTGGCGGAATTCTCTGACATCCCTACAGGTAGCACACAGAGGGAAACATATATACCTAAAACAATTTTAAACAATCAACAATAAGAACAATCCAGGACCTGATTAAAGTCTCATCATATGCTGCCAAATGCCTGAGAGAAGAGGAAAGTCTTAACCTGGCACTGAAAAGACATTGATGTTAGCCTCAGGTGGGCCTTGTT
The DNA here is from genome assembly GCF_057233095.1 of Heloderma suspectum. Lineage (NCBI taxonomy): Eukaryota > Metazoa > Chordata > Lepidosauria > Squamata > Helodermatidae > Heloderma > Heloderma suspectum. The sequence continues at coordinate 28,353,697 of NC_139460.1, read as the reverse complement.
AGAGAGATTGTTCCATATAGGGTTGGCGGAGAATTTCTCCCCGAAACTTCGGGGGGCCGAGCGCCAACGTGTTCGGCCCCCCGAACAAGTTTCGGGGAGAAATCCTCCGAACCCCCCCGCCCCCCGCACCCCCCCCGGGACGGCACTTACCTTCGCCGAATGTCCCTCCCGGCGGCGGGTTCGGCCGGCGGTTCGGCGGGTGTTCGAGCGGGGCGGGAGCGGCAGCCGGTCTTTCGACCGGCTGCCGCCGCCGCCATTGCAATAAAAGAAAAAAAAAAAACGCCCCCGTGATAGGCTACGTGACCATTCACGTAGCCTATCATGGCTAGATTTGCAAAGTCAGCCGTGATAGGCTCCATCAATCGTCACGTAGCCTATCACGGGTGACTTTAAAAAAAAAAAAAAAAGTGTGTACGGATAATTTTGGGAGTTGTAGTCTGACACTTCTGGAGCCTTACATGGCTCGGGACTGCAATACCTGATGGAGCACCTCTCCTGGCATAAACCTACCTGTACACTACATTCATCATCTAAGGCCCACCTCCAGGTGCCTCCTCCAAGGGATACTTAGAAGGCAGCAACAAAGGAAAGGGCCTTCTTGGTGGTGGCCCCCCATTATGGAACTAGGGGTGGACAAAAGTCCCTTACCTGTCCTCGAAGGACGTTCGCGGTGGGGGGGAGGTGCTTCGCTGGTCCCCCCGCGAAGTTCCGGCGCGGGGGGGGAGGCTTCCCGCCTCGGCCCAGCCGAAATTCAGGCCGGGGGGGAGGCTTCCCACCTCGCCCCGGCCGAAATTCAGGCCGGGGAGGAGGCTTCCCGCCTCGCCCGGCCGCAAACGCGAAAGTTAAAAAAAAAAAAAAACGCCCCCTGATAGGCTACGTGACGATTCACATAGCCTATCACGGCTAGATCTGCAAAGTCAGCCGTGATAGGCTACGTCAATCGTCACGTAGCCTATCACGGGTGACTTTAAAAAAAAAAAAAAAAAGTGTGTACGGATAATGGCGGCCCCCATAGGGAGCCGCCATTCCCGTTCCTTATTTGGTCGCTGTAGTCTATGTAAATGTTTACGTAGACTACGGCGAAAATAAGGGCAACGCTATTTGCGTTGCCCTTATTTTCGCCGTAGTCTACGTAAACATTTACGTAGACTACAGCAACTAAATAAGGAACGCGAATGGCGGCTCCCTATGGGGGTCGCCATTAGCGTACGCGTTTTTTTTTTTTTTTTGAAAGTCACCCGTGATAGGCTACGTGACGATTGACGTAGCCTATCACGGCTGACTTTGCAGATCTAGCCGTGATAGGCTATGTGAATCGTCACGTAGCCTATCAGGGGGCGTTTTTTTTTTTTTTTAACTTTCGCGTTTGCGGCCGGGCGAGGCGGGAAGCCTCCTCCCCGGCCTGAATTTCGGCCGGGGCGAGGTGGGAAGCCTCCCCCCCGGCCTGAATTTCGGCTGGGCCGAGGCGGGAAGCCTCCCCCCCCGCGCCGGAACTTCGCGGGGGGACCAGCGAAGCACCTCCCCCCCACCGCGAACGTCCTTCGAGGACAGGTAAGGGACTTTTGTCCACCCCTAGTTCCATAATGGGGGGCCACCACCAAGAAGGCCCTTTCCTTTGTTGCTGCCTTCTAAGTATCCCTTGGAGGAGGCACCTGGAGGTGGGCCTTAGATGATGAATGTAGTGTACAGGTAGGTTTATGCCAGGAGAGGTGCTCCATCAGGTATTGCAGTCCCGAGCCATGTAAGGTTTCATAGGTCAAAACCAGCACCTTGAATTTCCTTTTTCATGTTTACATTAAGAGAGAGAGAGAGAGAGAGAGAGAGGGAGGGAGGGAGGGAGAGAGAGAGAGAGAGAGATGTGAATATGATAGGTGTGTGTTTATATCCCATGCCCTATTGCAACCTTCCCCAATGTGGTGCCCTCCAGAAGTGTCAGACTACAACTCCCAAAGGCCTGTCCACATGGGAAATGGTGAGGGATGATGGGAACTGTAGTCCAAAACATCTCTGGGACACCATGTTGGGGAAGACTGCCCTTCTGTAATTCAGCCTGTGACAAAGCCTGTGAGAAATTTAAACATGACATATAGGGGGCAAGGAAGCCTGTCTCTTAAAGTGGCTGCAGAATGGTCATGGTAAAAGAAAGAAAGAAAGAAAGAAAGAAAGAAAGAAGGAAAGAGCCCCTCAAAGTGAAATAAAGCTTCTCATTATTGCTCCAGGAATATGTTAGAACTCACAAATTGCAAAAGATGGTGCTAGTCCTTAACTGGCTGTCATGATAGAGTTCCCATTTGGAAATGTATTAAAAGTGTGCAAAAACCTGTAGACAGATGCATCAATGAGATTTTTTAAAACAACAAAAACAACAACATCCCTTGTATGAAATGAAATTGAATTCTGGTGGCAATCCAGGAACAGAGACTGGCACCTAAAAGACTAAATCAATCTTCATCCTTCACAGTTTGCAGCAATTCTCACTAGCCCTGGGTCTGGTTTGATGCCAAAGGATAATCTTGAAAATGACATCTTTTATTAGTGATGGTATGTTAACAGATGATGGAAAATAATTCCTTCTGATCAGTTTTACTGTGCATAAGGTATATTTTGAAAACATTCTGGGTCAGATTTTTTAAAACTCTATTAATTTACAATATGTGGGCCAGCATACAGGTACGTTGATCTCTCTGATATACCAATAGTAGCTAATATAAGAATCCACAAATCTGTAAGTAACAGGGATGTATCACTCAACTAAAGAAATCTTAGACTGCTATCATACGGTCACTGGTGCGGCACCCCAGGGCCCACAGAATGTTTCAGATTTTCCTCTCCAAGGGCAAAGAGAGAGGTCCAATGGTGATACAGCCCCACAAACCCCCTCCCACCTCCCACCTCTCATGGAAACTTCCATGGCCCTTGCCACTCCAATACTGGAAGAAGAAAAAAGGGCTGTTCTGTGGGCATGTCAGGGTGGATCTGGGAAAGGCTTGGATCCACAGGTTTTGCATATTTACTTGGGAGTAAGTCCAGCTGGCCTCAGTGGGGCTTACTTCTGAGTAAATGTGCACAGGATCAGCCTGTATGAGCAATTCTGTTTAGAGGCCAATTTACTTTATTTATTTTCCTTTATTTATATCCCACCTTTCCACTAAAAAAAAAAAAAGTGCTCCAGGCAGCCAACAGTAAAATCCAGATTAAAAACAAGATTGTAATTGAAAAGCATAAAAACAAATAAATTAAAAACACAACAATAAAAGAAATCAACAGCTCCAGCCAATTAAAAAAAGAGAACTAATTAGTCTTCAGCTGATGAGTTAGGGCCTACAAATGGTTTATGCTCCTTCAGGTGGGTCACACCAGTGGTATGTGGCAATTTCTGTTTATTTTTTTAACAGAAGGGGGAGAGAAAGAAAGGATGGTAAGAGAGGGAGCACTCAAAAGAGAGCATTAGGCAGTTCAAAGAAGAAAGCTACTTTCCCTTGTTTAAGTACACCCCAATCCAACAAGCAGAATCTGCAGAAATACCCTATTCCATATGATAGGAACCCTGCTGTCCTCTTTTCCATCTCCTTTCATCTAGCCAACTGAGGTGCAAGAAGATGGGCATATATAGTTAAAAATCAAAGCTGACTCCCAAATTTCAAGTCGGGATTTATCCTGACCCTTGACAACATGGGCTTTCATATACCCTTGTTCACTGATTCAGAGCCATTCACAGGTTGATTCTGTAGAAACAAATTCTGGATTCCAAACCTCTTTCATTCAAGATATAACTATCTGGCTTCTTCTTTTTGGCTGATCACTTTTTCAAAGATTGAAATGATGTGAAGCAAGTCAATGTCACCTTAAAAAAGAAAAGACCAATGGCTCTTTTCTTCTTCTTCTTCTTCTTCTTCTTCTTCTTCTTCTTCTTCTTCTTCTTCTTCTTCTTCTTCTTCTTCTTCTCTTGCAGCTCACTGCAGCCTCTGAGTAACCCCTCTGTGCATGCAATCAAAGCAGAAGTTGAAATTTGTAAGATTCTTATCACTGGCTGTTCAAACAGGCCCAAATTGTTAGAACAAAAAGATGATCAAAGTGTGATAAAGACTAACATATATGTGTCAAATGATTTGGAGGGCATATGATAAGGGGTGCGCTAGGTTTGCAATTTTGTTCTAATCTGGAACACTAACTCTATAGACAGAGCATGAAACAGAACAGTCTGAATGACCATGTAATCTGGTCTTTCATAGAATCAAAGGATCATTAAATCATAGAATAGTAGGGTTGGAAGGAGCCTACAAGGCCATCGAGTCCAACCCCCTGCTCAATGCAGGAATCCAAGTCAGAGCATCCCCAACAGATGGCTGTATGGGGGGGGGGTTCCCAGGGAACAGCTGGATTGAGGGACATTCCACACACACACACACACACACACACACACACACACATAATGGAAGAATATAGTTCTTCATATTCCCTGGTATGTTTATTCCTCATTTTGTCCATTCCCTGAGCATGTGCAGGGTGTGCTTTTTATTCCAACAAAGAGAAGGTTGCTGATCTTTCCCTTCATGCTGCATTTGTACAAGTGTGACTGCTTCAGTGCTTCAGAAAGAACTTTCCATTATACTGTCTCTTTTTCTTCATGAGTTTCATAACAGAAGTATGGTGTAGTAGTTAGAGTCCAGCCCAAAGTCACCCAGTGAGATAAGATAACTAACAGGACATTTGCTAATGAGCTGGATGTGGAAATATCAAGCTGATCTGGGGGCAAGTGGGGTGCTGACATGTGTAAGAGTAAGTCACATTGAACTCAATAAGACTTACTTCTGAGTAGACATGCACAGAGTTGGTTCTCCTCTCCATTTTAGCCTCACAACATCAACAACAACACTGGATGTGGAAATATAAAGCTTAGCAGGGAGAATAATACCTCGCGCAGGGCTCCAGACTGGCATGGTCATTTTAAAAGGTTTTTTCTTTCTTTCAAACAGCATTGCTTTAAACAAGGGGTGCATCGTTCAGGCACACCTAGGCCAGCCTTCTTTTGGGAAGCCCCTAGGAGGAGGAAGTGTTTTGGCTGAAAGTAATTACTGCACGTCTCAGGGCAGGGGAAAAAAATATGTAAACGTCTACGAAAAATAGCCTTTCTTATGGAAGTTATGCAGACTCACAGAGATGGCTGGGCACCGGAATTATGGTTGTTGGTACGGATTTATCTTCGTAATTTTCAGAGTGGAAAGAAAAGAGGAGAATTCCAGGGGCTTGTGAATGACGGAACGGAGCACTGGCCGCAAACTGTGGAAGTCAAGCAGCACGGAAGGTACACAATACGTACATCCCTAGCTGTCTGTTTATATGTTTATATGTAAATGGTTTTTACGATGTATTTTTAAGGTTTTAATCTTTGTAAACTGCCCAGAAAGCTTTGCCTGTTGAGAGGCTGAGAAATGCAATAAATGAAATGAAAATATAAACCTGGAGACATTCCTGCATTTTCTGTTCTAGAGGGGGAGAAGGGCACAAAAGGAGGAGCTGGTTAACAGGCAGCTCCCACATCATAACATCTGACAAGCACCAAGCCAACATATTTTTTAGACTTAAGAGTTGACGTTCATCTCAACAGCTAGTTTAGAAAGCAAACCAAATTTTGCAACAGTTCAAAATCTGTCAAATTCTGTCAAAATCAAAAATCTGTCAAAAAACCTGATCTCTGAAGTCCAGAATCAAATTTGACAGCAGCATTTGAAGTTCATGTGTTTAGCTTGGGCAATAATTGAACAACTTTAGCATAAAATTTACCAAATTCTGTGGCACAAAACGTCGCGTCTCTGCTGTCTGTTACAGTGCAATGCTGATGGCTGCATCTGTAAGGCTGTCAGATGTTCACTGCAGCTGCATGTCAGCTGTCACATTTTGTCATATATGCAGTACTACATGCCAGAAACTGTGAGCACAGACTGCTACAGCATGTCAAATGCTGCCAAATAGAGATGAGCTTAAAAATTTGTGTTTCAGGCGTTCCTGTTGAATGCTTGAAAAATGTTCCAGGGTTTTTCTTTTTTTAGCACTCAGCACTGGAATACTTGAAGAATCCTGTGGGGGCAGCACAGCCCTCTCCCCCTGCCCTTTCTCCCTAGGCATGAACAAACCTGTCAATTTCACTTTCTCTCACTTTCTCATTTTTCCTATCTTTGGTTCATTCCAAAGTTTGAGTTCTCTTTTAAAAAAAGTTTGCACGAAAATTCATAAGCATTTTTGTGCACATTTCTCCTAATACATTCATTTTGTTTACATTTTTTCCAAATATACATTTTTTTTGCAAGCAATTTTCCTAATGCAATGCATTTCCAACATTATTTCCCCATATACACATTTTTCTGCATGCATCTTTGATGGGAGAACACTGCAATATTCAGAGAAGTGCAAATTTTGCAGGAGGAGTTTTGGTTCATGTCATGGTTCTGAAGTGTGAAATTTGGTCAGTTTGCATTGAAGTCTGAACAAATTTCTCCTCAGTCCCTTGTTCATCCTCTTTTTTCTGAAGCAAATTCTCCCCAACCCTCTCAGCTTTGCAATGGCAACAAGCTGTGGAGAGGTCTCCCTAGACGTGGGAGAGGATTTGTACAGCCAAACTAGATGTGACTGAGCTGCTGTCCATGCATCTCCCCTGTTTATATATAAAGCAGCAGGGAGCATCCTTGCTCCCTTCTCTGTCTTACCTTGCTGTGCTTCATGACTTTAAGCTGTTTTCTCTCCTCACAGCTATAATACTGGAAGTGAGCTGGACAGAGAGAAAATTGCTGAATGCAGCAGACTATAGTGAGGTAAGGTGGAGCAGGGGAAGGGGTTTGGTCCCCTTCCCCATGCAGTCCTTTTCATATGAGGAAAAGACTCCTCATCTCTGCTTTATCTGTGAATAGGTCAGACAGGTGGATGAAATATATGCGGCTGTATCATATAGCGATGGGGGAAAATACCCTCATTCAGTCTGCATTTTAACATGACCTTACCTAATTTGGCACTTTTGAACTAATATATGGACCAAAACTCAGCTCTCCTTTGACATTTGCACTTCTCCGAATTTTGCAATGGAGTTTTCCAATAACAAATATGTACAAAAATGCATATATTAGAGGGAAATTCACACATTATGTGCATATATTATTGAAAATGTGTGCATTTCATGCCAACTTTAAAAGAATTATCAACATTTGGGATGAACAGAAAAATTAGAAAATTAGAAAACCTGGGAGAAACTGAAATTCACAGATTCATCCATCTCTAGTACCATTACATCTAGTCTGGCCCTAACATGATAGAAGAGCTGTGGCATAAACTCCATACCCTGTACAATTATTATTTATTATTAGGGATGGCGGAGAAATCCCCCTGGACTCCAGTGAGGATGGATTCTTTAGAATCCGGCCCCTCGGAGTCTGTGGTGGAATGGACTGCTCCCCCCCGCACGAAGTCTGGTAGGGATGGACCCTACCTGGTGCCGGCCGGTCCGAGTCCATCTGCTGCTGTCTGTAGCCATCCACTGCTGGGCTGTGGATGCAAATGGCGTCCGGCATAGTGGACACCATTTGTGTTCCTGCCCTTGGCCGTGATTGGCTATGCAACTATTTATGTAGCCTATCATGGCCAAAGGCAGGGATGCAAATGGCATCCCCTTTGCCAGATGCCATTTGTGTGGCAGTGGCCAGAAGTCCGGCTGCAGATGGGCCTGGCCAGCAGCTCGGTGGGCTCGCCGCAGAGCGGAGCCGTCCAGGAAGGATTCGGGGGGGGGAGGGATGGATTGCAACCCCCCCAGTGGATGCCCCGGACTGGATGGGTGAGTGGGGTTCGTACACCCCTATTTATTATAAATATTTTCATAATATTTTTATACCACCTTTCAAGACAAAGCCTCATCAAGGTGCTTTTCAAGGTAAAATCTGGAAACAATAACAATAATTAAAAAAATAACTAAAACAGCAGCATAAAACATTTAAAAGAACAGCACCATTAAAAGTTCTACTTTATGAACTAAAATGGGTGCTTTTTCTGTTGTGGCACCCCGGCTCTGGAATGAGCTCCCTAGTGAGGTTCGCCTGGCGCCTACATTGTACTCCTTTCGGCGCCAGGTGAAGACCTTTTTATTTTCCCAGGCATTTTAGCTTTCTAAATTTTTATCTTTGCTGTTTTAAATCTGTATTTTAAACTCCTGTACTGCTGCTAGGTTTTATTGTGGTTGTATTGTTATATTGTGGTTTTAATGTTCTATATATTTTAAATTGTTTTATTGTGTGTTGTTTGGTTTTAGTTTTTGTGAACCGCCCAGAGAGCTTCGGCTATTGGGCGGTATAGAAATGAAATAAATAAATAAATAAATAAATAAAATAAATGGGCATGTATTTATTTTAAAGAAGACTGGAACATTGGAGTCTTTAACGCCCATTTTAAAACAGTCAGGGAGGGAGCCACAGGTATGTCCCATGGAAAGGTTTTCTACAAAGATATGGGGCCACCAAAGAAAAGGCCCAATCTCCCATCCCCACCAACCTAACAGATTGCACTAGTGGGCATGTGAACATGGCCTCAGTGGCCAATTGTAAGGCCCATGCAGGTTCATGTAGATGTGGGCAGCCCTTCAAATACCTGATCCCAAGCTATTTAGGGTTTGAAAGGAGATCTCTCAGACTTTAAACTGGGCCCAGAAACACACTGATTATGTATCAGCTGCACTGGTTGCCAATGATATATGCTCTGATTGCCTAGCCCCTGCAAGCAGCCAGGCAGCTGCATTAGGTGCCAGATGTAGTGTGTTACAGTAGTCTAGTATGGATGTAACAAGGGTGTGGATAATTGTAAGAAGGTCCATATTCTCCAGATAGGGATGCATCTGGCGAGTCAGCTGAAGCTGATAAAAGGCACTCCTGGCAACCAATGCCACCTGCACTTGCATAGATAGTGCCAACTCCAGGAGAACCCCCAAATTGCGCACTTGGTCTATCAGGGAGTGTGTAACCTCATCCAACATGGGTCTGATGCCTCAATTTGGGTTGGCGGGTTTCCCCACCCACAGTACTTCTGTCTGATCTGGATTAAGCCTCACCTTGTTTGCACTCCTCCATTCCACAACTGCCTTCAGATACCTGTTCAGGTTTTCCACAGCCTTCCTGGAACTAACTGGTGGTAACAAGAGGAAGAGCTGCCTGTCATCTGAATATTGATGACACTTCAGCCCAAACCTCTGGATGACCATTTGCGTCCCTGCTAGCCAGCGGCTGGATGTCCAGGGGACGGAACGCCTCCCCCACACCATCAGCATAATCCCAAAAGGTAAGTGATTTTCGTACGTCCCTACATTTGTATCCCTGTATTTTGCCGTGATAAGCTACATAAAGATTTACATAACCTATCACGGCTGACTTAAAAAAACCACAAAAAAATGCGCGTACGCAAATGGCGGTGGCCATGGCCGCTGCCATTTGCGTTCCTTATTTTGGCACGTCTTAGTCTACGTAAACATTTACGTAGACTAAGATGGTGAAAATAAGTGGAACGCAAATAGCATAGACACTACGCTATTTGCGTTCTCCTTATTTTTGCCATCTTAGTCTACGTAAATGTTTACATAGACTAAGACGTGCCAAAATAAGAAATGCAAATGGTGGCAGCCATGGCCGCCGCCATTTGCATATGCGCATTTTTTTTTTTAATCAGCTGTGATAGGCTACATAAACATTTATGTAGCCTATCACGGCTGACTGCAGGGACACAAACGGTGGTGGCTACAGCTGCTGCCATTTGCGTCCCTGCTAGCCAGCGGCCAGATGCCGGCTGCTGGCGGAGCCGGCCGGTGGCTCCGCAGAATTGCTGCAGAGCACAGCCGGCCGGCCAGGATTCCGGGGGGGGGGGGAGGAACGGAGCGCCTCCCCCCCCGGTGAGGATTCCAGGGGAAGGGATGGAACGCCTCCCCCCCCACCATCAGCATGATCCCCTAAAGGTAAGTGATTTTCATACATCCCTACATTTGCATCCCTGTATTTTGCCGTGATAAGCTACGTAAATATTTATGTAGCCTATCACGGCAAAAAAACAAACAAAAACAAAGCAGCAAAAACAACAACAACAACAACAGTGGATGCAAATGGCGGCGGCTACAGTGGCCGCCGCCATTTACGTTTGCTGTTTTTTTTTTTTCTGTGATAGGCTACGTAAATACTTATGTAGCCTATTACGGCCTCTGCAGGGATTAAAATGGTGTCCCTGCATTAGCTGTGATAGGCTACGTTATTATTTACGTAGCCTATCACGGCTATAATGAGGAAGCGAATGGCAGCGGCAGCAGCAGCCTCCATTCGCAAGTCAGCGCGGACGGCAGCAGGTAAGTGCTCCATTTCACGCGCCTTTTGTGGGGTGGAGGGGTGGGAGGGGCTTTGTTCCGCCATGGATTTCAGGCCGTGAATGCACTGGCATTCAGCCTCACCGAGATCCATGGCGGAATTCTCTGACATCCCTACCTGGGAGAGTCACTCCCAGTTAGTGTTGGCAAATTACAGATGAGAGGATTTTCCATATTCTGTTCCTTGAATTCCACTCCTATCCTGCATTCCACTCCTCCTGTATGCTAGTTCAACTAGGAAAGTTCCAAAATTAATTCTAGAATTGGAGCATGTGCAATTTACCCCAGCTTTCAGTTCATTTGTGTCTTTAACTCTTCCCTACTTAAGTTACTGATGCATACAAGTGCATTGATAAAACACTAAACAAACAAAGAAACACAAGCAAACTCGATTGCATCAGGATTCTTTTTGTGTGATGACTTACCAATATACACACACATGGTCTCCTATGTATTGGTAAAACACCACATAAAATGAATTGTGATTAGGTATGGACAAATCAGCAATGTTTGAGATGGCTGAGATTCTCTAAACTCCACCGTGAAGCTCGTTTGGCTTGATCCCATTTTTTATTACCATCTTTCCTAGGGATGTCAGAGAATTTCTCCATCAATCCCCGGGAGGCCGAATGCCAACGCATTCGGCCCCCCGAAATTGGTGGGAAAATTCTCCGACACCCCCCGCCCTCGCCGGGATGGGACTTACCTTGTGCGAATGTCCCACCCGGCGGTGGGTCCCGGCGGCGGGTCCCGGCGGCGGTTCGGTGGTGGTGCGGCGGCGGCGGCTGGTCTTCCAATCGGCTGCCGCCGCCGCCATTTCCAAGTAAAAAACAAAACAAAACAAAAATATGATAGGCTACGTAAATCTTTACGTAGTCTATCACGGCTGACTTTGGAAAAAAAAACACGTACGCAAATGGCGGTGCCCATGGGCACCGCCATTTGTGTTCCTTATTTGGGCACGGGTAGTCTATGTAAAGTTTTACATAGACTACGGCGAAAATAAGGGCAACGCAAAGAGCGTTGCCCTTATTTTCGCCGTAGTCTACGTAAATCTTTACGTAGACTACCCGTGCCCAAATAAGGAACACAAATGGCGGTGCCCATGGGCGCCGCCATTTGCGTACGCGTTTTTTTCCAAAGTCAGCCGTGATAGGCTACGTAAAGATTTACGTAGTCTATCACAGCTGACTTTGAAAATCTAGCCGTGATAGGCTATGTAAATCTTTACGTAGCCTATCACGTTTTTTTTTTTAACTTTACTTATTTCTTTCGTGGTCGGAGAGGCGGGACACTACCCCCCGGCCAGAATTTTGGCGGGGAGGGACGGGGCACCTCCCCACCCGCCAAGAATTTCGGGGGGAGAAACGGAGCACCTCCCCCCCCCGAAAAAAGCTGCGGGACCAAGTAAGGGACTTTCATCCGTCCCTAATCTTTCCATTCAATCAGAAAAAGTGATTGGTATGCATATTTTGGCATGCATATTTTGAAAGTGTGCAGCCAAATGTGGGCTGCCCCCCAAGCATTAATGTTTGAAAATTCATATTTTTCAAAAAAATGCACATTTTTAAAAACTACACATTTAAATGTGTGCATTTTCTGAATAAGAACATGAATTCAGGAACATGTGAGTTTCCCTCACCTGCCCCCAAATACACTTGTGTTGGTGTTTGTGTCTGGAGGTGCAAATGAGGCAAATTTGCAAAATGAAATTTTTGTACCTCCCTAACTGTGATACAGGCATGCATCAAGTTCGTCTCTTTACTAGGAGGGGAAAAGGCATGGATGAACTGAAAGCTGCAGCAGACTGCACATCCACTGTGACCTATTCAAAAATCAGAAATTAAAACAGAACAACAACAATTCTGAAAGTTTTTCAGAATTTTTCATTGTTTTTAATGTATCTGATCTCCTTATGGAGGAAGAGGAGGATATAAATGATTTTAAATAGATAAAGAGGTTCATCATGAGAAGCAAGACCAGATGATTTGGAATTCTAAAATCCTGGGAGACATTTGGATGCAGAGACTTCAGTGATCATCTCTAGGGAGAATAAGGGGCTAGCTGGACCAATGGATATAAGGAAGTATATATTGCAGGCAGCTTCATGTATCTGGTTCCTCTTCTTTCCTCTCTGTAGAAATATTAGCACTGTGCCAAATTTTTCGGTCAGTTTATTTTTGACCATTCATTGGGGGAGGGGCAAAAAGAAATTGCACCCAAAAATTTGTGGGAAGGGGTGAGAATTCTGGAGAAATTTCTCAGGGTGCAGGGCTTCAGTGCTTACCTTACTATAAAGAGATGGTTGAGTGGAATGGAGGTGCCCTTTCTTTTTACTGACTTCTTTCTCTCCGACTGCTTCATCTTCTTGGAAAGCCCCCAGGACTTCCACCCTTGGGGCTTCCCTGTGCAGAGTGCCTGAAAGCTGAGAGAGGCACTCCTGGTTTTGCTTTGTTGTTCTTAAAAGTCCTTTGAACAACAACGACAAGAAAAATGGTAAGAAAAATAAGAATAACTTGTTGCTTAGCTTTCAGGCACTCAGCAGACAGCTGCAATGGAAAGCCCCAGTCCTGCCATCAACCTCTAGGGGGCTTTCAAAGAAGTTTGAGCTGTCGGCACAGCTGCAAGAACAGAATGGGGGGAAAGGGTAAAAGAAAGCGTGCACGTACACACCCCTTGGCCACCTCCTTACAGTAAGGAAGCACCCTGAGAAATCCCAGGGTGAAGCCCTGCACCCTGAGAAATTTCTCTGAAATTCTCAGCACCCCAAGGAAAGAGGAAGAAAAATGACTGCCTCTTTCACAAGGAAACAAAGAGGCTGCGAAAGGGCAGGCAGGGTTTTGGCACAGCACTAGGTAACATTGACCTATATCTTGAAATTGTCACACTGGGTGTTATCTAGCTTTACTCAGCATCATCAGCTGTTAATTGTATGGATTGGAAATGCACATTACAGAATACTGAAACCACGAGTTTCTTTATCAAATGGCATGAGCCTTTGTAGGCAACAACCTACTTCAGCAGTTGCGGAAATGTTGAAAGCAAGGTGGGAAAATCAGTTAAAAGCTGACCTTAGGGAACCATTCCAAAGTAGGGATGGGTGAACAAGTGATGTTTGAAATCATGAGGAGTCTCCAAACAGTGTCACACCACTCATCTTGTGTCTGATTCCTGTTTGCGGTTGTGATCACTGCTCACTTGGCAAACTGAGCAGCGATCGAATGTGAAATTTGTGCAAAATTCCTAATTTGCACAGCTTCCTTCCATAGACTAAAGTGGGGTTGATGCAGTCTGCAGGGGAATCTGTGCAAATTAGGGAATTTGCACAAAACCAAACTGGGAAAGTTGTGCAAATTGAATGTAAGCACATGTCCTGCTGTTTGCAAACAGTTTTGGCAGACAGGTTCTCATGACGGCAGTTGCATTTGGGGCTTCGAACAGGGCATGTTCACGTTTTGGCGAGCAAAGATGAAATTCTCATACATCCCTATTCCGAAGTTCGTAAAGGGACAGTAAGAGTACAAATTCCATAGCCCCTATGTAACAGTGTATCTCCAACTTTCCTTTAAGAAACTGATACCTGATCATATCTGTGCCAGAATCTTGCTGAAGTTTGAACGGGATGTAGGGGTGCGTTTCTTAGGTGGAAGTACAGGGCTTGTGGCAGACTCATGTTTATCAGAACATTTAGTTCTGACCTTATAAGCATCCTTTTAAAATACAACTTAGGTATTTACAAGTAAAAAAGGTAATAAGTGCTTTCAACTGCAGTGTTCCCTGTAATTGTCTAGTAAATTTACAGACATCAGCTTAAGTACTATAAGCTGCACAGTGGAAGGAAAAGAAAAGAAAATGAGTAACAATGAAAATTTATTCATGGGTTTCATTCATACACAAATAAGCACAGCATAAATGTAATGGGGAAAGAAAGCTCATACAAATATAGTTTGGCTTCTATTGTAAACATATTTACACATCATAGAAAAGAAGCATATCACTCCATGAATTGGGTATTTTTACTGTGATACAAACAAAATAATTGCATATAAAAAGGATTTCTCAAGCGCTACTGAATATTCTTCCCAGTATGGCCAGACCATAAAAGTAAAATATTAGATCCTTTTTGTGTGAAGCTTGTAGAGAATTTTAACTGTTTAGCAACCACTGGACATTTCTGCATTTGATCCAGATATTGGCTTGGCCTTTGCTGCAGTTCAGCACTCTGCAGATGGCCAGAGGGTGATACTGCAGAGACAAGCTTAGCAGGAGTCAGGTGGCTCAAGGAACCAATTGGATTTCACCTGGAGTTATAAAGCTTCTGACTTTGGCTTGGTTACTCAGTCTCTCTAACGTGTCACTAGTCTACTTATTTACCTGCTTGATGGCCAGAGTACCTACCTGGCCAGTACCAGCTTGTCTCCAGACCTTCAGCCCTAAAAATAGTAGAGTTCATAGTCATCCAATACTTGCCCTTGATGCAGGTCTCCACACAGAGACAATTGCACAATGGCATCTATTAATTCTATATTCACTGCAGGCACAGTGGCATAAATTGTCAGTAGGGGGATGGAGAAAATTCTCACAATTATCCCATTCAAACTATAATGGAATTAATTTACCCTTCCTATCTTTATAGCACTGTTATTTGTATTTTATGTCTGTGTTTCAAACACACCAGGGTAAGACAGGATCATTCATACTTCCTGTAAATCAACTCTCTTTATCAAACCATTAAAACAGCTATTCTAATGTAAACCCATATTTTGTAACTAAAAACTCTTCCTTTTTTCTTTGTTTTTGCACAGCCTCCTGGGGAAGAATACAAGAATTCATATTATCTAACCTGAAATGCTATCACACAACCAGACGTTTCTTCCTCCCAAACTGAGCCACACATTTCAGAAAACTGCAGGAGGTCTTTCATAGTAACAAATGAATGGTAAAGCAGTGATACATTTTACTGCCTGTTCAGTTTTATCTTAAGCATTTTATCACCCTGGCTTTTGCTAGCTAGAGTTTGTCTACAGTTGGATTTTCTCACGGCATAATAATATATTTAGGAAGTTGTTTAGATGATTCACTATTAATTAGGGTTGTCAATCTATTAAAGACCTTTTTGGACAATTAACTATTGCATTAATTGATTAATCAGTTAATTGATTGTTGGATTAGATAAACTAAAGATTACAGAGCATCAAGATGGAGTCATTAATTGACTTTCCATCTCATTTATGTCATCGTTACTCTTCCACAACCTACTCAGGGTAGAATACATAGAGTTATCCATTTTATCCTCACAACAACCGTATAAGGCTGGCCAAAGTTAAGGGACAATAATTTGCTCAAGATCACTCAGTGAATGTCAGGAATTTGAACTAAGTCTGTTACTTTATGCACAATACTACACTGGCTCTCAATACTCCCATGATAAAGTAGTTTTATGGAAGTTCCCCTTGCTGCCATGTAGTAAAATGGCAAGTAAAACACTACAAAACAAGCATTTTGTGGGTGAAAAGTCCCCTCACCAATCAGCCAGATTTTGGTAACATCTCCCATAGGCCTCTGTGTACACTCAACACAGGGCTGCAGTTAAAATGGCATCCTCACATTAATTTCACCCTCTCTGCCCTGTAATGTGTAGGTCCACTTACTATAATGGGGAGCTAGGGATGCAACAGGTTGAATTGTAGACATTTAATGTAATGTGGAAGTCTGAATCTGACTTTGTTTCAACCAGACACTCAGGGGCTGTTCACACAGCACGCTAACGCATACTCAGTGGTTGAGCGTAGGCTGTTGTTGAACCGTGGGCTGTGTGTTGAACTGTGGGTTATTGTGTTGTCTGAATGCAGCAAGGGTGGCTTGTTAACCATGCAGCATGGCTTATTTTTCTTGAACAAGCCACCTTAAGAACCCATGGTTTGTTGTTGGGGTTTTCAGGGTGGTTATCAAGCCATGCTGGCTGTGTTCAGACAACATGATAACGGACCCTGAAGAAAATGTGCTGTGTTCAGAGAACACACTCACTAACCCTTGGTTCAACAAACAACCCACAGTTCAAAACAGCCCACATTCAACCACTGAGTGTGGGTTAGTGTGTTGTGTGAACAGCCCCACTTGCCGCCTTCCTTCCTAAGATGCAAAAATGGTTCCAGTGGTAAAGCTGGAGCAATTAGACACACATCTAATTCTGCACACCTAGTCATTCTCTGGGGTGCCAGCTGCCAGGACTCTCCAAAGAAATCAAGGGATTTCACACTCATCACATTCACCATCACACTCTTCACAGGGTGGATAAAAGTGGGGTGTTTTTAATAATAATAAAAAATAACATTTTAAAAATTTTAATTGGATTTTTTGATCTTTTAAAAATGTAAATACTAAGTTTCTCTTAATGTCTTGGGTAATAAATAATAATGAAATTTGTATCTGAGAAATGGTCAGATTGGTTCTCCATTGTTTTTGTGATGCTGGGGCTATGCCAAGGCAAAGTGAATCAGGAAAGAACAACACTAAAAGCATAAAAGACAAAACTCTCAAATATGCAGGTTCTTATATTCACATACTTAGGCTGCAATTGTATACTGCCTTACCTGGGAGAAAGCCAGGGGCACTAACTTCTGAGTAGACATGTGCAGGATTACACTAGAAACTTCCTATGTCATGGTCATAAGGAACACCCTAAATGATCAAATTTGAAAGACATTCTCTCTAGGTAAAATAAGAGATAAGTGTGCAAAAAAAGTGTGACAAATGGATGCAAGGCCTTATTGTAAGAATGAATTACAGTGTAAATGTAATACTTTGTTTAGTTGTAAATTAACATGGTTTAGTGGTCAGATCTGTGCAATTTTAAGAAAATATATAAAGAGGTATCAGGGGGGAAGCTTAATTTAAATCAATGATTTAATTTGGCCTTTTGTTTTCCTGCAGATTTAAATAAATCCAACCTGCATCTTCATGTTGTGCAATTCCCTGGCAGCTACAACTAGGGATATTGTGGGAGTCCAAGAAGTGGGTGGAGTTTGACGAACTCCACCCAACCCAACTTCCTGAGGTCCTGTCTGCGGACCGCCACCGCTTACCCACCCTGTTTGATTCCCTGGGTGAGCTGCTGGGTGGTCTGCGGGTGCCCACAAGAGGGCATGGACACCCTACTCCTCAGCGAGCCACCATTTTGTGTAGAAATGGTAGCTTCTAGTTTTTTTGTAAAAGACGTGTTATGAAAATGGCAGCTGTAAAACAGCCATGTACACAAGATTACAGGTGTGATCGTGCCTGTAATCTTGCATACATGGCTGCTTCATGACCACCATTTGGGTAAGACATCTTTCACAGAAAACGAGCTGCCATTTCTATGCAAAATGGCAGCTCGCTGCAGAGTTGGGCACTCCCGCCCACTCATCAGGCACCTGCAGACTGCCCACCAGCTTGCCCAGGGAACTGGACTGGGACAGGTAAGTGGCGACGGTTTGGTGAGCTGCACACAGCGTGGTGAGGGATGGTTCGTCCATCCCCAGCTACATCCAATGATGTAGGGAAGGAGCATGTGGGAAGGAGGACCAGCCAGCTGCACCAGGTGGATCCTGAGCCTGCTTCTGCCCCTGCCAAACAGGTACTTAAGGCTGGGCTGCCAGAGGCAGTGCCTTGGCGTGCGCCTCGGCGTCGCGCCAAATGCGACGCTAAGTGCGCACTTAGCGTCGCACTTGAAGTCGCATGGAACAGCACCTAAAGACCCACCCACTGCCTCGCCAGAGACACCAGCAGCCACAGATACCAGCAGCAAATAGCAGCAGCAGAGGGCAGCAGCTTTAAAGACCAGGGAGAAAGGGGCAAACGTAGATTTTATCTGCTCCTTCTTAGCTGCTGTTCTCTTTTATCTCTTTTATCTTTTATATTCCTTTATACTGTTGTATATTTTATATCTTAACATTTTAATATGTGTCTGGGAGGACTATTGAGCAACTTAGGGCGTCGGGGAGGTACCACCATAACTGTGGTCACGGGCAGGGGGAGGTGTGGTGTTGGGGGATTAACAGGTCAGCTGAGGAGAAGAGGGCCTAGACACCTTACAGCTGTCCCCTCTTCTGGTTCTTCCCCCAGCCTGATGGTTCCTGGCAGCCTTACCAGTCTGCCCTTGGGCCTGGTGGTGCTGTTGCTGAATGCCAGGTCGGCCCAAAATAAAATCTCCCTCATCCATGATTTGATTGTGGATGAGGGGGCTGACCTGGTATGTATTACTGAGACCTGGTGGGGGAACTGGGAGGGGTCACTCTCTCCCAGTTGTGCCATCCTGGGTACACGGTACAGCACCAACACCGACTCGAGGGTCGGGGAGGGGGGGTTGCCGTGGTCTACAGGAATTCAATCTCCCTCTCTAGGCTTCCTGCTTATTCGAGTGCAGATCTTGAGTGTTTGTACCTTGTGTTGGGTACCTGGGACAGATTAGGGATTCTGTTAGTGTACCACCCACCCCGCTGCCCATCAGACTTCCTGCCTGAGCTGATGGAGGTGGTCTCGGACTTGGTGTTGAGGACTCCTACAATGATGGTCCTGGGGGATCTCAACTTCCATGCCGAGGCCGCTGTATCAGGACTTCATGGGGCTGTCCCAACATGTCATCGGCCCAACGCATATAAAAGGAGACACACTTGATCTGGTTTTCTCGACTAGGCAGGAGGATGGTGATCTGAAAGTGGAGGAATTAACATCTGTCCCTTTGTCATGGTCAGATCAGTTCCTGATGAGGTTTAGACTCCTGGCAGCCTTCCCCTTCTGCAAGGGTGGGGGACCTATTAAAATGGTCCGCCCCGGAGGCTAATGGATTCCGATGGATTCCAGAAGGTTCTGGGGGATTTTCCTGCTGGTATGGCTGGTGCTCCTGTCGAAGCCCAGGTCACTCTGTGGAATGCAGAGATGACTCGGGCAGTTGACACAATCGCGCCCAAGTGCCCTCTCCCTCTGAGCAGAGCCCAGCCAGCTCCTTGGTATACACCTGAGCTGAGGGCAATGAAGCAAGAGGGGAGATAGCTAGAACGCAGGTGGAGGAAAACTCGTGCTGAGTCTGACCAAACACAGGTTAGAGCTCACTATCGAACCTACTCTGTGGTGGTGAGGGTGGCTAAGAGACAGTTCTTTCCACCAGCATTGCATCTTCTCAGTGTTGTCCAGTGAAGATTTTCTGAGTGGTTTGTGGCCTGTTACATTCTGGGCCAGGGAGAGAGATGGTGGAACCCTCGGTGGCATGCTATGATGAGTTTGCAAGGCACTTTGAAGATAAAGTCACTCAGAGTTGTCATGAATTGGACACCACAATTAATGCAGTTCCATTCATAGAGGCGTTCAGAGCACCGTCTGGTCCAGTTTTATTGGATGAGTTTCAGTTGAGGCCTGAGGATGTGGACAAGTCCAATCGACCACTTGTGTGCTTGACCCTTGCCCTTCATGGCTTATTAAATCAAACAAGGAGGGGATGTCCGGCTGGGTCCAGGAGGCTGTGAATTCCTCCTTGAGAGAGGGAGTGGTGCCTGACACTTTAAAAGAGGCAGTAATTAGACCACTCCTGAAAAAGCCCAACCTGGACCCAGAGGATGTTAACAATTATAGGCCAGTGGCCAACATCCCCTTCCTGGGGAAGGTGCTTGAGCGGGTGGTTGTAGGACAGCTCCAGGCACTGTTGAATGAAATGGATCTAGATCCATTTCAATCAGGCTTCAGGCTTGGTTTTGGAATGGAATTTACCTTGGTTGCCATGTGGGATGACCTCTGCTGGGAGAGGGACATGGGGAGTGTGACCCTGTTGATTCTCCTGGACCTCTCAGCGGCTTTCGATACCATCGACCATGGTATCCTTCTGGATAGGTTGTCTGGGTTGGGAGTTGGAGGCACTGCACTGCAGTGGTTCCGCTCCTGCTTGGATGACCACCTCCAGAAGGTGGTGCTGGGGGATTATTTCTCTGTGCCATGGCAATTGTGCCATGGGGTCCCACAGGGCTCTATTTTATCCCCTATGCTGTTTAACATCTACATGAAACCACTGGGGGAGGTTATCTGGAGGTGTGGGCTGATGTGCCATCAATATGCAGATGATACCCAGCTCTACCTCTCTTTTTCATCAAACCCAGGTGAGGCAGTGGCTGTTCTGAATCAGTGCCTGGGCACAGTAATGGACTGGATGAGGGCCAATAAACTGAAACTCAATCCAGACAAGATGGAAGTACTGTTAGTGGGTGGTTCGTCTGCCTGGCTAGGTGATATTCAACCTGTTCTGGAGGGGGTTGCACTCCCCCTAAAGGATCAGGTTCATAGTTTGGGGGTGCTCTTGGATCCAGAACTGTCACTTGAGGCACAGGTGAACTCAGTGGCACGGAGCACTTTTTATCAGCTTAGGCTAGTATACCAACTACGCCCTTATCTGGACAGAGATAACTGTCAGGGTGGACACTGAGCCCATAGAATCCCAGAGTAGTTCTGATTCTGAGGAAGAGCAGTCACTCCTGGGAGAGGAGCGTGCTCCTCTTTCCCAGGGCCCACAGCTGACGGAGATTCCTCCCACCAGCATTCCTAGATTAGAAAGCAGTCCAGGGAGTGACCGAGCGTGGGAAGTAGTCTTGGTGGACACGCGACGCCGACGCAGAGAGCGGCGCCAAATGGAGGGCGCAGAAAGGAGGTGTAGTGCCTGGTTGGCGCGCAAACAATGGCTGCGCCCAGAGGACCCAAGGGAAAAGGGGAGGGACTCTCCCTAGTCCTTAAGTTCAGGGGTCTGCCAGTAATTCCCTTTCAAACGGGGACCAACTGTTCCAACTTAGGGCATAGGTACTCTGCTGCTCAGATCTAGTTGCTACCTGTAGAAGTGTTAAGTTGTAAAAGAAGAATAAAGCTTTGAAAGGAATCCCTTTGTCTGTGTCTGGACTTGGCTACTGGATTAGACTGAGAGAGGCCTCCAAGGAGCCCTTGACAATAGCCTAGCTACAGTTATCCGTGCTCTGATAACTTCTCTCTGGATTACTGCAATGCATTATACGTGGGGCTGCCTTTGAAAACGGTTTGGAAACTTCAGATGATCCAAAATAGGGCAGTAAGATTGTTAACAGGGACTGGCCAGCGAGCTCATCTTACGCCAGTACTTTTTCAGCTGCTCTGGCTGCCAGTCCATTTCCGGGCCTGATTCAAAGTGCTGGTATTAACATTTAAAGCTCTTAACGGCTTGGGACCAGGTTATCTGAAGGATCGTCTCCTCCCATATGTGCCTGCCTAGACCTTAAGATCATCCTCAGCGGCCCTTCTCTGTGAGCCCCTGCCAAAGGAAGTGAGGTGGGTGGCTACTAGGAGGAGGGCCTTTTCTGCTGTGGCACCCCGGCTGTGGAATGAGCTCCCTAGTGAGGTTCACCTGGCACCTACATTGTATTAGGGATGTACGAAAAACTTACCTGGTTTTGTCCAGGGACATCCGCGATGGGGGGGAGGTGCTCTGTCCCTCCCCCCGAAATCCTCGATGGGGGGGAGGCGATCCATTCCTCCTCCCCGGAATCCTGCCCGGCCAGCTCCGCTCCATGGCCAGGCTGCGGAGTCGCCGGCCAGGCCAACCCGCAGCGGGGCCTCTAGCCACTGCTGGGCTGCTGCGGACGCAAATGGCATCCTGAGTAGGGGATGCCATTTGCATCCCTATGGTAGCCTGTGACAGGCTACATAAATATTTACGTAGCCTATCGCGGGCTACTATAGGGACGCAAATGTTGTCCCCTGCTCAGGATGCCATTTGCATCCGCAGCAGTCCGGCAGCAACTGGAGCAGCTGCCGCCGCTGGAGCCACCGCTGGAGCCGAAGCTGCAGCCACAGCCGCAGCCAGGTAGGCTCCGTTTCGCGGGGCTTTCGCGGGGTGGTGGGGTGGGTTTCTCCATTCCACCACGGATTCCAGGGGGCCAAAGTCACTGGAATTTGGCCCCCCTGGGATCCGTGGCGGAATTCTCTAACATCCCTACAATGTATTCCTTTTGGCGCCAGGTGAAGACCATTTTTATTTTCCCAGGCATTTTAGCTTTCTAGACTTTTAGCTTTGCTGTTTTAGATCTGTATTTTAAATTCCTGCACTGCTGCTAGGTTTTATTGTGGTTGTATTGTTATACTGTGGTTTTAATGTTCTATATATTTTAAATTGTTTATTGTGAGCCATTTGGTTTTAATTTTTGTGACCTGCCCAGAGAGCTTCGGCTATTGGGCGGTATAGAAATGAAATGAATGAATGAATAAATAAATAAATAAAATGTAGAGTGAGGCCCAAGAAAAGTAATCTGATAGTGACACTATACAAAGTCCATGATTCAACATGTTATGAGGAGCAGAGGGAGAAAATTGACACATGGATGCCCATTTTGGCAAAAGCCCAGTGTAACCTGCAGCTTTGTGGTAATGTAAGCTTTTGCCAGATGGAGACACTTCCTCAGGACCATTTCATCTAGAGCGTGAGGAAAATTTACTTAGGGATGACGCTTCCACTTCAAAAATCGCTGCTGGATCCAGGTTGGACTGCTACTTGGCAGACACTTCTTTTGGCATTTCAGGTAGGAAATGGAAAAGGCAATGCTTATTCACCCAGCAATACTTGTTAACACAATGCACAGCTAGCGAAGGCTGTTCCACAGCCTTCCCTATCTGGTGCCCTTCAGTTATGCTGGAGTGCACTTCCCATCATTCCCAGCCATCATGGGACTTGCAGCCCAACACATCTGAAAGGCACCAGGATAAGGAAGGGTGCTTTATCACAAGTGATGGCTTGTGATGTGCTGGGCAGTTTCATGGAGTACAGGCATACGAACAGCTGATAGCCGTGGTAGCTAAATGAAGCTTCCAAGTTCAGAGTTGGTAATGGTATACCTCGAGGTAGGGATGGATCAGCCTGTTTCTGATCCATGTCAGTTTTGCATGTGTTCACTCACTCCATTATGTCCCATTTTCTCATCAGTCTGCAATTTAAACACACACATACATTACACACACACACACACTTAAATTGAACACGTTGCCCCAAATGCATTTTTGAACACATTTTCCCCTAAAGCAGGAGTAGGCAGAGAAGTGCCCATGGGCACCAGTGCACCCCTGGACATCTTTCTTGGTGTCCTACCCCTCTTGCTTTGATTTAATTAACACTTTCTTGAGATTGCTATGAAATAGATCTTTGTTGGTGCTGAAAACTGTGGATTCAAAGGAGTTATTTAGCAGGTTGGGGCTCAGATCCCACCTCAGTCTTTTGGGCAGGTGGTTACTTGTTCTTTGCCACCTGTCCCATGGCAGCCATTTTGTGGTGGTGCCCAGGACATATACTCAAATTGCCAAATGTCCCCATGGTCCAAAAAGGGTAGCCTACCTTTGCTCTAAAGTATGCAATTCCCCTCAAAATACTCATGTTTGTATGCATTTCCTTAAAATGCACATTTTTCTTGGGGTTTTTTTGAGCCATGAACTGCATCACAACTTTTGGAGAAGTGTGCAATCTGAAGAATACCTGTGTTCTGATCTGTGTATTAGTCTGGGAAGTGCACATTAGATCAGTTCACTTAAAAATGTGGACCAAATGAAATCCTCACGCATCCCTACCCCTAAGTACCACCAGATGCTATGGACAAACAACATGAGAAGCCTGTTATTACCATGTCCCTCTTTGGGGCTTCTCAGAGATATCTGGTTGGAAACAAAATGTTGGATGAGATCAACCATTGGTCTGAGCAAGCAAGAAAACAGAAGGAAGTGAGCATCCAAAGTAAATCACAAAGAAGAGAAACAAGTTCTCAGGATGCAAACAGACAAATAGGCCTTCAGGGGGTAGAGAAAAAGTCTGCAAATTTTTTTCTCAGAAGATTGTCTCCTGTGTCAATCTACTGGTGACTTGCTGAGCCAGCAAGACAACTATTATGTTTAGGGAGGTACAATAATTTTGTTTCTCCTTGCCAAATAGGCAAACATGCCCTGTTCACACAACCCAGAATGCAAGCACGAGCAGGGGAATGCGTTTTCCAAAATGTTTACAAATTCCAGAACATCTGCTTATGTTAGAAAAATAAACATATTGTGATGAGAAAAAGTTTGCAATTGCATGACTTTAAAAATGACCATTTCACTCTTTAGTCAATGGGGGACATTTGTGTAACTTCAGAAATTTCTGCAAATCGGAGATTTTTTGTGCCACTTTCATATTTAATGATGTTCAGTTTGTGCAATTTTGTGCAAAATGAACAGGGATCACAGCCATGAGTGCAAGTTGAAATGAGCAGCGAGTAAATGTTCAGAGAATCTGGGTGAACATGAACATTGCTTGTTCACACACATCCCTATTATGTTATTATGATACAATCGCCTAAACTTTCCACCTTAGTGCAAGTCTTCTATTAGAATCAATGGGATTTAGAAGTGCTGAATTTTGGTTGGATTGTGCCCCATAGTTGGGGGGTATTTTATGATTTTAGTAAGCTATACGTTATCCAGTAGATATAAAGAAGGCAAGAAACCAACTAATATCACTTCTCCTGTGAACTGAATAACATCAAAATGGGTAGGGAAAGGAAGAATGTCATGGATAAAAAAAGATTAAAAATACATGACAACATGCAATACGTTTATCTAGTCCTCTCAGTCATTGTGTAATCTAATTATGGCAACCTTGATCATATCTTTGTCACTCCCATTCTTTGATTTTAACCATGGCACATTGTGCCTTAAATGATAATGCTCACTTATTGTCTTAGTCCAGGGACCTTGTCTTTTATTCATGCTTTATACATCTTTTAAATAACGCAATTTGTTTTCCCAGCCTCACGCTGGCTTCAGTAGTTTATACATGAAAGTGTTTTGAGACTGAAAGTGCAAAGCCTTGTTCTTTCTATTCACAGGGTCATATTTACAGAAGGTTCTCCCTGAAGAGTCGACAAAGTATGTGAGGATCTGCTGAGACTGAGAGTTAAATTTGGAAAGAGCCATAGAATTCTGCAAGGCAGCAGAACAAGCAAAATTGCAACTAAGGGTCTTCAGCAAAGCGAGCAAAGTAATTCAGGAGGCAACCGAACAGCACGTTGTGAAGATACCACATGGAAAGAAAAGGGACTCAGTCTTTGCAAGACATTTAAGGAGGAACTGACAGTTCATAGGCCTGAGGTAAGGGATGCGGCTGAAATTCATTCCATTCACATTTTAGTGCACACTTATCTAATTTTGCACTTTCAGACCAATACAGGATTCTGTACTCAGTTATTCTTCAAAATTTGCACTTCTCCAGATTTCGCAATGAAGGTTTCCAACAACAGCAACAAAATGGATACAAAAATGTGTATATTAGCAAAAAGTGCACACAAAAATGCATGAACATAATGTTCAAAAGGCATTATATTAGGAAAATTGCTTGCAAAATATGTGTATATTAGGTGGGGATGTCAGAGAAAACTACCACAGACTCAAATGAGGTCAGATTCTTTGGAATCCGGTCTCTGGAATCCGCGGTGGAATGGCTCACTTACTTCCGCTCCAAAAGGATTCCGAGCGGAATGGCAAACCGGCTTTGGAGTGCTGGCGATACGGTAATGGAGGCCGCCATTACCATTTCGTTTGGAGGAATACAGCCTCAAATGGCGTAGTGGACATCACTTGCAGCCGTAAAGAGCTGTGTTTAATATAAATAGAGCCGTAAATGGCTGCAATTACATTAAACTCAGGGCTTTACCACCACAAATGGCATCTACTACACCATTTGCGGCTGTATTCCTCCCAGCAATACGGTAATACGTATTGCCAGCGGTACAGAGCCAGAGTGCGGCTCCGTGAAATCCTCCTGACATGGAGCTGCTCCAGAGGATTCCGGGGGTGAGGAACAGATCACCTCCCCCCCGGGCAGATTCCCCACTGGACTGGAAGGTAGGGAATCTGTCCATCCCTAATAGGCAAAATTGCAAACAAGCATGCATGTATTAGGAGAAATGCATGCAAATTTTCATGCATGTTTTAAGACCTGGAAAAAGAGAAAGCTGAAAGAAACTGAAATTGACTGTTTTGTCCACCCCTGCCCAAGGTACAGGCTTCCTTCAGCTGATAGAGCAGGAGATTTACAGAACCACTGGAGTCAGCTATGTAGACCTGTTCGAAGGAAGACAGAAGCACCATTTGTTTCCCATGTTAAAATGTAGGGATGGCGGAGAATTCCACCACAGATTTCAGTGAGGCCGAATGCACTGGCATTCGGCCCCCCAAAATCTGTGGTGGAACAGCCTGCCCCCCTGCCCCCCCATGGATTCCATGGACAAGACTTACCTGGGGCGGATGTGCCGGATGGCGGCGGCTCCAGCGGCGGCTGCGGCGGCTGCGGCGGCAGCTGGTCTTTCGACCAGCTGCCGCGGCCGCCATTTGCATTCTGGTCTTTGCCGTGATAGGCTATGTAAGTCTTTATGTAGCCTATCACAGCAAGCCAAGAAAAAACACACAAAAAAATGGTGTACGCAAATGGCGGCAGCTACGGCGGCGGCCATTTGCGTTCCTTATTTTTTGCCATTTTCGTCTACGTAAATATTTACGTAGACTATTATGGTGAAAAAAAAGGGGAACACAAATAGTGTAGTGGGCGCTATTAGCGTTCCTTTTTTATTCACCGTTTTAGCCTATGTAAATATTTATTTTCAGTGTTGTAGTATTTACATAAATGATGGCTGCAATTTGCGCAAATTTGCACAAATTTGGAAATTACACAAATTTCAGATGTAATTGGCACAAGCTGCGTCTGTAAAGTGCACAAATTACCCAAATTTCTGCAATTTGCGGCTGTGATTTGGGCAAATCTCTATTTGTGCAAGTTACAGCTGAGCTGAGACAAAAAAGTGCATAAAAAGTCCCCAAATGCAGGGAAACCACACAGCTCAGCTCACAAAAGCAAATTGAGTTGGGTGTGCCGTGGAAGTCCAGCAACCCCCAAAGGGCTGGATTCCCCAGCGACGGACATCCCTGATCATTTGCTCATTAGCTCAAAAAAAGTTCTGCTTTTGCTGCTTTCCTGCAAAAGCAGAGGATACCAGCCATTTATTTTGGTAGCCAGGTCACCCCTATTTTGGTAGCCCCCAGTACATGGCTGGTATGTTGGATTTGACTTGGTAGGTTGCAAGTTATGCAGGCTTGCTTTATAATAACACTCAATGACTACTAGGCATGATTTCTATATGCAATCTTCCAGTTCAGAGGCGGTTGCCAGGGAACAAGAAGAACAGGGGTTCTTTTGTCCTGCCTGTGGACTCCCCAGATATGGTTGGCCACTGTTGGAAAATGGACACTGTACACAAGTGCTCTTCTTATGTTCTTGCTTTGAAGACTTAAGAATGGCAGTATATTTAACCATTCCGTTCTTATTTTCCAACCGCAGCCAAAGCTGTATTATTTGTGCAAGGATACACCTTACTGCAACTGTTTTCTTTTAAAGGGCACTAATGCTGTCCCTCAAACTGGGGAAACCCACTTCTGCATCTTAAATCAGAGGACATTCCAACTATTCCTGAGCTTTGTCATATCTCATGAATTCGTAACTAAATAAATTAAACTATTGATACATTATCAGTCCGAGTGGAAATTATGACACTGCTTAAAACACATTCTTGCCATCATGCCAATTTGATTATGGCTTTGAACATGAACAACATTTCTAAAGACCTTGGTCCCAATCCTGTGACAATTTAACATGAAATCAACTTGATTTTAGTCATGTGCCCATTCCAGAAGTTTACCAGAGTCACCTGAGACAGAATTTCCCCTCAAGAGAAGTGCAAAAGAGGTATTCATCCTGCCAGGCTCCTTCCTGCCATTTCCCCCCGGGTTTAAGAAGCTGCTTGTAGCATGGGGCACAGGTGGGCTGTTGATAAGGCATGACAATAGATGTGCAAGCTCAGGTGTGCATGTACAGGGTTATCTGGCACAGGACAATATTCTCTTTTGGGGCGGGGTCTGAGAATTAAGGACTGTAAAACAATGGACAGGGTTTTCTCTATCTGTTTTGGACATTAGGGTGATAAGGAACACAAAAGTGATAGAGGTCTGGGACCAAAAGTTTACTTTGTGACCTTGGACACATGTTTTCTCAGTTCCCCATTGATGAGGACCCTCTTATCTGTTTAATCTAAGTTGAACCTTGGCTAAACTCATGTGGATCCTTACTGACCCATGTATGCGAGTGGGCGACATGTAGGTTGCAGGCCATATGTGGCCCCCATCCTCTTCTGTGATCCCTGCTGTCCCTACACCTGGTATGGTGGCAGCAAAAAATAAAATAAAAAATAAAGCTAAATTTGGCCTTTCTAAGGTTTCATAGCACCGAATTTTGGTGACAAACCACCAATTATTTTTTTCTACCACCATAACACCAAACGTGGCTGTGGCAGGAATGTGGCCCATGGGGGGGTGTCTGGGGGCTGGAAATCAGCCTCAGGCCACCCAGAGTTGCTCACCCCATCCTAGAACTAACTCTATCAGCAACCGTTGCACTTGGCTGCCTCTGAGGGAGATGTGAGACAATGAGGCTACCTCCACATCAGCGCAGCTGGGAGCAACTGACTTGGATTCCTGCATTGAGCAGGGGGTTGAACTCGATGGCCTCATGGGCCCCTTCCAACCCTACTATTCTATGGTTCTATGAACTGCCCTTTGGCTTCTCCCCTCCCAGAACTTTTTCATGCAGTGGCCGTGATACCTGAGCATGCTTATTTTCTTCTTCTCCTTTTGTCCCTTTCAACTTTTATAGCCTGCCTAATAAACTGTAAGACAGTAATGAAAGCTGTGAGTGCAGGCGGGGGAATGGCAAAATAAAAATGTAGCAAACAAACAAACAAACAAATCATGGACGATCTTGATCCTGGTCCCAATCTCTTCTGAACCTGATGGACGTTCAGAATGAATAGTCTGGAGTATGGGACTCTTTGATTTATTCTGCCCTCCTTACTGCTCAACTTTCACATCCCATAGGGGCTGGTGGGCAAGACGGACCTTCATTCCTGACCCCCTTAGAATGTTTCTGTGTCGATCAGGGAATTGCCTCTTTGCTGGTTCCCAGCATGGCTCAGCCTTCGCAAAGACACCCCCAGCCGAATTGTATAATGTTGTTGAATGCCTGCAGCTGGCGCAGACTTTGGTGGGATTTGTGGGTGCTCAGCACTTCAGAAACACAAGGCTGCAATTAATCTCTTGGTGCCTCAGTTTCCACCTTCACAGATACGTGGCAAGGTGAACATTCATGAATGGTTGCAGAGGGCATTGCTATCCTTGATAGAAACTGCTGTTGTGCGCAAGTCTGAAGGAATATTATTATTCATGTAAATAGAGGGAGAAAGTGCTCTCCATGGGTTTGTGTGTGCATGCGTGTCTGCCAAGTTTTATTTGCAAACCAGGCACAAGGGGAGTTTCTGGGGAGAAAAATGCAATTGTCCGAATAAGATTTATGCCCTCTGTTCATGCCAACTATATCTATCTGTTAGAGGTAGATTTATGAGTTATTTGAATGGGAAATATCTAATCCTCCCTGCATTCTGTCACTTCATTGTGTTCTGTGCTGGTGTGGCCTTGTTAATGTGAGGTGTAGCTGCAAGCAGAGGAGCACACAGGACATTCTCATGTTAACATGGTAGAGCATATGCCTGGGAACAAGTTATCCAAAGACCTGACCTTCCAAGTTGTAGGTGCAGCAAAAAATAAAACAACAACAAAAATCCCACTCGGCCCTAATGCATACAGCGTTACCTGTGCAGGATCTAGCTTTTGGGTGGGAGAGCGGGTTCCGGCAAAATTGTGAGTGCACCTTGGCTAGGACTGACTTAAATCATTATGCCAAGCCTTGCCTGCCAGTGTTGACCTCCAGATGTGGCATGTGTCTGTACATTGTGACAACATGTATCCCCACCCAGGGAGGCTGGCTGCAAATGCCAGCTCTCCCTCTAATGTGTGATGCATTGGTGGACTGAAGAGGGTTTATGTTGTGGCTGTTCTGCAATGATTCCCTCTACCTTTAGACCTCCTCACCACAAGATGCCTGGCTATGGGCCCAGAAACACAGTGTAAATCTCTAGTCATCTTGCTTCTGAGTGAAATCACACTCTCCATCTCCCTTGTTTCCCCCTGTTTTTACTTGAACCATTGGGGCTGTACCTCAGATTACATGCAATAATAGATCTGTGCCCAGTCATTTCACAGGGATTTGCAACTCGTCACACTAAGCCAACCGAATACCTCTGAGGCCCACAGTTTCTCTGCTTATTGTTCTGAGTTCTCATGCCTGACCTCTTCACTGTCTATACTGTGGGGAGGGTAGAAAGCTGGCATGCTGCGGCAATCGAGTTTTGACTCCTGACACATGGAAAAATCACAGAGAAGCGATGGGGGATTCATGGCAGAATAGTCAAGAGGATTATAGCAGGGGGGAAATATACTGTTAATCTTGCTTCATACGTAACCAGGATGTGCTCAGTTATAATGCAAATAGGAGCGCTTGATGAATATGAATGGGCGTGATTAGGGAAAAAAGTAATATTACTGTCAAAATGCACAGTAGTGTTTATATTGATGTGATTGGCTGACTGATTTAAAATAAAACCCACCTGGTTCACATGTGCTTAGGGTGGGTTAACATTTTGTAGAAACAAAATTGCCATGCAAACGGAAAAAAAGCAATAAATTTACAGTGGTGGTGGGGGGAAGCACAGGCTGAGCAGAGATGGAGAGAAGAGGAGAGGGTACAGGCAGCACAGGGAATAAACTGGGATTGCTAATCCCTTTCCTTCTCATAATTCTCCCATTGCAATCAATGGAACTTAAACATGCCTTGCAGGGCTGGCTCTACCATTAGGCGGAGTGAGGCAGCTGTCTCACATGGGAGACAGTGCAGGGCAGAGAGTGGAACAGTGGTGAGTAGGGATGGGCGGGTTACTTACCCTGTTCCGGTCTGGGGTGTCCGCGGTGGGGGGGAGACGATCCGTCCCTCCCTCTGGAATCCTCCCCGGCTGGCTCCGCTCCATGGCGAGTCCTCAGAGCCGCCTGCTGGGCCCGCCCACAGTCGGCTGCCAGGCTGCAGCCGCAAATGGTGTCAGGCGTAGCGGCCACCATTTGAGTCCCTGCTCTTTGCTGTGATAGGCTACATAAATACTTACTTAGCCTATGATGGCTGAAGTAGGGAGGCAAATGGTGGCCACAGATGGGGGCAGCCATTTGCGGCCACAGACCGGAGCAGCAGACGGACCAGACCGGCCGTCCCAGGAAAATTTCATGGGGTGGCAGGGAGGAATGCTCCATTCTGCCATGGACTCCAGGGTTTCTTTAGAATCCGGCCTCATTGGAGTCCATGGCGGAATTCTCTAACATCCCTAGCACTGGTGAGGTGCTAGATGGCAAAGCTGTGTGTTTCATGCATGGCTTGCCCTGCATTCCCTAAGCTCCCCTAAGGTGCTGTGGCAGATCACTAATGTTGGAGTAAGATTAAAGCAGGCAGATCAGCTGGCTTCTGTATGTGGAATGGGGGGCGCCATCTTGTCCTTTGCTGTGGTTAGCAAAATGAGTGCTCCTATGAGCACCCAGACAAGCTATCAGGTACCCTGGTTTGGTTACTGGTATACAAATGAAACATTTCCCACGTCTTTGTACCCGTAGTATATATATAGGGATGGATGGGCACCCCCGTCCAGGTTTTCTGGGTGTTTGCCCAGCCCATGCCTCTGATCGGACCTGCGCTCAACCATCACATGTTTGCTGAGCCCTCTGCACTTACCCATGCCCTGTCCACCTCTGCTGTGATCACAGCACTGCGCACATAGACCTATACACAAAATGGCACTGTGAATCGCCCATATACGCAAGATTCACAGTGGCATTTTGCGTATGTCTATATACACAGTTTTGCAGTCGCCACGTTTGCATTCGCAGTGGAGGTGGATAGAGCCAGGTAAGTGCAGGCAGCTTGGTGAGCATGGGAGGGGGGTCGAGCTGGGGCAGGGGCTCAGCAGGCGTGGCTCAGTGGGTGCAGGTGGTGTGCCGGAATCCCAAACCGAGGGGGGCACCTGTGCCATCCCTAAGTATATATCCTGGTTTGGTCAGTTTTCAGGCTATTTCCTAGTAGTCCCTGGCAAACCATGGTCTCTCCTTGCCCTTCTGCTTGGGCCCAGCATACCTAAGAGACTGGCTTCTCCCATATGGCCTGCCCATTCCTCAAGATCTCTTGGGGACACTCTTCTTCACTTCCCAGCAGTGGATGAGGCCCGATCAGCTGGGACAGAGGAGAGGCCCTTCTCTGAAAACTGCTCTTCTACGATGGCACCTCAGTACGTTTGTTAGGAAAGTGTGCTCCTGCTTTCAGCTGTGAAATGTTGGAGAGCGTGAGCATGATCGGTTTTTCTGAAGGATGAGAAGTGGGGAGTGTTTGAAGCAAAGGCGTCAACTGACAGGCATCTAAAATGGGGATGAGTGAGAAATTTGGTTCATTTTTTAATAAGAATTTATCAAGATTTGCACATTTCTGCCTTAACGGGATGAAAAGGATTTTAGATTTTAAAAATATGAACATGAGGGAAAGTGGAATTGACAGATTGATCCATCTAGGCTGTGTGTATTTAGCCCTTCAAAGCCTGGTTTTAAATCTTTGTGCATTCAGCAGTGTTTGTAGTGCTGAATTATGTTGCCACCTCTTTTTTTCTGACAGACTCCTTATCTTTAATGTGTATATGGCAGACTGGTAGAGCTAGGAATAGCTATATCCAAATTCCCAGAATTTGGCCAGTGTGCAGATGGGTGAGAATTTTGTTCCATTTGTTGTCTGATAAGAACTTGCCACATGCAGTGGGTTGGTTGATGAACAGAAAACGTGGACTTCACAGAGTTCCTAAATGCATAGAGACCTGTGTACTTTAACACAGTTAGTTAGAGTTTAACAGGCTTTTGCTAACAAAAGTGGGCCCCTTGAGTGGGGGTGGGGGGACATTTCTAGAGTGGGTGTCTCACATACTTTTAATTGGTATTGAGCAAGATGACTAGTTAACTTTCCAGGGAGTACTATCTCATCTCACTCCTGCACTGTCCTTTGTTCCTTGACTCTGGGAAGCCAGTTAAGTTCCCAAGCTAAATGTTTTGAGAACCTTTTGGGTAAGAGAGAAGACCCCCTTCTCTTGTGTGTGAGTTAGCCTGTTGGTGTGAGAGAGGATGGAGAGAGGCGTTACTCATGGGCTAAAAAGAGGCATCTAGCAGAGAAGCTTATAAGATGCAGCTTGCTGGCCCATCCTTTGGTTTCGCTTCACGAGGAATTGCGCAGCCAGCCTGGACAACTTGCTTTGGTCCTGAGGAATGGCCTTCATCTATCTTGGGGACCCAGACAGACATTCAGGGTGTGCCAACTGCTTTGTCACCTGAAGGGAGGTGTGATCTCTCTCTCTCTCTCCCTCTCTCTCCCTCTCTCTCTCTCTCTGTGTGTGTATTCTGCATCCATTTTCTATCAATAAACTCTCATCTTTTGCACAAGTGGCTTGTTTCATCTTGATAACCAAAAGAATCTGATTGATGACTGGGCCGTGACAGAATCAGAACCCAGATCCAACACACCACAGTTCACAAATACCTTGATATTCTGGACAGAAAGAACTTGAGTTTGTTAAAAACCAAAAACTGAATATGGGAGAAAGCAAAACTGACTGATTTGTCCACCCTTAGTCTAGAAGCATGGGAGCAGAGCCTAATGGCTTCTCTCCCTGACAAAATGCCCCTGCTGAGGGAATGCAGTAGAACTTGGAGTAGGCATGGGATTGGTCCTCTGGGGCCACCTGATTCCCAGGAACTGGAGGATTCTGATCTGTGGTCATAATATTGCTGGGAAGGTGAAACATTCTCCTGGTCGACAGTTGGCCTGACTCACAGCCTCAGCACTTACTCCTTAAAAAAGGACATATCTGCAGGCCAACAAAAAGGCATAGGGTTGTATCCAGAATTGCACAGAATGGAACTCTGTGAATTGGATGATCCCACTGGTGGAAGGGGCTGCAGTGGCAATTTTCACTGATTTCCCCTCCCTCTGCTGCCTCCTGTGCCCCTGAAAATCTGCTCTGGAGGGCTGAGGACTCCAGAACAGTGTGTGAGGTGGTGCTAGGGTCTGCAAGGGGAAGGACAAATTGGTAAAAATCACTACCTCGCCCCCCCCCTCTTCCAGGGGAGGGCTGTCTGGAATCCAGTTGCCTCCTGCAAGAATAGGAGCCCTTCCATTTGTGGAGGGTCAACTCTGGATCCAACCCAGAGACTCTTGGAGGTTCTAATAAAGTCTGATCTAGTTTAATCAAAGCAATTCAATGCAAATGAAAGCACATGAAAGCTTTCCTGTGTAGGTGCACCAGTTTATGTTCTGATTTGGTCAGCTATCTGGCTACATATTAAAATCACAGGCATGTGCTTGCAGGAAGCAATCAACTCACATCCAGAGTAGCCCTGACAGCTCTAATTAATCCTGTCAATAGCAACTCCTTAGTTCAGTGGTTTTCCAGGAAATATCACAGTTTCTCTGCCAGTAAATGTGTCACCTATACGCAGGGCAATAGTGATCCTGGAATCTACAGGAAAATCTCTTTTTAGCAAAGTGTGTCTCCAGCTTAAAAATAAACTTTGAGACTTTTGGCTTTTGGGCAGTATAGAATGTAAATAAATAAATAAATAAATAAATAAATAAGACAATAGGCTTTGTCTTCTTGTGGCATCTTTTAACTGCCAGCATTCTTTAAGCCTTTCACTACCCCCCCCCCCAACTAGAAATATTTCGCTTTTGGTCAGACTCAGGTCAGCAAAGTCAAGCTATTAGCCATTAATATCAAATATATTGTGGGGAAAAGATTTAAAAAATAAATAAATCCACGGCTATACTCCACGTGTTTCTCCTTTTTTACTTGAATAAAGAAGCTCAGTACAGCCCATTATTGCATGATACTCATAGTAAACAAAAAGTATCTAGATAGGGCAATATTTTTATTGGATCAATGTTAGTGTTCGTTTTATACAGGTAGGTCGTGGGGACAAAGGAGGAAGAGGATGCATCCCTTTCAGATCTTTCTTTTGCTGGAATAGCAATGGTGGGAGATCACACAAAGAAAAAGGTGCACCTAAAAAGGTGCACATAAAGAAAAAAGATGCACTTAAGAGTTAATGAGTTCTTAGAATTTTAAAGATATAAAAGCAGGGGGCTACCCAGGGTGCAGAGCTAATTCACTACTCTGGGTGGAAGCACAGGTCACAATTAGGGATGTTGGAGGAATCCATTTGGGGGGTAGAGCCGCCGCCATTTGCGTCCCTGCTAGCCAGCGGCTGGATGTCCGGCCGCTGGCAGAGCTGGCCGGCGGCTCCGCAGAATTACTGCGGAGCGGAGCCGGCCAGGAATCGGGGGGAGGGACGGAGCGCTTCCCCCCCAGCTTCAGCATAATCCGCGAACAGGTAAGTGACTTTCATACATCCCTACACCAGCATGTCAACGTTAGTCTGTGGAAACAATTAGAATAGTATAGATAATACCATGAGATCCTTCTCAGACAGAAGTCTTTGTCTCTGACCCACCACTATCAGAGGCACATTTGGTGGGAACCACTCCAATAAAAGCACATCTGTAAGGAGGGCCCTCTTTGTGGCAGCTCCCAGGCTCTGGAACTGCCTGCCAAGGGAGATGAAGCAAGCGTTATCTCTGGTGTCCTTCTGCCGTCATGCAAAGACATATTTATTCATCCATGAGCTTGGCATCTAAGCTGATGTGCCGCTGAAGTAGGTTTTACTCTGCAGGGTGCTGTTATTTCCTCCTTACAGATGTGCTTTTATTGGAGTGGTTTTTATTTGAATAATTGTAATATTTTAATTGTACCTTTGTCACTGCATTCTTCTCGTTTTGTGAGAGCCAGCCCTCCCATGAGTTTCAGTGAAGCCCCGGACTCAGGCGGTGGAGCGAGAGCATGTTAAGTTGCACCGCTCTGCCTAGTGCTGCGCTGAATCCTGCCTCCTATTTGGGGGAACTTTTTCCCTCCCTACAGAAGAGGCATTGTTTTCTCTCTCTCTTTCACAGGAAGGGGGAGAATTTCAGAGAATTTTCACCTCGGGGAAGGGGACAGGGTTCCCACATACCTTTTTTTAAGTGTAGGTGATTCTTGAGGGGTCTTCTTTCTATTTTTTATTCTTAAAAAAATGCCCCCTGCACTTGCAGGAGCTGAGGCCTCTTCTCCAGCCAGGAGTTCTTCCTGAATGCCTATTGGAAAGGGCAAGGTTACATGGTCTCCTGGGAATTCTCACCCCTCCCAGCCTCTTTCTCCAGAGTTTTCATTCCCCCGCCCCCAATGCCAAAAACAGAAGAGTTGAAATTTCTGGCACAGCACTAGCTCCACCTGTCTCTGCCACCTCCAGTGGGTACTGCTAGCCACTCTACCACCATGGCATTTGTTTAAGCAGGAAAGCGGGACTGGTTGGGCTCTGCAGAGCAGCACCTACATGGAAACACCAGTGGGTGCTCCAGAGAGCCCTGCCAGTCCCACTCCCCTGCTGTGGCAAATGCCACAGTGAGAGAGCAGCCAGTCTGGACTCTCCTGAGCAGCTGCCCCCCCCCGTTTCATTCTGAGGGGATCCTCAGAGTGAAACAGAGCTTGGCTGGCTGCTCTTAGCCACCTGCCCTCTGGCTCTTGCTGAGAATCCTCTCAACAGGAGCCAGATGGGTGGCGGATGGATGGGCTCTTGCGAAAGCCTCACTGGCTGATTATTCTGGCCACACAGCTCTCCAGGGAGCCAATGCAGCAGTGGTGGTGAAGGGAAGGGGAAGGGGTGGAGCGCTATGAGTTGAGGGGAAGGGGAAGGGTGTGGTGGGTGCATGAACAGGTAAGGCTGAAGATGTGGTAAGGTGTGGGGGTCTCATGATATGGTAAGGGGTGGGGCATGATTTTGTACGGGGAAAGGGGTGGGGGGTAAAGTGGTTGTGGTAGTGCATGTGCTCTCACACCTCAGGTGACAGGAGATCTTGCACTGGGCCTGGTTATTGTTGGTCACCTTGATCACTAATTTTAGTGGGAAAGGTGGGATATACATTTTAAAAATGACAGAAAGAATGCACAAATCAATAAAATGTGTTGCAAAAAACTTTCATATATGTGTGGACAAGCCGTCTTTTGTTGTTATCCCAACTTTTATGTGAATAATTGGGTAAGGCTATGAAGGGGGAACATTCTGGGCAAAACACTCGTGTGGGCTTCTTCAGGAGGAACATGATGCTATTTATAGGCTGTATTGGAGGACTAGATAAGGGTTGCATCTCAAGCTGAATTTGGTTCAAAATCCACACAAAACAACATTATAAGATAGCTGGCATCAGTAAGAGCTGTGGTACATTCGTTCGTCCAGGAAGCGCTACTGTGATTTTTAGCACCATGGCAACAAGTCTTCTATACTGTAGTGATATTTTTATCTTTGTGAAATGTTGATCAAACTTTTGAAATGTTTGCCAGATTTCCTCCAGTGATCTCAGTTAATCCCATGATAATAAACGGACACATTGTGAATGCATGCCAGGGAACAGCAGAATGCGATGAATCTTTAAGAATGAGAACCCATGATGTAGTGCCCCTGGCCTGTGGGCAGGCACACCTCTGTGAGATCCCATGCCTATTTGTGCAGCTTACACTGCGGCTGTGTAACCAAAATGCACAAAAACATCTGGAGCTTTTACCAGAAGCTTAGTGATTTTTGAGGAACTGATAGAGCAGATGAAAGCAGAAAGGATCCTTCTCCTTCTTCTGTTTTCTTTTTTTTTCTTTTGTTATTGCTGTGTCCTCCTAAGAATACTGTATTGTTGGGAAATTGTAGTTACTGATTAGGTTGTTGGTACTGTTTATTTCACTTATAAAGATAAAAAATAGAATAAAAAGTATTTTTTTTTAAAAAAAAGAAAGGATCCAGACAGACAGATGCATTCCCATTGAAAATGGGCAGCTCAGTGCCTGAGAGATGGATTTGCACATGGAATTCTTCCTGAGGATTTTGCATGTCCTTAGAATGTTGGGCTCGAAGACTGGCGAGAAATAGCCAGCTCGGCCCCCCAGATGTTAGTCCACAGACTCCAGTGCTTGCCGGCTTGGCACGTGCATCAACGTCCTGCCTCCACTGCTGAGCAACCGTGCCTCTCTCTGCTGGGCACTGGCAGAGGAAGGTGCAGTTGCTCAGAGGGAGGTGGCAAGATGGGGGCCTTCAAGGGGTCATGTCAGCAACACTGCAGGCATAAACACCTGTATTGTTGTGGGCATGGCCCCTTTAAGGCCCCCATCTGCGTAAATGGGATAGTTGCAGAAACAAACGGGCAGCCATTTGAGTGGATGGTTGTCCACCGCCGCATGCCCACAATGGTGGCTCGTTGGGTGCTGGCTCAACAGATGCCTTCAGACCGCTGGGCAGCTCGCATCTAGCAGGGGTTTGATGATCACAATGCGTATGAGTTTGTCCATCCCTACTAGACCGTATTGTTCTGCTGCTATCCTATACCCACTTAGGAAGCCCTATTGAACACAATGGGGCTTACTTTCATGCAGACACTGGAAATGCCCAGTGGTAGCCTCCTTTTGGGAGGAAGTTATTATACGGATAAAGCTCTTTAATATTTACTGATGTAAATGTTCTCTTAAGTTACTTACCTGTTTTTTGGAATGTGATACATGGTCAGCGTAAATGGATCTTTCGCACCTCTGTGGTTGCTAAAAGACTGTTACTATGATACTGGAAGGATAAAAGCTCACCACCTATAATGCAATGGACTGAAGATGTAAGAAAGCTAGAAACATTTGAAAGGGTGGTATATAGGCGTAACTTGAACATGGACTTATATTTTGATATCTGGTCTTCTGTTACTGAAGTTCATGTATAACCTTTTTTCCCCTCTTTCTCTCACCTTAGAATATTGTAATATTTGAAACTGAGGATTTTAGAATATCTTGTTATGGTTTTATTTTTTTTATGTTTTTTTGTTTGTTTGGTTTGGTTAAAATCCACAATTAAAAATTGATTAAAAAAAAATGTAGACATGTATAGGATGGTTAATGCTGCAAACCTTTCTGAGTCTCAGTTTTTAGAAATACATATTAGAAGTGTGCACAGAAAAAAAAGCACTTCAGATCAGATCTGGATTTGATGATTCAGATAGGCGGCTGATTTGCTTAGATCAATTTGGGCAATACCCGCATTATCTCGGATTCAGAAAAGTGAAGCTTTGGATGACTCCCCATTGACTATAATGGGGAAATCAACACATGATTATCTAGGGATGTATGAATTAGTAGAACGTGAACTCCCTGAAGTTCTCCAACTTCCATCTTGAAGCTCATTCCACCTCTAGCCTAGGCCTATGAGATTGTGAGCTGTTTTTTCTTTTTAAATGAAAATCCATGCATATTTTCATGCTTATTTTTCTAAATGTATACATAAATCATGTGCATCCTTGAAATGTATGCAATCTTCTCCCATTAATTAAAGCATATTTATGTGCAATTTTTCAAAAGGACACATTTTTTAAAATCTTCATGTTTCATACGTATGCATGATGTTGAACGCAGTTTTTTGGTTCACGAATCACATTGCAAGCTCGGAAATGTATGGAATTTGACCGCAGATTGTGTCCAAGTCCATGTTCGGTCTGAAAGCTGAGAGCTGGGTAAAATACGGTTAAAAGTGAACTGAAACAAATTTCTTATACATCCCTAATTATAATATTTTCTTAAATCTTTTGCCAGAATTGGATGAGATCCATGGGTATAGCTGCCCCTTCTTGACAGGAAGCTGTCCGCCACATTTTACAACTACAGTGGTTTTTTGTGCCATCAGTAGAGGAGTGATAAATATGAAAGTGCAGGCACTCATCAGAAGGACAGTTCCCATAGCTACGCCCCCAGTGAAAGTCCAAAAATGCAGGTAGCTATGTTGATCCATATCAAGAAACCAGTTCCAGCAGTTTTCAACTCCAACAGGAGCAGGTCTTTTGTAAAGTTAATGGGTCTTAATTGCCCATTCACGCTACTCCCCCCCCCCACTCCAATATTTTTCATTACAACAAGGTGCAATATTGTTGCTGGGAAAATGTATTTCTCCTCAGATACTGTGAGGTTTACAGCTAATTTCAGAGGGAATCAGGAATTCTGAATGGGGGTGGCAGATGACATCAGCATCCCTGCTAATCAAAAATGGATGACTTTGCATTCCTGTAAGCTCTGGCTATGCTACACCACTGAGAGCAAGGATTCTTTAATGTCTGATTTCTTTTTTTAAGGGGATGCAGAAGTGGAAGAAATGTTCTGGCATCTGCATAGATGAAGCCTGCCAATTTTCAGACACATTGGTGCAACGTTTGTGAGTGTGTGTGTGAATAGGGAAACTTTAACATTTGGGGGGTTCTGAAAAATGATTTACTTCCATTATGATGATGATGAGTGAATGTGACATATCCCCAAGTATGCAACCTGAAAAAATTCAGAAGGATAAGTGTAAGGCTTAGATGAGATATAATGAATGAAAAACAGCTTGAGGCCTTTTGTTGTTGTTCAGTTTTCTACTCAAAATTGGCACCATAGAACCATAGAATTGTAGGGTTGGAAGGGGCCTACAAGGCCATCGAGTACAACCCCCTGCTAAATGCAGGAATCCAAGTCAGAGCATCCCTGACAGATGGCTGTCCAGCCTCATCTTGAATGCCTCCAGTGTGGGAGAGCCCACCACCTCCCTAGGTCATTGGTTCCATTGTTGTATTGCTCTAACAGTCAGGACGTTTTTCCTGATGTTCAGCCGGAATCTGGCTTCCTGTCACTTGAGCCCATTATTCCATGTCCTGCATTCTGGGATGATGGAGAAGAGCTCCTGGCCTTCCTTTCTGTGACAACCTTTCAAGTAGTTGAAGAGTGCTGTCATATCTCCCCTCAGTCTCCTCTTCTCAAGGCTAAACATGCCCAGTTCTTTCAGTCTCTCCTCATAGGGCTTTGTTTCCAGTCCCCTGATCATCTTTGTTGCCCTCCTCTGAACCCTCTCCAGCTTGTCTGCATCCTTCTTCAAGTGCGGCACCCAGAACTGGACACAGTACTCCAGGTGAGGCCCAACCAGTGCTGAGCAGAGGGGAACTAGTAGGGGTGTATGAAACCCTGCTTACCTGGCTCTG
Source organism: Heloderma suspectum (assembly GCF_057233095.1). Taxonomy (NCBI): domain Eukaryota; kingdom Metazoa; phylum Chordata; class Lepidosauria; order Squamata; family Helodermatidae; genus Heloderma; species Heloderma suspectum. The sequence continues at coordinate 28,312,148 of NC_139460.1, read as the reverse complement.
CTGGGTTCTGCAGGTGGGGGGAGGCAATCCATTCCTCCCCCCTGAATCCTCGACGGGGGGGGAGGCGATCCTTTCCTCCCCCCCGGAATCCTGCCTGACTGGCTCCGCTCCGCGGCCAGGCCGCGGAGCTGCCGGCCAGGCCAACCCACAGCGGGGCCTCCAGCCACTGCCGGGCTGGTGCGGACGCAAATGGCGTTCTGTGTAGGGGACGCCATTTGCGTCCCTACGCCAGCCCGTGATAAGCTACATAAATATTTACATAGCCTATCACAGCGAAAAAAAAAGGAACGCAAATGGCAGCGGCTATGGCGGCCGCCATTTGCATTCCCTTATTTTGCTGTGATAGGCTACGTAAATATTTACGTAGCCTATCACAGCCTCTGCAGGGATGCAAATGGCATCCCTGCATTAGCCGTGATAGGCTACCTAAGTATTTACGTAGCCTATCATGGCCATTCAAAAGCTGCGAATGGTGGCTGCAGACGCGGCCGCCGTCGAGGAGCACCGGAATGGCTGACCAAGGTAGGATTTGTTCCGGGCCCATTTTGCAGGGTGAGGGGAGCGGGGGGCTTCGTTCCACCATGGATTTTGGGGGGCTGAACGCGCTGGCATTCGGCCTCACCGAGATCCGTGGCGGAATTCTCCGCCATGCCTAGCAACTAGTACTTCACGGGATTTGGAAGCTGTGCTTCTATAGCTATACTTCTAAAGACCAAAGTCACGGATAGCACTTCATCCTTGATGGGGTGGAGAGATGACACTTTATTCAGGAAATATATGGGCATGTACACAAATGATTCCTTGTGCAGGCTATATAATGTGCTGAAGGAAAGTGTGCGGCATTTTTTTAAAAAAAGAATAACCCCTCCCCCCTTTTTGTGGACAATTTACTGTTCTTTGTTGTGTGTGTTGTGCGACTGTGTTATATTGATATAACACACAGAAGTGCTTGGTGCAACTGTGACACTCTGCTTGCACTCTACGCTTTGAATGAGAAAGGTATGGGCTTCTAGCACTGATAGTCAAAAAGCATTGTGATGCTATAGAATCATAGAATAGCAGGGTTGGAAGAACCACTGAGAAGCCCAGAGCTCGTCACTGTGGCTTTACATTAACAGCAAGTGTGCAACTGCACATCTGAAACTCTCCCTGCTTCTAAACCCTTAAAGCACCCCCCCCCCCGTTCTTTCAGGTAGAGATCCTTTCAGGTGGATCCTTCTCAGAGGCAGCAGAAGTGGCAAGACCACACAGCGCACTTTACACAGTGCACAGTTAAACTATGGAATTCACTTCCACAAGATGGAGTGATGGCCACCAATTTGGATGGCTTTAAAAGGGGGTTGGGCAAATTCATGAGGAGAAAGCTATCAGTGGCTTCTAGTCCTGATGCCTCTATGTTCCCCCTGGTATCAGAGGCAGTATGCCTATATACACCAGTTGCTGGGGAACATGGAAGGGAGGGTGCTGTTGCACTCATGTCCTGCTTGTGGGTTTCCCATGGGCAGCTGCTTGGCCACTATGTGAACAGAATGCTGGACTAGATGGACTCTTGGTCTGATCCAGCAGGGCTCTTCTCGTGTTCTTATGTTCTTACCAGTTTTGCCCTCACCACCACTATACTCCCTGGCTACCTGGAGCTTTTCACCCCTATTATTTGTTCCAGGCAGGCACCACTTTTAGCTAGGGATGGCGGAGAATTCTGCCACGGATTCCAGTGAGGCCGGATTCTTTAGAATCCAGCCCCCTGGAATCCGTGGCGGAATGGCCTCCTGCCCCCCGCCCCCCTGTGGAATCCCCCCATGATGGCACTTACCTGGGGTGGATTCGGCGGCGGCAGCTCCAGCAGCGGTGGCAGCGGCTGGTCTCCTGGCCGGCCATGGCAGTGCTGCTGCCACCGCCACTGCCGTCCTTGGACCGTGATAGGCTATGTAAGAATTTACGTAGCCTATCATGGCTAACGTGAAAACACACACACACATAAAATATGCAGCGTATGCAAATGGTAAAGTCAATCCCTGGTTGGAAGCTAACACTGTCAGTCACAAAACTATGCTCCATCCTCTCCCTCCCTCCTACACTCTGCCTGGCATTTTACTTTTTAGTAGAGCTGGGCGGGGGGAGGAAATGTATCAATTTAAAATGATGTATTTCTGAAGTAACTCTGGAGGTACTCTCTCTGGAGTACCTCTCCCTCATATCTCCAAAGCTGGTCTGAAGTTTTGGGAGCAGCCCCATTTGCTTGGGGCCACTTCAGAGAAGATCCACTTCACTTCAGATAAGGCCCGAATCTCTCGAAAGTGGTCCACTTTTGTTCTGGATTCAGGTTTATACTGATGTTCCAATGTACCTCTGAGTATAAAATGGCACAACTAAAAAGTTTTGCATTCTACTGTGAAACTAGAACTCTTCAGCAGAAGAACAAACCAGATGGAAGAGCAAAAAATGTTTCAAGGTCAATCTGTCCCTCATCAGCCGTTGTTTACTGACCCACAAGGCATACGTGGCCACACATCTGCCTGAGCTAATTTTCCTTTTTAATACCATGAAACTAAATACCTTAATCACATTAGCAATGCTTGACCATTCCATTTCAGTTCCAGTGCTGGCTGAGATGCTGATGAACGATCTTAGATGTTTCTGAGATGAAGCCAGGCTTTGCAGTCCATTTGTGACTTATGAACCTTTCCTTCCCCAGTTGCTCATAAATCACTTCTAGTTGTTGTTGTTGTTGTTGTTGTTGTTATCCTTCTCCTGTTAAATGCCTTATCCATAATGAGAACCAAATGGTGCATTGAGTGTTTGTGAATCAACTATGAGCTGCTGGGGATGTATTTGTGCTAGTAAACAAAATTTCCAAGCACAATTGCACTCCCAGGGGTCTCCCAGAAGCACAAGTCTACTTGGGAACAAGATGTGTGCTCCCCACCCTGCTATATTGGTGAAATTTTTGCCATTCCCATGGTGGCAGCAAATTCAGTGGGGATGAGAGGAGTTCCCCATTCCACTTTTGTCTTGTTTTCAGGTGTGCTCTGCCCTTTGTTCCATTCCTCCTGAATTCCATCTATGACTAGGAGAATTTCTAAAATTAATTTTGGAATTGGAGCATGCTCAATTTGCTACAGATTTCAGTTCTCGCAGTTACTAATTCCATGGGTTCATTGATTATAATACCTTGCAAAAAACAACAGCAACACCCATCTTAGTACACTCATACATGCAACTGCATCAAGATTCTTATTGTGCCGTGTTTAACTGATCTCCTGCCCACTGGTAAAATGCCCCCTCAAAACAAAACCATTGATTCATCCACATTTATAATAAAATCTATTTTGCTTTTACTTTTGCTTTTTTGCAGGGTTTTATCAATGTACACAAGCACACACACACACACACACACACATCAGTAAGACTGCACAAAAATAATCGTGAGGCCATTGCATGTAAGATCACATCAAAATTGCCCTTTTGCAGGGTTTTACCAATGCACATGCACAGGGGAAAAATATGAAGGGGAAAGGTACGAAGATGAAATGAAGGAAATGACAGCTACAGCAAATTGTGCAAGCCACAGTACCCTGCACAAAACTCATAAATAATGGTACACTGGAGAATTCCTAAAGCATTGGTTTCACTTTGAAGACCATTTAGTCTGTAACTCCAAAACCCAGGGAAAAATCCAGAGGAGAATTTCCAAAGCATCCCAATGCTAGAATTGCAGATGTGGGCCCCTGAGCTGAACCAACAATCGATATGGGGATTTACACAGACCCTGATCTACAGTGCAGTTCTATGCATGTGTACTTGAAAGTAAGTCCTATTGAATTTAGTGGAGCACACTCTCAAGTAAGTGTACATAGGATTGCAGCCTCGGTATACCTTGGCTTTTGCAAAACTCTTCAGGTTGGATCCATGCTGGCCATCTACTAGAAGACCGAAAATCACTAGTGGAATGGAGGAGAGTGGAAGTCTGGTGATGCAACATTGGATCCAACCCTATCTCTGAAAATGCTTAACGAACTAAACAAACAAACACACAAACATGCAGCAAATAAAGATGGTGGGGAGTTTTGTTTGGCCCACATGTCTAAGCAAACTGACCTAACTTGCACTTCCTGGACAAATATCCATATTGGAATGTCGTTATCCTTCTGTTCCGGCACTTCTCTGAATTTTGCAATGCACTTCTTAGCTTAAAGATGCATTCAAAATGCATATTTTAGGGGGAAATGTGTACAGTTCAGTTGTAAATTTTAATGCATTTTTTTTTAATGGCAGAAAGCAAGATGGAGCAGAAATATGATTGAGCAGTGCAAAACTGACCTGGACAAGAAATCAATTGATTCATCCATCTGTTAGATAAAAAGTCCTTGCTTTCGGTTTAGAAGAAAAGAATGCCAGGCAGGCAGCAGTGGATCCAACACTATTTTATTGAACGTTTTGCAAAACGGGTGCAGAGCAGTCTGGACCCCGAGACACGTGTGCAAAAGCCTTTTATATCATATCGCTTCTATTGTTCTCACCAGTAACCAATGAAACAGTTAGTACATCGGCTCACTAAGTTAATATCCAATAAACAGTCACTATCAGCTTACCAAGCCGTTAGTCATGAGTACGTCAGTATGATTCCCTTTTTGCTCCGCCTATATTTTCCCGCCACTCGGGCTCTTACGTAACTTGAGACGCCAATGGTTATGGAGTCTCCTTTTTCTAACAATTCCCTCCTTTAAGTCTTTATTCACGTCTTAAAGCATTTAAAACGGAGTTTCTTTATCAGCACAATAAAGCAAGAGCATCTGTTTTGACAGAGCGGTTTCAATTAACCGCTGGGATAAGCCTCTAGCGCAGGGGATAATGCAACAACCAAATAACACTAAAACTCCTATCATCACTACAAGCGAAATAAGGATTGAGGCTGCTAGGTGTTTCCATTTTCCAAACCATCTCTCCAACCAGTCAGTCACGGGGTTGTTAATCCCTGAATTCTCGGCTAATTCTTCAGACAAGGCGGTGAGACCCTGCAAAGCCCTTGTTACCGTGCCATCTGGGGCAGTGTTGTTAGGGATGAAGGTGCAACACCGTCCACCTAGCATGACACAAACCCCTCCTTTTTCTGCTAACATCATATCAAGAACACGCCGATTTTCCCAAGCCATTTGGCTGGTGGCATCTAGCTGCTCAGCCAATCCTTTTACAGCATCTCGAGTATAGTTTATAAACCTCTGCTGATTATAATAAACGTAATTGATCCAATCTACATTTTTGTTAATGGTCACCCACCAAAACAGGGTAGATTCAAATCCTGCAGAAATTTGATTTCTTCCTTTGAACTCATCTGGCACTCCCCTTGGTACTCCTATGGAGTCAATATATATTTGATCATCAAAAGGGGTTACTGATCGTTTCTGCCGGGGTTGGCCAGTCTTCTCTGCTGGATGGTATGCAATTGAAAAGGGGACTGCCAACTGAACTAACCCACAAGCTCCGGACCAATTGGAGGGCAATACCTCATACAACTCTAGGCCACCACAATACCACCAGAGATCAGCTCGTGGGATTGAAAGGGAATTATTCCTAAAGCGAGTAGAATTAACACATCTTACTTTACTCGTCAGGTTCCCTATACGCCCCTCTGTGTCTGCAAGGTTTCGGTGTATGCATCCGGTATGGTTTCTTCTTTGCAGGAAGACTGTGGAAGGTCTGACACGATCCTTTGATTTGAGTGGGGGGTATAATTTATTGAGGGTTTGGCATTCCTCCTCTCCCCATGCATCAGGGTGTTGGAACAAACGGATCACGCAGGTGAGGAGGGAAGGAGTGTCCCATCCCAGTGGAAAGGGCAGCACCTTTGCCACAGATCTCCCTGTGGCACAAACAAAACAGTCAGACTTATTTAAAGACTTGGCTGTATACTTTATCCACTCTAACCACACATTATCAGTTTCCTCTGTTATTGGGATCCCTAACCTGGTTCTCCAGGGACGCCTCTCTTTCTCAGGGATCTGTACCAGAAGTGGTCTGAGGGGTGTTGGTGTGACATTTCGGGGTTTTATCTTAAAGCTGTCAAGCCCAAGTCCTTGAGGTATCACCATCCACGTTAATATTTCTTTAACCAACATTACCAACACCACCCACAATACTTGCTTCATATTACAAGTTTTTTGTAATTCGAACCCGAGCTTTTCCCAGATGTTGTGACTTGTATATTACAGGCGATTGTGGCTCCTGGATGGCTTCTTCGCCTGTGTCCTTGGCAGCTTCCAGAGGGGTGCCAGGGAGCAAAGGACCGTTGCCTGTGTCCTCCTGTTCTTTCCAAGTGACAGAAGGAAGCGAGGGTCGCTTAAATGGCTTTATCCGGCTGCAATGTGTCCATTTACTAGAACCCACAAGCTTTACACACGAGTGGCTGGTTGGTCCCACCAAATAAGGCCCCTCCCACCCTTCCTTTAAAGCTTCTTTATTCCACTTTTTCAGCAACACCTCGTCTCCCGTCTGGAAGAGATGGATAGGTGCATCTAACGGCAGTCTCTGAAACGGAACGGAATAAGCTCGTAGCTGTGAAAGAACAGACTGTAGAGAAGTCAACTGATCCCTTAGCATCTGATCACCCACCTCCCACTTGACTTCCTCCCTCCTTCCGCAGTGTACCCGAGGCGGGAACCCAAACATCAGTTCAAAGGGGGACAATTTTATGTCCTTTCTTGGCATCCTTCGAAGCTTCGTTAAAGCTATTGGCAGAGCCTCAACCCAAGTGAGCTTCACCCCTCGTTGGAGTTTGGTTAAAGTCTCCTTGAGGCTCCGATTGATTCTTTCAACCTGCCCACTTGCCTGGGGCCTCCAGGGGCAATGTAAATGCCACTCTATTCCCAGAGCTTGTGCCAGCCCCCGTGTAATAACTGAGGTGAAATGTGAGCCCTGATCGGACTCTATAACTTCGGGCAGGGAGAACCGGGGCACCACCTCCTGTAACAATTTAGCAACAACAGTTTTAGCTTGGCAGTTCCTACATGGAAACGCCTCTACCCACCCTGTCATTTGACATACTATTACAAGCAAATACCTGTAACCCCTACATGGTGGCATCTCAGCAAAATCAATCTGCACCCTCTGGAAAGGATAGTAGGCCCATGGTCGCCCTCCTTTTGGAGGAGGGGGTGCCCTGGGAGGGTTGGTTTTCTGGCAAACTTCACAGGTTGCGGCTAGTCGGTGGGCGCATACAGTTAAGCCAGGGGAGACAAACAGCCTCTTGCAATAGTCGATCATGGCTGATGCTCCAGGGTGTCCAAGAGAATGGTGAACTTGCTCTAGAACAACCCTCTGCAGGGTCTGTGGAAGAAGCAGTCTTCCATCTGTCATCTGGATCCATCCGTCATCACAGGGACTTATTCCGTGTTCTTGTGCCATTCGTAACTCAGCAGGGGAGTATGTGGGGCGCTCTTTTCTTTTGGGTAGAATGAGGAATGTTCCTTGGATTCCCTCTCTGGCTGCTCTTTTTGCGGCCTCATCTGCCTTCTGATTTCCCTGTCTCCATTTTTCCTCTTTTTCTTTCCCATGGGCTCGGACGTGGACAACAGCTACTTGTGAGGGTAGCTGGAGGGCATCCAGAAGATCCACTATTAGGCCGCCATTAGCCACTGGAGATCCGTTTGCTGTAAGGAATCCCCTCTCTTTCCACAGTTGCCCATGAGCATGCACAACGGCGAAGGCATTTTTGCTATCGGTATAAATATTTACTCGCTTTCCCTTGCTGGCTTGCAGGGCTCTTGTCAGGGCTACCAGTTCAGCGGATTGGGCGGAGAAATGAGGAGGCAGCCTTTCCTCACGCACACTCTCCTCTAGAGTAACGACAGCCGCGCCTGTGTAGCGCCTTCCATCCAGCATATAGCTAGATCCATCTACAAACAGATCTCTGGCTCCCTCTATTGGTTCATCCTCAAGGTCCGGTCGGCCTTTGGTGTCCAGGTCTAATACTTCAAGGCAGTCATGATCTGGGAGTCCTGATCCGTTTGTGCCCAGTAATGTTGGCAGCAGTGTGGCGATATTAAAGCTGGAGCAAGCCTTAAAAGTGAGGTTTTCATTTGTTAGTAAACCTATTTCATATCGGGAATGCCGGGCTGGGTTGAGAAATTTGCTTCCTCCTCCTGATCCCAAAATTTGTGGCACTCCATGCGGCACCCAAATTTCAATGGGTCCTCCCATTGTCAATTTCTCCGCTTCAGCGCAAACCAGAGCCGTTGCCGCTACTGCCCTCAGGCAACTTGGCCATCCTCGCGCTACGACATCTAGGACCTTGGAGTAATATCCCACTGGTCTCCAAGAGGGCCCTTTTCGCTGGCAAAGCACTCCCGAAGCTATGCCCTTATTTTCATGCACATAAAGTCTAAATGGCCGGCTGGGATTTGGTATGGCTAGAGCAGGTGGTGACACAAGAGCAGCTTTAAGGCTGAGAAAAGACTTATTCATTTCCTTAGTCCATTTCCATTTATCCAGTCTATCTTTCTGCAGCGCCTCATACAGCGGCCGCGCTGTCTCCCCATAGTTTGCTATCCATAGTCGGCAGAATCCGGTCAGCCCCAGGTAGGCCCTCAATTCGCGGGGGGACTTAGGGACAGGAGTGTCACGGATGACTTCAACTCTTTCTTGCCCTAGGCTCCGAGTCCCCTTAGTTATGTGGTAGCCTAGGAATTTTACAGTTGGTTGGGCCAACTGTACTTTTTCTTTTGACACTTTATACCCCCCCCCTGCTAGATAGTTGAGGAGGGAAACCGTCCCACTCAGGCACGCATTCTTGGCCTTGGCTGAAATCAGGAGGTCGTCACAGTACTGGAGGAGATGCACCTCTGAGTGCTGCTGGACCCAGGGTTCGAGATCCTTTTGGAGCTGCTGGCCAAAGACCACCGGTGAGAGATTCAGCCCCTGAGGGATGACTGTCCATGCTAATTGAACTTTTGACCCCCCCCTGGGCTTTCCCATTCAAAGGCGAACAAAGGCCTTGAATCAGGGTGGAGGGGGATGCTGAAAAAGGCGTCTTTTAGGTCTATGACAGTGAACCAGGCGTGCTCTTCCGGAATTCCTACAAGGAGGGTGTGTGGGTTGGGGACCACAGGATGGGGGGCCTCGATCTGCTGATTAATGAGCCGGAGGTCTTGCACTAAGCGGTAGCCCTGGCCCCCCCTCCCCTTTTTGGCACAGCGATGATGGGCGTGTTATAGGGAGACATTATCTCAATGAGCCGGCCTTCTTCTCGGAGCTTTGTTATTACTGGTTGTAGGCCCTCCTTTCCTTGGCGGGAAAGGGGATACTGTTTCACATGAACAGGCCTTGCTCCCTCCTTGAGGGGAATTTTGTATGGTGCTGCCGACTTGGCACGAGAGGCCCCTCCAATCCCGGCCCAAGCTAGAGGGTTGACTCTGTTTTCTATTAAGCTCCAGTCCTCGGTGGCCTCTGGGATGGATTCTTCTGCAACCTTCAAAAGGGCCATTTGGTAGTTACTACTCTGCTGTTTAGGGAGCCGTATCTCCATCCTTCCGTCAGGAGTAAAAGCAATCTCAATTTGGAGTTTAGTCAATAAGTCCCTCCCTAGCAATGCCACCGGACAGGAGGGGGTACAGACAAATGCATGTTCTAGGTGTGTTTTCCCAACCTTGGTGAACAGGGGACGAGAGAGGGGCACTTGGGTTGCCCTTCCCTCGACCCCCATTATGGTGGTGAACCCCCCACCTCCCATTGGGGGCTCACTGAGGGGGAGGACGGACAGGGCGGCCCCTGTGTCCACAAGGGCTTTGTAGGAGCGGCCCCCAACCTTTATTTTGACCATGGGGTCCCGTCTTGCCTCAGAGACGGCTAAGAGGGGGCCGGGCCCCGGTCTGTCCTAATCTCTTTCCTGTTCATACAGAACTCTCTGCGCTTCTCCCGTATTTTCCCCTCTCTCTTTCTGCTTCAAAGCCTCACAGTCACGCTTCCAGTGCCCCATTTTCTTACAAAAGGCACATTGATCTTTCCCCAGGGGAGATCCTTTCCTTCCCCCTTTCCTCCCCTTCCTAGCTCCCTCCTTGTCAGGTTTAAGAACCGCAGCAAGGAGCTTGGCCTGCCTCTTGTCTTTTTCTTTTCCTTCTTCTTCTTCTCGCCTCTCATAAACCTTTTGAGCTACTTCAACTAAAACTCCTAAGTCAGCTGCCAACCCTCCTTCAACTTTTTGCAACTTCTTTCTGATGTCCTGGCAGCTATTTCCCACGAACTGAGTCGTGAGGATCCTTAAATTATTTGGATCATTCAAGTCAATGTCAGTATATTTAGCGAAGGCTTCCCTCAGCCTTTGGAGGAACACAGCAGGAGGTTCGTTTTTGTCTTGCTTTAGAGTCAGGACTTTTTGCAAATTGGGGGCCCTTCTCGCGGCTTGCTTCATGCCTGCTAAAATGAGTCGAAAATAGTCAGCATATAAGCGTCTATGTGCCGCTGTGGCCACCCCCCAATTGGGTCGCCCTGTGGGCAGAACCTCCACCGTCTCCTCCTCAGTTGCTTGGGGATTTTCCTCCCTATACTTGGCTCGTGCCCCTGCAAGGATGGTTGGCTTTTGGCTGAGAAAACAGGTGTTCAATAGCATTTGTGTATCGTCCCATGTGGGGTTGTGAGTAAGCCTCACATTCTCCATCAGAGACAGGAGTGGCCCGGGATCCTCTTCAAAGGAGGGGTTAAATTGTTTCCAATTATACAAATCAGATGTTGTGAATGGGACATAAACAAACATCGTCCCTTGAGGATGTTGGGCGGTAGGGTCGGGGACTTCTCTGATGGGGAAGGTGAACTTCACCGGTGGTTGGGGGTCCTTTCGCAGGTTGTAGTTAGGTCCCCCTTTTGCCTCTCTCTGTAGGACCTCCAATTTTTCCTCTAGGGAATATAGACGATCTTGGAGAGTGTCCTGGCGTTCAACTAGAGGGGTGGGGTCCTCCGGTACTATTTCATGAGAGGGGTCCTTCTCGGGGGCATCTAACCGCTGGGCGGGCCCCTCAGGAGAGGGTGGTGGTTGCAACGAGCGCCCTGCGACGGCTGTCCCGTAGGGAGGAGGAAGCAGTAGGTCCTCCGGTGCCGTGGCCACGACCCTGGGTGGTCCTTCTTTTGGTGGTTTCCTTTTGACCACCATGGGAAGGGCAAGGGACATGCATTTAACAACCCACGGAGCAGGCCTGCCGCCAAGGGGCACACAAGTTGCCCACGAATCAATATAAGGGAACTGGTCCCAACTTCCCCTCTGTGCTACTATTGTTCGCACATCAGATACCAAGGTTGGGTCAAAAGACCCCTCGGGTGGCCATTTGGGTTCTAATATTGGCCATTCCCGGGTGCAAAAAAAGACAAGACGATCCTTTGTCATCTTAGTTCCATAATCCTGCTTAAAATGTGACCAATTGCGCAAACAACACTCCAAGGGCGTATGGGACTTCTTCGCAGACTTAGATTGGGACCCGCCCATGACGGTGGGAATTTCAGTCAGCAATTCTTGCGCTTCGCCCTCCTCTGACCTAGCCCGTCTCCGGGGTAAGGAAATGCAGATCGGGGCTCCTCACTCGCTTCGCCCATAGGCGTCTCACACAATCACAAACACACCACCGTCCCGCGTTTATCCCCTGATGTAAGCTGTTTCACTTACCCCAAAAGCCTCTTCTGTCCCGCCCGCAGCTGCGTCCAGCTGCTTTATTGATCCACTGCCGGTGCCTAAAAGGAGTGATCACGTCTCCCTCTTCCTCTGGCGTTGGTCCCCAGGCACTTCTGCCGCCACCGTCGTGAGGAGAAGGCAGTATAAAACAACCGCCTGTGGCCACTTCTCCTCCGCGGCCCCTCGGCTCAGCGCGAAGGGGACGCGCCCCGAAGCAGGATCCGAGTCACGGCACCAAATTGTTAGATAAAAAGTCCTTGCTTTCGGTTTAGAAGAAAAGAATGCCAGGCAGGCAGCAGTGGATCCAACACTATTTTATTGAACGTTTTGCAAAACGGGTGCAGAGCAGTCTGGACCCCGAGACACGTGTGCAAAAGCCTTTTATATCATATCGCTTCTATTGTTCTCACCAGTAACCAATGAAACAGTTAGTACATCGGCTCACTAAGTTAATATCCAATAAACAGTCACTATCAGCTTACCAAGCCGTTAGTCATGAGTGCGTCAGTATGATTCCCTTTTTGCTCCGCCTATATTTTCCCGCCACTCGGGCTCTTACGTAACTTGAGACGCCAATGGTTATGGAGTCTCCTTTTTCTAACACATCCCTACCAGCAAATCCTAAGAGATATCACCCCTTTGGCTCTTGCTTATACCTCTCGAATCCTGTGCTGCTGCTGTTTTTTTGTTTTGTTTTTTAAACAATGGCTTCCTACCTTAGGCAGCAAAAAGCATTAAGAGAAAATAAATTGCATTTTTCATAGAAGTTTGAGTTGCCAGCCACTTGAACAGGATTCCATTGGGAAAATATTGGTGACAAAATTAATAGCATCTTTAGCTGCCCTGCAAATTACTGCCTGATTGAACAGAAGACAGCCCTTAGGAAGGATTGCACTCCTACTGTTCATTAAGACAGGCTTAAAAGAGGATGATAAATGTTTGCGCTTTGCTCGGTGTATACATTTGTCCTGAGACTCTCCTACTGAGTGGGCTTTACATAGATCAGGAGTGACCAGCTCCTGTCCCCTGGGCTAATTCAGGGTCCATGAAGCAGTTTGGCAACTCAACCAATTATATATCATGTTCCAATACAACATTTTGTGCTGAAGACAAACAATGGACTTCTATTCAAAGATATTGGATTAGGTCCAGATTTGGTCATGCTTAGAGTAGACCCAGACTTACATGAGTCTCATTGAGTTCAACGGGTCTGCTCTAAACTATGGATTGTGGAGAACTTTGTTCAGTTTGCATCTTGATGTGAATTTACCTAATTCTGCACTTTCAAAGTGCTATGCCAACCAAAACTCAGCTATCGTTTGAAATTCACACTTCTCCAAATGTTGCAATTGAGTTTTCCAATAAAAATGTGTACAGAAAAATGTATATCAGGAAAAACAATGTTAAAATGCAATATATTAGGAACACTGATTGCAAAAAAAATCTGTATTAGGCAAAAATGCATGCATCAGAAGAAATATGCACAAAAATGCTCATGAATTTTCATGCAAATTTTTTTTGTTTGTTTTTGTTTCAACAAAGTTTTATAAAAGTTCAGAATGAACCGAAATTAAGACTGGTTCAAAGTTGGAGATGAACTGAACATAAGATTCAATGTAATGGGCATGTAAACTAAATTGGAGCAATGAGAAATTGGGAGAAATCGAAATTGACAGATTTGTCCATCCTTGCTGTAAGCATGACTAGGTCCAGTTCCAACCATTTCCCTCCATTCCTACAAAGTTGTGGAATGATGAAATGACTTGAGTCAGAGATAGGTAGCCCATTTTCACTGGTATAAGAGGAAGTATTCAATGATTTTATTGAAATCCTGATATATTCATGAATGTTAATAGTGACGAGTCATGAAATTTTGTAAAGACCATGTGCCTAAAGGGGGAATGCTGGTTGAAAAAATGTTTTGTACATGATTTCACTCATAAGTAATTTTTTTAATGGTTTATGTGTTATTCACATTTCAATGAGCTCCTGAACCTGCCTTAGGCTGAGTCAGATGGACTATTGGTTCCCGCGAGGTCAATATTGCCTGCTCTAACTGGCAGTGGTTCTCCAGAAGCTCGGGCAAGATCATTCCCAAACATGCCACCTAAACTGAGAGATACCAAAGACAGAACCTGGGCCCTTCTAGATACTAAATAATATATACTCTACCACTGAGCCAGGGCCCGCCTGGAATGGTGCCTCTCTCTTTTTTTTTTTTTTAAATTTCTATGTAATGCCCTGGCCTGGAAGAGACAGCATAAGTTTATTGAATTTATTTATTTCCCATTGTTGTTGTTGTTATTTAGTGCCTAGTTCTCTATTTTGTTTTAAACTTGTATGTTGCTTTGAGAGGGTACCAGCCTTAAAGGCTGCATTAACATAATCTTAAATAAATAAGAGAGCAACCCTATGGTCCCTGAGTGGGTGTCCTTGGGGCCATAGGATTGTTTGGAGTCCCCCTTCTGAGGTTGGACACAGAGCTCTGACCTCAGAAGGGGGAGTCGGAGATCTGGCCCCATGCCCCGCTCTCTCACAGCCAGCGCAGGAAAAACTGTGCTGGCTGCCATCTGAGGCTGGAAAAGGAGGTGTTCCAGTGGGAGGAGACTGGAGAAGCCAGACTATTAGTTATCCTGAGCCTCCTCCAGCCTCTTCCCCTCCTCCCTGAAGTGCCCATGCTAGACAGGCTGAAAAAGCCCATTTAGCTAAATCTGCAGGGAAGGAGGATGGGGAGGCAAAGATCACCTCCACTGCTCCTCCCATCCTGCATTGGATGATCTGATGCCTCTGAGTTCAGGGACTTTCAGTCACAAAGGATGCAATTGATAGGACTGCACCCTAAATAAATAACTTCTATGAATGGCAGCCATTACGGTCGTCACATGGAGATTCCAGTTGACAAAAAATGACACTATGTGAGCCTTAGCAGACCATATGTCCAGTGATGGTCCCAGACACTATTGAGCCACTTGCCGAGGGGCCACTGGGAAGGGTGAAAGGGTTCACTGTGGCTGGAAAAACCCTCTCTCTCTCTCTCTGTGTGTGTTGGATTGCTGTGTTAGGTTTTTCTTACATAGAATTGGATGAACATGATTTTCTTCTGGTTTAAAAAAGTGGGGGTTTAAAAGCCAGCCCTTTCTTGCTGTCTTTACTTTGCAAGAGATGGTTCTTAGAAGCGTGGGCGTCTGTCATGTTGGCCAAAAGAGAAAAGTGAGAGAACAAAGTGGTGATTATTTCTTTTGAACACTTTGAAGCTTCCTCAGCCAGCAACACACAAGCTCCCTTTTGTGTGTGTGTGTGCGTGTGAGTGTGCGTGCGTGCAGATGCACGTCTGCCTATTTATCTGCAGTTTGTTTTACAGAAAAGAACTATCGTTAACTGGTCTCTTCTTAATCTCCCCCTCATTTCTGACACATTTAATGCACTCAAATGGATCCAGTTCCATCTCACTTTCAGTGCCGTAAATGATCAACCCTGATATTTCACATGAGGAAGCTTGTGCATTGGAATAAGTTATTTCAGTTAGAGAAATTAATAGCATTCAGGGGGTAAACCTCCTGTATTTGCATCTCCTCATTTTTTATTGTTCCATATTTGACAGTGGGTAATGATTCACTATAAGCAAAGTGCTAATGAGTCTGACAAAAGCAGATTAATTTGATAATGTTATGTACTTGAATTGAGATAGGTATTGTTATACTGAATGTGACAGTCATGGGGCGAATCGATACATAGGGAACCTGATGACATTGTCTTATGCTGAGTCAGAGCACTTGTCCGTTTAGCCCAGTAATATCCATTTTGGCTAGTGGTAGGGATGTATGAGAAATCTGTTTCAGTTCATTTTTTGTGACATATAGATACTAACATTTAAAATGCAACTATGCCTCCCCTACACACACAGAGAGAGAGATAAGAAACCTGCAGAGAACTCAACAGAGATATTAGGCAATACATTTATAGGGGTATATGAGAAATTCATTTCAGTTTGTTTCTGATCAGTATGCATTTTATCTGAACATGGACTCAGACACAATCTGAGGTCAAAGCCCATACATTTCTGAGCTTCCAATGTGATTCACGGACCCCCAAAAATGCGCTTGACAGCATGCATACATTTGAAAAATGTGCATGAAAGAATGTGTACATTTGAAAAATGTGCACAATTATGTTTTAATCAATGGGAGAAGAATGCATGCATTGCCAAGATGCACACAACTGATGTGTACATTTGGAAAAATATGCATGAAAATACGTGTGGATTTTCATGTGAAGAGAAGACAACAAAGCTCACAGTCTGATGCAGACTCAGGGAAGAACGAGTTTCAAGATGGCATTCAGAGAACTTTGGCAAGCTCGAATTTCTGATTTGCACATCCCTAGCTGGTGGTGAATGGCTTCTTCTTCTTCTTCTTCTTCTTCTTCTTCTTCTTCTTCTTCTTCTTCTTTTTAGACTACAGATAGAAGGAACTGAACTTGGGTCTTTCTCTGTGCAAAACGTGTGCTCCACCATTAGGCTATAGAACCCCTGTCCCAACAAGATACAGTCAACTCACACTCAGAATACTCTTTCTTTGGAAGTGTTCTAGTAGATGAATGCACTCAAACTAGGCCTCCCTTTTGTAGCAGGCTACAGCACACATGTTCCAAGGAGAGAGAAGATCCTGAGGCAAGTGAAGCTTTCCTCCACACCATTGGGCAAAACTGGTGACAGGGGACCCCCATAGATCCACGTGATTGAATTTTTGGTTGTGACCATTGTCCCATCATCTCAACCTGATCTGGCAAAAGAATGCAAAAAAAGAAGAAGAAAAAAGGCTGATATTTATTTCTAATGTTACCCAGTGCACATGAAATGGATTTCTTCTCAGAAAAAGCTCAAGGAACTGTCTCCAAGGATATATTTTAAAGGCAGTCCTCAACAATGGGTTGTATCACACCATCAGCAGCGAAGTGGAAGCAAGACCCTACAGAGCACCTTGAAGCAGCAGCTCCCCAATAACCTGGCTTTACCCCCCCCTTTACCTTTCTTGACTGGGAAAGGCAAGGGGGAAGGAAAGCAAACTGAACTGGTTGTTTTGCTGGGAGTGGTGATGTCAGAGAAATCTGCAATGGATTCAGTTGAGTTCAGATTGCTATAAATCTGACCCATGGATTCTACAGTGGACATGCTTTTTCTGAATCATGTGGATTCTGAGGACTCATGGACCCCCCCCCCCTTTTTGGGACAATTTGTGCAAATGCGCATTTGCACAAATGCACATTAGTGCAAGTGTGCACTTGTGCAAATGCTCATTAGTACTAATGCATAGTTGTGCAAGTGGAACAAAATTCTCATACATCCCTAAGAAAAAATCGGATTGCATCAATGAGCGGATGACGGAACAAAAGATGTATGACAGTCTATGAAACACAGATGGGATGGATTCAACAAAATCTATACATCCCTAGTCAGGAGGTGGCTTTGCTCCATCCTTGCATTTCCTGACTAGGAAAGGCTTCCACTAAAATCAATGGGAAGTATTTCCCCAAAACACCTGTAGTTAGAAACAGGTGGAATGTTTTGTGAATGATAATGCAATGCATGATGTTGTGCACAGGAATAATAAAGACGATGGTGGTGATCTCCCCATGCAGAGAAGAAACACATTGTGCAATGCATTGTCACCTTTTCTAGATATACTAGCACTGGCTTCAATCCTAGCTTAAGGTACTGGCTATCCTCTACAGTTTTCCTGATGGTCCACTTCATATACAAACCTGGATTGCTGACAAGTTTCATGCAGTGGAAGAATGCAATTCGTCTCCTTAGATGAGAAGGGGAGATAGCCTGAACAGGTCACTCTCAACCCTACTGTGTGTTTGCATGGCACACCAAATGGTGGAAGAGAGAATTACCCACACAGCTCCTTGCCCACATGAAGCCTGATTGTAAGGCCAGATGTGTATTGAGATAACTTTTTCTTAGAAAAGCAGTTCAACAGTCTTATTTATCTGTTTAGCCTCTAATATTGTATCATCTTTCATTCTGAAGGCTTGTTTGCATAAACCTGCACTGCTGAGTTCATGTGCTTTTGATCCACAATGAAAATCAGGCATAAAGGAGTCCAGGAAAAAAAAGGCTTGTCGGTTGCCTTTTGTTTATAGGCACATCTTCTGGTTGATTAATGTCTGCACCCTGCAAAAGTAGAGTTTTAAATCTGCCCTTGAAAACTCGAATCACGCAATGTTGCCATGCATTTCCTAAAGCGCTTAAGAGTTATGTGTTCTGCCAATGTTACTAAATCAATGTCTCCTTTGCTGTCAAAATCAGTTTGCATTTGTTCAATCAAGAGGTGCAGATATTCGATATTAGGGAAACACCTGGTACAGACATACACAATCAGAATTGAATTCTGGTGTAATGGTTGAAAATGGGCAGGACATGGTAACCAACTTAATCACCCAATTCCATCTAAGCAAGAGCATTTGTTTTAACTGCATTGTGCTTAAGTTCTTTTGGACCCTGTCTACTTTTGTCACAGAATACCAAAACAGATACATATTAAAGGCCTGCTTATGTAATCAGGTCCTTCTTATGCTTCCATATCTTTGTGAGGTCCAGTTTATACAACCAGCAAAATCAATTTCAAAGGAGTCCCTGGACTTTATTTATTTAGTTAGTTAGTTAGTTACAGTTATTTTTAGGCTGCCTTTACGAGTGGAACCCCCTCTAGGTAGTGTACAAGATACAAACCACACAAAGTGGATACAATAAAAATAATTGAGAACATATTCAGTAAAAATCAATAAAAACAGGTATTAGCCTTAAAAATCAATAAAAACAGAGCTTACTAATAAAAGTAGAAGCCCAGACATTATGGGAAGCCCAGTGACAACAGATGGGTCTTCAGAGCTTTCCAGAAGCCCTGCAAAGGATGTGCCTGATGAATCCTTGATGGAAGCTGATTCCAGAGGTGTGGGGCCACCACTGATAAGGCCATCTCCCTTGTATTTATCAGCCTAGCCACGCTTGGTGGTGGGTAAATGAGAAGGGCCTCTATTGACGACCTCAGAATGCAGACAGACTGATATGGGAGAAGGTGGTCCTTCAAGTAGCTCAAGCCCAACCCATTTAAGGCTTTAAAGGTTAAAACCAGCACTTTAATTGGGGCTCCAAAATGCGCTGGTAACTAGTGCAGTATTGGTAGCACATGAATGAGTGCCCACCACCTCCCAAACCATCCTTCAAACTGCATTTTGTAGTTTGCATTTTTGAATCTTATACCCCTTGGAAACAGAAAACTGGCATGTACTGGAGAAAGGTTCAGACAAGCTTTCTCTCTGAAATTAAATGTAATCTGAGCTGGGTTACTTCATAGGGCAGCATTCAAATATGCAGCTCCATACCTGCAGCCTGTCAAGGAAAGCTTTACTATTTGGAGTAGGTGCTAGGGATGTGCGAGACAGCAAAACTGAAGCTTGCCAAAGTTCTCTGTCTGAATTCTATCTTGAAGGTCATACTGACTCTTGTCTGTATCAGACTTGAGCCTGGTTTTTATTCTTCTGGCGTGAAAATCCATGCATGTTTTTCCAAATGGACTTATCAATTGTGTGTATCTTTGAAATGTACAGATTCTTCTCCCATTGATTAAAGTGTATTTGTGTGCATTTTTCAAAAGTATGCATTTTTATGTGCATTTTCCAAATGTTGTCAGACACATTTTTTTCTGTCTGCAAATTACATTGGAAGCTTGGAAATATATAAACTTCGACTGCAGGTTGCATCCAAGACTGTGTTCAGTCCAGATGATGCAAACTGGGTAAATGACGTAAATCCTGATAAAAAAAACAAACTGAAATGAATTTCTTATGCATCCCTATAAATGTATTGAGAAATATCTCTGTTGAGTTCTTATCTGCATATGTGTGTGTGGGGCATAGTTGCATTTTGAATACTAGTATCTGTATGTCAAAAAGCTGGACTGCTTGTTAAGTGCATAACATTTCCAAAGCAATTTGTGTTACACAGAGCACCACTTCTCTTCACTCACTCATCAACTCCCGCTCAGTCACTTGCTGGAGGGGGCAAGCTGTGGCTTAGGCAGAAGAAAAACAGCAAGCCTTTTTGGCCACTGGCAGAGCAGGACTAACTTTTGGCATTGTCTCTCCTGGCAAGAAGCATTGCCCTCGGTCCTAGTGCGCCTTGCGTGACCAACACTGGGAATAGCTTGGTGGGCCTGTAGGCTCAGAGTGGCCTGCAGGAAGCAAGGAAGCTGGTGGCAGGAACAGCACATTTGTGTAATTTGTGCAAATTGTGGATGTGCTTTGAAAAATTGATACACATTATGCAAATTTATGCAAATTACAGCGGTAATTTGCACAAATGAACAAAACACAGAAAACCCACTAACCGGCCTGACTTGCTCCACCCCTCAGACAGAATCCTTCAACATTCCTATTCTGTCCCTGGTTTATTTAGTGTTGTGTGCAAATTGGGAACTCTGGGATGTTGGGGGAGAGACACTCCATACTTGGAACCCAGGGTTTAACTCTGGGTTCCAACTCTGGATTGGAATGTAAGAGGCATGCTGGATCAGACCGAGGTCCATCTAGTCCAGAATTCTGTTCACACTATGGCCAACCCACAAGCAGGATATAAGTGCAATAGCAGCCTCCCGCCCATGTTCCCCAGCGATAGGCATACTGCCTCTGATACCGGAGGCAGCATCAGAACTATTGCTAAATCTGGACTTTCTCTCTCCCAACAACCCAGAGTTCCCTGTCCTCATACAATGCAAAATAACCCAGGATGGAATGTCCCTGGGTTATTTAGCCTCTCCCACTTGCAGCAGGAGTGATTGGATCGCAGTAGCCAGAAAGCTCACTAATGTTCTTGCTCATTCTCAACCCTGAGTTGTTGTGATGTGTGAACTGTGCCAATGTATGAATAGCAACACTATGGTTTCTGAACCAGTCATGCACATCAGAAAGCTACTGTGTGTATATATAAGCCTATCCTGAATAGCATTCTCTCTCTGCCGAGAAGTGTGAATCCTCATGGGTAGCATTTGCTTCTGAAAGTGCACTTGATCTAACCTATAAATTCATGAATGTGAGCTTTAAGTACTTTTGAACTGAATCTCTTGCCATATTATGTCCAATGATTTGGATAGTTTGCACAACATATTAGGCACAATGTGGAAGTCACTGTACAAATGGAGGATATAAAAATAGTCTATTACCATCTCTTTGCTCATCATTAAAATAAATCAGTCTTTGTAAACAGCTTCCATAAATTGGTTATGTACTTTAAAAAGGCAACACGGTGGAAGATAGAAGAAGAATGTCTCCTTGAGTATTGCTGATTTGCAAGAGTTATAATGCAAACCAAAGGTAATCAAAATGTCTTTGAAATACTTCCAATACCATTTGTTAGTAAACACACTTTTAAATGACGAAGGCTTCCAATTCTGTTTCATGAACTTCAGAACTTAGACCCACTGTGGATATGTTGGAACTGATTTTGATGTGAGTTATTATCAGACAGGGAAATACTTCTGTTGCATTACTGGAAGAAACCAAGTGAGAGGTTTGTATGATTAAAAACCACATCATACAGCCAGTCTCCGATGTATTATACCTGTATTTATAAGGCTTATTTACCCATAAATCTGTTGCATTTTTAGTTGCTGTCTGCAGACAGTCAAAACCTCCTGGGTTTAGGTCTCAGTAAGTGCTTAATTTATCTCATTTCAACTTCAGTGATGAAAAATTGTCAAGGTGCATGGTGGTCTCCCACAAACATTTGTTTTCTTCAGCTCTTCTGTTATACTTTACTTCTGTGAATTGTTAGAAGTTCAATGGTTGAACTTATTTAAAGGTGAGCATCTAAAAGGCAGACTTATGCAACAGCTCGGTGCCTGTGCTTATTTAGTAAGTAGCCTGGGCTGAGAAAAATCCATAGTGAAAACTCCACTGATCTAAATAAAAGTCCTGTTGGCTTCCTGTTAAAACTTTGCCTTACTAGAAAGGGTGGTAAGTGCAGAAACTCAAGTAGTTGTCCCCCCCCCCCATAAGCATGAACTTTTACAGGAACCTAATGCTGAGAATATTGATTTATTTAATAATTTATACCCCGCCCTTCATAAAAGAAAAATAATCCCAGGGTGGGTAACAATATTAAAACAATAAAATACAACAGTCTAAAAAAACCAATAATAATCAGCAGAGAGAACCAAACACACAACTGCAATACAGCCATATTGATCAACAACTGATAAATGCCTGGTTCCACATAAAGTGCATTGTGATAATCTAAATGAGAGGTTGCAGACCATGGGTCACAGTAGCTAAGCTAGCTCTGTCCAGAAATGGCCATAGCTGGTGCATCAATGGAAGTTGGGAGAAAACACTCCATGGAGGCCCCTTGGTCTTCCAGTAACAGAGCTGGGGCAGGGAGTACCCCCAGACTACACACCTAACTTTCAGGTAGAGTGCAACCCCAGCCAGAAGAGGCTGTCTATTTAATTCCTGGATCTAAGAACCACCCACCCATAGGACCTCTGTTTTGTTGGGATTTAGTCTAAGTTCATTGGGCTTCATTCAACCCATTATTGCCCCTAGGCACCAATCCAGTACCTGCATGCCCTCACCTGACTCAGATTACAAGAAGAAATAGAGTTGTCTGTCAGTGGCTTCATATAGATATTAAAGAGCATTAGGGACAGAATGAAATTCTGTGGTACACCACAGCACAGCTGTTCTGGGGTTGAGCAGAAGTCCCCCAATGCCACTTTCTGGAATAAATCACGCAGGTGGGAGTGGAACAATCATTTCACTCTGCCTCCGCCCCAGTTCCCAACCCACAGAATTAGTCCAACAAGATACCATGGTTGATGGTATCAAATGCCATTCAGAGGTCCAGGAAAATCAGTAGGGATGAACTCCCTCTGTCTCTCTCTCCCAGCAAAGATCATCCATCAGGGTGACCAAGGCTGCTGCTGAATAGATTAAACTGGACTGTTTATAAGTAATAACTGTATGATGCTTGCTGTGATGTTGCTAGTTATCATAATTCCTAGTTTAGAAATATGAATTTTGGTGATTCATAATATTCTCTCTCAAGTATGATAGCCCTAAGAGTTCTTCTTCAGCTCAGTTTTTAGTCTAAACTGGAGAAGTTAACTTTTCTCTCCCACTGAACAGAAGATTGTTCTCCATGAAAGTTAACAAGCTGTAGTAAAAGACAGTCCTGTCCTTGAGAGGCCACTTAAAATCAGTTTGGGGGCTAGATTATGCTCACTATCTACTACTCAGCTTTTGCTAACCTGGTTGATCAGACAACTGCTAACTGATCTAGTAATATATATATATATATATATATATATATATATATATATATATATATATAACCATGAGTGGCCAATGAGAGCTGTGTGTACTTGGGACTTTTAGGTGTGATGACTGTTGGATCTGCGGTCTTCTTTACTTCCTCAAGAGGGCTCTCCAAGGCTAGGTTGGCTTTGCGGGTTAGGGTACCCCATGGCAGAACTCAAGAATCCTCTGGTAATGTTTAGTTTGCAATCTCACATGAAGTCACATGTATATAGTAGCATGCAGAGCCATCCTGGGGGAGTCACTGCTGTCCTTCTTCACACTTTTCCAATCTCCAGGCTGCTGCAGGTTCTGTAGCTTTGCAGCTAGGGCCATTCATTTCCAGTTTAGTTCTATACTTGTTTGTGGATTCTGACATCAATGAAGTTCCACCCAGATTTAATTCCATTGGAAATTCAGATTCTGGAATGTAGCGGACAGAATTCAGCACATACACTGTTTACCTAAAAGGAGACATTAAAAACAATACATATGTATTTAAGTGTAATTGTAAAAAACATTCCCAACACTTATACAATGGTGGCATTGTACAAATATATATTTCTCTGTCTCTTGTATTTTTGCCATCGTTTTGGGGGGGAACAGGTAGGTGGGAGGCAGAAAGGCTATCAATACATTGCTGTTGCTGTTGCTCTTGTTACAATATGGTGCACTGGTGCATCACTGTTGCACCACCTTTTTGATCAGGATTTACCCAGTTCACCCCTTCCACACTAAACACGGACTTGGGTGCAATCTGAGATGGAAGTCCATATGTTTCCGAGCTTGCAGTGTGATTTGCAGACACCCTCCCCCAATTTTTTCAACAGCATGCACATATTTGAAAACTGCATGAAAAACATGCATGCCTTAAAAAAAATTTGCACACATACACTTTAATCAACAGGAGAAGAATGTGTACATTTTAAAGATACATTTTGGAAAAATGCATGGAAATATGCAGGGATTCTCATGCACAAAAGAAAAAACAAAGCTCTCAACAAGCTTCGAGATGGCATTCTGAGAACTTCAGTGACCTCATGTTTTGCTGATTCACATATCCATAATCCCAGGCTTCATCTCTTGTATCTGCCTTTCACAACAACTTGGAATCTCCAGCTGGTACAAAATGAGGCTGCTCATGTCCCTGTTGGGGATAGTCAGATCATATTACACCAAATCTGCCAGCTGCACTGGTGCATTTATTGCCCCAACTCAAAGTGCTGGTGTTGACCTTTAAACCACCCAAACAGTTTAGATCCAGCTTACTTGAAGGACTGCCTACACCTGTATGAACCTGCCCAGTTTTAAGATCATCTGTGGAGGTCCTGGTTGCTGGCTTGCAACTAAGAACAGTAAGGCTGGCAGCCAACAGAGAGAAATGCCCTCACCCCTGCACCAGCTTGTCTGGCTGAAAGGGTGGGGCCATTGCGGGTGGGTGGGGTGACAAGACATAGGGGCCTCTGATTGGTGCACCCCAGTGGCACCACCATGCAAGGAGAGGCAGGCTGAGCTGCCTTAAGCTCAGCTCCCCCTCCCGATCTCAGCTCTCTGGCTCGACACAGCTAGTAAGAGCTAAAGACTCGCCTGGAATCGACGAGGGACTCCTGCCTGCTGGAGACCGGCTTCGTGGTCATTCCAGCCACCTGGACTCAGTGTGCTTCTGCGCGCTCAAAAGCTTCTCTTCCCATGCCGCGGCTATCAGGTTGCCAATGCTAGCGGCATGTCTCACGCACCCCGGCGCGGCTCCCTCTGGGGCGGCGCCTGCCAGCCGTCGGGAGAGCCAACGTTGCTGGCGTTACAGGGAGTGTCGTGGGGCCAGTCTCTGATGGAAGCTGCCTCCGGGGCTCCGGAGTTTTGGTGATATCGTGCCGCCCCCTCCCTCTCTCCAACTCTGCCTCCCTTGGTTGCTCGGCGTGCCTGCCGCGGCGGCCTTTCCTGCCTCGGCGCGAGCGCCGTCGGCGACTCCGGGTGTGTACGCCCGGGTGAGGCGTTCAGGATCGTTCGTCTGCGGGGGTGAGGGGGGGGGTGCACGCACACCCGCCCGCCCGCCCTCCTGCTCCCTCATTCGCCCGCCCGCCCACTCGCTCGCTCACTTGCCCGCCCGCCCGCCTGCCTGTTTGCCAGCCAGCCGGCCCACCGGTCGGCTCGCCACCCTGCCTGTCGGCTGGCCTGTCCACCCGGCCGCCGCCTGTAGCTCTCCCCTGCGGTCGGGGAGAGCTCCTCGCTGGTCGGTCCGTCGCTCGCTCACTCGCCGCCCCCCTGCCCGTTTGCTACCCCCCCACCCATTTGCCGGCTGGCCTGCCGGTCAGCTCGCCACCCCGCCTGACAGCCGGCCCGTTCTTACGGCCGCCAGCCTCCGTTGGCCGCGGCCGTGCACACTGCCGCGGCCTCGGAGGTCTAAGTCTCGGAGAGGAGCGGCGGCGGTGCGTGGTGAGCGCGGTGTCAGTGTTGGCTGGCGCTGACTGACCTGCCCGTGTGCCGGTGCTCCCGACGGTGGTGTGCCTGCCCCAGCGCCTTCCTCTGGCAGGTGTCCGCGCCAGCCAGTCGCCGCCCGGGGCTTGGGACTTCTCCCCCCCAAATAATAATAATAAAAAATAAAAAATAATTAATTAATTAATTACTTGAATTGTGAAGCAGCTGCGGCTGCCTGTTGGGCGCCTGCCTTTGTCTGAGCCAGTGCGGCTCTCAAGTGCGGCTCCACATAAAAAAAAAGAAAATAAAAAAAGTCCTGCTGCACCTCTAGAGCGCTGATCTCCTATTTAAACAATAGTAGCGGCGTTCCCATCCTTAACTCACTTTCTGCATCACGCCTCCCAAGAAGGGCCAAGGTGGTAAGAAAGGGAAGGGGAAGGGAAGGGGAAGGGGAAGGGAAGGGGAGGGCCCCACCCCCCCTCCCCAAAAGACCTCTGCCAAGACCCAATTCTGAGTCTGATGAGGACGCAGACCCGGTATTGGCATCAATTCTTTCTCGGTTGGAAGCTGCTGAGCATTCCTCAGGGATCCCTCCCCTGGCCAGGCCTAAAAAACACTCGGCGGTCCCGCCCAAGCGAACACGACAGCAGACCCAACGCTCGCTGCTCCTTTCTATTTCAGCTCGCCTGGACGCTATTGAGGCATCCACCTCCTCTTCCTTGGCTCTTCCAGAAGGCTCACCGCCTTCAGTGGACCTCTGCCCTTCTGTGGCCTCATTTTCCCCAGGTATGTAAGCAGCAGCATCTGTTTTCTCAGCTGGGGATCAGAGCACGCCCACGATTGATACAGGTGAGACTGCTTTGGCACCTCAATTCGCCTGCCCGGGCATGGGTCAAATCAACCCCTGGGGACTGGGGTTGGGTGCTGTGGTTTACCCTGCAGGGCGGCCCAGTCCCCCCTCTCCCACTTCCTTCAATTACTCCAGCCCCCACAGTTAGTACTCCTCAGCCAGTGGTCTCGGCCTCAACTCCTAGTTCAACTGCTCCGGTGGCCAGCCCACCCAGTTCATTGGGGCCTGGCGCCTCATTCCCCTTACTGTTATCGGCAGGAGATGCTGCTACGTCAGCCCCGCCACTATTCCAGCCTCATCCGTTTAACGCTGCCTCCGCCAGTGTTTGGCAGGGTCCCACCGGTTCGGTTCGGGACCCCCTGGCTTCCCTACCTCATCCCATGCTAGCCCCACAGTTGTCCTCGGTTGACCCATGTGTCAACCTGGGTCGAGGATCTATGCCCACAGGTGCTACTTCCTCCCCTATTGGTTTTCATTTAACCATTGCCACTAGAGAAAAGATTTTGCGGGGTGAATTTACCGATGTCTTTGCCCTGCTCTTTCGCGAGCCCGAACCCAGTGACAAAGATAGAACCCGTGACCAGGATTCTGAGCGGAGCAAAGCTCGCAAGGTGACTCACACCTGGGCGAACTGGTTGCCAGGTTTTTTAATTTATGCTGGCATCCTCCAACAGAGATTCCCTGAGAGAGCTTGGGTTCTCACCAAGTACCTCAACATAATATACAGGGCTTACACCGAATATGAAGGGAGCGCATGGCTGGCCTACGATGAGGCCTTCCATGGAGGGCCGCCATTGACCCCTCCATGCGCTGGGATCGGAAGGACCAGGACCTTTGGCTCCAATTTATGACCCCTTCCAGGCCAGGCTTCGGCGACAGGTCCTACAGTGGCCACATCCTGGCCAAGCTGTCGCCCGCAATAGCCGCCAGGCCTATTGCGGGTCCAGGGGTTCAACACCGCTGGCTGTGCTGGGAGTTCAGATCCAAAGGTTCCTGCTCCTGAAACCCATGCCGCTTCCAGCATGAATACAGCCCCAAGGGCACATACTCCCAGGACACGTGCCGTTTCCGTCATGTGTGCTCCCTTGTAGTAGTCAGCACTCGTGCACCTCTTGCCCAATGCCTGGGGATGGTAGGGCCTCCCTTGGAAAGGCCGAGGTGGTAGGAAGCTCTGGTTGGCCCATGCCCGGTTAGGTTGCGCCGCTACTCCGGCTTTAAGATGATACCCCAACTGGGGGAACGCGTCTTAACTTGTAACACGGCTTTATGCTAGGTTCTGGGACCCCTCCCCCCTTTCTCTAGGTCAACATAGGCCATCCTTACCGCGTAAGCAACATTTCTCCTCGCCAGGCGTTGACAAGTTCTTGAGAGGTTAACAAGGCAGTGCTGGCAGAAGGGTTTTAGCCCCCTCCCTTTTTTCCACACCCCGCTATCTACTCTAGGGATCTCCCTTCTCAAAGGGTGCCCAGGAAGTCCTCTAGGAAGTTTATCCTGATTCATAACCTTTCTTCCCTGAGGGCCAGTCTGTTAATCACGAGATCCCTGATCATCTGTGCTCAGTGCGATACACCTCTCCAATGAGGCAGCTGGCTTGGTCTGGGATTCTGGCCACGGGTCCCAGATGGGCATGTGCTACATGGAGTCCAAAGACGGTGGTCATTGTTCTAACCTAACGCAAGTATTGCTCCCCTTTCCTGCTACCTCGGTGTCCCTTAGCTCACAAAAGGCTGAGGGCCTGTCTCCCACATAAACATTCAGTGAAACCAATTTGATACCCTTAGGTGTTTTTCTCGCCCCCCCAGGACAACTTTCAGGTTCTTTAGGCACAGCTCCAAGCAGTTATACATCTTCTTAGGGTTTTCCGTTGGGGGGCCATGCAAAATATTGTAGGGCAGCCGCTTTTCACAGTTCGGGTAGCGGCCCCTGACCGTGCCTTCTTCCACCGGCTCAGTTTGGGCAGTGTTGGGACTGCGGCCGCCGTACCATTGAACCAGGATCACTTCTGCTGTGCGCATGTATCCATGGGCATGGCTTCAACTTAGTATGGCTTTAAAGGCACCTTCCTTCCGGAGGCGTGAGCCTCTCCTTAAAGACGGACTCTGGATTAACATGGTTCTGCTGCTACCCCAGGGGGTTTCAGACTCTTAGGGCAGGTCCAATCGTGCTGTGGGGAGTGGCCTGTAGAGTGGAGGCTGCCACCACCAAGCACATTTTGGATGACCTTATAGTCAAGTCAGTAACCCCCCCCCTCGGTATGTCAACACGACCACGTTATTCATTCTCCGTCCTCCTGAGATTGGAGGGTCATGGCATGTGCCAGTGTGTTCGCGCTCCAGAGTCGGTATTACAACATCTGGTTCTGGGTCCACCATGTGCCAGGTTAGGCAAACTCAATTGTTATTGCCTTGTCATGAAATTAGGTCACCGTCTTCCGGGCCTTAGCCCCGCGGCTGCTCCATTTCCAGATCCCATCCTTGCAGTACTATGGGAGACCGAGATAATGAAGCCAAGCAAGCCATCTTGCATTCCAAGGCTCTCAGTACAGGAGCCGCCTGCAATGGTGGGATTCACTGACTCCATGTCAGATATTAGGGTTCGGCGTGCAATATAGGATTGGGCACAGTTGTTGCCTGTTTTAGTAAATTAGCCACCCTCTCTCTACGGATACCCCTTTCGGGCTCCGGGGGTAAAGGCCCTCCATTGGAGTTTTCCAGTAAGACGTTTCCCTGTTCCATGTAGCAGCCTTAACGGCCTTCTTCAACCCGCCCCTTAGGAATTCAGGGTTGGTCTGGGCTCCCAAGGCCGACTTGTCCCAGAGGGCTTTTGATATGCTTCAAGGTACAGGTCTGGCCCAATGTAACCCATTTACGTATTTTTTGATCAAACTAATTGGTAAAGCAAGGGCACGGCAGTGGCCCATGGCCAAATGCAAGTCAATGAGTTATGCCCTGCCGGCACCTTATGGGATTTAGGGAATGCCGCGGGTCTGAGGAGGGGCCTCCGTTTTATCACATCAACAGCTTACTGTTGACATAAAGGCAATTGAGGTTTCTCTCAGGCATGTTATGGCAGTTAGAAAATGGGGCTTCATAGTATTCCGGCCTGCGTTCACGAGTTGTCCACTTCTTCCTGACACAATTTTCACTTTGCTTGCCCTAATGTGCTTATTCCTTAGACCAGCAGAATCGTCATACGCCGGTACGGGTGCTCTTACATGGGCACGTTATGATGTATGGAGCTGCATGAAGGGCTTGTATGTCATCTTCAGACTCCAGCTTTTGTCACCCTGTCACATTAAGATCCAGTGGCTTCACAGACGTGGCATACAGTGGGAGTCACCTCCTCACTCTGTTCCACCAAAGTTTGTCAGTCTTCCTCCGCAGGTCCAGGTGCTGCACATTGAGAGGAATGACTTCGGCTGTAAGCCGGGCGAGGACCTGATCGAACAGGCC
The DNA here is from genome assembly GCF_057233095.1 of Heloderma suspectum. Lineage (NCBI taxonomy): Eukaryota > Metazoa > Chordata > Lepidosauria > Squamata > Helodermatidae > Heloderma > Heloderma suspectum. Next base: position 28,282,426 of record NC_139460.1, on the reverse strand, counting down.
TTGGTTGAGATGCAGGTGGTCCGGCATACCTGGCCGGAAGTAGCCTATTGCAGCCCTCACTGCTCCCATGGATTAATGGGAAGGAATGGAATGACGTTGCCAGTGGCAGGGCACGTCTGAAAGTGCACAGAGAAATGGCTTATGGCCTATGCGAATGAGGTGATGGATGCACCACCCGCCAGGGAATTCTGTGGACATGGAGGGAGCGTTACAGGACGGACTGTGTCCGCCTGTCTCATGTAGTATATAACATATTTCTGTCTGATCTGCAAAGGGGCCTGCGGGAAGTTCTTCTGCGCAGGTGGGGGGAGTTTCACAAGCTCTGGGCTTGTGACTCCTGTGGTGGCTAGGATGGGCAAAAACAGGAAAGTAGGGATGGTGTGCATGCAGAGGCACCTTATGGTGACAGGTGACGCCTGAGGCCCCCCGAACGGGTTGTGCAGCTCGGCGGGGGGATAAGGGTTGCCTGGGAGACCAACCCTACTCACTCACCCAGGTGTTGTGTGGCACCGGGTCGGGGGTGACACCGGAAGGTCTACCTGCCCCAGAAGGGGCAGTCTGGAGGGATGGCGAGATCACCGCCACCCCTTAGGCTGGGTGTGTTTTTGCCCAAGAAGTGCCAGCTAGCTGCTGACACAGTTAGATGCCTGTCCTAGATACCCCTTTGCAGCTATTTCAATAAATGTGGCCTAATTTTCAACCCAAGCTTGTTGTCTGTGTCTTCATTAACTCATCTCCGCTCGCAAATGCCCTCACCCCGGCGCCAGCTTGTCTGGCTGAAAGGGGGGGCCATTGCGGGCGGGTGGGGTGACAAGACGTAGGGGCCTCTGATTGGTGCACCCCAGTGGCACCACCATGCAAGGAGGGGCAGGCTGAGCTGCCTTAAGCTCAGCTCCCCCTCCCGATCTCAGCTCTCTGGCTCGACGCAGCTCCCTCCCACCCTCCCCTAAGCAATGTGGGTTTTCTTACCGGCTGCCCTTTTGGGAGCCATGTAGGAATTTTTGGCTCACAGTTCGATTGGCCTATTTACTGTGCGTCTTTTTTGCCTACATCACACTGTTTTTGCGGGACGAGTGTGTCCTGTATGGGAATACGGTCTTTATCATCGGTCACATTCCAGTTGGCGGCTAGGACGGGCAAAAACAGGAATGTAGGGATGGTGTGCATGCAGAGGCACCTTATGGTGACAGGTGACGCCTTAAGCCCCCCGAACGGGTTGTGCGGCTTGGCGGGGGGATAAGGGTTGCCTGGGAGACCAACCCTACTCACTCACCCAGGTGTTGTGCGGCACCGGGTCAGGGGTGACACCGGAAGGTCTACCTCCCCCAGAAGGGGCAGTCCGGAGGGATGGCGAGATCACCGCCACCCCTCAGGCTGGATGTGTTTTCGCCCAAGAAGTGCCAGCTAGCCACTGACACAATTAGATGCCCGTCCTAGATACCCCTTTGCAGCTATTTCAATAAATGTGGCCCAATTTTCAAACCAAGCTTGTTGTCTGCATCTTCTTTAACCCATCTCCGCTCGCAATGATTTCTCTGTTCTGCCTGCTCCCCTATAGAAACCACTTCCTGAGAGATACATGGTTGGCTCCCTTTGTGGCTGCTTTTAAGAGGGCTTTAAAAACATACTTGCTTTTTTCTAGCTTTAAGTTTTTATTGCATTTGCTGCTGCAGATTTTCAGCAGTCAGTGGGTGAGGCTAGAGTGCTACTCCCCATGAGAAGTGGAATAAATCAAGCAAAATAAGTGAGGTATGTATGTGTATATATATATATATATATATATATATATATATATATATATACACACACACACACACATACATACACATGCACATTTTCAGGTTTCTTTGGCTCAGAATTTTTGCAATTTTTAAATAAATCTTAAGTTCTAGGGGGCTGAGTTTCATGCATATTTCAGTGTGCTCAGAAATGTTCATGAAATTCAGCCCTGCTTTTTGGTGATTTTCAAGAGTGGGCTTTTTGTTACTCATAGAGGGAAGGAACGTGTCTACTTGTTTGCCTTGGTAATCAGCCAATGAGTTCCCTCTACACATGGATTGGCATCATTTGCTCTCACTGATATTCTGACCTAGCTAAATCTTATTGGCACTATGAGTGACTACATGATGTTCATGATGTGATCCCTGATTGGCTGCAATCATATCATGAAGGAAAAGACAGAAGTCCTTCCAAGTTAAAGAACAGCATTATAGCAGCAACAGGAAGGGAGCAATGCAAATAGGAATAATAATAAAAAGTGAAAACCTGGAAGCTAGGTGTTTCTCAGGGACCAGTTTGCCACAATGTGAAATAATGTGTGTATGTGTTTCCCTGAAAAGATTTGTGGATGGAAGTTCAGTGCATGATAAGCATGCACATGCCTGATGTGGCTTAAGTATTCAGCATGAGTATAGAAAATTCAGACAGATTACTTGTAGCATACTGCCCTTTAATTTGTGCCTTTGGTATATACATTAACAAGCCATTTTCAAATAACACATTAAAACATGCTCAAGAAATGTGTGATCAAACTGTTGCCAAATGAGACCTGATTAAAAAGCATTTGTTCCTTCTAGTTGGAAATAGGAGCTCTTAATCTGGCAAGAATTAAACTTTGTTTGCAAACATTTTAAATTGCAATTTCACGCATATATTACTGGGTAAATTCTTTATTGGAAATGGTGGGCAAGATTTTTAAAAATAAAATGTCAATTTGAATATGGACTTGAGCACGCTCCGGGAGAGAGTGCAGGACAGGAAGGCCTGGCGTGCTATGGTCCATGGGGTGACGAAGAGTCGGACACGACTGAACAACAACAATAATCCTACAGTATAAAACTAAGAAGCAATTCCAGCAACCAGGGACAATAATAACAGAATCTAGGAGTCAGATGATGTCAAAAGCATAAATTATTTATTTTTAGTTGGTTTAATTTAAAGATTAATCATCTAGGCACCTACCAGATTCCACCCCACTTTTATTTTACAATGTTTGTATACTGCTTTTGAACCATAATGGTTCTCAAGGCAGTTTATGGTAATAAAATCAGATTTATAGGCAGATGATATTGCCCTCATATCCAGAATACTAGGTAGCTGTTTATGGTATAAAAAAAACGGTGCCACTTAGGATGATATTCCAAAATCCACAGTGGAAAAGGCCCAGGCCCTAGTAGCTACCTGGGTCACATCTGAAAGTAGGGAAACCAAAGCAAAGCAATTCTTTAGCAGAAGATCTTAATGGATTCTTGGAGAGAGACTGTAGCTCTGTCTTAGGGTGCACACAAGAAGTTCCAAGTTCAATTCCTGGAATGTCCTTTTAATTTTTTTTAAGGTCCAAGTTGTAGGTGATATGAAAAACCTCTGCTGGGAACTGTTCCCACGCAGAGTAAATTCTGGCCTAGATATATAGTCTTTTAAAAGCCCCCATCACCCCTACCCCAGGGTCCTCATCTGGATTGGGGATCATGAGTCTCCCCTAAAGTAAAAATAATTTCAAAAGATGTAGCCACTAGCTAAAAGCGGTGCTTGGATACAATCCAAAAAATGATAGAATGATCTCAATTTGAATTCAGGGTAAGCCATTTAACATCACAGTGATCCAAATATACGCCCCAACCACAGATGCTGAAGAAGCAGAAGTAGATCAGTTCTATGAGGATCTGCAGCGGCTACTGGATAATATGCCAAAAAGAGATGTTATTTTCATTATAGGAGACTGGAATGCTAAGGTGGGTAGTCAAACGACACCTGGAATTACAGGCAAGCATGGTCTGGGAAAACAAAATGAAGCAGGACATAGGCTGATAGAATTTTGCCAAGACAACTCACTGTGCATGACAAACACTCTCTTCCAGCAACCTAAAGGACAACTTTATACATGGACTTCACCAGACGGTCGACACCAAAATCAGATTGACTACATCCTTTGTAGCCAAAGGTGGAGGACATCTATGCAGTTGGTAAAAACAAGACTTGGAACTGATTGTAGTTCAGATCACGAACTTCTTATTGCACAATTTAGAATCAGACTAAAGAGAATAGGGAAGACCCACAGATCAGTTAGATATGAACACACTAATATTCCTCATGAATATGCAGTGGAGGAGGTGAAGAATAGATTTAAGGGACTAGATTTAGTAGATAGGGTCCCGGAAGAACTATGACAGAAGTTCGCAACATTGTTCAGGAGGCGGCAACAAAAAACGTCCCAAAGAAAAAGAAAACCAAGAAGGAAAGATGGCTATCTGCTGAGACACTGGAAGCAGCCCAAGAAAGAAGGAAAGCAGAAGGCAACAGTGATAGGGGGAGATATGCCCAATTAAATGCAAAATTCCAGAGGTTAGCCAAAAGAGATAAAGAATTATTTTTAAACAAGGAATGCACGGAAGTGGGAGAAGATAATAGAATAGGAAGGACAAGAGACGTCTTCCAGAAAATCAGAAACATTGGAGGTAAATTCCAGGCAAAAATGGGTGTGATCAAAAACAAAGATGGCAAGGACCTAACAGAAGCAGAAGAGATCAAGAAAAGGTGGCAAGAATATATGGAAGATCTGTACAGGAAGGATAATAATATCGGGGATAGATTTGACGGTGTGGTCAGTGAGTTAGAGCCAGACATCCTGAAGAGTGAGGTTGAATGGGCCTTAAGAAGCATTGCTAATAACAAGGCAGCAGGAGATGATGGTATCCCAGCTGAACTGTTTAAAACCTTGCAAGATGATGCTGTCAAGGTGATGCATGCCATATGCCAGCAAATTTGGAAAACACAAGAATGGCCAACAGATTGGAAAAAATCAACTTATATCCCCATACCAAAAAAGGGAAGCACTAAAGAATGTTCAAACAGTGGCACTTATTTCACATGCCAGTAAGGTTATGCTCAAGATCTTGCAAGGTAGACTCCAGCAATTCATGGAACGAGAATTGCCAGATGTACAAGCTGGGTTTAGAAAAGGCAGAGGAACTAGAGACCAAATTTCCAACATCTGCTGGATAATGGAGAAAGCCAGGGAGTTTCAGAAAATCAACTATTTCTGTTTTATTGACTATTCTAAAACCTTTGACTGTGTGGATCATAACAAATTGTGGCAAGTTCTTGGTGGTATGGGGATACCAAGTCATCTTGTCTGCCTCCTGAGGAATCTGTATAACGACCAAGTAGCAACGGTAAGAACAGACCACGGAACAACGGACTGTTTTAAGATTGGGAAAGAAGTATGGCAGGGTTGTATACTCTCACCCTACCTATTCAACCTGTATGCAGAACACATCATGTGACATGCTGGGCTTGATGAATCCAAGGCTGGAGTTAAAATTGCTGGAAGAAACATTAACAATCTCAGATATGCAGATGATACCACTTTGATGGCTGAAAGTGAGGAGGAGCTGAGGAACCTTATGACGAAGGTGAAAGAAGAAAGTAGGGGTGTGCGAAACCTCACTTACCTTGCTCCGCTGGGGTCCGTGGGGGGGGGGAGGCAATCCGGTCCTCCCCCACGGAATCCTGCCCTGCCAGCTCTGCTCCGCGGCCAGTCCGTGGAGCCGCCAGCCAGGCCGATCCGCAGCGGGGCCTCCATCCACTGCCAGGCTGCTGTGGACCCAAATGGTGTCCTGCATAGGGGACGCCATTTGTGTCCCTACACTAGGCCGTGATAGGCTACGTATATATTTATGTAGCCTATCACGGCTAAAGCAGGAAAGCAAATGGCATCCCCTATGCCATTTGTGTCCCTGCTTTAGCCGTGATAGGCTATGTAAATATTTACGTAGCCTATGATGGCTAAAGCGAGGATGCAAATGGCAGCTGCTATGCCATTTGCAGCCGCAGCAGCCTGGAAGATGACCTGGAGCTGCCACCGGAGCCGCTGCTGGCGCTGCCGCCAGGTAGGTCTGTTCCAGGGATTTTGGGGGTGGGTGGGGTGGAGATGGGTAGTCTGTTCTACCACGGACTCCAGGGGGCTGGATTCTAATAGGGATGTCAGAGAATTCTGCCACGGATCTCGGTGAGTCCAAATGCCAGTGCATTCAGCCCTGCGAACTCTGTGGCAGAACGGCCTGCCCCCCCCCCCGTGGATCCCCCCTGGGACGAGACTTACCTGGGGCGGATGTTCCGGATGGCGGCGGCTCCAGCGGCGGCTTCAGTGGCGGCGGCTGGTCTTCCGACCGGCTGCCACTGCAGCCGCCGCCGCCATTTGCAGTCTGTTTCCCCCCCCCCCTATTCGTGATAGGCTATGTAAAGACTTGCATAGCCTATCACATCTGGGTTAAAAAAAAAAAAGTGTATGCAAATGGTGGTGGCTACGGTGGATGCTATTTGTGTTCCCCCTTATTTTCACTGTCTTAGTCTACGTAAATATTTACGTAGACTAAGACGGCCAAAGATAAGGAATGCAAATGGCGGTGGCCATAGCCACCACCATTTGCGTACACTTTTTTTTTTAACCCAGATGTGATAGGCTACGTAAGTCTTTACGTAGCCTATCATGGCTGAATTCAGGGATGCAAATTCAGGCTATGGCCGCCACCATTTGTGTCCCTGCTAGCCAGCGGCCGGATGTCTGGCTGCTGACGGAGCCGGCTGGTGGCTCCGCAGAATCCCCGTAGTTTGGAGCTGGCTGCCAAGGATTCTGGGGGAGGGACGGAGCGCCTCCCCCCCCAGCGGAACCTGGCGGAGCCAGGATACGCGGGGTTTCATACACCCCCAGATTCTAAAGAATCCGGCCTCACTGGAGTCCATGGTGGAATTCCCCAACATCCCTAGAAGAAAGTGCAAAAACTGGTTTACAGTTAAACCTCAAACAAACAAACAAAACAAGATTATGGCAACCAGCTTGATTGTTAACTGGCAAATAGAGGGAGAAAATGTGGAGGCAGTGACAGACTTTGCCTTTCTAGGCACAAATATTACTGCAGACGCTGACTGCAGCCAGGAAATCAGAAGACATTTACTTCTTAGGAGGAGAGCAATGACAAATCTTGATAAAATAGTGAAGAGCAGAGACATCACACTGACAATAAAGGTCTGCATAGTTAAAGCAATGGTATTCCCCATGGTAACCTATGGCTATGAGAGCTGGACCATAAGGAAAGCTGAGCGAAGGAAGAAAGATGCTTTTGAACTGTGGTGTTGGAGTAAAATTCTGAGAGTGCCTTGGACTGCAAGAAGATCAGACCAGCCCATACTCCAGGAAATAAAGCCAGACTGCTCACTTGAGGGAATGATATTAAAGGCAAAACTGAAGTACTTTGGCCACATAATGAGAAGACAGGATACCCTGGGCCTGGAGAAGATGCTGATGCTAGGGAAAGTGGAAGGCCAAAGGAAGAGGGGCCGACCAAGGGCAAGATGGATGGATGATATTCTGGAGGTAACGGACTCGAGCTTGGGGGAGCTGGGGGTGGCGACGGCCGACAGGAAGCTCTGGCGTGGGCTGGTCCATGAAGTCACAAAGAGTCGGAAGGGACTGAGCGAATAAACAACAACAAGCCACTGGTTCTGGATTTGAAGTAATGCCTGTTTTCACCCTGGTCTACTTTTTAAAGCAAATGAACATAGAGATTCTGAGGTTGCTAAATTTGTGTTTCACATCCAGCTTTCAAAAGAAAGCATTACCACATTGTAGATTTGTTATAGTTCTGCTAATTTTTAAAACCTGCTCCTTAATTCACTGATTAATTAATTATATACATGCACCACTTTTCAGCCAATATTTTCTTCCTTAGAAATTAGACTTAGAATTAGACTTAGAATTAAAACTGGTGGAATGGTGTAAAATAGTTTGGATTATATTTAGGGATGGCATGAGAGTCTGAGGACGGGGGGGGGAGTGTCTGATGGACTCTCCCCCAGCTGACCACCCAGACCTCGCTCTCCAGGCCACAGGGGCTCACTTACTTGCTTGGTGACCAGTGGGAAGCACTGCAAGGCTGTCCATTGCCTTACCGATCTCCCACTGTGCTCAGAAATCGCAGCCAGGTTACTTCCACGTATTTAATGTTGCGTCTATGGCTGCTTTGTTGTAATGTTGAGCCATTGCCCTTTAAGGCAGCCATAGATGCAACATTAGATATGTGGAAGTAACTGAGCTGAGATTCTGAGCACAACAGGAGTTCAGTAAGGGAACAGATGGCCTCACAGCACTTCTCAGACCGTTGCCGAGCCGTCCTGTAGCTCCCTCAGCATGGCTCATGTGGGTGGGCAGCAATGACAGCTCATCGATCACCTGAAGGAATCAGATGGAGGTGAGTCTGTCCATCCCTAATTATATTGGTGTTTGTGGGGAGTCTCCTCTGGCCCCTAGTAGTCAATGAAACCATTTCCAGTCTGGGTTTTGCCTCCAGGGGAGGTGGGCAGAATTATTTCTTTTCACCTGAGACAAAGTTTTTACATCTGCAGCAATAAAGGAATATTCAGTGGTATATAGCTGTGTGTGTGTGTTTTCTGTAAATGCAGAGCATACTTTTTATGAGAAGGGAAAAGGATAGTAGAGCAATATCATTAAGATTATTAGAACTGCAGTAGTAATAAGCACAAATTGTATTGATCTCACTATAATGAAATCACAAGCCCTCTGTTAAGTGTGTGACTCAAATTCACAGTGCACATCCCATGAGTCATACAATACTGCTAGGCAGAAAAAGAGAAAGAAAGAAAGAAAGAAAGAAAGAAAGAAAGAAAGAAAGAAAGAAAGATGTGGGGGAGAAAGAACTCAATCCATATCTTTTTTCTGTAGATTCTGTGGCCAACCTGTGGTTGGGGTGCCACAGGCGGCCCAGAAATAGAATTTGTGGCACACTTGGATAAGAACAAGAAGTTTCATGGGCCCAAATTTAGATCACATGTTTACATTCCTGGGTTACTTTGTTCTGCTGCACTCAAAGCCTGCTTCAAAAGTCAGAAGACTACTCACAAAACCAATCCAAGTCACAGAATGAAGTGGCCAAGTTTGTTGATGACACCAAATTATTTAAGGTGGTTAAAAAAAAAGGGGGGGATTGTGAAAAGGTCCAAACTGAATGGGTATCCAAATGGCAAATGTGGTTCAATGTATGCAAGGATAAAGTGATGCATGCTGGGCAAAAGATCCCAACTTCAGGTATAACCTGATGGGATCTGAGCTAGTGGTGACCAACCAAGAAAGAGATCTTGGGGTTGTGGTGGACAGCTCCATGAAAATGTTGACTCAGTGTGTGGCCGCTGTAAAAAATGCAAAATTCATGTTAGGCATAATTAGAAAAGAAATTGAGAATAAAACTGGTAGGGATGGCGTGGGCACCCAGTTGGGTCCAGGCGTCCCACAGATTCCCCCCTGCCCACACCTGAGCCATTCCTGCTGAGCCCCTGCCCCTGCTCGAGTCCCCCCCCATCAAGCATTACACACTCAACCTGGACCAGCCAATGAGCACTGCAAGTGCCATTTTGCGAAAGAAAATGGTGACCATGAATATGCACACATCTAATCTTATGCAAAATGGCACCGTGAATGGCTGATATAAGCAAGATCAAAGGCTTACTGCTTCTGATACTGGAGGCAGCATACAGCCATCAGGATTCGTAGCCATTGATAGCCTTCTTCTCCAGGAATTTGTCCAACCCCCCTTGAATGCCATCCAAATTGGTGGACATCACCAAGTCTTGTGGTAGTGAACTCCATAGTTTGACTATGCACTGTGAAGAAGTCCTTCCTTTTATCTGTCCTGAATCTCCCGCCAACCAGCTTCATGGGATGACTCTGGGTTCTAGTATTATGAGAAAGGGAGAAAAATGTCTCCCTACCCACATTCTCTGCACCGTGCATAATTTTATTCCCCTCTTTTTATTATTATTATTTTCCATTTTCCCTCAGCTCAGATGCAAAGGTACTGGAGTAGCTCTGCTGAGTTTCTCTGTTATGCAAGTGGTTGCCCATTAGACTTGCACAACCAGGTTGCACATTAGGTTGTGGAAGCAGAATGCACAGCTGGTTATGCAACTGTAATGCACAACCACTTGTGCAGCCACTTGAGCAACCACAGTTGCACAAACTTAACTTTATTTGGATTCTCCTCTTGCACATGGGTTGGAACTTAGTTTCCACCAGCACAACCTCATTTGTGCTCATGGAATGACACAGTTGGATATGCCCGATTTGTGATATGCTTGCCCACTGTTCATCATCAGTCCATGTAATACTATGCTCTCAAGACCTGAAACACTGCTGGACCATTATGTGTATGCTCTTCTTTTGCAGCAACAATTCAGAAAACTTCCTGGAATGTTGTGCCCTAAAGCCATTTATATATTGGATATTTCCTTTGCTTCTGATCTGGGGGGGAAAGGGGGAATACAAAAACTAAACAACACGCATGAAACAAAATGTTGGTTATTCTTAATGGTTGTAAATGACTGCTAATATGTTTACTGCTAGTGGTTGGTGCTTCGTGAATGGAATGTTTTCCTCACCATGGATCTGGGTTGTCCAATTCAGGAGGTATCTTGGACAATCTACAAGACTGTAGATTGTCTACAATCAGAAAGACATGTGCAGGTTCTGGAGTTCTCAAACTGTGTGAGGCACACCACATAAATAATAGTGCAGCTGAACTCCTTGGTAACTGCTCGACTCTCATGGAGTTAAGGTCAGCATGAACTATAGCCTTTATGAATTTTTGCAATTGCTTTTCAGAGCTGCTCCAATTGTGGGAACTGGGGTTTCAATGGATACACTTTCCATTAGTGATGTCAGGCTGAGAGTCCACATGGAGGACTCCAGAGCTCCAGAGATGATTGCTTGGGCCCTACTGAATATATGTCCTACTTGTAAGTTTCCTACAGGCAACAGGTTGGCCACTGTGTGAACAGAATGATGGTGGACTGTTAGTCAGATCCAGCATGGCTCTTCTTATGTTCTTATGAGCTGGATTTATATGAAAAAGGGAGTGAAGGGTCATCTCATCTGAATCAGAGCCTGGTGAAACCAAACATGGTCCTGCAAACCACTGAAAAGATCACTTATATTTAGCTAATATTCTTTGTGCCCTGTTATTCACATCTCCTTTGCACATGGAGGAAGCTGCTACCGCACATCTCTAATGAATGCTAAAACCTGTTTTGCTTGATCAGTATATTCTGATGGTTCCTATGATGACAAATTCTGTTTATGTGGGAAGCAGATGCTGGTGTTTACCTAGATGCAATTTTCAATGATGAGCAGCGATGACTGAACTAGCCTTTTTCTGTCAGAGCAATATGGTGTACAAGAGAGGGCTGCAAATCATTTCCAACTGAGGTTTTAAGTCTAGACCAGGCCTGTACAATTTGTGACCCACCAGTTCTGAATATAAACTATCAGCCATTTATGGTAACTACTAGGGATGTGGGCTAATTTCATTTATGTGGGAAGCAGATGCTGGTGTTTACCTAGATGCAATTTTCAATGATGAGCAGCGATGACTGAACTAGCCTTTTTCTGTCAGAGCAATATGGTGTACAAGAGAGGGCTGCAAATCATTTCCAACTGAGGTTTTAAGCCTAGACCAGGCCTGTACAATTTGTGACCCACCAGTTCTGAATATAAACTATCAGCCATTTATGGTAACTACTAGGGATGTGGGATAATTTCATTTGGTTCACACTTTGATGCAAACTTACCGAATTTGCACTACTCAGACTTATGCGGGAACTAGAACACAGTTGCGCTCTAAAATGGGCACATTTCCTAATGTTGCAATCCAGTTCATCAGTTTTTTAAAAATGCACGTACAATGTGTCTATTAGGAGAAATAACACACAAAATGTGCATATTAGGGAAAAGTGCACAGAAAATCACAATATACTATGGTGGTGGTGGGGAATACCTACGCTGTAAAAAGTATGCACAAAATGCATTTATCAGAAGTTGTGCACAAAAACATGTACATACCTTAGTGTGGACTTTTAAAAACAAAACTCACAAATTGACATGGAAATGGGACAGAATGAACTTAGCAGTGGAAATACAGCAAACTGGCTGAAAGGGAACTTGACAAAGTTGCCCATCCTTAATGGTGACTTATCATGGACTGGATGTATCTCATGTTTTTTGCTGCCTGCCTGCCTTGAACCTCAGAAACAGTGTGGTTGTCCAGCACATAGCAAACCACACCTGGCTGCACAACTTGTAACTATCGCAGCTAAATGTATCTCATTCATCATGACTGAGTGGGGGGCTGTTAACTGATGGATAGATCAGTCTATTTCTGGCCCATGTCAGTTTCTCATGTGACCATGTTCCATTTCTGCATTAATCTGCACAAAGACTCATATTTACATATGTATTAAAATAATATTTTTGAACATTTTTTTCACAAAATATGCATTTATACATGTATTTTATCTCAAGATTCATATTTTGAAACATATCTTATCCTAAAATATGCATTTCTATATTAAGTTTGGTATGTTTTTTTAATTGAGAATTGCATTGCAAAATTTAGTGAAGTATAAAACCTGAAGGATAATTAGATTCCGATCTGCTTATTGGTTCAGAAGCAGTTCGCATCAGAATTTGCAGAGGCTACATTTCTCAAGCATTCCTAGTTAAGCCTGGATGCATCTCTCCTCCTCCTCTGAGTCAGATCCTGCTTCTTTCTTCATGTCTGGACTGAGCTTCCTCCTCCTCCTCCTCCTCCTCCTGTCTTGATGACTTTTCAAGAGTTTGTCATAAGAAATGCAAGGTCAACTACCCATGAAGTCCCATGCAATTTGATGTATCTTTAGACTTCTTGTCCAAGTCTATGATCATGAAAGCCCTACTTACACATCTCTAGACAGCATCCACCCCACCACCTTCACACACTGATGAAGAAGAGGTTCATGAAGAAGACACACTAGCAATGAAGGAACTATTAACATGCAGATGGTAACTCTTCCACACTCAGTAAGTATTACAGATGCCACCACATTTCTCTCTGCCTGTGTATAAAGCACTGAAAACATCCAGGATGCTAATTTATGTAAGGTTCTATCCAAAGGAATGGACCAACTGGACACAATCTTAAAACTGGGGAAAGTTGAAGTGACCATTGAATGGTTTTCAAATGGGCATGGAGATCAGAAGTGAGAGAACCAGGGATGTCTGAATTCAACAACGTTATCCAAACTTCACTTCAAAGCTCAGTTTGGCTATAGTTCTCATTTTCATCTGAAACCTGCTTTTTTGTTTGTGGGAACAGGAAAATTCTGCATTTCAAGTGGGAAAAGTGTGAATTTATGTGTGAATTTTTCAAAAGTGCACTCTTTCTCTCCATTGACTAAAGCATGAAAGTGCATATTTTTGAAAGATGTGCACTTAAGAAATGCACATTTTATATAGTTTGATAGACAGACAGACACACACGCACACACTTTTGAATGCCATCACAAGTTTGGGAATGTGTGAATTTTTTTTTTTAAATGTGTTCCTGTTTGCATTCACCTTTGAGGTTACAAACATGGCAAGTTCAGTTGATTTGTGAACTGAAACAAAATTCTCATGCATCCCTAACAAGAGATTTGGTCTGTGTAGCATTGAAGCCATCTCTGTACTCAGCCAATAATTCTGAGGGAAAAGATGAAGACTAACTAGGAAGCTTTTCATGGCTTGAGTGTGCCCACATCCCACAATAATAATTGGCAAACTCCATGTTAGGCATAATTAGAAAAGGAATTGAGCATAGAACTGCCAATACCATACTTATATAAATCTATGGTGCGACCACACTTAGAATACTGTGTACAGTAACACAGTTCTGGTCACCACACCTAAAAAAGGATATTGATCAAGGGACTGGAGCATCTCCCCTATGAGGGAAGGTTACAAAAACTGGTATTGTTGAGCTTGGAAAAAGGAGGATAAGGGGGGACATGATAGAGGTGTACAAAGTTAATCATGGTGTGGAGACTGTGGATAGGGAGACATTTTTTCTCCCTCGCTCATAATACTAAAACCCAGGGTCATCCCATGAAGCTGATGGTGGGAGATTCAGGACAGATAAAAGGAAGTTTTATCCTTCTTCACACACAGCGCATAATTAAAAGTATGGAATTTGCTACCATACCACAAGATGTAGTGATGGCCACCAATTTGGATGGCTTTAAAAGGGAGTTGGACAAATTCCTGGAGGAGAAGGCTATCAATGGCTACTGGGCTTGAAGGCTATGTGCTACCTGCAGTACCAGAGGCAGTATGTTCACTATTCTATGATTCTATTCTATGATTCTATGTACACCAGTTGCTGGAGAATATGGGCAGGAGGGTGCTGTTGCTCTCATGTCCTGCTTGTACTTTCGTGTTTGACAGCTGGTTGACCACTGTGTGAACAGAATGCTGGACCCTTGGTCTGATCCAGCATGGCTTTTCTTATGGCTTTGAACGTTGCTACCAACTCAGGCTAAGACCTAGGGCCAGACTAGACCTGAGGGTCTGTCACATGTGTCCTAAGGACATATAACTTTACCCCATTCATATATAAAATGGAAGTGGGTGGTCTACTTCTTACCCAGAAAGGGGCATATGAAGGAGGGGAGTGAAACCGAGCCCTCACCCCTGCCTTGTTTCATGGCACTCTGTAGGAGCACAGAAGTAGAAACACAGAAGACCACTGTTGTTTTGAGGAGTTAGTGGTGTATAGCAAGTGCTCCTTCTGTGCCTACACTTCTAGTTGGGCCTGTTGGTTTTAGTGCTTAGATCTACTTCTTCTATCCACTTGAGACTGAACAACTTGAGAGATTGGGAGATAAGCATCTGGTGAGACCTCAAGCTTAGCAAGAGTAGCTGGGATGGATTTATCTATGCTGACTTAAGATTCTTGAAGTCACTGCAATGTGGCCTGGATAAGGGTGCAGTTGCTATGATCATATAATTGAATCCCAGAGACACTCTCAGGGTGGGATTGTAATGCAGGCTGATCCAAAAAGGTGCTGCATAGCAGAGCCCAATATTGGAGTGGTGTCTGTTGCCATATTTTTATGGGACTCCTGACAACCGTAGGGAGCAAGTTATAAAATTGATCTGTCATGTTTTGCATTCTTCTGGTTTGTTAATTTGCTCCTGCTTAATAAAAAATATTTAGCCTTCACCCATTGGAGTGTTTGTTATATTCTGAATCATATAAAGAATGGTTGCCTTTTGGCAATACACCAGGTAAAGAAGGAGAGGGTGAGATTTGCTCCTTTCCCCAGCATGCTTCTTCTTGTGGAAGGAATAGAACTCCCCCTCCCTGCTTCATATGTGGAGAGGGCAAACACATACTTAAGACAGACATTGAAGATTGCCCTATATGTTTAATCTGGTCATTCAAAATGAATGAATGAATGAATGAATGAATGAATATGCTCCTCCGTAGATTATGCAGTCTTTGGATTCATTTCCTTCATATTTCTTGAATATCGTACTTGGAATACTTTTTCTTCCTAGTTTATGGAACAGCTATACAGACTCAAGGGTAGGGTTTAATTTGTGGTATCTTAATTTTATTTGATTCGGATTAAATTGAAGAATGTAGGGAAAAACACTAAACCATTCAGGTATGACCTAAATCATATTCCTTATGAATATACAGTGGAGGTGAGGAATAGATTTAAGGGATGAGACCTGATAGACAGAGTGCCTGAGGAACTATGGATGGAGGTCTGTAACATTGTTCAGGAGGCAGCAACTCAATCCATCCCAAAGAAAAAGAAATGCAAGAAAGCAAAGTAGCTGTCTGAGGAGGCTTTACAAGTAGCTGAGGAAAGAAGGAAAGCGAAAAGCAAAGGAGAAAGGGGAAGATATACCCAACTGAATGCAGAGTTCCAGAGAATAGCAAGGAGAGACAAGAAGGCCTTCTTAAATGAACAATGCAAAGAAATCGAGGAAAACAATAGAATGGGAAAGACTAGAGATCTTTTCAAAAAAATTGGAGATCTCAAGGGAATGTTTTGTGCAAAGACGGGCATGATAAAGGACAAAGAAGGCAGGGACCTAACAGAAGCAGATGAGATTAAGAAGAGGTAGAAAGAATACACAGAAGAACTATACAGGAAAGATCTGAATGTCCCTTATAGCCATGATAGTGCGGTCACTGAACTTGAGCTGGACATCCTCGAGAGTGAAGTCAAGTGGGCCTTAGGAAGCATGACTAACAACAAAGCTAGTGGAGATGACAGTCTTCCAACTGAGCTATTTTAAATCCTAAAAGATGATGCTGTTGAAGTGCTGCCTTCAATATGCCAACAAATTTGGAACACTCAACAGTGGCCACAAGACTGGAAAAGGTCAGTTTACATTCCAATTCCAAAGAAGGGCAATGCCAAAGAGTGTTCAAACTACTGTACAATTTCACATTCCAGCAAGGTTATATTCAAAATCCTACAAGCTAGGCTTCAGCAGTATGCGAACCGAGAACTATTGGAAGTACAAGCTGGGTTCCAAAGAGGCAGAGGAACTAGAGATCAAATCGCCAACATTTGCTGGATCATGGACAAAGCAAGAGAATTCCAGAAAAATGTCTGTTTCTGCTTCATTGACTATGCTAAAGTCTTTGATTGTGTGGATCACAACTGTGGCAAATTCTGAAAGAGATGGGGGTACCAGACCACCTTACCTGTCTCCTGAGAAACCTGTACGAGGGTCAAGAAGCAACAGTAAGAACCAGACATGGAACAACCAATTGGTTGAAAATTGGGAAAGGAGTACGACAAGGTTGCATATTGTCGCCCTCTTATTTAACTTATATGCAGAGTACATCATGAGAAACGCTGGGTTGGATGAATCACAGGTCAGAATTAAGATTGCTGGGAGAATTATCAACAACCTCTGATATGCAGACGATACCACCCTAATGGCAGAAAGCGAAGAGGAGCTAAACAGCCTGTTGTTGAGGGTGAAAGAGGAGAGTGCAAAAGCTGGTTTGAAACTCAACATTAAAAAAACTAAGATCATGGCATCTGCCCCCATCACTTCCTGGCATATAGAAGGGGAAGAAATGGAAGCAGTGACAGATTTTATTTTCTTGGGCTCCAAGATCACTGCAGACGGTGACTCTAGCCATGAAATTAAAAGACGCTTGCTCCTTGGGAGGAAAGCTATGGCCAACCTAGACAGCATAGTAAGAAGCAGAGACATCACCTTGCCGACAAAGGTTCGTATAATCAAAGCTATGGTTTTCCCAGTAGCAACGTATGGCTGTGAGAGCTGGACTATAAGGAAGGCTGAGCGCCGAGGAATCGATGCTTTCGAACTGTGGTGCTGGAGAAGACTGTTATGAGTCCCCTGGACTGCAAGGAGGTCAACTCAGTCAATCCTAAAGGATTGGAACTGCTCATTGGAAGGATAGATACTGAAGCTGAAGCTCAAATATTTTGGCCACCAAATGCGAAGAGAAAACTCACTGGAAAAGTCATTGATGCTGGGAAAGACTGAAGGCAAAAGGAGAAGGGGACAGCAGAGGATGAGATGGCTAGATAGCATCACTGATGCAATGAATATGAACTTGAGCACACTCTGGGAGAGAATGGAGGACAGGAAGGCCTGGCGTGTTATGGTCCATGGGGTCACGAAGAGTCGGACATGACTTAACAACTGAACAACAATTTTATTTGAATTAATTGTAAGAAAATAATTGATTTAGTTTGCAATGCTATACCAACTTACCTGGGGCAAGCCTCATTAACTTCATTGGGATTTACATTTGAGTAAGGATACATCAGTCTGTTTTGGTCTGCATTACTTTAACATATTTTAATTCATGAGTCCATTCCATCTGTTTCCACATGAATCTGCCACTTAAAAAAAAAATCCCCACAAAAACTCTTATTTTAAGATGCATTTAAATAAGTATTTTGAACATATTTTCTCACCAAAGATGTATTTCTAAACATATGTTCTCTCAAACTATGCATTTTAAAATATGCACTTTTAGAGCTTTCTGACTAGAGAGCTGCACTGCAAAATTTGGAGAAATGTGAAATCTGAAGGATAACTCTGTTCATATCTGCACATTTTTCAGGGAAATGGAGATCAGGTAAGTTCTTGTATAGGATCATGCTGTTACCTGTTAGTCTGCTTTATCTTTATTAGAGCTGATGAAACATTATTCCAGTGTGAGTTTCACTCTCTCTCTCTTTTTAATGTATGTGTGTGTGTAAAGTCTGGGTGAAGTAACACAACTGTCCTCCATGTTTGTATTTAGTTTGGTATTTTAATACTTCATCTTTTGCATGTGTATGTACTAATCAGTATCAGCCAAAAGGTCAAAAGTTTAATTGCATTATAGGAGTCAGGATGTCTGTAAAGGAAGAAGGGAAAAAAAGACTTTGCAGGTGGTTCAGCAGAAGGTCAGGGGAAGAGCTTAAAAAAAAGAAAAGAATTTAGGGCAAAGGTGGACAAGAAACTACTGTCCTAAATTGCTGGAGTTGGGGAAGGAAAATAACAAATTTTAATATAAAAAGCCAAATTTTAATATAAAAAGAGACAGGGAAGAACAGAGAAAGAAGGAAGAAAGAAGGAAGGAAAGAAGGCCAGAAAATGTCAGAGCCATTTGAAATGGAGATCTGGTTGGGAGAGTGCTCCACTTATGACAATAAGGTATTACTTGGGTAAGGGACCTGATTATTGTTATTATTATTATTATTATTATTAGCCACACATCTGGCTGGCTACCTGGCCACTCGAGGTGACATACAATACAAATAACAACACAAAATGCAACAAATTTACATAATCAAATGAACATATTGCTCTAAAAACCCCACCCCAAATGCCCACCTGAACAGCCAGGTTTTCATTTTCAAAGCCCGGCGGAAGCTCATCAAAGAGGGGGCATGGCGCAGGTCACTAGGGAGGGAATCACCACACAGTGGGGGTCACCACAGAAAAGGCCCTCTCCCTAGTCCTCACCAGCCTAGCTGTCCTGGCTGATGGGACAGACCGAAGGCCTTCTGAGGCCAATCTCATTGAGCAGCATCCCTGGTGTTGCTAGAGGCACTCCTTGAGGTAGACTAGGCTGGAACTGTATAGGGTTTTAAAGGTCAATACCAAAACCTTGAATTGGGCCCAGAAAACAACTGGTAACTAGTGTAACTTCTTCAGCACTGGAGTGATGTGGTCTTGCCAATGGCTGCCTTTAATCAGGCAGGCTGCTGCATTCTGCACCAGGTGCAACTTCTGAACCATCTTCAAGGGTAACCCCACATAGAGTGCATTACAGTAGTCTAGATGAGAGGAGACTAGGGCATGTACTACTGATGGGAGCAGATGGTTAGGGAGGTAGTAGCACAGCCGCCATATCAGATGGAGTTGGTACAGTGCTGCCCAGCTCACGGCTGACACCTGAGCCTCCATGGACAGCTGGGAGTCTAAAATGACCCCCAGGGTGTGGACCTGGTCCTTCAGGGGCAGCTGCACCCCATTCAACACCAGGTCAACATCCCTGGCCTCCCCTTGTCTCCCGTCAAAAGTACCTCAGTTTTATCAGGGTACAGTTTCAGCTTATTCCTTCCTATCCAGCCACTCATGGACTCCAGACACTTGGACAGGGTTTCTACAGCCAACCTTGGGGAAGATTTAAATGAGAGGTAGAGTTGCATGTCATCTGCATATCGCTGACACTGCACCCCAAACCTGATGATGGCCCCCAGCAGCTTCACATAGATGTTAAATAACATCAGAGGGAGAATAGAGCCCTGTGCCACCCCACAAGTGAGCAGCCAAGGGTCTAAAGTCATCTCCCCCAAAGCAGCTGCCAGAAAGGAAGGAACAGAACCAACATAATACAGTGTCCTCTATCCCCAACCCCTCCAGATGGTCCCTCCAGAGGATACCATGGTTGACAGTATCAAAAGCCACTGAGAGATCGAGGAGAACAAGGAAGGAGCATTTGCCCCAATCCACCAAGGCGCTAAGGCTGTTTCTGTCCCATGGCACAGGCCTGAATCCCAGTTGAAATGGATCCAGATAATCAGCTTCTTCCAAGTGTGCCTCCAACTGAAACGCCACCACCCGCTCAATCACTTTGCCCCCAAACAGCACATTCGAGACTGGGTGAAAGTTGTTCAAGTCTTGAGGATCCAAGGAGGGCTTCTTTAACAATAGAGGCCCTTTAACCGCCTCTTTGAGGGCCTCTTTAACTGCCTCTTTGATGGCATCACTCCCTCCTTGAGGGAGGAATTCACCACCACCTTGATCCCCTCCCTGAGTCTCTCCCTGCAGCTCATAATGAGCCAAGATGGGCAAGGGTCAAGTAAGCAGGTAGTTGGCCTTAAAGATGAAAGCACCTTGTCCACTTCATCAGAAGGAAGAAGCTGGAACCAATCCCACACAACCGATCTGCCACTGGCTGCCCCTCAGTCACTCACTAATAAAATAGGGACACAGTCTAGTTAGGTTAGCTGGATGCAATTATCCCTGGTTGTTTTATTACCCAATTGCATGTGTGTGTGTGTGTGTGTGTGTGTGTGTGTGTGTTGCATGTGTGTATCTATTCAGATTTTAACCCATTTTCTATTGACATTTTTCTTCAGTAAAATTCTAAACTGTGTTGTCTGAAACTGTGTGGTCTCTTTTCTTTTGGGTTACCCATCTCATGTCTAATAGCAAAAACCCACACTACCTAAAGAAGATACCTGAGAATCAGAAAGTTTTAGTACTGATTTGGTGGAGGCAGCCAGCTGAGGGATTTTTTTCCCCCCACTTGATGGCTGTGGAGAAGGCCAGAGGTAGGGAAGGGCAAAAAGGAGTGGGGCATATTATTTTTATTCTTTTCTACCCATGGAACAAGGCACTGCTGGTCCATGACAGTGTATTCATTTTTTTTTAACCCAATCCATTCTGCTGTTACACATTTCACAGCATCTGGATTACATAAGATTCAACATGGATTCCATCCACCTTGAAAGCTTGTCTAGCTGTGCTCAATGGGTCTTAGTGTTTCACATTTTGTCAACCAGGGGACATTTTCTATAGACATTCTGGTATTATTTCTGTGGCTGCAGAAACCCCAGTTCCTTTCCTTGCTTTTTGGCCAGGTTACTCCAGTGCTTTTTGATGTAAAATGCATTAAACTGAGATTAAAACACCAACTATATTGCTCATTTTCTTAACATTCCATAAATGTCTTTTCATGGAACTGTAGAAACCAGCATCAGAAAAGGGTTCTTTGATTTTTTGATCCATCAGAGACCATCTCGTTACATTAACTGGATAGCACACACCTATCCCTGGCAGTTTGTCATGGTTACTTTCAATGTTTCAAACACAAATGGTTGCATTTAAGCCCATGGGGAGCATTTCTATAGCCTAAGATATCCCCTGTCATCATCACAAATTTTATTTTTTTTCTTCTCTACTAGATCCTCCTGTATTAGCATTTCCTTTTTCCCTTTGTGTTTAGATTTGTCTAATATTTATACATTGTTGTCATCTCTCCTTTAGTAATTTCAGAGCCAAGCTGTGAATATTTAACACTTTTTAATCACTCCTCATGCATCAGTCATAACTGGCACCTAATTGTTTATGCAGTGTGCTTCTGATCTTGCTCCAGTTTGTGACTACACTGCAAATAATATGCCCAGAACTGAGCCCAATGTTCATGAATATCAGCTAGAGTGAATTTGCATAAGCTCTGTTCACAACATGACATTGCTGGATGCTAGCGAATATCTTACCCTCATATTACAGATGTGGTTGTATAAAGGTTTGTACAAGAAGGGATTATATCAGCCAAACTTTGCTTCGTCAGGTTGCTTGATTATTTAAGTCAGAGCTGAGCCAAAGATATTCATGATTTTTGAGGATATTTTGAACTGTGCTGAAAACATCTTCAGCATTTCGTGATATTTTTTCAAGCAATCCTGAAAAAAATATACTTACTAATGTATATTGCCTTCACTGTCAATTGCCCTTACTTGCTCTCAGTGATGCCATCATACGATCAAACCTGATGGGCTACAAAGTCTTGTGACATCATTCTGCACACTGTGCGATATTTGGTTGGGTGGGATCACGAATGTGACTAATTGTGGGGTTTGGGGGTGTGGAGAAGAAGCAGCACCTAGGGGAGGGGAATTGTGCTAAACAGGGTCAAAAGGGTAAATATTTGAACAGTTTAAGTGAAGAGATCCAGCCTCTCCCTGGATCCAGCCCCTTTTGCACACAAGGGGATTTATTTACTGGCAGGTCCCTCCTGTGTGTCCAAAGCAGAAGACATCAAGTGTACCACCTCTTAAACAGTGTGTGTGTGTGTGTGTGTGTGTGTGTGAATGTCTATCATATCAAAATGTTTCCTGGTTGCATTATATTGACAAAGGACCACATGAGAAGATGGGTCAGACAGTTGGTGCATCTAGCCCAGTGATGTCTATTCTGACTGGCAGCAACCCTTTCTCCTCTCCTGTCACTTGAGATCCTTTTAACTAGAGATTCCAGGGACCTTCTGCATGCAAAGCATATGCTTTATCACTAAGATATAGGCTCCTCTCCCATGCAACGTTCTGTAAACAGCCTTCCATCTCAAATGAGAGCGAGTTTTCCTCCCCCTCCTCCGCCTCCTCCTCTCCCATCACCACCACCACCACCATCACTACCATCGTCCTCATCATATCTGTATAAAGTCAGGTGCCAACATGACAGGCAATTCAGCTGTTCCCAAAGATCGGCATTTCTGAGACAACTCACTGGGTTGGATCCAGACTAACTCATATTTAGAGTAGACCCATTGAAATTAATGGGGCTTAAGTAAATCATGACTAACTTAAGCCCCATTGATTTCAGTGGGTCTGCTTTAAGTGTGACTAAATCTGGATCCAACCCATTATGCGTATCATCGGAGGTCTACTATAATAATGATAACCCTACATAACTGGCAGAATTACAGCTTGAGAATAATGTTTGTGTTCTTAAGCACTATAAAACTATATTCCTTTTGTACCTGTAGGCTTTGCTGCCTTTGCATTCTTTCCATTGTTTAATCGCAGACCCATTCAAATGGAAAACATTGCTGCTCCCAGGTAAAAGGTAAATGAGCAAAACTCTTTTAAAAACTGTTTATTCCCTTTAGCAAACATTTGTTTAGAAATGCAAAACAAATAATTTTGGAAAGGCAATAACATTATCAATAAAAAGGACACTTAAAGTACAATGGCAATTATTGTACAGAAATCATATTGTGCTTCCCAGTAAAATTTTCACACATAATCACAATAATATAATATGTGCATATCCCCTGGGTGTTTTTATTACAGTTCTCTGTGGCTCATTTTTTTGTGTGGCCCACTTTTTGGTTTTTAAGAAATGATGTTCTTAATGTGCTGAAATGCAACAATTGGAAAGAATATCTCAAACAGCTCTCTGAAGTGAGTAGCACTGAATTTCTGCTTTGGGTTTTTTGTTGAATTCAAAATGGTGGTATTTGTGGAGGCTGCTGGCTCTGTTGTCAGTGGGGCTGTGAATCTGCTGTGGGTTTCAGTCAGAACCAGTCAGAACTCTAAAGGAACTATCCATGGTGCTGAACCTCCCCAAATCAGGCTCAGCACCATGGAGAGCTCCTTTAGAGTTCTGACTGGAACCCAGAGTGGATTCACAGCCCCATGGACATCGGAGCCACCAGCCTCCAGCGGGTGGTATTATCTGTGGATTAAAGAAATGGGCAGCTCTGTCATAACTCATATGGAGCAGCCTTATACTGAGGTGGGACAGGGCATGACATTGCGCCAGCTGAGGCAGACCAGCCACTGCTTCCTTCTCCCTCACCTGTAGTGACCTTGCTGGCTGCTCTCCTCCTTGCCCGTTTAAATAGCTTTTGCTGCTGCATTAGCAGCATCACAGGCCCTCTCAGGATGTTCCTTCTCTTCTCTCAGTGCTGCACTGTGAGGAAGGGGTCCTCCCCTAGAGCAAGGCATTGTGGGTCAGGTGTCCCTAGAGAGTGCGTGTGCCACTGCCACTTTGCTGTGGAGGTAGCAAACACTGTTTAAAGCAGGGAAGCTGGAGAAATGAAAGATGGATTAAAATGAGCTCAGATTTCTAAGGATCAGACCTGCAGAATCCACTGTGGAGCAACTAGGGGTGTACGAAACCCCACTTACCTGGCTCCGCTGGGTTCCGAGGGGGTTGGAGGCAATCCGGTCCTCCCCCCCAGAATCCTGCCTGGCTGGCTCCGCTCTTTGGTCAGTCTGCGGAGCCGCAGGCCGGGCCGATCGGCAGTGGGGCCTCCATCCTCTGCTGGGCTGCTGCAGACGCAAATGGTGTCCTGCGTAGGGGATGCCATTTGTGTCCCTACGCTAGGCCGTGATAGGCTACGTATATATTTTGTTTTGGTTGAAAGTAAATGGAGACAGAGGATTTCAATTAAAAAAACCCCGTAAATATTTACGAAAAATAGCGATTCTTAAGGAAATTATGCAGACTCACGGAGAGGGCTGGGCACCAGAATTACAGTTGTTGGTACGGATTTATCTTCGTAACTTTCGGGGCAGAAAAAAAGAGAGAATTCCGGGGGCTTGTGAACAGCGGAACGGAGCACTGCCCACAAACTGCAGAAGTCAAGTGGCATGGAAGGTACACAATTCGTACATCCCTAGTAAAGGTCTCAGTTGAAGCTAAATGCAGCCATTTACAGCTGCATTTAGCTTAAACTAAGACCTTTACAGCCTCAAATGGCATAGTGGATGCCATTTGTGTCTGCAGTCAATCTGCCTAGCCAGCAATACGGCAATCAATGGCAGCCGTATTGCTGGCACTCTGGAGCCAGCTGGTGGCTCTGCAGAATTGCTGCGGAGCGAAGCTGGCCAGGCCAGCTAGGATTCCAGGGGGGAGGGACGGATTGCCTCACCCCCCTGCGGACACCCCCCCCGGGCCCCGAGGTAAGCGTTCCACCCATCCCTATTTCCAAGCCCTCTTGACCTCCAGAAGCCTGATATTAAAACACTGGAAGGATAAATGTTCACCTCCTATAATGCAATGGATTGTGGACCTAACAATGCTATCAACATTTGAATGGGTGGTATGTAGGTGTAGGGATGGTGCAGGGGCCTGATTCCATCCAGGAACCTGGTGGACTCCCCCCCACACACACCCCTGAGTTGTGCTCGCCAAGCCCCTGCCGCCGCTCATCCTCTGCCCATGCTCGCTGACCTCCGTGCACTCACCGAAGCAGCAGCATTGAGCTCTGTGACCCAACAGTCCCTATATAGGCGCTACTCGCGAATGGATACATATATGGATATTTGGTCTGCTTTTTTTTCTTGAAGCATATGCATAATCCCCTGTTTCATTTTGTTTCTCTAGAATGTTGTAATTAATGGAATATTGATATTTCTATGCATGGAATTTCTTGTCCTTCTCCCCCTTTTTCCTGCATGATTTGGTTTTGTTTTGTTAAAATCACAACAAAAAAAGATTAATAACAAGCCACACCGCTTGGTTAACAAGCCACCTTGCAGGAAACACACTGCGTTCAGACAACATGATAAGCTAGAGGTGTACAAATCACTTACCCTGTTCTGCTGGGGCCATCCGCGGTGGGAGGGAGGCGCTCTGTCCTTACCCCCAGAATCCTCCCTGGCTGGCTCCGCTCCACGGTGACTCCGCTGAGCTGCTGGCCGGGGCCGCCTGCAGCCAGACCTCCGTCCGCTGCTGGGCTGTGGCTGCAAATGGCAGCCACTGTAGCAGCCACCATTTGCATCCCTGTGGAGGCCATGATAGGCTATGTATATATTTACATAACCTATCACGGCAAAAGGCAGGGATGCAAATGGCATCCCTGCATTAGCCATGATAGGCTACGTAAATACTTACCTAGCCTATCACAGCTAAAGTAAACAGGAAATGGCAGCCGCAGACTGTGGCAGCCATTCGCGGGGCAGCAGATGGCCGACAAAGGTAGGCTCCTTTCCGCGAACATTTTGTGGGGTGGTGGTGGGGAATTGCTCTGTTCTGCCATGGACTCTGGGGGGCTGGATTCTAAAGAAGTCCGTGGCAGAATCCTCTAACATCCCTATGATAAGCTGCAATTGAACACAGTTCAACAGCAACCTCACTGAACCACTAAGCATGGGTTAGTGTGTTGTGTGAACTCAGCTGAATTGTATGTGAAGTGTTCTGAACATTAGGAAGTTACTAACAGTATTATTACTGATTTATCTTTTTGAGCATTCAGAAGAAGTGGTAGCTTTTGTAACATAAATAAGCACATGAGAACATAAGAACATAAGAAGAGCTATGCTGTATCAGACCAAGGGTTCATCTAGTGCAGCATTCTGTTCACACAGTGGCCAACCAACTGTTGTTGACCATCTGGTCTCATAGGCCCCTTCTGACCCTACTATTCGATGACCAGGAAAGCACAAGCAGGACATGAGTGCAGGCGCACCCTCCTGCACATGTTCCCCAGCAACTGGTGTACATAGGCATACCTTCTCTTGAACTGGAGATAGCACATAGCCATCAAGCCTAGCAGCCATTGATAGCCTTCTCCTACAGGAATTTGTCCAACCCCTTTTTAAAGCCGTCCAAGTTGGTGGTCATCACTACATCCTGTGGTAGCGAATTCCGTAGTTTAGCTATGTGCTGCTAAATACTTAAAAGAACTATCTAGTGTAATTCTTGCAAAATGTGTAGCCTGTTCTTCATTTCCATTCTTTGAGAAAGGCACACTCTTTTCTTCTCTGTGTTCTTTTCTTTGCAAATGAGTCTTTTCTGCTTGATCTCCTTCAAAACTGTTTGGTGGTACTTGTATGACTTCTAATTCCACAGGGAACAGAAAACCAAATGCCACATGAGCCATATGTCAAAATGTCTTTGTCCTCTGTTCCAAGAGAATCACATAACTGTATGGGTGTCACACATGATTGTATTTTTTCAGGTAGTCATAAATTTGGAGGGGGAAAAGAAAGCTTATCTTTGGGCTATAAAGTGCATAAAAAGAGAAACCCAAAGCTTTCAAATGTGTCATACATTTGATCTGGCCATTTAAATTTGCTATCACCATTTAACAGCCATAGCAATAATCAAATTGCCTCTTTGAAATGCCTCCCTCTGTAATTTGAGTCCTTATTCAGATGGGTTAGTCTTGCATCACTGGAATCTCACAGCCCTGGTTACCAAGGCAGAGTGACAGCGGGTTTAAAAGGCAGTTTAGGAATGTCAATGGAAAACTAGGTCAATTACTCCATCTGTTTAGGTAGGTCAGTTTTCCCCATGGACTCTGCTTTGTACCAATTTCAGTGTCATTAGTTCTAAAATAGCTCAGTTGTTGGGACTTTCCTGGTTTTCCTCCAGAGATTGACTGTGTCTGTTGACATTCCAATCCAATTACATATATATTAACGTAGATTTAGCCAAGGGATCCCAAGTAGCTCTTCCTTTTGATATGTAGTCAAATATGTTTGTATTGTTTCCTGGAGAGACATTCAAGGGGTTGTATCCAATGTAATTCCTACTTAAGAGTAGACCCATTGATGTGAATGGAACTTGAGTTAGACTACCATTGGACAGAATCCACTGGATACATCCCGGTGACAAATCTTTGCTACCTCGTATACAGACAAGAAAGCAATGATTAGAAGCACAGAAGATCTGAAATATAGAATCCAACACAGAGTTAGACATGTTTATTGGATTGTGACTGATATCTAGTGCAACTAGCAATCCAAGAGTGAAAATTGCCCCCCAGATGGATGGCAACTAGGGATGTCTCAAACTTGATTTCACTGAGATTCTCATTTTTCTACTACTAAGTTCATTCTGTTGAATCTGTCCTGATTCTGTATTGGGAATTGGCATTTCTGTGTGCATTGTTTAAAAATCTGTATCTTTACACTCATTTTTGCCCCAAATGTACAGATGGTTGTGCATACTTTTGCAAATGTA
Organism: Heloderma suspectum; assembly: GCF_057233095.1. Lineage (NCBI taxonomy): Eukaryota > Metazoa > Chordata > Lepidosauria > Squamata > Helodermatidae > Heloderma > Heloderma suspectum. The sequence continues at coordinate 28,254,582 of NC_139460.1, read as the reverse complement.
TGCAAAATGCACTTGCAAAATGAATAAAGTGGGTTTTTTTGTGCATTTTTGAAAAAGAGTGCACTTTTGTCTGAATTTTTAAAATAGCATCCTGCATTATAAACTTCAGACATGGCTGGATTTCAGAGGGAAACTGGAGTCCAGTTAATGTTAAGGTTCAAGAAGTGTGAATTTGCTCAGTTTGCATCAAAATGTGAACTGAATGAATTACTCACCCATCTCTGGTGGCAGCTATTCCCCCACCTTTCTTCCTTATCCCTGTTTCCCTGTCATCCATTGCTTCTCTGTTTGATGTGAAGCACCATCCTGGAAAGAGTGAAAGGGAGACCTGTGGGAAAACATGGGCTAATTTCTTTTTTGCTTCTGGAGTATTCAGAAGCAGTGGCGGGTTGCTTGCTAGCAACCATTCTGCACACAGTTTTTTAGAGTTTTGTGTAATTGCTGCATTGATATGGGAACTTCACAGCCAGAATTCAAACCTAATCAGGAAACTTCAGCCATTTTTCTGTAATGCTGATTTATGTAGCCATCTGGTTGGGGAAAATCTTTAGTCTCTTTAACTTACCATAAACAATAAAACAAACACAAACAAATCCAAAGCAACAACAGACAAGAACAAAAATGTAAAAACCTAGCTTAGCCAGACATATTACATCAGAGATATATGCTGAAGAAGGAATTACTGCTCCCAGAATGGGAAAATGACTTCAATTCTAGTTCTAAATCGGTGCCTGAATGTCAGTAATGGACTGAATGAGGGCAAAGAAATTGAAGCTCAGTCCAGACAAGGCAGAGGTGCTCCTGGTAGTTAAAAGGCAGATCAGGGAATGGGGATTCAACCTGTGCCAGATGGGGTTACATTCCCCCTGAACACTCAGGCTCGCAGGTTTGGTGTACTCTTGGACTCAGCCCTGAGCTCTGGCAGTGGCCCAGAGTGCATTTACACAGCTGAGGATAATACACCAGTAGATCTCCAAATGTTTTGGACTTCAACTCCTAGCACTCCTGACCATTGGCTTCTGGGAGCTGAAGGCCAAAACATCTGGAGATCTACTTTCTGCTCACCCTTGCAGTAGCCCACAAATGAGAGAAAATAGGTTCCATGAGGCAAGCATATAATTCTCGACCCCATTTTCCCCCTCGGAATGCTGATGAGAGCTTGGGGAAGGTGGTAATCGCAGAGAATAATTGTCATGTAGTGGAATGGTGCCCAACACTTTCCCCACCCATGGATTCTCTCCCCTTTACATTATCCTGTGCCCTGGCATGTTAAATCAATTTTCCCGCTGCTGGCTCTTGGACTGGACCTTTGTAGGTGGGATGGACATGGCTGGAAGGGGAGGAGGTTGCAAGAGTGAATTGTGGCAACTGGAAGAGCTAACAAGCCGCCCAACTTGCCAGTTCTCCCTTCCAGAGGAGGGATGTTCCCTCTGCCATTATCTCAATCCACTCTGGTTTGAGAACATTTCATTTCATTTCATTTCATTTCATTTATTTATTTATTTATTTATTTATTTCTATCATGCCCAATAGCCGAAGCGCTCTCTCTCTCACTCTCTCTCTCTCTCTCTCTCTCTCTCTCTCAGAACATAAGAAAAGCCATGCTGGATCAGACCAAGGGTCTATCTAGTCCAGCATTCTGGTCACATGGTGGCTGAGCAGCTGCCCACGGGAAACCCACAATCAGGACATGAGTGCAACAGCACTCTCCTGCCCATGTTCCCCAGCAACTGGTGTACATAGGCATACTGCCTCTGATGCTGGAGGTAACATATAGTCGTCAGGATTAGTAGGCATTGATGACCTTCTCCTCCATGAGTTTGTCCAATCCCCTTTTAAAGCCATACAAATTGGTCGTCATCATCACTATGTCTTATGGAAATGAATTCCATAGTTCAACTACACACTGTGTGAAGAGGTACTTCCTTTTATCTGTTCTGAATCTCCCACCAGTTGGGAGCTTCCATTACTTGAGGTAATTTGCAGTCATTGGTTTGCTCAAGTCCTATAGGATATATGAGAACCAGGGCATATATGTATGACTTGATGTATAACTATACGCTAATATTACTGTCTGTCTGGTTGTATTGTATTAAAAAAAATGAATGACATTTTTTTCCCATTTACCAGCTGTCGTTAGCTTGGCATTGCAGATGGAATTCTGTTGCATAGGATTCTCTTTCTTGTTAAGGTGCTTTAGAAATGGAAGCTGTTTCAAAGCCTCAGTCAACATTACGAGCAAAACTGTTCTGTTACAAACGCAAGTCATTTCTGGATGTGATGAAGTTATTGGACTGAAGAGTTCCACAGTCTACAGTAGATGATTGAAATTCCCAGAAGAAAAGCTGGTGGTTGATGTAACAATAATGGCTCTGACAATATTCTACAGATACCATAATAGCAAAGCTCAAATGATAAGGGACTGTGAATCCAGGACAACTGGGGTGCCATCTATCAAAATAGCACCCTTTGGAAAAAGTCCGAAGGGATTATATCTAGTGGCAACAGTAAGGAGACACTTATTATGCTGCTGAACAAATACACAAGAGGGGAACCTTTTCGAGTGTGAGGCTGAATTCCCCTATGGGTGAATTCTTGGGAGTCTCATTCCTGCAGTGGATGGTGTCAGCAGCAAATGTGGGTGGGACTAAACCCACATACACACATTCATCAAGTTCAAACATACTTAGGGTACAATCTTATGCATGTTTAGACAGACAAAAGGTCTACAACTCCCAGCATGCCCCAGCCAGTGCTGTCCTGGCTTGGGCATGCTGGGAGTTGTAGGACCTTTTTCATGGCTGCCTGGGGAATTCTGGGAACTGCAGAATTTTTTCCCATCAAAACATGCATAGGATTGTGCCCTTGGACACTCACTCACACACGCTCACACACACATTCACACTTATACACACACAAAATAACAATGATAGCTTCTTAGATTGGTTCCCCCCTCAACTTTTTTTCTCTTCAACGCACTAAATTTTAATACAACTTTAACATGTAATTGTGTGAGTCGAAGTTCTGAGCTGAAAGTTGCATTCCCAGGAGTGCTCCCATGGATACTGTATTGAAATAAAGTGGGGCTACACTTGAAGAACGTTGCCCTTTAAATATACCCCACAGCCTGCATTGAGCAAGTCACTTGACTTACCTACTCGATGAGTGAAACCAGATTACCTGTGTTTTAAAGACAGCAGCTAAGCAAAAAGTATGACAAAGAGAGAAAGAAAGAAATGGAAGGATTTTGATTAAATGAAAATCATTATCTATCATATGAACAAAGAACTAGTGAATAGGCCATATTGATTTTTACCCTATTGGACAGCTATTGGCTATATCTTAGTACATATAATAGCTCTGGCTGGCTCTCACAGGAGCTGATGAATGAGGCTTGATATTGCAGGAAGTCTCCAGTTGTGGTAGCTTGCATTTCCAACAATGGCTACTGGCAGCAATAGCGAACCCTCTTCTAACACTGTCTCTCAATTCCACTGCCCCCCTTCATTCGCTCATTCTTCCTTTAGCTGTGAACATCTTTCAGTTCCTGGTTTCTTCTTGGATTTGAAGCTGGTGAGAGAGCAATAAAGAAATATGTTCTCTTTCAGCTCTCTTTCTGCTACTCTAAACCCAAGGAGAAGCAAGGCACTGCTGGCATTGCCCCCAAAAGAGGAAGTACAAAAGAGGGCAAAAGAGGACACAGACTTGCATAAAATCTGCACAGCGCTAAATCAGTAGAGGCTAGTGGCTCCACTTTTGGGGCTGTGGATCCATTCTGGGTTTCAATCAGATTCAGAACCAGCCAGAAGTCTAAAGGGACTATCCAAGGTGCTGAACCCTATCCCCAAAATGGGTTCAGCACCCTGGATAGCTTCTTTAGAGTTCTGGCTGGTTCTGACTGAAACCCAGAATGGATCCACAGCCCCACCGAAAGTGAAGCCACCAGCCTCCACTGTGCTAATGTATTTATAGATGAAGATTTATAAATGATGTCTGCAATTTAAATAGGAAGACAATACCTCTCACCATAGTGGGGAAGGCTGTGACCAGGTGACCTGTGTGCCTGTCCAGTCTCTTGTCCAGGTGCTAAATGTTGATGGGCAACTTCAAGGCCCCTTTTCTCCCTTTTTAGGTTTTTTTAAATCTTTAAACTGGAGAACCAGAGGAGTGTCATCTGACAGTCTTTCAAACAGAGGGCCTCCCTCTGTAACAGGTGTGCACAGCCTTTTCTGCCCTGAAGGCTGCATCAGGTGTCTGCTGGGGTGGTGGGGGCTACAGTGTACACATGCATGCACATCTACATAAAACAGATACCCCCCACACACACATGCATGTACACCACTCACTTAAATCCAACTCCTGCTCAAGTACATTTCAGATGTCTGACATCTGCTTTGATCAGATAAAACCAAGACACTGCTCTGAAACCTCAGTTCCCAGAACACCTCCAGGCCTTCTCACTCTTCTCATACCCTGTTGCTCTGAAGGATCCTGCCACAGCACACTGTTACCTAGAACGTCTTAAAAACAACCACAAAAGCAAAGAAAACAAAACAGGAACCTGTCCTCCTAACATTCTAGTAATAGGCTCTATGGCTTTGCCATAGAAGCCTTATTCCTAGAGTGTCCTAGGAAGCACACAAGATCTTTTGAGCACTGCTTCCTAGGACACTCCAGGGATGCTCTAAAAATGACGGTTCTAGACTATGAACCATAGAGCCTGTTTTTTTCTGGTTGACTGGGGGTGTCAGATCAGCCTTGGGAAGCTGCCTGCACCCCTGCTCTATAAAGTAGGATACATGGCCACCATAACTAATGGAGAAGGTACGTGGTGTTGCTACATCGATGCAAAGGAGGTTTATCAAAGTGGCTTTTCCAATCACCTGCAGGTTTCTTACCATTTAGTGCCTCCTTCACATGCTGATTGTATAAACTGGGATAAGAGCTGAATGGATCTTGAGGTCCCAATTAAGATTTCAGAAGAATGGTCCTCTGATACCTATATTTCTTTAGGATACCTATATTATATTTTTTTTTAAATGTGGGAGGAGTGTTCCTAGAAACTACAGATATAATTTCAAGTAGCCCAATGAATAACTCACTGTACAAAGGATCAAGCCGATGACCTATTTCCAAAGGCTGTTTCAGAAATGTATCAACCCTCCCTTGAAACCTAATTTCTTAATTACACAGAAGGATAAATCTCTTTTTCAGTGCCTTAAAAATTATACCCTGGGGGGCCAGTCTTTTAGATTTCCAACACACCGCAGTAACTTTAAATACATGCGAAGAATTGTCAGGCTGAATGAAGGAACTAGCAGGGGTATAGTTAAGTATGTGGCTTGGGGTAAAGTTTCTGAAATCGCCTACACGACTTAGCAGATGGGCAGCGCAATGTGCAATGTGCTTCATTGAAGCAAATCGGGTTTGTGTGAGCAAAATGCTTTGAGGATCAGGTTGTAACTCTCATTTTGAAACAGGAATGAGAGCAAAGAACCTCATTAGTTTAAGGACTGAGCTGAATCTGTTTATGAAAGGCGTTGCATATTAAGTTGTTAGCTGGCATCTCAGAGCCATTTGAATGAAAAAAGGAATGAAGCACAATAAAAAGAAACTAAACTTGATGGAATGGATCTGCTAGAGACAGCCATGCACTCCTGTTTACTGAAATAACTTACAAGGCACCCCAGAGGGAATGTCATGTCTCTCTGTATTGAAAAACTGGAGTCCATCCCTTACTGAAGTTATTAGGGATGGATACCTCTGTCAACTTAGGCTTCTCTCAATCTCTCATTTTTTCCAGTCTTTCAGTTTGGTTCGTCTCGAACTTCGAGATGCTTAAAAAAAAAAAAAAACTTTTCAGGAAATTTTTAGGGCTCTGTATTAGCCATGGAGCCCTAAAAGGGTCAAATCAAATCTAGCTTGCAAATGCATGTATGTATATTATAAATATGGGGGAAACATTGGGCTCTCAAAATTGGGGAACCCTGAGCTAAGCCTTTCTCCCTGGTGTATTCTCTTTTCTCATAGCCTATTGGAGCTCAGATAGATTAACCCCTCCTAACAGCTTTAAAGGTTTTCCTAAAGCTTTAGAGACATCCATATCTCATAATAGTAATAATGTTGGCAGCATAGATAGACCCCAACAGCTGATATCTTTAGCCTGATGGTTAAGAACATATTATTTTGTGGGTGTCTGCTAGACATATTTTGCATGCAGACACAAAGTCAGATTTGTGTTCAGGAAGGATTACAGCCCTATTGGTAATATTTTCCCTCCGGCTAGCTAGTCAATTTGGATTTTGTATTTCTCAAAAGTAAGTCAATTTCCATGTCCCCAAAAAGCAATGATTTTAAAATAGGTTTTCTTTTTCTTTCTCTTTGTTCATGTGTGCATCTCTCTGTGTGTGCTACTGCTGTTAAATTTGTGTCGAGTCCTTGGGTGCAGAGAATCCTCTCCCGGGAGCTTCAACATTTAACTTTTCAACTTTTAACAAGCTTTTAACTCCTTCAAGCCTGCTCTAATCCTACTGTTACAGAGGTTGCGGGATCATTTTTTAAATGACCCGAAATCAAATATCACAGTGAATGTGTGATTAATTCAGTTTATCTAACATATCATTAAATTTGTAATTAATTCAGTTTATAAAAGCACAGATAAAACAGGAAAAAAAGACTTCAAGAATACAATCTTGGACATTCACATTGTGCCTTGCTAAACATAACCCTCACTACCAATTATGAACCTAAGCACACAGGACTGACCAACAAGCCCATTCTGACATTCAGAAAAAAAAAGCAGGCAATACAGTTTTCTCTCAGGGTCTGGGATCATACCCAAACTATGGACATGATCCTTCAGTGGTAGACCATACTCTACTGAACTGGCTACATATCTCTGGAGAGCTGAGATAAACAGCCAAATTTAGCATTACTTCAATCGCTGTCTCAGTTTGTTTGACCTTATCTGTCCCTTTGAAACCTTCCGTTACTGCTTTGGGGAAGAGATGGACACTCCTGGATCAGGATAAAATAAAAATGAGAGCACGTTGAACAGACTGCCCTCCAAATCTTTGGGTGATCTCTGCCAGTGGCACCAATTCCACCTGAAGGGATGCATTTATAAACTCTATCAAGGTTAAAAATTAATCCCTTGCTGGGCATTTATGGAAGAGGTGGGTCAAGGATCAATTGTATAGTGGTTCAGCGTTCCTCTCCAAGCACCCTGAGTGATTTGACTAATCTGATCAAGCCCGCTTTGGCTTCTCCAGAACTGCTTGGAAATTTTGTCCAAGCAGGATCATCCAAGATTTTCCCTTCTGTATTGATCTGGGGTCTTGATTCTGTCAGAGCCCAGCCAAAATAGATTCTTTTAAATTACAAAGATGAAACAAAGCCACATGCAAAAGGATGACAGTTTATTGATAGAAAATAGATGCAGAACATATATGCAAAGAAATTTCACACCTCTCTTCAGATAATCAAGCTGTCACAGCTGAACATCTGAGCCCCCAAAATAGATGAAAACCTGTCCCTAGAGCCACAAACGTTCTCTAAGCTTGGCAGCATGCATATTGCCTCTTGGAGCGAGACCAAAGCACGAAGCCTGTGGATTGGGTCTTATAAGCTTCTCTGCTAGATAGGGATGGCGGAGAATTCCGCCACGGATTTCAGTGAGGCCGAATGCACTTGCATTTGGCCTCCCCAAATCCGTGGTGGAATGGCCTGCCCCCCCGCCCCCCCGCGGATTCCCCCCGAGATGAGACTTACCTGGGGCTGATGTTCTGGACGGCGGTGGCTCCAGTGGCAGCTTGGCTACCACAGCTGCCATTTGCATTCTGGTTTTTGCCGTGATAGGCCACGTAAGCCTTTAAGTAGCCTATCATGGCAAGCCAATAAACAACAACAACAACAACAACAAAAAAGGCGTACGCAAATGGCGGCGGCTACAGCGGCCGCCATTTGCGTTCCTTATTTTTCGCCGTTTTAGTCTATGTAAATATTTATGTAGACTATTATGGCAAAAAAAAAGGGGAACACAAATAGTGTAGTGGACGCTATTTGCGTTCCTTTTTTATTTGCCGTTTTAGCCTACGTAAATATTTACGTAGGCTAAAACGGCAAATAAAAAAGGAACGCAAATAGCGCCCACTACTCTATTTGCATTCCCCTTTTTTCCCACCATAATAGTCTACGTAAATATTTACGTAGACTAAAACAGCGAAAAATAAGGAACGCAAATGGCGGCCGCTGTAGCCGCCGCCATTTGCGTACGCCTTTTTTTTTGTTTTTGTTTTACCCAGCCATGATAGGCTACATAAAGACTTATGTAGCCTATCATGGCTCCCTGGCTGGATGCAAATGGTGGCTGCTATGGCAGTCGCCATTTGCATCCGCACCAGCCAGTCCACGGCCAGAAATCTGGCTGCGGATGGCCCTGGCCTGGCTGGCTGCTCTGCGGAGCCGCCATGGAGCAGAGCCGGCCGTCGAGGATTCCGGGGGGGAGGACTGGATTGCCTCCCCCCCGTTGAGGATTCCAGGGGGAGGGACAGAGCACCTCCCCCCCCACGGTCACAATCCACGAAAAGGTAAGTGACTTTCGTACATCCCTACTGCTAGATGCCTTCCTCTAGTTCATGAGCTGATGGGCAACACCTCTTCCCTTTCTCAGAAGCTGACAGTCCAGCACACACACATGCAGGAGAAGGGGGGATTCTCTTTCCCAAAGGTGCTTGAAGCATCACAGGCTGGGACATCAATCACCCCCTCTCTGAGAACAGGGCCCCGACATTCCAACATGGGACAGGGAGTTTCTCAGCTCTTCTGTGAGAACTAAGGCACAACACCCTTATCTCTTTCACTTCATTAGGTAATTGGGCAAAGGCTTAGCAATGTAGAATTGTTGACATATGGAGCTGTGCTTGCAATTAAGGCATGTGAAAGGCCTGCTTACTTAACTATAGAGCTGCCAGATAAACCAAACTACACAGGTCTCTAGGTGGCTACCCACCAGCATATAAGAATACAATGAAGACCACCTTTTTGCTCACTAACCAACTCACTACACTTTCCTTTCATTGTTTTGTTTCACTTTTGATAAAGTAGCAACTCTAAATCAGACTGCAAATGGGAAGGTCTCACTTCAGAATATTTGAACGAGGAGGAATAATTGATCAGCAATAAAGGAGAAAGTCCCTGGTTCAATGCCTGACATTGCCACATGGTGATGTCAGACACATCTGTTGGGGGTGTGTGCACAGCTCAATGGGTTTTCCTAGGTTTGGGCCCCCAGATTTGGTTTCTATTCTCACTGTAGTGCCTGACTAGATCTGCAGTGAGTCAGGCCAGTTTGCAGATTTTCCAGGCATTTTGGACATTTTTTTGCAGGTTCTGCAATTTGCACAAATTTCTGAGCAATTTGTGCAAATTTGGCTGTAAGTTGCTCATAAATTTTAACAAATTGCTCAGAAATTTGTGTAAATGGTGGAACCTGCACAAAATTGCAGGGAAAAAGTTCCTGGAGTTTGGAGAAAAGTCCACAGCTCAGCTCGCATACACAAATCAGGCCATGCATGCTACGGAACTCCACTGAGGCAAAAAAAAAAGAAAGAACTGGATTTCCCAGCAACGGGCATCCCTATCTCCACATTAAAAAATGTTTCAGGTTGCAGGCAGTGGGAAAGACCTGCAGAGCTTCTAGCAGTCATAGTAGACATTACTGGGCTAGATGGATACACTGTCTGACCTGGTATAAGGCAGTTTCATTTTTCTGTGGACCTAACTACATGTGACACAAATGGTGTTGCTTGAAATCACATAATCATTGTTCTTGATTTAATTACAGATGCACAGCCCTGATCCTTAGTAGGACATCAGCACCCAGGTTTAGCCCTTCCTTCCTCAGCTGTGATCCCAGCAAAAATCACTTCATGAGTGGCAGTTAGGATGAGAAAAAAAAGCTCCAATTGGCAATGTAGGAGGGGGGATTTTTCTTGGGATCCTGGTAAGGGAGGGAATGATTAAACCTACCCTCCCCATGCACTGTGGTCCTGATAAAAATCATCCCCATGTGTTTAATTAAATCAAGAAAAATGACACTGTAATAGCAAGTGATGATTCCACCCATGGTGGAACCTAAATGCATGTAGGACATTACATTAACAAGAAAACTGTTAAAACTTTGTCCTTGGTGCTTTCCCACATTCTTATGTGGGGAAGAATTCAGACATCTAATTGTCCACTTGGATTCTGAACTGGTATAGTCAACATGAATGCTGAACACACTGCAGTGGCATAGAAACATAGAAAGCTGCTTTGTCCATCTAGTCCACTACTGTCAATGCTGACTGGCAGCAGCTCTCCACAGTTTCAAAGAGATGTCCATCACTGGGAAATCCAGTTCTGTTTTGACTCGATAGAGTTCTGTGGTATGTACGGCTCAATTTGTGTATGCAAACCAAGCTGTGGGCTTTCCCACAAACTCCAGGAATATTTTTGTCCATTTTCCCTGCAGGTTCTGCAATTTTGCACAAATTACAGCTGAATTTATGCAGATCACAGCTGAATTTGCACAAACTGCTCAGAAATTTGGGCAAATGGCGAAACCTGCAGAAAAAAATGTGCAAAATGCCTGGAAACTCTGCGAACTGGCCTGACTCACTGCAGATCGAGTCGGGTGCCACCACAGGGAGAATTCAAATGAAGTCTGGGGGCTGAACCTAGGAAAAGTTGTTGGACTCCACCCTCCAAACGGATTTCTCCAACTTCCCTAGATTTTCAGGCAGGAGTTTTTCCAGCCCTAACTGGAGACATCAGGGCTTGAACTTGGGGCTTGAACAGGGCTTGAACTTGCTTATTGAACTATGGCCCCTATCTTCTTTGTCATCTGTGATGGCAAAGGAGGTAGTATACATGTAGTATACATACAAAGGAGGGAGTATACACGTTCTCAGTTTGCTCTCCCCAAACTTCATGGAGAATGGACCAGTAAACAAGTGAGATGGTCATGATAGCTGGGGCTGAGTAAGCATGGCCCCTTTTTAAAAAAAACATCAACCCAGATTGATTGTTTGGAAGGTGGCAGCAGGGGGTTGGATCCTGTTCTCCACTGTCCCAACAAGCAGTTGACTGGTGGTGTTTTGTGTACACACTCTCAGCTGCTGCAATGCACATGCATCCCATTGGATGTCTGGAGTTACGTTGTTTAGGCAACTTTTTTGGGGGTAAAATTGCTCTCTATAATAATGAGAAGGGCCCCGATAGACGATCTCTCTTCATCTCATTTGCCATAATGCACCTCACTCAGGTGTATCATCAAGACTCATTTCCTTCTGCTCATCTTTCATCACTGACCTTCTGGGGAGATGCTCTATGAATTTGATTGCTGCTCCGCGTACAGGTTTGTGCTTTCATGACGGAGCTGTACAGATGGGCTGCAAATAATCGCTGCTGTTGCATTAATGAGTGATAGTGGGAGGTTGTGTCCTATGATAAAGCTCTAGACAAATAGGAATAGGTTCAGAGGAGAGCAATGAAGATCATCAGAGGTATAGAGAACAAGTCATCTGAGGAAAGCATGAAGGAACTGGGTATGTTTTGCCTGGAGAAGAAAAGACTGAGGGCAACCTGACAGCACTCTTCAAAGGGCTGTCATATAGAAGAGAAGGAAGACTGGATCTAAGGAGCTTAAGGTCCAGGAGGGTAGATTTCCATTGCATATTAGGAGAAACATCTTGTCAGAGCAGTTTTACAATGGAACCAGTAACCTGGGATGGGGACTGAGGCCTGGTTGACTTCAAGCACAAGCTGGATGGTCATCTGCTGCGGATTCTCCAGTTCTCAATATCCTGCATCAAACATGCAGTTGGCCTAGATGGCCTACAAGGCCACTCTTGCTCTATGATGCTATGATTTTAGCCTATGGCCAGGATGTTACTTTTCTCTACTTCTCCCTTTATGATGTATATAGGAAAGCTATGAGAAAATTGTGGACCATGTGGGCCTTTCTATACATCCAAACAGGGAAGTGCCATTTGACAAGCTGGTATTTGAAAGCAAATGTGAACCACCCAGTAGGGATATTGGAGAATTCCTCCATGGACTCCAGTGAGGCTGGATTCTTTAGAATCCGCCCCTCCCCGGAGTCTGTGGTGGAATGGGGCAATCCCCCTTGCCACCCCATGAAATGTACACAGATTCATGGAACAAAGCCTACCTGGTGGCGGATGCAGTGGTGGTGGTGGCGGATGCGGTGGCGGATGCAGCGGTGGCTCCGGCTCCTCTTCAAGCCACTGCCGGGCTGCTGCAGCTGCAAATGGTGGCTGTCGTAGCAGCCACCATTTGTGTGGCTGCCTTTTGCCATGATAGGCTACGTAAATACTTACATAGCCTATCATGGCAAAGAGCAGCCATACAAATGGCGGCCGCTATGCCATTTGCGCCCCTGCTCTTTGCCGTAATAGGCTACGTAAGTATTTATGTAGCCTATCATGGCAAAAGGCAGCCATGCAAATGGCGGCCACTACGCCATTTGTGTCCCTGCCTTCTGCCGTAATAGGCTACGTAAATACTTACATAGCCTATCATGGCTTGGCAGGGACGCAAATGGTGGCTGGTGTAGCGGCCGCCATTTGCGGCCGCAGCAGCCCAGCAGCAGCTGGAATCCAGCTGTGGCCAGCCCTGGCTGGCAGCTCCGCAGAGTTGCCGTGGAGCAGAGCCGGCCCAGGAGGATTCTGGGGGGAGGGACGGAGCACCTCCCCCCCCACACGGATGCCCCAGAACAGAGCCAGGTAAGGGATTCGTACATCCCTACCACCCAGAGAGCTTTGGCTATTAGGTGGTATAGAAATAAAATGAAATAAATAAATAATAAATCCTATCATACCTATTCCCTCCTTACTGAGCCAAAGAATGGCTCCCTGCTGAGTGTGTACATGGTGAGAAACGTAAGTCTAGTGCTGTGTGAAATATATGGATGTGTGGATCAGCAAGCTCATCAAAGTTCTCCAAATTCCACCTTGAAGCTCATTCCATGTTGTGTCTATATCAGATTGCAAGCTTTTTTTTCTTTTTTTTCTTTTAGCATGGAAATTTGTGCATATTGTCATGCATATGCATCAATTGTGCACTTCTGTGAAATATACACATTCTTCTCCCATTAATTGAAGCAGGTTCCTGCACATTTTCCCAAAGTAGTCATTTTTCATGCACATTTTCTGAACGTATACATGCTGTCGGTGGTCTGTGAATCACATTGAATGCCTGGAAATGTATGGACTTCGACATCACATTCAAGTCTGTGTTCAGTCTGTGAACTGGGTAAATTCTGATAAACTAACTGAAACAAATTTCTCATACAACCCTAGTGAAATAGCTTGATGAGGGTAGAACTAAAGATGATGAAAAACCCAGGCCTACTGCTGAAAATGGCAGTCCTGTGTTAAGTTCCTCCCTTCCTTTCCATGATATATGGTAAAATGTACCTGTCTCAACATCATGATGCTGTGTGTGTGTTTTTTGCTCTCATTCCACATAATTGGCTGTTGCTGGTAGAGGTAGGGGAACACACCATGTGATGAAGTCAGGACATAAATATGTTTACCATTACCTTTATAGACCAGGAGAACTAGACACAGAGATTCAGCCCTATTTCTAGCAGCACTAATTTATCATAATCAATAGTTTGCTCTAGTCTAGGCTTTATGACAGGGATGGGGAATATGTTGCCCTCCAGATGTTGTTAAACTGCAACTCCTGTCAGCCCTAGCCAGCATATCTAATGGTGAGGGATGATGGGAGTTGAAGGCCAAAAACATCTGGAAAGCCACACATTCCTCACCCCTGCTTTATGGTATCACAACAGCTAGACAGGAATCTGACATGCAGACATTGAGACTTTACCAAAAGTTGTGTCTTTGCTCATACTGAGAGTAGTAAACATTAATACTTGAATCAGCCATTAGTGCAGGGGTCCCTAACACAGCACCTACAAAGGGGTCCCCAGTGTAGCACCCGCAGGCACCCACAAAATATTTTTTTCCTGGTTTTTAAATATACTTACATGGATGTATATATCCATAAGAATGAATAAATATGAAATGCATACAGCTTTCTAGCAATTATACATAGGCTTCAACAGAAGTGGACCAAATATCCAAATAAGTACCCATTTGAAGGTGGCATCTACATGCCACCCATTCAAATATTGAAGGCATTGGGAGGTCCTCAGTCATTTTAGGAGGTGAGTATTTATCCTTCTAATGTTGTAGTATCTGTCTTTTAGTTGTCAAAAGGGCATAGCAAATCCATTCACAGTGGCCATTTGTTAATTTTCATGAAGCAGGTAAACAATTTTAAAAAGTATGTACATCAGTGAACATCAAAGACTGTTCCAGTACAAAATTTATCTGTGTAAAATTTATCCTTCCTCAAAGAAGCAACTACTGGACATTGCCAATTTGCCAGTAATGTTTAAAAGAAGCATTAGGGCACAATCCTATGCATGCTTAGACAGAAAAAAGTCCTAAAACTCCCAGCATTAGTAGGATTGAACCCTTAGCTGTATTGTACCACTAGCAATTAGCCAAATTAGACAATTCCTTATTAAAGAGATGTTGTAATTACCAATAGACACAAACTTTTTGCTGAATGAGACTCAGCCTAAGATCCATAGACATGACAGGTAGACGCCAAAGCGGTGATCCACTGATTAGGCTTTTTGTGGTGCACTTTCTCAAATTCCCAGATTAGCAAGTTCCCAGAAGCCCACCCGCTCCTTCCCCAAGCCACCAGTTTGTGCAACAGTGGTGGCTCGGGCATTTCTGGGAAGGGAATGTTGTGTCATTGCAGACATAAAGGGTGATCTATGCAACATTAAAGGTGTGAATAGCCCGTTCATGCCTGTAATGCTGTGTAGATTGCCCTTTACGGCCACCATCTATGCAACATTCCCTTCCTGGAAATGCCTCAGCCGCCACTGTTGCACAAAATGGCAGCTCGGGGAAGGAGCAGGCAGGCTGCTGGGTGCTTGTCGGTCATTCACCTAGCCATCGAGGGGCTCACATGGTGTGGCAAGTAGGCGTGGGCAGCAGTGCCCATGACCCTGGATGGAGGTGAGCCTGTCCATCCTACGTGTTCATTGGCTCCCTGCCAAGCAAGCAGGTGGTACCGTGGTAGCAATGATGAGGAAACGGAGGATTAGCAGCAGCTGGAAGGGTGGTGGTGAGAAGCCAGACTCACTGAGGGAGAGGTGCCCATTGATGGTGTCTTGGCCAAGGGCCAGCCAGGGCCTGGGGGGAGTAGACTTTGCCAAAGATGTTTCGTTCTTAAGTTGATACTGAAAGAAAAAAGCAAGCGATGAGAAGCTTTCTTCCACAGTCTTATAGCCTTACCCGAAACATGTTTACTTGGCTATACTTCCCACTGAGCTCAATGAGACTTACCTCCTCATCTTCGGCAGGCAGCCTTTCTTAATTACATTTTCAGTCAATAGGTGGCGATAACAATTTTTGCATTAATGGCACAGCACTCCTGTTCTCACTGGGACCATCTTCCTGTTCTGAGTGGTTCATACTTTAATTTTATACTGTTTTCTCTCAAATGGATTCCTGTATAAAAGTCTGTATAAAGATGAAATATCACATATAGGTTTCCTCCAGGGAGATACATCAGTGAACAGTAATTTCCAGGCTGTGCACTGATAAAGTCTAAGAAAATAATAGTTTTTAAATGAACAGATGCATCCTGAATACAGAAATAAAGCTATGGTTTGTTTAAAGCTATGGGTGAGAGGATAAAGGATATGGTAAATGGAAAGCCTGGTTCAAAGTTCATGAATTCCTTTTATTTATTGGGCAAAGAAATGAAATACTTTAGCCTCAACTAGGCCATTATCTTAGGGTGCAATCCTATGCATGTTTAGACAGACAAATGCCCTACAGCTCCCAGCATTCCCCAATTGTTTTATTAAAAGATTTTAAAAGGACTGGGAATTTTTTAAAAATGTCTCTGCCTGGTGCCCAAAAGTCATTAAGGGCACAATCCGATAGGGATAGGGGGCTGCCTCCGAAGTCAAAGGTGACCGCCTATCCAATGCAGGGCTGGAGAAACATGAAGGGGATAATTCCCTAGGGATGTGCGAACTCACCCCCGTCCAGGTTCTCTGGACTCCTGCCCAGCCCCTACTCGCTAGGGATGGTGGAGAATTTCTCCACGAATCTCCGGGAGGCCGAATGCCAACGCATTCGGCCCACCGAAATTGGTGGTGAAATTCTCTGCCAGCCCCCCGCCACCCCCCCCGGGATGGGACTTACCTCATGCGAATGTCCCTCTCGGTGGCGGGTCCCAGCGGCGTTTCGGCGGCGTTTCGGCGGTGGCGGCGGTGGTGGCCGGTCTTCTGACCGGCTGCCGCCACCATTGCAAAATAAAAAAGGAAAGTAAAAAAAAAACAAAAACACACCCGTGATAGGCTATGTAATGATTTATGTAGCCTATCACAGCTAGATTTCCAAAGTCAGCCGTGATAGGTTATGTAAATCGTCAATAATCGCAAATAGCGTTCCCTTATTTTTGCTGTAATCTACGTAAATCTTTACGTAGACTAGACGTGCCAAATTAAGGAACTAAGGAACGCAAATGGCGGCGCCCCATGTACGCGCTTTTTTTTTCCTTTCAAGTCACCCGTGATAGTCTACGTGATGATTTACATAGCCTATCATGGCTGATTTTGGAAATCTAGCCGTGATAGGCTACGTAAATCGTTATGTAGCCTATCACGGGTGTGTGTTTTTTTTTACTTTCCTTTTTTTTTCGTGGCCGGGGAGACGGGGCGCTCCTCCCCGGCCTGAATTTCAGCAGCGAGGGATGGGGCGCCTCCCCCCCCTTGCCTGAACTTCGGGGGGAGAAGCGAAGCGCCTCCCCCCCACCGTGAAGCAAGCTGCAGGACCAGGTAAGTCCCTTTCGTCCATCCCTACTACTCGCTGGTCCCTGGACCGCATTCAAGCCCCTCCCACTCTCAGCAAGCAGCCTGCACTCACCCCAGCAGCTTTGTTGAGCTCCGTGGTCATCATTTCTAAAAAAAAATAACATGGCAATCACAAAAATGTGCATTTTTCGAATGTGCATATTCTTATGTGCAAAATGTGCATTTTTGCAAAGTCACACAGCAGTGTGTGTACAAAAATGTGCATTTTTCATAATATATGCATTTTCACACATATGCAAATATGCACATTCACAAAATGCACATTTTCATGTGTGTACAAATTTGTACATTTTTTGATCACCATTTTATTTCTCAGAAAATGGTGACCACGAAACTCAACAAGGCTCCCGGGGTGAGTGCAGGCCATTCGCCAAGCATGGGCAGGGAGTGAGCAGGGGCAGGGGCTCAGTGAGCAGAGCATGGGGGTGCAGGCAGGAGCCCGTCCGCTGGATTCCCAGACTGAATCCGGTGCCTGTGCCATCCCTATCATTCCCTCCTCACTTCTCCTGCCCTGCATTTGTGGCTAGACAGTCGATTTCAGGATGGTGGAGCAGGGGAGGAGGCTGCCAGATGACACATAGGGGCGGAGCTCAGGGCTGTTCCACGCTGCCTATGAAGCAGCACGGAAGGGTGGGGGGAGATCGGTTCTCCACAAATCAACTTCAGAACGTGGGCTCTGAGGTTGGTTCCCAGAAAACCAGATATCCTATGGCTGTCTAGCTGCTGACTAGTGGCCATAGGATTGCTCCCCCTGGGAGCAAGGCTGGCTGGGGAATGCCGGGAGTTGTAGGCCTTTTCTCTGTTTAAACATGCATAGGATTGTGCCCTAAGGCTCCAGATGGGTCTCTCTGGGGAGGGCATTCAAAAACTGAGGGGGGGGGCACTACATGATATCAGTAATCCTTACAACACTGCAGTAATGTAGGACAGTATTAGTTCACCTGTGTTATTTATTTATTTATTTATTTATTTATTTATAACACTTCTTTCCTGCCAACACTTTTTCATCCTTTGGCAGATGGGAACTGAGGTTAGGAGAATAGTGGTCTTATCAAGCCTGACTAACGACTTCGTGAGCCTGAACCATAGACTGACTGGCTCAATATATTCATAGATATTTATTTGTTTTGATTACATTTATATCCCACCTTTTCTATAAGGAGTTCAAGGTGGCATGCATGGTTTATCTCACAACAACCCTGCAAATTATGTTAGACTGAGTGTGTCTGACTGGTTTAAGGTCACCCAGTGGGTTTCATGGCTAAGCAGGGATTTGAACCTGTGCCTGTCTTATCCTAGTTCAACATTTTAACTGCTATCCCATGACATATCTCAGTGAAATAAATAGGTAGCCAATTTCTGTATATTCTAGCAGGAATATTCAAAGCAAACAAAAATAAATATACATATACATATATAAGAAGAGCCATGCTAAACCAGATCAAAGGCCTATCTAGTTCAGCATTCTGTTGGCATAGTGGCCAACTAGCTGCCCATGAGAAGCCCACAAGCAGGACATGAGGGCAACAGCATCCTCCCACCCATGTTCCCCAGCAACTGGTATACAGAGGCATGCTGTCTCCGATACTTGAGGTAATATACAGCCATCATGACTAGTAGCCATTGATAGTCATATCCTTCATGATATAGTTTCCAGGTTCATGAATAATGACGACACTCAATTTGGGAAAGACACTTACGTAGACAAACCCATGAAGAACTCTGGTGTTTGGGACATTATCTTTGCATCTGAGGTAAAATAAAACCCAAAACAAATAACTGTACTGCTAGTGCTATCAAAGAGCCTCAATAAATTGGAATGCTGTCTTGAAGTCACCATATATTTCAAAATCTCTACATGAGATTTGTTTTATGGGGAAATGTTCCATCCTTTTAAGTTGGTTGTCTTTGATCTTAACTTAGCACAAGATTAATTGAACAAATCTTTCTCACCAGTGGAAATTATTCTTCTAGCAGGATGCCCAGTCTTGCTTTATGAGAACTATTAATTGGGAAATACATCAGAACAAATAATATTTGCAAGACAACTCCTCAGCCATGGCTTTCTGAGATGGAGGATGTTGACCTCCATCTTAAGTCTCACTACTTCCATTGGGACCCAGTAACAAACAATATGTTCATTTTTTAAAATAATGTATACATTGCTTTTCCTGCTTCCCAAAGCTGCTCACATGAAACATGTTAAGAAACAACAACGTCACAAATCATAATAAATAAAGTTTATACACTTCACAATGGACAGGGGCAATATCTGTAAATCTGACAGACTGGGTGGGGAAACAGTGGCCCACAAGATATTGTTGTACTAGAACTCCCATCATCCTTGAGCATTGGCCATGCTGTCTTGGGCTGAGAGGAGTCACAGGGCCACAACATATGGAGGGCCACCTACTCCAGCTATAAATGAAGGAAATGTGGTATAGTGGTTAGAGTGTTGGACTTGGACTCAGGAGATCTGGGTGCTAGTCCTCCATTTGACCATGAAGCTCATTGGGTGACTTCGGACCAGTCACTAAAAGTTTTGGAAGGAGAGACTTTCCAATGGAGCTTCTCCTTAGAGTTTACCATAGGATTCTGAAATTGTGTGTTCTGCTTGAGACCCTTTGGTAGCCTCTTTCCAATATTCCAGGCTCACTTCTTGAGCATCTCCCTTGGACTTGCAGATTGCCTGTGTGCCCTTGCAGGTCAAAGTGCATTCCTACACATATGGAACCAAGCTTTGGGACTCGTTTGCTTTATCAGGTTTCTCTCAGTATACAGGGCAAATTGATCTCTCTGGGCTCTCTGGAACAAGAGGAAACTCTGTCCAGGGAACATGGGATAGGCATGAGAATGGAGAGAGAATCCTGTTAGAAAAGAGTCAGAAGGATTGATAGTAAAGGCAGTGGAGGCTGGTGGCTCCGATTTCAGTGGGGCTGTGAATCCATTATGGGTTTCAGTCAGAACCAGCCAGAACTCTAAAGGAGCTATCCAATCTGCTAAACCCTACATTCAAAATAAGTCAAGCACCTTGGATAGCTCCTTTAGAGTTCTGGCTGGTTCTAACTGAAACCCAGAATGGATTCACAGCCACACCAAAATTGAAGCCTCCAGCCTCCACTGAGTAAAGACAATTTGACCCTGTCTTATTATCAGAGCTGAGACACACCAGCATGAGGGATGCCCATGCAGAAAGAATGGACGCCAACTGCCCAAACGTATAGGGTTCTTAACAAAGGGAACAAAGATCTCGATGGCTCAAACTGAACCTAGTATGGGTCAGAACAAAGGAAAATAGTAGTTTCATTCTGGGAATGAAAAGGAACCTTAGGAAGGTTCTTTGTCCCTTGATTAATTGCCATCTAGCTAGCTAGCAGAGTATGACATTCAAACTAAAATGTCTCATCAAGGGTGCTCAGGTAGTGCTTGACCTTGCTGGGATGTGGGGAGTCTTATTTATTTATTTATTTATTCATTCATTCATTCATTTATTTATTTATTTATTTATATTAATTGCCCATCTGGCTGGTCACCTAGCCACTCTGTAGCTTCAGGATTGGACCAAAATTTCCAACCAATGATATTGGCCAACTCAAAGGTACCCTCCTAGGTTAATCAGCTAGGTGGTGGCATGGCAATCAGGCTGGTATTTGCATGTTTCCATAGTTACAGAGAACAACCCTGGCAGTTTTTCAGGCTGGGCCTCCTGGAACAAAAAATGGATTCTTGAGCCATGGTGTCAGGGGTAATACCAACTAAATACATTGCACACCTTGCATGTGTCAGAAAGACAGCTTGTCTGAAGCTCTTCAACACAGAGGCCCCTTTTCTTTGTGACAGGTTTGATTTCACCAAAAGTGTTTCCTTCACAGCAAGGCTTGGGTGTGGATAAGAAGCCAGGTCTCCTCACACCAACATTTTAACCCCTATACCACAATGAATCTTTAATTTGTGCGGTTCTCATCCTTAAAAAACAAGGTGGGGTATATCTTGTAACTGGGGCTATGTCCAGATTCCTGACTTACAAGTCATGTTATCTGCGTGGCAAAGGGAAGGCAGTGTCTAAAGTGCCTAAAGAGCTCCTCCGTTACATGGAATTCATTGCTGGCCGAGGTATAAATGAACTGGATTTGTAAGTTGTTGAGTGGCTTGGTGTGGATAGATGAATGGCTCAGCCCTCAATCTGTATTGCACTGAGCTGTGTGTTTATTTTCAAACTGAAAAGCCATGAACCTTTGTGGCAGCCCCCTCCCCACTTCCTTCCCTAGGCATCTGCTTTAAGCATAGGAAACGGGGGTGGGGGGGAGGAGTATTAGATAAACCATTTCCTCGAGAAGTCTAAATCCTTTCTCCCTACCCAAGCTCAGCCTTTGCTACAATGAAGACATTTCTGAAAGGTTTAGCTGTAGAATGTTACATGGTGGAATGCCAGATATAGCTGTAGAAATATAACTGAACACACAAGGGGGAGAAGAAAAAGATACCCTTTTTCATAGTGCTTTAACTCTTATTGACAACTTTATATGACAAGATGACAGTCTGTTTATATATCCCACCCCCTCAGCCATTTTCCTCCTAACGCCTCCTTTTAAATAAAAACAGGACTAAGAAAACATATAAAAATGTGATGGAAAAGGACCTTTATTCTCCAGTTTGATTTTAGAACTTGTTAAAAGAACAAGATTACAGCACTAACCCATAGCTGACTCCAAACACTAGCAGAGGATATAAAAGAGCAAAATAATACACACTGTGGCCATTTGTGTGATAACTTCTAGGTAATCTGGACACTGTTGCAGTGACACCCAGGCTGGATCTATACTTACCGTCTTTTTTCGCTGCCAATGAGGTTTCTCTGCCCACCTTTCACACTACGCAGTAGCCGCCTTGAATTGGAACTAGAATTTCCCACTTCTGTGCTCCCACTTTCAATACCCTAATATCCTGGTATTTCCCCTTAATGTGCTCTGATTTTCTGCCTTCGCTACCATATCCAGTCGTAGTCCCCTCCCCCGCCTGTCCATATGCGGCGGTGTTTGTATTTCCCTCCTGTCCAATCACAGCTCTCGACGGCCCCATGTCTTCTTCTGGCTACTGATCTCATAGCTTCCTCAGCAGCCCCCATTTCCTCAGCAACAAGCAAAGGGCTGGATGTGCCCGTGCTTGTCTGATCTCGGAAGCTAAGTGGGGTTGGTCCCAGTCAGTGTTTGGATGGGAGACCGCCTGGGAACCAGGCTTCCTGCACTGAGCAGGGAGTTGTTGTATCCCTTCAAATGAGACTAAGTTTTACCACCTCCTATCCCTCACTCCGGATGATGTTGTTTTTAATTAAGTCGTTATCCTCGCAGAATTGGGGCTTCTCCGTGATGTCTTTTTTTCTAATTGAGGCATGATCTTCGAAGCTTCGAAGAGAGGAGGTGGTAAAACTTAGTCTCATTTGAAGGGATACAACAACCCCCTGCTCAATGCAGGAAGCCTGATTCCCAGGCGGTTGCCCATCCAACTACTGACCGGGGCCAACCCCACTTAGCATCCGAGATCAGACAAGCGCGCACATGAAAACAGCAGGAAAACAGCACAGCGCTCAAGTGTGAACAGAGCTTGCGCATTCGATGAAGCACTGCAATGGGGAAAATGGGTTAGTGTGAATCACATTTTAATGTGAGAGCGTTTAACCCGATGGGACACCGAATTCATTGTGATGGTGGGTGCAATGTAGATCGGCCCTGTGTTTAGGACCAGTTCACACAACCAAACTGGCATGGCAAGTGTGTGGGTTGCAGGTTAAACAGTGCCTGTGTAAGCTCTGCCTCTGCAGATTCTACAGGGCTTAAATGAAATAACTCACAAGGGTTTGAATTCAACAAACTTCCTTTAGTTAGAAGCAGTTATAAAATAATAATAATAATAATAATAATAATACAGGAATGGGCCCCAAGGAGCTAAATACATACAAATACTCTGTTCACAGAAGAACAATACAAGTAACAATCCCACTTAGTCCAAAGAGAAATATGTAAGGCCTCCTTGCCAAAACTTTGTACTTAGCCACTCCAACATTCTTAGCAAAGTCCTGGACACTTTAGTTCTTCCTCCGTGGATAGCTTTGATCCCAAAGCAACAATAGCAAATGATAAACTTTATAAACTGAAGCATGAAGGTCATAAGCCTGCAACAACAATGCAAATACATCAAATACCAAAGATACAAAAATTGATTTCCCATCCCCTTGCACATCAACCATTCACATATATCAGTTCAATTTACCGTATACAAGGTAATAAGAGTCCATAATGATTATTCAGCTCCCCTGCACAACAAGCTGATTGTTTATCTCCTTGCTATCTCCTGAATGATGACTCTCCCCCTACAGGGCTAAACCATCCAGTTCATGGGGGTTTCACTTGCATTTCCCCATGGATCATTTTGTTTGCTCTATATGTTGGTATGAATTCAAAGGAAACAAGGCCAACTCAGCCGAGTTAAAGGAGGTGTTAGTTACTTAGGCTTGCTACATTCACAGTGCAAAGCAATTCCTACGCATGTCTACTCAGAAGTATGCCCCACTGAGCTCAATGGGACTTACTCCAATGACTTTGAATAATCAATTCAACCAATTAATTGATGGGAAAAGCAATCATATGGATCCTAGGCAAAGTCTGGCAGGCCATAGGATAGTTCATATCCTGGGGTCCAAGCTCCCTGCCCACTCCCCTTCACAGCCAGCGTGGAGAGAACCTCACCAGCTGCCTCTCTAAGCTCAAAGCAACCTCAGAGAAGGGGGAAAGGGGGCGGTTCTGTGGGCAGGAGGGGAGGGGCCCAGGGAGCAGGGATATGAGCTATCCCTAGCCTTTCTCAACCTCTTTCCCTCCTCCTCCACAGAGCCCTAGCTAGACAGGCACAAAATGCCAATCTAGCAAAGATGCAGAGGATGCCCATCAGCCTCCGAATTCAGAGGCTGACAGGTATCTGGATAGGAGTGCACACAAAAGTGGTGTTCCCAATCAATTAGGGTAGAATGCATATAAAATGTGTTGGTTAATGTATATATTTTTTTAAAAGTTAAAAAAATGCATTTTTATGCATTTAAAAATTTATATCACAGATGGATGTGGAAGCAGGTTGCAACTTGTTATGAATGAACAAGGGCAAAAATGACAAGCATGAGAAATACAATCATCTGTCCATCCCTCGCTGTGACATATGCATACATGGTTGAAAAACAAAGCATGCTTTTTCCTTTAGAACTATAGGGTTCTTTCCTCATATGAGAAGGTATGCTGTCATTATGTATAGCAGCGCCTACAGTTTACAAGGCAACGTGCCTAGCAAAAATACAAAAGCTACAGCTCTCTTCATGTGTTATACCAGGTGAAGAGGCTCTATGGCCTAGGGTGGTGATCTGTCCTCCTTCACAGAGGACATTCCTCCATTTGAAGGGCCTCCAAAGGACTGTCCTCTGTTTTGAAGGTGTCCTCTGTTTGAAGGGCTGTCCAGTCCTGGACACTGAGCAAGGCACGCAGGTCACCTGGTCACAGTTTTCCCCAGTATGGTGAGATGGGCTGTAAAAAGGTAAAGGTGTCCCCAACCAGTCGTGTCCGACTCTAGGGTGTAGTGCTCATCTCCATTTCTAAGCCGAAGAGCCAGCGCTGTCCGAAGACACTTCCGTGGTCATGTGGCCGGCATGACTGAACACCGAGGTGCACGGAACGCTGCTACCTTTCCCGCCGAAGCGGTACCTATTTATCTACTTGCAATTTCTTGCTTTCGAACTGCTAGGTTGGCAGGAGCTGGGACTGAAGACGGGAGCTCACCCCGTCACGTGGCACTCGGGGCTCGAACTGCTGTCCTGCTGACTTTCCGGTCTGCAGTTCAGCGTCTTAACCACTAAGCCACTGTACTTCTATCTAAATTAGAATAATGATTTCTAAATGTGCATCTATGCTTATAAATCAGCATGTGCAAATTTTATGTAAATTGTTCCTCCTTTTGGGGGGTGATTCATAGGCGGCTACCCTACTCCATACATTAAAAGAGTAGCAGGACCGTGTGGCTAGCCAGTGGAGGCTAGTGACTTCACTGTCAGTGGGGCGGCAAGTCCGCTTGGGGTTTCAGTCAGAACCAGTCGGAACTCTAAAGGAGCTTCGCTCCTTTAGATTTCCAATTGGTTCTGACTGAAACCCCAAGCGGATTTGCTGCCCCACTGACAGCAGAGCCACCAGCCTCCACTGCTGCTAGCCCAACCCCCAACATAGTAGCCATTTGCCTGGCTCCGCTTCTAACCGCCACACGTTTAGAAAAGGTCTGAAGGGAGAGGTGACTGCACTCCTGCATGAATGCTGCTGTCCCCCTCAGACTTCTCTCAGATTGTGGAGGTTGGAGCCTGGAGCCAGGCCGGTGGGCAAAACGTCCGGGGTGGAGCCTGCAGTGCGGCTCTGTGAGTCTTTAGCCACCTGGAACCAATCTTCTTCACGTGGAGTACTGCATGAAGGAGGCCAATAGCAAGATGTGTGAAATGAATACAGATAGTACATAAATCAGCAATAGCACCGTTTGTACCTAGCACAATGCAACCGTATGGTCCAAGCATAACTTTGTTAGCTGAAATCATGCCATTTCCTTAGCTCACCAGTGATGTTTTACAGAGAATTATTGAGGATCAAGAGCTTCTTAACTGAGCACAAACACTTCTGAAACAGCGCGTCCATTCTGACAATAATTCCCTTGTGGAATGAGCTCTCCACGCTATCCCCAAGCTCATGAAAAATCAAAGTTCTTCTGTGCGAATAACAAATTGCAAGAGAGCTCCACTGAAATCTTGTTCAGGTTCGTGTGGCTCTGTTCTACATTGCTCGTATTAGTGCGCTCTCTCTCTCTCTCTCTGTGCCTCTCTGCATTTTAGCACATAGCTAGGGATGGACGAAAGGGACTTACCTTGTCCCTCAGCTTGCTTCGCAGTGGGGGGGAGGCGCTTCGGTTCTCCCCCCGAAGTTCAGGCCGGGGGGGGAGGCGCCCCATCCCTCGCCGCTGAAATTCAGGCCAGGTAGGAGCGCCCCGTCTACCCGGCCGCGAAAAAAAAAGTAAAAAACCCACAAAAAACACACACACCCGTGATAGGCTACGTGACGATTTACGTAGCCTATCATGGCTGACTTTGGAAATCTAGCCGTGATAGGCTACGTAAATCGTCACGTAGCCTATCACGGGTGTGTGTGTGTTTTTTACTGTACTTTTGTTTTTTTGCAATGGCAGCGGCGGCAGCCGGTTGGGAGACCGGCCGCCGCCCCCACCCCCGCCGAACCGCCGCCGAACCGCCGCCGGGACCCGCCGCCGAGAGGGACATTCGCCGAAGGTAAGTCCCATCCTGGGGAGGGGGGCGGGGGGCCGGCGGAGAATTTCCCCACCAATTTCGGGGGGCCGAATGCGTCGGCACTCGGCCTCCCGAAGATTCGTGGAGAAATTCTCCGCCATCCCTGCATAGCTCATATGAGAAACAACCAGTCCTGCAGGTATATAATTTCAGTGGCCTTATTCTCATTTTGTATCTGATTATTCAAACATTTTTAAAGGGAATGGGCATATTACTTTTAAATAGATGGTTGTGATCCCCATCTTTCTGTACTCTAATTTCTGCCAAGGTGGGGAAAATTCTGCAACCTGTGTATCTGATGCATATGTTTGCTTATCTGCACAATTGATCCTGCTTGTGCTGGTCATCAGGATGGACAGAGGAGCTTTGTGGCATACTGGGGTTCCTCCCCTTGTGCTCCAGACACCCTTTTGATCTCCCTACTCTGGCTATGGATCTTCCTAAATTCCCTTGCTATTACAGGAGCCCTAATATCCTCCTTTGCATCTGGATATCCTTATTTCATCCCACTGCTAGGCATGAGTTATATTTTTAGATTCTGGAAACAGACACCTGTGGCCATGAAGCACAACGATGCAAGTCACTGGATGTGAAAGAAAGCAGTAGCAGAAAAATCAATGAATGCTGTCCTGAAGCAGACTGTATGATGTACGTGAGTACAGAGGAGTTTTCCAAGGACAGGTTTGACTTGGCTGTACTCCTGTGTATGACGAGGACTTACAAAATCCCAGACCTCCTTCTGGGGCTTCAAAGGCTCAAAGGTAGGTGGGCCATAGAGAAGAAACCAATGGCTGGATAGGGATGGCGGAGAATTCCGCCACGGATTCTAGTGAGATCAGATTCTTTAGAATCCAGCCCCCCAGAATCCATGGCGGAATGGCTTCCTGCCCCCCCGCCCCCCCGCGGAATCCCCCTGGGATGGCACTTACCTGGGGAGGATGCGGCGGATGCGGCAGCGGCGGCGGTTCAGGCGGCGGCGGCTCTGGCGGCTGGTCTCCTGGCCGGCCGTGGCAGGGCTGCTGCCGCCACCATTACCATCCTTGCAGCCGTGATAGGCTACGTAAGAATTTACATAGCCTATCACGGCTAACCTCAAAAAAACACAAAAAAACGCAGCATACACAAATGGCGGCGGTTACAGCAGCTGCCATTTGCGTTCCCTATTTTTTGCTATTTACGTAACATAAAACGACAAAAAAAGGGGAATGCAAATAGCGTAGTGGACGCTATTTGCGTTCCTTTACTTTTCACCATTCTAGCCTATGTAAATATTTACGTAAGATAAATCGGCGATAAATCGGCCACCATTTGCATCCACACCAGGCCGTCCGTGGCCGGAAATCCAGCTGCGGACGGCCCTGGCCGGCTGCTCTGTGGCCTGGCCGTGGAGTGGAGCCAGCCATCGAGGATTCCGGAGGGGAGGAGTGGATCACCTCCCCCCTTGTCGAGGATTCCGGGGGGAGGGACGGAGCACCTCCCCCCCACCACAAAAGATTCCGTGAAAAGGTAAGTGACTTTCGTACATCCCTATTGCTGGAAAACTGATTACGTCTGCCTGGGTAATGCATGGATATTGCAGGGAGTGCCAGCGCCAGGTTTTGGAGGGCCCTTGGTAGGGATGGCAGAGAAATCTGCCATGGACTCTAATGAGGCCGGATTCTAAAGAATCTGGCCCCCTGGAATCTGTGGCAGAATGGACTACCCCCTGCCACCCTGTAGAATCCCCCCTGGATGGACCCTACCTAGTCATTGGCAGGTCCGGTCCGTCCAGCTGCCCTCCGCCATCCGCTGCCACTTCTCTTCAGATGCAAATGGTATCCAGCATAGCAGATGCCATTTGCATCCCTGCCTTTTGCTGTGATAGGCTATGTATAGATTTATGTAGCCCATCACGGCAAAAGGCAGGGGACGTAAATGGTGTCCGCTACGCTGGACACCATTTGCATCCGAAGACCGGCCGTGGCCAGAAATCAGGCAGTGGATATGCAGAGCAGAGCCGGCCGGGGAGGATTCCAGGGGGAGGGACGGATCACCTCCCCCCCACCGCGGATGCCCCCACCCAGAACGAGGTAAGGGATTCATACATCCCTAGCCCTTGGGGTAGATATGCTCAGTGGACCCTTCTCCTTCAGTGAGTCTAGTTTCTCAGCAGCATTGGTACCAGTGGTTGTGATCCTCTTTCTTGTCGTTTGCTATGCCCTGCTTGCTTGGAAGGCAGACAGCCAATGAGCAAACAGGCAGTAGCATACTGCTCCTTCTTCACACCACCACTGTTGTCTGGCTCGGAGTGAGAGGTGGGTAAACAAGCCAGTTGCAATAAACAGGTCCAAGAGACTTTTTTTCAGGGGGGGCCCTGCTTGGTTTGGGCCCTTGGCAGGTGCCCAGCCATGCCAACCCAGGGTGCTGGCCATGACTGCAGGGGCACATTAATAATGAATTCAGTTTTGCAGTATTGCTCACCAAAACCATCCATGATCAGGAAGCAGCAAAGAAGGATAGGACTGAGCACTTTCAGTAGGATTAAAAGAGGGAATGCCAGCAAGTGCAGTTCATCATACAGGAGTGAGAAAAGCTGAACTTGCAGAAATTCCTCCTCCTATACAAAAGTGCAAGATTTCCAGTTCCCAGGGAAATCTATGCATGTAGAAATCTACATGCATGGACTTTCCCCTTTTAGCAGATGTTCATGCATAAGATATGGGCGTTGGGGCTAGGGATGTCAGAGAATTCCGCCACGGATCTCGTGGAGGCCGAATGCCAGCGCATTCGGCCCCCCGAAATCAGTGGCGGAACGGTCTGCCCCCCCGCCCCCCCCGGGATGAGACTTAGCTGGGGCGGATCTTCCTGGCGGCGGCGGCTGCGGCGGCGGTTCGGTGGCGGCGGCTGTGGCGGCCGGTCTACGGACCGGCTGCCGCCACTGCCATTTCCAGTAAAAAAAACACAAAAAACAAAAAAACGTGATAGGCTATGTAAAGATTTACGTAGCCTATCACGGCTAGATTTTAAAAAAACACTGTGATAGGCTACGTAAATCTTTACGTAGCCTATTACGGCTGACTTAAAAAAAAAACAAAACGCGCGTACGCAAATGGCGGTAGCCATGGCATTCCTTATTTTGGCACATCTTAGTCTATGTAAACATTTACGTAGACTAAGATGGCGAAAATAAGGGGAACGCAAATAGCGTAGACGCTACGCTATTTGCGTTCCCCTTATTTTCGCCGTCTTAGTCTACGTAAATGTTTACGTAGACTAAGACGTGCCAAAATAAAGAACGCAAATGGCGGCGGCCATGGCCGCCGCCATTTGTGCACGCGCGTTTTTTTTAAAATTTAAATCAGCCGTGATAGGCTACGTAAACATTTACGTAGCCTATCACGGCTGACTGCAGGGACACAAACGGCGGCGGCTATGGCCACCACCATTTGCGTCCCTGCTAGCCAGCGGCCGGATGTCCGGCTGCTGGCGGAGCTGGCTGGCGGCTCTGCAGAATCCCTGCAGAGCACAGCCGGCTGGCCAGGATTCCAGGGGGGAGGAACGGAGCGCCTCCCCCCCCGGCCAGGATTCCGGCGGGAGGGACGGAATGCCTCCCCCCCAGCATCAGCATAATCCGCGGAAAGGTAAGTCACTTTCGTACATCCCTAGTTGGGGCTGGGGCAAGCCATGTGACCTGAGGGGCAAGCAAAGGGCTGGATGTGAGTGATCTTGTCTGATCTCGGAAGCTAAGCAGGGTCAGCACTGATTAGTACTTGGATGGGAGACCACCTTGGGAATCAGGCTTCCTGCATTGAACAGGGGGTTGGACTTGATGGTCTTGTAGGCCCCTTCCAACCCTATAGTTCTATGTCTATATACTCAACAAGCACTTCAAATTGTGCTCAGAACTAGACTGGGATCTAATGAAGGGCTGGGGGCAGTGGTGTGGACAACTGCCCTTTGATCACACACCCTCAACATGTGTAATGAGGAAAGACAGTTTGGTTTGCTTTTACATCTGGACTGCCTTGAGTAGCACACAAATCTAATTTCTTTCCCATTTATCCAAACTGGATAATCTAATACATTGCCTGAAGGCCAAATTAGTGCTGCCTTGTGAATGTTTTAATACCCCCTTCTCCCCATTCCTTCGAGTGATGGTAACTAATTAAGGCTCTTTGACCAGATGAAAAAAAGGCAGCGCTGATAGTTCCACTCAAATTGACAAACAGTTTAGCAAGAGGGGCTTTAGGTTCTCGTTTTGGTAGGGTTTGTTCAACAGATAATGCAGAGTTGTCTGAATATATAGGAACTTCAATGCAGTATTCTAAAATTCATGAACTGTAGCAAGGCATTGTTGGGTTTCTTTCCCCTTTAACTTGGGCTGCTGCAACACTGAAATGTAGTAGCAAGTCCAAATTTATTATTATTAAATTTATTATTTATTATTAAATTTATTAATCGCCCATCTGGCTGGTCACCCAGCCACTCTGGGTGATGTACAGCATATAATAAAACAGTTTAAAACAATAAAATTCTACAATAAAAACATTTTCTAAAATACCCTAACCCACCCCAAATGCCTGCCTGAACAACCACGCTTTTAATGCATGGTGGAAGCTTATTAAAGAAGGGGCATGGTGGAGTTCCCTAGGGAGAGAGTTCCACAGAGTGGGGGCCACCACAGAAAAGGCCCTCTCCCACGTCCCCACCAGTCTAGCTGTCCTGGCTGATGGGACAGAGAGAAGGCCATCCGAGGCTGATCTTGTTAAGCGGCCTGTCTGGTGCTGCTGGAGGCGCTCCTTAAGATAGGCTGGGCCAGAACCATATAGGGTTTTAAAGGTCACAACCAACACCTTGAATTTGGCCCGGAAAACAACTGGTAACCAGTGCAACTCCTTCAGCACTAGAGTGATGTGATCTTGCTGGTGACTGCCTTTAATCAGGCGAGCTGCCGCATTCTGTACCAGCTGCAGCTTCCAAAACATCTTCAAGGGTAACCCCACGTAGAGCGCATTACAGTAGTCTAAACGAGAGGAGACCAGGGCATGTACTATCGATGGGAGTAAATGGTCGGGAAGGAAGGGGTGCAGCTGCCGTATCAGATGGAGTTGCTACAGCGCTGTCTGGCTCACAGCTGACACCTGAGCCTCCATAGACAGCTGGGAGTCCAAAATGACCCCCAGGCTGCGGACCTGGTCTTTCAAGGGTAGCCGTACCCCATTCAACACCAGGTCAACATCCCCTAGCCTCCTCTTGTCTCCCACCAAAAGTACCTCGGTCTTGTCAGGGTTGTAAGCTAGGACCCCGTCTTTGTAGATAAGCCCTTCATCTATGGGACAGTAGTAAGGGTTAGGATGGCTAGGTGTTCTGTTACAAAGGACAGTCCTCTCTTTGAACGTCTGTCAGAGGACAGTCCTCTGTTTGAAGGCATCTATTTAAAGGATTGCCTAGTCCAAATCAGGTTTAGAGATTAAGAACCATAAGGAACTGTTAAAAAGGGGCCTTGAAGTTGTCTGTCAACAGTTAGCATCTCGTCAGCAAGCTGAACAGGCACCTGGTCACAGTCATCTCCACTATGATGAGATGCATCAGATTTCTATCTGAATTATAGTAATTGTTTCTAAATTTGCATTGAATGTTGCCATGAAATACCCAGATGGTGGGCCTTCTCTGTAGCGGCACCCACCATCTGGAAAATTCTCCCTTGTGTAGTTCAGGAAGCTGAAAACATGACATATTCAAATGCCTGCTGAAAACACACCTGTTCACCCAGGCTTTCCCTGGGCTGTAAGTAAATTAATTATGCTGCTCTATTTTACTGCTCCTTGATTTTCTTTTTTTACTGTTGTTGGTAGTGTTTTTAATGCTGTGTTTTAATGCTGTGTTTTAAAGTTGTGTTTTTAATATTGTATTTAATATTATGAACCTGCCTGCACTCAATATCCCAACAAATTTGGAACACTCAACAGTGGCCACAAGACTGGAAAAGGTCAGTTTACATTCCAATTCCAAAGAAGGGCAATGCCGAAGAGTGTTCAAACTACTGCACAATTGCGCTCATTTCACATACCAGCAAGGTGATGCTCAAAATCCTACAAGCTAGGCTTCAGCAGTATGTGAAGTGAGAACTACCAGAAGTACAAGCTGGGTTCCAAAGAGGCAGAGGAACTAGAGATCAAATCTCCAACATTCGCTGGATCATGGAGAAAGCAAGAGAATTCCAGAAAAATGTCTATTTCTGCTTTATTGACTATGAATAAATAAAGCCTTTGATTGTGTGGATCACAACTGTGGCAAATTCTGAAAGAGATGGGGGTACCAGACCACCTTACCTGTCTCCTGAGAAACCTGTACGAGGGTCAAGAAGCAACAGTAAGAACCAGAGATGGAACAACCAATTGGTTCAAAATTGGGAAAGGAGTATGACAAGGCTGCATATTGTCGCCCTGCTTATTTAACTTAAATGCAGAGTACATCATGAGAAACTCCAGGATGGATGAATCACAGGTCAGAATTCAGACTTCTGGGAGAATTATCAACAACCTCAGATACGCAGACGATACTACCCTAATGGCAGAAAGCGAAGAGGATTTAAAGAGCCTCTTGTTGAGGGTGAAAGTGGAAAGTACAAAAGCTGGTTTGAAACGCAACATTAAAAAAAACTAAGATCATGGCATCTGGCCCCATCACTTCCTGGCATATAGAAGGGGAAGAAATGGAAGCAGTGCCAGTGACAGATTTTATTTTCTTGGGCTCCAAGATCACCGCAGACGGTGACTGTAGCCATGAAATTAAAAGACGCTTGCTCCTTGGGAGGAAAGCTATGGCACACCTAGACAGCATAGTAAGAAGCAGAGACATCACATTGCCGACAAAGGTCCGCATAATCAAAGCTATGGTTTTCCCAGTAGTAATGTATGGCTGTGAGAGCTGGACTATAAGGAAGGCTGAGCGCCGAAGAATTGATGCCTTCGAACTGTAGTGCTGAAGAAGACTCTTACGAGTCCCCTGGACTGCAAGGAGGTCAAATCAGTCCATCCTAAAGGAAATCAACCCTGACTGCTCTTTGGAAGGACAGATCCTGAAGCTGAAGCTCAAATATTTTGGCCACCAAATGCGAAGAGAAAAGTCACTGGAAAAGACCCTGATGCTGGGAAAGATTGAAGGCAAAAGGAGAAGGGGACGGCAGAGGATGAGATTGCTAGATAGCATCACTGATGCAATGAATATGAACTAGGGATGGCGGAGAATTTCTCCCCGAAACTTCGGGGGGCCGAGCGCCAACGTGTTCGGCCCCCCGAACAAGTTTCGGGGAAAAATCCTCCGCCCCCCGCCCCCCCCCAGGACGGGACTTACCTTCGCCGAATGTCCCTCCCGGCGGCGGGTCCCGGCGGCGGTTCGGCGGGTCTTCGTCAGGGGCGGGGGCGGCAGCCGATCTTTCGACCGTCTGCCGCCGCCGCCATTCCAATAAAACTAAAAAAACCCCCCCGTCCCCGTGATAGGCTACGTGATGATTAACGTAGCCTATCACGGCTGACTTTGCAGATCTAGCCGTGATAGGCTACGTTAATCGTCACGTAGCCTATCATGGGGGCGTTTATTTTTTTTTAACTTTCGAGTTCGCGGCCGGGCGAGGCGGGAAGCCTCCCCCCCGGCCTGAATTTTGGCCGGGGCGAGGCGGGAAGCCTCCCCCCCGGCCTGAACTTCGTGGGGGAACAGCGAAGCGCCTCCCTCCCACCGTGAACAAGCTTCGACGAAAGGTAAGTGACTTTCGTCCACCCCTAATATGAACTTGAGCACACTCCGGGAGAGAGTGGAGGATAGGAAGGCCTGGTGTGCTATGGTCCATGGGGTCACGAAGAGTTGGACACGACTTAACAACTGAACAAGAACAACAACTGCTTTTCCCACCATTTTGTTGACTATGAGTGCTATTTAGGGGTGCACGAAAGCCACTTACCTGGTCTCGCAGCTTTTCGTGGTGGGGGGAGGCGCTTCGCTGCTCTCCCCCCGAAGTTCAGGCCGGGGGGGAGGCTTCCCGCCTCGCCCGGCCGAAATTCAGGCCGGGGAGGAGGCGCCTCGCCTCGCCCAGCCGCTAAATAAAAAGTAAAAAAAAAAACCGCCCCCGTGATAAGGCTACGTGACGATTAACGTAGCCTATCACGGCTAGATTTGCAAAGTCAGCCGTGATAGGCTACGTTAATCGTCACGTAGCCTATCACGGGGGCGTTGGTTTTTTTTTAGTTTTATTGGAATGGCGGCGGTGGCAGCCGGTCGAAAGATCGGCTGCCTCCCCCGCCCCTGACGAAGACCCGACGAACCGCCGCTGGGACCCGCTGCCGGGAGGGACATTCGGGAAAGGTAAGTCCCGTCCTGGGGGGGGTGCGGGGGCAGGGGGGTGCGGAGAATTTCTCCCCGAAACTTGTTCGGGGGGCCGAACACGTTGGCGCTCGGCCCCCCAAAGTTTCGGGGAGAAATTCTCTGCCAACCCTAGTGCTATTCCATTTTTTCTAAGGGATTCTTGACCACAGTAGTAGATATAATGGTCACCTGAATTAAATTCGCCCATGCTTGTCCATTTTAATTCGCTGATTCCCAAGATGTTGATGTTCAATCTTGCCATCTCATGTTTGACCACCTCCAGCTTACCTTGATTCATTGATCTTACATTCCAAGTTCCTGAACAATATTGTTCTTTACAGCATCAGTCTTTCTTTTCACCACCAGACACATCCACAGCTGAGTGTCCTTTCAGCTTTGGCCCAGCCGCTTCACTCTTTCTGGCGCTACTTGGAAATACCCTCTGCTCTTCCCCAGTAGTATATTGGACATCTTCCGACCTGAGGGGCTCATCTTCCGGCATCATCTCTTTTAGCCTTGTGATACGTTCCATGGGGTTTTCTTGGCAAGAATACTGGAGTGGGTTGCCATTTCCTTCTCCAGTGAACCACATTTTTTCAGAACTCTGTGCCATGACCTGTCCGTCTTGGGTGTCCCTGCATGGCATAGCTTATGGCTTCACTGAGTTGTGCAAGCCCCTTCTCCACAACAAGGCAGTGATCCATGAAGGGGAGATGTTATTATATTCAGTAGTATATGTACAGTGCCTTGCATAAGTATTCACCCCCCTTTGACTTTTCTACGTTTTGTTGTGTTACATCCTGGAATTAAGATGGATTTAACTGTCATTTTTACCATTTGATTTATACATGTTTAACACTTTGAAGGTGGAAAATATTTTTATTTTGGCACAAAAGTTAATTAAACAAACACAAACTGACATTTGTGGGTTGTATATGTATCCCCCCCCCCCGAGTCAATACTTGGTAGAAGCACCTTTGGCAGCAATTACAGCTGTGAGTGTTTTTTTGGTAAGCCTCTACCAGCTTTGCATATCTGGATGCTGCAATTTTTGCCCATTTTTCTTGGCAAAATTACTCAAGCTCTGTCAGGTTGGAATTGGATGGGGACTGTTGGTGAACAGCATTTTTTAAGTCTTGCCACAGATGATGATGATGATGATGATGATTGCATTTATATCCCGCCTTTTTCCTCTTGCAAGGCACCCAAGGCGGCTTACATTATCCTCCTCCTCTCCATTTTATCCTCACAACAACAACCCTGTGAGGTAGGTTGGGCTGAGATCCTCAGTCGGATTGGGGTCTGGGCTTTGACTGGGCCATTCTAAAGACATTCAGGTTCTTGTTTTAAACCACTCCAGTGTAACTTTGGCTGTGTGTTTAGAATCATTGTCCTGCTGGAAGGTGAACCTCCGCTCCAGTCCCAGGTCCCTTGCAGACTGAAACAGGTTTTCCTCTAGAATTGCCTTGTATTTGGCTCCATCCATCTTGCCCTCAATCATGACCAGTTTCCCAGTCCCTGCTGGTGAAAAGAATTCCCACAACATGATGCTGCCCCACCATGCTTCACTGTGGGGATGGTGTTCACAGGGCGATGAGCACTGTTGGCTTTGTGACACACATAGCATTTTGTGCTAAGGCCAAAAAGTTCAATTTTGATCTTATCACACCAGAGAACCTTTTTCCCACATGTTTGCTGTGTCTCCCACATGCCTTTTGGCAAAATCCAAACAGGATTTTCTTTTTCTCTCTCGCAGCAATGGTTTTCTTCTCACCACTCTTCCATAAAGCCCAGCCTTGCAAAGTGTGCGGGTGATAGTTCCCCATGGACAGTTTTTCCCATCTCAGCTGTGGAACTCTTCAGCTCCTTCAGAGTTACCATTGGCCTCTTGGTTGCTTCTCTGATTAATGCCCTCCTTACCCGGTCACTGAGTTTTGGTGGATGGCTTTCTCTAGGCAGAGTCGTGGTTGTGCCACATTGTTTCCATTTTGTAATAACTGATTTATCAGCGCTCTGGGAGATGTTAATAGTTTGGGATTTTTTAAGAACCCAACCCTGATTGGTGCTTCTCCAGAACTATATCCCAGATTTGTTTGGATAGCTCCTTGGACTTCATGATGCTGTTTGTTTAGATATGCTCTCCAACAAACTCTGGGGCCTTCCAGAAACAGGTGTATTTAATCTGAGATCATGTGACATTTGAATTGCACACAAGTGGACTTCATTCAACTAATTATGTGACTTCTGAAGGCAGTTGGTTGCACCAGACCTTATATAGGGGTGTCACAGCAAAGAGGGTGAATACTTATGTAATACATACATTTCAGGTTTTTATTTGTAAATCATTTTGTAAAATATGTAGATTTCCCCCCCCCCCTTCGATATTATGGACTATTTTGTGTAGATCAGTGACAGGAAATCCTAATTAAATCCATTTTAATTCCAGGTTGTAACACAACAAAATGTGGAAAAGTCAAAGGGGGGTGAATACTTATGCAAGGAACTTTAAATGCCACAAATACAAACTTCATGTATTTATTTATTAAATTTCTTAATCACCCATCTTGCTGGTCACCCAGCCACTCTCGGTGATGTACAACAGTACAATTTAAAACAGTAAAATTATACATTAAAACCTTATTTAAAAATGCTCCAACCCACCCCAAATGCCTGCCAAATAACCAGATTTTCAGTGCATGGCAGAAGCTCATTAAAGAGGGGGCATGGTGGAGTTCCTTAGGGAGAGAGTTCCACAGAGTGGGGGGCCACCACAGAGAAGGCCCTCTCCCTTGTCCTCACCAGCCTAGCTATCCTGGCTGATGGGACAGAGAGAAGGCCATCCGAGGCTGATCTTGTTAAGCGGCCTGTCTGGTGTTGCTGGAGGTGCTCCTCGAGAAAGAACTAATGGAACCACATAGGATTTTAAAGGTCAAAACCAACACCTTGAATTTGGCCCAGAAAACAACTGGTAACCAGTGCAACTCCTTCAGCACCGGAGTGATGTGATCATGCTGGCAGCTGCCTTTAATCAGGCGAGCTGCTGTGTTCTGCACCAGCTGCAGCTTCCGAACCGTCTTCAAGGGTAACCCCATGTACAGCACATTACAGTAGTCTAGATGAGAGGAGACCAGGGTATGTACTATCGATGGGAGCAGATGGTCAGGAAGGTAGGGGCACAGCTGCCGTATCAGATGGAGTTGGTACAACACTGTCTGGCTCACGGCTGACACCTGAGCCTCCATGGACAGCTGGGAGTCTAAACTGGGCAGCAGACCTGGTCTTTCAAGGGTAGCCGTACCCCATTCAACACCAGGTCGACATCCCCCAGCCTCCTCTTGTCTCCCACCAAAAGCACCTCGGTCTTGTCAGGGTTCAGCTTCGGCTTATTCCTCCCCATCCGGCCACTCACCATCTCCAGACAGGGATCCAGACAGGGATTCCACTGCCAACCCTGGTGAAGATTTGAATGACAGGTAGAGCTGCATGTCATCCGCATATTGATGACACCACACCAAACCTCCTGATGATAGCCCCCAGTAGTTTCACATAGATGTTAAATAGCATCGGGGAGAGGATGGAACCCTGTGGCACCCCACACATGAGCGGCCACAGGTCTGACATCTCCTCTCCCAGTGCTACCCTCTGGTACCTGCCAGAGAGGAAGGACCGGGACCACTGTAATACAATGTCTCCAATGCCCATCCTCTCCATATATATATATATATATATATATATATATATATATATATATACACACACACACATATGCAGTTTTTATGAACCCTGTCTCCTCTTTCATCCTTTTTTAAAGGCAATGCATGTCTTCTTTTTTTGCACTGCGTAACCGGACACCCTAGTGAGGGTTTTTTCTGCCTACAGTTGCTGTGACAAACCCTCATCTATAGCCAAAGGGAGAACATAGGTGACTAGTTCTTTCTCTGATTCCATTAGTTCTTTTTCATCACTGCAATAGCTTGAGACTATGGGTAGCAGGGGTGACACAATTGCAAAAAGAGCATAGGGATGTCTGTCAACAGAGTTCTGCCACAATTTGTGTTTGCAACCCGAGCTGCAGGCTTTTCCCCAAACTCCAAGAACCTTTTTTGCCCATTTTTGTGCAGATTTCTGAGCACTTTATGCAAATTATGGCTGAGTTATGGCTGTGGACTGTGGGAATGCTGTGGACATCATATACCTCGACTTCAGCAAAGCTTTCGACAAAGTGCCCCATGATATCCTGATGAGCAAACTAGCTCGAAGTGGGCTAGATGAAACAACGATCCGGTGGATCCACGGTTGGCTACAGAATCGGACTCAAAGAGTGCTTATCAATGGGACCTTCTCAAACTGGGGAGAGGTAACGAGTGGGGTACTGCAGGGCTCAGTCCTGGGCCCAGTGCTCTTCAACATTTGTATTAATGACTTGGAGGAGGAGGTGCAGGGAATGCTGATCAAATTTACAGATGACACAGATTTGGGCAAGATAGCTAATACCCTGGGAGACAGAAACACAATTCAAAGTGATCTTGATAGACTGGAGTGCTGGGCAGAAAACAACAGAATGAAACTTAATAGGGATAAATGCCAAGTTCTGCACCTAGGAAAAAGAAACCAAAATGCCAGTGTGGTGTAGTGGTAAGAGTGTTGGACTGGGAGCTGGAAGATCCGGGTTCTAGTCCCTACTCGGCCATGGAAGCTCACTGGGTGACTTTGGGCCAGTCACACACTCTCAGCCCAACCTACCTCACAGGGTTGTTGTTGTGAGGATAAAATGGTGAGGAGGAGGATAATGTAAGCCACCTTGGGTTCCTTGCAAGAGGAAAAAAGGTGGGATATAAATGCAATAATAAATAAAATAAATAAAAATGCACAGTTACAAGATGGGGGATACTTGGCTCAACAACACTACAAGTGAGAAGGATCTTGGAATTGTTGTAGGTCACAAGCTGAATATGAGCCAACAATGTGATGTGGCTGCAAAAAAGGCAAATGCTATTTTGGGCTGCATTAATAGAAGCATAGCTTCCAAATTCTGGGAAGTACTAGCTCTCCTCTACTCAGCACTGGTTAGGCCTCATCTGGAGTACTATGTCCAGTTATGGGCACCACACTTGAAGAAGGATGCAGACAAGCTGGAGAGGGTTCAGAGGAGGGCAACAAAGCTGATCAAGGGACTGGAAACAAAGCCCCATGAAGAGAGACTGAAAGAACTGGGCATGTTTAGCCTTGAGAAGAGAAGACTGAGGGGAGATATGATAGCGCTCTTCAAATACTTGAAAGGTTGTCACAGAGAGGAAGGCCAGGATCTCTTCTCAATCATTCCAGAGTGCAGGACATGGAATCATGAGCTCAAGTCACAGTAAGCCAGGTTCCAGCTGAACATCAGGAAAAACTTCCTGACTGTTAGAGCAATACGAGAATGGAACCAATTCCCTAGGGAGGTGGTGGGCTCTCCCACACTGGAGGTGTTCAAGACGAGTCTGGACAGCCATCTGTCAGGGATGCTCTGACTTGGATTCCTGCATTGAGCAGGGGGTTGGACTTGATGGCCTTGTAGGCCCCTTCCAACCCTACTATTCTATGTTTCCATGATTCTATGAACTTTCACAAATTGCTCAGAAATTTGTGCAAATTGAGGAACCTGTAGAAATAAAATGCACAACATACCCAGAAAATCCGTGAACTGGCCCAACTCACTGCAGACCGAGTCAGGCACTGCAGTGGGAACTGAAATGAAGTCCAGAGTGGTGGGGGGAAACGTAGGAAAACTCATCCAATTCCCTCCGCCCCCAATGGATTCTCTGACATCCCTAAAAAAGTGTGAATTTGTGGCTATTTCCAGACAGAGGCAGGAAGGTTCAGGTTACAGTCAGGTCTAAATGTTTGCCTAGGATGGGATTAGTGGCGCACACTTTGGGCTTGGCTTGTAGCATGCTTGCTAAAAGGGCTGGCCACCTTGCTTTAGACAAGATAAGACTGTACCCGGTGGGGGGGGGGAGCTGTAAGGCCTGCGTGGCTGCCTCATAGTTTTTGTGAGCATCTTGGTAGCACTGGGAAACAGGTAGGTGTATTTAGTGTAGACTCCACAATGAAAGGGAGCTGTGACATAGACATTAGTGAGGCATGAATTACACCTGTTTATTTATTTAAAATATTTTTCTACTGTCCTTTATCAGATATGATTTCAGGGCAGCACACAACATATGCAAATCACAGTACAATACAAGAAACAGAGTGTCATAAAAATGGGGGAGAAATTAGTTTGGTTCGCATTTATAGTAAAAACCTGACCTAATTTGCACTTCTCAAACAAATGTGTGAACTGGAATGCAGTTATCATAACTGTTCTCACACTTACCTGGATTTTGCTGTGAAGAGGTCAGATAAAAAAAGTGCTCACATTAGGGGAAAATCACATTCAAACATGCATACGTGAATGAAAATTGCACACAAGAGGGTATATATTAGGGGGAACTGCTTGCAAAAAAATAGGGAAAATTAGAAGAAATTGCATACAAACCTGTCTATATTAGGAGAATTTTTTTTGCCCAGAATACCTTACCACAAAATTCACAAATGGATGCAGCAACAAGACAGAATGAACTTGTGCTTCAAAAGATCTGAACATTTTAGAAAGTGAAATAGATGTATTTGTCTATACCTCCTTGGGGCAGAACCTTAGTAGAAAGAGTTCAGATGGCCTGGAATGGGAAGAGGTGCTCCTTCAGACATCTGAATCCCTCTAAGGCACACAATCCTATGCATGTTTAGACAGATAAAAAGTCCTGCAACTCCCAGCATTCTCCAGCCACCCATAGACTTTTCTGTTTAAACAAGCATCGGATTGCACCCTGAGTTGCTCAGTCCTCAGCACAAGCTCTATAAAGACCATCCACATTTTTCATTGTTGGAGCCTTCCTCTGACAGCCAGCAATGGGCTCTGGGAAGAGAGAGAAAGTAAACAAATATAAATTATTGTAGGAGCTTCTCTTTCTCTCCTTGCACTCCCCCCCCCCCAATACTGGTAGTAGATAGTTTCTCCCTCTTCAATTTATTTGTTTCATCTATTTGAGGGAAATGCATCTTTATCACCAAAGGAAACTTGGCATTATTCTTTCATGAGGTCTACAGCTCCACCTTTGGATACTAAAATGCAGCACTTTCAAAAGAAATGTGGTTTTCATTATAGGGCTCTGAGGAGGCTTGGGTAAACAAAAGGGAGGCTGAAATGCTTCAGTAGCAACAAGGATATATCAAGAAAGGTGTTGTTATAGTGCTGGGCATATATATCATATGCCCAGGGAATTATATAACATATGCCTAGGGAATTATATATATATAATTGCACAATGGACAGCACAATGGAGAAGAAACTATCAAATATACAGGGCATTGATGGCTGGCATATGCATTCCTAGGGGCCACCCTATCTTTCAGGCAGTATCCCAGTGGCTGGGACATTTTGTCCACCTCTTGGGTGGTGAGGCCCAATCATCACCACCACCACCACCACCACCACCATCATCGTCATCTCCCCTCCATGCCTACAGAGCATATGCACAAAGGGCACAATCCTATGCATGTTTATACAGAAAACCCCCCCCTACAACTTCCATGATAGCTGGAAAATGTTGGGAGTTGTAGGACGTTTTGCTCTCTAAACATGCATAGGGTTGTGCCTGGAGATGGTTAGGGGGACATTGGCTGGAAAGGCTGGGGAACCAAAGTGCTTCCATAAGGATCATATTGGTCCTGTTACCTTTCCAGAATGAAATAATAATAGAATAAAATGCATATGGAAACACAGAGGGCCATTGCATCTTATCCTCACAAGTTTAAGTGTGAGCAACATTTTTTATCACATTGTGCTTAAAATTTGGAAAGGCCACTGAGAGCTGGATGAAGCTGCATTCGGGAATGGACCCACAAGTGCTGCCACATTTGAGCCCCCCACCCCCCGGTGCTTTGATGAC
Source organism: Heloderma suspectum (assembly GCF_057233095.1). NCBI lineage: Eukaryota > Metazoa > Chordata > Lepidosauria > Squamata > Helodermatidae > Heloderma > Heloderma suspectum. The sequence goes on along the minus strand of NC_139460.1, from coordinate 28,211,918 downwards.
AGAACTTTTGGGTTTGTTTAACTGTTATTTATATATTAATTTTTTTAAAGTATTTATTTATTTTTAAATTTATTCTTACATTTACATCCTGCCTTTTTTTCCTCTTGCAAGGAGCCCAAGGCAGCTTACATGATCCTCCTCCTCCCCATTTTATCCTGACAACAACTCTGTGAGGTAGGTTAGGCTGAGAGTCAGTGACTGGCCCAAAGTCACCCACTAAGCTTCATAGCTGAGTCGGGACTAGAACCCAGATCTCTTGACTCCCAGTCCAACACTCTAACCACTACACCACACTGGCTCTACTTTGCTTTGTTAATCAGCAGGGCCACTCTTCTTCCACCCACTGCCAGTCTTCATCTTGCCATTGTTGCCACCGCCATACTTTCGGGACTAGTCACTTCGGCATCTGGCCAGCCTGCTGCAGTGGATGGGCACAATAGGGAAAGGACCCCAGAATGCTCAGTGCTAGCCATTGAGCCTGGAGCTGTCCATCACTATTTTAATCTCCTGAACTTCCCCAAAGGGACAAGAATGGCAAGGCTCTCTGCAAATCTGAAGTCACCTTTGGGGCTGTGGGGGCAATGAGGTCATGTGAGCAGCAAGAGGCTAAATTTCTAGATGACCTAAATGATTGTGCCCTAGAAAAGTTGGTCATGGAACCGACCTTGGATTTAATCCAAAACGGTATTGCCTAGGACCTAGTACGAGATGTAAATGCTGTTGAACCAATTGGAAACAGTGACCACAGTCCTATCACATTTAATATATATTTAAGTGGGAAATTTCCGAGGAAGTCCAACATGGTCACATTTGACTTCAAAAGAGGAAACTTCTCTAAAATGAGGGAACTGGTGAAATGGAAGCTAAAAGGGAGAGTCAAAAGGATTAAATCCCTTCAAAGTGCTTGGGGATTAGTCAAAACCACAATAATAGAAGCCCAGCTAAATTGTATACCACAGGTTAGGAAAGGTAGCACCAAGTCCAAGGGGTCACTGGCATGGTTAACAAGCACTGTCAAGGGACCTATTAGAGAAAAGAGAGCTTCCTTCAGAAAACGGAAGTCTTGCCCAAGTGAGGAAAACAAAAGGCAGCACAAGCCTGCACAAAGGCGATGCAAGCAGACAATAAGAGATTAAAAAAGCATTTTGAAGAGCATATTGCTAACAACATCAAGGCCAACAATAAAGAATTCTTTAAATACATCAGAAGCAGGAAACGAACTAAGGAGGCAGTTGGACCATTGGATGACAATGGAGTTAAAGGAGTAGAATCATAGAATAGTAGGGTTGGAAGGGGCCTACAAGGCCATCGAGTCCAACCCCCTGCTCAATGCAAGAATCCAAGTCAGAGCATCCCTGACAGATGGCTGTCCAGACTCGTCTTGAATGCCTCCAGTGTGGGAGAGCCCACCACCTCCCTAGGGAATTGGTTCCATTCTCGTATTGCTCTAACAGTCAGGAAGTTTTTCCTGATGTTCAGCCAGAATCTGGCTTCCTATTACTTGAGCCCATGATTCCGTGTCCTGCACTCTGGGATGATCAAGAAGAGATCCTGGCCTTCCTCTCTGTGACAACCTTTCAAGTACTTGAACAGTGCTATCTCCCCTCTGTCTTCTCTTCTCAAGGCTAAACATGCCCAGTTCTTTCAGTCTCTCCTCATAGGGCTTTGTTTCCAGTCCTCTGATCATCTTTGTTGCCCTCCTCTGAACCCTCTCCAGTTTGTCTGCATCCTTCTTAAAGTGTGGTGCCCAGAACTGGACATAGTACTCCAGATGAGGCCTAACCAGTGCTGAGTAGAGGGGAACTAGTACTTCCTGGGATTTGGAAGCTATGCTTCTATTAATGCAGCCCAAAAGAGCATTGGCTTTTTTTGCAGCCACATCACATTGTTGGCTCATATTCAGCTTGTGATGGACAACAATTCCAAGATCTTTCTCGCTTGTAGTGTTGTTGAGCCACGTATCCCCCATCTTGTAAGTGTGCATTTGGTTTCTTTTTCCTAGTTGCAGAACTTGGCATTTATCCCTATTAAATGTCATTCTGTTGTTTTCTGCCCAGCACTCCAGTCTATCCAGACCACTTTGAATTTTGTTTCTGTCTTCCAAAGTATTCGCTATCCTGCCCAATTTTATGTCATCTGCAAATTTGATAGCATTCCCTGCACCTCCTCCTCCAAGTCATTAATAAAAATGTTGAAGAGCAGGACTGAGCCCTGCGGTACCCCACTTGTTACCTCTCCCCAGTTTGAGAAGGTCCCATTGATAAGCACTCTTTGAGTCCGATTCTGTAGCCAACTGTGGATCCACCGGATCGTTGTTTCATCGATCCCACTTTGAGCTAGTTTGCTCATCAGGATATCATGGGGCACTTTGTCGAAAGCTTTGCTGAAGTCAAGGTATATGATGTCTACAGCATTCCCACGGTCTACAAGGGAGGTTACTTGATCAAAAAATGAGATCAGATTTGTCTGGCAGGACTTGTTCTTGACAAATCCATGTTGGCTTCGAGTAATCATGGCATTGTTTTCAAGGTGCTTGCAGATGGATTGCTTTATCATCTGCTCCAGAATTTTCCCAAGGATTGATGTCAGACTGACTGGTCTGTAGTTCCCAGGTTCCTCCTTTTTACCCTTTTTGAAGATAGGGACAACATTAGCCCTCCTCCAGTCATCTGGCACTTCCCCCGTCCTCCATGATTTCTCGAAGAGAATAGACAGTGGTTCTGAGAATACTGAAGGAGGACAAGGAGACCGCAGAGTAGCTGAATGAATTATTTTCATCTGTCTTCAGTCTTCACTGCATAAGATATAGGACAGATACCCATGCCTGAACTGAAGTTTTCAGGAAGGGAGTCTGAGGAACTGAGGCAAATAGTGGTGACAAAAGATGAAGTTCTCAACCTTATTGATAAATTGAAAGCAAATAAATCACTGGGCCCAGATGGTACCCATCCTAGAGTTCTCAAACAACTGAAATATGAAATTGCTCATCTTCTAACCAAAAAAAATGCAACATGACTCTGGCCCAGTCTTTGGTGGTGGTCAGAAGGAGGATCAGTAAATGCTAGGGATGTACGAAAATCACTTACCTTTCATGGATTATGCTGATAGTGGGGGGGGGAGGCATTCCGTCCCTCCCCCCGGAATCCTGGACGGGGGGGGAGGTGCTCTGTTCCCCCCCCCCCCGGAATCCTGGCCAGCCGGCTGTGCTCCGCAGGGATTCTGCGGAGCTGCCGGCTGGCTCCGCCAGTAGCCGGACATCCGGCTGCTGGCTAGCAGGGACGCAAATTGTGGCGGCCGTAGCCGCTGCCGTTTGCGTCCCTGCAGTCAGCCGTGATAGGCTACGCAAATGTTTACGTAGCCTATCACGGCTGACTTAAAAAACAAACAACGCGCTATGCTATTTGCATTCCCCTTATTTTCGCCGTCTTAGTCTACATAAATCTTGACGTAGACTAAGACGTGCCAAAATAAGGAACGCAAATGGCGATAGCCGTGGCCGCCGCCATTTGCGTACGCACGTTATTTTTTTTTTTTTAAGTCAGCCGTGATAGGCTACGTAAACATTTATGTAACCTATCATGTTTTTTTTTAAAAAAACCTAGCCGTGATAGGCTACGTAAATCTTTACCTAGCCTATCACGTTGTGTTTTTTTTTTAAACTGGAAATGGCGGCGGTGGCCACCGGTCGGAAGACTGGCCGCTGCCGCCCTGCCACTGCCCTGCCGCCGCCCTGCCGCCACCCTGCCGCCACCCTGCCACCGCCGCAAGGAAGATCCACCCCAGGTAAGTCTCATCCCGGAGGGGGCCGGGGGGGCAGACCGTTCCGCCACCAATTTCGGGGGGCCGGATGCGCTGGCATTCGGCCTCCCCGAGATCCGTGGCGGAATTCTCTGACATCCCTAGGAAATGCCAATGCCTACTTGCTCACAGGTTTCTGTGCCTGTCAAGCAAGCGAGTGGCAGCAATGACAAGAAAGTGAAGGGGAGGAGCAATAGCAGCTAGTGATAATGGTGGTGGGAATGTAGACTCACTGAGGGAAGGGGGTCCATTGAAGGGGCCTTGCCCAAGGTTGCTGGCACAGCCCATATGAGCCCAGATCCTAATTTGGAAAGATGTGGGCTCTCCTCATCTTAGGAGGAGAAATTCTGACCTGAAGGAGTTCCTATTCCAAATCCTCCCAGTTTAAAATTCACCCCAACACTAGGAATGAGGAGAGAATAGAACACAATGTTATGCAATTATGATTCGTTGTAAGGAAAAAGATGGAAGGCACTCTCTTTTCAAAACCTGAAAGACAGAGAAGATATACACATACAGGATATAATCCACTAGGGACTGGATGGCACAATAAGGACATTCAAGAGTGTTTACTTGTGCACACAGGTAATTTAAAAGGGAGAGAGAAAGAGGCATGTGTAGCAATGAAAGCTGAGGGGCAAGAACAAATGGAGTTTTCCCTGGATAACTTAATTATTGTCCTCAGTGGAGAATGCAACTTTCACCTCTGAGGGCTGCAGGCAATTTGTCACATAACAACATTAGTACATGAATTTCAAATCGACCAAGAGGAGTCAAAGGCTTTGGGCTGGCTGGGGTACATACTGATATCCAGTGACAGAATCACTTTAGAACCTGAGGCTAGAATAAACCTGGAGATAATACAATGTTTTCGAATGAGAATGCAGGGAATCATATTTAAAATGTGTCATTCAAGAGGATGTGCTGCATGGCGCTTTTATGCTCTGCTGTTTCCACTGTGCATGCACTCGCTCCTCAATAGCGGCTCAGAAATAGGTTTGGGATTTTTTGTGTTTTTCGTTTTCTTTTAACTGATGGATGGTTCATTTCTAAAAATGAACTCTCGGTTGCATTTCTCACTCTCCCATAAGCTGGGAGAGGTATAGATAGCCAGGCAGGCAGTCAGTCAGACAGAGTGATAGGCAAGGGTAAGAACAGGTATATATGTATTTAATTAATATAAAATACAGATGGAAAATAAATTCTTAATTAAAACAGAACATAAAAACAAACAAATGGAAAGAGCTGACTCCCCCCCCCCTCCCCCGGTCTTAGATATAGATAGTTTTATATCTATATCTGATCATTGAAATTCTGTTGTCCTATCTGGGTGTTCACACGTGTTTAACAATTGCATGAAGAGGGAGAGCACACTTGCACCAGCCAGACTTACCCCCTGCCCCATTATGTACCCACCAGCCCAAGTCCCTCTGCCCACATGTTGTGGAGGGGGGCCTGTAGAGGGAAACTTCTGTATGCCTGTAGGTTCCCCATATGATTTGGAACCCTGGATGGTGTGGATCCCCAATCATGGTCTGCATCTTGGATAGCTCCTTTAAGAGTTCTGACTGGTTCTGACTGAAATGCAGAGCAGATTCACCACTCCACTCACATCGGTGCCACCAGCCTCCACTGGCAAACCCTATGTGTTTACAGTAGGCTCCCCGATACAGACACCCCCCTCCCCACCCACAACTTAAGAATGGTGTGGGGAGATAGTGTTGATGAAGGCAGGGTGGAGTCAATGGATGGTCAATGGACCCACAGATATATATTACAAGAAAGCAGATAGATATATATATATATATATATATATATATATATATATATATATATGAATTTTATACTGAGAATGTGTGGTAATATGTGCATCCAACTGAACTTGGTTATACAGACACAGTGTGGTTTAAATACAACCCATCCTTGTCACACAGAGATTTTTGAATTTAATTTGTATTGGGTTGTTGTATTCTCCTTGTTGTATTCTCATGAAACATTTGGTCCTATGTTAATATGAGACCGTGTGCATTTACTTGTATAAGCAAGTTCAGTGGATGCACATATACCACACATTCTCAGTATAAAATTCTTATTTATTTATTTATTTATTTATTTATTTATTTATTTATTTGATCGCCCATCTGGCTGGTCACCAAGCCACCCTGGGCGATGTACAGCAATAAAAACAGTTCATACAATAAAATTCAACATTAAAAACATCACATTTCTAAAATTACCCTAGCCCACTGCAAATGTCTGCCTGAACAACCATGTTTTTAATGCATGGGGGAAGCTCATTAAAGAGGGGGCATGGCAGAGTTCCCTAGGGAGGGAGTTCCACAGAGTGGCAGCCACCACAGAAAAGGCCTTCTCCCTCGCCCTCACCAGCCTAGCTGTCCTGGCTGATGGGACAGACAGAGAGAAGGCTATCTGAGGGCCGAGGCTGATCTTGTTGAGCGGCCTATCTGGTGTTGCTGGAGGGATGTACGAAAGTCACTAATCTTTCCGCGGATTATGTTGATGGTGTGGGGGGGGAGGCGTTCCGTCCCTCCCCCCGGAATCCTCGACAGGGGGGAGGCGATCTGGTCCTCCCCCCCTGAATCCTCCATGGCTGGCTGTGCTCCGCGGCAGCTCCGTGGAGCAGCCGGCCAGGCTCAGCCAGGCCAGAGCTGTCTGCAGCTGGATTTCCGGCCGCGGAGGGCTCTGGGAAAAAACAAAACAAAACCCATGTACGCAAATGGCGGTGGCTACGGCCGCTGCCATTTGTGTTCCTTTTTTTTGGCCGTCTTAATCTACGTAAATATTTATTTATTTAAATATTTAATCGGCGAAAAATAGGGAACACAAATGGCGGCCGCCATAACCGCCGCAATTTGTGTACACCAGGTTTTTTTTGGGGGGGGAGCCATGATAGGCTACGTAAATTCTTACGTAGCCTATCATGGCTGCAAGGATGGCAATGGCGGTGGCAGCAGCCCAGCCGTGGCTGGCCAGGAGACCAGCTGCTGCATCCGCCACATCCGCCCCAGGTAAGTGATTGATTGATTGATTGATTGATTGATTGCATTTATACCCCACCTTTTTTTCCTCTTGCAAGGAACCCAAGGTGGCTTACATTATCCTCTTCCTCTCCATTTTATCCTCACAACAACCATGTGAGGTGGGTTGGGCTGAGAGTCTGTGACTGGCCCAAAGTCACCCAGTGAGCTTCCATGGCCAAGTGGGGACTAGAACCCGGATCTCCCAGCTCCTAGTCCAACACTCTTGCCACTACACCTCACTGGCTCACAGTGCCATCCTGGGGGGATTCCGTGGGGGGGGCGGGGGGCAGGAGGCCATTCCGTCACGGATTCTGGGTGGCCGGATTCTAAAGAATCCGGCCCCCCAGAATCCGTGGTGGAATTCTCTGCCATCCCTAGTCTTGTCAGGGTTCAGTTTCAGCTTGTTCCTCCCCATCCAGCCACTCACCATCTCCAGACATTTGGACAGGGATTCTATGGCCAACCTTGGTGGAGGTTTGAAAGAGAGGTAGAGTTGCGTGTCATCTGCATACTGATGACACCCCACCCCAAACCTCCTGATGATAGCCCCCAGAGGCTTCACATAGATGTTAAATAGCATCGGGGAAAGGATGGAACCCTGTGGCACCCCACAAGTGATTTGCCACAGGTCTGAAACCTCCTCTCCCAGTGCTACCCTCTGGTACCTGCTGGAAAGGAAGGACCGGAACCACCATAATACAGTGTCTCCAATGACCAACCCCTCCAGGTGGTCCAGGAGGATACTGTGGTCAACGGTATCAAAAGCCGCTGAGAGATCGAGGAAAACAAGGAAGGAGCATTCGCCCCTATCCAGAGCCCTCCTCCTCATATCATCCACCAAGGTGACCAAGGCCGTTTCTGTCCCATGCCCAGGCCTGAAGCCCAACTGAAATGGATCTAGATAATCGGCTTCTTCCAAGTGTGCCTTCAACAGCATCGCCACCACCTGCTCAATCACTTTGCCCCAAAATGGCAGATATATTTTTAATTCTGCTTTTGGTAACATATATCCATGGTTCCACTGATTTGGTTGGTTGGTGCCTCATATTGAGGAATCTCCTCCTTGTTTCATATCCCATTCTCCACACCACGGAATTCTTAATCATGTGAGTGAACAGCTGAATAAGGTTAATATCTCTAATCTATCTGGAAAGAGCGGATCTATCCACTTGCATAAACCTAGGGAAAGGCTGCGCCACCTGGTGTCTGATGTTCATCTAACCAGGGGTCTGTCTCTTAGCAATCCATCTTCTCAGTCTATGTCTCCTGGCCCCCATCCGGTGACAATGGCCTGGTTTTCATGATCACCGCAGCCCACCATGGCTTATTTAAGCCACGGTGGGTTGTGGTGCATGTTGATGGCCATTTTGAATATTCGCTGTGGCTTACAGTACATTTCAATTATGAACTCAATGGAACTGTACATTTGGGAAAATACGCATGAAAATGTGCATGGATTTGCACATGAAAAGAAAAGAAAAGTTCGCAGTCTGATACGGACTCAAGTTTGAACAAGCTTTGACATGGAATTTGGAGAACTTCAGCGAGCTCACATTTTGCTGATTTGCACATCCCTACTGTAGGCCAAGGACTTTGTGTCTAGGCTGGACTTTGTATCTAGGCTGGACCAGTGTAAGCACAAAATCGTAATTATTTGGTTTCTAGGGAGAAAGGATGGGCAAATCTGCCAATTTCAGTTTCTTTCAGTTTCTCATTTTTCCAGCCTTAAATTTGTTCTGCCCCATTATTGCATCAGTGTATTTTTTTAACTAAATATATATATATGGAGATTTGTATGCATTTCTCCTAATGTATGCATTTTTGTACACCTAATATAATATATATATATTATATATAATAATATATATTTCCTAATATATACATTTTTGCAAGCAGTTTCCCCTTTTATAATCCTTTTTTTCTACATTGCTTTCATTAATTTTAAAGGAATATTTTTAATTAAATACATGTTAAATGAAATAAATAAGATACACATTGTTTTTGCACACTTTCCCCCTAATATATGCATTTTATATGCATTTTTGTTTGGAAAAGTCATTATGAAATCTCATCTGGAGAAGTGTGGATATCGAAGGAGAACTGTGTTCTGGTTTGCATATTGATTCGAGAAGTGTGAGTTTGGTAATGCAAACTGAACAAAATTCTCTCGCAGCCCTATTAGGAACAGGGTTGCATTCAAAATGTTAACAGGCAAAAATATCTCTTGAATATTGTTTCTCAATACCAGACTGAAGAAACCTCTTTCTGACTTCTGCCACACACACATACACACATGAACTACAGTGCAGTCTCAAAGTGAGATGTATGACGTCTATTTTCTCCTTCCTACTGTTTCAGTTGACGCTGTTATTGCTGATCCCATTTTTATATATTGAGCCAGGTAGGCATCTAGTAAATCTTGAAAATCACTTGTTACCACAATAAATGAGACCGAGAAGATTTCCAGGTAAGAATTCCTGATCCTTTGATGCATTCCCCATCCATTGTTGTTACCAGCTGGCTGACATAGCTCTTTCCAGGACTTTCTTTGGCTAATTTCATGAACACCATGCTAGATTTTAGGTGGGGGAAAACATTTGTAAGCTTGATATGTCGCTACAGATTTGACTGGTATTTTCCTAAAGATGGATGGATCTGCCAATACTTTTCTAGGATTGGCTGGGGTGTTTTCCAAACCATCCCCCCACCCCAGAAATAAAGAAATTGGGGAAAAAATAACAAAACTTCCCAAGCCAATCAAGGGCCTCAGAAAGGAGTCACTCCGCCACCCTTGATCTTTGCTGCTCTCCTGCCCCAAAGCTATTTCTATCATTTCCAACAACTGAACACATTCACCTATTCCCTACCCCAGTACCTTACTTGCAGGATCAGCCATGGTGAGAGGTGATGGAGAATTTCTGCCTTTCTCTCTTTCTCTCTCCCCTACATCCATCCACAGACCCAGACTGTATGGTGCTGGGTAGATCCTTTAAAAGCCCTCTGCAATGAGACAGTGCTCCATGTGATTCAATACATCAGCAGGGATGGGGGAGAATTTCTCCCCGAAACTTCGGGGGGTCGAGTGCCAATGCATTCGGCCCCCCGAAATTGGTGGGTAAATTCTCCGCTGGCCCCCCGCCCCCCCCCCCAGGATGGGACTTACCGTAGCCGAATGTCCCTCTTGGCGGCGGCCGGTCTCCCAACCGGCTGCCGCCGCCACCATTGCAAAAAAAAAAGTAAAGTAAAAAAAAAAAAATCACCCGGGATAGGCTATGTAACGATTAACGTAGCCTATCACGGCTAGATTTCCAAAGTCAGCCGTGATAGGCTATGTAAATCATCACGTAGCCTATCACGGGTGACTTTGAAAAAAAAAAGCGCGTATGCAAATGGCGGCGGCCCATGGGCGCCGCCATTTGCGTTCCTTATTTTAACACGTCTAGTCTACATAAAAATTTACGTAGACTACGGAGAAAATAAGGGAACGCTATTTGCGTTGCCCTTATTTTCGCCGTAGTCTACGTAAATCTTTACGTAGACTAGATGTGTCAAAATAAGGAACGCAAATGGCGCCCATGGGCCGCCATTTGCGTACGCGCTTTTTTTTTTCCTTCAAAGTCACCCATGATAGGTTACGTGACGATTTATGTAGCCTATCACAGCTGACTTTGGAAATCTAGCCATGATAGGCTACGTTAATCGTTACGTAGCCTATCACGTGTGTGTGTGTTTACTTTTTTTTTCGCGGCCGGGTAGACGGGGCGCTTCTACCCGGCCTGAATTTCTCTGGCGAGGGATGGGGCGCCTCCCCCCCGGCCTGAATTTCGGCCGGGCGAGGCGGGGTGCCTCCCCCCCCGCCTGAACTTCGGGGGGAGAAGCGAAGCGCCTCCCCCCCACTGCGAAGCAAGCTTTGAGAACAGGTAAGGGACTTTCGTCCATCCCTATACATCAGAGGAGTTGGATGGTTAAAATAAGCTGCTGTTTCCTGTGTGTAAATCTCTTGGAAACAAGAAAACTTGGCCCCAGTTCTACGCCCAAATGTGTTGCTTACTAGACAGTACTTTACAACAGGGATATTGGCACTTGTCCATTGATTTGAAAACACATAGGGGGTTGTGGCCATAGAGTGGAATTCAAGGGAACACTTTCGCCCCCGCTGATTCCTTTCTGCCCTGCTGATTCCCTTCCGCAAGTGGTAGGCCCTGAAAATTCCGATGGACAGGTGGGACCTGCTGCTTACACAAAGGAGATTTAGCGCTTCCTAGGAGAAGCCCCAAAATTCGTGGAAGGAGCTCTGCCAAACTGCCTCCATCCAGAAATGAGCATTTCCACTTGTTTCATGTTGACCCCGGAACCACCATTGCACAAGTGGTAGGGGCTGCTTTATGCCTTCTGCAACACAGTTGACAGGGTGGAAAGAGAATTGGTGGCAGCATAACTGGGTTCTGCCATCGGCATGATAACCTCTTTTCCACTCCTATAGGGTTCTCCCATAGATGTGCTTTCCCAAGGGCGTGTTTTGATTTTATTGTGTTAGCTTGTGTATTGTTTTAATAATTTTGATGTTTGGCAGTTTGAATTATCTATAGGAGAAGCAGGTTATGCACTATTTAAATAAAATAAAATAATAGGAACTGATCAGTAAATATTTGTCTGAAATGCAACTAGCACTACACATGAAATCCATCATAATATATCCCCTTTATGTAATACTATTTAATATAATCCTCTAGTAATGTATGTTCTGTACAATCCCTAAAAAAACAATGTTCATGTCTAATGAAGTTAAGCCTAATGAAGTTAAGCCTTTATTACAGAACAGTCAAGAGAACTAATGAGGGATATTGGGGTAGAGAAAGTACCCCAACATCCCTGACATTGCTGGGATATAACCTTGATACGTTATCAAGTTATGTTGATGACATAACTGCTTTTTCCCCTGGAAGAAGATAGGAGAAGAAGTTCCATCTGTTCCTTCTAAAGTTCCATCTGTGTCCATGCATCAGCTGTTTGCTGCCCCAGGAAAGGAGCACTCTCCTTCTCCTTCTCCTTCTCTTCCTCCTCCTCTCAGCTCTATTTGCCTCTGCAATTCACCTAGTTCTTGTCATTGTTGTTGTTCAGTCGTTAAGTCATGTCTGACTCTTTGTGACCCCATGGACCACAGCACGCCAGGCCTTCCTGTCCTCTGCTCACTCCCGGAGCATGCTCAAGTTCATCTTGTCATTAGTAAATTCAATTATTTCAGCTTTGCTGAGCTGTATGCATGACATTCCCTAACACACAAGGGAGCAGCTAGGAATTAAAGCTATTTATTACAATTGCATATTCTAGAAGTGTGTGTTGGTGTGCATGTGGGAATGGGTTGTTTATACTGTGGCATAGGTATACCTGGTAATGCACAATTAAAAGAGCAGGGCCAAGCAAATTAATTACTCCATCACATCTTGCAGTAGCTTGCACACAAGCTGAGACAATTCGAATGTGACAAAGGCCATGCCTGATTAGCGCTGTGCCAAAAAATTCTCCCAATGTTGTTTTAACCATTCTCATTCAAATGGATAGAAAAGAAATTGCTGTCAAAAAGAAATTCAAAGGAGAAGAAAATACCAGAGAAATTCTCATGAGCTGGGTTTGGGGTTCTTGTGTTTACTTTCCTCATGAGTTGACTGAGGACTGTGTGTGAGTGTCCTGTCTGCAGTCATCTCTCTGGCAGCCTGAAGCCTCCTTGGCTTCCTGCACTGCAGTTAATTTTATATGGTGGCCGCATTCCAAGGTATGGGACATTGTAAAATAGGGGCCAGGCTGCCAACGCCATTGCTGCAGTGGCCACTCACATTGGCAGCGCAGCCCCCCCCCTTAGGAAAGGAGAAAGAAGCTGTGCCACAACCCCTGCCAACGGTGAGCCTTACCTGTAAGAAACTGTTGGAGAATTTCTCCTCCCCCTGGAGAAATTCAGAGAAATTCCCCACAAATAGGGTGGATAATTTTGAGAGGCAATTTGCGCCCAGCTCTAATTCAAATGGCTATACCTTTTATTATGTATTTAATTTACTGTGCTTTTAAAAACCCCAATTACTGAACCTCTCTGGGTGAATATAATATTTGATATTATTTGCTTGATATCATAGATCCACATATGCATTAAAGACCCGTTCACTTCCATAGGCTCTGGTGTTACTCCCTTAAACCTTTAAGGGCACAGTCCTATGCATGTTTAGACAGAGAAAAGGCCTACAACTCCCAGCATGCCCCAGCCAGCATGGCTGGCTGGGGCATGCTGGGAGTTGTAGGCCTTTTCTCTGTCTAAACATGCATAGGATTATGCCCTAAAAGAAGCTAAATTTGGCCGTTGTAGCATTCTGTAGCTGTTTGCTGCCATTTTTTTTTTAAGCTGCAATGTTGTGACAGTGGTGAGGGCTGAGGGACTCACTCTGGGAGAGGGCAGTGGGGCCTCGTTTGCAACTGCACCAAGGCATTTGGTTCCTACAGGTACCTGGTTGGCCATTGTGGGAACAGGATGCTGGATTAGATAGGCTTCTGGCCTTTCTTATTCTCTTATGTTATGTTCTTATGTGTAGTAAAGAGGCATAATAAGATCGTGTTGTAACTGTAAGTCACAGCTTTTACAGCACACCTACTGAGTCATTGCTTTTTAAAATTATTATTATTGTATTACACTGCACAGTATCCTGTACAAAGATAAAATGTTATTCTTCTCTTTGGCCAAATAGTTCAGGAGAGCATTGGGGATGTCCACTGCTGGGAAATCTGACCCTTTTTGAGCTCGCTGGACTTCCGCGATGCACCCGACTCGGCTGCTTTTGTGAGCTGAGCCATGTGGTTTCACCAAATTCTGGGACTTTTATGCATTTTTTTGGTTCTTAGCCATAATTTGTGCAAATAGAAATTTCTGCAAATCATGGCTGCAATTTGCGCAAATTTGCAGAATTTGAGCCAATTGCAGCCATAATCTGCGCAATCTACGCAAATTGAGCAAATTGCAACCATAATTTACTCAAATTCAAGAACACTGAAAATCTGCTAACTGGTGTGATTTGCTGCAGGCCGATTCAGATGAGCTAGCGGAAGACGGAACAGAGTTCAAGGGGCTGAGTCAATGAAAAGTTGTTGAGCTCCACTCCCCAACCAGATTCCTCCAACATCCCTAGGGAGCATACAGAGTTCTCTTTCCTCCCCCATTTCATTCTTACAATAGTTCTTTGAGTAAGATTAGCCTGAAGAAAACAACAACCCTGTGATTGGTCCAAGGTCATGATGATTTGTCATGATTGGACCAATCATAGTGTGTTTTTTTGTTTTGTTTTTTCAGTCCAATCTTCCTTGGCAGACTGGGATTTGAAGACTTCTTGGTAGGGATGATGGAGAATTTCTTTTTGTTCTTATTTTTAAATGAACTGACCTAGGCTAATTCACACATCCTAGACTAACACATAGATTGGAATACAGTTATCCTTCAGACTGGGAACAGCTCTGAGCTTGGTGGTGTGGTCTGCTACTTAAAAAAATACTTATTTTAGGGGAAATGTGTACAAAAATTTCATTAGCTTCATTTTTTAAAAAACCAGAACTTACCAAATTTACAAATTACTTTATAAACGGGAGGGGGGAAACCTGATTTTTTTAAAAAAATTTTAACCAAATTTGGGAGAAAGCAAAACTGGCAGATTTGTTGATCCATGTAGACAGCTTAGCTCTGAAAAATCTAGGTTGGAATCCCTGTGTATTCTACCCTGATTGTGGTGCTGAATTAGGCTTGGCACCTCATTTTTTCCTCCGATACTAACTTTAACAGATAAATGGCAGGCACATACAACATGTTTTCCATGCTGGGCCTAGCTGTATGTCTTGATTCAAACCAGTGCAGATGGGTATGGACTTTGTTTCATCTTTGTGATAAGAACAGAACAGTTGCAAAATGTAGGGATGTCAGAAAATTCCACAACGGATCTCAGTGAGGCCGAATGCCAGTGCATTTGGCCCCCTGAAATCCGTCGGGAAAAGAAGCCCCCGCCCCCCTCAACCCATGAAAGGTGTGCGGGACGAAGTCCCCGCTGCCCCCACCCCACAAAAGGCACGTGAAACGGAGCACTTACTTGCTCCTGTCCATGCTGCTTTGCGAATGGCGGCCGTCCTGCAGCCGCCATTCGCTTCCTCCTCTTCATAGCCATGATAGGCTACGTACCTATTTACGTAGCTGATCACAGCGGGGGGGGGGGGGAACCCAGTGTACGCAAATGGCGGTGGCTACTGCCATTTGCGTACGCTGGGTTTTTTTCCCCCCTGCTGTGATAGGCTACGTAAGTATTTATGTAGCCTATCATGGCAGGGGGGAAAAAAACCCAGGGTACGCAAATGGCGGCAGCTACCGCCATTTGCGTACACTGGTTTTTTTCCCCCTGCTGTGACAGGCTACATAAATATTTACGTAGCCTATCACGGCTCAATACAGGGACGCAAATGGCGGTGGCTACGACAGCTGCCATTTGCATCTCTGCAGGGCTGCCCAGCAGCCAGATGTCCAGCTGCGGGCGGCCGGAGGTGGCTGGCGGTTCCGCGGCTTGGCCACGGAGAAGACATGGCCGGGCAGGATTCCGGGGGGAGGGATGGAGCACCTCCCCCCCATCGAGGATTCCGGGGGGAGGGACAGACCACCTCCCCCCCACCGTGGATTGCCCAGCATGGAGCCAGGTAGGTGTTTCGTACATCCCTAGCAAAATGTCTTATAGACACTATGATCAACATCTGAGTGTCTCCTCCAAGGGAGACTTGGAAAATGACAACAAGGGAGAGGGCCTTCTCAGTGGTGGCCTCCTGATTATGGAATGCTCTCCCAACTGAGGCCCAGCTGGTGCCAACACGATCAGCTTTTCAGCACCAGATTAAGACTGTCCTCTACTCCCAGGCATTTGATGGCATATGGTGGGGTATATATGTCAATTGTTTCTATCAGGTCCAATATCTCATTGTAAACGTTTTAGCTGTTTAAATTGTTTTAAATGTTGTATGCTAGATATTTTATATGATGTTTTTATTATCTTGTACTGTGGTGTGTATTTTTGTGAACTGCCCAGAGAGCTTCAGCTATTGAGAGGTATAAGAATGAAACAAACAGACAGACAGACAATAAACAGGAGAGGAAGAACTTGAGTGTTTTTTTTTTAATGGATTGTAGGAGAAAAGAAAACTGACAGATTCATCCAGCCCTACCCAAAGGTCAGTTCTTGGTCTTTTAGGAAGTGGGAAGCAACAGAGGTGGGCGCTTGATGTGAATGTCTTTGAGCCTTTTATGAGCACGCACATCAGCACTTGCAAAATCTTGGCCCTTTTCGGGTCAGACTGTAGGGGATGCTCTTGCATCAGTATTTTTAGCACCTCTGCTAAAATGGTCAGCCCTCTTTGAGCTGGCCACTGGGGGGGGAGGACCAGAAGGTTGCTTGTAATGTTGCTTGTAATGGCTATTAGCCAAATACAATAAAATGTCCAGAATACAGAAAAAATTGAGCTGGCCACTGCCTTTGAGTTTTCTTGACATTTTTTTTCCTCCTGAAAATTGCCCTGC
This sequence comes from Heloderma suspectum, assembly GCF_057233095.1. Classification (NCBI taxonomy): domain Eukaryota; kingdom Metazoa; phylum Chordata; class Lepidosauria; order Squamata; family Helodermatidae; genus Heloderma; species Heloderma suspectum. The sequence continues at coordinate 28,195,499 of NC_139460.1, read as the reverse complement.
TCTTGGACTTGGTGGTTTCCCTAGGTGATAAAGCTCCAAGGGAAAACATTTTTGGAATGCACAGAAAAAAGGAGATCTGTAACTGGAGTAGAGCCAGCAAGAAGGCTGGCCTTTTATAAATGCCTTGAGACGCCACTTTTCACTGACATTCTAGCTCAGGAAGGAAATGCGAAATATAATTTGATTCATCCTTCCTTCTGAGTTGTCTGATTCTGCTTGTTTTGAGGGAGGCATATTCTTCTCGTTCCTCCTGACAATAGTTTGCTGTATGAACAGCATCACTCCTCAAAGGGCAATGGGGGTGGGGTGGGGAGTTTACCTGTATCTGCAAGGCTTAGGGTGCTCTAGAAACCTGGACATAGAATAAGCCAGGAGTGGGCGACTTGTGGCTCTCCAAATATTGTTGGACTCCAACTCCCATCTGCCCCAGTTAGCATAGCCAACTGTGAGGGATGATAGGAGCTGAAGTTTAACAATCTCTGGAGGACCGGAAGTTGCCCAGCCCTGCTATAAGGGCTAAGGTTCAAATCTTCATTCCAATACATGTCAGAATAAGTACTTGTTCCATAAGAAATAATGATCAGGGAATGGCCTTGATCAGATATAGAATAGGGCCCAGCTAGGGGTAGCATGGCCTGCAATTGGGTCCAGAAGTCCAGCAGACTCCCCTGTACTTGCTGCCCTGAGCCACATCTGCTGCTGAGCCCCCTGCCCCACCCCAACCCCCTTATAACTTTGTTTATTGGCCATTCACAGTGTCATTTTGTATAAGAGCAAATGTGCACATATCTGGGGCTGCCTTTTTTTCTTTTTTTGCAAAATGGCAGCTGCAGAGCTCACCAGATGGGCCTAGGGTGAGTGTGGGAGGCTTGGCGAGGGGGGTGGGTCAGGCCCAGGTCCAGGAGCATGCAAGCAGGGACAGGGGCTTGGAGTGCACTCAGAGAACCCAGAGAGGGGGGTGCCCATCCATCCCTAGGCCTGGCAATCCAAGTTGTTTCTCTCCTCCCCCAAGACTAAAATAAGAATTTGTACATATTGGGATTTTCTCAGAAGAAATATGATGGCTTCTGCATCCAGGCTTTGACATTTCCTCCATTAACAGCTCATTCAAGCCTTTTTACAGCACTTATACCTGTCATTTGAATATGACAAGAAATGGGCCATTTACGCCTGTACTCTTGCATAAATGTCCACTTTGCTGCCACCATTTGTGTAAATGAGGATTTACGAAAAAGGCAAAGCCACCATTTTTATGCAAAATGGTGGCTCGGCGAGGGATTGGGCGGCTGTGTGCCACTCACTAAGCACCCATGGACCACCTGGCAGCTTACAGTGCACAGCAAGCAGGGTTAGGGGGCTGGTAAGGGTCTGGTGAGCAGTGCTCGGTGTGGACGGGGTGAGTTCAGCCATCCCTACGTAGAAGTTCAGTGCCAACTATGTCCATTCCTAAAGATGTCTGATCTGGCCATAATCACACATGCCTTAGTCACATCCCGTTTGGACTACTGTAATGCACTCTGCATGGGGCTGCCTTCAAAACAGTTTTGAAAAACTGTTCAGAAACTTCACCTGGTCCAGAATGGTGAGTCCAGACTGTTGACCCAGACCAGTTTCAGGGAGCACATGACTCCCTTGTTACACTGGCATTACTGGCTACCGGTCTACTTCTGGGCAGAATTGAGAGTGCTGGTTATGAGCTATAAAGCCCTATAAAGCTTGGGACCCGACTATCTGAAAGACTGCCTTCTCCCATAGGAGCTGGCCCAGATCTTAAGATCTTTGGGAGAGGCCTGTCTCCTGAGGTTGCCACCTTCAGAGGCATGTTCACAAGAGAGGGCCTTTTCAGGGACTGCTAGTGGAACTCCCTCCCAAGGGAGGCTAGGTTCACTCCTTCTCCTCTGTCCTTCTGCCAGCAGGCAAAGGCCACTTTAGTCAAGGAGGCCTTTGGCATGTAAGTGGGTCGGGTGCTGTTTTTATTCTGTAATGGTTATGTTTTTATGGAGTTTTTTGTGGTTTTTTAAAATCAATTTGAAATTATGCCTATAAGCTGCCTTGACTGCCATTTTTTGGTTGAGGTAGAAAGGTGGGGATGCAAATAACATCAAGAAATAAATGTCCAAGTTAAGTAGAAAGACTATTGGTAGGAGATGGGGCATAAGCAGGGAGGTTCCAGTGGGCTTTGCTGCCATTTTTAACTAATTAACATATGGCTAATTAACGCCCACTAGCCAGTCCAGTTGCTAGCAGATGTTGCTAGTGGCAGAACACCTACTTGCATGCAGGTTCAATCCCTGGCATCTCCAAGAAGGGCTGGAAAAAATACTCATCGTATTACGGTGGTCCCGGTCCTTCATCTCTGGCAGGTACCAGAGGGTAGCACTGGGAGAGGAGGTGTCGAACCCATGGCCACTCACGTGTGGGGTGCCACAGGGTTTCATCCTCTCCCCGATGCTATTTAACATCTATGTGAAGCCTCTGGGGGCTATCATCAGGAGGTTTGGGGTGTGGTGTCATCAATATGCGGATGACACGCAGCTCTACCTCTCATTCAAATCTTCACCAGGGTTGGCCGTGGAATCCCTGTCCAATGTCTGGAGATGGTGAGTGGCTGGATGGGGAGGAGTAAGCTGAAGCTGAACCCTGACAAGAGCGAGGGGCTTTTGGTGCGAGACAAGAGGAGGTTGGGGGCTGTTGACCTGGTGTTGAATGGGGTATGGCTACCCTTGAAAGACCGGGTCCGCAGCCTGGGGGTCATTTTAGACTCCCAGCTGTCCATGGAGGCTCAGGTGTCAACCGTGAGCCAGACAGTGTTGTACCAACTCCATCTGATATGGAGGCTGCGCCCCTACCTTCCCGACCATCTGCTCCCATCAGTAGCACATGCCCTGGTCTCCTCTCGTCAAGACTACTGTAATGTGCTCTATGTGGGGTTACCCTTGAAGATGGGTTGGAAGCTGCAGCTGGTGCAGAATGTGGCTGTTCGCCTGATTAAAGGCAGCTTCGGTGCTGAAGGAGTTGCACTGGCTACCAGTTGTTTTCCAGGCCAAATTCAAGGTGTTGGTTTTGACCTTTAAAACCCTATATGGTTCCAGCCCAGCCTGTCTTAAGGAGCACCTCCAGCAACACCAGACAGGCCGCTCAACAAGATCAGCCTTGGATGGCCTTCTCTCTGTCCCATCAGCCAGGACAGCTAGGCTGGTGAGGACGGGGGAGAGGGCCTTCTCTGTGGTGGCCCCCACTCTGTGGAACTCCCTCCCTAGGGAACTCCGCCATGCCCCCTCTTTAATGAGCTTCCGCCACGCATTGAAAATTTGGTTGTTCAGGCAGGCATTTGGGGTGGGTTAGGGTATTTTTAGAAATATGATGTTTTAATGTTTAAGTCTACTGTTTTAGACTGTTTGTACTGTTGCACATAGCCCAGTGTGGCTGGCTGACCGGCCAGATGGCGATTAAGAAATTTAATGAATGAATGAATGAATTTATAAATAAATAAACTTCCTGAAACCCTGGAGAGCTGCTGCCAGTCAGTGTCGACAGTGCTGGGCAAGATGGACAGAGGTCCATCTTGCCCAGTGGACAGTGGTCTTGGACAGTGGTCTGACTCAGTAGGAGGCAGCTTCCTGTGTTCCTAAGTCAGATCCTAGTCTGTGTTTCTTCTATTGCATTTTGTTAGTCATTTTGAACAAGTGGATATATTCAGGAAATAAATACTAACATTACTAGAAGCAGGAACAGTCATAATATCAGTGCTAATCGATACTGTAATAAGATTTGGGTGAGCTATCCCAAGCTTGCCTTGCCTTAACTCTAAAACAATTTGAAATCTTTCAGCAATATTAGGAAGTTCTCAGACCATTTCTCTGACCCACTCTGAGGGCTCAGAAAAATGCCTCCTCCAGTTCCTGACGGCCCTCACAATTCCCCCCAATTCCCCCTCCCACTACCCCACTAAGGGAAGGGGACAGTAGTGGTGATGTGTGAGGGAAAGATCAGAGGGAGGTTTCCCCTTCCTTGCTTCCCTCCCTCTCTGAGCCTTGCTGTGACATCTCAGGGGACCCTCACAAGGCGTTGGCCCATTAGGGTGCACCAAATAAGCCTGAGTAACTAGGCGTCTAGTAACTAGGGATGTTGGAGGAATCGATCCAGGGGTGAAGCTCCTTCAGCTTTAGTCAGCTCAGCCCTGGACTTCGGCTCACTTTCCTGTGAACTGGCCTGACTTGATCTGCAGCTTGAGGATTTCCATTTTTTAAAAAAAAAATGTGTAAAGCAATTTGCACAAATTACAGCTATCATTTGCACAGATTATGCAAATTCTGGCTGGAATTTGCAGAAATTACATAAATCGCAGCCACAATCTGCGTAAAGTACAGCCAAAATTTGCATAATTGGTGCAAGTTACAACTGTAATTTGAGTGAATTGCTTTTTATGGGGGGAACCCCCAAAAAAGTTTCCAGATTTGGGGATCAAACCCCCGGCTCGGCTCACAAATGGGCTGGATTTCCTGATGACAGACACCCCTACTAGTAACCCAGGCTGCCAAGTGGGTCAAGACCAGGGGTGCAGAACCTCAGGCCCATGAGCCAAACCTAGCTTGCCTGGGGTCCCTGTCTGGCCTTCTAGGGTCCCCCAGGAAGATCTGCCCCCTTCCCATAGCCTCTGCAGTGCAGCAGTGGTAAGGAGAAGGTGGAGGGGCAATGCAGTGAAGGGGGACAGGGTTGGGGGGTCTTGTGCACATTGTGCTCTCTTGTCTCGGGTGGTGGGAGAGCTGGCGCTGGGGCTCTCTGCATCTGTTCAGCTTAGAAAAGAGGCGAGTAAGGGGAGGCATGATGGAGGTGTACAAAATTATGCATGATGTGGATAGCGAGACATTTTTCTCCATTTCGCATAATAGTAGAACCCGGGGTCATCCCATGAAGATGTCTGTGGGGTGATTCAGACAGATAAATGGGGACTACTTCATCACATAATGTGTAGCTAAACAGTGAAATTCTCTACCACAAGATGTAGCGATGGCCACCAATTTGGATGGGTCTAAGAGCCAGTGTGGTGTAGTGTTGCACTGGGAGCCGGGAGATCCGGGTTCTAGTCCCCACTCGGCCATGGAAGATCACTGGGTGACTTTAGGCTGCCAGTCACAGACTCTCAGCCCAACCTACCTCACAGGGTTGTTGCTGCGAGGATAAAATGGAGAGGAGGAGGATTATGTATGCCACCTTGGGTTCCTCAAAGAGGAAAAAAGGCGGGATATAAATGTAATAAATAAATAAATGAATGAATGGGATTGGACAAATTCATGGAAGAAAAGGCTATCAATGGCTACTAGTCCTGATGGCTATAACCTATCTCCAGTATCAGAGGCAGTAAACCTATGTACACCAGTTGCTGGGGAACATGGGTGAGAGGGTATTGTTGCATTCATGTCTTACTTGTGGGTTTCCTATAGGCAGCAGGTTGGCCACTGTGTGAACAGAGTGATGGACCAGATGGACCCTTGGTCTGATCCAGGGTGGCTTTTCTTACATTCTTAGGAAGCAGCTGGCAGCTGAGAAGGCAGCAGACCAAGGGAAGTAAGGGGGAAGGGAGGTCACTAAGGTTCGATTGGGGGCAGGGCCATAGCTAAGTGGAAGAGCACCTGCTTTGTCTGCAGAAGGTATCAGGTTCAATCCCCGGCATCTCCAGGTAGGGCTAGGAAAGAATCCTGCCAGAAACCCTGTAGAGCTACTACCAGTCAGTGTCAGATGAAGCAATAGTCTGACTGACTCAGTATAAGGCAGCTTCTTATGATCCTTATGATTAGGGATGGTGTGGGTGCCCATCTCACTCCAGGATTCTGGCAGACTGCCCGCACCCACACCCCCAAGCCAATCCCGCCAAGCCCCTGCTCCCGCTCGACCCCCTTCCACACTGAGCCACCCGCAACTTACCTGGGCCCCATCTGCCTCCATCGCGATCTCCATGTTTTAAAAAATCATGATGATCGCAGTACTGTACATATGGAGTTATACACAAAATGGCGCCATGAATTGCCCATGTACACAAGACTCATGGCACCATTTTGTGTATAAGTCCATGTGTACAATATTGCAGTCACTATGTTTTTTCAAAACATGGTGATGGCGGCAGATGCAGATGGGGTCTGGTAAGTGTGGGCTGCTCGGCGAGCAGGCGTGGGGCTCGAGCGCAGGTTCGGGGATACGCGAACAGGGGCAGGGGCTGGGTGGTTGCCTGGAGAACCCTACTTAGGATCCTTATTCCAGCACTAATTATCTCATAAGCAAAGCAGAGGTGATGGAGTATAAGGATCCCCTGAACGAATGTTTCTGCTTTGGTGCAGATGTTCCTTACAGTTCCAGCCCCCAAGTAGCACCTACCGGCAATTCAGCATAGGATCACTTAGACTGGAAGTTGTTTGACACAGAGACGGTCCTTAACCTCTGCTCTAACCTAGCCCATTAGCAGCATGTAGCTTCTTGATGTTACTTCCGTCACAGAAATGTCAATAACAGATACCAGCAAACAAATCAGACATGCGCATACAACCCCCACACAGCACACGCTTCAAGATATTTGCTTCTGCTGTCAGTTTGGCATTTATACTCCAGAGCTTTTGCAAAATGTACATATTTCAACTGGCGAGATGGTGATGGGAAGTGAAACCTGCATTTCTTAGACACAAATAAGGCTGTGATAGAATCCCCTCCACCCCCCCCCCCCCACTGGTTACTAGCCCTAAAATCTATCACACATTTCCTGGTACACCAGCAGCGGTGGCAAGATGTTAAATGCACGTCCACAATTCAAACTGGAACTGGAAGGCTGGAAACACAATGCGATAAATATTAATGGCCTGCCTGAATGTTTCTGGTGAGATTTATCAAGGCTGGTACCTTTTCGTAAAATAAAAATGAAAAAAGCTGTTTATATGTCTTAAAATAATTGGGTGGGGGGAGAACCCTGTGGGGCTAGATCTGTGCACAAGACAGATGGGTGTTGGGTACTCTTGGATGCAGCTTTCCTCCCTGATGGTCGGGTTACAGTGGGGGCTTTGGATGACTTCGTACAACTTTGGCTGCTGCCTTTCATGGAGAAGACAGATCTGTCCACTGTCAGACATGCCTTGGTTAAGCCCCATTTATATTATTGCAATACTCTCTATGTGGGGCTGTCTTTAGGGCAGGGCTGCAGAACTGTTTTTAGGGGGGTGCCAGATTGTGCCCCCCTAGTCCTGCTGTGAGCTGGATTGCAACAGGGGGCATAGACTCCTCCCTGATGTCTTCCCCCACTTTTTTCTCTCCATGCTGCTTTTTCTCTGAGCACGGAAAAGGGGGCCTGGCCGACGCCACAAAGAGCAGTTGCCCCTGCTGATGCCGGCTGAGTCCCTCGAGTCGTGCAGTGTCTGGTGTCCACAGAGGTGCCGGGCACTGTGCAAAGAGCATCTTGCATTGTTGCTCTTATCTCCGATCTGAGATCGGAGATAACAACAAGGATGCCTCCAAGGGGATTCCTCCAGGGGGCAGAGGCTATTGTAAAAAAGGGAAGGGGAATCCAAAACAACAACAACCATACATTCTCAATGCAAAATGCCACAGAAGCTTTGTTTGTTGGTTGGTTTGTTTAAAGCCTCTTAAAATCATATCCAGGATCAGAGTTAATAATACTTGTTTTTTCCAAAATAAAAGTGGTCCTCTAAGTGCGCTTTTAAAAAGAGCACGTTTATCATAGTGTATTAGTTGGCTCTTGGAACATGTTACACTGGTCGCATGCAGAGGAAGATTTTAACTGATACAGGGCAGCTAGGCAGGGAGAGGTCTTGTCTTTTTTAAAGAGCTGGAAGTGAGTTTTCTAGGCAGACAGGCTACTTGTGATCCAAGGAGCAGCTCCATTGCTCCAGTCAGTAACCCAGACGGCCTTACAAGTCGCAGTATAGCCACAGTTATGTGAACTGGCGTAACACGTGTGAATGATGCTGCAGCTATTTTCTCGCTGCAGAAGATGTTCTCATGAATAGTACATGGAGATGCAGAAGTGCACTTTGTTCATGCAGACAGTGCCTGCAGCAGCAATGTGTGCCACTTTCATTTTATTTATTTTATTATTTTATTATTAAATTTATTAATTGCCCATCTGGCTGGTCACCCAGCCACTCTGGGCTATGTACAACATACAATAAAAACTGTGTAAAACAATAAAATTCTACAATAAAAACATTTTCTAAAATACCCTAACCCACCCCAAATGCCTGCCTGAACAACAGCGTTTTTAATGCACGACGGAAGCTCATTAAAGAGGGGGCATGACGGAGTTCCCTAGGGAGGGAGTTCCACAGAGTGGGGGCCACCACAGAAAAGGCCCTCTCCCTCGTCCCCACCAGTCTAGCTGTCCTGGCTGGCTGATGGGACAGAGAGAAGGCCATCTGAGGCTGATCTTGTTAAGCGGCCTGTCTGGTGCTGCTGGAGGCGCTCCTTAAGATAGGCTGGGCCAGAACCATATAGGGTTTTAAAGTAATGGCGAAAGTTGTTCAAAACTTGAGGATGCAAGGAGGGCTTCTTTAAGAGCAGTCTTATCCCTGCCTCCTTGAGGGCTGATGGCATCACTCCCTCCTCAAGGGAGGCGTTCACCACCGCCCTGATCCCCTCACCCAGTCTCTCTCTGCAGCTCATAATGAGCCAAGATGGGCAAGGATCAAGTAAGCAGGTGGCCGGCCGTACAGATGAAAGCACCTTGTCCACTTCATCAGGAGGAAGAAGCTGGAACCGATCCCACAAAACCAGTTTCCCACAGGCCGCCTCTTGCTCACTAACTGCATCCACAGCGTGCAGAGTAACACACCTAATCTGATCAATTTTATCTGCAAAGTGCCTTGCCAAGGCCTCACAGGAGGCCTTAGAATGCTCCAGTGGTTCTGGAGCCACAGGACCGACCAGGCTCCGGACCACTTGGAACAGCCTCCTGGGACAGCACTCTGCAGACACGATGGAAGCAGCATAATATTCCTTTTTTGCTGCCTTCACCGCCACGTGATAGGCTGAAGATACAGCTCTAGCCCGTGTCTGATCGTCTTTGGAGCGAGACTTCCGCCACCGGCGCTCTAGCCGTCTCACCTCTTGTTTCAGAGCTCGTAACCGCGGATTGAACCATGGTGCAGTCCGAGCCCTGTTCAGGGGGAGAGGGCGTTTTGGAGCCACCCGATCTAATGCCCCAGTGATTGCGGCATTCCAGCCACCCACCAGGGTCTCGACCGAGTGGCCGTTGGCATGCCCCAGAGAATCCCCAAGCACGTTCAGGAATCCATTTGGATCCATAAGACGCCTGGGGCGGACCATTTTAATGGGTCCTCCACCCTGCGGAGGGGTTGTGGAACCGAGAAGTCCAACGTCACCAGATAGTGATCTGACCATGACAAGGGGGTGGTGGATATACCCCCGACTTCCAGATCACTCCCCACTTCTCCAGAAACAAACAAAAGGTCTAGTGCATGACCGGCTACATGGGTGGGCCCAGTTAGAATATGGTGCAGCTCCCAGGAGGCCATGGTCTCCATGAAGTCCCGAGGTGCTCCTGTGAGGATGGCCTCCGAATGTACGTTGAAGTCCCCCAACACCAGTAAGTTAGGGGACTGCACACGCACATCAGAGACCACCTCAAGCACCTCGGCCAGGGAGTCAGTCGTGCAGCGGGGTGGACGGTACACGAGCAGAATCCCCAGACTGCCCTTCGGGCCCAACCTCCAGTACATGCACTCAGCAACCTTGGTCTCCCGGAGAGGGGGTCTGGTGAAGACCAAGGATTCTCGGTAGATAACAGCCACTCCCCCTCCCCGATCTCCAGCCCTCGACTGCTGTGCATACAAAAATCCAGCTGGACACATGGCTGCAAGGGTTGGAGCAGCAGCCTCGGCCAGCCAGGTCTCCGTAATACATGCCAGGTCTGCACCCTCATCCAGGATCATGTCATGGATGAGGGAGGTTTTCTGGGTAACAGACCTGGCATTGCAGAGCAGCAAACGAAGGCCAGAAGATGGGGTCACGCCTCCCCCAGCCACCCTTTGGCTCTGGACAGGCCCGGAGCAGGGGACAGATACTACACATCTCTCCCTTGTTCCCCTTACCTGGCATGGCCTGCCCCTAGCGCTCCGCCAGCACCTGCCACCCAGCCTCAGTATCTTCTGGCCCCCAACACTCCCCCCACTGCCTCCATCAGGTGGACACATGCCCCCTCACTCCCACCTATCAGGCAGGCTACCCACCCCTAAAACCACAACGAAATCCCCCAAGATAAAGAAAACACACACACACACACACAAAACAATTAAAAATCCCCTTAAAAATAATGCCAGGCCGGAGTCCACAGGGAAGGGAAGGCCTGGTGGTGGTGGCGGCAGTGGTGGCAGCGGCAGCAGGCCCAGCAACAGCAGGCCCGCCTCTTCCCCGGTGGTGGTGGTGGTGACCTCTTCTGCAGGCCCTGGCTCTCCCAGGCCACCTCAGCCAGCCAGCTTATGTAGCCCCTCCAGGTAGGACAGGTGGAGCAGCACAGCTGGCTCAGTACCTGGGGGCCTGGTCCTGCAGGGACTGGCAGTCTGCCAGGCAGAAGTCTCCAGGGAAGGCCTGGTGGTGGTGGTGGTGGTGGTGGTGGTGGTGGTGGCAACAGCGGCGGCAGGCCCACCTCTTCCCCGGTGGTGGTGGTAGCTTCTCCTGCAGGCCCTGGCTCTCCCAGGCCACCTCAGCCAGCCATCTTATGTAGCCCCTCCAGGGAGGGCAGGTGGAGCAGCACAGCTGGCTCGGTACCTGGGGGCCTGGTCCTGCAGGGACTGGTGGTCTGCCAGGCAGAAGTCTCCAGGGAAGGCCTGGTGGTGGTGGCAGCGGCAGCAGCAGCAGCAGCAGGCCCAGCAACAGCAGGCCCAACAACAGCAGGCCCGCCTCTTCCCCAGTGGTGGTGGTGGCCTCTCCTGCAGGCCCTGGCTCTCCTGCTTCATATGAGCAGAGCCAATTTATTTGAATTTCTTCTGACATTTCTGCATTCTATTTTTCTCCTGGAGAAGTCCAACGTTGAGCTCATTTTGGTCTCTGTGTATATCCCCTTTCCCTCTGCTCAGCTGGACAAGGAAGATGAAAACAGATTTAGCAGACCCTGAACCAAATCCAGGGTACTTCAGGGCTCTATAAAATTCTAATGAAGTGCTTACAAAATTCCAAATAAAACCTCTGTTTTTTTTTCTAATTACATTTTTATGACATGTCTTAATGTGGCCATACAGTTAATAGGGACACAGTGTTCCTTCCATCTAACGCTAAAGTCATTGTTAAGCAGAGTATTGGCATAGAATCAGAGAGATTTTTCAGATGTTTTCTTTCTTTCATTTTTGTTGTGATGATAAACATATGGCTCACCATCTTCTCAGTAATTTTCCTGTGGAATTCCCAGTGACAACTGGAATGACTGGGTGATGCACAAATTCAGTGCCCGTGTTTGCATGGTTCATGCTAATAATTCTTTTCTAAAAGCCAACACGGGGATGATGATCAACTAGGAACAATTTTCAGAAAATTTGATAATTAGCAGCTTGGAATGCTAAAGTAGGAAGTCAAGAAATCACCGGGATAACAGGCAAGCATGGCCTTGGTGTACAAAATGAAGCAGGACAAAGGCTAATAGAGTTTTGCCAAGAGAACACGCTGATCATAGCAAACACTCTTTTCCAACAGCACAAGAGGCGACACTACACAAGGACATCACTAGATGTTCAATATCGAAATCAGATTGATTACGTACTTTGCAGCCAAAGATGGAGAAGCTCTATACAGTCAGTCAAAACAAGACCTGGAGCTGACTGTGGCTCAGATCATGAGCTTCTTATTGCAAAATTTCAGCTTAAATTGAAGAACGTCGGGAAAACCACTAAACCATTCAGGTATGACCTAAATCATATCCCTTATGAATATACAGTGGAGGTGACAAATAGATTTCAGGGATTAGACCTGATAGACAGAGCGCCTGAGGAACTATGGACGGAGGTCCGTAACATTGTTCAGAAGGAGGCAGCAACTCAATCCATCCTGAAGAAAAAGAAATGCAAGAAAGCCAAGTGGCTGTCTGATGAGGCTTTACAAGTAGCTGAGGAAAGAAGGGAAGTGAAAAGCAAGGGAGAAAGGGGAAGATATATCCAACTGAATGCAGAGTTCCAGAGAACAGCAAGGAGAGACAAAAAGGCCTTCTTAAATGAACAATGCAAAGAAATCGAGGAAAACAATAGAATGGGAAAGACTAGAGATCTCTCCAAGAAAATCAGAGATCTCAAGTGAATGTTTTGTGCAAAGACGGGCATGATAAAGGACAAAGAAGGCAGGGACCTAACAGAAGCAGATGAGATTAAGAAGAGGTGGAAAGAATACACAGAAGAACTATACAGGAAAGATCTGAATGTCCCTGATAGCCATGATAGTGTGGTCACTGAACTTGAGCCGGACATCTTCAAGAGTGAAGTCAAGTGGGCCTTAGGAAGCATGACTAACAACAAAGCTAGCGGAGATGACAGTCTTCCAGCTGAGCTATTTAAAATCCTAAAAGATGATGCTGTTAAAGTGCTGCACTCAATATGCCAACACATTTGGAACACTCAACAGTGGCCACAAGACTGGAAAAGGTCAGTTTACATTCCAATTCCAAAGAAGGGCAATGCCAAAGAGTGTTCAAACTACCATACAATTGTGCTCACTTCACATGCCAGCAAGGTGATGCTCAAAATCCTACAAGCTAGGCTTCAGCAGCATGTGAACCGAGAACTACCGGAAGTACAAGCTGGATTCCGAAGAGGCAGAGGAACTAGAGATCAAATCTCCAACATTCGCTGGATCATGGAGAAAGCAAGAGAATTCCAGAAAAATGTCTATTTCTGCTTCATTGACTATGCTAAAGCCTTTGATTGTGTAGATCACAACAAATTCTGGCAAATTCTTAAAGTGATGGGAGTACCAGACCACCTTAGCAGCCTCCTGAGAAACCTGTATGAGGGTCAAGAAGCAACAGTAAGAACCGGACATGGAACAACTGATTGGTTCAAAATTGGGAAAGGAGTACGACAAGGCTGTATATTGTTGCCCTGCATATTTAATTTATATGCAGAGTACATCATGGGAAATGCCGGGTTGGATGAATCACAGGTCGGAATCAAGATTGCCGGGAGAATTATCAACAACCTCAGATACGCAGACGATACCACCCTAATGGCAGAAAGCGAAGAGGTTCTAAAGAGCCTCTTGTTGAGGGTGAAAGTGGAGAGTGCAAAAGCTGGCTTGAAACTCAACATTAAAAAAACTAAGATCATGGCATCTGGCCCCATCACTTCCTGGCATATAGAAGGGGAAGAAATGGATGCAGTGACATATTTTACTTTCTTGGGCTCCAAGATCACCGCAGACGGTGACTGTAGCTATTAAATTAAAAGATGCTTGCTCCTTGGTAGGAAAGCTATGGCACACCTAGACAGCATAGTAAGAAGCAGAGACATCACCTTGCCGACAAAGGTCTGTATAATCAAAGCTATGGTTTTCCCAGTAGTAATGTATGGCTGTGAGAGCTGGTCTATAAGGAAGGCTGAGCACCGAAGAATTGATGCTGTTGAACTGTGGTGCTGGAGAAGACTCTTACGAGTCCCCTGGACTGCAAGGAGGTCAAATCAGTCAATGCTAAAGGAAATCAACCCTGAGTGCTCATTGGAAGGACAGATACTGAAGCTGAAGCTCCAATATTTTGGCCACCTAATGCGAAGAGAAAACTCCCTGGAAAAGACCCTGATGCTGGGAAAGATTGAAGGCAAAAGGAGAAGGGGACAGCAGAGGATGAGATGGCTAGATAGCATCACCGATGCAATGAATATGAGCTTGAGCACGCTCCAGGAGAGAGCGGAGGACAGGAAGGCCTGGTTTGCTATGGTCCATGGAGTCACGAAGAGTCGGACACAACTGAACGACTGAACAACAACAGCAAGTGCATGTGGTCCCAAGTACTCTGGCAAATCACCCATTAATTTCAAGGGGAGTTGTGCTAAAGGAGAACTTTTTGTATGATTACACCTGGTTGGCACAATGCCGGTAACTGCTAAGAGCTTTTGAGGTCCATCCATTTCAACAGGAGAATACTATACTTGTGTTGAACTCTTCGACTGAAATCAACAGAACTTAATTTTTTGAAAATGCTGAATGGATTGAACCAGATATTGTTAACTCTGATCTGGATATGATTTTAAGATGCTCTGTTGTTGTTGTTGGGAAAAAAAACCCTCCCTGTGGCATTTTGTATTAAGAATGTAAGGTGTTTTATAAGCCTTTCTGTCCCCCCTTTAAAACAACAACAACAATAAAGGGATTCAAATTAATATTCCATTTTATAAACTGGTTCTTGTTAATATTCCATGCTGGGATTTTCTGTCTGGTGGTAGGTGCATTCATCATGCAAGCAATTCCTTTTTAAAACCTAGTCCTTTTATTTAACATGAGCAGAGTGCTCTATTTTCGTTCCATTTATTCATCTTAAATGCAAGATCTGGGGTGGGATGGAATTGTCCCTCAAGAACGTTTTGGTGAACAGACCACCAGACCACCACTCAGGGTCTAGCCAATTTCCATATGGTTCCCCAAGGTTCAACTGACGTGAGGATTGGGGTGGGGAAGGAATTTCATATATGTGAGCCTCACTTTTTGAAACTGCTCTATTTTGCACCCTGTAACAGAGGGCTTCGTTGTTCATTGCCTAACAGCAATAAACACTGAGCAGCTTCGTGCTGCACTGAATTTTCATGAGGCTTGAGTTTTGATGCCAGAGGTGAATACATTTGCAATCAATCAGTAAATAAATACTAAACAAACACCCCCTACGCACCTTCCACTTTTCTGTGCATTTTCATTTGTGCCATTTTGTTACTTGAAAGGGCTGCATTGCTGCATGATCTCAGCCCATCAGAGATCCAGTTCCCCGCTTACTGGAGAGCTGCCATTGTGAGTGGGTGCAGGTCCTGTGGCGGGGAAGGAAGGGAGCTGGTGAGAGCCTGGGCAGCGGCAGCGGCGGCACGTCCCCGTGGCACGAGCGCCGAGCCAATCAAAAGGCTGGTTGTCTCCACTCGGGCTCCCCACTTCCCTTCGGTGGGATCCCCTTAAGGGTGGGTGTGGCAGCAAGACCAGGCCAGCATGGTGGCTGCAGACGTGCCACATCCAAGGCGGAGGGAAAGAGTTCATGTTAGTGGTCTGCACGTGGTGGGCCTCTGACCCTTCCACCCATCACTGATGCGCCTGGCAGGCAGGCAGGCCAGGAAGGAAAATCAGGCAGCAGGTGGGCTGCCCGACAGGGGAGCCATGCCCTATGCCTCCGCCAACCCTATTCAGATCAATAGAGTTGTGGCCAATTTAATAACCCATTTAAGTTGGTGTCTGTGGTTTGTTCCTTTCATTTGCTGCTAGACCCCCCCCCCCAACACACACTTTTTATGGCATTGAGAGACTCATACATTCTTTGAATCAGTTCCAATCCTAGAAAGCAACAGAAAAAAAATCCCACATCCCTTTCACGAAGGTAGTCTTTGTGAGCAGAGTGATGCAGTCCTATGAGCTGGCCTGGCCCTGTCATTAGGCAGAGTGAGACAGTCGCCTCAGGTAGCAAATGCTGGGAGGCAGCTGCAGGTCTTGGAGGAGACAGCTGTAGGCCATGAAGCCTGCCCTGCTCCTCCAAGCTATCCTGCTGCCTTCAGGTGCAATTGAGTATACCGTCCCATCCCCAGTATTGAAGTAAGACTCAACTGCCAGACCAGCCGGCTTTTGTACATGAAATGGGAGGGGGTGCCATCTTGTTCTTCACCTCAGGAAGCAAAATGTCTTGGGTTGGCCCTGCCTATGAGACTGGAGCCTAGTTCAGATGTAATGGAAAATTATGGTTTCCCACTATGTAAACAAGTCTTCACCAGCCTCCAGTCTGCATGCTCCCCCTCCCCTCCTCTTGCACCCCCCCTCTACTTGAGTAGCCTCGAGAAGGAGATCAGAAGCTTTTGCTTCTACTTTTACACAAACCACAGTTTGACTGTTTGATCCTGGTGAGTTCTAAACAAACCACATTTCCTTGAGTTCAGATATAACAGGGAACAGTGGTTTGTTTAAGAGGGGAAACAAAAAGTCCCAATCTCTTCCTTGCAGCTGCTTAACAGGAGGGAAGCAGGAACGTGCAGGCCCAGTGGTTGGATAGGCTCATTCATGCAGAAGGAAACCATGGTTTCCCATGACATGTGAACTGGGCCTGTGCACTCTCTTCCATAAACTGGAAAATGGCAATTGTCTGTTTTTCAGTTAATGGAGGCAATTCTGAATGAGTTGATTCCTTTGACCGCTCAATTGGGCAAGGTTTTTTTTTTACTGTGTGTGAAAGTTTGCTGCTGGTCTATTGTCAGAAGCGACTCTCTGTCATTATTTCAGTGTAATGTGAAAAACAGCTCCACATACGAGGGCTTTATTTCACTGTTTGAAAGAGAGGTATAGCTCTTTATAGCTTGGATTGAGGGGAAAGCATTGGATAGGTGAGGATGGTCAGCAAACATAAAACAACTAACATAAAATGGTAAGAGAAATTAGAAAGAGGAAGTGCAAACAGTGCTGCATTATGCAAATAAGACAAGAATTAGAATTAAATACACTGATTTGGGCAACAGTTAGAGTGGAAATGATGCAGTCTCCTTCAGTTGCAAGCACACATGAGGGAAGTGACATAGCAAAAATTCTCATCCAAAACCTTGAATTTAGACAAAGCATTGCAGTGGAAAAAGCAGTGACCCTTCTATTCACAGTCAATCAGTCGGATTGAGATTAAGGGGTGACTGAATGGAAGCAAGAAATTCTTGCAAGCTGTCAGTAAGAAAGGAATACATCTTAACATAGCTGGAAAGCTTTTTTATTAGGCCGATTCTGCTGAAATTTCAAGAATAAAAAAGAAACATTAATATGTTGGAAGCTAGAACATATACATTTGGAAGCTTGAACAAAATAAATGTGAACCTTTTTTGGGAGGGAGACACAAGTTCACTCCCATTTCAGTATCTACTTTTATCCTTAAGACCCTCTCGTATTGTCAGCTGCACTTATTGTGCAAGGAATATATGAAGCTGGGGCAAGGCAACATGTGAATCTGCAAGTGAATCACAGAGCTGTGTTCATGCGTGCCTCCCCCCATATGCTCAATGTGTGGAATCCATGGGGCTGTGCCACACTGATTCCATCCCAGACACCCACCAATTGAGTAGGACATATGAAAAAGGGGTTGCTACACACCTACAGTTGTATGCATGGAGGAACACCTAGTTCAACAACTGTCCAATGGTGTGGTGTGCCTATTTGTGTTCAGCTTTTCAGATGTCCATGGGGAGGGGGCAGGGCTAGTGGGGCCTGGTGACACTGGGGGCAGGACCAGCAGAATGTACATTCAGTGTAGGGATGGTGGAGAATTCCGGTGCAGACTCAAATGAGGCTGGATTCTTTGGAATCCGGCCTCCGGAAGCCATGGCAAAATGACACCACTCACCTCTGCCTCCCAAGGATTCCCTGTGAACCGGCACTCTGGCTCTGGATCCTTTGCAATACGGTAATGGCAATCGCCATTACCATAGTCCTTGGAGAAATACAGCTGCAAATGGCATAGTGGACACCACTTGTGGCCGTAAAGCCCCGGGTTTAACCTAAATGCAGCTGTTTATGGTTCTATTTAGGTGAAAAACAGCGCTTTACAGCCGCAAGTGGCATCCAATATGCCATGTGCGGCTGTATTTCTCCAAGAAATATGGTAACGGTGGCTGCCATTACCGTATTGCAAAGGATCTGGCGGCTGCCATTACCGTATCGCCAGCGCTGCGGAGCCAGAGTGTGGCTCTCCAAAAGCCTCCGGATGTGGAGCTGCTCTGGAGGATTCTGGGGGCGGGGGGAGGAATGGATCACCTCCCCCCCCGAGGACCCCCCCCCCAGAATGGAAGGTAGGGGTTTTGTACATCCCTAATTCAGTGTACATGTAGAGGCACAGGTGAATAGGGATCAGGTATCTAAGTAACTCCTAGAAGCTTTTATAGAGGTCAGGAAGTATTTATTGACATGTTTTGCCTGTGAAGCCATAATGCAGGCAGAGGGCGCTCTCTCTCTCTCTCTCTGGCCAACTCCAGGCTCCCTAGCCAAGCTGGCATGCATTACAGACAATCTCCTGGGACACCTCTCTCACAATGCCTAGCTCTGAGGAAGGGCCCCCTCAGAGCCAGGCAGTTGGGCTTGGTGGGCTCTCTGAGGAGCCATGCCGGCAGCTTTCTCTGGCTGCTGTGGCTCTCCAAAGAGCCTGCCTGCCCTCTGGCTCATGCTGACAGGATCCTCAGAGAGAGCCAGACAACGGGTGGCTGAAAGCAGCCACCCATCCATCCTCTCTTTTGCTCTGAGGATCTCCTCAGAGAGAGCCAGACAACGGGTGGCTGAAAGCAGCCACCCATCCATCCTCTCTTTTGCTCTGAGGATCTCCTCAGAGAGAGCCAGACAACGGGTGGCTGAAAGCAGCCACCCATCCATCCTCTCTTTTGCTCTGAGGATCTCCTCAGAGAGAGCCAGACAACGGGTGGCTGAAAGAAGCCACCCATCCATCCTCTCTTTTGCTCTGAGGATCTCCTCAGAGTGAGCCAGAGGGCAGGTGGCCGCTCTGGCCATCTGCCCCCCCGTCTTGCTCTGAGGGGTTCCTTAGAGTGGAAAAGAGGGGAGGCAGCTGCTCTGAACAGCCCTGCTGGCTGTTCTCTCACTGTGGCATTTGCCACAGCAGGAGAGCGGGACTGGCAGGGCTCTCTGGAACATCCACTGTAGTTCCACCACACTGGAGTGAGGCAGTGGCAGGTGGACCTCCTAATGTAGGGGGAGTATGCAGTTTGCTGCAGCTCCTGTTCCACTGCCTGAGGCGGACTGGCCTTGTGTGCAGTGCGCATGCCACCAGCAGTGAAATATGGAAATGTTCTGGCTTCCATGATCTATCCTGGAGTTCTGGTGAGGCAAAATGCTTTCATTCTATTCTGCACCAAAACCTGCACTGAGTGGCTCCAGTTCTGGATCAGCAGGTGGCTGCGGCAGTTCTGGGTTGTGCGGCTATGATGGAAGTGGGAGAGCCATTTATAATCATAAGTCCTGTACATCCAAGAGTGGAGCATTCTGAAATCTCATGTGACTCACGGCGATCCATCCTTGCCAGGCGCTCGTCAAACTGCTGCTACTGCCCGCCTCCACTCGCCACACCGGACAAGCCACTGGACAGCACAGCAAGTGCCCGCTGGGTACCCAGTGGCTGCCCAGCAGCCATTTATCTCTTCACTGAGCTGCCATAAAAATGGTGGCTCGGCTTTTTTCGTAAAAGTACTGTTGCATAAATGGCAGCTATAACGGGGCCACTTACACAATATTACAGGTGTGAATGCTCCACAAGCTGCCATTTCTTCACAAAATGGTGGCTCAGTGAGGAGACTAGTGGCTGCTAGGCACTCATGGATTACATGCTGATTGGCAAATGGGCCTAGTAAGTGGGCAACTCAGCAAGTTGGGTCTGGGAGGCCAAGTGGGGGGAGTACACCGGACTCCCACCCCTTTTGGACTCCTGCGACATCCCTACTGGAGCATACCACTCCTGCAGGTGGAGGATCCCATATCTCAGTGTGCCCTTGTATCAAATGTTTTCATTTGAAAGCTGGAAAGCTAGCATGTCAAGGAGAAGGATTCTAAACTTGATTTTCATGATAGTTGTCTATGTGCCATGTAGGGATGCTGGAGAAATTTCAGATGGATTAAAATGAGCTCAGATTTCTAAGACTCTAACCTGTGGAATCTACTGTGGAGTGCCCCCCTCACGCCGTGTGGAGTCCGTGGACTTTCGGATGTTTTTTTTTTACTTTCATGAAATGAACGCATATAAATCCGTAGACAAATACGTAAGTTTCTGCTGAGGAAATGTTGAATGGAATGTGGGACAATACGCTAAATGTTACATACTGAGGTAAATTACATAAATACTTACGTAAATACTCATGTAAATATTTATGTAATTATTTCCGTATTTTTCCTCATGATGAAAAAAAAAATTCGCATCCATCTGTGGGTAGATGACAGGATGAAAGGCGCCTGACAACCTGTGAAACACAGACGGAGCAGATTTTACACAGTCCATACATCCCTAGTGCCAGGTAAATCTCAACACAAAGTATTCAAGACTTTTGATCCCCAGCTATCTTCATTCTGAAGCGGTATAGTCTCAGCAAGACAGTCAAATGATGGTTTGGCTCTTGGTTATGAAATTGTATCAACACAAAGAAGAATGCAATGTGATGAGCATACTAAGCTAGACACAGCCTTTCCAAGCCTTAAGCATGTACCAAGGAATACTAGGTCAGAATGATATAGGTTCTCAGAGGTGGTTATTCCCTGTATTTTCCAACTGGGCTTCCTACCAAGCATTCAAGGACAATACTAATTTCTACAATCGCAAGTGGCAATCCTCACTTGCAGAGATGACTGGATCCTTGGAAGCAAGGCCTTAAATTGCTGGCAATCTCAGCAGAACCACAAAGGGAGGCTGTGGGCTAAGAGAGTGACATCAGCGGTTGCCAGTGGAGGCAAGATGCAAAAACTACCCCCACCTCTATCTCCCTTCCGGGCTTGTCCACATGACCATTATTCATCGGCAAATTAGATGAGCATGAGTAAAGGCTCTGAGTAGGTCTGTTGAGAGCATTTTTCAGGCATAGTTATTGCGAGTCCTGAAAGTAAATGGGATATTGCAGGGAGCTAAATTATGATACCCTTTAGAAGAGGAGGCAATCCAACATTACACAGGAATGAGTTTGAGAAGGCAAGTTATACATTGTTGATGGTCACAAATGGACAAATAAATCTCTGCCTTCAGTGGAAATATTTTATACCCTATTAAGTGAAACTGAAAGGCTAAATTAATATTAATAATAAGTAATAAGGCAAAGTATGACCTGAAGGGACACCTTTTGATTTGTGCACAGTTGTTATGTCAAACAGCTTAGTAAGCCAGGTATTCTGAAAGACACAAAACTGTATTCCCTGGCTGTTCTTTCTTTTTAAATGATTCTTCCACTCTGTAGAGGCCTTGCACGGCTTTTATGTCTGCAGCTGCAGATATACATAGTCTATAAATCTGACTCAAACTGTATAGTTTCCTGTATTTTCATTATTATTCTGATAAGATATTTCAGTCTTTCCTTCCTGGGTATTTGATCGCCCTCAATAAAATAGTTGAAATTCTTAAATCTGTTTTTTTTTTTGTATGCAAAGGAAGACCCATGCTTAAAAAACATGACAAAGTTTAATACCCATATAAAGAGCCCAAGACAGAACGTCTCCCTGCTTTGCATTTGGTAGGTAACATCCTTAAAACATTCTTAAAAAAACACAACTCTTTTCACTGAATGACTGGTGAGTTTCTGAGTGGTGATATAACTTTTCCCCTGGAGACCCACAAAGCTGTACAGTAATATATCTAGTGCTGTCACTTGATGAAAAAAATCTTAAATGGCAATTCTATGTACCCTTATGTGGAAGTAAGCCCAACTTCCCTACAAGAAAAGGCTACAATGTTTGGGGATTTTTAGGTTAGAAAAAAAAATGCAAGTAAGCGAAGACATGATAGAGGTATATAGAATTATGCATAGGGATGTTGCAGGAATCTGAGAATGGGGTGGAGTCCAGTGGACTCCCCCCTGCTCACCCTCCTGCCATAGAATCAGAATCTTAGGGTTGGAAGGGGCCTACAAGACCATCGAGTCCAACCTCCTGCTCAGTGCAGGGGGCCTGATTCCCAGGAGGTCTCCCATCCAAGTACTAACCAGGGATGACCCTGCTTAGGTTCCGAGATCAGACGAGATCAGGCACACCCAGCCCTTTGCTCGTGTACCCCAATCCACAGACTGCCATGCTTACCGGACCCCATTCGCTGAGTTGCCACATGGTCTGAAAGCACATGGAAGTTGCCCGTTCCCTCAGCGAGCCACCACTTTGTGAAAAAAATGGTGGCTCAGGTTTCTTTGTAAATGTTGCGTAAATGGCCCCTTTATGGCTATTTATGCAACATTACATTTGCGGAAAAACCCGAGCTGCCATTTTTTGCAAAATGGCAGCTCGCTGAGGGGTCAGGCAGCTGCTGGGCACTTGAGGGCTGCTTGCAGACTGCACAGTGGCTCATCCAGGGAGCCAAACAGGGGTGGCCGGCTGGCGGGGTTTGGCGAGTGCCTGGCAGCATGGATGGAGGTGAGTCAGTCCATCCTTATGCATTGTATGGAGAAAGTGGATAGGGAGAAAAAAATGGCACTCTCTCTCATGGTACTAGAACCTGGGTCATCCTACGAAGCTGTTTGGTGGGAGATTCAGGACAGATCAAAGGAAGTACTTCTTCACACAGTGCATAGTCAAACTATGGAATTCGCCACCACAAGATGTAGTGATGGCCACCAGTTTGGATAGCTTTAAAAGTTGATTGGACAAATGCATGGAGGATAATGCTATTGATCTCTAGTAGCCCTGATATTCATTCTTTCATTTCATTTCATTTCATTTCATTTCTGTACCACCCAATAGCTGAAGCTGTCTGGGCAGTTCACAAAAATCAAAATCAAAAAGCACAGAGTAAAACAATATAAAATATTAAAGCATTAAAACCACAATATAACAATACAACCAGAATAAAACCAGAATAAAACCCAGCAGCAATGCAGAGATTTAAAATACAGATTTAAAACAGCAAAGCTAAAAGACTAGAAAGCTAAAATGCTAAAATGCCTGGGAAAATAATAAAAAAAAGGTCTTCACCTGGTGCTGGAAGGAATACAATGTAGGTGCCAGGCAAGCAGGGAGCTCATTCCACAGCTGGGGTACCAAAGCAGAAAAGGCCCTCCTCGTAGTAGCCACCTGCCATACTTCCTTTGGTAGGGGCTCACGGAGAAGGACTGCTGAGGATGATCTTAAGGTCCAGGCAGGCACACATGGGAGGAGGCGATCCTTCAGATAACCTGGCCACAAGCCATTAAGGGCTTTGAATGTTAATACCAGCACTTTGAATCAGGCCCGGAAATGGACTGGCAGCCAGTGCAGCTGGAAAAGTACCAGAGTAATATGAGCTCATTGGCCAGTCCCTGTTAACAATCTTGCTGCCCTATGTTGCACTAGCTGAAGTTTCCGGACTGTTTTCAAAGGCAGCCCCATGTATAACGCATTGCAGTAATCCAGATGAGAAGTTATCAGAGCATGGATAACTGTAGCTAGGCTATCTCTGTCCAGATAAGGGCATAGTTGGTATACCAGCCTAAGCTGATAAAAAGTGCTCCATGCCACTGAGTTCACCTGTGCCTCAAGTGACAGTTCTGGGTCCAAGAGCACCCCCAAACTATGAACCTGATCCTTTAATGGAAGTGCAACCCCCTCCAGAAAAGGTTAACCAGGCTGATGAACCACCCACTAACAACACCTCCATCTTGTCTGGATTGAGTTTCAGTTTGTTAGCACTCGTCCAGTTCATTACCGTGCCCAGACACAGATTCAGAACAGCCACTGCCTCACCTGGGTTTGATGAGAAAGAGGGGTAGAACTGGGAGTCATCTGCATATTGATGGCACCTCAGCCCACACCTCCGTATAACCTCCCCCAGTGGTTTCATGTAGATGTTAAACAGCATAGGGGATAAAATAGAGCCCTGTGGGACCCCATGGCACAATTGCCATGGCACAGAGCAATAATCCCCAAGCACCACCTTCTGGAATCGGCCCTCCAAGTAGGAGCGGAACCACTGCAGTGCAGTGCCTCCAGCTCCCAACCCAGACAACCTATCCAGAAGGATACCATGGTCGATGGTATCGAAAGCCACTGAGAGGTCCAGGAGAATCAACAGGGTCACACTCCTCCTGTCCCTCTCCCGGCAGAGGTCATCAACTAGGGTGACCGAGGCAGTTTCTCTTCCAAAACCAGGCCAGGCCTGAAGCCCGATTGAAATGGATCTAGATAATCCGTTTCATTCAAGAGTGCCTGGAGCTGTCCTGAAACCACCCACTCAAGCACCTTGCCCAGAAAGGGGATGTTGGCCACTGGCTTATAATTGTTAATGTCCTCTGGGTCCAGGTTAGGTTTTTTCAGGAGTGGTCTGGTTACTGCCTCTTTTAAAGAGGCTGGCACCACTCTCTCTCTCAAGGAGGAATTTACAACCTCCTGGACCCAGCCAGACATCATAGAATCATAGAATAGTAGGGTTGGAAGGGGCCTACAAGGCCATCCAACATCCCCTCCTTGTTTGATGTAATAAGCCATGAAGGGCAAGGGTCAAGCACACAAGTGGTCGATCAGACTTGGCCAAGCACCTTGTCCACATCCTCAGGCCTCAATAACTGAAACTCATCCAATAAAACTGGACCAGACGGTGCTTTGAACACCTCTACCAATGGAACTGCATTAATTGTGGTGTCCAATTCGTGATGAATCTGAGCAACTTTATTTTCAAAGTGACGTGCAAACTCATCACAGCATGCAACCGAGGGTTCCACAGTCTCTGTCCCTGGCCCAGAATGTAACAGGCCGCGAGCTACTCAGAAACACTCCACTGGATGACACTGAGAAGATGCAATGCTGGTGGAAAAGAACTGTCTCTTTGCCACCCTCACCTCCACACAGTAGGCTTGATAATGAGCTCTAACCTGTGTTCGGTCAGACTCAGCACGAGTTTTCCTCCACCTGTGTTCTAGCTGTTTCCCCTGTTGCTTCATTGCCCTCAGCTCAGGTGTATACCAAGGAGCTGGCTGGGCTCTGCTCAGAGGGAGAGGGTGCTTGGGTGTGATCGTGTCTACTGCCTGTCATCTCTGCATTCCGTAGAGCGACCTGGACTTCGACAGGAGCACCAGCCATACCAGCAGGAAAATCCCCCAGAGCCCTCTGGAATCCATCAGAATCCATTAGCCTCCAGGAGCAGACCATTTTAATAGGTCCCCCACCCTTGCAGAGGGGAAAGGCTGCCAAGAGTCTAAACCTCATCAGGAACTGATCTGACCATGACAAAGGGACAGATGTTAATTCCTCCACTTTCAGATCACCATCCTCCTGCCCAGTTGAGAAAACCAGATCAAGCATGTGTCCTTTTACATGTGTTGGGCCGATGACATGTTGGGACAGCCCCATGGTTGTCATGGCAGCCATGAAGTCCTCAGCCACCCCAGATAGAGCGGCCTCAGCATGGACGTTGAGATCCCCCAGGACCATCATCCTAGGGGTCCTCTAGACCAACACCTGATGGCTATATATTGGGCTTTTCTACATGAGGCATTTATTGTGCGCTCATCATTTCCTACTTATGGTTGCTTACAGGTTCTGTAGATGATATTGTGACCCTCCACTTTCACTTCTGTGTCTAACCAGCACTTTCAGCAATTTTTTTTAGAGAAGGGTAAATGTGGCTTTTAATTGTGAAAATGAAAGAAAGGTGGTATCTTCTTGCATATTTGTGTTATTCTGCTATACCGCAGTGCCACTTAGAGTCTACGTAGTAGAAAATCAGGTCAGGAAATGCTCCTTGTGTTGTGCTCAGATCTCAAATCTGCAATAAAATTGAAAGTAGATACAGTGGATTAACAGCTGTATCTACTTAAAAGTGGATCATCTCCAGTAACAGAGTATGCATCTTTATACCAGTTGCTGTGGAACATAAGCAGGCAGTTGTGCCTATGTCATGCTTGTGAGCTACTCACAGGCATCCAGTTTTCCACTGTGTAAACAGAATGCTGGTCTATATTGGTCTTTAGTCTGAACCAGCAGGGCTCTTCTTGCGTTTTTATATGAGTTTTAGTCATGAGTAAAAACAATGGTTGTGAAGTAAAAGATCTTACTTATTTAGTTTTTAGATGAAGTAGCTTTTTAAAAGAGGCATTCCAGTCTGAATGAGACAACATGAATAAGCAGCTTGATGTTCTCTATTCCTGACACATTTGGGGAGTAATTCTTTTTGAAGAGGTGTTTCCAAATAAATTAAGGAATTGGTATATTTACTCACTTAACACTCACTCAACAGTGATTGCTGAAGAATGTCAGCAGGAATCTTCTTTTACAAGTAAAAGCAGATGTAATCTCCTAATCTCCAAAGGTATTTAGAATGGTGACTATAATGTCCTCTGTTTCTGAATATTGCCATTGTTAATCTTTCATTTTCATCCATTGTGACAGTGGAATGAGAGTGGTAGATCTGGAAGTATTACTTGAGTTGCAGATGGCATCTCACCAGTTCCTAGAGACATATAACCTGTTAGATGTAGTGGACAGAAGAAGAATCCATGGGATAGAACAGATGCCTGCTTCAGTGTGTATAAAATATTACTGAGAAAAAATTGAGCTCTCCCTCTTTTGCCTGTTTCTGATCTTCAGGGACATGGTTTGCTCTATTTTAGGGTGGAATATGTGCTATAGACAGCCTTCTTTGCTTTGGGTAAGTCCTGCCAAGCATTGCCTTGTATAAGAAGTGTGGTCTCTTCTCTCCTGGAAAATGATGGATATTCTGAAGCTCATTACAGAATATACGTTTTTGAACTTGCATGATGTGATTTGGTATGACATCTTCAAGTACCTGAAAGTACTTGAAGATGCTCTTCAAGTACTTGTCACAGAGAGGAAGGCCAGGATCTCTTCTCCATCATTCCAGAGTGCAGGACACAGAATCATGGGCTCAAGTCAGTGACAAGAAGCCAGATTCCAGCTGAACATCAGGAAAAACTTCCCGACTGTTAGAGCAATACAACAACGGAACGAATTACCTAGGGAGGCGATGGGCTCTCCCACACTGGAGACATTCAAGATGAAGCTGGACAGCCATCTGTCAGGGATGCTTTGACTTAGATTCCTGCACTGAGCAGGGGCTTGGACTATTCTATGATTCTGTGATCTTCTCACAGATCTGAGGAACTTTTTTTTTAAAAGCTGCTTTTTTGAGAAGAATGTAGGGCCAGTTCTTATAGACGTTTATAATACTGCACTGCCTTTATGTGGAGACTGTACCACCTCACTTTCCTCATTTGATTATACATTTATCTGAAATCACCCTGCTATGAAAACAAGGAATGTACCATGCTGTATCAAAGCTTGAAAATTACCTGTTTCTCTGACATGGTAATTTTGGGGGCTTTTTTGTATGGGAGTGGTTTCAGACCAATTATTTTTGACATAAAACTGAGGTGGATGAGTCTCCCACATAAGGATTGTACCAAATATAAATTAATATTAGAGAACAGCTCTTTAAATTCACTTAGGGAGCAATCCTGTGGCCTCTAGACCTCATGTGGGGGACCGTATGATACTTAGGGTTCCTGGATCCAATTTCAGAGACAGCACTGCAACCTTGGATCCAGGAATCCAACCCCCCTTCCCCCTCACAGCTGGCACAGAAAGAACTGCACCAGCTGCCTCTCCAGGGAACTTGACCTTGAAGAGGGGGTAAAGGGGACATTCCAGTGGGTGGGGAGGGGACTGGAGAGGCTGGGATAGATGAGCTAGATGGGCAAAAAAAGCCCAACTAGAGAAAATGCAGAGTGATGCAGATGATCTCCTCCACCACTCCTCCCACTCTGTACTTGATGCTTGATAGGGATGTACGAAAGTCACTTACCTTTTCGAAGGGTGACATTCATGGTGGGGAGGAGGTGCTCCGTCCCTCCCCCCAAAATTCTGGCTGGGTGGGGAGGCGCTCCGTCCCTCCCCCCCCCAATTCTGGCTGGGGGGGAGGTGCTCCATCCCTCCCCACACGAATCCTGGCCGGCCGGCTCTGCAAATGGCGGCGGCCATAGCCGCTGCCGTTTGTGTCCCTGCAGTCAGCCGTAATAGGCTACGTAAATGTTTACGTAGCCTATCACGGCTGATTTAAAAGAAAAAAAAAACCTGTGCATATGCAAATGGCGGCGCCCATGGGTGCCGCCATTTGCGTTCCTTATTTTGGCACGTCTTAGTCTATGTAAAAATAGTGTAGACGCTACACTATTTGTGTTCCCCTGATTTTCGCCGTCTTAGTCTACGTAAATGTTTATGTAGACTAAGACGTGCCAAAATAAGGAACACAAATGGCAGCGCCCATGGGCGCCACCGTTTGCATACACATGGTTTTTTTTTCCTTTTAAATCAGGCGTGATAGGCTACGTAAGGATTTACGTAGCCTATCACGGTGTTTTTTTAAAAATCTAGCCGTGATAGGCTACATAAATCTTTATGTAGCCTATCACATTTTTTTTTTTTTAACTGGAAATGGTGGTGGCAGCAGCTGGTTGGAAGACCGGCTGCCACAGCCGCTGCTGCCGCACCGCCGCCGCACCACCGCCGGAGCCACTGCCACCAAGAAGATTTGCCCAAGGTAAGTCCCTTCCCGGGGTGGGGGGTGGGAGGGCAGACCATTCCGCCACCGATTTCTGGGGGCTGAATGCGCTGGCATTCGGCCTCCCCGAGATTCATGGCGAAATTCTCTGACATCCCTAGCTTGTAAGCTTCTGAGTTTGGACTGCGCCCTTAACAAACTTACAAAACTCAGTGGACTAGAGGCACAACACTGGCAGCTACTGGGTTTACCTTCTACTGATTATTTTTTCAAGCTGGAAACCCTAGACCAGGAGTAGGGAACTTGTGACCCTCCAGATGTTGTTTGACTCTAACCCCCATAATCTGCAGACAGCATGGCCAATTGTCAGGGATGATGGGAGCTGTAGTCCTCAGTGTTGTTCCATACTAGTGTTATTTATTTATTTATTTATTTATTTATTTTTGCTTCCCCCTAATATTCTTTATTTCTCCCTTGAATTGCAAATAGCACCCAGGCATTTCAGGCTGGGCAGTAAATAATCACTAATCACTTCTGAGTATTGTGGCCTTTCTGCATTTTCTGTACAGCCATTGTCAAGACAAATTATGATGATCAACTGTCTCTCAAATGATAGGAGCTGTTTGATGTGTTCTGATCAAACAGGATTTATTAAGGACACACACACACGAGAATGAAGGAGGAACTTGCAAAAGAGTTCCACGAAGAACAAAGAGAGGGAAGTGAACACAGCAACATTTTGCTGTCATGGTAGCACTCTCACATGTTGCTGTTCTATGTTCCACACAGTCATGCACAGACTGGAATTTTATCCCCCTTTTTCATGTTTGTATAGCAATGACTTCCAGAGGTAGATCACCATGGTTTATGGTTATGATTAATGAGTAGGACTAGCAATAAAATGTTGCAGTGTGGAGTGTTCTGGTTCAGTCAGCTATGCCAGGGGCGGGGAACCTCAGAGCTGGGGGCTATATCTGGCCTTCCTGTAGCCCCACTGTTTTCACCAATCCAAATACCAATCATTTGGTGGTTTCCTAGCTAGGGCTTTCCCTGAGCCTGCTGATATCTCCCTCTTGTATGTGGGTGGTGCCATTTTTGCTGGATATGCACTGGCACTTGCCTCTGAACATCAGAAATAGATGGACAAGAGTCCTTACAGAGGACAAGAGGTCAGGTCCTTACAGGGGACAAGAGGTCAGGTCCCTATTTCACCACAGGGAGGCAACTATGAAAATGGGGGGTTAGTCTTGAGTTTCAGACAGACGGGGAGATACTGTAGTCAAATGCAGGTAGCATCCCAGCTAGGCTCTCAATATCACTTGCATGTAGGGATGTTACAGTGCCTGGTTAGGTCTGGGAGGCTGGTGGCCTCCCCAGTGCCCAGTGCCCAATTCCCCAGCCCCCACTCACTGATCAGTGGGGCATGACAGAACTGGTTGCTGCAGGGCCTGCGGTTTGGTGAATGGCTGGGAGCAGCCCAGAGTCCCTGTCACCTCACGCACACCAACCACTTTTGCAAGGAGGAGATGGCAAGAGTGGTTGGTTTGCAAGCTGCAGCAACAGCTCCGGCTGTCAAGCCCTTGTGTGCATAGTGGTGGTGTCAAGATGCCCCTGTTGCCTACTGAATCCTCCAATAGCCAGAATCAACACTCAGACAAAAGGGCTGCTTTCCAAGGCTTTAATTCCATTCATCCTAATGAAGCATGCAGATGCTAATTGCCTGAGTCTCTGAGGAACTACAAAGGAACAGCCATCTAGGGGTTTCTAAGGGTTAGGGAGTCAGTTGATCTCCGTCTGGGAAAAAAACGCGGCAACTCTCTGAACTTAAGGGGTGGGAGGGGAAGATGCAGAGAGAGGCTGGGTGAGGGGATAAGGGCAGTGGTGAATGCCTCCCTTGAGGAGGGAGTGATGCCATCAGCCCTCAAGGAGGCACTCATAAGATTGCTCTTAAAGAAGCCCTCCTTGGATCCCCAAGTTCTGAACAACTTTCGCCCAGTCTCGAATCTGCCATATTTGGGCAAGGTGATTGAGCGGGTGGGGGCTATACAGTTGAAGGCACACTTGGAAAAAACTGATTATTTAGACCCATTTCAGTCGGGCTTCAGGCTTGGGCATGGGACAGAAATGGCCTTGGTCGCCTTGGTGGATGATATGAGGAGGGCTCTGGATAGGGGTGAATGCTCCTTCCTTGTTCTCCTCAACCTCTCAGTGGCTTTTGATACCATTGACCACGGTATCCTCCTGGATTGCCTGGAGGGGTTGGGCATTGGAAACACCATATTGCAGTGGTTACAGTCCTTCCTCTCCAGCATGTCAGGAGCACCCTAGTGGCCTCTTTCAGTACACTCTAATAGCCAACTCAAGGCTTTAATCCTTTTACAACCTAATTACTCTTTCAGATGCTAAACACCAGCGACTAAGCAATGAACAGCAGAGTTGCCTATGCTCCGGGTAGGCAGTTGGTCCCCATTTGAAGGAGAATCACTTGAAGACCCTGAACTTATGGGCTATGGAGAGATCCTCCCTCTTTCCCTTGGGTCCACGAGACACGGCCGTTGCTTGTGTGCCAAACTGGTGCTATGCCTCCTTTCAGTGCCCTCCATTGCTTGTCACTCCCTGCATCTGTGTTGAGCGTCTAGCAAGACCCCTCCCTCACTTTCTCACTGCCAGGGTCACTATCTATCTCAGGAATGCTGGCAGGAGGAATCTCTGCCAGCTGCTGTGCCTGTGAGGGATGAGCTGGCTCCTCTCCCACAGATTGCTGATCCTCCTCAGAATCAGAACTGCTCTGGGGTTCTATCGGCTCAGTTTCCACCCTGACACAGCAGGTACCAGAAGGTAACACTGGGAGAGGAGGTGTCGGACCCATGGCCGCTCATGTGTGAGGTACCACAGGGTTCCATCCTCTCCCCGATACTATTTAAGATCTATGTGAAGCTGCTCGGGGCTATCATCAGGAGGTTTGGGGGGCGGTGTCATCAATATGCAGATGACATGCAGCTCTACCTCTCATTCAAATCTTCACCAAGATTGGCCGTAGAATCCCTGTCCAAATGTTTGGAGACAGTGAGTGGCTGGATGGGGTGGAATAAGCTGAAGCTGAACCCTGACTAGACCAAGGTACTTTTGCTGGGAGACAAGAGGAGGCTGGGGGATGTTGACCTGGTGTTGAATGGGGTATGGCTACCCTTGAAAGACCAGGTCCACAGCCTGGGGGTCATTTTAGACTCCCAGCTGTCCATGAAGGCACAGGTGTCAGCTGTGAGCCAGACAGCGCTGTACCAACTCCATCTGATATGGCGGCTGCACCCCTCCCTTCCCAACCATCTGCTCCTATCGGTAGTACATGCCCTGGTCTCCTTTTGTTTAGACTACTGTAATGCGCTCTATGTGGGATTACCCTTGAAGACGGTTTGGAAGCTACAGCTGGTGCAGAATGTGGCGGCTTGCCTGATTAAAGGCAGCCGCCGGCGAGATCACATCACTCCAGTGCTGAAGGAGTTGCACTGCTTACCAGTTGCTTTCCAGGCCAAATTCAAGGTGTTGGTTTTGACCTTTAAAACCCTATATGGTTCCTGCCCAGCCTATCTCAAGGAGCGCCTCCAGCAACACCAGACAGGATGCTCAACAAGATCAGCCTTGGATGGCCTTCTCTCTGTCCCATCAGCCAGGACAGCTAGACTGGTGGGGACGAGGGAGAGGGCCTTTTCTTTGGTGGCCTGCACTCTGTGGAACTCCCTCCCTAGGGAACTCCGCCATGCCCCGTCTTTAATGAGCTTCCGCCATGCATTAAAAACGTGGTTGTTCAGGCAGGCATTTGGGGTGGGTTAGGGTATTTTAGAAAATGTTTTTACTGTAGAATTTTATTGTTTTAAACTGTTTTATTATATGCTTGTGCATCGCCCAGAATGGCTGGGTGACCAGTCAGATGGGCGATTATTAAATTTAATAAATCAATAAATCAATAAAATCTCCCCCTCTCCCATGATGCTTCTGGACACAGCTGTTGATGTCGAGCCAATCGGGCTGAGCGCCTAAGCTCGGCTCCTGCAATCTCTCGCTTGCGCCTCGCATCTAAAAGCTCAAATTGTCCCTCCTTTTCCATGCCTGGGTCACTGTTGCTCCCAGGGATGTGAGCGAGGGGGGGAGGCTCCCCCTCCAGCTGCGCCTCTGAAGTCTGAGAGAGTTCCTCCCTCACAAATTGTATCTCCTTCTCAGAATCAGAGCTGCCTTGGGACTCTATGGGCTCAGATACAACCCTGACAGGTGGCCAGTTCACAGTCGTGGGCACTCCAGTGGCTGCCCTTTGGAGACATGGGCTTAACTAGGGATGTACGAAAATCACTTACCTTTCGGGGATTATGCTGATGGTGTGGGGGGAGGCGTTCCGTTCCTCCCCCCATAATCCTCACCGGGGGGGGAGGCGCTCCGTTCCTCCCCCCCCGGAATCCTGGCCGGCCGGCTGTGCTCCACAGCAATTCTGCGGAGCCGCCGGCTGGCTCCGCCAGCAGCCAGACATCCGGCTGCTGGCTAACAGGGTCACAACTGGCAGCGGCCGTAGCCGCCGCCGTTTGCATCCCTGCAGTCAGCCGTGATAGGCTACGTAAATGTTTACGTAGCCTATCATGGCTGAGTAAAACAAAAAACAAAAAAACGCGCGTACACAAATGGTGGCGCCCATGGGCGCCGCCATTTGCGTTCCTTATTTTGGCATGTCTTAGTCTACGTAAACATTTACGTAGACTAAGATGGCGAAAATAAGGGGAACGCAAATAGCGTAGACTCTACGCTATTTGCGTTCCCCTTATTTTCGCCGTCTTAGTCTACATAAATGTTTACGTAGATTAAGATGTGCCAAAGCAAGGAATGCAAATGGTGGTGCCCATGGGTGCTGCCATTTGCATACGCACATTGTTTTTTTTACTAATCCGTGATAGGCTATGTAAACATTTATGTAGCCTATCATGGTTTTTTTTTTTTTTTTAACTGGAAATGGTGGCAGCGGCAGCCGGTTAGAAGACTGGCCGCCGCCGCCGCTGCCAAACCGCCTCCAGAGCTGCCGCCGCCAGGAAGATCCGCCCCAGGTAAGTCTCGTCCTGGGGGGGGGCGCGGGGGGGCAGACAGTTCCGCCACTGATTTCGGGGGGCTGAATGCGCTGGCATTCGGCCTCCCTGAGATCCGTGGAGGAATTCTCTGACATCCGTAGGCTTAACGCGTAGAAGAGCTTGATGCCGGAGTCCTCGTCACACAATGGAGGGCATGCAGCTCAGTGGGGGAGGAAATCCTTTCTCCCACTCCCATACTGCCTACCATGGCGGCAGCACCTGGACAGGAGAAAGACCAGAGGGAAGCCCCTCTCCTCCTCCTCCTCCTCCTCTCAAGGTGCTGCCTTTGCAGTAGCCGGGGTGGGAGGGGGAGAAAGGAGCACCGCCCTGTCTGCAGAGCCATATGCCCACAGTTGTCCTTCCTCTGTGTGAGTTGCCATTATATGAAGAAATAGCAATAACAGCCAGCTGCCCGCAAAGTGCTGGCCATTGTGTGCAAGATTTGATTTTTGGAAAATACAGTTACCAGTTTTACATGCAGTGGTGATTCGCACAGAGGGCATGTGGCTCACGCGGCTTGGCGGGCAGGGCTGGGGCTGAGGAGGAAGTATTTACGTAGCCTATCACGGCAGGGGAAAAAACCCAGCGTACACAAATGGCGGAGGCTCATTTGCGTACACTGGTAGCCGCCATTTGCGTACACTGGGTTTTTTCCCCCCTGCCATGAGAGGCTACGTAAATATTTATGTAGCCTATCACAGCTCAATACAGGGACACAAATGGCGGCGGCTACGACAGCTGCCATTTGCGTCCCTGCAGGGCTGCCCAGCGACCGGATGTCCGGCTGTGGGCGGCCGGAGCCGGCTGGCGGCTCTGCAGCTTGGCCGCGGAGCGGTGCTGGCCGGGCAGGATTCCGGGGGGGGAGGACCGGATCGCCTCCCCCCCCGTTGAAGATTCTGGGGTGAGGGACAGAGCGCCTTCCCCCACCTTGGAAACAGAACGGAACGGAAGGTAAGTGTTCCATCCATCCCTACCAGTGCCCACAGATCTCAGTCCCATTGGGAGTGCACGAAAGCCAATTACCTGGTCTCGCAGCTTGCTTCGCGATGGGGGGGAGGCGCTTCGCTGCTCCCCCCAAAGTTCAGGCTGGGGGGGAGGCTTCCCGCCTCGCCCGGCCGAAATTCAGGCCGGGGGGGAGGCTTCCCGCCTCGCCCGGCCGAAATTCAGGCTGGGGAGGAGGCGCCTCACCTCGCCCGGCCGCGAAATAAAAAGTTTAAGAAAAAAAACGCCCCCATGATAGGCTACGTGACGATTAACGTAGCCTATCATGGCTGGATCTGCAAAGTCAGCCGTGATAGGCTACGTTAATCGTCACGTAGCCTATCATGGGTGACTTAAAAAAAAAAAAGCGCGTACGCAAATGGCGGCCCCCATAGGGAGCCGCCATTCGCGTTCCTTATTTGGTCGCTGTAGTCTACGTAAATCTTTATGTAGACTACGGCGAAAATAAGGAACGTTTTCGCCATAGTCTATGTAATCTTTACGTAGACTACAGCAACCAAATAAGGAACGTGAATGGCGGCTCCCTATGGGGGCCGCCATTTGCCGTACGCGCTTTTTTTTTTTTTTAAGTCACCCGTGATAGGCTACGTGACGATTTACGTAGCCTATCATGGCTGACTTTGCAAATCTAGCCATGATAGGCTACGTTAATCGTCACATAGCCTATCATGGGGGCGTTTGCTTTTTTTTTACTTTCATTGGAATGGCGGTGGCGGCAGCCGGTCGAAAGACTGGCTGCCGCCTCTGCCCCTGTCGAAGACCTGACGAACCGCCGCCGGGACCCGCCGCCGGGAGGGACATTCGGGAAAGGTAAGTCCCGTCCTGGGGGGGGGGTGCGGGGGGGGGTGCGGAGAATTTCTCCCCGAAACTACTTCGGGGGGCCGAACACGTTGGCACTCGGCCCCCCGAAGTTTCGGGGAGAAATTCTCCCCCATCCCTAAGTCCCATCCATGAACAGAAGGACCCCTTCCATTCTCAGAAGACTGGGTAGGAAGCCATTCTTTATCATACAGACTTACTCTACCAAACATGTGCATTCGGTTTGATCACAACAGAAGCACAGGTCCCTGCCTACACTACACTCCTAAATTTGACACTGGTAAGACAACACAGCGAGAGGAGAAGGAAGGAAGCGAGGCTGAACAGTGAAGGTAGATGGATTCAGTTCAGTTGCATGTACTTACGGGAAGAGGACTAATAGTGTTTGCTTATGAATTTGCACTCTAACTGTGGGTGCCTCTAGGCAAACACACTGCAAAGTTCTACTAATTATCATTGCTATATACAGCACTAAAATCCAAATTATGCCTGACAGTTGTAGCATCTCCCCCCACCCACTCACACATACAAGTCTGTGCCCTAACCTTTTAAAAATTAAGAGCTGTCTGAAAACCATACATTCTTAGCTTGTCCCTGGAAGTTCTTCCAAGGCAGGGAAGCTTCTATTGTGCTGTGTAAGTTCTGCATTACAGTAAAATAAAATAAAATCTAAATAGTGTTGCCCAAAGGATAGAACAGCAGTCATGAAGAAATGCATCTTTCAAGCTGTGTACGAGGCAAGTCAGCATGAGATTATTTATGTATTCATTTATTGTACTGATATCAGGCCTTTCTTCCATCATGGGACTCAAGGGTGTACTCAAGAATGGGGTGGGGGGTGGAATTCATTCAGTTATCTAACTTTGTACTTTTGAATCACTTCGCAAATCAACATTCATTCATCCTTCAAAATGTGCACTTCTCTGTATTATGTAATGGAAATCTCCAGTGGTCTGTCCCCCCAAACTTATGACTGGAAAAATGAGAAACTGAAAGAAACCCAAACTGGAATATTTCTCCATTCAGAGATGTACAAATCCTATCCAGCCACTGACCAGATCGAGATCTGATTGTTTGTTTGTTTACTTATTTATTTATTTAAAACATTTGTATCCCACCCTATATCATTAAGATCTCAGGGCAGCGTACAGGTAAAATCTGTTTAGCTTCAGCTAGGTGGCTGTCATGTGCCCTCTGATGATGATCATGCCCTTGCTTTGGATAGTGGGCATAATGTCAGGATTGGATCAGGGAAGCCGAGGTTCAATTTCTTGTTTGTTTTGGAAGAAGCATTACTTCTCAGCCAAATCTATCCCATCAGGAGCTGCCTTATACCTGCTCAGACAAATGGTCCAACCAGGGGAGGCTGGTGGCTCCAATGCCAGTGGGCAGTGAATCCACTCCGGGTTTCAGTCAGAACCAGTTAGAACTTCCAAACGTTATCCAAGGTGTGGAAGCCTCCACTGTGTCCAACTAAGGCAGTATTGTTTGTTCTGACTGACAGCAGCTCCCTGAAGACCCAGGCAAATGGCCCAGTCTTCAAAAGGGGGAAAGGAAATTCTGGGAAACTACAGACCACTCAGTCTGACTTCAATAGCAGGGAAGGGACTAGAACAGATTGTGAAAGGAGTCAGTTAGTAAGTATCTGATAACAAAGCAGTAGTTTGTAGGAGCCAGGATGTATAAATCCTTCCAGATGAACCCCCCCCCCCTCTTATCAGGTTAGTGTATTGTGGGAATGCTAAGGACATAATTTACCATCATTTCAGTAAGGTTCCTCATAAGATTTTGGTTAGAAAACTGCTCAAATGCTGGCTAGGTGATGATGCAGTCAGGTGGATTCAGAAAGCAGTCTTGGGTACTGTACTCTTCAACATTTTTATCAGTGACTTCAATGAAAGGGTGGAGGGAAGCCTTATCAAATTTGCAGATGACAAAAAACTGGGAGGGATAACTAACACCTCAAAAAGCAAGACTAAAATTGAAAATGACCTTGGTAGAATGGGAGGCTGGGCTGAAATTAACACAGTGAAATAGAACAAAGACAAGTGCAAAATTCTGCAGTTAGGCAATAAATACATAAAATCCAAATGCACTGTTCTAGTATGCAGGATACCAGACTTGCATATTAGAAGAAACGTCCTGATGGTAAAAACAGTTCAACAATGGAACCAATTATTTAGAGAGGTGGCGGTTTCTTTCTCCCTGGAGGTCTTCAATCAAAGGTTGGACCAGGGGAGGGTGGTGGCTCTGATTAGGGATGGCGCAGGCGCTTGGCTCAGTCCGGGAGCCCAACGGACTCCCCCTTCTTGCAACTTGGGGCTGTGCCCGCTGAACCACTGCCCCCACTTGCGCCACCCCATGCTTGCCAAGCCATCCCCATGAGCCCTCACCGAGCACCTGACGTTCCTGTGGTCACCATTTTGTGGGAAAAAATGGTGCCTTGGGAAATTCCGTAAATGTGGTGTTTATTGCACGCATAGGGCAGTAAAGGCAAAATTGCAGGCAGCAGAAGGACTGCATTTACTTACATTAGATTTTCAAAGTACTCCTTGCAAAAATTGGTGCGGGCGAATCCCCCCCACCATGGGTTCTTGGTGCAACAGGACTCAAGGCAGAGACCCACCCCTACCCCCAAGTTTAATGAGGAGCACTTTGAAAACTAATGTAAGTGAATGGACCCCCTCCACTGCCTGCAATTTTGCGCAGATCGGGGCTTTTACTGCCCTATGTACACAATGTATTTACATTTACAGAATGTATTTACATTTACAGAAGTGCTCCTTGAAAAAACTGGGGTGGGGAATCATAGAATCATAGAATCATAGAATAGTAGGGTTGGAAGGGGCCTACAAGGCCATTGAGTCCAACCCCCTGATCAGTGCAGGAATCCAAGTCAGAGCATCCCTGACAGATGGCTGTCCAGCCTTGTCCTGAATGCCTCCAGTGTGGAAGAGCTCACCACCTCCCTAGGTCATTGGTTCTGTTGTCATATTGCTCTAACAGTCAGGAAGTTTTTCCTGATGTTCAGCTGGAATCTGACATCCTGTCACTTGAGCCCATTATTCCGTGTCCTGCACTCTGGGATGATCGAGAAGAGAGCCTGGCCTTCCTCTCTGTGACAACCTTTCAAGTCCTTGAAGAGTGCTATCATATCTCCCCTCAGTCTTCTCTTCTCAAGGCTAAACATGCCCAGTTCTTTCAGTCTCTCCTCATAGGGCTTTGTTTCCAGTTCCCCCTGAACATCTTTGTTGCCCTCCTCTGAGCCCTCTCCAGTTTGTCTGCATCCTTCTTCAAGTGTGGTGCCCAGAACTGGACACAGTACTCCATATGAGGCCTAACCAGTGCTGAGTAGAGGGGAACTAGTACTTCCCAGGATTTGGAAGCTATGCTTCTATTAATGCAGCCCAAATAGCATTGGCCTTTTTTGCAGCCACATGACATTGTTGGCTCATATTGAGCTTGTGATTGACAACAATTCCAAGATCCTTCTCAC
The DNA here is from genome assembly GCF_057233095.1 of Heloderma suspectum. Lineage (NCBI taxonomy): Eukaryota > Metazoa > Chordata > Lepidosauria > Squamata > Helodermatidae > Heloderma > Heloderma suspectum. The sequence goes on along the minus strand of NC_139460.1, from coordinate 28,156,699 downwards.
TTGTAGTATTGTTGAGCCATGTATCCCCCATCTTGTAACTGTGCATTTGGTTTCTTTTTCCTAGGTGCAGAACTTGGCATTTATCCCTATTCAATGTCATTCTGTTGTTTTCTGCCCAGCGCTCCAGTCTATCCAGATCACTTTGAATTTTGTTTCTGTCTTCCAAAATATTAGCTATCCTGCCCAATTTTGTGTCCTCTGCAAATTTGATCAGCATTCCCTGCACCTCCTCCTCCAAGTCATTAATACAAATGTTGAAGAGCACTGGGCCGAGGACCGAGCCCTGTGGTACCCCGCTCGTTACCTCTCCCCAGTTTGAGATTGTCCCATTGATAAGCACTCTTTGAGTCCGATTCTGCAGCCAACTGTGGATCCACCTGATCGTTGTTTCATCGAGCCCACTTTGAGCTAGTTGCTCATCAGGATATCATGGGGCACTTTGTCGAAAGCTTTGCTGAAGTCGAGGTATATGATGTCTACAGCATTCCCACAGTCCACAAGGGAGGTTACTTGAAACCCGTGGCGGAACGGCCTCCCACCCCCCGCCACCCCACGGAATCCCCCCCCCAGGACGAAGCTTACCTGGGGCGGATGTTCCAGCGGCTGAGGCTCTGGCGGTGGCTCCAGCAGCAGCGGCGGCAGCTGGTCTCTTGGCCGGCTGCTGTGGCCACAAATGGAGTCCTGCCAGGCTGCTGTGATAGGCTACATAAGTATTTACGTAGCCTATCATGGCAAAGAGCAGGGGTACAAATGGCGGCCGCTACGCCGTTTGCGCCACTGCTCTTTCCGTGATAGGCTACGTAAGTATCTACGTAGCCTATTACAGTAAAGGCAGCCACTCAAATGGTGGCCACTATGCCATTTACGTAGCTGCCTTTACCATGATAGGCTACGTAAATACATACGTAGGCTATCACGGAAAGAGCAGCGGTGGAAATGGCATAACGGCTGCCGTTTGTGCCCCTGCTCTTTGCCATGATAGGCTACGTAAATACTTAAGTAGCCTATCACTGCAGTCTGGCAGGATACAAATGGCGGCCGCTACAGCGGCCGCCATTTACGGCCATAGCAGCAGGCCATGGCCGGAACTCCGGCTCTGTACGGCCCTGGCCGGCAGCTCTGTGGAGCTGCCATGGAGCAGAGCCAGCCAGGGAGGATTCCGGGGGGAGTGACGGAGCTCCTCCCCCTCACCGCGAATCAAAGGTATGAAAAGGTAAGTGACTTTCGTACATCCCTAGATCATATTCATCTGGCAGGACTTGTTCTTGACAAATCCATGTTGGCTTCGAGTAATCACTGCATTGTTTTCAAGGTGCTTCCAGATGGATTGCTTTATCATCTGCTCCAGAATTTTCCCAGGGATTGATGTCAGACTGACTGGTCTGTAGTTCCCAGGTTACTGCTTTTTACCCTTTTTGAAGAGAGGGACAACATTAGCCCTCCTCCAGTCATCTGGCACTTCAGCTGTCCTCCATGATTCCTCAAAGAGAATAGACAGCGGTTCTGAGAGTTCTTCTGCCAGTTCCTTTATTACTCTAGGATGCAGTTCATCTGGCCCTGGAGATTTGAACTCATCCAAAGTAATTAGGTGTTCCTTGACCATATGCCTATTGATCTCAAGCTGCAATCCTGCCCCTTCAGCCTGTACTTTGCCTTTGCTAGGGCCTTTCTCTCTTTTGGGAGAAGACTGAGCCAAAGTAGGAATTGAGCACCTCTGCCTTTTCTTTGTCATCTGTTATCATTTTGCCATCCTTATTTAATAGCTGAACCACCATTTCTTTCCTCTGCCTTTTACTATGCACGTAGCTGAAGAAAGCCTTTTTGTTGTTTTTAGCATCCCTCGCCAACCTCAGCTTGTTCTCAGCTTTAGCCTTCCTGACTCCATCCCTGCAATTCTGTGCTACCTGCCTGTACTCTTCCTTTGTTACTTGGCCTTCTTTCCACTTCCTATATGTGTCCTTTTTTGTTTTCAGGTGATCTCTAAGCTTTTTGTGAAGCCACATTGGCTTCTTCTGTTGTCTTCCACCTTTTCTTCTTGTTGGAATAGTTTGTAATTGTGCCTTGAGAATTTCCTTTTTTAAAAGCTCCCACCCATCTTGGACTCCTTTTCTTGTTAGAGTTGCTTGCCATGGGACCTTACTGATCATTGTTCTGAGTTTATTAAAATCAGCTTTCCTAAAATCCAGGGTACGTGTTTGACTACACTCAGCTTTTGCTTCCCTTAGAACCAAGAATTGAAGTACAACATGGTCGCTTTCCCCCAGAGTTCCTGTAACTGCTACTTTATCCACTAAGTCATCTCTGTTGGTTAGGATCAAGTCAAGGATAGCCAATCCTCTAGTTCCTTCCTCTACTTTCTGTAGGAGGAAGTTGTCCGCCACACAAGTCAGGAATTTCCTGGAGGGGCCATGTTTTGCAGAATTTGTCTCCCAACAAATGTCGGGGAAATTGAAGTCCCCCATTACTACTACATCATGTTTCCTTAAAACATTGGCTATTTGCTTTTCAAAAGTTTCATCCTCGTCTTCTCCTTGATTGGGTGGCCGGTAGTAGACTCCGACCACCAGGTTCCTTTTATTCTTTGCTCCATTTATTTTGATCCAGATGTTCTCAATGGGGCTACCAAACTCATCCTCCTGTATTTCTGTGCAGAGATATGTATTTTTCACATAGAGTGCAATCCCACCTCCCTTTCTGTTCCTCCTGTTCTTTTTGATCAAGTTATATCCTTCAATTGCTGTATTCCAGTCATGAGAGTCATCCCACCAAGTCTCAGTTATACCTACCAAGTCATAATTTCCCTCCTGAATTAAGAGTTCAAGTTCATTCTGTTTGTTTCCCATACTCTGGGCATTAGTATATAGACATCGAAGACCATGTGCTTCATAGTCTGGCTTTCTTCCTACATGTGTCTGAAGACTATTATTGGCCGCTATTAGAGCTGTTCTCTCCATTGCAGTGCATTCGCCTACATCCATTGTTACTCCTAGCTTTACATCTCCCTTCCCTGTAGGATTCAGTTTAAAGCCCTCCTGATGAAGTTCTTCATGCTGTGGCCAAACTAGGGATGTATGAATCCCTTACCTGGCTCCGCGTAGGAGCATCCGCAGTTGGGGGGGGAGGCACTCGGTCCCTCCCCCCGGAATCCTCCCTGGCCAGCTCCGCCCTGCGGCGGCTCTGCGGAGCCTCCGGCTAGGGCCATCCGCAGCCGGAGTTCCGGCCACGGCCGGGCTGCTGCAGCTGCAAATAGTGGCTGTCGTAGCGGCCACCATTTGCATTCTTGCAAGCAGCTGTGATAGGCTATGTAAGTATTTATATAACCTATCACAGCAAAGAGCAGGGACGCAAATGGCAGCCGCTATGCCATTTGCGCCCCTGCTCTTAGCTGTGATAGGCTACGTAAGTATTTACATAGCCTATCACGGTAAAGGCAGCCACGCAAATGGCGGCCACTATGCCATTTGCATGGCTGCCTTTACCGTGATAGGCTACGTAAATACTTACGTAGCCTATCATAGCTGCAAGGATGCAAATGGCGGCCGCAGCAGCCCGGCCGTGGCCGGCGGGGAGACTAGCCGCAGCTGCCGGAGCCGCCGCCACTGGAGCCTCCACCTCATCCGCCCCATTTAAGTTCCATCGTGGGGGGATTTCGTGGGGTGGCTGGGGGCGGGAGGCCGTTCCACCACGGATTCCGGGGGGGCAGATTCTGATGAATCCAGCCTCACTGGAATCCGTGGCGGAATTCTCTGACATCCTTAAGTCCCATCCATGAACAGAAGGACCCCTTCCATTCTCAGAAGACTGGGTAGGAAGCCATTCTTTATCATACAGACTTACTCTACCAAACATGTGCATTCAGTTTGATCACAACAGAAGCACAGGTCCCTGCCTACACTACACTCCTAAATTTGACACTGGTAAGACAACACAGCGAGAGGAGAAGGCCCATCTTCCAGGAAGTATAGCCCATGGTCCCAGAATCCAAATCTCTCTTGTCAGCACCACCTTTGTAGCCAGCCATTCACTCGGAGTATTTTTCGTTCCCTTTCTATCCCTCTTCTAACTACTGGAAGTATGGATCAGAAAACTATCTGGGCCCCAAAGTTCTTGCGAATCCCCCCACCATGGGTCCTTGGGGCAACAGGAATCATGGTGGGGGTGGAATTCCTCACCCCAACCCCCAATTTTTGGAGGAGCACTTTGGAATTCTAATGTAAGTGAATTGGTCCATTCACTTACATTAGATTTTCAAGGTGCTCCTTGCAAAAATTGGGTGTGGGTGGAGGTGGGGGGGGAATCCCATCCCTGGAATGGGTTCTTGGGGCAACAGGACCCAGGGCGGGGGGGGGGGAGGGCTGGCATTCCCCACCCTCAGCCCAATTTTCACAAGAAGCACTTTGAAAATCTAATGTAAGTATGTGGAGCAATTCATTTACATAAGATTTTCAAGGTATTCCTTACGAAAACTGGGTGGGGCAGATCCCCCTGCCATGGGTCCTTGGGGCAACAGAACTCACAGTGGAGAGGGGATTTCCCTCAAATGCTCATGAAAAAATGTATACTTCTGAAAAATGCACACAAATACTCTTTAAGCAATGGGAGAAGAATGCATACATTTCAAAGATGCACACCACTGATGCGTACAAATATGCACAAAAGCATGCATTGGGTTTTTTAGGCGAAAAGAAATGAAGCTTGCAGTCTGGTATGGACTCAAGTCAGAATGACCTTTGAGATGGAATCTGGAGAAAAAAAGAGTACTTCTGAAAAATGCACACAAATATGCTTTAATCAATGGGAGAAGAATGCATACATTTAAAAAACGCACACCACTGATGTGTACATTTGGAAAAAATATGCATGAAAACATGCATTGATTTTCATATAAAAAGAAATAAATAATGCTCACAATCTGATGTGGACTTGAGTCAGAATGAGCTTTGAGATGAAATCAGAGAACTTTGGTGAGCTAGAGTTTTGCTGTTTCACAGTTCCCTAATCCCTATTGATAAACCTTTTTCGTTACTAACACTAGAGTGGAGCCTGAATTCAGCAGTCAAGATTCAACACTGAGCTACATCTGCTCCCTTCCTCCAATGTCCCTGGGGCTCCAAACTTTGAGGCCAGCTCCTCTATCCAGGTTTCTATTTCGCTTGACCGTGCTAGAGTGTGAGGAAACCTTGGCAACTGGTTTATTTAGAGATAGATAGTTGCCTTCTCACTGAAGCTACTCACGCAGTCCTTGCTTTTGTCCTCCCATTTCTACATCAACAAAAGCTAGAAATTCTTTGCTGGGAATTAAAAATAGCATTTTCAGTTCTCAACCTGAGAAGGCATTAGATTATTCAGCTTTCCTCGCACCCCTTCACATAGAAACACTCTAAGTCCCTTCAAGTGGTTTTTTGTTGTTTCTCTAACCATGTACAGACAAAACTGTACGGCACAAATTTTCCTTATCTTTTAAGCACACTCTTCATATATAATGCAGTTGAATCCAATCCATTTTTTTTTTTTTTTACCATCTATTAATTCTACTAAGCCCAAAGACTTCATGCTACCTATTAGGAAATGGAAATCAACTCTGTCCTACATTTCTGGAGAAGAAGGGGGGAAAAAAGGACTAGTTTTGGTTGGTTCAGCTTCTGTTAGTTAGTAATTGGCATTCTTTGGAAATGTAACTTGCAGTGATGTTTTCTCCAGTCCTTAAATACTGCTACAGTGTAATATGCAGGCTATTTCTATCTAGATTAGCTGAGGTTCAGAGGGGTGTTAGTCCTCAATCCAGAGGAGAATGAGGATGCTCCCAACATCAGGAACATAAGAGCATAAAAAGAGCCCTGCTGGATCCAAACAAATGCCCATCTAGCCCAGGACCCTGACTCACACAGGGGACAACCCCCCCCTCCCCCAGCAACAGGCTTTCAGCATCATGCCTGTGAACATGGATATCCCACCATCATAGCTTATAGATGTCTACAGACCTGTCCTCTATGAATTTGTCTGACCCCCTTGTTAAAACTTCTAAGTGAGTGGTCATTTTGTGGCAGTGAAATCCATAGATTAACCATGTGTTAAAGGGTATGTCCTTTTGTCTGTCCTGCATGTATTGCCAATCAATATGATGGATTGAACCCAAGTTCTAGTATTCTGAGAGAGGAAGAAAACACATACCTCTCTATCCATCATCTCCCACTATTCAGCTTCATGGGATGACCCAGGGTATTCTGCAGACCTCCAGGGCTTTAAGTCATGTAGAGAGCCTCTGTGAGTACAGAAGAGTTCTTGTTGCAGACATTCAGCTTCCCAACAAGTTGAGAGTGGTCGGGATTGGAATAGTGACATGACAGATAGGTTGGAGCTGGCACACTCATCCCTGCTCTCCCCCTCAACACTTGAAGTGCATAATGCCATAGTGACATGTGTTGGCCATGATTCCTGTGGCTGCACCTCCTCTGTTTTGAAACACTATGATCACAGGAACTGTGTTTATCAGCATTTCCTCCATGTGCATTCAGAGAAGCATGGACCTGAAGAAATCTACATGGGGGATATTTCACCCCACCAACGTATGAGCCAACCAGCTCTAAAGCTGTCTCTTCACTGGCCTTCTTAGTTTCATTTATACTCTTTGTAGGGATGTCAGAGGAATATGGTTGTGGGGTAGAACTCGGTGGGTTTTTGCCAGCTCGGCCCCCTGGATCCCTGAGGTGGCCCGAGTCGGGCAAGCTTGCCATTTTACATGCACACACATGTAAATTGTGATTTGCAAAAAATTGTGGGTATGAATATTTATGGAAATTGTGATCTGCGCAAAATTGCGGCTGTAAATGACACAATTTGCACAAAATTGCAAGCGTAAATGGTCATTTACACCTGCAATTTTGTGCAAATTGCACTATTTATGGCCACAATTTTGTGCAAATAGCCATTTCTGTAAATATTCATACCTGTGATTTTTGCAAATCACAACTTGCAGATTAAAAAAAAGAAAAGGCAGGAAAGTGCCTGAGTTTCGGGAACTGATCTGCCACTTGACTTGCAAATGCTTGCGATCCCTTGAGCCAAAATGCTTGCAATCCCTTGAGTGGGGATCCCTCGAGCCAAAACCAAACAGGATTTCCCTTCCCTGTGATGGCCATCCCTAACTCTTTGGTTTTCCTTTCCTTATCATGGTATATTTATATTCCTTATGCATTGGTTGGGAAGCTCCTACCTTTGAATGGAAAAACATATCCACGTGTTCCTCCCCCAAAGCTCTTCCACGTAGGACCTCAAGTGTCTCAATAATTATGGAGAAGAAAAGGGATGGGGAAGGCAGAAGAAAACTTATGGAGGAGGATTGTCTGGAGATGAGCAATATTTTCACTCACTGGTTCAGGCTTTCCATTGAGATCATTGTCAGCCTAGGTCCAGTTGGAGAGGTCTCTGAAAAACAAGTTTTGAGATGAATGTCAGGTGGAAAATCACTAAAAAGAGGAAATGCATCTCCCAAAAGTAGGGCAAAAGAATCTAATCTGCATAAAAATGCATATGCTAATTTCTAAGTATAGATGTAAATTTAGAAAGAATGATAATTTAAATAGAAATACAGTACATCTCAACAAAAGTGTGGAAGACTGTGACCTGGTGACCTGTGTGTCATGCTTAATTTGCTGTGGATGGGCAACTTCAAGGCCCAGCGCTTCCTTCTGGTGGTTATTTCTCTTTAAACTGGACTTGAACTGGGCAGCCCTTCAGATAGAAGACACCTTCAAAACAGAGGACCGTCCCCTGGCAGCCCTTCAGTCCTCTGTGAAAGAGGACAGATGGCCACCCTAGCATGCTGCACCATGGCATGTAGATGCATGCCGTTCAGACAAAGGTCAGAGGCCTGCCATTTAGACAGCCATTTGTCCCCCAACCACTTCAGTTTCCTGCAAAGGGATGAGGAGCTTTCAGCGCTGGTAGGAAAGGAGCAGGTTGCCATTCAATTTTGGTGGAAGCCTCTGGGGATTGCTCTGGAAAAATAAGCTTTGAGTTGACTATGAACTGCAAAGGAGTTGCGACGGCCAAGACAAGGCTTCAGTCGTGAAGTCACTGTTGTTTCAGGTGGTCAAAGTGGCCCCCAGTGCTAAAGACTTCCTGTTAAGCTTAATGTGACCTTGGGAAACGAGATGTGGATTAGCAGAGGGATGAAAAGTCAGTGAAAATGGGGTTATTCTTTATACTGTGTGAACAGTGAGAGAGCAGAGCTGGTGGCACAAGAGGCCAGCATGTGGTACTTACATACGCAGTACAGGATGGTGTACTGTTGAGGTTGTGAATCTGAGCCTCACCTGGAACAAAATTTTTATTTTCCATCCCATGGAAAGAGTGGCACAGGACATTTCTGAAGATATTCTAGCAGGCTAGACTATTTCCCAGTCTGCTGGCAAGTAGACGCTGTACCCTGCTGCTTACCTTCAACTAGATCTACCTGTAGGTCAGCCCTGCACCAGATCTACTCACAATTAAGTGCCGTCGTTTGCCATTTCCCAAAAGCAAGCTTTCAGGGAACAGTGTTCCTTATGGTGACTGTCCAGAAATGATAAGGATTCTTGTGAGAACGCCAGAGCCGTTTTAATGAGGTACTAACTTTCCTCCAATGAACTTGGAAGTGGAACACTAATCACACACACCGCACAGGACGAGATGTTAGCTGCATCAGCCTGGTGTGTCCTGGGGCGGCGGGGGGAACTGCTAGTACAGACGCATTTTAATTCTAAAACTCTTGAACAATAACACATTATATTATATCACGCAATATATAGCAAGATTCATTTTCTAAAAGGAAAAAAAGGAATATGCCCCTTACAATAAGCACTAGAAAATCTCATTATCTCAGACATTGTATTTTCTGCAAACTGTGGCAGTAAATAAATCATATAGGCTTTAACGGCAAATGTTGGATTCTTGTAAAACTCCCAACAATTTGTGTGTGACAATCGATGAAGTTCATTTACATGACCCATGCTATCAAAGCAGATGTCCAGTGAATCATGCCAAGGCATGATCATTTTCTGCTGTCCTTCAGTTCTATCCATTCATATTAACACCAGCTCTCTGATCCTAGGCACATTGCATGAAAATGCATCACACTGATTACCATGGAATTTACTATCACATGATGTGTTTTGAAATAGGGTGTTGGGAATGTAATATAAAATGCATGGAAACTACTGTCTCTGGTCACATATAATGGCCACAATCCAGGTCACACATGCATATTTACATCCATGTGAAATCTGTTGGGAATAAAGCACACATGAGGATGTGTGAATCAGAAAAACTTGAGCTCCAACCTCAGGGTTCTCCAGATTCCACCTCAAAGCCCGTTTTGACTTGTGTCCATATCAGATAGGGAGAGCTGTTGGTTTTCCCCCCTTTTCTTTTCACATGAACACTTCTGTGCATATTTTTTGAGTATTTTTCCCCAAAGATATGCAGCAATTGTGCACATTTTTGAAATGCATGCAGTTATTCATGACCATTTCTGAAATGTTAGTCACAACTACTGTAAGTCCCAATGAGTTCAGTGGGTATTCTTTATGTATGACAACATTTAGGCTCAAGCCATAGAGCTGTGTATTCCACCACACATTGGCAGTTGATGTGAGAGCCAGTGTGGTATAGTGGTTAGAGTGTTGGACTAGTCCTCATTTGGACATGAAGCTCACTGGGTGTCAGGTTCCCAGCTGTCATGTGTTAGCCAGCTCAAGATGACTCATCAGATGATGATGATTCTGAGACTGCAGAAGCCTTTGACCTTGCATATTATCTTGACACTAGCACTCCTAGCAACTCCAGGGAAGCTACACAAGGTACTCTTGTACTAGTGGATACTGAGGAACTCCTGGATGGGTCCCTGAGGACCATACACCAGAGAATCTGAGCAGGAGGCCAAGCATCTACCTAGCCCTAGAAGATGCTGGTGCCAGAAGGTAATGGCACAGGCCACCACCCAGAGGCAAAGCACATGCCTCAAGAAGCACAGCAACTGGACTCCTCATGAGTGGGGTCCTCCTACACAAGTCTGTGAAGAACTTCATCTGAGCCCTGAGTGGAGCTCTGGAAGCTCTGGCTATGGGGATGTCTGTTGCTGGGAAATCTGGACTTCTTTGGGCTTGCCGGAATTCTGCAATGCGCCTGACTCAGCTTGCTTTTGCAAGCTGAGCCATGATTTTTCCACACATTCTAAAGACTTCTAACACATTTTTGTTGGTCTTGGCCATAATTTGTGCAAACAGAGATTTGCACAAATTACGGCTGCAAATTTCATCTGTAAGTTGTGCAAATTTGCATATTTTGCACAAATCGTAGCTGTAATTTGGGCAGATTATGCAAATTTGCACAATTTATGCTGAAAGTTGCACAAATGTCTCTTTATACACAATTTCTTTTACAGAAATTCCACCAGCTGGTCTGACTCATTGCACACTGAGTTGGGCCAGCTGGCAGAAGATGGAATGGAGCCTAGCTGATAAAGGTCATTGAACTCCACCCCCCCAACCAGGTTCCTCCAACACCCCTAGCTATATCAGTTGGAACTTGAGAGCTGTTGGAAACAACACCTCACCTCAGCTTCTAGTACCTTGTACTCTTGTATGTGGACCTTGTACTCTTGTATGTGGACCACCATGTACTCTTGTACTCTTGTATGTGGACCACCATGCTACTGACCCCTGGACTAAAATGGAGAGGAGGAAGATCATGGAAGCTGCCCTGGGTTCCTTGGAGGAAAAAAGGTGAGATATAAATGTAATAAATAAATAGATCACATTCTCTGTACCACACAGCAGGAAGATACATATGGTCAAGCTACTGAGAAGAGAGAAAGCTGCTTATCCTAAGGAAGTTTGGTCATCTCTGTTGGCTCATGGTTTTGCAGCCTCCTTATTTTCAGTAGCATTTCCATTGCTAGGACTGCTTTACTCTCTGGCCCACAACATGATTATATTTTAAAACAGGACGATGACCAAGGAAGCAACACTGATAAAGACACAAGAGGGAAACATGGCAGGATGGAGACCTCAGATGGAGGCAAGCAAGGAGCCAGGGGGGTTGATTTCCCTCTCATTGACATCGAGATTTGGTAGCATTGTTCTGTGGGAAGTGAAGTGAAATAGTTTTATGTAGAGACACTAACAGAACAGAAATGTCAGCCTGCAACAAGTCCTGGGCCACAGGGTGGTGGATTTGTTCATTGTTTCTGTTCAGGCAGCATAATCTTCAAATTGCCCTGCTGGCACAAGTTCCAGTTGCTCAAGACAAAGCATGCCTTCTCAAGGAGATGCCCAAGAACTGTTGTTTTTTTTCCCCTATGCCAGGTGGCCTTTCAAGAATTAAACAGGGATGTCAGAGAATTCCACCACGAATCTCGGTGAGGCCGAATGCCAGTGCATTCGGCCCCCCGAAATCCATGGAGGAATGGCCTGCTGCCACCCCGCGGATCCCCCCCGGGACAAGACTTACCTGGGACAGATGTTCCGGATGGCGGTGGCTTCGGCGGAGGCTGGTCTTCCGACCAGCTGCCGCTGCCACCATTTGCAGTCTCGTCTTTTTTTTTTTTTTTTTACATAGACATGATAGGCTATGTAAAGACTTACGTAGCCTATCACGTCTGGGTTAAAAAAAACAAACGCGTATGCAAATGGCGGTGGCTACAGCGGCCGCCATTTGCGGTCCTTATTTTTGGCCATCTTAGTCTACGTAAATATTTACGTAGACTATTACGGCGAAAATAAAGGGGAACGCAAATAGCGTAGTGGGCGCTATTTGCGTCCCTTTTTGATTCACCATTTTAGCCTATGTAAATATTTCCGTAGGCTAAAACGGCAAATCAAAAAGGAATGCAAATAGCGCCCACTACGCTATTTGCGTTCCCCCTTATTTTCGCCGTAATAGTCTACGTAAATATTTACGTAGACTAAGATGGCCCAAAATAAGGAATGCAAATGGCGGCTGCCGTAGCCGCCGCCATTTGTGTACACATTTTTTTTTTAACCCAGACGTGATAGGCTACCTAAGTCTTTACGTAGCCTATCACAGTTGAAAACAGGGACGCAAATGGTGTCGGCTATGGCAGCCGCCATTTGCGTCCCAGCTACCCAGAAGCCAGATGTCCGGCTGCTGGTGGAGCTGGCCGGCGGTCCACAGAATACCTGCGGAGCGGAGCCGGCCGGGCAGGATTCCGGGGGGAGGGACGGAGTGCCTCCCCCTGTCGAGGATTCTGGGGGAGGGATGGAGCACCTCCCCCCCGCCACGAAGCAGATCTGCAAAACGGTAAGTAACTTTCGTACATCCCTAGAATTAAAGAGATACTTTTTGAGAATGCCTTCTATTAAGCTGGGGGTGGGGATGTGGCTCAGTGGTAGAGCACATGCTTTGCATGCAGAACGTCCCAGATTCGACCCCCAGCATCTCCAGGCAGGGCTGGAAAAATCCTGTCTGAAACCGTGGAGAGCTGCTGCCAGTCAGTGTCGACAATATTGGGCTAGATGGACCCATGGTCTGACTCAGTATAAGGCAGCTTCTTATGTTCCTAAGTGCGCTGGCCACATTGGCTGGTATCCAACCATGTCTCAGTGCTAGAGCTAATGATGTTGCACTAGCATAAACCAATGCTTATGCAACATAACTAACACTTGCAAGGGCAATGAGAAAAAGCAGTGTGTTGGTTTGGGTTAGTGCAACACCATTATGCTGGGACACTGTTGGATACTACCCGTAAACAGTAAACTCAGGCTAGCAGAAAATTATAACTGATCTCACACACATTTCACTCTTCTCCTCCTCCTCCTCCTCCTCCTCCTCCTCCTCCTCCTCCTCCTTCTTTGTATTATTATTATTATTATTATTATTATTATTATTACATCTACATGCCACCTATTTCCTCCTGTAAGGAACCCAAAGCGGCTTACATGGTCTTCCTCTTCCTCTCCATTTTATCCTCACAACAACCCTCTGTGGTAGGTTAGGCTGAGAGTCAGTGACTGGCCCAAAGTCACCCAGTGAACTTCATGACCAAGCGGGGACTAGAAGCTGGATCTCCCAGTTCCCAGTCCAACACTCTAACGAACACTGCAACACATATTGCAGATACGTAAAACCATTTGACCAACTAGCACAGACTGTGGTAGTCAGTCAGTGTGGTGTTGTGGGTAGAGTGTTGGACTGGGACTCAGGAGATTCAGGTTCTTGTCCCCACTTGGCCATGAAGATCACTGTGTGACTTTGGGCCAGTCACTGACTCTCAGCCCAACCTTCCCTGTTGTGAGGATAAAATTAAAATGGAGAAGAGGAAGACCCAAGGGTTCGTTATGAGAGGAAAAAAGGTGGGATATTATTAGTATTAATAATAACAATAATAATAATAACAATAACAATAATAATAACAACAGAACAATATTTTGTTGATAATAAAATAATAAATACAATACATTACAAGTGTATGTAGATATTTCCTGGTCTAGCTCTTGGGAATGTTTGCCCTTCCCTTAAAATATTTTTAATTCTGCCAAAGCATTAGACCAAGCATAATTTCTGAGGCTGCCGATCCTTAGGATTTTTTTTAAACAGTTGTGTGCCTCTCATTTTAACAAATTAATCTTTGATATTGATTAAAATCAATATCCTAGTATCTCAGAACATATGAAATTATTGGGCTAGGTAATGACCATCACAGTTTCCAGAAAGCTCAATAATGCAAGAGGCAAATCATTCATTGTTTGTGATGTTTGGGCCTGATCCTCTGCAGTGCTGATCCAAGGCACTGAGAAGCAAGGCTCCAACTCATCACCCTGCACTGAAGTACAATATGCCACCCCAGAACATTATCTTCTAGATAAGCATCTGCATTCTCTTCTGAAATGAATTATATCCCATCCAGGTACATCCTACACATTTTTTTTTTTTGCATTTGCTACTAACTTGCAGGTTTTCAAACTGTGTGAAAATCTGACAATGTCCCTCCTCCACCAGCACATTATGTGCAAAATAAGAGAAAGGGGGAGATCCCAACAGCAATCTCTTTGATCATTGCTCTTCTTTCATCTCTTTTCCATATTTTTTTCTGAAGGGCTGCCTTTGCATTTTGGTGCTGCTGCTGAATTTTAATGATAAAAAAATGTTTGGCCACGGTCCAACACTTTTGGATAATAGGAATGGTGGCATAAATGGTTGTCCCATAGCTCTGTGAATATTGCAGCACCAGCCTTGCTGTCTCTGGCACTGCCGGACATCTTCCCCAAATTTTAGCAAGATGAGACAGTGTTCTGGTCGCCTCTGCTGGAATTGTTTTGTGCTCATCCACTCTGCTTACATCACACTGAAGTTTTAGGGTAACTAGCTTGTAAACAACATAGGCCTGGCTTGTACTTAGAACAAAATCCCTGGGTGAGCAAGGAAAAGCGAAGGACTGTGCAGGATACCAGCATTGCGCTTTGAGCCAGGGTGGGGTCGTTCTAATTAGGTGGCAGCAGGAGACAGCCATTTTTCCAAAGTCTCAACAAAGGATCAATTAACCTGCCCTGGAGATTGAGAGCTGGGATAGTAGGTCCATTACTTAATAAAGTTATGATCCTAGTTGACCCTGGGGGAGTTTCCTGCTGCTTCACACAGTGATTCTGTTGAAGACCTGGTCATCGATCTGTGGGACAGAGAAACAATCCAGTCAGTTAACACAATTGCTTCTCTTCCTGCTGCTAAAACCAAATGAGCTTCCTCATTTTTTTCATAATGCTAGGGCAGTGAAGCAGCAGGGTGGATGACTAGAGCAACAATGAAGAAACGTAAGAAGATCCATGCTGGATCAGATCGAAAGCTTACCTAGTCCAGCATTCTGTGTACACAGTGGCCAACCAGATAGCCATGGGAAGCCCACAAGTGGGACATGAGTGCAACAGCACCCTCCCACGTGTATTCCCTAGCAAGCAGCATTCAGAGTAGGGATGGCGTGGAGGGCCCACTGGGTCCAGGAGTCCGTCGGGGTCCCCCACCCCACCCCACCCACACCACGGGACTGTGCCTGCTGAGTCTCTGGCCTTGCTTGCCCCTGCTCATGCCCTCCCAGATGTCCCCCACACTCACCCGGACCCATCCGCAAGTGCACATCATTTTGCCAAGCTTATTTTTACAGAAAAAAAGGTCATTAAAATATGTATATTTAAATATGCGCAAATTCGGGCTCAGAAAGGCTGATCTATGCAATATTAGAGGTATAAATGGTCCATTTACACCTCTAATATTTCATATATCAAGCTTTCCCAGCCTGAATTTGTGGATATTGAAATATGTGCATTTTTAATGACCTTTATTTTTTATAAAGGTCATTTTATTGGCATCCGCTATGCCATTTGCATCCCTGTTCTTTGCAGTAATAGGCTACGTAAATGTTTATGTAGCCTATTACTGCAAAGAACAGGGACACAAATGACATCTGCTACGCCATTTGCGTCCCTGCTCTTTGCCGTGATAGGTGACATAAATATTTACATAGCCTATTACTGCAAAGAACAGGGACGCAAATGGCATCCACTACGCTGGATGCCATTTGCGGTTACACACTGGGTTGACATCTTCATTGAGCTGTCCACCACAACTCCAAGTTCTCTTTCCTGGTCGGTCACCACTAGCTCAGATCCCATGAGGCTATACTTGAAGTTGGGATTTTTATATTTTTTTGCCCCAGTGTGCATCGCTTTACACTTGCTTACATTGAACTGCATTTGCCTTTTGGATGCCCATTCTCCCAGTTTGGAGATATCCTTTTGGAGCTCTTCACAATCCCTTTTTGTTTTAACCACCCTAAATAATTTGGTGTCATCCGCAAATTTGGCCACTTCACTGCTCACTCCTAATTCCAGATCATCATCATTTATGAACAGGTTGAAAAACATTGGTCCTAATACAGATCCCTGTGGGATCCCACTATTTACTTCCCTCCATTGAGAGCATTTACCATTTGTTCCTACTCTCTGCTTTCTGTTCTTTCACCAGTTACTGAGCCATAAGAACACCTGTCCTCTTATTGCATGACTGCCAAGTTTTCTCAGGAGTCTTTGGTGAGGGACTTTGTCAAAAGCCTTTTGGAAGTCCGAGTAAACAATGTCCACTTAGAAGTAAGCATGAGCACTGTCAAGAAATTCATTTTCCTTCAGTGTCTCAGCAGCCTATAAAGTTCCATTCCATTTGTGTGTGTTGTCTTGACCCATCCAGGTCTTCAAGGCCATAGCAGCACCCTCACTCATGGGGATGAACAAGTTCCGCTGCATGGTTGTAGGAACTTTCTGCCCCTCCCTCCCCCAATCCTGAGAAGACTGTTTCAGTTAGCTTGTGCTTAGCTCATAAGAATTACCTCAGCTTGGCTAAAGGTATTTGGATATAAAACCAGGAAGCGGGAGGCTACAGCTGCCCATTGTCTTCATCTGTTTTTTTTTGGCCCTTTCCCTTGTCTGCTTGGAATTTTTGAGTTTTGAGGTCCTGTTCTATTGAAGACACGTGGCATGGCACTTATAGACAGCTTTATTGTATTGCTTTGTAAGTACTGTTTCCAAATATTGCTCTCTTTGTTGTATGTTATCCCCCTCTGTAAATAGAATTACAAAATTATAAAATAAAATTACCACCAACATAATTAGGGATGGCACAGATGCCCGACTGGGTCTGCGGGTAGGTTGGGCTCCCCTCCAACCATGCCAGCTGAGCCCCTGGCCTTGATCACACCCTCCCAGATGCTCTCTGCACTCACCTGGACCCATCCACGAGTGCCAACCATTTTGCAGAGAGTGTTTTTTTTGCGAAAAAGGGAGCTAATTAAAAATGTGCATACTTAAATATGCACACATTTGGGCTGGGAAAGCTTGATCTATGCAATATTAGGGTCATTATTTCTCTAATGGCGTAGGCCAAGCTTTCCCAGCCCAAATGTTGTTGTTGTTGTTCAGTCGTTAAGTCGTGTCTGACTCTTCGTGACTCCATGGACCATAGCACACCAGGCCTTCCTGTCCTGCTCTCTCTCCCGGAGCGTGCTCAAGTTCATATTCATTGCATCGGTGATGCTATCTAGCCATCTCATCCTCTGCTGTCACCTTCTCCTTTTGCCTTCAGTCTTTCCCAGCATCAGGGTCTTTCCAGTGAGTTTTCTCTTCGCATTAGGTGGCCAAAATATTTCAGCTTCAGCTTCAGGATCTGTCCTTCCAATGAGCAGTTAGGGTTGATTTCCTTTAGGAATGACTGATTTGACCTCCTTGCAGTCCAGGAGACTCATAAGAGTCTTCTCCAGCACCACAGTTTGAAGGCATCGATTCTTCGGCACTCAGCCTTCCTTATAGTCCAGCTTTCACAGCTATACATTACTACTGGGAAAACCATAGCTTTGATTATACGGACCTTTGTCGGCAAGGTGATGTCTCTGCTTCTTACTATGCTGTCTAGGTTGGCCATAGCTTTCCTCCCAAGGAGCAAGCGTCTTTTAATTTCATGGCTACAGTCACTGTCTGCGGTGATCTTGGAGCCCAAGAAAATAAAATCTGTCACTGCTTCCATTTCTTCCCCTTCTATATGCCAGGAATTGATGGGGCCAGATGCCATGATCTTCGTTTTTTTAATGTTGAGTTTCAAACCAGCTTTTTCACTCTCTACTTTCACCCTCAAGAAGAGGCTCTTTAGAACCTCTCTGCTTTCTGCCATTAGGGTGGCATCGTCTGCGTATCTGAGGTTGTTGATAATTCTCCCAGAAGTCTGAATTCTGACCTGTGATTCATCCAACCCGGCGTTTCTCATGATGTACTCTGCATATAAGTTATATAAGTAGGGCAACAATATACAGCCTTGTCATACTCCTTTCCCAATTTTGAACCAATTGGTTGTTCCATGTCTGGTTCTTACTGTTGCTTCTTGACCCTTGTACAGGTTTCTCTAGGGATGTACGAAAGTCACTTACCTGGTCTCGCAGCTTTTTTTGCGGTGGGGGGGAGGCGCTTCGCTTCTCCCCCCGAAGTTCAGGCCGGGGAGGGAGGCTTCCCGCCTCGCCTGGCCGAAATTCAGGCCGGGGGGGAGGCTTCCCACCTCGCCCGGCTGAAATTCAGGCCGGGGAGAAGCGCCCCGTCTCCCCAGCCGCGAACTTCAAAAGAAAAGTAAAAAAAAAAAAAAAGCCCTGTGATAGGCTACGTAACGATTTATGTAGCCTATCACGGCTAGATCTGCAAAGTCAGCCGTGATAGGCTACGTTAATCGTCACGTAGCCAATCACGGGTGACTTTGAAAAAAAAAAGAAAAAAGCTTGTATGCAAATGGCGGCCCCCGTAGGGAGCTGCCATTCGCGTTCCTTATTTGGTCGCTGTAGTCTACGTAAAAATTTACGTAGACTACGGCGAAAATAAGGGCAACGCTATTTGCTATTTGCGTTGCCCTTATTTTCGCCGTAGTCTACGTAAATCTTTATGTAGACTACAGGGACCAAATAAGGAACGCGAATGGCAGCTCCCTATGGGGGCCGCCATTAGCCGTACGTGCTTTTTTTTTTTTTTTTTAAGTCACCCGTGATTGGCTACGTGACGATTAACGTAGCCTATCACGGCTGACTTTGCAAATCTAGCCGTGATAGGCTACGTTAATCGTTACGTAGCCTATCACAGGGGCATTTTTTTTTTTCTTTTCTTGTAATGGCGGTGGCGGCAGCCAGTCGAAAGACCGGCTGCCGCCCCCGCCCCTGACGAAGACCTGCTGAACCGCTGCCGGGACCCGCCGCCGGGAGGGACATTTGTGAAAGGTAAGTCTCATCCCGAGGGGGGGCGGGGGGCAGGGGGGTGGAGAATTTCTCCCTGAACAACCTTCGGAGGACCGAATGCATTGGCGCTCGGCCCCCCGAAGTTTCAGGGAGAAATTCTCCCCCATCCCTAGGTTCTCAGGAGACAGGTAAGGTGGTCTAGTACTCCCATGTCTTTAAGAATTTGCCACGGTTTGTTGTGATCCACACAATCAAAGGCTTTAGCATAGTCAATGAAGCAGAAATAGACGTTTTTCTGGAATTCTCTTGCTTTCTCCATGATCCAGCGAATGTTGGCGATTTGATCTCTAGTTCCTCTGCCTCTTCGAAACCCAGCTTGTACTTCCGGTACTTCTTGGTTCACATACTGCGGAAGCCTAGCTTGTAGGATTTTGAGCATCACCTTGCTGGCATGTGAAATGAGCGCAATTGTGCGGTAGTTTGAACACTCCTTGGTGTTGCCCTTCTTTGGAATTGGAATGTAAACTGACCTTTTCCAGTCTTGTGGGCACTGTTCAGTGTTCCAAATGTGTTGGCATATTGAGTGCAGCACTTTAACAGCATCATCTTTTAGGATCTTAAATAGCTCAGCTGGAAGACTGTCATCTCCACTAGCTTTGTTGTTAACAATGCTTCCTAAGGCCCCCTTGACTTCACTCTCGAGGATGTCCGGCTCAAGTTCAGTGACCGCACTATCATGGCTATCAGGGACATTCAGTTCTTTCCTGTATAGTTCTTCTTCTGTGTATTCTTTCCACCTCTTCTTAATCTCATCTGCTTCTGCTAGGTCCCTGGCTTCTTTGTCCTTTATCATGCCCGTCTTGCACAAAACGTTCCCTTGAGATCTCCGATTTTCTTGAAAAGATCTCTAGTCTTTCCCATTCTGTTGTTTTCCTCGATTTCTTTGCACTGTTCATTTAAGAAGGCCTTCTTGACTCTCCTTGCTATTCTCTGGAACTCTGCATTCAGTTGGATATATCTTCCCCTTTCTCCCTTGCTGTTCTCTTCCCTTCTTTCCTCAGCTACTTGTAAAGCCTCCTCAGACAGCCACTTGGCTTTCTTGCATTTCTTTTTCTTCAGGATGGATTGAGTTGCTGCCTCCTTCTGAACGATGTTACAGACCTCCGTCCATAGTTCCTCAGGCACTCTGTCTATCAGGTTTAATCCCTTAAATCTATTTGTCACCTCCACTGTATATTCATAAGGGATATGATTTAGGTCATACCTGAATCGTTTAGTGGTTTTCCGTACGTTCTTCAATGTAAGCTGAAATTTTGCAACAAGAAGCTCATGATCTGAGCCACAGTCAGCTCCAGGTCTTGTTTTGACTGACTGTATAGAGCTTCTCCATCTTTGGCTGCAAAGTACATAATCAATCTGATTTCGATATTGACCATCTGGTGAGGTCCATGTGTACAGTCGCCTCTTGTGCTGTTGGAAAAGAGTGTTTGCTATGATCAGTGTGTTCTCTTGGCAAAACTCTATTAGCCTTTGTTCTGCTTCATTTTGTACACCAAGGCCATGCTTGCCTGTTATCCCGGTGATTTCTTGACTTCCTACTTTGCAATTCCAATCCCCTATGATGATGAGGACATCTTTTTTTGGTGTTAGTTCTAGAAGGTGTTGTAGGTCTTCATAGAACCGATCAACCTCAGCTTCTTCAGCCTCAGTGGTTGGTGCATAGACATGAATTACTGTGATGCTGAATGGTTTGCCTTGGATTCGTACTGAGATCATTCTATCATTTTTGAGATTGTACCTCAGTACTGCTTTTCCCACCCTTTTATTGACTATGAGTGCTACTCCATTTCTTCTATGGGATTCTTGCCCACAGTAGTAGTTATAATGGTCACCTGAAGTAAATTTGCCCATGCTTGTCCATTTTAGTTTGCTGATTCCCAAGATGTCGATGTTCAATCTTGCCATCTCATGTTTGACCACCTCCAGCTTACCTTGATTCATTGATCTGACATTCCAGGTTCCTAAACGATATTGTTCTTTACAACATCGGATTTTTTTTTCACCACCAGACACATCCATAGCTGAGTGTCCTTTCGGCTTTGGCCCAGCCGCTTCACTCTTTCTGGCGCTACTTGGAAATACCCTCTGCTCTTCCCCAGTAGTATATTGGACACCTTCTGACCTGAGGGGCTCATCTTCTGGTGTCATATCTTTTAGCCTTGCGATACATTCCATGGGGTTTTCTTGGCAAGAATCCTGGAGTGGGTTGCCATTTTCTTCTCCAGTGGACCACATTTTGTCAGAACTCTCTGCCATGACCTGTCCGTCTTGGGTGGCCCTGCACGGCATAGCTTATGGCTTCACTGAGTTATGCAAGCCTCTTCACCACAACAAGGCAGTGATCCACGAAGGGGCAGCCCAAATGTGCACGTATTTAAATATATGCATTTTTAATTAGCTCCCTTTGGCAAAATGGTTGTCGCTCGTGGATGGGACCTGGGGTGGCTGTGGGTGGCTCGTCGAGCATGTGGGGGCTTGAGCACAGGTCGGGGGGGGGCTTGAGTGGGAGCAGTGCTCCAGCAGGTGCCACCGATACTGGAGGGTATGTGTGTCATACATCCCTAATCCTAATGGAATGTCTGTGCTTCATTCCAATTAAGTCTTGGCATTAAGTCCAGAGCTTTCTGCTTGGTTATTGCTATGGCTGAGCCACATCAAGTGACACAGCCCTGGCTTAAGTGTTCATGATGTTATCATGATTGCTTCAGCTAGGGATGTATGCTCAGCCATTCGATCAGGCTGCAGAGCAGAGGGATAAAAGAGAAGCAGGGCTATCCAGTCACCTCTGCTGAGAGACCAGCTGCCTTTAACTCTCCCCAATGGTCCCCAAACCAGCAGCCATTCCTTCAGGCTACCTGAACTGTTTCCATTCTAGCTGGTTATGATCCAAACTGCAACTTTAAGAAATGGTGCCTGAGCTTGCTCTTTTCTCTCCTCCTTCTCAATCTCCTTTTTTGTGTGTGATGTCATTTAGATTGCAAGCCTGAGGGCAGGGACCATCTTACTACTGATTTCAGTCTAGTTTCAGGCCAGAGTACGGCACTGAAACAGCCTGGGTTGCTCTGACTGATTGCCTGCTCCGGGTGCAAGACAGGGGGAGTGCTACCCTGTTGATCTTCTTGGATCTCTCAGTAGCTTTTGACACCATTCATCATGGTGTCTTACTGGATCGGCTCTGCGGGATGGGAGTTGGGGGCACTGTGCTACAGTGGTTCCGCTCCTACCTGCAGGACCGATTCCAGACAATTTTATTGGGGGATTCCTGTTCTACCCCATGGCAATTAAGCTGTGGGGTACCACAGGGTTCTATTCTCTCCCCCATGCTGTTCAACATCTATATGAAGCTGTTGGGTGAGGTCATTAGGGGTTTGGGGGTGGGGTGTCACCTGTACGCTGATGATACTCAGCTCTATTGCTCCTTGTCATTGGAGTAGGGATGTCAGAGGATTCCACCACAGATCTTAGTGAGGCCGAATGACAATGCATTCGGCCCCTTGAAATCCATGGCGGAACAACCCCCCCCTGCACCACCACCCCATGGAAGGCGCGCGAAATAGAGCACTTACCTGGTGCCATTCGCGCTGCTTTGCGAATGGTGGCTGCATCTGCGACCGCCATTTACTTCCCCATTTCTGCTGTGATAGGCTACGTAAATACTTACGTAGCCTATCATGGCTAATGCACGGACGCCATTTGCATCCCTGTGGAGGCCGTGATAGGCTATGTAAATATTTACATAGCCTATCACGGCAAAAAAAGGGAATGCAAATGGCGGTGGCTATGGCGGCCGCCATTTGTGTTCCTGTTTTTTTGCCGTGATAGGCTATGTAAATATTTACGTAGCCTATCACGGCAAAAGATGGGGTGCAAATGGCAGCTGCTTCGCCATTTGCACCCCTGTTTTTTTGCCATGACAGGCTACGTAAATATTTACGTAGCCTATCACGGCAAAAAAACAGGAATGCAAGTGGCGGCTGCCGTAGCTGCCGCCATTTGCGTCCGCAGGCTCTGCACACCTGCGAATGCACCTGGCCGGCAGCTCCATGGCGTTGCCATGAAGTGGAGCGAGCCAGGTTAGGATTTTGGGGGGAGGTGCGGAGCGACTCCCCCCCCACGAATTACCCCTTCGAAAAGGTAAGTGACTTTTGCACAGCCCTGCACTGGAGTCGGCTGAGGCAGTGAAGGTGCTGGACCAGTGCTTAGAGGCTGTAATGGGCTGGATGAGGGCAATAAACTGAAGCTAAATCCTGACAAGACAGAAGCTCTGTGGATTGGTGGTTGCCGAGTCTGGGAATTGGGTAAGCAACCTGTCCTGGATGGGGTTGCACTCCCCCTGAAGGAGCAGTTGTGTAGATTGGGAGTACTCCTTGATCCATCCCTGTCACTGGAGCCTCAGGTGGACTCTGTGGCCCGGAGTACTTGAGGCCAGCTTCAGCTGATCTTCCAGCTACAGCCTTTCCTGGACAGGGATAACCTAGCCACAGTAGTACATGTGTTGGTAACTTCCCAATTAGGCTACTTCAATGCACTTTACATGGGGCTTCCCTTGAAGACGACTCAGAAGTTGCAGCTAGTGCAAAATGCAGCACCTAGACTGCTGACTGGAACATCTTTAGGGATGTACAAAAGTCACTTACCTTTTCGAAGGGTGACATTTGCGGTGGGGGGGAGGTGCTCCGTCTCTCCCCCCGAAATTCTCTCCGGCTGGTTCCACTCCACGGCACTTCCACGGAGCCGCCGGCCGGGGCCACCTGCAGCCAGACATCCAGCCACTCGGCAGCCTGCACAGGGACGCAAATGGCGGCTGCCGTAGCCGCCGCCATTTGCATCCCTGTATTTTGCCATGATAGGCTACGTAAATATTTACATAGTCTATCATGGAAAAAAAAAAGCGAACACAAATGGCGGCGGCTACAGTGGCCGCCATTTGTGTTCCCTTTTTTTTTTTTTTGCTGTGATAGGCTATGTAGATATTTACATAACCTATTTGGCAAAAAAAAAAAAGGGGGAATGCAAATGGCGGCCGCCGTAGCTGCTGCCATTTCCGTTCCATTAGTTTTGACATGATAGGCTATGTAAATACTTACGTAGCCCATCACGGCCTCTGCAGGGACTACGTAAGTATTTATGTAGCCTATCACGGCTATATGGAAGAAGCGAATGGCGGCTGCAGACGTGGCCGCCATTTGCAATGCAGCGCGGATGGCAGCAGGTAGGTGCTCCCTTCTGGGCCCATTTTGCAGGGTGGGGGGGGTGGGAGGCTTCGTTCCGCCACGGATTTTTGGGGGCCGAATGCACTGGCATTCAGCCTCACCGAGATCCATGGCGGAATTCTCTGACATCCCTAAACATCTTATAAAAATCATATAACACCAGTTTTAAAGGGATTGCACTGGCTGCCAATACACTTCCGGTCAGAATTCAAGGTTTTGGTGATGACATTTAAAGCCCTAAATGGCTTGGGACCTCAATATTTGAGGGTGTACTTCTCCCTATATATGTGTACCCGAGGAGTGAGTTCTGTTGGAGGGGTCCTCCTCTGCATCCCACCAGTGCGAGACATACACTATGGTGGGACATGGGAGAGGGCCTTCTCTGTTGTGGCACCCCGGTTGTGGAATGCCCTTCCCTTGGAGGCCTGGTTGATGGAGACATTGGTCTCATTTTGGCAACAAGGAAAAACATGGCTTTTTACCAAAGCATATGAGGGCTAAATGCATTCCGTAAAGTAGCACACTGTTTTAACTGGGTTTTTTTGTGTTAATGTTAATTGCCATTAGCTTGTTTAAAGGTTTAATATGTTTTAGCTGTTTAAATTGTTCATTGTTTTATACTGTTTAAATTGATTTTATATGTACGCTGCCCTGAGATCTTAATGATATAGGGCAGGATACAAATGTTTTAAATAATGAATGAATGAATGAATGAATGAATGTTTATGAGCTGCTCTGGGAGCCATTTTGGCTAACAGGTGGGGTAAAAAGGCTTTAAATACATAATTAATTGATTGATGGTATTTTATATTTTAATAGCTATTTTATCTTGTTCCTTTTTTGGATTGCTGTTTCAAAGACTTGTTTCTTTCTTGGAATGGTACAGGTTAAAAATAAAAAGCAGGATCCAACCGAATCTGAGCATATCTAAAGTCTCATTGATTTCACTGGAAGAAGTTTGAGCATGTGCTTTACTTTCTCACTGGAAATCAATGCAACTTATACTTGCTTAACTGTAGCTGGATCAATATTAAGATCCTCACCTCTGCAGCTCCCGGACTGCTCCTCTCTGCCCATTCACTCTCCCAGTTTTCTTCTCTTTCTTTCACCCCTCTAGACTATGATCACTCCCCTGAGTTTGTATTCTGATTTCCAAGGCCTTCCTGTGCACTATTCTTAGTTATGTTAGCCCATCTTTATTTTGGCCCTTCTCTTGCCTTCTAGGGCCTGAGGAACATGGCTGATAGCAGTGAAATACCATCTGCCTGCACCAGCTCTCTGTGACATCAGAGCAGCTCAGCCAATCACTACCACTGGCTCCACTGCCACCACAAAATCCCTTAGTACATTTCATTGTAGGGTTTTGCATGTCTTGTCTTTTATCATGTGCAGATAAAAGATCAAGCATGGTGTTAACCCTTTAAACCTAGATAACAGTCAATACACATATTTCAATAACACATTCTTAAAAAATGCACACCACACAATTCAATGTCAAACTTTAGCCTAGAATTTCGAGCATGAAGCTAAAACCTATGACTAATGTACTGACTAATGTGAGCTAGTGGTTTCCCGGGGGAACTTTGCCACTCTTGGAGTCATCTGTGATTAGTGACTGGCAAATCAAAAGGAGAAGGAATTGCTGCAGCCAATAGTGGAAAAGGCCAAGTCCCAAGTGCCACTGTTATGAAGGCAATGGGGTGGCCTGATTCTTAATTCCCTGATTCTTAATTCCCTGCAATATGGTGGAGGCTATTGCAAAAGGGGCAGTGTGGAGAAAGGACATATCCAATGCTTGGGTCAAAAAGCAAAGATGGGAACAGAGGGTCATCAAAGAGACCAATGAGGGACATGTATGTAAGGATATGTGGATTTTCTTAAACACATTTTGCCTGTGTTTTACGGATTGTTAAGTATCTTCCATTTTGTCATCCGCTCATTGACAGAATCAGATTTTTTTAGGGATGTGTGAGCATTTTGTTCTTGTTTGCAAACATTGGGATGTTGAGGATATCCAGGGTGTGTGTGTGTGTGTGTGTGGAGTCTGATGGACATCTACCTGCTCAGACCTCTGAACTGGAGTCCGCGGATCCTGTCAGCCGCCTGACCCTGTTTGGTGTGGGGTGCAAGCTGCCGGCTGGTCCGTGGGCGCCCAGCAAGCAGCACACGTCTGCCTGCTCTCTTGCTGAGCCACCATTTTGCAGGAAAGTGCTTGGGTTTGTTTTTTTTTTTTACATAAAGAAGGTTTTAAGCAAATGGCAGCTGTAAATAAGCCCATTTACACAACATTACATTATCAACTGTTTATGCCAGTAATGTTGCAGCCAGCGGGAGTCCGTCAAGCAGCATGCGAGGTGGACCCGGGCAAGTTCAAGTTCACCTATCCCTATGCAAATGTGCATTTGTGCAAAAGTAAAGGATTGGTTCACAAGCTTCGGAAAAGCTGGTCTGCTGCGGGATCTGGAAGTTGGATTCATAGAAATCTCAACTCATTTGAACCTGTTGTAGGTTCAACATCCAACATCCCTACATGCGTGAAGCATGGATTTCATTCTTCTTCGAATGAACCTTCATTGATTGATGCCCAGGAACACCAGCAGCCCCATTGAGAGCAGAGACCATCCCTTCCTCTATTGAATCAAGAGTTATGGGTGCACAGTTATTGATTTTGGTGCAGACTAAATTAAATGGCTGATTCAGGAATACCAAAGAAATGTTACCATGAGCAAATGGGATCAGCGGCTTGAGCACAGATTTGTCAGGACAGGATGTGGCAATATTTGACAACTGTAAAATATGTAGCTATATGTGGCCTCCAATCTGGACATGGTGATCAGATTATGTACATTCACATATTTTTGGATAAGGAGGTGATTAATAATAATAATTCTTCTCCATGGTTTGCCACTGTAAAAAGAGACCCCCACATTGCAAAGTTTCTACAGAACATCACTTAGATTTCTCCATCATCCCTACATGCATGAAGCATGGATTTCATTCTTCTTCGAATGAACCTTCATTGATTGATGCCCAGGAACACCAGCAGCCCCACTGAGAGCAGAGACCATCCCATCCTCTATTGAATCAAGAGTTATGGGTGCACAGTTATTGATTTTGGTGCAGACTAAATGAAATGGCTGATTCAGGAATACCAAAGAAATGTTACCATGAGCAAATGGGATCAGTGGCTTGTCTTGAGCACAGATTTGTCAGGACAGGATGTGGCAATATTTGACAACTATAGAGTATGTAGCTATATGTGGCCTCCAATCTGGACATGGTGATCAGATTATGTACATTCACATATTTTTGGATAAGGAGGTGATTAATAATAATAATTCTTCTCCATGGTTTGCCACTGTAAAAAGAGACCCCCACATTGCAAAGTTTCTACAGAACATCACTTTTCCACAGCTGAGAAAAGCCTTCATAGAACTTAGGTTCTAGCACATGCCAACTGTTTATTCCTGCAAGGCAGGGGTGGGCAACACAGAGACTGTAGGCTGCATACACATGCCCCCCACTGTCCCCAAGTTGCCACCCCTGAATTGCTGCCAAATGTTGATGGCACGATGGTTGAAGAACAACAGCCACAATTTCAATTTAAAACAGGTTGCATGAGGACTGCATGTCTTACTTTACTGCAAATGTGTGCTCCCGGGGGGCTTCTGGGAGCACATGATACACTAAAACAAGGAACATGATCCCTATGTGTCTTCTTTAAGGGGAAAAGGGGGCTTTTTGGCTGCTGCTGAAGTTGGCAGTGGCAATTTCAGTGGTTGGAGGTGGTGTTGTGGCCCACTGTGGATTCAAGGGGTTTCAAGTTGGCTTCCCCAACTCTGAGAAGATGTCCAGCCCTGCTTTGAGGGGTGTATTATGTATCTGTGGAGGTGGCTGCATAGAGGACTGAGCCCATTATTTATTGTTTGGTCCATTGTATGAATCTGTCCTTCTGTCTCATGTATTTCAGTGCAATGTGTGGTCAACAAATTCTATTTATACTTCTGGATGCTTACAAATATATCTCCTATCACACTGCATTATTTGCAACAGCACCTAAAAAGAATTCGATCAAGTATTGTGCAGAAAGTGTCAGCAGACTGTAAGGCGATTCTTTACTTTGAGCAAGTTAAGTTACAGTAATTACTGGAAATGTTTATGAAGGGTATCCTTTAGTTATGGTTTCAATGAGACCTGGGAAGTCCAGTTATTCAAGTTATATGTTTCTGTTTTAGGTATGTTTGCTTCTGTATTGTTTGCAATACACATGTCGTTGCAGTAAGTCCATAGCCTGTAATTAAACCTCAATTTAAAAGAGAAACAAAGGACGAGGCTCTGCAACTCAAACTGACATATACAAATTAAGCCCGGCAGCACAAACTCATATCACTTTGTCAAGAAGATGGTGACAGGAATGCAGTTTGCCTTCACACTGTTCTTTAAATTGTGTTCAAATGCAGCTCTTTAAAATGGTTTCACGTGCTTTAAGGAATGAGAGGCAGTACGATGTCGTTGATATAAACTTTTCACTTCTAATAGCTCTTTTCACACATTCAGTGACTTTGGGGGGAAGTGGGAGAAGGAAGCAAATCGCGCTTGCTGTCCCTCCTTCTGACTGGCTCGTACTCTAAAGATCTGAGCAGGGGCGAGAGAAAAATGTCTGTATAAGAGGATGCTGGTGATGAATTTTCTCATTTTGGGGCAATGCATAAATGATCATGATGGTTTTGTAGCCCTACACATCTGGACAGCCCCAGTTTGGGAATGGTAGCAGAGGATGGGAGTGCAAGCCTGGCTAAGGTGGCCAGGTGTCCTACTTTACAAAGGACAGTCCTCTATTTGGGGGTATTTGAAGTTGTCCTCTATTTGATGGACTGTCCAGAACAAGTCTGGTTTAAAGTCAAAGAACCATAAGGAAGGAGAGCAGCAGGGACTTTGAAGTTTCCCATTAACAGTTAGCACCTGGGCAGCAGGTAGGGATGTCAGAGAATTCTGCCACAGACTCCAGTGAGGCCGGATTTTTAAGAATCTGGCCCCCCGGAATCTGTGGCAGAACAGCCTCCCCCCCCGCCACCCCACGGAATCTCCCTGGGATGGAGCGTACCTGGTGGTGGATGCGGCGGCTCCGGCAGCTCTAGCAGTGGTGGATGCGGCGGTGGCAGCTCCGGCTGGTCTCCCAGCCACTGCCGGGCTGCTGCGGCCACAAATGGTGGCCATCGTAGTGGCCGCCATTTGCGTGGCTGCCTTTCTTCATGATAGGTTACGTAAATACTAACGTAGCCTATCACGGCAAAGAGCAGGGGCTCAAATGGTGGCCGCTATGCCATTTGCACCCCTCCTGTTTGCCGTAATAGGCTATGTAAGTATTTACATAGCCTATCACAGCTTGGCAGCCACGCAAATGGCGGCCGGTGTAGTGGCAGCAGCCCAGCAGTGGCCGGAATTCCGGCTGCAGCTGGCCCCGGCTGGCGGCTCTGCGGAGTCGCCGTGGAGCAGAGCCAGCCCTGGAGGATTTTGGGGGGAGGGACGGAGTGCCTCCCCCCCCACGGATGCCCTGGAACGGAGCCAGGTAAGTGTTTCGTGCATCCCTAGCAGCAGGCTGAGAAGACACACAGGTCACCTGGTCATAGTCTTCCCCACAATGGTGAGTTGCATTGGATCTCTATTTCAATCATAGCAATTATTTCTGAATTGTCATCTTTACATATGCATTTGCATATGCATTTGCATATGTAAGTGTTACGCAACTTGGTGTTATTTTTTGTCCTCTTTGTTGTTGCATTTCCTCTTTCTTTTTTGTCCATGTGGAACTGGCCATCTTGACACTGTAACAAGCTTGTACAATTTGTAATCTACTAAGCCAAATGCAGGTCAACAACCATGGACAGCAGCAAGAATCCCCCCCCCCCGCCGCCAATACCTTCTGGTTTTGCCCAGGACTGCATATCAGGTGGGTTGCCATGCACTTGGAGGCCATACTGCATGGGCTGGTAGGCTGCATTCAGCTTTGTAGACCATAAGTTATTTGGGCCTATTCTGTACTAAAGTTAAGGATTCTGCCCAAGTGTATCACAGATCTTGCTACCTGAACCACTTGGAGCACCCCCTGCACTATTTATTTATTTATTTATTGCATTTATATACCACCTTTTTTCCTCTTACAAGGAACCCAAGGTGGCTTACATAATCCTCCTCCTCTCCATTTTGTCCTCACTACAACAACCCTGTGAGGTAGGTTGGGCTGAGAAGCTGTGACTGGCCCAAAGTCACCCAGGGAGCTTCCATGGCTGAGTGGGGACTAGAACCCAGATCTCCTGGCTCCCAGTCCAACACTCTCACCACTACACCACACTGGCTCCCATGTTGGCCATCCAGGCTTCAAGGCATTGGATGAAGGCAATAGCTGAGATATTTGATATTACCTCCTCTAAACAGAATGGAACACTTGCACAATTCCACTGAGATAGTATTTCATTGCCACTAAGGTAATAATACTTTTAAAAAATCAGATATGGGTAGAACGTATTGCAATTATCTTGGAAGAAGGAGCTAAGATGCTATTTCTGTTCCATTTGCTTGTATCTGGGATGACATCCTGTGTGTAATCAAACATGATTAAGTTGGAGTGTCACAACTCCGATTCTGTTGAGCGACCAAGAGGCTGTTCTGGGGAGGATCACAGATTGCTAATTTCCCAGATTCCCGCTCCCTCAAAGACAGCTTGTTCAAAAGATTTTAGAAAGTTAAGCCCCATAGGAAATGTGAGGCCTCTGTGTTATTCTTTAAGATCTTCATGGGGTCGAAAATGACCGAGTTTCCTATCAGCTTAATTTAAAGAAGATTTTCTGTTTAACCAATTCACTTGTAATAAACTCTAGGGAAATTTTGCTATGCTCAAAGAGTGAGGCTTGCTGTTTTCTAAGAAGCAAACGCTATGTTCTTCCTACATAACAAAATAGCAATGTTAATGCTTTCCTAGCAAAACCAGATCAGTCTCAAATGTGGTAGGACTAGTGACACATTGGGCTGCCATGCAATGCCAATGCCATGAGTTTATGAGACGGTGCTTTGATGCCAGTCTTCCAGCATTTCTCCTGGTACTCATAAAGGTGCAGTGTTCAGTGCATGAGGCATACTAGCTCCCGTTCACCACTAGTGGAATGTAACAACTAGGGGCCCCTGGTGGCACTGTGCAGGCCCAGCTTCATCAAAAGACAGGTCCAGCTTGTTAGTGGTGTCGAGATGAGAACTGCAATACACTCAGTCTTGCATTCCGGTGTGCATCCACTAGGGCTGTGCCAAAATCTGTCCTCCAGTTTCCCAAAGGTTTTCTTCTTTGGTGAAATAAGTTTTTGTTTTTCTACCTCATTCTTAGGGCACGTTACAATTTCTTTTGGTAGTATGTTTGAGTTGACATTGTGGTGAGGTGGCTGAGGGTTCTCTCTCTGTATGTTTTTCTTTCTGTTCCAAATATCTCTATTGCTCTTCAGTGTTCCTGGCTGCCCCCGCTTCCAGATCTAAGAAAGCCCCATGAGAGGAAAGCCTCATGACATCTTCCCCTGGATTTTTATTGAGAAGTGGGAGGGGGGCTGCAGACCTCCAGAGGGGTAATTGTACAATGAAAGGCAGGACACTCACACACATCCCTTCGCTACCTCTTAACAAATGTAAACACAGGAATCCCACCCACAAGAACTTCACTAAACATTTCTTCTCCTTTAATCCCCCCTCAAGTAATTTCATTTCATTTCATTTATTATATTTCTATATTGCCCCATAGCTGAGGCTCTCTGGGTGGTTCACAAAAATTTATTTTGTTTCCACACTGGAAAGAAGACACGAGGCAACGTATTTGGCCTAAGCGTCACCACTTTGTTAATGTAACAATTAGGATTAGCAAGAAATATGTATTTTTACATTTGTATCATGCCTTTTTCTCCTTTTGTGAGGAAGACAAAGGTGGCTTACTTGATCTCCCTCCTCTCTGTTTATCCTCACAACGACCTTGTGATATAGGTTAGGCTCAGAGCCACTGACTGGCCCAAAGTCACCCACTGAACTTCATGACCGAGTGGGGACTAGAACCCAGGTTTTCCCAGTCAAACACTCAACCCACTATACCACATCGGCTCTCTTACTGCCTACTGACCTTGCCTTTGGAATTGACTCTCGCAAAATCCCTGGAATAGGGATGAGCAAACTCACCTCAGCACGCCTTGCACACTGCTCGCCAGACCCCCGCAGGCCGACCATGCTCGCCAAGTGTGACGCGCCACTGAATACTTCACAGATGCCTGGCGAGTGGCACCCAGAATCCTGCTCCTCCCCTGAGCCAGCATTTTGTGGAAAATGGCAGCTCTGCCTTTTCCATAAAGGTCGATTTTATGTAAATGGTAGCCATAAAGAGGCCCATTTATGCAACATTATAGACTTAAATGATCTATTTAGACTATTTAGCACCTGCAATGTTGAGTAAATGTGTGCCTCTTTATAGCTGCCATTTACATAAATTCAGCCTTTATGGAAAAGGTCGAGCTGCCATTTCCTGCAGAATGGTGGATCGGCAGAGCAGTGGATACCACATAGACGGGGGGGGGACCCCATTGGCCAGCATTCACTGAAGTGAAGCTTCCAGGATTAGGGATGTTGTGGGCACCTGGCAGTGGGATGGAGTCCAATGGAATCCTCCCTGCTGAGCCCCCCGGCCCCCCATTCACGGAGCACCATGTGGTCTGCAAGTAGCTGGCAGCCCCTCCAATCTTTCTCCAAGCCGCCATTTTGCACAACAATGGTGGCTTGAGCATTTTCGGGAATGCTCGAATGTTGCATCGGCTGTGGCCATAAAGGGCGATCTAAGCAACGTTATAGGTGTGAATGGCCCACTGGGGATCCTTGGTTTTTAGTTTTCTTTTTAAACTTTCTGGAACTTTTACACTAAATGTCTTGGAAAAATACATAATTAAAAAAAACAACAACTAAAAACCACTGGCTGAAAATGCACATTTCCCCCATAGGCTAAAGCATGAAAATGCACACTGGTGAGATTTGTGCATTTAGTGGGATTTGCGCTTTTTTTGCAAGTGTGAAATTGTGCAAATTTGGGAAACTGGAAAACATCCAGGTCTGTCAATGAGTGGACAGCAGAATGAAAGGAACCTGACAATCTGCAAAATGCAGATGGAATGGATTTCACAAAATCTGGACATCCCTACTCAGATTACTTGGTGAGCTGGGAATGGCCACCCATCAGCCAAATCAAAAGAACCCTTTACTTGCTGAGACAGTAAGGAGTAGATGAACAAAGATACCTCCATGATCAACCAGGAGTCACTCCAAATATCCCTACTCACCCCCCCCCCCAAATGTGGGCAATTAGCTAACCCTTTACTGCTGTACTAACAGGGCTTTGGGGTGGTGCACCATGGAGGAAGGTGGCTGGTAGAGGTGTGGCTGCCTTGAGAGGCCTGTGTACTGCCTCCTCCATTGGCTATGCACCTGTGATGTGGGGCAAGACCAGAAGAAAGGTGCAGAAGAAAGGTCCTTCTCCCAATTGCAGGGGGGTGGTGGGCAAAATTACCTCTTCAATTAATGAGATATTGCCATTCTATCTGGTGGAAAGGGATGGTAAAATGCAGAAGAATTTTCAGCGCAGCACTAGCATCCAGCTTCGCTGCAAAGGTGGAAGCCTGTTTCTGCATGTGGCACTCCATTGCTTCCTTGGGGTCCTGGGGTCCTTTTAACTAAATTCCAGCTTATTCATTTATTATATTTATTATTATCTTTACATCCTGCCTTGTTTCCTCTTGAAAGGAACTCAAGGTGGTTTTCATGGTCTTCCTCGTCTTCATTTTATCCTCACAACTACCCTGTGAGGTGGACTAGGCTGAGAGTCAGTGACTGGCCCAAAGTGACCCTGTGAGCTTCATGGCTGAGTGGGGACTAGAACCCAGATTTCCTGAGTCCCAGTCCAACACTCTAACCACTACACCGGCACTTTATTATTTAAACATCTCAGTTATATGAACATCATTGTTTTAGATCATAGTTGGGGAGAGGCATAACAACAACAGCAACAACATTTGTATGTGTGTATGGTGCTGTACAGAGGCCAAGTAAGAGGAAAGTGCAGCAAGAGATAAACAGGGAAAGAATATGTGATAGTTTCCCATGGTTATGCTTAGTACCAGATGTAATTGCAGTTGGCCATGGGAACTAGAGCAATGTGCTAAAGGCTTCATGGACAAGAGGGTCTTGGGGGTGGGACTTGAAAGAAGTAAGAGAGGCAGCCTTGTACAGTTGGTCTCCGGGAGGCAGTTCCAAGCATACAGTTCAGTGATGAAGAAAGGGTGGTGTCTTTTGAGGGAGCAGGAGACCTCCAGATGGTAAAGGATGGTGGAGCTCAGCAAGCAAACATCACAGGCACAGATGGATCCAGGGATGGATGGCTCTCTCAATTTCAGTTCCTCTCACTTCCACATTTTTTTTCCAGTCTTAAGTTTGGGTTATCTCAGACTTTAAGAATTTCTCCAGTCTTACGTTCGATTCATCCCATACAAAGGTTTGCATGGAAATCCATAAGCATTGTTATGCTCATGTCTCCTAATGCATGCACTTTTTCTGCATTTTTGCCTAATATACACATTTTTTCTAAGAGGTTTTCTTAATATAATGCATATTTGAATGTTATTTTCTCCAACAGAAATGCATACAAAAAAGCATATTTTAGGGAAAATACAAAATGTGTATTTTAGGGGAAAAGTCAAACAAAGCTGCATATTTTAGGACAAACTATATTCAATTTAAATATGAATTTTCATGTGTTTTTGTAAAAGACCCCCCCCCCTGCAAAAAAACCCCAGACTGATGCAGAAACAGGATGGAATGGGCTTATGACTGAGCACATATGGAACTGACATGGACTAGAAATTAGGGTTGGAGGAGAATTTCTCCCCGAAACTTTGGGGGGCCGAGCGCCAACGTGTTCGGCCCCCCCAAAAGTTTTGGGGAGAAATCCTCCGCACCCCCCGCCCCCCGCACCCCCGCCCGGGATGGGACTTGCCTTTGCTGAATGTCCCTCCCGGCGGCGGGTCCGGCCGGCGGTTCGGCGGGTGTTCGAGCGAGGCGGGAGCGGCAGCCGCCATTGCAATGAAAGAAAAAAAAAAACTTCCCCTGATAGGCTACGTGACGATTCACGTAGCCTATCACGGCTAGATTTGCAAAGTCAGCCATGATAGGCTACGTGAATCGTCACGTAGCCTATCACGGGTGACTTTAAAAAAAAAAAAGTGTGTACGGATAATGGCGGCCCCCATAGGGAGCCGCCATTTGCGTTCCTTATTTGGTCGCTGTAGTCTACGTAAAGATTTACGTAGACTACGGTGAAAATAAGGGCAACGCTATTTGCGTTGCCCTTATTTTCGCCGTAGTCTAAGTAAAGATTTACGTAGACTACAGCGACTAAATAAGGAACGCGAATGGCGGCTCCCTATGGGGGCCGCCATTAGCGTACGCGCTTTTTTTTTTTGAAGTCACCCGTGATAGGCTACGTGATGATTCACGTAGCCTATTACAGCTGACTTTGCAGATCTAGCCGTGATAGGCTACGTGAATCGTCACGTAGCCTATCAGGGGGCGGTTTTTTTTTAAAAAAAAAACTTTCACGTTTGCGGCCGGGCGAGGCGGGAAGCCTCCTCCCCCGCCTGAATTTCGGCCGGGGCGAGGCGGGAAGCCTCCTCCCCCGCCTGAATTTCGGCCGGGGCGAGGTGGGAAGCCTCCCCCCCGGCCTGAATTTCGGCCAGGCCGAGGCGGGAAGCCTCCCCCCCCGGCCTGAACTTTGCGGGGGGACCAGCGAAGCGCCTCCCCCCCACCGCGAACTTCCTTCGAGGACAGGTAAGTGACTTTCGTCCACCCCTACTAGAAATACACTGATCCATCCACCCCTAAACTCTAACACAATTACAAGGTGGATGCCACCGTGTTGTTTTGGGAGCTGGCTGAGAAAATATGTTTGTATATCTTTGAGTGTAAGATAGAAGTGTCCCTACAACTACAGTCCTGAAAAAACAACAACAACAACACCCTGTTCTCCTCCAGGTTTCAATAAGTTGGAAAACATGGATTTCTAGTATTCATATGATTTCTTAATTTTAGTGGCAAGGTGAGATATTTATATTGCTTTGTCTTGAGAAACAGGACTTAAAAATTAAAGGGAGCTGGAAATAACTAGAAAGGGAGGAAAAAATTACCAAACACATTTGAATTGACTGTGCTCTATGGCTTTTTGGTCCATTGAGTTTAAACATAACAGGATTCAAGTTCACTGCTTAGTGATCTGCTTATTAATCACATATGTTATCTATATTTCCATAAACCTGCATTGGATATGTATTGCATGGGAGAACATGAAATATGAATTACCTTCTTAGTGAGATGAAAATGAGGTCTAGAGTTCATTTCTGGTACAGCAAATGACTGTTTCAGAATAAAATGATTGGCAATGAGTAATGGGTTTCCCGTGCAGGTTTTGGTTTTTGGTTTTTAAATTGCAGATACAGTTCTACATCCCTAGCTCACATTAATCTGGCTCCTTCTCATTAAAGCAGTTAGCAGTTTTAAACTAAGAATGAGCGGATTTCCCCAATTTTTTTCCAATGTTCTACTGGTTCTCTCTACATTGTGTTCCACTCCACATGACTTCTGGTTTTACTTAGTTCGAGTTTTTGTTGTTTGCTGCATTGGCTTCCATTGCAGGCATGCTTTGGTGCACATCTGTGATGAGCTGATTCAGACTGGTGGACTGTAAGCCAGTGTGGTGTAGTGGTGAGAGTGTTGGACTGGGAGTTGGGAGATCTGGGTTCTAGTCCCCACTTGGCCATGGAAGCTCACTGGGGGACTTTGGGTGAGTCACAGACTCTCAGCCCAACCCACTTCACAGGGTTGTTGTTGTAAGGATAAAATGGAGAGGAGGAGGAGGATAATGTAAGCCGCCTTGGGTTCCCTGCAAGAGGAAAAAGGGCAGGATATAAATGCAATAAATAAATAAATAAAGCCAATGCCATAATAAAGTTGTTAGTCTTTAAGATGCTGAAAGATTCTTTGTTGTTTTTGCTACTGGAAAAAAGCAACTCTGGCAACAAGATCAGATAATTTGGAACTCCCAGACTCTAGAGAGAAATTCAGATAGGATTAATTTTGTAAGCTTCCCTATTTTAACCCCTTTTCTAAGGACAATACTTAAAATTGAAAAGTGTGTGGGCTATTCTTATACAATTTGTCTGCTCGATAGGAAAGTCTTACCTATGTCATTGATAAAATAAGCTGCCGACAAACAAAGTCAGACTTCAAGAGGATCCATTGTAGTATATGCCTGAAACAATCTAGCTTGATAGCTTCCTTCTGTCTTGAATTAGAACTACTGAGCTTGGCATATACTGCATTCTGCAGGGAAATAAGAACTTAAGAAGAGCCATGCTGGATCAGACTAAGGGCCTGATGAGTCCAGCATTCTATTTGCACAGTGGCCAACCAACTGCCTGTGAATTTCAGAGGAAGGATCCACCTAGCCAGCATCCTATAACCCACTGGTCAGTTGGATGCTGCCAGGAAGTTCATAAGCAGGACATAAAAGCAAGGGCCCCTGTTTGCCCCCTGGGGATAAATGGGAGTTGTAGTCCAGCAAATCTGGAGAGCAACAGGTCGGGAAAGTTGAGTTATACTACCCTGGGCTGGAATGCAGCTGTAGGCAGGGCCGACCCTACCATTAGGGAGAGTGAGGTGGTTGCCTCAGGTGCCAGATGCTGGGAGGTGGCAGCAGGGTCTTGGAGGAGAAAGCTGTGTTCCAAGCAACCTGCCCTGTGCCCACTAAGCTAGTCTGCTGCCTTCAGGTGCAGTGGAGGATGCTGTTGAAGAAACATCCCAATTGGCTTTTGTACATGGAGTGGGAAGGGGCACAATCATGTTCTTCACCTCAGGTAGCAAAATGTCTTGAGCCAGCCCTGGCTGTAGGCCTCAGTCTCTGTCACTCCCTTGGCTGTGGAGGTGCTGCTGGATGGTCTCCATATTGGGAGGGGGCAGAAGGTGGCTACTGCTCTCGGATCCACTGTCTTAGCTAGATGGTTGTATATAACGCCCCCTCCCCCAGTAGCCCTTTGGCCTCCATTTGCTCTCAGAATCTCTTCATACATCTCTCCTCAGAATCTCCTCAGTCCTCCATGGCAGCTCCTACAGGCCCCAAATGGTGTGCTCCAGGCATCCCACCAAAGGCAAAACTGCAGATGGTTACATTTGTTTTGAGAAGAACTGTCTCACATGCATCTACATCACTGGATGTCTCTTTACCCTCGATCACTGTAGACTGGGGTCTGGTTCACACATACATTTTCCTCAGTTGCTGACTGTACTGCAGAATGTTGACTTTCATGTGTGAATGAGCCAGCACAGAAAGAAACTAAAGATAGAAGTTGCCTTTTTTCTAGGTGGCAAGTCTCAAGCCCAATGACTTCCAGGGGAGTGAAGTCCACACACACAGCTGCAGTACTCAAGTACAGAGGGCTCAAGCAATGCCCATGCCTGTGAGAACCAATACTTCAGGACTAGCCATTGAATGTATGAACTGATTCCACTAGAATAAACATCAATTTATAGTGATGGAAGATGAAAGGGGAGTTCTATCTGTGGTGTTAGATCTGGGATGGCTCATTCAGATATGTGTCACTTGATGTTTCCGTCACCCAGCATTATCTGAAGCATGGTTACTCCTAGGGAGGCTGGAGGAATCCATCTGGGGGGTCAAGCCCGACACCGGCAAGGAGAGTGTGCAGGGTGGGTGTATGTGGTGCTGGCGGAAGTCCATGAGCTGGCCCAACTCATGCAGGTGAAGTCAGGCCAGCTCGTGGACAAAGCGAGCCAGAGTCCAGGGGGCTGAGCTTTTAAAAGCTCAGTGGGCTTGAGCCCCTGGATGGATTCTCTCCTTGCCGCCACCACCCACCACCTGGTGCCACCACATAACCCCTCACACTCTCCTTGCTGGTGTCAGCAGTGCAGGTGGCAGGCTGTGGTGGTGAGGGAGCCCTCCCTCCCTGCTGCCTCTACCCACTCATGCCCCGCTTTCTCCTTGGCGATGCTGACACTGACAAGGAGAGTGCGAGGGGTGCATGCGGTGCCAGTGGGCAGTGGGAGTGAAGAGGGAGGACTCCCTCCCTGCCGCAGCCACCACCAACTGCTACCACTGTGTGCACACCCTTTGTGCTCCCCTTCCTGATGCCAACACCAGCAAGGGGTATGCACAGTGGTGGTGGGAACTTTCTCCCTTTTGCGAAAGTCTGTAGTTCCTCAAATTACAGTTGTAATTTGCAAAAATTCTGGTCATAATTAAACCAAATTAGGCAAATTATGGCATTATTCTGTGTAATCTGTGCAAACTACAGCTGTAATTTCCACAAATTACAGCTGCAATTTGGAGAACTACAGACTTCTGCAAAAGGGTGGGAAAGTTCCCAGATTTCAGGAACAAACCCCTGGCTCGGCTCATGAAGGGCAGTTGAGTGGGAGTCCATTGAGCCTCAAAATGGCTGGACTCCATAGCAAAGGACATTCCTAGTTACTCCCAGGTAACTGCCAGTGAGTTCAATGGGGTTCATTCCTGTGGTATGTGTAAGGATGGATGAAAGTCCCTTACCTGGTCCTGCAGCTTGCTTCGCAGTGGGGGAGAGGCGCTCCAGTTCTCCCCCCGAAATTCAGGCCGGGGGGGGGGAGGCACCCCACCCCTCCTGGCCGAAATTCAGGCCGAGGGGGAGTGCCCTGTCTCCACGGCCGCGAAATAAAAAAAGTAAATTGGGGGGGAAAAAAAACGTGATAGGCTATGTAACGATTTACATAGCCTATCATGGCTAGATTTTCAAAGTCAGCCATGATAGGCTACGTATATTGCTACGTAGCCTTTCACGGCTGATTTTGGAAAAAAAAAAAAAAGCGTGTATGCAAATGGCGGCGCCCATGGGCGCTGCCATTTGCGTTCCTTATTTGGGCACGGGTAGTCTACGTAAAGATTTACGTAGACTACAGCGAAAATAAGGGCAACGCTATTTGCGTACACGCTCTTTTTTCTTCTTCAAAGTCAGCCGTGATAGGCTACGTAATGATATACGTAGCCTATCACGGCTGACTTTGAAAATCTAGCCGTGATAGGCTACGTAAATCGTTACGTAGCCTATCACTTTTTTTTTTTTTTACTTTACTTTGTAATGGCGGTGGCGGAAGCCGGTCAGAAGACCAGCAGCTGCCGCCGCCACCACCAAAACGCCGCCGAAACGCCGCCAGGACCCGCCACCGAGAGGGACATTTGAAGGAGGTAAGTCCCATCCCGGGGGGGGGGGGCGGGGGGGCGGAGAATTTCCCCAACAACTTCGGGGGGCCGAATGCATTGGCTTTCGGCCTCCCAGAGATTCGTGGAGAAATTCTCCGCCATCCCTAGGCATGTGCCCTGGTTCAGTTGTTGTTGTTGTTCAGTCGTTCAGTCATGTCTGACTCTTTGTGACCCCATGCATCATAGCACACCAGGCCTTCCTGCCCTGTGCTTTCTCCCAGAGCGTGCTCAAGTTCATATTCATTGCATCGGTGATGCTGTCTATCCATCTCATCCTCTGCCGTCCCCTTCTCCTTTTGCCTTCAATCTTTCCCAGCATCAGGGTCTTTTCCAGTGACTTTTCTCTTTGCATTAGGTGGCCAAAAAATTTGAGCTTCAGCTTCAGGATCTGTCCTTCCAATGAGCACTCAGGGTTGATTTCCTTTAGGATGGACTGATTTGACCTCCTTGCAGTCCAGGAGAGTCATAAGAGTCTTCTCCAGCACCACAGTTAAACAGCATCAATTCTTTGGCGCTTAGCCTTCCTTATGGTCCAGCTCTCACAGCCATACATTACTACTGGGAAAACCATAGCTTTGATTAGACAGACCTTTGTCGGCAAGGTGATGTCTCTGCTTCTTACTATGCTGTCTAGGTTTGCCATAGCTTTCCTCCCAAGGAGCAAGCGTCTTTTAATTTCATGGCTACAGTCACCGTCTGCGGTGATCTTGGAGCCCAAGAAAGTAAAATCTGTCACTGCTTCCATTTCTTCCCCTTCTATATGCGAGGAAGTGATGGGGCCAGATGCCATGATCTTCGTTTTTTTAATGTTGAGTTTCAAACCAGCTTTTGCACTCTCCACTTTCACCTTCAACAAGAGGCTCTTTAGATCCTCTTCGCTTTCTGCCATTAGGGTGGTATCGTCTGCGTATCTGAGGTTGTTGATAATTCTCCTGGCAATCTTGATTCCGACCTGTGATTCATCCAACCCGGCGTTTCTCATGATGTACTCTGCATATAAGTAAAATAAGAGGGCGACAATATGCAGCCTTGTCGTACTCCTTTCCCAATTTTGAACCACTCGGTTGTTCCATGTCTGGTTCTTACTGTTGCTTCTTGACGCTCGTACAGGTTTCTCAGGAGACAGGTAAGGGGGTCTGGTACTCCCATCACTTTAAGAATTTGCCACAGTTTGTTGTGATCCACACAATCAAAGGCTTTAGCATAGTCAATGAAGAAGAAAGAGACGTTTTTCTGGAATTCTCTTGCTTTCTCCATGATCCAGCGAATGTTGGCAATTTGATCTCTAGTTCAGCATACTGCTGAAGCCTATCTTGTAGGATTTTGAGCATCACCTCGCTGGCATGTGAAATGAGCGCAATTGTGCGGTAGTTTGAACACTCTTTGGCGTTGCCCTTCTTTGGAATTGGAATGTAAACTGACCTTTTCCAGTCTTGCAGCCACTGTTGAGTGTTCCAAATGTGTTGGCATATTGAGTGCAGCACTTTAACAGCATCATCTTTTAGGATTTTAAATAGCTCAGCTGGAATACTGTCATCTCCGCTAGCTTTGTTGTTAGTCATGCTTCCTAAGGCCAACTTGACTTCACTCTCGAGGATGTCCGGCTCAAGTTCAGTGACCGCACTGTCATGGCTATCAGGGACATTCAGATCTTTCTTCTGTGTATTCTTTCCACCTCTTCTTAATCTCATCTGCTTCTGTTAGGTCCCTGCTTTCTTTGACCTTTATCATGCCCATCTTTGCACAAAATGTTCCCTTGAGATCTCTGATTTTCTTGAAGAGATCTCTAGTCTTTCCCATTCTGTTGTTTTCCTCGATTTCTTTGCATTGTTCATTTAAGAAGGCCTTCTTGTCTCTCCTTGCTATTCTCTGGAACTCTGCATTCAGTTGGATATATCTTCCCCTTTCTCCCTTGCTTTTCGCTTCCCTTCTTTCGTCAACCACTTGTAAGCCTCATCAGACAGCCACTTGGCTTTCTTGCATTTCTTTTTCTTTGGGATGGATTTTGTTGCTGCCTCCTGAACAATGTTACAGACCTCCGTCCATAGTTCCTCAGGCACTCTGTCTATCAGGTCTAATCCCTGAAATCTATTCCTCACCTCCACTGTATATTCATAAGGGATATGATTTAGGTCATACCTGAATCGTGTAGTGGTTTTCCTTACTTTCTTCAATTTAAGCCAAAATTTTGCAAGAAGAAGCTCATGATCTGAGCCACAGTCAGCTCCAGGTCTTGTTTTGACTGACTGTATGGAGCTTCTCCATCTTTGGCTGCAAAGGACATAATCAATCTGATTTCGATATTGACTATCTGGTGATGTCCATGTGTACAGTCGCCTCTTGTGCTGTTGGAAAAGAGTGTTTGCTATGATCAGCGTGTTCTCTTGGCAAAACTCTATTAGCCTTTGTCCTGCTTCATTTTGTACACCAAGGCCATGCCTGCCTGTTATCCCGGTGATTTCTTGACTTCCTACTTTAGCATTCCAATCCCCTATGATGAAGAGGACATCTTTTTTTGGTGTTAGTTCTAGAAGGTGTTGTAGGTCTTCATAGAACCGATCAACCTCAGCTTCTTCGGCCTCAGTGGTTGGGGCATAGACTTGAATTACTGTGATGTTGAATGGTTTGCCTTGGATTCATACTGAGATCATTCTATCGTTTCTGAGGTTGTACCCCAGTACTGCTTTTCCCACCCTTTTGCTGACTATGTGTCCTACTCCATTTCTTCTAAGGGATTCTTATACAATTCTTATACATGATACAATTAACATCATCTTAAGTCAAGGCTTCTAAGAGCCCTGGTTCAGAGGATATCTCAAAATATATTATTGGTGCATAGGCAACCTTGGACTACCAATCTACCCAATATACTGAGATTCCTCAAAAAAACAGATGCCATCTTAGAGCAAGATTAATTAATTACTCTAGATTTAGGTCATACAGAATTGGCTATTTTCAGAAATCACTCAGACAAGCTCTCCCATTTATTTATTTATTTATTTATTTATTTTTCCTATAAAAATATCAGCATAACATAATGAAATACAAAACTTATCCATACATCGATTTTCAAAGACATGATACAATTAACATCATCTTAAGTCAAGGCTTCTAAATAGAGCAATAACAATTGTTAGGTTCAGTGACAGTGAACCTGAAGCTCACCAGGCTCATTCTACAGGCAACAAGTTTGGTGGTAGGCCAGGTAGCTAATCCAAAACATAGCTCACAATGTTGTGTGTTCAGAGTCTTCTTTATAGACTCTTTGGAGGCTATAAAATGTTTAGCTTGTTTTTATTTCCTTTATTTGTGGTCTAGGCTGAGCGCCAAAGAATTGATACCTCTGAACTGTGGTGCTGGAGAAAACTCTTACGAGTCCCCTGGACTGCAAGGAGGTCAAATCAGTCAATCCCAAAGGAAATCAACCCTGACTGCTCATTGGAAGGACAGATACTGAAGCTGAAGCTCAAATATTTTGGCCACCAAATGCGAAGAGAAAAGTCACTGGAAAAGACCCTGATGCTGGGAAAGATTGAAGGCAAAAGGAGAAGGGGACAGCAGAGGATGAGATGGCTAGATAGCATCACCGATGCAATGAATATGGACTTGAGCACGGTCCGGGAGGGAGTGCAGGACAGGAAGGCCTGGCGTGCTCTGGTCCATGGGGTCATGAAGAGTCGGACACGACTGAATGACTGAGCAACAACAAAAGGTACATTCCTTAGGATGCATTTCTGTTCTTTAAATCACTTATATCTCAACTGCTTATTGAGATAAATGATTATAACAACATATATATAAAAACATTCCAGAATCTCATGACATGTTAGAGAAGTTTTTTTGACACAATAATTATTTCTTCGACTCCACTCCATCCTATCTTGTGAGTATGTATTCTCAAAACATATCTCTCATATTTACTACCTGAGAAGATCATCCTTGTTACCTTATCTGATCTCATTCTTGTTTTCTTTTTTTTTAATGTTTTTGTGAGGGTGCTATCACAATAAATCTAATATGGGCACTGACCTCATGGTGCCCCAAATGTAGAACCTAGCATCTACTCCTGAGATTCCTTTCTTATCAGTAAAGAGTACCAATAAGCCAGTCATCAGTTACTAATTGTCTGGCACTTCTGTTTCTCATCTGGGAATCCTCAAAGATAAGACAAGTTTAATTACTCTTGTACCAAGAGGCCGAGCTCAGTTGTGCTGGGCTTTGGAAT
Organism: Heloderma suspectum; assembly: GCF_057233095.1. Classification (NCBI taxonomy): domain Eukaryota; kingdom Metazoa; phylum Chordata; class Lepidosauria; order Squamata; family Helodermatidae; genus Heloderma; species Heloderma suspectum. Next base: position 28,112,093 of record NC_139460.1, on the reverse strand, counting down.
TTCATATTTTAATCCAGAATTTTCATGGAGGGAATCGAATTATTGAATTTCTTAATTTTACAGCAGGGGCAAGATGCTGCAAATATGAAAGATTTGCCTGATTGGCCACACTCTCTACTAAGAGTTAAGGACTGCACTTGCTAAGTAATAATATGCATGTCTGAACCAGCAGCATGAAACCAGCTCAGTAACACCTGTCTCTGTCTGTGCCATCATATGATAACCACAAATTCTTATGAACAGCTGCTCTTACAGGTGAACGTATTATTTTGCCTTTTTATTTCTATTATAGAAATGTATAGATCTTAGCATTAGAAAGCAAATCCAGACAGTTGCCTGCATTCTTTATGAAGCGAACAGAGCAATTGCTTTATGAGTGGCAGCCAAATCTGTTGCAGGAAGGCTTCTCATGTTGGATACAATGATTTGGAGGAGATAGAGTGTGATGGATGTGATATGAACACAGATTCCCCAACTGTTCCTAGGCTTACAAAAATAGAACATTCATTTTGCTTTTGCTAATGATGTAAAAAATGCATTACTCATTGTATATAGGTTATTGCTCCAATCCTTCACTCTCCTTTCTTTGGGCACATGAAGTCAGAGTTCATCTGTCTTTTCAGGCTGGTGATATCGAGATGCATTATCCTCCCACTGAGGTTTTACTGTATTCAGTATGCATCATGTATCTTGTTTGGAGTAATGATTTGACAGAAAATCCTCCTCCAGTCAGGAGCTTTGAAAAGAAATAGCAAATGTCATTTCCTCACCTCGGGCTAATGATGTCACATACCATGGCTCCTTTTGCCTTATCGAGTACCATTACATCCCAGTGGATTATGAATTCCAACGTGTCACATTTTGTTCCTGCTTCTGAAGGAGCACACACAGTATCCATCAGCTGTTCCTTGCCACTGTGACTCCTTCATTTAATGAAATGGTTATTTGTATAATGGCACATAGCTGTACTTAAAGTGAGACCAGTGGCTCATTCTAGTGCTGGACCAAAAACTTCTTCCACATTTTTTGGGACCTTTCTTATTTAATTTGATTGGGGGGGGAATGCTTTCAGGAAAAAAAAAAGTTAAAAGATAAGAAAATTTTGGTGAAATTCTCAAAGGTGGTCATGGGATTTTGTCATGGTTATCTTAGTTATGAGGTTGCCAAGTAGTGTGTGTGAGTGTCCCCTCTTTTACTGTACAATCATCTCTTCAGTGGCCTGCAGCCTCCCGGGCTTCCCATGATTTGATTAAAGCCCAGGGGAAGACGTGAGGTAACTTCTCCTATGGGGCTTCTTCAGCTCAGAAAGCATAGGCACATGACGAAGGCTGCAGAGTGATGGAGAGAGATGTAACAAAAAGCAAGCACATGGACAGCACCCTCACCCACCTAGTTTAGTGCAAAGACACCACCAAACATTCTAAAGGACTCTAAGGATGAAATAGAAAATTGGAACTCTCTTTTAGGGGTTGGGGGTTGAACAAAACCTTGGAGAAATTAGAAGTAGGGTTGGGTGACCTTATTGCTGTCCAGGTTGCGGGCCACTTGCCAGACCCCCACTGGCCGCTCACTCCCTCGCTTGCCACATGTGGCGAGTCACTGGGTGGTCTGAGAGCACCTGGCAAGTGGCTGCCCAATCCCTCTCCATGCTGCTATTTTGCCTAAAAATGGCAGCTCGGCCTTTTTTTGTAAAGGCCTATTTTATGCAAATGGGGGCCTTAAAGCAGCCATTTATGCAAGATTACAGGCCTTTATGAAATTGGCCTTTATGAAAAAGTCCGAGCTGCCATTTTGTGGCTCAGTGAGGGATTGGGGGTCCCCACGCTTGCCTGACTCAGTGAATGCCAAGTTGGAGAAGTGTGGGGATCTGCGCGGACTGGTGTCCAGGGGGCTGAGCTGGCAATTTCTTGCCAGGCCTCAAGCCCCAACTGGACGCCCACGAAATTCCTAATTAGAAGATAGAAATCAGCACAGAAATACTAGGAGCTCAAAAATAAAATCCTTGGTGAAATAGGCTCCAAGATTAAGGATAAATCTAAATCTATCTGTCTGTCTATCTGTCTATCTATCTATCTATCTATCTATCTATCTATCTATCTATCTATCTAATGAGTTGGTTCATACTTGATAGCAGTCTCTGCTCAAGCACTTAGAGAGGATGGGGGGGGACTTGTTTACAGCCAGGTAACATTCTCCAGGAGGACCCGATCCTGTGAACAGCTGCCTCCCTGAAAAGGCGATCATGTATGCTAACTCCATCTGGGGGGGCACTAGTTCACATAAAATGTGCTTCCATGTAAGCCCTGTCTGAGAATACCGTGGCCAGCCCTTCCACCTAGATGCTGATGTGGCTACAACTCCAAAAATGAAGAGGAGTGCCATACACATATGGATCTACATGGATTGGACTCCCTCTACAGGGGTGGAAACCCTTATTAATCATGGTTATCATCTCCATGGTGTGGGTCATATGCGTGTAGAATAGCCCTAGGAGACTGATGGCAATTGTGCATTGGTGTCAAGGGGACAGGGATAACCAGTGTGTTCTTGGAATCCCCTTAGGTCTTCACTCTTCAGTACCCAGTGGTAGCAAATGACTGAAGAAGGTTGACGTGAAATATGAAAGCAGCTGCTGGGCTGGTTGGTTGTGGCCTCAAGAAGATGCACCATTTCTTGGGCTTCCCCACAGCCCCATGTATGGAGGGGAGCGACTTGCCATCCCTGCTTTCCTAAAAAATATAACAATAGCAAGTATAACAATACAAATAATGAAATACCTTAGATGAAAATACCTTAAATCTATAACAAATTTGGTCATTCATTAAAGAATCCTGTACAGAGTTACACATATTTTCTCCACTTTGGTTTTTGGTGAAAGAGTATTCTGTTAAGGATTGTTTTTTCTTTTTGTTTGCTGGATTTGACTCATACAGTTCTGCACAACACACAACTTACATACATTATAGACTGTTTTTTCCCACCACCCTACCATCTTCATTTGTCAAATCAGATTTTCCTTCAGATACCATCACTGGGTGTGATTCAATCATCTGCCACAAGAAGGAAGACATGTACAAACATAACTTTTAGGGTGGGAAACAATCTCTCTCTGGAGCTGAGGAATTGCTCCATCTTCCTTTCATTTAGGAAGGGTCACAAAGGCTAGTTTTTGTTTTTATTTATTTATTTATTTAGTGCCGTCAATGTACATGACTAGAATAAAACAATAAAACTGCCACAAAAGGCGTACATTCTTTTGTGATTTCTTGTTAGGTGGACTGGCTGTTCTATATTTTGAAGTGGTTTGTTTCTATCCTGTTTTATTCATAATTTGAAATCATTATTGTTACATTAATAGAAGTATAGCTTCCAAATAGGGATGGATGAAAGGGACTTACCTTGTCCCGCAGCTTGCGTCGCGGTGGGGGGGAGGCGCTTCGGTTCTCCCCGTGAAGTTCAGGCGAGGGGGGGAGGTGCCCCGCCTCGCCTGGCCGAAATTCAGGCTGGGGGGGGAGGCACCCCATCCCTCCCTGGCAAAATTCAGGCCGGGGAGGAGCGCCCCGTCGCCCTGGCTGCGAAAAAAAAGTAAAAACAAAAACAAAAAACACACACCTGTGATAGGCTACGTAACGATTTGCGTAGCCTATCATGGCTAGATTTCCAAAGTCAGCCGTGATAGGCTACGTAAATCATCACGTAGCCTATCACGGGTGACTTTGGAAAAAAAAAAAAAGCGCGTACGCAAATGGCGGCGGCCCATGGGCGCCGCCATTTGCGTTCCTTATTTTGGCACGTCTAGTCTACATAAAGATTTACGTAGACTACGGCGAAAATAAGGGCAAGACAAATAGCGTTCCCTTATTTTCGCCATAGTCTACGTAAATCTTTACGTAGACTAGATGTGCCAAAATAAGGAACGCAAATGGCGGCGCCCATGGGCCGCCGCCATTTGCGTACGCGCTTTTTTTTTTTCCCAAAGTCACCCGTGATAGGCTACATGACGATTAACGTAGCCTATCATGGCTGACTTTGGAAATCTAGCCGTGATAGGCTACATTAATCATTACGTAGCCTATCATGGGTTTTGTTGTTGTTGTTTTTTCACTTTTTCTTTCGCGGCCGGGGAGACGGGGCGCTTCTCCCCGGCCTGAATTTTGGCCGGGCGAGGCAGGGCACCTCCCCCCCCTCGCCTGAACTTCGGGGGGAGAAGCGAAGCGCCTCCCCCCCACCGCGAATCACCCCTGCGAAAAGGTAAGTGACTTTCGTACATCCCTAATGGGCAATGGCTAGGGATGACGGAAGTTGTAATTCAACAACATCTAGAGGGCAACATGTTCCCCAGTCCTGTTTTAGATAGGCAAATGGGATCTGAAGCAAAATGTTGCCATGTGGCATGCTCCTGTTCAGAGTTCCAGGAAGTCGGCTACCCATGGGCTGTTCCAGTATATTCTATTGTTCCTCCTCAATGGTTCCCTTATTTTTAATAGTATATTTAATAGTATATTCTATTGTTCCTCCCTTATTAATGGTTCCTCCTCAACGTTCCCTTATTTTCGCCGTAGTCTACATAAATCTTTCCGTAGACTAGACGTGCCAAAATAAGGAACGCAAATGGCGGTGCCCATGGGGCGCCGCCATTTGCATATGCGCTTTTTTTCCCCCCCCAAAGTCACCCGTGATAGGCTACGTGAAGATTTGCGTAGCCTATCATGGCTGACTTTGGAAATCTAGCCATGATAGGCTACGTAAATCGTCACGTAGCCTATCATGGGTGCGTGTGTGTGGTTTTTTTTTTACTTTTTTATTTTGTAATGGTGGCGGCAGCCGGTCGGGAGACTGGCCACCGCCCCCACCCCTGCCGAAACGCCGCTGGGACCCGCTGCCGAGAGGGACATTCACCGAAGGTAAGTCCCATCCTGGGGGGGGGGCAGTGGAGAATTTCCCCAACACTTTCGGGGGCCAAATGCATCGGCACTCGGCCTCCCGAAGATTCGTGGAGAAATTCTCCGCCATCCCTACGTCCAAATCATGTGAAGTACTAGTTCCCCTCAACTCAGCGCTGGTTAGGCCTCATCTGGTCTACTATGTCCAGTTCTGGGTGCCACACTTTAAGAAGGATGCAGACAAACTGGAGAGGGTTCAGAGGAGGGCAACGGAGATGATCAGAGGACTGGAAACAAAGCCCTATGAGAAGAGACTGAAAGAACTGGACATGTTTAGCCTTGAGAAGAGAAGACTGAGGGTAGATATGATAGCGCTCTTCAAGTACTTGAAAGGTTGTCACAGAGAGGAAGGCCAAGATCTCTTCTTGATCATCACAGAATGCAGGGCATGGAATAATGGGCTCAAGTCACAGGAAGGCAGGTTCCAGCTGAACATCAGGGAAAACTTCCTGACTGTTAGAGCAATACAACAATGGAACCAATTCCCTAGGGAGGCGGTGGGCTCTCCCACATTGGAGGCATTCAAGATGAGGCTGGACAGTCATCTGTCAGGGATGCTCTGCCTTGGATTCTTGCATTGAGCAGGGGGTTGGACTCGATGGTCTTGTAGGCCCCTTCCAACCCTACTATTCTATGATTTTCTTTTGTTGTTTTAAGCGGTTTGAGTGTGTGCTAGAAAACTGGCCTGCAAATCCTTATACTCAACCAGCCAGTCAGTCAGTATTACAGTTTTAGAAATATGCTATAAAACCTAAATAAGGCCGACCCCGCTTAGCTTCCAGGACCAGACGAGCACGGGCTCATCCAGCCCTTTGCTTGTTGCTGAGGAAACATTGAGTACTGAGGAAGCTATGTGATCAGTAGCCGGAAGACAACATGGGACCATCGAGAGCTGTGATTGGACAGGAGGGAAATACAAACACCGCCATATATGGACAGGCCGGGGAGGGGACTACGACCAGATATGGTAGTGAAGGCAGAAAATCAGAGCACATTAAGGGGAAATACTGGGATATCAGGGTATTGAAAGCTGGAGCACGGAAGTGGGAAATTCCGGTTCCAATTCGAGGCGGTTACTGCGTAGTGTGAAAGACGGGTGGTGAAACCTCACTGGAAGTGAAAAAAGCCGTGAGTGTAGATCGGCCCTCAGCCTACCCTGGTGCTTTATGAAGTGGTGGAAGGCACTGGGTGGTGGAAGGGACCTTCCCTGGAGGGTTAGTTAGGTGCATGATCTGCCACCCCTCCTTATCTGACACCTGAGGTAGGGAATTCACTCCCCTCATGGGAGGGCTAGTCCTGACTAGACACTGTATCCCCTTGAGGAGCAAAGCCAAACTGCTATGAATGGGTGCAGCAATTTCTGATTTTATTGTTCAGGGAAAATTGCCTAAATATGTTTTAAGTATGAGTAGCCTTCCATCAGATTTTTCACCAGAGTAGGAACCTCAAAATTCAGTATGAAATTTTTCTTTAGGGGAAATAGAGTAGTTAGTCCTGTTGTTGTTGTTCAGCCGTTAAGTCGTGTCCAACTCTTCATGACCCCATGGACCATAGCACGCCAGGCCTTCCTGTCCTCCGCTCTCTCCCGGAACGTACTCAAGTTCACGTCATATTCATTGCATCAGTGATGCTATCTAGCCATCTCATCCTCTGCCATCCCCTTCTCCTTTTGCCTTCAATCTTTCCCAGCATCAGGGTCTTTTCCAGTGACTTTTCGCTTTGCATTAGGTGGCCAAAATATTTGAGCTTCAGTTTCAGTATCTGTCCTTCCAATGAGCAGTCAGGGTTGTTTTCCTTTAGGATTGACTGATTTGACTTCCTTGCAGTCAAACCGCAGTGGCTCTGCGGAATCTCCATGGAGCTAGGGTTGGCGGAGAATTTCTCCACGAATCTTTGGGAGGCCAAATTCCGATGCATTTGGCCCTCCGAAAGTGTTGGGAAAATTCTCCGCCGGCCCCCCGCCCCCCCCGGGATGGGACTTACCTTCGGCGAATGTACCTCTCGGCGGCGGATCCCGGCGGCGTTTCGGCGGCGTTTCGTTGGGGGCGGGGGCAACGGCCGGTCTCCCGACCAGCTGCCACCGCCACCATTGAAAAAAAAAAGTAAAAAAAAACAACCACACACACATCCGTGATAGGCTATGTAACGATTTACGTAGCCTATCACGGCTAGATTTCCAAAGTCAGCCGTGATAGGCTATGTAAATTGTCACGTAGCGTATCACGGCTGACTTTGGAAAAAAAAAAGTGCGTACACAAATGGCGGCGCCCATGGGGCGCCACCATTTGCATTCCTTATTTTGGTACGTCTAGTCTACGTAAAGATTTACGTAGACTACGGCGAAAATAAGGGCGCTGCCCTTATTTTTGCCGTAGTCTACGTAAATCTTTATGTAGACTACCGGGACCAAATAAGGAACACAAATGGCGGCGCCCATGGGCGCCGCCATTTGCGTACGCACTTTTTTTTTTTCAAAGTCACCCGTGATAGGCTACGTAACGATTTACGTAGCCTATCATGGCTGACTTTGGGAATCTAGCCGTGATAGGCTACGTAAATCATTACGTAGCCTATCACGGTTTTTTTTCCCCCCAATTTTGTATTTCGCGGCTGGGGAGACGGGCCGCTTCTCCCCGGCCTGAATTTCGGCCGGGCGAGGTGGGGCGCCTCCCCCCCCGGCCTGAACTTCGGGGGGAGAACCGAAGCCCCTCCCCCCCACCGCGAAGCAAGCTGCGGGACCAGGTAAGTGCCTTTCGTACATCCCTAGTGGAGCAGAGCCAGCCGGAGAGAACACCCACACCCACACCACACACACACACTCTCTCTCTCTGTCTCCCCCACAAATTTTGATCCCAAGGCAAATTCAGCTGTCTTAGGAATAGTACTGTAGAATGTAAGGTGTGAAAACATGCCTGGCAAATGATGCTCTGCTCTGTAATGTTCCCCATGATATTGAAGAGAATGATGATTAGGATCATGAACTGGATACCAAGGCTAAGCAAACACTCATTAGTGCCTTGAGAAGGCACAGGAAACTGTTGCCAAATCCAGGCTAGCCCCTTCCCATTTACCTCATAGAAAAGAAATGGAAATGTGTTCTTCTTAGACTGGAAGGGAAGAGGAAGGGTGCCCATAGTTTGGGGTTAAACAGGAATTATTTCCTATTAATTTGAATTCTGTGGGGACATAGAAGTTTTAATTTTGTGGGGAAATAAAGCTTTCTTTTAGCCACAAGTTTGCTGGTGACAGGGAGGAAAGAGAAAATAAGGATGTAGTCTGGGTTAAATGCCAAGTTATGGTGTTGGCAACAACAACAACGTGTTCATTATTAGGCGTTGTTGTACAACAACAACAACCTCTAACTGACGAACGTAGGGAGGTGAAGATGCTTCATTTACTGTGCTGGACCTAGGGTTTTGCTGTTCAGTCATTAAGTCGTGTCCGACTCTTCGTGACCCCATGGACCAGAGCACGCCAGGCCTTCCTGTCCTCTGCTCTCTCCCAGAGTGTGCTCAAATTCATATTCATAGCATTGGTGATGCTATCTAGCCATCTCATCCTCTGCCGTCCCCTTCTCCTTTTGCCTTCAATCCTTCCCAGCATCAGGGTCTTTTCCAGTGACTTTTCCCTTTGCATTAGGTGGCCAAAATATTTGAGCTTCAGCTTCAGTATTTGTCCTTCCAATGAGCAGTCAGGGTTGATTTCCTTTAGGATTGACTGAGTTGACTCCTTGCAGTTTTCTCCAGCACCACAGTTCGAAAGCATCAATTCTTCGGTGCTCAGCCTTCCTTATAGTCCAGCTCTCACAGCTAGGGGTGCATGAAACCGACTTACCTGGTCTTGCAGCTTTTCGTGGTGGGGGGGAGGCGCTTCGCTGCTCTCCCCCCGAAGTTCAGGCTGGGGAGGGAGGCTTCCCGCCTCGCCCGGCCGAAATTCAGGCCTGGGAGGAGGCGCCTCGCCTCGCCCAGCCGCGAAATTAAAAGTTAAAAAAACAACACCCCTGTGATAGCGTTGCCCTTATTTTCGCCGTAGTCTACATGATCTTTACGTAGACTACAGCGACCAAATAAGGAACGGGAATGGCAGCTCCCTATGGGGGCCGCCATTATCCGTACGCGCTTTTTTTTTTTTTTTAAAGTAGGGATGGCGGAGAATTTCTCCCCGAAACTTCAGGGGGCCGAGCGCCAACGAGCGCTGTCCGGCCGGCGGTTCGGCGGGTGTTCGTGTGGGGTGGGAGCGGCAGCCGGTCTTTTGACCGGCTGCCGCCGCCGCCATTCCAAGAAAAGAAAAAAAAAACGCCCCCGTGATAACACTATTTGCGTTGCCCTTATTTTCGCCGTAGTCTATGTAAAACGCTGTTTGCGTTGCCCTTATTATAAAAACGCTATTTGCGTTGCCCTTATTTTCGCCGTAGTCTACGTAAAGATTTATGTAGACTACAGCGACCAAATAAGGAACGCGATTGGCGGCTTCCTATGGGGGCTGCCATTAGTGTACGCGCTTTTTTTTTTTTTAAGTCACCCGTGATAGGCTATGTGATGATTAACATAGCCTATCACGGCTGACTTTGCAGATCTAGCCATGATAGGCTACGTTAATCGTCACGTAGCCTATCATGGGGGCGTTTGTTTTTTTTAAAAAAAACTTTGGAGTTCGCGCCCGGGCAAGGCGAGGCGCCTCCTCCCCGGCCTGAATTTCAGCCGGGCAAGGCGGGAAGCCTCCCCCCTGGCCTGAATTTTGGCCGGGCGAGGCGGGAAACCTCCCCCTCCGGCCTGAACTTTGGGGGGAGAGCAGCGAAGTGCCTCCCCCCCACCGCGAAAAGCTGCGAGACCAGGTAAGTGGCTTTTGTGCACTCCTAGAAAATGACACAGATTGCGCAAATTGTTAAAGCTGCACTTAAACAAGATATCTGCAACCCAGAATCACGCCAGTGTAAATCAGTGTTTTGCATCACCTGCAGTTACCTCCAAGAAACCTCTTCCTTTAGGAGCATAGTCAGTAACTAACAAAATGCATTGCCCTAGAGAACCAGTGACATGCACTTCCGCTATTGTGATATATTTAATTGAATGTAAAAAGAAAAAGAAAAAAGATGAATGCAATATCTAGGAAAAACTACAACGGACCTAAGAACAAGATTCCTTAACCACAAATCTGCGACTCTTACCAAAAAACTAGAGCTGTTTTTTCTCCTTAGGAATTTTCATCTGCCGGCATTCCAAACTGCCACTCCTGGCATCCAGTTAACACCACAGCTACTGAAGAGGATGGAAGCGGAAACGTTTTGCTCTAAATATATTTTTTGAATTCTCTGTTATTAGTCCATCTACCTCTACATATATACATACATACATACATACATACATGGTGTTTAAGCCTTTAGTGGGGGTGGGGTAGACTTAAACATGTAATCTTAACGAATCTGAGAGTCAGGCAAAGAATTGCTTGGACAGACATCAATGCAGAGTTGTCTGTAGGGGTGGACGAAAGTCACTTACCTGTCGTCGAAGGCCGTTCGCGGTGGGGTGGAGGTGCTTCGCTGGTCCTCCCGCGAAGTTCAGGCTGGGAGGGGAGGCTTCCCGCCTCACCCGGCCGAAATTCAGGCCGGGGGGGAGGCTTCCCGCCTCGCCCGGCCGAAATTCAGGCCGGGGAGGAGGCGCCTCGCCTCGCCCGGCCGCGAACGCGAAAGTAAAAATAAAAAACAAAAACTTCCCCTGATAGGCTACGTGACAATTCACGTAGCCTATCACGGCTAGATCTGCAAAGTCAGCCGTGATAGGCTACGTGAATCGTCACGTAGCCTATCATGGGTGACTTAAAAAAAAAAAGCGCGTACGCGAATGGCGGCCCCCATAGGGAGCCGCCATTCGCGTTCCTTATTTAGTCGCTGTAGTCTATGTAAATGTTTACGTAGACTACGGCGAAAATAAGGGCAACGCAAATAGCGTTGCCCTTATTTTCGCCGTAGTCTACGTAAACATTTACGTAGACTACAATGACCAAATAAGGAACGGGAATGGCGGCTCACTATGGGGGCCGCCATTATCCGTACACTCTTCTTTTTTTTTTAACTCACCCGTGATAGGCTACGTGACGATTCACGTAGCCTATCACGGCTGACTTTGCAAATCTAGCCATGATAGGCTATGTGAATTGTCACATAGCCTATCAGGGCAAGTTTTTTTTTTTTCCTTTCATTGCAATGGCGGCGGCGGCAGCCGGTCGAAAGACCGGCTGCCGCTCTCACCTCGCTCGAACACCCGCCGAACCGCCGGCCGGATCAGCCACCGGGAGGGACATTCGGTGAAGGTAAGTCCCGTCCCGGGGGGGGATGCGGGGGGCGGGCTGTGTGTGGAAGATTACTCCCTGAAACTTGTTCGGGGGGCCGAACATGTTGGCGCTCAGCCCCCCGAAGTTTCGGGGAGAAATTCTCCACCATCCCTAGTTGTCTGTATCTCATGCGATGCCCCTGGCCATACAATTGAAGTGGCCTTGAGGGAGAAATGGCGAAACTGATTGAAGATGCGTAACGATTAACCATCAGCAAGCTATTCAGAACGGGCTTCCCTAAAATAAGGTCATTTTGCCTCAGTTCGGATCAGCTCAAATTGGCTCACGCTAAGCTCCGGCCTGTTCCGAGCTGCAGGTCTCCTCTCACACCCAACGATGTCATGGGGAACATTGTGAAGCCAGGAGTCCTTCCCACCCGTGACCACCGCGTGACTCTCTTGTTGTCCGTGTCCCTTTCCCTCTGTCAGGCCTCAGCAGAGTCAGGCTCCAGGCTGTCAGGGTGCAGGATGAGGGTGACCACTTACGAATCACCAAAGAAGGGAAATGCATCACCAAAAAAGAGGACAAAAAGATTTGTGTAAAATTTGCATACGCTGATTTTTATATACAAATGCAAATTTAGACATAATCCTTATAATTTAAATAGAAGCACAGTACCTCATAGCATGGAACTCTGTGACCAGGTGACGTGTGTGCCTTGCCCAGTCCATTGTCCAGGCGCTGTTGGTGGTAGGGATGTCAGAGAATTCCGCCACGGATTTCGGTGAGGCCGAATGCCGGTGCATTTGGACCCCCCAAACTCCTTGGTGGAATGGCCTGCCACCTCCCCTGCCTCCCGCAGATCCCCCCCAGTACGAGACTTACCTGGGGCGGATGTTCCAGACAGCGGCAGCTCCAGCGGTGGCTTCGGCAGCGGCAGCAGCGGTGGCTGGTTTTCCAAACGGCTGCCGCCGCCATTTGCAGTCTGTTCCCCCCCCCCAATTCGTGATAGGCTGTGTAAAGACTTACATAGCCTATCACGTCTGGGTTTAAAAAAAACCAAAAATGCATACGCAATTGGCGGCGGCTACAGCCGCCATTTGTGTTCCTTATTTTTGGCCGTCTTAGTCTATGTAAATATTAAATGTAAAAATTCCTTTGCTTGGTTCTTTAACTAGACCTAGACTGGACAGCCCTTCACATAGAGGATGCCTTCAAATTAGAGGACTGTCCTTCAAATAGAGGACAGAGGCCTTGGCCTAGATGGCACCCTTCAAACCCCGAGCTCAGCCTATCAGGCTTGCAGTAGGAATACAACACTGATGGTGCAGGAGGCAAGGCACTGTTCGGAGGCTGCAGGGTCAGTCCTACCATTAGGATCATTGAGGCAGTCAGCTCGGGCAGGTGATTTGGGGTGTCATGAAAGGGCAGCAAATGTTTTGTTTTTTAAAAAATTGTTATTTTATTTATACTTCCAGGGATGTGGAGAGGCAATTGTGGGTTTTTCTGTCTCTCTTGTGCCAAAATAACTTGCCTGGCTTGAGACACTGTGCTCCTTGACTTGGCACACCTTGTGCCAGCCCTGGGAGGCTGGTTTCAAACCCCCCTTCCCTGGCCCTTGAGATACTCTGAAACAGCCCTGTCAGCAATGAGAAGGGCTGCTGCTGCAACTTTCTTTAGGCATAATCAGCAATGTGAGCTGGGATGGACGAAAGTCCCTTACCTGGTCCCGCAGCTTGCTTCGCGGTAGGGGGGAGGCGCTCCGTTTCTCCCCCTGAAATTCTTGGCGGGTGGGGAGGCGCCCTGTCCCTCCCCTCCGAAATTCTGGCTGGGGGGGAGCGCCCCACCTCTCCGGCCGCGAAAGTTCTTCTGCCGGGAAGGTAAAAAAAAAAAAAAAGTGATAGGCTACATAAAGATTTACGTAGCCTATCATGGCTAGATTTTCAAAAAACACCATGATAGGCTACGTAAATCTTTACGTAGCCTATCACGGCTGACTTTGAAAAAAAAAAAAGTGCGTACGCAAATGGCGGCGCCCATGGGCCATTTGTGTTCCTTATTTGGGCACGGGTAGTCTACGTAAAGATTTACATAGACTGAGGCGAAAATAAGGGCAATGCTATTTGCGTACGCGCTTTTTTTTTTCAAAGTCAGCTGTGATAGGCTATGTAAAGATTTATGTAGCCTATCATGGTGTTTTTTGAAAATCTACCCATGATAGGCTACGTAAATCTTTACGTAGCCTATCACATTTTTTTTTTTTTTACTTGGAAACGGCGGCGGCAGCAGCCAGTTGGAAGACTGGCCGCTACAGCCGCACCGCTGCCAGGACCCGCTGCCGCGAGGGACATTCGCACGAGGTAAGTCCCATCCCGGGGGGGGGCGGGGGGGTGTCGGAGAATTTCTCCACCAATTTCGGGGGGCCAAATGCGTTGGCATTCGGCCTCCCAGAGATTCGTGGAGAAATTCTCCGACATCCCTAGTGAGCTCACAGAGCCTAAGAAATAGAGTTAATTCCTTTTCCCAACTGAAATCATTCAGAACGTTCATGCACATAGGTCCCAGTGCACATTTAAGATTCTACTACCTGTGAGACCTGCCATAAAATGGCACAGTATGGATGGCTCCTGTTCAGGGTTCCCTCTATGCCTTCTTTCAGGATGCTTCATTCCAGTCCTCTCCCCCAACAGTATCACATGTCTACTGAGCACGTCCAGTCCTCAGTAGGCTGCTTTGGGTCTCCTCTTGTTAGAGTCCTCCCCCACAAGATGTTTCGTTCAGTGGAGGAGGAGGTGTGACCCCAAAGTGCAGTCCTCTCATTAGTGAATTTATGCTTTCAGGATGGGATGTCCCCCCATTGGAATATTGCAACTTTTTCTGAAAGTTATTGGAAGGGGGCAGTGTTGCAGTTAGTTAGTTCATGGGAATTTTGACCACAGCTAGCCTTAGGATCTCTATAACCGACAATGTGGTTTCTTGTGCTCCTCCCCTTTCTTCCCCTGCCCCTCTCTCTGACCTCCTCCATTGTGGGAGCAGATATATTTGCTTTCTTGCTCTTGCCAGTGTTACAGAACACAAATGGATGGAACAAACTGTTTTCTGAAACTGTGCGCTGTACCTGCAATTATATGCAAGAATATTGTGGGTAAATTATTTTATCTTTCCCTCCCTGATGAAGGGTGTGGTCTCCTTTTTAGCCTTGTGTGCACGTGGGACTGGTAAATGCTCACTCTGTTCTGCCTTTGTTTTTCTCTGCTAACTGCCTTTCTAACAGGAGGCATCAATACTAAATAATTCCCATCACCCCCACCTCACAATATGTGCTCACTGTGCTTTCCTAGCCACTGCTCCCAAGAGTACATGGTGTTCCCTGGAATACTAAACAAGGGTTGTTCATTCGGCTAGAAGAGCTGTAGCATTTCACTTCAGATTCTCCTCATAGAATGCTCACTGAGGTGTTTATATAGCTGTCATAAGACATGGAGAGGTTTAATTAATGTTTAAAATCTGTATAGCAGAAGAAGATATTAGCACTCTTGCTCCCATCTTATACAACAAGAATGCTCAGGGATAGCCAGCTGGTGGGTTGGGCAGGGAATAAACATCAGTAGAACACTTGGTTTTATAGCCATCATGATTGTTCATGGAGAACCTGAATTGCACGTGGTAATTAATCTACATGCCTTAGGCAGACAAATGTAGATGCTCAGTGAGTTTTCCTTTCCTTTGCTTCCTGACTAGAAGAAAGAGCAAGGGAGGCAGGAGTGGGCAAAGGAAACCTCAGGGCCTGATTCAACAGGACTGTCCCCCTCCCTGGGAGTTGCCAGCCCTGTTGACAGTCTACTTATTTTTTCATATTCCCTCCCCATTCCCCCTTTCTTGTGTGTTGTGTCTTTTCAGATGGTAAGCCTGTGGGCAGGGACAGTCTTTTTTTTTTTTTGCTGATTGATTAAAAAGCCACTCTGGGAGCCTTTTGGGGTGGGGGTGAGAAGCAAGATAAAATATTGTAAATAAATAATCCCAAATGTGCATGTTGGACTTTTATTGCAACTTAATTTTGAATACATGCAACAATTGTCCTTTAGAAGAATCTTTCCCCATCCCATTGAAATTCACTTATCCACCCCAAAATAGGGATGCTGGAGAAATTTGAAATAGACTAAAATGAGCCTGAATTTCTAAAAATCCGACTTGTGGAATCTGCTGTGGACCGACCCCCATGCAGAGTCTGTGGACTTCCAGGTTTTTTTTTAACTGTCCTGAAATTTATGCATATTTATTCTAGGAAAATGTGCATGTTTCTGTTGAGGAAAAATTGAATGGAATTGGGGGACAATAGTCTAAATGTTATAAAAAGGTGTCCCCAACCAGTGGTGTCCGACTCTAGGGTGTGGTGCTCATCTCCATTTCTAAGCCGAAGAGCCAGCGCTGTCCGAAGACGCTTCCGTGGTCATGTGGCCGGCATGGTTGAACACCGAGGTGCACAGAACGCTGTTACCTTTCCCGCCAAAGCGGTACCTATTTATCTACTTGCAATTTCTTGCTTTCGAACTGCTAGGTTGGCAGAAGCTGGGACTGAAGACGGGAGCTCACTCCGTCACGTGGCACTCGGGTCTCGAACTGCTGTCCTGCCGACCTTCCGGTCTGCAGTTCAGCATCTTAACCACTAAGTAAATTCTTACGAAACCTCTTACGTAATTATTTGAGTACTTTTTCTGCATGATGAAAAACAAATTCGCATCAGTCTGTGAGTGATGACGGAACAAAAGGTGCCTGATAATCCGCAAAACACAGACAGAGCGGAATTCACACCATTCATACATCCCTACCCCTAAATGGAGGTATCCCTGTTCATACGTGACTTTTTTTTTTTTTTACATGACTTGATGGCTTCTTAGATTGATGAATGGAAGCTAAGAGTGATGTGTCCATTAGATGCAAGTCGGGGGCGGGGGTGTGAACCTGCCTGCTGAGCCTTGAGTCCAAACATCATGCCTCTTCCATCCTTAACAACTCACAGAAACAGGCAAATGTCTAATGGTTGTTGTGCCCTTTATCTACTCTTAATAGAACCAAGGAACGAAATGGGGAAAAACTGCCCAGATGGTCTATTTAGATTCTGGGCTGAGTTTCCTATGGAGGCAATTAGCGGAAGGCGGGGGTGGAATGGTGAGAAATTGAGTCTAATTGTTGTAGAGTTATTGTCTTCTCTTCCTCACACCCTAGCCATGTGTGTTCTTGGCTTTAATTTACTGCTCCAATCTTAATCAACAGTGAATTGACAAAGGAAGTGCGATTTGTTGTCCTTAACAATTTCCTGATTGGTAATTAAACTTTCCCATTCGACACGTGCTGGTCTGGATCTCGACAATGACACTGTTGAAAGATTACCATGCAGATTCCTATCTTCTCAGCAGGCGTTCGCATTTTCTACATTTTCTTTCTTTTCTGTCTGAGGCAGAAATCATTGAACCTGTTTCTTCCAATTGCCTATTGTATGGGAAACCATGAACTGTCATTATCAATCCATACCCTTGCCAGCAGCCACAGAAGCATTCTGCATTTTTGTCTGGTGAATGCATTGTTTGCATCAAGTCTCCCCCCTCCCACACCCAGTTTTGTGTATTCAGCAGATGCATTTCCAGGTGCGTTATCCTGAATGGCGCTAGATGATAAAAAACGATTTTCTTTTTAATCACGCTTTTCGTACTGGGAGAAAATGACTTTTGTAGCAGCTTGGTCAATAGAAAACAAAACAAAAAGAGATATACAGTACCATATGCCCCCCCCCCCCCATGAATATAAGTGGTTTCTTTATCCACTTCTTTTTAGCTTGCATTATAATGTGAAGTTTGTATTTATTCTCTGCAAATACTCCTCAGGTACTGATGTTAACTATTTTTACATTTCGAATGCAATAAGGGTTAGAAAAACAGAGTCTGGGACAATGAAGCAAAATTACAAATTTTATCTGTCAGTGTAACAAAAAGTTATGTCATCTCCCTGCAGAGCCAATCTATATGTTCAGTAAAAGCATGTGGTACAGTCCTCGTAGGTCTGTATTATTCAGAATGCTGGAGGCGGGAGTGGTAGAATGTGTGGATGTCATTTGACATTAAAAATTCTGACACACAGAAGAGAAGCATATCAGGGAAAATGTTCTAGCCTAGTTTCCTCCCCGCTGTACTAGGTTTGTTTGTGTTTTTTGCTTGTAGGGAGTTTGGCATGGGGGGGGGGGCGTCCTTCAAACATAAAGACCATACTCCACCTGGAGAATTCTGAATGATAGAGATAGAAGAGGACTGTGCCACATGCTTTCTCTTAAGATATCACTGTTTTCCCAGAGAAGCTGCTTATCTGTATGGTCTGTTTGGTTCCTTACTATTATGGTTCTCAATACTGTGGTGTCTTTAGCAGCCTAAGCACTTCTACTTTGGAGAAACTTAATTCAGATCACTGAGATGACTCTATTACTACTGCCATGTTGACATTTACTGTCGGTAAGGTCTGGCAGGTGGCAGCTGAATGCAGCAACAGCAGCAGCCACTCCAGTAGTGAGAGGGGAAGAAGGAAAACCAGCCTGCAATAAGACTGACAACAACTGAGCTTTTACTTGCTTGCTTGTTTGGGAAATCTTCCTCTTGAGTAGATCTGCTGCAGGAGCTCTGGTTGCCCAGAGAGTTCCTTCCTGCTTCCTAGAGAGGCTGGGCAGTGACTTGGCATTTTTCAGCAGCCCGGGCCTCATTGGCCTATTGCTGGGACCTGGGGCTATAGCAGAAATGCTGCCATTGGGGCCCCGTTAGGGAGGCCTAGGGCACCCCACTTCATGGTTGCACAGGTGTGTTGGGGATTGGTTTCTGTGGGGCAGTGGAGGCTGGTGGCTCTGATATCAGTGGGATGGTGAATTTGCTCCACATTTTAGTCAAAGCCAGTCAGAAGTCTAAAAGAGCTATCCAAGGTGCAAAGCACCTTTAGAGTTCTGACTGGTTTGGACTGAAACCTGGAATGGATTCACCGCCTCACTGACATCAGAGCCACCAGTCTTCACTACTGTGGGGAGATTTAAGTACTGCTTGGGCCTCTGAGCTTCTTCTTTTTTTTATAAGACATGACCAAAAATTGCACATTTCTTCCTAAATGTGGTGTGGTGGAACCACGTGCTGGTTCTACCACATGGTTTCACATGGACCTATGGCCTGATTGTAGTCGACCAGGAAGAGAGCCTTCAGTGTGGTGGCCCCTTTCTGTGGAATTCCCTGCCTTTGGAGGTCAGGCAGGTGCCAACTTTGTGTTGCTTTCGATGCCTCCTGAAATTGTTATCTTGAGAGGCCTTCCCTGGGTGACCAGCCATGGCTTATTAAGTTCAGAATCTGTTTTTTTTATTATTTTAATTATGGGATTTGTTTTTTATCTTGTTGTTCACTGCTCCGAAATCTTCGATCTGGAGCAGTATATAAATATTGTAAATGAAATTAATTAATTAATTAATTAATTAATGGGAAGGAAAGGACTTGACATCCCTTCAGGTAGGGATGTACGGATTGTATAAAATCTATTCTGTCTGTGTTTCACGGGTTGTCAGGCGCCTTTCTTTCCATCATCTGCCCATTGATGGAATTGGATTTTTTATTTTTTTTGTTTTTGAATTTGCACAAATTTGCACGTGCACAGATGCACAAATTCCCACAAAATGCTCAAATCCCCCCCAATGTTCATTTTCAAACGTTAGCCTATGGGGGAAATGTGCATGTTCGGCCAGTTTGTTTTTCAATTTTTGCGGATTTTTCTATGACAAATTTTGTGCAAAATTCCTGAAGGTTAGAAAAATGGTCCAGAAGTCCACAGAATCCACCTGACAAGGGGAAAGTCAGCCTGCTGTGGAATCTGCTGGTCACATTCATAAAAACCTGAACCCATTAGGGCTCAATCCTATTTCTGCTAGCCAACAGCTAGATGGCCATAGGATAGGTTGGTTCCCAGGAACCAACCTTGGAGCCCATTAGGGATGGCAGGGAATTCCGCTATGGATTTCAGTGAGGCCGAATGCACTGGCATTCAGCCCCCCGAAATCCATGGTGGAATGGCCTGCCCCCCTGCCCCCCCACGGATCCCCCCTGGGACGAGACTTACCTGGGGCGGATGTTCCGGATGGTGGAGGCTCCAGTGGCAGCTTCAGCGGCAGTGGTGGTGGCTGGACTTCCGACTGGCTGCCGCCGCCGCCATTTGCAGTCTGGTCTTTTTCTTTTCTTTTTTACATAGATGTGATAGGCTACGTAAAGACTTATGTATCCTATCAAGTCTGGGTGCTATTTGCGTTCCCCTTTATTTTCGCCATAATAGTCCACGTAAATATTTATGTAGACTAAGACGGCTAAAAATAAGGAACGCAAATGGCGGCCGCCATAGCCACCGCCATTTGCGTACGCATTTTTTTTTTAACCCAGACGTGATAGGCTACGTAAGTCTTTACATAGCCTATCATGGTTGAATACAGGGACGCAAACGGCGGTGGCTACAGCTGCCGCTATTTGCATCCCTGCTACCCAATGGCCGGATGTCTGGCTGCTGGCGGAGCTGGCCGGTGGCTCCGTGGAATCCCCGCGGAGCGGAGCTGGCCGGGCAGGACTCCGGGGGGAGGGACAGAGCACCTCCCCCCGCACCGCGAAGCAGATCCACGGAACGGTAAGTAACTTTCATACATCCCTAGAGCCCATGCTCTGAGGCTGGTTCCCAGATAACTGACCCCCACCCCTCCCACATCACCTCGTAGGCAGCACAGATCAGCCCTGCACTCCACGCTTTTAACAGCAGCATGGAGCAGCAAAAATGGGGTTTTCCTGAAGGCGGGCCAGGGTGGGGAAGTTGGAAATGCCAGTATGACACATCCTATGTGTCGTCCGGCTGCCACATCCCACACTCTGAGGTCCCGTGATTAGACAGCCAAAATCGGCTGTCTAGCTGCAAAAGCAGGGTGGGGGAAGTGAGGAGGAGATCTGTTCCTCGCCACTCCTCCTGCCCTGCACTGAATAGGCGGTAACCCTGGGGTCAGCAGTGAGCATTGATCTCAATAGGATTTCTCCCTTAGTTGCAGATTTCTTCAAGATCCCTACCTTCAGGTCCCACCATTCTTGGGGTGGTAGTGGCAGCTCAGCATCCCCCTCTGACTCAGAAGCCGATCTTTCCACCTTTTGAGCAGCAAGATCTGAAGCCATCTCTCCTGAGGGCCCAGGACCTTTTTAGCCAGTCCCAGGGCACCCTGAAGTGGCTTGTTCCCTCACAAGGGTCCAGATTGTCCTCTGAAGAGGATTCCTCCATGGTGTGGCAATGAAACAATATAATAAATTACTTTCAGGCCTTATAGGCCACTCATATTCATATTTCTGAGCCAGGAAATAGGAAATTTGACTCACTGTGCATAACAAACACTCTCGTCCAACAACCTAAGAGATGACTTTATACATGGACTTCACCAGACAGTCGACACCGAAATCAGATTGACTACATCCTTTGTAGCCAAAGGTAGTGGACATCTATGCAGTCGGTAAAAACAAGACGGGGAGCTGATTGTAGTTCAGATCACGAACTTCTTATTGCACAATTTAGAATCAGACTAAAGAGAATAGGGAAGACCCACAGATCAGTTAGATATGAGCTCACGAATATTCCTAATGAATATGCAGTGGAGGTGAAGAATAGATTTAAGGGACTAGATTTAGTAGATAGGGTCCCGGAAGAACTATGGACAGAAGTTTGCAACATTGTTCAGGAGGAGGCAACAAAACACATCCCAAAGAAAAAAGAACACCAAGAAGGCAAGATGGCTGTCTGCTGAGACACTGGAAACTAGGGATGTCAGAGAATTTCGTCACGAATCTTGGGGAGGCCAAATGCCAGTGCAGTCGGCCCCCTGAAATTGGTGGTGAAATGGTCTGCCCCCCCCGGGACGGGACGTACTTTGTGCGAATGTCCCTGGTGGCGGCGGCTCCGGCAGTGGTTCGGCGGCGGCGGTTCGGCGGCGGCCGGTCTTCTGACCGGCTGCCGCTGCCTCCATTTCCAGTAAAAAACAAAACCAAAAAAAGTGATAGGCTACGTAAACATTTACGTAGCCTATCACGGCTAGATTTTTAAAAAATACCAGGATAGGCTACATAAATGTTTATGTAGCCTATCATGGCTGAGTAAAAAAAAACAAACCAAAACCGCATTTGCGTTTCTTATTTTGGCACATGTAGACTACGTAAACATTTACGTAGACTACGGCGAAAATAAGGGGAACGGAAATAACGGAGATGCTATGCTATTTGCGTTCCCCTTATTTTCTCCGTAGTCTACGTAAATCTTTACGTAGACTACCCCTGCCCAAATAAGGAATGAAAATGGCGGTGCCCATGGGCGCCGCCATTTGCCTACATGCTTTTTTTTTTTTTTCAAAGTCAGCCGTGATAGGCTACGTAAAGATTTACGTAGCCTATCACAGCTGACTTTGAAAATCTAGCCGTGATAGGCTACGTAAATCGTTACGTAGCCTATCACTTCTTTTTTTTCACTTTACTTTGTAATGGCGGCGGCGGCGGCAGCCAGTCGGAAGACCGGCCGCCGCCCCTGCCCCCGCCGAAACGCCGCCGAAACGCCGCCGGGACCCGCCGCTGAGAGGGACATTCGCATGAGGTAAGTCCCATCCCGGGGGGATGGCAGAGAATTTCACCACCAATTTCGGGGGGCCAAATGCATTCGGCCTCCTGGAGATTCGTGGAGAAATTCTCCGCCATCCCTAGCTGAAAGCGAGGAGGAGCTGAGGAACCTTATGACGAAGGTGAAAGAAGAAAGTGCAAAAGCTGGGTTGCAGTTAAACCTCAAAAAAACCAAGATTATGGCAACCAGCTTGATTGATAACTGGCAAATAGAGGGAGAAAATGTGGAGGCAGTGACAGACTTTGTCTTTCTAGGTGCAGAGATTACTGCAGATGCTGAATGCAGCCAGGAAATCAGAAGACGTTTACTTCTTGGGAGGAGAGCAATGACAAATCTGAAATCTTGATAAAATAGTGAAGAGCAGAGACATCACACTGACAACAAAGGTCCGCATAGTG
Organism: Heloderma suspectum; assembly: GCF_057233095.1. Classification (NCBI taxonomy): domain Eukaryota; kingdom Metazoa; phylum Chordata; class Lepidosauria; order Squamata; family Helodermatidae; genus Heloderma; species Heloderma suspectum. The sequence continues at coordinate 28,089,790 of NC_139460.1, read as the reverse complement.
AAAGCAATGGTATTCCCTGTAGTAACCTATGGCTGCGAGAGCTGGACCATAAGGAAGGCTGAGCGAAGGAAGATAGATGCTTTTGAACTGTGGTGCTGGAGGAAAATTCTGAGAGTGCCTTGGACTGCAAGAAGATCAAACCAGTCCATCCTCCAGGAAATAAAGCCAGACTGCTCAATTGAGGGAATGGTATTAAAGGCAAAACTGAAGTACTTTGGCCACATCATGAGAAGACAGGATACCCTGGAGAAGATGCTGATGCTGGGGAAAGTGGGAGGCCAAAGGAAGAGGGGCCGACCAAGGGCAAGGTGGATGGGTGATATTCTGGAGGTGACAGACTCGACCTTGAGGGAGCTGGGGGTGGCGATGGCCAACAGGAAGCTCTGGCGTGGGCTGGTCCATGAAGTCACAAAGAGTCAGAAGTGACTGAATGAATAAACAACAACAACAACAACAAGTTTCTTTTACACAGTGCAGGTTTCAGTTTGAAATCTTTTAAATCTTTTAGTCCATGATTCACAAATCATCCCCTTTGCAATAGTTATAGTTCCATTACATTCAGAAGGACTCAACTGATCTCCAGGGTTTGTGAATTGCCTCCTTAGATTTTTAAATAGACCATGATGATGGAATTCAAATGTTGTGCTTTTTGCAAAGTGTCTGCAGAATGGCTCAATATCTGGCAATGCATGCACACTTTTCATGCGCTGAGTGATGTACCTTTATCATACAACCAAATGTTCAGTCCTCTTTTCCTTAATAGTTGTTGTCACAACCTTTCCGCTGCTGAGCTGTGAATTACATTTTTATCCTTTTAGGTATGCTGCTTGTAACCCCAAAATAGCTGCAGCACAGTTTGTTCCACTTGACAGCTGGGTGAACAACAAGTCACAGAGTCAGCACACACTAACTGGGCACTTGGTGCAGGAAATCGCAATTTTAATACCCCCCCCCTTATTTGCTGCCAGATGGTTTTTGACAGAACCTTCTCAAGTGCTCCCTACTGCATTGTCATAGAGTTCATAAGCACAGAGTGCCTTTTTTACCCATTGTTATCATCACAGCTAGCTAAGCATGAGATCCAGCTAGTCAAATGGAACCTAAAATGTGTTGGAAAACTAGCAGAAAATCCTGATTAATGGGCAGCCATAGAAATGATGGGCAGGCACAGAAATGCGGGCTAGAGGAGCTGTGCTTGGGGATGCTGGAAGAATCTGTCCAGGGGTCAAGTCTGCCATGCTTTGGGTGGCTTGGCCCCTGAAGGGTCCATGAGCTGGCCTGACTTGACCTGTGTCAAGTCAGGCCAGTTTGCAGACTTCCACCACCTCAGTCAACATCACCAGCTGCTCTACACAACTCTCTTGCTTGAGAAAGTTGTGCAGAGTGGCCAGCAGGCAATATGGATGGCAACGGTGGCAGGGAGGGAAGGAGCTGAGCTGCTGCCCTTCTTGATGCCACTGGCCCTTGTGTGCAAGTCTCCCCTTCTCCCTGCCAAGAAGTCTCCCCTTCTCCCTACCGCGGCCCCATGAAGGAGACACTTGTGCACAATGGCTGGCGCTGCAGCTAGGAGCCAGTGAGTTCTGGCGCAGAGCCTGGAGCTCGGCTCGCAAACACAAGCTGAGCTGGGGGCTCCAGGGAAATCTGTCAAGTCCCAAGAAGGCCGTATTTCCTCATGCCAGACATCCCTGTTGGGCAGACCGTTGTGCTGAATGAATTTCTTCATGGGGAGGAGAAATTTCCCAACAGTTTCTCAGGGGTGGGGCTTACCATTACTAGTGGCAGAAGCACGGCTTCTTTCTTTGGGGCTAAGGGGGGAGTTGTTGCTTTTGCAGCAACAATGTTGGCCGCCATTTTCCATCCTCCATGGTGCCCCAGACCTAGGGTCATTCCTGGGCAGTGTGTGTGTGTGTGTGTGTGTGTGAGGGAGGAAATGGTGCTGTCAACACACACACAAACAGTGGAGAATAATCAGAGGAAATTCTTCAAAATGGCCTTATTTTTAGGGGGGTGTTTGTGAGATAAAGCAAAATCTCAGAAACGTTCTAAGAAGAAATGTCTTCTGAGAAGATTTGGCTCAGTTCTACATGCAGAGTCATGTAAAGTCAGAAGCAGCAGGATCCAAAATTCTAAGTCTAGTTGCGGAAAAAATTAAGTTCAGGTCTTCAGAGTCCCCTTTTCCCCTTTGGAGTGCTAATTTTAGGCAACTAAAAATGAATGTATATTTCAGTAAACACTATGTTCTCTCTCTTCCAAACCATCCACCCATAAGTGCAGCAGCTGCCTAACCTTCTGGGAGCCATATCAGATGTGATGCTAAGCGAAGGGAAGAGGATGTTTTGAAATTCCCTCAGTTGGGATGCAGACAAGCAAACTCCCTCTCTGACAGAATGCATTTTAGAGTGAACTGACCCACTTCACACTTCCTGGACTAGTATGTTGATTGACCATTCAGTTTTTGCATTTCTCTGAGTTCTGCAATAATGTTGGCTCAAAATAAATGTACCAAAATTTATTCAAAATGCATAATTTAGGTTAACATTAGGGATGTCACAGGAGTCCAGGAAGGGGGTGGATTCCCAGACATCCCCCTGCTTGGCTCCCTGGACTCCAGTCTACAGACCCCTGCACTTGCCTGACTCGATGTGTTCCAAGTCGGGCAAGCGCATGGCTGCCTGATCCCTCGCTGAGCCACTATTGTCTGTAAAATTGGTGGATTGGCCTTTTTCATAAATGCCCATGAGTGCAAATGGTGGTCATAAAGTGGCCATTTATGCAAAATTACAGACATAAATGTCCACTTATGTCTGTAGCCTTGTGGAAATGACCACTTTATGGCCACCATTTGCACACATGGACATTTATGAAAAAGGCCAAGCCACCATTTTTAAGCAGAATGGCGGCTGTGCGAGGGATTGGGTGGCCGCATACCACATGTCCACAGACCGCAGGGGTGGGTGACCAGTGGGGGTCCAGCAAGTGGCATGTGACCTGGACTAGGGTGAGTTCACCCTAGTTAACATGCATACAGAAATGCATATTTTTCAGGAAAAAAAATTGAATGATAAAATAATGCAAATTTCCATGAGTGTGCTTTTTTTAAAATGTTCACTGATGCAGAAAGGGGACAGAATGGACTAGAAATAGGCTGATCCATCCAGCTCTAAGTGGAAAGCAACTATATTACCTGTGTCTCTCCTCACACCCGCTGGATTATAATCAAATTCAAAACAGCTCAAGGTCTCTCAGGCACTGCTGGGTGTGAGAGTGGTTGACTGGCCAAGAGAATTGTCAACAGGTTCTCAACTGTCTCTCAAGGAGGCATAACATACAAAAATTATCCACCCAGCAGCCTGATGGGTGTATCATTGACAAAGTGTCATGTTATATGCTTCAAAAGCTTTCCCAAGAGGCTTAAAAGATCAGGCCTTTTAAGGCCAATGGGGGATTTCCTCCCAATGCAAATATAATCTTCAGAGGAGGGATTTTCCAAGGGGTTAAACTCACCCTCTCCACCAGCTGCGATCCTGATAATCATGACCACCACTACCCCACCTGCTGATTCAACTTGTATTTTAAAAACCTGCATGTCAAATGCAAAGTTGTATTTAATGTCACTCTGCTAGTTTGGCTGTCCCTTCCTTAATCCGTAATTTAGATAGAGAAGCTAGTTCATCACTCGTTTGATCCAGGAAAACTGAATTAATAACCTGGGCATTTTCTGGGTGTCTTCCTTCAAATATTGAAACAATGATTGAAATAAATAACAGAAAATGCTGGTACCTGAGTGTCATGGACCAGCAACACCCTGTTCTGTGAGTGACAGCAGGCTAAATAGTGTGACCACACTTTTTTTTTTGCTCTTGCCTTGCCTTCCTGTGGCCTTTTCTGCTGCCACCAGAGGAAAATCTTTCTTTCTCTTATTGCCTCCATCAAGTTAACCTTAACATTCTCTGGGTTTCAGGTATATACTTTCAGTTGTTAGATGTGGGGTTGTAACCCTCAAAAGATACCACAACATTTAAAATAACCTGGTTTAAATTTCAATGAAGAAAATGTCAATAAGAAAAAGTTTTAAATTCTGAATGGATGCACCTTCCCCCACCCCACAAAACCATGGATTAATGCATCCAGCTATCCCAACTATACTGTGCCCATATTTTATCCAGGTCCCTTATCCAAGTAATATCTTGCTGTCATTGGTCCAGCTCTCTCAGTCAGCTCTCCAGTTCCAGCAGCTCTGACACTTTCTTTCCTCTAGGACTCTGACCTCCTTTCCTTCCTTCATACTCTCTTCCTCTCCCTACCTTTTGCTTTTAACTTCTAAAATTATATTTTTCTTCCCAATTCCATTCAGGAAAGTAGTTTCCTTATTATTTTCTGTCAACTAAGTTTCTGTTTCCTGAGTTAAAACTTTTCTCTCTCTCTCTTACAAGAGAGCTGCTGGATGGTCTGCAGGCACCCCGCGAGCAGTGCACAGCATCCCTGCATCCACTGACCCACCATTATGTGTAAAAAATGGCAGTGCTGCTATTTACATTAGTCAGCATTTGCATAAAATGGTGGCCGTAAATAGCCCCATTTATGCAAAAAAAATGGTCTACACTTGTAATTTTGCATAAATGGGCTATTTACGGCCACCATTTTATACAAATGGTGACTTATGTAAGTAGCAGCACTGCCATTTTTATGCAAAATGGCGGCTCGTGGAGAAGCAGGGATCCCCATGCTTGCAAGTTCGCACACATTGAATTGGGCAAGTGCAGCAATCCATGGACTGGCATCTTGGGTACCAAGCCAGCAAGAAATCACTGAGCCTCAAGTCCCAACCGACTCTTGAGACATCCCTACCCTGACTTGCTTGACCTGGCTTGCTTGAACAAATCCTCTGTTAACATCACTTAGATTATATTCCCTTGTCTATTGTAATTCGCCTTTCTAGCCTGCTTATTGAATAGGCACCGAGTCAGAAAACATCTGATTTAGTCTTTTAATCTAACTTCTCTCTGCCGTTGTCCCCTCAGCCTACCCTGTTTGCCCTTCCAGCCTGGGAAATGTTATCCCATGTGGAAAAACAATAATTATTTATCTTAAGACAGATATTACACTCAGCAGTGGGTCTCTTTCTTTGGCACAATTCAATCTCAATGTGTAACCCATTTACCAAAACATAATTATCTGAGTTATATCATCTATAGGCAAAACGAAAAAGAAAAGAAGAAACAGCTGTGACTGAAAGGTTTGAACGTGATAGTTAAATGCGAGACATGGTTTAAGCAACCCTAAATTACACCCCTAAACATGAACTGCACAATAACCATTCCAAGACAAGAGCCTTTATTGATGGTTTAACGTACGGGAATATGCAGCAATATTTTCAGACTTGTAGATCTTGAGAACCTGTGTGTTGTAGGGAACAGAGCATTGGGGATTTAGACTGCAGGAACCTGGATTAGAATTCCACTCATTCAGGAAGTTCACTCAATGACCATACAGATACAATACATACAGGATCATACAAATATAACACAACAATAAAATGTTTTAAAAGGCAGCAGATAAAACAAGATGGACTAGCCCACCTTCAAATGGCTGGGCAAACAGAAATGCTCTCACCTGGTGCCAGAAAGATTGCAATACTGGTGCCAGTCACCCCTCTATGGGAAGGGTGTTCCACAAGTAGGTGTGCCACAGCAGAGAAGGCTCTGTCCCTTGTTGACACATAACGTGTTAAAAGGCACTTTAATTTTTATGAAGTTCTGTAGGATCTGAACATTTAGATTCTGCTTATTTAAAGGTACTCATTTGAAAGAATTATGAGACAAATTAAGAGGAACTTTCTAAAATAAGCCTATTATATAACTTTTGTGGGTTTCCGCCCCCCAAAAAGAGAATTCTAAAATACTGTTTAAAGTGTAGACAGCTTTCAAAAGAAAATTTGCAGAAAATAGAGATTTGCCTCAAAACCAAAATAATCATTACTATCTCCCACTAGATGTTCCCTGTAGCCGTCTGTATGAAACACTAGCTGCCATTATGAGAACAGATGGACGTGTAGATGGATTTATTACAAGTCACGCTTTACCATTTAACTTCTACATCTTAGAATGGAACCCGATATCTCCCAAAGCAATTCTGCAGCAATGGGTCTTGAAAGGCGTCTTCTCCCAGGAGCAGGTATGATCCTTCAACAATTGAGAAATGGGGCAATTCAAGAGATGCACACTAGGGTCAATTTCCATACAGCATTTAAGATTCCCCTGTTTCCTGAAACAGTTTTTCAAAACCAAAACAAACAAATCCAAAGGGGATTTTTATGACAGGCTTTATCCATTGGAACTCTTTTTTTTCTAAATTTACACTAGTTTTAGGAGCCTCACTGTGCGGTGACCATATGTTTGTTGGGCTGGTATTTGGACATTTAGTTTTCTGTGCACGCTATTCCTGTGAACAAGAACCTTTCAGTACTCAAGGTTAGGTATGGGCAAACTCACCTGAGTCTGCCTCACATGCTGCTCGATGGACCCCCACTAGTCGTCCGACCGTGTTTGCTGTGCCTGTGAGCCACCGGCTGGTCCACTGGACTCCATCCCCCTCTCAGACGCCTGCGACACACCTACTCAAGGTCGGGGAGAGTGGATATTGAAGACATTTTAAAAGCAGAAGTACTACCACTTCCACATACGCCTGTGAACTTCACTCTCTTACCTGCTTTAGACTTTGATCTGATGAAAAACTGAGGTCTCTCTCTCTCTCTCTCTCTCTCTGTCACTGTTGCCTTCAGAGTTTCAGTTTCCACTTTCATTCAATTTCAAAAGAGGATGTCTGAGAAATTCATTCCAGTTCATTTTTGTTCAGGATTTACTAGTTTGCACCTTCCAGACCGAGCACAGGCTTGGACACAATCTGTGGTCGAAGTCTGTACATTTCCAAGCTTGCAGTGCGATTCACGGAAACCCCCCCCCATGCATTTGGCAGCATGCATACGCTAGAAAAATGCATGTAAAAAAAGTGTTCTTTTGAAAGATGTGCAGTGAGGGACTCCTGCCCCCGCTGGCTCTGAAGACCTTGCAGTCTCCTTCCTTGCAAGGAAGGAGACTGTGGGGGCTTCAGAGGTGGCAGCCACCAGAATCCCTCTCTCCATGCCCCAACCACTCACCTCTCTCCTCCTTGCAAGTGGTTGGTGCACGGTGCCAGGGACTCCAGAGGCCACCATGGCTTGCGACAAGGACGGGCTGCTCCCAGCCACTCACTTGGGGACTGGGTCTGCTAGCACCCTGTGGCTCAGCAAGAGTGGTCCGGGGTGGTGGTGGATGTGGGGGTGTCCACCAGACTCCTGGACCCAGGTGGGCATTTGTAACATCCTTACTTCTTGGCTGGTTGTGGCTGCACCAAAGGCAGGAAAGAAGGTATTTCACTCTCTTTGTACCCCTCTCTCCCCCTGGCCCTTGAAATGCTACTATGGCAACATCCCAGGGGCAAAGGATGCTGGGAAATGTAATTTTCCTGGAGTGATGGTGTCCTGCAAAGGTGCTGTAGCAGTGTTTCAAGCACCAGGGAGTGAGGAGCCAGCAGAGACACAGACCCCCCACCCCCTCTCTTAGCCACCGATACCAGATTTAGTCACAGTTCAAGAGTAAACAGACTGTGAGAAGCATATGAAGGCTAGTTTGCAGAGCTGACTACTGAAATAAGCCCAGAAGCTAATATCTCTGCTTCACCGGGGAGCCCTAGTAAATTAACGAAAGCCTCATGCATTCAATAATGGACAAACCTATTTTGACAGGGGACATGTAAATAATATATGAAGGATTCCATCTAATCTCCTCTTCCAAATTAATTTACGCTCCAGTTAAAGAGAGCAATCACTGGGAGAGGTAGATTGTGAGGCTCAGGATGACTTCTCTGAGGTCTGAGCCAAAGAGAACCTGCATTCCTGAGCTTTCTTTCATGTGGAATCCAATGAACTGCCCTGTCCTCCAGGACGCACCATTCCTTCTGGGTGAAGAATTCATTCTTGCTGAACCTCGCTTAGGGGCAGTTCAGAGCTTGGTGTCATCAGTCACTTTCTAAGATTATTCCTGGGTGGAGAAAGGCTTAAGAGCATTTCTATGTTTCCAAACGAGAAGTCTAATATCCAGCAAAGTAAAGGTTTTGCAAATTGAACTTTCCTGTGCTCATAATCTCATGAAGCAAGAGGCGGATCCTGATAGCATTTTTAACCTGGAGGTAGAATGGAACTTCCTTCTCCAAAGCAGTGTGTGTGATTGTATGCTTTCATTGCTAGCAAAGAACATTCTGACATATCACCGGAGGAGCATGTAGGTTGCTTTTCTAAAATAGCTTTCATTCACCTGATTCATTTTGATAGTTTAGGAAGTATCTAAGCCGCCCTACAGTGAATATATTTCTCTGCAGTATTGCTAGCCTGTGATAAGCAAACATGTTTTAGAGGAGAGATAGGGATCCAGGGGCCTGCCAGATGTTGTTGGGCTCCAACTTCCACCAGCCCCAGAGAGCATGGCCAATGGTCAGGGGTGATGGGACTTGTAGTCTGACAACATCTGGGGGATCACACAGGTTCTCCTCGCCTGTTTTAGAAGATGCTTGAAAACACAGATCATATACATCTGATGTGGATGATAATATTCAGTAGACATGCAAGCCACTCTTCAAAATAGGAGGCTTCATAGCCACTAGAAGAGCAATTGAACCAGAACTAGGGATGGCGGAGAATTTCTCCATGACTCTCCGGGAGGCCGAATGCCAATGCATTCGGTCCCCCAAAATTGGTGGTGAAATTCTCCGCCGGCCCCCCGCCCCCCCCCCCGGGATGGGACTTACCTCGTGCGAATGTCCCTCTCAGCGGCGGGTCCTGGCGGTGGTTCGGCGGCGGTTTGGCGGGGGCGGCGGGGGCGGACGGTCTTCTGACCAGCTGCCGCCATCACCATTGCAAAATAAAAAAGGAAAGTAAAAAAAACCCCACACACCCGTGATAGGCTACGTAACGATTTATGTAGCCTATCACGGCTAGATTTCCAAAGTCAGCCGTGATAGGCTACGTAAATCGTCACGTAGCCTATCACGGCTGACTTTGGAAAAACAAAAAGCGCGTACGCAAATGGCGGTGCCCATGGGGCGCCGCCATTTGCGTTCCTTAGTTTGGCACGTCTAGTCTACGTAAAGATTTACGTAGACTACGGCGAAAATAAGGGCAACGCAAATAGCGTTCCCTTATTTTCGCCGTAGTCTACGTAAATCTTTACGTAGACTAGACGTGCCAAACTAAGGAATGCAAATGGCGGCGCCCCATGGGCGCCACCATTTGCGTACGCGCTTTTTTTTTTCAAAGTCACCCGTGATAGGCTACGTGACGATTTACATAGCCTATTACGGCTGACTTTGGAAATCTAGCCGTGATAGGCTACGTAAATCGTTACGTAGCCTATCACGGGTGGTTTTTTTTTTTTTTTACTTTACTTTTTTTTTTCGCGGCCAGGTAGACGGGGCGCTCCTCCCCGGCCTGAATTTCGGCGGCGAGGGATGGGGCACCTCCCCCCAGGCCTGAATTTCGGCTGGGCGAGGTGGGGTGCCTCCCCCCCTCGCCTGAACTTTGGGGGGAGAACCGAAGTGCCTCCCCCCCACCGCAAAGCAAGCTGCGGGACCAGGTAAGTCCCTTTCGTCCATCCCTAACCAGAACAGGGCTAGGGATGCATGATAACTTTCGGATCAGATTTTACCAAATTTATCCAATATGCTATTGACATCTGTATTTCTCCCCACGATAGGCTAGTGTATCACAGGAATAAATACAGATGTCAACAACATAGTGGACGCCACTTGCGGCTGTAAAGCCCTGACTTTGACCTAATTGCAGCTGTTTACGGCTGTATTTTAGGGATGTATGAAAGTCACTTACCGAAAGTTGATTCGTGGTGGGGGGGAGGCGCTCTGTCCCTCCCCCCAAAATTCTGGCCGGGGGAGAGGCGTCCCATCCCTCCCCCCCGAAATTCTGGCTGGGGGGGAGGTGCCCCTTCCCTCCGGCCACGAATCCTGTCCTGCCGGGACGCAAATGGCGGCGGACGTAGCCGTCGCCGTTTGCGTCCCTGCAGTCAGCCGTGATAGGCTATGTAAATGTTTACGTAGCCTATCACAGCTGAGTGAAAAAAAAACACCGCGCGTACGCAAATGGCGGCGCCCATTGGCACCGCCATTTGCATTCCTTATTTTGGCATGTGTAGTCTATGTAAACATTTACGTAGACTACGGCGAAAATAAGGGGAACGCTATTTGCATTCCCCTTATTTTTACCGTGGTCTACGTAAATGTTTATGTAGACTACATGTGCCAAAATAAGGAACACAAATGGCGATGCCCATGGGCGCCGCCATTTGTGTACGCGTGGTTTTTTCTTTTCTTTTCACTCAGCCATGATAGGCTATGTAAACATTTACATAGCCTATCACGGTGTTTTTTAAAAATCTAGCCGTGATAGGCTACGTAAATCTTTACGTAGCCTATCACTTTTTTTTTTAAACTTGGAAATGGCAGCGGCAGCAGCCGGTCAGAAGACCGGCCGCCGCAGCCACTGCCACCGAACCGCCACCGAACCGCCGCCGGAGCCGCCGCCACCAGGGACATTCGCACAAGGTAAGTCCCGTCCTGGGGGGGTGGGCGGGGGGGTGGCAGACCGTTTCTCCACCAATTTCGGGGGGCCAAATGCGCTGGCATTCGGCCTCCCCGAGATTCGTGGAGAAATTCTCTGACATCCCTACTGTATTTAGGTCAAAATCAGTGCTTTACAGCTGCAAGTGGCATACAATACACCATTTGCGACTGTATTTGTCCCAGCGATAGGATAATGGCAGCTGCCATTAACGTATCGCCTTGTATAGGGAGCCGGAGAGCTGTTCCGTGAACTGCCCCAGATGCGGAATCCCAAGGATTTCGAGGGGCCCTGAGTGGCACGGAGGGCCCCTCTACAAACTCCCCTGGGACCGGAAAGTGAGGGGTTCATACATCACTACCCCTAGCCCTCCACCTGAGACATACTGTGTAAACAGCCAGTGCTGGGGTCTAGTTGCCCTGGCGCTTATACCCTTATAACCCACACATGCATCTTTTTACATAAGCACGTAAGAAGAGCTGTGCAGGATCAGAGCAAGGACCATCTAGCCCAGCATTCTACTCACACACTTGCCAGCCAGCTGCCCCCAGGAAACCCACAAACAGCATATGAGTGCAATAGCACCCTCTTCCCCATGTTGCCCCTTTAACAACATGGCATACTGCCTCTGATACTGGCGGTAACATAGATCCATCAGGACTAGTGGCCATTGATAGCCTTCTCCTCCAGGAATTTGTCTAATTCTTTTTTTAAAAAGCCATCCAAACAGTGGCCATCACAACATCTTGTGGTAGTGAGTTCCATAGTTTAACTATGCACTATGTGGAAAAAGTCCTTCCTTTTATCTCTCCTGAATCTCCCACCAATCGGGTTCATGGGATGACCCCATTGAGTTTTAGTATTATATGAGAGAGGGAGAAAAATACCTCCCTATCCACTCTCTGCACACCATGCATATCATCTTTCCCCTCACTTTTCCCCAAATGGCCATGTCTCCATCTCACCCACCCCCTTTCCCCTGACTACTGTTTGGTGCTTTCCTGATTTTTGCACATCCCCCCCCCCCACTAACGCGGCTGGGGAAGGCAATGGCAAACCACCCCACTATAGCCTGCCATGAAAACGCCAGCATAAGCAGGCGTCCCTCTAGGGGTCAGTAATGACCCGGTGCTTGCACAGGAGGAACCTTTCCTTTCCCCACCTTCTAAAAGGTTGGAATGGCTCTCCTAAGACTTTGTCATGGCAGTAACAACTTTCAACCCCAATATAAGAACACGAGAACATAAGAGCCACACTGAATCAGACCCAGGGTCCATTTAGTCCAGCATTCTGTTCACACAGTGGCCAACCAGATGTTGGGCAGGAACCCACAAGCAGGACACAAGTGCAACTGCACCCTCCCACCCATGTTCCCCAGCAACTGGAGTACATAGGCTCACTGCCTCTGGTTCTGGAGGTAGCACATAGCCATAAAGATTAGTAGCCACTGATATCCTGGAATTTGTCCAACCCCCTTTAAAGCCATCCAAATTGGTGGCCATCACTACATCCTGTGGTAGCGAGTTCCATAGTTTAACTCTGTGCTCTGTGAAGAAGTCCTTCCTTTTATCTGTCCTGAATCTCCCAGCAAACAGCTTCATGGGATGACCCCATTGGGTTCTAGCATTATGACAGAGGAAGGAAAAATGTCTCCCTGTCCACTTTCTCCTAGTCTTTGCAGTATTTTTGGTCCTTTGGCTCCACCCTTTTTCCCCGTTGGCTCTGGCCCTTTCGCCATTGGCCCACCCACCATGGAAATGCCCCCTCCCCAAAAAGCTTCCCTGCAATTTAATTTGGCCCATGGATTAAAAGAGGTTCAACATCCCAGTTGTAGGTACATTCACAGGATTAGATGCCCATATTGTCAGTACGAGCTGGAGCTGAAATTATTAGGCAGACTGCCAAATGTATGATGATAGAGGTGAGAGTTGAACTGCAGGCTTTCTGGTTATCTACTGAGACTCTTAGCCATTGCATTTCACCAGCAGTGTAAAGGGGAGAGGCTACATGGGTCACTATTACTCACCAGGATAAGCTGCTATTCGAGTGACTCACATATTACCAGAAGTGCACTGCTCATCTTGTGGACGGGTCTCAGAATAAGCTCCTGGGAGACACATTTGGAGGTGGGCCAAAGACTTGGCCATGGCAGATGTGGCTAGAGGTGTACAGACTGTGTAAAATCTCCTCCGTCTTTGTTTCATAGATTGTCAGGTGCCTTTTGTTCCATTGTTGACTCATAGACAGATGCGAATATATATATATATATATATATATATATATATATATATATATTCATCTGAAAAAATACACAAATAATTACATAAGAGGTTTTGTAACAATTTACATAATTTACCTCATTATGTAACATTTAGCACATTGTTTCCCATTCCATTCAACTTTTCCTCAGCAGAAACTTGCATATTTTCCTACGAATAAATATGCATAAATTTTGGGAAAGTAAAAATTAAAAAAAAAATAAAATCCAAAAGTCCACAGACTCTGCATGGGCTGAGCGGTCTCTATGCAGCAGATTCCACAGGTCAGATTCCTAGAAATCCAAGATCATTTTAGTCCATCTCGAATTTCTCCAGCATCCCTGATTGTGGCCAGATGGAAGGTGAATAAGGCCATATGGTGCTTTGTGCAGGCCCAGAGGAGGTAATTTAGCCATCAAGATTGTCCACCTGTCTGACAAAGGCATCAATAGCAGGGTGGAAGACAACTGAGATGGTATCATGAATTGGCTGCAACCTAAACAGGCATGGTAGTGAGGCAGGGATGGTAAGGGACCCCCCCACACACACACACACATGCCCCTCTTGCGGCTAGGGATTTACGAATCTCTTACCTTGTTCTGGTCTGGGGTGTCCGCAGTGGGGGGGAGGCAATCTGTCCTTCCCCCTGGAATCCTCCCCGACCGGCTCCACTCTGCAGCGAGTTTGGGGAGCGGCCAGTTGGGGCCACCTGCAGCCAGACCTCCGTCCACTGCCGGGCTGCGGCCGCAAATGGCAGCTGCTGTAGCGGCTGCCATCTGCGTCCCTGCATTAGCCGTGATAGGCTACGTATCACGACTAATTACGTATTACATAGCCTATCACGAAAAGAGCAGGGACACAAATGGCATAGCGGACCCTATTTGCGTCCCTGCTCTTTGCCATGATAGGCTACATAAATATTTACGTAGCCTATCACGGCTAAACTAGCAAGGGAAATGGCGGCCACAGACCAGGGGCAGCGGATGGACCGGATGGCTGACACAAGGTAAGATCTGTCCCGGGGAAGCTTCGTAGGGTGGCGGGGGGGGGATTGCTCCATTCCGCCACGGACTCCGGCAGGGGCGCAGATTCTTTAGAAAAGTCCGCGGCGGAATTCTCTAACATCCCTACTTGTGGCATGACAGGCATTGGGCTGGATCCATTGCTGAGGGGGAGCGGGATTGGGCACCCCACTCCCCCACGGTGGGGATTCCTGTAAGGGAACTTGGAGACATGGCACCAAGACCAGTCCAGTGTGGGGGCTGTGAGCTGGCCACGTGTGGAGTGGTGGAAAGAGGTTCACATTAATGGTCCTCACCATGGTGTGCCCCGACCCACCATCTACCACTAGTAGTCCTGGCAGGCAGGCCAGGAAGGGGGAATTGGATGGCAGGTGGGCTGGCCAGTGAAAGGAAGCAAGCCTCGTGCCATCACCAGTCGATAACTTCGTGGCCAGCTTATTATCCCAGCTATGTCTGTATGTTTAATGTGTTATCTTCCCTTCGCCCCCCTAAGCCAACTAAGCACTGCCTGGCCTGCACAAATAGATTTTAAAAGACACTTTTGAACTCAGCAGGAGTTCAGACCCTATGAATTCAAGGGAACTTCTGGTTATTATTGTTGTTTTTCTTATTATTATTATTAAGAAATTGCACCCATATGGCATTCTTCTCTGAGATAGCTCAGAATAGCTTTCATCGAGTTGTCACTGGTCTCTCACCCAGGCACTTATCAGTTCTAAAGCCGTTTAACTTCAACAATGCTACAACTTCACACTTTCCCGTTTGCCAAGCCATTCCCCGGGGAGTAAATATGCATAAGATTGGTAGGACTGCATATGTCCATAACTGCATTTCAAACTTTCCCTTCCTCTGCGTGTGAATTTAGGCCAAGCAGATAACATTCAGAATCATCACATTATCTTTAGACATCCTTGAGAGGCTTGCGAGGATGTGTTGTGGGAGGGAGAGAAAGTAGAGAGAAGAAGGGGTTACTTCAATAGCTTTATATAGAGCTTGGCTGGGTTGCCTGCCTTTATTTTTCTTTTCCTAATATGCAAGTTGTATTCCCATCTCTGTAGCTGTTAGTCTAATTGGATGATTTCCTGTTTGAAATGCAGGGTAATTTAAAGCGACTAACAGTTGTTCAGGGATCCTCCCTTTCTAGGACATAACATCATCTGACATCTTCAGCACTCTTCAGCAATGCAACATCCTTTTGAACTGATTGCTGCTTCCTCCATCACCCTTCAAGTTCTCTGACTTTCCTTTAAGTGCTCCAATTTAGAGAGCTTGATTATTCAAATGAAAGAAATGAAGAATCAAAATCAAGCTCTTTTTTTGTAATGGCTTCATCTGATGATACATATGATGAAGATCTTGGAGTTATTTATTAGATTCTATATCCCCTGTAGGGCCGAAGAATCCCATTGTTTAGCTGCTGGCCTGATATCTGCTGGAATATAAGGGGATAATCTGCACAAAACCCATGCAGCGTAAGTTAATATGTAAAGTATTGAGTGGAGAATGAGTTGAGTTTGTTTTAAAAGAACTGTGGGATCTTTTTTGAGCCAAGGTAATGAATCATTCATTGTTGGGAAGACAAATGTTTCCGAACAAGGTCCTCTTTTTAACCATGCATGATGAATAGGGCTAGCTCATACATACATGATGCACATTGCTTGATTGCTCATCACTTGGCACTGAATGTGTGAAAGGACACAGTGGAAAGGTTTACAATGGAGGTGACGTAAGTATGAGACCTGAAAGTATTAGCTCTTGTGTCAGAGGTGTGATGCCTCATTCACACATGCAGGTTGCAACCACCCAATGCTACAGTCATTGCCTGTATGAACAAGCCCATAATGTAGTAACTATCTTGTGCAATTAGAGTTACCATAAATATTCTGTTTTCCAGAATTAGGGATGGCGGAGAATTTCTCCCCGAAACTTCGGGGGGCCGAGCGCCAACGTGTTCGGCCCCCCGAACAAGTTTCGGGGAGAAATTCTCCACACACCCCCGCCCCCCGCACCCCCCCCCGGGATGGGACTTACCTTTGCCGAATGTCCCTCCCGGCGGCGGGTCTGGCCGGCGGTTTGGCGGGTGTTCGTCCGGGGCGGGAGCGGCAGGCGGTCTTTCGACCGGCTGCCGCCCCTGCCATTCCAATAAAAGAAAAAAAAAACACCCCCGTGATAGACTACATGACGATTAACGTAGCCTATCACGGCTAGATCTGCAAAGTCAGCCATGATAGGCTATGTAAATCATCACGTAGCCTATCACGGGTGACTTAAAAAAGAAAAAAAGCGCGTACGGATAATGGCGGCCCCCATAGGGAGCCGCCATTCCCATTCCTTATTTGGTCGCTGTAGTCTACGTAGACTACGGCGAAAATAAGGGCAACGTTATTTGCATTGCCCTTATTTTCGCCGTAGTCTACGTAAAGATTTATGTAGACTACAGCGACCAAATAAGGAACGCGAATGGCGGCTCCCTATGCGGGCCGCCATTTGTGTACGTGCTTTTTTTTTTTTTTTAAAGTCACCTGTGATAGGCTACGTGGCGATTTACGTAGCCTATCATGGCTGACTTTGCAGATCTAGCCATGATAGGCTACGTTAATCGTTACGTAGCCTATCACGGGGGCGTTTTTTTTTTTTTTTAAAAAAAACTTTGGAGTTCGCAGCCAGGCGAGGCGAGGCGCCTCCTCCCCGGCCTGAATTTCGGCCGGGCGAGGCGGGAAGCCTCCCCCCCCGGCCTGAACTTCGCGGGGGGAGCAGCGAAGTGCCTCCCCCCCACCGCGAACAAGCTTCGAGGACAGGTAAGTGACTTTCGTCCACCCCTATCCAGAATACGGTAATTCCATAGTACATAATGGATGTCCTTCTTGCAGAACACCTCACATTGGTTCAGCTTGTCAGGGTGGAGACTGAGCCTATACAGCCCCAGAGCAGTTCTGATTCTGAGGAGGATCAGCAATCTGTGGGAGAGGAGCCAGCTCATCCCTCAGAGGCACAGCAGCTGGCAGAGATTCCTCCTGCCGGCATTCCTGAGATAGATAGTGAACCTAGCAGTGAGAAAGTGCAGGAGGGGGGCTTGCTGGAAGCTCGACGCAAATGTAAAGAGCGACGAGAGATGGAGGACGCAGAAAGGAGGTGTAGCGCCTGTTTGGCGCGCAAGCAATGGCCGCCTCCCATGGACCCAAGAGAAAGAGGGAGGATCTCTCCCTAGTCCATAAGTTCAGGGTCTTCACATGATTCTCCTTCAAATGGGGATCAACTGCCTACTCAGCGCGTAGGCCACTCTGCTGTTCCTTGCTTAGTCTCTGGTAAATAGCACCTGAAAGAGTCCTTAAGTTGTAAAAGGATTAAAGCCTTGAAAAGAATCCTTTCATCTGTGTCTTGAGTTGGCTATTGGGGACTACTGAAAGAGGCCGCTAGGGTGCTCCTGACACAGCTTTACCTCACTTGGAGACCAGAAAAACTACAGAGTGGGTAACATGTGTCAGCATTTGTTCTGTGGTTTTTTATTAATCAAATGGCAGGTTTCCACATTAGCACTGGCTAATTCTAGGAACTTGTGAAGCTGGTGGAAGGAGTCCACGTGATTGAGATGAGGCATGAAGTAACTGGCTTTCAAATTCCACACTATGTGGAAATGTTTTTTGGTGGCTTTGTGGGTGGGGTAACTTTTGAACTGGACTGTCCCTCAGTTTCATAGAGCACTGTACAGTATGTACTACAATTCCATGTTGTCCCTGACCTAATGTCCATGTTATTGTTTGACATGGTAAGGCCACCAAGAGGTGATATTTCTCTACTAGTCTTATGAGTGGTTCTTTTGAAAGCTAGCTCACATGGGGACAGATCTCGGCACATGAGGATGCACTGAGGACCCCCCCCCCCACCAATGCTGTATTAAAACTAGTGGAGAAAGGCTCCCTTCTTATTACTCACAGTAAAAATTAACATGAATTATGTTCTTGTGTTCTTGGAATTGATGTCTGAGCTGAACAAAATTGTGCTCCAACATTCAGATGTTTGGCCAGCAGGCTTATTGTACAGGCACTTATGACAGTTTCATGCATCTCACAAACAGGGGCTCTTTTTTTTCTTTCTTTTTTTTAGTGTTCCTAGCTCTCATGATCACAGATGACAAAAATACTAAACAATCAGAAACAGGGGAGCAAATAAAAGCCATGCTAACTGTATCACCATCAATCTCCTATATTGTCAGTTGGCAGTTTTGCTTTCTAGTGCCTGCTTGCTATTTAGAAGTATAGTCTGTTCCCATTATCAGTAAGTATGGGTATAAAAACTGGGTAACTCTCTCATTAACATTAATTAGAATTACTTCTGTAAATCCCTTGGCTATCTACTTGAGAATAAAACTCAGTGTTTTCAAGGAGATAAAGAAAATACATTACAGATTCACTTGACAAAGTAGAAAGCATCAGTCGGATGATGGGAGAAGAAGGAAACCACAAAAAACAGCAGATACAAAAAGATATCCTTCCAGGCTGGAAGCATATTCCTTAGAGAGTTTTGCATTAAAAAACATGGTTTAGCGAGTTTTTGCTAAAATGAGTTTTGTATTTGAAAACAGGGCTTGGTGAGTTTTTGCTAAATTAATTGCTTGATGAGATGGCTAGATAGCATCACCAATGAGCAATGAATATGAACTTGAGCACACTCCGGGAGAGAGCGCAGGACAGGAAGGCCTGGCGTGCTATGGTCCATGGGGTCACGAAGAGTCGGACACGACTGAACGACTGAACAACAACAATCTGAAGCTTTCATAAACAGGAGAACTTCAGACTTAAGAACACCTCAAGGATGCATCTCAAGTTTTCAGCTTTTCAGTCTGAACAGTATGGGTGACTCTAAACAGTTTCCCATAAACTTCCAAAGCATTGAGACAACTCCCAGAAACCCTTATTTTACTTTCCCATGTATTAGCATTCACTTCCCTTTTGCAACTTTCCATCCTCATGAAAATAATAGGACCAATCATGTGGAGGACACTCCACTGCATGCTTTTCCTGTGAGTCCATTCATCATGTGTATGTGTGAGCATGCACTAGCAGAACACCAGTGCTCTCAAAGGAGCTAGTTGCACTTGCTAAAGACATGGGTCTGCAATGAATACTCCTCGTCTTGGAGAGAAGGTTACACTCATTGTCCTCATCCTCCCAGAAGCTCCTTCTCAGCCAACTTCCCCCATGTGAGCTCACAGGATAGGTCTTTTCTCAGTTCCCCTTGCTCTGCTCAATGCTCACCATCCCTGTTATCTCGTAGGAAGCAATACTGGATCAGGTCACTGGTCTATCTAGGTCAGCATTGTCTACACTGACTGGAAGCAGCTCTCTAAGGTTTCAGATACAGCCCTGCCTGCAGAGGTGACCAATTGAACCTGAGAACTTTTCAGTGCAAAGTATGTAGTTAAGTTTGCTGAGCTACAGATCTTTCCCAAGGCTTCATCTTCCTGCCACACCTCTGCCCCCTTGTCAGCCTGTGCAACTCACCAGGCTGACCTCCTCTCCTATGCAACTAGATACTCCAGATATATAGAACCTCTGTGTTGAGAGGCAGTATGGATCCAAATATCAGATGGTGGGTTCTTTACAGAGACCTGATGCCACCCTACAGGAGCAAGAAGCCCAGAATCCTGTGAGGCTGGTCAGTCCTTTTCTCGTACCTCACCAGGTGGCCCATGACTATCCCAGGAACTTGGACCCACTACAGAGACCAGTGGCACTAGGGATGCTGGAGAAATTTGAGATGGACTAAAATGAGCTTGGATTTCTAAGCATCTGACCTGCAGAATCCACTGTGGAGCGACCCCCTCAGGCCATGTGGAGTCTGTGGACTTCTGGATGATTTTTTTGCTTTCCCAAAATTTACACATATAATCCATAGAAAAATACGTACATTTCTGCTGAGGAAGTGCTGAATGGAATGGGGGAACAATGCGCTAAATATTATGTACTAAGGTAAATTATGTAAATACTTGCATAAATACTTACATAATGGGTGGTCAATAGAACAAAAGACACCTGACAATTCGCAAAACACAGACGGAGTGGATTTTACACAGTCCGTATACATCCCTAAGTAGCACTCCTCCACAAAGGAAGATGATCTGTGAATATTTTCCACCGGAGTTATATGCATGTGTGGCAAAAGCCCAGTAGCTGGTCTTTAGAATATCTTTCTTGAGGTGGGAGATGTAAGTTCTTTCTCTGCCTTCATGATGTTGGCTCCTCCTCCTTCCTTGACGTTGCTTCCCAGCTTTTCTCCTGTTTCCCTGATACTCCCTCCATTGCCTCCTATGAAGATCATCTTCAGAGGCCCTTCTCTGTTGTGTTATCCTCCCTATCTGTGGAATACCTTTCCCAGGGAGATTTGCCTAGTGTCTTCTCTGTATACGTTTAGACATCAGGGTAAGAAATTCTTTTCCCTGCATGCATTTAATCTTTAATCTGTTGCTCTGAATATTGACTTTACTGCTGACTCTTTAATATTTTAATGTTTTAATTTTAAAATACTTTGGTATCTTATTTTATTTATTGTTTTGGTTGTTATTTTATTGCTGCTGTTGTTGTTGTTGTTGTTGTTTTATTGTAAACCACTCCAAGAGTTTCTGCCAATTGGGTGGTTTATACATTTAATTAATAAATAAATTCTGCAGCTATGACCAGTGCCATTGACATGGCTCTAGATGAGTGAGTGGCACATGGTCTGAGGGCACATGGCACAGTCACTTTGCTGCTAAAGAGCCTTAGGCTCAGTGCCTGGAGGAGAGAAGATTCAGAAATACTGTGAAGTTGTGAACACCACCTTGATGGAGGAAAAGCTAGATATAGATGTACGAATAATAAAAATAAAGAAAAAAGGAAAATCATAATAAATGGATGTCACATCTATGTTTTGTTTGTTTTACACAAACAGACATTGCATGAAAAAACCAAAAAACAGTGCTAGAAATTATGATAGGAGGGTAGAAATATGACACAATGGTGAGACCCAAACTGGCTCAAAATGAGCCAATAATAAGGAAGGACTGGAGTGATAAGCGGTGGGAGAATGGACTGTGCCATTTCAGGTTTTGCATGCTGACTTGCATAAATCTCTTTGCAAGAGAGTTCAGCAGGGAGCAGATGAGGCTTAAACCTTTCTCTTTTACATGTTAGTTATTCACTATCAGGATGTTTTGCACATGAGAGCATTCAAAAATGGCATCCCTCTTCTGCAACATGAAACGGTACAGTCTGTTCTATTCCCCCAGGATCCTACTGCAGCATTTTGTAGAACAGTCCTGAGATGATTTGGCATTATCTGATGTTAGGTCCTAATATTTATGTACTCAAAAGCTTGAATGGTAACCTTGTTTTCATATCCTCTATATGCACTTTCTTCAGGGCATTTATCTGAAAATAAATGCCCTGAATAAATAAATAAATAAATAAATAAATAAAAATAAATAAATAAATAAATAAATAAATGCCCTAAATAAATAGAACGGTACAGTCTGTTCTATTCCCCCAGGATCCTACTGCAGCATTTTGTAGAACAGTCCTGAGATGATTTGGCATTATCTGATGTTAGGTCCTAATATTTATGTACTCAAAAGCTTGAATGGTAACCTTGTTTTCATATCCTCTATATGCACTTTCTTCAGGGCATTTATCTTTCATGGATATATTTTCTTTCAGCTATTAATTCTTTTAAAGTCATTTTTCAGGGGGTTATATTTAAGTGGTAGACAAGAGGTTTGAAGGACTATGAAGCCTGCATTCAGGTGCTGTCAAAATACAGAGACAGAACATTTCTCTAATCACCTCAAAAGCCCCATGCGACGTGCATAAAATGCAATTGTATCAAGTGCTCATTCAGATTTGTCCTCAATGAACAGTACACTGTAACATTACCCACTCTGGACCCAAGTAGTGTTCAGGGTTCATTTTCAATCTGAAAGTAAGACTCTAGAGAGCCTGACTGACAGAGTACTCCAGAATAGAAACACAGAATAAAAATAGCTTTGGGATACCAAAGGACTTTTGTATTCTTTGCTAATATGGGGAGGGAGTCAACCAGGGTGTTGAACCTCTTTCAGTCTGAAGGCTGAATTAGGAATAGGAAAAACACCCCATGCCATCTCCGCTTGCCCCCCCCACTTATCCATCCCTGTTCATCATGCTGGGTTAGCCACTGGATGGTCTGTGGGTGCCCAGTGAGCAGTGCATGGCATCTCCCCATTCTTCAAGCTGCCATAAGACCATTTACACCTGTAATTTTCCATAAATGGTGCTATTTATAGCCACCAATTTACACAAATGACAGTTGACATAAATAGCAGAGCCACCCTTTTTATGCAAAATGGCGGCTCGTGGACAAGTGCCCACGCTTGCCCTACTTGGTGCATGCCGAGTCAAGCAAGCAGGAGGATCAATGGATCGGTGTCCAGGGGTCCAAGCTGGTGAGAAATCACTGAGCGTCAAACCCCAACCAGACTCCCACAACATCCTTAGGCTTAATTCAATTTTGGAGAAAACGTCAGGGCTAGGGCAAAAAGGGGTTAACCGCAGCTGGAATGGGAGTGCCCAAGTAGGTCAAAAGCAACACAACTAAAACTGGGCTGTCTCAGTGAGACGTGAGCCAGTTGTTCAGGTACATGGATGTATGTTTTATTGCGGGGTTATGAGATGATTAAATAAAAGTTGGCTAAGAGAGCAATCCTAAGACCCCTAGACAGTGTCTGGGAGAGATAGGAATGTTTGGTTTCTAGGCTCCAAGGTCAGAACCAGAGCTCTAAACTTGGTTCCCAGAAACTGCCTCCCCTCCCCCTCCCCCACCCCCTTGCAGCTGGCACAGTTGCACCTGGCACTGCCTACTCCTGTGCTCTTGGAAATAAGAGTACAGAGACAGGGAAAAGGGGGTGGTTCCAGGGGAGGAGAGGGGAGGGGAGGACACCACAGAATCTATGTTACACAGCTTCCGATGCTCCATGTGGCCTCCCCCCTCCTGCTCTGAAGCTCCCTGGGTAGACAGGTGAAATCTCCTGTCTAGCCAAAAATTCAGGGTGGCCAGAGCACAGAGCCAAGGATCGCCTCCGTGCTTTGGCCGCCCTGTATTGGAAAGTAATCAGCCTCCGAGTTCAGAGGGTGATGACTGTCTCCATAGGATTGTGCCCTACGACCAGCAGCTACCTGACTAATGGTACAGGGAAGAGGGGTGAAGGGGGACTCTAATGCCAACTAAGGAGAGGCGAGGCCTGGAGATGCCAGACAGACATTTGGAAATCCCATTTGGGTTGGAAGAAGGAGTCCAAGTGTAAACAAAGTGTTGCTGGCGGCAACGCGGCTAGCTTGCTTTCAAGGGAGTGACTTGCTTGGAAGAAACAGGGGCAAGAGGAGGATACGTGGAGCACAAACCGTACCTATTCCAGGAATTGGAAACCTGGTGTCCTCCAGAGATTTTGGACTACAACTCCCATAAACTATGACCATTGGGCATTCTCACTGAGGCTGAATGGAACTGTAGTCCAAAACATCTGGAGAGCGCTAGGTTACCTGTTGTTGTTGTTCAGTCATTCAGTCGTGTCCGACTCTTCGTGACCTCATGGACCACAGCACGCCAGGCCTTCCTGTCCTGCGCTCTCTCCCGGAGTGTGCTCAAGTTCATATTCATGGCATCGGTGATGCTATCTAGCCATCTCAGCCTCTGCTGTCCCCTTCTCCTTTTGCCTTCAGGCTTTCCCAGCATCAGGGTCTTTTCCAGAGAGTCTTTTCCAGGGTCTTTTCCAGGGTCTTTTCCAGGGTCTTTTCCATAGCACGCCAGGCCTTCCTGTCCTGCGCTCTGTCCCGGAGCGTGCTCAAGTTACTAGGTTGCCTACCCCTGCCTATTCCCAGGGATGGGCAAACAAGCAATTCTCTGAACATCCATCTGAAGTTCACCTCTCTTTGTTTCCCATGTTCATTTACATTTTCTTCAATTTTTCTCGAACAGGAAAAGTGTGCATTTGGCATGGGAACAATATTCATTTTTTAAAGCACAGCAAAAATCCACATACACACCCCACCCCAAAGTGTGAAAATGCATTAAAAAAAAAGACACTTTTTTTTTTTTAGCATGAACACATTTGGGAATTTGGGAATCTTTTCAGAGAATGTGTTCTCCTGCTCCTGTTTGCATTTGGGGTTGTATGAACGAGACATGTTTGCATGATTTGTGAACATAAACAACATTCACAAATGTCCCTACCTATTCCAATGCAGGAGGGAAAAGGGTTTCTCTTCTAAGAAGAGGGATCAGATGCTGTGGGCTGGAAGGTTGACCTTTCATGCCCAATCACAGGGGTTATCCTTTGATGAAACTGCAATGGGGAACTGAGGACCAGCTAAGTCAAAGCAGGTCCCTTTAACCTTTGAATGTTATGCAGCTTTTCAGTTAAAAGATTGAAGGGGGAACATGAGGCGCTGCATTCCCTTGGACCCCTGACTAGACCAAGAGCAAAATAACCAAGGGAAACTGGGAGAAAAGGGGAGAGCAATGCTAAATACAGGGAGAAGGGTCTCTGCAACTTGCTTTCCCTCTCAATGCTTAAACAACAGAAAGAGAAAATGGTGACATATCAGGTGCTGTGACTCACCTTAGGTCATGGTGCAAATAGTTGTGATCTTATGAGGACAGTCACCAGTTTAGCAGAAGCAACCTGTAAACAAAGATTACACTGGAGTTTTACACTAAAGTTTTTACTTTGGATCAACTGGTGGGTGGTGATGATGAGTTTTTGACATTTCCTATCCTGTGTGCCAAATATGACTTGGCAGCTATGGCTGAATGACAAGCCTTGCAATTGCAGCATTTTTTTTAAATATCTAGGTTTGGCCCAGCCACCTTTACAGCATCAGAGTCTCTGTCATTATTGGAAGTATGAGGCTGGTCAGGCAAACTGACCCACAATCCATTTCTATAAATACTGGTTATTGGTGAATAAATATACAGGGTTTTAAGCAGGAATGGAATAGGGAATTGGATTGTCCCATTCTGCCTAAGCAGTGGATTATCGCTTTGGCATCCATACCTGTTGTGTCTATGGATCTTAAGCTGCATCTTATTCAGCAAAAATGTTTGTTTCATGTCTATTGGACACTGCAACAACTCTTTAATAATGGATTGTCTAATTTGGCTAATTGCTGGCACTGCAATGGAGCTAATGCTTCTTTTAAACGTGTTTGGCAATGTCCAGTAGTTGTTTCTTTTGGGGAGGAGGTTATTATATGGATAAATTTTGTACTGGAACAGTCTTTAATATTCACTGATGTACACACTCTTTTAAATTACTTACATGCTTCATGAATGGTCAGCGTAAATGGATTCTCCACACCCTTTTGACAGCTAAAAGACTGATATTATAACGTTGGAAGGATAAATGCTCACCTCCTATAATGCAATGGATTGAGGACCTCATAATGCTTTCAACATTTGAATGGGTGTCATATAGACACCACCTTCAAATGGATACTTATTTGGATATCTGGTCTGCTTTTGTTGAAGCCTATGTATAATTGCTATTTTCACATATATGCATTTCATATGTACTCATTGCTATGGATATATACAAATTCATGTATGTATATTTAATAATAAATAAATAACCCTTGTTGTTGTTGTTCAGTCGTTCAGTCGTGTCTGCCTCTTCGTGACCCCATGGACCATAGCACGCCAGGCCTTCCTGTCCTGCGCTTTCTCCCGGAGCGTGCTCGAGTCCATATTCATTGCATCAGTGATGCTATCTAGCCATCTCATCCTCTGCCATCCCCTTCTCCTTTTGCCTTCAATCTTTCCCAGCATCAGGGTCTTTTCCAGTTTATCAAATCAACCAACCAATAACTGCTCTGAGCCTTCATAAGCCAGATCCTATTCCAGCCTTCCCCACTCTGGTGTCCTACACATGTTTTAGAATACAGCTCCCATAATTCCTGACCATTGGCCATGCCGGCTGGAGCTAATGGGAGATGAAGTCCAAATAACTGTACGGCACTAGGTTGGGGGATGCTGGCCTACTCCATCAGATCTCTCTAATGAAACAGGGCACTGTTTGGAGGGAGCAGTTGGAGGGAGCAATCCTATGGCCCCTTAGACAGTATCTGAGGGGCCATAGGATAATTTGGATTGCACAATCCGAGGTCAGAGACAGCACTCTGACCTTGGAGGGGGGAATCAGAGATCTGACCCTCCACTCCCTTTCACAGCCAGTGTGGAAAAAACCATGCCAGCTGTCCTCTGAAGTTGGGAAGATGACCTCACAGGTCATGGAGAAAAGGGGGAATTTCAGTGGGCGGGGAGGGGAGGAGGCCAGAAAGGCCAGGATACAATTTATCCTGAAGCTCCTCCAGCTTTCTTCCTTCCTCCTCCAAAGCCCCCTTGCTAGACAGGCTGAAAAGTCTGACTAGAAAAAATAAAGGAGATCAGAGTAAAGGGAGGCACCCTGTATATTATATTTATCACCACTGCTGCTCCTCCTGGCCTGTACAGGATGTCTGTAAGCCTCTGGGTTTGGGGGCTTATGATAATCGAGGGTGCAGTTCATAGGACTGCACCACAAGGTGCCCAACAATGTTTCTTTTTGTTTCAACAGACTAAGCTTCACTTCTATGCATAATGACATGGGGAAATGCCTCCTAAACTCAAAAGGACTTATCATGGTGTAAATATGCTTAGGATTGTGGTGAACCATGTCCACCCTGCTGGAATGTTTTGTCACCTGAATGGCGGGTAAACCCCCCCAAACCCTCATCATAGTTGAAGGCAATTCTGAAAATGAATACACAGATAGCAGGATGACACTGTTGTAATGACTGATGGTTTTATCAGCTCATACCATCCTATCTGTCTTATCTTGTTAGGAATGACTTCAGAATAGGCTTAAATCACATCAAATGCTTGAGCACTGGAAGCTCACTATAGACGCCCATGGAGTCAGGTTGCAAGTCAAATGGAAAGGGCTTCATTTTTAGCAGAATATCAATGTCTTCCTCCCATGACCTTTCATTTTAAAAAGCCTTGATTTGGACACTGGACAAAAATTAGACACACCGTCTGCCACAGGGGAAGATTTCATGGAACAAGTGGGCTGTAAAATCTTATAGATTTGATGGAACACTTCCAGCATTTGATAATAAATTTGGTGTTCTCAGATTAAACAGAGCCATAGAAAGCCCCCCCGCCCCCTTTGTTACCATCCTAATCTATCTACCTGCAATGTCTGGACTGAGAGCCATGGTCCTTGTGAAATGGAGCTGTCTCTTTCTTTAAGAGGCATTCCCATTGCCCTAGCAATCAAATAAGAACCATACATGCTTCGGCCTCAGGACCTCAATCACTTGAGCTAAGGATGAGGCAGAAATTTGCTCAGTTTGCATTTTAATGTGAACCTACCTGATTTTGCACTTTTGAACCAATACATGAACCAAATTCAGTTATCCTTAGAAATTCATGTTCTTCAAAATCTTCCAATGGGTTGTACAAACAAAAAATGCATTAGAATTGTTATTTTCATGGAAATAATGTTCAAAAGCATTAGATTAGGACAATCCTGGCATGAACTTTATACATTAGGGAAAACTGCATTACAAGGGGGAGGTATTATGAGAAATGTACACACTAATGTGTACAAATTTTCATGTGGACTTAAAAAAATGCTTCTCTAAGTTTAGGACAAACCATATTTAAGAAGGGAAAAATTCTCACAGTTTGACTGAACTGAAAAGACTGGAAAAATGAGGAACAGAGAAACTGAAGTTGACAGATTCTTTCATCCCTAACTTGAACCACAGGGAGAGAACCCTAGTAGGGATGGTGTGAGAGTCTGGGAAGGGGGTGGAGTCTAGTGGACTCCCTCCCACTCATTTCCCCTTGACCCAC
This sequence comes from Heloderma suspectum, assembly GCF_057233095.1. Lineage (NCBI taxonomy): Eukaryota > Metazoa > Chordata > Lepidosauria > Squamata > Helodermatidae > Heloderma > Heloderma suspectum. The sequence goes on along the minus strand of NC_139460.1, from coordinate 28,061,942 downwards.
TCACTGAGCCTTTACGCTCACTCAGACCCACTCTCCAGGCAGCTGTGCACCCGGCGAGCAGGTCCGGCAGCCACCTATCCTCTTAGCAACCCTCCATTTTGCATTAAAATGGCAGCTCCAGGATTTCCATAAATCTAGTATTACATAAATGGTGGCAGTAAATGACCATATATGCAGTACTACAGGTGTAAACAGTCCACTCCATTCATGCCTGTAATGTTGCATAAATGGCCCCTTTACGGCCACCATTTACACAACATTAGATTCTCAGAAATCCCCAAGCTGCCATTTTTACACAAAATAGCAGCTCACCAAGAGGATGGGCAGCTGCTAGACCTGCTCGCCAGGTGAGTGGCTGCTCAGTGAGTGGATCTGGGTGAGTGTGGAGGCTCGGTGAGTGGGTCTCGGGGGGAGTGAGCAGCAGTGGCTCGTTGAGCGCCTGGCAAAACTGGGTGGTGGTGAGCCTGTCCATCCCTAAACACTAGCAGCTGAGACGTCAGTTTTCCAGGAGCATTGCTCTCAGGCCTAACATACCGCCGAGTGTATCAGCAGGACAGAGGAGTAGGGACATATGAGAATTCTGTTTGTGGGGTAAAGACTCAACAGATTTTTCAGGTTTGCCCTTGGGGCAATTTGCACATTATTTTTTTTTGAGGGGGTGGGATACTGAAATTTGTGCAAATGGTGTCATATTTTTAAAAATTGTTTGTTGGTGAACTTGCACAAGTGCACACAATCACAAGTCCTCCTGTCTGCTCTGAACCCCACAGAGGCATATTCCCCTCTTGTCAATATCCTTGTCAGTTTCATCCTCTCCACACACTACTTCCTTTAGTCCAGCAGAGCTATATTCCACACTTGTCAAAGACCTTGTCAATTGCAAATTACAATTTGCGCAAATAGCATAAGCCAGAAAATGTGCAAAATATTTCTGGAACTGGAAAAAAAACCCACTACAGTCTGCCACCACTTACTTACCAGAATGAAAACACTGTGGAATCCCATCAGGCTTAAATGGAACAGAATTCCCAGTTTTGCACATCCTTACAGAAGAGAAGGAGAAGGAAAGAAAAGTGCCGCCATTGCACCCCACTCCAATCTTGAAGATAAGGAAAAAAGGAGGATGGGGAGGGTGATTGGGGGGGGGGGATTTTCTGAGCCACTTGGATTGGCTCTGGACATTTCCCTTTTTTAATATTCTGTGGGGAGGGACCCTGGGAAATCTGGAGCCAGTCCAAGGAGAGCCTCAAAGGATTTTCCCACCCTTTCTTCCAAATCCTATCAATAGAGCAGAAAAATGGGGCTTGCAGATCAATCCAGACTGAAGAGCATTGGGTGAGGTGCCAGTTTGCCATGCATTAATTGTGCAACCATCTGTGCATCATTGCCAATTCCCTATATGTAAAATGGCAATAATAGAACCCATATGAAGCTGACATATACATTCAGACTCTTGGGTTTCAGGCAGAGGGGTCTTTCCCAGTACCTGAGATTTCCCCCCTTTTAATGGAAAATGCGAGAGACTGAATCTGGGGCTTTCTGTATGCAAAGCTTGTGCTCTTCCACTGAGCTGTGCTCTCGCCTGCACTAGTCAAAGTCCTGAGCTCCACCATTTGCCACTCTCAACTTTGGAGATGGTCTGGGTCTTTAAAGAACCCATTTGAATCCAAGTGAAATCCCAAGGCTATGAAATGGGCTCTGCATGCTGCAGGCCTCCCTGAGGCCTTGTGGCCCCTTTGCACACCTGATGTCACCTATGGGCAGTGCATCCTGGATGGCTAAGCGTCATGGGAGCTGTAGTTCTCATGATGCCCAGCTATCTAGGATGCACCTACCATAACAAAGTTTCCAAACACCTTGTGCACAATCTGGCTGAGTTGGGCCTTCTCTGCTATCCCCCATTTGTAAGTAAGAGAAAAAGAGTATTTTGTGGTGCTGAGGGCCCAAGTTAACTGGGAAGAACACAGGGCATAGGGAGGCCTTGAAATGTCCTTCAATAATAGGCAGCTTGTCCGTAGTGCTTTTGTGAGGCTGAGCACAATAAATCACTGTAAAGCAGGGCCAGGGTTGTAGTACTTCTTGGGCAGGTGCTGAGGCCCTAGTAGGCCCCACAGGTACTAATGCATGCTTTGGGGCTCCTGTGCTGGGTGGCTGGGTTTAGAGTCACTAAATGTCCCTCAACACCCCTGGCTTAGCATTGTTCCTGGGCATTGTAGGAAATTTAAAACGGGGCTGGTCCTTTGGCAAGGCATTGGCTCAGTGGTAGAGCACCTGCTTTGCATGCACAAGGTGCCAGGTTCAATCCCTGGCATCTCCAGGTGAGGCTGGGAAACACCCCTGCCTGAACCTCTGCAGAGCTGCTGCTAGTCACTGTTGAAAATATGGGGCTAGATCAGCTGACCTGAACTTGGTGCCCTTTCGATGTTTTGGATGTCAGTCCCCATCAGCCCTAGCCAGCATGGTCAATGGTCAGGGAATACTAGGAGTTATAGTCCAAAAAAATCTGGAGGGCACAAGGATGGGGGAAACTAGCCTAGATGGACCAATGGTCTAATGCAGGATAAAGCCTCTTCCTATGTTGGTTGAGAGTGTAAGCCCACAGCATTTTTTTCATGCATGTTTTGTTGTTGTTGTTCAGAGAGTCACATCAAAAAAATCTGAGATGTGCTACTACCAAAGAGTAACGCTATTGTGGTTTGCATATTGATATGGAAATCGTGAATTTGGTAAGATCCTATCCATTTGCAACCCAAAGGAAATTCTCCTTCATCCCCAAGTAACAGTTGCTCTTTGGCTACAGTATATATCGAGCCCCCTGCTGAGTAGGGATGTTGCAGGTACCTGATACAGGGCTGGAGTCCAATGGACTCCCCCCACTGCTTAGCCTCCCAGAGGCCCATTCATGGACTGTGCAGCACTCACTGGAGGTGTGTCCATGAGTGCTACGCAGTCCACAAGAGTCTGATACAGGGCTGGAGTCCAATGGACTCCCCCCACCGCTTAGCCTCCCGGAGGCCCATTCATGGACTGTGCAGCACTCACTGGAGGTGTCCATGAGTGCTGCGCAGTCCACAAGAGTCTGATACAGGGCTGGAGTCCAATGGACTCCCCCCACCGCTTAGCCTCCCGGAGGCCCATTCATGGACTGTGTAGCACTCACTGGAGGTGCCCATGAGTGCTCCGCAGTCCACAAGAGTCTGGCAGCCCTCCTGCTCCTTCCCTGAGATGTCATTCCGCAGAACAGTGGCGACTCGGGCATTTCCAGAAAGAGAATGTTGTGTAGATTATGGCAGTAAAGGGGAATTCATGCCTGCAATGTTGTGTAGATCACCCTTTATGGCTGCCATTTGTGTACATGGTTAATTTATGGCACAAAATGCCATTTTCTGGCATTGTGGCACAAAATGGCATTCTTACACAGAATGGTGGCTTAGCAAGGGCCCAACCATCCAATCCCTCAGCTAAGGATGTTGTGGGTGCCCGACTGGGTCCGAGAGTCCATCGCCCCCCCCCCGCCCATGACTCCCTGACACCGCCTGCCAAGATGCTGTCCTCACTCGCCCCCAGCGCACCCCCTCTCTCACCCCACTCGCGGCCTCCAGGACTCACCGTGATCCCATCCGGTGAGCTCCTGCCATTGTCCTGCCATCGTTGTGTGTGTAAAAAGGAAGTAAAAAAAAAGCACATATTTAAATACGTAGAAAATTTAAATACGTAGCCAGGAAAGGTTAATTTGTAGGGATGGTGGAGAATTCTGCCACGGATTTCAGTGAGGCCGAATGCATCGGCATTCGGCCCCCCAAAACCCATGGCAGAACGGCCTCCCCCCCACTCCCCCACGGAATCACCCCCGGGACAAAGCTTACCTGGGGCAGATGTTCAGGTGGTGGCGGCTCCAGTGGTGGCGGCGGCAGCTGGCCTCTCGGCTGGCTGCTGCGGACTCAAATGGCGGCCACCGTAGCGGCCGCCATTTGCATCTGGCCAGGCTGCCATGATAGGCTACATAAGTATTTACATAGCCTATCACAGCAAAGGCAGCCACACAAATGGCGGCCACCACACCATTTGCGTAGCTGCCTTTGCTGTGATAGGCTATGTAAATACTTAGGTAGCCTATCACGGCAACAACAACAACAACAAAACTGCGTACACAAATGGCGGCAGCCATGGCGGCCACCATTTGCGTTCCCTTTTTTTTGCTGTTTTAGCCTACGTAAATATTTACGTACACTATTACGGCAAAAAAAAAGGGGAACGCAAATAGCATAGTGGGCGCTATTTGCGTTCCCCTTTTTTCGCCGTAATAGCTTACGTAAATATTTAGGTAGGCTAAAACGGTGGGGAAAAAAGGAATGCAAATAGCACCCACTACGCTATTTGCGTTCCTGTTTTTTTTGCCATAATAGCTTACATAAATATTTACATAGGCTAAAACAGCAAAAAAAAAAAAAGGGAACGCAAATGGTGGCCGCCATTTGTGTACGCGTTCCCCCCCCCCCCGGAAGGCTGCCCAGCGGCTGGATGTCTGGCTGCGGGCGGCCCTGGCCAGCAGCTCTGCGGAATCTCTGCGGAGCGGAGCCATCCGGATGAGGATTTCGGGTGGAGGTGCGGAGCGCCTCCCCCCCACCGCGAATCACCCTGCCGAAAAGGTAAGTGACTTTCGTACATCCCTATTAATTTGTGCAATATTAGAATCCGGGCAACTTGCCGAGCTCATGGGCGGCCCAAGCGCAGGTCGGTGCAGGGGGAGCTCTTCTGCAGGTGCCTGGAGAATGCAAGCTGAGATGGGTTCTCACCTCCCTACCCTCAGCGAGCTGCTATTTTGCATGGAAATGGTGGCTTATTTTTGTTTTTGTTTTTTCCATAAAAGGGGCCATTGACACAACATTAGAGGCTGAAGGGTTTTAAGCCTGAGCCTTCAGAACACAGCTGTAGGCCATCAGCACCACCCGAGGAATGGTCTTCTTATGAGTAGAGCCTTGATCATGAGTACACGAGGAGTCTTTATGCCCCAGACAGAAATGTCTGTGCTCAGTAGCCAGCTGAAGCAGCACCTTCAGGTGACTGTGCTCCCTGGGGCTAGATGGCCACTCAGCATCTGCCTCCGAGAGGTGGCCAAGTCTGTCCTGAGGGGGAGGACCAGTGGCCATCTCCCCAAGGGCCCAGAATCCCTCTGTTCTGCCTCAAGGTCCCTCAGCACAGGCAGCTCCTCTGCAATGTTCAGCTCAGAATAGTCCTCCAAAGGGGGCATGACAGTTCTCCCTTTTGTGGGAGAAGGAAAGGAAAGGTTCCTCTTGTGCAAGCACCGAGTCATTACTGACCCCTAGAGGGACGCTGTTTTTCCTCGGCATTTTCCTGGCAGACTGTATAGTGGGGTGGTTTGCCATTGCCTTCCCCAGTCCTAACTACCTTTCCCCCAGCAAGCTGGGTACTCATTTTACCGACCCCAGGAGGATGGAGGGCTGAGTCGACCTGAGCCAGCTACCTGAAAACCAGCTTCCGCTGGGATCGAACTCAGGTCGTGGGGAGAGTTTCAGTTGCATTACTGCCACCTACCACTCGGCGCCGCAGACCCGGGTGCTGCATACATTCCTCCACACCCAGAGCTTGACTGTGGTGACACAGAATATGGTGACCTACTGGTTTACCTCAGAGGATCATCTTCTCGTTTCATCCCGATCTCCTATTTGCATTGAGAGCCCATTTTGTGCCCATGCTGGGGATGGAAGCAGGGGCAAAAGAACATTACTCACCCAGCTGCAGTGGTGACAGGCAGATGCCTTATGTAGCACAAGCTGGATTCTCTGCTCTGCTCCCAGCCAACCAGAAAGCAGCTGGGAGGGATGGACAGAGTTTTGACAGTAGTTGACCTCTGGTCTGTCCATGAAGGATATAGGGTTGAGCCCTCCAAGCACCCAGATGTTGTGTTTCCAGCTGATCAGAAAAGGTGAATCATAGAGAACAAAGGTCTATTTAGCCCAGCATAATGTATCCCACAGTGTCTAACCACGTGCCTATGGGAAGCCCACAAGCAGGACATGAGTGCAATAGCACCCTATTGCTGGTCTCCCCCAGTGACTGGTATTCAGAGGCATGGCGCCTCTGAACGTGGAGATAGTACATAACCATTATGACTAGTAGCCATCTATATTCTCCATGCATTTGTCTAAACCCCTTTCAAAACCATCTAAGTTGGTGGCCACCACCACATACTGTGGTAGTAAATTCCATAATTGAATGACGTGCAATCATTCTAACATTTACGTAGACTAAGACGGCGAAAATAAGGGGAATGCAAATAGTGTAGACTATTAAAAAACAAAACAAAACACGCGTTCGCAAATAGGCGCCGCCATTTGCATTCCTTATTTTGGCATGTCTTAGTCTACGTAAACATTTACGTAGACTAAGACGGCGAAAATAAGGGGAACGCAAATAGCGTAGACGCTACGCTATTTGCGTTCCCCTTATTTTCACCGTCTTAGTCTACGTAAATGTTTACGTAGACTAAGACATGCCAAAATAAGGAACGCAAATGGCGGATCCCATAGGCGCTGCCATTTGCGTACGCGCGTTTTTTTTTTTAATCAGCCGTGATAGGCTACATAAACATTTACGTAGCCTATCACGGCTGACTGCAGGGACGCAAACGGCGGCGGTTACGGCCCCCGCCGTTTGCGTTCCTGCTAGCCAGTGGCCGGATGTCCAGCTGCTGGTGGAGCCAGCCAGTGGCTCCGCAGAATCCCTGCAGAGCGGAGCCAGCCGGCCAGGATTCCGGGGTGGAGGAATGGAGCGCCTCCCCCACCGGCCAGGATTCTGAGGGAAGGAACAGAACTCCTCCCCCCCAGCATCAGCATAATCCGCGGAAAGGTAAGTGCCTTTCATACATCCCTACGTAGGGATGGCAGAGAATTCTGCCACGGATCTCAGTGATGCCAAATGCCAGTGCATTCGGACCCCCGAAATCTATGGCGGAACGGCCTGCCCCCCCCCCCCCCGCGGATTCCCCCTGGGATGAGACTTACCTGGGGCGGATCTTCCGGGTGGCGGCTGCAGCGGCTGGTCTTCTGACCAGCTGCTGCTGCTGCCATTTGCAGACTTGTGGTTTTGGTTTTTTTTTCAAGACGTGATAGGCTACATAAAGATTTACGTAGCCTATCATGGCTGGGTAAAAAAACAAACAAACCGCATATGCAAATGGCGGTGGCTACAGCTGCTGCCATTTGCGTTCCTTATTTTTGGTGTCTTAGTCTACGTAAATATTTACGTAGGCTAAAACGGTGAATCAAAAAGGGAAACAAATAGTGCCAGCTACGCTATTTGCGTCCCCCTTTATTTTCGCCATCATAGTCTACGTAAATATTTACGTAGACTAAGGCGGCCAAAAATAAGGAACGCAAATGGCAGCGGCCATAGCCACCACCATTTGCATACGTGGTTTTTAATTTTTTTTTTATCCAGAGCCCTCTGTGGCCGGAAATCCGGCTGTGGACAGCTCTGGCCTGGGCCTGGCCAGCTGCTCAGCGGAGCTGCCGCCGAGCATAGCCGGCCATCGAGGATTCCGCGGGGAGGAACGGAGCGCTTCGCCCCCCATCGAGGATTCTGGGGGGAGGGATGGAATGCCTCCCCCCACCATAAACTTAATCCGCGGAAAGGTAAGTACATTTCGTACGTCCCTAGCAAGTGCCTGACTGGGTCTGGGAGTCTGGTGGACTCCCTTGTGACCAGCCCCGCAGGCCCCGCTCACCTTTACACCTCTAATTGTCCCCTTTAAGCCTCTAACATTGCAGAGATGGCCCTGTACAGCTGCCATTGTGCACAACATTAAATATATGAAAATTACGGGGCCCCCATCTTGTGTAAAACTGGCGGCTTGCAGCGTGGAGTGGGTGGCTATAGGGTTCTCCTGGAAGTCTCACCGAGCCCTCTAGGGCTTGTACCACCCAGTGAGTGGGGGTGGGTGGCAGCGGCAACTCGGCGAGCACCTATGCTCAGCGTGTGCAGGTGGATCCATCCATCCCTAAGCAGAGCTCACTGACAAGAGCCCCCTGGAGTTGCTCATCTTCCTTGCCATTGCAACCTGCTTGTTCACCATCCTCTCGCTCTGGCCCAGATGAGAAAAAGGATGAGGAGCAATAGCAGCTGGTGACAATGGTGGTAAGAACGTAGGCTCACTGAGTGAGGGGACCCACTAAGGGTGTCTTGCCCAAAGGCATTCAAAACCCTGGAGCTGGCACTGTGATCTGTGATCTCCAACATGCAAAACATGCACTTTGCCACTGAGCTGCAGCCCTTCCACATCTGCTATTACCCCCTGGGGGAAACACACAGTAGAGATATGTCTGCCTTTGTGCAGGGTGGGAAACAATTTAAATCAGGGAAATAATATGGGGGGAAAGGGTGTATGCTCCGTCCCCCAGCTCCTTGCCCCAATATTATTGTGATGGGGACTAGCAGCATTTACCTTAAAAATGAAACAAAACACAGGAGATCCAATCACAGATCTCCTGAAGTCACATGCAGTCTGTCCTAAATGCAGGTGTTCTGATTGTGTGGAGTACCTATGCACATTCACCAACTCAGCATAGGTGTCCCTTTGCAGATGTCCATGCTGAAGGTGTGGACCTTGAGGGGGGTATTGCTGGAGGTGCTTTTACTGTCAGGGGTAGGGCCAATAGCATAGCCTCACTTCCTGTTATTTTCATGTGGGGCCTACATATGTATAATGTGTGAATGAGTCCCCTATGGACATTGTATCTCTGGGTATGGTGTTCCCGTGATAGTGACAACTTGAAAAAAGTGTAACCTCCCAATTTTTATTACTAGAAACTGGGGTGGCTATGGATATACTGCCCATGTGGAGGCACCCTTTTATACAGGCAGCTTTGCATTTCAACATGGTGGCTCAAGGTTTTTGATTCCTATCCTTCCCATGCATTCTGCCAGGGAGGAAGAGGTTCCTAAGGATTCAGATCAAGCAATGAGCACACACTGGGAAGTTCTTCTTTTACCTTGGTTTATTCAGAGAAATGACACACAACATAAGACGAAAGAAAATGGACACACAAACTCACATCCCTTCTGTTGCTGAGGAACCCCTGAATCAGCATGGGTGTAGCTCCTAAGCCAGCATGCTGTGGCACAATCCCAGACCAACGAGAGGTTCATGGTGGAGGGAGTCATTTGGGTTTATATTCCTTCTACCATCAACTGCAATATGAATTGCCTATTCATCACACAGGAGTGTTGGCCTCGCTGGTAACACACACTTGATACTGAGTAGCTCATTTCTAGTCCAGTTTTCTGTTCACACAGTGGCCAACCAGCTTTTGACCAGGAACCCACAAGGAGGACATGAGTGCAACAGCACTAGGGATGTCGCGAGTGCAGTTCGGGGTTCGGGAATTCGTCAAGCAACCCCCACCCTCGACCCCTGAACTGCGCCTGCTGAGACGCTGTCCTTGTTCGCCCCCCGCTCATGCCTGCTCACGCTCCCCAGTACTCACTGGGAACCTGTTCGGTGAGCGCCGCCATTTTCACACCTTTGGAAGTTAATAAAATGTGCATGTTCAAATATGCGCATTTTGGAGCTGGGAAAGCTAAATATTTGCAATATTAAAGGTATAATCCCTCTAATATTGTGCTTATTTAGCTTTCCCAGCTCCAAAATGTGCATATTTGAATATGCACATTTTTTTAACTTCCTGTTTTACGCAGAAATCAGAGGTGTGAAAATGGCGGTGCTCACCGAACGGGTTTGTGGTGAGCACTGGGGAATTCACTGAACTCGTGGGTGGATCAAGCACAGTTCAGGGCGATGCAAGCAGGGGCGCTGCTTCAGCGAGTGCCTGGAGAACCCGAACTAGGGTGAGTTCTTACATCCCTAAACAGCACCCTCCCACCCATGTTCCCCAGCAACTGGTGTACATAGGCTCATTGCCTCTGGTACTACTATAGCATATAGCCATCAAGACTAATAGCCATTGATAACCTTTTCCTCCAGGAATTTGTCCAACCCGCTTTTATACAAGGGCATTTTCTAGTTTGGCGGTATATAAAGAAATAAATTAAATAAGTAAGCATGCATTTTGGCCTGCAAAGTGCTTGACAATTGTCTTTCAGAGGAGGCTGGTGGCTCCAATTTCAGTGAGGTGGTGATTCTCTTCTGAGTTTTAGCTAGAACCAGCCAGAAGGCTAAAGGAACTATCCAAGTTGCTGATCCCTATCCCCCAAATGGGTCCAGCACCCTGGAGTGCTCCTTTAGCCCCCTGGATGATTCTAACTAAAACCCAGAATGGAGTCACCACTAGGGATGGACGAAAGTCCCTTACCTGATCCCACAGCTTGCTTCGCAGTGGGGAGGAGGCGCTCCGTCCCTCCCCCTGAAATTCTGGGTGGGGGGGAGGTGCCCCATCCCTCCCCGCTGAAATTCTGGCCAGGGGGGAGGCGCCCCGTCCCTCCGGCCGTGAAACCTCTTCTCCTGCCGGGACACAAATGGCGGCAGCGGCCGCCGCCGTTTGCATCCCTGCAGTCAGCCATAATAGGCTATGTAAATGTTTACGTAGCCTATCACGGCTGACTTTGGAAAAAAAAAAGAGGGTATGCAAATGGCGGCACCCATGGGCGCCGCCATTTGCGTTCCTTATTTGGGCACGTGTAGTCTATGTAAACATTTACGTAGACTACGGCGAAAATAAGGACAACACAAATAGCGTAAATGTTTACGTAGACTACACGTGCCCAAATAAGGAACGCAAATGGCGGCGCCCATGGGCGCCGCCATTTGCGTACGCGCTTTCCCCCCCCGCCCAAAGTTAGCCGTGATAGTCTACATAAACTTTTACGTAGCCTGTCACGGTGTTTTTTGAAAATCTAGCCGTGATAGGCTACGTAAATCTTTATGTAGCCTATCACGTTTGTTGTTGTTGTTGTTTTTAAACTTGGAAATGGTGGCAGCGGCAGCCAGTCGGAAGATTGGCCGCCGCCACTGCTGCCGCCGAACCGCCGCCAAACCACCGCCGGGAGCTGCTGCCACCAGGGACATTCGCACAAGGTAAGTCCCATCCTGGGGGGGTGGCGGGGGGGTGGCGGACTTTTTCTCCACCAATTTTGGGGGGCCACATGCATTGGCATTTGGCCTCCCAGAGATTAATAGAGAAATTCTCTGACATCCCTACACCACCCCCTGAAATTGGAGCCACTAGCCTCCCCTGTCATTGTCTCTCCCAGAGCCGGCCTGACCATAAGGCACACTGAGGTACCTGCCTCAGGCCTCAGATTTGGGTAGGGATGGCGGAGAATTTCTCCACGAATCTCAGGGAGGCCGAATGCCAACGCATTCGGCCCCCCGAAATTGGTGGTGAAATTCTCCGCCCCCCCGTCCCCCCTGGGATGGGACTTACCTCCCTCGAATGTCCCTCTCGGCGGCGGGTCCCGGCGGGAGTTCGTCGGTGGTTCATCAGGGGCGGCGGCTGGTCTTCTGACCGGCTGCCGCCGCCGCCTTTACAAAATAAAGTAAAAACAAAACAAAACACCAGTGATAGGCTACGTAACGATTTACATAGCCTATCACGGCTGACTTTGGAAATCTAGCCGTGATAGGCTACGTAAATCGTTACGTAGCCTATCACGGGTGGTTTTTTTTTCTTTTCACTTTTTTATTTTGCAGCCGGGGAGACGGGGTGCTTCTCCCTGGCCTGAATTTCGGCCGGGCGAGGCGGGACGCCTCCCCCACGACCTGAATTTCGGCCAGGCGAGGCGGGGTGCCTCACCCCCCAGCCTGAACTTCGGGGGGAGAACCGAAGCACCTCCCCCTCACCGTGAAGCAAGCTGCGGGACCAGGTAAGTGCCTTTCGTACATCCCTAGATTTGGGCTCACTTTAAAAAGCAGCAGATTGGTTGACAGTGGCATCTGGTGACTCTGAGTTTGGTGGGGCTGTGGATCCATTCTGAGTTTCAGTCAGAAGCTGCCAGAACTCTAAAGGACCAAATAGGTTCAGCAGCTTGGACAGCTCCTTTAGAGTTCTGACTGGTTCTGGCTCAAACCCAAAATGGATTCATAGCCCCACCGAAATCAGAGTCAATAGCCTCCCCTGGTGGTTGGGGTCCTCTTTGCCCTCCAAACTCTAGCTTCAGTTCAGTGGGCTACAAATTTTATATGGTTGCTCTGAATGTTTGTGAGCAGAACCCAAGGCTGGATTTGGAAAGTAACCAGGTGCGGGCTTTCTTCAAATATTCTTCCCCTTTCGTCTTAAGTCCTTGCATTTCCCTGATGTGCCTTGAACTTTAAAGACTTCTGCTTTAAACATTACTTCTCAGTCTAATTGAAGTCACTAAACATCTGTTGCAAGAAACGTCCTCCGGTTACCACTATTGCTTAGTCTACCACTGTTCCCCACAGAGGAATTCAGTTATTCTCTTGTACCTCTTTGATGCTCAAAGCCCAGGAAAAAAATGTAGCCATCTGTTAATAATATTGGGTCAAACGGTTGTGTAGTAACAAAGATTTTATAATTAAATATATCACATAGCCATTTGTGGGTACACATGGGAGAAACCTATCCTCCCTTTGTGCAGATTGCTGCAGCTAGTTAGCATTAACGTCATTCAGAGAAATCTGTCTGGGGTGTTGTTCTAGTTGTTGTTTCATGAAAGGTAGCCATCCTTGCTCCTTGAAAGTCCCAATTTTCCTTTGAATTGACTTCTTCCCCACAGTTCTACATTAGTCCCTGATAATTGTTCGCTTGGCTTGTGGAACTGGGAAACCTGATATCGAATACAATCCCGTGTCCTAATAGGTTTGTTTTTCCAGTCTCCTCTTCAGCTGTGATTTTCACTGTGAATTTGGGGATTTTCATTATGGCTGCCATTGATTGCACAGCCTTATTCAAATGGTGAAAGAAACATCAACTGGGAGGGAATAAGAATAAAGAGAGAAGGTGTTCTTTTGTTTTTGTTTATCAGCGGGCCCTGAATAATGCATGTGATGGTATAGCTTGGTCTGCACAGACAATGACTGAGGTGGTAAAATTGTTCTTGGATTGTACACCTTCAAATTGTAGGTGGTAGTGGTAGGGGGGTTCCATATCTGAACACTCCTAAATGCACATACATGCACACATGCAGACGTATCTAAGTGAAAAGTCTTGTCTAGAACCTTTCTCCCTAATATCTAGTTTTCTGTGAGCCCAGAGTTCTTTTCAAAATTTGAGGGAACATTCAGTTATGTAATGTCCTACCCACAGTTTGAAGTGGTACAGTCTGGGAAGAGTTTTGCCTCTTCATTTCCTGTTTATGTAGACCAAGGTGGGTAACCTAGGGCCCTCAAGATGTTTTGGCCTACAACTCCCAGCATCCCTCACCATTGGCTGTGCTGGCTAGAGCTGATGGGATTTGTAGGCCAAAACATCTTGAGGGACATAAGCTGCCCACCCTTAGTGTAGACCAGGGCTATATAATTTTACCTTAAGGTGCAGAGTTGTGATACTACACTGTCCAAAAAAACCCCTGCCGAAGACATAACAAGTTTCCTTTAAAAACCTTCAGAGAAGGAAAATCTACAAGATTCCTGAGCAGCTTGCTCAGTGGTCAAGCCACTTTCCTAGCATCCATTCTTTTGCTTGTATGTAAAATGGGAATGAGGTGCTGTAGCCACCATATATTTGTATTTATTTATTTTTCACATTTATATCCCACCAATTTCCCACAGGAGACCAAGGCATGACCTCCCCTACTTTGTCCTCATCAGCAGGCTGTGAGGGAGGTGTTAGCAGAAGTGACTGAATCAAGCAGGCTGAATCCAGAAAGCAAATGGCTTAGCAAACTTTACTGCAATGCAACATAAACAGTCCTTTTGCTAAGCATCCAGAAGTATAAAACAGCACAGCAAATCAAAGCAGGCTTAACAGAATTGGGGATGGCATGGGTGTCCAGCTGGTGTTCGAACCTCAGCGATTTCTCACCAGCTCAGCCCCCCAGATGCCAGACTACAGATCCCCTGTGCTTGCCTGATTTGGTGCGCACTGAACTGGGCAAGCGTGTGGCTGCCACTCCCTCACCAAGCCACCATTTTGCGAAAAAATGGTGGCTCGGCCTTTTTCATAATGGGCCATTTATACAAATGGCAACCATAAAGGCCCACAGTGAGCAGGGTTGGGTGGCTGGCAGGGGTCTGGCAAGCCACATGTGGGGCGAGCTAGGTTGAGTTCGCCCATCCCTAAGAATGAAACCACTCTTCTACAGAACATAAAAAACATGCTAACCTTTTTAAACACACACACACAGCCTAAAAAGGACACATCTTTGGCTCCTCCTGGCTGCTAGGCAACATTCTCCCCACCTCTTGTGACCCCTATTTGCACTCCACATGCTCTGATGTATCCAGAGCTCTTAATGAGTTCTGTGCCCTGAGTGACCCTTGCTGTTGCACCTACTAACTGCTTTAAAAGCTCCAAGAACAAATTAACCCTTAGCTTGCACATTTATTTGGTGTGATCCCCTGCCTTTGCTATTCAAACTGTAAGTTACCTGAAAGATAGTGACTTACCAAAAGCTGTGCTGGAAGCTTCTTGGCTGGGCAGTGATTTTTGAGTAGGGATGTGAGCAAGTTGTTTGATGATTTTGATTTCAATGTGAGATTATTCAATTTGCACCTCCTGCAACCAAATGCGGACATTACTGAGATTGTGATGCTGTCCACAAAACAAAACAAAAATGTTTTCAACAACATTTGGAAAACATGCAAAAAAAAAATGGATACATTTCTAAAATATGCAAAGAAAATGTATGAAGAAAATGTGCAAAGAACAATGCCTGCATTTCTAAAATGTGCACAAAAGGCCCATGAGTGGCTTTCCAGATGCTGTTGGACTGCAGCTCCCATCAGCCCTAGCCAGCATAGCCAGTGATGAGAGGTAGTGGGAGCGGCAGTCCCACAACAAGTTACCCTCCCCCATACTTTAATCGATGGGTGCACATGTACAAAAATATGTAAATTTTAAAAATGCACGCAAATATACGCATGAATTTCTGTGCAGGGGGGAAAAAAGCTCCTAACTCTTGTTCTAAGTGCTTTATAGCATTCTGCAGTTTAGGACCTACTTCCTTTGTAGCAACAACCATCCTTAATGTTGTTTTGCCCTCAAGGACCCTCCTGCATGTAATGGAGTCAAATTCGGGTGCATATTCCATTTACCCACATAAAGAAGGCCTCTTCAGGTGTTCTTCATCCTGTGTTGAATGAACACATGGGGAAAGGAGCGCTCCAGCCTAGGGGTGTCGGAGATATCCACAATGGAACCAAATGAGTTCAGATTTTTTAAAATCTCACCAGCGGATTCCTCAGCGGACCGGCTTTTCCCATCAGGTGGATTCCATGGACTTGTGGATTGCTTTTCTAAGTTTCTGGAATTTTGTGCAAATTTTATCATAGAAAAATATGCACAAATTAAAAAAAAAACCAGGTGAAAATGCACATTTCCCCCACAGGCTGAAGCATGAAAATGCACATTTGGGGGGATTTGCACATTTTGTAGGAATTTGTGCAGTTTTGCACATGTGAATTTGCACAAATTCAGAAACTAAAAAAAAAAAAAAATCCAATTCCATCAATGGGCAGATGATGGAATGAAAGGTGCCTGACAAGACAACCTGTAAAACACACAGAATGGATTTTGCAAGATCTGTACATCCCTGCTCCAGCCGCACCGTGTCCGTTGTTGCATCTGTCATGGAGGGTGACTGTCTGAAGAGAAGATTCTCCTGCATCTGTGAAGGCTCTCCTTGAAATTGATCAGTGGAGTGCATCCACTGATAAGTGGAAAATCAGCGGAGTGCAACCTAAGATACCAGTGTGGTGATATCCCTGTAAAGGAAAGCCATTTTGTAGCCATTATATTAAAGGGTGCATTCACATTTACCATTAAAACAGCAGTAGTCTACTCCAGTGAAGACCTGCACTTCTGTGCTGTTTACACTGCTGCTTACATAGGGAGTATATGCTGCACTTCATATCTGGTTTGCCCCAAGGCTGGAGCACCCCCCGCCCTCCAGGGTGTGATTGCATAGTCCACTGTAATAAATGAGGACAGAGGACTGTGCCTGTCAAAAGAGCATTCTTCTGTTCACTTATTGCTACCCAGCAGGACAGAATTAGTTAGACTACACTCTTGAAGTGCTTGTGCTGTCTGTTTCCAGCATCCCAGGGGAAAGAGCTGAAAACAACAACTGGGTTTTCCAGCAGTAATTCAACAATGTACTACTGGCCAAGTGCAGTTTCGGCTCATTCAGCAGTAGGCCCAGCTGGTAAATTGCCCATGCCTGAAGAACTACTCTGGAACTACTGACGTGCCACTGACTATTTTGCAGCTGTTGTTTTAAGGAAAGCACCACCTCTCTGAAAGAATCCAAGATGCACACCCTGCGCCAGCCTGGACAATATGGGTGTGCAGAAAATACAGAAATAGGCTTTCATGCGCACACTTCTTTCTAGCCGCATTAGGAATCTTGAAGAAAATGAGTCCCGTGTGGGAGTGCTTGGATACTAAAAAGCCCCACCCAGCAACCAGAATCAGATGATTAGAGAGATGGGATGGGAGAACCAGCAGTTTTAAACCTAGCTAAATTCTCCCAAAATCACTTCGAAGCTTGTTTCAGCTAGGGATGTCGAGAACACCTGACTTAGTCCGGGAGGCAGGCAAAATCTCTTCTTCCCGGCCCCCTGGCCGCCGCTCGCTGAACTCCCAGGCGCTGACCCGCCTAGCCAACAAGTGTCCTGGAGCCTGGCAACAGCTTGGACTTGGCTGTCTGGTTGGCTGTCCTTGACAGCTGACCAGGCAGGAGGAGGAGGAGGAGGTGGCGCCCATCAAACACGATAAAAAATTTGGGAATTTGCAAACATCCTGCTCACATTCATGTTCAGGATAATGAATGGGATGTGTTCACATGATTTGTGAACAGAAACGCATTGTTGGCACATCCCTATTAGAGACCACCAACCATCTGCTTGAGAGAAGGTGTCTCCATGTCTCTACTCTGAATGAATGATCAGCAGTAGCAGAACTGGTATTTTGACAGAGGCCACCCAGGCACACAGCTCTGGCTGCTAGATGGGGTTCTTTAGTGTTGGACCCTGTACTGCACATACAAGGGGAGGGACCACAGCTTAGTGGCAGAGAACAAGCTTTGTTCACAGAAGGTTTCATGTTCAATCCAGTTAAAAGGATCAGGCAGTAAGTGATGGAAAAGACTTCGGCCCAAGATTACTGAGAGCTACTGCCAATCAGAGTTGACAGTGCTAGGCTAGATTGGCAAAGCTAGTCAAAGGCTTTTCATAAAAGCCTTTTAAATCCTAATTTTAAGGCACACAGAAAGTCATGTACAAACCTTATGGCTGCCCTGTTATGTGTCTATACTCTTGAAATGGGGCCATAAGGTAAAAGGTGAATTGAACTGTGTCATTTCCAAGGTTACGTTGTGGGGGTAGGCAACATGGCACCCCTGGGCACCAGTGCACCCCTGAACATTTTTTGGTGCCTGCCAAAGTGTCCTACTGCTCCCACTTTCTCTTAGAAATGCACACACACACACACACACACACACACGCTTCACTATGTTTTTTGTTTTAGTTTTTTTACCAGCAGCTGGGATTGCTTCAAAGCAAAGTGAGGGCCTCTCTAGCTCAGACTTCATTTCCCATGAATTCTGCTGAGCCATTTTGAGGGGTCAGAGACGTTCTTTGGAAATGAAGGTGTTGGATGGCTGCAGCGCAATGCTTTCCTCCCAACCTCCATGAAAAAGAAGGGGGAAAAGAGAAAGGGACTCTTGTCATCTCTGCCTAGTGTCAGGGTTGGATCTGAGCCCACAGAGTCCCAAAGTAGCTCTGATTCTGAGGAGGAGATGCAGTCTGTGGGAGAGGAACCCTCTCAGGTTTCAGAGGCGCAGCTGGAGGGGGAGCCCTCCCCTGCTCACATTCCTGGGAGTAGGGATGTATGAAAGTCACTTACCTGGACTTGCAGCTTGCTTCGCGGTGGCGGGGAGGCGCTTCGCTTCTCCCCCTGAAGTTCAGGCGAGGGGGGGGAGCCGTCCCGCCTCGCCCGGCCGAAATTCAGGCCGGGGGGGGAGGCTTCCTGCCTCGCCCGGCCGAAATTCAGGCCGGGGAGAAGCGCCCCGTCTCCCTGGCCATGAACTAGGAAAGTAAAAAAAAAAAAGACCCCGTGATAGGCTACGTAACGATTAACGTAGCCTATCACAGCTGACTTTGGAAATCTAGCCATGATAGGCTACATTAATCGTTACGTAGCCTATCATGGGGTTGTTCTTGTTTTTTACTCCAGCTGTAATGGCGGCGGTGGCAGCCGGTCGAAAGGCCGGCTGCCGCCCCCGCCCCCGCTGAAAGCCCACCGAACTGCCGCCGGGACCCGCCGCCAGGAGGGACATTCGGCTACGGTAAGTCCCATCCCGGGGGGGGGGGCGGGGGGGTGGCAGAGGGTGGCGGAGAATTTCACCGCCGATTTCAGGGGGCCGAATGCGTTGGCGCTCGGCCCCCCGAAGATTCGGGGAGAAATTCTCCGCCATCCCTACCTGGGAGCGATACTGACCCTGGCATGGAAAGGGAGGGGCAACTTGAGCTTTTAGATGTGAGGCTCAGGTGCAGGCGCAAGCAAGAGGTTGCGGGAGCCGAGCTGAGGCGCTCAGCTGGTTTGGCTCGACGTCAGCAGCTGTGCCCCGAGGCCCCACGGGAAAGGGGGAGAATTTCCCCTCCTACTCCTTTAGTTCAGAGAGTTGCTGCGCTTTTCTCCAAACAGAGGCCAACTGACGTCCTAACCCTTAGAAACCCCTGGTAGGCTGTTCCTTTCCTTTGTATTTCCTGAGTCTCAGGCAATTAGCATCTGTAAGCCTCATTAGGTTGAATGGAAATAAAGCTTTGGAAAGCAGCCCTTTTGTCTGACTGCTGATTCTGGCTATAGGAGGGCTCAGAAGACTACAGGGGCATTCCTGACACCTAGTTGGGGGTGGGGTTGGGGGTAGGGAAAGCAATAGGGAGCTAGGAAGGGCAACAGTAAACCAGCTGGAGGATCAGGAAAATCACCAGGAAGCCATTGGAGTGGGGAAGGAGAGCAGCAGGAAGCCAGAGGGAGCTGGGGGAACCAGCTGGAAGCAACCTAGGGAAGTCTGAATCAGCAAAACTCGAGCTCAGCAAAATTCTCCAAATTCCATCTCAAAGCATGTTCCAACTCGAGTCTGTATCAGATTACGAGCTTTGTTTTTTCCTTTTCACTTGACAACCTGTGAACATTTTGGTGCCCATTCTTCCACATGTATGCATCACTTGTTGCGTGCATCTTTGAAATGTATGCATTCTTCTCCCATTGATTAAGCATATTTGTGTGCATTTTTCAAAAGTACAGATTTTTTTCACGTATGTATTTCAAATGTACGCATGCTGTTGGATGCAGGCTTTTTGGTATGCAAATCATATTGCAAACTCGGAAACGTATGGACTTCAACAGCACATTATGTCTGAGACCATCTTTGGTCCAGAAGGTGCAAACTGGGTAACTCCCGATGAAAAACAAACTGAAACAAATACAGCCTGGGCGGCGGGGGAAGGACCATGAGCTTTTCTGTCTGAATGGATGAGGGCTGTATAAGTGTGAGAAAGAAAGGGGCTTAGGGGGGATTTTGGAGGGATCCTGGTAAAAGAGCATGTTTAATGGGTTTTGTGTGTGCTTGCAGTGAGAAGGGGAAGGGAGGGAAATGTGTGCATGTGTATGTGTGTATGTGCCAATACATACAGGGATGCTGGATACATAGGCTGCTTGTGTGTGTGATGAGAGAGAGAGAGAGAGAGAGAGAGAGAGAGAGAGAGCGCATTTCTGTTAGGGACGAAGAGACTCACCTATGCCCAGCTTTGTGAGGTGCTTGCCGAGCCACTGCGACCGCCAGCCCCCGCTCGCAGTGCTACACAAGCTTCGTCACAGCCCAGCAAGCACCCGATGAAGCTGCAGGGCCACCTGTCCTCCTTAGCAAGCTGCCTTGTGCAAAACAGTGGCAGCTTGGGAGCTTCTGGGTAGGTAATGTTGCATACTTGGCAGTCGTAAAGGCCCCTTTCACACAACAGTACAAGGGTGAAATATGACGCGCGCCCCACGATTCAGCGAGCGGGGTCCATGAGGGTGGGCGAGGGGGAGCCCATTGGACTCCACATCTCCCCCCTCCAACTCTTGTGACATCCCTAATGTCTATGGGAAGTGATCCAGCATAAAAAAGATGAAAATGATCAGGAGAATGAATTGGCTGGCAAAATGGGTGCAGAGAAAAAGAGCTTGCCTTCTGTGAAATAGGATTCTGTTGGAGCTGAAAACTGTGGGTTCAAAGGAGTGGTTTAGTGTGGTGTGGTTCAGATCGCACCTTGGCTTTGTACTCAGTCTTCGGGGCAAGTTACTTGTCCTTTGTGACTAGTCACACCTCCCTTGGTAGCCATTTTGTGGTGGTGCCCAGGACAGTGTCTCAAATTGCAAAATATTCCCATGGGTTAAAAAAAGTGCCTACCCTGGGCTGAAAGGAGCCATGTCTTGCACTGCTTATGATCCTGCAATAAAGCAAAAGTATGCAAACCCTTTATTTCCCTGTGACATTTGTTGATTCCCCCTCCCCCACTTCCAAATAGGATTGCAACAGACCTTTTTTTTTTCTGCAGACACACAGCAAAAACCATGCATTCTATTTTTTTTTTTTTGTGAACTGGTCCGTGCTGAATGCTCTTGTTTTGCTCTGTTTAGCTTGTCATTAAAGGTCATTGATCGCTCAGTGCTCCCATTAAATCATGGACAGCATTGCTAATTATCAGGATTAATAATACTAGCTTTTCAACAACAACCTTAAGGCATCTGAAAAGCACATGCATAAACCCAAAGGCAAAAAACTAAAGCATTTAACAGGCATGGCTCTTTTATCAATTTGGTGATATCATTAAGTAGGGTTTGGGCATGAAATCTTCTACAGCTTCAAATTAGTATTGATAGTTTTGAACTTTCTACAATTCCTTTCTTGAGAACTTAATTTCAGAATAGATATTGGCTGGGTTCACAAACATGACAACCCACACTCCAGGCTAAGTATGGGTTGAGTGTGGGTTGTCACTGAACGATGGGTTGTTGCATTGCGTGAACCCAACCGTGCAAACAAACCATGGTTTGTTAACCACAAACAACCCACAGTGCACAACCCAACAACAAACCATGAGTCCTCTTCATGAGTTATTCATGGTTATCAACCCATGAGTTGTTAGTATGGCTGGTTTCACACAACACAACCCACAGTTCAAAAACAAGTCATACTCAACCCATAGTCAACTTGGGTTGTGTGAACTCAGCCACTGTTTCTTCTTTCTGCAATCAACAGCAGGAGAGGGTTATCGCTTGTGGGCTTTCCAGATTCATCTACTTCAGAAACTGGATGCTGGATTAGATAGGCATTTGGTTGGATAAATCAAGGCTTTTCTTACATCTTATTGCTCCTACTAGGGACTGGTGAGAATTTTTTTTCAGTTTGGTTTTGTTAAGAATTTATCAAACTTTGCAAATCTCCCCACATTAAAAATAGAAAGAACTTGAGTTTGAATGTGGGATACAGATTTGCCCACCCAGAGTGCTTTCTTCTTAAAGGTGTGGGGTTTGAGTCCCTGTATATTCAACCATGTTATTGCAAAATTAGGGTTGCCACCTCTTTATTCTGACAGGCTCCTCTTCTTTAACAGCTATACAGAGGCAAGTACAACACAACATGCTGGGTCACCAGTAGGGAAAAGAGAGACTTGCACACAATGACCAGCAGCGGGCAATTCCAGTGCCGGTAATTGTGCATAAAAGTCTCCTTTCTCTCTGCTGGGGCCCCATCAGGGAGACTTTTGACTGGCACTGGGATTGCCCACTGCTGGTCATTGTGCACAACAAGTCTTCCTTCTCCCTGCTGGGGTCCTGGCAGTGTGAAGGGAGACTTGCAGAGTCTGCGACTTGCACCAGGGAGCCTGTGGCTGGGCTCAAAAATGCAAGCCAAGCCAGGAGCTCCAGGGAAATCCATCAAGCCCCACTAAGGCTGGATTCCCCCATGCAGACATTCCTACCCCAAGATCCAGCCCAACTGCACATATGGATATTAAATTCCATACTGGCTAGGGATGTGTGAATCAGCAAAATGTGAGCTTATCGAAGTTCTCCCAATTCCATCTTGAAGCTCGTTCTGACTCAAGTCTATATCAGATGGAGAGCTTTGTTTTTTTTCTTTAATCATGAAAATCTGTCTGTATTGTCATGCATATTGTTCCAAATGCACACATCTTCGGAAGGTATGTATTCTTCTCTCACTGATTGAAGTGTATTTGTGTGCATTTTCCAAAAGTACACGTTTCTTTCATGAGCAGTTTTCAAATGTATGTATGCTGTTGAACACATTTGGGTCAGGGACGGGGTGTGTGTGTGTGTGTGTGTGTGTTCCACGAATCATTGCAAGCTCAGAAATGTGCTGACTTGGACCACAGATTGCATCTGAGTCTGTGTTCGGTCTGGAGGGTGTGAACCGGATAAATCCTGATCAAAAACTAACTGAAACAAATTTATCATACATCCCTAGTACTGTTGCAGCAATGCTGTGGAAATGCAGGATAGTATCCACCAGTGGAGGCTGGTGGCTCCGATGTCAGTGGGGCAGTGAATCGTCTCCAGGTTTCAGTCAGAACCAGTCAGAACTCTAAAGGAGCCATCCAAGGTACAAAGCACCTAGGATAACTCCTTTAGACTTCTCACTGGTTCTGACTGAAACCCGGAGCAGATTCACTGCCCCGCTGACATCGGAGCCACCAGCCTCCACTGGTATCCACTGCTTTGCCTTTGCTTGTATGGACAAACTGATTCTGTTTCTTTTACATCAGACTGATGTAAATCTGGAAAATGCTCAGGGGTGTTCCTCAGCATTTCACAACTGATAAGAACATGGTTCAGTCCTTCAAACTGAATATATATATTTTCCCGCTGTGAACAATTTGCCCGCTGTGAACAACAGCCCACTGTGAACAAGTTGCTCAGCACTTTGCAGACAAAATCGCTCAGATCTGCTCTGACTTGGATGCTATAGTTGATACAGACCCAGTGGATGTAACTGTGGCCTCTGCTTGTCCAGTGTTGTTGGATACTTTTCAATTTGTACAGCCTGAGGATGTGGACAGGATCCTGGGAGAGGTGAGAGCCGCCACGTGTGTTCGAGATCTTTGCCCTTCCTGGCTCATAAAAGCAGCCAGAGGTGGACTGGCCAAGTGGGTAAGGGGAGTGGGTAATGCCTCCCTTAGGCAAGACAGAGTTCCAGCCTGCTTGAAGGAGGCGGTGGTGAGACCTTTGTTAAAAAAGCCTTCCCTAAACCCCACCATGTTGGATAATTATCGGCCAATCTCCAGTATTCCATTTCTGGACAAGATATTGGAGTGCATGGTGGCTAGGGATGGGCGGATTCTCTACATGCTCCTCTGGGAGGGAATCCGCCCGCAGTGGGAGGTGATCCATCCTGCCCTCCGGAATCCTCCAGAACTGGATCCTCCCCGCAGCAATTCTGTGGAGCCAGCCACCAGCTCTGTATAGCCAGCGATACATCCGGCCGCCATTGCCGTGCCATATTGCTAGGTTAAGGGCTGACTCCAGATGCAAATGGCATCCACTACGCCATTTGCGGATGTAAAGCTCTTAGATTAACCTAAATGTAGCCGTAAATGACTGCATTTAGCTTAAACTAAGGGCTTTACGGCCGCAAATGGCATCCACTATGCTATTTGCATCTGTGGTTTTTCCCATGATAGGCAAACAAATTGAAGCTTAGTCCAGACAAGACAGAGGTGCTCCTGGTCAGCCGAAAGGTTGACCAGGGAATAGGGATACAGCTTGTGCTAGATGGGGTTACAGTCCCCCTGAAGACACAGGTTCGCAGCTTGGGTGAACTTCTGGATTCAGCCCTGAGCCTGGATGCCCAGGTTTCAGCGGTGGCCAGGAGTGCATTTGCACAGTTGACGCTAGTGTGCCGGCTGCACCCGTTCCTTGAGATGTCTGACTTGGCCACAGTGACACATCCCTTAGTTACATCACGTTCAGATTACTGTAATGCACTCTACGTGAGGCTGCCTCTGAAGACTGCTCAGAAACTTCAGTTGGTTCAAAGAGCTGCTGCCAGATTGGTGCTGGTTACAGGGAGCATACAACACCCCAGTTAAAACAGCCTCACTGGCTCCCAGTCTGTTTCCGAGCACAATGCAAAGTGCTGGTTATGTCCTATAAAGCCCTATATGGCTTGGTTCCAGGTTATCTGAAAGGCTATATTCTCCCCTATGAGCCTACTCGTGCCCTGAAATCTTCAGGGGAAGCTCTTCTCGCCACCCCGCCACGATCACAGGCATGCCTGGTGGGAACACGGGAGAGGGCCTTCTTGGTGGCTGCCCTAAGGCTCTGGAACTCCCTTCCCAGGGAGGCAAGAGTGGTACTCTCCTTGATATGCTTTCATAGCATGTAAAAACTTAGTTGTTCCAGCAGGCCTTTGGGGATAACTAGCCTGGACCTGTGAAAATATGACGGATGGATACTATTTTTCTTGTTGTCTTTTAATGTTTTGATATTTTTACAATTTTAATATTGATGATTTAATTATATTTTTTAACTTTTGTACACTTGTATTTCTATTTCTATTTATAGGTTTTAATTGTACAAGTTTTAATGTTGTAAAGCTGCCTTGAGTTTTAATGTTGTAAAGCCGCCTTATATCCCGAAAAAGGCGGGATATAAATATAATCATTCATATATATATATATATATATATATATATATATATATGTATATGTATATATGTGTGTGTGTGTGTGTGTGTAATGTATGGCTGTGAGAGCTGGACTATAAGGAAGGCTGAGCGCAGAAGAATTGATGCTTTCGAACTGTGGTGCTAGAGAAGACTCTTACGCGTCCCCTGGACTGCAAGGAGGTCAAATCAGTCCATCCTAAAGGAAATCAACCCTGAGTGCTCATTGGAAGGACAGATAGTGAAGCTGAAGCTCAAATATTCTGTCCACCTAATGCGAAGAGAAAAGTCTCTGGAAAAGACCCTGATGCTGGGAAAGACTGAACTGAAGGCAAAAGGAGAAGGGGACGGCAGAGAATGAGATGGCTAGATAGCATCACCAATGCAATGAATATGAACTTGAGCACACTCCGGGAGAGAGCGAAAGACAGGAAGGCCTGACATGCTATGGTCCTTGGGGTCATGAAGAGTCGGACATGACTGAACGACTGAACAACATATATATATATAAATAATTTCCCAAGAAAATGTCTGTGTCTGGGGCATAGCATAGATCTAGTTAAAGCAAATATAAAAATGGAACAAGTTAATAATTATAATTATATTTGTAATTATGGAATTTAGATATGTAAAGCAGCCCAGGAGTCAGCAGCTGCAAAAGCCATTACTGTGCCACATTACACATCACTGCCCCCCCCCCATCTTATAGAAACTGTTCTTGAGTGGCTGCAAGATTAGGAATCGGAAAGTTCAAGAGCTTTACAAATGTGGGTCACTTGCTCATTTGTCAAAGGTATTAAGAACTGTCCACGAGGTCCAAAAAAGGTCGCCAACCGACTTTTAATTATTAGTTATTTTTGGTGATTATAACATTACCAAGTGTATTAATACTAATATCAGGGGTGTGTATATTAGACAGCCGATGAGATCTAAATCCTTAATCCAATTGCCATGATTGCTTCATGGCTGTTGTTTTCTCAGACTGAGAAATTATTAACATCAACAGACAGGGTCAATGGCATCAATGTTAGCCATGGTTACGCACCTGCCGAGTAACGATGGCCCCCTGGACCTCCTCCTCCTCTTCATCATGGCAACCTGCTTGTTCACCTGCCTCTCGCTCTGGCCCAGACAATGGTGGTGGAGAGAAGGAGGAGCGGCAGATGCCGCTGCCAACGTGCTCGCTGGTGCTTTGCCTTGCAAGCAAGGAAGTGTCACTTTGTCTTAAAGGGAGGAGCCATAGCTCAATGTGGCAGAGCACCTGCTTTGCATGCAGAAGGTCCCAGGTGTGATCCCCAGCTTCTCCAGGTAAGGCGAAGAAAGGATCCTGCCTGAAACCCTCGAGAGCCACTGCCAGTCAGTGTCAACAATACTGGGCTAGATGGACCAAGGGTCTGACTCAGTATAAGGCAGCTTCCGATGTTCCTGTGTTCCTAAGTGTTAGCAATGACAAGCAAGAGGATGAAGAGCAATGGCAGCTGGTGGCAATGGAGGTGAGAAGGTAGACTCACCCATCAAGGGTGTTTTGCCCAAGGGCCCTCAAAAACCTGGAGCTGGCACTTGACGGTATTATCTGTTAGATTAAGTTTGCCACAGAATAGTGCCATGGCTATATTGGGGTTCACACTCTAGTGCATTTAGTTGGGAGTGCTACATCAGGGATTGGCATCGCTGAGCACTGGCCAGGGCCCATGCCTCATCAGGGGGCCAACTGCCAACTGCTAAAGCACTTGGACGTTGTTGTTCTTTATTGGTGCCATTGTCTGTTCATTTGCCTTTTCTGAGAGTGCATGAGTGAGGAGCAGCAGCAGCAGATTCTGCTTTCCTCACCTCTTCTTCTTCCTCTTCTAGAGATGGAAAATTCCTGGAAATTTTGAAGGTATGGGGACCCCCACCCATCTTTTTTTCCCCAGAAAAAAAACCCAGAAATTTGGGAGGAAACTGTAATATATGCAACGCTCGCCTTCTAACATTTTTATTTTATTTAAAAATATTTATAAGCCACCTTTCAGGATAAAAAATCTTCCAAGGCATCTTCCAACAATCAACATACAAATACAATACAAACAACAACACACTTTGAAGAAAACAAATGTTCATAAGAACTAACAACAAAAACAACATAGCAACAACATGCAACCTAGTAAAACACTAAAATCCAATAAATAATTACATCAGCAGCCCGATTAAAAACACTACAGGAAATAAGTGACTCTTTAAGGTTCTTCTGAAAGCCTGCAGAGATGGAGCCTGGCATACCCCAGGTGGCCACTTCCTTACGTTAAGGGTGCAATCCTATCCAGATAGGCGGCCACCTCCAAATAGGGGTGTACGAAACCCTACTTACCTGGCTCCACTGGGGTCTGCGGGTGGGGGGAGGTGATCTGTTCCTCCCCCAGAATCCTTGATGGGGGGGAAGAGGCGATCCATTCCTCTCCCCTGGAATCCTGCCTGGCCAGCTCCGCTCCGCAGCCACTTCCGGGCTGCTGCGGACACAAATGGCATCCTGCATAGGGGATGCCATTTGCATCCCTACGCTAGCCCATGATAGGCTACGTAAATATACACATAGCCTATCATGGGCTAGTGTAGGGACGCAAATGGTGGCTGCTACAACGGCCACCATTTGCAGCCGCAGCAGCCTGGCAGCAGCTGGAGCCGCCACCGCTTCATCCGCCACCAGGTAGGTCCGTCCTGGGGGTATTCTGCGGGGTGGCAGGGGGGGAGGCCGTTCTGCCACGGACTCCGGGGGGGCAGATTCTAAAGAATCCGGCCTCACTGGGGTCCATGGCGGAATTCTCCGCCATTCCTACCTCCAAACTCAGAGGCAACCCCTATCCAATGCAGAGCAGGAGAAGAACGGAGGGGATCATTCCCTCCATGCTCCTCCTGCCCTGTATCTTTGGCTAGACAGCTGATTGCAGCTGTCTAGCCACGGGAGGGCTAAGTGGGGAAGGAGGCTGCTGTACGGCACATTGGACATGCTGTACAGGCATTTCCACCCTCCCTACCCCAGAACGCCCCCAGAACACCCCTTTTCGGCCACTCCTCACTCACCTTGCGAGCACGGAGGATGGGGCTGTTCTGCGCTGCCTCTGAGGCAGCGTGAAAGTGTGGGGTGGTCAGTTCCCTGAATAGATATCCTATGGCTGTCTAGCCGCTGTCTAGCAGCCTTAGGATTGCTCCCTAACTTCTCTTAGGATCCAAGCGCAATTCTGGGCAATTCCCATGTCCCCCAGCAGTTCTAGTGTCCCATGAGGGCCCCAATTCTTCCAGAGGGCAGGTGGGAGGGAGGGGATGGGAAACTTTCTTTCCATGAACGTCCTTAAGCTAACTTGCCTTATACTCCAAGTCAATGTACACTGATGCGACTATATTTTAAAACCATTGCTGTTGATAGCATCATCATTAGAGATGTCACCGAAGTTTTCATTTGTTGGCTCATAATACAAACCTCAGTGACCCATATTGTTTGTCTCAAACAGAAGGCAAGTGTTACAAACCTCCACCAGGAATGGGAGAGAGGAAGAGAAGGAGCAGGGAAGAGATCCCATCATGGTCCTAATGATGTCATCTGGTATATAATGGGCTCTAATTTGGCTCGTAATTTGGCTTGGAATAAGCTGATCTTTGGGGGATGGGGGCGGGGTAGGATCTAGCCATTTTCTGAGGTAAATTATACATCTAACCAGGGTGAATGGGTGTTTACCACTCAATGGTTCCTCCTCCTCAGCACCTGAGGGAAGAATCACAACTTCCTAGCATCAATATATTGACATTCTGGGCAGGGTTGGCCCAAGACATTTTGCTGCCTGAGGCTGACGAGATAGTTTTCCCTCCCATTCCATGTACACAAGCTAATTGGGTTGGCAGTTGAAACTTTCTATTCAACACTGGTGATAGGACAGCATCCTCCACTATACCATAAGGCAGCTTAGGGGGACAGGTTGGGTCATAGGGCACACACAACTCTCTCCCCTCCAACAACTTTCTGCTGCCTGACTGCCTCCCAGCATCTGCTACCTCAGGAGACTGCCTCACTTTGGTAATGGTAGGTTGGGCCCTGGAAAAATGTGATCCCCCCAATGAAAAGCATTTTCTCGAGAGAAAACATCTGGATCGTAGACAGCAAACGAACAACAGCTTCACTTCTTTCTTTTGTTTTTGTATTACAAATTATAAACTGCCTGGGATGGCTCAGAGGCTATCTTTCAGAACTTGTTGTAAGCACTTTTAGATTTTCTAGAAGAGCATAAGGAAGGCATTAGCTGTGGTTGACTGAATTGCAGCAGCAGCAAAATGGGACATAGGTACAAAATTTACTGACTCAAAAACAAATTGCTCATTCCAACCTTGTCCTTAATGGAAACCTGAAGAAGCCATTTGGCCCACAATCACCTGGCTGTTAATAGCTTGGACGTCCTCCCAGCCTTGAACTGTTTGAAAGTATAAATCAAGAAGAAACATAGACTCATCACACAGGTGAATTCATGCTGAAATCTAGACTCACTCAAGCATATTGTCTTTCTCAGAGTTAATCTGCTTATGTCTGATTTAAAACACCTTAATCTTAATACAGGAGTAGCATCTAGTCTTACTGATCATATAAGACCATTGTTCCCTAGACTTCCCAGGTAATCAGTTTTATTGTCCAGAAGAAAGAATAGCCACCACTTGGCTTGACAAAGCAAAATATAGATGATGATACAGATACAGACATATAGATATAAATACATAGATGATACAGATATAAATATATAGATGATATAGATATAGATATAGATATAGATATATAGGTATATAAATAATATAGATATATAGATGATATATACAGTAGATATAGATACAGATATATAGATAATATAGATATATAGATGATATAGATAGGGATAAGATATAGATAGATACAGATATATAGATGATATAGATATGAGACTGGAATCATTTTACAAATATCTCAGGTCTGGGGGCAGTATAGAGGGGACAGGTGGAGTGCATGCAAGATATCTTTAGAAAGTCACTGTACTTATTTCTCATGTTAAATGTACTGATTCAAAACGGTATGAACTTGTCAGAAAGTGTAAACATGTAAAGCAGCTTTTCCTTTAGGATTCAACCAGCTTCTAATTGGATATCTTTCCCCCATCCATGCACATTTCTAAATAAATGTGATGACATCGATGCTGAGATGCACCATGCATTTAACGCAGGGGTGGGTAGCATGTGGGTCACAGGCCCCATACAACCTCCTGGCCATTTTTGTGCCCCTGCTGCCCCCCCCATTGCCAAATTTGCCACCTCAGGGGAGGGGGAAGATTTTCCTTTACAACAAGCCTCCTGGGAGTGCAATTTTGCTTCACAGCAAGGCACATGCTCCCCACAACCCTTGTTTTAAAGGGAAATCGACACCTTTTTTGCCACAGCCATGCTGCTGAATTTCAGTGGCAAAATTAGTTGCATGGCAGTAGCTATTTCAGCAACAGAAGGGAGGAGCAAAGCCCTTGGTGGGTCCCGCAGGGGGTAATTGTCCCACAGAAGTGGCTCACTCCTGATTTAGGGTAATGCGCATGGCAGCGATGGTGGCGGCAGTGACAGTGGCGTAGGGTTGGCGGAGAATTTCTCCCCGAAACTTCGGGGGCCAAGCGCCAACGTGTTCGGCCCCCCAAACAAGTTTTGGGGAGAAATTCTCCCCCCTCGCCCCCCGCACCCTGCCCCCGGGACGGGACTTACTTTTGCCGAATGTCCCTCCCGGCGGCAGGTCCGGCCGGCGGTTCAGCGGGTCTTCATCCGGGGCGGGAGTGGCAGCCGGTCTTTCGACTGGCTGCCGCCGCCACCATTCCAATAAAAGAAAAAAAAAACACCCCCGTGATAGGCTACGTGATGATTAACGTAGCCTATCATGGCTAGATTTGTGAAGTCAGCCGTGATAGGCTACGTAAATCGTCACTTAGCCTATCACAGGTGACTTAAAAAAAAAAAAAAAGCGCGTACAGATAATGGCGGCCCCCATAGGGAGCCGCCATTCCCGTTCCTTATTTGGTCGCTGTAGTCTACGTAAATCTTTACGTAGACTACGGCGACCAAATAAGGAATGCGAATGGCAGCTCCCTATGGGGGCCGCCATTTGCGTACACGCTTTTTTTTTTTTTTTAAAGTCACCCGTGATAGGCTACGTGACGATGTACGTAGCCTATCACGGCTGACTTTGCAGATCTAGCCGTGATAGGCTATGTTAATTGTCACGTAGCCTATCATGGGGCCTTTTTTTTTTTTTTTACTTTTTAGTTCGTGGCCGGGCGAGGCGAGGCGCCTCCTCCCCGGCCTGAATTTCGGCCGGGCGAGGCAGGAAGCCTCCCCCCCCACCTGAATTTCGGCCAGGCGAGGCGGGAAGCCTGAACTTCACGGGGGGAGCAGTGAAGCGCCTCCCCCCCACCGCGAAAAGCTTCGACGACAGGTAAGGGACTTTCGTGCACCCCTACAGTGGCGGCAGCAGAGGTGGAGGTGGCCATAGTGATGGCTCAGGTGAGAAGCTGGAGGCGCTGGAGGCGCTGGAGGCAATTTCCAAATGTATGCATAGGGATGGGGGAGAATTCTGCCACGGACTCCAGTGAGGCCGGATTCTAAATAATCTGCCCCCCCCCGAGTCTGTGTTGGAATGGAAGTGAAGCGGGTGGCTACTAGGAGGGAGGAGGGCTTTTTCTGCTGTGGCACCCCGGCTCTGGAATGAGCTCCCTAGTGAGGTTCGCCTGGCGCCTACATTGTATTCCTTTCGGCGCCAGGTGAAGACCTTTTTATTTTCCCAGGCATTTTAGCATTTTAGCTTTCTAAATTTTTATCTTTGCTGTTTTAAATCTGTATTTTAAACTCTTGCACTGCTGCTAGGTTTTATTGTGGTTGTATTGTTATATTGTGGTTTTAATGTTCTGTATATTTTAAATTGTTTTATTGTGTGTTGTTTGGATTTAATTTTTGTGAACCGCCCAGAGAGCTTCAGCTATTGGGCAGTATAGAAATAAATAAATAAATAAATAAATAATAAATTACTCCCGCCTCCAGGAGGAATCCTCTTCGTCCAGATCCTCTGGATCCAGATTGCCAGCGATATGGCCGCCATGCTGTATTGCTGGTTGAAAGGAAGTGACTGTGGACGCAAATGGCATCCAGGACGCCATTTGCAGCCGTAAAGGCCTTAGTTTAAGGTAAGTGCAGTTAAGGTAAATGCAGAATCGCCACAGAGCAGAGCTGGGAGGAACAGATCACTTCCCCCCCCACGGACCCCCCCCCCAGAACGGCGGGTAAGTGTTCCACCCATCCCTATAGTATGTATCAATTGTGTGCATTTCTGAAATGTACACTTTCTTCTCCTATTGATTAAAGTGTATTTGTGTGCATTTTTCAAATACATACATGCTGTTGAAGTATTTTGGCGGCTCCACGAATCATATTGCAAGCTCAAAAGTGTATGGACTTTGACCACAGATTGTGTCTGAGTCTGTGTTTGGTCCAGAGGTGTGAACTGGATAAAATCCTGATCAAAAATGAACTGAAACAAATTTCTCCACATCCCTAGGGAGGGGCTGCCCCAACAGTCCTCTCAGGCTGACGGTGGCCCCTCCAGGAGCTGGTGCCACAAACTCCCTGGCCTGGCCTTCTCCTCCTAGGGCTTGCACATCTGGCAATCAATATGCACATTGGCTAGAGTGCTGTAGCTGGCATGAGGAGACCTGAGCCAAATTCAGCCATGAACCTTTTCTCTTAACATACCTCGGAGGATTGTTGTGGGATAAAATATCATGTAGACCATTCTGAATTCCTTGGAGGAAGAGTGGGATACAGTCATTATGAATGGTAAGCATGTTAAAAAACAAAGTTAACCGAACAAAACAGAACAGAGCCCGGTTACTGGAATACAAACCAGATAATAAATGCAATAGTGTGAATATGGAAGCATCTGTTACCACGTCTTTCATACTAAAGGGTTTATCAATATTATGGTTAGGAAAAGAGAAAAGACAAGTCTAAGCAAATGCATATTAATAAAGCAGACACCTACTGTGCATTTTCACAGTAGCTAGAAACATTTCCATTTCGGGAATAAGGTGATTGTTTAAAATGTTGCTGAATTAAAACCAAGGGATTTTTGAAGCTATTATTATGTATTAGCATGTATTCATCTATAATTCCTCAGCTTTGTATTATTTATTTTATTTAAATAGCGATTTCTACCCCACCCTTCTAATGTGTGTGTGTGTGTGTGTCTCTCTCTCTCTTTCTCTCTCTCTCTCTCTCTCTCTCTCCAAGTGGTTTGCAAAGATTAAAACCACAACATGGCAGTAAAACTACAATATTGAATGCAATACAATTCAGGCATAACTGATTTGTTTATTTATTTCAAGTAATTTCATCCTGCTCCTCAGCTAAAATGGCTCCCAGCACAGCTTACACACAATCAGTAAAACAAGACAGTCACTGGGTCGAGGTGCATGTCTCAATTGAACTATTGTGTTTCTTTAAAAACCAAACATTTAGTACTTACTTTGAGTGTCCTCCCTGGGTCTCTCCCCCCATCCCACCCTTCTATATTAGGTTTCACCTTTCATTCTTTTTGTTTGTTTAAATCCCCCCAGAAAATTTCACTTTAGCTGCTTGCCCCCTCCCCATTTTCAATTTTCTCTCAACCATTAATTTGCCCTTACTTCCTCTCTCTCTCTCTCTCTCTCTCTCTCCATGTGTGTGTCCCTTTACTTGCCTTCCCTCTACTCCCTTTCTCAAGTCCTGTATTCCATCCCGTCCCATTTTTGATCTCTTTTCCCTTAAAAATAAAACAAAACACAAAACCTTTTTTTTTCTTCTGTTAGGATTATAGTTAGTCCCCCCGCCATTGCTTGTAGTTTAGTTTCTGCTTTTCTTTTGCTTGTGTGTGTGTGTGTGTGTGCGCGCGTGCAAGCACACACACATGCACGTGTGTTTGTGCTGTGTGGACAAGCACACAGTGCGCATTAAAGCAGTACACAGTCCACATTTCCAAAAATAGTGGGCAAAGCACTACACACATCAACAGCTAATATTTAAATTATATAATACTATGCTGTGTGGCAAAGCAAGCAAGCCCAATAGGAGGCATCTTCGGGGTGTTGTTGGCAGGGGCCGAGGTGGGCGAGGTGCTGTTGGGAGTAGTAGCAGTGGTGGGCAAGCTGGCTCTCCCCCAGTCTGGATAGTGAGTCCTGGTGTAGCTAGGGATGTTTGAAAGTCACTTACCTTTCCACGGATTCTGTTCATGGTCGGGGGGGGAGGCATTCTGTCCCTCCCCCCAGAATCCTCGACGTGGGGGGAGGCAATCTGGTCCTCCCCCCCAGAATCCTCGATGGCCAGCTGTGCTCCACGGAGGATCTGCGGAGCAGCCGGCCAGGCCAGGGCTGTCTGCAGCCTGATTTCCGGCCGCAGTGGCTGCTGGGTAAAAAAAAAAAAGGTGTAAGCAAATGGCGGCAAATGACATAAATATTTACATAGGCTAAAATGGCGAATCAAACAGGGATGCAAATAGTGCCCACTATGCTATTTGCATTCCCCTTTATTTTCGCCGTAATAGTCTACGTAAATATTTATGTAGACTAAGACAGCGAAAAATAAGGAACGCAAATGGCGGTGGCTGTAGCCATTTGTGTTTTCCCATGCAAGTCAATGGGAAAAGGCCAAAAATGAACAATTCGGATATCTGAATTTCACTTCGAATTCGGATCCGAGTCAAAGCGGATGGGATCTGAACCAGTCTGAAGCAAAACGGGACTGATTTTGAAGGTCTGAAGCAGCATCTGAAGCAAAGTGGGGCATCCATGCACAGTCCTAGTTTTAATATCTTGGATTTGCTATTGTTAAATTCACATTGTTTGTATTCTGCTATTGTTGTGTTTTTAATTGTATTTTAATGCATTTGTTTTATTATTGTCTTAATCAAGTTTTATTTATGATTGTAAGCTGCCTTGAGCGCCATTTTTCTCAGTAGAAAGGCAGGTTACAACTAGAATAAACTAAAAACATAACATAAATTGTAAACCATCTTGCTTTCTCAATTCCAAGTACTGGGTTTTGTTTTTCATATCTTGCATTTGCTCTTAATGAATTCAAGTTGCAAACAATCTTGCTGTCTCCATTTCCTAAGTTCTGCTTAAATAATTTGAGCTGTAACAAAACGTTGGAAGCAAGGGTATTAGAAGATAGGACTCTAGACTAGAATGACCTACGATGTTCAGTGCTTTTGAACCTTTGTTTTGAAAAAAAAAATTAAAAGCCTTGCATTTCAGAGAGATGAAACCCAAGAGTTGATACGGGATGAGCAAGTAAGGCCATACATCAAACATGAAGACACCAGTTCTTCTTCTGTTGGTATCACTGTGCTTGATTTCAATAGGAGCACAGCGGTGCCTTGAAGGACACTGTATGTTTTAATAGCTTGAATTGATTTCCCCACCAACTTGTTTGGAGTTGTGTTCTCAAGGGCAGTGTTCTATAGTTAGACATTCATGCCACAGTTCTTGACAGTCCTCATAAACCTCATTTATGAAGCAAGGGCTGAGTCTGGAGTGATATATAAATATCAATAGGGATCATGTCGATTTGATAGATGAGAGAGGCTTGATATATCAGACCGTTCCAACATGTCCTGGGGCCTTACCTCTCCCCACCCCCCACCTTCCCTCAGCTTCAAGAAGTACTGAAATAATGTATTTTCTGATGCCTGTCAGTGAGGACACAAGGAGGGGGCAACTATGTTATCTGTGAACAACTTTAGGAAACAGAATGCACCATTATAATTCAATGCAAATGCTTTTTAAAAGCTTAGAGCACAATCCTATGCATGTTTAGACAGGAAAAAATCCTACAACTCCCAGCATTCCCCAGCCAGCATGGGGAATTCTAGAAGTTGTAGGACTTTTTCTATCTAAATATGCATAGGATTGGAACATAAAACAACAGAGAGTAATATGCTGTTGTAATGAGTAGCAAATTTATTATAAGATTTTGTGGACTAGAGTCCACTTCATAAGATACATTAAGCATTATCCTAGGTTGACAGGTATTTACACTCACAGGTGGAGAGAGAGAGAGAGAGAGAGAGAGAAATGTAAATGGTGAGAAATGACCCCCACACACACAGGTTGTGATACTTACATTAAAGCTTAAATTATGTAAAATAATTACAGTGACCATTTACAAAGACGTGCTGATGAGAATATAAACATCCTGGTATTTTTGCTGCAACAGACTTAGCCCTCTCAAAAATTTTAAAAGCTGTTATATTATGAAGCATACATAGTGTCTGCAAAAAGCATCAGCCTTGCGTGTCTTCCTCTCTTCCCCGTTACTCTTCCAAAATGCATGGTGTGATTTTATTATGTCCTGACTATTCCCTTAATAATGTATTTATTACATTTCTAGACTGCCCAGCAGATGAAGCTATTACTAGACAAGATGATGTGAGATGTTCCTTTCCTGTTAGGACATTTTTCAGATCAAATTTGCTCCCCTGCCCCCTTCCAGCTGCTTTTTTTTCACCCACGGAGAAGCTGTGTCTTGACCTCTACAGCTGATGGGAAGGGTGTTTGTGTCAGGGGCAATTCCAATTTGGAAAATATGACCTAAGGGTTGTTGTTGTTTATAAGTTCAGTCGCTTCCGACTCTTCATGACTTCATGGACCAGCCCACGCCAGAGCTTCCTGTCGGCCGTCGCCACCCCCAGCTCCCTCAAGGTCGAGTCTGTCACCTCCAGAATATCACCCATCCACCTTGCCCTTGGTCGGCCCCTCTTCCTTTGGCCTCCCACTTTCCCCAGCATCAGCATCTTCTCCAGGGTATCCTGTCTTCTCATGATGTGGCCAAAGTACTTCAGTTTTGCCTTTAATATCCTTCCCTCAAGTGAGCAGTCTGGCTTTATTTCCTGGAGTATGGACTGGTCTGATCTTCTTGCATTCCAAGGCACTCTCAGAATTTTCCCTTCTCCTCACTGTTGCTCCAATCAGATCTGTGCACAAACACACACAAACAGCTGTATCTGTATTTATTTATGTTTGTTATTATGTTTATTTATGTTTGTTATGTTTGTTATTTCTGATTTGGGAGGGGAGGATTACAACTTTAACTATAAATTCCCCATTTTCCCTCCCTACTTGCCCACAGCCCACCCTCTCCAATTTCAGGTTTTGCTGTTTTATATTACATGTTTTTACTTAGTGCTTATTGCTTGTTGTCAAGGTTTGATTTTTATGAAAAAGGGAAAGGTAAAAGGGGAGAGAGACACACAAATAGAGAACTCACCCCATCCCACACCATGCGCCACTCACTGGACCCCTGCCAGCCACCCAACCCTGCTTGCTGCGCGCAGTCTGCAGGTGTCTGGCGAGCGGTGTGCATCTGCCCGCTCCCTCGCCAAGCTGCCATTTTGCATAAAAATGGCAGCTTGGCCTTTTCCCCCCAATAAATATCCATGTATGCAAATGGAAGCTGTAAAGGGGCCATTTATGCAACTTTACAAGCATAAACAGTCCATTTATGCCTGTGATTTTGCAAAAATGGCCCCATTACGGCTGCTATTTGTGCAAATGGTTATTATTTATGAAAAAAGGCCAAGCCGCCATTTTTACACAAAATGCTGGCTCGGCAAAGGAGTGGGCAGCCGCATGCTTGCTGACTCAGTGTGCGCTGAGTCAGGCAAGTGCAAGGATCCACCGACTGGTGTCCAGGAGGGCTGAGCTGGCAAGAAGTTGTCACACTTCAACCCCCCAACCAGATGCCCACACCATCCCTGCACACAAAGAAAGGGGACATGACAAAACATAAGAGGAGAAGAGAGAAGGAAGAAAAGGAAAGGAAGGGAAAAAACCAGAATGATGAGGTGTTTGTCAATCAGCTTGCGTGATGCGGTGTATTACAGCTGTTATTGGCCCTAAAAATAAAATTGGATAACATGTGTCTTCTCCTAACATCTCATCTAGTTTGGCTGAGAGCCAGAAGGGCAGTGTGGGGTCAGAAAGGACAACAATGGCTGTTTGGTGAAAACAACTCTGAAATCTGGTGGCAAAGAGACCAATTTACAGGTCATCAGCAGGGAAACAGATACTCAGCTTGTTGTCATGGCAACACCTGCATCGCTCTTTGTGGCAACAAAATGGGAAAGGATTTCTGTCGTTAGGGTTCGTAGGCCCTGAGAATTCAAAACCGGGGACTCAGACCTTGCCATACAAATCCCAATGATTATTTCCCCCCTTCTCACCTCTTCTTGGCCATGCAGCAAAGGATATGACTTTAAACTACACACAAGGAAAAGAAATAACAAAAAAGAAACAGATATCACTCAACAGGATTCCAAAGCACAAAGATAATTATTCTTCCCCTATAAACAGGAGAATTGCCACTGAAATCCTGTCCAAAGCAAAACCTGAAGCAAATAGGGATGTCAGAGAATTCTGCCATGGATCTCAGTGAGGCCAAATGCCAGTGCATTCGGTCCCCCGAAATCCATGGTGGAACGAAGCCCCCGCCCCCCAACCCATGAAAGGCGCACGAAACAGAGCACTTACCTGCTGCCATCCGTGCTGACTTGTGAATGGTGGCCGCCCTGCGGCCACCATTCGCTTCTTCATCTTAGCCATGATAGGCTACGTAAGTATTTACGTAGCCTATCACGGCAAGCCAAAAACACACAACAGCATACGCAAATGGTGGCGGCTACAGCAGCCACCATTTGCGTTCCCTATTTTTAGCTGTTTTAGCCTACATAAATATTTACGTAGGCTATTATGGTGAAAAAAAGGGGAACGCAAATAGCGTAGTGTGGGCACCATTTTCATTCCTATTTTTCCCCGCTGTTTTATCCTACATAAATATTTACGTAAGCTATTATGGCGGGAAAAAAAGGAATGCAAATAGCACCCACGACGCTATTTGTGTTCCCCTTTTTTTCACTGTAATAGCCTATGTAAATATTTACGTAGGCTAAAATGGCTAAAAATAGGGAACGCAAATGGTGGCCGCCATAGCCTCCGCCATTTGCGTAGGCTGTTTTTTTTTGGCTTGCTGTGATAGGCTACATAAATACTTAAGTAGCCTATCACGGCAGCTTTGCTGGGCGCAAATGGTGGCTGGTACGGTGGCTGCCATTTGCGTCCACAGCAGCCCGTCCGCAGCCAGAACTCCGGCTGCGGACGGCCCTAGTAGGGATGGCGGAGAACTTCTCCCCGAAACTTCGGGGGGCCGAGCGCCAACGTGTTCGGCCCCCCGAACAAGTTTTGGGGAGAAATTCTCTGCACCCTCCCGCCCCCCGCACCCCCCCGGGACGGAACTTACCTTTGCCGAATGTCCCTCCCGGCGGCGGGTCCGGCTGGCGGTTTGTCGGGTCTTTGTCAGGGGCGGGAGCGGCAGCCGATCTTTCGACCGGCTGCCGCCGCCGCCATTGCAATCAAAGAAAATAAAAAATGCCCCCGTGATAGGCTATGTGACGATTAACGTAGCCTATCACGGCTAGATTTGCAAAGTCAGCCGTGATAGGCTACGTAAATCGTCACTTAGCTTATCACGGGTGACTTTAAAAAAAAAAAAAAGCGCGTACGGATAATGGCGGCCCCCATAGGGAGCCGCCATTCCCATTCCTTATTTGGTCGCTGTAGTCTACGTAAATGTTTACGTAGACTACGGCGAAAATAAGGGCAACGCTATTTGCGTTGCCCTTATTTTCGCCGTAGTCTACGTAAACATTTACGTAGACTACAGCAACCAAATAAGGAACGCGAATGGCGGCTCCCTATGGGGGCCGCCAGTTGCGTACGCGCTTTTTTTAAAAAAGTCACCCGTGATAGGCTACGTGGCGATTTACGTAGCCTATCATGGCTGACTTTGCAGATCTAGCCGTGATAGGCTACGTTAATCATCACGTAGCCTATCACGGGGGCTTTTTTTTTTTTTTAACTGTTTAGTTCGCGGCCGGGCGAGGCGCCTCCTCCCCGGCCTGAATTTCGGCCGGGCGAGGCGGGAAGCCTCCCCCCCCCGGCCTGAACTTCGTGGGGGGAGCAACGAAGCGCCTCCCCCCCACCACGGGAAATCTTCAAGGACAGGTAAGGGACTTTCGTCCACCCCTAGGCTGCCCTAGCCTGCGGCTCCACGGAGCCACTGCGGAGCGAAGCTGGCCGGGCAGGATTCCGGAGGGAGGAACAGATCGCCTCCCCACCCCCATTGAGGATTTCGGGGGGAGGGATGGAGTGCCTCCCCCCCACCGCGGATGTCCCTGGAAAAAACCAGGTAAGTGTTTCGTACATCCCTAGAAGCAAATCCTCTGGCAAGACATCCGTGGAACCTTGAGCAAAGCCAAATGAATTTATTTCAGCAAGAGAAGTGCTAATTTCTCAAGGGGAATTTTGCATATCACTGTGATTATTATCACCTTGTTTAGTTTGAAATGAAATATAAAGTGAATTTGCAGCAGGGTGTGCATCTAGGGTGACCATTTGTCCTACTTTACAGAGGGCAGTTCTCTATTTGAAGGGCTGTCCAGTCAAAGTCCATTTGAAAGCTAAAGAACCATAAGGAGGGAGAACAGAAGAGCTCTTGAAGTTGCCCCTCAACCACCAGTGCCAGGACAGCAGACTGAGCAGGCACACAACTCACCTGGTCACAGTCTTCCCCAGTACGTTGAGATGCCATGTATTCCTATTTAAATAGAGCAATTATTTCTAGGCACAGTTTATGCAAATGCCACCCTCTTTTTTTGCCTAATGAAAATTTTGCTTTATTTCAAAATAAGGTTAACAAAATAAAGGCAACCAAAAGAAGAACGTACAGAATAATAAATCAAAATCACCATAGAAACAAAGGATTCACTAATTAGAATCTTAGTCTATAACGTGGAACGTCTACAGTAAAACGACGTTGGTAGGAGCTCAGTATCTAATGAAAGTAAAAATACAAGTTCTACAACATATAAAAGAAGCATGTGTAAGTGTATGTCACGTGGTGTGTTTGTACATATTAATCAGAAAAAATACAGGCAACTGTACTTTGTTGGAAGTTGGAACTTTAAAAAAGTTTAAAGTGCCTCAACATAGGAAATGAATGGAAGCCATGGTGCCATAACATCATTCTTCAAGTTAGGATTCCCTGCCTGCTGCCCTTGCTGAATAAGTTTATGCATACTCACAGTCTCCCAGATTTTATAAATCCACTGCTCTTTAGTTGGTTGTTTTGGGAACTTCCAGCTACATGCTATACATGTATGAGAGAAACTGTGGCTTAAGGGAATCTCTTGAACATATGGGAATCTTCTGTATGAAGGCCAGACTGTTTTGGCATGAAGTAACAGAGTGGCTGAGTAATGTAATAGGACAAACGATAATCCCCAATGAAACTTTGTTACAGTTTTCATTGTTTACTGGGGAGAATGAGAGACTCCGTTGTAAAGAATTGTTGGCGATGCTTGTAGGAGCTGTGAGAACCAAGACTGCTAGAACTTGAATAAATGCCCAAGGACTCTTATTCCAGATATACCTTGATAGGATATGGTTGGTTGCATTGGCGGGGAAATTAACCAGATGTTTTTGTGCGGCTAAAGGAAAAATAAAGGAAAACAACTTGGTAGCAACTTGGTACCCATTCTTAATGATTTCCCAAGAACTCGATGTTGAAGATGGACCTCCAACTAATCAGTAAGAGTTTTGGCATAGTAGATTCTAATCTGGCATAGAAAAGGATCAACTAATAATAGATACAATATTTTAATGGTATTATTTACAGGTATATTGGCAATCTGCATGTGTGACTGTATTTGACATATTTTTATAATTATTTCTTAGTTTTGGGGATTGTGAGGGAGGGACTTATGTACTTGTTATTGTTGGAAAATGCAAATAAAAATTATTTAAAATAGACCCCCCCCCCAAGAATGGTATACATAACTTTGCAGCTATATACAATTGCTTAAGAAGGTCATTATGGAGGAATCCAGGATCATTAGGTTCAAAAAGATGAAACAGCATTGCCACCCTCTTCTGCCCTTTGTTTCAGTGATGCATATCCTCTTTTTTGGTGATGCGTAAGTGGTAGCCCTATGTGCCTCGAAGACAAGGTTTGGTTTGGATCCCACTTTGGTGCCTCAGAAAGCAGGTTGCTCATACTGCCTTGAGCAAGACTGCTTCAGCTTGGATCTGAATTCTCCTCTCACCTCAGAAAATCCAAATTCGTATGTCCCCACTGACTATTATTGGATAACAACAAATGCCCAGCTATGATGTTGTTTTGCTTTTTGACAAAAATGGATGAAATGTGCAGGCAAAGTAGCCTTTTCTGAGTGGATGCAATCTGCCAAATTTCAGACAAATAGGCTCAGGGTTTCTTGGCTTTAAATTTTGATTTATTTTTAAAGGGGATACCTATAACTTTAAAAATTTCTTTATAGAATTGGATAAAATTTA
Organism: Heloderma suspectum; assembly: GCF_057233095.1. Taxonomy (NCBI): domain Eukaryota; kingdom Metazoa; phylum Chordata; class Lepidosauria; order Squamata; family Helodermatidae; genus Heloderma; species Heloderma suspectum. Next base: position 28,019,664 of record NC_139460.1, on the reverse strand, counting down.
CAGGCATAGTTGCCTCTTCTGGGGGGGGATAAAGCATGTTGAATTTCAGACAGAAAGGTGTGTGTGTGTGTGTGGGGGGGTTATTGTGAAAGTCGAGCCTTTATAAAGTTGAGGGGGGCAAAAAGACATATCAGAGAGATACTCCAAGCTAAGTAAAACTTCAGAAGAATCGGTGCAGATTGTCATGCCCTACCTGGAGGAGGATTCATCTGAGGAAGAAGAGGAGGGGGAGAGCCAGCACAATGGGCCCCAGTCACAGCTAAGCAAGGAACAGGAGGCCTTGGCTGACAGTCCTCCCCTGGAAACATTACAGGAGCAACCTGGCCCCTCTCGAACAGTTCCTGAATTCCCCCAAATGCTGGAAGCAGAGCCTGAGATAATCCATCCCTCTGAACGGTGTTGAATAAGATGCGAGCAGCAAAAGAACAAGAGGAAGTCACAGCATGGGGCCTCTCTTTAAAGGAACATACTGACCTAATTCGCCAGCTGTGCTGATGAACAACCAGCTATACATCAGCCCAGCCAACCCCAGCTCACTGCTGTGAACAACAGTGCCTTAACCTTGGCAATGCATTCCAAGACACCGGCTCTGACAGGCTCCTAGACCCTTGGCTATTCATCTAGACACCCCTTTCACCTGCCTTGATGCTTGATAAAACTGATGCTTGTGAACAGACCTTTGGACTGTTTTGACCTCACCACGGCCTGTGTCTGCAAAACCTCCTTGGAACCTGTGTATGACCTTGGACTGAACTGATCGCTCCCTCACTGCTCCTCCTGTGGCTATCTGTGCCTTGCCCAAGGCCCTTGCCTGCACTGAAACAGGACACAAATGCCCTTGTGGAAATGGATAGGGAGCTTTAAAATATTGTTTTAATATTGTGTTTGTTTGCTTTTTCTTTTGGGGGGTGGTGGGGAGAATTACTTATCCTCCTGTAGGTTTTGTTGTTGTTGTTGATTTGTATGAAAATGGCACATATCATAGAAATTAGTGCTGTGCTGAAAATTTCTCCCACTTTTTTTACCATTCTTGATCAATTTGACAGAAGAGAAATTGCTTTCGAAAAGAAATTCAATGGTGAAGAAATTTCGGAGACATTCCTATGGGTTGGGGTTGGGTTTCCTGGGGTTAGCTTACTTAGGAGGTGGCTGAGGAGTGAGCACAAGTATCTGGTTCTTTTTTAAATTGTACAATAATTTATCTGGCCGCCTGTAGCCTCCTCAGCTTCCTACACTTCAATCAAAGCCCAGTGTAAGGCACCATGAGGTAATTCCTCCCACAGGACTTTTTCAGACCAGGATGTGCAAGCAGCCTGGGAGGCTAGCTGTGGTTAGGTAAGCTCAAAAATCCCACAGAAATAAATGATAAAACATCCTGAGTGAGGCAGAACAATGGAAGCTTTTTCATGGTGGAAGAAAACTTTCAGGAAAGTGGAAGACAGATTTTGGCAGAGCATGAACTCCACCTCAGCCCTGCAGCTAGACACAACACTTTCTCCACCTGCATTGTGGTGGATGTAAACTGGGGGCCAGCCAGCCAAGGCAGTTGATGCTGTTGCAGCACAAAGACCCCGCAAACCCTTACCCACATCGAAATAAGCTGTGCTACAAGCCCTGCCAAGGAGAAGCCCTACCTGGGAGAAATGGCTGAGAATTTCTCCTCCCCCTGGATAAATTTGGTGAAATTGTCTCACAAATTTCTCTGCCTATAAGTAAGGTGGAGAATTTCAAAAGTCCATTTGCACACAGCTCTAATAGAAATGCCATGGGTAATGTGTCCAATGTTCCATGTAGCAAATTCTTTCATATATTGTGATTTACCCATGGATTAGACTCAGCTGTTGCTTTGTCTCCATTCTGCTGCTGTTGCCAAACATTCCTGGAGGCGACTCACAGCAGTGAAGAAACAAGCGCTACAGTGAGGACATATCTGTGCAGTGAGCCAGGAATTGCATTGACATATGAAGAAGTTACCACACAGAGACAATTTCAAATGCCATTGTTGACATGCTATGTTGTGAGAAGCAGTCCTTAGCCTGGAATTCCATACATTATCCTCTGAATTCTTTGAACACCAGCCAGAAATCAACTTGTCAGATGCAGAGAAGTGGTTTTCTAGTTGAAAACAAAATATCATTTTGACCTTATCTTGGTACTATGTTTCCTGGAATGTACAAAGAAAGAATTCATCTCTCTCTCTCTTGTACTTACCAAAACTTCTAAGGAGCCTAAATTCTATAGACAATACATGTATGAAACTTGAAGATTATGGAGGAGGAAATGACAAAGTAGTTCTCTCCCATGTAATCTCCAGGGTTCATATGTTATTGGAAAAAGACAGGATTGATCCACAGGGACAGCACTATGCTCCTGTAATAATGGGCTCCTAGAACAATACAGTCCAGTAGATAAAAGATGCTAAAGACCTCCTCACCTTTGAAGGGGTCATTGCAAGTTGGGGAGAAATGAAGAAGCTATTTGCTCTTGATGGGCAAGGAACAATTTTCAGCCTGCATGCCACACTACACTCATCATCTAAGGCCTGTCAGGTGCCTCCTCCAAGGGAGGCTCTGAAGGCTGCAACAAGGGAGAGGGCCATCTCAATGGTGGCCCCTCAATTATGGCATGATCTCCCCAACAAGGCCCACATGGTACCAACACTGTTATCTTTTTGGCACCAGGTTATGACCTTCCTTTACTCTCAGGCATTTGGCAGCATAGGATATGAGTTTAACCAGGTCTAGATTTTTCTTATCGTTGATTGTTTAAAATTGCTTAGGGTGTGTGTGTTTTCTGTCTGTTTATATGTCTGTATGTAAATGGTTTTTATACTACACACAATATTGTATTTCTAAGGTTTTTAATCATTGTAAACTACCCAGAGCACTTCAAGTATTGGGCGGTATAGAAATGCAATAAATGCAATTAAATTAATTCCTTTATAACTGTCCTTCCAGGGGCCACATGCCAGTGGTGGACAGAGGCAAAGCAAAAGTGGGTAGGACCATCCCACATGCATTGTGTCCTGCATCCACATATGCAACACACATAAACATATACACATCCATTCACATCTAGCCAAACACATTCACACCCAGCACATCCACAGAGATAACTCACATGCACACCCATTCATTCATACATGCACATGCACGCACGTGCGCACACACACACACACACACACACAAATGAAGATCTCTGCCTCCCCCCATGGCAATTAGGGGGGAAGCTTTGAGCCTATGGGGTTGTGGTGGTTCAGGCCTCATTGCCACCAAGGGGGTTGGCGGAAGGGGCATGGCCAAGGAGGGGAGGCCATGGCCTGGAACCAAAGGCTCTTCAGGCCATTCCTATCCCACAGGCTGTGGGTTCTCCATCCATGACCAATATCATACCATCATGTATCTTCTTTGATGTGGATTTCTTCTGTAAAACTATCTGAGACACAGAAGTAGAACTAGTGGTGGACTGGGCAACAACCCTAACCCTTTAAAAATGAGGAGGAGGAGGTCAGTTTTCGACATATATGAAAATAATTATCTCTACTAGGCAGGCATAGTCACAAAGCTGTGGAATCTACATTTCACAGCCATAGAGATATCCATGTAAAGGCCCACCTGCTTTATGTGAATGCAGCTTTGTATTAAAAAAAATGAAAGTGAAGAATTCAGCCATTTATTTTGCTTGCAGAATCACAACTCCTAGTGGGAGGAGAGACAGCTTCTTTAAAAATGAGCTGTTTAACATGCAATTCTTCACCCAGAGAAGGTGAAACTGGGTTAGTTTAAAGAATGGATTCAATGACTCACATTGAAAGAATTATAATTATTCTTAATTGGTTCTCACCTTTTGTCCACAGAACTAGGGGCAGTCTATGTAGCCTTTCCCCCTTTTTATCCTCACAACAACCCTATGAAGTAGGTCAGACCAAGATGGAGTGATTGGCTCAATTTGATTAACGGATGACATTTTCCTCCCAGAAACTCAAGCCAGGAGAGATGATCCTTCCTTCTTCCCATTTTATCCTCACAACAAACCTATCCGGTAGGTTAGGCTGACAGTTGGTGACTGGCCCATCGTCCTGTGGAGATTTGTTTTCCTTTATTTAACAACCCACCTACCCCATGGGGGACAGGATTTTGGGGAAAATGGGAAGGGGGGAAGTTTAATTCTCCCCTCCCAAAACACTGTAGTCCCGATTCAAGTCAGGGCTGTGCACACTTACATGAGAGTAAATAAAGCTATAAGGCTCAGCTACATGCTACACAACCAATGTAATGTGTAGTTTGGCCCTCAGCCCAACACTCTAAGCATTACACCATGCTGGCGGATAGATTTAAGTGCTTTGAACAATTTGGATAAGTGCTCTGTATTTGTTTATTTGGGATACTTCTAGGCCACACAGTAGTTCAGTTCTCAGGGCAGCTTAGGACAAGAATAAAAACAAATTAAGATCAACAACAAAGAGATCAACATATACAGGCATCATAAAAACACAAGAGGCAAAAATACAGCAAATGAGAGTTACAACAGATGAGAAAGCCTGGAAAAATACAACGGCCTTTGCCTGGTGCTGAAAAAACAGTTAAGTGAGCTTCTCTGGGGAGAGTCACACCCAGGGTATCCCCATTAAAAACCCTTTCCTCAGTAGATGCCTACTGAGCAGGGGCAGGGAGATCCAGCAGGGTAAGCAGAAAGGCCTCCAAAGAAGATCTTGAGGTCCAAATAAGAACAAGAACTACTAAGCTCTACCATGGTTTGGAGAAAGTGAATAGGGAAAGAGATTTCATCTTTCAGTAGGGTCATCCCATGAAGCTGATTGGTGGGAAATTCAGGACAGATAAAAGGAAGGACTTTTTCACACAGCACATAGTTAAATTATGGAATTTGCTATCACAAGACATAGTGATGGCCACCAATTTGGATGGTTTTAAAGGGGGTTTGGACAAATTCCTGGAGGAAAAGGCTATCAATGGCTACTTGGCTATGTGCTACCTCTCAGGTGCTAGAGGCAGTGAGCCTATGTACACCTGTTGCTGGGGAACATGGGTGGGAGGGTGCTGTTGCACTCATGCCCTGCTTGTGGGTTCCTGGTCAACAGCTAGTTGGCCACTGTGTGAATAGAATGCTGGACTAAATGGACCCTTGGTCTGATTCAGCATGGCTCTTATGTTCTTATATTTGTTTCCTGTTATCACTACAGGTGAAACAAAGGGATTTGCACTTTTCACATGCACAACCAGTATATAAATCCATGGGTAGCACAATCCTAACAGTGCGGGGCAGCAGCAGGGAGCTCTGACATCGAAGGCTCTGAAAATATTTTGCTGACTAAAGAACAGCAAATAGTACCCCCACACACCTACAGACACACACACACACACACACACACACTGCATGTCAAGTGCATTGCACCCAAGGCTTGACAAATTATTTTCCCACCTGAAGCATAAGAATCCCACAGATGCCTCACCCTACGATTAAATATGCAATACTATATTAAATAACGAACACTTTTCTTTCTTTTCATGATGCCCCAAATCAGCTGCCTGAGAGCTTTCTTCTGTATTCCTGAACAGCCTCCATCTCCAGCTGCCTACATAAGCTCTGCTGAGCTGAGAGAAGCTGGGTCACTGAACACTTGGTGGTAGCATCAGCAGACCAAGAGAGGTTGCAATCACAGCCCTTTCTTGGTGTGCCTCCTCCATCCTCATCTCCCAGAACCCATTGGCTTCTGGCCCCCTGCCTCCACATAGATGCCCAGGAATTCTAAAATCAAAAGTTTGTCAGTGCTGGTCCCAGGCCAAATCCACAGCTTTAATTATTTCATACCACTGGCTCATCATTTCAAAATGTTGTGCTTTCAAAATGTGGGGTTTACCTTAAACCTAAGCAACAGTTTCTTGTAGGGATGGATAGACTCACCTCCATCTGTGCTGTGTGCCACTTGCCAACCCCCCTGAAATCTTGCATAAATGGCCACGTTATGGCCACCATTTACATAAAAGGCCTTTTATGAAAAAAAAACCCACACCACCATTTTTACACAAAATGGCAACTCACTGAGAGGCTGGGCAGCTATACACCCCTCACCAGGCAGCCGTGGACCACATGGATGGCTCATTTGGGAAGCCGAACAAGGATGGGTAAGTGGTACTGTCTGTGGACTGGAGCCTGGGAGGCTGAGCGGCAGGAGGTGGGGAGAGAGTCCACTGTCCACCAGACTCCACCCCCTTCTCAGACTCCCACAACTTCCCTAGTTTCTTGTCAATACATTCTAGGGCAATGAATTTGTTTTAATGCTCATTGCTCAGGGAAATCAAGGGCATATCCACTTAAAGACTGTGGAATAAATGGAGAAAATCAATTATTGGCTTATAACTAAAAAAGAAAATGGAAACAGTAAGCTTATTCTGTTCCTCCAGGCCCTTGGGTTCTAGCCCTATCGGTAATTCAATGTTCAGTATTCCTAGCTTTGATTGTACAATACTGACGTATTCTTTGCTTTAGATTAGAGGGCTAAAGTTGAAGCGTTGCTTTCCTTTCAAAGACTGCCAGCAAAAGTGATTACAGATGTATTAATTACCCTTGGTTATGTAAACATTTGTGACATTGGGTTTGATTTAACAAGGACGAGCTTTAGAAGCCATTAAGATCCTTGCAACCTCATTGTTAAAATGTAGATGTCTCTATAGTCCTGCAAAGAAGAAAATTAATTCTAGTGATAGGCAAGCTCCCCTCGGCTTGATTTGGAATCAGCTCAGAATTTGTGAGCGTCTTGGCAAGTGTTTGGTGGGACAATGTGCCCATTTTCCAAGATTTCTCTCTCAGTTTAAAATGTTGCATGCATGCATGCTGATGGGGCAGTGTGCATACATGTTATCATATTGCTCTCCTGCACACTGGAAACTATAGTATCCACTATGACCACTCCATGCCACCAGCCTTCATGGAAAACTACTTAGAAATTCAGCTCCCCCACCCCCACTGCGTGATAAACAAACACACCCAGGAACAGAAATGGGTCCTAGATCTGGATGAGGGACAACAACCACAGAAAATGCTTTTGAGAACAATCAAGAGAACTCAGAACTGAGTGATCCAAACAGAGGAAATACTCACCACACAAAAGGCATCTTGGCTGGATGGGTTGACCACATACTGCAAAACAGTCAACAAATATTTCAGTGTGAGAGCAAGGAGTTAATGTTAAATAATTTCAGACTATGTTATTGTTGTGTTTTCCATTGTGTTTAATGTATTTGTTTCATTATCATTTTTATCACATTTTATTAGTGATCCTAAGATGTCTTGGGTGCCAGTTTTGGTAGAAAGGCGGAGCACAAGTCAAATAAATAAATCAAGTGCCTTCAGAATATCTGGCCTTGGGTATCTGATATGATGACCACTGACTGTGCATGGATAGAACCCTTTGCTGGAAAGTTTGAACTGAAATTGCCATGTATGCTGGCACCTGTGGCCTGTTGCAAGAAGGTGCCATAGCTCGCCAGTACATGATTTTCATGCAGATGGTCCCAGGTTCGATCCCAGGCATCTCCAGGGAGGTTTAGGGAGGAAACCTGCCTTAAACCCTGCAGAGCTGCTGCCAGTCAATAACAACAGTATTGGGATAGATGGACCAATGGTGTGTCTCTGTATAAACCAGCTTCCTATGTTCCTGTGTTTCCTCACCTACATAATGTAAATCCTACCCCATTCTGCAGGGTCTCTCTAGGGATGGTGGAGAAATCCAGCACAGACTCCAATGAGGCCGGATTTGTTAGAATCCAGCCCCCCGGAGTCTGTGGCGGAATGTCATGGTGGAATGTCAGCTACGCCATTTGCGTCCCTGCTCTTTGCCGTGATAGGCTACATAAATATTTACATAGCCTATCACCCAGCTGTGGATGGGCCCGGCCGGCAGCTCTGCGGACTCACTGTGGAGCGGAGCTGGCCAGGGAGGATTCAGGGGGGAGGGACGGATCACCCCCCCCCCTGAGGATGCCCTGGATCGGAACAGGGTGAGTATTTCATACACCCCTACTCTCTTCCCAGCCCCATTTGTTCTTTCCACTTTCCTATCTGCTCAGTATTAGAGATGAACGGGTGCCCCCCCTGCCCCATCCAGGTTCTCCAGGCAGCCTGTCCACAAGCACTGCAAGTAGCATTTTGCAGAAGAAAATGGCGATTGCGAATATGCGCACATCTAATCTTATGCAAAATGGTGCCGTGAATAGCCCATATATGCAAGAGTACAGGCATGAATGGGCCATTTATGCCTGTAATCTTGCATATACAGGCTGTTCACAGCACCATTTTGTGTAAGACTAGATGTGCGCACATTTGCAATCACCATTTTCTTCTACAAAATGGCGCTTGCAGTGTGTGGGGACGGGTCCTGGGTGAGTGCGGGTGGCTTGATGAATGCACGGGGGGGGTGAATGGAGGCAGGGGCTCAGTGGGTGCGGCTCAGGGGCATGGGTGAGGAGGAGTCTGCCAGATTCCTGGACTCAATCAGGTGCCTACTTAGGATCAATATTGTCAAGTCAAGGTTTTCTTTCTTGGGACTGGACCTGTTTGGAAACAGTGACACAGAAGAAGAAACAAAGATTCAAGGATGCCCTGTATGAATAACATTTTAACAACTGAATTTTTGGAGATATCTGTTCAGTTCTTGTTCTGTTTTTTTATGCTTTCATTTTTTCTTACGAACGGTCTCCTAATCTACCAGAACCAGTATAAAGATTTGTTGGTCATGGTGGTGGTAGGAATATCATGCAAACACTTCCCTATTTCTCGGCATAAAACAGTAGCAAATGTTACTGATTTGTTAGACAGGGAGGTCAATTAGTCAGCTGGATGAGACAGCTGGTACACCATGTTCCAATCTTAGGACTTTCCATAATTTTTGTTTTTAATTTCCCATACATCAGAGAGTAAAGTTATAGATTGAAGATGGCAATTTTGTTGTCGCGACTGGCTTGTTTGTTTTTGCAAACCTTTGTTAGATGCTTAGTCATAAATTACGCTGCCATGTTATGGTATCTCATTATCCTTTATTAACAGAATACTGCTAAATAAATGTTGGGACGATGCAGCACATGCAGCACATGGAATGAGGCAACATATTGAGGGGATGTGCTTCCCATCAATTTACAGTGCAAAGGTCCAGGAAATATACATTTTCCAAAGTTACTGCCAAATAAATTCCTGGCCGGTGTACTGCAATTCAAAACTATGTCCATATTTACTACAGAAGCTAATGGGAAGCAGAAGTATTTAACAGAGAGACGACCCATAAAATAGTTAATCTCAAGTGGATGCCTCTGACCCAATTGGATACCATTAAAAGCAATGGCAACAATCCAGAGACAGTTAGGCAGAAGAACATGCCACAGGTCACACCAGCACAACCAGTTGGGACGCTGTGTTCTCCAAGCAAAACATTAAAAGCACAATAACAGCAGTGGGGGAGAAGGAAGAGGCAATGTAGCAGCAGCAGCATGTAACGGGCCAACCAGTCAAGGCAATGGAGAGACTGGAAGGAAAATGCCTCTCTTCTCCCCATGCTGTGTGCCTCCACCTTTGCACACATACCCCCCACACACACTTGCTTCTGCTTAAAAGTAAAGGTGTGTGTGCACGTGCGTGCGTGTGCATGCGTGCGTGCGTGTGCAGGGCTGGTGGCTTGCAGGGGTTTGCATTTGGGGATTGAGGAGGATGGAAAATTTAGGTGAGGGGAAGCCAGTAATTCTTCTCTGGGTCAGATTTTGAAGAATAAAAGATTGATTTTACAAACTCCCAAAGTTGACCTCCGAGCCTGACTTGGGAGAATATAGTTGGCATCTCAGCTTATCCCATTATTCTTACTTGTGTGATCCCAGTGCTCTAGAGCAGGGTAGGCAGAAATTAGATCTCCAGATGTTTTGGTCTTCAGTTGGCCATGCTGTAGGAGCTCCTGGGAGTTGAAAGTCCAAACAGCTAGAGGTCTACCATCTGCCCACCGCTGCTGTAGACTTCAGGGCAGAGTAATAAAGCTTGTGATGTATGCCTTGATAGATGTTATTTGCTTCCCTTGCTAGGCCTTGTATACTCCACGAGCCATGATTGACTACAGCATTTGTTTGTTGTATCCTGTCCTTCATTGTATCCAGGGGCAGGACAGGAGTAGAAACAGAGAAGAGGGAAAATCTCCTTGACCTCCTCATTGAATCCAGTGGGTCTGTGTTTAGGTAACAGCTAGTTTGCTGTCATAACTGTTTGCCAGTGGAGGAGGCCTGACTGAGCCCTAAGGGAGGATTGGATCTTGAATCAGCTGGTAACTCCACTGAACTTTTTCACATCCCCAACTCAGTCCATTTCTTCCCCCTTATTCAGTCATAATTACTATGGCAAAGTACTTGTGTAAAGTTGCAGTGGCATAATGATGTTACTATGCCATCATAACTTGTGCTGGTTTAAGGGATTTAATAGCAAACCTATCCAGTTCAGGATGGGATTGCACCATTAAGCCCATTTATTTCAGTAGGCCTAATCACATTAGGGGCTTTTCTCCCTGAGGCTTTAACCTCACACCTTTACCAAGGCTTTTGCTTCCATGTGGGATTAAGATCAGCTCCTCTACATGTGTTTTTTCCAGGGTTTTTCTTTCTCTGCCTTTCTGTATGTTCCATTACACAACCACTAAGTTGCACTGTGATATAGTGGAATTGCACAAATTCACAAGGGTTTTGTAACACCATTCAGAAAAATAACAGACTTTCCTAGCTAGGGGCGGGGGGAAAGACATGATCATGATTGCAAAGCATGGGAAGAGGCTCTGGAGGAGGAGGATGTTGTGTAAAAGACCCACAAACTATGTGAATGAGGGATCATTAGCGCACAATAAAAGCTTTGCATAGAAAGGCTCTCAGTTGTGGTCATCAAGTCTACCAAGAAGTAATGAAAATAAGGTCAACATCCAACAGCAATCCTTAGGGGTGGAAAAGGCGGGGAGGGGGAGGATCCAAAGGTACCAGAAATATGATGATATTTTCAGGCTCTACTGAATGTTCTTCACTTGTAATGCAAGTTCTTGCAATATCCTGCACACTCAGTCTGAAAAGGCTTAACGCTTTAAAAAGCTTTCCTTAAAAGTAACTGAAAGCACCCTGCAGGTGACTTCCAAGGGATCAGTTGTAAATGAGAGTTTCACCATGCATTTCAACCAAATGATGGCCAAGCAAGGCTTGTACCTGGTTGTCTTCAAAAGTTGTACTAATGTGGGGAAAAGCTCTGGAATCTATGCAGTTGCCCCACAGATGTAGAATACACCTGTTTCTTTTATGTGCAAATAATGCTCACATAATTGCGTTCAACACATACAGCTTTATAGCTAAGCTGTAGGTGTTAATGGATGCTTTCTTAGAATACTTTCATACATTTCTATAGCAAAGTGCCAATCAAGGTTGATTCTTTTCAGAAATAGATAAAGTAAACCCAAGATGTAACACTGACATGTTCGGAGGCGCCGAATAGGGATGAACATCTGTTCAGCTTTCTTAGGCTACAGAATTCGTTGCCATTCATACAAAAGAGAGGGAGAAAGAGTTGTACACCATGCAACCTTCCACTATGATAGAAGACTTTGATTCCTCTTTTACATGGGTTTATGCTGGATTTATCTATCACTCCATTTTATCATGTTCATATGCCTTTGAGTTTGTACAACTGGATGATGTGAACATGACTTTTGGAGAGATGAGGCCTACCATTTGTGTGCTCAACCCTTGAACTCCTTGTCTAATTAAGACAGTCAAGATGGGGCCAGCCCATTGAATGGCAGAAGCCATGTTGAGTGACGGAGCCATTCCATTGGTGGTGCATCTCCTCCTGAACAATCTATCATGGAGTCCTCTGACAAACCAACTGCTTGCCAGTTTAAAATATTCTATTCTTGGTCAAAGTGCTCTAGCGAGTTATGGCCAGTCATCTCCATGCTTTTCCTGGCTGAGGCAATCTATCTTGTCTGTTTCTTGCCTGGTTTGGGGAGAGAAACTGCTTCGGCTGCCTTAGCACAGGGGTGTTGAGCCTCAGGTCAGATCCAGCTCACGTGAGGTCCTAGTCTGGCCCTCTGAGGTTCACCAGATGGCCACTTCCCCTTCCCCTGTCCCCAATGCCTTTCCCCCAACACCGATCATAGGGTAGCTTCCCAGCTTTTACCATTTTTCTCTTCCTAAAGGGTTGAAATGCCCCTCCTGAGGCTAAGTTCCTGGCAGTAAGAGCTTTAAGCTAAAACATGCTGGTGCTTCTGCAGTTTTGAGCCCTGCCTCCTTTTGCCTTCAGCCCTGGTATTTGCCTCGCAAGAGCTGCTCTGAAACTGAATTTGGCCCTTGGGATAAAATAGGTTCAACACCACCCCTACAGTAGTGGATGGTTCAAGCCAGGAGATGGTGAGGGGGAGTTTGACCCTATGGATTCTTCTGGATCTCTCATCAGTGCTTGATACCATTGACCACAGTATCCTTTTGCTGGTGAGAGGTTGAGGAAGCACTATAAAGTGTGTGTGTGTGTGGGGGGGAGGTTAACCCATCAGATCTCTAAGGCTCAGGATGGGTTATTTACAGATATAAAATGATCCCAAATACCTTTTCCACTTCTTCTGTTTGTTCAACTGAGTTTCAACGTGCTAGCTGAATTTCAGTGGAAATTATACTCTTTCCCCTCTCAACCATTAAGAGTTCTGTTGCTCTTCGTTTGTGACTCATTTGATGTGCTGCCGACAACCTCAGACATCTCAGTTTTCAGACATGTGTGTAGCTTTCATCTTTTGACCTACCTTTTTTGACTGGGGACAGTTACAAAGCTGTTTCAAACCATAAATGTTTGGCTAATCAGCAAAATTGTAAGGCTATTGATGAGGCTGAACAGAATTATGCAATGAGTCATTACTGTGAAAATTATTGTTTCAGTACACGTACAGTTGCAGCATTTTGATTGGGGGAACAAGTCCTGTTATCACAATAGATGCAGCAGCAGCAAAGTCATTGCATTTAGCACAGGTTGGCACATTTTCCAGTTTCTTTTGAAGTAGTGGCCAGAGTGTTGGCTTGAGCTGGGAGATACAGGTTCTAGTCCCCACTTGGCCATGGAAGCTCACTGGGTGACTTTGGGCCAGTCACAGACTCTCAGCCCAACCTACCTCACAGGGCTGTTGTTGTGAGGATAAAACAGAGAGGAGGAGGATAATGTAAGCTGCCTTGGGTTCCTTGCAAGAAAAAGGCAGGATATAAATGCAATAAATAAATAAATAATTTGAAACTCCCCCTCAGTTGTGATGTTTTAACATGAAATCAACTCCAGTGGAAATGTAGCCAAGTATGTCAATGTGAGGGTTGCTATTAGGGATGTACGAAAGTCACTTACCTTTTCACGGATTGATTCACAGTGGGGGGGGAGGCACTCTGTCCCTCCCTCCGGAATCCTCGATGGGGGGAAGGCGATCCAGTCCTCCCCTCCGGAATCCTGCCTGGCCGGCTCTGCTCCGAGGTGGCTCCGCGGAGCAGCCGGCCAGGGCTGTCCGCAGCCGGAGTTCCAGCCGCGGACTGGCTGCTGTGGACGCAAATGGCGGCCGCTGTAGCGGCCGCCATTTGCGTCCAGCCAGGCTGCCATGATAGGCTATGTAAGTATTTATGTAGACTATCACGGCAGGCAAAAACACACACACAAAAAACAGTGTACGCAAATGGCGGCAGCTACGGCGGCCGCTATTTGTGTCCCCTATTTTTCACCATTTTAGCCTACATAAATGTTTACATAGGCTATTACGGCGGGAAAAAAAAGGGGAACGCAAATAGCGTAGTGGACGCTATTTGCGTTCCTTTTTTTTTCACCCTAATAGCTTACGTAAATATTTACATAGGTTAAAACGGCGAAAAATAGGGAACGCAAATGGAGGCCACTGTTGCTGCTGCCATCTGCGTACACTGTTTGTTTGTTTTTTTAGGCTACATAAATACTTATGTAGCCTATCATGATAGGCTACATAAATACTTATGTAGCCTATCATGGCAAACAGCAGATGCAAATGGCAGCCGCAGCAGCCGGTTGAAAGACCTGCCACCGCCACCGGAGCCGCCTCCGGAGCTGCCGCCACCGCAACATCCACCCCAGGTAAGCTTCGTCCCGGGGGGAATCCGCGGGGGAGTGGGAGGGGAGGCCGTTTCACCATGGATTTCGGGGGGCTGAATGCCAGTGCATTCAGCCTCACTGAAATCCGTGGTGGAATTCTCCGCAATCCCTAGTTGCTATACAAGCCTTGTACTCATTTGTGAATGTATCTCACTCAGACCTGTCAAAAGTATTTGCTAGGATCCATCATCAGCCACATAGATGCACTACTCATCTATAGAGATGGCTGATAATTCCGCCATGGATCTTGGTGAGGCCGAATGCCAGTGCATTCGGCCCCCCGAACTCTGTGGTGGAACAGCCTGCCCCCCTGCCCCCCCACGGATTAGGGATGTACGAAAGTCACTTACCTGGTCTCGCAGCTTGCTTCGCGGTGGGGGGGAGGCGCTTCGCTTCTCCCCCCAAAGTTCAGGCCGGGGGGGAGGCTTCCCGCCTCGCCCGGAAGAAATTCAGGCCGGGGAGAAGCGCCCCGTCTTCCTGGCCGCGAACTTCAAAAGAAAAGTAAAGACAACAAAAAAAAGTCCCGTGATAGGCTACGTAACGATTTACGTAGCCTATCATGGCTAGATCTGCAAAGTCAGCCGTGATAGGCTACAGTAATCGTCACGTAGCCTATCACGGGTGACTTTAAAAAAAAAAGCGCGTACGCAAATGGCAGCCCCCATAGAGAGCCGCCATTCGCGTTCCTTATTTGGTCCCTGTAGTCTACATAAAGATTTACGTATGGCAAAAATAAGGGCAACGCTATTTCTTTATGTAGTCTTTACGTAGACTACAGCAACCAAATACAGCCATTAGCGTACGCGCTTTTTTTTTTTAAGTCACCCATGATAGGCTACGTG
Source organism: Heloderma suspectum (assembly GCF_057233095.1). Classification (NCBI taxonomy): domain Eukaryota; kingdom Metazoa; phylum Chordata; class Lepidosauria; order Squamata; family Helodermatidae; genus Heloderma; species Heloderma suspectum. The sequence continues at coordinate 28,004,656 of NC_139460.1, read as the reverse complement.
ACGATTAACGTAGCCTATCATGGCTGACTTTGAAAATCTAGCCATGATAGGCTACGTTAATCGTTACATAGCCTATCACAGGGGTGTTTTTTTGTCTTTACTTTTCTTGTAATGGCGGCGGCGGCAGCCGGTCGAAAGACCGGCTGCCGCCCCCGCCCTTGATGAAGACCTGCCGAACCGCCGCCGGGATCCGCCGCCGGGAGCGACATTCGTGAAAGGTAAGTCCCATCCTGGGGGGGGCGGGGGGCCAGCCGCTGCCGCCACCACCAAAGCTGCCGCTGGAGCCACCACCACCCGGAAGATCAGACCCAGGTAAGTCTCATCCTGGGGGGGATCCGCGGTAGGGATGGGGGAGAATTTCTCCCCGAACAACCTTTGGAGGACTGAATGCGTTGGCACTCGGCCCCCTGAAGTTTCGGGGAGAAATTCTCCCCCATCCCTACCGCGGATCCCCCCCAGGATGAGACTTACCTGGGTCTGATCTTCCGGGTGGTGGCGGCTCCAGCGGCAGCTTTGGTGGTGGCAGCAGTGGTTGGTCTTCCGACTGGCTGCCACTGCCATAGGGATGTACGAAAGTCACTTACCTTTCATGGATTATGTTGATGGGAGGGAGGTGTTCTGTCCCTCCCCCCGGAATCCTCACTTGGGGGGGAGGCGTTCCGTTCCTCCCCCCCCGGAATCCTCCGCGGCCGGCTGTGCTCTGTGGCAGCTCCAGGCCAGAGCCGTCCGCAGCTGGATTTCCGGCTGCGGAGGGCTCTGGGTAAAAAAAAACAAAACCGCATACACAAATGGCGGCGGCTACGGCCACCGCCATTTGCATTCCTTATTTTTGGCCATCTGAATCTACGTAAATATTTATGTAGACTATGGCGGCGAAAATAAAGGGGAACGCAAATAGCGTAGCAGGCGCTATTTGCATCCCTTTTTGAGTCACTGTTTTAGCCTATGTAAATATTTAAAATGGTGAATCAAAAAGGGATGTAAATAGTGCCCGCTACGCTATTTGCGTTCCCCTTTATTTTTGCCATCATAGTCTACATAAATATTTACGTAGATTAAGATGGCCAAAAATAAGGAATGCAAATGGCGGTGGCCATAACCGTGTACGTGGTTTTGTTTTGTTTTCCCAGAGCCCTCCGTGGATGGAAATCCCAGAGCACAGCTGGCCGGAGGGGAGGAATGGATCGCCTCCCCCCCATCGAGGATTCCGGGGGGAAGGATGGAACGCCTCCCCCCCCCCATCAGTATAATCTGCGGAAAGGTAAGTGACTTTCGTACATCCCTACCTATTTCTGTCAATGTGTTTCTTGGTGCTTACTTCTGTTGGTATTGTCATCTCATTTTTTTGATACCATCTTATTGCATCCCTAATTCTGGGCAAGGCCCCAGGAGAAAACATGATGCCTCCAGAAATATATATTTTCCCGACTGGTGGGCTCCAAAATTAGCCAAAATGTTTACTCAAATTAACAGTACAGGTATATTCCCATTTGGTTGGAAACAGAGTATTGTTGTCCCAATATACAAGAAGGGTGATAAGCAGGATCCTAATAATTATCAACCAATAAGTCTTTTGGACATTGACTCTAAGCTGTTGTAAATAGCAGCCATAAAGGCAGTGTTCATGCACCATTTCTGTAACATTACATTTGTAGAAAAACCCAAGCAGCTACTCTTTTGCAAAATGGTGGCTTGCTGAGGGAACAGGCAGCCACCAGGTGTTCACAGACTGTGCGGCAGCTTGGCAAGCGAGGTCCGGGAAGCTGATTGGGCGGGGACTCCACCCCCCTCTTGGATTCCCATGACATCCCTACCCATGTTCTCTGAAAATTCCTGAACGTGTGTTTGCATTTGCAAAATGCACACTTTTTAAAAAATGCACACTTCCATGCATTAGTCAACAGAGGGTACATTTGCATTTTTGAAAAATGTACACTTTTCCTGTTCAAATGAACTGGAAAAGAAGAAGAAGAAGAAGAAGAAGAAGAAGAAGAAGAAGAAGAAGAAGAAGAAGAAGAAGAAGAAGAAGAAGAAGAAGAAGAGAATGGGAGTGAGCCAAACCAAGCTTTCAAGTGAAGTTCAGAGAAAAGTGGGAATCCTGGAAGGGGTGGTGGTGGTCTAGAAAATAGGGAATCCCAAAAAGAAGTGCACATGGGCCCAAAGAAATGTGGGACAAATGTAGGGATGTACGAAAGTGACTTACCTTTTCATGGATTCGGTTCATGGGGGGGGGAGGCATTCCGTTCCTCCGCCCTGGAATCCTCCACGGCCAGCTGTGCTCCGCGGCAGCTCCGCAGAGCAGCCGGCCAGGCCCAGGCCAGGGCCATCCACTGCCGGATTTCTGGCCGCGGAGGGCTCTGGGTAAAAAAACCTCCCAAAAACACGTACGCAAATGGCAGCGGTTATGGCCGCCGCCATTTGTGTTCCTTATTTTTCACCATCTTAGTCTACGTCAATATTTACGTAGACTAAGAAGGGCCAAAATGAGGAACGCAAATGGCGGCGGCCATAGCCGCCGCCATTTGAGTACGCGCATTTTTGTTTTAAGTCAGACATGATAGGCTACGTAAAGATTTACATAGCCTATCACGGCTGACTACAGGGATGCAAACATTTGCGTCCCTGCAAGCCAGAGGCAGGATGTCCGGCTGCTGGCGGAGCCAGCCGGCAGCTCCGCGGAATCCCCGCGGAGCGGAGCCGGCCGCCCAGGATTCCAGCCGGCTGCGAGGATTCCGGGGAGAGGGATGGAGCAACTCCCACCCCAGCAGAACCCGGCGGAGACAGGTAAGGGCAATTTCGTACATCCCTTGTCATAGGTCCTATAACCTATGTGTGGTAGGGATGTACGAAAGTCACTTACCTGAACCAAAATTTGATTTGCGGTGGGGGGGAGGTGCCCCGTCCCTCCCCCCTGAAATTCTGGCCGGGGGGGAGGCGCCCTGTCCCTCCCGCCGCGATTCCTGGCTGGCTGGGAATGCAAATGGCGGCGGCCATAGCTGCCGCCATTTGCATCCCTGCAGTCAGCCGTGATAGGCTACATAAATGTTTACGTAGCCTATCACGGCTGAGTAAAAAAAACAAAACAAAAAATCACATCTACACAAATGGCGGCGCCCATGGGCGCCGCCATTTGCATTCCTTATTTTGGCACGGCTAGTCTACGTAAACATTTACGTAGACTACGGCGAAAATAAGGGGAACACAAATAGCGTAGACGCTACGCTATTTGCGTTCCCCTTATTTTCGCCATAGTCTACATAAATGTTTACGTAGACTAGACGTGCCAAAATAAGGAATGCAAATAGCGGCACCCATGGGTGCCACCATTTGCGTATGTGTGATTTTTTTTTTTTTACTCTGCTGTGGTAGGCTACATAAACATTTACGTAGCCTATCACGGTATTTTTAAAAAATCTAACCATGATAGGCTACGTACATCTTTACGTAGCCTATCATGTTTTTTTGGGGTTTTTTTTTTTTTACTGGAAATGGTGGAGGCGGCAGCCAGTCGGAAGACCGGCCACCGCAGCCGCCACCGCTGCACTGCCGCCGAACTGCTGCTGGAGCTGCTGCCGCCGCGAGGGAGATTCGCACAAGGTAAGTCCCATCCCGGGGGGGGCAGGGGGTTGGCAGACCATTTTGCCACCGATTTCGGGGGGCCGAATGCGCTGGCATTCAGCGTCCCCGAGATTCGTGGCGAAATTCTCTGACATCCCTAGTGGTGTAGTGGCTAGAGTGTTGGGCTGGGAGTTGGGAGATCTGGGTGCTAGTCCCCACTCGGCCATGGAAGCTCACTGGGTGTCTTTAGTGTCCACAAAATGTGCACAAAATCACAATATACTATTGGTGGGAGGGATGTGCAGAAAAATTGTTCACAAAGAGGCATACATTAGGAGATACATGCACACAGAAATATACACATTTTCATGCTGACTTCTAAAGATAAAATCATGCCGCAATTTTTATGCAAAATGGTGGCTTGTTAAGAGCACAGGCATCTGCCGGGCATTCGCTGGGCACTCGCTGGGTGCTCACCAGGTGCTCACCAGGCCATCCAGTGGCTCACATGGTGCAGAGAGCAGGGGCAGGCAGTGGCAGTTCAGTGAGTACCCAGCAAGGATGGACTGCCATGAGTTTCTCCACCCTTAGCTGTTGCCATGGCTCAGCTCTTGCAATTTCTGCCCAGTTCTCCCTGGATGCAAGCCAGGCCTCCTCCCAGTAAGCAATCATATGGGTTCTTGTCAGGGTGGAAGTCACAGACAGGAAAGATAACAGGGAACTTGCATTTGTGAGTGGAAGGCATTCTGTACATGTTTGTGGGCAAGCCACGTGGTCTCTCCCGTACACACCTCACTTGCAATATGGGGGAATAACAACTTAAGCTCATAATATTCACAATTGACTTTGTGAGCAGAAGATCCTTTTCAGGGGCAAGGAAGCTGTCCTCAAAATCCATCTGCATTCGCCAAACTACATTCAAATTGAGAACTAGATTTTGAACTTCGATGGCGTCGCTAGGGATGTACAAAAATCACTTACCTGTTTGCAGATTATGCTGATGGTGGGGGGGGGGAGGCGCTCCATCCCTCCCCCTGGAATTCTGGACAGGGGAGAGGCGCTCCGTTCCTCGCCCCCCCCCCCGGAATCCTCCTTGGCCGGCTCAGCAGCCAGCCAGGCCCAGCCAGGCCAGCACTGTCTGCAGCCGGATTTCTGGCCGCGGAGGGCTCTGGGGAAAAAAACCAAAAACCTGCATATGCTTTCCTTATTTTTGACGTCTTAATCTACGTAAATTTTTACGTAGACTAAGACGGCAAAAATAAGGGGAACACAAATAGCGTAGTGGACGCTATTTGCGTTCCCCTTATTTTCGCCGTCTTAGTCTACGTAATTATTTACGTAGACTAAGACGGCCCAAAATAAGGAACGCAAATGGTGGTGGCTGTAGCCGCCGCCATTTGCGTACGCCTTTTTTTTTTTTTTTACCCAGACATTTTAGGCTACATAAAAACTTACTTAACCTAAAACGTGGGTGTAAAAAAAAAAAAAAAAATCCTGCAAATGGCAGCGGCAGCAGCTGGTCGGAAGACCAGCCGCTGCAGCTGCCGCCGCAGCTGCCACCGCCCGAAGATCTGCCCCAGGTAAGTCTCGTCCTAGGGGGATCCGCGGGGGGGGGGAGGGGGTGTGGCAGGCCATTCCACCACAGATTTCGGGGGGCCGAATGCACTGGCATTTGGCCTCCCTGAGATCCGTAGCGGAATTCTCTGCCATCCCTAGGCGTCGCTAATCTTCATGAATAATACATTCTTACCTCCCAATAGAGATGATGGCCTGTACCAACCAGAACAAACTTATGGCTCCTTGACTTCTTCTCCTTGCAGTTTTGCTGATTTATCTGGAAAAGCCCTGGAAACAACCTATGGCAATGAAAGCTTTACAGTTGTAGCCAGAGCTTTTTATGGTGCTATTTTAAGACTTTCTGATATCAGCTGGCTTTTAGCCACCAGGACAAAACAATTGTGGGGATCCTCCCAGTATCAGTTTCACAGCTTGACATTTACAAATGCTGATCCCTAGGGAGATCATAGGGCAGATGTTCAAAAATAAATGAATGCAATATATTTCTGACTCATAAAAAAAGCAACAACATTGCAATATTTCTGACCCATAAAGAAAACACTGCAAAATATACAGTGTACTATATTTTAAATCCCTATCTCTTCCTCCTATGACCTACTATAGTCTAGGGGTCATTTCACAGAGTACAACAGAGACAAACATGTAACTTGTATTAGGCAGAGAGAGCACACAGGCCTCCTATTCCCCATCATAACCTGGAAGGGTTGTCACTAGGGATGTTAGAGAATTCCACCATGGATCCTGGGGGGCTGAATTCCAATGAATTCGGCCCCCCGGAATCCATGGCGGAATGGAGCCCCCCGCCCCACCACTCTGCGAAAGCCACGCGAAACTGAGCCTACCTGGCTGCGGCTCCAGCTTCAGCTCCGGTGGCAGCGGTGGCTCTGGCCGCTGCCGGGCTGCTGCGGCTGCAAATGGCAGTCATCGTAGCGGCCGCCATTTGCGTCCCTACATCGGCCTGTGATAGGCTACATATATATTTACGTAGCCTATCACGGCTAAAGCAGGGACATAAATAGCGTCCCCTACGCCATTTTCATTCCCGCTTTAGCTTAGGGATGTCAGATAATTCCGCGACGGATCTCAGTGTGGCCAATGCAAGTGCATTCGGCCCCCCGAAATCCATTGCAGACGAAGATCCCGCCACCCCCAACCCACAAAAGTTGGGAGGCACAAAGCCCCCACCCCACGAAAATAGCGTGAAACGGATCACTTACCTGCTCCCATCGGCACCGACTTGCAAATTCGCTTCCTCTTCCATGCCGTGATAGGCTACGTAAATACATATGTAGCCTACCACGGCTAATGCAGGGACGCCTTTTGCGTTTTTGCGTTGGCAAACACGTTGGCGCTCAGCCCCCCCCATGTTTCGGGGAGAAATTCTCCAACATCCCTAGTCCCTGCTAGCCAGCGGCCAGATGTCCGGCTGCTGGCGGAGCCAGCCAGCGATTCCACAAAATCCCCGCGGAGTGGAGTGGAGACAGCCAGCCAGGATTCCGGGGGGAGGATTCCGGGGGTAGGGACGGAGCGCCTCCCCTCCCCAGCAGAACCCGGCGGAGACAGGTAAGGGCAATTTCGTACATCCCTACCGGACACCATATGCATCCACAGACCAGCCCTGGATGGAAGTCCGGCAGCGGATGGACCCAGCCGGAGGCTCCGCAGACTCACTGCAGAGCAGAGCCGGCCAGACAGAATTCCGGGGGGAGGAATGGATCGCCTTGCTCCCCCACAGACCTCCCAGCAGACTCAGGTGAGTGGGGTTCGTATAACCCTACATGGAATCACCATGGCTTTGTATGAGCCATTAATCAGATCTGCTTTCAATGGAAGGTTTCACGCCTACAACATGAAATACGAAGAGAAGGAGATATGTCTCTGGGCTCATGTGACTGCCTCAGGAGTATGTAGTGTCATCTCTGGGTTTCGGATCAGATCTTGTGCTTTATTCTCTCTCCTGTTTAGTGCTCAGCTGTTGGATTAGTTTAGTTTATTTATACTATTTTATTGGATATTATATGTATGAATATTTCTATTATGTATGTAACCATCTGCAGGCATGGTTATTTGTGATTGTTTCTACTGCATTTTTACATATTGTTATATTTATTGCTGTATGTTTGATATCTTGTAAATTGTATACACTGTTGTTCATTTGTTAAGTTGCGATCTGCTTTGGGCACAATTTTGTGGAACAGTGGCGTACAAATAAAAAGACAACAATGATATGTAAAATGCTTGCTTCCAGAATCAGGCAGGTCAGTGGAGCTTGCAGATGGGAGCTCTGCTGACCTGTCCCAATGCAGAAGTGAGTGTTTCCACTTGTTTCCAGGATTACTGTCAGAAGCGCTAGTTCCTCTTGCGGGGGAGACGGGTCCCGCTAACAGAACAGACACAGTGGGAGCACAGCAGCGCTATTGGATATTGGCTATTGGCTATGTATATATGTGTATGTGTATACACACACGTGTGTGTGTGTATGCTCAGCATTCCTTCTTATGCAAATTCCATTGAGCTGGCCCTAAATATGCACTTATTGGCCCTCTTTAGACATCACTTTAAGCCATGATGGCTAGGAGTTTTGAGCTAACCACGTTGGCTTAGTGTGACATCTGAACAGGCATCTGATCTGTCCCAACCATGGCGTTCCTTAACCATGGACTTACCACATTCAGTAACCACTTGCTGCAAGATAGTTAGTGGGCTCTACCATGGCTTAGCATGATGTCTGAACAGCCTCCATGGTTAGTTGACAGCTCCCATAGAACTTTGGCCATGGCAAGAGTGGCCAAAGAAGGAGTAGCCACTCATGCCTGAGCAGCAGATCTCTATGGTTGAGAACTGCCAGGCAGCAAATGGTGGCCTAGCTGCCATGAGCCTGCCAATACACCACCTCTGGCAACAGCTCACTGCATGCCAGCAGAGAAGCAAGCATACAGCTGCAGCTCACGGCTGCTTGTGCCCTGGCCTGCTGCTGCTATTAACATGCAACCAGCATGGCCAGGCACCACCATGCACAATGGCACCTGTCACAATGCAACTTCAAAGGCTGCATGGACTCTGGCACTGTGCCTGCAGTGGCATAAACAGTCGGTGGAAGCAACGGAAGCTGATTCCTGATGTCTGTCCATGTCTGTTCGTGCCACGGGGGCACAATGTGAATGCATTGTGCATTGGGCTGGCAGATTATGGCAGCGAGTGGTGATTTGTCTTTCCCAGAATGGGAAAAACAAACCTCAGACCATGCTGCGGGATGTGTCTGGGGGCAGTGTGCCATGGCACAAGAGGCAGCAGGCTGCTGAACCATGGAGCAGCAAAATGGCTGGCAGCACTGAGCACCAAAACCCAGCAGCACGAGGCACCAAAATGGCTGGAGGTGTAAAAGCCCCTGGAATGCATGACTACCCATCCAGATGACTGTGGGTTCCTGCAGGAGGAAGGGTGGTCAGAGAATGGTTAGTTTAACCATATTGCGGAACATGGTTACCTGCATTTATGGATGCTGGAAAAATTTGAGATGGACTAAAATGAGCTTGGATTTCTAATAATCTGACCTGTGGGATCTGCTGTGCACCAACCTCCCTAGGCTGCGTAGAGTCCATGGACTGTTGGATTAAAAAAAAAAAATTCCCCAATTTTACTCATATTTATTTGTAGGAAAATATGCACGTTCCTGCTGAAGAAAAGTTGAATGGAATGGGGAACAATATGCTAAATGTTACATACTGAGGAAAACTATGTATATTCTTATAAAACTTTTTACGTAATTATTGTGTATTTTTCCTCAGGATGAAAAGAATTCGCATCCGTCTATGAGTGGATGACAGAACAAATAGGGATGGAGGAGAATTTCTCCATGAATCTCCAGGAGGCCGAATGCCAACGCATTCGGCCCCCCAAAATTGGTGGTGAAATTCTCCACCACCCCCTCGCCCTCACCTCGGGATGAGACTTACCTCCTTCGAATGTCCCTCTCGGCGGCGGATCCCGGCGGCGTTTCAGCAGCGTTTCGGCTGCCGCCGCCGCCATTACAAAGTGAAGTAAAAAAAACCCCAAAACACGTGATAGGCTACGTAACGATTTACGTAACCTATCACGGCTAGATTTTCAAAGTCAGCCGTGATAGGCTACGTAAATCGTTACATAGCCTATCACGGGTGACTTTGGAAAAAAAAAAAAGCGCGTACGCAAATGGTGGCGCCCATGGGTGCTGCCATTTGCGTTCCTTATTTGGGCAGGGGTAGTCTACGTAAAGATTTACGTAGACTACGGCGAAAATAAGGGCAACGCTATTTGCGTTGCCCTTATTTTCGACGTAGTCTACGTAAATCTTTACGTAGACTACAGGGACCAAATAAGGAACGCGAATGGCGGCTCCCTATGGGGGCCGCCATTAGCCGTACGCGCTTTTTTTTTTTAAGTCACCCGTGATAGGCTATGTGACGATTAACGTAGCCTATCACAGCTGACTTTGCAGATCTAGCCGTGATAGGCTACGTTAATCGTTACGTAGCATATCACAGGGGCGTTTTTTTTTTTTTTACTTTTCTTGTAATGGCGGCGGCGGCAGCTGGTCGAAAGACCAGCTGCCGCCCCCGCCCCTGACGAAGACCTGCCGAACCGCCGCCGGGACCCGCCGCCGGGAGTAGGGATGGCGGAGAATTTCTCCCCGAAACTTCGGGGGGCCGAGCGCCAACGTGTTCAGCCCCCCGAACAAGTTTCGGGAAGAAATTGTCCGCCCCCTCACCCCTCGCACCCCCCCCGGGACGGGACTTACCTTTGCCGAATGTCCCTCCCGGTGGCGGGTCCGGCCGGCGGTTCGGCGGGTGTTTGTGAGGGGAGGGAGCGGCAGCCGGTCTTTCGACCGGCTGCCGCCGCCGCCGCCATTGCAATCAAAGAAAAAAAAAATGCCCCCGTGATAGGCTACGTGACGATTAACGTAGCCTATCACGGCTAGATCTGCAAAGTCAGCCGTGATAGGCTACATAAATCGTCACATAGCCTATCATGGGTGACTTTAAAAAAAAAAAAAAAGCGCGTTCGGATAATGCTATTTGCGTTGCCCTTATTTTCGCTGTCGTCTACGTAAACATTTACGTAGACTACAGCGACCAAATAAGGAACGCGAATGGCGGCTCCCTATGGGGGCCGCCATTAGCGTACGCCCTTTTTTTTTTTAAAGTCACCCATGATAGGCTACGTGACGATTAACGTAGCCTATCACGGCTGACTTTGCAGATCTAGCCGTGATAGGCTACGTTAATCGTCACGTAGCCTATCACGGGGTTTTTTTTTTTTTTTTAAACTTTGGAGTTCGCGGCCGGGCGAGGCGGGAAGCCTCCTCCCCCGGCCTGAACTTCACGGGGGGAGCAACGAAGCGCCTCCCCCCCCACCGCGAACAAGCTTCGACAACAGGTAAGTGACTTTCGTCCACCCCTAGCCGGAAGGGACATTCGTGAAAGGTAAGTCCCATCCCGGGGGGGGGGGGCGCGGAGAATTTCTCCCCGAACAACCTTCGGAGGACCGAATGCGTTGGCACTCATCCCTCCGAAGTTTCGGGGAGAAGTTCTCCCCCATCCCTACACCCTTCCCCAGTGTGCATCTGGGCCATTGACATTACTTCATTCCTAACTAACCATAGTTGCACATTACATATCTAGGAACTGCTGGGGCAAAAGCTTTCATGGCCACAGATGAGATTTCCAGGCAAACATATCCCAGCATCTTCTTAGAAATATGCCCCCTGAAACTGTATTGAATTATGGGTAAGCCAGAAGTGTTCCTGTCCATAAAAGGCAAGTGGTAATTAATGCTCATCTCAGTCTTATGCTGAGACTTTTCAAGTCAACATTGACAAGGTGTCTTGCCAAAAGCAACACATTTAAGCAGAAGAACATGTGCTTGAGTCAATTTCATCTCAGTGGGTTCAATAGGCCATAAATTACCTTGAATCAAACTCCACTACCTTACCTAGGCAGCACCATTTCCCAATACATCTGCTGAGAGCCATTGGGCTACATCACGGCAATGTTTTTGCTTGACGCATTCCATGCAATTCTCAGAGTTAACAGCAAAAATCCAAAACTTCTCATTGAAACAGCTGTGTCCGTTAGTGTTCCTGCCAATTGTTTTAAGGACAGGATGGCTGAAATAGAAACAAAGCTGTTTTTCTCCAGATAGCTTCCTCTAACAATCAGCGTGATGGGGACCAAAGTGCTGTGTAGACCTGAGAGGCATATAATTCAATTCACTTTTGAAAGTGGGCATGCAATTCCAGAAAATGAGAAGCAACTGGGAGGATGCTTAATTTGGAAATTTCAGTATAGAGTCTGGGGAAGGGGGAGAAAAAATAATCCACCAGCATTTCTTATATGTGCCATACAACAAATAGGAAAACTGAAGACTGGTGAACCACTGGTACTGGAACTGGCTGGTCCACCATTTTCTTGTTCATGTGCATACCACAGCAAAGAACTGATGGGTGTGTCCAATTTTAATCTCCCAACCAGTGCTGGGTACAGGTTTTGGAGGGATCTTGGGCAAGACACGCTTAATGGGCCTGGTCCCTCAGTGAGTCTACCTTCTGACCACCATTGTCACCAGCTGTTCTTACTCATCTTCTTTCTCATCATGAACAGGCAATGACACTAAGGAGTAGGGATGGCGGAGAATTCTGCCACAGATCTCAGGGAGGCCGAATGCCAGTGCATTCGGCCCCCTGAAACCAGTGATGGAACGAAGCCCCCCGCCCCGCAAAAGGTGTGCGAAACAGAGCACTCACCTGCTGCCGTTTGCGCTGCTCTGCAAATGGTGGCCGTGTCTGCGGCCGCCATTCGCTTCACCATTTTAGCTGTGATAGGCTATGTAAATATTTATGTAGCCTATCATGGCAAAAAAAGGGATGCAAATGGCGGTGGCTACGGCGGCTGCCATTTGTGTCCCTGAGCAGCCCATCAGTGGCCAGACGTCGCTGCGGGCTGCCCCGGCTGGCAGCTCCGTGGAGTCACCGTGGAGCAGAGCCGGTCATTGAGGATTTTGGGGGGAGGGATGGAACACCTCCCCCCCTATGGATGTATGAAATGAAACAGGTAAGTCATTTCGTACATCCCTACTAAGGAGGAACAACAGTACCCAGGTGCTCTAGGGATGGCAGTAGGCTTCGAACTCTTAATTTAGAGGTGCCAAGGTAGTGATAAATCAGATCCAGGTTTACTTATAAGGAGTACTGTATTGAGTACCATCAGCACACAGGCGTACCAGATGGTTGGATCAAACAGCTTCTCTGAACCCAGAGCCACGGGGTAAAATTGGTTTTATACCATACATTTTAGCAGTGAGGCAGCATGACAATAGCAAGCATTAATTAGTGTTCATTCCCAGCATAGACTAACAGTGCTTGTTCAGAAGGAAAACAACCGGAACTTTTCTACCACAGACACCTGCAGCTTTAAGGCAAACAAGCCTCCTTTCCCAGGCACATATTGATAAGACACCCCAGCTTGTTAGTATGGAATGCCGCACTATCGACCTTTGACTTATCCTGGTAAATCAAGAGGCCTGTTAGGGAAAACAGCAGCCAACTGACCAAAGTCAGAGAGCATTCTGGATCATCTAAACCCCTCTAAAACTACTGATAGCTTGGTTCAGGCCTGAGGCCTTACACTGAGACATTGTGCCCAATCCTGATGCAGCACTCCCAACTAAATGCAGTGCAGTGCAAACCCCAATATAGTTGCGCCACTATTCTATGATAAACATAACCTAACAGATAACACTGTCCAGTGCTGGCTCCACATTTTGGAGGTCCTTGGATGAGACACCCTCCAGGCCCCCCTCTGTCTCACTGAGTCTACCTTCTCACAGTCATTGTCACCAGCTGTTCTTGCTCCTCTTCTCATCTTTGTTCCCACTTGTGCGCTTGACAGGCAGAAAGCCAGTGAGCCAGCGGGCAGGGGCATCTACTGCTCCTCCTTCTCACCACCACTGGTGTCTGGGGCAGAGCAAGAGGCAGGTGAACAAAAATATTGCAATGGTGAAAATGAGGGCCAACTCCAGGGGGCTCTTGTTAGTAGGCCCCTGCTGGGGTGTGGGCCCTTGGTAGGTGCCCTACCATGCCTGCCATTGACAACAGAACTGCTCCCACCAACCTCGTCAGGTAGATTAGGCAAATTTGACTTTCCTTTCTGTGGCGAGAAGGTTCTACTGCATTTTGTGCTGTGAAGGAAACACAGGGTATTTAAACCTTTCAGTCAAAACCTGCAGTGCTAAGCCCACTTAGCTGGGAGTCAGCCTGACTGAACACAGTGGGACTTACTTCTGAGTAAGCCTGCATAGGATTGCACTGTAATACAGTCAAATCAATTGTCAGGGGTGTGTGTGTGTGTGTGTGTATATATATATATATATATATATATATACACACACATACATATATACACACACCTGACAATTGATTTGACGGTATTACAGTGCAATCATTATATATATATATATATATATATATATACACGGAACAAACCAGAATGAACATATTCTCAGTGAGTTTTATTATTAAGTATTATTTATTCAATTTATAACCCGCCTATATACAAAATACTTTAGGCGGGGTATGTGTGTATTCAATTTGTTATCTAATATTGGTACAGAAACTGTTTTCTTGCTTATAAACTAGATTTTCTTGTCTGTATGAATGAATACATAGAGCCAATTGCATTTTGGCATTAGCTATCAATATTCGCCATTATCTTCTGATGTTAATTCCTGGAGAGGCTCCTTCCTTTATTACATATAGAACAGTGTCGGAACAGTGTTAAAGTCCTCAAAACATACTCCAAGATGCTGGCTGCTGGCACTGACTAACCAATCGGCACAGACCTCTGGCTAAGTTAGTGGTCCTCTTCGTTCCACAGTGACTTGGCCAAAGGAGATATAGATTTTTCAGAAAATAGATTTTTCAACAGAAGAAGCAGAAGAAGAAGAATGTGAAGTGTGTGGTGGGGAATCAGCTTCATTGGGCTAGTCGAGATGTAAGAGACATTTATTTCAATTAATTTTTTATCAGGATTCATTTACCCACTTCAAAACTTCCAGACTGAAAATGGACTCAGACGCAATCTGTGGTGGAAGATTGCACATCTTGTACATTTCCAAGCTTGCAATGTGATTCACAGACCAAAACAAATGGGCTTAACAGCATGTGTACATTTGGAAAATACACATGAAAAATGTGTACTCTTGAAAAGTGCTCACAAATATGCTTTAATCAATGGAAGAAGAAAACGAAAACGTACATTTCAAAGATGTGCACAATTGATGTGTACATTTGGGAAAATATGCATGAAAATAGCATGGATTTTCATGCGAAAAGAAAAAGCAAAGTTCCCAATCTGATAAGAACTTGCATCAGAATGAGGTTCAAGATGGAATTTGGAGAACTTTGGTGAGCTCAGGTTTTGCTGATTTCTCTATCCTACTACCACAGATGTTTATTCATTTGTTTGTTAACTGAATATTGTATTGGTTTTACTTGTCTTCTACCTGTCTTATTTGTATGATTTTTACTTTGAATTTTATTCCCGTTGTATTGTATTTTATTATGCAATATTATTGTTATTGTTGTTATTATTGTTATTGTTATTATTATTAGATTGTAATTGCATTATTGCTGTTTGCTGCCTTTCTGTCATATGGTAGAAAGGCAGAATACAAATTTAAAACGAAAGAGAACATATTTATGGACCATCTCAAGGGCCAAAAGCCATCTAAATAAAAACACCTTTGCCTGCTCGCAGAAGGTCACTAGGGTTGGAGCTTCCTGGCCCTACTTGGCAAGGAGTTCCAGAGCCTGGGATCACCTTCGTGGTCTAGCCTGACTATGACTGTTTAGGATGTGTTTCGTCGTTAGGTAGTTAGGAATAACAATTATTACAGTCAAGTCACCTTGAGAATTCACTACCTTTTATCAAAATTTGAGAATAGTTACAACCTGTAGACATAAGAACAGAACGTTGCCTTGTAGGATCATTTCACAACCATTTCATATGACATTCTGCTTTCTAAGGATCAATGAATCTGTCAGTTTTGGTTTCTCACAGTTTCTCTCTCTCTCTCTCTCTCTCTCTCTCTCAATCAATCAATCTTAGATTTCGTTCATCTCAAAATTGGTATTTTTTTTCCTGAAAATTTGTGGCATTTCTCATAATACATGCATATGCATATGCTTTGCATGCAATTTTCCTAATATAATGCTTCTTTGAAAGCTGTTCTGACCAATATACACATTTATGCATGCATTTTTTACATTCTAAAACTCCAATGTAAACTTCAGAAAATGGTAGATTTTGAAGGATAACTGAGTTCCAGAGTGAATTAGTAAGTTTGCATTGAAAAGTGAACCAAACAAATTTCTCCCCCATCCCTACTTCCAACTGTGGCTGGTCAGACACCCTGGGGAGCTTCTAGATGGATATTTTCAACCACCTCTTAGAATTCATGAAATCAGTTTGGATCTTTGGCGCCTTCTGATCTCAGGTTAGGGGTTAGCTCTCTAGGATTGACTACTGAAATTGCAAAAGCGACCTTTTCAGCTGCCCAGTCATGTTTCATGTTGCCATCCCGTTTAAAATAATAACATCATGAAACCTTCTTTACTCAGAATGCTTTGAACTGCATCTTTTTTTGTATTCTGAACATGTTTTATGTTCTATAAATGTACTTTGTACACTGGCATGTTTTATATCTCCCTCTATTCCCCTATTCCCTCTCCGGGAGACAAATTTTTATGGCTCTAGAGACTGCTGGATATGGGATATTCTATTATATTTCAGTACAGGGACTATGGTATTTAAAAATACACACACACTTTTGCACCTTTTACAGCTCACTCTTTTCATTCACTATTTACAGTAATAATAACCTTTAAAGCCTAGATATTGTTAGAATGATCTATTACTGAAGGATGTGTCAGGCTGGTGATTGGTAGTCTCTGCCCACTGCATTACTGAGAGAAGCATTTCAGATTTGGAGGCCATTCAAGATTAGGAGGAATTCTATTTCACTGCATGCTGCTCAACCGATGCAAGATAGATTGCCATTTCAGTTAATTTAATTAGCCCAAATAATGGTACATTTTCATTGTCAACTTAATTGCCCAAAAGCTTTAATAAAGAGACATGGGCAGTTTCAGGCTGACAATCGTGTCTACAGTGAAAGTCTCAAATGAGCATTTCACTCCATCTTTTAACCATTTTCTTGCTAAGGTTGCCAGAAAACCACCAATATTTTAGTGCTCTGACCAGTAAAATTTTGATCTGGACTGGTAGATCACTGGTATTGGAATCTGGGCAGCTGTCCTGCTGTAAGGACTGGGCAGGCTCCATTGAGGTATGGCTGGTTACATATGGATGGTAAACAAGGTGCAATGGATGAGCATAGAAACAAGAAAAGAGAAAAAGAAAATAATCAGACCCAAAGTCCATAGCCCTATTTATGCATTCTCCCTTCACAGGCTCACTTACCAGCTGCCATCCATGCACTGTGGGGGTGAGGAAAAGTCTGAAGATGGGAGCCTTATGTTCAGCAATGCATTATATTAGGAAGACTACTTGCAAAAGTGCATATATTAGGCAAAAATGCATACAAAAATACATGTATTCGGAGAAGTGTGCACAAAAACAGTGGATGCTGGTTGGTCTGATTTTGGTGGGGCTGTGTTTCTATTCTGGGTTTTAGTCAGAACCAGCCAGAACTCTAAAGGAGATACCCAATGTGCTGAACCCTATCCCCAAAATAGGTTCAGCACCTTGGATACCCCCTTTAAGGTTCTGGCTGGTTATGACTAAAACCCAGAATGAATTTATAGCCCCACCGAAATAGGAGCCACCAGCCTCCACTGCACAAAAAATACTTAGAAAATTTCATGCAAACTTTTTAAAGTTAGGGATAAACTGGAGTAATTCTCAAAGATGGCGATGAACCAAACATAAGATTGGAAAAATGAGAACCTGAAAGATATCAAAATTGACAGATTCATCCACTGTGGTCTCCTCCTATATTCAACCTGTTTTTGTTTTTTTAAATGCAAATATTGCTAAGTGCATAACCCTCCACTCCAGTGTCCAAAGGGCACCAAATCTGGATAGGTGCTGTGCCTCCAGAACTCCCCCCACCATGAGAAGAGGAGTGAGCATAAAACTCCTTCCTATGTCTGTTCTGAACTGACCGCCAGTCTCTTTCATTGTATTATTAGCTTTTCGCCTGGTATTATGTGGGAGAAAATTCTTTCTCTATCCACTCTATCCATGCCATCATGATTTTATAAACCTCTACTGTGTCCACTTTTCAATGTATTATTTTTTTAATTACACACACACACACACACACACACCACCACCAACACACACACACACACACACACACACACCAATATTAGGGTTTGCTTGGAAGAAAGGTGTTCCAATCATATGCTTCCCCTTCCCAGCGCCATGATATTCAGAAGTGAGATATTGTTTTATTTTCAATTCCTTTCCTTATAAGAATGAGCATTAACATGGCAGCTGGCTTTTTAACTTGTTTGTAAGAGCCCTGGAGTTAGGGCTAAGCAGTGAGGTGGCCACATTTGCTGACAACACCCAATTATTTAGGGTGGTTAACAAACAAAGGGACGCTGGTGAGGTCCAAAAGGTATCTCCAAACCGGGGGAATAGACATTATGGGCACAAACCTATGCATGTTTAGACAGAAAAATGTCCTACAATTCCCAGCATGCCCTAGCCAGCCATGCTGGCTGGGGAATGCTGAGAGTTGTTGGACTTTTTCATGTCTTAAACATGCATAGGATTGAGCCCTAAAATGTCAAATGCTACAGAGCTCAACCAAGTCCTTATATCTAAGTATAGGGTCTGATGAGCATTGCATGCTCCACCCCTCAGTTGCAAGTGATATGTCTTAAAAGGGTCATGCCAGAACACTATTATGGGATGTTGTATCTTGTAGGTCAGTCTGCTGTAAATCTTAGGGCAAGGGAACATCTTTGGATCTTTGGATCACAGCTCAGGGTCTTAGATACTCATTGGTGCCTGAAATTCAGAATTAGACTTAAGTGACAACCATTGATCACAGGAATTTCCCTGAGCAGAACTTTCTAGGAAGAAAATAATAATTTCTGATGATGTGCTTGTGTCTTATGAAACCATTAGCAATCATGCCAAATGCAAATCCTTTTGTTTGAACATGCTCTGTGAGCATGGAATGAATATATACTCTGTCAAGAGTCGACATTATTATGGAAAGAGGAGGAGGAGGAGGAGGGAAGAAAGAGAAAGAGAGAGAGAGAGAGAAAGAAAGAAGAAAGAAAGAAAGAAAGAAAGAAAGAAAGAAAGAAAGAAACAAACCCAGGGACTGAAACCCACTCTCCAGCCAAATTCGTTCTGCAAAGTGAAGCCTGAGAAAGGAATGATATTCAGTCATGGTCAAGCGGCATAAGCTCAAGGGGGCATTCATTTTTGTTAAAAGTTTACTGAGACTTAAAATGTTAATTAAGAATATGCAAGAACATGTTTCAACTTTCAACAGCACTTTGTTTTATCAAAGCCCATTCTTCCCTGCACTCCTACATTGAGGCTCTTAAAATACTACTGGGTACCAAATATGATGTCATTCATATGCAAATATATTACAAGCAGGTGCTTGAGCACTGAAGACTTTCTGCCTCATGCTCATATGGCAAAGGTTTTGTACAGTATTAGATCTTCATTTTTTTTTTTTTTTAAATCCATAGTCCAGATTGGTCATAAAGCTTCACGGTTTCACTACGAAGGTTTTTCTAGATCTGGCATTCTCTCTAACATAATTATCCCCAGTTTCAAGAAAATGTCTTTTTCTCCAGCTGTGGTAACAGCTGCATTATACTCACTCCAAGGCCTTAAGGGGTTTTTCTTTTCTTTTTCTTCTTGCAAACAAGTTGTATTGCCATGATTCTGTGTATTTCATGTCAAGAACAGAAATGACATTTTGTACAACCTGGCACAATATCAGCATTCAAATTTCCATTTTTATTTATACATTTTTTAATTTTAAAAAATGTGTTTTGAAATTTGAGAGGTCCTTTTAAAAATGCTAAGTGTTGAAAGCATCACATTTGTAAAAATGAATTGGAAGGCATTTTTAAGGGTAACAAATGTGGGTGTACAAGAATTTCACATATTCATAGCAGCACACTTGAAAGATGCATTTGAATGTTACTCTTCACCATGTGGATTACCCACAGGTCCTGGCTTTCCACTCACAATTAGAGTAATTTTTAACATCATTTTCAGATGTCACTCTGTGTGTACACACACATCCCCATTCAGAAGACATTTTCATCATGCAATCAAGATATTTCATCAAGACATTTTCATCATGACACGATGATACATTTTATTTATTCTTTATGTATTCAACAGATGTATATACCACTGAAAATTCAAAGTGATCGTGATAGGCTGGAGCACTGAGCAGGAAACAACAGAATGCAATTTAATAGGGATAAATGCCAAGTTCTGCACCTAGGAAAAAGAAACCAAATGCACACTTACAAGATGGGGGATACGTGGCTCAACAGTACTAAAAGCGAGAAGGATCTTGGAATTGTTGTCGATCACAAGCTGAATATGAGCCAACAATGTGATGGCAAATGCTATTTTGGGCTGCATTAATAGAAGTATAGCTTCCAAATCATGTAAAGTACTAGTTCCCCTCTACTCAGCACTGGTTAGGCCTCATCTGGAGTCCTGTGTCCAAGTTCTGGGCACCACACTTGAAGAAGGATGCAGACAAGCTGGAGAGGGTTCAGAGGAGGGCAACAAAGATGATCAGGGGACTGGAAACAAAGCCCTATGAGCAGAGACTGAAAGAACTGGGCATGTTCAGCCTTGAGAAGACTGAGGGGAGATATGATAGCGCTCTTCAAGTAGTTGAAAGGTTGTCACAGAGGGGAAGGCCAGGATCTCTTCTTTTTTGTTGATGTCTATTTTTTTATTTATT
The DNA here is from genome assembly GCF_057233095.1 of Heloderma suspectum. Taxonomy (NCBI): domain Eukaryota; kingdom Metazoa; phylum Chordata; class Lepidosauria; order Squamata; family Helodermatidae; genus Heloderma; species Heloderma suspectum. The sequence continues at coordinate 27,984,496 of NC_139460.1, read as the reverse complement.
TTTTTAAAAAAGAAAAACAAAACACAACAATAACAGAAACACAACAATACACATACACTAAAATATCTCTTAAGTTGATAAGATATCTACCTTTGGCTCCCCTTACACAATAAATGCTTATTATTATTATTATTATTATTATTATTTAGTTCTTGTCTTAGTTGTATATCATACATTGAGTTCACAGACATTATCTCCTTTCCCCTAATTTTAACAACAGAAAAAAGAGAATCAGCCATCTCAGTGTTCAAAATCCACATACATCGATATCATTTTTCTCTATTTCTTGTACACATTCTACAAAAGGTTTCCAATCTAACATAAATTTAGTTGTTGACCCTTCTTTAATTATAATAGTAAGTTTTGCCATCTCTGCCAGTTCCATCATTTTCATGATCCACTTGCTCACAGTTGGTATTGTTTCATTCTTCCACTTTTGTGTGTACAATAACCTTGCAGCCATTGTCAAGGCCAGGATTTATTTTCGATCATCCCAGAGTGCAGGACACGGAATAATGGGCTCAAGTTACAGGAAGCCAGATTCTGGCTGAGCATCAGGAAAAACCTCCTGACTGTTAGAGCAATACGACAATGGAACCAAGTATGATACAGTTGGCACCTCTCGAATACCAGGGTGGAGATCATTCCATAGATTGGGTACCACCACGGAGAAGGCCCTCTTCCTGGTTGCTGGGAGATGGCAATGTGCAGATCATGGTACAACCAGCAAGACCTCCTTCAATGATCTTAATGCTCGCACAGGTCTGTATTGGGCATAAGGTCTGTATTGGGGAACCTGGTCCCAAGCTGTTGAGGGCTTTATATGCTAACAGCAAGACCTTGTACTTGGCTCAGTGGCTAACAGGTCACCAGTGCAGTTGACTTAACACTAGGGATGGTGGAGAATTCTTTAGAATCCGACCTCCTGGAGTCTGTGGCAGAATGGACTACACACACACCCCCACGGACCCCAGGTAAGGGGATTCATACATCCCTACATCTTTCATTCCATCATCTACTCACTGAGGGAATTGGATTTTGTATGAGAATTTTGTTCATCTGCAAATGTGCATTTGTGCTAATGCATGCTGGTGCCACCCCCCATCCCCCAAGTAAAACACTGGTCTGCAAAATCCATGTGACTCAGAAAAATCTGATACACTGTGGAAGCCATGGGTCAGATTCAGAGAAATCCAAATTCATTTCAATCTGTTGAGGATTTATCTGACATCCTTAGTCCCAGCTTCCTATACAGCACCAGAAACCATAAGCCCTGTTTCTTTTGATTGCCCCCACCCTGCAAGCCCCATCGGAATCCATTTTCTAATCCACATCCAACAGATGTCCTGCACCTTCTAATTATTTTCACATTTTTCCTGTTGATTCCTCACGAATACCAAAGTTCTTAGATGCTCCTTCTTATGCAATCCTGGATGGCCCCAATCCATTTTCGGTCCCCTTGTCTTTGAAGATATTTTCATATTTAGCAATTGCATTGTCTTCCATTTAATGGGATGTCACGACAGAGCTGTAGCCTTGTCTCTTTAATTGATTTGATTTCCCTCGCAAGGTCTAAAAATTCAGACATTTTATTTTAACAGTCTTTGGTAACTTCTATGCCAGGAACTGTTCTTCACATCTAAGTTCCTTGATATCCCCCCCTACTCTCTCTCTCTCTCTCTCCCTCACACACACACACATCCCACACACCCCGAGATATACAGACTGAGGAAGAACATGAACCAGCCAAATTTAAGCAATTTTAAGGCTGCAGTCCTCTTGAACCTTGTGGAAAGTTCTGCATTACTCAGCTCTCTGAAGTTGAAGCTCCGATGGTGGGAGAGCTTAAAATGGGGTAGATTGGGTTTGGGGGGCATGGAAGGATTGTGGGAGGCCCTGGATCTGCAGGATCCAAAGAGCTCCCAGTTCATGAACACAACCTCAACAGTGGAAGAAATGTCCACGACCTCATTGCTCCCTCTCTGAACAAAAGGGAGGAGAATGCCACCCCTCTCTCACTTTTGCTCTGCCAGCAGGAACCTGGGAGAGCTTTGGATACATTGTATGCTCCAAACTTTCCAAGTAGGATTGCCCTGTCTATCCCTGTCTGGAAGAGGTATGCACATATTTAAATTTGTCCCAGTAGAATCTATGAGACATAAAACACTTAATTTTGGATCATTCTCAAGGTCTCTCCTGCACCCCCCTTCCTTTTTCCCAATTCATCCTTTCCTTTATAAAATAAGCATGAATGGAGAGCCAAGGTTCTCTCCAGGCCTACAATGGGATTCACAAATACTTCTTACGGGTGAAGAAGTGTTCCGTTTTGAAGACAGCAATCTCAGCCCTCAGCCCTAAAGCACTCAGGTTTTAATGAGCAAAATGGAACACTAAGAACTGAAGTTGACATATTGATTCCAAAAATGTTGTTGCTATTATATCCAGCTAAACACAAATCTATTTCCCCCACAAAGAACATCAGTGGTGGGTGGGTGCTTTTTGTAAAGTCTTGTAACAATTTCATAGCCTCTGAAAGTCTTTATAGAGCCCTCTTACTTCCTTCACAATTGAAGTGCTAGATCTCTGGAGTATTGCAAAGATCAATGTGAACAAGAGTAGTTAACAGACATAAACACAGAGGAAGATCTATCATAACAAGCTATGACAGTATGAGTTTATTCTGCTCACTCTTATGTACACAGGTACATGGAGAGTTGCTGACCTCCTGTCAACATCTCATCTAAGCAGTCAAGCTTTTCAAGGAAGAACACAGCAAAGCTTTGCTGAGATGGTCCCATTTATCTCATAGTCTTTCTTCTTGTCTTCATGCTCGCTGTCATCACTGGGGGTGGGGGGAGACGAGCCCCAACAAATTAAAGCTAAGGAAAGTTCGGAAATATGTTATTCTTCACCTTTGAAGGAAAGTTCTTTCTAGAAGCAGCCTGGAGTAGGGAAAGGCAAGAATTTTGTTTGATATGTTTTTGGATAAGAACTTACCAACATTCAGAAACTATTTCATAAACAGGAGAGAAAGAACATGAGACTTAAAAATAAATAAAAACACTGTATGCAGGAGAAAACCAAAAGGGCAGATTTCTCTAGCCAGGCAGAAGGTTTTGAATGCCTAGGTAGGGGGTGTCATGACAGTCCGGGAAGGAGGTGGAGTGTGGCGGACTCCCCCTCACCTGTGGCCCCTGGACCCGGTCATCGAGCCTCCATGCTCACCTGGGCCCACTCATGGAACAGCCCCACACCCAGCGAGCAGGTCTGGCAGTTTCTCCCCTCCTTGCAAGGAGCAGAGAATGATGGGTTAATGACGCCTGCCAAGACTTAACAGGCGGGGGAAGCAGGAGTCACCCTTAACCCTTTGTTCCCCCCTCCTTGCAAGCTATGCTTAAAAAATTTAAGCATTAGCACAAATGCACATTTGCAGAGCAAGGGGTTAACAGGCAGTGATGGAGACTCTGGTGGTCACCCTTGTGCACAACAATGGCAGCTCTGGAACATCCATATTTTTAATGTTGGGTAAATGGCACCTTTACGGCCACCAATTACACAATATTAAAAATACGGAAGTTCCGGGCCTGCCATTGTTGCACACAGTGGCAGCTTCCTACAATGGTGGGTGGCCCTGAGGCTTCCTCGGGCACTCACTGGGCTGTTCAGATGCTCGCGCAGCAAGTACCTAACAAAGCTGGGTGGGTGTGGGTCCATCCATCTCTATGCTTCGGTCATAAGAGTCTGGGTTTCAGTCCCTGTGTATTTGCATTCTGCCATGTTTTTGGTGCTGAATTACGGTTGCCAGCTCTTTTTTCCTGAAAGGCTCCTCGTCCTTAACTACACTGCAGGTGGGTACAACATGGTTCTCTCCATGCTTGGAATAGGTTTACCTGTTGGATTTGACTGGTGCCGATAGGCGATAATTTAGTTTCGATTCGTTTTTTTTATACGGGTTTGCCAAGATGTACACTTCTCTTCAGATATGGGATGAAAATCCCATACTTGAGATTTAAAATAATAATGGTATAGGAGGAAGCGAAATGGACAGATTTGTTTATCCCTAGCCTCAAGCCCTGTTCACCAACAGCAGGTCTGCTCAGTCTGTGACTCACCAAGGCGAACATAGATGTCATATTTTTGCTGCACAAGAAGCCAACTTACACCAGGTCAGTCTATCTGTCCATCAGGCCTGATATGATCCACTATAGGAACATAAGAAGCTGCCTTAAACTTAGGGATGTCAGAGAATTCCGCGATGGATCTTGGTGAGGCCGAATGCCTGTGCATTCGGCCCCCCGAAATCTGTCGCGGAACAAAGCCCCCGCCCCACCCCCAACCCACAAAAGGCGTGCAGGACAAAGTCCCTGCCGCCCCCAACCCACGGAAGGCGCACGGGACAAAGTCTCTGCCGCCCCCAACCCACAAAAGGCGCACGAAACGGAGCACTTACCTGCTCCCGTCCGCACTGCTTTGCGAATGGCGGCCATCCTGAGGCTGCCATTCGCTTCCTCTTCCTCTTCTCTTCATAGCCATTTGCGTCCCTGCGGAGGCTGTGATAGGCTACCTAAGTATTTACGTAGCCTATCATGGCAGGGAGAAAAACCCCCAGTGTACGCAAATGGCGGCGGCTCATTTGCGTACGCTGGTAGCTGCCATTTGCGTATGCTGGGTTTTTTTCCCCCTGCTGTGATAGGCTACATAAATACTTAACATAGCCTATCATGGCAGGGAGAAAAAAACCCAGTGTATGCAAATAGCGGTGGCTCATTTGCGTACGCTGGTAGCCGCCATTTGCGTACGCTGGTTTTTTTCCCCTTGCCATGATAGGCTATGTAAATATTTATGTAGCCTATCATGGCTAAATACAGGAACGCAAATGGTGGCAGCTACGACAGCCACCATTTACGTCCCTGCAGGGCTGCCCAGTGGCTGGATGTCTGGCTGCGGGCGGCTGGCACTGGCCGGCGGCTCCGCGGCTTGGCCGCGGAGCGGAGCTGGCAGGGCAGGGCAGGATTCCGGGGGGGGGGGAGGACCGGATTGCCTCCCCCCCATCAAGGATTCTGGGGGGAAGGACAGAGTGCCTCCCCCCCCACCGCAAACCAATCCGCAAAAAGGTAAGTGACTTTCGTACATCCCTACCCAGAACTCTTTAGAGAGAAGTTTCTCCTGCCTGCCAGAGCTTTTTGAACTCCCAGGAGACCATGTGACCCCACCCTCTTCTATAGGCATTCAGGAAGGGCTCCAGAGCTGCAGGATAAATGGCAGGATTTATTCTGCCAAGCAAGAATAAATGGGGCTTTTAGAGGCTTGGAAAAATGAAAAAAAAAAATCCTCTTTCTTGCAGCAACATAGAGAAAGCAAGCTAAGAGTTTTTCTAAAGCTCCAAAAGTCCCATTTGTTCTTGTTTGCAACAACTTGGCCTTTTTTGCAAAGATTCTGCAGCCTGGGGATTCTTCCCGGATACCTACAGAAAAGGGTGAGGTCACATGGTCTCATGGGAGCTCAAGAAGTGCTGCTGGGCTGGAGAAGCCTCTCTGTAAAGAGTCTCATGCTGGGGGCATTTTTCAAGTAAAAAGAAATAAAACAAAAAAAAAGAAGATACTTTAGCCACTGCCCAAACTTGAAAAGGTATGTGGAAACTCTATCTCCCTCCCCAAGGAAAGAATTCTCCAAAATTCTCCCCCTCCCTGAAAAAGAGGCAGAAAGAACAATGCCTCTTTTGAAGGTCAGAAAACAATTTCTGAAAATAGGGGCCAGGATTTGGCACAATACTAATATATATTAGCATATTTTCCAGTAACATTTGTACTTTCATCTGACTAAATTTGCATGCTTCAGCAATAGATTGTTACCTTGTCATGGTGCTGGAGCTTGAGCACCTCAATGATGCCATGAGCTAAACCGTGAAGGGACACCCAAGATGGGAAGGTCATGGCAGAGAGGTCACACTAAATATGATTCCTGGGGAAGGAAATGGCAACCCACCCCAGTATTCTTGCCATGGAAACTAAATGGATCTGATCAGTACAACCAGAGATATGTTGCTATACCATTGGAGGATGGGACTCCCAGGTCAGAAGATGGTCAAAATGCTACTGGGGAGGAACAGAGGATAAGTTCAACTAGCCCCAGATGTGGTGATGCAGCTAGCTCAAAGCCGAAAGGACGGCTAGCAGCCGATGGTGCTGGCGGTGAATGACGAATCCGATGTTCTAAAGATCAACACACATAGGAACCTGGAATGTAAGATCTATGAGCCAGGGCAAATTGGATGTGGTTACTGGGGAGATGTCAAGATTAAATATAGACAGTTTGGGTGTCAGTGAACTGAAATGGACTGGAATGGGCCACTTCACCTCAGATGACCACCAGATCTACTACTGTGGACAAGAGGACCACAGAAGAAATGGAGTAGCCTTCATAATTAATAATAAAGTGGCTAAAGCAGTGCTTGGATACAATCCAAAAAATGACAGAATGATCTCAATTTGAATTCAGGGTAAGCCATTTAACATCACAGTGAACCAAATATTCGCCCCAAACCACAGATGCTGAAGAAGCAGAAGTAGATCGGTTCTATAAGGATCTGCAGCACCTACTGGATAGTACACCAAAAAAAGATGTTATTTTCATTACAGGAGACTGGAATGCTAAGGTGGGTAGTTAAACGACACCTGGAATTACAGGCAAGCATGGTCTGGGAGAACAAAATGAAGCAGGACATAGACTGATAGAATTTTGCCAAGACAACTCACTGTGCATAACAAACACTCTCTTCCAGCAACCCAAGAGACAACTTTATACATGGACTTCACCAGACGGTCGACACTGAAATCAGATTGACTACATCCTTTGTAGCCAAAGGTGGCGGACATCTATGCAGTCGGTAAAAACAAGACCTGGAGCTGACTGTAGTTCAGATCACAAACTTCTTATTGCACAATTTAGGATCAGACTAAAGAGAACAGGGAAGACGCACAGATCAGTTAGATATGAGCCCACTAATATTCCTCATGAATATGCAGTGGAGGTGAAGAATAGATTTAAGGGACTAGATTTAGTAGATAGGGTCCCAGAAGAACTATGGACAGAAGTTCACAACATTGTTCAGGAGGCGGCAACAAAAAACGTCCCAAAGAAAAAGAAAACCAAGAAGGAAAGATGGCTGTCTGCTGAGACACTGGAAGCAGCCCAAGAAAGAAGGAAAGCAAAAGGCAACAGTGACAGGGGGAGGTATGCCCAATTAAATGCAAAATTCCAGAGGTTAGCCAAAAGAGATAAAGAATTATTTTTAAACAAGCAATGTGCAGAAGTGGAAGAAGATAATAGAATAGGAAGGACAAGAGACCTCTTCCAGAAAATTAGGAACATCGGAGGTAAATTCCAGGCAAAGCTGGGTATGATCAAAAACAAAGATGGCAAGGACCTAACAGAAGCAGAAGAGATCAAGAAAAGGTGGCAAGAATATACAGAAGATCTGTATAGGAAGGATAATAATATTGGGGATAGATTTGATGGTGTGGCCAGAGCCAGACATTTTGAAGAGTGAGGTTGAATGGGCTTTAAGAAGCATTGCTAATAACAAGGCAGGAGGAGACAACGCTGAACCATTTAAAATCTTGCAAGGTGATGCTGTCAAGGTGATGCATGCCATATGCCAGCAAATCTGGAAAACACAAGAATGGCCAACAGATTGGAAAAAATCAACTTATATCCCCATACCAAAAAAGGGAAACACTAAAGAATGTTCAAACTATCGAACAGTGGCACTTATTTCACACGCCAGTAAGGTAATGCTCAAGATCTTGCAAGGTAGACTCCAGCAATTCATGGAATGAGAATTGCCAGATGTACAAGCTGGGTTTCGAAAAGGCAGAGGAACTAGAGATCAAATTGCCAATATCTGCTGGATAATGGAGAAAGCCAGAGAGTTTCAGAAAAACATCTATTTCTGTTTTATTTACTATTCTAAAGCCTTTGACTGTGTGGATCATAATAAATTGTGGCAAGTTCTTGCTGGTATGGGGATACCAAGTCATCTTGTCTGCCTCCTGAGGAATCTGTATAATGACCAAGTAGCAATGGTAAGAACAGACCACGGAACAATGGACTGGTTTAATATTGGGAAAGGAGTACGGCAGGGTTGTATACTCTTACCCTACCTATTCAACCTGTATGCAGAACACATCATGCGACATGCTGGGCTTGATGAATCCAAGGCTGCAGTTCAAATCGCTGGGAGAAACATTAACAATCTCAGAGATGCAGATGATACCACTTTGATGGCTGAAAGTGAGGAGGAGCTGAGGAACCTTATGATGAAGGTGACAGAAGAAAGTGCAAAAGCTGGGTTGCAGTTAAACCTCAAAAAAACCAAGATTATGGCAACCAGCTTGATTGAGAACTGGCAAAGAGAGGGAGAAAACATGGAGGCAGTGACAGACTTTGTCTTTCTAGGTGCAAAGATTACTGCAGATGCTGACTGAAGCCAGGAAATCAGAAGACGTTTACTTCTTGGGAGGACAGCAATGACAAATCTTGATAAACTAGTGAAGAGCAGAGACATCACACTGACATCCAAGGTCCGCATAGTGAAAGCAATGGTATTCCCTGTAGTAACCTATGGCTGCGAGAGCTGGACCATAAGGAAGGCTGAGTGAAGGAAGATAGATGCTTTTGAACTGTGGTGTTGGAGGAAAATTCTGACAGTGCCTTGGACTACAAGAAGATCAAAACAGTTCATACTCCAGGAAATAGAGCCAGACTGCTCACTTGAGGGAATGATATTAAAGGCAAAACTGAAGTACTTTGGCCACATAATGAGAAGACAGGATACCCTGGAGAAGATGCTGATGCTAGGGAAAGTGTGGAAGGCCAAAGGAAGAGGGGCCGACCAAGGGCAAGATGGATGGATGATATTCTGGAGGTGACGGACTCGACCTTGGGGGAGCTGGGGGTGGCGACGGCCAACAGGAAGCTTTGGTGTGGGCTGGTCCATGAAGTCACGATGAGTCGAAGCGACTGAATGAATAAACCACAAAATTTGCATGCAGTGCCATAAAGTTTTTTTTAAAAAAGGCCCCTAAGTCCATGAAACCTGCGCAGTTCAGAAGATGCCAGTCTACTCTAGAAGATGCAAGTTGAATTCATAAAATTCTCAAGTCATTTGAATCCATTCCATTTTGGATTTCTCTGACAACCCTAATTGTGAAGGACAACGCTTGAGCGGGTTGATGTATAAAATATGTTCTCCTTCTTAGGTGAATGTATATTCAGATGTTAGCAGCATCAAGGAAACAACATATTTCATAGTTGCTCAAGAAAGTCCCATTCTCACACATCAGAGGGTCATATCCTGTTTCCTAGCTGACATAACAATATATCACAATATTATTAAATGATGCAAAACTGAAATGATGTTGCAGCCTTTCATTTATAGCCCCAGAATTATCAAGGAAAATGCACAGAGTGCTCCTGACTTTGCCTCTCCAGGATTCAATATGTTCCCTTATCCTCTTGCTCTTCTGAATAGCGAGAACTTTGTGATAAGGGCTTTTCTTTTCTTTTCTTTAATGAATTCAGCTGAGAAAACTATAACTACACACTTGTTTGCAATGCAGCATTCTCCACAGAATGTCTAGAAACACAGATAGGAGCACTTGAGATTTCTATAGTGCTAGCAGGGGTTCACATCCAACATGGCAACTGAATCAGTATTAGTTAGGGTTGTTGTGGGTGCCTGACTGGGTCCAGGAGGCTGGCGGACTCCCTTGTGCTTGGCCTCCCGGACCCCGCTCACTGAACAGTGGGGCCCTGACAGACCTGGCCACCAAGAGCCCCAGGGCTCAGCAGCACCCAGGCTCAGCTCACCATTCACTATGAGCTGCCAAAATGGTGGTTAGGCCTCTTCCCTTCCCTTCCAAGGAAGGAGAGTGTGAGGGCTTGACAGACAGTAGGGGCAGGTTCTCCTCCTGCCCTGCCAGCGCCGCTGCTTCCTTCTCCTCCCACCCATCTTGGCTACTGTGGTGGCAGCAGTGCTGGTGGGGCAGGAAGATGATAAGATGGCTTCCCTCTTGTCATCTTCTTGCCCCACTGTTGCCACCATGGTAGCCATGATGGGGGAAAGAGGAGAGGTGAGAGGCACTCGCTTCTCCTCTCCCCCCCCCATCCTGGCTACCATGGTGGCAGTGGCACTGGTGGGGCAGGAGGACTTCCTAGCTGGTTGCTTGTGTCCTTCCTCTGCCTGTCCTCCTTTGCAGCCATCATTTTAACCCAAGATGGGGGCTCTTGTTTTTCATAAGTCTATTGTTGCAGAAATGGCCCTTAGGGCCACTGTTGCGTGCAACAATAGACTTATGAAAAACAAGGGCCCCCATCTTCTGTTAAAATGGCAGCCACAGAGGAGGATGGGCAGAGGAAGGGTCCATGCAAGCCAGGCCCAGATGTGAGCAGAAGGGACACCGACCCCTCCAGGGGCTCATATGGCCCAGCTCGCCTGGACGAGTGGCAATGCTGGCTGCTGGAGTGCCCACCAAGTGTGGACACAGAGGCAACTGTCCATCCCTAGTATTGTTCAGTCGTTCAGTCATCTCCGACTCTTCGTGACCCCATGGACCATAGCACGCCAGGCCTTCCTGTCCTGCGCTCTCTCCTGCAGCGTGCTCAAGTTCATATTTATTGCATCAGTGATGCTATCTAGCCATCTCATCCTCTGCTGTCTTGAATGTTGAGTTTCAAACCAGCTTTTGCACTCTCCTCTTTCACCCTCAACAAGAGGCTCTTGAGATCGTCTTCGCTTTCTGCCATTAGGGTGGTATCGTCTGCATATCAGAGGTTGTTGATAATTCTCCCAGCAATCTTAATTCCAACCTCTGATTCATCCAACCCAGCATTTCTCATGATGTACTCTGCATATAAGTTAAATAAGCAGGGTGACAATATGCAGCCTTGTCGTACTCCTTTCCCAATTTTGAACCACTCGGTTGTTCCATGTCTGGTTCTTACTGTTGCTTCTTGACCCTCGTACAGGTTTCTCAGGAGACAGCTAAGGTGGTCCGGTACTCCCATCACTTTAAGAATTTGCCACAGTTTGTTGTGATCCACACAATCAAAGGCTTTAGCGTAGTCAATGAAGCAGAAATAGAGGTTTTTCTGGAATTCTCTTGCTTTCTCCATGATCCAGCAAACGTTGGCAATTTGATCTCTAGTTCCTCTGCCTCTTCGAAACCCAGCTTGTACTTCCGGTAGTTCTCGGTTCGCATACTGCTGAAGCCTAGCTTGTAGGATTTTGAGCATCACCTTGCTGGCATGTGAAATGAGCGCAATTGTGCGGTAGTTTGAACACTCTTTGGCGTTGCCCTTCTTTGGAATTGGAATGTAAACTGACCTTTTCCAGTCTTGCGGCCATTGTTGAGTGTTCCAAATTTGTTGGCATATTGAATGCAGCACTTTAACAGCATCATCTTTTAGGATTTTAAATAGCTCAGCTGGAATACTGTCATCTCGGCTAGCTTTGTTGTTACTAATGCTTCCTAAGGCCAACTTGACTTCACTCTCGAGGATGTCCGGCTCAAGTTCAGTGACCGCACTATCATGGCTATCAGGGACATTCAGATCTTTCCTGTATAGTTCTTCTGTGTATTCTTGCCACCTCTTCTTAATCTCATCTGCATCTGTTAGGTCCTTGCCTTCTTTGTCCTTGATCATGCCCGTCTTTGCACAAAATATTCCCTTGAGATCTCCGATTTTCTTGAAGAGATCTCTAGTCTTTCCCATTCTGTTGTTTTCCTCGATTTCTTTGCATTGTTCATTTAAGAAGGCCTTCTTGTCTCTCCTTGCTATTCTCTGGAACTCTGCATTCAGTTGCATATATCTTCCCCTTTCTCCCTTGCTTTTCACTTCCCTTCTTTCCTCAGCTACTTGTAAAGCCTCATCAGACAGCCACTTGGCTTTCTTGCATTTCTTTTTCTTTGGGATGGATTTCGTTGCTGCCTCCTGAACAATGTTACGGACCTCCATCCATAGTTCCTCAGGCACTCTGTCTATCAGGTCTAATCCCTGAAATCTATTCCTCACCTCCACTGTATATTCATAAGGGATATGATTTAGGTCATACCTGAATGGTTTAGTGGTTTTCCCTACATTCCTCAATTTAAGCCGAAATTTTGCAAGAAGAAGCTCATGATCTGAGCCACAGTCAGCTCCAGGTCTTGTTTTGACTGACTGTATAGAGCTTCTCCATCTTTGGCTGCAAAGGACATAATCAATCTGATTTCGATATTGACCATCTGGTGATGTCCTTGTGTAGAGTCGCCTCTTGTGCTGTTGGAAAAGAGTGTTTGCTATGATCAGCGTGTTCTCTTGGCAAAACTCTATTAGCTTTTGTCCTGCTTCATTTTGTACACCAAGGCCATGCCTGCCTGTTATCCCAGTGATTTCTTGACTTCCTACTTTAGCATTCCAATCCCCTATGATGAAGAGGACATCTTTTTTTGGTGTTAGTTCTAGAAGGTGTTGTAGGTCTTCATAGAACCGATCAACCTCAGCTTCTTCGGCATCAGTGGTTGGGGCATAGACCTGAATTACTGTGATGTTGAATGGTTTGCCTTGGATTTGTACTGAGATCATTCTATCATTTTTAAGATTGTACCCCAGTACTGCTTTTCCCACCCTTTTGTTGACTATGAGTGCTACTCCATTTCTTCTAAGGGATTCTTGCCCACAGTAGTAGATATGATGGTCACCTGAATTAAATTCGTCCATGCCTGTCCATTTTAGTTCGCTGATTCCCAAGATGTCGATGTTCAAGCTTGCCATCTCATGTTTGACCACCTCCAGCTTACCTTGGTTCATTGATCTGGCATTCCAGGTTCCTAAACAATATTGTTCTTTACAGCATTGGATTTTCTTTTCTCCACCAGACACATCCACAGCTGAGTTTCCTTTCGGCTTTGGCCCAGCCGCTTCACTCTTTCTGGCACTACTTGGAAATACCCTCTGCTCTTCCCCAGTAGTATATTGGACACCTTCCGACCTGAGGGGCTCATCTTCCAGCATCATATCTTTTAGCCTTGTGATACGTTCCATGGGATTTTCTTGGCAAGAGTACTGGAGTGGGTTGCCATTTCCTTCTCCAGTGGACCACATTTTGTCAGAACTCTCCGCCATGACCTGTCCGTCTTGGGTGGCCCTGCATGGCATAGCTTATGGCTTCACTGAGTTACGCAAGCCCCTTCGCCACAACAAGGCAGTGATCCATGAAGGGGATCCCTAGTATTAGGGATTAATTATTCATATTTTTAGTAACTAATGTTATCTACAGATGGAAAACAGTTAAAAGACTAAAGTGCCATGTTGTTGTTGTCGTTCAGTCGTGTCCGACTCCTCATGACCCCATGGACCATAGCACGCCAGGCCTTCCTGTCCTCCGCTCTCTCCCGGAGTGTGTTCAAGTTCATAAAGTGCCCTATGAACAGTTAAAATATATAAAATAAAAATATTTTAAAGAATGCAATACAATACAGTATTGTATGGGAGAGAATCTTGTTTCAGTTTGATTTTGATAAAAATTGACAAATATTCACAAAGTTCTCCATATGCAGGGCAAAAGGAAATTGAGATTGAAACAACAACAACAACAGCAACAACAGCAACACATGGGAAAAACTGAAACTGACTGATGTCCCAGGGCTTTGAGTGCTTTGCTCTAAAACGTCTGGGTTTGAATCCTGTGTATTCAACCATGTTAGTACTTAATTAGGGTTGCCACCCACCCACCCACCTACCCACCCTTCTCTCTCCCTCTCTCTCTCTCTCTCTCTCTCTCTCTCTGTCAGTCTTTGTGGGGGCAGGTTCCTCTTCCTCATCTTTAACAGCTACATATGGGCAGGTACATAATGGTCTTCTCCATTCTGAGAATAGCTGTACCTACTGAATTTGGCTAGTGCAGATAGATGAGAATTTCTGATAAGAATTTGCCAAATTCACAAATATTTAGGACTTGAAATTTTAAAAAATAAACAAAACATTGGGATGCAGGAGACAGAGAAGCTGACAAGGTGACCATTCTCTAGTCAGTATCTGAACTGTGGGATAAGAAATAGGAGGACCCTTTTATGAAATCCACAAGCCCCTGTCACTCACCCTAATTTTATCCGACCTCCCATACCCATTTTAGAAATGTAGCCAAGGGAGCTGCCCCCTTTGCCTACCCACTCCCACCATGAATTCAACTACTGAACTGGGTTTGCCACAGCTATATCAGCGTTTCATGCAACAAACTCATAAATGATAGACAAGATCCTTCAGTCACCCATTTGTACACATGTATGAACCCCAATTGTATCAGGACTCAGAGTCCCATGTAACTGGATGACTTTATTTATTTTTACTCTTTGTATTCAGAAATTGGAATGAAGAGTTTCAAGGCACTTTTTGTACCATATAAACCAAGAACAATTGCTGCAGGGTGTCAACAAGAGTCTGAACCTTCTCCCAACATAATTTGGATCCTTGTTTCAAAATAAACTTGTAAGATATACAGTTGAGGTAATTACAAATATCCACAGAGAGATCTTTTCCACCACTTTCTCCATTTCCTATGAATGCCATGTCAGTATATACTGTCTTATTTATTGCCTACAAGAATGGGTGCTTTGATTCTTAACAGTCAGTTTAAAAGAAAATTGCAGTTTACAAAAGAGCATTCAACACCCATCTCTTTTAAACACGCTGCAGTGTGAATTTGCATCTTTGATGCGGAGGCTTAGCTGCCTTAAGCACTATTGCACCTAACTTTTTTTTTTTTAAGCCACTGTGTGTAGTGGCTGGAGTGTTGGACTGGGAGTTGGGGGATCCAGGTTCTAGTCCCCACTCAGCCATGGAAGCTCACTGGGTGATGTTGGGCCAGTCACAGACTCTCAGCCCAACCCACCTCACAGGGTTGATGTTGTAAGGATAAAATGGAGGAGGAGGAGGAGGATTGTGTATGCTGTGCTGGGTTCCTTAAGGAGGAAAAAAGGTGGGATATAAATGTAATAAATAATAAATAAAAAGAAAGTCAAATGGGCAAATTGACATAGCTGTTGAATTAAGCTTCAGGACCATGGATAGCTCCAGAGTGTGGTAGGGTAGGAAGGTAGCCATTCCCAACTGGGTGCCCCCGGATGTGTTGGACTACAATTCCCAGCATGCTGGGAGTTGTAGTCCAACACATTTGGAGGGCACCAGGTTGTGAAAAGCTGTAGTAGGGCATTTCCTGGTAAAGTGTCTACCACCCCAAAATGTCATTGTTTTCACTTTGCTCAGGGAAGTGGAGAAGGCTGAAGAGAGTGTGAGAGAGTTCTCACAGGTTTTGCACCTGCCCTCTTTCATGTTACCCTGAAGGTGACTTGCCCAAGGAACACCTAAATCTAAGAGTTAGCACATCTTAAGTTCTCCATTTCTTGGGACCAAGGTAGCTTCCATACTGCCTGCTCCTGTGTGGACATGTCCAGGTGTTCATATCACCTGAGCAGGACCCTCACTGGTTGCCTGCTGCTTGTTGCAAATCAGCTGGAAGACCAGAGTCTGGGCCTTCTCAGTGGTGGCCCACTGCCTCTGGAATGCCCCCACCCCTCAATCTGTACACTTAGTGTCCACTGTTTTTTGCTTGGTGCCAGGCAAGAACACATTTTATTCACATAAGAATAAATGCACAAGGACACACATGCACACACTTCTACCCACTCACATCTAGAGGTATGGATATGGCAAAATCCAGTCCGTCTGCGTTTTGCAGATTGTCAGGCACCTTTCATTCCATTGTCCACTCATCGACAGAATTGGATTTTATTTTTAAAAGAGTCTGAATTTGCACAAAATCCCTCCAAAATGTGCAAATCCTCCCCAAATGTGCATTTTCACACTTTAGCCTATGGGGGAAATGTGCATTTTTGCCATTTTTAAAAAAAAATCCATTCTTTTCTATTACTAAATCTGCACAAAATTCCAGAAAGTCCGCAAGTCCTTGGAATCTACTCAACTGGGGAAAAGTCGGTCCACTGTGAAATCTGCAGGTGGGATTCATAAAAATCCAAATTCATTTAATTGTGTTGCAGATTTCTCCAACATCCCAACCTGCATCTCAGCAGGCAAGGATGAGACCACTAGGGATTGGGAAGTTAAAGCTTATCCCACCCACCCACCACCTACTCTAGTGATCCCCTCTGAGATCATGGTTGAAACAGTGATCTCACCACAGTGCCAGGATTGCTGGGTGGTGGGAGGACCTTCTGCCCCTTCCCCCCCCGATCCTGATGAAGCTTCTCCCATGTGAGCCTGCCTTCCCGGTATGTTGCCACTCAAATTAAAAGTCAATAGGCCCCTTATTTCAAAAAGAAGTAAATGATATCATCTCTATTCATACGAAGGAAAAACACATTTAACTGTTATTTAGCTGGTATTTTAACCCTTTCCAAATAAAATGTCATTTGCAATGTATTCTTGACATTGAAATGCTCATGTTAATGTTAACATTCCTTTGGGGGTGTTATTTTTATAGACAGATCTGACCACTGTGTATGATTTTTTTTTAATGTTGATTTATTTTAGGTATAATACTATTACTACTAATAAAGGAGCCATTTTTCTTATAGAAGGTAAACCATGGGAGAATGCTTTGCCAAAGTGCTGGAACAGAGTCCTGATTAATGACTTTCTGCTCTTCAGCAATTAAAGTAACAGACACAGTCTCTGGGTTGGGACCTGGCAACCCTACTAAAATATTGCAAATGAAAATGGGTGACTACAGGAGTGTGCCAAGTTTACTTCCTCCACTGAAAACAAATAACTGGTCAGGAAATCCAGCCAGAGAGAAATGGACTGTGGAAAGTGGAACACTGAAAATATTATTGTTGGCTCCAGTCGAGTTATGTGTCCTGAGGCAAGATTACGAGATACTGAAGTGGATCTTGCAATGTCTACATGGATGCATGGATAGAAAAAAAAATGTTTCCATAAGGCCATCAGCATAGTTGGACTGTTCAAGAAAACTGGCGTAACCAATATTTGATCTCCTAAATTGTTACGTCTCTTGGTGGTACTGTATTTCTGTTTAGTTTGTCTTCTTATCTAAAGACTATTCAACGGAACATATCAGGATTCCTAATTGTGATACTAGTATTTTGGCAATGAAGGAGAGGCTAGATAATAATCTCAAATGTTTCAAATACTTTCTGAAGTGGCGGTGATCTCTTCCAAGTCAAAGTGTTCCATTGCTGCTTTTGATTACACTTCTTAATTAACTGTGATGAAAAACAGATCCTACAATTTGTAAACATGATTCATGTAGGACATAGTAATGGCTGTTTGGATGTGGTACCTGCACTCTCTCTTTCCTCTGTTCAACTCAAAGTAACAAAGAGCCTTACAACATCAGAAAGCAGGATCTGAAATGCTGTTAAGGTACACATGACACAAAGATTTGGGGACTTTGTCCAATGGTGGCCACTCCAGTGATGGAAGGCATCTAACAGTGGAATGGGTGTGTGTGTGTGTGATTTCAGTGATTCCACCATCCCACTGTATCTTCTGTGTTTCCCCCAAAGTCTGCTTTGGAAGATTGGGGGACCTTCCAGACAGTGGAGGCTGGTGGCTCCAATTTCGACAGGGCTGTGGTTTCAGTCAGGGTTTCAGTCAGAACCGGCCAGAACTCTACAGGAGCTATCCAAGGTGCTGAATCTATTTGGGGGTTCAGCACCTAGGATAGCTCCTTTAGAGTTCTGGCTGGTTCTGACTAAAACCCAGCATGGATGCACAGCCCCACCGAAATTGGAGACACCAGCCTCCACTGCCTCCAGAGCAGATCTGGGAAAGGGGGGCTGCGGGGTGGAGGGTGGATTACTGAACATTGCCTCTTTCTCCATTCCACTGCTGAATGCCTATATTCGGCTGAATGACTATCACTTAGGGATGTCAGAGAATTCCGCCATGGATCTCGGTGAGGCCGAATGCCAGTGCATTTGGCCCCCAAAATCCATGGCGGAACGAAGCCCCCTGCCCTCCCCCATGAAAGGCATGCGAAACGGAGCACTTACCTGCTGCCGTCCGTGCTGACTTGCGAATGGCAGCTGCGTCTGCGGCTGCCATTCGCTTCCTCATTATAGCTGTGATAGACTTAGGGATGGCAGAGAATTCCGCCATGGATTCCAGTTAGGCCAGATTCTTTAGAATCCGGCCCCCTGGAATCCATGGAGGAATGGCCTCCTGCCCCCCCTACCCCACGGAATCCCCTGGGATGGAACTTACCTGGGTGGATGCGGCGGATTTGGCGGCGGCGGCAGTTCCGGTGGCGGAGGCAGCGGCGGCTGGTCTCCTGGCCAGCCACGGCCGGGCTGCTGAGGCCGCCATTGCTGTCCTTGCAGCTGTGATAAGCTATGTGAGAATTTATGTAGCCTATCACGGCTACCCCCCCAAAAAAAAACAGCGTACTCAAATGGCAGCGGCTACGGCGGCCGCCATTTGCATTCCCTATTTTTCACCGTTCTAGCCTACGTAAATATTTACGTAGGCAATTACGGTGAAAAAAAAGGGAACCGCAAATAGCGTAGTGGGCTCTATTTGCATTCTTTTTCCCCCTGCCATTTTATCCTACGTAAATATTTATGTAGGCTTTTACGGTGAAAAAAAGAAAGAAATGCAAATAACGCCCACTACGCTATTTGCGGTTCCCTTTTTTTCCGCTGTAATTGCCTACGTAAATATTTATGTAGGCTAGAAGGGCGAAAAATAGGGAACGCAAATGGCGGCCACCGTAGTCACCACCATTTCCATACGCCGGGTTTTTTTTGGTTTTGGGGGGGCATGCTGTGATAGGCTATCTAAATACTTATGTAGCCTATCACGGCCACCTGGAAGGACGCAAATGGTGGCTGCTACGGTGGCCGCCATTGCGTCCGCAGCAGCCCGTCCGCAGCCAGAAGTCCGGCTGCGGACGGCCCTGGCCGGCTGCTCCGCGGAGCCACTGCGGAGCACAGCCGGTCGGGCAGGATTCCGGGGGGGAGGACCGGATAGCCTCCCCCCCGTCGAGGATTCTGGGGGGAGGGACAGAGCACCTCCCCCCCTCAGCAGATGCCCCGACCAGAAACAGGTAAGGGATTCGTACATCCCTAGATAGGCTAAGTAAATAATTACATAGCCTATCACAGCAAAAAACAAAACAAAACAGCCAACGCAAATGGCAGCGGCTACGGCTGCCGTCATTTGTGTTCCCTTTTTTTCCTGCCATTTTAGCCTATGTAAATATTTACATAGCCTATCATGGCAAAATACAGGGACCGCAAATGGCGGCAGCTACAGCAGCTGCCATTTGCATCCCTGCAGGCTGCCCAGCGGCCGGATGTCCAGCTGCGGGCAGCCCCAGCCGGCGGCTCCACGGAATCTCCACGGAGCGGAGCTGGCCAGAGAGAATTTCGGGGGGAGGGACGGAGCGCCTCCCCCCCACCGCAAATGTCACCCTTCGAAAAGGTAAGTGACTTTCGTACATCCCTACTATCCCTACTACTGGATATAATGCACCAATTCCTGCCAGAGGACCCCCCCCCCAAAAAAAATTACTGGTCCCAAGTGCTAATGGCTACTGTGCTAGTCCAAGACTGAGCTTCACTTGCGTCTTTCTGCTCTTTGACAGTGCCTTGCCTGGTGTGTGTGTGTGGGGGGGGGGGGCTTTCCCTTTTGTGCTGTGAGTATGAGGTTGTGGATGAGGTATTTTATTTTTAGACAGTAGGGTGGCCAAAACGCTAAAACGAGGACACATCGTCATAAAAGAGGACAAAAGAGAAATGCATGTGCTAGTTTAAATGTGCAGATGCTAATTTATCAACACTTGCAGTCCTTGAAATAGAAATGCACTGCAGCAAACATAGTGGGGAAAACTTTGACCAGATGATTTGTGTGCCTGCTCAGTCCTTTGTCCAGAGGTTGACTGTGGATGGGCACCTTTAAGACCTCTGCTCTACTCCTTCTGGTTCTTTATCTTTAAATCAGGCTTGGACTGGACAGCCCCTCAAATAGAGGACTATCCTCCATAAAGTAGGGCACATGGCCACCCAAGATGGCAGAGGCTGAGCAGTGTGGCTGGGGCAGTGGGGGCAGCCCCTTACCTGTGTTGGAGGACAGAGCTCTGTGTTCCATGGAGCCTGCCCTGCACCCCCTAAGCTACCCTTTTGCCCTCAGGTGCTATGAAGAATGCTGTCCTATCACTACTGTCGAAGTAAGGATCAACTGCCAATCTGGTTGGCTTCTGCAAGTGGAACGTTGGGTGTATTGACCTTTGCCTCAGGCAGTAAAATGTCTTGGGATGACTCTGGGTGGTGTGGGGGAGAGAGAGAGAGAGAGAGAGAGAGAGGGCATGGCAGAAAGAAAAAGAGTGGTTCACCTCCAGCACTGGTCCCACACATTTTTGACTTCAGTCCCACCTATCACCAACTGGATCTGTCCACACCTGTTTTGTGGTCTGCAAGATATCCCCTGAGGGAATGTGGGCCCATAAAACAGTTTATGGTTATGATGGTTTCAGTATAGATTATCATTCACAATTCACAGCTTAACTAACTTATAAAATCACTTTCGTTTCCTGCCAACTTCCTGCTTTCATGTCATTTTATTTATTACATTTCTATACGGCCCAATAGCCCAAGCTCTCTGGGAAGTTTATAAAGATTAAAAACCATTAAAAATACACTATATAAAGTATGAAAACCATTTACGTATTGACATATAGACAGGCAGGCAGACAGCATGCACGCACAGACACACATATATCTCTAAAACAATTTAAAAGCAATCAACAATAAGAAAAGTCCAGGACCTGATTAAAACCTCATCAAATGCTGCCAAATGCCTGAGAGAAGAGAAGTGTCAAACATGGTGCCAAAAAGATAACAATGCTGGCTCCTGGTGGGCCTTGTCAGGGAGATTGTTCCATAATTGGGGGGCCACCACCAAGAAGGCCCTCTCCTTCATTGCTGCCTTCTGAGCCTCCCTCGGAGGAGGCACCTGGAGGAGGGCCTGAGATGTCGAGCATAGTGTATGGGTAGGTTCATGCCAGGAGAGGCACTCCGTTAGGTATTGCTTTCTAAATGAAAGGTATTGGTAACATTTATATTCCCCCCAAATTATCAGATCCTTCATATAGGAAACAGGGGGAGATTATATGTTCCTTCTTATAGGAAAAAAATAAAAAACATTCCTCCTGAAAATTGGGCTTTTCTAAATGGCATATATTTATTCCATATTTTTCGTATTGCTTTGAGACTTGCAAAGCCATGCTTATGAAATGGTTATACCATTGCTCTTTTGACTGTATTATGGAAATTATAAACATCACCACGTAAGGTGGCATCTGAGATGCAAAGAAGAACTTTGAAATAAATACAGCTGGGCAGGTTTTGAAATGCATTCTCAGCGCTAAGTAAACAGGAGGTTTGTAAAACAGGATGCTAAAATGTTAATAGCACTGAGCAATGAAATGAAAAGCCACAAGCACCAATCATATTATAATACAGATTCATATACTGTGTGGAGAACAGTGAAAATTGGAAAATATCACTGCACACAGAAAGTGATAGAAATTAAATTTTAATACAGTCAACAAAGCCAGACACTTTATTTCTTGGCATAATTCCTTCATCTAAGGATTTATGGGTTGGGGTGTTTTTCCCGCCCCCTTATTTGCTAGAGAGCACAAGAATGTTTCTAGCTTCCTTCTTCTTCCTTCTTGTGTTCTTCATATAGGTCAGAGATGCAGAAAGTCAGTCTGGGAGCCATAACCAGCCCATCTGGAGTCTCAAACTGGACATCTGGGGTTTACCAGATATACAACCCCTTTTCCCCTGGTCCCACTCCCTTTCCTTCAACCACCAACAGTTTGATGGTTTCTCGGCTTTGGTGCAGTTTTTCCCCCCATTCTAAAAGATTGAAATGCCTCTCTGAAGGCTTAGTTATGGTAGGGATGTACGAAAGTCCCTTACCTGATCCCAAAGCATGATTCGCAGTGGGGGGGAGGCGCCCCGTCCCTCCCCCCTGAAATTCTGGCCGGGGGGAGGCGCCCCGTCCCTCCGGCCGCAAATCCTTCTGTCCTGCCGGGATGCAAATGGCGGCGGCCATAGCCGCCGCCATTTGCATCCCTGCAGTAAGCCGTGATAGGCTACGTAAATGTTTACGTAGCCTATCACGGCTGAGTGAAAAACAAAAACAAAAACCGCGTGTACGCAAATGGTGGCGCCCATGGGTGCCGCCATTTGCATTCCTTATTTTGGCAAGTGTAGTCTATGTAAACATTTACGTAGACTACGGCGAAAATAAGGGGAACGTTATTTGCGTTCTCCTTATTTTCGCCATAGTCTACGTAAATGTTTACGTAGACTACACGTGCCAAAATAAGGAACGCAAATGGCGGCGCCCATGGGCGCCGCCATTTGCGTATGCACGGGTTGTTTTTTTTTCTTTTCACCTAGCTGTGATAGGCTACGTAAACATTTACGTAGCCTATCACGGTGTTTTTTAAAAATCTAGCCATGATAGGCTACGTAAATCTTTGCGTAGGCTATCACATTTGCTGTTGTTGTTTTTTTAACTTGGAAATGGCGGCGGCGGCAGCCGGTCGGAAGACTGGCCGCCACAGCCGCCGCCGCCGCCGACGAACCGCTGCCGAACCGCTGCCGGAGCCGCCACCGCCAGGGACATTCGCACAAGGTAAGTCCCTTCCCAGGGGGGCGGGGGGGGCAGACCATTTCTCCACCAATTTTGGGGGGCTGAATGCGCTGGCATTCGGACTCCCCGAGATTCATGGAGAAATTCTCTGACATCCCTAGTTATGGGCAGTAAGAACTTTAAGTAGGGATATATAAGAATTTCATTTTTGCTTGCAAAACATGTGAGCATGCCCTGTTCAAAGCCCCGAACGCGATCACGAGTGCGAGCATGTGTCTGCCAAAAATGTTTGCAAATTGCGGGATATGTGCTCGCCTTCCATTTGTGCAACTTCCTAGTTCAATTTTGCTTAATGTTCATAATTTCCGCAGATCTCCCCTGCAAGCTAAATTAGTCTATGGAGGAAAGTTGCATAAATCAGGAAATTTGCACAAATTTCAAGTTCGATCACAGCTTGATTTCTGCAGTTTTCCCATTCATGCAGAGTGAGCAGGGATTATTTCATAGGAATAAGGTGGCCACTTACACACTGCTCCAAAAAGAGGAAATACATCAACACAAAAGACATCAACACAAAAGACGGTTGGAGTGTGTGTGTGTGTGTGTGTGTGTATATATATAATCTCCCAGTATAGGAACAATTCAGTGGAGGCTGTTGGCTCCAGTTTGGGTGGGGTTTGAATCCATTCTGGGTTTCAGTCTGAACCAGCCAGAACTCTAAAAGAGCTATCCAAAGTGCTGGACCCTATCCACAAAATGGGTTAAAGACCTTGGATCGATCCATTGGAGTTCTGGCTGGTTCTGACTGAAACCCAAAATGGATTCACAGCCCACTGAAATCAGAGCCAGACTCCACTGAAACAATGACTCTAACTGTATATCATATGTATATCTTGATCCCCCCTTCAGATTTATTCATGTGCACTTGCATCCACTAAATTGTAGGGATGTATGAATCCCTTAACTGGCTCCATGCAGGGGCATCCGTGTGGGGGGGTGCTCCATCCCTCCCCCCGGATCCTGCCTAGCCGGCTCTGCTCCGCGGCCAAGCTATGGAGCCGCCGGCAGGCTCCGTCCGCCCGCAGCCGGACATCCGGCTGCTGGGCAGCCCTGCAGGGACGCAAATGGCGGCTGTCGTAGCCACCGCCATTTGCGTCCTTGTATTGAGCCGTGATAGGCTACGTAAATATTTACGTAGCGTATCACGGCAGGGGGAAAAAACCCAGCGTACGCAAATGGAGGTAGCCATTGCCATTTGCGTACGCTGGGTTCCCACCCCCCACTGTGATAGGCTATGTAAATACTTACGTAGCCTATCATGGACTCCACAGGGACGCAAATGGCGTCCCTGCGTTAGCTGTGATAGGCTACGTAGGTATTTATGTAGCCTATCACGGCTATGAAGAGGAGGAAGTGAATGGCGGCCGCAGGACGGCCGCCATTCGCAAAGCAACGTGGATGGGAGTAGGTAAGTGCTCCATTTCACACGCCTTTTGTGGGGTGGGGGCAGCGGGTGCTTCATTCCGCGACGGATTTTGGGGGGCCGAATGCACTGGCATTCAGCCTCACCGAGATCCGTCGTGGAATTCTCTGACATTCCTACAGTAAATTGATAGTGATAGCAGCGTGATTGGCAGCTGATGGAAGATGTAATGTTAGGTGCCAGTTTCTAAGAAAGCTGGCTTTTGCCTGGGCTGGTACTCTTCCTAAATTGCTTGCATCCAGAAAAGTGCAACTTGCTTATCACCTCTCTAATGAGGCTTATCCTGCTTTTGCAGGCTGGCTTAGCCATGCCCACCTAGGCCAAGTGGAAAGGATCCGTTCTTCCACAAACCTAATTAATATCAGTAAGCTGTCCTTAGTGCATGGTGATAATAGTATCTGCGATGTAATGCACAGTGCACCAAACTGGAGACCGTTTTGGGGTGTGTGTGTGGAAAGTTTTAACTGGGTGTGTGGCCTCTGTTACCTCTCCTGTGCACCCCTTTCCTATCCTTTTAGAGCCCAACTTCACGGCTGGAGGGCTCAAAGTGCTCAAATAGGTCAGAATGCCATCAGCCTGCACAATACACTTCATCATAGTGGGAATACTGTGACCAGGTGTCTGGGTGCTAATTGTGGAGAAGTGATTCCAGGCCCTGAACTCCCTTCTTATCACTCTTTATCTTTAAATCAGACTTGAACAGCCCTTCAAATTGAGGACTTTCTTATGACAGCCTTTCAAATGCAAGATTTGTATTTGTATCCTCCATAAAGAAGGACAAATGGTCACAGTGCATATGAAGGATGCCTTCAATCTCCCATTGAAACATGCACATCTTTTAAGAAACACCCCACCCCAACCGAAAATAAAGAATCAAAGAACTGAATGCAGTGTGCAGTGTTTCCTGACTTATCTTTCCCAGGTCTAATGTATAACCAGCAGCTTGATTTCTACAATATAAAATCAGAATAAAACTATAGAATAAAAACAACCCATATGTGGTTGGAGTTAAACTGAAAATATAGGGCTAGAGTTTCTGGGTCCCATTTTGTCTCTGGTGGTTCTTGAGATCATTGTAGATATTGAGGCAGGGGCTACTGTATGCTATAATACATTATTTGTTGTGAGAAGGGTGTGTGGACTTCCTTGGCCTAATAGACAGAAGGGTGTGGAATGAAGGTGACATTATGGGCAGAAGAGTTTGACTTTAATTAAAACCCTAATTAATGAAATTCGCCTGTGGCCAGGTTGCTGCAAATTCAAGGTTGCGCTTGTTCTGGCATGCACAGCTTTCCTTGAAGGGACATCATCAAAGACTGACAAAGCATCAGGGACTGCTGCTATAAAAGTCAGCCTACTTACTGAACAGGCCATGTGGTAAAACTGGACTGTGCCACTTCAGACTGCATGGGGGTAAGGCAGCAGTCCACCTGTTTGAATGCTGCCTCATGAATAGGGATGGCGGAAGAAACCCACCATGGACTCCAATGAGGCTGGATTCTTTGGAATCCAGCCCCCTGGAGTCCATGGTGAAACGGACTATCCCCCCCTGCCACCCCCTGAAATCCCCCCTGGGATGGAACCTACCTGACGGCAGCTGGTCTGGTG
Organism: Heloderma suspectum; assembly: GCF_057233095.1. Taxonomy (NCBI): domain Eukaryota; kingdom Metazoa; phylum Chordata; class Lepidosauria; order Squamata; family Helodermatidae; genus Heloderma; species Heloderma suspectum. Next base: position 27,958,716 of record NC_139460.1, on the reverse strand, counting down.
TGCCATCTTCGTTCCGCAGCCATCCGCTGCTGGGCTGCGGAACAAAATGGCATCTGGCATAGGGGATGCCATTTGCATCCCTGCCATTGGCCGTAATTGGCTACGTAAATATTTATGTAGCCTATCACGGCAAAGGGCAGGGACGCAAATGATACCCGCTATGCCATTTGCGTCCCTGCTCTTTGCCGTGATAGGCTACGTAAATATTTATGTAGCCAATCATGGAAAATGGCAGGGATGCAAATGGCATCCCGTATACCAGACGCCATTTGCAGCCGCAGCCCTGCAGTGGACGGAAGTCTGGCTGTGGGCAGCCCTGGCTGGCGGCTCTGCGGACTTGCCGCAGAGCAGAGCCAGCTGGGGAGAATTCCGTAAGGAGGGACGGATCGCCTCCCCCCCCCCCGTGGACCCCCTTGCATACTCGGAAAGGTGAGTTCCGTACACCCCTACTCACAAACCTTTGCATACACATACAGTGGGCCTATTGATTAGCTCAAGATGGGGCCGGGCTGCAACTAGGCATGGACGGGCATCCACCTGTGCGGTTTCTCCAGATGCCTGCCCAGCCCCTGCCCCAGCTTGTGCACCCAGGACCCACGCTTGACCCCCACCATGCTCACTGAGCCACCCACACTAACCTGGGCCCCATCCTCCGGTGGCACAATTGCCATTTTGCCCCCAAAATGGCTATCGCAACTATGTACACATAGAGCTATATGCAAAATGGCTCCGTGAATCGCCCATACACGCAACAAGTTTACAGGCACAGTGGGTTATTTATGCCTGTAAACTTGCGTATATGGGCGATTCACGACACCATTTTGCATATCACTGGCAGCGTTGCCCCTGAGCATACAGAGTGTCAGAGTCGTTCAGATTCTGAGGAAGAGCTGCTACATGTGGGGGAGGAACTTTCCCAGGCTTCAGAGGCACAGCTGCATGGAGACCCCAACCTCCCTTCACACATCCCCAAGAGTGATAGTGGACAGGGGGAGGTGAGAGAAGAACAGACTGAACTTTTAGATGTGAGACGCAGACACAGACACTGGGAAGTCACATGGGCTGAACTTTGATATTCTGCCCGATTGGCTCAGTGTCAACAGCTGCACCCGGACATGTCACGGGAGAGGGGGAGATCTTCCCCTCCCACCCCTTAAGTTAAGAGTGCTTGCTGGCTGCCTTTTTCCCCAAACAGAGATCAACTTTTGTGGTTTCCCTTTGAACTCCCTGAAAGCTGTTTCTTTTGTAGTCTCTAGCAATTTGCATCTGTATGCTTCATTAGAGTAAATGGAATTAAAGCCTTGGAAATGCAGCCTCTGGTCTGAGTGTTGATTTGGCTCTGGGAGTTCTCAGCCGGGCAAAAAGGGAACCCTGACAGCAGCTCTACATGGACATATTCGCGATCACCGTGTTTTTTCATAAAATGGCAATTGCGACGCTGGAGGATGGGGCCCGCATGAGCGGGGGTGGCTCGGCAAGTGCAGTGGGAGAGTTGAGCAGGGGCAGAGGCTTGGCGGAAATGTCTTTGGGGCATGGGTGGGTGGGGAGTCTGCTGGACTCCTGGACCAAATCAGGTGCCCACACCATCCCTAGCTGCAACTGACAACAGCAGCCCCATGAGAAGCTCTCCCATAGAATCACTGCGGGGGCTGGCCAACATGATCATATTATGCCAGTACTTTTCCCATCTGCAATGGCTGCCAGTCCATGCCTGGGCCCGATTCAAAGTGCTGGTATTAACATTCAAAGCCCTAAATGGCTTGGGGCCAGGTTATCTGAAGGATGGCCTCCTCCCATGTGCACCTGCTTGGACCATAAGATCAACTTCAGGGGTCCTTCTCTGGGAGCCCCTGCCAAAGGAAATGAGATGGGTGCCTACCAGGAAGAGGGCCTTTTCTGATGTGGCACCCTGCTTGTGGAATGAACTTTCCAGAGAGTCTCACCTGGTACCTACTTTGTGCTCTTTCCGGTGCCAGGTGAAGACTTTTTTTTATTTTCCCAGGCATGTTAGTCTTTTAGTTCTGTTGTTTTTAATCTGTTATTGTATTTTAACTCTCTGCATCTCTGTTAGGTTTTATTTATTTTTTAATACCATAGTTTTAAACTTTTACATTTTTATAATGTATATTGTGCTATATTTTGTGGTTCTAATTGTTGTGAACCACCCAGAGAGCTTTGGCTACTGGGTGGTATAGAAATACAATGAATGAATGAATGAATGAAATCCAGTCAGGCTTTCTCCCATCACCATTGAGGCAGGAAGGGATACTCAGCGGAGGCTGGGAATGTCATGAGATGACATCACGACACAGGGTTAGTGACCCTACATGTTTCAGGGAAGAGGGGAAAGAATGAATGGATAAATACATAAACAAATTAAAAGAAAATAATAGAATCAGGGACAGCCCAAGACATTTTGCTTCCTGTGGTGGAGCAGCATGGGGCGTCACCCATCCACCCAAGTCAACATGCATAGGCCAACAAACCACATTATTTTTGCATCTGAGGCAAAAAATTCCATAAGCACTTCAATGGGTTGGCTCCAGACTTAGTTAAACTCAGAGTAGACCCATGGGATTTAAGTTAGGACTAGATGAACCCAATAATAATAAATTAAATGTTCTTCCTTTTCATGGCATCAAAAATGTGCTGCCTGAGACAGGCCTGAATAAACTCGACAGGGATGCCATTTTGGGCAGTAGGCCCACGTTACATGTAATGTGTAGTGCCACCCATAAAATATTAGCTGACAAGAAACATAAAGACAAAGTCCAATTCTGTGACGGGAGATAAGAACAAGTGTGACGAAGACCAATCAGAAAATCCAATCGCCTCCTGTGAGTAAATTGGAGCTTACTTCAATGGATACTCCTGATTGTACAACAGAAGAGCACAATACAATCCATACAAGGCAAGGAAAAATCCCAGACTCCCTATCGCTCTCTAGCTGGGGCTGATTTCAGAGTCTTGAAAGAATTCTTCCCAGACTCCCTATCGCTCTCAAAATCCCAGGCTCCCTATCAAAAATCCCAGACTCCCTATCGCTCTCTAGTTGGGGCTGAATTCAGAGCCCTGAAAGAACATTTGTGACAATATATTTTTCTTCCTAAATGAAATGTCTGTGCAATGATTCCTCTGAATCATGATGTGCATTTCTTTAATTAACAAGAATATTGCCAAGGCACTTGAAGCACCAGTAATATGATTGCTACTAAATTGCATAATGTCCAAAACAAATTGGACTTTTAGAAATATTAGGGGCTTAATTATTAAATGCAAACTACTGGTTTTACTCAAACTAATTTATTATAAAAGAGTAAAAACAACTACAGTAAATAGGTAGTTTTTAAAAAAAATTAGTTTTCACTTGTTGTATTGCAGTGGCCCTTATTAATCTCAGCCAATAAAGAAAACTATAGGAACTTACATATGGATATAAATTAACAATATTAATATTAAATTCAGGACATATTTTAATGGTTACACCTTTTTTGTTTGTTTGTTTAAGGTAAACTAATAATCTTTGGCAAACCACTTCCTCCAGTATACTGGTAGGCCTGCTAGTATTTTATGTAGGTTCAGGCACATGAGTTTTCTAGGGTGTCCACGTGTCCTCTTTAACAGAGGAGAGTTCTCTATCTGAAGAGCTGCCTTGTACAAGTCCAGTTTAGAAATAAAGAACCATAAGGACATTTATCCATCAAAGTTAGCACCCAACAGCAGCCTGAACAGGCAAGCACACAGGTCACCTAGTAAGTCTTCCATACTATGGCAAGATGATTATTATTATTATTATTATTATTATTATTAAATTTATTAATCGCCCATCTGGCTGGTCACCCAGCCACTCTGGGCGATGTACAACATAGCATAAAACAGTTTAAAACAATAAAATTCTACAGTAAAAACATTTTCTAAAATACCCTAACCCACCCCAAATGCCTGCCTGAACAACCACGTTTTTAATGCACAATGGAAGCTCATTAAAGAGGGGGCATGGCAGAGTTCCCTAGGGAGGGAGGTCCACAGAGTGGGGGCCACCACAGAAAAGGCCCTCTCCCTTGTCCCCACCAGTCTAGCTGTCCTGGCTGATGGGACACAGAGAAGGACATCTGAGGCTGATCTTGTTAAGCAGCCTGTCTGGTGCTGCTGGAGGCACTCCTTAAGATAGGCTGGGCCGGAACCATATAGGGTTTTAAAGGTCAAAACCAACACCTTGAATTTGGCCCGGAAAACAACTGGTAACCAGTGCAACTCCTTCAGCACTGGAGTGATGTGATCTCGCCGGCGGCTGCCTTTAATCAGGCGAGCCGCCGCATTCTGTACCAGCTGCAGCTTCCGAACCGTCTTCAAGGGTAACCCCATGTAGAGTGCATTATAGTAGTCTAAACGAGAGGAGACCAGGGCATGTACTACCGATGGGAGCAGATGGTTGGGAAGGAAGGGGCGCAGCCGCCATATCAGATGGAGTTGATACAGCGCTGTCCGGCTCACAGCTGACACCTGAGCCTCCATGGACAGCTGGGAGTCCAAAATGACCCCCAGGCTGCGGACCTGGTCTTTCAAAGGTAGCCGTACCCCATTCAACACCAGGTCAACATCCCCCAGCCTCCTCTTGTCTCCCACCAAAAGTACCTCAGTCTTGTCAGGGTTCCGCTTCAGCTTATTCCTCCCCATCCAGCCACTCACCGTCTCCAGATATTTGGACAGAGATTCTATGGCCAACCTTGGTGAAGATTTGAATGAGAGGTAGAGCTGCGTGTCATCTGCATATTGATGACACCGCACCCCAAAACTCCTGATGATAGCCCCCAGCAGCTTCACATAGATATTAAATAGCACCGGGGAGAGGAAGGAACCCTGTGGCACCCCACAAGTAAGTGGCCACGGGTCTGAAACCTCCTCTCCCAGTGCTACCCTCTGGTACCTGCCAGAGAGGAAGGACCAGAACCACCGCAATACGGTGTCTCCAATGCCCAACCCCTCCAGGCGGTCCAGGAGGATACCATGGTCAACGGTATCAAAAGCCGCTGAGAGGTCGAGGAGAACAAGGAAGGAGCATTCACCCCTATCCAGACCCCTCCTCATATCATCTACCAAGGCCGTTTCTGTCCCATGCCCAAGCCTGAAGCCCGACTGAAATCGTTCTAGATATCAGTTTCTTCCAAGTGTGCCTTCAACTGCACCGCCAATCAATCACCTTGCCCCAAAATGGCAGATTTGAGACTGGGCGAAAGTTGTTCAGAACTTGAGGATCCAAGGAGGGCTTCTTTAAGAGCGGTCTTATCACTGCCTCCTTGAGGGCTGATGGCATCACTCCCTCCTCAAGGGAGGCGTTCACCACCGCCCTGATCCCCTCACCCAGTCTCTCTCTGCAGCCCATAATGAGCCAAAATGGGCAAGGATCAAGTAAGCAGGTGGTCGGCCATACAGATGAAAGCACCTTGTCCACTTCATCAGGAGGAAGAAGCTGGAACTGATCCCACAAAACCGGTTTGCCACAGGCCACCTCTTGCTCACTAACTGTATCCACAGCGTGCAGAGTAACACACCTAATCTGATCACTTTTATCTGCAAAGTGCCTTGCCAAGGCCTCACAGGAGTCCTTAGAATGCTGCAGTGGTTCCGGAGCCACAGGACCGACCAGGCTCTGGACCACTTGGAACAGCCTTCTGGGACAGCACTCTGCAGACACGATAGAGGCAGCATAATATTCCTTTTTTGCTGCCTTCACCGCCACGTGATAGGCTAAAGATACAGCTCTAGCCTGTGTCTGATCGTCTTTGGAGCGAAACATCCGCCACCGGCGCACTTTTAAATTATTTCTAAATTTGCATCTATACATATAAATTAGTATATGAAATATTTATGTACAACCCTGTCCTCTTTAGTCCTCCTTTGGGGTGATTGATTCGTAGATGGCCATCATAGGTAATACACAAGGCCATCTAAAGGGAGCACCCATAACACCATTAGGTCCAGTGTCTAAAATTGCCTAGCTGCACCACTGCATGGGGTGCAAGTAGGGGTGTAGGGGAGAATTTCATTTCAGTTTGCGAATCACTCAGAAATGCCCCATTTACACTCCCAAACACGTACATTTTCTCTGAAAACATTTGCAGATTCTCAAACTTTTCTTCATGTCTGTAATGAAGACATTGAAAAATGTGTAACTTTCTCAAAATGCACAGCTTTCTTAAAATGCTAAACCTTATCAAAGTGTGCACATTTATATTACCCACACCTTAGTCTACGAGGGAACTTTGTGCAATTTTGTAAACTAGCACAAATTTGGGGATTGCTTGCACAACTTTCACATTCCAGAGCTGTTCATTTTGCGCAGTTTTCCTGCTCATACAAAATGAACGGCAATCACAAACGCATGTGCAGATCAAGGAGAGACGAGCAACAAGGTGCTGCTTGCAGAAACTTGGTGAGCTCAAACATCGCTCGTTCCCCCATCCCTAAGTGAAGGACCCACAACCTGGAACAACTATGAGATGGACAGAGAGGGGTCATTGAGATGGGCAGAGAAAAGAGCTTGAGCCTGAGCAGGTTGGGTCCCAGCTTGGGGTAAGGCACAGAGGAAAGTGACTCAGCCTCACCCTGAGCTAAGGTTTGAGCAAGTCAACCTGATCTTTGAGCAGGAGCGGGGGGGGGGGGGGAGGAGCAGTGGAGGCTGGTGACTCTGATTTCAGTATGGCTGTATTTGTATTCTGGCTTTTAGTCAGAACCATCCAGAACCCTGAAGGAGCTATCCAAGGTGCTGAACCCCACATGGCTTCAGTGCCTTGGATAGCTCCTTTGGAATTCTAGCTGGTCCTGACTAGAACACAGAATGGAATCACAGCCCCTTTGAAACTAGAACCTCCAGCCTCCACTGGGTAGGGGTAATTTTCACACCCATAACACATGGTTGGTATGCTGGATCTGTACAGCAAACTCACGAGGAGGGGGCAGGATGGCCAATCAGGGTTCTTGCTCATATGGAGGATCCAACTAGTATATGTCTCTATGCACGTCAGCCCTCTTCACACTAATGCTGAGCATGTGGCCACTGGCAGTATAGACGGCAGGGGCATCAGAGGCAGGGCTCATGGCTGCAATCCCCGCCCCTCCTCACATGTATGTGGAATACATGTGGGTGGAGGCATCTGAAGACTGCTTCTCAGTCTATCAGATGTTCAACAGATGTAGACAAACATTCTGCCAAAATGTCTGTTTTTTTCCCATGGAAATATGCACCGCTCCCTACAGAGTCAAGGGAACGACGACTGTGCAGCTGAGGTATGTGCAGCTGCAATATGCACCGCTGCATGGGGTGCAAGGTCCACAGGCTGGGGCAACAATGAGATGGGCAGCGGGCTCATTGAGATGGACAGAGGAAAGGGCTTGAGCCTGAGCAAAAGGGGTCCCAGTTTGGGGCGAGGCACAGAGGAAAGTGTCTCATCCTCATCCTGAGTCCATTTCTCCCATTCAAGAAGGTCGAAATGCCTAAGGATGAGTTACTGGCAGCAGGACCTTTAAGTTAAGACATGCAGGCATTTTGTCACCACTCCTCTTGCCCTTGGCCCCACCCTCAACTGGAAACTGCCCCCCGCCCAACTTCTCTGAGACTGAAGTTGGCCCTTGGGCAGAAAGAGACCCAAGATCCCTGTTTATAGGGAAAGCAGCTGAACTAGCTGAAGAAGGAGAGCAAAAAGGCAAGCCATTGCTGTCCTGGATCACGGAAGCTAAATGAGAGAAAAGCAAGACTGACCTGAGGACCAGGAAATGAGTGATGGGGGAGCAGAGGGCAGAGTCCAACGCTTCTCGTCTGCAAGCAGGGCCCACTGCGGGCGGCTTCCATCCTGTGAGTGGCCAGCCCCGCCCATTCCGTGGCACAAGCAGTGACGGCGTCCACTTCTTGTGCAAGGGAGACTTCGTGCTTCTGGGGGCATGCCCTGAAACGAGTGGCAACGCTGATTTCTGGAACGGGGCAGACGTCCCTGATGCATGCTCTGCCAGCTTGCCCCATTCCAGAAATGAGTGTTTCTGCTCATTTCGTGTCACCCGCAGAAGTGCTACATCACTCTTGCACAAGCAGTGCGTGCATCCTTACACAACAGAATAATCGGGGCTGGCCAATCACAGGAGGCCACCACTGGATACTGCCCAGAGGGTAGCAATGGCTGTCTCCTTGCAAAGCAGATGGGGTGTGGGAAGGTATTCCAGCTTGGGATGTCTGTCACATGGGAATCCCTTGTAGGGCCCATTGGATGCCCATGCTCACCACGGCTTGGCTTGCTGTTGCAAGCCGAGCTGGGGTCTGCCCCCCAAATCCAGGAACTTGGTCAGGTTCTCCCCACACAACCCAGAACATGTGCACATTCTGGGTTGGGGAGGGATCCGAGTTCCACACTGCTGCCATTGCGGCAGCGCAGAAATCCCTGTCTCCCTGCCAGTGTTGGCACTGGCAGAGGCAGAGAGGGTGTTGCGTGGCAGCACTGGTGCTAGCAGCACTGTGGTGGCAGAAAAGTGTGTGTGGGGGTGTTCCCTGCCCATCCTTCCACTGCCATGCAGGGGCAGAGGGAGCCTTGTGTAGCGGTGGCAGAAGAGTAGGAGGGAAGCGTTTCCCCGCCCCCACCTTTCCGCCACCGTGCAAAGGCAGAAAATTTGCCAGCTGGCCCAACTCACTGCAGACCAAGGTGGGCCAGCTGGCAGATGGTGGGCCAGAGTCTGGGGGGCCAGGCCGGTGAAAGCTCACTGAGCTTCACCCCCCCCCAAAAAAAAGGATTCCTCTGAAATCCCTAATTCAAACAGAGTGTAGAGCTTGTCTGAGAGTTAAACTAGATGTCATGAGGGACATGTGGCTGTCGTCAAGTGCAACAGCCTCTCCTCTCCCCTCTGGGTCTCTTTAGTAATGTCTCTAGTAAAGAACACGGTATGATGACATCATGCTTGGAGTTGCCCCATTTCACTGGGTTGGTGCTGCTTGTAAAAGGGATCACAATGAAGTCATGTCTCATGTCTCCTGTTAGATGTTCCACCTTTAAACAGTAGCCTTTACAGGCAGGCAAAGGGTTCTGTTCATGTGATTAAAAGCTTACCATTTGAACTGGGCCTAAGGCAGGCTGGCTGGCAGAGGCATGAAGATAACCCAGTGGCAGTCTCTGTCTTTATAATGTAGTCTCACAGCAGGAGCATTTGCACTTAATAAAAGAGGAAATGTCAGCACCATGTTTCCCATGATACATTTTCAGCCAAGCCACTTGATCTAAAATACATTTCATTTTGAGGGATGCTACAATATCTTTATTGACCTTGAATGTGAGAGGGGATAAGGCATTGAAGGGAGACAATAGGAGCAGATGAGTCTTTCTTTCTTTCTTTCTTTTTCTTTCTTTCTCTTTCTTTCTTTCTTTCTTTTTAGTGTTACATTAAATTTTCATGTGGATTACATTTAGGTTTTTGTTCATTTGTTTTTCTGCAGCAAGAGTTGACATTTCAGGGGTTGCAAAGTTTTCTCCGAAAGAGCAGCAATCCCCTTCTCTGAAAGAACAGTGATCCTCTACAAAAAAAATGCACACACCAGCAACCACTTTTCTCAACTACGGTTGTTCTGCCTTGACATGCATTAAGAGCTTTATGTGGGAATGTTTCAGATTCAAACATTCAGATGTTTGATCCCCATCAGCAATCTGAACTGCTACAGTTCAGTGAAGAAAAAATAAAAAAAAAAATGTTAGATGTCTGCAGATTTTGCAGGTGGTTGCTTAGTTGCTCTGATACAAAACAGATAAAATGTAATACAAAATATGCCACTGTTCAGTAGTTCATAGAATCATAGGAGGGTTGGAAAGGGCCTACAAGACCGAGTCCAACCCCCTGCTCAATGCAGGAATGCAAGTCAAAGCATCCCTGACAAGTGGCTGTCCAGCTTCATCTTGAATGCCTCTAGTGTGGGAGAGCCCACTACCTCCCTAGGCCATTGATTCCATTGTCGTATTGCTCTAACAGTCAGGAAGATTTTCCTGATGTTCAGCCAGAATCTGGCCTCCTGTAACTTGAGCCCATGATTCTGTGTCCTGCATTCTGGGGTGATTGAGAAGATACCCTGGCCTTCCTCTCTGTGACAACCTTTCAAGTACTTGAAGAGCACTATACTATTTCCCCTCAGTCTTCTCAAGGCTAAACATGCCCAGTTCTTTCAGACTCTCCTCATAGGGCTTTGTTTCCAGTCCCCTGATCATCTTCATTGCCCTCCTCTGAACCCTCTCCAGTTTGTCTGCATTAAAGTGTGGTGCCCAGAACTGGACACAGTACTCCAGATGAGGCCTAGTTGCAGCAAAGCTCCTTATAATGTAAGTAATCCACTAGAATTTCTATTATTATTTCAGGATAAGGTAGTTCACTCTTATCCCCACTTTACAGATGAGCCATTGAGGCTGAGAATGGTGACTAACCCAAGACCATGCAATGAACCAATGGTAGAAGTGACACTTGTACCCATGTTCCCCAAATCCAGGTTTAACTCTCCTTCCACTGGATCATAAATTCTACCATGACACTGGAGTTTTGAAATACAACAAATTTGGGACATTCACATTTGCTCATACTGAAGGTGGGACTTTGAGAACTGACATCATGATGCAACCTGCTGCTTCCATTTCAAGAAATATATGGTGTAAAGAAGACACTCATGCATGAAGATAAGGAAGAGAGGCCTCTTTGTGTTTAATGTGCCAGAAAATTTAGGCTACCATCATGCATGTAAATAAGTATGCAAATGTAACCCCAGTCATGCTGCCAAGGTCAGAGAAACCGAAGGCAATTTCTGCTGAGTAAGTGGCTAATCACTCAACATGAAATGTGGCTCCGCTTAGGTAGGTCAACTCTGGAAACCTGCCATTTTGTATTAGATTTATTTCCTGGGTCATCTTGTTCTTTACTCCTGTGACTTACAGATCAAACTTGCTAATTTGGCAAGCTTTGCCCCAAATCTCTAGCCGATGAATTAATTGTCTTCCTTTCTCATTATTAATGCAGTGCCTGTTTTTCTGAAATCTGAAAGCAGAAGAGCATAATTGAAACTCCGATACCATGAATTTCAACTCCAAGATGACACCAATTTCTGCCTTAGGGAGGGATTTCGTGGGGAATCTTTTGTTCCAGATGGAGTAGATCTGATCTCTCCACCATTTGTTGCAAGCCATCCCATTTTGAACAATTAATTAACAATAGGCCGAACTTGTCATTTTCTTTTCTTTATGTTTGTTTTGAACCTACAGGTGTTTACTGTAACTTGAAACTCACTTCCAGTGTTTTGAACATGTTTATCCTAAAGATGAGTTTGTCCCCAAAGCTCATGTCATCGACTCAGAAATATTCCAAACTAATTTCTCCCAAACAGGAAACAGTCAATCTGAATTTGGACCCCTGCTTCCCCTTACCCAGCCCTCCAAATCCCTGACAATTTCTATTGTCCATGGGGAAATTACATTTCTTCAGACCCACAGGGGCCTTTCATGAGCTTCCCAGATGTCCCTCATCTAGGCTCTGACCAGACTCAGCCTGCCTAACTTCAGCAGGTGGCTGCATCATGTGTCTTCACTCCATGTCCTGGGAGCCTCCCCTGCTTTGATTCCCTCTCCCTGTGGCTGGGGTGCTGCTGCTACTACCGTAGCAGGTAAATGCCATTGAAAGGGAAGGAGGGGAGGGGAGGGGAGATAAGCTGGGAATTCTTCTCCATATCAGATTTTAATGCGAGCTGGAGAGACAGAAAAAAGGGCTCTTAATCCTTGCCTTTTCTTTGAGGTGAGGATTACAAGCCCTCAAAGCTTGTATCTCAGCATGGATACAATGGCCATCACTGGCATTGCTAGTTTGCAGTGTGCTTCCTGATAGGACTGCAGCCTTAATCGATGTCAAACTTTCTACCATCAGGGATCCCCCCTTTTTTTACTCCACTTTGTCTGCAGTGAAATCTGTATGTTGCAGAGGATTATGGGCCATAATCAAGGGCACACTCTCAGTTCAACATGGCAACCTGGGCTGGGTCTCAGTCTTTGCCTTATGGGAACTCCGTGTGCACTCCAGAACATACTCAACACTCCACTGGGTTTGATTGGCACAATCCAGCTCTTCCTGAAGAAATTAACTTCAACATTGATCTTTATTACTGCTGAGGGTTCCCGATCGCATGGAAGGTTCTTCTCACATTCAAGCGAACCTGAGTAGAACTCCCTTTTAGAGCTTGCCAGTTGAACACAGCAAGGTCTGAACTGAAGGAGATGGGGCAGTGCACCTTGGAGATGTGGGGAGTGGGGCCAGCATGCATGATCCCATCCCTCTGCCCACATTAAGACCTCGTGCATTCAGGTGAATGTCTGAACAGGGCTGCTGAGTTGGAATTTAACACAGCAGAATGTAATGTGATCTGCTTAGGAAAGCACATTGTATATCTTATATGCACTACATTATTCTGTAAGGTCAGATAACTCAGTGCAAGTGGGGGGAGAAAAAACTAACTAATGACAAAGTAAAAAGTGGAGAGGGGACCCACTCTTCACTTAACCCTCAATCAACCTCAAACCATGTCTTCTAACAAATCCTAATAAAGGGCAGGAACTGAACTTGCACAGTGGGGAGATTTTGTTTCCCCTCTCCCTTGTTATAATCCTAAAGCTGATTAGACCACAATTTCAGACTAATCTCTTGCTATGTTCCTTTTTAAAATTAGAGTTTGTTAGCTTGTTATGAGCAACTTTCAAGCATGCATTAATCCCACCTTTGCCTTTTGGACTTGCTATCAATGCATTAGGTGTGTATGTGTGTTTATAGTGTGTGTGTGTGTGTGTGTGTGTGTGTGATGTTTAGAGAGTGTTTTCATACCTTCCAGGTTACCCATTTAATAGGCACAGTAACTATTCTCTCCCTGCACATACACTTTTCTGTTTACTGGGAGGGTTAGTGATTAAGGCTGCAATCTTACTTCAGAGCAGACATATATAGCATTGCATTGTAAGACATTGATCTGAGAACCAGGATGACCTGGTTCAAATCTTGGCTCACCCATGGGCCTTGGCCAACCTGCCATCTCTCAGCCACAGTCTCCCATTGGCACATGCACATAATAATATAATACTGACCAGTAAGGACCAATACTGCATGACTGTTGTAAGTATTACTGTGGTAATAAATAAAAATGAGATGCTCTGAAAACTCTAAGGGCCACATGGCTTGTAAGAACCAATCACACGTAACTTGGCCCTGACGATTTTTGCAATGAAAAGCAGCCACAGGACGCTGCACTCTTGAGTGGAAGATGAGCAAGGGGTGAAGGCGAGGGTGCTTAACCCCTTCTCCTCAAGATTATTTTTTTCCATCCCATCCCTTCCCTCTGCTTATTTTCTCCCTGTGGAGAAAAAAGATAAAGGGGGCATAGGACTAGGGATGGCGGAGAATTTCTCCCCGAAACTTCGGGGGGCCGAGCGCCAATGTGTTCGGCCCCCCGAACAAGTTTCAGGGAGAAATTCTCCCCCCCCCGCACCCCGCACCCCCCCGGGACGGGACTTACCTTTGCCGAATGTCCCTCCCGGCGGCGGGTCCGGCCGGCGGTTCGGCGGGTGTTCGTCCAGGGCGGGAGCGGCAGCCGGTCTTTCGACCGGCTGCCGCCGCCGCCATTCCAAGAAAAGAAAAGAAAACAAAAACGCCCCCGGGACGATTAACGTAGCCTATCACGGCTAGATTTGCAAAGTCAGCCATGATAGGCTATGTTAATCGTCACGTAGCCTATCACGGGTGACTTAAAAAAAAAAAAAAAAGCCCGTACGGATAATGGCGGCCCCCATAGGGAGCCGCCATTCCCGTTCCTTATTTGGTCGCTGTAGTTTACGTAAAGATTTACGTAGACTACAGCGACCAAATAAGGAACGCGAATGGCGGCTCCCTATGGGGGCCGCCATTTGCGTACGCGCTTTTTTTTTTTTTTAAGTCACCCGTGATAGGCTACGTGACGATTAACGTAGCCTATCACGGCTGACTTTGCAGATCTAGCCGTGATAGGCTACGTTAATCGTCACGTAGCCTATCACGGGGGCGGGGGTTTTTTTTAAAAAAAACTTTTGAGTTCACGGCCGGGCGAGGCAAGGCGCTTCCTCCCCGGCCTGAATTTCGGCCAGGCGAGGCAGGAAGCCACCCCCCCCCCAGCCTGAACTTCGCGGGGGGAGCAGCGAAGTGCCTCCCCCCCACCGCAAAAAGCTTCGAGGACAGGTAAGTTAGTTTCGTCCACCCCTACATAGGACAAAAAAACTCCAGCAAAGGAGATCATTACGTTGTCATGGTGCTGGAGCTTAAGCACGGTTTTCTTAAGAGACGACTTTATACATGGACTTCACCAGACGGTCGACACCGAAATCAGATTGACTACATCCTTTGTAGCCAAAGGTGGCGGACATCTATGCAGTCGGTAAAAACAAGACCTGGAGCTGACTGTAGTTCAGATCACAAACTTCTTATTGCACAATTTAGGATCAGACTAAAGAGAACAGGGAAGACGCACAGATCAGTTAGATATGAGCCCACTAATATTCCTCATGAATATGCAGTGGAGGTGAAGAATAGATTTAAGGGACTAGATTTAGTAGATAGGGTCCCAGAAGAACTATGGACAGAAGTTCACAACATTGTTCAGGAGGCGGCAACAAAAAATGTCCCAAAGAAAAAGAAAACCAAGAAGGCAAGATGGCTGTCTGCTGAGACACTGGAAGCAGCCCAAGAAAGAAGGAAAGCAAAAGGCAACAGTGATAGGGGGAGGTATGCCCAATTAAATGCAAAATTCCAGAGGTTAGCCAGAAGAGATCAGGAATTATTTTTAAACAAGCAATGTGCTGAAGCGGAAGAAGATAATAGAATAGGAAGGACAAGAGACCTCTTCCAGAAAATTAGGAACATCGGAGGTAAATTCCAGGCAAAAATGGGTATGATCAAAAACAAAGATGGCAAGGACCTAACAGAAGCAGAAGACATCAAGAAAAGGTGGCAAGAATATACAGAAGATCTGTATAGGAAGGATAATAATATTGGGGATAGATTTGATGGTGTGGTCCATGAGCTAGAGCCAGACATTCTGAAGAGTGAGGTTGAATGGGCCTTAAGAAGCATTGCTGATAACAAGGCAGCGGGAGATGACGGTATCCCAGCTGAACTGTTTAAAATCTTGCAAGGTGATGCTGTCAAGGTGATGCATGCCATATGCCAGCAAATTTGGAAAACACAAGAATGGCCACCAGATTGGAAAAAATCAACCTATATCCCCATACCAAAAAAGGGAAGCACCAAAGATTGTTCAAACTATCGAACAGTGGCACTTATTTCACACGCCAGTAAGGTAATGCTCAAGATCTTGCAAGGTAGGCTCCAGCAATTCATGGAATGAGAATTGCCAGATGTACAAGCTGGGTTTCGAAAAGGCAGAGGAACTATAGACCAAATTGCCAATATCCGCTGGATAATGGAGAAAGCCAGGGAGTTTCAGAAAAACATCTATTTCTGTTTTATTGACTATTCTAAAGCCTTTGACTGTGTGGATCATAATAAACTGTGGCAAGTTCTTGGTAGTATGGGGATACCAAGTCATCTTGTCTGCCTCCTGAGGAATCTGTATAACGACCAAGTAGCAATGGTAAGAATAGACCATGGAACAACGGACTGGTTTAAGATTGGAAAAGGAGTACGGCAGGGTTGTATACTCTCACCCTACCTATTCAACCTGTATGCAGAACACATCATGCAATGTGCTGGGCTTGATGAATCCAAGGCAGGAGTTAAAATCGCTGGAAGAAACATTAACAATCTCCGATATGCAGATGATACCACTTTGATGGCTGAAAGCGAGGAGGAGATGAGGAACCTCATGATGAAGGTGAAAGAAGAAAGTGCAAAAGCTGGGTCAAAAAACCCAAGATTATGGCAACCAGCTTGATTGAGAACTGGCAAAGAGAGGGAGAAAACATGGAGGCAGTGACAGACTTTGTCTTTCTAGGTGCAAAGATTACTGCAGACGCTGACTGCAGCCAGGAAATCAGAAGACGTTTACTTCTTGGGAGGACAGCAATGACAAATCTTGATAAAATAGTGAAGAGCAGAGCCATCACACTGACAACAAAGGTCCGCATAGTTAAAGCAATGGTATTCCCCATAGTAACCTAGGGCTGTGAGAGCTGGACCATAAGGAAGGCTGAGCGAAGGAAGATAGATGCTTTTGAACTGTGGTGCTGGAGGAAAATTCTGAGAGTGCCTTGGACTGCAAGAAGATCAAACCAGTCCATACTCCAGGAAATAAAGCCAGACTGTTCACTTGAGGGAATGATATTAAAGGCAAAACTGAAGTATTTTGGCCACACAATGAGAAGACAGGATACCCTGGAGAAGATGCTGATGCTAGGGAAAGTGTGGAAGGCCAAAGGAAGAGGGGCCGACCAAGGGCAAGGTGGATGGATGATATTCTGGAGGTGACGGGCTGGGGGTGGCGACGGCCGACAGGAAGCTCTGGCATGGGCTGGTCCATGAAGTCATGAAGAGTCGGAAGCGACTGACTGAATAAACAACAAGGACAAAAAGAGGTTGTGGAGTGAGTTTAAGAGGAACATGGCAAAGAGTTGAAACGATCAAGCACCTTCCACACTCACCCTCCTGTAACTCCTTTTCATTAAAAAAAAAAAAAAAAAAACCTTGATGCAAATGTGACCCCACTTTCCTTTCCTGGTTTTTTTTTTGGGGGGGGGGTGATGGGACCTGGGTGAATTAGGGCATGAAGGCAAAAGTTCATTTTTGCTCCCAAGGAACTGGTATCCAGTGGCATACTGCCTCTGGACATGGATGTGCCATATTCTCATGATAAAAAAATGGCCTTTGAGTCTGCCAGGCCTATCTTCACTGAGGTTGGCTATAAGAGATTTTAGCCAGACCCAGGCCTTATTGTAGTATTATTCCTGCCCTTGCTTACTTCATGTGAAAAATGTGTACCCATTTTTCTATCATTTTATTTATTTATTTTAAAAAGCCCACCTATGGGATATTGAGCATATGCACTACTCAAGACAGCTCACAATGATTAAAATCACAACACAGTAATTTCAAACAAATCACAACAAAGGCAGTGGCAGCAGATAAAACATGGTCTTCAGATAAAAGGCTGAGTGAGTTCACACAACACACTAACCCACACTGAGTGTGGGTTGTTCTTGAACCATGGGTGGTGTGGTGGTTGTTCTGTGGGTTATCATTTTGTCTGAACACAGCACGTTTCCCACAGGGTGGTTTATTAACCATGCAGTGTGGCTTATTTTTAGGGATGTACAAATGTCACTTACCGTTTCATTTCGTGGCATCCACGGTGGGGGGGATGCGCTCAGTCCCTCCCCCTGAAATCCTCACCAGCCGGCTCCGCTCCGCAGAGACTCCACAAATCCCCTGGCCAGGGCCGCCTGCAGCGACATCCAGCTGCTGTTGGGCTGCACAGGGACACAAATGGCCGCCACCGTAGCCGCCGCCATTTGCGTCCCTGCCTTTTGCCGTGATAGGCTACGTAAGCATTTACGTAGCCTATCACGGCCTCTGCAGGGACGCAAATGGCGTCCCTGCATTAGCCGTGATAGGCTACGTAAATACTTGCGTAGCTTATCACAGCATTCGTGAGGAAGTGAATGGCTGCTGCAGACGCGGCCGCCATTCACAAAGCACCAGCGAATGGCACCAGGTAAGCTCCGTTCCACATGCATTTCGCGGGGTCGGGGGCTTCGCTCTGCCACGGATTCCGGGGGGCCGAATGCACTGGCATTCAGCCTCCCTGGAATCCGTGGCGAAATTCTCCGCCACCCCTAGTTATTTTTCTTCAACAAGCCAACTTGAGAAGCCGTGGTTTGTTGGAGGCCACCTTCACATGGCACAGTGTTGTGTAATATTACTACAGCCACTGAGGAAGCCCTGTCTCTTGTCCCAACCAACTGTGCTTCCACTATACATGGGACACAGAGAAGGGCCTCTCCCCTTGATGTCAGATGGGTAGGCTGCTGCACCAGGAGGCAGCAGGGTGGCCAGGTGTCCTACTTTACAGAGAACAGCCTTCTATGATCGGAAGCTGACAAAGGACAGTCTTCTATTTGAAGGTGTGCTCTATTTGATGGGCTGTCCAGTCCAAGTTTGGTTTATAGTCAAAGAACCATAAGGAGGGAGAGCAGCACCAGGGCCATGAAGTTGCCCATCAGCCTTAGCATCTGGACAGCAGATAAGCAGGCTCACCTGGTCAGTCTTCTCCACTATGATGAGATACATTCTTCTATTTCTACTAAAATTTTAATTATTATTTTTAAATTTGCAGCTATACATATAAACTTGTGTGTGCAAATGTTATGCAAATTGGTGTCCTCTCTTGTCCTCTTTTGGGGTGATGCAATTCCTCTTTCTTGGTCATGCGTCAGTGGCCAACCTAGGAGGAAATGATCCCTCCTATTATATTTTGGATGTATGCGGGGTGGGGGAAGCCCATTTGGGCTCACTTTATAGGCCCAGACGCATGCTGCACTCCAAAAATAATATTCAATTCTCTGCCGTTGAGTGTTCAACAGCAGCAATTTACATACAATTCCCCAAAGGAGCTTTAATGTGACATAACAAATGAAGGCTGCTCCAGCTTTGATGAAACACACTCACTTTGCATTATGGTTCATGGGAGGGAGGGGAGGTGGATGGCAAACTCCAGAGGGGATAGTTTATAATCCACGGAGAAAGGGAAATGTGGCACTTTATATCATTTCTTGGGGTAAATTATGCTGTTTATTTTTGCAAAAGCATTCTGGGCAAGGCTTTTTTGCTTTGTTTTTGCATTTGAATATGGAAAGCAGGGTGTGAATGTCACTGGATAGAGGTATACCGCAAGCCTAATTAGTCTCTTAAATAATGAGATGCTGCTGAAGCTGGGGAAATAATTATCCATCAAGCCAATAATTTAGGCCTTTCTTTAACTACCAGTTGCAATACTTCATCTCTGAATTCAAAAAAGTAATGCCTTACCTTATAGTTCAATTGTGATCTATCTGTCTAACCGATATACTCCTAGCAATCTCATTCTCCAACAGCCAGTCCTATGATGCCAAAAAAGCATTCTCCATGCAGAAGATGGAAGTATCAGGATGAACCCCATGTTTTGCAGTATAAAACCGTCTTTGGAGGAAAAAAAACCCAAAGGGGGGACCCAAAACAGCTCAATAAAGACTGAGCATGTTCAGCAGCCCATGCAATGTAGGGAGGGAGGGCAGAAAATCAGAGAAGAGGACAAGGGGGAAGAGCTATCTATCTAAGAGGGCCTTGCAAATATATTTTACCGTATTTCATATGACTGCTGCTGTTGCTGTTACTGCCGTTGTTGTTGCTGGTTTTATTGTCGTTTTGATCGCTATTTTATTGGGTTTATGTTTTTATTTTGTTTTATTTTTTTTAAAAAAAAACATTTTAACTGTTTTTATGTCTTTTATTGCTGTAAGCTGCCTTGGGAGGGCTTCTGCCCTGAAAGGTCGCCAAGAAATATTTTAAATAAATTAAATAAATAAATGACATGTTGAACCGATGTTGGGGAAAGGGTACAGCACCTTGGATAGCTCCTGTAGAGCTCTGACTGGTTCTGACTGAAACCCAGAGCGGATTCACTGCCCCATGACATCAGAGACACCAGCCTCCATTGAGGAGGAACAATAGAATATACTGGAACAGCCCATGGGTAGCCGACTTCCTGGAACTCTGAACAGGAGCATGCCACATGGCAACATTTTGCTTCAGATCCCATTTGCCTATCTAAAACAGGACTGGGGAACATGTTGCCCTCTAGATGTTGTTGAATTACAACTTCCGTCATCCCTAGCCATTGCCCATTAGGGATGTACGAAAGTCACTTACCTTTTCGCAGGGGTGATTCGCAGTGGGGGGGAGGCACTTCGCTTCTCCCCCCGAAGTTCAGGCAAGGGGGGGGAGGCGCCCTGCCTTGCCCGGCCAAAATTCAGGCCAGGGAGAAGCGTCCTGTCTCCCCAGCCGCGAAAGAAAAAGTGAAAAAACAACAACAACAAAACCCATGATAGGCTATGTAATGATTAATGTAGCCTATCACGGCTAGATTTCCAAAGTCAGCCGTGATAGGCTACGTTAATCGTCACGTAGCCTATCACGGGTGACTTTGGAAAAAAAAAAAAAGCACTTACGCAAATGGCGGCAGCCCATGGGCGCCGCCATTTGCATTCCTTATTTTGGCACATCTAGTCTACGTAAAGATTTACGTAGACTACGGCAAAAATAAGGGAACGCTATTTGCCTTGCCCTTATTTTCGCCGTAGTCTACGTAAATCTTTATGTAGACTAGATGTGCCAAAATAAGGAACGCAAATGGCGGCGCCCATGGGCCGCCGCCATTTGCGTACGCACTTTTTTTTTCCCCCTAAGTCACCCGTGATAGGCTACGTGATGATTTACGTAGCCTATCACGGCTGACTTTGGAAATCTAACCGTGATAGGCTACGTAAATCGTCACGTAGCCTGTCACAGGTGTGTGGTTTTTTTTTTACTTACTTTTTTATTTTGTAATGGCAGCGGTGGCAGCCAGTCGGGAGACCGGCCGCCGCCCCCGCCCCTGATGAAATGCCACCTAACCGCCACCGGGACCCGCCGCCGAGAGGGACATTCGCTGAAGGTAAGTCCCATCCCGGGGGGGGGCGGGGGGCCGGCGGAGAATTTCCCCAACACTTTCGGGGGGCCGAATGCCTCGGCGCTCGGCCTCCCGAAGATTCGGGGAGAAATTCTCCGCCATCCCTATTGCCCATGCTGCCTGGGGATGGTGGGGTTTGGAGCCCAACATCATTTGGAGGGTCACAGGTTCTCTACCCCAGTCTAAAGGCCAGTAGCAAGCATTCCATCACACTCTAGTGCAACCAAGAGCTTTTCTACATACGGCTGTCAATCCGCTGTATTTACTTTCAGTTTCGTTGCAGAACTGAGACCTGAGTTCTACACAAAGAGCATTTCCTTTCCTGATTTTCTGCTGCATAACTTCTAGGTGGCGTTGTGGAATAATGCAATTACACAACTAGGAAAATATGTTTTCTTTCACTTCCACAAATAATACTCAATTTTCCGTGCTCTACCCCCCCCCGCCCCCCAAAATACTGCTCTTAAAAACCCCTCCAGTTTCGCTTCTGATTTTAAACAGCACTTTCAGTGAGTTTTTTAGAGCAGGGCAAATGCAGTATTATTTGTGAAAGCAAAAGAAAACATTTTTCCACTCATGTAATTGCACTATTCCACTACACCATGGTACATCTAGAGGTTATGTAGCAAAGGGAACACTCTTAATATAGTGCTCAGATCTCAATTGTGCAACAAATCTAGAAGTAATACAGTGAATTAGCCTCATGTAGAAAAGCCCTCAGTTCCTCATTTTCCAATATTAAGTTTGTACCCTCCATGGGGTCACGAAGAGTCGGACACGACTGAACGACTGAACAACAACAACAACAACCCTCTCATATCCACAGTTTACAATTCCCACCCCACCCGCCACACAAACACATATGCACAAAGTCTGCATGAAAATGTACATGAATATATTTGCACATTTCTCCTAATATACCCATTTTTGTACATAATTTTGCCTAGCATAAGCATGTTTGCAAGCTATTTTCCCTTACTATAATGCATTTTGTATGTTGTTTTCATGAATATATGCATTGTTTCCTGTGTTATACATGTGGTTTGATTGGAGAATTGCACCACAAAATTCAGAGAAGTGTGAATACCAGGTGATAACTGTGTTTCAGTTAGCATTTTGGTGCAGGAAGTGCAAATTAGATAGGTTTGCATTAGAATGTGTACCAAATTTATGTCACTCATCTCTAATTATGATGAAAGTTACATATATAAGTTTCTTCTGAGAATTCCTATAGAACAATCAAACAGCCTATCCCATTCCAAATCAAAATAAGGACTTTTAAAATCATTTAAATTATTTTAAGGTGCAATCCTATGCATGTTGAGACAGAAAAAGTCCTACAACACCCAACATTTCCCGGCTAGCCATTAAGTTCAAGAAATGTATAAATAAATAAGTAAGTAAGTAAATGTTCAATCCTATACATGTCCACTCAGAAGTAAGTTCCACTGAGTTCAGTGGGGCTTCCTCTTAAGTAAGTGGACATAGAATTGCAGCCTAATATTCTGTACACTTAAAATTTCTGTATTGATAAGCTGGTGAAAATACTAATGATGGGATGTTCCTTCTAATCTTTGTAGTGCAATCCTGTAAGTGTTTACTCAGAGTAAGTCCCACTATTTTCAATGAAGCTTACTCCTAGTGTGTGCGTTTAATACTATCCATGCTTATCTGAGCATAGGGATGGACAGATTTTGTTAAATTTGTTCCATCTGTGTTTTATGGATTCTCAACCATCTTTCATTCTATCATCATTCTATCATCATTCCAGTGATGTAATCAGAACTTTTTTTAATGAGAATTTCTGCTGTTTCCACATGCTCAAGTGGACATTTGTGGAAATCCTCCCAAATGTTTTTTAAAAAATGGTCTGCAAGTGCATGGAATCCATGTGTCTTGGAAAACGGTCATCTGGTGCAGATTTACAGATCATATTCTGGCAGATTTCTCAGACAGCCCTATCAGACCATAAGCAAAACTGAACACATTGGACATTATTTCAGTGAAAATATGCACAGGGCCAGGGCGTATATTTAGTTATTAAATAATAAATTATCTCATCCATAGAAGAAATGATGCCCTTCTTTTACTACCTTCAAATATGTACTTATCTTCTGCATTTGGTAATATGCAAAAGTTTTTCAGTTTAACCCATTGGTTAATCCAGTAACATTGGTTGACAGAACCCCATTTTTCCCCCTGCTGTGATGAAGCAAATTGTCACATCTCCAGAGTGAGGCAGCCAAAAAACAAACAGAAAATAAAACCTCTCAAGCTTTTTTAAGGCTTGGAATAAATGAACCATATGTCAATGCCAGCCAGAGATGACATAGCAGTTCTGTTGATGCAGCTCAAATTTAAATAAGACAATCCATCCTGGACATATTCTGAGATCCATGGCCGGAGTTTCTGCTGACACTGCGAGGCTCAAGGATGGGTGACATTTGGAAAGTGCTATTCCCAGCCGGCAGCCCATCTACATTCTGTGGCAAGCTCACTGATAAAATTTCATCCAGGGAGGAAAAAGCCAAGTTGAGTGAGCTGCCCGTTTACTGCAATACTATCAGGGAAATAAGTGCAAGAACATATTCATAAAACTTGACTCCATCTTTCTTCCTTCCCAGAAAGAAACCATTCATTGCATTAAAGGAAGCAGAAGCCCTCCCAACAGAGAGGGCATCACAAACTGCCCTCTCCTTTTAAGATTAAAAAGAAACATCTGAAACTCATTGTGCAGTGGGGTTCTCCCCCAGGGCCTCTCAAACTAAGACAAACTGAGCATGCCCAAGTAAATGAACATTAGGCATATCAACAGGAAAAGGGGAAATCAAGTTTCATAGGATGATGTTTTAAGACACCCCCCCACCCCCCGGGAAAAGAACTTTCAAAAGACAAGAGGTGGGGCCGCCTATCATGTTCTCAGGCCTGGATTCCCCCTTCATTCCTCTGGGTCAGAGGTGGCAGTAAGCTTTATTTCCCCCTTTCTTATCATCTGTTACCCCAGGATCTTCCAGGCCAGAGGATGTGGCTTTACTGGATTTACTGGGCTGGGTTTGGTCCCCTGGCCTGAGGTTCTACACCATGGAAGACACTGACTGTCAGGAGCTCTTCATTGTTTCAGACAGGAGTCTTTCCCAACCATTCCTGAAGAAGCCAGGGATTGAACTTGGGATCTTCTGCATGACAAGCATATCCTCTGATGCTGAACTATGGCCCGGCCTGGCCCGGCCTGGCCCTGTCATTAGGCAAAGTGAAGCAGTTGCCTCAGGCAGCCGATGCTGAGAGATGGCAGTAAAGTGTTGGAGGACACAGCGGTGTGTGCCACACAGACTGCCCTCTGTTCCCTAAGTTAGCCTGATGCCTTCAAGAGTGGTGAAGGGCACTATCCCATTACCGATGTTGAAAGGTTTAACTGCTGATCAAGTTGGTTTTTGTGCATAGAATGGGAAGGGGTGCCATCTTGTTCTTTGCCTCAGGTAGCAAAACATGTTGCACTGGCCCTGACTATAGCCTCCCCCCCACCTCTCTCTCTCTCTCTCTCTCTCTCTCTCTCAATCTCAGCTACAATATTTCCCCTAACTAGGGGTGTACGAAACCCCACTTACCTGGCTCCGCTGGGTTCTGCAAGGGGGGGCGATCTGGTCCTCCCCCCGGGAATCCTGCCCGGCCGGCTCCTCTCTGCGGCCAGTCTGCAGAACCACCGGCCAGGCCGATCCACAGCAGGGCCCCCATCCACTGCTGGGCCGCTGTGGACGCAAATGGCATCCTGCATAGGGGACATCATTTGCGTCCCTATGATAGGCCGTGATAGGCTATGTAAATATTTACATAGCCTATTGGCTACAGCAGGGATGCATATGGCATTTGCAGCTACAGCAGCCCAGAAGACGACCTGGAGCCGCCGCATCCACCGCCAGGTAGGTCCATTCCGGGGGGGTGGTGGCGGGGGGTGGCAGGGCGGCGAGGCCGTTCCGCCACGGATTCCGGGGGGCTGGATTCTAAAGAATCCGTCCTCACTGGAGTCTGTGGCAGAATTCTCCAACATCTCTACCCCTAACTGCATCCATCTATCTATCTATCTATCTATCTATCTATCATTTCTTCCCCTATTTTGCTTTAAGCAAAATCCAATGACAAGTTACTGGATGTGCCTGAGGATAGGCCCATCATTTACTTCAAATTTCTCATTAGATGAAATGTTGGTGTCAACCCTGGGACAATCCTTGAATGGGGGAGTAGGAGTGGGGTGGGAGGCTTTTCAATGGCAGCCAGGAGCATATTGATGCTTGAACAATGTAAGCTGGATTCTGTGAGGCATGTAGAAAACCCTTTTTGTGCACTGAAAAGTGTAATGGAAATTACAAATACTAGTAATATATAATGCATTGTTTGTAAGTCTCCATGTTTGTTTTTGTCTTGTTTTTTGTTTTAGGTACCTTGAACTTTTAATGGCTTCTCTGTTAAACATAAATACGTCCCTTTTAGCAAGTCTGGTTTGAAGGTACATTTGGCTTTTGAAAGCCATTGAAAGCATCCTTATTCCAGAGTTTCTACCTTTCATTTCCTTCAGAAATGTAAAGATGAAGAAAGGGACTGTTTATTGAGCAGTTAATTCATTTAGCACCCATTTAGCACTTTGGGAACTTGGCTTTAATAACATCTAAGCTTTTAATTTCAGGTTGTGTAACACTGGGTGCTTTCCCTCCTCTTTGTTTTCCTTTTAGTGCTATTCTTAAATGACCTCTGCTAATGATCACCTTGGGACTGTGTGGCAGGATATGCATGCATACACAAATGAATGAATGAAGAGTGGATTAAAAACAAAAACAGAATCAGATAAAGAACACTCTGAATGCAATCCTATGGGCCCTGAAGATCAGCGCCCGGGAGCCATACACTGCAGTGGATCTCCCCCTCCAAGGCTGGAGACAGAGCTCCACCCCTGGGAGAGGAGATCCAAGAGTGTACCCCTACCTGCCCCACCCAGCCACTGTGGAAAGCTCCGCAGTGGCTCCCTCTCCCAAGGTTGGAACTCGGGCCGCAGGAAAGGAAAGAAAGGGAGTGTCAGGGGTAGGGGCTGGTGGGGGGGAGGGTAAAGGCTGTGGATCTGCTAGATCCAATGGCCTCTCAGTCCCTGTCCCTTCTGGAGTGGGTGGGTTCTGAGCCTGTCTAACAAGAAATCCTTTCCAGGAGGATGGAGAGGCAAAATAATATGCCTCTGCCTTTCCTCCTGCCCTGCCGGCAAGAGCTCGGCAGGGGTTTTGGATGGATGGAAGCCTCTAAGACTGGAGTGCTCCATTTTTCAGGCTAGGAACCCATAAGATTATGCTCTTCCTCAAATAAGGATGGAGGCAAATCTGAATAACACTGGATTCTATATTTTCAAAAATGGAGGACCAACCATTGTTTGTTTCTTCATCCCACCAGTCCCAGGGACAGGCCTCGTTGTGACTTTAAATGATCACAGCATAACCCAGATCAGGGCTGGGCAACTTTGGGTTTTCCAGGGGCCAATTTCCCCCAGGACCTCCCCTGATGAGCTGCACCCAACCACACAGTGGTCGGCAATTAAACACACACACACACACACACACAGTAGTTTGCCACTGAAATTCAGTGACAAACTGCTATGGAGGCTTACGAAGGGAAAAAAAGTCTTGTTTTCAACTATTGAAACATCTTTGCCCATTTTTAATCCCCCCCCCAACTTTGGGGGGGGGCAACAGGGGAAGCAGAGGCTGCATGTTGCCCACTCCTGTACTTCCCCCTAATTTGAATAGCCGCAGCCTCTTCCCACATTGCATTTTAAGATTTTGACTAAATGCAGACCCCATGGCTTCGGCATCAGCCAGCATTTTCCCCTCCTCCCAGCCCTTCTTTTTTACCTTCTAAGCCAGATGAAAAGTTCTGGAGAAGTTCAAAGTTTGCACACTATTTTGTTCCTTTTGAGTTGGCCTAATCAAGCTATTGCCCTAATGTGTATTTTCAAATAAAGAGATAAGCTCAAAGGTTGACACACAGATTAAATGTACAATGTTGTCTTTCAGCAGTATAGAAAATAACATTCCTTGTTGTGATCCATGGTCAGTTTGCATTATGCAGTTGTATGTGGCAGAAAAACTTGAGCGGTTTCATAGACTCTTAGTTGAGACTAGGGATAGCACAGGCATCTGGGAAGGAGGTGGAGTCTGAGATACTCCACCCCGCTCACCTCTCCGGATCCCGCTCGCCGAGCCACCTCCTCTGCACGCCCCCATTCTGGAGGACTTGGCGAATAGCCAATGAGCGTTGCAGAGCTGCTCATCCCTGTAGAGAGCCAGGATTCTGTGCAAAATGGCAACTGTCCTCCATTCTGCATAAGACTGCTTTTATGGAAATAGCAGCCAATTGTGTCATCTTTGCTTGTGTAACTTTGCCGCTTCTCTGATGCTTGTGTAACTTTGCCGTATTGGGGCTGCACGATCACGGAATTGTGATCCTTCTCTAATGCATATGTTACTTCAGAGCTTCTCTGATGTATGTCTAACCTTGCCACTTCCCTGATGCTTGTGTTCCTCAGGTTGAAAAGTGTGCATAAAGTAGGGTTGGCGGAGAATTTCTCCCCGAAACTTCGGGGGGCCGAGCGCCAACGTGTTTGGCCCCCCGAAGAAGTTTCGGGGAGAAATTCTCCACACTCCCCCCGCCCCCCGCACCCCCCCCCCGGGACGGGACTTACCTTTCCCGAATGTCCCTCCCGGCGGCGGGTCCCGGCGGCGGTTCGGCGGGTCTTCGTCCGGGGCGGAGGCGGCAGCCGATCTTTCGACCGGCTGCCACCGCCGCCATTCCAATAAAACTTAAAAAAAAAAAAACGCCCCCGTGATAGGCTACGTGACGATTTACGTAGCCTATCACGGCTGACTTTGCAGATCTAGCCATGATAGGCTATGTTAATCGTCACATAGCCTATCACGGGGGCGTATTTTTTTTTTTACTTTTTATTTCGCGGCCGGGCGAGGCGAGGCGCCTCCTCCCCGGCCTGAATTTCAGCCGGGCGAGACGGGAAGCCTCCCCCCCCGGCCTGAACTTTGGGGGGAGAGCAGCGAAGCACCTCCCCCCTTCCGCGAAAAGCTGCGAAACCAGGTAAGTGGCTTTCGTGCACCCCTAGCATAAAGGTGAAAAGGAGGTGGGAGCTATAACTCCCTGACTTTCTGGAATGGGCGAAACTGCACAGGTGGGGTGCTCTCATAGGTGTGTCATATTCCTACGTCCTTTCCCTTCACAATCAACACACTCCAGGAAACAAGGCTTCAGGCCAGCACTACTTTATTAGTTAACAACTAGCTTCTTTACAAATGCAGATTCTAGGAAACTCTCAGGCTGCATAGAAACAGCTAATCCACACATCTACGAATATCAATAGAGGAGATGAAGTGGAAGTTAGAGAAGCTGCCAGCAGTCCGGCCAAAAATGCATATTTACCCCATAGGCTAAAGTGTGAAAATGCACTTTGGGGGGATTTGTGCATTTTCACATGTGCAAATTAGTGCAAATGCACATTTGCACAAATTCAGAAACAAAAAAAATACAGTTCCGTGGATGGGTGAATGATGGAATGAAAGGTGCATGACAATCCACGAAACACAGGTGGAACAGATTTTACACAATCCATACATTCCTAGCTGAGACAGACAATGATATTCACAGACATAGCAGAAAAAAAAAGGAAACCAAAGAGAGCCATGGAGAGGCAAAGCAACAACAACAAGAAGAAGAAACAATCCATAGGTGGCATCAGGCAGTACAACTGAGCTCAGAAATGAAAAAAAAGGACAGAAGCTACCACCGTATTTTCAAGACTATCCAAGCAACTGTGAAGGCTAGAGGCTTATTCTCAATTAAAAATCCAGAACATTGAGGATGCTGGCTTCCTGAAATGCTTGCCGCTTAAGGAGTTCAATTTTTTCCTAGCTTTCATTTTAGACTGGCTTTAATTCTGCTCTAATATCCAAACGCACTCCCCCATTAGCTGTTTCAACCCTTGCATGGCCAGCGGCCTGCCCTTTGCAACAGACACACACAGCATGATATTAGCTCCTGGCTTTGTAATGGGAACCTTTTAATGATGCTTTAATGGCCTCTCAGTTTCTCATTTGTTCTCGAGTTTCCTGGTTCATTTGCAGATCATGCATTATTCCCCATAATCATATTTATTATGGGGGTGGGATCGTATTAACCCCCAGTAGGGATGTCAGAGAAATCTAAAATGGATTCAAATAACTTCAAATTTCTATGACTTTGACCCGAAGTTTCTGCAGTGGACTGGCATCTTCCAATTCTCATTGATTCCACAGACTTGCAGACATCTTTTTTTCTTCACTTTCCAGAACTGTATGCACATTTAATTGTATGGAAGTTACTGAAAGATATACACCATTTAAAAAAACAGTCCAACCAACCCAGCATTTTATCTCTCTCCAATCTGTCTTCAGCCTACATGGTGTAGCACTCTGTTTTTGGGCACTCTGCTCATTGATTGACAATCCGTGAAACACACACAGAGGAGATTAAACAGAAATCTGTTCATCCCTAGGCCCCAGTCATCTCAGGATTCTCTGTCATCTCCCTGTGCAACCCTGTTAGTATTGACAACACTGAGCTAGAAGGATCAATGGTTTGATTCAATATTAGGCAGCTTCCGATGTTCTCCTTTCACAATGTGCCATCTTGTGATGCCTACCTGGCAACAGGTGGTAGATGAAGATGAGCACTGTCTACATGACATTGTTTAGCAAGGCCTCCATTTCAAATGCTTAATGTTGCTGATCTTCCTTTGCATCATCCTGCCAAGGGGGATGGAGGATTTTACCATGCAGATCTATGGCAAAAATGGTAATCTCAAACCACCTTCTGTGATGTGTTGTTGCCAAGTGTAGTTCTGAAAATTTTGGCTATATAAGTTTGTGTGGCATAGAGACAAGGCTAGTTGACTACTGAGAGAAGAAATGGTTCTGACTGACATTTTGTTTCTTCAACATCTTAATTGTCCCAGTGTTAATGTATTAGCTCTTCACCCAACAATGGGTTTTTGTTTTGTTTTGTTGCTGTTGAATTGCACAAGGGCCGCTGAATGCAAAGTTGGATTTACTTGAATCCTATTGGAACTGAAGGGTTTCATCTTTGATCACTCTCCAAAAGCAACATAGAAAAGATAGGGAAACCTCAGCTCTTTTTAAGTGCTAGCTAAGAATCCTTCACATATCTAAAGTATGCACCATGCATTTGTGGCTTAGAAAAACACACTGATAAATAGTCAGGCTGATTTCACTTGAAAGCTCAAAGTAACTTTCAAAGAATTTGAAATATGGACAAAGAGAACATGTAATTTGGCCAAAACATTTCCAGAAATCACAGCTGGCTCTACTTCTTCCATCCATAAAAATGGCTAATTCCTTGTTAAATACTGGGTTGTATCCAATGGTGGCTTTGTACTGATGGAGCGCATTTCTGCTTGTGCAGGATGGGTTTCCTCATTTTCAATGATCTCCTCTTATCCATTGTGGCTGCCTGTGGCCCCCCTAAAACTGCTCTCAAGGGTTACTGGACCCTCTGGAAGAATTAGGGATGTTGGAGGAACCTGGTTGGGGAATGGATCTCGATGAGCTTTCATTGGCTCGGCCCCTCAGACTTCATTCTTTCTTCTGCTAGCTGGCCCAACTCGGCCTGTAGTGAGTCAAGCCAGCAAGTGTTTTTTGAATTTCTTTAAATTAAGACTACAAGTTGTGCAAATTTGTGTAATTTGCATGAATTAAGCAAATTCTGAAAATGGGCATGATTTGCAGACATACTTTATGAGAGAGAAAAAATATGTAAAAAGTCCCTGGAATTCAAGGAAAACACACAGCTCAGCTCACAGAAGAAAGCTGAATAGGGCGTGCCATGGGATCTGGTGAGCCTCCAAGGGATGGATTTATAGGCAATTGACATCCCTAGGAAGAATACAGGAAGTTTCATGGAGGGCTACAGTAGGTATAAGAGCTAGTGAAAACTGGGTGCCTCACCTTGCACTAGCAGAAGCACTTTCTGCTAGTGCAAAATCACCATTAGATACCATCAAGTGAATCTGAATGAATGACAAGTTACTGCTTGGTCAATCCAATGTAACACTTCAAAAGCAAAATATTTAATCCAAGAAAAATGCTTTTATTTGGGTACATTACACTGGTCATGTTATTCATTCCTATGGGGCAATGGGCTTGAATGGAGTTGAATCAGAAGTGAGACACCACTTCTAACAAATCAAGATCTGGGATTAGGGATGGTGTGAGTTCCCGATTGGGTCTGGGAATCTGACAGTCTCTCCCCTTCCTGCTGCCCGAGCCACATCTGCCGAGCCCCTTGCCCCACTCAAGCTCCCCCAACACTTGCCAAGCCACCCACACTCACCCTGGGCCCATCCAGCAAGCTCTGTGATGGCCATTTTGTGAAAGAAAATGGCGACCGTGAAAATGTGCACATCTGATCTTAAGCAAAATGACACTGTAAATGGCTAATATACATAAGGTTACAGGTGCAAATAGCCCAGTTACGCCTGTACTCTTGCATGTATCAGCCATTCACGGCGCCATATTGCTTAAGATCAGATGTGCACATTTTTGCGATTGCCATTTTCTTTCACAAAATGGCCATTGCAGAGCTTTCTGGATGGGCCCACAGTGAGTGCAGGCAGCTCAGTGAGCAGGTATGGGTCCAGAACTGTGTGAACTGAGTCACCAGCTGGGCAGCCGCCCAGAGGACCTGAGCTGGGCGGTGTTCAGCCAGCCATTCCTACCTGGGATTCCGTATTCCAGATTGGCAAGTGTACGTGGTTGAACATTCAGTCTTGAATGGAGATCATTAAAATATGCAAAGTGCAAAGTGGACATTAGAAGATCCAATATCCATGAGCAGAATGTTGCCAGCGGCTGAACAAAATATTCCACAATGAAGAAGGAAACCACATGCTAGGTTCTTCTCAGTAAACAGATTTTTCTTTAATGGAGAATTTTTTCTGGGATTTATTATTATTATTATTATTATTATTATTATTATTATTGGCCTTCAGTGTTCCTACTAGATTCACAGCACTACAGTTATTTCATCCATGAAGGGCAAATAAAGAATGAGCCCTACCAGTCAAAATCGATTTTTTTTTCAATAGGACCACTAAATTAGTGGAAGGAAGTTGGTAAATATAATTTCCTGGCCCATTATTTAAGTGTTTCTTAAAGCATCTCACAAAACGTTGCTTGCAACATTAATTCAAATTGCCGTCGATGGGGGAGTGTTCCATGGAAACTGAAAATTGATCGAAATAAGTAAACAAATCCTAATGAATATTGTTGAACACCAGCCCCTTTCTCTGACTGCTACTATACCGTAGGTCAGTGTTTGGTCCAGCCTTCTTTAAATATCTCTATTAAAGTGTTTCAGAGCAGAATAGGTAGCGAACGTTCCATCAGGAAATGATGAGAAGACAAAGGAGCCTTGCATGTGAGCGCTGAAAAGAACCCAGCATCAACAAGCTGTCAGCCTTCGAAACATGTGATCTGGCAATTCTCTGTGAAATGTGCAATAAATGTCAGCCTGCTTTAACAAATCTGAGCTCATTAATCATGTGAGTGTGAGTCAAAATCGTTGCTTAACTAACCAATTAGATTTGCATATGGGTAAAAACAAAGGTTCTGAAATAAAAGGCATACTTCTTTTGTTTTGTAGATGATGTGTCATAGAACAGGGGAGGCAGCATCTTAGAAGAACAGGCGTTCCCTCCTAAGGTGCAACGTGCCTGGATCCATCACTGTCACTGGAGGCTCAAGTGACCTTGGTGGCTCAGAGTGCCCTTTACTGCTTTGGCTGGTATCCCAGTTACGTCCTTCTCTGGAGGTGGAAGCCTAGATGCAATGATTCTTGCCCTGGTAGCCTCAAGTTTGGATTTTTGCAATATATGGGATGCGGCACTGCCTTTAACAGGAGGGCTGGTGGCTCTGATGGAGTGGTGAATCAGTGGGGTGGTGAATCCACTCTGGGTTCCAGTCAGAACCAGTCAATATGGCTGGGAGAATTCTAACTGGGACAGTGGCCACCCTCCAAGCCTCAGAAGGAAGGGGGCACGTGAAGAAGGGCCTCAGTGGATGACCTTAAAACATGGGCAGGTACATATGGGAAGAGGCCTTCCATCAGGTACCAAAGTCCACAGCCATGTAGAGCTTTATAAGTCAAAACCAGCACTTTGAATTGGGCCCAGAAATGAACTGGCAGCCAGTGCAGGCGAAAGAGAACCGATGTAATATGATCATAGTGTCTGGTGACTACATCAATCTGAAATGGTAAGGCAACGTCCAAAGCAGTCCAAGTTTAAATGGGCAGTTTTCTGAATTGTTCAAGCTGGGGTTTGAACTGAATATTGTATTTGGTGCATATTCCTACTATACTGTCAAGACTTTTATTTTTTTTTAAAAGCCAGTTCTAATTTTTGGACGTGTTATATTTCAGCTTCTGAGACATTTTGTGAAAGTCAAAATGTGCCATAAGCCTTCACTCTACATTAAAAGCAAAGGGGGGTGTTGTTTTAATTCAGTGAGAATTAATTTAAAATCAATACATTCTGGCAAGGGAGGTGAGTTGTTTAAGCAATGTAATTATTTTCAGATCTGTAGCTCAATCTGGCTTTCAGATTCTGGCTTGTTTAAAAGACAGAAGACAGCTTTGCTGAAAACACCAGGGCAGTGTGGAAGCTATATTCTAATTTATGAAAAATAGAGAATCAGAATATCTCTTCATTCACAAGGGCACAATAACGATTACGCTCCCCTCTTATAATGGGTCATCATGTATTATTTCATTTTAATATTTGGTAAGATTATACAACAAAGTTGCCCTCTGCGCAGGAATTATAACTACTGTTATACAAGTGGGAATGTGGGATTAGGGGAGGGGAGGGGAAGGTACAGGCCTAGTTCTTCGCAAAGCACATAGTTAAGCTATGGAATTCGCTACCATGTGACATAGTGATGGCCAACAATTTGGATGGCTTTAAAAGGGGATTGGACAAATTCATGGAGGATAAGGCTATTGATGGCTAATAGTCCTGATGGCTCTGTGCTATCTCCAGTACCAGAGGCAGTACGGCTATGTATACCAGATGCTGGGGAACTTGGGTAGGGTGGTGCTGTTGCATTCATGTCCTGCTTGTGGGTTTCCTGTGGACATTTGGTTGGCCACTGTGTGAAGAGAATGCTGGAACAGATGGATGCTTGGTCTGATACAAAGTTTCTTTTTATGTTCTTATGTGTGTTCCCTCTGCCCACCATCCATACACTTTCCTTGCTATGCGCATGCTTTCTCATTTACATGACATATGTATGTATGAGAGGGACCATAGGTCAGTGTTAGATCACATGGTTTGCATGCAGAAGGCCCCAGCTTTAGTCCTTGGCTTCTCTAGCTGAAAGGATCAGCTAGGCCAAGGGTGGGCAACTTCCAGGGATCCAGAGACGATCCCCTCCTGGAACCTACTGTGGGCTGCATCCCTGCCCCACACTGCTGCAATGATTTCGCTTTAAAAATTGCTCTCCTGGGAGGCTTCTGGGAGCACAATTTTTCTCTTGTATGTCTTGCTTCACAGAAAAATCACTGGGGGTTTTGCTGCTGCTGCCATAGCACTAGGGATGTATAAGAAATTAGTTTCAGTTTGGTTTTGATCAGAATTTACCCAGTTCACACCTTCCAGACCAAGCACAGACTCAGATGCAATCTGCAGTTGAAGTTGGTACATTTCTGAGCTTGCAATGTCATTCACAGACCACCCCCAAAAATGTGTTTGAAAGCATAAGTACATTTGAAAAAGGAAGTTCTCCTTCTCCTTCTCCTTCTCCTCCTCCTCCCCTCTCCTCCTCCCCCTCCCCCTCCTCCTCTTCCTCCTCCTTCTCCCTTGTCCTTCCCCTTCAAAGGACTTTTAATAACAACAAAGCCAAACCAAAAATGCCTCTCTCAGCTTTTAGGCACTCAGGAGGCAGCTGCACTGGACAGCCCCAAGGGAGGAAGTCCTGGTTAAGTCCTCCAGGGTGCTTTCCAAGCAGCTCAAGCAGCTGGAGAGGGTGCAAGGACAGAACAGGGGAAAATTGTAAAAGAAAGAGCAAATGCACCCCTCTGTTATCTCACTGAAGTCCTACACCCTGAGAAATTTCTCCGAAATTCTCAACATCCCAATGAAAGAGGCAGAAAAAACTACTGCCTCTTTCACATGGAAACATGGTTGAGAAAGGGCAGGTAGAGTTTTGGCACAGCACTAAAAATAATATAAATATTAATACTTGCCCATTGAACTTGGCAATGAAAATGTGCTTGTACCATTTAAGGCTGAACCACCTTAAAACTTTTGTTAATGTAAGATTAAGCTGATTCAGTCTTACAACACCAGTATAATAACCAGTTATCTGGGACTGCAATCCTATTCATACTTACCTGGATGAATAACTCCCATTGAACTATGTGGGATTCACTTCTGAGTAAATATTTATAGGCTTATGCTGTAAATCACATTTCTAATGCTGATCACAAAATAAATATTTAAGATTAAGGATGGGGGAGAAATTTGTTTGGTTTGCTTTTGAATACAAGCCAATGCACTTTGCACTTCCTGAACTAATACATGAATATAGCAGTTATCCTTTGGATTTTGCACTTCTCTGAATTTTGCAATGCAGTTTCCCATTTTAAAAAATAAAGTGGACAAAATGTGTGCATTTGGGGAAATGGTTTGCATAAATTGCACATACTAGGAAAAATTCATACCAAAATGTGTACAAAATTTCATGCAGATGTTTTACCAAGACATTTATGAACTGGTGTATAAATGGGATAAGAACAAAAGAACATAAGAAGAGTCAAGCTGGATCACTAAGGGTCCATCTAGCATTCTGTTTACACAGAGACCAACTAGCTGTCAACAGGAAAAACACACTGTGTGAAGAACTACTTCCTTTTATCTGTCCTGAATCCCCCACCAATGAGCTGCATGGGATAAGCTTGAGTTCTAGTATTATGAGAATGGGAGGGAGATGGAATGAACTTCTACTCCAAAAGATTAAAACGTTGTAGAAAACAAAACAGAGTTGTCCACCCCTACTTAAAACTGTAAAAGAAAATATTTCAGAACAGTACAATGACAAACCACACAAAAATCACTAGTCAACATTTAAAACTCTCCGATGCTATTCTGCTGTAAAAGAGTTTATCCTTTCCCAAATTGAGGAACATGTAAATTGGGGTTATTTGGTCGTACTTCCTGTCCCATCCATTCATCCAACTTCCCATTTCAGTAATATGATACTGTTGGGAGTTCCTAGGCTCAGACCGCAGCCATGTCTAAAATGTAAAATCTGGATTTCTCTCCCATCTACAATATTTTTCTTCTTCTTTCCTAAATCCTGTCCTCTGTGGAATGAGGTAATAATTGATGTTTTCTTTCAGAAATATTCTGAACTATCTTCCAGAGTAATTTATTTTCTTAATAAAAGTTAAGTGTTAATGTTTTCCCACTGCTTTATATGTGAAACAAGTCATCATGAGAAATAGTCTGTCAAAAGATATTCACACACATCTATTGGGAAATGAAAAAATATCGCATTTATTTATACACACACACACATCTCCTCCCTAAAAGCAAAGCCTTTATAACCCAAATAATATCTTTCTTATTGATTGTGCATAGATTGCTTTAGGGCAGTTATACTGAATCAAGGCAGATCTGTGGTTGTGAAGCAATCTGTGACTATATATCTTATTTGCCTCAAGCAACCTTTGAAAGCTCATTGTGCAGCTTAATATGACCTCTGTCCTAGACACTGAACTATCAGAAAGGTATAGACTAGCTGAAGGGAATTCAGAGGAGGGCCACAGGAATGATCAAGGTGAAGTTCACCTTGGTTTCACACTTTATGAAGGATGCCACACTTTCAGAAGGATGCCACACTTTCAGAAGGATGCAGACAAACTGGAGAGGGTTCAGAGGAGGGCAACGAAAATGATCAGGGGACTGGAAACAAAGCCCTATGAAGAGAGACTGAAAGAACTGGGCTGTATAGCCTTGAGAAGAGAAAACTGAGGGGAGATATGATAGCGTTCTTCAAGTCCTTGAAAGGTTGTCACAGAGAGGAAGGCCAGGATCTCTTCTCGATCATCCCAGAGTGCAGGACACGGAATAATGGGCTCAAGTGACAGGAAGCCAGATTCCGGCTGAACATCAGGAAAAACTTCCTGACTGTTAGAGCAATATGCCAATGAAACCAATTCCCTAGGGAGGTGGTGGGCTCTGCCACACTGGAGGCATTCAAGACGAGGCTGGACAGCCATCTGTCAGGGATGCTCTGACTTGGATTCCTGCACGTAGCAGGGGGTTAGACTCGATGGTCTTATAGTCCCCTTCCAACCCTACTATTCTATGATACTATTATTCTAAGTGGGACTTGGAGTTTAAAAAAGAATGTTGATAAGAACGTTTTATCATTAGACAAAGCAAATAGTATTCATTTATAAATTCATCCATGCAAAATGAATGCATGGAGGGGAAAGGGTCCCTCCACACCCCATCCATCAGTTCAGACAAAACTATGGACAGAGCCTATGCACCATTTCACAGCACTAGGGATGTATGAGAAATTCATTTCAGTTTGTTTTTGATCAGGATTTACCCCGTTCACACCTTCAGGACTGAACACGTACTCGGATGCAATCTGCGGCCAAAGTCCGTACATTTCCGAGCTTGCAGTGTGATTCCCAAAATGTGATTCCCAAAATCCCCACCCCACCCCCGGGTTTGGCAGCATGCACACATTTGAAAAATGTGCATGAAATAATGCGCACTTTTGAAAAATATGCATAACTACGGGTAAATAGTTCAGTGGGTGAAGACTGTGTACAGTTCAAAGATGTACAGAATTGATGCATACATTTGGAAAAATACACATGAAAGTATGCACAGATTTTCTTACGAAAAGAACAAAACAATGTTCGCAATCTGCTACGGACTTTGAGATGGAGTTCAGAGAACTTTGACAAGGCCGCACATCGCTATGCACCACTCACACATGCACCATTCACAGGTTTGAGCAAAGGTGACCCAGAGGGGTGCCATCACTCTCTCCCCTCACTGCCTTCATACTACATGGATGAACACATGAACAGTCCTCAGGCACCAGGAGAGGGACCGCTGAGAAATCTGGGACCAAGCCTTCATTCAGCCATGATGTCTCTGAGCATCTTTGAGGACCTATTATCTGCTTCTGCATTTGTACGATAACATTACATTTTAAGAAAGGATGCCTTATAATAAGGATCCATGACTGGAGGCCCCAAGTTCAAATCCATCCCCTCCTTGCAGGGGTGTTGAACATCTTTCTGCCCAAGGGCTGAATTCCATTTCAAGCTGGGGGGGGGGGCATTCCAGAGGTGTCCAGGCTGAAGGCAAAAGGCTCAGGGGCAAAAATACCATCATATTTTAGCTTAATGCTCCTACTACCAGGAACTAAGCTTTAAGAGAGGCATTTTTCAAGCTTTTAGCATGAGGGGAAAAAACTGCAGAAAATCTGGGGAAGCACCAAACCAACAGTGGTCAAGGGAAAGAAGGTGGGGACATAGGAAGGATGTATGGATTGGGCCCCAGGAGGGTGGTATTTGTCACCCCCCCCGCCTGAGGTTTTGCACCCCTGTCCTAAGGAGTATCATCATCCCCCAGTTGCTATCCCAATTCCCAACATCAAGCAGTACAGTAACTAGTGGGAGCTGGTGGCTCCGATTTCACTGGGGCTGTGATTCCACTCTGGGTTTCAGGCAGAACCAGGCAAAACTCTAAAAGGATCTATCCAAGGTGCTGAACCCTAACCCCCCAAATGGAGTCAGCACCTTGGATAGTTCCTTTAGAGTTCTGCCTGGTTGTGATTTAAAACCCAAAACGGAATCACAGCCCCATCAAAATCGGAGCCACTATGGTGTCAATGTAGTTGTTGCAACCGGATATGTTCACAGCCCAATTTGGAACATGGTGGGGGTGCCAAAATCATACCAGTTTTTTTTGTTTTTTTTTTGGTGGAAAGACAGAAGGGGGGGGCTTGGCAGCTTTCTTTAAAGGGCTAAAGATGTACCAACCCAAATACTGGAATATTGTTGTTGTTCAGTCATTCAGTCGTGTCCGACTCTTCGTGACCCCATTGACCATAGCACGCCAGGCCTTCCTGTCCTGCGCTCTCTCCCGGAGCGTGCTCAAGTTCATATTCATTGCATCTGTGATGCTATCTAGCCATCTCATCCTCTGCCGTCCCCTTCTCCTTTTGCCTTCAGTCTTTCCCAGCATCAGGGTCTTTTCCAGAGAGTTTTCTCTTCGCATTAGGTGGCCAAAATATTTCAGCTTCAGCTTCAGTATCTGTCCTTCCAATGAGCACTCAGGGTTGATTTCCTTTAGGATGGACTGATTTGACCTCCTTGCAGTCCAGGGGACTCGTAAGAGTCTTCTCCAGCACCACAGTTCGAAAGCATCAATTCTTCGGCGCTCAGCCTTCCTTATAGTCCAGCTCTCACAGCCATACATTACTACTGGGAAAACCATAGCTTTGATTAGACGGACCTTTGTCGGCAAGGTGATGTCTCTGCTTCTTACTATGCTGTCTAGGTTGGCCATAGCTTTCCTCCCAAGGAGCAAGCGTCTTTTAATTTCATGGCTACAGTCACCGTCTGCGGTGATCTTGGAGCCCAAGACAGTAAAATCTGTCACTGCTTCCATTTCTTCCCCTTCTATATGCCAGGAAGTGATGGGGCCAGATGCCATGATCTTAGTTTTTTGAATGTTGAGTTTCAAACCAGCTTTTGCACTCTCCTCTTTCACCCTCAACAAGAGGCACTTGAGATCCTCTTCGCTTTCTGCCATTAGGGTGGTATCGTCTGCATATCGGAGGTTGTTGATAATTCTCCCAGCAATCTTAATTCCGACCTCTGATTCATCCAACCCGGCATTTCTCATGATGTACTCTGCATATAAGTTAAATAAGCAGGGTGACAATATGCAGCCTTGTCGTACTCCTTTCCCAATTTTGAACCAATCGGTTGTTCCATGTCTGGTTCTTACTGTTGTTTCTTGACCCTCGTACAGGTTTCTCAGCAGACAGGTAAGGTGGTCTGGTACTCCCATCAATTTAAGAATTTGCCACAGTTTGTTGTGATCCACACAATCAAAGGCTTTAGCGTAGTCAATGAAGCAGAAATAGACGTTTTTCTGGAATTCTCTTGCTTTCTCCATGATGCAGCGAATGTTGGCGATTTGATCTCTAGTTCCTCTGCCTCTTCGAAACCCAGCTTGTACTTCCGGTAGTTCTCGGTTCGCATACCGCTGAAGCCTAGCTTGTAGGATTTTGAGCATCACCTTGCTGGCATGTGAAATGAGCGCAATTGTGCGGTAGTTTGAACACTCTTTGGCGTTGCTCTTCTTTGGAATTGGAATGTAAACTGACCTTTTCCAGTCTTGTGGCCACTGTTGAGTGTTCCAGATTTGTTAGCATATTGAATGCAGCACTTTAACAGCATCATCTTTTAGGATTTTAAATAGCTCGGCTGGAATACTGTCATCTCCGCTAGCTTTGTTGTTACTAATGCTTCCTAAGGCCCACTTGACTTCACTCTCTAGGATGTCCGGCTCAAGTTCAGTGACCGCACTATCATGGCTATCAGGGACATTCAGATCTTTCCTGTATAGTTCTTCTGTGTATTCTTGCCACCTCTTCTTAATCTCATCTGCTTCTGTTAGGTCCCTGCCTTCTTTGTCCTTGATCATGCCCGTCTTTGCACAAAACGTTCCCTTGAGATCTCCAATTTTCTTGAAGAGATCTCTAGTCTTTCCCATTCTGTTGTTTTCCTCGATTTCTTTGCATTGTTCATTTAAGAAGGCCTTCTTGTCTCTCCTTGCTATTCTCTGGAACTCTGCATTCAGTTGGGTATATCTTCCCCTTTCTCCCTTGCTTTTCGCTTCCCTTCTTTCCTCAGCTACTTGTAAAGCCTCATCAGACAGCCACTTGGCTTTCTTGCATTTCTTTTTCTTTGGGATGGATTTCGTTGCTGCCTCCTGAACAATGTTACGGACCTCCATCCATAGTTCCTCAGGCACTCTGTCTATCAGGTCTAATCCCTGAAATCTATTCCTCACCTCCACTGTATATTCATCAGGGATATGATTTAGGTCATACCTGAACGGTTTAGTGGTTTTCCCTACGTTCTTCAATTTAAGCCGAAATTTTGCAAGAAGCAGCTCATGATCTGAGCCACAGTCAGCTCCAGGTCTTGTTTTTACTGACTGTATGGAGCTTCTCCATCTTTGGCTGCAAAGGACATAATCAATCTGATTTCGATATTGACCATCTGGTGACGTCCATGTG
Organism: Heloderma suspectum; assembly: GCF_057233095.1. Classification (NCBI taxonomy): domain Eukaryota; kingdom Metazoa; phylum Chordata; class Lepidosauria; order Squamata; family Helodermatidae; genus Heloderma; species Heloderma suspectum. Next base: position 27,917,550 of record NC_139460.1, on the reverse strand, counting down.
TAGAGTCGCCTCTTGTGCTGTTGGAAAAGAGTGTTTGCTATGATCAGCATGTTCTCTTGGCAAAACTCTATTAGCTTTTGTCCTGCTTCATTTTGTACACCAAGGCCATGCCTGCCTGTTATCCCGGTGATTTCTTGACTTCCTACTTTAGCATTCCAATCCCCTATGATGAAGAGGACATCTTTTTTTGGTGTTAGTTCTAGAAGGTGTTGTAGGTCTTCATAGAACCGATCAACCTCAGCTTCTTCGGCCTCAGTGGTTGGGGCATAGACTTGAATTACTGTGATGTTGAATGGTTTGCCTTGGATTCGTACTGAGATCATTCTATCATTTTTAAGATTGTACCCCAGTACTGCTTTTCCCACCCTTTTGTTGACTATGAGTGCTACTCCATTTCTTCTAAGGGATTCTTGCCCACAATAGTAGATATGATGGTCACCTGAATTAAATTCGCCCATGCCTGTCCATTTGAGTTCGCTGATTCCCAAGATGTCGATGTTCAATCTTGCCATCTCATGTTTGACCACCTCCAGCTTACCTTGATTCATTGATCTGACATTCCAGGTTCCTAAACAATATTGTTCTTTACACCATCGGATTTTCTTTTCACCACCAGACACATCCACAGCTGAGTGTCCTTTCGGGTTTGGCCCAGCCGCTTCACTCTTTCTGGCGCTACTTGGAAATACCCTCTGCTCTTCCCCAGTAGCATATTGGACACCTTCCGACCTGAGGGGCTCATCTTCCGGCGTCATATCTTTTAGCCTTGTGATACGTTCCATGGGGTTTTCTTGGCAAGAATACTGGAGTGGGTTGCCATTTCCTTCTCCAGTGGACCACATTTTGTCAGAACTCTCTGCCATGACCTGTCCGTCTTGGGTGGCCCTGCACGGCATAGCTTATGGCTTCACTGAGTTACACAAGCCCCTTCGCCACAACAAGGCAGTGATCCATGAAGGGGACTGGAATATTCATACCTGCAATTTCCCATCTAGCTTTCCATCTAACTTCCTAACTGGATGGAGACATCCCATATTCATTAGTCTTCTCTTTATTATAAGGTGATGCTCACACCTTGGATAGTTCCTTTAGAGTTCTGACTGGTTCTGACTGAAATCTGGAGTGGATTTACCACCCCACTGACATTGGAGTCACCAGCCTCCACTGATTTAAGGATATCCTTTTCCCCTTCCATTTTTTTTCTATTTTCTGAGTGTAATAATCCCCACTCCTGAATGTGTCTCATCTGCAAGCCCCAGAGGCACTGACAACATCACACAACAATTTACGAATGCATTAATTAAAAAAATGTAGCATTGGTTTGTTTTATTTTCTATGACCTTCTTGCTAACTTCTAAAAGTATGTTAGATTTACTGTAGAATCCAGCATCATAGCATATTAATGAAGCTTGATTTACTATAATTATTATTTCCAGAATCTGGAGTTTGTGAGTTAGGCACAGTGCTTGCAAATCTTCGAAGTGCATCCAAAGGGAATTAATTTCTCTAAAACCATACCTTCATATATGGCCTGATTAACTCATGGGCTGCAGCTAGGGATGGGTGAATCCCCAACATCTGGTCTGGGGGGAGGTCCGCCATGGGGTAATTCAGTCCACTTGGGGCCCTGTGGATTTCTCCTGAGCCCTGCCATGTCTGCCGGAGTTGATGGAGCAGCTCCCCAGCTTCTTAAAGACATAATAGGCTAATGGCAGCTGCCATTAGCCTATCGCAGGAAAATTACAGCCATAAATGGCACAAAATATGCCATTTGTGGCTGTAAAGCACTTACTTTTACATAAATTGCAGCTATTTATGGCTGTATTTATGTAAAAGTACGTGCTTTACGGCCACAAATGGCGTACAATGTGCCATTTACGGATGTAATTTTTCTGCGACAAGCTAATGGCAGCCGCCATTAGTGTCTCACATTTCTCAGAAAGTTGAAAAGCCACCCCATGGGCACTCCTGCAGATGTGGAGGTCAGTGCGGTCAGTCCACTGCGGACTCTGGATTTGAGTCCATCTGCGGCGGATTTCTCCAGCATCCCTAGCTGCAGCTTTGGACCACCATCTCAGTGGGCCCACTCACTAGTAGGGATGCTGGAGAAATTTGAGACGGATTAAAATGAGCTCGGAATCCAACCTGCGGAATCTACTGTGGAGCGAGTGACCCTCTCAGGCCATGCAGAGTCTGTGGACTTTCAGATGATTTTTTTACTTTCCCAAAGTGTATGCATATAAAACTGTAGAAAAATATGTACGTTTCTGCTGAGGAAATATTGAGTGGAATGGGGGACAATACACTAAATGTTACGCGCTGAGGTAAATTATGTGAATACTTATGTAAATATTTACATACTTATTTCCGTATTTTTCTGCATGACAAAAAATAATTATATTCGCATCCATCTGTGGGTGAATGATGGAACGAAAGGCGCTTGACAATCTGCGAAACAGATGGAGCAGATTTTACACAGTCTGTACATCCCTCCTCACTAGTCCAGTTGTCCAGCTTTCAAATAAAAAAGAGCACGTATTACTTCAGTTGTGAACCACACAACTAACATCTCTCTGCCTACCCCTACTATTCCATGATTTATAATTTCTTCTATATTCTTAATATGTTATTAAGAAATAAGGGCTGAAAGAATATTATATTCTGAATATTCAGCCCTTATTTCGCATCATAGCCCCACTCGTGTTCTTTGCTCTTCAGGTGCTTTGCTTCTTACCCATCCACGGGTTTCTACTTCCCTTGCCTGGATCCGCCCATTCTCTCTTGCTAATTCTCCTCCAGAGTATTTTCAGACTGTTGATTTAATTATTATTTTTAAATCTCATTTAAAAACCTTTCTCTTCTCCAAAGCATCTGGACTTTTAGTTTAGATTTTATTGTTGTTGGTAATGTGGATTATATAATTTTGTAGTGTTTTCCTGTGCTTGTATGCTGCATTCTCTTCCCTTCCTTTTGGTTTTATTTTGTGATTTTATTAGGATGTATGCCTTTGTGGAAAGGATTCATTGTTTTATTCTTGTCCTGTACAGTACCATGTGCATTGATTGTGCTATATACTACAACAACAACAACAACAACAATGTTAGAGCAAACAACAAATGCTTGTGATCCCTGATTAGGAAAGAAAAGAAATATTCTGAGCATGTGCAGTTTCACAGTTTAACCTCACTTAAATCATAGCACCACCATGGACATAGGAATAACCTGGAGTTTCCTTCTCCTGCCCTGATGCTAAATGCATTTACTTGGGACTAAACACCATTTTGTTGTAGGAAACGATAATATATTATTAAAGTAAAAAGTAAAAAATGAGCATCTGTAACCATGTACATGCTCAGCCAGCTGCCCCCTGACTATAACGTGCTTTTAAAAATAAGGCAAAAGGCTGCTGCAGCAGCAAACAGTGTCAGCTAGGGATGTCAAAGAAATCAGCAACAGAGTCAAATGAGTTCGGATTTCTATGATTCTGACCTGTGGTTTCCGCAGTGGACCAGCTGTTTCCGAGCACAGATTCTGCGGGCTTCCGGACCACTTTTTCACTTCCTGGAATTGTATGCAGAGTTAGCTATACAAATATATGGAAAACAAAAAAGAAAACAAAAACCACTGACCAAAAATGTGGATTTCCTCCAGGGTAAAGCATGATTTGGGAGTGAGGGGATTTGTGCATGTGCGCAAAGGCACGTTTCTGGAACTGTACACTTTCAAACATAAACACAAGTTTGGAAAATTGAGAAGAATCCAGTTCCATCAATGAGCAGGCAACAGAACAAAAGATGCTTCACAATTTGCAAAACACAGATGGAACAGATGGAACAAAACCCATACATCCCATGGTGCTGATGCAAGGCCTGTTTGCTGCCGCCCTGTCACCTGTCACTCTCTGGGTGGTCATTTGGGGACCCCTGGGCTTTGGGGGCCTGGACCTTGGCCCCCAAATCCAACCCTAGCTGGATGACTCAAAGAGCATTTTACCATATTGTCATTCTACATCTTGAACATCTGCAATGAGAGTGGACTTGACATTTTGTTTTAAAAGATGCCATCCATTTTTCTCAGCTTTTTCCATGCCAGAGTGTCAACAGAGCTGAAGTGACCTGATGAACAAGGAAGCTCCATGCCCAACCCTTGTAACAATATCCCCTCCCATGAAAGCCCTCAAGTATACACCAAGACAATGTGAAAATAAGTCATTCTGTGGTATTTTCTAAGTCATTGCTTTGTGGTTTGCAGATCCCCACTCATAAATGACTGGTAAATAATTAATCTCAAAATCTGTTCTGCTCTACAAGTGCTCGAGATAGAAATGTAGCTCATTTTTGAAGGCAAAACAGTGGCTTGTGTACCACAAAAGGCTCAAACTGGAAATGGTGTAACTGTAAAAAAAAAAAAAACATTAATCAAACATGCATAAACCTGAAAGGCCTCGCACGAAAGGGAGGTTATTAGATCGTGGACACATCACCATGGACCTGAAAAGGTCATAAAATGGTCAAGTGCTCAAAGAGCATTTAGCTATGTACAGAGTGGCCCAAAAGTAGGTATACAATATAGTTTATTTGCATTTTATTACATTGTTTATTACATTTACATTTACTGTTTACCTACTTAAGGGCCTCACTCCCCTTACTCTCTACACTTAACTGATTTAACTGTCACTCCCTGTCACTCACTCTTCCCAACTGTCATTCTGACTCCACCCACACATCTTCTACTCACACATTCTCTCCCCCTCCCATCAACATTCTAAACAACTGTATACCTACTTTTGGGCCACCCTGTATGTGTGATTGTGTGCTCAGTTGACGGTTTTTGCTTTGCAACCCACTACTTGTAATCAACTGGTAACATGTCCTTGGTCACTGTCCACTTAGCATTTGCTTACCTTACTCAAAGCATGAGTGAAGTGTTAGAAAAGTTAATGCTAAGCATTCACATTTCACTGAAATAGTGACAGTGCAAATATCCATGCTTTTCTGCTTCCTGTGCAAAAAAGCACATATTAGCTGTTGCAGATAAGTGTCCCCAACAGGCAGCAGAATTGAAACGATGTTGTATTGCCAAAAAAAGAACAAAACATGTGTGTGGGGTGTTGGTGTTGGTGGTAGTGGATACACTGGAGTAATAGGCATGTTGGCCTATACACTGGATGTATAGGCCAACATGCTATTACTCCAGTAGAGATTATGAATGCCCCACTGTCCGGTCCAGGGGGTGTCCATGGAGGGGCAATTCAGGATGCTCAGAGCCCTGCAGAATCCTCCAGAGCCCAGCCGCATCTGCCAGAGTTGGCAGGGTGGCTCTCCAGCTCCCTAAAAGACATGATACGCTAATGGTGACTGCCATTAGCCTATCGCAGAAAAAATACAGCTGTAAATGGAGTATTGTATGCCCTTTATGGCCATAAAACACTGACTTCAACCTAAATTGCAGCTGTTTGTGTACAATAACCATTTACAGCTGTAACTTCCCTGTGATAAGCTAATGGCAGCTGCCATTAGCATATCGCGTCTTATAGGGAGCCGGAGTTCCGCCCTGCATGAACTCCTCCACACCCAAAGGAAAGTGCAATCACTCCGCTGTGGACTCTGGAGGTCAGATTCTTTGGAATCCTGCCTCATTTGAGTCTGCAGCGGAATTCTCCAGCATCCCTATAGTCCAGTTGGGGATAAATGTACACATGTGATGAGCAACAATGATTCCAGTCCACATTATACTGCTTAGATAAATATCTAAGCAGTATGATGGATGGATCTTGCTATTTCTGGTCCATGTCAGTTTCACATGTCTTCATTCATAAGTCCATTCCCCTCCTGTTTCCACATCAATGTGCATTAAAAGAAAGCATGAAAATTCATAATATTTTTGATGTGTGTATTTCCCTAAACACACATTTTTCTATGCATTTTAATCGAGAATATGCATGTGTCTATGCATTTATGTACATTCTTTTGAGCCAAGAACTGTATTCCAAAATGTGGAGATGTGTGCAGACTTGAGGATGACCACATCCCAATCCCCATTTTAGTTTTGGAAATACGAATCAGGTCAGTTCCCTTAAAAATGTGGACCAAACAAAATCCGCAAATAGGGGGCATGATCCCAGCTTAGCCCTTCAAACATTCACTGTATGTGTCATGTCACATGAAAAAGGTTGCCACACTCCTCATTTCCAGAGACCAATGTGGCTACTCTAACACACATTGTAATATCTACATTTTTCTTAGTAAATCATACACACTTAAATACAAAGCTTTATTGTTTAGTTTTAGTGATTCCTTTTCTTTAAGTTAAAAAAAAAATCCCTCTTATCTCACATAGCCTGGCAGGTCACATAGTTCAGCGGCTTGAGACAAATGAATTCTTTCAAAGCCCACAGCTATGTTATCGTCATAATTCACTAGGAGGCAGAAGAAAAGATGAAGGCAGCTGCTTGTTAAGCCAGCATAACTGAGTCTTCCTCAAGAATGTGTTTGCTCACAGGATCAAATACTTGCGAGTTGCTATCATTGTTACAGGGATTGCTGCAACTGCACTAATCTCCCTGTAATTTTTAAAGATATAATAGAACCATGGGCTAATCAGGATTCTACAGCAGCTGATGATGCAGAGAGAGAGAGAGAGAGAGAGAGAGAAATTTTGTTTTTCTAAAAAGAAGAATAGCAACAGTTCTAAATGAACAGGGCTGAAGGGAAGTTCACTGTTGTCTAAAAGCAAGAATTGTTCTCCTTATTAAGGGGGAGAGCAATGCTATGGCCACTCCTCAATTCCTGGAGGAGAAGACTATCAATGGCTACTAGTCCTGATGGCCATGGGCTGCCTCCAGGATCAGAGACAATGTGCATATGTAGAACAGTTGCTGGGGAACATGGGCAGGAGGGTGCTCTTGCAGTCGTGTCCTGCTTGTGGGTTCCTGGTCGACAGCTGGTTGGCCACTGTGTGAACAGAATGCTGGACTAGATGTACCCTTGGCCTGATCCAGCAGGGCTCTTCTTATGTTCTTATGACACTGTCTAGAGGGCCATAGGATTTTTCAGTTTACTGGCTCCAAGACTGTAGATGGCTCTTGGAGCTCAGAGCCAGGAAACCACACTCCCCTTCCCCCTCGTAGCCTGTGCAGGGTGAACCGTGGTGGCTGCCTCTCAATGCTGGTAAAACGGAGCATGGAGAGGCCAAAAAGGGGTGATTCCCAGGGGCGGGGAGGGGAGGAGACTGCGGAAGCCCCTTTACCTTACTTGCGATGGGGTCTCCAGGCCCATTCCTGCCCCCTCTCCAAAGCCCTGACTAAAAATGCAGGGCAGGCATAGTGCAGAGGAGAGGATCCCCTCTCTGCGCTGCTTAACCTGCATTGGGTAGGCATCAGCCTTCAGGTTCAGAGGCTGAGGTCTGTCTTGATAGGATTGTGCCCTAAATCACTTGGTTCCTTTCATATTGCTTAGAAAGTTAGAAAGAATGGTTAATGCTTTCTGCTCTGCTGTGTGACCCAGTGGGGTGTGATGGATAGAGATGTTTGATAATTTTGTTCAGTCCACTGTCATGTTCCCTTGGCCCCCACCGTGCTCATGCACACACACAGGAAGAGAGGCTTCAGTCTCATGTCTTTAACACACTATCAACAGGTTTATTACAGATGCAAATCCCTGAAGACTCTCAGGCTACAAAGGAATAACAGCAGGGAATTCAAATGGGAACTATGATGTTGCCAGCCTTTTGAACAGGGACTTGCTGGCTAGAATAACTTAGGGAAGGAAACCCCTCCCATCCAGTGATGCTCCCCTACGTCAACCCTCATGCACTGCCACCCGGGTCGACCGTCTGAGCTCCACCTCTAACATTTCCCGCTTCGCTCTGCACCACAGTCTAGCATCTCTCAGGTCATGCCCTGCGCTCTCCTCCTCCTCCTCCTCCTGGATTCTCATGGCTGGGGGGGGGGGGCCCTCCAGGCCCAGCCATCTGGCTGCTAGCATCCTGAGATGCACGCCTAACCATATCTGAACTGGCTGGGGAAGATGCCTCTGGCTGTTCCCCTCCTGAATCTGATCTGCTAACTATCTCCATACACTCAGAATCAATCTTGACATCCACACTGGAAGCAAACTAACCTGATTTATACCTCCTGAACTAATATGCAGATGAGAATGCAGTTATCCTTCGGATCCCACAATGCAGCTTTCGGCTTTAAAATTATACAAAAATGCAAATGAAAATGTTTTTAAAAAACACACAACAATGATAAAGTCCATATAAACATATGTATTTTGGGCTAAAATGTGTATGAATTTTCATGCAGATTTTTTAAAAAATTCCAGTTAATGAGGAAATAGGACAGAACACAGGTGAAAAAAACTGATACAGACCCAAAGTACTCTGATCCGTCCTTCCTTAGAAATGGATAGAGTGTTTGGCTTGGGTTGGGGAAGGCTTGGTTTAAATCATGACTAGGGATGTGTGATGCAGCAAAACTCAAGGTCACCAAAGGTCTCCAAATTCCATCACAAAGCTCATTTTGACTCGAGTCTGTATCAGATTGCAAGATTTTTTTTTAAAAAAATTATTTTCTAATGAAAATCCATAAGCATTTTTCTATATGTTTTCCCAAATTTACACACCAATTGTGCGCATATTTGAAATCTGTGCATTCTTTCCCCATTGATTAAAGCATATTTGTGTGCATTTTTCAAAAGTACGTTTTCTCATGCTCATCTTTCAAATGTATGCATGCCGTTGAATGCATTTGTTTTGTTCGGCAAACCACACTGCAAGCTCAGAAATGAGCTTCAGCTGCAGATTGCATCCATGTATGGTCCACCAGGTGCAAACTGGGTAAATCCTGATAAAAAAATGAATGGAAATGAATTTCTCATACATCCCTAATCATGACCCAGCCAAGACACTCCCCAAGTGACCTTGGACCAGTCACTCCTTCACAGCTTATCTCACAGGGGTGTATGAGATAAGGATCCAATGATGGATCCAATTGTGATCCATGAGAAATACCTCAAGGACTTTTCACAGGACTCTTTGGCATTTGTTAGGACGTGACTTGGCTCCTCTGCACATTGCAATGAATAAATGGGGGAGGAGAACATCTGTGGTGGGCTGAGTTTTATAACATCTGCTCGGTTAATCACAAGCTGATGACAAGAGCTGGGTGCGTGGTGAAGCATTTAGAAGGCTGCATCAGCCCTCACTCAAAATTTCAGACGCATGTTGAGTGCTCTCGCTTTCAATCTGAGGAATGTATCACTTTCTTATCTAGTGTCATGGTAAACAGTGGCACCATTTCCAGTTTCAGATGGGGAGGGAGTGGTGTTTCAACAAACTTTTTGAGATATTCAAGCATAAACTGGCAACATGCATGTGCGCACACACATTTTAAGAGAGCAATCCTATGGGCTAGACCCCCATAGGACAGAGCCCTCCGATGTCAGAATGTTCTGAATATCTCAGGTCCTGCTGGCAAGATCCCGGCAGGGTGGGAGGAATGGCAGAGGCTTTTTTAGCATCTCCATCCTCAGAAATTGCATTTTGCATTAAATAGCCCTCTCTGATCCCATCTAACTCACTCACCTGGCTGGTGGTGGTGGCTGTGAGGTATCTAGAATGAGTGTATCCACATCATCTCCTTCCCCCACCCATGGATCTCCCCTTTTGAGGTTGGAGCTCTGTCTACAGACTCAGAGGGTAGAAATCCTCAGTAACCTATGGCCTCTCAAACACTATCCAAGGGTGCAATCCTATGCATGTTCAGACAGAAAAAAGTCCTACAACTCCCAGCATTCCACAGGAATTCTCACAAGAAACCCACAAGCAGGACATGAGTGGAACAGCATCTTCCTGCCCATGTTCCCCAGCAACAGGTCTACCTAGGCATACCGCCTCTGATGCTGGAGGTAGTACTCTTAGGACACAATCCTATGGATGTTCAGATGGAAAAAAGTGAAAGAAGTTCAGTGTTTTTTCTGCCTAACATGAATAGGATTGTGTCCTAAAAGTATTACCTCCAGCATCAGGGGCAGTATGGCTAGGTAGACTTCTTGCTGGGGAACACGAGCAGGAGGGTGCTGTTCCCCTCATGTCCTGCTTGTGGGTTTCCTGTGGGCAGCTGCTTGGCCACTGCATGAAGAGAATGCTGGAGTAGATGGACCCCTGGTCTGATCCACCATGGCTCTTCTTAAGTTCTTATGTTCTTATTTGTTATGGTTGTATTTTTTTAGACTTCTCAATGTTATCAACACAAGTCAGCAACACCCGTCCTCCTTTGATTTTTTTTTTTTTTTAAGAAAAAGGAAGGGCATGTTAGGAATGCTTATCTAGTACCTGCATCCAGTTGCTTATGAGAATAGGACATTGGCACATACATTCATCCATTACATTTCTATACTGCCCAATAGTCGAAGCTCTCTGGACAGTTTACAAAGAAAAATAATAATGTAAAATACATTATACAAAGTGTGAAAACCATTTACATACTAAGATAGAGATAGACAGCACAGACACACATATATCTACAACAATTTCATTATTTTATTTATTTGTGGCATTTATATACTGCCGAATATAATAAAACCTCTCAGTGGTTCACAATATTAAATCATTTTAAACAATCAACAAAACGAAAAGTCCAGGACCTGATTAAAAACCTCATCATAGTAGGCTGTCAAATGCCTGAGAGAAGAAACAGGTCTTAACCTGGTGCTGAAAAGATAACAGTGTTGGTGCTAGGCAGGCCTTATTGGGGAGATCATTCCATAATTGGAGGGGGCAACACCAAGAAGGCCCTCAACCTTGTTGCTGCCTTCTGAGCCTCCCTCGGAGGAGGCACCTGGAGGAGGGCCTTAGATGCTGAGCATAGTGTATGGGTAGGCTCATGCCAGGGGAGGCACTCCATCCGGGATTGTGGTCCCGAGCTATACAGGCCAAAACCAGCACCTTGAATCAGGCTCAGAAACATACAGCAGCCGGTGCAAGGGAGCAAGAATCGGTGTTATATGTTCAGAGCTTCTTGTCCCCATTATCAATGTGGCCACTGCCTTTTGCACAAGCTGCAGCTTCTGAACCGTCGACAGAGGCAGCCCCACACAGAGTGCATTGCAGTAATCTAGAACCACTTACCTGGCTAAAGGACCAGTTCCTCCTCCAGAGGAAGGGCCACATGTGTCCTAGAACCACTGTCCCTCTTGCCCCTGGTGGTAAGATGTGCTTTTCATGTGCCATGTATTGAAATGCTGTTACTTCATCACAGCCCTAAGGATGGGGCTAGAGCGGTAGATAGAATGAGGAAGTCCCTGGGTGAAAGCCCATCTCTGCCATTTGGTGGCCTTAGGCAAACTACTATTAGGGACACAGGCAGTCAGACCATGACCATGGGTCCATCTGGCTCAGTATGGTCAACACTGACTGGCAGCGGCTCTCCAGGGTTTCAGGCAGGATCCTTTCCTAGCCTTACCTGGAGATGGTAAGGACCAAACCTGGGAGCTTCTGCATGCAAAGCATGTGCTCTGCCCCTGAATTATGCCCCCTGCCCCTGAACTATGGCCCCACCAAACACACACACTATGTGCAAGGATGGTTATGTTAAGGCTTCAGCGGAAAGAACTCTCTCCATTGCACTGCAAGTCAACAGCATTAGGGAACAGATTATTACTCCATATGGACCAATGACAAACCCACGCCCATTCACCCCCCACCCCTGAAGTGAGCCAGTTATTCTTCAGAACAGAGATTCCTAGAAAACCGCTAATCACACGAGGGCTTTATTTTACTTCTCTGATAAGAAAAAAAGTGTATGTCACTCTGGGGAACAACTCCTCCTGACTCTCAGCCATAACCAAATGCCCCAGAAGGGTTTATTCTGTAAACATTGAACAGAAATGTCTGTTGATCATGTTCAATTCTTTTTTCTGCAGCATGGGAAACTGACAAGAGACTAAAGAGGCATTTTGGTGCCTCTGTTTGTCTGCAACCTTGACAGCAAACATGGGCGCCATCATTGAAAAAGGTGACACAAAGAGAGTTGTATAAAATGTGTATATGTTGACATGATAACTTACTGCATTAGAGAGTCAGTAATATTTTTGTTGTTGTTCAGTCGTTAAGTCATGTCCGACTCTTTGTGACCCCATGGACCATAGCACGCCAGGCTTTCCTGTCCTCTGCTCTCTCCCGGAGTGTGCTCAAGTTCATATTCATTGCATCGGTGATGCTATCTAGCCATTCCCTTAAGGGGGTTTATTTTATTGAATGTAAAAAAAAAGGAATGTTGCATGCAATATGTAGGGAAAACCAGAACGGACCTAAGAACAAGATTCTGTAACGACAAATCTACAATTCTTACCAAAAAAAATTGAAGCAGCCTGTTGCAAGATATTTCAGCTCACTTGCACATAGACTCTCTGATTTATAGTTGCTTCCAACAGAGCAAACAAAGGACACAGACATGCTTGACAAAAGGAAAAACTGGATTTATAGACTCAGAACTCTTAGGGAGACATTTTTCTCCCTCTCTCATAATACTGTTACCCGGGGGTCATCCCATAAAGCTGATTGGTGGAAGATTCAGGACAAATAAAAGAAAACACTTCTTCACACAGTGCATAGTTAAACTGTAGAATTCGCTACCACAACAGGTAGTGATGGCCACCAATTTGGATGGCTTTAAAGGGGGGTGAGACAAATTCATGGAGGAGAAGGCTATCAACGGCTGCTATGTTGGTTATGTGCTCCCTCCAGTACCAAGAGGCAGTATGCCTATGTACTCCAGTTGCTGGGGAACATGGGTGGAAGGGTACTGTTGCATTCATGTCCTGCTTGTAGGTTTCCCATGGGCAGCTGGTTGTCCACTGTGTGAATAGAATGCTGGATTGGATGGGCCCTTGGTCTGATCCAGCATGACTCTTCTTATGTTCTTATGTTTAGTCCAAATTGTCTTAATCTAGAGGACAATTTGTAAGCATTATACTGGTCATACCTCTGTTTTTCTCCCAAGGAACATTCATGTCCAGGCATTCCAAACTGCCACTCCTGGTATCCATTTAGCAGCATGTTTACTAACATGGGTGCCCGTGCCATCCCTAACTGCAGGTGACCTGTCACCTGTTGCTGTTCAATCCACTGTCCAGGTGTTAACTACTGATGGACAGCTTCAAGGCCCATGCTTTCCCTTCTTATGCTTCATGATCTTTAAAGCAGACTTGGATGGGGAAGAAAACCATTTAAGCAGATGACAGCTTCAAATAGAAGAATGTATTCTGTAAATTAGGGCACATAGCCACGCTACCTACAAAACACTGTATGCCACACCCACACCACCAACATAAATTGCCTTTCAACAAATCAAATGATCATGTACCCCCACCCCACCCCCAGAGACCTGACAGTGCTGTCATAGTTATTTAGAATTCTTTAGGTTTTATCCCCTTTACAGAACTACAATTCCCAAGGTTCCTTGGGACCAATGACAGTCAAAACAGATTTAGGTTAGCACAATAAGCATGCCCTAAGTAAACACGGCTAGGAGAGATGTTTTACTGTTCCAATATTTTCTACTCATTTCCCCAGAGTAAAGGACTAGTATAAGAGCTATGTCAGTGCTTGAAAGGTGGGGGCAATACAGGAGCATTTTAAGACAGCAACAAGGGCAAATGCTGATAACATATGGTTAGAGCCAGACTTGATTTCAGCATGGCTGGCTGGGGAATGTTGGGAGTTGCAGGACTTTTTCCTGTCTGAACATACTGAGGATTGCACCCTAAGTCTGGATACAACCAATAATGTTGAAGTACGATCTTTGCGCCATCTCTTATTTGGCGCATTAGAATGAAGGTTGATACAAGTTCCGAACAAAGAGAACTCTCAGAGGAAAGCGAGGGAGGGGTGAATTGTGCTCAGACAGAAACTCACTTTCAGGAAGAGCAGAACAAGGGCGGATCAAGCCGGGAATTGCAAACTGTTTGTTCCAATTCTGTGAATTAGTTTGCATGATTTTCCTAGTTTGTTTGTTTGTTTACAGCATTTGTATACTGTTCCACAGTGAAACAGATTCCAGAGTGGTGAAGAGCAAGAGGTAAAATGAACTAAAGATAAAAAGAAGACTGAAACATGTTATTAAAAAACTGATTCTTTAAAAAACAGAGTGCCAATAAAATGAGGCTGGTCAATCAAGGAAGGCTTCCAGGAAAAGAGCTGTTTTCAGGAGGTGCTGAAAACAATGCAGTATTGGCACCTGCCTGACCTCCAGAGGTAGGGAGCTCTATAGGAACGGGGCCACCACATTGAAGGCTCCTCTCCAGGTGGAATCCAGTCAGGCCATAGATCCATGTGGAACCACCAGGAACATGCCTTCTGATGACCTCAGTGATTGGGCAGGTTGGTAGGGGAGAAGGAGCTCTCTCAGTTATCCTGGTCCCAAGTTGTTTAAACTGCAGTTCTGGAGGAGTGGATGCAGGGTGGAGTAAACCTCCAGAACAATAAAGGGATGGGATGGAGGATGTTTGTGCATCCCCAATCTCAAGTAGGACACAAGAGAACCAGTGTGGTGTAATGGCTAGAGTTTGGGACTGGGAGTTGGGAGATCTGGGTTCTAGTCCCCACTTAGCCATGGAAGTTCACTGGGTGACTCTGGGACAGTCACCGACTCTCAGCCCAACCTACCTCACAGGGTTGTTGTTGTGAGAATAAAATGGAGAGGAGGAGGATTATGTATGCTGCCTTGGGCTCCTTAGGAGGAAAAAAGGTGGGATATAAATGTAATGAATGAATGAATGAATGAATGGAAATTAATGGAAAACAGATGGAGCAAGTGGGGCCTGCAACAAAAAGTTGTCACATGGACTGCTGCCGTTTAGGATTCCAGCCTCTCCTTTCTATTCCCCCTTCATCTAATTTTACAGTTTTCCCTCAACAGTCAGCATTTCATGGCTACTGAGTATGCTCAGTCTTCACTGTTTTTAGGTTCCCCTCCCCAATTATCCCCCCCCAAGAGAGCAATCCTATAGCCCCTAGACAGCATCTGGGGGGCCACAGGATGCTTCAGGTCCCTGGATCATAGACAACACTCCGAACTCAAGCTCCCTGCTTCCTCCCCCTCACAGCTGGTGCAGAGAGAACTGCCCCAACTGCCCCTATGAGTGCACAAACATGAGTTTGGAGAGAAGGGAAAGGGGGCTGTTCTGTGGGTGGGGAGGGGAGGAGACCAGGGCTGCCAGCATACAAAGAATCCTTCGGCCACCCCAGCCTTTTTTCCTCCTACTCTGCAGAGCCCCATCTAGATGGCCAAAATCACCCGCCTAGCCTCCGTGCTCCTCCCACCTACCCAGGATGCCCATCAGCCTCTGAGTTCTGAGGCTGATGGGCATCCCGATGGGATTGAGCCAGTGTGGTGTAGTGGAGAGGGTGTTGGACTGGGAGTCGGGAGATCAGGGTTCTAGTCCCCACTCGGCCATGGAAGCTCACTGGGTGACTTTGGGCCAGTTACAGACTCTCTCAGCCCAAACCACCTCACAGGGTTGTTGTCATGAGGATAAAATGGAGAGGGAGAGGATTATGTAAGCCACCTTGGGTTCCTTGTAAGAAGAGAAAAGGCGAGATATAATGCAAAAAAAAAATTCTAATTCTGCAAACTTTGAGGCTCCTCCAAGTCTGCTAATATTTCCCTCCTCTGTGTGTGTGTGTGTGTGTGTTGCTATTTTGCCTACATAAGCAATGGCACTCCCAGCCTGACCATCAGAAAAAGAGGAAATAAGGAGCCTGAGGAAAGAATGAGAACATTCTCCTCATCAATGAAAAGTGCTCTTGGCACATCAGCTGCTTACTAATAAAGTCTAATTAATTTCAAGGTGACACGGCAATTATTTATAACTCCTACGTCCAGTGTTAATAACATGCATAAGCACAGGTCTGTTGCAAAGAAGCGACTGCAGTCGACATCTAAGGCACAGCTTTCGGTACTCATTGATCCATCTCATCCTGGATGGTGATGCTATTTGATGAGATAACATAGTCTCCACCAACCCCTCAGGAAGTCCCTGCAGGCATTTTTCTGAACGCTACCCAAACAGCTGCATGTCCAGATATGAAAGGCCAGATCAGATCAGATCACTGTCATTTTGGACAATCAGTGCAACTGACCAGGATATTGTTCGCATTCAAGTCACTGTTCTGAGAAAGGTTGTTACTAAGTATATTAATATTATTTATGTGTAAGCTTAAATGCAAAGATAGGATTATTCAGTGCCATTTTCCACTTCCCATATTTTCTGAGAAGGCAACAACATTCTGTGTGAACAGAATACAAATATTGGACCAAGAAGAAAAAGACTCCAATAAATTATGTCATGAATGTAACTAATTTGGCATTTTCTTGATGGTTTAGAGTGTGAAAATGTTAGCTTAAAAAAAACAACCAGCCAATATTAGAGAATATTGAATGTATGTTTAAAACAGTGCAGCTAAAAATGAAGAACCTTAAAGAGAAGATTCTGGCTGCTATCTGCTTGGCTGCCACTGAAACGCTCCCCCTCCTCAGTAACCAAATTGTTTTTATGTCACTGAATGTGCACAAACATTCTAACTTTTCAGGGTGAAGGTCTCAGCAGTTAGAATGTTGACAATCCATATAGTTTCCCTGAGAGACTTAGGGCAGTATGAACAATGATTTCTTAGTCTCATAAGAGGAGCAGTGTTAGATCAGATCATAGAGTTATGAATTCCAGCATCTTGTTTTCCACAGTGGCCAACCAGTTTCCTAGGAGAAGCCACATCCAGGATATAAGGCAATAGCCCTCTCCTGTTGTTGCTTGCAATCAACTGGTATACAGAGGCATGTTGCCTCTGATCCTGGAGGTAATATGTTCAGCCATCATGACTAAGAGAGCAATCCTGGGGCCACTAGACACTGTCTAGACAGCCATAGGATATTTCAGTTTCTGGAAACTGCGTTCCCTGCCCCCTCCCCTTCCCCCTTGTAGCCGGCACAGTTCTTTCCACACCACTGCCATCTCCACACTTGTAAATGGAGCACGCAGCGGCTGAAAAGGGGGCAGTCCCAGGGGCAGGGAGGGGAGGAGACTGCAGAAACTGCTTTAGACAGTTTCCTATTGGGTCTCCAGGCCCCTTCCCTACCCCTTCCCAAAGAAAAAGCACAACTAGCCACAAATGCAGGTCAGCTTGAGCATGGAGGAGAGGATCCCCTCCATGTTCCATCTACCCTGCATTGGATAGGTGTCAGCCTCCAAGTTCAGAGGCTGTTGTCTATCTCAATAGGATTGTGCCCTAACCGGTAGCCTTATCCTCCATGAATTTGCCCAAGCCCCTTTTAAAGTCATCTAAGTTGGTGCCCATCTCTCTAGCAAGGAATCAACAAACCAGTCCCTGGGCTTTAAAATTTACTTCCATTATAATCCACAGTAAAACACACACACACACACACACCCCAACAACAACCAACTTTAATTATCTTTAGTTGGGTTGCAATTTCATTTCTTTGTTCCAATCGAGTCCTGTATTCAGAAGACACACATGCTGCCACCTTCATGCTATATTCTCTGGACACAGCTCCAGTCGACATTAAATTGAACGTGAGAGAAGCAAATTAATACTCACTTAAGTGCCAACCAGTTGTGAAACCTGCTGCAATAAAATCTTTAATCTTTGTGGATTGAGAAAGGCTGTTATTTAATCATGTTGCTTATTCCTTCTCACAAGTGAGCTGTCTGGTCGAAAGCACAAACGTCAAAGCGTCGTATCGAGCAAATTAGCCAAACACAGTGGATGTTTACTCAAGAAGGTGCCGAAGCAGCACTGCAGTAAATTGCTTCCTCATCCAGCAAATATTTGATACACAAAACAAACCCAGTTCTAATGTGTGAGATTTTTAACTGCACTGTGTTTTGATTGGCCCACCCTAGGACAAACGCTCCAAGGTCGTAATCCTGGTCTCAGTCTGTGTGTGTGTGTGTGTGTGCGTGCGCGCGCGCGATGTGTGCGGTAAATGGGTTTCAACTTCATACTGGACCCAAGCAGAACATGCTGGCTCCAGGTTTTGAGGGCCCTTGGAAAAGTGGAAAAGACACTCTCAATGGGCTTCCTCCCTCAGTGAGTCTACCTTCTTCTTCTTCTTCTTCTTCTTCTTCTTCTTCTTCTTCTTCTTCTTCTTCTTCTTCTCATTTATATCCCACCTTTTTTCCTCCTTAAGGAACCCAAGGCAGCATCCATAGTCCTAGAATCATAGAATATTAGGGTTGGAAGGGGCCTACAAGACCATCGAGTCCAACCCCCTGCTCAGTGCAAGAATCCAAGTCAGAGCATCCCCAACAGATGGCTGTCCAGCCTCATTGTGAATGCCTCCAGTGTGGGAGAGCCCACTACCTCCCTAGGTCATTGGTTCCATTGTTGTATAGTTCTAACAGTCAGGAGGTTTTTCCTGATGTTCAGCCGGAATCCAGCTTCCTGTAACTTGAGCCCATTATTCCGTGTCCTGCATTCTGGGATGATCCTCCTCTTCTCCATTTTATCCTAACAACAACAACCCTGTGGGGTAGGGCTGAGAGTCTGTGACTGGCCCAAAGTCCCCCAGTGAGCTTCCATGGCCAAGTGGTGACTAGAATCCAGATCTCCCGACTCCCAGTCCAACACTCTCACCACTACACCACACTGGCTCTCACTCTAGCCACTACATCACCTTCTCACTACCTTTGTCACCAGCTGCTCTTGCTCTGCCTCCTCCTCTTTCTCATCATTGCTACCCCTTGCTTGCTTGACAAAGAGAGCCAGGGAGCAAGTCGGCCATGGCATCTGTTGCTGCTCCTTCTCACCACCAACATTGTCTGGACCAGAGCAAGAGGCAGGGAAACAAGCAGGCTGCAATGGCGGAGAGGGAGAGAAATTCCAAGGGGCTCTCATCAGTGGGCCCCCTGCTGGGCTGCAGGCCTTTGGCAGGTGCCCACCCATGCTGACCCTTGGCGCTGGCCATGGAGCAGGCACTCCCTCCCTCTTCTGCTACCGCTGCACCAAGTGAGCCAGTCTCATACCACCACTGCACCCAGGCACTTCACCTTAGCAGGGGTCCTTTCGTGCTTTTCTATTCTGCTCGTGTCCTGTCTGTGAGTTTCCCATGGTCAGCTGGTTGACCACTGTGTAGGGGTGTACAGCAGACTTACCCCGTTCTGCTGGAGCCATCCACTGAGGGGGGAGGCGATCCATCCCTCCCCCCCCCCGGAATCCTCCCTGGCCAGTTCCGCTCCGCGGGGATCCTGCGGAGCCGCCAGCCAGGGCCACCGCAGCCAGTCTTCCATCCACTGCTGGGCTGTGGCTGCAAATGGTGGCCGCCATTTGTGTCCCTGCGGTAGCCATGATAGGCTATGTATATATTTACATAGCCTATCATGGCAAAAGGCAGGAACGCAAATGGCAGCCGCTACGCTATTTGCGTCCCTGCGGTAGCCGTGATAGGCTACGGAAATACTTACATAGCCTATCACGGCTAGAGTGGAATGGAAATGGTGGTGGCAGACTGGGGCAGCCATTCACGGGGCAGCGGACAGCTGACATAGGTAGACTCCATCCTGGGGGGATTCCGCAGGGTGGCGAGGGGGATTGCTCCGTTTCACCATGGACTCCGAGGGGGTAGATTCTAAAGAATCCGGCCTCACTGGAGTCCGTGGCGGAATTCTCTAACATCCCTACCACTGTGTGAACAGAATGCTGGAGTAGATGGGCCCTTGGTCTGATCCAGGATGGCTCTTCTTATGTTCTTATGTTTTCTTAGGACAATCCAACATCCTTTCTCTTCCTGGGCCCTGGTACAACCAGCAGAAGGCCAAGCTGAATTGCTGGTGCGGACTGAGGATTAGTGAGGTCACCCAAAGTTGCATTTCCAGACTCAAGAATATACATTTCAGTGGCTTGTAGTTAGGGTTGGGTGAGAATTTAATTCGGTTTATGTTTTTTATAAGAATTTGCCTAAATATTAATAATTTTGCCATACATCTGATGGAAAAGACTCAAGCTTCAAAAAAAAAAAAAAAAAAAAAAACCAGATTCATTCATCCAGGCCCAGGACTTTGAGTGCTTAGCTCTTAAAATATGGATTTGAATCCTGCTGTATTCAGCCATGTTTGTGGCTGTCACATACTGGCAACAGACTGGAAGGGAAAATAGGCAATATAATGTGCCCACATTCCTTTTTGTCCTTCCCTCCCTGTGGACTTTTCCACTGTCACCTGATGGAAATCTTTATTTTTCTGGGTACTTCCACCAAACCAGCCTGAAAACTCTCTGGGTCTCAGGTATCTACTTTAGGTAGTGTGGGGTTGAATATGAGACATGAGGTAGGTAACCAAAAACAAGAGTCCAAAAAAATATCGAATAACAAAGTTTAAATTTTAGTGTAGAAAAATAATAAGAGGAAAAAGTTTTAAAGTCTGAACAGATACACACACACACACACACACACACAGAGCAATAGGGTAAAAGGCCTTTACCCATATCAGTCTGCCTGCACTTTAAGATCAGCATGAGAGCCTCTCCTCATTTGCCCACCTGTGAGAACAGTTAGGTGGGTGACCATGTGAGACAGGGCCTTTTCTGCAGTGGCCCCACATCTTTGGAATAACTTGCCATTGGGGGTCTGCCAGGCCCCATCATTGCAGGCTTTTAAGAAGGCCCTGAAAATATATTATTTTACTTTGGCCTTCCCCTGGGTAAAATTGACTAGCACAGATGCAAGAAGATTTAGCCCCATAACATCCTAAAACCAAATTAAATACAAAAATAGGGGACAGTTCTGTTCCTTCACAATGGTGCTGAATTAGGGTTGCCACCCTTTTTCTTCTGTCAAGTTCCACATCTTCAACGGCTACATCATGGCAGGCAACATCACGGTCCTCTCCATGCTGGGAATATCTGTGCCTACTGAATTTGGCCAGTGCAGATGGATACTTACATACTCTGGGTGAGAATTTTGTTTGGTTCATTGTTTGATGAGAACTTCCCAAAATGCACAAAGTTATTCATAAAACAGAATGGAAAGAACATGAGCATTAAAAAAAAAAATGTGGGAGAAATTCAAACTAACAGATTCATCCATCTCTAATGCTTGCCTCAAATGCAAGGTGAGCATTACAGCCCCCAAAGTTTGCCTCCAGCTCAGGTTTCAAACTGAGCCAGAGAAGAATTCAAAGCCTCGCTTGTTGCCTCCCTCTCACCCATACAGCAGCCTCCAAAGCTGGAAGTCAGGAGGGCTGCTGAGTGCTGCCTGCTGCATCATTTCATGAAAGGGGCAGGGCAGCCCTTGCTGAGGTAAAGTGCCTGGCTGTGATGAGCCACATGGGCCTAGCAGCAACTTCACTGGTGCCATGACTGCAGGGTGGAGTGGGGGAGAGGAAAGGGTTGGTTTATCTCTGGTGAGGTTCCACAATCTGCTCAAAGGGGGTAACATCAGTTGTTCATTTGTCCCTGTTTCCAAAGTGCTCACGATCCACAGGGTGGAAATAAAGGAGGGGTGGGCCAAATGAGGCAAAATTCAATTGCTGTGCTCTATATAGGGTTGCACAATATCAGCTTCAGCTGAGAGCCCCTCTCCCTCCTGCTACCACCTGTCGCTGCTGAGGGCATCAGAGGGAGAGGAAGCAGCAGCTCTTCCACTGTGCCCATGACCTGCTGAGCTTTGCAACTAAGAATCTAGTGCCTGAATTAGCTTTTCTCCTCTTCCCTCCCAATCCCCTTTCCTTTTGTGTCATGCTTTTAGATTGTAAGCCTGTGGGCAGGAACTGTCTTAAGAAATATCTTTGCAAGCCTCCTTGGTAGACCTCTAGGGCTAACGGGTGGGATAAAAATGCTGTAAATAAATAAATCATGGCCCACAGCTATAAAACCAGCCAGATTACTCTGTCTTCTGAAAAACGGATGAATCCTGCAGCTTGGATCTGTAAGAAGACTGCCACTAAATGGGTATCATATTATTAACACCAATAGATCTCCTCTCTTGTCAAGTATAAGGACCTAGTCATGTCATCGCTCTTGCCATATTTCCATTCACTGATGCTCAGGGCCAGTCCTGCCATGAAGCCGAGTGAAGCTACCTGCTTCAGGAGGCAGCATGGGGAGTGGGGAGTGATAGATCAAGGCTGGAACTGGGGTCCGAATAGTCCAGCAAGACTTTCCCAAGTGTTGGCCATAACCATGGGAGGGGGGACCATTTGCCTCTGCTTCAGCCAGCAAAATATCGTGGGACAGCACCCATGATGTGCACCTTGATGTCCTTATGGGGTAATGAAGGTTACTGAATTGAGTTGGGGCTAGGGATGTCAGAGAAATCTGCAGTGGAATCAAATGGCTTTGGATTTCTATGGATCTGACCCATAGATTCTGCAGAGGACCTGTTTTTCCCAAGTCGCACAGATTCCGCTGACTTGCGGACCATTTTTTTATTATTATTTTCCAGAATTTTATGCAAATTTAATCATAGAAACAGACATAAAATAAAAAACACCAGCCAAAACTGTTTATTTCCCCCATAGGCTTAAGCATGGAAATGCACATTGGGGGGGGGGGATGTGTGCATTTTCACAAGCACAAATTTGAGCAAATTAGTGAAATGGGAAAAACTGATTCTGTCAATGAGCAGACAATGGGACAAAAGGATCCTGACAATCTGCAAAATGCAGATGGAATGGATTTCACAAATTCTGTACATTCCTAATTGGGGCTACTGAAATGTATGTGCCACATGGCCTGCCACTCCTCAGATGATTCCCGGAAGATGAGTGAAATCCTCCATCTCTGGTTTTCAGCATCCATTTGGAATTATACAGGTAACATTTTCAGTCACATGAGTCAGCTTGAGAGCCACTGAGCCATAGGCTGTGAGTACAAAAAGTCAGGGCAGAAGACCCTACTCAAACATGAAAACTCACTGATGCTGCAATGTGTATTGGGAAGTAAGTCCTATGCAGTTAAATGGAACGTACTTCCAGGTACAGTATGTGTGCACAAGATTGCAGCCTGGCTGAATGGCTTTGGACAAGTTGCTAGGACTTCACCTCAGCTGCCCTTCAGTAAAATGAATACAATAAGAACTTTTGCTAGATCGATGTAAGGTTGAGCAAGAAAAAAAGATTATAAAGTGCTCTGTGCATTAAAAATGCTATAAAATGGTGGTGCTAATAAATTTTTGACTTGCAGAGAATGTTGAAGCTTAGGAAGAAAAATAGCACTCAACTTACCCAAGTTTTTAAAAATGTGAAATTTCAATGTTAAGAGAAGCACAAGAAGGTGCTTATAGTGGGTGGCACCCAATAGGTTGTATCCAATGTTAGTCTAAATTAAGTCCCATTCATTTCAGAGAATCTCAGGGGTTGTATCCTAAGTAGGATACAACCCCTGAGTCAGACGATCAATCCCTTTGGATCAGTATTGGGCACTGACTGGAAGCAACAACCCTGGATTTCATCCAGGAGTCTTCCCCAATCCTTCCTTGCAGCCCTACCAAAAAAAGTCAGAGCCTGGGACCTCCTGCATTTTGCTTTGGGCCTTTCCCAAAGTGAAGCTTCTTAGTGTGACTATTAATATAGCTTCAGAATATGGCTAATTCAAAAAATAAATGTCCTGTCCTTTTTTCCTTTAAAGCAGGTCTGGCATAGCAGTCAGAGTATTGGATAGAACTCAGGATATCCAGGTTTAGAACCCACACATCAATTAAGCTCACTGGGTGACTTTGGGCCATTCACTGACTCTCAGCCTAACCTACCTCACAGGGTTGTTGTGATAATAAAATAGAGAGAAGGAGGACCATGTAAGCCTTGGGTTCCTTGCAAGAAGAAAACATGTCTGGATATAAATGTAATAATACATTAAGGGTGCAATGCTAACAATTGTGCCCTCAATGATCGGAAGCTCCCAAACTTGGAGGCTTCCAATCATCCAATGCAGGATGGGAGGAGTGGCAGAAGTGATCTTCACCTCTCCATTCTCCTGCTCTGCATTTTTCACCAGACAGGCTTTTTTGCCCATCTAGTGATGGCATTTCAGAAAAGGAGGAGGAGGGAATGATGCTGCTGAGGCCTCAGGATAGCTCAGATCCTGGCATCTCTGGTCTCCTCCCCGCCCCGCCCACTGAAACATCTCCTTTGGCCCATCTCCAAGGCTGCTTTTCTGACCTCAAAGGGCAGCCAGCTGCGGGGGTGGGGGTCAGATTTCTGACTCCCCCTTCTGAGGTTGGAGCACCATCTCCAGCCTTGCAGAGGGAAGCCTCAGGCTCTTATAGCTCCTCTGCCAATGTCTAGGGTTCATAGGATTGCTCCCTAAATTAAGCTTGTTAAAGGGTTTAGTGATGTCCTTTTATTCACAGGCAATTATATGAACGTTTAGCTCTCTAAGGAAAAATAAAATTAATACATCTCCCAGAGAAAGCAGAAAAGTCAGTGTATGTACAATGTAACCTTCTGTTCAAAACAAATATAAATTGAACAGATATCTATTAAAAACACCCAAATGACTTCTAAATGATAGTGTAATGAGTATCGTGAATAAATGCCAGAAACTATAATTATTATAATATTATTAATGGAAACATATAAATAGATTTATAATGTTATTATTCATTAATGCTAATGTTTTAATAATGTACAAAGTTTTTATATTTCTAATACAGTATGCAATTTTCTCAATTAAAATAAGAAATTTAAAAATAAGAACAGTCAAATGACATTTTTTTTTAGTACCACTGGGGTGGTAAAGAGCGGAGGTCGATTTCCCAGTTCTCCCCCCTTGTCTTGAATCTGGTGTGGGCAAAATTTTTACTGTGACTTAAGATCTTGTAAGGCTGCTTGGGGTCAGATTACTTCCAGGACTGTCAAAACCAGTGATACAGAAGATAACTCTTGCTAAGGAATAAGGTAGAGCATAAATGGCCCCTTTCCTGTTGGACTGAGAATGAGAGGTAGAAAAAGAAAAGAAAAGAGAGAGAGAAGAGAGAGAAGAAAGAGAGAGAGAGAGATTGAAGGAAAGAAGGAAAGAAAGATTGTACATTCTTTGAGGCTGAGAGATTTCTTCCAAGTACTCCTTGACGTAGTCATTACTGGGACTAAGACAAATGTTCATAGCTTTTGGTTTTCACACTGAATGTTGCCCTATCAATAAGGAAGAAGAAAAGATCAGCAGCTGATCTGAAGATTGCAACGCTTTGGATGCTTTGTGCTCAGTCTATATGAAGCCCAGGCTGTGAAATCCTTGAATGAGCCCTAGAAGGACCTGTGTGGTTCCTTAAGGATAGGTGTGTGTGTGTGTGTTTGTTTGTTTGTTTAATGGCCACAGTTTCATTCTTAAGGAATAGGGCCATGTTCTGGGAAGCTGCACAACCTTAGGACAAAAGGCTCAACTGTGACATCCCTGAGGTAGCCCCCAATCTGAATGAGCAGATTCCATCTCCCTTTATGAAAGCCTATCCCATGTCCCAGGGCATGGTCTGAAGGCATATGATGAACCCACCTTGCTGAAGCTCAGCGGGTGTTGGTCAGGTCGGTGCTTGGAAGGGAGACCACCTGGGAACCACATGTAGCCACCTTGAGTTCCTCGATGGAAGAAAGGTAGGATATAAATGAAATAAATGAATAATAAAGAATGTGACTGTGGGCAAAGCTAGTGCTGTGGTGCTGGTGCTATGTATTTATGTAAAAGATTTATAGGTAGCCTTTTGGGGAAAACCCTCCGAAGTTGGTATACAGAATTTAAAACCATAAACCCAACTAAACAATAATAAAAACAACAACAATAACATCAAAAGTAACCATCAAAACCAGATACCAGATACACATTGGAACCCAATACAGTCCTGACTCCGTTACAGGCTAAGGTAGATAAATAAGTCTATAGGGCTCACTTGAAGGCCTATAATGATGGGGCCTGGCAGACATCCATTGGAACAGAATTCCACAAGCAGGGAGCCAATACTGGGAAGGTCCTATCCCTTGTTCCCACCAGCCTAACTGCTTTGAAGGGCAGGCACACAAACAGGGCCTCTAATGTTGATCTCAGCACACAGGCAGGTTGGTATGGGTGAAGGTGGTCCTTTAAGTAACCTGGACTTTAAAGTGCCAAACCCAGCACTTTAAATTGGGCCTGGAAATGCACTGACAGCCACTGCAGCAGGTATGGTATCAGTGTCACATGATCTGACTGCCTACCACCTGCCAGCACTTGAGAAGGTGCATTTTGTAGAAACAGTAACCAAAACCATGTTCATCTTCTGCAGTTCTGCTCCATCTGAAATCACCCCAACAACCCTCTGTTTTATACAATGGGCACTGAATATCATTTAAAAAGGGCTGTGGGTGACAGTAACTATTATTCAGGGAATTTTGACTGTGAGATCTAGTGAGAAAGGATTAGTCAGCCTGGAGAAAAAGTACAGGCTGATCTCCCAGGACTCTATTGCATCTGGAAAGGGAAGGGGTAGAATGATGCTCTGAAAGTCTCAGCCATTGTAACTGTAACAAATTCAAAAGCATGACGTCTTGGGACCAGACTGCGGTTGGGAATGGATTTTAGCTAGCTCAACAAAACTGTAATTTGCAAGCACAGCAGTTCCTCCTGTGGGTTTGTGGTTTTGAGGTGGGAGGAGGGCAAGGAGGACTGACTCCAGGAACATTAATATCTTTCCCACTCTTGTTGTCAATATCCTGTGACTTCAGTTGCTCCTAAGCTGAGCTCTTAATGAACGGGTGGCAGTGTGGCGGGATAGAAAAGGAAGCTTTACTGCTTGTTTTCGGGAGTTGAGAAGGCAACCATGTGTTGAAAAGCAGGGGTGGACGTCTGGATGTCATTTGACTGCAAATCCCATCAGCTGTCTATCCAGCATAGCCGATGGTGAGAGATGACAGGAATTGTGGTCGAGCAACATCTGGAGGGCCGCGTCTACCATACACCTTCTGCGAGGGCTTGCCTTCCTAACAGTCTGTGTGCATTTCTTAACTCCCTTTCCTAGAACCACAAGCAACGTTGTAAGTGAGGCCTGATTCTCAGATTCATTGCTGACTCAGGGCTGGCATCAAGGGTAGGCATGGCCCCACTCCTGTCAAGGACCCAGACCCCAGTGGCGGCCCACTGACAAGCCCCCTGGTCTTGCTCCTCCTCTCCAGCACCTCAGACTGCTTGTCCGCCTGCCTCTCGCTCTGGCCCAGACAGTAGTGGTGAGGAGAAGCAGTAGATGCCCCTGCCTGCTCACTCACTTGCTCCTCTGCCTGTCAAGCAAGCAAGTGGTAGCAACGATGAGAAAGAGGATGGGGAATAACAACAGCTGGTGACAATGGCAGTGAGAAGGTTGACTCACTGAGGAAGGGGGCTCATTGGTCCAGAACGCGGCGGCTCGCCTGATTAAAGGCAGCCACCGGCGAGATCACATCACTCCAGTGCTAAAGGAGTTGCACTGGTTACCAGTTGTTTTCTGGGCCAAATTCAAGGTGTTGGTTTTGACCTTTAAAACCCTGTATGGTTCCAGCCCAGCCTATCTTAAGGAGCTCCTCCAGCAACACCAGACAGGCCGTCTAACAAGATCAGCCTCGGATGGACTTCTCTCTGTCCCATCAGCCAGGGCAGCTAGCCTGGTGAGGATGAGGGAGAGGGCCTTCTCTGTGGTGGCCCCCACTCTGTGGAACTCCCTCCCTAGGGAACTCCACCATGACCCCTCTTTAATGAGCTTCCACCATGCATTAAAAACATGTTTGTTCAGGCAGGCATTTGGGGTGGGTTAGGGTATTTCTGCTTCATTGACTACGCTAAAGCCTTTGATTGTGTGGATCACAACAAACTCTGGCAAATTCTTAAAGAGATGGGAGTACCAGGCCACCTTACCTGTCTCCTGAGAAACCTGTACGAGGGTCAAGAAGCAACAGTAAGAACCAGACATGGAACAACCGATTGGTTCAAAATTGGGAAAGGAGTACAACAAGGCAGTATATTGTCGCCCTGCTTATTTAATTTATATGCAGAGTACATCATGAGAAACTCTGGGTTGGATGAATCGCAGGTCGGAATTAAGATTGCCGGGAGAATTATCAACAACCTCCGATATGCAGATGATACCACCCTAATGGCAGAAAGCGAAGAGGATCTAAAGAGCCTCTTGTTGTTGGTGAAAGTGGAGGGTGCAAAAGCTGGTTTGAAACTCAACATTAAAAAACTAAGATCATGGCATCTGGCCCCATCACTTCCTGGCATATAGAAGGGGAAGAAATGGAAGCAGTGACAGATTTTACTTTCTTGGGCTCCAAGATCACTGCAGACGGTGACTGTAGCCATGAAATTAAAAGACGCTTGCTCCTTGGGAGGAAAGCTATGGCAAACTTAGACAGCATAGTAAGAAGCAGAGACATCACCTTGCCAACAAAGGTCCGTATAATCAAAGCTATGGTTTTCCCAGTAGCAACGTATTGCTGTGAGAGCTGGACTATATGGAAGGCTGAGCACCGAAGAATTGATGCTTTCGAACTGTGGTGCTGGAGAAGACTCTTACGAGTCCCCTGGACTGCAAGGAGGTCAAATCAGTCCATACTAAAGGAAATCAACCCTGACTGCTCATTGGAAGGACAGATACTGAAGCTGAAGCTCAAATATTTTGGCCACCTAATGCAAAGAGAAAACTCTATGGAAAAGACCCTGATGCTGGGAAATAGGGATGTACGAAAGTGACTTACCTTTCGTGGATTATGTTGATGGTGGGGGGGGAGGCGTTCCGTCCCTCCCCCCAGAATTCTGGCCGGGGGGAAGGTGCTCCGGTCCTCCCCCCAGAATCCTTGAATGGCCGGCTGTGCTCCGTGGCAGCTCCGCGGAGCAGCCAGCCAGGCCCAGCCCGGCCAGGCCAGAGCCGCCCGCAGCTGGATTTCCGGCTACGGAGGGCTCTGGGGAAAGAAAAAAAAAACCGTGTACGCAAATGGCAGCGGCTATGGCCGCCACCATTTGCGTTCCTTCTTTTTGGCCATCTTAATCTACGTAAATATTTATGTAGACTATGACAGAGAAAATAAAGGGGAACGCAAATAGCGTAGCGGGCGCTATTTGCGTCCCTTTTTCATTCACCGTTTAAGCCTACGTAAATCTTTACATAGGCTAAAACGTCAAATCAAAAGGGGATGTAAATAGCGCCCGCTGCGCTATTTGCATTCCCCTTGATTTTCGCCGTCATAGTCTACGTAAATATTTACGTAGATTAAGACGGTAAAAAGAAGGAACGCAAATGGCAGCAGCCGTAGCCACCGCCATTTGCGTACGCGTTTTTTTTTTAAAACCCACCCCCAACCATGATAGGCTATGTAAATCTTTACGTAGCCTATCACGTCTTTTTTTTTCCCCCCCACAAGCCTGGAAATGGCGGCGGCAGCAGCTGGTCAGAAGACCGGCCGCCGCCGCCGGAGCCGCCGCCGCCCAGAAGATCCGCCCCAGGTAAGTCTCATCCCGGGGGCGATCCGCAGGGGGGCGGGGGGGCAGGCCGTTCCACCACAGATTTCGGGGGGCCGAATGCACTGGCATTCGGCCTCACCGAGATCCATGGCGGAATTCTCTGACATCCCTACTGGGAAAGACTGAAGACAAAAGGAGAAGGGGACAGCAGAGGATGAGATGGCTAGATAGAATCACTGATGCAATGAATGTGGACTTGAGCACGATCTGGGAGAGAGCGCAGGACAGGAAGGCCTGGCGTGCTATGGTCCATGGGGTCACGAAGAGTCGGACATGACTGAACGACTGAACAACAACAACAACAAGGGTATTTTTAGAAATATGATGTTTTTAATGTAGAATTCTATTGTTTTAAACTGTTCTATTTTTGTACATCACCCAGAGTGGCTGGGTGACCAGCCAGATTTTATTTATTTATTTTATTTATTTATTTCATTTCTATACCGCCCAATAGCTGAAGCTCTCTGGGCGATTAATAAATTTAATGAATAAAAAATAAAATAAAATAAAATAAATTGAGGGTGACTTGCCCAAGGTTTTCCAAAAACCTGAAGCTAGCACTGTGTTGACCGATGGGACAGCAGCCATCCTATGACTTTGCTCCTGTCATTTTCATGTGATAGCCTTTAGCTCTGATGGTGGCCCTGCTGGAAATGGGTTGTGTCCTGATCCTGAAGATCTACCACAACCAAAATGTCTCCAGACCATGAGAAATTTAATCGCTCTCCAGATGGGAGTGCATTCCAACACCATGTCCGATAAACGGAAAAGATGAGTCGGAATTCCATGGTGGGGACTTCAGTATGTTAAAGGTGAGGATGAAGACTGAAAAATGGATACATGGGGAATGCATCCCCGTTTCTGAGTTGATTCACACCAGGTCGGCTTATAAAAATAGTATGGCATTGTATTTTGCAAACACAATGAATGGCGACACTGGTACTTACATGTGAGGCATAACTGTCCTGTATCAGTCAGCGCATTCATTGGCTTCAGGACATAGTGACATGTATCTATTTAATCGGGGGGGGGGGAACCTCAAACCTTCAGCATAGGGGCTGAACCTCAGGCCTGGTTGCCAAATGCAGCCACAAGTGAACACCCCCTTTCTCTGGCCCCACCACCTTTTTCCCACCCACTGATCACCTGGCTGGGGGTTTCCTAGCTTTTGCGCACTGTGACTTTTCCCCACATTCTGAAAGGGTCCAAACACTCTCCTAAAGCTAAGTACTGGCAGTAAAAGCTTTAAGCTACAAGAGCCATTTTTGTTTTGCTTTGTTTTTGGGGCCCACCCCTTTTGCTTTCATCCTTGCCCACCTGAGGCCCACATTCTCCAAGATAAAATTTGGGCCTTGGATTGAAAGGGGTTCTGCTGCGCCCCAGATTTAACCAATATTAAAGCTTCAAACATGAGGAGGAAACCCACACATGAGAAAAATAATTCTAATTGTTTTTAGGGCTTGGCAATAAAAAATAATAGAAATGGCTGGGCAATTGTCAAAAATGTTCAACTATAGGCAGAGACCAAGAGAAAATACTTGCTTTGCTATTGTTTCCACTTCGTTCCCTGCCCTGCCATTAAGAGCAATACATTCTCTCTTCCACTATTTCTCCTGCTTTTAGAAGGGAAGCAGGAAGCTTTGGAGAGAGAGAGCCTTCTCTGTGGTGGTACCCCAGGACTTCTCTTCACCCCCGCCCCCCACCCTGGAAGGTTCGCTGGGTACCTTCACTGGCTAACTTGTCCTTTTCACTTGACCTTCAGCAGATGAATCCTGAAGGTTTTTTTGCCACTCCTGTGCCCTCATTTCTCCCCCCACCCCAGGCAGGATCTGATTGGTTCAGAGTGCTGCTACTAAAAATGTAAGCTAAAAAGGTTTTGTTTTCACAGGGCACAGCCAGGGTGGGCCCTGCAAGCTCAGCAGACCAGCTGCTGCCCATGGGGCTTTCTTTTGCTAGCAGAGCCATTCTGGCTAGAAGATGGAGGGAGGAGGGGAGTGCCATTGTCACAGCAGCAGCAGTCTTGCCCTGGCAGCAGCTGTGGCAAGGTGAGGGCAGGGCAGGGCCTTTTTGAGCTTCTGGGCCCTTGGCAGCTGCCAACCCATCTCAACCGCTGATGCTGGGCCTGTCAGACTTAGTCATACTTAGAGGAGACCCATTGAAATCAATCAGACAAGTAAGGCATGAGTAACTTAGGCCCCATTGGTTTCAACCATTCTACTCTAAGTACAACTAAATCTGGATCCAACCCAAGGTCTTTCTATGGAAGAGCATCCAGTCATAGCAGCCTCACCTGTATTTTGAAGTAGTCCAGCCAAGACACAGGTTTACCACCGGGCTGCTCAAGCAGGAAGGACTGTTTGCTTTCTTCGTCTGGAAGAAAGAGAATAATAATAAGGAAATGGGTATGGAAGAAGTGACTGAGACTGATGGAATTTCAGGCTTATGAATCACACCAAAAATCCTCAAAGAAGATTTTGCTGCATGTGCAGACATTTATCTCATCCGTATTTTTCTGTATAAAGGTCTACATTTTTCAGGTCTTTTTTCCTCTCCATCTCCAAAGCTATCTTTTGATCTTCTCTCCTGTGCTTTTTTCCCTCAGATTGAGTTAAGCAATAGCTCATTTAGGCATGTTTTTTCTCTCTATATCTCTTGTCTCAGTATAGTCTTCTCTCTCTTCACAAAAGTTGGACTTCTGAAACAACTGGTATATCTCTGTCCAAGATACATTGGTGTGTTTGTTTCTTTGTTTTTAAAAAACTCATGCAAATCTATCAAGGTTGTTATCTTCTATAGCCTCCTCACAGGACAGGTTATAAGTCTCTGCCATCACATAAGAACTTGGTTGTCATGGATTAACTGAAACTGATTCATTCACTCACACACTCATTCACACACTCACAAGGGTATCAAAATCAGGTTCTTCCATGTTAACTAGAGAACTGAAACTTGATCCACACGCAGACCATGCTACTCCAAGACAGCTGAAATTTGTGACACACATGGTCAGAGACAACATAATTATCTGGAAGGAGGACTTTTGTAGACCTGTCCCACAAAACACTCATGAGCCCTATGCAGGCGTTCACCTCCAACACAAATAGGGCTAAATTGTGTAAGGGGTGTGGGTAAGCATGCACACCCTTCTCCCAAACTTCCCTTTGCTCCCAGCTACATCATAGGCAAGATTCTGGAAACTCTGTAAGTGTGTTCAGCCAAATGCACTTACAGAGCCCTCTTCAGATCTTTACACTGCATGTACAAAGATCTGAATGGGGCTCTGTAAGCACATTTGGCTGAACACGCTTAAAAAGTTTCTAGAATTGGAAACCTTGCCTTATCAGGGTCTCCGATCATGGGCGTTCTGTGAGTGTTCAGCTGCTGTAGGCCATCCTTTTCACCTGAGGAATCATCTACTCATGAGTAGACCCTTGCTCCCAAGTATATTTTTACTCATGATGAATCGTTATGCCTCAGGCAGGCACTTCTGTATCTGGTAACTGCCCAAGCCTGCACCTTTAGGTGCCTGCACTCCCTTGGGCTAGGTGACTGCTTGGTGGCTGCCTCCAAGTTAGAGAGAGGGCCAAGTAGTGTGTCTTGAGGGGAAGGTATGGCAGTTGCCTCCCCTGAAGGCCCAGGTCCCCCTGATCTGCCTTAAGGTTCCTCAGGACAGGCAGCTCCTCCGTGATGTTTGGCTCCAAAGAGGGAGTCCTCCAGAGGGGGCATGACACCAATATAAGATGGCCTCTGTCTCCCCTGCAGGCCTTTGTGATGTGATGGCTTCCCAGTCTCCCATCTCCCCTTAAGGCAGTGCTGTGACGGGGCAAGGAAGACTTTTTTTTACTCAGGCCTTCCTGATTTGCCTTGGGAGTGGGGTATTTTTTTCACCTACTCTGCACCATCAGGAGTGCAGATCAGTGAGATTCCACCTACTCAGGCTGTAGGGTGGCCCTGTGTCCTCTTTCAAAGAGGACAATCCTCTATTTGAAGGACTGCCAGAGGACTGACCTCTATTTTGAAGATGTCTTTCATTTGAAGGGCTGTCCAGTCCAAGCCCAGTATAAAGATAAAGAACCATCAGAAGGGAGAGCAGGAGCCTTGAAGTTAACACCTGGACAGATGAGAGAACAGGGAGGCACACAGGTCAGCTGGTTCCCCTCTCAGAAGAGCTGGTATTTCTATTTAAATTACAATAAGGATTTCTAAATTTGCATCTGTACCTGTAAATTAGCATATGCAAATATTATGCAAATCAGTGTCCTCTGTTGATCTTGTTTGGGTTATGCTTAAGTGGCCACCCTGACTCAGGGTGACTGACTACTAAGGTCCTATCTAGATGTCAGATGTTGTGTGGCGAGTGTGTGTTGGCCAGGGAAAGGGTAGATGAGCACTCTGGTGAGCACCCCAGAGCATCAATGTGATGAGGAAAAGCTTCCCAGGCGGGCTGACTTATTTATTTCTTTATCTGAAGTATTTTTATTCTGTTCCTCAGCTGAAAAGGCTTCTGGAGCAGCTTACAAATAATCAGTAAAAGAAGACAGTCACTGCCCACAGGCTTAAAATCTAAAAAAGACATGATCAGTGGCTACTAGTCCTGATGGCTATATGCTACCTCCAGGACCAGAGGCAGTGAGCCTATGTACACCATGTCAAGGGCTCCTTGGAGGCCTCTCTCAGTCTAATCCAGTAGCCAAGTCCAGACACAGACAAAGGGATTCCTTTCAAAGCTTTATTCTTCTTTTACAACTTAACAACTCTACCATTTGCAACTAGATCTGAGCAGCACAGTACCTATGCCCTAAGTTGGAACAGTTGGTCCCTGTTTGAAAGGGAATTACTGGCAGACCCCTGAACTTAAGGACTAGGGAGAGTCCTTCCCCTTTTCCCTTGGATCCTCTGGGCGCAGCTGTTGTTTGCGCACCAACCAGGCACTATGCCTCCTTTCTGCGCCCTCCATGTGGCGCCGCTCTATGCGTCGGTGTCACGCGTCCACCAAGTCTGCTATCTGCGCTCTGTCACTCCCTGGACTGCTATCTAAGCTAGGAATGCTGGTGGGAGGAATCTCCGTCAGCTGTTGGCCCTGGGAAAGAGGAGTGCGCTCCTCTCCCAGGAGCGACTGCTCTTCCTCAGAATCAGAACTACTCTGGGATTCTATGGGCTCAGTGTCCACCCTGACACACCAGTTGCTGGGGAACATGGATGGGATGGTGCTGTTGCACTCATGCCCTGCTTGTGGGTTCCCGGTCGACAGCTGGTCGGCCACTGTATGAACAGAATGCTGGACTAGATGGATGGACCCCTGGACTGATCCAGCATGGCTCTTCTTAGGTTCTTATGACACACAAGGACAACCTAATAGGGGGGAGGGGAAGAGGGAGGGGGACAAACCTTTTAGCAGGGCTGGCAGAATGGCCCTACGTCCCCTTTCATCTCTCTCAGTGCAGTCTGCTGGGATAGCTGATAGTGGTGTGAGAGCTGAGGGAGGAGGGTTCTTCATGAAGGTGGACTTCATTCAGCAGGGCTGGTGGAATGGACATCACGTTCTCCTTTGCGCAGCAGCGTATGTGTGGGGGTAATGGCAAGTCAGGGAAAGTACAGATAGTGCTCTTGAACCAGGGCAGGGTTACACGAACTTGGGAGGCTGCAGTAGGCACATAGGGCCAGCCCTACCATTAGGCAGAGTGAGGCACCCACCAAGGGCAGCTCATTTGGGGTGTCATGAAAGGGCAACACACTCTTAGCTATTTAATGTATTATGATTGCATTGTTACTGCCCCAAAATGAGAGATGTGCTTGTGGGATTTTTTAATCTAATTTTCTTTGTTTGCCTTGGGAGCCAAAATAACTTGGCTGGCCTTGAACAGTACAATTTTTGACATGGCAGGCAGGGGGTGGGTGGGGAGAGCATTTGTTGCTCCTTCTCTGTTGGGCTGGCCTGGTTGGACATCTGTCTCCCAAAGCCCAGGAATCCACACCAAACAACTAACTAGGGGTATGGTTTGTAGATCAGTAAAGGCTTAGTTTAACCCAGGGGGGGGAACCTTTTTCGGCCATGTGCACATTTGGCAATTTGATGAACTGTCTTGGGTGCCATCACAAAATGGCTGCCATGGGAGGTGTGGCACAGGATAAGGAACCTGTCCAAAAGACTAAGTACACCCTTGGGCACATGGTTTTTAGCACCAACAGAAATCTATTTCACTTTCACAGCAATCCCAGCTGCTGGTAAGAGAATGAATGGGTTGTTGTTGTGCTTTTAAAGGATGGGGGGAGTAGGGCACCTTGGCAACCACAAGGAAAGGTTTCCAGGGGCAAACTGCTGGTGCCCCATGAAAACAATGTTGCCAACCTCTTGTTTAACCCATCGATACTGCTTGTCTTCTTTCAGGATGTCAGGGCAAGATAACGTATCATTCGCACTTAAAGTTAAGACTGTGCATTGAAAAGGAATCGAATCTAATTAAAATGACCTTGAAATCATAGGAGGAAGTTATCAAGTGTTTCTATACAGGAAAATAAAAAGGGGGAAATAAGCAATTATAGTATCATTTCAACTTGAGCATTTAAAACAAAAAATAATTAAAAACAACAATCAAATGGAATACACACACACACACACACACACTTGGGGGCAGCATTTGTTGAGATTATTCAAATTCCTTTTGAGAAGGAAACTGAATAAAATTAAAATATTTTATCTTTGTGAACAGTAATTCCACAAAGGTTTTCTTCTTGACAGATTAAATGCATTGCCTCACAGGACTGTCACGTTAACAACCTTGTGTAGTTCGTTTCTGGGAATATACTGCCAAGTTTAGTCACAGCGCGGATGGAAGCTGTCCTGCTGCCTCTAAGGATTTCGTTAAAATACACCGAGATTTGATAAGATCTTGCTACCAATGTGAGCTGGTACCAGATAAATCAATTTACAAAAAGACATAATTATTTGGAAACATAGAAATCCATGGCGATTGAGTTAGCTATGTTTCTCTCAAAATCTCTACATCGCCTTTGCATTTTTGTCACAGATCATCTCATAAGTTATCCATCCATCAGGGACAGTAAAATTAAACATTTCCCTTCTTTTTATTTATCTAGTGCAGCTAGACACTTAAATATGTTGACGTAAAACCAGGAAGATCCACTCTGGGAAACGTTTCATTAAATATATTCTATGGCAACCCAGTCCAGTATTCTTGCCAAGAAAACCCCATGGAACGTATCACAAGGCTAAAAGATACGACGCCGGAAGATGAGCCCCTCAGGTCGGAAGGTGTCCAATATACTACTGGGGAAGAGCAGAGGGTATTTCCAAGTAGCGCCAGAAAGAGTGAAGCGGCTGGGTCAAAGCCGAAAGGACACTCAGCTGTGGATGTGTCTGGTGGTGAAAAGAAAATCTGATGCTGTAAAGAACAATATTGTTTAGGAACCTGGAATGTCAGATCAATGAATCAAGGTAAGCTGGAGGTGGTCAAACATGAGATGGCAAGATTGAACATCGACATCTTGGAAATCAGTGAACTAAAATGGACAGGCATGGGCGAATTTAATTCAGGTGACCATCATATCTACTACTGTGGGCAAGAATCCCTTAGAAGAAATGGAGTAGCACTCATAGTCAACAAAAGGGTGGGAAAAGCAGTACTGGGCTCCAATCTTAAAAATGATAGAATGATCTCAGTACGAATCCAAGGCAAACCATTCAACATCACAGTAATTCAAGTCTATGCCCCAACCACTGATGCCGAAGAAGCTGAGGTTGATCGGTTCTATGAAGACCTACAACACCTTTTAGAACTAACACCAAAAAAAATGTCCTCTTCATAATAGGGGATTGGAATGCTAAAGTAGGAAGTCAAGAAATCACCGGGATAACAGGCAGGCATGGCCTTGTTGTACAAAATGAAGCAGGACAAAAGCTAATCGAGTTTTGCCAAGAGAACACGTTGATCATAGCAAACACTCTTTTCCAACAGCACAAGAGGCGACTCTAAACATGGACATCACCAGATGGTCAATATCGAAATCAGATTGATTATGTCCTTTGCAGCCAAAGATGGAGAAGCTCTATACAGTCAGTCAAAACAAGACCTGGAGCTGACTGTGGCTCAGATCATGAGCTGCTTCTTGCAAAATTTCGGCTTAAATTGAAGAACGTAGGGAAAACCACTAAACCATTCAGGTATGATCTAAATCATATCCCTTATGAATATACAGTGGAGGTGAGGAATAGATTTCAGGGATTAGACCTGATAGACAGAGTGCCTGAGGAACTATGGACGGAGGTCTGTAACATTGTTCAGGAGGCAGCAACTCAATCCATCCCAAAGAAAAAGAAATGCAAGAAAGCCAAGTGGCTGTCTGATGAGACTTTACAAGTAGCTGAGGAAAGAAGGGAAGCAAAAAGCAAGGGAGAAAGGGGAAGATATATGCAACTGAATGCAGAGTTCCAGAGAATAGCAAGGAGAGACAAGAAGGCCTTCTTAAATGAACAATGCAAAGAAATCGAGGAAAACAACAGAATGGGAAAGACTAGAGATCTCTTCAAGAAAATTGGAGATCTCAAGGGAACGTTTTGTGCAAAGACGGGCATGATCAAGGACAAAGAAGGCAGGGACCTAACAGAAGCAGATGAGATTAAGAAGAGGTGGAAAGAATACACAGAAGAACTATACAGGAAAGATCTGAATGTCCCTGATAGCCATGATTGTGCGGTCACTGAACTTGAGCCGGACATCCTCGAGAGTGAAGTCAAGTGGGCCTTAGGAAGCATTAGTAACAACAAAGCTAGCGGAGATGACAGTATTCCAGCTGAGCTATTTAAAATCCTAAAAGATGATGCTGTTAAAGTGCTGCATTCAATATGCCAACAAATTTGGAACACTCAACAATGGCCGCAAGACTGGAAAAGGTCAGTTTACATTCCAATTCCAAAGAAGGGCAGCGTCAAAGAGTGTTCAAACTACCGCACAATTGCGCTCATTCCACATGCCAGCAAGGTGATGCTCAAAATCCTACAAGCTAGGCTTCAGCAGTATGTGAACCAAGAACTACCGGAAGTGTAGTTCTTGAACCAAGAACTTGGTTCAAGAACTTGGTGAACCAAGAACTTTCGCTGGATCATGGAGAAAGCAAGAGAATTCCAGAAAAACGTCTATTTCTGCTTCATTGACTATGCTAAAGCCTTTGATTGTGTGGATCACAACAAACTCTGGCAAATTCTTAAAGTGATGGGAGTACCAGACCACCTTACCTGTCTCCTGAGAAACCTGTACGAGGGTCAAGAAGCAACAGTAAGAACCAGACATGGAACAACCGAGTGGATCAAAATTGGGAAAGGAGTATGACAAGGCTGCATATTGTCACCCTGCTTATTATGCAGAGTACATCATGAGAAATGCCGGGTTGGATGAATCACAGGTCGGGATTAAGATTGCTGGGAGAATTATCAACAACCTCTGATATGCAGACAATACCACCCTAATGGCAGAAAGTGAAGAGGATCTCAAGAGCCTCTTGTTGAGGGTGAAAGAGGAGAGTGCAAAAGCTGGTTTGAAACTCAACATTAAAAAAACGAATATCATGGCATCTGGCCCCATCACTTCCTGGCATATAGAAGGGGAAGAAATGGAAGCAGTGACAGATTTTACTTTCTTG
The DNA here is from genome assembly GCF_057233095.1 of Heloderma suspectum. Lineage (NCBI taxonomy): Eukaryota > Metazoa > Chordata > Lepidosauria > Squamata > Helodermatidae > Heloderma > Heloderma suspectum. The sequence continues at coordinate 27,878,424 of NC_139460.1, read as the reverse complement.
GGCTCCAAGATCACCGCAGATGGTGACTGTAGCCATGAAATTAAAAGACGCTTGCTCCTTGGGAGGAAAGCTATGGCAAACCAAGACAGCATAGTAAGAAGCAGAGACATCACCTTGCCGACAAAGGTCTGTCTAATAAAAGCTATGGTTTTCCCAGTAGTAATGTATGGCTGTGAGAGCTGGACTATAAGGAAGGCAGAGCGCCGAAGAATCAATGCTTTCGAACTGTGGTGGTGGAGAAGACTCTTACGAGTCCCCTGGACTGCAAGGAGGTCAAATCAGTCAATTCTAAAGGAAATCAACCCTGACTGCTCACTGGAAGGACAGATCCTGAAGCTGAAGCTCAAATATTTTGGCCACCTAATGCGAAGAGAAAACTCTCTGGAAAAGACCCTGATGCTGGGAAAGACTGAAGGCAAAAAGAGAAGGGGACGGCAGAGGATGAGATGGCTAGATATCATCACCAATGCAATGAATATGAACTTGAGCACACTCCGGGAGAGAGCGCAGGACAGGAAGGCCTGGCGTGCTATGGTCCATGGGGTCACGAAGAGTCGGACACGACTGAATGACTGAACAACAACAACATATTGCTTATTGCTTATTCATTCCCGCATTCAATTGCTAGTTCTTCTCATTAAAGCCTAATATGGTTTGGGACACAGATACTTTAAGGACCACCGTCTCCTGGAGCAGGGGTAGGCAATGTGCTGTCCACAGGCACCAGTGTGTCCCTGGGATCCCTTCCTCGGTGCCCCCTAAGACAACCCGCTCCTCCCAATTTTTATTTAAAACATATTTTAATATTTTCTTACTGGTGGCTGGGGTTGCTTCAAAGAGAAGTGGGAGCTTCTAGCTGCCACCATGTTAATTTTATAAATAATTTGATACTGTCATTTTCAACTTTTCAACTTGTGTCATGTATCTTATGTAGTATTTTATGTTTTTAATTGTTGTGAATCACCCAGAGAGCTTTGGCTCCTGGGTGGTATAGAAATGTAATACATAATTTTTAAAACTTCCCATGAATGCCTCTGGGCAGGTTACTTGCCCCAAAGCGGCTTCCGAGTCAGATCTGGGGGTCCATGCACAACCCTAGTGAAAGGCGCTGTGTGCCATTGAGGAAACCACCACCTTCAGTGACAGGGATGGTTCAAGGAGCACTCCCCGAATGCCAAAACTAGTCCTTCAGAGGGAGTGTGACCCCATCCAAAACAGGGTGAATGCCATTCACCCAGTCAGACAAACCACCTGCCTGCCATGCCCCAAGTGAACTCTTGGAATTGTACACATGTGACAGGGGCTGGGGCATCAGCACAAGAACTACAGTTCACAGCATCCTTTGTAGGAAGCCCTGACAGTTAAACTGATACCAAATCGATGTACGATTATAGTGTAGACATGCCCTTGAAATTAAGCCGTAGGAACTCTTGCGGATTGAAATTATTGTAAATTTAAGATTTAAATCTGCACTTTATATAGCCGTGGGCATTTTTTGGCACTGAAGCTTTCTGTTTTGGGAAACTTCATCACAACATTGAGAATGAATTTGATAAATGGATTCCTATATGCAAATTCACATTTGTGAGATGAAGAGAGTTTTGTCTCCCCATTTTATCCTTCCAGGGTTTTGTTGTTGTTGTTAATGGGAACTGCAGTGAGAAGCCTGATTGGTGCCGTATGATTTCCCCCATGCTATGTTCTTGAAAGAAATATGCCTTTCATACTCACTTCACAAAATACCTGAGCAGGTGGTATGGTAGAACTATTTTATTTATGGCCCAGTTCTGTTCCAGTTCCTGCTCTGATGATGAAGAAAATGACATGCATATTAGGGTCAAGAAGCAACAGTAAGAACCAGACATGGAACAACTGATTGGTTCAAAATTGGGAAAGGAGTACAACAAGGCTATATAGTGTTGCCCTGCTTATTTAATTTATATGCAGAGTACATCATGAGAAACGTTGGGTTGGATGAATCACAGGTTGGAACTAAGATTGATGGGAGAATTCTCAACAACCTCAGATACGCAGACGATACCACTCTAATGGCAGAAAGCAAAGAGGATTCTAAAGGGCCTCTTGTTGAGGGTGAAAGTGGAGAGTGCAAAAGCTGGTTTGAAATTCAACATTAAAAAAACTAAGATCATGGCATCTGGCCCCATCACTTCCTGGCATATAGAAGGGGAAGAAATGGAAGCAGTGACAGAGTTTACTTTCTTGGGCTCCAAGATCACCGCAGACGGTGACTGTAGCCATGAAATTAAAAGATGCTTGCTCCTTGGGAGGAAAGCTATGGCCAACCTAGACAGCATAGTAAGAAGCAGAGACATCACCTTGCCGACAAAGGTTCATATAATCAAAGCTATGGTTTCCCAGTAGCAACGTATGGCTGTGAGAGCTGGACTATACAGAAGGCTGAGCACCAAAGAATCGATGCTTTCGAACTGTGGTGCTGGAGAAGACTCTTATGAGTCCCCTGGACTGCAAGGAGGTCACATCAGTCCATACTAAAGGAAATCAACCCTGACTGCTCATTGGAAGGACAGATCCTGAAGCTGAAGCTCAAATATTTTGGCCACCTAATGCGAAGAGAAAAGTCACTGGAAAAGACCCTGATGTTGGGAAAGACTGAAGGCAAAAGGAGAAGGGGATGGCAGAGGATGGCTAGATAGCATCACCGATGCAATGAATATGAACTTGAGCACACTCCAGGAGAGAGCAGAGGACAGGAAGGCCTGGCGTGCTATGGTCCATGGGGTCATGAAGAGTCGGACATGACTGAACGACTGAACAAGAACAAGAAGAAGAACAAGGCCTTCTGTGATACCTCTCCAAGAGCACCAGTGCTAGCATGAAAATAATTAGCTGTGATTGATATTATGAATAATTCTGTCCGGAAAATGTATTTGAAAGTGACTTAGCCTTAGTTAGGGGACGGATGGTAGGGTGTATTGGAGGGCGGGTACTGATTAAGCTAAATGAATAAACAATGCTGATCCCCAGGACTGCTGCCATGTCAGATATTTTGCTTATGGTGAGTGGCTATCAAACATCCTTCTTGCAGCTTTGGGTAAATGTGATATCAGTACCCCTTTATCTTTGGGGTAAATGTGATATCAGTGCCCCTTTATCTTTGGGGTAAATGTGGTATCAGTGCCCTCATCTATGGTGAGTGGCTATCAAACAACCTTCTCACAGCTTTGGGCAAATGTGATATCAGTGCCCCATCTTCAGATGTGGGTAACCCTTCGGATGAAGATCTAAATGAGAATGATCGTGGCATGCAGAGCACACACGGATGGTTCTTGTCTCTTTGACAGAAGCACGTGGCAGGAATACCAAGGCTTATGGAGGGATGCACTGACATCCGCAGTGCTAATTTAGATCTGCAGGAACTGTCTGGGAAGGTAACTGCAATCCCAGGCAGCAGACAGGACTCTTGACGAAAATGTGTAATTATACTAATGCTTCTCTTGTTGCTTTTTTATTTGCAGTCTTCTCCAGTGGAAAAAAAGAGGTAAAAGCATTCATTCTTCCTTGGGGACAAAAAATAAAGAATCACCAAGGAGGTACGAACAGCTGCTAGGGAAGAATGTTGTTGTTCTTATACAAATCTGTGTGTTTTTGTTTGCATACTGAATGGTAACCTATGGGGAATTGTCAAACACTGAGCCCCCCATCTTCTGTAAACTGTGTAAAACATATTCATGGTAACCAGAACAACTGCTGAGATGGGGGATGTTACATTGGGGGACAAAGAAGCACAATAGTTCAAGATAAGGGGAGAAGTGATGAATAACTGGAATTAGAAATCATTGGGTGTCATTTAGCAGGCTGTGGGGTTTTGCTTTCCTTCTGTCCTCCAGTTGAAATTACTTGCCTTTCTGCCTAAGTTATGGATGGAAGCATAGCTGGACTAAATGGTGCTCATAAAATGAATGAATTGTTGTAATTTAAGGGGCATGAATTTCTTATATGTGACTTCAGTAGCATATTTTAAATAGATGACTTTGAAATTACACACACACACACACACACACACACATTTCTGTTGGTGTTTGATCCTCATTAGATCATTTGTGTTGTGAAGGGAAATACTGACTTTATGATAGAGCCTGGCTACTTCGGAAATTGGTGGGAAAGTTGTGTGTACATTTCTCATGGGATTTCAACTACACGTTGGGAAGACAATCCTGATGGCTTGAGCTGTTCAGCAGTGAAACAAGATGCCTTGGAAGGTAGAGTCTTCTTCATTACAGGTTTCAAAGCATAGGCTGGATGGCCATGTATCTAGGATGCTGCAGCCATGGATTTCCTATGTTGGCGGGGGGCTGGACTGGATGACCTTTGAGATCCCTTCAAATTCTATGATTCAAAGAATATCATGGCCACTGGGAATAGAGAAATTGGGAAGCCCTGTAAAAGGCAGACCAGGATCAGTTTTTGCCTTTCCAGAATACTTATATTACCACCCACAATGGTGCAATGGGCGGCCACCAAGGAAAGGGCCTTCTCTGTAGTGGCCCCCCTGTCTGGAGGATGACCCTCCAGGGAAATCTGGCTGACAACCTTCCTCTTTCAACTGAAATTTAATCTTTAATCTGTTGTTCTGATTATTAATTTGACTGCCGGTTCTTTAATTTTTAAAATATTTTAATGCTTTTCATACTATATTGTTTTGATATTTTAATAGCTGCATATTTTTCTCTTTTTCTTTTATTGTTTGTGTATGGGTGTGTGTGCGTGTGCATGTGTGTTGTGTTTCTGATTATTATAAATCTCCCTGATGGCATGTGCCAGTTGGGCGGTATATAAATTTAACAAATAAATACATATGACAGAAATACACAATACAATTTGTATGAAATCTACATAGTGCCTCATTTTACTTCTCTAAAGACACAATCCTATGCATGTTTAGACAGAAAAAAGTCCTACAACTCTGAGCATGCCCCAGCCAGCATGGATGGCTGGGGAATACTGGGAATTGTAGGACTTATTTCTCTCTAAATATGCATAGGATTGTGCCTTTTAAATAGCTCCAGGGCACTTCAGATGGAATGCAAAGGAGAATACTGAAGCATGGGATCTCCATCTCTCTTTCTCATTCAGTCTCACAATACACAAAGCCTTTGAAAATAAGTGAAAGGGCACAATCCTATGAGTTGTGCTCCCATGAGAAGGAAGCCTTTGTACTCAGAGCCTTCCGAGTATCCATTTCCCTGCCAGGCTGCTGCCAGTAGGGTAGATGGAACAACGGAGGTGATTTTCACCTTTCTGTCCTCCTTTTGTTTGTTTTCCTCTAGATGGGCCTCTGAGCCTGAGCCCATCTAGAGTAGGTGCACTAACAGGGCTGGGCCTGGGGCTGGAGAGGTCATAGGATTGTTCATATCCTGACCTCTCTCTCCCCACCCACTGGAACACCCCCTTTCTGACCTTTATAAGGTCCTTCAAGGCCACCTTGTAAAGTAGTCACTGTGGTTCTTTCTGAAGCAGTTGCAAGGTGGAGTGGGTGGAATAGGATTTTCGAGCCCCCCTCCCAAAGTCATAGCAGCATCTACAGCTTTGGGAGGAGAATCTTAATAATCCTATGGTCCCTGCAAGGGCCGCAACACTCTCCAGGAACCATAGGATTGCTCTCTCCATGAATGAAAAACATTTCATAAACCTTCATTCAAATGCATAAGGCTCCCAGGACCCATATGCAGCTACGTCAATGGACCATGGACCACCAGCAGTCTATCCTTCATCTACTGATGGGTCCCTCTTAGCTCTGTGGTTCTAAGCCCGTGTTCTGGCTCACCACTTACTCAGCACCTCCATCTTCTACTGACTACCTCCCCCACCCCGCCTTACCTCAAGAACTCCCACAGTCCTGCACCAAGTCAACGCCATCAGGCTCCATTCATTTGGTCTATGCTCGTTAATGCTAATTGCAGCTTCCTTAAGCACTTCACATTGCTTGCACAAAATAGCAGCGCTGCTCTGCCTCAGACGATCAATTTGATGATAGCTGGGATGAGTTTATCTTGCCCTGCTTAGTGTCAGGTGTGTTCTTACAGCTTCCCTGCCTCTTTTTTGGGAAGGCTAATTAAAGGACTCTTCTTCCTTGTATAATATTTACATTGGAGCAGCTGCATCTCATTTGGACATAGCACAAAGATGGCACCTGGGGCTCTTTCCCTGAGTTAATGTAGTTGTTAGAGGTTATTTATTTATTTATTAAATTTCTTAATCGCCCATCTGGGTGGTCACCCAGCCACTCTGGGCGATGTACAACAGTACAATTTAAAACAGTAAAATTATACATTAAAACATTATTTAAAAATATCCTAACCCACCAAGTGCCTGCCTGAACAACCACGTTTTCAGGGCGTGGCAGAAGCTAATTAAAGAGGGGGCATGGTGGAGTTCCCTAGGGTGGGAGTTCCACAGAGTGGGTGTCACCACAGAGAAGGCTCTTGGGAAAGCTCCGTGGCTGTCTTGGGTTAGTTGCTTTGATGGTGTATTTTGATATGCCTTTGTAGAACTGGATAGGGTATTCTTGGCCAATATATGTTTGTTTCGATTGATCGCCTTAGTCTGGGGTCTCATGCTTGTCCATGACAGATACCAGCCATTGTGTGGGAAGAGACTGTACATGTTGCAGCTAGTGGTGTGGAAAACATAGCACAGGGATGCCATTTTGCCAATTACAACGTGACCTCTGACTCTTAGAATAAGACCTGAAACAGATCTAGGGCACAATCCTCTTGAGATAGATGGTCGCCTCCGACTTCCTCTGCAGTCAGAGGCGGCTGCCTATCCAATGCAGGGTGGCTGAAGCACAGAGGACAGCATTCCCTTCATGCTCTCGCTGCCCTTCAGTTTGCCTCAGATGCCTGATTTCTGGCGTCTAAGCACGGCTTTGGGGATGGGGAGGGAACAAGGCTGGAGACCGCATAGGAAGCTGTCTAAAACAGGTCTCCTCCCCTCCCCACCCCCAGAAACATTCCCTTTTCACCCTCTCCATCCTCCATGTTACGAGCATGGTCAGGCATGGAGAGGCAGCCACCGCGGTTCTCTCCACCCCGGCTATGAGGGGGAGGGGTGGGGAGCACGGTTTCCTGGCTACGAGCTCGGAACACTGTCTACAAGCTCAAAGCTGGGAAACCAAAAAATCCTATCTCCCCCAGACACTGTCTGGGGGCATAGGATTGCTCTCTTATTTACTTATTTCACAAATTTGTATACCGCTTCCCAACAAAACTATCAAAGCAGGGAGCACAATGACATCTTCAACACTAAAATATAACAATAGAAAAATCATTCTATGGATCAATTATAAACTATGGGGAGTATCTAGGGGTGTACGGACTCCCTACCGTCTGTTCCAGTGGGGAATCTGGGCGGGGGAGGTGATCTGTTCCTCCCCCCCGGAATCCTCCAGAGCGGTTCCACTCCACTCAGATTCCTGGGGGGGGGGTGAACTGGCTTGGGGGGCACTTACCTTCCCTCCTGCCAGCCAGAGCCATTCGCCTCCGCCCTGTCCTTGCCGATTGCCATGTGTTTTTTTTTTAAAAAAAAAGTGATAAGGAGAATGTGCCCATAGACTTATATGCAAATACAGTCATGAATCTTGCATACAAGTCTATGTGTTCATAGGCTTATATGCAAGATTCATGGCTCTATTTTGCATATAAGTCTATGGGCACATCCTGCTGATCGCATGTGCCCATAGACTTATATACAAAATAGAGCGGTGAATCTTGCGTGTAAGCCTATGAACACATAGACTTATATGCAAAATTCATGACTTTATTTGCATATAAGTCTATGGGTGCATCCTCCCAGTCGCCTTTTTTTTTTTTTAAGACATGGCAATCAGCAGGGACAGGGAGGAGGCGAATGGCTCTGCCTGGCAAGGAGCAGCTGAGTGCCGTTCCGCCTCCAGTCCTCCTGGAGCAGAGGTAAGTGGTCCTGATCCACTGCAGATTCCTGAGGCCAGATTCCAAGGGATCCAGCCTAATTTGAATCTGCAGCGGATTTCTCTGACAGCCCTCGGACTATCCTATGCTGGTACTGTGGTTCCACTAGTTCTGTTGAACTAGCACAGGGTTAGGCAAACTTTTCGGGTCATGGGCACATTTGGCAATTTGAAAAACTGTCCTGGGCACCCCCACAAAATGGCTGCCATGAATGGCATGGCAAAGGATAGGTAACCTGCCCCAAAGACTGAGTTCCACTTGACATGACTTCATGGAATGTCATTGCTTCTGGTTGTTTCAGGAACTGCTAGTCACTGTTGCACTAGTGGTGTTTTCCACTAATGTGGGGGCAGTATAGGTAGGGATGTACGAAACACCTACCTGGCTCCGCGCTGGGCAATCCACGGTGGGGGGGGAGGCACTCCGGTCCTCCCCCCCAGAATCCTGCCCGGCTGGCTCCGCTCTGCAGCCAAGCCACGGAGCCGCTGGCCGGCTCCGGCTGCCCGCAGCCGGACATCCAGTCGCTGGGCAGCCCTGCAGGGATGCAAATGGTGGCTGTCATAGCCGCCACCTTTTGCGTCCCTGTATTGAGCCATGATAGGCTACGTAAATATTTACGTAGCCTTTCACAGCAGGGGGAAAAACCCCAGTGTACGCAAATGACAGTAGCCGCCACCATTTGCGTATGCTAGGTTCTTTTCCCCCTGCCGTGATAGGCTACGTAAATACTTATGTAGCCTATCACGGCTGGGGGGAAAAACCCCAGTGTACGCAAATGGCAGTAGCCACCGCCATTTGCGGTCACTGGGTTCCCCCCCCACCACCATGATAGGCTACTTAAATATTTATGTAGCCCATCTCGGCCTCCGCGGGGACACAAATGGTGTCCCTGCGTTAGCCGTGATAGGCTACATAAGTATTTATGTAGCCTATAATGGCTATGAAGAGGAGGAAGTGAATGGCGGCCGCAGGATGGCCGCCATTCGCAAACCAGCGCGGATGGGAGCAGGTAAGTGCTCCGTTTTGTGCACCTTTTGTGGGTTGGGGGCGGCAGGGACTTTGTCCCACGCGCCTTTCGTGGGTTGGGGGGTGGGGGCTTCATTCCATGACAGATTTCGGGGGGCCGAATGCACTGGCATTCAGCTTCACCAAGATCCATCACGGAATTCTCTGATATCTCTAAGTATAGGTAGGGATGTAACAGAATTCTATTGAAAACTTGTCAAACAACTTGTTAATTTGCACACACCCAGTTGGGGAGTGCTGAACTGGAGGATGAAACTGACAAAGTCTTTGGAAAGTACAGAATATGGCTCTGCTGGGGCTATATAGTGGGCAAGTGGACTTGAGATCATGCACACTTGAGCAATATCACCAATTAAAAATTAAACAATACAACACAATTTCACAAATTTCAATTTTTTAAAAAACAATCTTTTTTTAAAAAATGTGCTAATTATGATTTGTACAAATGGAAGACACCCCATCCCCCATGTGCAAAATATTTCCAGAATTGGGTTGAGGGGGAATCCACTACATTCCACCACCGCTTACCGGAAAGGAACGCTGTGGAATCTCATCGCATATACTTAAGTTAAGTATAGCATACTGTCCTATAACTGTAATTGGCTGGGTCAGACCTCAGGGAAAGCCTGTGTAAAGAGATAAGTCTTCAGGAGATGTCTAAAAGTCAAAACTATAGATGCTTGCCTGATGTCAACTGGAAGAGCATTCCAGAGGTCAGGTGCTGCGACTAGGGATGGACAGACTCACCTCCGTCCATACCGCCACCCATCTGCCAAATCCCCACTGGCCAGCTGGCCCTGATTGGCATACTGCATGAGCTGCCACACAGTCCATGGGCATCTGGTGACTGACGGGCACCCATCCATTCCCTCAGCAAGCTGCCATTTTTCCAGAAAATGCTGGCTTTGGTTTTTCCATAAATGTAATGTTATGTAAATAGTGACCATGAAGGGGGCATGCACACAGCATTACAGGTGCAAATGGACCATTTATGCCTGTAATGTTGCATAAACAGCCTGTTTATAGCTGCCATTTATGTAACATTACCTTTACAGGAAAACCCAAGCCACCATTTTTTGCAAAATGGTGGCTTGCTGGGGGAGCCGGTGGCTGCCAGGCACTCATGAACTATGCAGCAGCTTGGCCAGTGGGTCTGGTAAGTGCAGTGGTTTGGCCAGTGGGGTCTGGGAGCACAAGCAGGGCAGGGGGGTCCTCTGGACTCTCTCCTCCTCTCAAACCTCCATGACTTTACCTGGATGAAAAGGCTATCAATGGCTACTAGTCTTGATGGCTATGTGCTACCTCCAGTACCAGAGGCCTATGTACACCAGTCGCTGGGGAACAAGGGTGGGAGGGTGCTGTTGCGCTCATGCCCTGCTTGTGGGTTCCTGGTCAACAGGTTGGCACAGAATGCTGGACTGGATGGACCCTTGGTCTGATCCAGCAGGGCTCTTCTTATGTTCTTATGACATCCCTAGCTGCAACAATAAATGTTCTATTGATAGTATTCATCATAAGGCAAAGCTCAGATACATCTGATGTTCGTGCAGAGGTATTACCTGTTTGGTAAGTTAATGTAAGACTCCTAAAAATGTGGCTGCATTTTAAACCACACAGTGTTCAAAATATGCATTCAGCTGTTTACAGTTAATCTTCTAGGGAAATCGTATCTACTTTCTTCAACACATATTGCAGTCTGTAATTGAAACTTGCATATAGAGCTCTCTCAAAGTCTGTACTGTGTCTCTGATTTTATTTATAGAGGTGGTGGGGGGGTTGCCATCTAGTTCTAGACTTTGTTGTTTGCAATAGTTTAATTCCTTTACTTTCCATTTAAAAAACTCATTATCATACAGCTTCAATGCCTTTACAAAATGCACAGGCTGACAAAGGACAGATGCTGCCCAATATATATTTACATTTCCACAACTCCTTTGCAATAATCAAATTTGCATTTTCACCCAAACATATTAGTGCTGTAATCAAGCAAACGCAACAGTCTGCTCAGTGGTTAATAATACACATAATACAGTTAACCTGTTGTTGTTGTTTTAGTAGCACATCCATTCTCAGATGCCATCCTGCTCAGCCTCAGCTGGAAATGCAAGACACAAATACTTTATGAGCATGTCCCCACCAAAAGGCATCACCCAATTCCTAGGGGCCCTTAAAAAAACTATCTGGTGGTCACATTGGTTTGGATGCAAGCAAAGTCAGTTGAGCTTCATTCTCATTAATCAGTGGAACTTGCTAAGTCATAACTAACTTTGCCCCACTGAAATCAATGGGACCTAGGTTCAAGTAGCTTTGTCTAGCACGTGCCAGTGCCAGAAACCCTCTGTTAGCCAAACTACTAGAAATGAGCTAATATTTAGGATGGCCTAATCAATTCCAGTCTGGAAATAATTCAGACCTACTTGTTTCCAGAGCCTGTTTCCAGATCCAAAACTGCCCCCCACTCCCCATTTTATAGGCCTGACATGCCAATGAATATTGATGAAGTAATCATTGGTATAGAAGTCACAGCAACTGTCTGTATGCCACCTTGGCCTTTTTCCAGTTTTATGGTGCAGTCCTATGCATGTTTACTTGGAAGTAAGTCTCACTGTGTTCAACAGAACTTACTCCCAGTAAATCTATTTAGGATTGAACAGCTTTAAAAATACACAAACCCAAAATGAATGACTTCCATTTGTTTTTGTAATGGAAGCAAATAGGAATTAGAATGAATGAAAAATGAATTCATTCATTTGTTTTTATTGTCATTTTTCATCCCCCTTTGACTTCAGTGGGAGACCCAGACAGTTTTCTGCCACCCAAAACATTTTTTTTTCTATCCAAGTTTTGTGAAAGTTTCACATATTCTCCTACTGCTTCTTCAAGGCAATTTCATTAAACTAAAACAAATGAAAAATGAAACGAATACAATTTGCACAAATAAAAACCAAAATGAATCTAACATAATGAAAACAAATGGAGGAACAACCCCCCCCCCTCACATACCCCTCTTTAGGACTGCAGGCATTCATGGCTGCAATCCTAAGCATGCTTACTCAGAAGTCGGTCCCGGTGAGTTCAATGGGACTTACTCCCAGATAGGGATGTGCGAACCCACCCCCATCTGCCCAGCCCCTCCCCTCACTCGCTGGTCCCAGACTGTGCTCAAGCCCCTCCTGCACTCAGTGAGCAGCCCTCACTCATCCCAGCAGCCTCATCAAGTGCTGCGGTTGCCATTTTTTGAAAAATAAAATGGTGGTTGCAAAATGTGCATATTTGCGCATGCGGAAAAATGTGAATTTTTTCAGAAATGTGCATTTTGTCCGTACACAAATATACACATCTGCAAAATGTACATTTTCACATATGCAGATATGTGCATTCGCAAAATGTGCATTTCCGCACATATGCAAATACACACATTTTTTGCGATCGGCATTTTACTTTTCAAGAAATGGCAACCACAGAGCTGGGGTGAGTACAGGCTGCTTGCCAAGTGTGGCCAGGGGGCAAGCAGAGGCAGGGGCTTGGTGAGCAGGGCTTGGGTGTGTGGGCAGGAAGGGGTTCCACCAGATTCCCGAATGGAATTCGGGGTCAGCACTCTAGGGATGGCGGAGAATTTCTCCCCAAATCTTGGGGGGGCTGAGCGCCAACGCATTCGCCCCCCCCCGAAATCAGCAGTGAAATTCTCCGCCACCCCCCTCCCCCCCCCGGGATGGGACTTACCTTTGGCAAATGTCCCTCCCGGCGGCGGGTCCCGGCAGCGGTTCGTCGGCCTTTCGTCGGGGGCGGGGGCGGCAGCCGGTCTTCCGACCGGCTGCCACTGTCGCCATTACAAAGTAAAGTGTAAAAAAAACAACAACCCCGTGATAGGCTACGTAACGATTAACGTAGCCTATCATGGCTAGATTTCCAAAGTCAGCCATGATAGGCTACGTAAATCGTTATGTAGCCTATCACGGCTGACTTTGGAAATCTAGCCGTGATAGGCTATGTTAATTGTTATGTAGCCTATCACGGGGTTGTGTTTTTTTTGTTTTTTTTTTACACTTTTTGTTTCACGGCCGGGGAGACGGGGCGCTTCTCCCCGGCCTGAATTTCGGCTGGGCGAGGCGGGGCGCCTCTCCCCCCGGCCTGAATTTCGGCCAGGCGAGGCGGGACGCCTCCCCCCCTCGCCTGAACTTCGGGGGGAGAAGCAAAGCGCCTTCCCCCACCGCAAAGCACCCCTGCAAAAAGGTAAGTGACTTTCGTACATCCCTACCCTACTCCCAGAAAACTGTGTGAAAGATAGGGATGGACGAGAGGGACTTACCTCGTCCCGCAGCTTGCTTCGCGGTGGGGGGGAGGCGCTTCGCTTCTCCCCCCGAAGTTCAGGCGAGGGGGGGGAGGCGCCCCACCTCGCCCGTCCGAAATTCAGGCTGGGGGGGAGGTGCCCCATCCCTCGCCGGCGAAATTCAGGCTGGGTAGGAGCGCCCCGTCTACCCGGCTGCGAAAAAAAAGTAAAAAACAAACAAACACACACCCGTGATAGGCTACATAATGATTTATGTAGCCTATCATGGCTAGATTTCCAAGGTCAGCCGTGATAGGCTATGTAAATCGTCACTTAGCCTATCACGGGTGACTTTGAAAAAAAATAAAAGCGCGTACGCAAATGGCGGCTCCCATGGGGACCGCCATTTGCATTCCTTATTTTGGCACATCTAGTCTACGTAAAGATTTATCTAGACTACGGCGAAAATAAGGGCAACGCAAGTAGCATGCCCTTATTTTCACCGTAGTCTACGTAAATCTTTATGTAGACTAGACATGCCAAAATAAGGAATGCAAATGGTGGCGCCCATGGGCACCGCCATTTGCGTACGCACTTTTGTTTCCCCCCAAACTCAGCTGTGATAGGCTACATGATGATTTATGTAGCCTATCATGGCTGACTTTGGAAATCTAGCCATGATAGGCTACGTAAATCGTTACGTAGCCTATCACGGGTGGGTTTTTTTTTTTACTTTACTTTTTTTTTTTTTGCAATGGCGGTGGTGGCAGCCGGTCGAGGGACTGGCTGCCACCCCCGCCCCTGCCGAAATGCCGCCGAAACGCCGCCGGGACCTGCCGCCGAGAGGGACATTCGCCGAAGGTAAGTCCCATCCCGGGGGGGGGGGCGGCGGAGAATTTCCCCAACACTTTCGGGGGGCTGAATGCATTGGCACTCGGCCTCCCAAAGATTTGTGGAGAAATTCTCTGCCAACCCTAGTGAAAGACTGCATCCTAATAGCACAACCCTATCTGTGTTTGATCAGAACTAAGTTTGACTGCATGTGATGATGCTTACTATGTAGTACACAGATGTTGAACTTCTTGCAGCCCAAGGGCCAAATTCCAGAGGAGCTCCAATGGTGGAGGGACTGAAGGCAAAAGCCTGGGGCCAAAATACCCCCACCCCAAATACCAGCATATTGTAGCTTAAGGCTCTTACTGTCAGTCACTAAGCCTTAGGGGAGTCATTTCAAGCATTTAGAATGGGGAAGAACCAAGGGAGGCCCCCACGCCCCAAATAGATTTCAGCACCTTGGATAGGTCCTTTAGAGTTGTGGCTGGTTCTGACTGAAACCTAGAATGGATTCAGAGTCCCACAGAAACTGGAGCCACTAGCCTCCCCTGGGAGGAACTGCAGAAAAGCTGGAAAACCACCAAATGATCAGTGGTTGGAGGAAAGCAGATGGAGCTAGGGGGAGAGGGTATGGCCACCTCAGGACCCCAGGAGCCCCACATTGGAACTTCATGTGGACTTCATATTCTGCATCCCTGCCCAAGTAATCGCTGTAATCCCTGTGTATTCCCAAGGAATCTCTGCACTTCTGCAATCCCTGCGTATAGGACTGCAGCTTTAGTGTGCCAATACGCAAGTCAATCGCATAACTTATCCATATTGGTGCACCAAACCTCAAAGATAATGAGGTCTGGGTTGGTAGCAGAGAAAGAGTGATTTTTGAGGTCTCCAGGATTCCTCAAACATTGGTTCGCCACTGGTCCCTTGCCTGATTCCCATTCGCATTCACAATCTCTATGAATGGGAAAATTCTGGAAATCAAGCAGGGATCGAATGTGACATTTGCACAGCTTTCCCCCATTCGATTTGTGCAAAGTCCCTACATTTACACTAATGTCCTAATTTCCTCCATAGACAAGAGTGGGCCTGATTCAGTCCATGGGGGGTATTTACGCAAAATACGGAACTTGCATAAATTTAGGAAATTTGTGCAAATCAAACATGAGCATATCTTCAGCAATTATGACCAGTTTTGATGGATATGTGCTCGTGCTGACATTCAAACCTGAGAACAGGGCATTGCTTATCTTTCGCAAGCAAAAGCAAAATTCTCATACATCCCCAGGTCTAGCATGGTGGAGGGAGAGATTCAGACCTTTGGCAGATTTTGGAAAATGCCTCAGGGATCCTTCCCTGAATCCATGGGAATGAGTTACAGATTTGTCATCATGTCTCCAGAATTTGATAGCAACCCTAACTAACATTAAGATAGGGTGTTTAACTCATCATCTGAGTGTTGAAGAGTTAAGGCAAAATGACAGGAAGCTGATTACCTCGCTTTCTATCTGGGGAGGGACTCTTGTGACATCCATCAGCATGATATCTAATCACTGTAAGAGCAGAACAAATTTATAAAAAGATTCCTCTGAAATTGCAGGTACTATTTTAAGAACAGGTTGTGTGTGTGTTTTTAAGCCACATGCTTGCATTTTTACTAAAGACCTGCATGCCTTCTACCGAAATATAACTTTTGTACAGCAGTTTGAAGGTGGCAATATGCTTGACTTATAGCTAGAACCAACCCCTCCCCCCGCAAAAAAGGTGTGCGGGGGGCGGGAGGTGCTTCCAGAGAATCACTGCAGTAAAAAAGAACAGAACAGAAAGCAACCAAGAAATGTATGTATGTATGTAATAACAATATGAAAGTGAAAAATCCCGAACCTACACAATGTATACCTGTGATGAATAGAACTAATTTACACAGACTTCTAAAAATGCACTATATAAGCAATCCACCACACAGTAAGAAATAATATGTGGTGGGTCAAATGTATGTATGTATGTATTATATTTATTTAATAGGTATCCATATGTTTCCTGGTTGTTTTTCTCTAGTCATAATTAAGGCCATGCCAAATATCTGCTTTCAGTTTTGGGTTGAAAGTACACGTTTTGGTGGTGGTGGTAACTGACATACAAAATACTTTGTCTGTGAATATTCACGTTTTAGAAATCTTGTTTGGAGTCATTGCTCCCCCTGGATGATGAGGGGTGGACAACTTGCAGTCCTACATTGGCCTACTTTAATGTGGCCCTCAAGCTAATTTCAAAACTCACTGCAAGTGATCACTTCAGACCTCTGGCAAGAGTGAGTTGTCTCTTTCCCAGCAGCTCCCTAGATAGGGAGGAGGAGGGAGAGAGTAGGGAGAGAATGGGGTGGCACAGAGAGAGAGGGGGGAAGGGGTGTCCGAGAGAGAGAGAGAGAGAGAGGTGGCAGAGAGAGAGGGGGAACAGGTGTCAGAGAGAGAGAGAGAGAGAGAGAGAGAGAGAGAGAGAAGAGGTTGTCAGAGAGAGGGGGGAGGGAGTAGAGTAGAGAGAGAAAGAGAGTGAGAATGGGTGGCTGCACACACTTTTGGCTCCCACTCACCCCCAGTACTGGGTTAGGCCACACTCCCACCCATTGTTGGCATGCAACCCCACATAGATTACCTCTGCGGAAATGTGGCTCTCTACAGCTCCCTGCCCAGCTGCCCAGCCCAGATGCTGCTCCTGCTGCTTCAGTGCCATTTGCTCTTCTCTGGATCAGTGGTATAGTCGAGCCAGGGCTTGCAGGGATTCAGGGCCAGCACTTTTTCCTTTCCTTCCCTTTCCTTCCCTTCCCTTTCCTTTCCTTTCCTTTCCTTTCCTTCCCTTCCCTTCCCTTCCCTTCCCTTCCCTTCCCTTTCCTTTCCTTTCCTTCCCTTTCCTTTCCTTCCCTTCCCTTCCCTTTCCTTTCCTTTCCTTTCCTTTCCTTTCCTTTCCTTCCCTTTCCTTTCCTTTCCTTTCCTTTCCTTTCCTTTCCTTCCCTTCCCTTCCCTTCCCTTCCCTTCCCTTCCCTTCCCTTTCCTTTCCTTTCCTTTCCTTTCCTTTCCTTCCCTTTCCTTTCCTTTCCTTTCCTTTCCTTCCCTTTCCTTCCCTTTCCTTTCCTTTCCTTCCCTTTCCTTTCCTTCCCTTTCCTTTCCTTCCCTTTCCTTCCCTTTCCTTCCCTTTCCTTCCCTTTCCTTCCCTTTCCTTCCCTTTCCTTTCCTTTCCTTCCCTTCCCTTCCCTTCCCTTCCCTTCCCTTCCCTTCCCTTCCCTTCCCTTCCCTTCCCTTCCCTTCCCTTTCCTTCCCTTCCCTTTCCTTTCCTTTCCTTCCCTTCCCTTCCCTTTCCTTTCCTTTCCTTCCCTTTCCTTCCCTTTCCTTTCCTTTCCTTCCCTTTCCTTCCCTTTCCTTTCCTTCCCTTCCCTTCCCTTTCCTTTCCTTTCCTTCCCTTCCCTTTCCTTTCCTTTCCTTCCCTTTCCTTTCCTTTCCTTCCCTTTCCTTTCCTTCCCTTTCCTTTCCTTTCCTTCCCTTCCCTTCCCTTCCCTTTCCTTTCCTTCCCTTTCCTTTCCTTCCCTTTCCTTTCCTTCCCTTTCCTTCCCTTTCCTTTCCTTCCCTTTCCTTCCCTTCCCTTTCCTTCCCTTCCCTTTCCTTCCCTTCCCTTTCCTTCCCTTTCCTTTCCTTCCCTTTCCTTCCCTTTCCTTTCCTTCCCTTTCCTTTCCTTCCCTTTCCTTCCCTTCCCTTTCCTTCCCTTCCCTTCCCTTCCCTTTCCTTCCCTTCCCTTTCCTTCCCTTTCCTTTCCTTCCCTTCCCTTCCCTTTCCTTCCCTTTCCTTTCCTTCCCTTTCCTTCCCTTTCCTTTCCTTCCCTTTCCTTTCCTTCCCTTTCCTTTCCTTCCCTTTCCTTCCCTTCCCTTCCCTTCCCTTTCCTTCCCTTCCCTTTCCTTTCCTTCCCTTTCCTTCCCTTTCCTTTCCTTCCCTTTCCTTCCCTTCCCTTCCCTTTCCTTCCCTTCCCTTCCCTTTCCTTTCCTTTCCTTCCCTTTCCTTCCCTTTCCTTCCCTTTCCTTTCCTTCCCTTTCCTTTCCTTTCCTTTCCTTCCCTTTCCTTTCCTTCCCTTTCCTTTCCTTCCCTTCCCTTTCCTTTCCTTCCCTTTCCTTTCCTTTCCTTTCCTTTCCTTTCCTTCCCTTTCCTTTCCTTCCCTTTCCTTTCCTTCCCTTTCCTTTCCTTTCCTTCCCTTTCCTTTCCTTTCCTTCCCTTCCCTTCCCTTCCCTTCCCTTCCCTTCCCTTTCCTTTCCTTTCCTTCCCTTTCCTTCCCTTCCCTTTCCTTTCCTTTCCTTTCCTTTCCTTTCCTTTCCTTTCCTTTCCTTTCCTTTCCTTTCCTTTCCTTCCCTTTCCTTTCCTTTCCTTTCCTTTCCTTCCCTTCCCTTCCCTTCCCTTCCCTTCCCTTCCCTTCCCTTCCCTTCCCTTTCCTTCCCTTTCCTTTCCTTCCCTTTCCTTTCCTTCCCTTTCCTTTCCTTTTTTTTTTACCAGAGATCTTCTCATCATCAGCCAGGCTCCTCAGAATTCTCTGTTTCCTCTGAGCTTCAGTGCCATTCTCACAGTAGCTGGGGGGAAATGAATGTTCCCAGCAACAAATACAATATATGGTTCCCTGTTGTAATGTGAGGTACTCTGCAATGGCTTGGTCTTGAATGGGCAATTAAGACCATTAGCTTTACAAAAGACCCACTCCTGGTGGACAGGAAAACTGCTAGAGTTGGTTTGTTGATATGGATCAACACAACTGCATTTTGGATTCCCCTCGCGATGTGGCTGTGGGGATGTGCCTGCACTTCAAAAGTTACCACTACACTAGGTACATATACATTTACAGACTATGTAAAATCCGTTCTGTCTTTGTTTCGTTGATTGTCAGGCACCTTTCGTTCTGCCGTCTGCCTATCAACAGAATCGGATTTTTTTCCAGATTTGTGCAAATTCATATTTGTGCAAATGTGCACGCATGAAAATTCACTAATTCCCCTGCAGTAAGCATTTTCATGCTTTAGCCTATGGGGGAAATTCACATTTTTAGCCGTGGTGTCAAAAGCACTGTGTGTAAAACACAAGTGACAAAATAGAAGGTAGGCAGTGAACAGATGGCAGAAACATTCTAAACAGGGAACCCAGTCATTCCAAATGAAACAATTTAAAATATAATGATTTATTTATGAACTTGGATGTAACATAGATAAATGGTCCAATCTCTAGCATACAAGCATGTTCCCCAATTTCAACAGATTAGTCCATTGACCCATTTCAGAGTGGATTCTTTCTGATGAAGTAACCTCAATGTATACATCATTCAAGCACCCAGACCTTAAAGAGGAGGCCTATGCCTTCCTGTACTGGACCCTCTTTGCAGGGGTAAATTTTGAGATGGGTGGCAACTATGGGGAGGGCTTGCTAGCACCAAGGAGTGATGGTGCTGGGCTGAGGTCATTACAAGCCAGACCAAAACTCTGGAATAATTCTGAGCTTGGCTTGTAATGGGGACAACTCTTGAGTTCACCATTAGGACCATCCCACTTCTTTTATGAAATTTGCCACCACCACAGATCATGGTCTTCGAAAAGGCCTGCCTGCCAGAGTTCTTCCCCACACTCAGATATGAAATCTGAATTGACTAAACCTTCATTCAGATGAAAGCCTAAGATAGGAGCTCTGCTCTTCCATTTATGTGCTGCCTCTATAAAATTTTCTTCATATCATTCCTTGGAGGACTTTATTTAACCCAGACTAGAGCTAAGCCAGAAATGTTTATTATTACTTGTTTTAATTTAAAGCATACCAGCTTTCTCCACCCTGATGCCCTCCAAATGTTTTGGACTACAACTCCAGAACTCCTGACCATTAATCCTGTTGGCTAGGGCTGATAGGACTTGAAGTGCAAGACATCTGGAAGGCACCAGGTTGATTTATATCCTGCTCTTCAGCTAGAAAGGCTCACAGAGCAGTTTATGGATGATTAATAAAAACAGGATAGTCCTTGGCTGAGCAACGGAGCTCCAAAGAGGGTTGTTAACCCAACAGAGGTCCGTCTGGGGAAAGACTGAAGGCTTGTATACTGGCTGTCCCTGATTCACCAGCTGGAGGTGGAGTTGGAGCTGCTTCTTCATTGGCTACAGCTTAGTCTTCCTCCTCATGAGTAAACCCTTGCTCCTGAGTAAAGCTTGGGTGAAAGGGCCTTCTGGCAGCCAGCCAGGCACCCTGACGACAGTTCTTAGTGTCCCACCAGGACTGTCACCGTTGGTGCTGTGGTGAGCCATGGGATGAAGGAGGAGAGACAGGAAACAGGGCAGTGCTTGTGATGGGGTCACCAGGGGTCCTGCAACAGGAATGCTCAGGCAGCCCTGTGTCTTCTGTGGGACAAGGGTTTGATGAGGAATCCCAACCCTCCTCCTTCAAACAGGTCTCCCGGGACCTTGGGTTGGCTGGGAGCCTGACAGCCCCTTCCTTCAGGCCTACAATCTAAAAAGACATGATACAGAACAGAATGAAAAAGTGATGACAAGGGGAAAGGGACACAAGAAGATGCAGGCACCAATTCTTAATGTAATGTTCTTAATGTTCTTATAGTGACAGGTTGTGATGGAAATGGGCTGTTTATAGGGATGTACAAAAGGGACTTTCCTTGTCCCGCAGCTTGCTTCGCGGTGGGGGGGAGGCACTTCG
Organism: Heloderma suspectum; assembly: GCF_057233095.1. Lineage (NCBI taxonomy): Eukaryota > Metazoa > Chordata > Lepidosauria > Squamata > Helodermatidae > Heloderma > Heloderma suspectum. The sequence continues at coordinate 27,857,614 of NC_139460.1, read as the reverse complement.
CTTCTCCCCCCGAAGTTGAGGAGAGGGGGGGGAGGCACCCCGCCTCGCCCGGCCGAAATTCAGGCCAGGGGAGGAGGCGCCCCGCCTCGCCCGGCTGAAATTCAGGCCGGGGAGAAGCGCCCCATCTCCCCGGCCGCGAAAGAAAAAGTGAAAAAAAAAAAAACCCATGATAGGCTACGTAACGATTAACGTAGCCAATCACGGCTAGATTTCCAAAGTCAGCCATGATAGGCTACGTTAATCGTCACGTAGCCTAGCACGGGTGACTTTGGAAAAAAAAAAAGCGCATACGCAAATGGCGGCGGCCCATGGGCGCCGCCATTTGCGTTCCTTATTTTGGCACGTCTAGTTTACGTAAAGATTTACGTAGACTACGGCGAAAATAAGGGCACGCTATTTGCGTTGCCCTTATTTTCACCGTAGTCTACGTAAATCTTTACGTAGACTAGACATGCCAAAATAAGGAACGCAAATGGCGGCGCCCATGGGCCGCCGCCATTTGCGTACGCGCTTTTTTTTTTTTTCAAAGTCACCCGTGATAGGCTACGTGACGATTACCGTAGCCTATCACGGCTGACTATGGAAATCTAGCCGTGATTGGCTATGTAAATCGTCACGTAGCCTATCACGGGTGTGTGTTTTTGTTTTTGTTTTTTACTTTTTTATTTTGTCATGGCGGTGGCGGCAGCCGGTCGGGAGACCAGCCGCCGCCCCCGCCCCCGACGAAACGCCACCAAAACGCTGCCGGGACCCACTGCCGAGAGGGACATTCAGCCACGATAAGTCCCATCCCGGGGGGGGCGGGGGGCTAGCAGAGAATTTCCCCAACACTTTCGGGGGGCCGAATGCCTCGGCGCTCGGCCTCCCGAAGATTCGTGGAGAAATTCTCCGCCATCCCTAGCTATTTGGCAAGGTGAAGTGGAGGGGGCATGAAGTGACCCGGAGCGGGTCAGGGGCTCTCTGAAGCATTCAGTGTACTCCGGAGCTTTGGCACCCCCAGCCATGCCAGGTCCTTACCTGAGCTGCCAGCCTGCCACCACCTCCTCTGCTGCTGCCTCCGTTGCTCCTGGCACCAACATCACCATCACCGTCCTTGTTGATGCTGCCACCCTCGCCACCCTCACTGCCATCCTCGCTACCTTCTCCGCTGCCGCCAACTCCTCAAGTTCCAGGAAGTTGCCATTTTAAAAATGAACTATGAAGAGTTGGTGTGCGTGTCCAGGCCTCAGAAGCTGGCAGTGGCGAGGACGGCAGTGGAGGAGGTGGAGAGGACGATGGCAGTGCAGGCAAGGATGATGGCAGCGGCAGTGGCTGTGAGGACGACAGTGGCGGCAGAGGCGGTGGCAAGGTAAAGGGGTTTGTGTGGGGGCATTGGGGGGGACCTGAAGCGGGGTTTGACATCTGAATCCCACTTCAGGTTCAAGGCTGAATTGGATTGGGGGGCACCTGAAACTGCCCGAGCCAAATCGGGCCCACCTCCAAAGCCACAAAGCGGCTTCCAAGTCAGATCGTGGGCCCCTGGTACAGCCCTACTAGGGATGGGTGGATCACTTACCCCGTTCTGGGTGGGGGGGTCCATGGGGGGGCGATCCATCCCTCCCCCTGGAATCCATCCAGGCTGGATCTGCTCTGTGGTGATCCTGTGGAGCTGGCCACCGGCTCCGCAGCACTGGCGATACAGCCAGCTGCCATTGCCATGCCGTATCGCTGTGCTCAGTCTGGACACAAATGGCGTCCATTTGCATCCCTGTTTTCACGCGATAGGCTACGCAAATTATATTTATGTAGATATTTGTGTAGCCTATTGAGTGGAAAAGCAGGGACACAAATGGCGTAGTGGACGCCATTTGCATCCGGACTGAGCACAGCAGTACGGCACGGCAATGGCTGCCGGCCGTATTGCCAGCGCTGCGGAGCCAGCGGCCGGCTCTACCAGATCACCACGTGGAGGAGTTGGCCTCGACGGATTCCGGGGGGAGGGACAGAGGTGAGTGCTCCGTTCTGCCACGGACCCCAATGGGGCCAGATTCTTGGAGTACGGCCTCATTGGGGTCCATGGCGGAATTCTCCGCCATCCCTGAGCCTTACTAGATATCACTAGCAGCTCAAATGCAGCTGTCTAAATATCTCCGAGGCTCCAGGGAGCCGTGCAGCTCCTCAGCTGGCCTACAGAACACAGTTCAGCCAACTTTCAAGCCTGGGTCGGTCGGCAGCTAGGGTGGCACGCTTTCTCTTTTACAGAGGACAGTCCTCTACTTTTAAACGTGGTTGTTCAGGCAGGCATTAAAAACGTGGTTGTTCAAGCAGGCATTTGGAGTGGGTCAGGGTATTTTAGAAAATGTTTTTACTGTAGAATGTTATTGTTTTAAACTGTTTTATTATATACTTTGTACATCGCCCAGAGTGGCTGGGTGACCAGCCAGATTGGTGATTAATAAATTGAATAAATAAATAAATAAATTGAAGGCGTCCTCCGTTTGAAGGGCTGGCCATATAAAGGTCAAGAACCATCAGAAGGAGAAGTGGGGTCTTGAAGTTGCCCGTCAACAGCACCTGGACAGCAGACTGAGCAAGGCACCCAGGTCACAGCCTTGAGATGCGCTGAATTTCTCTTAGGGATCAATGAGGAATTCATTTCAGTTCATTCTTGATCAGGATTTATCCAGTTCGCACCTTCCGGACCATACATTTCTGAGCTTGCAATATGGTTCGCGGACCAAACAAAATGCACTTGAGAGCATGCGTACATTTGAAAAGAGTGCATAGGAATGTTGCAGATTCTGGAAAGGGGGTGGAGTCCAGCAGCCTCCCGGCCCCTTGGCCTCCTGGATTTCAGTCTGTGGGCCACCACACTTACCTGACTTGGCGTATGCCTAGTCAGGCAAGCACGGTGGTCCACTTATGACTGTAATGTTCTGTAAATGGCCCCTTTATGGCCACCATTTATGCAACAGTACATTTGGGGGGGGGGATCCGAGTTTTCATTTTTTGGCGAAACAGCAGCTCAGAGAGGGATCAGGTGGTTGCGTGGTGCTTGCTGGCACCTGCAGACTGTGCAGTGACTCTCATGGTGAACAGGGGCGGGCAGGCAGCTGGCAGGGGTTGGGTGTGCAATGCACAGTGCGGATGGAGGCGAGTCCGTCCATCCCTAAATATGCATGAGAAAATGTGGACTTTTGAAAAATGTGCACAAATATGCTTTAATCAATGGGAGAAGAATGCATACATTTCAAGGATGCTCATAATTGATGCACACATTTGGAAAATACACGTGAAATTAGTTACACACAGATTTTCATGTAAAAGAAAAAAGAAAAAAAGCTCACAATCTGATACAGACTTGAGTTGCAATGAGCTTCAAGATGGAATTCGGAGGACTTTGGCAAGATTGAGTTTTGTGGATTTGCACATCCCTAATTTCTACTTAAATTATAATGATTTCTAAATGCGCATAGATACGTATAAGTAAGCATATACAAATTTTATGCAAATAGGTATCCTCGTCTTCGATGATGCATGCCCTCTCTTTTGGTCATTTACAAGTGACCCCCCTAAAGCTGTGCAGTATTTGAGCTTGTTAAAACAACAACAACAACAACAACAACAACAACAACAGCAGCAGCAGCAATTTTAGAGAATCTCCCCTACTGAATGAGCTTAGGTGGAATCCCTTTATATACTCCTTTGTAAGCCCTCCCCCAGCGGCAGGAATTGACCTGCCCTAGCCACATCTCCAGCCCTGGCTACAGTCACATAGGTTGGCAGAAATTTAGCTGCAGTACCTCTTATAATATAAAAGTAGCTGCTGAAGCAATCCAATTCACGTTAACATGTTCCCAAGCGTTCCACATGCCATTAATCACCCCGGTTCTTCTTCTGCTCTTCAGGAAAACAGATTTTCTTGCCAGGGAACACTACCAGTGGCAAGAAATTAATTATTCTATTTGTTACTCTTCCAGTATCACTGAATTAACAAGCTCTGACCTTAACTGGTTAATCACTTGTTGGCAGTCTTACACTTGAAAGCCTCATGACCAAAGACATTTTGCTATTAAGCTAATGATACAAATATTCCTTTTTCTCTGTTTGGTAATTAACGTATTCATTGATCTCTAATTGCTCAGCAATTTGTATCTCTGTTTCATTAATTCCTTGAGAATTAATATTCATTTTCTACCATGGGACATTCTTTCTCTCTTTTAGCCATTAGCCCGATGAGATTACGCTCCAAATAAATGGCCCCATCACAGTCAGTGTGGGTAGTGTTGCATGTAAAAGAATAGATAGTGTGTGGTGCTGATGGTGTTGCATTGGCTTAGAGCTGAGCCAAAACGTCTCAGAAGGCATTTTTCTGAGAAAATTTCTGGGATGGTCTTTTTTTTCTCCCTTAGAAAAAGAATCCTGCTTTACTGAATTTTCTCTGAATTTTCTCCATCATGGGGGGGGGGGGCATTGTGAGTAGTGATGTAGTGGTACATTCTGAAATGTAGGTTCTCATTGTGAGCATCCCCGTAGTCACGCAAGTTCTTTAATCGCCCATTCAACACTAGACCACCCCAAAATACTTTGCATTACCACAGGGATGGCTCCCAACTATACACTGTTGCCAGTAGCAGCTGGTGACTCCAGTTCCAGAGGAGTGGTAATTCCCATTCAGGTTTTTAGTTACAAACAGACACAACACTACAGGTGCTATGCAAGGTGCTGAAAACGTTTTGGGGATAAGGATCAGCACCTTAGATAGCACCATTAGAGTTTTGGCTGGTGGTAACTAAAACCCAGAATGGAATTGCTAACCCTCTGGAACAGGAGACACCAGTTGCCACTGACTGTTGCTGAGACAATCCACCTCCCCTCCCCGGTTAAGTTCAAAGGGAACAGAGAAGGCTGAAGGGGATGACCCGATCATTCCTGCTAACCAAAAATCCCTGGTGCTTGACCTTGAAACAGCATTGATTGTGAGGGATGTAAAATGGTGGTCAGGCTGCCAACACAGCTTGGAGGGGGGGGGGCAAAACACACACACACACACACACACACACACCACCACCACCACCACCAACAACAACAACAACCCTTAGGATAAAAGAAAGAAGCTATGCTACTGCTAATAGTGAGTCCCATTGCCCCAGAAATTGTTGGAGAATTTCTTCTCTCCAGGGAAAATATTCAGCAAAATGGTTGTCCCAATTTTTCCACCCACAAATAAAATGGAGAATACTGAAAGGCCATTTGTTTACAGCTCCATGTTGCATTTACAGCCACTTCAATCCCTGGCATCTCCAGTTAAAAGTATTTCAGGTTGCAGGTGACAGGAAAGACTGTTGGAGAGCCACTGCTGGTCAGCATAGACCTGGGGTAGGAAATCTGGTCCTCTCCAGACAACAATTCCCATAATACTTGACCATAGGCCATGCTGGCTGGGCCTTATGGGAGTTGTAGTCCAAACAATATGGAGGGCACCAGATTGCCTGTCCCTGGCATAGACAATACTGGGCTAGATGGATGTGACTAGACAATATTAGACTAGCTAGGCTAATCTGGCATGGTATATGGCCATTTCCTATGTTCCTCCCAATGTTCAACATCTCAAGTCAATGGCTGAGGCTTTCTTCCATTTCCAAAGAAGGCTCAGAAGGTGGCAAAAAGGGAGAGGTCCTTCTCAGTGGTGCTCCCCTGATTATGGAATGATCTCCCCACTTAGACCCGCCTGGCGTCAACCCTATCATCTCTGCAGTGCTAGGTTAGGACTGTCCTCCACTCCCAGGCATTTAAAAGCATATAATGGGGCCTCTATGTCAGCTGTCTTAACAGGTCTAGTATTTTATTGAAACTATTTTTGGCTGTTTAAATTGTTTTAAATTTTGTATATTGAAATTTTAGGCTGTTTTTTATTATCTTGCATCAGTGGTTTGTGATTTCGTGAATTGTTGTGAACCACCCAGAGACCTTTAGCTATTGGGTAGTATAGAAATTAAATAATAATAATAACAACAGCAACAATGACAACAACAATAATACATACATTTGCTATAACAGTTACAGCTGAGATGTTTAGTCAGTTAATATATAGGAATAAGTGATTAAAAGAGGAGGTACCATAGCTCAGTGGTAAAGAACCACTGAGTACAAAAGGAGCGGCGAGGGTGCTAGGGTGGTGGTGAAATGATCATTGGAGGAGGCCTAAGCACAGCTTGGATGCTTCAGCGGTCAAGGCTGGAGATGTGAATGGCAGATTAGACAGATTTAGAGTGATATCAGGAAAAAGAAAGAGAAATAGAATGAATACGTTGGTTGTTTCAGAGGAGGGGGGGAACAAAGAGTTCCATTTCCTGGCTGATCACTGGGAAGCTAGCTAGCTAGGGTACTTGGTACCTGACTTGCAGCCCTATATCACCTCAGCAAAATGCCCTTGTCTCTTAGCTTGGCCACCAAGAGGTGAACCATTGGATTTAAAGCCAGCAATCCTTAACAGACCTGCTACTTACTCCCACTGTGAGGCACAGGTTCCTGGGATCTCCAGGTGACATGCAATTAGGGATGCTGGAGAAATCTGCCACAGACTCAAATGAGGCCGGATTCCAGAGAATCTGACCTCCACAGTCAGCAGCGGACTGGCCGCACTCACTTCCATGTCTGCAAGAGTTCCTGCGGGGCAGCTTTGCAGCTTTCTAAGAGACATGTACAGCTGTAAACAGCTGCAATTTAAGTAAAAATAAGTGCTTTATGACCACAAATGGCATAAAATACCCCATTTATGGCTCTAATTTCCCCGATAGGCTAATGGCAGCCACCATGTATCGCATCTTTTAGAAAGCTGGAGAGCCACTCTGCCAACTCTGGCAGATGCGGCAGGGCTCTAGAGGAATCCCCAGGGGCTAAGCAGCCCAAATTTCCCTGCAGCAGCCCCCCCCCCCGTTAGAAAAAGAGACTCCGTAACCATTGGCGCCTCAGTTGCGTAGGAGCCCGAGTGGCGGGAAAAATGTGGGCGGAGCAAAAAGGAGAACCATAATGACGCGCTCATGACTAACGGCTTGGTAAGCTGATACTGACTGTTTATTGGCTATCGGCAAGAACGATAGAAGTGATAAGGTATAAAAGGCTTTTGCACACGTGTCTCGGAGTCCAGACTGCTCTGCACCCATTTTGCAAAACGTTCAATAAAATAGTGTTGGATCTACTGCTGCCTGCCTGGCATCCTTTTCTTCTAAACCGAAAGCAAGAACTTTTTATCTGACAATTTGGTGCCGTGACTCGGATCCTGCTTCGGGGCGCGTCCCCTTCGCACTGAGCCAAGGGGCCGCGGAGGAGAAGTGGCCACAGGTGGTTGTTTTACACTGCCTTCTCCTCATGGCGGCGGCAGCGGAGGCGCTTGGGGACCAACGCCAGAGGGAGAGGGAGACGTGATCACTCCTTTTTGGCACTGGCAGTGGATCAATAGGCAGCTGGACGCGGCTGCAGGCGGGACAGAGGAGGCCTCGGGGTAAGTGAAACAGCTTACTTTAGGGGATACACGCAGGACGATGGTGTGTTTGTGATTGTGTGAGACGCTTACGGGCGAAGCGAGTGAGGAGCCCCGATCTGCATTTCCCTGTCTCGGCGACGGGCTGGGTCAGAGGAGGGCGAAGCGTGAGATTTGTTGAGTGCAATCCCACCGTCATGGGCGGGTCCCAATCCAGGCTCACGGAAGAGTCCCATACGCCCTTGGAGTGTTGTTTGCGCAACTGGTCACATTTTAAGCAGGATTATGGAACTAAGATGACGAAGGATCGACTTGTCCTTCTTTGTGCCCGGGAATGGCCAGTATTAGAACCCAAATGGCCACCCGAGGGGTCTTTTGACCCAACCCTGGTATCTGCTGTGCGCATAATAGTAACGCAGAGGGGAAGTTGGGATCAGTTCCCCTATATTGATTCATGGGCAACTTGCGTACCTCTCAGCAGCAGGCCTGCCCCGTGGGTAGTTAAATTTATGTCCTTGGCCCTCCCTGTGATAACTGGAAAAAAATTGACGAGGAAGAGAACACCCCTTCCCCTGAGGATCCGTTGCTTCCTCCTCCCTATGGGACTGCTGTCGTGGGGAGACTACACCCGCACCAGCCCCCACCCCCCCAAGGGATCCTGCCCAAGAGTTGCAACCGTTAAAAATTCCTGAGATTGGGTCTATGACTGAGTTCGAGGACACTCTCCAAGATCGTTTGGACGCCCTTGAGAAAAATTTCAAAGAGATGAAGGGTGCTTGGGGGCCTCGAACCCAGGAAAAGGTGCCTGATAAAGAGGAGGAAACCAAAGGAGGGCCTAATTACAATTTACAAAAGGACCCTCAACCACTAGTAAAATTGACCTTCCCTATTGGAGAGGTCCCCGATCCTACCGGCCAACATCCACAGGGGACAATGTTTGTTTACGTTCCCTTTACGACATCTGATTTGTACAACTGGAAACAGTTCAATCCTCCCTTTGAAGAGGACCCTGGTCCACTGTTGTCCTTAATGGAAAATGTGAGGCTTACACACAATCCTACCTGGGATGACACACAGATGTTGTTAAACACTTGCTTCCTTAGTCAAAAACCAACTATCCTTGCGGGCGCGCGAACTAGATTTAGAGAAGAGAACCCCCAGGCGACTGAGGAGCAAATGGCAGAGGTTTTGCCTATTGGGAGGCCTGACTGGGGAGTGGCCACGGCAGCGCAAAGGCAATTACATGCTGAATACTTTCGGCTTGTTTTAGCGGGCATGAAACAGGCCGCTCGAAGGGCCCCCAATCTGCAAAAGGTCTTGACGTTGAAACAGGACAAAAGCGAGCCCCCCGCCGTCTTCCTCCAAAGGCTGAGAGAAGCCTTTGCTAAATATACTGACATCGACCTGAATGACCCAAATAACCTACAAATTCTCACAACGCAGTTTGTAGGAAATAGCTGCCAAGATATTAGAAAGAAGTTACAAAAAGGCGAAGGAGGACTGGCGGCTAATTTGGGAGTCCTGGTTGAGGTAGCCCAGAAGGTCTATGAAAGACGAGAGGAAGAAGAAGAAAAAGATAAAGATAAAAGGCAGGCAAAACTACTTGCTACCATTCTCAAGCCAGAGAAAGGTGGGACTAAGAAGGGTAGAAAGGGGAACAGAAAAGGGCCTCCCTTAGGAAAGGATCAGTGCACTTTCTGTAGAAAGATTGGGCATTGGAAACAAGACTGTGAAGCCCTGAAACAGAAAGAGAAAGAAAGCAGGGGGGAAGAACAAAGAGTGTTGTATGAACAAGAAAGAGATTAGGACAGACCGGGGCCCGGACCCCTCTTGGCCGTTTTCGAGGCAAGACGGGACCCCATGGTCAAAATTAAAGTTGGGGGTCGCTCCTATGATGCCCTTGTGGATACAGGGGCTGCCTTGTCCATACTCCCCCTTAACAAGCCACCAACGGGAAGTGGGGGAACTACCACCATAATGGGGGTCAAGGGAAGGGCAACGCGAGTGCCCCTTTCTCGTCCTTTGTTTACTAAAATTGGAAAAACACACCTAGAACACGTGTTTGTCTGTACCCCCTCCTGTCCGGTGGCATTGTTAGGGAGGGACTTATTTACTAAGCTCCAAATTGAGATCACTTTCACCCCTGATGGAAGAATGGAAGTACGACTTCCCAAGCAACAGAGCAGCAACTATCAAATGGCCCTTTTTATAGCCATGGAGGAACCCATCTCAGAGGCAAATGAAGACTGGTGCTTAATAGAAAACAGAGTCAACCCACTGGTTTGGGCTGGGGTTGGAGGGGCCTCTCATGCCAAATCGGCAGCACCATACAAAATTCCTCTCAAGGAAGGGGCGAAACCAGTCCATATGAAACAATACCCCCTTTCCCGCCAAGGGAAGCTGGGTCTACAACCAGTAATAACGAAGCTCCGAGAGGAAGGCCGACTCATCGAGATAATGTCCCCCTACAACACGCCCATTATCGCTGTGTCAAAAGGGGGGGCAAAGGGTTTCGCCTTGTGCAAGACCTCCACCTCATTAACCAGCAAATCGAGGCCCCCCACCCTGTGGTCCCTAACCCACACACCCTTCTCATAAGACTTCCAGAAGATCATGCATGATTTACTGTCATAGACCTAAAAGACGCTTTCTTTAGCATCCCACTCCACCCTGACTCGAGGCCTTTGTTCGCCTTTGAGTGGGAAAGCCCAGAGGGTGAGTCAAAGGTTCAATTAACATGGACAGTGATCCCTCAGGGGCTCAATCATTCACCGGTCGTTTTTGGTCAGCAACTTCAAAAGGACCTCGAGCCTTGGGTCCATCAGCTCCTTGAGGTGCATCTCCTCCAATATTGTGATGACCTCCTGATCTCAGCCAAGGCTAAGGATATGTGCCTAAATGGAACACTTTCCCTCCTTAATCATCTAGCAGAGAGAGGCTATAAAGTGTCAAGGGAGAAGGTGCAGCTAGTCCGACCAACTGTAAAATTCTTAGGTTACCACTTAGCCAAGGGGACCCGAAGCTTGGGATCAGAAAGAGTCGAAGTCATTCGTGACACTCCTGTCCCTACGTCCCCCCATGAGCTAAGGGCCTACCTGGGATTGACTGGATTCTGTCGGCTGTGGATAGCCAACTATGGGGAAATAGCACGACCACTATATGAGGCACTGCAAAAGGATAAATTAGACAAATGGAAATGGACTAATGAAATGAATAAGTCTTTCCTCAGCCTTAAAGCTGTCCTTGTGTCACCACCGGCCCTCGCCATGCCAAATCCCAGTCGACTGTTTAGACTCTATGTGCATGAGAATAAGGGCGTAGCCTCAGGGGTACTCTGCCAACGGACGGGCCCTTCCTGGAGGCCAGTGGGTTACTACTCCAAAGTCCTTGATGTTGTAGCACGAGGATGGCCGAGCTGCTTGAGAGCAGTAGCAGTGACAGCCTTGATCTGCACTGAAGCTGAGAAAATGACAATGGGAGGGACCATCGAGGTCTGGGTGCCACATGGGGTGCCACAAATCCTAAGGTCAGGGGAAGGAAGCAAATTCCTCAACCCAGCTTGGCACTCCCGATATGAAATAGGCTTGTTAACAAACAAAAGCCTCACTTTCAAAGCCTGCTCTAGCTTCAACATCGCCACCCTGTTACTGGCAATACAGGCCACACATGGGCCGGGGCTCCCAGATCATGATTGTCTTGAAGTACTAGACTTGGACACCAAGGGTCAGCCAGATCTTGAAGATGAACCGTTGGAGGGGGCCGAAGATTTGTTTGTGGATGGGTCCAGTTATATGCTAGATGGGAAGCGTTACACAGGGGCGGCTGTTGTCACCCATAGCGAGAGTGTCCATGAAGAACGACTGCCTCCTCATTTCTCTGCCCAATCCGCTGAACTGGTGGCCCTGACAAGAGCTTTGCAGGCAGGCAAAGGAAGGCGGGTAAATATTTACACTGACAGTAAGAATGCTTTTGCCGTTGTGCACGCTCACAGACAGTTATGGAAAGAGAGGGGATTCCTTACAGCAAATAGATCCCCAGTTGCCAATGGCGGCTTAATCGTAGACCTCTTGGATGCCCTCCAGTTACCCTTACAAGTGGCAGTTATCCACGTCCGAGCCCATGGAAGGGAAAAAGAGGAAAAGTGGAGGCAAGGAAATCAAAGAGCTGATGAGGCCGCAAAGAGAGCAGCCAGGGAAGGAATCCAAGGAACATTCCTTGTCTTACCCAGAAGGGGGGAGTGCCCCACATACTCCCCCTCTGAGTTGCAAATGGCACAAGAACACAAAGTGAGTCCTCGCAACGATGGATGGATCCAGATGACAGATGGAAGACTGCTTCTTCCACAGACCCTGCAGGGAGCTATCCTGGAACAAGTGCATCACTCTCTTGGACACCCTGGGGCATCAGCCATGATTGACTATTGCAAGAGGCTATTTGTCTCCCCTGGCCTAACTGTACACGCCCATCGACTAGCCGCAACCTGTGAGGTCTGTCAGAAAACTAATTCCCCCAGAGCCCCCCCCTCCACCAAAAGGAGGGCGACCATGGGTGTACTATCCCTTCCAGAGGGTACAGATTGATTTTGCTGAAATGCCACCATGTAGGGGTTACAGGTATTTGCTTGTAATAGTGTGTCAAATGACGGGGTGGGTAGAAGCGTTCCCATGCAGGAACTGTCAAGCAAAAACTGTAGTTGCTAAATTGTTACAGGAGGTGGTGCCCAGGTAATCCTTGCCTGAAGTTATAGAATCCGACCAGGGCTCACATTTCACTTCAGCTGTTACGCAAGGGTTGGCACGAGCTCTGGGGGTAGAGTGGCACTACACTGCCCCTGGAGACCCCAGGTGAGTGGGCAAGTTGAAAGAACCAATCGGAGTCTCAAGGAGACTCTAACCAAGCTCCAGCAAGGGGTAAGACTCACTTGGGTTGAGGCTCTGCCAATAGCTTTGACAATGCTTCGAAAAATGCCAAGAAAAGACATAAAGCTGTCCCCCTTTGAACTAATGTTTGGATTCCCGCCTCAGGTACACTGCGGAAGGAGGGAGGAGGTCAAATGGGAAATGGAAGATCAGATGTTAAGGGGCCAGTTGATTTCTCTACAGTCTGTTCTTTCACAGCTACGAGCCTACTCTGTTCCATTCCAGAGATTGCCACTAGATGCTCCCATCCATCTCTTCCAATCGGGAGATGAAGTACTGCTGAAAAAGTGGAATAAAGAAGCTTTAAAGGAAGGGTGGGAAGGACCCTACCTAGTGGGACCAACCAGCCATTCATGTGTAAAACTTGTAGGTTCTAGCAAATGGACACACTGCAGCCGGTTGAAGCCATTTAGATGACCCCTGCCTCCTCCTGTCACCTGGAGAGAAGAGGAGGACACGGGCAACGGTCCTGTGCTCCCTGGCACCCCCCAGGAAGCTTCCAGGGACACAGGCGAAGAAGCCATCCAGGAGCCACAATCGCCTCTTGTCTATAAATCCCAGCACCTAGGAAAGGCCAAGATCCAACTTAATCGGGCTTGATAGAATAGCTACTCTTGCTAAAATGAAGTGGCTGTGGATCCTAACATTGCTTACCTATGGAGTAATGGGATCAAAACAATCTTGTTGCCAAGAAGGGGGAAACACAGTCTTCAGAACTTCTCTAGGGACAGAATACTACAAATCCATGAAGTCTATCACTTGCTTAGGAAAGAAGGTTTTCGAGATACAATTAACCAAACCCTACACCTATTATACTGGTACTCGGAAAAGCCAATTACCACTAGGGGCCAAAGTTTGCCTCACTAAGGGAGGGCAGTGGGGATTAGATCGATGGAGCCCGCCGCGGGTCCATCAGACCATTAAGCAAGTTGTACAGCAAGCCAGGCTGACCCCTGCAGCCCCACGTCCGCCCCCCTTAATAAAGATCCCAGAGACAGAGAAGCGCCCCTGGAAAGCCAGATTAGGGGTCCCAATAACAGAAGAAACTGATAATGTGTGGTTAGAATGGGTAAAGTACACCACCAAGTCCTTAAATAAGTCTGACTGTTTTATTTGTGCTGCAGGAAGATCGGTAGCAAGGGTACTGCCTTTTCCTCTGGGATGGGACACTCCCTCCCTCCTCACCTGTGTGATCCATTTGTTCCAGCACCCTAACGCATGGGGAGAGGAGGAGTGCCAGACTCTCAATAAGTTGTACCCTCCCCTCAAATTAGAAAATCGTGTTATACCTCCTGTAGCTTTTGTGCAACAAAGAAACCATACTGGATGTATATACCAAAATCTTATCGGGGGAGGGGAGCCTGTAGGGAACCTGACAAACAAATGGAGATGTGTTAATTCCACTAGCTTTAAAAATGATTCCCTCCCAATCCCACAGGCTGATCTCTGGTGGTATTGCAGGGGTCTAGAGTTGTATGAAGTATTGCCCTTCAATTGGTCAGGAGTTTGTGGACTGGTCCAGTTGGCAGTCCCCTTTTCAATCGCATTTCATCCAACAAGGGAGACTAGCCAACCCTGACAGAAGCGGCCGGTAACTCCTTTTGATAATCGAATATACATTGACTCTATAGGGGTGCCAAGGGGAGTGCCAGATGAGTTCAAAGGGAGAAATCAAATCACTGCAGGATTTGAGTCTACCCTGTTTTGGTGGGTGACCATTAACAAAAATGTAGATTGGATCAATTACATTTATTATAATCAACAAAGATTTATAAATTATACCCGTGATGCTGTAAAAGGATTGGCTGAGCAGCTAGATGACACTAGCCAAATGGCCTGGGAAAATCGGTGTGTTCTTGATATGATGTTAGCAGAAAAAGGAGGGGTATGCGTTATGTTAGGTGGGCAGTGCTGCACCTTCATCCCTAACAACACTGCCCCAGACGGCACAGTGACAAAAGCATTACAAGGTCTCACCACCTTATCTGAGGAGTTAGCTGAGAATTCAGGGATTAACAACCCCCTGACTGCCTGGCTAGAAAAGTGGTTTGGAAAATGGAAACACCTAGCAGCCTCAATCCTTATCTCACTTGTACTGGTGGTAGGAGTTCTGGTATTATTTGGTTGCTGCATTATCCCCTGTGTCAGAGGCTTATCCCAGAGATTGATAGAAACCACTCTGTCAAAACGGATGCTCTTGCTTTATTGTACCAATAAAGAGGCTCCGTTTTAAACGCTTTAAGACGTGAGGAAAGACTTAAAGGAGAGAATTGTTAGAAAAAGAGACTCCATAACCGTTGGCGCCTCAGTTACGTAGGAGCCCGAGTGGTGGGAAAAATGTGGGTGGAGCAAAAAGGAGAACCATAATGACGTGCTCATGACTAACGGCTTGGTAAGCTGATACTGACTGTTTATTGGCTATTGGCAAGAACAATAGAAGTGATAAGGTATAAAAGGCTTTTGCACACATGTCTCGGGGTCCAGACTGCTCTGCACCAGTTTTGCAAAACGTTCAATAAAATAGTGTTGGATCCACTGCTGCCTGCCTGGCATCCTTTTCTTCTAAACCAAAAGCAAGAACTTTTTATCTGACACCCCCATACCGGACATTGGGGGGTTCGCACATCCCTACATCCAAGATTGCATCAGTAAGAGCTTCAAGCAACAATATGCCAGTAATTGAGGGGGGGGGGGTGGCTGCAACCCTTTTGCCTATGGTGCCACCCACACTGGAATGTGTCACCTGAGAGTGTCTTCAAAATTGAATTTTCCAGCTGAAAGAGGTTCTGCAATGCTGCTTGAAAGAGATGCTATTCCAGGCCTGTGGTGAAGGAGGACTCCAGGCTTCCTGGAGTACCCAGAGACAACCTGGGCTTTGACAACAGGTCTGAGGCCTTGTCTCCTAGGCCAGCCCTTACACCCAGTTCCTCTTCTCCCATGATGTTTGCAAGGAACATTATGACATCTTGCCAGCCTTCCCCAACCTGGTACCCTCTGGTTGTTTTGCCCTACAACCCCCATAAGCTCCATCCAGCTTAGCCTGTGATCAGGGATGATGGGAGTTGTAGGCCAAAAAACCTGGAGGGCACTAAGCTGGGGAAGATTTCGTTATGCATTTCCCAGTCCTCATTTCACATTATTGGCTGCTTGCCTGGGGGTTGAGAGGAGAGGACGCACATAATACGATGACGTTCCACTTACTAAGGATTACTGGAAGAAGTAACTGGTCATGATTTTGCATGTCAACTCTGTGATTTGTGTCACATTTAGTTCTGCCCTTAAACAAGGAATTGATAACTTCTAAAAATTAGAACACAGTCTTGCCGAGTGTGCTAACTTTTCCCTTTCTTCCTTTCTTCCTTTCTTTCACCAGTGGGCTGTTTTGAAGCTGTCAGCCTTGGATCTTGCTTCCTGCTGAGTTAAATGAGGACAATTGACAATGTCCCTGCTGCTATGTATCTGGTATAGTTGAAATGTAGCAAGTGGCAGCTCCTTGGAAGAGTTTGCTCCTAGCTATGATTCTTTACAGCTTGAGCTCCCAGGCTCCTGAAAAAGCAAATGGGCATTAAGATTTCCTCAAAAGACATCTTAACCGTCAGCTTCAAAATGAGCACACCGGAGAGGACTGAGAAGGGAAGTTGGAGCTAATTGTTTAATAACTACAGCAGAAGAGTTATGGAGATCATACCTGGTAAAAACTCACGACATGATAAAGCTTAAAAAATGAGAAAGCTGTAAGCCATTCCCACACAGTTGGGTGGCATCCCCTGCTGAAGAATTTTAAGCCACATTGCCCAGTTTTACCCATCCATTGAAATGGCAACACCAGTTTTGTGGCCCATGTTGACTTTGGCTTGGAAATAAATGGCTCTCCCACCTAAAAAATTGGCTGATACCTCAGACAAAACTGAATTCCCAACCCCTGCAAAGCTCCAAATCCCTTCTCTCCCACTCACCTAGCCCTGTTTTTGTTGTTGCATTTCTATCCTGCTCCCCGCCCCCCTTGCAAGGAACCTCAGATGGCTTACATGGTCCTCCACCTCTCCCTTTTATCTTCACAACAACCCTGTGAGGTAGCTTAGGCTGAGAGTCAGTGACTGGCCTAAAGGCACCCAGTGAGCTTCATGGCCCAAGTGGGGACTAGAACCCAGATCTCCCGAGTCCCAGTTCAACACTCAACCGCTACACCACACTGGCTCTCTATGATTGCCCAACTCCCTCCCCCTTTTCCTTTCAACCCTACTTTCTAGCCTGCCTACTGCACAGCACCATACCAGGACAAAAGGTGCCAGTCGCCCTTGGGAAATATACCTTCCCCAAGGACTACTGACATTTGGCCTTTTGTCCTGGCACATAACCACACCATGAACTTTCCCTGAGGCCAGAGTGCCTCAGTCACTGATGCTGTTGTTGCCAGCAGCCCAGCTGGTAGGTATGGTTGAAAGCATGGATGGGGAAACATTTTTCTGTTGAGAACCACATTCCCTTGGAGTCAGTCATTTCATTTCATTTATTATATTTCTATACTGCCCCATAGCCTGGGACAGAACTCTCTGGGAGGTTCACAAAAAACCCTGTCTGAGGCAGCAGGCAGGTCCAGAACCAGTGCTGGACGCTTCCGTCTTTAAACAAGGAAATAATCTCCTTCATTTTTCTGTCTCTCCCACCCTGTTTTTTCTTTCTCTTTTCTCTGGCACATAGATCCTCTTGAATTAATTTACTCTCCCAAATTAATATCCTACCCAGAGTAGGGGTGGCCCAGGCACCCATCTCAGTCCAGGATTCTGGTGGACCACTCATGCCCAAGCCCCCCAATCTACTCTCGCTGAGCCCCTGCCCCTGCTTGACCCCTCCCATGCTCACTGAGCTGCCCACGACTTACTCGGGCCCCATCTGCCTCTGCTGCAATCTCCATGTTTTGAAAAAACATGGCAATTGCAATACTATGCACATTGACTTATACGCAAAATGGCAGCATGAATCTTGCATATATGAGTGATTCACAGCACCATTTTGTGTATAAGTCTATGTGCACATTATTGCGATTGCCATGTATTTTTCAAAACATGGTGATTGCAGCAGAGATGGACAGGGCCCAGGTTAGTGTGGGTGGCTCAGAGAGCAGGCATGGGGCTCAAGCGCAGATCCAGGGGCTTGTGAGTGGAGGCACAGGTTGGCTGGGCACCAAAAGAACCTGGACAGGGGGGCGCCCATCCATCCCTAACCCAGATATCACCCCAAATCAATTCTCCAATTCCCCTAAATTATTACCCATCCAGATCCTCTGTCTCTACCCAATTAATATTCTACCCAGGGATGTATGAACCAGCAACACTCAACCTCACTGAAGTTCTCCAAATTCCATCTTGAAGCTCATTACGAGTTAAGTCCATATCAGATTGCGAGCTTTGTTTTTTCCTTTCCACATAAAAATCTGTGCATATTTTCATGAGTATTTTCCCAAATGTACACAACCATTGTGTGCATCTGTGAAATACCTGCATTCTTCTCCCATGGCTTAAAGCACATTTGTGCATGTTTGTCAAATGCACGTATTTTTCCACGCACACTTTTCAAGTATACGCATGCTGTCAAACACATTTCTGAGAGTCTGTGAATCACATTGGAAGCTCGCAAATGTACGGACTTTGACCACAGATTCCATCCGGGTCCAGTCCAAAAGGTAAATCCAGATCAAAAATGAACTGAAATGAATTTCTCATACATCCCTAATCCTACTCAGAGGATTGCCTTGGGCAGGGAGAAAGAGAAGCCCCACCCTCCCCAGCCAAAAGAGAAACACAGCAGGATGCCAAGGGAGAATTTGCTTTGCCCCTCCTCTGGTAGGTGGGAATGGATGGACTTACCTCTGCCCACCTCATGCACCGCTCACCAGTCCCCCACTGGCTGCTGACCCTGCTCTCACCATGGAGGTCTGCCTGTAATGTTGGGCAAACGGCCCCTTTATGGCTGCCATTTACATAACATTACTTTATGGAAAACTCCGAGTCACCATTTTTTGACAGAATGGTGGCTCGCTGAGGGGTTGGGCAGCCACTGGGTGCTCACGGACCATGTGGTGGCTTGACAAGTGGGATCCAGTGAATGCGGCAGGCAGCTCAATAAACGGGGTCTGGGGAGCCAAGCTGGGGGGGGGGGAGTCCACCAGACTTGGACTCCCATGACATCCCTACTTGTAGGAACATGCATTTCTGTGCTGGCTATGGAGGGAGGGTCTTCTCTTCCTCCCTAGCTGGCAAGGAATGCAATGGATTGCCAAAGGAGGACCAGGTTTCTCTGTCCCTCTTCCAGCTGTGAGCTACTACAGTTGGGCTGAGGAGGAAGGGGAAAGGCCACAGCCAAGGAGAAGCTCAGGGCTGGATGAAGCAGCACTGTGGACTGGCTCTGGAGGTAGCAGTTCTCCATCCCTCATTTAAAGGGGAGGGGGCAGGGCAATTGGGAATCTGTGGGCTGGGTGAGTGGAGGGAGGGGGCTGTCAGGGGGGAATAAACTGGTAACCTTCTCCATCTCAGGGTCTTTTTTTCCCCAGGGGAATATTACAAGTCCCCAACCCCCATAGAAATCCAAATTTTGGTGGCATTTCTAGTCATCCTGAAGCAACTGCTCAACTATATAAGAAGGAAAAAATACTGCAGAAACGTTCAATACATTGAAGTTTGATGAACTATGAAGACATCAATTGTACATAGGCTTTGTGCCACTGTACCACTATTAGGGCTTCACCCAAATAATCCTGGGGACTGTATTTTGAGGAGGTGCTGAGAATTCTGTGTTGGATGTTCCTAGCTCTGTCCATGAGCTACAATTTCTAGGATTTCTTAGGAAGAGGGAAAGGAAGTTAAACCTGCCTATAGTAGTCTGGATATGCTGTAAGACACATCCAATCTTTCCTTTCCAGATTGCTCTGTCAGGCAAGGTTAAGCATTACTTTGATGACCTGTAAGTTGTTGCTACTAAGTGGATGTCACACATTCAACTGTCTCCCTCTTCTTCTCTCCTGAAGTCTTATCACTGCACAGTTGGCTGTGACTGCCCAGCACAGCCATGACAGGAAAGGATTAATGGGGAAAAGACAGCAAAAGAAAACAAAATCAAACTGGGGAGGGGGATATTGGGGTGGATAAGCAGGAGAGAGAGCCCCAACAAATGGAAAGGCCTCAAGGAAGAAATATCTCCAGGCTACACTGTGCCTTTCCTCATGTGCCCAGACAGGACTGTGGAATCCATTCCAGGAGGACCACAATGAATGAATTCCTGCCTTGGCCAAAATCCTTTGCAGTTGAAATAAGTGGTTCAACTCTTTAAATAATAAAAAAAACTCTGCCCACTGGCAACTCTACATATTTAAATTTAACAGCCATTTTATTTGTAAGTTAATATTATTTTTAGGCCACAATTAAGGATGGAACCCTCCCAAGGTGGCATACATGATAAAATAAACAATATAAAACAATACAATTCAATAAAACAAATAAGGGTGCAATCCTTTACATGTTTAGACAGAAAATGGGTGCCTGGGGAATGCTGGGAGATTTGGGACTTTTTTTCTGTCTAATCAGGCATGGGATTGTGCCCTAAAACTAGCAGCCCCAAAATTATGAGAAGGCCAGTGAAAACAGGTGGTTCTTCAGACTTTTCCTGATGACTTACAAAGAAGAGGCCTGATGAATCCTTGATGGAAGCCCATTCTGGAAGTCTGGGGCTACTTCCCTCTCCCTTGTACTCACCAGCTTAACCACTGTGGCAGACAAGTGAGAAGGGCAGACAGGCTGGTAGAGGTAGAGGTGGGCCTTGGATACACACCGTTTAAGGTTTGAGAAGTTGCAACCAGCACATTCAGTCTTATGTGCTGAATTTAACCAGTGCAGCTGAGGCAGCATTGGTGTCACATGAGCTGACTGCCCAGCCCTCGCCCATATCTGGTGGGCACATTTCTGAGCAGGCAGCCCCACATAGAGCAAACCCATGGACCCTCTAACTTCTACTGCTCCTCCTACAGCAATGGAGGAGGATTCCCCTTATCACTGGTTTGCTTCTGGGACTCTCTTCCATCCTTATAGCCCAGCATTTTTATTTGCTCCCTTCGCATTTGTCCATGCCTCATCTTCTGTTTCTCATTCCCAGGTATTGTCAAGACATCTTGTTCTGGCAGCTGGATCTTGGTGCCCATGAATTCCCCCCAGCCCTCAGAACCCCTTGCCAGGTCTCCACCCTCGATTCCTCCTATGAAGTGATGTCTCCATATCACAGGAGGCAACTCACTTTTGGCCCTAGGAACTGTTTTGAGGAGCTTTCATCTATTCTTCTCTTCCACAAGCAAAAGGTTTTGTAAACGGTATTGTGGCAGCTCTCTCACAGTTTGGCAAAGACATAGGAATCTTTCTACACCTTTGCAACATCCCTAAATAGCCACCAAATTAAAACTTACAAGTGCCATGTAACGTTTTCCCTTAATCCCTGCTTAGGTTTAAATATGTAGAGTTGCCAGTGGGCACAGCTTTTTTTATTTAAAGAGTTGAACCACTTATTTCAACTGCAAAGGATTTTGCCCAAGGCAGGAATTCATTCATTGTGGTCCTCCTGGAATGGATTCCACAGTCCTGTCTGGGCACATGAGGAAAGGCCCAGTGTAGCCTGGAGATATCTCCAAGCTGTGCTAGGGCTCAATTCACATTCTGGAATGAACCTGAAGCCCAATAGCAGGGCTGTCTCAAGACATTTTGGCACTGGCAGTTGAATCTGAATTGGATACTAGTGATGGGACAATCTTAACCTGAGGGCAGCAGGCGAGCTGAGGAGGCACAGGGCAGATTGCATGGCCCACACAGCTCTGTCTTCCAACAGCTCACCACCACTTCGCATACCGCAACTTCTGCTTGAGGCAGCCATCTCGTTCTGCCTAATGGTACAGCCAGCTCCGCCTGGTAGAGTACAATGTATCCCAAGCCTGTTCCAGAAACAATTATTCATAATATAAGAGCCCTGCTGGATCAGACCAAAGGTCCATCTGGGCCAGCATTCTGTTCACACTGTGGCCAACCAGCTGCCTGTGGGATGCCCATGAGTATGGTTGCAATAGCACCCTCCCACTCAAGTTACCCAGCAACGTGTATATACAGGCATACTGCCTCTGATTCTGGAGGTGATGTGGACCCATCTGTAATATCCCATAATAGAAAGTTCCACTTTGATTGGTATTCACCTTTAGAGTTGCAAGCTTCCACTTTGCTCTTTTCACAAGGACGGTTGTGGGGGATGGGGTGGGGAATCTTCATCCCTCTGAATGTGGTGTTTGTTTCCTTACAGCAAGATGAAGGAGCAGCCATAATCAAATTCCAAGTATGGGGGAAAGGGAAAGCATTGCTAATATGATGTGCAGGAATTATTGCCTGTATTTCAACCTGCTTTAGGAATGGTAATGAGGGCACTAAGACTGACTGGTGTAATGGACATTTTCTGCATTGCCTGTACCTCCTTTATTTGTACGTAGGGATGGGCGGACACCCCCCCCATGGGCTCTCCAAGCACCTGCCCAGCTGCCCACTACCCCCACTCATGTGTCCGCAGACCTGCTCATGCCTCCACCCCCTGCACTCACCAAGCCACCAACACTTACCTGGAGCCAGTCCTGAGTGCCTGTTATTTCTATGGTCACCATTTCTTCCCCCTGCAAAATGGCAACTCCGAAACTTCAGTAAATGCAATATTCTGCACATAGTGGCTGTAACCCTATCTACACAATATTACAGGTGTGAATGGCCCATTTACACTGCATAGATAGGGCCTTTATGGCCGCTATGTGCACAATATTACAATTACGGAAGTTCCCGAGTCACCATTTTGTGAAAAAAAATGGCAACCACAGGAATGGCTCCAGGTATGTCCTAGTGAATTGATGGGCATGGGGGGGGGGGAGTGAGTGGGGGCAGCAGTTCAACGGGTGCACCCCAGAGCCATGAGCCTGGGGAATTTTGTTGGGCTCCTGAGCTCAGCTGAGCACCCGCACCATCCCTATTTGTATGAATGTTGTCAGATGAGAGAGAGCACATTCCGAAATAGTTGGGCCCAGGATAGTTTTTGGCATAGGTGTCCTGCACACTTCAATCTTTTGTTACCCAAAATCTTTTGTTACCCAAAAGCATAATCTTTAAAGTCTGACAGCCCACCCAATATTTCTAGAGGCTTACCAAAGCACACTTCCAAACTTTGGGTGGAACTGCACATTGTAAGAAACCAGGGGTGCCTGACTTAAAGGCCATCACTGAAATGAGTTCCCCACTCCCTCTCTGTAACGTCTAGTTCAACTGACCCAATGACCTGACATGTGTATGTCCCTGCCTCCATTGGCAACCAGTGATATAGCTGGGGCAGGATCTTAATGAGGTACAGACATGAGGTAAGTTGGACCAAATGTTATGAGAAGAGGGAGAGCATTAACTAAGGCAGAGACACCAGTTTAAGCAGAAGCCCTGTGTTGTTGTTGTTGTTGTTGTTGTTAAGTTTAAGTTTCTCTGCCCTTCTTTTTCCCATCTGTCTGGGATCTCAGGTATAGCCTTAAGAGTTTTACCTCAGTCCCTGTGGAATATACTCTCATTATGTCTTATTTTACATCCTGTTTCACTGGAAATACCCAGGCAGATGTTTTTGCAGCCTTGGGGATCAGTAGCTTCAGTTCTACAATCCTTTTCAAAATGGTTCCTTTAAACTAAAGAACATAAACTTTGTATCATCTGTTTTTCATTTTGACCAAGACAGTGTAGTCACTTAGTCATTCAACACTATCTGTTATTTCAAGAACTTCCTTCTCTTCTCAATCAGTCTTTGGGTGAAAAAAGCGACACAGACACAGGAGCATATTTAAATCCCCTCAGGATAAGTATTTTTCAGGATACACTGATGCCAGAAGACATATATACTTTCCTAAAGCAAAGTATCTAAATCATGTGTTGCTAAAGAAGAAAAAGCAACAGTTGCATTATTTAGAGAAAGAGCTGCTTCACTTCAAGTTGTTTCTTATCCAATAGACCCAGCATGCAGTAATTTCTTTTAATATGGACAAAGCCTAAGGGCCTACTTTTTTCCTCTTTATTCTTCAGAGTATTTTATTTTATAGCATTGTTCTTTCTTTCTTCTTTCCTCCTGGGGTATGAATTGTGTTGATTTTTTACCGACCAGGTGACCAGAACATTGCATTTAACACACGCCACTATGTTTTGCAGCTTTGCCATGGTGCAATAAATGTGCATTAAGTTGCTAAGGAATGTGTGCTGAAGCCACTATGGCCATCTCAGCATGTGCTGGACTCTGCATCCTTGATATATATTTAGTAGCATAAATGGAGAGGGGTTGTAGAGCACATGGTGTCCAGGAAGAAGGAACCAGGTTCAAGCTCTAAGATCTCCAGTGTGTAGGCTCAAGTAACAGTCTATCAAAGTAGACCAGACTGCACTAGATGGACAAATAGTCTGACCTTCTATAAGGCACCTTCCTATAGTAATTGTCCCAGTGTGATCATATCAATTCATAGAATCATAGAATAGTAGGTTTGGAAGGGGCCTACAAGACCATCGAGTCCAACCCCATGCTCAATGCAGGAATCCAAGTCAGAGCATCCCGGACAGATGGCTGTCCAGCCTCGTCTTGAAGGCCTCCAGTGTGGGAGAGCCCACCACCTCCCTAGGTCATTGGTTCCATTGTTGTATTGCTCTAACAGTTAGGAAGTTTTTCCTGATGTTCAGCCAGAATCTGGCTTCCTGTCACTTGAGCCCATGATTCCATGTCCTGCACTCCAGGATGATCAAGAAGAGATCCTGCTCTTCCTCTCTGTGACAACCTTTCAAGTATTTGAAGAGCACTATCATATCTCACCTCAGTCTTCTCTTCTCAAGGCTAAACATGCCCAGTTCTTTCAATCTCTCTTCACAGGTCTTGGTTTCCAGTCCCCTGATTATCTTTGTTGCCCTGAACCCTCTACAACTTGCTTGCATCCTTCTTAAAGTGCAGTGCCAGAACTGGACACAGGACTCCAGATGAGGCCTAACCAGTGCTGAGTAGAGAGGAACTAATACTTCCTGGGATTTGGAAGCTATGCTTCTATTAATGCAGCCCAAAAGAGCATTGGCCTTTTTTGCAGCCACATCACATTGTTGGCTCATATTCAGCTTGTGATCGACAACAATTCCAAGATCCTTCTCGCTTGTAGTGTTGTTGAGCCATGTATCCCCAATCTTGTAACTGTGCATTTGGTTTCTTTTTCCTAGGTGCAGAACTTGGCATTTATCCCTATTAAATGTCATTCTGCTGTTTTCTGCCCAGCGCTCCAGTCTATCAAGATCACTTTGAATTTTGTTTCTGTCTACCAAAGTATTAGCTATCCCACCCAATTTGGTGTCATCTGCAAATCTGATCAGTGATAGGCTACGTGACGATTTACATAGCCTATCATGGCTGACTTTGGGAATCTAGCCATGATAGGCTATGTAAAACATTACATAGCCTATCACGGGTGTGTGTGTGTGTGTTTACTTTTTTTTTCATGGCTGGGTAGACGGGGCGCTTCTACCCGGCCAGAATTTCGCCGGCGAGGGATGGGGCGCCTCCCTCCCGGCCTGAATTTCAGCCGGGCGAGGCGGGGCGCTTCCCCCCCTCACCTGAACTTTGGGGGGAGAACCGAAGCACCTCCCCCCCACCACGAAGCAAGCTTCAAGAACAGGTAAGGGACTTTCGTCCATCCCTAGTCTACAGCATTCCCACGGTCTACAAGGGAGGTGACTTGATCCAAAAATGAGATCAGATTCGTCTGGCAGGATTTGTTCTTGACAAATCCATGTTGGCTTCGAGTAATCACTGCATTGTTTTCAAGGTGCTTCCAGATGGATTGCTTTATCATCTGCTCCAGAATTTTCCAAGGGATTGATGTCAGACTGATTGGTCTGTAGTTCCCAGGTTCCTCCTTTTTACCCTTTTTGAAGATAGGGACAACATTAGCCCTCCTCCGGCACTTCACCCATCCTCCGTGATTTCTCAAAGAGAATAGACAGCAGTTCTGAGAGTTCTTCTGCCAGTTCCTTTATTACTCTAGGATGCAGTTCATCTGGCCCTGGAGATTTGAACTCATTCAAAGTCATTAGGTGTTCCTTAACCATATGCCTATCGATCTCAAGCTGCAATCCTGCCCTTCATCCTGTACTTTGCCTTTGCCAGGGGGGTCATGGACCCTCTTTTGGGAGAAGACTGAGCCAAAGTAGGAATTGAGCACCTCTGCCTTTTCTTTGTCAATTGTTTCTGGGAATCTAGAAAAACGATGGAGTGAGATAATGGCACATCTTTAGTCCTATTCAAGCATTCCACTGAACATGTGAGGGCTTAAAACTGTGGGAGGGGCCAGGGTACATGCAAGCCATACACCAGTATGCCAGCATGCACCGGCTCTACTTTAGACTTTTCCACTTTCAGTACAAAGGTCTGGAGGATGCTTCTGCTATTGCACAGAATGAGCAAAGTTCTGAACTGGAACCAACACACATGGAAATATTGGGGCAGGGCTTGTGTGCACACCCCCTCCCCAGTGTAAGCCTTACTCCACATCCATGCAAACACCTAAGGAGCATAGGAGGCTGCCTTATACTGAGTCAGATCCTTGGCCTATCTAGCCCTGTACTGTCGACACTGACTGGCAGCAGCTCTCCAGGGTTTCAGGCAGCAGATTTTCCAGCCCTACCTGGGCATGCCAGGGATCGAACCTGGGACCTTGTGCATGCAAAGCAGGTGTTCTGCCATTGGGCCATGGCTCTTGCTGAGTCTTCCAAGGGAAATTATGATTAGAGCCATTGACCCCAATAAAGTGGGAAGGTTATTCAGCTGCTTTCAGGGGCCATGTTTCTTAGACATTTGGGGGGTGGGGATTGGCTTAACTTAGTTTAGATGAGATGGTTGAAGGTTTTCTGTTTTCTTTTCATTTTTAAAAAAGCCTGATCGTTGTGTGTAGGCACAGCAAGGTTCATCACAGCCTTCTAGCTGCTTCCTGGTAGGACGGCCACTTGTGAATCACCAAAAAAAGAGGGGTGGGGGGAGGACACTGCTTTGCATAAAATTTGCATATGCTAATTGATGTGTATAGATGCAAATCTAAAAATTATTATAATTTATATAGAAGTACAGTCCATCTCACCATAGTGTGGAAGACTGTGACCAGGGGACCTCTGTGCCTTGCTCAGTCTGCTGTCGAGGTGCTGTTGCTGGGAAATGTCAAGGCCCAGCTCTTCCCCTGGATGGTTCTTTATCCTTATACTGGAATTGGACTGGACCACCCTTCAGATAGAGGACACCTTCAAAATAGAGGGCTATCCTCTGGCAGCCCTTCGAATAGAGGACTGTCCTCTGTAAAAGAGGATCCTACTTCCTGGTCCAGAATGCTCATGGGAATGATGCTACATTTTAAATGAAAAGTAAAACAGGAAAAAATCCTCCCTGCTTCAACTCAGCAAAGGGAACCCCTCTAAAATTCAATCTGCTGGGGGTATTTTCTATTTGCTCCAACCCCCATGGCACCCTGAAAAATGCTGGGCTGCAAGTTTTGGTCCAGCTTTAATCAAAATAGCTCATTAAATTTAAAACATTGCAGTGGGTTGCTTTCACATTTCTTCTCTTAATTTTTGTGATTACTGTAAATTGTTTGCTGGATGAATGTTGATTTAAAAATGGGTATATAAAAAGAGTGATACCTAGTTTCTATTAATCACAGACGTGTCTTAAGGGCTGGATCATACACACATCCAGCTGTCAGCCCTGTTAAGAGGGATGGAGAAGAGGGTGTTTCCAACCTTTCAGCACTCACATACAGTAACAGGTGATTTGGGCAGTTTGCACAAATAGTTTTATGCAAACAGGCCCAATTCATACTTCGCTTCCATCTCAAGAAAAGGAAAGAATGGTTGCATCAATCAATCTGATGTGCATATGGCTGTCTATAACAAGTCCACAGTGTGTAATGGAGGGAGATGCTGCATCTCCAACATGAAAAAGGACTGATGGCTACTGATTGAATTAACTGTCCCTATAGATTTGGGGTTCAGTAGCACTCCAGGATACTCCTACAGAATACTCCTACAGAAAGTAATTTGCCACGTTGTCTGAGACTTAAGAGGTACTTAAGAGATTGAAGAGCATACTACTGTCCCATGAAAAGTGAGATGTGTATATTTTGCCATGAGTACGTCATGAGGTAAGGATGCTTGAAAATTTGATCTTTGTGAATTCCAATATGAACTGACCTGACCTGTACCTCCTGTACTGAAATGCAAGTCACAACTCCGTTTTCACACTTTCTAAATATTCTGATGTAGTTCTGATAATCTATCTATCTATCTATTATGAGAATCCATGTATTCTGAGAGAAAACAATTTAAAATATCTATTTAAAAATGCAAATGTCCATGCAGCTTTTTTTTTTTTAATGCAGATTAATAGAAGAGGATGGAACAGGAATAGACTTATCTGCCCATCACTAGTCACAGCAAACTATGTGCACTTCTTTCCAAACACAGGCTGCCTCTATAAGAAAAAAGAAGTAATTTGTGAAGCAGTATGTAGGAATGGTCATGTTATTATATTCATCTTGAAACTTGCATCAGGAACTCCATTGCTTGTGTTGGTGTCCTGACCCATGGATATATACTGGCATGGATGTTTCCACAAACATACACCCATAAACACACATAGGAAAGTTGACATGAAAAATAGAATTATTGACACGTATAAGGCCAAACTCACTTGGCATAGAAATGTACAATAAAGCTATGTACATTTAAGACAGCTATTTACCCTGTCCTAATGTTCTATACTGTGCAAGTAATCCCTTGGTAGCGTATAGTCTGAGCCATTCATATTATCAAATTTCTCCAGAAAAAGCTTTCATGTCAGGCTAGCTTGGCCTTCTAAATCATCCTATCAACTGATAAGATGGTTATTTTTTAATGGCAAATTCGGTGCAGATGTGTGGCAAAATGGATACCTGGATTGGCTTTCTGTAACATCCTACCAAATGGTAAGGATAATTTTGCCTCATCAGAAATCACCCGATCAGAAATAAACTCATCAGAAATGTGGGGAATTATTGCATACTCATCACCAGCTCAATGGTAAAGCACACACATTGCCTGTTGACGGTCCCAGGTTAAATCCAGGTGGGAATGAGAGGGGCCCTTATCTGAAATTCTGGAGAGCTGGTCAGACAGTACTGAGCAAGATAAACAAATACGCTAACCTAGTCTGAAGCAGTTTCTAATGTTCCACTCGATAGGGCCTAGTGGAGACCTTGCTCGCATGGTTGACCAAATTGCCCCTGGATTAGCTTTAGCCCCCCCCCCCACACACACACACACACAGCTTGGTCATTTTTATCATCTTGTAAAGTTTTAAGAAGAATTAGCTTAAGGCACCACCAGGTAAAGGGTAATCTGTATTATCTCTGCATAAGGATGCAACATTGGAGCCAGACCTTGGAGGTGTATGTTCTGTCTTCTTAATTCTTCTAAGAATATATGAAAACATTTGGATCTATGAGACGTGTTTAAAAGTATCCTGGCATATTTCTAACATCTGACACATTTCCAAAATTCCTTCTCTATTCTATGTATGATATATGCCAAATAAATGGCAGTAAGATATAGTATGAAATTTTTCTGGCACACAGTGTTGTATCATTCCTCGCTACTGTGAATTCCCTGTACAGCCATCATGGAAAAGTGTGCAAGATGAATGCAATTTTTATTTTATTGCTCCACTTTTCAAAATAGCCCTGTGCATCATTTTGATCACTCTTATATTTAGAAGGAGATGTTAATGTTCAACCTTCTCTCTGATTCCCTTTATAAAGTCTTTAATAGTGTATAGTAAAAGAATTTTTATGGGGATTTAAATTTTTGTATAATTTGAACCCTTAAACCATAGCATTTTGCTAGCTTAGGCTAAATTACACAATGAAATGAAGCAGGATGTTTTCATGTGCTACGCTTGTCACTTGAGAAGCTTGCCTCCATTCGCAAATACTGCTGCTAAATGATATAATCAATCTGTGAAACTTTAGTACTGATGGGGATGTATGAGAAATTTGCTCCACTGAGTGGTTTGTTTGTTTATTTGTTTAAACAGATTTACCCAATTCACACTTCCCAGACTCGAACCTGAATGCAATTTGTGGTTAGCAATCCATGCATTCTCAGTCTGGCAATGCATTCTGCATGCCAGGATTGGGCCCAGGCTCCCTGATTTGGTTTCTGACTCTGATTCAGGGTCAGAGGCAGAACTAGAAGAAGCCCAGCCAAGACAGAGACCATGGGAGGAAATTCCCCAAGGACAATAACTTTCCCAGGAGCTTACCAACCAGGAGGGCCAGGCTCAGAGACCATCTTCCCCCTTCCCCATGGGAACCTGGTCTCCGTCGGAGGCAGAGGAAGGACCAGCATTGACATATGCCAGAGCTTGCTGCTGAATTAAGTGGGTGGAGCTGAGAGGAGGTGGGAGGTATTCTGCCAGAGTGGCAGCCCATGAGGCAACTACCCTGTTTTAGTAGTTCTCTTAACAAAAGCTCTGTTTTATTAATTAGGCCCAGAGGACAGCTCCCAACCTTTGTAGTTGCTTTAGGTATGAAGAGGTGCTATTAACTGAATATAGAGCTTGTGGATTGCTAAGCAAGTCTCTGTTGCTTCACTACTCTGTGGGAGGGCTTGGAATCCTTGACACTACAAACCAAACTAAGATGTGTTCAACACCATGTGCACATTCGAAAAATGCACAAAGAAAAAAGTGTACTTTTTCTAAAATGTGCACAAATAGGTGTTAGTCAATCAGTGCATGCATCCAAAAAAGGCATAATTTAAAATGCACATGAATGCATAAATAATAATGCATACATTATGAAAAATGTATATAGATTTCCATACAGATTTTTTTTTTTTAAAGTGACAAGCTTGTATGGAAATGGGATGGAACAAGCTTGATCTAAAAAAAAAGTCAATCTCAGTGAGACTGCCCGTCGCTAGTACAGTCGTGACCCGCCAAGACACACACAGTCAACTAGCCCTGCATGGCAGCCTAACAAAGGGTTTGGTCAACTTTTCTACCTGCCTGGTCAAAAATATGAGTGTCAGTTTCAATTAGTGATGCTGGAGAAATCCGAGATGGACTAAAATGTGTTTGGATATCTAAGAATCCGACCTGTAGAATCTGCTTTGAACCAGCATCCTCAGGCCATGCGGAGTCCATGGACTTTCAGATCTTTATTTTTAACTTTTGCGAAATTTACGCAAATTTATTTGTAGGAAAAAGTTTCTGCTGAGACTGGTAAATATATGCAAGGAAAAGTTGAATGGAATGGGGGACAGTACGCTAAATGTTACGTACTAATTTGGAAAAAGAAATCAAATACACATTTACAAGATGGGGGATACTTGGCTCAACAATACTACAAGCGAGAAGAATTGTTGTAGATCACAAGCTGAACATGATCCAACAATGTGATGTGGCAGCAAAAAAGGCAAATGCTATTTTGGGCTGCATGCATTAAAAGAAGTATTGCTTCCAAATCATGTGAAGTACTAGTTCCCCTCAGCACTGGTTAGACCTCATCTTGAGTACTGTGTCCACACTTTAAGAAGGATGCGGACAAACTGGAGAAGCTTCAGAGCAGGGCAACAAAGATGATGAGGGGACTGGAAACAAAGCCCTGTGAAAAGAGACTGAAAAAACTGGGCATGTTTAGCCTTGAGAAGAGAAGCCTGAGGGGAGATATGATAGCACTCTTCAAGTACTTGAAAGGTTGTCACAGAGAGGAAGGCCAGGATGTCTTCTCGATCATCTCAGAGTGCAGGACACGGAATAATGGGCTCAAGTTACAGAAAGCCAGATTCCAGCTGAACATCAGGCTGTTAGAGCAATACGGCAATGGAATCAATGACCTAGGGAGGTAGTGGGCTCTCCTACGCTGGAGGCATTCAAGATGAGGCTGGACAGCCACCTTTCAGGGATGCTTTGCCTTGGATTCCTGCACTGAGCAGGAGGTTGGACTCAATGGTCTTATAGGCCCCTACCAACCCTACTAATCTATGATTCTATGATTCTAACACACATTACATAAATTGTTGCAAACCCTGTTATGGAATTATTTGCGTATATTTCCGCTTGACGACAAAACATTTGAATCCAACTGTGAACAGATGCCAGAACAAACAACACCGCACAATCCACGAAACACACACAGGATGGATTCCACAAAATCCAGACATCCCTAGTTATTCCCTGAATAAGCGGATGTTGCTGGATGTTACTGCAACTTCCTGCTCCACACTTTCTGCCACACCCTTCAAGGGAAAGAGTTCTGCAGTGATTCCAGACATCCCAAGGTGCAGCCATTTGTGGGTCACCCTCTTTTGTCCCCCTGTCCTATACGTAACATTGCAATGCTGCCCCACGTTTTGTTTCACATCATTGTAATGAAGGGTTCATCAAAGAAGTGATCACAAGGTACATTTGTTCAATATCTTTTTTGGTGGGGAGGAAGCTTTCTAAAAGGGAATAGCTCAAGACTTTCAACCACACAGAGACCGCAGAAATTGAGTCTGCTGAATCATAAGCATTGCCTAGGCCTTTTGGAAACCCATCTTGTTTTTATCAGGTGTGAATGTATAGAACTTGGCAGCAAGTCAGCTGAAATCAGAAGATGACATGGGAATTAAACAACTGAGGCTGTTTCTTCCAAGCTGCAAGGATTAGGAATCTTTATCAGGAGGAGCATAATGCTCTAGTCTAGCTGGCTCCCTGCTTTTGATTTTTATGAAAAATGACTCAGTAATATGCTGATGTACTCCACTGCTCTGCACGTTGCAACTTTAAATAAAAAACAACTTAAAATAAATAACTTGAGAATTAATCATGCCATGGTCATATGAGCAGCTAGAAAACAAAACAAAACACCAAGATGTTGAAGGTTTTTGTATACATCCCTTGCTCCCGTGTTGGCTAGGCACTTGCGAAAAGCAAAGATTCAGCTTTGATTTTGTTAATAAAATGTGGATGGCCCAATCAAGTAAGTCATGACTTGATTCATGGAGGAGAAGGCTATCAATGGCTACTAGTCCTGATGGCAAGAATTGCAAGAATTGTTCTCCTCGTTAAGGAGAAGAGCAATGCTATGGCCACTCAGTTCCTGGATGAGAAGACTATCAATGGCTACTAGTCCTGATGCTACCTCCAGTATCAGAGGCAGTATGCCTATGTATACCAGTTGCTGAGGAACATGGGCAGGAGGGTGCTGTTGCACTAATGTCCTGCTTGTGGGTTTCCTGTGGACAGCTGGTTGGCTACTGCGTGAACAGAATATTGGACTAGATGGACCTTTGGTCTCATCCAGCAGGGCTCTTCTTATGTTCTTCTAAAACAAAATCCTTACCAGCTAAAAATATACCAACATAACATTTCATAATGACAACAACTGGAGAGGGCAAATTGCCCTGGGCAATCTTCAGACTGACCTGGAAATGGACTGAATTGTTTTGTTGTTAAGCAGAAACAAATGGGTTCATTTCCTGAGCCAGTCTGAAGGCCCTGCCCAAAGTAGCCAAAGTGATCCTTCCCTTTACTGACCTGCTAGTGAGGACTACAGCACTAACAGGGAGGAGGATCTTTCAGCAGCCATTGTGGTAGCCCTTGGGAGCACTCCAAGAAACATTTCAGAGTGTGTCAGGATGTTGGAGAGGAATAGAAGAGGGCAAATTAGGGTGACCATTTAAGAATCACCCTAAAAGAGGAAATGCATCACCAAAAAAGAGGACACCGGTTTGCATAAAATTTGCATATGCTAATTTACAAGTACAAATGCCAATTACTATTATAAGTTAATAGAAATACAATTTCCTAGTGGGGAAGACTGTGACCAGATATCTGTGTGCCTCTCAGTTCCCCAATCTATCCAATTGCCAATTGTTGTCTGGAAGACGGAAGAGCTACTGAGGAGGAGAGTCAGAAACCTTTTTCTGGCCCTGATTTTGATATACGTAGGAGAAGAGTCTGATGTTTATATTGTGGCATGGGGATACATGGCAATGCACAAGTAAAGGAGCAGGGGCAAGCAAATGAATGGCTCCATCATATCCTGCAGTAGCTTGCACACAAACTGAGACAATTCAAATGTGACAAAGGATAGCCAAATTGGTTCTGTGCTGACAATTTCTCCCATATTTTTTTTTCAACCGTTCACATTCAATTTGATAGAAAAGAAATTGCTTTTGAAAAGAAATTCAGACAGAGGAGAAGAAACTTTCTAAGAAATTCTCATGAGCTGGGGTTGGAGTTCTTGTGCCCACCTTACTCATGAGGTGGCCGAGGGAGGCGTGCGAGTGTCCTGTCTTTCATTGTACAATCATCTCTCTGGCAGCCTGTCACTTCCTTGGCTTCCCGCACTGCAATTAATTTGATATGGTTGATGTCTTCCAATGTATGGGACATTGTGGAGGATGTAAAATGGGGGCCAGGCTGCCAACACAGCTGCTGCTGTTGCCACCCCCCAAAAAAACCTGTAGGAAAGGGGAAACAAGAGGTGTACAACCCTGTGAGGTGAACCCTACCTGTTGGAGAATTTCTCCTCCCCCTGGAGAAATTCAGAGAAATCCCCCCCACTTTCCCTGCCCACAAATAGGGTGTTTGCTAACAACAATGGAGAGTGCAAGTGTGTGTCCTTCAGGAGGACATAGTCCCATAGAGATGCTAACTTGGCTTTCTCAGGCTCTCCAGTTTGAATTGCAAAGGCTGTCCTTTCTCCAAAGTACATTATACTAAAGTTATATGTCTTTTTTCTTTTACTTTAATGCACTCAATTTTTTATATCTGTCTTCAGTGAGAGGAGAATTGAATTATACAGGAAACATTGGCTTGCAAAACGCAGGGCTCAGCAGTTAATGTGCAAATGATGTAACTGGGTTTTGGCGGACTAGGATGAAATGCTCAAAAGGTCATTTGGCCTTTGCAGTTCAAACAATAATGTCATTATCCAGCACTATCTCTTTGTGATCACCAGCAGTAAAGTTTGTCTTTGCCTGATTGATGTAGGAATTATATCAAGTCCCACTAATGAACATTCTAAAAAAATAATAATCAGGGCCTGCTGTTTGATCCTAGAAATGTTAACTCAGTTTATTGCTTTGGATTACAGTCATGCTCACACAACCAAATCGATGTTTTGGAATATGGGTAGAGTTGATCCATCTGCACCTAGGCAAGTAGTTGGGTGTATCATTGTACATTATACGCCCTGTGCTGTCATACTGTGAGAGACAGTGTGGTGCAGTGGTTAGAGTGTCAGAGTAGGAACAGGGACCCCTGCTCAGCCTTGATGTTCACTGGGGTGAACTTGGGAAGGTCACTGGCCTGGTTCGCACATTAACAACCCACAGTTAACAAACCATAGGTTGTTGAGAAGATGAGGGAGAGCACACATGGGTGCTGGTTCTCCCCCCTCCTGCTGCAATAAATAACCAAGTGACACTCCATCCCTGGGTTCTTCATTGTGACATCTGAACCCAGAACTTCAGGTCATTCAGAGATTAACAACCCAGAATTTGAACCCATGGTTAAAGCAACAACCCAGAGTTCTGGGTTTGACATCAAGATAAACAACCCAGCAATGGAGTGTCCCTGAGTTGTTTATCGCAGCAAGGGTGGGCAAGCAGCAGGAAGGGGCATGCATACTTGTCCTCACTCATCTTCTCAGCAGCCCTTGCAGATCCACTATCACAGATGTATCATGCCTATCACACGAACACAGCCCTGCTCTTGCCAGAGGATCTTGGTTGATGGGGGCAGGGGCAGGCTGGGGCTGTGCTGTGCCGATCTATCCCAGAAGAATGGCCAACAGTGCCCCCAGCGCAGTCCTGGCCTGCTCTAATGCACTCTGATATTGGCAGGACTTCTTTCCCTGGTCACCACTTGGGATGTACGAAAGTGACTTACCTTTTCGCGGATTCTGTTCATGGTGGGGGGGGAGGTGTTCCATCCCTCCCCCCAGAATCCTCGATGGGGGGGGAGGTGATCCGGTCCTCCCCCCCCGGAATCCTCTCCGGCCGCTGGCTGGCTGTGCTCCGCGGCGGCTCCATGGAGCAGCAGGCCAGGCCCAGGCCAGGGCCATCCGCAGCCGGATTTCTGGCCGTGGAGGGCTCTGGGTAAAAAAACCACAAAAATGCATACGCAAATGGCAGTGGCTACGGCCGCCGCCATTTGCGTTCCTTATTTTTCGCCGTGTTAGTCTACGTCAATATTTACGTAGACTAAGACGAAGAAAAGAAAGGCGAATGCATAGCGTAGTGGGTGCTATTTGCATTCCCCTTTCTTTTCTTCGTCTTAGTCTACATAAATATTGATGTAGACTAAGACGGTGAAAAATAAGGAACGCAAATGGTGGTGGCAGCAGCCGGTCGGTAGACCAGCTCCCGCCACTGCCACCACCGAAGCCGCTGCTGGAGCCGCCGCCATCCGGAACATCTGCCCCAGGTAAGTCTTGTCCCGGGGGGGATCCGCGGGGGGTGGGGGGGTGGCAGGCCATTCCGCGACGGATTTCGGGGGGCCGAATGCACTGGCTTTCAGCCTCACCGAGATCCATCGCGGAATTCTCTGACATCCCTGGTCACCACTCAGTGGCAGCCCCTGAGTCAAGCATTCAGCTACATGTACATGCCCTGCTGCTGGTTTACATCTCTGTTGGGATAACTGCTGGAGGAACAAATTGCCTGTTAGCTCCCAGTGCACACATGAATCTGGTGTACATGCAGCGCATCTTAAGTCCCAGCTGATATTGCTAGAGTCTTTATGTCCTCGTGAGACTCCTTTTGCGTCTGTCTTCAAAATCAGATCAGCCTTTATTTCCTCAAAGCTGCCCAGTATACCTGTTATGTCCAGGTGAATCCACTACTTCTAGTGTAAACCTGTGTTTCTGGTAGAATGTCCCAATCTCAATCAAATTCTCGGGCAAGCTAGGCACAGAAACAAAGTCTAACTGATGCAGCTGAGCACAGCATGTCACGAGATGTGACATAACCACTGAGAAATTTCAATAGGAGCATAAATCGTAGAATCGTAGAATAGCAGGGTTGGAAGGGGCCTACAAGGCCATCGAGTCCAACCCCCTGATCAGTGCAGGAATCCAAGTCAGAGCATCCCTGACAGATGGCTGTCCAGCCTCGACTTGAATGCCTCCAGTGTGGGAGAGCCCACCACCTCCCTAGGTCATTGGTTCCATGGTCGTATTGCTCTAACAGTCAACAAGTTTCTCCTGATGTTCAGCCAGAATCTGGCTTCCTGTCACTTGAGCCCATGATTCCATGTCCTGCATTCTGGGATGATGGAGAAGAGCTCCTGGCCATCCTCTCTGTGACAACCTTTCAAGTACTTGAAGAGCGCTATCATATCTCCCCTCAGTCTTTTCTTCTCAAGGCTAAACATGGTAAATTCTTTCAGTCTCTCCTCATAGGGCTTTGTTTCCAGCCCCCTGATCATCTTTGTTGCCCTCCTCTGAACCCTCTCCAGTTTGTCTGCATCCTTCTTAAAGTGTGGCGCCCAGAACTGGGCACAGTACTCCAGATGAAGTCTAACCAGTGCTGAGTAGATGGGAACTAGTACTTCACATCATTTGGAAGCTATACTTCTATTAATGCAGCCCAGAATAGGATTGGTCTTTTTTTCAGCCACATCACATAATTGGCTCATATCCAGCTTGTGATCTACAACAATTCCAAGATACTTCTCTCTTGTAATATTGAGCACTGAGCAGGGGGTTGGACTCAGTGGTCTTGTAGGCCCCTTCCAACCAATTATTCTATGATTCTATTGTTGAGCCAAGTATCACCCATCTTTTGGTTTCCTTTTCCTAGGTGCAGAACTTGGCATTTATCCCTATTAAATTTCACTGAGATTCAGGGGCAGTCCTTAAATAACCCTTTACAGTCAGGGCCAGAAATATTGGAACAAGGATAACTGTTTTGGCAGCTGGCCTCTGTACACCACCACATTGAAGTTGAAAGGAAACACACCCAGATGGGAGCGAAGTCAGGACTTTCAGCTGTAATTCAAGGGGTGTGACAAAAGTAGGGCACTACCCATTCAGGAAAGACAGCTAGTGGCATACACACACACCCATCGTTGGGGGCTCATAGTTATAAGTAATGGAACAAATGGCTGACAAGCAGCTGCATGGCCAGGTGTGGCCTGTTTCCTGGGTACCCCACGACCAATCAAGCAGAGAAAAGGCCTGGAGGTGTTTCTGAGTGTTTCATTTGCATTTGGTAGCTGTTCACTGGAACTCCCAACATGAGGTCCAAAGAGGTGTCCATGCAAGTGAAGGAGGCCATCATTAGGCTGAGGAAACAAAATAAACCCATCAGAGAGATAGCAAAAACAGTGGGAGTGGCCAATACAACAGTTTGGAATATCCTGAAAAAGAAGGGATCAACTGGCAAGCTCAGCAACAGCAAAAGGCCTGGAAGACCATGGAAGACAACTAAAGTGGATGACCGCAGAATTCTGCTCATGGTGAAGAGGAAATCTTTCACAACATCTAGCCAGGTCAAGAACGCTCTTGCGGAGGTAGGCATGTCATTGTCAACATCTACAGTCAAGAGACGGCTTTATGAATGTAAAACTGGTAACGCTCAAGAAGAGAAAGGCCAGATCAGCCTTTGCCAGCAAACACCTAAAAAAGCCTGCCCAGTTCT
Organism: Heloderma suspectum; assembly: GCF_057233095.1. Classification (NCBI taxonomy): domain Eukaryota; kingdom Metazoa; phylum Chordata; class Lepidosauria; order Squamata; family Helodermatidae; genus Heloderma; species Heloderma suspectum. Next base: position 27,819,458 of record NC_139460.1, on the reverse strand, counting down.
GGAATAAGATTATTTGGACTGATTAAACCCAGATTAACTTGTACCAGAATGATGGGAAGAGAAAGGTATGGAGAAGGAATGGAACAGCTCATGATCCAAAGCATACCACATCATCTGTCAAACATGGTGGAGGCAGTGTTATGGCATGGGGATGTATGGCTGCCAATGGAACCACACGTCACTGGAGTTCATTGATGACCTGACTGCTGATAAAAGCAGCACGATGAATTCTGAAGTGTATAGAGTTATACTTTCTGCTCAGATTCAGCTGAATGCTGCCAAACTGATAGGACGCCACTTCATATTGCAGATGGATAATGACCCAGAACATACAGCAAAAGCTACCCAAGAGTTTCTCAAGGCAAAGAAGTGGGATGTTCTTCAATGGCCAAGTCAGTCTCCTGATCTCAACCCAATAGAGCATGCTTTTCACTTACTGAAGACAAGACTGAAGGCAGAAAGACCCACAAACAAGCAGCTGAAGGCAGCTGCCTGCAGTAAAGGCCTGGCAAAGCATCTCAAGGGAGGAAACTCAGCATTTGGTCATGTCCATGGGTTCCAGACTTCAGGCAGTCATTGACTGCAAAGGATTTTCATCCAGGTATTAAAGGCGATCCTTAAGTTTGAAATGATGTTGGTTTGTTCCATTACTTATGAGCCACCAACGATGGGGGGGGGGGTATAACACTGGCTGTCCTTCCTGAATGGGTAGTGCCCCACTTTTGTCAAACTCCTTGAATTACAGCTGAAAGTCCTGACTTCGCTCCCATCTGGGTGTGTTTCCTTTCAACTTCAATGTAGTGGTGTACAGAGGCTAACTGCCAAAACAGTTATCCTTGTTCCAATACTTCTGGCCCTGACTGTCAGTATCACTTTTCTTGGCTTTAGTTCTTTTTTTTGTAGATTTTATTTTCTTGGGCTCCAAGATCACCGCAGATAGTGACTGTAGCCATGAAATTAAAAGATGCTTGCTCCTTGGGAGGAAAGCTATGGCAAACCTAGACAGCATAGTAAGAAGCAGAGACAGCACCTTGCCGACAAAGGTTCGTATAATCAAAGCTATGGTTTTCCCAGTAGCAACATATGGCTGTGAGAGACTGAGAGCTGGCCTATAAGGAAGGCCGAGCACCGAAGAATTGATGCCTTCGAACTGTGGTGCTGGAGAAAACTCTTACGAGTCCCCTGGACTACAAGGAGGTCAAATCAGTCAATCCTAAAGGAAATCAACCCTGACTGCTCATTGGAAGGACAGATACTGAAGCTGAAGCTCAAATATTTTGGCCACCTAATGTGAAGAGAAAACTCCCTGGAAAAGACCCTGATGCTGGGCAAGATTGAAGGCAAAAGGAGAAGGGGACAGCAGAGGATGAGATGGCTAGATAGCATCACGGATGCAATGAATATGAATTTGAGCACACTCCGGGAGAGAGTGGAGGACCGGAAGGAATGGCGTGCTATGGTCCATGGGGTCACAAAGAGTTGGACATGACTTAACGACTGAACAACAACAATGCGCTAAAATATATTTTGTGTGCACTTGTCTCTTGTTCCCGCTGAACATTTCTTCGCATGTGGTTTACCATTCACTCACTAGCACTGACCCAGAATGGAAGGGTTATGAATAATAATATCTGAATAATTTATTCATCAAATTGCATTATCATTTATGACCCAAATAAAGTAATGATTTTCTAACCACCTTATTTATTTCCCTTACGTTTTAAGGTGTGAAGAAAGAAAAAATGGATGAATTAGCTGAGTAATTTGCTCATCAGATTCCATGAACATCATTAATAATCTTACAGAGTACAAATCATACAAGGTTCTATAAGCAGAGGAGCTAATTACCAAAATGACTTCCCACCAAACCCTCTCTCCAACTGTCCTTGGCTGGATTCAGATGAACAGCTGAGTGGATGAAGCTGCCAAGAGTTGACTGGTCATGTTAATGTATTTATTAAATGTATTTTTAAACCAGCCTTCATCCTAAAGAATATCACGGCAAAATACAAAAGGCATGAAAAAACAAATAAAACATGCCCCAAATATAATACAATAAAACAGTATCATAATAAAAACAAAGCAGAAAAATAAAAACCACAGAGCAGACCATACATAAACCAATTTTAAATCTTTAAAATGCCTCATCAAATTGTTAGTAATACTGAAATGATAATACAGTCGGCACTAGTCAAGCTTCTGTGGGGATGGTATTCCAAAGACAGGGTGCCACGACTGAGAAGGCTCTCTCTCCGTTGTTCCTATACAATTAACTTCTCCTGGTAAAGGGACCTGGGCAAGAACCTCCTCTGAAAATCTTAAGATATGCTCTATTGTAGGTGTAGGTGTCATTCCCCCACTAGAGGGGGAATGAGGAGGAGCTAAAACTTCTGAGGAGCTAGAACTCCCTGAGTCAGATGAAGCCATGGACCCACCTCTGTCAGGAGACATGGGGGACCCTGGGCCTTCAGAGGAGAAGACAACAGTTCTGCCACTGCCAGAAGAGGGGAATTCTGCTTTAGAGGCTGACTGTCTACCCAGTCCCAGAGAATGTCATTGCCTTAAGAGGCAGAGCAGTAAGGCTCCTTTAAGATGAAGTACCCAACTCCAAGGAAGAGGTTTGGGGCTGGGTGTTATCAGTATGCTGATGACACCCACATCTGTTTCTCCTTAACATCTTTTTCCAAGGAAGGTATGAATGACTGCCTGAAGTCAGTAATAGGCTGGATGAGGGAGAAGAAGCTGAAGTTGAATCCAGGCAAGACACAGCTGCTCATCGTGAAGGGTCCTAATTCAGGTATTGAGGTATGTCAAACAGTTCTAGATGGGGTTGCACTCCCCCTGAAGGAGCAAGTTCATAGCTTGAGGGTGCTTCTTGACTCAACCCTCCTCCTGGAACCACAGGTGGAGGCAATGGAGAGAAGTGCCTGCTATCAACTTCGGCGGAAACACCAGCCACGCCCATTTCTGGAACATGTGGGCCTGGTAATGGTGGTGCACACGCTGGTAGCCTCTAGGCTTGATTTCTGCAATGCGCTGTACTTGGGGCTGCCTTTATAATTAGTTTGGAAACTTCAATTGGTACAAAATATGGCAGCCAGGTTGGTCTCTGAGACATCCCGTTCTTTTACATAACGGGCCTTTTATGCAAATGGCATCCATTTCCATAAAATGTATGCAAGATTACAGGTGCAAATGTTCCTGTAATCTTGCATAAGTGGCTGCTTTATGGCTGCTCTTTGTGTAAAAGGCCCTTTATGTAAAAGAATGAGCCACCATTTTTACTCAAAATGGCGGCTTGGCAGACCAGCAGGGTCTGCTGCGCTTGCCCAACTTGGTACTTGTTGGATCCAGCAAGTGCAGTGGACTGGAGTCTAGGAGGCTGAGCAAGGGGGGAGTCTGCTGGACTCCCCCCCCCCCCGGACTCCTGCAATACCCCTACTTACCTGTTATCCTGCGTTCTTGACCTTGGCTACATTCCTGATTTACCTCTTGAGAATCCTTGTTTGCCAGTAAAAACTCTGCTTTACTCTTGGCCTCCTTAATTGACTCCTCCACTGCAATTAACTGTGTGTTGTTGTTTGCAGAGCAAGCAGCTGAACAGGGCAGTAGGCAACCTTTCTGGGCCTGTGAGCACATTTGGCAATTTGAGAAAATGTCCTGGGCACCATCACAAAATGGGTGTACTGCAGATGAAAGCCTTTGCCTGCAGCCACCTGCCATGTTCATTTCCAAAGAATGCCTCTGAGGCCCACGTGTGGCCCAGGGTGTTCACAGGCAGCTAGAGGCCCTCACTTTGCTTTGAAATGATCCCAGCTGGGAGTGAGAAATTTTGTAATCAAAAAAAGTAGGAGGGGTGGGCACCTTGGCATGAGCCAAGAAAGGTGTCTGCATCTGCTCTGATGATTTGTCACAGACAAAGAGCTAGGGATGTCAGAGAATTCCGCCACGGATCTCGGTGAGGCCGAATGCCAGTGCATTCGGCCCCCGAACTCCATGGCAGAACGGCCTGCCACCCCCCCCCCCGCGGATCACCCCTGGGACGAGACTCACCTGGGGCGGATCTTCCGGGTGGCAGCGGCTGCGGCGGTGGCTGCGGCGGCTGCGGCGGCTGGTCTTCCAACCGGCTGCCGCCACCGCCATTTGCAGTCTTGTAAATAACAACAACAACGTGATAGGCTACGTAAAGATTTACATAGACTATCATGGCTGGGTTTAAAAAAAAAAAACACGACGTGATAGGCTACGTAAATACGTATCATGGCTGGGTTTTTGTTTTTTTTAAAAAAACTGCGTACGCAAATGGCAGCGGCTACGGCCGCCGCCATTTGCGTTCTTAGTCTATGTAAATATTTACGTAGACTATGACGGCGAAAATAAAGGGGAACGCAAGTAGCATAGCAGGCGCTATTTGTGTCCCTTGTTGATTCACCATTTTAGCCTACGTAAATCTTTACGTAGGCTAAAACGGCGAATCAAAAAGGGATGAAAATAGCGCCCACTACACTATTTGTGTTCCTCTTATTTTCGCCGTCTTAGTCTGCGTAAATATTTACGGAGATTAAGACAGCCCAAACTAAGGAACGCAAATGGCGGTGGCCGTAGCCGCCACCATTTGCGTACGCGGTTTTTGTTTTTTGTTTTCCCAGAGCCCTCCGCGGCCAGAAATCCAGCTGCGGATGGCTCTTGCCTGGCTGGGCCTGTCCGGCTGCTCCGCGAAGCTGCTGCGGAGCAAAGCCGGCCGTGGAGGATTCCGGGGGGGAGGAACGGATCGCCTCCCCCCCGTCGAGGATTCCGGGAGGAGGGATGGAACGCCTCCCCCCCCACCATCAACATAATCCGCGGAAAGGTAAGTGACTTTCGTACATCCCTACAAAGAGCATAAGAATTACACTAGTGGATCAGAACAAAGGTCCATCTAGTCCAACATTTTGTTTGCGACCTTGTGTGTCCCACACCCCTCACCGGATCCAGTAAAAAGGGAGATTTTAAACACTTTTAAACATGGGTGTGCCATTTACTTATCATGCCTAATCACCATCAATAGACCAATCCTGTTTGAATTTGGCTAATCCTTCTATTCCCCTTTTTCACAGGGTGAGTACCAATGCTTATGTAGCCAAAGCGAGAGCATCCACACACAAGCGGGAGGGTGTCAGAATGCTCAAGGAAACCCAGAATTTTGCAGAAGTACAAAAAAAGTACAATGCTCCCCCAGAACTCCCACACACAAAAAAGTAGAACCATGCATGCATGGAAAACTGCCATGTGACTGTTTCTCTGTGTTGCAAGCAAGGATCTATCTAGGAAGATGCTCCCCCAGCCCTCATGTAATAATGTTAATGGGAACAAGTGGGAAGGGATGGAGCTGAGCAAGAAGAGAGGACATGGAAGAGAGGGCCACTGAATGCTTGGAAGTGAAGGATGAGGAAAGGAGAGGGGAAGAGAGGGAGAGACGGGGGGACAAGGATGGAAGAAGCACAGAGGAACAGAATAGCAAACTCAGCAGGGAGAGAGGGACAGGGAGCCAGAATCGGAGTGTCAGGTGGCAGAAAGAAAGATATGTGAGGGGGAAGAAGAGAAAGTCATTGTGGTGGTGGTGGCGGCGTGTGTGTGTGTGTGTGAGTGCGTGCATGCATGCATATTAGGGTAGCCATTTGAGCATTGCTAAGGAAGAGGACACACACTATGGAAAAGGGGGCAATTTTGCATAAAATGTGCATATATATATATATATATATATATATGTATGTATATATATAAAGGTAAAGGTGTCCCCAACCAGTCGTGTCCGACTCTAGGGTGCGGTGCTCATCCCCGTTTCTAAGCCGAAGAGCCAGCGCTGTCTGAAGACGCTTCCGTGGTCATGTGGCCGGCATGACTGAACACCGAGGTGCACGGAACGCTGTTACCTTTCCCGCCGAGGCGGTACCTATTTATCTACTTGCAATTTCTTGCTTTCGAACTGCTAGGTTGGCAGGAGCTGGGACTGAAGACAGGAGCTTACCCCGTCATGCGGCACTCGGGTCTCGAACTGCTGACCTGCCGACCTTCCAGTCTGCAGTTCAGCGTCTTAACCACTAAGCCACCGTGGCCTATATATATATATATATATATATATATATGCAAATTAAGAACTATTTTTTATAATTTAATAAAAATACAGAACATCTCAGCAAAGGGAATAAGACTGTGACCAGGTGACCTGTGTGCTTGCCTGTTCAGTCTGCAGCCCGGGTAATGTTGAAGGGCTACTTCAAGGCTCAGCTCTTCCTTCTGATGATTCTTTATGCTTAAACCGGACTTGGCCTGGACAGACATTCAAATAGAGAATGCCTTCAAAATATAGGGCTATCCTCTGGCAGCCCTTCAAAGAGAGGACTGGCCTCTAAAAAAAACACATAAAAAAACAAAGACACACGGCTCCATGTGGTGATTGCTGCATGACCATCTGCTATCTCCCAACTTCTCCTTAGATGTGGTCTAAGGTGGTGGCCCTCATTGCATCTTGTGGTGATGAATTCCATAAACTGATTCTGTATTATGTGTTGAACCACTTTCTTTGGCCTATCCAGAACCTAGGGATGTCAGAGAATTCCGCAACGGATCTCGGTGAGGCCAAACGCCAGTGCATTTGGCGCCCCAAAATCCATGGTGGAACGAAGCCCCTGGCCCCCCAACCCATGAAAGGCAAGCGAAACGGAGCACTTACCTGCTGCCGTCCGCACTGACTTGCGAATGGCGGCCACCCTGCGGCCGCCATTCGCTTCTTCATCATAGCCGTGATAGGCCATGTAAATACTTGAGTAGCCTATCAAGGCTAACGCAGGGACGCCATTTGCATCCCTGCAGAGGCCGTGATAGGCTATGTAACCCCCCCAAAAAACAGCATACGCAAATGGTGGTGGCTACAGCGGCCGCCATTTGTGTTCCTTTTTTTCCCCGCCGTTTTAGCCTACATAAATATTTACGTAGGCTATTACGGCGAAAGCAAGGGGAACACAAATAGCGTAGTGGGCATTATTTGCATTCCCTTTTTTTCCGCCGTAATAGCTTACGTAAATATTTACATAGGCTAAAACAGCAGGGGAAAAAAGGAACGCAAATGGCACCCACTACGCTATTTGCGTTCCCCTTTTTTTTCGCTGTAATAGCTTATGTAAATATTTACATAGGCTAAAACGGCAAAAAAAGGGAAAGCAAATGGTGGCCACCGTAGCCGCCGCCATTTGCGTATGCTGTTTTGTTTTGTTTTTTAACCTGCAGGCTTCCCAGCGGCCAGATGTCTGGCTGCGGGCGGCCCCGGCTGGCGGCTCCACTGAATCTCTGTGGAGCGGAGCCAGCTGAATTAGGATTTTGGGGGGAGTTGCAGAGTGCCTCCCCCCACCGCGAATCACCCCCTTGAAAAGGTAAGTGACTTTCATAGATCCCTACCAGAACCTGCCACCACTGGGAAGTATAACTTGCCATCTCTTGGAAATCCTTTGAAATCTGGAGCAAGCAGCCAGGAGTAGAGGGCCTATCTTATGAGATATGTTGTACGTCATCTCCTCTGCAGAACTGTTTCCTTATTTCCAGAATCTGGAAGTAGGGATGTACGAAAGTCACTTACCTGTTCGCGGATTATGTTGATGGTGGGGGGGAGGCATTCCACGCCTCCCCCCCGGAATCCTGGCCGGCCGGCTCCACTCCACAGGGATTCTGCGGAGCCACCAGCCAGCTCCGCCAGCAGCCGGACATCCGGCCGCTGGCTAGCAGGGACGCAAATGGCGGCGGCCGTAGCCACCATACGTAAAATGTTTACGTAGCCTATCAGATCTGACTTAAAAAAACAACAACAACAACGCGCATACGCAAATGGCGGCCGCCGTGGCCACCGCCATTTGCGTACATGCGGGGTTTTTTTTAAAAAAAAGTCAGACGTGATAGGCTACGTAAACATTTACGTAGCCTATCATGGTTTTTTTTTTTTTAAACCTAGCCGTGATAGGCTATGTAAATCTTTACGTAGCCTATCACGTCTTTTTTTAAAAAACTGGAAATGGCGGTGGCAGCAGCCAGTTGGAAGATCAGCCGCCGCAGCCGCTGCTGCTGAACCGCCGCTGGAGCCACCGCTGCCCGGAAGATCTGCCCCAGGCAAGTCTCATCCCGGGGGGGGGGCAGGCCGTTCCACCACCGATTTTGGGGGGCCGAATGCCAGTGCATTTGGCCTCCCCAAGATCCGTGGTGGAATTCTCTGACATCCCTATCTGGAAGTCGAATGCAAACAATTCCATTCCTTTGAAATGCAGGATAAGCAAGGAGGTGATGAGCTCCTATCTCACCGCTCCTTAGGGATGTACAAAAGTCACTTACCTTTTCAAAGGGTGACATTTGTGGGGGGGGAGGCGCTCCATCCCTCCCCCCGAAATTCTCTGCAGACGGCTCCACTCTGCGGAGATTCCATGGAGTCATTAGCTGGTGCAGCCTGCAGGGACACAAATGGCGGCTGCCATAGCCACCGCCATTTGCGTCCCTGTATTTTGCCATTATAGGCTAGGTAAATATTTATGTATTTAAATATGTTTTATTTAATAAAAATTCCTCCTTTTTTTTTGCTGTAATAGCCTACGTAAATATTTGCCTAGGCTAAAACGGAAAAAAAAAAGGAACACAAATGGCGGCCGCCGTAGCCACCGCCATTTGCATCCGCTGTTTTTTCTTTTTTTTGCCGTGATAGGCTACGTAAATAATTACGTAGCCTATCACAGTCTCCACAGGGATGCAAATGGCATCCCTGCGTTAGCTGTGATAGGCTACATAATTATTTACGTAGCCTATCACGGCTATAATGAGGAAGCAAATGGCGGCCGCAGATGCGACCGCCATTCGCAAAGCAGCGCAAACGGCAGCAGGTAAGTGCTCCATTTTGCACACCTTTTGTGGGGTGGGGGGGCAGGGGCATCTTTCTGCCATGGATTTCGGGGGGCCAAATGCACTAGCATTTGGTAGGGATGTATGAAAGTGACTTACCTTTCGCAGATTATGTTGATGGTGGGGGGGGGAGGCGTTCCATCCCTCCCTCCAGAATCCTGGCTGGTGGGGGAGGCGCTCCGTTCCTCCCCCCGGAATCCTCGAACGGCCAGCTGTGCTCCGCCAGGCCAGAGCCGTCCGCAGCCAGATTTCCGGTCGCGGAGCGCTCCGCGTAAAAAACGAACAAACAAAACAACCGCGTACGCAAATGGCGGCGGCTACGGCTGCCGCCATTTGCATTCCTTCTTTTTGGCCGTCTTAATCTATGTAAATATTTACGTAGACTATGGTGGCGAAAATCAAGGGGAATGCAAATAGCGTAGCGGGTGCTATTTGCCTCCTTTTTTCATTCACCGTTTTAGCCTATGTAAATCTTTATGTAGGCTAAAATGATGAATCAGAAGGGGACGCAAATAGCGCCCGCTATGCTATTTGCGTTCCCCTTGATTTTTGCCATCATAGTCTACATAAATATTTACGTAGATTAAGACAGTAAAAAAGAAGGAACGCAAATGGCGGCGGCCATAGCCGCCATTTGTGTATGCATTTTTTTTAAACCCACCCCCAACCATGATAGGCTACGTAAAGATTTACGTAACCTATCACATCTTTTTTTTTTTTCACAAGCCTGGAAATGGTGGCGGTGGCAGCCGGTTGGAAGACCGCCCGCCGCCGCTGCCGCTCCCGCCTCCACCCCCGCCAGAGGGGGTGCCTGGAAGATCCGCCCCAGGTAAGTCCGGTCCCGGGGGGGATCTGCGGGGGGTGGGGGGGTGGCAGGCCATTCCGCCACAGATTTTGGGGGGCCGAATGCACTGGCATTCGGCCTCACCGTGATCCGTGGCGGAATTCTCTGACATCCCTAGCATTTGTAGGGATGGCGGAGAATTTCTCCATGAATCTCTGGGAGGCCGAATGCCAACGCATTTGGCCCCCCGAAATTGGTGGTGAAATTCACAGCCGGCTAGGGGAGAATTTGCGTTCCTTAGTTTGGCACGTCTAGTCTACGTAAAGATTTACGTAGACTACGGCAAGAATAAGGGCAACGCAAATAGCGTTCCCTTATTTTTGCCGTAGTCTACGTAAATCTTTATGTAGACTAGTCGTGCCAAACTAAGGAATGGAAATGGCGGCGCCCCATGGGTGCCGCCATTTGCGTACGCGCTTTTTTTTTTTGTCAAAGTCACCCGTGATAGGCTACGTGACGATTTACATAGCCTATCACGGCTGACTTTGGAAATCTAGCCGTGATAGGCTACGTAAATCGTTACGTAGCCTATCACGGGTGTGTGTTGTTGTTTTTTTACTTTACTTTTTTTTTTCACAGACAGGTAGATGGGGCGCTCCTCCCCGGCCTGAATTTCGGCAGCGCGGGATGGGGCGCCTCCCCCCCCTTGCCTGAACTTCAGGGGGAGAACCGAAGCACCTCCCCCCCACCACGAAGCAAGCTGCGGGACCAGGTAAGTCCCTTTCGTCCATCCCTAAGCATTTGGCCTCACCGAGATCAGTGGCGGAATTCTCTGACATCCCTACCACTCCTTTTGTAATGTGATAGACCATACATGATTTTAGAGACTTTGCTGCTTCAGTCAACACCTCAGTTATTTGTCTGAATCTATCTGACTAGAAAGAGGTTTGAAAGCTTTCCTTTCCTGGGCTATTTCAAAGAGAAATATTTGCAGTCTTTGAGATCCAAAGCAACAATTGAAAAAGGCTTTCAGCCAAGTATGTGCTTGGATGGTTTTGTATTATAGAGGCAATAACTTTTTCTTTGAAGTAGACCCAGACAATGTTTTTATTTTCATGCACAGGACCTCATTGCTCACTATATTTGGGGTTGGTAAAGAAGAACTCTTCACTTAGGTTAAATTGATTGGTAACTCTGAAGATTTTTGCATGCTAGTAGGGTACATCATGGCCTGACTGACTTGCTAGAACCTGCTTGAGGAGTTTTACTAATCTTATATTCTGTCTCAGCTCCTGTGAACCCTGAAATCCAGATTTTTATTAGAACATTGAGGTCAACCAAATGGAGCCAGGTTCAAAATGGTGGATGGGGAGAGGGCAAAAGAATTAAGGAACAGGGTACTTTGTGCTAGGGTGGCCATGTGTCCTCTTTTACAGAGGGCAGTCCTCTATTTGAAGGGCGGTCTAGTCCAAATATAGATTAAAAATAAAGAACCCTAAGAAGGGAGAGCAGGGGCCTTGAGGTAGTCCATCAACAATTAGCACTGAGACAGCCGACTGAGGAGACTCACAGGTCACCTGGTCATACCCTTCCCCACTATGGTGACATTCTATTTGTATTTAAATTATAATAATTATTTCTAAAATAGAATGTATACATATGAATTAGCATATACAAATCTCTGCCCTCTTTTGTCCTCTGGTTGTTGTTTTGCGTTTGGGGGTGATGCGTTTCTTTCTTCATTTTTGGTGATGCATTTCTTCTTTTTTAGTGATGCACCCCTCCCCAGCCCAAGAATTAGTGTTCAATAGCAGAAATGGGCTCACAGCCCTATCACACCAAAATCCCCTTCAGGTTTAGTCCACTAAGCTTTCTCTGCAAATTAATTTAGAATAAGGAGGTGGGGAGATAAAGTATTTTTTTGTTGCTGCTATTGGGAGTCAGAAATCCTTGGGGGTCTACTGCAAATCACTCTGAGATCTACCAATCTACCTTTTGCCCACCCCGGCTACTGTATAATATAGTCCACTGGTCTTAAGGACATAAGAAATCTTGGATCAGACCAAGGTCCATCTAGTCTATAATTCTGTTCACAAAGTGGCCAACCAGCTGCCCATGGGAAGCCCACAAGCAGGACACAAGTGCAACAGCACCCTCCCACCCCATGTTCCCCAGCAACTGGCATACATAGGCATACTGCCCCTGATACTGGAGGTAGCCATCACCTTTTAGAAAACAAGGAGAGGCAGGAAAAGAGAGGAGGAGAAAAACTGACAATAAGAGAGTGAGGGCACATGGGAAGATCAGATCAATATAGTAAAGATAAGAAAAGTGTATAAGGGACAAAATTAAAAGATGGCCCTGGTTCTGGAACAGTTAAAGACAAAATTAATCGATTTTGAAATAGTTTCCCTGGAGAAGATAATTAGAGTGGTTCTCTCCCAGACTGTTTGCAAGATGGGATGGCTTTAAAGGGGAATTAGACAAAGTCATGGAGGATAAGGCTATCAATGGCTGCTAGTTATGATGGCTATATCTTACCTCCAGTATCAGAGGCAGGATGCTTTTGTATACCAGCTGCTCGGGATGTACAGACTGTGTAAAATCCACTCCGCCTGTGTTCCGCGGATTGTCAGGCACCTTTTGTTCTGTCATCCGCCCACAGACAGATGCGATTTTTTTTCAGTCATGTGGAAACATACGGAAATAATTATGTAAATATTTACATAAGTATTTACTTAAGTATTTACATAATTTACCTCAGTACGTAACATTTAGTGTTTTGTCCCCATTCCATTCAACATTTCTTCAGCAGAAACGTACGTATTTTTCTATGGATTTATATGCGTAAATTTCAGGAAACTTAAAAAAAAACCATCCAAAAGTCCACGGATGTGACACAGCCTGAGGGGGTCACTCCACAGTAGATTCTGCAAGTCAGATTCTTAGAAATCCGAGCTAATTTTAATCCATCTTGAATTTTTCCAGCATCCCTACCAGCTGATGGAGAACACAAGTGTGTGTTTGGTGGGGGGGGCAGGGATTGCTATTGCGCTCATGTCCTCCATGTGGCTTCCATAGGCATCTAGTTGGGATGTGGGAACAGGATGGTGGACTAGACAGGCCTTGCTGAGACCCAGCAGGGCTCTTATGACTGTTGGAAATCTACCCACATCGGGGTGGGGGGGCTTCTTGGCCTAGTGCTTTGTTGGTGCATTCTAAGATGCTGCCTAATGCTACCTTGGATAAAATCCAACATAAGTCCTACTTAGAGTAGACCCATTGAAATAAATGGGACATAAGTTAGTCATGACTAGGGGTGCACGAAAGTCACTTACCTGGTCTCGCAGCTTTTCGCGGTGGGGGGGGAGGCACTTCGCTGCTCCCCCTGCGAAGTTCAGGCCGGGGGGGAGGCTTCCCGCCTCGCCCGGCCGAAATTCAGGCCGGGGGGGGAGGCGCCTCGCCTCGCCCGGCCACGAAATTAAAAGTAAAAAAAAACAAACAAACACCCCCTCTTACATCGTGCAAATTTTGCTTCTGTGTTCTTATTGTGGCACGTCTATTGTATTTTATTGATTTTTAAATTAAATTATACACATCCATGACAGCGTCACTGGTTAAAAGCTTAGGTAAACAGATAAAGAGATGCACCAAACCTTTACTGGGTTTATATATCAGACTGAGCTGTAGGGTTTCTAAGATTTTCACAGAAAGTTTCCTACCCTTGCATGGCCCCTCAGGTATACAGAGGCAGTGAGCAGACTGCAGAAGGAGAAAGAGATGGAAGGAGGAGTCTTCCTCAAAGGCTATTTGACACAGAACTATCCCCTTCAATGGACAGTTTGTCCATCAAAGTTTGTCCATCCTTGTCTATCAAAACTGATGGCCTTATTGTTGGTATGCCATATATAAAGGGAGAAACAGCATAAATGATGAATCCCTAGCATCTAGGCAGGGAGTTAGAGCTAAACTGCAATATGTGTGAATGAATCACAGCACTGTATGAGCTCCCTATTGTGTTCTGTGTGCAATGTAATTATGTAAAGCAGATGTGGAGAAAATGAATACACAGAGATGCCGTAGATGTAAATTCCATGTGATCTTATTTGGGCAGATCCATCCTCCAAAGCAATCAGCTGAACTATGGGAAGGCCTGCAGGTTCTCCTAACAAATGTGTTCAAAAATGTGTAGTTTTGTCCCTCTCCTAGCAGATGTGCAAAGAAAGATTTTGCCATTTGGGTTATAAATATTGGATATTGAAAGTGCCCAATTCATAAAAAGTTCTATGCATCATTCATGGGGCAGCAGCTATGGGAGAATGAAAAGTGCTTATCTAAATAGTATACACACCCTTCAGTTCATCAACCTGCCCCCAGCCCCTGGTTCATAAATGTCAGCTTGCTTGCCATTATGTACCCAGAAGCTGAGAGCATTGACAAAGAAAGGCAAAGTCAGCTTAAAAAAATTATCAGTCCAAACAGATTAAACTTATTCATTCAGAACTGCAAATATTTTCTGAAGAAACTTACAGGCATCTACTGACAAAATACAAGGATTTGTAGTTCATTTGCTTGATATGTACCATGTAGGAGAGAGAGAGAGAGAGAGAGAGGGTCATCATAATGTTCTGAAGCCAATGAGAGAAAATACTAGCGAACTCTTGAAATTAATTTCAATGTAACTTAAATTTGACTAGCTTTCTTTGGGTCAGTGATCATGAATTCTAAAAATTGGACAAGATCACAGTCCCATGAAAGATGATAAAAGTTAGAATTGTCTCATGGTGCAGTCCTATGCATTTTTACTCAAGGAAGACACACTATACTCAGTGAGACTTACACCCAGGGAAGTGTCTACACAGTTGAAGCCTAATTGATATCTATCTAATGCTGGTTTTGTTCCAGCTTGGGATATACATAATCCTTTGCTCAGATGAGAGATATTGACACACACACACAAACACACACACACACATATACAAATGCAGAGAGAGAGAGAGAGAGAGAGAGAGAGAGCAGGAGAGAGAAAGGCTCACAGAGTAGGACTAGACTTCAGGGCTACCGTCAAGGGTAGGCATTGTTGGGCAGCTGCACTGGGCCCACATCCCAGCAGGGATCCACTGAGAAGAGCCCCTGGACTTGTTCCTCTTAATATTTGCAACCTACTTATTCACCTGCCTCTCACTCAGACCCAGACAACAGTGGGGAGAAGGGGGAGCAGTAGATGCCACTGCCACATGCTCACTGGCTCTCTGCCAGTCAAGCAAATGGTAGCAATGATCAGAGAGAGACTGATGAGAAATAGCAGTGAGAAGTAGACTCACTGAGGGTGGGGGCCTATTGAGGGTGTCTTGCCCAAGGGCCCCCAAAACCTGGATCGAGCACTGCTAAGGTTGCACATGCTGCCTAGCTTTATACTGCCTGAAGGGGATATCAGCTTTCACTTTTTTTCTTATTTTTGCACATAAAATAATAACTGAGTTAGTAAGTACATGAACTCTTCTCTGTTCTTCTTTCTTTCTCTCTTTCTTTCTTTCTTTCTTTCTGGAAGGTACATGCTGGTGCCCATACACTTAAGTCCTAGATTTCTCCATTGTTTCATACAAGCAGTTGACTCTTTTACCTTGCAGAAGAGAAATAACAACTGTGTCAAAAGTAACCAGAAAATCCCTTCTCTCCAGATGATGGAATTGTAACTCTATTCCAACTCTATTATACTAAAAAATACTTTGGCATTCCCTGCCTAGAGCCTGAGAAGAAATAGATTCACTTTCTACATGTTTGTAAAGGGGCAAGAAAAATCCATAGATGGAAAGAACAATGGTCGGAGGTTCAACACTACCTTACCACAAGCTTATAAAGAACCACCCCTATTTATATTAGTTATTTATTAAAATATGTGTACCCCGGCTTTTCATCCATGTCGACCCTCAAGGCAGCAAATCATAAATCAAGTATATTTTAAAATAGATTTTAAAATAGATGTGACCCTGTGCAGTGTAGCCACCTTGAGCACATCCCTCTGGGAGCTACCATAGGAGACTAAAGAATTCCGAGGAGATTCTGAGGTGATTGGGAGAGGGATGGAGAAGATTCTGAGGAAAGGTGAAGACTGGGAGAGAAAACAAGAGACTGAGGAATTTACAGAGAGGAAGAGAGTGAAAAGGAGCCATCCGAGGAATATTGTGGAGGAGGGAGTAGCAGCCTGCCCTCACAGGGCAGTGCTTATTCAACAACAGCTCCACCATTAGGGTGTGTGACATATCCTGAGGCCTACACCTGCATCCTAAGACTGTGTAGCCAAAGACGGGTCTTAAAGACTGAATAGTCATCTATGTTTAACTCCATGATTAGGCTCCATCCACTCCTATTTTACTGCCCAAAGGCTTACTTTAAATTGTATGCCTTCCTGAGGCATTCCTCTTCTTTTGTCCCCTCTATCCCCCTCCTTCCTGTTTTGTCTAATACGTTGCCCACTGGTTTTCCTCTAACCCCTTCTCCAGAAACATCATGGTGCTTGTAAGCTGGAGGTTCCACAACCTGTTTTGGGAAATATCACATTTCTTTCCCAACCATCCCATGGCTAATTGAACCCAGGGCTAAGCTGACCAGGTGCCCTACTTTACAGAGGATAGTCCTCTATTTTGGAAAGCCAGCAGGGGACAGGCCTATATCTTAAGGTGCCCTCCATTTCATGGGCTGTCCAGTCCAAGTCTGGTTTAAAGTCAAAGAACCATAATGAGGGAGAGAACAGCACCAGGGGCCTTGAAGTTGACCACCAACAGTTAGCACCTGGACAGGAGACTGAGCAGGCACACAACTCACCTGGTCAGTGAGATGTGTTCTATTTAAATTATTATTCCTAAATCTGTAGTTATACGTGTACATTTGCCAATACAAATGATATAAAAATTGGTGTCTTCTTTTGTCCTCTTTAATGATGTAATTCCTCTTTTTTGACAATGCATAAGTGGTGGAAATGTGAAGGGCCCCCCCGATCCGACTCGGGAGCCGCTTCAGGGCTTCAGAGCTGGGTGCAACTCAGCTCGGGCTGATTCGGGGGCCCTTGACCTGCCTCAGCATACGAAGCCAAAGCGGAATTTGGACATCCAAATCCCACTTCGGTCCCCCAGCATGCCGCCCAGCCCCCAGCTCCTTACCTGGGCCCTTGTTCTGGGGGAGGGGGCAGCAGTGGAGCCGCCACTGCCGCTGAGGGAGCTGCTCGTGGGGGAGCCACCGAGGAAGGCACTGCTGCCGAAACCGCTGCCCATCGCAGCCCGCCAGCAGGCACGAGGGCAGGAGTCACCCTCCAACGGCATACTCTCCCTTCCTTAGAAGGAGGGGAGGGTGCCTGGTTGGAGGCCGACTCCTGCCTCTGCTCAAGCCTTCATGGGTTCCTTGCTTGCAAGCAGCCCATGAAGGCTTGAGTGAGGCTAGCGGCAGCAGCTTGCAATGAGGGGACCTGCCGCCGCTGCTGCCATTGCCGCCAGGGGAGCTGCTGCTGCTGCTGCCATCTCCTAGGTCCTCTGAATGCATGTCGGTGGCTGCCTTGTTCTGAGGAATGGGGGGACATATTTCTGTATATGTCCAGAAATACAGGGAGTCACCATTTTAAAAACGGCTCCCCCATTCCCTGGAACAAGATGGATGCCAGCGCATGTCTGGAGGTCCAGGTAAGGAGCCGGGGGCTGGGTGGCAGCTGTGGTGGCAGTACGGCAGCTGGGCCTCCAGATTGCTTCAAAGTGCACTGAAGTGCTTTGGAGCGACCAGATCTGCTTCGGGCTGCTTCATGCCCTCCCTGCCTCAACTCAGAGGCAGCCCGAAGTGGCCTGAGGCACCCCGCTTCGACTCAGAGTTCAGGCTTCAGGCCTAAGTGGTGCACAGCCCTAATAAGTGGCCACCCTATCCAAGTCCCAAAGTTCTCTCCACAACAAAGGGATGTTGGGAAGGAAAGTGGGCTTACATAGACATCATCATGAGAAACAAAACACCAATCAGTGCAATGCAAAAAGAAAAGTAGCAAAGCCAGATAGAAAGCCCTATAAGAACCCCAAAGAGTCCATTACTGCCCAAGCCATAAGCACGCTGAAATAATAGCATCTTGACCTGGCTTCTGACTGCACAAGAGAATCAAGCAGATCATATGCTCCAGCTGTGCAGTCCCTGATAAGTCACTGCCCCAATATGTTGTCCCGCTTTCTGCCATTTGGGGTGTCTGTTTTGTTGGTGCAAATTCTAGACTTGTCATTCTTCAGGGTTCAGCTCCCTCCCCAGGGTCTCTAGAAGTTAAATCTCTGAGTGGGGGTTGGCTCCATTTTGTCTCTAGCACACCAGAAGGTCAGTGCATGTGCACGAATGTGAAGTCCTCATGCTGTACATGGCCTGCCATTTCACGCATGGCAGATGCTGAGGGGTAGTTTGAATGGGGATGACATATTACCAGACAATTATGTTTTTCTGATATATCTTTAACCAAAAGGACAACTCTTAAGTAGGGCTGAACTGAACTCCCCTCCAATATTCACCTCCACAATTTGCCAGCTCCAGTGCTATGGGGGCGGCATTTTGATGAGGGAGATGCAAATAAGATGCATGCTTTATCCCACTTACTTCCTGAAGCCTCACTCTCCTCAGTGCACTTGGCCATGTTCTTTTCTAAAAAGATTCTTCAGTTCCTCCGCAGACCAGAGGCATTGCTTCAAATGCTGACCCCTCAGTCTGATGTCATCCCTCTTGAAGCCAAATCCAAGCAAGTCAGAATTAGGAGGTAATGCTTCCTGGCCTTACTCTCGTGTCTTCTGGGTAGGAATGTTCCTCTGGTGAAAATGGTGGATGGGAGTGGGGTGGTTCATGAAACATTTCATTCCTTCCCCTCCTGCCAGCTTACCCCCAACTTGAGCTCTAAAATGATCTGAGTACCTTTGGCTTTAAGGCAGTAGTCTTTGGTATGGGAATAAGGAAGTTATACTCAAGTCCCTATTTTCATCTATGAAATGTTTTAGGGTTTGCAGATATTCAGTAACAAAAAATTCCACAAACTGGGTGCCACCACCAAGAAGGCCCTCTTTGACATTCATTGCCCAGTACCTCACATGGTGGTGGTGGGATAATGAGGCCTCTGGTAATGATCAAATTGTAAAGATCTCATATGTCCCCCCGCCTAAAAAAAACAGAAAAAGGCAGGGAAGTTTTTGTAATTTGGGAGCACTGGTTTCTTCTTTTGTTTCAGGCCATTGATAGACCACAAATAAATAACATATTTATTTATTGAGTCCATGAGTCCAACTAGTAAAAAAAGAAAGAAAAAGGCCTAAACCATTAATTTCCATACATTCCTTTCAAGGGCTAATTTCCAAGTGTAAAAGAATAAAAGACTTGGCCAGAAAATACATAATTACTTTGTTTTTAGAATACAGGTTGTTTATGCTTGAATAACTACAAACAGATAATATGAACATTTAAATATCATATAATACCATGGGGCACCCCACTGTTCTTTCCCCATCAGGTGTTCAGAGAACACTCCATGATTTCACATTAAAAGGTCAGTGGTGAAATCCTTTGTTAACCACCTGAATGATTTTCTCTACAATTGAAGGTTATGGCCTCTAAAACAAGTTATTTTCTTTTAGTATGCAGGGGTATTTAATGTGGCCAGCAGAAAGGCTTATGCATTCATCTGCAAATGCCTGAAATTGATTTTCTACTTGAATTCCCAAGGTTGCTCAGGGGTCGTAAATGAGTGCAGAAATATACCGGTACACTTTCATAGCATCCTGCAAGGGAGGATTTTTTAAATCTTTCCACACCCCTTACCTTACATCTTTCAGATAGGATTACAGTAAAACTGCCATTAATTCACTTTCAGTTATCCAAAATGTTTAGTCGTCTGAATCTGCCATGCATATCCTATATAGGCCTGGTTTACGTGTTACCTTCTGTGTTAAGCTGCCTCTGTGGTTGTTCCCATGCCACTCTGGATAATGTATATATCTTCTGGCCATATCGTGGTTAGGATAGGTTGCATGGTAGGATACGATGAAGATGATGCCTATGCCATTAGAATGGCTGGGGCTAACATGGCATATGACCAGGCAATCGATTCTAACTATCTGTTACCACGTGTTCTCATCTACACACTTCTCACCTGCCTTTGGGGCCCAGGCATCTGGGAAGGAGAGATCCAACAGTGACGACAGTGATGATGGTGATGATGATTTACATTTCCATACCACCCAATAGCCAAAGCTCTCTGGGCGGTTTACAAAAGATTAAAAAAAAATTAAAAATACAGTATACAGATATTAAAAACCACTTACATAAAAAACACATGAACAGACAATATACATAACAGAAACATATATCTAAAACAACTTCAAAAAAGCAATCTCAAAAGCAAACAACCATAACCATCAGACATTCCAGGATCTTACAGCCAGTAACCAAGGAGAGGCATTTCAACATTTTAAAATGAGGAAAAAATGAGGGGATTGGACTTGATGGTCTTATAGGCTCCTTCCAACCCTACTATTCTATGATTCTATGATTGATTAAAAGTTATCATATGCTACCAAATGCCTGGGAAAAGAGAAAGGTCTTAACCTGATGCTGAAAAGATAACAATGTTGGTGCCAGGCGGGCCTTGGAGGGGAGATCATTCCATAATTTGGACTAGGCTCAACAGAGGCTCGCACTGAGTGCTGGCAGCCATTGAACAAAGGGTCAGCATGTTAGGAGAACTCACCAGCTGACTCAGAAGCCAGCAGGCATTGGAGCTCCTGGGGAAAAACTGGAGAAGGGAGGCCAGTGCAGAGTCACAGAGACTTTAATAACTGCATCTTGGATGACAAGGGGGAGGGGGAGATTCAATAGGAGAAAGGATGGAGGAGGAAAAGGCCAAAGCAGCAGAGAAGTGGAGAAGGCCAGAAACAGCAGGGGTGCAACACCAAATCCAGCTCTCCTGGGCTCCCAATATGGGCCTCTGGGGTTCCCCAGAAGGCCATACCCCTTTCCCCGCCAACCATTGATAGTTTGGTGGTTTCCCAGTTATTGTGCAGTTTTATCCTCATTTTAAAATGTTGAAATGCTTCTCCTAAGGCAGTGAGAGCGTTCAGCTACAACATAATTGCGGGGTGGCGGCTTTGCCCCTTTTCCCTTCAGCCCTGCCCACCACTGGAATGTGGCCTCTGAGAACTTCCCCCAAATGGAATTTGACCCTTGGGTTCTGCACTCAGTAGGGCACTCTAGTAGAGAGAAGGAAGGCAGAGGAGGAAGAGTGAGGCAGGGGCAAGTGAGTGGGAGAACAACAAAGGAGTATGACAGAAGGAAAGGCAAGAGAAAGACTGGTGGAGGGGGGAAGGAAGTGGATGAGACTGGGATGCAGAAAGAATGCAGAATGGACAATAGTGAAGATGAGAAGGGTGTCTGGAGAAGAATAGGAGAGGTTTAGAAGCAGGAGGCAGGAAAAGTAATGCAGAGGAAAACCTCCACCATAAGCAGCCAATTGCCAGACCACAAGGCAGAGAGCAGCAGGGCTGTGCACTGCTTTGGCCTGAAGCCTGAGCTCCGAGTTTAAGTGGGCCACTTTGGGCCACCTCCAAGGTGAGGCACAGGGGGCCTGAAGTGGCCTGCAGTGAAGCGGGTCTCTCCAAAGCCCTTTGGTGCACTTCGGTGCAAACCGGAAGCCCAGCCGCCATGCCGCCGCCACTGCCTTCACCCAGCCCCCAGCTCATTACCTGGGTTCTATGGACACATGCCGGCAGCCATTTTGTTGTTCCAGAGGGGGGAGTCAGCTTTAAAATGGCAACTCCCTGTATATCTGGAAATACAGGGAGTCGCCATTTTTAAAATGGCTCCCCCCGTCCCCTGGAACTGCATGACAGCTGCTGGCATGCATCATAGAATCATAGTGTTGGAAGGGGCCTACAAGACCATCGAGTCCAACCCCCTGCTCAGTGCAGGAAGCCTGATTCCCAGGTGGTCTCCCATCTAAGTACTAACCAGGGCCGACCCTGCTTAGCTTCTGAGATCTGCCGAGATTGGGTGCATCCAGCCCTTTGCTCATATCCAGAGGGCCTAGGAGCTCCCCTAGCAGCAGCTTCCCTGGTGGTGGCAGCACTTCCCACGGAAAAAGGGTCCAGGTAAGGAGCTGGGGGCTGGGCAGTGTGTGTGTGTGTGGGGGGGCGAATTTGGATTCGGATGTCTGAATCCCACTTCAGCTTTGTAGGCCAAAGCGAGTCAGCAGCCCCCTGAATCAGCCCGAGTCAAATCAGGCCTAACTTAGAAGCCCCAAAGCGGTCTCTGAGTCGGATTGGGGGGTCCATGCACAGCCCTGCTTAAAACCCTTTGCTTTCACCCACAAAGGCTGGGGAAGTGCTGAAAAAGAATATGAGGGACAGGGAGAGATGACTGTCACATTGTAAAGATAGCTATTCCAAAGTTCAGCTATGCTCATGGGCATCCACAGGGAGGGGAAGGAGGAGCAATTGAGCCCATGGGGATGAGCCATAATCTCCAGGTTCCCAGCATTCATTGAGGGAGGGAGGGAGGGAGGGAGGGAGGGAGGTTGGGTGTACAGATTCCTCCCTGTCTGTTCCAGTGCGGAATCCGTGGGGGGGGGGGAGGCGATCCATTCCTCCCCCCCCCCGGAATCCTCCAGAGAGGCTCCACCCTGTGAGTATTCCAGGGGGGGAGAACTGACTTGGGGGCCACTTACCTTCTCTCCTGCCAGCCAGAGCCATTCATCTCCTCCCCGTCCCTGCCGATCACCATGTCTTTTCTTTTTTAAAAAAAGGCGATCAGCAGGATGTGCCCATAGACTTATACTCAAAATAGAGCCATGAATCTTGCATATAAGCCTATGGACACATAGACTTAGACACAAGATTCATGACTCTATTTGCATCTAAGTCTATGGGCACATCCTGCCAATTGCCTTTTTTTTTTAAAGAAAAGACATGGCGATTGGCAGGGACAGGGAGGAGGCGAACAGCTCTGGCTGGCAAGAAGCAGCCAAGTGCTGTTCCACCTCCAGTCCTCTTCGAGCAGAGGTAAGTGGTCCCGATCTGCTGTGAATTCCTGAGGCCGGATTCCAAAGAATTTGGCCTCATTTGAATCCACTCTGACATCCCAGGAAGGAAGGAAGGAAGGAAGGAAGGAAGGAAGGAAGGAAGGAAGTCTCTAGTCCTTGTAGAACCCAAGATTTGAGGGAAAGTGTGCAACCACTATTCTGCCTATTCATTTTGTGAGGAACTAGCCTGCTCCAGTGTTTTAGCCAATTAATGAAGTCTCAACGGGGTTAACACACCCACTGTCTGGGTGCGTTGACCCTTCTGGGTGACACCCTGCGTGTGTTGAGCCTTTTGGGGGTCTTCCCTGTTAGGAAGTATTGCAGCATCATAAAAAGCAATTCAGAAATCCAGGAGTTTCTGGTAGCTGGTAGGGATGTACGAAAGTCACTTACCTTTTCGAAGGGTGACATTCGTGGTGGGGGGGAGGCGCTCCGTCCCTCCCCCCGAAATTCTCTCTGGCTGGCTCCGCTCCGTGGAGATTCTGCGGAGCCGCCAGCCGGGGCCACCCGTAGCTGGACATCTGGCCGCTGGGCAGCCTGCAGGGATGCGAATGGTGGCTGCCGTAGCCACCGCCATTTCCGTCCCTGTATTTTGCTGTGATAGGCTACGTAAATATTTGCGTAGCCTATCACGGCAAAAAAACAAAACAAAACAGTGAACGCAAATGGTGGCTACGGCAGCCGCCATTTGCGTTCCCTTTTTTTTTTTTTTTTACCATTTTAGCCTATGTAAATATTTACATAGGCTATTACAGCAAAAAAAAAAAAAAAGGGGGAATGCAAATAGCGGCCACTATGCCATTTGCGTTCCCTTTTTTCTTTTGCCGTAAATATTTACGTAGGCTAAAACGGCAAAAAAAAAAGGGAACGCAAATGGTGGCCACAGTAGTCGCTGCCATTTGTGTTTGCTGGTTTGTTTGTTTTTTTGCCGTGATAGGCTACGTAACTACTTATGTAGCCTATCATGGCCCCCGCAGGGACGCAAATGGCATCCCTGCGTTAGCCGTAATAGGCTACGTAATTATTTACATAGCCTATCACGGCTATAATGAGGAAGCAAATGGCGGCCGCAGACGCGGCCGCCATTCGTAAGTCAGCGTGGATGGCAGCAGGTAAGTGCTCCATTTCGCGCGTTTCACGGGCTGGGGGGGCGGGGGGCTTCGTTCTGCCACGGATTTTGGTGGGCCTAATGCATTGGCATTCGGCCTCACCAAGATCCGTGACAGAATTCTCTGACATCCCTATTAGCTGGGTCTGGGCAGTAGTGTGTCTACAAAAAAACCAAAGCTGGCAGAGGCAGCAAAAGCAGGACTTCAACTCAGGTCTTCTGAATATATATTTTTTTCTGAGTTCATAAACATTTAAAAATTACCTCAACAATGTATAGGGATGTACGAAAGTCACATACCTTTTCGCGGATTCTGTTCATGGTGGGGGGGAGGCGTTCTGTCCCTCCCCCCGGAATCCTCGATGGGGGGGGAGGCGATTCGGTCCTCCCCACCAGAATCCTTGACAGCCGGCTGTGCTCTGCGGTGGCTCCATGGAGAGCCCGCCAGGCCCAGGCCAGGGCCGTCTGCAGCCAGATTTCCGGCCGCGGAGAGCTCTGGGTAAAAAAAAAAAAAGCGTACGCAAATGGCGGCGGCTACGACCGCTGCCATTTGCGTTCCTTATTTTTGGCTGTCTTAGTCTACGTCAATATTTATGTAGACTAAGACGAAGAAAAGAAAGGGGAACGCAAATAGCGTAGCGGGCGCTATTTGCATTCCCCTTTATTTTTACCGTCTTAGTCTACGTAAATATTTACGTAGAGTAAGACGGCCAAAAATGAAGGGGAACACAAATGGCGGCAGCCGTAGCCACCGCCATTTGCGTACGCATTTTTTTTTTAACCCAGCCATGATAGGCTATGTAAGTCTTTACATAGCCTATCACATCTATGTAAAAAAAAGGAAAAAAGATGAGACTGAAAATGGCGGCGGTGGCAGCCGGTCGGAAGACCAGCCGCTGCCGCCGCCAAAGCTGCCACTGGAGCCGCCGCCATCCAGAACATCTGCCCCAGGTAAGTCTCATCCCGGGGGGATCCGCAGGGGGCGGGGGGGGTGGCAGGCCATTCCGCCATGGATTCTGGAGGACTGAATGCACTGGCATTCGGCCTCACCGAGATCCGTGGTGGAATTCTCTGACATCCCTACCTGGGACCCAGCTTCCACTGGGATCGAACTCAGGTCATGGGGAGAGTTTCGGTTGCAATATTGCCACCTACCACTCTTCAACAGAGCAGTCACATAGGGATGTTGGAAGAATCTGGTTGAGGGGTGGAGCTCGATGAGCTTTCATCTGCTTGCCCCCCAGACTCTGTTCTGTCTTCCACCCGCTGGCCCGACTCAGTGCACAATGAGTTGGGCCAGCTGGCAACATTTCCATAAATATTGTGTGTGTGTGTGTGTGTGTGTGTGTGTGTGTGTAAAGAAAAAATGTGCAAATTTCAGCTGTAAATTGCATACATTTGCATAATCTGTGCAATGTACAGCCGTAATTTGTGCAAATTATGAAAATGTATGCAATTTGAGGCTATGATTTGCACAAATCTCTATTTCTGCTAGGGTTGTACGAAACCCCACTTACCTGGCTCCGCTGGGGTCTGCAGGTGGGGGGAGGCGATCCATTCCTCCCCCCCAGAATCCTGCCCGGCCAGCTCTGCTCCTCAGCAGCTCCGCTAGGGATGGACAAAAGTCCCTTACCTGGTCCCGCAGCTGTTTTCGGTGGGGGGAGGCACTCTGTTTCTCCCCCCGAAATTCTTGGCGGGTGGGGAGGCGCCCCGTCCCTCCCCGCCAAAATTCTGGCCGGGGGGGAGTGCCCGCCTCTCTGGCCCTGAAAGAAAAAAGTTATGTAAAAAAAAAAAAAAAGTGATAGGCTACTAGGGATGTACGAAAGTCACTTACCTGGTCCCTCAGCTTGCTTCACGGTGGGGCGGAGGCGCTTCGGTTCTCCCCCAGAAGTTCAGGCCGGGGGGGGAGGCGCCCCGCCTCTCTCGGCCAAAATTCAGGCCGGGGGGGGAGGCACCCCGCCTCGCCCGGCCGAAATTCAGGCCAGGGAGAAGCGCCCCGTCTCCCCGGCCGCGAAATAAAAAAGTGAATGTTAAAAAAAAAATACACACGTGATAGGCTACGTAATGATTTATGTAGCCTATCATGGCTAGATTTCCAAAGTCAGCCGTGATAGGCTACGTAAATCGTTACGTAGCCTATCACGGGTGACTTTGAAAAAAGAAAAGAAAAGCGCGTATGCAAATGGCGGTGCCCATGGACACCGCCATTTGCGTTCCTTACTTGGGCACGGGTAGTCTACGTAAAGATCTACGTAGACTACGGCAAAAATAAGGGCAACGCTATTTGTGTTGCCCTTATTTTCGCCGTAGTCTACGTAAATCTTTATGTAGACTACCCGTGCCCAAATAAGGAACGCAAATGGCGGTGCCCATGGGCGCCGCCATTTGCGTACACACTTTTTTTTCCCCCCAAAGTCAGCCATGATAGGCTACGTAAATATTTACGTAGCCTATCACGTTTGTTTTTTTTTTTAACTTTACTGGGAAATGGCGGCGGCGGCAGCCGGTCGGAAGACTGGCCGCCGCCGCCGCTGAACCGCCGCTGGGACCCGCCGCCAAGAGGGACATTCGCACGAGGTAAGTGCCATCCCGGGGGGGGCAGGGGGGTGTCAGAGAATTTTCCCACCAATTTCGGGGGGCCGAATGCATTGGCATTCGGCCTCCCGGAGATTCGTGGAGAAATTCTCCGACATCCCTAGGCTCTGCAGAGCCGCCAGCCAGGGCCGTCCACATCCAGAGTTCCAGCCACGGCCGGGCTGCCGCTGACGCATATGGCCATTTTCATCCAGCCATGCTGCCATGATAGGTTACCTAAGTATTTACATAGCCTATCACGGCAAAGAGCAGGGGTGCAAACGGCGGCCACTATGCCGTTTGCGCCGCTGATCTTTCCGTGATAGGCTATGTAAGTATTTACGTAGCCTATCACGGTAAGGGCAGCCACACAAATGGCGTAGTGGCCGCCATTTGCATGGCTGCCTTTACCGTGTTAGGCTACGTAAATACTTACGTAGCCTATCACGGAAAGAGCAGCGGCACAAACGGCGTAGCGGCCGCCATTTGCGTCCCTGCTCTTTGCCGTGATAGGCTACGTGAATACTTACATAGGCTATCACGGCAGCTTGGCAGGACGCAAATGGCAGCCGCAGCAGCCGGCCAAAAGACCTGCCACTGCCGCCGCCACCGGAGCCGCCGCCGCCACCCTGCCACCGGAGCCCCAGATAAGTTTCGTTCCAGGTGGATTCCGCGGGGTGGCAGGGGGTAGGAAGCCATTCCACCACGGATTTCAGTGAGGCCGAATGCACTGGCATTCGGCCTCACTGAAATCCGTGGCGGAATTCTCCGCCATCCCTACATTTGCATCCCTGCTTTAGCTGTGATAGGCTACGTAAATATTTACGTAGCCTATCACAGGCAAGCATAGGGATGCAAATGGTGGCCGCTATGATGGCCGCCATCTGCGGTCGCAGCAGCCCGGCAGCAGCTGGAGCGGCCTCTGCTTCATCCGCCACCGGAACCATCGCTGCCACATCAGCCACCAGGTAGGTCTGTCTGAGGGGGGTTCCGTGGGGTGGCGGGGGGGAGGCCGTTCTGCCACAGACTCCGAGGGGAATTCTATGACATCCCTAATTTCTGCAAATTGCCACTGAGGGGGGAAAATGTGTTAGAAGTCTCCAGAACATGAGGAAAACGCATGGCTCAGCTCGCAAAAGCAAGCCAAGTCGGGCTCAATGCGGAAGTTTGGCGAGCCCCCAAAGGGCTGGATTTCCCAGCAACAGACATCCCTACAGTCACAGTCACACCAGTGTGGTGACATGGAAGTGATGGAGCAAGGAGGTATCCAGGTGCCCTGCCTCCTGAACTGAGCACGACAGGTATACCCCAAATGACACACGTTGGGATCTTTAACCTAAAGTCATGGTGTGCCATGGCAGAAATCAAGAAACCCAAGTGGGTAGACGGAGTAAAAAGTCAGTGATCCAGAGATTAGGGTACTTGAACATGCATTTCAAAAATAAACCAAGTAACTACATGAGTAGGTTTCAGAAAGAATCCGCCATTATTGGGTTACATCTATAGAGGATGTAGAAGGAGATGGGTAGAGACCAGGTGAGAAGGAGCAGTGTTTAAATAATATCTGAAGAAGGAAGAGAAGGGAACCTAGGAGGCTAAGGCTGCTAGTCTCGATTACAGATGTTGGAGAAATCCACAATGGAATCAAATGAATTCAGATTTCTGTGAATCCGACTGACAGATTCTGCAGTGGACTGACTTTGCCCAACTCACATGGACTCTACAGACCTTCGGGAGAAAAAAAAAACTTTCCAGAATTATATGCAAATTTCACCCTAGAAAAATATGTAAACTAAAGAAACACTGGTCGGAAATGCACATTTTCCCTATAGGCTAAAGCATGAAAATGTGCATTTTGGAGGGATTTGTGCATGGGGGGGGGGGTGCATTTTCTCAAGTGTGAATCTGTGCAAATTCAGGAAAAAACAATTTCATCAATGAGAGGACAATGGAACGAAAGGCACCTGACAATCCATGAAATGCAGACAGAATGGATCTTACGAAATCCATACATCCCTAATCATGATGGCTACATATTACTTCCAGTAGCAGAGGCAGTATGTCTCCATATAGCAGTTGTTGGGGAACATGAACGAGAAAGTGTTTTGCTTGTGGGCTTCCCACAGACAGCTGGTTGGCCACTGCGTGACCATAATGCTGGATTAGATAGGCCTTTGGACTGATCCAGTACAGCTCTTATGTTCTTAATGGGTGCTAATATATTCGATGTGGTGCTATTATGGTGGGTTTCTCAGTGTCCCTTGTATGGTGCCTTTTACCTTTGAGGGTCAAAGATAAGCCAATGGGCAGATCTGTGTTTGGAATAGGGCATATATGTATTCTGAAGGGCCCATGCCTTCTGAACAGAGAGGTGGGAACCACTCCTTTTGTCTACGCCAATAGAGTAAAATTAATATACATGACAACCCATTTTGCCCTATATGGCAGTCTGGTACTAACTCACCTTTTCAAGCAAAATGGAGACTTTAGCCAAGATACTAGATATACACTTTAAAATGGCATCTCTCTTGGCAACATATGTGGGTAGAACCATGATGTCCAGAGTAGCATGGCAGCAACCACAGAGTGGCAATGTGGCAATGACTTCACTGAAAGTAGCATATATGCTGGGTCATGGCCTTATATAATGGATCCCAAACCGAAGATTACTCCTCTGCTGAAGGGTTGGAACTTGACAATGGGAATGTTAGAGAATTCTGCCATGGATCCCAGGGAGGCCGAATTCCAGTGAATTCAGCCCCCCAGAATCCATGGCGGAACAGAGCAACCTGCCCCACCACCCCACGAAAGCCCCGCGAAACGGAACCTACCTGGAGGACGTGGCTCCGGCAGCAGATGAAGCGGTGGTGGCAGCAACGGCGGTGGCTCCAGCCACTGCCGGGCTGCTGCGGCCGCAGATGGCAGCCATCACAGTGGCCGCCATTTGCGTCCCTATGCCGCCCCGTGATAGGATACATATATATTTATGTAGCCTATCATGGCTAAAGTGGGAATGCAAATGGTGTCCCCTACACAGGTCGCCATTTGTGTCTGCAGCAGCCCGGCAGCGGCTGGAGGCCCCACTGCAGGTTGGCCCAGCCAGCGGCTCCGCGGACTGGCCACAGAGCGGAGCCAGCCGGGCAGGATTCCAGAGGGGAGGAACAGATCGCCTCTCCCCCCCGTCGAGGATTCTGGGGGAGGAATGGATTGCCTGCGGACCCCAGCGGAGCCAGGTAAGTGGGCTTTCGTACACTCCTAGTTGATAGCAGGAGACCTGCAGGCATACTCTGGATAACTGTGGCTTTTCTAATGATGTGCCTAGATATAATAACCTGAATTGAAACTAGAAAATGAATCAACGGAAGAACTGTTTTCTGACTTGGAACAGCTGTTTCATAGTTGGGAATCAAATGTGAAATGTTGTTTACAGGGGCAAAATGGATTCTCACAGGACACAAATCTTGTAAGACAAGTGATGCTGGCTGCCTAAATTCATTGCTAATGATCGTGCAATAGAAGTCTGAACTTTTCTTCAGTAGTTGCGAATAGGGATGTAAGAGAAATCCGTAATGGATTAAAATGAGTTTGGATTTCTGTGAATCCAACCTGTGGATTCCTCAGTGGACTGGCTTTTTCTGAATCACACAGATTCCACAGACTTGTGGATCCATTTTTCAAATTAGTGGGAAATGGAAGATACTTTAAAGCCTTTAAGTTGATCAATATCTGCTTCTCACTGGACTTAGAGCAAAGAGCCACTCCACCTTCTCTCATACTGGCATATGGGCTAGAAACATAAACATAAAAATAGGAGACAGCCTCGGACAAAGGAGTTGGCCAAGACATAAGCCCCCAGCCTCCAGAAGTGGCTCCTCCAGAAATGGTCTCCTTCACTCTGCAGCATTACAGGTAAAACTGGGGAGGTGGATCATGGCAGTTGCCTCTCAGCCAGTGGTATTCCCTCTGCTGCCTGTTGACATTTTCTGTGAAGATCTCTGTGCTACCGCTGTTCATAGGCCACACAGCAGAGGCTAAGAGACAAGAGCCCTTTGGCTCTTCCCTCCAGCGTGTGACAACAGCTTGCTCCTCAGGCAAGGTGAGAGTCTTATATACCTGTGGAAAAGGGAGGTACAGACATTCTTTCAAAGAACTAGCCCAGCTGCAACCAATTCTTTCACCCCTTCTCCTGTTCGTGCATTTAGAAACATGCACACACATTAGACATGAGAATCAAGATAGACCTGTATCACACTTAGAGATTTAACTTCTGGAGACCCACACTTCCCCCTGAAGATAAAATAAGTACAAAATAGAAATTGGGATAAAAGGGAAATAGGGACAAATAAAAATAGGAGCAGTGTTTTACCTCAGGGAAGTACAGGGAAGTTGGAGATCATGGAAGGATAAGATTCAGTTTGGGCAAAATTGGATAATTCTGCCCCCCTTGATCATGATGCCATTTTAACTGTTGATGGATGTTTAAAGAGTCAGTTTAGGATCAAGCATCACAAGTAGGATTTTCAAAAGACATTATTATGTGGTTTTAAGTCAAAACAATTTCATTTGATAAAGAATTTCTGAACAGCTGATAACTTGTAATCTCTCCAAGGACAAAATTCTTCCAAGAGATTGTATTGATTCAAATCAATTTGCATTGAAATTGCTCAGATTTCGGCAGCATATACTCACTTGAATAATTTGCTATCAAGCAAAGAATGAATGCTGACATGTTCAAGCCAGAATGCAGAACAGAATTTTAAATGATTCGGTAACTCCAAGAGAATCAAACTAACACTACAGTTTAACTGGACTATAAGGAAGGCTGAGCGCCGAAGAATTGATGCTTTTGAACTGTGGTGCTGGAGAAGACTCTTACGAGTCCCCTGGACTGCAAGGAGGTCCAATCAGTCCATCCTAAAGGAAATCAACCCTGAGTGCTCATTGGAAGGACAGATCCTGAAGCTGAAGCTCAAATATTTTGGCCACCTAATGCGAAGAGAAAACTCCCTGGAAAAGACCCTGATGCTGGGAAAGATTGAAGGCAAAAGGCGAAGGGGACGGCACAGGATGAGATGGCTAGATAACATCACCGATGCAACGAATATGGACTTGAGCACACTCCGGGAGAGAGCGCAGGACAGGAAGGCCTGGCATGCTATGGTCCATGGGGTCACGAAGAGTTGGACACGACTGAACGACTGAACAACAACAACAGTTTAACGTGAGGGGAGGGGGGAAGAAAGCAAATAATGGTCAGTTTGTAAAAGGAAGAGAAGCCAATTACATAAACATTAATATTACAGGAAACTGCAATCATTGCAACATTGCACTATGAGACTAATTGTGCTTTGCATACAAATTGCTGTGATCCTCTCTGTGAAAATAAATTAAAATGAATTTCATTTCTTGATAAATGGAATGTAACCTTGAAAGATTTATCACTTATACAATGCAAAAACAAGCCTGTAAATTAGGCATGTCTAAATGATATAATTATTATTTAAACAGATCATTAGAAGAAACAGATAATGTATTGTGGAAATTTTCCATTTTTTAAAAATGCTGAATTTTCCCAATAGAAAACCAAATGATAATTCATTATTCAGAGCAGTTTATGCTCTGGCTACTTCAGATGAGGAGACCATTTGCACTCTGTGATCTTCTCTAACAAAAGAGTCTTATGGTGGCATAAGGAACTCTGCTGTTCGGACCAGATGGGAGCCATACTTGACTCCCTATCTGGAGTGAGTGTTCTCCAATCCAGGGAACCCTGAGATCAGTAACTGAAGCTGGAGACATGCAACAGGCAAAATATATTCTTTTATTGACTAGTCAAGGGTAGAATTTTAGAATAATACGAAGCTACCTTATACTTTTTTCCCCAACTAGCCCAGTATTGTAGCCATCTAGCCTAGTACCTAGCCCTAGTGGCACTCCAGAGTCTCAGGAAGAGGTCTTTCCCAACACCTGCTTCATGCCCCTTTTTAATGGGAGTTGCCCAGGATTGAAACTGGGATCTTCTGCACACAAGATATGTGTTGTACCACCAGGATGTGTTCCCTCCCCCATATAAAACTAGGCTCCAACTATTTTACACCAGCTCAAGTCAAACTTTGCCAGGACTAGTATTTGAACTGTCCTGTTCACTTCAGTGCCTGAAGTTGGCCCAAAGCACACCCAGCTCTAGATGAAATGGCTTTGCATTTGTTCAAATTTAGAATACCATTTTCAAGGGATGAACACATGTATCAGTTTCAGGGTTCTAAAAACACACACACCAAAAACTTCAGTTTTGCTGAAGTGGGTAGGGATACATTTTTCTCCCTCTCTCATAATACTAGAACTCAGTGGGGTCATCCCATGAAGCTGATTGGTGGGAGATTCAGGACAAATAAAAGGAAGGACTTCTTCACAAAGCACACAGCTAAACTATGAAATTTGCTACCACAAGACGTAGTGATGGCCACCAATTTGGATGGCTTTAAAAGGGGGTTAGGCAAATTCCTGGAGGAGAAGGCTATGAATGGCTCCTAGTCCTGATGGCTCTATGCTACCACCAGTATCCGAGGCAGTATGCCTGTGTACACCAGTTGCTGGGGAACTTGGGCGGGTGGGTGCTGTTGCACTCATGTCCTGCTTGTGGGTTTCCCGTGGGCAGCTGGTTTGCCACTGTGTGAACAGAATGCTGGAATAGATGAACCCTTGGTCTAATCCAGCATGGCCCTTCTTATGTTCTTATATTCTCTCCCAAATATGAATGTTGGTAAATCCTTAGCAAAACCAAACTGAACTGAAATTCTCACCCATTCCTACTGCTAGGCAATGTAGTCTAGAGATGCAATGTATTCTAGAGATGACTCTGGTGGTCGTAGTCTACTACCGGCCACCCAATCAAGGAGAAGATGAGGATGAAACTTTTGAAAAGCAAATAGCCAATGTTTTAAGGAAACATGATGTAGTAGTAATGGGGGTCTTCAATTTCCCTGATATTTGTTAGGAGACAAATTCTGCAAAACATGGCCCCTCCAGGAAATTCCTGACTTGTGTGGTGGATAACTTCCTCCTACAGAAAGTAGAGGAAGGAACTAGAGGATCGGCTATCCTTGACTTGATCCTAACCAACAGAGTTGACTTAGTGGATAAAGTAGCAGTTACAGGAACTCTGGGGGAAAGTGACCAACTTGTACTTGAGTTCTTGGTTCTAAGGGAAGCAAAAGCCAAGTGTAGTCAAATGCGTACCCTGGATTTTAGGAAAGCTGATTTTAATAAACTCAGAACAATGATCAGTAAGGTCCCATGGCAAGCGACGCTAACGAGAAAAGGAGTCCAAGATGGGTGGGAGCTTTTAAAAAAGGAAATTCTCAAGGCACAATTACAAACAATTCCAACAAGAAGAAAAGGTGGAAGACAACACAAGAAGCCAATGTAGCTTCACAAAAAGCTTAGAGATGACCTGAAAACAAAAAAGCACACATATAGGAAGTGGAAAGAAGGCCAAGTAACAAAGGAACAGTACAGGCAGGTAGCACAGAATTGCAGGGATGGCGTCAGGAAGGTGAAAGCTGGAACGAGCTGAGGTTAGCGAGGGATGCTAAAAGCAACAGAAAGGCTTTCTTCAGCTACATGCATAGTAAAAGACAGAGGAAAGAAATGGTTGTTCAGCTATTAAATAAGGATGGCAAAATGATAACAGATGACAAAGAAAAGGCAGAGGTGCTCAGTTCCTGCTTTGGCTCAGTCTTCTCCCAAAAGAGGGTCTATGAACCCCTGGCAAAGGCAAAGTACAGGCTGAAGGGGCAGGATTGCAGCTTGACATCAATAGGCATATGGTTAAGGAACACCTAATGACTTTGAATGAGTTCAAATCTCCAGGGCCAGATGAACTGCATCCTAGAGTAATAAAGGAACTGGCAGAAGTACTCTCAGAACCGCTGTCTATTCTCTTTGAGAAATCATGGAGGACAGGTGAAGTGCCAGATGACTGGAGGAGGGCTAATGTTGTCCCTATCTTCAAAAAGGGTAAAAAGGAGGAACCTGGGAACTACAGACCAGTCAGTCTGACATCAATCCCTGGGAAAATTCTGGAGCAGATGATAAAGCAATCCATCTAGAAGCACCTTGAAAACTATGCCGTGATTACTCGAAGCCAACATGGATTTGTCAAGAACAAATCCTACCAGACAAATCTGATCTCATTTTTTGATCCGGTCACCTCCCTTGTGGACTGTGGGAATGCTGTAGACATCATATACCTCGACTTCAGCAAAGCTTTCGACAAAGTGCCCCATGATATCCTGATGAGCAAACTAGCTCAAAGTGGGCTAGATGAAACAACGACCCGGTGGATCCACAGTTGGCTACAGAATCGGACTCAAAGAGTGCTTATCAATGGGACCTTCTCAAACTGGGGAGAGATAACGAGTGGGGTAGCGGGGCTCAGTCCTGGGCCCAGTGCTCTTCAACATTTTTATTAATGACTTGGAGGAGGAGGTGCAGGGAATGCTGATCAAATTTGCAGATGACACAAAATTGGATGGGATAGCTAATAGTTTAGAAGACAGAAACAAAATTCAAAGTGATCTTGATAGACTGGAGTGCTGGGCAGAAAACAACAGAATGACATTTAATAGGGATAAATGCCAAGTTCTGCACCTAGGAAAAAAGAAACCAAATGCACAGTTACAAGATGGGGGATACATGGCTCAACAACACTACAAGCGAGAAGGATCTTGGAATTGTTGTCGATCACAAGCTGAATATGAGCCAACAATGTGATGTGGATGTAAAAAAAGTCCAATGCCATTTTGGGCTGCATTAATAGAAGCATAACTTCCAAATCCCAGGGCGTACTCATTCCCCTCTACTCAGCACTGGTTAGGCCTCATCTGGAGTACTGTGTCCAGTTCTGGGCACCACGCTTTAAGACAGATGCAGACAAACTGGAGAGGATTCAGAGGACGGCAACAAAAATGATCAGGGGACTGGAAACAAAGTCCTATGAGGAGAGACTGAAAGAACTGGGCATGTTTAGCCTTGAGAAGAGAAGACTAAGGGGAGATATGATAGCACTCTTCAAGTACTTGAAAGGTTGTCACAGAGAGGAAGGCCTGGATCTCTGGTCGATCATGCCAGAGTGCAGGACATGGAATAATGGGCTCAAGTTACAGGAAGCCAGATTCCGGCTGAACAGCAGGAAAAACTTCCTGACTGTTAGAGCAATACGAGAATGGAACCAATTTCCTAGGGAGGTAGTGGGCTCTCCCACACTGAAGGAGTTCAAGACGAGGCTGCACAGCCATCTGTCAGGGATGCTCTGACTTGGATTCCTGCATTGATCAGGGGGTTGGACTCGATGGCCTTATAGGCCCCTTCCAACCCTACTATTCTATGATTCTATGACAAAGGCATTAATAAAGAATGCTGATTCAGGTGATACAATTTTTTGCATACTACTATAAAGAGCTGCCTGTGTGGGAGAGTGAATCATAGGGAGCATCTAAGTCGAGTTGGTTTTCACGAGGATGTAGGTTCCCACCAAGACTTATAGAAAAACATCTCATGCTGAATAGGTGAAAGTGTCTGGGCTTGGGTTTTTTCCATATTCTCCCAAGGACTAAAGGAAAAAAGATTTCTTGCCAGGCTGTACTGAGCACAATTAAGAAGTGCTGTTTAAACTCTTCACTCAATTTCACTTTTTGCAATTTTGGCAGACCCTTGTTTATTGGCTGAGACTGTATTGATGCAATGTGACAACTTCAGTCAGAGTTACTCAACTTAGGAGTGAGTTGTAAGGGGAAAGGAAGGGAAAACCTCTCCACTGGTGCACTTAAGAAAGAAAACCAAAACATGTAGGCCTCAAATGTAAACCAGACCTCCTAAGGAGGTACATATACTAGTTAGCAAAAATTTGAGATTCTCTCTGCATCTCACAGAATCATAGAATAGTAGGGTTGGAAGGGGCCCATGAGACTACTGAGTCCATCTCCTCCACTGGGTTTTTATTTGTATTGGTACTGGGCAAGATGCAGAAGTATTGATCAACCCCAACTAAGGCCTGCTTCCCATACTCATTAGCAACCAAGTAAAGCCAACACAGGGTGGCCAGGTGTCCTACTTTACAGAGGGCAGTCCTCTAATTTGGAGAACTGGCAGTCCTCTATTGGAAGATGTCTCTATTTCATGGGCTATCTGATCTGACTCTGAACCAGAACCATAAGGTAGAATAGCAGGGGCTTTGAAGTTACCCATCAACAGTTAACACTGGAAAGGCAGGCAGGTCGCAAGATCAATCTTCTTGACTATAGTGAGATGTACTGTATTTCTATTTAAATTACAGTTATTATTTCTAAATTTGCACCTATATGTATGCATTTGCATTTGCAAATGTTATGCAAATTGGTCTCCTCTTTTTTGGTGACACAATTCCTTAGTTGTGTGACTTTAGGACTTGGTATTCATTTTCTAGGGATGGACAAAAGTCCTTTACCTGGTCCCGCAGCTTGCTTCGCGGTGGGGGGGAGGCGCTCCATTCCTCCTCCTGAAATTCTTGGCGGGGGGGAGGCGCCCCATCCCTCCCCGCCGAAATTCTGGCCGGGGGGGAGGCGCCCCGTCCCTCCGGCCAAAATTCTGGCCAGGGGGGAGGCGCCCCATCCCTCCGGCCGCGAATCCTCCTTACCAGCCGGGACGCAAATGGCGGCAGCCGTAGCCGCCGCCGTTTGCGTCCCTGCAGTCAGCCGTGATAGGTTACATAAATCCTTACGTAGCCTATGACGGCTGACTTTGGGGGGGAAAAAAGCGCGTACGCAAATGGCGGCGCCCATGGGCACCGCCATGTGCGTTCCTTATTTGGGCACGTGTAGTCTACGTAAACATTTACGTAGACTACGGCGAAAATAAGGGCAACGCTATTTGCTGTTTTAGCCTACGTAAAATTTAACGTAGGCTAAAACGGTGAATCAAAAAGGCACGCAAATAGTGCCCACTACGCTATTTGTGTTCCCCTTTATTTTCGCCGTCATAGTCTACGTAAATATTTACGTAAACTAAGATGGCCCAAAATAAGGAACGCAAATGGCAGTGGCTGTAGCCGCCGCCATTTGCGTACGCGGTTTTTTGTTTTTGTTTTTCACAGAGCCCTCTGCGGCTGGAAATCCGGCTGCAGACGGCTCTGGCCTGGCTAGGCCTGGCCGGCTGCTCCGCAGAGCTGCTGCGGAACACAGACGACCATGGAGGATTCCGGGGGGTAGGAACGAATTGCCTCCCCCCCCCGTCGAGGATTCCGGGGGGAGGGATGGAATGCCTCCCCTCCCACCATCAACATAATCCGCAGAAAGGTAAGTGACTTTCGTACATCCCTAGTTCACCTGTGACAACCACAGTGATATCGCCCTCCCCTCAGCAGAGATCCTTGCAATATACAAAGCATCATCATAATGGCAGCATTTTCATTAATAATGGTAATAACAACAACAGCTTGGATCCTAAGGTAAGTTAACTTAAGGAAGTCCACAGAAGGAAAGTTTACTGTCTCTGTCTCCCTTCTGCAGCCATCTGTTCCCTAGGAAAAATTCTCTCTGGAGCATTGAGGGTCTTCCTAAACAATGTGAGATAGTGCACAGGGGCTGCTGAGGATTGCCTAAAGGGAGGATTGAAGGGAGGATTGCCTAAAATTGGGCTTGGATCTTAAGATAAGTTTATTTTTTAATGTTCTTTATTTATGTAATGTATTACCTGTTTTTCATTATAAAATAATCCCAAAGCAGGGTACAACCCATAAAACACAATAAAATCAAACAAAATCATCATCATCAACAACAAAAGTTAACATAAGGAAGTTCATGGAAGACAAGCTCCATTCCCTTCTCTTCCCAACATCCCTGATTGTTCACACACACATATACCCCCAAAGGCCAGCGTCAAAGGTAGGCGTGGTTGGGCCCCTGCAGAGGCCCCACTCCCTACCCGGGCCACCTGACAAGAGCTTCCTGGACTCATCCTCTTGCCATTGCAACCTGCTTCTTCACTTGCCTCTCTCTCTGGCCCAGGCAATGGTGGTAGTGAGTAGGAAAAGCAGTAGTTCCTACTGCCTACATGTTCTCTGCCTGTAAGCAAGCAAGTGGTAGCAATGATGAGAAAGAGGATGAAGAGCAAAAGGACCTGGAGACAATGGAGGTGAGAAGGTAGACTGAGGAGTCTTGTCCAAGGGACCACAAAAATCTGGGGCTGGCAGTGCCCCACCTCCATTTCTCAGGAGATGCTTTTCAGGAGGGGCAGTGGGGAAGGGACTGGAAATGTTCTTCCATGAACTTCCCTATGCTACCTTATCTTAGGATCCAACATCATTTTGATTTCCCTACTGCATGTTTAATCAATGACGCACTATGTATTTACTCTAAGTCAGCCTTCCCCAACCTGGAGCCCTCCAGACGTGTTGCACCACAATTTCCATCCTGCTGGTTGGGGGGGAAGGGAATTGTAATCCAACACATCTCGAAGGCCACCAGTTTGGGAAGTCTGCTCTAAGGACTAATGTAACCACATACTGCAAACAAACAAACAAACAAAAACTAAAGAGATTGTATCAGAGTGAAAATTGCCAACAACAGTTCATGGGGAGCTGCTTGTCATTCATTGCTTGCCCCATGAAACATCCACCATATAGCTGTGCTTTGAATCAGCATTGCGTTGCTAATGGCAGGATTGAATTGGGCAAAAATGCTCCATGTTTACATTTCAGGCAAGCAGAGGACAACTGGAATAAGCGAGACCCTGACAGCCTGTGACAATGTTCCTGTGGATTTTTTTTAGAAAATAAATAAATTGGGAAGTGATTTTAAAACCTACCTTTCAAGTCTCAGTCTTCTGGGCACATTTCACATGTGGGTTTTATTAGATTTAACCATGTTATCATTTTATATTTAGTAACATGGAGGCAAACACAGCAAAACAATGATTACAAGATGACAAATGGTTTTAATATATCCTGTGTAAACATGTTTGCTAACTTGGGGCTTTGAGGCTTTGTATTTTAGCACTGTAATATTCTCTCCCTCATCCTCTCTCTCTCTCTCTCTCTGTGTGTGTCATTCTCTCCCCGTCTCCTCTATTCCAGCCTTCTCTGTTTTGCCTATGGGTCAAACTGTGCCCGACTGTAGATTAAAATCAGAAATACAGAGCATAACAGATTTTTTAAAACAAATTCTGAATCATTTACTTTATTAGTAGACAGATAGCCATAAAATATTTTATGCAGCAATGACATGATGGAATAGCACAGTAACCTCCCCCACATGATCAGTTTTAGCCCAACACCTGTTCCAGGCAATCGGGGTGACTTCAGCCCATATTTTATTAGAATCAGACAAGAACCCTTATAGAGAAATAAATTTACTGTAGATTTATTCACAAAAGCCCCCCCCCCCAGTCAAAATATGTAGGAGGAATTAAACTAGAACAGACAAAACTGGAAACTATTTTATATGTGATATCACTTTGCAATGGCATGAAATAGACCATGTAACAATCTGATTCTTGACTGATGTGATTCAGATGTCAATGCATATGTCATGGTGGTGCTGTACCCAGTTTTGCAGTGCCCTTGCAGTACTCTGTAATTATTATTCCATCACCCATAATGCTGTAAGAACCCTGAAGATGAAAATAAACAACTGCTCCAATGGGGATATTGTAGTTACACCGTGTGTGTGCGTGTGTGCGTGTGTACTCACACACACATACTGGAGTACAAGTTTATTTTGTACTCTGAGAGTAGAACTCACCAGATGGCGCTATTGCCCATGCTCATCCAAGTGATGCCCGGCCATGAACATGAGGTCACAGAAGCCATTTTGGATTAGTCACAATAGCAAGCTTCTGGAAAGAAAAGAACTGGAAGAGCCACAATGGACTAATTTAATTATCCCAATAGAAATGCTGGTTTTATTCATTTTAAGGGTTATTAAACAGTCCATACTTGGCAAGAAAATAGGAATAAGATACTGGCCTGTGTTGAGAATCCTGAGGGAGCATTACTCTTCAGGAACAAAGTTCTGCTCGGTTGTTTTTGTGGGTTTTTTAAGGAATATATTAGATTATAGTAGCCTTTGGTGCTTTCAGAGCAGCTTTTAACCCCCAGAGCAGACCAAACAAAACAGGAAATGTATCCCAGCCCTGAACTGCAATGTCATAGACCAGCTGGGATGGGCTAACTGGTGATGACAGAAA
Organism: Heloderma suspectum; assembly: GCF_057233095.1. NCBI lineage: Eukaryota > Metazoa > Chordata > Lepidosauria > Squamata > Helodermatidae > Heloderma > Heloderma suspectum. Next base: position 27,778,787 of record NC_139460.1, on the reverse strand, counting down.
ATATATATTTTGTATATTTTCTATCATCACCAGTTAACCCACCCCAGTTGGTCTACAGCTTTTAACCCCAACAGGTAACATGATGAGACCCAGTGTTATTTTTTAATGTCTGTCTGTCTCTCTGGTGGTGACCACTGACCAGAAGCAGACAAGCTCTTTGACCTTTAATATATGGAAGATGGAGTTTTGGTAAGCGTTGTTTGCTTTGCTGTGGTGAGAAAGCCTGTACCAGCCAAAATTTCCACTTCTATGCTACTATCAAATGGACAGGAGCTCCATTTCCCCTTGCATCTGGGCTCTCCCTTTCTTCTGTTATAAGTACCTTTACAATGATAGAGGTGGCACTGGTGCAACTCATAGAATCACAGAGTTAGAAATTACCTCAAAGGTCATCTAGCCCAGCCCCTTGCCAATGCAGAATATTCATGGCTACCTGATAACTGGCCAAGCAGTCTCTGCTTAACAGTTTCTAACACCCACCTTCCAAGGTCATCTGTTCCACTGCTGAACAGCTCGAACCGCCAGGATGTTTTTCCTAATGTTTATTGGAAATCCCACTTCTTGTAATTTGAACCAATTGGTTCAGGTTCTTCCCTCTGGAGTAACAGAGAACTCATTTGCTCCATCCACTATGTGACAAATATTTGAAGATGGCTATCCCCATTTCACCTCGTAAATGTCTCTTCTTCAGGCTCAACACATCCAACTTATTCAACATGTTCTCATAGCACTTAGTGTCCAGCCCCCTCAACATTTTTGCCACCCTCCTTAACTCACATTATGTTAAAGTACAGCCCCTGATGGGTCCCAACAGCAGTTAAAGATGAGTGGAATAGTTGGTTTGCATATTCATAGTAACTTTTGTGCTCTATATATCTAGGACAGGTATTTGCTGAATGTCCTCTGGTTCTAGAACATTTGTCCCCTCAAGGAATAGGAGCATATATAACCTATCCTAGAGGCACAGAAGGAGTCTATTATATATCCTCCACATATTAGTGATCCCTATTATAGATACGCAAATAGGGTTGGATCCAGGATCTGTTTTCTGCAGATAGAAGGGCTCCTTCTGTCCAGGGAGGGCTTCAGATCTAGTGGAGCATTTCTGCCAGTGGAACAAGGGAAGAGCTGAGCTCTGCTCATGATGCTCTGGCTGCGAGGGGGAGGAGGCAATCTTCGCTGATACTCTCCTATCCCTGTAGTTCCCTAACCGCTCCAAAAACCTGCTCCAGGGGGTTGGGGGACCCCCTGTGTTTGTCATTAATCAAGATTTGTTACTTATTTTTGAATACCAATTATGTGTCTAAATATAAATTCCTTGGACAAGGAATTTGTAGCATCTGCTACAAACAGGGAGTCATAATTTGTAAGCTTGAAAATGTGTGCCTTGTCCTAAGCTGATAAATCCATCAAGGTCATGGTAGATATCTTTCAATTATCTCTTCATCTCTTTGAAATGCCATTTTTAAATACATTTTCATTTAAATAAAGAAATAAATATTGAGCTGAAGCAACAAACTTTTAATCTATGTGACTTCATTTTTTCTTTCAACATCTTTAAAAAGCCAGATCAGATGGTCTTATGTTTGAAGAACGGAGTAACAGCATAGCTATGGCGCTTTACAGGCAATTATTTCCAAACATGGAAATAATTGCCTGTAAATGAAGCCCCTTCATGGATCACTGCCTTGTTGTGGCAAAGGGGCTTGCGTAACTCAGTGAAACCATAAGCTATGCCATGCAGGGCCACCCAAGACGGACAGGTCATGGCAGAGAGTTCTGACAAAATGTGGTCCACTGGAGAAGGAAATGGCAACCCACTCCAGTATTCTTACCAAGAAAACCCCATGGAACGTATCACAAGGCTAAAAGATATGACGCCGGAAGATGAGCCCCTCAGGTCGGAAGGTGTCCAATATAATACTGGGGAAGAGCAGAGGGTATTTCCAAGTAGCGCCAGAAACAGTGAAGCGGCTGGGCCAAAGCCGAAAGGACACTCAGCTGTGGATGTGTCTGGTGGTGAAAAGAAAATCCGATGCTGTAAAGAACAATATTGTTTAGGAACCTGGAATGTCAGATCAATGAATCAAGGTAAGCTGGAGGTGGTCAAACATGAGATGGCAAGATTGAACATCGACATCTTGGGAATCAGCGAACTAAAATGGACAGGCATGGGCGAATTTAATTCAGGTGACCATCATATCTACTACTGTGGGCAAGAATCCCTTAGAAGAAATGGAGTAGCACTCATAGTCAACAAAAGGGTGGGAAAAGCAGTACTGGGGTACAATCTTGAAAACGATAGAATGATCTCAGTACGAATCCAAGGCAAACCATTCAACATCACAGTAATTCAGGTCTATCCCCAACCACTGATGCCGAAGAAGCTGAGGTTGATCAGTTCTATGAAGACCTACAACACCTTCTAGAACTAACACCAAAAAAAGATGTCCTCTTCATCATAGGGGATTGGAATGCTAAAGTAGGAAGTCAAGAAATCACCGGGATAACAGGCAGGCATGGCCTTGGTGTACAAAATGAAGCAGGACAAAAGCTAACCGAGTTTTGCCAAGAGAACACGCTGATCATAGCAAACACTCTTTTCCAACAGCACAAGAGACGACTCTACACATGGACATCACCAGATGGTCAATATCGAAATCAGATTGATTATGTCCTTTGCAGCCAAAGATGGAGAAGCTCTATACAGTCAGTCAAAACAAGACCTGGAGCTGACTGTGGCTCAGATCATGAGCTTCTTGTTGCAAAATTTCAGCTTAAATTGAAGAATGTAGGGAAAACCACTAAACCATTCAGGTATGACCTAAATCATACCCCTTATGAATATACAGTGGAGGTGAGGAATAGATTTAAGGGATTAGACCTGATAGACAGAGTGCCTGAGGAACTATGGGCGGAGGTCCGTAACATTGTTCAGGAGGCAGCAACTCAATTCATCCCAAAGAAAAAGAAATGCAAGAAAGCCAAGGGGCTGTCTGATGAGGCTTTACAAGTAGCTGAGCAAAGAAGGGAAGCGAAAAACAAGGGAGAAAGGAGAAGATATATCCAACTGAATGCAGAGTTCCAGAGAATAGCAAGGAGAGACAAGAAGGCCTTCTTAAATGAACAATGCAAAGAAATCGAGGAAAACAACAGAATGGGAAAGACTAGAGATCTCTTCAAGAAAATTGGAGATCTCAAGGGAATGTTTTGTGCAAAGACGGGCACGATAAAGGACAAAGAAGGCAAGGACCTAACAGAAGCAGATGAGATTAAGAAGAGGTGGAAAGAATACACAGAAGAACTATACAGGGAAGATCTTAATGTCCCTGATAGCTATGATAGTGCGGTCACTGAACTTGAGCCGGACATCCTCGAGAGTGAAGTCAAGTGGGTCTTAGGAAGCATTAGTAACAACAAAGCTAGCGGAGATGACAGTATTCCAGCTGAGCTATTTAAAATCCTAAAAGATGATGCTGTTAAAGTGCTGCATTCAATATGCCAGCAAATCTGGAACACTCAGCAGTGGCCACAAGACTGGAAAAGGTCAGTTTACATTCCAATTCCAAAGAAGGGCAACGCCAAAGAGTGTTCAAACTACCGCACAATTGCGCTCATTTCACATGCCAGCAAGGTGATGCTCAAAATCCTACAAGCTAGGCTTCAGCAGTATGCGAACTGAGAACTACCGGAAGTACAAGCTGGGTTTCGAAGAGGCAGAGGAACTAGAGATCAAATCGCCAACGTTCGCTGGATCATGGAGAAAGCAAGAGAATTCCAGAAAAACGTCTATTTCTGCTTCATTGACTACGCTAAAGCCTTTGATTGTGTGGATCACAACAAACAGTGGCAAATTCTTAAAGTGATGGGAGTAGGGGTGGACAAAAGTCACTTACCTGTCGTCGAAGCTTGTTCACGGTGGGGGGGAGGCACTTCGCTGCTCCCCCCGCGAAGTTCAGGCCGGGGGGGGAGGCTTCCCACCTCGCCCGACCGAAATTCAGGCCGGGGGGGAGGCTTCCCACCTCGCCCGGCCGAAATTCAGGCCGGGGAGGAGGCTTCCCGCCTCGCCCGGCCGCGAACTCCAAAGTTTAAAAAAAAACAAAAACATGCCCCCGTGATAGGCTACGTGACGATTAACGTAGCCTATCACGGCTAGATCTGCAAAGTCAGCCGTGATAGGCTACGTTAATCGTCACATAGCCTATCACGGGTGACTTTAAAAAAAAGAAAAGAAGCGCGTACGCTAATGGCGGCCCCCATAGGGAGCCGCCATTCGCGTTCCTTATTTGGTCGCTGTAGTCTACGTAAATCTTTACATAGACTACGGCGAAAATAAGGGCAAAGCAAATAGCGTTGCCCTTATTTTCGCCGTAGTCTATGTAAAGATTTACGTAGACTACAGCGACCAAATAAGGAACGGGAATGGCGGCTCCCTATGGGGGCCGCCATTATCCGTACGCGCTTTTTTTTTTTTTTAAGTCACCCTGCTTATTTAACTTATATGCAGAGTACATCATGAGAAACGCCGGGTTGGATGAATCACAGGTTGGAATTAAGATTGCCGGGAAAAATTATCAACAACCTCCAATATGCAGACGATACCTCCCTAATGGCAGAAAGCGAAGAGGATCTAAAGAGCCTCTTGTTGAGGGTGAAAGAGGAAAGTGCAAAAGCTGGTTTGAAACTGAACATTAAAAAAACGAAGATCATGGCATCTGGCCCCATCACTTCCTGGCATATAGAAGGGGAAGAAATGGAAGCAGTGACAGATTTTACTTTCTTGGGCTCCAAGATCACTGCAGACGGTGACTGTAGCCATGAAATTAAAAGACGCCTGCTCCTTGGGAGGAAAGCTATGGCACACCTAGACAGCATAGTAAGAAGCAGAGACAGCACATTGCCGACAAAGGTCCGTCTAATCAAAGCTATGGTTTTCCCAGTAGTAATGTATGGCTGTGAGAGCTGGACTATAAGGAAGGCTGAGCGCCGAAGAATTGATGCTTTCGAACTGTGGTGCTGGAGAAGACTCTTACGAGTCCCCTGGACTGCAAGGAGGTCAAATCAGTCCATCCTAAAGGAAATCAACCTGGAGTGCTCATTGGAAGGACAGATACTGAAGCTGAAGCTCAAATATTTTGGCCACCTAATGCGAAGAGAAAACTCTCTGGAAAAGACCCTGATGCTGGGAAAGACTGAAGGCAAAAGGAGAAGGGGACGACAGAGGATGAGATGGCTAGATAGCATCACCGATGCAATGAATATGAACTTGAGCACACTCCGGGAGAGAGCGCAGGACCGGAAGGCCTGGCATGCTATGGTCCATGGGGTCACGAAGAGTCGGACACGACTGAACGACTGAACAACAACAACAATTTCCAAACATCAATGAGCGTCCAGTGAAATATACCAAGATGTACCTACTGTATTGTGCTAAAAAAGGATCTATAACAGATGCTTCATTCTAGGCAACTAGACAATGTTAAAAAAATAAGTTCTATTATGTTTCAATGAATGTTATTCCACATTAAAATAAAGCTAGGATTTGTGGGAAATGCTAAGGCCACTGAAAGATAACTCTTAGCTCAGATTTCTGTTATAGCCTTCGTTGTGAGTGTATTGTATTGAAGAAACCCAAAATTTTGCACCAAAGAAGCATCACTTGTCTTTACGTGTGCCTGCTCATACTTGGAGATCCTCATCAGAGGCTCTTCTCTGAGTTCCTTCATCATCTGAGGTTTGACAAGTGTAGAACTGTACTAGATGTCTCTGCCCCCACAACCTTCATGGGACTTTGTCCCCTATGAAAATGGAGGGGGAGATTTCAGCAACTCTTGGGGGGACACGAAAGTGGCAGCCATTTTAGGTGGGGATGTTATTTTTTTACTTACATTTGTATGACATGTGAGGGTCTTTCTTTCTTTCTTTTGGCAGTATCCAACAGTCTCATTCTGCAAACTCAAATAGTGCTAGACTAGTGGAGCTTCGCTGAATCTTTCCATTGTGCAAGCAGTTGCCCATTACACTTGCACAACCAGCATAATGTACAACCACTTGCAAAAGAGTTACGTGCAACAGCTTGCACAATGAGTTGCACAAGCATAATGCACAAGCACTTGGGCAACCATGCTTGTAGGTATTTAACTTCAGTTGGATTCTTCTCTTGCCCATGGCTCAGAACCTAGTTTCCACAAGCGCAACATAGGGATGTACGAAAATCACTTACCTTTTGCGGATTATGCTGACGGTGGGGAGGGAGGTGCACCGTCCCTCCCCCTGGAATCCTGGACAGGGGGAGGCACTCCGTTCCTCTCCCCCCCGGAATCCTGGCCGGCCGGCTGTGCTCCGCAGTGATTCTGCGGAGCCACCGGCTGGCTCCACCAGCAGCTGGACATCCGGCCGCTGGCTAGGAGGGACGCAAATGGCGGCGGCCGTAGCCGCCGCCGTTTGCGTCCCTGCAGTCAGCCGTGATAGGCTATGTAAATGTTTACGTAGCCTATCATGGCTGACTTAAAAACAAAAACAAAAAATGCGCATATGCAAATGGCGGCGGCCATGGCCGCCACCATTTGCGTACGCGCGTTTTTGTCTTGTTTTTTAAAGTCAGCCGTGATAGGCTACGTAAACATTTACGTAGCCTATCACGTTTTTTTTTTAAACCTAGCCGTGATAGGCTACGTAAATCTTTACATAGCCTATCACGTTTTGGGGGGTTTTTTTTGTTTTTTTTAAACTGGAAATGGCGGTGGTGGCACCATTGGCACCACCATTGGTGGTGGCACCGCCGCCGGAGCTGTCACCGCCAGGAAGATCTGTCCAAGGTAAGTCTCGTCCCGGGGGGGGGGGGGGGCGGGCCGTTCCGCCACCGATTTCAGGGGCCCGAATGTGCTGGCATTTGGCCTCCCCGAGATCCGTGGCGGAACTTTCGTACATCCCTAGCGCAACATCATTTGCGCTAATGGAATGACATGGTTAGATACTGCCCTTTCTTTCCTTCTTTCACTTAAAAAGAAAGCTAAGCTATCACTGCAAGTGATGGGTTTGTGCAGTGACGTTAGCAGCCAGGTTGCCATTCCTAGGCAAGTGGGCTGGAATGCCCCATTAGAATGATGTTACATCATGATGTCAGTGTTGGGGTAGGTTCATGTGGGAAGAGGCAGTCCTTCAGATATCATGAGCTGGGTCCAGATTTAGGTGTCTGTAACTGGGTTGGTGGAAGTAGTTTCCCCATCCCTCCCTTCCCGTGGCAGCCCCTACAGCTCCCTGAAACACAAAAGGTCAGGGGGATGGGGCGGATCTCCAAAAGTTGGATGGAGGCACTTTCTGTGAGTGGATCCCTTCCATCGACAGAAGGCAAAACCTGAATCTAACTCTGTGGTCCCAATATGTGATGGGCCTTAAAGGTGAAAACTTGCACTTTGTGTTTGGGCCCCATTCAGATAGGTAGCCTGTGTAGATGACAAAAGTACTGCCATAATATATTTGTAATGACCAGTCTCAGTTAGCAATCGTGTCACCATATTCTTGTACCAATATGGTGTTTTCTGTATTCCAGATCGTTTTCAGAAGCATCACCATGTACAATACATTACAGTAATAAGTCTTAATAAGATGGTCTTGTAGGCCCCTTCCAGCCCTATGGTTCTATGATATATCATCTATAAAGTTGCAGGTTATTGCAACACTCTTTTACCGATAATATTATTACATGTCTATCCCACCATTCTCCAAAGAGCTCAGTTTGTATATGTCAGGTCAATGTATTAATGTTTGGGGTTTTTTTTTTCACTTTTGAAATTTTATAACCTATCTTTAAAAAACTGAAAAATAAATTTAGGGCATAATCCTATGCATATTTACACTGAACAAAACCCTGCAACTCCCAGCATCCCTCCAGCCAGCTGGAGGGATGCTGGTCATTGTAGGGCTTTTTCCTGTCTAAATAGGCATAGGATTTCACCCTTAAATACAATTCTAAATGCGTTCACATAAGAACATAACATATAAACATAAGAAGAGCCATGCTGGATCAGACCAAATCCCTAGCTACTACTCCAGCATTCTCTTCATATAGTGGCCAACCAGCTGGCCATGGGAAACCTACAAGGAGAACATGAGTGCAATAGCACCCGCCTGGGTGTGTTCCCCAGCAACTGGTGTAGATAGGCAGACTGCGTCTGATCCCGGAGGCAGCATAGCCATTAAGACTAGTAGCCATTAACAGCCTTATTCTTCCATGAATTTGTCTGATCTCCTTTTAAAGCCATCCACATTGGTGGCCATCACTATAGCAGCAGTGAAGAAGCAGCAGAAGCAGAAGCAGGAAGGGATGTGGAAGCACACCCCAGCTTGGGTTCTCCAGGCGCCTGCCAAGATGCTGTCCTCACTCACCCCCCACTCGTGCCCGCTCATGCCTGCACCCAAGAAAGTCAGTTTTGAAAATGCCTCTAATATCACTATAGCAGCATTATGCCTCTAATATTGCACCTAATAAGCTTCCCCAGCCCCAGAGCTGTGCGTATTTAAATATGTGCATTTTCAAAACTGCCTTTCTTGCTCAGAAAACAAAGGCAGGAAAATGGTGGGCACTCACTGGACAGGATCATGGTGAGTCTGGGAGGGTGCAAGTGGGGGGTGAGCAAGGACAGCGGCTTGGCAGGCGCAGTCCGGGGGTTGCGGGCAGGGGACGGACGGACTCCCAGACCCAGTCAGGTGCCGGGCGACATCCCTAGAAGAAGACCATATAAAGCAACAACAATATTGAAATTATGTATCAGCAGCATAGTATCGGCATGCCCCCAAGGTCTTTATGTTTCACTGCTCACCACTGGCTCATGACTGGGCCAAGAAGACCTCACTCAGAAAGGCAGAGCTGCAGCACCATGGCCGAAAAGAACTTCCTCTTTTGTATGTCTACCCACTGCAGCTCTGAGGGTTGAGAAACACGAAGCAAGGCCTCAGGTGTTGACCTGAGCAAATGGATAGACACATATGGGATGAGAAAGTCCTTCAGATATCCTGGTCCCTCATTGTTCAGGGCTGTGTATCCCCACAACAATGCTGTGGAACACTTTAAGATGAGAGAGAGGTCACTGAGTAAGCTGAATTGGGATCTGACCCTAGTACTTCCTCGCTCAATCTTCCTCCATCTGTTGCCCTCCAGATGTGTTGGCCTCACTGGGGGATGTTTGGAATTGTAATCTGACACATCTGGAGGGCAACAGATTGGAGAAGGCTGTCGTAAATTAATCAGATCCAAGTTCTAGAGCTCAGCCAAAATTCCTCAGAAGCCATTTTTCTGAGTAAATTCCTGAGATGTTTTTTTTCTTCCCCCACTACCCTCTGAGAAAGAACTCTTTGCAGAACTTTCCTCAAACATTCTCCATTGTTTTGTTGTGGTGGCCACCATTTCCTCCTATAATGCCCCAGAACGACACTGGGTCTAGGGCATTGTGGAGGATGCAAAATGGTCACCAGGATGCCAAAGCAGCTGCTTCTACTCCCAGTTACAGTGGAAGCACACACACACACACACACACATACAAGGAAAATGGGGGGAAAGTAGTGCTATGACAGCTGATGGTTATCCTCAACCCTGAGAAACCGTTGGAGAATTTCGCCTTGCCCTGGAGTAATTCTGTGAAAGGGTCTGTCCCCCCTATTTCTCCATTCACAAATAGGATGGAGAATTTTGAGATGCCATTTGCACACATCTCTAGATTGAAGAACACTCTACCTACTAAACCAAAATGGCTTTCCAAAAAGTGCACTCTGGTGAATTTGAGCTATCATTTAACTTCCTATAGCATTTGGCTGCTAGTGTATATATCAGGAACAGTTTCATATCTGCTGGAATGTTTTTGAACCCATCACAGGAAGATGCTATCTGAGATGAAGCAAGCCAGTGAATCTTTACGCCAGTGAATATGAACAGGTAAGAACAAAACAATCCTTGTCTGCCGTTAAACTGTAGCTTATGACAATAGGAGATTGATCCTAAATGGAGGCTTAGGAGGAAAGCAGTTTGATTTACTTTTCTAACAGTAAGTAAAATATTTGTAAACTGCAGAGCAATAGATTTGACTTATTGCTTAATATCATGTTGATCTTCTTAGAGACACGGTAATCAATTTCTGTATTGCAGATCACAAGGAAAGTAAGCCTGAGATTTTGAATCATGTAACTACCACGTGCAAGCCAAACCCTGCGATATCTGTGATTAACTGTGGTCAGAAGAGTTGTGTCTTTGCCTCCAAGTGATGGTCTCCTTCTGTTTATCACAAAATGTTAAGCAAATGATGCAGTCATTGTGGCTTTCCAGCCCCACACCATTACAGTCAACTGAGCTTATGTCTCCATGATTCCATGCAGAATCATATTTCTTCAACTCCAGCTGCACAATTTTTCATGAGGATGTTTCATCACCACCTTCAAAGGTAATATATCCATTTATCAGCACCAGTTTACTTTGTTCAGAGCACTATTTAAAACATATAATTTAAAATATTATCTCTAGTGTAAGATCATCTGGACCAACACATCCATTAGCAAATAGAATAACTAAAAAGAAATGCAACAAGCAAATAAGGTAGAACAGAAATGGAAGTAACTTCAATTTTATTTTATTTCTACTTTTTGTGTGATAAAGGATGTTGTGCAAAGGAACACATAACCACCTAGGATAATAATATTCAAAAATACAGAAAACTACAAAATTCATGTAATGCATCTTAGAACAACAAAAATTAGAAAAGACAGCCTTGGGGCCACTTTAGGACAAATATTCGCAAACCCCTTCAAATGAAACAAACACCAGCTAGTAATCATTCTGGGCAAGCTTCATATGTAACAACCAACCAAACATATGTCAACCATATATGGCCTTCCTCACTGGTCTAATATAGTCATAAAAATCCTGTTTCTCATATATCACAATGCTGGAAGACTTGAGATGGACAAAGGTTGTCCACGTCTTCAAAAAGGTCCAGAAAACTACAGACCTTTCAGCCTGACAGCAATACCAGATAACATTCTAGAACAAATTATTAAGCACTCAGTCTGTGAGCATCTATCAAATAATGCATAGATTACTAGGAGCCAATGTGGGTTTTTCAGGAATACTAATGAGATTTAGATGGTAAAATGTGGGTTCGGTGCAGCAAAATAGGAAGGAAGGAAAGAAGGAAGATACCCTTAGGGAAAAAGAAAGAACAAGGTGGAGAATTCCTAGAAGCAATCTGCATATGACTATAGATCCATCAAATGGAGAGTCCCTTGGGAGTGTTGGGTGCAGTGGAGGCTGGTGGCTCTGATTTTGGTGGGGCTGTAAAACCATTCTGGGTTTCAGTCAGAACCAACCAGAACACTAAAGGGGCTATCCAAAGTGTTGAACCCCATCTCCAAAATGGGTTCAGCACATTGGATAGCTCCTTCAGAGTTCTGGCTGGTTCTGACTGAAACCTGGAATGGATTCACAGCCCCACCGAACTCAGAGCCACCAGCCTCCACTGGTTGGGTGTGTTCTAGAGTCCACATTCAGAGCAATGGTGATGCCCAACAGGCCTGGCCAGGACCCTGTGTGCACCTTAGAACACTTCCCAGAATCCTCTGCAACATACAGAGGATCTGTATGTCTTCATGACAGAAGTACAGAGGAAAAGGAAATCCCTGAGGAAATGGAACCCTGAAAGTCAATAAACACACTAGTCGAGCAACTGAGAAACAAATAATTGCCTCGGTTTCCATAGTTGCCCTGATTCATCAAGAAATCCGACAGCAACATCACTATGTATGTACTATGCAGTAATAAACCACGACAGGGTAAAACTCGCTGAATGACTGGCAAACCGCTGTAGGCTGACCTCACTGTGTTTTCTCTTGGTGGGGTAAATTCTCAAAAGGATAGAGAAGCATTTGCAGTCTTTTCCAGTGACATTTGGGGGAAGTGTCAAAAAAATGAGGTAATGATCTCCAATGACTTTAGCTGAAATACAGCAGTATCCAGCTTGTCTCATTGCTAGAAAACCACACTGCCTAGGTAATAAATAGTCACCATCACTGTTATATAGAAGGTCATTTTATTTAAGTACTGCCTCACTTTTAAGGGAATACAATGCCGTCTGCCGAGTCCGATTGCAGGGGATCATGAGGAGGTGGAGTGGGCTTCTCATGCTGGTTGCAGGGCAGCCACAAATTTCTTCATAACTAGGATGGAAAGAATTTTAGATTTTAACCATTCAGATGTGGGACAAAGCAAAACAGACTGATTCATCTGTCTCTAGGCTAATTTGGCAGTCTGAGCAGCTTGTTGCCTCATGTAACAATCCAGACTCCCTTATTTTGCCTCAGCCCTATTTGACTTCCTGCCTCTGTTCCTCAGTTCCTGTTTTCCTGAAGCAGCACCTGACTTCCAGCCTGTTCCCATAAGAAGAGCCCTGCTAGGTCAGACCAAAAACCAATCTAGTCCAGAATTCTGTTGCCACAGTGGCCAACAGATGCCTCTAGAAAGCTGACATGTAGGACATGAGGGAAACAGGTCCTTCTTGTTGTTGTTCCCCAGCAACGTAAGCTGCTCTGCTATACCAATCTATAAAAGTTCAAGCATTTTTTCTACAAATATACTGTCAGCTAGGCCTGAAGTAGGAGGACATGAGAGCAATTTGTGTAATTTGTGCAAATTTTGGCCACAACCTTGTCTGATCTCAGAAGCTAAGCAAGGTCAGCCCCGGTTAATATTTGGATGGGATTCCACCTGGGAATCATAGGGATGTACAAATCCCTTACCTGGTTGCGGTTGGGGCATCCGCTGCGAGGGGGAGGCGATCCGTTCCTTCCCCCCAGAATCCTTGATGGAGGGGAAGGCTATCCGGTCCTCCCCCCCAGAATCCTGCCCGGCCGGCTCCACTCCGCAGCCATGCCGCAGAGCCACTGGCCAGGCCGATCTGCAGCAGGGCCTCCAACCGCTGCCGGGCTGGTGTGGATGCAAATGGCGTCCTGCGTAGGGGATGCCATTTGCATCCCTACGGTAGCCCATGATAGGCTATGTAAATATTTATGTAGCCTATCACGGCTAAAGCAGGGATGCAAATGGCGTAGGGGATGCCATTTGCGTCCCTGCTTTAGCCGTGATAGGCTATGTAAATATATACGTAGCCTATCACGGGCTAGCGTAGGGATGCAAATGGTGGCTGCTACGATGGCTGCCATTTGTGGTCTCAGCCGCCTGGCAGCGGCCAGAGCCGTCACCCCTGCTTCATCCGCCGCTGGCGCCACCACTGGAGTCGCCGCTGTATCCGCCACCAGGTAAGTCCGTCCTGGGGATTCCACGGGGGGGGGGGGGTAGGAGGCCATTCCACCATGGACTCCAGGGGGCTGGATTCTTTAGAATCCAGCCTCACTGGAGTCCGTGGCAGAATTCTCCGCCATCCCTAGAGAATCAGGCTTCCTGCATTGAGCAGGGGGTTGGATTCGATGGTCTTGTAGGCCCCTTCCAACCCTATGATTCTACGAGTTATATGATCTATGAGAAAAAGTCTGCAAAGTGGCCTTGTTTTTCTAAGAAGGAGAGAAAAGAAAAATCTCAGATGTTTTTCTGGGGGCGGGGGGGAAGTCTTCTGAGAAATTTTGGTTCAGGTCTAGTTCCAAAAGGCTCTTTCACTCTACCTGAAACCAGATGAGACCAGCAATGGTTCTTGATTCAGGAGCTGAACTAGCCCACAAGCAGCTGAATAATAAAATACATACACACACAATTTAAGATGTTGTGCATCCCTGCTGTAGAGCATTTCTCTCCCTGAGACATTTCCATTTATCGTGGATTTTAAAACATTACGATATTATACAAAAAGAAGTATATGTCAGACAACACTGAAGAAAACCCCCCTAGGGAATTCTATTTTGTACAATGAAAGGATTATGGCTGATCATGTCATGTCATATTTATGCATGTTGACATATCCACTCTATTAGATTATACATGTTTGGGGGCAACTTTCCAGTTCTTGAAAATTTAACTCTGTTTTAGTAACACTGATTGCTTCTGGTTTAACTTAATATAATAGATAATCAATAGTAGGTTGCAAATGTGAGGAAAGCTGTTGGTGTTCAGTAGATAACTATTACCAGAATATTCCACAGCATGCCAGTATTGTGTTTTTCTGTATTTTATGTCTACATAAAGTATAAAATATGAAATTGTCAGGGTTCCTCTTATGACCTTGACCCCCAGAGCAACTCCTTAAGGATCTCTTGCCTCCTTAAGAGCCCCACCTTCCTTGTTTTAAACTTTCTCCTCCCAGTAAGGGGAAGAGGTTTAGGGGTGGAGTTTAGTCTGTAGACATGGGGTGACTAACACTCCAAACACAGGGTTTAATCACAGCAGTTTACTTGTAAATTTAAAGCTAGCAAATCACAACTAAAGGTATTTACACAACAGAGCTGAGTAAGGCATTAAAAGAAAAGAAAATCTGCAAAATGCAAGTCCCTTTATCCTACCTGTCCTTAGACTTTTATAGGATGCTTCGTCCTGCTCACTCTTCAGACTCTGCTCTCACTTCAGGCTCTGGCTGTCTCTCTCTCTCTCTGACTGTCTCTCTCCCTCTCTTTACATACCCTCCTCCCTCAAAACAGAAAGTACTGCTTCAAACCTGAAGAAATGAAACATAAGTAGAGAAATGAAACTGACACTTAACTGGAGAAATGAAACTACTCCTCTCAGGATTACCCCCTCCCAACAGAAAACTCCAGGCCTCAAAGCCTGACCTTTTCCCCCTTTGCCTCTGTAGGCCTCAAACCTTCACAGAAACACAAATGCAATGCAATGGTAATCAAATCAGCCCCCATGTATTCGTACTATTCAAGAACAAAAAGAAAGGACAGACAGACAGACAGAGCAGGTGAGTGAGTGACTTCAAAATGAGCACACACACAAAAGATAGCCGAATCTTGCTTCAACACTGAAAATGGGACAGCTTTGCTCTCCAACACTTTACTGCTGCCCACCACCCCACAGCATTACCACCTGAGGCAGCTGGCTCACTCTGACTAATGCTAAGTTGAGCCTCGCTTAGTGTCATAACCTTCCACTGAGAAACCCTAAAGCATTGGCAATATTTCTTCCCAAACTGAGTCAAATGGGTTCATTCTTTTGCAATAATCCACATTCTTTCCAAGGTTCTCATTGTTCATAAATCATTATAACATGCCACGCACACTCCACCATGTTTGTTTAAACATTCTGCTTTTTTCCTGAGTATTATATAGCAAAACATCTTCATCCATTCCCTTCTTCGAAGGCTTTTCTTTTATGTTTTCCTATTCTTTACCACAACTATACTTCTTGCTGCAGGTAACAAGTTAGGCATGAGATAACTGTATTTTCTCCTAATGCTACACTGCAGATCATGTAACGAACAGATCTGAGGATTCATTCCAAACCTCACCCCTATAATCTATTTAATGACAGACATGTCTTTCCAAAATGTTTTAATATGCATTTAAAGCTGCATTTATTTAAAAAAATGATATCTTTCATGTTTGATTACATAAATATAAGTTACCGTATTTAAAAGGGGTCAAGATGGTTAGAGTAAAATGAATACCTTCTGTGAATTGTAATTCCAAAATAACAGAGACTTAGCAGAGAACCAACCCAGAGCCATTTGGACGTGTTCCCAGCATCTCATTGGAAGGACAGATACTGAAGCTGAAGCTCAAATATTTTGGCCACCTAATGCGAAGAGAAAACTCTCTGGAAAAGACCCTGATGCTGGGAAAGACTGAAGGCAAAAGGAGAAGGGGACGGCAGAGGATGAGATGGCTAGATAGCATCACCGATGCAATGAATATGGACTTGAGCACACTCCGGGAGAGAGCGCAGGACAGGAAGGCCTGGCGTGCTATGGTCCATGGGGTCACGAAGAGTCGGACACGACTGAACGACTGAACAACAACAACAAACAGCATCATGGAAGCTGGCTTCCATATACTGCAGGGGTAAGCAACCCATTGTCTTCCAGATGTTCAACTCCCATAACCCCTGACCCATTGGCCATACTGCCTAAGGCTGAAGGGAGTTATAGTCCAAAACATCTACTCCTGAGGCAGAGTGATTCCATGCTGCAAGAATCGTATGACTACTTAAGGTAGGGCTGAACATATGGGCCTTTCCTACCCGGTTGATACACTTCCTTCCAAAAAGCAGTGGATTTAGGTGAAAGACCTGCATATCAGCCTGCTCATTTGGTCATGTTATTTAGATGTGTGCGATTGGAATGGAAATGGGCTACATGGAAGCAGCTCTACACTGCTGAGAGCAAGTGTGAAAGAGGTGATATTCCATACAAACGTTATCTTGGGGTTTTGAGTTGTTCCCATATGGGATAGATGATAGATAGATAGATAGATAGATAGATAGATAAGATAGATAGATACACACACACACATATATATATATATTCTGAAGATTTGCACTCGTACGTTCAGAATGCATATGGAGGTCTCCACTGTGATTTAAGATGTATTTGTTAGGGCTGTGCAGGGACCCCCTAGTTTGACTCAGAAGCTGCTTTGCTGCTTCCGAGGTGGGCCCAATCTGGCTCTGGCAGACTCAGGGGGCCCTCGACCCACCTCGGCCCCAAACCTGATGGCCCCAAACCCAATGCCCCACGCAACCCCCCAGCTCCTTACCTGGGCCACCTCCTCCTCTGCCTTCACCTCCGTTGCCTCGCTGCTGCCTTCTCCGTTGCACTGCTGCTGCCTTCACCTCCTTCTTCACCGCCGCCTGCTGCTCCTGCTGTCATCGTCGTCGTCTTCTTCACTGCTGCTGCGCCACCTGATGCCTGGACACGCGGCAACTGGTCTTCTTCCAGGGAGTCGCCATTTTTAAAATGGCAACTTCTTGGAACTTCCAGGAGGTTGCCATTTTAAAAATGGTGACTCCCTGGAAGACCAGTCGCCGCACGTTCAGGCCTCAGGAGACAGTGGCAGTGCAGCGGTGGTGGTGAAGATGACAACAACAGCAGCAGCAGTGGGCAGCGTTAACGGTGGCGCAACGGAGTAGGTGGCAGCATGGCAACAGAGACGGCAGCAGAAGAGGAGGCAGCTCAGGTAAGGAGCTGGGGGGTTGTGTGGGGGCATTGGGCGTGGGGGCTGGGCCGGGGTCTGAAGCACACCGAGCACTTTGGTGAGCCCCCAACCTGCTCCGGGCCACCTTGTGCCCCCTCCGCTTCACCTCAGAAGGGGCACAAAGTGTCAACTTGGGGTTCAGGCCTCGGGACAAAGTGGTGCACAGCCCTAATATTTATAATATCTGTGTCTTAATTCATTGCCTAAATGTTCCATACAAACATTTTCTTGGGGGTGAGTTGTTCCCATATGGAATGAATGGAGTCCAAACTGTGATTCAGTTATATTTCTTCTTATTTATATTGTCCTACTAATCTTTATAAAAAGTTAACTTCTACAGCAAGCATGGATTCCATTTCTTTCCTCTCCATACCTCTGTATCTGGTAACTATTCTTGCCTCTAATTCATTGCTCATCATATTCTCCTTCTAAATGCCAAATTACAAAGGAGGCATTCCAGAGGTATGTTGAGGGTGGCGAATGGATCCAGAGCTCCCTAAATCCCCTGAGAAGCCCATTAACTAGGCCAGGCTGAGGCATGGGAGGGCATGGAAGAGGCAAGAGCACAGGGAAGAAGAGACAAGGAAGGGGAGTGTAGGAAGCTTAACAAAAAAATTGAGCCCAAAATAATGCAAGGGGAAGAGACTTTAAAAGCTCTGCTTCCCAAGGAGTGGACATCCTTAGAATCTGAGCAGTTGGAAGGTCTGTGACTGGTTGAAGGAACTTGGTACCTCACAAGGCTTAAGTTATGAGGGGTAAGGTACTTTAACGGTAATGGTTGCCAGTTATTGCTAGCTAGGGGCACTTCAGGGTTGGATTGGAGCCTATTTCACACCAAGGCTTTAGATTGGCCAATTTCAGTGACTTTGGCTGCAATTCTATCCCCACTTATCTGGGAGTAAATCCTACTGAATTCAATGGAACTTACTTAAGAGGATTGCGCTGTTAAACCGGAGTGGTAATGATGGTCAGGATGGAAGGCATCTCCATATATCCGGAGTTCCTGCGCTGTGCATGATTGCCTGAGGGCAGTTCCTATTAATTTAATTGTAGTAGAGGACACATAGGCTATAAACCAGGGGTGCAGAACTCCTTTCAGCCCAAGGCCCAAATTCCATTTGAAGAAGATCTCAGGGGCCACATTCTAGTGGTGGGCAAGGCCAAAAGCAAAAGGGGCAGGCCAAAAATACTAGCATATTTCAGGTTAAAGCTCTTACTGTCAGTAACTAAGCCTTAGGAGAGGCATTTCAACCTTGCGGAATGGGGGGGACGACGACTGCATAACAGTCAGGAAACCACCAAACAATTGGTGTTTGAAAGAAATGGGATGGGGCCAAGGGAAGGGGCATGGTGTTCTGGGGACTCCCAGAAGGCTGGATTTGGCCCCCAGGCCTAAGGTTCTGCACCCCCACCCCTGTTATGAATTCTGAATATATTAGATGACAATTGCTCACATGCTATTAACTGGAACTGTTTGCTCCTAGCTGTTATAAGCCTTTTGTTAAACAGGCTCCTGGAACAACATAGATATTTTAAACAAGATGCTATAGTGATGCTTACAGATAATATGTGAATGCCAGAATGCCTGAGCTTCTCAGTAACAGTATTTATTTTAAATACATATTTATACATAATATATTTATACATAATATATTAGATATTATGTATAAATATAAATTTGAATATATTAATTAATCACACATTTAACAGTATTTAAGTACATATTTTTAAACCTTACTCTTAACATATCCACTTCTATATGCATTCCAAATATACATTTTAATCTTAACATCTGCATTTGAAAATGCATTTTGATTTGTTTCTTTTTGTTTGCTCATTTGTTTGTTTGTTTGTTTATTCATTTCAATTCCCTACTGCCCAATAGCCGAAGCTCTCTTTAGCAGAGAAATGCATCACAGAATTTGGAAAAGTGCAAAAGCTGATGGATAGTTATGTTCTGATGTTCTGATCCATGGATTAGTATATAAGGGGTGGATTAGGTCAGTTCATATCAGAATTCACAATCCCTACTGGCTGTGGCGAAATAGCCAGGGGAAGTGGAAAGAGTGGCAGACAGGCAGAAGTCCTGTGTCTTGTGTTTTTAACTGTGTTTTGAATCTATTTGTTTTATTATTGTTTTCATCAAGATTTTATTTTAAAATCTTTTGTTTTCTATGATTGTAAGGTGCTTTGATTTGGATCCTGGTTTGCAGGAAAACAGTTTCTGCTCAGGCCTTTGGAGTCAGTCCACTTCCATTCACTACTGAAAATGATGGGCAGCATAAAAGTGCCCCTAACTAAAGAACCTGCAATGTTTCAGAAGGATAAATACAGTGGTTCAAGTGAAAGGGGGATTCCCTGATTTTTTGTGGTGGTGGTGGCGGCAGGAATGATTAATTTCCTCTTCCTCCCCCCCTCATTTTTCATTAATTTGTATAAAGTATGTATGTATGTATGTATTTTATTTCTATACTGCCCAATAGCTGAAGCTCTCTGGGCAGTTCACAAAAATGAAAACCATGAAGTACAACATAAATAGCACACATCACAGAGGTGTTCCTCAGGCAAGAAATCTGAAAAGTTTCAGAAGGATAGGTACAGTTGCTTTTTCTTAGTAAAAAGCATAGTGGCATTGGAAGAACGGCCATCTCATGGTCCCATCCTTGGACTCCTGCAAAGCACTGTGATTGGAGCCCATGGTAAAACATGCCCTAGGATTAGAAGGTGGACCTGTCAAGCCTTCAACAACCTACCTACCTACCTCTCCCACTCCCCCTCCCCCTGCAGCATTTAAGAGAGGAAATGGAGTCTGTGGGCACGTATTGTATCCAAAACAGAAACTTGCATTACGTCCAATTATACAAAGATGTGTAACTAAGCCCTATTCTGGAACAATTTCGGTCCTGTTGCCTTTGGGGGAAAGCCCTCTTCACCTCAGGACCTAAAGTGGCCCAATTCTGCTCAGGTTTCAGCCTTCATCTGAATTTGATGCACATCCCTAGTTATCAAGAGATAAACATGCCTATGTGAGTCAGCCTAGGGTTTTAGAGACTGAAGCTGAAGCAAAACTGAACATTGTGACCATAAAGAGAGTCTTTGATTCCTGTCATTGGAGACATTTTGAGTAGATACTTGATTGCCATTTATTAGGCATGACTGCATCAATGCTGCCAAGATTAAGGCAGATGGCCCAGGTATCCTCTTGAGGGCCATTTCAATCCAGATGATCCGGTGTCATTTATATTTCCAGAAGAACTCTGATGAAAACAAAATAGCTCAGCCTATCAATTATCAACCTGTTCTGATGTGCTGCTGTTGTGCAGATGGCAGCTTTCAAATCACTGAACAGTGAGTTTGGAGATGTGCAATGAACTATTGAATGCTGATGTACTTGCACAATGTGATATTTTGAACTTTTCAGTGAAGTTTGTGGAAGGAAATGTGAATTAATTAAAGCACAGGGCTGCTATTAATATTCTGGGTTAAATCCAACATTACTGCTATTTAGAGTAGACCCATGGAAATGAATGGGACTTGAGTCAGTCATGACTAAGTTATGTCCCATTCATTTCAGTGGGCCTACTTTAAGTAGAGCCAACAGATTTAACTCACTCTGTTGGAGCCAATGATTGCTGCCTGACAGCAGAACAGAAACTGCTGGTGTAATGGATTTCCCCTCTTTGCTCCCCACAAATCTGTTCTAGGGTTTTGTGGGACACTCTGGAGCAGATTCAGGGGCAAGGGGAGGGGTGCAAGGGGAAGAGAGCAATTTGAAGTCCTGTTGCAAGAGCAGGCGACCACAAACTTTTGAATAGTGGGTACAAATGTGATTTAGTAAGAGCCAAGACTCTTATCAGCCAGTCTGTGTGGTAAGGAGTCCCAAGGTAACCCAGCGACCTTCACAGATGAGTGAGGATTTGAACTTGGGTCTCCCTAGCTACAGCCCATCATTACACCATCATGCTGGGTCTTGCTGACAACTACTCAGCCCATGCAGAATTTCAGCCTATCAGTATGCTCTGAAGGGAGGGAAGTCATGCGACTGCCACTGTCATCAGCATATATGCAGCTACACCACAGGCAGAAGTCATGTGGTCACTGAAAACTTATTTGTCTTGAGGCCAGTGAATGCTAGAGACAATCAAATGGCCTTCCCTCTGTGCACAATACCAGAATGGAATGCAGTCTGGGCTCTGTGTGTCTGGGCTGGGCTCCAGTGACATTACTTTCAGGGGATGTAGGTGTGAACTTCTATAATGAAATTCTTCACTGAAATAACATATTTCAGTATCTGCAAGTCTCATACTTTGAACTTATCAGCTCTTATTAAATCACTTTTACCCTAGTTCCTCTGTTCTCACATAGATAAAGTGGAACCACCCTCTTGGCATATCCTGAACTATGGGAAGTCAAAGAAGTGGAAAATATGACATTTTATCGACTCTAGAATAAGGCAGCCCACTACATTCTGTAGCAGCTGAGGCTACCAAATAGAGCTGAAATGAATATCTCTAAATTAGTGGTGAATTTTGTAATTTTGCAGTTTAAGCTTTATAAGATGAAATATGATGGGGAAATGAAATTCATCTTTTGAAAGTGAATCTTTTATCTCAAAGTTTACTTTTGGCATTTATTTGATTATTTTGATATAGATATGCTGTGAAACCTCAAGTTTCAGTTTTAAAATACTAACAACTATTGCATGTTGTTTTCTATCAAATACTATAAGATTTTTTAAAAAAAACCTTGCATGCCAGCCATCAAATACTGTCAAATATATGGTAACTGTGTAGTGTGCAAGCTAGGGATGGACAATTCTTTCAATTTTGGGTTCTCCCAATTTCTCATGTTTTCATCTTAAGTTTGCTTCCTCTCAAAATTTCAGAATTTCTCCGACCTTAGGCTCAGTTTGTCCCAAACATTGAGATTTTTTAAAAAATTACTTGAAAATACATAAGCATTTTTATGTGCATTTCTTGTAATACATCCATTTGTATACATTTTGCCTGATATTTTTGCAAGCAATGTTCCTACTATACTGCACTTCTAAATGTTATTTCACCTAATATACACATTTCTGTATGCATTTTTTGACTGGAGAATTCTATTGCAAAATTCAGAGCACTGAGAATTTTGAATAATAGTTTAGTTTTGGTTCACAAGCTGGTTCAAAAGTGAGAAATTAGGTAAATGAATGAATAAAATTCTGTTGTCACAACCATTGCTACAACAACCACAGAAAAAAAGATATAGACAAAAATACATTAAAAACACATCAAAGACAACAATTCATAATCAATAACCCTATTTATCATTCCTTATAGAGAGTAGAAAATTAGCCCAAAGTTTAGTTGCTGAAAGAGCAAAATCCACGATTGCCACTGAAATTGCCTCATTGTGAGATGTAACCCCCACCCATTTTCTCCTAATCAGACCAAGTAGATTTCCCTCTACTGGAGGACAGGATCTAAAAAACATTGTTCAAACTGTAGAGAAAATAGGACTGTAGAACAAATAATGAAAGAAGTCGTTTATCAATCCACTGTGACATGGGCATAATTTAGAATCTACATATTTTGTTAGACTGCCCTTCTAAAATGGTAGTTAACATCTGTTGCATCTGAATCTGGTTACAGCATTTTCGAGGGTAGGACTGGAGCTAAGCTTCAGTTAGCCTCTCACATTCAAATTTATCTTTAAACCTTCTATTGTTGTTTATTCGGTCAGTCGCTTCCGACTCTTCATGACTTCATGGACCAGCCCATGCCAGAGCTTCCTGTCAGCCATCACCACCCCCAGCTCCCCCAAGGACGAGTCCGTCACCTCCAAAATATCATCCATCCATCTTGCCCTTGGTCGGCCCCTCTTCCCTTTTGCCTTCCACTTTCCCTTCTAACCTTCTATACCAGGGAGCTATCTTGTTACAAGCAATAGCACAGAGGTTGGACTGAATGAAAACACTATGGACCCATTTTCTAAATACCTGTTTACAGTGAGTAAAATTCAGAGTGGAAAAATAGTCCAAAGAAAAGACATAATGATGGGTTTGGTGGACTAGTTTTTGGAGACAGGTTTCACAATTAGCTCCCATGTGCTCTGCAAAACACAGCTTGAGTAAATGGATACTTGAAAAAGAAAGTACTTCAGGTCAATAATTAGAAAGTCCTAATAGCAATAATAGATTTTACTGAGATTACTGCTCATTGGAATGATACAGGAGTACTCCTGAAGATACCAAAGATTGTCCTCCACAGCTTTTTTTAGAAAAAACTCCATATACAGGGGAATTTTCAAACCCAATATCTCACCTCCATAGGACAAACATGATAAAAGTTTTGCATTCAATAAGCACAGAATTGGCTGAATTTGATAACCATCCTTTGTGCAGCAAAACATCATTATTCCATTTAGTTGGTGATTTATCCTTAACTGATATTTAATTAGTTTTATTGTCTACGAACTGTTATTTTTGAGGTATTTTCATTGTATTTTTGTTTATATCTTTTTTTATAGTGGCCCTCCCAGCTACTAGATGATGAGAATATTAAACCCAGATTTCGATATGAGGATAGGCATATATGAGAAATTCATTTCAGTTCATTTCTGATTAGGATTTACTCAGATAGTACCTTCTGGATCGCACACACTCAGACACAATCTGAGGTCAAAGTCTGTACATTTCTGAGCTTGCAATGTGATTCACGGACCAAAGCAAATGCACTCAACAGCGTGCATACATTTGGGAAATGCGCATGAAAAAATGTGTAGTTTTGAAAAATACATATGACATAAATATGCTTTAATCAATGGGAGAAGAATGTGTACATTTCAAAGATGCACACAATTGATGCGTCCATTTGGGAACATATGCATGGATTTTCATGCAAAAAGAAAAAAACAAAAGTTGCGATCAGATATGGACTTGAGTTAAAACAAGCTTAAAAATAGAATTCAGAGAACTTTGGTGAGCTCAAGTTTTGCTGATTCACACATTCCTATATGAGGAAATGTGCTCAATAGAGTGAGCATCAATTCTCTGGTTATGTTTCGGGGTCCTAGATCTGAAGGCAACAGCCAGCCATGGTCTTCCCAAAGTTGATAGACAGTAGATTTTTTAGCCAGTGCTGGTTGTAGTCTAGGAAATGAAGATCATCAGCAGCACAGAGTAGAAAGGACAAATGTATTTTGCATAATTTAACAGGAAGAAAAGATACACCTCTCAGATGCAATATAATATAATTAAGGCAGTATAATTAAGAAGCACCTTAAAAGGTGTGGGGCCAAAACACGTCATTGTTTAATGCTGCAAGTCACCAGGATAATGTCAGACATGTGTCCTATGGGGGAAAATCGTGCTTGAATATTAGACTTTTCATGTAACTGTTGCAACAAAATCAGAAGATGCTAATCAACGTTTGTATCTGCTAGTTTTGCCCAAAGCTAGATCCTATCAGTTGAATCAAAGGCAGCATGAAAACTGACAAATGGCACATACAATTTGACCTCAGCTGCGTCGTGAATCTATTGATCAAATGATCTAATACAAAGCAATGGTCTATTATTGAATTGCCTGGAACCCAACGATCAGAATATAATTTATGATAATCCAATTTGTTTAACAAATGTCTAGCACAAGGGTAGGCAACATGGTGCCCATGGGCACCAATACATCCCTTGACACCTTTCTTGATGCCCACCAATATGCCCTACCACTGTTTTTAATTAAAACATTTTTTTTCCTCAGCAGGTGGCGTTGTTGTGAAATAGGTTGATGTTGGTGTTGAAAATGGTGGATTCAAAGGAGTGGGCTGGGAAAATGGTGGGCTGGGACTGACCCCACCTCTGCCTTGTACTCAGTCCTTTGGACAGATTACTTGTCCTTTGTCAAGTCACCCATGGCAGCCATTTTGTGGTGGTGCCCACGATATCTTCTCAAATTGCTAAATGTACCCACCGACCAGCATATAATTCAGCTGTGATACCAATGCAACTATAGTCTGGTGGCAACTTAGGATACCCTTTCTTGAAGGCTGGGATTACTATACATGTGTTCCAGCCCTTGGGTAATCCCTAGTCTAGATGATATATAATCAAACAATTTGCTCAGTGACTGCCATTTTGTGATATGGTGACTGCCATTTGGTGATATTTAAATATCTCTGCTGGAATCTTCTCCTGGTGCCTTTTTAGCTGGCAATTCCTGTGTAGGTATGTAAAGTGTTCTTTTTTTCCTTTCTTTCTTCCATGCAGCTCACCAACCAATTGTAAATTGGCAATGTTGCCTTGAGATCTTAAAAAGATTGTCTACCACTGATCTAAATCATGAACTCCAAACAGGTGTTTTTTGTTCTGCGGGACCACATGGGATTGGATCATAGCCTTTAAAATGGATCTCAATCAGAGATCTCAACTCATCTGCCTCTATCTTCTTGATTGTTTTCATTCTTCATTATAATTTGTTCTTGGATTGGGCTGGTATTATGTCTGTATTCTGGCACGCCCAACTTCAGTTATTTTTACACTTTCCTATTGCTTTTGTACTTGACATTTCACAGATGTTCTCTTTCTTTACCTCTCAAACTGGGATGGAGATTTACAGAAAAGAAAGAAAAGAGTGGATTGTAGCCAAGAGGGTGGAGCAAATGGAAAGTACTGAGAAACAGATGCAGAATATACTGTGTGAAATAAAGGAAAGGCATGTCCTCCAACTATGCCAGCTTATCATATGCACACCCAGATTTGCTATTGTGTAATGTGGAAAGACAGTATTCTATTTGTGGGTGCATAGACAGACTAATGAATAGAACTATTCAGTTTATTTGGTCCATTATTTTTCCTTATGTTATATATACTTGTTGACATCTATTTTTAATAAGAAACAAGAAATATAGGGTTGGATCTAGTCTTAGTCATGCTTAGAGTAGACCTACTGAAATCAACAGAACAAGCAGAAGCTTAATCCAGACAAGACGGAGGTACAGTTGGTTGGGAAACCAACTGCTTCAGATGGAGGTTTACAACTGGTCTTAGATGGGGTTGCACTCCCCCTGAAAGACCTAGTGCACAGTCTGGGAGTCCTCCCGGACTCTGAGCTAACTGGGGAAGGCCAGGTGGCTGCAGTGTCCAGGAGTGCTTTTTACCAGCTTAGGTTGGCACACCAACTGCGGCCCTATCTGGAGAGTATGGACCTTGCCTCAGTTATCCACACACTAGTCACATCCAAGGCTGGAGTACTGTAATGTGCCATACGTGGAGCTGCCTTTGAAGATGGTTCAGAAACTCCAGCTTGTGCAGCATGCGGCTGCCTGCGTATTGGTGGGGGCAAGGCGATTCGATCACATAATGCTTATACTGCACCAGCTGCAATATTTACTGGTGCATTTCCAAGCCCAATTCAAAGTGCTGGTTTTGACCTTTAAAGCCTTAAATGGTTTGGGACCAGGTTACTTGAAGGACCACCTTCACCCATATCAGCCTGTCCACACTTTAAGATCAGTAAGAGATGAGTCCCTTCTTATTTGCCCACCCAGGAGAACAGTCATGTGGGTGATCACATGTGAGAGGGCCTTCTCTGCAGCAGCCCCACACCTTTGGAACAAGCTGCCATTGGAGCTTGTTCTGCCATGCTCTGTCATTGCAGACTTTTAAGAAGACCTTGAAAACATATTATTTTACCTTGGCCTTCTCTTGATATGACTGCTATTATTGCTGTTACTGTTGTTAACATTGCTGCTGGTTTTATTGTTGGCTTTTGTTGTTATTTTTATTGTTTTTATGTTTTTAATATCACTTTTAATATTTTAATTTGTTTTATTATTTTATTGCTGTAAGCCGCTTTCAGAGGGCTTCTGCCTTGAAAGGCGGCCAAGAAATATTTTAAAATAAATAAATAAATAAAGTTAGTCATGCCTTACTTGGCCCATTGATTTCAATGGATCTACTTTAAGCATAACCAAGTCTCGATCCAATCCAATATGTTTAAAAGAGACCTTCTGTGGCTTCTGTATTAAAACAACAAAGAAGAAGAAAAAATCCCACCCCCAAATCAGTTTTTTTTGCCTAAAGTAGAAACAATGAGTTGTACTCATTGGTGACTTTGCTCTAGCAGGAAGCACTTGGGCCCTTCCCTGGCAGGGCACCTGCTTGTTGATGATCACTCTTACCTACTCTTCCTCAGGATCAGTAGCTCCTGAGGAAGAGACATAGTCTCGAAACATGCAGAGCATTTTAGTGTCCTGCCTAAAAATTACATAATTTGTGTATAGTCCATGAATATTTTAGCAATCTGCACAACAAAGAAACAGCCCTTACAGTCCACACTCAGTGGTGCTTTTGGATTTTTCCCTTTTTGGTGGTTTCTACTCTATCCTTCCACACCATGCCCCATAGGGTCTCCCAAACTTCATGGGAAGATTTTTGGTGATGTAGCAATGGGCAGAGGGGATGGGCTAAAATTGGGAGCTCCACCCACCTTACACAAGCAGAAGTGCTTCCCACTAGCCAAAGCCACCATTGGATACAAACCATTTTCTCCAGAGATTTAAACTAAGTGTAGACTGCACACCTGGCTGCCACCGCTGAGGGAGAAAAAGGTAGAGCAGTTTAATGCCAGGAGTTGTGCACCTCTTGATGATTTTTGGAGGAGTTACAATCTCAGGCCTTCTTACATAAGGTGAGAATGATGATGGCTTCCTCTCCCAGAGCTTTCAGAAGGATGGCTGAGAGTGTGTTCTGAAGATCAGCCAATAGGGGTGAACCAAACATGTCTCAGAAGAAATTCTGCACACTGCTACTGATCTATCATTATTTCTAGGCCACCTTTGCAGGGATACAGTGTAGCAAGCTGTCTATCATTCCTCTATGCAGTGGAGGCTGGTGGCTCCGATGTCAGTGGGGCAGTGAATCTGCTCCAGGTTTCAGTCAGAACCAGTCAAAACTCTAAAGGAGCTATCCAAGGTGTGGCAGTACCTTGGATAGTTCCTTTAGAGTTCTGTCTAGTTCTGACTGAAACCGGGAGCAGATTCTCCACCCCACTGACATCAGAGCCACCAGCCTCCACTGCCTGTATGAAAGTACCATCCCACCCCCAACAGCAATGGAATGTCCATGTGGAGGCAAGGGCACAAGTGACAGATGGAGGAATGGATATGTTATGTTGATAGATTGATTGACCTCATAATCTTAAAATTGCTTGTTTGTCCTCTGTTCAACTTTTTGTAAATAAAACCTTAGTCTGGTCATGTGCCCTGTCCTGTGTTGTTGTGTCTTCATGTAGAACAGGGGTCCCCAACCCCCAGGCTTCGGACCAGTACCAGTCCGTGGCCTGTTAGGAACCGGGACATAGGGGTATGCGAAACCCCCTTACCTTGGGTCTGCGGGGGGGAGGCAATCCGTCCCTCCCCCCCCCCCGGAATCCTCGCCGGGGCTCTGGCCACTGGCAGACTTCTGGCTGCTGGGACGCAAATGGTGTCCACATAGCAGACACCATTTGCCTCCCTGTTCTTCAAGTAATAGCCTACGTAAATCTTTATGTAGCCTATTACTGCAAAGAACAGGGATGCAAATGGCATCCGCTATGCGGATGCCATTTGCATCCCAGCAAATGCAGATCCCATTCTGCATCCCAGCAGCAGAAGTCCACCAGCAAAACCATCCCCCCCCCCCCGGTCCATGGAAAAATTGTCTTCCACGAAACCGGTCCCTGGTGCCAAAAAGGTTGGGGACCGCTGATGTAGAAGATCTCTGCAAAGCGCCATCCAGAGGGTGTTACATTTTTTTCTGAGAAATGCCTGAGATTTATCTTTTCCTCACCACCACCTGTAGAAAATGAAGGCTACTTTGCAGAATGTTCTCCAGATATTCCTCACCATTTTGTTGTGATAGCATCCGTCTCATCCCCCACAATGCTCCAGAAAAATGCTAGATCTGGGCTATTGTGGAGAGGGCAAAATGGTGGCCAGGCTGCTAACACTGTTGCTGCTGTTTCCATTTGCAGTGGCAGCACAAAATGGTGTGGGGAGAGAAAGCTTGGGAAGGGGGGAAGAAGGAAGCTGTGTTACTCCCACTACTAATCATGAGCCCAGACTCTGAGAAACTGTTGGAGAATTTCTCCTTGAAGAAACTTGGTGAAGTGGTCCCCCCAATTTCTCTACCCGCAAATAAGGTGAAGAATTTCAAGAGGCCATTTGCATACAGTTCTGTTAGCCAGCAGGTTACTTCCACAAATGATTGTTCACACGAACACAAGTCTATTCATGGTGTGAGCAGTGCAATGTTGGAGCCATGAGCTCACACAATATTATGGCTCCTCTTCCATGAACTGCAGTTTTAGAGTTTGTGAAAGGTACGTGGTGCTTCCACGTATTTTCTGGCTCTGACATTGCACTGCTAGCAGAGTTGCCATAGCCATTACACACACACCATTATTGAATAAAATTCCACGTGGCTCTTCCAAAATACTTTCTGAATAATAATACCACTTGCCTCTGTATATACCAACTACAAAAGAGAATAAGAACACAAGAAGACAGGAAGAGCAATGCTAGATCAGACCTAGGTCCATCTAGTCCAGCATTCTGTTCGCACAGTGGCCAGCCAGCAGCCCACAGGAAACCCACAAGCAGGACATGAGTGCAACAGCACCCTCCCATCCATGTCCCCCAGCAACAGGTGTACATAGACATATTGCTTTTGATACTGGAGGTAGCATATAGCTGTCAGGACTAGTAGCCAAAAGGTGCCCAAAGAGCAGCAAATAAATCCACGCTGTTCATTGATGCTAATAGCATCGAGCACACATTTCTAATTTCATTACAGATGTTTTGCTGACAGAGAAGGATGACTCACCATTTTGGGACCAAGGCAGAGACCAATGTGCCATCTCATCAAAGGCAATAATCCATTTTCTACCAAATCAGTTCTGCATTGAATGATGCCATGATAAATTAATCGGGAACAAACCAGGCCAAATGACAGGGTTGACGAATAAAATGTGTCACATGGACCAGGGAAGCTTATAAATCAATTCAGCCATGGCACAAAGGTCAGGCAATGAGGCACTACAAAAGCATGCCCAATGGCTTACAGGGAAATTATTTTGATTTTTTTTCCCCTTACAGCATTTTCATTATATTCAGTCAGACTGTCACATCATTGGTTTGTTGCTGTGCCTTCTCCTGAACAAGAAGGATCTGGCTGCTTTCGCTCAGGCCGTGGCAACATCCAGACTAGATTACAGTAACGTGTTCTTTGTGGGGCTGCTTTTGAAAACTGTTCAGAGCAACAACTGCTTCAGAAAGCAACAGCAGTATTAAGCAAATGGAAGTTCTGTCAACTTCCCCAGTCCCCAGCTAGTTGTTATTATAGACAACATATTATAAAATTAATTCTTCACATTTCTATAGAGCTTTAACAGGGAGCATTCGAAGCAATTCACACTATCTTGTTGCAATGTTTACATGCATCGGTAACCTCAAAATTGGATGATTGTAATGCGCTTTACATGGGGCTGACCTTGAGATTGGTTCAGAAGCTGCAACTAATGCACAATGCAGGGGCTCAGTGGAGCATCCCAGCATGCACATATGACTCCCGTGTTTAGGCTGACCATATTTCCTTGGGACAAAAATGGGATATTGGGATGACAAAAACAGGACGGGGTTATGTAATATTCCGTATTCATGAAAAACTACAATATAACAAAACAACTGCAGCTCCCTTTGTGGTCTCTCAGGCTATAAGAGACCTAAAAAACAACCTAAACTCACTGCAAAAGAACATGGAAAGGGGCGCAAATGAATAACACTAATTTATTGCATATACACAAAAAAAACCCCACTCATAAATATACATATATAAAATACTTATAAAATATTGCATGAGCAGTAAACAAATCTGTATGGCATGCCACACTGAACACTCTAATGCAGTGGCCAGACTGCAAAAAATCATAAACATACACCAAAAAGGAAAAAAGAAAGAAAGGAACACCCTGACTGCTATCACAAGCTGGTATATGCTAATGTCCTACCGGAGAGTTCCGCTGTAATAAAAAAATAGCTAACAGCCTGTTGAATCAAAATATGAGTCTGAAAAGCCCGAATCAAACTGAATGTAGGGCAGAAAGAATCTCTGTGGGTGGAATGATGGTAGAAATAACAGTGAGACTCACTCTCCTGCTCCCACACGCTGAATGGGGCTTAGTGACCGCCTCTTGAATTCCCCTGCACTGCAGACAAGCAAGGGGGCGGCGTCTGATCGTCGCTAGCTCAAGAAGCCTGGCCCGGACTGGATAAAGTAAATGGAACTGCCTCTTTCATCACACACACTAGGAGTTTTACTGCATGCATTGATTAGCATACAGCCTTCTGATAAACGCATTCAGTTTTTTACAAAAAAATTAAAAACGGGACAAAATTGACATTTATATTAAAATGATGGGCTGGTCAGGAAATATGAAAAAAAAATGGTACTGTCCCATTTAAAATGGTACATATGGTCAGCCTACCCATATTGAAAGCTCTGCGCTCTCTGCTAATTAGGTACCGAGTCCTGTTCAAAGTGTAATTGTTGGTCCATAAGACCCTGAATGGATCAGTTACCATGTTATCTGAGAAACTGCTTTCTCCCATCTAGGCTGGCCCAGTCTTTATGCTTGGGGACGTAGGGGGGGGCTTGCTTACCGTACCAAGGCCTACTGATACTCGCTTAGTCATGGGCTGAAGGGGGTCTTTTTCCATTACGGTGCCCACCATGTGGAAGGATCTCCCTATGGAGATCAGGGGGCTGCTATGGGGAGTGTTTCTGCTGGCAAGGGCATATTGGTCTGCCTGGGTGTTCTCATGGCCACTGGCATTGCTAGCTAGCCTTTGTTATTTTAATGAGATCTCTTGTTACTGTTTTATGGTTTTATTGATTGCTTTTATTGCATTTTATCATAATTTTATTTTGTGAACCGCTTTCAGATTATTATTATTTTAAAAATGAAAAGGGGTATTAGAAATTCTGAAATAAATAAATAAATAAATAAATAAGCAAGCAAGCAAGCAAGCAAGCAAACCTATAATGAAGGTCAATATTGGTCAGGCTGGGCTGCAGGCTGCAGGCTGGGATGAGCTGGGATATGTGACTAGCCACTAGTCCGGACTGAAGAATAGCCACAGACAGAGGAACACATGAGGCCTTGCTTCTTGCTTGAGCAAGGCTCTGCCGGAACAGGAAGTTCTCATATATCTTATGCTCCCCCACAAGGAGTTCTAGGACCTGAAGGTACTTCATTGAGAAGCTGCTGCTGGCAGTTCAGTGGTTCACCACATCTGTACGCAGATCTAGCAGCTCCTGTCTCCCCATATCGCAGATGGGAGGTTGAGGGTGAAAGAGCAGCAGCTTATCTGAGGCCATCTTCTAGTGAGGTAAGATTCAAACAGGGGCCAAGTCTCTTCAACACTATTCCACATGAGGTAGAAAGGTCCCTGACGTTACACTGGAATGACTTGTCTGAGCTCAGTTTAAAATAGTGGAGATGTTGAATTTCTAACCAGTTGGGCTTGATTTTACTTAACAACGATATCTCATAAGCTTAAAACTCACCAATTTATTGTTTAGAACAAGAGTGGGCAGAAAGTAGATCTCCAGATGTTTTTGACTTCAACTATCAGCATTCCTGACTATTCGGCATGCTGGCAGGGACTTCTAGGAATTGTAGTCCAAAATATCTGGAGATCTACCTTCTGCCCACCCCAGCTCTAGCTAGCCAGTGAAGCTAACAAAATACAGTTGGTTTGAGTTGATTGCCTCTATTAGAGGCAGTCCTCTATTAGAAGGACTGTCCTCTATTTTGAAGGTGTCCTCTGTTTGAAGGATTGTCTAGTCCAAGTCCAGTATAAGGATAAAGAATCTTCAGAAGGAAGCGCTGGGCCTTGGAGTTGTCCATCAATGGTAAGCACCTGGATAGCAGACTGATCAAGACAGACAGGTCACCTGTTACAGTCTTCCACACTAGGTTGAGATGTACCGTATTTCTATTTAAATCATAATAATGATTTCTAAATGGGCATCTGTATATATAATTAGCATATGCAAATGTTATGCAAATCTGTATCCTCTTTTGTCCTCCTTTTGGGTGATGCATTTCCTCTTTTTTGACAATTTGTAAGTGGCCACCCTAATGGTGCTCCTTTTCCTAAAGCAATTTTTTTGTTCAGAGAAACTGCACAAGTGTTTCTTATATAGGCAATGGGCTTTCCAAGGAAACCTGGCTGGTGCATATCAGCCAAACAGTTTTGGAGATGTGCAGTGATGAATAATAATTGGCCTGAAACTGACATTTGCTGCTTGTAGGTGGGATACAATTTAATCTCGGCAAATTTCTGAACAATTACCTTTATTTAGCTCTGTCTAGAAGGGAAAGATTGGATGTTAAAGACTAGATGACTCTTAATGAGCTGTTGGTCTGTTCAAAATGTCTCCTGTACACCAATATGTCTGGATTAGGCTCTCAAAGATCAATGAGGTGGGTTTCCTTGAATCAACACACACACACACACACACACACACACTTTGCTTCCAGAATCAGTGTGTCTGTGGGGGGCTTTTCATAAGCAAAGGACCACAGCCCTCTAGCCCAGGGGTGGGCAGAAAGTAAATCTCCAGACATTTTGGAATTCAGGTCCCAGTATTCCTGATAACTGGCCATGCTGGCAAGAGTTTCTGGGAGTTGAAGTCCAAAATATCAGGGGATCTACCTTCTTTCCATCCCTACTCTAGCTAGACAGTGAAGCTAGCAAAATACATACAGTTGGTCTTGGTTGACTGCCTCAGATGCTCAATAAACAGTTGCAGGGAAGGGGAGAAACAAGAGAGAGTCATTAAACAGAAACATTACTCAGATTTCAGCAGAGGACAGATGAAAACTCCCTCAATAACACCATTTGGAAAAAGTGATTTGCTAAAGACCGCTGTCCAAATAGCTACATTCATTAGCTGTCACAGCGTATCCCAGATCGAGCCATTTACTATTCCAGTGTGACATTTTTATGTCCCAAGCCCTGGATTTTTCCATCAAATGTCTTTATTAAATCAGATTAATCTCCTGGTGAAATTACTTTCCCCCCCAAGGGAGAGGGCTTAAAAAAAGAGGCAAATAACTTTTTGATCAAATTATACCTGCATTATGTAACCCACAGGGTAGGGGTTAGGCAGTGTGGATGCACTACAACAGGAGTGCTGGACCTCTTTCAGTCCAAGGGTCAAATTTCATTTCAGAGAAGCTTTCGGGGGGCCCATTGGTGCAGCCAGGTAATTTTAGACCCTAGATGTAATGGTCTTAGGGGGACCCGTTTTAGACGGCCATGTGTACTACTTCAGTTGTGAAGCACACAACTAAGACTGCTCTTCTCTCTACCTGCCGATCTATGCTTCACATCTGGTTCAACAACAGCAACAAAACTGGTTGCCAACCCTGCATTAGAGAAAAGGAGAGTAAGGGGAGACATGATTAGGGAAGCCGGAGAAATCAGCTGCGATTTACGGATAACTAAGCACATTACAGCCACAGTTTGCATGAATTATGCTAATTACTAGGGCTGTGCAGGGACCCCGCCCCCCGATCCAACTCAGAAGCCAATTTGTGGCTTCAGAGGCTGGCCCAATTCAGCTCAGGCTGATTCAGGGCCCCCCCGAATCAACTCGGCCCTGAACCCGAAGCGGGATTCGGCCATCCGAATCCGGCTTTAGGGGGCCCTTGATGCCCCCACGCAAACCCCTGGCTCCTTACCTGAACCACTGTCTTTGCCTCCTCCTCCTCTGCCTCCACTACTGCTACTATCGCCACCTCTGTCATCGTGGCCGACCGCCGCCGGCTCCTGAGCCGAGGACGTGTGCTGGCTCTTGCTGCAGGGAGTCGCCATGTTAGAAATGGTGACTCCCGCCAAAAAGAGCTGGCAGGCACGCATCCAAGGCTCACAAGCTGGTGGCGGCAGGTGGTGATGACGGTGGCGGCAGCAGCAATAGCGGCGGCAATGGCAGCGATAGTGCAGATGGTGAGTCACCTCCCGTGAGACGTCTCAGGCAAGGAGCCGGAGGCGCCAGCGCAGCAGGGCCAGGGTACAGAAGCTCCAAGCACGCTGAGCGCTTCAGAGAGCCCCCGGCCTGCTTCAGGTCACATCATGCCCCCTCAGCTTCCCTTCAGAAGAGGCCCCAAATGGCTTGAAGTGGCCCACTTTGACTCAGGGTTCAGGCCTGTGGCCAAAGTGATTCACAGCCCTACTAATGACAGCTGTAATTTGCCTAAGATATGCAAATTCTGGCTGAAAATGGCATATCTTGCCATTTGAAGAGAAAAAAAATCAGCTGAAATCCCCAAGGCAAGGCAGAGGCTCTTGGGAAATCTGTCAAGCCCCAAGAAGGCTGGATTTCCCCATGACAGAAATCCCTTGGACCGGAAATGGGTGGATTCATACATCTCTAGACATGATAGAGATGTACAAAATTATGTTTGGTGTGGAGAAAGTGGATAGGGAGACATCTTTCTCGCTCTCTCATAATACTAGAACCCAATGGGCTCATCCCATGAAGATGATTGGTGGGAGATTCAAGACAGATAAAAAGATGTACTTCTTCACACAGTGCATAGTTAAACTATGGAATTTGCTACTACAGGATGTAGTGATGGCCACCAATTTGGATGGCTTTTAAAGGGAGTTAGACAAATTCCTGGAAGAGAAGGCTATCAATGGCTCCTACTCCTGATGGCTCTATGCTGCTTCCAATATGAGAGGCAATATGCCTATGTACACCACTTGCTTGGGGAATACAAGCAGAAAGGTGTTATTGCCCTCATGTCCTGCTTGTGAGTTTCCTGTGGTCAGCTGGTTGGCCACGTGTGAGCAAAATGCTAGACTAGATGGACCTATGGTCTGATCCAGCATGGCTCTTCTTATATTCCTATGTGTGTTGGGGAAGAGAAAAATTTGAAGCATTTCTCCTTGAATTACTGAGTCAATTTTTGCAAATTTTTGAACAATTCATTGTTTCTCACCAGCTGTAGACTCTATTCTATGAAAGGTTATGCTATAATAAATTAGTTTGTCTGTAAGGTGCTGCAAGACTCATTGTTGTTTTAGTTGATAAGAAAAACCTTCAGCCACCACAAATGAGAAGGTAATGATTTATTTATTTATTTATTTATTTATTTATTTATTTATTTATTTTTATTGCACTTACATCCTGCCCTTTTTCCTCTAAGGAACTCAAGGTGGCGTACATCCTCCTCCTCCTCCTCCATTCTATCCTCACAACAAGAACCCTGTGAGGTGGGTTGGGCTGAGAGTCTGTGACTGGCCCAAAGTCACCCAGTGAGCTTCTGTGGCCGAGTGGGGACTAGAACCCAGATCTCCTGACTCGCAGTCCAACACCCTAGTGGTATTAGAAGCAGTGGTGTAGTGGTAAATTCTGTAGTGCAGGTGCTCGTCATGACAATCCCCATAGCCATCTCGCCAAGGAGAAGCCAACCCTCCAGACAGCTGTACTGATCCACATCAACAAACTTGTTCTAGCAATTCTCATCTCCACTAGGAGCAGGTCTTTCGTAAAGCTAATGGGTCTTAGCTGCCCATTCAAGTCCAAGCCACCCCAAGACCAAGCCACCGCATCACTACAAGGAACAATATATTGTTGCTGGGAATATATTCATTTCCCTCCAGCTAGTGTGAGGATTGCAGCTAGCTTCAGAGGGAATTGTTGTAAGGGGGCAAGGGAATGGCATCAACATCCCTGCTAATCAAAAAGTGTCACTGCTGGATGCTGTTGCCCTCATGTCCTGCTTATGGGCTTCCCATGGGCATCTGGTTGGCCACTGTGTGAACAGAATGATGAACTAGATGGACCCTTGGTCTGATCCAGCAGGGCTGTTCTGATGTTCTTATGTACTCTGAGTGTGTACAGTTTTGCATTTTAGACTTAAATCATTGCACCACGCTGTGACTACAAGAATAAAATGGAATTGGCTTCTGCTGCCCTCATCACCTATTGCTCTGGGGCCTGGACTTCAGCCCCAAGGTCCAAGCCTAGCTGCACCACTGAGGACTGCATTCCAGTAGTTGTTGTTGTTGTTGTTCAGTCGTTCAGTCGTGTCCGACTCTTCGTGACCCCATGGACCATAGCACGCCAGGCCTTCCTGTCCTGCGCTCTCTCCCGGAGCGTGCTCAAGTTCATATTCATTGCATCCGTGATGCTATCTAGCCATCTCATCCTCTG
This sequence comes from Heloderma suspectum, assembly GCF_057233095.1. Classification (NCBI taxonomy): domain Eukaryota; kingdom Metazoa; phylum Chordata; class Lepidosauria; order Squamata; family Helodermatidae; genus Heloderma; species Heloderma suspectum. The sequence continues at coordinate 27,741,413 of NC_139460.1, read as the reverse complement.
CCGTCCCCTTCTCCTTTTGCCTTCAGTCTTTCCCAGCATCAGGGTCTTTTCCAGAGAGTTTTCTCTTCGCATTAGGTGGCCAAAATATTGGAGCTTCAGCTTCAGTATCTGTCCTTCCAATGAGCACTCAGGGTTGATTTCCTTTAGGATGGACTGATTTGACCTCCTTGCAGTCCAGGGGACTCGTAAGAGTCTTCTCCAGCACCACAGTTCGAAAGCATCAATTCTTCGGCGCTCAGCCTTCCTTATAGTCCAGCTCTCACAGCCATACATTACTACTGGGAAAACCATAGCTTTGATTAGACGGACCTTTGTCGGCAAGGTGATGTCTCTGCTTCTTACTATGCTGTCTAGGTTTGCCATAGCTTTCCTCCCAAGGAGCAAGCGTCTTTTAATTTCAGGGCTACAGTCACCATCTGCGGTGATCTTGGAGCCCAAGAAAGTAAAATCTGTCACTGCTTCCATTTCTTCCCCTTCTATATGCCAGGAAGTGATGGGGCCAGATGCCATGATCTTCGTTTTTTTAATGTTGAGTTTCAAACCAGCTTTTGCACTCTCCTCTTTCACCCTCAACAAGAGGCTCTTGAGATCCTCTTCGCTTTCTGCCATTAGGGTGGTATCGTCTGCATATCGGAGGTTGTTGATAATTCTCCCGGCAATCTTAATTCCGACCTCTGATTCATCCAACCCGGCATTTCTCATGATGTACTCTGCATATAAGTTAAATAAGCAGGGTGACAATATGCAGCCTTGTCGTACTCCTTTCCCAATTTTGAACCAATCGGTTGTTCCATGTCTGGTTCTTACTGTTGCTTCTTGACCCTCGTACAGGTTTCTCAGCAGACAGGTAAGGTGGTCTGGTACTCCCATCACTTTAAGAATTTGCCACAGTTTGTTGTGATCCACACAATCAAAGGCTTTAGCGTAGTCAATGAAGCAGAAATAGACATTTTTCTGGATTTCTCTTGCTTTCTCCATGATGCAGCGAATGTTGGCGATTTGATCTCTAGTTCCTCTGCCTCTTCGAAACCCAGCTTGTACTTCCGGTAGTTCTCGGTTTGCATACTGCTGAAGCCTAGCTTGTAGGATTTTGAGCATCACCTTGCTGGCATGTGAAATGAGCGCAATTGTGCGGTAGTTTGAACACTCTTTGGCGTTGCCCTTCTTTGGAATTGGAATGTAAACTGACCTTTTCCAGTCTTGTGGCCACTGTTGAGTGTTCCAGATTTGTTAGCATATTGAATGCAGCACTTTAACAGCATCATCTTTTAGGATTTTAAATAGCTCGGCTGGAATACTGTCATCTCCGCTAGCTTTGTTGTTACTAATGCTTCCTAAGGCCCACTTGACTTCACTCTCTAGGATGTCCGGCTCAAGTTCAGTGACCGCACTATCATGGCTATCAGGGACATTCAGATCTTTCCTGTATAGTTCTTCTGTGTATTCTTGCCACCTCTTCTTAATCTCATCTGCTTCTGCTAGGTCCCTGCCTTCTTTGTCCTTTATCATGCCCGTCTTTGCACAAAACGTTCCCTTGAGATCTCCAATTTTCTTGAAGAGATCTCTAGTCTTTCCCATTCTGTTGTTTTCCTCTATTTCTTTGCATTGTTCATTTAAGAAGGCCTTCTTGTCTCTCCTTGCTATTCTCTGGAACTGTGCATTCAGTTGGGTATATCTTCCCCTTTCTCCCTTGCTTTTCGCTTCCCTTCTTTCCTCAGCTACTTGTAAAGCCTCTTCAGACAGCCACTTGGCTTTCTTGCATTTCTTTTTCTTTGGGATGGATTTCGTTGCTGCCTCCTGAACAATGTTACGGACCTCCGTCCATAGTTCCTCAGGCACTCTGTCTATCAGGTCTAATCCCTGAAATCTATTCCTCACCTCCACTGTATATTCATCAGGGATATGATTTAGGTCATACCTGAACGGTTTAGTGGTTTTCCCGACGTTCTTCAATTTAAGCCGAAATTTTGCAAGAAGCAGCTCATGATCTGAGCCACAGTCAGCTCCAGGTCTTGTTTTTGCTGACTGTATGGAGCTTCTCCATCTTTGGCTGCAAAGGACATAATCAATCTGATTTCGATATTGACCATCTGGTGACGTCCATGTGTAGAGTCGCCTCTTATGCTGGGCAGGGCCAAAGGGGTGAGACTAAAACCCCCAAAATCAGCATGCCCATGCTGGCTGGGGCATGCTGGGAGTTGTAGGACTTTTTTCTGTCTAAACATGCATAGGATTCCACCTTAAATCTCTTACTTCCAGTAGCTAAGCATAGGGAGAGTCATTTCAACCTTTTAGAATTGGGAAAAAAAAACTGTCCAAAAGCCAGGAAACTACCCAAGGATTTGTTATTGGGGGTAAGGGGTGTGGCCAGAAGAATGGGGTGTGGCCTTCTGTAGGGAAGGGGCAGCGGTTCTGAGGTTCTGCGGATTGGGACTGCGGTTCTGAGGTTCTGCACCCCTGCCCTACAGCATGGTTCACACATGCACAGTCTTCACTGAACGGCTGCAGTATCATGCCTTGTATGTGTGAATGGACATTTACAGATATGATCTCGGAGGCAGAACTTTCCTGTCGCTTGATGATCCATTTCAATAGAGCCCTACACATTTAGCTCCCCATAGGTCTAAAGCAGTGATCAAGTGTAGAAAAATTGAGCAATGGCAATGCAATGTATTGATGAACCAGCAAAAGTTCAGGACCAGCTCCAACTTTGAAGGGGGCCTTGGCAAAATGCCCTACTCTCCCAGCTTACGTGGAGACTGTCGCAGGCAGGAGACTATGAGCCACCCTGTTAAATTAGTGTATTTTTAGTGTTTGCTGTAAGCCACTGTGGGAATGCCAATTAGCATTAAAGGGCAGAGCATAAATGTCAGAAATAAATAAACTTCACACTATTTCCAAGAGCAGGATCAGGTGGACTTCAGGCTTGTCAGATCTACTTTGGGCTTGTTTGTTTTTTACTACAGCCGCAAGATTCACCAGCCAGAGCTAGGTGGAAAAAAAACAAGCACTTAACATTAAAGAAGAGGGTGCCACTGAGTGCATTCTGAGCCTAGGAATTTGTTTTCTGTATTTTTGCCTACTATTTGCCAACATCAAATCCCAGATGGGTTTCTTGGGTCAAACCCTGGCCTGCAATTGATGCAGATCTGGATTGTCTGTCCTAGATTTGATCCTGTGCACTTACTATTTCTTGTCCCAGCCTTGCCAAGGCCCACACATCATGCTAGGATGGCCATGTGTCCTCTTTTACAGAGGGCAATCCTCTCTTCAAAGGGCTGCTGGAGGACCGTCCTCTATTTTGGAAGTGTCCTCTCTTTGAAGGGCTGCCCAGATCAAGTCTGGTATAAAGATAAACAACCATCAGAAGGAGAAGCTGGGCCTTGGGGTTGCCCTTCAACAACACGGAGCAAGGCACATGGATCACCTGGTCACAGTCTTCCACATTATGGTGTGATATGCAAATTGTGTGCAAATTATTGCCCTCTTCTGTCCTCTTGTTTGCTGATGCATCTCTTCTTGTAATGCATAAGCAGCCACCCCAAGCATCCAGCTCAAGAACTGATGTCTTCTGCAAAACGTCCTCAAAACCAATGTAATAATTGGCCATCATACAGCTTGGCAGTATGAAGAAAGGTCTGAGTGCTAGAAAGCAGAGTAAGAGCCTTCCTAATTTATACATGTTTATCCCAATGAGGGAGCCTTCAGATTACGATGCTGTTGTCATTGATTCCAGGAAGAGCAGCCCAGCCAGTCTATTTAACATTTGGATGGCCTGATTCATTCTGTTGCCCAGTTGCCTCACTTGCTTAATTTCTGACTGCCTTATTTGGAAGGCTGAATGGTGTTGGTTCTTTGTAACACCACAGCTCATCATGTCATAAAGCCTTAATGATATGAAAAAAAAAAAAGGCTTAACACATTGCATCCTGGAAACCACAGTAACGCCAGTTGCTGTTTGGATGGAACAATTATTGGCTTCTTTGAATGCTTAGCAATATGGAGCATTGTGTGATATCCCCGCTTGATTTACTGTGTCTTTCCATATAGGGAAACCATTGCACACCTTTTCACTTTGCTAGTATAATCATAAATGCTCAATTTTGACATTCCTACCGGTCTTAAAGGGTATGAAATTCAATGATAAAAAACCCTGCTGCTTTAAGGTCAGAGTTAAGGCTATCTCACCTTGGTTCAAGCTCCTCAAAGCCAGGAAATTGGAAGCTTATCCCGATGCCTAAACAGACATGCCCCATGATCAGTGATGATGTTGTACAATGTCACAAATTGTGCTTGCGTACAACTTACCCTCCATGCACCCATAGTTTCCCTGGGTCTTCAGGCCTAAATCCAGAAGAGGAGGCTGGAGTGCTTGGGACCAGCAAAGATGCCCCATGTTGTCCTGGTCCTGCATTGCTTTATGAAGTTGCTGAACCTCACTGTATTGCTAGATGAATCCTCCTACGAGTTGAACCATGCCTGTTGGTTGCTTGCATGCCAGCATAATTTGTGACATTGCACAACATCATTACTGATCATGGGGTACATCAGTTAAGGCATCACCCTAAGCTTCCAATTTCCTTTCTGTGGAGCTTGTGCCAACATGAGATAATCATAACTCTGGTCTTAAACCGGCAGGTTTTTTGATAACTGAATATCCCTAGTGTTTTAAAAAAGGAAATTTATTATTACAGTCTTCTGAAACAACAGTCCTACCCCCCCCACACACACACACATCATTAACTGAGTAAATGTGTACAAATGAATAGCTATGTCCCTGTATGTTCAGAATAGCTTAATTCTGAGTAAGCCTGCACAGGATTGCAACATAGTTTCCACCTCCCCTTTCCTCCCCGTATTTATCAGTGAGAGTATTTCCCTCAGCCTTCAAAATTACCCCACTCTTATCTCAGTTGACAGTTCCCTGCTACCCGACCCCCACTGTCAGAATGCTGACAGGAACAGTAGAATTCAAAACACTGTAGTATACTGGCAGCATTCTAGTTTCAGAGTGAAACTGAGCATGCCTGACAGAACTTTGCCAGCAGTTGTTGCCATATGGGGATTTTTTTAAAAAAAGCTCACTTATGTCTGTCATCTTGCATATATAGGAGACTCATGGTGCCATTTTGTGTATAGCTCTATGTGCATGTATTTGCGATTGCCATGTTTTTTCGCAAAATGGCGATTGTGATGCCAGAGGACAGGGCCTGGGTGAGTGCAGACACCTCAGCGAGCATGGCAGGGGGGTCGAGCATGGGTCCAGGGGTGTGCGAGAGGGGGCAGGGGCTGGGCGGGCACCTGGAGAACCTGGACCGGGGGCAGGGGGCACCCATCCATCCCTAGGAATATATTGTATGCTGAATCGCACCTTGAATAAGAAGTACCAAACTGTCCATTTTCAGTACTTTTTAACTTGCTATATCTGTGGCAATTTCTATCGGATCAGTTTGAAATTTTGCACGACTGTAGACCTCATTGTGAAGTTTATGGATTCTCTGTTTCACATTATTAGCTCTACAGGTGTCATTTGTACAAGCAGTAGAATTTTGAAGCTTATAATGGCTCACCTTAGCTAAAGGGGCACTCCTGTGTGCTTTTAAAATATTACAATAACCAAAGGATGCTCAAAAGACAATTGGTCATTTTCTTAAGTACACCTCCCTGCCTTTCAATATATATTGTAACATGCTAGGGCAGCCAGGTGACCCACTCTACAGAGGACATTCCTCTATTTTGGAGAGCTAGCAGAGGACAGTCCTCTATTTGAAGGAGTCCTCTATTTGATGGACTGTCCAGACCAAGTCTCATTTAAAGTCAAAGAACCATAAGGAGGGAGAGCAGGAGGGGCCTTGAAGTTACCCATCAACACTTACTACTTGGGCAGCAGATTGAGCAGGCACACAGGTCACCGGGTCAGTCTTCTCGACTATGGTGAGATACACTGTATTTCTATTTAAATTATTATTATTATTATTTTTAAGTTTGTACCTACACATGAAAATTTGCATATGCAAATTGATGTCCTCTTCCACCCCACCACCTTTTTTCTTCTCTCTTTTTTTTTTGGTAACGCAGTTTCCCTTTTTCAGAAATGCATAAGCAGCCACCCTACATTTGACAGAGGATGGAATCCCACACACCTTCTTGAAGACAATACCAGACTTCTCCCAAGCACAGTATCCCATCTACCACTGCCTACCCTCCTTTAGGGGCATGCGAGAAATTAGCTCTGTCAGTTTCTTTTCTTTTCTTTTTTAATTTACCCAGTTTCCACCTCCCAAAACTGAATGCAGACACAAACATAATTTGTGATTGGAAATCCATGCATTTCCAAACTTGGGATGCATTCTGTAAAACAAAACAAAGCGTGTTTGACAACAGGCACAGGTTTTTTAACTGTGGAAAGAAAAATATGTACATCTCCACATGCACAGAAACACATTTTGTTCAATGGGTGTATGTGTCCTACAGTGCACAGAATTGAAAAATGTGCATGTAAGATATGCACATTTTGAAAAATGCAAAAAAACTTAATTCTGTGTGGAAAAGATTAAGCTGACATGGAATTTACTTGGTGAAAACTGAGAACCTCAAAAAGTTTGACAGTTTTGCTATTCTCCTTCCTACCCTCCTTCCCCTTATGGAGAAGAAAAGACCAAAAAGGTCACTCCTGTTATGCCAGGAACAGTTAATCATGCTGCTGTCTGCTTTCCCAGATCTGTTTTTCTCCTCTCCCACTTTGATAAGGGAAGAAGATAGAGGGTAATACCAATGCAATTTGTGCTTCATTGAGGCCAAGTATAACTGGGTATTTAAACACTGCTCTAAACCACAGGTAGCTGTTGCAGGCCAGAGGTGGTCATGAGTGACTCACATACATCTCACTCTAAGATCTGTTCCCACAGCTTGTAAGTGACCTTTAGCAAATACCAGGTCAGTTAATGGGAAGGTAATTTCTATCAGTGACCTTACCCAGGAAGATCATGCCAACATGGTAGATCTGTCTCCCTGGTGTAAAGACAACACAAAGCAGTTCAGCGAAGTGGTTCGTGCAAGCTGGGGATGATGGGCCAAAACTGTTGTGGGCTGAACTCCTCCTACAGAACCTGAAGCAGGGAAAAGTGAAGCCAGCAAAGGGTAACTAATCAGCATCTATGAGATTTTGAGGAATGGGAAAGTAATTGTTTCCAAGACTATTCAAAAAGATTAGAGCCTATGGCTCTGATCTAGCAGTTGCCTTATGCAAAATTTGCACATGCATACTACTGCAAGTAGGGAATAGGGCAGATCCAGAAGTCTTCCTTCTGTGAGCTGTTCTGGATTGAAAGATATGCTGGTAGTTACAGCTAGCTACAGGTTTAAAGCTGAGTAGCAGAACTTCATCCACCCCATCCCCACCCCCGCCCCACCCTCCACATCAATTGTTCATAAATTCCATTCCCCTGGCACATTTCTCCCAAGAATCCTTTCATCTCTGGGGATTTGGGCATCCATGTTAGTATGATGGCACATTTTGCATAAATACCACTTTGATCTCTTAAACATCTCTGAAAATGTGCCATTTGGGAGTGGATCGCACCTTTAATCATATGGAAGGAATATCCAGGCAGCCTAGTTCTAATGAAGCTACAGCAAGACCTGACTATTTCACATGGGTTGTAATTAATAGGCAACGTGACACCAGCCATCTAAGAAGAAACTGCAGCTCTCGGAATGACCCCTTTCTGCTTTTCACGGGGAGTGTCATGAACACTTCCCATGAAAACAGGGTGGAGTGGAACAACAGCGTGAGACTGAGTGGGACAACAGCATGAGACTGAGTGGGACAACAGTGTGGGATTCAAAATGGTTTGTAAGTTTAAGAATTAGTGCTGTGCTGAAATTTTTCCCCACATTTTTTTTCTACCATTCTCATTCAATTTGATAGAAGAGAAATTGCTTCCAAAAAGAAATTCAATGGTAAAGAAATTTCTGATAAATTCTCATGGGTTGAGTTTGGGTTTCTTGGGCTTACCTTACTTAGGAGGTGGCCGAGGAGTGAGCACGAGTGTCCTGTTCTTCATTGTACAATCATCTCTCCGGCCGCCTGTAGATCAGGATCAGGATGTGCAGGCAGCCCAGGAAGCCAGCTGTGATTAGGTAAGCTCAAAAACACCACACAAATAAATTATAAAATATCCTGAATGAGATAGAACAATGGAAGCCACTTTCAGGGGGTGGGGGGACTTTCAGGAAAGTGGAGGACAGATTTTGGCAGAGCACTAACTCCCCCTCATCCCTGGAGCTGGACACAACACTGCCCCCACCTGCACTGAAGTGGATGCAAATTGGGGGCCAGCCTGCCAAGACAGTTGATGCTGTTGCAACACCAACACCTACAAAACCCTGACCAAAAAAGAAGGAAGCTGTGCTACAAGCCCTGCCAGTGGGGAGCCCAACCTGGGAGAAACTGGAGAATTTCTCCTCCCCTTGGAGAAATTTGGTGAAATTGTCTCCCAAATTTCTCTGTCCACAAGTGAGGTGGAGAATTGCAAGAGGCCATTTGTGCACAGCTCTGTTAAGAATACTAAGGGCACAATTCTATACATGTTTAGGGGGGGGGGGAGTTCTACAACTCCCAGCATTTCCCCTTTTACACACCTTTGTTGATATTGGGGGCGGGGTTGATCCAACCCCTTTTGCCTTTGGCCCCACCTACCAGTGGAATGTGGCCCCCAAAAGCTTGTCTGAAATGGAATTTGGCCCTCATGCTAAATAGGGTTCTGCACCCCTGGTTTAGAACATGCTTAAGTATTTCCAGCGGAAAACAAAAAGAACAAAAAGTTATGGAAACTAAATGCAAATATGAAATAAGAGCCCAGATGTAATGGAGCCAGAACCATATGACATGCATTAGCTAGATCAGATCTTGAAAACCAATATGCACCCTCAGCTATCACTGCAATGACTTCTGGGAGTCTGGACACTTTAGGGGCTGCCATTCATGTAATGGCATTTAGTTGATGCAGATCTACTAAGATCCCTTGTATAAAAGCATAGAATCATACAGTTGGAAGGTACCTAGGAGGACATCTAGTCCAACCTCCTGCTCAATGCAGACTCTGTACTCCCTGACAGATGTATAAATCCCTCCAGGAAAGGAGAACCCACCGCCTCCCAGGGCAATTTGCTCCACTGCTGAACAGCTCTCACCATTAGGAAATTTCTCCTAATGTGAAGCCAAAATCTGCTTCCCTGCAATTTCCACAGGTTGCTTCCAGTTGTGCCATTGGGAGCAGCAGAGAACAGGTCTGCTCCATATTCTGCATGACAGCCTTTCAGATATTTTAAGACTTCTATCATGTTGCCTCTTAACCTTTTCTTCTCCAGGCTAAACCTACCCAGCTCATTCAACCGTTCCTCATAGGACTTGGTTTCCGGACCACTCAGCATCCTGGCTGCTCTTGTCTGGACATGCTCCAACTTGTCAATGTCCTTCTTAAAATGGGGTGCCCAGAACAGGGCACAGTACTCCAAATGTGGCCTGACTAGTGCAGAATAGAGCAGAACTATTAGTTCCAGGACTATATGGACATTTCAAGCTTGGGAGTAACATGCCATAGTCTTGGGGAGGGGCCATAACTCAGTGGTAGAGCACATGCTTTGCATGCACAGGTTCCCTGGTTCAATCCCCAGCATCTCCAGGTAGGGCTGGAAAACGTCCTGCCTGAAACCCTAGAGAGCCACTTCTAGTCAGGGTCAACAATACTGGCTAGGTGGACAAATGGTCTGTCTCATCGCATGGCAACTTCCAATGTTCCCATGAACTAGGGACCAAAAATATAGGAAGCTGCCTTACCAGGTGAGACTGCTGTGACAAAATTACAGTGCTTGCCATGTGGAGTCTATATTAATGTTTATATGCATTTGCTGTGTTAAATAGAACCCAGGTAAGTTAGGGTTAACTGTTTGGCAATGCGTGAGTGAAAGGTGGGAGGGGCTTGTGTGAGTGTATGAGGAGACTGAGTTTATGAAAGGCAGGAGCAGGCAGTTAGTTGGTTAGTGTCAGGGTTGGATCGGAGCCCAGAGAGCCCCAAAGCAGTTCTGATTCTGAGGAAGAGACATAAACCGCGGGAGAGGAACCCGCGTGCTGTTCAGAGGAGCAGCCGGGGGAGAGCCCCTCCTGGTACACATTCCTGAGAGTGATAATGACCCTGGCAGGGAGAGGGAGGCACAACAGCAGTTTCTGGACACTAGGCTCCGGCACAGTGTCAAGCGGAAGATGGCGAGCGCTGAGAGGAGGTGCTCAGCCTGCTTGGCGCAATGGCAACAGCAGCACCCCGATGCCCCATGGGAAAGGGGTGGACTCTCTCCTCCTAGCCCATAAGTACAGAGGTTTCCCTCCTTCCCCTCCAAATTGAGATCAACTGATTCCTAAGGTTAGAACCCCCGAGTAGGCAGCTTAAGTCTCACTCGTAGGATCAAGCAGTTAGCATCTGTAAGCATCATTAGGTTGAATGGGAATAAAGCCTTGGAAAGAGCCCTATTGTCTGCGTGTTGATTCTGGCTACCTGAGGATTTCAGAATGCGGCAGGGGAGGCCGCGACCTCCTGACAGTTAGACAGGGCCTTGGGGTTTGATGAAGCCACATCTAGACTGTGGGGTTGTGAGAACAGGAGTTAGAAGGGGTAGAGTAGGTAGGGTAAGACCGAGAACTGAGGGTTTAATTTTATGATATAACATCTCTTGTGTTAAATTTGTTTGTTTTTAATTTGTTTGTTTTTAAATGATAAAATCTGGCATCTTGTTCATCATCTTACTGCGCTATCAATAGTGTTCATCTTCCCTGGGTACTTTCTCCTGGTTGGAGAAAGGGAACCAATTAGGCATATTATTGGGTATCTCTTTTACCTGGTGAACTAGGGGCTGAAGCTTTTGGGACAGTGAGGACAGCTGTCCCAAGGCAGAGGCAGACGGACCTGAGGGAGAGTTCCATCACAACTGTTTTGTCATCTAGTCCCGTATTGCCTACTTGCTGGATTGCCAGCAGTTCTTCAGGTGTTCAGGCAGTCACCTGATCCTTTCCAGTCACCTGATCCTTTTAACTGGCAATGCCTAGAACTGAACCTGAGAATTTCTGCATGCAAAGCAGATGCTCTACCGCTGAGCTAATCAACATGGTCAGGTTGAATGACATCGGCTTCCTAGCCTTGCAAGTAGTTCACGTGGAGTGTATAGTAGGGATGGCTTCTGGCAGTGGTTGGGGAGATCTCTAAACAGCTGTTTGATGACATTATGTAATCTGATTATCAGCCTTAAGTCTGCTTCTGTTGTTGTGCTTTTTCCTGCGTGGAAAGTTCTTCCATGTAGACAAAAGTGTGCAGCCTTCATTTAGATATTGATGTGCAACCATCTCATGTGTGTATTTTGCTGTGTATACAGGCAGCAAAATACCGCACACGGGGAGGTGATTGCATAGCATCAGCACACTGCCTTTCTGTGCACAAGTTATCCCTTTATCCCTTCCCCAACAAGGTACCATCCAGATGGGTTGGACAACTTGGACTTAGGGAAGGGCTGTGGCTCAGTGGTAGATCACCTGCTTTGTGTACAGAAAGTCTCAGACTCAGTCCCTGGCATCTCCAGGTAGGGCTGGAAAAATTCCTGCCTGAAACTCTGGAGAGCTGCTTCCAGTCGGTGTTGACCATACCGGGCTAGATGGACGAATGTTTTCAGTATAAGGCAGCTTCCTATGTTCTGTACTCTCAGATATGAAGTTGTTTACCACAGGGATGTATACAGATGGTCCAAGGGGCTACCATGGACTTTGGTCTAGTGGCTATAAAAAACCCTGGTTTGTCCTTAAAAAGAAGATAAGGTCACTATCCAATTACAGCTCCATGCTGCCCACTGAAACCCAATGATCTCTAGCCCTGTTAGAGTTTCAGCTGACTCTGCATGAGTTTTAACTTTGGCAACTGGTTTTGCCATGCAGACAGACATGAGCACAGAGGGGGGTTAGTCCGGCTTCCTTTACTGAGTGTGGTTAGAGTGACATGGTTCTTATGCTAAAATTGACAAACCACCAGCTAAGCTGGTCTTGTGTGATTAGAAAAACAAAAGCGTGGTATCGCATGACATCCTGTTTGCCTGAGTTTTCTACACCATTCAGACAGACCCTGTAGCGGATGATTCTAACTGGTAGAATTGAGCACTGCCTGTTGGGAGAGTTCCAAAGCTAATCCTAACAAACGTTAGTTGGACTGGGCCCATTGGCTTTCCGAGAACTGTAATCCCCCATATATTTAATAATGGATATCAGCTTTAACGTGGCTACAGTGCCCTCAGAATGTATTGAACCAAATGGTCTAGCTTCTTCCTTACCTCTATTGTGGTTCAAGTAATTTTATAGCTGCTGAAAGACTGGAAATAAAATCATACTCTTTATTTATAACATAATATTTCAGATACACCAACAGCAAAACCACAAAAGCGCTAGTAATGCTGTTAATACTCGTAGAGCAGGGGTTCCCAATGGGGCACCCATGGGTGCCATTGCACCAGTGGGCACCTCCAATAGCACCTGTGAATGGGTCCCTAACATGGCCCCCATGGGCCCCCAAATTTCCCCCCATTTTTTTAGTATGCATACATGGATTTGTATGAAATGCATTCAGGTTTCTAGCAATGATACATGGACTGCAACAAAGGTGGACTGAATGTTCAAATAAGTATCCATTTGAAGGTGATGTCTATGCCACCCTTTCAAATATGGGAAGTGTTGTAAAGTCCTCTGTCCATTGCATTATAGGAAGTGAGTGTTTATCCTTCCAAGGATGTAATATCAATCTTTTAGCTGTCAAAAGGGTACAGAGAATCCATTTATATTGACCATTTGTTAATTTCCATGAAGCAGGTAAATAATTGAAAAGAGTGTGCACATCAGTGAATATTAAAGACTGTTCCAGTACAAATGTTTTCTGTGTAATAACCTTCGTGCAAAAAGACGCAACTACTGGTCATAGCTGAAACATACAGTACATTTAAAACAAGCATTAGCTGTATTGCACTGCCAGCAATTAGCTGAATTAGTCAGACAATCCTTTATTAAAGAGACATTGTGGTGTCCAACAGTCATGAAGCAAAGGTTTTTGCTGAATGAGATGCAGCCTAAGATCCCTAGGTGCAAAAGGAAGATGCCAAAGTGTCAATCCACTGATTCGGCATTTTGTGATGGTGCCTACAGCAGTATTCCCGAATGGACCCAAATTCCCAAATGTGCCCACAGGTCCAAAAAGGTCAGGGACCCCCATTGTAGGGTATCTTTTATAGCTTTAATGATATTTTCTCAGTGTTTGCACATGAGAAAATGCGCAAAAATATCCCTTTCACTATTATATCACCAGCATTTCATTTCATTTCACTTCATTTATTATATTTCTATACTGCCCCCACATAGCTGAAGCTTTCTGGGCGGTTGTGTGTGATATCTGTGAAACAGATATCACACACAACAACAACAACAACAACAACAACAACAACATATATCTAAAACAATTTAAAACAATCATCCAAAGACAATCCAGGACCTGATTAAAAAAAAAAAAAACTTGTTCTATGCTGCCTGAGAGAAGAGGGCAGTTTTAACCTGGCACCAAAAAGATGACAATGTTGGGGCCAGGTGTGCCTCATTGGGGAGATCATTCCATAAATGGGGGGCCACCACCATTGGCCAATGTCATGGTTCCCTAAATTTTCAAGGGATACCATACCAGCATAATTTTGTGTGATGTTTACATGGGATGACATTTCTCTAATAATTTTCCACATGAGTTTTCAAACCTCCAGTGGAAGTCACCAACATAATTTCTTTCCTCATTTCTTTACATAAAGAAATCAGCATGTTATGGATTTCATTGTAATGATAAATTATATCTTCTTTCTTTCTTTTACTACCCCTTCTAGTTTCATGTTGATGTAGGGCATGTTAAAAATTCATGTAAGTAGGAATGGATGAATCTGTCAATTTTGGTTCAGTTTCTCATTTTTCCCACCTGGAATGCTGGGAGTTGTAGGACTTTCTTCTGTCTAACCATGCATAGGATTGCTCCTGAAGTTTCTTCAGCCCAATTCTGCAACAGTGTGTGAACTTTATTTTTAGACAGTCAGCATGATGTACACATTTTCTGCACTGATTTTGTACACATTTTGTGTGTGCTTTTCTCGAATGTGTTTTTGCATTTAATTTTGACTGTTGTGTGCATCTTTTTGCACACTTTCCCCAAATGTGTGCATTTCTCTGCACAGCCACCGTTATTCTTCTCCCAGAAGGTGCTGGAATGGCAGTACATCTTGATGCAATTTGTAACACCATCCCAGAGACTTGAGATGAGAATAATGGTGGCCAGAAGCTGTCCACCAGCAAACCTAAGGAGCTCTCTCTGTCTTCTGCTCAGAGGAAATTCATGGCTCCAAGGTCAGTGGGGTGGTGAATTCACTCCAGGTTTCAGTCAGAATCAGTCATAACTCTAAAGGAGCTACTCAAGGTGCTTTTGCACTTTGGATAGCTCCTTTAGAGTTCTGACTGGTTCTGACTGAAACCCAGAGTAGATTCACTGGCCTACTGACATTGGAGCCACCACCATCCACTGCTTTTGTTACATGGTGAAAGTGCTTTTTAAATTGGAGGGGGGGGAGCATTTCATAGAATCACAGAATCATAGAATAGTAGGGTTGGAAGGGGCCTACATGGCCATCAAGTTCAACCCCCTGCCTAATGCAGGAATCCAAGTCAGAGCATCCCTGACAGATGGCTGTCCAGCCTTGTCTTGAACACCTCCAGTGTGGGAGAGCCCACCACCGCCCTAGGTCATTGGTTCCATTGTCATATTGCTCTAACAGTCAGGAAGTTTTTCCTGATGTTCAACCAGAATCTGGCTTCCTGTCACTTGAGCCCATTATTCCGTGTCCTGCACTCTGGGATGATCAAGAAGAGATCCTGGCCTTCTTCTCTGTGACAACCTTTCAAGTACTTGAAGAGTGCTATCATATCTCCCCTCAGTCTTCTCTTCTCAAGGCTAAACATGCCCAGTTCTTTCAGTCTCTCTTCATAGGGCTTTGTTTCCAGTCCTCTGATCATCTTTGTTGCCCTCCTCTGAACCCTCTCCAGTTTGTCTGCATCCTTCTTAAAGTGTGGTGCCCAGAACTGGACACAGTACTCCAGATGAGGCCTAAGCAGTGCTGAGTAGAGGGGAACTAGTACTTCCCAGGATTTGGAAGTACTAGTTCCAAATCTAGTACTTCCTCCTCCAGTCATCTGGCACTAGTACTTCCTCCTCCAGTCATCTGGCACTTCCTCCATCCTCTATGATTTCTCAAAGAGAATAGACAGCGGTTCTGAGAGTTCTTCTGCCAGTTCCTTTATTACTCTAGGATGCAGTTCATCTGGCCCTGGAGATTTGAACTCATTCAAAGTAATGAGGTGTTCCTTGACCATATGCCTATCGATCTCAAGCTGCAATCCTGCCCCTTCAGCCTGTACTTCGCCTTTGCCAGGGGGGTCATGGACCCTCTTTTGGGAGAAGACTGAGCCAAAGTAGGAACTGAGCACCTCTGCCTTTTCTTTGTCATCTGTTATCGTTTTGCCATCCTTATTTAATAACTGAACAACCATTTCTTTCCTCTGTCTTTTATGATGCACGTATCTGAAGAAAGCCTTTTTGTTGCTTTTAGCATCCCTCGCTAACCTCAGCTCGTTCTCAGCTTTAGCCTTCCTGACGCCATCCCTGCAATTCTGTGCTACCTGCCTGTACTCTTCCTTTGTTACTTGGCCTTCCTTCCTCTTCCTATATGTGTCCTTTTTTTGTTTTCAGGTCATCCTTAAGCTTTCTGTGAAGCCACATTGGCTTCTTCTGTTGTCTTATTTAAAACATAACACCCCTGCAAATGATCCACGGTAGTTCCTAGACCCTAAAAACACAGCCAAAATAGCCATCCTGAAAGAGGGGGGTGTTCGTACATATGATTGCAACATGCCCCCACAGCCCTTAGAATTTGCCCATGCCTGTTATAAAGGAATGGAAAGGGGGGATCCATTCATCCTTAAGGCTGGTCTCCCCTACACACCCTTTCTGTTCCCTGTGTGTGTGTGTGTGTGTGTGTCCGAAGAATTCCAAATTTGAAAATGCAAACACAAATTGTGAATAATACATGCATGATGTTTCTGATCCAAAAGTTTGGGTGAGCTGTTTAGTATAGGTTTCTAAATACTCTGACTATGATCATGAAGTCTTTAGCCCTGGGATCCCACCTTAGACACACTTTCCATAATTCCACAGGATGGAAAGTAAAAACTGAAGCATGAAGAACATGAAGCATGACTTACACTTACTTTCCTCTGTGTTATGGAACATCTGAAGTTGAATGTTGCTGGTTAAGTGTTGGATGAGAGCCTAGGAGATCAACTCCAGGCCTTCTTTACATGGAGCTTTCATCCTGCTATTGAGACTGCTCACTCACAGAAGTCTGTGGGCCCTTTAGATGATGTTGTGAACCTCCAGGGCGTCTCCCACACTAAATGATCTTTATTCCATTTTAAATAGATGGGAGATTATGTGGTATCAAATTACCCCACTTGTGTTTCACTTGAGTCCCCTCCGTGAAAAAGGAAGAATCACAAGAAGAAGAGTGATAATAGTGAAACATATGGAAGAGTCAGATAAGGAGGAGAAAGAAGGAAAAGCAGAGGGGGGAAAGGAAGCACACGTAAAGGAAGTCTGTTGTGATGCTGCATTTAAAACGGAAGCAGAAAGCCCCATTTTAAATGCAGCATTTTAGGCTAGTGTAGAGATGTCCCCCCCTTCATGGATCACTGCCGTGTTGTGGCAAAGGGGCTTGCATAACTCAGTGAAGCCATAAGCTATGCCGTGCAGGGCCACCCAAGACGGACAGGTCATGGCAGAGAGTTCTGACAAAATGTGGTCCACTGGAGAAGGAAATGGCAACCCACTCCAGTATTCTTGCCAAGAAAACCCCATGGAACGTATCACAAGGCTAAAAGATATGACGCCAGAAGATGAGCCCCTCAGGTTGGAAGGTGTCCAATATACTACTGGGGAAGAGCAGAGGGAATTTCCAAGTAACGCCAGAAAGAGTGAAGTGGCTGGGCCAAAGCCAAAAGGACACTCAACTGTAGATGAGTCTGGTGGTGAAAAGAAAGTCCGATGCTGTAAAGAACAATATTGTTTAGGAACCTGGAATGTCAGATCAATGAATCAAGGTAAGCTGGAGGTGGTCAAACATGAGATGGCAAGATTGAACATCGACATCTTGGGAATCAGCGAACTAAAATGGACAGGCATGGGCGAATTTAATTCAGGTGACCATCATATCTACTACTGTGGGCAAGAATCCCTTAGAAGAAATGGAGTAGCACTCATAGTCAACAAAAGGGTGGGAAAAGCAGTACTGGGATACAATCTCAAAAACGATAGAATGATCTCAGTACGAATCCAAGGGAAACCATTCAACATCACAGTAATTCAAGTCTATGCCCAACTACTGATGCCGATGAAGCTGAGGTTGATCGGTTCTATGAAGACCTACAACACCTTCTAGAACTAACACCAAAAAAAGATGTCCTCTTCATCATAGGGGATTGGAATGCTAAAGTAGGAAGTCAAGAAATCACTGGGATAACAGACAAGTATGGCCTTGGTGTACAAAATGAAGCAGGACAAAAGCTAACCGAGTTTTGCCAAGAGAACATGCTGATCATAGCAAACACTCTTTTCCAACAGCATAAGAGGCGACTCTACACATGGACATCAACAGATGGTCAATATCGAAATCAGATTGGTTATGTCCTTTGCAACCAAAGATGGAGAAGCTCTATACAGTCAGTCAAAACAAGACCTGAAGCTGACTGGCTCAGATCATGAGCTTCTTATTGCAAAATTTCGGCTTCAATTGAAGAATGTAGGGAAAACCACTAAACCATTCAGGTATGACCTAAATCATACCCCTTATGAATATACAGTGGAGGTGAGGAATAGATTTATTCCTAAAATCCCTAAGATTTAAGGGATTAGACCTGATAGACAGAGTGCCTGAGGAACTATGGATGGAGGTCCATAACGTTGGTCAGGAGGCAGCAACTCAATCCATCCCAAAGAAAAAGAAATGCAAGAAAGCCAAGTGGCTGTTTGAGGAGGCTTTACAAGTAGCTGAGGAAAGAAGGGAAGTGAAAAACAAGGGAGAAAGGGGAAGATATATCCAACTGAATGCAGAGTTCCAGAGAATAGCAAGGAGAGACAAGAAGGCCTTCTTAAATGAACAATGCAAAGAAATTGAGGGAAACAATAGAATGGGAAAAGCTAGAGATCATCTTTTCAAGGAAATCGGAGATCTCAAGGGAACATTTTGTGCAAAGACGGGCACGATAAAGGACAAAGAAGGCAGGGACCTAACAAAAGCAGATGAGATTAAGAAGAGGTGGCAAGAATACACAGAAGAACTATACAGGAAAGATCTTTATGTCCCTGATAGCCGTGATAGTGCGGTCACTGAACTTGAGCTGAACATCTTCGAGAGTGAAGTCAAGTGGGCCTTAGGAAGCATGACTAACAACAAAGCTAGCGGAGATGACAGTATTCCAACTGAGCTATTTAAGATCATAAAAGATGTGCTGTTAAAAGTGCTGCATTCAATATGCCAACACATTTGGAACACTCAACAATGGCCACAAGACTGGAAAAGGTCAGTTTTAGGGATGTACGAAAGTGACTTACCTTTCCGCGGATTATGTTGATGGTGGGGGGAGGCGTTCCATCCCTCC
Source organism: Heloderma suspectum (assembly GCF_057233095.1). Classification (NCBI taxonomy): domain Eukaryota; kingdom Metazoa; phylum Chordata; class Lepidosauria; order Squamata; family Helodermatidae; genus Heloderma; species Heloderma suspectum. The sequence continues at coordinate 27,722,596 of NC_139460.1, read as the reverse complement.
CCCCGGAATCCTGGCCGGCCGGATGTGCTCTGCAGCGATTCTGCGGAGCCTCCGGCCAGCTCCGCCAGCAGCCAGACATCTGGCCGCTGGCTAGCAGGGACGCAAATGGCGGCGGCCATAGCCGCCACCGTTTTCATCCCTGCAGTCAGCCGTGATAGGCTACGTAAATGTTTACGTAGCCTATCACGGTTGATTTAAAAAAAAAAAACGTGCATACGCAAATGGCGGCGGCACGTCTTAGTCTACGTACACATTTACATAGACTAAGACGGCGAAAATAAGGGGAACGCAAATAGCGTAGCATCTACGCTATTTGCGTTCCCCTTATTTTCACCATCTTAGTCTATGTAAATGTTTACGTAGACTAAGACGTGCCAAAATAAGGAACGCAAATGGCGGAGGCCATGGCCGCCGTCATTTGCGTACGTGCGTTTTTGTTTTTGTTTTTTTAAGTCAGCCGTGATAGGCTACATAAAGATTTATGTAGCCTATCGCGGTGTTTTTTTAAAAATCTAGCCGTGATAGGCTACATAATTCTTTACGTAGCCTATCACTTTTTTTGTTTTGTTTTGTTTTTTAACCTGGAAATGGCGGCAGTGGCAGCTGGTCGGAAGACCGGCCGCCACAGCCACTGCCGCCGCCGAACCGTCGCCGGAGCTGCTGCTGGAGCTGCCATCGCCAGGAAGATCCACCCAAGCTAAGTCTCGTCCCAGGGGGGTGGGGGGCGGGCCGTTCCGCCACCGATTTCGGGGGCCGAATGCGCTGGCATTCGGCCTCACCAAGATCCATGGCGGAACTTTCGTACATCCCTAGTCAGTTTACATTCCAATTCCAAAGAAGGGCAATGCCAAAGAGTGTTCAAATTACCGTACAATTGCGCTCATTTCACATGCCAGCAAGGTGATGCTCAATATCGTATAAGCTAGGCTTCAGCAGTATGTGAACCGAGAAGTACCAGAAGTACAAGCTGGGTTTCGAAGAGGCAGAGGAACTAGAGATCAAATCGCCAACATTCGCTGGATCATGGAGAAAGCAAGAGAATTCCAGAAAAACGTCTATTTCTGCTTCATTGACTATGCTAAAGCCTTTGATTGTGTGGATCACAACAAACTGTGGCAAATTCTGAAAGAAATGGGGAGTACCAGACCACCTTACCTGTCTCCTGAGAAACCTGTACGATGGTCAAGAAGCAACAGTAAGAACCGGACATGGAACAACCGATTGGTTCAAAATTGGGAAAGGAGTACAACAAGGCTGCATATTGTCGCCCTGCTTATTTAATTTATATGCAGAGTACATCATGAGAAATGCTGGGTTGGATGAATCACAGGTCGGAATTAAGATGCCGGGAGAATTATCAACAACCTCAGATACGCAGATGATACCACCGTAATGGCAGAAAGCGAAGAGGATCTAAAGAGCCTTTTGTTGAGGGTGAAAGTGGAGAGTGCAAAAGCTGGTTTGAAACTCAACATTAAAAAAACGAAGATCATGGCATCTGGCCCCATCACTTCCTGGCATATAGAAGGGGAAGAAGTGGAAGCAGTGACAGATTTTACTTTCGTGGGCTCCAAGATCACTGCAGACGGTGACTGTAGCTATGAAATTAAAAGACGCTTGCTCCTTGGGAGGAAAGCTATGGCAAACCTAGACAGCATAGTAAGAAGCAGAGACATCACCTTGCCGACAAAGGTTCATATAATCAGAGCTATGGTTTTCCCAGTATTAACGTATGGCTGTGAGAGCTGGACTATAAGGAAGGCTGAGCGCCGAAGAATTGATGCTTTCGAACTGTGGTGCTGGAGGAGACTCTTATGAGTCGCCTGGACTGCAAGGAGGTCAAATCAGTCATTCCTAAAGGAAATCAACCCTTAATGCTCATTGGAAGGACAAATACTGAAGCTGAAGCTCAAATATTTTGGCCACCTAATGCAAAGAGAAAACTCCCCGGAAAAGACCCTGATGCTGGGAAAGATTGAAGGCAAAAGGAGAAGGGGACGGCAGAGAATGAGATGGCTAGATAGCATCACTGATGCAATGAATATGGACTTGAGCACAGTCCAGGAGAGAGCGCAGGACAGGAAGGCCTGGCGTGCTATGGTCCATGAGGTCACGAAGAGTCGGACATGACTGAACGAGTGAACAACAAACAACAACAACAAGAGATGTCCCCAGTCTCTACAGCCATGAATTCATTGTGTGCAACCTCAGGTAAATCAGGTTCGGCCTCAATGTGTGTCCTGCAAAGAGGGGTTGTTGTAGCTGCTGGCTGATGGTTCCTTTGTTAAGTAGATTGCTAGCACAGAATGGTTGGTTGAAGTTTTATCAATGGAGGCTAATGGTTGGAACATGATCTCCTGATAGCTGTGGATCTCTCTCAAGTATTTTGAATGAGAGGAGGCAAAGAGACATCACAAGAAGCAATTGGCAGTTTTGAACTGGGGAAAATTAAGTCAAAAAGAGGCAGACTAACAGCTGAAGGTTTCTAGCTTGGGTTAGCTGGAAAAATAATCGGGGGTGGGAGCGGGGGGAGTGCATATGTGCATTTCTTCCTTGTAAACTGATGCTGTGCCATTTGCTTATACTTGCCTTCATGGTGTTATGCTGATTACAAAGACACCATAATTCTCCAGAATTTTCTTATCCAAAGGAAGCTAAGTCTGGTAGTGCTCCCTGTAATGTCCTACCACTTGAGGAAGTGGGGAAGTGTGTGTAACAATAATTAGTGACTCATTTCACCGGATTGTCAGGATGAGAGCTGCATATTTAGATTTTCACAATCCACTCAGGACAGACTTCCACTGGTAGGGATGTATGGTTTTTGTTAAATCCATTCCAGCTGTGCTTCACAGACTGTCAGGCCTCTTTTGTTCCATCGTTGATGGAATTTGATTTATTTATGTATTTTTTTAGGGATGTACGAGAATTTTGTTCCACTTGCAAAAGTGCACATTGGCACAAGTGAAAATTTGCGCAAATCCCTCCCCAAAGTCAAAAATGGTTCTCAAGTCCTCAGAATCTGTGCAACTCAGAAAAATGCTAATCCACTGAGGATTCCACAGATCAGGTTCATAAAAATCAGAAACCATTTGAATCTGTTGCAGATTTCTCTGAGATCCCTACCCACTGGAGGAAGAAGTGGAGGTGATTTTGTATTATTCTTCATTCTCCCTGCAGAAAATCTGCTCTGGGGAGGGGGACCATGCAGAACATTGTGGGAGGGGTCATAGAAGGCTGCAGGGGGGAAAGGGAACTGGTGAAAATCACTTCCACCCTCCTCCTATGGGAGCTATGATTGGATCTCTGAACCTTCCATAAATGGAAGGAGAAGGAGCCACTGGTATTAACAATTGACTTCATTACAAACATTGTTGAAACTTCAGCCATTTCCTTGAATATTCACTGCATTCCACATTGGCACATTGGATATCTTTGTTTTAACCTATCCTACATCCTTCCCAGATGCTTTGAAAGACAATGCTGTTTGTTCAATACCCTGCTAATAATATTTCATGATTGCAAGCCAACTTCCAGTAGCAATACAGGATGTTGTTTGCCGCTCAAACATTTGTTCTGTCCATTTGATACTTCCTTGTCTAGCCAGGACATAATTCCACCAGGAGCATCGTTTAAAAAAAAGAACGTCTTATGTTTTCTTCTTCCAAGACTGATTATTTTTGCTCCATCCTTACAGTCCGCTCTATTCAAGCTTGAATGAGAAATTAAGGATTTTACAATGCAATCCTGCACATGTCCACAAAGAAGTAAGTTTCATTGACTTCAATGGGACTTACTCCCAGGTAAGTGTGTATTAAATTGCAGCCTTAATGTCCAGTTATTAAGGCTGTCTTCAGACATGCATTTGCCACATCAGAGTTTGGTCAGGAGACTGGCGAGCAGGGTCAGGGTCTGGGTCCAGAGAACCCAGATGGGGGTGAGTTCGCACATCCCTAAGCATAGATGTGTATATAACTAGGGATGTACATAGGACTGTGCAAAATCCACTCCGTCTGTGTTTCGCAGATTGTCAGGCACCTTTTGTTCTGCCATGCGCTCATAGACGGATTCAATTTTTTTTCATCATGCAGAAAAATACTCCAATAATTCCATAAGAGGTTTTGTAAGAATTTACATATTTACCTCAGTATGTAACATTTAGTGTAATGTCCCCCATTCCATTCAACTTTTCCTCAGCAGAACATGTGCATTTTCCTACGAATAAATATGTGTAAATTTCAGGAAAGTTAAAAAAAAATAAATCTGACTCCAAGCAGCCTGAGGGGATCACTCCTCAGTGGATTTCACAGGTTGGATTCCTAGAAATCCCAGCTTATTTTAGTCCATCTCGGATTTCTCCAGCATCCCTAGTATCCTTCCAAAAAGGAGTGCTTTTAACCCTACACAACAAGGGTGGGCGGGAACAGTGCTGTGAAACTTTACAGCTCCAGAGCTGAAGGAAAGCATACTCTGCCCACTGCCGTTGTCCGGAGACAAAGGACCACTGAGAGATTCCACCACCCCTGTCTCCCAGGAAGGGCATTACAGCCAGTGAAGGCTGGAGGTTCTGATGTCAGTGGGACGCTGTATCTGCTCTGGGTTTCAGACATAAGAACATAAGAAGAGCCCTGCTGGATCAGACAAGGGGTCCATCTAGTCCAGCATTCTCTTCACACAGTGGCCAACCAGCTGCCCATGGGAAACCCACAAGCAGGACATGGGTGCAACAGCACCCTCCCGCCCCATGTTCCCCAGCAACTGGCATACATAGGCATACTACCTCTGATACTGGAGGTAGCACAGAGCCATCAGGACTAGCAGAATTGGGCCACACACCTAAGATTGTACACTCCTAGAATACACCTGGAGAGGGGGAGAGAAATGCTTGCTGCCTCTTTGCAACTCTGTCACTCAGCTCCACCACCTTCCATGGTTGTTGCACAACCTGGGTTCTAAATCATGTAAGGACCCTCAGAGGTGTTGAGGCCGGCCCACCAGCAGGACCAGGCAAAAGGTTGCCAGTGTCCCCTCGCTCTACTTCATATGACTCTATTTGTGTGGGGGAATTGAACTCCCCAGATATCTATCATATTTCATCCGAAAAGTGGGATAACAATATAATAAAGAATGAAACAAAATTAGGTTTCACCTTCTGAGGTAAACAGTGAGGTAAGTTTGAGGAACTGAGCTGCTAATAATCAACAAGAGATTTCTGGGGCACTTTGAGAGGCCCTGGACAATTTGTTACTGCTCAGTACGAAGTTAAAATGTGGGGGGGGGTATTGGAGGTTTAGCATGCATGGGTGTGTGGTGTTGCTATTTCCTTTCATGTATTCTGTTATTTTGTAACAGGGTCTTACTCTATAGCTTTCAAAGAAGAAACAAAATGTTTCCCGAGGGTCCTACTACTTGAAGAACATTTACACCATGAAGGAGCTGAGGTTTCCATAGAAGTGGCTGATAAAAAGGGAAGATGACTTCAGTATGATCTAATATGTATACACTGTAATGTTTATTTACTTATACCTACTTTCTATTTAAGTGCATATACATGTCAGTAAGCAATTTCTAGGGGATTTTTGTAAACGATATTTTGTGTATGCTATAATAATATTTATGATGCGAGTCCTGGGTTATATCCAACATCATGTGAGCAGATCTCCATTTGCAGAATGGGACTTCCCCTTCCTTTCCTCCCCTCTGCACCCCCATGGCTCCCAATCTGCTCAGGAGGGTTCCCCAACCCTCTGGAGAAAATTTGGCAGTGGATGGGGAGCTGGAAGGGGAGCTGGAAGGGGAGCTGAAAGGGGAGAGGAACTCCGTTCTGCCAGCAGTGCCCATTCCTTTAGTGGATGGACACTGCTGGATACAAACCCCTGAGTTCACCCTGAAAGAAACCCATGCTGTGATTGTTTGTTTGTTTTAGAGCTGTGCACAAATGGCCTCTCAAAATGCTCCAGCCTATTTGTGGACAGAGAAATTGGGGGGACAATTTCACCAGATTTCTTCTGTGGGAGGAGAAATTCTCCAGCAGTTTCTCACAGATAGGGCTCACTATTGGCAGGGGTTGTAGCACAGCTTCTTTCTTTTTTCTCAGGGTTTTTGGCTTATTGCACTGCTCCTGCAAGCAGCAACAGCAGCAACTGTGTTGAGGCTTCCACTTCTCTGAGGTAAAATTTTTCATTTCTTTTGGTTTTCAGGCTTCCCTAATCACTGTGAAGTGGCCGAGGGTGCTGTGTTTGTTTTCTAGGGATGTCGGAGAATTTCTCCACGAATCTCCAGGAGGCCGAATGCCAACGCATTCGGACTAGGGATGGGGGAGAATTTCTTTTTTTTCCCCCCAAAGTCAGCCGTGATAGGCTACGTAAAGATTTACGTAGCCTATCATGGCTGACTGCAGGGACGTAGGGTTGGCGGAGAATTTCTCCCCGAAACTTCGGGGGGCCGAGCGCCAACGTGTTCGGCCCCCCGAACAAGTTTCGGGGAGAAATCCTCCGAACCCCCCCCCGCACCCCCGCCTGGGACGGGACTTACCTTCACCGAATGTCCCTCCCGGTGGCTGGTCCGGCCGGCAGTTCGGCGGGTGTTCGAGCGAGGCGGGAGCAGCAGCCGGTCTTTCGACCGGCTGCCGCCGCCACCATTGCAATGAAAGAAGAAAAAAAAAACGCCCCCTGATAGGCTACGTGACGATTCACGTAGCCTATCACTGCTAGATTTGCAAAGTCAGCCGTGATAGGCTATGTCAATCGTCACGTAGCCTATCACGGGTGACTTAAAAAAAAAAAAAAGTGTGTACGGATAATGGTGGCCCCCATAGGGAGCCGCCATTCCCGTTCCTTATTTGGTCGCTGTAGTCTATGTAAAGATTTATGTAGACTACGGCGAAAATAAGGGCAACGCTATTTGCGTTGCCCTTATTTTCGCCGTAGTCTACGTAAACATTTACGTAGACTACAGCGACTAAATAAGGAACGCGAATGGCGGCTCCCTATGGGGGCCGCCATTAGCGTACGCTCTTTTTTTTTTTTTTAAAGTCACCCGTGATAGGCTACGTGACGATTGACGTAGCCTATCACGGCTGACTTTGCAGATCTAGCCGTGAAAGGCTACGTGAATCGTCACGTAGCCTATCAGGGGGCTTTTTTTTTTTTTTAACTTTCGCGTTCGCGGCCGGGCGAGGCGGGAAGCCTCCCCCCCGGCCTGAATTTCGGCTGGGCCGAGGCGGGAAGCCTCCCCCCCCGGCCTGAACTTCGCGGGGGGACCAGCGAAGCGCCTCCCCCCCACCACGAACGTCCTTGGAGGACAGGTAAGGGACTTTCGTCCACCCCTACAGGGACGCAAACGGCGGCAACTACGGCCGCCGCCATTTGTGTCCCAGCAGGAGACGAGGTTCGTGGCCGGAGGGACGGGGCGCCTCCCCCCCACCAAGAATTTTGGCCGGAGGGATCGGGCTCCTCCCCCCCTGCCCAGAATTTCGGAGGGAGGAACGGAGCACCTCCCCCCCCCACCACGAAGCAAGCTGCGGGATCAGGTAAGGGACTTTCGTCCATCCCTATTGTTTTCTCTCTCTCTATTATGCATCTTTCCATTGCTCTGCAGCCTCTCAGGCCACCTGTATTTTCTGAACTGAAAAAGCCCCATGGGAGGAATGGCCTCATGAGTGATGTCTTCCTCACAATGGCTTTAACTGAAGTGTGGGAAGCCGAGGAGGCTACAGGCTGCCAGAGAGATGTCTGTACAATGACAGAGAGGACACTCGCACACACTCCACCTCATAAGTAAGGTAAGCACAAGAACCTCAAATCCAACCCATGAGAATTTATCTGAAATTTCTTCTCCTTTGAATTTCTTTTTGAAAGCATTTTCTTTTCCATCAAACTGAATGAGAATGGTGTGCTACCTCCAGTCTCAGAGGTAGGGATGTACAAAAGTCACTTACCTTTTCGTGGACGTGATTCGCGGTGGGGGGGAGGCTCTCCATCCCTCCCCCCAGAATCCTCAACGGGGGGGAGGCAATCAGGTCCTCCCCCCCAGAATCCTGCCCGGCCGGCTCTGCTCCATGACGGCTCTGCGGAGCAGCCAAACCAGGGCCGTCCGCAGCCAGACTTCCAGCGGTAGACGGGCTGCTGTGGACGCAAATGGCAGCCACTGTAGCGGCCGCCACTTGCATCCAGCCAGGCTGCCATGATAGGCTACGTAAGTATTTACATAGCCTATCACAGCAGGCAAAAAAAAAAACCAGCGTACGCAAATGGCGGCGGCTACGGCGGCCGCCATTTGCGTTCCCATTTTTCGTTGTTTTAGCCTACATAAATATTTACGTAGGCTATTACGGCAAAAAAAAGGAATGCAAATAGCGTAGTGGGCGCTATTTGCGTTCCTTTTTTTTCTCCGTAATAGCTTATATAAATACTTACGTAGCCTATCATGGCAAACAGCAGACGCAAATGGCGGCTGCGGCAGTCGGTCGAAAGACCAGCCGCCTCCGCCACCGGAGCTGCCACCGGAGCCGCTGCTGCTGGAACATCTGCCCCAGATAAGCTTCATCCTGGGGGGAATCCGTGGGGGGCAGGGGGTGGAAGGCCGTTCTGCCACAGATTTCAGGGGATTTGCATTCGGCCTCACTGAAATCCATGGCGGAATTCTCCACCATCCCTGCTCAGAGGCAGTATGCCTATATGCATCACTTGCTAGGGAACACAAGCACAATGGTGCTATTGTGCTCGTCCCGCTTGTGGGTTTCCCACTGGCAGCTGGTTGGCCCCTGTGAGAACAAAATGCTGGATGAGGTGGACCCTTGGTCTGAACCAGTATGGCTCTTCTTATGTTCTTATCACACTCTGCCCCCAAGGAGCTTACAATTTAAAATTCAACACAGGGAAACAACAGAGGAAGTGGAGGGAACAGAAAAACTGGGGAAGAATAGGTGATGGAGGGAGCAATCCTAGGGCTCCCAGAGAATGCTCTGAACACATTTCCCAGAAACTGCACTCCCTGCCCTCACCCCTGTTGTCTCATAACCAGTGCATCTACACCAGCTATGTCTCCGCTCTTGGAAACGGAGCACGGAGCCAGGGAAAAGGGGCCAGTCCTGGGGGCAGGGAGGAGCGGAGACCACGGAAGCTGCTTTGCATAGCTTCCTATGCGCCATGTGGCCTCCTTCCTTCCCACTCCCCAAAGCCGTGGCTAGTCAACCAAAATCAGCTGTCAAGCCAAAAATACAAGGATTGCCTCCATGCTACAGCTGCCTTGCATTGGCTACATGCCTCCAACCTAGGAGGCTGCTGACTTTCTCAGTGGGATTGCTACACATCATTGCTACACAAGTCAGCGACACATACTTAGATGTACAATTACATGTGCGGTACAAGTAACCCTTACACTGCACATGTAACACTGCTGGCAGAAAGATCATTCCTCTTCCATGAGCAACTGGTAAAAGCTGGAGCAACTGCAGCCCAGAACAAATGGCATGACGTGGTGATTCTAAAAGTAAGTTGAGGGTGCAATAAACCTTAACTGCTCCTCAGAAGTTCTAGATTTCCTCATGAGGGGGCCATCTATATGAGCCTTTCACTCCAGGGCGGGTGCGAGTCGAGGTCCTTTTGATTAGCCAACACAGTCACCAATTCACACCCATCTGTGGTTTTCCCCTGGAAAATGCAGATTTCCAGGGAGACGTTTTGCTGCAATGTTTTTGGTTTGCTGTGGGTTTCCCACGGTTGCGAGCCTTCTGTCCCTTCCCCAAACCGACTTCACATTTTGCAGTAGGGATGTCAGAGAATTCTGCCACGGATTTCAGTGAGGCCGGACTCTTCAGAATCCGGCGTCCCAGAATCCGTGGTGGAATGGCCTTCCCCTGCCACCCCATGGAATCCCCCTAGGACAGAGCTTACCTGGTGGTGACAGCAGCTCCGGCAGTGGATGCGGTGGTGGAGGCTCCTCTGGCTGGTCTCCCAGCCGCTGCCAGGCTGCTGCAGCCACAAATGGCGGCCGTTGTAGCAGCCGCCATTTGCGTGGCTGTTTTAGCGTGATAGTCTATGTAAATACTTACGTAGCCTATCATGGCAAAGAGCAGGGGCGCTATCAGGGTGGAAACTGAGCCCATAGAGTCCCAGAGCAGCTCTGATTCTGAGGAAGAACAGCAATCCATGGGAGAGGAGTTCACTCATCTCTCACAAGCACAGCAGCTGGCAGAGATTCCTCCTGCCAGCTAGGGATGTTAGAGAATTCTGCCACGGATCCCAGCTGGCCATTTGCATCCGCAGCAGCCCAGCAGCGGCTGGAGGCCCCACTGTGGGTTGGCCCGGCCGGCAGCTCTGTGGCCTGGCCATGGAGTGGAGCTGGCCAGGCAGGATTCTGGAGGGGAGGAACGGATCGCCTCCCCCACTGTCGAGGATTTCGATGGGAGGAACGGATCACCTCCCCCCACCTGCGGAACCCGGCGGAGCCAGGTAAGCAGGGTTTCGTACTCCCCTACTGCCAGCATTCCTGAGAGAGATAGTGACCCTGGCAGTGAGAGAGCACTGGAGGGGGGCTTGCTGGACGCTCAGCGCAGATGCAGGGAGCGGCGACAGATGGAGGGCGCCAAAAGGAGGCGCTCCGCTTGTTTGGCGCTAAAACAACGGTTGCGTCCCGAGGACCCAAGGATAAAAGGGAGGATCTCTACATAGCCCATAAGTTCAGAGTAGGGATGTACGAAACTCACTTACCTTTTTGCGGAATCTTTCGTGGGGGGGGGGGAGGTGCTCCGTCCCTCCCCCCGGAATCCTCAACGGCCGGCTCCGCTCCGCGGCCAGGCCACGGAGCAGCCAGCCAGGGCCATCCGCAGCTGGATTTCCAGCCGTGGACGGGCTGCTACAGACGCAAATGGTGGATGCCGTAGCGGCTGTCATTTGCATCCAGCCAGGCAGCCGTGATAGGCTACGTAAGTATTTACGTAGCCTATCATGGCTAACCCCCCCCCCCGAAAAAAACAGCGTACGCAAATGGCGGTGGCTATAGCAGCTGCCATTTGCGTTCCCTATTTTTTGCCGTTTTATCCTACGTAAATATTTACGTAGGCAATTACAGTGAAAAAAAGGGAACCGCAAATAGCATAGTGGGCGCTATTTGCGTTTCTTTCTTTTCCCCCGTAAAAGCCTACGTAAATATTTACGTAGGATAAACGGCGGGGGGGGGAAAAGAATGCAAATAGCGCTCACTATGCTATTTGTGGTTCTCTTTTTTTTGCCGTAATTGCCTACGTAAATATTTACGTAGGCTAGAACGGCAAAAAATAGGGAACGCAAATGGCAGCCGCTGTAGCTGCCGCCATTTGTGTATGCTGGGTTTTTTGGGGGGAAGGGGGTTAGCTGTGATAGGCTATGTAAAGTCTTAAGTAGCCTATCACAGCTGCAAAAACACCAATGGCGGCCGCAGCAGCCCAGCTGCGGCCAGCCAGGAGACCAGTTGCTGCCGCCACCGGAGCCACCACCGAATCCGCCACATCTGCCCCAGGTAAGTGCTGTCCTGGGGGATTCCGTGGGGGGGGCAGGAGGTCGTTCCGCCATGGATTCCAGGGGGGCGGATTCTAAAGAATCCGGCCTCACTGGAATCCGTGGCAGAATTCTCTGCCATCCTTAGTTCAGAGTCTTCCCACGGTTCTCCTTCAAACGGGGACCAACTGCCTTACCTGGAGCTTAGGCTACTCTGCTATCTATCCCCAGTGCAGTTCCTTGCTTAGTCGCTAGTGATTAGTATCTGTTAGGGATGTACGAAAGTGACTTACCTTGTCCCGCAGCTTTTTTCGCGGTGGGGGGGAGGCGCTTCGCTTCTCCCCCCGAAGTTCATGCGAGGGGGGGGAGGCTTCCCGCCTCGCCCGGCCGAAATTCAGGCCGAGCGGAAGGCGCCCCATCCCTAGCCAGCGAAAGTCAGGCTGGGTAGAAGCGCCCCGTCTACCCGGCCACGAAAAAAACAACAAAAAAAACCACCCCCGTGATAGGCTACGTAACGATTAACGTAGCCTATCATGGCTAGATTTGCAAAGTCAGTCGTGATAGGCTACGTTAATCGTCACGTAGCCTATCACGGGTGACTTTGAAAAAAAAAAAGCACGTACGCAAATGGCGGCCCCCATAGGGAGCCGCCATTTGCGTTCCTTATTTGGTCCCTGTAGTCTTCGTAAATCTTTATGTAGACTACAGGGACCAAATAAGGAATGCAAATGGCAGCTCCCTATGGGGGCCGCCATTTGCGTACGTGCTTTTTTTTTTCTCAAAGTCACCCGTGATAGGCTACGTGATGATTAACGTAGCCTATCATGGCTGACTTTGCAAATCTAGCCGTGATAGGCCACGTTAATCATTACGGAGCCTATCACGGGGGTGGTTTTTTTTTTAACTTTCCTTGTCAAAAGACTGGCTACCGCCCCCTCCCCTGACGAAGACCCGACAAATCGCCGCCGGGACCCGCCGCTGGGAGGGACATTCGTGAAAGGTAAGTCCCATCTCGGGGGGGGTGGCGGGGAGGTGGCAGAGAATTTCACCGCCGATTTTGGGGGGCTGAATGCATTGGCGCTCGGCCCCCCGAAGTTTCGGGGAGAAATTCTCCTCCATCTCTAGTATCTGTAAGACTTATAAAGGAATAAAGCCTTGGAAAGAATCCTCGTCATCTGTGTCCTGAGTTGACTATTGGAGGGGACTGCAAGTGGCAGCTAGGGTGCTCCTGACAGCTTGTTTAGCACCAAACGAGCAGAGTGCCTCCTTTCAGCTTCCCCCATCTGTTGCCACTCCCTGCGTCTGCACTAAGCATCCAGCAAGCCCCTCCCCAGCACTCTCTCACTGCCAGGGTAACTATCTCCCTCAGGAATGCTGGCAGGAGGAATCTCTGCCAGCTGCTGTGCTTCTGAGAGATGATGAGCGAGCTCCTCTCCCATGGACTGCTGTTCTTCCTCAGAATCAGAGCTGCTCTGGGGCTCTATGGGCTCAGTTTCCACCCTGATAGGCGCAAAGGAGCAGGGCCTATGCCATTTGCGCCCCTGCTCTTTGCTGTGCTAGGCTATGTATTTATGTAGCCTATCACAAAAAAGGCAGCCACACAAATGGCGTAGCGGCTGCCATTTGCAGCTGCAGCAGCCCAGCAGTGGCCGGAATTCCAGCTGCGGCCAGCCCCGGCGAGTGGCTCCGCAGAGTTGCCATGGAGTGGAGCTGGCCGGGGAGGATTCTGGGGGGGGGACGGAGTGCCTCCCCCCCTGCGGATGGCCCCAGTGGAACCAGGTAAGTGTTTCGTACACCCCTATTTTGCAGTGGGCATGTTGTAGGTGTGCGTAGTGCTTGCGTCACTCTGTGATGCCCCTTTACTCCCCCCATCCCTTTGCAGCTACGCAGTTACAGAGGCACAGAGACATGTTTTCATCTATTTAATCACACTTTCACACATATTTGCAGCTTCATATCTTCACAATGGTTGTTTTTGGACTCAGTGCCCGGGGTAGGGGTGTATGGATCACCCCATTCCAGTCCGGGGCATCCGTGGTGGGGGGGAGGTGATCTGTCCCTCCCCCCGGAATCCTACCCAGCAAGCTCTGCTCTGCGGTGAGTCCACAGAGACGCTGGCCAGGGCCGCCCGCAGCTGGACCTCCGTCTGCTGCCAGGCTGCGGCCACAAATGGCGGCCGCTGTAGCGGCCGCCATTTGTGTCCCTGCATTAGCTGTGATGGGCTACATATATATTTACGTAGCCTATCACGGCAAAGAGCAGGGATGCAAATGGTGGCGCTATGCCATTTGCACCCCTGCCCTTTGCTGTGATAGGCTACGTAAATATATATGTAGCCTATCACAGCTAACGCAGGGACGCAAATGGCGTAGCGGCCACCATTTGTGTCCCTGCTCTTTGCCATGATAGGCATGATAAATACTTACATAGCTTGTCACTGCTAAAATAGTGAGGGAAATGGCGGCCACAGACCAGGGCAGCCATTCGCGGCTGCAGACGAGGGCAGTGGATGGCCAGCAAAACGTAGGGTCCATCCCGGGGTGCACATTTTCACATGCACAAATTTGCAAAAATTCAGAAACAAAAACATTCTGATTCTGTCAACCAGTGGACAATGGAACAAAAGGCACCTGACAATCCATGAAACACAGATGAAATGGGTTTTACACAATCTGTACATCCCTACTCTTGACCTCTGGCTTGCTTGCTCCTCTATCTTTCCTCCAGTTTGTTCTTTGGTTCTGACTTGCTCTTCAGTTCTGGCTACTGGGTTGTTCCATGGCTCCTGGCTCAGCTCAGACTGCTGCCCATGGGCCAACCCTGACTGTGAGGAATCCTGCTTTGTTCAGGGGTCCAACTATACACTCAGAGCCTAGTTTGTACCAGAATTGGGGCTGTTCACACAGTCGACCACCTACACATAAATTGGCGGGGTGGGGGGGAGATCCTCCTGCCATCCATGTGGATGGTCTGTCTGAATGAGGTGTATGTACTTAGGGATGGATGGACCCATTTCCATCCGGGGCATGGGGGAGCTCACCGAGCTCCCCCCCCAGCTTGCATGGCCAGTACCCGCTCAGCATGCCTCCCTGCTTGCTCCGCCTGCCCGCCAAGCAGTACCTCCACCCAGCCACCCCTCCTCTCCACTCCAAGGACTCCAGCAGTCAAGCCCTTGTGCTTTATGCTCACAAGGGCTTGACTGCAGACTCCTCGGCATGGCCAGGCCCCAGTCCTATCGCCCTGGCCTCCTCGAGAGGAGGCAAGGGTGATAGCACTAGGGTGTTGCCGAGGCCCTTCCTCCCCATGCCGGCTGTTAAGAAAGTAGATTGAATTTAGTTTTTTTTTCCCCAAGGACTGATTCAATAATAACATATTATTTCCTCTCTTTCCCTCTCCTTTTTCACTCCGAACACTAGAACTGCATTGAGTAATTGTAACGCTTTGGAGGTACTGCTTGTCTGAGAGTCTATGTGAAATAAAATGAGATTGATGTGTCTTGCTTTTCTTTTCAGATTTAAATTAAGATTAATGGATTGAAAGGAAGAATACAGTGGAATTATTTTCTTCGTATTTGTTTTCTCTGTCCAATCTGATGGTAGGGAAAAAATATGTCGATTGCAGTGGGAAGATTTTCACCTTCAAATTTTATATCATTTGCTTTGACATGGTCTTTCTGTAACATGCTACTGCATGAGGGACAAGTTTTCCTGGAAATGAATGTCTACTCAATCACCATTGCTGTATACCTCCAACTGAAATACCAATCACAAAGCACAACCTTATTTAACCAAATGGACTGGAGAACCTTAAGAACATAAGGAGAATCAATATCTGGGATAGTGTAAAAGGCCTTTGGCTGGTTCACACATGCATGTCCTTCACCATGACTAGGACTGCAATCCTGTACATACTTTCCTGCAAATAATTCTATGGAGCTTATTTCTGAGTAGACATGCATAGAACTGGGCTGTTAATTACTCGTTGCTGACAAATATATATATATGAATTGATTCCACTGCATAGTATTGCATTTCTGATCATCTGGGGTGATAAGAAGTTTCTGTCCATCGTATTATTAATTTATCACATTCATATCCTTCCTTTTGCCCTCTTGCAAGGAACCCAAAGTGGCTTATATGGTTCTCCTCCTCTCCATTTTATCTTCACAACAACCCTGTGAAATAGGCTAGGCTGAAAGTTTGTAACTCCCCAAAGTCACCCAGTGAACTTCATGGCTGAGTGGGAACTAAAACCCAGATCTCCTGAGTCCTAGTCCAACACCTGACCACTGCACTATGCTGGATCTGTTCTGGATCGTTCACATGTGCAAGCCATCATTGGATGCTACAGTCATCAAATGATGACCATGCATGTGCAAACCACCACTGAACTGAAACTTTGCAACATTTCAAATTAGAGGTATGTACGCTTGCAATCAGGATTGGCTTCCATTCTAACAGAGATACATTTATGTCGGGTAAAAAAATGGAAACATTGCTTTCTATAGTCCCATCATCTATGCTGGCCAGGTGGTCTCACAAATGTTTGTGCCCCAGCCAAAGCATGAATGTGGTCACCTCCCCACCTCCCCAGGCTGCTCCTCAATTGCTGACTCTGTTTATCGTTAAGACCAGAAAAGGTCTTCTTGACTGCTCCTGCCCTCTCTGTGCTACACGAGCCAGTTAGCCAGTCAAACCATTGACCTCGCCCTTCAATGCAACTCAAATGGAACTTGAGAGAGAGGCCTGCTGCATGCTTTATTAATCATGGCTAAGCACATTATCATGGCTAAGCATATTATTCCACAACACTGGAAAGCAAATAACACCCCAAATATACACAACTGGGCTCAAGATTGATTGACCTCAGCTACCCATGAAAAAGGATATAACACTAAGCATGCAATCCTATGCATGTTAAGACAGAAAAAAAGGTTTCATTACCAACAGTAAGAGCTTTAAGCTACAATATGCTGGGTTTTGTTTTTTTTACTCTGCAGCATTTGCCTTCAGCCCCATGCACCAGTGGAATGTGGGCCCCAAACGTGTATCTAGAATGTAATTTGGCTATCAGGCTGACAGAGGTTCTGCATCCCCATTCTATCTGATAACTTAAATACATTACCTTTTCCATTTCTTTGTTATAATTATCTCATCAGAACTGCCGGGGGGATGGGATGGGACCTTTTTTTGCAGCAAACCAGTGTAAATAGCTAGCTCCAGACGGATGAATCTGTCTATTTCTAGTCTGTGTCAGTTTCACGTGTATTCCGTCATTAAGTCCATTCTGTCCAATTTCCGCATCAGTCTCTGGTTTTATTTTGTTTTTATAAAGCATGAAAATACTCGGTAATTTTAAAACACAATTTCCCCTAATATACGCATACTTGTATGTCACTTTCCCCAAGATACACGTTTTTGTATGCAATTTCTGAGCTGAGAACTGCCTTGCAAAATCTGGGGGAACGCGCAGTCCACAGGATAAGTGTGTGCTGGTCAACATATTGGTCCAGGAAATGCGAATTAGGTTGTATCACTTAAAAATGCAAACCAAGAAAAAATTCTCTTTCCTCCTGGAGTTCCACATCAGCACCTTTATTACTTACTGAAGTTCTGTACTTGAAGATTTTAACCACTGCTTACTGTTGTATTGATTTGGTTCTTCAGAGAGGATTTGGCAAAGTTCAGGAATAATTACTGCTGTGCTGTGACACAAGAACAGAATGCCAACTTCCTCAAAACAGTTTCAGAATGCAGCAAGGCAAAATGATAGCCATTACTCTTTTATTTTTAAAGGTTGGGGGAAGACTCCCTGGGGGGTTGATTCTACGTCATTTCTGTTTTAGAAGAAACAATGCTGGGAACAGTAATCCCTGATGGAAATGGACAAGGAAGGTGAGAACAGTCTGTGACTTCACTGTACTCCCTCAAGAAAAGTAGTGATTTGTTAGTTAAGGGATGAGGGGGAAATGTGCAAGTTTCAAGTCCTGGGGCATACGGATTTCCAGCGTTCACAGAAGCAAAACTAGGCTTGTCATGAGGCCTAGGGCAGCATTTCCCAAACTGTGGGCTGAAGACCACCAGTGGGTCTCAGCCCTCTTGTGGGTAGACCTCACTGCTGCAACCCAACCAATGCCCAGTGGTGTAGGGGTAAATTTGGAAGTACAGGTGCTCATCATTTCATTTCATTTTCATTTCATTTATTATATTTCTATACCGCCCATAGCCGAAGCTCTCTGGGCAGTTCACAAAAATTAAAAACCATTAAAATACGTTATATAAATATAAAAAATGTTCACATAATGACATAAAACAAATCACACAACATATATCTAAAACCATTTAAAACAATCAGCAAGAGACAATCAAGAGACTCATTTATATGCTGCCAAATGCCTGAGAGAAGTGGCATTCATGATAGTCCCCAAGGCATGATAGTTCCAAAATACAGGGAGCTACATAGATTCATCTCTCTCTATCCCTCTATGTATGTATGTATGTATGTATGTATGTATAAGTGTTTTGTAGGTCTTTCATAAAGCGAATTGGTTTTAATTGCCCATTCAAGTCCAAGCCACCTCCCAGATATTTTGTATTACATCGGGGATAACTCACAGCAATATATTGTTGCTGGGAAATTCCATTCCTCCCCTGCCCCCACCCAGTTAATGTCAGTGCTGCAGCTAAACTCAGAGGAAACAGGGAAGCCTGAGTGGGGTGACAGATGACATCCTCCCTGCTAATCAAAAAGTCTCAGTGCTTTGACCCTACAAGCCCTGGCTTCACTGCACCACTGACAACAGCTCCAGAAGGAGGGAGGGGTGGAAGAACCTGGCAGTGTGTGTGTGTGCGTGTGTGTGTTGTGGGGGGATGGAATAGATTGCAAGTTCAATGAGAAAGACAGGATCGGAGATGAGTAAGAATACATTGAGAGGTATGTTAGTGGAGCGGGTGGAGCGGAAGGAATACTATGAAATAAGAAGTCCTCCACTTTGGTCCTCTGGGTCAGCCAATTCTGCCTATATGGGCAAGGCTGAGACAGGATACCTCCAGAGCCAATGTCTGAACTTACCTTGAGGAAAGCTGAATTATGAAACTTCCTGTTACATTGAAATCACTGTAGCAAAGATTTTAGCAATTTCCAAAGAGGGATTAGGTATCAATCTAAAATTACATCAGCAATTGTCAGCTGATCAAGTCTCCATCTGCCGCCATTATGTGAGGGGCTCTGCCCCTGCACTACCATTTTGTGACTGGTGAACCTCCATCATTTTTGGCTCTCTCAAGGCCAAAGGGGTCCCCGAGGGTCGAAAGTTTGAGAACCCCAAACCGAGTTAATGCATTTGTACCCACTCACATCAAGGTCAAATGTGACTTTTAAAAGCACGTGTTGAGGAATGCACATGATCCAGAGCTTCTATGCTTTTATTATAGCCCTATGCAGGTGTTCAACCTGCTCACGTGAAGGATAAAAGTGGGGAGGAGATATGGATGTGTGCACGATCTCTGTCCACAACATTCCTGCATTGAATAGGGTTGTCTGAACAGAGATTCTGCTTGCATTTGCTCAAACATGAGTAGAAGCCTGGGCGTAAAGCAGGATCCCAGATCATATAGGTTCTACTCGTGTTCAAGCAAAAATGAGAGAACCCCACTTCAGACTTTCTCCCTGAACATGGGAAAGTCTGGGACTAAGAGGGCGGCGACATTGGGGGCGGGGCTTGCCCATATCCCCTCCCCATGTAAGCAAGCTTAATGCCTGCATAGGGCATATAGGTTGGTGGTAAATGCATATTGGAAAGGCGGTGACCTTCCTTTCTGCCTTCTGTTTAAACTGCCAGAAACACTTGGATTAGTAAAGCCAGAAATGATTGTTTGTAAGTTATATATGAAAAAAGATTCTTAAAAGCGTAATTTCTCTTTTTTCTAGAGCAAACCACAGTAAACATCCAATGTTAGCAAGGACCATAAAAAGACCCTGTGTTTTTCCTACCTCTTCCACAAAAGATGTTTTGGTTTCTTTTATAAGAGCCTTCCCCAACCTCGGGGGGGGGGGGTGTCTCCATGAATGAGTTACTCCAAGCTGGCTGCATTTGGAGGTCATTAGGGATAGATGACATCGTGGCCATCCAACAGCCACCCTGGAGCTTATCACGGAAAAAAACAGATTTCCTGAGACTGCTTAAAGTCCAATTCTTTTCCTTAAGTCGGGTTCTCCATGGTATAGTTGCTGTGTGCCCCAACCCCCACATTTACTTTGGGTATACTAGCCCTGCCCAGGGGTGTGCCTTTCACCACAACCCCGGTCAAGGAGTGTTTCCCATCCCTGTGTTTCCCAGCACAAACCAATTAGCATCTACTCAGAAGTAACTCCCATTGTGGTCAATGAGGCTTGTCCCCTGAATGCACACACCAGCATTTGTAGAGATCCCCCTCAATTGAAATAGCAGGTTTTAAAGCACTAATTCCCTAAAGGCTGTAAAGCGCTTTCCCAAAGTTGCAATACTCTGTTGTTTGGTTTATTACCATTCAGAAGTAGCTACTTCCACCTTCGATCAACGGATCCCGTGCAGTTTCAGGTTAGAAAGGGGTCTGGTTTCCCATCCCTTCATTTCCCCTCTGTCTTTCCCAGCACAAACGTATGTGTGTCTACTCAGAAGTAACTCCCATTATCTCTACTAGATTCCCTCGAATCAAAATAACACATTTAGGAGCCTTAATGTCGAAGCTTTGAAGCTTCAGTTGATTGCAGCGTCAGCAGATCAGGGCAGAGAGAACATTGTGTTCCTTTAGTGATTGCTCTTTAAGGGAGTAAATAACGCTGGAGGGCAGGGGAGGGGAGAGAGGGAAGGAGAGATTGTTCCTAGCATCATCAGTTCCAGGGGAAGCATAGCATTATGCTCCTTTAGTGATCGTTCTTTGATGGAGTAAATAATTCTGTGGGGGGCAGGGGGGAGAGAGAGAGAGAGAGAGAGAAGGAGAGTGATTCACAGTATGTTGTGGCATAGGAGGAAATCTCCTGGGATTTTATCAAAGGTGAAAGGGGGGAGCTTGGAGGGGGGAGCCTCTCTTATTGGTTGAGCAGCCCCTGCCCCTCAGATGACATTCACTCCAACCCACCCCCTCTATCCAGAAGTATGTTTTGTGAAGCAACTTTTACTGGTGCGATACACTTATTCGTGGAGCCTTGCGCAGAGCAAAACTGGCTCCATGAAAAATCCAGGTAAGCCACGATTGGCTTCTCCTTCTGTCTCCTTCCATTGTCACAGAGAATGCCCCTCACAGGCATTCACATTCTCACAGAGAATAAGTCTTCTACATATGTTGGAGTACAACTCCCATCAGCATGGCCATCCAAAACAGCCACTATGGCCATCCAACACATCTGGAGGGTGCCTGGTCGGCAAAGGCGCTTTATAAGATGAGATTCTTGTCTCAGTTCTGTTCATCATTCATTCATTCATTCATTTCTATACTGCTCAATAGCCAAAGCTCTTTCGGCGGTTCACAAAAATTAAAATGACAAAGTACAGAATAAAAACAGTATAAAATATAAAAGCTTAAAACTGCGGTATGAAAATACAATAGAATACAAGCTAGCAGCAGTGCAGAAATTTAAAATACAGTAACAGATGTAAAACAGAGTTGTGACTGACCAGTTGAATTTGGATGCACTCGGCTTGTCAGCATCTGCCGAGCTAAATGGCAAGCCCATTGTGACTTTGCACAATATTGAGATGGGGCTACCGATGCAATGAATATGGACTTGAGCACACTCCGGGAGAGAGCGCAGGACAGGAAGGCCTGGCGTGCTATGGTCCATGGGGTCACGAAGAGTCGGACACAACTGAATGACTGAACAACAACAACAACAACCTCATAGGAAGAGGAGAGGCCATTACTCAGTAGCAGAGCACATGCATTGCATGCAGAAGTGCCTTATTTCAGTCCTTGCTATCTAAATTAGAAGAATCTCAGCTAGCAGAGCTGGGAAAGAAGGGCCCCTTCCTGAGACCCTAGAGCAGCTTTTCCCAGCCTGAAGTCCTCCAGATGTTTTGGATGATAACTCAAAAGTACTTATTCGCACAGTGCAGAGTTAAACTATGGGATTCACTTCACAAGATGTAGTGATTGGGCTCGATGGTCTTGTAGGCCCCTTCCAACGCTACTATTCTATGATATGATTTTATGATGGCCACCCATGTGGATGGCTTTAAAAGGGCGTTAGACAAATTCCCAGAGAAGTCTATTGATGGCTTCTAGTCCTGATGGCTATGTGCTACCTCTGGTATCAGAGGCAGTCTGTCTATGCATCCCAGTGGCTCAAGAACACAACCAAGAGGGTGCTATTGCATGCATGTCCTGCTTGTGAGTTTCCTGTGGGCAGCTGGTTGGCCACTGTGTGAACAGAATGTTGACTAGATGTTGGTCTGATCCAGCAGGGCTCTTCTTATGTTCTTATGACACAAAGTCGGGGAAGACTATCCTAGAGGACTGCTGCCAGTTGGGTGGCCATATGTCTCTTTTACAGAGGACAGTCCTTCTCTTCAAAGGGCTGTCAGAGGACTTTCCTC
Organism: Heloderma suspectum; assembly: GCF_057233095.1. Taxonomy (NCBI): domain Eukaryota; kingdom Metazoa; phylum Chordata; class Lepidosauria; order Squamata; family Helodermatidae; genus Heloderma; species Heloderma suspectum. Next base: position 27,700,549 of record NC_139460.1, on the reverse strand, counting down.
TATTTTGAAGGTGTCCTCTATTTGAAGTGCTGTCCTGTCCAAGTCCAGTTTAAAGATAAAGAACCACAAGAACCATGGGAGCCTTGAAATTTCCAGTCAACAGCACCTGGACAGGAGACTGAGCAACGCACACAGGTCAGTTGGTCACACCGTCTTTCACATTGTGGCAAGACATATTGTATTTCTATTTAAATCATAATAATGATTTCTAAATTTGCCTGAATATGTATCAATTAGCATATGCAAATGTTATGCAAGTCAATGTCTTTCAGTCCTCTTTTGGGGTGATTCATACATGGCCTCCCTACCTGCTAGAGAGTTGAGCACAGGCTAGATGGGCAAATGGTCTGACTCAGTATGTTCATATGTACTAATACTCTTACTCTCTGAGATTCAGTATGCCTAAGAACACCAGTTGATGGTAGACATGAGTGGGAGGGAACTATTGTGCTCATGTCTTCTTTGTAGGCTTCCAAGAGGTCAGCCATTGTAGGAACCAAAGGACAGAATGTTGAGCTAAATAGGCCTTTGTTCTGATCTGGCATTGCTCTTCTTTAAATTTGATCCAAATTCATGTAATTTGCTCACTGAGTTGCAGATCCAACCTTATAAATTCAGACTACAGTTCTCTGTTATTATGATATGTGTTAAAAATTATCTTCACATTTTTGCATATGCACATTACCAAAATTCATCATGGGAATGTGACATGTGTAGAATGGAGTTCTCTTCTGCCCCACGTGGCATGAAGTGATTTATGGCAACACATCCTTCTCAGATTGGCTGTTATCACATGTGCTAGTTTACAGCTGGGTTGGGAAACCTGCAGCCTTGGGCCTAATTTCTTCACCGCCCTGCCTCTAGAATACCCTGTTTGGGGCCCTTATTCCAGCTACCACCAGTGGGAACACCACCAGCAACGGCCTCCTTCCCACCGAGCTCTCACTGAGCACAGCAGGGTCTCTGTGGCAGCAGAGCTCACCCACCCACCCCCCGGAGAATTCCTCTGCACCAGCAGGAGACCCCTCTTCCATATTCTCACCCTCTTCAGTGGACAACGCTAGAGGCAGGGGGCTGCATTTTAAATCTGCCTATCTGAGTTGTAAATCTAAATCTTTTCAGTGTGTAATAGAGCCTCAAAGTCACTGTTTTATATAATTTACATGGGAATTTAATATCCTGTGAGCTGACAAATTTAAGTTGTCAGGTCACGTTGACCTCAGTGTTATTTTTAAAAAACAAAAACAAGAAAACACCACCACCACAGCCTAATTTTGCAATTCAAATTTCCATAGGTTTCTTCTCTTGATTTCATTAGTTAACATTACCCTTCATTTCCTTTTTAGTTCTGCTATCTACATGTTCTGCTGTGGGAGACAAGTATATTGCCTGTGCTGCAGTAATCTTCTGTAATTGATTTGGGATGTATGCCAGTCGCTTCTGGTACTTGGGGCTGGTGTCTGTATGTGACTGGCTTTCATCCAATAGCTGTCATCATTTGAGTTCACTTTATCCCTTTGCTCTTCTGGTACAGGGATATTTGGCACTCTTAGCCTTTGAATTCTGCTCTTTCATCCCACACACTTGTACTGTAATTGGCTAAAAAAAAATAAAAAATCAAGCATTTTTATATGCAGCTATCCATGTGCCAGAGTTGTGATGTCTTCTGTTTTGCCTGTTACTCAGTAAATACTTCAATCCTGGTCTATTGAGAGGATCTGCTTCCATTCAAGTGATAATATGCATGATTCAAACTTTTGTTGTTGTTCAGTCGTTCAGTCATGTCCAACTCTTCGTGACCTCATGGACCATAGCACGCCAGGCCTTCCTGTCCTGCGCTCTCTCCCGGAGTGTGCTCAAGTTCATATTCATTGCATTGGTGATGCTATCTAGCCATCTCATCCTCTGCCGTCCCCTTCTCCTTTTGCCTTCAGTCTTTCCCAGCATCAGGGTCTTTTCCAGAGAGTTTTCTCTTCGCATTAGGTGGCCAAAATATTTGAGCTTCAGCTTCAGTATCTGTCCTTCCAATGAGCACTCAGGGTTGATTTCCTTTAGTATGGACTGATTTGACCTCCTTGCAGTCCAGGGGACTCGTAAGAGTCTTCTCCAGCACCACAGTTCGAAAGCATCAATTCTTCGGCGCTCAGCCTTCCTTATAGTCCAGCTCTCACAGCCATACATTACTACTGGGAAAACCATAGCTTTGATTAGACGGACCTTTGTCGGCAAGGTGATGTCTCTGCTTCTTACTATGCTGTCTAGGTATGCCATAGCTTTCCTCCCAAGGAGCAAGCATCTTTTAATTTCATGGCTACAGTCACCGTCTGCGGTGATCTTGGAGCCCAAGAAAGTAAAATCTGTCACTCCTTCCATTTCTTCCCCTTCTATATGCCAGGAAGAGATGGGGCCAGATGCCATGATCTTAGTTTTTTTAATGTTGAGTTTCAAACCAGCTTTTGCACTCTCCACTTTCACCCTCAACAAAAGGCTCTTTAGACCCTCTTCGCTTTCTGCCATTAGGGTGGTATCGTCTGCATATCGGAGGTTGTTGATAATTCTCCCAGCAATCTTAATTCCGACCTGGGATTCATCCAACCCGGCGTTTCTCATGATGTGCTCTGCATATAAGTTAAATAAGCAGGGCGACAATATGCAGCCTTGTCGTACTCCTTTCCCAATTTTGAACCAATCGGTTGTTCCATGTCCGGTTCTTACTGTTGCTTCTTGACCATCGTACAGGTTTCTCGGGAGACAGGTAAGGTGGTCTGGTACTCCCACCTCTTTAAGAATTTACCAGAGTTTGTTGTGATCCACACAATCAAAGGCTTTCACGTAGTCAATGAAGCAGAAATAGACGTTTTTCTGGAATTCTCTTGCTTTCTCCATCATCCAGCGAATGTTGGCGATTTGATCTCTAGTTCCTCTGCCTCTTCGAAACCCAGCTTGTACTTCTGGTAGTTCTCAGTTCACATACTGCTGAAGCCTAGCTTGTAGGATTTTGAGCATAACCTTGCTGGCATGTGAAATGAGCGCAATTGTGCGGTAGTTTGAACACTTCTTTGGAATTGGAATGTAAACTGACCTTTTCCAGTCTTGTGGCCATTGTTGAGTGTTCCATATTGGTTGGCATATTGAATGCAGCACTTTAACAGCATCATCTTTTAGGATTTTAAATAGCTCAGCTGGAATACTGTCATCTCCGCTAACTTTGTTGTTACTAATGCTTCCTAAGGCCCACTTGACTTCACTCTCGAGGATGTCCGGCTCAAGTTCAGTGGCTATCATGGCTATCAGGGACATTCAGATCTTTCCTGTATAGTTCTTCTGTGTATTCTTTCCACCTCTTCTTAATCTCATCTGCTTCTGTTAGGTCCCTGCCTTCTTTGTCCTTGATCATGCCCGTCTTTGCACAAAACGTTCCCTTGAGATCTCCAATTTTCTTGAAGAGATCTCTAGTCTTTCCCATTCTGTTGTTTTCCTCGATTTCTTTGCATTGTTCATTTAAGAAGGCCTTCTTGTCTCTCCTTGCTATTCTCTGGAACTCTGCATTCAGTTGGATATATCTTCCCCTTTCTCCCTTGCTTTTCGCTTCCCTTCTTTCCTCAGCTACTTGTAAAGCCTCATCAGACAGCCACTTGGCTTTCTTGCATTTCTTTTTCTTTGGGATGGATTGAGTTGCTGCCTCCTGAACAATGTTACAGACCTCCATCCATAGTTCCTCAGGCACTCTGTCTATCAGGTCTAATCCCTGAAATCTATTCCTCACCTCCACTGTGTATTCATAAGGGATATGATTTAGGTCATACCTGAATGGTTTAGTGGTTTTCCCTACATTCTTCAATTGAAGCCGAAATTTTGCAATAAGAAGCTCATGATCTGAGCCACAGTCAGCTCCAGGTCTTGTTTTGACTGACTGTATAGAGCTTCTCCATCTTTGGCTGCAAAGTACGTAATCAATCTGATTTCGATATTGACCATCTGTTGATGTCCATGTGTAGAGTCGCCTCTTGTGCTGTTGGAAAAGAGTGTTTGCTATGATCAGCATGTTCTCTTGGCAAAACTCTATTAGCCTTTGTCCTGCTTCATTTTGTACACCAAGGCCATGCTTGCCTGTTATCCTGGTGATTTCTTGACTTCCTACTTTAGCATTCCAATCCCCTATGATGAAGAGGACATCTTTTTTTGGTGTTAGTTCTAGAAGGTGTTGTAGGTCTTCATAGAACCGATCAACCTCAGCTTCTTTGGCCTCAGTGGTTGGGGCATAGACTTGAATTACTGTGATGTTGAATGGTTTGCCTTGGATTCATACTGAGATCATTCTATCGTTTTTAAGATTGTACCCCAGTACTGCTTTTCCCACCCTTTTGTTGACTATGAGTGCTACTCCATTTCTTCTAAGGGATTCTTGCCCACAGTAGTAGATATGATGGTCACCTGAATTAAATTCGCCCATGCCTGTCCATTTTAGTTTGCTGATTCCCAAAATGTCGATGTTCAATCTTGCCATCTCATGTTTGACCACCTCCAACTTACCTTGATTCATTGATCTGACATTCCAGGTTCCTAAACAAAATTGTTCTTTACAGCATCGGATTTTCTTTTCACCACCAGGCACATCCACAGCTGAGTGTCCTTTCAGCTTTGGCCCAGCCGCTTCACTCTTTCTGGCGCTACTTGGAAATACCCTCTGCTCTTCCCCAGTAGTATATTGGACACCTTCCGACCTGAGGGGCTCATTTTCCGGTGTCATCTCTTTTAGCCTTGTGTTATGTTCCATGGGGTTTTCTTGGCAAGAATACTGGAGTGGGTTGCCATTTCCTTCTCCAGTGGACCACATTTTGTCAGAACTCTCTGCCATGACCTGTCTGTCTTGGGTGGCCCTGCACGGCATAGCTTATGGCTTCACTGAGTTACGCAAGCCCCTTCGCCACAACAAGGCAGTGATCCATGAAGGGGATTCAAACTTTATTTGACTATATTTACTCAAGCAAACAAAAAGTTACTTTTTAAATGGGGGGGTCTTTTAAGGCGGGGGGAGTTTGCAGAACTCCATAGAATCCTTTTTCATGCACAAATCTGATGTGTGTAGTTTGAAAGTTTAGAGTTTAATAAAGACAATAGGGGGAGATGGTTGTGATGAAACAACATATTGTTACCTAACCCCAAGGCAGGTTAGTATAATCAAATCAAACAAAAACTGTGTGTCAGTCAGCCAAAGCCTACATTCCTAAACACACATCCTTGAAAATAGGAATGGACGAATCTGTCTGTTTCACTTTCTCTGGCATTCCATTTTTTTTTTAATCTCCAATTCATTTTGTCCTGTATATGAAGAAATTTGCATTGGTGGGGGGGTGGGGTGTAAAATCCTCACCCATCTGCATCAGCCAAATTCAATAGGTCCCATTACTCCCAGCTTGGAGAGGATCACATTGTACTTCCCTGAATATAATGGTTAAAGATGAGGAGCCTGTCTGGAGAAAAAGGTTAAACCCTAATTCAGCTGCACAAAAACAAATGAATACACAGGGATTCAAACCCAGACTTCTACGAGCTAAAAGCACATGAAGCTAGAAATGTATGAAACCCGTACCTTCCATTCCGGGGGGTGGGGTCTGCGGGAGGGGGAGGTGATCCGTTCCTCCCGCCCAGAATCCTCCGGAGCGGCTCCGCATCTGGAGGCTTTTGCGGAGCCGCACTCTGGCTCCTCAGTGCTGGTGATATGGTAATGGCGACCGCCATTACTGTATCGCAAAGGAGCCGGAGCCAGAGTGGCAGTCCATGGGGAATCCTCAGGAGGCGGAGTTGAGTGGTGCTGTTCTGCCACAGATTCCAGAGGCCAGATTCCAAAGAATCTGGCCTCATTTGAGTCTACAGCAGAATTATCCACCATCCCTACATGAAGCCCTCTACTTTGATGGACAAATCTTTCAGTTTTGTGTCCCCCACATTCTCTCCTCCTCCTCCTCCTTCTTCTTCTTCTTCTTCTTCTTCTTCTCAAGATCAAGTTCCTTCCATTCTGTTTATGAAGAAATTTGTGAATGCTGGCAGGTCACTCATTTTCATCCTAAGTGCCCCATATGAAACCTTTTGAAATCTACCTCACAAGATTGTTGGGAAGATTTAAAGCACTTGGCATAATAGAAATGGGAGAGGCCATAGCTCAGTGTGATAGAACACATGTTTTGCATGCAGAAGGTCCCAGGTTTGATCCCCGGGTTCTCCAGGTAGGGCGAGGAAAGAATCCTGCCTGAAACCCTCGAGAGTGCCAGTCAGTGTCGACAATACTGGGCTAAATGGACCAATGCTCTGACTCAGTATAATGCAGCTTCCGATGTTCCTATGTTCGTAAATGCAATGGAAATAAATAATATTCTTAATAATGATTACTAATAAAAATATAGAACCTCTTCCCACATTTGATGCAGTGATTTTTCATACTCACCTCTTCTGGGCAGAGTCACATTGGATGTGATATCACCATCTAATTAGAATCATAGAATAGTAGGGTTGGGAGGGCCTATAAGACCATCTAGTCCAACCCCCTGATCAATGCAGGAATCCATGTCAGAGCATCCCCAACAGATGGCTGTCCAGACTCATCTTGAATGCCTCCAGTGTGGGAGAGCCCACCACCTCCCTAGGTCATTGGTTCCATTGTCGTATTGCTCTAACAGTCAGGAAGTTTTTCCTGATGTTCAGCCGGAATCTGGCTTCCTGTCACTTGAGCCCATTATTCCGTGTCCTGCACTCTGGGATGATTGAGACAAGATCCTGGCCTTCCTCTCTGTGACAACCTTTCAAGTACTTGAAGAGCGCTATCATATCTTTCTCTCAGTCTTCTCTTCTCAAAGCTAAATACACCCAGTTCTTTCAGTCACTCCTCCTAGGGCTTTGTTTCCAGTCCTCTGATCATTTTTGTTGCCCACCTTTGAACCCTGTCCAACTTGCCTGCATCCTTCTTAAAGTGCGGAGCCAGAACTGGACACAGTACTCCAGATGAGGCCTAACCGGTGCTGAGTAGAGGGGAACTAGTACTTCCTGGGATTTGGAAGTTATCCTTCTATTAATGCAGCCCAAAATAGCATCGACCTTTTTTCCAGCCACATCACATTGTTGGCTCATGTTCAGCTTGTGATTTACAATAATTCCAAGATCCTTCTTGCTTGTAGTATTGTTGAGCCAAGTATCGCCCATCTTGTAACTGTGCATTTGGTTTCTTTTTCCTAGGTGCAGAACTTGGCATTTATCCCTATTAAATTTCATTCTGTTGTTCAGCCCAGCGCTCCAGTCTATCCAGATCACTTTGAATTTTGTTTCTGTCTTCCAAGGTATTAGCTATCCTGTCCAATTTTGTGTCATCTGCAAATATGATCAGCATTCCCTGCACCTCCTCCTCCAAGTCATTCATAAAAATGTTGAAGAGCACTGGGCCCAGGACTGAGCCCTGCGGTACTCTATTCATTACCTCCCCCCAGTTGAAAAGGTCCCATTGATAAGCACTCTTTGGGTCCGATTCTGTAGCCAACTGTGGATCCACTTGATTGTTGTTTCATCTAGCCCACTTTGAGCTAGTTTGCTCATCAGGATATCATGGGGCACTTTGTCGAAAGCTTTGCTGAAGTCCAGATATATTATGTCTACAGATTCCCACAGTCCACAAGGGAGATGACCTGATCAAAAAATGAAGTCAGATTCATCTGGCAGGATTTGTTCTTGACAAATTCATGTTGGCTTCGAGTAATCACTGCATTGTTTTCAAGGTGCTTACAGATGGATTGCTTTATCATCTGCTCCAGAATTTTCCCTGGGATTGATGTCAGACTGTCTGGTCTGTAGTTCCTCCTTTTTTACCCTTTTTGAAGATAGGAACAACATTAGCCCTCCTCCAGTCATCTGGCACTTCACCCGTCCTCCATGATTTCTCAAAGAGAATAGACAGCGGTTCTGAGAGTACTTCTGCCAGTTCCTTTATTACTCTAGGATGCAATTCATCTGGCCCTGGAGATTTGAACTCATTCAAAGTAATGAGGTGTTCCTTGACCGTATGCCTATCAATCTCGAGCTGCAATCCTGCCCCTTCAGCCTGTACTTCGCCTTTGCCAGGGGGGTCATAGACCCTCTTTTGGGAGAAGACTGAGCCAAAGTAGGAACTGAGCACCTCTGCCTTTTCTTTGTCATCTGTTATCATTTTGCCATCCTTATTTAACAGCTGAACAACCATTTCTTTCCTCTGTCTTTTATGATGCACGTATCTGAAGAAAGCCTTTTTGTTGTTTTTAGCATCCCTCGCTAACCTCAGCTCTTTCTCAGCTTTAGCCTTCCTGACGCCATCCCTGCAATTCTGTGCTACCTGCCAGTACTGTTCCTTTGTTGCTTGGCCTTCTTTCCACTTCCTATATGTGTGCCTTTTTGTTTTCAGGTCATCCCTAAGCTTTTTGTGAAGCCACATTGGCTTCTTCTGTTGTCTTCCACCTTTTCTTCTTGTTGGAATTGTTTGTAATTGTGCCTTGAGAATTTCCTTTTTAAAAAGTTCCCACCCATCTTGGACTCCTTTTCTTGTTAGCGTCGCTTGCCATGGGACCTTACTGATCATTGTTCTGAGTTTATTAAAATCAGCCTTCCTAAAATCCAGGGTACGTGTTTGGCTACACTCGGCTTTTGCTTCCCTTAGAACCAAGAACTCAAGTACAACATGGTCGCTTTCCTCCAGAATTCCTGTAACTGCTACTTTACCAACTAAGTCATCTCTACTGGTTAGGATCAAGTCAAGGATAGCCAATCCCCTACTTCCTTCCTCTACTTTCTGGAGGAGGAAGTTACCCGACACACAAGTCAGGAATTTTCTGGACGGGCCATGTTTTGCAGAATTTGTCTCCCAACAAATATCGAGGAAATTGAAGTCCCCCATTAGTACTACATCATGTGTCCTTGAAACATTGACTATTTGGTTTTCAAAAGTTTCATCCTCAACTTCCCCTTGATTGGGTGGATGGTAGTAGACTACGACCATCAGGTTCCTTTTATTCCTTGCTCCATTTATTTTAACCCAGATGCTCTCAATGGAGCTACCAAGCTCATCCTCCTGTATTTCTGTGCAGAGATATGTATTTTTAACATATAGTGCAACCCCACCTCCCTTTCTGTTCCTCCTATTCTTTTCGAACAAGTTATATCCTTCAATTGCTGTATTCCAGTCATGAGAGTCATTCCACCAAGTCTCAGACTCAGTTACACCTATCAAGGCATAATTTCCCTCCGGTATTAAGAGTTCAAGTTCATTCTGTTTGTTTCCCATACTCTGGGCATTAGTATATAGACATCGAAGACCATGTGCTTCATAATCTGGCTTTCTTCCTACATGTGTCTGAAGACTATTATTGGGTGCTGTTAGAGCTGTTCTCTCCATTGTGGTGTATGAGCTTTCATCCATTGTAACCCCCAACTTTACATCCCCCTTCCCTGTAGGATTCTGTTTAAAGCCCTCCTGATAAAGTTCTTCATGCTGTGGCCAAACACATTCTTCCCCACCTTTGTGAGGTGCAACCCATCCCTTGCCAACAGTCCATCTTCCAGGAAGCATAGCCCATGGTCCCAGAATCCAAATCTCTCTCGTCGGCACCACCTTTGTAGCCAGTCATTAACCCAGAGTATTTTTCGTTCCCTTTCTATCCCTCTTCTAACTACTGGAAGGATGGCTGAAAAAACTATCTGGGCCCCAAAGTTCTTGAGTTTCCTTCCCAAAGCTTCCACGTCTGACATGATTTCTTTGTAGCTCTGCTTGGCAGTATAATTTGTTCCCACATGGATGAGAAGAAAGGGATACCTGTCAGTGGGCTTTATGAGTGCAGGCAAACACTCATGTCTCTAATTCACCCTCTCGGGAGACTAGGGATGGCAGAGAATTCCGCCATGGATTCCAGTGAGGCCGGATTCTAAAGAATCCGGCCCCACAGAATCCTTGGTGGAATGGCCTCCTGCCCCTCCCCCGCAGTATCCCCCCGAGACGGAACTTACCTGGGGCAGATGCGGTGGATTCGGCGGTGGTGGCTCTGGCGGCTGGTCTCCTGGCTGCCCACGGCCGGGCTGCTGCGGCCGCCATTGGCGACCTTGCAGCTGTGATAGGCTACGTAAATACTTATGTAGCCTATCTAGGGATGGCGGAGAATTTCTCCCCGAAACTTCGGGGGGCCGAGCGCCAACGCATTCGGCCCACCGAAATCAGCGGTGAAATTCTCCGCCCCCCCCCGGGATGGGACTTACCTTTGGCGATTGTCCCTCCCGGCGGCGGGTCCCGGCGGCGGTTCGGCGGCCTTTCGTCAGCGGCAGCCAGTCTTCCGACCGGCTGCCGCCGCTGCCATTACAAAGTAAAGTGTTAAAAAAAAAAAAACTGTGATAGGCTACGTAACGATTAATGTAGCCTATCATGGCTAGATTTCCAAAGTCAGCTGTGATAGGCTAAGTAAATTGTTACGTAGCGTAGTCTACGTAAATCTTTACGTAGACTACCGGGCCCAAATAAGGAACGCAAACGCTTTTTTTTTTTTCAAAGTCACCCGTGATAGGCTACGTAACGATTTACGTAGCCTATCACGGCTGACTTTGGAAATCTAGCCGTGATAGGCTACGTTAATCATTACGTAGCCTATCACGGGGTTTTGTTGTTGTTTTTTTAACACTTTGTTTCGCGGCCGGGGAGATGGGGCGCTTCTCCCTGGCCTGAATTTCGGCCGGGCGAGGCAGGAAGCCTCCCCCCCAGCCTGAATTTCGGCCGGGTGAGGCGGGACGGCTCCCCCCCCTCGCCTGAACTTCGGGGGGAGAAGCAAAGCGCCTCCCCCCCACTGCAAAACACCCCTGTGAAAAGGTAAGTGACTTTCGTACATCCCTAAGCCTATCACAGCTAACCCCCCACCCAAAAAAAACCAGCGTACGCAAATGGCAGCAGCTACGGCGGCCGCCATTTGCATTCCCTATTTTTCGCCATTCTAGCCTACATAAATATTTACGTAGGCTATTACGGCAAAAAAAAGGGGAACACAAATAGCGTAGTGGGCGCTATTTGAGTTCCTTTTTTTTGTCGTAATAGCCTACGTAAATGTTTATGTAGGCTAGAACGACGGGGGAAAAAGGAACACAAATATCGCCCACTACGCTATTTGGGGTTCCCTTTTTTTTTGCTGTAATTGCCTACGTAAATATTTATGTAGGCTAGGACGGCAAAAAATAGGGAATGCAAATGGCGGCTGCCGTAGCCGCCGCCATTTGCGTATGCTGTTTTTTGGGGGGAGGTGCCTTGATAGGGTACGTAAATACTTACATAGCCTATCACGGCAGCCTGGCTGGACACAAATGGCGGCCGCTACGACGGCCGCCATTTGTGTCCGCAGCAGCCCATCTGCGGCCGGAAATCTGGCTGCGGACGGCCCTGGCCAGCTGCTTTGCCGCGCTGCTGCGGAGCGGAGCCGGCCAGGCAGGATTCTGGGGGGGAGGACTGGATCGCCTCCCCCCTCCATCGAGGATTCCGGGGGGAGGGACAGAGCACCTCCCCCCCCAACATGAAATCAATCCGCGAAAAGTTAAGTGAGTTTCATACATCCCTAAGGGAGCCAGCATACCTGGCGAGCCCATGGGTCTTTGCGACATACTTGGGTTTCGATCCCATGCAGTGAGGAGTCTCCCACAACTACTACTCTTCTCTTCTTGTTGTAGGCCTTGGTTTCATTGCCTCTGCTTGACTGACCTTCAGCTTCTTGCTCACTCTCATGCAGGTTCCCCTGTAATTCTTCCTCTGCCTTCCTCTCCAGTCTCATCCTCAAGTAATTGTCATCTAATTGTCATCATCTAATTAATTGTTGTGAACTGCCTAGAGAGCTTCAGCTATTGGGCAGTATAGAAATGTAATAAATAAATAAATCTGAAATGGATACATTCTGAATTAATTTGCACTTATGTCATTTTATGTGACTGTGGTCTTCTTCTGGTAAAATTACAATAATGCTACTCATGCATGTCCTGCTTTTTCTATGTGATTAACATGCACATCTTACAACAACCCTGCATGGCAGGCTATTATTATCATTCCTATATTACATATGTGTGTGTGTGTGGGGGGGTTGAAATAGCAGCTTGCTTAACACACCCACTGTGTTAACATTCTAGCCTGAAATTTGAACTGGGGACTTCCAGTTTGTAGCTGACTCTATCAGCCACATCACCAGCTCTCTAAAGATTCAATGATCAGACATAATCTCAGCCAGAAAAGTATTGTTTCATAAATTAATATTTTTTTAAAAATCATGCAGCTGTTTAGGATTTGTTTATTTTGGCTTCACTTCTATTTAGCTGGGCATGCAAATAAAGAGAGAGAAAAATGCATTCCTTTACCATTGTAGCAAGGAGCATTGTACTTGCATGACTCAGCATTTTATCCCCCCACCCCCCTTCTCATTTTTGTATTGAACTCTTTTGGCGGATAAAAGCACAAAGTGTTTTGATAGTTTTGAATCTCTGGTGAGAGCTTTGTCGTGAATGCACAGCAGAATGCATAGAATCTATTACAGCCTTCCACAACCTGGTGCCCCCCCCCCCGCGATGTTTGGGCTTCAGTTCCCATCAGCCCCAATCAGCATGGACAGGAATGCTGGGAAGTGTGCGCCAAAACATCTGGCATGCACCAGGCTGGGAAAAGCTTATATAGTGGGTGATCGCATACAACCCCTGTGTCAAATTGGACACTGGTTTGATTGACGGAGAAAAAGAGATCTCTAAGTGGTGCAAGATTCATACCAAGGTTCAAAAGGCCTGGATTCAAAATTAATTAGAAGAATCAGTGTTGTTGTTTAAGAACATCTGAGGAACATACTTTTTTTTTCTACTCAAAAGACTCCCTTTATTTAAGGCAAAAAGATCTATGTTTTTCACATACATACTGAGAGCCTTGCATGGTTAAATTGTTCTAATAAATGTCGTTCAAGTTGTGATCCTATATACACTATGGGCCCATTTCCACACTTCCCCTTCTTCTCCATCCCTTTTTCCCTTAGCTTGTCTCTTCTTAGATTATAACACTGCACGCAGGGACTGTCTTGTGTTTATTGGTTGTATGTAAGCCAGTCCAGGAGCCTCTTTGGCTGGGAAGCGGGATAAAAATGGTTTAAATAAATAAGTGGCAAAACAAGCCTTTTGCGGGAGAGTGCTCCACAACCTAGGTGCTGCAGTCAAGACAGGTGCTGTACTTCAGACAGAGCAGGGGTGGAAGCATCATTCAGAAGGTCCTGTGTTACTTGTATCCTGACTCCAAACATTTTAGGACATTAAGGGCACGATCCTATGCGTGTTTAGACAGGAAAAAGTCCTACAACTCCCAGCATTCCCCAGCCAGGTGGCTGGGCAATGCTGGGAGTTGTAGGGTTTTTTCCTGTCTAAACACGCATAGGATTGTGCCCTAAAGGTTTAAGACCAACCCTTAAATAATTAAATGCTTTATTAGTGTTTTCTTTTAATACGGAGAAATAACACTAATCCATATCCCCAACCCACCCATACCTCCCTAATGTTACCCCTCCCACACCCTCAACACCCTAAAAAAAACCCTTCCCCTACCTGCTGCCCTCCAGATATTTTCAGCTACAACTCCCCAGCCGGCAGGACCAATGGCCAGGGATGTACGAAAGTCACTTACCTTTTCGTGGATTCTGTTTGTGGGGGAAATCCTCAATGGGGGGGGAGGCGATCCGGTCCTCCCCCCCGGAATCCTCAACGGCCAGCTCTTTCTCCCAGGAAATCCGGCTGCAGACTGGCTGGTGTGGACGCAAATGGCACCACCATTTGCGTCCAGCCAGGGAGCTGTGATATGCTACGTAAGTCTTTACGTAGCCTATCACGGCTGGGTAAACAAAAAAAAACGGTGTACACAAATGGTGGCGGCTACGGCGGCTGCCATTTGCATTCCTTATTTTTTGCCATTTTAGTCTACGTAAATATTTACGTAGACTATTACGGCAAAAAAAGGGGAACACGAATAGCGTAGTGGGCGCTATTTGCGTTCCATTTTTATTCCCGCGAAAAATAAAGGAACAAAAATAGCGCCCACTATGCTATTTGCGTTCCCCTTTTTTTTGCTGTTTCATCTTACGTAAATATTCACATAAGATAAATTGGCGAAAAATAGAGAATGCAAACGGCGGCCATAGCTGCCATCATTTGCGTACGCTGGGGTTTTTTTGGGGGGGGGTTAGCCATGATAGGCTACGTAAATTCTTACGTAGCCTATCACGACTGCAAGGATGGCAATGGCAGAGGCAGCAGCAATGGCCAGGGATTCTGGGAGCTGTAGCCCCAAAAAACCTGGAGCTCACCAAGTTGGGAAGTCTCCTCTAAAACATATTATTCAGGCACACATACAGGCTTACAAAAACACAAACATTCAAATCAAATACACAAGAGACAAAAGACAAGGCAGGGTGAGGGAAAGCAGAAAGGGAGGGGAGGGGAGGGAACAGGGAAAGTGACTTCTGAATAACAGCTTTTATATTCCCACACAGATCTAGGTTAACTATCAAGCAATGGGGGCCAGGAAGCAAACTGGTGAGTAGCGTAGCTGAAACCAGTCTGGAGTGATAGGATCAGAACATTTTACACCTCATGACAGGCCAGCCCTACCATTAGGAGGAGTGAGGCAGTCACCTCAGGCAACAGATGCTGGGAGGCAGCAGCTGGGTGTTGGAGGAGAATGCTCTGTGCTCCATGGCCTGCCCCATGACCACTAAGTCAGCCTGCTCCCTTGAGGTGTGGTGGAGGGCACTGCCCCATTGCCAGTACTATTAAAAAAAGATTAAACTGCCAGTCCAGTCCATCTGGTGTACATGGAATGGGAGAGGGATGCCATCTTGTTCTTTGCCTTAGGCAGCAAAGTGTCTTGGGCCGGCCCTGCCAGATAAGAACCTGGTTGCTGCACTCTGGATCCATTGGAGCTTCCAAACACCTTTCAAGGGGGGTGGGGATAGCAATGTACAGAAACCTTGCAATAATTTAAACCGGACATAACTAGGACATGAATATATAGGGTGCAGTCATGAACCCCCTGCCAATGAATAGCCTGTATTCTTCCGATTAACATGCACCACACAGAGCAGAATTAGAACCATTTGCTCTAGCACAGAACAGGCAGCTACCCAGGACTCAAGCAGGCAAGCCAGGGCATGCATGTGCTACAAGGGAACAAAAAAACAAATAAGTAATCAGAGCCACTGGGAGCATCTCTACACCAGCCTAAAATCCTGCATTTAAAACAGGGCTTTCTGCTTCAGTTTTAAATGCAGGATCACGACGACTCCCTCACGCGCTTCCTTCCCCCCTCCCTTTCCCCCCTCCTTCTCCCCGTATCTGAGTCTTCCATTATCTTTCATTGATCTCACTCCTCTTCTTGCCGCTTTTCCCCTTTCCAAGGAGGGAACTCAAACAGAACACAAGGGGCGGGGGTGGGGGGTAATTTGATAGCTCATTATCTGCGATCTATTTAAAAACAGAACAAAGGGCATTTAGTGCAGGAGACACCTTGGAGGTTCAAGGCATCATCTAAAGAGCCCGCAAACTTCTGTGATGGAACGATCTCAATAGCAGGATAAAAGCTCTGTGTAAAGGAGCCCTGGGTCATGATAAGCACTTTCTTTCTGATCTTTCAGTATGAGCTATCTGATATAACCTGTATTGCCAGAAAATATAAAGGTACTCCTTAACTTCTTCAGGATGACCTTGCTATTTATGACAAAGTCCAGCTTAAAGGATGGGGAAAGGATGGATTTCCCATATTTATTTCACTATGTCTATGCCACCTTTCAGGGCTAACTCTCCTAGGGCTGCTCACAACATACTAAAAACACAGAATTCATTTTAACATTAAGTGCAACCCTTGCAAAAGGCATTCCTCTTCTTCATCGCTGTTTTTTACCATCATCATGTATATCTTCTTCTGTATATGTGGGACTTTACAGAATAATTTAGAAAGGGATCAGCGGGAATAGAGGTCCCTGTCCCAACAAGCTTACAAACTAATTAGACAGCCAGAAGAAAGCAGGACAACACAGAGAGGAGAGAGCAAGGGTAACAAGACAACAGAAGGAGAGAGAGAGAGAGAGAGAGAGAGAGAGAGAGAGAGGCTGGGGAGGATGAAACAATTATTTTAATTTTCATTAGTCATTGTAGGTCCAAAACCAAGCGAATGACCATTACTCCAGTTTGGCTAACAGGGACTGAAACTGAGTGTGTGTGAGTGTGTGAGAGAAATATGTAAGGGATTTCTGCCAACTTTACTATCTTATTTGGACTATCTTATCAACCGTTGGACCCTGAGGGCACCCTCACCCCGCCATCTAGGGACAGTTTCAGGCTTTGGGAAGGGGGTGTCTAGCATGTGCCTTTCCTGACTACCCCCCAAATCACTCCCCAGTAGGCCCAATCTACTCATGGCATCCAGACAATAAGCGAGCCCAGGTAGGGGAGCTCACTCTTTCAGCCTATTCCACTATTTGCTTGCCTGACCTGGCAACCTGGCTGGCGAATACTAGGGATGGACGAAAGGGACTTACCTGGTCCCGCAGCTTGCTTCGCGGTGGGGGGGAGGTGCTTCGGTTCTCCCCCCGAAGTTCAGGCGAGCGGGGGGAGGCGCCCCACCTCGCCCAGCCGAAATTCAGGCCAGGGAGGAGCGCCCCGTCTACCTGGCCGCGAAAAAAAAAGTAAAGTAAAAAAAAAAACAAACCCACACCCGTGATATGCTACGTAACGATTTACGTAGCCTATCACAGCTAGATTTCCAAAGTCAGCCATGATAGGCTATGTAAATTGTCACGTAGCCTATCACGGGTGACTCTGGAAAAAAAAAAGCGCATATGCAAATGGCGGCGCCCATGGGGCGCTGGCATTTGCGTTCCTTAGTTTGGCACGTCTAGTCTACGTAAAGTTTTACGTAGACTACGGTGAAAATATGGGAACGCTATTTGCATTGCCCTTATTTTCGCCGTAGTCTACGTAAATCTTTACGTAGACTAGACGTGCCAAACTAAGGAACGCAAATGGCGGTGCCCCATGGGCGCCGCCATTTGCGTACGCGCTTTTTTTCCCCTCAAAGTCACCCGTGATAGGCTATGTGACAATTTATGTAGCCTATCACAGCTGACTTTGGAAATCTAGCCGTGATAGGCTACATAAATCATTACGTAGCCTATCACGGGTGTGTGTGTGTGTTTTTACTTTCCTTTTTTATTTTGCTATGGCGGCGGCAGCAGCCGGTCACAAGGCCGGCCGCCGCCGCCGCCCCCTCTGAAACGTCGCCGAAACACCGCCGGGACCCGCCACCGAGAAGGACATTCACATGAGGTAAGACCCATCCCGGGGGGGGGCAGGGGGCCGGCGGAGAATTTCACCACCAATTTCAGGGGGCCAAATGTGTTGGCATTCGGCCTCCCAGAGATTCATGGAGAAATTCTCCCCCATCCCTAGCCAATACGCATGTCAAGGAGTACGTGCCACTGCTACTGTTCCTTTTCTCTGGGGAGAGAGTCCACTTTTTTGTGATTAGGCAGTATCTGTACCAGGTTTTGTTGCCTGCATTTTTGCAACCCACAATTAGGGATGTAATGATGTTGGAAAAATCTGCCATGGACTCCAGTGAGGCCAGATTCTTTGGAATCCAGTCCCCCGGAGTCAATGGCGGAACAGCCTCCCCCCCCCCGAAATCCTCCCCTGGGACGGACCTACCTGGCGGCAGATGATGCAGCGGCAGATGCAGCAGCAGCAGATGTGGCGGCAAACACAGTGGCAGCAAATGTGGCAGCGGCTCCGCCTTGTCTTCTGGCCGTTGCCAGGTTGCTGCAGCCACAAATGGTGGATGTCATAGTGGCCACCATTTGAATGCCTGCATTAAGCCATGATAGGCTACATAAATACTTACGTAGCCTATTACTTCAAAGAACAGGGACACAAATGGCACCCGCTACGCAGACGCCATTTGTGTCCCAGTGGCCAGAGCCAGCCGGCAGCTCCGCGGACTCACCTCGGAGCAGAGCCAGCCGGGGCTGGCAAGGATTCCGGGGGGAGGAGGAATGGATCACACACCCCCGCAGACTCCTGCGGACCAAAGGGTAAGGGGGTTTCGTACACCCCTCCCCACGATCCACACTGAGCCCCTTTTTTTTGGTGAGCATAGTGGGATTTTGCACACACAAAGCCGGGGCGGGGGGTCCATCATAGAATGTGTCCAGGTGTCATTTCCTTGGCCCTCCCCTTGGCCCTCCCCTGCTCTGAACCCCACCCACAGTACCTTCCTCCATTCTGGGCATGCACATTGGTGAGTATAACTCACATGGGCATGCTTCTGTTTGAGTATATACACACACAGCACAGCACAGCTACTGATGAGGGTGAAAGCCAAAACGTTTAGCTTAAAATATATATGTTCAATACTATGTTGTTAGTGTCAGGGTGGACACTGACCCCATAGAATCCCAGAGTAGTTATGATTCTGAGGAAGAGGAGCCGCTCCTGGGAGAGGAGCGCGCTCCTCTTTCCCAGGGCCAACAGCTGACGGAGATTCCTCCCACCAGCATTCCTAGATTAGAAAGCAGTCCTGGGAGTGACAGAGCACGGGAAGCAGACTTGATGGACGTGCGACACTGACGCAGAGAGCGGCGCCAAATAGAGGGCGCAGAAAGGAGGCGTAGTGCCCGGTTGGCGTGCAAACAACGGCTGCACCCAGAGGATCCAAGAGAAAAGGGGAGGGACTCTCCCTAGTCCTTAAGTTCAGGGGTCTGCCAGTAATTCCCTTTCAAACGGGGACCAACTGTTCCAACGTAGGGCATAGGTACTCTGCTGCTCATATCTAGTTGCTAACGGTAGAATTGTTAAGTTATAAAAGAGGAATAAAACTTTGAAAAGAATCCCTTTGTCTGTGTCTGGACTTGGCTACTGGATTAGACTGAGAAAGGCCTCCAAGGAGCCCTTGACAGCTAGTCTTTCTATCTTTCATAATATGCACAAAACATTGTTACAACACTCCACATCTAAACAGATTCCGAAGTGGTGAACAACAAGAGATAAAATGAACAAAAGGTAAAAAGAATGAAACATGATATTAAAATTATTCTTTAAGAAACAGCATGCCAATAAAACCAAGGCTAGTTAACCAAGGAAGGCTTCTTGGAAAAGAGCTGTTTTCAGCAGGTGTTGGCACCTGCCTGACCTCCAGGGGCAGACAGTTTCAAAGAAAGGGGGCTCTTCTCCTGGTGGGCTCCAGTTGTTGTTGTTCTTGTTGTTGTTGTTATTTACAATATTTATATACCACTCCACATCAGAAGATTTTGGAGCGTTGAACAACACGGTAAAATAATAAAACAGCAGGTTAAAAGAGTTAAAACATTTTTTTTAAAAGACAACGCACAATAAAGTGGAATTTAACAAACCAGAGCTGGTCATGAAAGGAAGGCCTCTTGAAAGAACAACGTCTTCAGGAGGCGCTGGAAGGAACACAATGTTGATGCCTGCATGATCTCTAAAGGCAGGGAATC
Source organism: Heloderma suspectum (assembly GCF_057233095.1). NCBI lineage: Eukaryota > Metazoa > Chordata > Lepidosauria > Squamata > Helodermatidae > Heloderma > Heloderma suspectum. The sequence continues at coordinate 27,680,990 of NC_139460.1, read as the reverse complement.
CCACAGGAAGGGGGCCACCACACTGAAGGCTCTTTTTCTGGTGGACTCCAACTGGGCCATAGGTCCATGTGGAACCACCAGGAACATGCCCTCTGATGACCTCAGTGACCAGGCAGGTTGGTAAAGAAGGTGCTTTCTCAGGTATCCTTGTCCCAAGTTGTTTAGGGCTTTATACACCAGTACTAATACCTTAAACCTGGCCCGGTAGCAAATAGGCAGCCAGTGCAGTACCCTCAGCAGAGGAGTTACACGCTGAAAAGGGGCAGCTCCCGACAACAGCTGAGCTGCTGCATTCTGCACTAGCTCCAGCTTCCGGACCTGCATTAAGGGCAGCCCCACATGGCGCGCATTGCAGTAATCCAGTCTTGAGGTTACTAATGCCTGTACCACCGTGGTCAAGTTGGGCCACAGGTCCATGTGGAACCACCAGGAGCATGTCCTCTGATGACCTCAGTGACTGGGCAGATTGGTAAGGGAGAAGGAGCTCTCTCAGGTGCCCTGGTCCCAAGTTGTTTAGGACTTGTAACCTTAAGTTAGGGCTGTATGAAACACCTACCTGGCTCCGCGCTGGGCAATCCATGATGGGGGGCAGGCTCTCCGTCCCTCCCCCCGGAATCCTGCCCGGCCATCTCTGCTCTGCTGCCAAGCCACAGAGCCGCCGGCCGGCTCCGGCTGCCCGCAGCCAGACATCCGGCCGCTGGGCAGCCCTGCAGGGACACAAATGGCGGCTGTCGTAGCCGCCACCATTTGCGTCCCTGTATTGATCCATGATAGGCTATGTAAGCATACGTGTCGTAGCCGCCGCCATTTGCATATGCTGGGTTTTTTTTCCCCCTGCCATGATAGGCTACGTAAATACTTATGTGGGGGGAAAAAAACCCAGCGTATGCAAATGGCGGTAGTCGCTGCCATTTGCATATGCTGGGTTCCCCTCCCTGCCATGATAGGCTACGTAAATACTTACGTAGCCTATCACGGCCTCCACAGGGATGCAAATGGCATCCCTGCGTTAGCCGTGATAAGCTACCACAGAGCAATACTTATCATAAGTATTTACGTAGCCTATCACGGCTATGAAGAGGAGGAAGTGAATGGCGGCTGCAGGATGGCTGCCATTCGCAAAGCAGCACAGACGGGAGCAGGTAAGTGCTCCGTTTCGCGCGCCTTTCGTGGGGTGGGGGCGGCGGGGGCTTTGTCCCACGCGCCTTTTGTGGGTTGGGGGGGCTTCGTTCCATGACGAATTTCGGGGGGCCAAATGCACTGGCATTCGGCCTCACTGAGATCCGTCGCGGAATTCTCTGACAGCCCTACCTTAAGTGCAGTATTTAGAAATCCCTTAATTTAGGACTATGGAGCACGCAGTCCTCCTGCGTCTGCTAACTTCCTGCTCAGTTTCCCAACACACGTCTGTTAGAAAAGGGGTCTACTGGCAGGCAGCTGAGAGCAAACTCACCACGTTCCCCTCTCCCTGCTTTGTAAAAAAAAAAAAAAAGCCTCAGCGGCCCACCACCACCACCACCACCAAACTGTCTCACACAATTTTATTTTATGCTTATGTGTATTCCTTGGGCAAATCTGATCTTTTGGAATACCACTAACACACACTCATGTGTGTGTGTGTGTGTATGTGTGTGTATGTGTGTATATACTACAAAGTTAAGCAGGTGATCTCAGTACTGCGTTCCAGGAGTAAAGCTTCAAAGGAAACAAATCATGAAGTGGCTGCTAATGCCATTTTAAAGAGCTCAGAGGAGATCGCACCAGTTTCATTTTTTAAAGCACTGAGCAGATCCCCTCAACCAGGCAGCTTATCGCTGCTATGTAAAAAGAAAGCCTCAGTCCTCCCCATGACTCCATCATTACCAGCACAAAGATGTCTTACACCATTTGAAACGTCTTAATTTTTATTTATTGTCCTTGACAGTCTGTTCTTCTGGAATGCTACTAATGTACATTTAAAAGAAAGAAAAGCACCAAAGCAAACTACCGAATTAAGCAGGCGGTTTCAGTTCTGGGGCTAAACAAAACTGCATTTTGGGAGTAAAGCAGCAAAAAGAAATAATTAATGAAGTGCCTGCTAATGCTGTTTTGAATTGCTGGAAGGAGCTGCAGGACATCGCTGTACAACAGGAAATACACGGCACGCCATCAGGAAAGGAGGGGCAACTCCAGCACATCATCCACCTTCCCCAGGCCAACTCCTCCCACCCTGTTTCCATCCCACATTTTATTGTCCACACCGTCAAGGAAAATGGGCATAGGAGTGCACGAAAGCCACTTACCTGGTCTCGCAGCTTGCTTCGCGGTGGGGGGGAGGCGCTTCGCTGCTCCCCCCGAAGTTCAGGCCAGGGGGGAGGCTTCCCGCCTCGCCCAGCCGAAATTCAGGCCAGGGGGGAGGCTTCCCGCCTCGCCCGGCCGAAATTCAGGCCGGGGAGGAGGCGCCTCGCCTCGCCCGGCCTCGAAATAAAAAGTAAAAAAAAAAAAACGCCCCCGTGATAGGCTACGTGACGATTAACGTAGCCTATCACGGCTAGATCTGCAAAGTCAGCCATGATAGGCTACGTTAATGGTCACATAGCCTATCACGGGTGACTTAAAAAAAAAAAGCGCGTACGCAAATCTTTACGTAGCGTACATAAATCTTTACATAGACTACGGCAAAAATAAGGGCAACGCAAATAGCGTTGCCCTTATTTTCGCCGTAGTCTACGTAATCTTTACGTAGACTACAGCGACCAAATAAGGAACGTGAATGGCAGCTACCTATGGGGGCCGCCATTAGCCGTACGCGCTTTTTTTTTTTTTAAGTCACCCGTGATAGGCTACGTGACGATTTACGTAGCCTATCACGGCTGACTTTGCAAATCTAGCCATGATAGGCTACGTTAATCATCACGTAGCCTATCACGGGGGCGTGTTTTTTTTTTTTTACTTTTATTGGAATGGCAGCGGCGGCAGCCGGTCGAAAGACTGGTTGCCACCTCTGCCCCTGTCGAAGACCTGACGAACCGCCGCCGGGACCTGCCGCCGGGAGGGACATTCGGGAAAGGTAAGTCCCGTCCTGGGGGAGGGTGCGGGGGGCGGGGGGGCGGAGAATTTCTCCCCGAAACTACTTCGGGGGGCCGAACACGTTGGCACTCGGCCCCCCGAAGTTTCGGGGAGAAATTCTCCCCCATCCCTAAATGGGCAACTGTTCTACTCCTTCCCAGCTTAATGGATTTTTTGTGTCAAGCCAAAAGTGGGGAGAAACAGTTTGCTGAGAAAGCTTGTATGGATTCCAAAAAGACGATGTCTGGCTCACCCGTGAAATGTAGGTATGTGTGAACTCACTCCCGTCCGGGTTCTCTGGAATCCTGCCCAGCCTCTGCTCCTGCTCACTGCTCCTCAGACCGCGCACGAGCCCCTCCCACTCTTGTCAAGCAGCTTGCACTCACCCCAGTGGCCTCATCAAGCTCTGCGGTCACCATTTCTAAAAACAAAACAAAACAGCGATCGCAAAAATGAGCATGTTTTTGTATGCACAAAAATGCGCATTTTCGAATGCACATATTCTCATGTGTGAAATGCACATTTTTGAGAAGTAGTGTGTGTATGAAAATGTGCATTTTTCATAACATACACATTTTCGCACATATGCGAATATGCACATTCACAAAATGCACATTTTTGCGTGCGCGCAAATTTGCGCATCTTTGCGGTTATCCTTTTATTTCTCAGAAAATAGTGACTGCGAAACTCCACAAGGCTGCCAGGGTGAGTGCAGGCCATTCGCCGAGCAGGGGCAGGGGGTGAGCAGGAGCAGGGGCTTGGCGAGCAGAGCTCAGGGGTTCGGGTAGGAGCAGATCCACCCGATTCCTGGACTGAATCAGGTGCCCGTGCCATCCCCAGTGGAATGTGAATGAACGAGCCATGGTGATTCCTCATTAAATCCTTGGCTGGAAGAGCCCTCCCTCTGGATACGATTTGGGCCCACCACACCACAGCACTCAGAGGCAGTGGGTGAGTGAGAGGAGGCGGTGGCTGCCCCTTGCTGCCTTAGCTGGCTTCTAGGGATGTACGAAAGTCACTTTGCAGCTTGGATTCATGGTGGGTGGGAGGTGCTTCGTCCCTCCCCCCAGAATCCTCCCTGGGCTGGCTCTGCTCTGTGGTGGCTCTGCGGAGCCACCGGCCAGGGCCGTCCGCAGCCGGAGTTCCAGCTGTGGCCGGGCTGCTGCGGATGGGCTGCTCCATAGTGGCCACCATTTGCGCCATTAGCCTATCACGGCAAGCCAACCCCCCCCCAAACCACAGCGTACGCAAATGGCGGTGGCTATGGCGGCTGCCATTTGCGTTCCCTATTTTTCGCCGTTTTAGCCTACGTAAATATTTACGTAGGCTAAAATGGCAGGGGGAAAAGGAACGCAAATGGCGCCCACTACACTATTTGCATTCCCCTTTTTTCGCTGTAATAGCCTACGTAAATATTTACGTAGGCTAAAATGGCAGGGGGAAAAGGAACGCAAATGGCGCCCACTACGCTATTTGCATTCCCCTTTTTTCGCTGTAATAGCCTACGTAAATATTTACGTAGGCTAAAATGGCTAAAAATAGGGAACACAAATGGCGACCGTCATAGCCGCCGCCATTTGCATATGCTGTGTTTTTTTTTTTTTTGGCTTGCCGTGATAGGCTACGTAAATACTTACGTAGCCTATCACGGCTATGATGAAGAAGTCAGCACGGATGGCAGCAGGTATGTGCTCCGTTTCACGCGCCTTTTGTGGGTTGGGGGGGCAGGGGCTTCGTTCCGCCATGGATTTTGGGGGGCCGAATGCACTGGCATTCAGCCTCACCGAGATCCGTGGTGGAATTCTCTGGCATCCCTACTGGCTTCCCTTCCTGAGGCACAGCCCCTTTCTCTCACTTGCCCAGTGGCGGAGGTGGTGGTGCGCAGGGGTGTTGCTAAGCACTTACAGGATTCAGGGCCCAGGCCCATAGGACACAAATTGAGAGCCAGTGTGGTGTAGTGGCTAAAATGTTGGACTAGGAGGCGGGAGATCCGGGTTCTAGTCCCCTCTCAGACATGGAAGCTCACTGGGTGACATTGAGCCAGTCACAGCCTCTCAGCCCACCCCACCCCACAGGGTTGTTTTTGTGAGGATAAAATGGAGGAGGATTGCGTAAGCCTCCTTGGGTTCCTTAAGGAGGAAAAATGGCGGGATATAAATGTAAATAAATAAATAGGCATAAAATATGCACATGCAAATGTACAGCTATATATGCAAAGAATTATTAGGCTTTATTTAAATTTCACAGGAAGCAAAGCCAGGCACATAATTTCTCATCCAAATAATCTCAAATAATATAAAGTCTTCAGTTAAGATGCACCCTGACCCAGATCACCCCAACCAATAGAAAAAGGACCCCCCCCAATTCAGGGGAAGATGCTGGGATGGGGGCTTGGGCAGGGATTGCAGCATATGGGAAGGGGGGAGTTACCCTGCCCTCCCCAGGTGCAATCCCCCTGAAAATTGCCCCCTGCGTGTTGATTGAATTGGGGAGAAAACCATCCATGGTCACTCAAGGCTCTGTGGAATAGATCTGGGGCACTGGGAAATAACTGGGGCCAGAGCCCTATGGACCCAGGCCTAGCAACACCCCTAGGTGGTAGTGGTGGCAAGATGCACTGTTGCCAACAGGAGGAGGAGGGCCCAACTTTTAGGCCCACCTGAGTGGCCCACACAGCCGAGTGTGCCTAAAACCCACCACGAGGCCCTCCCACTGGTGGTAGTGTCTCCCCCTCCTCCATGGCAGCTCCTGAGAGGTTGCCACCTACTAGTCCTCCTAGTCACTCCACCCAGAAAGAGAGGGTGAATGAGCAGAACCCAGGGGAAGCCCAAGACATTTTGCTGCCTAAGATGAAGAACAAGATGGCGTCCCCTCCCATTCCATGTACACCAGCTGACTGGACTGGCAGTTTAATCTTTCTTCAATACTGACAATGGGGCAGCACCTTCCACCACACCTGAAGGGAGCAGACTGACTTAGTGGTCACGGGGCAGGCCATGAAGCACAGAGCTCTCTCCTCCAACACCTGGCTGCTGCCTTCCAGCATCTGCCACCTGAGGCGACTGCCTCACTCTGCCCGTTGGAAGGGCCAGCCCTGGCAGAACCTTTGCAGCCGCTTCCACCATTCGCCCAGTTGACTGAGCAGAGGAAGCAATGCAAAAAGCAGCTGTCACCATCTCTCTCTCTCCCCCCTCCCCCTCTCCCTCTCTGAGCAGGGGGTTGGTTAGGGTGGGCATGGGACAGAAACGGCCTTGGTCGCCTTGGTAGATGATATGAGGAGGGCTCTGGATAGGGGTGAATGCTCCTTCCTTGTTCTCCTCGACCTCTCAGTGGCTTTTGATACCGTTGACCACGGTATCCTCCTGGACCGCCTGGAGGGGTTGGGCATTGGAGACACCGTATTGCGGTGGTTCCGGTCCTTCCTCTCTGGCAGGTATCAGAGGGTAGCACTGGGAGAGGAGGTTTCGGACCCGTGGCCACTTACTTGTGGGGTGCCACAGGGTTCCATCCTCTCCCCGATGCTATTTAACATCTATGTGAAGCCACTGGGGGCTATCATCAGGAGGTTTGGGGTGCAGTGTCATCAATATGCGGATGACACGCAGCTCTACCTCTCATTCAAATCTTCACCAAGGTTGGCCGTAGAATCCCTGTCCAAATGTCTGGAGATGGTGAGTGGCTGGATGGGGAGGAATAAGCTGAAGCTGAACCCTGACAAGACCGAGGTACTTTTGGTGGGAGACAAGAGGAGGCTAGGGGATGTTGACCTGGTGCTGAATGGGGTACGGCTACCCTTGAAAGAACAGGTCTGCAGCCTGGGGGTCATTTTGGACTCCCAGCTGTCCATGGAGGCTCAGGTGTCAGCTGTGAGCCGGACAGCGCTGTATCAACTCCATCTGATACGGCGGCTGCGCCCCTTCCTTCCCAACCATCTGCTCCCATCAGTAGTACATGCCCTGGACTCCTCTCGTTTAGACTACTGTAATGCGCTCTATGTGGGGTTAACCCTGAAGACGGTTCAGAAGCTGCAGCTGGTACAGAACGTGGCGGCTCGCCTGATTAAAGGCAGCCGCCGGCGAGATCACATCACTCCAGTGCTGAAGGAGTTGCACTGGTTACCAGTTGTTTTCCGGGCCAAATTCAAGGTGTTGGTTTTGACCTTTAAAACCCTATATGGTTCCGGCCCAGCCTATCTTAAGGAGCGCCTCCAGCAACACCAGACAGGCCGCTTAACAAGATCAGCCTCGGATGGCCTTCTCTCTGTCCCATCAGCCAGGACAGCTAGACTGGTGGGGACAAGGGAGAGGGCCTTTTCTGTGGTGGCCCCCACTCTGTGGAACTCCCTCCCTAGGGAACTCCGCCATGCCCCCTCTTTAATGAGCTTCCGTCATGCATTAAAAACATGGTTGTTCAGGCAGGCATTTGGGGTGGGTTAGAGTATTTTAGAAAATGTTTTTATTGTAGAATTTTATTGTTTTAAACAGTTTTATTGTATGTTGTACATCTCTCAGAGTGGCTGGGTGACCAGCCAGATGGGCAATTAATAAATTTAATAATAAATAAAATAAAAATAATAAATAAAGCTTGCTGCTCCACCCAGAAGGACTGGTGAGTGAACGGAGGCCACTGCTTGCCCTCGCCTTCGCCCCTCGCTCACACAGCAAGGAGCAGCTGTCGTCCTCTGTAGATAACTCTCTCCCTTTCTGCCTGTTGTGATAGGTTGGGATGGGGGTCAGTGGGCCCACAGCCCCCCGCCCCACTGCTATGCAAGGCAGCCTGTGCTTCTTGCCACCTTCCCTAGCTGGCCCATCTTCTCACCCCGGGAGCAGTCACCTCTTCCACTCACTCACATGCAGGCATTTGTTCATGTCATTTGTGAGGCGCCTTTTGGCCTAAATAAGAACCTAAGAATGTAAGAAGAGCCCTGCTGGATCAGACCTGGGGTCCATCTAGTCTAGCATTCTGTTCACACAGTGGGCAGCCAGCTGTCGACCAGGCACCTACAGGCAGGGCATGAGCTCAGCAGCATCCTCCCACCCATGTTCCCCAGTTCATTGCCTCTGGTACTGGAGGTAGCACATAGCCATCAAGACTAGTAGTCACTGATAGCCTTTTCCTCCAGGAATTTGTCCAGCCCCCTTTTAGAGCCATCCAAATTGGTGGCCATCACTACATCCTGTGGTAGCAAATTCCATAGTTTAACTATGCGCTGTGTGAGGAAGGGCTCCTTTTTGCTGTCCTGAATCTCCCACCAATCAGCTTCATAGGATGAGCCCATTGGGTTCTAGTATTATGAGAGAGGGAGAAAGATGTATCCCTACCCACATTGTCCACCCCATGCACAATTTTGTAGACCTCTATCATGTCTCCCCTCTAGGGATGTACAAAAATCACTTAACTTTCGCGGATTATGCTAATGGTGGGGGGGGAGGCGCTCCATCCCTCCCCCTGGAATCCTGGACGGGGGGGCGCTCCGTTCCTCCCCCCCCCGGAATCCTGGCCAGCCGGCTGTGCTCCGCAGCAATTCTGCAGAGCCGCTGGCTGGCTCCGCCAGCAGCCAGACATCCGGCCGCTGGCTAGCAGGGACGCAAATGGTGGCGGCCGTAGCTGCCGCCGTTTGCGTCCCTTCAGTAAGCCATGATAGGCTACGTAAATGTTTACGTAGCCTATCACGGCTGACTTAAAAAAAAAAAATGCACGTACACAAATAGCAGCGGCCATGGCCGCCGCCATTTGCGTTCCTTATTTTGGCACGTCTTAGTCTACATAAACATTTACGCAGACTAAGACGGTGAAAATAAGGGGAACGCAAATAGCGTAGACGCTATGCTATTTGCGTTCCCCTTATTTTCGCTGTCTTAGTCTACTTAAATGTTTACGTAGTCTAAGACGTGCCAAAATAAGGAACGCAAATGGCGGCGGCCATGGCCGCCGCCATTTGCGTACGCACTTTGTTGTTGTTGTTTTTTTAAGTCAGCCATGATAGGCTATGTAAACATTTACGTAGCCTATCACAGTTTTTTAAAAAAAACCTAGCCGTAAATCTTTACATAGCCTATCACATTTTTTTGCGTTTTTTTAACTGGAAATGGCGGTGGCAGCAGCAGGTCGGAAGACCGGCCACCGCAACCGCTGCTGCCGAACCACCGCCGGAGCCGCCGCTGCCGCCAGGAAGATCTGCCCAAAGTAAGTCTCGTCCTGGGGGCGGGGCGGGGGGCAGGCTGTTCCGCCACCAATTTCGGGGGGCCGAATGCACTGGCATTCGGCCTCCCCGAGATCCGTGGCGGAACTTTTGTACATCCCTACTCCCCTCACCCTCCTTTTTACCAAGTTAAACAATCCCAGCTGTTGTAACCTTCTCTCACAAGGGAGATGCTCCAGCCCCTTGATCATTTAAGGGAGCAATCCTACCTGGGTCGATGGTCAACTCCGACCCCGGGGGCAACCACCTATCCAGCACAGGGTCAGAGGAGTGCTGAGGAGATGACCTCCTCCTCACTCCCCCCACTTTTGCGGCTAGACAGCCAATTTCGGCTGTCTAGCCATGGGACTTCGGAGCGCGGGAAGCGGCAGCCGTACGACACGTAGGATGTGTCGCACCAGCATTTCTGACTTCCCCGCCCTGGCATGCCCCAGGAATGCCCTGTTTTTGCTGCTCCATGCTCCTCTTCCGAGCACGGAGCATGGGGCCGTTCCGCACTGCCTATGAGGCGGTGTGGGAGGGGGTGGAGGTCAGTTCTCAGGGAACCGACCTTGGAGCATGGGCTCTGAGGTCAGTTCCCGGAAACCGATCTATCCTATGGCCATCTAGGGTTGTGCCCTTAGTTGCCCCTTTCTGCACCTTTTCCAGCTCTACAATATCTTTTTTTAGGTGCAGTGACCAGAACTGTACATCATATTCCATGTGTGGTCACACCATAGATTTGTATAGGGGCAATATCATCTTGGCAGTTTAGGGCCCCCGAGGTGGCTTACAATGAAAACCATCTACTTTTATTTATTAATTAATTACATTTCTATACTGCCGAATAACCAGAGCTCTCTTGGCAGTTCACATAAAAATTTGCCATATATATATATAATTTTTTTTTTGCCCACTCTACTTCTAGGAGGAGTCACTGGACCTGCTATCCTCGAGCTGGAGAGGGGCAGGCAAGTGCACGCAGGCCACTGCTCCTTGGAACTGTCCCTGTCTTGCTGGCTTTGGGTGGGAAGGGGAGATATTGGTGGGTGGGGATGGCCTTCTCTCTGTCCCATCAGCCAGGACAGCTAGACTGGTGGGGACGAGGCAGAGGGCCTTTTCTGTGGTGGCCCCCACTCTGTGGAACTCCATCCCTAGGGAACTCCGTCATGCCCCCTCTTTAATGAGCTTCCGTTGTGCATTAAAAATGTGGTTGTTCAGGCAGGCATTTGGGGTGGGTTAGGGTATTTTAGAAAATGTTTTTATTGTAGAATTTTATTGTTTTAAACAGTTTTATTGTATGTTGTACATCGCCCAGAGTGGCTGGGTGACCAGCCAGATGGGCGATTAATAAATTTAATAATAATAATAATAATAATGGTATTGCCCCCCCACAGCAGCAGTACAGCCCAGGGGAGGGAGTCTGAAGCCCCCTGCGATCTCACAGCTGGCTGTGGCAGCTGCTCTTTCACAGTGGCATCTCGCTGGGGATGGGCCCAGGTGAGCCGCCTGACAGTCTGTGCCTGCCACCTCTGAGGCCGGCCCAGGTCCCTCCATCATCCCGCAGTCAGGATCACCTCAAGAGCCGGTTTAGCTCTTTAATGAGCTTCTGCCACACGTTGAAAACTTGGTTGTTCAGTTCAGGCAGGCATTTGGGGTGGGCTAGGGAAATTTTAGAAAATGATGTTTTAATGTGTAACTTTATTGTTTTTAAACTGTATTATTGTACAGCCAGATGGGCGATTAAGAAATTATATAAATAAATAAATTCATGCATGCTAATGGGGACCCCGCCCTCTGCGCCCTCAGATCATCCCCACCCCCACCCCCACCCCGGAGACATACTTGGCTAAACTATTGTGCAGATACAGATTTGCTGGCTGTGGAGGCTGGTGGCTCCGATTTCAGTGGGGCTGTGCATCCTCTCCGGGTTGCAGTCAGAACCCTCAAGGAGCTATCCAAGGTGCTCAGCACCTTGGATAGCTCCTTGAGAGTTCTGACTGGTTCTGACTCGAAACCCAGAGCGAATGCACAGCCCCACTGAAACTGGAGCCACCAGCCCCCACTGCCTCGCAGGTTGCATTCCAAGCAGCAACACCAGTGGAGGCTGGTGGCTCCGATTTCGGTGGGGCTGTGGAAACGCTCTGGGTTTCAGCCAGAACCAGCCAGAACTCTCAAGGAGCTATCCGAGGTGCTGAACCCGAGCCCTCAAACAGGCTCAGCGCCTTGGATAGCTCATTTAGAGTTTTGGCTAGTTCTGACTTGAATGGATCCCCAGCCCCACCGAATGGATCCCCAGCCCCACCACAATCGGTGCCGCCAGCCTCCACTGGGCAACACCTCTCCTTCCTTCCTTCCTTTCTCTCTCTCCAGTCGCGGCCCGCCCGGCTGCTCCGGCGCCCGGCCTCCCCCGCCCCGCCTTGCCCCCGTGGCCAGAGGCGCCTTGCGCCGCCGCCTCTTTTCCTCCCTGCCGAGCCGTCGCCGGCGTGTTTCTGTTTCCCTCCCGAATGGGAAAGGGGGGGAAAGAGCCTCCCGCGATCGCTCCAGCGGCAGCCTTCCTCGCAGCGCTGCACGGGCGCCTCCGGGGGCCGAGGGACGCCCTCCGCTGCTCTGGATCTCTCCCAAGCCCGACGGCCAGCCAGGAAGCCCCCCCCCCCGCGCGCCCCACTCCCTCAAAAAACGAAACAACGCAAACAAAAAACCTCCCCTTGGGAAAGCCCCAGGCAGCGCTGCGGATCGGCCAGACCACACCGGGGGGGGGGGGCACCGATCTCGGCGGGCGTAGACGGCGAGGGGGGCGTTGCAGCCTCCCGCTTGCCACCCCCACCCCCCACCCGCGCAGAGCGTGCGCGCGGAGCCAGTTCCGCGCCTCGAGAAGCACTTTTCTTTCCGGAGCTGCAGGAGAGGTGGGAGGAGGAGGCAACCTGTCTCTCCCCGGCTCGCTGTAACTCGGCAAAGAGGCTTTCCCATCTCCTCGTCCCCGCGGCCACTTTTCCAAAGTTTTCATTCCCGCCGGAGAGCATCACTGGGAGAGGAGATCGGGACCGGGCAAAGGGAGGCTCGTGTATGTGGGGCGGGGGTGCGCCGTGGACAAGAAGAACTTCCATTCGGAAGAAGACTCCTCTTCTTGGGCCCAGCGGCGCCAAGGGTCCCGATGCAACTCCTTGCGCCTTTCCTCCTTTGCGTTGCAGCCGGGGCCGGCGTTTGCAACCGACAGGGTTCCGCGGCTGGCACCCAGAGCGGATCTATCCGAGCCCTGCGCGCCTCGAACCTGCGGAGAGATGGTGAGTGTCTTCTTTCTCCCAACTATTGTTACTGATGTGTGAAAACGGACCAGGCGGACTCCAAAGCCTGGAAGGGATGATGGAAAGGCGCCCCCTGGACGTTCTCTTCGGTGGTGCAACTTGAACGGAGCGGAAAGGTGGCAAAAGGATCGGGGCATGTGTGCGGATGCAGGAAAGGCCTCTTCCACGCACACCCCATGATCTTCGGGACTGCCTCACACACGCCACACATTTCCTACATGAAATGCAAATCGCTACGGTGTTCTTGCTGAGATGCCAGGTGCAGCTTCTCTGTGGTTGAAAACCATGTACAAGAATGACGTGTAGGTCTGCCATACGTGTTGATCATGGACTTGGTCTCTCCCCCCCTGTCCCCCCCCATATATGGAAGTCTGCAGTGGAGGTTGGTGGCTCTGATTTCAATGGGGCTGCTCGCCCATTCCGGGTTTCAGTCAGAACCAGCCAGAACTCTGAAGGAGCTATCAGAGATGCTGAACCATATCCCCAAAATAGCTTCCACACCTTGGATAGCTCCTTTAGAGTTCTGGCTGGTCCTGAGTGAAACCCCAAATGGATTCACAGCCCCACCAAAATCGGAGCCGCCAGCCTCCACTGGAAGTGCATTCCGTGTAAGAAACAGAAATACATAACTTGCGCATCGTGCACCTGACAGAGCAGAGAGTGTCCACAGAAGCTTATGTTATGCCAGAATAAACGTGCTAGTTTTTAAGGTGCCACATAAGTCGTGAAGCAAGTAATGAACAGGCTGTAGTCCGTAGAAGTTTATGCCACAAGAAATGTGGCATAAACTTCTTCCAATTTTTACAGTTCAGACAACTGCAGCACTTGCTATAGTAGTTAATCACCACCAGCCCTATTTTCCTGCTTTGGGCTGCAGTCCTAATAACACTTGCTCGGGAGAGTGGCCCATTGAGTAGAGTTTACTTCCAAGAACACATGCATAAGACAAGGCTGTTGGCACAACATCTGCATCCAGATGAGGCTTTTATTGTGCAATTGCACTGCCTCATTCATGAAATTTGACTGGAGGGAGGGGGTCCATCTGTAAAGCTGCTGTGTTTTCCCATTACTCCATCCGTCTTTTTTCTCCCTCACCCCCCCCAAAAAAAAATATGTTGTGGATGGAAAAGATAGCTGCACAATACCTTTTGATAGTGCTAGAAATCCTCCATCTGAAAGCATTGTAAAAGACACAACTAGGGGTCTAGGAAGTGGTTCTGAGAAAAGCAGACCCTTTTCTCACACACCCTTTCTCTCTCTTTCTCACACATACACACACTCCTCCAAAAGTTGGAGGGACTGTTCTGCTGTCCATATGAGTTCTGAAATCAAGTCCATTCATTGCATGGACAGGTGGAAACCTGGAAGCAGACGTGTTTACTATACTGGAGGTTGGATGGGTTGGATGACTGTATCCAAATCCCGCAAAAGTCACATGCAGGACCACTTCACACATTATGACTTCCTACATGGAAAACACTTTTGTGGAGGAACATGCATGAAACCAGAGTGTAAATTATCCTGTATCCTAAACGTATGTAAAATTGCAGTGTGCATGTGGTATGGATGCTCTGGGAAAGTGGTTTCCAGATGCACAAATCCACAGCAAGTCACACACATGTAAGACAATCAAAAGGTATGAAGGGGCCTACAGATATATATTTTTATGCTCACCAAATGGTGGGATGGATGCTCATTGGATATGAGAAGTCTTATGAAGCAGTTACCCCCAAGGACTTAAGGGAGACACTGGGTCTCAACCCTGCCTACACTGGCCTAGAAAATTTGCCGAACAGGGTAAGGAGCTATATATCCATAGCCCAGTGATATACCATGTGTTTTGCATGCTCAAGATCTCAGGTTCAATTGCAGACATCTTCAATTGAACAATCTTGGATAGCAAAGCCAGGAAATAATTTTCCTTTTATTTTCTGCTATTTCTTCTTGGAAAAACATAAGGAGAAGAGCCCTGCTGGAACGTACCAAATCTCTGTGGAACATTTTGCAAAGACTGCTCAAAAGTAGAAAGCGGGGAAAGGAACCCCTAGCTGCAAACTTCTTCATACAAATTCTGGAATATTTCCAGAAATGTTTGATTAAACGGATCCTTACTATGGTACATTTCTGAACTGAGAAGTGCTTGGGCTCAACCATGCCCAGGAGCTCCCTTCAGATCTAATGTCCCTGCCTCTCTAATTTTGGGGGTGGCGGGTGCTTTGGTTACTCAGTATATATTCTGCGTATGATGATAGACACTCCTTTCTTCTTACTAGTTACTCAACCCTTTAGAAGATGGGCCCTCAATCCAGACAACTGGAATTTCTGGACCCCTGCTGACCAACAGCAACCATCTTGAACTAGGGTGGCCACTTACACATTGCCAAAAACAAGGACAAAAGATTTGCATGCGTCAGTGTATATGTGTAGGTGCAAATCTGGAAAGAATAACTGTTATTTAAATAGAAATACAAGGTATCTCACCATAGTGGAGCAAACTGACCAGGTGACCTCTTGCTCAGTCTGCTGTTCAGGTGCTAAATGTTGATGGGCAACTTCAAAGCCCCAGCGCTCCACTTCTTATGGTTCTTTGACTTTAAACTGGAATTGGACAGGGCAGCCTTTCAAACAGAGGGCACCTTCAAATAGAGGACTGTCCTCTGCCAGCTCTCCAAAATAGAGGACCTTCCTCTGTAAAGAAGGACACCTGGCCACCCTATTTTGAACATGTGCAGATCGTCACATGCAATTGCACAGATGCTGCCTGCAGTTGCATGCAAGCATTAGTGGACTAGAGCGCTGATTCCAGCAATGGCATCAGACAAGAAATAGAATAGGAATCCCTCGGGAAGGTTTGGGAAGCCTCATTAGAGCAGAGAAATATCATGAGACGATCAAACCAGGAGCCTCCTATCCCCACACCCAAAGTTCTCCTGGAGATAGTGCAACTTTAAGTGGAAGGGAAAGGGCGACAGCAAAGACTTGTGCAGGCGGATTCAGGTATCGGCTCTTGTATGCACAGCCAAATGCACTTACTCAATGTTGGAATATGTATTTATTTTATTTCAGATTATTTTGAGGCCACCTTTAAGGGTGGAAGTCCATCCTGGAATTTCTCACCTTCTCCATGGTGTCCCGCACCCTCCAGGAAGGCCTTCCATCCTGAAAGAAGGCCTAAAAATAATTTGAAATACAATAAATAGATATGCCAACATTGGAATATGACTTTGCTGACACGCCAATGACTGAGAACCTAGATAGACTGCATACTGTCCCATAGAGGGGTTCTAGAGCAGTACGCTGGCACAGAGACCAACACAGCTGACCATGTGGTAGTTTGTTCTATTTGCAGGGGTTCCCCCGCCCCTTAGTGACATCAAAGGAGCCTTCCCCAACCTGGTGCTTTGGACTTACAATTCCCAGAATTCCTAGCCACTGGCCATGCTAAATGGGGCAGCTAGGCATTGTAGCCCAACACATCTGGAGAAGGCACCGGTTGAGGATGGCTGTTTTAAACCCACTGAATAGTTTATGTCTCCTTTGACAGTTTGCAAGGTATAAAGCAGCAAAGACTCCTAACAAGAAGAATGGCTTAAGCTTGTGCTGGAGGGATTTTGTGTGTGAGAGTGCCAATTGTTTTAAGCTGGCTGAGTGACAGAAAGCTACTCATCATTCATGTGCTGCCCCCTCCACTGGCCTGCCCCTGGACTGCTGACTTTCAAAACATTCAGATGCCAAGACTGGGATGAAACAGCTTTGTAGATTGCTTCCCCCACCCCCCTCACCAGCCTGGCCTTGCATAGCTTTGCTGAGAAGCTGCAATTTTGTGGTGTCATAAGACTAAATGATTCAAGCACAACAAAAGAAGGGTTTTTGTTTTTTCCCCAGAATGAGTTGTTTTGGGTTCTTTCATTGGGTGGGGGGTCGAGTGGAAGAAGGAATGCAGGGGGGAATACAGCGGTGAACACAGCCTCTACCCCCTCCCTGCTGTGTAAATATTAGGCATACAAGGATTTACAGCTGCAAACAGCTGGAATCCACTACTTCTCCACAGCAGATGTTTACTAAAGGAAGCCATTGAAGGGCTAGTAGCACTTAAAGGTCTTAAACAAGGCCTCAAAGGTTGCAGTAGGTATATTATCTCTTGAATGGAGTCATGTCCCTTGGTCAATGAGCTCCTAGTCTCTCTCCCTCTCCCTCTCCCTCTCCCTCTCCCCTTACATCACTGTCTTCAGAGGGCACAGCTGAATGGTCTTTTCTTCCATTCCAAGTTCATCATTTTAACTCCAGACGTTCAGAGAAGAGTTCCTTGGTTGAAAAAATAAATAAATACAAGCGATGCAGCCTGGTATGGGATCAATCCTACACCAACAGCCCATAGTCCTGCATCTACTAGGGCTCCACTAGGGCTACCTTTGACAGCTCTGCAGAGGGCAGGGGGCCTAATTTGGACTGAGCTCAGAGCAGGGTCATGGGTAGGCATAGTCAGGCCTACTGAGGGCCTACAGCCCAGCAGGGGCTCACTGACAAGAGCCCCTTGGACGCCACCATGGCAACTTGCTTGTTCATCCGCCTCTCACAGTGGCCTAGACAATAGTGGTGGTGAGAAGGAGAAGCAGCAGACGCTGTTGCCTACTTGCTCACTGGCTCTCCGCCTGTCAAGCAAGCATGTGGTAACAGCGTTGAGGAGCAGGATGAGGAGCAATAGCAGCTGGAGCTAGAAGGTAGACTCACTGAGGATGGGGGCCATTGAGGTGTCTTACCCGAGGGCCCTCCAAAACCCGGAGCTGACACTGGCTCAGAGCAGAGCTGCCACGTTCATGGTGTGGAGTTTTGGAATGACTTGCTGTCTGAGCTCACTCAACTATTTGGGCAACCATTTGCTGCCTCCCCACCCCCTCCCATGATACAATTACCTTTGCAAACATTCCAAAATCCATATAGTGTAATTCCTTTATTAGGCCAACTCAAAGATCACAAAAATGTGCAGGCTTTCAAGATCTGAAGGTCCATTAAGCGGGCAAGATGTTACACAAAACAGCAGATTGGCAGGAGGGGGAGAGGAATAACAGAGGGAAAGGCCATCACGTCACCCGGCAGAGCACAATTTGAATGTCTTCGACCCTTCCTCCTCCATATCCACTTAAGGCTCTGACCATGCAGACTTCCTGACTACCACATCCCACCAGATCATTTTTTCCCTAATCCCCACTCCACCCCCTCCCTACCAACCTAGTTTTTGTAACATCTTGCTTGATGAAGAGATCTGGAGATCTTGAAAGCTTGCACTTTTTGTGGTCTTTCAGCTGACCTAATACAGGAGTTACACTATATAGATTTTAGAATTTTTCTCATGGCCAGCACAGCTGCCTTCTGGATCTGTTTGTTTTTTTGCAAAGATTGTGTCAGAGAATCCTTGTGAAAGGACACTTGTAAGTGGGGTTCAATGTGATGATGCAAAAACAACAAAGAGTCTTGTGGCATTTTAAAGACTAACACATTTATTCTGGCATTCATTTCATTTCATTTCACTTTCATTTATTACATTTCTCTATACCAGCGCATAGCCAAAGCTCACTGGGCAGTTTGCAGTGATTAAAAACCATGAAAAATACATTATACCAAGTGTAAAACCACTTACATAAAAACATATAAACAGACAGCACACACAGAGACAACATATATTTTAAGACATTTTTTTTAAAAACTATCAACCAAAGACAATCCAGGACCTGATTAAAAACTAAAGAATTAGTTTATATTCTGCCAAATGCCTGAGATAAGCATAACCTCTCCTGTTCACTGTTCACTTCATCAGATATATAAATCTACGTATATAAATCTAGAGAGCCAGTGTGGTGTAGTGGCTGGAGTGTTGGATCGGGAGCCAAGAGATCTGGGCTCTAGTTCCCATTGGGCCATGGAAACTCACTGGGTGACTTTGGGCCAGTCACAGACTCTCAGCCCATCCTACCTCACAGGGTTGTTGTTGTGAGGATAAAATGGAGAGGAGGGAGATAATGTAAGCTGCCTTGGGTTCCTTGCAAGAGGAAAAAAGTTGGGATATAAATGCACTAAATAAATAAATATATGCAATAAATAAATAAATCTGCCCATTTGAGGTTAATGCTTCATGCATCTTATGAAGTGGGTGGTGTCCACAAAAGCTTAGGCCAGAATACATTTGTCAATCTTTAAGGTGCCACAAGACTCTGTCATTTTTGCTACAACAGACGATCCACACCCACACAGATTATTCAGACAACTGTGGAGCCAGTGTCTGCTCTGTGCTGTCCACAGCTGGATTTCCACTCTCATCTTGGAGTCTGGGCAGAAAATATAGCACCGTTGGGGTCTGCATTTCCAGCTGTGTGCCACCCTCTTCCTGCACTTGCTGGCAGCCTAGCTATATCAACACAGCTTTTGAGAGATGCAATGGTGTCCTAACCTACTAACTGGGAATTGCTGACAGAAGAAATGAGCCTTGAAAGAAAGAAAGAAAGAAAGAAAGAAAGAAAGAAAGAAAGAAAGAAAGATCTCTTCTGAACCTAGGGTTTTTTTAATGGTCTGTCCTGAGCATGTTCCAACACTGCTACTTTAATTATAATGCTAGGACAAAACTAATTCAGTAAAATACTCTGGGCTTATGTCCAGATTCAAGCAACTACAAGAAAAAAAAATTCTCGAGGGGATCCAGATCTACTGCTACAGAACACCAGGATTAGAGATTAGGAGCTGAAAGGCAAAAACCGTTCTTTGAGAAAATGGAAAATAACCATCTGGATTACCACTGCCAGTCGCCTTCAGACAGCATGCCCTCATTTCAAAGGCTGAATAGTTTTCATAAGGCGGTTCCATGTATCGTTTCACCCAATGCAGACCTTCCCTGTACCAAGCCAAGGATACAGAGCCAAGTGTTATAGTACCCTGGAGTCAAACTGGCATGATTTGGGGTTGATCAGGCAGGGCTTTTAGGGAGCGATCCTATGGCCGCTAGAGGGCCATAAGATTGTTCAGTTTGGGGGAACTGAGTTTGGAGCCAGGGCTCCAACCTTGGCTCCCAGAAACTGTCCTCCCCGCCCCCTTCCCACCCCCTCATAGCTGGGCGGTTCTCTCCACGCCAGCTACATCTCCGTGCTTGGAAATGGAGTGCAGAGATGGAGAAAAGGAGGTGGTCCCAGGGGAGGGGAGGAGACTGCTGAAACTGCTTTACACAGCTTTCTATCGGTCTCTAAGTCCCTTCTTTCTCTCTCCCTGGAGGAAGGGTCTAAATTGCTCATCTAGGCAAAAATGCAGGGTGGCTGCAGCACGGAGGAGAGGATCCCCTCTGTGCTTCAGCTGCCCTGCATAGGAAAGCTGGCAGCCTCCAATTTAGGAGGCTGGCGACTATCCTGATAGGATTGTGGCCCTAATGTGCTATTGACTCGCTGTGCTTGCGTGATTTTGTAGGCTGTTCACACATCATCATCACGATCTTGCAAATGCCCTGTGGTTTTCCCCTGCTTTTCCCGTATTTTTTTCACAACGAGGAAAAAACAATATTTTGTTTCTGGTGTGCCATCATACCAAAAAGGACCACTGGTGTGATCCCTGTTTTCAGGACCTTGCAGCGTTTCTGCGGGTGGGGGGTTGTGACAATTATTGTGATGTTTCTGAATGGACCTCTCTCTGCATAAAACAATTTTCTCCCCTTTGTGTTCTTTCATTTCTGGTTGGGATAGTACAAAAACAGCTGTCCCCCCTTTTATTTTATTTTGATGGTGCAGCACTTGCACACTTCTGCAGTGACTTCCTCTCAAAAATGCACATTTGCACATTTCCACCATAACGCTCTTGTGCAATGCCTCATCCTTATTTTGCACATTTCCACCATAACGCTCTTGTGCAATGCCTCATCCTTATTTTGCACATTTCCACCATAACGCTCTTGTGCAATGCCTCATCCTTATTTTGCACATTTCCACCATAACGCTCTTGTGCAATGCCTCATCCTTATTTTGCACATTTCCACCATAACGCTCTTGTGCAATGCCTCATCCTTATTTTGCACATTTCCACCATAACGCTCTTGTGCAATGCCTCATCCTTATTTTGCAAATTTCCACCATAATGCTCTTGTGCAATGCCTCATCCTTATTTTGCAAATTTCTACCATAATGCTCTTGTGCAATGCCTCCTCCTCGAGGGGGTTTGCGCAAATTTCCACCATAACACCCTTGCACAATGAGTGCACTCTTGCATAACACTCCTCCTCGTTTATTTATTTTTTTAAGGTGTGCGTGCACAGGTGAATCAACTCACCTACGTGCATGCCCACAAAGGGACACAGAGGCTGGAGGAGGAAAATGGTGGTAGAGGGGTGGGGAAGAGGTGGCAGGTGAGAGGGATGAAAGGAAGGCAGGGGGACAGGAGGTCACGTTACATACTGGGGGATGGGAGAAAAACTTTGGAAATGTGATAGATACCATGACATTCTGTATTTAAAGAAAAAACAACACAACAAGTGGTGCCTGAAAGAAGGCTATCTGGCCTTCCCCCCTTTCCAGTGGTGGCTCCAATGTTAGTGGGGTGATGAATCTGCTCTGGGTTTCAGTCAGAACCAGTGAGAACTCTGAAGGAGCTATCCAAGGTGCTTCCATACCTTTAGACTTCTGGCTGGTTCTGACTGAAAACCAGAGTGGATTGACCACTCCACTGACATTGGAGCCACCAGCCTCCACTGGACTTTTCCCCCAACTACCAATCATTGGATGTTTTCCTGGCTTTTGCATAGTTTTTTTCCACATTGTAAAAGCTGAAAGAGTCCTACACCTGTGATCTAAAGAGAGTGCTTTTTATGGAGCAGTGAAAGGGTTTGTGAAAAGCAAGCACCTCCCACATTTTTGCTCAATCTTAATATGCATCTTCCTGCAAAATGTCATGTCTCTCCACAAGACATGGAAATTGTGTGGGGGTCGGGATGGAGAGGCAAGGCTAAGAAATAGGGCTGCTTCATATGTAATGCCAAACCATGGTTTGGTGCTATGTGAAAGAGCCTTGGAGACCCTCAGCCTGTTGCACTCCCTGCTCCCCTCTTTCATGACAGTTTGATCTGAGTTTCCCACCTTGATTTTCAGAGCATGGGCAAACCATAGTTTGCTGGTGCAGACAAAATGCCAAACTATGGTTTGCTTCAAACCAGAACGAGAGGGAGGGAGTTGCCGCACAAGAGAGGAAGGTGATGCATGTTAGCCTGGGGGTGGGGGTGTCCTTAAAGGCTTGTTCACATTGTGCCACAACATGATGGGTATTACATCTGAGCTAGACCCTTATCGGCCTGGCAACAGCCACCACATTCATGGCTGCTGAGCTGAGACAGGAATGGGGGATTTTGTATCTTACAATGCATGCCTGTAACCACAGTGCTGCACTACCTCTTAACTACACTCTTCTCTTTAAAGAACTAAAGTAACTAGGGAAATTACAAATCTGACCTAGCTGTAATCAATACAGTGGAGTTCCACAAAGGACCTGGCAGTGGCTGGCCCATTTTATCAGATAGATGTGTATCATGCTAAGGCAGATATTTCAATTATAAACTCCCCAGTCAGTCTTGGAGTTACTGTAACTCTTAAACAGCTGAATGGTGTTATCAGCATCAACCTTTTAGAACCCTTTAAAATACTTCTCTTGCTCTTTTTTATCACAGTGTTGCTATAGTTCACAGAAATAGAATTGCATTCTTCTATTTCTGAAAAAGGATTGCACGATCAGGACCAAGATAGCAGAAGACAGTGGGAATTAGCTGTGCAAAGCGATTAAGAATACCTTCTTCCCATAATCGCCATCATTTTCACAACCTTGATCATGCAAAGATGTATCCATATCTACTTAAGCTTAAGCTTTTACATAGTACTGTTCCAAATGCCTGATAGCTGAGCGTTTTTTTCCCCCCTGAATTAAAACTCTGGCTCACTTCAAATATTCCCCCAAAGAGTTATTTGTAGGGCAGGTAGGGATGGACGAAAGTCCCTTACCTGTCCTCGAAGCTTGCTTCGCGGTGGGGGGGAGGCGCTTTGGTTCTCCCCCTGAAGTTCAGGCGCCTGTCTACCCGGCCGCGAAAAAAATACTAAACACACACACACACACCCACACACACACACCCGTGATAGGCTACGTAACGATTTACGTAGCCTATCACGGCTAGATTTCCAAAGTCAGCCATGATAGGCTACGTAAATCGTCACGTAGCCTATCACGGCTGACTTTGGGGGGGAAAAAAAAGCACATACGCAAATGGCGGCGGCCCATGGGCGCCGCCATTTGCGTTCCTTATTTTGACACGTCTAGTCTACGTAAAGATTTATGTAGACTACGGCGAAAATAAGGGCAACGCAAATAGCGTTGCCGTTATTTTCGCCGTAGTCTACGTAAATCTTTACGTAGACTAGACGTGCCAAAATAAGGAACGCAAATGGCGGTGCCCATGGGCCGCCGCCACTTGTGTATGCGCTTTTTTTTTCCAAAGTCACCCGTGATAGGCTACGTGACGATTTACGTAGCCTATCACGGCTGACTTTGGAAATCTAGCCGTGATAGGCTACATAAATCGTTACGTAGCCTATCACGGGGGTGTTTTTTTTTTTTTACTTTACTTTTTTTTTTTGCAATGGTGGCGGCGGCAGCCGGTCGGGAGACTGGCCGCCGCCCCCGCCCCCACCGAACCGCCGCCGAACCGCTGCCAGGACCCTCCGCCGAGAGGGACATTCGGCCACGGTAAGTCCCATCCCGGGGGGGGCGGGGGGCCGGCGGAGAATTTCCCCACCAATTTCGGGGGGCCGAATGCGTTTGCACTTGGCCCCCCAAAGTTTCGGGGAGAAATTCTCGGCCATCCCTAAGGGCAGGGCTGCAAAACGAGTGGCTCGCAGGCCACATGAAGTCCACCAAGCCATTTCTGGCAGCCTGCTGCATCTGTCGCCACTGAAAAAATCATGGTGGCCTTTCTTGGGGTTTCCTGTACTAGCGCTAGTGCTAACAATGCAATCCCTTCCTTATCTCTGATCCTCAGAGATCAGAAATATGGAAGGGATTTCTTGCTAGCACAACCAAGAGAGATCCCAGGCCTTCCATATTTGGAGCTAGTGTCAACACTAGCAAGGGAAGCCCTTCCTTTATTTGTTTGATTTGTTGTTTGTTTGCTTCCTTGTTTAAAACATTTATATATTCCTTTACATCCAATAAAATATCCAAGCAGTGAACAATAAAAAAGGGGGGAAATACTCATAACAATAATTGGAATACAGAATTTAAAACTTTTAAATCAGATTGCACCAATAAAACTGTGTCTGGTTAGTCAGGGAAGGTTTGCTTAAATAAAAATGTCTTCAGCAGGCACCTAAAAAGAAACATGGTTGGTGCCTGCCTAGGGATGTTGGAAGAATCCACAATGGAACCAAATGAGTTCAGATTTTGATGGATCTGACCAGTGGATTGCACAGTGGACTGGCTTTTCTCCTGTCGGGCAGATTCCACTGACTTGTGGACCATTTTTCTAACTTTCCCAATTAGGGGCAAATTGTGTTGTCAAAAAATATTCAAAATCTTTTTTAAAATGCCCCCAAATGCACATTTACCCATACACTAAAGCATGAAAATGCACACTGGGGGCAGATTTCGGGCATTTGGAGGGAATTTGTGCATTTTTGCAACTGCAAATTTGCGCAGATGCGCCATTTGCACTAATTCAGGAACTAATAAAAATCCAATTCTGGATGGGCGGACTGCAGAACAAAAGGAGCCTCACAATCTGCAAAACACAGTCGGGGTGGATTTTACACCATCCGTACATCCCTATGCCTGCCTGACATCTATAGGCAGGGGAGTTCTATAGAGAAGGATATAATACACTAATTAGCAGAGATCAGAGATAAGGAAGGGATTTCCCTTGCGATTTTCATTAACAAGAGAAAATGCAAGCTTTCTATAGTGAGCAATAGCAATAGCAAAAGAATCCCTTCCCTTATCTTTGATCTCTGATGAGAGATGGAGATCACTCCATCCCAGAGGAGATCCACCTGGTGCCGACTTCACTATCTTCTAGGTGACAGGTGAGAACCGTGATTACTGGGTCTTTCCATTGATGGTATGCTTAAGGGATGCTTTTTAAATTGGAGTTTGTGTTACGGTTTCTGCAGGCTCTGTCTGTGAGGTGGGCTGGTGGCTGGCCTTGCTTTGTTTTGTTTTTTCTGCCTTATGGAGATATGGATTGTTTTTATTGGCTGTGCTTTTCTTTTAAATGATGCTGCATTTTTGTGTAAAACATTTGTATTTATTTTCTTGTGAGCTGAATTGAATGCCATCATGTGGCTAAAATTATTTTCAGTGAATGAATGAATGGGACAATGTGGACTGAGCATGGACCGCTATGGTCCTGCTTCAGTATCACAGTCTTGGTCTTATTAATTACTGGTGAATGGACCTGGCTTTGCATGGGTTGGAATAGCTCTTAATTTGGTACAGCAAAACCTTCAAGCAACTCAATGCAGCTGAGCTGTCAGAGAGCTGGATGCCCTGAGCCCACTCTGCCTGAGTGAAGGTGCATCCTCTGGCACCCCTAGGCATGACCCCTGTCATGGTGCATCCCTAGAGCCCTCTGAGGGAGCAGGTTGCCCATTCCATCACCATGGGGGTTGGGGCTACCCCACAGCAGGGGGAAGGGGCAGGTATAAAATTGTCCCTCGGCCTACTTATCTCCCCTGGCTTCCAACCGTATGGACCTCAAAGCTGTGTGCCAGTTAGGCAAGTCCACTCCTAGAGGCTGAAGATGTTACTGCAGGCTTCAACCATATGGACACATTTAAATTAATTTAAATGAATAATTGCTTTTAAAAACAACCCTGAGGTGCATACCACTATGGTCCCCTTAGCACGCATGCCACATTTCCGGTGTCTAGGGTTCATGCTCTTGGCGCTATGGTACAGACGGACGGATGGACACATCCTCTTTTATTACTGTAGATCACTTATGTGACATTGTTATAAGAATGGCAGCCCCAGTGAGCGATATTTCTCTCTTTTTGGAGAACGGGATGCCTCTTCTCTTCTGGTAAGCCATAAATTCTGCACGATGTCAAGCTTCCTATTGTATCTGAGTAATTTCTGGTCTCATTCCTTGGCAATGATCTTTGTCCTGGGTTTTAAAAGGCAGCTTCCTACATTTGTCCTTTTGCAGTCTGAGCACTTGATACACTGAGAGGACAAGCGTTGCCTGCTGTACAGACTTCCCGCTAGCCCCAAAATACTCTGGCTGTGCACTTGGGACTTCATGAGGTTGAGCTCCATGAGAAACAAAAAAGCTAACTTCGCGAAGAGCTGAAAATACAATGAGCTTGACCTTTCTCCCTTCCACTAGAAAGATACAATGGCAACATCCCCATCAGCTTCAGTGGGAGTGGGAATGGTCCCGTTGTCTGTGTACTGCAATTTGCCATTCAGAACAAGATAATTCTCTGCAACACATGGTTACATATATAATGGGGTGAAAAACTGGTCACCTGCCTGCCTCCTTTGCCTGTCACCAGCATGTTCCTCCTCCTCCAACAGTGGCTGAGCAGCTATGATGTCACAGAATGTTCACAGCTTCTAATTTGCTAGTGGATAAGAGTCCACCACAGAACACTGATGGTCAGTAAATCTACGTGTAATATTGGTCTGACCCACCCAGGTGGCAACACGGAAAGAAGCACCAAGGGACCATTCAGTGCTCCCAGACATATTGTTCGAGAGCTTCGGCTATTGGGCGGTATAGAAATGAAATGAAATAAATAAAATAAATAAATTGTTTCAGTTCAAGTCAGTGGGATGTGCTTGACCTAAGTTACGTATTTCTAGATCATCTTGTGTTGACCTCATTATCACAGGAAGTGCTGTTTATTTTTCCCACAAGTGCTCAGTATTGCCTTGGAGTTCAGGGAAGGTTCATCTGAAAGCACCATGAAGAGATGTCCAGAGATAGTATGGCTGATTTGCAAACAACAGGACCAGCTGCAGCCATAAAGGTTACATTGTCTGGGAAAGTGTTAGGCTGCTCACCTGACATGAACTCCGCTTCATTGGGATTTGTCTTTTTCCAAAAATGTTTTAACTCTTTCAACTCTTTTAACCATTGTTTTATTCTTTATCATGTTGTTCACCACTCCGAAATCTTCTGATGAGGAGCGGTATATAAATATTGTAAATAAATACATAAATAAATAAATAAATAAATAAATAAGAACATCTGGATCAATCTATCACAACTTTTATAGTAGCCAGTTTGGGCATAACACTAAACAGTACTTAATTTTAACCATGATTTGTTTATCAGGTAGCTATTTATGCATTGAGAAGCAGTGTGGTGTAATAGCCAGGGTGTTTGAGTAGGGGCAGTTTTGCACCTCACGTCGTATTGATACAAGCCCATCACCGTGGTGCTATATTCTTCTTGTGTATTTATACCTTGTAGTACACACAATGACATCTGTTGTGGTATTCTGGATAATACGGAATAAAAAGTGGGAAATAATGCTAGGGAAGCGATATACGGAATGCGTAATGTGCCCCAACAGTTATCAGTGTGCTGCAATACCAATAAAAAGCAGTAGTGCAGATCTAGGTTAGGACTGAGGAAACCTGGGTTCTAGTCCTCACTTTGTCATGAAACTCACTGGGTGACTTTGAGTCAGTCACGGACTCTGAGCCTACCCTTCCTTACATTGTAAGGGTAAAATGGAGAGGAGGATCATGTACACGGTCTTGGGCTTGTTGGAGGAACAGTAGGATATAAATGTAAGAAATAAATAATTATGCATTGCCCAAAAAGAGGAAATGCATCACCAAATAAGAGGACAAAGGAGGACATCGATTTGCATAAAATTTGCATATTGATTTCTATACCACCCAATAGCCAAAGCTCTCTGGGCAGTTCACAAAAATTAAAACTCAAAATACAACATGATAAAAAGATAACATAACATCTTCAATGTACAAACATTTAAAACAATTAAACAGCTAAATGCAATACCAGAACCTAATCAAACTTGAGATGTTAATTTATATGTATAAAAGCAATTTAGAAATAATGAGTATAATCTAAGCAGAAATACAGTACATCTTACCATACTGTGTAGGGATGTACGAAAGTCACTTACCTGTTCGCGGAATTGATTTGCGGTGGGGGGGGAGGCACTCCGTCCCTCCCCCCAGAATCCTTGAAGGGGGGGGAGACGATCCAGTCCTCCCCCCCAGAATCCTGCCCGGCCGGCTGCGCTCCGCGGCGGCTCCGCGGAGCAGCCAGCCAGGCCCATCCGCAGCCGGAGTTCCGGCCGCGGACTGGCTGCTGTGGACCATTTGCATCCAGCCAGGCTGCTGTGATAGGCTACGTAAGGATTTACATAGCCTATCACGACTGGGCAAAAAAACAACAACAGCGTACGCAAATGGTGGCAGCTACGACGGCTGCCATTTGCGTTCCCTATTTTTTGCTGTTTTAGTCTACGTAAATATTTACATAGGCTATTACAGCAAAAAAAAAGGGGGAATGCAAATAGCGTAGTGGGCGCTATTTGCGTTCCTTTTTTTCCCGCCGTAATAGCTTGCATAAATATTTACGTAGGCTAAAACGGCGAAAAAAAACAAAAGGAATGCAAATAGCGTAGTGGGCTGAAAAGGGAAAGGTAAAAGATGTAAGATGGGTCTCTTAAGGAAGCAAGAGATCCTTAAGGAGTTGCTCAAGGGGTCTGGGTCATAAGGGGAACCTTGACACAGGCATAGTTGCCCCTTGTGAAGAGATGAAATCTGCCAAATGTCATACAAATACGTAGGTGCAGGAGAGGTTGTGCTAGATGCCGTTAATCCTTGGGTTTGATTAAAAAAACACACACACAGCTGATGGCTTTTTTTTCTTTCCTGAATTAGATGAAAATGATAAGCATGGTTGTCCTTTCTGAGGAGATAAAGCCTGTGAAGTTTCAGATGAATAGATGCAGAGGGTTTTGTAAAATATCACCCTTTACATTTGGGGTGGTGTCCAAAAAAGGATGTGCTTATCCCCCCTACAGACTTCATGGGCAGTTGTTAGGAAAATGGCTCATATAATAGAGCACGGCACTAGCTAAGAAACATGGAAACATTTGGAAGGATAGGTGCATCACTTTTTGTGGAAAGGGAGTCTTCAAATATCTGAGGGGAGGGGAGTGATTCATTTACCATCCCCCAGGTTTGTTTGGGGGGTGGGGGTAATTTATATGAACATAGCATTCATAATAGAGGTGCCCTTAGGTAAGAAACCTGTCAAATTTCAGAAGGGTAGGTTCAAGGACTCGGGAGTTATGATGAATGAAAAACAGTTTAAGGCTTCTTTGTTGTCTGCTCAATAGGAATGGGTGGAATGCTTACCTGCCATTCTGGGGGCGGGGTTCCACAGGGCAGGGAGGCAATCCGTTCCTCCCCCTTGGAATCCTCTTCGGACGGCTCCGCTCCGCGGCGATTCCACGGAGCCGCCGGCTGGCTCCCAAGTGCCAGCGATACGGCTGCCATGCTGTATTGCTGGCTGAAGGGGACTACTGCCTGAGGATGCAAATAGCGTCCCAGATGCCATTTGTGGCCATAAAGTCCTTAGTTTAAGGTAAATGCAGCTGTAAATGGCTGCATTTACCTTAAACTAAGGCCTTTATGGCCACAAATGGCGTCCCGGATGCCATTTGCGTCCTCAGTCAATCCGCCCAGCCAGCGATACGGCAATGGTGGCCGTATTGCTGGTGCTCCGGAGCCAGCAGGTGGGGAGGATCCAGCCAGCGAGGATTCCTCCTGGAGGTGCAGGTAGGAGATCCGATCCTCTGCGGACTTTGGGGGCCCGGATTCAATAGAATCCATGGAGGATTTCTCCAACATCCCTACTGCTCAATTGGCATCGAAGTAACAGAAAATTCAGTAGGACAGTGGTGGAGGAGAGACTGAAAATTCAATAGGACCGATGATGATGTAGAGCATACAGTGGCAGAGGCAGAGGAACTTGAGCACCCAGCATTTTTCAAGCAGAACCCAATACTACACCCTCCCAGGTCCAACAGAATCCACAAAACTCTGTCAGTGCTCATGCTCGGCGGGGTGGGTGGGGGACTGGCAAAGCACACTGAACACTGAATCACTCCTATGATATATTACTTCAACCCACCCCCTCCCTTCAACCCCAAAGCACTGGGATTGGAGAGCCCCGGTAAAACTAGAGACTAGTTTTGGGACCATCCCCCCAAAATATCCCCTCATCCCCCCCCCCATTTCTCCACCCTGTGCTTTCCTTATATGGAGAGCTTGGTCAGAGATGTGTCAGTGTTTGCAGACACACTAGCCCAGTTCAGGCATTCTCTAACTGGGTGTAGATAACATGCAAGGAGAGGGGTGCTCCAGCCTGTCCCCTCTTTGTTGTGTTCTTTACCCTCTACTCATGGAGGGTGACTATCAGAAGAGGAGACTTCCAGTATCTACAGAGGCTCCCTACACAAGCCAGGATGCTGGACAATCACCATCCTGGCTTATGTGGAAAGCATCCACAAATGCAGGAGGCTCTCCTCTTCAGACAGTCACCCTCCACACAGAGAGGCCTAGGATGGAACAATGGAAGTAACAATGGAACCAACCACCTAGGGAGGTGGCGGGCTTTCCCACACTGGAGGCATTCAAGATGAAGCTGGACAGCCATCTGTTAGGGATGCTCTGACTTAGATTCCTGCAGGGGGTTGGACTCGATGGTCTTATAGGCCCCTTCCAAACCTACTATTCTATGACTTTATGACTCATAACGCTAACAGTAGTGAACAGGGCTGGAGTGCTCACCCTCCTCACATGTTAGGCATACCCAGTTAGAGAATGCCTGAACAGGACTAATGTCTGTGTCTCTGTGTCCCCTCAAATCCCTAAAGAAGCTTCAGGAGAGTTCAAAGCCAGATTTGGCCTGCTTCAAAGGAGCCCTGCTTTGATTCAGACATCTCCTGGACGTTTTGGCATTGGCCCGATTTGGTTTGGATGAATCCAAATCTCACCCCTACAACCATGCCTAAGAGTCATCGACAGACCTGTCCAACAGGTAATCCAGGTAATGACTTGTATTGGACCCATGTAGTTTGATAGTAAGGGCTGTGGTGGCTTAGTGGTTAAGATGCTGAACTGCAGACTGGAAGGTCGGCAGGACAGCAGTTCGAGACCCAAGTGCTGCATGACAGAGTGAGCTCCCGTCTTCAGTCCCAGCTTCTGCCAACCTAGCAGTTCGAAAGCAAGAAATTGCAAGTAGATAAATAGGTACCGCTTCGGCGGGAAAGGTAACAGCGTTCCGTGCAACTCGGTGTCCAGTCATGCCGGCCACATGACCACGGAAGCGTCTTCAGACAGCGCTGGCTCTTCGGCTTAGAAACAGGGATGAGCACCGCACCCTAGAGTCGGACACAACTGGTTGGGGACACCTTTACCCTTACCTTTTTAGTTTGATAGCACAATATATAAGGTTTTTCATTCCAAAAAACCCCTATTCATCAGCCATAATTAAAAGTTATCTGAAGCCGAAAAACATCTATACTAGCAAAGCCTATCATATTACATTCTTTGTGTATCCTTCCTTTTGGGACACATAGCAACTATCTTCTATTGAACTGTGAAGATTCTCTCTCTCTCTCTCTCTCTCCCTCCCCCCCCCCACTTAAAAATCTTGTGCTATATAACCTCAGAGAGCCACTTCCTTGGATGAGTGACAGGAAATAGGACTCATTGTTGTGCTGTCTAATGACTTTGCATCTTTGAATGGCTGTGGCATGCAATAAAAAATGGATTAGCAATAGAATATAAAGCTACTCACTTCCAATGACCCACACTGAAACAAGAGATGTAAAATAGCAGAAAATTATACCTGATCTTATCTATTCAACTTATTTGATTTTACCGCAGAGTATAATCAAAACATTGAACACAGCTTTAATTCCAAAAAGCTTAGATAAAAAGAGTTGTTTTAATAATAATAAAAGTATTCTAATGTGGCTTTCTTTTTAGTAGGATGGTTAAAATCACATTCAAATCTCTGTGGTATGGAAACAATAACTTTCCTTAATTGGATTTTCCAAAAAATGCTCAACTAGTTGCTATTTGGTTTCTCTCAAATAGTATTCACAGCACTAGGATCATTCAAATCAAATTTCTCCTGATCTTTTCATATTTCCTATGTGGGATGTGCAAACATCAGATGGTAACAGTGCAGAACAGGCTGTTGTAATGGGTGGGACATATTACTATTCTCAGGGAAAGACCAACACCTGAACATAGATTTTTGATCTTGTCTGATCTCGTAAGCTAAGCAGGATCAGCCGTGGTTAGTATTTGGATGGGAGACAGCCTGGGAATCAGGCTTCCTGCACTAAGCGGGGGGGGCGGGGTGTTGGACTGGATGGTCTTGTAAGCCCCTTCCAACCATATGATGCTATGATATATTATTATACCTTTAATTTTATTTTGTAACATATTATAAATATGGTAATTGTATTTGTTTTGTGAACCACTTTGAACACCATGTATTGTGGAAAAGGCAGTATACAAATAAATTGATTATGGCTTAACAAAGCTGTGTTGGGGCCAAACGACAAGTGACAATAATCAAGTGGTTTGCCCTTGAGTGCAGGATTATTATTTGAGAAATAGTCAGTGTGAGGGGCCAGGACCCTAATGTGGGGGGAGGTCAGCGGGTTAGCTTTCTGTCCCCAGCTGCTGTCCTGACCTGTGTGTCATCCACCCATCTACAGTTGGCATGGGAAGAAAAACTTGCATCGAAGTGAATGTGACCTTCTCCCTCCCATGCAAACTGCAGGCTCATGAGGCCTGATTAGGATCACTGTGGGGGGCAAGTGGCTGAATTCCAGCTACCCTACATGCTAGGGTCCAAATCCAGACCTGGGCTGTGTTTCCATGACAGTGGAAGGAGAAGCTAATGGAGGAGTACTGATTTTTTTTAAAAGGAATCAGCTTTGCTGTGATTTGGTCCATGCAGGGCTCCACGAGGGAGTGCTCCAGACCAGTAAAAATTGCTTCACAGAACATACTTCCTGGTGGGGGTGGGGGTTGGAATGAACATCATCTGACTGGCAGGGGCTGCTCAACCACTAAGAGAGGCTCCCCCCTTCTCCCTTCCCCTGTAAGTCCAGATGTATGATGCATTTCAGGAGCAAGCCTCATTCAACACAATGAGAGTTACTTCTGAGGAGACACTAATTGGTTTGTGCAGGGACAGGAAACACACAGGAAACACCCCATCACCGGAGTCAGGGTGAAAGACACACCCCTAGGCAGGGCTAGCAAACCTGAGGTCAATGTGGGGGTTGGGGCACACAGCAGCTATACCAGGGAGAACCCAACTTAAGGGGGAAAAAATGGACTTAAGCAGTCTCAGAAAATTCGGCTTTTCCACTATAAGCTCCGGGGTGGCTGCTAGATGGCCATGATGTCATCTGTCCCTAACGACCTCAACAAGCAGCCAGCTCAGAGTAAATCGCTGGTGGAAACAGGTCTCAGGTCCCTCTGTAAGAAGCTTAAAAAGGCATTGTAACTGAGCTTATTTAAGGCAGACACCTATCTGAACCTGCCAGAAGGGTTTTGCTTACCTATTAGAACAGCATAGATAGCACCAGAGAGGTACAGGATGGGGTAACTAAGAGAACCAGAGATTAGTAGGCCTGATAAAAGATTGGTTCTGGGGGCTTCATTTGAGCCACAGTGAATTTCAGGTAGGGGTGTACGGATTCCCCACAGTCTGTTCTGGTGGGGAATCCATGGGGGGGGAGGTGATCCATTCCTCCCTCCCAGAATCCTCCGGAGCGGTTCTGTTCTGCTTGGATTCCGGGGGGGGGGACTGGCTTGGGGGCACTTACCTTCCCTCCTGCCAGCCAGAGCCATTCGCCTCCTCCCTGTCCCTGCCGATTGCCATGTCTTAAAAAAAAAAAATGGTGATCAGGAGGATATGCCCATAGACTTATACGCAAATAGAGTCATGAATCTTGCATATAAGTCTATGTGTCCATAGGCTTATATGCAAGATTCACAGCTCCATTTTGCATATATGTCTATGGGCACATCCTGCCAGTTCCTTTATTACTCTAGGGTGCAGTTCATCCTTGGGTGAATTTCACGAGCTGAAGCTGGCAAGGTGGGAGGAGCAGCAGAGGTGATTGCCTCCCCATCTTCCATCTTTCCTGATTTTCACTAGATGGGCTTTTCAGCGCATCTAGTGAGGGTGCTTCAGAGTGGGAGGGAAGGAGGCAGCTCAGGATAACTCGTATCCTGGTCATTCCCCACCTCACCCATGGGAATGCCCCCTTTTCTGACCTTGGAGAAGCAGCTGGCATGGTTCTTTCCAAGCCAGCTGTGAGGGGGAGGGGTCAGATCTCTGACACTCCCTTCTGAGGTTGGAGCATTCCTTCCAACCTTCGGGGGGGGGGGGGGTTCTGAGCCATCCTGTGGTCCATGGGATGCTCGCCCAGGGGCCATAGGATTGCTCTCTAAGTTTGGATCTAACCCAATATAGGTCAGTGAACTGAAGAGTCATGACATATTTGGATGTAAAAAATCCCCACAAGCTTTTGGCAAAATTCATCACCAAAGGCAGATTTAGCACACATGGGATGAGGACTGGTATGGGAACCTAACTGATGAGAAGTTCCATAGCAGTGTATCTAGTGGATACCTGTTGCTTGGGGCAAACTGTAGGAAAGCACTGTTGTCTGTCAGCAGAAGTAGCTGAATAAAGAAGACTGATTCCAGAAAGTGAAGAGTTTGGCAAACTTTACTGTGTATGATTCTGTAGTCCCCTGGCTAAGCAGTCAAACATATAAAAAAGTAGGGTAAATCAGGTCAGGCTCCTAACAAAATGAAACCACCACCACTGCCAAACATATGGAACATGCCAGTCTTTTAAACACAAAAGCTCAGTCTAAAAAAGAAACTTATTTGGCTCCACCTGGCTTCTAGCCCTACCCCTGTTTGCACCCAAGGCTCTCTGCTGTACTTAGAGGTATTAATTACCTCTGCACTCTGAGTGAACCTTGACACTGCACCTCCTAACTGTTTTAAAGACTCCAAGAAAAAAAATAACCCTTAGTTTGTACCTTTATTTAGTGTGTTCACCTGGCATGGTTATTCCAACCTTGCCATCATGCCCTGCTTCTGAGATACTTAGAAGTATCTGGTTGGAGATGCCTGGGGCTTGTAGGATTTTTTTCTGTCTAAACATGCATAGGATTGCACCCTTAATCAGCTGTCTCCGCTAATAATAATTATGTGCACACAGTGCTGCAGTCTGAGGCACAATTACCCAGGAATGACTCCTGCTGGATCCAGTGGGATTTAGTAAATATGCATGCAGTCAAGTCATAGAATATCCAGATGGGCCGTGGCCTTACTAGCTCATAATGCTTTACTAGCATGGTTCTCAGTGTAGAACCAACCACCAGGGCACCACTTAGAGGCCGACATTCACAAATATACTGCTCTTTCAACATAGTGTTAAAGCATGCATGCATCCCACTACTGAGTGGCGAGAAGTTTCAGGGCTTCCAGCACTTACTCAGGATTTAGTTTTCTTAGAAGGAGGTCACTGGAAACATATGGCATTTATGTGATATAATGTTTATTTTCATGTACATACAGGCTGAACATACACAGGGGCTCACAGCACTAGCATGCCAACAGATTCCTGTTTACCATCAGATGTCTAGGGGAACCCATAATGCCATAGGATTACCCACAGAGAGCAAAGTCAGCTCTTGGCCTCCTTTCAGACTCAGTTTCAGCACCGACTGACTTCCTGCAACACACACACAGACCTCATTTGGTACTCAGGGAACAAAGTCATCTCTGCCCACCATCTATGTCTTCTTGGACCATCCCAGCTCCCATTGAAACACATCATCAGAATGTCACCAGCCATCCATTGTCTTTTTCTTCTCAAGTCTTTGAGGGAGTTTGCCTCTGGGCACCACACCAGTAACTCTGCTTGCTGAAATCTTAGAGTGAAGAATCACAGGAGTTGGAAAAGGACCTGTGCAGTCATCTTGACCAACCCATAACACTATGGGCTTGTTTGAAGAACTGGTAGGCCACAATCCACTGACCACTGCTCCCATTTAACTTGGCAATTGTCACAAAATTTATCTCAAAAAAATTAGTGGCTTCAAGCCACCTTAAGCCACTCCTATCCCAGAATACTACAGGAAATGTCAGGGCTGAAAGAGGCCTCCCTGTGCTATTTTCTGTGAAAGTTGAAAATTCTTATCCTTGTGGGATGGTGTCCAACTTGTTTCAAAGTAATTTATTGTAGTTGTGACCTTAAAGTAGTGCAGTATCAGCTGCTCCTCACCTCACATTAATGACCAGTAAATAAAATGCTAATTTACTTTGCAGCTTTGAGCTGCAAAGGTCCAGGTATTCATATGGTTTTAATTAGCATCCAATTTGCACACCAGGCTGAATGGATGACTATTATTTTAAAAGACACCTTTGCTGGGAATAGGTAATTATAATGTATCAGGTGCTGCCATTGTTAGAGGTGGGTTTTTGTTTCTTAGCGTTAACCTATATCTACTGGTAATTTACACCTTTGCCTTTAGACATTGGGAGTAGCTACTACCCAAAGAGCAGAATATAAATTTTCTAAATAAACTAATAGGTAGTAAATTAGCTTGTCAGGGCAAAGAGTGTGCTAAACCTTTCTCTTTGATGTGCTTTACTACATGCAGGTTGTTGTTTTTAATATGAAGAAAGGTTAAAAAACAAAACCTTCAGCCTGAAGTGGTCTAGAAATCTAGCACCGTATTCTGTAGATTAACTCTTATAATGGGTTTATTACAGGTAGAGATATGGCAGGATGGATTCATTCATTTTGCCTTGATGTCATGGTAAAGACAGCATGCAGCCTAAGGGTCCAACACTATGCATGTGTAGACAAAAGAGAGAGAGAGAGAAAAAGAACAGCAACTCCCAGGATACCCCAACCAGCATCTACCTAGGCCCCAAACTATTCAGTACTATGGAATAGATCCAGGCTGAGGCTGTAGTTCTATAACCACTTACCTCAGAACCAGCATTAATCTCACTGGGACTTACTTCTGAGTAGGCATGCATAGGATTGTGCAGTAAGATAGTTGAACTTAGGTCAAATTGAAATCAATGGGACAAGTTGGTCACAACTTAAGTCCCGTTGACTTAACATAGGCTGCAATCCCATACACACTTATCTGAAATTCATGAAATTCAGTGGGACTTACTTCTGATGGTTGGGGATGATGGGGGTTGTAGTACTATCCAATGCACCCGGAGGACACTAGGTTGAGAATGGACTATCTTTTGATCCCCGTTGTTGTTGTTGTTGTCGTCGTCTTGGTCTGAAGCCAACCCTATATCCAGACTTAGCTGTACTTACAGTAGACCCATTGAGGGAGGGAGAGAAAACAATAGGATCCCATTCAAGTTGGTTTCTATTTATTTCTTTTATGAAGAGCAGGTATAATCTAGACCAGGGGTAGGCAACAGGTGGCCTTCCAGACATTTTGGCATACAACTCCCATTTGCTATGCTGGCTAGGGCTGATAGGGGTTGTAGGACAACACATCTGGAGGCCCACAAGTTGCCCACCCCTGATCTTGAAATTAATTGATATTGTTCATTTAATTTGATATGAATATTATTGGGATTAGAATCATAATGGCGTTGTAGACTAGCTGTACATGTTGCGAAAAATTTTGCAACCATGGGTGCGTAACTTACGATTTAATAACTTTGTTAATCAGCTGTTTTACCTGAACTTGAGATTTCACAACTTTGTATTAAATTTGTATTAAAAATGTTAGAGATAGATTCATACGGTAAATGAGAAAGTTGTTCAGCTTTTAAAGCTTTTCCAAAATACTCCCCCCCCCCCAGCCTGGAAATCGCTATGACCCACAGTTTTGGAGTTATACATAACAGAAAAACTTATTTTTCCAATGATTTTGGTGAAATTAGCCCCCAACGTGATCTTTGGTTGTTGTTTTGCTGAATCTTTGTGGTAAATGCTTGTAAATGTAAATCAGCTGAGTGGGATTTAGAAATCGCTTCATGTTTTAATATATATTTCACATGGTGAAAGATTTCATAACAGTAGTGCATGTAAAGAATTCAAGGAGCTAATTGAAGTACTAAATGTCAATTTAACCATAATTTATTTATTTAAAACTTCTTTATAAACAACATTGTGGGTTCATTTTTTTAATTTGGTATTTGGATTTTAAAAATATTATATGATCTGACACACAACATCGCAACATTCAATTGTTCGTGTGTAAAATACTGGTTCAAGAAGACAAGTTCCAATTTTATCAAAAGTTTGTCCTTGACTCTTCCTAATTGTGGTAGCAAAGGCCAGTTGAACTGGAAATTGCCTTGTTTTAAACTGAAACAGTAGTGTTACATCGGATGGCATTAAATCAGTACGTGGTAAAAACACCATCTTTCCTGCTCTTCCCCTGTAACTATGTCCAAATCTAAACAGCTATCATGCATGTTTTTGACAATAAGCTTTGTACCATTCATTAATGGCACCATGGTACAAAATATTATAAATTTTAACAATTAATTGCAAAGCTGTCAATTTCTGGAGGGGGTACAACTATTTTTCTGCAAATCTAGGCATCAGCAGCATTAATTTGAGACCATTCTGAACTCAGTTGGATAATATTTAGGGGTCAAAACGGAGCGAACAAATAAGTGCTGTACCATTCATTAAACTTTCACAAATATTCATGTTTCTTTGTAATATCACAGCAGCTCTAATTTTTAATTTTAAAATATGCGGTGGCATATTTTATAATTTATGCTATGTTAAACTTCTGTTGGATATCGTATTATTTCCTCAGGGTCTTCAGATGTTACAGTGTTAATGCTGACGTATCTCCGGAATCACCAGTTATCATTTCTGTTACCCATTTGGCTTGGCGATAAAATTATTATCAACTTTAACAATTAATTGTGAAGCTGTCAATTTATTTTTGGAGTGCGATTATTTTTCTGCAAATCTTAATTTGAGACCATTCCAAACTCGACCGGATAACTTGTAGTGGTCAAAACGAGTGAACAAAAATTTGTGCTCTGTATTAATATAGAGATGATTGTCACAATTGTTCTGATTTTGTGGGCTAGGCTGTGATCCTTTTCACACTTACCTGGGAATGAGCTCCATTGAACTCAGTGGTGCTTACTTCTGAGTAGACATTCATAGGATTGTACTATAAGGGCACAATCCTAACTAGATAGGTGGCTGCCTCCAAACTCAGAGGCGACCACCTATCCAAAGCAAGGCAGGAGAAACACTGGGTGGATTGTTCCCTTCACGCCTCTTCTGCCTTACTATTGTATGTTAGTGGAAGTGTCCACTGGATATAAAGACTGAATTTAACACTGAATGATAAATGGATGATTTTTATTTAAAATTACTATTTTTTCTGTTAGGACTGTGTAATTATCAATAACAACAACAATAATAATGATGATAATGATGATGGAGTTTGCTTCCAATACTGCACAATTCTGCTGCTGGTACATGCACTGGCAACTTTACAATCTTGGTTGGAAGAAGACTTTTAGCAAAGTAAGACACTGGATGAAATGATATCCTAGATCAACCTTCCCCAACCTGGTGCCCTCCATATGGGTTGGATCACAACTCTCACCATCCCCAGCCTGCATGGCCCATGGTGAGGTGGGGATGATAGGTGTTATAGCTCAACACATCTGGAGAGCATCCATTTGGGAAAAGCTGTGTTGGATTGATTCGTCACTTCTTCTTTTCCTAGCACACCTTGTTACAAAAAATCCCCACCGTCACCACCAGTAATTAATGTCCCTCCAAGTCTCTGTCCACTGGATTTGAATTAAGCAGAAAAACAAAGGCAGTTGTGTACAATGTGTTGAAGATAATGGGATATGCATCAGCAAACACAGTGGCTGTTTTTCCTTGGCTTTGAAAGATATCAACGCTCTCAGTGGAACAGAAAACTCTTCATTTGATATAAGCGGAACCAAGAGAATTTGACAATTTGTTCTGGTGTTGATGTTTCTCTCTGAACTGATTTTACAGTGGGGAGGGAGAAAAACCAGGTACTGATAACAGCCATGCACATGTAAATAAGTTTTTCATCTCTGCAAAGTTATTTACAAATGGCATTTCATTACCTAATAAAGCCTATCTTCTCAGTGGTACGCATATCCCTCCGATTACCCTTGATAGCTTTATCAGGACTTGCATCACTGTGAATTTCCACACAGCTGTACAAACCTCAGTATCCAAAACAGTGATATAGCGCTTTTTCAGAGCCACATTTGTATTTCTGCTGATGCATCTCCAAATCTCTTCCCCAAGCCCATGTGTTCTGTAAAACCTTGACTGAACTCCTACATCTTTCTTCCCAATTGAAATGATGTCTAGGTTCATATGTCTACATTTTCCAACATACATCTCTTGTTACCCTTGTTGTTGCTACTCTGTCTATTGCTTCTCCTTTCCCTCCTCCCCTTCTGCTGTCATCGTCATCATCGTCATTATGCACTGCCCCCTGCACGAAACAGCCTAGCCAAATTGCTCTGATTTTCCCATGCTATTCCAGAGGTTCCCTTGAATTTCAGCAGCAGATGGGGGGGGGGGTGCACAGAGCTGTATTGGGGGAGGAGCCAGGAAATCCCTGTTGCACAAGTGGAGTTCCACTCATTCTTGTTGGGATCCAACCCATTTTTATTATAGTGCCATCAGAGTACCCAGCGCTTTGCAGCGTACGAGAAGACAGATGCCTGCCCCAAGGAATTTACAATCTGAAATTCAACACAGAGCTAACAGAGGAAGGGGAAATTGCAGAGACAAGGGTAAACAGGGAAGCAATATGTGGTTGTGTCAGTGATTGCAAGCTCCTTCTGGCAGGGATCTGCCTTTGATTCGCTTGCAAAACTCTGTAAACCACCCTGTAGATTGTTGTGCACTGTGTAAACAATAATAAAGAGCCAGGAGGATGAGACTTCTTTTGACAGAAGGGCTCCACTCATGGAAAGTGCCTCCACCCAATTTTCAGGGATCCCACCTCCCTCTCCAGACCACAGCACATCCCATTCAGCAGGGTGTGGTGTGATTAATGGTTAGAGAGTTTATTTATTCATTCATTCAAAGTATTTTTACATCGCTCTTCATCCAAAAATGCTCCCAGGGCAGCTTTACATCATGTAATCAATTAAACAGAACAGTCCCTACATACAGGCTTAAGAGTTTTTCGACACAAGGCATTTATTGTACACTCATCATTCCCTACTCATGGTGGATTACAGTTTCTTTAGATGATGTTGGGACCCTCCAGTTTTGCTTCTGTTTTTAAAGAGCACTTTGGGTGAGGTTTTTTTTAGAGCAGGGAAAATGAAAATGCAGTATTATTATTTCTGAAAGCCCAAGACAATATTTTTTCCACTTGTGTATTTGTGCTATTCTGCTATACCACAGTGCCACCTAGAGCTTATGTAGCAGAAAAGCAGGGAAGGAAACACTGGAAATATGCTGGTATTTTTTATTTTATTTTACCCTTGGCCTTTTTGCCTTTGGCCCCACCCACCCCTGAGAGCTTCTCCAAAATTAAATTCAGCCCTTGGGCTGAAAGAGATTTCCGAACCCTGCTCTAGGGTGACCAAGAAATAGAACACCTGAGGCTGTGCATAAAGAAGAGTGAGATTATGTACATAGAATTATGCACATAGCTTGATTCTCAATCAGCCAGGGCAGGGAGCACTGCACGTACATCCACTGATCATTATTTTACTTACTAGTGAATGGATGCAATTAACTCCTATGGGAAATAGTAAAGAATTGCACACTGGGGATACATTTGTGATGAGAGAAAAACGTGCTCTCCACCTGTTACTAGATGGCCCAGTCTTCACTGTCAGCGACTGACAGAGATCACTAGGGGATGCCATGTATGCACTAGGGATGTCTGTTGCTGGGAAATCCAGTTCTTTTCTGTCTTGACCTGAATTCCATGGCATATACAACTCACTTTGCATCTGTGAGCTGAGTTGCAGGCTGTTCCCCAAACTCCAGGATCTTTCTTGTGCATTTTTTTGAGGGGAAGCTTCTGCAATTTGTGCAGTTTTCTGAACAATTTCTTTGAATTATGGCTGAATTTGCGCAAATTACACAAATTTGGCTGTGATTTGAACAAAGTTGCTGATAATTTGCACAAATTGCTCAGAAAATTGCACAAAACCAGAACCCACCCACCCCAGATGTGTGGAAATTCCAGAAAAACCTGCGAACTGGCCTGACTCAGTGCAGTCGCATGCTGCAGAGGGACCAGAAATGAAATCTAGGGGTCTGAGCCTAGGAAAACACATTCAACTCCACCCTCCAAATGGATTTCTCTGACATCCCTAGTATGCACAGAGCAGATAAAGATACACTGCAGAGTGTGCACTCTAGCTGTGTTTGCCATTTCCAATCACCCCTTCCCCACACATCCTTTGCCCACTATAATGATCTGCATTTTGCTGATTTCATAATAAAAAGGGAGTCTCACTGTGATTAGAATGGTTATCTTATTCCAGGATCAGTTAGGCTTGGTTTCTCTGATCCCTATACTTCATCAATCAGCACATGTAACTTTTTAACCTGCAGCATATTTCCCCTTGCTTCCCAACTTCGTATTCAAGCTCTATTTGTGCTGCCATTGCTTTAGTACTGACAATTGTTTTGGTTCAATTAAAGGTCCCAGATGTTTTTGCGCATATGTTTCAGTCTTTATCACACTGCATCTCAGTTTCTGGTATGCTTAAGGCTGCGTAAACAATGGTTTTCAAGAATGCATGTTTCACTTGTGCAAATACTGAGGAGAAAAAAAGGATAAATATATCAACAGAATGCAGATCATTTGGTGCTGAGGATTCTCACCAGAATCCAGATATTATTTTAATAATAATAATAAAAATCCTGAAAATATGTAATGCTCATTTATGCAAAGGTGACTCATAAGTTGATTTGTTGAAAGCATGGTAGATTTTCAGAGTGGGTGCCCAACATTTTTGCATCAGAATTAGAAGTTTTATTAGTACAATAGTTTATCTGAATGCCATGTTTTATATTTCTCTGGCAGGCCTAATAATTACCAGTTGTAGTATGCTTACTGGTGAAAAAGAATTTCCATAATCATAGCTGAGTTACTGACATCTGTGAGAGCTGAATATAATTCAAGTGTTAGAGTCTACCAGTTATTTTCCTTTACTAGTATCAGTGTTAATTCCAGAATATTGTGGAGGGGGCATCTTTGTGTCTGTAGAAAGTTTTTAATTTCATTTAACCCATGACACACATTTGCACAAAGTCCTTCACATAGTCTGTGATATCTGTACTTTGACAAACAATGGAAAATATTCGCATGTTTCATTGATTTGCCATTACAATCCCACCCATTTTACTTCTGTGTGATGCCAAAAGAGATGAAAAACAGAAAATGTCTTATTTGCAATGAAGCATATGAAAATCTAAATATTGCAAAAATTACTGAAGTATTGAGATAAGATAATCTAAAAGATCTTCCAACTAGTCAGCTGGATGCCCATAATTAAAGAAAAGCACAATAAAAGAAAATTAGGAAAGCAAAGTTTGAATGGGGCTTCTACTTAGTTAGTTAGTTGAAGTTTACATGCAATCTAGAACCCTGATCAAGCAGGATTCTCAACTGTGCCAAGGGTTCTACTCATGTTCAGATAAATGCAACTAGAAGCCCGCTTCAGACCATGTTGTTCAACACAGCAAGGATGGGAACAGGGGGGACAGGGATGAAGACGTGGGGGACAGGGCTTGTGTATGCTCCACCCACCCACCCTTTTAGCTCTCACATGTACAGGCTGAATACCTGCTTAGTGCTATAAAGTTAGTAGTATGCACTAATAGTCTAGGTTTGGGGCACCATGCTATCGACCGGATCCCACTGAAAAGGGCAAGAATGTCATGTATTTCCCTCCTACTCCTCACTGTCTTTTTTCTTGTTGTAATGCAGAAAGTAGCAGGAAAGGAAAGGAAAGGAAAGGAAAGGAAAGGAAAGGAAAGGATCATCCCATGAAGCTGAGTGGTGGGAAATTCAGGACACATTAAAGGAAGTACTTCTTCACACAGCTCAGAAATAAACTATGGAATTCACTTCCACAAGATGTGGTGATGGCCACCAATTTGGATGGCTTTAAAAGGGGATTGGACAAATTGCTGGAGGAGAAGGCTATCAATGGCTACTAGTCTTGATGGCTATGTGCTACCTCCATTATCAGAGGCAGTATGCTTATATATACTAGTTGCTGAGAAACATGGGATGTTGCACTTATATCCTGCTTGTGGGTTTCCTATGGGTAACTGGTTGGACACTGTGTGAACAGAATGCTGGACTACATGGACCTTTGGTCTGATCCAGCATAGCTCTTCTTATCTTCTTATGAAAGGAATGTGCTTAATCATAATTAGGGATGACACAAGTGCCCAATTCCATCCAGGAATGTGGCAGAACCCTCCATGCCCACACCCCAAGCCCTGCTTGTTGAGCCCCTGCCCACGCTCACCCCCTGCCCACAGTCATCGAGCAGCCTGCACTCACCCTGGTGGCCTCATTGAGCTCTGTGATCCCCATTTTTTGAAAAATAAAATGGCGATCGCAAAAATGTGCATATTTGCATATGCATGAAAATCTGCATCTCAGCAAAAATGCGCATTTCTGCACTTATGCAAATATGCGCATTTTTGTGATCGCCGTTTTATTTTTTTTTTAATGGCGACTGCGGAGCTCAGTGAGGCCATCGGGGTGAGCGCAGGCTGCTCGCTGAGTGCAGGAGGGGCTCAAGCACAGTCCAGGGACCGGTGAGTGGGGGCAGGGGCTGGGCAGGCACTCAGAGAACCTGGACATGGGTGGGTTCGCATGTCCCTAATTATAATCCCCTGTGAATCAACTATTTCTTTTAT
Source organism: Heloderma suspectum (assembly GCF_057233095.1). Classification (NCBI taxonomy): domain Eukaryota; kingdom Metazoa; phylum Chordata; class Lepidosauria; order Squamata; family Helodermatidae; genus Heloderma; species Heloderma suspectum. The sequence continues at coordinate 27,636,409 of NC_139460.1, read as the reverse complement.
TTCAGTTTTGCTGGAAGAAATCTGGGTTTACGTCTTCCTATGTTGTGAAGCAACTCAACAATATGCCACCGTTGGATTAGCGTTCATTTCCATGGTGTTATAAGGTTTATGGACTATTATTTCCTGTCTTTTGATGTGTTAAACCATGGAGGTAGCCTCCAGAGAAACTGTTTGGGTGTCCCATGTTCATTGTAAAATTGTTTGGTATCCCTTTGATCCCAAGAGTTACCTGCCTGAAAAGAGTCCCCTTAAATTACCTGCCAATTTTTCATCTATGCTAGGGACAAGGAACCTCCCCAAACTGAAGTGATAGAATCCAGCAAGGACTATACCATGAAGGTTTTAGCACACCCAAATCAAACCTATGTCATGTTCTTATCCAGTTTAGTAGTTCATACCTGAGAGGTCCAGGTAAAAAGAAGAGGCGGCATCTCTCACAGCATCACCAGATGTCTAACGGTGCCTAACTTTCAAAAATTACAAATGCTGTCCTGGTATCTTGGCAGCAGATCACCTTTCATTTTACAACACCAGAGCTTAAAAATATACTGCCACAGATGGTGTAGATGTAGGACCAGAAGCTAAGGAGGAAAGAAAAATATTCTGATGTTATACATATCTGCTGGTTTTATTTATTTGGGCAAAACAGATCTTTCTACTGCCATTACTTGGCAAAACGTCCACAATCAGCTGTCTTGCTACTAAGCCAAAGGGCCAAACTAAATATTCTGCTAATCATGCATAGCAGAGCTACGTGTATTGGATTACTTACCGACAAGGGAGATGTTTTTCTGGTTATAACCCCCAGGGTGTGTGCAATTTGGGGACAAAAATTGGAGGGGTGAGCTCAAATCCTGCCCCCCACAAATCACCATGGTCCCAGTCCAAACTGGGGTTGCACACACTTACACAGAAGCAGAACATTTAGATTGGCCCAAAGTCTGGCAAAGAACAGGAGAATAACACGAGTTCATAACCCATGAGCATTTAAAGGTCAGTTCTTGGCAAATACAGGTAACCATTTTTCATGCAAACTTATCTGGTGGTATGCATGTCATCACATGTTAATCCAGATCCAGTCATCTGTACTTTTACCCCAAATCTAACCATGATTTGAAAAATGTAGAGTAATTAACATAGTAAGTAAGTTTGGAAACCTGCTGTAAGTGGTATCATATGATACCAAGTCTGTACATTTCCATTTAATCAGCAACTTAATCACCTACAATGGATGGACATTTTCAGTGGTGAATTTGAGATTTAAAAGTACACTTGTTTACTATTTGAGGCCTCCTTAGCTCTGGAGTGAAAAAAAAACAAATATTAAAGATGGCCATTTTTTCTAACAATGAAAGGGAGGCAGATACTATGGGATTCACTAGGGATGTATGAAAGTAACTTAGCTTTTCGCGGATTCTGTTCATGGTGTGGGGGGGAGTCATTCCATCCCTCCTCCCGGAATCCTCGACAGGGGGGGGAGGGGATCTGGTCCTCCCCCCCCGGAATCCTCGACGGCCGGCTGTGCTCCGCGGTGGCTCCGTAGAGCAGCCGGCCAGGCCCAGGCCAGGGACATCCGCAGCCGGATTTCTGGCTGCGGAGGGCTCTGGGTAAAAAAAACCAAAAAAACCATTTGCATTCCTTATTTTTCTTCGTCTTGTCAATATTTACGTAGACTAAGACGAAGAAAAGAAAGGGGAACGCAAATAGCGTAGTGGGCGCTATTTGCGTTCCCCTTTGTTTTCTTCGTCTTAGTCTACATAAATATTGACGTAGACTAAGACGGGGAAAAATAAGGAATGCAAACGGCGGCGGCTGTAGCCGCTGTCATTTGCATACACTTTTTTTTTTTAAACCCAGATGTGATAGGCTACGTAAGTCTTTACATAGCCTATCACGTCTATGGGGGGAAAAAAAGAAAAAGACCAGACTGCAAATGGCGGTGGCCGGAACTCCAGCTGCAGATGGCCCTGGCTGGTGGCTCCATAGAGCCGCCGCAGAGCAGAGGCAGCCAGGGAGGATTCTGGGGGGAGGGACGGAGCGCCTCCCCCCCACCGCGAATCACACCTGCGAAAAGGTAAGTGACTTTCATACATCCGTAGTTTTCAGTTCTTCTAAATCTCCCCTTCGCTGCCCCACCAACAACACATCTAAGGGTGCAATCCTATGCAGGTTTAGACAGAAAAATCTCCTAAAACTCCCAGCATTCCCCAGCAAGCCATGCTCGTGAGAGGATGCTGGGAGTTGTAGGATTTTTTTTTTCTAATCATGCATAGGATTGCATCCTAACTATAGTTCAGAATGAGAGAGAGAGAGAATTGTAAAGTTTTCACTCAGTAAACAAAGCTGAAAACATCCAGATGCTTTCAAAAGCATCCAGATTGAAAAACCAGAGGCACCACTCTGGCAGTTTTTGTCTCAGGGGTGTCCAAATTTTGGTGGCAGCAACCTGGTGGTGCCAAGTTGATTTGTCCCATCTGAATACTGCAGTGAATCAAGCAGTTGCCCTAAGCTACACTGGGCCCATTTTGTTTGCTTGCTTGTTTGTTCAAAGCATGATTTTCAAGTGCTTAGCCATCATCATACCACGTTGTTGAACATTAGCACACACAATGTATTTTCTGCCACACAATTGCATTCTTAACCTTGTAGGAAGCATTATGTTGTAGGAAGCATTTTTGAGAGCTATAAAGCCAAGAACCTGGGTACGCGTTGCGCATGCCATGGGGCAGCCAGCAGCTCCACTGAAGGCTTCCACACCAATACCAGATCAGTGGTGTAGTGGAGCCGGGGCTCACAGGGACACAGCCCCAACTCTTTTTGATTAGCAGGGACACTGATGTCATCTGCCACCCCCACGCCCTATCAGAACTCTTTGTTCCCTCTGATCTGAGCTGCAAACTTCACAGTAGCTTGTGGGAGGGAGAATTATTTTTTCCCTGCAGCAATATATTGTTCTCTGTTGTAATGAAAAGTACTTCAGTGTGGCTTGGCCTTGAATGGGTAATTGAGACCCAACAGCTTTACAAAAGACTTGCTCCTGGTGGAGATAAAACTGCTAGAACTGGTTTGTGGACATGGATCCACACAGCTGCTTGAATTATTGGACTCTCCTTGAGGGATTGGCCATGGGCACTGTTACAATGAGTGCCACCACTTAAACATTTAGTATTCCTCCATCCATTGTTTACTTCCTTCTGTCTGTGTCCTTAACAGCTAATGTGTCCTAGGAATTGAGAAAGGGAAGAGCTGCAAAAAAATTGAGTGAATGGATGGAGGAGCAGAGAACTGAAACCAGAGTTCCATTCATACAACTTTTCCCCCTCCTCACTCATGCACCATCCCTTGTTGCCACCTCCCAGAAAGGTGCTCCTGAGTTTGGGGAACCTTCTGGAAAGATGTGGGATGTGAAGTGAAGGACCTCCACTGAGGGAATTGCAGATAAAATATTTGAATAGGGTTAGATCAAGGGTTTGGGGGACCATTGGTATTAGTATTTTGGGCAACAATATATTTCTTCTTCTGTGCACTGAGGGAGAGAAGAAAAAGTGAAAGATAACATCAGTAAATCCATCAGAACTCTCTGTTGTGTGGTTTGTTTATTCCATGCTCTATGGCTAATTTAAGAAATGTTGCAAGGGGTTTTAAGAAAAAAAATCTATAGCTTAGCTTCCTTTTCTGTTTCCAGCCATCTGTCAGTTGAGGTTGTTCTGATCTGTGAATCAAGCTGAGAAAAAGGCAGGAAAAACGTAGCCACATTTATTTGTATTAGAAAATGCTCTGCAAGTGACTGATGTGCCTCCTACTAAAAACCTGCCTTCTACTACAAAACTGCCTATGGTTCACAAATTGAAGTTCAGTTTGGCCATATTGCAAAGCCAGTCAATATACCCCACCCAATAATCTCCATATTCCTCCCCCTTCTTTCCCACTCACATACCTGGAGGCTGTCGCTGCTCTAGCCATGACAAATGGGAAGAAGGAAGACAAGAGTTGGTTTCTCCCTCTCCCTCCTCTGATGCCTAGCACATTGCTTTGCATTTGCCAGCTGCAAATAGTCCTGGTAAATGTAGTTTTCCCAAAGGCTGCTGTGATATCACAACCTCTTGGCAAAACTACATTTGCCGGTGGCTCCTTGCACCTCGTATCCTTCACGCCAGGATGCCAGCTGCCAAGAGGAGGAGTGAGCAGTTCACCCCTTCCTCCCTCCATCCTGTTTGCTGCCATCCATTGTGCCGGACCAGGACCAGCCCCCAGATGAGTTGAAGGGAAGTCTGGGGGCACTGTTGGAGAATAGAGGGAGGAGAATTGGGGGGCAGGGTGGGTAGGTGGGAGGGGAAATCTGTGGGCTGGCAAGGCAGGGTGGGCTCAGAAATATCTCAGCTTATTCTGAGCCAGCCCAAGTGGAACCTTGGGGAGCTCACCCATCATTAAATCTGTTCTGCCTCTGCTGTGGCAAGGGCTTAGCATCATTTAGGTATTGGTGAGGCCTGGGTTGCAGGGTTCCCTGTGGACTGTTTTTTGTTTTCCAGCCAGCCAATTCAGGTTGCAGGAATGGGAATGGAACAGCACCATGGAAAGCTCCAAATGGGGCTGGAAGTCAGATGGGCTTGTCTGTATGTTGCTCCAACAAGCAGCAGATTGTGAATGAGCCTTAAGTAGGAATTTGGCTTCCATTAGGCTGGTTAGCCCTGCCTCCATACTGACTAAGTCTTTATTTTAAAGGGGTCTCTTTTACTAGCCTCAGGCTGTGATGACATGGGGATAGTTTTGGCATGCCAGTGTCTTCATAGTTGGAGTTCTCAGAGTCTGAGGATAGTAGTGTGACCTCCTCTGGATGCAGGTGCCCAGGGACTTTGTGGAGAACTGGGTCCTGAGGAAGTGGAAGCCCCATCATGTCTTTCTGTAACAGAGTCCTCTCCCTGAATGTTTAACTCAGGAGATTCTTCTGAGGACAGAAGGTCAGGAGCCTCCTCCTCCAAGGATTTTGTCATGGTTCTGAACCATGACAAAATCAGACTGTGTTCGACCTTTTTGAATACCACGCAAACTCATGTTACTTTTTCCAAGTCCCCTCTCCTTTGGTCTTGTGGTATGTGCGTGTGTGTTTTATCTAGATGATGAGCCTGCGGCAGGGACTTATGCATTTCATTCACACAGAACACGTAGTCTATTTTAGGTGCTTTTGTAAATAAGAAACAGATGATGTGAATGCATAGCTCTATCACTTACTAAGATTTTGGATATTTTTTTTTAAAAAAAATACCCCACAATAATGCTCTCCATCCATGTATGTCCTCAAAGCAGAAGGAATTAGGAGGAAAGTTTTTTATCACTGGCTAAAAGCCTTAGCAGTGCTATGCAAGGCTAATTGCTTATTGCTGGTATAAAATTATTATGTATGCTTACACAATTATAAGTTATAATTAAAATCTCTAATATGAGTAATTGTAATAAATGATGCACTCCTAGCTATTTAGAGAATTCCGCTTTGCTTAGTAGCTAGAAATTTGAAGGGGGCCATGCATGTTCTTGAGTGGTTAATTATTTTCTGTCTCATTTTGGCAAATTATTAGTGTCTAATATTCGCAGTGGGTTCCCCTTATATGCAGAATTATGAGAGCTTCCCAAGCAATCAAGGCTGGCTACATGACACAGCATTAGCTGATGTACTGGATCACTGACATAACTTCTGGCAATACTTTCTAAACTGTTGTTGGTATTTACCATTCAGTAGCCAGGGCTGGTGTCTTGGGCAGGCATGGTTGGTCATCTGCCGAGGGCCCACACCCCAGCAGAGCCTTGTGGACAAGAGCCCCCTGGACTGACTCCTCCTCTTCACCTTCGCAACCTGCTTGTTCATCTGCCTCTCGTACTGGCCTAGACAATGGTGGTGATGAGAAGGAGGAGCAGTAGATGCCCCTGCCTGCTTGCTCACTGGCTCTCTGCCTGCCAGCCAAGGAAGGGGTAGCAATGATGAAAAAAGGAGGAACGACAGCAGCTGGTGACAATGACAGTGAGGAGGCAGAACCACTGTGGGAGGGGGCCCGTGGAGAGGGCCACGCTCAAGGGCCCCCAAAGATCTAGAGCCAGCTCTGTCAGTAGCAGTGGCAGCCTTTTACAGGTCTGTGTTCTGGCAATGAGAGAGTACTGGAGGCTTACGGTGTGTGTTTTTAATATCAGTTTATTTACGAATATACAAGCTGAACAGGGGAGAGTAGGGAAGCACCTAGACAGAAGAGGTTAGTCTTTAAAGTAGAATCATAGAATAGTAAGGTTGGAAGGGGCCCATAAGACCATCGAGCCCAACCCCCTGCTCAATGCAGGAATCCAAGTCAGAGCATCCCTGACAGGTGGCTGTCCAGCCTCATCTTGAATGCCTCCAGTATGGGAGAGCCCACCACCTCCCTAGGTAAGTGGTTCCATTGTTGTATTGCTCTAACAGCCAGGAAGGTTTAAATACATACTACATACATACATATGCTGGTCTTTTAAATATTTTGTCCCTTCCCCATTTGCCCACTCCATTTTCATAGAATCATAGCATAGTAGAGTTGGAAGGGGCCTATATGACCATTGAGTCCAACCCCCTGCTCAATGCAGGAATCCAAGTCAGAGCATCCCTGACAAGTGGCTGTCCAGCCTCATCTTGAATGCCTCCAGTGTGGGAGAGCCCACCACCTCCCTAGGTCATTGGTTCCATTGTCATATTGCTCTAACAGCCAGGAAGTTTTTCCTGATGTTTAGCTGGAAGCTGGCTTCCTGTAACTTGAGCCCATTATTCCGTGTCCTGCACTTTGGGATGATTGAGACAAGATCCTGGCCTTTGTCTCTGTGACAACCTTTCAAGTACTTGAAGAGCGCTTTCATATCTCCCCTCAGTCTTCTCTTCTCCAGGCGAAACATGCCCAGTTCTTTCAGTCTCTCCTCATAGGGCTTTGTTTCCAGTCCCCTGATCATCTTTGTTGCCCCCCTCTCCAGTTTGCCTGCATCCTTCTTAAAGTGTGGTGCCCAAAACTGGACATAGTACTCAAGGTGAGGCCTAACCAGTGCTGAGTAGAGGGGAACTAGTATGATAAAAATATAAAGAATGATCAGAAGGAAGAGCTGGGCCTTGACATTGCCCTTTAGCATCACCTGGACAACAGACAGAGCAAAGCATACAGATCACCTAGGCATAGCTTTCCACATTATGGTGAGACATACTGTATTTCTATTTAAATTGCATTAATTATTTCTAAATTTGCATCTATACATATAAATTAGCATATGGACAGTTTATGTGCGTGGATGGATCATAGAATCATAGAATAGTAGCGTTGGAAGGGGGTTGGACTTGATAAGACCATCAAGTCCAACCCCCTGCTCAATGCAGGAGTCCAAGTCAAAGCATCCCTGACAAGTGGCTGTCCAGCATTTTGAATGTCTCCAGTGTAGGAGAGCCCACCACCTCCCTAGGTAATTGCATCAGTATCCTACCCCAAAGCAAACAGCATGCCCTGGAAGTTCCCCAAAGTTCCAGAGAGCCTTTAACTGGAGTACCGCTCCAGCACTATTAATAGCTGAAAGACTCCTGGGACTGTTATGGTGGTAGAGGTGAGATGCCACTGCCAGAACTGAGGGACTTTCCAGCAAAGAGTCATCAGGACACCAGCAAGAAAACAGTCTTGGGATAAGGGGATAAATACGATCCTTTGGAATTCTTTCTTGTCTTCCAAAGAAATATGTACAAGAGGGGTTGCCTTGGTGATTGCTGGCAGAGATGGTTGATGAAGCCACTCACCTATTGATGTCTAGTCAGCCATCTTTGTTGGCACTGCCATCTTTGTGGCAGGTAAGAGCAGTAACAGCTTGGAGCAGGGATTTGACAGTAGCCATCCTGAAGGTCTGATACCTGCTTCCAGTAGAACTTAGGATAGCTACTCTTTGTTATTTGCAAGGCCTGAACAGAATAGAGTTATATGGATGCCCCTTCATCCTGCTGTGGGGTCAACTCTAAGGGGAATGGAGTGAACAGACCTCTCCCTCAGGAGGTTATAGGGTGCACCATGGCAGGGGTCGTGCCTAGGGTTGCCAGTGGGAATAGCTTCACTCAGATGGGGAGGCCACAATGTGTCCAACTCTGACAGCTGTGTATGATGTTGCTTGAAGGCTTAACTGTATGAAACGAAGGACCAGTTCAACTCATGCAAAGCCAGGTCCATTCACTAGTGATAAATGAATGGAGAAGATTTTCCTCAATCACATTGTGCTTGATTGTTTTTTATTTTTTTTATTTTTTATAACATTTGTATCCCACAATTAAAATCAATTTAAACAATATAAAACGATGAATAATTTGAACAGCTAAAAGCATATTAAACCATTAAACAAGCTAATACCAATTAAAATCTAAAACAATACAGTAGTTAAAACAGTGTGCTATTTTAGGGAATGCATTTAGCCCTCAGAGGCTTTGGTAAAAAGCGTGTTTTTACTTGGCGCCAAAATGAAACCAATGTCAATCGGGCCTCCAAGGGAAGGGCATTCCACAACCGGGGTGCCACAGCAGAGAAGGCCCTCCCCCATGTCCCACCATAGTGTATGTCTTGCACTGGTGGGACGTAGGGATGGACGAAAGGGACTTACCTTGTCCCGCAGCTTGCTTCGTGGTGGGGGGGAGGCGCTTCGGTTCTCCCCCCGAAATTCAGGTGAGGGGGGGAGGCGCCCCGCCTCGCCCGGCCAAAATTCAGGCCGGGGGGGGGAGGCGCCCCATCCCTCGCCGGCAAAATTCAGGCCGGGGAGGAGCGCCCCGTCTCCCCGGCCGCGAAAAAAAAGTAAAAAAAACAACAACACACAGACCTGTGATAGGCTACGTAACCATTTGCGTAGCCTATCACGGCTAGATTTCCAAAGGCACCCGTGATAGGCTACGTGACGATTTACGTAGCCTATCACGGCTGACTTTGGAAATCTAGCCGTGATAGGCTACGTAAATCGTCACGTAGCCTATCACGGGTGTGTGTGTTTTGTTTTTTGTTTACTTTTTTAATTTGTAATGGCGGTGGCGGCAGCCGGTCGGGAGACCGGCCGCCGCCCCTGCCCCCACCGAAACGCCGCCGAAACGCCGCCGGGACCCGCCGCTGAGAGGGACATTTGCCGAAGGTAAGTCCCATCCCGGGGGGGGGGGGCGGGGGGCCGGTGGAGAATTTCCCCAACACTTTTGGGGGGCTGAATGCATCGGCACTCGGCCTCCCAAAGATTCGTGGAGAAATTCTCCGCCATCCCTAGTGGGACACAGAGGAGGGCCCCTCCAACAGAACTCAGTCCTTGGGTAGGTATATATTGGGAGAAGCAATCCCTCAAATATTGAGGTCCCAAGCCGCTTAGGGCTTTAAATGTCATCACCAGAACCTTGAATTCTGACCAGAAGTGTATTGGCAGCCAGTGTCCTAGGATACCTCTTCTGATGCACAAGTCATGGGCACCCCCCCCACACACACACAGACCAAATCTAGGCTTAAATCCAAGGTAACAGACACTTCATAGAGTTTACTTTGAAAATTATTTGTACAGTTTTTGAATAGCTTGACTAACATCAGTGGAAACTTCTTTTTTTTAAGAACTGGTTCTAGCGTAGGCATTAGTATTCCAAATAATTCAGCCAAAGTCTCATCCAGCAATTATCTGCGAAGGACACCTTCAGCCTTTGCAACCTCTGATCGCTTGTTAAAGTCAGTGTGTCAGCTCTGTATTTGCAAGACACTGTATAATATCTCAGAGAAACATTGGATGAGTGAATGAAATGTGGAATCCATTTCAGAATATATACCCTGTGGCTCTCTGCTACATCATAGCATTGCAAGCTTCCCCACTGATGCTACTTTATCTCCCTTGTGCAGGAATGCAGTTGAGCATATTTTTTTTTAAAAGGGAGAGGAAAAGAAAGGAAGACAACATCATTTGGGGGAGAAAAAAAATAGAACCATTTTCTTTCCTCTGTATAAAGCAATATCCAGTTGACTACCCAAAGTAATAACACAATTGCAGAGCCTTCCCTTTAAAATGTACTGTATATTCATAGCCTAATGCAAAAAAACAAATCTAACATCCCTGTCTTCCTTAAAAGAGGCACTCATTTTGAGTTCTTATCTTTGCAAGCATTTTTTTAATTATTATAATGACTATCGTTTGTGGAATGAAAGCCCTGCTGGATCTGTGTACATGTTGAATTATGTTTAGTACCTTTTCCTTGCAATAGTGTTTAGCTGTTGACAGAATCCTAGGTGATACTATTTCCTTATATCAGGTGAGACTATTTGTTCATTTGAGACCTGTATATTATCTGCTCTGACTGGCAGAGGCCCTCAAGGGTCTCATATGGAGTTTTTCATGTCACCTGCTACCTGATCCTTTTAACAGGAGATGCCTAGGATGAACCTGAAACCTTCTGCATGCAAAGTGGGTGCTCTACCATTGAGCTACAGCCCTTCCCCAGGAGGAGGGATGTTGGAGAACTCCACAACAGAACTAAATGAGTTCGGATTTTTATGAATCTGACACACAGATTTCATAGCAGACTGGCTTTTCCTCTGTTGGGCAGTTTCTATGGACTTGCGGACCATTTTTCTAACCTCTGGGAATTTTGCGCAAATTTTGTCATAGAAAACTATGCAAAAAATTTAAAAAAGTGGTCAGTAAGGTGCATTTCGCCCTTAGCCTGCACAAATTCGGAAACTAAAAAAAATCCAATTCTGTTGATGGGTGGACGACAGAATGAAAGGAGCCTGGCAATCCGCGAAACACAGACGGAACAGATTGTACACAGTCCATACGTCCCTACCCAGGAGTGACTGGGACTAGAGCCCATGGCCTCCTGATCTGTGGTGTTGTTGTCCTTTATGGTGAGTCACTCCAGACTCTGAAGAGAAGAGTCAAACAACTCTATTATTCTCTGTCCTCCCCAAGTTCCAGCTTAGTGTCATGATACCAGGAGGCACAGTACTGGCTTCTGCTGGACTGGCTTTCTTTCATCCTTTCTGGCATCTAAGAGCCGAGCCACATCCTCCACCAAATGAAATGGCCCTTGATGTGGCACACAAGAAAGCAAGGGTGGGCAACATCTACCCCTCCTGGCCTTTTTGGCATACACACCCATGCCACTGTCCTGGCCGGTGCACTGCCAAATTTGCCACCGACATCTGGTGATAGCAAGGAAAATTGGCCTCCTTTTAAAAGCCAGAAGAGTGGTTTGCCATTGGTGGCACAGTACTGGTGGCAAAAGGGGGTTCATTTAAAGCTTTTGGCTTTTAAAAAGAGGCTATTTTTCCTCAATAATGCACCACCACATTCTGGCAGCCTCCAGTGGAGGCTGGAGCTGTGATTCTATTCTGGGCTGTAGTCAGGACCATCCAGAACACTAAAGGAACTATCCACAGTGCTGGACCCATTTGGGGGATGGGGTTCAGAACCTTGGATAGCTCCTTTAGAATTCTGGGTGGTTCTGACTGAAACCCAGAATGGACTAACACCCCCACTGAAATTGGAGCCACCAGCCTCCACTAGGTAAGGGGTAAGGAATCTCAGGGGTCTGGAGGGGCAATGGAGCCCCCAACCCATGGACATTGCTCAGCCCTGCAATAAAGTCAAATAAAGCAACATCCTATTGCTTTATTGGCATATATGCAAACATTCCTAAAAATCATGTAAACCTAAATGCAATTGTAGACACCAAAATCTAGCTTGTAAGAAGGCCACAGGCTTTGATGAAGGGTTGACCCAGATAGTGGGTCTACCTCTTCATAATGGTATCTCCCCAATGGGGTTCCAATCTGGTGGTGCTTTTTGACCCTGCCTTTCTACTTGATGTTTAGGCAGCAGTGGTTGAAAGAAGCATCTTTTACCAGCTTAGTCTGGCAAGCCATCTGCACCCCTTCTCTATAGAGAGAGATGGCCTCAGTCATCCATGCATTAGCAACCTTCCATTGCTAAATGCAGAGGCCATCCATTTGCCCTCTACCTGAAGCAGGCTGCAAAAAGCATATTACTTCAGTCTTGGTTTAACTGCATTGGCAGCCTATTTGCTTCCAGGCCCAAGTCAGAATGCTGCTTCTGAGCATTAAGATCTGTGTCTCTAAGGGCTGGATGTGCTCGATCTCATCTGATCTGGGAAGCTAAGCAGGGTAAGCCCTGGTTAATACTCAGATGGGAGATCTCCTGGGAATCAGGCTTCCTGCATTGAGCAGGGGGTTGGACTCGATGGACTTGTAGGCCCCTTTCAACCCTATGACTCTATGATTTTACTCTATGATTTATTGGTCTGAGCCCTCCTTCTGCCTTTGGGTCACCAGGAGATATTCTGCTCTGCGTTCCATCCTTTGTTCAGGGGAGGTTGGCAGAGCACACTCAGTTCTGGCACCAGTTGTAAGAAATGTATTTACATGTCTTGGGAGAACCGTCTGGTTCCATCCTTGCTGATCTTTCATTAGTAGTTGATTTTTTTTAAAAAAAATGCATTTCCCTCTGGCTGATGTGTTAGGGATGTGCGAACCCACCCCCGTCCGAGTTCTCCAGGTGCCTGCCCAGCTCCTGCCCCCAATCTCTGGTCACTAGACCACACTCGACCCCATCCTGTGCACGGCAACCAGCCAGTACTCACTTCAGTGGCCTCGTCAAGCTCTGCAGTCACCATTGGGGGGGGGGGATGGTGATTGCAAAATGTGCATATTTGCAAATGCGCATATTTGCATAGGCACAAAAATATGCATTTTTGCAAAAATGTGCATTTTGTACAGACGCAGATATATGCATCTGCAAAAATGTGCATTTTCATATATGCAAATATGCACATTTTTGTGATTGCCATTTTATTTTTGCAGAAAATGATGAGAGCAGAGCTTGATTAGGCTGCCAGGGTGAGTGTGGGCTGCTCACCTAGCACAGGCAGGGGGTAAGTGGGGGCAGGGGCTCGGCGAGTGGGGCTCAGGGTGCAGGCAGGGGAGGTTCCACCAGATTCCGGAATGGAATCAGGTGCCTGTACCATCCCTAAATGTGATTGTGGTATATTTTTAATTTCATGACTAAGCAGAGTCTCCTGCATGCCACCCCCTCGGTGCCAACCCCTATGCAGTACTAAAGGGTCTTCCATTCTTCTGGAGCATATTTGGAGGGGAGGGGGAAAACAACTAATATTGCCTGACTCTCCATTCTGCTGATGGGAGCCTCCACCGGATCAAAAAATCTCCTGTCAGTGGAGAAACACCATTGGATACAACTCAGGATAGAAGGGAAGAGTGGGAATTTACTGAAGAGAAGCTTCAGAGGAATGCTCATCTTCTAGACCTCATCTATCATGCACAGACAGGAGGACACAGCCAGCAATGAGAATGTAGGAGTTCCTGGCTTCCAGCTCCAAATACAATTCACCAGACTACATTATGTCATATATTATCACTGTATCAGAAGAACTGAGTGGGAGAAGCCAAACATCTTATATTTGTCATAGACATTCAGATTTCTTCTCTGAATGATTTTTTAAAAATAATATTGTCTCCAGGAAACATATTCAGTGGGATATTATTAGAGATATACAAGAATGTCATTCCAGTTCTCAAATCATGCAAACATCTCCCATTCGCAATCCCGAACACAAACGTGTGCAGGAGTGTAATTCTCAGGACATCTTTGCAATTTCCCAAGCTTGCCTTTGTGTTTGAAAGTGCACACTTTGGGAAATGTGCATTCCCCCCAAGCCACATTTTCATGTTTTAGACTATGGGAGGAAGTCCACATTTGGGATGCGTGCTTAGAAATGTGCACATTTTCCATGTTTGAAAATGCACACTTTTCTTGTTTGGTTAAAAAAAAGATGTTCACATGCAGGAGCAAGAATGGAGCGAGGTGGGCATCAAGGTAGAAAACAGAGAACCTCTATGAGCTCGAAAATTGCTCATTCTCCCATCCCTAGATATCAACATTCACAGAATCACCAGTAGAAATATCAGCATATGAGGCCAAAACAGGCAATACTTCCAGGATGAGAAAATGTAGGTGCTTTATCAGTTATGGAACATTGTTTCAATCCCCAATGGACATTACACAGGAGAAGAGCCCAGGAGGAGGTGCTCACCTTGTGTTAATCACATTGTTACTGTTACCTTTACCTTATCCTCTATTCCCTTTGCATAATCTCCAGCACTTAATGCATTGTGTCTCACCTTAGCTCATCCCAGTCAACATGTTCCATCAGAAACAACAACAACACAACAACAACAGGGAGAATTGTTCCTTAGGCTAGTAATCCCTCATCAAGTGAGAATTGGCACATGGCGGCTTCCACAGTGTTGAGAAAGAGGTGCTACTGGGGTGACCTATTGGAACAGGAGAGCCTGCCAAATTCAGCATTTGATGATGATGATGATGATGATGATGATTTGCTTGTTGGCCTGTCTATAAGATCAATGCATTTGGCAGGCATGAGAGAGCCTTTTCCGTGGTGGCCCCCAAATTACGGAACTTGCTTCCTACTACATTACAAGTTTTTAAGCAGGTTTTAAAAATGTATTTCTTTTGGACTGTCTTCTCTTAAAGTTGGTTTCCTAACACTGCTGGTTTGAAATGAATGAGCTGTTCTCAATATTATCATTTATCTACTGGTATCTACATTGCTGTTTTAGTCATCTGTGAATTAACTGGCCTATGATTTCAAAAGAAATTATGCTACTGGGTTATTATGTCTGGATTTTCTTGTTTCTAAAGTATTCTGATCCATGATCATGTAAGATGCCTCATAAGGGCTATGCCCTAAAAGGTGACCAATAGACAGACAGACAGACATTAGGCATAGTGTTTTTCTGTGGAGTTACATAAGTAAGAAAGGACAGAACCCAGCTTTGAGGAGTTTTACAGTATGGATGAGCACTTTTCCTCAATTCTATTCAACTGTTGTTCCATGGGTTTGCTCTGTCCCATGTTACATACTGCCTGCCTTTCAGTTTATTTCTAAAATAGTAAGTGACATAAGTGTGCGATTGGCACGATCAGATCAAAAGACTCCTTTTTGCTCTTTGATTTAATCAGCGTGCATATGTGGCAGGCTACATCAGTAACCTTTAAGCAAACTGAAAACTATGGCAAAGTATGGAAATCAAAAGTGGAAGAATGGCAGATTGCCAACAGGTCGGCACTGCTCTGGAAACAAGACCAGGAAATTTGAAACCCCACAATCCATGGAGTATTTCAGATGGGGAGAACCGCAATGCTACTTGCAGTGTAAATTTTGACAGTAGCAGAGACAACAACGGAAGTAAAGGGAAGGGAGGGAGGAGAGCAGCAAAGGTGAAATGTGGATGAATGTGAGGAAATGCAGTTGCATGCACTCTAGGTTTCTTTTCAGCTGGGGATGAAGACGTTCCTACAAAATGTAACAGGTTTGGGTACATCATTTTGTACCAGTGGGGTGTTATGTATTACTCCTCTCTTAACTCATTCTCATTAAGCAGGTTTCTTTGTAGCTCTTCCATCTGGCTGAGAGTGGGGTGGGGTGTGTGTGGGGGAAATGCTCTCTCCAAAGCAAACAACCACTGCCAAAACATTCCTGTCAAGTTTGCTTAGCTCCGAGAATGCTAAATGCACAGCCCTAACGACTCTGCAAAGTTCCGACCTCTCCACCTCTGCCATGTCTCCAAGCTGCTCGACCGGCTGTGCTGGAGCATCTGCCCAAAAGGCATTATGCAGTAGGCTGGGCCTGGGAGTCTTTCTTCCAACAGATGGAAGCAATCTTGGTCTTTCAGAAAACTGACCCGGAGAGAGAGAGAGAGGGAGAGAGAAGGTAAGGAACACTGTCCGTGGGCCGGCAGTTTCCTTTTTGCTGTTTTGGTGTTTAAAAGCCGCATTCCATTTTCTACTCTTTGGTCCCCAGTTGATACTGGATAGCTGAAGTCAGGGAATGTGGGCAGAGCTCAAGAGGCTGCCAGTAGGAAAATACAATCATTTTTGGCTACAGTAGAGGAGTGAAACAGAAATGTTTTTGGTGTACATTTGAGAAAGCTCTCCTGGGCTCCAAAGCAATCAAAAAAACATGCATTGCAAAGAGGGGCACAGGCAGAAGGAGCTGGTTGGACATTCAGCAAAATGGCCAAGAAACAAAAGGCTCCATTAGCTGACCATGTGCATGGTGCGCATTGCATGAACCATGGATTGTTGCAATGCCTTAGATGTGGAGCCACCTGTGGTCTGTGGAGATGGTCTGGAAACTTCAGTTAGTGCAAAACAGAGCACCAAAGTTGCTGTTAGCACTGATCATTAATGCCCTAAACAGCTCAGGACCAGTCTACCTGAAGGAGCCCCTTCCTCCATAAGTTCCTGCCCAATTGATAAGACCAATGGAGGCTCCAGGTTTTTGAGAGCTCTTGGGCGAGACACTCTCAGTTGACCCTCTCCCTCAATGAGCCAACTTTCCCACTGTCATGTCATCATCACCAGCTGCTAACACATTGGATCAGGCCCAGAAACTGACTGATAATCAGTGCTGTTGATGCAGCACTGGAAGAATATGTTCAAAGCTGCTATTGCTCCTCACCCTCTTTCTCATCATTGCTACCACTTGCCTCCTTGACAGGCAGAGGAGCAAGTGAGCAAGTAGGCAGTGGCATCTACTGCTCCTCCTTCTCACCGCCATCATTGTCTGGGTCAGAGTGAGAGTCAGATGAACAAGCAGGTTGCAATGGTGAAGAGGGGCTGCAATTCCATGAAGCTCTTGTCAGTGGGACCCCTGCTGGGGTGTGGGCCCTTGGCATGCCTACACTATGGCTACCCATGACACATTGGCCCTGGCTAAGCTCATCTTTGGAGGCTCATCTCTGGGTGCTTCCACCACAATGGTGTGATGGGCAGCTACCAAGAAAAGAGCCTTCTCTGAGGTGGACCTCCTCCTCTGGAATGCCATTCCCTGGGAGATCCACCTGGTGTCTTCGCAGTATACATTTAGACATGTAAGATTAAGACCTCCCTCTTCCAACAGGCATTTAATCTTTAATCTGTTGCTTTATTATTAACGTTACTTTTGGCTCTTTAATATTTTTAATTAGGGATGTACAAGAATTTCATTCCTGTTCACAAATCATACAAATGTGGCCCATTCACAACCCTGAACGTGAATGTGAGCAGGAATGTAATTCTTGGATAATTTTTGCAATTTCCAGAACTTGCATTCTTGTTCAAAGTGCAGACTTGCACAAGGGTGCACTGCATTTCCAAAAATGCACAAGTGTGCACATCCCCCCCCCTCCAATCCACATTTTCACTCTTTAGCCTATGGGAGACAATGTGCATTTTCGATCAAGAATAATTAACATTTTTAAAATACTTTTTTTTTTAACAATGGGGGGAAATGTGCATTTTTACGATTTTTTTTTTTAAAGTCGCTCACATTCACGAATGCAAACAAAGTGAAACGAGCTTCAAGGAAGAATTTGGAGAACCTCAATGAGCTTGAACATTGCATGTTCACCCACCCCTATTTTTATTGTATTTATGTTTATATTTGCATTGCTGCATTTGTTGTTATAGTTGTTGTTTTTGGTTTTTTATGATTGTAGAACATCCTGTGGCATTTGCCGGCTCGGTGGGTGGTGATGGTGATGATGATTAAAACATGGTTCATAGCTATGGAACACCCTCCCTAGGGACACTCAACTGGCACGACCCTTAGTGGTGATAATGCCATGGTGACCCATGTTGGAGTCACATCTGGATTCTACATGTAATGTGCTCTTTATGGGGCTGCCTTTGAAAAGTATCCAGAAACTTCAGTTAGTACGGATGTACGAATCCCTGACCTGGCTCCATTCTGGGGCATCCGCGGTGGGGGGGAGGTGCTCCGTCCCTCCCCCCGGATTCCTCCCCGGCCGGATTCCTCCCCGGCGGAATTCCGGCCGCTGCTGGGCTGCTGCAGCCGCTACGCCGGCCGCCATTTGCATGGCTGCCAAGCCATGATAGGCTACATAAGTATTTACATAGCCTATCATGAAGGAAGGCAGCCACGCAAATGGCGGCCGCTATGCCATTTGCGTGGCTGCCTTTCTTCGTGATAGGCTACGTAAATCCTTATGTAGCCTATCACGGCTTGGCAACCACGCAAATCCTTACGTAGCCTATTACGGCAAAGAGCAGGGGCGCAAATGGCATAGCGGCTCTTTGCCGTGATAGGCTACATAAACCTATCATGAAGAAAGGCAGCTATGCAAATGGCGGCCACTACGACGGCCGCCATTTGCAGCTGCAGCAGCTCGGCAGCGGCCGGGAGATGACTTGGATCCACCGCCACATCCGCTGCCGCCGCATCCGCCGCCAGGTAAGCTCCGTCCCGGGGGGATTCCGCGGGGTGGCAGGGGAGATTGCCCCATTCCACCATGGACTCCGCGGGGGCAGATTCTTTAGAATCTGGCCTCACTGGAGTCTGTGGCGGAATTCTCTGACATCCCTATCAGTTAGTATGGAATGTAACAGCAGGTTGTGTGTGTTTTTCAAGTAACATATAAATAATAGAATCAATAGGTTGGATCCAGACTTGGTCATTGTGAAGGGAGGAAGGGGGTTGCCCTAACTCCCTGCAGTGTACGCAGGGACCAAGAATTACAGTGGTAGGCTGCCACCCCCCCTTTACATCCCCCCCAGCCTGAGCCAGAGGATGCACAGACCTTACAGGACCACCTCCCTCCTGGGGTTTAGAAATAGGAGTCCAAACTGGCACTGTCTATTTCAAGCCCTAGGCCTGAAACTTTACATGGTAGCAATTATCCAAGCAGAAGACCCTGGATTTAATACTAAGGGCTATCTGACATGTACAATGCATTAATTTTATTTCGAGTAAGGAGAAAAGGAATATAAAGGCATACAAGAATCAGAGTAAACTTTGGAACTTTGTAAACTTTCAGACAAAAATAACAACAGATACCTACATCTGCCCTATATGTTACCTTCGTATGGGTCTGCCAATAGGACAGGGCCCAGTCTGGGATCCAGGGAATCACAAGCCTGAAAGCAAGTTGAATCATGAAGCCAAAGACAAATGGGAAGCTTCAAGCTCCCTCTTTTTATGCTCAAACCCCCAACAACTAAAGGTAGATCTTTATTAGCCAATCACAGAGTGGCTGAAACAGCATTCCCAGACCTCATAGGGGATGGTGAAAATTCCCACAGGAACACAGCTGAAATCATTCAGTCCACTTAACTGAGTCTTGCCTTGAAGGCCAGAGACATCTCAAGATGTCACACAGGTGGTTGCATCACTAAGTGCACTTCAGTCTGGCCAAATGTACTCTTACACACAGTTAGAGCACAAAAAGAAAATGGAGTTCTTGACAGTCATGCATACAGTACACCCATTGAAATCGACTAAATCATGGCTAACTTAAGTCCCACTGATTTCAGTGGATCTACTCTGGGCATAATGAAGTCTGAATCTAATCCATAGAGTTGGAAGTGACCTCAAAGCTCATCTAGTCCAACCCTCTGCTGATGCAGGAACTCTGTTGCAAAAGCAACCCAGATAGGTGCCCATACAGTCTCCACTTAAAAACCTCTAAAGAAGGAGAGTCCACCACCTCCTGGGGCAGCGTGTTCCCATCAAACAGCTCATACAGTCAGTAAGTTCTTCCAAATGTTTAGTTTAATTCTTTTTCTTGTAATTTGAACCCATTGGTTTAGATCCTTCCCTCTGGAGCAACAGAAAACAGGTTTGCACCATCATCTATGTGACAGCCCATCAAGTATTGTTGACAGTGGGTATAGTTAGTGGCATATCACACCCATTTTGCAACACCTAAACTGGTGACCCATAGGGATGTATGAGACATTCAGTTCAGTTCACAAATCACTCAAAAATGCCCAATTTGCAACCCTGAATGAAAACAGGAGTGCATGTTCTCCCCAAAATTTAGCAATTCCCAAACTTGCATTTGCAAAATTTGCAACTTCAGAAATGCCCAACTTTTGAAAAATGCACAACTTTTAAAAATGCACAACTTTTCCCATTTGAATGAACCAAAAAAAAAATAGGTCACAAACAAGAATGGAAGTAAGCCAAACCAAGCTTTGAGGTAAAGTTCAGAGAATTTCAGCAAGCTCAACCATCCCTGGTTCTCCATCTCTACTTATCCATTGGTTTCCAGGCACAATTCAGAGTGATTACTTTTGAAGCCCTACATGGCTTGGATTTAGGTTTCCTAAGGAACTATCTCCTCCCATATAGTCCTGCCAACTCCCTAAGATCCAATGGGAACACTAAGAGAGATTTTTCTGTAGGCACACCCACACTATGGAACTCCTTTCCTCAGGAGGTCCATTTGGCTCCCTCTGTCTGTCTTCTGCTGCCTAGCTTTTTCTTTTTTAACTCAGCCAAGCTCTTAATTTGCTTGGCTAGGATGTTTAATGGTTAATCCCACTGTTTTAGTTGATTTTTATTTGCTGCAGTCCTTTCTTAAATTGTTTAATTTCTTTTATGATATATTGCTGTTTTGTTTTTAAATGAAGTAAACAACTTTGAGTGCTGTTTTCTTTACTATGCCCAGGGTGGGATCTACAGTTCTCAAAACAAACAAAGTTTTAGGGCCATTTTAAGACTGTCCTTTTAAAACAGGTTTTGAATGAGCAGTAAATGGTGAGGTTTTAGCTGCTCTGTGCTTTTAGATGCTGTTCAGTTTTTATTGTGCCGCGTTACCCTGCTTGTTTTACTGATGGTGTCTCGGTTGTTTTTAGCATGTGTTATCTTTAAATGAATATTCTCTCTCTCTCTCTCTCTCTCTCTCTCTCTGTGTGTGTGTGTGTGTTTTAATTACTCAGAAAGTTTAATTGAAAGGCAGGATTCAAAAGATTAAAATCAATGAAATAATAATAGAAAACGATTAGACCAAATTGCGAAGAAGTGGTATATCAAGGTCTATTCACCATGATAGCTAAATGGAACCTACAAATACCTCTAAATGCCAACTGCTAAGCATGGGGAGAACAGGGCTGGCATCAAAGGTAGGCATGGTCGGGCAGTTGCTGAGTGCCACACCCCAGCAGGGGCCCCCTGACAAGAGTCCCCTGGACTTGCTCCTCCTCTTCAGCATTGCAGCCCGCTTGTTCACCTGCCTCGTGCTGGGACCCACACAATGGGGGTGGTGAGAAGAAGGAGCAGCAGATGCCATGGCCTGCTTGCTCACTGGCTCTCTGCCTGTCAAGCAAGCAAGCAGGACCAATGAGGAGCAAGAGGAGGAGGAGCAAGAGCAGCTGCTGACGATGGCGATGAGCCATTGGCCCACTGAGGGAGGTGGCCCATTGAAGGTGTCTTGCCCAAGGGCCCTTGAAAACTTGCAGTTGGTGCCAGAGAAGAAGATTATTGTCAGGGCTGACGCAGTGTATTTTGTTGCCTGAGGCGAAGGAGAAGAAGGCACCACTCCTCGTTCCAAGTTCATAAACCAGCTGAACTGGCAGCTGAATTTTACCTCAACACTGACAATGGGATAACATTCTCCATCATAAGAACGTAAGAAGAGCCCTGCTGGATCAGACCAAGGGTCCATCTAGTCCAGCATTCTGTTCACACAATGGACAACCAGCTGCCCACAGGAAAACCACAAGCAGGACATGAGCGCAACAGCACCCTCCCACCCATGTTCCCCAGCAACTGGTGTACATAGGCTCACTGTCTCTGGTACTGGAGGTAGCACAGAGCCACCAAGAACAGTAGCCTTTTCCTCCAGGAATTTGCCTAACCCCCTTTTAAAGCCATCCAAGGTGGAAGGCATGTTTAGGGGGACCACAATAGGACATGTGCATTCACAGCTCTGTCTTCTAACAGCCAAGGGGGCTTAGGATGAACAGTGGTGTGGGCAGGGGCTGCCACCACTGCCCCCGAAGCATCTCCCACCTGAGGTGGTCACCTCACTATGCCTAATGGTAGGGCCAGCTCTGATTATTGCCTTCATGCCCTGATTGTGGCTTCTCAGAAGCTGGCCCAATGATGGGAGCAAGCTACTGGGCTAAATGAGCCCTTGGCCTGATCCAGACCAGCTGGGCTGTTCTGATGTTCTTAAATCCCCTTTTTCTAATTAGCTAGTTCATGACAAGCGGGCCAGCCCACAGCTGTATTACATGCTAATCTTTTATTAGAGGGAACAGTATTTATTTTCTTAATTTTGTTTCTCTCTTTTGAACTCATTTGTATCATTTGGAGAACAGGAATGGTTTGTTCTGCAAATATTTGCTGGTTCCCTTAATAGATGTGGTATTTAACAGACCCATTCAGATGGGGATAGGTCTGGTCACTTACAGCTTCAGGGCAAAGTATGTGATGAAATCCAGACAAGCAAACGAATAAAACAGATGCTAATCTGCATTTAAAATTACCAAAATACACTTGGTAACGATTGCGCAGGAACGAGTACATGTCTGAAATGTCTATATTCCATTTAAGTGGCGCCTAGGAAGAACTATTTATAATTATGAATCTGCCAGCATCACCCCCCACCACTTTTTTGGATAGACGAAGTGCTCTGCTGTTTAAACTGTAAATAAGTGTGTGTAGTTTTCACTTGGCCATTGAAACAAATGATGCACTTTAAAGGCAGGGCTTCTTCCATTGCAAAGAATGCATAGATAAGTCCCAGAAAAAAGTACAGAAATTTGAGAAAAGGATTGCCATGCTCTTTCAGCTTACAGTAGCACAATTGACAGTGCTGCTACTTAAAAAACAACACACATTTCTGTCATTCCTGCAGTATGCTAGATGCTGTGCAAGCCCAGAAATAGCATGGCTGCTGGAACCAGGAGACCTGCAAATCTATATATGGTGGTTATAAACCTGTGATGTATTTGAGCTGGTTTAGTGTAGTGAAGTTCACTGTTGTTTCCCAAATATTTTTGACTCCAGCCCTAAACTTACTCTACTTTGTGCCCTCAACTCCTGCTCCAGATCAAGGATGTCTCATGCGTTCAAAGCAGGGACACTCAGGTAAATGAGCATCCTTCCCAAAGGCTATCTATCATCTATCTATCTATCTATCTATCTATCTATCTATCTATCATCTATCTATCTATCTATCTATCTATCTATCTATCTATCTATCTATCTATCTATTTCTGTACCACCCAATAACCAAACCTCTCTGAGCAGTTCACAAAACAAAATTTAAAACCATAAAATACAATAACAGGCTACAACACAGTGGGTAGTACCCTGTTGCGCCCATGCGCTCAAGGGAGCAACTGTTTGCACAATGGGGCTTTCATGCTTCTAAAATTAACCTGAAACAAGCAGAAACACATGTTTCCAGAATAGGGCAGGTCAGCGGAGCTCATAGAAGGGATCTCCACTGATTTGTTCCAATCTGGAAATGAGCATTTCTTCTCATTTGCGGCGTTCTTTTAGAAGCGCAAAAGCCCCATTGCACAAGCTGTCATTCCTGTGACTAGGGATGTCAGAGAAATCCTTTTGTGGGGAATGCAAAAAAAAAAAAAATCATTTGACAGGATGCATACATTTCAAAGTAAGTATACTTCAAAAATGTGTACATTTCAAAAATGTGCACAATTGATGTGTACATTTGAAAATACACATGTAAGTACTCATGGACTTTCATGTGAAAAGAAAAAAAGCAAAGCTCACAATCAGATACGGACTGAAGTCAGAACAAGCTTCAAGATGGAATTTGGAGAACTTCGTTAAACTCAAGTTTTCCTGATTTGCGGGTCAGATGGGCTCTGCCAAGGCCTGTCAAACCATTCTTTTACTTACTGGAGCCTGGGATTTTAAGTCCCAGTTGCTGGCAGAAAAAGTTGCTGTGCTGGACCCTAGGACAACCCACTGCCGCCTCCACCTTCCCTATTTCCGAAGGTAAATTTCTGGGCTGGGAGTAGGGAAAGGGAGGGTGGCAGCAAGTGCTTTGCAAAAGGTCAGTGTGAGTTTTTGCAAGTGTTTCCACTGAAAGCTTGCAACAGAGCCTTTGAGCCTTTGTGAGTGAGTGTTTAGCTGTTTTGTTTAGTTGGAACACTTGCCGAGACTCGGTCCCCTTAGAGGCAAGCAGTGGGATGCTCACATAATGCCAGAAAGGTGGAAATGCATCACCAGATAAGAGGACAAAGGAGGGCACAGATTTGCCAATTTATATGTGTAGGTGCCCATTTAGAAATAACAACTGTCATTTAAGTAGAGATACAAGACCTGCAAAATCCCCTTTGCACATGTGGTCGCTCCCGCTGGTGCAAATGGAAATGCAGGAGTGCAGTGACAGTATAGCGTGCTGCCCATCATTTGTAGACACTACCTGGTTCTAAAGATGTACGAATCCCCTTACCTGGGCTCTATAGGGGGGGCCACAGGGGGGGAGGCGATCTGTTCCTCCCCCCCTGGAATCCTCGCTGGCCGGCTCCGCTCTGCAGTGAGTCCGCGGAACCACCAGCCAGCTCCGTTCCGCAAGTGATACGGCCGCCATTGCCATGCCATATCACTGCTGATGAGAAACAGGAAGTGATCCAGATGCAAATGGCATCCGCTACACCATTTGTGTCCTGTTTCTTCTTGCGATAGGCTATGCGTCTGTATTTAAGTAGCTATTTACGTAGCCTATCGCTTGAAAAAATGTTCCCATATCGCTTGCAGAATGGAGCCGTTGGCAAGGAGGATTCGGCTCTGCGGTGATCCGGTGGGAGGCGGAGGTGAGTGGAAACGTTCCGCCACAGACTACGGAGTCATTGGAGTCCACGGCGGAATTCTCCACCATCCCTACCTGGTTCACACAACGCGAAGAGCCAGAGGATGGGCTGAGTGTGGGTTGACATTGAACTGTAGGTTGTTATTGAGCCATGGGTTGTTGTGTTGTGCGAACCCAGCTGCACTAATACGCCATGGTTGTTAACCACAACAACCCACAGTTAGCCCAGTAACAAACTATGGGTTCTCTTTGTGGTTGTTTGTGGTTTACAAACCATCATTTGCTAGCACGGCTACATTCACACAACAAAACAAGCTGTGATTCAATGATAACCCACTGTTCAACAACAACCCACACTCAACCCATAGTCAACCTATACTCTGGCTTGTTGTGTTGGGCGAACCCAGCCACTATCTACCATATCTTAGCAGATGGGCAAGAAAGTTATCCATTTTGGAGCAGTTATGGACACACGCATATAGACATGGTGTAGCATGCCTGCACCTGAAGCTTTACTCCATGTTTCCCTTTTAGTGGCTATGGAACCCTCAAAGTTTGGGTTTAGTGGTGGCACCTCCTGTAACTGAAAGTCATAGTTAAGATGGTGAACTACATCTGGCCACACTGCAAGAGACTGGGATGGGGAAAAAATTCTTTTGTTTCATAATGGGGGAAGAATGTAACCAGGTGACCTGCATGCCTGCCTGTTCAGTTTGCTATCCGGGGCTAATTCTAGATGGGTCCTTGTTCCTCTCTCTTCTTAGGGTTCTTTATCTTTAAACTGGATGTGGACTGGGGAGCCCTTCTAATAGAGGATGTCTTCAAACAGAGGACAATCCTCTGGCAGCCCTTAAAACATACAGTCCTCTGTAAAAGAGGACACCTGGCCACCCTGGGGGGGGGGGATGTCATTTTAAAAATATCATTTTGTTTTATTGTTAAGCCACAAAAACCTGTGTCTTTGTTCCTGCTAACAAAAATTGCTCTCATCATACCTCAAGAATAACAGTGCTAATGAGCCTTTCTGTAATAATCACCCTCTCCCCTATTGTATGGAGAAGATTGCTTCTAATTATTTGCACACGAACTTGTTTAGCTGCCATTTGTCATTGAAATACACATCCGCATTTCACTGGGCTCTTTAAACAGCCATTAGAGATGGTCAGGCTGTGTTTCAAGGCTTGTAAAATATCCCACACGGTCTGTTCTCTACTACACTGGTGATAGCGTACATCCTGAGGGACAGTGATGGTGGAGACTCAACAGCTTGTTCTGCGTCTAAGTAGTGGCGGGAATTCACTTAAGCGATTCGTTTCCTGAGGGCTAGTTTATCTATCTCATTTTTCCAACCTGGGAGCAAGGCCGGCCTCACCAAACTGCAACCTCAGGCAGCTGCTTTGGTTCCAGTACCTCAGGAGACACTGGCACTTCCTTTGGCCCCCCACAGTAGCTGGTTGAGTCTTGGAAGCCACCATTTAAAATTTCCCTCAGTGCCCCAGAACTCCTAACGTAGCCTCTGTGAGGCCCTTCCTGGTGGCTGCTCCCAAGCTTCTGGAATTCCCTGCCAAGGAAGGCTAAGTTGGCTCCCTCTCTGCCGCCCTTCCACAGGCAGGCAAATTCAAGTGTTTTGATTCAAGCAGGCCTTTAAATGTAAGCTGGTCTGTTGGGTTGGGTGCTGTTTTTGTTCTTTATTGTTGAGTTTTTCTATTGTGTTTGAATGGATTTGTTTTCTGACTGTTTTAATGGTGTTTTCATTTTAGATACGAGCTCTTGTTGTTGGTAACCACCTTGACTGCCATCTTGTCAGGAGTGCCCTAGCTGCCTCTTGCAGTCCCCACCAATAGCCAACTCAGGACACAGATGACAAGGATTTCTTTCCGAGACTTTATTCCTTTATTCCTTTATGACTCTTTCAGATACTAATCACTAGCGACAAAGCAAGGAACAGCACTGGGGATAGATAGCAGGGTAGCCTAAGCTCCAGGTAAGGCAGTTGGTCCCCATTTGAAGGAGAACCACGGGAAGACCCTGAACTTATGGGCTAGGGAGCGATCCTCCCTCTTTCCCTTGGGTCCTCGGGACACGACCGTTGTTTGCACGCCAAATGAGCACTACGCCTCCTTTCCGCGCCGTCCATCTGTCATCGCTCCTTGCATCTGCGCTGAGCGTCAAGCAAGCCCCCCTCCAGTGCTCTCTCACTGCCAGGGTCACTATCTATCCCAGGAATGCTGGCAGGAGGAATCTCTGCCAGCTGCTGTGCCTGTGAGAGATGAGCGAGTTCCTTTCCCACGGATTGCTGTTCCTCCTCAGAATCAGAACTGCTCTGGGGCTCTATTGGCTCAGTTTCCACCCTGACACATTTCATGATAGAAAAGCACAAGATAAAATACATACGTACATACAGTGGCCGGTTTCTAGCTGCTACCACCCAGTAAGTCCACCCATGTAGGGCTCATGTAGGAAGGGCCCACCAGGTGGCAGAGGACCCCTTAGCTGTGGAGCCAGCCCTGAATGGAAATCATCCCCATGGAGGACAAGTGTGCCCATAGCTTTCCGTGCTTGGTTCAGGACTGGTTGGGCCTTACCATTAGGCGGGGCAAGGCAGCTGCATGAGGTGATGAATGATGGGAGGCAGGGAGTGATGAGTAGATATTGGAGTACTGAGCTGTGTGCATTATGATGCTTGAACTGTGCCCCCTAAGTAGGGCTGTTGTCAATAGTAGGCATAGGTGGGCACACCACACCAAACAGGAGCCCACGGACAAGAGCCCCCTGGACTTGCTCCTCCTCTTCACCATGGCAACTGCTTGTTCAACTGCCTCTCACTCTGGCCCAGACAACAGTGGTGGTGAGGAGGAGGAGCAGTAGATGCCCTTGCTTATGTGCTCACTGGCTGTCTGCCTTCCAAGCAAGCAAGCGGTAACAATGATGACACAGAGAAGGAGGTGCAATAGCAGCTGTTGACAGTGGTGGTGAGAAGGTAAGCTTACTGAGGAGGGGGCCTATTGAGAGCATCTTGGCCAAGGGCCCTCAAAAACCTGGACCTGGCACTGCCCCTAAGCAAGCCTGTTGCCCTCGATGTGGTACACAACATGTCCTGTAGCAAATTTGCCTGTTTCACTTTCTATAATGTTTGGATTTTATCAAGCACAGGTTTGTTCTGTCCCACTTGCGCATCCATTTGCCATTTTAAAAAAAAGTGTGCATGAAAATTCATATGCATTTTTATACACAGCTTCCCCTAACAGGCATTTTTTTTGCAAGCAGTTTCTCCTAATGTATGCATATTTGTATGCACCTTTGCCTCCTGCACTCATTTCTTGATCAGAAAACCGCATTGCAAAATTCTAGGGATGTCAGAGAATTCCGCGACGGATCTCGGTGAGGCTGAATGCCAGTGCATTCAGCCCCCTGAAATCCATCACGGAACGAAGCCCCCACCCCCCCAACCCACAAAAGGTGCACGGGATGAAGTCCCTGCCACCCCCAACCCACAAAAGATGCACAAAATGGAGCACTTACCTGCTCCCGTCCGCGCTGCTTTGCGAATGGCGGCCGTCCTGCGGCGGCCATTCGCTTCCTCCTCTTCATAGCCGTGATAGGCTATGTAAATACTTACGTAGCCTATCACGGCTAACTCAGGGACGCCATTTGCATCCCTGCGGAGGCCATGATAGGCTACGTAAGTATTTACGTAGCCTATCACAGCAGGGGGAAAAAAAACCAGCGTACGCAAATGGCGGTAGCTGCCATTTGCGTACGCTGGGTTTTTTCCCCCTGTCATGATAGGCTACATAAATATTGACGTAGCCTAACACAGCTAAATACAGGGACGCAAATGGCGGCGGCTACAACAGCCGCCATTTGCGTCCCTGCAGGGCTGCCCAGCGGCCGGATGTCTGGCTGCGGGTGGCTGGAGCCGGCCGGCAGCTCCGCGGCTTGGCCACGGAGTGGAGCTAGCTGGGCAGGATTCCAGGGCAGAGGACCGGATCGCCTCCCCCCCGTCGAGGATTCCAGGAGGAGGGATGGAGCACCCCCCCCCCACTGCGGAAACAGAACAGAACAGAAGGTAAGTGTTCCGTCCATCCCTACAAAATTCGCAGAAGTTGGTTTTGAAATAGGGATGTACGAAATGTACTTACCGTTCTGATCTGGGGCATCCACGGTGCAGGGAGGTGCTCTGTCCCTCCCCCCAGAATCCTCCCCGGCCGGCTGCACTCCACGGCGACTCTGCGGATCCGCTAGGGATGGACGAAAGGGACTTACCTCATCCCGCAGCTTGCTTCGCGGTGGGGGGGAGGCGCTTCGCTTCTCCCCCTGAAGTTCAGGCGAGGGGGGGGAGGCGCCCCGCCTCGCCCGGCCGAAATTCAGGCCGGGGGGGGAGGCACCCCATCTGTCGCCGCCGAAATTCAGGCCGGGGAGGAGCGCCCTGTATACCCGGCCGCGAAAAAAAAGTAAAACACACACACACACACCCGTGATAGGCTACGTAACGATTTACATAGCCTATCACGGCTAGATTTCCAAAGTCAGCCGTGATAGGCTACGTAAATCGTTACATAGCCTATCACGGGTGTGGTGTGTTTTTTTTTACTTTACTTTTTTTTTTTGCAATGGCGGCAGCGGCAGCTGGTCGGGAGACCGGCCGCCGCCCCCGCAGAACCGCCGCTGAACCGCCGCTGGGACCCGCCGCCGAGAGGGACATTCGCCGAAGTTAAGTCCCATCCTGGGGGGGCGGGGGGCCGGCGGAGAATTTCCCCAACACTTTCGGGGGGCTGAATTTTTTGGCACTCGGCCTCCCGAAGATTCGTGGAGAAATTCTCCGCCAACCCTAGGAGCTGCCAGCCGGGGCCACCTGCAGCCAGATTCCAGCCACTGCCAGGCTGCTGCGGCTCCAAATGGCAGATGCTACGCCGGCCACCATTTGCATGACTGCCAAGCCGTGATAGGCTACATAAGTATTTACGTAGCCTATCACGGCAAAAGGCAGCCACACAAATCGCCCCCCCCGGAGTCCATCGCGGAATGGCCTCCCCCCCGAAATTCCCCCCCCCCAGGATGGACATACCTGGGGGCGGATGCAGCGAAGGCGCGGAGGCGGCGGTGGATGCGGCGGTGGTGGCTCCGGCTTGTCTTCCGGCTGCTGCTGGGCTGCTGCGGCCGCCATTTGCATGGCTGCCTTTTGCTGTGATAGGCTATGTAAATACTTACGTAGCCTATCATGGCAAAGAGCAGGGGTGCAAATGGCAGCCGCAGCAGCCCGGCAGCGGCCGGAAGACAAGCTGGAGCCACCACCGCCATATCCACTGCTACATCCGCTGCCACCGCATCCGCCGCCACTGCTGCTGCATCTGCCGCCAGGTAGGTCCATCCCGGGGGGGGGGATTTCAGGGGGGGAGGCCATTCCGCCATGGACTCTGGGTGGTTGGATTCTAAAGAATCTGGGCTCACTGGAGTCCGTGTTGGATTTCTCCAACATCCCTATTTTGAAAGTGCAAATTGGGATGATTCATATTAAAATGTGGACCAAACCCATTTGTCCCTCAACCCTGCTCATAACTACTTTTTCTGTCATAGAGTGATAGGGATAGGGGAGAATTTCTCCTTGAAACTTCGGGGGGCCGAGTGCCAACGTGTTCGGCTCCCCGAAGTACTTTCGGGGGGAAATTCTCCGCACCCCCCCGCCCCCCGCACCCCCCCCCCCGGGATGGGACTTACCTTTCCCGAATGTCCCTCCCGGCGGCGGGTCCCGGCGGTGGTTCGTCAGGTCTTTGACAGGGGCAGAGGCGGCATTCCAATAAAAGTAAAAAAAAAAAAAATCGCCCCCGTGATAGGCTACGTGACGATTAACGTAGCCTATCATGGCTAGATTTGCAAAGTCAGCCGTGATAGGCTACGTAAATCATCACGTAGCCTATCACGGGTGACTTAAAAAAAAAAAGCGCGTATGGCTAATGGCGGCCCCCATAGGGAGCCACCATTCACGTTCCTTATTTGGTCGCTGTAGTCTACGTAAAGATTTACATAGACTACAGCGACCAAATAAGGAACGCGAATGGCGGCTCCCTATGGGGGCCGCCATTTGCGTATGCGCTTTTTTTTTTTTAAAGTCACCCGTGATAGGCTACGTGACGATTAACGTAGCCTATCACGGCTGACTTTGCAGATCTAGCCATGATAGGCTACGTTAATCGTCACGTAGCCTGTCACGGGGGCGTTTTTTTTTTTTTTACTTTTTATTTCGCAGCCGGGCGAGGCGCCTCCTCCCCAGCCTGAATTTCGGCCGGGCGAGGCGGGAAGCCTCCCCCCTGGCCTGAATTTCGGCCAGGCAAGGCGGGAAGCCTCCCTCCCCCGGCCTGAACTTCGGGGGGAGCAGCGAAGCGCCTCCCCCCCACCGCGAAGCAAGCTGCGAGACCAGGTAAGTGGCTTTCATGCACCCCTATAGAGGGAGGGCTTTGGGCTGTCTGCCATGGGAAAATCTGGTCTTTTTCAGGCCCAATGGATTTCTGTCGTTCCCCTGGCTCAGCTTCCCTTTGTGAGCCAGGGGCTTGCTCCCCAAATCTGGGAACTTCCTTTTTTATTCTTCTTCTTCTTAAACTCAAAAGTCCCACAAATTAAACAGTTTTGCATAATTTTTGGAACGTTGGGTTTACAATTTTTTTTAAAAGGAAGTTCCTGCTCTGCCACAGCGGCCACATGACCCTCCTGCTCTCCTTGCTGGTGTTGGCACTGGCAGGGAGAAAGGGAGGGTTGCATGGCAGCAGCAGTGGCAGCAATGGCGGCAGTGGCAGCGGCGGAACCAGGGAGAGAGGGTTGCATGGGGCAACGGCAGTGGCAGTGCTCAGGACAGTGGAGAATTCTGCGACGGACCCCAAGGACCTCTGGAGTCCGTGGAGGAACATCACTACTCACCTCCGCCTTCCTCAAGACCCGTGCAGAGCTGGATTCTCCTCGTGGCGTCTCCACGGAGCCGCTGTCCGGCTCCACAGCGCCAGCGATACGGCCACCATTGCTGTGCCGTATCGCTGGCTAAGGCTGACTCTGGACGCAAATGGCATCTGCTACACCATTTGCGGCCATAAAAGGCAGGGGGATACTGAAAACGAAGACAGGAACTTAATTTTCTGGAAGATATCAACTCTTCTATGTGCTCTGTAACTTCAGGAGACAGTGCCTCAATATGGTCAGGTAAAGGCTTTTCTCACTAATACAGCATTTTTTTAGGGATGTACGAAAGTCACTTACCTTTTTGACGGGGTGATTCGCGGTGGCGGGGAGGCGCTCCACACCTCCCCCCAAAATCCTGATCTGGCCGGCTCTGCTCCGCAGAGATTCCACAGAGCCGCTGGCTGGGGCCACCCGCAGCCGGACATCCGGCCGCTGGGCAGCCTTCTGGAAAAAAAAGAACAGCGTACGCAAATGGCGGCGGCTATGGCGGCCGCCATTTGCATTCCCTTTTTTTCGCTGTTTCAGCCTACGTAATATTTACGTAAGCTATTACGGCGAAAAAAAGGGGAATGCAAATAGCGCCCACTACGCTATTTGCGTTCCCCCTTTTTTTTGCCATAATAGCTTACGTAAATATTTATGTAGGCTAAAACAGCGAAAAAAAGGGAACACAAATGGCGGCTGCCGTAGCCGCTGCCATTTGCATACGCTGTGTTTTTTTAGCTTACGTATCCTATCACGGCAAAGGCAGCTACGCAAATGGCGTGGTGGCCGCTATTTGCGTGGCTGCCTTTGCCGTGATAGGCTATGTAAATACTTACGTAGCCTATCACGGCAGCCTGGCTGGACGCAAATGGCGGCCGCTACGGCAGCTGCCATTTGAGTCTGCAGCAGCCGGCCGAGAGACCAGCTGCCGCCACCGCCGCCGGAACATCCGCCCCAGGTAAGCTTCATCCCGGGGGGGATTCCACGGGGGGGGGGCAGGGCTGGGAGGCCGTTCTGCCATGGGTTTGGGGGGTCTGAATGCCAGTGCATTCGGCCTCACTGAAATCCGTGGCAGAATTCTCCGCCATCCCTAATTTTTTTTACATTTTCTTCATTATGTGTGTGTATGTGTGTGTGTGCACAGGCTGATGGAGTGAAAGATCTCTCTCTGTGGGTGTGAGCTCTGCTTTCAGTAAGTTTCTCCTCCCATAGAACTCTCACATGTTGGAGACGGTCTAGAGAGCCTTGGGGTGGGTTAGAGCATTTTTAGAAATATGGTGTTTTTACTGTAGAATTTTATTGTTTCAAACTGTTTTATGGTACACTTTGTACGTCTCCCAGAGTGGCTGGGTGACCGGCCAGATGGGCGATTAATAAATGTAATAAAAATAAATAAATAGAGAGGTTCCCGACTTAATTCTACCTAATTGAAAAAAATAATTGGAAAAATAAGACAGGGTGTGAGGGTTTTCTAATGCACAAAAGAGAACTGTGTGGAGGGGCAGAGAAAAACAACATATTACCTTAGAATATAGGAAGCTGCTACATGGGCTAACAGCGGGCCGTGGCTCTTCGGGAGTCATTCCCAGCTCTGCCTGGAGGTGCCAAGGTCTGAACCCGGGACCTTCAGCATGCAAATAGGTGCTCTACCACTGAGCTACAGTCTAAAGAGGTACTGTATATGATGAACTACGGCCTGATTTGTATATTACCAGATCAATCCTGGAGTTGTTTCCCTGTGGTCAGTCCCATGCCAGGAACATCTGGAGCGAAGAACCAAGCAGGCCAGCTGAACTGGCCAGCTGTTTCCCCATGCCAACATTCCCTCATTCTTGGGAGCCAGCGATGCTGGCACGGGAACAAAACAATCATTTGGCTGATCTCCAGGATTCCTCTACAGGTATTACCCGAGTATGAGACCCAGTGATGAGAAAGAACCCACAGCACTCTGGAACGAATTTATGAATAAGGCTTTGACTCTTGCATGGAAATAATCTTCACATAGGAAGCTGCTTCATGCAGAGTCAAACCACTAATCTATCTAGTGTGCAACAGACAGTGGCTTGCCAAGAATGCAGGCAAGTGTCTTTCCCATAGGGATGGCATGTGTATTCGATTCAGTCCGGGAATCCGGCGGACCTGCTCCTGCCTGCACCCCCGAGCCCCACTTGCCGAGCCCCTGCCCCTGCTCGCCCCCTGTTGGCACTCGGCGAATGGCCTGCACTCACCCCAGCAGCCTTGTCAAGCTTCTCAATCACCATTATCTGAGAAATAAAATGGTGATCGCAAAAATGTGCAAATTTGTGCACACATAAAAATGCGCATATTTGCATGTGCATGAAAATGCGTATTTTAAGAAAATGTGCATTTTCGTACACACCATTGTGTGCCTTCGCAAAAATGCACATTTCACACATGAGAATATGTGCATTTGCAAAATGTGCATTTTGTGCATACAAAAACATGCACATTTTTTCCGATGGCCTTGCTTTTTTTTAGAAATGGTGACCACAGAGCTCGATGAGGCTGCTGGGGTGAGTGCAGGCTGCTTGCTGAGAGTGGGAGGGGCTTGAGCACAGTCCAGGGACTGGCGAGCAGAGGCAGGGGCTGGGCATGAGTCCGGAGAACCTGAATGGGGGTGAGTTCGCACATCCCTACTTTCCCAGTCCTGAAGCCCTCCTAGGAATGTCAGAGGAGTCCTTTTGGTGGGGTGGAACTCAATGAGCTCTTGCCAGCTAGGCTCCCCAAACTCCGGTCTGACATCTGCCAGCTGGCCTGACTCAGTCCGTAGCAAGTCAGGCCAGCTGGTGGATTTTCTGCCTTTGCACAGTGGCAGCAATGGAAGTGGCAGTGACAGTGAGGGGAGCAGGGTTGCGCTGTTGCACTGCTCTCCCTCCCTGCCACCATCACTGTTAGCCAGTGTAGCAGCTTCCTATATTCTACAGTAACATGTTGTTTTTCTCTGCCCCTCCCCACAATTCTCTTTTGTGCATTAGAGAACCCTCACAGCCTGTGGCTAACTTCTGATCCACTATCCACAGAACTGCCTTTCTGGCTTCTCCGTTCAGTGCATGTAATCCACAGTGGAGGTTCTGTTCCTTGCCCTCAGAGATCTTATTTTTCCAATTAGGTAGAATTAAGTCGGGAACCTCTCTAGACTGTCTCCAACATGTGAGAGTTCATATGGGATGAGAAACTTGCTGAAAGCAGAGCTCACACCCACAGATGGAGATCTTTCACTCCATCAGCCTGCACACACACACACACACACATACATATAAAATGAAGAAAATGTAGAAAAAAATGCTGTATTAGTCATGGCATACTTACAACAGTTAAATAAGATGAGAAAAGCCTTTACACAACCATATTGAGGCACGGTCTCCTGAAGTTACAGAGCACATAGAAGAGCTGATATCTTCCAGAAAATTAAGTTCCTGTCTTCATTTTCAGTATCTCCCCCCCCCACCCCACCCCCAGTCTATCTGTGACACTATTTCTGAGGAGTTCGTTCTAGGAGAAATCATCTCCATGCAAGATTTATAGCCTTATTTGTTTTTGAAGGCCTCCTTTTCTTTTCATGCAAATCCTTTTTGTGACAAAGATCTGTCTTTAGGTTTCCTTCTTAGCAAGGATTTATGCATGCACTTTATATAACCACTAAGAGTTGGTTAGAGTGAAAGCCAACGTGCAAACGACTGTAATTTCTTGAAGTTTCGTACATAATTTGAGTTTAAGTTTGAGTCATATTCAGGCATTGTGAATCCATCTAGAACTGCTCAGCAATTTTGTTTGCTCCGCATTTTGAAGTGAACCGACCTGCTCTTCACCTCCCAGACTAACGTCCGGATTAGAACATAGTTATTTCAGATTTTTCAGTTCTCTGGATTTTGTGATGCAGTTCTCAGCTCAAATAATCACACCAAACTGTGCATAAAAATGGGTATTTTATAAAGTGAGTTTAGGAATATTCATTTTGAGAGAAAATGCATTGAAAAATACATATTCAAATATATATTTATTGAAATGTGAATTTTTGTATGGATATAAAAAAAAGAAAATAGGATTGGAAATGGGCTTTTTAAAATAGAAAATACATGCACAACTATGTATTTAAATACATGGTTAAATATGAATTTTGGTGTGGATTTTTTTTTAAAAGAAATGTTTATTACTGTTGAAATGGGACAGAATGGACTCATGAGAAACACATGCAGTACTGACAGAGATTGGAAATAAACTTATCCGTTGATCACTAGTACCACCCCCTTAAGGACAACCTAGCCTCCCATTTCCCTGCTTCCTCTGTTCTCCATCCCTGGCTCTGATCCTAGAAATTCTCTACTTCTTGATCTCCTGACACTGCCTCCTCAGCCTTGGCATCCTTGCAACCTACGTGGCTTCCAGATGAGAGGTCAGGGGTAGGCAACCAAGTGCCTTCCAGATGTTTTGGACTACAACTCCCATAATACCTGGCCATTGGCCATGCTGGTTGGGGCTTATGGGAGTTGTAGTCAAAAACATCTGGAGGGCACCAGGTTGTCTACCCCTGGGATAGGTAATGGAGAAAAATCATGCCCTTTGTTTGTGCCCCAGGTGCTCATATGAGACTATGTCATTTTAAAATGTATTTAATTTCTTGAATGGCAAACATGGGAGCCACTGATTGTATGGCCACCATTGGCCAAGAATCATGAATTACTAGTAGTCTTACAGAAAAGTTGCATTCATAAAACCTTTTTATTAGCCAGTATATGTCAGTAGGAAAGTTATCCGCAAGGCATGATACTGGTTTTATTGAAATTAACGCCTCAGCCTTTATTTTATTTTTGTCTAGTTTTGCACTTCTCAGTTGCCTTTCTACTTAAAAATGGAGGGTGAAATCCTTCACACACTTAACTGGGTGTAAGTGTCATTGTACTCAGTAGTAGACATGCCTAAGATTGCATTAAGAAAGGAAAGTGGTGTTGACTATGAAAATCACAAGCCTGCAATGAACACGTGAAAACACTGCAATAAAATTGACAGCCGGTACAACCTTCCCCAGAAAGACAGAACAAAAAAGCAGCCTAAAGGTGCAATCCTATGAATGTTTAGACAAAAAAGTCCTACAGTTCCCAGCATTCCCCAATCAGCATGGCTGGCTGGGGAATGCTGGGTGTTGTAGGACTTCTTTTTTTTTGCTGACTGTGGATGGGCAGCCGTACGATCAGCAAAATCCTATGTGTGTTTGGACAGGAAAAACAGCCCTACAACGCCCAGCATTCCCTAGCCAGCTATTGTAGGACATTTTTCTGTCTAAACATGCATAGGATTGTGGCCTAAAACACTCTAAAGCAGTGGTGGGCAACCGAGAACATGCAAAGCACATGCTCCTCAACGGCACTACCATCCTTCGCCGTACCTGTAGGCAGGCAGGCAGGTAGGTACTGGATTTATACCCTGTCTTTTCACTGGCATGCTCATGGCAGCTAAGAGATCACCCTTGCACAAAGCAGTTGCCACAAAGCAATGCAAAACTATCCCAGATGGAAGGGTTGTCATATGGAAAAATGATTCTTGATGGAACATTTAAAGAGATTGCATTGGCTTCTCCATCTGCTCCTGGCAGTTGATGTTCTTTGGTGTCAGCACCATGGATGACAAACGGAGCTGGATTTGGCCTCTCCTTCTGCTGCTGGCAGTCGATGTCATGTTATGCTGCGCTCTGAGCATGTCAGCCTGTGCTGATCCTGCCTGTGATTTTTGTCAACAGTTAGCCCCTCAAGTCCCATTGGCACAGGATAGGCAGGACTTAGAGGCAAGGAAAAAGGCTGTATCTGATCTGTGTGTTTTGATTCATAGTCCACCTATTTCCAAAAGCTTGTGGCAGGTAGCAACATGTCGAAAGCCACAAAAGAATGGGGTCAACGTAATCCCAGAGATGTCCTTCTCACATGGATAGGGGTGTTTGAAGAATTCCATCTTTGTGAATTCCGATGCAAATGGCCCTGATTTTGCACTTCTCTGAACTTTGTGATGCATTCCTTGGGTATCAAAATGGGGAAAACCAGAGTGCTGCATTTTGGGAAACTGATGCAGTGAAGGCAAAACCTGCCCTTCACCCTTGGCATTAGGTGACCTGGTTCTCACTGCCAGGAGGAGTTCCACAGAATGCAAACTTCACAGAGATGTAGTGTATCTGTTCCGCCCTCCCCAGCAACTTGCAACATACAAGCCCTCCCTCTGCACATACGCAGACATCATATAAGACTCAACATTTTGCTAGTGGTATTATTTTAAAAATTGCAAATTAATATCTTGCATTGCAACATTTCAAATTAATATCTGGCATTATGGTGGTGGGAGTCAGTCTTCTGTTCATCATTGTAGCCACTCTGCTTCATGTTAGACAATCGTACATTTGTCTCTCTAAACACAGCATGAGCTAAACTGGTGAGTTTTGGAAGCCCCGTTTCATATGTGAACATAAGAATTCTGTGTTGCAGTAACAAGTAAAGCTGCTCCAATGAACTTTCCTCTACATTCCCGGTCTTACATCTGTTTGCTAGGCACTGGCTGTCATAAATAGTCATCATAAAAGGCCATTGGGTGGGGTTTTGATGTCTGAAAATGAGGAAAAGACAGCTTTCTGACATTTGGCAAGGGATAAAAATAACATTTCATCACCAAGGGCGGGTGGGGGTGGGGGACTTCTCTCCTTTGAAGAACAGAATTATGTTTCTTTGGTTATAAGCTGGCATGCAACATCTAAGAATATAAATTCTGACACCACCCCAATAATGTGAGCATTCACTTTCCATTTTGCTTGTTCTGTTCAT
The DNA here is from genome assembly GCF_057233095.1 of Heloderma suspectum. Taxonomy (NCBI): domain Eukaryota; kingdom Metazoa; phylum Chordata; class Lepidosauria; order Squamata; family Helodermatidae; genus Heloderma; species Heloderma suspectum. The sequence goes on along the minus strand of NC_139460.1, from coordinate 27,597,984 downwards.
TTAAAAGAAAGAGCCTAGCCTTTTCTCTCTCTCCCTGAGACACATATGTGTGGCACTCTCTCAAGGTTCACACAACATGAACTGTTGTGTGAACCAGTTCAAACAAGAACCGTTCTGTTTATACTTCATGAATGCAATGCAATCACATCACACCCACAAAACAGACCCCCCTCCAAATGATGAACATGTTCAGTTATTTGCAAAAAATGCGATTATTAAATGTTAACTAGATCTAATGTGTTCAGTAAATTGTGTGTGTGAGTGTGTGTGTGTGTGTGTGTGTGAGAGAGAGAGAGAGAGAGAGAGAGACTAACAACAGAGTATTCAAAAAATATATTTTAAGCTAAACGTCTCGGCTTACACCCTCATCAGTAGCTATGTTGTTCACTGGGTATCAGGAGTGGCAGTCTGGAATGCCTGGGGATGAAAGTTCCTTTGGAGGAAAAGCAGAGGTATGAGGGGTGTAGTGCCTACAAATTGTCCTCCAGCTTAAGGCCATTTAGACTAAGAGTTCTCAGTCCATAGACCCAGAAATTTCCCTTCTTTCAAGCATATCAGCGTCTTTCGTTTGCTTACACCTCTCTCTCTCTCTCCCTCCCCCTCTCTCTTTCTCCCTCTCTCTTAGCAGTTCCCAATATTCGACTATTGGGTGGTACAGAACTGCAAGTGAATAAATAAATACTTCTGCCTCTTTGTCATGCTCAGAGCTGTCACATTCAGGATGTGACAAACAGATTGAAAACTGGGAAATGGCTCTTGATGCTAGGCAAGGTTCTCCCCCCCCCCTTTAAGCCAGGGAATGGGCCTCCAGTGGTGGCTGGTGGCTCCGATGTCAGTGGGGCAGAGAGCTCCTTTTGAGTTCTGACTGGTTCTGACTGAAGCCCAAAGTGGATCCACCACCCCAGTGACATTGGGGCCACCAGCCTCAACTGCTGACTTGTAAAAGGGTCAGCACTCCTCCATGCCCTTGCACACCAGTTGCTGGGGAACATGGGTGGGAGGGTGCAATTGCACTCATGTCCTGCTTGTGGGCTACCACTGGGCATCTGGTTGGCTGCTGTGAGAAACAAGATGCTGGAATAGATTGACCTTTAGTCTGATCCTTTTACAGAGGACTGTCCTCTATTTTGAAGGCTTCCTCTATTTGAAGAGCTGTCCAGGTAAGTTTCGTTTGAAGAAGGAAGAGATAGCCCTTGAAGTTGCCCACCAATAGCATCTGAACACTGGTGGTGGTGGTGGTGGTGGTGGTGGTGGTGTTACACTTATGTTCCATTTTTTTTCCACTTGCAAGGAACCCAAGCTGGCTTGCATGGTCCTCTTTCTCTCCATTTTATCCTCACAATAACCTGTGAGGTAGGTTAGGCTGAGAGTTAGTGACTGGCCCAAAGTTACACACTGAGCTTCATGGCCAAGTGGGGACTAGAACCCAGATCTTCTGAATCCCAGTCCGACACTCTAACCACTACACTGCACTGGAATGAGCAGAATTAGCAGGCAGGCAAGTCACCTGGTGGCAGTCTTCCACACTATGGTGAGATGTACTGCATTTTTATTTAAATGATAATAATTTCTAAATGTGTATATGTATAAATGAGCATGTGCAAATTTTATGCAAATCAGTGTCCTGTTTTGGCCTCTTTTTTGTGATTCACAAATGGTCACCCTAGATCCGTGTTCTAGATCTCTAGCTTTCGATCTCAAGGTCTATCCCCAATCCCAATAACACAAGTTTCTACAGCCAGGCCAGACTGAGCATGAATAACAGACACCCTGGCTTGTATCAGACTGGAAGAGGACAGGCCCGTGTGTGAAGAACTGGCCTGCCTTCTCCTTTTCTGTCTGGAAAAAGCAGCTTTGGTTCAGCTGAGGTTCCCCCTTAGCAGTAAAGGCTGCCATCTAGCTTTTGTTGCTCATTCACCCAGTTTGGAGAGATCCTTTTAGGTGTTGTCATCCTGAATAATTTGGTGTCATCTGTACACTTGGGTGCTTCACTAGCCATCCTGATTCCAGATAATTTATGTGTTCAGTGGCATCAGTCCCAATACAGATCTTTAGGGGATTCATTCCACTGCTTGGTGTGTGTGTGTGTGGGGGGGGTGTTATGTTCTTCTTTAATTGGTTTATTGTTAGCTGTCTTGAGGGACTTTATGGACGGAAAGGTGAGGTAAAATGTGTTGACGGCACTGTGGTCACAGTTTCTAATTGGGTCTGACAACAAATACACACCACACCAGATCCTGAGCCACTCCTGTTATTGGTTCTGTGATGGCTGTAAGGGTCAATCATTTCTTGTATTCAGAAATGAGCCAAATTTACCCAATCAATGTGAATTTAGTAGAAAGAATTTATTACGTAATTTTCTATACGTATGACTCCCAATGCGTACTTTCCTTTTCCTGTTTCAGCCATGTTCAAGGGTCTGTGCTGAAGTTTATGTATCTAAAATGGCACCACCCATATAAAAGAGGAAGGTATCAGCAGGTTCAGGGGAACCCCATAATTTGCAAAAGTCAGTTTAAAAAACATCTTAGGTGGCCAAAACAACAACAACACTCCAACCAGAAAAAAAGAAAGACTGCATATGTGTGCACTCTAACTGAGGAAACGGGGAGGAGAGAACACACAAACACAGACCCTGGCAAGGCCATTGAATAAACCACAGACAGAGGTGCTGCCCTTTCCACCCAGCTTCTGTGGGGCCTGGGAGATTCAAGGGGGTGGAAATAGGGAAGTACAGATTTTGTAAAATCTGTTCTATCTGTGTTTCATGGATTGTCAGGCACCTGTCATTCCATCATCCACTCATTGATGGAATCAGATCTTTTTTTAAAAAAAAAAATCCAAATTTGTGCAAGTTCACATTTGCGCAAATTTGCACTTGCAAAAATGTGTGACCCCCCCCCCCCGTGTACATTTTCACACTTTGGCCTATTGGGAAAATGCACATTGTGCGCCATTTTTTAAATTGAGTATTTTTCTATTACTATGTTTGCGCAAAATTCCGGAAAGTTAGAAAAATGGCCTGCATGTCCGCAGAATCCGCCCAGCTGGGGAAAAAAGCCAGTCCACTGAGGAATCTGCACATCAAATTCATAAAAACCTGAACTCATTTTATTCTGTTGTGGATTTCGCCAACATCCCTAGATGAAAACACACACACACACACACACACACACAATGGTTTTGTTTCAAGTCCCACTCAGCTCCGTCTTTGTAGAGCAAAAGTTGGCAACAACAGCAGGACCACTTTTGCCTCCCCTCTCCCCAGACTCCTCTGTGAGCTCCAATCCTGCCACTGCTGCCCACAGAATTTGTGAATAGTGGCAAAAAACCTGCCAGTTCTCCACACTTTTTTGGCAGCAAGCCACTAGAGAATGCTACTGTCAGAGAGGAGACACACACACGCACCAGGGATACAGCACAACATTTTGTTGTTATTAATAGTCATCACATTTGTATTCCCATTTCATAGGGGTTATCCCATTTTATCCTCAAGGGATGATCCCATTTTATCCTCAAGGGGTTATCCCATTTTATCTCAAGGGATGATCCCATTTTATCCTCAAGGGATGATCCCATTTTATCATCAGAACAACAATGTAATTTCATTGAGAGGGATTGACTTTAACAGTTGACAAAGGTTTAAAATATCAGAATTGCAGTTTCCCATAGAAAACAGTTAATGTAAAATGGTGGTAAGGTCAATTCAGACCACAGTCTTTTGAAATAATTGCTTAGGGTTGTGCTCTGATACAATTCCGTTCTTGACTCAAGGAGAGAACTGGGTAACCGTGACCATGAATCCTCAAGGGTGATGTTTTTATGTATTACAGATTGGCTTTCAGTTCTTCAAATTTTATTTTCATGAAATCTACTATAATTTTTAAGAGTTCTGACTCTTCTGATATCCAAGACATCGTAACAAACCTGAATGCAGCATGAGTTTAACAAACTCAGCTCTCCTTGACAGGAGCAGTGGGCTAGGACCTATGTAGTTGCAAAAAGCAAATACACGTATCCTACATATGTATTTGTTGTTCAGTCGTTCAGTCGTGTCCGACTCTTCGTGACCCCATGGACCATAGCACGCCAGGCCTTCCTGTCCTGCGCTCTCTCCCGGAGCGTGCTCAAGTTCATATTCATTGCATCCGTGATGCTATCTAGCCATCTCATCCTCTGCCGTCCCCTTCTCCTTTTGCCTTCAGTCTTTCCCAGCATCAGGGTCTTTTCCAGGGAGTTTTCTCTTCGCATTAGGTGGCCAAAATATTGGAGCTTCAGCTTCAGTATCTGTCCTTCCAATGAGCACTCAGGGTTGATTTCCTTTAGGATGGACTGATTTGACCTCCTTGCAGTCCAGGGGACTCGTAAGAGTCTTCTCCAGCACCACAGCTCGAAAGCATCAATTCTTCGGCGCTCAGCCTTCCTTATAGTCCAGCTCTCACAGCCATACATTACTACTGGGAAAACCAAAGCTTTGATTAGACGGACCTTTGTCGGCAAGGTGATGTCTCTGCTTCTTACTATGCTCTCTAGGTTGGCCATAGCTTTCCTCCCAAGGAGCAAGCGTCTTTTAATTTCATGGCTACAGTCACCGTCTGCGGTGATCTTGGAGCCCAAGTAAGTAAAATCCGTCACTGCTTCCATTTCTTCCCCTTCTATATGCCAGGAAGTGATGGGGCCAGATGCCATGATCTTAGTTTTTTTAATGTTGAGTTTCAAACCAGCTTTTGCACTCTCCTCTTTCACCCTCAACAAGAGGCTCTTGAGATCCTCTTCGCTTTCTGCCATTAGGGTGGTATCGTCTGCATATCGGAGGTTGTTGATAATTCTCCCAGCAATCTTAATTCCGACCTCTGATTCATCCAACCCGGCATTTCTCATGATATACTCTGCATATAAGTTAAATAAGCAGGGTGACAATATGCAGCCTTGTCGTACTCCTTTCCCAATTTTGAACCAATCGGTTGTTCCATGTCTGGTTCAGACTATTGCTTCTTGACCCTCGTACAGGTTTCTCAAGAGACAGGTAAGGTGGTCTGGTACTCCCATCACTTTAAGAATTTGCCACAGTTTGTTGTGATCCACACAATCAAAGGCTTTAGCGTAGTCAATGAAGCAGAAATAGACGTTTTTCTGGAATTCTCTTGCTTTCTCCATGATGCAGCGAATGTTGGCGATTTGATCTCTAGTTCCTCTGCCTCTTCTAAACCCAGCTTGTACTTCCGGTAGTTCTCGGTTCACATACTGCTGAAGCCTAGCTTGTAGGATTTTGAGCATCACCTTGCTGGCATGTGAAATGAGCGCAATGGTGCGGTAGTTTGAACACTCTTTGGCGTTGCCCTTCTTTGGAACTGGACTGTAAACTGACCTTTTCCAGTCTTGTGGCCACTGTTGAGTGTTCCAGATTTGTTGCCATATTGAATGCAGCACTTTAACAGCATCATCTTTTAGGATTTTAAATAGCTCGGCTGGAATACAGTCATCTCCGCTAGCTTTGTTGTTACTAATGCTTCCTAAGGCCCACTTGACTTCACTCTCTAGGATGTCCGGCTCAAGTTCAGTGACCGCACTATCATGGCTATCAGGGACATTCAGATCTTTTCTGTATAGTTCTTCTGTGTATTCGTGCCACCTCTTCTTAATCTCATCTGCTTCTGTTAGGTCCCTGCCTTCTTTGTCCTTTATCATGCCCGTCTTTGCACAAAACGTTCCCTTGAGATCTCCAATTTTCTTGAAGAGATCTCTAGTCTTTCCCATTCTGTTGTTTTCCTCGATTTCTTTGCATTGTTCATTTAAGAAGGCCTTCTTGTCTCTCCTTGCTATTCTCTGGAACTCTGCATTCAGTTGGGTATATCTTCCCCTTTCTCCCTTGCTTTTCGCTTCCCTTCTTTCGTGAGCTACTTGCAAAGCCTCATCAGACAGCCACTTTGCTTTCTTGCATTTCTTTTTCTTTGGGATGGATTTCGTTGCTGCCTCCTGAACAATGTTACGGACCTCCGTCCATAGTTCCTCAGGCACTCTGTCTATCAGGTCTAATCCCTGAAATCTATTCCTCACCTCCACTGTATATTCATCAGGGATATGATTTAGGTCATACCTGAACGGTTTAGTGGTTTTCCCGACGTTCTTCAATTTAAGCCGAAATTTTGCAAGAAGCAGCTCATGATCTGAGCCACAGTCAGCTCCAGGTCTTGTTTTTACTGACTGTATGGAGCTTCTCCATCTTTGGCTGCAAAGGACATCATCAATCTGATTTCGATATTGACCATCTGGTGACATCCATGTGTAGAGTCGCCTCTTGTGCTGTTGGAAAAGAGTGTTTGCTATGATCAGCATGTTCTCTTGGCAAAACTCTATTAGCTTTTGTCCTGCTTCATTTTGTACACCAAGGCCATGCCTGCCTGTTATCCCGGTGATTTCTTGACTTCCTACTTTAGCATTCCAATCCCCTATGATGAAGAGGACATCTTTTTTTGGTGTTAGTTCTAGAAGGTGTTGTAGGTCTTCATAGAACTGATCAACCTCAGCTTCTTCGGCCTCAGTGGTTGGGGCATAGACTTGAATTACTGTGATGTTGAATGGTTTGCCTTGGATTCATACTGAGATCATTCTATCATTTTTAAGATTGTACCCCAGTACTGCTTTTCCCACCCTTTTGTTGACTATGAGTGCTACTCCATTTCGTCTAAGGGATTCTTGCCCACAATAGTAGATATGATGGTCACCTGAATTAAATTCGCCCATGCCTGTCCATTTTAGTTCGCTGATTCCCAAGATGTCGATGTTCAATCTTGCCATCTCATGTTTGACCACCTCCAGCTTACCTTGATTCATTGATCTGACATTCCAGGTTCCTAAACAATATTGTTCTTTACAGCATCGGATTTTCTTTTCACCACCAGACACATCCACAGCTGAGTGTCCGTTCGGGTTTTGCCCAGCCGCTTCACTCTTTCTGGCGCTACTTGGAAATACCCTCTGCTCTTCCCCAGTAGCATATTGGACACCTTCCGACCTGAGGGGCTCATCTTCCGGCGTCATCTCTTTTAGCCTTGTGATACGTTCCATGGGGTTTTCTTGGCAAGAATACTGGAGTGGGTTGCCATTTCCTTCTCCAGTGGACCACATTTTGTCAGAACTCTCTGCCATGACCTGTCCGTCTTGGGTGGCCCTGCACGGCATAGCTTATGGCTTCACTGAGTTACGCAAGCCCCTTCGCCACAACAAGGCAGTGATCCATGAAGGGGTACATATGTATAGGACTGGACAATTGTTAAATATTAGCTATGTCCCATGTCAGATCCAGGTTTCTGAGGGCACCTAAATGGGGCCACATCCCTCAGTGGCTCTACCTTCTCACCATCATTGTCACTAGCATCTATGGCTCCTCATCCTCTTTCTCATCATTGCTACCACTTGCTTGCTTGACAGGCAGAGACCCAGGGAGCAAGCAGGCCAGGGCATCTACTTCTCCTTCTCACCACCACCACCACCACCACCATTGCCTGGGCCAAAGTAAGAGGCAGATGAACAAGCAGGCTGCAATGGTGAAGACAAGGAGTAACTCCAGGAGGCTCTTGTCAGTGGGCCCCTGCTGGGGTGTGGGCCCTCAGCAGGTGCCCATCCATGCCTACCATTGATGCCGGCCCTGTCTACATCTCAGCTGTGGTTGCTTGCCACCATTCCCACCCACCACCAACATAGCCCTCTGTGCCTGTAACAGCTGCACAAAAGGAAGTAGGTGGGTGCAGTTTTCTCCAATATGGGTGATTTGGGGCACTTCCAAAACTCTGTTCCTTCATTTACAGGTTTTGTACAGGGCACTGTGCATGTGTGCTTTGCCACAGCTTTCAGCTCATTTGTTTTACCAATGTACAGGAGCACATGTATGCATGAGTAAAACTTCACAAAAATAATTGTGCCATGTTACGTGGGATCGCATAGAATCATGGAGCTGAAAGTGATCTTGTAGGTCATCTAATCCAACCCCCTGCTTAGTTCAGGATCTGCAGTGCAAGGACCAGCTATAGCATCCCTGACAGTTGGCTGTTCAGCCTCTGCTGAAATCCCTCCAGTAAAGGAGAATCCACTGCCTCCCAAGACACTCTGTTCCATTGTGGAATAGCTGTTACCATTAGGAATTTCTCCAAAAGTTTAGCAGAAATCTGCTTCCCTGCAATTTCCACCTACTGGTTCTAATCCTGCCCTCCAGAGCAACAGAGATCTCTGTTCCACCTTCTGCTTGACATTCTTTCAGATATTTGAAGAATGCTATCATATCTCCCCTTGATCTTCTCTTCTCCAGGCTAAACATACGTAGCTTTCAACCATTCCTTATAGCAGTTTCCAGACCACTCACCATCCTGGTCACCCTTCCCTGGAGGCTCTTCAGTTTTCAATGTCCTTCTTAAAATGTACGTAAAAACTGGTTATAGGAAAATGCAGCTTGACCAGTGCAGAAGAGAAGTGGAACTATTATTCCCATGATCTGGACACCATGCGTCTGTTAATGCAGCTTAAGAATGCATTACCTTTTTTTGCAGCCACATCACACAGCTGGGTCATATTCATTAGGAAAGCATGGATCTATCAATCTTGGTCCCGCCAAGATTTTGCGTTTCTTAAGGTCAAACCCATTCCATCCTGTTTCCACATGAGCTTATGATTTGAAAGGGGGGAAAAGCATACAAAAATGCTTTTGCATCTTGTGCACATTTTTAAATGTACACATTTTGGATGCATGCATCTCTTGACTAAAATGTATTTGTGCACATTTTTGAAATGTATGCATTTTCTTTGCACTTTTTTCAAATGTGGACATGTTGTTGAATGCCTGGGGGTGGGGGTAGGGGGTGGGGGGTGGGGGGCAGAATGCATTGAAAGCTTAGAAATGGTCAGTTTTGCATTTGGGTCTTCATTCGGGTCCAGGATGTGCAATTGGGTGAATCTGCAGGGAGAGAAAAACCTTGGTGGAGCACATTTATCACATATCCTTAATATTCAGCTTGTGATTCACTAAGACATCAAGACTGCTTTTTTACAGTGTTTTATTATCAATGTGCATGTGCAGTTTGCCACAGCTTTCACTTTTTTTAGCTCATTTGTTTTACCAATGTGCATGAGTAGAATCCTGATGCAGTCATCAATATGTTCAAGATTACTTTTTTGCAGGATTGTATCAATGCACACACGTGTGTGTTAGGAATATAGAGGTGTGGTGGGAAGTTGCTAAGAGAACTTAAAGCTGTTGTAAACTGTGCATATTCTAATTCCAAAATTATTTTTAGAAATTATCCTAGTTAAATTGGAATTCAAAAGAAGTGTTGACACCACACAGAGCAAAACCAATGGAACAATAAGGAAACAACCACAGAAATTCACTAGTCCCTAACAGTGAGAGAGAAATCTGCACCTGCTGAATTCCTGCCCCTTTAAATTTTTAAGTCATGAATCCTTGGGCAGAAGAAACATGGCAATTTGAATTTCAGGTTTCCAAGGAAAATAATATAATAGTTTTAGGGGAGAGGCAGCAATAAATGCTACTGCAACATTCCTGTTGTGTCAGGCCCCTGAAAGGGAAGGACAGTTGATATATCATAACATTGCTAAAATGTCAATCACAGAGTAATGAAATGGTTTCCATGGTAGTTTACATTGTGGAAAATCTAATATTTTAAATGGCAGGTGTAAAAGCAGCCATGGTTAAGGCAATTTCTGGGCTGCTGCTTCTTCTTCTTCTTCTTCTTCTTCTTCTTCTTTAATAATGCATTCATTTTATAATTTTATTTACTCTTTTCTATTTTCCTATTACCTACCTAGTTCCCCATGACATTTTAAAAATAATTGTCCACGGTTCAGCAAGTTTGTTAATCAATTTGCTCAACACTCTGGAGTGCAGTTCACATTGTGTACTAATGACCTGAGAAATTCAGTTAATAAGAAGTAGTATGCTACCCTTTCTCCAAAGTGCTCAGGGGAAGCACACATGGTTCTTATCCCATTTGATCCTCACAACAGTCCTGTGAGGGAGATTAGACTGTGGCCTGATTTGTACATGTAGCATACTGGAATAGGAACGAGGTGGGAGAATGAACAAAACCACTTTCAATTCCCAGTGTGGGATCATAGTTTTGAATTAATTGCATTAAAGGTTCCCTGCAAAAAAGAGCTGAGAAGAGAGTAGACTCAGCTAGAGCCTTTCTCCTTGATGTGCTAGTTTTTTATTTGCAGGGATTTTTTTTTAATGGAGGGCATATTCAAAAATGATATCCCTCACCTGAATTTGTGTGGTCCATTCTACCACCTCAGGGTTATACTTGGAATCATAGAATAGTAGGGTTGGAGGGGGCCTATAAAACCATCGAGTCCAACCCCCTGCTCAGTGCAGGAATCAAAGTCAGTTGGCTGTCCAGCCTCATCAATGCGGGAATCTAAGTCAAAGCATCCCTGACAAATGCCTGTCCAGGCTTCATCTTGAATGCCTCCAGTGTGGGAGAGCCCACCACCTCCCTAGGCAGTTGGTTCCATTGTCGTATTGCTCTAACAGTCAGGAAGTTTCTCCTGATGTTCAACTGGAATCTGGCTTCCTGTAACTTGAGCCCATTATTCTGTGTCTTGCACTCTGAGATGATTGAGAAGAGATCCTGGCCTTCCCATTTGCACATCTAGACCTGAAGACAGAGACATCCCCAAAATCACCCAGTGATCCTCATGGCCAAGTGGAGGATCTGAGCCTAGGTGACCCTAGTAGTCCACACATGACACTCTAGTGCAGCTTTCCCCAACCTGGGTGCCCTCCCATCATTCCTGGCCATTGGCCATCTTGGCTGGTGCTGATTGGAGCTGAAGCCCAAAACATCTGGAAGGCATCTGGTTGGAGAAGGGCTGTTCTTGTGTCACACCGGTGCTCATCGTTGCTATTGTACCCATGTCTGCACAAGCCACTCTATGAGCTTTTCATGCTAGATGTATCTAGAGCAGGAGTGCAAAACTCGTGGCCCATGAGCTGCATGTAGCCTGCCAAGCCATTTCTGGTGGCCTGCTGGACACTCCTGCATATTTTTCAGCAGTGGCACTGCCTTGTGTGTGTGCGTGTGCGCACGCACACGCACATGCAAAACAGCAAGCACTTATTTATTTTATTTATTTCTGACATTTGTATACTGCTGAATATAGTCGAATATGTACATTCCCCTGGCAATGCCTGATGCAGCCCTCGGGGCCAAAAAGGTCATGCACCCCTGGATCGATAGGATTGATGCATTAGACATAGTGGAGGTGGTGAGAGATTAGCTGGAATGAAGACTTGCAATTGAATTTAACCATGGCCGAATAAATCTAGTGCCACAGTACTTCAGGGTGTTAATGAAGAAGCTGACAGAAGTTAAACTCTGAAAGCTCTGCATGTCAGTGCCATGATAACTGATATGTTGATATATGGCTGCATAAAGCTCTGCAGCTTATAGAATACCAATGAGGTGTCTCTTGTCAATAACCAGTTTGGAGACTGAGCGACAGCAGTTGGCATCAATCTTAAACAGCAAATATCTTTGCCTTCATTTTTACTGTCTGCCCATCTGTTTCTTCTCTCCCTGCTTGCAATCAAGTCTGCCCTGGATTAATCACACATCGCTATATATGTGTTCTCAAAAAGTGACTCGGTGTCAGTCAGAAAGGTTCCAGAGCATTATTTTAAAGGACAGAACTTGTTGTTGTTGTTCAGTCGTTAAGTCGTGTCCGACTCTTCGTGACCCCAAGGACCATAGCACACCAGGCTGTCCTGACCTGCACTCTCTCCCAGAGCGTGCTCAAGTTCATATTCATTGCATCGGTGATGCTATCTAGCCATCTCATCCTCTGCCGTCCCCTTCTCCTTTTGCCTTCAGTCTTTCCCAGCATCAGGGTCTTTTCCAGTGAGTTTTCTCTTTGCATTAGGTGGCCAAAATATTTGAGCTTCAGTTTCAGTATCTGTCCTTCCAATGAGCAGTCAGGGTTGATTTCCTTTAGGATTGACTGATTTGACCACTACAAATGGAGCTATTTACGTGGGAAATTATGGAATTGCTAATAACCTTGTTTGAGACAACAGAAAATGTACATGGAAGCACCAAAATATAATTGGAATTTACATAGCTGGGGTAACCTCTGTGTGTGTGTGTGTGTGTGTGTGTGTGTGTGTGAGAGAGAGAGAGAGAGAGAGAGAGAGCAATCCTATCTAGATAGGCAGCTTCCTCTGAACTCAGAGGCGACTGCCTATCCAAAGCAGGGCAGGAGAAGCACAGAGGGGATCATTCCCTCCACGCTTCTCCTGCCCCGCTTTTTCTGCTAGACAGCTGATTGCGGCTGTCTAGCCACGGGAGGGCTGCACGGGGCAGGAGGCTGCTGTACGACACATAGGATGTGTCGTGCAGGCAGTTACGATCTCCCTGCCCCGGAACACCCCCAGCCACGCCCCTTTCTGGCCGCTCTGCACCCCTCTTGCACGTGCAGAGGACGGGGCTGCTCCACACTGCCTCAGAGGCAGCACGGAAGTGTGGAGAGGTCGGTTCTCTGGGAACTGACCTCAGCATGCGAGCTCTGAGGTCGGTTCCCGGAAAACACCATATCCTATGGCCATCTAGCCACTCTCTAGTGGCCATAGGATTGCTCCCTAATAGGAATTTTCAAAATATGGATGTGATCCATTTTTACAGATGCCACAATGCCCTCACTCAGAGCAGGAGATTGAGCTCACTGTTACTATCTTGTCTTGAAATTCACAACTGGCTCAGAAATTTATGTTCATCACTACAGCTTCAAGTGATGTGTAGGGATGGGGGAGAATTACTCCCCAAAACTTTGGGTGGCCGAGTGCCAACGTATTCAGCCCCCCGAAGTAGTTTCGGGGAGAAATTCTCCGCCCCCCCGCCCCCCCGTCCGTGATGGGACTTACCATTCCCAAATGCCGCTCCCGGTGGTGGGTCGCAGCGGCGGTTCGGCAGGGCTTCGACAGGGGCAGGGGCGGCAGCCAGTCTTTCGACCGGCTGCCGCCGCCGCCATTCCAAGAAAAGTAAAAAAAAAAACAAAAAACGCCCCGTGATATGCTACGTGACAATTAACGTAGCCGAAGCATTAGTAACAACAAAGCTAGCGGAGATGACAGTATTCCAGCCGAGCTATTTAAAATCCTAAAAGATGATGCTGTTAAAGTTCTGCATTCAATATGCCAACAAATCTGGAACACTCAACAGTGGCCACAAGACTGGAAAAGGTCAGTTTACATTCCAATTCCAAAGAAGGGCAACGCCAAAGAGTGTTCAAACTACCGCACCATTGCGCTCATTTCACATGCCAGCAAGGTGATGCTCAAAATCCTACAAGCTAGGCTTCAGCAGTATGCGAACCGAGAACTACCGGAAGTACAAGCTGGGTTTAGAAGAGGCAGAGGAACTAGAGATCAAATCGCCAACATTCGCTGCATCATGGAGAAAGCAAGAGAATTCCAGAAAAACGTCTATTTCTGCTTCATTGACTACGCTAAAGCCTTTGATTGTGTGGATCACAACAAACTGTGGCAAATTCTTAAAGTGATGGGAGTACCAGACCACCTTACCTGTCTCTTGAGAAACCTGTACGAGGGTCAAGAAGCAACAGTCAGAACCAGACATGGAACAACCGATTGGTTCAAAATTGGGAAAGGAGTACGACAAGGCTGCATATTGTCACCCTGCTTATTTAACATATATGCATAGTACATCATGAGAAATGCCGGGTTGGATGAATCAGAGGTCGGAATTAAGATTGCTGGGAGAATTATCAACAACCTCCGATATGCAGACGATACCACCCTAATGGCAGAAAGCGAAGAGGATCTCAAGAGCCTCTTGTTGAGGGTGAAAGAGGAGAGTGCAAAAGCTGGTTTGAAACTCAACATTAAAAAAACTAAGATCATGGCATCTGGCCCCATCACTTCCTGGCATATAGAAGGGGAAGAAATGGAAGCAGTGACAGATTTTACTTTCTTGGGCTCCAAGATCACCGCAGACGGTGACTGTAGCCATGAAATTAAAAGACGCTTGCTCCTTGGGAGGAAAGCTATGGCCAACCTAGACAGCATAGTAAGAAGCAGAGACATCACCTTGCCGACAAAGGTACGTCTAATCAAAGCTATGGTTTTCCCAGTAGTAATGTATGGCTGTGAGAGCTGGACTATAAGGAAGGCTGAGCGCCGAAGAATTGATGCTTTCGAGCTGTGGTGCTGGAGAAGACTCTTACGAGTCCCCTGGACTGCAAGGAGGTCAAATCAGTCCATCCTAAAGGAAATCAACCCTGAGTGCTCATTGGAAGGACAGATACTGAAGCTGAAGCTCCAATATTTTGGCCACCTAATGCGAAGAGAAAACTCCCTGGAGAAGACCCTGATGCTGGGAAAGACTGAAGGCAAAAGGAGAAGGGGACGGCAGAGGATGAGATGGCTAGATAGCATCACGGATGCAATGAATATGAACTTGAGCACGCTCCGGGAGAGAGCGCAGGACAGGAAGGCCTGGCGTGCTATGGTCCATGGGGTCACGAAGAGTCGGACATGACTGAACGACTGAACAGCAACAACAATCACGGCTAGATTTGCAAAGTCAGCCGTGATAGGCTACGTAAATCGTCACGTAGCCTATCACGGGTGACTTTAAAAAAAAAAGAAAAAAAAGCGCGTACGGCCAATGGCGGCCCCCATAGGGAGCCGTCATTCGTGTTCCTTATTTGGTCTCTGTAGTCTACGTAAAGATTACGTAGACTACGGCGAAAATAAGGGCAACGCTATTTGCGTTGCCCTTATTTTCGCCGTAGTCTACGTAAAGATTTACGTAGACTACAGCGACCAAATAAGGAATGCGAATGGCGGCTCCCTATGGGGGCCGCCATTTGCGTACGTGCTTTTTTTTTTTTTAAAGTCACCCGTGATAGGCTACGTGACGATTAACGTAGCCTATCACGGCTGACTTTGCAGATCTAGCCATGATAGGCTACGTAAATCATCACGTAGCCTATCACTGGGGCGTTTGTTTGTTTTTTAACTTTTTATTTCACGGCCGGGCAAGGCGGGAAGCCTCCCCCCCGGCCTGAATTTCGGCCGGGCGAGGAGGGAAGCCTCCCCCCCCCCGGCCTGAACTTCAGGGGGAGCAGCAAAGCGCCTCCCCCCCACCGCGAAGCAAGCTGCGAGACCAGGTAAGTGACTTTCGTGCACCCCTAGTGATGTGTCAGGGTTTTTGACCTGGACCCTCTGAATAACTCCTTAAGGATTTCTTGCCTCCTTGGAGGGAGCAATCTTATGACCGCTAATCAGTGGCTAGACGGCCATAGGATATCTGGTTTTCCAGGAACTGACCTCAGAGCCCACGCTCCAAGGTCGGTTCCCAGAGAACCAACCTCCACTCACTTCCGCTCTGCCTTGGAGGCAGCGCAGAAAAGCCCCATGCTCTGTGCTCGCAAGAGGAGCACGGAGCGGCCAAAATGGGGCATTCCTGGAGGGCGTTCCGGGGTGGGGAGGGCGGAAATGCCTATACAACACATCCAATGTGTTGCACGGCAGCCTCCTCCCCCGCTCTACCCTCTGGCTGCTAGACAGCCACAATCGGCTGTCTAGGTGAAAATGCAGGGCAGGAGAAGCGCAGAGGGAATGATCCCCTCCGTGCTTCTCCTGCCCTGCACTGGATAGGCGGTCACCTCCGAGTACAGCAGCGGCCGCCTATCTGCATAGGATTGTGCCTTAAGTGTCCCACCTTCCTTCTTTTACCTTCCCCCTTCCAATAACATGGGGTTTAGGCTTGTAGTCATGGGGTGACTGACACTCTAGACACAGGGTAACCACAACAGTTTACTGGTAAACTAAAGCAAGCAAAGCACAAATAAAGGTATTTACACAATAGAGCTAAGTGATACAAAAGGCATTCAGAGAAAATAAAAAGTTGCAAAATGCAAGTTCCTTTATTCTAGCTGTATTTAGACTTCTCCAGGCTCCTTCTTCCTGCTCCTTCTTCAGGCTTTGGTCTCCCCAGCTCCGGTCTTACTGCTCTGGTCTTTCTGATTCTCTCTTTTTATTCCCTCCTCCCCCCGCCATACCGAAAGTATTGTTTCAAACCTGAAGAAATGAAACTTAACTAGGGAAATGAAACTACTCTTCTCAGCGATACCCCCTCCTGACAAAAAAAACCCCAGGCCTCTACACCTGACCTTTTTCTTTTCCTTGCCTCTGTAGGCCTCCTACAGAGGCAAGGAACACAGTGACTCAATTTTTCACAATTTTTCGGAAAAGCTTCACATTTACACCAACTGTCAACTAATACATGGCAGTCAATTTCAGACATTTATTTATTTATTACATTTCTATACCATCCAATAGCCGAAGCTGTTTGGGCCGGCGGTACAGAAATGTAATCAATCAATCAATCAGTTTTGGGTATGGAGGCATGTGATATTGCACATGCATGCACATGCACAGATAAATGTGCATGGTATAAACATAGTGATTCCTATCACAACCGTACATATTCATACATAAAGGCACCAAATGTATACTATTGGTGGGCCAATACATAGAGATCATTTTCAGATATTAGGGCATGTATGGGCATTAGACTGAGCATGATATAATGCAGTGATTCAAATAATATAGAAGCAACCCTCCATCCCTTTTGCTTGTCCAAGGCATTTGGCCTGAGGTACACTGCCTCTAGATTTAGAAGCTCCATTCATAATAAACCAGTTCAGGCATTCTGTCTGAACAGGGAATTCCAAGTCATGTAGGCAGTGCCATGTGTTCCTGCCCCTCTCTACTTCTGACCTTAACATGTTGAGCAGGAAGGTCTGAAGGTGGCTTCTGCGTGCATTTGGCTGAACGCACATAGAAGCTTCCCCACTGAATTTACATAGAAGATTCCAAGGATGGAAAACTTGATAAAGCAGAGTTCCTGATCACAAGGAGACTTCTCAACATGTTCAGCTGAACACACACCCAGAAGCCCTCTTCACACTTCCCATTCAATATGGGAAGCCCAGGACTGGAATGGGATATGGGGAGGTCAGGCGGGGTCAGTGGGACATTCAATGTGGGAAGGTCAGGTGGGGCCAGGGACATTGGGGACAGGGGTAGTGTTGGAATTCCCTGCTGAGGCATAATGCCTGCACAGAGGAAATGTTTCTCCTCCTCTCATGGAACCATCTATGCCATATCTGTTTCCCAGCCATCCTAAGGTAAGGAAGAGCCCAATTAATTTTTCACAGGTCCCTCCTCTTACAGCTCTCAACATTTCTTGAGATGCACAACCTTTCACACAAGGGATGCTCGTTAAAGAAAAAAGGGAGAGAGGAACTCTTTTTTTGCTGTACTTTACTTTTAAAAAAGAGAAAGAAATGTATTTCAAAAGCATTCAGAATTCGAAGAGTGCTTGAACTGAACATCTGATGGTCTACATTGCTAATATGGCAATTTCTCCCTATTTCCTTTGCATGAAACATTGCTTAGAAATCAATTTTTCCTCACAAGATGAGAAAATGAGACCAGTTGTACTTCAGAACACCACTTCAAAGATTTCATTGAACTTAGGGGTTTTACTGAACATTTCATCAAGGGCGTGCTCCAAAGTTATTTCTCCTGTGCTTTTGTTGGGATATGTTCTCCTTGCAAGGCAAAATACTTTCTTTTCCAAAGAAGGCAGAAGTATCAGTGGCTGAAGGTTTGCTGATGTGCTTGAAGTTCAGGCATGTACACTCCTTATGTCATCCTTCTGGTGCTGAGACATTTATTTAAATGAATAAGGGCACAATCCTATGCATGTTTAGACAGAAAAAAGTCCTACAACTCCCAGCATTCCTCAGCCAGAATGGATGTATGGAAAGGGAGGACTTGCATATTGCAAAGACCATGAAGCAAGATATACACACACTGTCAAAGTTCCCCTTATGACCTGGATGCCCTGAGCAACTCCTCAAGGATCTCTTGCCTCCTTAGGAGTCCCACCTTCCTTCTTTTGCCTTCCTCTTTCCAGTAATGAAGGGTTTAGGCTGTAGCCATGGGGTGATCGACACTCTAGACACAGGGTTTAACTACAACAGTTTACTAGTAGATTTAAAGCAAAAAAGAAATACAGCTAAAAGTATTTACCCAATAGAGCTGAGTGATACAAAAGGCATTAAAAGAAAAGAAAATCTACATAATGCACGTTCCTTTACCCTACCTGTCCTTAGACTTTTCTAGGCTGGTTCTTCCTGCTCACCCTTCAGACTCTGTTCTCAGTTTAGGCTCTGGCTGTCTCTGCTCCTACTGGCTGTGTCACTCTCTTTATATACCCACCTCCCTCAAAACCAAAAGTACTGCTTCAAACCTGAAGAAATGAAACTTCAGTGGAGAATCAAAACTGACACTTAACCAGAGAAATGAAACTACTCATCTCAGGGTTACCCCCTCCCAACAGAAAACTCCAAGCCTCTAAGCCTGACCCTTTCCCTGCTTTGTCTCTGTAGGCCTCAAACCTTCACACACACACACACACACACACACGCACACGGATAACTTTTGCTGAGAATTGTACCATCCAGTGCTTGGGTTGGAGGGGCCATAGCTCAGTAATAGAGCACATGCCTTACAGGTCCCAGGTTCAGTTTCTGCCATCATCAGTGAAATGGATCGGGTAAAGATGATTGGGAAACTTCTGTCTCAAGACCTCAGAGAACTGCTGGCAGTCAGATTACACAATGCTGGGCTCAAAGGTCAAATAGCCTGACCTGGTATATGGCAGCTTCCTCTGTTCAAATGCAATGCTTTCACTTCTGTATATGTGTGAATGGGAACTATTCACTTCTATGGAAGAATGTAAAAGAGTGTAGTCTTACCCTCTAGTATGTTTTAAGACTGCATACATAACCATCGGGCTGTAACTAAGGGTGCAACTAGATGTGGTATGAGGGATCTGCCATGGTGTTAGCAGCCATGGGGTTCTCAATCGGATTGGGATGAAGGCACTGGGGTGGCGGGGGTTTAAGCCTTTTGCCCTGCACCATTTCCCCAAAAAAAATCCCCTGCTGCAGGTTTTTCCCCATTGAGAAATAGTGGCTTTGCAGGAGGTTACTTTAATTGGGGAAACAATACATGGGGGAATGGATTAACACCCCTTCTGTAGCGCCATAGCCCCAATCTGATTTACACAGAGATTAAATTTTAATTTTGGGGACAGCAATCCTATGAGGATCACCTCCAAACTCAGGGGTGACCACCTATCCAGTGCATGCTGTGCAGTGCAGACCGGCTAGACAGCCGATTTCGTCTATCTAGCTGCAGGACCTTGGAGCATGGGGTGGGGAGGCCAGATGACACATAGGAAGTGTCGTACCAGCACTTCCAACCTCCCCACCTCGACCTGCCCCCAGGAATGCCCCAGGCCATTTCCCCCTCTCCATGCTGCTCTTCTGAGCATGGAGTGTGGGGCCGATCCACGCTGCCTATGGGGTGGCGTGGGAGGGGGTGGAGGTTGGTTCTCTGGGAACCGGCCAATCTTATGGCCATCTAGCCGCTGGCTAGTGGCCATAGGATTGCGCCCTAAAAAAATTAATTGGGGAAATGATTTTTTTAATTTTAATTTTAATTTAATCAGGGGAAACCATTAATTATCTTCCTTATTTTTTCACCAATTGTTAAAAATTTTTAACTGGAGGAACAATATGTGGGGGAACAGATTAACACCCCTTCTGTAGTGCCATAGACCCAATCTGATTTACACAGAGATTATAAAACAAAGACCACCGGACAGCCTAATCATAGAGAGTGGGGACAAAATCTCCATAGCTCATGCCCAGTGGGCTTGGAAATGAACAGAGCTATTCACACTCCAATTGGTACATATCTTGGATCATTGCCAAACCAATTCAGGCAATACTTCAAAGCAACCACCAGCATAACTACGGACATATTGAAGAGCTGCCCCTGGGAAAACTTGGACTGGAGGTGGGGGGAGGAAGCCCACTCTTCCTATGGAAGACCCTTCAGTTCATAGGGTCCCCTGTGTGTGGGGGGGGGGGCTTGTGCCCTCCATCACAGTTTTCCCCAAGGCAGGTCTGCAGCTGAGAAGTCTTCTTCAACTCAGATACTGATCTGCAGTGGAGCCTGATGGCTCCAGTTTGGGACATAGGGTTGAACACCTTGGATAGGTCCTTTAGAGTTCAGGCTGGTTCTGACTAAAACCCAGAATGGATGTACAGCGCCACCGAAATCAGAGCCACCAGCCTCCCCTGCTAATCTGAGCAGGAGATGCATTCAAGGGCTTCTTATGCTTTGAGATGAGCATTACCAAGCCCTTGAAGCTCATTGTCAGGGCTTTGCCTGGTAAAGTTCACCGACATCTCCAATCGTGCCTCTCCAATGTCACATTTACTTTAGTTTGGCCACAGGAGCCTGTTCCTGTGACAATTCAACTTGTGGAAGCTAAAGGAAAAACCTAGTCAATGCTGACTTCCAGTCATTTCAGCTTAGGCTAAGTTGGTTATGGACATTCCCCCAGGGCTGGCACCTTTAACCAGACAAATTTGAGGCACTCCAACCATTCATAGTGCAGCAGGGTCAAACCTGACAGTTCCTACTGCAATCTCAGTATAATGATCAGTGCTTAGGCACAGCTGTTTTAATTACCAAGTTGAGAGGGAAATTTCTCTTCTCTGGCAATATTGCACTGAAGTGACATGATAGTCACTGTGTCAATAGAGGGCATATTGCTTGATACCATCAACCAAAGTGGCACATATATCATATGAAATTCATCTTTCACACAAAGTTTATTGTTATCCTTTGAGACTGCATTTCTTACAAGAAAAACCAAGAAAGAAAGAAAGAAAGAAAGAAAGAAAGAAAGAAAGAAAGAGGCAAACCATTACAAACTTTCTTCTTATGAAGTCCAGAAATATGGAACAATCCATAAACATTGGTTGACAACCCTAGTTGTACCACCATGTCCTGGATTTGGTTTTTGCTTAAGGGACAAACTTCATGTTGCCTGGAAATGTATGTAATGATGGCCCAACAGTTCTTTTAACTTGACCCCATGGGCGACACCCGGGCCTTCCTAACCTCCTTTGAGCAGGTGGCCGTTGCTTGCCGGTGGCCAAAAAGGGTGGGTGACCCGGCTCCTGCCGTCTCTCACGGAGGACGCTGAGAAGGCCTTCATCAGCCTGGATGCCAGTTCTTTTAAATGAAAAGCAGCTTTGGAAAGCTATGGTTTTTATCATAGGAACATCAAGGATGGGGAAAGAAGAGGTGCCGGATGCTTCCCCACAAGAAACATTTCTCCACTCAGAGTCACTCAACCTATGTTTTGGGAATATTGCAACCTGCAAGACACTGGAAGGGAGCAGTGTTGGAGTTAGTTAATGCAAGGGAATTTAGACCACAGATCTATTTAGACCATAGATCCTTAGGATCCATAGCCTACAATGTGGGTTCCTGTTATTTCTTCCTTTGCTCCTTCCCACCTCTCTCTCTGACTTCCACCATTGCTGGAAGCACACATGTTTGCTTTCCCACTCCTGCTGGTGTAACTGAACACAAAATGGACTGAACAAACTCTTTTGAAACTCTATGCTGTATATGCAAGAATAGTTGTGAGTAAAACTGTTTTCTTTCCTTCACTGAAGAAGAGTGTGGTGTCCTGTTATTATTTTAACTAAGCCTGTGTGCATGTGGGATGCGTAAACACTCGTTCTGTATTGCCTTTTTGTTTTTTCTCTGCTAATTGCTTTTCTAATGTTGTTGTTGTTCAGTCGTTCAGTCGTGTCCGACTCTTCGTGACCCCATGGACCATAGCACGCCAGGCCTTCCTGTCCTGCGCTCTCTCACGGTGCATGCTCAAGTCCATATTCATTGCATCAGTGATGCTATCTAGCCATCTCATCCTCTGCCATCCCCTTCTCCTTTTGCCTTCAATCTTTCCCAGCATCAGGGTCTTTTCCAGGGAGTTTTCTCTTCGCATTAGGTGGCCAAAATATTTGAGCTTCAGCTTCAGTATCTGTCCTTCCAATGAGCAGTCAGGGTTGATTCCCTTTAGGATTGACTGATTTGACCTCCTTGCAGTCCAGGGGACTCGTAAGAGTCTTCTCCTTTTCTAATAGGAAGCATCATAATAGGAAGCATCAATAGGAAGCTTTTCTAATAGGAAGCATCATTTCTAAATAATCCTATCACCATGTAGTTCAAGGATACATCGGTAAACCCATCTGGAGCCCCGTAGTGGCAAAAGCAGCTTGCAGTGATTTCTTTGGGGCAGAAAAATGGGCAAGTTTTCTCTCCCTGCTTCTCTCTCTTCAAAACTGCCCATTTTACAAAGGCTTGTGGGATTCCAGAAACAACACTGAAACATGTGTATCTGTTTCTCTTGCATCCATGGAGCATTTCCCCAGTGCTAGAGAAGACTGGGCAGATCTCAACTTGCACAGATCTCTGTGCCCGCACCTGTTGCCTAGGAGCCACTGGAGTGGGTCCACCGTGAACACATGGCTTACCCTTTCACAGGCTCAGGGACAAAGAAGAAATGTTTTTAATTAAATGAGAATTCTATTTTCTGTCATTGTTAATTCATGTTTAATTAATTACATCATTCAGTATTGTCATTGCTTTCCTTTTATAATTAATGTGGTGTTTCAAAAGCCAGAGACCATCCTGAACCTTCAGCCATGTCATCGGCACTGTAAGAATTACGTTTCTTTGAACTCCTCAACTGAAAGGAGCAGTGTGTCCAGAGTACCACATCTACCTTCTTTTAACTTTTCAAGTCCCCTGGCTGAGGACCCCTAACAGCTGACTGGGTTGAGGACCACCATCTGGGGTGATACCAAGTGATATATATTTGAAGCAGATGTCTTCAAAAATATAGTCAAGTGTCTTGGCCATCGGGACATTGTTCCTCTCAACTCAGGGAGTGTATTTCTTATGTCAGGGTTTTCCAAAGAGAGGATTCAGATAACTAGAGATTATTTGTACATTTATTGAGTGGCAATAATCAAGTAGATTGAAGGCCCTGTTCACATGTAGAGATGGGGGAGACATTTGTTTGGTTCAAGGTTTGAAATTACTTGCAAATAATGTGGATATTAGGGAAAATCGTGTGCAAAAAAAGTGTATATTAGGAGAAGTGTGTACAAATACAGATACACATTTTTATGCAGATAGTTTTTTACCAATGTGGAAACTGAGGTGGAAACAGAACTCACTTGCATTCCAAAAAAATTGGATATTGTAAAAAGCGGAAAAGACAGAATAAGCCATCACTATCCAGATGAAGTCTGTCACCTGCTGGGACCAGCATTGTATCCAAGGAAAAATGGGAGTGAGCCTTCAGTTTGCATGCATATTCTTCCTCCTTGCTGTTCTCACCACAGAGATAAATTAATGGCTGAAATGAGGAGAGCCTGCATCAGTTTGAAAACAAAATCTCTTATGCTCAGTTGTTCATTTCTCCCAACAGTGAAAGGAACGGGAGGGGGAGCTGGTCAGCCCATGGCTTGCTGCAGATATTTCTTCCAGTGCAATCCTGGGAAGAAATAATAGCCCCTGCGTAGCACCAATGCTGACGTAGGGCTTCTCCACATGGGGCTTATATCGTGCAATCAAGATTGGTTACTCATGGAAGATTGCAGGTCCTTTGTATGATGTCATCAGCCTCCAAGGCCCCTCCTGTGGGTTATGACCTTTATCCCACCGTTGTAAAGTGTGGGGAAAGACCAATTTTTCTCTAGGAAGAGCTTATGAAGCAGTTTATTTGCTGTGTAGTTCTGTAATGGCACTATAACAGCAGCACCATCTAGTGGCTGTAAAGGCAAACATAGAGAACTTGCCGAGAACTTGCTGAGAAAGACAAAAAGCACATGTCAGCTTCTGTAAGGAGCAAAGCTTAATCCCACAAAGAATCCGGAAGCCGAAGCTCTGGTAAGTTGCGGGAAAAAAGGCCTGGTGTGGTGAAGCCCTTAGAACCAAACTACACATTACACAAATTGGATAGGGTGTAGCTCAGGGTTATCTTTCTTTTTTTTACTCTACTGTAAGCACATGTGGCATTGACTTGGATTGAGACCACTGCACTCTGGGAGAAGAGGATTAAACCCTCCCCCCACCACTGCTTTTTTCGCTAAATCCCCCCCTCCCTGGTGCACGAGGGTTAACAAAAGAAAAAGAGTATCCATTGGCATCAATAGAGGCATTTTCTTTTGTTAACCCCCCTGGGGGGGGGGATTTCAGTAAAAAATCCAGGGGGAGGAACGTTTAATTCTCTCATGGAGCACAATGGTCCCAATGTGGATTGGGGCTGCTCATACTAGAGTAAATGAAAAGGTAAACCTGAGCTACGTGCTATACAATTAGTGTAATGTCTAGTTTGGTTCTAAGAGTCCAGCCTGAGCTGATTGTGGGCCAGTCCTCCAGGCAGCTTCTGAAAGGCAAATTCTGAATCACTGCTGCAGCAGCTGCCAGATAAGTAGGTGGGAGGGAAGAAGAGAAAGATCCCCCCACAAGAGGTAAGATGAGCCAGGGCACTGGTTCAGAATGCAGGCATGTGGGTAGTTGCTAGCTGAAAAGCAGGACATCCCCTCTTCAAATCTAGCCTGTGCCACAGACTCACTAGGTGGCCTTGGGCAATATCTCAGCCTCAGTCTCCCCATCTGCAATATGGAAATAACAATACTGACTTGCCTCACAGGGTTGTTGTAGGATGACAACTAGATAATGCATGTGAACCTCTTTGAACACTTGAAAGCAAAATGAATTTGTTGTCATCATCCAAGGCTGCAAAGCATGAAATGATGGGCTTGAGTTACAGGAAGTCAGATTTCAACTGAACATCAGGAAAAATAACAGTCAGGGCAGTCAGACAATGGAACCAACTGCCTAGGGAGGTGGTGGGCTCTTGGTCACTGGGGGTATTCAAGCAGAGACTGGATAACTATCTGTTCAGGGTTCTTTAAAATGGATTCCTCCACTGAGCATGGGATTGGACTTGATGGCCCAAATGGCCCCTTCCAACTCATAGAATCATGGACTATTAGGGTTGGAAGGGGCCTATAAGACCATCCAGTCTAACCCCCTGCTCAGTGCAGGAATCTAAGTCAAAGCATCCCTGACAGATGGCTGTCTAGCTTCATCTTGAATGCCTCCAGCATGGGAGAGCCCACTACCTCCCCAGGTAGTTGATTCCATTGTCGTATTGCTCTAACAGTCAGGAAATTTTTCCTGATGTTCAGCCAGAGTCTGGCTTCCTGTAACTTGAGCCCATTATTCCATGACCTGCACTCTGGGATGATCGAGACAAGATCCTGGCCTTCCTCTCTGTGACAACCTTTCAAGTACTTGAACAGCACTATCATATCTCCCCTCAGTCTTCTCTTCTCAAGGCTAAACATGCCCAGTTCTTTCAGTCTCTCCTCATAGGGCTTTGTTTCCAGTCCCTTTGATTCGATTGTTATTATTGCAAACCAGGTCATTACAGATTTCAATGATATCAGAGTTTGCCTTTCAGAAGCTACCCTGAGCACTCCCTAAATGCTATGTAAAACCTCTTGAGTTGTGTGTTTTTTTAAATAATAATAATAATCAGTTTCCATGTTTTTTTTTGAAAAAAAGGGAAATCCTATTAGTATGAACATGCCCCCACCCCCCTCCCCATTCCATTTCATTTCTTCATTTCCAAACTGAACTTTCATGAACTTGTGAGAGCTTAAGGAGCATTTGGGAGATCCTTTTCAGATACAGACTTGGAAACCCAAATCCTCCAGTATCTTTTGATGTCATCTTATTAAAAAAAACATCTCTCAGGACTTCAGCACATCAGTTAGTGTTTCACATGCCATTTGTGCCATACATAAAGACCACCCAGTGGCCATTTTCCAAAGCTTGGTGGGGTTCCATAAAGGGAACAACCATCCTTTGGATTGAGGCCTTTGAAGGTGTGTGTGAGAAGCTTCTGGGGAATAGATGTGAGTGACAACATTCAGGATGAATCAAAAGGCTCTTTCCACATTTGGTGGGAAAGAGCAGTGCAATGAGGATAAAGTCCAGAATTGTGAATATTTCTGAGTTGCCAACCATCTCTCTTCCCAAGATGTTTTGACTCTTGAGAGCCAATCCATTCAAAAGAATGGCCAGGTAGTGACGTCAGCTTTGAACTGCAGCTCAGAACTTGAAGGACCATTGTTGGAAACCATGTGCTGGACTGGCTGGACCTTGGTCTGATGTGGCAAGGCAATTCTGGTGCTCTTAAGTTCCCTGTTTAATGACGTTAACTACTAGTCATGATAGCTATACATTACTTCCAGTCTCAGAGGCAGTATGCCTCTGAATACCAGTTGCTGGAGAACACAACTGGGATTAGGGATGTACGAATCTCCTACCTGTCAGTCCGGGGGTGGGGTCCGGAGCGGGGGAGGCGATCCGTTCCTCCCCCCGGAATCCTCGCTGGCTCCAAAGCGCCAGCCATACAGCTGCCATGCTGTATCGCTGGCTGAAGGGGACTTGACTGACTGCGGCTGCAAATGGCATCCTGGACGCCATTTGTGGCCCTGCTTTTCATTCACGTGATGGGCTACACAAATATTTGCATAGCCTATCGCATGAATGAAAAGCCATTTACGGCTGCATTTACCTTAAACTAAGGCCTTTACGGCCGCAAATGGCATCCTGGACGCCATTTGCGGCCGCAGTCAGTCAAGTCCCCTTCAGCCAGTGATATGGTATGGCAGCTGTGTCGCTGGCAAACCGGAGCCGGAGGATCTGGCTGAAGAGGATTCCGCAGGGAGACGGGGGTAAGTCTTCCGTTCTGCCATGGACTCCAGGGGGCCTCCACGGCCTCTTTGGAGTCCATGGTGGAATTCTCCGCCAACCCTAAGTGGATGCTGCTTTTGCACACATGTCCTGCTTATGCGCTTCCCAT
This sequence comes from Heloderma suspectum, assembly GCF_057233095.1. Classification (NCBI taxonomy): domain Eukaryota; kingdom Metazoa; phylum Chordata; class Lepidosauria; order Squamata; family Helodermatidae; genus Heloderma; species Heloderma suspectum. The sequence continues at coordinate 27,571,054 of NC_139460.1, read as the reverse complement.
GGGCATCTGATTAGCTACTGTAAGAACACTGATAGACTTTTATTCTGATCCAGCATGGCTCTTCTTATGTTCTTCTGATATAAACTAACAGATTTATAATACATAACTGGAAAAGCATCTCCCAAATACTAGAACCTGGGGTCAACCCATTATGAGGGCCCAGCTTCAGTACTGCCATGGGCGTTTATTTATTTTATTTTTATTTATTTACAATATTTATATACCGCTCCTCATCAGAAGATTTTGGAGCGGTGAACAACATAAGAATAAACAATGATTAAAAGAGTTAAAAAAGTTAAAACATTTTTAAAAAGACAAATCCCAACGAAGTGGAATTTAACAACCCACAGCTGGTCATGCAAGGAAGGCCTCTTGAAAGAACAACGTCTTCAGGAGGCGCCGAAAAGAACACAATCTTGGCGCCTGCCTGACCAATAAAGGCAGGGAATTCCACAGGAAGGGGGCCACCACACTGAAGGCTCTTCTCCTGGTGGACTCCAACCGGGCCATAGGTCCATCTGGAACCACCAGGAACATGCCCTCTGATGACCTCAGTGACCAGGCAGGTTGGTAGGGAAGGAGGTGCTCTCTCAGGTATCCTGGTCCCAAGTTCTTTAGGGCTTTGTACACTAGTACTAACACCTTAAACTTGGCCCGGTAGTGAATAGACAGCCAGAGCAGTTCCCTCAGCAGAGGAGTTACACATTGAAAAGGGGCAGCTCCTGACAACAGCCGAGCTGCTGCATTCTGCACTAGCTCCAGCTTCCGGACCAGCCCTAAGGGCAGCCCCACATAGAGTGCATTGCAGTAATCCAGTCTTGAGGTTACTAATGCCTGTACCACCATGGTCAAGCTATCCCTGTCCAGGAGAGGCCGTAGCTGGCGAACCAGCCGAAGCTGGTAAAAGGCACTCCGAGCTGCTGCGACCACTTGGGCCTCCGGCAACAATGATGGATCTAGGAGTACCCCCAGACTACGGACCTGATCTTTCAGAGGGAGTGCAACCCCATCCAGAACAGTCAATGAGCCTATCTCCCGGACCCAGGAACTACTCACCCACAGGGCTTCCGTCTTGCCAGGATTCAGCTTCAGTTTATTGGCCCTCATCCAGCCCATCACTGAGTCTAGGCACTGATTCAGGACTTGCACAGCCTCTCCTGATTCAGATGTCACAGGGAGATAGAGCTGCGTGTCATCAGCATACTGATGGCATTAGCTCCAAATCCCCTAATGACCGCTCCCAGTAGCTTCATATAGATGTTAAACAACATTGGGGACAGGATGGTACCCTCCGGCACCCCATACCTCAATTGCCAAGGGGCTGAGGAATAGTCACCCAACGTTACTCTCTGAAATCGGCCCGAAGGTAGGACCGGAACCACTGTAGCACAGTGCCTCCAATACCCATCCCACGGAGTCGATTCAGGAGGATATCATGGTCAATGGTATCAAAAGCCAATGAGAGATCGAGCAGAATTAACAGGGTTGCACTCCCCCTGTCCCTCTCTCGATGAAGGTCATCCATCAGGGCGACCAAGGCTGATTCAGTCCCATAACCAGAACGAAACCCAAACTGAAATGGGTCTAGATAATCAGTATCCTCCAAGATTGCCTGCAATTGGTTCTCCACAACCCTCTCAAGTACCTTCCGTAGAAAAAGGGTATTTGCGACTGGGCGGTAGTTGTCTAATACCATTGGGTCCAGGGTGGGGTTCTTCAGGATTGGCTGCACTACTGCCTCCTTAAGGACAGCAGGGACCACCCCTTCCCGTAGGGAAGCATTTATCACTCCCTGGACCCACCCAGTCATACCCCTTCAGCTAGCTTTTATTAGCCAGGAGGGACAGGGATCAAGAGGGCACGTGGTCGGTCACATTATTGCAAGTATCTTGTCCACATCATCAGGCTGTAACAACTGGAACTGATCCCACAAAAATCGGGCAGATGGTGGCATCAGACACCTCGACTGGTACTGCACTAACAACAGCATCAAGGTTGCTGCGGAGACAAGCGATTTTGTCCTCAAAGTGCGATGCAAAAAGGTCGTAGCGGGTCCTCAAAGGGGCCAGGGCCCCATTTACTGGGGAAGATGTTAACAACCACCAGACCACCTGGAAGAGCTCCACTGGACGGCTACTTGAGGACGCAATGGAGGCAGCATATAAACCTTCTTTGCTGCCCACACTGCCACGCAATAGGCACGATTATGCACTCTAGAGCGTGCTCGGTCATCTTCACTTTGAGTCTTGCACCATTTGCGCTCCAGCCGATGTCCATCCTGTTTCATTGACTGCAGCTCCCCAGTATACCAGGGAGCAGAACGGGCTCCACAGTGCCGGAGAGGGCACTCAGGTGCGATCATGTCAATGGCTCTCCGCATCTCACTGTTCCACAGTGAGGCTAGGGCCTCGGCTGGATCACCAGCTCTCTCCACTGGAAAATCCCCAAGAGCATTCAGAAATCCATTGGATTCCATCAGTCTCCTAGGGCGGACTATCTGAATAGGCCCCCCACCCCCGCGGGAGGAGAGTAATGCCATAAGTTGAAATCTCACCAGGAAATGGTCTGACCATGACAAGGCGTTGTAGGTTATAGCCAGGATTTGATTGGAAGTAGCCTGGAAGGGCTTGGGCCTATTCAGTTTCTGGAATGTCAGAGTCTGTGTGAGCTTATCTCTGTCAGTGTTCTCAGGGCAGAGCCAGAGGGAGTCACCTGGTTCCCTGCCCACCTGCTGGTCTGGCCTTGGCAGGCAGGGAGGATGGAAGCTGTCTGTGAGAACCTGACAGAGGTGGGGTGTGGTTTGCAGGAGGGCCGCCCAGGTTGAAGTGTCCCTGCTGGAGGGCTGAGCAGTGCTGCCCTGTTTCGACAGGGGCCTTGCGGAAAGGCCCTTGTCTGTCAAGGGATCTGGAGGGGGTGTCCTACAATCACGCCTTCCCTTTTAAGCTGATGCAAAGGCGAAGAGCCTTTGCTAGGAACATCTTGTCTTCATTGCCCGAAGCCTTCTGTGTTTGGATCCATCATTGCCTGGGCCCTTGGAGGCACTCTGCACATGGACTGGAACTTTGGATTGTTAAGGACTTGCCATGAAAAGTACTGTGAGGCTTTTCATAGACTTGAACTCTCATTGCTGTGGATTGTGTGTCTGAGTTTGTAGTCAGCTCAGTGTACGGCAGACTGGGTTTGATCTATGACTTTTGGACTTCCCTCTGCTAGAACTCATGCAGCGTGGAGTTGCCAGTGTGAAAGCGGTGCCCTGGAACTCCTTGCATGTGTGGGTATGCCCTTCCCTTGTTCTTGATGGGCCTTGACCACGTAGCCTAGAGTTATCAGCAAAAGATTCAAAGTTGGACTCTCTCTGGGTGTGGGTTGTTTAGGCCTTTCAAGAAGTTATCCCCTGATTGCCTGATGGGTTCATTCCAGGAATCATCCCTTTCCATGTCCGGGGTTGGAGCCCCATGAGAGGATTGTCTGGGTTAGGTACCCAGGAATCCAGAGTCCCTTCCCTTGTGTTCAGAACCGTGGAGATGGCAATGGAGAAACCATGTTGAGGATCTCAGTCACGGTAGTAGTGTTTAACTTTGGACTGTTCTGGAATTACATAGAGCCTATAGCTACTGACCATCAGCTATATGATTTCTGAAGAGTGTAACCATTAAGCTTTTGCTGTGGGATTCCCTGCAATAAAGAAATCGCATTGATCTGGGTGTCCAGTGTCAGATTGCCTGAGCATGTGCGCTAGGGGGATCGAGAAACCTGACACCCATGAAGCTGATTGGTGGGAGACATATGACAGATAAAAGGAAGTACTTCTTCACACAGGGCATAGTTGAACTATGGAATTCACTACCACAACATCTAGTGATGGACACCAATTTGGATGGCTTTAAAAGTGGGTTAGATAAATTCCTGGAAGAGAAGGCTCTCAGTGGCTACTAGTCCTGTTGGCTATGTGCTACCTCCACTATCAGAGGCAGTATGCCTATGTACACCAGTTGCTGGGGAACATGGGTGGGAGGGTGCTGTTGCACTCATGTCCTGCTTGTGGGTTTCCTGCGCAGAAGCTGGTTGGCCACCGTGTGAACAGAATGCTGGACTAGATGGACCCTTGGTCTGATCCAGCAGGTCTGTTCTTATGTTCTTATGCTCCTAACAAAGCTCTCAGTCTGATGCAGGCTTGAGTCAGAACGAGCTTCAAAGTGGAATTCAGAGAACTTTGGCAAACTTGCATTTTGCTGATTCACACATCCATAAAGGTAGCAGGATGTTTGGGTAACAGGGGAGAATTCTTCTCCAATTTAGATCAAATCCAAGCTGGAGAAGGATTTGAGGGCTTCCACAGCTCCCCACAGTTTTGAGGTAGGTTTTGTGAGCTCCCAAAGTTCATTCCTGAGCCTGGCTCTGGAGAATTATGCCAGCAGTACCCAGATTGTGTGCAGGCTACTTTGCATGGTCTCAGGAGGGCTAATGTGGTCCCTATCTTCAAAAAGGGTAAAAAGGAGGAACCTGGTAAAAAGGAGGAACCAGACAGACCAGTTAGTCTGACATCAATCCTAGGGATGTACGAAAGTCACTTACCTGGTCCCGCAGCTTGCTTTGCGGTGGGGGGGAGGTGCTTCGGTTCTCCCCCCGAAGTTCAGGCCGGGGGAGGAGGCGCCCCGCCTCGCCCGGCCGAAATTCAGGCCGGGGAGAAGCGCCCCGTCTCCCCGGCCACGAACTACAAAAGTGAATGTTAAAACACACACACACACACGTGATAGGCTACGTAACGATTTACGTAGACTATCACGGCTAGATTTCCAAAGTCAGCCGTGATAGGCTACGTAAATCGTTACGTAGCCTATCACGGGTGACTTTGAAAAAAAAAATGCGTACGCACATGGCGGCGCCCATGGGCACTGCCATTTGCGTTCCTTATTTGGGCCCGGGTAGTCTACGTAAAGATTTACGTAGACTACGGCGAAAATAAGGGCAATGCAAATAGCGTTCCCTTATTTTCGCCATAGTCTACGTAAATCTTTACATAGACTAGACGTGCCAAAATAAGGAATGCAAATGGCGGCGCCCCATGGGCTTTTTTTTTTCCCAAAGTCACCCGTGATAGGCTACGTGACGATTAACGTAGCCTATCACGGCTGACTTTGGAAATCTAGCCGTGATAGGCTACATTAATCGTTACGTAGCCTATCACGGGTTGTGTTTTTTTTTCACTTTTTCTTTCGCGGCCGGGGAGACGGAGCACTTCTTCCCGGCCTGAATTTCGGCCAGGCGAGGTGGGGCACCTCCCCCCCCTCGCTTGAACTTCGGGGGGGGAAGCGAAGCGCCTCCCCCCCACCGCGAAGCAAGCTGCGGGACAAGGTAAGTCCCTTTCGTACATCCCTACAGAATGCCATTTAATAGGGATAAATGCCAAGTTCTGCACCTAGGAAAAAGAAACCAAATGCACATTTACAAGATGGGGGATATGTGGCTCAACAATACTGCTAGCGAGAAGGATCTTGGAATTGTTGTCGATCACAAGCTGAACATGAGCCAACAATGTGATGTGGCTGCAAAAAAGGCAAATGCTATTTTGGGCTGCATTAATAGAAGCATAGCTTCCAAATCCCGGGAAGTACTAGTTCCCCTCTACTCAGCACTGGTTAGGCCTCATCTGGAGTACTGTGTCCAGTTCTGGGCACCATACTTGAAGAAGGATGCAGACAAACTGGAGAGGGTTCAGAGGAGGGCAACAAAGATGATCAGGGGACTGGAAACAAAGTCCTATGAGGAGAGACTGAAACAACTGGGCATGTTTTGCCTGGAGAAGAGAAGACTGAGAGGAGATAGGATAGCACTCTTCAAGTACTTGAAAGGTTGTCACAGAGGGGAAGCCCAAGATCTCTTCTCGATCATCCCAGAGTGCAAGACACGGAATAATGGGCTCAAGTGACAGGAAGCCAGATTCCGGCTGAACATCAGGAAAAATGTCCTGACTGTTAGAGCAATACGACAATGGAACCAATGACCTAGGGAAGTGGTGGGCTCTCCCACACTGGAGGCGTTCAAGACGAGGCTGGACAGCCACCTGTCAGGGATGCTCTGACTTGGATTCCTGCATTGAGCAGGGGGCTGGACTCAATGGCCTTATAGGCCCCTTCCAACCCTACTATTCTATGATTCTATGATTCTGTGATTCATTTTGAAAATGCAGGGTCGGTGTCAAGGATAGCAATGGTTGGGCCCCTGCCGACAGCCCACACCCCAGCAGAGACCCGCTGACAAGAGCCCCCTAGAGTTCTTCCCCCTCTTCACCATCACAACCTGTGCATTTTCTGGCCTCTTGCTCTGGCCTAGGCAATGGTGGTGGTGGTGCTTGTAAGAATGAGGAGCAGCAGATCCCACTGCCAGCTTGCTCACTGGCTCTTCACCTGTCAAGCAAGCAAGTGCTAGCATTGATGAGAAAGAAAAGGAGCAATAGGAGCTGGTGGCAATGGTGGTGAGAAGGTCGACTCACTAAGGGAAGAGCCCCGCTGAGGGCATATTGCCCAAAGGCCCTGCAAAAGCCTCAGCTTTCTCCTGAGAAAACAACTTGTATATGCTGTAGTCCCACAGCAGCACCAAATGGTGGCACAGAGAGAGTAAGAGAGAGAGCGATAAGCATTCAATCTCATTTATTCTCTTTGACTACCCTTCCTTTTAGAAAACAAACAAACAACTTGGCATGTCCTCCTTTACTATGGACAAAGAGTTTAGTGTGCTGGTGGGGAGACTTTGCTGAACAAAGCAGCAGCAGCTCACGCCCTTTGAAAATGGAACTGCGGATCACTTTTCTGCCTTTTCTTACCTGTCCCATTGAGCTGAAACCTTCAGCAAAATAAAAGCTGGCATTAAATCCACAGGGAGGTGGGAAAGGTGGACATGTGTGGATGTGATGATAGGTTAGGCTCTGAAACAAAGATTGGGGGGGCACTCAAATAAGCATTCTGGTATTTTGTGTATTTCCCTAGAGAAAAGCCAGAATAACAAACAACTATTTTACCAGCTAGGACAAAGATTTGGGAGCGGGGAGAGGAGCACTCTCCAAATTTCCACTTCTACCAGGTAGAAATTATGCCACATTTTGGAGAGAGTTTCTCCACTGACACGCTGCAGCTGCGAATTGAAATGACAACTGCGATAGAACGTGAGCCCCTCTCTGTTGAATGGAAGCGCAGAGGATGAGCTGAGGGCAACAGCTAGGCAGATAGAGTGCATCAGCCACTGTGTGGGCAAAGCTGATAGCAAGCTAATCCCCTCCGGGTCGCATCTTGCAGGCAAAGTCTGCTTTTGCAGCAGAGGCAACGGCTCACAAAAAGCAAGTGTCGTGAGGCAAGACGAGTCTGGCGTCGGTCACAGTGATCACCATACCTTTGGCTTAAGATGTCAGGTCATGGGATGTATTTGAAATGGACCTGTGTTTCAGAGCAGGCCCAAAGAGTTTGTCATAGTCCTCTGACTTCGCTGGCACGTTATATATGCATTTCTTTGATACAGCTCGCTGGCTTCAATGGAGTCTCTATCTCTGTGTTCATACAGAATGCTAGATGGCAAGTCATTGCTGAGAGCCAGTGTGGTGTAGTGGCGAGAGTGTTGGACTGGGAGTTCGGAGATCCGGGTTCTAGTCCCCACTCAGCCATGGAAGCTCATTGGGTGACTTTGGGCCAGTCACAGACTCTCAGCCCAACCTACCTCACAGGGTTGTTGTTGTGAGGATAAAATGGAGAGGAGGAGGATTATGTACGCCGCCTTGGGTTCCTTAAGGAGGAAAAAAGGCAGGATATAAATGTAATAAATACATACATACATACATACATACATTATTACTTTATTGCTTATTTATCATTATTTATCTAATGCCATCTGCACACAGGGTGCTTTTCAGAGCACCGATGGACAGGCCCCTGCCCCACAGAGAAGCTTACACTTTTAGACCCTTCCGCCAAAGTGTAAGATGTTCAGGGCAGCATACAAAATCCCCCCCTCCTCAGAGCCAGTATCCAGGGTAGGCATTGTCAGGCACCTGCCAAGGTCCCACACCCCAACAGGTGCCCACTGACAAGAGCCCTCTGGACTTGCTCCTGCCCTTCACCACTGCACCTGCCTGTTCACCTGTTTCTTGCTCTGGCCCAGACAACAGTGTGGTGAGAAGAAGGAGGAGTAGATGCTTGCTCACTGGCTCTCTGCCTGCCAGACGAGCAAATGGTAGCAGTGATGAGAAAGGGGATGAGGAGCGATAGCAGCTGGTGCCAGTGGTGGTGAGAAGGTGGACTCACTCAGGGAGGAAGACCACTGAGGGTGTTTTGCCCAAGGGCCCTCCAAAACCTTGAGCCCCTACTGCCAGATGCTGATGAGCTGCCACTACTGCTGCTGTTCTGTTTCTGTGTCTCAGATTCACATACAGCTCAAACCCATCAAACTCATTGTATATTCCTAACCTGCTGTCACCTAAGGATGGGTCAATCTGTCATGCTTGAGGTTGTTCTCATTTTTCCACTGCTAAGTTCATTCTGTCCCTTTCTGCATCGGACTGCGATTTCCTTTTCTTTCTTTTTTCGTTTTAGTTCTCATGAGCATTGGTATGTATTGTTGTGCATATCCCCCCACCCCCAAAATGTATGCAGTTTTGTAATGTACGCATTTTTGTCTGCACTTTTGGAAATGTGCACATGTTTGTACACAATTTGCCCATTCTATAAAGTTGTTGTGTGCCTTTCCACAAATGTATTCATGTACATATCCCCAGAAGACCCCCATCTTCATATGTTATATTGCTAAAGCATGTCCTTGATCTGCATGATAAAGTGCGAACTGACAGAACAATTGTCAGTTTAGCCAGTGGCACAATTCAGATTGGCCTTTGCTGTGCCATACTAGAGTTGCCTTCTGTTTCATGTATTTGGGACACCTGATGTCTTGGACGGTCTGTCACTAGGTGGTGGTGCTTAGCAGATGCTGATCTCTTAATGGCTGCCATAAGCGTAACAGTGTGAGAAGAACAAGAACAGAGCAAGCAGATGATATTGTATCACCATTACAAACAGACTGTGACTTTGTGATTTCTCCCTCAGTTTCCGGTTCTGTGATACAACTAGAGTTGGCTGTCAACATCAGCTCAGCAAAACTCAGATGTTCACCCAGATTTAGGGAGTCTGCCTTTGGATCTATTTTAGAACAGACCCCAAATGGTCCAAGGATTGTGTCCAGTTATTTGAAATGGATCTGGATCAGGCCCACTGATGACTCAGGGCTGTTGCACATGTCAGTTTTCACACTGTCATATCCTAGCATCTGAGGGCTAATCCACATCCAATCTGGATTAGTTTTTCAAACATCCAGAGAACACTTGGGAAATTTGTCCTGTTACCTCAGATTCTGGGCATGTTTAGCCTTGAGAAGAGAAGACTGAGGGGAGATATAATGGTGCTCTTCAAGTACTTGAAAGGTTGTCACAGAGAGGAAGGCCAGGATCTCTTCTTGATCATCCCAGAGTGCAGGACACGGAATAATGGGCTCAAGTTATAGGAAGCCAGATTCCGGATGAACATCAAGAAAAACGTCCTGACTGTTAGAGCAATATGACAATGGAACCAATGACCTAGGGAGGTGGTGGGCTCTCCCATACTGGAGGCATTCAAGACAAGGCTGGACAGCCATCTGTCAGAGGTGCTTTGACTTGGATTCCTGCAGGGCATTGGACTCGATGGTCTTATGGGCCCCTTCCAACCCTACTATTCTATGATTCTATGATTCTTCCCAGAACATGCCCATCCATAACACAACAGCATCTTGTTCAAGAATAAACAAGACAAACAGAATAGAGGGTTTACTGTTGTTTGGCACAAAGGATTGGTAGTAGTGATGGACAGTAGTGATGGACAGATGGACAGCCATCTGTCAGGGATGCTCTGGCTTAGATTCCTGCATTGAGCAGGGGGTTGGACTCGATGACCTTGTAGGCCCCTTTCAGCCCTACTATTCCATGATTTTCTGATTCTAGTCCCTGAATTGGAACATCAGCATATTTTGTGTCTTGTCATACACTATTCATCAATCCCCATTGTTGTTAGACAAGTAGAAACCCATTCATTAGCCTCACATTACTAACACGTAAGCTCCAGTGACCCAATTCTGGATACCAAAAGATGGAGAGGAACCTGAGCCATGCTTGTGTCATAGAGGGGTGGTGGCGACCAAATGTGGCTGACCACTTTTGGGTAGGATGAGAGTGAAATTCATTTGATTCTGATTTTAATATGAACAGACCTAATTCACACATCTTGAACTAATAGACAAACACAGTTATCCTTCAGTTTTTGTACTTCTCTAAATATTGTGATGCAGTGCCCTGATTTAAGAAAAAAAGTGTAAAAAAATGAATATATGAGTGGAAATTGTGCACGAAAAAGTGTACATGCTTGGAAACTATTTATTAGTAGGGTTGGCGGAGAATTTCTCCACATATCTTCAGGAGGCCGAGTGCCGACGCATTTGGCCCCCCGAAAGTGTTGGGGAAATTCCCCGCCGGGCCCCCCCCCCCCGGGATGGGACTTACCTTCAGCGAATGTCCCTCTCGGCGGCGTGTCCCAACGGCATTTCGGTGGCGTTTCGGTGGGGGCGGGGGCGGTGGCCGGTCTCCCGACCGGCTGCCGCCGCCGCCATTGCAAAAAAGAAGTAAAGTAAAAAAAAACACCACACACCCGTGATAGGCTACGTGATGATTTACATAGCCTATCATGGCTAGATTTCCAAAGTCAGCTGTGATAGGCTACGTAAATCGTCACATAGCCTATCACGGGTGACTTTGAAAAAAAAAAAGCGCGTACGCAAATGGCGGCGCCCATGGGGCGCCACCATTTGCGTTCCTTAGTTTGGCACGTCTAGTCTACATAAATCAACTCTATTTGCGTTGCCCTTATTTTTGCCGTAGTCTACGTAAATCTTTACGTAGACTAGACGTGCCAAAATAAGGAACGCAAATGGTGGTCCCCATGGGAGCCGCCATTTGCGTACACGCTTTTTTTTTTCAAAGTCACCCGTGATAGGCTACGTGACGATTTACATAGCCTATCATGGCTGACTTTGGAAATCTAGCCATGATAAGCTACGTAAATCGTTACGTAGCCTATCACGGGTGTGTGTGTGTGTGTGTTTTACTTTTTTTTTCGCGGCCAGGTAGACGGGGCGCTCCTCCCCGGCCTGAATTTCGGCACCGAGGGATGGGGCGCCTCCCCCCCGGCCTGAATTTCGGCCGGGCGAGGCGGGGCGCCTCCCCGCCCTCGCCTGAACTTCGAGGGGAGAAGCAAAGCGCCTCCCCCCCACCACGAAGCAAGCTGCGGGACGAGGTAAGTCCCTTTTGTCCATTCCTATTTATTAGGGGAAATAGCATACAAAAATCATGTCAGGGATCCCCGACCTTTTTGGGACAGTGGGAACCACTGGAATTTTGATAGAGTGCCATAGGCACTCTAACAAAATGGCTGCCATGGGGGAGGGCTTGCCCATTCATAAAAATGCTGCCATGGTGGGCATGAGCTGTCACAAAACACTCATTTCCCAGGAGGCAAATTGGTGAAAGTAAAACAAAAGTAACTTGCCCCAGGAACCTAAATACAAAGCAGAGGTAGATCTGAACCGTGAGACACAAAACCACTCTTTTGAACCAAATAAAGATGACACTGGAAGGCAGCACATTGCTTTACAGCATGCATGCCTTCCTCTAGGGAAGTCAGAGGAATCTGTTTGGAGGGTGGAGCTCAGCACGTTTTCACCACCTAGAACCCCCACCCCACCCCCGAGACTCTGGTCCGACACCTGCCAGCTGGCTCAACGTGGCCTGCACCAAGTGAGGCCAGCTGGTGGATTATCCTCTCATCCTCCTGCCTCTGCTACTGAGTTGGGCAGGAGGATGAGAGGAGAGCGCTACTCCTCTCTCATCCTCCATTTTGCACACAGTGACCTGGCCACTGTGTGCAAATGTGTCCTTCTTCTTCCTCCCAGCTCCTGGGAGGAAGAAAGAGACATCTGCCCGGGTCATGGTCTGAAGGCACATAAGGCAGCCACCTTGCTGAAGCCAAGCAGGTCTGGGTCTGGTCAGTGCTTGGAGGGGAGCCCACCTGGGAACCATCTTGAGTTCCATGATGGAAGAAAGGTGGATTATTAAATAAAATAAATAAATAAATAAATGTTGCGCACAGCGACCCAGCCAAGTGTGAGAGTCTTTCCTTCTCCCTCCCAGTGCTGGGAGGGAGAAGGAAAGACTTGTTCACAGCACCACCACTCCCCATGTGCAAATGTGTCCTTCTTCCTCTCAGCTTCCAGGAGGAAGAAAGAGACATCTGCTCAGAGCAGCCCAGCCTCGGTGCGTGAGTCTTTCCTTCTCCCTCCCAGGACCTGGGACGGAGAAGGAAAGACTTGCGCACAGCAGCAGGAGACTGCAAGTTCCAGCATGGAGCCCACAGCTGGGCTCGCTGATGCCAGCTGAGTGAAGGGCCCGGGGAAAATCCAGCGAGCCCCAAGAGAGCCGGATTTCCCTGTGGCGAACATCCCTACCTTCCTCCCAGTTAAAAACAAATTTAATGTTTAAGACATGGAATAAAATTCAGGAATGGCAGAGAGCCTGGCAGTCGCCAAGCATAGTGTCTGTGGGCACATTGGTGCCCACGGACATGATGTTGGAGACCCCAGAATCATACGAATGTTCATGCAGACTTAAAGAAACATTAAAAAAAATGCAAATTGATGTGGAAACATGATGGAACAAAATTGTGCTTGAAAACTTGTGAACAGTATAAAAGGGAACTAGATTGATCCATCCCTACTTCTAGGCCACTCGGAGTCTTTCATCTGGATAGTAACAAGTGCTCCTTGCTCCAGAATTCCCAATGCCAGGCATGTGTTTGCAGCCTGACATGGCTATGTCGGGTTGTCCTATTGGTTCCCAGTGGTCCAATGATCCACTGCTGGTGCATTGCTAGGCACACTTCTCCATCTGGTCCCATCAACTAACCTTTCTTTCTTTCTTTCTTTCTTTCTTTCTTTCTTTCTCCGCGGACTAGCACTATGCAATATCAGCATGTTTATGACCTCTTTCTAGACATGCTTCAGTGCAGGGAGGCAGCTATTAACTAGAGATGTGTGAAACATTCATAATTATTCCTTCCTTGTCAAAAATAGCATTGCATGTGCAGGCCATATCTCCACAAAAGTGGATACTCACTTGTTGCAAGGGCAGGTTTCTCCAAATTGTTATTGTGCATGCCATTTCAGTTCCAAGCACACTGGTACAGCATTTGTTCTCCATTTAAAAGCACAGGCCCATCACAATTTCACATCATTTCCAATTTAGCAGTGAGTGAGTGGGTCACTTAAAAAAAAATCTATAGAGGCATATGTAGGCACATCATTCTCTTGGCTATATAAACAAAATTATTTTTTAAAAAAAAATGTTTAGAAGACAAGCAAATGGCTTAGTTGTCCATCTATTCAAAAGGTCAAATGGGACTATCAGTCCAACCTTCCCCATTCTTTGCAATAGGCTCACAGAGCAATCCTATACAAGTCTTCTCAGAAATCAGTCCCACTGAGTCCAATCAGATTTATTCCCATGTAAAGTGTGTGTAAAATTGCAGTGTTAATTTCACAACTGATCTCAACCTCTTTGTTTTTTCACAGACGTACAATAAATTGTTCAGAAACTTGATTATCTATAATTGCCTGATGGAGACAGATGATGATAGATAGATAGATAGATAGATAGATAGATAGATAGATAGATAGATAGGCAGGCAGGCAGGCAGGCAGGCAGGCAGGCAATGTATGTGTGCATGTATGTATGTATGTATGTATGTACATATATGTATATACACACACACAATCTGCCATTGCAAATATGCACTTTTTGCTAAATAGATATTTGCAGTATCCCTACTGTTGCCTCAGAAATGTAACAAGACTGTCAGCTATGTGCTGAACTGCTTAATCAGGATGACAATTCCTTTGCATTTCTGTTCAATTTGGGTATGTTGCTGTTGTCCTCCAAAGAGCTAAGACAACCAGGACGCTCCCCACCATAGTCTCTTAAGTACTGTCTCTGACATGGCTTATTTGCATCATGTGAACTGTGTCTCCTCAATAAGCCTGAAATATGCTATGCCAGGGCTTCCTAGGTTCTTCTGTCACACAGCCATGTTCTTTGGTTGAAACTCCCAGTTGATTCTATGTAGATTTTCAAATCCCATTAGAACCTCACATGGTCTTCTTCTTGATAATGTCTGCCAGCAGCTTGGAAGTTTAGAGCTTTTCTGCATGAGGCTTTTAATCAGCTGTTAATTGGCTGTATCTGCTTACGGCTTCGTCAAAGAACTGAGTGTTTCCTTTCCTGCTTTTTCAGTAATAACTTCTAGGTGGCACTGTGGTATAGCGGAACAGCACAAATATACAAGAGGAAATTGCACTTCCTTTTTCTTTCACAATTAAATGCCGCATTTTCTCTGCTCTAAGAAAGCTTGCCGAAAGCACCGGTTAGACACTGAAGTGAAACTGGAGGGTCACGTTGTTGTCTAAAGAACCCAGAAACAACTGTGAGTAGGGAAAGATGAGCGCACGATAAATGCCTCATGTAGAAAAGCCCAGCGACTGATGCAGCATTAAGGAATCCCTGTGAGGCAGAACACTTCTTTACCCAGCCTCCTTATATCCTACACAGTCCTTTGTGAAATCGTAGATACAGTCTCTCATTTTATTTTATTTTATTTTATTTTTTCTTGAGGAACATCTGCAAAGCATATGTTGCATTGTGAATTGCTCAGGAGCTGTTACCTACCAAGAGCAGCTTGGAACACTTTTGTCAGCCCACTTAGGGAAACATAGCTGTCTTGATAGCCTCTTTATGCTTATAATTAGAGTGCCTTTGCCTAAGCCTAACTGAATATGTATAACTAGAACCATGTGCTTGCACCTGTGACAATGTTTGTCCCTAATAGCTCTGTGGCTGGCAGTGAAACTGAGGACTGGAACCTTAATGTTGAAAGGCTTCCAATGACCAGTGATAGGATATTGGACTAAATCAGAGGCAGAGAACTTGTGAGCCTCTGAGCATTGCTGGACTCCAGCTCCCATGATCACCAGACAGCACAGCCAGTGAGCAAAGATAATGGGAGTTGTAGTCCAACAGCATCCAGAGGACCACCCCTGAACTAGATAGATCTTTGGTCCGATCCAGTAGGGTTCTGCATATATGTTCTTCAACATCACTGTTAAACTAAATTTAGTTTATTGAGCTCTTTGAAACTAGCCCAAACTAGCCCACAGTCTTGCCTGTGCTGTTCTGAGAGGGTGTTAAAAATGAATATGGAAAACAGACCTCGTTGGAAAGGTGATGAGAGATGTAGAAACTTGCACTATAACTAAATATTTATACACTCACACAGAGCTCCTGGCAGGAGGAAAGGAAATGATAGTCCCAGGGTACACATGTAATATAGCAGTCTCCTCATCACCTTTAAATTAAAAGGGCTCATACTCAGATGGAGAAAGAAGGGATTATTTATTATTTGCACATGTTCACGACTCAAGCACAACTCACATGATAACAGATGCAGTTATTACATGGTGCTACAATTCTGCCTGCCCAGAAAGGAGGATTTTATACCAAAACAGTGGGTAGTGCAGTGAACCAAATATTCTAGCATACCAGTCTAATTAGATGACCAAATTATCAAAACGTGCATGTAAGCACTTGATAAGGCAGCCAGTCGCCTGCATCAGCCTGCCAAGTAGTTCGGATAATTTCATTGTATTTTATTTTTAAGTCCACCCCAAACAGCCCAATGAGTACTGAGCATGCTCAGTAGCCATAGAATATTGTGTCAGCCAGAAAACAAAAACAGAAAACCAAATGCTTGGAGAGAATGGCTGGCTGTAACCAAGAGGAGCACTCCTACTGGTAGGGAGGAGGACATTGCATGGTTGGCATGGTGATCTCATCAACTGGCCAACACAGCTCTTGCTCTCACCAAGATCATGGCACCCTACTTCCTAGAAAACCTTGAAAATATGGGTCAGATGAAGGAGATAGTGTGTGACAACCAATCTCCCATGTTTTTCAGCAAGCTTGGTCCTTCTTCTCCTCCTGTCAAGCAGATTACAAGGATGCCAGTGACTTTGAACTGAGAAAAAAAGTTTGCATGCAGTCTCAATTCCATATCAACACTAGCTAAATTCTGTGACCTCTGTAAATTACCGACCTTGAACACTATTTTTTTTGCAGATTTCCCCCCTTACTTTGCATAATTTATTCTATGAGTGCTACTGTGTAGCAAGGAGCATTGTACGGCACTGAAATTCTGCTTTACTGCTGGTCATCTTTGGCTTCTGAGATTTCAGCAGGGATTGCCCGCACATTTTCAAACAGAACTGTGCAACCATAAAGTATAAAAGCCAAAGTGGAGTACAGTGTTAACCCAGTCTTCCTGCCACCTCATGCCTTCCAGATGTATTGGACCACAACTCCCATCATTCGCAGCCAGCGTGCCATATTTTGGTAATTTACCTCCCACACATCTGGAGGCCACCAGGTTGGGGAAGGCTGTGGTAAGCAATGGTGGACTAGGTCACAAGAGACCCAAGTTCAGAGAAGGATGTCTGTCGCTGTGGAATCCAATCCTTTTAAGCCTTGATGGACTCCTGGTGAGCATTTGACTCAGCTTGCATTTCCAGGCTGAGCCATAGGGTTTTCCCCAAAATCTTGCAACTTTTTCCATTAAAAAAAAAAAAATACTTCAGTAAAAATGTGCACAAATTGCAGGGTGCAATTTGCATGATTTACAGAAATTTTGTCCACAATTTGGGTAATTTTTGCAAATTCATGCAACAAATTACACAATTTATGGCTGAAATTTGTGTCTATTGAGTAAATTGTACCCTGCAAGTTGTGCACATTTCTGTTCATGTAATTTTTTAAAAAACACAATAATCCACAAGCTGGCCTGACTTGATGCAGATCAAGTCAGGCCAACTCACAGAGGAACGAGCCAAATTCCATGGGGCCAAGCTTATGAAAGCTCAGCAAGCTCCCCCCGTCCCCAGATGGATTCCTCCGACATCCCTAAGTTCAGATTCCCATCCAGCCATAAAGCTCACTGGGTGCCCTTAAGAAAGCCACTGCCCCAACCTACCTCACAGGCTTGTTAGAAAGTGGCATAGAGGAACTTTCAGTGCTGCCCTGAGTTCCTTTGAGGAAAGGTGGCTTATGTAATTAATGAAAGCATTTATTTTAAAACAAAACAAAATCAAATGAAAGCTGAGATGACAGCCAGTCCAAAAGACTTTGATGCCTGAGGGAGAGGACAAGATGGTGTCCCCCCCTCACTCACATTCCACATGCAGAAGCGGAGTCTTATTTCAACCCTGTCAACAGGACAGTGTCTTCATGAGGGCAACAGGCTAGCTTAGTGGGTGTGGGGCAGGATGCGTGATCTATCCTCCAACACCTCGCCACTGCTTCCCACCACCCCCACAGCATCTGCCACCCAAGGTTGCTCCCTCACTCTGCCTCATGGTAGGACCGGCCCTGCTTGAATCCTGCATTCTGTACAAAATTCTGTGCTCTGTGAAATCATAGCCTGTGTGACATACAACAGCGTTGGTGACAGAGCTTTGCATTTCTCCATGGCTTGTGTTCATATAGGGAAGCAACCTCCATGCCCCATGATGAGAGAATAACTATTTTAATGGGGCTTATTATACAGAAGAGCCTCCGGTGGATATACCCCTCAGTTGCTTATGGAAAAGTTTTGTTTGGTTCTACTGACTTTGAGCTCGATTGGTATGCACATTTACACATAGGTTTGCCCTACTGTGCTCAGCAAAGCTTACCCCCAAGGAAGTGTGCATCAGATTGCAGCATTCAACTGTTAAGCAAATAACAGATTGGGGGCTGCACTCCGTCAAACAGTTGCTTGTGTTGAGTCTCCTAAATGAAAAACCTTGTGACTCATTTAAGCTCTCATTTGTGGTGGGTAAACAGGAAGTTCAGCCTGTGGCACCAGTCTGGAACTCAGTCCTTTCCTGGGATAATGAAACGATAAATAGCCAGCCTTTAATTTATAGAGAAGGTACCCGTTTAAAACTCCCCAAACCCCAGCCTCTCGGCAGAGGTGGTGAACTGTCTGCTCTTACAGGAGACCCGCTCATTCTTATTCAAGATTTCTAGTCTTCTGGTTTCTCCAGCATGAGTTTCTACAAGTTGCTTTAGCACCTTTAAGAACAATTAATCCATGCAAACTTAAGTTCATGCCCTCTCCTGCCAGAATTTCCTTTTATGGAGATATCCCTTGGGTAATGCTTTCACTTTGTGTGTGCTGCAAGCCAGCAAAATGATTTAATGTGCACCTTCTGTTTTGTTTGTGGCCAGCCTAGCCATTGTACTGCATGTTCTTATAAACAAGAAATCATTTCTCCATCAGCAATTACCAGCTTTGGCATTGTAAACAAAGACACTTGTTTACTGCATAATGAGGCTTGATAATTCAGCCCAATGAAATGGGGTTTTTTTTAAGATGGTAAGACTTCTGGGGTCCTCTGCATTTATTTTGAAATGAGTAGTGGAGTCTCTGGGTACCCCTCAGAAACGGTGCTATGCCATTAGTCTGGCATAATTACAATCCACTACCATCATTGGAGCGCATGCACACACACACACACTCACACTCACACACACTCTCACACTCACACTCATTCTGCAAAACCAATGTGGCTTGTTTCATAGAATCATAGAATTATAGGGTTGGAAGGGGCCTACAAGACCATCGAGCCCAACCGCCTGCTCAATGCAGGAAGCCTGATTCCCAGGCGGTGTCCTACCCAAGTACTAACCAGAGCTGACCCTGCTTAGCTTCTGAGATCAGGCGAGATCAGGCACCTCCAGCCCATTAAGTGTGGGTCCTAAAAAGAAAGATGCACTATGAATTTTTCATTTAGGAGACTCAACACAAGCAACTCTTTGACAGAGTGCAACCTCCAGTTATTCGCTTAACAGTTGAATACTGCAATCTGCAACTACAGACTAATTAAGGAACATGAGAACATTAACATTAGCTCTTTTCATATGATCAGTAGATGATCATTCATGATATGGGGGTGTGGAGGTGGGAGGGTTAGATCCTGCCCTCTATCCCCTCTTCTGACCTCCATACATTCATCTGAAGGTCTGAACAGAGCCTCCACCTGTCCAAGTGTACAGACAATTGGTCATTCATGAAAGAGAAAGAGAGCCCACGCATAGACAACTTGTCTACATATGTAGCCTATGTG
Organism: Heloderma suspectum; assembly: GCF_057233095.1. NCBI lineage: Eukaryota > Metazoa > Chordata > Lepidosauria > Squamata > Helodermatidae > Heloderma > Heloderma suspectum. The sequence goes on along the minus strand of NC_139460.1, from coordinate 27,551,725 downwards.
CAGACTGGTGCATGAAGATTGGGGCTTGGGAGTTTGGATAGCATGCATGTTACCTGTGCCCTTCCTCCATGTGTTCACTGAATGATTGAAAAGGGCTATTGCTAGGCTGCTTGAGACCACAAATCCATCTGTGTCTTCAGCAGGTATCGTATGTATACATTCTGTTTGTATGTATACATTCAATCTATGTTCTAAGATATACTTTTCTAAGGGCACAATCCTATGCATGTTTAGACAGAAAAAAGTCCCACAATTGCCAGTGTGTGCCATCCAGTGTAGCTTTCTTCTGTCTAAACGTGTGTAAGATTGTGCCCTAATTCTGTATAAGGGTTTTCTAGGTGAACCTATTTGGGGTGATATAATGGTCTATGTTTTAAGCATCCCAGGATTTTCTGTTGGTTTTGATGTGTAGGATGGAGTATTGTGTGTATGCCCCAAATAGCTGATTTATTTATTTGATTTATACCCCACATTTCCACTAAAGACATGGTGCTCAAGGCAGCTAGCAAGAATATGAACCAAATTTTAAATAATAAAAAACCTAGCTAAAAGTGTCATAAAACGAATACAGTAAAACAAAAACTGACACAACAAAAATGAAAAATCACAACAATAAAAGAAATAAAAACAGCAGCCAACTCATCAGCCCAACTTACATGCCAAAGGACAGCAGAGAGGGCACCAACCTAGCTTCCCTCAGCAGAGTTCCAGATCGTGGGAACAGCTGCCGAGAAGGCCTTTTCTCGTATCCCCACCAAACCTACCTCTGATGGGGATGGGACCAAAAGAAGCCCCCCCCCCCCCCGTGGTGAGGGGCTTGTATGGGGGAAAGCTCTCTTTAAGGCAGCCTAGTCCTAGGCTTTATTATATATATCTTAGTTGCATCAGTGTGTTTATTATTGGGTTGCTTTATTTGGGAGTTATCATTATCAGTGTTTTAAGTGTCTTGGGGTGGGGGACGGGTGTCGATAGACATATACGATTTTGTTTTATTTACATGTATTTTCCCTGTGTATTCCTTTATGCCTTTATTTTTGTAAGGTCTGAGCATTGTTCCTTAAGGCTGCTTCCCATAGAGACAGGCAGGCTGCAATCGTATGCCCCAACCTTCTCCAACCTGGCTCCCTCCAGAGGTTTTGGACTTCCTTGCTGCCTACCACTCACTCCAAGCCCATTTGTCTCCTATTACATCAAAGTTGCTTGAAATTATGTTTTGGACCAGGTGTTTTGGACATCGGCTCCAGCCAGCGTGGCTAATGGTCAGGATTCCTGGGAGTCCAAAAGATCTGGAGAGCACCAGGTTGAGAAAGGCTGCTCTACCCACTTACCTGGGCATAAACCCCATTGAACAAAAAGGAACTTGTTTGTGAGTAGGCATGTATAGAATTGCACTGCCCATCAGGTCTGCAGGATTCCTTTTTGAGTCTTTGCTGAAAGCTCCGGAGCAATTTATATATTTAAGTGGGAGTTTTATTATGCCTCTACAGGACTGATGGGTTACATTTGACTCAGTAGAACACAAGGCAGGCATGCAGGGATGCTACAAACAGATCAGGAATCCACTTGCTGTCATTCATGCAAGAGAGACTGCTTGCATTTCTGATCAACTTCTGTTGTCAGAAAAAAGTGCTATAAGATACAGCTCTAAGAATATATAAAAGCAAGCAAATCCGCCATTCAGGAGACCAAAGATCATTATAATTTGACTCAAAACCAATACATATTTTGCTTCAGAACATGCAATTTCACATCTGAGAGCTTTCCTGCCAATGAAGTGGGCTTGGAAGTAGGCAGAAGAAAGAAGAAAGAAGCAATTACTGTCAGATTCAGTCCGATGTCAAAATAAATAAATAAATAATAGAAATAGAATGCCATTGCTTTAATCGCCTCACTTATCTTCCTGTCCAGATTTACAATAAGTGACTATAAAACACCAGGCAACATTTAAAAAAAAAATGTGAATGATACAGACAGATTGAGTCATTGTGGGACTGTTAAATACTGCTGTAGAAAACAATTGTACTCAGTTACTTTCCTTCCTTCTTCAGCACCCTCCTCCTTTAAATAGTTTAGAACTGGATTTGTCGTACAATAAGAAAATGTATTTTCTCATCTTCTGTCAAAGATACAGAAGCAAAAGAGCCATTGATTGCACCCAAGATTGCCAGTTCTCAAGCTTTGGTCTAAAATTCCAAGTTTTTATCCTCCTTTTTAGATTTCTTATGGAAGAAGTTACCTGCTGGGGTGAAAAGCTAATACCCCTTGGATGTGGGGATACTGTGTCCCACGGACTCCATCCCTTCTCTTCTCCCCAGTTCTAAAGTTTAGACTGTTTCCTACATGTTCTTTTGGGTTCAGAGTGAGGGACACCAAGTCAGGCATATAATAAATAGAAGGGGAAACCCCTAAAATGACACCTAAGGGGGAGGAATCCAAACAGCCCAATGAGGTTGGAGCATGCTAAGTGTTGATGGAATGTTGACTGACTATTGGTCGGGGAATGGAAAATCAGGGAGACAGGGGGAATGGAGTCACCTGAAAAGGGGTGTGGCTGGCTGGCTTGAACCCTGAACTCTACACTGCAACATTTTATGTTAAGTCCTAACAAAAAATATTCCAGTGAGGGATCATTGGCACTAGTACGCAATGGTACTTTCCCCTTCCTTGCTGCCCCACACCATTTGCCTCTCATTACATCAGAAATGCTTACAATATTTCAATATTGTCTTATGTATATCACAAGATGTGGATGCTAATTTGAAAATGTCTTGACAGGCTGTTCCCGCTGTGAATTCTCGGAGGAAACACCACATGCAGGTTGCCACGTAATGAACAATGGCATTATATTCTTGCAGAAAAATGTTCTATATCACACTGTTAGCTCTGAATTATGCTCTCAGATATTAGGACCATGTATTTTGGGATAGCTGTGGATTCACCCATCCATATTCTTCCCGGATTGGGAAGGACTGTAGCTCAGTGGTAGAGCACATGCTTTGCATACCAGTTTCAGTCCCCAGCATCTCCAAGTAGTTCTGGAAACATTCCTGCCTGAATCCCTAGAGAGTCATTTCCAGTCAGTGTCAACAATATCAGGTTAGATGGACCAATGGGCTGATTCAGACTAAGGCAGCTTCCTATGTTCCTATGGTAGTGGAACCGTGTGTTTGTAAAGTACACCATATTCGGTAGGGCTACTCTTATATGTTTGATAGTAGAATTCAGACTTCTCTCCATTTGTTGTATCCTTCTAATAATTGTTGTAGTTGCTTCTTTCTAACCTCAAGCATGTCTCTGATCGTAGGTTTGTATTTTCATTCTTATAACGATGTAGTCTCATCAATGTGCAATTTTAAAATTAGACCTTCTGAAGATATTCACTCCAGCCTCCTGCTGCCTCTACCACAATGGTTGTCAAATGTTCAGAAATTCATAGATTCTGGTCTGGGTCATACAGTACCAGCCATCAACCTCCTCCTCTTAGTGGAGGCACCCACCACTCCCCATTGCACCATGAGCATCTTGCGCAGCACATGTTGTGAGGGATTTGTGCAATTCTTTCCTCTTCAAAAACAAATTGTGGGGAACCAGGCCATTATCACATGTCTGCCATATGGAGTAGGCCTTTATGTCATATACTAGTGCTGTGCCAAAATTTTCCCCCAGATTGTTTTCAGCCATTCTCATTCAATTTGATAGAATACAAACTGCTTTTGAAAAGAAATTCAATGCTGAAGAAATTTCAGAGAAATTCTCACGGGTTGAGTTTGGGTTTCTGGAGCTTACCAGACGTAGGAGGTGGCCAAGGAGTGAGCACGAGTGTCCTGTTTTTCATTGTACAATCATCTCTCTGAGGACCTGTAGCCTCCTCATCTTCCTACACTTCAACTAAAGCCCAGTTTAAGGCACCATGAGGTAATTCCTCCCATAGGAATTTTTCAGATCAGGACCTGCAGGCAGCCTGGGAGGCTAGCTGTGATTAGGTAAGCTCAAAAAATAAATTATAAAACCTCCCGAATGAGGCAGAACAATGAGGCCTCTTTCATGGGGGAAGAAAACTTTCAGGAACTTGGAGGACAGATTTTGGCAGAGCACTAATTCTACCTCATTCCTGGAGCTGGACACAACACTGCCCTCACCTGCATTGTGGTGGATGCAGGCTGGGGCCTGTTTCAGCAGGAAAAACCCCAAACCCCTTAGGAAAAAAGAAATAAGCTGTGCTACAAGCCCTGCCAATGGGGAGCCCTACTGGGGGAAACTGTTGAGAATTTCTCCTCCCCCTGGAGAAATTTGGTGAAATTGTCTCCCAAATTTCTCTGCCTACAGGTAAGGTGGAGAATTTCAAGAGGCCATTTGCACACAGATCTATCATATACTATGTGAAGTATGTGTCTCCTCTACCACAGGAAAAGACACTGAGGCCTGATGTTTGTATGGACGAGATTTGCATGAAACGTGCTAATTTATAGAATGTAGAAATAATTATTGTAATGTAAAGATATAATTTAAATACATCTTTCCATAGTGAGGAGGACTGTGGCCAGGTGACCTCTGTGCCTGCTCAGCCTGCTCTCCAGGGCCTGACTGTGCATGGGCAACTTCAAAGCCCCTGCTGCTTTCCTTCAATACGGTTCTTTATCTTTAAACCAGACTTGGACTGGACACTCCTTAAAATAGAGGACACCTTAAAATAGAGGACTGCCCTCTGGTAGCCTTTCAAATAGCAGACTGTCCTCTGTAAAGTTGGCCACATGGACCACACTAGAAATTACTACATGTGGATGTCCAAAATATACCACGGCTGCCAAGTTCAAATAGTGGGATAAGGACCAAAATGCACCTCCTTGATGTGCCTGCCAGGCAAAAAGGCCAAGATTACCCCTGACTTTCCAGTGGAATTTCAGGAGCTTTGGAGATAAGCCACAACATTCCAGCAAAGCTGCTGCAGCAGCCAAAAGGTAGACATGTAAGAGAAATACTAGGAAGGAAGTGGACTGTATATTGTTAAATATTTATTTTTCAAACCCTGGGAATGTTTGTGATAGGTTTACAGGCTTGCAAAATATTTAAAGAATTAGGGACTTGGCCATCAGCTTGCAAAATGAGAGAAGGACCCTGCCTTCGCAGCTGCTCCTAGAGATGCCTTTCTGTCTGGGGGTGCACTTAATTGCTCTAGCAGCACTCATATCTAAGGCCCTTTAAAAGCAAAGCCAGACCTATGACATCGGTCTTAGCTGTGGTTCTCAGGATCTCAGAGAATGGATCCCAAAGAATGGCTCAAACACCAGGGCAGAAACATTCAACTTTCATATTGGGGTGGGGGAGTAAAATGTAAATCCAGAGCTGGCCCTGAGAAGTGTCTTCTTTACGCCCTTTCATTTGCACAACTGTTGAATACCTTATTCGTTATTACTTTTGTAGCCCATTTAACAACTTTGATGCATAATTTGCATGCATGATTTATCACTGTCATATAAGACAATCCATTTGCATGCATGGATCTGATCACAATAACTCACAATCAGTCATATGCACACCATAGGTTGAATGGGCACAGACATGATATATTTTCCTATGAATAAATGAAAGCTAATATTAATGCAGCACTGGCTATGCACATCAGGACAGCCAGCTTTATAAGTGGAAATGAACCATGCCATATTTGTTCCAGCTGCTGACTGGATAGTTGAGTAGGTCATCCTTGATAGGTGCTCAGGCACTCTGTTTACATTTAAAAACCTAAGCTCTGTCTTTCAAAACAGGTTCCAGGGCTGAGCCTTGACATCACACCAAGTCCTGCCACTCTCAATAGTTCAGGTAGAGTCCTTCTGCTGTTCTTTGCTAATCCTTGCATCCAAGGCCTGGTTGACCCAGGCAGCAGAATGAAGCAAGAATGAGGTGGTAGAGTCCTGAGATAGGTGAATGGCCTATTCCATTTCAGGCTGCAAGAAAGAGTTCATGTTTTTAATGCTTTCCTGCATTAAAAACAAAACTCTGTGTAAGTAGACAAGTAGATGCCCTATTCTTACCAATAGTGGCTTGAATTCATGGTCTTCTGGGTTAGTAAGAGGAGCTGTCCAGCCAAACAAGGCAGCAAACCTAACTCCAAGCTCCAGAGCCAGGTTCTATGGCAAAGTTGCTGAAACCATAGGGGAGCTGTCCAGTAGGTCGCAAGGAACTAAGCAGCATAGGTGTTGCACCAGCACAAGGCAGGCAGCTACTGAGGACTTTTATAGTAGACCTTGCAAACCCACCTTTATGTGGAGGAAGCACATCCTGGAAGTATTTGAGTCAGGAACTCTTCTTCAGGAACTCTGCTTGGGGAAGGGTGGCCTTGCACTACCAGGCATGTACTCTGCCTTCTAATGTTGCTCTCTGCCCAGCGCATTGTCATATTTGTTCTTGGGGACCAGGGTGTGATTTCAAGGGGCCTTGTAGGAAAGGATGAGTCCAGGCATGGGGCCCTGTAGCAGAGGGCAAGCCCTGGCATGGGGCAACTTATTTGGGTCTTTGGATTCACCAGGACTTAAGAGTTGGGCATTCTTCCAGGCTGTTGTTTCAAATTCCAACTAGGGTGTGTTGATTCCTCATAGCCCCAGCGTGTGGTGGTATATTCCTCTAAAGTCCCATCCAATTTAGTCTGTGGGAGTTAGCAGATCCTGAAACTAGCAGGACATAGAATGGGCTGTGATAGAGCCTTGATAGAACCTGTTGTACTAACGTCTATGCATCTAGTTCCCTATGCAAATGTTCTACAGTATGTGTAGACAGTGGGTACTTGTGGGGCAAGGAAATGACAAGGTGTACTGGCACAACTACGATTTCAAATACACACAGAGAGAGACAGACAGACAGACAGAGAGAGAGAGAGAAGAGCAAGAATACTATTAAACAATTATACAGGGCTCCTATTTTAATTATTGTTTGCACTATGCTTTTTCTAACACGAGGAAGCATTCAAAATGTGATTTAGCTGAATTACAAGCAAGTGAGACTTTGGTGATATAGTAGGTTTTGATTTAATAAGAAATTTCAAAAATGGAAGTTTGAAGAAGGCAGGTCATGCCTTACAGAGAAAAGGACTGTGAAAATGTTAAGAGGAGCAGCTTTAAGTCAAATAAATCAATGGGCAGCAAACTAGGGCAGGGATGTGTAAAGAGACACTACTTTAGCATCACACCACAGAGTTGCTATTTAGCATAGATGTCAGTTACTTAATTATAGTTTATGCCAGAAGATATTCAAGGTCACTGCTGTGGTTTCTTTTATAATTACAGCCCACACTTTAAAAATAGAATGTAACATCCCCCAGGAACCTTAGGAAATATCCGTTGTCACTTCATTTTATTCAGTGAGCAACTACAGATTGTCTTCTGCAAAGCTGCTTGTCCATTCCTAAATCAAGCAACACTCAGGTTTGTCCCCCTTCTTATTAAATTAATTGTCATTCCAAAATGTTTATTGTAGCCTTAGGGCACAATCTTATGGCCGCTAGTCAGCAGCTAGACGGCCATAGGATAGGTCAGTTCCCGGGAACCAACCTCGGAGCCCGCGCTCTGAGGCCAGTTCCCGGGAACCAACCTCCGCCCCCTCCCGCGCCGCCTCATAGGCAGCACGGAATGGCCCCGCATTCCGCGCTCAGAAGAGGAGCATGGAGCAGCAAAATGGGGCATTCCTGGGGGCATGTTGGGACAGGGAAGTCTGAAATGCTGGTACGACACCTCCTACGTGTCGTCTGGCTGCCGCTTCCCGTGCTCCGAGGTCCCACAGCTAGACAGCTGAAATCGGCTGTCTAGCCACAAATGCAGGGCAGCTGAAGCATGGAGGGGATGATCCCCTCTGCATGTCTCCCGCCCTGCATTGGATAGGCGGTCATGTCCAAGTTCGGAGGTGGCCCTCTATCCCGATAGAATTGAGCCCTTGATCTAACAAGATTTAGAATAACAGCAAAGGCAGGTTTGAACAGGGGCTCCACCCAGCTGATTGGTATTTTTACTTCCCTGACTGGTTTTTCTGTGTTTTATTTTCAGTAAAGATTGTAAATAAGGGAAAGACCAATTGCTGGTTACAAAGCAGCCATGGTCCTGCATCTGGAGTTCTGGCAGAGGGATCCAGGTGCTTTATTCTGGGCTGATTTGTATGAGAAGGGCCTCCTCCTGACTGGTCCTCTGCTGTGCTTCAGTATCTACAGAGGGCCAGAAGCTAGTACTGAAGCTACTAACTCAGCAGGGATCAGGTTACACAAAAGAGATCTATCTAATCCTATAAACTGATATGGAGGCGTTATGGTGCGCATGATACAGCATTCCAAAGCAAAGCAAAACAAATGACTAGCAGTAGCACATCCAGCGTATAGATGTATAGATAGATTTATTTTTAGAAATTAAAAATTTATAGTTTTAAAAATTTCATGTATAAACAGATTTTAAAATGTGAAACATTTTGGTATAAAACACCAACTTCATAAATAATAGTATGCTACAATACCACTGATAAACACAACTAAAACCAGTCAGGAAAAGGCCAAACCTCAGTGAGGGAACATGGCTTCCAACCATCCTGATCGGTTTTTGCTCAGCTTACAGGTATATGCACCGGCAGAAAGTGATTATGCACCAAATCTCTTATTTTGTTTTTGTCCCTTTTCTGCCAAGGTGAATTCACAGATTTTTTCTTCATCTTGGTCTTTAAAACAAACAAAAGACCCCACTTTTTTCAGAAGTATGTGTGAAGGCAAGGGATTGAACTTGGCAAGACTGAAGTGTCTTGAAGACTGAAGTGTTTGTGTGATTTTTGTGTTCCGTGTTCAAAATGCAAAGAGAAAAAGAAAAGTGTTGTTCATTGCTCCTAATATTATGCTGGAGATGATAATGAAAATATTTTATTTTAGGTAGGAAAGTGATAGATTTTATTCACTAATTAGTAGCATCTGGCCACACATTTTTGTGCTTAATGTAGCAAATTCATTCTGTGTGCAAAAGTTCATTGGCTGGTGGGAAATCAAATAATGAACTTATGGCATGATCTTATGGTTCACTGAGCCAGCACAACATCTACTTTCTTTCTTTCCTATAAATTCTTGGGCAGTATCCAATGGAGACAGCCCACGCATGGCCAGCTCTGCCATTCTGCAAGTGGCACCTATTGGTTGCAGAACAGAGATTTAGTGCTTCTGGGGCAACCTGAAATAAGGGACATGCTTGTTTCTGGGATGGGGCAAGCCAATGGAGCTCATCACTTGCAGAAGGGAATTGGCAGCTCCAAGAAGCGGCAATGGGCCCTGCTAGCTGATGGGCAGCCTTGGATACTGCCCATTAATCACTTTCTATTAAAATCCTCAAGGCGCTGTAAAGCCATATTGAAAATAAATGTTTGAACTGCTTAGGGTGCAATCCTGTGGAGATAGTCGGCCACCTCCAAACTCGGAGGTGACTGACTAGCCAATTCAGGGTGGAATGCAAAGGGGATCCTCTCCTCTGCACTCCGGCCATCCTGCATTTGTGGCTAGATGGCTGATTTTGGCTGTTTAGCCAGGGCGCCTCAGAGCGGGATAGGGGGGAGGCTGGACAGCGCATAGGTAACGTTGTAGCTGTGCTCCGTGACACAGGCTCCAAGGAGTTGATCTCAACTGATTACATTCCCTAGGCAATTGCAGGGGGAAGGGGGTTCATTTGTTTTCAACTGAAGCCCATTTTGCCCCATTCCCTACCTGTACACAAATACAAATGAAGTGTAAAAGTTGTTGGGTTTTATTCAGGGTTTGTTTGTTTGCTTGCTTTTGCACCAGTAATCTCTTGACCCGCTGCTAGGTTTTCCAAGAATGACCCCGAGATACAGGGAAGCAAAGCTGGGATAAACAGAACCAAGTCGCCAGGATCTTGAGAGTGGGTCAGCAGGTCATGTTTCAGTCACAGGGAAATGGCTGACTCAGGTCAACGCAGCAAACTCTCCACTAGGGATGTTGCAAAACTGGAGTCAGGGACATACTGCTGTAATCTGCCTCAAGGGTAGAAAAGTTGAAGCTGAAATGTTTTGAACTGAAATAATTAAGTAAGGGAGTAGTGGTCCCTGGCAGGACATCTGAGGGACCATTGGGTGTAGCTGAAGTGCCACTCCACTGGCAGTGAGGAAGGCTTGCTAGTGGGATGGCATGTCTACCACTGGAGATCCCTGTAGCATAGTGGTGGAAAGCTCCATCACTGTGTCAGCGTTCCACCAGTGGTCTTCTGCCAGAAACAGGGGGCTAAACAGAGTGTTCTGAGGGCATGTTGAGGACATGTCAGAGCAGAGCATGGATCCACACATTCCAGTTTATGTGTAGATTCAGAAATTGCAAGTTTGGTTAGTTTGCATTCAAGTGTGAACGCAATGAATTTCTCACCCTTCTCTACTCTGAATCTGGATGTTCCATGTAGCCATCATGACTAGTAGCCACTATGTTCCAAGGAACCCTGGGAACGCAACCTTATCAGGAATTCCTCAGCAAGATCAGTCATGGTGGAATAGGTTCCCTGAGATCACTTGATCACCATTAACATTAACCATCTTCTTCTGGAATAGTAGAGCATTGACACATAGACACATTGGGCATGTCACAGGGTGCATCTTTATTTTATGTAAAGCAGTGATGGGGCCCAACAGGACTGGCCAGTGCTCCACAAGAACTGACTGTGCATCTTATAACGTGTCCCAGAATCTTCCACAACATACAGAGACTCCACAGCAAGAGTTCTGCGACACACTAGTGAATATGGAGAGGGTTTTCTGAAGGCGAAAAGGCCCCAAAACACAGTTCTCTATTGTGTGGATATGGGACATTGTGTTAGTGGTGTTGGACTGTAGCCACAAGTATTGCACTGAAAGAAAATTCAGGTTCTTTAATCAGTTGGAAAGGTCATTCAAGAGCCAAAGCTATATCCAGAAGCCAAGCAAAGATGCAGAATAAATTTTGCTATGGAAGCAGCATGCAGTCATAGTCCCTCATTAACCTCAATTAAAAGAAAAAGAGCTGTTTTCTCTTCACTGAACTTGGAGAAGGGTCCACAGCAGTGATCCTTGACCCCCTTCAATTACCCTATAAAAATGCATGGATATATACTAATAATAGTAATAAACCGATCTTGGTCCTTAATTCAGTTCTGATGTTCAAAAGAGTTGTATAGCCTTCTGGGATGTGTGTATGTGTGTTAACAAATTGCTGTTCTTGGTGCTGTGGCACTGTTCTGGAGGAAGTTTTTCAAAATGTGCATAGTAACAGGGTTGATCTCCCAGTGGGTGAAAGCTGAATCGCCAGCCATATAGAAAAGATGTCTGTTACATGGCAAAAACATTCTTCTTCATTACATTACATTTCCCCCCACAGAGCATCCAGAGGGTCTGGAGACTGGTGGCAAATGTGAACACATCCTCATGCAAACACAGAATTCAGGCTAAGCCATCTGTCTTAGTTAGAAATAGAGTGATACAAACAAAATGGCCATCATGATGAACGCTGAGCTAAACCTGGGCGGGGGAGGGGGGAGGATGAAGGGCCCTTGACAGCTGTATTAATGCTATTTTAATATAAAGAAAGACGGTTTCACACAACAAGCGCTTTTCTCATGCAGACTTAAGAAATTACTTTGCCATGCAGGAACAGGACGTGTATGTTCTCTATACTTCCTGTCCACTGCTATGATGAAAAATATAGCCTTTGCATCTTCCCCACCTTGGAGATGAATAATTCATCTTTCATACTGGGAGCATCATGAACATCTCTCAGGTCTAGGAGGTGCAAAAATTGTATTTAGACTAGAGAGTGACATTGTTCTAGTGGAACAGAAGCCATGGGAAATTTTTGTTTCATGTTCCTCTGCAGAAAGGTAACATCTTAAGTTGCTCTTGGTTAAACTATGGACATGATAGGCTTCCAGAAATGTGGCAGAATACAGCTAATCAAAACTTGCCATGGATTAAGTTGGAAGAATGCAAAAGCATGCATGTGTTTATGCACATGCACATCATATCATTCAAGGCTTTCAGGGCTTATGCCTGCATTGGCTCCTGGAGCAGGGTTGGTCAGGTGGCCAGAGCTGGTCCAAGACATTTTGCTGCCTGAGGAAAAGAACAAGATAGCACCCCCTCTTGTACAAAAGTTGCCTTAGGTGGCAGCTGCATCTTTCTTCAGCACTGGTGATGGGACATTATCCTCCACCACACCTGAAGGCAGCAGGATAGTTTAGGGGGTGCAGGGTGGGCTGCACTGCACACAGCCCTCTCCTCCAACACCTTGCACCTCCCTGCATCGGCCACCCAAGGCCACTGTCTCACTCTGCCAGCCCTGCTGGTGGTGCTTAGGTTGTGTTCTTGTTCAGTTGTTCAGTCGTGTCCGACTCCTCGTGACCCCATGGACCATAGCACACCAGGCCTTCCTGTCCTGCGCTCTCTCCCGGAGCGTGCTCAAGTCCATATTCATTGCATCAGTGATGCTATCTAGCCATCTCGTCCTCTGCCGTCCCCTTCTCCTTTTGCCTTCAGTCTTTCCCAGCATCAGGGTCTTTTCCAGAGAGTTTTCTCTTCGCATTAGGTGGCCAAAATAGTTGAGCTTCAGCTTCAGTATCTGTCCTTCCAACGAGCACTCAGGGTTGATTTCCTTTAGTATGGACTGGTTTGACCTCCTTGCAGTCCAGGGGACTCATAAGAGTCTTCTCCAGCACCACAGTTCGAAAGCATCAATTCTTCGGCACTCAGCCTTCCTTATAGTCCAGCTCTCGCAGCCATACATTACTACTGGGAAAACCATAGCTTTGATTAGACGGACCTTTGTCGGCAAGGTGATGTCTCTGCTTCTTACTATACTGTCTAGGTTTGCCATAGCTTTCCTCCCAAGGAGCAAACGTCTTTTAATTCCATGGCTACAGTCACTGTCTGCAGTGATCTTGGAGCCCAAGAAAATAAAATCTGTCACTGCTTCCATTTCTTCCCCTTCCATATGCCAAGAAGTGATGGGGCCAGATGCCATGATCTTCATTTTTTTAATGTTGAGTTTCAAACCAGCTTTTGCACTCTCCTCTTTCATCCTCAACAAGAGGCTCTTGAGATCCTCTTCACTTTCTGCCGTTAGGGTGGTATCATCTGCATATCTGAGGTTGTTGATAATTCTCCCGGCAATCTTAATTCCGACCTGTGATTCATCCAACCCGGCGTTTCTCATGATGTATTCTGCATATAAGTTAAATAAGCAGGGCGACAATATGCAGCCTTGTCGTACTCCTTTCCCAATTTGGAACCAATCGGTTGTTCCATGTCTGGTTCTTATTGTTGCTTCTTGACCCTCGTACAGGTTTCTCAGGAGACAGGTAAGGTGGTCTGGTACCCCCATCTCTTTCAGAATTTGCCACAGTTTGTTGTGATTCACACAATCAAAGGCTTTAGCATAGTCAATGAAGCAGAAATAGATGTTTTTCTGGAATTCTCTTGCTTTCTCCATGATCCAGCAAAAGTTGGCGATTTGATCTCTAGTTCCTCTTCCTCTTCGAAACCCAGCTTGTACTTCCGGTAGTTCTCAGTTTGCATACTGCTGAAGCCTAGCTTGTAGGATTTTGAGCATCACCTTGCTGGCATGTGAAATGAGCGCAATTGTGCGGTAGTTTGAACACTCTTTGGCATTGCCCTTCTTTGGAATTGGAATGTAAACTGACCTTTTCCAGTCTTGTGGCCACTGTTGAGTGTTCCAAATTTGTTGGCATATTGAGTGCAGCACTTTAACAGCATCATCTTCTAGGATTTTAAATAGCTCAGCTGGAAGACTGTCATTTCCGCTAGCTTTGTTGTTAGTAATGCTTCCTAAGGCCCACTTGACTTCACTCTCAAGGATGTCCGGCTCAAGTTCAGTGACCACACTATCATGGCTATCAGGGACATTAAGATCTTTCCTGTGTATTCTTTCCACCTCTTCTTAAGTGGCTAAAAGAGAGAATTTCAAAATGAACAACTACACCTTACAAGAACCTACAAGGGCCGGAATTAGGCCTATGACAAAGGTAGAAAACTTATAAGTTCGTGGATATAGGACTTGCTTGTGGATTTTTTTGCTAAGTATCTTAAGGACCAAGAAGGACCAAGAAGCCGTTTCAAATGTTCAAAAACAGCACAGTCCTATCTGGACTGTATCCCTCCCCCCACCCCCCAAAAAACCAGATTGGAGATTTGTAAAACGTTCAAGCATTCCCCAACATCAAATATTTCCCAGCATGTAGAAACAGAATGCCAGGGTTCTAGCCAACCCTTCTCTCTGACTTACAAACTTTTGGTATGCAGGGAATTTTTGATGTTGGGGATGGGGAGTACTAAAACATGTGACTCACTACCTTCATTTTGAAAGGGTCAGTTCTGGTTCTACATTTGAGGTGGCCCTGGGCAAAGTGCCTCTTCCATCAGGGACCCTCGTTGAGGTAGCAGAAGCAGCACTCTAAGCTATCCCCTGAGTTGTGTGAGGCAGCACAGTCTAGGGTTGCCAAAGGAATCTGTCCAGGGGGTGGAGCTCAACAAGCTGTCATGGGCTCAGCCCCCTGGACTTTGGCTCATTTTCCGTGAGCTGGCCCATCTCAATCTGCATCAAGCTGGGCCAGTTCACAGATTTTGTTTTTGTCTTTTAATTTGTGTAAAGAGATTTGTTCAAATTGCAGCTGCAATTTGTGTAATTTGTGCAAATTGCAGCCAAACTGTGCACAAATTATGTGAATTGTGGCCACAAATTGCACAAATCTCTATTTACCCACATAAAAAATGAAACGGAAAATTATCCCGGATTTCAGTGGTGGGGGGGACCCCCAGCTCAGCTTGCACATGCGAGCCAAGTTGGGAGTGCTGTGAAAATCTGGCGAGCCCCAAAAGGGACAGATTTCCTGTAAAGGGACATCCCTAGCACAGTTTAGCCACCATTTAAATTCCCCATAATGCTCTGGAGTGACGCTGCACTGGAGGCACTAAGCACAGCACAGCTCCAGCCCTCCATATCCAGTCTCTACGCCTCTTGCCTAGCCTGTATCATTTCTGTGGCTTCTCCAATTTTTCCTATGCCCCCATCTCATCTGGGCTAGGTTTTGCCACTCCCTTGCGTTTACTCTGTGGGCCTTGCCACCCCATATAATCACAAGTCCATCAGTCCGACATCCCATGCTGTCAAGCTCATAGTGAACAGACTAACTTCCATTAGAGAAGCTGCAGTTCTGTTGTTTCATGCCGAGGGAGTTCAGGTGTGAAGAGTTCGCATTAAAAGGAAGGGCATGAATGATTAAGGGGTCACTGGCACCATAGGATATCCTTGTCCTTATATGTGCATTGTGATGTCATTGTTCATTCATTCATTGGCTATGATTCCTGTCATTGCTTAGGGTCACACACACAAGTGCTTATTATTTTACCAAGGGAAATAGTTCTGCAATTTTACATCATTTCCCAAAAAGCTGTGTTCAGAAATGCAACTTGTTTACAGTGCTGACCATGAAACCGCCCACCCCCCCCAGGCAATCTGTCAACATTCCTTTTGATTTATACTCCTGAACACAACACATTTTTAAAAATCCTGCTTGCTATGGGAAAATGAGGGGTGACGGGAGGAAAGTGGGCGACAGAACTAGCTGTACAAATTCAGTTTATTTCACATGTCTCGACCCAAAGATGAACTCTTTCTGTGGCTGGGATTCAAATATGCTTTTCTCTCCTTTACTTGGAACTCTATGGATCTGACTGGCTCAATCTTGTGAGCTGCCAAGCCAAGGAAAATGAAAGAATGCAAGAAGAAGAAAAAGCCTCATCTGATGTGTGGAGAGGTGGTAACAAAATATTGACAGGTGTGTGTGTGTGAGGTTGGAGGAGGAATGGATCAAACAACTCTGGGAAGGTGAGTGGAACAGGAAGAACAAAGTGAGAACTGGTTTTATTATTTTATTATTTTTTCATCTATTTATCATATTTCCATACCACCTTTTTGAAGCTAACCGAGGCAGTTCACAAAGATTTAAAAAAATATATATAAAAACCATGAACAAATTAAAACATAGTAAAACGTTAAAAACAACTTTGAACAGCCAGAACAAGCATGACTACCATTTTAAAAGCCAAGTTAAAAACGAGGTGTCTTGGCCCTCTTCCTGAGCACAGAGGGAGTGGGGACAAGTTGAACTCCAACAGGAGTGTGTTCCAGAGTTTGGGAGCAACACAGGAGAAAGGCCTTTCCCACATGCCCCCAAAGCAGGCCTCTGCAAGCGAAGGTGTCTTCAAAAGGGCCTTTCCTGCTGATCTTAATAACCAAGCAGGTTCACACCAAGATAGGTAGCCTTCGGAATAAGCCAGGGATTAAGCTGTTTAGAGGTTTGCAGTTTGACACCAGCACCTTAAATTGAGCCCAGAAAACCATTGGCAACTAGTTCAGATCTTTCAGTACTGGGGTGATATGATACCACACACCAGCCTAGCTGCCCCTTTTCTGCAATAGACACTTCAGTTGTGAATGCTCAGGTTTCATTCCAGCTGTGTTCAGTCATGCAGTATTTGGGTCCTATGTTATAACTAGGGACGGCGTGGGCAGCGAATTGGGTCCAGGAGTCTGGCAGACTCCCCTCTGCCCATGCCCCTGAGCTGCATCCACCGAGCCCCTGCTCAACCCCCCCCCCCACTCTTCAAGCCACCCACACTCACCAGGGACCCATCTGCAAGTGTTGCGAGAGCCATTTGGAGGGGGGAGCACTTCAGCCGCCCTGTGTTTGCGGCTAGACAGCTGATTTCAGCTGTCTAGCTGTAGGAAGGCGGAGTGGGGGAAGCAGCTGCTGGATGACACATAGGATGTGTCGTACCGGCATTTCCATCTTCCCCGTCCCAGAAAGCCCCCTGGAATGCCCCGTTTTCGCCACTCCACACTCCTCTTCCGAATGTGGTGCACGGGGCCATTCCAAGCTGCTTGCAAGGCAGTGCTGGAGGAGGGGAAGGTCAGTTGTCCAGGAACCAACATATCCTATGGCCATCTAGCCACTGACTAGCGGCCATCGGATTGCTCCCTAAGATAATTGATTCATCACAGCATTCTCTGGCTGTGGCTTCCCAGGCTCTCGGGGAAATACCTTGTTTCCTCTGATTGGGGTGGGGAACCTTCTTCAGGCCCAAGCACCAAGTTCCATCTCGAACAATCTCTCAGGGGCTGCATCCCAGGGGGGTGATTATTCTGTTGAGAAATAATCAATCATAACATGAATGGGACTCATGTGTGCATACAGGCCACCTCTGGCCCATGAACAAAACCTACTTCCATAGGTATTTATGCAGACATGCCTCAGTTCACACTGATGTTTCTATACGCAATGTGGAAGGGATGGGGCTGAGTCGGGAATGTTCCTGCCAGATTTTAGAAGTGAATCTTCCCTGGTGCTACAGTGTCACCCTGCAGATGCCTAAATTCAGATGCAACAGTTCAGCTAACACTTCCCCTACCCTAGCTTTACAGTAGGTACACTTTTATTTGATACACTTGGGCATACAGACTTGAGCCCTGTTCTGGCATTAAGACTGAGCAGGGTACAGGAACACATGAGTTAGGGTACACCCCAGTGTGCTGGTGTGTGCTGGTCCCAATCACATGGATATCAGGGTCCCTGACTGAGTGGAAAGTTCTGTTTATGTTATGGTTGTGTGAATCAGCAAAACTCAAGCTTGCCCAAGTTCTCTGAATTCCATCTCGAAGCTCATTCTGACTCGAGTTAGTATCAGATTGCAAGCTTTGTTTTTTTCTTCTCACATGAAAATCCGTGCATATTTTCATCTGTATTTTTCCAAATGCACGCATCAATTCTGCACCTCTTTGAAATTTATGCATTCTTCTCCCATTGCTGAAAGTGTATTTGTGCGCATTTTTCAAAAGTATGGACTTTTTCATGTGCTTTTACAAATGTACACGTGCTGTCGAATGCCTTTTTGGGAGTCTGCAAATCACATCACAAGCTTGAAGACCCATCTCGTGTGTTTATTTATTCAATTTATACCCCACATTTCCACCAAGGAAGTGGCTCCCAGGGTCTATTTTTTGTTATAATGGAATTAATGACCATCATTCAATAATGTATTGCTCTATTACAATGCCACTATATATGCTCTTTCAGCTTAAAGGCTGATTTCAGTTTTGGAGAAGCTCTCAGGCCACACTGCAATGGTGGGTGGGGCCGATTGCAAGGGAGTGGAGCCAAAGGCAAAAATGGTGAAGTTGTTAAAAAAATAGCAGCATATTTTAGCTTAAAGCTCTTACTGCCGGTAGCTAAGCCTTAGGACTCTTGAGGTACACATCATTCAGTTGTAGAGAACATGTATGTAGGAATAGGGATGCTTACAGAATCTACTTCAGCTGGATTCTACACTGGATTTTGCAGTTTCATATTTCCAGCATGGCTTCTGGGTCAGAACTTGGCTGGTAGGGGTGCACGAAAGCCACTTACCTGGTCTCGCAGCTTGTTCGCGGTGGGGGGGAGGTGCTTTGCTGCTCCCCCCGAAGTTCAGGCCGGGGGGGGGAGGCTTCCTGCCTCACCCGGCCGAAATTCAGGCCAGGGAGGAGGCGCCTCGCCCGGCCGCGAAATAAAAAGTTAAAAAAAAAAACGCCCCCGTGATAGGCTACGTGACGATTAATGTAGCCTATCACGGCTAGATCTGCAAAGTCAGCCATGATAGGCTACGTTAATCATCACGTAGCCTATCAAGGGTGACTTAAAAAAAAAAAGCCCGTACGGCTAATGGCAGCCCCCATAGGGAGCCGCCATTCGCATTCCTTATTTGGTCGCTGTAGTCTACGTAAATCTTTACGTAGACTACAGCGAAAATAAGGGCAACGCAAATAGCGTTGCCCTTATTTTCGCCGTAGTCTACGTAATCTTTACGTAGATTACAGCGACTAAATAAGGAACGTGAATGGCGGCTCCCTATGGGGGCCGCCATTAGCCGTACGGGCTTTTTTTTTTTTTTTAAAGTCACCCGTGATAAGCTACATGACGATTTACGTAGCCTATCACGGCTGACTTTGCAAATCTAGCCGTGATAGGCTACATTAATCGTCACGTAGCCTATCACAGGGGCGTTTTTTTTTTTAACTTTTATTGGAGTGGCGGCGGCGGCAGCTGGTCAAAAGACCGGCTGCTGCCTCTGCCCCTGTCGAAGACCTGACGAACCGCCGCCGGGAGGGACATTCGGGAAAGGTAAGTCCTGTCCCGGGGGCGGTGCGGGGGGCAGGGGGGGTGCAGAGAATTTCTCCCCGAAACTACTTCGGGGGGCCGAACATGTTGGCACTCGGCCCCCCGAAGTTTCGGGGAGAAATTCTCCCCCATCCCTATTGGCTGGGCAGGATCTGTTTAACTCACATATTTCAAATTGTTTTGGCCAGAGTCTCCATGGCTATCAGACGCATGGTTGTTCATCATACTGTGAGGTGGCCACTTTTTTATGAGGTGCTTCAAAAGTGTCAAATTGACCATTTCTTGGGTCATTCTTTTAATGAGTAAAACAACGAATAAAGGATTCAAGATTTTGGATGTGATTTTATCTCATTTTGATTTGGAGGTCCCCTCATTGGCCTAGCCTGGTTTTGTAGACCAGTTAGGAGAATTTCTAGCTGTGGCTTCTGTAGCTATCAGCAACCACTTCCCCCAAATGGTGCCTGTTTTCCACCAGTTTATTGATGGTCGGCCTTATCCTGGCCACTGATATCTTAGCTGACTCATCTTATTTGCCTCATGCCTAGCGATGTACGGATTGTGGAAAATCCATTCCATCTGTGTTTCGTAGATTGTCAGGCACCTTTTGTTCCATCGTCCACGCATCACTGGAACTGGATTTTTGTTTCCGAATTTGCGCAAATGTGTAAATGTTCAAATTCCCTCAAAATGCATGTGTTCACACTTTAGCCTATAGGGAAAATGTGCATTTTAAAAATGTTGCATATTTTTCTACAACAACATTTGTACAAAATTCGGGAAAGCTAGAGAGCCAGTCCGCAAGTCTGCAGAATCCACCCAACAGGGGAAAAGCAGGTCCACTGCAGAATCCGCAGGTTGGATTCATGAAAATCTGAACTCATTTTGTTCTGTTGTGGATTTATCCAACATTCCTACTCACACCTGGTATTTCAGAAGGTAGGTGCAATATTGGTTCATCTTGAATTTCCAATACATTGACATTTTATCTTAGTTATGATGCCATCAGAAATGTCTTCTTAAGTTTTATCTGTTGAAGATACACTGAGAATTACAATGCCACACCAGCCTTACTTGTACATCAATTTTAAGAGGCCTGTCTCTATCTCACTCAACAGAAGTGGTACAAAATGGCAGCATAGCTATCTATGATGACTGAGTTAAGTAGTATCGGGAATACAGCTCTGACTTTCTTTGTTCTTATGTGGCCTATGATTTTGGACTTATAATTTAATCTCTTCAATTATTCACTTACATTTGCCTAGTCATGCTTTTAAATAATTAGGCAAAAAAGTAGATTTATTGGGTGTGTTCTGTGGAAAACAGATTTCTATGGCTGCTACTCAACAACATTTCTTTTTAATGAGGTGCACTCTTGAAGATTTTGAAAGACTTTGGGCAGAATGTGTATGTTTTATGTCAACTATTTCCCTAAAATAATACTGATATTACCATCACTAGCACATTAGTTGGATGACATTCATTGACACAGAATAGCGTTGTGTTCATCATCTTCCAGTTATTTCCATCGTGGCTGCTGCTATATCTCTAAATTTATATTAGTGTCTAAGCTGTTAAAGGCAACAGATAGTTGCCTGGAATTTATCCATGTTAGAGAAGGGCAGTGATTTGTTAGTTGCCTTTCATTTGCATTTATTTTTAGTTTATGCTCGTTTTCATATTTACATCTGTTTCCCTAAATACATCTCATTGTCTTGTTTTGAATTACCTGTCCTGAACCCACATAAGCCTGTGTCCCATGTCCTGGGGTGAGCAAGAAAAAGAAATGGGTTGGGTACTCCATTCATTTTTGTTATTAGAAGTGTCATTTATTTTGTTATTCATTCCTTTGCTGTTCATTCAATTCATATTCAATGCACTGACTATTCATTCAGTACATAACTGATTTGGAACTAGTTCATTCATTTTCATTTATTCCCATTCATTTTCATTTTCTGTTGCATTCAATGGGAGTCCTGGCCAGTCTTCTGCTGCCTGGAACTTGGATAGTTTCCATCCAAATGTCACAAAATGTTCAGGCATTTTATACCTTCTTCAAGGCATCGGGCCAGCCAAATTTCAGATTACACAAAGGATCGCTATTTGTAGGCAATTTTAAAAGGCACACATCTAGTGTGACATAGTGGTTAGAGTATTGGACTGGGATTCAGGAGATCCAGGTTCTAGTCTCCCACCAATCAACTTCATGGGATGACCCCCTGGGTTATAATATTACGAGAAAGGGAGAAAATGTCTCCCTATCCACTTTCTCCACACCATGCATCATTTTGTACACCTCTTTCATGTTTCCCCTGATTCGCTTTTTTCTAAGTTAAACTGGCTATGGCCCAGTGCAGGCACTGGGAGAAAGATGTATGTTGCCAGGTTTGGGCTGTTTCCTGCACCTCCCATTGTGTAGACCAGGAGAACTAAAGAACAGTGGCATGTCTGAGGACCCACATTTAGATCATGGATGAGGTGAAACATGAACTTGGAGTCAAGGCCAGCACTTAGCCATTGCAGCACACTGTCCAAACTTTAGGATGAATAAGAATTTCATTTCAGTTTGCAAATAACTCGAAAATGCCCCGTTCTCAATCCTGAACACGAACAGGCGAGCACATTCTCTGAAGATGTTCACAAATTTTCTCAAATCTTCACATTCAGAAAATGTGCATTTTTAAAATGCATTTTCCCCCAAAATGCACACTTTAAAAAAGGCACATTTTAAGAAATGCACAGTGTTTAAAAAATGGCATTTTCACGCTTTAGACAATGGAGGAAATGTGTGTACTTTTGAAAGATTCATTTTTTCCTATTCAAAATGTGCATTTTCCCCTATTCAAATACAAAACACAATTGAAAACAAGATACAAATGAGAATGGGGTGGGGAGGGGAGGGGTGGAAGAGAGAGACAAACCAAACTTTGAAGTGACGTTTGGAGTATTTTGGAAAGTTTGAGCATCCCTGGTTCTCCCATTCCTATAACACTTTTCTAAGCAAAATGGTATTGAGGATTCTCAAACTGTAATGCTCAAGAATTCCAGTTTAATTCTAGCTGTGTTCAATCATGCAGTATTTGAGACCTATGTTATAACTAAGCCATAGGACTGACAAGGATCATTAAGCCATGGTATGCCATAGACTGGATGCTACTCATGGCAGCTTTAGTGGATGGATTTGTATCAGATGAAATCTTATCCTGTAGGACTATGGATTAATCTAGCCTAGTAGTGTTGGCTTCATCTGGCTGTGGCTTTCCAGGCTCTTGGGCAAAGACCCTGTTGCCTGTGATTGGGGTGGTAACCCGTTTTCAGCCCAAGAGCCAAGTTCCATCTTGGAGATGCTCTTGGGGGCAGCATTCCAGGGGTGGGTGGGGCCAAAGGCAAAGGGGACATGGCCAAGAGGTGGGAGCAAAAGTAGAAAAGAAAATAGCAGCATATTGTAGCTTCAAGCTCTTCTTCACCTTAATGCTTCTTTTGAGGAATAATGAATCATAACATGATTGAGCCCCAGTATGGGACTCATGTGTGCATACAGGCGACCTCTGGCACATGAACAAAACCTACTTCCATAGGTATTTGTGCAGACATGCCTCAGTTCACACTGATGTTCATATATACACAATGTGGAAGGGATGGGGCTGAGTCTGAACTGGAATGTTCCTGCCAGATCTTAGAAGTGACTCTTCCCTGGTGCTAAAATGTCACCCTGCAGATGCCTAAATTCGGATGCAACAGTTCAGCTGACAGTTCCCCTACCCCAGATTTGTGGTACTAAAGGTATACTTTCATTTGATACATTCATTTAGTCATACAGACTTGAGCTCTGTTCTGGCATTAAGCCTGAGCAGGGGGTACAGGAGCATATGGGTTAGGGTACACCCCAGTGTCCTGGTGTGTGCTGGTCCCAGTCACTTGGATATCAGGGTCCCTGACTGAGTGGAGAGTTTTGCTTATGTTAGGGATATAACTCAAGCTTGCCCAGGTTCTCCGGATTCCATCTCGAAACTCATTCCGACTCAAGTTAATTATCAGTTTGCGAGCTTTATTTTGCCTTTTTGCATGAAAATCCGTGCATATTTCTGTGCATATTTTTCCAAATGTATGCATCAGGTATGCACATCTTTGAAATATATGCATTCTTCTCCCATTGATTAAAGCGTATTTGTGGGCATTCTTCAGAAGTACGTATTTTTTCATGTGCTTTTTTCAAAGGTACACATGCTTTTGAATGCATTTTGAGGGGTCCGCAAAACACACTGCAAGCTCAGAAATGTACAGACTTTGACTGCAGATCGCATCTGAGTCCATGTTCAGTCTGGAGGGTGCAAACTGGGTAAATCCTGATAAAAACAAACCTAAACTTATTTCTCATGCATCCCTCGCTTACATTCAAAGGAACTCCTGGCAAGGCTGGAACTAAGGGGACAGTGCCAGCATGCATTGGGACGTATGGTCAGGGCCAGCATGCACATCTCCTCTGACTGCCAGTAACTAAGCCTTGGGAGAGGGATATCAGTGTTTTAAAATGGCGGGGGGTGATCTGCACAAAAGGCGGGAACCACCAAATGTTCAGTGGTTGGGGGAAAGGAGGTCGGGCTGGAGGAAGGGGGTGGGGTCTTCTGAGGAACCTGAGGGCCAGATTGGGACCCCAGAAGGGCAAATTTGCCCCCCAGACCTGAGGTTCCTCACCCCTACCTTTGATCCTTTCAACTAGTGATGTGAAGATTGATGCTGGGACTTGATGCTGACAAAATGTATGCTGCAGGACCAGCCCTACCATCAGGCAAAGTGAGGCAGCTGTGTCAGGTAGCAGATGTTGGGACACAGGGAGCAGTGGGAAGTTATTGGGGGGTAGAACAGTGTGTGCCTGCTGTGTGACCAGCCTATGCTCTCTAAGCTAGCCTGTTGTCCTCAGATGCGGTGGAGGACAGTGTCCCACTGGCAGTGTTGAAGTGAGATTCTACTGCCAGTCTGGCTAGGTTTTGTACATGGGGAGGAGGAACCATCTTGGCCTTTGCTGCTCAGGCAGCAAAATGTCCTGGGCCAGGCCTGATATTCTGTACCACTGAGCTATGGACACACCACCCACCACCATATCTTCCATTTATTTATTTTATTTATTAATTAATCGCTCATCTGGCTGGTCACCCAGCCACTCTGGGTGATGCACAACAATAAAAACAGTTCATACAATAAAATTCAACATTAAAAACATCACATTTCTAAAATTACCCTAGCCCACCCCAAATGCCTGCCTGAACAACCACATTTTTAATGTGTGGCGGAAGCTCATTAAAGAGGGGGCATGGCGGAGTTCCCTAGGGAGGGAGTTCCACAGAGTGGGGGCCACCACAGAGAAGGCCCTCTCCCTCGTCCTCACCAGCCATTGACCTTTACTGAAGATTGACAATCGAGCGTTTTCACTGTGAAATCAAGTCTTTCCCTTCCTCTTCTTCTTCTTCCTCTTTGTGCAAAATAAGGGAAGACATCTCATGATATTAAGGCCAATAAGAACAGACCGTTACCTCCTCATTTTGCTTTGAGTACTATTGGCCTTTTCTCCAGTGTGCTTCCTAACACTGCTGAAACACTGTCTTGTTCATAATCAGTTACTCTGCATTCCCCACAGGTTCCAGCAGGGAAAATGAAAAGAAATGAAAAAGCAAAGGTATTTGTGGCTAGAAATGAAAACATGATGGCCCTTCTTCTTTCAACGCCTTAATACGACGTGTTTATTTCTTACCCTTGCATTATTCAAGAGCCAGACTCGGTTATTGGGAGTTTCTGTCAAGGTATTGTGTTTCCCAGCATTGACCTGAGCCTTGATGCACAAGGGAAGCACAGAACAGGGTGTAAATCTCCCTCAGCTAAGAAATGAAAAGGATGGTGCGGAGCTTATCTCAGATGTGGTGCGGGAATGCTAGCATGCCTTCCTTTATTAGCAGGGTGGATTAACTCACATCATTTTCTTTCCGAAGCACTATGAGGCTTAATTAAAGCCACATTGCCTCTGGCAGCCTCTTCACAGCAGCCTAGAACTCAAGTGTAAATGTACCTAAAGAATAGGTTGATGAAGGGCATATTTCATCTAGAATAGCAGGGAAGGTGTGCCTGCCAGGGAATGTGAAATTAGCATGAGATAACGTAGTGCTATAGAAGTTCTAAAATAATAGCAAACTTGCATGCCAACCAGTGGGAGCAGTGAAACAGGGTGACTCGCACGCAAGGTAAAGGTTTCTCCTGACCCCGAGGACTCCCTAGGCACACAGAAAAAATAGTATGTTGTTGTTGTTTTAAAAAGACTTCATAAAAAGCATGGAAGGCAGCTAGTACAAACAAGGAGTTTGACTAGGGAAGCTGGCAGAGTTCTCCCAGACTCAGGAAAGAACTTCTAGAGCTCGTTCGAACCCACCTCAAAGGAAAGGTGAGCATAAAAGGCACCAAATGCTTGTACCCTGAGCTGGAAAAGAATGCTGGTTTATCCCCTGCAGGGGTTTTTCCTTGCCCTGTATTAGATATAGTAGGAGAGGCTTGCTCTGTTAGAATGTGTGTGTGGGGGTAGGGATGGTGGAGAATTCCGCCGCAGACCCAAATGAGGCCGGATTTGTTTGAATCCAGCATCCAGAATCTGCAGTGGAATGGATCACTTACCTCTGCCTCCCAAGGATTCCCTCCAGAACGGCACACCGGCTCCGGACCACTTGCAATACGGTAATAGCGGCCACCATTACCATATTGCTGTGAGGAATAGGGATGTTAGAGAAATCCACCGCGGATTCAAATGAGGCTGGATTCTTTGGAATCCGGCCTCCAGAATCCGCGGCGGATCGGCCCCACTTACCTCTGCTCCAGGAGGATTCCGTGCGGGACAGCATTCAGCTGCTCGCTCAGCCAGAGCCGTTCTCCTCCACTCTGATCTCCATTTATAAAACAAAAACGAAAAACACGCAGGGCTTCTGTTTCGGGGTGTGCGAAACACTTACCCCATTCCGGCTGGCAGTCCGCGGTGGGGGGGGAGGCAATCCGTCCCTCCCCCCTGGAATCGGTGTAGTGTAGTGGCTAGAGTGTTGGACTGGGAGCCGGGAGATCCGGGTTCTAGTCCCCACTTAGCCATGGAAGCTCACTGGGTGACTTTGGGCCAGTCACAGAATCTCAGCACAGCTCACTTCACAGGGTTGTTGTTGTGAGGATAAAATGGAGAGGAGGAGGATAATGTATGCTGTCTTGGGTTTCTTAAAGAGGAAAAATGGTGGGATATAAATGTAATAAATAAATAAATTATCCTCCCCGGCTGGCTCCGCTCCGCGGCAAATATCTACATATCCAAGTATCTATGTAGCCTAACACAGCTTGGCAGTGACACAGGCTTGGCAGGGACGTAAGCCCGGCAGCATCCGGAAGACAACCCGGAGCTGCCGCCAGGTAGGTCCGTTCTGAGGGGGATTTCAGGGGGTGGCGGGGGGGGTAGTCCGTTCCACCACGGACTCCGGGGGCCAGATTCTTTAGAAACTGGCCTCACTGGAGTCTGTGGCAGAATTCTCCAACATCCCTACTTCTGCTCCAGCCCCATGAACTGGAATTTACAAACGTGTTTTGTCAATTGGCTATGTTTAGTCTGTAAGATCCAGGCTAGGCCAAAGATAGCTGATTATATATATCTGTTCTTTTTCTTTCATGGTTTTCTTTTTTCATCTTCTCTTAAAATGTATATGATAGACTGTATTTGAATCTTCTTTGTGAGGGTATACAGAAATGTGTGCACTCATTTATATATTTAGAAATGATACTATCTAAAATATAGATAGTATAAAATATATTAGTGATTGTTCTATTTTTTATCCTTTATAATCTCTTTCTTTTCTTTTTAATTATTATTATCAATACTATCAATATTATGATACTAGGATTAGTAAATATTTCTAACTGATTGTTCTTAAACGTTATCATTATATAGTAGCTAAAAGGCATGATATGGCCAATGGAAATGAATTGTAAGCTTGCTTCTTTGTTATAAGCCTGAAGATACAATATTGAAATTGATTACTTATGCTGTATTGACCTGTAAGATTGGTAAAAAAAACTTAAGTGATATTTGAAATTTATGTGTAATGTAATTTAAATTTAAGTTTGTTGTGTAAACGTCTGTTTATATTTTGCTTTGTTTTCCTCTGTTTTTGTGTTTTTTCTTCTTTTTTCTGTTTCCTTCCCCTTTGCCCTTCTCTCTTCTTTTAATATTATCTACTTTCTTTCTCTTTTTTTTTCTCTATTTCATTATTGATGGGTCCTCTTAAGAATACTGTAATGTTGGAAACTGTAGAAGATGATTATGTTGTTGGTGTACTTTGGTTCATTCATAAAGATAAATGTAGAATAAAAAGTATTAGGAAAAAAAATGGCAATCAGCAGGATGTGCCCATAGACTTATATGCAAATAGAGCCGTGAATCTTGTGTATGAGTCTATGTGTCCATAGACTTATACACAAGATTCACAGCTCTATTTGCGTATTAGTCTGTGGGCACATCCTGCCGATCGCCTTTTTTTTTTTTTTTAAATGGTGATTGGCATGGAGGAGAACAGCTCCAGCCGCCCAGGTAAGCGGCCCTCAAGCTTCTCCAGAGGATTCCGAGGGGGGGGGAGGAACAGATCACCTCCCTGCCCCCCGGGCGGATTCCCCACAGGAACAGATGGTGGGGAATCCGTACATCCCTAGGGCAGGGAGAACCCTGCAGGGGTGAAAGTCCCTGAATAGTCTCCTTCCCACTTCCATTGGAATTATTTGGGGTTAAGGAGAACTTGGTAGTTTTTGAGTTCATCATGTGGGAGTTTGGGAAAGCTGGCCCACCTTGAGTGTGGGCTTGCAGTGCTTTGTGTATTTTGTCTTGGCCACTTCTTACAGTGGAGAGGCAACTCACAAACACAAGGCATTAATAAGAGTGGGATTTGGCCCTGGAGAGGCCATTTCCTCCCCTTCCTTTGACAAGGAAAAAGGGAACACTCCCAGATAGCACAGGGAGGAGGAAAGGGGGATGGCTCGGCTTGGGGACTGCTTGCATAGCTTTCTACATCTTGATATGATGCTCAGGGGTCTGAGCTGGCTGCACTGTCCCCATCAGCATGGCCATCTGGGAAACCCCGGATGGCTGGATTGGGACCCCTACAGCATGGGAGCTGGCCCATGGGATTGAGGTTCTACAGCCCTCAATCCCACATGCATACTAATGTACGTGAATAAAGCTCCTTCACACACTGGCTGAAAGCACAGGTGGCAGGGGCACGACAACTGTATGCCTCAGAAGTAGGTCATGGGGCCAGCTTGTGTGGACCCAGGACTCACACTTTAAGAACATAAGAAGAGCCCTGCTGGATGAGACCAAGGGTCCATCTAGTCCAGTCTTCTGTTCACACAGTGGCCAACCAGCTGTCAACTGGGAACCCACAAGCAGGATATTAGTGCAAAAGCATTGTCCTGCCCATGTGCCCCAGCAACTGGTGTACATAGGTGTACTGCCTCTGATCCTGGAGATAGCATATAGCCATCAGGACTAGTAGCCTTATCCTCCATGAATTTGTCCAATACTAATGCTTAAAGCCATCCAAATTGGTGGCCATCACTACATCTTGAGGTAGTGAATTCCATAGTTTAACTATGCACTGTGTGAAGAAGTCCTTGCTTTTATCTGTCCTGAATCTCCCACCCAATTGGGAGCTTCATGGGATGACCCCATTGGGTTCTAGTATCATGAGAGAGGGAGAAAAATGTCTCTCTATCCACGTTCTCCACACCATGCATAATTCTGAACACTTCTATCTTTCAATGAGTGGAGGCGGGGGGGGGGGTCGTCATCTGAACCTTTGTCACCTCTGATTGGTTTTAAGTAGCAGATTATTTTTTGTATTTAATTGTAATTTTGTATTTGATCTGAGTGGCTTTGGAAAATTTCTAATAGGAAATATGGAGTGAATGGCAGAATGAGGGGCTGTAAAATGTTGCAGCTTAATCATGTTCAAAAAAATCCATTATTACAAGTGTCCAGGCTCTTGTCCTATACATTTTTCAAGCTGTTTCTTCAGATAGCGTTATTCACTCTCTAGAGAGATGGTTGATGGATGACTGACATACTACCATTTCTTGTGCAGAATTTGATGGATGTACCTACCAACATCCACCCACCTAGCAAAAAGCAGCCCGAAGGAAGAGATGAAATAGTTACGTTTGTATTTCTAAGTGGATCAGAACAAGATCTCCACATTTTGATGTTAAATTCACTTGAGCAAAACATTCATGCTTCCGAAGCCCAACTGGATCAAGGATACATCCTCATCATTTCATATTCTCCTGTCAGTGAAAGTAGCACAAAGAGTTAATGGTCATTCAGTGTGAAGAAACAAACAAACAAACGATTAGCTCACAGTCCTGAGAGCAGGAGGTGTTTACATAAGAGGAAATTACAAATATGAGTAATGGGATGAGGGACAAACTGGAATGAACATGACAAGGATGTAGAGATGCATAGATTTTGTAAAAAACCATTCTGTCTGTGTTTTGCAGATTACCAAGTGCCTTTTGTTACACAGTCCACTCACTGTTGAAATCTGATTTTTCCAATTCCCTGAATTGCAAAAATCCCCCCAAATCGAGCATTTTCATCCTTTATCTTATGGGGGAAATGTGCAGTTTTGGCCAGCGTTTTTCTTATTTTACGTATTTTTCTACAACTAAATGTGCGTAAAATTCCACTGTGTGAACAAAATGCTGGACTAGATGGACCCTTGGTCTGATCCAGCAGGGCTCTTCTTATGTTCTTATATTATATTCTTAAATCTGAACCTATATGATTCCATTGCAGATTTCTCTGACATCCCTGCAAGGATGTCAGGTTTGACCTTTATCTTCTTCTTGTCCTTACCTGTTGTGTTTGTTTGTTTGCACTGTTTGTATACTGCCCATGAGCAACATTTTCTGGGAATGAAACATTCTCTGGGAATGAAAACATAAAAACTATCAAGCAACCACAACCATAAAACCAGACAGAGTGGAACTGACCACAGTATAAAATTAAAATAAATAAAAGCAGCAACAGCAAAACACAGTTGGAACTAAAAGCTCTAAAAGAGCTGAAGATTAAATCTGGGAAAATAAAGATGTTATCACCTGGTGCCAAAAAGAACATAACATAGGCACCTGGTGAGCCTCTCTGGGGAGGGCATCCCACAACTGGGGCACCACCAACAAAAAAGCCCTGTTTCTAGAAGCCACCCATCATATTCCATTTGGCAGGGGCAACCTGAGAATGGCTTTTGAAGGTGACCATAGGGACCAGGTAGGTTGTTACTTGTTTACACTGTGCCATCAATATGCATGGAGCTTTACCATGTAAAAGAGGAAAGTTACCTGCCCCAATGAACTTACAATCTATAATTCAACCCTGGGGAGTCAACAGAGGAAATGGAGAGAAGTAGAGGCAAGGGTAAACAGGGAAAGAGCATGAATTCTGTTGTCTTACCCATGACTGATGTGAGGGTCAAGGTTAGGGCCAGTGCACTCTGTGGTGTGGATCTGGATTTATAACTTCTGCCATAGCTTCATATTATATTTGATATTAAAGTTCTATCATTTCCTGACATGAATAACCGAGGGCTAACCTAAAGCCAGAAGTTTCTATTTTTTTTCTAGCTAAAAGGCTTACGGGTAGCATTTAAGGTTCTATTGTCTGTTATAATCAAAGCTTATTTTGAGTTGGGAATACTGTTTGAGAAAGAGACACTGCACTATCACCTCAAGAAATTTTTTTCTCTCTCTTACCTAGGGTGATGAAATTATTGGCTGAGAAACAGGGTTTTGTTTTTCTTTAGGGAAAGATATCCATCATAGAAGTTTGAGATTGATAAGCTTAATCGAGACTATTGGGAAAGATGCTTCTCCTCAGCTTTTGAACTGTGTCTTCATTTTAAGATGCTATAAGAAAAAACTTGTAATTGCTCCCAAAGTCTGGCCCTAATGGCCCCACTGGGAACAGTCCCAGTTCAGAATACACATGCCAAATTATATGGAGGCATACTAGCATACCAATTTAAGGAGCTCTGTGACATTGCTAATGGGCTGACCCCAAATGGCAACCCACTTGCAGGTGATGAATGTGGGGAGGATACGAGCTCTATCAGCTTTATTGAAAGCAAAGATCTCTTTCCACTTAGCATTGATATCTCCTGAAATATAAGTATGAAACAAGGAGGAAAACCCTCAATATGAGACCCCAACCAACCTAATCAAAGGAGCCACAGATAGAGATGTACAGATTAGGGATGTTGTGGGTGCCTGACTGGGTCTGGGAGTCCATTGGGGGAGTCCTGCTATAGGCTAGTCTATTGCATGAAAAACCACAGATGCAAATGCTGTCTGCTACGCCATTTGCAGCCATAAAGCCCTTAGTTTAAGCTAAATGCAGCCATTTACGGCTGCATTTAGCTTAATCTAAGACCTTTATGTAGGGATGTCAGAGAATTCCGCCACAGATCTCGGTGAGGCCAAATGCCAGTGCATTCAGCCCCCCGAAATCCGTGGTGGAATGAAGCCTCACCCACCCCCACGAAAGGCACGCGAAATGGAGCACTTACCTGCTGCCGTTCGTGCTGCTTTGCGAATGGCGGCCTCATCTGCAGCCGCCATTCGCTTCTTCATTATAGCTGTGATAGGCTATGTAAATAATTACGTAATAATTGCAGCCATTTGCATCCCTGTGGAGGCCGTGATAGGATACGTAAATATTTATGTAGCCTATCACGGCAAAAAAGGGAACACAAATGGCCGCCGCTGTAGCCGCTGCCATTTGCGTTCCCTTTTTTTGCCGCAATAGGCTACATAAATATTTACATAGCCTATCACAGCAAAATACAGGGATGCAAATGGCGGCAGCTACAGTGGCCGCCATTTGCGTCCCTGTGCAGCCCAGCGGCCAGATGTCCGGCTGCAGGCGGCCCCAGCCAGCTCTGCTCCGCAGCGACTCCGTGGAAGAATTCTCCATGGGAGAATTTCAGGGGGAGGGACGGAGCGCCTCCCCCCCACCGCCAATGTCATCCTTCGAAAAGGTAAGTAACTTTCATACATCCCTACCTTTATGGCCGTAAATGGCATAGCAGGCGCCATTTGAATCCGGAGACAGTCAGCCTCAGCCAGCGATACAGCAATGGAGGTTGTATTGATGGTGCTCCGGAGCTGGCTGGTGGCTCCACAGAATCGCCACGGAGCGAAGCTGGCCAGCTAAGATTACGGGGGGAGGGACAGATCGCCCCCCCCCAAAGGCAGATTCCCAGCCGGAATGACAGGTAGGGAATCCGCCCATCCCTAAGATGTATATATGGGTATGTATGTATGTATGTATGTGTGTAGATATAGATAGACGCACACACACACATATTACAAAAAACAGAATGATAGTCAAAATTAAAAATATATAAATTTTATACTGAGAAGTATATACACACCCAGCTGAGCTGGCTTAT
Source organism: Heloderma suspectum (assembly GCF_057233095.1). Classification (NCBI taxonomy): domain Eukaryota; kingdom Metazoa; phylum Chordata; class Lepidosauria; order Squamata; family Helodermatidae; genus Heloderma; species Heloderma suspectum. Next base: position 27,519,012 of record NC_139460.1, on the reverse strand, counting down.
ACAAGTAAATGCACGAGGTCTCAAAGTAACATAGGGCCAATCATTTCCTGAGAGTACAACAAGGTGTAGTAACAACCAAATCAAATTAAATACAAAAATCTCTATGTGACAAGGATGGGTTGTATTTAAACTACATTCAGTACAGAGATAGCAATACACGAAGTCTCCAATTATAATACACAACTTGCTATCTCAAAAATGTGAAAGGGTGTAACGTCTACCACACAAAAATTGAATACAATGCAATTCAGAATGTCTCTTTACAACAAATAATGGAAATAGTAAACAATAGTAATTTGATAACAACTCCGGAATCTGCTGTCGTTTCTGTGCTTCATCAGGAGAATAAAACTACTGTTTATTTTATGGGGGGAGGAAGCATTCTGACAGTTTCCAGTGTGTGTGTGAAATGATTCAGACTGTTTAGGGAGGGCAAGGGAACACTTAAGGGATTTGCTGTGGTCTGGTGCCTCTCTCTCTCTGTGTGTCTCTCTACTTTAAGAATCTGCTCCTTGTGGTAGCAGTGACTGGAGAAGAGCTCTCCCCGCCCTTGCCCTCGAAATGACACTAGCCACAAGCAGCAGGTTTTTTTAAAAAAGTAAAAAGAGATAGAGAGAAAAGAAAAGTCCTCCTGCCAATGTCACAGTAAACACCCTTAAGTACTCCCACCCTTGAATCCATCCTAAAATCATGCACACTCTTTCAGGTAGCCCCCCAATCCATCCCCCTTTTTGCAAAACAGTGATTCAGAGATGGTTCATCCACATGCAAACACAACCAAGCTGTTCTCAACGTTATGGCCTCGTTGTGGATTATTTACCTGCAGACACTACTTTCCATATCATCCCTGTTTGTCACTGCAATTTGTAGAGTGGCCCAACAGTCCCAGAGAAGGAAAGCATAGAATATATGCCCGTAAAATATGCTGTTATTATACCATCTCTGCTTGGTCATTGCTGTTTTTAATGCAGGCTCTCAAGCCACACATCATTTCTTCAGCTGGTATATGTGATGAGAACAAAATTAAAAACAACATGGGTCTCCATTTGTTCCTAATTGCTCTGAGAACAATGGTGGGAAGTAAAGGTGGGAAGTTACTTGGCCGACAGATATCAACTGAATCATGCTTCAGTTGACTTTGGGCAAAGAGAATGATTCATAGCATGAGCGACTCTTAGGAACCATAACAACAAAGGGTTCCTTGACACCTTAAAGGTTTTAAGAACAATGTTGGGGACACTGCTAGAGGCAAACAGGGCCTGGCTGTCTCTATCTTGCTCTATTTGGCATCTGTTTGGCCATTGTTGGTAGTAAAGATGTGTGTACAAGCAAAATTTGAATTCGTCAAAATACTCCATATCAACAACCCTAGGTTGTTGATATGGAGGCCCTTGGGCAAGCAACCCTCAATGGGCCCCATGTCTCAGGGAGTCTACCTTCTCACCGCTATTGTCACCCCCTGCTATTCCTCCTCATATTCTTCCTCCCCATTGCTCCTACTTGCTTGTGTAACAGATACAGAGCCAATGAGCAAGAAGGCCATGGCATCTACTGCTCCTCCTTCTCACCACCACTGTTGTCTGGGCCAGGTGAGGCGGGTGAACAAGCAGGTTGCAATGGTGAAGAGGAGGAGCAACTCCAGAGGACACTTGTCAGTGGGGTCCTGCTGGAGTGTGGCCCCATGGCAGGTGCCAACCTATGCTGACCCTTGATGCCAGCCCTGAGTGTGACCCACAAGATGAGGAAGAGCATGGGAATGACTTTCTTCACACACCTTCCTCCCCATCAGTAGCAGTGGGGAATTCTTCATCACCAAGGGAGACTTGTACACCCGCATTGGCTGCATACAGCCTGTATGTAACCCATATGTAATTTATAAGAACCAAGGACAGACTTTATCTTCCCATGGAGCTCTGCAGTTGTCTACATAGTGTTGGTCACAGTGCCCAGTGGGAATGTCTGTCACTGTCACTGGGAAATCTGGTTCTTTCTTGACTTCACGGAGTTCCACAGCGTGTACAACTCGATTTGCATTTGCGGGCTGAGTTGCAGATCTTTGTCCAAACTCCAGGGACTTCTTTGTGCAGTTTTTCACAGGTTCTGCAATTTGCACAAATTTCTGAGCAATTTGCACAAATTTGGCTGTAATGTATGCAAATTGCTCAGAAATTTGTGCACGTTATAGAACCTGCAAAAAAATGCACAAAATGCCTGGGAAAATGCACAAAAAGCCCCAAGTCACAAGCTGCAGCAGGAACCCAAACAAAGTCTGGGGAGCTAAACCTAGGAAAACCCATAGAACTCCACCCCCAAATGGATTTCTCCAACATCCCTAAATCCCATTGTTGCAGCTTATTTACAGGCAGTGGTGCAGTGGTGAATTTGGAAGTGGAGGAGCTTATCATGACAGTTTCCATAGCCACACGCTCAAGGAGAGTCCAAAAGAAGCTGTATGTTATAGGTGTCTGTTGTGGGTCTTTTGTAAAGCTGATGGGTACCCATTTAAGACCAAGCCATCCCAAAATACTTTCCATTACAACAGGGATAGCTCACAACAATGTGGTGTTGCTGGGAAAAGCCATTTCTCCCTGGCTACTGTGAAGATTGCAGCTAAGCTCAGAGGAAACACGGAAGATTGACGGGGGTGGCTGGTGATGTCAGTGTCCCTGCTAATCAAAAAGTCCCAGTGGTTTGACCCTGGGAGCCATGGATCCACTATCCCACTCTTTACAGGTTGATAAAAGAGTTCTTGTGGGTCCAGACTTTGAGAAAGCTCTTCTTAATCAATGTATATATTTGTCCATTTATTGTAAAATTGTTCTTTGTTAGCATTTTTTTAATTGCCCTCCTATTCTGAACCACATACTAATTCCTACAAGTTGTGATTACTAACAGAGAGCAATCACCTCACAGCCTTGTACCGCAAAGAAGAGACAATCAACGTCTTGGAGAACGGCTACTTCCACAGCCCTCGTTTCCCACACAACTACCCCAGGAACCTCTTATTGACATGGAAGCTACTTTCTCCAGGGAACGCAAGGATACAGCTGGTGTTTGATCATCGATTTGGACTGGAGGAACCAGAGAATGAGATCTGCAGGTGAGTGGAGGATGGAGGGGAGTGGATTAAAATATTAATCATACCACTGCAACAGGAAAACAGAAATAAAAGAGCAATTGTATGATGCCAGCAGAGCATTCCAGGAACCATAGGATTCTTCAGCATCCCATCTCCAAGTCCATAAACCAGGGGGTCCCCAACATGGTGCCCACAGGCAACACCAATGGTGCTCACAAAGCTCTCCACTCTCTGCCTTTTTTTAAAAAAAAAGGTCCCTTGGAAATCCTTGGAAAACAATTATGTCATTCTTCTTTCTCTTCCTTTCTAGCCTTGCTATTTCTATCCCCTCTCCTCTTTAGATCATTATTTCTCCTCCATTTATCTTCTAGCCTTGCTCTTCCCCTACCCCTTTGCCTTCTTGTTTCCCTCTCCTCTAGCTTTTCTATTTCTCTCCCCACCTCTTTACCTTGCTGCTTGTCCCCTCCCAGCCTCTAGCCTTGCTGTTTCTCTCCCCTCTACCCCTTTGCCTTGCTCTTTCCTCCTCACTTCCAGCCTCCAGCCTATTTCTCTCCCCCAACACCACCTCTTTAGTTCACTTCTGACTAGCCAGGCCCTCAAGCAGCCATTCTGTGACCAGCCACATCCTCCAAGGGAGCCATTTTGTGCTGGTGCTCACAGCAGTTTCTTACATTCCCAAATGTGTCCACAAGTCCAAAAAGGTTGGGGACCCCTTCCCTAGACAATGTTACAACCTTGGAAGGGGGGCTCCAGAATCTGATCCCCCTCTGCTCCTGTCCCCTTGCAACCACCATGGAAAGAACTACAGTAGCTTTCAGAGGTCACATAAGTGATTCAAAGGACCTCATAGAAGTCTGCAAGGAGGGATTATGATGCGGGGAGGGGAGGGAGAGGCCAGGATATGATGTTTCCTATGGCATCTTCAACCCTAGCCCTCCCCCACCAGCACGACTACTAGACGGGCTCAGAAAATCACCTCCGTTTCTCCTTTCCCCCTGCTGGCAGCAGCCCGGCAGCACTGAACTGGATACATGGAAACCTCTGGGATCAGACGCTTCCATCTACCAAGGGAGCAACTCATAAGATTGTGCCCCAAACCAAAAATCCAGTTGGCTCAGCTGCCTCCTTGGTACATTTGAAGGGCTTGTGGAAATTTCATGGTAATCTATTAATTGATTATTGATTGCAGTTATGGCTTGCATAGCAACATAAAAATAATAAAATCACAATAAATGGAATAAATATTTTAAAGAAATCGTTAGGATCTTTGGCTTGGGGAGGTGGTCAGAGATGACCCTGGGCTGTAGAAAGCCCAGCTGGAATGGAGCAAGGGTGTGGTGTACCCTCATCTTCCTCCCTCTCTCCTTGAATCCTTCCCACAGGGCAGTTGATGGTAGATGACACTGCAAACTTGAGCAGGCCCTGAAGTTTTCTTTGCCTGCCTGCCTTTCTCCCTCCCTCCCCCCCTCCCCTGGAACATAGGAAGCTGCCTTCTACTGAGTCAGACTATAGGTCCATCTCTCCCGGTATATTTGACACTGACTGGCAGTGGCTCTCCAGGGTTTCAGGCAGGATTCTTTCCAGTTCTGTGTGGAGATACCACCAGGAACTAAACCCAGGGTCCTTGCTAAGCATGTTACAGGAAGCCAGATTCTGGCTGAACATCAGGAAAAACTTCCTGAAAAGAACTCCTGGTTCGGAGCCATGTCGCCCTGGCAGCGTTCTGCGGAGGCTCTGTAGGACGCTATCTCAAACAGCTTTTAAAAGGTTGAAAAACCTTTTCATCTTCCCCTGGAATTAAAAGGGGAAGCAAGAGCAGCATCTGGATGAAATCTTGGAAGAGCAGCTTATTTTGCGAAGCAGCAGAAGGGTTGCTCTCCAAGGTACCCTGCCAGAGCTTAGACATCGCTCAAAGTTGTTTTGAAACTCCTATCTAATCAGGAGCACACAGGGCTGATGAGTTCCAAATGTAGTTATTAGTGTTTATGGACTAAGAAATACGAACAATATTTGAGGTCCTGCAAGATCTGTTTGAAGAGAAGGATGGCTACATCAAGGAGGAAAAAAGGAGCAGGGTCTCCGCCGACCCCCCCATACCTCCCATGGTAAAGGCTCCAAGAAGCAAAGGAAATACAGGGGAGTTACTTGCTCTGATAAAAACTTTGTCTTCACAATTTGCTGAACAGGCTAAGAGGCTGGATACAATTCAAAATTCCATCACCGCCCTGCAAGGGGCTGTGACTTAATTAACACTTCTTGGCAAAAAAAAATGGAGGTGAAGGATAACGAGCTGCAAGATTGGGTGGCAGTGCAGGAGATTGCATCACAAGCTTTTTATAACAATTTCTCTGTCAGAATCTCCCAACTTGAGGCTTTCACGCACAGGGCAAATGTACATATTATTGGTATCAAAGATCTACCTACTGATGAAATTTGTCTACTTTTGTAGATAAGCTTCTGCATGAGATACTCCCTGTGTCATCTGATTATTTACTTGATATTGAGCAGGCATTCCGTGTGCCAAATGCCAAAGGGATTGGTTATACGATTATAGTCCAATTTGAAAAATCTCCACAAAAAATTATATCCTGCGTTTGGCAAGAGGGGGCAGAAATCTTTTTTGGGGGATCAAAACAGGATAATGTTATTTCCAGATTACACCAAAGAAGTTGCTGATAAAAGAAGGCAATTTACCAAGATGAAAAACCTGGCAAAACAAATGAACTTACAATATCATTTAAAATATCCTGCTACATTTTGCATTTTTCCTGAAGGTCAGATGAAGAAGTTTCGAAATCACAAAATGGCAGAGGTGTGACTAATCGGAAAAACATGAGTCTTCTGTTCCAGCCCCATGAACTGGAATTTATAAACATGTTTTGTCAACTGGCTATGTTTAGTCTGTAAGATCCAGGCTAGGCCAGAGATAATTGCTCATATATCTCCAGCTTTTTTCTCTTATATTTTTTTATTTTAAATCCTTTTTTTAAAAAATGGATATGATATACTGTACTTAAATCTACTGTCTTAGGGTGTATAGAAATGTGCACACTCATTTACATATCTAGTACAAAATATATTAGTGATTGTTGTAAGGTTGATTTTAAGCTTTATTATTATATAACAGTAAAAATGTATTAGTGATTTGTTATTACTATTACTTATCCTTTTTAATTTTCTTCCTTTTTATTATTATTACTAACATTATTATGAGACTTTGGTTAGTAATATTTTTGGTTGGTTAAATTGTTAAGTTCTACTATTATATGTTAACTGAAGGGCAATATATGGTTATTGGAAATGAATTGTAGGCCTGCTTCTTTGCTATAAGACTGATGATATGATATGATATTGAAATGTAAGGTTGATTATCTATGCAGTACTGAATTGTAATATTGCCAATGTTATAAGTTTAACTTTTAAGTAGAATGGTATTTAAAGTTTGTGTGAAATGGAGTTTAAAATTAATCCTTTTAAGTAACTTTTTTATATTTTTTTCATTTTCTTGCTTGCTTTCTTCTTCCTTCTCCTTCTTTTGTTTTCTTTTTTTTTTCTTCTCTCTTTTTTGTTATTGCTGTGTCCTCCTAAGAATACTGTACTGTTGGGAAACTGTAGATAATGATTAGGTTGTTGGTACTGTTTATTTCATTTATAAAGATAAAAAATAGAATAAAAAGTATTTAAAAAACAAAGGGAAAACATCCTGACTGTTAGAGCAATACTGTTGCACAAAATGCTAGTTTTGTCCCCTGGAGGCAAGTTCAATTTGCCCCAAAGAGGACAGTCAACTTCAGGCTGAGTCCAACTTGATTTTATTGTTCGCAAACAGTTCGACAAAGGAGCTCACGCTCAAAAGCAGAGTCAACCCTGGGCAACTCCCATGCTACAGTTTTATCACTTCAGCTTGCATTCCTTAGCCAGTGTGTCACTTTGATTGGTTGCTAGCCATTTGCCTAGCTAAATTATCTTAGGGTTACTGCTCACTCATTCCAGGCATGCGCAGCTCTTACAATACTACGTGCTGCTTAAGGCACATACAATGGCTTTTCGGTTACCTTTTTACTACAATTCCCCCCTCAAAAGGCTTTTCCTCAAATTTATACTTTTTTGGTCCAGCGGTAGACTACGCACTTAAAGCGCAAACTATTATTGCTGTGGCATTGACGGTTTTCTCTAAACAGCAAGTGAGGCCTAGGATGCCTTTGTTCTAGCTACTAGAATGTGGACAACAAAAACACATTTTTTGGTGTATGTCTGGAATTTGAACTTTTGGAACTTAGTTTTGTTCAGTTCATCAGGAACCCTTGAAACAAGAGTGCCCTCTTTCTGTAGAGCTACCTGTGGTTTTCTAATTAAGGAAGGCGACAAAGTAAAGTTTCCGACAGTTGATGAGTGTTCGTAACAGAGAGCAACATTATCTCTACCCAGCATAAACATAAGTTCAACATGCCTCTTAAACTAATGTTTTTTGTTGTTGTTTTACTTGAGTGGGGAGTGTTGAGACAACTAAACTTAAGAAGGAGAGAATAATGTGCATGAGTAAGCGCTAGGAGAAAGCTGTCTCATGAACAAATACTAGAGTCCCTCCATGGGTTCATTATTCCAATGGCTGCCTTCAGGTGGGTCAGCTTCCAGTGTGACCCTCTCTGGTGCAGGTGATGCCTTTATTCAGTGTGATGAATCCACTTCTTCCCTTTAGCGACTTTTATAGCAATGGCAGTGGTAAGTAGGATCTGAAACGGACCCTTCCACTTCTCGGTAGGTGGTTCATCTTTCTAGGACTGGATTAGCACCCAATCACCGGGATTGAGATTATGCACTGGAGCGTCTAAAGGCCAGGACTGATGAGGTGTCACAAACCTGTGAAAACAAAACAGACTGCAAGGTAGTAACATAATCTTGAATCTTAAAACTCTTACTTCTAAATTCACATTTAAGCTGTCAGCCATAGGTAATATCCGAGGTGGGCGCTTATATAACATTTAAAGGGTGTTAATTTAATACTTCCCTTGGGGGTGCACCGTACTCGAGTCAAGGTGATTGGCAAGGCCTGTGGCCTTTTAACTTAGTCTTTAAACAAATTCTAGTGAGCATTGTCATTAAGGTGCAGTTTATCTTCTCAACTTGACTTGTGGATTGAGGTTTTCAAGGGGGGTGTAGCTTCTTGTTAGTTTGTTATGCCTGGGCCACTACTTGCATCACTTGTCCAACAAAATGGGGCCCCTGATTTGATTCAGTCTCTTCAGGTAACAAGAGCCTAGGGATTACTTTTTAACAGGATCTTGGCTACTGTCTGTGCGGTGCAGTCAATTGGTTTTATTATTACTAGCAGGTACCAATAGCCATGAGTCTGGGGCAACTCTGAAAAGTCAATTTGAAATCTCTGAAAAAGATAGTAAGCCCATGGGCAGCTTCTCATTTGAGCCGGGGGCTCAAACATCTTTGAATTGTTTTTGAGGCACAAAGAGCAATTAGCCACTGCTCTCATGTCTTGCACCAACCTGAAGGAGGTGCTATCTGCCTCAGGCACACCCAAAATCAGGATGTTAAAGGGGGATGATCCCTTTATTAGCTAACCATAATTTTTTGAACTTCTCAATGAGCGGCTTCAAGCCTGCACGGGTGGCTTTCTTCAGAGGATACTGCCTCACGCACATAGGTCTCTCTCCCCTTTTAAAGAAGATTTTAACTGGTGTTATGCATTTGCTCGGGCAGGGGTTCTGTCTGCCCACACACATGGATCAACATTCTCTAAAATCTCAGTCCCTTTGGCCTCTGACACAATCTTGATTGCCTGAAGGGCCATCTGATAATTTGAGCCCTGCTTTATTGGCAGCTGTACTACAATCTGATCATCACAGAGGATTTCAGCTTGCAGTTTTGTCAACAAATTTTGTCCCAAGAGGGCAACTGGGCATGCGGGTGAAACTACGAAGGCATGTTCCAGTATGTTATTTTTAATCTTCGTGAGGAGGGGCTTACACACGGGCAATTTAGTTTTTTTTTCCCCTTCAATTCCTTCTACAGCTACATGCTTTTCACTTTCTCTTGCCGGGGGGGGGGGGTGCTTCATAGGGATCATAGAAAATGTAGCTCCAGTATCTACTAGGGCCTCACAGTCCCTGCCACCAACCCTTACTTTTACCTTGGGATTCTCCCGAGCGTTTGTTCGTAGGGTGGTGACCTTAGATCCCGGTTCCCTTCAGCTAGATTCCACCCCCCCCCCGAGGATTCTGCCCGCGTTTGGCAGCCTTCAGGGTGAGTCTCTTTTCTCTTCTCTTTCAACTGTGGACAATCTTTCTTCCAATGTCTCTTCTCTCGGCAATACGCACATTTATCGAGCCCCGGTTGGCCCTTTCCTTTTCCATCCCCCCCGCCCACCCCCGGTTGCTTCTGTATTTTCAAGCCATGGTTTATATTTCCGCCCAGGGCGGCTGCCAGCATTGCCTTTTCTTTTTTCAGGAATGGCACTCTTTTTATGTGCTCTGATGTGCACCATAGCTACTTCTTTTGGCTTCATCAGGGTATCTAAAAATTTTATGATCTAGGGTCTGATAAGGCTAAAGCAGGTGATGATATTAAGGCTTGCTTCAATTTAAGAAAAGCCTTTTTTATTTTAATTGCCCACGTCTAGTGGGTAATATTTTTGTCAAAGCTTCATATGGGGGCTTCGCCCCTTTTTATGGCTGCTATAGCCCCCCTCTTGTAAGAAGCACACTTATCTTTTGGCTTGTCTGTTCTGCAGATCATGTTTCAAACTCTCTGTGCCATGCACCAGCTTTAACTCTTTATTTGTCTTCCCTGCAAGTTAGGCTGTTTGCCATCGCTTCGACAGAGACTCCCTTGCTTAGACCTTCTTACTAATCTCGATGACACACATTTGGGATAAGCTCTCTTTCTTTTTTTTAAAGCCTTTTTGTCTGCTACTTTCTTCTGCCTTCTTTTATACCTTTTTCATATCATTAAAATCTAACACCATGACTGGAAAACATTTGTTTTGCATCGCAGGGCATGGTGGAGCAGATCTAACAATTATACCACTCCTCTGACTGCATGGTCAGTGCCTATGAAGATCAAGGGAAGGGCATTCTCCTACATGCAAAGAGTTCCAAGCCACCATTTTTGCATCGGCAACTCCACGCTGCATGAGTTTTGGCAGAGTGTCAGGTTTGCCTCTGAGCAAATGGAACATCAGAACAGTTCAGATTTTGAGAAAGCACTGGAACATGTGGGGCAGGAACTTTCTCAGGCTTCAGAAACACAGCTGGGCTTAGAGGTATCATGGGAGGGGGGAGTCTTTCCCTCTCACCTCTTAAGTTAAGAGAATTTGCTGCCTCTTTTTCTTCTAAATGGAAACTCATGTTGCAGTTTCTCTTTAAACTTCTTGAAGGCTGTTTCCTTTGTAGTCTGTGAATCTCTAGAAATTTGCATCTGTATGCTTCATTAGGGTAAATGAAATCAAAGCCATGGAAATTATAGAATCATAGAATAGTAGGGTTGGAAGGGGCCTACAAGGCCATCGAGTCCAACCCCCTGTTCAGTGCAGGAATCCAAGTCAGAGCATCCCTGACAGATGGCTGTCCAGCCTCATCTTGAATGCCTCCAGCGTGGGAGCCCACCACCTCCCCAGGTAATGGGCTCCATTGTTGTATTGCTCTAACAGTCAGGACCCCTTCATGGATCACTGCCTTGTTGTGGCGAAGGAGCTTGCGTAACTCAGTGAAGCCATAAGCTATGCTGTGCAGGGCCACCCAAGACGGACAGGTCATGGTGGAAACTTCTGACAAAATGTGGTCCACTGGAGAAGGAAATGGCAACCCACTCCACTATTCGTGCCAAGAAAACCCCATGGAACGTATCACAAGGCTAAAAGAGATGACTCCGGAAGATGTGCCCCTCAGGTCGGAAGGTGGCCAATATACTACTGGGGAAGAGCAGAGGGTATTTCCAAGTAGCGCCAGAAAGAGTGAAGCGGCTGGGCCAAAGCCGAAAGGACACTCAGCTGTGGATGTGTCTGGTGGTGAAAAGAAAATCCGATGCTGTAAAGAACAATATTGTTTAGGAACCTGGAATGTCAGATCAATGAATCAAGGTAAGCTGGAGGTGGTCAAACATGAGATGGCAAGATTGAACATCGACATCTTGGGAATCAGCAAACTAAAATGGACAGGCATGGGTGAATTTAATTCAGGTGACCATCATATCTACTACTGTGGGCAAGAATCCCTTAGAAGAAATGGAGTAGCACTCATAGTCAACAAAAGGGTGGGAAAAGCAGTACTGGGGTACAATCTTAAAAACGATAGAATGATCTCAGTACGAATCCAAGGCAAACCATTCAACATCACAGTAATTCAAGTCTATGCCCCAACCACTGATGCCGAAGAAGCTGAGGTTGATCAGTTCTATGAAGACCTACAACACCTTCTAGAACTAACACCAAAAAAAGATGTCCTCTTCATCATAGGGGATTGGAATGCTAAAGTAGGAAGTCAAGAAAACACCAGGATAACAGGCAGGCATGGCCTTGGGGTACAAAATGAAGCAGTACAAAAGCTAATAGAGTTTTGCCAAGAGAACAAGCTGATCATAGCAAACACTCTTTTCCAACAGCACAAGAGGCGACTCTACACATGGACATCACCAGATGGTCAATATCGAAATCAGATTAATTATGTCCTTTGCAGCCAAAGATGGAGAAGCTCTATACAGTCAGTAAAAATAAGACCTGGAGCTGACTGTGGCTCAGATCATGAGCTTCTTGTTGCAAAATTTCGGCTTAAATTGAAGAATGTAGGGAAAACCACTAAACCATTCAGGTATGACCTCAATCATATCCCTTATGAATATACAGTGGAGGTGAGGAATAGATTTAAGGGATTAGATCTGATAGACAGAATGCCTGAGGAACTATGGACAGAGGTCTGTAACATTGTTCAGGAGGCAGCAACGAAATCCATCCCGAAGAAAAAGAAGTGCAAGAAAGCCAAGTGGCTGTTTGATGAGGCTTTACAAATAGCTGATGAAAGAAGGGAAGCGAAAAGCAAGGGAGAAAGGGGAAGATATATGCAACTGAATGCAGAGTTGCAGAGAATAGCAAGGAGAGACAAGAAGGCCTTCTTAAATGAACAATGCAAAGAAATCAAGGAAAACAACAGAATGGGAAAGACTAGAGATCTTTTCAAGAAAATTGGAGATCTCAAGGGAATGTTTTGTGCAAAGACGGGCATGTTAAAGGACAAAGAAGGCAGGGACCTAACAGAAGCAGATGAGATTAAGAAGAGGTGGCAAGAATACACAGAAGAACTATACAGGAAAGATCTGAATGTACCTGATAGCCATGATAGTGCGGTCACTGAACTGGAGCCGGACATCCTCGAGAATGAAGTCAAGTGGGCCTTAGGAAGCATTAGTAACAACAAAGCTAGCGGAGATGACAGTCTTCCAGCTGAGCTATTTAAAATCCTAAAAGATGATGCTGTTAAAGTGCTGCATTCAATATGCCAACAAATTTGGAACACTCAACAATGGCCGCAAGACTGGAAAAGGTCAGTTTACATTCCAATTCCAAAGAAGGGCAACGCCAAAGAGTGTTCAAACTACCGCACAATTGCGCTCATTTCACATGCCAGCAAGGTGATGCTCAAAATCCTACAAGCTAGGCTTCAGCAGTATGCGAACCGAGAACTACCGGAAGTACAAGTGGGGTTTTGAAGAGGAAGAGGAACTAGAGATCAAATCACCAACTTTCGCTGGATCATGGAGAAAGCAAGAGAATTCCAGAAAAACGTCTATTTCTGCTTCATTGACTACGCTAAAGCCTTTGATTGTGTGGATCACAACAAACTGTGGCAAATTCTTAAAGTGATGGGAATACCAGACGACCTTACCTGTCTCCTGAGAAACCTGTACGAGGGTCACGAAGCAACAGTAAGAACCAGACGTGGAACAATCGAGTGGTTCCAAATTGGGAAAGGAGTACGACATATTGCATATTGTCACCCTGCTTATTTAACTTATATGCAGAGTACATCATGAGAAACGCTGGGTTGGATGAATCACAGGTCAGAATTAAGATTGCTGGGAGAAATATCACCAACCTCCGATATGCAGATGATACCACCCTAATGGCAGAAAGCAAAGAGGATCTAAAGAGCCTCTTGTTGAGGGTGAAAGAGGAGAGTGCAAAAGCTGGTTTGAAACTGAACATTAAAATAACAAAGATCATGGCATCTGGCCCCATCACTTCCTGGCATATAGAAGGGGAAGAAATGGAAGCAGTGACAGATTTTACTTTCTTGGGCTCCAAGATCACCGCAGTGCAGACGGTGACTGTAGCCATGAAATTAAAAGACGCTTGCTCCTGGGGAGGAAAGCTATGGCAAACCTAGACAGTATAGTAAGAAGCAGAGACATCACCTTGCCGACCAAGGTCCGTCTAATCAAAGCTATGGTTTTCCCAGTAGTAATGTATGGCTGTGAGAGCTGGACTATAAGGAAGGCTGAGCGCCGAAGTATTGATGCTTTCGAACTGTGGTGCTGGAGAAGACTCTTACGAGTCCTCTGGACTGCAAGGAGTTCCAATCAGTCAATCCTAAAGGACATCAACCCTGAGTGCTCATTGGAAGGACAGATACTGAAGCTGAAGCTCAAATATTTTGGCCACCTAATGCGAAGAGAAAAGTCTCTGGAAAAGACCCTGATGCTGGGAAAGACTGAAGGCAAAAGGAGAAGGGGACGGCAGAGGATGAGATGGCTAGATAGCATCACTGATGCAATGGATATGGACTTGAGCACGCTCCGGGAGAGAGTGCAGGACAGGAAGGCCTGGCGTGCTATGGTCCATGGGGTCACGAAGAGTCGGACACGACTGAACGACTGAACAACAACAACTGTCAGGAAGCTTTTCCTGATGTTCAGCCGGAGTCTGGCTTCCTGTAACTTCAGCCCATTATTCCGTGTCCTGCACTCTGGCATGATCAAGAAGAGATCCTGGCCTTCCTCTCTGTTACAAACTTTCAAGTACTTGAAGAGCGCTATCATATCTCCCCTCAGTCTTCTCTTCTGAAGGCTAAATATGCCCAGTTCTTTCATTCAAAGGCAGCTTTTTAGCTGAGTGTTGAAATCACAAATCAAACTGTACACTGAGCTGATCACAAACAAACACACAATCTACAACAATGGGAATTTAAGGCTATGACAAGCCTCACAGTACTTTTTATGGCAAGTCTTTAACTTTCCAGAGTTCCAGTCTATGTGCAGAGTGCCTCTCAAAAATCTGAACAATGATAGATCTAAACAAAGAAGGCTTTGGGCCATAAAGACTGGGATGTTTTTAACAAAAGCTCCCTGTCTCTTCATCAGTTCAAATGGGGAAGGTGTAACCTTACACCTCTTCTAGATTCCTCCACAGATAAGAACAGAGCAGTGCTGCTCAGCTTTCCAGCTGTGATGCTTTTCTTGTTTTTTGCAAATCTCACTCTTTTGTCAGGTCCTCACATATACCTTCCAGCCTCTCTGCTTGCTGGTTGCTAAACCAGCGGCAGTGAGGGAGGTTAGGTAACTCCCCCTTGGCTCTGCTCGGAGCAGGCTGACAGAGATAAGCTTACACAGAACCTGATATTTTAAGAACTTGTTCTGTCTTTGTTTCTTGATTTTGCCACAGTCTTTAAGACTTCAAACAAATCTCTTTCTTCAGAAGTTGCAACTTTTTCAACTGCTTTTGCTTCTTCTAACGAACTTGGATATGGTGGTAGACAAACTGTCTCTGGAGGGCCCCCTCCCTCCCCCAACAACCTCTCCCCCCAACCTAACAGACCGAATAAGATGGGGGGGAGATCAGGGCACCTTGGGCAGGGTCTCCCAATCTTCAAGCTCCTTCCGTGGGGCTTGAATCGGGGAGAAGAGGGGCTTTGGGCTTTACCTCAGAGCATACCATCATGACTTTACAATACTGAACTTTATATTCAACCTTTTCTCGCCTTCAGTGGATTTTGTTTGGCACGTATCCAAATGCCAATAACCCCACTTTCCCTGAGGCAAATCTATCTCACTACTTGATTCAGACAGCACCCAGGGTCTCTTGCCCCTGCGGTCCTTTGCCAGTAACACTTTACACATTTACACATCCGTAACTAAGGGGGATTCTTTCCGCACCAATTCAACCAACAATCAATATAGGGGAATTGATCCCATTGCCCATTATTCACCACATTTTTATGTACAGCATTTACAAGATTTACATCGAAGGATCCTATGTCTGGCCAACTAATTCCAAATGCTGGCCAGTCCGGTTGGCAAAAGAAGGTCAATTTACCCTTGGCCATCTTAATTCTAAAATCTCTTTTGAACTTCCTAAAGTTCTTGAGCATGCATTCAGTGGGGTTGCAGAGTTTTCTTAATGGGAGCTACCCGACCCCATTGTGCCTACCTCTATTCAAAACCATACACGGAGCCTGACAAACCTCAGATGCTCCGAAGGCAACTCAAACAGAAAGACACAAGGGAAATCAAATACTTACTCCGCCCAGCACCCTGGTGCCATCCCTTCGGACCCATTCAGTCTAGTTGACTCAATCAATGGAGTCCATGCCTTTAACCTCCCAAGTGTCCCGACCCCCGTTCTCTGGTGCCGTGGCAGACCTCAAAGGCGGTCAGGCGCGCCCAACGGGCACCTTCGCCAGTCTTGTTGTTTGACCCCAGGATGGTCCAAGGGGACTCCTGACTAGCTTGCCAGATTGTTGCACAAAATGCTAGTTTCGCCCCCTGGAGGCGAGTCCAATTTGCCCTAAAGAGGAGAGTCAACTTCAGGCTGCATCCAACTCGATTTTATTGTTTGCAAACAGCTCAACAAAGGAGCTCACGCTCAAAAGCAGAGTCGACCCTGGGCAACTCCCACACTACAGTTGTATCACTTCAGCTTGCATTCCTTAGCCAGCGTGTCACTTTGATTGGTTGGTAGCCGTTTGCCTAGCTAAATTATCTTAGGGTTACTGCTCACTCATTCCAGGCATGCACAGCTCTTACAATACTACGTGCTGCTTAAGGCGCATACAATGGCTTCTCGGTTACATTTTTACTACAATACGACAATGGAACCAATGACCTAGGGAGGTGGTGAGCTCTCCCACACTGGAGGCCTTCAAGACGAGGCTGGACAGCCATCTGTCAGGGATGCTCTGACTTGGATTCCTGCATTGAGCAGGGGGTTGGACTCGATGGCCTTGTAGGCCCCTTCCAACCCTACTATTCTGTGATTCTATGTGCTCTACCAACTGAGCCATGGCCCCTCTCTCTCTCTCTCTCTCTCTCTCTCTCTCTCTCTCTCGGAATTCTTCAGTTGATGGTAGATGGCCCTGTGGGTGGGGGAATCCACCTACATCTTGGCTGGAAATGTTAACAATATGTCTCCCCACAGCAAAATTAAACACTTTCTCAGTGGGCTTAGTTTTCGCAAGCGGAAGCCTCTAGCTGTGGATTTAAGTGAAGCGGCTGCAAAAAGGACATAGTTGTTTGACATTGTTCCCTTCAAGCCATGAGTTTGGGAATTCCATGCAGCCTGCAGGAATTCTGCACGCCATCCAGTACACTGAGGAATGGGAAGGAATGGATGAGGAACAGACTGATGAATGACTAGAACAATTGCCTCTATGCAGGATTTGTTCTTTTTAATGTTTATGTTGAATAAAGATACCATTTGGGCTCATTTAGGCACACAAAGGAGCCATATTCATAGCTGCAATGGCTGCTTTATGGGTCTTTTGCTTCCGCAGACCATTCAAAGCATATGGATGAATTTTGGTCCATAATAAATAATCCACCAAGTCCTTTGGGGTATTTGAGGGGCTTCTTGCCAAGGAGAGATCCAAGCATGGCTGCACTTCACATGACACCTTTTCAAAGACAGGTCTCCATGTAATCACCCTAGCATTTAAAAGGGATTTTTAAAAAAACTTTGACGTTTCAGGTTGTACTTCTCTGCAGCCGCCATTTCCCTCCTGATAACCTCTGTAGAACAAGTACTCGAATTGGGTGGATAGGAGAAAAGAAATGGGATGCTCTCATTTAAAATAAGCCTGTAGTCTAGTCATCATCTGTATAACAGTGTAAACTAACCTGGCACCCTCCAGATTTATTGGACTACAACTCCCATCACCCCCAGGCATTACACACACCCAGCACATCTGGAACGCATCATGTTGTGAAGGCTGGTGTACGGTATTTGCTAACTAGATTGAATTAGTACATTCAGACTCTGAGAAAATTACAGGACGTTATCCATTGCTATCTGGAAAAGAACAGACTTACTGTCAATCAGCCTTCCCCAACCCGGCACTCTCCAGATGTGGGCATAGTCCAGGGAATAGACTGAAGGAACATGAGGCAGCCACCTTGCTGAAGCTAAGCAGGTCTGAGTGTGGTCACTGCTTGGAGGGGAACCACATGTAGCCACCTTGAGTTCCACAGTGGAAGAAAGGTGGGATATAAATGTAATAAATAAAATACAATAAATAAAATAAAATAAATGTGTTGGACTGCAACTGCCAGAATTCCCACCCAGCATGGCCATTAGAATTATGAGAATTACCTGTAGGGATGGATGGACTCAGCCACCCAGGTTTGTCAGGTGCTCGCCAAGCTGCCACCACCGCCTGCCCCTACTCATCGTGCCATGCAAGCTCACCTCAGCAAGTGCCCAGTGAGACCATTAGTCACTCTAATGAAGCTTCTGGGCCATCAGAAGAGCAGCCCCAACAGTATTAGCACTCCTTGTACCCACAAGCCCTTGCCAGAGTGAGATGACATCAAATGTCCCCAACCCGGTACATTCCAGATGTGTTGGAATACATCTCCTACAGTGGTGGGGATGATGGGAGTTGTAGTCCAAACACACCTGGAGGGTGCCAGGCTGGGGAAGGCTGTAGTGCAACATCATGTAGTATAGTTCGTGGGGGGGGATTGTGGCCACTAGCCAACAGCCACTGGCAGGAGCCCTCCACAGCCGGAATGTTTTTCCACCTATCTGATTATGATTTCTTCCTGAATGTCACCCCCACCCCCATGGCCAAAATTTAACAGGGGATCTTGCCCTTCCACTTTTCCCCCTAATTTCAAGGCAGAAGCTTACAGTAGATTGCTTCCATCTCAGCCCTAGCCTGTATAAGAAACTTGTTCATACCCACTTGTTAATCTGTCACCTGACCTTTGACTCCAGATATGACTTTGTGGAAGTGGAAGATATATCAGAAATCAGCACACTGATCCGAGGACGATGGTGTGGATACAAGGAAGCTCCTCCCAGAATAACATCCAAAACAAACCAGCTGAAGATAACCTTCAAATCAGATGACTACTTAGTGGCTAAACCTGGATTCAAGATTTATTATTCCCTAGTGGTAAGTAACACGGCCGCTTGTTTGGATAAAACAAAGATTCCAGCATGGAAGAGATGCAGACGTTTTGAGGATGGCTAGAGTAGCATGCCTTAGAGCAAAGAAAAATTAACTGTCCGTACATATTTCATTTCCGACACTACAGATCAAAGTAGGATGACCATCCTTACATGAAAGAAGAAGGTAAGGGGAAGCTATAAACCTCATCACTCCTCACTTTAATAATGTGTTTCAGAAATGCTATCACTTTCTGGGCTGAAGTGACATGCCGAGGGCAACGAGAAAGACCCCGAAGAATAACAATGGAAACCGCTTCTCTTTTTCAGCTCCAGCCTGCTTTGCATGTGAGGTCAGAGAGGGTGGGAGGAGAAATGCATTTGCGGTTTATAACTCATGAATCGAAACAAGACACACACAGGTCATATACAAGAGATGCTGCAGACAGAACACAGCACGCTTTACAGGATGTCCAATTGTTGTTGTTGTGTTATATTTATATCCCACCTTTTCCCCAATACTGGGACTCAAGGCGGCTTTACAACATTAAAACATTTAGGCTTCATTATTCCTCTCTAGGATGGAGGCTTTGCATGTGTACAAGCTCACTGTCTTGATGAGACTGAAGACTTTTGATTTGTTATAGATAGCAAGATTTTTCACCCAACTGGGTAGATCTATCAGGAGAGAGAAAGAGAAAGGGGGGGGGGTGGATAGCAGTGAGAGAGTTGGATGAGGAGTGAACAGACCCAGGTTCAAATCACCACTCAGCCACAAAGCTCATTGGGGGACCTTGGTTTGTTCACTGTCACTCAGCCAAATCTACCTCAAAGGGTTGTTGTGAGGATCCAGTGTGTGGGGGAAGTATCATGTAAGCCAGGGGTCCCCAACACTTTTGGACCTGTGGGCACATTTGGGAATTTGAAAAAAAAAAAAACTGCTCTGGGCACCACCACAAAATGGCTTCCAAGGAGGGTGTGGCTAGTCACATAATGGCTGCCATGGCACCATGGCTAGTCAAAAGTGAACTAAAGAGGTCATGGGATGGGGAGAGAAAAATAGTGAGGCTAGAGGCTGAGAGGGAGGAGGAAATAGCAAGGCAAAGGGGTAGAGCAGAGAGAAGGAGCAAGACTAGAGGCTGGGGTGGGGGAGAAACAGCAAGTTAAAGAGGTGGGGAAAGAAATAGTGAAACTATTTCTAGGCTAGGAAGGAGGGGGAAACATCAAGGCAAAGGATAGAATGGAGAGAAAGAGCAAGGCTAGAGGCTAGAAAGGGGGAGAGAAAAGCCTACTCTTAACATTTTCCAGGGTTTTTATTTTCTTTAAAAAAATGTTTTTGAACGGGGCAGGGAGTGAAGAGCTATGTGTGTGCTGTTGGAGGTCCCCACCAACACCACATTGGGGGGCCCTGATGTAAGCCATCTTGAGGTCATTTTAGTAATATAATAAATAGTCATAAATACTACTTAAGAGAATTGAATTGGTCAGACACCATAAGTATGAGACTTCTGGTGTTGTATCTGTGCCAGCGATTGAGGTGGTCCAAAGATCTGCTAAAGCAGGAATGGGGAACTTCTTTAGGGCTGGAGGCCAGTTGACTCCCATCAACCCCTCTACAGGCCGGATGATGTCAGGGGACAGGGCCACAGCTCTGACATCAGGAGCAGGGGCAGACCCTCTGACATCACCTGGTGCCTGGTTTTGCTGTACGTAGGCCTTCGTCGGCCAGGGAATGCCCGCCAACAGCAGAGTGCTGACCAAGGCACTCCTTGACCTGGAGCTATCCTCGACCCAGTGCCTTGCCTGAGGATGCTGTTTTCTTGCATGCAGCTTTAGTAGCTAAAGCAGGGGACTAGGGAACTATAGCTAAAACAGTTCTATTAGAAGCCTGTGTGATGTAAAGCTCCTAGCAAATCTGGACCTGGGAACTTACGGAGTCAGGATACTACATTAAACTAGCTATTGCAGTGGTGGGGAAACTTTGACCCTGTAGACACCATGGTCAAGGGAGTCAATGTCATTGGACCAATGGCCATGTGGCCCTGTAGATGCCATTGGCATGGCCAATAGTCAGGGGTGATGGGAGTTACAGTCCAATGACTTTTGAAGGGCCACAGGTTCCCAACCCCTGGGCTACTGGGACAGTCCACTAGAGCTGTTCTTACGAGTTGCCTTTAATTTGAAGGCATTTTAGCAGAACAACAATTTATGATATTGCTTCCTCTGCAGTACCACAATGCATAAAAATTAAGCAATGCAGCATGGTGTGAAATTCCCAGACGACCTCTCTTACAATTAGCTAGCTTTATAAGAAACTATGTACGGCTGATATGGGACCCTGGGGGCTTAGGAAAAACAAAATATAACATTCCAACAGAGCTGCTTTTTCAGCAGTGGAAAATTGATAATCATTTGTTGCTGGACATCTGTCTTGCCAGGAATGTGTACAGAAAGAGTTGTTTGCCTCTTTGACAACCTTTATGTCCCAGCTTACTCTGAAACCAAGACGTAGTTTCTCGGCTGCAAGATCTCTGAGCATCTCATGTCAGATTAGAGAGAGGAAGGTGAACATTTCTTCTGCACATCGTTTAAAATACTCTGAAATAGCAACCCATAAGTTTAATATTCAATAAAATCCAACATTGGTTTTTGTTCGGCACAATCACTTTGCTGAACATCGTGCACAAAAGAAATAAGCCACGAGCTGCTGATCGCAGAATGTTAATTGATTTTTCTTTTATTTGCTACACTTATATCCTGCCTTTTTTCTCCAGCGAGCCCAAGGCAGTGTACCTGATCCTCCTCCTCTCCATTTTATCCTCACAACAGCCCTGTGAGGTAGGTTAGGCTGACAGTCAGCGACATAAGCACCGCATTTTATAAAAAAAGGATGGAGTGAATCCATTCTGCGTTCAAATGTGGGATTTATTGGGATGTTGTAGAATGTGGATTTATGTATCACCATACTTGATATGCTTTCCCCTTCTATAATAATGTATAATTGTTTTAGAGAACACATTTATTGAATTTATTTAGAAATTGCTAGCCTGCTTTTCTTCAGTAATTTCAAAGTGGCTTACAAAATGACTAAAACACACCAAAACAATATATAAAAAGCAACAGTAATGGGGTTTAGTCATGTTTAGAGAAGACCTACTGAGACCACTAAAATTTAACTTGCAGAGCAATCCCATGGCCCCTAGAACAGCATCTTGGGGGCCATAGGATAGTCTGGATTCCTGGATCTGAGGTCAGAGACAGCGCACCGACCTTGGATCCAGGAATCCAGGCTCCTTGCCCCCTCCTCCTTACAGCTGCATGGAGGGAACCACACCAGCTGCCTCTCCACAGTCGCAAAGGTAACCTCAGAGGGAATGTAAAGGCAGCATTCCCATAGGCGGGGCAGGGAGGGGACTGCGGAAGCTGGCTTATGAGGAACCCGCCGGCCTCCCCAGCCTCCTTCCCTCCCCCTCCCCAAATCCTGAGCTAGATGGGTGAAAAAGCCCATCTAGGCAAAATGCAGAGTGAGAGGAGCGCAGAGGCAAAGATCCCCTGCACCACTCCTCCCACTCTGCATTGGATGGCCGTAAGCCTCCGAGTTTGGAGGATTATGGCTACCCCCTTAGGACTGCACCCTTAGTCATGGCGAATATAAGTCCTATTAGTTTCACTGGGCCTGCTCCAAGCACGACAAAGTCTCGATCCAACCTAGTAACAAAAACAGTCTGAACACTACCAAAAAAACACCCCAGCAATTATATAATAAGAACAGGTTAAAACAAGTTTAACATCAGGGAGATAAAAACTTTCATCCACACGGAAAGCAGGGCAGACTAAGCTATGCTGGCTGGGGAATGCTGGGAGTTGTAGGACGTTTTCTGTCTAAACATGCATAGGATTGCAACTTAAAAGGTCTTAGGAGCACACCTGAAGTTTAAAAAAGAGGGAGCCAGTGAGCGGCACCATTCTTGGGTGGGGTTCTACAAACTGGGTACTGCAATGGAAAAGGGCAGGCCCTGTCTTGGGTCCCAACCAACCATGCTTCTGAAAGTTGTGAGCACATAGCAAGGCCTGCGGTGTTGAACACATTGTGTTTATTTCTGGCTCGCTTGCATAGTTAGCACTCTTTTGGGTGCCTCCTCCCCCCACCCCCTCCTCTTCCTCCATTATTGCAACTACTGCAGCCTGCCTACCATAGTATGGATAGACCTGTCTCAAATAAGCCATTACCCCTTCTGGAGATGCTGAATACAATCTGTGTAATAAATCACATTTGATTTTATTGGATCAAATAATCAAATAACATTTGCATAATTCAGAATTTGGCTTACCGTGCTGTAGTGTAATTTTAGCTTTCGGCATAGAGTAGAAAGGTGTCTTTGAATTATGCCTGAGGCCTCTCCTGTCATTGTGCTTTTTATAGGTTTTGCAAGCAGCACAGGTTTCATCAGACGTACTAACCGTACATCTTACTTTTGATGTCAACATTACTGCGTTAAATCAATTTCTATGAATTTTCCATGGAATTAGACTAAATGATTGCAGTAGTGTTTGCTAACCTTAAAAATCTATGAATCTTCATAGGAAACAGCTAAGCCCACTTCAGTCTGTGCAGATAACATCATGAGCCAAATAAATACTCTTGAAAATAGTGAAAGAAGAGATTTTAACAACTGAGCTACAAACACTCCCTGGAGATGGAGATGCTGGTAAAAAAACCAGGCTCTGCTCCACCTCCTCGAGCCCCCATTTTGATGAGGCAATAGCGGCCTCAGGTGTGGAACTTTAGAAAACTGGTGGCCATAAAGCAAAACCACTATAAGCTGCTGGTTGGGGATTGAGGAAATACTAGAATTCCCTTCCATACCTTCAAGCACCAGGAGGTGTTTGTGGAGGCAGAGGGTGGCCCAGCTAACATAAGAAGAGCCCTGCTGGATCAGACCAAGAGTCCATCTAGTCCAGCATTCTGTTCACACAGTGGCCAACCAGCTGTCGACCAGGCAGGAACCCACAAGCAGGACACGAGTGCAACAGCACCCTCCCACCCATGTTCCCCAGCAACTGGTGTAAATAGGCTCACTGCCTCTGGTACTGGAGGTAGCACATAGCCATCAAGACTAGTAGACACTGATAGCCTTTTCCTCCAGGAATTTGTCCAACCCCCTTTTAAAGCCATCCAAATTGGTGGCCATCACTACATCCTGTGGTAGCGAATTCCATAGTTTAACTCTGCGCTGTCTGAAGAAGCCCTTCCTTTTATCTGTCCTGAATCTCCCACCAATCAGCTTCATGGGATGACCCCACTGGGTTCTAGTATTCTGAGAGAGGGAGAAAAATGTCTCCCTGTCCACATTCTCCACATCATGCATAATTGTGTACACCTCCATCATGTCTCCTCTCACCCTCCTTTTTTCCAAGCAAAACATCAGCAGCCTGTGTCTGTACCAGGGCAACTCTCCAGTCAGCAAACCATGTGAGTGCGCAGTGTGGTCTGTGGTCCCTGCTGTCATGCCCCTGCTGGAGGAATCCTCCTCTGAGGAGGAGCTAGAGCTCCCAGAGACAGACAGTGCCGAAGCACCAGCCATATCAGGAGACCTAGGGGAGCCTGGACACTCAGTGGAGATCGCCACCAGCCCATCCCTGCAGGAGGAAGAGAGTTCCACTTCTGAGGCAATGGCTGGGCAACCACCTAGCCCCCGAGAGAGTCACCACCTCAAGAGCAAGGCCAATAGAGCTCCTCTGAAATTTTATTTATTTTATTTATTAAATTTCTTAATCGCCCATCTGGCCGGTCACCCGGCCACTCTGGGTGATGTACAAAGTACAAACAGTTTAAAACAGTAAAATTACACATTAAAACATCATATTTCTAAAAATACCCTAACCCACCCCCAAATGCCTGCCTGAACAAGTTTTCAATGCGTGGGGGAAGATCATTAAGGAGGGGGCATGGCGAAGTTCCCTAGGGAGGGAGTTCCACAGAGGGGGCCACCACAGAGAAGGCCCTCTCCCTCGTCCTCGTCCTCACCAGCCTAGCGGTCCTGATGGGACAGAGAGGAGGCCATCCGAGGCTGATCTTGTTGAGCAGCCTGTCTGGTGTTGCTGGAGGTGCTCCTTGAGATAGGCTGGGCCGGAACCATATAGGGTTTTAAAGGTCAAAACCAGCACCTTGAATTTGGCCCAGAAAACAATTGGTAGCCAGTGAAAAGCAATGCTTGGTTACAAAGGAGGACTCCTCAGGAGGAAGGCACTCCTCCTGAGTAGGACTTTTGCCAGCGGGCCTGTACCACCCTGCAGCTGAGCCCTGAGCATCAGAAAACTCCAGCTATATAAGCCTTCCATTTTAGCTTAGCCAGTACCGGAACAACATGGTTTATCAGCGCTTGTCCCTTGCCTTGTGATTGACTTTCTGTGCCACTGACCCTTGGATACCTGTTTGATTCTGCTGCTGGACTGTCTATGGTAACTTACTGCTTTACTGTGCTTTGATCTTTGCTTGTATCTGGACCACTCCTGCCTGGATCCCATTGTGCACAGCCATTTGCCTGCTTCGTTGCCTTGCCTTTTGGGTTGCCCCATAATTTGATCTAGCACTAGGTCTGATTCAACCATAGCAGGACTCCTGCTACATCCACTGATGCTTCTGGGTGCTCAGTGGTTAGGGAGAGGAGTGGGACATGTTCTACTGGGTGGTTTGTACAGATTTAGGGTTGGATCCAGATTTATGCTGGACATCCCTGCCCCCTCTTTTCCACAGCAGCCTCTCCAGCCCCCTGAAAATGCTACACATAGATAGGAGAACCTGATAAATGGGGTGAGCTGTGGTGTATATGGGGAGGGGGGTCCTCCAAAATTGGGCAAAGGAATATTATGTGAGCAGAGCCCTTCCTCTTGCTGAAGGTTCCATCCTCTCATGGAAGACAGGTTATGGACCCAATCCTTGCCCAATTCACACCTCCCAAGCCTTTCAGCAAGACAAAGTTGCATTCCAAAATTGACATTTCTGCAAGCTTTCCAATGCAGCTCATCTCAAGAAAAAATGAACACCCCAAATCCACCTATTAGGGGGAGAGTGAGCACAAAACAGCATTTCACCAAGGTAAAGGAAAAATGTGTACATTTAAAAATGCATGCATTAATGTGTACATTACAAAAAATGTGCACCAAGAAAGTACGAATTTCTATATGGATTACCCCCAAAAGGAAAGAAATCACAAGCTTGTGTAGAAATGGGATGAAAGAGGGTTGACCTCAAAAGAACGATAATCTCAGCAAGACTGAGACTGACAGATCCTTATCAAGGTATGGATGGGGATTATAATCAAACTAGAATGTTCTCTTCAGTATGCCATCCCTCTGCCAATTTGAAATCTCAAGGACATAATATAAGTTCTTTCAGAGGTTGCTCCTCAACTCTAGAACTCCCCTTCTTTTGCATTTTTTCAAAACCTATGCCTACTAAGCCTTTTCCAGGGGCCAAGTGGGATTTTTCTATTTGGACATGGATTTATTGTAGAAGCACTTTCTCCACATGTTTATTGTTAATTGCATTTTTATCCCACCTTTCCCCAAGGAGCTCAGAGTAGTGCTCACTGCTCATGCACCACCCATTTATCCTCAAAACGACCCTGTGAAGTAGTTTAGGCTGAGAGATGGTGAATTTATGTATTATTACATTTATGTCCCACTTTTTTTTTCCTCTTGCAAGGAACCCAAGGTGGCTTAAATGGTCCTCCTCCTCTCCATTTTATCCTCACAACAACCCTGTGAGGTAGGTTAGGCTGAGGGTCAATGTGAGCTTCCATGGCCAAGTGAGGACTAGAACCCAGATTTCCTGAGCCCCAGTCCAGCACTCTAATCACTACACCACACTGCCTCTACTGAATGGCCCATGGTCATGCAGCAAACTGTGTGGCTGAGTAGGGATTTGAACCAGGGATCTCCTCAGTCTAAATTCAACACCCCTAAGCACCACACCACACTGTTGTGCTATACTTTAAATCCTCTGGATGAGTCATAATCAGTATTTTTCTCAAGATACGTTTATTTCATTTCATCTCTTCAAAGGCTTATGTGGATATATATTGGTATTGCTAGTTGAAATATTTGTAATTAATGCATTAAAAAATTACTCTTGACCACAAAAAGTTAACATACGATTGGAAAACAGTCCAACATGTGTAATTATTTACAATGTAAATCTCTGCTCAAGCCTTGAAGTGGTGGTGGGTAATAACCACGGGGAGACATTTGCAGGATGAGGTCCAATAGAGATATTTGATCAGATCCCACAGATGCAGGGTTGGGCTGCTTTTCACGCTTTATTATTCCACTGCAGCAGTCGTTAGAGAAGAATGCAGACCCTGGGACTAAAGCCCTGAAAATGCTATTAGGACATCTCATTAAAAGACCTCTCTGGGCAGAAATCTCTCCTATTTCATATTTATTCCAGCCTGTCTGTCCAGTCTGCCTTTAAAAGGCCCAGCAAATGGATCTTCTGTCACTCCTTCAGGGAGATCATCATAGAGAAAAACCTCACTGTCAGGAAGATTTTTCTTCATAGCGAGCCTACATTCTCCCTTTCTTTCATACCTCCACATTACTCATGCTGTCTTCTACCATTCTAAAGATCTGTATGCTCCCCTCTCCCTCCCCAGTATTTCTTTCCTTCTCTCAAATATCCTTAAAGCAGCAAGCTTTATACCGATTTTCTAGGCCTGAGAGCTTCAGTCTAAGGTCTGTTCTGATCAACCTATTGGAGCGGAGGACACATGCAGGCTGAATCTACACATAGCATCATACCATTATCATAACTATTGGTGCCCATTGGTGTCATGTGTACCAATAGTTATGATAACGGTATAACGGTTATGTGTAGATTCAGCTGCACACGTGCATTCATTGCGTCCCACATGGCAGAGCATTCCTTACACCATGCTGGTTTCATACTGAGAGCCAGTGTGGTGTAGTGGTGAGAGTGTTGGACTGGGAGCCAGGAGATTGGGTTCTAGTCCCCACTCAGTCATGGAAGCTCACTGGGGGACTTTGGGCCAGTCACAGACCCTCAACCCAACCTACCTCACAGGGTTGTTGTTGTGAGGATAAAATGGAGAGGAGGAGGAGGATTGTGTATGCCGCCATGAGTTCCTTGCAAGAGGAAAAAAGGTGGGATATAAATGCAGTGCAATAAAATAAATAAAATACTGAGAGCCAATCGAGATGTATGGGGTGGGGTGGGGTGGGGTGGGGAGGGTTTTTAAAAAGCGTGGGAATTCTCCATTATTGCAGTGAAGACTTTTTGTATTAACCCCCCCACACACACACAAGCATCCACCTGATTCGGATCGAGACTGTGGTAGTTTGGGAGGGGCTTTAAGCTTCTTCTCTCCGTTGTGTTTTTTTGGGGGGAGGGGTCAAAAAAGAAAAAAAGTCTCCATTATTGCAATGAAGACTTTTTTCTTTTTTTAAACCCCTGCCCCCCATGAGGTGGTGGAATTTTGGGATGGAGATGAGAGGGGGAGCTCAGCTCAAACCCTCCCCTCCCAAAGCACCATGGTTCCAATCTGAGGGCATTTTTACACCAGCCTAAAATCCTGCATTTAAAATGGGGCTTTCTGCTTCTATTTTAAATGCAGGATCACCACTGACTCCCTTTACATGCACTTCCTTCCCCCCACACACACTTCTCTCCATGTCTGAGTCTTCCATTATCTCTCATTGACCTCGCTCCTCTTCTTGCCGCTTTAACTCTTTTCACGGAGGAAACTGAAGTGGAATGCAAGTGGGATAATCTGATAGCTCATTATGTGCCATCTATTTAAAAATGAAACAAAGGGCATTTAATGCAGGAGGGTCACAACAGGGTCACGGCATCATCTAAACAGCCCGCAAACTTCCATGAAGGAGCAATGTCAGTCGCAGGATAAAAGCCCGGTGTGAAGGAACCCTGAATTGGGGCTGTGCATGCTGCTGGAGAGTAGGGGAGACATAGCTGAGCTATACGTGGTTTAAGTAATGTTTAGTTTGGCCCTGAGTCCAAGTCTGTCAGGTCTCTTGCCCATCTGAAATGGAATCCTTCGCAGTGCTGCACCAGAGCTCCTTGCCCCATCTAATAGAAACAGTGGCTTGCAGGGTTGGAGACCCACCACTTGTTTATTTGCAGGGACTCTGATGAAATTTGCCACCCCCCAATGCCTCTCCACACACACACACACACACACACACACCCATACAGGCCTCCCTTTTTCCTCTGAGCTTCGCTGCAGTTCTCACAGCAGCTGTGCAGAGCGGGGCTGATGAATTTTCCCAGCAACAATACATTGTTCCCTGTTGTAATGCAAAGTATTTTGAGGTGGCTTCATCTTGGATGGCTAATTAAGACCCATAAGACAGGCTCTTCAACATGGTTCTCGCAGGCACCATGGCACCTGTGGGGACCTCCAACGGTACCCACAGAGCTTTCCGCTCCCTGTCTCCTTCAAAAAAAACATTAAAAAAAAAAATAAAAACCTTGGGAAATGTTATGATAGTCCAATGCAGCCCCCAAACCCTCTGAAGTTGCCTACCGCTGCACTAAAGAAGCTCAGGTAATAGGGCTGGGAAAGACCCCCACCTGCATAGCCACTGCCAGTTAGAAACAGAGCACTAGGCTCAATGGGATCAATAAAATGACTCTGTATCAGACAGCTTAATATACACTCGAAATTACTGGGAGTGTTTATTAAGTAAGAGCAAACTGATAGCCACCTAGTCAGAACATGTAAATCATTCCCTAAGAATCACTTGCCTTTTCTGAACACACAGGGACAGCGGGCCATCAGGCCCTTGTGGGTCATTTATCTCCCCAAATGCAAGGAAGTAAAACCATCTCTGCTTTCTTGCTTCAGCTGCAGCTTTCAGAGCCTGCCTTGCCATCTCAGTGCTGTTTCAGGTACATTTGCCAGGTGCATTTAGAAAGAGATTAAAAGGTATGGAAAGTGCTTATCTGGTGCTCGTAAGCCGGCAAAGACCCAGGTGTTTTTCTTCTTTAGAGGCTTACGTGGCAGTTCTCGTCAGGAGTACAAAAAGGAGAGCAAGCAAATATCTTCTTTCCAAATCAAGGTTAAGCTGAGGACAGGCTTGCATGCGAGCTGGGCTCCGCTTGTGATGCAGGCCTTTCCCCATCTGATAAAGTGCTTGAGATCGCAAACTATGACAAAAGGACCAAATGCTGCACTCTCCTAAAATGGAAGCTTGCCGGGCGGCAGGGGGGCGGGGGGAGGCTGCTGCCTGGTTCTCTGCTGCCACCACAGTTAATGCCTGGAGGGTAGTACTTTAGCCAGTGGAGGGTGATGGCTCCAATTTTGGTGGTGCCGTAAATCCATTCTGGGTTTCAGCCAGAACTGTAAAGGAGCTATCCACGGTGCTGAACCAATTTTGAGGATAGGGCTGGTTCTGTCTGAAATCCAAAGTGGATGTACAGCTCCACCAAAATCAGCCTCCACTGACTTCAGCTGTCAGTTCCACAGGGGTCAGCTGATATAAAGGGCCAATGGACCTGGGCTATAAAGCTTCTGACTCTGGCCTGGCTAGCTGTAGTTGCTTTCAGGCTGCCCATTCCTCTGGTCTGCTGATGGGCTTCCCAACTGAAATACCTGCCTCCCAGGTACTTCTGAGCGCAGCCCATCACTCCTGAATTATTTGTGGCAAATCCTCCTGAGACACCAGTCTTCCACTTCTAAGCAGAGCGGTGTACAATCGGCCTCTCAACATTTTCTACCCTATTTATGGGGAGAGTCATGGCAGTGTGCAGGCGGAGTGGGGGGGAATAATTTCACTGAATTTCTCCCTGGAGAGGAGAGTTTTTTCAACAGTGTCTCAGGGCGAGGGTTAGCGGTGGCAGCAGCCCAGCATCTTTCTTCTGCCCTAAGGCTTTCTGGTGTGTGGGGATGGAGAGGGGTCTATTGCTGGCTACCGTTTTCCATCCTCTCAAGTTGCAGGGTAGGGGCAACATAGACTTCCACAAGAAAATGATGGTGGAGCACATTTTGAGAGAATTCTGCAAAGTGGCCTTCCTATTTAAGGGATGTAAGAAAAAGAAAAACCTCGGCCATTTTCTCGGGGGGGGGGGGAAGGCTTATGAGAAGTTTCATCCCGCTCATTTTCATTTTTTCTGAGTTTCCTTTGGGATATCAACTTATGACTCAGCCAAAAAGGAGGCAATGCACCACCAAGCTAAGAGGCCATTGAT
Source organism: Heloderma suspectum (assembly GCF_057233095.1). NCBI lineage: Eukaryota > Metazoa > Chordata > Lepidosauria > Squamata > Helodermatidae > Heloderma > Heloderma suspectum. The sequence goes on along the minus strand of NC_139460.1, from coordinate 27,488,316 downwards.
TTGCATATAATTTGCATATGCTAATTGATATATAGAGAGATGCAAATTTAGAAATAAGTATTATAATTTAAATAGAAATACAGTCCAACTCACCATAGTGTGGAAGGCTGTGACCAGGTGACCTGTTCATTCTGCTCTTCAGGTGCTGTTGATGGACACCTTCAAGGCTCAGCTCTCCCTTCTGATGGTTATCTTTATACTGGACTTAGATTGGACAGTCCTACAAATAGAGGAAGCCTTCAAAATAGAGGACTGTCCTCTGGCAGTCCATCAAATGGAGGACTGTCCTCTGTAAAAGAGGACACATGGCCACTCTAGTTTCTCACACCAAATATTCCCCCAGCCCATTCTGAACCATTCCCTTGTGGTACCATGAATTGCAGGGCTATCATTTAAGAGGAGTGGGAGGGAGGAGTCAGACACATCCATGTTCCAAATCACATGCGCTTATTCCACAAGCACCGATATTCATGGCTGGTTCATTGTTTATCAGTGTGCAGTGCCAGTGAAATGGGGCTATGCCTTAATAAGTAGAGCTGTGCAGGGAGCCCCCGATCCAACTCAGAAGCCACTTTGCGGCTTCCAAGGTGGGCCCAATCTGCCTCGGGCAGATTCGGGGGGGCCCCGACCCGCCTCAGCCCCGAACCCAAAGCAGGTTCCCCCCACGCCCCCCCAACTCCTTACCTGGGCTGCCGCCCCCTCTGCTGCTCCCGCCTCCTCCATCACCTCCTCCGTTGCGCCACCTTCACCGCCACCCGCTGCCACTGTCTTCGCCGCCTCCGCCGCTTCTGCTACCTCCTGAGGCCTGGACGCGCGGCAACTCTTCTTCCAGGGAGTCACCATTTTCTTCCCTGGAGGAAGAGTCGCTGCGCGTCCAGGCCTCAGGAGGCAGCGTGGCAGCAGAGGCAGAGGTGGCGTGGGGCAGAGGCAGCAGCGAGGATAAGGCAGCTTAGGTAAGGACCTGGAGGCACCAGGGGGGATTGGGCTAGGGGCCAAAGCGCACCAAGCCCCGGACCTGCCCCAGGCCTCTTCATGTCCCCTCCATTTCGCCTTGGAGGGGACACAAAGTGGCCCGAAGCAGCCCACTTTGACTCGGGGTTCAGGCCTCAGACCAAAGCAGTGCACAGCCTTACTAATAAGTCTCTTTGAAAGCAGGGAGGGATGACTCTTTATTCTGTGTTGGTTGAACTGCTGTATCTATTTTGAAGTATAAAAGAAAGCAATCACAAAAAATTATCTTTAAAATAAACTGGGGATGGGTGGATGTTGCAGTTTGCCCTTGAATAAAGCTAAGATCAGGCCTTTGACATGTACAGGGCAGTCCTATACATGTCTACAGTCCCACTTTCAATGGGACTTGTTGTTGTTGTTGTTGTTGTTGTTGTTGTTGTTGTTGTTCAGTCGTTCAGTCGTGTCCGACTCTTCGTGACCCCATGGACCATAGCACGCCAGGCCTTCCTGTCCTGCGCTCTCTCCCGGAGCGTGCTCAAGTTCATATTCATTGCATCCGTGATGCCATCTAGCCATCTCATCCTCTGCCGTCCCCTTCTCCTTTTGCCTTCAGTCTTTCCCAGCATCAGGGTCTTTTCCAGGGAGTTTTCTCTTCGCATTAGGTGGCCAAAATATTGGAGCTTCAGCTTCATTATCTGTCCTTCCAATGAGCACTCAGGGTTGATTTCCTTTAGGATGGACTGATTTGACCTCCTTGCAGTCCAGGGCACTCGTAAAATTTTCTCCAGCACCACAGTTCGAAAGCATCAATTCTTCGGCGCTCAGCCTTCCTTATAGTCCAGCTCTCGCAGCCATACATTACTACTGGGAAAACCATAGCTTTGATTAGACGGACCTTTGTCGGCAAGGTGATGTCTCTGCTTCTTACTATGCTGTCTAGGTTTGCCATAGCTTTCCTCCCAAGGAGCAAGCGTCTTTTAATTTCATGGCTACAGTCACCGTCTGCGGTGATCTTGGAACCCAAGAAAGTAAATTCTGTCACTGCTTCCATTTCTTCCCCTTCCATATGCCAGGAAGTGATGGGGCCAGATGCCATGATCTTCGTTTTTTTAATGTTGAGTTTCAAACCAGCTTTTGCACTCTCCTCTTTCACCCTCAACAAGAGGCTCTTTAGATCCTCTTCGCTTTCTGCCATTAGGGTGGTATCGTCTGCATATCGGAGGTTGTTGATAATTCTCCCAGCAATCTTAATTCCGACCTCTGATTCATCCAACCCGGCATTTCTCATGATGTACTCTGCATATAAGTTAAATAAGTAGGGTGACAATATGCAGCCTTGTCGTACTCCTTTCCCAATTTTGAACCAATCGGTTGTTCCATGTCTGGTTCTTACTGTTGCTTCTTGACCCTCGTACAGGTTTCTCAGGAGACAGGTAAGGTGGTCTGGTACTCCCATCACTTTAAGAATTTGCCACAGTTTGTTGTGATCCACACAATCAAAGGCTTTAGCGTAGTCAATGAAGCAGAAATAGACGTTTTTCTGGAATTCTCTTGCTTTCTCCATGATGCAGCGAATGTTGGCGATTTGATCTCTAGTTCCTCTGCCTCTTCTAAACCCAGCTTGTACTTCCGGTAATTCTCGGTTCGCATACTGCTGAAGCCTAGCTTGTAGGATTTTGAGCATCACCTTGCTGGCATGTGAAATGAGCGCAATGGTGCGGTAGTTTGAACACTCTTTGGCGTTGCCCTTCTTTGGAATTGGAATGTAAACTGACCTTTTCCAGTCTTGTGGCCACTGTTGAGTGTTCCAGATTTGTTGGCATATTGAATGCAGCACTTTAACAGCATCATCTTTTAGGATTTTAAATAGCTCGGCTGGAATACTGTCATCTCCGCTAGCTTTGTTGTTACTAATGCTTCCTAAGGCCCACTTGACTTCACTCTCTAGGATGTCCTGCTCAAGTTCTGTGACCGCACTATCATGGCTATCAGGGACATTCAGATCTTTCCTGTATAGTTCTTCTGTGTATTCTTGCCACCTCTTCTTAATCTCATCTGCTTCTGTTAGGTCCCTGCCTTCTTTGTCCTTGATCATGCCCGTCTTTGCACAAAACGTTCCCTTGAGATCTCCAATTTTCTTGAAGAGATCTCTAGTCTTTCCCATTCTGTTGTTTTCCTCGATTTCTTTGCATTGTTCATTTAAGAAGGCCTTCTTGTCTCTCCTTGCTATTCTCTGGAACTCTGCATTCAGTTGGGTATATCTTCCCCTTTCTCCCTTGCTTTTCGCTTCCCTTCTTTCGTGAGCTACTTGTAAAGCCTCATCAGACAGCCACTTGGCTTTCTTGCATTTCTTTTTCTTTGGGATGGATTTCGTTGCTGCCTCCTGAACAATGTTATGGACCTCCATCCATAGTTCCTCAGGCACTCTGTCTATCAGGTCTAATCCCTGAAATCTATTCCTCACCTCCACTGTATATTCATCAGGGATATGATTTAGGTCATACCTGAATGGTTTAGTGGTTTTCCCGACGTTCTTCAATTTAAGCCGAAATTTTGCAAGAAGCAGCTCATGATCTGAGCCACAGTCAGCTCCAGGTCTTGTTTTTACTGACTGTATGGAGCTTCTCCATCTTTGGCTGCAAAGGACATAATCAATCTGATTTCGATATTGACCATCTGGTGATGTCCATGTGTAGAGTCGCCTCTTGTGCTGTTGGAAAAGAGTGTTTGCTATGATCAGCATGTTCTCTTGGCAAAACTCTATTAGCTTTTGTCCTGCTTCATTTTGTACACCAAGGCCATGCTTGCCTGTTATCCCGGTGATTTCTTGACTTCCTACTTTAGCATTCCAATCCCCTATGATGAAGATGACATCTTTTTTTGGTGTTAGTTCTAGAAGGCGTTGTAGGTCTTCATAGAAACGATCAACCTCAGCTTCTTCGGCCTCAGTGGTTGGGGCATAGACTTGAATTACTGTGATGTTGAATGGGTTGCCTTGGATTCGTACTGAGATCATTCTATCATTTTTAAGATTGTACCCCAGTACTGCTTTTCCCACCCTTTTGTTGACTATGAGTGCTACTCCATTTCTTCTAAGGGATTCTTGCCCACAATAGTAGATATGATAGTCACCTGAATTAAATTCGCCCATGCCTGTCCATTTGAGTTCGCTGATTCCCAAGATGTCGATGTTCAATCTTGCCATCTCATGTTTGACCACCTCCAGCTTACCTTGATTCATTGATCTGACATTCCAGGTTCCTAAACAATATTGTTCTTTACAGCATCGGATTTTCTTTTCACCACCAGACACATCCACAGCTGAGTGTCCTTTCGGGTTTGGCCCAGCCGCTTCACTCTTTCTGGCGCTACTTGGAAATACCCTCTGCTCTTCCCCAGTAGCATATTGGACACCTTCCGACCTGAGGGGCTCATCTTCCGGCGTCATCTCGTTTAGCCTTGTGATACATTCCATGGGGTTTTCTTGGCAAGAATACTGGAGTGGGTTGCCATTTCCTTCTCCAGTGGACCACATTTTGTCAGAACTCTCTGCCATGACCTGTCCATCTTGGGTGGCCCTTCACGGCATAGCTTATGGCTTCATTGAGTTACGCAAGCCCCTTCACCACAACAAGGCAGTGATCCATGAAGGGGTCAATGGGACTTACTCCCAGGTAAATGGATGTAGGATTGCAGGCCTACCAAATCTTTCCCCCAGGGCTAAAGTGGCTTTGACTTCTGCTCTTGAAATTTGAAATAGCACCTGGGGTGTAGCTGTCTACACCTGCATTTAACTAAGAACTCCAGAAACAACAGTGGCTTCAAAAAAGAAAATCCTAATGTCCTTTAAAGACCTTAGCGTTAATAAGCAAGAAACTGATGTTACAAAATCAGTGGGAAGGAGAAGATCTCCCTCCTCCAATACTCTTCTGGCAATCAGGCTGAGGTCAGGCTAAAACAATCCAAATAAGCAGTATTCTTTGCTACTTACTCCAGATCAGCATCTTTTGATCCCATCAGTAAACAAAGAAACCTAGCAAAATGCCATCCTCCTAATCTTTAGAGACTGAGGGAGGTCTCTCGGTGTTGCCATTGTTGTTATCATCTTAGACAGTTTATAGATGTTTCGTTCTGCTTTTTGCCCCCTTTTTAATTTGAGATATATTTATATAGCCTTCCTTTAAAAGAGCAACACTTTCAAGCTCAGGAAGGGGGCAAAACCAATTACTTTGCCTTTGCATTGCCCCTATGAAGCATAATCCATATTTCTCTTGTATATTTGCTGCAAACTTAAATGGAACCCACAGAACTTTGGGGAAAAAAGTCAATGAGCCTTCAAATAAAATCAGTAAGGGCACAATCCTATGCATGTTTAGACAGAGAAAAGGCCTACAGCAAAGCTGGCTGGGGAATGCTGGGAGTTGTAAGCCTTTTCTCTGTCTAAACATGCATAGGATTGCACCCTAGGACACCCTAGGGTCCTAGGGTGTCCTAGGCACCCTAGGACACGTTAAAGTTGCAGCAGACAATCACGAGCACAATCCCTTCCTACATAGGCACAACACTTAAGAACATGAGAAGTTCTGGATCAGACCAAAAGCCCACCTAGTCCTAGCATTCTGTTCTAGAGTGCCCTACTTTACAGAGGACAATCTTCTATTTGCAGGGCTGTCCGAGGACAGACTTCTATTCCAAGGTGCCCTCTCTTTGAAGGGCTGGCCTGTCTTAGTCCAGTTCCAAGATTAAAAAAAAACCCTACGAGGGGAGAGCAGGGCCCCAGAGTTTCCCATCAATGGACTGAGCAGGCACAGAGGTCACCTGGTCACAGTCTTCCCCACTGTGGTGAGATGTACTGTATTTCTATTTAGATCATAGCAATAATTTCTAAATTTGCATCTATATATAGAAATTAGCATATGCAAATCTGTCTCAACTTTTTACCTCTCTTTTGATGATGCATTTCCTCTTTTGTCGGTGATGTGTGAGTGTTCCGCCTCCTAGTTCCCACAGTGGACAACCAGAGGCCTCTGGGAAACCCACAAATAGGACATGTGCACAATAGCACCCTGCTGCTCGTGTTCGCAGTAAGTGACATGCAGAGGCATACGGAATACACGTCGTATTCGATACACATTGGGTTGGATCCAGGGTCTGTAGCTCAGTGGGAGAGCACCTGCTTTGCATGCAGAAGTTCCCCTTTTCAGTCTGCGGCTTCTCCAGATGGGGCTGGAAAGATTCCTATCTGAAACCCTTTAGAGCCACTCCCTGTCAGTGTCAGTGGGCTAGATGGACCAATGGACTGACTCAGTATATGGCATCTTCCTATGCTCCTGTCTCCCTTCTATTGGTGGAAGGGCTTCCTTCGCTCATGGAAGGTGCCTCTGGCAGGTTTTTGTGAATCACCTCTTGCCTCCACACACAGACACCACCAGTGGAGGCTGGTAGCTTGAAGAGCTCTGTTAGAGTTCTGACTGGTTCTGACTGAAACCCAGAATGAATTCACAGCCCCACCAAAATCTGAGCCACCAGTCTCCACTGGGAGAAGGTGTCCTTTAGGGTTTGTTTTTATGCTCTGTTTGCTTTGCTTTTATGGGAAGCAGAATGCTGGACTAAATGGACCTTTTGCCTGGTCCAGCAGGGATCTTCTTATGTTTAAGGTGAGCACCAGAATTTGGGCCTGGAAATCAACAGAGAGCCAGTGATAGGGATGTACAAATCCCTTATCTGGTTCCGGTCCAGGGCTTCGGTGGTGGTGGGGAGACAATCTGTCCCTCCCCCTGGAATCTTCCCCAGCCGGCTCTTCTCCATGGCAAAGCCGCGGAGCCACCAGCCAGGTGTCAAGGGTTCCTTGGAGGCCTCTCTCAGTCTAATCCAGTAGCCAAGTCCAGACACAGACAAAGGGATTATTTTCAAAGCTTTATTCCTCTTTTACAACTTAACAACTCTACTGTTAGCAACTAGATATGAGCAGCAGAGTACCTATGCCCTAAGTTGGAACAGTTGGTCCCCGTTTGAAGGAGAATCACTGGCAGACCCTGAACTTATGGGCTAGGGAGAGTCCCTCCCCTTCTCCCTTGGATCCTCTGGGCGCAACCATTGTTTGCATGCCAACAAGGCACTATGCCTCCTTTCCGCGCCCTCCATTTGGCGCCGCTCCCTGCGTCGGCGTTGCGCATCCAGCAAGTCTGCTTCCCACGCTCTCTCACTCCCGGGACTGCTATCTATGCTAGGAATGCCGGTGGGAGGAATCTCTGTCAGCTGTTGGCCCTGGGAAGGATGAGCGTGCTCCTCTCCCAGGAGCGGCTCCTCTTCCTCAGAATCAGAACTACTCTGGGATTCTATGGTCTCAGTGTCCACCCTGACACCAGGGTCAGCCACAGCCAGACTTCTGGCCACTGCCGGGCTGCTGCGACCGCAAATGGTGGCTGTTGTAGCGGCCGCCATTTGCGTACTTGCATTAAGCCTTGATAGGCTATGTAAGTATTTATGTATCTTATCACAGCAAAAGGCAGGGACGCAAATGGCGGCCGCTACACCATTTGCGTCCCTACCTTTTGCCGTGATAGGATACGTAAATACTTACATAGCCTATTATAGCAAAGAGCAGAGGCGCAAATGGCGTAGCGGCCGCCATTTGCGCCCCTGCTCTTTGCTGTGATAGGCTACATAAGTATTTATGTAGCCTATCATGGCCTAATGCAGGAATGCAAATGGCGGCCACAGCAGCCCGGCAGCAGCCGGAAGACGAGCTGGAGCCGCCGCCACTGCATCCGCTGCAGCATCCGCCGCCACATCCGCTACCAGGTTGGTCCGTCTGAGGGGGGATTTCAGGGGGTGGCAGCAGGGGGGAGGCCGTTCCACCATGGACTCAGGGGGACTGGATTCTAAAGAATCCGGCCCGACTGGAGTCCGTGGCGGAATTCTCCAACATCCCTAGCCAGTGATGTTTGGCAGGAAGGGGCTGACTTGGACCTCAGTGGCTTCCATTGAATTCTACGGCCAGAATAAGTGTTGTCTGGAACACAGATTTGAGAGGGGGAAAAAACTGCTTTTCACTTCAGCTGCTTTGATCATCAGAGGCAGGGGACTGGTTTAGCCCCCACACTAATGGAGACAAAAACTGTTTACCATACCAGACACTAGGTAGCTTCACCACCACCAAAAACTCACACCCCCATATCTTATAGGAGGGACCATGGTCCCTTTCTTCTCCCCACCCCACTCCTGAAGGCATATCTAGTGGAGGGAGAGACAGAGACAGCGACAGAACATTTTTCTGATGCTTCCTCATCTAAAACCAGGAACCAGGTTAGAGCATGTAGAGGAAAGGAGGCAATGAAGAACACAATGGGAGGGTGAGGGAAGTACTAGGATATGTGGTTAGTAGGTAGGTTAGGCATAAGGTTGCCAACTTGATGAGACCGATGGTGGTGGTGGTGGTGGTGGTGATGATATTTATTTATTTATTTAAAAATATTTCTTTGCTCCCTTTCAGGGCAGAAGCCTTCCCAAGGCAGCTTACAGCAATAAAATACAGAAAAACAGTTAAAATATTAAAAGCAATAAATACATAAACACAATAAAACACAGTGGGGCCACTGCAGAGAAGGCCCTCTCACATGTAGTCACCCACCTAACTACTGTCATGGGTGAGCAAATGAGAAGGGTCTCTCATCCATGATGATGATATGTGCAGCAAGCAAGGAATCCTAACTTTAAGAAAGATATTATGGCACCATGGTTTCCATTCATTTCTTATGCTGAAGCTGTACAAACTTTTGATCAAAGTCCAATCAAGTACAACAACAACAGTTGCCTACATTTTTTCTCACTAATTCAGATATACATACAACATGACATACACTCACACATGCTCCTTTTATATGCTGTATTCGTTGTATTCTTACTTTTTCATTAGGTATTGAGCTTCTACTTTTTATTTATTTTTATTTACCACTCATCAAAAAATTTAGGAGTGGTGAGCAACAAAGATAAAAGAATAAAACACTATGTTAAAACCATTAAAACATTTTAAAAGAAACAAATTCTGAATTTAATAAACCACAGCGATGATTTAATAATCACTCAAGGAAGGCCTCTCAAAATAACAATGTCTTCTGGAGGCATCAAAAGCAACACAACAGTGATGCCTGCCTGACCTCCAAAGTAGGGATGTACGAAAGGGACTTAACTTGTCCCGCAGCTTTTTTCGTGGTGGGGGGGAGGCGCTTCGCTTCTCCCCCCGAAGTTCATGCGAGGGGAGGAGGCTTCCCGCCCCGCCCGGCCGAAATTCAGGCCGGGCGGGAGGCGCCCCATCCCTCGCTGGCGAAAAGTCAGGCCGGGTAGAAGCGCCCCGTATACCCAGCCGCAAAAAAAAACAAAAAAAACCACCCCCGTGATAGGCTACGTAACTATTAACGTAGCCTATCACGGCTAGATTTGCAAAGTCAGCCGTGATAGGCTACGTTAATCGTCATGTAGCCTATCACGGGTGACTTTGAAAAAAAAAAAAAAAGCGCGTACGCAAATGGCGGCCCCCATAGGGAGCTGCCATTTGCATTCCTTATTTGGTCCCTGTAGTCTACGTAAAGATTTACGTAGACTATGGCGAAAATAAGGGCAACGCAAAAATAAGGGCAACGCAAATTATTTTCACCGTAGTCTACGTAAATCTTTACGTAGACTACAGGGACCAAATAAGGAACGCAAATGGCGGCTCCCTATGGGGGCCGCCATTTGCGTACGCGCTTTTTTTTTCCCCCCCAAAGTCACCCGTGATAGGCTACGTGACGATTAACATAGCCTATCACGGCTGACTTTGCAAATCTAGCCGTGATAGGCCACGTTAATCGTTATGTAGCCTATCACGGGGGTGTTTTTTTTTTTAACTTTCCTTGTAATGGCGGCGGTGGCGGCAGCCGGTCGAAAGACCGGCTGCCGCCCCCGCCCCTGACGAAGACCCGACGAACTGCCGCTGGGACCCGCCGCCGGGAGGGACATTTGTGAAAGGTAAGTCCCATCCCGGGGGGGCGGGGGGCGGAGAATTTCACCGCCGATTTCGGGGGGCCGAATGCGTTGGCACTCGGCCCCCCAAAGTTTCGGGGAGAAATTCTCCCCCATCCCTACTCCAAAGGTAGGGAGTTCCACAGGAAGGGGGCCACCACACTGAAGGCTCTTTTCCTGGTTTGCTCACCGGGCCATACTCACGCTGTTTTACCGTAGTTGTTCCATAAGCATATTGGTTATAGACTAAGAATTATAATTAGTGAATTCCTTTGTTTCCTTAATGATCTTGATTTATTATTTAGGTTCTTCTTTTTGTTGCCTTCATTTTGTTAACTTTATTTCAAAATGGATTTCATGGATGAGAGGAGGGGAAGGAGGATAATAATGGTAGCAGGTGGGTTCCAATGGTCTGTGGTCCTAGTTCCATGAGGGTTTTTTGGACTTATGTTTCACAAGTAGCAGCCTCTTGGGTCACATGGCATACCACTTTCGAAACTGAGGGGAGTTCCAGTAGATGTTTGGGATATGGCATGGGGTTCAGCTCATGAGAGAGAAGAAAAGGATAAAAATGTTTTCTAGACTAGTATAAGCTCTTAGTGTGAGCTTAAGGAGCTCTTTGGATTCACAGCCACAATAAATAACAATGAATTGGACCGTTACTCTGATGACAGAAATCTTAGTCAATTAATCAACTGAGTAATTGTTGACATTTCCATATGAATAAGTTCAGGATTTCAAATGGAAGGTAACAGAACAGATAGAATAGATAAATGATACGTTACACACACACGCACACACGTTTTCCCTTCCCAAACATGGTGTCCTCCAGGTGTGTTGGAGTACAATTCCCATCATCCTCAAACAGCATGGTCATTGGTGATGCTACTTGGGATGATGGGAGTTGTAACCTGTGCTGTCTTCAGGGGACCTGGCTCTAAACTGATTCAGCCCCCCCCCCCATTAATAACAACAATATCTGAGAGAAAGTTTTAAAAAATGCATTTGTAAATGCATTGTTTTGTAATGTGGGAATGTATTTAAGTCTCCAGTTAAACATCCCTTTTCTCCCCTTCCCCCCCCCCACCACACCCACCTTAGCTGAACCCTGGAATAGTCATGTTCTATTGTTTCGTAAGCCATTCCCGGTTTTAAACACAAAATTTCTGCATAGCCCTGATTTACAGGGCTGCTTCAAAATGTCATCCTTCAGTGTCACTCACACCAAGGGAGGAAGGGACTTGGGAATGACCACTTTACATCTCACACACACAGTCATTAACCTCCTGTTAATTCTGGAGGGCTGTTTTTCTGCTCTGCTGGACACAGGGGAGGCTACTGAAGCATCCACTAGTTCTTTCTGCAATTTCACTCCAGGCATGTACTGAGTCTGAGAGGCTCACTCCAAAAACTGTCAGTCAACACGACAGAAGTTCACCAAAGTCCTCTCAAGGGCACTGCCCTGGATTCTGCATTGAGAATGAGATTAAACTCTCAGGGTCAGGGTTCCTCAGCTAGGTGTGTGACACACAGGATTGGAGCCAATGTCGCCCAGGGGAAGTCTGCTCATGCAGAGGGACTTCCCTGTCCTCTCCTCCCCATTCCAGCCCCCGTACGTGTGCCCCAAATCTGCTCCAGTGGGTCCCCCAACCCTCCACATCAGATTTGGGAGGCCGCAGAGTGGAGCAGCAATCCACAGCACCAGCATTCTTCCTTCTACTAGCAGAATGGCACATTTGGATACAACCCAAAGGGCAGAATGACACTACCACCACCACCACCATATGGCTTCAGATCTTGGCCACTGCTTCACTGTTGCAAAATCAGGCCAGGGAGGACATGATCTGCAGAGGGAGACTGGCAGAGAAGGGCACTTCTCCCCATATGAACCTGTCTGCTTGTTAAGGACTTCAGCACAGCCCTTGCTTTGTGTCTCACCACCATCAGAAGTATGGTGGCCACTTACGCTTGCCAAAAAGGAGGAAACACATCAGCACAGATGAAGGACAAAAGAGGACACAGATGTGCACGCAATTTTTATACGGTAATTTATAGCTGAAAATTTGGAAATAATGGCTGTAATTTAAATAGAAATAAGATACTTAGTGGAAAGATAGTGGAAAGATTGCAACCTTGTGACCCATGTACCTGCTCAGTCTGCTGTCCAGATGGTAACTGTGGATGGCCAACTTCCAGACCTTATTCTCCCTTTTTATGGTTTAGAGGGTTGGATCCAGGATCTTCCTTCCATTGAAGGAAAGGCTCCACTCACAGATGGTGCCTCCAGCCAATTTTCAGGGATTTCTCCTCCCCACCCACCCACCACAGTTCAACCCATTCAGCAGGGTCCCCTGAACCTCTATGTAGTATTTTCAAGGGGGCTGCTATGGGAAGGAAGGAGCAGGAAATTCTGCTACTCCAAATGAGTTGCAGACACCTAAATCTGGATCCAAACCCATGTCTTTGTAGAACATCCCTCCAAAGGGAGGACACCTTCAAGTAGATGTCTTCAAATATCTTCTGAAATTCCTTCAAACAGAGGACTGCTGTCTCTAAAGCATGGCCTCCCTAACACAAGTGGAATTGATGGTAGCATGGAACAGGGCCTTCTTGCTTCCAGTGCCTAGATGTAGTTTAATTTTGTTTATGTATTAATTAATTCATTCATTCATTTAAAAACATTTAACCCTCACCTTTCCTGCTGGGAGCTCAAGGTGGATAACAGCAGAAAGCATAAATGTAACAACTAAAAACATCCTTACAGTTTAAAACAAAACCCACTAAACATTAAAACACAAAACCAGCAGCTGATGATAAAACCGCAACAAAAGTCATAATATTTTAATATATCTTAAAATATTCAGATATAAATTAAATATCCTTCCTTATGGAGGTTTGTACAACCCCCACACTGCTGGCCTTTCAGTCTTGATTTGTCTGTTTTGGTCTTGTATTTTTTTTATTTGGAAGATTGGTTTTTCGCTGCATTGCTCTCGGTAGTTTAGGGCTGGGAGTTGTAGGACCTTTTTCTTCTGAACATGCATAGGATTCCACCCTTATTTTCTTTTATTCTTTTATGGGCTTTGAAGGCTCATGGGCAGAGAAAAGCAACCCAGACATGTTCGTTTGGATTAAATCAGGAAATGCCTCCAGCTTTCCTCCTTCAGGTCCCACCACATCAGCTGCCTTCATCCCAGCCCAAGAGCCAGACCTGTGGTTGTCATGGAAACAGGAGTGTGGAACCCCTGGTTGGGGAGAAGTGGTTGTAGAGGTGGCATTGGTGTGGAAAATGGTGGGCCAGAGACAAGTTGAGTGCCCTCCTGCACATAGCAAAGTAGCATGTCAGGGAGAAAGCTAGGCTTGACCATCTTTTGTCTGACATGCTAGTTTGCTGTGTGCATGGAGTTTTCTTTTTAATAAGGAGACGTATTAAGGTGTCCACCTTTCATCTGCAGAAGCATAGTGAAGCCCAGCAAAGCCCTATGAGGAGAGACTGAAAAAACTGGGCATGTTTAGCCTTGAGAAGAGAAGACTGATATGATACGATATGATATGATAGCGCTCTTCAAGGAACACAGAGAGGAAGGCCAGGATCTCTTCTCGATCATCCCAGAGTGCAGGACACAGAATCATGGGCTCAAGTGAAAGGAAGCCAGATTCCGGCTGAACATCAGAAAAAACTTCCTGACTGTTAGAGCAATACGACAATGGAACCAATGACCTAGGGAGGTAGTGGGCCCTCCCACACTGGAGGTGTTCCAGACGAGGCTGGAGCTGGACAGCCATCTGTTGGAGATGCTCTGACTTGGGTTCCTGCATTGAGCAGGGGGTTGGACTCGATGGCCTTATAGGCCCTTCCAACCCCACTATTCTATGATTCTGTGATACGATTCCACTCCAGTGGCCACTTACAAATCACCAAAAAAGGGGAAACACATCAACCAAAAAAGAGAACACATATTTGCTAATGTATATGTATGGAGCCAATGTAGAAATATTGACTATAATTTAAATAGAAATACAATACAACTCCCCATAGTGGGGAAGACCGGGACCAGGGGCAGTATCTGATGGTTGTCCTACCCAGAGTATGCCCATTCACTTCAATGGGCTACTCTGTGTAGGAGTACCATTGGATACTGCCCCAGGTGACATGTGTGGCTGCTCAGTCTGCTGCCCAAGTGCTAACGGTGGATGGGCAGCTTCAAGGCTCCTGCTCTGACTTGTTATGGTTCTTTATCTTCTTCAATCCAAACTTGGACTGGACCACCTGTAATGTTTGTGGTAAGTCTATTCCTTGAACCAGGCCAGGATTTATACTAGACTGCAAGGCAAAGGCCAGTTTGCCTCTGGCTGTATGCAAGGAAGGAACACTAAAATAAACTCTGCCTCTAAGCTTTGTGAGAATCATCAAGTTTCTTACCTACAGGAGTCCCAGGCCCCTGGACACAACACAGCCCTTCAAATAAAGGACTGTCCTCTGCAAAGTAGGGGCATGGCCTGCTTATCCTGTCTAGGGTGGCCACTTATGAATCACCAAAAAGGTCAAAAGAGGACAAGGATTTGCATATCATTTCCATATGCTAATTTATACGTTTGCATATAAAACATTAGAAATAATTACTATAATTTAAATAGAAATTCCATGCATCTTGCCATAGTAGGGATGGGCAAATTTACTACAGTGCCACTTGCCAGACCCCCACCAGCCAGCCGCCTCTGCTCTCCAAGTGTGGCGAGTCACCAAACGGTCCACAAGGACCCTGCACAGCCAGCTAATTCCTTGCTGAGCCGCCATTTTGCATAAAAATGATGGCTCAGCCTTTTTCGTAAAGGCCGATTCTGCACAAATAGTAGCTGTAAAGCAGCCATTTACACAAGATTCCAGGCATAAATGGCCATTTACACCTGTAATCTTAAGTAAATGGCTACTTTACGGCTGCCATTTAAATTGACCTTTATGAAAAAGGCCAAGCCACCATTTTGTGGCTCAGCAAGGGGTTGGGGATTATCCGAGCTTGCCTGACTCAGCACACACCAAGTCAGGCAAGTATAAGGATCCATGGACTAGCGTCCAGCGGTCTAAGCTGGTGATTTCTCACCAGGCCTCAAGCCCCAGCTGGATGCCCACAACATCCTTATGCCATGGTGTGGAAAACTGACCAGGGGACCATCTCAGTTGTCTACCCAGGTGCTAAGTGTGGATGGACAAGAGTTCTTATGGTTCATTATCTTTAAACTGGAATTGGACTGGACATCGCTTCCAATACACCATCAAATAGAGGATGGTTGTCTGTAAAAGAGGATACCCGGCCACCCGGTAATTGTGGCAATGAACAGGCTAAAGAGACATTTTGTCTTAAATGTAGGGATGGCGGAGAATTTCTCCCCGAATCTTCGGGAGGCCAAGCACCGACGCATTCGGCCCCCCGAAGTTGGTTGGGAAATTCTCCGCTGGCCCCCCGCCCCCCCCCCGGGATGGGACTTACCTTCAGCGAATGTCCCTCTGGGCGGCGGGTCCCGGCAGCAGTTCGGCGGCGGTTCAGCGCTGGCGGGGGCGGCGGCTGGTCTCCTGACCGGCTGCCGCCACCGCCATTGCAAAAAAAAAACCTAAAGTAAAAAAAAACACAACACCCGTGATAGGCTACATAACGATTTACGTAGCCTATCACAGCTAGATTTCCAAAGTCAGCCGTGATAGGCTCACGGGTGACTTTGAAAAAAAAAAAAAGAGCGTATGCAAATGGCGGCGGCCCATGGGCACCGCCATTTGCGTTCCTTATTTTGGCACGTCTAGTCTGCATAAAGATTTACGTAGACTACGGCGAAAATAAGGGCACGCTATTTGGAAATTTTGGAAATCTAGCCGTGATACGTAGACTTTGTAGACTTTGGAAATCTAGCCGTGATAGGCTATGTAAATCGTCACGTAGCCTATCACGGGGTCTTCTTTTTTTTTTTACTTTTTGTTTCGCAGCCGGGGAGACGGGGCACTTCTCCCTGGCCTAAATTTTGGCCGGGCGAGGCGGGGCGCCTCCCCCCCTTCGCCTGAACTTCAGGGGGAGAAGCGAAGCACCTCCCCCCCACCGCAAAGCCAAGCTGCGAAAAGGTAAGTGACTTTCGTACATCCCTACTTAAATGTGAGGCTTACTCATTTCAGTGGATGGCCCCAAATCTTGTGTTTTGGGTGGTGGGATTACAGGGAAGAGTGGATATTTTCCCCTTCTCACCCACAGAAAGTTGTCCTGGCTTCATAAGTAAGCCACACATTGGCTTATTTATGAAACCTAACGTAACAGCGAGGAAAGAGAGAGGTGCAGACCAAACACACCCGCTCCTTAAAGCCATTTTCCTCACTCCTCCACCTTTCACTTTTCATAAATAGGTAAACCAAGCTCTGGCTGACCTTGACTGTAATTACAGCTGAAAACCTTCATGTTTCTTTGACAGGGTTTGGGCTATCATGCTCTCCCTCCTATCATAACAAGTGACTATGTCAGAATGCATCAGGAGGCATCCGCCACATCATTTCACACTATTATTAACATAGTCATCACTGATAGTAGAATTAGAGCTACAGATGTGTAGTGGCAGCCGGCCTCTTCAACGGCTCACGGTATGTGTGGCTTCTGGATGTTTAAGGCTCAGTTCGGATGTAGCACCTTGGAAGAGAAGAAGGAGAAGAAGAAAAACAGCCTCATTTATTTCCCTTTAACTAGTTCAAAGGTGAATCGCAGACTCCCTCTTGCCATTTCACAAACTGTTTCTCAAATGTTCCTCCACTCCAAAAGATGGTTTATCATGCAGCTTTGGCTTTGGGGTTCTTGTAGGGATATTTGATCTTTGTGAATTCCAGTATGAACTGGCCTGAACTGAAGCCAGTGATGCAGCTGGGTAATTTTGGAGCCAGTAATTTTTAAACCACTAATTTAATGGTGTCGCGGGGGTAGGGTGCTCTTTAGATGGCCTTGTTGTATTACTTCTGTTGTGAAGCACGCAGGAGAAGGCTATCAATGGCTACTAGTCCTGATGGCTCTAAGCTCCCTCCAGTATCAGAGGCAGTATGCCTATGTACACCAGTTGCTGGGGAACATGGGCGGGAGGGTGCTGTTACACTCATGTCCTGCTTGTGGGTTTCCCATGCAGCAGCTGGTTGGCCACTGTGTGAAGAGAATGCGGGACCAGATGGACACTAGATCCAGCGTGGCTCTACTTATGTTCTTACAGCTAACCTTTCTCTTCTCCACACCCCAACTGCCATTCCAGCCTTTACAATTGCTTCTGCATTTGTTATTTTATGTATTATTTTATTTATTAAATTTATTAATCGCCCATCTGGCTGGTCACCCAGCCACTCTGGGCGATGTACAACACACCATAAAACAATTTAAAACAATAAAATTCTACCATAATTTTTTTTTTAAAATACCCTAACCCACCCCAAATGCCTGCCTGAACAACCACGTTTTTAATGCACGGTGGAAGCTCATTAAAGAGGGGGCATGGCGGAGTTCCCTAGGGAGGGAGTTCCACAGAGTGGGGGCCACCACAGAAATGGCCCTCTCCCTCGTCCCCACCAGTCTAGCTGTCCTGGCTGATGGGACAGAGAGAAGGCCATCTGAGGCTGATCTTGTTAAGCGGCCTGTCTGGTGTTGCTGGAGGCAGTCCTTAAGATAGGCTGGGCCGGAACCATATAGGGTTTTAAAGGTCAAAACCAACACCTTGAATTTGACCCGGAAAACAACTGGTAACCAGTGCAACTCCTTCAGCACTGCCTTTAATCAGGCGAGCCGCTGCGTTCTGTACCAGCTGCAGCTTCCAAACCATCTTCAAGGGTAACCCCACATAGAGCGCATTACAGTAGTCTAAATGAGAGGAGACCAGGGCATGTACTACCAATGGGAGCAGATGGTCGGGAAGGAAGGGGCTCAGCCGCCGTATCAGATGGAGTTGGTACAGTGCTGTCCGGCTCACAGCTGACACCTGAGCCTCCATGGACAGCTGGGAATCCAAAATGACCCCCAGGCTGTAGACCTGGTCTTTCAAGGGTAGCTGTACCCCATTCAACAGCAGGTCAACATCCCCCAGCCTCCTCTTGTCTCCCACCAAAAGTACCTCGGTCTTGTCAGGGTTCAGCTTCAACTTATTCCTCCAGAGGAATTCAATTCCAGAGGAATTCAACTTATTCTATCCAGAGCCCTCCTCATATCATCCACCAAGGCCGTTTCTGTCCCATGCCCAAGCCTGAAGCCCGACTGAAATGCGTCTTGATAATCAGTTTCTTCCAAGTGTGCAACTGCATTTCCACCACCTGCTCAATCACCTTGCCCAAAAATGGCAGATTTGTAGGGATGGCAGAGAATTCCTCATGAATGCTTGGTGAGGCCGAACAGCCTGCCCCCCCGCCCCCCCCCCCGCGGATCCCCCCCGGGAAGAGACTTACCTGGGGCGGATCTTCTGGGTGGCAGCAGCAGCGGCGGCAGCGTCCGACTGGCTGCCGCCGCCGCCATTTGCAGTCTTGTCGGGGGGTTGTGTTTTTTTTACAAGACGTGATAGGCTACAGAAAGACTACTGTAGCCTATCACATCCGGCTTTAAAAAAAAAAAGCATATGCAAATGGCAGCGGCTATGGCCACTGCCATTTGCGTTCCTTATTTTTGGCCGTCTTAGTCTACGTAAATATTTACGTAGACTAAGACGGCGAAAATAAGGAACGCAAATGGCGGCAGCCATACCCACCGCTATTTGCATATGCGCGTTTTTTTTTTAAGCCAGACGTGATAGGCTACGTAAGCCTTTACGCAGCCTATCACGGCTGACTACAGGGACGCAAATGGCGGCGACTACAGCCGCCGCCATTTATGTCCCCGCTAGCCAGCGGCTAGATGTCCGGCTGCTGGCGGAGCCCGCCAGCAGCTCTGCAGAATCCCCGCGGAGTGGAGCCGGACGGCCAGGATTCCGGGGGGAGGGACGGAGCACCTCCCCCCCGCCAGCAGAACCCAGCAGAGCCAGGTAAGGGGAGTTTCGTATATCCCTACAGATTTGAGACTGGGCAAAAGTTGTTCAGAACTTGAGGATCCAAGGAGGGCTTCTTTAAGAGCGGTCTTATCACTGACTCCTTGAGGGCTGATGGCATCACTCCCTCCTCAAGGGAGGCATTTACCACCACCCTGATCCCCTCACCCAGTCTCTCTCTGCAGCCCATAATGAGCCAAGATGGGCAAGGATCAAGTAAGCAGGTGGTCGGCCTAAGAGATGAAAGCACCTTGTCCACTTCATCAGAAGGAAGAAGCTGGAACCGATCCCACCAAACTGGTTTGCCACAGGCCACCTCTTGGTCACTAACTGTATCCACAGCGTGTGGAGTAACACTCCTAATCTGATCAATTTTATCTGCAAAGTGCCTTGACAAGGCCTCACAGAAGGCCTTAGAATGCTCCAGTGGTTCCAAAGCCACAGGACTGACCAGGCTCCGGACCACTTGGAACAACCTCCTGGGACAGCACTATGCAGACGCGATAGAGGCAGTATAATATTCCTTTTTTGCTGCCTTCACTGCCACGTGATAGGCTGAAGATACAGCTCTAGCCTGTGTCTGATCATCTTTGGAGCGAGACTTCCGCCACCGGCGCTCTAGCCGTCTCACCTCCTGTTTCAGAGCTTGTAACCGCAGATTGAACCATGGTGCAGTCCGAGCCCTGTTCAGGGGGAGAGGGCGTTTTGGAGCCACCTAATCTAATGCCCCAGTGATTGCAGCATTCCAGCCACCCACCAGGGTCTCGACCGAGTGGACGTTGGCATGCCCCAGAGAATCCCCAAGCACGTTCAGGAATCCATTCGGATCCATAAGATGCCTGGGGCGGACCATTTTAATGGGTCCTCCACCCCTGCGGAGGGGTTGTGGAACTGAGAAGTCTAACATCACCAGATAGTGATCTGACCATGACAAGGGGGGGGGGATATACCCCCGACTTCCAGATCACTCCCCGCTTCACCAGAAACAAACACAAGGTCTAGTGCATGACCGGCTACATGGGTGGGCCCAGTTAGAGTTATAGTATTTGTTATGTTTTATAGTTTAGGGCAGTGATGAAACTCTTTGCCCTCCCTGATTATTAAAATAAAATAAAGCAAAATAAAATACTCTGAGCTTGGGTACTTACACATTAAACTCACTTGAGGGAACAATCCTGTGGCCACTAGACACTGTCTAGAGAGCCATAGGATTGTTCGGTTTCCAGGAACCAAGGTCAGAGCCAGGGCTTCCTATCGGGTCTCCAGGCCCCTTCCCTCCCCCTCCCCAAAGCCATGCTTAGATAGGCAAAATCACCCATCTAGGCAAAAATGCAGGGTGGCTGGAGCACAGAGGAGAGGATATCCTCCAGCCTCCCTTCATAGGATAGTCAGCAGCCTCTGATTTCACCCTAAATCATTGCACCATCATGATTACAGGAATAAAAGGGAGCTTGCTTCTGCTGCCCTCACCTACCACTCTCTGGGTGGCCCTTTGTAGCCCCCCCTGGGCTACGGGCCACTGGGCTTTGGCCACAAGGTCCAGCCCTAGTTGCACACCTCCCCACCTAAAATGACGATCACAGAATCATAGAAGGAAACTTGCAGATCAACCTTGGAGAAGGAACCTTGGAAGGTACCTTGGAGAACATCTAGTCCGGGGGTCCCCCACCTTTTCAGACCCGTGGGCACATTTGGGAATTTGAAACCATGCTTTGGGCACCGCCACAACACGTCTAGTCAGTGGATCGCCACTTTGGCATTTTACCTGTTCAGTATATGGATCTTAGGCTGTGCCTTATTCAGCAAAAACTTCATTTAGTGCTTATTAGATACTAATAATGTCTTTTTAATAAAGGATTGTCTCGTTGAGCTAGTTGGTGGCAGTGCAGTACAGCTAATGCTTCCTTTAAACATATGTTTTGGCAATGTCCAGTAGTTGCTTCTTTGGGGAAGGGGGTAAATACAGATAAATTTTGCACTGGAACAAAAGCTTCAGCTATTGGGCAGTATAGAAATGTAATAAAAAAGGGAGCAATCCTATGTTCCCTGGACAGCTTCTGGGGGACACAGGATTTTTCAGATCCCTGGCTCCGTACTCAAAGACAGGATCCGAGCTCGGAGCCAGGTAGCCATGCTCCCCATCTCCTCACCTTCATAGCTAGCAAAACCATGCAAGCTGTCTCTCCACGGTCTGTAATTGGAGCAGGAAGATGGGAGAAAGGAGGTGTTCTTCGGGGCAGGGAGGGGAAGAGATCGAGGTGTCTGGCTACACCTTTTCCTATCACCACTGCAGCCTCCTTCCCTCCCCCTCCCTGAAGCCTCTGATAGACTAGGGATATTGGATAAATCCTCCACGGACCTCAATGAGGCCAGATTCTATTGAATTCCCCCCCCCTGAAGTCCGCACAGGATTGGATCTCCTACCTGCACCTCCAGGAGGAAACCTCGCCAGCCAGATCCTCCCCACCAGCCGGCCCCAGAGCGCCAGCGATACAGCCGCCATTGCCGTATCTCTGGCTGGGCGGATTGACTGCGGACACAAATGGCATCCACTACACCATTTGCAGCCATAATGGCCTTAGTTTAAGGTAAATGCAGCCATAAATGGCTGCCATTTGCATCCGTGCTTTTCATTAATGTGATAGGCTATGCAAATATTTGCGTAGCCTATCACGTTAATGAAAAGCACAGATGCAAATGGCATCCAGGACACCATTTGTGGCCATAAAGGCCTTAGTTTATGGTAAATGCAGCCATTTACGGCTGCATTTACCTTAAACTAAGGCTTTTACGGCCGCAAATGGCATCCCAGATGCCATTTGCATCCGCAGGCAGTAGTCCCCTTCAGCCAGCGATATGGCATGGTGGCCATATCGCTGTCACTTCAGAGCTGGATGGCAGCTCTGCAGAATCACCACAGAGCAGAGCCGGCTGAAGAGGATTCCGGGGGGGAGGACTGGATTGCCTCCCCCCTGCAGACCCCCCCCCCTGGAATGGCAGGTAAGCGTTCCGCCCATCCCTACGCTAAACTAGGGGTGTATGAAACCCCACTTACCTGTCTCCACTGGGTTCCACGGGGGGGGGGAGGCGATCCGCTCCTCCCTCTGGAATCCTCAACGGGGGGGGAGGCAATCCGTTCCTCCCCCCCCCCCGGAATCCTGCCTGGCTGGCTCCGCTCCACAACCAGTCTGCAGAGCCACCGGCCGGGCTGATCCGCAGCAGGGCCCCCATCCACTGCCAGGCTGCTGCGGACGCAAATGGCATCCTGCATAGGGGGCCGTGATAGGCTACGTAGATACTTACATAGCCTATCATGGCAAAAGACAGGGACACAAATGGCGGCCGCCACGACGGCCACCATTTGTGTCCACAGAGGCCCGGAAGATGACCTGGAGCCGCCGCCGCTGCCGCCGCCAGGTAAGTCCATTCCGGGGGGGATTGTGGGGGGTGGCGGGGGGGGTGAGGCCATTCCGCCATGGATTCCGGGGGGCTGGATTCTTTAGAATCTGGCCTCACTGGAGTCCGTGGCGGAATTCTCCAACATCCCTATGCTAGACATACAAAATCGCCCATCTAGTTAAAATGCAGTGGGGGGGGGGTTGCTAGGTGCCTCCCACTCTGCATAGGATACTCATAAGCCTCCGAGTTGGGGCCTAAAACTAGTACTGATGCACAAGCTCTTTTAAATTATTTGCCTGCTTCATGATAATTAACAGATGGTCAGCGTCAATGGATTCTCTGCACCCTTTTGACAGCTAGAAGACCAATATAACAAGATTGGAAGGATAACCACCACCTCCTATAATGGCATAGATTGAGGTCCTTACAACGCTTTCAACATATGAATGGGTAGCATATAAATGCCACCTTCAAATGTATACTTATTTGGATGTTTGGTCCACTTCTGTTGAAGCCTCTGTATACTGGCTACAAAGTTGTACGCATTTCATATGTATTCATTCCTTTGGATATATACAAATCCATGCACGTATTAAAAATTATTATTAAAAAAGGGGGGGTTGCAGATGCCCACAGCTACCATGTTGGGGACCCCTTCACGGGAGCCATTGGTGCTCACAGCTGCTGTGTTGGGGGTCCCTGATCTTGTCCAACCCCCTGCTGCCTGGGCGACCAACCACCAATCCTTTGGTGGCTTCCTGGCTTCTGTGTAGTTTATTTCCTATTCTAAAAGGCTGAACTGCCTCTCCTAAAGCTTAGTTACAGGCAGTAAGACCTTTAAGCTAAACCATGCTGGTATTTTTGAGATTTGGGCCACATCCCTTTTGCCTTCACTCCTGCCCCCTTTGCCTTTGGCTCCTGGAATGTTGTCCCCAAAAGCTTCTCCAAAACGGAACTCACTCCACAGGCTGAAAAAGTTTCTGCATCCCAGTTATTGCGCATACGCTCTGTGGCAAACCCATGATTGTTGTTCTGTGATGTGGGAATCAATTGCAACTTTTCTCATATCTGGTTGAACATAAGAACACAAGGAGAGCCCTGCTGGATCAGACCAAGGGTCCATCTAGTCCAGCATTCTGTTCACACAGTGGCCAACCAGCTGTCAACCAGGAACCTACAAGCAGGACATGAGCGCAACAGCTCTCTCCCACCCACACAACTGGTGTACTAGGCTCACTGCCTCTGGTACTGGAAGTAGCACATAGCCATCAAGACTAGTAGCCGCTGATAGCCTTTTCCTCCAGGAATCTGTCCAACCCCCTTTTAAAGCCATCCAAATTGGTGGCCATCACTACATGCTGTGGTAGTGAATTCCATAGTTTAATTATGCGCTGTGTGAAGAAGTTCTTCCTTTTATCTGTCCTAGATCTCCTACCAACCAGCTTTTAGGATGATCCCAGGTTCTAGTATAGTTGCATAAGTTATACTCCTTTTTTAAAAAATGAAACTATTGCAAAAAGTCCACATCCTCAGCAAGTTTTGAGATTCGGTGTAGTACTTTAGAATTAATATGACCATATCAGTACTTTAGAATTAATAAGACCATATCAGTTTGGGCACAATCAATAGCATAGTAAGGCTGCTGATAAGAGCCATGCTTCCAGACTTCTGGAAGGCTGTTATGAACAATGTGGGTCTAAAGAGTATGAGAAATTATACTGATGGTTTTTCAAGTGTGTGCAAGCAGGAACTGAAGCTGGTAATATAAACTGAAGAGAGGATTGGGTTGGAAAGCCCTTCAGAGGTTCTGAGTGACTGCAGCTGCGTTAAGTGATCATGGAACAAAAACTAGTCTCAGTGCATAATGGATGGTGCATTTTACTCGAGGAAATGTAATATCATAGAAACAAAAGGAGCCAGGTGTAAAAGGGGGGAGCGCCTGGCTATTTCCATCCATGTGGAATAGCGGTGTTACCTTTCTCTACAAAACTAAATATATTTTTGTTCTGAGCTTTGTCTTTGACTAAGTATACAATTTGGGGTTTAAAAATAGTTTAATAAGCAGTCAACTGAGGGGGGGTGAAGGAAGGGAAGCTATGACAGACTTACTGAGGTTCAGTCCTTTTGTACATTGGTATTCTCCTTTTCACATTTCTACCTAGTTGCATTTAGTTATGGTGATTAAAGGCACAATCCTATGGATGTTTAGACAGAAAAAACTACAATTCCCAGCATTCCTCAGCCAGACTTTTTTCTGTCTAAACATACATAGGATTGTGCCCTAAATGTCGTGGCACTGGAGTTTAAACTCACTGAGGGACCTATCCAATTATGGCCACCAATTCTTGCTAGATGAAGATGTGGGGGTTGAATCCAGATTTAGTCACATGCAACTGGGCTGATGGAAGCATACTTGCTTTGTCCTGCATTCAATTTTTTTTAATCAAGTTCTTTTTCTCTCTAATATGAAGAACTTTGCAAATTTTGGTAAATTCTTATAAAAAATGAACTGAAATGAAATTCTCACCTATCTGTACTAACCAGATTCAGTAGGTGCAGCTATTTCTAGCATGGAGAGGGAGGGCCATGTTATACCTGTCTGCTATATAGCTGTTAAAGATGAGGTGCCTTTATACATGAGGCATTTATTGTGTGCTCCTGATTCCTCACTCACGGTAGTTTGCAGATGCTTTACATGATGTTATCCTCTTCCAGGGCCTGTCCCAATCTTTGCAACCATTTCCGTGGTTTTGTTTGTTTGTTTATTTGATTGATCAAGGAAGTCTGGTATTATCTGGAAATGGCAGAATGAAACCCTAGTGTAGTTGAGCAATTCCGTGCTACCACAGTGCCACCTAGTGGTTATGTAATGGAACATATTGAAAGGCAGAGAAAGGAAAACCCCTGGAAAAGTCATGTGCAAAGGATCTGATTTTAATCCCACAAAGAATCTGAAAGCACAAGCCTCAGTAAAGTGGGGGTGAGGTAAAAGTCTCATGTAGAAAAGCCCAAAGAGTCTGTCAGAAAAAAGAAGTGGCAACCCTAATTCAGCACATGGTTTAGTATACAAGGGTTCAAACCCAGACTTTTAAGAGTCAAGCACTCAAAGCCCTGGATGGATTAATCTGTCCATTTCAGTTTCTCACACATTTGATTTTTTTCTCTTTTTTTCATCTCAAATTCTGTTTTGTCCTGAATATGGAGAATGTTGTAAATGTTGCTAAATCCTCTTCAAAATGGAACTGAAACAAAATGCTCACCTTGTACCAGACATACAAAAGGGCTATCACAATTATCATGGGGCTGGAGCAACTCCCCTGAGGAAAGGGTAAGCATTTGGGTTTGGTTAGCTTAGAGGCCCCTTCATGGATCACTGCCTTGTTGTGGTGAAGGGGCTTGCGTAACTCAGTGAAGCCATAAGCTATGCCGTGCAGGGCCACCCAAGACGGACAGGTCATGGCAGAGAGTTCTGACAAAATGTGGTCCACTGGAGAAGGAAATGGCAACCCACTCCAGTATTCTTGCCAAGAAAACCCCATGGAACGTATCACAAGGCTAAAAGATATGATGCCGGAAGATGAGACCCTCAGGTCAGAAGGTGTCCAATATACTACTGGGGAAGAGCAGAGGGTATTTCCAAGTAGCGCCAGAAAGAGTGAAGCGGCTGAGCCAAAGCCGAAAGGACACTCAGCTGTGGATGTGTCTGGTGGTGAAAAGAAAATCCGATGCTGTAAAGAACAATATTGTTTAGGAACCCGGAATGTCAGATCAATGAATCAAGGTAAGCTAGAGGTGGTCAAACATGAGATGGCAAGATTGAACATCAACATCTTGGGAATCAGCGAACTCAAATGGACAGGCATGGGTGAATTTAATTCAGGTGACCATCGTATCTACTACTGTGGGCAAGAACCCCTTGGAAGAAATGGAGTAGCACTCATAGTCAACAAGAGGGTGGGAAAAGCAGTACTGGGGTACAATCTTAAAAACGATAGAATGATCTCAGTACGAATCCAAGGCAAACCATTCAACATTACAGTAATTCAAGTCTATGCCCCAGGCACTGATGCCGAAGAAGCTGAGGTTGATGGGTTCTATGAAGACCTACAACACCTTCTAGAACTAACACCAAAAAAAGATGTCCTCTTCATCATAGGGGATTGGAATGCTAAAGTAGGAAGTCAAGAAATCACTGGGATAACAGGCAGGCATGGCCTTGGTGCACAAAATGAAGCAGGACAAAGGCTAATAGAGTTTTGCCAGGAGAACACACTGATCATAGCAAACACTCTTTTCCAACAGCACAAGAGGCGACTCTACACATGGACATCACCAGATGGTCAATATCGAAATCAGATTGATTATGTCCTTTGCAGCCAAAGATGGAGAAGCTCTATACAGTCAGTAAAAACAAGACCTGGAGCTGACTGTGGCTCAGATCATGAGCTTCTTGTTGCAAAATTTCAGCTTAAATTGAAGAACATAGGGAAAACCACTAAACCATTCAGGTATGACCTAAATCATATCCCTTATGAATATACAGTGGAGGTGAGGAATAGATTTCAGGGATTAGACCTGATAGACAGAGTGCCTGAGGAACTATGGACGGAGGTCCGTAACATTGTTCAGGAGGCAGCAACGAAATCCATCCCAAAGAAAAAGAAGTGCAAGAAAGCCAAGTGGCTGTCTGATGAGGCTTTACAAGTAGCTGATGAAAGAAGGGAAGCGAAAAGCAAGGGAGAAAGGGGAAGATCTATCCAACTGAATGCAGAGTTCCAGAGAATAGCAAGGAGAGACAAGAAGGCCTTCTTAAATGAACAATGCAAAGAAATTGAGGAAAACAACAGAATGGGAAAGACTAGAGATCTCTTCAAGAAAAGATCTAAATGTCCCTGATAGCCATGATAGTGCGGCCACTGAACTGGAGCCGGACATCCTCGAGAGTGAAGTCAAGTGGGCCTTAGGAAGCATTAGTAACAACAAAGCTAGCAGAGATGACAGTATTCCAGCTGAGCTATTTAAAATCCTAAAAGATGATGCTGTTAAAGTGCTGCATTCAATATGCCAACAAATTTGGAACACTCAACAATGGCCGCAAGACTGGAAAAGGTCAGTTTACATTCCAATTCCAAAGAAGGGCAACGCCAAAGAGTGTTCAAACTACCGCACAATTGCGCTCATTCCACATGCCAGCAAGGTGATGCTCAAAATCCTACAAGCTAGGCTTCAGCAGTATGCGAACTGAGAACTACCGGAAGTACAAGCTGGGTTTCGAAGAGGCAGAGGAACTAGAGATCAAATCGCCAGCGTTCGCTGGATCATGGAGAAAGCAAGAGAATTCCAGAAAAACGTCTATTTCTGCTTCATTGACTATGCTAAAGCCTTTGATTGTGTGGATCACAACAAACTGTGGCAAATTCTTAAAGTGATGGGAGTACCAGACGACCTTACCTGTCTCCTGAGAAACGTGTACGAGGGTCAAGAAGCAACAGTAAGAACCGGACATGGAACAACCGAGTGGTTCAAAATTGGGAAAGGAGTACGACAAGGCTGCATATTGTCACCCTGCTTATTTAACTTATATGCAGAGTACATCATGAGAAACGCCGGGTTGGATGAATCACAGGTTGGAATTAAGATTGCCGGGAGAATTATCAACAACCTCAGATATGCAGATGATACCACCCTAATGGCAGAAAGTGAAGAGGATCTCAAGAGCCTCTTGTTGAGGGTGAAAGAGGAGAGTGCAAAAGCTGGTTTGAAACTCAACATTAAAAAAACGAAGATCATGGCATCTGGCCCCATCACTTCTTGGCATATAGAAGGGGAAGAAATGGAAGCAGTGACAGATTTTACTTTCTTGGGCTCCAAGATCACCGCAGACGGTGACTGTAGCCATGAAATTAAAAGATTCTTGCTCCTTGGGGGGAAAGCTATGGCAAACCTAGACAGCATAGTAAGAAGCAGAGACATCACCTTGCCAACAAAGGTCCGTCTAATCAAAGCTATGGTTTTCCCAGTAGTAATGTATGGCTGTGAGAGCTGGACTATAAGGAAGGCTGAGTGCTGAAGAATTGATGCTTTCGAACTGTGGTGCTGGAGAAGACTCTTACAAGTCCCCCAGACTGCAAGGAGGTCAAATCAGTCAATCCTAAAGGAAATCAACCCTGAGTGCTCATTGGAAGGACAGATACTGAAGCTGAAGCTCAAATATTTTGGCCACCTAATGCGAAGAGAAAACTCTCTGGAAAAGACCCTGATGCTGGGAAAGACTGAAGGCAAAAGGAGAAGGGGACGAAGAGGATGAGATGGCTAGATAGCATCACCGATGCCATGAATATGAACTTGAGCACACTCCGGGAGAAAGCGCAGGACAGGAAGGCCTGGCGTGCTATGGTCCATGGGGTCACGAAGAGTCGGACACGACTGAACGACTGAACAACAACAAGCTTAGAGAAAAGGTGAGTGAGGGGAGACATGATAGAGGTGTATACATGGTGTGGAGGAAGCGGAAAGGGAGACATTTTTCTCCCTCTCTCAGTGTACCAGAACTGGGGATAATCCCATGAAGCTGAATAGTGGGAGATCCGATAAAAGGAAGATTTTTTTTCACACAGTACGCAATGAAATTCCCTACCATAAGCTGTAGTGATGGCCACCAGCTTGGATGTCTTTAAGGGGGGATTAGACAATTTTAGGGATGATAAAGCTGTCATTGGCTACAGATCATGAGTGCTATATATTACCTCCAATAACAGTGGCAGGATGCCTGTTGCTGGAAATATGAGTGGGAGGATGCTGTTGTCAATTTTACTTTATACCCAGGACCCCTCAGTGGATCAGTCTGAGGGGGTTGGGATCTTTTGAGGTGGAGATAGAATACACACAACCCATGTAGGTGAAAGAAAAAGGAGATTTATTGACAATAAACAAACAAACAACAGCTGAGCCTCCTCAGAGACTTGCAGACTATCTGAGGCTTAAGAGGCAGGTCACCTCTTAGTCACAACCTTAGTTACAAATACCTCAAGGAATTAAACACTCCTTAGTCGCAACCTAGCAAGTACCTCAAGGAACTATACACCCCTTGGTCACAACTTCGTTACCCAAACGTGGAGCCTTAAATAACAAAATATACAGTTAGCCTCTGTTTGTTATGCAGCTTCCTTGCAGCCAAGCTCACACCAGAGCTTGCTGACTGTATAACGGGCATACAGTTTCAGCCAGGCTCAAGCCAGAACCTGCTGTCTGTATGAAAACCTCCAAAACAGAGTATGACAATGCAAAGATAACTGCAACTTATCTATGCCCTGGGCAGTAAAATCCTATTCCATGAATTCTAGCCAACACATACTCACTGCACACCGCACAACACTTGGCCAGAGCACTTGAAGCGTGTCCTGTGGATCGAGGGTACTGTTAAATGTGCACATACAATGATCCAGATGCAACCGTGCCCCTCCTGAACACTGGCAGGCTCAGGGATCTTATCCACTTCTTCCTTCGTTGGGGCCTATGGCATTGAAGAGGGGTTCAACGTGTTCTTTCTTGATATCCAGTTCCAAGATTGATGGTTGTTCACTGACAGTCTGACACACCCCTTTGATTCCGCAACACCTCTCAAGGTTGTGAAGTCTTAGCCCATCTCCATCTTTTGTAACTGATACTTTGGCAGTCTTCAGCACATACCAAAGCACCCCCATTAGGCCTTCCTGCAATAAAACCATTCACTCTCCCATTCACACTCTCCCTCCCCGCTTTCCTGACCTGGGCTAGAATGTTTCCCATTGACTTTGGCTAAAAGGGTTATTTTCAGGGTTACAGTGACCCAGGCCAATTCTCTGAATTAGAAAGAAGGAGGAAGGGACAGATAGCAAGCTTTTAGAAAGGATTTTAGCAAGAAGCAATCTTTATTGATAGTAAGAAAGCGTGATTAGATGAATGAAAGAGTATAAATGAAATAATATATAAAACAGTATTAAGGCAAGCAATTCAAAGAGTTGGGGTATATAGCATTTTGAGTCCAGTCTTTCTGCACACATATCCATAATGTGTCACCATTGCATTCATGTCCTACTTGTGGGCATCCCATAGGACAGAATCCAATGGGAATACGCCACCTTCACTAGTTCCAGCACAATCGGATATGACCTAGTGTTCTTATGAGAAGATGAGAAGGAGGGAAACTAAAATACCTGCCATACAACCATGACAATAAATATATTATGGGGTAGCTTAATTTGCCACAACATCCCAAAAGCTGAGAAGGGCCTCTACAACATCAAAGGGAGATTGATTATCTTGTCTGTGCCTGTGTTATGACTGACTGCTGGTTTTTATGATTTTAGGCTTATGTGTTCTGTTTTTAAGTTGTATCATTTTACTGTTGCGGCAACCTGTGGTTAAACAATAGAAGTGTTATTGTGTTGTTTCCTGCTTTCTCGGTTATGGAGAAGAGGGCATTTCAGCAGCTTCATCTTCCTCATCCATGCAGAACAAGTGCCTTGCAAACATTCCCTCTTCTATGTAGCGATTATTTATGGCATCTAATATTTCAAGGCTGAAATCCAATAGCAGAGGTTGGCAACTTAGTGCTCTTGAGATGTTTTGGTCTACAACTCTCAGCAGCTCTGGCCAGCATGGGCAAAGGTTGGGGATTATGGGAGCTGAAGTCCAAAACTTATGGATACTTCTGTCCTTGGAAGTCAGCCCCATTCAACTCAATGGGACTTATTTCTGGGTAAACATGCAGAATACTGTACTATAAATGTATATCCCACTTTTCTTCTTTGAACAAAAACTTTAACCATGCAAGCACTGAACTGAGTAGGAATTTCCCCTGAGCAGACATGTATAGAATGGCACCGCTAGTCTCCCACTCTGTGTGCCCTTCCTAGCAGGGTAGCTAAGCTGTCTCCCTCTGAGGCCCTCAAGATCATAAACATAGTAAAAGAAGACAATATTTATGAAGGATAACACAAAATAATCAGAAGCACACTGTAAAATAAAATACAAATGGCCCTGGGGTTATCTAAACTATCCAGGCAGCGCATGATTTCTTTAAAATGGGATATTAGTCCGAGGTGGGGGAAGGAAGCTTCAAGTGAATTTTGATTTTAGCCCATGACATGATCCAGCAGAGCAGCAGCAGCATCTTATTATTATTTATTAGTCAACTGACCACAGTACAAAAATAGAATAGCTAGAAAGAGCTATGTTTGGAGTGTGAGTACAGTGTAATTTACCACCATTAGAGATGTGGCGTTAATAGCAGTGTTCAAAAACTTAGCGCCCTTTTATGTTACCTTGGTATTAGAGCCACCCAAACAGAAACAAGCAGAAATCTACCAGAGCATCCAGAAAATAACATTAAAAGAGGATGCAGTAATGGTTCCTAGGCTCTTTATATAGGCTAAAGTAAAACAACACATGAGAAATAGTCCCCGTCTCAGCGGAGTTGCAGGGACATAATAATCTTAGTTCAACTGAGATTCCTAACAAGTGAACTGGCCTTCCACTACTGCTGAAGGCAAAACATTGAACCTTGCCTGGAAAAGGGCCCTTCTATGTTTTGGGACCACTAAAGACCCCAACTATGGAGTGCATTTGCTCCAGCCAAGGGTGAGCAGACATGCTGAGGTGGAACTATCCGTGTGTCATCTGTGCCAGAGTTCCAGTGAACAACTCCTCAACCTGAAAAGGCTTTCTCACATACTCCAAAGGAGGCAAGAAACCCTACTTCAAAATGATCTGAGAAAATGTGATGGCACTTCATTGGTCAAGCATAGGGATGGACCTCACCCATGCCCGGCTTTGTCGGGCGCTCGCCGATCCGCTGCTGCCACATGCCCCTGCTCACAGCACCGTGTGAGGTTCATCTCAGCCCAGTGAGTACCTGACAAAGCTGTGGAGCCACCCATCCTCCTACCGAGCTGTCATTGTGTGCAACAATGGTGGCTCAGGCCCCTCCAGGTAGGTAATGTTATGTAATTGGCAGCCATAAAGGGCCCGTTTACATGACATTGCAGGCATGAATGCTCCATTCTTTACAGGTATGAATGCTCCCTTTACAGCCACCAATTATGCATTACCTACATGGAAGTACCTGAGCTGCCATTGCTGTGCACAATGGAGGCTCGCTAGGAGGATGAGGCTGCTGCTGGGCATTCACCGAGTGCCCCATGTTTTGGCAAATGTGGTCTGGGAGTGTAGGCGAGGGGGAGTCTGTTGGACTCCACCCCACCCACCCCCATGAACTCTCATGACATCCCAAGTAAAGCAAAACTTGTCTCAGCCTTGTTTGTGCCTGAATAGGAGATTGTTTGCACTCAGGGGGCCTCATGTAAGGATGTATAAGAATTTGATTTTTGCTCACAAAACTTGCAAGCATGCCACATTCACAACCTCAAATGCAATCATGAGCACGTGTCCACCAAAAACGTTCATAAATTGCTAAACATGTGTTCTTGTTCAATTTCTGCAAATTTCCTAGACGTATGCAGATTTCGTAATAAGCACAAATTTCCCCTGCAGACTGAATCAGCTCCACTTTCGTCTGTGTAGGAAATGTAGGAAATGTGTGTGAACTGAGGAAATGTGTGTATATTTAGGGAAATTGTTTAAATATAGGAAATTGGTGTAAATTTAGGAAATTTGCACAAATCAAACAGGAAAGTTGTGCAAATTTCACATTCGATTGTTGGTCACTGCTCAATTTCCTTTTTGTGCATAGCCAGCAGCGATAGCAAATGGGAATGGGAATTCGGCATAAGATGAGCTATGAGACAATGTTCAGCAAACCCTGGTGACCTTGAACATTCACCCATCGTTCACCCATTCCTAGTCTCATGTCAGCCATTTTCAGCACCCAGAAAAAAAAACTAGAACAGATGGTCAGTAACAAAATAAAATAAGTTTACTGTCTCTGTGCTTTGAGTGGCCAAGTGTCCTACTTTACAGAGGACAGTCCTCTATTTTGGAGAACTGGCACATAACAGTCCTCTATTTGAAGGTCCCCTCTATTCAGGGCTGGCCCTACCATTAGGCAGAGTGAGGCAATCACCTCAGGCACAGATCTTGGGAGGTGGTGGCAAGGTTTTGGAGGAGAAACCTGTGTGCCAGGCATCCTGATCTGTGTCCCCCTACATTAGCCTGCTGCCTTCAGGTGCCGCAGAGGGTGATGTACCATCATCAGCATTGAAGACAGATTTTTCTATCAGGCCAGTTGGCTTTCATACATGGAATGGGAGGGGGCGCCATCTTGTTCTTTGCTTCAGGCAGCGAAATGTCATGGGCCAGCCCTGCCTCTATTGATGGGCTGTCTAGTCCAAGTCTGGTTTAAAGTCAAAGACCCCTAAGAAGGAAAACATGGGCTTTGATGTTGCCCATTGGCAGCACCTGGCCAGCAGACTGAATAGGCACACAGATCACCGGGACACTATTACCAGCTATGGTGAGATGTACTGTATTTTGATTTAAATTATAGTTGTTATTTCTAAATCTGCACCTGTTATGCAAATTGTTGTCCTTTTTTTTGGTGATGCAATTCTTCTTTTGGGGCAATGCACGAGTGACCACCCTAGCCTTGAAGTATAGCCCGACACTTCGAAATTAAGCAGGTGATGCTTTTTCTGACCTGAAGGATGGGTTCCTGACAGGAAACAAGTAGGGATGTGCGAACTCACCCCCGTCTGAGTTCTCTGGACACCTGCCCAGCCCCTGCCCCTGCTCGCCGGTCCCTGGACCACACTCAAGCTCCTCCCATGTTCGGTGAGCAGCCTGCACTCACCCCAGTGGCCTTGTTGAGCTCCACAGTTGCCATTTTAAAGAAATAAATTAAATGGTGATTGCAAAAATGCGCATGTTTTTGTATGTGTGAAAATGTGCATTTTGTGAATGCACATATTCTCATGTGTGAAAGTGAATGCATATTTGTGAGTGCGTAAAAATGCATATTTTTAAAATCACATTTCCGCGCATACATGAATATGCACATTTACAAAAATGCACATTTTACGTGTGTGCAAGTATGCACATTTTTGCGGTCGCCATTTCATTTCTAAAAAAAATGGGTACCGCGAAGCTCGGTGAGGCCACTGGGGTGAGTGCAGGCTATTTGCCGAGCATGGGCAAGAGGTGGGCAGGAGCAGGGGCTCGGCGAGCGGGGCTCGGGGGTGTGGGCAGGGGCAGTTCTGCCAGATTCCTGGACTGAATCAGGCACCCACACCATCCCTAGAAACAAGGGTGGGGAATACAGCCCTTCCTGCTTTGGTACATTGATACAA
Source organism: Heloderma suspectum (assembly GCF_057233095.1). Classification (NCBI taxonomy): domain Eukaryota; kingdom Metazoa; phylum Chordata; class Lepidosauria; order Squamata; family Helodermatidae; genus Heloderma; species Heloderma suspectum. The sequence continues at coordinate 27,453,664 of NC_139460.1, read as the reverse complement.
TGTGCCAAGCCATCCTCAAATGTATTCAGTTGTTTCTACTGAATATGAGCTTTGTTTAGAGGGAGAAAAGTGGGGGGAGTTGCGTCTGTTCAAATTACACTAAAGTAGACCTATTGAAATCAATGGGATTTAAGTTAGTCATACCAAACTTGATTTCAGTGGGTCTACTCTGACTAAATCTGGATCTGACCCATTGTCCTGAATAACCCTCACTGAAGTACGGAATGCTGTTTGTTTTCATCCACATGAACACATCTAAAGGAAGGAGGACCAGTAAACAACCCTCAAGAATGGAGCAAGGCCATGTGTTTTGGATTAAAATGCTCAATGACCATATAATTCATGCTTTCTGAAAAACAAAACAAAAATGATCTGCACAAAGTGTTTGTGACTGTGATATCCTCTTTTTTCCCCATTACTTTTTGATCTTCAGGAAGTTCTCCAGCCTGCCGCATCCGAAACCAACTGGGAATCAGTCACAAGCCCTGTCTTGGTAAGTAATGCGTTGCTGCTTTATCTGAAAAAGGGTTTGTAAAAGAGACTGGAGTTCAGCTGAAGTCCACAACAAAGAAAATGTGTGATATAATGGCAAGGTGTTTCTTGATGAGAGAGAGACAGCTCCCAAAATCAGCCCCAGAGCCCTACCTGGCAGAGTCTAGACTCTGTCATCGAATAGATATTGGGCTGAGGGAATTTGGTTTGGCTGCTCTGGAAGCAAGTCCATCTGGGCATAGCACTGGGGAACGTGTTGTAGCATGCATTTCTCTGCTGTGGCAGCCCAGTTGCGGAATGCCCACCCCTTGGAGGCCCGGTTGGCACAGACATTGGTTTTGTTTCAGCGCCAAGTTAAAACATGGCTTTTCACCAGCACCTTTGAGGGCTAGTTGAATTTCCTAAAGTTGCACACTGTTTTAACTATTTTATTGTTTTAGATTTTTTTAAAAAATTGGTATTAGCTTGTTTAATGGTTTAATATGTTTTTAACTGTTTAAATGATGTATTATTTTATACTGTTTAAATTGATTTTATCTGTATGTCGTCCTGAGATCTTAATGATATAGGGTGGGATACACATGTTTTAAATAGAAAGAAAGAAAGAAAGAAAGAAAGAAAGAAAGAAAGAAAGGGGGAAGGACGATAGCCCAGTGGTAGAGCACATGCTTTGCATGCAGAAGGTTTCAGGTTCAATCCCCAGCATTTCCAATTTTAACAGTTCAGATAAGAGGTAAGGCTAGATGGACAAACAGTCTGATCTGAGATAATGCAGGTTTCTATTCATGGGTGTCCTGTCTATTTATTTTATTTTATTTATAAAATCTATATCCCATCCCTCAACCCATTACCTATGATCTCTGTGCAGTTCACAACAATCAAATAAAACAGATACAATTTACAAGTAGGGATGGACAAACGAGCAATGTTCAAGATCCACAAATTGAGCAATGATCGAATGAGAAATTTGTGCAAATCTCCACAAATGTGTACAAATCTCCACAAATTTGTGCAAATTTTCTAACGTGTGCAAATCAGACTGGGAATCAGGAATGAGACTAATGTGGGCATGCATTTGACAAATCGCAAATATTTTCAGGGGACACATGCTTGCGCTCACTTTCGGTGCTTCAAACAGGGCATGTTCACATGCTTTGCAAACAAACATGGAATTCTCATACACCCCTGTTTAGAAACAGAAGCATCAAACAGTCAGTCACCCCAAGGCCTGCTGGGAAAAAAAGCCCTCAGCTGGCACTGAAAAATATAGAACATAGGAGGTAGCCAGAGCTTGTGCGGGAGAGAATTCCACAACCAGAGTGCTACTGTTGAGAAGGCGCTCTGACAAGTTGTATATTTGTTTAGCCTCTGTCAGTGATGGCATCCTGAGAACAGCCTCTGTAGCTCACCTCAAAGCCAAGGCAATATCGTATGGGGAAAGGTGTTCCTTCAGGTATCGTGGTTCTAAGCCATTGAGGGCTTTGTACGTTTGCACTGTCACATCGAATTGAGTCCAGTGACTAATAGGTAGCCATCTTTAAGGACTGATATAATATGATCCCTTACAGGCACAGTCATTAACATTCTGGCTACTGCATTTTGCAGTAGCTACATTCTTCAAGGGCAGCCCCACATAGGGTGAGGTGCCTAGGCAGGGCCAGCCCTACTGTTAGGAAGAGTGAGGTGGCTTGCTTCAGGTGGCAGGAATGGGGAGACAGCAGTAAGTTGCTGGAAGACAGAGCTGTGTGCCATACGGCCTGCTTTGTGCCTTCTGAGACTGAGCTAGCCTGCTGCCTTCAGGTGTGGCAGAGGACACTGTCCCATCACCAGTGCTGAAGAAAGATACAACTGCCATCCAGTCAGCTTGTGTATACGGGACAGGGTGCCATTTTGTTCACTGAGTCAGGCAGCAAAACGTCTTAGGCCAGCCAAATATTTGCCATGGGTGCTGGGGGTGGGGCTACATTATGCTCCTTGCCTAACTCTTCCAATGGTCTGCAAAAGGTGAGTTGCATGTACTTGCTAGCTATCACCACAGATTCCTGCAGTTCAGGGCCACATCTGTGCAGCTCAGGCACTGGGCCCTTTACCTCATCACCAGCAAACAGTAGATGACATCAGCAGTCTGCGTAAGCTTGCACTGTGTAGTTCCCCCACAAGCATATCTGAGAGTTATACTACTTGTCCTGTTCTGAACATTCAACTACTGAATGCACCGTGATTGTATCCTTTACGGTTTCCCCCTTTTCCCCACTGCATAAGATCCCATTTGTGCAACCTTGGAAGACTTATACGATGTTATAAACTTTGCTGAACTAGTTTGCTATTAAAAAAATATACACTCATTCTGAATTCTTTCTTATGTCTCTGGAGGATAAAAACTCACCACTGGCTTGGCACTCATGAGGAAAGAGCTGCCAATAGTTCCTACCAAGTAACAATCTAGTGAGCATTGTGGAATGGCAACAATGAAGTTGTTAGTCTGGCAAGTCTCTCAGCTTTGTCCCATTAAAACAGTCCCTCTTTGTCTTCTGCTGTGGATACAGCGCTTGAGCCATGGTACACTTGGTGAAAGCTTTTCTGCTAACACTGGTAATACCCTCTTTGCAGAAGAAGCTCACGTTTGTTAGGCTGCTGCTTAACTTTTCCACTGAATCTGCCAGGAGGTTATTAGGGTCTGTGATCATTCTCTTGACTTGCCCACTGCCAAGAGACTTAAGCTTCCTTTCTCTGCTTGGCTATGGAAATCTGAAAATCAATCTTTTCAAAGCTGGGGTTTTTATGTGAAAGAAAGGTAATACTGGACAAAAGTGCTTGGTGTTCCACGATTCGTCTTCACTCACTCAGCTTCTCCTCTTGGGTCTTCCATTGTCTCACCTCAGTCTTCTCACCTCTATCTTGCTGCAAAAATCAGTCACTTCTCTTCTCACTGTGACTATGGGACCTCCCTCCTCAAATCCTTACACTAGTATATTGCCTATTCCCATGTCCAGCAAAAGCTCTTCACCCTTACCTTCAGAGGCCTCTGTAGCCTTGTCCCCTGCACATATTTCTCCAGACATATATCCTGATACGTTCTTGCCCCTAACATCCACTTCTCCAGATGGACCACCCTCAGCTGTCTTAACTTCCCCTAGTCCCTCAAAGGACTATGCCCTTTATTCCTGGAATTGTCACCCAGAGCAGTTCCAGGAGACCCCCTCTCTTACTTACTTCAACCCTTCTTCAAAATTCACCTTTTCCCTGTGAAGCCTTTGGTACTACCCCCTAATCCCCCTACCCACTGTAACTAAGGCGAGGTACATGTAATTCAAATAATGGCATATTTTACCCCTGCTAAGCCCTGCCTCCATTTCCTTCCCCTTCCTCTGTTAACTTCCCTTTGTTGAATTTTGCATTGTAAGACCCTTGGAACAGGAATCTATGCTCTTTTATTTTGTAAAGTGCCATGTGTCATTACATTGATGGCACTCTATAAATAATAATGCATATATAAATAGGTTAGTCATGAACATGTGTATGTATACGTACATACATACCACCCAAGAACTTTGAATATGGAGTGGTTAGGGATGTTGTGAGAGTCTGGGGGGTGGAGGCCAATGGACTCCCCTTCACCCGCCCTCCCAGACCTCACTCACCAAACTGTGGGGCACTTGCACACCCTCTCAGCAAGCACCTTGCAGCTTGATGAGTGGCCAAAAGCTGCCCGTCAGCTGCCCGTCCTCCCTAGCGAGCTGCCATTGTACACAACAATGGTGGCTCGGGGCACATCCAGGTTGGCAATGTTGTGTACTTGGCCACCATTAAGGGCACATTTACGCAACATTACTGGTGTGAATGGAGCATCCATGCCTGCAATGTTGCGTAAAAGGGGACTTTACAGCTGCCAAGTAGGCAACATCTCATACCAGGAAGTGCACAATGTTAGCTCACTAGGGAGGACAGGAGGCCTTGCAGCTTCATCAGGTGCTCACTGGGCCACGACAAAGTTCATGTGGCACCGAGAACAAGGCTGGGCGGTGGCAACAACTCAGCGAGCGTCCGATGAAGCCGGGCATGGGTGAGTCCATCCATCCCTAAGAGTGGTACAGAATGTAATAAAGGAAGGAAGGAAGGAAGGAAGGGAAAGAAAGAAAGAAAGAAAGCGTGTATATGTTATACACACAGGTATATACATACACACATGAAACACAACCATTGCTTTTAGCAATGCACAACACTAGCCTTGCATGAATACCACCTGTGAATCAGCTCTGGAAAAAGCTTCTTTGAAATGCTTTGTCATTTTCTACCTGTGTTTTTCAAAGTACCCTGCACTGTATGTCACTCTTAGGGCGTTTCCTATCACTCTTCATCAGTGACCGACCCTACTCTTACTGCGGAAGCTCTGGATCAAACCATCGCCGGATTCGACACTGTGGAGGAACTGCTCAAGCACTTTAATCCAGATACATGGAAAGAGGATCTCGAAAATCTGTACACAGAAACTGCCCCACTTCGAGGCAGAAGTTTCTACGAAAGGAAGTCGAAAGGTAGGAAGAAACCTTCTGATTTTCTGGGGAGGTGGTGGTATCTTTTGATTCTGATATTGTGTTACTTTTCAATTGTCTTACTGTTGTAAGTTACAGTGAGTTGTGTATTGTTCAATTTAAAAGCAAGGAATTCATTGAAAAATGGAGCTAAGAAGAATGGAACACGGCAATGGAACTATTATTTTTATTATCCTTCCTTCGGTAGGGCACCTTGCTTTATTTTAAAAATCAGGACTGGCCCAACCATTGCAAAGACTGAACTGGACACCTCAGGCGGCAGATGCTGGAGGTTGTGTGGTAGACAGCAAAAGCAGCCACCTCCGTTATTCCTCCTGAGACCCCTGGCTGTTCCCTTCCGTTGGAGGTAGGGCTGCTGGAGAAATCCACCGCACATTCCAATGAGGTCGGATTCCCAAGAATCCGATCTGCGGAGTCTGCAGCAGACAAGCCCGCCTTACCTGTGCATCCTCTGGATTTTGTGCAGGGCAGCTTTCCAGCTTTATAAAAGGTGAGATAAGCTAATGGCAGCTGCCATGGGGCTACCGTGGGAAAACTGTGGCTGTAATTGGCATATTGTATGCCACTTGTGGTCATGAAGCACTTATTTCTACCCAAATTTTGATCATAAAGCACTTACTTCTACCTGAATTGCTTGACAGGCAGACAGCCAGTGAGCAAGCAGGCCATGGCATCTACTGCTTCTCCTTCTCACCAGCATTGTTGTCTGGGCCAGAGAGAGGGGCAGGCGAACAAACAGGTTGCAATGGTGAAGAGGAGGAACAACTCCAGGGGGGTCTTGTCAGTGGGCCCATGCTGGGGTGTGGGCCCTCAGCAGATGGGTCATATCTACGCTTGATGCCAGCCAAGGGTAGATACATATCTACCATATCTACCCTTGACGCCAGCCTTGCTCCTAGCCCCACCCCACCACCAAGTACTAGTGGGATGACAGTTTAAATGTGTATGTAGAATTCAGCTACAACTTGGAAATTCAGCTCAACATATAATACTTTTGACAAGAGAACATCCTCGGCAAACAGCTTAGAGATTCTCAAGCTGTCTGGAGAATTATTATATTGACCCCGTTTTTGCACTTGTGTAAACCTGTCAAACAGTTATAGAAATGGAAGCATTTTAAAACAGCATTTCTACTGTATTTTAATGTATTTATTTTGCAGGAGTTTAATGGAATGATACCCTTGCTAGCACTTGTATTGTTAGTGTTGTATTATCGCAGCGGCTTTCAGAGAAAATTAATGAATAAAATGGATGGTAAAATTAGCAGATGGTAAATAACAGTAGCAAAATAATGCCCCAGATAAAGAACCCATTGGATGGAATGTACAGAAAAGGGAAAGCTGTCAGATGGCAGCACAGTTCCATTAACCAAGAATTAATGCTCACTCTTAATTTTGACTAAGAAAACTATGAGCTTTTTTTTTTTTTTTTGAAACACTGAAGTTGCTTTCTTGATCCCGGTTCATGTTGCATGTTCATCACATAATCACTTCAATATTATTTTTCTTTTGTTTTTGCCTTGGTTTTGCAGGACATTTGGGGAGTTTTGTGTTGTCTTTGTGTATTTCTTCAGATGGGCTTGCGTGCTCTCTCCAAAGTTCATTCGGCTTTTTCAGTAGACCACAGAACAGGGATGGGGAGCCAGATGATCCCACCCCCAACCCTCTGTGAGCCAGATGACATCAGCAGGGAGAGTGCCCCCCACCTACTAACATAATCCACTCCTCCTTGGCCAAAGCGCCAACTGGAGCTGTTCCAGATGATGGTTCACACAGGGACCTGGCTTTGCCTGCCCCATGCCTGCCCCCATTGAGGTGGACGTGCGGGGAGGTAAAGCCATCCTGATTCAGGCACCAGATGGAGGAGTTGGGGAACCTGGCTTTGCTGCATGCGCATGGAGTGAAGCCACCACAGCCAATGAGCAAGGGGGAGGAGCACTTCTCCACCTGGCACCTCGGCTGGAACGGCTTTGCCTGCCCTGCATTTTCACCCATTGGGAAGGACACGGGGCAGGCGAAGCACTTCGTGGAATGCTCGCCCTCCCAGTTGGACTGGTGCACAGCACACTCGGGAAAGCCATGCTGTTATCCCCGGTCACTGATCAGAGATAACAGCGATAGTGGGGATTCCTCTGGCCCTGAAGGGGCAAGGCTTCGTGGAGAGGGAGGGGCTTGGTGGAGGGCCAGAGGATTCCCACCCATGCCACAGAATAAAATATAGTATGAATGTATGTATGTATGTATGTATGTATGATTTAATTTCTATACTGCCCAATAGCTGAAGTACCAGTTCTCTTCTGGTTTATGCCAGTTTGAAAATCAAAGTGTGTGTGTGTGTGTGTGTGTGTGAGAGAGAGAGAGAGAGAGAGAGAGAGAGATATTCACACACACACATAATTTTACCATGAGCCGTAAGGTGTTTTTATTGTCTTTATTGGTTTATTCTGCATTAAATTGTGAACTATTCAGGGAACTTATTGGCTGAGTGGTGGATAAATTAATAAATCATATAGTGGGGGTGGGAGTCATTTTATTTTGTGTCCCTAACAATGCACTTGTGGCAGCTGCAGGCATGCTACAGAAGTCCACACTTAGTTCAATTACAATTAAAATGCTTAGCCACCCAGTCTGCATAATGAAAATTGGTGAGATGTTTGCAGCCTTTAAAAACCACCTGCTCTGACAGGTGCTGACGACGACAGATGTTCTTCTAAGCTCAGTGCGATAAAAATGATTATCCAGCCCTTATAATGCAGCAGGATGGTGAAGATGGTGGCAGGGGGGCAGGAAAAGGAGGAGTTGGTACTGGTAATTAGGACATCCATGGCGTATATGCAATGACTGCCTTTAAAGGAAAGCCAAAAAACCATTTGTCCTCTTGAGAAAATGATTAGAGCTGTCCAGACTTTATTTGGTGAGTTATTCATAATGGCAGGCAGAAGGCAGCTGGCGAGCTTGAATGATGCTTTAGTCAATCAGAGAGACTGAAAGAGAGAGGCTCTTCCACTCCCAGCCTTGGGGATGTGCACAGTCCCCATTGCTGCAACGTTTCAAAAACTTCACAGAGTGTGTGCGTGTGTGTGAATTTAAAGTTGTAATCACCTCTTTCCTTGACACCTTTTGCTTTGAAGTAAGCCCCACTGATTTCAATGAAGTGTGCCTGGAATCACATTTGCAGTGATTTTGGCAAGTGGATCTTGGAAAAGTGGGTTGAAGAAGATTGGGGTGAACTGCAATGTCGTCCCAGCTAGGGATGTACAGATTTTGTCAACTCCATTCCATCTGCGTTTCACAGATTGTCCAGTGCCTTTTGTTCCTTTGTCCACTCATTGATAGAACCAGATTTTTTTTCCAATTTCCCACATTTGCCCAAAATGTCCAAATCCTGCCAAAGTGCGCAAATCTCCCCAAAATGTGCATTTTCATGCTTTAACATATGGGGAAAATTGGCGTTTTTGGACTGTTTTTAATGTATTTTTCTATGACTACATTTCCATAAAATTCCAGAAAGTTTTTTTTAAAAAAACTGATCCACAAGTCTGTGGAATCTGTGTGATTCAGGAAAAGCTGGTCCACTTCAGAATCCATGGTTGGAGTCATAGAGATCTGAATTCATTTGATTCTGCTGCAGATTTCTTCAACATCCCTAGTCCCAGATCAATGCATTCACACTACCGAGATGGCAAAAACTCAACTCATATTGGCTTTTAAATGTAAAACATTGTTATGGGGATATACTGATATTTCAGGGAATTTTGTCTATTTCCACTTGCTCCTTTTTGAACTCATTCTCTGAGCATGTTGCAAAACAGGACCATCCACACACAAAGGTGTGGATTCCTGCATTGAGCAGGCGGTTGGACTCGATGGCCTTGTAGGTCCCTTCCAACCCTACTATTCTATGATTCTAGGTGAGGATATCAATGGGATTGGGGGGACCTCAAGGTTCACAGAAGTACACAGAAACTGTAGGAAAAAAACTAAGAGGGGAGAACCCTCCTCCCTACCCCCCAAGAGCCCAAAGAAGACTGTGCATGCTCTGTTGGCATGGAATACTGACTGTTGGGGGTGAGGAAAGGAAAACTCAGGGAGGGGAACAGAATGGAGTGGCTGGAAGACTAAATAGGAGCGCTCCACCTACTGCAACATTTTGTAGCAGGTTCTAGGTGTTATACTAAATTTTGTTTTGCCTTCACCAAATCACTTTGACTATGACTGTAGCCCTTTGGAGACATTCATGTCAATCGTGTAGTATAGGATATAGGACTTCGTTGGCCTGCACTTCACTGACATCTCTGTGCTGAAATTCATTTTTTCATAGGGGCCTATATGCGTAAACCCTAACCTTCATAGACCCCCATCTATGCTTTCTGTACGCCTACATTTTGGGCTGTGTGGGTTAGCTCCAGATTAAGTTAGTTGCCCTTAGGTCTCATTGAGATCAATCAATTAGTCATGACTTGTTTTTCATATTGATTTCAGGAGGGCCTAGCTTCAACTGACGTAGTCTGGTTCCAACCCTATATGTGTAGGCCCATGCCCCCCCACACACACATAAACATTAAATGTCTGCATAGGCCTCATGAGTTCACACTGTTGCGTATGAGAGAGGTCCATGACCAAAGATGCCTAATTATCAGATAATTCTAGATAATACATATGTAAATATAGTTAGAGAGATAATATAGCTAGCCATTGTGCAGTGCAATCCTATGCATGAGTAATTCTCACTGTGCGCAGCGGGGCTCACTCCCAGGAAAGTGTGCCTTGGGTTGCATCCTAAATACCAATTTTTTTTTAAAGTACTGATCAATCTTCTTAGTTGCAAAGAACACAGATGTACTCAGGTTCCTCTAGTGAGTAAAACAGAATTCCACGAAAAAATTAGGAGGGTGCCAAATGTATTTTAACACAAAGGACAGGAATGAGTATTTTGGGATGTCTGTCTTCATCTTTTCCAACAAAAATAATTTCCTTGAAATTAAGGACTTGTTTTAATGTGTCTGCCAGTAACATTCATTTAATACACACAATGGTTGGGATACAGAGCCGAACTTCTGTGAACAGAAGGACTCCTTCTGTTGATGGAAGGAACTAGGATCCAGTGAAGCATCTCCTTGGTGGAAGAGGGATGAGCTAGTGACTTTTGATGATCCCTCCTTCCCTGTGCAACCTCTAGCACCATCTCGTATACTGTTCACCAACACCTCAGAGCAGATTTTTGTGGGTGTAGGGGGCTGCGGGGGAAGAGGAATTGGTGAAAATGACCTTCTGCCCAGGGCTGGCCCTGCCATGAGGCAGAGTGAGGTAGCTGCCTCAGGCAGCAGGTTTTAAGTGTCATAAAAGGGCAGCCCATTCTTAGTTATTTACTTTGCTATTATTGTATTACTACTGCCAGGGATGGGGAGAGGTGCTTATGGGATGTTCTGCCTCAGGTACCAACATAATGTGACTGGCCTTGGATACTATAAAGCTTAGGTGAGTGGGTGGATAGGGGCGCCATTTGCTGCTCTGTATCAGGCAGCAAAATGTCTTGGGCTGGCCCTGCTTCCACCCATGGAATCATCAAGTTCACCAATTTCCATTCCACGCAATGCTGGACCCAGGCCAATTCTTTTTATTTAATCCATTAACCTCTAATAGTAAATGTCATCTGTAGCTGAAATCTGGCAGGAACAAAGCAGCAATTGATGCTGGACTTTCAACAGGGACCATTTCCAAAGCATTTCTGTTAGAATGCTCCAAGATTTTTCAGAGAGGACCTATGGAACCTGAGGAACTTTGTACGATCGCTGTAAACCATCGTTTCCTAAATGTGACCACAGGGGCACTAAATCCAGGGAGAGGAAGAGCAAGAGCAAGCCTAAAAAAAAAAACCTGAACAGAAGAATCTCATGTCTACAGGGTTTGCAAGGAGATGCCAGTAAATATCTGTAATCCTCCATGTACTCGATCTTGAAGGGTTCTGGGCCATCTGCCAGTAAGCCACAATGCTTTGGATGCTGAATACAGATGTCACATGTACTCGCTCATGGCAAATATTCATCCTGTATTCCAAAAAGAACTTTTTTGTGTAGCTGGTAATCATCACTATAAGGCAGTTGTTTTCAAATGTTCTACCTTCAGGGAACCCTTTCCATAATAATTTATATGTTGAAGGACTCTGGAGCACATTCAGAGGTACACAGTGAGTTCATGCAGAGCCCTTAACCAGGTTTCTTAGACTTCACAGTCACCATGCATGAACAAAAAGTGTATCCAAGAACACACCCAACATTCCCCTGTGTCTGCACATTTCAAAGAAGGTGAGCATATTTTCTTCAGGGAGACCCGTCCACCATAATTAATTGTCACATATCCCCTGATGAATAATCCAAGAGTTCTCCAAGACAGTTTGAAAACCACTGCTCCAGATGATCCTTGTCTTGGTGTATGGGAGCGCAAGACTGGAAGTTAAAATCTCCCTGATGAGAAATTAACTTAAAGGCGTGTGTAGTCTTGCAGAGTGAAGAAGCCACCTCAGGCATTAGATATTGGGTGTCAAGAAAGGGCAGCAAATGGATAATTATTTAAATTTTTATGATTATATTTTTACTGCCAGGAAAGTGGAATGGCGCTTGTGAAATGTTCTTTCTCAGGGGCCAAAATAACTTGAGTGTGCTAGGATAATATGCATCTTGACTTGAGGGCGGGAACAGCACTCAGGCTGCAAAACCACTCAAGAGAGCTTCGGCTATTGGGCAGTATAGAAATGAAATGAAATGAATGAAATGTCCTAGGCCAGTCTTGGTTGGACAGGCCTGAGTAGAAAGCTGCAGAACTCAGGGTAGAGTTTGCCAGGAGCTGCTGGAGTTGTGTGTGGCTGCCCCGTGTGGCAAACCCCAGAACTGCAAGTGGCAGCCTTTTCACTAAAGTATTTTCAGTCCCTGGATTGACTCCACCCACACATGCTGGCCATTGAATCCATTTGGGCAGGAAGGAGTACTAATGGCTTCCGGTTGGAACTGAGCCTTGCTTGCTTGAGCAACATTGTCTTCCTGAGCTCTGCCATGTTGGCAGTGGCTCTGAAGGGTTTCAGGCAGGAGTCTTTCCAAGACCTACCTGGAGATGCCAGGGATTGAACCTGGGACTTTCTGTATGCAAAGCAGGTGCTGAACCACTGAGCCATGGCCCCTTCCCAATGGCTAGACACTCATGGGAAAATGCGCATGAAAAAAATCACAGAGTTTTGTGTGGAAAGAAAAAAAACAAAGCTCTCAATCTGATACAGGACAGACACAAGTCGAAGCAAACTTTGAGGTGGAAGTTGAAGACCTCAAGAGCTCACGGTTGGCTCATTCACACCTCCCTAGCTGTTCCTAAAGACCTGCTGCACTTCTCAAATGCAGCTGACTGTTGATTTTTAAGTCATACTGTCAGGATTCCCCTTATGACCTGGACCCCCCCACCCTGAGCAACTCCTTAACGATCTCTTGCCTCCTTAAGAGTTCCACCTTCCTTCTTTTACCTTCCCCCTTCCCAGTTACATGGGATTTAGGCTGTAGACGTGGGGGGACTGACACTCTAGACACAGGGTTTAACCACAACAGTTTACTGGTAAATTACAGCAAGCAAATCACAACTAAAGGTATTTACACATAGAGCTGAGTGATACAAAAGGGATCAAGAGAAAATAAAAGTTGCAAAATGCAAGTTCCTTTACCCTAGCTGTACTTGGACTTCTCCAGGCTGCTTCTTCCTTCTCCCTCTTCAGGCTCTAGTCTCCCTGACTCTACTCTTACTGGCTCTCTCACTTTCTTTATATACCATAGGGTTGGCAGAGAATTTCTCCACGAATCTTCGGGAGGCCAAGTGCCGACGCATTCGGCCCCCCGAAAGCATTGGGGAAATTCTCCGCTGGCCCCCTGCCCCCCCCAGGATGGGACTTACCTTCGGCGAATGTCCCTCTCGGCAGCAGGTCCCGGCGGCATTTCGGCGGCGTTTCGGCGGGGGTGGGGGCGGCGGCCAGTCTCCCGACCGGCTGCCACCACCGCCATTGCAAAAAAAAAAGTAAAGTAAATAAACACACACACACCCATGATAGGCTACGTAACAATTTACGTAGCCTATCACGGCTAGATTTCCAAAGTCAGCCGTGATAGGCTACGTAAATCGTCACGGAGCCTATCACAGCTGACTTTGGGGGGGGGGAAGCGCGTACGCAAATGGCAGCGCCCATGGGGCACCGCCATTTGCGTTCCTTATTTTGGCACGTCTAGTCTACATAAAGACTTACGTAGACTACGGCAAAAATAAGGGCACGCTATTTGCGTTGCCCTTATTTTCGCTGTAGTCTACGTAAATCTTTACGTACACTAGACGTGCCAAAATAAGGAACGCAAATGGTGGTCCCCATGGGAGCCGCCATTTGCGTACGCGCTTTTTTTTTTTTCAAAGTCACCCGTGATAGGCTACGTGACGATTTACATAGCCTATCACGGCTGACTTTGGAAAACTAGCCGTGATAGGCTACGTAAATCATTACATAGCCTATCACGTGTGTGTGTGTGTGTGTGTGTTTTACTTTTTTTTTTGCGGCCGGGTAGACGGGGCGCTCCTACCCGGCCTGAATTTCGGCGGTGAGGGATGGGGCGCCTCCCCCCCGGACTGAATTTCGGCCGGGCGAGGTGGGGCACCTCCCCCCCCTCGCCTGAACTTCGGGGGGAGAAGCGAAGCGCCTCCCCCCCACTGTGAAGCAAGCTGCGGGACGAGGTAAGTCCCTTTCGTCCATCCCTAATCTACCTTCCTCCCTCAAAACCGAAAGCACTGTTTCAAACCTGAAGAAATAAAACTTAATTGGGGAAATGAAACTGAAACCTAACCTGGGAAATGAAACTGCTCCTCTCAGGGATACCCCTCCCAACAACAATAACAAAACCCAGGCCTCTAAGCCTGACTTTTTTCCCCTTTGCCTCAGTAGGCCTCAAACCTTCACACATACACATTACACAAGTGACCCAGTCTTATTTTTTTATTGGTAGCTACGGGGGTGGGGGAGCAGGGGAGAGAAACACCAATGAGCCAATGGTTCTCCAGAATCAGGAATGTCATTGCTATGGGAATATGACCCAGTGAGCTGTCTGTTCACAAATTATCTCTATTTGAGTGTTATTCGGAGAAAGAGGCAACTGTTCGTGCAGGCATGTAGTGTGTGAACCAGCTCATATTAGCAAATTAGACACACGTAAACACTCTCTTGCCCTGTCACTGTAGGTGAAGCTGCTGCTTGATGTTTGGCACACACTGGGTTGGCTTTCACAGCACCAATTCTTTCTTTTTAAAAAATGACAGGAGTTCTGTGAAGTCAGGTTCATCACTGGTTCAATTCGATTCATTTCAGCCAAGGTGTACCCCGCTTTATGACAGCAGTAATTTCATCCCACTTAGACTACTTGACCTCCCTCCTTTGAGGTAATTGGCATGCCAGTTTGTATAAGCCAGAGTCCCCATTCCATGTGGACAGTTATAATTCCCCTGAAAAGCCCGGCCCTCTTGATCATTCTCTTTAAGAGGCAATCTTTGTGTCAGAGAACCTTCATCATTGATTCCCAGTCCAACAAAAGGATGCCACACAGGTGTGTTCTTGCACACACACACACACATATGCACCTTTCCTGTCTGGGGGTTGGCGAGGGGGAAGGGAGTGCATGGTAAAATGAAAAGATTATGATTTATTCACCTACTTTTAATGGACCCATTTTAATTAAACATATTTTTTTTAAAAAACAACAACAATGTTTTGGGGAGATAACAGTTTTGCATGGAATCTGCTGCTGTATTTTTGTTTCTATCTGCTGTGAATAGGGATGGCTGAAAACTTACTTCAGTTTGTTTTTAGTAAAAACTTACCAAAATCTACTCATTTCTTCACAAACTGGGTGAAAAGAATCTGAGATTTTTAAATTATTATTATTTTTTAATGTGGGAGAAACTGAAACTGGCAGCTTTGTCCTTTTCTTGTGATGAGTAGAATTCTCCCATCCCATAATAGGCCCAGTACTTCCAATTCCAAGCTTTCTTGAAGAACATTCTGAGAAAACTCAGGTTCTTCCTCATCCTGGAAAGGTACAGCCATAAGGACTACTCTCCTTCAGGGATGAGTGAGAAATTTTTTTCAGCTCATTTTTTAGAAGAATTTACCAAAATTCACAAATTTATTCATATTCATGATGGAAAATACATGAGATTTTAAACATACAAATGTGGGAGAAGCTGAAACTGATAGATTTGTCCATCCAGGCCCAGGGCTTTGAGTGCTAGGTCTAAAAAGTTTGAGTTTGAATCTCTGTGTATCCAAACACATTTGTGGTATGGGAATTAGGGCTACCATGTCTCTTTTTTTCTGACAGGCTCCCCATTTTTAACAGCTACATGGCAGACAGGTCCAACATGGCTTTCTCCATGTACCTATTGAATTTGGCCAGTGCTCGTGGGTGAGAATTTCAGTTCAGTTTCACTAAGAATTGACCAAACTTTGCAAATGTCTTCATATGGAAAGAAGATTTTAAAAATGTGCATGCAGGAGAAAGCAAAAGAGACAGATTTCTCCATCTACCCTCTGATGCCAGTATCCCTCCTCCTCCCCCCTCCCAAATTTATGAAAATGCAAGAAAGGAGAGAATCTACTAGAACAGAAACTGGCTATAACCCAAGAGCTCATCCAAGGTGCCTCATTGTCTACAATGAAGCCTTCTGAGATCCCAGAGCCCATTGCTGATAGGAAATCAGAGGTGGGTTTGGGCTTTGGCTCACCTCATGATGGCTCAGGGATTTCTGAACTGGGGAATTTCTGAGCTGCGGAAATCCCACCCCCATCATCACCCCATTTCTCAAATTCAACACCAAAATGTGTGTAATGATTTTTGTTATTATTGAGACTTCCCTCTCAAACAGAATGCGTAGCTGTTTTGTGAGTATGAATGCCCATACGATAGGAATAGCACCCTGGAAACTCAGCCTAACCTTTGCGGGGAGGGCAGGGCCAGTGTCAAGGGTAGGCATGGTTGGGCCCCCACCCCAACAGGGGCCCACTGAAAAAGCCCCTTGGAGTTGCTCCTTCTCCTCACCATTGCAACCTGCCAAGGGTTGCAGACTTATAGCACGATCTTATGTCTACTCAGAAGTAGGTCCCATTAAGTTCAATGGGACTTACTCCCAACTGTGCCAAGGATTGCAGACTTACAGTGTGTCAGTCCCCATCCACCAGTAACGTGCAAGGGGTGGGAAAGGGGCAGGATCCAGGGAGGAATTATCACTACACCCCAAGCAGCATCACCACCCCCATGAGAAGGAAAGAAATGAAAAATAATGCGATGGGAGACAGCCATCTAAAGAGAACGACCCAGTCCTGAAATGATACCAGATGGGGAAAGAACTGGCATTGATGTGGAATTCTCCACCCGTGTGATGGAGCCCTATATCAACCCCTATGTTACCTATGTTATCACACAGCTTTGCTTGGTCCCAGGTCATAGTCTGAAGGCACATGAAGCAGCCACCTTGCTGAAGCTAAGCAGGTCTGGGTCTGGTCAGTGCTGGGAGGGGAGACCACCTGGGTGCCACATGTAGCCGCCTTGAGTTCCACAATGGAAGAAAGGTGGGGTATAAATGTAATAAATAATAAAATAAACTTGGTGAAGAAAGAACATCAGCTGCAAGAAGCCAGAGCTTCACTGCAGGTGCCCCAAGGTGATGGTGGGACTGGGAGTCGATCATCTCTATTCTCCTTTCCATAAAGGGTATAAGACCGACTTACTTTGATTTCCACCTAGCTGTTTATTAATTGGCAGGCTGATTGATTTGTGTTTTCCGTTACTACTGTGTGTCAGCATGTAATTAAATTATTTAATTTGGGTCATTTAAATTTTTGTTTTAAAGTAAGTTTTAATTGTTTTGTATACCAGTGTTTTAAACAGATAAATAAAGCTCCCCCACCCCTTCCCTGCCAAAGATGCTTCAGGCCAGGAGTTCTGAAATTGTTTTTTCACAGGCCGTATTAATGGTGGCCACCGTTTTTTAAAGCTGGCTTGGCGGGAGGGGGCATATGGTCACAATGAATGGGGGAAACACTTTGCAAAACTCTTCTTCCGTATAAGTGGGATTAGCTTGAATGGGCAGGCTTCAGAGGCAGAGGATTTGAAGAATGACAACAAAGCACAAAATTGCATCTGTTAAGACCAAGTAATCAATAGTTTTCTATTCTCCTTAGTCTTTGCTATGTACACTAGGGTGACTTTGCTTTCAGTGCTGGATTGTGCTAGTAACTCCCATTGATTTTGTGGTTAGATCTTAAGCAATACATACTTCCTTGTACAAATACTGGCCCTCTTGGGAAAACAGGCCAAATCTTTATCATGAGATGTAAGATTTTCCTTCCTTTAAAGCGACCATTACATGTGCTATATAGTTTCTAACTTCATCCCTAGACCAATGAAAATAATATTAGCTTCCTCCCATACTCCCAGCTTCTGAGATTTCTACAGGAATTGCCTTTATACCTTTAAGAAAGTATTGGAGCCTTGAGATCTAGAAAGTTGGTATGGGGCAGGGGGCTAATAAAAGCTGAGATCTTGAGAGTGCTATATTCTGTACTTAATACTAATATCACTTACACAATGCAGTTGCAGAGTGCACATATCCATAGTAATAGTAGGGAAATTCCAAAGTTTATGTTGCAAATGTGTTTGATGCAGGAAAATGTAGCAAACATATGAATTGCAAACAACATACATGTGTGTACACACATCGAGCAATCCTGATTGGTCCAAGGCATGCAGCTGCATGTACATGAGCATTTAAAGACACTTGGGAGTTCATCCACACTTGAGGCAACAATAGAATGAAATAGTTCAGAGAGGTAAAAATCTGAAACAGTTCTGTTTTTATAGTATAAAAGAACTGTGGGTGGAGAGAGATCTATCTATCTATCTATCTATCTATCTATCTATCTATCTATCTATTGCATTTATATCCTGCCTTTTCCCTCTTGCAAGGAACCCAAGGCGGCTTACATTATCCTCCTCCTCTCCATTTAATCCTCACAACAACAGCCCTGTGAGGTGGGTTGGGCTGAGAGTCTGTGACTGGCCCAAAGTCCCCCAGTGAGCTTCCATGGCCAAGTGGGGACTAGCCCCCGGATCTCCCGACTCCCAGTCCAACAGTCTCGCCACTACACCACACTGGCTCTGACACTGAGTACTTGAAAGAGAGAAGCTCATTGCGAGCGGAGATGGGTTAAAGAAGACGCAGACAACAAAGTTTGGGTTGAAAATTGGGCCACATTTATTGAAAATATCTGCAAAGGGGTACCTAGGATGGGCAGCTGACTGCGTCAACGACTAGCTGGCACTTCTTGGGCGAAAACACGCCCAGCCTGAGGGGTGGCGGTGATCTCCGGACTGCCTCTTCTGTGGGAGGTAGACCTTCCCCTGTCACCTCCTCCCAGTGCCGCACAACACCTGGGTGAGTGAGGAGGGTTGGTCTCCCAGGCAACCCTTATCCCCCTGCCGAGCCGCACAACCCGTTCGGGGGGCCTCAGGCATCACCTGTCACCATAAGGTGCCTCTGCATGCACACCATCCCTAATCTCTTTCTACTTTTGCCCGTCCTAGCTGCAAACTGAAATGTGACCTATGAGAGATTGGACCAATTCGCTTACGGGACTCACTCTACCCCAATAACAGTGTGAAGTAGGCAAAAAGACTCACAGTAGAAGGCCAATTGAACTGTGAGCCAAAAATTCCTACATGGCTCCCAAAAGGGCAACCGGTGATAAACCCACACTGCTTAAGGGAGGGTGGGAGGCAGCTGCATGAGCGAGAGAGCTTTGGTTGGGAGGGGGGCAGAGCTTAAGGCAACTCTGCCTGCCCCTCCCTGCTTGGGGGTGCCACTGGGGTGCCAATGACAAGCACCCACGTCATCTCTCCCCACCTGCCCGCAATATCCCCCCCCCCCAGCCAGACGAGCTGGCACCGGGGTTAGGGCATAAATGTGAAATGCACAAGCATCACATTTTGCTCATGCAAAAAAATAAAATAACATGAAAAAAATGCATCCATTTCAGGCCTATCCACACTCATGTCTGCCAAGCAACCCCCCATCACCAAAACAACAACAACAACAACAACCTTACCTTTATTTGTGAAGGGGGGATCCAGCATTGGGAAGGAGTCTTTGGCTTCCACAAAGAAAGGTAGACTCAGAACTGTAATTCCCTGCCAGATCAAGGGAAGAACACATATGTCATGATTCCTGGAGGAATTATCATTCTGAAGAGGTTTGGCGCTATCATTTCCTGCTTGGAACTGGTATGTCTATGTGTGTGGGAGCTGAGCAGTGAGCACTCTCTCCCAACACTGGACTCCTCCTCCCCACAATCTCAGAAAAATGTAAGTTTTGCAGGTGGGTTCTTTGCAAGTGGATTTTCATACTTCTGTTTATTGCAAGCCACCCAGAAAACTAGATCTTTAGAACACAAGACACTATGTTGGGTTCTTTGTGATGAAAAGCAGGGTAGGAATACCTCCAAACAATTAATCAAATGTTTGGAACAGGGTACAAATAAATAAAATATTTCCATAACCTCTTTGAGGTTTCCCAAGCACTCAAAGAATAGTCACAAAACCCAAATGCTTTCTGAGTCAAAGAGAAGGATCCATGCCTAATTCACAGGATCATTGAGATTGCTGGGATCTTAGTCCTTGTGGAAGAACCTCCTTTGTTTTTCTTTCTGTGTATCCCACCCTTTCCATGTGTACTGCAGGAAACAGCAACTTGATGCCATTCTGGACATAGGGATGTATGAAAATCACTTACCTGTTCGTGGATTATGTTTATGGTGGGGGGGAGACATTCCGTTCCTCCCCCCCCGGAATCCTCCTTGGCCGGCTGTGCTCTGCGGCAGCTCCACGGAGCAGCCGGCCAGGCCCAGCCAGGCCAGAGCCGTCCGCAGCTGGATTTCCAGCCGTGGAGGGCTCTGGGGGGGGGAACCACGTACGCAAATGGCGGCTATGGCCGCCGCCATTTGCGTTCCCCTTATTTTCTCCGTCTTAGTCTACATAATTATTTACGTAGACTAAGACGGCCCAAAATAAGGAACACAAATTTGCGTATGCTTTTTTTTTTTTTTTTTACCCAGTCGTTTTAGGCTACGTAAGTTTTTTTTTTACCCAGATGTTTTAGGCTACGTAAAAACTTACGTAGCCTATCACGTCGGTGTAAAAAAACAAACAAACTGCAAATGGCGGCGGTGGCAGCCGGTCGGAAGACAAGCCGCTGCTGCCGGAGCCGCCGCCGCCCGGAAGATCCGCCCCAGGTAAGTCTCATCCCGGGGGGATCCGTGGGGGTGGGGGTGGCAGGCCATTCCACCACAGATTTCGGGGGGCTGAATGCACTGGCATTCGGCCTCCCCGAGATCCGCGGCGGAATTCTCTGCCATCCCTATCTGGACACAGGAAACTCTTTTGCCATGGAAAGGATGAGCGGCCCATCAACTTTAAACTTTTCTGTTGGGAACTCCATTCAGTGCAATCTGCCTGAAATGTCTACCTGGCAACCTAAAGATCCTTGAGGAACTAGGGAAGCTTCGATCTTTGCAAAGTCCTATATAAAATGACCCAATCCACCCCCTCAGGCTAATGTGCAGCTCAGAACTGAAGTTGGATTTTCCACTTTTCGGAAAGTTGCAATACAGGTCTCAGTAGTTTCAACATATCAAAATAAATTTTAAATGACATAAATTAATTACTATTTTGAGAGACATGGAAACATGTGCAATTAAATATGTAAATTCATGCATTCTGAGAGAAATCATGACAGATTTAAACACGTATTTTGAGGATAAAAATACACCTTTAAATACAGATTTAAATATGTACAGAAATATTGTTTTGAGGCGGGAGGGGGGGACCATGCAGATTAATGCCAAAACAGAATGGAATTGTAGGTAGAAATTAGAGCCGTGTGCAAACAGTCTCTCAAAATTCTCCACTCTATTTGTGGGTATAATTTCTCAAGATTAGGGCTCACCATTAGCAGTGGCAGGAGCACAGCTTCTTTCTTTTTTCCCCCTAAGGTTGTTGTTGTTGCTGTGTTGGCAGTCTGGCCACCATTTTGTAGTCGCCAAACATCCCAGACCTAGCATCATTCCAGGGCAGGGTGGGTGGGCTGCCATAACAGAATGGCAGAGAATATTTAGAGAAAATTCTACAAAACAGCCATTTTCTAGGAAGGGGTTGAGAAAAAGGAAAACCTCAGACATTTACTCAATAAAACGTCTTCTGAGAAATTTCAGCTCAGCTCTAGTAAAAACATGTGAAAGTGACACGGACCAGAAATTAACAGATCCACCCATCCCCATCGGCATCATAGGGGGCCCTTGTGTAATTTTTGTCTACGAGTTTGACCTCTCCCTCCTCTCTCTTTTTCCATTCCAGTTGATTTGGACAGGTTGAACGATGACGTGAAACGTTATAGTTGCACTCCAAGGAACTATTCAGTCAACATAAGGGAAGAGCTGAGGCAGACGAATGTTGTCTTCTTCCCACGCTGCCTTCTCGTCCAGCGCTGTGGGGGAAACTGTGGCTGTGGCTCTGTGAACTGGAAATCCTGCACGTGTACAGCAGGAAAATTGGTGAAAAAATATCATGAGGTATTTTGCACTCTCACTCTCTCCCTCTCTATTATTTATATCTATACACCACCATTGTTTCTTCTAAGGTCAGGGAGGGCTAGGTTTTAAACGTAAGCCCAGTTTGGGTTTTACTTTTTCCACACATATGCTAGCAACCACATACTCCCCCCTCCTTACTACCAGTCCTTTCTAAGCTCTTATAGACATTGTTAGTAATAAATATTTATTATTTATTAATCACCTACAAGAAAAATTAGGGCAATGCCACCATTTAAACTACTCAAATGACGAAAAAAGCCTATTTTTTTCCATGCTAGAATACTCGTTCTAAAATTGGGGTAAGCATCTGGAGGCTTGGAGGCCTACTTTGGGTAGGGATATGTGACCTCACCCCCTTCCAGGTTCTCCGGGCACCTGCCCAGCCCCTGTCCCCGCTCGCCAGTCCCCAAACCTTTCTTGAGCCCCTCCAGCCTTTGGCAAGCAGCCCACACTCACCCCGGCAGCCTCGTCGAGCTCCATCAGCACCATTTTTTAAAAAATAGAATGGCAATCACAAAAATGTGCATATTTGCGTATGTGTGCGAATGCTCATTTTGTAAATGCACACATTTACGCATTTTCACTCACACGCAAATGTGCACATTCACAAAATGTGCATTTTTGTATATACTCAAATATGCACATTTGCAAACATGTGCATTTTCACGCATACTCAAATATGCGTAGTTTTGCGATCGCCATTTCATTTTTCAAAAAATGGAGATCACAGAGCTTGACGAGGCTGCTGGGGTGAGCACGAGCTGCTTGCTGAGCATGGGCAGGGGTGAGTGGGGGCAGGGGCTTGGTGAGTGAGACTTGGAGGTGTGGGCAGGGTGGTTCTGCCAGATTCCTGGACGCCTCATCCCTAACTTTGGGTCCCAGGGCCTTCTATGCAGTCCGCAGCTTAAGTCCTTGTCCCAATCACACTCAGCCTTCTTCATTATTATGCACCTTATCCCCTTCCTGCTGAGTTGAGACACATGCCAAGGTCCTTTTTGCTATCTACCCAGCTCTCCCGTTAAGCCAGAGGTGTTGAACCTCTTTCAGCCTAAGGCTGAATTCCATGTTGGGGGAGTCCTTGGGGGCTGCATTCCAGAGGTGGGTGAGGCAAAAGGGTGCAGCAAAAATACCAGCATATCTTAGCTGAAAACTCTTGGTTCCAGGAACTAAGCTTAATGACTCTTACCTTTTAAGAAAAATGCACAAAAGCTAAGAACAGATCGGTTGTGAGGACAAAGGCGGTTGGGCCAATGGAAGGGGGTGTGGCCCTTTGGGGAACCCCAGAGGCCAGATTGGGACCCCAGGAGGGCCAGATTTAGCCTTCAGGCCTGAGGTTCTGAAGCCCTGTTTTAAGCACTGAACATTCAGAACAGACTGAGCGGTGCTTCTCATGAATCCAGTGTGGGCCCATAATCAGAGAACCAGACTTCCACACCCATATCCCTACCAGGATGAGGAATCATACACACTAATGACTAATACACACCTAGCTCCCCAGCCTCATACAACTGCCAGGCTTGCATGCATGTAGCCCTGCCTCTATGGTGGCCACTTTGGAATCTCCAATAAAGAGGACACGCAACACAGGAAAAAAAGAGGACAGCAATTTGCATAAAATTTGCATATGCCAATTTGCTAAGGCAAATTTAGAAACTATTCTTGTAATGTAAACAGAAATATGGTACATCTCACCATTAGGGGATGTTGGAAGAATCCGTCTGGGGGGTGGAACTGGCCGAGCTTTCTTCAGCTTGGCCCTGAAGACTTTGGCTTGCTTTCCCGTGAGCTGGCCCGACTCGATATGCATCCAGCCAGGCCAGTTTGCAGTTCTGGGGCGGAGGGGCTATGGAATTTACGACCACAATTTGCACAAACGTTTACAATTAAAAAAAAAAACTGAAAAAGTTCCCGAATTTAGGGAAGAAACCTATGGCTTGCAAATGCACGCTAAGTCAGGAGTGCCGCAAAAATCTGCCAAGCCCCCAAAAGGGCCGGGTTTCCTGGCGACAGACATCCCCACTCGCCATAGGGTGGTAGGCTTAGACCAGGTGACGTGTGTGCCTGCCTCTTCAGTCAACTGTGGATTGGCAACAGTTCTTGGGGTTCTTTAGCTTTAAACTGGAATTGGACAGGGCAGTCCTTCCACTAGAGGGCTGTTCTCTGTAAAGCAGGACTCATGGCCACCCCACCTAGCTCTCTGACCTAGGTGACCACAAGGAGGGAGGTGTCCCTGCAGGGTCCTCCCTGACTGGAGCAAAGATTTCTGCTATGGTGGCAGTTCTTCCAGTGGTACTTTGCCACCAGTGGGGCCAAAAATGGGGCAGTTCTGGGGGGGGGGTGTCAGGGGCATACGCATATCAGGGCAGCTGGGGATCTGCAGGATCTTAGCCCCTCTTGTCCCCCTGGCTTGCCCCCAAACAGAGCCGTAAACTATGCTAGCACAAGAGTTGGCATAGTGAATCCCCCCCCCAATTGGAAGCAGTGGGAGGGTTTGGGAGGATTAAAAAAGGGCAGTTGCCCAGTGAAGGCTGATGTCTCTGATTTTGGTGGGGCTGTGGATCTATTCTGGGTTTCAGTGAAAACATGCCAGAACTCTAAAAGAGCTATCCAAGGTGCTGAACCCTATCCCCAAAATAGGTTCAGCACCTTGGATAGTTCCTTTAGAGTTCTGGCTGGTTCTGACTAAAACCTAGAATGGAATTACAGCCCCACCAAAATCAAAGCCACCAGCCTCCGCTGTCATTGCCCCAACGCTTCCACCGGGTTGACATGAGTTTTGCAGGGCTTAGAAAGTGGTGGCTCCTCTATCCCAGACCTCCCCTTCCACGACTGTAGGACTGCACTGTAAAATATCACCACCAGTTCTACAGAGAGTGGTGCGGGGGTTTAGCTTTAACCAACTCTTGCTCACCCATCTTCACCCAATATCTGATTGCTGGGTTTTTTTAGGACTTGTTCTTAATGAATACATTTAAAGATCGGAGACCTTATCTCTGCACAGGTTGACTGAAATGGGAGTGTGTGTGTGGGAGGGAGGGGAGCTTCTAAAAGCAGTATAACAGAACTACATCATAAATGTGAATAAATAAAAATGTGCCAGTTTGGTTTGGAAGAGGGGATGCTTACGCATCACCCAAATATTAATGAGATTTTAAATGAATATTAAAGGTTTTTTTGAATGCTATCCTGTCAGGATAACAGATTGCTAGGACATTGGGTAGGCACAGTGTGGAAAGCCCTGCCTTCCACTGGAATGGCAAAATGGGGAGAAAGGAATTAACTCACCAGGTCTGCCACATTGCTATTAATTCCTTCCATTCTTTTTATCTCACAAACCAGAATTAATTAAGGACAGTGTGCTAGCTTTAGCTTCGAATGACCTGGCTTTTGTAAATGTAAATGTATCCTTTAGGGATGAATTAACAGTACAATGAACACATATTTAGACATTAGTATTACTATTAATAGACTCTGTGAAGATAAATCTATGCTGGATACATCAGACAAGACTGATGTTAGTCCAGTGCATTCTTCCCAGCCAAGATCCTTTAAGGGTTTTTTTTAAAATCTTGGGGCTAACTACCCTTCACTGTTTTTTTCCACATTCATCTAGCCATTAAAACAACACCAAAAAAGGCTCTTATCAAGGGCAGAAGAGCAGGTGAGATGGGCTCTTTGGTGGGCATCTCTACACCAGCCTAAAATCCTGCATTTAAAATGGGGCTTTCTGCTTCCGTTTTAAATGCAGGATCATGACGACTCCCTTTTTCACATGCTTCCTATTCCCCCACCCCCTTCCCCCTCTTTCTCCCCACATCTGAGTCTTCCATATCTCTGATTGACCTCTCTCCTCTTCTTGCCACTTTTACCCTTTTCATGGAGGAAACTGAAGCGGAACACAAGGGGGTAATTCTATAGCTCATTATCTGCGGTATATTTAAAAACAGAACAACGGGCATGTAGTGCAGGAAACGCCTTGAGTGATCACGGTGTCATGTAAAGAGCCCGCAAACTTCCCCGAAGGAGCAATCTCAATTGCAGAATAAAAGCTCGGTGTGAAGGAGCCCTGTGTCTTTCCCATCTTAGAATCCATTTGAACATTTAGTAAGGGGCAAGGGAATATGCCGCTTCAGAATGCATATTGGGCTTTGCATATAAAATCTCCTTGCCTGACGTGCCAAGAAGAAATTGTGCGAGCTGAGAAGCCTTCCCTGTGACGTGCCAGCATTCTACGTGCAGGAAATGTTTGATGCGAGGTCACCGAATGTTTTGAAGACACAACGGCTCTGCTGTTGAAGGAAGCTAGGCAAGTCTGGGATGGGATAACATCTGGTAACATTATAGGAGCCACTCTGGGTTCTTCAAAGGAAAAACAGGGTATAAATTAGGTAGATTTACTTATTAATTAATGGGGGAGTTACCATATGTTTCCATTCATGGCATACAGTGAAATTACAAAACAAGACATAACCTCTCCCCTGAATAGTGAACTGGACTGTCACCAAAACAGGGCCACTGAGGGAGGTATTAGCATGCTCAGAGCAACCGTAAGGTTTGCAGAAGTACATTCTGCAAAGAGCCAGTGTGGTGGAAGGTTAGAGTGTTGGACTGGGATTCAGGAGATCTGGGTTCTAGTCCCCACTCAGCCTTGAAGCTCTCTGGATGATTTCAGGCCAGTTATTTACTCTCAGCCTAACCTACCTCACAGGGTTGTTGAGAGGATAAAATAGAGAGGAGGACCATGGGCTGCCTTGGGTTCCTTGAAGGAAGAAAAAAAGGTGAGATATAAAATAACAATAATAATAATTTTTTAAAAACCTGAGGGGCCCCCAAAACCTTTAAAATAGCTCTGTGAGGAGTGATCATGCTCCGTAGCCACAACATGTTGACTGACAGTTGGAAAAGAAAAAGCTGGGGCATGGAAATGCCCCTGCTTGAGCCTCTAGCAGCTTATCCTGGAGGAGTTCGTGGCTGTCTGGCTGTCAGGAACCATGAACAGGAACACTCCTGGTAGGATATAAGGATACACCATAACATTTTGTTGCAGTTCCCACTTGTTCCCCCTAACAGTGAACACAGATAGCTGAGTGCCAGTCCTTTTGAAAGTGAACCTGGGTCTTGTGAACTTTAGGGAATGTTGATGGCAGTTGAGCCTACTGAGAGGTGGGGGATGGTATGAAGAACCCAGAAAGTGCGTGGGCTGTTTTTATCTATCAATGAAGTGTCTGTGGTTGGCAGCAGTTTGAGACATAGAAGATGTTATATCCATTTTTTAGGGAGGGGAGAAAATGGAGGGCAAAGAAAAAGAGGATTGACCTGTTCAAGTTCCCTGCAGTTTATAATAAGTATCCGTGGGGGGGGGGGGACGACTGGTTTTCGAAGGATGCCTTTCCCATCTCCAGAACTGTATGCCCCTGTTGTATAATTATAAAGCATTCAGGTTTGAGACCAAAAGTCCTCTAGTGCAGCAGAGGAAGAGAAGAAGGGAGAGTGATGGCCACCAAGTTTTGATGGCTTTAAAAGGGGGTTGGAAAATTCCTGGAGGAAAAGGCTATCAGTGGCTACTGGTCCTGGTGGCTATGTGCTACCTCTAGTAGCAGAAGCGGTGAACCTATGTACACCAGTTGCTGGGGAACATGGGTGGGAGTTTTGTGCTCATGCCCTGCTTGTGGGTTCCTGGCTGACAGCTGGTTGGCCACTGTGTGAACAGAATGCTGGACTAGATGGACCCTTGGTCTGATCCAGCAGGGCTCTTCTGATGTTCTTATGAGAGTAGGGGGCTTGGAGATCATAGGATCATAGAATAGTAGCGTTGGAAGGGGCGTATAAGACCATCGAGTCCAACCACCTGCTCAATGCAGGAATCCTGTTAGCCCCTGGAGAGCAGAGAGAGCAGGCACATGGGTCACCTGGTCACAATCTTCCCCAGTATGGTGAGATGTCTTGGATTTCTGTTTAAATAATAGTAATTATTACTACATGTGCATCTATCATATGCAAATGATATGCAAATCTGTATCCTCTTTTGTCCTGTTTTTCGGGTGATACATTTCCAATTTTTTGGCAATGTGTAAGTGGCCATCCTAGGTGTTAACCATTTCAGCCTTGCTTTTCCATATTACATAGGAAAGGTGAATGAGCTGAAGGCAAATGCATCGACTCTGAGATTCCATAAGAATTAACATTGGAGTCCCTGTATAGTTGTATCACTTGTATTGTAAATAGGAATGCTTGAGGATTTTGCGCACTCTTCTTTTAGAAGTGAGCTGACCTGATTCACACCTCCTGAACTAATGTGCAGATTAGAACAGTTATCCTTCAGATTCTGCACTTCTCCAGAATGTGAAGTAGTTATTGGCTTTAAAAACATAGCAAAATGCATATAAAATGCATCTTTTACCATAAAATGTTTATATTAAAATGTATGGTTTACCATAACATGATATAAAATGCTTATTAATTTTATGCATTTAAAAAAAACACACAAAAAACCTCCCCACAGATTAATGCAGAAATTGGATGGGATGGGCTTACGAATGAACACATGTGAAATTGCCACGGAATGATAGCAATCTGTTCCGTCCCTCCCTAATTATAAACAAGAATGAAATTTCATATTTATCACCTTAAATTGGATTCAGTCTTAAATACACCTCATTTAAAAAAAATCAACCACTCATTTTTAAACTGTTCATCTCCCAACATCAGATAAGTGCTTTGTTTAGAAGCATAGGAGGGTTACAAAGTATTGATTGGTTAAAAGCCAGGATATTAATCATCAATTAAAAATAAATTAATCTTTACTCAGTGGGCAGCCCTTGGGAGAATACTTCGTTCTCAAATATTTTCTGTGAGCCCAGATCGTTCCATATTCACCTAAATTCCAAACAAGGTCAGGAGAGTGTGATGCAGTTTGCATGAAAAGCACAAAGCATTTGTCACCAGATAGAAAAGTGACACAAGCAAGAGCCCTGGCCATCCTTCAGTATAGTTACAAGGCAGAAATCTCGGACAGTGTTGCCTTCATCTGCTTCTCCCATATAGTCAATTCTATGAGAACTTTTATAAGGGCATCGTAATCTTTTATATTCCTATAAACACAGTATCTGGCTCAGCAGTTGCATTTTCCATCTAGGTTTTATTAACATAGTTCCACATACAGGATTGATTCAATCTCTGATGTATGAAGAGATGATGGGAGGAATATTTTCTGGGGTGCATTTTTCCTTACTCATAGAATCATAGAATAGTAGGGTTGGAAGGGGCCTACAAGACCATCGAGTCCAGCCCCCTGCTCAATGCAGGAATCCAAGTCAGAGCATCCCTGACAGATAGCTGTCCAGCCTCATCTTGAATACCTCCAGTGTGGGAGAGCCCACCACCTCCCTAGGTCATTGGTTCCATTGTCGTATTGCTCTAACAGGCAGGACGTTTCTCGTGATGTTCAGCCGGAATCTGGCTTCCTGTCACTTGAGCCCATTATTCTGTGTCCTGCACTTTGGGATGATCGAGAAGAGATCCTGGCCTTCCTCTCTGTGACAACCTTTCAAGTCCTTGAAGAGCACTATTGTATCTCCCCTCAGTCTTCTCTTCTCAAGGCGAAACATGCCCGCTTCTTTCAGTCTCTCTTCATAGGGCTTTGTTTCCTGTCCCCTGATAATCTTTGTTGCCCTCCTCTGAACCCTCTCCAGCTTGTCTACATCCTTCTTAAAGTATGGTACCCACAATTGGACACAGGACACAGTACTCCAGTACTCCAGTACTCCATTCCTTAGCCCTGGGATCAGTACCTGGTATACTGGGGCATTTGCTGGGGCAAATATACCCCAGTAGGGGATACACACACCTTACCTGGCCCCAACCACAGCACTCATCACCATTTGGGTCCCTGCTGGCAGCTCCCCTATGCTCACTTGTGGGGTTATGCAGTGACAGTGTTGGGCCATTACAGTGTGACAGCCAGGTCAATCTGCTTGTGAACATGAGGGGGAGGCTGGCGGCTGTCCCTCCCCGTCTATGTAGTACTTGCTTGGGAGGCTTGTGGCACTATCACCAGAAGGCCCAAGTGATGATGGGCATTGCAGGGGGGCACCAAGGGTGTGGGCCCACCCAAAACCTGGAGCCCTCAGTAAGTCCTATCTTTATTCATTTCCTACAGAAAGAGTGTGGTGTAGTGGTTAGAGTGTTGGACTGGGACTCAGGAGATCTGTGTTCTAGTCCCCACTCAGCCATGAAGCTCATGGGGTGGCTTTGGGCCTCTCAGACTAATCTACCTCACAGGGTTGTTGCGGGGATAAAATGGAGGAGGAAGGCCATGTAAGCCACCTTGGGTTACTTGCCAGAGGAAGAAAGGTGGGATATAAATGTAATACAAAATTAAAAAATATATATTTAAAGCAATGTATATTTCAGAGGAATCACATAACAACATGCCTGAACTAGACTTTACTCATATGAGTTCAGTCAGGAATTTTTTCCATGTTTTCCCAAATTTCCTCAAATTGACTTGAGATCTTGAGAGAGGCGAGTGGTATCATGCTATCTCCCACAGCATGAGCCTCCTTGTGTTCATGTTCCCATGCATTTACATCTGAATGTGCATTAGCTCTGATTCTGCAAAACGGAGGGCACAGATAGTGTGTTCAGAGCCTATACACATTGGGGATAGCATGCTGAGGCCTCTGTGCAGATGGGACTTCAGACATGTGAAACTTGGGACAGGGCCAGCAGTCAGGATCCTGAATACACACACCATATTACAGTCATCTGTGCATGCTATGAGGATCTGCACAGTACTCATCAGTCCCTCGATTAGTGAACCCAGGTGATGAGTGTCAAGAGAAATGGAGCCAAAATGTCCACCCCCCACTCCAAGGAGCCCTGAGTTTTGCAGAAGTACATTTTTAAAAAAAACCTAAGGGCCAAAAAAAGTGTTAAAACAGTGAGAACTGAGCATGCTCAGTAGCCACAAAATGTTGACTGTCAGAAAAGAAAAAGGTGGGGCATAGCATGTCCTGTTTGAGCCTCTAGTTCCTTATCCTGGAGGAGTACATGGTTGTCTGATCATCAGGAACCCTGAACAGGAGCACTCCTACTGGGTGATGAGGGTACACTGTAATATTTTGTTGCAGGTCCCACTTGTTCACTTGTTAACGCCAACAGTGAACTCAGGTGGCTCAGTGCCAATCATTTCGAAAGTGAAATTGGGTCACACACAAATTAAGGTAGGCTCTTCTACATACTTGAGGAATACCTAGAGTCTAGATACACAAATACACACACACACACATACATATATATATATATATATATATATATATATATATAGAGAGAGAGAGAGAGAGAGAGAGAGAGAGATGACATTGTGAACTCAGGTGATGTGCACCAACAGAGATGGAACCAAAATGCCCACCCATGCACCCTTGCTGAAAAACACGAGGTAGATATCAACATGCTTGAGGGAACTCTGAGATTTGTAGAAGAACAACAACAAAAACAAAAACCCTAAGGGTGCAACTAGGGGAGCCAGTATGGTGTAGTGGTTAAAGCCCTCCTTAGATCCCCAAGCCTTGAACAATTTTTGCCCGGTCTCGAATCTGCCGTTTTGGGGCAAGGTGATTGAGCAGGTGGTGGCATTGCAGTTGAAGACACACTTGGAAGAAAATGATTATCTGGTTCCATTTCAATTGGGCTTCAGGCCTGGGCATGGGACAGAAATGGCCTTGGTGTATGATATGGGAAGGGCTCTGGATAGGGACAAATGCTCCTTCCTTGTTCTCCTCCATCTCTCAGTGGCTTTTGATACCATCGACCACAGTATCATCTTGGACCGCCTGGAGGGGTTGGGCATAGGGGACACTGTATTACAGTGGTTCTGTTCCTTCCTTTCTGGCAGGTACCAGAGGGTAGCTCTGGGGGAGGAGACTTCAGACCCTTGGCTGCTCACTTGTGGGGTGCCACAGGGTTCTATTCTCTCCCCGATGTTATTGAACATCTATGTGAAGCCACTGAGGGCTATCATCAGGAGGTTTGGGGTGCAGCATCATCAATATATGGATGACACACAACACTACCTCTCATTTAAATCCTCACCAAGGTTGGCTGTAGAAACCCTGTCCAAGTGTCGGGAGTCGGTGAGTGGCTGGATGGAAAGGGCTAAGTTGAAACTGAATGCCAACAAAACTGAAGTACTTTTGGTGAGAGACAAGGGGAGGTTGGGGGAGGTTGACCTGGTGTTCAATGCGGTGCGGCTGCCCCTGAAGGACCAGGTCTGCAATCTGGGGGTCATTTTAGATTCCCAGCTGTCCATGGAAGCTCAGGTGACAGCTGTGAGCCGGACAGCACTGTACCAACTCCATCTGATATGGCAGCTGTGCCCCTACCTCCCTAACCATCTGCTCCCATCAGTAGTTCATGCCCTGGTCTCCTCTTGCCTTGACTACTGCAATGTGCTCTATGTGGGATTACCCTTGAAGGTGGTTCAGAATTTGCAGCTGGTGCAGAACATGGCGGCCCACCTAATTAAAGGCAACCATCAGTGAGACCACATCACTCCAGTGATGAAGGAGTTGCACTGGTTACCAGTTGTTTTCCAGGCCCAATTCAAGGTGTTCATATTGTCCTTTAAAGCCCTATATGGTTCTGGCACAGTCTACCTCAAGGAGTGCCTCCAGCAACACCAGGGATGCCGCTCATCGAGATCAGCCTCGGAAGGCCTTCTGTCTGTTCCATCAGCCAGGACAGCTAGGCTGATGAGGAGTAGGGAGAGGGCCTTCTCTGTGATGGCGCCCACTTTGTGGAATTCCCTCCCTAGTGACCTCCACCATGCCCCCTCTTTGATGAGCTTCCACCAGGCTTTGAAAACCTGGCTGTTCAGGCAGGCATTTGGGGTGGGTAAGGATTTTTTGTTTTCAGAGCAATGTTGTTTTGTTTAGTGGACTATGTTGTATTTTGTGCTGTTATGTGTATTGTATGTAGTGATGTTAGAGAATTCCGCCATGGATCCCAGGGGGGCCGAATTCCAGTGAATTCGGCCCCCCGGAATCCATGGAGGAAATGAGCAACCTGCCCCACCACCCTGTGAAAGCCCCCCAGAACGGAACCTACCTGGCTGTGGCTCTGGCTGCAGCTTTGGCTCCAACAGTGGCTCCAGCGGCAGCAGCGGCGGCGGCTCCAGCCACTGCTGGGCTGCTACGGATACAAATGGCGTCCTGAGTAGGGGACGCCATTTGTCCCTATGGTAGCCCATGATAGGCTATGTAAATATTTACGTAGCCTATGACGGCTAAAGCGGGGATGCAAATAGCATAGGGGACGCCATTTTTGTCCCCACTTTAGCCGTCATAGGCTACGTAAATATTTACATAGCCTATCATGGAGAAAACGGGAACACAAATGGCGTAGGGGACGCCATTTGCATCCCCGCTTTAGCCGTGATAGGCTACGTAAATATTTACATAGCCTATCACGGGCTACCACAGGGACGCAAATGGCATCCCCTACTCAGGATGCCATTTGCGTCCGCAGCAGCCCGGCAGCGGCTGGAGGCCCCGCTGCAGGTTGGTCTGGCCGGCGGCTCTGCAGCCTGGCCAGTGGCCACGGAGCGGAGCTGGCCGGGCAGGATTCCGTGGGGGAGGAACGGATTGCCTCCCCCCCTGTCGAGGATTTTGGGGGGAGGGACGGAACGCCTCCCCCCCCCCACCGTGGATGTCCCTGGACGAAACCAGGTAAGTGTTTCGTACATACCTAATTGTACGCCAGCTAGAGTGGCCAGGTACCCAGCAGCTAATAAATCTAATTAATTGATTAAATAAATAAATAAATAAATAAAGTGTTGGACTGGGACTCAGGAGATCTTGGTTCCAGTCGCCACTCAGCCATGAAGCTCACTGGGTGACTTCAGGCCAGTCAGTGACTCTCAGCCTAACCTACCTCACAGGGTTGTTGTGAAGACAAAATGGACAGAAGGAGAAGGACTATATGAGGTGCCTTGGGTTCACTGCAAAAGGAAAAAAAGGTGGAATATAAATATAAAAATTAAAATTAAAACACACACACACACACCCAAAAACAAACCAGTCCAACGAAGACTAGTCGTGCTGAACAGCCATAGAATGCTCAGTGTCTGTTGCTGGATAAGTGGAAAACCGGGAGCCAGGGAGGGATGAAATGCCCCACTTCTATACCCACTTCTATATCCAGCAGCTTACATTGTCCTATGCACATGGCTAGCTGACTCATGTTAGAAGGTGAGGTGGATACACTGCAGTATTTTGTAGGGGTGTAAGAAACCCCCTTACCTGGCATCTGCGGAGGTCCATGGGGGGGAGGTGATTCGTCCCTACCCCCTGGAATCCTCGCCAGCTGGCTCCGCTCCATGGAAAGTCCATGGAGCTGCCGGCCAGCTCCGAAGTGCCAGTGATACAGCCGCCATGCCCTATCGCTGGTTGAAGGGAAGGAAGTGACTGTGGATGCAAATGGCAGCTGTAAAGGCCTTAGTTTAAGCTAAATGCAGCCATTTACAGATGCCATTTGCAGTCCTGGATGCCATTTGCAGCCGCAGTTAATCCTCCCAGCCAGTGATACGGCAATGGAGCTGGCCGGCAGGGAGGATCCTGCCGGCGAGGATTTCTCCAGGAGGTGGAGGTAAGTCTTCCAATCCTCCATGGACTCCGGGGGGCCAGATTCTTTTGAATCCAGCCTCACTGGCATCTGTGGAGGATTTCTCCCCCATCCCTAGTATTTTGGTGAGTGCCCTGCTGGCGTTCCCTTCCCTCATAGGTCAGATCAGGTCAGTTTCAGTTCAGGTCAGTTTCAGGTCAGGTCAGTTTCAAATGAATCCAGTAGAAGTACACCTTTGAGCAAGCAAAGTGCCCATAACCTGAAAACCAGCTTTATTTCAAATGTGCAGCGTTTCCTTTTAAATACTGTGACCATGCCAGGTGACCTTGCTTTATTTCTATTTTATTCTCAGTTCTGCTGAATAAACCTGAGCCTAAGGCTATTAGATGGAAGGGAGGATTTGACACTTGAAATATCAGTCCCTTCGTCACTATGTAAAGCCACCGAATTCCTGTGTTGTTTCAAACACTGCTTTCCTGTCTTGGGTGGGAATGAGACTGCCAGTCCATTTCTCTCCTGTTATCAGCAAATTACACGTGTACTGTGCTCATGTTTCTTAGTCGAAAATATAAAGAAGACAAAATCCCTAAACTGTCCAGTGGTCTGTTGGCTTAAATCCTGGGCAGATCTAATCCCTCATCATGTGCTTTCGTTTGAAAAAGCCCTAGTCACTTAACAATGTCTTCTTCGCATTTTTTTTAAAAGTCATTGTTTTACATTCACTAGGTTGAAAAAATGGGTATGATCCAGCTTCTTCACTGGATAGGCTGTATGTAGAAGAGGCGATGCCTATAGAGCGGGAGGGGGAATTGTGGCCCACCAGATGTTGATGGACTACAACTCCCATCATCCCTGAATATTGATCAAATTGGTTGGAAAAAGTGCAGAAAAGGGCACCTAAAATGATCAAGGGGCTGGAGCATCTCCTGTATGAGGAAAGTTCACAGCAGCTGGGATTGGTTAGCTCAGAAAAAAGGCAAATGATGGGAGTCATGATAGAGGTGTACAAAAGTATGCATGATGTGGAAAAAAATGTACAGGGAGTCTTTTTCATCCTTCTTTTATAATACTAGAACCCAGTGGGGTCATCCCATGAAGCTGATTGGTTCTTTTTGTGTGAAAATCCAGGTGTATTTTCGTGTGTATTTTTCCAAATATACGCAGCAGTTTTGCTCATCTTTGAAATGTATACATTATTCTCCCATTGATTAAAGCATATTTGTATACATTTTTCAAAAGTACGTTGCTGAAGAACACATTTTTGTTTGACCATGTATCACATTGCAAGCTTGGAATTCTACAGACTTCAACTGCAGATTATGTCTGAGTCTATGTTCAGTCCGGAAGGTGTGAGCTGGGTAAATCCTGGTAAAAAAAATGAAGTGAAATGAATTTCTTATACAACCCTGTCTCCCAAACTATGCATTTGGTCTTTGAAGGGGAGTACAACCTTTTCTACGGCCAGTTTCAAACCTCCATCCAGAGTAGTTGGTTTCCTACCCAGATTGTGTCTTCTGACTAACCACCCATTTTCCATTCTAGGTGCTGAGATTCATCCCTGAAGCAGGCCATATCAGGAGGAGGGGCAAAACCAAGAACAACATGGCACTGATCGATGTTCAGCTAGAGCACCATGAGCGTTGCGATTGCATCTGCAGTGCAAGACCACCCCGATAAAAACAGTCCAAGCCACCCTATCTGCAACTTTAAGGACCTCTTTCTCTTGAAGGAGGGGCAGTTCCCAGAGATTTTCCCAGCGGCCAAGGAACTTTGATAACAGCCTGCATTGTAACTGGTAGAGACGTCAATGTCCGCATCCAACTTAAAGTACCATTAAGTGCCACAACATCTCATCATTCATAATGCAGATTTATATATCTGAATGCAAATCTGGGATTAAGCATTAGAAAACAGGAGAACCCAAAGGATGCAGTGTTCAGTGCCTGCGATGAGAGCTAACTACATGACAGCAGTATTCCTTGGGCTGAATTTCCTAGTTGGCTTTAAAAATCTTACATGCATAAGTTACACATGGGCATGCATGCCTGTATTTACATACCCTTGCACACTCAAGCCTATTGACTTAAGCACACTTAGAATGTAAATAAGCGAGGAAAATACATATATATATTTTCAAAGTAGCTAATCTAGTTTATACACAAGCACTCCAGTCCATAGTCTCCATGTGAAGAAACAGGTTTCCACAAGCAGATCTGGTGTACTAGGGATGCTGAATCCTGACGCTGCATGGGAAGCCAGGGACTACATCCAGCAATGTTGAAGTGCCTACACAAAGGTGTACATTGCAACTTACGGTTCACAACAAGCAAGCTTGCACATTAGGCAATCTGGATCCAAGGGTGTGTAGTCTTACGCATACAATTTTCTGGATTAGGACAAAGAGCTCCCCCAAAGTACTCACCCTTGTTCCCTCAAACTACAGATTCAAAAATACTAGAACACCACGATGGACTGCATCATGTATACAAAGAATATTTTTATTGAATCAACTTCTATTGATCTGCCGTCTTGTGGCCCAGTGCTGCGAAACATATTAAGACGTATTAAGTACAAGGATGGTTAACTTCTGTATTCCCAGGAGCCACACTATTATCCAGATAGTAGCCTAGAGGCCAGTTTCCCCCCATTAGAATTAGGGATGGGGAAGAAATTTGTTCAGTTCAGATTTTAATGCAAACTTATACCAAAATACCAAATTTTGCATTTCTGAATCAGTATGTGAAATCAGTTATCCTTTGAAATTTGCACTTGAGTTCTCCAATCAAAAATACGAACACAAATGTACATGTACAGCAAAATAACATTCAAAAATGCATAACATTAGGAAAATTGCTTGCAAAAAATACATATATTAGGCAAAAATGCACACAGAATACATGTGGGAGGTGAAATGTGCACAAAAATGCTTATGAATGTTCATGCACACTTTTTCAAAAGACTCCTAAAATTTGGGATGAACCAGATTCAGGGAAAATTCTCAAAATATCAAGATGAACTTTTTTTAGACTGGAAAAAATGAGAAACTGAGAGAAACCAAAATTGACAGATTCATCCATCCCCACTTAGAATTTCAGAAGAACTTTACTGGAATCTTCAGCTGTTTCCATCTGGTTCTGAAAGCTTCCTCCCCACCCCAGAATCCAAAAGCAGCTCTAGGATTGGCCCTGGAGTAAGGCCTTAAGCATAGTATTTTGTAGAAACACAGTAGTGGTATATAGTGCTGTGCCAAAAATTTCTCTCACATTTTTTTTTCGACCATTCTCATTCAATTTGCTAGAAGATAAATTGCTTTCAAAAAGAAATTCAAAGGAGAAGAAATTTCAGAGAAATTCTCATGGGTTGGGGTTGGGATTCTTGTGGTTATGTTACTTAGGAGGTGGCTGAGGACTGTGCATGAGTGTCCTGTCTGTCATCATGCAATATCTATGTGGCAGCCTGTAGCATCCTTGGTTTCCCACACTTCTGTTAAAGCCAACATGAGGAAGACATCTTGAGGCCATTCCTCCCATGGGGCTTTTTCAGTTCAGGAAGTGCAGGTGGCCTGGGAGGCTGCAGAGCAATGGAAAGATGTGTAATAGAGAGAGAAAACACACACGGCACCTTCAGCTACCTTGCAGTGATTAGGTAAGCTCAAAAATACCACCAAAAGAAATTCAAAATTCTGCCTCAGAAGAGTGGAAGCCCCAACTCAGTTGATGCTGTTGCCACCTACAGAAGCAGTGCAATAAACCAAAAACCCTGAGGAAAAAAGAAAGAACCTGTGCTACAACCCCTGCTAATAGTGAGCCCTGTCTTTGAGAAACTGTTGGAGAATTTCTCCTCCCCTAAGAGAAGCAGGCGTCCCTCTAGGGGTCAGTAATGACCCAGTGCTTGCACAGGAGGAAACTTTCCTTTCCAAGAGAAATTCAGTGAAATTGTTCTCTGCCCACAAATAGACTGGAGAATTTTGAGAGGCCCTTTAGTGATATACAAATAAACTGACTGAATCACAGTTCTAGTGATATACTAGAACTCTAGTGATATACAAATAAACTGACTGAATCACAGTCTTCACAAAGTGGAACAAGCACTCCATTTGTGGATTCCACGAAAATGGCAGTGTGGCCCAATCTACAAAGTGAGCGGGCACCTCTGGATGCACAGGATGCATTTAGGCATAAAGAGACTACGTATCCAGATAAGTTCCTCTGTGCCAAGTAGAATCCATCAGACTGGGTAGCAACTCCATGGAAATCCAGAACCCAAAGAAGGATATCTGGAAGCCCACCCCTATCTGGAATTTGGAATGTCCAACACCTATCCTATCCTATCTGTAGATGTGTTTAAACTGGACCACTTTAAGATGACTCTTACTAATAATACTCAGCATCTGTATAGCACTTTCAAGTGTTCTAAGCACTTCACATGCATTATCTAATTGCAATCCTAACAACAATCCTGTAAGGCAAGGCAATATTATTCACACACACACACACACACACCCATACTGCAGATGGGTAACCGAGAGAGTGGCTTGTCTAATGCCACCTAGTGAATTCACGGGAGAGGAGAGATTCAGACTGGGGACTTCCTGACCGGTAGCTCAGTCTCATCTCAATACATTACACCAGCCCTTCTAGCATATGTATCCAAGTGGAAAGCATGACCAGAGTTCTAGTTTTTAAGGGACAGGTTTAAGGATCAGTATTTTAGCTACACACAGAACACCATACCTTTGTCATTATATACAGTAATGTTCATTAACTGCATTTAGTAGCTTCCATGGCCAAGTTTAAACTATGAGCATTTTTAAGAAAAAATATTTGGGATTGTATTTTGATGAGGCATATTAATGCCTTGAGTATCACCTGATTCTTGCCAAACAATGCCGAATGTGTATTCTTTTCAGAGAATATGTAAATATTATTCATTTACTGCCTGGCTATTGATAAAATAAAGTACTTTAAAACCTACAGCACATAGCCAGCTTCCTGTGCTGTTGAACATATTATGAGAGAGTTGTTTGATTAATATTAAGGAACAAGGTTTTTCCATTGGGTTTTTTGTTATATACTTCACCCCTGCAAGCTGTTCAATGCAAAATATATGCTGGTTTATGGTCAAAATGGAAATGAACTCTTGATTGTGAATATAGCAGAGAAAATAGGGTGGAAGGTTTCACAGACACCCAGTTTTTATGTGTTGCTTTTTGGTTCCTATCTTTAAGGGAGAAAGAAATGTTTTTACAATAGTGTTTCATGCACTAAAGTAAATTGGCTGTTATCAGGTAATGCTGTGAACTTTAAACCACTCCTGTTCTGGTGATTACATCAGTAGTAGAGTTCTAAAATTATCTCCATCCTTTAGATGGGTTTCTTTTATCAAGTTGAATGTGTTATCTACTCCCTGTTTTTATATCTCTATCAAACCCTTCCTGGAACATTTCAGGTTTAAATGTTGAACAATTTACCACTTCCTATTCTGGTGGAACACTCGAGAACCCGAATACGCCTTGTCTAGTGGCTTTGTTTCCTTTACTCCAATCGGTTGTAATTGTTCTTCCTTAAACGCCATTTTAAGATGCTTAATTCACTTTGCTCCTATATTAAATGATCAGCTCTGAAGCCAAAGATTCAGATTACCTTTCTGACTCCTTTGAAAAGATTTTTCCCAGTTCTTCATTGGTTTTCCTATGGCCAACCTTTCCCAGTATTCCAGGCTAATAGGGGGAAAGAAGCAAACCACTATGTTTATAATGGTTGTTAATGAAACTTTGTCCAAATAGCACTACAGCATGGTATTTAAATTAGTTATTACTTCCATTTGGCTTAACTAATCCACTGAATTTGGACACTCAACACATGGGTCATGCTGGAACTGATTTCATACCTTTAGTATTCAGTAGGGCTGTGCGCTGTCTTGGTACAAAGCCCGGATAACGAGGT
The DNA here is from genome assembly GCF_057233095.1 of Heloderma suspectum. NCBI lineage: Eukaryota > Metazoa > Chordata > Lepidosauria > Squamata > Helodermatidae > Heloderma > Heloderma suspectum. The sequence goes on along the minus strand of NC_139460.1, from coordinate 27,413,346 downwards.
GAAGCAGGCTGATTCAGAGGTGCCTCATCATGATACAAAGCAGATCAGACCAGCACCAAGGTCTCCTGAAGCGAAGGGGCTCCTCCATGAAGTGCCTTGTCCACCTCATATATTCAGAGCTCTTCCTGTGCCTTCTGAGCAGCCTAGAAACGCTGTCTCCAAAATGTATCAACTTCTGAAAGATCACACGAGGAGGAGGAGGGAGGGGGAAGGCAAGAGGATGCGGAGGTGCCAAATGTATCAATCTGAGAGAGATCCGGCCACTGGGAGAGGCAGGGAAAGGGGAGAGGAGCAGGAGCAGGAGGAGGGAGGGAGCTTTGCTGTGAGTCAGCCTCCGTTTGCTCATTGTGAGAGAGGTGGTGTTAATGGAGAGGAGAGGACTGTCTGAACATTATTTGGCTAGAGCAGTGGTCTCCAAAGTGGGGTGCAAGCACCTGGGGGGCACAAGATGATCCACTGGGGTGTGTGAGCCGCCTGATAATTGAGCAGCCTCTTGCTGCCCTGAAGAGCTGCTATTGTGTGCAATGATGGTGGCGGTGGCGGCAGCAGGACAGGACTAGAGCTGAGAGGGAAGCTCCATGGCGTTTCTTTCTCTGCTCCAATCCTAGCCACTGGGAGCAACTGCCCCAGTCTCTGCCAGGCATGGCAGAGGAAGCCTTAACCCTTCCCGCTCTCCTTTGGCAAAATGAAGCTGAGAAGAAAGTGTGTGCTATGGGGAGTGGGCAAAACGAGGATCCATAAAATCAAAAAGGGATCCTCATGATTTCACATGTTTTTTAAAGGCGAGACCCACAAAACCACCATCCAATCGCAGAGCACATCTGCGTCTATGGACTGAAACAGAAAAATCACAGATCTGCCACCCATGGGTGCAGCCAAGGTGCAAAAACTTGGGTCCTTGGCAGGGATCCTTGTGATTCCATATGATTTTTGCAGAGCAAATCCCCCAAACCACCAACATATCACAGAGCACATCTAGCCCTGTGGACTGAACCGGAAAAATCACGGATCTGCCACTCGTGGGCATAGCGACTGTGCAAAACCAGGGGGTAAAGGCTCCCCCTGTTCCCCAGAACAAGATGGCTGCTGGCGCACATCCAGAGGTCCTAGGCGCTGGTAGCAGCAGAGGTGGCAGCCCACCCTCATTGGCTGGAGTCAGCCTCCAACTAGGCGCCCTGCCCTCCTTCCGAGGAAGAGAGAAAGCACAGGTGGAGGGTGACTCCTGCCTCCGCTGCCTGACCCAAGCCTTCATGGGCTCATCACAACCAAGGAACCATGAAGGCTTGAGCAGAGGCAGGGGCTGTGCTCCAGCTGAGCGCCCTGCTTGCCTTTCGAGGAAGGGAGAGAGGACAACTCGAGGGCGGCTCCTGCCCTCGTGCCTGTCGGCGGTTGCTGGGCCGTGATGGGCAGCATTTTCCCCAGCAGAGTTTTCCCCAGCAATGCCACCAGCAGTTTCCCCGGCAGCGCCAGCAGCAGTGGCAGCGGCAGCTCCGCTGGCGGTGCCCCCCTCCACACTAACAGAACAAAGGCCCAGGTAAGGAGTTGGGGGCTGGGTGGGGTGGGGGGCGAAGCGGGATTCAGATGTCTGAACCCCGCTTCAGCTTCATAGGCTGAGACGGGCCGGGGGGGCCCGCATCGGCCACAGCCAAATCGGGCCCGCCTCAGAAGCCCTGAAGCAGCTTCCGAGTCGGATTGGAAGTCCATGCACAGCCCTACTATTCAGTAAATATATAGCAAGATGTTATTGGCTGTTCCTCTCCTGACCAGACTGAGACATGTTTTTGGTGAATAGGTCATCTGAACTGTGAACCAATGGCACCAGCTGCCATTTTGAAGTTCTCCTCCCTTTCCACTTTGGAAGCTGCAGAGCACCAGGCCAATTTGTGGCTGTGCTCCTGCTCAAGCAACCCATTCACAATAATAATTCTTCAACGCAGACAGGGGGAAAGGCGACTAACCATCAACCGAGCTGTTACATGAATGGTTTCCAAGGCAATGTGCAGTACCAACTGTTGGATGTCAGCCCAGATGTTCAGAATTAAGGGGAGGAGGAGAATGCCAGTGGGATTATTTGTAGAATCCTGACAGGTACTTAATCTGTTTTGGGGATGTGGCTCGGCACATCAGAAAGCTCCTTTAGAGTTCTGGCTGGTTCTGACTGAAACTCAGAATGGATTCACAGCCCCACCGAAATCAGAGCCACATGTAGAGTGACGGCGTGTGAACATCACAGTAAACAAGCCCCATAAGAAAGCACCAAGTGGGTTCAGATTATACCATTCTTTTGAAATGACATTCACAGTAACCTTTGCATCTTCAACACAGAATGGTTCCATCGCTGCAGCTACAGTAATTTCTTTCCAAAGGTCAAGCAAGGATTTGCATGCTCTTGTAAAACAAATGCTGTCCTTTGCTGCAGAGGGACAACGTCTGTTCACAATAAACCAAAATATTGCAGGTTCCCCACCCCCACCCCAATTATGCAGCATCTGAACAATTACACTTTTACTTATTCAGTCAAGATAAATGCTGCAGGATTGTGTGTAAGAGTGATTATTAAATTTCCCCCCTTCAATTTTAATGAAGGCACTTGGGTCCAATTTAAATCTTTGACAAGGAAAGGTAAGCAAATTAGCTTTCCCTAAGAAATATATTTTGCATACAACTGAAATCTTTGAGACTAAAGATTTTGTTAATTAAAAATCCTTTTATAAGTTTTCTTTTTTTCCTCCCCAGCAAAATATTAATTGAAGGCATGACTGAAAAGAAGGCTTGGAATACTGATATGAAATCATCACTATCATATTTAGGAGAATGGGAAATGTAGTGAAATGTTAGGAAATGTGGGCCAAGCCACGTTAGGCATATCTAGACTATTTATTATGTATTTATTTAACCCAATACCCCACCGTTCTACGTTTCATTGGCACTCAGTGTGGCTTACAATAAAAGATAATTTAAAACGTGATCCTACCGGACTTCTGGTCGGAGCCAATGTAGCCCTTGCAGCATGCCACGGAGCTTCTGCAGGACACTATCTCAAACAGCTTTTTAAAAGGTTGGAAAACCTTTTCATCTCTCCCCTGGAATGAAAAGGGGGGGCAGGAGCAGCTTTGGATTAAATTTTGGAAGATTAGCTATCTCTGCATATTAGCAGGGGGGCTGGACTCCGGAGCTAGTCTGCCACAGCTTAATCATCGCTCAAAGTTGTTTTGAACCTCCTATTCAAATAGGAGAAAATAGGGCTAACGTGCTCCATTGTAGTTTATGGATTAAGAAACACCAACAACATTTGAGGAATGGATTAAGATATATCAACAATATTTGAGGACCTGCAAGACTTTTTTGAAGAGAAGGATGACTACATTAAGGTGAAAAAAAGGTTCTCCGCCTACCCCCTCCACACCTCCCTTGGCAAAGGCTCCAAGAAGCGAAAATACAGAGGAGTTACTTGCTTTGATAAAAACTTTGTCCTTGCAATTTGCCGAACAGGCTAAGAGACTGGATACTATTCAAACTTCCATCACCGCCCTGCAAGGGGCTGTGGATTTAATCAAGACTTCTTGGCAAAAAATGGAGATGAAGATTAACAAGCTGCAAGATTGGTGGCAGGGAATGACACAACTTCACAAGCTTTTTTCAGCAATCTCTCTGTCAGAATCTCTCAACTGGAGGCTTCTGTATGCAGGGCAAATGTACATATCATTGGTATTAAAAATTTACCTACTGATGTAAATTGATCTACTTTTGTAGATAAGTTCCTGCACGAGATACTCCCTGTGCCATCTGATTACTCATTTGATATTGAGCAGGCATTCTGTGTGTCAAATGCCAAAGGGACTGGTTAAATTATTATAGTTCAATTTGCAAGAATCTCCACAAAAAATTATATCCTGCATTTGGCAAGAGAGGGTGGAAACCTTTTTTGGAAACAAGATAAAGTTATGTTATTTCCAGATTACACCAAAGAGGTTGCTGATAAAAGAAGGCAATATACCAAGGTGAAAAATCTGGCAAAACAAATGAACTTACAATATCACTTAAAATATCCTGCTACATTTTGCATTTTTTCTGAAGGCCAGATGAAGAAGGTTCTAAATCACGAAATGGCGGAGGCGTGGCTAAATGGAAAATCGTGTGAGATTTCTGCTTCACCACCATGAACTGGAATCTACAAACATATTTTGTTAATTGGTTATGTTTAGTCTGGAAGATTCAGACTAGGCCAGAGATAATTGCTCATATCTAAATATCTGTTCTTTTTGTTTATCCTCTCCCAATTTTTTTCTTTTCTCTTTCTCTTTTTTCTTTAAATCCTTTCTTTTTAAAATGGATCTGATATACTGTACTTAAAGTTACTGTCTGAGGGTGTATAGAAATGTGCACACTCATTTATATATGTGGTACAAAATATATTAGTGATTGTTGTAAGGTTGATTTTAAGATTTAGTATCATATAATATTATAAAATTTATTAGTGATTTGTTAGTATTATTATTAATCCTTTTAAATCTCCGTTATTATTATTATTATTATTAACATTATTGGTTAGTGAGATTTTTGGCTGGTTAAATTGGTAAGCTTTAATATTATATGTTAGCTGAAGGGCAATATACGGTTACTAGAAATGAAGGATAGGCCTGCTTCCTTGCTATAAGACTGATGATATGATATGAAATGTAAGGTTGATTATCTATACCGTATTGAATTATAATATTGCCAATGTTTTTTCTTTCTCTTTGTTTTTCTTTTCCGCTTTTGTTATTGTTGTGTCCTCCTAAGAATATTGCATTGTTGGGAAATTGTGGTAATTGATTAGGTTGTTGGTACTGTTTATTTCATTTATAAAAATAAAAAATAGAATAATAAAAAAAAAAATGTGATCCTACCAGATTGACACTCTTTAGACAGAGGCAGGGTTGGCCCTACCATTAGGCAAAATGAAGTGTCTGTCTCAGGTGGCAGTTGCTGGGAGGCAGCAGCAAGGTGTTGGAGGAGAGAGCTGTGTGAGACGGGGCATGTCCTGCATCCCCAGCCAGCCTGCTCCTTTCAGGTTTGAGAGAGGATGCTTCGGCAGTGTTGAAGAAAGATTCAGCTGCCAATCCAGTTGGCCTCTGCAGATGGAATGGGAGGGGGTGCCATCTTGTCCTTTGCCTCAGGCAGCAAAATGTCTTGGGACAGCCCTGGAGAGAGGGCTCCAAGATCGGAGCCCTCCACCCATCCAAAGCAAGAGCCAGGCAGGACAAGTGGAATGATGTGGGCATTTTTGCCACCCATTCGACTTTTCAGAAATCATTTTTACCTGGCTGTGGAGCATTTTTGTCCTTCTTCCAAATTCCTCAGACATTCTGCCTGAAGGAAGACAACCCCAAATTAGCCTCAACTTTGGCTCTCAGCAAAACCTGATGACAATCTGAGGGAGTGTGGGACCTCTCCTGTGAAATGCCTCAAGTCTCACCAAACTTCTTTTGTTTTTTCTCAAATTTCCTGACAAATTTTGCCTGAGAAGAGGAACTTCAAATTTAGCTTCAAGTTTCATTTCAGGTGAAATCTCAGTAACAACATGAAGGTTAAAATAAGCAACAGCTGAAATAAGATGCTCAGTTCTGCTACAAAGCATTATGGAATGAATATCTGTTGCAGCAGGCCTCTTAGAACACAGCAAGGGATTTTACTTTATCAGCCATCTAGGGAAAAGATTCAACAGTCATGGTTCCACCTCTGGAAAGACCTTACTCCCAGTGGTATAGTGGTAAATTCTGGAAGTTCAGGCACTCATCATGTTAGTTCCCATAGCCATGCCCCCATGGAGAGTCCAAAAATGCAGGCACTTGTGTTGAAACCAGTTCTAGAAGTTTCTGTCTCCAACAGGCGCATGTCTTTGGTAAAGCTAATAAGTTTTTATTGGTCATTTGAGACCAAGGCTAAAATTACACTACTGCTTTATAGTGGTATTGAAGTGCTCTGTTAACTGTTGGGGCACATTACACATTTGGTATACCACTATTGTAGTGTCATTTCCTACTTTTTCTTCCATATTATCCAAAATACTGCAACAAACTACAAATGTCATTGCCTGTCCTATGAGGTATAAATGTGCAGGAGGGATATAGCATTACCATGATGGGATCATAACGATATGACACAAGGTGTAGATCTGACCCTTGTCTCTTGATGGTGAAGATGACACAAGATGCCATATGACACAAGGTGTAGATCTGACCCTTGTCTCTTGATGGTGAAGATGACACAAGATGCCATATGACACAAGGTGTAGATCTGGCCAGCAGTTAGTGGTGGTGGGTCGCACCAGGGTGTTGCTCCGACACTTTTTTTGCAGCCAGCCCCCAGCCAGGTCGCAGTTTGCTAGGGAAGGAGGAGGGAGCAGAGGGAGTGAGGGTGGCTGCCTCTTGGCTGCTGGCCAGACAAAGGGAGGGAGCGAGCAGGAGAGGGAGCCTGAGGGAGCTCTGCAGCCTCCTCTCACCCCCCCTTCTCCTCCTCACCTCTTGGCTTCTCCACCCATCCCTTCTCCATGCCTGCATGCCTGGCACTGCCCTCGTCTCCTGCAACACTGGCCACCCACCCATTCAGGGCTGCTGCTGCTGCTGGCCACGGCAGCAGCGGGGGGGGGGGGCAGTGCCACCATTATTTACTTATGGGGCAGGGCAGGTGGCTGGTTTGTGCCAGTGTTTAGGATTTATCACACAATCCTATGCATGTTTACTCAGAAGTCAGTCCCACTATGTTCAGTTGCCAATTGGGCTTTCTCCCAGGTAAGTTTGTGCAGGACTGCAGCCTTAGCTGCCTTCCCAAGATCTCTGTAAATTTAATTCAAAATAAAGACCCATTGGATTGCACTGTTAATTCTTGAACAGTAATTTTTACAGTAAGCAGACTGCCAAATGCAACCTGCTCTGTCAGCTACACTTTTTGGTACAAGGTTGGCATGTATCAGGGCAGACAAACCCTGGTGGAGGGGAGGGAAACAGAAAAAAATCAGTTGTGGGGAGAGGAGAAAGAATGTAGGGGTGTGTATGCGCGTGCGCATGGTTCAATCCAGCTGGGTGTGTGGATGTTTCTGTTGTGGGATGGGAGAGATATAATGAAGGAGCTTAGGAAAGGCTAATGGGTACTGTTGGGGCGCTAAGGGAGTGTGCAAGGGGGCTGTTTAAAAGAGAAGAGATCTGTCCATGAGGGCTGAGTTGAGAGGGTGAAGCTTCCATAGAATATCATATTTTGAAAACCTAAAATGTTTGTATGTGAGTGAGTGAGTGAGTGAGTGAGTGAAAAAGATGAACACCCCTGCATTTTTTCTCAGACGTCCAATTGAAAGACCACTGCCTTCCTCTCAGCTGCACTGTTTTTGGATCCCAGCTGAAGGCTCTATATCTTACAAGGTTGTGCAATCTTAGAGGGGGCGTGGCTGAGAGAGGGCGTGGTTGTGACGGTCACGAAGGGACCCTGCACTTCTGAATTTGCCACTACACTACTGGATCTGACCCTTGTCTCATGATGAGTGTAGATCTGGCCCAAGCCACCCCAAAACACTTTGCATTACAACAGGGAACAATCTATTGTTGCTGGGAACATTCATTTCCCCACAGCTATTGTGAGAATTGCAGCTAAGCTCAGGGGGGACAGGGAATTCTGAGGGGGGTGGCAGATGATGTCAGCCCCCCTGCTAATCAAAAAGTGCTGGTGCCACATCCCTGTGAGCCCTGGCTCCACTACACATTGCTTACAGCATCTCAACATCAGTGTATCAGGATAGATTGGGTCTCCAACCTTTCTGGGTCTGTGGGCACATTTGGAATGTTGAGAGAGTGTCATAGGTGCTCTCACAAAATGGTTACCATGGGGCTTGCCCATTCATAAAATGACTGCCATGTGGGCATGGCTGGTCACAGAACACTCATTTCCCCAGAAGGTAAACTGGTGAGACAAAAAGTGCCTTGCCCAAGAATCTAAATACAGGGCAGAGGTGGGATCTGAGACTCTGAGCTCCAAAACACAAAACCACTCTTTTGAACCCAAATAAAGATGGTGCTGGAGAGCAGCCCATCGCTTTGCAGCATGCCAGCCTCCCAGTTAAATAATATATTTTTAAAACAAATCTTAAGAAATAAAATAAGAATTGGGAGAGGCAGGGAGCCTGGCAGGTGCTAAGTTAGGTTTCAGCAAGCACCACATTGGACACCCCAGGATTAGAAGTCCAGCACATGGTGTGGGATAGACGAACTTGCTGTCCAAACATAATTAGCAGGGAGAGGCAACATTTGCTGGGGATCTCTTCTATGGCATATTTGGCATTACAGTTAATCGCCACAGCCCTACACAACACAAAGGATCCTGGATGCTGCATGGAGCTAGGAATTCCATGGGCCAGAAAGGGTCACTGCTATGCTTGCCTTGTGGCCAGCCCTTCAAAAGTGTCCAGAAACTAACTGGGACTGGCTAGATGGAGCATAATATTCTGGCAGAAGGTAACTAGAGTGGAGGCTGGTGGCTCCAATGCCAGTGGGGTAGTAAATCCCTCCAGTTTTAACTCAGAACCAGTCAGAACTCTAAAGGAGCTATCCAAGGTGCTTTTCAGAGTTCTGACCAAAACCTGGAGCACATTCACTGCCCACTGACATCAGAGCCACCAGCCTCTGCTGAGTAACTACCTGTCTTACTTTACAAAGGACAGTGCTTTGTCTGAAGGCATCCGCTATTTGAAGGGCTGTCCAGTCCAAGTCTGGTTTAAAGATAAAGAACCCCCAAAAGGGAGACCAGCAAAGGCCTTGAAGTTGCCCATCCAGAATTAGCACCTGGATAACAGCCTGAGTTGGCACACAGAACCCCCGGTCACAGTCTTCCTCGCTATGGTGAGATGCATTTAAATTAAAATAATTATTTCTAAATGTTCACCTATGCTATGCACATACATTAACTGCATGTGTAAATTTTGTGCATGCCTGTTTTTGGTGATCTGCACATGGTCATCCTACTCCAGTACTGAATCATCATCATTTGCTTTTTCGTTTCCAGGCCCAATTCAAAGTGCTGGTTCTTACTTTGAAACCCCTAAATCAGGAATGGGCAGAAAGTAGGGATGTTGGAGAATTCTGCCATGGATTCCAGGGAGGCTGAACTCCAGTGCATTCGGCCCCCCAGAATCCATGGCGGAATGAAGCAACCCCCCCTGCCACCCCTCGAAATGGGCCCGGAACGGAGCCTACCTGTTTGCGGCTGTCCAGTGCTCTGCAAATGGCTGCCGTGTCTGCGGCCGCCATTCGCCTTTCCACGAATGGCCGTGATAGGCTACCTAAGTATTTACGTAGCCTATCACGGCTAATGCAGGGACACCATTTGCGTCCCTGTGGAGGCCGTGACAGGCCACGTAAATACTTAGGTGGCCTATCACGGCAATAGGCAGGAACGCAAATGGCGTAGCAACTGCCATTTGCATCCCTGTCTTTTGCCATGATAGGCTACATAAATATATATGTAGCCTATCATGGTAAAAGACAGGGACACAAATGGCAGTGGCTACGGCAGCCGCCATTTGCATCCATGCGCAGCCCAGCAGCGGCCAGATGTCCGGCTGTGGGCGGCCCCAGCTGGCAGCTCCATGGAGTCGCTGCAGAGCGGAGCCAGCCAGGGAAGATTTTGGGGGGAGGAACAGAGTGCCTCCCCCCGCTCACGGATGTCCCTGGACGAAACCGGATAAGTGTTTTGTACATCCCCAGCAGAAAATAGATCTCCGGATGTTTTAGACTTCAACTCCCAGCATTCCTGACCATTGGCCATATTGGCAGAGGCTTCTGGGAGTTGAAGTCCAAAGCATCTGGAGGTCTATCTTCTGCCTATCCCTCCCCTAAATTGCTTGGGACCTGGTTACTTTAAGAACCACATCCTCCCATGTGAACTATTCCAAACACTCAGGTCAATATTCCTGCTATATGTCCCCCCACTGATAGGGTATGGTGGGTGGGCATGAAGGGCAGGGCCTTTTCAATTCTGGCACCATTGTTGTAGAATGGCCTACCTAGGGAAGCCTCATCATTGCTCTCTTTTCACTGTGTAGTGATCTGGCCTTTTTCTTTTCCTTTTTTCTCTTTTGAAATCTTTTGGCAATGGTTGATTACCTTTACTGGGGCTGCTGTAGTTTCTCTATTTTTTTGTTGTTTTAAAGCTGCAATCCTATGCATGTTTAGACAGAAAAATGTCCTACAACTCCCAGCATTCCCCAGCCAGGGATACCGGCTGGGGAATGCTGGAGTTGTAGGACATTTTTCTGTCTAAACATGCATAGGAGAGCCCTTATATTTCTATGTCAGTGTTTTATTTTATAATTCATTTTATTTTTCAAAAAGAATGTTTTTATGATTGTTTTAAAATAAGCCTTGAATATATTTAAAGAAAGGTGGGAGATTAAAAACTGATCAATCAATAAAATAGATCAATTAAAAAAAATCAATTAAAACATTCAATAAATACAATGCCTGGATTTCTGAAATATTCAGGTGACAACCCTCAGCTCTTAGCTGAAATGTTTTATTTATCCTTGTAAATGGGATTGCTTTCTGGTTAACTGAACAAATGCCCCAGCAATGAATTACACTAAAGACTGAAGGAAACCATTTCCCACATTTTAGAAAGCCCCCGGCAATGCAATAACCACCTGCCACAAACTGCATGAGGTACCAGCTGCCAGCTTCATTCCATCCTTAGTAGTACTTCCGCATTTCTCTCCATATATTGTGGCATGATGTATCTAAACACTTTTCTAAAATATAGAGATTGGCAGTGCAATCCTATGCATGTCTACATGGAAGTAAACTCCGTTGAGTTCAGCTGGGCTTATTCCCAGGGAGGTGTACACAGGATGGCAACCTTAGGCTGCAATTCTATACACACTTATCTGGGAGTGAGTCCCATTGAACTCAAAGGGGTTTACTCCTGAGTAGAGATGCGTAGTATTGCACAGTCACCTTAGTACCCTGACTCCAAGACTGCCGAGATCCAGTTTCTCCAGCAGCTTTTCATCACACAGGCTTCCAATAGGACTATTTTAATTACTGATTGCACCATATGCCAACATCGTATCTCATCCAGAATCCTGTTTCTCACAGTTGCCAACCATATATCCATGGGAAGCCAAAAAGCAGCCCATACAAGCAATAGCATCAACTGGTATTCAGAGCCTCACTGCCTCTGGTACTGGAGGTAGCACATAGCCATCAAGACCAGTGGCTACTGGTAGCTTTATCCTCCATAACTTTGTCTAATCCCCCTTTAAAGCCATCCAAGTTGCTGGCCATCACTTCGTCTCACAGCAGTGAGTTCCATAGTTTAACTATGTGCTGTGTGAAGAAGTCCTTCCTTTCATCTGCCCTGAATCTCCTCACCTCACCCCCCCTCTGTTGCTCCCACTCAGCTTCATAGGATGACCCCTAGGCTCTGGTATTATGAGAGAGGGAGAAAAAAAATGTTTCTCTCTCCACTTTCTTCACACCATGCATCATTTGCACACTCCTATCATGTCTGCCGCTTGCTCCTTGGGAGGAAAGCTATGGCAAATCTAGACAGCACAGTAAGAAGCAGAGACATCACCTTGCCGACAAAGGTTCGTATAATCAAAGCTATGGTTTTCCCAGTAGCAACGTATGGCTGTGAGAGCTGGACTATAAGGAAGGCTGAGCGCCAAAGAATTGATGCTTTCGAACTGTGGTGCTGGAGAAGACTCTTACGAGTCCCCTGGACTGCAAGGCAGTCAAATCAGTCCATCCTAAAGGAAATCAACCCTGACTGCTCATTGGAAGGACAGATACTGAAGCTGAAGCTCAAATATTTTGGCCACCAAATGCGAAGAGAAAAGTCACTGGAAAAGACCCTGATGCTGGGAAAGATTGAAGGCAAAAGGAGAAGGGGACGGCAGAGGATGAGATGGGCTAGATAGCATCACCGATGCAATGAATATGAACTTGAGCACAGTCCGGGAGAGAGCGGAAGACAGGAAGGCCTGGCGTGCTATGGTCCATGGGGTCATGGAGAGTCAGACACGACTTAACGACTGAACAACAACAACAAATCATGTCTGCCCTTTTTCTACGCTAAAAAAAACCCCAGATGTTTTATCATTTCCTCATAGGGGAGTTGCTCCAGTCCCATTCTCTTTTCCTAGCCTTTTAAGGGTCCATAGGACTGCATCCTCACTGCTTGGAAGTCCCCGAACTTGGAGGCTTCCAAGATTGTGGCCTGCTGAGGTGAGGGCAGGAGGAGGGGCAGAGGCAATCTTTGTCTCCCTGTCCTCTGATCACCTGTATTTTCGCCAACTGGGCTTTTCAGCCCATCTAGCAAGGGCACTTCAGAGAGGAAGGAAAGGAGGCCAGAGGCGTCTCAGGATAAATTGTATCCTGGCCTGTTCACTCCCTTCCACTCCCTGCCCAACAGAATGCCCCGCTTTCCCCCTTCTGAGGTTGTTTTTCTGACTTTGGAGAAGCAGCTGGCACAGTTCTTTCCAAGCCAGCGGTGAGTAGAGGGGGTGGCAGATCTCCAAACCCCACTTCCGAGGTTGGAATACTGTCTCTGGTTTTCTGAGCCATCTTATGGTCCCTGGGACAGTCATCCAGGAACCATAGGATGGCTCTCTAAATGTTGCTAAGCTTTTGTTGTTGTTAACAGTTTATTGGTGTGGTTACTATGTTTCCGCCTAAACATCGTATGCATGTTTAGACAGAAAAAAGTCCTACGGCTCCCAGCTTGCCCCAGCCAGTTCTGCTGGAACTGGAGTATAGCTGGCTGGGGCACACTGGCAGTTGTAGGTAGGGATGGATGGACTCACCCATGCCTGGCTTCTTCAGGTGCTCGCCAAGCTGCTGCCACTGCCCTCCCCTGCTCATGGCACTGCACGAGCTTTGTTGCAGCTCAGCAAGCACCAGACAAAGCCACGGGGCCACCAATCCTCCTTAGTGAGCCACTGCTGTTACGAAGTATGCTTTAATTTACATGGACATGCAGATCACATACATGTAAACCAAACACATACCTGAGGGATCTTTTGGCGTTGAACTCTGGGCACTTAGGAAAATGTGATACCCCCCCAAAATTGAGGGAGTCAGAGACTACAACAAGGTCTTTGAAAGCAATTCTTTGTTTTATTAAAGAAGCATTTAAAATGAATTAAAATTATACATCAGGGGAATAAGAACTATACATACATTTTGAGGAATTAGAATCATACATTAACACTCAGAAGGTTAAGGACAAGAATTTAAAGTCAATAGTGAAGTACACTGGGATGGATAGGAGATTGTGTGTGTGTGTGTGTGTGTGTGTGTGTGTATGGGGAAAGGGGGAGAAAGTGGGGAGAAAGAACTTTTCAGCTTGATTTTTTGACTAGGGGAGAAATGGACTCTTTGGGGGAGTTATGAGGGAGAGTTTAGAGGAGGGGTGAGAGCAAAGGCAGGGTTTTGGGGAGAAAGTGGATGGAGAAAGAGCTAAAGCCTAGGCATTTTGGAGATTGGTATTGGATGGGATATTAGGAAAAGGGAAGAAAAGAGAGAAGGGGAAGAAAAGATGATGCAAGGATTTACCTCTCCTTATCTGTTGGCTTGTGAAGTGATGGGAAGCTCTGTTGAGTTCCTTCTCTGGGAAAGAAGGGGAGAAAGAAGGGAGGAAAAGGGAGGGTTGCTCTTCTGAGCAGAAAGGATAGAAGGAGTCCACTTTCCTTCTTTCCCTCACTGCCCATTCTATGAATTTGGGTGCTGTTTTTATCCTTTTTCTCTCAGGATGTAATAATCAGAATAAAACAAAACAAGTCTTTCTTACAAGATTACTCGAGGATGTGGGAAAATTGATTTTTAGGTGTCATACATTAAGGGAAGAAAGAAGACAATGGGATTCTCTTTCTTTCCTGATATGAGGAAAGGATGGGAGTTGATGGGTGCATATTTTTTTTCTGGCTTTCACAGGTCCAGGTGAGCAAGATAGCCAGGGGGATTTTGGTGATGATCTTAAGCAAAGGTGACAAAAGAGTCATGTAAGCATGCTTGCTTTCACAATATTGGGTTTTCGAGGTTTTGCAGTTTTAAAAGGCATTGAATTCTTTATTTTTCCTTCTATTTGGCTTAAACAGGAAGGTTAGAAATCAGCATAATATATTTTCTTGGTGGAGACTTCTGTAGCTGCTATCCCGAGGCAAGATCTGAAATTTGCAAGTGTTAACTTAGGGATGTCAGAGAATTCTGCCACGGATCTCGGTGAGGCCGAATGCCAGTGCATTTGGCCCCCCGAAATCTGTGGCGGAACGGCCTGCCACCCCCCCCACACACACCCCCTGCAGATCCCCCCCAGGACGAGACTTACCTGGGGCAGATCTTCCTGGCGGCGGCGGCGGCAGCGGCTCCGGCGGTGGCCAGTCTTCCAACTGGCTGCCGCAGCCGCCATTGCCGCCATTTTTGCTGTCTTAGTCTACGTAAATGTTTACGTAGACTAAGACATGTCAAAATAAGGAATGCAAATGGCGGCGCCCATGGGCACCGCCATTTGTGTATGCGCGTTTCTTTGTTTTTCTTTTAAATCAGCCGTGATAGGCTACATAAACATTTACATAGCCTATCATGGCTGACTGCAGGGACGCAAGTGGCGGCTATGGCCATCGCCATTTGCAGACCCGTCCGGCCAAGATTCGGGGGGGGAGGGATGGAGCGCCTCCCCCCCAGCCAGAATTTCGGGGGGAGGGATGGAGCACCTCCCCCCCACCACGCATCAATTTCGTTAAAAGGTAAGTGACTTTCGTACATCCCTACATCCCTATGTTAACTGAGGAATTAAGGCAATCAAGAGCACAGTGGCTGGCCAGAAAGTTTATGCAAGAAGTCTGCATCTCCTCTTGGGTTGTGCCTTGTGCAAGGCCCTAACATCCTATGGGACCTGTTTTTCTGTCCTTCTCCAAGACCAAAAAACCCTAGTCCCCGTCCAGATACAGGCAACATTTTCCCAGATCAGCAGAAATTGTGGGTACTTCGTAACACCGCTGTGCGCAACAATGGCAGCTTGGGCACTTCCGGGTAGAGATGTACGGACTGTGTAAAATCCATCTGCGTTTCGCGGTTTGTCAGGTGCCTTTTGTTCCATTGTCTCTCTACCCACAGACAGATGCAAATATTTTTTTCATCGTGCAGAAAAATATGCAAATAATTACGTAAGTATTTATGTAAGTATTTACCTAATTTACTTCAGTATGTAATATTTTAGCATTTGGCCCCATTCCATTCAATGTTTCCTCAGCAGAAACTTATGTATTTTTCTACAAATTTATATGCGTACATTTCGGGAAAGTAAAAAAATCATCCAGAAGTCCACGGACTCCGCGCTGCCTGGGGGGGGGGGGTGTCACTCCGCAGCAGATTCTGCAGGTCGGATTCTTAGAAATCCGAGCTCATTTTAGTCCATCTCAAATTTCTCCAGCATCCCTACTTCCGGGTAGCTAATGTTGCATAACTGGTGGCTGTCAAGGGCCCATTTACTCAACATTACAGGCGTGAATGCTACATTCATGCCTGTAATGCTATGTAAATGGGCCCTTTACAGCTGCCAATTATGCAACATTACCTATCTGGTTGCGCACAATGGTGGCTCACTGGAGAGGATGAGTAGTTACCGGGAGCTCACCAAGCCGAGGGGCCCTCACCGAGCAGGTCCGCAAGCACCCCACAGTTCAGCAAAAGGAGTCCAGGACAGTGGGCAAGGGGGCATCTGTCAGACTCCACACATATACACCCTGGATCTCATGACATCCCTAGTTGTAGGACCTTTTTCTGTCTAAACATGCACAGGACTGAGTCCTTAGCATTTTTTTCCCGTTTTCCAATGAAATACAAACACTAAACCCTTCTGCCCCCCTGCTCTTGCCTTTTTAGGTTCTCCCTCCCTTCTTCATATTGTCCTCCATTTAAAGAGCAAAGGTTTCATGTTTATAAGTAAAAGTATTAGGCAAAAATGGGACAAATTAATTGTTACATGGAAAAGATAAATTAAAAGAAATTAAAAATAAAAATAAAATACATGACTGTTTCAAGCTGCTGTTTTTAAGAACTGATGTTTTCTTGTGTTGTACTGTTTACTGTTGGTTTAGATAAAATAACAGAGGGGGGAGGGTTCTTGTAGATCATGTAATTCCACCCGCTGCTTGACTCAAGAAAGATGCTTTTACAATAGTCGTATTTTTACTCTCTGGTAAATCGCCCTGGGCATGCCGATTGGCTTTTGAAGGGCAAAGCAGACATTTTAGGAATAAATAAGTAAACTAAGAAAGGAAGAAAATGTGGAAGGGTATGCAACGGGAACATTTCAAGCAGGCCAGCCCCCAGCCACTGAACACAGAAAAGGCAGTTTGTAATTTCTGATCGGCCCTTTAGTCATTGGACTGACCTTGCTCAGCACCACTACCCTGGAATCAGATACAGTTCAGCCAAGTGGAACAGATGCCGATGAAAAATGCACCAAAAAAAGGAGAAGGAAAAGAAGAAGAAGAAAGCACTCAGGTATAGGAGTGAAAGGCCAATATTGCACACAGCAGGAACAAATTGACTTTTGAAAAATGCAAAAGTGATCAAAATGTCCATAGATGCATTGGTACAAAAAGACTTAGGAACTGATGTGTGAGAGAGATAATAATTTTGGAGAAACTCGGAGAAACATGTTAATCGATCAGGGAAAATATGCCAGTGAACGTGTGCAGAATTCTACAATGCAACCTCAATGAGACTGGCTCCAGGTAGGGAGAAACTATTCTATTCATTTGAACAATGTTCTCAGTTCTGATGATGTACTTGGTTCTCATTTTGAGACTTGCTCCAGGTAGGGGGAGACTGGCTCCAGGTAGGGTGGCCATGCTCCCTCTTTTACAGACGACTGCCTTCTCTTTGAAGAACTGCCAGAGGACCATCATGTATTTGATGGTGTCCTCTGTTTGAAGGAACTGAAACATCCAATTCTGCTTAAAGATCAATGGCCCTTTAGCAGGTAGCACCTGGGCAGCAGCAGGGCTGAATAGGCACCAGCACACAGGTCACCTGGTCACAGTCTTCCCAACTAGGGCAAGAAGTACTGTCTTCCCATTTAAATTCTAATAATTAGTTCTAAATTCACATCTATGCACATAAATAAGCATATGCAAGTTATATGCAAATCAGTTTCTTCTTTTGTCCTCTTTTATGGTGACAAATTTCTGCTAGCTTTCTACCATGGTGAACATGGTGACAAATTTATGGTGACAAATTTCTGCCAACTGATGTGGCTGAAAAATGGCAAATGCCATTTTGGGCTGCATTCATAGAAGTATAGCTTCCAAATCACATGAAGTACTAGTTCCCCTCTACTCAGCACTGGTTAGGCCTCATCTGGAGTACTGTGTCCAGTTCTGGGCACCACACTTTAAGAAGGATGCAGACAAACTGGAGAGGGTTCAGAGGAGGGCAACAAAGATGATCAGAGGACTGGAAACAAAGCCCTATGAAGAGAGACTGAAAGAACTGGGCATGTTTAGCCTTGAGAAGAGAAGACTGAGGGGAGATATGATAGCACTCTTCAAGTACTTGAAAGGTTGTCACAGAGAAGAAGGCCAGGATCTCTTCTTGATCATCCCAGAGTGCAGGACACGGAATAATGGGCTCAAGTTACAGGAAGCCAGATTCCGGCTGAACATCAGGAAAAACTTCCTGACTGTTAGAGCAATATGACAATGGAACCAATTACCTAGGGAGGTGGTGGGCTCTCCCACCCTGGAGGCATACAAGACAAGGCTGGACAGCCATCTGTCAGGGATGCTCTGACTTGGATTCCTGCACTGAGCAGGAGGTTGGACTCGATGGCCTTGTAGGCCCCTTCCAACCCTACTATTCTATGATTCTATGATTCTAGCTTCAGCCTAACTCTGGGGGGGCGGAGCTCAGCAAAGCATCTTCTGCATAGGACCCTCCTACAGCAATGGGCCCCACCAGGCTTACCTGGTGATGGCAGCAATGGGCAGCAATAGTGCTGCGATCAGTTCTAAGCAGCTGGGGAAAATGTGCGTACAGGGCACACTGTCCCAGATGCTTTGCAGGTAGGGATGTACGAAACCACTCATCTGTTTCATAAGTGGAATCTGCGGTGAGGGGGGAGGTGCTCCGTCCCTCCCCCCATAATCCTCCCCAGCCGGCTCCGCTCCTTGGTGATTCTGCGGAGTCGCCGGCTGGGTGCATCCGCAGCCGGACATCCGGCTGCGGCAGGTCTGCAGACGCATATGGCACCCAGCGTAGCGGCCTCCATTGGCATCCCTTCGCTGAGTCGTTATAGGCTATGTAAATATTTATGTAGCCTATCACAGCAAAGAGCAGAGACGCAAATGGCGTCCTCTGCGCCATTTGCGTCCCCACTCTTTGCCGTGATAGGCTACGTACATATTTACGTAACCTATCATGGCTCAGCAAAGGGACACAAATTGCGGCCAGTGTAGTGGCCACCATTTGTGGCCACAGCCTGGCAGCGGCCAGAGCCACCTCCGCCGCTGGAGCCACTGCCACTGCTGCAGCCAGGTAGGCTCCATTCCGGGGGGCTTCCGCGGGGTGGTGGAGCGGGTTGCTCCATTCCGCCACAGATTTCAGGTGGCTGAATTCACTGGAATTCGGCTTCCCTGGGATCTATGGCAGAATTCTCTGACATCCCTATTTGCAGGGACCGTTTTAAGGCAAATGAGAGAAGTCTACTATGACAGACAGCAACTCTCAGAGTGATATCCAAGGTGATGAACCTATTTTGGGGATAGGGTTCAGCACCTTGGATAGCTCCTCTAGAGTTCTGGCTGGTTCTGACTGAAACCCAGAATGGATTCACAGCCCCACCCAAATTGGAGCCAACACAGCCCCCACTGCCAGAAGGTCTCTTCTCTGTCACTTGCTACCTCATCCCTGGGCTATGGGGAGAATAAATAGAGAGGGCACCACAAGTCCATATTATACTCTCTCTCTCTCTCTCTCTCTCTCTCTCTCTCTCACACACACACACACACTGCATTTCAGAGATAATGCAACAGCACCACTTACCCAAAGCAGCAAGTTACGACGAGACCATTCCTTGTGTCCCCCACACCAAGAAAAGCTATTATAGCGGATGATGAATCATTTAAACTAAGACATGTCTGCACAAATGTCACAAACAACATCTAGGAATAATACCAAGAAAGGTAGCAAGGGTTTTGTGGCAAATGACTATTACTAAGAATGTTGGTCTGGGTTATTTTATGCACCAGCAGCCACATTACTCTCTCTGTACAGTCTGCTCTCTGCAGCAGGCACTAAGCTAAATTCCATTAAAATCAATGGTGCAATAGCTCTCTATTGGGTGCAGTGGTATTATGAGAAATGCAAATATTATGGAGAGAAACTAAAGCTGAAAACACATCTGTGAAAATCGCTCGTCTTGAACCACAGAAGTGTTCCGAATCAGCTGCGGTATGTGCATGCTCATCGACTGCACTCTAATGTTAATGTGATGTGGTCTGTGCAAACTATATCTGCATCTCCACTGACTTGATTGTACTACTCTAGTGCTAATGTTTGACTTTCTTACTAGGAATGCAGCCAAGAGAATGAAACACAACGTGTTTGCCTTAATGGCTAAGCCAAACCCGCCATACCAAAATCCAGACTTAGACTGTGTAAGCTCCAGCCCAGACCCACTGGGGCCCACTGTTATTGCTGGAGCTGGTGTCCCAGCCAGGATGGTGTCAGAGTGCAGGATGCCCTGCTCTGTAGACCAGGTGAGCAAAACACCAGGCTTGCAGTCTTTATACTAAGCTTGGCCAATCTAGACGTTGCATGACTGCTGCCAATTGCAGAGGCTGACGTTGCATCATTCCATATGGTGTTTTAGGGTACAACCCTATGCATGTTTAGACAGAAAAAATGTCCTACAACTCCCATCATTCCCCAGCCAGCATTTCAAACTAGGGATATATGAGAATGCCATTTGGGGGGATGAAAACGTGATGGATTTTTTAGGTTAGGTCCTCTGGATGTTGTTCCATTAATCCATTTCCGCCGCGCTGGTGCTGACTCAATCTGTAGTGAGTGGATTCGATACATGTATTCTGTTCGTGGTGATGGCGGCAATTTGCACACATGCGCACGCACACTTGTGTGTGTGTGTGTGTATGCGTGTGTGTGTGTGTGTATGTATGTGTGTGTGTGTGTGTGTGTGTGTGTGTATATATATATATATATATATATATATATATATATGGTCCTTCAATTCATGCAAATAGTTTAAAATTTATGCACTTTTCAAAATTGTACAGATTTGAGCTGAACTGTGCAAATACTCACGGCATGTGATGTTAATGATTCTGAACCTGAGAGATGACGTAAATTTGGATTTCTGGGAAATATATCCCATATTAAAAAATATGTCTAGCACTGCTAGAGCAGAAAAACAACCAGAGCGTGTGCCACCAGAATAACTTAAAAGGATCGCTTTGATCATTCTCAAAAATAAAAAGCAGTCTTAAAATTCTGTTGCTATTGTCAAACCCTCTTTGAGAATGCCATTTGCAAGAACATTTGAAGGATGATTTGAAAAACTTCACTTATCCTAGGTATCCTTTCTTTACTTCTAGCAGTACTGCATGAACACCTGGGGCATGTCTAAAGCCATTCCACATCCTAGGGACTAGGGATGGACGAAAGTCCCTTACCTGGTCCTGCAGCTTGCTTCGCGGTGGGGGGGAGGCACTCCGTTCCTCCCCCTGAAATTCTTGGCAGGAGGAGGCGCCCCATCCCTCCCCACCGAAATTCTGGCCAGGGGAGAGGCGCCCCGTCCCTCTGGCCGAAATTCTGGCCGGGGGGGAGGCGCCCCGTCCCTCTGGCCACGAATCCAGTCAGCCGTGATAGGCTACATCAATCCTTACGTAGCCTATCATGGCTGACTTTGAAAAAAAAAAAGCGCGTACGCAAATGGTGGCATCCATGGGCGCTGCCATTTGCGTTCCTTATTTGGGCATGGGTAGTCTACATAAACATTTACGTAGACTACGGCGAAAATAAGGGCAACGCTATTTGCGTTGCCCTTATTTTCGCCGTAGTCTACGTAAATGTTTACGTAGACTACACGTGCCCAAATAAGGAATGCAAATGGCGGCGCCCATGGATGCCACCATTTGCGTACGCGCTTTTTTTCCCCCAAAGTCAGCCATGATAGGCTACGTAAGGATTTATGGGTGATAGGCTACGTAAGGATTTACGTAGCCTATCACAGTGTTTTTTGAAAATCTAGCTGTGATAGGCTACGTAAATCTTTATGTAGCCTACCACATTTGCTTGAGTTTTTTTTTTTAACTTGGAAATGGCAGTGGCGGTAGCCGGTCGGAAGACCAGCCGCCGCCGCCGCCGCTCTGCCGCCACACTGCTGCCGGGAGCCGCCAGCATCAGGGTCATTCAGGAAAGGTAAGTCCCATCCCGGGGGGTGGCGGGGGGTGGCGGACAGTTTCTCCACTAATTTCAGGGGGCCGAATGCGTTGGCATTCGGCTTCTCAGAGATTCATGGAGAAATTCTCCACCATCCCTACTAGGGACACTTTAGAGTGGGGGTGGGCAACCTTCAGGTTTGTACATTTCTTCATAAACAGGACTGAAAAAACTTGAGATTAAGGGTGCAATCATCTGGGGATAGTTGGCTACCTCCGAACCCAGAGGTGGCCAACTATCCAATGCAGGGTGAACAGAGCGCGGAGGGGATCTTCTCCTCCATGCTCCAGCTGCCCTGCATTTGCAGCTAGATGGCCGATTTCAACTGTCTAGCCAGGGTGCCTCGGAGAGGGAGTGAGGAAGCCAGATGGCACATAGGAAGCCAGATGGCACATAACGGTTCCGCTATCCCCACCCCACCCCCAGGGATGTCCTGTTTTCAGCCACCCCACACTAGTCTTATGAGCGCGGAGCTGGGGATGAACCACACCACCTACAAGGCAGCAGAGGAGGGGGTAGGAGTCAGTTTACTGGGATCTGACCTCAGAGCGCTTGCTCCCAAAATCGAAAAATCCTATGCCTATATAGGTCCCCTGTAGAGGCCACTGGACTGAGCCCTTAAAAATGTCGAATGTGGAAGAAAGTGAAACTGACAGATTCATCCATCCCAGCAGAGGGCTTTGAGTGCTTAGCTCTTAAAAATCTTGGTTTGAATCCTCACGTATTCAACCGTAGTATTGAATTAAGGCTGCCACCTCTCTCTTTTTTTATAGGCTCTTTATCATAAACAGGTACATGGTAGGCAGGGACAACATGGTCCTCTCCATGCTGGGAATAGCTGAAATTTGGCTGGTGCAGTTGGGTAAGAATTTTGTTCAGTTTGCTTTTTTATAAGAATGTACCACATTTAACAAATTTCTTCATAAATTAAATTTGGGTTGTATAAGAGTTGTGGCAACCCATTTGCGGAATGCTCTCCCAGAGGGGCTCACCGGGCACCTTTGTAATGGCCTTTTCAGCACCAGGTGAAGAACTTTTTTTAATTTTCCCAGGCATTTTAAGAACTGTTTTTAGTGCTTTTATTACCCTGTTCTACTCCTGGTTTTAACCTGATTTTATGATGTTTGTAATGGTTTTACTCTCTGCTTTTAGCTTTATCTTGGTTTTATTCTGTGCTTTTTTATTTTCGTTTTAATATTTGTATGGTATGTTCTTAATGTGCTGTATACCACCCAGAGAACTTGGGTTATTAGATGAGTTAAAAGTACAGTAAGTAAGCAAGCAAGCAAGCAAGCAAGCAAGCAAGCAAATAAATAAATAAATGGGATGGAAAGAACTTGAGATTTACAAACTTCGAGTGACAGATTCATCCATCCCTAAATAAAACTGTCAATGCTGTTTGTTTGTTTGTTTGTTTGTTTTATATCCCACCTTTCTGCCCAAAAATGGTTCTCAAGGCATTTTAAAATCAAAACTTTAACATAAAACATAAAAACAAATAAATTAAAAGCACCATAAAGAACACAATGATAAAAGAAATAAACAGCACTATCCAGTTAAAAACCCCTTCAGCAGCAGACCAACTTTTATGCCAAAGATATGTCATAATATCTTTATACAAATTTACACAATTCTGTTTGACAGATCTCAGAAAGGATATGGTAGCTGTGGGAAAGGGGTTGGGGAGGACTGCCAAAACGATCAGGGGACTGGTATGAGGAAAGGTTATAACATTTGGGATTTTTTTGTTTAGAAAAATGGCAAGAAAACAGGCGACATAATAGAGGTATATAAAATTATGTATGGTGTGGAAAAAGTGGATAGAGCGTTTTTCTCCCTTTCTCATCATACTGGAACCCAGTGGGGCCATCCAATGAAGCTGAATGGTGGCAGAGTCAGGACAGACTAAAGGACAGACTTCTTCACATGGTGCATAGTTAAACTTTGGAATTCACTACCACAAGATGTGGTGACGACCACCAACTTAGAAATGGGACTTGGAAAGGGGAGTGGACAAATTCATGGAGGAGAAAGTGACTATCTAGTAGTCTGCCAGTGCTTTCTCTGGGCCTCTGCCGATTGTGTTGCACCCACCAGTGCAACAGGAAGCTAGCTCTTCCTTGAGCAACCCCAGAAATGAGTCGAAATGCTCATTTCCAGGACAGGGTAGTTAGCGGAGCTCCCTTCTGCGGGTTCCACTGACCTGTTCCATTCTAGAAACAAGCATTTCAGCTCATTTCTGGTTGCTTTACAGAGTGCTAGGTTCCTGCTGTGGTGAGACCCATTGGAGCACAGGAAGCACTGGATACTGCCCATAATAGCTGTATCATGGTCAGAGGCAGCATGCTTCAGAATACCAGCTGCTGAGGCAACTACAGCAGGAGAGAGCTATTGCTTGTGGGCTTCCCAGAGGCATGTATCTCACCCATGTGAGAAACAGAGTCCCAGTCTAGCTATTAAGTCTTTGGTTTGATACAGCTGAGCTTCTCTTATGCTTTTAAATAGTGGGCACAGTGGGGGCTGGGGGCTCCAATTTCGGCGGGGCTGTAAATCCATGCTGGGTTTTGGTCAGAGCGAGCCGGAATTCTAAAGAAGCTATCCAAAGTGCTCAGTTTATTTTGGGGATAAGATTCAGGACTTTGGATAGCTCCTTTAGAGTTCTGAATGGTTCTGACTGAAACCCAGTATGGATGCAGAGCCCCACTGAATTCAGAGCCACCAGCCTCCACTGACTGGTCATATGCATTTTGTAGATATGTTCAGCCCCCCCCCCCCGCCCTTTCCTGCCATAACACAGGGATATATTTTGTTTAGCACATCGTATATGCAAGTGGAACGTGCTTAATTCCTCGCTATCATCCCCCTCCCCTCCCCTCCCCCCCCCCACCCTCACACAATAATGCCTGTGCTTACTGATCACGGTGTGTCTCTCATGCTCTGTTCCTAGCGGTAAATACACTTTGCTTCACCAAGTTCTTAGCCAGCTTGCTGCAATGCAGTATGTATCCCAATCTTACTCCACTGTATAAAAGCTGCTTTACCTGCCATGCATTAACAGCAAACACTGATTATCCCCAAAGAGTCATAGCATGATTTCTCCATACAGGAGGTAGGGGGGGGGGGGAAACAACAATCATACAGTTAACCAAAGCTGGAGACTGTCAGCTGGATTGCATGCAGGGCACAATTATTTTGCCCATTAATTAGAGCATAGGTTTGCTCTTGGGAATGACCTTATTAAAATTTATGCTGAATGATAACTTTTTGGATTGCTCTGGAAACAGACAGTTGGGATGTTCTTACCCTAGGCAACCCCCACACACACACATTTTAAAATAGAACTAAAACATACTTTATGTGGTTGGCTTAAAAAAAATTAAATCGCAGATTGGATCTAAGTGCAATATCACTTCATTCATTCAACTTGCCTAGGCTGTCATCCAGAGAATCTTGAAGAATCATAATTACCATTGCTGTTATTTACAGCTATTGTAATCGTTTATTATAATTTTTGTAGCTGGCTTCTCAATTACAATTTCAGCACAATTTTGTGTTCACGATGACTGCGATGGTGATGGTGAACCCAGAGTCATTCCTATGATGGATTTACAGCAGTGCCTACTCCTGGGTCAGACGTAGGTACCTTGAGAGCAAGTGGTGGCTCTACAGATGTGGGCTGGACCCAAGTCAAGTGGCCAGATGCAGAACAGCTCAGGGCCCCCTGCACCTTTCAAAGCTGTGCAGCAGAACACGGAAATTCAGCTGGTGTAGTTTTGCATCTGGCCTCCCTAGCTCCAAGATCTGGGAACTGCCAAAAGAACTAGGGATGTTCAAGAATTTCACTTCAGTTCATTAAACATCAGAAATTGCCCCATTCTCACCCCTGAACATGAGTGCATTTTGAGGGCTAACTTCACACATACCTGAGCTTGCGATCACATTTGCACAATGTGTTCATTAGAAAAATGTGCCTTTTGAAATATATATATATATATATATATATATACAGACAGATACATATATATATGCATTTTCATGCTTTAGGGGGCAATCCTATAGGTTGCAACCTGGTACTCATAAGCCTCTGAACTCGGAGGCTTATGAGTATCCATGCAGAGAGGGAGGTGCCTCGAGCCTCTTCATTTTAGCTAGAAAGGCAATTTTGCCCGACTAACAGAGGCTTTGGGAAGCGGGAGGGAAGGAGGCTGGGGCGGCCATAGGAAAGTTCATAGGACTGCCACCCCGGTCTCCTCCCCTCTCCTCCTCCAGGAACACCCCCTTCTCTCTGCCTTCATTTTATGGTGCGGAGGCATGGTTGTCTTTGCACCAGCCAGGAGGGGGAGGGGCAAAGGGCATGGTTTCCTGTCTCTGAGCTCAGAGCTGGGAAACTGAAAAATCTTACGTCCCCCAGATGCTGTCTGGGGGATATAGGATTGCTCCCTCTTTCAATGGGGAAAAGTACACATTTGGGTGAGCACTATACAAATAATGCATACCTGATTGCACACTTCTCTTGTTTGAGCAACAACAACAAAACCACATTCAGGAACAAGGAGGAACAAGCTTCGAGATGGAACTCGGAGAGCCGTGACAACCTTGGGCCTCGCGAATTTCCCATTCCTAAGAAGAACATAAGAACAATTCTGCTGGATCATACCAAAGGTCCATCTACTCCAGCAGCAGTCTATTTCCTACAGTGACCCTGAGATGCAGCTTGGGAAGCCAGTAGCCAGTATTGACTTGATTTATTGATTTGATTTATCACCTTTCTACCCCCAAAATGGCACTCATGTAGCCATGAAGGCAGTAGCCATTCCCCTGTGGCTGTTTGTCAGCAACTCCTATCGAGGTATGCTCTCTCTGAAACCTGGAGGCTGCATCCAGCCATCGTGACTCGTAGCTGTTGATAGCCCTGTCCTCCATGAATTTTTGTCTGATTACCTTTCAATGCCTTCAAAGCCGAGGGTCATCACTACAGGCAGCAAATTCCCTAATCTTTCTCAGGGGGCTGATGCTAGAATGCAACAGTTCTAGCAGTAGAGAGAGCATAGCTCATTGCACCATGCTGTGGAATGCATTTGGGTTGTGTGTGTGTGTGATATGTCCAGCTACAAGACTGCTGAGTTTGGAAAGTAGGTTAGGAATTATTTGTTTCACCAGAATTGTGGACGGGCGGGATGAATAATATTGCTTACTCCCAAGTCAACATGCATTTGCAGCCCAATGCAATTTTCCATAGGATTAGGCAGTCCAAAATACTAAAACAAAATTAGCTACAAAATCAAATATATCCATGTCTGACTTGTGAAGGGGATACAGGTACACAATCCAGGTTATTACTGAGTGACTAGTGACGTTAGTGATTTCTACACTGCCTACTATATCAAGTTAACATCCTTAATTAGGGATGTCAGAATTTCGCCACGAATCTCAGGGAGGCCGAATGCCAGCGCATTCGGCACCCCGAAATCGGTGGCGAAATGGTCTGCCCCCCCGCCCCACCAGGACGAGACTTACCTTCGGCGAATCTTCCTGCTGGCGGCTCCGGTGGCAGTTCGGCGGTGGTGGCTGCGGCAGCTGGTCTTCTGACCAGCTGCCGCCGCTGGCACTTCCAGTTTAAAAACAAAAAAAACAAAAAAACGTGATAGGCTATGTAAAGATTTACGTAGCCTATCATGGCTAGATTTTTAAAAAACACTGTGATAGGCTACGTAAATGTTTACGTAGCCTATCACAGCTGATTTAAAAGGGAAAAAAACTGCGCGTACGCAAATGGCAGCGCCCATGGGTGCCGCCATTTGCGTTCCTTATTTTGGCACGTCTTAGTCTACGTAAACATTTACGTAGACTAAGACAGCAAAAATAAGGGGAACGCAAATAGCGTAGCGTCTATGCTATTTGCGTTCCCCTTATTTTCGCCGTCATAGTCTACGTAAACATTTACGTAGACTAAGATGGCAAAAATAAGGGGAACGCAAATAGCGTAGCGTCTACGCTATTTGCGTTCCCCTTATTTTTGCCATCTTAGTCTACGTAAATGTTTACGTAGACTAAGACGTGCCAAAATAAGGAACGCAAATGGCGGCGCCCATGGGCGCCGCCATTTGCATACGCACATTTTTTTTTCTTTTAAATCAGCCGTGATAGGCTACGTAAACATTTACGTAGCCTATCACGGCTGACTGCAGAGATGCAAACGGCGGTGGCTACGGCCGCCGCCATTTGCGGAGCCGGCCAACCAGGATTCGGGGAGGGAGGGAGGGATGGAGCGCCTCCCCCCAGGCCAGAATTTCTGGGGGGAGGGACAGAGCGCCTCCCCCCCGGCCAGAATTTCGGGGGGAGGGATGGAGCGCCTCCCCCCCACTGCGAATGTCACCCTTCGAAAAGGTAATTGACTTTCGTACATCCCTATCCTTAATACCATACCCAAGGGCAGTCTCTAACTGTCAATTCCTCCAGGTCAAGGGTGAAGAACATGTGACACACACACCCCGAAGTTGTTGGGCTACATATCCCATTGTTTCTATTGGCTAGGGCTGATGGGAGTTGCAGTCCACCAATATCTGAAGAGCCACAAGTCCCCACCCCTGTTCTTGGTTAATATGTGTGTGGATCCAGACAAGGAAAGGCCAGCATGCAATGTACATGTGGGGACCAGGGAGCCATTTCTGTGATCACCTTACATTAGAGAGGATTAGAAAAACAAGTTAGTATGGACTGATGTGGTTGAGTGCATCTGATATTTGAGGCTGTCTCATCTTATCCAAGCCTCTGCACTAAGACAGAGTACCATGTACTTATTTACAACACTGGAGACTGAAGCCAGTTATTATTATTTTTTAACATAACACTTATTTGTCATTATTCCTGTAGCTCATAAGAACATCAGATGAGCCCTGCTGGATCAGACCTAGGGTCCATCTAGTCCAGCATTCTGTTCACGGGAAACCCAGGAGCAGGACTTGAGCACAACAGCACCCGCCCACCCATGTTGCCCAGCAACTGGGGTACATAAGCAGACTGCCTTTGATACTGAGACAGAATATAGCCATCACAGACAGCCTTCTCCTCCATAAATTTGTCCAGTCCCTCTTTAAAGCCATCCACATTGGTGGCCATCACCATGTCTTGTGAAAGTGAATTCCATAGTTTAACTATGCACTGTATGAAGAAGTCCTTCATTTTATCTCTCTTGAATCTTCCACCAATCAGCTTCATGGGATGACTCCTAGTTCCAGTATTATGAGAGAGGGAGAAAATGTCCCCTTATCCACTTTCTCCAAAACCATGCATAATTTTGTACATCTCAATCATGTCTCCCCCTTCATGGATCACTGCCTTGTTGTGGCAAAGGGGCTTGCGTAACTCAGTGAAGCCATGAGCTATGCCGTGCAGGGCCACCCAAGATGGACAGGTCATGGTGGAGAGTTCTGACAAAATGTGGTCCACTGCAGAAGGAAATGGCAACCCACTCCAGTATTCTTGCCAAGAAAACCCCATGGAACATATCACAAGGCTAAAAGAGAGGACGCCGGAAGATGAGCCCCTCAGGTCGGAAGGTGTCCAATATACTACTGGGGAAGAGCAGAGGGAATTTCCAAGTAGCACCATAAAGAGTGAAGTGGCTGGGCCAAAGCGAAAAGGACACTCAGGAATTGGAAATTCCAGAAAGGGGATTGGAATGCTGAAGTAGGAAGTCAAGAAATCCCTGGGATAACAGGCAAGCATGGCCTCGGTGTACAAAATGAAGCAGGACAAAGGCTAATCGAGTTTTGCCAAAAGAGAACACGCTGATCATAGCAAACACTCTTTTCCAACAGCACAAGAGGCGACTCTACACATGGACATCACCAGATGGTCAATATCAAAATCAGATTGATTATGTCCTTTGCAGCCAAAGATGGAGAAGCTCCATACAGTCAGTAAAAACAAGACCTGGAGCTGACTGTGGCTCAGATCATGAGCTTCTTATTGCAAAATTTCAGCTTAAATTGAAGAACGTAGGGAAAACCACTAAACCATTCAGGTATGACCTAAATCACATCCCTTATGAATATACAGTGGAGGTGAAGAATAGATTTAAGGGATTAGACCTGATAGACAGAGTGCCTGAGGAACTATGGACGGAGGTCCATAACATTGTTCAGGAAGCAGCAATTCAATCCATCCCAAAGAAAAAGAAATGCAAGAAAGCGAAGTGGCTGTCTGATGAGGCTTTACAAGTAGCTGAAGAAAGAAGGGAAGCGAAAAGCAAGGGAGAATGGGGAAGATATATCCAACTGAATGCAGAGTTCCAAAGAATAGCAAGGAGAGTCAAGAAGGCCTTCTTAAATGAACAATGCAAAGAAATCGAGGAAAACAACAGAATGGGAAAGACTAGGGATCTTTTCAAGAAAATCAGAGATCTCAAGGGAACATTTTGTGCAAAGACGGGCATGATAAAGGACAAAGAAGGCAGGGACCTAACAGAAGCAGATGAGATTAAGAAGAGGTAGAAAGAATACACAGAAGAACTATACAGGAAAGATCTGAATGTCCCTCATAGCCATGATAGTGCGTTCACTGAACTTGAGCCGGACATCCTCGAGAGCGAAGTCAAGTGGGCCTTAGGAAGCATTCCTAACAACAAAGCTAGCGGAGATGACAGTATTCCAGCTGAGCTATTTAAAATCCTAAAAGATGATGCTGTTAAAGTGTTGCACTCAACATGCCAACAAATTTGGAACACTCAACAGTGGCCACAAGACTGGAAAAGGTCAGTTTACATTCCAATTCCAAAGAAGGGCAATGCCAAAGAGTGTTCAAACTACCGTACAATTGCGCTCATTTCACATGCCAGCAAGGTGATGCTCAAAATTCTACAAGCTAGGCTTCAGCAGTATGTGAACCGAGAACTACCGGAAGTACAAGCTGGGTTTCGAAGAGGCAGAGGAAATAGAGATCAAATCACCAACATTCGCTGGATCATGGAGAAAGCAAGAGAATTCCAGAAAAACGTCTATTTCTGCTTCATTGACTATGCTAAAGCCTTTGATTGTGTGGATCACAACAAACTCCGGCAAATTCTGAAAGAGATGGGAGTACCAGACCACCTTACCTGTCTCCTGAGAAACCTGTACGAGGGTCAAGAAGCAACAGTAAGAACCAGACATGGAACAACCGATTGGTTCAAAATTAGGAAAGGAGTACAACAAGGCTGTATATTGTCGCCCTGCTTATTTAATTTATATGTAGAGTACATCATGAGAAGCGCCAGGTTGGATGAATCACAGGTCAGAATTAAGACTGCCGGGAGAATTATCAACAACCTCAGATACGCAGACGATACCACCCTAATGGCAGAAAACGAAGAGGATCTAAAGAGCCTCTTGTTGAGGTGAAAGTGGAGAGTGCAAAAGCTGGTTTGAAGCTCAACATTAAAAAAAACTAAGATCATGACATCTGGCCCCATCACTTGCTGGCATATAGAAGGGGAAGAAATGGAAGCAGTGACAGATTTTATTTTCTTGGGCTCCAAGATCACCGCAGACAGTGACTGTAGCCATGAAACTAAAAGACGCTTGCCCCTTGGGAGGAAAGCTATGGCAAACCTAGACGCATAGTAAGAAGCAGAGACATCACCTTGCCAACAAAGGTCCGTATAATCAAAGCTATGGTTTTCCCAGTAGTAACGTATGGCTGTGAGAGCTGGCCTATAAGGAAGGCTGTGCACCGAAGAATTGATGCTTTCGAACTGTGGAGCTGGAGAAGACTCTTATGAGTCCCCTGGACTACAAGGAGGTCAACTCAGTCAATCCTAAATCAACCCTGAGTGCTCATTAGAAGGACAGATACTGAAGCTGAAGCTCAAATATTTTGGCCACCAAATGCGAAGAGAAAAGTCACTGGAAAAGACCCTGATGCTGGGGAAGACTGAAGGCAAAAGGAGAAGGGGACGGCAGAGGATGAGATGGCTAGATAGCATCACCGATGCAATGAATATGAATTTGAGCACACTCCGGAAGAGAGTGGAGGACAGGAAGGCCTGGTGAGCTATGGTCCATGGGGTCACGAAGAGTTGGACATGACTTAACAACTGAACAACAATAATCATGTCTCCCCTTACTCACCTTTTTTTTTTTCTAAGCTAAGCAATACTAGCTGCTGTAACCTTTCCTCATAGGTTGCTCCAGGCCCTTGATCATTTTAGTTGCCCCTTTCTGCAGCTTTTCTGCACAGTGCAGCATATGAAGTGTTTCCCCATTCTTTTCATATTATTCCTTCTATTAAAAAACAATGCGTGTGAGGTAAATTAGGCATGGAGACCAGCAATTAGCAGAAAGCCTCGTAGCAAGCTTGATCACAAAGGGAGAATTTGAATTTGGCTCTAATCCCAGTTTGAGCTGCTATTTCTTGCTGGCTATTTTAGCTCTGTGAACCATGTTTGCTCTGCGACGTCCTCTGTCACACTTCTCAGCATTTATGGGCTCCTGCTTTTCACAATGAGTTCTTCCTCATTGTCTGCTCTTCTGTAAGCATTCATCACCGTGGAGAGCCTACACTTCGGTACTGCTCCTGTCCTCCAAGTGGCACAAAGTGGTAGAACATACAATATCTGACCCTCTTCCTTCCCAAAAGGAGACTCTCAAATGCTGGAGTGTCATCTGTGGCTTCTATTTTCCTGGTTAATTCAATTAACTATGTAGAAAGGGAAATAAAATAGCAGTACAAAGCTGGGTCAAATAATAGAGAGAGGGGGAGAAAGATAATATTGCAGACACTTAGGGTGGCCTACTTTACAGAGAGCAGTCCTCTGTTTGAAGGAGTGCCTATGGGGCCCAGTGTTCCTGCTCCATCCTCTTTCCATTGATTTGTGTCGACTAAGAAGAGGTGTGAATACAGAATAGGGCAGGATGAGAAATTTGTTTCAGTTCAATTTTTACCAGAATTTACCCAGTTCATAGCTCCCAAGGCTGAATGCGGACCAAAACACAATCTGCGATCGAAGTCTGTACGTTTCTGAGCTTGAGATGCTATTTGTGGCAGGCAGGAGGGGATATGTTCGGCAAATGCATACATTTTAGAAATGTGCATGAAAAAATGCATGCTTTTGAAAAATGTGCACAAATATGCTTTAATCTATGGGAGAAAATGCAGACATTTCAAAAATATGCACAATTGTTGTATATATGTTGGGAAATGGGCATGAAAAATACACGTGAATTTTCATGCAAAGTGGGTGTGTGTGCTCATAATCTGATAGTGACACGAGTCGTGATGAGCTTTGAGATGGAATTTGGAGAACCTCAGTGGATTGGCATTTTGCGGATTCACACATCTACAGCATAGAATGCAAATTGACCTCACTTTGTGGCAGATGTACTTGGGGCAGACTCAGTAACTGCATTCCTAATGCAAGGTCAGTTCATTTTCATCTCTTGGTAACTCACAGATAAGTGATATGGGCATTCTATTTGTAACATGTGAGACCTGCAACGAATTGTTGCAGCATATTCTTGCCTCCTAGCAGGAATGTTCTTGTCTAGATGTTCTTGTCCAATCAGCGATTCACAATAAAATGCAATACTGCAAGATTAAAAACAAGATAATACAGCATACTTAAAAACATGAAAATGTTTTTAAAAATCACAGGACCATAAACAATAAAACAGGGTAGTAGCGGAGTCCTCACAAGTCTGGGAAAGTCTAGGTGTGTTTTTAAGAGGCGTTTAAAATCAGCCACCGTTTCTGCCTCTTGAACTTCACATGGAAGAATATTCCAAAGAGTGGGTGCCACCACTGAGAAGACCCACTTACATGCCACTACCTGGCAACATTCCATTGGCCACAGAATGACCAATAAGGCTTCCTCAGAAGATCTCAAGGGTCGACTGGGTATATATGGGGAAGATGGTAGGTTATGTGAGGCTTCTGTAAAGCATCACCCCTGTGATTATAACTTATTCACATACGTATGCTACCCCCTGACATTGCATTTATCAGGGGATTACCATGCACATTTGAACCACCTGATAGAGAAATTCATTATGATAAAATTGGGCAACTCAAGCCCAGATCCATTGAAACCCATAGGACTTCCTTCATTGACTTTGACAGATGTGGAGCTGAGCTCGAAAAACTCATAGCAAACTGCCAAACAATCCCACTCCAGTCTTAAGATCTAGTTTCTCTTGGTTCAGCACGTCCCAGTTAAGTGCCTGCCACAGTGAGTACAAGGCACGTGCTGATGACAAGATTTGTGCTGTTGGAGAGGCAGCAGCATGCCTGTGGATCACACATTAAACTCAGCAGCTGCCATCAGTCTCCGAGACACTTAACTTGTTACCAATTTGTAAGCTGCACAGCATAGATAGGAGGGTGGAGACTGGAAAACAGAAGGTTTAGCCAAACAGAAACAACAAAATGAGCTATCATTAGAGGAACTGCATGACTAACCGTTTAGATTAAGAAGGAGGAAATGCACCATTTTTATCATTTTCTCGTCTCGCCATTGATAAAGAAATATCAATATATTGTCCGTGGTGGAATTCTCCGCCATCCCTACAATATACACAAACAACATATAACTAAAACCAACTTTGAACTGTCAGTCATAACTAAAGATTTAGTGCAGGAGACGCCCTAGAGGTTCACGGCATCATGTAAAGAGCCTACAAACTTCCATGAAGGAGCAATCTCAATCGCAGGGTAAAAGCTCTGTGTGAAGGAAGGCTTAGATGCCAAAGTCCTGCTTGAATGAAAAGGTCTTTGCCTGCTGGCAGAAGAACAACAGAGAAGGAGAGAACCTAGCCTCCCTACGCAGGGAGCTCCTCAGCCTGGGAGCAGAAAACCAAGAAGGCCTTCTTCCGTGTCACCAATGCACCTTTTAAGGCAGCAGTCTTGAAAGAAGGTCCTGTCGCAAAGATCTTAAGACTTGGGCAAGCTTGTAAGGAAGAAGGCAGTCTTTCAGGTAGCCTGGTCCCAAGCCATACAGAGCTTTTTAGATCATAACCAGCACTTTGAATTCTGCCCAGAAACACAGCAGTAACCACTGAAGGTGTTGTAATAAAGGAGTCACATGCTCCCTGTAACTGGCCCCAATCCACAGTCTGGCTGCAGCATTTTGGACCAACTGACATTTCTGAACAGTTTTTAAAGGCAGCCCCATGTAGAATGGGTTACAGTAGTCCAAAAAGGATGTAACTAAGGCATGGATGACTGTGGCCAGATCAGACATCTTTTTAGGAATGGCGGAGAATTCCGCCATGGACTCCAGTGAGGCTGGAGTGAGAATCCAGTGAGAATCCAGCCCCCCAGAGTCTGTGGCGAAATAGACCACTCACCTCCGCCACCCCACAAAGTTCACGCTGGCCGGATTCTACCTGCTGCCGCCGGGTCCGGGTCCATCTGCTGCCAGACTGCGGACACAAATGTCGTCCAGCATAGCGGATGCCATTTGCGCCCCTGCTCTTTGCCTTGATAGGACTCACCACGGAGCAGAGCTGGCCGGTGAGGATTTCGGGGGGAGGAATGGATTGCCTCCCCCCCAGTGGACTCGGGTATGTGGGGTTCATACACCCCTACATCTTTCCGAATAGGTGCTTTTGGCACACTAGCCTCAGCTGTGCAAATGCCATCCTCACTAGTGCCAAGACCTGGGCATTCAGGTTCAGGGCTGAGTCCAGGAGTAAACCCAAATGGCAATCCTGAATCTTTGGGGAAGTGTAACCCCATCCATCACAGGTTGAATCTCTGTTCCCTGATCTGCCTTTTGACTAACCAGGAGCACTTCTGTCTTGTCTGGATTAAGTTGTTTGCCCTCATCCAGCCCATTACCAACATCAGACACCGATTTAGAACTAGAACAGTTTCCTTGGATTTGTATGGAAAGGAGAGATAGAGTTGGCTGTCATCAGCAAAGTGATGGCACCAAACCCACAAACTCTGGACAATCTCTCCCAAGTGGTTTCATGTATATCTTAAATAGCATGGGAGATAAGATGGAACTCTGAGGAACACCACAGACCAAAAGCCACAGCATGGAACATGAATCCCCCAGCACCACCTTCTGAGATAGCCCCTCCAAGCAGGACCAGAGACACCATATAACAATGCCTCCCAGTCCCATCTTAGACAGATGCTTCAGAATGACACCATGGTCGATGGTATTGAAAGCCACTGAGAGGTCCAGCTAAACCAAGAAGGACACACTCCCCCTGTCCAGTTCCTGGTGTAGATCATCCATCAAGGTGGCCAAAGCAGTCTCTTTCCTATAACCAGGACTGAAGCCAAACTGAAATGGATCTAGAGAATCCACATCATCCAGAAATCCCTGGAACTGAGAAGATACCACATGTTCCAGCACCTTGCCCAAGAATGGAATATTGGAGACCAGACAGAAATTATGCAACACAGTTCAAAGAGGGTTTGTTTGTTTTTAAGGTCTTACCACCTCTTCCTTTAGACAAGACAGAATCACACCTTGCCATAAAGAAGCCTTCGCCACTACCTTACCCAATCAGCCAGTCCCCCCCCCACCTACTTTTACAAGCCTTGGACTTTCCCCATGCCTGCTGCTGATACGTCTCTCATATGTGGGGATAATGTGGGTTTGGTGACACTCAGAGAATGAGTTCACTGTTAGCATGTAGGATTTATTATGACTTGGCCACTGCCTTGCTATAATTTCTTCTCTGCTCAAACACTTCTAGAGAAATATGTAAGATACCACCAGTCTTTTCAGTGCTGTCCTTTCCAAAGGAAACATGCTCCACAAAGGCCACCCAGCACTTTCCACTGCTTGGGAAAGGACCAGCACAATGGTAATAAAATCTCTAGATTTTGGACTTCAGGGTTTTTTTTGGGGGGGCGGTTATTTTTTAAAATGCAGATAAAACAAGAGAGCTATTTCCCCTTGTCTGGATGAACAATGACAGTAGCTTAGATTATGAACTCACTCTTGGATCTCATCCCATCCATCTCAACAACATTCTTCTCTTTTCTTAGTGCTGATCCGCCTGCAAAATAATGCCACATAATGGAAGGCCTGATTGTGCAAAATAGCACAGGAGATAACCTTTGCTCATTGTTTTGGTATGTTAACCGTATTTATCTGCTTACTTTTCCAACAAGTTGTCCAAGAAGAAGGGCCAGTGTCAAGGTAGGCATAGTTGGGCATCTGCCAAGGGCCCACACCCCAGCAGGGACCCACTGGCAAGAGCCCCCTTAGCTTGTACTGTACCTCCTCATCACCATTTCAACCTGCTTCTTCACTGGCCTCTTGCTCTGGTCCACTGGCTCTCTGCCTGTCAATCACTGGCTCACTGTCAAGCAAGCAAGTGGAAGCAATGATGTGAAAGAAGGGGAGGAGCCATAGGAGCTCATGACAAAAGTGGTGAGAAGGTAGACTCACTGACGGAGGGGGCCCATTGAGGGTGTATTGGCCAAGGGCCCTGAAAAACCCAGAGCCGGCAATTTCTGCAAATAAAACACACACACACACACACACAGATCCGTGAGCTGGCTCAACTCTTCGCACACTGAGTCATGCCTGCTCACGGATGATCGAGCTGGAGTCCAGGGGAGGCTGAGCCAGCAACAACTCACTGAAAGCTCCATCCCCCAAAATGGATTTCTACAACATTCCTACTATAAGTAGCATCATGCCAAAAATAAATCAACTACCGATTTAACTAAAGCTGCCATCTTATGTGTGCTTACATGGGCAGAACCCCTTGGAATGATGGCTTGTATGAATGGATGAAAGCAGCCAACCCCTGTGGGGAACGGCTTCTTGAAATTGGCTTACTCTGTGGAAGACTGCGCACAAGGATCCATTTTGAGTGGAGACCCAGGCTGAATCTACACATAGCAGTTATACTGTTATCATACCACTATCATAACTATTGGTGCCCATTGGTGTCATGTGTACCAATAGTTCTAATAACGGTATGATAACAGTATAACCGCTATGTGTAGATTCAGCCCCATTTGAGCAGCTGCATGTGCCAAACAGGCCTAAAGATAAGGTGCAAGACTGTGGGAAATGGCAGCCAGCTTAGTTTAACTTAAAAGCTCCTACTGCCCGTAACTCCTCCTTAGGAGAGGCATTTCAACCTTTAAGAAGCCAGGAGACCAACAAACGATTGGTGGTTGGGAGAAAGGGGTGTGGCCAGGAGAAGGGGTGTGGCCACTGGAGGAACCCTGGCTGGTCAGAATGGTTCCCAGGAGGGCTGGGTTTGCGATTGGGCACCTCTGCATTAGGCAGAGTGAGGAGACTGCCTCAGGCAGCAGGTGTCGGGTATCAGGAAAGGGCAGGAAATTGTGAGTTGATGCATTACTATTGCATCTTTACTGCCAGGAAAGGGGAGAGGTGCTTGTGGAACTTCCAACCTCATGTACCAAAGCCTGGCTTTGGGCGTTATGCACCTTGACTGGGGGGGGGGGGGCGTTTAGCTGTTCTGCCTCAGGCCACAAAATGCCTTGACCTGATCCTGGAGCAGGTGGGTCATGTGATCCTACCTACCAGGGAATGGCTCATTGCAAGATGTAACCAAGCATCAGGAAGATGCTTCTAAGTGGATACAATCTGGAGTTAAGGAAGAACGTGCCCTGCCTGTCTATCAGAAATATAGTGAAACAGTCCTGCTCAAATGATTTACATGAAAGGTTGTTGTCTGGTGGTAAAATGCATGCAGAAGGTCACAGGTTCAATTCCCAGGTAGGGCTAGGAAAGAATCCTGCCTGAAACTCTGGAGAGCCGCTGCCAGTCAATACTGACTAAATGGACTAATATTCCAATTCCAGTCTCCTTGATATTTTTTAAAGCCTGCTTTCCTACAGTACTGACTAAATGGACTAATATTCCAATTCCAGTCTCCTTGATATTTTTAAAAGCCTGCTTTCCTACAGTACTGACTAAATGGACTAATATTCCAATTCCAGTCTCCTTGATATTTTTTTAAAGGCCTGCTTTCCTACTAAGCCTCGTCATTCCAAGTTTCAAACAAAATCAAATCATTTCAATAGAAAGCAACAGGCCAGTTGCCCTCAGAGTCTGAGAAGCAACTCTGGCCAATTTCTGCATTTCCCTCTCTCCAGCCTGGAGCCTGTGGCTTCCGGTATCTTTCAAAAAGATGTAGTTAAACCACATATTGCTACAGGCCTCCATAGTGAATATAGGGTGCATTGGATGTTGCGGGGGGTGTGTGTGTGTGCTTTGTTTTGGTTTTGATAAAGGAGAAAAAATAACAACAGTAAAGCTGCAAAGGAATCAAACAAACAAAAAAAGGAAACAAAAAATAAAGAAAGGAAACAAACAAAGCCTGAGTCTGGTCCATACAAAGGACCTACTGCAGGGGAGAAGTGAGTGACTTTAAAACGGAAAGAAGGAGGATTTCTTTACTAGAAACAGGCACAGCCTTGAAATGTGCACACATGATCTTGGCTAAAAACTTGCCTGCTGCTACCACCTACTTGGCACTGCAGAAACATACACTTGAATATCGCTTTTTGGAAAAGCATAGCCAGGTCTCAGGTAGCTAGACCTGCCTCCCGACTTCTTGCCCTCATCAGCAAAAGAAGTTTCTGTCCTCTGAGACAGCCCACAGGTCCATCTAGCTAAGGTTTGTCTAAATGCTGGCTGGAAGCAACTCTCCAGGGTTTCAGACAAGGATATTTTCCAGCCCTGCCTGGAAGTGCTGGGGACTGAAACTAGGAGCATTTGCATGCAGAGCAGGTCCTCTACCACTGGGCTACAGTCCTTCCCCTTGGGGAAAAAGTCCAGGACTTCTGTTTCAAATGGCAGGGGGAAGCAAAATTGATGAACATTCAGGAAAGCCAAAGTCCTGTTCCTTGATGCATTCCAATATAAATGTTGATGGTTCCATTTATTTTAAGAGCCATGATAGTTCAATAAAAGCCCCAGGTTCAGGGCAGCAGCAAGGGAGGGTGTTGGGTGGCCAGGTGTCCTCTTTTACAGAGAACAGTCCTCAGTTTGAAGGTGTCCTCTATTTGAAGGGAAGTCCAGTCCAATTCTGGTTTAAACATAAAGAACCTTAGGGCACAATCCTATGCATGTTTGGACAGAAATATGTCCTACAACTCCCAGAATTCCCCAGCCAGCTATGCTGGGTGGAGAATGCTAGGAGCTGTAGGGCTTTTTTCTGTCCAAACATGCATAGGATTGCACTCTTAAAAACTGTTGTCCATCCACAATTAGCACTTAGACTGTAGAATGAACACCCAAACATACAAGTCACCTGGTCACAGTCTTCCTTACTATGGTGAGACATACTGATTTCCAAATTTGCATCTACAGATAGATAGATATTGGCCTATGCCATTTTATGCAAACTTGCGTTCTCTTTTTTTGGCGATGTATAAGCAGGCACCCAAGTTGATGCCATCATAGTTTTTGTGGACTTCTTGGAAACATCTGACTGGCCACTGTGGAAAGCAGAATTCTGGACTAGAAAGGGGCCTTTTGCTTGACCCAACAGAGCATTTCTTACATTATTATGTTTATCAATTGTGAATTACCCCTACCCCCAATAATTCCTAAGAACACCACTTTAATACCTCTGTTGAAGCAGTGCATATAAACTGGAGTAATAAAATAAACACTGGGCAGACAGCTTTGCTGTATTCAGCGCATACACCGTCCTCTGCACAACCCATCTTCCAGACTAGATTATATCTGGATTCAGTCCCTGGATATATGAATTCATACAAATTCCAAATTACAGTAAATGCAATTTATTGTAATTTGGACTATGTATGCATTATACATCTACATTCCAAATTTCAATAAACATTATGTATTAGAATTTGGAGTTGCATGAATTTATACATCTATGTATTTTATCCATTAGTACAATGTAAGTGATTCTTCAGGCCCTTTTCTCCTTTGATTCTATCACCCTCAGCTACCTAACGGTCTTCCGCTCCCTAGAAAAACTCCATCATCCAGAACCATCCCCTTTACCACAAATATACTAAAGTCCTGACTCAGTACTTGTAATAATTACACTTTATTTTGGGATAAACTGATTACAATAGATAAAACAAAGGATTAGATCAAGCAGAATTCTGGAGAGAAAAAAATCAACAATTCAGCAACTATAATAAACATTGCAATATCACTCACAGATAACACTGAAAAAGCAAAGAATGAAAAAAATACACAAACACCACAATCTAGCCCAGGAAAGAAAGTGTAAATGGAAACTTAAGACAAGTCATGTAGTGTCCCTCTTATTAACAGCTACAGATGTTCCAAATTGCCATTCTCAGCACTAAGCTGGCAAAATTGTTGTGAACCACCCAGAGAGCTTCAGCTATTGGGCAGTATGGAAAGGAAAGGAAAGGAAAGGAAAGGAAAGGAAAGGAAAGGAAAGGAAAGGAAAGGAAAGGAAAGGAAAGGAAAGGAAAGGAGATGAATGAATGAAATGCACACACACACACACACAGAGATGAACTGCATGGTCAATGATGTGGGTCCATGTATGTGTGAATGGTGTGGATGAGGATTACATTTGTGTATACTTAGAGTAGACCCATGTTTTTAGCATGATTAATTTTATTCATGGCTTGTACGTCACCCTGGTACTATTGGAAGAAGGGCCATTTAAAAATTACTTTAATAAGTAGAAATATGAATAAACTACACAAACTTGTCAGTAAGGATGTGAGAGTCCTCCTCCATAATGTGTGTCAAAGGACGTCGAAGAAATCTGCAATGGAACCAAATGAGTTTGGATTTTTATGAATCTGATCAGCAGATTCCACAGCAGACCGGCTTTTTTCCTGTCTGGCAGATTCTGCAGACTTGTGGACCATTTTTCTAACCTTTGGAAATTTTTGTGTGAATTTCATCCTAGAAATATATGCATTTTTAAAAAATGGCCAAAAATCTGCATTTCCCCCCATAGGCTATGGTGTGGAAATGTGCATTGAGGGGGAAATTTGCGCGTTTGGGGGAATTTGCACATTTTTGCATGTGCAAATCTGTGCAGATTCACATTTGTGCAAATTTGCATCTGCACAAATCTGGAAACTAAAAAAAAAAAAATCTGATTCCAATGTGTGGACGATGGAACGAAAGGTGCCTAACAAACTGAAAAACAGACGGAATGGATTTTACATAAGCCATAGATCCCCATGTGTGTCAGTTTCCACAGCTGACTTTTTAAAAAAGAAAAACTGAACCTTACTGGGGGGGGGGGGGGGCTGTACTTTTTTCAGCCTGGGGGACAGATCCCATTTCAGAGAACCTCTTGGGAGGCTGCAAAGGCAAATGGGTGAGACCAAAGATATCAGCACATTTTAGCTTAAAGCTTCTACTGCCAGTCAGCCTTAGGAGAGTCATTTCAACTAGGGCTGTGCATGGACCCCCCAATCTGACTTGGAAACGGCTTTGGGGCTTCCATGGACAGCCCAATTTGACTTGAGCTGATTCGGCGGGGGGCCTGACCCACCTCGGCCTATGAAGCTGAAGTGGGATTCAGACATCCAAATCCAACTTTGGGGGACCCAGTAAGCTGCCCAGGGCCCAGCTCCTTACCTGGGCCCTTGTTCTGTGGGGAGGGGTCACCACTGCCAGGGGAGCTGCCACAGTTGCTGGTGCCATCGGAGGAGCTGCTGGGGAAGGCACTGCTGGCATCAGCGGGGAAACCACTGCCCAAAACAGCCTGCCAACAGGCACGAGGGCAGGAGTCACCCTCCAACTGCACTCTCGCTCTTCCTTGGAAGGAGGGGAGGGCACCTGGTTGGAGGCTGACTCCTGCCTCTGCTCAAGCCTTCACGGGTTCCTTGCTTGTTAGGAGCCCATGAAGGCTTGCGTGAGGTGAGAGGTGGCAGTTTGCAATGAGGGTCCGCTGCTGCCCCAGCTCCTAGGCCCTCTGGATGTGTGCCAGCAGCTATCTTGTTCCAGGGAATGGGGGGAACCATTTAAAAAATGATGACTCCTTGTATTTCCAGAAATACAGGCAGTTGCCATTTTTAAAATGGCTCCTCCCATTCCCTAGAACAATAAGATGGCTGCCAGCACATGTCCAGAGGACCCAGGTGACAAGCTGGGGGCTGAGCATCAGTAGTGGCGGCGGCATGGGGGCTGGGCCTCCGGATCACTCTGAAGCGCACAAAAGTGCTTCAGAGCTAACCAATCACTTTGGGCCCCCTCTGCCTCAACTCAGAGGTGGCCCAAAATGGCCTGCTTTGACTTGGAGTTCAGGTTTTGAGCCAAAGAGGTGCACAGCCCTAATTTCAACCTTTTAAATGGGGAAAAAACTGCACAAAAGCCAGGAAACAACAAAAAGCTTGGTGGTTGGGGGAAATGGGTGGGGCCAGGAGAAGGGGGAGTGGCCTTTTGGGGAACCCAGCAGGGCTGAATTGGGACCTGAGGTGAGCTGAATTTGGCCCCTGGCCTGACATTCTGCACCCCTGCCTTACATGTACAGAAGTAGTTTGGAAAAGCGAGGATAACTGAGACACTCCAGAGGCCATCTCTAGTTGTAGTTGAGTTAGCTTTGAAGTGAGATACATGAATCTATGAAATAGGCAGGGGAGGCTGGTGGCACCGATGTCAGTGGGGGAGTAAATAAGAACATAAGAAGAGCCCTGCTGGACCAAGGGTCCATCTAGTCCAGCATTCTGTTCACACAGTGGCCAACCAGCTGTTGACCAGGAACCCACAAGCAGGGCATGAGCACAACAGCACCCTCCCACCATGTTCCCCAGCAACTGGTATACATAGGCTCACTGCCTCTGGTTCTGGAGGTAGCACATAGCCATCAGGAATAGTAGCCATTGATAGCCTTCTCCTCCTTGAATTTGTCCACCCCCCTTTTAAAGCCATCCTATTTGGTGGCCATCACTACATCCTGTGGTAGCAAATTCCTTAGTTTAATGATGCACTGTGTGAAGAAGTCCTTCCTTTTATCTGTCCTGAATCTCCCACTAGTCAGCTTCATAGGATGACCCTGGGTTCTCTAGTATTTTGAGAGAGGGAGAAAAATGTCTCCCTATCCACATTCTTCATATAATGCATAATTTTGTAGACCTCTACCTTACCCTCCTTTTTTCCAAGGTAAACAATACTAGCTGTTGTAACCTTCTCTCATAGAGGATATGCTCCAGCCCCTTGATCATTTTAGTTTCCCTTTTCTGCACTTTTTCCAACTCTACAATATCTTCTCTTAGGTGTGGTGACCAGAAATGGACACAGTACTTCAAGCGTGGCTCCACCATCTATTTGCATAGGGGCAGTATGATATTAGAGGGGCCACAGTGGCTTAGTGGTTAAGACGCTGAACTGCAGACTGGAAGGTCAGCAGGTCAGCAGTTCAAGACCCGAGTGCTGCATGATGGAGTGAGCTCTCGTCTTCAGTCCCAGCTTCTGCCAACCTAGCAGTTCGAAAGCAAGAAATTGCAAGTAGATAAATAGGTACCGCCTTGGCGGGAAAGGTAACAGCGTTCCGTGCGCCTCGGTGTTCAGTCATGCTGGCCACATGACCATGGAAGCATCTTTGGACAGCGCTGGCTCTTTGGCTTAGAAACGGGGATGAGCACCACACCCTAGAGTCGGACACGACTGGTTGGGGACACCTTTACCTTTACCTTTTTAGTATGATATTGACAGTTTTATTCTCAGTTCCTTTTCTAATTATGCCTAACATGGAGTTTGCCTTTTTATAGTGGCTCACTTTGGGTTAACATCTTCATGGAGCTGTGTCCACCACAACCCCAAGTTCTCTTTCCTTATCAGTCACTGCTAGCTCAGATCCCATCACGCTATACTTGAAATTGGGATTTTTTTCCCCAACATGCATCACTCTACACTTGCTTACACTGAACCACATTTGCCATTTAGATGACCATTCTCCCAGTATGGAGAGATCCTTTTAGAATCTTCACAATCCCTTTTTGTTTTAACCATCCTAAAGAATTTGGTGTCATCTGCAAACTTGGTCATTTCACTGCTCACTCCTAATTCCAGATCATTTATGAACAGGTTGAAAAGCACTGAATCCACTCTGGGTTTCAGTCAGAACTCTAAAGGAGCGAGCCAAGGTGCTGAACCTATCCCCAAATGACCCCAGCACCCTGGATAGCTCCTTTAGAGTTCTGACTGAAACCCAGAGTGGATTCATAGCCCCACTGACATCGGAGCCACCAGCCTCCACTGGAAGTAGCCCTAATTTATGCAGTGTCTCATAGCGAGAAATGCTAAAGGAAAAACTGCTTAAGCAGGAAGAGCCATGGAAGTTCGT
This sequence comes from Heloderma suspectum, assembly GCF_057233095.1. Taxonomy (NCBI): domain Eukaryota; kingdom Metazoa; phylum Chordata; class Lepidosauria; order Squamata; family Helodermatidae; genus Heloderma; species Heloderma suspectum. The sequence goes on along the minus strand of NC_139460.1, from coordinate 27,368,606 downwards.
CCAGATATGTTTGTTATGACCTAAGGGGATGCAACTTCACTTTCTGAAAACCCAGGAAATGAAAAATGCATATTTCTTACCAATATATGTCCGGCTATGACTGATGCAAGTAGAACTAAGGCTATAAGAACAGAAGGCGAAGATTAATGGCAGCTCTTATAAATCTGTTGCTTACATTATTGAAAAGATCAAACCTTCCCAGGCAAGAGAAGGGGCATAAAATTAAAGAGTCAAAGTTCAGAGCAAGAAATAAAAATGATCCACATGAGAGCAAGTCGGAGAAATACGCACGCAGATTGAATGGGACAAATGTGCAGAGTGGAAACTCAAGCTCAGTTTCTCAAATGTGTAATGGCTTTGCAAATGGCATTTTAAAAATATGGGTTGTGGTTTAGGATTGTTTTTTAGGGAGCTGAGAAAGAGTTTGAGGGCAAGTTCACAATCCCCCTCCATGTGTACATCGTAATATCTGTACATGAGTCCTACCACTGAAATACAGTGGCGGGGGGATGTCTCGCCAAGATATTGGCTAAGATAATACATGTAGGAGAGATACAGATATAGATATATTCACATGAATATGAAAAATATCCACCTGCCTACAGTGAAGGGAGAGAGGAGACAACTGACTCATTCCACCAGCTTCGCTGAGACACTGGCTCCATTTGACTCTTCTTCTCCCTCAGCTGCTATCATTCAGTTGCTATTCCACGTGGCTACAGTAGAGATAGAAATGCTACATTAGGGCCTGCTCCATTGGCTCTACTGAGAGCCCATCTACCTCCTCTTTTCCCCATATTTCCATTCAAGCCTTTATAAGAACTTTGTAACACAGAGACACATGCACGTTTTCAAAAATTGACGTTTTATATCTTTTGAGTTAATGATTTCTCATTATTCCTGGTTACACCATATAGATTTGATTTTATAATACTTGATGCTCAGCCAGCAGCTTATGCATTAATGAAAAGCCTGGCTCTGGATCTGTGATGACACTGAACAGCAGTGAATATGCAGTTACTGGAGGCTGTAAATTCTCCATGTTTCTTCTAATTATGTAATGAGCCTCTTGTCAGGAAAACAATCTTTATTAATGAGGCATCTGTATGGCTTTGCCTCCAGGAGTGCTAAAATGTGACAACTTGGCTACATGCAGGATACCAGTCTGCTGGAGCTCCAAAACAGAAAAGAAAAACAGACATATAAAGGAAGTTGTAAAAACATGCTTATGATTCACCCTTGATTACACTGGCATTTATTGGGGATATGGTAGGATACCTATTACCTGTCACAATGTCCTGTTACTGCATCATAGAATAGTATAGTAGAGTTGGAAGGGACCTACAAGACCATCAAGTCCAATCATGATGCTAAGATTACACACAATGCTTCTGCTAGACAGCCTTCCACAAACTGGTGCCCTCCATATGTTTTGCCCTCCATCATCCTTGGCCAGCGTGGCCAGGAGTCAGGAATGCTGGGAGATGTTGTCCAAAACATCCAGAGGGCACCAGGTTGTGCAAGGCTGTTCAAAACATACCAGTTGGGGGGGGGAGTGAAGAGGCATCCTTTAAGATGGAACTACATCGGATTGCTGATCTCCTCTGGGCATGGGTGAACAAGCGATATTTGAGATCATGTCCTATTCCTGTTCGCATTTGCAATTGCTGCTCACTCTACACAAACGGGAAAATAGTGCAAATCAAGCAGTGATCAAATGTGAAATTTGGATTCAGGGGCTCATCTCTCCTTCAAGGCAGGCTTTTATGAGCCCCCAAAGAGCTTCTCCAAGCTTCCACTGGCCTCTCTATTGCTGAGCTACAAGGAGGGTCCATAACTCAGTGGGAAAGCACAGGCTTTGTATATGTGTGTCCCAGGTTTGATTCCTGGCATTTCCAGCTTTAAAAAACACAAAGAGCTCAGGTGGCATCTGGGAGTGACCCCTGCTGCTTGAGGCTTTGGACAGTTGCAACCAATCAGCTTAGATGGTGCCAGGCTGGATGCACCAATAGCGTGACTCAATTAGGCATGGGCAAACATGCAATGTTCGAGATCACCAGAATTCAGCTTGCCCTTCGTCTTCTGTCCAGTTCTCATTTGCATTTGTGATTGCCTGCTCACTCTGTATGAATGAAAAAAATGCACAAATCCAGCAGTAATCAAATGTGAAATTTGCACAAATTTCCTATTTTGCACAACTTTCCTCCATAGACTAAACCAGGGCTGATTCAGTCTACAGGGGCATTTGTGCAAATTAGGAAATTTCCACAGAATTGAACTGGAAAAGTTGCACAAATCAAATGCAAGCACATTTCTGGGAATTTGTGAACATTTTTGGTGGACATGTGCTCGAACTCACCATCACATTCCGAGCTTCAAACAGGCCACGCTTGCATAGTTTGCAAGCAAAAATGAAATCCCCATATATCCCTAATGTCTTCCTTCCTCCCCTTTTACTAATGCAAGCTGCACATTCTTATGTTCTAAGTGGCACCACCTGTGCAACCAAGCAGAAGACCAGACGGTGGAGCAGAGGTTGGGAAACTCACAAAGGATGGCACAGCACATAATTAATGTATGGATTTTGCAACCACAAGCAATGTGGTGATACCATAGATGGCTTTAAAGGGGGATGAGGGAAATTTGTTCAATTCACATTTGAATGCAGATGTTCCTAATTTTGCACTTTCAAATAAATATGTGAACTAAAACTCAATTATCCTTCAAAATTGGCACTTCTCTGAATTTTGCAGTGGACTTCTCTGATCAAAAAACGCATAAAAATGTGTATATTAAAGGAAAGGGCACACAAAAACTCATATATTAGTGGAAGTTAACTTTCAAAAATACATTTGATTAGGAAAATTGTTTGCAACGAATGTGTATATTAAGCAAAATTATGTACAAAAACATGTATTTGGAAAACTGTGCACCAAAATATGCCAACATTTTCATGAAAAATTCATAAAAAAATTCTCACCATTGGGGTAGGGATGAACCAAACTTAAGATTGGGGAAAAATGAAGTTTGGTAAGAACTAAATTTATGAGTGGAAAAATTAGAAACAGAAATTGACTGATGCATCCATCCTTCGATCCAGAAATTGACAGATTCATCCAGCCCTACCTATCCCACTGAATATCTACTGCTATTGCCTTCATGTCCTGTTCGTAGGCTTCCTAGAGGCATATAATTGGCCCCTGTGATAAGGACTCTTATATTCTTATGTGTGCCTGAATGGATACCCATGGAATATCCATGCAGCAGCTATAGGACAGGCAAGCAACATTCACTTCCAAAAAGAAAACCCTGCAATGAAAGCAAAGGGATGCTTTCAAAATGGGTTTTATAAAAGCAGGTGAACAAAAGCAGATGAACCATCAGAGGCGTGTTTGGTGACAATGCAAGAGAGGGCCTTTTCAGTGGCTGCACCCGGGCTGTGGAACTCCCTCCCAAGGGAGGCTAGGTTTGCTCCCTCTAGGCTGTCATTCCAATGGCAGGCAAAGACTGCTTTATTCAAGAAGGCCTTTGGCCTGTAAATGGGTCTGCAAGTTGGATGCTGTTTTTATTCTGTAACTGTTATGTCTTTTTTGTATTTTAATGGTCTTTATTGTTTTAATTTATTTTAAATTGTGTTTGTAAGCCTCCATGAGTGCCATTTGGGGGGGGGGGGTAGAAAGGCAGGGTATAAATAAAATAAATAAGAAGGTAACACACTGTTCAAGGGAATAATAGCATTGTGTGCTATGGAGAGAGGAAAGGATAAAATGTTACTTTTCTGCAATTGCTAGGTGCTGGGTTACCACCTGAATTGCTTCATTTTCAAGCAACATTGCAGACTCTTGGACTTTCGAGTGGAAGAGGGCCAGCAGGCATGGTTCTTTACTATTAATGTTATTCTTTGACTTATTATGGTGAAGAAAACATTTTGTAGATATTATATATCCAAGTTAGATTACTTCAAACTTCTGTTCATGGGGCTGCCCATGTGCAGAAGCTGTGGCTTGTGCAAAATGCTACAGCCAGATTGGGACCAGAAGGTCTGAGCATATAACACCAGTTCATGTTTCTGAGCCCATTTTTAAGGTGTTTTTTTTTTAACCTATAAATTGTTACATAGCTCGGGACTGCAATACCTGACAAAGCACCTTTCCCAAAATGAACCTATCTGGACACCGTGATCAACTTCTGAGGCCTTCCTCCAAGTGCTACCTGCAAGGGAGGTTCAGAAGAACAAGGGAGAGGGCCTTCTCAGTGGTGGCCCCCAGTTATGGAATGATCTCCCCACTGAGGCCTGCCTGGTGCCAACACTGTTATCTTTTCAGTGCCAGCTTAAGACTGCCTTCCATTCTCAGACATTTAATGGTATCTGATGAGGCATTTATGTCAGCTATCTTCAACAGGTCTAGTATTTATTGAAATTGTTTTTAGCTGCTAAATTATTTTGTATGTTAAAAATCTTATACTATGTTTTATTATAATGTTGTATCTGTGGTCTGTAATTTTTGTGAATTGTTATGAATTGCCCAGACAGCTTCAGCTATTGGGCAGAAGAAGAAGAAGAAGAAGAAGAAGAAGAAGAAGAAGAAGAAGAAGAAGAAGGAGGAGGAGGAGGAGGAGGAGGAGGAGGAGGAGGAGGAGGAGAAGGAGAAGGAGAAGGAGAAGGAGAAGGAGAAGGAGAAGGAGAAGGAGAAGGAGAAGGAGAAGGAGAAGGAGAAGAAGAAGAAGAAGAAGAAGAAGAAGAAGAAGAAGAAGAAGAAGAAGAAGAAGAAGAGCAAGAGAGCAATGTGGCAAGTTGCCCAGTACCCAAATTTGGTTCCCCTATTTCTAGGTGGAGGCCCTGCCAAGTAGGGAAAACCCTTTGCAATATAGGGATCTGGCCCTTAGATGGCCCAAGGTTTATATATTGTTCAGGAATACATGAGAGAAAGATGAAATAGGAGCAGGAACCAATGTATTCTATGAATGGATGCATGGAGAGAAAAGGTTCTGGTGAACACCAGCAAAGAACTGAAACTTAGAGCAGAAGCCATTTTGAGTTCATCTGTAGTAAGTATGGCATAGTTGGTTTGTTCTACACTTCAGTCTTCAGATGCATCATTCTATACAGTTTGTGACAGCAAATATCATAAAAGGAATGTGATGGTATGGGGAAAAACAGTCAACTCAAAAAGGAAAGCCACCAATAAGTTTATATTTGGAATAGAAGTCAGCATTCAACAAATGGGCAGGTTAGCACAAATCACAGTGTGAAATTCTATTCAGCCATGCCATCATCTCCACACTACCACTGTCTCTTGGTTCTGTGGCCTCCTTGTAGTTGTCAGGTCAAAATACTACAGTGGATAAGAACTCCCCAGTCACCATGTCCTTTTGGCTCCTTCTCATCCCCGCCAATGTCCTTCATGGCAATAGTGTACAGTCCTTTCTGGATAGACAGACAGACAGACATGGCGTTGGACGCAATGGTCTTATAGGCCCCTTCCAACCCTACTATTCTATGATTCTATTCTCTCTCTCTTGTGATACATGATAGATAGATAGATAGATAGATAGATAGATAGATAGATAGATAGATAGCTGAACTTTGCAGCTAGGGATGTATGAGAATTTCATTTCAGTTTCACTCAAAACTGCCTCGTTCACCACTCCGAACACAAATGGGAGTGTATGTTCTCCAAAAATGTTCACAATGTTCGCAAACTTGCAAATGGGAGTGCATGTGTCATTCCTGCCTGGGGTCCAGCTTTTCCCCAGCTTCCACCTCTGAAATTGAAAAGCAAAACCCCTGTTTTCCCTGGATCAGATCTTCCCACTGACACCCAGGTTTGTTTGTTTGTTTTCTTAATTGCCCATCTGGCCAGTCACCTGGCCACTCTGGGCGACATGCAACAATACAACAGTTTTAAAACAATAAAATTCTACATTAAAACATCATATTTCTGAAAATACCCTAACCCACCCCAAATGCCTGCCTGAACAACCATGTTTTCAATACGTGGCAGAAGATCATTAAGGAGGGGGCATGGCAGAAGTCCTTAGGGAGGGAGTTCCACAGAGTGGGGGCAACCACAGAGAAGGCCCTCTTCCTCGTCCTCACCAGCCAAGGTGTCCTGGCTGATGGGACAGAGAGGAGGCCATCTGAGGCTGATCTTGTTGAGCAGCCTGTCTGGTGTTGCTGGAGGCGCTCCTTGAGGAAGGCTGGTCCGGAACCGTATAGGGTTTTAAAGGTCAAAACCAACACCTTGAATTTAGCCCAGAAAACAATTGGTAGCCAGTGAAAAGCAGTGCTTGATTACAAAGGAGGACTCCTCAGGAGGAAGGCGCTCCTCCTGAGTAGGACTTTTGCTAGAGGGGCTGTACCACCCTGCAGCTAAGCCGTGAGCGTCAGAAAACTCCAGCTATATAAGCCTTCCATTTTAGCTTAGCCAGTACTGGAACAACATTGTTTATCAGCACTTGTCCCTTGCCTTGTGACTGACTTTCTGTGGCACCGAGCCTTGGACTCCTGTTTGACTCTGCTGCAGGACTGTCTATGGTGACTTATGGCTTTACTGTGCTTTGATCTTTGCTTGTATCTGGACCACTCCTGCCTGGATCCCATTGTGCATGGCCATTTGCCTGCTTGGTTGCCTTGCCTTTTGAGTTTCCCCATAATTTGATCTAGCACTAGGTCTGATTCAACCATAGCAGGACTCCTGCTACATCCACTGATGCTTCTGGGTGCTCAGTAGTTAGGGATAGGAGAGGGACATGCTCCATTGGGTGGTTTGTACAGATTTAGGGTTGGATCCAGATTTATGTTGGACATCCCTGCCCCCTCTTTTCCACAGCAGCGTCTCCAGCCCCCTGAAAATGCGACACATAGATAGGAGAATCTGATAAATGGGGTGAGCTGTGGTGTATATGGGGAGGGGGATCCTCCAAAATTGGGCAAAGGAATATTATGTGAGCAGAGCCCTTCCTCTTGCTGAAGGTTCCATCCTGTCATGGAAGACAGGTTCTGGGCCAGAACAGTATAGGGTTTTAAAGGTCAAAACCAACACCTTGAATTTGGCCTGGGAAACAACTGGTAACCAGTGCAACTCCGTCAGCACTGGACTGATGTGATCATGCCAGCAGCTGCCTTTAATCAGTCGAGCCGCTGCATTCTGCACGAGCTGCAGCTTCTGAACCATCTTCAAGGGTGACCTCACATAGAGCGCATTACAGTAGTCTAGATGAGAGGAGACCAGGGATGTACTACCTGGGAGCAGATGGTCGGGAAGGTAGGGGCACAGCCGCTGTATCAGATGGAGTTGGTACAGCACTGTCCAGCTCACGGCTGACACCTGAGCCTCCATGGACAGATGGGAGTCTAAAATGACCCCCAGGCTGTGGACCTGGTCTTTCAAGGGTAGCCGTACCCCATTCAACACCAGGTCAACATCCCCCAACCTCCTCTTGTCTCCTACCAAAAGTACCTCAGTCTTGTCAGGTACCTCCCCATCCAGTCACTCACCATCTCCAGACATTTGGACGGGGATTCTATGACCAACCTTGGTGAAGATGGTGAACAAGAGGTAGAGCTGTGTGTCATTCACATATTGATGACACACCACACCCCAAACCTCCTGATGATAGCCCCCATTGGCTTCACATAGATGTTAAATAGAATCAGGGAGTGGATGGAACCCTGTGGCACCCCACAAGTGAGTGGTCATGGGTCCGACACCTCCTCTCCCAGTGCTACCCTCTGGTACCTGCTGGAGAGGAAGGACCAGAACCACCGTAACATGGTGTCTCCAATGCCTAACCCCTCCAGGCGGTCCAGGAGGATACCATGGTCAACAGTATCAAAAGCCGCTGAGAGGTCGAGGAGAACAAGGAAGGAGCATTCACCCCTATCCAAAGCCCTCCTCATATCATCCACCAAGGTGACCAAGGCCGTTTCTGTCCCATGCCCAGGCCTGAAGCCCAATTGAAATGGATCTAGATAATCAGCTTCTTCCAAGTGTGCCTTCAACTGCATCGCCACCACCTGCTCAATGATCTTGCCCCAAAATGGCAGATTCGAGACTGAGCGAAAGTTGTTCAGAACTTGGGGATCCAAGGAGGGCTTCTTTAAGAGTGGTCTTATCACTGACTCCTTGAGGGCTGATGGCATCACTCCCTCCTCAAGGGAGGCGTTCACCACCACCTTAATCCCCTCAACCACTCTCTCTCTCTGAAGCTCATAATGAGCCAAGATGGGCAAGGAACAAGTAAGCAGGTGGTCGGCCTTACAGATGACAGCACCTTGTCCACTCCATCAGAAGAAAGAAGCTGGAACCGATCCCACAAAACCAGTTTGCCACAGGCTGCCTCTTGCTCACTAACTGTATCCCCGGCACATGGAATAACATTCCTAATCCGATCAATTTTATCTGGAAAGTGCCTTGCCAAAGCCTCACAGGAGGCCTTAGAATGCTCCAGCAGTTCTGGAGGAACTGGACCGACGAGGCTCCGGATTACTTGGAAGAGCCTCCTGGGACAGCACTCTGCAGACGCAATAGAGGCAGCATAATATTCCTTTTTTGCTGCCTTCGCTGCCACGTGATAGGCTGAAGATACAGCTCTAGCCCGTGTCTGATCGTCTTTGGAGCGAGACGTCCACCACCGGCGCTCTAGCTGTCTCACCTCCTGTTTCAGAGCTCGTAACTGCGGATTGAACTATGGTGCAGTCCAAGCCCTGTTCAGGGGGAGAGGGCATTTTGGAGCCACCCGATCTAATGCCCCAGTGATTGTGGCATTCCACCCACCCACCAGGGTCTCGACCAAGTGGCCGTTTGCGTGCTCCGTAAATCCTAGGGATGTACGAAAGTCTCTTACCTTTCCGCGGATTCTGTTCATGGGGGGGGAGGCATTGCGTCCCTCCCCCCAGAATCCTTGACGGGGGGGAGGCGATCCGGTCCTCCCCCTCCGGAAACCTCGATGGCCAGCTGTGCTCCGCGGTGGCTCCACGGAGCAGCCGGCCAGGCCCAGGCCAGGGCCATCTGCAGCCGGATTTCCAGCCGCGGAGGGCTCTGGGTAAAAAAAAAAACGTGTACACAAATGGGGGCAGCTGTAGCCACCGCCATTTGCGTTCCTTATTTTTCGCCGTCTTAGTCTACGTAAATATTTACGTAGACTAAGACGAAGAAAAGAAAGGGGAACGCAAATAGCGTACTGGGCCCCTTTCTTGTCTTACGTAAATATTTACGTAGACTAACATGGTGAAAAATAAGGAACGCAAATGGTGGCGGCCGTAGCTGCCGCCATTTGCGTACACGTTGTTGTTGTTTTTTAACCAGGATGTGATAGGCTACATAAGTCTTTACATACCCTATCACGTCTCTGTAAAAAAAAAAAAAAAAACGACAAGACTGCAAATGGCGGCGGCGGCAGCCAGTCAGAAGTCCAGCCGCCGAAGCTGCCACCGCCCGGAACATCCGCCCCAGGTAAGTCTTGTCCTGGGAGGGATCCACGGGGGGGGGCGGGGGGGCAGGCCATTCCGCCACAGATTTCGGGGGGCTGAATGCCAGTGCATTCGGCCTCACCGAGATCCATGGTGGAATTCTCTGACATCCCTAGTAAATCCCCAAGCATGTTCAGGAATCCATTCAGATCCATAAGATGCCTGGGGTGGACCATTTTAATAAGTCCTCCACCCCATGCGGGGGGGAATGTGGAACCAAGAAGTCCAACATCACCAGATAGTGACCTGACCATGACAAGGGGATGGTAGATATACCCCCGACTTCCAGATCACTCCCCGCTTCTCCAGAAACAAACACAAGGTCTAGCGCATGACCGGCTACATGGATGGGCCCAGTTGGAATAGGGTACAGCTCCCAGGAAGCCATGGTCTCCATGAAGTCCTGAGGTGCCCCCATGAGGAGGGCCTCTGAATGTACATTGAAGTCCCCAACATCAATAAGTTAGGGGACTGTACATGCACATCAGAGACCACCTCAAGCACCTCAGCCAGGGAGTCAGTCGTGCAGCGGGGTGGGTGGTACACAAGCAGAATCCCCAGACTGCCCTTTGGGCCCAGCCTCCAGTACATGCACTCAGCAACCTTGGTCTCCCCGAGAGGGGGTCTGGTGAAGACCAAGGACTCCCGGTAGATAACAGCCACTCCCCCTCCCTGATCCCCAGCCCTTGGCTGCTGTGCATTCAAAAATCCAGCTGGACACATGGCTGCAAGAGTTGGAGCAGCGGCCTCAGCCAGCCAGATCTCTGAAATACATGCCAGGTCTGCACCCTCATCCAGGATCATGTCATGGATGAGAGATGTTTTCTGGGTAACAGACCTGCCATTGCAGAGCAACACACAAAGGCCAGAAGATGGAGTCATGCCTCCCCCAGATACTGGTTCATTCCTTTTACTCTGGGTTCCAGAGAAACTCATTATGCTCATTTGGTTCCCTCAACCCACTACAGGAGAATTAACAATGAAATAGATTTAATAATGGTAGTGTAACAATTCAGTCAACACATGGGAGTCTGTATTTAAAAACAAACAAATAAAAATGTATTTAACATGAGAAGAGTGATATGATATTATTGTTCATTTATGCTTGGTCCTAACATCCCTACCTACTCTACCCCTTCTAAAATCCTATACACAAACCCCACTAAATATATGTTGCTTCCGTGATCCCTAAGGCCCCATCTGACTCTTAACTGTCAATCATTCCTTTTATAACCTCAGAATCTTCACACACAAACAAGCCCCTCCCACTTTTCACTCACTCCCTGACTTACTATTAACCCTATCTTTCCTGTTTCCTGGGTCACATTTAACAATGAGAACACACACATTAATATCACTGGCATATATCACACACACACACACACACCCATTACAACATAGAGGAAAGAACTTGACACAAACGTAAACAGGAGCACATGGTCTCTAAGAATGTTCGCAAATTCCCAAACTTGCATTCACATTCGCAAAGCGCACAACTTTTGAAAAATGCAAGCCAAGCTTCAAAGTGAAGTTTGGAGAATTTCAGAAAGCTTAGCGATTCCTCGTTCACTCATCCGTATTTCTCGTATGGGCTATTCACACAGTCCATATATATTCTTCTTGGTGGGTACTTCTCCTTTGATTACATAAGCTTTTGGAAGGTTTCTCAAAAGTAATTGCTTTTAAGAAAAAGTGCAGTGCAGGAGAGAAAATCAGGAAAGTACTTCATTGTTGCCGCTTGCTGATGAACAAAGAGAGCATTTACAGAGCAATTTAAAGAGAAGTATTCTTCCAGAAGTTTTTTTAGAAAAAGATTAAAATGTCAGATTGTCTCCTATGAAGTTAGGAACTTTGCCTATAAAGATTGTTAACTTTTCTTGAATCAAGAGGTTCTTAATCAAAAATGTAATTTTAAAGAAGGGAGAGTTTCACCCTTAAAGGCAGGCTAAACGTAATTTTAAATAAAATAAAATAATTTTAAAAAATATTTACCAATGATTGCATAATGTGGTGCAGTCTCTATCAATCTCTACTTGTTAAAATGATTCTGTACTGTAAATTATAGTCCATAAAATATGTACAGTGGTGGTGGGGAGGGAAGTGAGGCATCAGTGCATTTTAAAAGATTAGAGAAATCACAAAGGGGCAAAAAGACAAACATATCTCCTCTGCTATAGACATCCTGACAAGAAATAAAGAAAAGCAGTCCAAGACAGCAATCAATGACATTTCCAATGCCAAGGCAACACAAATTATAGCTCACTTAGCTATTAAATGGCTAAGTGAGGAAGAAGCAATAAGGAAAACATCTTCCTCTTGATTCTTTGAATGGTCAAACTGGGTGAAAGATGGAGTAAGCAAACAGAAAAACTACCTTTTAAAACATTGGAAGTTCCTTGGTGCAAAATGAATTGTTTAGTGAGTGAACCAAATAATACCATGCTGCTAAATTGGATCCACTTCATTAATTAAAGGGAGAATTCACTCCCCTCAGAGGATCCATGTACAAGGGCCCCACAGTCTGAACCTCCTTTTGAGGGGTTGCAGCTCTCTGGTTTGTGTGCTTTACCCCACTGGAAGGGAATGTGATGCCCTCCAGATATCATAGGATCACAGAATAGTAGGGTTGGAAGGATCCTATAAGACCATCGAGTCCAACAGTTATTTTAGACTACAACTCCCATGAACCCCAGACAGCATGGTCTATGGTCAGGAATTATGTTAGTTGTAGATCAAAACATCTGGAGGGCATAATGCATAACCCAATACCACTGATGTTTGTACACCTTCAGAATTTGTTTTTATAGAAATAATGGAGGAATGACTTTCATCTGACTTTCATCTGACCATCAGAAGAGAAATCCTGCTACTGATTATCCAGGACACTGTCTCTGCCAAAAATTCCAGTCATTGGAACTCACAGGTTCATCAAGCATCCAGCAGCCCTCTGTTTTCCACCTTCCCATTATGCCATGAATAACAGCGGTAGGCAACTTGTGGCCCTCCAGAGATTTTGGCCTACAACTCCAGTTGGCCTTCTTATAGGTTCCACTACAGTTTTAGTCTTTTCCCCACCCTACTGATATTCCGACTGCCACTGGGCTGCTTTAAGGTACAGTTTGACTTGTCCCAGTTTTGCCAGTCTGGGGAAGAAAGGATTCATACGACCGTGTCCACCTTATATTGAATCTACGGATGTATGAGAATGTGATTTTTGCTCACAAAATATGCGAGCGCACCCTGTTGACAACTTCAAATGTGATGGTGTCTGTCAAAAATGTTTGTAAATTGCTGAAAATGTGCTTGTGTTAGATTTGTGCAAATTCCCCACGTTTACAAACATTTTGTAATTTGCACAAGCTTTCCCTGTAGACTAAGTCAGCCCCGCCTTAGTCTATGGAGGAAATTTAGGAAATTGGCATAAATTTAAGAAATTTACACAAATTGAACAGGGGAAAGCTGAGCAAATTTCATGTTTGATCACTGCTCGATTTGTGCAATTTTCCCATTTGGCAGAGCAAGCAGCAATCACAAATTGAAATGGGAAGTGGGCACGAGACAAGGGGTGAGCCAAAATTCTGGCAATCTCGAACACAGTTCGTTTGCCCATGCCTGATTCAGTCACACTATTGGTGCATCCAGCCCGGCACCATCTAAGCTGAGTGGTCGCAACTGTCTGAAGCCTCAAGTAGTGGTCCCTCTCAGATGCCACCTGAGCTCTTTGTGTGTTTTTAAGCTGGAGATGCCAGGAATTGAACCTGGGACACATGTATACAAAGCATGTGCTCTCCCACTGAGCTATGGACCCTCCTTGTAGCTCAGCAGTAGAGAGGCCAGTGGAAGCTTGGAGAAGCACTTTGGGGGCTTGTAAAAGCCTGCTGCGAAGGACAGGTGAACGTGAACCCTTGAATCCAAATTTTACATTTGATTGCTGCTCGATTTGCGCAGTTTTCCTCACGATCTTGAACATCACTCATTCGTCCATCCCCAGAGGAGATAGGTCAGCAATCACATGTAGTTCCACCTGAAAGAATGCCTCTTCTTTTCTCTCAATTGGTACATTTTGAACAGCCTTGCCCTCGGGATGTTTTGGATTACATCTCCCAACATTTCTTTAAATCCTTTAAATCTGAGCCTGTGAAGAATTCCTAGTTTCCCTCCCCCACTCCCCATCAGCCTTTCCTACCTCCAAAACAGTATTACTGGTCCCATTGGCCCTCTTCCTGGCAGTACAGCTAGGTAATTTTAGACCCTGGACTTAATGGTCATATGTGGGGGGGGGCTCCATTAAATGGCTATGTGTATTATTTCAGTTCTGAAGCACACAGCTACTATTCATCTTCCCTGCCCCACACACCATTCCATGTTTTATAACTGCCTGATATGTTAAAGCAAAAAAAAAAAATGAACAAAAGAGAGTTTGCCAACCTAGATTTAAAAAATAAAAGTGCATGCAGTTTTGTATTCAAAATTCACTTAAAAAGTAGCACTGTCATGACTACAAGGATAAAATGGTGCATGTTCCTGCTGTCCTGAGGCTAAACATATTTACTTGGAATAAAGCACCATCTTGTTGTAGAAAAGGGTAATACATATTTAAAGTAAAAATAATAGAATGAGCATCTGTAACTATGTACATGCCAACACTATGCTGAGCCAGCCAGCCCCTGACTGTACAATGTTGTTGTTGTTGTTGTTGTTTTAAATAAAGAAGACATAAAGATACTGCAGTGAATGGTGTCAGGCCTGGTGGACCCCAGCATGCCCTTGCTGGCCATGGGGCTGACACCAGGTGTCACGTTCCTTTGTTCTCTCCCTTCGCAATCAACACACTCCAGGAAACAAAGCTTCAGGCCAACACTACATTATTAGTAAACGACTAGCTTCTTTACAGATGCAGATTCTAGGAAATCCTCAGACTGCATAGAACCAGCTAATCCACACATCTACAAACATCAATAGAGGAGATCAAGCGGAAGTTAGAGGAGTTTCCAGCAGTCCCGGCATGAACTTCACAGCCAGACTTGCTTCACAGGGATGCCCCTGTAGCCAACCTGGGGGAGCATCTGAGCCCTGCCCCTAACTTTTCCCGATTCACTCTGTGATGGACCCTGGTGTCCCTCAAGTCACACCCTTCACCCTCCTCCTCCAAAATCTGGGTTCTTATGGGGGGGGGAGAATTTGGGAGCAGTTCAGCCTGGGCCATCTGTGTGTCAAGGTCTTGGGAAGAAAGTCTCACCATATCTGGGCTCACTAGGGAGGGTGCGTCTAGGGGTGTATGAAACCCACTTACCGTTCCGGTCCGGGCGTCCAGGGGTGGGTGATCTGTCCCTCCCCCTTGAATCCTGCCTGGCTGGCTCTGCTCTGCGGTGAGTCTGCGGAGCCACCGGCCAGGCCCATCCACAGCCGGACTTCCATCCACTGCTGGTCTGCGGCTGCAAATGGCATCCGGCATAGGGGACGCCATTTACGTCCCTGCTCTTTTCAGTGATAAGCTATGTAAATATTTATGTAGCCTATCACAGCAAAGAGCAGGGACGCAAATGGCGTAGCAGACAGACGGCAGCAGTGGACAGACCCGGACCGGCTGGCAGCAGGTAGGGTCCGTCCGGGGAGGATTGTTTGGGGGGAGTAGTCCATTCCGCCATGGACTTCTTTAGAATCTGGACTCATTGGAGTCTGTGGCAGATTTCTCTGCCATCCCTAGGTGCCTCCCTCTGTTCTTGCTGTTCCCATTCTGATTCTGAATCTGAGCTGCCAGACATCTCCACACACGCACACACTCAGATTCATTCCTGACACCAGACCTGTTTGATGCTGCCCTAAGGAAGTATGAGAAATTTGTTTCAGTTCAGTCTTGATCAGGATTTACCCAGTTCTCACCTTCTCAGATACAATATGGGGTTGATGTCCATACATTTCCAAGCTTGCAATGTGATTCATGGATCCCCAAAACTGCATATGATAAAAATGTGTAGTTTTGAAAAATGTGACCAAACATACTTGAATCAATGGGAGAAAAATGTGTGCATTTCAAAGATGTGCACAACTGATGCGTACATTTGGAAAATGCATGGAAAAACAAAGCTTTCAAGCTGATACAGACTCAAGTTGGAACGTGCTTCGAGAAGGAATTCAGAGAACTGTGGTGGGCTTGGGCTTGCTGATTCACACATCCCTACCCTGACCCCATCACCTGTCGCTCTCTGGGTGATCATTTGGAGACCCCTTAGTTGTGGGGCTCCAAGCTCTAGTTCTAGTTGCACTAGAACTACCGTTTGCCTGTATTTACTTGGCAGAGGTGCAAGCAACATTCTCTCTCCCTGTTGCCATGGTGCACTGGACAACAGAGGTGGGGAAGGGACAGACATACATCGTTCCTTCCCCGTGCCCCCCATGCATCTTCTGCTTATGCTGCCACCACTGCCACTTAAAGTAAGGGGGAGGAGGCATTTGGGGACAAGGCTGGGATGGGGAGAATGCCTTGGGGGTGTGGATGGCTGCCAGGGGGGGTGGCTATTTTAGATTGGTTTGCAATTTTTATTTATTATCCCATTTCTATGCTGCCTTTTTCCCCTCTTGCAAGGAGCCCAAGGCAGCTTACAGGGTCCTCCTCCTTTCCATTTTGTCCTCACAACAACCCTGTGAGGTAGGTTAGGCTGACAGTCCATGACTGGCCCAAAGTCACCCGGTGAGCTTCACGGCCAAGTGGGGACTAGAACCCCAGGCTCCTGAGTCCCAGGCCAACACTCTAACCACTATACCATGCTGGCTCCAAGTTCTTGATCTGAGTTCTTTCTGATTCAGGGGCAAAGAACTTGGATAATTTCTGAGCTCATGTGAGTCAAGCAGGGTAAAATCTGCCTGTCTCTGCCTAGCAAGCAACCACAAGCACCAGCACACTTCAAAGAAGCCCCAGCAGCCCAGAGAGCCCCTCTGCATTTTCAGTTTCCTAGGCAAATCAGAATGGGCAGATCACTGGCTTTGAGAAGAGATTCCATTTCATGCCTGAAGCAATGGAATGGGTGTGTAAATGTACCAAGGCGTTACACTGGTGTGCCATGCTGAATGGCACCCCTCTTACTTTATCATGGCTTCTCATGGTCTGTGCTGTGTGTAGGAATCTGGACATCGCTTTGAAGTCTGGAACACAAAAGGCAAGTTCTGACACCAATCATTAATGACAGGTTTATGATACTTGGGAATGACAGGATATTACAGAGAAGAAACACAGAGACAGTTGTCGAAAATGATATTCCTGAACAGCTCATTAATGGGATACTTTTGGAAAGATACAGCCCCAGGTTCAGCATTGGTGAAGAGCCTGTCAGATCCCAGTCGTCTCAAAACATAATGTGATGACCGAAGTTGCATTTTAGCCCTGAATTTGGTGCTAGGATTCCATACTGAAGTTACTCCCTGTAAGGCTTTCACCCTTGGATTCCAACCTTCAAAAACTGAGGATGTGTTGTGTACGTGCAATGACACTGTATCCTGTAACAATGCCACTGGAGCCCTAAGATCTTCTTGGCTGATGAATTAGAACTGGGAATAACTGCATTCAAAACCTGGACAGCCAAGGGAGGCTCTGATGTCCTGGGGCAATAAATCCACTCTGGGATTTAGTCAGAACCAGCCAGAATGCTAAAGGAGCTATCCAAGGTGCTGAACCCCACCCCCAAATAGTTTCAGCACCTTGCATAGCTCCTTTAGCATTCTGACTGCTTCTGTCTTAAACCCAGAGCAAATTCACTGCCCCACTGACATTGGAGCCACCAGCCTCCACTGCAGTCAGCCAGAGTATGGGACTCTGAGGCACCATCTTATAATCCAGGGTTGGGCAGCCTGCAGACCTACAGCTTCATGTGGTCCTTGGATTAATTTCATGCAGCCCTCAGCCTTACTTCAAAAGCCGCTCTTCATAAAAGCACTCTGTCCCTCCCCTGACAGCCCACTGGGCAGGAATGACAAGGAAGAGAGAGAAAAGGTGGTGGCAGAGACAGAGAGAGAGAGAGAGAGAAGAGAATGTCAGAAAGAGAATATGGGTGACCCACCTACCTTGACTTTGGCCCTATCTAAATGACATGAGGCCCCTGACAGATTACCCAGGAGGAAATGCAGGCCTCAAAAGAAAAAAAAAGAAAAAAGATTGCCCTCAGTCTAACTCACAGGGTTATTGTCAGCATAATATTGTCCGGGCTGGAGGAGAGAATGATGAGTGCCACCTTGAGCTCTTTGGAAGAACGGTAAGGCAAAAAAAAATGCAAAGAATAAGGGTTCCCCCCTTAAGGGCAGCCTAAAAATAATTGTGAATATAAATATGAGTGCTAGGGCACTATCCTACAGTCCCTGGAGCAACCTAGGGACCATAAGATACTTCAGATTCCACCTCCAAAGGCTGTGGACGCTGCTACAACCTTGGGAAGGGGCATCCAACATTGGGTCTGTTGTCCCCACCCACCCCCACCCCCATCCCCTTGCAGCTGCTGTGGAAACTGATTCGAAATGTTAATGTTCCTAGGGAATAATAATCTCATGTAGTCTGAAACAGAAGGCAACTTCCTCTTTCTAAATTATGCACCTGAATTATTGGTTATGCAGATTCAAATTTCTGCCTCTTCCATCCATGAGAAGGGGGCTTGGAGAACCTGCAAGGAAAGCATAACATTGCGCAAAACCCTCTGGCCATTTTCTTTTTTCTTCCAGAGGTTAGTGCTACAAGACTGTAGAAAGGGAGAACTTCCAGTAATGAATTCCAGTGCTCTTCTCACAATGTCTTTCTGCCTCTCTCTCTCTCCCACACACACACACACACACACACACACACACCAAAATATCTAGTCCAAGTCATTTTGGTGCCTGAGGAATATCCACATGGTATCTCACCCCACCCCATGGTAAAAATATAATAATAAACTAAAGAACAGACCATTTTTTTTTTTTGCCCTTTGCCCTAAAATCCACCACCTGAGATGGGACACTTACACACTCACACGTACATACACGCACACTGCAGCCTCAGCTTAGAAACTCTGTGTACTGTTGATGCTGTATAGACTTAACAGTGACAGCAGCAGCAGCAACTGTTGAGGGTCCAGTAGCCCTGTTTGTCCCATGCATTTGGCCATCCTATAAGACCTCACCAAAAGTAACGCGCACATAAATCGCTTAATGGGATTTTTTCTCCCCAGGCACTGATCGCCAGACAGATTGCATTCTCCAGAGGACTCGTCACAAAGTTCCGTTTCCAAGCGATGACAGGAACAGCAAGCTAGGTGTTAATTTTATGTCACCATTCATCTTTAATCCGTCCAGCCTGTGTGCAAGAGATTATTCATGCAAATACCTTGTCAGGAGGTGCAGTTGAGCAGCAAAAGCAACTTCATTTAATTTTCAATATTCATGCTCTGTGTGAGATGCTAAATATCAAACTGTGCATCTTCTTGGCTCAGCTGTGTTCTCAGCTCCTGAATGCCCCTTTCAGAGCTATGGAAACACTTGAAAACTTTGGTTGCCGGCCTCAAATTGACAAGAGGCTGTCCAGCCAAAGAAAGAAGATGGGTGTTCATGTTTTGTTTTGTTTTGTTTTGTGGAAGGGTTGTTGTTGTTGTTCCATCGTTCAGTCGTGTCCGACTCTTCGTGACCCCATGGACCAGAGCACGCCAGGCCTTCCTGTCCTCTGCTCTCTCCCGGAGTGTGCTCAAGTCCATATTCATTGCATCGGTGATGCTATCTAGCCATCTCATCCTCTGCCGTCCCCTTCTCCTTTTGCCTTCAGTCTTTCCCAGCATCAGTGACTTTTCCAGTGACTTTTCTCTTCGCATTTGGTGGCCAAAATATTTGAGCTTCCAATGAGCAGTCAGGGTTGATTTCCTTTAGGATGGACTGATTTGACCTCCTTGCAGTCCAGGGGACTCGTAAGAGTCTTCTCCAGCACCACAGTTCGAAGTGGAAGGGTTCCTGTGCCTTTTTAGAGTGTTACACGGGAAGAGATTCAACAGGTAAAGTTTTCCCAGCATCTAGATAAAGTAATCAGGAAATAAGTTCCTCCTACTGAATTTTGGCCTGCCACAAGGTTCTTAAAGGGACAGGAGCCCAACGTTGCTTGGCTTTGCACACTAAAATGTAGGGCTGGAAGCAGAAACTGGTAGGCCTTCTTCAGGCCTAGATTAATTCATGCCGGGCTGTAAACTGTCTCCTTAATTTTGCAGCCCGATTCTTTTGTGATGAAAGTGGGAGAGAAGCTTGGACATTTGAGGGGGTTGGGAGGAGAAATTCATAAGAGTTTGGGGGGTGGGATCTTATCTTTAATGGCAAGTAGCAGAGGCAATGCCCCTCCTTTTCTTTCTTTTTCTTTCTAATATCTTTGCCACTGTGGCAATTGGAGGCAGTGCTCCAAGCCCGCTCTGGGACCATTTCACAGAGTGCCTTTGTGAAAGGGCACTACATCGCGACACAGCATCTTTTCCAGGGGCATTGTTGGGGGGGGAATAACTGTCTCCCTCATTCCTGAGAGAGGAGAACCCTCTGCTACTTACCATCAAATGCAAGTCCCCCCGCTCCAAAACATTTCATAAAAATATCCACCCCACCAAACATTGTGGGGTCATTTCTCACCCCCTTTCTCTCCCTCTCACCATGAATGTGCCAAAAAGGTCCTAGTAAAACTTTCAGCACACATAGCTAGTATTATTAATGAATGACGCTTCAATGGTGCAGTCAGTGAGTCTTCCCCAAGCACCAGAGATCAGTTCCGGGCAAGCCCAGCATTAGGGATGCTTCCAAAATTCTGCTTGCCTGCATTTCTCTGTGGATTTTTTACCTAGTCTTGTTTCCAAAATGGAACCAATGCATTAGAAATTATCCATTGTTGTTGCTGATGATGATGATTTCACCATTTGTACAGGGGACTATGCTTGCAATTTTCTCCCGCTTTCAGAGAGTTTCTATGTCTTCTCCCCCTCCCGCTACATTACTGATGCACTTGTCATTATCAATAAAATACTACAAGAAAGCAATGTTGATGTGATTCTACATAAGGTTGTATCAAGCATCTATTTCTACTTCTACTTCTCTGTCGTACCAATGCACAGGGACCCATGCCCACATCAGTCAAACACTGCACAAAAGGAATCTTGATGCCATGTGATGTACAATCTCATCAAGGTTATGTGTGTGTGTGTTTTGCAGTGTTTGATTAATGCACACATATACATCAGTAAAGTAATGGGGAGAACTGAAAATTAATTGAATGAAATTCATTTTAGAAATTCTCCTAGGTAAACTGAAATTCAGGAAGAGCGGAACACAGCACAGAGGGGGGGAAAGCCTGTGGAACTGAACAGAGCCAATCCTCTCATGCCTAAGTTTGTTCTGTCTTCTTCTTCCACATGTACAGAAAACATGTGAAGGAGGGAGTGGGATCATGTAGCTAGATTCACCCCCCAATGCTAACATTCCTACTGGCCATGACCCCAACAGGCAGACATTCAGTCTTACTGTGCAGGGGGCTTACATATGTACATTGGGCTTCTTACTAATGTTCGCACTTACATTAGTTCACACTAATGTTGAATTCACAGACCCTGGGGACATAGCCAGAGGATGCATTTGGGTTGGGACTAGCATCGTGATCCTGTTCCCTCACCCACTTCTTTGCTGCACACATGGAAGAGAAGATTTAAACAGACCTCCTAACTAAGACCATAGAGACATTTGAATGCAAGAAGAGGAATACTGTAAAAAAAAATGCACACACGCACGCACACGCACATGCACACGCACACACACACACCCTTCCAAAGTAGCCATGTAGAAAAAGACTGCATTTGCCAATCATCCTGCTGACCTGGGTACCGGTTTCCAAAAGTGAGCTTTATAGAATTCCAAGTGAGGCCATAATGGAGTGGGACAATCCTGTAATAGTACAGTAAAAAACAAAAAATGCTTGCGGACATTTTGTCTTTGGTGATTAATTCTAATGCAGGAGTATATAACCTGAGCTCTTCTCCATCCTCTCCTCCCAGCCTTTTTTTTTAAGGTATCACTTTCCTCACCTAGCTTCTATAATCTCAGCACACCAAAGCAGAGCTGAAAGGGGGTTAACCGTCATGAGAAAATCCTGAGGGTATGTATGCCAGTTACAGACTATTCTGTTGTAACCAGTGCACCGCTTAATTAAAAGTCAATTAAGAGTTCCTGTAGCATTGAAAGAAAACAAAGGAATAATAATGGAGTTTCTGAGTGGGAGGGAAAAGGTTATAGTCATTCTTCCTGATGATACAGCTCTTCCAAGTTGCAGCTAAGTGTTGGATAACAGAATACACGGTGAAGTTTGAATTAAAAGAGCCATCTAATGTTCATGTAATATCAGACAGTATGGATGAGAAGTCTTTGCACCAGAACAACAGTCCCATTGGTTCAGGTCAATCACATGATCACTCTGCGCCAGTTTCGCTTTTGACCCACCACAGGTGAGCAGCACTAGTGACCAGGGCTGTTGACATAGTCTCTAGATGCCAGGGAAAGTGGGGGTTGTCCGTATTGGCCTTGGGTTCAGGACCTTAGGTTCACTGCGGAAGACTGCAGAAGCAGAGCTATGACTGAGAAATGGCCCAGCAGCCCATGCTCCTGAGGACTTGGATTGATTCTCGATGGTCCTCAATCCTCGAAAAAGATCCCTTAGCAACAGTTTATATTGTTACACTGTCTTGTTGTACCCTCTTCTCCTGTGTAAAATTCCTTGCTACATGGATCATTTCCCAGCTACTTCTGCTTCTCCTCGCTGGCTGTGGCCTGAGAAACCCATGCAGATGGATTTCTTTACTCCAATCTAGGGATATATGAGAAGTTTGTTTCAATTCAGTTTTGATCAGGATTTACCCAGTTCTCACCTTCCGGACCGAACACAGACTCGGACTCAGTCTACCGTCAAAGTCCGTACTTTTCTGAGCTTGCAATGTGATTCACAGACACACCTCCCCCCCCCCTAAAAATGTGTTAAACAGCATGCATACATTTGAAAAAAAGCACATGCAAAAATGCGTACTTTTGAAAAATTTGCAAAAATATGCTTTAATCAATGGGAGAAGAATGCATACATTCCAAAGACACAACTTTGAAACTGACACAACTGATGCATACATATGGAAAAACATGCACAAAAATATGCATGGCGTTTCATGCAAAAAGAAAGAAGCAAAGCTCTCAATCAGATACGGACTTGAATCCGAACGAGCTTCAAAGTGGAATTAAGAGAACTTTGGCAAGCTCGAGTGTTGCTGATATGCACATCCCTATTGCAATCAGCTCTCCTTGAATTTCACCATCACTGAATACACCCCACCCTGCCCTGTATTGATTCAGACCATTACCAATGGCTCCATGGAGACCAGAAGGAAACTTTGGACTGCTCCAATCCCCAACAGCTCATTTCAGGTGGTTAGAATTTCTGACAGGGTTTTATGCTGGTCATGTTACGTTAGCCCATCATTTCTGAGCAAAACACCAAGGCAGCTGAGAGTCAGAGCAAATTATGGAATGCAGGTTGGTTGTCAAGGCAGCAGAATATGAAGTAGTGGATCTGTCAAGGGGTTTGGAAATGCATTAAGATGCAGATTGAAAAACAAGATTCTATTTAGTTCATCCATAATGAAATCAGATGTAACACGCTGAAATGCTGCAATGCCAATCCTGAATTATCTATCTTCAGCTGGAACTGCTAGAAAGGCTTCATCTTAAGAACATAAGAATTGTTTTGTTCAATAGGATGAAGGGTCCATGTAGCGAGCATTCTGGTTTTTATAGTGGCCAGTCAAATGACTATGGAAAGTCACAAGCAGAACATGATGGCATCCATAGAATCACAACATTTTAGAGCTGGAAGAGAGGTCATCTAGTCCAGCCCTTTGTTCCATACAAGATCTCCAGTGCAGAATGCAACTACAACATCCCTGATGACCCCCCAGTCCAGCCTCTGCTTAAATACATCTAGTGAAGAAGGGCCCAGTGCTCTGCGGACAGTACCAATGTCCATCACTTGGAACTATGTCTTATTTTTAGCTCGATGAAGTTCCATGGGCTGCCCACTTGGCTTGCATTTGCAGGCCAAGCTGTGGCTTTTCCCTCAAACTCTATCAAGCCAGATATAATTTGTGCAAATAGAGATATGCGACTGCAATTTGTGCAAATTTGCATAATTTGCACAAATCGCAGTCACAATTTGCATAATTTGTGCAAATTTGTGTAATTTGTGCAAATTTGGGTCACAATTTCTGCAAATTTGTACACATTGTAGCTGCAATTCGCTCAAATTAAAAAATATGGAAAAATGCGAATTTGCCTGACTTGCTGCAGAGTGAGTGGGGCTCCACAAGATAAAAAGAGATTGATGTCTGGGGAACCAAATAAGTGGAAGCTGGTCTGGCTCCACCTCCTAGATGGATTTCTCCGACATCACTGGTGGACAGTCTGTCCACTGTCAAACAGCTCTTAGTATTAGGAAATTTAGGTAAATTCTACTTCTCTCTGATTTCCATCTATTGGTTCTAGTCCTGCCTTCTGGAGCAACATAGGACAAGTCTGCTCCATCTTCTGCCTGATAGCCCTTCAGATATGTGAAGACAGTTATCGCATCTCCCCTTAATCTTCTTTTCTCCAGATTAAACATGCCCACTTTCAACCATTCCTCAGAGGACTTGGTTTCCAGATTGCTCACCATCCTAGTCACTCTCCTCTGGACATGTTCCAGTTTGCTGATGTCCTTTTTCCCCACCATATTGCCTCTGAAAATGGAGGTCTGTTTAAGATCTCTTGCACAGAAGCCCTTTATTGGCCTGCCCTCCATGAATCTGTCCCATTCTTTTTAAAGTCATCTAAACCAGTGCTGTGCCAAACCCTGCCTGCTACTTTGACAAATTTCTTCTCTCCCCCAAAAAATAGGTGTTGTTTTTTCTGCCTCTTTTGCAGGGGGAAGGAGAATTTCATAGAATTTTCTAATGGGATGGGGGGCAGGGTTTCGGTTTACCTTTTAAGTGCAGGAGGTGGTCAAGGGGTTCTTCTTTCTATTTTTATTTTTATTTTTACTCTTAAAAAAACTCTGTGCACTGTTACAGCATCATCGGACTTTTGGCACAGAGGCTTTTAGCCTAACAGCAGCTCCTGAATTGTCAGTGCTTGCCCATCACTTCCAAGAAACCGAAAAAGGGCTCATTACAGTTACATTGGGTGCATTCAGAGCTGGTCCTACTATTAGGAAGAGTGAGGCAACCATCTCAGGTGGCAGATGCTGGCAGGTATCCTCCTAGCCTTTCCCTTCTGTTGGAGGACAGAGTTGTGTATGCCACATGGCATGTCCTAGGCCACCTACACTTACCTGATGATGCCTCAGGTGGAGTGGAGGACATGGTCCTGTCACCGATGTTGAAGTAAGGTTCAACTGCCAGACTTCCGTATGGGGCATGAGGAGGGGCCACCATCTTGTCCCTTGCCTCGGGCAGCCAAATGTCCTGGGCTCGCCCTGCTTGTGGAGTCCAAGGGAGTCCTTGGTCTTGGGAGTCACCAGCATTAATGGGCAGAGATAGTTCATCTTCTCTCTGAATTGGCAGCGGTAATTTCTGAAAGTGAAAAAATGGAAAGCTTTTTCACTGCCACTCCCTCACCCCTATCTGTAATGTGAGGATAATAATACTGGCCTACCTTATGGGCTTGCTGCAAGGATAACTGCAATAATTATGTGAAGCAATTGAAGAAAAAATGCCACACAAAAACTTACTATATTTTTTCAGAAGATGGCACAGAAGTCAGTAATGTGTTCCACTCCCTGCAACATGCAGCAGAACTCAAATTTGCACTCTTTCAGACAGTGGCTGTCAATTCATTCAGGCAAAATCACATTCAAAATAGATACTTTGGCTGTTTAGTTATTTTCCCTCCCTTTTGCTCCTTCTAAGCTCCTACCTCTGTCAAGGTCTACCTTACAAAAGTACTGTTTCCTCTGGCATATGTTCTCTCTCCCAGATAGATAATTCCTCAAATACATGCACAGTGAATTTCAAATAAAAGGCACTTTCGACAAATGTTTTCATATCCATCTGTGCAATCAATGAGGGTAGAATCGTGTGTGTGTGTGTGTGTGTGTGTGTGAGAGAGAGAGAGAGAGAGAGAGAGAGAGGGAGGGAGGGAGGGAGGAAGAGATTGACAAAATGACAGCTTGTGCTGTTCAGTATGATCTCAGCTACACAAAATTCTACATTTTCTGCTT
Source organism: Heloderma suspectum (assembly GCF_057233095.1). Lineage (NCBI taxonomy): Eukaryota > Metazoa > Chordata > Lepidosauria > Squamata > Helodermatidae > Heloderma > Heloderma suspectum. Next base: position 27,342,870 of record NC_139460.1, on the reverse strand, counting down.
TAAAATATTTTGTGCATACGCTATAGTAGAGAAAATGACAAAGGATACAAAGCTAAGCTTTTAAAACAGTAACTTGGGCCAGCCTTCTGGTATGGACTCTGGGACATACAACACTGCTCTGCCTGCAAAGATCAATACGGATCAGGAACTGGTTAAAGAACAGAAAGCAGGGAGTAGAAAGTAATGGTCAGTCCTCACAATGGAGGGATGTAAACAGTGGGGTACCCCAAGGATCTGTATTGGTATCTGTGCTTATTAATATGTTCATAAATGATCTGGAGTTGGGATGAGCAGTGAGGTAGCTCAGCTTGCTGATGACATCAAATTGTTTAGGGTAGTTAAAACAAAGAGGGGCAGTGAAGAATTTCAAGAGGATCTCTCTGAACTGAGGGAAAGGGCATAAAAATGGCAAATGCTGTTCAGTGTAAAGAAGTGTAAGGTGATACACATTGGGGCAAAAAAATCCTAACTTTACATGTATGAATAACATATTTGAATTCACATGTTTGAATATTTGATGGGATCTGAGCTAGCAGTGACCGTTCAAGAAAGAGATCTTGGGGTTGTGATGGATAGCTCAGTGGAAATGGTGACCCAGTGTCCAGCTGCTGCAAAAAAAGGCAAATTCCATGTTGGGCATAATTAGAAAAGGAATCAAAAATAAAACTGCCAGTATTGCAATGCCCTTGTACAAATCTATGATACAACCACACTGGGAATGCTGAATACAGTTCCAGTCACCACATCTCAAAGAGGTTATTGTCGAGCTAGAAAAAGTGCAGGAAATAGTCTCTGTATGCCAGTTACTAGAAACATAAGTTGGAAGGTGCCGTTGCACTCATGTCCTGCTTGTGGGCTTCCCATGGGCATCTGGTTGGCCAATGTGTGAACAGAATGATGGACTAGATGGACCCTTGGTCTGACCCAGCAGGGCTCTTATGTTCTTAGGGTTCCCCTGTTCATTCCAACAAAGAGAGTAGCTCCATGCATGCAAAGACATATGTACTTGGAGCTGGTCCTTCCATTAAAGTGAATGGAGAGCAGCCCACATGCTTTATGTGCAGGTCACATGTGGGGCTCTGGATAAGAGCCCAACTTTCTTAAATGTCGAATTCTTTAATGTCAAACTCAATGGGATATCTGTTTTGGTTTTCTCCGTCTTTTAATTACCCAACTGATCAAGATATGCTGGAGTTAATTCCAGTGCTGCTTAGTAAATGGAGCTATTATGATGCTAAGCAGTAATGTCTGTTAGTTTTGTGCTAATGTGAACTGCCTTTGCATAAAGCCCAGGGACAGCTTAGCTTAAAGAGGCTCAGATCTATAAAGAACAGACAATGGAAGTGTTTAAATTTCCTACCACTACCAAGCTCTGTGGACTGGATGTCAAGAAAACAGAGAACTTGGAAACAGCAGGGGACAACCTTCCCTTATTCATTATCTTGGCGGCCACATGAAAGGCAAAAAATAGTGGAAGCAGAGATGACTGACATGTTTATATACACACCCAGGAAGCCAGGGAAAGAAACCAAAGAAATGGTCTTATGGCTTCGATCTTTTTCTGAATGTCTTATTGTATAAAGAAGGGGATGCTAATAAAACATACTTATGGCTCTTCTCCATATTTTAAAATGGCCTTCCCCAACCTAGAGCCCTCCAGATGTGCTGGACTACAATTCCAGAATGGGAGTTGTAGCCAACACACCTAGAGGGCAATTGGCTGGTGATGTAGTGCAGCCAGGGCTCAAGGGGATACAACACTGGCACTTTTTGAGTAGCAGGGATGCTTATATTGGGGATGAGCAAACATGCAATGTTCAAGCTTATCGAGTTCCTCCGAATTCTTCCTCTTGGCTCATTTCACCTTGTTTGCACCTGTGAATGTCAGTGGCCCCTTCTTCTTTTAATCAGGAAAAAGGTGCATTTTCCATCAAGAAACTTCCCATTTTTAAAAACGTGGAAATGTGGATTTGGGGGAATGTGCACATAAGTGCACAAAGTCACATTTTTCAAAGCACTCACTTGTCTATATGTGCACCTTTGTATGTGAATGCACATGATTTGTGAACAGGAACAAAATTCTCACAAGCCCTAGCTGATATCATCTGCCACCCCCCTTAGTATGTCCTTTTTCCGCGGAGGTCACCTGCAGTTCTCACACTAGCTGAGAAGAAATGAATTCTCTCAGCAACATATGTTGCCCCCAGTCATAATACAAAGTCTTTTGGGGTGGCTTGTTAGTCTTGAATGGGCATTATGACCCGCCAGCTTTACAAAAGACAGGACTGGTTTGTTGATATGGAGCCGCCTGCATTTTTGGACTCTCCTTGAGGGTGGAACTATGGGGATAGGGGACTGTCATGAACACCTACGCTTCAAAATTTACCTCTACACCACTGGGAAAAGGCTGTTCTAAAATGATATGGCACCCTTGCTTTCTGTATGGGAAACTGCATGACAGGCCCATAACTTGTTGAGGCCAAATAGACACTTACCAAGAAGAATCGCATAGAAAACCAGAAATGCTTCAGGAAGATGGTTCATTCGAGGGACGGTGATAGGTGAGAATTTTGTTTGGTTTGTGGGAGGGGGTTGTTGAGGACTTACCAAATTCACAAACACCTTCATAGACCAGATGGAAAGAATTTGAGATTAAAAAAAAAAAAAAAAACGAATGTAGGCAGAAAGTAAAAATATCAGATCCATCCATCCCTACTGGGATGTGGCTGCAACTTTTGGCCCAAACACTTGATCTCAAGAGGTTCTGTGGCCTTCTCTGGTGGTTCAGTGAACTGATAAGACAATAAGCTTTAGGAACAAGTGGGATGTCCTTTTAGCAGACCTCCACAAATCCATTTGCAAGCTTGCCAGGAATAACAGCCCTCCCTCAGCATAATAAATCCCTCCCCCATCACCAACTGAGGAAAGAGAAGGAGTCTTTCATATAGCACTGGGCTTTAGAGCAGGCTGCCTACTGCAACAGCTTCTTGTCACATGTCATTAGACAGGTGAGGTCATGCATTCACATAAAGGGAATTAACTCCTATATTTGCATAGAATCATAGAACAGTAGGGTTGGAAGGGGCCTACAAGACCATCGAGTCCAACCCCTTGCTTAATGCAGGAAGTCAAAGCATCCCTGACAGATGGCTGTCCAGTCTCATCTTGAATGCCTCCAGTGTGGGAGAGCCCACCACATCCCTAGGGAATTGGTTCCATTGTCACATTGCTCTTACAGTCAGGAAGTTTTTTCCTGATGTTCAGACAGAATCTGGCTTCATGTTACTTGAGCCCATGATTCTGTGTCCTGCATTCTGGGATGATGGAGAAGAGATCCTGGCCTTCTTCTCTGTGACAACCTTTCTTGAAGAGCACTATCATATCTCTCCTCAGTCGTCTCTTCTCAAGGCTAAACATGCCCAGTTCTTTCAGTCTCTCCTCATAGGGCTTTGTTTCCAGTCCCCTGATCATCTTTGTTGCCCTCCTCTGAACCCTCTCCAGTTTGTCTGCATCCTTCTTAAAGTGTGGTGCCCAGAACTGACACAGTACTCCAGATGAGGCCTAACCAGTGCTGAGTAGAGAGGAACTAGGACTTCATGGGATTTGGAAGCTATACTTCTATTAATGCAGCCCCAAATAGTATTTGCCTTTTTTGCAGCCACATCACATTGTTGGCTCATATTCAGCTTGTGATCGACAACAATTCCAAGATCCTTCTCGCTTGTAGTATTGTTGAGCCAAGTAGCCCCCATCTTGTAACTGTGCATTTGGTTTCTTTTTCCTGGGTCCTGAACTCGGCATTTATCCCTATTAAATGTAATTCTGTTGTTTTCTGCCCAGCACTCCAGCCTATCAAGATCACTTTGAATTCTGTTTCTGTCTTCCAGGGTATTAGCTATCCCACCCAATTTTGTGTCATCTGCAAATTTTATCAGCATTCCCTGCACCTCCTCCTCCTCCAAGTCATTAATAAAAATGTTGAAGAGCACTGGGCCCAGGACTGAGCCTTGCGGTACCCCTCTTGTTACCTCTTTTTGATGGTTTTTCGATGGCATGCTTTTCGATGGTTGGGTGTTTAGTCTTCTCCCTCATTGGTCCAGATTGCCAATCCTTGCCTACATTTATTATTTATTTATTATTATAAATACATTGGTTAAATCAAATGAGTTTACATTGGGGCAGGCAACCCTGTGCCCTCCAGATGTTTTGGAGTTCAACTCCCATAATCTATGACCATTGGCCATGTTGGCTGGAGCTGATGGGAGTTGTAGTCCAAAACATCCAGAGCATGCTGGATTGCCTGACCTTGGGTTAAACTCTTTCTGCCTGACCCTTACAGGAGTTTTCAGTCTCGTTAGATGTTTGAAAAGAGATATTTTCTTTGTCTAGGAGAGTTTCTTCTTGGCTTAGATGGGGTGGGGTTGTTTCCTCCTGTGTTGATTTCCTGGTTTTCATGCCACATCATTATCAGAGGATACATTTGCCTCCATCCTTGAAAATGGAGTGAACAAAAGAGTATTTCCTCCAACTGGGTATAGGGAACTTGCGTTATTATACTAGTGTCTTTTTGTCATTTGGGGGGATGTATTTTTTTTTCTTTCTAGTTTAATGATTCCCTTAAATCGATGTAAGCTTTGGTTCCCTTAAATCAATGAATTTTAATTTTTAATAGCCTTCTGTGCTTGGGGTCCTTAGCACACAGCCCAGTCATGCTACTGCTTTGGCTAACACCACCAGGTAATTTGGGGTTTCTCTTTGGTTCCCTTTAAGAGGGTTTTAGTTGAGCATTCTAACAGCTTGGAACGCTTAAATGGTGGCAGCTGATTGAGCTTTTAATAGTAAACCTTTACCTTCGATTTGCTGAATTTTGTCACCCAACTCCCACAGAATGGAACAGAGCTCTCCTACCAACACCTTCTGAAAGTGACCTGTAAAGTAGGAGTACAGTCAGAGCAAAACACTTCCCACCCTACCACATACTCCCAACCTATGCCAGCAATTTTGTTGAAAGTTGTACAGACTCAATTGAGGGCAGACTGTTTTCTCAGCCATAATGGATCTCAAGGCAGGTGCTATTATTAGCTTCCATAAGAAGAGCCATGCTGGACTATGCCAAAGGCCTGTCTAGTCCAGTATTCTCTTGGCACAGTAGCCAACCAGATGGCCATGGAAAGCCCACAAGCAGAACATGGGAGCAATAGCATCCTCCAGCTCATGTTCCCCAGCAAGTGACATACTGCAACTGATACTGGAGGTAATATAGAACCACCATGTCTAGTAGCCACTGATAGCCTTCTCCTCCATGAATTTGTCTAATCCCCTTTTAAAGCCATCCAAGGTAGTGCTCATCACTCTATCTTGCGGTAATGAATTCCATAGTTTAACAATGCACTGTGTGAAGAAATACTTCCTTTTATTTTTTCTAAATGTCTCACCATTCAGCTTCATGGGGTGACCCCAGGTTCTAGTATTATACTTTCAGCTTGGTCAGTGTAGACTTTTCTATTCAATAATTACTGATCCCACTACATAAGAAGCAGTCTGTATACAGAGAGGGATTTAGTTCAATGTGTAGAGCACATGCTTTGCATGCAGAAGGTCTCAGATTCAGTCCCTGGTATCTCCAGTTTTAAAGGGTTAAAATGGTATTTTTATTGGGTTGGAATGTTTTCTTGGGTTAGATCAAGATTTAGTTAGAGTAGGCCCATCGGAATTAATGGGACTGAAGTTAGTCATGACTAACTTGCATCCCATTGATTTCAAGAATGCCCCAAAATCAGGGCTCACAGTCTTAATTTCTAAAAAATTCCCATAAAATTAAGATTCACATACACATGAAAAGGCCTAAACATACATCTTTCAGGCTACATGTAAAGAATTTTGAATTATATCTTTGCAAAAACAACTAACTCAAAATTTGCTAATTAAACCTAAGTATATGAATTCTTCTATATATTTATATATCAAGCTTTTGATATATAAATGATGTTTATACCTCATACAATGGCTCATTAATTGATGTGAACACTTTAAATAGACTTTTGACTTTGAATAATAGTCTCATATTTCATCATTACTCAAATAACTCTCTGACCAAGTAACAGAGCTTTAACTCAGCATTTCCTCCGGATACCATCCAGATCATCTTGCCAATTAGCTTTCATAAATTACCCAGAATTCATTGTGAGCCTGCCTGTGTCTGTGTTTTCTCTTTAATACAATCACTACTCTTTTTTTCTTTTCTTTTTTTACTTATTTTCAGATTTTTATTAAGGAGTTTCAGTTGTTTATCACTTGTCATTTTATAACAAGGCACTCTATGTTGCTTTGAGCAAGGGGGATTAGCAATTTCTCAGTAGCCTTCCTAGGAATTCCAATAAAGCTATTCCCTCAAAATCATTGACAAGGTTCCTTTCTATTCCATAATGTTTTCAGTTTACTCCACTGTTTTATTTATTTAGTTAGTTATTCCAATTTTTTTGCAATTCTTTTCCAAAGCCTCAGAATGAGCAACAGCAGTTTTTTTAAAAAGCACCAGTAAGAAAACCTAAGTATCCAGTTCACCTAATGATCTCATGCCTGCCTAACCTTAGCTCTTGAATGCCAACCATTTCAAAAAAATATATGGGCTGAGACTTTGATGGAGCTCTAGAGCATGAGAGTTCCAGAATTGTAGGGCATCACCCAAGAACACCTCTTCATGGACTCCTCCTGTTCAAGCAACCCTGTGTTTATAATTTAGTGCTGGAACCAATATCAATACCATCCACCCCACCACCACTTTCTCAAACATAGCATCCTTTGCATGTTGTAGCATCCTTCCCAAGGGCATTCTGCCCAGCAACACAGCTGAAGCAGTGGCAAGAGATTTTTGTTCTTGTTTAAATGTATTCCATTGCTGTAAGCCACCTTGGGAGGGCTTCTGTCCTGAAAGGTGGTCAATAAATATTTTAAATAAATAAATAAAGCAAGAACAACACTTAAGGCCATATCCAACCACTAATGTAAATGACATTGCACTAGCACAATGGCAATAGCGTTAGCTACCATGCTGCTTTCCCAAGGAAATCGCTGTGCCAGCTAGCACTATTCCCATCATGCTAGTTTATGCTAGTGCAATGCAGTTTACATTAGCAGCTGCACCCCGTTAGATACTGCCCTTAGCCACCTCATATTTAGGTTAGTTGAACCTTCTTCAGATTTGCTGACCCCAAAGGATAATACAGTATTTGAGGGCTGTTTTGGGACCTCCCCCAGAACTAATTAAATGTGGGTGGGACAAATATTTTGACCTAGTACCAGTATATAGAGACAGAACATATCATATTGAATGCTACTGGGTAAAACCAAGTTAACTAACATATGTTTCCAGAACTACTTCAGTTCAAGATATCCAGTACTGTATTCAGTACAGCAGCCTTTCCCAACATGATGCTTTCCAGATGTTTTGGACTATAGCCCCTATCACCTCCATCCCTCATTGACCATGTTGGCTGGGATTATGGGAGTTGTAGTCCAACAAATCTGGAGAATACCAGCTTTGGGAAAGCTGCTGTAGAGTCTTGCTAAGAGATATTTACAGTGAACATACTTCACAGCAATGGAAGAGCTGTTCAGTGGTGGGAAAATATCCACTTCCTGCCACATTGAACACAAAGGGTTTTCATATCAGATGCATAGTTAACAAATTATGCCATGATTTTTAAATTGACATAATAAGATTTTAAATAAGTTTGCCACCAACCTCCTTCACTACCAGGAGACTTGAGATTTAATTAACACTTGGAAAGTGCTGCAAGATCCTGGGAGTCCCAGTGTTATCTAAGTGCAAAGCATTAATATGATAATTTCCTTACCCTACAAAATGCATCAAATCAACCTGACTTCACTTCAGTAGGGCTACACAGGGGGAAAAAATCTGCTCGATATAAATTTATTTATTTATTTATTCATTCATTCATTCATTCATTCATTTCATTTCTATACCTCCCAATAGCCGAAGCTCTCTGGGCGGTTCACAAAAATTAAAACCAAAAAGCACACAGTAAGACAATATAAAATATTAAAAGATAAAAAGATTAGAACAACAATATAACAATACAACCAGAATAAAACCAGAATAAAACCTAGCAGCAATGCAGAGATTTAAAATACAGATTTAAAACAGCAAAGCTAAAAGTCTAGAAAGCTAAAATGCTAAAATGCCTGGGAAAATAAAAAGGTCTTCACCTGGCGCCGGAAGGAATACAATGTAGGTGCCAGGCGATCCTCACCAGAGAGCTCATTCCAGACCCGGGGTGCCACAGCAGAAAAAGCCCTCCTCCTAGTAGCCACCCGCCTCACTTCCTTTGGCAGGGGCTCACGGAGAAGGGCCACTGACGATGATCTTAAGGTCCGGGCAGGCACATATGGGAGGAGGCGATCCTTCAGGTAACCTGGCCCCAAGCCGTTAAGGGCTTTGAATGTTAACACCAGCACTTTGAATCAGGCCTAGAAATGGACTGGCAGCCAGTGCAGCTGGAAAAGTACTGGCATAATGTGAGCTCATTGGCCAGTCCCTGTTAACAATCTTGCTGCCCTATTTTGGACCAGCTGAAGTTTCCAGACCATTTTCAAAGGCAGCCCCACGTATAACGCATTGCAGTCATCCAGACGAGAAGTTATCAGAGCATGGATCACTGTAGCTAGGCTATCTCTGTCCAGATAAGGGCGTAGTAGGTATACCAGCCTAAGCTGATAAAAAGTGCTCCATGCCACTGAGTTCACCTGTGCCTCAAGTGACAGTTATGGGTCCAAGAGCACCCCCAAACTACGAACCTGATCCTTTAGGGGGAGTGCAACCCCCTCCAGAACAGGTTGAATATCACCTAGCCGGGCAGATGAACCACTCACTAACAGTACCTCCGTCTTGTCTGGATTGAGTTTCAGTTTATTAGCCCTCATCCAGTCCATTACCGTGCCCAGGCACTGGTTCAGAACAGCCACTGCCTCACCTGGATTTGATGAGAAAGAAGGGTAGAACAGGGAGTCATCTGCATATTGATGTCACCTCAGCCCACCCCTCCAGATAACCTCCCCCAGTGGTTTCATGTAGATGTTAAACAGAATGGGGGATCAAATAGAGCCCTGTGGAACCCCATGGCATAGTTGCCAAGGCACAGAGCAGTAATCCCCCAGCACCACCTTCTGGAATTGGCCCTCCAAGTAGGAGTGGAACCACTGCAGTGCAGTGCCTCCAACTCCCAACCCAGACAACCCATCCAGAAGGATACCATGGTCGATGGTATCGAAAGCCACTGAGAGGTCCAGGAGAATCAACAGGGTCGCACTCCCCCTGTCCCTCTCCTGGCAGAGGTCATCCCACAGGGCGACCGAGGCAGTTTCCGTTCCAAAACCAGGCCTGAAGCCCAATTGAAATGGATCTAGATAATCAACAAACAAACAAACAAAATACAGTAATGAGTATCATGCCATTAACCAATTAACTTCCTTTGAAACGTCCAGTTTAAAACAAAGAACATGTTTAAGCACTCTTTGCATTCCAGTTTTATAAGAACATAAAATGAGTCCTGCTGGATCACACCAACATCTAAGTCCAGCAACATATTTCCCATATTGGTCTGCCAGTTACCTCTGGGAAACCCACAAACTGGATATGATGAGGGCAGTAGGCCTCTCCCACAGTTGTTCCCCAGAGAGGCCTACCATTTCCCAGTAGGCCTCCCCCACAGTTGTTCCCCAGAGAGGCCTACCATTTCCCTGTAGGCCTCTTCCACAGTTGTTCCCCAGAGGCAGCATACTGCCTCTGATCCTGGAGGTAGTATATAACCATCATGACTAGCAATCATTGACAATTTCCTCAATGAAGTTATCTAATCCTCTTTTATAGTAATCTAGACTAGAAGACATACTCATCACTACATCTTGTGACTGACAGCAATGCCTTTTTACATGTTTGACTGTCCCCAACACTCTGCAAAGCCATTTGCACCTTGATACTGAACAAGTTAGCTCTGATCCAGAGATAATCACATCCAGCAAGGCATTGTTTGTGACAATGTACACTGTAACAGCTAAGTACATTGTTGCCAGACAGATAAGGATCCCATCCACATAACAAGATATATGGAAATACACATCCTTATGTGAACTGCATATTACAATGGGGAACATGTGCTTCACACTGACAGGGTAGCATGTGCATTAGATGTCCAATCACTGATGATCTACTGAGCAAAATAGGTTTCAGTCAAATGGATAATGATTTATCACTAAGTTGTGCTCACCAAACTCTAGATATGAAATGTAGACAAAAACATCAATTTGGAGCATGACTTAAGCCATTTATTCAGAAACAAGTCCTTCTAAATTCTATAGGATTTACTTCTTGAGAGAGATGTCCTTCCTCCCTTTCAGTTACACCACAATCAGCAAGGAAAATGCCACCACACTCCCCTAATACACTATGTGTCTGCAATAGACTATGTGTCTATTTTTGTCTGTATTTTTCTGTATTTTTTCAACTGTAAAACAGTCCCTGAAATTTCTCTAGGGTGCAATGCTAAACATGTTTAAAGATAAAAAAAGTCCTACAACTCCCACCATTACCCAGCTGGTAGTGCTGGCTGGAGAATGCTGGGAGTTGTAGGACTTTTCTGTCTAAATATGGATAAGATTGCTCCTTTAAAGCTAAAAACTCCTGAATACATTAACCAATAAGTAAATCCTACAGAGTTCAATGGTACCTACTTCTGAATAAACATGAGGCATAAACCAGCCCAGATTAATCAATTTTAAATACCACTGATGTCATTGGCTTGGATCCTAAGATAAGTGAAGGAAGTTCACAGAACATAAGTTTCCATTACCTCCTCCTACAGTAGGCAAACACACACACACACACACACACCAGCTCTCTGGAGGGTCGGGGACGAGCTCCTCAAAAACTTCTTTAAGTTAACATCTTGGGTTCCAAGCTTGATTTAGAGTGATTGTCCCTTCCTCCAGCATACCCTTCCTCTCCATCCCATATTGTTCAGGGGGCTTTTGGAAAGGGGGAGCTGGCTATGGTAGCTCCAATAGAGAAGAGGCATTAATAATCTTTCCTTGACTCAACTTCCTTAAGGTAATTTATCTTGGGATCTAAGCCAGTAACAATTCATGTATGTTTATTTTATTTATTTTTATACTAATGCACCACCTTCTGACCTAGAAGTGCACCCAGTTCTCGATATTATAAATAAATACAATATTAAAACACACTCCAGCAACAATAAAAATGCACAAGCAACAACAATAGAAATTGCAGTAGCAAAGTCAAGGTAATGATAAAAGCAGCATTAAGAGTAACCGGATGAAATGTTCAGTTTCCTCAAAGGAACAGAGAGGCCCAGTTTGGTCCCCATGAACTTTAAGATTAACTTCTTAGCTACACAACCTGTGTATAAATTGATCGTCATGAGGTTTTTAATGTGACTTTTAAAACAAATTTGTAAGATTAGCATCACCTTCTCCCTGCACTTAAAGAAAACCAAAATCAAAATGCAAATTGCTTAAAACACACACACACACACACACCGAGGACTTCATTAAAATGCTAAGAGTGAAATAAAGGCAGAAGATAAACCACTCCAGAGAAACTGTCACAGTTCACGTATTTTCAGAAATCTGACTAATATGATACCTTGTTGCTTAGAATGCAAATTAATGGCAGTTATTACCATCAAAGGATTATAACACTCAAGCACCAGGTTGGCGATCTGATGCAAGTACATAGTAATTTAACTCTTGGATTTCATGTGTATCCTTCTCTTCATCCTTGCGCATCTTCCGTCCACATCTCTCAACCCCGGCATCCCAGCAGAAGAAGAATTCTCCATCTATGCAAGTTAATGCTTTGCGGCTGAAATCCTAAAAAGTGGAACAATCAAGGAAAAAGACTGAAATGTGGGGGACATCAAACTTTATGTGGGACAGCAAAATGAAGTGATACTTTAGGAGAGGTGTTGGTATATAAGCTTGGTGCCAGTTCTTTTGCTTTTTTACAGAACTGGAAGGAGTCTCTGGAGCCTGTGTTCAAGAGTGTTCCCAGCTTTGACAGGGCCAGCCCAGGACAACTTGCTCCCTGAATCAAAGGACAAGATGGTCCCCCTCCCCATTGTACAAATTGAAGCCAACTGGACTGGCAGTTGACTCTTACTTCAACACTAGTGATGGGATAGTCCTCCACCCCGCAACTGAAGCTGAAGGCTAGTTTAGGGGGTCCAGGGCAGGCAGTGTAACATACATAGCTCTGTCCTCCCATAGAGGGGAATGGCCAGGGGCCCAGGAGGAACAGCTCACCTCACTCTGGCAAATGCTAGGGCTGGCCCTGGGTCCTGATGCTGGATCATGATCCTTCTCCCCTGAATAGCGTAAGAGGGCTCTAGCACAACACCAATAGCTGGCGTGATGGGTTTCTGTGGAAAACTATTGGCATTGCACTAAACTTACCCTAGGACAATGTAATTTATGTTTATGCTAGTGTGAACTTGGATACTACCTCGGGTCAGCTCCAGAGCTGAGAGACTGTCCTGTAGGTCCCCCTTCCATTTGTGGGCTCTCGCCCCATCTTCCACTTTTGCCCTTGCCCCCTTTTAATTTTATGTTATTGTGCGGTTATTATTATTATTTTAGAAAACTTAGTTTCCAACGTTCTGGTGCTAAGTGGATTCCAAGATTGTGCTGAACAACCTCTTGTCATGGGAGTGCAAAATAAATAAATAATAATAACGAAAAGCTAAAACAATATTTACATTTTATTTTATTTTTAAAGGGCCAGGGCTGGCATCAGCAGTAGGCCTTTCCAGAGTACTGGACTCCAGTGGCTGCATTTCAGAGTCCAGCTCCTAGCAATTCTTCAGCTACGGGGTAGAGCATGTGCTTCATATGTAGAAGGTCTCAGGTTCAATCCGCTGCATCTCCAGGTAGAGCTGGGGAAAGATGTCTGCCTGAAGCCCTGGAGAGCCACTTACAGCAGACAGTACTGAGCTAGTTGGATCAATGGTCTGGCTTGGTTTATGGCAGCATCCTATGTTCATCTCTTGGGATGAATATTTTACTGTTAGCATCACGCTTCCGGTTACATACAGTTTGCTCTGACAACCTTTTACCACTGCCGTGTCATTGTAAGACAGCTGTCAGACCTAGATCATCACTCGTCTCATGAAACACAAAGGTCCATCAGTCTGCATCTCTAGATAGTCTTTCTGATCCATACATATGATGAGTCCTTATATCAGGAGCCATAAGAACTGTATTTCACTTTTTACCATAGTCCTGAACAGCAGACGATGCAGGGGGGGTGGGAGAAAAGGTGAATAAGCTGGAGTGCTAGAGGCACTGAAATCAATTTTAGATAAATATATCAGATAATATAAGCCTGCTTTTCCTCAAAATTAAATCACCATCAAGTTTTATTTATACCTCTACTCCAAGGGCCTGCTTTGATATGTTAGATTCTTCTGGGCACTAGTGACAGACAGTGATGCTGAGTATAAGAAGGGGGGCTGATTGATTTTTTTGGCTGTTTTAAATGTTTCTATGCTGCTGTTTAGGGTTTTTGTTTTTGTTTTAAACTCCTGAAGTGGCTTGCATAGAAAAAAGAACAGCATAAAACTACATTGAGATTAATATTAGTATATATGAGGATTCAGTCTGTGAATGCTAAATCTTACACTGAACGTTTACTTTCTTTAAAATACAAGCCACTGTGATTAAACCTGACAAGGAGTCTTCAAAGGTTAGTTTACTCTGGAATGGGCAATCTTGTGCAACAGCCTAGATCTCTGGATGTACTTCATTTATTTCAGCTCTGGTTTAATACTTCATGCAACTGATGAATAGGGTGGCCACTTGTACACCAACAAAAAAGAGGACATGCATCACTAAAAGAAGATGACACCGTTTTGCATAAATGTGTATATGCTAATGCATATGTATAGGTGCAAATTTAGAAATAATTATTATAATTTAAGTAGAAATATAGTATATCACACAAAATGTGGAAGACTGGCGATCTGTGTCCCTTGCTCAGTGCTGTTGAAGGGCAACTCCAAGGCCCAGCTCATCCTTCTGATGGTTCTTTATCTTTATATTTTGTAGAAGTAGCAAAATAAAAATTCATTTCCCCCCATTAATTCCATTCTTTCCCTTCAGAAGTACATTAATTTGTTCTTAGTAGCTTGGAATATGTGTGTGCTGTCTATTTATGTTTGTAGGTAAATGATTTTTATATTATGTACAATATTGTATTTTTTAGGTTCTTAATCTTTGTAACCCCTTCATGGATCACTGCCTTGTTGTGGCGAAGGGGCTTGCATAACTCAGTGAAGCTATAAGCTATGCTGTGCAGGGCCACCTGACCCAAGACGGACAGGTCATGGCAGAGAGTTCTGACAAAATGTGGTCCACTGGAAAAGGAAATGGCAACCCACTCCAGTATTCTTGCCAAGAAAACCCCATGGAACGTATCACAAGGCTAAAAGATATGATGCTGGAAGATGAGCCCCTCAGGTCGGAAGGTGTCCAATATACTACTGGGGAAGAGCAGAGGGAATTTCCAAGTAGCGCCAGAAAGAGTGAACCGGCTGGGCCAAAGCCGAAAGGACACTCAGCTGCGGATGTGTCTGGTGGTGAAAAGAAAATCCGATGCTGTAAAGAACAATATTGTTTAGGAACCTGGAATGTCAGATCAATGAATCAAGGTAAGCTGGAGGTGGTCAAACATGAGATGGCAAGATTGAACATCGACATCTTGGGAATCAGCGAACTCAAATGGACAAGCATGGGCGAATTTAATTCAGGTGACCATCATATCTACTACTGTGGGCAAGAATCCCTTAGAAGAAATGGAGTAGCACTCATAGTCAACAAAAGGGTGGGAAAAGCAGTACTGGGGTACAATCTTAAAAACGATAGAATGATCTCAGTATGAATCCAAGCAAACCATTCAACATCACAGTAATTCAAGTGTATGCCCCAACTACCGATGCCGACGAAGCTGAGGTTGATCGGTTCTATGAAGACCTACAACACCTTCTAGAACTAACACCAAAAAAAGATGTCCTGTTCATCATAGGGGATTGGAATGCTAAAGTAGGAAGTCAAGAAATCACCAGGATAACAGGCAGGCATGGCCTTGGTGTACAAAATGAAGCAGGACAAAAGCTAATAGAGTTTTGCCAAGAGAACACGCTGATCGTAGCAAACACTCTTTTCCAACAGCACAAGAGGCGACTCTACACATGGACATCACCAGATGGTCAATATCGAAATCAGATTATGTCCTTTGCAGCCAAAGATGGAGAAGCTCTATACAGTCAGTAAAAACAAGACCTGGAGCTGACTGTGGCTCAGATCATGAGCTTCTTGTTGCAAAATTTTGGCTTAAATTGAAGAACGTAGGGAAAACCACTAAACCATTCAGGTATGATCTAAATCATATCCCTTATGAATATACAGTGGAGGTGAGGAATAGATTTCAGGGATTAGACCTGATAGACAGAGTGCCTGAGGAACCATGGACAGAGGTCCGTAACATTGTTCAGGAGGCAGCAACGAAATCCATCCCCAAGAAAAAGAAATGCAAGAAAGCCAAGTGGCTGTCTGATGAGGCTTTTTACCTTCTTTAGGTGAGGAAAGAAGGGAAGTGAAAAGCAAGGGAGAAAGGGGAAGATATATCCAACTGAATGCAGAGTTCCAGAGAATAGCAAGGAGAGACAAGAAGGCCTTCTTAAATGAACAATGCAAAGAAATCGAGGGAAACAACAGAATGGGAAAGACTAGAGATCTCTTCAAGAAAATTGGAGATCTCAAGGGAACGTTTTGTGCAAAGATGGGCATGATCAAGGACAAAGAAGGCAGGGACCTAACAGAAGCAGATGAGATTAAGAAGAGGTGGAAAGAATACACAGAAGAACTATACAGGAAAGATCTGAATGTCCCTCATAGCCATGATAGTGCGGTCACTGAACTTGAGCCGGACATCCTAGAGAGTGAAGTCAAGGGGGCCTTAGGAAGCATTAGTAACAACAAAGCTAGCGGAGATGACAGTATTCCAGCTGAGCTATTTAAAATCCTAAAAGATGATGCTGTTAAAGTGCTGCACTCAATATGCCAACAAATTTGGAACACTCAACAATGGCCGCAAGACTGGAAAAGGTCAGTTTACATTCCAATTCCAAAGAAGAGCAATGCCAAAGAGTGTTCAAACTACTGTACAATTGCACTCATTTCACATGCCAGAAAGGTGATGCTCAAAATTCTACAAGCTAGGCTTCAGCAGTATGCGAACCGAGAACTACCGGAAGTACAAGCAGGGTTTCGAAGAGGCAGAGGAACTAGAGATCAAATCGCCAACTTTTGCTGGATCATGGAGAAAGTGAGAGAATTCCAGAAAAACCTCTATTTCTGCTTCATTGACTATGCTAAACCCTTTGATTGTGTGGATCACAACAAACTCTGGCAAATTCTTAAAGAGATGGGGGTACCAGACCACCTTACCTGTCTCCTAAGAAACCTGTACGAGGGACAAGAAGCAACAGTAAGAACCAGACATGGAACAACCGAGTGGTTCAAAATTGGGAAAGAAGTACAACAAGGCTGCATATTGTCACCCTGCTTATTTTACTTATATTCAGAGTACATCATGAGAAACGCCGGGTTGGATGAATCACAATTCAGAATTAAGATTGCCGGGAGAATTATCAACAACCTCAGATAGGCGATGATACCACCCTAATGGCAGAAAGCAAAGAGGATCTAAAGAGCCTCTTGTTGAAGGTGAAAGAGGAGAGTGCAAAAGCTGGTTTGAAACTCAACATTAAAAAAACGAAGATCATGGCATCTGGCCCCATCACTTCCTGGCATATAAAAGGGGAAGAAATGGAAGCAGTGACAGATTTTACTTTCTTGGGCTCCAAGATCACCGCAGACGGTGACTGTAGCCATGAAATTAAAAGACACTTGCTCCTTGGGAGGAAAGCTATGGCAAACCTAGACAGCATAGTAAGAAGCAGAGACATCACCTTGCCGACAAAGGTTCATATAATCAAAGCTATGATTTTTCCAGTAGCAATGTATGGCTGTGAGAGCTGGACTATGAGGAAGGCTGAGCGCCGAAGAATTGATGCTTTCGAACTATGGTGCTGGAGAAGACTCTTACGAGTCCCCTGGACTGCAAGGAGGTCAAATCAGTCAGTCCTAAAGGAAATCAACCCTGAGTGCTCATTGGAAGGACAGATGCTGAAGCTGAAGCTCAAACATTTTGGCCACCTAATGCGAAGAGAAAACTCTCTGGAAAAGACCCTGATGCTGGGAAAGACTGAAGGCAAAAGGAGAAGGGGACGGCAGAGGATGAGATGGCTAGATAGCATCACTGATGCAATGCATATGGACTTGAGCACACTCCGGGAGAGAACGCAGGACAGGAAGGCCTGACGTGCTGGTCCATGGGATCATGAAGAGTCGGACATGACTGTCGACTGAACAACAACAACAACAAATCTTTGTAAACCAGCCAGAGAGCTTTGCCTATTGGGCAGTATAGAACTGTAATAAATGAAAGAAATGAAAATATCAGATTTGGACAGGGCAGCTCTTCAAATTGAGAACACCATCAAAATAGAGGGCCGTCCTCTGGCAGCTCTTCAAATAGAGGACTGACCTCTGTAAAAGAAGATACTTGCCCACCATAGGTCTTATCTATGAATGTTAATGTCTCAATAAATTGGCTAGTCTTTAAGCTGTGATAAGACTGATGCTGATCCAGGGGACCTCGAGCTGAGGTCATACAATTTAGGCAAGCACTCCTTCAGAAATAGTGCAGCCTCCAGTGCAAAGGAATTAGGCTTCTCCAATCCCCAAATTCAGGCATTTGGGAGGTGGCAGTCCAAAGCATTTAGCAGATACATTGGTTTCCTATTGACTCCCAAGTGAGACGTGTGGGTGGGCCAAGGATAGGAGAGACCAGAATTCATAATTAATGAAGGTTCAGTTGTTGTTGTTGTTGGGTTTGTTTGTTTGTATATCTGTATTCAAGAAAAGAACAGCTCCAGGTGCTTATTTGTGCCCATAGCACAAAGGGTTCACAGCTGAGGCCCAGGGAATTCTCCAGGATCAAATAAGAACATAAGAAAAGCCAAGCTGGATCAGGCCAAGGGTCTGTCTAGTGCAGCATTCTGTTCACCCAGTGGCCAAATACCTGGGAATCATCTGTTCCCTACTCTCCTTCCAACAGAATACCCCTCAGATTCTGTTGGACCACAAAAGGCAAAGCTCTAGTTCTGCAGGCTTTGATTGACTTTGAAGAGATGCATAAGCATTGGCTCCAAGTTTATATTATATGGTCAGGGCAGTGCCCCAGAGAGTGTAGAAGGGGGAAAGAGACCCAAAGTGCCTTTATTGGGCATGAAGGAAGGTCAGCGGTGAACTTTGGCTAGCAGTGGCCAGGAGAAGGGGTGGGCTACCTTCCTCCCCCTGAGATTAAGTACAATAGAGATCCATGGGGTTATTTGTCTGAGAGCAATGCATTTTTAATTTTATTTTTAGGAGATCCACAGTGCAGCCTGAAAAAGGAACTGAGCTGGGGCTTACCCCTTACCAGTGCCAGAGGGACTGATGAGCCACTGTCAAGGTGAGAGGGGATTCCCATGACTTGCCATTCTTCTGGCATGGATGGGGGCGGAGGGGAGGGGCACCCTTCTGGTGCTTAGCTGGGATCACACACAAGATCCTGGGTCTTGAGGAGTGAGGTCATGATTCCAGAGGGCCTCCCTCAACACCTAAAGGTGTGAACCAGATGAGGCAGGGGCAGGCTGTACACCACTTCCAGCCGTGGAGCCTGGTGGCTCCAATGTCAGTGGGATGGTGGACTCACTTTGGATTTCTGTCAGAACCAGTCAGAACTAGGGATGTACGAACCATGGAAAATCCACTCCACCTGTGTTTAGTGGATTGTCAGGTTACTTTTGTTCCATTGTCCATCCACAGAAGGATGTAGACTTTTTTTAATCATGCGGAAAAATAAGCAAATAATTACGTAAGCATTTACATTAGTATTTACATCATCTACCTTAGTACATAACATTTAGCACATTGGAGCCCCCATTCCATTCAATGGTTCCTCAGCAGAAACTTATGTATTTTCCTACGAATTTATATGCGTAAATTTCGGGAAATTAAAAAAAATCATCTGAAAGTCCATGGACGCCGTGCGGCCTGCAGGGATCGCTCCACAGTGGATTCCACAGGTCGGATTCTTAGGAATCTGAGCTCATTTTAGTCCATCTCGAATTTCTCCAGCATCCCTGGACAGAACGCTAAAGGAGCTGCCCGAGGTGCTGAGGAGGGAAAGCACGTTACTGAGTTTGCCTCTCATTTTGCAAACTGCACTTTACTTGGAGCTGGTGTTACATCTACCTTATACCCGAAACTGCACATGCCGGCATATTTATAGCTGTGCCACTCCATCGTTAGCTATGAATTTAGACCAAATTGGCAATCCTATTCAGTCAATCAAAATGCCCATTACATTTATCCACTGTAATAATTTCCTTCGCTAGCAAAGGCAGGGAACTCCGAGTGGATTAAACCTTCTCTGAGTGCTTTTTTTTAATGGGAGTATGACTTCAAAGGCTAACTGAGAACAGAAATAACATATGCAGAAGTTTGGACAACATGGACAGAAACATGAAAACAGACAATGGAAATGGGTGCTTGGCACTCCTGGGGTACTAAAGAGCTTTCACAGGAAATTAATTTGTCTGAAGTCACTCTGAAAAGTTCATAAATTGACCTCAGTGCCACGGGCCAAATAACTTACCATACCATTTCTTCAAATTCTAAATGCCTGTCAGTGCCTTCAGTTGGAATCAAGGATGTTTGCTTGGTTTCAGAAGGCATCCAACATCTGGAATTCTACTTCATATAATTTGAAACGATATTAAAAGTCTTTTGAAAGGTTATGCTTAAATAAGAAATGCAAGTGGAGAGCCGTAACATTTTTGTAGAAGGGGTTTATCATCACACAGATAACCCATTTACTCATTCTCTCATATACACCGCACCTCAACCAAACACACAACAGTGCCCATGCTATATAAGACATACAATGGTTACTTATTTGTAATTGCTATACTTCAGATGGGCAGGGATGCTGCTAGGCACATAAAAGATTCAGGGCCCAGGCCCATAGGAAACAAATCAGCATAAAATATGCATATACTAATTTACATCTATATATGCAAATCATTACTAGGATTTATTTAAATTTCACAGGAGGCAAAGCCAAGCAATTAATTTCTCATCCAAATCATCTCAAATAAAATACATTCTTCAATTAATTTGCACCTTGACCCAGATCATCCCAAACCAATGGAAAAAGGATCCCTCCCCACCAAGCTTAGTTCTCATACAGGGAAAGATGGGATGGGGGAGGGGCAGAGATTGCAGCATGTGGGAAAGGGAGAGTTACCCCTTCCCTCTGCAGTTGCAATCTCCCTGAAAATCTGCCCTCTGCATGGCAACTGAGTTGGAAAACAGCAACAACTATCCATTGGCTCCAATGGTCACTCAAGGCTCTCTGAAGACTGAAACAGATCCAGGGCACTGGGAAATAAATTTGTGGCTGGAGCCCTGTGGACCCAAGCCTGGCAATGTCCCTGTAGATAAGCATTCTGTACAGTCACTGATATGGGGATACACCTACACAAACCAAATACAGGACATTCTAGCCTTCTCTGGAAGATTAGGAGTGCCCATGCATAAAAAGAGCGCATGGGAAAAGTGAACATAATACTAGAGCCCGGAAGTTGCAAGTCATAAGAACATAAGAAGGGCCCTGCTGGATCAGACCACAGGCCTACCTAGTCCAGCATTGTGTTTGCCCAGTAGCCAACCAGATGCCCATAGGAGCATAGGAAGTTGCCTTATACTGAGTCAGTATAGTGTAGTGGTGAGAGTGACGGACTGGGAGCCGGGAGATCCGGGTTCTAGTCCCCACTTGGCCATGGAAGCTCACTGGGTGACTTTGGGCCAGTCACAGACTCTCAGCCCAACCTACCTCACAGGGTTATTGTTGTGAGGATACAATGGTGAGGAGGAGGATAATGTAAGCCGCCTTGAGTTCCTTGCGAGAGGGAGAAAGGCGGGGTATAAATGCAATAAATAAATAATAAATAAATAAGTCAGACTTTTGGTCCATCTAGCCCAGAATTGTCAACACTGACTGGCAGCAACTTGCCAAGATTCCAGGCAGGGGGTTTCCAGCACTACCTGGAGATCCTGGAAATGGAAGCTGGGACCTTCTGCATGCAAAGCATGCACTCTACCACCAATCCATGGCCCCTTCCTTCACAGAGGCAGTAGCCCCTGTGAAATGTAGCTTTCCCAAGGGCTAGCAACATTGCAGGAACAGGAAGTGAATGCTCCTCCAGCTTGAATTTTAATCTAAACCAGAGAAAAGGTCAGGACTCCTATGGTCCCCTGTTTAAGGGAAGCATTATGAGCCCACAAACATTTATTCAAGCCTTGGAAGTGTGAATTTTGCTGGCATCTTTCTAGTGGCCTTTTCTTGCATAGAAAGAAATACAACCAACCAACCTTGTTTAAGGGCCGCGGTGGCTCAGTGGTTAAGACGCTGAACTGCAGACTGGAAGGTCGGCAGGTCAGCAGTTCGAGACCCAAGTGCCGCGTGACGGAGTGAGCTCCCGTCTTCAGTCCCAGCTTCTGCCAACCTAGCAGTTCGAAAGCAAGAAATTGCAAGTAGATAAATAGGTACCGCCTCGGTGGGAAAGGTAACAGCGTTCCGTGCACCTCGGTGTTCAGTCATGCCAGCCACATGACCATGGAAGCGTCTTCGGACAGCGCTGGCTCTTCGGCTTAGAAACGGGGATGAGCACCACACCCTAGAGTCGGACACGACTGGTTGGGGACACCTTTACCTTTTATTGTGTACGCTAGGAAGTCCTCAGTTGAATTAGCCATGAACTGATCATGGCCTTGGACAAGCCATTCTCTCTTGATCTCGGTTCCTCATCTGCAATCTGGGGATAATAACGCTGAGCTACTTTGCAGAACTGTTGCCAGGATTATTGAGATAATATATGTGAAGCATGTAGGAAAGCACTATATAAGATGGTGATGGTGAAGGTGATGGTTACGGCTGTGCCTGACGCCCGAACTCTGAGCTGAAGCAGGGCACTTCGGACCACTTTGAGCCACTTCCAAGGTAAGGCAGAAGGGGCATAAAGCAGTACAAAGGGGGTTGGGTCACTCCGAAGCATTTCAGCATGCTTCAGAGAGATCTGGAAGCCCAATTGCACAACCAACCACCACCACCACACAGCCCCCAGCTCCTTACCTGGGCCCTTGGGATGCATGCCCGCAGCCATCTTCTTGTTCCAGGGAGTCACCATTTTTAAAATGGCAACTCCCTGTATTTCTGGAAATAGATCCTGTGTCCCTAGGGCCCAGGAGCTGGCAGCGGTGGCGATGACGATGACTCCATAGAAAAAGAAGACAGCTGTCGGCACACATCCCGAGGGACCAGGTTAGGAGCTGGGGGCTTGTGCATTGTGGGGGGTGGGGTAGTGAAGTGAGATTCAGACATCAAGTTAGCCCAAAGAGAATTGGGCCCACCTTGAAAGCCCTGAAGTGGCTTCCAAGGCAGATCAGGGGGTCCCTGCACAGCCTGAGTGATGGTGATGACTGCTACAACTTCACTGGCTGCCAATACACTTCCAGGCACAATTGAAAATACTGGCTATGACCTTTAAACTTCTAAACAGCTTAAGAACATAAGAATATAAGAACATAAGAAGAGCCCTGCTGGATCAGACCAAGGGTCCAGCTAGTCCAGCACTCCATCCATACAGTGGCCAACCAGCTGTCGACCAGGAACCCACAAGCAGGACATGAGCACAACAGTACCCTCCCACCCATGCTACCCAGCAACTGGTGTATATAGTCTCACTGCCTTTGTTACTGGAGGTAGCACATAGTCATCAGGACTAGTAGCCATTGATAAACTTTTCCTCCAGGAATGTGTCCAACCCCCTTTTAAAGCCATCCAAATTGGTGGCCATCACTACATCCTGTGGTAGCGAATTCCATAGCTTAACTATGCGCTGTGTGAAGAAGTCCTTCTTTTTATCTGTCCTGAATCTCCCACCAATGAGCTTCATGGGATGACCCCACTGGGTTCTAGTATTTTGAGAGAGGGAAAAAATGTCTCCCTCTCCAGGTTGTCCACTCCATGCACAGTTCTGTAGACCTCTATCATGTCTCCCCTGGCCTTACCCTCTTTTTTTCCATGCTAAACAACCCCAGCTGTTGTAACCTTCTCTCATAGGGGAGCTTAAGACCAGGGCCAGATGTACACCTCATGTCATATCAATATGATCCCATCACGGTGATGCTGTATCCCTCCTGTGGATTTATACCTTCTGGCACACACAATAACATCTGTTGTAGTATTTTGGATAATACAGACTAAAAAGCTGGAAATAACACCAGAAAAGCAGTATACAAAATGCACGATGTGCCCCAACACTTATCAGTGTACTTCAATGCCAAGAAAAAGCGCTAGTGCAGACCTAGCTCAGGTTTTCCTGAAGGGCTGCTCTCTCCCATATGAACCTGCCCTAATTTTAGTATCTTCAGGGTAAGCCCTCATCTATGTTCCACCAACATCTGAGGTGTGTTTGGTGGGGATGCAAGAGAGATCCTTCTCAGTGGATGCTCTTAGGTCTCTTCTACTCCAGGGGTGGGGAACCTCTGGCCATCCAGATGATGCTGGACTCTTCCATCAGCCCCAACTAGCATGGCTAATGGTAAGGGATGGTGGTAGTTTTATTCCAACAACATCTGGAGGGCCCCAGGTTCCTGATCCCTTCTCTGCTAGCCTTTTGAAGACAGATAAAGAATAGACA
The DNA here is from genome assembly GCF_057233095.1 of Heloderma suspectum. Taxonomy (NCBI): domain Eukaryota; kingdom Metazoa; phylum Chordata; class Lepidosauria; order Squamata; family Helodermatidae; genus Heloderma; species Heloderma suspectum. The sequence goes on along the minus strand of NC_139460.1, from coordinate 27,318,901 downwards.
TTCCTGTTAGAATCATAGAGTAGTAGGGTTGGAAGGGTCCTACAAGACCATCGAGTTCACCCCCCTTCTCAGTGCAGGAGTCCAAGTCAAAGCATCCCCGACAGGTGGCTGTCCAGCTTCATCTTGAATGCCTCCAGCATGGGAGAGCCCACCACCTCCTTAGGTAATTGGTTCCATTGTTGTGTTACTGTGCTGCTCTTTTTGTTTGTTTGTTTCTTTGTCACTGTTTTGAACCTAGTTCTTGTAGAGGAGGTTGTTTGTTCATTAAATCTGCTCTTGTTTTATTTTTGTAGTGTCTTTTACTGATTATATTTAAAATTATTTTATTGCTATGAAGTTTTTATTATGGTATTACATGTCATGTTGCCCACTTATCCGCAGAAAAGTGGGATGTAAAGATAATAAATATAATTATTGAGATTTAACTCTCTTTGCCTTCTATCAGATGAAAAGTTCTTTGTAACTAAAAAAAAAAAGGTGCATGCATCTCCCCCAAGGCCCCCAACAGACGTTGGCCTGAGCAAAGATATTCCTCTTTTATTAGTATTCCCTGGGACCAACCCAGCAACCAACTTTTCCTATTTTCTCAGCGTTGCTCAAGTTACTAGGCGCCTGGCAGGTTTGCACTTCTCTTTTTTCTTCTTCTTTTCCTGACAGCATCACATTTGCGTAGACACCTGTAGCTTGACGCCAAGGGTATCCTTAGGAAGATATCCTATTTAACTCATTTGCTTTGCATGGTGCACAGCGCAAAAGGTGCCAATTAGAAGAAGACAGCAGGTGCCTAAGAAGACACTGTCTGTTGGCTTGGCTGGGAGAGAGAAATTTGTTATTAATTATTAAGGCTTCTGTGAGGTCTGGAAATTATTCCCTCACAAAACACCTGTGTCTTGATGGATGTACTTAGTGGTAGACTGTGTGTGTGTTCAGTGGGCAGGATGGAGGGGGGAATAAAGACCTTCCTCCGGCATTAAAAGGCATTCTTCTTCTCTTGCTCTCCAGGCCCATTCACACAACCACCTTCTTCTACACTGAGGCATAGTATAGCCAGCTGCTCAGTAACTGTGTTGTGTCAGCTGGATGTGCCTGATCGTGTCTGCTTTCAGAAGCTAAGCAGGGTCAGCCCTGGTTAGTACTTGGATGGGAGACTGCCTGGGAATCAGGCTTCCTGCATTGAGCAGGGGGTTGGACTCGATGGTCTTGTAGGCCCCTTCCAATTCTAAAATGGCCCAGTCTCAGGGTCTGCCAAGCGGCACCTGCCAAAGACTATTTTTATTTTTTTGTTTACTTAACATATTTCTTCGCCGCCATTCAAGACTGTGGTCTTCCCAAGGCAGCTTACAATCTAAAACAATATAATTCAATATAAAACCACCTTAAATTCAAACAATTTTAAAATAAACCAGTTAGAACACAATAAAATATAATACAGTTCAAATGTGGAGGAGCAGCACACACAATAACATCTTTTCAAGTAAAAGCCAGGGAAAACAGGTATTTTTAAAACCAGCCACAGAAGGATCCAGCCATATACCTCTTGTGAGGGAATACCATAAGGTAGGGGCCACCACAGGGAAGGCCTTCACCCCATCCCATCCTGCTTTGGCTTCTCTAGCTCTGTTCCACCAAATTCCATGGCGGTCCAACCCAGGGCCAGCAATGCCCCTAGAAAGAAGGGTCAGAAGTGAAAATGGTAAGCTGATTTTGCTCTCCCTTTCACCTGCAAAAGTCTCCCCACACCAAAAATACCCCAAAGTTCTCCTCTGAGAACTTTCTGCCCAGCGTTAATTTGCATGTTCAGCTGTCAGTCATCATGTAGAGAAATCAAGTTTAATTGCATATGCAGGAATGAAGCAGCAGGGTCCAGAGTACTGTCCTTCTCATGGTCACTCAAATGTGGCCACAGGTAGTTGGAAAGCTACTTCCATTACAATCTTTTAGTGGTGAGAAGTGCAGTATCATTCTATCTTACTCAGTTATATTTGGGGAACAACAGCAAAGCACAAGAAAAATGTATTAATCTAGAGCCAGGCATGTCACTGTTTGTTATTCCAGCTGCCATCTGAAGCCACTTGCACAGGCAAGTAAATATATCGGGATCCACATTGCTAAATAGTTTGCCTTTTCCTCTCTGTATTCGATGTGTCTAATACAAATTGCCAAGAGGCTCCCTTAAGCCCTAGCACAAACTGCTTCTGCAACATGGCTTTGTGATAATGACCAGAGAACGAATTTCTCTGAAATCATCTTCAGCTGGTCCTTGGCTAAAATCTAGGTCAGCCATAGTCTCTGTTCAGAATTTAGTATTTCATGATGCAACTCTACACATGAGTACAAAGAAAGAGGTGATAAGTGGAGCTGGTAGAATTCTGGATTATACCATTCAGATTACAGTGAGAGGGAAGCATTTCTTTAAACATTCCCTTAAAGAAATAAAAAAGCTTCCCACATGTAGTTTATCTATCACACTAGGGAGAGGTTGACACTAAACCATTCACCCTGATGTGTTCATTTAATATATGCCAGCAGTTTTTCCAGGAAAGGGCAGCAAGGAAAATACAGTTCCACTGCTGAAGTGGTACAATCCAGAATTTTACAACTGCTTCTTTCTGTGTAGTAACAGCCTATTCACACATTCAGATGAGTGAATAGGCATAGAGTGGAGGAGTGGGACCGTACTTGTTGTCCCTCCCATGATTTATGCTAGGGCTATGCACAGACACACACCCCAACCCACTTCGGAGGCTGATTTGGAGCTTCTGAATCAGCCTCAACCTGCTTCCGACCACTTCAGCCATTTTCGCCTGTCATGTTGAGTAAATGACTGCCTTACGGCCGCTATTTAGACAAGATTTAATATACGGAAATAGACGAGTCACCAAATGGTGACTCCATTGAAAAGGCCAATGGCTGCAGGCGCTCACGATGGGTCCGAGTAAGTAGCAGGGGACTCATGCGGCTCAGCAGGCACATCTGGGGGGAGTGCACCTGGATTGTTCCGAAGCAGTCCAAAGCAATTCGGATCGATCCAACCTGCTTCAAACCGCTTCAACCTGATCCTGACCCTCTTTGGATCCAGACCGATTTGGGCTGAATCATCCCGCTTTGGCTCAGAATTTGGATCCAGATCCGAAGTGGTGCACAGCCCTAATTTATGCACATTCTGCTGAAATGTGATTGAGCACATGCACATTCAAGTTGTACATAGATAGGCTCTCTGCACATGATCTGGAACTAGGGATGCTGGAGAATTCCTCCACAGACTCCATTGAGGCCAGATTCTAAAGAATCCGCCCCCCCGGAGTCTGTGGCGGAATGGAGCAATCCCCCCGCCACCCCGCGGAATCCTCCCGGGACGGAGCCTACCTGGTGGCGAATGCGGTGGCGGCGGCTCCAGTGTCAGCAGTGGCAGATGCAGATGCGGCGGCGGTGGCGGAGGCTCCGGCTCGTCTTCCAGCCACTGCCAGGCTGCTGTGGCCGCAAATGGCGGACGTCATAGCAGCCGCCATTTGCGTGGCTGCCTTTTGCTATGATAGGCTATGTAAATACTTACATAGCTTATCACGGCAAAGAGCAGGGGCGCAAATGGCGGCCGCTATGCCATTTGAACCCCTGCTCTTTGCCGTGATAGGCTACGTAAGTAGTACATATGTAGCCTATCACAGCTTGGCAGGGACACAAATGGGCATTTGCGGCCACAGCAGCCCAGCAGCAGCCGGAATTCTGGCTGCGGCCAGCCCCAGCCGGCAGCTCTGCGGAGTCTCTGCAGAGCGGAGCTGGCCGGGGAGGATTCCGGGGGGAGGGACGGAGTGCCTCTCCCCCACCGCAGATGCCCAGAACGGAGCCAGGTAAGGGATTCATACATCCCTATCTGAAACACCTGAAAAAGGTAGGGTCTCCACCAGGACTGGCCCAAGACATTTTGCTGCCTGAGTCCAGAGACAAGATGGCATCTTCATTCCTCATAAAGAAGCTGACCGGACTGGCAGTTGAATCTTACTTCAACAGCATTCTCCACCACACCTGTGGGAGAAGGCTAGCTTGCACAACTCTTCCCTCCATCACCTCCCCACTGTTCCCTGCCCTGGTATCCACCACCTGAGGTGTCCACCTCACTCTGCCCAATGAAGCTGATTGGTGTGAGATTCAGGACAGATGAAAGGAAGTACTTCTTCACACAGCACACACAGCAGTTAAATTGTGTTCACTTTCACAAGATGGAGTAACGGCTAACAATTGGGATGGCTTTAACAGGGGTTTGGACAAATTCATAGAGGATAAAGCTATCAATGGCTACTAATCCTGATGGCTATGCCTATGTACACCAGTTGCTGGGGAACATGGACGGTAGGGTGCTGTTTGCCGTTTTCCTGTGGGCAGCTGGCTGGCCACTGTGTGAACGGAATGCTGGACTAGATGACCCCTTGGTCTGATCCAGCTGGGCTTTTCTTATGTTTCCTTACATGTATACAGACAGAACCTATGTCTATACACCAGTATGCATGTTGGCTCTGTTCAGAGCTAGGGATGTATGGATTGGGTAAAATCTGTTCTGTCTGTGTTTCATGGATTGTCAGGCAACTTTCGTTCTGTCGTCCACCCATTGATGGAATCGGATTTTTTTTGTTTCTGGATTTGCACAAATTCACACATGTGAAAATGCACAAATTCCCCTGAATCATGCATTTCATGCTTTAGCCTCTAATTGGCATTTTTGACAGGTGTTTTTTTAAAAATTTTGTGTATTTTTCTTCAACAAAATTTGTGCAAAATTCAGGAAAGTTAGAAAACCGGTCCACAAGTCTGTGGAATATGCCTGACAGGGGAAAAGCCAGTCTGCTGCCGAATCCACAGGTCAGACTCATGAAAATCCAAACTCATTTCATGCTATTGCGGAATTCTCTGACATCCCTATTCAGATCTGCTGAACACACAGTGGTTGGGAGTGGGGTCAGAGCATATGATCCCATTCTCTCCCTTCACACATTCCATGAGTATGTAGAGACCATGTGAAAAGGGCTGTAAAGTGTCCCTGTTAAAGGGATATTCTGCTTTCCCAACATGAAGAAGCTTGTGCTCAGCTAGTGCTGGGTTGGGACAGAAAAGAAATAGAAATGCTTTGACTGAGGGTTAGACGTGATGGCCATCTGGTCCTTTGCAGTTCTATTATTCTATTAAACTGATAGGAAAGTTTGCATCTTCTTTGATGGAGGCATGCAGAAGAAAAGATGCAAAATAAACAGTTTTGATGTATGCTTGGTTCAAATCTAGGTTTGTGAAGATGGGGGCTGAATTTGAACCAGCAGTTGCCTTCATGCTTTAGGGTTCTGTTTAGATTTTTAAAAAGCCATTCTTGGATTCCCAAAAGTATATCTCCTTCCAATTCCCACCCCCCACCCCCCGAAAACACGTAAAAAGTAGGTCAAAGCTACAAAGGCAATAGACAAAGATTTATCTTGAATCCCTGCCTGGAAGTTGAATCAGTAGCCAAATCTTACACTATTTGTTATATAGACTCTCGGGAGAAATTAAGTCAAGATATTTGACCTGCCCCATCTCTACCAATCAGTGGGGTTTAAAAAAAGGCCCCTAGATTTTAAAACAGTTCTTTACTCTGAAAACACAAAACACCAGAGAGGAGAAAAGGTCACCATATAGTATTAGCTAAGACACCTGCAGAGCCTCTAAAGGAAAAAACGTGAATATTAGGAGCAGGGAGCTGGAAAAACAGCAGAGTGCTTATGGAAGTGCTTGAGTTGCCAAATCCTACTTCTAAAATGAAAATGTAACATGTGTGCATTTTTGCATGTGGGAGGGAATTGTAGCATGTAGCTTTGAGCTTCAATTTTTGTAGAAATGTGTAAGAGGTCAAGCTCCCATAGGAGGTCCTCTGGAGTGGACCAGTCATTACTGGGGATGGAGCCCTATACACATTTACCTGGGAGTACGTCCCACTGAAATCAGTGGGGCTTACTTCTGAGTAGGCGTGTATAGGATTGTGCTGCACACTAGATTAGAGAGGATAGTTTTTCCAGCTTTTCTAAGAATAAACTCAGTACAAAACACAGCACAAATATTTTCTTTAAAAAATACAAGTGTGGATGCCATGATTACTTGATTTTGAGGGCTTTTAGCTATTGGGCATCCAATGGATTTTAAAAATAAATAAATGTCTATCACACAGATACATGGAGACTGGGTCTATCTAAATTGCAGACCTCATGGCCACAACATCTGGCCAAATTTTTGGACTGTTCTGTTTCTCCCCCCCCCCATCTCCTGCTTGTTGTGCCATATAACCTGATCAAGGGTTCTAGAGAACTCCAGAGCTTGCACATTTTGTGGGATTGGGGTTGGTCCTAATTGAAGTATTGCCCGGCTGTGGATCTGGAATTTTTTGTTCATCAGAGAGTGATTCTTTCTTCTGTGCCAGCCAGGGCCTTATGGTGCACTGTATAAACAAGGAAAAGCTGGGAAGAGGGTGACCAAGAACTTTTGTTAGGCTCAGAGAACTTCACAGCCCCACCTTGCAGGGGTGGCAATCTTCTCTTAGCCTTGGCAGAGTAACACCTCTACTTGCAAAACGGGGAGCAACAACAATACTGGCTTTTCTTTCTGGCACTCACCCCACAGTAAATATACTCAAAAAACAAACATTATTTGGGGAAAATACAAAGGCAGAATCTCACACCAATGCTCCCTCAGTGGCTAGAGGCCTTCTCTCTGTCTCTGTCTCTGTCTCTCCCTTTCTGTCCACTCTCTTCTTTCTCTCTTTCCACAAAAGGACACATGGACTTTCCACAAGAGGACACATGGACACATGACACATGGACACTTCCCAGGACTCAGAAGCATCAGTCCTCACTGTGGTCCTCCTAATTTATTCTTCTTCTAGAGGCCACCAGCTGCCCCACAACTTGTTTTAACTGAGGAGTAGGGATGGACGAAAGTCACTTACCTGATCCCAAAGCTTGCTTTGCTGTGGGGGGGAGGCGCTCTGTTTCTCCCCCTGAAATTCTGGCCGGGGGGGAGGCGCCCCATCCCTCCCCGCTGAAATTCTGGCCGGGGGGAGCGCCCCGTCTCTCCGGCCGCGAATCCTGTTGTCCTGCTGGGACGCAAATGGCAGCGGCCGTAGCTGCCACCGTTTGCGTCCCTGGCCTGCAGACCAGGCCTGCAGACTTTGAAAAAAAAATTGTGTACGCAAATGGCGGCGCCCATGGGTGCCGCCATTTGCATACACGCTTTTTTTTCCTTCTTCTTCAAAGTCAGCCGTGATAGGCTACGTAAGGATTTACGTAGACTGTCATGGTGTTTTTTGAAAATCTAGCCGTGATAGGCTACGTAAATCTTTACGTAGCCTATCTCATTTGTTGTTGTTGTTGTTGTTTACACTTGGAAATGGCGGCAGCAGCAGCCGGTCCAAAGACCAGCTGCCGCCGCCGCCGAACCACCGCCGGGAGCCGCCGCTGGGAGGGACATTCGCCAAAGGTAAGTCCCATCCCGGGGGGTGGCGGCGGGGGTGGCGGACCATTTCTCCACCAATTTCAGGGGGCCGAATGTGTTGGCATTCGGCCTCCCGGAGATTCGTGGAGAAATTCTCTGACATCCCTACTGAGGAGCAGCGTGGCTGCTGGGAAGGGAGACTGGTCTTCCTCAGTGATGGGGCCAGCAGCCAATCAGCTGTCCTTGGGCTAGGGATGGGTGAATATGTCAGTTTTGGTTTCTCTGTTTTTCATTTTTCCAATCTTAAGTTTGGTTCCTCTCGAAATCTGAGAATTTCTCCAATCTCAAATTTGTTCCAAACCTGGAGATGTTTTTAAAAAGTTTGCATGAAAATTCATAAGCATTTTTGTGCAGGATTCTCCTAATATGTACATTTTGGTATGCATTTTTTGCCTAATTTTGCCACATTTTTCGCAAGCCATTTTCCCAATATAAGGCACATGTTAAGTTATTTTTCCTAATATACACATTTTTGTGCAGATCTTTTTTTTAATTGGACAACTCCATTGCAAAATTTGGAAATGTGCAAATTCTGAAGGATGACTCAGTTCACATAGAGGTTCAAAAGCGAGAAATTGGGTAAATTCACATTAAAATGCATTAAGGGATGAGTTTCTCCGTCATTTGGGGCCACTCCATGTCAGCAAAGTGGGGGACATCCCACCATCCAGAGCCAATGTGGGGCCACCTGGCTACATTTCTTATTCTGTGTACTCAAGGCTCAGATCTATGCCTGCTGTTTACCTTATCTACCGTCCTTGAGCTACACTGAGAGCAAATTAATTTATATCAGAAAACATGATGTTTCCTTTTCACAAGATCTTTTCCCCCCAACACGTAAATTAAGGGCTCTTTTAATTTTAATTGTTGTTGTTCAGTCATTAAGTCGTGTCCGACTCTTCATGTCCCCATGGACCATAGCACACCAGGCCTTCAGACTGAGTGCCAAAACTGAATCCCAACCCAAAAGTGATCTGCACTGATGCATAAATGACTTGTGAAGAACCAATCTGGCTGTTTATGTGGTACAAAAAATCCAGCTCTGAGCCTTTTTGTAAATTTTCCTTTTTTAAAACCGCATGTGCCAAGTTAGTACATGGCACATACGGTTATATGTGCCATGTACTAAATTCTTTATGTCTGAAAACAGAAGTTTTTAATGGAAACTGCAACTCATCCTTAACTATGGCAATGTGAACGTTCTGTAATACATATAGTAAAAAAAAGTTATAAAATTGGCAGGACTGAACATTTGACAGCAGTAACTGTGTATTAACAGACAATAAAGCACACATTATTTATAGAAAATTGAGCTGGTTATAAATTTCAGGATTTACGGCCTTTTTATAGCATCTATAATGAATATGAAGCTGTGATTCTGCATTCAAATTATGCATGTAAGAAGCCATTCAGAGAACTGTTTACTGTTTTCATTAACACCGGGCATGCGTCCCCATTCACTATTGCTTAGAGATCGCATCGGGGAATAGTTTGTGATTCTCATCTACTTCTTACTTCCTTATAATCCCTCCATCAGTTACCAGATGTTCATGACAACTAAATCATATCTATGGCAGCAGATGCTTTGTTTTTCAGCTGATTGTCCAAATTGCAAGGCTAAATGAGCCATTGTGCCTTCAGGGTACCTGTCATATTGTTTGTTAAAGGCTCCATAGGAAAGAGCAGTATCTAGCCACAGTTTTATTACCAAAGCTTTCTGCTGTCCACCTTATGTCTGGCACCTCAGCAGCTATGCAAACAAATCAAATTGCCATTTGATTTGAGATGTCATCCAGGAAGAAACATCAGCGTTACACCAGGGGTTCCAGGAAGCTGCCATTTTAAAAATGACGACTCCCTGCAAGAAGACCAGTCGCCGTGCATCCAGGCCTTAGGAGGCGGTGGCGGTGGCACAGTGGAGAAGGTGGTCGCGTGGCGACGGAGGCGGCAGCAGAGGAGGAGGTGGCCCAGGTAAGGAGCGTGGGAGCATCGGGGGGCCGAAGCGGGGTTCGCCATCTGAACCCTGCATCGGGTTCAAGGCTGAGGTGGGTCAGGGGGGCCCAGAATCTGCCCGAGCCGGATCGGGGCCACCCTAGAAGCCGCAACTCAGCTTCAGAGTTGGATTGGGGGGTTCCTGCACAGCCCTAGTACAGAGTGTATGTGCGTGTGTGGTAGTGGCATCAGGACAGAAGAGTGACCAAGAAGCTACCTAAAAAGCCAGCTGGAAAAAGCAATGGGGAAATAGTGCCCTGGAAGGAAATTACTGAAATGGGGAAATTTACAAATGTGACAACTGAGGACAGTTGAAGAGGATAAAACAGCCATTCCGCTTAACTTAGAATGATAGAACCATAAAATTAGAGTTGGGGGTTCCTTAGAGATCATTTAGCCCACCCCCCTGCTCAATGCAGGATCTAAAGCATAGGATGTAATTACAGCATCCTTGACAGATGGCTGTCTAGGTTCTACTTAAATACCTCCAGCAAAGGTATTTAAATCCCCAAGCTCTAAAGTACAGATATCGATACAGAAATTAATGAATAATACATTGAAGAAACTCCAAAATCCCAACTGGTAATTGTATGGGACATTCTTAAGCTAATGAAATAGGACAATGCACCTTGAAAAAATATGGGGCACGGTTCCTAGCAAGGGGCAATTGAAAAGTCCCCTTCAGTTTACCTTATTTCTATGGCCAGGAGCTAGACAGATATGTAGGTCAACCTATTCTGGCAGATTGTTACATACCTAACTAGTAAGTGGTGCCTCGGAAACCAACCCAGCGAACACAAATTGAGCAGCTTTATATTCAATGCATTCAGCAGGACTTCTCAGGTACTTAATGTTTTCTCTCACTTCCGTTTAATTAGGCTCACCCTGGGGTGACTAACTAATCCAGCTCTGATAAATACAATAAGTGTAACACAGCTCAAGAGGCAAGATACATCTGTAATCAGATAGGTTTTTATTCATATAAATCTGAAGGTGTTAAGTCTTAACATTTCGGAGGCTGCTCCTATGGGAAAACACACAATGGTGATTCGGATGGCCCACTAAAGTCCTGGAAACAACCATCAGCCATGTTTCTATGTTGAAAATGACTTCCCAGATTATTTCCTGCTTCTGCTGTGTAGTGGAGGTCAACAAGACATCATACTTCTCCTCGTGTGACTGTGTGCTCATTGTTTTTGCCATCCTTATATGTTTATATTTTGAATTTCACCAACTGCTCAACTTCTTGAATTGGCATTTTGTGTGTTGCAACAAATTCCCCTTATTCCGAATTTGGCCAATTTATTTATGACTCTTCTGAAGGAACAGAACATTTTGTATGCCTATAATAACCCATTTTACGATGAAATTGTCCTCTATTATAGATTTATTGGTAATATTTTTCTGGCATTTAGGAATACACAAAGGCTGCAGTCTCTTTCCCTGTGAGTTTATTATCCTATTCATCATTCCATTAAGGCAGACGTGAGGAGCCCGTGCCCCTCCAGATTTTGCTGGATTATAACTCACATCATTCCTGCCCATTGGCCATGCTGGCTGGGGTTGATGGGAGCTGAACAACATTTGGAGGACAACCAGTTCCTCGCGGCTGCTTTAAGATTTCCCACATCCTGATCCTGTTTCTCTCTCTCTCTCTCTCTCTCTCTCTCTCTCTCTCTTTGACACCAAAGCATACATTAAATGGTGCATGTCAGCAATCAGAGGGTTTTTTGCTCCTTCTGATAGGAATGAAGTTTTACATTATAACAGTTAGGGATGGCTGAGGATTTTGTTTGGTCCTCATTTTTAAGCAAAACAACATGATTTGCATTTCCTGGACTAACAGGTGAATCGGAACACAGTTCTCTTTTGGTTTTCGCACTTTTCTGAATTTGTGATATAGTTCTCAGTGCATGCACGCGCACACACATGGACACACACACCTCACACCAAAACGTTAACATGAGTACAAAAATATGGATTGTGGGAGAAAATTCATACTAGTAACAGTCATCATCCATTTCATCTGAAACGGAATATATCAGTAGGACAATTCATGTAATTAAAATGTTGCGAAGAGACTTGTACGCCAAGCTTGGCAGGAAAAACACCCACCACCATCTATCACTCAGTGGACTGAAGAATGCACTGTTCTTGCTACATTTGGGTGTATCTCATACAACCATCAAAGTCATATAGATGCTTATTTAGATATATGGACTGCTTATGTTAATGTATCTATTTGAAATAGAAACGTCAATCCTTTTTTCCCCCTCCTTGTCTGTTTTTTTTTTCCCTTTTTTTCTTTTATTTTCCCAAGATATTACCGATGGCTGCAAATGGATATGTTTCATGATATGCGTTTTCCCTTTTTTGTTTGTCTGTTGTTGTTACAGATGTGTTGCAAATAAAAAGACTTTTTTAAATGTAATGGAAACTTTCCACAGCGCCATCTGGTGATGATATGCAAATAAGGGTGCTCAGCCTCGAAGGGTTTGAAGCTTTGTGCATATTCCAAGTGAATGCGCACAAAGCCCTTGAGGGTGCTTGGGAAGCACCCACTCCAAAGCTCCTTTCACCTCCCTTTTCCCTGCCCTTCAGCTGGAGGGCAGCACATGTAAACCCTGGTGGGGTGTCTTTTCCTGCCAGAGGCTGGGACTACCTGTGCCAGAACCCCAAACTATGCTATGCTGGAGGCTGGGACTGCCCCTCTCCACCTCTGCCTTTGCCTGCCCCAAGGTAAATTTATTTTCCTTGGGATAAAGAGGAGCCAGTGGCTGCTAACAGGATCAGGGCAATCACAGCCCTGCTCTGTTTGTCCCAATCCTGCTTACAAGTATTTGAGGAAGGGTTTTCCCCTATGTAAACCCTGCTTCTTGAATGCTCACAACATCCTGATGTATAAGTGAGATAGAGTCATAGAATCATAGAATAGTAGGGTTGGAGGGGGCCTATAAGACCATCGAGTCCAACCCCCTGATCAATGCAGGAATTCAAGTCAGAGCATCCCCGACAGATGGCTGTCCAGCCTCATCTTGAATGCCTCCAGAGTGGGAGAGCCCACTACCTCCCTAGGTCATTGGTTCCATTGTCGTATTGCTCTAACAGTCAGGACGTTTTTCCTGATGTTCAGCCGGATGTTTCCTAAATCCTTATATCAGTGATATTATCCAGTCTATGTCAAACAGTCAGCATTGACCAAAGGCGATACTATTAGCAGAACTGAGATATTGCATAAGATCCCCCAAGTAAATTAACCTCAAAGAGAGAGCAGGTGCAACCTGTCAGACCTCTAAGGAGAAGAGAAGGAACAAGAGCCCTCCAGGTAGAGAGAGAAGAGCCCATTACTCTGCTGGAATATCTCTGTTTTGCAACAGTTGCTTTGATAAATGGAGTTTGTAAGCAGCAGACAGCATCTGCCAAATGCATAGGTTTCCTAAATGGAAAAAGATTCATGCAAGTGAAAGACATGGAAAGTTCTGGCAATAGCAAGCTGCGCATACACATTTTCCAAAATGAAATGACAGAAATTTCTTGAGATTTGGGACAGAAGGAACTTGAGATTTTTTAAAAAAAAATAGTATGCAGGAGAAAGTGAAACTGACAGATTTGTCCATCTCTAAAAGCAATATATATCCCTACTTAGATCACTAGTGATGCACACAATCCCACACTTCAGATACTGCACCTTGCACATATTGTAACATTAAGGCTGGAATCCTGTGCACACATCCCTGAAAGCAAGGTCCAAGGGTCATAATAGGACTTACTTTTGTGTAAATATGCTTAGGATCAGGCTGCTGGTGTGAGCATCTCACCCAGCAAATACATTTGTTCCCTAAGCAATATTTTCTCCCCACCTCTTCACAGTCTATGCCTTCCTTCTTTTAACTCTGAACAGCCATTATGATGGGGCTGCGGTGGCTTAGTGGTGAAGACGCTGAACTGCAGACTGGAAGGTCGACAGGTCAGCAGTTCGAGACCCGAGTGCCGCGTGGCGGAGTGAGCTCCCGTCTTCAGTCCCAGCTCCTGCCAACCTAGCAGTTCGAAAGCAAGAAATTGCAAGTAGATAAATAGGTAGCACTGCGGCGGGAAAGGTGACAGCGTTCCGTGCACCTCGGCGTTCAGTCATGCCGGCCACATGACCACGGAAGCGTCTTCGGACAGCGCTGGCTCTTCGGCTTAGAAACGGAGCTGAGCACCGCACCCTAGAGTCGGACACGACTGGTTGGGGACACCTTTACCTTTTACCTTTATATTATTATTATTATTATTATTATTATTATTATTATTATTATATATATGGGCCACGGTGGCTTAGTGGTTAAGACGCTGAACTGCAGACTGGAAGGTCGGCAGGTCAGCAGTTCGAGACCCGAGTGCCGCATGACGGGGTAAGCTCCTGTCTTCAGTCCCAGCTCCTGCCAACCTAGCAGTTCGAAAGCAAGAAATTGCAAGTAGATAAATAGGTACCGCCTCGGCGGGAAAGGTGACAGCGTTCCGTGCACCTCGGCGTTCAGTCATGCCGGCCACATGACCACGGAAGCGTCTTCGGACAGCGCTGGCTCTTCGGCTTAGAAACGGGGCTGAGCACCGCACCCTAGAGTCGGACACGACTGGTTGGGGACACCTTTACCTTTTTTTTAGCCATTATGATGGAGATCTGCACATGATCTTAATGGACCCTGCATTTTTCATCATATTGATTTTTTTCAGTAATATTTTAGCACCATACGAAAAAGCCACTTTTTATCAAATGAAGGGGGAAATAAAGAAACAAAGAGCAAAGATACATTCCATTCTGCCATTAAAATTAGGATGAGAAATGTTTCTACATATTAAATCAGACTCCTTTACAGTGGTGGAATTGGCTTTGGATCCACGCTAAAAAAAATTGAGATTATTAAATAAAATTAAACTTGTAGTGCCTTATGAGTAGGGATGTATGAGACATTCATTTTAGTTTGTTTTTGATCAGGATTTGCCCAGTTCACACCTTCCAGACTGAACATGGCCTCGGACATAAACTGTGCTCGAAGTCCATACGTTTCCAAACTTGCAATGTGATTCGTGGATGCCAAAAATGCATTCAACACCACAAATACATCAGAAAAATGTGCAATGAAAAAAATGCTTGCTTTTGAAAAATGTGCAGAACTACACTATTATCACTGAGTAAAAAATGTGCACATTTCAAAGATGCACACAATTGATGCATACATTTGGGAAAACACACATGAAAATATGGATGCATTTACACGTGAAAAGAAAAAAACAAAGCTTGCAATCTGATATAGACTTGACTTGAGGTGGAACGAGCTTTGAGATGGAATTCAGAGAACTTGGGCGAGCTCCGGTTTTGCTTATTCACACATCCATAGGAGCCAGGAGCAATTCTGGTTCCTCTTTTGTCCTCATGCTGCTTTATTCAGAAATTACACAGATGTATAATTATATTGATGCAATAGAGTTTTCCAGGTTTCAGTTCCCCTCTGGTTGTCTGGAAGCAAGTTTGGTCCTAGTATTAAGTAGGGATGTCAGAGAATTTCTCCACGAATCTCAGGGAGGTCGAATGCCAGCGCATTCGGCCCCCCGAAATTAGTGGAGAAATGGTCTGCCACCCCACCACCACCCCCTCGGGACGGGACTTACCTTGCTCGAATGTCCCTGGCGGTGGCAGCTCCGGCGGCGGTTTGGCGGTGGTGCGGCGGCGGTGGCCGGTCTTCCGACCGGCTGCCGCTGCCACCATTTCCAAGTAAAAACAACAACAACAACAAACAAACGTGATAGGCTACGTAAAGATTTTACGTAGCCTATCATAGCTAGATTTTAAAAAAACACCGTGATAGGCTACGTAAATGTTTACGTAGCCTATCACGGCTGACTTTGGGGGGGGGAAGCGCGTACGCAAATGGCAGGGCCCATGGGCACCACCATTTGCGTTCCTTATTTTGGCATGTGTAGTCTACGTAAATATTTACGAAGACTACGGCAAAAATAAGGGCAACGCAAATAGCAAATAAATGTTTACATAGACTACACGTGCCAAAATAAGGAACGCAAATGGTGGCGCCCATGGGTGCCACCATCTGCTTACGCACTTTTTTTTTTTTAAGTCAGCCGTGATAGGCTATGTAAACATTTACGTAGCCTATCACGGCTGACTGCAGGGACACAATCGGCGGGAGCTACGGCCGCCGCCATTTGCGTCCCGGCAGGAGACAAGGTTTCATGGCCGGAGGGATGGGGCGCCTCCCCCCCAGGCAGAATTTCGGCGGGGAGGGACGGAGCGCCTCCCCCCCCCACCGCAAAGCAAGCTTCAGGATCAGGTAAGGGACTTTCGTCCATCCCTAGTATTAAGGAGGATGAGGCAGCACGTTTTCTGGGTACCACTAAAGTCAAGCTCTTTCGTTTGATCTCAGGGCTGTACTGAATGTACTCGCTCTTCTTTCATTACCATTTTTGGCAGAAATGGGGCTGGGCTGAACATTCCACCATCCAGCATTTGGCGGGTTTGAGGGGGAGGTTAGGGCATGCAATAGGGCAGGTCAAAACAGGTCAAAACTGTCAGTTTCACAAGTGCTCAAAGCCTTGAGCCTGAATGGACAAATCTGTCAGTTTTCGTTTCTCCCATATTCACATTTTTTTAGATCTCAAATTCTTTATGTCCTGAATTTGGAGAACTAGATGACATTTTGGCAGAGAGACAAACGTGGGTGGGATGTTGTTGTTCAGTCGTTCAGTCGTGTCCAACTCTTCGTGACCCCATGGACCATAGCACGCCAGGCCTTCCTGTCCTCCGCTCTCTCCCGGAGTGTGCTCAAGTTCATATTCATTGCATCGGTGATGCTATCTAGCCATCTCATCCTCTGCCGTCCCCTTCTCCTTTTGCCTTCAGTCTTTCCCAGCATCAGTGACTTTTCCAGTGACTTTTCTCTTCGCATTTGGTGGCCAAAATATTTGAGCTTCCAATGAGCAGTCAGGGTTGATTTCCTTTAGGATGGACTGATTTGACCTCCTTGCAGTCCAGGGGACTCGTAAGAGTCTTCTCCAGCACCACAGTTCGAAAGCATCAATTCTTCGGCGCTCAGCCTTCCTTATAGTCCAGCTCTCACAGCCATACATTACTACTGGGAAAACCATAGCTTTGATTAGACGGACCTTTGTTGGCAAGGTGATGTCTCTGCTCTTACTATGCTGTCTAGGTTTGCCATAGCTTTCCTCCCAAGGAGCAAGCGTCTTTTAATTTCATGGCTACAGTCACCGTCTGCGGTGATCTTGGAGCCCAAGAAAGTAAAATCTGTCACTGCTTCCATTTCTTCCCCTTCTCTATGCCAGGAAGTGATGGGGCCAGTTGCCATGATCTTAGTTTTTTTAATGTTGAGTTTCAAACCAGCTTTTGCACTCTCCTCTTTCACCCTCAACAAGAGGCTCTTGAGATCCTCTTTGCTTTCTGCCATTAGGGTGGTATCGTCTGCACATCGGAGGTTGTTGATAATTCTCCCGGCAATCTTAATTCCAACCTCTGATTCATCCAACCAGGCATTTCTCATGATGTACTCTGCATATAAGTTAAATAAGCAGGGTGACAATATGCAGCCTTGTTGTACTCCTTTCCCAATTTTGAACCACTCGGTTCTTCCATGTCTGGTTCTTACTGTTGCTTCTTGTCCCTCGTACAGGTTTCTCAGGAGACAGGTAAGGTGGTCTGGTACTCCCATCTCTTTAAGAATTTGCCACAGTTTGTTGTGATCCACACAATCAAAGGCTTTAGCGTAGTCAATGAAGCAGAAATAGAAGTTTTTCTGGAATTCTCTTGCTTTCTCCATGATCCAGCGAATGTTGGCGATTTGATCTCTAGTTCCTCTGCCTCTTCGAAACCCAGCTTGTACTTCTGGTAGTTCTCGATTCGCATACTGCTGAAGCCTAGCTTGTAGGATTTTGAGCATCACCTTGCTGGCATGTGAAATGAGTGCAATTGTGCGGTAGTTTGAACACTCTTTGGCGTTGCCCTTCTTTGGAATTGGAATGTAAACTGACCTTTTCCAGTCTTGTGGCCATTGTTGAGTGTTCCAAATTTGTTGGCATATTGAATGCAGCACTTTAACAGCATCATCTTTTAGGATTTTAAATAGCTCAGCTGGAATACTGTCATCTCCATCTAGCTTTGTTGTTAGGAATGCTTACTAAGGCCCCCTTGACTTCACTCTCAAGGATGTCCGGCTCAAGTTCAGTGACCGCACTATCATGGCTATCAGGGACATTCAGATCTTTCCTGTATAGTTCTTCTGTGTATTCTTTCCACCACTTCTTAATCTCATCTGCATCTCTTAGGTCCCTGCCTTCTTTGTCCTTTATCATGCCCGTCTTTGCACAAAATGTTCCCTTGAGATCTCCGATTTTCTTGAAGAGATCTCTA
Organism: Heloderma suspectum; assembly: GCF_057233095.1. Taxonomy (NCBI): domain Eukaryota; kingdom Metazoa; phylum Chordata; class Lepidosauria; order Squamata; family Helodermatidae; genus Heloderma; species Heloderma suspectum. The sequence continues at coordinate 27,300,987 of NC_139460.1, read as the reverse complement.
GTCTTTCCCATTCTGTTGTTTTCCTCGATTTCTTTGCATTGTTCATTTAAGAAGGCCTTCTTGTCTCTCCTTGCTATTTTCTGGAACTCTGCATTCAGTTGCATATATCTTCCCCTTTCTCCCTTGCTTTTCACTTCCCTTCTTTCCTCAGCTACTTGTAAAGCCTCATCAGACAGCCACTTGGCTTTCTTGCATTTCTTTTTCTTGGGGATGGATTTCGTTGCTGCCTCCTGAACAATGTTACGGACCTCCTTCCATAGTTCCTCAGGCACTCTGTCTATCAGGTCTAATTCCTGAAATCTATTCCTCACCTCCACTGTATATTCATAAGGGATATGATTTAGGTCATACCTGAATGGTTTAGTGGTTTTCCCTACGTTCTTCAATTTAAGCCGAAATTTTGCAAGAAGCAGCTCATGATGTGAGCCACAGTCAGCTCCAGGTCTTGTTTTGACTGACTGTATAGAGCTTCTCCATCTTTGGCTGCAAAGGACATAATCAATCTGATTTCGATATTGACCATCTGGTGATGTCCATGTGTAGAGTCATCTCTTGTGCTGTTGGAAGAGTGTTTGCTATGATCAGCGTGTTCTCTTGGCAAAACTCGATTAGCCTTTTTCCTGCTTCATTTTGTACACCAAGGCCATGCTTGCCTGTTATCCCGGTAATTTCTTGACTTCCTACTTTAGCATTCCAATCCCCTATGATGAAGAGGACATCTTTTTTTGGTGTTAGTTCTAGAAGGTGTTGTAGGTCTTCATAGAACCGATCAACCTCAGCTTCTTCAGCATCAGTGGTTGGGGCATAGACTTGAATTACTATGATGTTGAATGGTTTGCCTTGGATTCGTACTGAGATCATTCTATCATTTTTAAGATTGTACCCCAGTACTGCTTTTCCCACCCTTTTGTTGACTATGAGTGCTACTCCATTTCTTCTAAGGGATTCTTGCCCGCAATAGTAGATATGATGGTCACCTGAATTAAATTCGCCCATGCTTGTCCATTTTAGTTCACTGATTCCCAAGATGTCGATGTTCAATCTTGCCATCTCATGTTTGACCACCTCCAGCTTACCTTGATTCATTGATCTGACATTCCAGGTTCCTAAACAATATTGTTCTTTACAGCATCGGATTTTCTTTTCACCACCAGACACATCCGCAGCTGAGTGTCCTTTTGGCTTTGGCCCAGCCGCTTCACTCTTTCTGGCGCTACTTGGAAATACCCTCTGCTCTTCCCCAGTAGTATATTGGACACCTTCTGACCTGAGGGGCTCATCTTCCGGCGTCATCTCTTTTAGCCTTGTGATACGTTCCATGGGGTTTTCTTGGCAAGAATACTGGACTGGGTTGCCATTTCCTTCTCCAGTGGACCACATTTTGTCAGAACTCTCTGCCATGACCTGTCCATCTTGGGTGGCCCTGCATGGCATAGCTTATGGCTTCACTGAGTTACACAAGCCCCTTCGCCACAACAAGGCAGTGATCCATGAAGGGATACTTACAATTTAACAAGGTGGCCGAGTGGTCTTTCCAATTTTTTTTCTTTCCTTCTTAACATTAAACAACAGCAAGTTTCTTTTTCAGAATGGCACTGGGAACATCACTACCTGATAGCATAGCATGGTTCCCAGCATCATTGCATGGAACAACATGGGTCAATGGGGGTAGCCATCTTTTCCCTCGTGCAATGATGCTGGAGCCATGCTATGCCCAGAGAACGTTGGCCACTGGGCGGATTAAACATATACTCAATTGACAAAAATAAATGTCATCATGTAGCAACATTCCCAACACCATTCTTGAAAATATTTTGATGCAACCAGCAGCCACTGCTAAGCAAGGCCGCCATCAAGGGTAGGCATGGTTGGGCACCTGCCGAGGACCCAGACCACAGCTGAGGCCCACTGGCAAGAGCCCCCTGGACTGGCTCCTCCTCTTCACTACTCCAACCTCCTCATTCACCTGCCTCTCGCTCTGGCCCAGACAATGGTGGTGGTGAGAAGGAGGAGCATTAGATGCCGCTGCCCACGTGCTCTCTGCCTGCCAAGCCAGCAAGTGGTACCAATCATGACAAAGAGGATGAGGATCAAGGGCGGCTGATGACAGTGGTGGCGAGAAGGGGGGCCCCCTGTGAGAGGAGGGGGCCCCTGGAGGGTGTCTTGCACAAGGGCTCTCAAACACCTGGAGCCAGAGCTGCTGCTAAGTTCAGTGGCTTGCTCTTGCCTAATACTGTCTCCGCACTGCCTCTGCCTTCACCTGCCCCAAAGTTAGTTTCTTCGTCTTGGCACAGGGGAGCAGGAGGCAGAGATACACTTGCCAACTGCAGATAACGCTTGGTGCAGCTGATGAGGAGGACCCTGCATAGGGCTGGTTCAAAATGACCAGGATAGTTCTGAAGCCGTTTCACTCATATGGAAATGGGTTGTTTCAATTTGTTGATTTTTCCGCAAAATTGGAGAAATAAATGGAAATATCTTGAAAAAACCCAAGGACACTTTATTCAAAATCAGATGCAAAAGTTTAAAAGGTGGCCCATGGAGTTGATGTTGTTGTTGTTGTTATGGGGAGGGGAAATCAGAGTTTAAGCATGTAGCCCTCTATATGTGTAATTAGACATAAGCTCCACTGAATGCAGTGGGACTTACTTCCAAGTAAACATGCTGAACAGTCAGTGAAATTAATCAGCAAAACAAAGTTGGGAGGAGGGAACCATTTCAAGAGGCCATTTCTCCTTGAATCACTGAGTCCATTTCGTAAATGTCTGAACAAATCGTCATTGTCATCATCGTCTCCAGCTTTAGACTCTATTGTATGAAAGCTTATGCCATAATAGATTACTTAGTTAGTCTATAAGGCGTCACAAGACTCTGATTGGTGAGAGATTCAGGACAGATAAAAGGAAGGGCTTCCTCACACAGCGCAGAGTGAAACTATGGAATTCACTACCACAGAAAGTAGTGATGGCCACCAATTTGGATGGCCTTAAAAAGGGATTTGACAAATCCCTGGAGAAGGCTATCAATGGCTACTAGTCCTGATGGCTATGTGCTACCTCCAGTACCAAAGGAAGTAAGCTTATGTACGCCAGTTGCTGGGGAACATGGGTGGGGGGTGCTGTTGTGCTCATGTCCTGCTTGTGGTTTCCTGGTGGACAGCTGGCTGGCCACTGTGTGAACAGAATGCTGGTCCAGCATGGCTCTTCTTATGTTTTTATGTTGTTTTAGTTGACAGGAAGACCCTTCAGCCATGAGTAACGAGAAGGCCATGATACTTGGTTTGAGAACAGTGGTTTTAGAAGCAGTGGTATAGTGGTAAATTGGATAGCTCCTTTAGAGTTCTGGCTGGTTCTGACTGAAACTCAGAATGGATTCACAGCCCTGCTAAAATCAGAGCCACCAGCCTCCACTGGCTGAATGGTCTTTCTGCCTTCCCCTCCCCTTTTTTTAACTATTAAGCCAGAGCTCACCACTGTTCTCAGATGGGGGTGGGGTGCTTTTCCCAAAATCTAAGTTTGTGAGATTTTGGAGGGCAGGTTTACTTCCACTAGCAGCATCGTACGTACAGTCATGTCTGGTCCCTACACATCTTGAGAAAGTGCCTTCATGCCTAGCGTAGTAATCAATTTTCTGTCAAGAACCATCAGAGTGTAAGATTACTGTAAATATTAACTGAGTTAAAACACAGACCTATCCTGGGTATTTGAGCATGCTGGAAACGACTAATGGGAATTTTTTTCTGAGACTGTGCCTGGAGAATCATTACTTTTCATAATGAAATGTACGCCATACGTTACACTAAGAGACGTTTTGTGGAAATTCATGCTTTCTGTCGACAGATGTAGCATTGGCAATGTAATGGCCTGCCGTGAGCCTGTGTGTGGATTCATATCAGTAGAAATGACACCATGTAGGTAGGTTACCCTCAGCGGAGGTTGGTTGCTCCAATGTCAGTGGGGCTGTGAATCCGCTCCAGGTTTCAGTCAGAACCAGTCAGAATTCCAAGGTGTGAAGGAGTTATCCAAGGGCACAAGGGAAGGGCAAAGGTGAGGAGGGAGCATGCAGACATATCAGGAGTTCCTGGTCTGTGCTGACTCCACCCACCCAGACTAGCCATTGGATGCTTCTGGGCAGGAAGGAATATAAAGGGTGCTTCCTGCTCCAGCTGAGCCTTGCTTGGGCAACATAGTCCTCCTGTGCTCTGGAGTATTCCTAAATCCCTAGTTTTCTTTGCTCCTGGCTTCTGGTTTGCTTGTCAAGCCTGCTTCCTGGTTTGCCCCTTGGTTCTGACTTGTTCTTTGATCCTGGCTACTGAGTTGTCTCACGATTTTATGGTCCCCAGCTCCTGGATCCCATGAACTGCCACTCATGGACCAGCCCCAACAGGTCACACAGCTTGTTTTGGGGCCATTAAACCACAATTGTTTTATTTGAACCATGCCCTTGTATAAGGCAAAATGTTTGTGTTTGGCATTGAACCTCCAGAATGAAGTAGAGATGGATGGAACTGGCTTTTGCATGTTTTTATCCATAATTCTGTTATGTTCCTGCATCAGTCTATGATTTTGTGTGTGTTTTTTAATGTTCCCCTCTAAGTAATTTTATAAATGGGTATTGTCTTTAAAAATACATATTTAAATTTATATTTTTGGAGAGCCATCCTATGCCTTCTAGACAGCATCTGGGGACAACGGATTGTTCAGTTTCCTGGCTCTGAGCTTAGAGACAAGGCTCCAACCTTGGAGCCAAGAAACCACACTCCCTGCCCCTTCCCCTTGTAGCCAGTATAGAATCATAGAATCATAGAATAGTAGGGTTGGAAGGGGCCTATAAGACCATCAAGTCCAACTCACTACTCAATGCATGGAGAGAACCGTGCTGGCTACCTCTCTGTTCTCAGAAAATGGAGCGCAGAGATGGAGAGAAAGGGGCTGTTCCTGTGGGAGGGGAGGGGAGGGGAGGGGAGGGGAGGGGAGGAGACCAGGGCAGCAGCCATGTGACAGATCCTATGGCCACCCTAGCCTTCTTCCCTCCCTGTCCCCGAAGACTCAGCTAGAGGGGTGAAAATGCCCCTCTAGCTGAAATGCAGAGTAGGAGGTGTGATATGCCTTCCGCTCTGCATAAGATATTCTTAAGCCTTGGAGTTCAGAGGCTGACAAGTAGCCAGGGCAGATCACATAGGATTGCACCCTAAGATGTTTACACTGCCAAGAACTGCATCACAGCATCTGGAGAAGTGAAACATCGGGTAGACAGCTAGGTTCTGATCTGCACAGTATTCTGAGAGGTGTGGGTCAGGTTGTCTCATATAGAAAATTCAGAAAGATCAAATACTGCAAGCATCCTTAAACTGTAGCATGAATGAATATTTGAAAGATTGATAACATCATAGGAACAACATTATAGAATATATGGCTGCTGTTTTATCAGGATGAAAATCTGACCCCTGATGGCAACATAGGACTGTGGCTCCATCTACCATCTGTCAACAGTAGTACAGGGATGTCGGAGAATTTCTCCACGAATCTCCAGGAGGCCAAATGCCAATGCATTCGGCCCCCCGAAATTGGTGGAGAAACGGTCTGCCACCCCCCCGGGATAGGACTTATCTTGTGCAAATGTCCCTGGCGGCGGCGGCTCCCGGCTCCCGGTTCTTGCAACCGGCTGCTGCCGCCGCCATTTCCAAGTAAAAAAACGACAACAACAAACGTGATAGGCTACGTAAAGATTTACGTAGCCTATCATGGCTAGATTTTCAAAAAACACCGTGATAGGCTACATAAATGTTTACGTAGCCTATCACGGCTGACTTTGGGGGGAAAAAAAGGAAAAAAAGTGCGTACGCAAATGGCAGCGCTCATGGGCGCCGCCATTTGCGTTCCTTATTTGGGCACGTGTAGTCTACGTAAACATTTATGTAGACTACGGCGAAAATAAGGGCAACGCTATTTGCCCAAATAAGGGCAACGCTATTTGCCCAAATAAGGAACGCAAATGGCGGCGCCCATGGGCGCCGCCATTTGTGTACGCGCTTTTTTTTTTCCAAAGTCAGCCGTGATACGCTATGTAAACATTTACATAGCCTATCATGGCTGACTGCAGGGACGCAAACGGCGGCGGCTACAGCCGCCGCCGTTTGCATCCTGGCAGGAGAAGAGGTTTCGCAGCCGGAGGGACGGGGTGCTTCCTCCCCGGCCAGAATTTCAGCTGGAGGGATGGGGCGCCTCCCCCCCACTCAGAATTTCAGCGGGGAGGGATGGGGCACCTCCCCCCCACCCAGAATTTCAGGGGGAGGGACAGAGCACCTCCCCTTCACCGCAAAGCAAGCTGCGGGATCAGGTAAGGGACTTTCGTCCATCCCTAAAGTACACACCTAAACAGGAGCGGAGGTGATGACCATACCAGGAGAGGAAATAATTCCTTTTCCGCTAAACCTGTCTAGGAAGGATGCAGCTTCCACCTGAAGGGAAGAAAGAGGTGAAAACTTGATTTGTGTTATAGATTTAAGCATGTTCATTCATGACATGAATTCCTAACAATAATGTGATCATTTCAGGAAAAGAATACAATGGGTGACACACATGTCAGTTGAGGGGAGTTCTTTTAATTTCCTATTTTTGTTTAAGGAATAGCGAAATGATTCACTGATCCATTATCAGGAAATATTTCTGTTAATTCAGAGAAAGTGCCATCCAGAAGTGACATAACCATCACACATGTTGCCACTGGAAGAAACTGGTGGCTGTTCCATGCTTCATTTTTTGCTCCCTGCTTTTGTGTCCAATGGCTCTCATTCTGGCAGGCATAAATTTAAACATGGATCGACCTCAGCTCTGCACATATAAAACAGACTTTCTTTCTTATGTGGCACCATTGGTACACGTGGTGCTTTAAAGCATAAGCAGAAAGGACAGGACACCGCCCCCAAGGAGTTCACAGTCCGAACACTGATAGTGGAGAGAAAACAGAAGGATTGGAGAGTTAATGTAGGGTAGTGGTTAGAGCAGCCTTTCCCAGTCTGGGACCCTCCAGCATTGGCCTACAATCCAACACGTCTTGAGGGCCCCAGGTTCAGGAAGGCTGCGCTGTAGGAGGGTTGCCTCTTTCCCTTGCTTAACTATGAGGGGTACTCTGACCTGCCACCCCCAGTTGTAGGAGTGGGGCTTGCTGTTGGGTGTTTGTATCCCAAAGCAAAGTCCCTGCAAGCCCTGGAATTGGGGGACTACAACGTCGTTGGAGTGGTACATCTGCTCCGAGTTTCAGTCAGAAATGCCATCAGAGCCACCGGTGTCCACTGCCTGTAAGAGTTTTCGGAAGAGAAATGATAGCAACGTGTTCCATTTCCGCATGTTTTGGACTACAACTCCCAGTATCCCTGACCATTGGCCATGCTGGCTCAGAATGATAGGATCTGGAGTCCAAATGCCCCTGGAGGGCACCAGGTCGGGGAAGGGCTGGTTAGAGTGTCAGACTAGACCTGGGAAGTCCCAGCTTCAAGTCCTCCCTCAGCCATGAAGCTCATTGGGTGAGCTTGGGGCAGTTATTTCCTCTCAGCCTAACCAGCCTCACAGGGTCGCTTCTACATGAGAAACTGGGGACTGTAGGCCATGCATGCATGCCACCCTGAGCTCCTTGGGAGAAAAGGTGGATGAAAACTGAAATTCATAATAAGGAATGGAGGTGAGCAAACTCTGTCATATGCATTCAGACATCATCACAGCCCAAAGCCTGCAGATTACTTGATAGCAGACCTGCCCCAATCCAGAAGGTTTCAAGGGAACAGCAGCCAGTGCCGGTAGCAGGCAGAGTGCCAGACCTGCACTAGAGACACCCTGGTTTAACCAGGAAGTTCCCCTTCGCTCATCCCACAGGAGGGCTATGGTCCTCTGGAGGCTGCCCATCTGGCCTGCAGAAGCTTGGGCTTCCTCCACCACCCCGCCCACTCCCTCCCCAAGCCCTGCCCCCTGGGCTGGAGGCTACCAGGGGCTTTGGGAGGAGCCGAAGGAAGCAATCCTCACATTTCTGATCGTAGCTTGGAGTTAACAAGGGGATTCCTCTGGGGAGCAGCGGCTGTCCACTCATCTGAGCGCAGTTTGCTCATCCTTCCCCTTCCCTTCATGGGGAAGGCAAAGGATGAGCATAAGCCAGGCAGTGCGCTCTCCTCCTGCAAGCGCCAGTTGAGTGGCGTTTGCAGGGAAGGTGAAGGGCAGGCAAAGCCAGTCTGGGCAGCTTCCCCTGGTCCACGTCCTCTCCCAAGTGGGAGAAGGCATGGGGCAGGTGAAGTGGCTTCGCTGCATGTGGGCTTTCTCCAATTGGAGAAGCCCTGTGCATGGCAAAGCCCGTTCCCAGTGGATGTGCTGGGTGGAGCATGCACCTGGTGCACCCACTGGACACCAAGTGATGTCTGGAGGCACGACCGCAGCCCTTCGACATCATTTGGCCGCGGAGGGCTGGGTGGGCGGCATCCAGCCTCCACCCAATTTTGATTGCCCAACTCTGTGTTCACCTAACCTACTTCAATTGATTTGGGGGACAGTAACACAGGATCCCAATGCTGAGCTCCTCAGATGGGGTTCAGATCTCACAAATAAAGGCATCAGTTGAAGAATTATCCGAAGTTTGAAAATGTCTAAAACAACCTTCCCAGCCTGGTGCTTCCAGAGTCCAGACACTTTGTACAACACCTCCCATCAGTCAGGAATGCTGGGAATTGTAGTCCAAAACATCTGGAAGCCACCAGCATGGGGAGAGCTGATCTAGGGCTTCAGGTCTGGATCTTTTTGTTCTGCCTGCTGGAGTGAAATACTCCACCGCTGTGCCTTTAATCAAAAAGTGACGTGAATTCATTCATTCTTTTTCCTCACTTATCATCAAATGATTAGTGAAACAACTTTGTATAAAGTGATCAGCCAGCCAGTCCCCTGTTGGAACAATGTTCTTATGAGACGGACTAACCATTAATGGGGAAAAGCAGCCATCCTCAGAAAAGTTGCTCAAGCTGCATAAAAAGTCTTCGTGCCTGGTATTTGATAGTCCTTTAAAATAATCCATAAAATCTTAAAGACAATTACACCTTGAAGTATTGTTCCCAGAGGCCTCATAGTATCACAAGAGCTAGAACAGTGCCGGGATACAACTCTACAATTTCACAACGGGATTCTAGAATATGTGCATTTAGAATATACCACACCCATAGCTGCTTTGGAAATTCAAAGTTTGTGAATTCCAACAGGAACTGACCTCCTCCCAGCCTAATGTGTGGATTGGAACTTAGTTATCCACCAGCTTTCATACTTCCTAAATGTCCAGATGTCGGGGTATTTTTTATCATTACATTTTATTTTATTTCAAAATAAAGTTAACAAAATAAAGGCAACAAAAAGAAGAACATACATTATAATAAATCAAAATCACTAAAGAAACAAAGGAATTCAGTAACTATAAATCTTAGTCTATAACTGATATGGTTACGGAATGTCTACAGTGAAATGTCCTAAGTAGGAGCTCAGTACCTAATGGAAGTAAAAATACTAGGGCTGTGCAGGGACACACACACAACCCGATCCACCTCGGATGCCGCTTCAGGGCTTCCAAGGCGGGCTCCATTTGCTTCAAACTGATTCAGGGGGCTCCCAACCCACTTCAGCCTCCAGAGCAGAAGCAGGATTTGGATGGCTGCATCCCGCTTCCCCCATGCTGATGCTCCCACCATGCCTCTGAGCCCCCAGCTCCTTACCTGGGCCCTCAGGACGTGCACCAGCAGCAGTCTTCTTGTTCCAGGAAGTCAGAGTCACCGCCACCACCACTGCCAGCTCCTGGGTCCTCGGGACGTGTCCTGGCAGCCGTCTTGTTCCAGGGAGTCTGCTAAAATGGCGATGCCCTGTATTTCTGGAAATAGATCCTGTGCAAATGGTGGCACTTTGGAGTGACCCAAGCCAATTCCTGATACTTCGTGCCCCTCCACCTTGCCGCAGAAGCAGCAGAAAGTGGAACAAAGTGCCCCACTTTGGCTTGGAGTTCAGGCTTCAGGCTGAAGCATTGCACAGCCCTAAAAAATAAAAGTTATACATTGTATAAAAGGAGCATGTGTGAGTGTATGTCATTTTGTATGTATGTATTAATTGGGGGTTGGACGAGATGGTCCCCTTCCAACCCTACAATTCTATGATCCTATGATAATAATAAAAAAAAAATAGATAACTGTACTTGGTTTGAATTTTATCAAAAGTTTGAAGAGCTTCAATACAGGAAATAAATGGAAACCATGGTGCTATGATATCACTCTTTTGAGTTAGGATTTCTTGCCCACTGCATTTGCTGAGTAAGTTTATACATACTCATAGTCTCCCAAATTTTATCAACCCACTGCTCTTTAGTTAGTTGCTTTGGAGACTTCCAAGTACATGCTCTACATGACTTGGCAGCTGTATACAATTGCTTAAGAAGGTCTTTATGCAGGAATCTAGGAATCATAATTTCAAAAAGATGAAGCAGCATTGCTTTAGGAGTTACTAGTGCTCTAGCGTGTAGAAATTCCTGAGAATAATCAGCAACCATGTTTCAAAAATTCCCGCACTATAAAACATTCCCACCGAAGAGGAAAGTATGAACCAATGTGATCACACCCCTTCCAACAATATTGGCTATAATTTGGCTATATTAGGTAAAGCTCTGCAAGAGTAATGTACTACAGACTCAGAACTTTGTATTGTGCTTCGTTTATATTAGTGTTGATTGATAAAGATGCAAAGGAAGTCTGAAGATACTGCCAACCATCTTCTTCCAAAGACTCACCTACGTCCATCTCCCATGCCTGCAGATAGGATGGCTTGTCATCCAATAATGCCATTTGGAGGATTTTATAAATATCAAACCTTTATTTGAAGTAACAGCAGCTTCTGTAAAAGATTCAAAAGAAATAAGTAGGCACTTGGCTGCCTTCTGAATGCTAGGGATGGACGAAAGTCACTTACCTGATCCCGAAGCTTGCTTCGCAGTGGGGGGGGAGGCGCTCCATCCCTCCCCCTGAAATTCTGGCAGGGGGGAGGTGCCCCGTCCCTCCCCGCCAAAATTCTGGCCGGGGGGGAGGCGCCCCGTCCCTCCGGCCGCAAATCCTCTGTTCCTGCCGGGACGCAAATGGCGGCGGCCATAGCCGCCACCGTTTGCGTCCCTGCAGTCAGCCGTGATAGGCTACGTAAATGTTTACGTAGCCTATCACGTCTGACTTTGAAGGAAAAAAAAGCACATATGCAAATGGCGGCCCCCATGGGCGCCACCATTTGTGTTCCTTATTTTGGCACGCATAGTCTACGTAAACATTTACGTAGACTACGGCGAAAATAAGGGCAACGCTATTTGCATATGCGCTTTTTTCCCCCCCAAAGTCAGCCGTGATAGGCTACATAAACATTTACGTAGCCTATCACAGTGTTTTTTGAAACTCTAGCTGTGATAGGCTACGTAAATCTTTACGTAGCCTATCACGTTTGGGGTTTTTTTGTTTTTTTTACTTGGAAATGGCAGCGGCGGCAGCCAGTCGAAAGACCGGTTGCCGCCGCCACCGCCAAACGGCCGTCGAACCACCGCCGGAGCCGCCACCGCCAGGGACATTCGCCAAAGGTAAGAATGTCCCTGGGGGGGCAGACCGTTTCTCCACCAATTTCGGGGGGCCGAATGCGCTGGCATTCGGCCTCCCTGAGATTCGTGGAGAAATTCTCTGACATCCCTATGTGATTTGGGCTAAGAAAGTGATGCAGTTGCAGATACTAGATAGCACGTTTAGTTTTGGGCTTTTAAAAAGTATTAAATTGTGTTCAGAAATGCCTATCTTCAGAGAAAACATGGTTAGGAGCAGGATTTTAGATTTTCAGATTATCAACCTTTGTTAGTCTATTCCATCTTCCCAGCAACCCTTTCCAGGTACAACCTGAAAGCATCTCTGTACCTAGGAGAGAATGCAGCCTCTTCCCACATTCCATCTTAACTCTGTAATCAAATGCAGACTCCTTAGATTGAACATCAACCATTTCCCCTACTCCATCCCACCCCACCCATTTTTTCTTTCCTTTTGCTTTGTTTACCATCTTGCTCAATGAAGAGTTCTGGAGAGCTCAAAAGTATTCTGTGACCTTTGTGTTGGCCTAATAATGGTATTATAGTGACACGGAACTTTTCTTTTGGAATATTTAATCTTGGATTTATACAAATATAAAGTATGTATTTAAAAGCCATTTTTCATGCAGTGTTGGGGCAAGAAGGGAATGACAGATGATTGTAGGAACGGGACAGTACAGACTTATGGTGAACACGTGAAAGTGACATGGATCACAAATAGAGTGATTTGCCCATCTCTAGTTGATGCTGCCAGTTGCTACATATATTGATGGTGACATATAAATATTATTTTGTAAGAAAAGCCATGAGCAGCATTTTTGTGGGGTTTGGTTTCCCTGAAGTGCCTACATAAACTAGGCACTGCTCATAAAACTAAATAAATGTCCTAAGCCCTGTGATCAGGCTTATGATCTAAAAAAGAGATGAGACACAGAAGGGAGGGGGAATGTAAGGAAGAGATAGAGGTGTGAGATCAGGTGGGGTGGGGGATACAGCCATATGTGTGATCCATCCAGGGGATGAACATGAGCAGCCAGTCCTACTGGGATCCTGGTATACTATATGTAGATCTGAGGGATCCTAAGCCCTCCCAGATTCCGTATCCCAGGGGAGCTCAAACCACATCCTAAGAACACAAGGAGAGCCATGCTGGATCAGACCAAGGGTCCATCTAGTTCCAGCATTCTGTTCACAGACTGGCCAACCAGTTGCCCACGGGAAACCCACAAGCAGGACATGAGTGCAACAGCAGCACCCCAGCCATGTTCCCCAGTAAGTGGTGTACATAGAAACTCTTCCCTGCTTTGCGGGTGGCATATAGCCATCAGGACCAGTAGCCTTTTTCTCCATGAATTTATCCAATCCTCTTTTAAAGCCATCCAAAGTGGTGGCCATTATTGCATCTTGTGGTAGTGAATTCTGTAGTTTAACCAAGTGCTGGGTGTAGATGTACTTCCTTCTATCTGTCCTGAATCTCCCACTAGTCAGCTTCATAGGATGACCCCACTGGGGAGGACAGTAGTATTATGAGGGAGGAAGAAAAATGTCTCCCTACTCACTTTCTCCACACTATGCAGTATCATGAGGGAAGAAGAAAAATGTCTCCCTGTTCACTTCCTCCACACTATGCATAATTTTGAACACCTCTGTCTATCATCCTCTCCTTAATCCCCTACTCATTGTCTATTGTCCTCTCCCCTGATAAAAGGAAGCCAGGGCTTATGGCCGAAAGAATCATTCCCTCCCACTGCCGGCAACAAGAGGGAAACATTTCAATGCACTTTTTACCTTGACACTTTGTCACCAAGGCGCCTCCCACTCAGTCAGCTCCGTGTAACAATGCAGGACTTGACCAAGATCATATGGGAAAACTCTGGCAGAGTCCTCCTACTTTGCTTCACTCCCTCTCACTCTTATCCTTCTGCCAGGGAAAGCATACCTGCGTTCTTCACACAGAAATGAAAATAACAGTAACAAGCATAATTAACTGAACATTTTACACTTCTCTAAACATGAACCTTCACAAGTCAATTTATTTTCCCTCTAGTGCTCTTGTTGATTTCATTATTATTTTATTCCCCCTTTCCCACTTAAAATACATTTGGATAGCTAGTCTCCCTACCTAAATCAGATTCGGATGCCAAGATTTGCACTCCTATGCATGATTGCACTTCACTTTCTCAAGGGGGCCCTCAATCACGGCATCTAGAGTGCCATGGAATAGAAATGCAACCTCCCAGAGTTGCATGAGGAAGGGATGTAGCTCATGGGGCAAGAGCACCTGCTTTGCATGCCAGAGGCCCCAGGTTCAATCCCCAGCTTCTCCAGGTATGACTGGGAAAGAATCCTCCTTCTTGTGTGTGCACACTGCCTCCTTGTTCTCAATTGCGAGAAGCAGTTCATGCATACAGTGGAAGGTGCATTTAGATCTGGGTCCTCCATTGAAATGTGCGGAGTGGTCTTCTCTGGAACGGGGGAGGGATCATGCAAGACTCCCCTGTACAACCTTTGTACAAGACCTTGTTCATTACAAGGGATCTGTTGGACAAGTCTTGCAGGAATGGTACAAGACTTTGAAAGGGATTCAAACCTTGTACAAGGGACGTTGTGCAAGAGTCCCTGTCTGAATCCTTCTTCTTGTGTGCACACGCTGCCTCACTCTTCTCAGTAGACAGTAGGGGTGTATGAAACCCCACTTACCTGGCTCCGCCGGGTTCCGCTGGGGGGGGAGGTGCTCTGTCCCTCCCCCCGGAATCCTCGCCGGCCGGCTCTGCTCCGCAGCCAAGCCGCGGAGCCGCCGGCCAGCTCCGGCCACCCGCAGCCGGACATCCAGCCGCTAGGCAGCCCTGCAGGGACGCAAATGGCGGCTGTCGTAGCCGCCGTCATTTGCGTCCCTTTCTTTTGCCGTGATAGGCTACATAAAAATTTACATAGCCTATCACAGCAGGGGGAAAACCCGAGCGTACGCAAATGGCAGTAGCCGCCGCCATTTGCGTACACTCGGGTTCCCCCCCTGCCGTGATAGGCTACGTAAATACTTATGTAGCCTATCACAGCCTCCGTAGGGATGCAAATGGTGTCCCTGAGTTAGCCGTGATAGGATACATAAGTATTTACGTAGCCTATCACGGCTGAAGAAGGAGGAAGCGAATGGCGGCCGCAGGACGGCCGCCATTCGCACAGCAGCACCGATGGGAGTAGGTAGGTGCTCCGTTTCACATGCCTTTCATGGGGTGGGGACAGCGGGCACTTCGTCCCACACGCCTTTCGTGGGGGAGGGGCGGGGGCTTCGTTCCACAACAGGTTTCGGGGGGCTGAATGCACTAGCATTCAGCCTCATCGAGATCCGTCGCGGAATTCTCTGACATCCCTAGTGGAGAGAAGCAGCCCATGCATATAGTGGAAGGTGCATTTAGATCTGGGTCCTCCACTGAAATGCATAGAGCGGTCTTCTCTGGAAGGGCAGGTTCTGTGTCTGCATCGCTGGACAAGTGTGCTGTGTTGCCAAGAGGCAACAGTTCTTTTTAGGATTCGGAATACAATGAACATACCAATGAGTGAAAGCTAACGATTTCATTAAGCAAGAGCAAACTAATGCAGCAGAAAAGCAAAACGCAATGATGGCGGCAAGAAACTTCAAGGCAAGCTCACATTCCTACAGTTGCCGGGAATCCCCTCCAAATGGCAATGGATGTGACTCCAATATGGGCCTGGATGCAGCACCTTTCTGGATCGGTGTATCACAAAGTATTAATGTAATGTGCATTGCTGATAAGAATTCATTGTATTTCATAGAAGTGCTATTCATAATAATCTGTGCATACTACCTGTACGTGATTAATAACAGGGATTAGCTATGTATGCTATAACCTAGCTTTAAGTAAAAAAGAAGAAGTGCTTTTGGAACTGAGTGTCACATTTCCCTTGGGCCCCCTCTTTCCTTATGCACTCATGCACACAAATAGAGAGGCTTCAGTCTCAGGCCTTTAATTCATTATCAACAGGTTCTTTACAGATGCAAATCCTCCAAGACTCTCAGGCTACAAAGGGATGCCTCCAGGGGATTCAAAGGGGAACACCGACATTGCCTGCAGTGTGAAGTGAGGCTTGCTGGCTAGACTAACATAGGGAGGGATGTCCCGCCCTTCCAGTGATGCTTCCCTGCATCGCCTCTCACGCTTCGCTAACTGGGTTGACCATCTGAGCTCCACCCCTGACATTGCCCCCTTAGCTCTGCGCCATAGTCTAGCATCTCTTAGGTCACAGCCCCCACTCTTCTCCTCCTCCTCCTCCTCCTCCTGGCTTCTCACAGAGGGGGGCCTTTAATTCATTATCAATAGGTTAATTACAGATGCAAATCCTCGAAGACTCTCAGGCTACAAAGGAATGCCTCCAGTCCAGGGCATTCAAAGGGGAACACCAACATTGCCTGCAGTGTGAAGTGAGGCTTGCTGGCTATAGGGATGGCGGAGAATTCCGCCATGGATCTCAGTGAGGCTGAATGCCAGTGCATTTGGCCCCCCGAAATCCGTGGCTAAACAAAGCCCCCCACCCCACCACCCTGCAAAAGGCGCACGAAATGGAGCACCTACCTGGTGCCATTCGCGCTGCTTTGCGAATGGCATCTGCGGCTGCGGCTGCCATTTGCGTCACAATTTTTGCTGCGATAGGCTACGTAAATACTTACGTAGCCTGTCACGGCTAATGCAGGGATGCCATTTGTGTCCCTGCAGAGGCCATGATAGGCTACGTAAATATTTACGTAGCCTATCATGGCAAAAAAAGGGAATGCAAATGGCGGCTGTCATAGCCGCTGCCATTTGCGTCCCTTTTTTTCACCGTAGATATTTACATAGCCTATCTTGGCAAAAAAGAGGGAACGCAAATGGTGGCAGCTACGGCGGCTGCCATTTGCATCCCTGTGCGGCCCAGCAGCGGCCGGATATTGCTGCAGGCAACCCCGGCCGGCGGCTCCGCGGAGTCGCCGCGGAGCGGAGCCAGCCGGTGAAGATTTCAGGGGGAGGGACGGAGTGCCTCCCCCCCACCGCAGATGTCACAAAACAAAACAGGTAAGTCGTTTCATACATCCCTAGCTGGCTAGACTAACATAGGGAGGGATGTCCTGCCCTTCCAGTGATGCTTCCCTGCATCGCCTCTCACACATCGCTAACTGGGTTGACCATCTGAGCTCCGCCCCTGACATTGCCCTCTTAGCTCTGCACCATAGTCTAGCATCTCTTAGGTCACAGCCCCCACTCTCCTCCTCCTCCTCCTCCTCCTCCTCCTGGCTTCTCACAGAGAGGGGCAAGGGGGGGCTTCAGACCTGGCCATCTGGGAGTTAGTAACCTGAGAAGCATTTTCTAAACTGGCTTGGGAAAATGCATCCCCCAGTTCTGGCTGTTCCTCTTCTAAATCTGAGCTGCTATCTCCCTGTGCTCAGAATCAATCCTGACACTGGGGCAAAAAAACCCAACTGCCACAAGTGGGTTGGTTAATTCTTGGAAGTAAAAAAGTTCATTACCTCATGGGGAGATAAACCTTTGCAAGGGTGCTTCTAACATCACCAGTAAACCCAGCTGCCTTAAGGAGAGGCCCCCTTGAAGTCATGAGTAGAAGGTCTGATGAAGTCCAAAAACTCAAGGTGTATAGATGTGATTAAGATTAAAGAACTACAGCTAAAGCTAGCTGCAACAGTAAGACTAGGTCAGAAACTTAGGATGAGGTCATCAGCATAGAGATGATAAAAAGCAAGGGTTTGATCTGTTTGGGAGAGAGAGCCTGGGAGAACAAAAAGCCTCCCAAACATGATTATCTAAGGTCTGCCAACCATGCTTGCCAGATAGGCAACTATCCTGACAACCCTGACAAGACAGAGGTACTTTTGGTGGGAGACAAGAGGAGGTTGGGGGGGATGTTGACCAGGTGTTGAATGGGGTACAGCTACCCTTGAAAGACCAGGTCCGCAGCCTGGGGATCATTTTAGACTCCCAGCTGTCCATGGAGGCTCAGGTGTCACCTGTGAGCTGGACAGCGCTGTACCAACTCCATCTGATATGGCAGCTGCAACCCTACCTTCTCAACCATCTGCTCCCATTGGCAGTACATGCCCTGGTCTCCTCTAGTCTAAACTACTGTAATGAGCTCTAAGTGGGGTTACCCTTGAAGATGGTTCGGAAGCTGCAGCTGGTGCAGAACTAGGGGTGTACGAAACCCCGCTTACCTGGCTCTGCCGGGTTCCGCTAGGGGGGGAGGCGCTCTGTCCCTCTCCCCGGAATCCTGGCTGGCCGGCTCCGCTCCGCGGGGATTCCGCGGAGCCGCCGGCTGGCTCTACCAGCAGCCAGACATCCAGCTGCTGGCTAGCAGGGATGCAAATGCGTCCCTGTATTCAGCCGTGATAGGCTACGTAAAGACTTACGTAGCCTATCACATCGGGGTAAAAAAAAAAACAACACGTATGCAAATGGTGGCGGCTACGGCCACCGCCATTTGCGTTCCTTATTTTTGGCCGTCTTAGTCTACGTAAATATTTATGTAGACTAAGACGGCGAAACTAAGGGGGGATGCAAATGGCGTAGCAGACGCTATTTGCGTTCCCCTTATTTTCGCCGTCTTAGTCTACGTAAATATTTACGTAGACTAAGACGGCCAAAAATAACGAACGCAAATGGCGGCGGCCGTAGCCGCTGCATTTGCATACGCGTTGTTGTTGTTGTTGTTGTTTAACCCAGACATGATAGGCTACGTAAGTCTTTACATAGCCTATCATGAATGGGGGGGGGAAACAGAGAGCAAATGGCAGCAGAGGTGGCAGCCGGTCGGAAGACCAGCTGCTGCCGCCGCCGAAGCCGTCGCTGGAGCCGCCGCCATCCGCAACATCCGCCCCAGGTAAGTCTCGTCCCGGGGGGATCCGTGGGGGGCGAGGGGGTGGCAGGCCATTCCACCACGGAGTTTGGGGGGCCGAATGCACTGGCATTCGGCCTCACCGAGATCCGAGATGGAATTCTCTGACATCCCTATGCAGAACGCGGCGGCTCGCCTGATTAAAGGCAGCCGCCGGCATGATCACATCACTCCGCTGCTGAAGGAGTTACACTGGTTACCAGTTGTTTTCCAGGCCAAATTCAAGGTGTGGGTTTCGACCTTTAAAACCTTATACAGTTCCGGACCAGCCTATCTCAAGGAGCACCTCCAGCAACACCAGACAGGCCCCTCAACAAGATCATCCTCGGATGGCCTTCCCTCTGTCCCATCAGCCAGGACAGCTAGGCTGGTAAGGACAAGTGAGAGGGCCTTCTCTATGGTGGCCCCCACTCTGTGGAACTCCCTAGGGAACCCCACCATGCCCCTCTTTAGTGTCCACCACACGTTGAAAACTTGGTTGTTCGGGCCATTTGGGATGGGCTAGGGAAATTTTAGAAAATTATGTTTTAATTTGTAATTTTATTGTTTTTAAACTGTTTGTATTATTGTACATCGTCCAGAGTGGCCAGGTGACCGGCCAGATGGGCAAGTAAGAAATTAAATAAATAAATAAATAAATAAATAAATAAATAAATAAGATCTTAATGATGACTGCTTTGTTGACTGAAAGGAATGGGACTTTAATGTCATTCTAGCCATTATTTCTATTATGCTTCTAATTGTCCTAATTACATTGCATGTAGCAATGTGTTTTGCTTGCTTTATCATTTCAAAGATTTGTTATTCTCTAATGCTGTTTGAGCAATAAATATATATTTTGTGGCACCACTTGGTGTTACTTGAGGAGTGTTTCAGGGACCGCAATCCATGTCAGTTGAAGCCCAGAACACTCAGCTGGGATTCATACATCTGTTGCTGAGTAGGGTCTGTCCATAGCTGCTGTCTTCTCTCTTGGTCAGGTGAGTCCCAGACACACCTGCTCAGAGAAGAGAAGCAAGCGAGTCAGATGGAGCAGGAACGGGTTACCTGTCTCAGGCATGGAGATCCCACCCTGGGAGTGTCTCTGGGATTCATATATACTATTACGCTCGTATTAAACCGACCCTTATCCTGGCCATAGGACTTTGACAACGTTTGGCAGTAAGCCAGCTCCATAGATAACTCCATCCCAGCTCCTCTCTTAACAAGTGGCTAGCCTTGAGATCTCACCAGAAGCTTTTACCTACTAGCCTCTCAAGCTGTACAGTCTCAGACAGATAACCGACTCTGGGAAATGATGGGAAGAAAAAGCATTGCTTAACTTACAGCAACAGGCCCACCCAGAAGTCTAGGCACAGAAGGAGAAGTGTTGTTCACCACTAACTCCTCCACTACAAGTGGAGGCTGGTGGCTACGATGGGGGGGGGTGAATCTGCTCTGGGTTTCAGTCGGAACTTGTCAGAACTCTAAAGCAGCTATCCAAAGTGCTAAACCCATTTTGAGGATAGGGTTCAGCACTTTGGATAGCTCCTTTAGCATTCCGACTGATTCTGACCAACACCCAGAGCGGAGTCACTGGCCCACTGACGTCAGAGCTACCAGCCTCCACTAACTACGCTCCATCCCTTGGGGTACACAATTCTCCTTCTCATGCCTTACTATCCTTCATCGTTTCATTCTGTCATATGAGAGCCAGTGTTGAGTAGGGGCTAGAGTGTTGGACAGTGGACTGGGAAGCGGGAGATCCGGGTTCTAGTCCCCACTCGGCCATGGAAGCTCACTGGGTGACTTTGGGCCAGTCACAGCCTCTCAGCCCAGCTCACCTCACAGGGTTGTTGTTGTGAGGATAAAACGGAGAGGAGGAGGATCATGTACGCTGCCTTGGGTTCCTTGGAGAATAAAAGGCCAGATAGAAATGAAATGAAATGAAATGAAATGAGAAAGAAAGAAAGAAAGAAAGAAAGAAAGAAAGAAAGAAAGAAAGAAAGAAGGGGGCCTGCCATTCTCCCATAAAACTTAGGCCACTGAGGTAACATTTACCCAGCTGCCCACCCCAATAACATTCATACAATTCCCATTAACACTAGGAAGCCTAGTGGTATGTTTTGTGGTATGAAAACACTGGAAAACACTGTGATTCTTTTAGAGCAATCCTAAGTATGGGGGGGGGGGGTTACATGGCAGACAACCCAGCACTTCCAAAGCCCTGTCAGCTTGCTGCAGCCAGGGGAGGAAGGTGGTTTTTCTTTTCTTTTTTTACTG
The DNA here is from genome assembly GCF_057233095.1 of Heloderma suspectum. Classification (NCBI taxonomy): domain Eukaryota; kingdom Metazoa; phylum Chordata; class Lepidosauria; order Squamata; family Helodermatidae; genus Heloderma; species Heloderma suspectum. The sequence goes on along the minus strand of NC_139460.1, from coordinate 27,280,212 downwards.
TTTACCACAGCAGCTCTTCCTTTCCTGGTATGACTTGTGCTCACAACAACCCTGTGAGATATGAGGTACACCCATTTTATAGATAAGGACTGAGCCCAAGAGATTTGCTAAAGACCACGGAGCAAGCTCATGGAAACATCATTGGTGCTAGGTGCAACTTATTTACAGGGAATGAGTATTGGTCAGATGAATGGGGTTTGAAAGAGCATCTACTTTGTGATAAAGGGAAAGCTCACAGGCAATATTTCTATACAATTATTCTCGAAAAATGTATTCCAGCTCCCATCACTGTGGCCAGTCCTGACAAACAGCTGGATGCTTATGTGATAAAATAGTCATTTTTTTTAGAATGAAAACTTACATTCCATCACCAAGTTTAAATGTTATTGATAAAACTGTGGTATTGCTTCTTTTTATAAAGCAAAATGATCAAATAAAATCTACATAATTCTACCAAAAGCTTCCCCACAATTCATATTTTAACCCCAGATTCTCAGTTTCAGCTTCCAAAGAGTAATATTAAATTCACTTGTTATGTTTCGCATTGATTTCAATTTAAAACTTATGGCAGGCATTTGAGCTTTCTGAGAAGAGCATCCATTGTAGGAAGCCTGTCTTTCAGATGTTCTGAAGGTGCTTCCAGATGAGGCTTTTACTGTGCAATTGCACTGCCTCATTCACAGAATTTTACTGGGCGTCCAAACCAGGTTTTCCTCCATTTGTAGCACTTCCTGTGTTTTCCCACTACTTCTTTCATCTTTTTTTCTTATCAGAAAAAAAAGTCAATTAAGGAAGAAAAGGACAGAGAGAGCAATCCTATGGTTCCTGGACAGGCATCCCAGGAACTATAGGATTGCTCAGAAAACCCCTCCAGTGTCAGAGACAGCACTCCGACCTCAGAAGGGGTAGTCAGAGATCCAACTCCAGGCCCCAGACCCTCACAACCAGCACAGAAAAAACCATGCTGGCTGCCTCTCCGAGGTAGGAAAATTAACCTCGGAGGATGAGGAAAAGAGTGTTCCAGTGGGAGGGGAGGGGAGAAGATGGGAGATACCAGGATATGAGATATCCTGAGCTTCCTCCAGCCTCCTTCCCTTCCCCTCCAAAGCACCCTTACTAGATGGACTGAAAAGCCTGACTAGCAATAATCACCAACCATGGAGGACGGTGAGGCAAAGATCTCTAAGGAGCGAGGGCGCAATCGATAGGATTGTGCCCAGAGGCATTAGTCATGACCATCAGCCATGCTGGCTAGGACTGGTGGAACTTGGAGTCAAACAATATCTGGAAGTCCACCGGTTCCCCACCCATAGTCTAAATACATACATACTATTGTTGTTGTTGTTGAGTCATTAAGTCGTGTCCGACTCTTCGTGACCCCCTGGACCATAGCACGCCAGACCTTCCTGTCCTCCGCTCTCTCCCGGAGCGTGCTCAAGTTCATATTCATGGCATTGGTGATGCTATCTAGCCATCTCATCCTCTGTCGTCCTCTTCTCCTTTTGCCTTCAGTCTTTCCCAGCATCAGGGTCTTTTCCAGAGACTTTTCTCTTCGCATTAGGTGTCCAAAATATTTGAGCTTCAGCTTCAGTATCTGTCCTTCCAATGAGCACTCAGGGTTGATTTCCTTTAGGATGGACTGATTGGACCTCCTTGCAGTCCAGGGGACTCGTAAGAGTCTTCTCCAGCACCACAGTTGGAAAGCATCAATTCTTCGGCGCTCAGCCTTCCTTATAGTCCAGCTCTCACAGCCATACATTACTACTGGGAAAACCATAGCTTTGATTAGATGGACCTTTGTCGGCAAGGTGATGTCTCTGCTTCTTACTATGCTGTCTAGGTGTGCCATAGCTTTCCTCCCAAGGAGCAAGCGTCTTTTAATTTCATGGCTACAGTCACCATCTGCGGTGATCTTGGAGCCCAAGAAAGTAAAATCTGTCACTGCTTCCATTTCTTCCCCTTCGATATGCCAGGAAGTGATGGGGCCAGATGCCATGATCTTCGTTTTTTTAATGTTGAGTTTCAAACCAGCTTTTGCACTCTCCTCTTTCACCCTCAGCAAAAGGCTCTTTAGATCCTCTTCGCTTTCTGCCATTAGGGTGATATCGTCTGCGTATCTGAGGTTGTTGATAATTCTCCCGGCAATCTTAATTCCAACCTGTGATTCAACCAACACGGTGTTTCTTATGATGTACTCTGCATATAAGTTAAATAAGCAGGGCGACAATATACAGCCTTGTCATACTCCTTTCCCAATTTTGAACCATTCGGTTGTTCCATGTCCAGTTCTTACTGTTGCTTCTTGACCCTCATACAGGTTTCTCAGGAGACAGGTAAGGTGGCCTGGTACTCTCATCTCTTTAAGAATTTGCCACAGTTTGTTGTGATCCACACAATCAAAGGCTTTAGCGTAGTCAATGAAGCAGAAATAGAAGTTTTTCTGGAATTCTCTTGCTTTCTCCATGATCCAGCGAATGTTGGTGTTTTGATCTCTAGTTCCTCTGCCTCTTCGAAACCCCGCTTGTACTTCCAGTAGTTCTCGGTTCACATGCTGCTGAAGCCTAGCTTGTAGGATTTTGAGCATCACCTTGCTGGCATGTGAAATGAGCGCAATTGTGTGGTAGTTTGAACACTCTTTGGCATTGCCATTCTTTGGAATTGGAATGTAAACTGACCTTTTCCAGTCTTGTGGCCACTGTTGAGTGTTCCAAATGTGTTGGCATATTGAGTGCAGCACTTTAACAGCAGCATCTTTTAGGATTTTAAATAGCTCAGCTGGAATACTGTCATCTCCACTAGCTTTGTTGTTAGGAATGCTTCCTAAGGCCCACTTGACTTCACTCTCGAGGATGTCCAGCTCAAGTTCAGTGACCGCACTATCATGGCTATCAGAGACATTAAGATCTTTCCTGTATAGTTCTTCTGTGTATTCTTTCTACCTCTTCTTAATCTCATCTGCTTCTGTTAGGTCCCTGCCTTCTTTGTCTTTTGTCATGCCCATCTTTGCACAAAATGTTCCCTTGATATCTCCGATTTTCTTGAAAAGATCTCTAGTTTTTCCCATTCTATTGTTTTCCTCGATTTCTTTGCATTGTTCATTTAAGAAGGCCTTCTTGTCTCTCCTTGCTATTCTCTGGAACTCTGCATTCAGTTGGATATATCTTCCCCTTTCTCCCTTGCTTTTCGCTTCCCTTCTTTCCTCAGCTACTTGTAAAGCCTCATCAGACAGCCACTTTGCTTTCTTGCATTTCTTTTTCTTTGGGATGGATTGAGTTGCTGCCTCCTGAACAATGTTACGGACCTCTGTCTCATCCCTTAAATCTATTCCTCACCTCCACTGTATATTCATAAGGGATATGATTTAGGTCATACCTGAATGGTTTAGTGGTTTTCCCTACGTTCTTCAATTTCAGATGAAATTTTGCAATAAGAAGCTCATGATCTGAGCCACAAAAAAATGATCTTTTTACTGACTGTATAGAGCTTCTCCATCTTTGGCTGCAAAGAACATAATCAATCTGATTTCGATATTGACCATCTGGTGATGTCCATGTGTAGAGTCGCCTCTTGTGCTGTTGGAAAAGCGTGTTTGCTACGATCAGCGTGTTCTCTTGGCAAAACTCTATTAGCCTTTGTCCTGCTTCATTTTGTACATCAAGGCCATGCTTGCCTGTTATCCCGGTGATTTCTTGACTTCCTACTTTAGCATTCCAATCCCCTATGATGAAGAGGACATCTTTTTTTGGTGTTAGTTCTAGAAGGTCATAGAATCATAGAATCATAGAATCACAGAATCATAGAATCATAGAATAGTAGGGTTGGAAGGGGCCTACAAGGCCATCGAGTCCAACCCCCTGCTCAATGCAGGAATCCAAGTCAGAGCATCCCTGACAAATGGCTGTCCAGCCTCGTCTTGAAGGCCTCCAGTGTGGGAGAGCCCACCACCTCCCCAGGTAATTGGTTCCACTGTCGTATTGCTCTTACAGTCAGCAAGTTTTTCCTGATGCTCAGCCGGAATCTGGCTTCCTGTAACTTGAGCCCATTATTCCGTGTCCTGCACTCTGGAATGATCAAGAAGAGATCCTGGCCTTCTTCTCTGTGACAACCTTTCAAGTACTTGAAGAGTGCTATCATATCTCCCCTCAGTCTTCTCTTCTCAAGGCTAAACATGCCCAGTTCTTTCAGTCTCTCCTCATAGGGCTTTGTTTCCAGTCCTCTGATCATCTTTGTTGCCCTCCTCTGAACCCTCTCCAGTTTGTCTGCATCCTTCTTAAAGTGTGGTGCCCAGAACTGGACACAGTACTCCAGATGAGGCCTAACCAGTGCTGAGTAGAGAGGAACTAGTACTTCCCGGGATTTGGAAGTGATGCTTCTATGAATGCAGCCCAAAATAGCATTGGCCTTTTTTGCAGCCACATCACATTGTTGGCTCATATTCAGCTTGTGATCGACAACAATTCCAAGATCCTTCTCACTTGTAGTGTGGTTGAGCCACGTATCCCCCATCTTGTAACTGTGCATTTGGTTTCTTTTTCCCAGGTGCAGAACTTGGCATTTGTCCCTATTAAATGTCATTCTGTTGTTTTCTGCCCAGCGCTCCAGTCTATCCAGATCACTTTGAATTTTGTTTCTGTCTTCCAAAGTATTAGCTATCCCTCCCAATTTTGTGTCATCTGCAAATTTGATCAGCATTCCCTGCACCTCCTCCTCCAAGTCATTAATAAAAATGTTGAAGAGCACTGGGCCCAGGACTGAGCCCTGCGGTACCCCACTCGTTACCTCTCCCCAGTTTGAGAAGGTCCCATTGATAAGCACTCTTTGAGTCCGATTCTGTAGCCAACTGTGGATCCACCGGATCATTGTTTCATCTAGCCCACTTTGAGCTAGTTTGCTCATCAGGATATCATGGGGCACTTTGTCGAAAGCTTTGCTGAAGTCGAGGTATATGATGTCTACAGCATTCCCACGGTCCACAAGGGAGGTTACTTGATCAAAAAATGAGATCAGATTTGTCTGGCAGGACTTGTTTTTGACAAATCCATGTTGGCTTCGAGTAATCACGAAGTTGAAGGTGTTGTAGGTCTTCATAGAACCGATCAACCTCAGCTTCTTCGGCATCAGTGGTTGGGGCATAGACTTGAATTACTGTGATGTTGAATGGTTTGCCTTGGATTCGTACTGAGATCATTCTATCGTTTTTGAGATTGTACCCCAAAACTGCTTTTCCCACCCTTTTGTTGACTATGGGTGCTACTCCATTTCTTCTAAGGGATTATTGCCCACAGTAGTAGATATAATGGTCACCTGAATTAAATTCTCCCGTGCTTGCCCATTTTAGTTCGCTGATTCCCAAGATGTCGATGTTCAATCTTGCCATCTCGTGTTTGACCACCTCCAGCTTACCTTGCTTCATTGATCTTACATTCCAGGTTCCTAAACAATATTGTTCTTTACAGTACATACATAATATTCAGAGTTTATTATTTCAGTCTGCATCCCTTCTTCTAGGGAAGTATTCAGATGTAGTCAGAATGAGTAGAGATTCCATACTGTTCAACATCAACCATTGTATGTACTATGAGATAATCCTGGGGACACATCACACTACAGGAACATTCTAAAAACATGAAATAATCCATCCAACAGAAACATGTTCATTTTCAGTAATTTTCCACAGCTTTTTAAAGCATCATTCTTCCCCACACCCCAACCTCACAGGCTATTTTGTAAACTTCACAACAAGGATTTGCTTGCAGCATTTAAATGCAGCTTTGAAAAAAACAACTCAAAATATTGTCCCCCTAGCAAGAATAGAAATAGAATACGTGTTGACATGCCAGAGCATAGCTAATCACTTCAATGCCTGGAGTGAGCCGACCTGATTAGTATGTCTCCCCTGCTCCAATAGGGCTGCTCTTTCCTTTTTTTTGTCTTTTACGCTTCATATTGGGTTTGTCTGATTGCATGCCACTGTGTCTCATCACTTGGAGAAGTCCAGAAAGATCGGTGCATGTCCTTATTGTGGAAACGCTAGATAGAAGAGTCCCGCAGAAGCAAATGGAAATGGAGAGTCTGAGAAGTGGGGTGTCAATTATGAAGGTGAATCAAATTGGTCTACACGTCAACCATCTTTTCAAATACTGTTTTGCTGGCCCTTTTTTGCTTGCCGAGATGTGAAATGCAAATGCATGACCAAGATCACCAGAATAAAACCGTGAATAAAATGGGTGCCTACTGCCAAAAGTAGATGCAAGAGCAGGGCCTCCACTCTTGGCTTCTTGCCTCCTTCCTAGGAATGGATGATTCTGTCTATTTCTTGTCTGTATCAGGTTTGCACTGTATCAAGTTTGCACTTGTCTGTATCAGGTTTGCATGGGTTGCCAGGACTGACCTTCAAAAGGGGCTGGGGCTAGGGATGGCACGGGAGCCTGATCGCATCCAGGAATCTGGCAGAGGACACCCCCCCCCGCGTGCCTGCACCCCTGAGCCCCATTTGCCAATCCCCTGCCCCCGTTTGCCCCCTACCCACAGCTGGCAAGTGGACCACACTCACCCCAGCGGTCTCATCAAGCTCCTCAGTCACCATTTTTGAAAAACAAAATGGCAATTGCAAAAATGCACATATTTCCATATGCGTGAAAATGCACATTTTTGTGAATGCAGATATTTGCTTATGCATGAAAATATGCATTTTCATGCATATGAAAAAATGCAAATTTTAGCAATCACCATTTTATTTTTCGAAATATGGCGACTGTGGAGATAGACGAGGCCACCGGGGTGAGTGCAGGACACTCACTGAGCACAGGTATGGGGACTGGCAAGCATCAGCAGGGGCTGGGCAGGCACCCAGAGAAACCATTCAGGGGTGGGTTCAAAAATCCCTAGCTGGGGCAGAGGCATGTTTGTCTCCCCTCATTATGGTGGTCTTTGGACCTGGCTCAATGGCTAGACTCTGTTTCGGGAGGCTCTTACTTTGGTATGTACAAGGGTATGCTAGCCAGCTTTTCTTATTTTGTTTGGGTGTGCAGTTAAAAGGCTATCTGTGTATAAGGGTTTCTTTCTTTCTTGGGTATTTCAGCTTTGTACACCTCTGTAGTTAAAGCAATGGCATTCCCCGTAGTAACCTATGGCTGCAAGAGCTGGACCGTAAGGAAGGCTGAGTGAAGGAAGATAGATGCTTTTGAACTGTGGTGTTGGAGGAAAATTCTGAGAGTGCCTTGGACTGCAAGAGGATCAAACCAGTCCATACTCCAGGAAATAGAGCCAGACTGCTAAATTGAGGGGATGATATTAAAGGCAAAACTGAAGTACTTTGGCCACATAATGAGAAGATGGGACACCCTGGAGAAGATGCTGATGATGCTAGGGAAAGTGGAAGGCAAAAGGAAGAGGGGCCAACCAAGGGCAAGATGGATGCATGATATTCTGGAGGTGATGGACTCGACCTTGGGGGAGCTGGGGGTGGCAATGGCTGACAGGAAGCTCTGGCATGGGCTGGTCCATGAAGTCATGAAGAGTCGGAAGTGACTGAATAAATAAACAACAACACACCTCTGTACAATCTACTACCTCGACCCTTACCTTTCCCTCTATTCCTCTTCCTTAAATAAACATTTATCCAACTTAAGGTTGGTGTGATTCCTTCTTGGTAACCTCAGTGCTAATTTCAGTGCCTCTTGGCCTGGGGGGGTGGCTGCTGGGTGTCTTTCAGAATTTGAGGCCAGAATTGGCCTCCCTACTGTGCAGAGGAGTGGGAATTAGTTTCAGTTCCCCTACACATTCCCCTATCTCTACCCCTTCCCTATATAGTATACCCAGAATCTTATGCTTCTCTGTTCAGGCAGTGTCTTTATTCACAGGCACACACTGTGCCTCTTTTGCAGTAATGTGATTTGCTGCATTTCTAAGAAATCCCACTGAAAGTGAAAAATGGGGTGAATTTGCAGAGTCCTATTTGAGTAAAATACTGTTAAGCACTTTCCACTTTCCCCAGGTGGTAAAAGGTTCCAGGAGCAGCACTACCTGGGGGTTTTAAGGAAAATGACATTTTTGTAATATTTCATTTATTTACTAATATAGTAGAGCATACATGGAGGCCATGAGGGAATGGAAGCCATGAACATGCATGGAGGCCATTCCGGTGGTGAAATTAGCAGGGGAACATTTCAACGCATATTCTTTGGAGCAAGGCAGAGTTCTCCAACAGTTTGTGGTGTGAGGAGGCGAAAACGGAGATTCTCTTCTAAGATATTTTGGTTCAGATAATACTGAATGAAACTATAGCAATAATATTAAAGCAATATTAAGAAATATTAACATTGGGTCCACATTTGGATCTGACATTCTCCAACCTATTCATGGTTGGGTGAAATTGAGGAGACCCTTTTGCAGAGTATTCTCCAGGGGAGGGCTAAAATTATCCCAACAGTTCAGAAGGAGCACAAGCAAAAGAAAAAAAATAAAAATAAAAAGGGCATCAGAAAATGATTTTCTAAGAAGTGTTGGCCCACCGCTTTATGGATGCAAGCAGCATAAGTAGTCCTATCAAGCTGCAGATGTGCTGCCTCACATCAGATTCCCAAACACTTGGACCGTATAAAGACTGTACACAAAAGCATCATGCAGACATATTAAGCCTTCATTCAAACAGTGTAAATTCTTTCTGGAGAAATAGGTGCGGATGAGTTGCCTAATCATTTAAGTAATGGGATTTTACACTTATCTAAGGAGATTGATGAGAACAATTAGCCTAGGCAGGAGTTTCTGGAATGAGAATTATTAGCAGTAATAATTAACCTGTGAAAAGAGAGAGACTGATTTCTCAGTGTGTTGGCTTAATCATAATTGAGTGAATGACTGAATTTGCCATTTTGAGTATTTAAAATAAATCCAAACTCATAGACATAGAATCATAGGGTTGGAAGGGGCCTACAAGACCACCAAGTCCAACCTCCTGCTCAGTGCAGGAAGCTTGATTCCCATGCGGTCTCCCATCCAAGTGCTAACCAGGGCTGACCCTACTTAGCTTCTGAGATCGAACGAGATCAGGCGCATCCAGCTGTTTGCTCGTCCTCATGGTGATGATAATTATGACTAATAGAATGGGCTGGGGAAACAGAAATCCTCACAATATTCACATCTTACGGATTGTCTCAGTAAATCCGAGATCGGCAAACCAGCATTTATTACCTGCACTCAATGTTCAATTTGGTAGAGACAGAACAGCATCTGGGTATCAGCAATGTAATCTTCAGGTTTTTTATTTTGTCAGATTTACTTGACTAATCCAATTCTGTTCAGAAAGCTTCAAGCGAGCAATGAAAGTGATCGACTCACCACCCCAGCAAAACAGGATTACAATCGCATCAAAATGCATTGACATTTCCCCTCTCTTTCCCAACTTAACCTTGATCCTCAAAGACCAAAGAAGTGGGTGCTGTTAGGCCACTTCCAAAAACTGCCGAAACTCCATCCACTTTTCAAAATCCACAGGCAGGTGATCCCTTTAATAGGAGCAACCAAAATGTCACAAAATAGTGAGCAAGCTTTCGAGTTCTTTTTTTTATCTTCCTTCGCTCAGCCTTCCTTATGGTCGAGCTCTCGCAGCCATAGATTACTACGGGGAATACCATTGCTTTAACTATGCAGACCTTGGTTGTCAGTGTGATGTCTCTGCTCTTCACTATTTTATCAAGATTTGTCATTGCTATCCTCCCAAGAAGTAAACGTCTTCTGATTTCCTGGCTGCAGTCAGCGTCTGCAGTAATCTTTGTGCCTAGAAAGACAAAGTGTGTCACTGCCTCCACGTTTTCTCCCTCTATTTTCCAGTTCTCAATCAAGCTGGTTGCCATAATCTTGGTTTTTTTGAGGTTTAACTGCAACCTAGCTTTTGCACTTTCTTCTTTCACCTTTGTCATGAGGTTCCTCAGCTCCTCCTCGCTTTCAGCCATCAAAGTGGTATCATCGGCATATTGGAGATTGTTAATGTTTCTTCCAGCGATTTGAACCCCAGCCTTTGCTTCATCAAGCCCAGCATGTCGCATGATGTGTTCTGCGTACAGGTTGAATAGGTAGGGTGAGAGTATACAACCCTGCCGTACTCCTTTCCCAATCTTAAACCAGTCTGTTGTTCCGTGACCATCATATTCTGCTGCCTTGTTATTAGCAGTGCTTCTTAAGGCCCATTCAACCTCACTCTTCAGGATGTCTGGCTCTAGCTCACTGACCACACCGTCAAATCTATCCCTGATATTACTATCCTTCCTATACAGATCTTCCATATATTCTTGCCACCTTTTCTTGATCTCTTCTGCTTCTGTTAGGTCCTTGCCATCTTTGTTTTGGATCATACCCATTTTTGCCTGGAATTTACCTCTGATGTTTCTAATTTTCTGGAAGAGGTCTCTTGTCCTTCCTATTCTATTATCTTCTTCAGGTTGAATAGGTAGGGTGAGAGTATAATAAGCAGTACCAACAACCTAATCATTATCTACAGCTTCCCAAAAATACAGTATTCTTAGGAGGACACAGCAATAACAAAAAAAGGGGGGGGGGGAAGAAAAAAGAAAAAGAAAACAGAAGAAGGAAAAGGAAGAAGATGAGCTTTTGAGTTCTTCAGACCTCTTCATCAGGTTGGATGTAAAGCAAAAAAGAAAAAAGAGAGGATATTAAAGCTGTCACACACTTCAGATAAAGTCCAGGGAGACACTGCAGACCTTTTTTGTTTCTATCCCATGATTTTGTTTTACCTGCTGGCCTTGTCTCTATTTTATATTGATGTTTTATGAGGAGTTACTGGGCAGAATCCAACGGGGCGCTTCCAACCCCACTGATCCTCTTCTGCCCCGCTGAGTGCATTGAGCAAGCAACCCCCACCACTTGTGCAACAGTGCTTTAGTGCTTCTGGGGGAACCCAAAACAAGGGCACTCCACTGACCTGCCTCCTCCAAGAAACAAGAATTTCACTCATTTTGTGGCTTCCCCTAGGAAGTGGGTCCCTGTTGGGGAACAGAATTGATGGGACCAAAATTGCCCATCTAGGGAAAATGCAGAGTGGCCAGAGCACGGACGCAAGGATCTCCTCCGTGCTCCGGCCACCCTGCACTGGATACTCAGCAGCCTCCGACTTTCGAGGCTGCCAGCTATCAAGATAGGATTGCAGCCTAAACTGCTTGGTATAGCTTATCACCCTTTCCCCTTTGATTTCCTCCATTTCCTAAGATTAAATCCTCCTCACTGGGATGAATTTGCTACATTGGTATGCTGCCCTTCCTCCATGACATTCAGAGCAGCCATTTTGATTCACAACAACCCTGTGAGGCTTGGCAATGGGACAGCGGCGTACTGAAGGGTCATGTCCCAGCTGGAAGACTCCTTCTCGGAGAAACAGCTGGAGGACCAGGAACCATCAGCAATACCCAGGAACTGTCAGTAGACCGGGAGGAGCCCAGGTCCCGTTTCTGTTCAAGAACTAATCATTTTCACTAAAAGATAAATCAACAAAAATTATAAATGATTGTGTGTTTCAATATTGTTAAATTATTAGATTAATATACTTAGACCAGTTTTCAGTTGTGTGCTAATTACATTGTCATTTTTGGTTCTCCACAACTGTAGCCCTATTTTTTTGTTCTGAGCCTTCTGGCCTGCCTCTTAAAGAAACCAAACACAACAGCCCCCCCCCGAAACACACACACACAAGAGCGGAGTTAACTAATACACATGACTATCTTGTGATTTTAACTGCTGGTACTTCAAAAGTCTTAAGCTTGAAGCTGCCTTGCTTCCTCAATTTCTCAACCTACCTGGGCTCACTACTGCAATTAAATTTCGATCTGGTAAGTTTCTCTAGGCAAAAATGAATTTACCTCAGAATTTTTGGGGGAACTGCCACCATTTGAATGGAAATGGATGTCTTTCCAAAAGCTTGATATCCCATAGGCTATAACAGTTTCTGTCACGTGCCTTTCTTCTTTGCTGATTTGTCTCTGGTTACATTCTCTGCCTTGTGCTGAGCTGTTTTCTCATCTTTCTAGGGATGTACGAAAGGCACTTACCTTTCACAGATTATGCTGATGGTGGGGGGGAGGCGCTCCATCCCTCCCCCCCAGAGTCCTGGACGGGGGGGGGAGGCGCTCCATTCCCCCCCTGGAATCCTGGCCGGCCGGCTGTGCTCTGCAGGGATTCTGCGGAGCCGCCGGCCGGCTCCGCCAGCAGCCGGACATCCGGCCGCTGGTTAGCAGGGACGAAAATGGTGGCGGCCATAGCCGCTGCCGTTTGCGTCCCTGCAGTCAGCCATGATAGGCTACATAAATGTTTACATAGCCTATCACGGCTGACTTAAAATAAAAAAAGCGTGTACGCAAATGGCAGCAGCCACAGCCACCGCCATTTGCGTTCCTTATTTTAGCACATCTTAGTCTATGTCAAGATTTACGTAGACTAAGACAGCGAAAATAAGGGGAACGTAAATAGTGTAGCGGACGCTACGCTATTTGCATTCTCCTTATTTTCGCCATCTTAGTCTACGTAAATGTTTACGTAGGCTAAGACGTGACAAAATAAGGAACGCAAATTGCGGCGGCCGTGGCCGCCGCCATTTGTGTATGCGAGTTTTTGTTTTTTAAAAAAAAAAGTCAGCCGTGATAGGCTACGTAAACATTTACGTAGCCTATCACGGTTTTTTTAAAAAACCTTGCCATGATAGGCTATGTAAATCTTTACGTAGCCTATCACGTTTTTTTTTTGTTGTTGTTGTTTTAACTGGAAATGGCGGTGGCAGCCATTAAGATCCACCCAAGGTAAGTCTTGTCCCTGGGGGGTGGGGGACGGGCCGTTCCGCCACCAATTTCGGGGGCCCGAATGCCCTGGCATTCGGCCTCCCTGAGATCCGTGGTGGAATTTTCGTACATCCCTACATCTTTCTAAGCAACGCACTAGGTAGATTCAACTGCAGTGTAACATCCACTGTTGTTTTTTAAGGGCTGTTTCTTTAAATGAATAGTTTCTCGCTTCTTTTTTATCCCTGCATTCTGATTTAAATCCTTACGTAGCCTATCACGACTGTCTTTGCAGGGGGGGGAAGCACGTACGCAAATGGCAGTGCCCATGGGCGCCGCCATTTGCGTTCCTTATTTGGGCACGTGTAGTCTACGTAAACATTTACGTAGACTACGGTGAAAATAAGGGCAACGCAAATAGCATTGCCCTTATTTTCACCCTAGTCTATGTACGCAGACTACACGTGCCCAAATAAGGAACGCCCATGGGCGCCGCCATTTGTGTACGCGCTTTTTTTCCCCCCAAATTCAGCCGTGATAGGCTACGTAAACATTCACGTAGCCTATCATGGCTGACTGCAGGGATGCAAACGGCGGCGGCTACAGCTGCCGCCATTTGCGTCCCGGCAGGAGACGAGATTCGCAGCTGGAGGGACGGGGTGCCTCCCCCCCGGCCAGAATTTCGGCTGGAGGGATGGGGCGCCTCCCCCCGGCCAGAATTTTGGCGGGGAGGGATGGGGCGCCTCCCACGCTGCCCAGAATTTCGGGGGGAGGGACGGAGTGCCTCCCTCCCACCACGAAGCAAGCTGCGGGATAAGGTAAGGGACTTTCATCCATCCCTAGTCCAGAGTCAAGAAGTAAATTTTGCCATGCACTTGTGAGCAGTTGGCACCATCTATTAGCAAGCATGTCTCTCCATAGGTTTCAAGTTACAGGCAAAATATGAGCATGTACATAATATGCAAACAAATTCAGAAAGGAGATGCTAATGCATGGAATACCTCTATTAATTACAACTTGAACAGCCTGGAAATGGTACCAGTGAAAACTGCAAACAAACATTTTCACCACACCTTGACTGAAATTGGGTAGAGTCACCAGGAAGGAGATGAAAGTTGCCTTGTGGGTGGTTCTGGCCCATGGAGCAGCAGCTGGCCACATCTGGCCTAGAAGACAACCCGTTTTAATTCGTTGCATTTTAGAGTAACTTTGGATGTGACAGTCCTCCATAACTACCTGATCGATCATTCTTCAGTCAGTTGACTAGCCAATCTAATAACATGCACTTAATTTCAGATCTCTTCTGTTACGTGGAAGTACCCTAACAATTTTGATAGCCCTGTGAGTCAGTTAGTTGAATGAGTGGGGCTCAACTATATTATATATAATGATGGGTTGTATCCAGTGATGCCTGCCATGAATGGAAGCAGTTCTTTCATTCACAAAAGGGTCTTTGATCTAGTGGGCACCTCCATGAATGGAAGGGGCAAGCCAATTTTGTGTCTTGCCCTTTCTCTGCACCTCCGCCCCAGCCCTCCAAAGCAGAGTTTCAGTAAGTGCTGCAGGAATCAACAAGCCTTTCCTCCCCTCCTTTTCTATTGAATGGAAGGATGCCATTTGAAACTACCCAGTATAAGTGTATACTGTGCACCTTTACCACAGCATCTCTATCACATCATACCATATATATATATATATATATATATATATATATATATATATATAAAATAAACCACAGTGTTGGAAATTGCTGGGGCGTGAACTAGGAACCTTTGGGTCTGTGTGCAGCTGCCCTATGTGGTGAGCTACTGAACTGTGCACTGCAGTACAGTGAGTTTAGGGCAGTATCCAATAATAATCCTACATAAACTAGAGCCATTTACTTCAATAAATCTACTCTGTGCAGGAGTACCGTTGGATACCCTTTGTATCCTTAGGCCCTGAACTGAACTGACCCATCCAACCAGGATTCTCCTGGAGAGGAAGGACTATAATGGGGCTTCCTATTCTAGCTGAACCTTGCTCAAGCAACAAGGTCTTCCTGAAATCTTGCATATTCTCCTATCCTTTAGTTGTCTTTTGGTCCTGACTTGTTTTTCAGTCATACCCCCTGGTTTGTCCTTCAGTCTTGGGTTCAGTGCTAGATTCATCCCATGGCTCCTAGTTCCTGCCTCAGTTCAGGCAACTAGGTGCTTGCCCATGTTTGGAAAGTTCACTCTCAGGCTTTAGTGAACTACATGAGGAAGACAGTTCCACAGATGGAAGGTGCTGTGAGAAGATATCTTTACAGGCCTCCATTGCTAACAAGCTGCATGTTTGTGGTAGAAACTATGGGGCAAATGGAATGTTCTTCTAATCATGTACAATATAACTATGTGTGATAACTTTCCTTACCCTTGTGTAAGGTTTGGATTGGGACCACAGCACTCCAGGAAAGGGGGGGGTTAAATCTTTCCCTCCTGTTTTTTCTTGAACTTCCACACACACCTCCATTGGGGTGGGGGGAGTTAAAAAAAAGAAAAATGTCTCCACTGATCCAAATTGGGGCCACGTGTGTCTACATTTAAAAAAAAAAAAGGAAAGGTTCCTCCTGTGCAAGCACCGGGTCATTACTGACCCCTAGAGGGACGCCTGCTTACGCTGGCGTTTTCATGGCAGACTATAGTGGGATGGTTTGCCATTGCCTTCCCCAGTCGTGACTACCTTTCTTCCAGCAAGCTGGGAACTCATTTTACTGACCTCGGAAGGATGGAAGGCTGAGTCGACCTGAGATGGCTACCCGAGACCCGGCTTCCACTGGGATCGAACTCAGGTCGTGGAGAGAGTATCAGTTGCAATACTGCCACCTACCACTCTGCGCCACACGAGGCTCTGTGCCTACATAACAGTAAGGAAAATTATCAAGCATAGCTACACTATGGCCCTGTGATAGGACACAGGACACAGTGTAGGACAACCTTCCCCCACTTGGTGCCTGTAATATTACATGTATGTGTATTATGAATCTGTGGTTATATACGTGTTTTAATGTTATAACTCCACGTGTTTATGGTAACGACGTCTAGAGTGAGAGTGTGATGAGTGATGGGAGGAATTATGTATTTGCATATGTGAGATGATTGGCTGAGTGAGTGGAGGTAAGTGAAATGATGTGTGCTTTATAAACAGGAAGCGGTACTTGTGTAGTTCAGATAGAGAAAAACTTCGATCAGGATAGGGCTTGGGAAGAGAGAGAGAGAGGGCTTATAGTTTGTGAAGAGGTAGATTGTGAAGAAGTAGAGCATAAAGAGATAAATTGTGATTAGGATTTCTGTGTACAGGATTAAATCAGAAACTAAGTGTGCCTGTGTAGATAGATGATAGATAGATAGATAGATAGATAGATAGATAGATAGATAGATAGACGAGAGAGAGAGAGAGAGAGAGGGATAGATGCTTTTAAAATTACTTAGGGCACAATCCTATGGCCACTAGACAGCAGCTAGACAGCCATAGGATTTTTTGGTTGGGGGAACCGACCTCAGAGCCAGCACTCCAGAGTCGGTTCCCAGAAAACCACCCCTGCACCACCTCCCCTGCCACCTCATAGGAGGCATGGTTTGTCCCCAGCTCCGCACTTGGAAAAGCAGCATGAGGAAAGCAGGAGGAAAGGGGGTGTTCCTGGGGGGCAGGGAGGGGCAGGTATGGTGGAAGTGCTGTTACAATGCTTCCTATGTGACATCCAGCCTCCCCCCCTCCTGCTCCGAGCCGCTCCAGCTAGACAGCCAAAATTGGCCATCTAGCCACAAATGCAGGGCAGCCAGAGCATGGAGGAGAAGATCCCCTCCGCGGTCCACTTGCCCTGCATTGGATGTTGGTTATCTTTGAGTTCGGGGGTGGCCAGCTATCCCCATAGGATTGCGCCCTTATTTACTGTTCAACATCTTAATGCTGTAATTAATACAGATTTCTTTATTTTATAAAGTCCTATGCCTACTGCTCATGGATACAAAAAGGGGAAAGT
This sequence comes from Heloderma suspectum, assembly GCF_057233095.1. Classification (NCBI taxonomy): domain Eukaryota; kingdom Metazoa; phylum Chordata; class Lepidosauria; order Squamata; family Helodermatidae; genus Heloderma; species Heloderma suspectum. Next base: position 27,263,427 of record NC_139460.1, on the reverse strand, counting down.
AATAGAGAGAACACTACAAATCAGAATAAAAATCCAGTGTGTCCTCGTATCTCATAAAGTAAAGGAAGGGATGGGTGGATGCATGGATGGATGGATGGATGGATGCCCCAGAGTTTGGGTCCTCTGGGCATCCACCAAACTGCTGATGCAGCTTGTATGCCCCAGACCTGCACTCGAGCTCTGTCCACTTCCCAAGCTGCCCGCACTCACCCTGGACCCATCCGCAAGCACCCTTTTGAGAAAGAAAATGGCCATCACGAATATGCGGACATTTAGTCTTACGCAAAATGGCACTGTGAATGGCCAATATATGCAAGATTACAAGCATAAATGGCCCATATTCGCGATGTGTGCATGTTTGTGATTGCCATTTTCTTTCACGAAATGGCGCTCCCAGCTCTCGCAGGCAGGTCCAGGGTAAGTGCATGCAGCTTGGCGAGCATGGGGGGGAGGCTGGGGCAGGGGCTCAGTGGACACGGCTCAGGGGCACAGGTGGGGGGGGGAGTCCACCAGACTCCCAGACCCAACCAGGTGCCCATGCCATCCCTAAGTAAAGCTGTTGGACCTGAGGTAAAGGTCCTGGTGGCAGCGTTACTGAGGGGGGAGGTGTTGCTTGCTGTGGGAAAGGTGTTATTGAAGAGGTATTCTCACTAGTAAATAGGCAACAAAGCCTATTGGAGTTGTAGTCCAAAGCATCTGGAGGGCACCAAGTTGGAGAAAACTGGTGTAGGAGTTCTGTAGGACCAAGTTCTTTAGGGCTCTCTAACTCAAAACCATCACCTTGGATTATGCCCAGAATTTAACGTATACAGTGAAATGTGGTCACTGACATTGAGAGGCTAACTACTTCAAGTGAATAAACAAAATGACATGCTACACACAGAATGTATAACCGATTCCCGATGTCATTTTTTTTTAATGAAAAGCTACTTCAGGAGGAAGGAATTGAGAGCAAAACATGGAGGAGGAGGAGGAGGAGGAGGAGGAGGAGGAGGAGGAGGAGAGGGTGCTCAACCCTTTCCCACCCACTGTTTTCTTGCTCTGGATCACTCCCCTAATGGTCCTCTGTCCCACTTGCAAGAATCCAAAAGCATGTTTCTTCTACTGAGTTTCTATGTCTAGTTTCAGAAGTTGGAAGGTTCTAATTTATGTCATTCCCAAGACTCTCTGCTGTTTGTTTTTACTCACAAAATAATCATGGGTTTGCATTTGGTCGACCTTTAAAGAAATAAACACTGGGATAAGCCTCAAATTCCATTGCACCTTGTGATTCTGGAGTAGACCCTAATCCCATTCTGTTTCTTGTGCCTGAAAACACCCATGCTGGGAAAACGCTTTGACATCCAATTCCTCACAGGCAGAGAAAATGACCACAGTGATTGTTTGTTCCAATAAAAACAGCCACAGTGGTGGCGATGCAATGTATTCCCATGGCGAACGCAATTTAACATCCATGTCCAGACGTTTCCTGTCATCCGTCAGTTACCATATCAGCAAGCGATGGTGTATTTCAGCAGAGAGACACATTATAACCACACTTTAGATGGCGTCTCTGCTTGTTTAACACAAGAGGGAAGCTGCCAGGTTTTGAAAGGGAACCAGAGGAAATGTTTCAGTCTTGCAAAAGTGGCAAAATGAGCACGGAATGTCAATTTCCTTCCTCTTTTCTGACTCACATCCAGTTTCTGAAATATAACCTTCCTTGAACTATAACAAATTGCAAATGGAAGAGATGTATTAGTTCCTCCTGAGCCACTGGATTCTTCCGTAATGTATATTGAAGGTAGGGCATTAGTCACTTCTAAAATATCAAATGATAAGATTTCTATGAACCTCCTAGAGTCCACATTGTGACACAATTTAATTCATTGCCTGACCTTAACTTTTGTTCTGGTGCTAAAACCAGACATCCCTTTTTAAAGTTTGCCTTCTTGAGCCTACTGAAGAAATGCTTTTTTAATTTTATTTTAGCTGAAGAAATACATTTTCATTTTGTTTTAGTAGAATCGAGGAATATTTAGCTTGTGCTAAGTTGCTGCTTTACTCCGTCAAGTGTCACCAACAGGAGCCATTCCAGCAGGCTGGACAGAGGGAAATGAGAGGGAAATGAGAGGGAAAGTGGGCCCATTCGACCAGCCCTGCTAAAGGACTTCACTTTTCCGTATCCCTCCCCATCCGTTTTCCCTTGTGTGTTGTGTCTTTTTATATTGTAAGCCTGAGGGACCGTCTTGTTTAACTATTTGTAAGCTGCTCCAGGAGAATTTATGGCTGAGGCGTGGGATAAATATGTTATTATAAATAAATAAATAAATTGTTGTTGTTGTTGTTCAGTCGTTAAGTCGTGTCCGACTCTTCGTGACCCCATGGACCATAGCACACCTTATGAACAATTTGTTCTACTTTTGTTTTTTGTTTTTTTTTTATTTCTGAGGGCTGAGCCCAAGTATCACCTGCAAATGTTCAGGGAATGACCTGGGGTGGGAGACTGGGAGTGTTTGAAACTAAACCTTTCCTCCAACTGCCCTCCCCCAGCTGTTTCTTTGGTTTCTCCTCCCCCACCCCCAATTTCTCTGTAACTGGTTGCAATCACTGTTCCCCCTTATGGTCCCTCCTTGGTGCCATTTTGTCTTCTACTTCACTGCATGATTCTAGTCCTGGAGACTAGAATCTCCAACATGATGCCCACCAATGTGCCCACAGACACCTCTCTTGGTGTCCACCAGGCTCCCTATCCCTCTTGATTTTTATATTTCTTTTTTAAAAATGTAAAAGTCAACTGGGATGCTGGCATGGTGTTAAGAAAATAGCTGCCCACGATTGCCATCTTTATTTGGGTTCAAAAGAGAGCTTTTGTGTGCTGGAGCTCAGACTCCACCTCTGTCCTGTCATTAGGTTCTTGGGCAAGTTACTTTTCTTTTAGTCTTATGAGTTTGCCTTCCGGAAAATGAGCGTTTTGTGACTGGCCATGCTGACAATAGCAGCCATTTTATGAATGGTTAACACCCCCCCGGCAACCATTTTGTGAGTGCACCCACAGCATTCTCTCAAAATTCCAAATGTGCCTATATTGACCCAAAAAGGTTGGGGCGCCCTGTCCTAGCCAATCAGGAACTGGGTATTGACATGTTACTACATAGCCAGAAACACAGCCAGATTCTGGGAAGGACAGGAATTCACATCCCCACCTGTAACTGCAGCCAGTGATTCCTACTAACTAGCTTCTTTACCAGGTGCCATTGACCCATTGCCTTCCTGTACTGCATTCTACAGGTAGGGTGTATCAATGAGCACAACCTGCTATGGAGAAAAGAAAACACATTTGTCACCATGCAAGATCATTCACACAGGGCCGGCATGGGTGGGGGAGGTTGTTGGGAGAATTATTTCTTTTCTAATTACATGCCTTTCATTTGGAAACAGTGCTTTCATTGCCACAGCTTGACAAAATGTGGCAGTTCTTCTCGACAATATGCATATTTCTCAAACCATTCTTTTGATTTTTTTTAAATGTTTTATTCTGCCATTTTTGTTCTGCTTCTTTTATTTTTATCAGAAGCAGGCAAACACATCATTCAAAACTCAGCCTGGGGCAACTCCATCTTAACAAGGATAGTTTATACATCTCATGTTCTCCTGTAATATGTCTCTATAGCTGTTCAGAGAAACAGCAATAATAGCTAGGTCTGGGCCCTTTGAGCATAATGCCAGCTGCCTTTGGGGATTGGGAGTCTGAAGAGTCTTTCAAGCCACATGCAGCATGTGGCTTCACAGCATGCCATAGATCATGGTATGTTGGAAGCTGTCTTGCCTAGAAGTTCTTAGTTTTTCAACATTGCCTTAAAACAAACAGCATGATTCATGCCCCCCTCCCCATGCATGCGCACCTGTTTGGAGGCTCAGGAGGGAATTCCCCATAGGGCGCAGTGGCATTCTGCCTATTTACCAGTGTGAATACCTTTTCTATAAGGCCTATGAGGCAACACCTTCTGCTACACACACAGTAAAGCTGCCAGCAGGACCTTTACATCAGGTCCAACACCTTTAGTTCTCATGATGTGCAGACACACTGGCTTTTTTATCCTGGCATATATTGCTCTCTTATAACGTTTACCATTTGGTAGCCATAAGCTGTAGGCATATGATTTTGAAAGCAAAGGAATATTTATTATTTACAGAATTAAGTTGTCCAACAGTAAATAACCACATTACTCCCCTCCTGCCAATAAAAAATTGAGTTACAGTAATAAGGGAGCAATCCTATGGCCCACTAGACACTGTCTAGAGGGCCATAGGATATGCTCATTTCTGGGAACCGACCTCAGAGCCCACACTCTGAGGTTGGTTCCTGGAAATCCGACTTTCCCCCTCCCTCATCCGTGCTGCCTCAGAGGCAGTGCGGAGAAGCCCTGTCTTCCACGCTCGCAAGAGGAGTGCAGACCGACTGAAAGGGGGCGGGCATTCCAGGGCGGGGAGAGTGGAGCTGCACATACGACACATCCAATGTGTCATACGGCAGCTTCCTCTCCCGGTTGCAGACGCTGAACTGCAGACTGGAAGGTTGGCAGGACAGCAGTTCGAGACCCGAGTGCTGCGTGACGGAGTGAGCTCCCGTCTTCAGTCCCAGCTTCTGCCAACCTAGCAGTTTGAAAGCAAGAAATTGCAAGTAGATAAATAGGTACCGCCTCGGCAGGAAAGGTAACAGCGTTCCATGCACCTTGGTGTTCAGTCCTGCCGGCCACATGACCACGGAAGCGTCTTCGGACAGCGCTGGCTCTTCGGCTTAGAAATGGAGATGAGCACCGCACCCTAGAGTCGGACACGACTGGTTGGGGACACCTTTACCTTCACCTTTTTATTTTTGATTTATGTATTTGTGGTTGATAGGACCACAATGGTTGAAACAACAAATAAAATAAATAAAGACAACATACCTCCTGTCACTCATAATTAGGGATGTACGAAAGGTACTTACCTTTCGCGGATTATGTTTATGCTTGGGGGGAGGCGTTCTGTCCCTCCCCCCGGAATCCTCGTCGGGGGGGGAGGCACTCCGTACCTCCCCCCCCTGGAATCCTGGCCAGCCGGCTGTGCTGTGCAGCAATTCTGCGGAGCCGCCGGCCGGCTCCGCCAGCAGCCGGGCATCCAGCCGCTGGCTAGCAGGGACGCAAATGGCGGCGGCTGTAGCCGCCGCCATTTGCGTCCCTGCAGTCAGCTGTGATAGGCTACGTAAATGTTTACGTAGCCTATCACGACTGACTTAAAAAAAAATTTAAAACACGCGTACGCAAATGGCGGCGGCCATGGCCGACGCCATTTGCGTACGCGTGTTTTTTTGGTTTTTTTTTTTAAGTCAGCTGTGATAGGCTACGTAAATCTTTACGTAGCCTATCACTTTTTTTGTTTTGGTTTTTTTTTTAAACTGGAAATGGCCGATCAGAAGGCCGCCACCAGGAAGATCCGCCCAAGGTAAGTCTCGTCCCGGGGGGGGGGCGGGGGGGCGGGCCATTCCGCCACCGATTTCCGGGGGCAGAATGCGCTGGCATTCAGCCTCCCCAAGATCCGTGGCGGAATTTTCGTACATCCCTACTCATAATACTCACTCTCTAGATCTACTTACTGGAATATACAGACTCATAACTAGCGATGTTAGAGAATTCCTCCACGGACTCCAGTGAGGCCAGATTCTAGAGATTCTAAAAAATCCGGCCCCCTTGAGTCTGTGGCGGAATGGCGCAATCCCCACCACCACCCCGTGGAATCCCCTTTGTCGGCCGTCCGCTGCCCCACGAATGGCTGCCCTGGTCTGCGGCCACCATTGTCATTCCACTTTAGCCGTGATAGGCTATGTAAGAATTTACGTAGCCTATCATGGCTAACGTAGGGATGCCATTTGCATCCCTGCGGTAGCCATGATAGGCTACATAAATATATACGTAGCCTATCATGGCAAAAGGCAGGAACGGAAATGGCAGCTGCTATGCCATTTCCGTCCCTGTGGTAGCCGTGATAGGCTACGTATATATTTACATAGCCTATCACAGCTACCACAGGGATGCAAATGGCGGCTGCTACAGTGGCTGCCATTTGCAGCGGCAGCCCAACAGCGGACAGAAGTCTGGCTGTGGGCGGCCCTGGCTGGCAGCCCCGCAGGCTCCCCGTGGAGCAGAGCTGGCCAGGAAGGATTCCGGGGGGGGGGGATGAATCACCTCTCACCCCCAGCGGATGGCCCCAGTGGAACGGGGTAAGTCATTCATACACCCCTACTCATAATGTTAATGCATACATATACACAGATGCATAACATGTATACCTGCAACATCACAGGTGTGCTATAACCTATTCACTCCATACCCTGGTACATGAGAAGCCTGGACACATGGCCCTGATAAAGAACAGGGATGCTGGATTTCACAGTGGAGACTCCAACAGGCCTCCAACTGTAAGTCCTTCATGGCCACATCACCGTGCGCAAACACTGTGCACATGCTTAGCAGAGCCCAGTGGGGGAAAGGGGGAGAACCTGTGTGCCTCAATTGCCCCATATGGGGAATTCCCTTCCAGGTATGCCATGTGCTCTGAGCTGTGGGAATGAATCATGCTGAAAAACTTGGGTCAGAGATGTGTTTCCTCCTGGGAAATATTGCTAATCTTACTGAAATTCATTTCACTTCTCTCAGAATTCCTGCAGGCATTTCAACGTAGTGGGACCTTCCAAATTCAAAAGTATCTTTAGCAGCAGCATAGTGGAGCCAGGGCTCACAGGGATGCAGTGCCAGCACTGTTCTTTTATTAGCAGGGACACTGATGCCAGGTGCCGCTCCCTGGGGAATTCCATGTTCACTCTGAGCTTAGCTGTAATACTCATAGTAGCTGGGCCTGGAGGGAAGGGAATTTTCTCAGTAAGAGTATCTTGTCCCTGTTGCAATGTAAAATACGTTGGGGTGGCTTGGTCTTGAATGGGCAGTTAAGACCCATTCACTTAACAAAAGACCTGTTTGTGCTGGAAATGAGAATTGCTAGAACCAGTTTGTTGATATGGATCAACACAGCTGCCTGCAGGTTTGGACTCTCCTTCGGGCGTGGCGATGGGGATGCTCGTGATGCTCATGATGATGCTCATGATGCTCATGATGAGCACCTGCACTTCAAAATGGGCAACTTCACCAATGATCTTTAGTCCAAATTCCATTGCCTTCGTGTACTGCTGGACAGCTTCCAAGGGGCATCTAGTTGCCTGAAAGAGAATGCTGGATTAGATGGGTCTTGTTCTGATACAACAAGGCAATTCTAACATTTTCATGTTTTTATGAGGTTCAGGATTTTGTTGAGAGACGTTCTGCAAGATGTGTTCCAGCTCAAGCCCGTTACTGCATTCTTTCCAATACACCCTACTTGGAACTTTTCTGTGTCAACCAGAGCGCAACACAGGATTTGCAAATTAATTCTGAAGTTGATTGATTAATGAATGAATTAAATGGTTAAAGCTAGATAAACTCAATTTTTAAAAGAACGGATCAACATCCCGCCTCCTAATCATAACAGTATGTTATTGTTGGAACAGGGATGGTGCTGTGGGCTGTCTTTGCTAACCAGCACCGTCCGGACATATTCATCTACATACTCCTAAATATAACAGATTTATCTGGTTACAAGTCATTACGATGCATCCCATCACCTTGATGACTATTATGCAAATTTACTTATGGCTCAGCTGCACAGCCTAGACAAATATTTATCATGCTTAAAACCTTCCCTTGCAAATGGTGGAGCAGAAGGTAGGGCCATTTAGTCATTCATCATGATCTGTTAGACTAACTTGCAGCCATGACATCGAGAAACATCTGGTCCTGCTGTGGTTTGTTGCAATCTTCCCTTGTTGTTCTATAATAAGGAAAGGTGAACATCGTATGCTGTTGTTATGTGCTAATAATCTTAGAGCTAATGACTGCCACATTAAGGGAGTCTACTATAAGATTCTGGTTACAGCTAGTTCTGCATGGACCACTTCAGTGCTTATATGTTTCCTACAGATGTTGGCTCTGCAGAAACAGGCTTACTTCGCCATTTATTAAAGACCTGTGATGTCACTGGCTTGAATAACCTTAATCTAACTATAGATGCTGGCAGACTTCGCTCCAGTCCAGAAAGAGACTTTGGGGGCTCATTAAAGTCCACCTCAAAGGAGAGGCAGACATAACAAGGCCCAAAACTCTCCTTTGACTCATGTAAAATCTGAAAGGGAGGAGAAAGCTCTAATTGCAGACTCTCCCTGCTCATTCCCAACACCCCCATCAGCTCTGCCAGCCCACCCCATACAATGATCTGACACAGAGAGGGGACTTCCGGCCCAGCCCTACTACAGATATAGGATGCAGCACTATTGGTCCACGTAGAATAATCCACAGTAAGAATACTATGTACAGTTCTGGTCACTGCACCTTAAAAGATATTGTACAGCTGGAAAAAGCGCAGAAAGGGGCAACTAAAATGATCAAGGGGCTGGACCAACTCCCATATGAGGGAAGGTTACAACAGCTGGGATTGTTTAGCTTAGGAAAAAAGGGTGAGTAACAGGGTATACAAAATTATGCATGGTGTGGAGAAAGTGGATAGGGAGACATTTTTCTCCCTCTCTCAAAATATTAGAACTCGGGATCATCCCATTAAGCTGAAGTACTTCTTCATGCAGCCCATAGTTAAACTATGAAATTCATAGCCACAAGATGTGGTGATGGCCACCAGTTTAAATGGCTTTAAAAGGGGGTTAGACAAATTCCTGGAGAAGGCTATCAACAGCTACTAGTCCTGATGGCTAGTATATGCTGCCTCCAGTATCAGAGCCAGTGAGCCTATATACACCAGTTGCTGGGGAACTTGGGTGGGAGGGAGCTGTTGCACTCGTGACCTGCTTGTGGGTTCCTGGTCGATAGCTAGTTGGCCACTGTGTGAACAGAATGCTGGACTAGATGGACCCTTGGTCTGATCCAGCATGGCTCTTCTAATGTTCTTAAGCCCCATCAAATTCTTGCTTGAATAGACATGTATAGGATTATAGGATTGCACCCTTAGCCTAGTGTTATGTACTCTATCCAGCAGCAGTTCTCCAAGCTCTGAGCAAAAGGGTCTTTCCTAATTCTGGCCCTTTTAAGTGGAGATGCTAGGGACTGGAGCCAATCAGAAGCATCATTAGAGCAGAACAAGCAACATTCTTAAAAGTGAGTTTCTCCTTTGGCTCTCTGAAGAACTACCAATCCCAGAATTCCTTGTTCATACACAGAAGCGGGGAGTAACAGATGGTTGGGGGGACAAAGCACCATAATAATCATGGACACTGATCCCAGGGACAGTGAATACTAGTGCTGCTGATTTACAGGCCAAAATATATGTGAGTAAATATCTAGTTTTCTGCCACATACACTCTCTCTTTAGGATCAAACAAAACATTACAAAATAGTCAGCAAGCTTTGCAGGACTCTTCTTCAGGCTGGATATTATGGCAAACAAACATTACTAGAAAGGTGGGAGGTGGGCGAGGCATGGTAGAGAAGCTAGAAGTAGAAATTATTGATATTGGATGTATAGGATGGAATTGTCATCTGAGCGTGGGAGGGGCCCCATCTTACAAGTTTATACTGTGACCAAAAATTGATGCTTGAACCTTGTGCAGAACAGTGAGGAAATGGATGGAGCCAATGTCACAAGCCCGTCAGTCCTGGCTCAGCTCAAAAGATGGCTCCTGTCGAAAACTAGTTACTAAACAGGGCCTTAGTACATAGGAGCTTCACTTGGCCAGCATCATGTTTTAAAGATCTTTAGCCAATGCATTGGCCCATTTGTGTGATTTATTTATTTATGATTACATTTATATCTCACAATTTTTTCCTCTAAGGATTTATTTTTTTATTTATTCATTTATTTCTGTACCTCCCAATAGCCAAAGCTTTCTGGGTGGTTTACAAAGATTAAAAACATTTAAAAATACAGTATACAGATTTTAAAAGCCAATTACATTAACACACACACACACACACGAACAGACAATATACACAAACAAAAAGACAATATATCTAAAAGAACTTCAAACAAGCAATCTCAAAGCAACCAGCCGTACCCGTAAGCCATTCCAGGAATCCGAGGCAGCTTACATGATCCTCCTTCTCTCCATTTTATCCTCACAACAACCCTGTGGGATAGGTTAGGCTGAGAGTCAGTGCCTGGCCTAAAGTCATCCAGTGAGTCTTATGGCTGAGTGGGGATTAGATATCCTGAGTCCCAGTCCAACACTCTAAACACTATACCATACTGGCTCTCCGTGTATTGAGATAGCTGTATTGAGATCCGAGTGTCTCTAGCAGGAACAAGAGTATAGAGCTATAACAAGCATGCCAGTAGGGGTGTATAAATTACTTACCCCATTCCGTCCAGGACATCCGCTGGGGGGAGGCAATCCATCCCTCCCCCCGGAATCCTTCCCAGCTGGCTCTGCTCTGCAGCGAGTCCATGGAGCCGCCAGCCGGGGCCGCCCACAGCTGGACACAGTATAAATATATACGTAGCCTATCATGGCTAACGCCAGGATGCAAATGGCGTAGCAGCCGCCATTTGCCTCCCTGTGTTAGCTGTGATAGGCTACGTATATATTTATGTAGCCTATCACGTAGGGATGTCAGAGAATTTCTCCACGAATCCCCGGGAGGCTGAATGACAACGCATTCAGCCCCCTGAAATTGGTGGAGAAACAGTCCGCCCTCCCCCGCCGGGATGGGACTTACCTTGAGTGAATGTCCCTGGCGGCAACAGCTACCGGCGGCGGTTCGGCAGCGGTTTGGCAGCAGTTCGGCAGCGGAGGCGGCGGCGACCGGTCTTCCGACCGGCTGCCGCAGCTGCCATTTCCAAGTAAAAAACAACAACAACAACAAATGTGATAGGCTACATAAAGATTTACATAGCCTATCACAGGTAGATTTTCAAAAAACACCGTGATAGGCTACGTAAATGTTACGTAGCCTATCACGGCTGACTTTGAAAAAAAAAAAAAAAAGCACGTACGCAAATGGCGGCGCCCATGGGCGCCTCCATTTGTGTTCCTTATTTTGGCACGGGTAGTCTACGTAAATATTTACGTAGACTACGGCGAAAATAAGGGCAACGCAAATATTTACGTAGACTACCCGTGCCAAAATAAGGAACGCAAATGGCGGCGCCTATGGGCGCCGCCATTTGCATATGTGCTTCTTTTTTTTTCAAAGTCAGCCGTGATAGGCTACGTAAACATTTACGTAGCCTATCACGGTTGACTGCAGGACAGGGATGCAAACGGCGGCGGCTACGGCCGCCGCCATTTGCGTCCCGGCAGGAGAAGAACTTTTGCGGCCGGAGAGGCAGGGCACTCCCCCCCGGCCAGAATTTTGGTGGGGAGGGACGGGGCGCCTCCCCCCCACCCAGAATTTGGGGGGGAGGGACGGAGCGCCTCCCCCCGACCGCGAAGCAAGCTTCGGGATCAGGTAAGTGACTTTCGTCCATCCCTACCTATCAGGCAAAAGACAAATAGCGGCCTCAAACTGCTATGCAAATAGCAGCTGCAGGCCGGGGCAGCCATTTGTGGCCACAGACCAGGGGCAGCAGATGTACCTGGACGGCCAACACCAGGTAGGGTTTGTCCTGGAACAATTTCGCGGGGTGGCAGGGGGGATTGCTCCATTCTGCCACGGACTCCTCACTGGAGTCCATGGCGGAATTCTCTAACATTCCTACATGCCAGTGTGGTGTGTGATGGGCCAAGAATCACTGCTGTGATGCAGGAAGGGAGAACTTTTAAAACAAGATGCCAGTTGTGTGGAGGATCTGCATGCATGAGGACCTCCTGCACCCACATGATTCTGCATGCCCATCATGATCTTTGGAGACTTGGTTATCCATGTAACTTGACTATGAATGACCCCAAGAGCTATTGCTAATTTATTTGTCACCAGAAAAGTGGAGCAGGAATGCTCTGTTTCTGAGCTATGCCTATGCAGGACCCCAAACCATTTAGAGCTTTGTAGGTTAAAGCCAGTGCTTCAAATTGCATCAAGAAGATTGTAAAAAGTGGGGCTGGGCAGAAACCCCCTCATCCGAGGCGGGCCCGATCTGGCTCGGGAAGATTTGGGGGGCCCTGACCTGCCTCGGCCCCGAACCTGAAGCAGGGTTCGGAGCTTCGGCCCCCAGCCCAGCCCCCCTTGATGCCCCCACGCAACCCCCCAGCTCCTTACCTGGGCTTCCTCCTCCTCTGCTGCCACTTCCATCACCATGTTGCCAACTTCTCCATTGCGCTGCCACCACCACCACCTTCGTCTTCTTCTTCGCTGCCACCACCTGCACCGCTGCTGTCTCCCTGGATGCACGACGACTGGTCTTCTTCCAGGGAGTCATTTTCTAAATGGCAAACTCCAGGAAGTTCCAGGAAGTTGCCATTTTAAAAACAGCGACTCCCTGCAAGAACAGTCGCCGCGCGTCCAGGCCTCAGGAGCTCGCGGTGAGCGCGGCGGGCGGCGGCAGCACGGAAGGAGACAGCAGCAGCAGCGGACGTCAGTGGCAGTAGGACAGCAGAGAAGGCGGCGGCGGGGTGGCAGAAGTGGCAGCAGAGGAGGAGGCAGCCCAGGTAAGGAGCTGGGGGCTTGCGTGGGGGCATCGGGGGAGGACTGGGCTGGGGGCCGAAGCTCTGAATCACACCAAGTGCTTCGGGGAGCCCCTGCCCCACTCCAGGCCGCTTTGTGCCCCCTCTCTCTTGCCTTGGAAGGGGCACAAAGTGGCCCAAAGCAGCCCGCTTCAACTTGGGGTTTGGGCCCCAGGCCAAAGCTGTGCACAGCCCTAGTAAGAAGAACACCCAGTGCCAATGCACAGCACTGACAATATGTGATCCTAGGGATGTATGAATCGCAGGTCGGAATTCAGATTGCCGGGAGAATTATCAACAACCTCAGATACGCAGACGATACCACCCTAATGGCAGGAAGCAAAGAGGATCTAAAGAGCCTCTTGTTGAGGCTGGAAGAGGAGAGTGCAAAAGCTGGTTTGAAACTCAGTATTAAAGAAACTACTATCATGGCATCTGGCCCCATCACTTCCTGGCATATAGAAGGGGAAGAAATGGAAGCAGTGACAGATTTTATTTTCTTGGGCTCCAAGATCACTGCAGATGGTGACTGTAGCCATGAAATTAAAAGACGCTTGCTCCTTGGGAGGAAAGCTATGGCAAACCTAGACAGCATAGTAAGAAGCAGAGACATCACCTTGCCGACAAAGGTCCATATAATCAAAGCTATGGTTTTCCCAGTAGCAACGTATGGCTGTGAGAGCTGGACTATAAGGAAGGCTGAGTGCCGAAGAATTGATGCCTCTGAACTGTGGTGCTGGAGAAGACTCTTACGAGTCCCCTGGACTGCAAGAAGGTCAAATCAGTCAATCCTAAAGGAAATCAACCCTGACTGCTCATTGGAAGGACAGATACTGAAGCTGAAGCTCAAATATTTTGGCTACCTAATGCGAAGAGAAAACTCCCTGGAAAAGACCCTGATACTGGGAAAGATCACTGAAGGCAAAAGGAGAAGGGGACGGCACAGGATGAGATGGCTAGATAGCATCACTGATGCAACGAATATGAACTTGAGCACACTCTGGGAGAGAGCGGAGGACAGGAAGGCCTAGCGTGCTATGGTCCATGGGGTCACGAAGAGTCGGACACGAAGAGTCAGACACGATTGAACAACAACAGACCTGAATTTACCCAATTCACACTTCCTGGACTCGAGAGCAGTCTGCAATGGAAGTCTGGACATTTCTGAGCTTGCAATGCAATTTGCGGACCAACGAAAAATGTATTCAAAAATGCATAACTCTGAAGAATGTGTATGAAAAGGTGCATACTTGTGAAAAATGCACACGTACATGCTTTAAAGATATTTGACTATCTTGTACTCTTTCTGGCACCTTTTTATTTTCCCAGGAATTTTAGCATTTTAGTTTTCTAGTCTTTTAGCTCTGTTCTTTTAAATTTCTTACTGTATTTTAAATCTCTGCCTTGCTGCTATGTTTTATTGTGGTTGTACTTTATACTGTAGTTTTAAGCTTTTATATTTTATATTGCTTTTATGCTGTACTTGTGGTTTTAATTTTTGTGAACCACCCAGAGAGCTTTGGCTATTGGACTGTATAGAAATGTAATAAATAAATAAGCAATGGGAGAAAAATGCATACTTTGGGGGAAATGTGCACAATTGATGCGGACATTGGTGAAAATGCAGTGAAATACTGTACATACAAACTTTTGTGTGAACAACAAGCTCACAATCTGGTATGGACATGAGTCAGAACAAGCTTTGAGGCAAAATTTGGAGAACCTCAATAAGCTCAGGTTTTGTTGATTCTCACATAGCCATGTAATCCCTGGTGACCCCACCTGAATATAATGAGCCCACTGTCTGCATCAAGAAGACAATCCCTTAAATTTGCTTCATCTGCTGATTTGTACCTCTTTCACAGGATAAACCTGATGGTAAGTGAGTTAAAATGAGGCTTAGGATAATGTAGTGCTCTTTTTTCATCAGATGCCATCTCAAAAATAACACTTTAGCCATATGATGTTCAGGACAGGACAATCAGAACTGCAGAAATGCCCATTAAAAATCTGTTTTGAAACAAAGAGCAAGTGCTTATTGCAAACCTAAGTTCCATAAATAATGATGTTAGAGTTAATACAATTTATGGAGCATTTCAGATTAGTGATCTCTCTCTCTCTCTCTCTCTCTCTCTCTCTCACTAGTGCAGAGACCCAGAAAATCCTCAAACTGCTTTACGTCAGTAAGATCTGTCCTTTCAGGAAATGGAGACCTGGGTAGCGTGAGGTCAATTGTACTTATTTCTCATGGGTTTTAACAAAGGTGAGAAGTGGATGGCGGTATTTTTGTACCATTATACCTTCCATGATCTACTAGCACACAGAGTTGCCATGTGTTTCCTGTTTTGCAATTGTGTTTAGCATTCCTAGAAATTTGGCAGTTACTTTCCATTCCTCATCTGTTGCGTAAAGGAAAGGAAAGCAATAATAGCATACCAAACAACCTTGTCTATATATGAAGGCAAAGGAAGAAAGAAGGAGGAAGGTGTCATTGTTTCACAGAATGATCCTGGAATTGTAAGATTGGATGAGGGCTGGGCTGAAATAAGGCAGGAGCATGTCTTTGAAAACTCCCTGCAAAAAAGGCAGTGGAGGCTGGTGGCTCTGATTTCAGTGGGGCTGTGCATCCATTCCCAGTTTCAGTCAGAACTCTAAAGGAGTTATGCAAGGTTCAGCATTTGCACAGCCGGGGTGCCACAGCAGAAAAGGCCCTCTTCTGGTAGCGACCCACTTCACTTCCTTTGGCAGGGGCTCATGGAGAAGGACCCCTGAGGATGATCTTAGGGAGGGGGTGATTTTTGCATGCATTTTGGCCCCATATACACACTTTTGGAAGCAATTTTTCTAATATCATGCATGTTCATGCTATTTTTTTTCCTAATATAACACATTTTTGTATGCAGTTTTTGACTGGAGAACCCCACTGCAAAATCAGAGAAGTGCGAATTTCAAAGGATTGGCAACTTTCAGTTCACTTGCTGGTTTGAAAGTGCAAAATTAGATAGCTTCACAATAAGATGTGAACTGAATGAATTTCTCCAACCCTAGTTGCAGCTCTGCTCACCTGCACTTTTGACATTGTTTTCCTTTGAATTTCCCTTCTTTTCCTTCCTATTAGACTGACTGAAAAATAGTAGTCCTATTTGAGGAAAGGCCCCATAGCTCTGTGGTGGAACAAACGGATTGCATGCAGGATCCCAAACCCAATACATGGCATTTTCAGATCCCCTCCCTTTGTCAGATCATTTTTCCCAAGTGTGTGTGTGTATGTGTGTGTGTGTGTGTGCATGTGTGTGGGAGGGGGGATTCAGGGACATTTGTATGTGGAGGGTGGGAGTCATTTGACTTTTGGTTGGGGAAGGTGTTCTAATAAGTATATAAGGCAGTCTGAAGACTTATATATTGATTTACTATTTTATACCAACTTCCCAAAAGATCACCAAGGTAGTGTACAACAAAGCAGATAACAGCAACAACAACAGCATAAAAATAAACCATAAAACCATATTTAAACATTACAACCACATTTTTAAAAACACTAAAAGCATTTGAAAATGCTGCAATGAATAGACGTGTTTTAACTCTTTTTTGAAAAGCTGAAGGGGGGAGAATGGTCTTAACTCTGAAGGGAGCGCATTTCACAGTTTGAGAGCAAATCAGGAGAAAGCCCTTTCATGTATGTTTGACAAACAGGCCTCTGCAAGCAATGGTGTCCCCAGAAGTTTTTCACCTGTAGACCTTAATACTGCACAGGCTCATACCATGTCCATTTTTTTCTTCTTCCTTTTGCACTTTAAAAACTAAGCTTTTAAAAGCCAGGGACACTGTGGAAGAAAATTGGGACAGCCACCTTTTTTTTTGTAGTGTCCCTGGGAACTATAATATGTCATGATGAACAGTCATTCCGAGGGACATATGTGGCCCCACGCTCAAAGCACATGGCAATGTAAAAAGGAAAAAAGCTTTTAAGTCCTTGACCACCTCGTAGTGGTCAAGTGATTGGCCCAAGATCATCCAGTAAGTTTCATGATTTGATAGGAATTTGAATCCAGCTCTCCCCACACTGGTATAGCAATTTCCCACCCCTATAATATGAAGTGTTACAGTCCCAGGAGGCCTCAGCATCCACAGTCCACATCTGAATCTATCATTTCTTTAAAAAAAAGGGGGGGGGGAAGGAAATTCTAAAGGCACAATTACAAACAATTCCAACAAGAAAAAAAGGCGGAAGACAACAGAAGAAGCCAATGTGGCTTCTTGGAGATGGCCTAAAAACAAAAAGGGACGCATATAGGAAGTGGTAGGAAGGCCAAGTTACAAAGGAAGAGTACAGGCAGGTAGCACAGAATTGCAGGGGTGGCATCCGGAAGGCTAAAGCTGAGAATGAGCTGAGGTTAGCGAGGGATGCTAAAAGCAACAAAAAGACTTTCTTTAGCTATGTGCATAGTAAAAGACAGAGGAAAGAAATGGTGGTTCAGCTATTAAATAAGGATGGCAAAATGATAACAGATGACAAGGAAAAGGCAGAAGTGCTCAATTCCTACTTTAGCTCAGTCTTCCCCCAAAACAGGGTCTCTGACCCCCCTGGCAAAGGTGAAGTACAGGCTGAAGGGGCAGGATTGCAGCTTGAGATCTAGAGATATATGGTCAAGGAACACCTAATTACTTTGAATGAGTTCAAATCTCCAGGGCCAGATGAACTGCATGCTCAAGTAATAAAGGAACAGGCAGAAGAACTCTCAGAAACACTGTCTATTATCTTTGAGAAATCATGGAGGATGGGTGAAGAGGGCTAATGTTGTCCCTGGGCCGATCTACACTTATGGCTTTTTTTGCTTCCAATGAGGTTTCACCTCCCATCTTTCATACTACGCAGTACCCGCCTCAAATTGGAACCGGAATTTCCTGTTTCCATGCTCCCACTTTCAATACCCTGATATCCCAGTATTTCCCCTTAATGTGCTCTGATTTTCTGCCTTCACTACCGTATCTGGTCATAGTCCCCTCCCCTGCCTGTCCATATAC
Source organism: Heloderma suspectum (assembly GCF_057233095.1). Classification (NCBI taxonomy): domain Eukaryota; kingdom Metazoa; phylum Chordata; class Lepidosauria; order Squamata; family Helodermatidae; genus Heloderma; species Heloderma suspectum. The sequence goes on along the minus strand of NC_139460.1, from coordinate 27,245,747 downwards.
AGCTGTGTTTGTATTTCCCTCCTGTCCAATCACAGCTCTCAACGGCCCCATGTCATCTTCCGGCTACTGATCGCATAGCTTCCTCAGCAGCCCCCATTTCCTCAGCAACAAGCAAAGGGCTTGTCTGATCTCGGAACCTAAGCAGGGTTAGCCCCGGTCAGTAGTGGGATGGGCGACTGCCTGGGAATGCAGGCTTCCTGCATTGTCTGTTTCCCGCCTCCCAGCTGAGCAGAGCAGATCAAGCTGCTCCAGCTGGTCCAGGGACTACAGAAGCAAGCAAGCTCCCAGAGAGCGAGCGACCAGAGCGAGCGAACAGGGGGAGCAAACAGTAGTTGGCCAGGAGAGTTGCAGTGGTAGAAGAGACAAAGGAGACAAAGGAGACAGAGGCTAAGAGGTAAGTGGGCTGCAGGAAGCCCAGGGGGCTGCCCTTTATCCTTCTGAGTGGCTGTGAGCTCACCAGGTGCTTCTGAGAGCTCCAACTGAATTGGGGGGGTGGCCTAAGTACTCCCAGCAGCTGAGTGGGCGGGAAGCTTCAGTCTGTTTCCCACCTCCCAGCTGAGCAGAGCAGAGCAAGCTGCTCCAGCTGGTCCAGGGACTACAGAGAGCGAGCGACCAGAGCGAGTGAACAGGGGGAGCAAACAGGAGTTGGCCAGGGGAGTTCGGCAGGGGAGGTCAAGGGGGAAGCCCCTAACATTTTTTTTTCTTTTTTAACCAACTTTTTTTAAAAAAAATATTTATCTTGTAACACACACTTCCACACCAGTGGGACTCTGCTTTTAACCTCTACTGAGTGGAGGAGCAGGCACAGGCTGGTCTAGAACAATCACAAAGCTACACACAAAAAGGGAAAAGAGGCTGTGGAAGGACAAGACTCTCCAGTCGTCGTGGTGACCTGCAAGGTGTGTGCAATGTTTGTTTTCTTGCCTGAGAACAACATGGCCTACACCTGCAACAAGTGCAAGTTGATCACACTGCTGGAAGAAAAAGTAAGTGGACTGGAGCGGCGACTGTCGACCCTCTGGGGAATAAGAGAACACAAAGAGTTCTTGGACAGAATGGGGAAACTACAGCAGCAAAGGGAAGACCAGAAGCTGGAAGAGCAACAGCAAGATGAGGCAGAAGTGGGAAATGCTGAGGTGAAGAAAAATGGAGTAGAGGATACTCCTTGGAAAAGGGTGACTGTTAGGAGAGCTGTGGAACCAATTCCAGGTACTTGCGGATGAGACTGGAGGACAGCCTGCAGAGGAAGAATCACAGGGGAACCTACATGAGAGCGAGCAAGCGGCTGAAGGTCAGTCAAACAGAGGCAATGAAACCCAGGCCTACAACAACAAGAAGAGAAGAGTGGTAGTAGTGGGAGACTCCTTGCTGCGTGGGATCGAGACCCAAGTATGTTGCGAAAACCCATGGACTCACCAGGTATGTTGTCTCCCGGGAGGACGGATTAGAGACGTGACTGAAAGGTTGCCTGCACTCATAAAGCCCACTGACAGGTATCCCTTTCTTCTCATCCATGTGGGAACAAATGATACCACCAAGTGGAGCTACGAAGAAATCACGTCAGACTTTGAAGCTTTGGGAAGGAAACTCAAGAACTTTGGGGCCCAGATAGTTTTCTCATCCATCCTTCCCGTAGTTAGAAGAGGGATAGAAAGGGAACGAAAAATACTCCGGGTGAACGACTGGCTACGAAGGTGGTGCCAATGAGAGAGATTTGAATTCTGGGACTACGGGCTATACTTCCTGGAAGATGGGCTGTTGGCAAGGGATGGGTTGCACCTCACAAAGGATGGGAAGAATGTGTTTGGCCACAGCATGAAGAACTTCATCAGGAGGGCTTTAAACTGAATCTTACGAGGAAGTAGGGATGTACGAAAGTCACTTACCTTTCGCAGATTATGTTGATGGGGGGGAGGCGCTCCGTTCCTCCCCCCCGGAATCCTCCACGGCCGGCTGTGCTCCGCGGCAGCTCCGCAGAGCAGCTGGCCAGGCCCAGCCAGGCCAGAGCCATCCACAGCTGGATTTCCAGCCACGGAGGGCTCTGGGTAAAAAAAAACACAAAAAAACTGCGTACGCAAATGGCAGTGGCTACGGCCGCCACCATTTGCGTTCCTTATTTTTGCCCTCTTAATCTACGTAAATATTTACGTAGACTATGATGGCGAAAATCAAGGGGAACGCAAATAGCGTAGCGGGCGCTATTTGCGTCCCTTTTTGATTCGCCGTTTTAGCCTATGTAAATCTTTACGTAGGCTAAAACAGGGAATCAAAAAGCGACGCAAATAGTGCCCACTACGCTATTTGCGTTCCCCTTTATTTTCGCCATCATAGTCTACGTAAATACTTATGTAGACTAAGACGGGTAAAAATAAGGAACGCAAATGGCGGCAGCCGTAGCCGCCGCCATTTGCGTACGCGGTTTTGTTTTGTTTTTTAACCCAGCCAGCCATGATAGGCTACGTAAAGATTTACGTAGCCTATCACGTCTTTTTTTTTTTTTTACAAGAGTGGAAAAGGCGGCAGCGGCATCCGGTCAGAAGACCAGCTGCCGCAGCCGCCGCCACCCGGAAGATTCACCCCAGGTGAGTCTCGTCCCGGCGGGGATCCGCAGGGGGGGGCAGGCTGTTCCGCCACGGAGTTCGGGGGGCCGAATGCACTGGCATTCGGACTCACCGAGATCCGTGGCGAAATTCTCTGACATCCCTATGAGGAAGGGAGATGTAAAGTTGGGGGTAACAATGGACGTAGGCTCATGCATTGCAACAGAGAGAACAGCTCTAATAGCGCCCAATAATAGTCTTCAGACACATGTAGGAAGAAAGCCAGACTATGAAGCACATGGTCTTCGATGTCTATATACTAATGCCCAGAGTATGGGAAACAAACAGAACGAACTTGAACTCTTAATACAAGAGGGAAATTATGACCTGATAGGTATAACTGAGACTTGGTGGGATGACTCTCATGACTGGAATACAGCAATTGAAGGATATAACTTGTTCAAAAAGAACAGGAGGAACAGAAAGGGAGGTGGGGTTGCACTGTATGTGAAAAATACATATCTCTGCACAGAAATACACGAGGATGAGCTTGGTAGCCCCATCGAGAGCATCTGGATCAAAATAAATGGAGCAAAGAATAAAAGGAACCTGATGGTCGGAGTCTACTACCGGCCACCCAATCAAGGAGAAGACGAGGATGAAACTTTTGAAAAGCAAATAGCCAATGTTTTAAGGAAGCATGATGTAGTAGTAATGGGGGACTTCAATTTCCCGATATTTGTTGGGAGACAAATTCTGCAAAACATGGCCCCTCCAGGAAATTCCTGACTTGTGTGGCGGATAACTTCCTCCTACAGAAAGTAGAGGAAGGAACTAGAGGATCAGCTATCCTGGACTTGATCCTAACCAACAGAGATGATTTAGTGGATAAAGTAGCAGTTACAGGAACTCTGGGGGAAAGCGACCATGTTGTACTTGAGTTCTTGGTTCTAAAGGAAGCAAAAGCCGAGTGTAATCAAACACGTACCCTGGATGTTAAGAAAGCTGATTTTAATAAACTCAGAACAATGATCAGTAAGGTCCCATGGCAAGCGACACTAATGAGAAAAGGAGTCCAAGATGGGTTGTTGTTGTTGTTGTTCAGTCGTTCAGTCGTGTCCAACTCTTCGTGACCCATGGACCATAACAAGCCAGGCCTTCCTGTCTTGCGCTCTCTCCCGGAGTGTGCTCAAGTTCATATTCATTGCATTGGTGATGCTATCTAGCCATCTCATCCTCTGTCGTCCCCTTCTCCTTTTGCCTTCAGTCTTTCCCAGCATCAGGGTCTTTTCCAGAGAGTTTTCCAAGATGGGTGGGAGCTTTTAAAAAAGGAAATTCTCAAGGCACAATTACAAACAATTCCAACAAGAAGAAAAGGTGGAAGACAACAGAAGAAGCCAATGTGGCTTCACCAAAAGCTTAGAGATGACCTGAAAACAAAAAAGGACACATATAGGAAGTGGAAAGAAGGCCAAGTAACCAAGTAAAGGAAGAGTACAGGCAGGTAGCACAAAATTGCAGGGATGGCGTCAGGAAGGCTAAAGCTGAGAACAAGCTGAGGTTAGTGAGGGATGCTAAAAACAACAAAAAAGCTTTCTTCAGCTACGTGCATAGTAAAAGGCAGAGGAAAGAAATGGTGGTTCAGCTATTAAATAAGGATGGCAAAATGATAACAGATGACAAAGAAAAGGCAGAGGTGCTCAGTTCCTACTTTGGCTCAGTCTTCTCCCAAAAGAGGGTCTATGACCCCCTGGCAAAGGCAAAGTACAGGCTGAAGGGGCAGGATTGCAGCTTGAGATTGATAGGCATATGGTCAAGTAACACCTAATGACTTTGAATGAGTTCAAATCTCCAGGGCCAGATGAACTGCATCCTAGAGTAATAAAGGAACTGGCAGAAGAACTCTCAGAACCGCTGTCTATTCTCTTTGAGAAATCATGGAGAACGGGTGAAATGCCAGATGACTGGAGGAGGGCTAATGTTGTCCCTATCTTCAAAAAGGGTAAAAAGGAGGAACCTGGGAACTACAAACCAGTCACTCTGACATCAATCCCTGGGAAAGTTCTGGAGCAGATGATAAAGCAATCTATCTGGAAGCACCTTGAAAACAATGCAGTGATTACTCAAAGCCAACATGGATTTGCCAAGAACAAATCCTGCCAGACAAAACTGATCTCATTTTTTGATCAAGTCACCTCCCTTGTGGACCGTGGGAATGCTGTAGACATCATATACCTCAACTTCAGCAAAGCTTTTGACAAAGTGCCCCATGATATCCTGATGAGCAAACTAGCTCAAAGTGGGCTAGATGAAACAACGATCCGGTGGATCCACAGTTGGCTACAGAACTGGACTCAAAGAGTACTTATCAATGGGACCTTCTCAAACTGGGGAGAGGTAACAAGTGGGGTACTGCAGGGCTCAGTCCTGGGCCCAGTGCTCTTCAACATTTTTATTAATGACTTGGAGGAGGAGCTGCAAGGAATGCTGATCAAATTTGCAGATGACACAAAATTGGGCGGGATAGCTAATACTTTGGATGACAGAAACAAAATTCAAAGTGATCTTGATAGACTAGAGCGCTGGGCTGAAAACAACAGAATGACATTTAATAGGGATAAATGCCAAGTTCTGCACCTAGGAAAAAGAAACCAAATGCACAGTTACAAGATGGATACATGGCTCAGCAACACTACAAGCGAGAAGGATCTTGGAATTGTTGTGGATCACAAGCTGAATATGAGCCAACAATGTGATGTGGCTGCAAAAAGAGCCAATGCTATTTTGGGCTGCATTAATACAAGCATAGCTTCCAAATCCTGGGACGTACTAGTTCCCTCTACTCAGCACTGGTTAGGCCTCATTTAGAGTACTGTGTCCAGTTCTGGGCACCACACTTTAAGAAGGATGCAGACAAACTGAAGAGGGTTCAGAGGAGGGCAACAAAGATGATCAGGTGACTGGAAACAAAGCCCTATTAAGAGAGACTGAAAGAACTGGGCATGTTTAGCCTTGAGAAGAGAAGACTGAGGGGAGATATGATAGCCCTCTTCAAGTACTTGAAAGGTTGCCACAGAGAGGTAGGCCAGCATCTCTTCTCGATCATCCCAGAGTGCAGGACACGGAATCACGGGCTCAAGTTACAGGAAGTCAGATTCCGGCTGAACATCAGGAAAAACGTCCTGACTGTTAGAGCAATACGACAATGGAACCAACTCCCTAGGGAGGTGGTGGGCTCTCCCACATTGGAGGTGTTCAAGACGAGGCTGGACAGCCACCTGTCGGGGATGCTCTGACTTGGATTCCTGCATTGAGCAGGGGGTTGGACTCGATGGCCTTGTAGGCCCCTTCCAACCCTACTATTCTATGATTCTATGATTCTATGAGCAGGGGGTTGTTCTATCCCTTCAAATGAGACTAAGTTTTACCCCTTTCGGCTTTTCTTTTTTTTTTAATAAAGGCATTATCTTCGAAGAATCATGCCTTCTCCATGGGTTTTTTTTTTTTTTTCTGATTCAGGCATGATCCTTGAAGATTCAAATCTTCAAAGATCATGCCTGAATTTGGGGGGGGGGGGAATCAATGCAGGAAGCCTGATTCCCAGGCAGTCGCCCATCCCACTACTGACCGGGTCCGACCCTGCTTAGCTTCCAAGATCAGACAAGCATGCGCACTTCCAGCCCTTTGCTTGTTGCTGAGGAAACACTGAGTGCTGAGGAAGCTATGCGATCAGTAGCCGGAAGACGATATGGGGCCGTCGAGAGCTGTGAGTGTGATGGGCATGGAATCAGCAGATATAGGAAGAGTTTCTGATCCTCCAATGACAGCCTCCATCTTTAAGAGCAGGAAAACAGCACAGCGCTCGAGTGTGAACTGAGCTCGTGCATTTGATGAAGCACCGCAACGGGGAAATCTGGACAGCCTTCTGTCAGGGATGCCTTGACTTAGATTCCCGCAATGGGCAGGGGGTTGGACTTGATGGTCTTATAGGCCCCTTCCAGCCCTACTGTTCTCTGGTTCTGTGATTCTATGGCCTCAAACCCATTTCTGCAACTAAGCCTCAGCTAATTCTGGCTCAAATTAAGCCTTGGGCATACAGGGAATATGAGGAACCCATGCAAGCCTTTTTCAGTTTCCTCAAAAACTGAAAGCAGAGGGTGGTGGCTCCGATGTCAGTGTGATGGTGGCTAGCTCCTTTAGAGTTCTGACCAGTTCTGACTGAAACCCAGAGCAGATTTATCACCCCACTGACATTGGAGCCACCAGCCTCCACTCCTCAAAAACAACACAAAAAACCCTCCCAGCTTTTAATTATTTTTGTCCTCCCCAATACAGCCAATGGGCATTTTTGCAGATTAAAATTCACCTCCTCCTTTGTCTATTGCTGGTGCTGTCAGATCTGCACTTTGGCCCTTCCATGCTAAGAATGCTTTGAAGCCCTGACTCAGAAAAATTCCTGCAGGGGTGGTAAACCTAACAAGGGAAAAAAGAAGCTAGCATCCTGCTACAGTACTTCTAATAGTCATTTTAGTTTTAAGGGATTGTTTAGACTCATGGACAACAAAGTTCAGGGGAGAAATGATAGCCCTAACAAGGTAAAGATGGCTCAGAGCTCTTGGAGGAAGAAAAAATCGTTGTTGCATCTTCCTGCTCTACCCCCAGTAGTTGAGGACCCTGACCCACAGGCGGCAATTACTGACCTTTTGTCACTCAACCCAGCTGATGTAAAATTACTACCTAATGATTCTCCCCCGCCTGGAGGCCTAGGTATAGATGGAATTATCTGCACGACTAAATTGCCTTTGGCAGCAAACCCATCTATAACACTTCTAAAATACCAGCTGGTCTTCTGTAATTTTCCAAGGCCAAGCAGCAAATTGTCTCAAACTGAAAAGAAGTATTATTTTTTACAAATCCTTAGTGACATAGGGCTACGTTTTCTGTCAATTTTTGACACAGAGGATGTTGAAGATCTGTCCTCTGACTACCCTAATTTTGGGATAAAAACAACCTTCACTAAAACCTTCACTGTGCACTCTATCCTCACATACAGGGGGGCTTTTGCCAATGTCAGGGTACAGGTGAAAAGACATTTTTAAACACCTGGACCCAACCTTTGGTTGAAGGATGGTCTGTGGAATGTCAGGATACTGACACCTATAGACAAGAGACCCTCCTGACTCTGACTCCCTCTGTCAAAAAACAGTCAACTCTAATAAACTTAGAATCTAACAATTTAATAAATCTAGATCATGATGATAATGAGATTAGAGTCAAAGAGTTAGATTTTACCAGGCTTACGAATACGAACCCTCTCAGTATGGCCTACTGGACTGAGAGCCAATATGATATAGACTCTGGTGAAGAATTCTCTCCAACTGAACAACGATTTACTTCTGTGATACCTGAAGAAGAAGCTTTAATTGATACATTCTATGACCTGCCAGTAATGGAACAACAGTCAATTACTACCAGGATCCATGCACTGTTGAAAAGATTAGCCGAAGGCCACCCTGCTTTGGACCCTTCGCTAAAGCCTCTGCAGGTTCCAGCTCTACAATCAGATGATATCAGTCACACAGGATTACTGAAGCCATCTAATTTAAACTCCTTGGAGAAAAAGGCTGCAGATGAGCAAATCACAATACAGCCGCAGCACTGCCTGACACCACCCTCCTTGCCACTTTCTGCTATCAAGCCTCTCAAGTTCACCTCTTTAGGAAAATCAAATTTAACTGAGCTGGGATTCTTTCAAACCAAACTTCAAAAAGTTACAGCAGAAATAAATTTACCACCCCACTTTCCTGCACAGCCTCTGAAAAAAAGGGCCACTGTCCCGCCCCACCTTCAAACTATGCACCATGCAGCACAGAACTGTATAGCTGACGGACACTTCATAGGGCTAGAATTCGCAAGCGAACAGCGGTCAACTCCACCCTCTCAGACCCCAGCAATAGACAGGCCATGTGGAGATAGGGATAGCGGAATTATATCTGAAGCAACAGGACTCCATAAACAAGCCACTGTCAGCATTAAGAGGGCTGGTCCATGCTGACTATCTTCCTCTCCACAGGTTGGCACTGCTATTTCTATTAGATTACTCTCTTGGAATGTTGCAGGATGGGCCTCCAAGCTGGTAGATGAGAATTTAAAAAAAAAATTGCACTCAGGTGGAAGTTGTTTTTATTCAAGAAACCTGGGTTACACTAGGGATGGTGGAGAATTCCGCCATGGATTCCAGTGAGGCCGGATTCTTTAGAATCTGGCCCCCTGGAATCTGTGGCAGAACAGCCTCCTGCCCCCCCGCCCCCCCACGGAATCCCCCCAGGATGGCAATTACCTGAGGTGGATTCGGCGGCAGCAGCTGGTCTCCTGGACCATGATAGGCTACGTAAGAATTTACGTAGCCTATTACGGCTAACCTCAAAAAAAAAAAAGCAACATACACAAATGGTGGCGGCTACGGCGGCGGCCATTTGCGTTCCCTAATTTTTGCCGATTTATCTTACGTAAATATTTATGTAAGATAAAACGGCGAAAATAGAGGGGAACGCAAATAGTGTAGTGGATAGGGATGTACGAAAGGTACTTACCTTTCGAGGATTATGCTGATGGTGTGGGAGGAGGCGTTCTGTCCCTCCCCCCGGAATCCTCGCCGGAGGGGGGGAGGCACTCTGTACCTCCCCGCCCCCCTGAATCCTGGCCAGCTGGCTGTGCTCCGCAGTGATTCTGCGGAGCCGCCAGCCGGCTCTGCCAGCAGCCGGACATCCGGCCGCTGGCTAGCAGGGATGCAAATGGCGGTGGCCATAGCCGCCGTTTGCGTCCCTGCAGTCAGCCATGATAGGCTATGTAAATCTTTATGTAGCCTATCATGGCTGATTTTTAAAAAAAAACCACGCACATACGCAAATGGCGGCGGCCATGGCCGCCGCCATTTGTGTTCCTTATTTTGGCACGTCTTAGTCTACGTAAACATTTACGTAGACTAAGACAGCGAAAATAAGGGGAACGCAAATAGCGTAGCGTCTACGCTATTTGCGTTCCCCTTATTCTCGCCGTCTTAGTCTTCGTAAATGCTTACGTCAGCCGTGATAGGCTACATAAAGATTTACGTAGCCTATCATGGTGTTTTTTTTAAAATCTAGCCATGATAGGCTTCGTAAATCTTTACATAGCCAATCACGTTTTTTTGTTTTGTTTTGTTTTAAAACCTGGAAATGGCGGCGCTGGCTGCCAGTCGGAAGACTGGCCACCGCAGCTGCCGCTGCCAAACCACCGCTGGAGCCGCCGCCTCACCGAGATCCATGGCAGAACTTTCGGCCTCCCCGAGATCCGTGGTGGAACTTTCGTACATCCCTCATAGTGGATGCTATTTGCGTTCCTTTATTTTTCGCTGTTATAGCCTACGTAAATATTTCTTACATAAATTCTTATGTAGCCTATCACAGTTGTCCGCTACTGCGGACGCCATTTGTGTCCACACCTGGCCATCCGCAGCCGGAAATCCAGTTGCAGACGGCCCTGGCCGGCTGCTCCGTGGCCTGGCCACAGAGTGGAGCCAGCCGTCGAGGATTCCATGGGGAGGGATGGAGCAAAGGTAAGTGAGTTTCGTACATCCCTAGGTTACCACTACGACTGTTCCCACTTTTCCAGGATACCTTGTGTATACCCAACCAGCTAGCAAATCAGATAGTAGAGGCTGTGCCCAGGGCGGTCTAGCAACTATGGTTCCAGTGGATAATAACCCAAATATTTTACAGCTTGATGAAAGTGATAGTAGTAACATCTTAATTCTTCAGATGGATTTAGGGATGTACGAAAGTGACTTACCTTTTGATGAAATGTGATTCGAGGTGGGGGGGAGGAGCCCCCTCCCTCCCGAAATTCTGGTGGGGGAGGCGCCCTGTCCATCCCCCCTGAAATTCTGGCCAGGGGGGGAGGCGCCCCGTCCCTCCCCCTGAAATTCTGGGCGAGGGGGAGGCGCCCCGTCTCTCCCGCCGCGAATCCTGGCCGGCCGGGTCTGGAAATAGCGGCACCTGTAGCTGCCGCCATTTGCATCCCTGCAGTCAGCCGTGATAGGCTACGTAAATGTTTACGTAGCCTATCACGGCTGAGTAAAAAAAAAACACCGCGCGTACGCAACACCGCAGATGCTACGCCATTTGCGTTCCCCTTATTTTCGCCGTAGTCAACGTAAATGCTTAGGTAGACTAGACATGCCAAAATAAGGAACACAAATGGCGGTGCCCATGGGTGCCGCCATTTGCGTACACACGGTTTTGTTTTTTTTTTTTTACTCAGCCGTGATAGGCTAGGTAAACATTTACGTAGCCTATCACGGTATTTTTTAAAAATCTAGCCGTGATAGGCTACGTAAATCTTTACGTAGCCTATCACGTTTTGTGTGTGTGGGGGGGGTTTACTGGAAATGGTGGCGGCGGCAGCCAGTCGGAAGACCAGCCGCCGCAGCCGCCGCCGCTGAACCACCACCGGAGCCGCTGCCGCCACGGAGATTCGCCCAAGGTAAGTCCCGTCCCGGGGGGGGGGGAGACCGTTTCGCCACCGATTTCGGGGGGCCGAATGCGCTGGCATTCGGCCTCCCTGAGATCCATGGCGGAATTCTCTGACATCCCTAGGCGGCCTTCCGTGGAAAGCCTCGACATAGGTCAACCATGCCACTCCTAAGGTGAAAGCCAATCAGAGAATAAGTAGCCAGGATAGGCATTGCTCCTCTCATGGGATTAGCAAAAGGATCTAACATTGCCACCTACGTGGGCGTCTGAGCGTGTGGGGGCAGGGGCAAGAGATCCTAAGTTAATCCTGTGGGACCCAGCCAGACACTAGCGAAAGGGGAGTGAAGTGGCTGGGGCTACTGAGGAGATGTGACTGACGGAGCTGCAGGTGGTCCGGGAGTCATATATAGGGGGTGTGGTTGTCTCACCCATATCTGGGGCAGCCATGCCAGGGTCCCTTGTGAGCAGGGGGGATGCTGCTGCTTGCGGTGCTGCTGATAGAGATGCCCCAGGAGGGTGGACTGTCTCGAATGGTGGTGTGCCTCCAGGGAGAGCCTGCAAGGACGGGGTGTAGGCCTCAATGGCGTACAGGAGCAATGGATCAGGGCAGCAGTGCCCTGGTCCCCTGCTGACAAAGTGAACGATGCTAATTGTGTTGCTGCTGACGGAGCTGCCTCAGGAGGGTGGGCTGCCTCCAGCGGTGGTGTGCCGCCAAGGAAAGCCTATGAAGACGAGGTGGAGGCCGCAGTGGTGCCCAGATGCGTTGGAGCCAAGGTGGCCGGGCGATGCTTCTATGGCGTCCAGGCGCGCTGAAATAGAAAGCAACACTGAAATCGCGTCTGCTATGTCCACTTGGGCTGGACTGCCGTGGTCTCACCGGGCCTGGCCAGGGGAGGGGGGGTGATTGCAGGTGTATGTTCTGCACCTTTAAGGCGTGAAAGGGTTGGAGCCAGGACTGGGCCCTTATCATCATCGGTTTTGGAGTCATGCCTATGCTGTGGCCTTTTCATGGGAGGCCGAGGGGCTTTACCCTTTCCTTTTCCGCCGCCCTGTCCCTTCCTAGGAGGCATGATGTGGATAAAGGGCTGGGTTGCGTGTCAGATACAGACACACAGGCACACAGCGAGCCTATGGCCAAGTGGAGACCAGATCCCAGGGCCCCCAAGGCCCGGTGCAACTCTCTAACCCCTACACAACACTAGCTTTTACAACTGAGCAGGGGGCCAGGCGGAAGGCAGACCTGAAAGCATAACTGGTATAGTTCAGGGCTCAGCAGCCATAGACATAGAATCACAGGGGTTGGAAGGGGCCTTCAAGACCACCGAGTCAACCCCTTGCTCAGTGCAGGAAGGCTGATTCAGGTGGTCTCCCATCCAAGTACTAACATGGGCTGAGCCTGCTTAGTTTCCAAGATAGACGAGATCAGGCACAACCAGCCCTATGCTCAGCGGAGGCCTCAGATGCCCATGAGCCCAGAAAGGGTGCTGGAAATAGCCCTCCCGCCTTGTAACTCCAAACCATTGGGCCGATGGCCCTGAGGAGAATGGTCCTGGTGAGAAGAGGGGGCGGGCAGGGCGAGCCCCTTGGAAGGCAGCAAAGCGAAGCCGCTGCTGCTGACCGGAGCAAGTGGACTAGTGACCGCAGCCACCGGGGCACAAGGGCTAGCAGCGGTGCGAGGGAGAGAGGCGAGGGGCGCGTGCGCTGCCAAAGTGAGCACCATAGCGAAGAAGGCAGCGAAGCGCAGCAGGTGCCGCAGATAGGGGCAGGGGCTGGTTGCCACGTTAGACGCGGCTCAACGGTTAGCGGTGGCACGCAGTGGCGCACGGTAGCTAGGGATGTACGAAAGTCACCTTTTCGTGGATTGTGTTCGTGGTGGGTAGGGATGTATGAAAATCACTTAACTGTTCGCGGATTATGTTTATGGTGGGGGGGAGGTGCTCCGTTCCTCCCCCCCGGAATCCTCCACGGCCGGCTGTGCTCTGCGGCAGCTCCGCAGAGCAGCCAGCCAGGCCCAGCCAGGCCAGAGCCGTCTGAAGCTGGATTTCCGGCCGCAGAGGGCTCAGGGGGGGGGAACGCATACACAAATGGTGGTGATACGGCCACCGCTACTTGCGTTCCTTATTTTTGACGTCTTAATCTACATAACTATTTACGTAGACTAAGACAGCAAAAACAAGGGAACGCAAATAGCGTAGCGGACGCTATTTGCATTTCCCTTATTTTCGCCATCTTAGTCTACGTAATTATTTACGTAGACTAAGATGGCCCAAAATAAGGAATGCAAATGGCGGCGGCTGTAGCCGCCGCCATTTGCGTACACCGGTGGTTTTTTTTTATGGCTTGCCGTGATAGGCTACGTAAAGACTTATGTAGTCTATCACGGCAAAGACCGGGTTGTAAATGGTGGCCATGGCAGCCGGTCGAAAGACCAGCTGCTGCCGCCATCCGGAATATCCGCCCCAGGTAAGCCTGGTCCCAGGGGGAATCTGCGGGGGGGGGGGCAAGGGGCAGGCACCCCTGCCGGCTTGGTGAGCACTGGTGGCCTTGAGGGCGGGGAGAACCGAGGCTGGCCGCCCTGTCCCATGTGGCCGGCAGCAAGCGGATCGCGAGTTGTAACCTGGTCCTCTCTCGCACGGACAGCCGTGAGAGTGATAGAGCTGGTTTGGGAGGGGGCGCAGAGCTTAAGAGGGCTCTGCCGACCCCTCCCCTGCCTGGTGGCAGCAGCCACCTCTTCTCACCCCACCCGTCTGCAACGTCCCCCCCCCTTTTGCCAGACAAGCTGGCGCCGGGGTTAGGGCATTAATGTGGACACACAAGGAAAGGCTGAAAATTAATAGGCTCGAGGGCACAGAACGCCATGTTGGCTTTCAGAAGGGCAACCACCATTACAGTTAAATGTTACTTTTTTCAAGTGGAACAGAACTTCAGCCAGGCTACTAGCTCTATCTTCTAATATTTACCCACAAGGATCAATAGGTTTAGGTGCACTAGTGTAGTACCACCAAGGTTTATGAATCAAACATTAGCTAATCCCAGAAATAACAGGATGAGACAACCTGTAGAGTCTCATAATATAAATATGAAAGCAAGCTGTAAGCAAGTTGCAAAAAGCAGTGATGATGCAGTGGGATTTCTCTCTCTCTCTCTCTCGCTCTCTCAATGGCTACTAGTCTTGATGGCGATGTGCTACCTCCAGTACCAGAGGCAGTGAGAAACATGTGAGTGCACCAGTTGCTGGGGAACATGGGTGGGAAGGTGCTGTTGCACTTATGTCCTGCTTGTGGGTTCCTGGTCAACAGCTGGTTGGCCACTGTGTTGAGAGAAAGCTGGACTAGATGGACCCTTGGTCAGATCCAGCAGGGCTCTTCAGTTCTGATAGTCCTTTGTGTCAGAAGCTACAGGGGTAGGCATGCATGCAGGAGGCAGCATCACACTACACAGTTGCTCACTGCATCTTCCTCCCACCTTCTTTTCAGGGCAAAGCAGCCCCTGGGTAATGGAAAAAGCACAGTGCACGTATTTTAAATTTAACAAAGATATATTCAGTTTTCTTAATGCTTAATATAGAGAATATATTTTAAAATACTCAGGTTCTGGCTCTTCTGCTTCAGTCTGTTCCTCCACCACCCACCCCCAAGTACATGCACCTTCAGGCCTGCTCATCACCAAATTGCAGGCTACTCATGGGCGTACACTGGTGTGTTCCTATTTATACCTGTGAAACATACAAGCGTCTGCACTGAGACCAGCAGGATGATCTTCTGCTAGTCTCAGAAGTAAACACCACTGAGTTCAGCGTGACGTACTCCCCAGCCCAGGTATAGGATTGCAGCCTCAAAGCAGGATAACGCTAATATAGATAATGTAGCCAACATTAGTCTAACTTACATCCCATTCATTTCAGTGGGTCTACTCCAAGTGGGACTAACATCGGATGAAACCCATAATTTATTTCTTTTTGAATAGCTTTATCTTTCTGAACCTATCTATATGTCTTCAGTTTCAGTAACATTTCTAAATAGATCACTTAATGTAAGAAGAGGGCAGCATATTCATGAATCAAGAACATGTTGCTTCTTCTTGCCACTCATTTAGAATGGGGGGAAATGTGTGGGATGCAGCAGACTTTTCCCTGTTGGTCTTGTATTGGTCAAGCTAAACACAGAATGTGTCCAACACATGCTTATCAGCCTTTTATGCTTTATATGCACTGATCTGCAAGAGAATATGTTACACAGGAGGTCTTTGGTGCTGCTTCCAAGGCAGAAGTATACAGAAAGGAGGACTAGATTGTGTAGTAGGAAGTAGTAGTCTCAGGGCGCAATCCTATGCATGTTTAGACAGAGAAAAGGCCTACAACTCCCAGCATTCCCCAGCCAGCACTGCAGGCCTTTTCTCTGTCTAAACATGCATAGGATTGCACCCTTAGAGCTATAATTCTAGACTTTAGGGTAGCCACTTGCTCACTGTCAAAAAAGAACTGCATCACCATAGAAAAAGCACACAGATTTGCACAAAACTTGCACATAGTAATTTATATGCATACAGGCAAATTTGGAAATAATTACTATAATTTAAATATATATACAATCTACCTCACCATAGCAGGGAGGGCTGTGACTAGGTGATCTGTGTGCCTGCTTTCCACAGGGCTGGCATCAAGGGTGGGCACGGTTGGGCACCTGCCGAGGGCCTGCACTCCATCAGGGGCCCACTGGCAAGAACCCCCTGGACTGGCTTCTCCTCTGCACTATTGCAACCTGCTTCTTCACCTGCCTCTCGCTCTGGCCCAGACAAGTGGTGGTGAGAAGGAGGAGCATTAGATGCCGCTGCCCACGTGCTCTCTGCCTGCCAAGCCAGCAAGCGGTAGTAATGATGACAAAGAGGATGAGGAGTAAGAGCGGCGGATGACAGTGGTGGCGAGAAGGGGGGCCCCAGAGGGTGTCTTGCACAAGAGCTCTCAAACACCTGGAGCCAGCACTGGCTGTCCTAACTGTTGATGGGCAACAGTTCCTGGTATCCCTTCTTAGGTTCTTTATATTTAAACTGGACTTGGACTGAACAGACCTTCAAACAGAGGACTATTCTCTGTAAGGTAGGACACGCAGCCACCTGGCTAGGGATGGTGGAAATGCCAGAATGCAGCAGGCTGGAACAACCTCTTCACAAAACAAAACTGTGCAAAAAACAAAAGGGGGTGTGGAGACACCTCGGAACAACTTTTTAGACCTGAAACCCTTCCAGTATTATATATTTATTAACCCCTCTACATCCAGAACCATCCGCAACAGAATGGACGCGTTATTTATTTATTTATTTATTTATGGGGGGGGACCTGTGGTATGTGCTAAATGCACAGGAGAATGCTCTCCTAGAGAAGGAATACATGCGTTTTTAAAACTGGCATGATGTGATCTTTATGATATGTTCCGGTCAGCGGTCTAGCTGCTGCATTTTGCACTAGCTGCAACTTCCGAGTCATCTTCAAGGGCGGCTCCATGTGGAGTGCATTGCAGCCGTCTAATTGGGACGTTACCAATGCCTGTACTACTGTACTAATCATAGTGCCATCGTGGCTACAGGGATAAAATGGAATTTGCTTCTGCACGTCCTGCTCTCTGGGTGGTCGTTTGGGAGCCTGACGAGCTGCGGCGGGCTCTGACCTTTGGCCCCAAGTGCCACCCCTAGTGCACCACTGCGCTCTAGCCCATTATCGATATCCAAGAGGGGTGTCAGGGTTTCCCTTATGACCTGAATCCCCTGAGCAACCCCCTAAGGATCTCTTGCCTCCTAAAGAGCCCCACCTTCCTTCTTTTACTTTCCCCTTCCTAATGAGATGGCATTTAGGCTGTAGACGTGGGGTGATTGACACTCCAGAGACCTGGGGTCTAACACAACAGTTTACTGGTAAATTTAAAACAAGCAAATCACAACTAAAGGTATTTACACAATAGAGCTGAGTGATACAAAAGGCATTAAGAGGAAATAAAAGTTGCAAAATGCAAGTTCCTTTACCCTAGCTGTATTTAGACTTCTCCATGCTGCTGCTTCCTGCTCCCTCTTCAGGCTCTGGTCTCCCCAACTCTGCTCTTAGTGGCTCTCTCACTCTCTTTATATACTTTCCTCCCTCAAAACCAAAAGTACTGTTTCAAACCTGAAGAAATGAAACTTAACCAGGGAAATGAAACTACTCTTCTCAGAGATACCCCTTCTGAACACCCCCCTCTCCCCCCCCACCTCTGAACCTGACCTTTTTCTTTTCCTTACCTCTGTAGGCCTCAAACCTTCACAAGGGGTAAAATCAATGTATGGGGGGAGCAGTATTGCAGCCTCTAGACTTATACATCTGCATTTGGATATCTGTAGTGAGCCCCCCACACACACACACACATTTTGTATGCACCTAGACACTTCTCCACACATACAGCTGTATTAGGGATGAGCAAATCAACAACACCTGCACTCACCAAAGTTCTCTGAATTCCATCTTGAACCTTGTTCCAACTCAAGTCTGTATCATACTGCGAACTTTGGTATTTTTTCTGCATTAAAATCCATGCATATTTTCATGCATATTTTTCCAGTTGTTCACATCTTTGAATCATAGAACCATGAATATTAGGGTTGGAAGGGGCCTATAAGACCATAGAGTCAAACCCCCTGCTCAGTGCAGGAATCTAAGTCAGTGCATCTCTGACAGATGGCTGTCCGGCTTCATCTCGAACGCCTTCACTGCGGGAGAGCACACCTCCTCCCTAGGTCATTGGTTCCAGTGTTGTATTGCTCTATTTCTCCTGATGTTCAGCCAGAATCTGGCTTCCTGTCACTTGAGCCCATGATTCCGTGTCCTGCATTCTGGGATGATGGAGAAGACATCCTGGCCTTCCTCTCTGTGACAACCTTTCAAGTCCTTGAAAAGCACTATCCTATCTCCCCTCAGTTTTCTCTTCTCAAGGCTAAACAAGCCCAGTTCTTTCCGTCTCTCCTAATAGGGCTTTGTTTTCACTGAAATGTATGCACTCCTCTCCCATTGATTAAAGTGTATTTGTGTGCATTTTTAAAAGTACACCACTTTTATGCACATTTTCCACATTTGTTTGGTCTGTGAATTGCATTGCAGATTGTGTCTGAGTCTGTGTTCGATCTACAAGGTGCAAATTGGATAAATCCTGATCAAAACTGAACTAGAATGAATTTCTCATACATCTCTACACATGGGCTCTCTAAAGACATCTGTTAAGGGCTAGGGGTGTACGAACCCCACTCACCAATCTGCCTGGGGGGTCCGCGGTGGGGAGGTGACCCATTCCTCCCCCCGGAATCCTCCCTGGCCGGTTCCGCTCCATGGCGAGTCTGCGGAGCCACCGGCGGGCCCATCGGCAGCTGGACCTCCATCCACTGCCCTGCTGGTGTGCGGACGCAAATGGCGTTCAGTGTAGTGGATGCTATTTGCGTCCCTGCTCTTTGCCGTGATAGGCTATGTAAATATTTACGTAGCCTATCATGAAAAGAGCAGGGACGCAAATGGCGTCCGCTATGCCGGACGCCATTTGCATCCGCACACCGGCAGAGGATGCAAGGACTCAGCGGACAGACCCGGACCCAGTTGGCACCAGGTAGGGTCTGTCCAGGACAAAGTTTGCGGGGTGGCAGGGGGGAAATGGTCCGTTCCACCATGGACTCCAGGGGGCCGGATTCTAAAGAATCCAGCCGCATTGGAGCCCGTGGCAGAATTCTCCGCCACCCCTATCAAGGGCTAAAAAAATTAGGGATGTCAGAGAATTCCACCACGGATCTCAGTGAGGCCGAATGCCAGTGCATTCGGCCCCCTGAACTCTGTGGTGGAATGGCCTGCCACCCCCCCGCCCCCCCACGGATCCCCCCCGGGATGAGACTTACCTGTGGCGGATCTTCCGGGCAGCGGCGGCTCTGGAGGCGGCTGTGGCGGCGGTGGCTGGTCTTCCAACTGGCTGCCACCGCCGCCATTTCATTTCCAGGCTTGTGTAAAATATATATATATATATATATATATATATATATATATATATATATACATATACACACACACACACACACACACATATATATATAAATATGTGATAGGCTACGTAAAGATTTACATAGCCTATCATGGCTAGGTTTAAAAAAAACAACACACGACGTGATAGGCTACGTAAATCTTTATGTAGCCTATCATGGTTGGGTGGGTTAAAAAAAAAAACGCATACGCAAATGGCGGCGGCTACGGCCGCCGCCATTTGTGTTCCTTATTTTTGCCATCTTAATCTACGTAAATATTTACGTAGACTATGATGGCGAAAATAAAGGGGAATGCAAATAGTGTAGCGGGAGCTATTTGCGTCCCTTTTTGATTCCTCGTTTTAGCCTATGTAAATATTTACGTAGATTAAGATGGCAAAAATAAGGAACGCAAATGGCGGCGGCCATAGCCGCTGCCATTTGCGTACGCGGTTGTTTTTGTTTACCCAGAGCCCTCAGCGGAAAGATCACCTCCCCCCCGGCGAGGATTCTTGGGGGGGGGATGGAACGCCTCCCCCTCCACCATCAACATAATCCACGAAAGGTAAATGACTTTCGTACATCCCTAAAAAAAATCTGTCAGGGCTGGCCCTCCCATTAGGCGGAGCAAGGTGGTCACCTGAAGTGTAACGTCCTGGGGTGGGGGATAGCAACCACCACCACCCCGGTCATTTTCTTTGAATCCCCCATCTCTTCCCATCCTGCTCAATTGGTGCCCCGGTGGCAGTGCAGATTGGTTGTTGCTGGCCTGCGTTGGCTCTTTGGCTGCCTCAGCTAGTCGCTTTCTCTTAACGCTTAACAAACAGTGCCATTAGGAAAGGCCCCCAACTGCACAAGCAGGCAGAGAGGCGGCTATTCCAGGCCATGTGCTCCAGCAAGCACTGCACGTGGCAGCATTTGTTTGAGTGGGCAGTGAACAACGGCTCCAGGCAGAGCAGTGAATGAGCAGTAGCAGGTTTTTGAGGGTCTGTGGGCAAAATACTCTCAATGGGCCCCGTTCCCTCAGCAAGTCCACCTTCTCACCAACCATTGTCACCAGCTCCTACTGGTCTTCTCTTTCTCATCATTGGTACCATCTGCTTGCTTAACAGGCAGAGAGCCAGTGAGTAAGTAGGCAGTGGCATCTACTGCAACTCTGACTCACCACCTCCATTCTCTTTTTCAGAGCAAGAGGCAACTAAACAAGCAGGTTTGAATGGTGAAGAGGAGAAGCAATTCCATGGGGATCTTGTCAGTGGGCTCCTACTGGAGTGCAGGTCCTCGCAGGTGCCCAACCATGTCCTCCCTTGACACCGGTCCTGAGTGCTGAGGTGTCGGAGGACAACGCTGGGTGAGCCACGTGGCCCACCCTCTACCCCCTGAACTAATCTGCTGCCCTCAGGTACGGTAGCTGAGGTAAATTCAGCTGTCACTCTGGTCAGCTTTTGTACATGGAATGGAAGGAGATGCCATCTGGTCCTACACCCCCGGGCTTTTATGTTTGGATGAGCAGCAGTGTGGTGCATCACAAAATAATATTTTTCTCCCATGTAAATCTTCATATTGTTTTCCGGGGAGGGGGGGCAGGGTCCAAGCTCAACTGGGCGAATAATTAAATGGCATTCTCCTCTCTGCATTGAAAAGTGGGTGGGGAGAGAGAGAAAAGATTGGAAGAACAGGAAGTCTGAAACTCCTCTAAAAATGTAACACAGTAAACATAGCACATGCATACCTCTCCAATGGAAAAATAGCATTTACATTTTGCTTCTTAAGTGTTCAGCATATGAGATAGCCTGTAAATTGGTTTTAGTCATAGAAGGCGAAACCACACCAGAACATCCGTGCCTTTAGAATACAGTAAAGCAAGAAACATGCAGTATACCATGATTTTAACATATGCAACTGTTTTCCTTCTTTCCCCATTGTCACACATACGTTTAAGCTAAACACTACTGCAAAATTGCTTCATTAAGAATTTAATTTCCCTGTCCGCTAGTTTTACACCATTTAATTAAGGAGCAAATTCTCCATCACAACTTGTCTTAAAGAAAACTATCTCACTCCAAAGTTCTTCCAAGGGGGTGGGGGGCAGGGAAGGTCTCTTTCCAGCTCAACACTTATTCTCCAAGCAACCTCCAGTAAAAGAAAAAGAAAAGAAAAAAAGGTTGCCTGCAACTGTAGTTAGCTATGAATTTTTTAATATATTCATTATTGTAGAGATTTTGGGCATTGTTCACAAACTAATTTACAAGTGTGTATGCACATTACCGGTGCCAATTACGATAGTCTGGTGTAGAGGTTGGAGTCTTGCACTAGGATCAGAGTGACCTAGGTTCAAATCCCTACTCAGACATGAAGCTCATTGGGAGACTCTGGGTCAGTCACTCTCTCTCAGCCTAACCTATCTCATTAGGTTGCTGTGAGGATGAAATTGAGGAGTGGGGAGGGGGAATAGGCTGGCCAGGTGTCCTACTTTACAGAGGACAGTCCTCTGTTTTAGACAGCTGGCAGAGGGCAGTCCTCTATTTGACGGTGTCTAATCCAAGTCTGGTTTAAAGTCATAGAAAGTCATAGAAGGGGGGCTATAGTGGAAACACAGATGACAGGTGTTATTTTGAGGAGTTTGTGGTACACAACAAATTGCTCCTTCTCATGTCTAGACTTCCGGTCAGGCCTGTTGTTTTTAGTGGCTAGCTATGCTTCTGCTTTCCAGGGCCAATTATCTGTTTGAGACTGAACAACCTGAGAGGCTAGATAAGCCTCTGGTGAGATCAAGAGTTATCTATGCTGGCCTACTGCCATACATTCTCAAAGCCATTGGACTATGGCTAGGAGAGGGGAGAGGTTACTATGTGCACAGTAGTATATAGGAATCCCTGAGACACTCTCAGGGTGGGGATCTCGATGCAGGCCAATCTGGAAAGGTGCTGCGTAAGACCAGAGGCCGGTATTGGGCTCAAGTCCATTGCCATATTTTGATGGGGTTCCCGGCAACTTTAGGGACGTAAGTTTAGCATCTTGCTCTGTGGTGTTTTGCTTTTCTGCTATGTTAGTTTATTCTTGCTTAATGAAACCTCTAGCTTTTGTCCATCAATGTGTTCATTGTATTCTGAATTCTAAAAAGAACTGCTGCTTCTTGGCGACGCAGGGGAGCAGAAGGGGCCTTGATATTGCACCTGGGCAGCAAACTCTGTGGGCACACAGGGTCAATCTTCTCCACTATGGTGAGATATATTATATTGCTATTTAAATTACAGTTATTTATAAATTTTCTAAATTTGTACCTATACATATACATTGGCATATGCAAATCTTATGCAAATTGGTGACCTCTTTTGTTCTGTTTTGGTGATGCATTTCCTCCTGTTTGGCAATGTGTAACAGGCCACCTTAATACCACCTTGATCTCCTTGGAGGAAAGGCCAGATATAACATGAAAAAATATCACAGCATAGCCTACATATCCAAGTGTCCCTGTACTCGACTCTGTTGAATGTCTAGGTTAAAACCACAGCATAGGAAAATGTGATCAGATCATAGAAACTTTTCCCAATCTGTATAAAGGGATGATTTCACATGATGTGTGGGAGTCACATCAATGTGGTGTGATTCCATGTGGCAGGAGTGCACATGCGGCATCCTGTTCTTTCCACTGCCTTAATTAGCCTTCCATTTCTATCCATTGCTGAGGCTTTCGACTATAACATGTGCCAGCAGCTCAGTCATTAGGTTGCACTTCCCGCTCGAGGTTGCAAATGGGGCTAAAATTCTGATATCACCCTGTGACTTTCAGAACTCCCCTTCCCCTTTTTCTGAATGAGATACTTTCAGATCTGATCAGTCAGTCCCCGCCCCCGCTCCCACCCCATGCAGGCTTCCAGAGAAACTTCAAAAATCTGTAGAAGGGCTTCTTCAGTCTGCTTTCCCATCTCCCAGGTTGTTTCAAGAGTTCCCAAGATAAGACAGAAGTGACTTATTCTTGAACAGTCAATAACCTGGTGTCCTCCAAATGTGTTGGACTGCAACTTAGGAGGTCAAGTGTCCTCTTTTACAGTCCTCTATCAGAAAGGCTGCCAGAGAACTGTCCTCTGTTTTGAAGGCGTCCGCTGTTCGAAGGGCTGCCCAATCCAAGTCCGATATAAAGATAAAGAATGATCAGAAGGAAGTACAGGGCTGGATGCCCCTGATCTCGTCTGATCTCAGAAGACAAGCAGGGTCAGCCCTGGTTAGTACTTGGATGAGAGACCGCCTGCGAATCAGGCCTCCTGCATTGAGCAGGGGGTTGGACTCGATGGTCTTGTCCCTTCCAACCCTATGATTCTAAGAGCTGGGCCTTGACATTGCCCTTCAGCAGTACCTGGACAACACATGGAGCAAAGCATACACATCACATAGCCATAGCTTTCCACATTATGGTGAGATGTACTGTATTTCTATTTAAATTGCATTAATTATTTCTAAATTTGCATCTCTACATATAAATTAGCATGTGGACATTTTATGCAAATAGGTGTCTTCTTTTTCCCTCTTTTTTGGCGATGCATGTCCTCTTTTTTGGTGATTTGCAGGGGCCACCCCACTGCAACTCTCAGCATTGCCAGGTTTCCTGCTGCTACTTCCGTCATGTGTGTGGAATAGATGATGCCATTTTGGCTACATAAGGATCCACACTCAGACAATGAGTTTATTATCAGTATATAGGATGGTATGCTGTGACAAGTGGGAAGATCCTAAATATGGTTTCCCTAATTTGTGTATAGAGAGAATATATTCAGAAAGGAACTGGGTAGATGGAAGTATCCATTCTCTCACTATGAGCTGTAGAAAGGAACACTGACCTAACTTGACATCTAAATATTCCAAGAAAACTCCATCGATTCTCCAGGTACATTTTTAATGTTATAAAGTGCCAGTCCTTTAATCTCCACTCTGATTTCAGCATCTATGTCTTATTCCCTTCCCAATACCATAAAAGTTAGATGAACACTGTCCTTTCTGTTTCATCCTCAGTTCCTAAGGGAAGGGCTGTGTTGTGGATTTAAATCTTGTATGTGTCTCTGCATTTCACCTGCTCTGGCTCATAATCATTTACACTCATGGGGGGGGGGGGTATTTGCAGTATGGTGATCAGTTCCTGGCGGATCTTAAGTGATGGGTCTTTTTTAATGAAACCTGATGAATTTTCAAAATTAGAACGTTGAAATGTGAAACCCAGTGCTGTAGCATTATGGAAGCTAATGAGTTGTGGGCACTATCACTGCATAAATGGGAGATTATGTGGAGTCCCAGATAAGCTGTTTTTTTGAGCTTTTCAAGTTAAACTGAGAGATAAGTTAAAAAATACCCCAAAAATGATTAAAAGTGCAATCCTATGCATGTTTATGTAACCCAGCGGTATATTTTTCTTTAAGAATTCTGAGGGAATATTCCTGCACATGCTCAGTAAAAGAGTGAGATAGGGAGTGGCCACCATTTTAGCCAATTACCAAAATGCAGGTGGAAGATGCTTGCTTTCTCCTCTCTGTAAGACCCTGAACTGTTGAGACAGGTTAGCAGGGAGGTTTCCGTTTGAATTTTTTTTTAAGAGTCATGTTGTTGTTGTTTTACAAACACTATGAGTTCCTTGTTGTCTATGTTCTTTTATATTGTATAAAGGGCTGTTTAACAAGTTGTTCCTGTGTTGCTGGATCCTGGTCCATTTTGAAAAGATTGCTGCGGAGCTGGAATGAACTGAGCAGAGACAGTTTTCTTTCTTCGGCCAGCAGAAAAATCACACTTCAGAGAGAAGTTTTATCTATATTTTCTTGTGGACTTAAGCTGAAAGACAGAACTTTGGGAGAGTTGTGCTCTGTTTCATTGTTTTTGGTGATAAGTGAATTGTTAAGCAT
Organism: Heloderma suspectum; assembly: GCF_057233095.1. Classification (NCBI taxonomy): domain Eukaryota; kingdom Metazoa; phylum Chordata; class Lepidosauria; order Squamata; family Helodermatidae; genus Heloderma; species Heloderma suspectum. Next base: position 27,220,787 of record NC_139460.1, on the reverse strand, counting down.
GTAAAATTATTACATGTGCATTATAATTGTTTTTAATTAAGAAATTAAAATGATATACATATGTTAATTGTCCGTGTACAAGGCCTTTACTGTGAGTCCCTTTAGAGACCCTGAAGAAAAAGTGTTACATTTAGACAGAAAAAAAGGCATACAATTCACAGCAATTCCTAGCCAGCCATGCTGTTGTAGGCCCCTTTTTCTGTCTAACCATGCATAGGATTGTGCCCTAAAAAAACAGAGAGGGAAATGCCTTTGATTATGAAGTGCTTCTCTTTTCTATCTTCTAACATCAGCAAACATGCAGGATGAATAATTATTTCAGCTACCATGTATGTATGAGCATCTGCTTCAAGTATTCAGAAGGTGCTATGCTCCTTCACAAAAATCTTCTTGCTTCTAGCCACCATATGGCCAGGGGAAAAAATGACTGAAGTTTTAACGGGCATTCTACTAAATCTTAACAAATCCATATTTAATCTGCATAATGTCATACGTTGTCAGAGCAAACTCTGCCTTCTCTCTGACAAGCTGGATTTGTATGCTCAGGCAGCTTTTTCTGTGGAACGAGGACAGCCCTGCTATTAGGCAGAATACGACAGCTGCCTCCAGGGGAGGGGGTAGAGAGAGGTGATGACATCTTGGAAGACAGACCTGTGTGTGCCCAATGCAGCCTGCTCTGGGTACCCTAACATAGTCTGCTGCCTTCGGGTGCAGTGGAAGGTGTTCTCCCTTCACCATTGTTAAAAAGTAATGGCCATTTTGGTTGGCTTCTCTGTGTGGAATGAGGGAGGGAGGTACCATCTTGTCCTTTGTCTCAGGCAGCAAAATGTCTTGGGCCAGCCCTGCTATGGAGGAGTATCCAAATATATGTATATATGTATAAGCTATGCTGTGCAGGGCCACCCAAGATGGACAGGTCATGGCAGAGAGTTCTGACAAAATGTGGTCCACTGGAGAAGGAAATGGCAACCCACTCCAGTATTCTTGCCAAGAAAACCCCATGGAACGTATCACAAGGCTAAAAGATATGATGCCGGAAAATGAGCCCCTCAGGTCAGAAGGTGTCCAATATACTACTGGAGAAGAACAGAGGGAATTTCCAAGTAGTGCCAGAAAGAGTGAAGCGGCTGGGCCAAAGCCGAAAGAACACTCAGCTGTGGATGGGTCTGGTGGTGAAAAGAAAATCCAATGCTGTAAAGAATGATATTGTTTAGGAACCTGGAATGTAAGATCAATGAATCAAGGTAAGCTGGAGGTGGTCAAACATGAGATGGCAAGATTGAACATCAACATCTTGGGAATCAGCGAACTAAAATGGACAAACATGGGCGAATTTAATTCAGGTGACCATCATATCTACTACTGTGGGCAAGAATCCCTGAGAAGAAATGGAGTAGCACTCATAGTCAACAAAAGGGTGGGAAAAGCAGTACTGGAGTACAATCTCAAAAATGACAGAATGATCTCAATACGAATCCAAGCCAAACCATTCAACATCACAGTAATTCACAGTAATGCCCCAACCACTGAGGCCAAAGAAGCTGAGGTTGATTGGTTCTATGAAGACCTACAACACCTTCTAGAACTAACACCAAAACAAGATGTCCTTTTTATCATAGGGGATTGGAATGCTAAAGAGGAAGTCAAGAAATCACCGGGATAACAGGCAAGCATGGCCTTGGTGTACAAAATGAAGCAGGACAAAGGCTAATCGAGTTTTGCCAAGAGAACACGCTGATCATAGCAAACACTCTTTTCCAACAGCACAAGAGGCGACTCTACACATGGACATCACCAGATGGTCAATATCAAAATCAGATTGATTATGTCCTTTGCAGCCAAAGATGGAGAAGCTGTATACGGTCAGTAAAAACAAGACCTGGAGCTGACTGTGGCTCAGATCACGAGCTTCTTGTTGCAAAATTTCGGCTTAAATTGAAGAACGTAGGGAAAACCACTAAACCATTCAGGTATGACCTAAATCATATCCTCTATGGATAAACAGTGGAGGTGAGGAATAGATTTAAGGGATTAGACCTGATAGACAGAGTGCCTGAGGAACTATGGACAGAGGTCCATAACATTGTTCAGGAGGCAGCAACTCAATCCATCCCAAAGAAAAAGAAGTGCAAGAAAGCCAAGTGGCTGTCTGATGAGGCTTTACAAGTAGCTGAGGAAAGAAGGGAAGCGAAAAGCAAGGGAGAAAGGGGAAGATATATCCAACTGAATGCAGAGTTCCAGAGAATAGCAAGGAGAGACAAGAAGGCCTTCTTAAATGAACAATGCAAAGAAATCGAGGAAAACAATAGAATGGGAAAGACTAGTGATCTTTTCAAGAAAATCGGAGATCTCAAGGGAACATTTTGTGCAAAGATGGGCATGATAAAGGACAAAGAAGGCAGGGACCTAACAGAAGTGGATGAGATTAAGAAGAGGTGGAAAGAATACACAGAAGAACTATACATGAAAGATCTTAATGTCCCTGATAGCCATGATAGTGCGGTCACTGAACTTGAGCCGGACACCCTCGAGAGTGAAGTCAAGTGGGCCTTAGGAAGCATTACTGACAGCAAAGCTAGCAGAGATGACAGTATTCCAGCTGAGCTATTTAAAATCAACAAATTTGGAACACTCAACAGTGGCCACAAGACTGGAAAAGGTCAGTTTACATTCCAATTCCACAGAAGGGCAATGCCAAAGAGTGTTCAAACTACCGTACAATTGCGCTCATTTCACATGCCAGCAAGGTGATGCTCAAAATCCTACAAGCTAGGCTTCAGCAGTATGTGAACCAAGAACTACTGAAAGTACAAGCTGGGTTCCAAAGAGGCAGAGGAACTAGGGATCAAATCGCCAACATTTGCTGGATCATGGAGAAAGCAAGAGAATTCCAGAAAAATGTCTATTTCTGCTTCATTGACTATGCTAAAGCCTTTGATTGTGTGGATCACAACAAACTCTGGCAAATTCTTAAAGAGATGGGAGTACCAGACCACCTTACCTGTCTCCTGAGAAACCTGTATGGGAGTCAAGAAGCAACAGTAAGAACCAGACATGGAACAACCGATTGGTTCAAAATTGGGAAAGGAGTACGACAAGGCTGCATATTGTCGCCCTGCTTATTTAACTTATATGCACAGTACATCATGAGAAATGCCGGGTTGGATGAATCAGAGGTCGGAATTAAGATTGCCGGGAGAATTATCAACAACCTCCGATATGCAGATGATACCACCCTAATGGCAGAAAGCGAAGAGGATCTAAAAAGCCTCTTGTTGGGGGTGAAAGAGGAGAGTGCAAAAGCTGGTTTGAAACTCAACATTAAAAAAACTAAGATCATGACATCTGGCCCCATCACTTCCTGGCATATAGAAGGGGAAGAAATGGAAGCAGTGACAGATTTTATTTTCTTGGGCTCCAAGATCACTGCAGACAGTGACTGTAGCCATGAAATTAAAAGACACTTGCTCCTTGGGAGGAAAGCTATGGCAAACCTAGACAGCATAGTAAGAAGCAGAGACATCACCTTGCCAACAAATGTCCATCTAATCAAAGCTATGGTTTTCCCAGTAGTAATGTATGGCTGTGAGAGCTGGACTACAAGGAAGGCCGAGCACCAAAGAACTGATGCTTTCGAACTGTGATGCTGGAGAAGACTCTTACAAGACCCCTGGATGGCAAGGAGGTCAAATCAGTCCATCCTAAAGGAAATCAACCCTGAGTGCTCATTGGAAGGACAGATACTGAAGCTGAAGCTCAACTATTTTGGCCACTTAATGCGAAGAGAAAACTCCCTGGAAAAGACCCTGATGCTGGGAAAGACTGAAGGCAAAAGGAGAAGGGGACAGCAGAAGATGAGATGGCTAGATAGCATCACTGATGCAATGAATATGAACTTGAGCACACTCCGGAAGAGAGCGGAGGACAGGAAGCCCTGGCATGCTATGGTCCATGGGGTCACAAAGAGTCAGACACGACTTAACGATTGAACAACAAATGTACTGACTGATGTATTAATTAAGAAAATGTGTACCCTGCCTTTCTGTGTAGTGCTCATGGCACCTTACAGAATAATGGTAAAAATGATAACTCATAAAAATATTCAATAAACAACAAATTCTTTGGTTTAACATGTTGTGTTAAGGGCTTCCAATGTTCATTCAAGTTCCAAAACACCAGGCAATTATAGTTGTTAAGGGCCACGTGTTTAACCGATATGTTATTTAGGAATTATGGTATGGTATCCTATGCTGTGGTTAGTTCCAGCTTCACTACTACCTTGGAGCTGGATGGTTGTCAGTGGCAGCATGGTGGACATAGGTCCCAGATTTGTCTGTTTGCTGGAAAAGAGTCATGGAGTGTACTAAAGCTATCGTAACAAAATGGTAGCTTCGGGTATACAAATACCCAACTGGCAACCAATACCATCACACTGAAAGACAGAGTTGGAAGGGACCTTGAATGTCATCTAGTCCAATCCCTCCTGCAGATAAATCATTTTAGGATGCAATCCTATACATGTTTAGACAGAAAAATTCCTACAACTCCCAGCATTCCCCAGCCAGTTTAGACTTCTTTCTGTCTAAACAAACATGCACAGGATTGTATCCGTAAAGCATCTTTTTTTTTAGCCAATTGAGGCTACAATACTATACTCATTTACACATGAGTAAGCCACATTAAATGCAATGGGTCTTACTTCTGAGTAGCCACACAGAATCATAGAATAGTATCATAGAATAGTAGGGTTGGAAGGGGTCTACAAGGACATTGAGTCCAACCTCGCCATATACGCTGTAGTACCTGCTGCCCCCCTGATTTCTAATGGCAGAATGCAATTCAGCTGACTCAGCCTTAACGTTGGGCCTCAACAGTGGCCCTATAATAAAATAACAACAATTAAGAAAGTCAGGGATAAAAACATAACCCCTAGAAGCCTAAAGATAGTACCAACACTTGCAATATTCACCTCCCCCCGCCCCCCGTCAGCCCGAAGTGGTGCTAGTGAAGCTGACGGGGCAACTGCATAACTTGACTTTATGTCCCTTCTTCCTAAAGGTGTGTTTATGAAGGGGACTCTTTAGCTGGCCTTTTCCTAAATGGAGATAATCATCCTGCATGTAAATATTTAGCTTGCTCTTTGGCATGGGTAAAAAGACAGCACTTATCACAGACGTGTTCTCATGAACAGCCTTTAAGTAAGTGCTGTTTGCTTAGCTGGAAGCAGATGTTACAGACTTTGACAAAACAACCCTGACCCATGGTTTGCAACACTAAAGCGCACACCTGGGGCTGCATTAGTGAAAACAGATGGATGAGATGTAAAAACAGCAAGAGCTAATTGGACATCCCACTGGTGGATGCTTGAAGTAATCTGGGGAGGGGGGGGGGCTTATTGTGACATATGTTTACCCTTTTGCTCACGTTAAAGATATTGTTTTGTTATACACTGTGAAAAGGCTCCTGGTCATGTGGTTTCGGCATCTGTAGTTCTCATTTGAATTTTTTTTTTTTTTAATATGATGAGCACATCATGACAATGTCATAAAAGCATTCATTCATTAGAAACTCAGGATTTTGAAGATGTTATATTTTTATTTTTATTTCATTCTTTTTAAAAAAAGGTTTTGTAATGTTTTCAGTTTGTTTTGTTCTGTAAGAATTCACAATAAAAGATTAATTATGAATGAATAAATAAAAGCATTCATTTGTCTTTTGCATTGACTCCTCCTGGTGTCTGGTAAATACCTCGACCTTCAGAAAATTGTGAAAAATCACAATTGAACATTCAGTTGTGTGAATGGCCTCCATGAGAACCAGCTACTGGAAAATAGTTCTGAACACTCTGCTGGACAAAGGTGGTTTCTACATTTGAAAAACAAATGACAACCATAGTCCACTGGTTACTATAGACAGAGATCCACTCGCTGATCCATATGCCATTTGGGTATGCTAACTTAGGTAGCACAGAGCAGGCTGCATGGAACACAGATTTCTCCTCCAACATCTTGTTGCCACCTCCCAGCATCTGCCACCTGAGGTGACAGTTTCTGCCTAATGGTAGTGCTGGCCCAGATAGATCACTCGATCAGGGTTTGGCAGATTTAAAGGCATCCTCATGGGTTGTCTGGGTGGGATGGTGACTTGGTAGTTAGGAAGGCATTTGCATTTATCCAAAGTTCCCAAGCTTTGCATAGTGCAGCAGGGTTACCTCCTTCTAATTTAATCAGTAGAGGACACTCATAGGTCAATTAGGTGGCAACCATCCAGGGCTCTTGTTCCTGGCAGGTTTCAAATCTCCTGCTCTTGTAGCCTTTTTCAGAACAAAATGGATACTTTTTCCAAGATGCTAGGGTAGCCTTTCCCAACCTGGTGCAGTCCAGATGTGTTGAACAATGATTCCCATCAGTCTAAGGGGAATGGTGGCTGGCTGGACATGATAGGACTTGTAGTCCACACAGCTGGATGGCGCCAGGTTGGGGAAGGCAGTGCCATGGTGATGCCAAAAAAAGGACACAAATTATAGATTATACACTTGCATAATCATGCCTGAGCTTCTATGTAACAAACACGTGTTGATGTCTTCCTTATAACATAAATATTGACAGAACTTTTGAGAGAACGTTACTATCGCCTCAAATCCCAAATCAGAACTAACCATACCTTTGAATAATGGCTCCTGCCTACATACAGGGCAAATTTCCACATTCTTATTAATTCTGACATTTCCTAGAACTAACACTGCAATCCTATATGCATTTACCTGAGAGTAAGTCACATTCAACTCAACAGGACGTACTGCTGAGTAGATATACCTAGGGTTGTGTTGTAAGATTCTGTCTCTGTTTGTATCTGTTTTTGACGAGGAGTTTTGAAAACCCTTGAGAACAATTATTTGAACCAACGTGCTGTTCTACATTTCCAGGAAATGCACAAAGAAGCAGGTAGAGATGTGCCTTGTTCTCTAGCGAGCTGAGAAGGCATGACAAGAATGATTTAAGCATCTCTGACTGTAGTCTATTTTTAGAATTAAATGCATACAATATATTCATTTGTGTTGCTTTCTCTTGGATGGTACATATGGCTATTACCCAGAACTGCAGCCACAAGAGAAACTAGTTTTGTTGAAAAAGCATTGCACTGAAATGCAGTGCGTTTAAACAACAAATTGTAGAAATTTCTCAGAACTGGCTAGTGCTCTCGTTCACACACCTGGGGTCCTCAACATGGTGGCCAAGGGTGCCAGTGTGCCCAGAAACACCTTTCTTGGCACCTGCCAGTTTTCCTGACCTCCTTAATATTTATTTTATTTCTTAAGATTTAAAAAAATATATATTTTCTTTTTAAAACTGGCTGGCTGGCTTTTTGCAAAGCAAAGTGCTGCCCTCCAGCACCATCTTTATTTGGGTTCAACAGAGTGGTTTTGTGTTTTGGAGCTAAGCCTTGAACTTAGGTTTCCGGGTAAATTCAAGGCAAACCTCTGCCTTGAACTTAGGTTTTGCGGTAAATTATTTTTCTTTTAGTCTCTCCAGTTTAGCTTCTGGAAAGTGAGTATTCCGTGACCAGTCATGCCCACCATAGCAACCATTTTATGAATGGGCAAAGTGCCCCATGGTAGCCATTTTGTGAGAGCATCTATGAGATACTCTCAAAATACCAAATGTGCCCACAGACCCCAGAAGGTGGGGACCCCTGACATAACCAATCAGGGACTGAATATTGAGAGAGATAACATCATGTCACTACATGGTCAGAAATGTAGCCAGATTCTGAGAAGGATGGGACTTCACCTCCCCACCTGTAACTCCAGCCCATGATTCATACTAGATAGCTTCTTTACCAACTGCCATTGACCCACTGCCTTTCTGTACAGCATATATTAAAAATGGAAAAGAGCATGACAAATTCGCTATCTGAGTAGATAGAAACAGGATTGGTGATGAGTAGGATAAGATTTGCTGGGTTCTCCTTGCCCAGTGATGTTGCCTGTACCTTGATGCTCTGAAGCACAGAGAGAGTATTCAGCTACAGTGCTTCCATTTCCAGGGCTGGCCCAAGACATTTAAGGAGCGATCCCATGGTCCCTGGGTGAGCATCGCAGGGACCATAGGATTGTTCGGAGTCCCCCTTCCGAGGTCAGAGGCAGCACTCCGACCTCGAAAGGGGGAGTCAGAAAGCTGCCCCTCTCCCCCACCCCCTCACAGCTGGTGTGGAAAGAACTGCACCAGCTGCCTTCTGAGTCTGTAAATGCATCCTCAGAGGAGAAGGAAATGGGGTGTTCCAATGGGCAGGGAAGGGAGACGAGAGAAGCAAGGATACAAGTTATCCTCCTCCACTCCCCCCATCTAGTGAAATCTGCAGGGCAGGAGGATGGGGAGGCATAGATCACCTCCGCCACTCCTCCTGCCCTGCATTGGATGATCGTAAGCCTCTGAGTTTGGGGGCTTCTGATCACTGAGGTTGCAATCGATAGGATTACACCCTTAGCTGCCTAAGGCAAAGTACAAGATTGTGCTCCCCCCTCCCACAATCTCATGTTCAGAAGTTAACCAGAATGGCAGGTGACTCTTACTCCAACCTTGGCAGTGGGAGAGCAGGTTAGCTTAAAGCAGGGGTGGGAAGAATGTAGATTGGGATCTACTGGTAGATTTTCAGATGATTTGCAGTAGATCCGCAAGGATTTCTGACTCCCAGTTGTCTAAGAATAGCAACAACTAAAAAGCTTTTTGCCCCTAATTCCAAATAAGGTTGCTGAAAAAGAACCCTGGAAGGAAAACCAGGAATAATTTTTTGTGTGAAAGGGCTTGTGAGCTTGGTTCTGGTACTGATCACAAATTCCTGGGCTCAGGGTATGCTCAGAGGCATCCTGTTCCTTAATTATTAGCATATATTCATCACCTAAGCCACTATTTTGCACTTGGCTTCAGTTGGTTGACCTCAGGGAGAAAAATGAAGAAGTATGTCCTGAAGTCTGCTAACCCCTAATCTATGGGGCACTGGACAGGCTGTGTGGCAGCACACACCTCTGTTCACCACCACCTCGGTGCTACTCCCCAGTGTCTGCTGCCTGAGGTAGCTGCCTCACTTTGCCTAATGGTAGGGCTGGCCCTTGGCTCCATTTCCATTCAACCACTGGTCCATCTTACCCACCTCCCTCCCTCAACTGATGTGGGTCAACACTAGAGTCCTGCTCTCCAATGCAAGTATGGGGGAATGATGGCTGAGGGGACTGGAGGAGGAACACTATAGAAACTACAGTGGTTACTCCTCTCAGATCATTTAAAGGCATATGCCCTGTCTCTGGCTGAGCACCTCAAGGTGGGAGGGCCTGCTCACCAAATAGGGAGGCCAGTTGCCACAGAGGACAGGGTTTCTGTAGCTTTAACCATTGTATAGGAAAGAGTGTTTTTTTTTGCAGAAGTGACTCTTTTAATGCCACGACAAGTGGTTTCTCCTAGCATCCCCTCTGTGACACAATTGCTAAAGGTACCAGAGACCTGTCTTTCATTGCATGTGGTCCCTTTAACTGACAGGTGCTTAAAAACCCGGAGACTTAACACAGCTGGAGGGAAACAGGTCGATTTGGTTGCTTCTGTGTGCCAATAATGATGTTAGCCTGGAGTGCTTGGCTCTGTATGTAAAAACTAAAAAGGAGCTCAGTTATAATAGTGTTGCTAGAGTGACTTGAGCAGAAGCTGCCATTGTCATGGTAATTCTCTTCAAATCCTAGCAGAACCAACAATGTACGAATCTCTGGAGTGATGTTATGGTATCTGGTGGTTACAAGGGGACAGTACTGAAGACTAAGTAAGAACAGAAACTGCTGTGTGTATATGTATCTCCCCACATATGCATTAACTTTTGGACATAATTTCGATTGCAGTAGGGTTTCCTTTTTAAAAGAGGTTGTTCGGTTCTCTCTGGAAAGCAATTATAATTCATCTGGTTTTCTTTTTTCTTTGTTGCTGAAATCTGCTCAAACACAGCAGAAATCATGGCTGAAAGTTCCAATTTGGTCATTCCCCCCCCCCCAACCCACAGGGAGCAGCCAGAGGGGCTCTGCTGTGGCATCATAAATTCTTTGAGGCCTGGTTGGTGAGCATGGAAAGTAATGTCTCCTGCAATAACTTGGCTGAAAACAACGGTGATTTTGCAAAATCCAGAATCTACGAACGGTGTATATTGCCATTGTGTGAGAGCACAACAAAAAGCACATGGGATGGGGTAAAATCTTTGTGTGTGTGTTCCTATGGAAAAGAAGTGACGGAAAGTATGGCAGATGCCCTGAGAAGAGAAAGGTTGTTCAGTGAGAAATCTGTGTTGTTTGTGTGTCCGGACCATTTTACTGTTAGTGCAAATAATATAATATATCAAACTTTTATTATCATCCAGTATTATTTTAATGCATATTTTAATTTTGTCTGCCCCCACACTGTTTTTAAAGGAGTGTATGTGCAGAGAAGGGAGGGGTAATGAACAGTTGGCTGGTCAGCCCCCCCCCCCCGCCTTTGTTTTTAGCCCTGGAAATAGCTAAGAAGGGCTTCTGTGAAGGCTGGTGAAATCTCCCCCCCCCCCTCATCCCACAGAAATGTTTTAAAAATAGAGGGCAATCATCATCCTTGAATAGCAAAATGAAGGTCACTCTCAGACAGAAGCAGTCACATTAGTCTCGAGCCTAGAGCAGGGGTCCCCAACCAAGTGCTCACGGTGACCTGTGCCTACAAATGTCTCCACTCCCTGCCCCCTTCAAAAACTTTTTAATAAAAACTTTGGGAAAAGTTAGGGCGGTCTTGTTTCTCTCCGTTTCTAGTCTCGCTATTTCTCCCCCATCCCACCTCTTTAGCTCACTTTTGATTAGCCTGCCCCCCATGGCAGCCATTATGTGACTAGCCACAACCTCCATGGGAGGCATTTTGTGGTCGTGCCCATGACAATTTCTTAAATGTGCCCACATGTCCAAAAAGGTTAAGGACCCCTGACCTAGAGAATAGCGCTCTCCTTCTCTCCCTGTCTCTCCCTCACACGCATACACAGAAGAGATACAGGAAACTCCTGACTTCACCCAGATACACCCAGTGCCACAGCCTTCTAGTGACTAAACTATAAAATGAAACTACACTTTATTTCATTTGTATTTATTTGATTTGTATTTTTATTTAGTGACTAAACCATAAAATGACACTACACATCTCCCCCCCCCCCCACACACACACACACACTTTTATTTGAAATAAACAAATAAACCAGTACCATTGAAACCTTTTGATAGTTCAGGTAAGTAGTCACATTTCTAAATATTGACAAGTGGCAGTTTCCTTCCAGACACAAATAGCAATTTTGGTGAGCGAGGAGCAGTTTTTGTTTGGACTGCAACATGTCACAAAAAGGCTTAAAAAGAAAAAAACCCTGTGGCATGGATGATCCCAATCCTAATTCTCCCGCTCCCACTGCAGCTATTTAAAATGGAAGAAAATAAATGTTCAAAGCCAAATTACACATTTTAATGTAATGTGGTAGGCCACAGGTGTGCATTTTTAGCCCTGTTCCACTTTAAAACAGGAGATCAGACATTATATGGGAAAAATGACTGTATTCCTTTCCCTACTCACTGTCTTCTCCACTCCCCTCTCCAGCTAATGAAATGATTTTCTCAAAATGTGATGTATGCTACAGCCGTTAAGTAACAGCAGCCGTCCTTTCCGTAGCTAAAAGGTTTGCTAACATTTACAGCACTCTGGTGACCTCCTTCAAAGGATTAGCGAAAGCATCCAAAGGCTAAGAGAAGGGCCCTTGTAAAGTTGGATTTCAAACATTCATAAATTACATAGATAAATTGCTTCCCCAGAAAGTCTATTGGTACGTTTCTAGGGTTAAATGCTTACAGCAGCGACTTCATGGGGCAGGGTGGGGTTCACTAATAGAATAATACATTAAAATATGTTTGCTGCTTTTATAGATGGATGTCGATAGCTGGAAAATGTACTAGTTTTAGCAGTAGGCATTTTCTGTGGTGATGGAAGCTACTGTAACATAAAATAGCAGCCCCCAAGTCTCTGCAACTTTTCAATGCTAAACTTGGCTTTTTCTCCTTTTAGCCTGGTTGTCAAAAAAAGGACATGATGTGAGAAATGAGGAGGAGGAGGAGGAGGAGGCAGCTTCAAAGCACCCACAGGGATCATGAGGGTTGGTTGGAGCAGCAGCACTGGAGAAGGGGGTGTTTAATTTCCCACCCCAAATGCCATTTCTCCTAAACCAGGGGGTCTTTCCACCAGCGATTTACTCTGAGCTGGCTGTATGTTGAGGTCGTTAGCGACAGATGACGTCGTGGCCATCCAGCAGCCATTCTGGAGCTATCAGGGAAAACCAGATTTCCTGAGACTGCTTAAAAGTCCGATTCTTTTCCTTAAGTCGGGTTCTCCCTGGTATAGTTGCTGTGTGCCCCAACCCCCGCATTTACCTCGGGTATGCTAGCCCTGCCCAGGGGTGTGCCTTTCACTGTGACCCTGGTCAAGGGGTGTTTCCTGTCTCCCACCCCTGTGTTTCCCAGCACAAACCACGTAGTAACACCAGCTCAGACGTAACACCCATTGTGCCCAGTGAGGCTTGTCTGCCAAATGCTCACCTAGGAAGTAAGTACTTCCCTTCTCCGTTACAGAGGCAGGGGGTGGGAGAGCCTGGAGGGGGGAGAAGCCTCTCTCACTGGTAGAGCAGCCCTACCACTCACATGACGTTCACTTCAACCCCCCCCCACCAGGAAGTATGTTGTGTGAAGCGACTTAAAATGGGGCGATGCACACCCTCATGGAGCCCTGCCTGGACCAAAATCAGGTCCTAGAAAAATGCAGGTAAGCCACTCCTCCCTTCTCCTTCCATTGTCATGGAGACACAGCCCAGCATGACTTTCGCTTGGTCTACTCATGCAGCAGCATGAAGTGATAAGAACAACATAAGAAGAGCGCTGTTGGATCATAGAATCGTCGGGTTGGAAGGGGCCTACAAGACTATCGAGTCCAACCCCATTCAATGCAGGAAGCCTGATTCCCAGGCGGAATCCCATCCAAATACTAACCTGGGCTGACCCTGCTTAGCTTCCGAGATTAGACGAGATCAGGCACATCCAGCCCTTTGCTCGTCAAGCCAAAGGCTGATCTAGTCCAGCATTTTGTTGACATTGTGGCCAACCAGGTGCTAATGGGAAGTCCACAAGCAGGCCAAGACAGCAATAGCACCCTTCTGCTCATGTTCTGCAGCAACTGGTGTACAAAGGCATACAGCCTCTGATACTGCAGGTAATATTAGCCATCATGACTAGTCACTACTCATACCTACTGGAAGGGAAAGAGTGGGTCCTCCCACTACAGACTGCAGGTGCAAAAATACAATTTTTGAATGCTGCCCCACATATAAAACTCCCTGCAAGGGGTGCAGGGAAGAAATAAAGTTTCTAGCTCAGTCTTCTCCTTGGTTTGCTAGTTTTCTACTTGGGCCAGAACTGGATGTGACACAGAGTTTCATGTATCTTTGCTCCAACCCCCCTTTTAAAAAGCAGGCTGAAGTTGTAGAAGCCTGAGCCAAGGAATGGTTCAGGAGAACTGGTTAATCTTTTCCCATCTGGCCATTTTCCCACTCAGAATCACTGTCCCCCTGTATCTTTTCCCAGGAAAAGAAGGTGCACGGGTTGATTTTGCACTGAAAGATGGCCATGAGGGAAAAGTTTGGGCATCTCCTTTCTTTGCCATTCCTCCACTCAAACTAACAGCCTCTCCCGAGGATACTTTTCATTAAAAACAAAAAAAACAAAATGGGGGTAGGGAGATACCTGCAACTTCCTTTCATGTTTATGTTAGGCCTCATGTCTTTGTGTGTATGGGTGTGTGTTTTTATGTAGGGATTTAGACACACACACACACACACACACACACACTTATTTATTTATCTGCAAGCTGGAAGTGTTATAGTCCTTTCTGCCCTCAAGGACTAACCACTTCCTTCTCAACTCATTCTGGTGCACATGTCGACAAGCCCTGTAATTACCTTTGAGGCAGCCTTGCGGGCTTTGATGGAACAAGGTGACTTGACACCAAATGCTGATTTTTCACTTGCCATTCCCATTGGAGATTCGCTGTTTGGGATGTTTTGCCAGGCTGCAAAATTCTGCCACAGGCTAATCTGCTCAGAACAGCAAGGAACCCTAGGCTGATGCCTTGATGTACGAATTGTCTGTGCTGATAACTCTCCACTGGGCTTTGATGAATGCATAAAGAGCTGGCAGATGAGCAGAGGTTTTGATTAACTTTGCCAATCTGGGCATACTTAAACTTCAGCGCAATAGTATATTGTCAATGTGCCTGTCTCTTGTGTGCTGAATTCTCATTGAAGCACGTATATTTATATGTATGTATGTATGTATGTATGTATGTGTCTGTCTATCTATCTATCTATCTATCTATCTATCTATCATCTATCTATCTATCTATCTGTTGGAAAGGCTGGTTTGCCTTTCAGTCTGGAGTTTTAAATGAAGTTTGAATCAGGCATAATTTACTCAGGTAATATTTTTTCTTTCTCTCTAAGTAGCCTTGAAATCAAATTACCTTTAATGTGTATCGCCTCTTGCATTCACATTTCCATTAATATGGTTTTCCTAACCAAATGAAAATGTTTTTCTGCCAAGCAGGTCCTTGTGGAGAACAGATTGTACTTGTATGTAGTGGTGCTGCAGGTACCATGGCTCACAGTTAATTTGCACTATGGGAGTGAAACAAGGCAGCTGGAATGTCCTGTATACTGGTAAAAGTATACTGTTATTTGAGATGATCACCACTGGCATCACAATTTGCAATGGTTACTGAGCGTGTTGCAGCAATCTGTATATCCTATAAGAAAGGCCTCTTTCTCATAGGGTTGGACAAATCTGTCAATTTTGGTTTCTCTCCATTTCTCATTTTTCTAATCTTAAGTTCAGTCTTTCTCTTGAACTTTGAAAATTTTTCCAGTCTTAAGTTCGGTTCATCTCAGTCTGTGTGATTTTTTTTTAAAAGTTAGCATGAAAATTCCTAAGCATTTTTGTGCACATTTCTCCTAATACATGCATTTTTTGATTGGAAACGCCAGTGCAAAATTTGGAGAAGTGCAGATTTTGAAGGATAACTGAGTTTCAGTTTGCATAATGGTTCCAAAGTGCAAAATTAGGTATGTTTGCATTACAACATGACCTAAACAAAGTTCTCCCCTATTTCTACTTTCTCATAACCCTTGGGAACCCATGGCTTAAATGTTCCATCCCTTTGGAGCTTCTATATAATACCAGCTTTGAATCTATAGTACTGTTGCTGTGGCATTCCTCTGTTGACTCTGTTGAGCAGGTATCCAGACATTGTGTCTTGCAAGTGAGAGGAAATTCAGGATCTGAATAGATATAGATATATCTAATTACATCTGATTTTGGATTTGACTTTGTTCAGTTGATTTACATGTGCCCGGGTTCATTGTGGGCTTCTTTCTGCCACCATTCCCCATCAGTAGCTCTTGATGTATCTTATTCCAAGGTATGTTTATTTTTCATCAGTTCAAAACAGCTTCACTGTCCATGCCCTAGCCTAGTTAAGAATGTAGGAATGTAAGAAAAACCCTGCAGGATCAGACAACAGACCTATCTAGTCCAGCATTCTCTTTCTCACAGTGGCCAACCAGATGCCTGTAGAAAACAAACTGGTAGCCAGTAAAGCTTTTGTAACAAGAGAGTCATATGCTCTCTGTAACCAGCCTTGGTCAACCTTCTGGCATTCTGTACCAGCTGAAGTGTCCAAACAGTTTTCAAAGGCAGTCTTTTTCACAGGCCCAAAACATTCCCCATTGCCTAACGAATACCAACTCCTCCTCCTAACACCACCATTTCATCCATGCATTGAGAGCCCCTCAGTTCTGCCTGGTCCTGAGTATGGAAAAGGTTGCATTTCTGGAAAAGCTACTTGGGAAGTCCTGGGTTTCAGCTTTTGCCTAGCAACCTAAATGTTGTTTTCATGACCTCAGGATTAAATTTCCACACATCATTGGTGCCAACATGAACCATGACCACCGACATCTTCCCAGCCTATCCAGACCAAGTGCAACATCTGCAACCTTCACACAAGAAATGCAAGTTACAGTGAAGTCTTTAAGCTTGGTGATAGAACACATGCCTTGCATTCAGAAAATCTCAGGTTTAGTCCTTGGTATCTCCTGTTAAAATGGTCAGGAAGTGTATGATATGAAAGACATCTGCCTGAGACCTGAGAGCTACTGCCATTCAGAGAAGACAATACTGGGCTAGATGGACAAATAGGGTGAGTTTGCACATAACGAAAATCTCAGGTTCTGTGTGAACCCAGGTTTACTGATCACTCCTCTGCAAGTGGAAGTGGCTAAACAAACCACAGACCCTCTGCCCATGGTTTGCTTACTATGATGTGTGAACCCAGAACTCCCCCAAGAAGCCAGAGTCATGAACCAACAACCATCCATTGGTTATGACACTAGCTTATGCAGGGAGAGACAAGCTAGAGTTCTGGGTTCACAGGTCACAGTAAGCAAACCACAGATAGAAGGTCCATGGTTTGTTTAGCCAGCTCACTACTTTGCTCATGATAAGCTAGATTTCTTAAGAATTCCATCTTATCATTATGTGTGAACTGGGCCACATTCTGACCTGGTAACAGTGCAGCTTTCTATAACTTCCCCTTGTGGACCCTGACCTACCAGGTGAATGCCAATGTCCTAGTCTAGAAAGTTCTATATAGATAATTTTTCTTCTAGAAGTGTGTCTGTTGCTTTAGTCGGTATTAATGTCGGAAAATCCTCTAATCTTTCATTTAGTTAACAGAGCATAAAATCTGAAGCAATGCAGCGTACGATAAAGCAATTTGTTAATGCGAGTAGTTTTTACCAGATGTTCCACCCAGGCATGAAGAACATGGTGTGCGACAAATTTTACCTGACATGTTTCAAATGCGGTATTGTGCAGCCTTTGACCTTGCATCTCTGTTGGCAGTTCATTTTGCTACAGATAGGATGAGCCATAGTGGGTTCTGTGATCCGTCGTTTGATATCCTTTGCAAACTTTTCAGTTCAACACTTCATGGGGAGGCTTTTTATAAAAGAAACAAAACCATGCAACCTAGTAATCCCTTACAATATTTGTATGTCAGCAGTGGAGTCTCTCAGAGTCAACAGCATTAAACATTGATCTTATTAAAGTAGATTGCTAGAGGTTTTAAAGCAGAATGAAATATGGTTGAAATACACTGGAATGATCCTATGAGCCACCCCAATTCTGGCAGGGACATGTAGGGAAATAATACATATTTCTAGCCTGGAGAAAGATGGGTGCTTTGCATAATTGCAGATGTAGCTTGTCAAGCACCTGCATCTTCATTAAGTGTATATTTTTATATCAGTTGAGCTGCCATGACTTCCCCTGGAGAACTGTAGTTCAGTGAAGGTGCTTCGAATTCTGGATTAGATTTCCCTGGGTTCCCTAAGGCAAGAGAATGGAAGCTATGGCTCCATGAGCACAAATGCTTTCTATGCACAAGGACTCAGACTCAGTCTCTGGCATCTTCAGTGAATAGGATCTTGGGATTATATGCTTGAGATCTTGGGAGAGCTGTTACCAGTTAGAATACAATTTTGGTGTAGACGGACCAGTGGTCATAGTATAGGGCAGCAACATATGTCCATAAACCAGTTTGTCTGTAGCTGTGGTCTTCTGAACTATATTAGTCCCAGGAAACCTCCTGAAGAACTGCATGAAGTATTTAAACTAAACATGTATGTCCAATTTTCATAATTTATTCCAATTGGTTTGTGGTTGGAGTGTCTTTGATCCCTTGATTGTAATCCAAGAAGACTTATTTCTTGTTTCTAGATCCACAGCACTCCTGAAAATGTTTTAAAAAGTGGTATGAAGTGGGATTTTACCAGTTGTTGGGGACATAAGTAGGAGGGTGCTATTGCACTTATGTCCTGCTTGTGGGCTTCCTATATGCAACTGGTTGCCCACTGTGGGAACAGAATGCTAGATTAGATAGGCTTTGGGTCTGATACAGGCTCTTGTAATGTTCTTATGATTCACAAATTCATAACACTTTATGCTTAACAGGAGTCGAAAGAATATCTATTCCAATCATTTCTGTATTTTTGCTAAGTATTTGTGCCCAGAGGCCTTTGGTGCATTTTACAGCCTCGTGTGGCACAGAGTGGTAGGCGGCTGTATAGCAACCAAAACTCTCCCCACGACCTGAGTTCGATCCCAGTGGAAGCTGGGTCCCAGGTAGCCGGCTCAGGTTGACTCAGCCTTCCATCCTTCCGAGGTCGGTAAAATGAGTTCCCAGCTTGCTGGGGGGAAAGGTAGTCATGACTGGGGAAGGCAATGGCAAACCACCCCGCTACAGTCTGCCACAAAAACGCTAGCGCAAGCGGCGTCCCTCTAGGGGTCAGTAATGACCCGGTGCTTGCACAGGAGGAACCTTTCCTTTGGGGCCGCGGTGGCTTAGTGGTAAAGACGCTGAACTGCAGACTGGAAGGTTGGCAGGTCAGCAGTTCAAGACCCAAGTGCTGCGTGACCGAGTGAGCTTCCGTCTTCAGTCCCAGCTTCTGCCAACCTAGCAGTTCGAAAGCAAGAAATTGCAAGTAGATAAATAGGTACCGCCTCGGCGGGAAAGGTAACAGCATTCCATGCACCTCGGTGTTCAGTCATGCCGGCCACACGACCACGGAAGCGTCTTCGGACAGCGCTGGCTCTTCAGCTTAGAAACGGGGATGAGCACCGCACCCTAGAGTCGGACACGACTGGTTGGGGACACCTTTACCTTTACCTTTTAAATATATAAATGTGAAATGAAATCACTCCATAATGTCACCATTTTAATCTGATTTAAGGTTGAATATTCTCTTTTTTAAACAATCTAACAAATTTCACAGCCTAAGTGGTGTTTATATAAGCAATTATTATTTTATTATTATTATTAAATTTATTAATCGCCCATTTGGCTGGTCACCCAGCCACTCTGGGCGATGTACAACATACAATAAAACAGTTTAAAACAATAAAATTCTACAGGAAAATACCCTACCCCACCTCAAATGCCTGCCTGAACAACCACGTTTTTAATTACACGACGGAAGCTCATTAAAGAGGGGGCATGGCGGAGTTCCCTAGGGAGGGAGTTCCACAGAGTGGGGACCACACAGAAAAGGCCCTCTCCCTCGTCCCCACCAGTCTAGCTGTCCTGGCTGATGGGACAGAGAGAAGGCCATCCGAGGCTGATCTTGTTAAGCGGCCTGTCTGGTGCTGCTGGAGGCGCTCCTTAAGATAGGCTTATATAAGCAAAATCTGCTTCATTTTTAGCATCCTTTTCAGTGCTGTGGATTTAGAATTAACCAGTACCATTAAACAAAAGTATTAAGCACTGTCAGAAATATTAAAACTACAGTGGGATTAATTACATTGGTACAGGAACACAGAGCCAGGTCAATTGGATTGGCCTCTGGTAATAAAAGTTTCAGATCTCACCAGACCATTCCCACGGGCAGTTCTTGGGACATTGCAAGTGCCCAGCTTTCAACCCCAGGGTCTTCTCTCTGGAACAGCAGGAGCTCATCAAAAAATGTACATCGCCCAGAGTGGCTGGGTGACCAGCCGGATGGGCGATTAATAAATTTAATAATAATAATAACATAATAATTGCTTATTGAGGGATAGCTAATACTTTGGAAGACAGAAATAAAATTCAAAGTGATCTGGATAGACTGGAGCACTGGGCAGAAAACAACAGAATGGCATTTAATAGGGACAAATGCCAAGTTCTGCACCTAGGAAAAAGAAACCAAATGCACAGTTACAAGATGGGGGATACGTGGCTCAACCACACTACGAGCAAGAAGGATCTTGGAATTGTTGTCGATCACAAGCTGAATATGAGCCAACAATGTGATGTGGCTGCAAAAAAGGCAAATGCTATTTTGGGCTGCATTCATCGAAGCATCACTTCCAAATCCCGGGAAGTACTAGTTCCCCTCTACTCAGCACTGGTTAGGCCTCATATGGAGTACTGTGTCCAGTTCTGGGCACCACACTTTAAGAAGGACGCAGACAAACTGGAGAGGGTTCAGAGGAGGGCAACAAAGATGATCAGGGGACTGGAAACAAAGCCCTATGAAGAAGAGAGACTGAAAGAACTGGGCATGTTTAGCCTTGAGAATAGAAGACTGAGGGGAGATATGATAGCACTCTTCAAGTACTTGAAAGGTTGTCACAGAGAAGAAGGCCAGGATCTCTTCTTGATCATCCCAGAGTGCAGGACACGGAATAATGGGCTCAAGTTACAGGAAGCCAGATTCCGGCTGAACATCAGGAAAAACTTCCTGACTGTTAGAGAAACGACAATGGAACCAATTACCTGGGGAGGTGGTGGGCTCTCCCACACTGGAGGCCTTCAAGACGAGGCTGGACAGCCATTTGTCAGGGATGCTCTGACTTTGGATTCCTGCATTGAGCAGGGGGTTGGACTCGATGGCCTTGTAGGCCCCTTCCAACCCTACTATTCTATGATTCTATGATTCTATTCTATGTGGTCAGGATCCCACAGTCAATATTAATTCCTTGTGTGACTTTCGCTCTGCTGCAGGCAACTGTAGAATGTACAGTCTTTTCCATTACTTCTGAATGGCAGCACAGGTGTCAAGATAAAAAGTCTTTCCTTTCTTCTTATGCTATTCTTATGCAGAACTTCTGCATCATCTCTAACTACTCTATTTCAAAGGCCTGACAGCTTGACAGGAGTAATATAGCAAAACCTCAGCATTACAGCTATCTCAGAAATGAAAGTGGTTCATAATTCCAAAATGTCTACAACTCTGAAAGTTCTCCCTTCCAATTCACTTGCTGTCCACCCTCCTGTTTCCCCTGCTTCATGTCAGGTAACTATTACCATTGTAAGAAAATAACAAAAAAATATGTTTTCACTTGGCCCATGCTTTATGCTCTGTGAAGCTTCATACATCGGATCTAAGGTTTGGAGGGTCTTCCTTGGTTTTTATTTCGGTAAGTTTCATGGAAGATAAGGCCATTTGTTGGCTATGCATCAGAATGGCTATATATTATCTCCCCTTTCCGAGGCAGTATGCCTCTCAGTAACAGTTGCTGGGAAACATGAGTGGGAGTCTTGCTTGTGGGCTTCTCATTGGCATCTTGCTGGCTACAATGGGTCAGAGAGCTGGACTACATAGGTGTTGGTCTGATGGAGCAATGTCTCTTCTTACGTTCTTGTGATTGGACTATTGCCTACATAGGCTTAAAGCGAAGACTCTTGCTCTGAGCTCAAAGATTCTGGTTTATGCTTATTGATAGGATTTTTGAAATGTTGCTACTTTGCCTATTTTCGGACAGTGACCCCATTCAGGTGTTCAGACTGCATAATCACTGAATGTGCATAAGGGGAGTGAGGCAGCCTCCTGCACATTTATTGAATGGACACCTGAACAGGTCCTCATGTGTACAGCTGTAGAATCTGTCAGTGTGATTGGGAATTTTGCTACTAATTGGTTTCCTGATCTCATGGATTGAGTCCTCCATATGTACAGCTGTGTGCACAGAGTCTCCACTCAGGGGTTCAATGAATGAGTGGAGGCTATGTCAGAGCCCAGGGCTGGCATCAAGGTTAGCCATGGTCAGACACCTGTGAGGGCCCACACCCCAGCAGCAGCCCACTGACAAGATCCCCCTAGATTTGCTCCTCTTCTTCACCATTGTAACCTTCTTGTTCACCTGCCTCTTCCTCTGGCCCAGACTATGGTGGTAATGAGGAGGAGGAGCAGTAGAAGCCTATCACTGTTCACTGGCTCTCTGCCTGTCACACAAGCAAGTGGTAGCAATGATGAGAAAGAGGGTGAGGAGCATCTGTTGACAATGTGGTGAGACGGTAGACTCACTGAGGAAGGGGGCCCACTAAGGGTATCTTGCCCAAAGGAGCCAACACTATCAGGGTCTTCTGCTCTTCCCCTATGCATTCATTTATTGTGAGATCTGAACACCTGAATGGGGCATCTCTAACACTGAAATCCTATGCACACGTACCTGGGAATAAACTCCAAGGAAAACAATAAGGCTATTTCTGAGTAAGCATGCATAGGATTGTACTATTAAACTATGTAAAACGAATACTAGTACTAATACTATTCCAAAAGAATACTATGATGTGTCTTCATATTTGTTAACAGCAGCTCAGCAGCTAGAGTGATCTATGGAAAACCATGGAGAAATAGTTCAGGACTCACCCCAAAAGAATAGTTATTGGAATTCTGGGAGGTCATGAAATTAGCTAAACAGACCATTAAAAAAATTATTATCTGGAGTCATTACAGAATCCAGATAATAAATCAGTTCTAGAGACCTGTACTTTATTATATACTGTTGGACTACAATTCCCATAATCTCTGACCATGGTTATGCTGGCTGAGGAGTTGTAGTCCAAAACATCTGGAGGGAACCACACTGGGGGAGGCTGAATTAGAGGATATAGCATTTAGCCCTGTAACAGAATTTCATGTGCTGTATTATCATATTCCAGGCTATTATGGAAGGCTTAGAAGGCACCCTAGTCAGGAAGCTAGATAAGAACAGAACAGCAACAGGAAACTCTTGACTTCATCCATCTAGATACAACTCACTCCAGTGCCACTTAGTGACTAAACTATATGACGTTATCCACACATAGGTTATCCACAGCACCTGTGTTCATATATCTGTCACTGTACCGCACATATGGGTGGCCTGTAGGCTCCATGTGACCTTTGGAGTCCTTCTGTGTGGCTCACTGCAGGGGCCCATTGCCGCCCCTCTGAATTTTCCCTTATGCCACTGCTGCCATTATACTGGGGATGAAGGCACTAAGGATGGTTTCCCTCCCACATTTTCTTCCCCAGCACCATTGGGCTCCCAACAGTGAGCCAAACAGTTGTGTTCTCCACTTAAATCGTGCACCTCCCCCCTCAGCTGATTAGTGGGGGGGGGAGGTGGATGGGGGGAAAGGGTGTGTGCGCATGTCTATGAGTTAGGGATGCTGGATGATTTCATTCGGTTTGCGTTTTTTAGTGAATCAACCTAATTTGCACTTCATGGATCAAATCAGTTTTACTCTGGATTCCACACTTCTCCAAATTTTGCAACACAGTTTTTAAAGACTGCATACAAAAATGCCTGTTTTTAGGGCAAGTTGTGTACAAAAATGTATGCATTAGGGAAAGCTGCATACAAAATGGGTATGCTTGGAAAGTTGCATATGAAAATAAATGTAAATCTGTGTGCATTTTTAAAATTAAAAATGGCAGAATGCTGCAGAAATGGGATGGAATGGGTTTATGATTAAATACATGCCGAACAGATGGGATATAGACTTATTCAGACATCCCTAGCATGAGTGTGTATGACTGTGTGTGCGCATGCACACATGATTATGTGTATGCATGTGGTGCAACCACCAACCCATTGCCCGTTGTGGAATGTGGCCCTCAGACAAAAAATTGTGCACTCCTGTTGCGGTGCTTGTGAATATGCAGTCAATAACATTAGATGGGAAGTCCAGATAACCTGGCTAAGGGAATCACTTTGGATTACAATGTAGAAGTAAACATTTCAGATTTTTATCTTGCGTGCATATTCCTACACATACATGGATTCACTGTACACTGGTCCTTAATTTCTTCTGGTTCCCTGACCACTTGACTTAATCTCTCACTGAAGTTTGGCAAGATTTTGTTCATAAAGGACTAATGACTCCACACACATTTGCAGGAGAATGGGAGCAGTTCCCCCATAGTGCAACATCCCACACAGCTGTGGGATGTGTGTGTGTGTGTGTGTGTGTATCAGAACTATGTGACCAGGGCCAATCATATCAGTCCTTCTTACCTGGCCAGGAGACAGAGCATATTCCTTCAATATCTAAGCCAGCTAAAACTTTCTCTCCATCTTAATTTCAGCTCTATTGTTCGAATGAAAGCGCTGTAAAAGCATGCAAGGGGCACACAAAAGTCTCAAACTGCCAGACTATTACATGCCAAATTTCAGGACAGCCTTGGGCATAACAGAATGTATGCACAGACCTGTCCCTGCTACTGAAATAAACAGAAAGCCCTCCTGGTCAAAGAAGCTCTGTAAAAGGAGCCTCAGGATCAGGGTAACTATATTTAAACATATATACTATTTCAGCGTCCCCACTAAAATTTATAATTTGTGGAATGTCTTGGCAGGTATATATTGCTAAAGAATATCTGTATATATTCACAGTATCTGAGACCAAAATACATTTCCAGATTAGCCTCTATTAAAATCAATTGGGCAACTTGTCCTTGCATATTACACGCTGGGAACACACACAACAGTATGCAGGTTGAGATGCACAGTGAGCTATTTGCCATCTGAGTCTGTCAGTCCCACCCAGCCTTAAGAATTATATTTGATAAAACTATGCAGTATAATGTTTAACATCACAGTGATCCAAATATACGCCCCAACCACAGATGCTGAAAAAGCAAAAGTAGATCAGTTCTATGAGGATCTGCAGCACCTCCTGGATAATACGCCAAAAAAAGATGTTATTTTCATTGCAGGAGACTGGAATGCTAAGGTGGGTAGTCAAACGACACCTGGAATTACAGGCAACCATGGTCTGGGAGAACAAAATGAAGCAGGACATAGGCTGATAGAATTTTGCCAAGACAACTCACTGTGCATAACAAACACTCTCTTCCAACAACCTAAGGGATGACTTTATACATGGACTTCATCAGACGGTCGACACCAAAATCAGGTTGACTACATCCTTTGTAGCCAAAGGTGGCGGACATCTATGCAGTTGGTAAAAACAAGACCTGGAGCTGATTGTAGTTCAGATCACGAACTTCTTATTGCACAATTTAGAATCAGACTAATGAGAATAGGGAAGACCCACAGATCACTTAGATATGAGCTCACTAATATTCCTCATGGATATGCAGTGGAGGTGAAGAATAGATTTAAGGGACTAGATTTAGTAGATAGGGTCCCGGAAGAACTATGGACAGAAGTTCGCAACATTGTTCAGGAGGCGGCAACAAAAAACGTCCCAAAGAAAAAGAAAACCAAGAAGGCAAGGTGGCTGTCTGCTGAGACACTGGAAGCAGCCCAAGAAAGAAGGAAAGCAAAAGGCAACAGTGATAGGGGGAGATATGCCCAATTAAATGCAAAATTCCAGAGGTTAGCCAGAAGAGATAAGGACTTATTTTTAAACAAGCAATGCGCAGAAGCGGAAGAAGATAATAGAATAGGAAGGACAAGAGACCTCTTCCAGAAAATTAGAAACATCGGAGGTAAATTCCAGGCAAAAATAGGTATGATCCAAAACAAAGATGGGAAGGACCTAACAGAAGCAGAAGAGATCAAGAAAAGGTGGCAAGAATATACGGAAGATCTGTATAGGAAGGATAGTAATATCAGGGATAGATTTGACAGTGTGGTCAGTGAGCTACAGCCAGACATCCTGAAGAGTGAGGTTGAATGGGCCTTAAGAAGCACTGCTAATAACAAGGCAGCAGGATATGACGGTCACGGAACAACGGACTGGTTTAAGATTGGGAAAGGAGTATGGCAGGGTTGTATACTCTCACCCTACCTATTCAACCTGTACGCAGAACACATCATGCGACATGCTGGGCTTGATGAAGCAAAGGCTGGGGTTCAAATCGCTGGAAGAAACATTAACAATCTCCAATATGCAGATGATACCACTTTGATGGCTGAAAGCGAGGAGGAGCTGAGGAACCTCATGACAAAGGTGAAAGAAGAAAGTGCAAAAGCTGGGTTGCAGTTAAACCTCAAAAAAACCAAGATTATGGCAACCAGCTTGATTGAGAACTGGCAAATAGAGGGAGAAAACGTGGAGGCAGTGACAGACTTTGTCTTTCTAGGTGCAAAGATTACTGCAGACGCTGACTGCAGCCAGGAAATCAGAAGACGTTTACTTCTTGGGAGGACAGCAATGACAAATCTTGATAAAATAGTGAAGAGCAGAGACATCACACTGACAACAAAGGTCCGCATAGTTAAAGCAATGGTATTCCCTGTAGTAACCTATGGCTGCGAGAGCTGGACCATAAGGAAGGCTGAGCAAAGGAAGATAGATGCTTTTGAACTGCGGTGCTGGAGGAAAATTCTGCGAGTGCCTTGGACTGCAAGAAGATCAAACCAGTCCATACTCCAGGAAATAAAGCCAGACTGCTCACTTGAGGGAATGATATTAAAGGCAAAACTGAAGTACTTTGGCCACATCATGAGAAGACAGGATACCCTGGAGAAGATGCTGATGCTAGGGAAAGTGGAAGGCAAAAGGAAGAGGGGCTGACCCAGGGCAAGGTGGATGGATGGATGATATTCTGGAGGTGACGGGCTCGACCTTGGGGGAGCTGGGGGTGGTGACGGCTGACAGGAAGCTCTGGCGTGGGCTGGTCCATGAAGTCATGAAGAGTCGGAAGCAACTGACTGAATAAACAACAACACATAATGTTTGTTTATCAAATAACACAGGCTGAGACAAAGGGATAGTCAACAATCAAGGAGTATAGTAAAAATGTTTTTCTGTATCCTTGTTTCTTTCTATCAATTCCCTATTTATTCTTGACACCTCAAGAGGACTCGCACCTCTACTTGGTTTCTTCATCTCAACTGCCAGAATGATCACCAATTGAAACAGCAACATGTTGGTGCTGAAATATCACCAGGCTGACACTTCAGTGAGAATACTCAGGAACAAAGAAGCTTGGAATGTGAGTCATTGCTTCAGGCTGTCCACTGACACTGTGACACCAGCTAACATTTTGTTCACAGTTGGGAAGTCAGTGGATGCTGAATGCTAAACATTCACCTGCAAAAAGAGAAGGGAGACAAGAGTTCTCCACAAACTGCACCTGTCGAAGGGACAGCTTAAGTTGTATCATGTTTTATGATCTCGACACAATGTTTACAAGCTACTCAATAACATTTGGGAAATGCTAGAACACATTTTTAGCCAACTGAACATGTTTCATAGTTGTTCCATCACAAAAGACACTGGAAATTCCTGGTAAGGTTGAAGGCAATGAGGCCTGTGGAGCTATGCCAATTTACACTGGATAGACTATTATCTTGTACTGATTGAGCAAATATTTAGCAGATTTAAAAACTTGGTATTTACAAGCAGAGGAGAAGTCTGAAAAATGCCTAGAATTCCATTTTGTTTAAAGGTACTGACTTCTGCAAAGTACTAAAAAACAAAGACAATAATAGTTCCATCCATGGTTCAAGCAATATTTTTAAAATTCACATCTATATAGGTAAGACATCAGCCCATCTTGGGTTAATAATGATGTTATTTCTCAATAATGTGTAATAACTGTTAGGTGAATATAAGGTTTTGCCAGCTTCATTCTGGGAACAATATGAAAGGAAAACATCAATAGATAATTTGAAGAGAGAGAAGGTGCCAGGGTCAGATATAGTTTAATCTTGGTAGTACACTTGGTAGTGTTTCAAGATAAACTTATTCCCATACTGCTTAAAGTTTAAGAGAAACTAGGGAAGTGAATCAATTGTGTGACAATTATGTTGAAACCAGAAAAAGATCCTCTCTGAAGCTATAGGCCAATCTCTCTCATCAATGTTGATGCCGAGATTCTTTCAAATATTGGAACAGCAAGATTAAAAAGAATGCTGCCTTTGATTATTCCCCCAAATCAAGTTGATTCATTGAAGGTAGACATGTTTTGATCATTTTAGGCACTTTATTGGATAGTGTCAGTGGTTGAATATCAGCAGCTCTTTTGCTTGATGCTGTGAAGATGTGTATTTAAGTCTACTTGAAATTTCTATATAATTCCTATTCAATGTTTGATTTTCCAAATTAAATGGACAGAATTTTGATTATGTTACTGTGTGCAAATAGGATCTCCTTGGACTTTCCTTTCAAAAAGGTATAGTAAGAAGTGTCCTCTCTCACCTCTGCTGTTTGATCTTGCAATTGAATGTTAACTTATGTAATCAGACAGCAAAGAGATATTGAAGGAATCTCGTTTCAGTGGAAGGGACAAAAGGTTCTGTGTGCTTCTTTTTTATACCAAACCGAATCATCCATCCGTACATTGATATGTTTGAGTTAAAAAATTGGGGAACTTTCTGGGTATGGAATCAACTGGAGCAACCCTGAGGCTCTCAGATCAGGAAACAGTCATTCTCCTGAAGAAAACTGGACACTTAGATTTATCTCTTCTCACGTGCGTTATCTCGGCCTCTCCTGCATTCATAAAATAGGCTAAATTTAAAGTGTAATCAATTTTCAGCTATTAACTAGGTTGGGTTCCGTACAGCATAATCCTATGCATCTTTATGCCCAAGTAAGTTCCACTGCAGTCAAGTAAATGCATCTTAGACATGAGTTTGTGGTGGGAAATTATACTTTTAAAATCAATGTTATATCAAGGATCATATCTATCTGTCTGTCTGTCTGTCTGTCTGTCTGTCTGTCAAAGAGGACTTCTGAGGCCTATTTCTCATAGCTGTTTTAAGATTAAGACACATACAGTCAGGGCCAGAAATATTGGAACAAGGATAACGGTTTTGGCAGTTGGCCTCTGTACACCACCACATTGAAGTTGAAAGGAAACACACCCAGATGGGAGCCAAGTCAGGACTTTCAGCTGTAATTCAAGGGGTTTGACAACAATGGGGCACTAACCATTCAGGAAGGACAGCCAGTGGCATACACACACCCCCATTTGGTGGCTCATATGTAATGGAACAAACCAACATCATTTTAAACTTAAGGATCGCCTTTAATACCTGGATTAAAATCCTTTGCAGTCAATGACTGCCTGAAGTCTGGAACCCATGGACATGACCAAATGCTGAGTTTCCTCCCTCGAGATGCTTTGCCAGGCCTTTACTGCAGCTGCCTTCAGCTGCTGCTTCTTTGTGGGTCTTTCTGCCTTCAGTCTTGTCTTCACTAAGTGAAAAGCATGCTTTATTGGGTTGAGATCAGGTGACTGACTTGTCCATTGAAGAACATCCCACTTCTTTGCCTTGAGAAACTCTTGGGTAGCTTTTGCTGTATGTTTTGGGTCATGATCCATCTACAATATGAAGCAGCATCCTATCAGTTTGGCAGCATTCGGCTGAATCTGAGCAGAAAGTATAGCCCTATACACTTCAGAATTCATCCTGCTGCTTTTATCGGCAGTCGGGTCATCAATAAACACCAGTGACCCGGTTCCATTGGCAGCCATACATGCCCATGCCATAACACTGCCTCCACCAGGTTTGACAGATGATATGGCATGCTTTGGATCATGAGCTGTTCCTTTCCTTCTCCATACTTTTCTCTTCCCATCATTCTGGTACAAGTTAATCTTGGTTTCACTAGTCCAAAGAATCTTATTCCAGAACTGGGTAGGCTTTTTTACGTGTTTGCTGGCAAAGGCTAATCTGGCCTTTCGGTTCTTGAGCGTTACCAGCGGTTTGCACCTTGTTGTGAGGCCTCTGTATTTACATTCATAAAGCCGTCTCTTGACTGTAGATGTTGACAATGACACGCCTATCTCTGTAAGAGCGTTCTTGACCTGGCTAGATGTTGTGAAAGGGTTCCTCTTCACCATGAGCAGAATTCTGCGGTCATCCACTTTAGTTGTCTTCAGTGGACTGCCAGGCCTTTTGCTGTTGCTGCGCTTGCTAGTTAATTCCTTCTTTTTCAGGATGTTCCAAACTGTTGTGTTGGCCACTCCCAAAGTTTTTGCTATCTCTCTGATGGGTTTATGTTGTTTCCTCAGCCTAACGATGGCCTCCTTCACTCGCATGGACACCTCTTTGGACCTCATGTTGGGAGTTCCAGTGAACAGCTACCAAATGTGAATGTAACACTCAGAACCACCTCCAGGCCTTTTATCTGCTTGATTGGTCATGGGGCACCCAGGAAACAGGCCACACCTGGCCATGCAGCTGCTTGTCAGCCATTCGTTCTATTACTTATGAGCCCCCAAGGATGGGTGTGTGTGTATGCCACTGGCTGTAGTTCTTGAATGGTTAGTGCCCCACTTTTGTCAAACCCCTTGAATTACAACTGGAAGTCCTGACTTCGCTCCCATGTGCGTGTGTTTCCTCTCAACTTCAATGTGATGGTGTACAGAGGCCAACTGCTAAAACAGTTATCCTTGTTCCAATATTTCTGGCCCTGACTGTAGATGCTCTGGGCACCATCCACATGTAGAGTTAATTAAATATTTTTTCCAGGTGAAGGAATGTGATATAGTGAGAGGTAGGAGTTGGGTTTGATGGACAGTGCATAATTGCTGATGTTCTTTCATAGATATACCTATAGCATATTTGTACTCTCAAAAAAGTTATACACTTTTAGTTATATAAAAATGGCCAGGCTGGACATTACAACATACTACAACCCTTCACCACTTGCTGCTTTCAGTTACTGGATGTAGTGCCAAAGCTTTCTCCAGCAATTATATACTCAGCTTCTCCTGGCCATGAGAAAGATCTAGCAGCACTGATCTTTCTGCATCTCTTGGAGGCACTGATAATCTCTCCAACATCTGCAGTTTTCCACAGCTCACTGAGACTCTGCCAATCTCTGATTTATTTATTTAATTAATTAATTTCTTAATCGCCCATCTGGCCAGTCACCCGGCCACTCTGGGCGATGTACATGGGTACAATTCAAAACAGTAAAATTATACATTAAAACATTATTTAAAAATACCCTAACCCACCCCGAATGCCTGCCTGAATAACCAAGTTTTCAGTGCGTGACGGAAGCTCATTAAAGAGGGGGCATGGTGCAGTTCCCTAGGGAGGGAGTTCCACAGAGTGGGGGCCACCACATAAAAGGCCCTCTCCCTCGTCCCCACCAGCCTAGCTGTCCTGGCTGATGGGACAGAGAGAAGGCCATCTGATGCTGATCTTGTTAAGCGGCCTGTCTGGTGTTGCTGGAGGCGTTCCTTGAGATAGGCTGGCCTGGAACCATATAGGGTTTTAAAGGACAATACAAACACCTTGAATTTGGCCTGGAAAACAACTGGTAACCAGTGCAACCCCTTCAGCACCAGATGTGATCACACCGGCAGCTGCCTTTTATCAGGCGAGCTACCGCGTTCTGCACCAGCTGTAGCTTCCAAACCATCAGGATGGAACCCTGTGGTACCCCACAAGTGAGCAGTCATGGGTCCAACACCTCCTCTCCCAGTGCTACCATGTGGTACCTGCTGGGGAGGAAGGACCGGAACCACTGTAATATGACGTCTCCAATGACCATCCTCTCTAGGCGGTCCAGGAGGTCAACCGTCAACGGTATCAAAAGTCGCTGAGAGGTCGAGAACAAGGAAGGCGCATTCACCCCTATCCAAAGCCCTCTTCATATCATCCACCAAAGCGACCAAGGCTGTTTCTGTCCCATGCCCAGGCTTGAAGCCCAATTGAAATTGATCTAGATAATCAGCTTCTTCCAAGTGTGCCTTCAACTGCATTGCCACCACCCGCTCAATGATCTTGCTAGGGATGGCAGAGAATTCCGCCACGCGGTGAGGCCGAATGCCAGTGCATTCGGCCCCTCGAAATCTGTGGCGGAACGGCCTGCCGCCCCCCCCCCGCGAATCCCCCCCGGGACGAGACTTACCTGGGGCGGATCTTCCGGGTGGTGGCGGCTGTGGCGGCAGCAGCTGGTCTTCCGACCGGCTGCCTCCACCATTTGCAGTCTTGTTAAAAAAACACACACACACGACGTGATAGGCTATGTAAAGATTTACGTAGCCTATCACGGCTGGGTTTAAAAACAAAAACAAAAAACCACGTACACAAATGGCGGCGGCTACAGCCGCTGCCATTTGCGTTCCTTATTTTTGGCCATCTTAGTCTACGTAAATATTTATGTAGACTAAGACGGTGAAAATAAGGGGAACGCAAATAGCGTCGCGGATGCTATTTGTGTTCCCCCGTATTTTCACGGTCTTAGTCTACGTAAATATTTACGTAGACTAAGACGGCCAAAAATAAGGAACGCAAATGGTGGCGGCCATAGCCGTCGCCATTTGCGTACGCGCGTTTTTTTTTTTTAAGCCAGACGTACGTCTTTACGTAGCTTATCACGGCTGACTACAGGGACGCAAACGGCGGCGGCTACAGCCGCCTCCATTTGCATCCTTGCTAGGCAGCAGCCGGATGTCCAGCTGCTGGCGGAGCTGGCCGGCGACTCTGCGGAATCCCCACGGAGCGGAGCCGGCCGGCCAGGATTCCGGGGTGGGAGGTGCGGAGCGCCTCCCCCCAGCGAGGATTCCGGGGGGACGGAGCGCCTCCCCCCACCAGCGGAACCTGGCAGAGCCAGGTAAGGGGGCTTTTGTACATCCCTAGATCTTGCCCCAAAATGGCAGATTCGAGACTGGGCGAAAGTTGTTCAAAACTTGGGGATCCAAGGAGGGCTTCTTTAAGAGTGGCCTTATCACTAGGGATGTCAGAGAATTCCGCCACGGATCTCGGGGAAGCCGAGTGCCAGTGCATTCGGCCCCCCGAAATCGGTGGCGGAACTGCCTGCCACCCCCCCACCTCCCGGGACGAGACTTACCTGGGGCGGATCTTCTGGGCGGCGGCGGCAGCTACGGCGGCTGCGGCAGCTGGTCTTCAGACTGGCTGCTGCCGCTGCCATTTCCAGTTTAAAAAAAAAAGACATGACAGGCTACGTAAATGTTTACGTAGCCTATCACGGCTAGGTTTAAAAAACAAAACAAAAACGTGATAGGCTACATAAATCTTTACGTAGCCTATCACGTCTGACTTTAAAAAACAAACAAAACAAAACTGCGCATACGCAAATGGCGGCAGCCATGGCTGCTGCCATTTGCATTCCTTATTTTGGCACGTGTTAGTCTACGTCAAGATTTACGTAGACTAAGAGGGCGAAAATAAGGGGAACGCAAATAGCATAGCGTCCGCTACGCTATTTGCGTTCCCCTTATTTTCGCCATCTTAGTCTACGTAAATCTTGACATAGACTAAGACGTGCCAAAATAAGGAATGCAAATGGTGGCGGCCGTAGCCGCCGCCATTTGCGTATGCACGTTGTTTTTTTTTTTTAAGTCAGATGTGATAGGCTACGTAAACATTTACGTAGCCTATCACGGCTGACTGCAGGGACGCAAACGGCGGCAGCTACGGCCGCCACCATTTGCGTCCCTGCTAGCCAGCAGCCGGATGTCCGGCGGCTGGTGGAGCCGGCCGGGCAGGACTCCGGGGGGACGGACGGAACGCCTCCCCCCCACCATCAACATAATCCGTGAACAGGTAACTTTCGTACATCCCTACTTATCACTGACTCCTTGAGGGCTGATGGCATCACTCCCTCCTCAAGGGAGGCATTCACCACCACCCTGATCCCCTCACCCACTCACACTCTGCAGCTCATAATGAGCCAAGATGGGCAAGCATCAAGTAAGGAGGTGGGCGGCCTTACAGATGACAGCACCTTGTCCAGTTCATCAGAAGGAAGAAGCTGGAACTGATCCCACAAAACTGGTTTGCCATAGGTAGGGATGGCCGTGAATTTCTCCACGAATCTCGGGGAGGCCGAATGCCAACGCATTCGGCCCCCCGAAATTGTTGGTGAAATTCTCCGACCCCCTGCACCCCCCGGGACGGGACTTACCTCATGCGAATGTCCCTCTCGGCGGCGGGTCCCGGCGGTGGTTTGGCGGCGGTTCGGCGGGGGCAACGGCCGATCTTCCGACCGGCTGCCGCCGCCGCCATTACAAAATAAAGTTAAAAAAACCCCAAACACCCGTGATAGGCTACGTAACGATTAACGTAGCCTATCACAGCTGACTTTGGAAATCTAGCCGTGATAGGCTACGTTAATCGTTATGTAGCCTATCACGGGTGGTTTTTTTTCCCCATTCACTTTTTATTTCGCGGCCGGGGAGACAGGGCGCTTCTCCCTGGCCTGAATTTCGGCCGGGCGAGGCGGGGCGCCTCCCTCCCCCGGCCTGAACTTCGGGGGGAGAACC
Source organism: Heloderma suspectum (assembly GCF_057233095.1). Classification (NCBI taxonomy): domain Eukaryota; kingdom Metazoa; phylum Chordata; class Lepidosauria; order Squamata; family Helodermatidae; genus Heloderma; species Heloderma suspectum. The sequence goes on along the minus strand of NC_139460.1, from coordinate 27,186,689 downwards.
GAAGCGCCTCCCCCCCACCGCGAAGCAAGCTGCGGGACCAGGTAAGTGACTTTCGTACATCACTAGCCATAGGTCACCTCTCGCTCGCTAACTGTATCCATGGCACACAGAATAACACTCCTGATCCAATCAATTTTATCCACAAAGTGCCTTGCCATGGCCTCACAGGAGGCCTTAAAATGCTCCAGTGGTTCCGGAGCAACTGGACCGACCATGCTCTGGACCACTTGGAACAGCCTCCTGGGACAGCACTCTGCGGATGTGATAGAGGCAGCATAGTATTCCTTTTTTGCTGCCTTCATCGCCACGTGATAGGCTGAAGATACAGCTCTAGCCTGTGTCCGATCGTCTTTGGAGTGAGACTTCTGCCACCGGCACTCTAGCCATCTCACCTGCTATTTCAGGGCTCGTAACTGCGGATTGAACCATGGTGCAGTTCGAACCCTGTTCAGGGGGAGAGGGCGTTTTGGAGCCACCCGATCTAATGCCCCAGTGATAGCAGCATTCCAGCCACTCACCAGGTCTCGACCGAGTGGCCATTTGCATGCTCCAGAGAATCCCCAAGCATGTTTAGGAATCCATTTGGATCCATGAGACACCTGGGGTGGACCATTTTAATGGGTCCTCCACCCTGCAGAGGGGTTGTGGAACTGAGAAGTCCAACGTCACCAGATAGTGATCTGACCATGACAAGGGGTGGTGGTGGATATACCCCTGACTTCCAGATCCCTGCCCGTTTCTCCAGAAACAAACACAAGGTGTAGCGCATGACCGGCTACATGGGTGGGCCCAGTTAGAATAGGGTACAGCTCCCAGGAAGCCATGGTCATGATTTCAGTTCTCAGCTCCTTTCTCCTAACCACTCAATAATGTCATGGTTACTGAATATCATCATTTAATAAAAAAGACAAATCCACATTTGATGTGATGGGCAATCCTACGTCTTGTCTAACAGCTCCCATCTAGGGACTTTATACATGTGACAGCATACAATGTAATGTGGTACATCTTCAGTTGCCGCTATACCACATGGGCAAGTCTTTTCAGTATATTGGATATTAAAACTTCCCTACTTCAGCACAGACCACACCAATTGAAAGCATAATGAAATGAGTGCTTGCTGTAAATTAAGAGAGTAGCAGAATTAATTTGTTTTGGTTGCAATCTTTGGGATTTTCCATTCAGGATTCTAAAACTCCAATTATAACATTTGCCCTGACAGAGGATTCCTTTAGTGCCTGCTTATCTCACTGATCATAATAAAGACACTTTCAGTCAAGTCATACTTCAGCTATCATTAAGTCTTCCTTTAGAAGGAGCCAAAACACATTCAAAGTAGAACTGTCAATAGAATATCTAGAGAAGTACAGTTTTGGGGATATTTAACTTGGCTGGTCAGAATGTCATTCCAAGCTGTTCTGCTAATGAGTTTCAGTGCTTTGTTTCATTTTTGTATGTGTCTGTGCCTGAAAATGTCAATCCGAAGGGTTTCTTTTTTGAAAGAGCTACATTATAACATGACCTATCATGGCTGTACACATTCTGTTTTTCTTGGAACCCAGAAGGGGGCATGTGTGGACTCTGAAGCGCAGACCAGAAGAACAATATAGGTAAACCAGAAGCAGAGGTGAAAGTGGTATGTTGCCATGCTGTGATTAGAATTTAGCATTTTTTAAGGAAATTAAAGGAACATTTTTAAAAGAAATTTCCTTATCTTCATGGCTGTGGACTGTAGAGAGAGAGAAAATGCCTTTGGTCTAGGCAGTAAGTGCTTTGCCTTTATTCTCTTTGTACTTGTTTCTATACAGTAAACTATACTAGAGGAACACGTAAGACAAAAAAAGAAAAAGGTAGAAGTTTAGTATATAGAAGTGCACACACTTTTCTTTTTCGTAATTACATTCCTGGGTTAAACCAGCACTGTTTATTTTTGTGTGTGCTTCATTATTCCTTTAAGGCAGCAGTCCCCAACCTTTTTGGTGCCAGGTACTGGTCACGTGGAAGACCATTTTTCCACAGACTGGGGGGGGGGGAGGGGGTCCGCTGGCGGCCTTCTGGCTGCTGGGATGCAAACAGTGTCCGCATAGCGGATGCCATTTGCGTCCCTATTCTTTGCAGTAATCGGCTACGTAAGGATTTACGTAGCCTATTACTTGAAGAACAAGGGACGCCATTTGCGTCCCAGCGGCCATAAGTCCGCTAGCGGCAGGAGCTGGCTGGCAGCTCCGCAGACTCGCAGCGGAGCGGAGCCGGCCAGGATTCGGGGGGGGGGGAGGGAGGGATCGATCGCCTCACCCCCCATGGACCCCCGCAGACCCAAGGTGAGGGGGTTTCGCACACCCCTGCGGCCCGGTTGCTAACAGGCCATGGACCGGTACCGGTCTGCAGCCCAGGGGTTGGGGACCCCTGCTTTAAGACATTCCTGACTTTTTACTACATGCTTTTGTTTATATGCTGCCTTTCTGAAGTGTTATTGCTCCTCTGCTCTCTGTTCCTGTGACTCCAGGTGAAAAGGTCCATAGGTCTAGTTCTTTATTTAATTAGAAATAATTTTGAAACCAGAACTTGATCATAAGGAAAATCTATATCTGACTGCTTATTAAAATTTCAGCTCATCTGTATATTCTTTGTGAGATAAGTGACGCAGATTCGTATTACCATGTTTCAATCCCATGGCATTGGTGTACAATAGGTTTGTGCCATTGAAATCAGTGCGCTTGGTTGTATCCATACATTAATGAATTCCTATCCCCATACATACCATGACTTGTCTTTGACCACTTTGTCCTGTTTCACTGCATAAGTGTGTGGGTGTGTAGTTAAAACATAGGAGCAGCAGTGAGCTACACTGTGAGATGATGCAATGCTGGGTGGGCTCAGGACATTGACCTGGTTTGCATGACACAATAACCCATGGTGGGTTTGTTTCAGAGTAGCTTGCTGTGTTGTCCAAATTTGGCATGATGGCTTAAACATGGGTTGTTAACCATGCATAAGACACCTTGAGAACCAATGTTCTTGGGATGTTCAGGGTGGCTTGTTTTCAGGGTGGTTTGTTGTGATGTGCAAACCTGGCAGCGTGGGTTCTGCATGGCTTGTCTGAAAGGGAAAGAGATGTCTGGCAAGATCAGCAAAAAATGTAACTAGTTCTTGCAGTGCCCTCCACCCCTCCTCCTCAAGCTCGATGTTTCATTTGACAGTGACTGACTTTATCCCCTTGTAAGCAGAGTTAGCACAGCTATGTGTGTATGAGTGATTGACTTACCTCCTGTTTTCATGTTGAAATCCCCCCCCCACAGGGGGGTTTAAAAAAAAGAAAAAATCCTCACATTTTTTCTTTTTTTTAATGCCCCCCCCCCGTGTGTGGGAAATTTGGCATGAAAACAGAATGAGGAAAAGCTTAACTTCCCCCTCCTGAATTGCAATGGTCCCGAATTGGGGCTGCACACGCTTACCCAGAGGTAAGCCAATCACTCATACACACATAACTGTTGTACAAAAAGGAATGTCAATAGTCCCCAGTGAGGAACAGCCAAGGAGGCTTTTTTTTTTTACATGTTAAAAAAAATAAAACCCTTGGCTACCTTGTCCTCAAAAATAAGGTAACCCCCCCCCCCCTTGAAGATATGGCATATGCAGGTGCTTCACAAGGTAAGAAATGCGGGGAGGGATATCTCATCACAGCAGCGGTATAGGCAAGTTGTGCTGCAATGGCCCTTAGGATATGTGCTGGGAGCAGGTGGGAGGACAAAGGGGAAACAAACCATGGCAAGCCAGCGAGCACCTGATCGTCTGTTGCCAGCAGCGTGGCTTAGTGAGTGATTAACCAACCCACCATGGCTTGTTTTCAGCATGGCTTATTGTGACCTGCATGGCTTATTGTACCTGCAAACTGGCCCATTGTCTTAGCTCAGTAACGATTGCTCTCCATCCCAACATTCATTTGCTGATGCAACAGTTCACTTATAAAGTGAATATAAAGCTCTTTGGTATGATAGCCCATTGACAGATCTCTTTGATCAGAGTGCATTCACTAAAACATTATCCTTAGGGTTGTTGTTCCTCCCCCCACCCCACCCTATGAGGCATGCAGCTATTTGCATATAAAGGAAATATTGTTCTTAATCATTCTAATTTGGAACTCATTAGTGTTCTCCTTAAGTTGTGCTGCCTACATATGCAGATCCTTACTGGAATTCAGTCTAGCTCAGCCATCATTCTTTATTCTGTCACTATGGTGCTCTTACTGCAAGAGACGGATACAGCATATAATACATAGGACACTGAAGACTCAGCTTACTCACGGATCAGTCAAACCGGACAGCTAAAAACCTGTTTAATGAGAGCTTTATAATAAATATAATTCAGTATATCTCAGAGAATAGATTTCAGTATAGGTATCCTTTTTTCAATTTGTACCTCAATAAAATTTCTGATACTTAACAACAGCAGCTTGTCTCTTACACTTCTAAAGCCAATTATGCTCTTTAAAAAAAAGAGGGGAAAAAAGACAGTTCATAGCAGAATGAAAGTATACCAGATGAAGAAATAAAGAGGTCACAAGAAACTCAAAGACTAGCACAGCCAAGATCAAGGATGACAATAGCATACACCTGGAAATACAGAGTATTACAATCTTGAGAAACTGTACAGTTGTCTGGACAATGTTTAGTAGACCACAGAAATACAAGATTATACATTAATAAAGTCATGGGGACGACTCCACAAAATGCTTGTGGTGTGTGCAACTCATTTTAACAGAGGATGCACAACATTAATGGAGACTGTACAGCACAAGAATTTAATGGATTACGCACAAAGGGCACAATCCACGAAGATGTTCAGGCCCTATGGAAATGAATTGGAGCTGTGCAAGGGCAGTAGTGTTCTCTTCTTCAGCTTCTCTTCTCTTCATTTCAATTCAATTCAGCTAGCACAGCAGAATATGGATTGTGCCCAATGAGTATTATGTCCACTGACTACAAAAAATGTGTGATCAAACCTTAGTTCTGCTATCAATCCACCAGTGTGCAGTGTGATCACTTTTTAAGTACAGCTGTTTATAAAATCTGTGGAGGTCTCACATTTTAGTTTTAAACTGCAAATACAGAGAGCTCTTCTTAAATACTACAGCTCAGATCTGGTGGCTAACCGCAAGAGCATTCACAGCCTATTTTTTTCTTACTGATTTTTCAAAAATAAAGCAGCTCCACACTGGATCCATTGGTCTTGATTGCCTCCACATGGAACATCAATGTTTGTCATCACACAATCCCTCTCAGCACTGGTGTAAACTGGCAAAGAGATGCACTCCTCAGGGGAATAGGGCCCATAAGTGTTCTGTCAAGAAATAAGTATTCAATTTGAATTTGAAGACATTAGGGCTGCAATCGTATACACACTTACCTGGGGGTACTAATCCTTAAGCTTAAGGAACTTTCTTCTGAGTAGACATGCATACAATTGTGTTGTAGAAGAATCAAGTTGAGACAAGGAATGCTTTTTATTATAGTGATATAGAGGCTGGAGATCAATTGGAAAACTTCAATCCTGTGTAGATACCAGAAGAGCAGTTGAGTAGGAGATAACAGGATAGGAGTGGGCACATCAACTGCTGAAAAGGCTTGCTAGCCAAATGCATTCCTTGAAATAACAGGCACTCTCTTGTCTGCAATGTCCACTACCCTTTGCCAGGATTCAATTCAAACATGACTGTGAATTCAGACAAGAATAACAATGTCCTCCTCAGTCCAATTGTAGCAGCCATATCGGGGGTCAGACTAAGTAGCCTCATGCTTCATGTTCTTGCTGAGCTCTTGCTCTCTGAAATATATGTTTGTAAGATGACGAGACACAGGAATTTCTTATCTTGTCAACAAAGGCTAAGGTCATAGAATTGTATATCTTGTTCTCTGCTGTTCTCTGCTTATCATGGCTACCCTATAACCCATTTCTTGTATTATAAACAATGGTGCTAGCAGAAGAAATGTTGAGGACTGCAACCCCACACGGGAGGGAGAGGAGGAGCCGTTTCATATGTGTCATAATGTCTATAAAAACAATGTGCTGATGTAAATCGGGGCTTTTGGCTCTTTGGAAATGATTCCAGCCTTAAGCCCGTGCGTTAAATAAAGAAACTCTTTTTCCTTCACTCCGTGGTCTATCTGACTCTGAGTTCTGCAACATAAATGGTGCCGTGACTCGGATGTGGCAGGCTCTGAGACAGAAAGGTGGCAGTTGCCTGCTCTTAATCGCCGCACCGGGAGGGAGAGCTCGGCGCACGCCTCCCTTTCTTGGCGCCACCGACCTTTTTGTCGGGTGAACGGGAGACAGCCTGCGCCGGGATCGCCCAAACGGCAGCGAGCAGCAAGAGAACCTTGGGAAGCGGAGGAAGGAACTTGAGCCCTGCCCATACTGCAGCTGCAATTGAGTTGAAACCCACATTGGAAGCCTTTAGGAGAAAGGCAAGTATATGGAATAAAAAGAGGGCCCCGCCTTCGGGAGTAAGGCCACTGGGCAGAAAAAAAGAGGGCCCCGCCTTCGGAAGTAAGGTCAGTGCTAGTATATGTATACAAAAGGTGACCCACCTGATTGGGGGTGGAAGGGGGGACTTGATCACTCCCCCGAGCAGGCACTAATACTCAGCAAGGCGCTGAGGAAACTGCTTTGCTCTAGTGGAAAAGTGGGAAAGTGGGTGGCAGGGACATATGAATGAAGTGATGAAATTGATGATTGTGTGAGTGGCTACTGCGGTTTCTGTTGCATACCGTTGACCGTCCGGGTGCCCAGGCCAGTAGCAAAGTGTGTGGTGTGAAATTCCTTTTGTGCCGGCCAGTGAGATTGCTTACTCGCTGACCAATCCCCTTCCCTGAGTTCTGCAACACAATGAGGCTGCCCCCCTGTGAAATTAGGACTGTAGGAGGTCTTGTATGCATACAGAGCTCAGTCTCTGTAACCAGCAATAGGGTCCTCATGTGTGCCCATGCCTTTGAATTGCAATCCAGTGATGCTTTTTGTTGGTCAAATGATGTGACATCTTTCCAACATCAGCCATGCTCCTCTCTGGTGGTTACTGGGGAAAGGAACAGCTGGCCCATGTGATTATTTTACAGGCATTACCAGGTCTGAGAGTAGGCCATGAGGGAACAACTTCCATGCTGCTCTAGGAAGATATAAATGTTCCCTAAACATTTTTTTTCTGTGTGGGCAAATTCTGTCAGTTTGTTTGTCTAAAACTTCCCATAACAAATTAGGTTGCAGAAGTAGAAGTGGCTAATAGTTATGTTAGTATTTACTAACTTATACACAGTGATATACACATAATTGTAAATTGTGTTGGAAAGACACAACAAATAGACAATGGATCCAGATTTAGTCAGAGTGGATCCATGGAAATGACTATGTCTGGATTCAATCCAATAAAAATGTAAGGAGTAAAGAATCCCATGAAAACTGTTTTGTTAATCTTGAAATCTTCATATCAGGTTATTTTGCTGACACTAACATCAGTATATTTTCTTCCAGTTTAAGACTATGGATAGTCTTATATAAAGTCTTGTTCATTAGCAACCATATTGTAGAAAGTTTGACATGAATCCAGAACCTGCTCACAAATCCTTAACCCTTAAAAGAAGGCCATACTTCAAAGTAGTATAAACAGCACAATCTTTATGCATAGCTACTCAAAGTTATCCAATTTAATTCAAGTGAGTACAGGTAAGTGGGTACAGGATTATAGCCAAAGAAACATAAAATTGACAGATAACTCCACCCCAACCATATTGCTCTCCATCTATTTTCTACTATGTTCTAGAAGACTGGATTCCTCAAGGGCAACCTTTCAGCAATAAAATTACCAATTTATAGTTCCATGATGCAAACCCATGCTTAAGGAAATTAGTATCTGAAACAAATTATTTGAGGCTTCCAATTCTGTATTAAAGATCATCAGTGTAATTTAAAAGTTGTACAGGGCACAATTCCTTATACTCGAGTTATTAATTCTGGACCAAATGCTATGTATTTGAATAATATTTGAAATTCGTTTTTATTAGATATAAGTAACAGTGCGGTCACTGAACTTGAGCCGGACATCCTAGAAAGTGAAGTCAAGTGGGCCTTAGGAAGCATTACTAACAACAAAGCTAGTGGAGATGACAGTATTCCAGCTGAGCTATTTAAAATCCTAAAAGATGATGCTGTTAAAGTGCTGCATTCAATATGCCAACAAATTTGGAACACTCAACAATGGCCGCAAGACTGGAAAAGGTCAGTTTACATTCCAATTCCAAAGAAGGGCAACGCCAAAGAGTGTTCAAACTACCGCACAATTGCGCTTATTTCACATGCCAGCAAGGTGATGCTCAAAATCCTACAAGCTAGGCTTCAGCAGTATGCGAACCGAGAACTACCGGAAGTACAAGCTGGGTTTCGAAGAGGCAGAGGAACTAGAGATCAAATCGCCAACATTCGCTGCATCATGGAGAAAGCAAGAGAATTGCAGAAAAACGTCTATTTCTGCTTCATTGACTACGCTAAAGCCTTTGATTGTGTGGATCACAACAAACTGTGGCAAATTCTTAAAGTGATGGGAGTACCAGACCACCTTACCTGTCTCCTGAGAAACCTGTACGAGGGTCAAGAAGCAACAGTAAGAACCAGACATGGAACAACCGATTGGTTCAAAATTGGGAAAGGAGTACGACAAGGCTGCATATTGTCACCCTGCTTATTTAACTTATATGCAGAGTACATCATGAGAAATGCCGGGTTGGATGAATCAGAGGTCGGAATTAAGATTGCTGGGAGAATTCTCAACAACCTCCGATATGCAGACGATACCACCCTAATGGCAGAAAGTGAAGAGGATCTCAAGAGCCTCTTGTTGAGGGTGAAAGAGGAGAGTGCAAAAGCTGGTTTGAAACTCAACATTAAAAAAACGAAGATCACGGCATCTGGCCCCATCACTTCCTGGCATATAGAAGGGGAAGAAATGGAAGCAGTGACAGATTTTACTTTCTTGGGCTCCAAGATCACCGCAGACGGTGACTGTAGCCATGAAATTAAAAGACGCTTGCTCCTTGGGAGGAAAGCTATGGCCAACCTAGACAGCATAGTAAGAAGCAGAGACATCACCTTGCTGACAAAGGTCCGTCTAATCAAAGCTATGGTTTTCCCAGTAGTAATGTATGGCTGTGAGAGCTGGACTATAAGGAAGGCTGAGCGCCGAAGAATCAATGCTTTCGAACTGTGGTGCTGGAGAAGACTCTTAACGAGTCCCCTGGACTGCAAGGAGGTCAAATCAGTCAATCCTAAAGGAAATCAACCCTGAGTGCTCGTTGGAAGGACAGATCCTGAAGCTGAAGCTGAAATATTTTGGCCACCTAATGCGAAGAGAAAACTCCCTGGAAAAGACCCTGATGCTGGGAAAGACTGAAGGCAAAAGGAGAAGGGGACGGCACAGGATGAGATGGCTAGATAGCATCACCGATGCAATGAATATGAACTTGAGCACACTCCGGGAGAGAGCGCAGGACAGGAAGGCCTGGCGTGCTATGGTCCATAGGGTCACGAAGAGTCGGACACGACTGAACGACTGAACAACAACAACACCAAATGTATGCTGCTTACAGTGTTATTTAAAAACCATATGTACATTTTTGTCAATGTAAGCATTGTAAGCAATGTAAGCAGTATATTCAGATTATAAATCTAGAAAATTCAAAAGAAATAAGTAAAAAACCCAACCCTCTGAGGGCCAAACTAGATACAACACACATTCAAGTGTCTTTTTTCCTCAACTAAAATAAATATAAATAAACAGCAGCAGCTGTTGGTCTGCTCAAAATCAATCCTAAACTTGCTTTAATTCTCACCGAGGAGAAAATATACAGATCCCCAAATCTTTCCCCCAAGAGAAAAAAAGCAGTGTTGGTGTGTGAGTGAGTGAGTGAGAGAGAGAGAGAGAGAGAGAGAGAGAGAGAGGAATTTGAGCAATCCAAGAGCCCAAAGAGAAATGGTTAAGTAGTTCTTTCTTCTGTTCCTGATGACAAGAAGAACAACAATAAAAATACTGGGTGAACAAGGTATATGATTGAGTAATATGGCCCATACTTCAGTTTTATGGGGAAACAGCTGCAGAGAATTTGGTAATAAGTATACATTTGGGAACCAAAATCAGATTGACAACATCCTTTGTAGCCAAAGGTGGCGGACATCTATGCAGTTGGTAAAAACAAGACCTGGAGCTGATTGTAGTTCAGATCACGAACTTCTTATTGCACAATTTAGAATCAGACTAAAGAGAATAGGGAAGACCCACAGATCAGTTAAATATGAACTCACTAATATTCCTCATGAATATGCAGTGGAGGTGAAGAATAGATTTAAGGGACTAGATTTAGTAGATAGGGTCCTGGAAGAACTATGGACAGAAGTTCGCAACATTGTTCAGGAGGTGGCAACAAAAAACATCCCAAAGAAAAAGAAAACCAAGAAGGCAAGATGGCTGTCTGCTGAGACACTGGAAGCAGCCCAAGAAAGAAGGAGAGCAAAAGGCAACAGTGATAGGAGGAGATATACCCAATTAAATGCAAAATTCCAGAGGTTAGCCAGAAGAGATTAGGACTTATTTTTAAACAAGCAATGCGCAGAAGCGGAAGAAGATAATAGAATAGGAAGGACAAGAGACCTCTTCCAGAAAATTAGAAACATCGGAGGTAAATTCCAGGCAAAAATGGAATTTTCCCTCCCCAATGCAGGCATGTGGCCCCTGAAATCCCAGCCTGGGGCCAATTTGTCCCTTGGGATGAAAATAGCTCCCCACCGTCTGATCTAGAGAGTATGAGGAATGGCTGACAATTCACAACAGTTATTCTTAAGGGCAGTTTCCATCCCTAGGGATTTATCAACCAGCTATGTGTAAAACTTTGGAGTGCAAAATACTATGTTCACCTAAGATCTCTGTGATATTTAGCAATTATTGATTAGCTAAGTGTGACCTGAGCCTTGACTGGCCATTCTATTTACTTCCAGGTTGCTCCTTGCTTATGCAACATGCTGACAGCTACTGTTGCTATTCTGGTGGCAGCCTGCTATGCTCCATATAATTGTTTCTGCATAATTGCACAGTGAAATACAAATGGTCACTGGATTGATTCTGTGGGCCTCTTCACACACTAATTCTCTCCATGTTGTGGTCGACTTTGTGGATTTTTTGCATGAAGTTCAAAGAAAGGTTAATTACACATCCACATAGCTACAAGCATGTCATCAAGTATCACTGGGACATTTTACCGAATCAAGACAAGGCCAGTATGGTCTGGACACAAATGAAACCATTCCCTAGACCAGTTCAATAGGTACAAATCCACTGGAAAAGCTAATCTGTGATAATGTCAATGTATTAAAAGTAGTTGTGAAAAGTGGCCCAAGCCTGGCTCTGATCATGAAATAGAAATTCTTCCAGTGAATTTCTGTTTCCAGGACTCTTGGAGGGCATGCCAATATTCTGGGTGACTTTGGGCCGGTCCCAACCATACACATTGGTCTCAACCACTTCGTTCTGAAGTAGTTACACTTGTACAAATGTAGCATGATTAGCAAGCTTCTTTCTGTTTGAATAAAAAGCACACTCTGCACATGCTCAGGGAATGCCAAAATTAGGAATAAACGTATCAGGGAATATGAAGAACTACATTCGTCCATTATGTGTGTGTGTAGGGGGGGGGGGAATGCTTCTCCCCCAATCCAACTGTTTCTCTGGAAACCCGCCCCCCCCCCCTCACCCAAGGGTCTTCTGAGATAACCTAACAGGAGGTTTGGAAATGAGCTGGATGTGGAAATACAAAGCTGAGCTGGGGGGCAAAGTGCTCTGCTGACATGTGTAGGGTTGCTCTGGAAACCAAAAGATCAAGAAGTGTTTATGTGAATGAATGTGTGTGGTTGAGACTATACATACTTACCTGAGAGTAAGTCCCAATGAACTCAATAAGACTTACTTCTGAGTAGACATGCACAGAGTTGGTCCTCCTCACCATTTTATCCTCACAACAACAACCCTGGATGTTGAAATACAAAGCCTACCAGGGAAAATAATACATTGTGCAGGGCTCCAAGGATCAGCATGGCCATTTAAAAAGGTTTTTTCTTTCTCTAAAACAGCATTGCTTTAAACAAATAGTTTATCTCTCAGGCACACCTGAAACAGCCTTCTTTTGGGAAGTCCCTACAAGGAAGAGGAAGTGTTTTTCCTGAAAGTAATTACTGCACCACAGGGGAGACTTTTGGGAATGGAGGAGGATTTCAATTTAAACAGAACACCCACAAGGCGGTAAGCACAATCTCTCCTGTAAGGTTTCCCTCTTTGCTGTGGGTTATGGATAAAATTGCTCCTTGGGAGGAAAGCTATGGCAAACCTAGACAGCATAGTAAGAAGCAGAGACATCACCTTGCCGACAAAGGCCCGTCTAATCAAATCTATGGTTTTCCCAGTAGTAATGTATGGCTGTGAGAGCTGGACGATAAGGAAGGCTGGGCACCGAAGAATTGATGCTTTTGAACTGTGGTGCTGGAGAAGACTCTTACGAGTGCCCTGGACTGCAAGGAGGTCAAATCAGTCCGTCCTAAAGGAAATCAACCCTGAGTGTTCATTGGAAGGACAGATACTGAAGCTGAAGCTCAAATATTTTGGCCACCTAATGCGAAGAGGAAACTCTCTGGAAAAGACCCTGATGCTGGGAAAGATTGAAGGCAAAAGGAGAAGGGGACGGCAGAGGATGAGATGGCTAGATAGCATCACCGATGCAATGAATATGAACTTGAGCACACTCCGGGAGAGAGCGCAGGACAGGAAGGCCTGGCGTGCTATGGTCCATGGGGTCACGAAGAGTCGGACATGACTGAACGACTGAACAACAAATGGATAAAATTGCACATATTTAAATAAGCACATTTTTCTAACCTCCCTTTTTTCATAAAGAAAAAGAAGGACAGGAAAATGCTGGGCACTTGCTCGATTAGCCTGGGGAGAGGCCGGTAGGGTGCAAGCTGGGGTGAGCGAGGGCAGGGTCTTGGCAGGCATAGCCCAGGGGTTGCAGGCAGGGGGAGCCCGACAGATTCCCAGACACAGTCGGGTGTCCGCGATATCCCAGCGCCAATGTCTTGCCGGTCTTCTCCAGAGGGAGTGGTATCCCAGTTCTCTGAAGTGGTACTGGAAAAGCAGACAAAACCCCCCACTTCTTCCAAAAAACAAAAAACTATAAAATGAGATCATCAACACACCCCCTGGCAGGAAACACCAAGTCAACTGACCAACGTGTTAACATCACAGCTGAAGAACTAACAGATAAAGATGAAAGGAACAAACCCCCCTCTCCTGAAACACTGTCTACCACCTCCACATGTGCGGAGGAGGCAGAAGCCCTAAAAACACTTCCCTCATCGACCCAACAACTGGTCTGAAGAGGTGGGCGAATGCCTTCTGAGAGTCCAGGAACAGAAATTCGTGGTAAGAATGTCTATTTTCTGAGGATTCATGAAGGGCATTCCAATATTTTCATCCTTTGGGGTGTACAAGAGCAAATTCCATCACAGGGCAGGAGTCCAGTTGTCAGACCTTAAAAATGAACCACCTGTTGCAAAACTCTACTCCCAAACGCTGCATCAGCAGTAGTGTATTTGTCAACCTTGTATAGTGCCTAGAAAAAGAATGTACCAGATGCTCAAGCGGCAGCCCTACATATGTACCCCACAGGGCTGCAGATGTGGCTGCTCCCCTGACTGAATGAGCAGTTGCCCCCAGAGGATCCTGTTTTCCAAGACTAATGCATGCCACCTGAATACATTCCTTGAGCCATCGCGAAATAGTTGATCTGGACACCTTCTAACCCAAAGATGAATCCATGAATGACACAAAGATTCAGATTTCCTATGTGCTGCTGTCCTATTGAGATAAAAACAGAGAGCCCCCCATATGTCTAGCTTATGCCAATCCTTTTCTTGTTGGTGTATAGGATTAGGGCAAAAAGATGGAAGAACCACCTCCTGGGATCTATGGAAAATAGAATTCACTTTGGAAATAAAAGACAGATCAGGACGAAGCACCACTTTGTCAGAATGAAAAACATATAACTGAGGGTTAGAGGACAAAGCCCCCAGTTCCAACACCCTGCGAGCAGATGTAACAGCCACTAAAAATATAGTTTTTAATGTAAGAACTCTGAAGGAGACTTTCCCCATAGGTTCAAAGGGATCCCTCATAAGCATTTGTTGTTCAGTCGTTAAGTCGCATCCGACTCTTCGTGACCCCATGGACCATAGCACGCCAGGCCTTCCTGTCCTCCGCTCTCTCCCGGAATGTGCTCAAGTTCATATTCATTGCATCAGTGATGCTATCTAGCCATCTCATCCTCTGCCATCCCCTTCTCCTTTTGCCTTCCATCTTTCCCAGCATCAGTGACTTTTCCAGTGAGTTTTCTCTTCGCATTTGGTGGCCAAAATATTTGAGCTTCTGCTTCAGTATCTGTCCTTCCAATGACCAGTCAGGGTTGATTTCCTTTAGGATTGACTGATTTGACCTCCTTACAGTCCAGGGGACTCGTAAGAGTCTTCTCCAGCACCACAGTTCGAAAGCATCAATTCTTCGGCGCTCAGCCTTCCTTATTTATTTATTTTTATTTATTTATTAATTTATTAATCGCCCATCTGACTGGTCACCCAGCCACTCTGGGCAATGTACAACCCACCATAAAACAATTTAAAACAATAATATTTTACCATAATTTTTTTTTAACAAAATACCCTAACCCGCCCCAAATGCTTGCCTGAACAACCATGTTTTTAATGCACGACGGAAGCTCATTAAAGAGGGGGCATGACGGAGTTCCCTAGGGAGGGAGTTCCACAGAGTGGGGGCCACCACAGAGAAGGCTCTCTCCCTCGTCCCCACCAGTCTAGCTGTCCTGGCTGATGGGACAGAGAGAAGGCCATCTGAGGCTGATCTTGTTAAGCGGCCTGTCTGGTGTTGCTGGAGGCGCTCCTTAAGATAGGCTGGGCCGGAACCATATAGGCTTTTAAAGGTCAAAACCAACACCTTGAATTTGGCCCGGAAAACAAGTGGTAACCAGTGCAACTCCTTCAGCACTGGAGTGATGTGATCTCGCCGGCGGCTGCCTTTAATCAGGCCAGCCGCCGCGTTCTGTACCAGCTGCAGCTTCCGAACTGTCTTCAAGGGTAACACCACGTAGAGCGCATTACAGTAGTCTAAACGAGAGGAGACCAGGGCATGTACTACCGATGGGAGCAGATGGTCGGGAAGGAAGGGGCGCAGCCGCTGTATCAGATGGAGTTGATACAGCGCTGTCCGGCTCACAGCTGACACCTGAGCCTCCATGGACAGCTGGGAGTCCAAAATGACCCCCAGGCTGCGGACCTGGTCTTTCAAGGGTAGCCGTACCCCATTCAACACCAGGTCAACATCCCCCAGCCTCCTCTTGTCTCCCACCAAAAGTACCTCGGTCTTGTCAGGGTTCAGCTTCAGCTTATTCCTCCCCATCCAGCCACTCACCGTCTCCAGACATTTGGACAGGGATTCTACGGCCAACCTTGGTGAAGATTTGAATGAGAGGTAGAGCTGCGTGTCATCCGCATATTGATGACACTGCACCCCAAACCTCCTGATGATAGCCCCCAGTGGCTTCACATAGATGTTAAATAGCATCGGGGAGAGGATGGAACCCTGTGGCACCCCACAAGTAAGTGGCCACGGGTCCGAAACCTCCTCTCCCAGTGCTACCCTCTGGTACCTGCCGGAGAGGAAGGACCGGAACCACCGCAATACAGTGTCTCCAATGCCCAACCCCTCCAGGCGGTCCAGGAGGATACCGTGGTCAACAGTATCAAAAGCCGCTGAGAGGTCGAGGAGAACAAGGAAGGAGCATTCACCCCTATCCAGAGCCCTCCTCATATCATCCACCAAGGCGACCAAGGCCGTTTCTGTCCCATGCCCAGGCCTGAAGCCCGACTGAAATGGGTCCAGATAATCAGTTTCTTCCGAGTGTGCCTTCAACTGCACCGCCACCACCCGCTCAATCACCTTGCCCAAAAATGGCAGATTTGAGACTGGGCGAAAGTTGTTCAGAACTTGAGGATGCAAGGAGGGCTTCTTTAAGAGCGGTCTTATCACTGCCTCCTTGAGGGCTGATGGCATCACTCCCTCCTCAAGGGAGGCGTTCACCACCGCCTTGATCCCCTCACCCAGTCTCTCTCTGCAGCTCATAATGAGCCAAAATGGGCAAGGATCAAGTAAGCAGGTGGTCGGCCTTACAGATGAAAGCACCTTGTCCACTTCATCAGGAGGAAGAAGCTGGAACCGATCCCACAAAACCGGTTTGCCACAGGCCGCCTCTTGCTCACTAACTGTATCCACAGTGTGCAGAGTAACACACCTAATCTGATCAATTTTATCTGCAAAGTGCCTTGCCAAAGCCTCACAGGAGGCCTTAGAATGCTCCAGTGGTTCCGGAGCCACAGGACCGACCAGGCTCCGGACCACTTGGAACAGCCTCCTGGGGCAGCACTCTGCAGACGCGATGGAGGCAGCATAATATTCCTTTTTTGCTGCCTTCACCGCCATGTGATAGGCTGAAGATACAGCTCTAGCCCGTGTCTGATCGTCTTTGGAGCGAGACTTCCGCCACCGGTGCTCTAGCCGTCTCACCTCCTGTTTCAGAGCTCGTAACCGCGGATTGAACCATGGTGCAGTCCGAGCCCTGTTCAGGGGGAGAGGGCGTTTCGGAGCCACCCGATCTAATGCCCCAGTGATTGCGGCATTCCAGCCACCCACCAGGGTCTCGACCGAGTGGCCGTTGGCATGCCCCAGAGAATCCCCAAGCGCGTTTAGGAATCCATTTGGATCCATAAGACGCATGGGGCGGACCATTTTAATGGGTCCTCCACCCCTGCGGAGGGGTTGTGGAACCGAGAAGTCCAACATCATCAGATAGTGATCTGACCATGACAAGGGGGTGGTGGATATACCCCCGACTTCCAGATCACTCCCCGCTTCTCCAGAAACAAACACAAGGTCTAGTGCATGACTGGCTACATGGGTGGGCCCAGTTAGAATATGGTGCAGCTCCCAGGAGGCCATGGTCTCCATGAAGTCCCGAGGTGCTCCTGTGAGGATGGCCTCCGAATGTACGTTGAAGTCCCCCAACACCAGTAAGTTAGGGGACTGTACACGCACATCAGAGACCACCTCAAGCACCTCAGCCAGGGAGTCAGTCGTGCAGCGGGGTGGACGGTACACTAGCAGAATCCCCAGACTGCCCTTCGGGCCCAACCTCCAGTACATGCACTCAGCAACCTTGGTCTCCCGGAGAGGGGGTCTGGTGAAGACCAAGGACTCTTGGTAGATAACAGCCACTCCCCCTCCCCGATCCCCAGCCCTCGGCTGCTGTGCATACGAAAATCCAGCTGGACACATGGCTGCAAGGGTTGGAGCAGCAGCCTCGGCCAGCCAGGTTTCCGTAATACATGCCAGGTCTGCACCCTCATCCAGGATCATGTCATGGATGAGGGAGGTTTTCTGGGTAACAGACCTGGCATTGCAGAGCAGCAAACGAAGGCCAGAAGATGGGGTCACGCCTCCCCCAGCCATCCTTTGGCTCTGGGCAGGCCCGGAGCAGGGGACAGATACTACACATCTCTCCCTTGTTCCCCTTACCTGGCATGGCCTGCCCCTAGCGCTCCGCCAGCGCCTGCCGCCCAGCCTCGGTATGTTCTGGCCCCCAACACTCCCCCCACTGCCTCCATCAGGTGGACACATGCCCCCTCGCTCCCGCCTATCAGGCAGGCTACCCACCCCTAAAAACACAACAAAATCCCCCCCAACAAAATAAAACAAACAAACAAAACAATTAAAATCCTCTTAAAAATGCCAGGCAGGAGTCCACAGGGAAGGCCTGGTGGCGGCGGCGGCGGCAGCAGGCCCAGCAGCAGCAAGCACGCCTCTTCCCCAGTGGTGGTGGTGGTGGCTTCTCCTGCAGGCCCTGGCTCTCCCAAGCCACCTCAGCCAGCCAGCTTATGTAGCCCCTCCAGGGAGGGGCAGGTGGAGCAGCACAGCTGGCTCGGTACACGGGGGCCTGGTCCTGCAGGGACTGGCGGTCTGCCAGGCAGAAGTCCACAGGGAAGGCCTGGTGGTGGTGGCAGCGGCGGCAGCGGCAGGCCCAGCGGCGGCAGCGGCAGGCCCAGCGGCGGCAGCGGCAGGCCCAGCGGCGGCAAGCACACCTCTTCCCCAGTGGTGGTGGCTTCTCCTGCAGGCCCTGGCTCTCCCAGGCTACCTCAGCCAACCAGCTTATGTAGCCCCTCCAGGGAGGGGCAGGTGGAGCAGCACAGCTGGCTCGGTACCTGGGGGCCTGGTCCTGCAGGGACTGGCGGTCTGCCAGGCAGAAGTCCACAGGGAAGGCCTGGTGGTGGTGGCAGTGGTCTTATGGTCTAGCTCTCACAGCCATACGTTACTACTGGGAAAACCATAGCTTTGATTATGCAGACCTTTGTCGACAAGGTGACGTCTCTGCTTCTTACTATGCTGTCTAGGTTTGCCATAGCTTTCCTCCCAAGGAGCAAGCGTCTTTTAATTTCATGGCTACAGTCACCATCTGTGGTGATCTAGGAGCCCAAGAAAATAAAATCACTGCTTCCATTTCTTCCCCTTCTATATGCCAGGAAGTGATGGGGCCAGATGCCATGATCTTAGTTTTGTTAATGTTGAGTTTCAAACCAGCTGTTGCACTCTCCACTAAGGATGGACGAAAGTCCCTTACCTGGTCCCGCAGCTTGCTTCGCGGTGGGGGGGAGGCGCTTTGGTTCTCCCCCCGAAGTTCTTGGTGGGGGGGGAGGCGCCCCGCCCCTCCCGGCCGGAATTCAGGCCAGGGGGAGGCGCCCATCCCTCACCGCTGAAATTCAGGACGGGAGGGAACGCCCCATCTCTCCGGCCGCAAAATAAAAAAGTAAATTGGCGGGGAAAAAAACATGTGATAGGCTACGTAACGATTTACGTAGCCTATCAGGGCTGACTTTGAAAATCTAGCCGTGATAGGCTACGTAAATCGTTACGTAGCCTATCACGTCTTTTTTTTTTTTTACTTTACTTTGTAATGGCGGCTGCGGCAGCCAGTCGGAAGACCGGCCACCGCCCCCGCCGAAACGCCGCCGGGACCCACCGCCGAGAGGGACATTCGAAGGAGGTAAGTCCCATCCCGGGGGGGGGGGGGGAGAATTTCACCACCAATTTCGGGGGGCTGAATGCATTGGCATTCGGCCTCCTGGAGATTCATGGAGAAATTCTCCGCCATCCCTACTCTCCACTTTCACCCTCAACAAGAGGCTCTTGAGATCCTCTTCGCTTTCTGCCATTAGGGTGGTATCGTCTGCGTATCTGAGGTTGTTGATAATTCTCCCGGCAATCTTAATTCCGACCTGTGATTCATCCAACCTGGTGTTTCTCATGACGTACTCTGCGTATAAGTCAAATAAGCAGGGTGACAATATGCAGCCTTGTCGTACTCATTTCCCAATTTTGAACCAATCGGGTGTTCCATGTCTGGTTCCTACTGTTGCTTCTTGACCCTCGTACAGGTTTCTCAGGAGACAGGTAAGGTGGTCTGGTACTCCCATCTCTTTAAGAATTTGCCAGAGTTTGTTGTGATCCACACAATCAAAGGCTTTAGCGTAGTCAATGAAGCAGAAATAGACGTTTTTCTTGAATTCTCTTGCTTTCTCAATGATCCAATGAATGTTGGCGATTTGATCTCTAGTTCCTCTGCCTCTTTGGAACCCAGCTTGTGCTTCCGGTAGTTCTCGGTTCACATACTGCTGAAGCCTAGCTTGTAGGATCTTGAGCATCACCTTGCTGGCATGTGAAATGAGCGCAATTGTACGGTAGTTTGAACACTCTTTGGCATTGCCCTTCTTTGGAATTGGAATGTAAACTGACCTTTTCCAGTCTTGTGGCCACTGTTGAGTGTTCCAAATGTTTATTTATTTATTTATTTCATTTCTATACCGCCCAATAGCCGAAGCTCAAATGTGTTGGCATATTGAGTGCAGCACTTTAACAGCAGCATCTTTTAGGATTTTAAATAGCTCAGCTGGAAGACTGTCATCTCCGCTAGCTTTGTTGTTAGTCATGCTTCCTAAGGCCCACTTGACTTCACTCTCGAGGATGTCCGGCTCAAGTTCAGTGACCGCACTATCATGGCTATCAGGGACATTCAGATCTTTCCTGTATAGTTCTTCTGTGTATTCTTGCCACCTCTTCTTAATCTCATCTGCTTCTGTTAGGTCCCTGCCTTCTTTGTCCTTTATCATGCCCGTCTTTGCACAAAATGTTCCCTTGAGATCTCCAATTTTCTTGAAAAGATCTCTAGCCTTTCCCATTCTATTGTTTTCCTCGATTTCTTTGCATTGTTCATTTAAGAAGGCCTTCTTGTCTCTCCTTGCTATTCTCTGGAACTCTGCACTCAGTTGGATATATCTTCCCCTTTCGCCTTTGCTTTTCGCTTCCCTTCTTTCCTCAGCTACTTGTAAAGCCTCCTCAGACAGCCACTTTGCTTTCTTGCATTTCTTTTTCTTGGGGATGGATTTCATTGCTGCCTCCTGAACAATGTTACGGACCTCCGTCCATAGTTCCTCAGGCACTCTGTCTATCAGGTCTCATCCCTGAAATCTATTCCTCACCTCCACTGTATATTCATAAGGGATATGATTTAGGTGGTTCAATGGTTTAGTGGTTTTCCCTACGTTCTTCAATTTAAGCCGAAATTTTGCAACAAGAAGCTCATGATCTGAGCCACAGTCAGCTCCGGGTCTTGTTTTTACTGACTGTATAGTGCTTCTCCATCTTTGGCTGCAAAGTACATAATCTGATTTCGATATTGACCACCTGGTGATGTCCATGTGTAGAGTCACCTCTTGTGCTGTTGGAAAAGAGTGTTTGCTATGATCAGTGTGTTCTCTTGACAGAACTCTATTAGCCTTTGTCGTGCTTCATTTTGTACACCAAGGCCATGCTTGCCTGTTATCCCAGTGATTTCTTGACTTCCTACTTTAGCATTCCAATCCCCTATGATGAAGAGGACATCTTTTTTTGGTGTTAGTTCTAGAAGGTGTTGTAGGTCTTCATAGAACCGATCAACTTCAGCTTCTTCGGCCTCAGTGGTTGGGGCACAGACTTGAATTACTGTGATGTTGAATGGTTTGCCTTGGACTCGTACTGAGATCATTCTATCGTTTTTGAGATTGTACCCCAGTACTGCTTTTCCCACCCTTTTGTTGACTATGAGTGCTACTCCATTTCTTCTAAGGGATTCTTGCCCATAGTAGTAGATGTAATGGTCACCTGAATTAAATTCGCCCATGCCTGTCCATTTTAGTTTGCTGATTCCCAAGATGTCGATGTTCAATCTTGCCATCTCATGTTTGACCACCTCCAGCTTACCTTGATTCATTGATCTGACATTCCAGGTTCCTAAACAATATCGTTCTTTACAGCATCAGATTTTCTTTTCACCACCAAACCCATCCACAGCTGAGTGTTCTTTCGGCTTTGGCCCAGCCGCTTCACTCTTTCTGGCGCTACTTGGAAATTCCCTCTGCTGTTCCCCAGTAGTATATTAGACACCATCCGACCTGAGGGGCTCACTTTCCGGCATCATATCTTTTAGCCTTGTGATACGTTCCATGGGGTTTTCTTGGCAAGAATACTGGAGCGGGTTGCCATTTCCTTCTCCAGTGGACCACATTTTGTCAGAACTCTCTGCCATGACCTGTCAGGGTGGCCCTGCATGGCATAGCTTATAGCTTCATTGAGTTACACAAGCCCCTTCGCCACAAAAAGGCAGTGATCCATGAAGGGGACATAAGCATTGCCAGAACCCAATTTAAATTCCTAGAAGGAAAGCTATGGATAGAAAGGGGATTCAATAATGCCGCCCCTTTTAGAACCCTGCGGATATCTAGATGGGAAGACAGACTCACTCCATCCCTACAACCCAGGATACTGTTCAAGGATGCAGCCTGCTATTTAAGTGTATTAGTGCTTAAACCTTTTCAGAGGCCAGGCTGTAAATAATCAAGAATATCCTGGACCTGTCCTATTTCAGGGTTCCTTCTTTCTGTCTTACACCAACCCCCAAATGCCCTCCAAGTATTGGAATATACCCTATTGGTAGAAGCCTTGCAAGATGCTAACAGGGTTGTAAGCACCTCTGAAGAATAACATAGTCCCCCCAACCAATTCCACTCAACTACCAAGCTGTCAGATGGAACATATGTGGACGTATGTAGATATAGAACATATGTATGTTCTATATGTATCTATATGTATGTAGAACGTATATAGAATATGTAGAACATATGTAGGATGAGTCACAGGAACCAGTGTCAATGGCTGGTTGGGAAGTCTCCAACACTCCTGGGTGGAGGGGTTGACTAGATCCGGAAACCACGGTCTGTGTGGCCAAAAAGTGCCACCAGAATTATGTCCGCTCTCAGCTCCCATATACACCGAAGTACCTGCGGTGTATATGGAAGAGGTGGAAAAGCATAGAGGAGCCTTGGAGGCCATGGTGTCACAAGTGCATTTCTTCCTACTGCTTCTGGAGAAATGTCTCTTGTCATGAACCGAAGAAGTTTGGCATTTTGTGGTGTGGCAAAGAGAACTATGTCTGGCAACCCAAATCTTTGGACAATCTGATGAAATACCACTGGGAGAAGTGCCCATTCAGCTTCCTGCACCACCCTGCAACTGAGCCAATCGGCCAAGAGTTTGGATATCTTTGCCAAGTGCTCGGCCTTGATTGATGCCAGATTGTGTTCTGTTCATGCTAGAATTGCACACACCTCCAAGTGTAACATCTCTGATTTCAATCCACCTTGTCCGTTCAGAAATGCCTTGGCTGCCACATTGTCCATCTGCACCAGAACGAGGTGATTCTGTATTTTGTCTTGAAACTTTAACAGAGCTAACTTGATGGTTCATATCTCCAGCAGGTTTATGCTTTTCATTGCTTCTGACGCTGAGCCACTTGTGACTCTGTGTGAGCTCCCCAACCAAACAGGCTGGCATCTGTGGTGATGACAACTCTGTCATGGTTTGCAGTGACATTCCGTAGATTAGCTGGAAGGGCTTCAGCCACCAACTTATCGCAGTCCGCACCTCCATGAAAATCTCCACCTTGCCGTGTTCCTTGTGTGCTATGTGACTTTGGAAGGGGCAAAGTAAGTGCTGCAGAAGTCAAGTGTGAAAACGTGACCAATTTACTAGGTCCTGATAGGACACCATCAAGCCTAGAATCTGTGCCAGTGACATCAAGTCCATGTGGTTTGTCTGTGCTGCTTCCTCCAACATCTAGAGAATTTTTCCTTTTCTGGCCTCTGTGAGGAACATCCTATACTCCCTTGCGTCCAGGATCACCCCCAAGTGTTCCAAGCGCTAACGAGCTCTTCTGTATGTTCACCATGAAGCCATGTGCTAGGAGACAGGTCAGAGTAGCCTGGACATCCTGAATCCCCTTTTCTCTGGTTCCAGAGTGGATCAGTATGTCGTCTAGGTGTGGGTACAAGTAGATCCCTTCCTGTCTCAGGTGGTCCTTGACCTCTGTCCCTTCTTATGTTTGCAATGAGATCTGCCCCTCAAATGGCTAAGTCTGTGTCTTTTCTTGCCCATATGGGACTTCTTCAGGGGGCAGGGAGACCTGTGGGAGGAATCCTGCCTACACCCCACCCAGGTGTCATAGACCTCCACACTTCTTTTGAGGACTAGGGCTTGCACCCACTGAACAAACTCAAGGTGTGCCCTATCCCCACTTAGATCTGGGAGCTTGGAGGAGAGGGGAGAAAATGCTCTACTCATGCCCTCTACTGATCTACTTTGTTCCTGGAGCGCCCTGCGGTCTTGGCTGCTGGTGGTGGAGATGGGCCGAGTCAACTGAGCAGTGGGAGCGCTTAATCTCCCACTCAGTGGAGAAGGAGAGAGATGCTAAATCCAGCACCTGTCTGCCTGCCCTGCAAGGAGAGGAGGCAGCAGGGCTCTCTTTCTTCCAATTGCCTGCATTGCAGACAATTGGTGACGGCGGCCAGCCTCAAAAAGGTGGGGGAAAGCTGCCCCGTTGCAGCCTCACTGGTCCCACTGTGGAGGGAGGCGGGAGGCTCGGCAAGAATCAAGAACTGCTCCCTCTGTTCTCTAT
Organism: Heloderma suspectum; assembly: GCF_057233095.1. Classification (NCBI taxonomy): domain Eukaryota; kingdom Metazoa; phylum Chordata; class Lepidosauria; order Squamata; family Helodermatidae; genus Heloderma; species Heloderma suspectum. The sequence goes on along the minus strand of NC_139460.1, from coordinate 27,162,441 downwards.
GTGTAATCCCCTGCCATCCTAATTTGCTTGTTGTCAAGGGGTAGGGGAGGGAGGGAGCAGAGAAGACCTATATTTGAAAGAAAATAAAGAAAAAACAAACAACTGACGCAATGAGCCTAGAGCTCACCTGAGGCCCTGTTGTACTGCCAGTAGGCAGGGCTGGTCTGCAAAACAGGGATACTTCTCCCTCTGGAGGAGACCAGCAAGACTTGCCTTGCCTACTGACAGAAGAGGAGGGGTTAATCCCAAAGGATAAGAATATTGGAATGTCCACCATGAGTCCTGGGAAAAGCCCTGTGCTGGTTAAGCCTGCTTGCTATGCAATATGGCTTTAATTATTCATCTAGTTAACTGTTAGGAGAAAATATTTGAGAAATGAAAATTATATTATCCCATGCTGAGAATATATGCCTTTATTTACACATATTCATCTGTATTATACCATTTAGGAAGCAACACCAAAATTAAACCCCATGCAATCTATGAAACCACATTTCCTTTTCCTCAGAAGTGTAGCTTTAGAGAAAAAGAAAATTCACTTTTGAGTATCAGGAATATAGTTATTAAACTGCAAGGAATCTGGCCTCTTTTAAAACAAACAGGTCAGACATCATACTGGAAACATATTATAGCAAAGGAAACCAGTTATAGGACTTAAAAGTTTAGGACCCTTAATAATGAAGTACCTGAGGAATCCAGGCCATGTAACAAGGGAGCACAGATGACACACTGGGAGAGTCATGCTGGTTTTCTGAAAGTCGATTTCCATTAAAACTACAGCCTTCCAGTTGAAGGCCACTGACCTGACATGGAAAGACATAAAATATTTTAAATGTGTGTTGGAGACTGAAATGCAAGCAGTGATTGTACTGTATCATAACATAAGCTGAAGCAGTTCTCTAGACGGTTCACGTATATAAAAATAAATCTGCAGAAAGCATTACAGAATAGAGTAGGAAGTGTGATTTTAAAACGTTCTACATAAAGGGCATGTCTTACAGTTTGGATTCACATTCTTTATTACGCTTGAGAAAAATACCTGTTTATGTCAGCATTTATGTCAGCGGCAGGTACTAGGACATTAGAATTATGGAAATAGAACAGTAAGGGCCAAATAAACATTTATTAGCAATGCCTGAGAAAGAGGAAAAACAAATTGCAGAATAGGCATGGCTTCCTGTTGAGATATTTGACATTAGCTTTCAAAGAATGGATTGAGCTATTGCATGTTTTCTGCAAGTCACTGAAGGGTTTCCCTCTCTGCTATGTGTAGCAATAATGCATAAGGAGAATGAATAAAAGAAATCTTAACTGCATGAAAAAACCCTACAAGATCTACTGCTCCTTTTGTTTCTTCTATTGGGGTAACAAGTCTGCCAGTGTACTATTCAATGGGCGACATGTTTTGAAAGCTTGGTTTTAGTAACTAATCATTAAAGCAACACATGTAGTTTCTGAACAAAGTGCTTTATCCCTACTTTTAGTGGAAATTAAGCTCTGCCAGATGGAATAATAAAACTAATTATGATTTTTTGTAACCGGTATTTTTTTTAGACCTATATTTTTGAGCCACAGCATTTAGTGAACCTATTTTAATACGCTTCTCAAAAGCAATGCAGATAATGAACCATCTGTTACCATCTGCCATCTCTGGGAGAAGGCTCTACTTTATCGCACCGTACAACTTCATTGCTCTTTGGATTCTTGTTGGAGCTTCAGTCAAATTCTGTGTCACTTGTCCTGGAGAAAACTGAAGTCAACCCACTACCTTCTATTGCCAACCAGGAAAATTGATGTGGCAGATTTGTCTTGGCTGCTGGAAGATGCCAACATGGAATAGCAAAGAGGAGGTGAATAGGCTTATCCCTGCTGCTGCTTATCTTCTAGTCAGCTGCAAAAAGAGAGTCTAGATTGGCTTATTGCATGCACAGGCAGGTGAACAGAGGATGGGAACGGGAGAGAAAAAAGGGGCTCCTTCCTCACTTTCCCTACCATACAGCAGTTTATTTCCATGATTTAGACAGCATGGGAGTACAAAATGTTACTGTGGTACCTTAAGTGGGAATGGAACATTGGATTCTTACTGTGAAGGTTTCTTCCTTCCTCTAAGCACAGGAGGCATCCACAACAGGTCATCCCCCCCACCCCCAGGCAAGGCAGTGAACATATGAGCAGGCTTTTACCTAGTCCCTCCGACTGGCTCCTCTCTCCAGTTAGTTTCAAGCAACAGGCAAAATAACTTTGAGGATCCATAAGTGCTTGTTACCAGTAGGAAGGAGAAAGAAGGTAGAAAAGGATATAAGCAGTCTGATGAGCCCCCCCACCCCCCCAGAGGTGGACAAAAACTGGATGTGCATAGATGGTTTAAGAAATTCAGCATCCCATATGACTGAGCCTCTGTAAATTTGGGGTGCGATGTGGATGTCTCCTTTGCTTAGAACAGGAAGGAGCCTTCATAGTGAGTATCTAATGTTCTGTTTCCTGTTCTATTAAGGAGGCATCCATGACGGGCTGTGCACAAGCCAATCAGTAGAATGTGGGAGGGAAAAGGCTGAGACTTAAGATGAAGGTACGACCTGCTGCAGCACTCTCTGCCCAAAGGTGGCCTCTGCTGAACCATAAGTAGCCAATTTTTTAATTTTTCACAAAGGTATTGGTGTTGGACCAGGTGGCAGATTTACTTATTTCTGACATCGGAGCATTTGTGCTAAATGCAGTCGAAGTGGCTGCTGCCTGAGTAGAATGGGCAGTAACTGTTCTAGGATTCGGAATTCGCTGAATTTTATATGATGTGACGATAACATGCCTTGATCCACTGTGCTAGGGTTCCTCCAGATGCTTTCAATTCCATAGCTCTGGGATTGAAAGAGATAAATAAGGGGTCTGATTTGCAGAAGCCAGCTGTTCAAATGATATAAACTTTTACAGCTCTAGGCACATCCCACTTATGCCAGCCTTCTCAGAGGGGTATGAAAGCTTGGGTCAGAAGGATGGCAAGAGAATGTCTTGAGATTGGTGAAATGTCGAGCAGACTTTGGGGGTGAAGGAAAGATCGGGCTGGAGTAATAGGTAATCCTTATGAAAAACACAAAGTTGATCTCAAAGGTGATCTCTCACAGAAAGGGCTGCTTGTTCTGAGATCTGTCTGGCAGATGTAATTATTATCAGGAACACCACCTCTGGGGAAAGTAGGTTAAGATAGATCCGTCTGAGAAGTCTGTAGGGAGTTTTGGTAAGAGAAGAAAGCAGAATCTGCAGGCTTCAGGTTGGGAACTGGTGCATTACAGGCAGGTTCAGTAGAGTAACTAATCTCAGAAAACATTTAACATGTGCACGCGGCCGCAGATGTGTTCGGCTGTGGTGGGAAAGGACCAAACTTAGGGGCAAAGCTTGCAGGAAGCGAAGGACATCTTTAAGGCCTGCCTGCTTGTAGCTGATGCTTTTTCTCCTGCCCCATCTTATGAAGGCTTTCCATGTTGACTCATAAATACTGTTTGTGGACGAGTGTCTGGAAAAGAGCAAAGTGTCAATGACTTCAGTAGGATACTCTAGTTTTGCTGTTCAGAATCCAGGCAGCTAGGTGCAGTCACCCTGGGTCCGGATGCACAACTAGGCCCTGATGTAGGAGGTGAGAGACAACCAGAAAGAACCAAGGATCGCTGAGTACCATTTGCAGGATTGCTGAGAACCACGGCCACCAGAGCCAATGTGGAGCCACCAGAACTACCTCTGCATGTTCCTGATGACCTTCTGTAGCACTCTGGCAAAGAGAGAGATGGGGGGAAAGGCATAGAGGTGTCCTCTCTGCCAGGGAGATGTCAGTACATCTTGTCCTTTGGCTCCTAGTGTGAGGAACCTGGAGAAGTATCTGGAGAGGTTGTTGTTACGAGTAGAAAAGAGATCCACTAGCACTGGCCTCAGTCTCTGCTGGATGGAGAGTACTTGATCCAGACCATTCCTCCGGATCGATTGATGTCCAGCTGAGGAAGTCAGCGTGCATGTTCAGCGTACTCTATAAGTACTGAACTGGAATAGACAGGAGATTTTTCTCTGCCCAAGTGCAGAAAGTTGGCTGCTTCTTGATGAAAGACGCAGGACCGTGTCCCACCTTGTCTACTCAGATGCACCTCTGCAGTGGTATTGTCTGCGTACACTAATACATGTTTGTTCTGAAGGCAGGGAGCAAAATGCTTCACAGCTAGGTGGATCACTCTTAGCTCCAACCAGTTTATGCTGTGAATCTCATCCTGGGAGGACCAGGCACCCTGTATAATTTTGTCATGGCAGTGTGTGCCCCAGCTATATAGGGTGGCGTCTGTGATTACAGTGATCCGTGAAGGATCCTTAAGTTGAGGCACTTCTGCAGGTGAGAAGACTACCCGCACCAAATTAGGGATTTCCTAACCAAAGGTGGAAGTGGGCATTTCTTGTGAGCAATGTGGTCCTGCTATGGTAATGGAAGCCACTGTAGAGGCTATGAATACAATCTGGCCCATGGAAGGATCCCTAGGCAAGATATCATGAAGCCTAGGAGATGGGCGAGCATCATGACAACTTCCTTTTTTGCTGTCCTGAGATGGGCCACTTCCTGCAGTTTGTGAATGCGTTCCAGGGACAGAAACATGAGATCCTGTGCTGTGTTGATTGTGGCCCCGCAGATGCACCATTCTCTGTGCCAGAGCCAGATGGCTCTTTTTTTAGTTTATCAGAAAACCATGCTTTGTGAGACACTGTGCAGTCTGATCCACATCCCAACATCCCTGCTGAAGGGAGAACTGAATCAGCAGGGTTTCTCGCTAGAGCATGAGCCTCTGTTTCTCGCTAGAGCATGAGCCTGAAGAAATCAGGAACCTTGGCTCTGGTGTTGAAGTGAAATCTATCAGATATCTATGCCTTATTGTTTGCATAGTCAAATTGTCTGTGGCCGTGATTTCCTAGGCCAACTGAAAAAGGCTTAATCGCCTCCCCCCCGACCCACCTGAGGTGCAGAGCACTCAGAAGTGCTGCTAGGCAGATTGGAGGTGGGAGGAGCTCTGTTGGAAAAGAAAGACTGACTGCAGCTTGGAAATTGGGATCCAGTCCAGACATGTCTAAAGTTTCTAAAACTGCGGGAACAAAAGGAGGGCTGAAAGGAGGCCCTGCTAGGATGAAAGGAAGGAAACGTCTTGGAAGAGGATTTTCTATTGTCCTTCTAAATGAAGTGGGCATTGCCTTCTTTTTATCCTTCATCTCAACTAGGATGTCTTTTAAGGCCTCCTCCCCAAAGACATGTGTTCTTTAAAGGAAGTGGATTCCAAATTCCTTTTAGAGTAGGCATCTACAACCCAATGAGGTAGCCACAGCAAGTGCCTGGCAATGGCACTCAATATCTAGCTGTGTAAATTACTATGTCCTGAGTTGCATCTGCAATGAAGGAGAGGAACTTGTACAACTGAACTAGCTCTTGGTATAGTGCAGACCTGTCCAAGTCCTTGTCATCCAGGAGATCCTCTATCTAAGAGAGAAAGGCACTCATGAAGAACAAGGAAGCGGAGGAGGCTCTAAGTGCCAAGGCCGCCGTCTCATGTGCTCTTTTTAGCACTGCTTTGGAACATCCCTGACCTGGGTCCCTATGGGGGGAATCCCCATCTTTAGGATTAATGGCACCCGATAGCCATGCTGTCATAAGGGCTAGTAAAAAGATTGCTCGTTTTAATGTTGGTTTGTCAGAATCCTTTAGAGCATCCTTCATTTCTAAGGCAATCACTAGGAAAGGGAAAAAATAATCAGGGTTAAATAATCTAGTGGTGGTAGCTTCTTCTAACACTTCTGTGTCAAACCACTCTCCTTCTTCTTTACCTTACCACACTGTTAGCCTGAAAGAGGATCTGGACAAGTCTGATTCAGTATGGACCAATTTGGTTGAGTTGGATGTACGCGTTTTTGCCTCAGTAACCTCCCTTGGGTCAGGACACTCCTCTGAGTGTGGTGCTTGCTGAAGTGACTTAGAGGAGTGATGGATCTGCTTTCTGATGTGTTTGGTGATGGGGGCAGGACGGGCAGGGGAGTCAAATGAGAGAGCCATCTGGGTGTGAAGCCAAGAACAAGATATAGCAGGAGTAGACTGCAGGGGAACTCACTGCCCAGAAAGCACAGATAAAACTGCTTCTTCTATTTTAGATACAAGGTTGTCTGGTTTGTCTGGAGCCCTGGTTGGCAAAGGGCTGGAAATTGGTGGGAAAACCTCAGCCTGACTGGTAATGGTGACAGAGGCCCTATATAGGGCCATACAAGTGCTGCAGCACTGAAGTGGGGTGCTTGGCTTCTGAGCCAGAAATTGCAAGGAAGCAGCCGGGAGTTCAAAGACACCATCTCCAACAGACCCTTCTTCCTGCCTATCCATAACCATGGGTCCCTTGAGACTTACATGACTGGGTGGCTTGGTCTGCTGGTGCCCTCAGGTTAGGAGCTGCATGGAGTTCCTCAAGATGTATAACCAGGCGGCTTTCAGAATGGTGGGTGCAAAAAGACTGCTCTAGGGAGGGGGGGAGCAGTCACCCACATCCCCTGCAGAGCTTGGCTTTGGCTGCCTGTTGCACCTACAGCAGAGCTAACAGGTTAGCCTGTGAGGGCCTCAGGGAGCTTGCCTTGGAGCTACTGTCTATGGTGGTGATGGTCATAGAGCACCCCGGCTGCTTCGCTGGAGGATTCGGATATGTCTGACCATCTGCCTTTCTTGATTGGTAGCCTCCTGTGATTGCATAGGCAGTCACACAGAAACAGACGGAGAAATTCAGAGAGAAAGCCTGAGGAGCATTTCAGTAGTATTAGCAAAAAAGGAGCAGTAGAAACAATGAGGTTGTTTGCAAGTTCTGCAATGGGCCAAGTCAGGAAACAAACTGGAGAGAGGAAGGGCTAGAGAGAAGAACTAGGCAAAAGCCTTGGGTGGTGATAGGGCATAACCCATTGTGGATGCCTCCTTGCCAGAACACGGAATGCAGCTTTAAACTTCATGATCAGAGAAATGAGATCATGTTTATCTCGAGCTTTTTTTCAAACAGCTCGACACATTATAAAATAACTCTTAGTTTCAGAGTTAAAGTTCTCCACAGCAGGAGTTTTATGATTATTACGTGCTATCATGTCCTAATGGGCAAACCACTAGGAAGCACGTTTCATGCTTATCCATACGTTGTTGTTCAGTCATTAAGTCATGTCTGACTCTTCGTGACCCCATGGACCATAGCACGCCAGGCCTTCCTGTCCTCCGCTCTCTTCTGGAGTGTGCTCAAGTTCATATTCATTGCATCGGAGATGCTATCTAGCCATCTCATCCTCTGCCATCCCCTTCTCCTTTTGCCTTCAATCTTTCCCAGCATCAGGGTATTTTCCAGGGATTTTTCTCTTCGCATTAGGTGGCCAAAATATTTGAGCTTCAGCTTCAGTATCTGTCCTCCCAATGAGCACTCAGGGTTGATTTCCTTTAGGATGGACTGATTGGACCTCCTTGCAGTCCAGGGGACTCGTTAAGAGTCTTCTCCAGCACCACAGTTCGAAAGCATCAATTCTTCGGCGCTCAGCCTTCCTTATAGTCCAGCTCTCACAGCCATACATTGCTACTGGGAAAACCATAGCTTTGATTAGACGGACCTTCATTGGCAAGGTGATGTCTCTGCTTCTTACTATGCTGTCTAGGTGTGCCATAGCTGTCCTCCCAAGGAGCAAGCGTCTTTTAATTTCATGGCTACAGTCACCGTCTGCGGTGATCTTGGAGCCCAAGAAAATAAATTCTGTCACTGCTTCCATTTCTTCCCCTTCTATATGCCAGGAAGTGATGGGGCCAGATGCCATGATCTTCGTTTTTTTAATGGTGAGTTTCAAACCAGCTTTTGCACTCTCCTCTTTCACCCTCAACTAGAGGTTCTTTAGATCTTCACTTTCTGCCATTAGGGTGGTATCGTCTGCATATCTGAGGTTGTTGAGAATTCTCCCGGCAATCTTAATTCCGACCTGTGATTCATCCAACCCGGAGTTTCTCATAATGTACTCTGCATATAAGTTAAATAAGCAGGGCGACAATATGCAGCCTTGTTGTACTCCTTTCCCAATTTTGAAACAATTGGTTGTTCCATGTCTGGTTCTTACTGTTGCTTCTTGACCCTCGTACAGATTTCTCAGGAGACAGGTAAGGTGGTCTGGTACTCCCATCTCTTTAAGAATTTGCCAGAGTTTGTTGTGAGCCACACAATCAAAGGCTTTAGCGTAGTCAATGAAGCAGAAATAGACGTTTTTCTGGAATTCTCTTGCTTTCTCCATGATCCAGCGAATGTTGGCGATTTGATCTCTAGTTCCTCTGCCTCCTTCCGGTAGTTCTCGATTGACATACTGCTGAAGCCTAGCTTGTAGGATTTTGAGCATCACCTTGCTGGCATGTGAAATGAGCAATTGTACAGTAGTTTGAACACTCTTTGGCATTGCCCTTTTTTGGAACTGGAATGTAAACTGACCTTTTCCAGTCTTGTGGCCACTGTTGAGTGTTCCAAATTTGATGGCATATTGAGTGCAGCACTTTAACAGCATCATCATCTAGGATTTTAAATAGCTCAGCTGGAAGACTGTCATCTCTGCTAGCTTTGTTGTTAGGAATGCTTCCTAAGGCCCACTTAACTTCACTCTCGAGGATGTCCGGCTCAAGTTCAGTGACCGCACTATCATGGCTATCAGGGACATTCAGATATTTCCTGTGTAGTTCTTCTGTGTATTCTTTCCACCTCTTCTTAATCTCATCTGCTTCTGTTAGTTCCCTGCCTTCTTTATCCTTTATCATGGCCATCTTTGCACAAAATGTTCCCTTGAGATCTCCAATTTTCTTGAAAAGATCTCTAGTCTTTCCCATTCTGTTGTTTTCCTCGATTTCTTTCCATTGTTCATTTAAGAAGGCCTTCTGTCTCTCCTTGCTATTCTCTGGAACTCTGCATTCAGTTGGATATATCTTCCCCTTTCTCCCTTGCTTTTCGCTTCCCTTCTTTCCTCAGCTACTTGTAAAGCCTCATCAGACAGCCACTTGGCTTTCTTGCATTTCTTTTTCTTTGGGATGGATTGAGTTGCTGCCTAAATGTTGCTGAACAATGTTACGGACCTCCGTCCATAGTTCCTCAGGCACTCTGTCTATCAGGTCTCATCCCTGAAATCTATTCCTCACCTCCACTGTATATTCATAAGAGATATGATTTAGGTCATACCTCAATGGTTTAGTGGTTTTCCCTACTTTCTTCAATTTAAGCCGAAATTTTGCAACAAGAAGCTCATGATCTGAGCCACAGTCAGCTCCGGGTCTTGTTTTTACTGACTGTATAGAGCTTCTCCATCTTTGGCTGCAAAGGACATAATCAATCTGATTTCGATATTGACCATCTGGTGATGTCCATGGGTAGAGTCACCTCTTGTGCTGTTGGAAAAGAGTGTTTGCTATGATCAGCGTGTTCTCTTGACAAAACTCTATTAGCCTTTGTCCTGCTTCATTTTGTACACCAAGGCCATGTTTGCCTCTTATCCCGGTGATTTCTTGACTTTCTACTTTAGCATTCCATTCCCCTATGATGAAGAGGACATCTTTTTTTTGTGTTAGTTCTACAAGGTGTTGTAGGTCTTCATAGAACCGATCAACCTCAGCTTCTTTGGCATCAGTAGTTGGGGCATAGACTTGAATTACTGTGATGTTGAATGGTTTGCCTTGGATTCGTACTGAGATCATTCTATCGTTTTTGAGATTGTACCCCAGTACTGCTTTTCCCACCCTTTTGTTGACTATGAGTGCTACTCCATTTCTTCTAAGGGATTGTTGCCCACAGTAGTAGATATAATGGTCACCTGAACTAATTCGCCCATGCTTGTCCATTTGAGTTTGCTGATTCCCAAGATGTCGATGTTCAATCTTGCCATCTCATGTTTGACCACCTCCAGCTTACCTTGATTCATTGATCTGACATTCCAGGTTCCTAAACAATATTGTTCTTTACAGCATCGGATTTTCTTTTCACCACCAGACACATCCACAGCTGAGTGTCCTTTTGGCTTTGGCCCAGCCGCTTCACTCTTTCTGGCACTAATTTGAAATTCCCTCTGCTCTTCCCCAGTAGTATATTGGACACCTTCCGACCTGAGGGGCACATCTTCTGGCGTCATCTCTTTTAGCCTTGTGATACATTCCATGGGGTTTTCTTGGCAAGAATACTGGAGTGGGTTGCCATTTCCTTCTCCACTGGACCACATTTTGTCAGAACTCTCTGCCATGACCTGTCCATCTTGGGTGGCCCTGCACGGCATAGCTTATGGCTTCACTGAGTTATGCAAGCCCCACGGATCTAAATAATAAGTGTTTATATGCTTTTAATATTTTTTGATCAAAAGTCAGCTATGTATAAGCAGCATATCTCATAGATGTCTGCAAAACCTGGGTGACTACCTTACAATATTACTTTGCTACATTTTCCCTAAAGTCTTTATATTGTTTTAACTAAATTCATAGTACTGTCAAAATGTCCTTTACAAGAACTCTTCCTCCTTGATTTCCCAGTGATTTAAAATACCACAAGAGGCATGAATGGACACTGACAGGTCGGTCAGTGCATTTCCATGTGGGTATGAGATTGTCAGGAAAGAGTTTCTGTACAAGTAATTCTAAATGTCATTAAGCAAGATATAATTATGTACAAATTGATTTTGAATCAAAAATTCATCACAGTATTAGGAAGAACTGCTCCCCTAATCATGCCTTGAGGTTATCTGCTGAACTAATCATCCATTTCAGGGATGGTAATCCCTCTGGACCAAGCTGTAAAGTTGGGCATCTGCACTTCAAATTGTCTTCCAATGACCCCAAATTTTATTAGATGACCTTTAAAGATACATTGATAAAATTGTATTAGAAATCTGACTGACTAAAATGTAGGTTTGTACCTTTAGACAATCCTCATCCAAGATTTATAATCTGCAAGACCCAGCCTTCAATAACGCACAATGAATTCCTTTGCTCCTGTCACTGGTGTCTTTTTCTTAGTCAGTTTCTTCTAATTTAAACATCTTCTTGTTGTGCATATAATGCTATTTCCCACGGCGTCTGCCAGCCTTAGAAGTGCTACTTATTCCTTCTAGAATTACTTCTCTCTCTCCACCATTTAAAGAAGCTGGTGCCTGCTGCCAGGCTCCTATTACCACCAGGACTAAACACTGCTAATGCTTTACCTTTTAGCAATTGCCTTTTACAATGGAGCCACTTCCTGGTCAGAAACATCTTAAAGGAGCAGAGTTTGGCTTGGCTACAACAAGGGTTCCTAGTGACATTTGAGTGACTCCTATACTCCCCTGAAGACTTGCCTGTTTGTCTTCTAGAAGTGGTGAAAGACATCTTTATTCTAACTGGCTTTTGGTTCCCAGAGAAAGGAGATGATAGGGTAGGTTAATCAGCATTTTGTTGCCCACACCATGCTCTTCGAATGGAGCCGGCTGTAAGTCCAGTTAAGGAAATGAACAAATATTAAACCTGGTTTTTATTTTACAGATATATAGATGGGCAGAAGCTTGAGCAAATGATACGAAATTTGAAAGTGCATAATACCTGAACTTGGAGCTTTGCTTCTCTTATTTGACCCTTCCAGGATGCTGTAAATTTTAGGCTGTCCACTGAAGAGCTCATCACCCTAGATGAGAGAAAGAAAATGAAAATCTAAATGTTGTATTACACTACCAAGTGTACAAATTTTAAAAGATCAGATTCATCTGCAGAGAATGGGAATTAAAAAAATCAGAATAGGAGAAAAAGAGGAAATTCTTACCATGAATATCAGATTTCTGGGTCCCACAGAGGGCATTCTTCACCTCAGGATGGCACTTCTTCCTGGAGCTTGAAGGCAGGGTCCACACTGAAATTTTCTCTCTCCAGGAGGAGCAGCTGTCCTCTTTCTCAGACTGGACTGGAAAGAGTGAATGCTCCTCAACCCTCACTTACCTAGTAGAAAACAGACAAACTAACTATGCTGATGGCGCATGTCAGACTACTGACAGAAATCAAAAGAAATAGAATTTAAGCAGAATTCCCAGAAGCTGACTACCACCCCATGTGTGTGGAGATGGCAGAAGCCTCTAAACTATCAATAATTTAAAGATTTTACATTTAGCTATCCACATTCTGTTTCCTGCATGCCTGATTGGAAGAAGAGGTAGGCCAAATGCCCTCCACGGGACACAGAAAACTGAAATTCAGGGTACGAATTTCCTTTTTATCTGAAGTCACATGGAGGGCATTCTCCACCTTAGGTTATTTCAGAGCTTTGTAAACTACTGGTGGGCTTCTGAGAACAGCATGCTATTGAACTACCATTCCCTGGATCACACACCTCCCCAAAGCCACTGATGCAGAAGTATACCTGTCAACTTTATAATGTTTTGCAGAGATAAGGTATGGAAGTCCAAGTGGCTGTCTGACAAATCTCTTCTACAGAAGAACTTCTTCTAAGGGCTGCCAATGTAGCTATTACCCTAACAGAATGGACCATGATTCCCCTGGAGGTGGCTTCCCCAAGGCCTTAAATGCCTCCATGATACATTCCCTTAACCATCAGGAAATGACAGACTTAGAGACCTTATTTCCCATGGAGTTTCCTGATCTTCTAAACTTGGAGACCCTATCCAAGTAAAATCGAAATGCCCAGTGCACATTTAACCTATTCCAACATTTCTCCTGAGGATGAACAGGATTTGGGCAGAAGGAATGTAAGGAAGCCTCTTGGGAGTTGACTTTAGGAATAAAGGAGGAGTCTGGTCTAAGAACCACCTGGTCCAAATCAAAGACAGATAGTTGTGGATCTGATGAAAGAGCCCCCAACTCAGACACCTGCTGGTGGAGGAAAGAGCCACCAGAAAAAAATCACTTTTAATGTGAAGAGTTTCAAGGAACATGTGGCCGTCGACTCAAATGGAGCCCCCAGCAAATGCTGTCAATACACAATTCAAATTCCAAATGGGGAATCTGTGTATTGTAGGTGGATTTAACAACAACATCCTTTTTAGGAAGTACTTATAGTGGAGGTGAGAAGATAGTGACATTTTCCCCCCTGCAATCCAGGATGCAGTTGAGAGCTGATGCCTTCCTCCTGATAGTGTTAGTGCTCAGGCCCTTGTTTAATCCTTCTTGAAGAAATTCTAGGATCACCTTTATCTTTCCCAGCAACACGTGTTTTCCCGTCTTTGTGCACCATGTTAAGAAGGTCTTCCAGGTAATGCTGTAAACCTTATTAGTAGACAGTTTTTGCAATGACAACAGACTGCAGGACCTCACCCATATATCCCATCTGCCTCAGCCACAAGCATTCAACATCCAGGCTGTGAGATGGAAGAGTCCTGGCTGTAGATGACATACTGGTCCCTGAGACAAGGAAGTTTCCAATAATTTGTATCTGCCAATTCCAGGAGGTATGAGAACCAAAGACCATGATACCAGTATGGAGCAATTAGAAAGACTATCACCCTTGTGCATTTGATCTTCTTGAGCACCTGCAAAAGGATCAGCATGGGGCGGGGCGGAAGCATAGAGTAGACTCTCTGTCCATCAAGACAGCATCCATCCCGTTGGCGCCAGGGTCAGAAAGCTTTGTCATGTACTTGGGTACTTGAACATTCTATCTGATAGAGAACAGCTCTATGATTGGAACCCCAAACCAGAACATGATTGACCTGAAAATATGTGGATTGAGTGTCCATTTCGATTCCCTGACAGATATCCTACTGAGTCAATCTGCCACCTCATTGGAAGTCCCTGCTAAGTGTTTTGCTTTGATGGATTGAAAGTGTTTGCCCATGTCAGTAGCTTGTGGGTCTCCTTACTGAGAAATTTTGAACAAACTCCTCCCTTCTTGTTCACATAGGCGTTGGCCAACACATGTTCTGTTCTGATGAGGACATGCACCCCTCTTACCTCCTGACTGAAGTTCTTCAGGGCTAGCCACTGGATGGCTCTTAGTTTGAACCAGCTGATGCTGCACTATTATTTCTTTTGGCTCCGGACTGCCTAAGCCAATCTGTGTCAGATCCTCCCCCCACCTCCCCCAGGAGGCTGGCATCTGTGACTATGATGACTCTTTCTAAATCTTCAATGCTCATTCCTTCTTGGAACCCTGTCTGGTCCAGCCACCATTCCTGTTCCTGATGTACTCATTCTGGAATGTCCATTTGTCTGTGCATGCGAGAGGCAATATGGCAATATGGTTCTAGAATGGAAGCAATGAATTCTGGAGTTGGTGTGAGTGAAATCTTGACCAATTCAGCAACCCTGACATGACACCATCATCCCCAATAGCTAAGCCAGGGCCATCAGGTCTGCTGTTCTCCATGAGTGAATGGACACTACCAGTTCTTTTGTGAGAAACATCTTGAACTTAGTGGTGTTCAGTATTACTCCCAGGTGTTTTAGTTGCTGAGTGGGGCATAAGGCACTCTTCCTCATGTTCACCAGAAATCTGTGGTCCTTGAGGCATTTCAGTGTGACTTGGGTGCTGTCTGTACACTGAGGCTCTGATGAAGCTCTGCCTCTGGGGCTTGTAACCACTGTTGGTTTGGTCTGTGCATGCATCTGTTTGGATTAAAGGACTCTTGTGATTTTTATTTCTGTTCCTCCTTCTTTGAAGGAAGCATCTTTTCTTTTTCCATATTTTCCACCTTACTGAATGATTCCACAAAAAGTTGGGCACCTGTGAAGGCAAAAGTGGCCAGCTTAATCTGGGAGCCCAGGTCCACGTAAAAGTTCCTGAATCATATGTTATATCTCGTGAGTATATTGGCCGCCATGGCTCTGGCTCCAGACTGGATCACATTCAAGGAAGAGTCAGCCAGCAGGGCTGCTGTATGTGAGATTTCCTTCAATCCATCCTTAACGGGTTTAGGGATCAAATCCGAGCCTAACAATTCCTGTGCCCACAAGTAAGCCACCCTAGTGTAAAAGGAATTAGTTGCTGATGTCCTGAATGCAGCAGCCAATGCCTCAAATCCTGTGTGTACAATGGCTTCTACTCATTTCCTGCAAGGATCTTTAGGCCTGCTTTTCTCCATAGGAAGGCAGGGCTGCTGAGGAGGTCAGTGCTGCAATAAGGGCATCAACCACTGGGATTTTCAGCTGATCTATAATCTTAGCTGGCAGAGAATTGGCTTATTAGCCAAATCGTGTGATTGCTTGATTTTCTCCAGTGAGGCTCACTCTACTTTCCAATCTTCTGAGTGGAGTGGTGGCAGTGGCATGGGCCTTCTGCGGCCCTGGGGAGCAGGAAGGAACACCCTCATAGCATCATCGTCTTCTGGCCACATCACACCTAAAGCAGGCCGCACCAATTCCTGGCACCATGTGGACGCTGCTGCTGTTCGTTCTTTTTCCCGCTGACGAAGCATCTCACCTGAATAGAGCAATCATTGTGGGCTCTAGCTAAGCCTCAACTGAAGAGCTGTGGAAGTTGAGCCCTTCCCCCTACTAACTTGTTTCCCTGGCTCTAGCTACTGCTGGATGGGAGAAGGAGATAGGAAGGCAATGGAGAGAGAGAGAAAGAGACAGAGAGAAGGATTAAGATTATGAGAAGGGAATAGAAAAGAATAAAGGGAGAAAAAGGAATTTTCCTACATATGGGAAAACAAAAGTGAAACCAAGATGTAGGCTAAGTTCTGTAGAGCTCCAGCCCGACCTAACTGCTCTGCTCATTCAGTAGGGCTGGTCTGGGAGACAGGACGGCTCCTCACTCCAGAGAGATAAAATTAAATGTGGATCCTGCCTACAAGCTTCAGGAGGAGTTGCCATCCTGAGGTGGAGAATGCCCTCCGTGTGAGTCAGGAAAATGCAGCATTCCATAAAATAAAGTAATACTTCTGTCAATGAAAAATAAGATGCTGCATTATTTCAAACAATATTACAGTCTGAGTAAGAATGTTACACAGTATGATCTCCATCTTCTAGAACATCTTTTTGATCTGAATACCTAATTAACATGCCTATATTTAATTGAACATTTTTTCCACAAAAATGGTATGCCCCACATCGCGTTTTTTTTATTTTCTGGCACCACTCAAACCTTTTCCCTAAGGATTCTCCTCATGGTATTCCCAGTTTCTTGCTCTAATGATTAGAAATTCTGAGATTTAACTAGAATCTGCTAACAGAGAAGGTGGGAGCCTGACCTACGTTGCATCAAAGCTACTGTTGCTTGGCACGGGAACTGCAACCATTGGTCTCCATATGTTTTCATTTTAATTGATTAACGATGACTTTATACTTGATTGGCCAGAGACTGCTTCCATTGCTGCACTGATACTGAGTGAACCAACCCTACAATTTTGGGGCAGTGTTATCTGCCAGTATTATCATATGTATTTCTTGTATGTTGTCAATGCTGGGGTTAATGCCCTACTGGATCAGAACAAAGGCCCATCTAGTCCAGCAGAGGGCAACCACCATGCAGATAAGTACTGCTCCTTTACTGCTTCTCCACTTTAAACTGTTCTTTCCCAAAATGTCTTTTCTTTTAAACACCTCCCCAAACACACTCACTTGAGTGTAATATAAGCATCTTTAAGAGCAGAGGGGTTCCTAAACATCTTTAAAAGCTATTCTTACAAATACGTAAGTCCCAGTGAAATGAATGAAATGCATATCAAAGTAAGCTTGGTTAGAACTGCTCTGTTCTTTGACATTTACACTTGACTGGAATTTCTGTTTTATCTTGTATCAAGTCCAGACTACATTCTGTCTCTGCACTTTGAATTCTGTGATGTCATTTTCCTCTTTGGCTATGGCACCCTTTTGGCACTGGTTAAATTTTAACTGTTAAAACCTTTGTTCTGCTTCCCTCGACATTCCTTGCTATGGAACCATTAAAAAATACTGCCTAGATCTCATTAAGTCATTCTATTCTTGGTGGTTAAAAGTCAGAACAACTGTTTTTAAAGTTTTTTTTTTAAAAATGGATTCATCCATTGTAATAAGGACATCAAAGATGATGCTGTGGCTGCTTCCAGAAGAAAAACCCTATTGCTGGGGAGAATGGTGTACTGCAGGCTTCTGACCCACCACGCCAAATGCAGCCCACCAGCAACAGTGGTGGTCTAACAGTGCTTGACTTACTTCCTCCCCGACCCCGACCCCCACTTCGTTTTTGCAATCCTAGGAAGTCAGTAAAAATAGAAGGTTTATAATGGGTTATCATACATGTCATTAGGTTGATAAGTTATGAAGGCCTGGTGCTTTACTAGTTTTGCAACTAATAGTTTGTATATTTCTTTATTTTAGGAGATTTATATTTTGTTTGTTTGTTTGTTTGTTTATTAGCTTTGTATACTGCCCAACTGGAAAATGCCCTCAGGGAGGTTTACAATGATAAAAACAAATAACACTGTAACAAAAATACTTTAAAAGTAACAAAATAATACAATACTAAACATTAAAAACATTTTAAAATGTTACCCAAAATGCCCTTTTTCCATGACTAAAAACAATGGTCAAGGCAGTTCACATTAAACATAAAACTTAAAGGTTGGATCGAGCTTTAGATACGTGAAATTGGGCTGGTGGAAGCAGACATCACTGCTCACTCCCCACAGTAGCCCATCCAGCCCTCTAAAAATGATACACAGAGTGTTGGAGGATACTGCTGAATGGGGTGAGTTGTGGTATAGGGGAGGGGCAGAAGAGGGGGGTCCCTGAAAATTGGGCAGAGGCACCTTCCATCAGTGAAACCCTTCCATCCATGGAAGGCAGATCCTAGATCCAACCCAGAATTTCCAAAATCTTTGACCTAAACTTTAATAAAACAGAGATAATTACAGCAACTTAAAACCAAAAAAAAGAATAGGACCAGCAATATGAATCTTTATGTAGGCAAGTTAAAAGTCTGTGCAAATAAAAATGTTTTAACAAGATGGTAGAAGATGGGCAGAGAGGGACCACCTGGGCTTCCTACAAAAGAAAACTATACAATTTAGCCTTCCCGTGGACAGTAAAAGTGAGGTAATCAGAAATCAATAAAAGAATGACAGTGGTACTAACAAGTTCTTAAAATGGCATGGCAACCAGTTCACTTACCTTGCCGTCTCTTGTCGTAGGGCATTTAGAAATGTGTCTGGGTGGAAGAGTTCTGCAAGGTCGAGAGTATCTGAGAGCAAGGTCTGCTTTTCCGCTTTACTTACCCAATTCTACAAAGACAACATCATACATGAATTGAGAAAATCACCTAGCTTACTTGTCATAAATTGTCTTGAATTTTGAACAGGTACCAGTGGTCATATTTTGTCACCAATCCTATATACAGTTATATAATACATATGCTCCACTGAATTCAGTGGGAATTAGTGTGTAACCATGCACAGGATTGTAGCTTTGGAGGCAAAAGATAATATGTATTTTGAAGTTGATTTGATAGTTTACTTTGCATGTCTGGACTGTGACTAAGGGCCCATTCAGATTAACTTGATGCACAATGCTGCAAGGATTTTTTTACTCATAAGGCCGTTCCCAGCTTATATAGGGAGATGTTCATGTACAGTGGCTGTCATGTGGAGAATAAGGATGTTTTGTTTTACCCTTGAACCCCCATTCTGGGAAATGTCAGAAGGGAAGTGTATCACATGGGAACTCACCCCCTTAACATCAGAAGGAAGAAGAGTGAAGGCCCAATGTGGACTGCATTTTCACTCAAGCATGCATAGTCTCCATACAAAATGCTACTATCAGTTCCCCAAATTAGACAGTTTTATTTCTTTAGACATTTCTTCCCCATCTTCTATGATAAAATCAAACTGAAGACAGCTCAAAATGAAAATATAAATCACACAAAATTAAAATGACAATACGAACTGTGGACTGCCTCTGCTAGGAAAGAAACTTTCATTTCCTATCCTCAGAAAGAAAGACCCTGCCTACACTGGTATTTAGCTGGACTCCCAAATAAAAACCAACAAACAGATGCTTGAGAAAACAGGGATTTATGCTTGAGATATGTCAGAGCAGCCCAGCTATTTAGAACGTCCTGATATGTGATTGTAAAGGCTGTTAAGAAATACTGTAAACTCTCTTCCCTATGAAAGGTGTGCCACTAAGGTCACCATCTTCTTGGTTACTGGTACTGTGGGTGCAGATGTATGAGAGGAAGAAACCTGAACTAATATTGCTTGTTATAAGATACCCTTCCCCAACCTGGTCCCCTCCATATGTGTTGGGCTGGCTTGGGGATGCTGAGAGAAGTAGTCTAACGCATCAGGAGGGTACCTGGTTGGGGAAGGCTGTTGTAAGAGAACCTTAGAAGTTTTTCATGGGACTAACACAGGAACAAGCACCTGCTTCCCTCTTAACATTCATCAGTACTGACTTCCTGAAATGTTTCTTTAAGAATGTTGTTTAGTCACTTTAGCTCTAGAATCGCTCAGATCTCCCTTTTCTTCTTCAAAATGGTAAAAAGACAGAGGGCATACTGAAAGACTTCTGTCATGATGGAATGGGAACTATATTTCAGATATCTAAAGGTAATAGACAACACATAAGATCTTCAAGGATTATCTGGAAATCAATTGTTTCATGTCAACACGAATGTGGCTTAGTGAAATGAAACACAGTCAGGTTTTTATGAATGGGATTTCCTGGAAACAAACCAGCTTCTCAGAGCTATGAGCTGCTACAGAAATTTAAAGTGGCCATCTGGTTTTGTCTGTACTGGCAGTTTGTATCACTTCTTGGTACAAAGTACATTAGAAAATATGTTAATAACTTCTTGAATGCATACTGCTCTAGATAAAACAATTTTTGCCACAATTTTAATTCTTATTTCATACATTATATTCAAAGTTATAAATAACTAATCATAATACTGCTACCTCATTACTATTTTGCATGTGAAATAAAGATGGTGAGCTATCTACAAACAAAAAGCTCACCTGTGTAATGGTTTGTGTATGAGCTCACTGTATGTTGTAAAACAGAACAGCTGCAAAGCCACACAGTTTTAATAAATACGTATCATTCACACACACACACACAACCTGAAAACAAACAAGGACACATATAGAAAGTGGAAGGTAGGCCAAGCTACAAAGGAAGAGTACAGGCAGGTAGCACAGAATTGCAGGGATGGAGTCAGGAAGGCTAAAGCTGAGAATGAGCTGAGGTTAGCGAGGGATGCTACAAGCTTTCCTCAGATACATGCAGTTCAACTAGCCCCAGATGTGATGACACAGCTAGCTCAAAGCTGAAAGGACGGCTAGCAGCCAATGGTGCTGGTGGTGAACGACGAATCCGATGTTCTAAAGATCAACACACCATAGGTACCTGGAATGTAAGATCTATGAGCCAGGGCAAATTGGATGTGGTTATTGGGGAGATGTCAAGATTAAATATAGACAGTTTGGGTGTCAGTGAACTGAAATGGGCTGGAATGGGCCATTTCACATCAAATGACCACCAGATCTACTATTGTGGACAAGAGACCACAGAAGAAATGGAGTAGCCTTCATAATTAATAATAAAGTGGCTAAAGCAGTGCTTGGATACAGTCCAAAAAATGACAGAATGATCTCAATTCGAATTCAGGGTAAGCCATTTAACATCACAGTGATCCAAATATACGCCCCAACTGCTGAAGAAGCAGAAGTAGATCAGTTCTATGAGGATCTGCAGCACCTACTGGATAGTACGCCAAAAAAAGATGTTATTTTCATTACAGGAGACTGGAATGATAAGGTGGGTAGTCAAACGACACCTGGAATTACGGGCAACCATGGTCTGGGAGAACAAAATGAAGCAGGACATAGGCTGATAGAATTTTGCCAAGACAACTCACTGCACATAACAAACACTCTCTTCCAACAACCTAAGAGATGACTTTATACATGGACTTCACCAGACAGTCGACACCAAAATCAGGTTGACTACATCCTTTGTAGCCAAAGGTGGCGGACATCTATGCAGCTGGTAAAAACAAGACCTGGAGCTGATTGTAGTTCAGATCACGAACTTCTTATTGCACAATATAGAATTAGACTAAAGAGAATAGGGAAGACCCACAGATCAGTTAGATATGAGCTCACTAATATTCCTCATGAATATGCAGTGCAGGTGAAGAATAGATTTAAGGGACTAGATTTAGTAGATAGGGTCCTGGAAGAACTATGGACAGAAGTTCGCAACTTTGTTCAGGAGGCGGCAACAAAAAAGTCCCAAAGAAAAAGAAAACCAAGAAGGCAAGATGGCTGTCTGCTGAGACACTGGAAGCAGCCCAAGAAAGAAGGAAAGCAAAAGGCAACAGTGATAGGGGGAGATATGCCCAATTAAATGCAAAATTCCAGAGGTGAGCCAGAAGAGATAAGGACTTATTTTTAAACAAGCAATGCGCGGAAGCGGAAGAAGATAATAGAATAGGAAGGACAAGAGACCTCTTCCAGAAAATTAGAAACATCAGAGGTAAATTCCAGGCAAAAATGGGTATGATCAAAAACAAAGATGGCAAGGACCTAACAGAAGCAGAAGAGATCAAGAAAAGGTGACAAGAATATACGGAAGATCTGTATAGGAAGGATAATAATATCAGGGATAGATTTGACGGTGTGGTCAGGGAGCTAGAGCCAGACATCCTGAAGAGTGAAGTGGAATGGGCCTTAAGAAGCATTGCTAATGACAAGGCAGCAGGAGATGACGGTATCCCAGCTGAACTGTTTAAAATCTTGCAAGATGATGCTGTCAAGGTGATGCATGCCATATGCCAGCAAATTTGGAAAACACAAGAATGGCCACCAGATTGGAAAAAATCAACTTATATCCCTATACCAAAAAAGGGAAGCACCAAAGAATGTTCAAACTATCGAACAGTGGCACTTATTTCACATGCCAGTAAGGTAATGCTCAAGATCTTGCAAGGTCGACTCCAGCAAGTCATGGAACGAGAATTGCCAGATGTACAAGCTGGGTTTAGAAAAGGCAGAGGAACTAGAGACCAAATTGCCAATATCCACTGGATAATGGAGAACACCAGGGAGTTTCAGAAAAACATCTATTTCTGTTTTATTGACTATTCTGAAGCCTTTGACTGTGTGGATCATAACAAATTGTGGCAAGTTCTTGGTGGGATGGGGATACCAAGTCATCTTGTCTGCCTCCTGAGGAATCTGTATAACAACCAAGTAGCAACGGTAAGAACAGACCATGGATCAACGGACTGGTTTAAGACTGGGAAAGGAGTATGGCAGGGTTGTATACTCTCACCCTACCTATTCAACTTGTACGCACAGCACATCATGCAACGTGCTGGGCTTGATGAAGCAAAGGCTGGAGTTCAAATCGCTGGAAGAAACATTAACAATCTCCGATATGCAGATGATACCACTTTGATGGCTGAAAGCGAGGAGGAGCTGAGGAACCTCATGACAAAGGTGAAAGAAGAAAGTGCAAAAGCTGGGTTGCAGTTAAACCTCAAAAAAACCAAGATTATGGCAACCAGCTTGATTGAGAACTGGCAAATAGAGGGAGAAAACATGGAGGCAGTGACAGACTTTGTCTTTCTAGGTGCAAAGATTACTGCAGACGCTGACTGCAGCCAGGAAATCAGAAGACGTTTACTTCTTGGGAGGACAGCAATGACAAGCCTTGATAAAATAGTGAAGAGCAGAGACATCACACTGACAACAAAGGTCCACATAGTTAAAGCAATGGTATTCCCCGTAGTAACCTATGGCTGCGAGAGCTGGACCATAAGGAAGGCTGAGCGAAGGAAGATACATGCTTTTGAACTGTGGTACTGGAGGAAAATTCTAAGAGTGCCTTGGACTGCAAGAAGATCAAACCAGTCCATCCTCCAGGAAATAAAGACAGACTGCTCACTTGAGGGAAGGATATTAAAGGCAAAACTGAAGTACTTTGGCCACATCATGAGAAGACAGGATACCCTGGAGAAGATGCTGATGCTAGGGAAAGTGGAAGGCAAAAGGAAGAGGGGCTGACCAAGGGCAAGATGGATGGATGATATCCTGGAGGTGACGGACTCGACCTTGGGGGAGCTGGGGCTAGCGATGGCTGACAGGAAGCTCTGGCGTGGGCTGGTCCATGAAGTCACGAAGAGTCGGAAGCGACTGAACGAATAAACAACAACAAAAAGACAGTGGAAAGAAATGGTCATTCAGCTATTAAATAAGGATGGCAAAATGATAACAGATGACAAAGAAAAGGCAGAAGTGCTCAATTCCTACTTCAGCTCAGTCTTCTCCCGAAAGAGGGTCTATGAGCCCCCTGGCAAAGGTGAAGTACAGGCTGAAGGGGCAGGATTGCAGCTTGAGAACGATAGGCATATGGCCAAGGAACACCTAATGACTTTGAATGAGTTCAAATCTCCAGGGCCAGATGAACTGCATCCTAGATTAATAAAGGAATTGTCAGAAGAATTCTCAGAACCACTGTCTGTTATCTTTGAGAAATCATTGAGGATGGGTGAAGTGCCAGATGACTGGAGGAGGGCTACTGTTGTCCCTATCTTCAAAAAGGGCAAAAAGGAGGAGGCTGGGAACTACAGACCTGTCAGTCTGACATCAGTCCCTGGGAGAATTCTGGAGCAGATGATAAAGCAATCCATCTGTAAGCACCTTGAAAGCAATGCAGTGATTACTCGAAGCCAACATGGATTTGTCAAGAACAAATCCTGCCAGATGAATCTGACCTCATTTTTGGATCAGGTCACCTCCCTTGTCGACTGTGGGAATGCTGTGGACATAATATACCTCAACATCAGCAAAGCTTTCGACAAAGTGCCCCATGATATCCTGATGAGCAAACTAGCTAAAAGTGGGCTAGATGAAATAACTATCAGGTGGATCCAGAGTTGGCTACAGAATCGGACTCAAAGAGTGCTTATCAATGGGATCTTCTCAAACTGGGGAGAGGTAACGAGTGGGATATTGCAGAGCTCAGTCCTGGGCCCAGTCCTCTTCAACGTTTGTAGTAATGTCTTGGATGAGGAGGTGCAGGGAATGCTTATCAAATCTGCAGATGACACAAAATTGGGTGGGATAGCTAATACACCTGGAAGACAGAAACAAAATTCAAAGTGATCTTGATAGGCTGGAGTGCTGGGCAGAAGAGAACAGAATGAAATTTAATAGGGATAAGTGCCAAGTTCTGCACCTAGGAAAAAGAAACCAAATGTACAGTTACAAGATGGGCAATACTTGGCTCAACAATACTACAAACGAGAAGGGTCTTGGAATTGTTGTAGGTCACAAGCTGAATATGAGCCAACAATGCGATGAGGCCGTAAAAAAAGGCAAATGCTATTTTGGGTGGCATTAATAGAAGTATAGCTTCCAAATCCCGGGAAGTACTAGGTGCCCTCTGCTCAGCACTGGTTAGGCTTCATCTGGAGTACTGTGTCCAGTTCTGGGTACCACACTTTAAGAAGGATGCAGACAAACTGGAGAGGGTTCAGAAGAGGGCAACTAAGATGATCAGGGGACTGGAAATAAATCTGGATGAGGAGAGACTGAAAGAACTGGATATGTTTAGCCTTGAGAACAGAAGACTGAGGAGAGATATGGTAGCACTCTTCAAGAAAGGTTGTCACAGAGAGGAAGGCCAGGATCTCTTCTCAATAATCCCAGAATGCAGGACACAGAATAATGGGCTGAAGTTACAGGAAGCCAGATTCCAGCTGAACATCAGGAAAAACTTCCTGACTGTTAGGGCAATACGACAATGGAACCAATTACCTGGGGAGGAAGTGGGCTCTCCCACACTGGAGGCATTCAAGAAGAAGCTGGACAGCCACTTGTCAGGGATGCTTTGACTTGGATTCCTGCATTGAGCAGAGCGTTGGACTCGATGAACTTATAGGCCCCTTCCAACCCCACTATTCTATGATGCTTCTTAAAAACTGATATTGGTACAGACATTTCCCTCTAGCTTATCGCAACGCACTGGAAATGTAAAATTCCATTAGCTATAATATATGAATTTTAACTCAACATTAAAAAAAGCTAAGATCATGGCATCTGGCCCCATCACTTCCTGGCATATAGAAGGGGAAGAAATGGAAGCAGTGACAGATTTTATTTTCTTGGGCTCCAAGATCACCGCAGACGGTGACTGTAGCCATGAAATTAAAAGACGCTTGCTCCTTGGGAGGAAAGCTATGGCCAACCTAGACAGCATAGTAAGAAGCAGAGACATCACCTTGCTGACAAAGGTCCGTCTAATCAAAGCTATGGTTTTCCCAGTAGTAATGTACGGCTGTGAGAGCTGGACTATAAGGAAGGCTGAGCACCGAAGAATTGATGCTTTCGAACTGTGGTGCTGGAGAAGACTCTTACGAGTCCCCTGGACTGCAAAGAGGTCCAATCAGTCCATCCTAAAGGAAATCAACCCTGAGTGCTCATTGGAAGGACAGATACTGAAGCTGAAGCTCCAATATTTTGGCCACCTAATGCGAAGAGAAAACTCTCTGGAAAAGACCCTGATGCTGGGAAAGACTGAAGGCAAAAGGAGAAGGGGACGGCAGAGGATGAGATGGCTAGATAGCATCACTGATGCAATGAATATGGACTTGAGCACGCTCCAGGAGAGCGCGCAGGACAGGAAAGCCTGGCGTGCTATGGTCCATGGGGTCACGAAGAGTCGGACATGACTGAACGACTGAACAACAACAAATGAATTTTAAAGTGCAATATTTATCATTAAGTGAAATCTATATATAAATGCGGACTATGCATTTAACTATGCAGACCTATAAATATAAAGGTCTGCATAGTTAAAGCAATGGTATTCCCCGTAGTAACCTATGGCTGCGAGAGCTGGACCATAAGGAAAGCTGAGCGAAGGAAGATACATGCTTTTGAACTGTGGTGCTGGAGGAAAATTCTGAGAGTGCCTTGGACTGCAAGGAGATCAAACCAATCCATACTCCAGGAAATAGAGCCAGACTGCTCACTTGAGGGAATGATATTAAAAGCAAAACTGAAGTACTTTGGCCACATCATGAGAAGACAGGATACCCTGGAGAAGATGCTGATGCTAGGGAAAGTGGAAGGCAAAAGGAAGAGGAGCCGACCAAGGGCAAGATGGATGGATGAAATTCTGGAGGTGACGGATTCAACCTTGGGGGAGCTGGGGGTGGCGACGGCCGAAAGGAAGCTCTGGCGTGAGCTGGTCAATGAAGTCACGAAGAGTCGGAAGCGACTGAACGAATAAACAACAACAATATATAAATGCATCATGATGCCTCAAAGGGATAATGAAACACTTGGTAATACAGTAAAATCTCACAACCAACTAAAATACAACTAATTAATTTTCTGAATTCCAAGCACCTTATTCAAACACTCAGTGCAGGTTTTGGACAGAGGACGCACAAGTGATTCTCACTTCCTTTTTTTCATGCTTCCAGTATAATATGGGAGAACTTCAGATTCATGAAAGGTTCATGCATCTCACTATGGGGACGATGCTTGGATTCTGCGTTGCATGTTGCATCGGATATGTGAAAAGAAACATCTCCATCCTTACTATAGCCATATGTCATATGGCTTTAATGGAAGAGGACCAAAATTCTCCATCTTCTTTGGATTCTTTTTCTCTCAACACTTTGCAGTCTTCCATAAAAACAGCTTTGCTTGCTGGAAAGTCCTCAAATCCCCAAACAACCATAACTTCTTAGCTATCTCTTTCTATGATTTGGATGCTATTATCCTCTTTGGCTTCATGCTGAGCCAACTGTGTTGTTCCTTTCAGCAGGCTTTCCTGATGAAGGCAAACATACTACCCATCCCATGCAGCCAGTCTTTTACATTTAAGCATCTCTTATTCACACCTGATATTAACTAGAGACTTTTAGACTAGTTCTATCAGAAGAACAGTCTCAATGGTTCAAAAGTTAGCTCTAGTCAATTCTCTTGTTCCATCTTTTGTCTAGGCAGCCTGATCCATGTGATAAATTGCGGGAGCAGGCTGTGACAAGCTTCATGTAAAAATATTTCTCTTTTTCAAAAATACTGCTAGTTTTGTAGCACTGAATCATAGTTAGGAAAGCCACTGACACTAAAATATCATTAAATATATTGTAATTTGTTTTTCTATCACAGTGTCAAAACACATTGCTATGGTCTTTCTTTCCGACACAGCCATTTAATCAAGTGACCTTTAAATGTGTCACAACACAGATTATAAATGTTCATTCCATACAATTAAGACTGATTTGAGGGGTTTTTTTCTCCTTTATATATCCATTAGCAATATATTGGCCATATTTGCATGGTTCTTTTGATGATTTAACAGAATTCCTCGGAAAGCATGGCTGGAATTGTAGTTTCCTATTAGAAAGACAGAATTTTGTAAATTGTTCAGTGTCTAAGTGGTCGTAGGAGTCATTTTGTAATTTGTGTTTAATAAATTCACTGTAGTAGCTTCTTCAAATAAACGTTTAATTCAGCTCCTCAGGACAGTTATAGGCAAGCAGTTATATTCAGTAAAATTCTAAGAGACTGAAATGTCTGACAATCACATTTCATCTTCATTGAGGTCCAAAGTAATCACTTTCTCATTTCTTTTTAATAGTCTATGAATTTAGCTGGGAGGCTGTTATTTGAGAACACTTTTAAAAAATCCTAACTATGTTCTAGTTTAATGTGAGAATCTCAGTTTCTGGTGTCCAGTTATTAGAGAGTTAAACCCAAGGCACAATTCATTGTGAGCTAAGATAAAACAGCTAGAGCTTGCATAATTTCCAGTAGCAATATTCCACACTACTGTTTTAAGTGTCTGAAGACCCACATGGATGGGGTTAACTGTGTAGCTTCTTCCCACCCTATTGTTGCCTGGCCAAAAAGGCAAGAAATCAGGTGGAAAGGTCACATGATTGGTCCACCCACATGGTTCCAGCGTTCCCACACGTACCACAGTGGCACTGTATCTTGCTACAGGAAAGCAGCTACGAAGTCACTAGAAGTGAGTGAAAATGAGGCCTTAGATATGACCTCGAGTAAGGTAGCAGCTTTTTGTATCAAGGATGTAAGTCCCAGCCATGACACAAGAAGATAGCTTGTCCCTGGCCCACCCCTACCCTCTCTCCTGCAAGTACCATGGTTTAGGAACAGCAGAAGCACTTGGACAGAAGCATCCATTGGTGAGGTTGTGACAAGGATCTTCTTCATCCTCTTCATAACATATGTGAACTATACATTTGGAGGGGGGCGTAAGGGAAGGCTAAGCCTTTGTGGCACAGTAAGAAAGAGGGCTACCATGGGACTGCAGTGTTTCACTACTGGTGGAAACTCAAGGAGAGGGGGTGGAAAATAGATGCAGCGGTAGTAGCAAGAGAGTACCAGGTGGCATATGGATAGGAATGAAGTATGAAGGGAAGAACACTTCCAGGAATTTCAAGGACCTTTTGTTCAAGAAGGCAATGCTAAACAGGTTAGCTTTGGGCTAGACATTTACTTATCTACTAAGCCTACTTAGTAGATGAAAGCCAAACTCATTCATCTTTTTAATTGGCTAAAAAGAAATAAAGGTGCCCACTGTTGGCACAAAAGGCAAAGAAAAACCTGGAGGCAATGGCTGGGCTTCCTAGACCACTGATGCCAATTTGCTGTCTTGGAAATCACGTGGGAAGTCATGGTTTAGGTGGCTGCTGTCTGTACCTTCTTGAATTGAGATTTGTGGATTTGGTGTTGGTGATGTCTGCACATTTGCAGCATCATTGGGGCAAGTAAGGGGATAGTTGGGTTCTGTCCGGGGTGGGGGGAGATGCCTGTGCAGCAACAACCCAATGTGTTTCCCTTAGCTTTACCATCTACTGAAACAAAATGGGGCAAGGATGGAGAGAATTCCCTGTAGGATCGCACTGGAAAAAAGGCTTGATTGGGGGAATACCTAGTCATTACTTATACTGTCTTTGGCTCTCTCAAACTACTCCTTTCTCTAACTGCCTGTCTCTCTTTTCTTTTTGGTGGATTCATGAGAACAGAAGCCAGCTGGATTTTCCTTCCACATTGAAGGCAGGAATTTATGTGGTTCATAAGTGGTGAGGTCCTCCTATTCAGAACTGCCCCAGAAAGTCTGGGTTAGCTTGTTTTCCTGCCAGGTCTGAGGAGTCTGGAAATGTCTGGATATTTATGTCTCCCTACGAGTCCACTGTGTTAATATCTGTCTGTGCCTTGATTTTTGCCATCTGGCTGGATTCAACATGATGGCAAGCATAGGTGTTATTTGGAGCTGGACACCTGGGCATGGACCCCACATCTTTTGAGCTGCGCCCCAGATCTTCTGAGCTGTCCCAACTGCCATCATCTGCCTTAATACAAACCTTCTTCCCTCTGAGCTCAGTAGCCCTGCAATTACTAGGAGGCCTTACGACTCGCTCCTTTAGCAGACCAATAGGGGCTGTAGTGTGAATACACCAGCCTTTTAAACTAGAAGGGAAACTGCCACCTTTCCTTACACAGTCTGCTTATTGTTTCTCTCTCTCTCTCTCTCTCTCTCTCTCTCCTTTTCTGCTCTTACATACCCACTGCTGGGAGCTTGCTTGCAATGACATTCTGAAGAGGGTGAGGGAAGGGAAAAAAGAGCTCCATGTGAAATACTGGTATTTCACACAGCGTCGGATTTTACTGCCCCAAACTGGACCTTTTGGCTTCTGCAGAAGTTCAGTTGCTTCAGCATAGCAAAAGATTCAGTCAGCCTCCACAAACTTCTTTCTTCCCCTCCACTTTAATGTCTCCTAAATAGCTGCAGGCCTCAGATTATCCAAAAGGAAAGTTAGGACTATGTGACATCATGATCGAGAAACTCCTGGGGCTTTTGCATAGGTTGCACAGTTTTTTTTAAAAAGCAAGGGAAAAACCTCAGCCACCTCACCTCATAAAGTTAATTTAAAAATTTGCAATCTTTACAAACTCTCTACAGCCTCCTAAATTCCTCTGAAGTGCTACCTCTCCAAAAGGAGCCAGTTGGCTTGGGGAATTCTCTCACCCCCGCCCGCCCCGCTCTATTTCCAATCACCATTCTTCTTTTCTTCTTCTTCTCTTCCCTATCCTGGTCTTTCATTCTATTCTTTATTCCACCCAGAGCATATATTGGGGAATTCTCTTTGGTGAGCAAGAGCAGTTCTGAACTGTATTTGACTTTATACAAACAGACAAGAGACTTTGTTTTTCTCCTTCTCGTCCTTGCCCAAGTCTTAAAGGAAATTGGGTTCCCATGGTTGCAGAGGAATGAATGTGGCTGTTTTATTTGTCAGTTGCCATTATCCAGCAACAGGAAGGCTGTAGCTCAGTGGTAGAGCACGTGCTTGACATGCAGAAGCTTCTAGGTTCAATCCCTGTTGTCTCCAGGTAGGGCTAGGAAAGAATCCTGTCTGAAACCCTGGAGAACCACTGCTGCCAGTCAGTATCAACAATACTGAGTTAAATGGACCAAGGTTCCGACTCAGTATAAGGCTCCTTCCTATGTTCCTGTGAACAGAAAGCTGTAATAAAAATAGGAGTGGAGGGGAGATAAATACTGCTCACTTATACAATCCTATGCATGCCTACTCAGAAGTAAGCCCCAATATATTTAATGAGGCTTACCTTCAGAGAGTGTGCATAGGATTCCAGCACAAGTTACTTTTACAGGGAGGTTTGCAGCCTGATTTTCTGCATATTTACTCAGAAATAAGTCCTGAGTTGTGAGCATGTTATTGCAGGGTTAATGCACTGCCCACCCAATTCCAGTCTAATGAATTGACTACCCTTTCAGCCCAGTCCTATGCATGCTTTGTCATTTGTGTGTGTGTTTTCATTTTGCATGAACTCTAACTTCAGTGGTGAGGGAAAGGCATTTAGCTTCTCCATAACTTAGCCCTAGTTTTGAAAACAGACTCATTGGCTGAGTCCTGGTGAAGTCTTGGCACAAATGAAGTTATAGGGAGGAAGATACAATGACAGCTTGTACAAAACAAGGAGGAGGTAGAGGAGAGTTGCACAAAACACAACATTTGTTTTTATGAAGAGATGCTGGAGGCTGGTAGAATGAGGAGGGATTGTTGTATGGAGTATATACGTGTTCAGTGGTGAAAGAAAAGCATTCTACATATGATCAGAGGCACTCTACATTTAAGAACATAAGAAGCGCCATGCTGCATTAGACCAAGCATTCTGTTCACACAGTGGCCAACCAGCTGCCCATGGGAAATCCACAAGCAGGACATGAATGCAAAAGCACCCTCCCACCCATGTTCCCCCGCTGCTAACATTGGTGATATGTAAATAAATTCTAGTAATTCTAAATTTGCTTGCATATATATGTTCATTGAATTTGACCAAGTCTGAAGCCCAAGCAGAATTGGGCAGTCTTATGTCTCAAAATTACATACTTTGCTTTGGTTTCCCTAAGAGCTGAAAAGGAGGGACACAGTGTGGTTTGATGATTTACAGGTATATCTTCTAATCCTAGGGCACATTTTTACCATGGTCTCCCATCACTGTGCTTTGGGGAAGGGCAAGGATGGGACCCTGAGATGGCCATTCTTCCAATGTCAGCACCCTTCACTATAAAAAAGTCTTAAACTGGATTTCAAGTGTCATAATTCCCTAGCCCCTGCTCCTATCCCTCGGAAACCTTGCAGACTTCTTGTCTGGGGAACATCTCTAATAACCTGTGTATTTTCATACAAATTTATCAAAAAACCATGGGGGGGGGGCGCGGTTGAAGGGAAGCAAATTACTCCCTTCCCCACATTGGAGAATACCCCTTCCACATGAACTGCTGCACCTATCCTTCTGAAACTTTGCTAGTTTCTTACTTAGAGATACCTCTAGGTGGTCTCTAATTTTCAGAACAATGGTCCACAAGGAATATAGCAAGATAAGTATGTCTTCTTTTGGAGACCCTCAAAATGTCAATGCTACCATTGCACAAAACCCTCTCTGGCTATCATTCTGAAATTTGGCGGATACGATCTCCTCTGAAGGGTCAACCGATCTTTAAATTTTCATCCAATTCTTCCAAAGAATAAAAATGTTATTGGCAGTTCCCTTTAAAAGAAAATCAAAATATAAAGGCACATAGCAGAAAAACACCCTGCACTTATTTTTCTGACATGAGGCAGGTGTAGTCCCCTCCTAAGGGGCTACTATGTGTACAAATTATCATCCAATTCTGGCCAACAGAAAAAAGTTACGTGTTTTTTTTTAAAATTTCCCATGATAGTCAACAGGAAGCATAAAGACCCGGTTTTCTGAATCTTGACTCAGGTTTGGTACTGAGCTTAAGTGGACCAATGCCAAATTGGCCTGAGAAGAAGCAGGATATTTTCCAAACTGCTGAATCGAGGTCTGAATTGAAGTGGGGAGGGGGCTGTCAGAGTACACTTTTAATGTATGTATATATGTATGTATTTATGGCCTTAATATGGAGGACAATTTGTAGACATTATCATTAGAAATAGTTACCCTATTATATACTACTGTGCTTGTTTAACAGAAGCCATTAATTCTCCACCATGCATCCCATTCAGAAAACCACCCAATCTGAGTAAATTGTTAACTAAGGCTGCACTTAAAGAAGATAATTGCAACCCAGGATCATACCACTGTAAATCAATGTATTGCATTACCTGCAGTTACCTCCAAGAAACCTCTTCTTTCAGGAGCACAGTTACTAACAAAACTTATTGCATCAGTCAATTGTTAATATGCACTTCTATTAATGTGGTTTATTTAACTGAATGGAAAAAAATGGATGTTGTATGCAATATGTAGGGAAAACTACAACAGACTTAAGAACAAGGTGGTGTAACCACAAATTTGCGATTCCTACTAAAAAAAACTTGGAGCAGCTAGTTGCAAGACATGCAGCTCACCTTCACATAGTATCTCAGATTTACAGTTGTTTCCAAAAGAACAAACAAAAGACAATGACATGCTTGACAAAACGGAAGATTTCTGGATGTATAGACTGAGAATTCTTACTCCCAATGGCTTTAATCTGGAGGCTAATTCATAGGCATTATACCAGTCATACCTCTGTTTTGTTCTCCTAAGGAATTTTAATCTAGAGACATTCCAAACTGCCACTCCTGATATCCATTTAAAAGTCCTGACGAGGGCGGAAGCTGAAACTTAAATATAGATTTTAGAATGCTCTGTTGCTAGTCTTTCTCTCATATATAAGCACATGCAAATTTGTCTGTGCCCTGGATCTTTTAAGAACCTAGCAATGCCCCTGATGGTAAGCATCTCTAATTGTGTCCCACTTGCAGGAGAAAAGCCACTGCCACTATTGACAGATTGTTGGTGTTGCTCTTCTCCTTGCTGGGGCTGTGGGAGTTAGCCACCTGACTCTTCCTATTGCATTCTTCTCTTGGTGAAGAACAGAAAGGAAGTGTGGTCTGTATTAGGCTACAGCAGCTATTGCAGTGGAGCCTAGCTGCTAAGTACTCTATCTTTCCCTTGGGCCCCCTCTTAAAAACAAAGTTCCTCACTAGGGAATGAGTGTTTTAGGTCAAAAGAGGAAAAAAAATATAGTCAGAAAATAAAGAGAAATATTTTGGTCATTTCATGCTCCAGAGGCAGCCTCCCCCAGTCCCCAGTCATGAAGTCAGAAGATGAAGTCTGTCTTTAACCAACAGGAAGCACTATTCCCTGAAATGGAGATTGCATGCTGCATACTAGAGATAGAATAGATAACAGTGTAACTCATTCCCTTGGTCTTGCAAACTTGGTTAAAATAGCTATCAGAATCTAGTACACACAACACGTTATTGTCACAAAGCTTCTCCAAGTTTCAATAAAGTTTCTTGCCTGTGGAGTGGCCTAATGAATCTAATAATCCTTAGCAATATGACAGGCTGAAATGTTAATTTGCCAGTGCATTCCTCATCTCATTGTGTGTTCCCAAGGGTGAAGCCATTTTAAATGGAAGAATGAAATTAAAACACTCTTTATTATACAACATCCTAATGCAATATTCATCACCTACAGACAATTGTAGGGAACCTATTAAGGAGATGAATTTTGGAGCTGGCAATAATAACCTTTTGACTACAATATTTGTCATGAGAGGTGCTTCAGATGGATTTTCATTTTAGTTTTGAGAGACATTGTCAAGGTATTTTGTAGTATCAATGGCGTATTTCTACACAAGTTCTGATTTTGAAAAAGTCAAACTGAATATAACAACCTTCTTCAGCAAGCATGAGTAGTTATTTCAATTTTATTTTTTTAAGATCATGACTAGTCATATTTTTTCCAATGACTACATTTGTTTAATTTCTGTAAAATTCATTGCAAAAATATCTATTAAATATTTAGAAGTCAAAGCCTGCCACAGAGAAGATAAAAATAGGATTGTGGACTGGGAAAAGTAGGCAAAATATCATGGCCTCTGAGAAAGGTGAAAGGTTTTAGTACCATCAAGAAGGTTGATAATGCTGTTGTCTTGTGATGCAGGTGGACAAGAGAAACACAATGACCTTTCCAACAACTGGAAAATTAAGCAAAGGAATATTAAAAATAAAATGTTCCAATCTAAAAAGTTGTGTAATCTATGTTTACAATGTACTGAATGCTTTGTGTACATGTGGGCATAACTTTTCTTTTGTTTGTTTGTTGATGACATTTATATGCCACAAAATAACAGAATTCTCTGGGCAGCTTGCAATAAAAATTGCATACCAAATTGAAGTATAAAGCCTAAATACAGCATAAAACCAGCAACAGAGGATAAACCAACATGCATAAATGTAGACATTTCTGTTTTCTTAATCTTGCAGATCTTACCCAGTCATATGTAGCCTGAACACAAGAGCTGCAGTGCTGTCTAGGTAAGACAAATCAATTGAGCAATTCATGTTAGCATTTTAATATTTGCATGGCATTTCATTTCTAATGCACATGGGACAAGATGGCACACTCTTGAATATTCTGTACTTCTTCTTGGGGCATAAATTAAAGGTAGAGTCTCTCTACAGTGTACAGTCTTGTAGAGGGTTCTACTTTTAAAGGCAGCCACGTTATTATTAATATTAAGCCATGCTGCTGCTGCTTCTTATTGATGATGATGATGATGATATATCAGTTTCCTGCCCACCAGGGCCTTCAAAACAAAGTACAATAAAATAAAAATCCAATAAAATCACAATACACTGGCTGGAGGACTTTAGGATATGGTGGAAACTCTGTTATGCTGGCATATTTCCAGACACAACTCTGCCAGTGGAGATCTGCCAGTACAACATCATAGATATGCCAGTGCAACTCCATGCTGGCATATTTTCCCCACTGGTGCAACTCCACTGACTTAAGGCCCCAAACGGGATGGAGACAGGGAGGATCAGACAGATGCCAAATCCTTCAGACTCTAATGTTAACCCTGTTGTCACCATAACACTATGCCAACTTCAGTGGCCATGTAAGCAAAAAAAACCACCACCAACACCCCAAAAAACACCCACCCACCAACTGAACTCAATGGAAAGCAAAAAGAAATACCCATCTCTTCCCATATCACTCATGCCACCATGACTAAGAATAGGATTCAGACTAACTCTGCATTCAGTCATAGCACACCCCCAGTAGTATATAAATCCCTGTCAAGGAGACCATCACTCAGATGACAGAGCATGTGGCATAGCACTATATCTCTCTGGCCCCATGTCGCAGACACTTAGAGCACACAAGGGAAAATTTTGGTGCTGGAAACTATGGACAAAGGACACTTTGCAGAGCTTGGCCTTTGAATGCATATACGGAAAATATATTGCTAACAATGACAGGTATACCCATCTCAGGACTCCAGACGGAAACACCAAACAGTTCCCCCACACACACAATTGCTGCAGCTGGGGATGCAAGGACAATGCACACCACACAGATAAGCAAAGGGAAATCAGTGTTACAAAGCATAACTGGGGCAAATGTCTTCTGTGCCTCCCCCCGCCCCCCCATTAAACTATATTGGGGAAACAATCCTTCCTCCCCAATAGCTGGAGACCCTGTCCCCCAAACAGGAGACTCAAGGGTAAGAAGCATGTACTTCAAGCCACAGGTAAGCACTCTGTCAGTAAATGCTAGGCGCTCCACTACAATGACTGCTACTATTGGCCATTCATGAGCACTTTTGCACTTTTGCACATTTATTATTTATTCATTTGTTAGTATTTATATACTGTCTTATCTGCTAAAAAGCCATCAAGGCAGCAAAGGAAGAACACCCAGGTCATACCACTCTTTCCCCCTTCCTCACAAACCCCTGGCCAGGTCCAGAAACATTGTGCTGCAGCTGCTGACCATTATCTATTACTCTTGTTGGGTCTCCCTTTGTTCTCCACAGGCAACTTTCCAGCAGATGCAGAGTATAGGGCCTTCCACAAGCCCAATTCTGTACAGACCTCAAAGGAGGCCCACAGCATTACTAACATCAATGACCAGGGGGCTTTCAGATGTTCCAACCTACTAGTTCCACAGGTATGCCAACCTACCTGCTCCATACAGGCCTACTAAGCACAATTGTATTTTACACTTGTTGTGTCACAAGCTACCTTGGGATTTTCTTTCAAGAAAAAGTGGGATACAAATATGAAAAATAAACAGAACACATGTGAACTTTACTTTAGATTATTAAAATGCCAAATCTTAGTGAAATATTAAATGTACCTGGATAGCATGTGCTCGCGCTACAACAGCTCTGAGATATTGTAAAGGATCTTCTGGTCCTTCCCATTTGCTTTGCCATGTTAAAGGGCACTGGAAAAAGAAAGAGTAATTAGAGATGTTGTTGAACTTTGTGATTCACACATCTGCACTGTACTTCCATGCTCACTGAGGAGGAAGGAGAATTCCTTTCTCTGTGGTTAGCAAAGAAACTCTGTAGCTCTTCTGCCAGCACGCTCATTCCCCTGCATGATATTCCATGCACTTGCTTGCACTGAGTTCCTGGCTGGTTAATAGACAACTTTTAATGCAAGGGTGTCATAATGCCCTGCTGCAAATCTATGGCATGACTATGTTTGGAATTCTTTGTACCATTCTGGTTGCCCCAGCTCAAGAATATTGTAGAGCTGGAAAAGGTGCAGAAAAGGGACGACTAAAATGATCAGGAGGCTGGAGGCCCTTCTCTAGAAGGAAAGACTAACAAATATGGGGCTTTTTCACTTCGGAAAAAGATGACGGGGGGGCATTGTTGTTGTTCAGTCGTTCAGTCGTGTCCGACTCTTCGTGACCCCATGGACCAGAGCACGCCAGGCCTTCCTGTCCTGCGCTCTCTCCCGGAGCGTGCTCAAGTTCATATTCATTGCATCCGTGATGCTATCTAGCCATCTCATCCTCTGCCGTCCCCTTCTCCTTTTGCCTTCAGTCTTTCCCAGCATCAGGGTCTTTTCCAGGGAGTTTTCTCTTTGCATTAGGTGGCCAAAATATTTGAGCTTCAGCTTCAGTCTCTGTCCTTCCAATGAGCACTCAGGGTTGATTTCCTTTAGGATGGACTGATTTGACCACCTTGCAGTCCAGGGGACTCGTAAGAGTCTTCTCCAGCACCACAGTTCGAAAGCATCAATTCATCGGCGCTCAGCCTTCCTTATAGTCCAGCTCTCACAGCCATACGTTACTACTGGGAAAACCATAGCTTTGATTAGACGGACCTTTGTCGGCAAGGTGACGTCTCTGCTTCTTACTATGTTGTCTAGGTTGGCCATAGCTTTCCTCCCAAGGAGCAAGCGTCTTTTAATTTCATGGCTACAGTCACCGTCTGCGGTGATCTTGGAGCCCAAGAAAGTAAAATCTGTCACTGCTTCCATTTCTTCCCCTTCTATATGCCAGGAAGTGATGGGGCCAGATGCCATGATCTTCGTTTTTTTAATGTTGAGTTTCAAACCAGCTTTTGCACTCTCCTCTTTCACCCTCAACAAGAGGCTCTTTAGATCCTCTTCGCTTTCTGCCATTAGGGTGGTATCATCCGCATATCGGAGATTGTTGATAATTCTCCCAGCAATCTTAATTCCGACCTCTGATTCATCCAACCTGGCATTTCTCATGATGTACTCTGCATATAAGTTAAATAAGCAGGGTGACAATATGCAGCCTTGTCGTACTCCTTTCCCAATTTTGAACCAATCGGCTGTTCCATGTCTGGTTCTTACTGTTGCTTCTTGACCCTCGTACAGGTTTCTCAGGAGACAGGTAAGGTGGTCTGGTACTCCCATCACTTTAAGAATTTGCCACAGTTTGTTGTGATCCACACAATCAAAGGCTTTAGCGTAGTCAATGAAGCAGAAATAGACGTTTTTCTGGAATTCTCTTGCTTTCTCCATGATGCGGCGAATGTTGGCGATTTGATCTCTAGTTCCTCTGCCTCTTCGAAACCCAGCTTGTACTTCCAGTAGTTCTCGGTTCGCATACTGCTGAAGCCTAGCTTGTAGGATTTTGAGCATCACCTTGCTGGCATGTGAAATGAGAGCAATTCGGTAAGGGGGGGGGGCATTACCGAAGTTTATAAAATAATGCATGGTGTGGATAAAGTGGGAAGTGAAAAGTTTTTATCCCTCATAATACTGTAACTCAGGGCCAACTAATGAACTTGATTGGTAGAGGGTTCTACCCTAAAGCAGGCCTAAAAAATAATTTTCAATTTTAAAAAAAGTAGCTTCAAGACAGACAAAAGGGAGGACTGTTTCCTTACCGCATACTTAATTTATGGAATCAGTCAAAAGATGTAGTGATGGCAACTAACTTAGATACTTTTAAAAGGTTAGATAAAATTTAATGAAGGATGAGTCTATTAACAGTCATTACTCATGACTGCTATATGGAACCACCAGAATCAGAGGATGTTTGCATCTGAATTACAGTGGCTTGGCTGTCTGTGAACTTCCCAGAAACATCTGATTGTACCCTGTGAGAAATATAACACTGAACTAGGCACTAGAGACTCCAGGCAGATTCCATGATGTTTCCCATGTCTATATCCCAAACCTTAAGATCCTCTTTGGAGGCCCTGTTCAATGTACTCCTGCCAAGTGAAGTGAGGAGGGTGGCTACTAAGGAGAGGCCTTCTCGGTGATGGCGTCCCACCTATTGAGCAGCCTCTGCAGAGAAGCTTGCCTAGCACTGTCCTTATGGCCTTTTCACCACCTGATGAAGACCTTTTTATTTACTTAAGGAGTTTAATCATACATGTGTTTTAAATACATCTTGGGCTCTCACCATTTTAGTGTTTTTAATCTGAACCGCTAATTGTTTTGTCCCTACTCAAAGGAAAGTTTTATGTGGTATTTTATGCTATATTTGTAATTGCTTTCTTTTTTATTATTGTAGATAAGACAGACATATTTACAGAATAAAGCAGCATTATGTACATTGAGAATTTAAAATAAAATCTCACCTTCTGGTTTAATAAAGCACTTGCTAGTTTTTGTACTTCTGAACTCAACAGCGACGTTCCCCTGATGACTTTACTGAGAGCAGCAAGAGACTGATGAATACTCTGAACTAAGCGAATGGCATTGAACTGTTCAAGAATAATGAATGAAAGGATTGGGGATCCTTGCCGCTCAGAAGGGGGAGACACCTTCTGATGAATCAGATTGGAATTCTAAAGGGGGGGAAACAAGTCATTCTGTTAATCAGTTAAAGAATTATGACATCCTTTGGCCAACACATAAATTTGCACGCTAATGCAGAAGACCTAGGACATATGGTTGCCAGAGTGCTTGGCATCCATAGTACGGACACAAGCACCCTGGACAATATTGTTTCCCAAGCTTTCTGGCACCTGTATTGCTGCAATAACAGCACTGTAGGCACCAGGAAGGGAGGCACAACAGCTTGAATTAAGATCCAAGTCAGAAAACAGCTTAGCAGAAAATGGTGGTCATTTCATAATGTTGCTGAACATTATGAGCAGAGCAAGTTCGTTTTCTGAGACAGGTAATTACGGACTTTGGTGCCACTGAGCTAAAATTCTACATATATCTGGATGATTAGTAACTAAAATTGAAATAGAATATAATAAAAGAAGTGTACAAGATGATTCTGAAACTCATATGTTCGGGAAACATCTGATGCTGTAATTTAAAGAGTTGAAGAGTTCTTCCTCTTCAATAATCAATGTTCTTAAATCCTCACAACTCTGCAAATTGCTCAGCTAAAGCCATTAGCAGAAAATTAGTTCAGAAATAATTTTATCAGGATCCTGATTTCTTATAAAATCAAGAAATAAATCATAGATAATGAAAAATAAATTAGACAGATTAAGGGCGCAATCCTCTCTAGATAGGCGGCCACCTCCAAACTCGGAGGCGACCGCCTATCCAAAGCAGGGCAGGAGAAGCATGGAGGGGATCGTTCCCTCCATGCTCCTCCTGCCCTGCATTTTTGGCTAGACAGCCAATTGCAGCTGTCTAGCCACAAGAGCACAAAACAGGGAAGGAGGCTGCTGTATGACACATTGGATGTGTCATACAGGCAGCTACGATCTCCCCGCTCTGGAACACCCCCAGCCACACCCCTTCTGGCCCCTCCATGCTCCTTTTGCGAATGTGGAGGACAGAGCTGTTCCGTGCTGCCTCAGAGGCAGCACGGAAGTGAGGGGAGGTCCGATTTCCGGGAACCGACCTCAGAGTGTGAGCTCCGAGGTCAGTTCCCAGAAAACAGCATATCCTATGGCTGTCTAGCCGCTGTCTAGTGGCCATAGGATTGCTCCCTAAATGACTTTACATTCCTGAGAAAATTATAGCCATCAAAATTTCCTATTTGATATACAGTCATACAGTAAAATAAGTCATTTTTTACCAGCTGGTTTTGAGTTAATGCTGATGATATGCCAAGGGCAGACTTCCATTAAAAATGCTCACACAAGTGGTTTAGTTTTGTGAGCAGTGTACCATAGGAACTACGAATGCATGTGAATTTGCAGCTCCCTTCCATGTAAAGAAAAATACAAGTGAGCAAATGTTTCTTGCTCAAGTTGGTCTCCACCATATAGCTGGAGCAGAATAAGCATATACTGCATATATAGTGTTATCAGAGAACGCATTTAGATTTTCATTGTATGATCAAGTTAAAAAGACTCAAGTTAAAGATGATAATCAAGATGATCAAGTTAAAAGATGATCTAGTTAAAAGACTCCCAACACTTCAAAATGCCATCTGAAGAAGTTGTAAGTAATATTTACCCATAAACTAATGCTTTCACAAACACAGCACAAGAGAACAAGAACTGGACATCCTAGTTCTAAACACTTGTACCAACATATCTGCAATCCCCATGTCAGTGATATAACATCCTTACAGTAACATAATAATGTGGTTGGTGGTTTATTGATACTTGGCCTTTTGCACATGAGAACATTAAAAGAGTCCTACTGGGTCAAATCATGATGTTCCTTGCCCTTCATTTTCTACTACCCCTTCTACTGTAACCCTCCATTTTTTCTCTCTTATCATGCTCCCTGTATAATGTCTGCTCCTATGAAGTTATAGAATGCAAAGCAAGTGAAAACCTGTTGTGCCAGCTTAAGCTATTGGTATACCACTAGAGGTTGTATATGCTAAGTGGTACATTGATGGCGTAAGCAGAATAGTAGTGTTGCATACTGCCCTTAGAATTCACAAATTAATACTAGAACTGGTGCCATAATGGAATAAACAGTTCTTCACTGTCAAAAATCCCTCAATCCAGTTGTTGAGACTGCATGGCTTAATCTCAGGAGGAAACGGAGAGAGCTTCATTTTAGCTACTTCTTCTCTATCCTCCAGTTTCTAAGTTCTAACCTCCACTTTTGCATGAACCGCAGTTTCACTGGATTGCGACCTGTTAGAAAGGTATGCAGGTACTCTCAGCAACCGAAAATTACATGAACTGTAATTTTCTAAGTGGGGTCTCCCCATTCTTCATACCCAGTGTTGAATGGAAAGGCTACCTTAGAGCATGCTACAACATTTGACCTGGACAGGTATGAATTATGTAAAAAAAGAAGCTCTTTTCAGATTTTAATTAGAGAGACATTACACACATTTGATTTTGTGTATGTATTGCATTGTTGTTCAGTCGTTCAGTCATGTCCGACTCTTCGTGACCCCATGGACCATAGCACGCCAGGCCTTCCTTTCCTCCGCTCTCTCCCGGAGTGTGCTCAAGTTCATATTCATTGCATCAGTGATGCTATCTAGCCATCTCATCCTCTGCTGTCCCCTTCTCCTTTTGCCTTCGATCTTTCCCAACATCAGTGACTTTTCTCTTCGCATTAGGTGGCCAAAATATTTGAGCTTCAACTTCAGTATCTGTCCTTCCAATGAGTAGTCAGGGTTGATTTCCTTTAGGATTGACTGATTTGACCTCCTTGCAGTCCAGGGGACTCGTAAGAGTCTTCTCCAGCACCACAGTTCGAAAGCATCAATTCTTCAGCGCTCAGCCTTCCTTATAGTCCAGCTCTCACAGTCATATGTTACTACTGGGAAAACCATAGCTTTGATTATGCGGACCTTTGTTGGCAAGGTGATGCTTCTGCTTCTTACTATGCTGTCTAGGTTTGCCATAGCTTTCCTCCCAAGGAGCAAGCGTCTTTTAATTTCATGGCTACAGTTACCGTCTGCAGTGATCTTGGAGCCCAAGAAAATAAAATCTGTCACTGCTTCCATTTCTTCCCCTTCTATATGTCAGGAAGTCAATCAAAGGCTTTAGCATAGTCAATGAAGCAGAAATAGACGTTTTTCTGGAATTCTCTTGCTTTCTCCATGATCCAGCGAATGTTGGCGATTTGATCTCTAGTTCCTCTGCCTCTTCGAAACCCAGCTTGTACTTCCGGTACTTCTCGGTTCACATACTGCTGAAGCCTAGCTTGTAGGATTTTGAGCATAACTTTGCTGGCATGTGAAATGAGCGCAATTGTACGGTAGTTTGAACACTCTTTGGCGTTGCCCTTCTTTGGAATTGGAATGTCAACTGACCTTTTCCAGTCTTGTGGCCACTGTTGAGTGTTACAAATTTGTTGGCATGTTGAGTGCAGCACTTCAACAGCAGCATCTTTTAGGATTTTAAATAGCTCAGCTGGAATACTGTCATCTCCGCTAGCTTTGTTGTTAGTCATGCTTCCTAAGGCCCACTTGACTTCACTCTCTAGGATGTCTGGCTCAAGTTCAGTGACCGCACTATCATGGCTATCAGGGACATTAAGATCTTTCCTGTATAGTTCTTCTGTGTATTCTTTCCACCTCTTCTTAATCTCATCCACTTCTGTTAGGTCCCTGCCTTCTTTGTCCTTTGTCATACCCATCTTTGCACAAAATGTTCCCTTGATATCTCCGATTTTCTAGAAAAGATCTCTAGTCTTTCCCATTCTATTGTTTTCCTCGATTTCTTTGCATTGTTCATTTAAGAAGGCCTTCTTGTCTCTCCTTGCTATTCTCTGGAACTCTGCATTCAGTTGGATATATCTTCCCCTTTCTCCCTTGCTTTTCGCTTCCCTTCTTTCCTCAGCTACTTGCAAAGCCTCATCAGACAGCCACTTTGCTTTCTTGTATTTCTTTTTCTTTGGGATGGATTGAGTTGCTGCCTCCTGAACAATGTTACAGACCTCCGTCCATAGTTCCTCAGGCACTCT
Source organism: Heloderma suspectum (assembly GCF_057233095.1). Lineage (NCBI taxonomy): Eukaryota > Metazoa > Chordata > Lepidosauria > Squamata > Helodermatidae > Heloderma > Heloderma suspectum. Next base: position 27,118,837 of record NC_139460.1, on the reverse strand, counting down.
GTCTATCAGATCTAATCCCTTAAATCTATTCCTCACCTCCACTGTATATTCATAAGGGATATGATTTAGGTCATACCTCAATGGTTTAGTGGTTTTCCCTACGTTCTTCAATTTAAGCCGAAATTTTGCAAGAAGCAGCTCATGATCTGAGCCACAGTCAGCTCCAGGTCTTGTTTTTACTGACCGTATGGAGCTTCTCCATCTTTGGCTGCAAAGTACATAGTCAATCTGATTTTGATATTGACCACCTGGTGATGTCCGTGTGTAGAGTCGCCTCTTGTGCTGTTGGAAAAGAGTGTTTGCTATGATCAGCATGTTCTCTTGGCAAAACTCTATTAGCCTTTGTCCTGCTTCATTTTGTACACCAAGACCATGCTTGCCTCTTATCCCAGTGATTTCTTGACTTCCTACTTTAGCATTCCAATCCCCTATGATGAAGAGGACATCTTTTTTTGGTGTTAGTTCTAGAAGGTGTTGTAGGTCTTCATAGAACCGATCAACCTCAGCTTCTTCAGCCTCAGTGGTTGGGGCATAGACTTGAATTACTGTGATGTTGAAAGGTTTGCCTTGGATTTGTACTGAGATCATTCTATCGTTTTTGAGATTGTACCCCAGTACTGCTTTTCCCACCCTTTTGTTGACTGTGATGGCTACTCCATTTCTTCTCAGGGATTCTTGCCCACAGTAGTAGATATGATGGTCACCTGAATTAAATTCGCCCATGCTTGTCCATTTTAGTTTGCTGATTCCCAAGATGTCGATGTTCAGTCTTGCCATCTCACGTTTGACCAACTCCAGCTTACCTTGATTTATTGATCTGACATTCCAGGTTCCTAAACAATATTGTTCTTTACAGCATCGGACTTTCTTTTCACCACCAGACACATCCACAGCTGAGTGTCCTTTCGGCTTTGGCCCAGCCGCTTCACTCTTTCTGGCGCTACTTGGAAATTCCCTCTGCTCTTCCCCAGTAGTATATTGGTCACCTTCCGACCTGAGGGGCTCATTTTCCGGCGTCATATCTTTTAGCTTTGTGATACGTTCCATGGGGTTTTCTTGGCAAGAATACTGGAGTGGGTTGCCATTTCCTTCTCCAGTGGACCACATTTTGTCAGAACACTCCACCATGACCTGTCTGTCTTTTGCAGCCCTGCACGGCATAGCTTATGGCTTCACTGAGTTATGCAAGCCCTTTCGCCACAACAAGGCAGTGATCCATGAAGGGGTGAGTTTTGGTAAATCCGTATAAAAAACAAACTGAAATGAACTTCTTATTCATTCCTATAGATAGAAGTGGCTGAAATTCTATATATAGTAGCTTTAAGAGAACTATCAAACTCAGGGACTCTTCATATGATCATCTCAGGGCCTAACTATGTATTACATACAAAATCCCAATGGCCCTTACTTAAATAGCTTCCAAAAAGGCCAATTTGGAGCAGATAAGTGGTTGAAGGAGGGCGTGTTTTACCCTTACAAAGCCTGCCACTGCAACTTGCTCTAAGCTGCTTTCTTCTTTCACGGTTCCAGGATGTATGTTTGCAAGAATAATCATGCATACAGAAGCCTGATGAGATGGGTATGTTTGTGATTTTCAACATATCCTTTCTCCATCTTCACTACAAATCACCTCCTCCCAGCTACTTTTTCTCAATAGAAAGGGCCACTGGGGTTTTGCTAACAGACCTGAGCCAGTTTCATGATCTTGGGTTGAAATTTGCAAGTTTAATAAGGGAGAATCTTTCATTGAACAGCTGAGCAAATTACACAAAAATCAACAGCTTTCAATTAAGTCCTGAACATCAATCACAGCTCAGAGGGAGCTATGAAAAGCCCCAAACAGTCATTTTAAGGCTCTAAGTCCCTCAGTTAGACAAGGTTAGGATTTCAAAACTCCCTTGGCTCTCAGGGCTTGGAACCTTCCCTGAACTGTGCTCTGTGGGTTAGCTCAGGTACTACCCAATTCCATACAGCCTTAAAAGTAACCCTTTGGATATTGTACAGCTACTTCTAGTGCCCAGGAGTAGGATGACAAATAGATGAAATGTATCAATTCACACCAAAAAGTAGAGGTGTCTTTTGATGATAGCAAAAACGAAACAAAGACTAAGCTCAATGGTTAAATAACAAAACACAGCTCTGTACACATGTATGCATGTAGTGCAGGGCTGAGCAACTTATGGCTCCCCAGATGTTTTTGCCTACAATTCCCACCATCCCTCACCACTGACTATGTTGGCCAGGGCTGATGGGAGTGGTAGGCCAAAATGGTTGGAGGGCCACAAGTTGCCCACCCCTGATGTAGTAGGTCATTTGACCCTTAAACCAATAACAATCATGGAGGAAAGCCCACATATACTGATATCCAGCTGCAGCAGTCCATGTTGAGATGGCCTTGAAAATCATCTGGCACATGTATAATTTAGCCCAGATTTGGCTTTTAGCAAGTCAAACTACAAGTGCTTGAAAAGAAAAATCTACAGAGATATATCAGTGGGTGAAATGAAGCTGAATCCTACATGTGTTGGCGGATCCTCATGATAGCCTTGTCACTATCCAATATGGTTGGTCACTGGCTGGCAGTGCTTGCTTGCTTCTTTATTTATATTGCCAACACAAAGCACTCAAAACAGTGGCTTGTGAGAACAAACTTAAATTTCATACTGAACTCTATAAATTTCGAATTGTTATAGCATGGAAAAGGCTTAAGCCAATGTTTGTCAATAATACAAAAAAATTAATTGAAGTGTTGCCATATATGGCCTTTACCATAGTCACCACTATGTCCTTCCATTACCACTTAAAGGCTCAGATGTCCCATCCCTCATTACACTTCGGTACTCTAGTAACGGTACAAATATTCAAAACAACCTTCAGAAAACATATGTAATACTTTAAAAGATCGTGAAAATCAGGGCCTATATAGGCTAATCCATACTGGCTTACTTATTTTAGTCATATCTTAGTAAAGATCTCTAGATCCCCTGAATAGATCAGGAGTAACATCTTAGAGCTCGTATTTATTTCCCACACGATCACTTAAGAGACAGAGAAGCGAGATAATATATGAAGACTTCGGGTATTTTGAAATATCACTAGCACAATCACAGAGGAAACAATTATTTCAAATATAAGCCACATATAATGGGTTAATTAGTGCAGCATTTTAGCAGACATGTTACTAAACTTATTAGCCACATGGTGGAATGAACAAGAGTTAAAACCAATCAGTTCTTGATGGTAAGAATAGTAAGAGATTATATTAGGTTGTATCCAATGAAGTCCTTCCATCAGCAGAATTTGACCACTGGTAGGTCAAATTTTCCCTCTCCTCTGCAGTTTCTGGTGCAGCCCCCCAAATCTGATACAGAACATTGGGAGACCCTTCAGGGACTTTGTAGGCTGTACAAGGTGAAGAAGGGAAACTCCTGTTGTATGAGTAGAAGTTTGTTCATGTAACAGATTTAGACCACTGTGAAATACATTTTAACCAAACTTCACTTATTATAGATGTTCTGTTACCCTCCACTGCATTTTATTGTCATTTTATTATATGTTTGTATTGTTTGTCACTCTATGTTCTGTACATTCCTTAGTTTTAAAGACAATTTTAATGTCCCTGCAGGTGCCTTAATACAGGTATTTAAACACACTGAGATTCTGCAATGAATACTGGACGCAAATAAATGCCTAAAGTGCAGGGTTTTTTTTTAGCAAGCTTTAAACATCCTTTATGCTGGATCCATTTGAAGTTAATTGTATAGCAAATTCTATTTTTTGATAAACAAAAATAAAATGGATTATCTGGCTCAAAAGTTTCCTTCTTCCACTGAGAAAACCTCTTTCATAGGAGGAAAGGAGACTTTAGGACTACCATGTTATTTAAAACAAATTCAATTCTATGAGCTGGATTCACTTTTGAGCTCCTTCCCTGCCCCCTTCTAAAAATGCTACACAGAGATTGGGGGCTCTGGCTGAATCAGGTGAACTGTGGTGCTGGGAGCTGGGGGGTGGGATACCAGAAAATCAGGTAGAGGCACTTTCTATGAGCAAAGCTCTGTGCAGGATTCTCGGAAGCCTGTGGGTGTGGTGTTTTGGGGAAGAGGAGGGAAAATCTGCTTCTGCTAGTCCCGTTATGCACATGTAACTCAGGATACAACCCTCTGTGTTCTACTGAAATTACACTTTTATGGAATGCCTGTCCTTAAGATGCATATTAAATCTACACATTTGACCTAGGCTGTTATTTTAGAAGTAAAACTGAGATGTTTTCCGACAATTGACCTTCTTACCTGATTAAGTTTCTTCCATAGGTTGAGGACTGGAGAAAGCTCATTAGACCAGATTTCTCTGTCAAATTTGCAGCCAGCAGTTACAGACCTGCTCAATATCCGAAGCTGTGAAATTACCTGTAAGATAAAAAATAATATTATGAGAGTGTGAGAACACTCAGGCAAATATCTAGTAGGGTTACAAATGTGAAATAAACAGAAATGTCTTTCTTAGGAAAAAAAACATCAAGTACTTCAAGGCTACAGTCACCAGTATATATATTTTGATAAAATTCCTATGGAAGGCCATAACGCTCTGAACAGTTGTGTATGCATTCATAATGTCAATACAACTTCAGCAATCATAAATGTGGATCTTGATAAAAAATAAAGTGCAATAATTTATCTAAATAATAGTTTGAAAATTTTGTATTATTAAATATATTTGAGATTTTTACTGCAAATCAACATTGTTGAATATAATCTAGCTTTGTATCGTTCTACCCTCTTTCTACAGCAATGCAGTAGTATCTCCTATACTGCTATTTATTTTATTTATTAAGGGCGCAATCCTATCTAGATAGGCGACCGCCTCTGAATTCAGAGGCGACCACCTATCCAAAGCAAGGCAGGAGAAGCACGGGGGGATCATTCCCTCCGCACCTCTCCTGCCCTGCGTTTTTGCTAGACAGCCGTTTTTGCTGTCTAGCTGCGGGGGGGGGGGGGGGAACGGGGGGAAGCGGGGGGAGCAGGGGGGAAGCGGGGGGGCTGCTGTATGACACACATCATGTGTCGTACAGGCAGATCTGCTCTCCCCATGCCGGAACACCCCCAGCCCTGCCCCTTTTCAGCCACTCCATGCTCCTCTTCCAAGTGCAGAGGATGGGGCTTCTCCACGCTGCCTCTGAGACAGTGGCTAGGCAGACATGAGGGTAGGTCGGTTTTCTGGGAGCCGACCTCGGAGCGTGGGCTCCGAGGTTGGTTCCCGGAAAACAGCATATTGTTGTTTTGGCTGCCTAGCCACTGTCTAGCGGCCATAGGATTGCTCCCTAATAGTAGTTATAGGCTATTCTATAACAGAGTTCTCAGGGCAACTCCCACCAAGAAATAAAACAACTGAAAATTTCAGAATAAACCACAGCATATTCACATATTTGCTGTTTACATGTTATTTAAGGTCACTCTTTCTTTCAACAGATTGTAATTCCTGTTTTGCTTGGCCACACAGAACTTTTGTAATAAATATGTATTAATTTTTCCATTTGTCTGAAATATTTAGTTGTTAAGCACCCAGAATTATGCACTTAAAGTCCACTTGTTTCTGCATTTTTGATTGATTTTCTAATCTTGAAAAATGTGTGATGATGCGGTGTTTCATTTTCTTTGTTTGTCTGATAAATTAGATGCTGTTGTTTGGTTCAGCGCAAGCAAATTAAAATAATTTATCAACCTTGCTAGAACATGAAACCTCACTAGTTGTTAGTCAGTGGAAGTATTATTTTATGTTTTATAATTGTTGTTATCGATTAATTTGCTAAACATTTCCTTGCACAAATTGGATACAAAAGATTTTGAATTGTAATGGAAATGTATCACTTAATCACTGGAAATTTTTTGCTCCCTCACAAATGCAAAAAAAAATGTTGCTTTTGCTTGAATAGAAGTCTAAACTATTACTAGAGGACAAAGACCTTAGAATTAGATGTCCCTCTCCTACACATGCCAACATACAGAAGATGACAAAAATCCAGTGCCAGAAGGTTTCTGGGGAACAGGTGGATCCGCGAGTGAACTTCTTCCTTCGGGTCTGCTCCCAGGCTACAGAACAGCCTCCCCCTATCTGGTGCTCTCAAGATGTTTTGGAGTACAACACCTAGGATTCCTGCACATTGGGCATGCTGGCTGGGGCTGATGGGATTTAAAGTCCAAAACATCTGGATGGCACCAGATTAGGGAAAACTGGGGTAGAGAATAATTTCCTTTATTCATCAAGAAAACATAACTTTGTTTTCTGGGGCGATGGTGGTGAGGAGGTTATGTTATGACAACAGTAAAGGAGGAAACGCTCCTCTATTGGTTCACAATGGTTTAGAATTTGCTGAAAAATTAATATGCCTTTGTATTAATGTGCAGGTTTTAAAAAATGCAAACAGCATCAGCAGGGGGAATTAATAATTAAAGGTATCAGAGCAGGCATGGCGGTGGAATTTAACCCTTTCTTCCTCTGGTATGGTCATGAGAAAAATCCTTCTCTGAAGCTGCTGTTTTCATTGGGAGGAAATCCCCCACTGGTGCCACAGCTGACGATGCCATTAGCATTTTTTAAAACCTGCAAGTCAGATGCAAAAATGCATTTAACATCACATATAGTTTAGCCCTAGGCTCAGGTCTCTTCTGTGCCAAAACTATGTGGCAACTGCCAGAAATCAGCTGACTCTGATCTATTTGACGTAATGTAAATTAGAGCTGCTGGGCTAGCAACATACCTGCATTGTATAAATATCATGTTAGGAGAAAATAAAGTTCCCCCTCAATGTATTTTACCTTCTTCTTTTTCTTTTAAAAATATATTTTATGGGTTGAACCCAGACTTTGTCATGCCTAGAGTAGACTGATTGAAATCAATCAGACTTAAATTATTCATGACTACATTAAGTCTCATTGATTTCAACTGGTCTACTCAAAGTATGACTAAATCTGTGCCTGCCGAAAATTGGGCAGATTACTCTTCCTATGACCAGCCACCTTGCCAAGTCCCAGAAAGGCTTGGGAGTGCTTGCCTCTAGAGTTCAGCCTGTACTTGCTGACTCTTGGCCAAAATAATAATTCCTTGCTGAGTAGGGGAAGGGCAAGCTGGTAGCCTATGAAGGAAACATATACACTGGGGTTGGAGTGGCCAGAACTCCTGAGGAGGAGCCTTCACTGTATTTCTCCTTGAAAAAAGCAGAGACTTCCCATTACTAAGAATGCAGTGGTATTGTTTAAAATCCCATCTCACATCTTAAACCTCAGAGCAGCATGAGGCAGCCCTAACAGCCCTAGGAAACCCATCTGCCTTAATGGATCCTACCTCAGGTCTAAGTTCTTTCCCATTTGTGAATGACTGGCCTTCTTGGAGCAATTCAAAACACTCAGCGGACCTTATGGCATAACCTATTCATCACACATAGCTGTATTGTTGCTATCCTTTTCCATAATCAATGAGTTGGTTAGACATAATAAGAAACCATACTTTAATGTTACATGCATGAACCTTAGGCTCGTGCACTTGCCTATCTTCTCTTATCTGTCATGGCTTCAAGGAGATCAGAAGCATCCACTTACTTTTAAAACTTACTACAGTTTCTCATTTCATCCAAACTGGAACAAGCTGTGGTTAGTTTAAACTACGGTTTGTCCAAACAACTCAAGATCAAACCATAATTTCTGAATCTGGTTTGTTTGAACAAACCATAATTTAAATTAACCACAATTCCCAGTTCAGATGAAATGACAGACTGTGGTTAGTTTAAAACGGAAGCGGATGTATCCAATCTCCTCGCAGCTGTGCCAAAGGATGAGAGGGAGCAGGCTCTTCCACATAACACTAAAACTATGGTTTAGCATTATGTTTAAAGAAGGCCAATGAATGCAAAATTATAGGTAAGGATTTTATCACTCACAAACAATTCCCCAGGAGTTCTGGAAGCCAATCTTTTATGCAAGAAATGTACCACTGAAAGGATCGAGGAGTATGAACTGGAAAACATTATACAAACTAAATGATGATTCAGGTTTTAGTAACTACATACTTTCATGTCCAAACTCCTATTCAAAAACAGTACTGAATCAGCACTATTTGCAACTGAATTCAACAACAGATTTAACTTATTCTATATTAAATATGACTGAAACACAGTGAAGAACCATTTATTTAAACACACCTACTCAACATACTTTTCTTTTAACAAGTCACAGAGTGTAGACATACACTGTATTCAAAGATAAATGACAAAGTTGAGTTTTGTACAGCTTCTGCAGGATGATCACTTGAAAACTCCTTAGCAGACCTTTCAAACTATAAAACCTATAATATATTTTTCTTTATTTTTCCCTAAAAAAAACCCCCTTTTCTACCTTTTACCTATACAAGATTGAAAAATAACAAGGCAAGTACTCTACTGTCACCTACCAGATTTAGTTACAGCATAAAATATATCATAAAAAAGCTATTTCTTTAGTTCTAACCATTCTTCTTGGAATTATATTGTCTTTACCATTTTAACTTCAACTGACATTTTTGGAATACCTAGTAATACCACATCTATAAATTATGCTGTGTCCTCAATAAATACAAAAAAAAATTAACTCAGGAAAGATGCCCCCAATTTAATCCCTATGTAGAAAAGTTGACTTCTATTGCATGATTGCTACTGATGCTTCTAAAATGGAACATAGCCCACAATACAATAGAACATAGCCCATAGTACAATACAGTCTACTTGACTGCTAGAAGAATTCTCTGAGAAGGCACATACAAGGGAAAAAACAATGACTGTGTATAGAATGAAATACCATATCCTTCTATTACCCCTTTGCAGAGGTTGACCAAAGTGCAAATTTATATTTGGCTTCACCTGTACTAAGACCGAGTTTGCACGTAACAGCAATTTCTGGGTCCTTTAATCCAGGAATTGCCATGGCTGGACAGGAGCGAGTGCACTGCTTCCCACACACACACTTCTGCTTCAATCAACAAGTTCCTAAGTCGTTATTGTGACATCCAAACTGAGGAACTGTGGGTCGTTTAAGGCTTAAATAACCTGGAGTTAGCCCACCAACAAACATGGGTGATTATTGGGTTAAATCTGGGGTTTCTTAACCCCTAAACTACCCAGAGTTCCTGGATTCAGAAGTCACAATAACAATCCAGAGTTCCTGGGTTATTGATTGAAAGTGGAAATGATGAGCACACTTGCTTGCTCCTACTCGGCCATGGCAATTCCTGGGTTAATCAACTCAGGAATTGCCATTTAGTGTGAACTGGTTCTAGCTATCACCATCAACAAGAATAAGTGTGGTGTTTACTAATAAGTATCCTAGTGCTAGAATTTTAAGGACACATCTGCACTGGCAAAAGTTCTAGATCAAATCCACATTGCGAATCTGAATGTAAGTAGGGGAGTAGGAGGCTAGGTGGAAAGAACCACTTTTCAGGATCTGAAAGAACACTATCCTGTGTCAGAGATGGCAGTTCTGAATGCAAAATCAAGCCAGGTAATCTAGAAGATAGATATACACACACACACACACACCGTCCAATAGCTGAAGCTCTCTGGACGGTTCACAAAAAAAGCCAGGCAACCCACTGTAACTGAGTAGACAGTAACCTGGCTGGCACATAATGAGAAGCTACCATGTGTGAATTCCCCTGCAAAGTTTTTCGTTGTGACAGTAGCTGCCATTTTGAATATTGGAACCATGGCAGGGGAGTGCCATAGCTTGTCGTTATGTGCAATCCCAGCAAGGGTGGGTTGCTGGGGTGGTTGACAAGCCACCTAGACCCCATGGACTGTTTTAGGGTTGCGGGTGGCTTAACAACCACCCCAACAACCCATCTTCACCAGGTTCGCACATAATGAGAAGCTACAGTGTGCTCCCATCGCACCACGAATATGAAAAACGGCAGCCACCACAATGAGAAACCCCATGGAGAAAATCACCCATGGTGGCTTCTCAATTACATGAGAACTGGGTCAATGAATAGGGTGATACAAAGTGGTATAGGGCAGATAGTGTCAGGAGCGCCCTAGCTGCCTCTTGCAGTCCCCACCAATAGCCAGCTCAGGACACAGACGACGAGTCTGTGTAAAGAAAATTCTTTACAAGACTTCATTCCTTTATGACCCTTTCAGAATACTAGTTGCTAGCACCAAAGCAAGGAACAGCACTGGGGAAAGATAGCTGACTAGCTTAAGCTCCAGGTAAGGCAGTTGGTCCCCGTTTGAAGGAGAATCACAGGAAGACCCTGAACTTATGGGCTAGGGAGAGATCCTCCCTTTTTCCCTTGGGTCCTCAGGACGCGACCATTGTTTGTGCGCCAAACGAGTGCTACGCCTCCTTTCTGCGCCCTCTGTCATCGCTCCCTGCGTCTGCGCCAAGCGTCCAGCAAGCACCCCTCCAGCGCTCTCTCACTGCCAGGGTCACTATCTATCACAGGAATGCTGGCAGGAGGAATCTCTGCCAGCTGCTGTGCTTGTGAGAGATGAGCGAGCTCCTCTCCCATGGACTGCTGTTCTTCCTCAGAATCAGAACTGCTCTGGGGCTCTATTGGCTCAGTTTCCACCCTGACAGATTGGCAGGTAAGCAGTAAAATGTGCAGTTAGACAGGCCTCCTGTATCAGCTGACAAATGGCTGACTCAGCCTGGCCATATCAGAAAACAGGCTGAAGTAATTCCTTATGGTCAAATGCACTGCCAGCAGATAACAGCTTAACCATCCATTGACAAGTGTTAACCCAAAAGCACTGGGAAAAAATGATAAAATGTTAAAATATTTCTGTTGGTCTTCCACAGCTCCATGCATTCTTCAACCATAATGAGATGTGAATTGTCCTACAGTGTTCCAGGCTACTGTACTCCTCCTAAATCTAGTGAAAAATCAATGTTTTTATTCTTACAGCTGTTTGGGTCAATTTTACCTGTATCCAAATTACTAAAACAAAATCCATGCACATAAGATACTGGAGGTCAAAGTAACTCTGCAAAATGCCGTTCAAATTCTTTAGTTCCTCTTCATGTCTACTGATGCTTAGCCCAGAACCTGTTCTTTCTGTTCCTTGTGAGTATGAAAATACAGTATGTTATCTATTTTTGTAATACACAAACAACTAATTTTCCTTAACATCACTATAAAGGTGTCCCCAACCAGTCATGTCCGACTCTAGGGTGCGGTGCTCATCCCCGTTTCTAAGCCGAAGAGCCAGCGCTGTCCGAAGACGCTTCCGTGGTCATGTGGCCGGCATGACTGGACACCGAGGCGCACGGGACGCTGTTACCTTTCCCGCCGAGGCGGTACCTATTTATCTACTTGAAATTTCTTGCTTTGGAACTGCTAGGTTGGCAGAAGCTGGGACTGAAGATGGGAGCTCACTCCGTCACGCAGCACTCGGGTCTCGAACTGCTGACCTGCTGACCTTCCAGTCTGCAGTTCAGCGTCTTAACCACTAAGCCACCGCGGCCCCTTAACATCACTATACTTGGTATAAAACATCCCACCCTTCATCATAGCTATCATTTTGCGCAAAACTTACTAATTCAGCTTTGGGCTCACTGCAACCTCAATTGCATCTGCAAATGTTTGCAAACAACCTGCACCCTCACCTCAGCAGGTGTCCAAACATACTGGTAACTCTCAGACAAAGACCTTTAAACTACCACTTTTCTCTGATAACACAAAAGTATTTGCATCATGTGTTGTTGAGGATTGTCCCAGGCACCTTTGGAACAACATATTTTCAGGGGGTTGGATAGAATACCACAACTGATAACCTTTTCAGCAGTGTGCCACTAGCCAGGGGATTAGCTAAGAAAAGACCATTGGTCAGTTACCTGTAAAAGGGACTTCTTTGTGCATGTAAAACAGTACACCAGGTGGGTCTTATGCACCACCTAGTGGTCAAAGGCAAAATCGCTGCTCCAATTAAGTCTTTTAGGGAGCAATCCTATGGCTGCTAGACAGCAGCTAGACGGCCATAGGATATCATGTTATACGGAGGAACAAGGCTGGTTCCTCGAGAACCGACCTCCCCCAACTTCCACGCTGCCTTGGAGGCAGCACGGAAGAGCCCCATCCTCCACGCTCAGAAGAGGAGCATGGAGTGGCTGAAAAGGGGCATGGCTGGTGGAGTTCTGGGGTGGAGAGAACAGAAATACCTGCAGGACGCATCCAATGTGTCATACAGCAGCCTTCTTCCCTGCTCCGGCCTCCCACGGCTAGCCGAAAATGCAAGGCAGGAGAATCGCGGAGGGAACGATCCCCTCCATGGTTTTCCTGCCCTGCTTTGGATAGGTGGTCACCTCCGAGTTCAGAGGCGGCCGCTTATCTGGATAGGATTGCACCCTTAACTGTTTTTTCTGACTTTGAAGCTCAGTTTCCGATAACAACCTCAGGTTGAGAACAGCAAAACACAAACAAGAAAAACAGGACATCTCACACTCTCTGCAGACAGGGCTTGGAAAGAAAGCAAGTATGACAAAATAAGAAAATTATTCCCCAACAGCAGAAACAGCCATAACAGAACCTGAATCTAGGGCATGGTCCTGATGTACTGTTTTACTTGCACAAAGAAATCCCTTCCACGGGTAAGTGACCAACTGTTTTTTCTCTTGTGCATGTAAACAGTACATCAGGTGGGACATACCAAAGCTTGACCCATATAGGGTGGGATTCAACAAAGTAGTAGCTGCTTAATGACTGGGAAGGACGTGTTGCAAGACACACCTTCCAAAGGCCGCCTCAGCAGAGGCATTTAAGTTGATCTTATAATGTTTAACAAAGGTGCTAGGATTTGCCCATCTAGCTGCCCTACAAAACAATGCAGCAGAGCAGTGAGGGGAAAAAGCTGCAAATGTCGTGGCTGCTCTTGTAGAATGGGCAAAAATTTTGGTAGGTGGAGACAACTTTAGGCAGGAATAGGCTAAGGAAGTACACGCCTTTAGCCATCTACTCAGAGTGGCATTAGAAACCTTCCATCCCAAGGAAGCAGAAATGACACAAACAGGGGATCTGACTGCTGAAAAGTTTTGGTTCTGCTGATATAGGGCGCTTTGTTGTTAGAGCCCTCCTGACAACAAAGGAATGCCATTTCATTTCTGAGGGGTGCACAGGGGAAGGACAAAAAATGGGAATTAGCACTTGTTGACAATCAAAAGGAGAAAGAACTTTAAGAAAGACAACAGTGTTAGTACAGAGCACCTGATCTCATTTTTTGATCAAGTAACCTCCCTTGTGGACCGTGGGAATTCTGTAGACATCATATACCTCGACTTCTGCAAAGCTTTCGACAAAGTGCCCCATGATATCCTGATGAGCAAACTAGCTCAAAGTGGGCTAGATGAAACAACGATCTGGTGGATCCACAGTTGACTACAAAATCGGACTCAAAGAGTGCTTATCAATGAGATCTTCTCAAACTGGGGAGAGGTAATGAGCGGGGTACTGCAGGGCTCAGTCCTGGGCCCAGTACTCTTCAACATTTTTATTAATGACTTGGAGGCAGGGATGGCGGAGAATTTCTTCACGAATCTTCGGGAGGCCAAGTGCTGACGCATTTGGCACCCCGAAAGTGTTGGGGAAATTCTCCGCCGGCCCCCCGCCCCCCCCCCCGGGATGGGACTTACCTTCGGCAAATGTACCTCCCGGCGGCGGGTCCCGGCAGCGTTTTGGCGGCGTTTTGGCGGGGGTGGCGGCTGGTCTGCTGACCGGCTGCCACTGCCGCCATTACAAAATAAAAAAGTACAGTAAAAAACACACACACACACCCGTGATAGGCTACGTGACGATTTATGTAGCCTATCACGGCTAGATTTCCAAAGTCAGCCGTGACAGGCTACATAAATCGTCACGTAGCCTATCACGGGTGACTTTGGGGGGGGGAAAACAAAGCGCGTACGCAAATGGCGGCGCCCCATGGGCGCCGCCATTTGCGTTCCTTATTTGGACAGGGGTAGTCTACGTAAATCTTTACGTAGACTAGATGTGCCAAAATAAGGAACGCAAATGGCGGGGCCCATGGGGCGCTGCCATTTGCGTACGCGCTTTTTTTTTTCCCCAAAGTCACCCGTGTTAGGCTACGTGACGATTTACGTAGCCTATCATGGCTGACTTTGGAAATCTAGCCGTGATAGGCTACGCAAATCATTACGTAGCCTCTCAAGGGTGTGTGTTTTTTGTTTTTTGTTTACTTTTTTTTTCCGCGGCCGGGGAGACGGGGTGCTCCTCCCCGGCCTGAATTTCGCCGGCGAGGGATGGGGCGCCTCCCCCCCGGCCTGAAGTTCGGCCAGGCAAGGCGGGGCGCCTCCCCCCCTCGCCTGAACTTCGGGGGGAGAACCGAAGCGCCTATTTTGTTGGAATAGGCAATGGCCACTGTTAAATCCCACTGCATGGAGGAAAAAAATAATTGGTTGAAAAGTCACTAAGGGAGCAATCTTATGGCCACTAGACACTGTCTAGAGGGCCATAGCATATGCTCATTTCCGGGAACCGACCTTGGAGCCTGTGTTCTGAGGTCGGTTCCCGGAAAACCGACCTCTCCCCTCATCCATGCTGCCTCTGAGGCAGTGCGGAGAAGCCCCGTCCTCCGCGCTCAGAAGACAAGTGCGGAGTGACTGAAAAGGGGCGGTCGGGGGGGGCGTTCCGGGGGGGGGGAGCGGAGTGCGTGTACAACACATCCAATGTGTCGTATGGCAGCTTCCTCTCCTGGTCAGCCCCCCCCCCCCCCACTGCTAGACAGCTGAAAATGGCTGTCTAGCGAGAAATAGCAAGGCAGGACTGGCGCGGAGCGAATGATCCCCCCCGTGCCTCTCCTGACTTGCTTTGGCTAGGCGGTCGCCTCTGAGTTTGGTGGCGGCTGTCTATCTAGTTAGGATTGCACCCTAAAATGCTTAATGCTTGTGGAGAGTTGGGAGTGCTGGTTTTGGTTTCACTTTTGCCTACTTTACTTTGCCTGCTTTAGCTATAACAAAAAGATCCCTGTTAATATTAAGCAAAGGTCCTGTTTAAAGCTTACAGTGTTTGTGTCTCAAGTGTGGTCGAACAAAACTTACTCTACAACGCATTTGACCCCCAAATCAGAGTGATACAGTTGTTTTTTCTATCGAGGGAGGGTTAAAGCACTAGTAGCACATCCTTCTAGCAAACTCCCATGGTGGTGCAGAGGATGTAGGGTGCTAAATTCTGACTGCTAGAATCCACCCTATTCAAGATCCCCAACACCGTAGTTATTTTCTGCAGAATGTTGTATTTAACTATGTCTTGCAAATGTGGACTCAGAAAAATGATGCTGTAATTATTACTAAGATAAGGAAGCAATTATGCTATTTAGAAATTTGTGCAGAATCCAATTGCCCTTCATATCCTCCCCATTCATATGTAAAATAATTTCTTGTTGCAGACCAGCTCTCCCTATAAGCAGCTCTACAATCAGTATTTGATGGACAGCTGCACAGTCCTAAAGGTGTACAGAAGGAATTGACTGGGTCAGGCCCATTGTTTGCAGTACAATCCTAAATATTGTTACTTAGAAGTCAACTTTCAGTGGGCATACTTCCCAGAAAGCATGCTGAGGACTGCAACCATGTTAAAATCCTTTGTGTCATGTCATTTGATATGTGTGAAAAGGAATTGTTCATATTTTATGAGGTTTCCTAGTACTTAGTTAAATGTTTGTAAATAGTTAAGCCTGGGTTATTTAAGTTTTTGAAATCCAATGTTTTTACAAAGGTTTTTTTAATGCAGTTCTTTCAATAAAACTGGATAATTGATTCAAGTATAGAAAACTAAGCTGCATAAGCTCCCTCATTGCTTACATCAAATATCATTTACATTTTTTATTGTTTCCTTATTTATGTGGCTGAGAACCAAACCAAGGATATGCTAGCATGAGATGGTAATAACTACTATAATGCTACTCACATTATAAGGACAGGAAACATTACGATAGCATAGATGATTTCAGTATCCCTCTAAAATATGCATTCTAGCCTTGTACGTGTCCAAACTATAATTTATGGAAGTGATTTGCAAGATGAGGTTTTTACTAAGAATCAGAAGTAAAATGTGCAGGCTTTATACTATGTCAAGGAACTGCATCAGCATATTTTTCAAGGGAATTAGGTCTTAAAAGCTTGAATACAAATCACAGGAGACATGCTAGCTTATGCAATTTTAACTTAAGCAAACTAAGAGCGAACCTCTCTGTCACAGTGAAAAACCCATTCATTCTGCCAGCTGTGGACAGGAAGATAACCAGATTTCAAAACCATGTGCTACTTGTTTGTTTGAAGAGGCCATGTACTGCATTTTATTAGCAATAAAGTCAGTCACCTTTATTTGTATATAACCAAAAAGAAAGAAAAAAAGACACTAGTGAGCACACATAGGGACATCCTGTGCATAAACAGCCAAAGGGAGGACATTCATCGGTACTGCTCCAGTTACAAAAAACAGAGAGATACAGACCCACCTTCCTCCACTGCCTACCCAATGCAACTCTCCTGCATCCAAGGCCACTGAATGTTGTGTCTATAGATGAAACATTTGAATAGGGTGTATGTGCATAAAATCTAGTATATGTAGGCGTAAACATCACAACTGATATCCCAGATGACATCTATGTATTTACCATGCAGTCCAGGCCTATATATTTATGACAGGACATCCTAAAATGACATATTATCCCTATATGTAGAAGGTCAGTAGTCTCTGAGGCAGGAAAAGTGGGCTTCTTGGATAAGGAGAGAAAGCAGTATCTAGTTCCCACGCTACACAAGAAAGCAATGATGGGAGAAAACTGGTTGGATTGGGTCATATTCAAGAAACCCAAGACCATAACAAAGGGACAATGAACATATTAGTTAATATAAGGTCATGACTATAACAGGCATGGTACAGAAATTGACTGTACATATTTCTTCCAAATTGTCTTAATAGCTACTGCAAACAGTGCAAACATAGAACTAATATATTTTTCTAGATCTAATAGCAAAAACCTATTTTAGGTATCTGTATAACCTGTACAGAGAGGATTTTTCTTGTTCTGTTCCTTCATTGTTCCATGGGCTTGCTCTGCCCTGCATCCCACTCTTCTGCTTAGCTAGAATAACTTCTAAAATTAATTTTGGAATTGGAAAATGTAATTCATTGCAGCTTTCAGTTCCTTCAATTCATTGACATCTTTTTCACCCTGTACGTTACTAATGCATATATATGTTCACTTTGATAAAACTGCAAAAAGCAATCTTGATGTGCTTGTATACATTACTGCATCAATAATTTTTTTGACACGGTTCTACTGATATGCACATGTAGTCCTGCACATCGATAAAACATTGCTTCAATCACATCAAATTTGAGTTGTTGTAGTGTTTATCAATGCACACACATGAACGTGCACAGGTGTGAAACACAGTACAAAAGAAACAATGCAATCTTAAGATTATTCACATAAGGATGGCGTTTTTGGTATTTTGTCAATGTGCACGTGCGTATTGGTAATGTTAGTAAAGTCAGGCACGAAAGAAATGAAAGTTGCGGAAAACTGTACATATGCAGTATTCTGTACAAAATTTGTTAATAAAAAAATGGAACAAAGTTTCTGATGAACTGGTTGCACTATATAAGGAAGAGCAAGTAAATCAAAAATTCAAAATCTACTATAAAAGCCCAAAATTAATCATTCTCTAGGGTTTGCATAAAGTGAAGAGTAAAGATGTAAAAAATATGTCCTCATATTTAGGCTACATATACACACAAGCACCAATTCAATGGGATTCTAAAATATCCCCCATCAAGGCACTGCTTGGAAGTACGATCTTTTGAAAGCTTTCATCAACAGAGGGAAATCAATTCTCCCAAGTACCTTGGCTGTGTATGATTCCCTTTAAACAGATGGTACCATTTAGAGAAACAAGAAGTTCACAGATCAAAATAGGAGCCTCTATCTTACTTTTTTAGTGTGTTCACACTCAATAGTTGTCAACATCTTAACAGACTATACTCCAGCATCAGTGCTATTTGGTCCACAGTGTTGTGTAGACCAACTACTAGCGAATTATTTTTCCTTAGATATGTTTAAATAGCAGTTTTATGGGAACTTCTGTTGTCAATCACCACAGAAAGTAAAAAGTGATCTCTCCCTTTGGTTATCCACATTAGTATATTGCATTTTGCTTAAAAAGCATGGACAGAGAAATACACACACACACACAAATCAGAAAACTGAGACCAAAGTACCATCACATGCTAATCAAATAATTAGATTAAGCACCTGATATCACAAGCAGCCAAACAGGACAGTCCTGCTCTACACTGCTTTTGCATCTTATTATTTACCATATGCCATCTAATAGTTACTTTTTCAAATTAGGAACTGCACTGTATGGCTATTCTGAGTTCAAAAAGTATGGCTTGATTAAATTTTGTTGCTCTGAAGTCTTTGTATACCTACAAGCTTGAATTGCCACTAGCAATATTGAAGAACCACATATCTTGCCAACTTGCTCAGTCATCTTTAAACAGTGACCGCATTAACTTGCTGGATGTTTAGATTTATCCACAAATTACTTCATTATATTTGGCTCATATCTGCTAAGCTTCCTCAATGTATTAGGTGCACCAAACCGTTACTGAAGTATTCACAATATATGGTGGAGAACAATAAGCATACTATTTTTGGAGTACATGATAATGGCTTCCCTAGATGTAACAACAAACCAGATTCTGGTTTGATATCCTGGCTTGTTAACTCCCCATGAATCACAGTTTTCCCTACTTCGTATGAAACAGGAAACTGCAATTTAGAACAAGCCAAGAATGAGAGTCTTAAATCTAACATAATATTTGCCTTAAAAAACCGTTGTATCAAATGCATGCTAATGTCTTTTTATGACAGACAAGTCTAAAGCAGCAGACAGAGCATAGGGCTCAGAAATGAGTTCAAAACTCCTTATAGCCATAGGATATAGAGATGGCCATGCCATGAGGTGGGGTGAAGCACTCGCCTCAAGTGGCAGAACAGAAACTGTGCACTACCTCCGGCTGCCAGGTGGACCTGCTGCCACTGTGCTCCCTCCCTTTGCTGCCGCTGTGTCTCCCACCCCCCTCCCCACCTACACACCCCATTGCTGCCACCTGCTCTGTGGATCCTCTCAGCGCAAACTAGCAGATGGGTGAGCGCTTTAAAGAGCTGCCGGTGTGGCTCCTCAGAGAGACAGCCATGCCCTGAAGCCTGGTTTTAAGAAGTCCTTCCTCAACACCAGATATTGTGAGAGGGGGTGTCCCTGAAGATCGTTCGTGGTACAGGTGATCTCCAGGGACACCCTCTTCCACAATGCCTGGCTCCAACAAAAGCATTTGGGCATGGCTGGCTCTTTGGGTGGGTATTCTCTTCAAAGAGCTCACTTGCCCTGTAGAGCAGATGGCAGCAATGACAATGTGGTAGAGAGTAATGGAGGATGGAGACCAGGTGCATGGAGGGGGGGGAGGGAGGGAATGGGGAGACAGACCAGACAAGGAGTGGGGCAGAGGGGGACAGATGTGGCAGGCAGCGGGGAGAAGGGAGACAGACATGGAGGGTTGGGGGAGGAGAAAGACAGACACTGCAAGTGGAGGGAACACAGACATGGGGGAGGGGGGAGGGGAGCAGCAGCAATGGTGGCCAGTGGCAGTGCCATGTGTGCATTCCTGCCTCAAGTGGCAGGAGAGCTTGCACTGGCACTGAGTATATAACTTAACAACAAGAACATCAAGAACTAGCATGTTGTATAAGATTTCTGCATCCTTTAATCTATATTATGTGAACTAAAGGGTAATAGTGTAAATTTAATGTTCATGTCATGTTTATGAAATGAGAATTTGCAGTAATCACTATATATAATGATAACTACCAATACATACAAATGCAGCTGCAGAACATAATTAGTACTGCTTAGCCAGTCTATTCTAAAAACCTTTTACCATGAACCTTGCCTTTTCTTTCTTGTGACAATACAATTCAGCTCATAAATGCATTTGTGATGCAGTAAGGTTTCAGAGGAGATCCCATGATGCTGCAGTAAGCTACACTGTGCTGCAGCTAGTCTTTGTACACTGCAACAAAGAAAGGTTGAGCTATTTCAACAATGGCTTTTCATACAGGAAATTTATACAAATACTATCTAAGGTGCAATCCTATGGGGATAGTCGGCCACCTCCGAACTTGGAGGCGGCTGACTATCCAATGCAGGGCGGGCTGAGTGCGGAGGGGATCCTCTCCTCTGTGCTCCAGCCACCTTGCACTTGTAGCTAGAGGGATGATTTCAGCTGTCTAACTGGGGTGCCTTGGAGTGTGTGTGGGGGAATGGTGCATAGGAAGAATTGCAACGGTGCTTCCGCAGTCCCCTCCCCTCACTGCCCCCAGGAATGCCTCCCTTTTGGCTGCTCCATACTGCTCTTCCAAGCGTGGAGCTGGGGACAAACTGTGCCTCCTACAAGGCAGCAGGGGAAGGGAGGGGAGTCGGATTTCTGGGAACCGAAAAATCCTATGGCCATCTAGATGCTGTCTAGCTGCCATAAGATTGTGCCCTTAAAAAACTAGAAATTCAATTAAATAAAAATCAGACTTAAGATGTCATTTTAATATTTATTGAAGAGGAACAACTTCACGGCTAATTGCCAATATGACCCTTTCTCTTTAATTTATATTTGGAATGAAATGTTTATCCTGAAAGTTATCCTGAAATAACAGCCCTTTAATTCACTTCAGCTTCTGTTTCTTTTTAAATGTTGAAGTGGTTTATCAGAGGCTGAGATGACATCAAGAATACAAAGAGATTTCCTGAGAAAACTGGGGCTTTTCTGTTTTCTTCAATATACCTTGGAAAAGTAAGCATGTATTTACTTTAAAAAGGCAACTGTATGTTGAACTTAGTGTTCAGTGCAAGAAAAATATTACCTATGAATAGGTTGAGACAGTAAATGAAAAAATATGGCTATAACTCCTTTCCTGTCAAAAATAATTTACTAATATTAATGTTAATTAATCAACAGATCTCAGAGTAACTCATTATACCTCAGCATAACTAAGCCCAACACTATGTATTTTGTACAGTATAAATTCAAAGTATTTGCTTTTCCCCCCTGCTCTTTCTGAACCTGGCCTCAAATGCGTTAATTTTGTAATGTGTGTAATGACTGCCAAATTCACCTGATCTATCACCTACTCTTAACATCATTCCAGTCATTCTTCCACGTTAGCAGTTTCAATCCCAATAAAAATTAAATTTGCTATTATTTACAAGACTTCTCTTATTAATGTTATTTCTTATCATACAGTAATGAATATGTGTAATTATCACTTAAGATCTAATAACTGGTTAGATTAAAAGGTTCTCATCCTCCTATAGAAGGAGCCTTCCTTTGATGGAGGAAGCTCCTCCTGTTGGAAGAAGGGAAGCTTTGGAATCAACCCATTTTTTATATACAAAAATATAGCGCTACTCATTTTGTGTAGAAAGAGAATGATCAAAATTGATAATTTTATATACTACTGAGTGTCACAGCTACCAAACTGCCTTGTGGCTCCATTCCCCAGCACACCAATAATGTATGAAGTACAGTTATTCTTTTTGATACATTGTTATTTTGTTTTTAAATTATGTAAGCTACCCTGAGCACTGTTTTTACTTTGGAAGGGTGGGATATAAATATCCTAACATGAATGAATAAAAGCATTTAGGAGAACCAACTCTTATGGGTTACAACTGTTGTGCAACCACTTCCATATTGAATTGTTGCCTGTCATGACTTATAAAAAACAGGAAGGAGGAAACAGCCAGCTGGGCCAGGGAGAAGATCAATGCCTGTTCCCAGGCTGTCTGGTAGAGGTGGTGATAAGACTAACCCTGAAGAAATCCTCCCTAGACCTGGAAAATCTTAATAATTATAAGGTGGTGGCAAATATTCCATTCCTGGGCAAGGTCCTTGGTTGCAAACCAGCTCCACCCTTGGATGAGACCAATTATCTGGATCAATTTCAGTCGGGGTTCAAGCCAGATTTTGGAACAGAAACAGCCTTGGTTGCTCTTTATGATGACCATTATTGAGAGAAAGACAGGGGAAGTGTGAACTTGTTGATTCTCCTTGATCTCTCAGCAGCTTTCGATACCATCAACCATCATATCCTTCTAGGACAGCTGTCTAAGTTGGGAGTGGGAGGTACTGCATTGCAGTGGTTTCACTCCTACTTGAAGGGTCAGCTCCAGAACGTGGTGCTTGCAGAACATTGCTTGACCCCATGGATTCTCCAGTATGGGGTTCCGCAGGGGTCAGCTTTGTTCCCCATGCTATTCAACATCTACATGAAGCCATTGAGTGCCATCATTCAGAGTTTGGGAGTGTGTTGCCATCAGCATACTGATAACACCCAGCTCTATTTCTCCTTCTCATCTTCATCAGGTGAGGCTGTGGATGTGCTAGATCGGTGCCTGGCTGCGACAATGGACTGGATGAGGGCGAATAAACTGAAAATCAACCTAGACAAGATTGAGATGCTGTTAGTGGGTGCTTGTTCTGACTGGATGGAGGGTGCTCAACCTGTTCTAGATGCGGCTGCACTCCCCTTGAAGGAGCAGGTTTGTAGTTTGGGGGTTATCCTGAAGCCATCTTTGTCACTTGAGGCTCAGGTGGCCTCAGTGGCACGGAGTGCCTTCTACCAACTTTGGTTGATGGCCCAGCTATACCCCTATCTGGACACAGATAACCTGGCTTCAGCTATCTATGCTCTGGTAACCTCAAGGTTAGATTACTGCAATACACTCTACATGGGCTACCTTTGAAGACTGATCAGAAGCTGCAGTTCATGCAAAATGCAGTGGCCAGATTAGCAACAGGGACTAAAAGGTCCAAACATATAAGAAAAACTCTGGCCCATTTGCACTGGCTGCCTGTATGTTTATGAGCCTGATTCAAGGTGCTGGCTTTAACCTATGAAGCCTTACACAGCTCGGGACCTCAATATCTGAGGGAGTTTTTCTCCCAACATGAACCTACCCATACACTATGTTCTGCATTTAAGGCCTTCCTTCAGGTGCGTCCTCCGAGGGAGTATCGAAAGGTGGCAATAAGGAAGGGGACCTTCTTGGTGGTGGCCCCCCAACTGTGGAACGATCTCCCCAATGAGGCCCACCTGGTGCCAACATTATTATCTTTTAGGTGCTAGGTTTAGACCTTTCTCTTGTCTCAGGCATTTGGCAGCATATGACGAGTTTAATCGGGTCCTAGATTTGTTTTATGGTTGATTGTTTAAAGTTGTTCTTAGATATATGTTGTCTATGTATCTATTGTCTGCTTGTGTGTTTTTATGTAAATGGTTTTTAAACTTCCTATATTGTATTTTAAATGGTTTTTAATTTTTGTAAACTGCCCAGAGTGCTTAGGCTATGGAGTGGTATAGAAATGTAATAAATAAAATAATAAAGCATGCCAGTGGTACCAATGGCTAGGGAGGTGCAACTCCCCATGGGATTTCTCTACTTCATACATTACCAGAGTAGCATGAGATGGAGCTAGGGGGTAGCCACACCACGCAAGTAACACATTAAGCAGGCCCAAATAGCCTCAGGCGTTCCTGATGATGAAAGCCCTGTCTGAAAGATTTACTCAAGTATATGCAGTGAAAAATGAACTGGTTTAAACAGAAGTGGTATCAGTATAGAACACAACTGCTTATCTCAAAAATAATTTTAAAACAGTTTTCTTATTATGTAAGTAGTAGCCCCTTGCTAGGTTTATCTTCCCCAGTACTATTAAGGAAGCCAATTCTTCCCTTCCCTTAGTGATCCTTTAGAAAATACTATAAGACGTTAAAGCATGATAAAATATCACAGTTAACAGAACTCATCTGTGGATGAGGAAACCAGTGAGCAATCCTTTTCAGACCATGTTTAATGTTTGGCTGGTGGGATGTTCGCTGCAAAAGCACAGATTAGAAGCTAGCAGATCCAAGCCCTCCTTTTGACTGGAGGAGAAGTGAATGCATACCGCTAAAAGCAGCACTTTAATTGACTTACTAATAGAAATACATTAAATAATTGACTCAAGTATACATTGTAGTCTATTCACTGCAGCGGGGCTCTTTGAATATTTGTGTTGACAACTCACAGTTCACTTTAATAGTTAACTTTGTATCATGAACAGGGTTCAAGTAGCTACCTCCTGATAGTATTTTGGTTTGGGAGAAATTAGCTCAGCACATTTAAGGCCTAGACTCAGAAAAGTATATCTCGAAGCTGGTTTTCCTACTTGCAGTCCATATGTTAGTTTATGATACTAAGATTGATTTATTTTTACTCACTCTCTGAACATGGTTCTGGCTCTGGAGTCAATAAGTATTACATCCCTCCCAGCCTTTTTGGACTCACTAAACAGCATCTAGACATTTTCTAAATAATTACACAAACAGAATTCACAAGAACATTGGACTGCTACATTTATTGCAAGTATTTGTTTTTTAAAAAAACATAGCTAAGAAATATTTAATAGAAACTATTCCATTTAAATATTCGTACCCAATATTTGATAGTATGTGATTTAAGAAGATTCTAGATAGCTGGTTTATCACCAAAGTTGTGAGCAGAGAAATCCTTCATAAAGCTCTAAAAAGGGGTTTTCATTCTCACACTTTCCATAGTAGTTTCCAAAATGCTCCTGTACAATGATTTCTCAACATGCAAGAACTAATTTTCTTTCTTTCACTGTCCAACAAGACAATTAAATAGTTTGGCTGATGGGTCTACATATTATTTACCCAATGGCCATTCACATAAAGGAACACAGAAATGTCCTGGCAATACTCTCAGAAACATAACTGAGCTCTTCATGAACAAACTGCAGCATCAATCTTAGCAGAAGGGGGATTTTTCACATGGAAATCTCACTAGAGAACCCAAGTTCCCCAATTCTATAGCAGAGTGAGAGTCCATGACACCTGTGTCAGAGAAGTGTTCCTCCTCTTATGGGGAGAGAAATTTCTTCTATTTCTGGAGTCCTGGCTAAGGCAGAGACAAGCAATGCCATCGTCATACTTATGGGTTTTTGTATGGTTCAGCAACACAATGGAGGGGCCATAGCATGGTAGTAGAGCAAATGCTTTGCATGTGGAAGGTCTCAGGTGCGATCCCCAGCATCTCCAGGTATGGCTAGAAAAAATCTTGTCTGAAACCTTAGAGAGTCGCTGTCAGTCAGTGTCGACAATATTCGGCTAGGTGGACCAATGGTCTGACTCAGCAGAAAGCAGCTTCCTATGTTCCTAGGCTCAGGATAACTATTCTTTATGTGGTCTCCTTCGTCTGAAGCTCACTCTATTCACCCTGTTATCCCTACTAATAAATTATTTGCCTTATCTCTACCTAAAAGGGAATGAACAGGAACCTTTCAGTCAAACAGATCTCACTGGCACAATTAATTTTGGAAGACTTAAAGAAATATATTAATAAACAGATGTGATCCTCTTAGCATTTCAGATCTAGATGATAATCAGCCAAAAGAAAGTAAAGCTTACTAAAGAACTGATCATTCGTTGAGATGAACGTGCAATGTTGGCAGGCAGGCCAAAGAAATCAGGCTTATCATCTTCAGGAAGGCTTTCAATAACATGACGGTAATCCTATGCAGAAAGAAAGAATAATATTAAATAAAAATCTATGAGTAATCATAGTTCACTGAAATGTAGGCAAACATGTGAATAGTATACTTTGAAAAGAAAATTCAGATCTAGATCTTTTAATTTACAATCTTATCAAAATGAGTTCTGAATGCACACTAATAAAGAAATCATTTTGAAACATGTTCTTTCTGTTCTTTCAACAGAAATGGTAACTGTTAACCAATCTACAGCAACACATAACTGAAATATGCTTGCAACTTTAACTTGGAAAATAATTTGAAGCTTAAAAGCACAAGAAGACTCATTGTGCTCAGTGAAACTTACCGCTGCGAAAATGTATTTAGAATTGTGCCATATAATTGGTTAACAGTAAAATAACAGCCGTAGTTTAAAAATGGCAACCTCCCTTGTATTCAAATATATAAAAAGGATGTTTTTTAAAAAGATATTACGCCCAAGCTAAAGAACAATGAACTCAGCAGAAGGTTGCATCTCCTCTGCTGTGATTGCAGTTCTGACACAGCTGTCAATATGGTCCCTACAAGTGATGTGGCTGCAAAAAAAGGCAAATGCTCTTTTGGGCTGCATTAATAGAAGCATAGCTTCCAAACCCCGGGAAGTACTAGTTCCCCTCTACTCAGCACTGGTTAGGCCTCATATGGAGTCGTGTGTCCAGTTCTGGGCACCACACTTGAAGAAGGATGCAGACAAGCTGGAGAGGGTTCATAGGAACAAAGATGATCAGGGAACTGGATACAAAGCCCTATGAAGAGAGACTGAAAGAACTGGGCATGTTTAGCCTGGAGAAGAGAAGACTGAGGGAAGATAGGATAGCGCTCTTCAAGTACTTGAAAGGTTGCCACAGAGAGGAAAGCCAGGATCTCTTCTTGATCATCCCAGAGTGCAGGATGTGGAATCATGGGCTCAAGTGACAGGAAGCCAGGTTCCGGCTGAACGTCAGGAAAAACTTCCTGACTGTTAGAGCAATACGACAATGGAACCAATGACCTGGGGAGGCAGTGGGCTGTCCCACAGTGGAGGCATTCAAGATGAGGTTGGACAGCCATCTGTCAGGGATGCTCTGACTTGGATTCCTGCATTGAGCAGAGGGTTGGACTCGATGGTCTTGTAGGCTCCTTCCAACCCTACTATTCTATGATTCTATCAGTTTCTAACCCTGCAGCCCAACTTTCACTAGCATTGGAGCAATTCTGGTCACATAGACTCTCAAACACACTTCTCTGCCATTTACCTAGTGCCACCTTCTCCTCCTTATACGGCATTGCTAATTTCCCCAATCTTTACTATTCATTAGCTAAGTCCATTAGAACCAGTATATTGTCCCATGTGCGAAGACAGGAGCAGGCAACTGTGGCCCTCCAGATGTTTTAGCCTACAACTCCCACCAACCCTAGCTAGCATAGCCAATGGTGAAGGATGATGGGAGCTATAGCCCAAAGCTAAGTCAGGGATGCTCTGACTTAGATTCCAGCATTGAGTAGGGGGTTGGACTCGATGGTCTTGTAGGCCCCTTCCAACCCTACTATTCTATGATTCTAAGATTCTAAGTCTCTAGCCTCTGAGCCTCTCTCAGATCTCATCAGTTTTCAGGAAAGTGGCTTTCAACAAGTCAGCAGCCATAATAAAGCATGCCTTCAGTAGTACCAAGGCTGATCTCTCAATTAAGCAATAAAAAGTATAATCATCTGCCCATTTAATACAGCCAAAGAAAATTAATTTTAGTCTGAACATCTGATAAGAAGGAAAACATACTCACCAATATATTGCAGGAGCTAGGTAGAGTGATGGAATATGGAAACCTGCTCATCTTCTTGCCCCGGAAATTTGAGTCAGCAATGACTCTAGAATTAAAAAATTGTTCTAGGTAGGATCGAAGGACTCTCATATCAAAGTAATTATCTATACGACCTCCATATATAGCATTTTCCAATAAACCATGCACAAATTCCCACTGAAAGTCTTTTGCACCTGTAAATTATTAAATATAAACAATGTTAAAATATGGCACAATGATTTGGTTGCAGATGACTTCATTTCATCATTAAAGCTATCTTTAATTCAGTGGGGAAATGTATTGTCCTGTCATGTAGTGACTCATATATATGCAGATGACCTAATGTTTTCATTTAACTGTGACATTACCTCCATTATAGATCCCTATGGAGCCCTAACTGCTTTGGCCTGAGGGACATTAAGTAGTGTGTCTTTTCTTATGTTAAATCATAATCACTCCAAAGAGCTGAGGATATACCCTTGAAAGTGAATGCTATATGTTAAGCAGGACTGGCAAGAGAATGTATAAACAAGTTCTAGGGGAACTAGAACTGTCTCTTTCTACAACTTTGGTAAATGATATCCCAATCCAACAGCTCCTACACAAAGGAACTCCTGTTGAAACAAGAATGTCACTGTTTGTACAGCTCTGTACAAACATTCCCATAATACATGTGGGGCTTTCCTCTAACACTCAGGAGAATAGGGAATCATGAAGGATTTCTATGTGTGCATCAGACCTCCTGTAAACACCTAGACTGAATTCAACGTCCACTCAGTGAGCACAAACTTTCATGGGTAGGTGTGTATAAATTCACTTTTTGCTATATCTTTTCCCTTATTTTTTAAAATTTCTGTATTTAAATTATGGCTATCATCACAACCATCTCAATTTATACTCTGCTTTTCTATACACATGTATACTCAATGCAGACTATAAGAAATACAGTCAAACAATTTCAACAATAACCATTTAAAACTATTTAAAGCTTAACAAAATACACATTTCCAGTCCTTGATTAAAACTATACAACACCAGCATGAGAAAACAACAACCGTGAGGAGCAACGCTAGATGCTAAAAACATATCTGAATAGGTAGGTTTTCAACATCTATGTAAATGCAAAAGGACAGGAAACCTGGCACATCTCCCAATCTCCCAAAGAGGGCATTCTAAAGCTCTAGGAGTCAGCAACAAGAGATCCTTTCCCTTGTATCTACCTATCATGTCTTTAATGGTTATAGGACAGAGAGCAGGGCCTCCAAGGCAAGTCTTAGGGCTCAGACATGTTCATATGTTCGTAACTGGTTTTCAGGTATTTTGGTACTCGTATGTTAAGGGCTTTAAAAGTTCAGCTCTTTAAATTGAACAAAGAAACAAACAGGCACCAGTGAAACTGATCCAAGTTATGATCCTGGACCAATCTCAAGACTCCAGCCAGCATCCTGGCAGCCACATTTTAAACCAACTGCAGTTTCCAAACTATCTTTAAAAGACAGTCCCACATAGAGACCATTGTAATAAGCTACTCTAGAGGTACCCAAAGCTGGGTCTGATTTCTCTAGAAAAGTGCTTCTAGCCACCGCTGTCACCTGGGTGTTCAGGGAAAGTACTGGGTCCAGGAAACCACCTCCCAGGGGGATTGTAACGCTATCTAGAACAGGCTATACACCCAACAGAACCCCTGACAAACTGCACATCTGTCTTGCTTGAATTATTATTATGTGAAGCTGAGGACAGGGCAGACTTACATAAATACATTTAAAAAAATGAAATATACTCAACCCATGCATGCTAAAATGTATCAATTAAATGTTTATTGTTTTTCTTTGGTAAGCCACTCCATGAGATTCCACAGCAGTATATAGTAGTATAGCAATTATTAAAACTTTGACGTATTGTGGACCACTGTTTAAGTTTGGGTGTTCTTTATGGACCACCACATTTCTTCTGGCACAGCTGCCTTGCACAAGGTGATTTGAAAAACTTCTAAATTAATACTAAACTCCTTCTGTACTTTACTGAAGCTGTGCTAAACGCTTTGAGTGAAGGGAAAGGGCATGTGTTGCTAGGTAGTGGGAGGCGTTGCTAGGTTTACACAGGGCAGCTTTCTGAAAAAGAATGCAAAACATGGGGCTTTAATTTAGTCATCATCATGCTTTGCTCTTGAAAAGTTCAGCATTTTTCACTTATTATTTTTGTTATGGTCTTGGAGATCACCTTTAAGGGCACCATGGACCACAGCTTAAGAAATATCACACTAGCACAACATTCCCATAAAACCGGGGATTGCACGTACTGTGTCATAATCATTGGCTCACAGAGTCATTCTACTGGTAATCTCTTGGATTTTCATTATGGATGCCCGTTAATTTAAATTAATATTGCATCTACAGAACAAAAGTATCTTCTGTAAAAACCCTATATATGTCTGTGAGACAGTATATCTATGCTCTTCATCCTCCTGAACTGCTTCACTAGAATGGCAAGAGACACACTGTCAGACAGAGGGGACAGTAATGGGGTGGGAATGGGGGAACGTGAGATTTGGGAAACAGACTCTTTCTACCCCATGTAGTTTTTCTCTAAGGCAGCAATGGGGAAAAATAAGCTTGAGAGCCAATCTTGAGAGCCAATGTGACATCAGCAGCTAGTAAAGGGAGTCCCGTCCTCCACCCAGAGCTATTTGCATCATTAGCAACATCTAGCTCTCACTAGGCAGGACTAAACTAGTCAGGCTCTTGGGATGGGGAGAGGAAGTGGGTAGAGAAGCTGCTGTCAGAGGCAAAGGGGACCAAGGAGATAGGTGACATATGAAAGTAGGTCTGTTCAGAGTCTATACATTTCGCATACTCATAGTGTGCAACTATATTCCACATCAGGCCTCCTCCCCCACAATTTTTCTCTGAGAACAATCTGAACTGGAAAAGAATGGGGGTGAGGGCTGCTTCTCTCACTGCTGCCTTACCTTGCTCCAGCTCCAGTT
Source organism: Heloderma suspectum (assembly GCF_057233095.1). Taxonomy (NCBI): domain Eukaryota; kingdom Metazoa; phylum Chordata; class Lepidosauria; order Squamata; family Helodermatidae; genus Heloderma; species Heloderma suspectum. The sequence continues at coordinate 27,088,384 of NC_139460.1, read as the reverse complement.
GCAGTTAGAGCAGGGAGGGAGGGAGAGATAGAGCCCTCCTTCTCTTCATGTCTGGTAATTGAAACCTATAGCCCATGTTTATGATTATATTTTAATGCACATTACATTATTCAGTGGACATCTTGCTTGTAAATAAACACGATGGGCACAATTCAGACAATGTCTGGCTATTTTACGCCCAATTTATTTCAACTGAAGACAGTTAAGCAAGTGCTTAAACTTCCTATTGAAATTAGCAGCTTCTGAAAGTGGCAGAATACACCCAAAGTTTGCACCATACGTTGATGTAAGTTATGACAGTTCATTAAATTTGTATCCTGCTTTCCACAAAATGATGTTCAAAGTGGTTTTGACATCATCTCTTCTTATTTTGGATGCAATTCAGAATGAACAAAATTGAGAGGTGTGGACTGCATAGATTAAAGTAAAACCTCAAACTTGCTTCACTGAGACTGAGCTGGCTTAAGTACTGCAAACTGTTAAACACCCAGAAAAACAATTTTTCAAGAATTAAAGCCTCTATGTGACTTTGTACTGATATGCTTAAGCACATATTTTTGGGCACAGTTAAATTTATGAATGTATAATTGGCCATCATTCATAATTACGTGAACAGTTATGTCCACATGTCAACAGCTATTGGCCATTATTCACCATTATGTGAACAGTTACGCATTCTAATAACTTTGCCATAATGTTTTACAAAGATTATCTTATATAGAGAGATTTCATGAATATTAATGCAGAAATACTCCCGTATTTTTTAATAATTGGTTTTAAACCAGCCTCCAAGGATAGTCTGATTTTGAATGTGGACAGTAAATGTTATCTTGGATCAATGGCTTACATGATTTATGGCTTCAGAAATGCTAAGTCAGACAATGAATTCAGGATCCCCTGATGACTCACCATCAAAGAGTCTGTCAATAATATCATACCCTGCACGAAGATCAGATAAAGAAAATTCATAAAATTTTGTCCAGCCCTGTAAAAGAAAAGCAGTTGAAATTACTTACTGTTCAACAAATACTAAATGTGCATGGCCACATGATGATTAGAAAACTTTCAAAACCATGTACCATGTGCAATTTCAGGAGAAAAAACATAAAACAAACCAATACAAAGGATGCAAATGCCCCCAAAACTGAAGAATTAAGCGCTACAGGTCTCAGTGAATTATGTCTGACAGATAAAAATTAAAGCAAGAACATCCATACAGGCCTACTAACCAATATATCACCCAACAGTCCAGGATTTCCAGGGCCATTCTTGACCCAGGAGACCACAAAGCACACTGACGTCCTTCTACTGCTGTCAGTCACTAATACATGCAAGCTAGTGTTTCTGAGTTGTACAAAGCTCTATAATGCTGATTTAATTTCCAACGCTTTTAGTTTTAAGTGTGTGTGTGGGGGGGGGGGGCAGGGTTACCACTGAGTTTTAATGATATTTTTAAATGATTAAAATATAAGGGTTTCCCACAAAACCAAATACATAGGTTCTAATCAGTTACAGAGGCACAAGATAACCCTGGCTTTGGGAAAGAGCCCTAGTTCATTTAAGTCATCATGACCTTCAAAAATAAAAAAGGAAGAGCAAGCATCAATTTGGCAAAAATAAAACACCCAGTGGGCAGCTTTCTTAAAGCACAGATCCAAATCAAACAAACGGTAAGCATTTAAGACAGCTGCATGGCCTGTAGGCATTTAAAACAGCTTCTTTCAACCAAAAATCTAATTTGGAAAAACAAGCATCAGTTATTACATAGTAACAGCTCCATTTAGTACAAGTAAATAGTTGAAGCTAGTTGGGTCGAGCATGGGATCTTTGGGTAGGAGGATACAGGACAACAGCTATGATATGAAATAATATGTTTATTTGTACAGCTTGTTCCACACAGCAGAAAAATTTCGTTTACTCAGAAGAAAAAAACCACTGAATTCAGCTGGGCCTACCTGCCCCTGCCTTGTAAGCGTGCATAGGGCTGCAGCTTTAATTTGTCAGCATTGGTCTTTATGGTTTTGCCTTTACAATCACAAAATAGAATGTATACAATTAATTTTAATGTAATTAGTTGTTGAAACGTAAGAGAAAAATAATAACAATGAATAAGATGCCTTACCTGAGGGATATAATTTCTTCTTTCTTGACATGCAGCGTGAAACCAAGCCAGGCTAAAGAGAGCATGGGCTCGAGATAAATTGCCTTTTTTGCTAATTTGCTCTGGTGTCCAAGATTCATATGTTCGCATTAAGTTCTTTTTCAGACCTGGAGGTGCCTGTAGGAGAAAATAAAGCCTTTCTGTAAAAATATTATGGGTTATGCAAGCAGACGTCTGCTCACACACTGCCCCCTGCTGTGTCCCCCAAATACAGGTGGTGCAGTGAGTTGCAATAGGGGGGAGGAATCAGCAAAAATTTGGGGCAAGAAGCTTGCTACTCTTGCACAAGTTTCCTCCTGGTTTGGGCTTATTACCTCCTTGAAACTGTGAGCCCAAGCCTTTTCTGAGGGTCACCCAACCCTCAAAAGAACCTTATCAAGAGACACAGAGGACTGAAGTGGGGAAAAGCGGGCATGAAAGCCCCATTGCACAAGCCATCTTCCTCAAATTACAAATCTGTGTTGTTTTAAGTGACATTTCACTTGGTAAAAGCCCAACTTTTTTATTTTGCACCTAAGGCTGCAATCCTATGCAGCCTTATATCTTACCTCATATGTTATCTTCAAACTTGATTGCAGCAAAATGGGAGAAAATTTCGGATGGACTTCAGCAGTTAGCCAAAGACGAAAACCAAGCTGGGGCTGCAGATTATTCAGTTCCTGTAGAAAATAAAATAAAATGCAGTATTCAACTTTTGCAGGAAAAAATATTTAAAGCAATATCATCATTTTGATGCAATATCTCTATCTGAAAACTTTGAACAATAATAGATATTTTAAACACACTTTTCATGGAACCACAAGTGTTATTCATCCAAAAAAAATTTTCAGAGGAATTCTGTTGTTTGCCATTGACACAGAGCTGTGGTCTGTTTAAACTATTTTTTGAGAAAAAGCCAGGATCTGAAACCATGGTTTGGTTGTGGTTTGTTCTCACTAACCATGGTTTAAACAAGCCACAGTTTCCTGAGTTCAGATGTGACATGGAACTATGATTAGTTTAAAATTGGAAGTGGAAGCTTTCAATCTCCTGTGGTGTGCAAAATAGGAGGAGAGGAGAGGGGGTACATGCAAGTGTCAGGCTCATGAAACCATTCACAGATAAGAAACCATGCTTTTCTGTTATGTCTGAGCCACGTCCCAACAGCATCTTCTTACCTTTTGGTTTGTTGCTTGAGCATTGGGAAGGCAAGGGAGAAACCTGGCCTAGACAGCACAGTTTTTTTAATGAAGCTTAAAGATGACTGCTCCAGTATGATTTTTTTTTCTAGGGGATTTTAATGCCTTTGTATGGGCACAACTGTAATAAACATATTTTTCTACGCATCTATGAGCTGTGAACTACCAATTGCCTTTTGAATAAATTACTTATGATTTTTATAAGTACTTTAACTGTGTGTCCAATTATTCCTCCTTCCCTCCGTATGCATGTGTGTGTGAATATTATATAGCTGGCCATGCTGATGGAGCTTATATTTGCTATATACATACTTCCAGAATGATAATTCAAGAGAGTATGTCTTTATATCTCATAATAAACAGTCACTGATATGCTTGCTCCTTTGAAGCAGTTAGTAATAACAACAGTTGTATAAAACTAGTGGTAGTTTGATTTTGTATATGATACTGTTCCCTTAGATGTATGTTGTCATGAAATTGCATGTATATGCAATCCAATGGCTATAACTACTTGAATCATAGAATAGTAGGGTTAGAAGGGGCCTATAACAGTCTTGAGCAGTCCAGCCCCCTCTTCAATTCAGGAATCCAAGTCAGAGTAGCCCTGACAGATGGCTGTCCAGCCTTGTTTTGAATGCCTCCAGTGGGGGACAGCCCACTACCTCTCTAGGTCATTGGTTCCATTGTCGTATTGCTCTAACAGTCAGGATGTTTTTCCTGACGTACAGCCGGAAGCTGGCTTTCTGTAACTTGAGCCCCTTATTCTGTGTCCTGCACTCTGGGATGATCGAGAAGAGATGCTGTCCTTCCTCTCTGTGACAACCTTTCAAGTACTTGAAGAGCGCTATCATATCTCCCCCCAGTCTTATCTTCTCAAGTCTAAACATGCCCAGTTCTTTCAGTCTCTCCTCATAGGGCTTTGTTTTCAACCCCTGGTTATCTTCGTTGCCCTCCTCTGAACCCTCTCCAGTTTGTCTGCATCCTTCTTAAAGTGTGGTGCCCAGCACTGGACACAGTACTCCAGATGAGGCCTAACCAGTGCTGAGTAGAGGGAAACTAGGACTTCATGGGATTTGGAAGCTATACTTCTATGAATGCACCCCAAAAGAGCATTTGCCTTTTTTGCAGCCACATCACATTGTTGGCTCATATTCAGCTTGTGCTCTACAACAATTCCAAGATCCTTCTTGCTTGCAGTATTGTTGAGATCACCCATTTGAATTCTGTTTCTGTCTTCCAGAGTATTAGCTATCCTACCCAATTTTGTGCCATCCACAGATTTGATAAGCATTCCCTGCACCTCCTCATCCAAGTCGTTAATAAATACTACTACTACTATGGTAGCAGTCATGTAAATGCACTTGGGAACAGGTAACAACAGAGATATAGCTCCTGCTAAAAGTGACTGAGTATGAGGCCTTAGAGAAAGTACGTTTATATACGCTGAACATTTCTTTTACAATCACTTTATTTTGCTTAGCATTTAAGCATATGTTGCAAACACGAATTTGACATGTGTGGTACAGTGCAATCCTATGCATATTTACTTGGAAATAAGCCCCACTGAGTCAAGCCGGAGCTTACTCCGAAATAACTGTGCAGAGGATTCCAGTCTTAGTGATATTTGTATACAGTCTTATTTTATTCATTTAATTGGATTTAAAAATAATTGACAAATGCTATGGGGAGGCTGGCACAGTTATGGTCTCAGGAAATAGAGTGACACAGATCACTTAAATTTTCTAGCTACCAACATTTGCCATAGAAGAAAGCCTAAGGGCTTCTGAATTATGAATACTCTCTTACCTTTTCCAACACAGGAAGCCATGACACAACAAGATGCAAATTTTTCAAGCAGAGCCATTCTCCATTCCGTGCACATTCTTTTACAGTCTGAATAGCTAGATCAGCTTGGCCTTGGCCCATGGCAACCTAAAACAGTTTGTATGTTATAGTTTATTATGGCAAAAATAATCTTTTGCAGAGACCTGCAGATGAAATAATACAGTTAGAAACTAATTATATGGCACTGAAAATGTGGTAAATGGTACAAAATGCGAAGTTTGGAATTACTGTTGGCACTTATTTATAAATCATTTTGGATCACATCTTCCATAGTGAATGGATATCAGATTGCCACTATGCTGGCTCCATGGAAGGTAAACGAAACCTAATAGAGGAAGTATAATGTAGGAGACATATCAATAAAGATGTAGTTTTCATTTGTTTTGTGCCTTTATAGTCAACAGATTTGTTTCAGTGTAAGTTATAAATATAAGGAAGGGTGCTTTGTCTTATTTTTATGAGAAGGAAACACAAAGACTACACTGTTTTTAGTGGATCTCTTTTATCCACTGGTGAAAGAGGCCAGTGTCCTCCATCTGGGATGCAAACATGTCTGAGTAACAGCGGGATTTTATATTTCTCAAATGGAGGAACCAACATTTTTCCCTTTCTGGTTCCCAGCAACCTTAGGGGCAGCTTCAGGTCTAATCTTGTAAGCATCACATGACCTGCAAAGCCTAACTGGACTGTCTGCAGACCCCTCCTCACCCACTTCATCTTGGTATACTGAACATACAGACACTGTGACAACAGTGGCTCGTCGTGGGTTATTTAACCCACAACAAGCTGGGACACCTGGTTGCGTATCCAACCCTGCTTGAGGGTTATCTTGTCATGCGAACATGGCGAGCGTGGGTTATGTGAGGGTTAAACAGCCTAAACAACATAACCATAGGTTATGCAAGAGTTGTTTAACCCTTGCATGACCCACACTCACTGGGTTCACATGACATGACAACCCTCGAGCGGGAGTTGCATTTTCAATATGGCAGCCACACATACCCTACAGCCTCGCTGGATTAAGTAATAAGCCCTGCGACTTTACCTTCAAGACAGGGTTTCTTTTCCTACCTATCCGATCCCCAAATTGACTTTGTCATACCAATTTCATCAGACTATGTCCTTTGCATGTGCCCTCAGAGTAGAAGTTAAGACAAAGCAGGTGTCAAAGACAACCACTTCAAAAGCAAATGTAGATTGCAGCCATTACATTTTCCTTGCATCCAAAAGGCATTAAGTAAAGGAGAAACCATTTATTCTATTCATGAACCCTGATCATAAAAATAATTTGTGGGCTTTTTATTGGACCAATGCCTATGAGAGACTCGCCTGGTGGTAGCATTCCCCATTTCTTTCAACACTTGCAAGTTCTTGTAATTCCTGAGAAGGATCAGCGCCAGGAGAAATAATGATCAAGATGGGTTCTATTTCTAATGTTTCTTTGTACAGACGTTTTAGATTTAGTGGTGGTGGTGACAACTCTTTAATTCCTAGAAATGGATAGAATTTGAAATAAAATAAAATATCAGTGAAGCTGGGAATGCATTTTGAGTAGCCATCTCTTCTCATCTGTAGGGTGAAGAGATGAACATACATCATTTCCTGAAGCTTCCCAAGTTTCAGACTTCAGTTCAAACACAATATAAATCTTTGACACATAAAACATCATGGTGTATAAAATCATACTGCACAATCAGACAGTAAACTACAACAGGATGGTTGCTGTCACAGATATCGACCTTCCTTTCTCCTGATGTTGAAACTAGTGATAAAAGTGCCTATGTTGGAAAGATATTAGTTAAAAATACCATAACTCAGTTGTATGCCCATATATACAAATAGCAGAGTTGCAAGAGAGATCAACTGTGGAACCTTCAAAAATCACACCACTTCTACTGGTAAAATGATGAAAAAGTGTGAGCTCATGCGCATGCGCATGCGCACACACACACGCGCGCACGCGCGCGCGCACACACACACACATATATAGCTTATAAACTTAAGCAACTCGCATGTGAACTCATCACAATGGCAAAAGTGTTCATAAAAAGGCTCCTGTTGAGAACTACCATGTGACAAAAGTCATGCCATTTGCTTGTCAGTGTATTATGAAACTTCATTTTCCTGTTCAGTGTATCTGATGAGTATTTTTCACACTTCTCTCAGACAGTAGAAGTTATCATCTAGATCACTAAACATAAAAGGCAAGACTGGGAACAGACAGAACTGCTGTTCCTTCTATGGAAAAAAATAAATATACAAAAATCTGCAAAGGCTAAAGTGTTCATGGACAGAAGGCGAGGGAAGAAATGCATCCTGATTACAGAACCCACAAGTCTGCTATGCAGCATACCTGGCTGGCCATGACAACCCTTCACTGGAACATCTGTCATGGAAACATTTGACATTTTACAATATTTAATTGTAACATGGAGTATCAATAACAGAGTAACTCTATTAAAAAGACTCATTTACAGCTCAGTTGGTACAGCAGCAGAAATGTGAGGACTACGTGTTGGAGGTAGGGAGTCCAAAAATCAAAGAGGCAAAGGTTTCTAGTCCCTGCCCAATGATAGCATTAGAAATAAAATATTGCCAAGGGAATGGCAAAGAAGATTCTGAGGAGCCATGCCCTTTTTCAAATGCACGAGCAGGTAAGAGAAAAATACAATTAGTTCAGCAGCAACAAATCCAGTTATAAGCTTCCACCAGTGTCCATTGATGCTATCGAAGATAGTTAAGTAATTTGGAGGGACAAGAAACAAGATGACACCTGATATGCTCTTTATCTTGAGTGCTCATGTTCTCATATGTTTCCTTGAATTTTCCACATGTAGGCAAAAAATAACTCCTGATTTCAAGCAGAATCTGGCCCTGCAGTACTACTGGATTTCTCTCTCTCCCAAATCAATTAGATTTTTAAAAAATAATAATAATTAAAGTAGCTATTCCCGATTCCTTTATGCTGCTACCAAAATTAACAATGCATATTAGAAAATAAAAGAGCAAAGGTAATACACTGTATTCTCATTAGTCCTGGAACTCAGTGGCCTGGTTCAGATAGTTCGCTATCATGGAAGATAAGGCTATCGATGAGTACTCATTATAATGGCTATCTATTACTTCCAGTATTACAGGCAGTGTGCCAGTACACCAGTTTGCTGGGAAACACAAGCAGGAGGGTGCTATGGTATTCATGTCCTGCTGCAGGCTTCCCATAGGTATCTGGTTGGCCACTATGTGATCAGATTGCTGAACTAGATAAGCCTTTGGTCTGCTTAAATACAGCTGTTCTTATGTTCTTCAACCATGATCTGAAAACACAGTTTGATCCCGGTTTGATGATTAACTGTACAAATCAGTTCCCCATATTTGGATGTAATGGGAAACTGAGGTTTGTTCCAGTCTGCAAAAGGAAGGTTTAAACTTCCTCCCCTCATGCATGATGGAGGACAGACGGGGGAACATGCAAGTCTGAGTCTTGGCATGGCACTTTCTCATAATGGGAAACCATGGGTTTGCATTATATTTAAACTGGGCCAGAATGTTGATAGGAACTATAGATAAAGATTGTGATCCAATGAAACACATACACAGCAAATTGGACCATTTTCATGTGTAGAATACCTTTTCGAAGCTAAAATCCCACCAACTGGCTGTTTGGAAGGAAAGGGGATGAATCCTGACCCTCCACCCCCGCTCCTCCTCCTATAAGGCCAATTGTCAGGATTTTAGTTTTCAAAAAGGGCTCTGTTTGCAGCCTCAGCCACTGGGTCACAGTCACAGACAGAAACAGTGCATGCAACACCTAGCACATGTGGTTCTCTATCCAGATAGGGAAACATATGTGGACTCCTGCTTTAGCATGCATAGTACCCCTAGCTGAATCAAGGTGAAAATATTTTATACTGCATGGTATTTCAAAACAGTAGCAACTTACCCAGGGCTTTACATGCAAAAAGGGCCATTGCACTCTGTAGCCTATCTGGCCTGACAGCTTGGACCACAAGCACCTTGAAATAAATATATGCAGATAAGGATTCCAGCATATTATGATACACCAATGAGCCTTACTATGGACACAAAAGACTTACAGAAAGTTTTACATGAAAAGCCACAATGAGCTAGACGTGAAATGTAGAGACTGGTTATATTTTCTAAAAGTATGGGATTTTTTAAACAATACTACACAAAGTTGATTTCTGGACATGTTAAAGTGGGGAAGAATTAAATAAATAAGATTGTTGGTCACATACCCTTAAAAGGGATTTCTTTGTGCATGTAAAATAGTACATCAGGTGGGTCTTATGCGCCATCTAGTGGTCAAAGGCAAAATCGCTGCTCCAATTAAGTATTTTAGGGCGCAATCCTATTCAGATAGGCGGTCGCCTCTGAACTCAAGAGACGACCGCCTATCCAATGCAGGACAGGAGAAGCATGGAGGGGATCGCTCTCTCCGTGCTTGTCCTGCCCTGCATTTTTGGCTAGACAGCCGATTGCAGCTGTCTAGCTGCGGGAGGGCAGAGCAGGGGAGGAGGCTGCTGTACAACACATTGGATGCGTCACGCAGGCATTTCCACCCTCCCTTCCACACCTCTTGCAAGAGCAGAGCACGGGGCTGTTCCGCACTGCCTCTGAGGCAGCACAGAAGTGAGGGGAGGTCGGTTACCGGAAAACCAGATATCCTATGGCCATCTAGCTGCCGTCTAGCAGCCATAGGATTGCTCCCTCCACTGCCTTTCCTAACTTTGAAGCTCAGCTTCCAATGACAAGCTCAGGAAGTACTAGGATCAGTGAGAACAGCGCATACTCAAGAAAAACTGGTAATCTCACACTCTCTGCAGACAGGGCTTGGAAAGAAAGCAAGTATGACAAAATAAGAAAACTAATCCCCACGAGCAGAAACAACTGTAACAGAATCTGAATCTAGCCCTGATGTACTGTTTTACATGCACAAAGAAATCCCTTCTATGGGTAAGTGACCAATTATTTTATCTCTTGTGCATGTGAACAGTACATCAGGTGGGACATACCAAAGCTTGACCCAAATAGGGCGGGATTCAACAAAGTAGTAGCTGCTTAATGACTGGGAAGGACATGCTGCAAGACACGCCTTCCAAAGGCCGCTTCAGCAGAGGCATTTAAGTCGATCTTGTAATGTTTAACAAAGGTGCTAGGATTTGCCCATCTAGCCGCCCTACAAATCAATGCAGCAGAGCACTGAGGCAAAAAGCTGCCAATGTCATGGCTGCTGTTGTAGAATGAGCAAAATTTTTGGCAGGTGGACGCAACTTCAGGCAGTAATAGGCTAGGGAAATACACACCTTTAACCATCTACTTAGAGTGGCATTAGAAACCTTCTGTCCCAAGGAAGCAGGATGGGATGACACAAACAGGGAATCTGACTGCTGAAAAGTTTTGGTTCTGCTGATATAGACCTTCAGGGCTCTCCTGACAACAATGGAATGCCATTTCATTTCTGAGGGGTGCACCGGGAAAGGACAAAAAGTGGGAAGAATTAACTCTTGTTGACAATCAAAAGGAGACAGAACTTTAGAACAAAGGATATGGAGCACCACTCTATCTTTATGGAACACATTGGTGTTTATCACAGAGAGGACATTGCATTTGGAGATTCTTCTGGCTGATGTTATGGCCACCAAGAATAAAACCTTGAAAGAGAGCAGTTGGAGAGGTACTGATTTCAAAGGCTTGAAGGGTGGCTTCTGAAGTGCTGAAAGTACCTTATGGAGATCCCAGGAAGGGAAACGGTGTTGAACTGGAAGTGACTTTGAAAAAGCTCTGCACAGGAACTGTTTAAGAAAAGGATGAGCGCCCATGGACCTATCTGGGTTTTTTGACAAAAGAGTAGATAACATGGAATCCTGATACTTGAGCATATTAGGCTTGAGACCCATAGCCAAACTATCTTGCAGAAATGCTAAAATGTCTGATATTTTGGCTTTTTGAGCCCCAAATCCTTTTCCTAGTATACCAAGTGGAGAATATTTTCCACATATTCTGGTAAAAATAAGCCTGAGTTAGAAGAATCCAGAGAGGTGAATCCACGACCACTTCAGTGAGGCAAACCCACAAAATTGAGCTTTAAAGGCAGGAAAGACAGTTAAAAAACTTAATTGGAGCAGCAATTTTGCCTTTGACCACTAGATGGCACATAAGAACTACCTGATGTACTGTTTACATGCACAAGAGAACAATTATTAGTAAGTAAGGACCTTATACAAAAAATGAAATATAAGCAAACAAAAATATCTATATTCTCATTAATAAACAATTCTTCCACTGACAGAAATCCTCTGCTACTAGTGCATCAAACTTTCACTACCATTGTTTTAGATACCACTGCTTAACCACAGCAATCCTATTCCACAGGGGCTATTTGTGAAGAGTCTTCCATATTCTGTAGAATCTCTCCATTCCACACAGCAATCTCAATTTCCCACAAAGGTGGTCACCAAGATTGCTCAAAATCTTTTTCAAGTCCAACTACATATATCATGTCTACTGGAACTCCCCTATCTATGTACTTGTTGACACCTTCAGATTATTGACTATCTAACGGTAGTCAACAATCTGAAAATGTCAACAAGCCACAGCAGAAAAACATCCAGCACCACTCTCTGGAGCAGCTGGTCTGATGCCTTGCTCTGAAAGGTCCAGGACTCCAGGCTAATGACACTGCTATCCTCTACAAATTCATGAATATAACAGAAGACTACTGTTGTTATGCTCTGTTTGTGGGTTTCTTGGTTGGTCACTGTGGGAAACAGGAAGCTGAAGTAGATCTACATTTGTTGTGATACACCAGACATCCTTAGCATCATCTCAATTCAAGATGAATTCTGTAGTATTTCTAGGATTGATAACCAGAGTGTTTTGTAGTTTATATTACAATTGATATTAAGCAGTTAAAATAAATATCACATTTTGTTTCACTGTATAGGTGAGATCTGAAGACATTTAATGAAAATGGTATGTTCTCTAAATAACATGAACAGGTAATGGATTCATTAGAAAAATGTCTTAAACACAGTGCTTGAATAAACAGGCATGTAAATTGCACTGATCTCCCTTTTTCACAGGAGACAGTTCCATTAAAATCTGATTAAATTGACAGTTTTTAATCTGTGACTAATAAATTAAGGCTCAATCAGTCAAGGCTTCTAGTCCCTGCCCTTTTATTATATGGTGACCTGATTTATTTATTTATTGCATTTATATCCCACCTTTTTTCCTCTTGCAAGGAACCCAAGGCGGCTTACATTATCCTCCTCCTCTCCATTTTATCCTCACAACAACAACCCTGTGAGGTGGCTTTGGCTGTTGGGCAGTATAGAAATATAATGAATTGAAATGGGACATTCACCACAAAGATTCACTGAAGCTCTGAACAAAATGTAGCTCTGGATTTTGATTTTCTTTTACAGCTGAGATGCAACACCTTTCTTTTGCAAGTTCAATAAACGTGGCTCTTGACAAGGAACCACTAATGCAGCCCTAGCCCAGGGGAAACATTCTCAAAGTCAAGAGGCTTTCAGGTTTCTCAAAAGCTGAGAAGGTAGGAGACAAACATGGATATAAAGTGCTTCCATAGACTTAGAATCAGCCCATCTCTCCTCCTTTGCTGACATGATGCCCATTTCCCTCAAGAGTGACCTGCACTAACATAAGTATTACCACTGTAAGAGGAAGTAGGATTTGACTGATAAATGTGATGCATGGTACCTGTACAGTGAATCACAAAGTGAAGCTACTTTAACTGGGAGACGTTATGGCTCCAATGAACTACTGCTGCCCAAGTTACAGAAAGAGGCTGCAAAAAATGTAGCATATTTAATCAAATTCAACAGAATTACCCTAGATATGAATGTCCTATGCTCAGATTTCTGATCAAGAAGACAGCAGAAGAAGCAAAACATTTGCTGCTGTGCAGATCCAATTTAATAGTTTTCCTGCTATCTATATATAAACATCTTTTTTCATTTCTAGGTTTCCAAAATAAATATATGATTAATAGCTTTTGTAGAGACCGACAGGATTAAAATCTCTATGTGAAAACTGTTGATCGAAACAGATGGCTCCTGGCATATCTGGGGACTCCAAGGTAAACACGGTGAGCCTCTTTATTGATCTCAATGCTGGGAATAGCGCTGGGCGAACATCTTTGCCCCTGTGTACATGCTCTTGCTCTTAACATCTACATGAAACTGCTGGGGGAGGTTATCCGGAGGTGTGGGCTGATGTGCCATCAATACGTGGATGACACCCAGCTCTACCTCTCTTTCTCATCAAACCCAGGTGAGGCAGTGGCTGTTCTGAATCAGTGTCTGGGCACGGTAATGGATTGGATGAGGGTAAATAAACTGAAACTCAATCCAGACAAGACGGAGGTAATGTTAGTGGGTGGTTCGTCAGTCTGCCTGGCTAGGTGATATTCAACATGTTCTGGAGGGGGTTGCACTCCCCCTAAAGGATCGTAGTTTGCGGGTGCTCTTGGATCCAGAACTGTCACTTGAGGCACAGGTGAACTCAGTGACACAGAGCACTTTTTATCAGCTTAGGCTGGTATACCAACTACGCCCTTATCTGGACAGAGATAGCCTAGCTACAGTGATCCTTGCTCTGATAACTTCTCGTCTGGATTACTGCAATGTGTTATACATGGGGCTGCCTTTGAAAACAGTCTGGAAACTTCAGCTGGTCCAAAATAGGGCAGAAAGATTCTTAACAGGGACTGGCCAACGAGCTCATATTATGCCAGTACTTTTCCAGCTACACAGGCTACCAGTCCATTTCCAGGCCCAATTCAAGGTGCTGGTATTAACATTAAAAGCCCTTAACAACTTGGGGCCAGGTTATCTGAAGGATCACCTCCTCCCATATGTGCCTGCCCAGACCTTAAGATCATCCTCAGCGGCCCTTCTCCATGAGCCCCTGCCAAAGGAAGTGAGGCGGGTGTCTACTAGGAGGAGGGCTTTTTTCTGCTGTGGCACCCCGGCTGTGGAATGAGCTCCCTAGTGAGGTTCGCCTGGCACCTACATTGTATTCCTTCCAGCACCAGGTGAAGACTTTATTTTCCCAGGCATTTTAGCTTTCTAGACTTTTAGCTTTGCTATTTTAAATCTGTATTTTAAATCTCTGCATTGCTGCTACGTTTTATTCTGGTTTTACTCTGGTTGTATTGTTATACTGTGGTTTTAATTTTTATATATTTTATATTGTTTTATTGTGTGCTCTTTGGTTTTAATTTTTGTGAACCACCCAGAGAGTTTCGGCTATTGGGCGGTACAGAAATGAAATCTATCAATCAATCAATATAAATCCATCTAAAAGTTAATTGTAATAAAATTCCATTGAAAGCAATGTGACATGAGTCATTATTAACTTCTTGCATTAGTTTCAGTGGGACTAAGAAAATGTGGTTCCACTGGAACTCAGTTGTGACCACTAAGTTTAGATGAACTGTAGACTAAACTGTAGACTACACATCAAACATGAACATTTACCTGCTGAAAGAGAGAAATTCTATTTGTAATAATGGATGGAAAATCTTGTTCACACATTGAGCTTTGTGAGAAAGTCTGCCACAGTGGTGCATCTTGAAAGCATACCGTTTGATACAGACTTGGGAGAGAGATCTATGGAACAAGTGTGTAGATTTTACATTTAACAGTAAATATCTATTTTTAATAGCTAAACAAAGAATAATTTGAACAAACTGTCATATCATTGCAATTCTTAAACAATCCATTCTTTACAGTCCTTTAACAATCCATCCTAGAGTAACTAATTTCATTGATTTCCAAAGAACAGGTATCATGTGGTTTCGTAACTGTACCTAATATGCGGAAAGAATGGGCAGTATCCAATGGGGCACTTATGCCCCTGCCAGTTCTCCTGTGTCCAGAAGATTCCCCTTTGCAAGTGGTGCCCATCACTTACACAAGGGAGATTCAGCGCTTCCAGGGGCAACCCAAAACAAGTGTAAACATTTGTTTCTGGAAGGAGACAAGTCAGCAGAGCTTGCATAAGGGAGCTAAGCCTCCTTCCAGAAACAAGCTTCCACTTGTTTCAGGGTTTCTTCTAGGAAGTGCTAAATCTCCCTTGCATAAGTGGTGGGTCACACTTGCACAACAGAATCATCAGGACCCACCACTTGCAGAAAAGATTAGCGGGGTGGAAGGGAATTGGAGAGGGCATAAGTCCCTCACTGGATACTGCCCATTACATCAGTTGTTAAGACCAATGGCGCCAATGGTAGATTTCTTCCCACTGTGAAAAGTAGGGATGGTGATATCCAAACAAGACTCTTCCCCCCACCCCCTCGCACTGGTATTTATGAAAGAAAAATCAAATACACAAGGACCAACTATGTAACAAATGCCATGTCTTGTTTGATCCTTGGTCTGGCCCTGTTCTCATATACCTCTAGTGATATTGAACTTACATTTGAAACATGTTATGAGAGATACATTTCCCCACTGTATGATCACCATTGATGTGAGGTAGAAAATTTTCCACTGTTATATTTATGGAAAAGTTTCCATTTCTAAAATTGTATTGTTTCGTACAATTAATAACATGAGGCTGCGTTCGGTCTGTGTTCAATCATGTTTACGACCACATATCTGAAAGAAGACTTGTTGGTTCAGAGCCCATTTTCCTAGGGTCGAGATGTTGCCTGCTAAGGAAGTCTGCATTAGCATTGAGGTCACCCTAAATATGCTGGCCTGAGACTAACAGAATGGACCTTTCTGGAGGAGTGTTGCCTCTTTGGGAAGTGACCGGAATTTTCTAGAATAGAGAAAGGAAGTCCTCCAAGAATAATGACTGTCCTGGATGAAGGCAGAGAAAGACCTAGAACCAGAGCTGGGGGGCGAGGACTTTCTTCAAAGATAACTAATCATGTGATCCCTGCCTTCCTGGGTGGTGACAGGAGATAACGCAATCCTTGGATACCTCCTCCCACCAACCAGAGAACTGCGGAAGAAAAACAATGAATCTACGCATTCTGAAAGTTAGGGCCTAACTACATATTACACACAAAGATGTGTAACTGAGCCTCAAAAATACTCAATGAGCTTTTGCATCATTATCTTGAAAAGGAAGGCAATGTTATAGAATGCAAAAAAGATTATATGAATATGATTTTAATGCAAAAAAGAAAGTGAAGAACAGATTTTGTGAACCACCCAGACAGCTTCATCTATCGGGTAGTATAGAAATAAAATAAATAAATACATACATACATACATACATACATACATACATTTTGAAACAGGGAAATTTGAAATAGTACCAAACTTCAATTACTAATCCTATCATACTAGGAAACATCAATTTTCTTGGAGCTTATGGAAAAATTCAACTGAAGTAATACCTTAAGAGTTGCTACTGCCCATGTTCTTTCCTGTTCAATCCAAGAGGGAATCTGGTCTCTAATGCTTTTTTGGGAATCCTTAATAGAACAAGAAAAAATATTTTGTGAACATTATACAGATACCAGCACATCTAGGACAGAAATACTTTATTAATGAGGTAATCCAGTCCAATGGAAGCATTTTAAGTCCCACTGATTTCAATGGGAGAATTAGGCACAGCCTAATTTTGCCCCATTCAAATCAAAAGTACTTGAAAGTGCTTAAATTTGGCTGCATCATGTCCTATTTGATTTGGAAAAGGGGGGGGGGAGGCACACAAAACACTGATAACATTTTAAAAGTCTAAAGGTTCTGTCCCATGGATGCACAACCATACGGTTGCCCTCCTAAGCTGATTGTGATTTTTAAGATCTATCTATCTATCTATCTATCTATCTATCTATCTATCTATCTATCCATCCATCCATCCATCCATCCATCCATCAGACATTCACCAAACATATCCCTGTCAGTCTTACATTTGTCAATAAGCACTGCGGCAAGGGCATAAGGTCTCTGGGTGCTAAGGAGACAATGCTAAACATTATATTCTATTTATACTTTTTCTTAAATCTTTTGATTCAGAAATCTGCTTCTCATAAGAGGTAACTGTACGCAGTCAGCAACTGTACCTGGGAAAACATAAAATCTGAACTGTAAGTGCTAAGGCTATACTAAATTTTCACCCATGAAAACAGTCATGGTTTGCAACTGCTTCTTTTACTGATCTACAGCTTCAGTGACTGGTTCTTTAAAGGGCTGTAATGTTTAGGCAATTAAAGGCGCAATCCTAACTAGATAGGGGGCCGCCTCCGAACTCGGAGGCAACTGCCCATCCAAAGCAAGGCAGGAGAGGCATGGGGGGGGACTGTTCCCTCCGCACCTCTCCTGCCTTGCTGTTTTTTGCTAGGCAGCCGTTTTCAGCTGTCTAGCAGCAGGGGGGCCAACCAAGAGAAGCTGCCGTATGACATACTGGATGTGTTGTATGCACAGCTCCGCTCTCCCCGCCCTGGAATGCCCCCAGCCCCGTCCCTTTCAGTCGCTCCGTGCTCCTCTTACGAGTGCGGAGGATGGGGATTCTCTGCATTGCCTCCGAGGCAGCGCGGACAAGAGGGGCGGTCGGTTTTCCGGGAACCGACCTCAAAGCACAGGAAATGAGCATATCCTATGGCCTGCTAGACAGTGTCTAGAGGCCATAGGATTGCTCTCTAATAGAACCAATTAAAAGTGCCCACAGTTAATTGGACACTGCAATGTTCAGTCCTAACATGTAAATCTCTGTTGGGAACCACCTGGATTAGAACCAGGAACCCTTGTCTCTGTGTACAGCAGCCAAGTTTGGTGAGCATAACTCCTGGCTCCCCTCTGACTATTGCCTACGACTCGGCTCAGACAATCTGAACCCCTCGAGTATCCTCCTATGCACACTGAACTGTGTTGTCATATCTTCCTCCTCAGTACCAGCTACCTCCACTTTCAGTCACTCCTACATCCCTTCCTTGCTTCCCACCACCAAGTAGTGCTCAGTATATGAGTCATTATTGCCTGCTGTCACTTCCTTTAATCAGCCCAGGCTGGAAGGGATGGAGATACTGAAGGTGTGCAGTAGCAGTTCATGTGTTGCCTCATGTTGAGAGGACCTAGGAAATAAGGAAGCAGATGCAAGTGATGTACTCAGCATTGACTGGTGCTGGGAAGAGATGAGAAGGGAAGTTAAGGTAGCCACAGAGACAGAGAGAGAGTGGTGGTGGAGGAGGAAGAGATGGAGGTTCAATGCACCAAGGTTTCTTACTATTTTTAGGCTAATGGCTTGTGAATGTTTCTTGACTAAGCCAAATCTTGACTAAGTCAAAGCCAAAATGAGGGGCATAAGCAATGCTTTCTCTTTGAATGAATGAGCATTCCCCCCAACACCCTGCTTCTTAAGCTTCCTCAAGCAGTCCCTGAAATAGGGGGAAGTTGTATATTTCATAGTGTGAATTTTTTATGAACCCTCCCCCTTTTCAGCTCAGCCCTAATAAGTACAAACATACATCTCTAAGGGCAAAATAAAAAAGCAACACTGGAGGGTTCACATTCTTTCTCCTGATCCAAACAGCAGGTGGATAATGGATGAAAGATCCAAAACAGACCAAACACCATGGACAGAGGTCTTTCATTATCACTTCAACACAGAGTATTTTTCTAGAGAATCAGTTCACATATTCCATTATAACTCATCAAGTGCTGAGTAATCAAGTAATCAGGGATCAAGTAAAGATCATGTGTGAATAGTGGCCCACTGGCATTACATGAATATACTGGCATTATAATTCAAGTATTGCATTTTCACTGCTCTTCTGACACAGCTTCTAGGTAACAGTGCTACAATCACACAGGACATTTTAATAATGTAACCTGTATACTCCATTACATTTGTGTAGAACTTTTTATTTTATAAGAAAAATGTTAAATAAAACTTACAGATTTTCTTAACATGTCTCCAATGATCACACCAGTAAATGTGTCCCATTCCTATGGAAATAGCGACAAAAAATAAAATATGCTAAAGCATAACATACATGTAGAAATTCTGAAAACAGAACTTAAGTCTTGCATTGTAAAAGGGATGTAAGGAACTTAATACCGATCCAGCATTGGCTAAGGGTGCAATCCTAAGGTTGGTACACTCGTGAGATGGAAGCCTCTGAACTTGGAGGCTTCCATGTATCCAATGCCCTACCAGGCTAAAGCCATCACGGCTGGAGGAGCAGAGGAGGGGCAGAGGCGATCTTCACCTTCCCGTCCTCCGACTGCTGCATTTTTCAAAGGGAGAGGAAAGGAGGCTGGAAGAGGCTCTGGATGCCTTGTATCCTGGTCTCTCTGGTCTCCTCCCCTCCCCACCCACTGGAATGCCCCCTTTTCCCCCACTTCGAGGTCGATTTTCCAATCTCAGAGGCCAGCCAGTGTGGTTCTTTCCGCACTAGCTGCGAGGAGTCGGATCTCTGACTCCCTCATCTGAGGTTGGAGTGCTGTCCGACCTCAGAGGGGAAATCCCCACTATCCTATGGCCCCTCAGACAATGTCTTAGGACTATAGGATTGCTCCCTAAGAGTTCGTGTTCGAAATTTTGCAGAAGGAAGAGAGGTGTGTAGGGTATTTGAAGCACAGAGGTGCCAGGCAAGAAACCATTAATCACCATATCTCTGCCTTTATCACTTCCCTGTTCCAAACTCTCCCTACCACAGCAGCAAATCATTGTAGTCAGACCCTTCCATTGTAACAAGAACAGAACTGTAAAAGCAAAATAGAAATAGATATTTTCAGAGCAAAATCTAAATGAAAACAAATATTGCTATTTAATATAGGCATCCCTTGTGGACTGTGGGAATGTTGTGGACATAATATACCTCAACTTCAGCAAAGCTTTTGACAAAGTGCCCCATGATATCCTGATTAGCAAACTAGCTCAAAGTGGGCTAGATGAAACAATGATCAGGTGGATCCAGAGTTGGCTACAGAATCGGACTCAAGGAGTGCTTATCAATGGGATCTTCTCAAACTGGGGAGAGGTAACAAGCGGGGTACCGCAGGGCTCGGTATTGGGCCCAGTGCTCTTCAACGATTTTATTAATGACTTGGAGGAGGAGGTGCAGGGAACGCTGATCAAATTTGCAGATGACACAAAATTGGGCAGTATAGCTAATACCCTGGAAGACAGAAACAGAATTCAAAGTGATCTTGATAGGTTGGAGCTCTGGGCAGAAAACAACAGAATGAAATTTAATAGGGATAAATGCCAAGTTCTGCACCTAGGAAAAAGAAACCAAATGCACAGTTACAAGATGGGCAATACTTGGGTCAACAATACTGCAAGCAAGAAGGACCTTGGAATTGTTGTGGATCACAAGCTGAATATGAGCCAACAATGTGATGTAGCTGCAAAAAAGGCAAATGCTCTTTTGGGCTGCATTAATAGAAGTATAGCTTCCAAATCATGTGAAGTACTAGTTCCCCTCTACTCAGCACTGGTTAGACCTCATCTGGAGTACTGTGTCTAGTTCTGGGTGCCACACTTTAAGAAGGATGCAGACAAACTGGAGAGGGTTCAGAGGAGGGCAACAAAGATGATCAGGGGACTGGAAACAAAGCCCTATGAAGAGAGACTGAAAGAACTGGGCATGTTTAGCCTTCAGAAGAGAAGACTGAGGGTAGATATGATAGCGCTCTTCAAGTACTTGAAAGGTTGTCACCGAGGAAGGCCAGCATCTCTTCTCGATCATCCCAGAGTACAGGACACAGAATCATGGGCTCAGGTTACAGGAAGCCAGATTCCGGCAGAACATCAGGAAAAACTTCCTGACTCTTAGAGCAATACGACAATGGAACCAATGACCTGGGGATGTAGTGGGCTCTCCCACACTGGAAGCATTCAAGATAGTGCTGGACAGCCATCTGTCAGGAACTTAGATTCCTGCATTGAGCAGGGGGTTGGACTCGATGGTCTTATAGGCCCCTTCCAACCCTACTATTCTATGATTCTATGATCCCTTCCCCTTCATGGATCACTGCCTTGTTGTGGCGAAGGGGCTTGCGTAACTCAGTGAAGCCATAAGCTAGGCCGTGCAGGGCCACCCAAGACGGACAGGTCATGGCGGAGAGTTCTGACAAAATGTGTTCCACTGGAGAAGGAAATGGCAACCCACTCCAGTATTCTTGCCAAGAAAACCCCATGGAACGTATCACAAGGCTAAAAGATATGATGCCGGAAGATGAGCCCCTCAGGTCGGAAGGTGTGCAATACACTACTGGGGAAGAGCAGAGGGTATTTCCAAGTAGCGCCAGAAAGAGTGAAGCGGCTGGGCCAAAGCCGAAAGGACACTCAGCTGCGGATTTGTCTGGTGGTGAAAAGAAAATCCGATGCTGTAAAGAACAATATTGTTTAGGAACCTGGAATGTCAGATCAATGAATCAAGGTAAGCTGGAGGTGGTCAAACATGAGATGGCAAGATTGAACATCGACATCTTGGGAATCAGCAAACTCAAATGGACAAGCATGGGCGAATTTAACTCAGGTGACCATCATATCTACTACTGTGGGCAAGAATCCCTGAGAAGAAATGGAGTAGCACTCATAGTCAACAAAAGGGTGGGAAAAGCAGTACTGGGGTACAATCTTAAAAATGATAGAATGATCTCAGTACGAATCCAAGGCAAACCATTCAACATCACAGTAATTCAAGTCTATGCCCCAACCACTGAGGCCGAAGAAGCTGAGGTTGATCGGTTCTATGAAGACCTACAACACCTTCTAGAACTAACACCAAAAAAAGATGTCCTCTTCATCATAGGGGATTGGAATGCTAAAGTAGGAAGTCAAGAAATCACCGGGATAACAGGCAGGCATGGCCTTGGTGTACAAAATGAAGCAGGACAAAGGCTAATCAAGTTTTGCCAAGAGAACACGCTGATCATAGCAAACACTCTTTTCCAACAGCACAAGAGATGACTCTACACATGGACATCACCAGATGGTCAATATCAAAATCAGATTGATTATGTCCTTTGCAGCCAAAGATGGAGAAGCTCCATACAGTCAGTAAAAGCAAGACCTGGAGCTGACTGTGGCTCAGATCATGAGCTGCTTCTTGCAAAATTTCAGCTTAAATTGAAGAACATAAGGAAAACCACTAAACCATTCAGGTATGACCTAAATCATATCCATTATGAATATACAGCGGAGGTGAGGAATAGATTTCAGGGATTAGACCTGATAGACAGGGTGCCTGAGGAACTATGGACGGAGATCGGTAACATTGTTCAGGAGGCAGCAACGAAATCCATCCCAAAGAAAAAGAAATGCAAGAAAGCCAAGTGGCTGTCTGATGAGGCTTTACAAGTAGCTGAGGAAAGAAGGGAAGCGAAAAGCAAGGGAGAAAGGGGAAGATATATCCAACAGAATGCAGAGTTCCAGAGAATAGCAAGGAGAGACAAGAAGGCCTTGTTAAATGAACAATGCAAAGAAATCGAGGAAAACAACAGAATGGGAAAGACTAGAGATCTCTTCAAGAAAATCGGAGATCTCAAGGGAACGTTTTGTGCAAAGACGGGCATGATAAAGGACAAAGAAGGCAGGGACCTAACAGAAGCAGATGAGATTAAGAAGAGGTGGAAAGAATACACAGAAGAACTATACAGGAAAGATCTTAATGTCCCTGATAGCCATGATAGTGCGGTCACTGAACTTGAGCCGGACATCCTCGAGAGTGAAGTCAAGTGGGCCTTAGGAAACATTAGTAACAACAAAGCTAGCGGAGATGACAGTATTCCAGCTGAGCTATTTAAAATCCTAAAAGATGATGCTGTTAAAGTGCTGCATTCAATATGCCAACAAATTTGGAACACTCAACAATGGCCGCAAGACTGGAAAAGGTCAGTTTACATTCCAATTCCAAAGAAGGGCAACGCCAAAGAGTGTTCAAATTACCGCACAATTGCGCTCATTTCACATGCCAGCAAGGTGATGCTCAAAATCCTACAAGCTAGGCTTCAGCAGTATGCGAACCGAGAATTACTGGAAGTACAAGCGGGGTTTCGAAGAGGCAGAGGAACTAGAGATCAAATCGCCAACATTCGCTGGATCATGGAGAAAGCAAGAGAATTGCAGAAAAACGTCTATTTCTGCTTCATTGACTACGCTAAAGCCTTTGATTGTGTGGATCACAACAAACTCTGGCAAATTCTTAAAGTGATGGGAGTACCAGACCACCTTACCTGTCTCCTGAGAAACCTGTACGAGGGTCAAGAAGCAACAGTAAGGATCAGACATGGAACAACCGAGTGGTTCAAAATTGGGAAAGGAGTACGATAAGGCTGCATATTGTCACCCTGCTTATTTAACTTATATGCAGAGTACATCATGAGAAACGCCGGGTTGGATGAATCAGAGGTCGGAATTAAGATTGCCGGGAGAATTATCAACAACCTCCGATATGCAGACGATACCACCCTAATGGCAGAAAACGAAGAGGATCTAAAAAGCCTCTTGTTGAGGGTGAAAGAGGAGAGTGCAAAAGCTGGTTTGAAACTCAACATTAAAAAAACGAAGATCATGGCATCTGGCCCCATCACTTCCTGGCATATAGAAGGGGAAGAAATGGAAGCAGTGACAGATTTTACTTTCTTGGGCTCCAAGATCACTGCAGACGGTGACTGTAGCCATGAAATTAAAAGACGCTTGCTCCTTGGGAGGAAAGCTATGGCAAACCTAGACAGCATAGTAAGAAGCAGAGACATCACCTTGCCGACAAAGGTCCGTCTAATCAAAGCTATGGTTTTCCCAGTAGTAATGTATGGCTGTGAGAGCTGGACTATAAGGAAGGCTGAGCGCCGAAGAATTGATGCTTTCGAACTGTGGTGCTGGAGAAGACTCTGACGAGTCCCCTGGACTGCAAGGAGGTCAAATCAGTCCATCCTAAAAGAAATCAACCCTGAGTGCTCATTGGAAAGACAGATACTGAAGCTGAAGCCCCAGTATTTTGGCCACCTAATGCGAAGAGAAAACTCTCTGGAAAAGACCCTGATGCTGGGAAAGACTGAAGGCAAAAGGAGAAGGGGACGGCAGAGGATGAGATGGCTAGATAGCATCATCGGTGCAATGAATATGAACTTGAGCACGCTCCGGGAGAGAGCGCAGGACAGGAAGGCCTGGCGTGCTGTGGTCCATGGGGTCACGAAGAGTCGGACACAACTGAACGACTGAACAACAACAACATGATCCCTTCTTCGCACTAGATGAAAGACATCCTGGATTGGGTAGCTCCTCCCATACACTGCAAGATGCAGGCCTCAAGGAATCCTTCTCAACCACCATATGACAAAGTGGGGTCATGCTGGGTCTGAATGGTAGAGATATCAGATAGTGGGGAACTCCCACTATCTTCTGCCAGGTTAATCAGCTCCAAAAACTAGGCTCTCCTGAACTAACAGGAGTGTGTGTGTGTGTGTGTGTGTGTGTGTTGATGAATAACATTTCCTTCTTTCTCACATCTGTCAGGGCACAAGTGATCAATGTACTGAAAGGCATACAGGGGTCTATTTGGCAGTTAGAGTGCACTAAAGTGCTTCAGCTTGTTGTTCATTGGACATGCAAAGAAATCCATTGTTGGTGTCCAGTGAAGTTCAAGTAAAGAGCCTATATTAATACAGTTTACATAGAGAAGTATAAATGGAAGGGTGTTCAGTGTTGCACCATTATGGAGAATTCCTCATAAAATTCAAGTATTCTAGTACCTATACTTTCCCCCCCCTATATTAATATCATATTAAAAAGGAAGCATTCCTATGGCACTTACATTGGCTTGAAAAAGTTCAGGATTCATCCCTTTCACAAAATGTAATGCAAACATTAGCTGATCAGCCTGCAATGACAAAAAGACAAACAAATTAAGAATATTATTGTGTGTTATACCCTCCTCAGAAATTCACACTCTGATCTGGTTTGCGTGACAGGGCGGGCTCAACAGGAGCTGTTTAATACATGATGAACCATGGTGCATGCCGGTTGTGTGTGGGCAATATTTTGAATATATAAGTCCTGCTTGGGGGTTGTTGTGTCATGCAAATCTGGCCATCAAGGGTTATTTGAGGGTTAAACAACCCTTACATAACCCCCGTTTTGCTGTACCTCAAATAACCCTCAAATAACCCCCAGTTGCTTGGTTTGCACAACATGGCAACTCCTGCTTGGGGCTGCATAGTAAAATTTCACCGTCCGCAGCTCATTGTGGGTTAAATAACTCATGGTGAGCCAGCCATGTTGTGCGAACTGGCCTGCTATAAACTAATTATTCATATACGCACACAAACTAAAGGCAATGCTGATAAGACCATATATTATTTTCAAAGAACTGATGACATACTCTTAGTCTAGCCTTCCCCAACCTGGTGCCCTCCAGACTACCACTCTAGACTACAACTCTAGCATAGCCATTGGTCAGGGATGATGGAAGTTGCAGTCCAAAACATCTGGAGGGCACCAGGTTGGGGAGGGCTGCCTTAGGTTGCTGCCAATCAAGGTTTTTATCTTGCAATCACCCTGCCTCATTCACAGAATTTTACCAGGGGTCCAGACAACATCGCTATCTACTTGTAATCCTCCCATGTTTTCCAACCTCCTCTTCTGTCTTTTTTCCTACCACAGAAAACAGATTAAGAAAAAACTACATAGTAGCACAATGCCTTCTCATAGTTAGTGCTAGAACTCCTCTGTCTGGAAGCACCCTTAGTCTCTCCTAAGGAATAGCCTATACTAGAATATCTTGGCTCCACAGAACACGACATAGTTCTTTACTTCAAGACTTCCCAACTTCATATGTCTGTATTCCCAGTGCATCTCTCACTTTTAAAATGTTGATCCCACACTCTTACCTTTACTTTGTAACTCTCAGTAAGAGTACCTCTAAAAAGCTTTTAATATCCTTCTCTTTTTAAGTGTAGCATGCAATTATTTTTTAAAGTGATATAAATGATGCAAAACAACTTTGACTAACTATTTTTGTAGTATGAAAGGCTTACAACTTTAGCTTGGAAATCTTTTAATACAGAATCGCTACAATGTCAATGAAGCAGGCAGTGTTACATTTCAGCCATATATCAGCTGAAGTGAAAGGGTAATTGAACTAGCTCATTTCTGCACCAAGCAACTACATAAATCCCTAACTACTAATTTATAGTTTTCCAATGAATTCACTTTCAGAGTTAACCAGCAGCATTTTAAAACTGTCTATAGTACCAAGCTGAAACAAAGGGTCAGTTGCAGCAATGTTGATGATATAAAGCACCATCATAACAAAAGCAAATGATAATTCTTCATTTTGATATCTCAGAATTATATCTTTAACCTTCCATTTATCATCTGTTCTTCGGGGATTTTTTTTTAAAAGAAGAAGTCACTCTCCCCCTCCCTCCCTCTGTCTTGGAATGTGCTATTTTATTCAGAGCTCCCCTTAGAAGAAAGCTTCCAATATCAGAGGCTTCTATATATCCAGTGCCCTGAGGGAAGGAAAAGGGGGTTTTCTGGCAGACCAGGGAGGCGATTTCTGACTCTTCATTCTCGTTTTAAATGATTTCCCTCTAGATGAGCATTCGAGCGAGCTGTCTACAGAAAGCACACTGGTGCGGGCTTGGCCAGGGCTGGAAAGGCCATAGGATTTCTCATATCCTGGTTTCTCTTCTCCTCTCCCCTCGCCTCCCTGCCCACTGGAACTCCCCCTCTTCTTTCCCTCCAAGGCTGCATCTGTGACCTTAGGAAGCAGCCATCACGGTTCTTTCTGCGGTGGCTGCAAGGGGGCAGGGGAGGGTGATTGGAACTCAGAGTCCCCTCCACTGCTATGGAGTTCTGTACAGTTCCATCTTGTCCCATGTGCACATTACATGAAACTGCTGAGTGAAGGTCATCTGAAGGAGATCTGGAGTGAAGCATCCTCAGTACGCCATTTATTAATTTTCTGAATTATTTGAGCAACCACCTAGCCCCCAAGAACTCTGATGTCTTAAGATCCATGATAGGACAGTGGCCAGGTGAAGGAATGCTTGCTTACTGAAGAGAACTACTCATGAGTTGAGCTCTCCTCATGAGGAAGACATCGGACAAGCCTCTAATGTGTTACAGCAGAGCACTGGGTGGGGCTCTGGTAGCTCTAGCTTTATCAGCTCTCACTTGTAAGTGGAGAACTGCTGAAAATACCGCTGTTGCTGAGGCTCTTACATTTTATACTCTGATTTTGACTTGTATTTGGACCTCTGTGTTACTGACCTTTAGAATTCTGCCTGATGCTTCCTTTTGGAACTCTGATTATACTTGACTGATAATCTGTGAGTTTGACCTTGAGTCTCTGTTGTTGTTCAGTCGTTCAGTCGTGTCCGACTCTTCATGACCCCATGGACCATAGCATGCCAGGCCTTCCTGTCGTGCGCTCTCTCCCGGAGTGTGCTCAAGTCCATATTCGTTGCATCAGTGATGCTATCTAGCCATCTCATCCTCTGCCGTCCCGTTCTCCTTTTGCCTTCAATCTTTCCCAGCATCAGGGTCTTTTCCAGGGAGTTTTCTCTTCGCATTAGGTGGCCAAAATATTTCAGCTTCAGCTTCAGTCTCTGTCCTTCCAATGAGCACTCAGGCTTGATTTCCTTTAGGATGGACTGATTGGACCTCCTTGCAGTCCAGGGGACTCATAAGGGTCTTCTCCAGCACCACAATTCGAAAGCATCAATTCCTTATAGTCCAGCTCTCACAGCCATACATTGCTCCTGGGAAAACCATAGCTTTGATTAGACAGACCTTTGTCGGCAAGCTGATGTCTCTGCTTCTTACTATGCTGTCTAGGTTTGCCATAGCTTTCCTCCCAAGGAGCAAGTGTCTTTTAATTTCATGGCTACAGTCACCGTCTGCAGTGATCTTGGAGCCCAAGAAAATAAAATCTGTCACTGCTTCCATTTCTTCCCCTTCTATATGCCAGGAAGTGATGGGGCCAGATGCCATGATCTTCATTTTTTTAATGTTGAGTTTCAAACCAGCTTTTGCACTCTCCTCTTTCACCCTCAACAAGAGGCTCTTTAGATCCTCTTCGCTTTCTGCCATTAGGGTGGTATCGTCTGCGTATCTGAGGTTGTTGATAATTCTCCCGGCAATCTTAATTCCGACCTGTGATTCATCCAACCCGGCATTTCTCATGATGTACTCTACATATAAATTAAATAAGCAGGGCGACAATATACAGCCTTGTCGTACTCCTTTCCCAATTTGGAACCAATCGGTTGTTCCATGTCTGGTTCTTACTGTTGCTTCTTGACCCTCGTACAGGATTCTTAGGAGACAGGTAAGGGGGTCTGGTACTCCCATCTCTTTTAGAATTTGCCACAGTTTGTCGTGATCCACACAATCAAAGGCTTTAGCGTAGTCAATGAAGCAGAAATAGACATTTTTCTGGAATTCTCTTGCTTTCTCCATGATCCAAGGAATGTTGGCGATTTGATCTCTAGTTCCTCTCCCTCCTCAAAACCCAGCTTGTACTTCTGGTAGTTCTCGGTTCACATGCTGCTGAAGCCTAGCTTGTAGGATTTTGAGCATAACCTTGCTGGCATGTGAAATGAGCACAATTGTACGGTAGTTTGAACCCTTCTTTGGAATTGGAATGTAAACTGACCTTTTCCAGTCTTGTGGCCATTGTTGAGTGTTCCAAATTTGTTGGCATATTGAGTGCAGCACTTTAACAGCATCATCTTTAAGGATCTTAAATAGCTCAGCTGGAATACTGTCATCTCCGCTAGCTTTGTTGTTAGTAATACTTCCTAAGGCCCACTTGACTTCACTCTCTGACTTCTCTCTTTAAAATCCCTGGGTCAATATTCTTGTTCGAATGGCCTAACTAGAAAAGACAGGAAAAGATGGAAATTGGGGAGATTGGTGTTTGTCAAATAAGGCAGAGAAGGTGGTGCTATGGAAATGACAAAGCAGAAGATTGAAAGGTTATAGCAATGTGGAAGCTTGGGTGCTGGTGCCAATGGTGGACTATGGGGGTAGAAATTGATAGATTTATGAGGAAAGGAAAAGAAAAAAAGTAGGTGTGTCTATAATTGCCTGACTTTAGAGGAAAGGGAATCTGAAGGACTTCATTTCCTGCTTGGTTGCCAAAAGTTAGAGAAATGCTGTGGCCACAGACTGCCCTCAGGCTTCACAGCTTTTAGTTCCAAATTCAAAAATGTAGAAATAGTGTCAAGCCTCCAAGGCATGCCTGTTGTCTAGAAAGAGCCAAAATAATTGCTGTGGGACTGGTGAGGATCAGGAGACTGAACAGAAGCTAAGCGGTTATTAGGGACACAGGAGCACCAATAAAAGCTGATAACTCCCGTGGAGTTACCAAGTGCCTGCATGGCCTTGCTGATCAAACTGTGTTCCTATGTTTGGAACCCAGCCATGGGACTCAATGGGCACTTTACCGGGGTTGGTAAAGCATTCTCTCTGGATGTTCAAGGTCATAGATCTCTCTGGGCAAATGCAACAATAAGGTGGTTCAACTGGAAACTCTGGCCCTGGAAACTTGGAATAGGCAACAGAATGGAACAGACAATAGTGCTAGGTAAGAATCAGGAGGAACAATATCAAAGCCAGTTGAATCCCAGGTTAATCACAGAGCTGAAACATACCAACGTGAGACACACCCAAGCAGAAAGAATGAACACTGACCGCTCAAACTCCAGCAGATACTGGATTCAAAACAGAAGGAAGAAAGAGCTTGACAGCTCAGACACTGGACCCAAAGAAAACAATAGTTTGGTTCTGCAACTGAATACAAGGCTCAGGCAGGTTTTTTGGCTCTTGATTAATTTACATCAAGTTGGCCATACAGAGTAGCATCATACAGTATTCAAAATAAAAAGTGTCTTCAAGGGTGCTCATGTAATGCTTGACCTTGCTGACCTGTCTGTGAGGTGGGGACACTTCAGAACTGGACCAAATTTCCCACTAAGGCTTTGGATTGGCCATTTCAAAGGTACCCTCATAGGTTAGTCTGCAGGGTGGTGGCAGGACAATCAGGCAGGCATTTGCATGTTTTCCTGAGTTGCAGGGAACAACCCTCTTTAATCCAATCAAGGAGGTTGCAAGTATATTTTATGGCTTCTATGGTGGTTCCAGAGCCTCAGTACTGTTCCTGGCAGCTTTTCAGACTGTGCCTTCTGGAACAAAAATGGATTCTTCAGCCAAGGTGTCAGGATGATGCCAACTCAATCCATAGTGCACAGTACACATGTCAGACAGCCATTATGCTGAAGCCCCTCTGTAATACCCTCCAGGGCAATTGGGAGTACATGGGCTTGTGAGAGAAAGGAAGGGAACAGTCAAGCTGAAACAGGAGCACATGCCTGCTGTTATATTTATCTGGCTTACTCTCTCTCCTTTGTGACATTCAGCTCTATTTCTCTTTTACATCCAAGTCAGGTAAGTGGTGGAAGGTGCTGAAATGGTGTCTGGCAGCAGTAATGGACTGGATTAAGTCCAATAAACTGAAGTTAATCTTATCAAGATGGAGGTTTTGTTGGGTTCTTCTGCTCAAGATGATGATGTTTAGCCTGTTTAAGGAAAATGGAACCCCATCTAAAAGGAGCAAGTTTGTAGTTTGAGGGAGCTCACACATCTGAGGTAAGATAGGTGATGATTAGAGAGTATTTTCACTTGTGGCAATGGCAACCCACTTTTGGAATGTTCTCCCCAGGGAGGCTCATCTGGCAGCTACACTGATCTTATTTCAGTGCCAGGCAAATACTTGTTTTTATTCTCTTGGGCTTTGGGGGCTTTTTGGACTTTTTAGATGCTTTAACCTCTTAAGCCATTGTGATTATTTTTCTGCAGTGTTTATTGATGCCACCTGCTGTTTTACTCAGTTTTTAGTGCTTTCATGAAGATAGTTTTGTATTGTATTGCTTTTGTTCTATTGTATTATTATTTTATTGTACACCTTGCTGCTGAAGGTACGGTATATGAATCCAGCAAATACATACACAAATGAAAATGAATCAGGGTCTTCCTGATTCTTAGTTCACTCCCTTAGGCACTACCTCTCCAATATATCAGTTTAAATATATAAATAAATATGCATAGGGTTTGATTAAATGGGGCAATTTGCCCTGCATTGTTTGCTACTTATAAAAAAAATTCTAGGGGAAAAATCTGTTCATCAGATCTGAGCACAACTTTAACACATACTCCTTCCATATTCACATAGCGTGAAGCCAGCCTAAATACCATATATACTTATTTTAATCCTAGTAGAGATAACTACTTCATTCTTTTCAAACTGACTAATTGGTTAGTCCACTTGAAAAATATTTGAAGAGCTAAATGTGCTATTACAAAACAGGTCGATCATCTTTCTGTGCCAGCTCACCCCCTTTCAGTCTATTGTGTCTTGCATACTAATATTACAATACCCTACTTTCCCTGTGTTCTAAGAAAGCCTGTGTTGTCTTGTAACATAGTGAAGAAGCATAACTGCAAAATATCATCAGTCAGGCACACCTCAGGATTTGAGCATCATGTTTACGATGGAGCTCACTAAGGAGCTTTCATTTAATGCAGCCAGGGTATCTCATACTAAGCAAGGCCACAGTGCTGAATATTCCAAAGTGCAGCAGATTTATTACGGAAGAATTAGCTATGCGTGAAGAGGATGTAACATACAGGATAATGGTAAATACTGTATAGTCCACTTTCTTAAACCAAAGTATCATTAGGGCCATTCCACAATTTAAAAATCTTACTTGATTAATCATATCAGTTTAGCCAACTAATCAACTGACTGATTAAAGCTGCATATGTTAGCATATGAGGAAAAAACCCAAAAGTTCTAAAGAAAAAAAAACCTGTTTTCTTTGATTTTTACGTCACAGCAGGTATTCTCTTACCTCCTCTCTCTCACACAGAATAGAATGCCTCTTTTAAGATGGCACCTGTCATTTGCAGCTTTGATAAATATTTGCATTTTTAAAAATTAAAAATCTTTCACCCAATTAATCAGGTACACCTTTTTATTCAAATCATTTTAATTGATTAACTGACTCAGTAATGCAGGTATTATTCCTTTGTACTGGCACTGAAAATGTCTCATAAGCCTAGTTCGGAAGGGAATGAAATATTTCTTCTATTTCCAATTCTGGCAAAGGAGAAAATAGCTGTTCACATCAAACAGAAAACAATATACTTTCAAGCATAAAAAGTAAGCAATAGTGTACAATTCACTGTATTGGTCTTCCTGGTTTAGCAAGCTGGGAATGAGTTTTGGGCCTGCAGATTTCTCCCTCGCTCCTCCCTTCAGTACTGATCTGTTTAAACCAGAGTTTGCCATTACATCCCAAACAAGGGGCTCTGGGTTAAATGGGGAATAACTTTACTAACTAAGATCTTAAAGCACTGTTTATTTCTGGTTTAAAATCCTAGTTGATAAACCAATACTACAGCAGAGTTTCCTTGTTTCAGATGTTACAAGGGAACTCTGGTTTAACAAGATTAGGATGGAAGGGCTTCATAGAAAGTACTTCATAGAACCATAGGGTTGGAAGGGGCCTACAAGACCATTGAGTCTAATCCCCTGCTCAATGCAGGAAGCCTGATTCCTAGGCGGTCTCCCATCCAAATACTAACCAGGGCTGACCCTGCTTAGCTTCCGAGATCAGGCGCATCCAGCCTCGTTCCCACAACTGCAGCACTCGAAGGGAGGAGAGGAGGAACACATGGGCCTGATGCTCATTCTTGGCTTTCAAATGCAAACTGTAATTGCCCTATCCAAACCAGCACACAATATATTGCCCAACCTTGTAAACATAGTTTTAAAGTCTGGCATTTGAGAACTGGATTGCTACATTGTATTAATGTAGCTCATAGAATTGCATTGATAGCTACAACATGCCCTACCTGTGGCAGGCATTAGTTACTGCACATTCAGGACTACTTAGTGGCCTCAGAAAGCAAAAGCCCAGCTCTACCTCCTAGCAGGCTGACAGTGCCAAACTGCAGCAAATTTCTGCATGGACATTCAACCATTATAGCGCCAAGCAACTGAATTCTGAAGTTTGTTAATAGCTGTCTAAGCATTACTTTTACAGAAAAAGCAAGCTCTTGTCAAACTGATACACAAAGGAGGAACAATAAATTGAGGAACATAGCGTCTTGAATGAAGGTTACCCTCCTGGGTTATCATAAAAAAAAGACAAAAAGTAACAGCCCTTTACAATGATGCTTAAGGCACCCAATCCAAGAATGACAGCCCACTGTTGATTCACCAGGATGGTTCCCTGACAATGAGGTCATGGTGATGCTATGATTGAAGCTGTCACATTTGGGGCTCTCACCACTGACATATGGACCTCAGAATCCAGATAGCCACAGCAGCTTCCTGGGGGCCTAACAGAAGGCTGCATCAAGGCCTGGTGAGGTGGTTTCAGTATGAATGAGTGCTACATCTACCTATCAACTCCACTACAGTTCACCGGCAGTATCCAATCAGACACTAGTGCAAACATAAATTACACTGCGCTAGGGTAAAGGACCTCTAGTGTAACGCCAATAGTGTTAGGTGGCACATCAAGTTTTCCAGGGAATCCTGTCATGCCAGCTAATGCTATTGGTGTTGCGCTACAGATCCCTTATGCTAGCACAACATAATTTACATTAGTGTTAGTGTCTGAGTGGATTCTGCCCCATATGTTTGTTTATTCCTACCTTCACATGACTTTATTGCAGTATTGTCCCCAGGCATCCTTCAACATGTTTCTGTGGGTTGTTGTTGTTCAGTCGTTAAGTCGTGTCCGACTCCTCGTGACCCCATGGACCATAGCATGCCAGGCCTTCCTGTCCTCCGCTGTCTCCCGGAGTGTGCTCAAGTTCATATTCATTGCATCGGTGATGCTATCTAGCCATCTCATCCTCTGCCGTCCCCTTCTCCTTTTGCCTTCAGTCTTTCCCAGCATCAGGGTCTTTTCCAGTGACTTTTCTCTTCGCATTAGGTGGCCAAAATATTTGAGCTTCAGCTTCAGTATCTGTCCTTCCAATGAGCACTCAGGGTTGATTTCCTTTAGGATGGACTGATTTGACCTCCTTGTAGTCCAGGGGACTCGTCAGAGTCTTCTCCAGCACCACAGTTCGAAAGCATCAATTCTTCGGCACTCAGCCTTCCTTATGGTCCAGCTCTCACAGCCATACATTACTACTGGGAAAACCATAGCTTTGATTATACGAACCTTTGTCGGCAAGGTGATGACTTTGCTTCTTACTATGCTGTCTAGGTGTGCCATAGCTTTCCTCCCAAGGAGCAAGCGTCTTTTAATTTCATGGCTACAGTCACCGTCTGCAGTGATCTTGGAGCCCAAGAAAGTAAAATCTGTCACTGCTTCCATTTCTTCCCCTTCTATATGCCAGGAAGTGATGGGGCCAGATGCCATGATCTTCGTTTTTTTAATGTTGAGTTTCAAACCAGCTTTTGCACCCTCCACTTTCACCAACAATAAGAGGCTCTTTAGATCCTCTTCGCTTTCTGCCATTAGGGTGGTATCGTCTGCTTATCTGGGGTTGTTGATAATTCTCTTAATTCTGACCTGTGATTCATCCAACCCAGCGTTTCTCATGATGTACTCTGCATATAAGTTAAATAAGCAGGGCGACAATATACAGTCTAGTAGTACTCCTTTCCTAATTTTGAACCACTCGGTTGTTCCATGTCCGGTTCTTACTGTTGCTTCTTGACCCTCGTACAGGTTTCTCAGGAGACAGGTAAGGTGGTCTGGTACCCCCATCTCTTTAAGAATTTGCCAGTTTGTTGTGATCCACACAGTCAAAGGCTTTAGCGTAGTAAGAAGCAGAAATAGAGGTTTTTCTGGAATTCTCGCTTTCTCCATGATCCAGCGAATGTTGGCGATTTGATCTCTAGTTCCTCTGCCTCTTCGAAACCCAGCTTGTACTTCCGGTACTTCTCGGTTCACATACTGCTGAAGCCTAGCTTGTAGGATTTTGAGCATCACCTTGCTGGCATGTGAAATGAGCATAATTGTACAGTAGTTTGAACACTCTTTGGCATTGCCCTTCTTTGGAATTGGAATGTAAACTGACCTTTTCCAGTCTTGTGGCCACTGTTGAGTGTTCCAAATTTGTTGGCATATTGAGTGCAGCACTTTAACAGCATCATCTTTTAGGATTTTAAATGGCTCAGCTGGAATACTGTCATCTCCGCTAGCTTTGTTGTTCGTAATGCTTCCTAAGGCCCACTTGACTTCACTCTCGAGGATGTCTGGCTCAAGTTCAGTGACCGCACTATCACGGCTATCAGGGACATTAAGATCTTTCCTGTATAGTTCTTCTATGTATTCTTTCCTCCTCTTCTCAATCTCATCTGCTTCTGTTAGGTTCCTGCCTTCTTTGTCCTTTATCATGCCCATCTTTGCACAAAACGTTCCCTTGAGATCTCCAATTTTCTTGAAAAGATCTCTACTCTTTCCCATTCTATTGTTTCCCTCGATTTCTTTGCATTGTTCATTTAAGAAGGCCTTCTTGTCTCTCCTTGCTATTCTCTGGAACTCTGCATTCAGTTGGATGTATCTTCCCCTTTCTCCCTTGCTTTTCACTTCCCTTCTTTCCTCAGCTACTTGTAAAACCTCATTAGACAGCCACTTGGCTTTCTTGCATTTCTTTTTCTTTGGGATGGATTTCATTGCTGCCTCCTGAACAATGTTACGGACCTCCGTCCATAGTTCCTCAGGCACCCTGTCTATCAGGTCTCATCCCTTAAATCTATTTCTCACCTCCACTGTATATTCATAAGGGATATGATTTAGGTCATACCTGAATGGTTTAGTGGTTTTCCCTACGTTCTTCAATTTAAGCTGAAATTTTGCAGTAAGAAGCTCATGTTCTGAGCCACAGTCAGCTCCAGGTCTTGTTTTTACTGACTGTATAGAGCTTCTCCATCTTTGGCTGCAAAGGACATAATCAATCTGATTTCGATATTGACCATCTGGTGATGTCCATGTGTACAGTCGCCTCTTGTGCTGTTGGAAAAGAGTGTTTGCTATGATCAGCGTGTTCTCTTGGCAAAACTCTATTAGCCTTTGTCCTGCTTCATTTTGTACACCAAGGCCATGCTTGCCTGTTATCCCGGTGATTTCTTGACTTCCTACTTTAGCTTTCCAATCCCCTATGATGAAAAGGACATCTTTTTTTGGTGTTAGTTCTAGAAGGTGTTGTAGGTCTTCATAGAACCGATCAACCTCAGCTTCTTCGGCCTCAGTGGTTGGGGCATAGACTTGAATTACTGTGATGTTGAATGGTTTGCCTTGGATTCGTACTGAGATCATTCTATCGTTTTTGAGATTGTACCCCAGTACTGCTTTTCCCACCCTTTTGTTGACTATGAGTGCTACTCCATTTCTTCTCAGGGATTCTTGCCCACAATAGTAGATATAATGGTCACCTGAATTAAATTCGCCCATGCTTGTTCATTTTAGTTCGCTGATTCCCAAGATGTCAATGTTCAATCTTGCCATCTCATGTTTGACCACCTCCAGCTTACCTTGATTCATTGATCTGACATTCTAGGTTCCTAAACAATATTGTTCTTTACAGCATTGGACTTTCTTTTCACCACCAGACACATCCACAGCTGAGTGTCCTTTTGGCTTTGGCCCAGCCGCTTCACTCTTTCTGGCACTACTTGGAAATACCCTCTGCTCTTCCCCAGTAGTATATTGGACTCCTTCCGACCTGAGGGGCTCATCTTCCGGCATCATATCTTTTAGCCTTGTGATACATTCCATGGGGTTTTCTTGGCAAGAATACTGGAGTGGGTTGCCATTTCCTTCTCCAGTGGACCACATTTTGTCAGAACTCTCCGCCATGACTTGTCCATCTTAGGTGGCCTTGCAAGGCATAGCTTATGGCTTCACTGAGTTACGCAAGCCCCTTCGCCACAACAAGGCAGTGATCCATGAAGGGGCTCTGTTGGTACAACTTAGTATAGCTGGAAGCAATGCATAAGAGTAATAAGCAAAAATGTGCACGCACATACCATGTGAGTGGGCAGACATGGGATGAGAGGAAGCAGCTCTTCCCCCAATCAAGGTTTCCAACTTATTTCCACCTGAAGTTATCATTGTGTCTACCCAGTTCTCCTAAGTGCTATCCATGTCAAGCCAGATCCATGCAAGACACTTTTGGTACAATAGGAAGAGCAAGAGAAGATGGGTTGAAACAGCAATGAAGAGTCAGAAGGGGCTGATTTGTTGCTCAGCACGAAAGTACCAGAATCAATGTGGCTCAGAGACTGATGGTTTTATGAGCTAAGCACTGCACACTTAATAAAGAGTTATTATCAGGAAAGCATTAAGAGAACACTGAAAGTGTTGTTTGCTTTGGATAAGCTTTTTCCCCTTCTTATTTCAATCACTGGTGCTTCTGAAGTTTATGTTGCCCCAGTGCTATAATAAAGGAACACTCCCAAGGTGAGCAAAAAGGCAGAAAACTCATTTGTTCTACCAAACAAGACAAAACGCTGCTGGGTACCGTTCTCATGAGTAAAAAGCAAATACTTCTTCCTAACAAAAAAGTAAAATTTGGCATGACTGTATATCCACTGATCCATATATTCAAGTGAGCCAAGCTATGACTCCCACGGGAATATAATTTTACATTCCATACTGTGAATCAATGCAAAGGAAAATAAAATCTTACCTTAAACAAACAGCGACAGACATATTCATACACCATGTGTTTTAATGAGCTGATAAGAGACTTGATTCTTTCCTCAGTATTTCCCAAGTCCTGAAAAGAATGGTTTAGATTATTTAAAATATTAAATATTGCTTTATGGATCCAAAATACCTGAAGTGATCCACATATCACTGTAAGGAAGACAGGGGAGCTTTATGTGAGAATGCATACCAAACAATAGGTTTCCTCTATAATAAACAAGCATCTAGTTAATTCAGAGAAGTAATTGAAATACAGAGTAGCATGAGCACTTAGAGAAGCACTGGGCTAAGAGATGCTCTCCTATGTATGGTGTAGATAAGGGTAAACCTACTGGAGAGTAAAACCAACATGGGAGATTATACAAACTTCTCATAATAGGAAGCATGATTAAGGGAATATCGGAAAACTTTACCTGGACTCAGTAAAAGTAGCCCAAAGGCTATTTGGTAATACCAACTGAGCCAGTTTTTCCATTTACAATGTTTAAGCATTCTAAACTGCATACTACTTTAACTATTCCTTTATGTTACACCAGTTCAGTTGAAGCTTAAGGAAAAAGTCATCCAAGGGAACTGCCCTTTGATACTCTGCTTTCCTGAAACTGGAAAAACAGCTCATCGTACCAAAATCCCATTAAAAAAAATAATAATAAAGCTCACACCCAGAAACAAAGCCTATCTATCTATCTATCTATCTATCTATCTATCCTCTAATGATTTCAGAATTCCTTCACTTGTCCTTGATTTCCTTAATCTAAGGATTGAGGATGCCTATAAAATTACCCCTCTACCTCCCATTATACTAAAACCCTGTGATACCTAAACCAGGCTCAAGAAAGTTCCCATAGAAATGGATTACCATGAATGCAATATCCTGAATTCTGTTTATGCTGCACCTATATTAACAAATCTCAGTTCGAAATGCACTAAAACCACATATATACGTGTGTGATTGAATTCAAGATCGCATCATTCAAGCAGCCCATCTAAGCAAGTCCTCTGTAGAATGTCATTAACAAAGCAATCCTATAGCGGCAGAGGAAGGAACATCCATGGAGGGAGAACTGCCACTTCCTAAGCCCAACTAGCCAGGGCAAAAGGAGAGAAGAAGTGGCTTTTTCCTTTCCCCCTTTCCTTGTTTTGGGGGGAGGGTTGTTGAAAATCCCCCCCTACTTCCTTCAATGGGAGAGAAATTCCGAGCTGGTATAGGTTTTTCTGTGTGTCTGGCAACAAAGAGGTGTTTGGATCTGGTGGATCCAAATCCTTCTCTGATCCGCTCCTGACACCCCTCTTGATTGCTATCTTTTTGCCCTTACCACCATTGGAGCAGCAACAGTGGGGCATCCATGATGGTTGAACACTCTGCCACCATCCAAGGAGGAGTTCGGTGGAGAGGGAGGCCCACAGGATTTTATGGCTCTGGGATATCCTCCCAGGGACCATAGGATTGCACCTTTAGAAAAGCTCCCCCCGCAAAAAAAAAAAAAAACAGTTCAGGGGATTTCAGCATAAATCCAAACAAACCAAGGCATTAATGCTGTAGGAATTTCGATCTTCCTTTGGTCAACAGTTTAATATGTTGGCATTAGGCTTAAGAAATTCAACTTTATTGGAATTTGCTTTTTTTTAAAAATGTTTTAACTGTTTCAACCTGGTGTTTTATTCTTTTACACCTTTGTTGTTCACCGCTCCGAAATCTTCTGATGTGGAGCAATATAGAAATATTCTAAATAAATAAATAAACAAACAAACAAACAAACAAACAGGAAACAGAGTTGAACAGCCGCTCCAGAATAGAGGCTCCTCTGTTGCCTCACCCTGGTGATATAACCTTGGTGAATGGACCAAATCATTACGCCTGCACAGATCTAGGCCCCATTATATCCTGGATCTCTAAAAGTCTCCCCACACGAAAACTATATGGCTGTTGCTGACTTTGACCCAATCCTAATACCAAGAACTTATGAGTAGTCTCATAAAAATAAGATTAAAAACGTTCTCCTGCTACCATTAATGTGGGCATTAATGCAAACTATTCCTTATTTTGACATGTATAAAAAGCATTTATTTAATTTACAAATCAGCTAATAACTGGAGAGTCTGTATTTACATAAATAATGTCTTAATATCCTCATCCAGAATTTATGTTACTTTTTTAGCCAAGGACCTTTAAAATTGATAGTACTTTATTTAGAGATTCTGTAAGAGGATTCTGCAGTTAACTTAAGGCAAAATTACCTTTTACTCATACAATGACAGTGCAATGTATGCCCTGCAATACTGTCAGTATAAATTTTATGTTCTTATTTAAAACATCCAGAGTACTCAGAATTTTGTGGTACTACTAATAGATTTCCCTTATTTCTTTTCTTTTCCTTTCAAATTTATTTCACTGAGCCATATTCCAAGTACCTGAGGCAAATAACAATTTAAAACTCTATTTAAAACATATATAAAACTCTAAAAATAAATAACACATTATCTGCTTTAGGATAATGGCACATACCAGTTCACTTTGTAGAGCCCTTTGAAAAAGTCTTAGGAAAGAAGCCAAACTGAAGCGGTACATGTTATTAATTTTGGACAAGTCAGAAATAATAAAGTACATTTTGCTGGCACTTTCAGCCAGAGGGAGATAGGCATCCCTTTCCTAAAAATAAAAAGGATTCAACATTAGAATGCTACTGCCATCTATTGGGCACCAAAAAGGCAATTTCAAGTAAAATAAAGATACATTCAGCAATCCTACATATTGCAAGACCTATATATGATAGACAGGATTCCTCATTCCTATATACAGACTGGGTTCGGAGGAGCCGCAGCACCCACAGCTAGCCCCCACCCGGGGATTGTAATGTTGTGCAAACCCATGAGTGTGGGTTATGCAAGGATTAAACAGCCCTCAGATAACCCTAAAACAGTCCATAACCCTCGCGTAACACACGCTCGCCAGGTTTGCACAACACAACAACCCCCAAGTGGGGGTTGTATATTCAAAATGGCAGCCGCACATACCCTGCATGCATCACCACCTCACCGTGAGTTAAATAACCCACAGTGGGCTGTCATTAGTGATGTGTGTCATGTGGGAATCTGGCCTTTATAGGGCCTGTCAGATTCCCACTCTGCCACCACTCAGCTTGCCCTTACGAGCTGAGCCAGGGGTCCACCCTAGAAATCTGGGAAACTGATCGGGGGGGGGACACCCAAGTTTCCACTGTGCAACGATTCTTCTCTCCCTGCCAGCGTTGGCATCAGCACGGACGGAGAGAGCGTTGCGGCAGCAGCAGAAGGGTGATGGAATGCTTCCCTCCCACCCTTTCGCTGTTGTGGCATGACACTCTCTCTATCCCCGACACTGGCAGAGACAGAAGGAGCATTACATCTCAGTGGCAGAAGGGTGGGAAGGAAGTGTTTCCCCACCACCACCCTTCCGCCACCATGCAAAGGTGGAAAATCTGCCAGCTGGCCCAACTCACTGTGGGCTGAGTCAGGCCAGCTGGCAGATGTCGGGCCGCAGTCCAGGGGACTGAGCCAGCAAAAGCTTGCTGAGCTCCACCCCCAAACAGATTCCTCTGACATCCCGAATTGTCATGTCATGTGAACAGTCCCATGGTGTGAACAGCCCCAGAGTAATGCTTTCTCATAATGGAAAAGGTTGCAGGGAGCACAGTCATCCCACCTGCCCTATGGTGAGTGAAGGAAGGGAGCTGGGATGGTCCCATGTCAGTGGCTCCTGTTCTTGCCATGGGAAATGTGTTCTGTAGGCTTGCTAATGAAGCAAGAAGGCCAGGAGAAATTATTGCCACATTAGCACCTTTTCCTCCCCAAACTGTAGCATGATGTGGTCAATCTGAGTAGCTAGCCAGTTGATTCCCATGCCCTCTTGAATTCCCCCATATGGCCTGAGCCCTGCTTGGATATGTCAGAATGGGGGTTAGGGAGGAGGAAAGGAAACCTACAACAGCATTCCCCATCCTGATGCCCTTCAAATGTTCTGGACTTCAACTCCCATCAACCGCAGCCAGCATGGCCAATGGACAGGGATATTGG
Source organism: Heloderma suspectum (assembly GCF_057233095.1). Classification (NCBI taxonomy): domain Eukaryota; kingdom Metazoa; phylum Chordata; class Lepidosauria; order Squamata; family Helodermatidae; genus Heloderma; species Heloderma suspectum. The sequence continues at coordinate 27,046,439 of NC_139460.1, read as the reverse complement.
GAGTTGTAGTTGAAGACATCTGGAGGGCATCATGTTGGGGGAAGACTTATATTTTCTTTTATATTAAAGAAAAACAGAGCCTATACTAACTACGGCTCTGGTCTCTGAGGCGTATCAAACCACCCAACCGACTAGCTCGCTAGGCAGGGCCAGTGTGGGGAGGGCAGCTTCTCCCGCTGGAGAGGCAATTGAAGTTGGCCCTGCCTACAATCTCCAGAAGGAGGGTCCATCCCAATGATGAGGAATGTCCTTCAGAAGACTCAGGAGAGCAGAAATGGGCCATTTTTATAGGGATGATCCACCCAAAGTTCAACTTCAATGGAAGAATTAAGTACCCTGCTGAACTCTCTCCCAGTGAAATCACAGAGACTTAGAAGTGCCTGACTTTGGACAAATCATTCTGGAATGGACTGTGCCCTATGCTTTTTTATTGTGAAGAAACAAAATAATATCATTACTCATGTTATGAATTTCCAAAATAAGAGAAAGCTATTAAAGATTAAAGTAGCCCTACCAACCAACAGAAGGCAACAGATTGCAGAATTCAGTTTTGGGTTAGGTTAATCAAATAGGAGCTACAATAAAATATGTTACATAGCAAATATGCCCCCAAATAAACCAATTTTAAGGAAACCAAGTTACCTGATCAAGAGAAATCTGAAGTCTATGAAACTCAACAAGTGACTCTTGGATGAGAGCGCTACTTGCTTTAGTCTGATTCAGGGATTCGATCAGATCCTTATTTTCAAGTATATTTCCCTGAGAGGTTGCAAGGGTCTGTAGGGGAAAAAAAATGTTCAGCTTTCTTATAACTGGGCTATTTAAGAAAACTTTAACCCTTGGACAGGTAACAATGAAATTTATGTCTGCTTCACATTTCTTTAATAATTCACATCTTTTGAATATTTGAACCTGGTTGACTGGAGTTTTGGGATGGGATGTGAGATTGTACACCCCGCTGAGCACATCGAATCCTAAGCACACTTCCTAAGGAGTAAATCATATTGAACCCAGTAGGATTTATGTCTGTGTAAACATGCATCAGATTGTGCTGTAGACAGGTTTCACCATTACATCTGATCATCACTAAACCAAACTAATGAACTTGAGCACACTCCGGGAGAGAGCGGAGGACAGGAAGGCCTGGCGTGCTATTGTCCATGGGGTCACGAAGAGTCAGACACGACTTAACGACTGAACAACAAAACCAAATTAACATAAGATTGCATATGCTCCCGAACTCACTTTGAGATTGGATTTAATCAGGTAGTCCTTCAACCTTCTCACTGTGGATGTCACAAACCTCTGCAATGGAATCAAATGAGTTCGGATTTCTATGAATCCGACCCATGGATTCCGCAGTGGACTGGCTTTTCCTGAGTCGCACAGTTTCCACACACTTGCGGACCTGTTTTTTACTTTACAGAATTTTGTGCCAATTTAGTTGTAGAAAAATATGTAAAATAAAAAAACACGTGCTGAAAAGGTGCATTTTCCCTATAGGCTAAAGCATGAAACTGTGCATGGGGAGATTTGCACATGGGGGGGTGCATTTTTGCAAGTACAAATTTGCAAATGTGTGCATTTGTGCACATTCAGGAAATTGGAAAAAATCCGATTCTGACAATGGATGACAGAACAAAAGGCACCTGACAAACCATGAAAAGCAAACATAATGGATTTTACAAAACCCATAGTTCCCTACTTCTCACCATCCCTAAATTGGAGATTTCACATTAGATAAGAACTGGGCTTAAACTTTACATACATTTGCTCAAGACCGAAGCCAAAATTAAACTGATGGGATGTACAACGATATCAAAAGATTTACTGACATATTTAATTAAATGCCATACTAATGTAAGCATTCTGATCAACTAGGCAATCTAAAAAAACCCATCATGTATTAATCCACTAATGGCAATGGGGCAGGCCTGAGAAACTTTACATACAAAGATGAAAAGGGACCTCTAGCACATTCCATCTTACACAGCTTATAACATGCTTGCAACTGTATCAGTTACGGCAGAATTTACTGCAGGATGAAAAACACTGCTGACTTGAAAAGTGTTTCCCATTCCAATTACAAGAATAATTTTCAAACTCAATTGCACTCTGTTCTAAAAGCTAGCAATCACTGGATTTTGTTACTCAACCTAATTACATTATGCAGTTTCACACATTTTTATCTTTTTTCATGCAACGAAACAACATAAATTACTGTTCTTTTTTATTAAATGCTACAGTAATTTTCAGCTTTACGTTTTCATACTGTGATTTCTTATCAGTGGCAATCCTAAGCACACTTACGAAGAAGTAAATCATACTGAACTCAGTAGGCCGTATGTCAAGTAAACATACTTTTACATCAGATTATGCTGTAAATAAGTAAGACTGCACTCCTATGCACACTTACTTAGGAGGAAACCCCACTGATCTTATTTGGATTTACTTCTGAGTAAACATTCACAGGATTGCACTGTCAATAAGCACCTCCAATGGGAAATTAATCCTGGCAACATGTTATATAAAATAATTACTGTCCAAATCTGCCACTGCCCTATAACATGGCATCCTAAGTACTGTTTGAAAGGACAGAAGAAGCATCAGTCTACCTGTGTCCCTGTTAAGTTGAATAGTAAGTTAGTCATGATGACTTTGCACCACTTGCCACATTTAGTAAGTTCTTTCAGATGATGTGGTACAAATCAGAGTCTGCATTCACACATAATGGAAAGCCAAGATTTGTTTTAAGCCTGGTTTGCTGAACAAGCCAGAGCCAGTCTTGAAGACAAACAAAGTAATTACAGCTTGTTTGGCCAATTCCTAGTTTGTTTTCCTTCTGCTTGTTCTGCAAATAACCAGACAGTATTCCAAATGCCCTAGCAGCACTGAAGGCCTGTTTTGCCTGTGTTTTTGTTTGTTGCTGTGTGTGTGTGTTTTGGTGGTGTGTTTCTGTGTGCAAGAGTGCAAGAGTGCGGCCTGTTCTTGATGGTTAAATTTGTGGTGTGGGTTATGGGGTGTGCTTTACCTGTCTTTTTATAGGCTTTCTGTATTTTCAGGGAGGTGTTTATGCATTTTTTTGTGAGCTGTGTACTTGTGGAAGTATTGGCGTGTTTTTTATGAGGTGTGTATTTTGCCTGTGTGTTTATGGGGGAGGGGGCTGTTGTGGGTGTGTTGCCTGTGTGTTTGTTGGGGTTGTGGGGTATGTGTTTTGGTTTTTTGGCGGAGAGATGGGTGCTTTTTTCTGGAGTGTGCATATTGCCTGTGTCTGTCTGAGCATCACCAGCTTCTGCAAAACAGCTATTTTGTTGTGCTTTGTGGAAGAAAATATGTGCTTTGTCATAAGCAGGTTGGAACCACCCCTGTCTTGTGTTCAGGAAAGAAATGGCTGTGGACAGAAGATAATTGCCAGAGAGATTGAGGGGTTTGAGGGGGAAAGCAAGTGAGAACAGATTAGCTTGAGGAGCAGTTCTTGTTTTAGCTGCTTTTGCCTCACACCTCTGTGTTTGGCAAGAAGCTTGGGTTGGGCACAGAAACAAACCAGGAATAAGCCAGGATTCTGGGTTCAAACATAATGACAAATCATGGGTATAGCAAGCCAGAATTTGTAAACCACTTTTAATTTGGAGTCTGTTGCCAAAAAGTAAACCATTGTTTGTTGCCAAAAAAATAAACCATTGTTTGTTGCCAAAAAATAAACCATCATTTGTTGCCTGGTGTAGGTTCAGATGTTGAAACAAATCATAACAAGACTAAACAAATCTTGGCTTTATGTTATTTCATTTCATTCATTACATATCCATACTGCCTAATCCCCTTCACGGATCACTGCCTTGTTGTGGCGAAGGGGCTTGCATAACTCAGTGAAGCCATAAGCTATGCCTTGCAGGACCACCTAAGACCGAGAGGTCATGGCGGAGAGTTCTGACAAAATGTGGTCCGCTGGAGAAGGAAATGGCAACCCACTCCAGTATTCTTGCCAAGAAAACACCATGGAACATATCACAAGGCTAAAAGATATGATGCTGGAAGATGAGCCCCTCAGGTCGGAAGGAGTCTAATATACTACTGGGGAAGAGCAGAGGGCATTTCAAAGTAGTGCCAGAAAAAGTGAAGCGGCTGGGCCAAAGCCAAAAGGACACTCAGCTGTGGATGTGTCTGGTGGTGAAAAGGAAGTCTGATGCTGTAAAGAACAATATTGTTTAGGAACCTGGAATGTAAGATCAATAAATCAAGGTAAGCTGGAGGTGGTCAAACATGAGATGGCAAGATTGAACATCAACATCTTGGGAATCAGCGAACTAAAATGGACAAGCATGGGTGAATTTAATTCAGGTGACCGTTATATCTATTACTGTGGGCAAGAATCCCTTAGAAGAAATGCAGTAGCACTCACAGTCAATAAAAGGGTGGGAAAAGCAGTACTGGGGTACAATCTCAAAAACGATAGAATGATCTCAGTACGAATCCAAGGCAAACCATTCAACATCACAGTAATTCAAGTCTATGCCCCAACCACTGAGGCCGAAGAAGCTGAGGTTGATCAGTTCTACGAAGATCTACAACACCTTCTAAAACTAACACCAAAAAAAGATGTCCTCTTCATCATAGGGGATTGGAATGCCAAAGTAGGAAGTCAAGAAATAACCAGGATAACAGGCAAGCATGGCCTTGGTGTACAAAATGAAGCAGGACAAAGGCTAATAGAGTTTTGCCAAGAGAAGACGCTGATCATAGCAAACACTCTTTTACAACAGCACAAGAGACGACTCTACACATGGACATCACCAGATGGTCAATATCGAAATCCGAAGCGAAAAGCAAGGGAGAAAGGGGAAGAAATATCCAACTGAATGCAGAGTTCCAGAGAATAGCAAGGAGAGACAAGAAGGCCTTCTTAAATGAACAATGCAAAGAAATCAAGGAAAACAATAGAATGGGAAAGACTAGAGATCTTTTCAAGAAAATTGGAGATATCAAGGGAACATTTTGTGCAAAGACGGGCAAAGAGGACAAAGAAGGCAGGGACCTAACAGAAGCAGATGAGATTAAGAAGAGGTGGAAAGAATACACAGAAGAACTATACAGGAAAGATCTGAACGTCCCTGATAGCCATGATAGTGCGGTCACTGAACTTGAGCCGGACATCTTAGAGAGTAAAGTCAAGTGGGCCTTAGGAAGCATTACTAACAACGTGGAACAACCGATTGGTTCCAAATTGGGAAAGGAACACGACAAGGCTGTATATTGTCGCCCTGCTTATTTAATTTATATGCAGAGTACATCATGAGAAATGCCGGGTTGGATGAATCACGGGTCGGAATTAAGATTGCCAGGAGAATTATCAACAACCTCAGATACGCAGACGACACCACCCTAATGGCAGAAAGCGAAGGGGATCTAAAGAGCCTCTTGTTGAGGATGAAAGTGGAGAGTGCAAAAGCTGGTTTGAAACTCAACATTAAAAAAATGAAGATCATGGCATCTGGCCCCATCACTTCCTGGCATATAGAAGGGGAAGAAATGGAAGCAGTGACAGATTTTACTTTCTTGGGCTCCAAGATCACCGCAGACGGTGACTGTAGCCATGAAATTAAAAGACGCTTGCTCCTTGGGAGGAAAGCTATGGCAAACCTAGACAGCATAGGAAGAAGCAGAGACATCACCTTGCCGACAAAGGTCCGTCTAATCGAAGCTATGGTTTTCCCAGTAGCAATGTATGGCTGTGAGAGCTGGACTATAAGGAAGGCTGAGCGCCGAAGAATTGATGCTTTTGAACTGCGGTGCTGGAGAAAACTCTTACGAGACCCCTGGACTGCAAGGAGGTCAAATCAGTCCATCCTAAAGGAAATCAACCCTGAGTGCTCATTAGAAGGACAGAGACTGAAGCTGAAGCTCAAATATTTTGGCCACCTAATGCGAAGAGAAAACTCACTGGAAAAGACCCTGATGCTGGGAAAGATTGAAGGCAAAAGGAGAATGGGACGGCAGTGGATGAGATGGCTAGATAGCATCACCGATGCAATGAATATGGACTTGAGCACACTCCGAGAGACAGCAGAGGACAGGAAGGCCTGCTGTGCTATGGTCCATGGGGTCACAAAGAGTTGGACACGACTTAACGATTAAGCGACCGAACAACAATGACAACTGCCTAATAGCCAAAGTTCTCTGGTCAGTGTACAAAGATTAAAAACCTTAAAAATACAATATTGTACACAATATAAAAAGTTTACATATGAAAAAATAGATGGCACACACACACTCACACGCACACATCTCTAAACAATGTTAGTAAACAGCAAAAAGAAATCTAGATCCTGAACTAAAAACCTTATCACATGCTGCAAATGCCTGAGAGTAGATGAAGGTCTTAACCTGCTACCAAAATATTCGCGTCAGGCAGGCCTTTCTGTGGAGATTGTTCCATAACTAGGGGGGGGGGGAGGAGAAGAAGGGTCCACTGAGAAGACCCTCTCCCTTGTTGCCACCTTCTGAGCCTCTCGTGGAGGAGTCACCTGGAAGAGGGCCTTAGATGCTGAAGGTAGTAGGTTCATGCCAGGAGAGGCGCTCCATCAGGTATTGCAGTGTCAAGCCATGTAAGGCTTTATAGGTTAAAACCAGCAACTTGAATCAAACTCAGAAACATACAGACAGCCAGTGCAAGTGGGCCAGAATCGGTGTTATATGTTTGAACCTTCTTGTCCTTCTTGTTATCAATCTGACTGCTGCATTTTACACAAGCTTCAGCTTCTGAACCATCTTCAAAGGCAGCCCCACAGAGAGCACTGCAGTAATCTAATTTGGAGGTTACCAGAGCATAGACAATTGAAGCCAGATTATCCCTGTCCAGATAGGGGTGTAGTTGGCCAACTTGGTAGAAGGCACATTGCCTGAGCTTCAAGTGACAAAGATGGCTCCAGAAGAACCCCCAAGCTAGCTGTTTTCACTGTGATAATTACAATTATTGTCTTCCCCCCACCTTAGAATCCTTTAAAAACCTAATTATTTAATATAAAGTCTAAATAGCTTACAATAATAATTAAAAAGAACAACAACACCTCTGAAACACTCTATATACCTACAGGTAAACCACAAAAACAGATTTAAAACAACTTTCATATGCATACCTGAATAAACACATTTTATAGTGTTTCAGTAGTGATGGACTAAAGGGAATTGATTCCACAGGATGGCAGCTGCAACTGAAAAGGCCCTGTTCCATGTATCCTAGGAATGTACATTGCAGTCTGAAGTGTCCCTAAGGAAGGCTTTTGTTCCAACTTCAGAGAAAGGCTGAGTTCGTGCAAGGAAGAGTGTTCATGAATCAGGCATGCATCTCTCTCCCACTTCTCTTGTACCTGCAAGTTCCCTCTCCCCTACATGCAGACTTGAGCCAAGGGACAGTATCCAACTGTGTCATTCCACAAACTCAAATTATGCTAGCAGCGTTCCGCTAAATCTTTCAGTTGCATACACGTTTGTGCATTATGCTAGCACAGCCTGCACTAGAGGAGCACATGGCCCACTCCTGAAAGTGGTTGGGCAACCGCTTACACAGGTGGCTGTGCAAGAGGTTGTTCAAGTGGAACTTTTGTCGGATTCTCCCCTTGCGCATTGTTCAGAATGGAATATTGCTACTTACCAAGAAGGTTACTTTTGGGTTGGTGTGTGAAAGGCATCCAACAATAGGTTAACTCCCTCTATCACCCGGAAAAGCAGGGATCATGTGATATAGTTTTGAGTAATCCCAGGCTCCTCCCTGTCAGTTCCATCCATGGCTACAGTTCAGAGACAGAGAGTAAAAAACCTTCTCCTAAATTGTTAGGGTAGGAATCACAGAGGAGTAAGGAAAAACTTCATGGAGCAGAGCACTCCTACGAGTGTAATATCCACATACCCTCTGAAGAAGGCCCAGTGCAGTGGATGCAATGGCAGGCCATCTGTAACTGGAATCTATAGACTCAGTAGAATCCAAAAAGGATTCGTTTGGATGCCTTCTACACACCAACCCAGAAGGACTCTTTTCAGTATGTACCAATGTTCCATTTTCCAAGTTGGTGTTACAAAGGCATCCCACAATGGGATATGCTGCAGCTGACTGTCAATTAGGGTGGAAGAAGTTATATGTACTGAGTCTACTGAGTATTAAGTACCCATTCAAGAACTCTCCCGACAGAGGAGGCTTTTGCAGAGGTATAAGTATCTATTTTGTGGTGTCAGGTGAAGAAATTTGGATTTGCCCCAGTTGCTGCCTTGCATATTTCTTCCAAGGATGCACTGGCACTTAAGGCTGCTGAGGTGGCTGCTAACTCAGCTGAGTGTGCTGTAACTCTGAAAGTCTTTGTAAGGTGTGAAGCCTCATATGCTGAAAATATGCATGCTTTTAGTCAGCAAGTGAGTGTGGATCTTGATACTTTTTCCCCATGGATGTAGGATGGAAAGAAATACATATTCAGACTGCCTGAATAACTTCGTATGTTTTTGAGAACTTTTGACCATTCTGCATACATCCAGCTTGTAGCAGACCCTCTCTCCCAAGGCTGTGATGGTCTAGGGCAGAAGGAGGGTAAAATGAGGTCTTGAGACCTATGGAATAAGATGTTAACCTTAGGAATAAATGTAGCGTCTGGTCTGAAGGTGACCATGTCTTTTTGAAAAGTGACAAGCCCCTCCCTAACCAAAAGGGCTGATATTTCTGATATTCTATATCCTGATATAATAGCCACTAAAAATAACACCTTCTGAGATAGTGCCCTGAGTGATATTTTCTTAAGTGGTTCAAAGGGGACCTTGGTTAATGCTGATAGGACTATTTGTAGATTCCAAGATGGTAATCTATAGACTATGGGAGGGCTTAAAAGTGAGGTTCCTTGTAGGAAACTTTTGAAGTGAGGGTGTGAGCTCAGTGGTGGTCATCCTGATTTTGAGACGATACAGGATACGGCAGAAGTTTGTCTGAGCAGGGTACCTGGTTTTAGACCCATGTCTTGTTCCTTCTTGGAGGAACAAGAGGAGCTCTTTGATTCTTATGGATTGCACACTCTTATTTTTTTTGTTTCATCTCAAGAATGCTTTCCAAAATGTTTTTATATGCATTTTGTTGACTCTTTCTGAGATGCTTATAGGATATTTATGACCTTGGTCGGATAGCTTAAGTTGGTATAGAAGGACCTTTCAACAGGCATGCAGGTAAGTGGAGCCAGTTTGGGTCCAGGTGTAGAACCAGTCTCTGGGACAGAAGATTTGGTTTCTGTGCCAGGAATGATGGGCCTTCTGGAATTAGACTCAAGATCTCAGAGAATCGTGGGCATCAGGGCCAGAATGTGGCTACCAGAACTATCATTGCTTATTCGAGTCTGGTCTTCTGTAGCACCCTGGCATAGTGAGGGTTCACGGAAATGTGTAAAGCTTCTCCTTTGGCCAAGAGATGTTCAGGGCACCTATGTATTCTGTTCTGTAAGAGTTCTACAACTGTCCCCTTTACTCCTCCTCCAAGCACAAATCCAGCCGGATGGTGGGCTCCACATCATCACGGGAGAGGATGGCATGGTCTGTAGATGCAAGCACCCCGACTCCCTTGGCCTAGACCGGATCTCTTGTGGTTGGAAAATCTATCCTCCTCTTTTCCCCAGTGAGAATGGGTGGGTGGCATGAGATGGCAAGCTGTTGCTTGCTGTGCTGCTCCTCTAGGGAGTGCTCTGACTGGGAGCCCAGGAAGCACGTCCGCATGACTTTAAGTGAGCTACGCACCATCCAGATGTGGGTAACCTTGTTTGTCTTCTTTGCAGGTTTGGATGCTGCATTTTTTTTGCCAGGGGTGCCATTAGGAAAGAGTGAAGAAGGAAAGCCAGGAAGGAAAGAGAAAATACAAACTCTTTTTTGTTTGTTCGCAGAGAAGATGAAGATTAAAGGCTTTTCTAGCACTGGAAGAAAAGAAGATAAGGTGTTGTTGTAGTAGAAGAGAAAAAAGGCTTATAGAAAAGCAGGAGATGGGACAGCTCTATCCTGGGCAAAAAGCAGGAACAAACTGGCAGGGAGGAGCCAGAGGCCAGAAGATTACTCAAATCTATGTCACATGATTCCTGCTTTTCCTGGGCGACAGAGGGAGTTAACCTATTGTGGGATGCCTTCTTCACACCAACCTGGAGAACCTAGTTTCTGCTAGTGCAACCTCATTTGTACTAGCAGAATGACACAGTTGGATACTGCCCGTGTTTTGCATGTTCCTCATGTATTATTCCAGGGCACAGTGCAGCCTGTGGAAACAGCTTTTGCTTATCCTTTGTTAACCTGTTTCATCCTTTTCTTCTTTTACAGTAAGCAATTCATATTTCAATGCACATCTGCCAAGAATTATTTATAGTCATTAGTTGTGAACATTACCTCCAAAAGTGATTCTTCAAGTTTTGCTAACTGTATCTTCTTATCTTCTTCTTCTTGTAACAGTTTTGTCTTCTGCTCTTCCAAATCTGGTTTTTCATGCTGGATAGTCAAAGCTAAAAGCTGAAAGGCAATACAATTAGTGGAAAGGCAGAAGAGAATAACATAAGCATTGTAAACACTAAGAATAATTTTCAAACAACTGTTAATGTTTGCTTTGTTTACACTGACTTGGATCAAAAGGTGCCTTGAATGAGCAGAAAGGAAATTCTATTCACACCAAGTTGCCACCACTGAATATCACCAATTCCTCCATCCCCTGCAGCCCCATCTACTCATCTCATGCCATTCTGGAGTGTTGCCTGACTTTGGGCAATTTTTTGAGGATTATAAGGGGCTGCAGATTCACTTACACCTTTCTGGATCCAGTCCATTCAGTGAAAAATAATGAATGCAATTGTAACAACTAAAGACCCATTCTTTTCTAAAGTAGGTACACAGGAAGTTACTTAGTCAGACCACTGGTCCATCTAGCCCAGTATTGTTGACACTGACTGGCAGCGGCTCTCCAGGCTTGCTGGCTCTACCTAGATATGCTAGGAATTGAACTCCTATGTTCCTGTGATTCAGGACTCCCACACCTGCCTTTCAGCATTAAGTGTACCTCTGTAGAAGTTATTTTCAATAAAGTAGAATGTTCTCATCTAAGCAGTTAAGAATGTTAATTAAAATGGGTTTCCACTGTAATTTAAAAAATACCAGTGGACACCAGCTGGATACGAGAGTGCTAAAATGAATTAAGACATCACAACATATTTGTAATCCAAGCATTTATATTGCCAAAGGGCATGTCAAGATAAGAAATCAGGATCTTCCACAAATTGTATAAACCCCATATCTTTTGCATAAAAGCAGGAGTATATTGCAGGAGATGTGAATGCCTACCTGCCCTCTTAAGCCACTTCGTGTTATCGTAAAGTTAACCTCTGTAACAATAGAAGCCGCATCAGGAGGGATGTAAGGATTTGGGTTTCGTGTTGACAGAAATAGGCAAAATTCCTCATTATAGTCTATTGTTTTGTCACCTATTTGTACAACATATCGTGGTCCTGTAGGAGAGGAGAAAAATACTGTGCTAATACACAATACATACAGAATGGAAAGCATGTGAAAGCCAAATGTTAGCTTAAAAATTACCAAAACGCTCCACTTTTTAAAAGAAATGAAATGATGATGATGTTTCAAGGAAGCAATGTATGTAAGAAAATGGGCAAATGACCCATGCACTATCCCCTCCTGATTGCTGTAATTCTAGTGATTGCCTATAACACAGCAGGTTGAACAATACACCCTTAAGTAATTCTTATTATTAATTCACCCATTCCAAACCAAAATGTGGCTGCTTTGACAGTCATCACAGTTTAAACCCCTACATGATTTGAAATGGAGCTCTCGTGGGATATTCTACTGGCAGTCCTCCCACCTGTGAGGGAATAGGGAACATGCAGCCATATTCTGCACCAAATGCATTGTCAAGTGTCTTCAGGAGCAATGCCACATAGTGCACATTACAATAGCCTTTGCATACACCAACACAAAAAGGTTTTGCTTCCCCTTTTTTCCCCTTTACTATCCCTGCTGGCAGCCCCAATATAACAGGAAAAACAATTTTTAAAAACTATCTTAACCTTGACTTAATTTAACTGCCTACAATGGAGAACAAGTCTGAAGAAAGTATACATAACTGTACATGTTCGAAACAATCTCTAGCGCAAACCATTCAGATTTTATACTGTATTCAATAACAACACAGCATTCTGAGAATAAGGAGCTGGTAGATGTTGCCTTCTGAAATCCAGAAAAAACGTCATCACCTAACCATAATCTTACTGCTTACTGAATACACATGGAATGAAATCAGGCCCAGGGTGGCTCCTTGCTAAGTTGATTGCAAATGTGGCCATAAGAAAGTGTCACTAAAGTATAACTCTGCACTTTAGAAATTGTCAAGTCAATGCAAGTCATAGGAGGGAAAACAATTTATAGGATAGTACAGAGTATTTTTCTCTGCAGTTAAAGGAAGAGCAGTGAAAGGCCTTCACATGCAGGAAGCAACTTCCATCTTTTTCCTAAGAGCAAAAAAGGCCAATGCAGACCCCTTAGTATAATCTGTCAGCTGGCAGATTGTTTCAGGTGAGTGGTGTGTGCTGCATTTACTTCTTTGCCCCATAAAATTTCACCTGCATGCTGTAAAAATGTTCAGGCCCCAAATAGGATTTGTAGAAGTACCAAATCACTGAAAATTATAAATCATTTTTTTCTTAACAGGTTGTGAAACACTTCCACTACATTACTGTCAAAAGAAAAATAATGAAGAGCCCATGCTCCATATCCATGACTGCAAAACATGGAAAAGTGCATCTGCAAATGAGGATCAGAGGGGAATTCTGCACAGCAAAATTGTTCCTATTTTCTCAATTAAACCACTTCAGAGTCTGGTGTTCCACAGACCAGAACTGAGTGAACTAGAAAACTGGCAGGGCTATTAGCAATGCACCCCTATCCATAACCCAAATGGTGTGGGGTGGGGAGGGCACGGAGAAATAGTGTTGAAAACAATTTGATCTGCTGTCCTCACATTTCTGCAGGACAAGTATATAGATCAATAGAAAACAGCAATTGAAATCAAGCTTTCTGTTTGCATTTCCTAAACAAAACCTAAACTTGCATACTAATATTAAAACATGTTGATTTACAAGTCAACAGAATCTTTGTATTTCCTAGGAGGATAATCCAAATCCTATGTTCCTAGAACCCATGTTCTTCTGCACTGCAGCATCCTATTTGTTTAGATACAGACGGACACCATTGTGAAATTAATGGACTTCTGCTTGTTTTTCTTTCCTGGCATCTCTTGGAGATAGGAACTAGCTCCCAATACCAGTCCCCACCCATCAGTATTAAGCCAAAATAATAAATGTACAGTACATTATCTTTTGTGCCACATATAAAATGATAGGTACTTTCTCCATGGTTCTTTCCTCACCCAGAATCTGCCTTGAATTTAGTGGTCAAAATCAAGATAATAACATCAGGTAATTCTAGGTACTTGTGACTTTTTTTCTCCTTTAGAACAGCAGATAAATTGGTTTGGAATTCTGTTTCAGAAACCCACGGCCAAAGTACACTATCACGGGGTCACACGACATGACAACCCACCATGGGCAGCCAGTCATGGTGGGTTGTCGTGTTGTCCAAACCCGGTGCGTTCTCCGCAAGGTGGCTTAATTTTTGCGAACAAGCCACCCTGAGAACCCATGGCTTGTTGTAGTGTTGTTCGTATCCATGGTAGGTTGGTGTGTCATCTGAACCCGGGAAAGTGATTTCATCACGGGATGGCAGGACTGGCTATGGAGCCACTTGGCAGGAGCAGCAAAGAGGCCTGTGCCACTCATTGCCGATGCTGCCTTCAGCCTCACTTGCCAGTGACTGCACCTTCATTGATGCCCAAATGGCAGTTTGGAGGGATAGTCACTTGTTTGTCACCTTAAAAAAAAAGTGCTTCCAGAGTATGTGCATGTGTGGTGTGTGTGTATATGAGAGAGGGAGGGAGGGAGGGGTGGGGGTGGGAGGTGACTGATTTAATGTAAAAATCATTTTAATATAGTATGATTTATATATGATTTATACATACAGGGCTGCAACAATACAGAGATGGTATCTGAGATACCTCTTTCTCTCTCTCCTCTGGCTCCTTTTATACAATGTTCAATCATACTACTGTTTCCCTTGTGTGTGTTTTTTAAAAAAAACCTTCTAGCCCCATCCCCCCCTCCAACTACTGCCTGGTTTATCGTCTACCCTTTGCCTCCAAAACTCTGGAGCATGCTGATTATTCCTGCTGCCTTGATTTTCTCTCCTTCAGTCCTCTCTTGTTACTCTCTCCAATCTGACCTTTGCACTTCACTAAAACTGTCCTCACCAAAGTCAGTCTCCTCACTAAAAATCCAAATGTCTCTACTCACTCTCCTTCATCTCTCTGTCACTCTTGATACAGTTGGTCAGTCTTTTGCTTGTCTCCCTTTTTGCCATAAGTCTCCATGAATCTGTCCTCAACTGTTCTCTTTCTAACGCTTTGCTCTTTCAATGTTTCCACAGGGGAAGTGCTTCTGCTGCTTTTCCTCCTTCCACTGGAGTCACTCAGAGATCTGTTCTTGTCCCTCTGCTATACTCTCTCTACACACTGTCTCTGGGTGACCTCCTCACATCACATTATTAACTATTATTTACATTTTTTATTATATTGTTTAAAATTAATTTGTATACAGCAGAATAGCAGAGCTACTTCTGAATGGTTCACTGATTTGTCCTTTTATCTGACTGAGAGTTCAATCAATTATCACATAGACCTGACACATTTTCAGTTAGAAATTTACCTTGTGCAACAAGGTCCTTTCTGAGCAGTGGATAAAGCACAGGCTCTACTCCATCCATTTCTTGTATAATGAGGGTTTTCCCAAATCGGACAGCCAATTCAAGAGCATTAATGAAGTTGGCATCCTGCACAAGTAAAATTTCAATTATTGATTGTTCTAGTTCAGTATTAACATACTACAAAGCCAGCTATAGAAAAACAAAATCAAAAGCAGAAGGCATTTTCAGAGACAGTCAAAATGTAAACAAGGTGCAGTGAAATCATTTTTGTCAAGGCTATATTTGAACATATAGGCCTTGTTACCAAGAATCTTGGTCTCACTGCCATTGTCTCCAAAGTCTCCATTTTGTTTGGGAAGGGTAGACTAAGCAAGAACTTGAGCTACTGGACAGGAAAGCAAAGTCACCATGTATATTAGCTGTCCTCCATTAACAAAGATGAAAGGAGCGACTTTCACTCTATGCAATAGCAGAGATATGTAGATGCCTTACTCTCTGTCAGGTTCCTCACACAATCAAATCATCCAGATGCACCCTTTAATACGCTTATCTAGAGCCTTGATGAGGTAAGTACCATGCGTCAAGCACTGGGAAACACACTGGAAAATGCATCATAGGTACTTAATCATACATTAGAATATATTAGTATCCATCAAGGTTAGGGACCAAGACCCAAAATATACACACAGCCCTTCCCTTGCACTCTGTACTGTTGCAATCATTTCTGGGAAACCAGAAAGCCTTATCACCTAAATCCTCCCTGACCTTCTTTTGGTCCTGGAAAAAAAATCCTCCTCCAAAACCAAAGTTTTAAAACAGTCAGCAGAGAGTCTATGGCCAGGTTCAGACAACATGCTGCGGCTCATCATGGGTTATTTAACCCACAATGAGCCACCCCGCCAAATTGCATATGCGACCCCCACTCAGGTATTGTTATGTTGTGGAAACCAGGCAAGCATGGGTTATGTGAGGGCTAAACAACAGACCATGAGTTTATTTAACCCTCGCATAACCCACACTTGCCAGGGTCACATGATATGAAAAACCCCAAGTGGAGGGGTTGCATATTCAAAATGGCAGCTACACACACCCTACATGCACCACGGTGGGCTGTTGTGTCATGTGAACAGCCCCACTCAAACTCATGGCTCAAAATGGCCGAGAAGAAGGAAATCAGTCCCACTCAAACAGAAGTAACATCCTCACCTGGCACCACTCTTCTCTGGGACAGAGACTTACCTAACTTACTCCTGGACTGGACTTGAGACTTATTCCTTAAAATTATATTTTCATTTGCTATCTGCTCTAACTAGCTCTTTAAGGGATTGTATTGTGTCTTTGTGTTGCTTTTTATGTTGTGCAATACTTGCTTACATTTTGTTAAGTAAAATTCTTAAGGAAACCTTGACTCTCTTTTAAAATCTAAGGTCAATACAATACCAGCTGGCCCCACAAGAGAAACCAGACATATTCTCTCTATAAGTGATTCTCACACATCCTGGTTAACACAAGCAGTTTAGTGTTTCCTTTGCTAACAGGACATGAGAACTTATTTTTTAAAAAGGTGAACTACTACAGTTCTTGCTACCCCCTCAGGTTTGACCATCAGAAGCCAGCTTGTCAGCCACTACACTCTACTTTTGGTATCAGTTTGAAGGATTCAAGAACCCAAATTTTGTTCTGTTCCATGTCATACAGGGCCCAAGGGTACCCATAAGGGTTCATGGGCTGCCTCAGTTTCCCATCCTCTGAAGCAGACTGTTGTTTGGAGCCAGGGCTTTCTCCACATCAAGTATAATTTATACATCTCTATCATGTCCCCTCCTCTTACTCATCTTTTTTCCTTAAACTAAAAAGCCCCCAGTTCTATAACCTTTCCTTGTGGGAGAGTTGATCTAGTATGTTCTAGAAAACAACTTGAGGGAAGAATATTTATATGGTTTCTTGGACTCAGCACCCAGGACTCAACATAAAAAGAGCTGAAGCAATCCTTTGGTATCCAACCAAGAAAAAAAATCCAAACTAAGAAAAGTAAAGATTTTATATTTCCAAGAAACTGCAAACTGAAGGATATTTCTTTGGGCAACAGCTATTATTTCCAAATTTCTGACTCTCAAATTAAAAGTGAATTAAAACTATTTATCTTCCAAAATTAACAGTGGAACCTCCCTGCCTCAGCTGCCCTTACAACAGAAAGAGTCCAAAGCTCAGGGTGTGGGTCTTCCAGTTCCAAGGCAAGCCGAAACAATGAGTGGGTCTAGAGTTGTGGCAGGCAACTATTTCTCCCTCCCCACCACCCCTCTCAGAAATGCAGTTACGCTGATTCCTATTCCCCTGCCTCCGATCTTCAAAGCACACCTAGAAAAGGACACATCTCCTCAGCCAAACAAGAAATATTTCCAAGAAGTACTTAGAGCTAAGCCCAGGAGGAATCCAAAGCTCAGGATGTTCTAATTAGCTTGGGGAGGGGGAGCTCTCAGAATGCTGCTCCATTGTAGGAGAGAAGAAAAGTGATTCCAGCAGAAGGAGGAAGGAGCTCAACACTGGCAGCAGCTTAGTGCAAACTGTTAACGTTTGAGGAGGAGCTGTATTTGGGTAAATAAGAAAAATATGTACAGTCAGGGCCAGAAATATTGGAACAAGGACAACTGTTTTGGCAGTTGGCCTCTGTACACCACCACATTGAAGTTGAAAGGAAACTAGGGATGGCGGAGAATTTCTCCACGAATCTTCGGGACGCCGAGTGCCGACGCATTCGGCCCCCCGAAAGTGTTGGGGAAATTCTCCGCCAGCCCCCCCCGCCCCCTCCCCCGGGACGGGACTTACCTTAGGCGAATGTCCCTCTCGGCGGCGGGTCCCGGCAGCGTTTCGGCGGCGTTTCGGCGGGGGCAGCGGCCGGTCTCCTGACCGGCTACCGCCGCCACCATTATAAAATAAAAAAGTACAGTAAAAAAAAAACACACACACACACCCGTGATAGGCTACGTGACAATTTCTGTAGCCTATCACGGCTAGATTTCCAAAGTCAGCCATGATAGGCTATGTAAATTGTATGTTTTTCTTTTCAATTTCAATGTGGGTGTGTTTCTTTTCAACTTCAATGTGGTGGTGTACAGAGGCCAACTGCCAAAACAGTTATCTTTGTTTCAGTATTTCTGGCCCTGACTGTATTTGGACAGACTGAATGCCTTTATTTTTTCCAGTGGAAAGTCCCAAATCAAATACTTAGCAGCACAGAAGACATGGTGGAATGGGTATGCTTCTCCCATCCACTAGGCAAATAATGTTGTGTATGAAGCAGGTGCTCCACCTGGATGCCTGATTATTGTTCCCTCTCAAAGTGTGCGTGCATGGGGTGGGAGGGAGATTGGGTGTTTTTGAAGAATACCTAGGTCACATATAACATTATCTGCATGGCAGAAGAGGAGATTAGCATACCCACCCTTCCACCATGTGGAGACTCTCACTGTGAATATCTGAACATTGGAGGCCAATGTCAGAGTAATGTGAATGAATCTCACTGCAATCTAATTGCCTTGGAACAAACTTGCAAGAAAAACAGTGAAGCTTATTCCTTCTCGTATATCTCCCACAATAAGGACATCAATGCTGCAGATAGAGGTATTCCTCACAGTGGCCGGGGTTGGGGCGGGGGGAATCCTGAATGACAATGTCATGTGTGTATATTCAACAGCTCAAGACCCCTTGGCGACTAGCCTGATCTTTGCAAGACCAGTGGAAAAATAATCGGATAATTTCAAAACAGTATGATATAATCAACACATAATGTATGCTTGTTCTAAGTCTTTCGAATTTGTTTTACATAAAAATAATAACCAAAAGATTCCTTCTCCAATATTACAGAACAATCTACGCAGTTTAGATATGACCTGCTGGTTGATAATTTCCAAGCGCGATTCTTTCAAGTGTGTTTTCAGCCATTCTGTAGCTCTGGAAGAAGGGTCTATCAAAAACGGACAAACTTTACTCTGATTAAAAAAGAAAGGAAAAGAGAAAGAGAATTATGTATAAAACATGATTAGTTTAGAAAGAAACCACGCAGGCATAAAATTTCCATGTTAACCCTCCCCTGCCCCTCAAAATCCTAAATCAAAGGAATTAAAAGTGTAAAGGTCGGTACTGACAACAATTTACATAGCATATACTGCAAGGAAGCGGGGGATGTAATTCCATGTATTAATCATTCCAAATTTTAACAATGAAAACTATTTTGCACTTCTTAGGGCGCAATTCTATGGAGACAGTTGGCAGCCTCCAAAATCGCCAGTGCAGGGCGGCCAGGGCACAGAGGCGATCCTAACCTCTGTGTTTAAGCCACCCTGCATTTTTGCTAGATGGGAGATTTCGCCTGTCTAGTCATGGTGCTTCAGAGCAGGAGGGAGGAAGGCTGAGGCAAGCATAGGAAGCTGCGTAATGCAGCTTCCCCAGTCTCCTGCCCTCCCTGCCCCCAGGACCACCCCTGTTCCCTGTCTCTGTGCTCTGTTTCCGAGTGTGGAGACGTAGCCAGAACCACGCTGACTACAAGGGGTGGGGAGCGTGGTTTCTAGGCTCTGAGGTCATAGCCCCGTTTCTGACTTTAGATCCCAGAAACTGAACAATCCTATGTCCCCCCTGACGCTGTCTAGGGGGCACAGGATTGCTCTCTTAGATATTCAATCACTCAAAATATTTCAAGTGTGAACAAAATGAAAGTTTTAAATGGTGAATGGTGCAGCTGGGTAGATTTGGGAAAAAATTATCCCAAGCTGTTTGTAGATAATCCATTCTACCATTCATAAGATCTTTGGTCCTCCTTTACTCCTAAGGTATTGGGTAAAGACAAAGAATGATCTAAAACACTTTACCAAGGAGAAAAGGGATAGGCAGCCTCTTTTTCCCACTTGCATCCCATTGGCCATCCTTCCTCAACTTAGTGCCCTTCAAATGTTTCGGACTACAATTCCCAGCATTCCTAACCACTGGGCACACTGGCAGGGGTTTCTGGGAGGTGAAGGAGTGACCTGCCCCTTCCAGAAATGAGTGTTTCCACTAGTTTAGGGACTTGCTCTCAGAAGCGCTACATCATGGCTGTCAATAGTAGGGGCCGCGTGTGCACGCACAGAGCCTTGCTGTGTGCGAAAGGCCACCGATGGATCTTGCCCCTGGAGATCTACCTTCTGTCCACCCGTTCCAGAGACAGTCAGGCTACATGTAAGCACTGGACACACCAATGACCTTGGTGTGGACACAGTATGTCAATGTGAGTGCACTATCATGCTGCATAGACAATGTCTCCAAAGGAATAAAAGGTAATAAAATTTACCTGCAATATCACAAGAGCATTTTCTATTGACAGATCATCAGAGGGCAAACCTTCACTTTTCCAAATCAACTGCTCACTCTCTGTGCACAGGAACCGCCTAAGATCAAATTCTAACAAACAGAAGACACTTCCCTTAATTCCATTAATGTTATTTATTATTTATTTAATTATATCCTGCCTTTCCACTAAAAACTCACCCAAGGTGGCTAACAGTAATAAAATTCAGATTAAAAACAAAAACTTAATTAAAACATCAAAGCACAATTAAAACACAATCAAAGAAATAAGCAGCAACCAGCCAATTAAAATCCCCTTCAGCAACAGACCTGCCTGCATGCCAAAGGCCTATCTGAATAAAAATATCTGCGCCTGCTGGTCAGTGAGACTGCAAGAAGGGCCTCTCCCAAAGAACTTAAAATTTGTGCAGGCTCATATAGGAGAATGCGATCTTTCAGGTAGCCTGATCCTAAGCAGTATAAGGCCTTATAGGTTATAACCAACACTTTGAATTTTGCCCAGAAACAGAGTGGTAGCCAGTGAAGCTGTTTTAACAAGGGAGTCATATAATCCCTGCAACCAGCCCTGGTCAACAGTCTGTCTGCAGCATTCTGGACCAGCTAAAGTTTCCAAATTTGCTTGAGCATTCTACATTTTTATGGCTCCTCCTCATCTTGATAAGCATCTATAACATATTAACTAGTTTTAATATGTTATAGTAGTTTAACTGTAGTAGTTTACGATATTAAACATAGCTATTTGTTATTTTATTATTGAGGGTTACAAAAGCATCTCTGATATCTAGTCCTTTCATAGATTACAACTTTTTTGTAACAGAGTGCCCAAATAGATGAGTTAAGAAGCATATGGGTTAAGAAGCATATATAAATGAATTATGAGAGATAGACAGCTTGTCTGGTAAACAGAACCATGGTTGTAACCCACAGAGGTGGTAAGAAAAGAAAAAATATATCTAGAAGAAATAAGAACAAACTACTGTTTCAAACACTGTGGCCAAATTATGGTTTAGTTGTTGGGGCCATTCTTCAAGATTGCATATTCCTGTAAACTGGGTTTCCAATGTTGCTTTGGAGGCAGACACAATAGCTATCTTGAAAAAAAGGTGTTTGGACTCTAGCCTCTGCCAATAACAGCCATTCTGTGCTAAAACTATAGTCTGGAAAAGCTCTAAATTATTTCATGGAGGTTTCTTTTCTTCTTTTTTTTCTTTTCTGGATTTAACAATGATTACCATGAAATAAGTAAAATAAGATACTATTGTAGTATCTAAATAAGGAAAGCCGTGAACTACGAAGTTCCTGAATTTATGCTCAGTATTCCTTTTGATGCTATAGGAAATATTTCACTCATCTATTACGCATGACTAAATTAGCTTTTTTAGAGAGTGAAGTCAAGTGCTCCTTAGGAAGCATGACTAACAACAAAGCTGGTGGAGATGACAGTATTCCAGCTGAGCTATTTAAAATCCTAAAAGATGATGCTGTTAAAGTGCTGCACTCAATATGCCAACAAATTTGGAACACTCAACAGTGGCCACAAGACTGGAAAAGGTCAGTCTACATTCCAATTCCAAAGAAGGGCAATGCCAAAGAGTGTTCAAACTACCGTACAATTGCACTCATTTCACATGCCAGCAAAGTGATGCTGAAAATCCTACAAGCTAGGCTTCAGCAGTATGCGAACCGAGAACTACCGGAAGTACAAGCTGGGTTTCGAAGAGGCAGAGGAACTAGAGATCAAATCGCCAACATTCGCTGGATCATGGAGAAAGCAAGAGAATTCCAGAAAAACGTCTATTTCTGCTTCATTGACTACGCTAAAGCCTTTGATTGTGTGGATCACAACAAACTCTGGCAAATTCTTAAAGTGATGGGAGTACCAGACCACCTTACCTGTCTCCTGAGAAACCTGTACGAGGGTCAAGAAGCAACAGTAAGAAACAGACATGGAACAACCGATTGGTTCAAAACTGGGAAAGGAGTACGACAAGGCTGCATATTGTCGCCCTGCTTATTTAACTTATATGCAGAGTACATCATGAGAAAGGTTGGATGAATCACAGGTCGGAATTAAGACTGCCGGGAGAATTATCAACAACCTCAGATACGCAGACGATACCACCCTAATGGGAGGAAGTGAAGAGGATCTAAAGAGCCTCTTGTTGAGGGTGAAAGTGGAGAGTGCAAAAGCTGGTTTGAAACTCAACATTAAAAAAAATAAAATCATGGCATCTGGCCCCATCACATCCTGGCATATAGAAGGGGAAGAAATGGAAGCAGTGACAGATTTCATTTTCTTTGGCTCCAAGATCACCGCAGACATTGACTGTAGCCATGAAATTAAAAGACGTTTGCTCCTTGGGAGGAAAGCTATGGCAAACCTAGACAGCATAGTAAGAAGCAGAGACATCACCTTGCCGACAAAGGTCCATCTAATCAAAGCTATGGTTTTCCCAGTAGTAATGTATGGCTGTGAGGGCTGGACTATAAGGAAGGCTGAGCGCCGAAGAATTGATGCCTTCGAACTGTGGTGCTGGAGAAGACTCTTACAAGTCCCCTGGACTGCAAGGAGGTCAGATAGGTCAATCCTAAAGGAAATCAACCCTGACTGCTCATTGGAAGGACAGATACTGAAGCTGAAGCTCAAATATTTTGGCCACCTAATGCGAAGAGAAAACTCACTGGAAAAGACCCTGATGCTGGGAAAGATTGACAGCAAAAGGAGAAGGGGACAGCGGAGGATGAGATGGCTAGATAGCATCACCGATACAATGAATATGAACTTGAGCACGCTGCGGGAGAGAGCAGAGGACAGGAAGGCCTGGCGTGCTATGGTCCATGGGATCACGAAGAGTCGGACACGACTTAATGACTGAACAACAAAATTAGCTTTAGGTAAAAAGGATTCCTTTCATTTTACCTCCCCTAAGAGATGTTATATTTATCTCCAGTCAGTCTGTTAGAGTAGGAACATTTCTGAAATCTGTTCCAGAGGATTTGTTTTAGGCAGGCTGTGCAAAAGATTAGCTCTACTTAATTTCCGGGAAACGCCCTTTCCAAAAGTGATATCAGCGTCCCCATCTAGCTACTAGCAGAATTGGATCCTCTGTGGTAGGAGCTACTCAAAGATCTAATACAAGATGATCTGCCTCCAGTCAAAAATGATACAAAACTAAATTGCTGTGCAATCAACCATGAAGAAAAGCAGCAGAGATCAGTTTTGTCTCTACAGAGCAGAAGACTGCAGACAAATGTAAGCATGTGATTCTCAGCTCTGGGGCATGGGTCTTCCTGAGGAGGTATGGTTACTTCCCAAAAGTGTCATCTCCTCCTTAATCCATCCTAACCAGGATTGTGCATCTTGAATTAACTGACATCACTGAGGGCTAGTTGAAAGAACACCACTTTATTTTCCTTCCCTGAAATCCTAGAGAACCATAAATTGCATACAAGAATCCCAAACAGATTTGTTACCACTTTTTCTGGTTAGTCTTTCTCTGATCTAGGAAGAGAGTGAACCTTGCTAGCTAAGTAATCTGATATTTTTTCCTAGCTCTCCTTGGACAGATAAAAAGCTTTATTCCCCTCCCTTGATGCGGAAAGGTTTGAGTACCCTGAATTAAACTATGCTTCCCTGTACAACACTACTAGGCAGCTTAAGCATACTTTATAATTTCATAATACTATGCTGTTTAATTGTTTTCTCATCAAAGAAATATATTTACTTTCCAGGCTAGCTGATTTTGTCCATGAATCCAAACTTGCTTTTCTTTGATCTTCAGGTGCAGCAGAAAGGTAAGTAATAAAAGCAGCAGATAGTTGAGCTCTCCTTGGGAGTGTACTTAATTCATCTGTTATCTCTGAAACCTGAAAAAAAATTCAACATGATTTTTTACTGTATACTTAAATACATTTTTCCATGAGCATATTCCTCCCCCTACACCCCATCATGAATGCGGTAGCATTATTAAATAGCAATACCTCTGTGGCAACTTGGCCAGCCTTATCTTCATAGAAATGCATGTTGGGTACACAGACATTTTGTGAAAATAACTGTAAGCACATATAGGTTTGGCATACTCTGTTCACTACTACACACTAAGGTTTTTATGGGCTAACGCAAAGAAAATGGGAGACTCTTGTCTTATCTAGCAAATCTCCTTCCTGGGTATGAGCAGAAGGACATTCCATAAGTAGGAAACTACCATGCTTGAAACCTGCAGGAAGGAAATAAAGGATGATATTTCTCCAGGCTGGGAGTCTCCTGCCCTTAGCCTGGAAGAGCAACAGTTTAGAACATACAATTTTAACAAGTGAAGCGTAAGAACAGAAGATAACAAGATAAAAAGAAACCTATTCAAGAACCCACCACAAATTTAATAAATGGGATGGAATGTCCTGCTGCTCATTCCCGGAAAAGAGATTAATCAAGCAAGACAAATAGGATTCTGACTTCACTGGGTTTCAACTAATTTAAATGGGCTTACTCTAAGTATGACTAAATCTTGAACCAATTTCATCTCTGGAATGACCGATTCAAAACTCTGTAGAGGAGTCTTCAACCACAGGCAGCATCACCCAATGATCAAAGGACAGTTTTATAATGCTTTGTGAAAGAATACAGATTTATCAAGTTGGTAGCCTTACAAATCTCTTCTAAAGGAGAATGTCTGCTCAACACTGCTGATACACTACAGCAGCCTTCCCCAACCTGATGCCCTTCAGATATTTTGGACTATAACTCCAAGGATTCCAGACCATTGGTCATGCTGACTGGGACTGGTGAAAGTTAAAGTCCAAAATATCTGGAGGGCACCAGGTTCCAGAAGGCTCCAATAGAACCTCTAACAGAATGAGCAGGAATTCCTTCGCAGGGCAATCCTATGCATGCCTACTGAAAAGTAAGCACCACTGGGTTCAATGGGCTTACTCCTAGGTATGTGTGTTTATGAATGCAGCCTTAGTTATGAAATCATAGAACAAACTAATACAGTTCCCACTTGCTGAATGCCTTGTGGAAGCTTGGATATTGATAATTCTCTGTGGAGGAGAAGGGGTCCATCTTTGGGACTCCTAGTTATTGAGAGATCCAGGGAAAACCTGTGACCATCTGCTTTTCCTAGAATTTCCTGTTGTGCCAATCTACTATCAGGTTCAACTCTCCTTTTACATGCTCTTTTCACTGAGGACAGAAGGACAAAGGCCTTCCATTGCATGACGATGAAGGCCTTCACTTATATGTTGCCCTTGATGGCCCCAGATTTCTTGAGCAATGCTCCTCAAAGCTATGTTTACAACTCTGTTACAATCAATTTGTGTTGTGGTATAAATACCTGGTCAGACCAAGATCTCCAACTTGACAGATCCAGGAAAGGAGCACTCCAGCCCAACAGACTAATGCCTCACTATGGCAATTGCCTATTTATTAGGTGAACTCCTTAAAAGAAACAATGTGACTGCAACCACCACTAAGAAGAGAACATCTCTAGGGACTGTAAGCAGCATCTTGAATTTCCTCATGATTCGAGCCTGGTAATGGACAAGTTTTTAAAAAGGGCGGGGGGATGGAATTTTGCCCTAGGAATGATATCCAGGACTGACTCCATGATGCTTAGTCCTGGAAGTCCCATGAACTGGATCTCACCTTGTGTAGCAGCTGCATTAGACTAAGTCAACACTGTTCCAAAACAACCCAATAGAATGGATAGTTAAATCTCATGCCCAGGGTTTGAAATAGCAGAAAGGAGCTCTTTCAAAAGTTGATTAGAAACCAGTGTTCATAAAGGCAGCTGATCATGGTGTCAATCCTTCTGAGCTTGCTGGAGAGAACTGGTACTGACTAGGATGTCATCCAAGTTGGTGTGAAGGTGCAAGTGAGTCAACTGGGCCACTAAGACTGTTAAAAATACCCCAAAACCTAACATCAAAAGGTAACACTCAATAATGATACTGTTGAGCACTATACATGAGGTGGAGGTTCCTTCTATGAAATAGATGCATTGGAATATGAAAGTGTTTCGGTAAAGTCAATAGAGGCCAAGAAATCCCAGGCCTGATCACCTGCCAAACTGACTTCCATCTTCTCATATCCAGAAAAGATTGTACCTTAAATTTGTTTTTAATACTTCAGAGCACTCAAACCTAGCACAGAGACTAGCCTAAGCTTGCTCTGTCACAACAGAAGACAGACAAAGTCTTATGAGGTGGAAAGGCTAAAATGGATCCTCTCCAAGATATTTTGTTTGGCAGGCCAGGGGCCACAGGATATTTCAGAATTCTCATTCCATGGCCGTAGACTTTGCTACAACCTTGGGAGGGGAAATCCAAACAAAGATGTTTCCCCCCACCCCTTGCAGCAACCACAGAAAGCACCGCGGAGCTCTGACCTCGGGTGAGGATACAAATGAGGGGGAAGGAGGCAAGGAGAGGAGCCACTGAGGATCCACAACATCCAGAAACCTCCCAGCTCCGCCACTCCACTAAACGTGCTCAAAGGCACATCTAGTGAGAAAAGCAACAGAAGGAGAATGGAGAGGCAAAGATAGTCTCTGTTGCTCTATCTGCCAGCAGAGCATTGCACGTTTGGAGAACTCCAACATCAGAACACTCCCTGGAAAGCATAGGGTTACTGTCAGGGTGGAAACTGAGCTGATAGAACCCCAGAGCAGTTCTGATTCTGAGGAGGATCAGCAATCCGTGGGAGAGAAGCCAGCTCATCCCTCACAGGCACAGCAGCTGGCAGAGATTCCTCCTGCCAGCATTCCAGAGATAGATAGTGACCCTGGCAGTGAGAAAGTGCGGGAGGGGGGCTTGCTAGACGCTCGACGCAGACGCAGGGAGCGACGAGCGATGGAGGGCGCGGAAAGGAGGCGTAGCTCCCATTTGGCGTGCAAGCAACGGCCGTGTCCTGTGGACCCAAGGGAAAGAGGGAGGATCTCTCCCTAGCCCATAAGTTCAGGGTCTTCAAGTGATTCTCCTTCAAATGGGGACCAACTGCCTACCCGGAGCATAGGCTACTCTGCTGTTCATTGCTTAGTCGCTGGTGATTAGCATCTGAAAGAGTCATTAACTTGTAAAAGGATTAAAGCCTTGAAAAGAATCCTTTTGACTGTGTCTTGAGTTGGCTATTGGAGTGTACTGAAAGAGGCCACTGGGGCGCTCCTGACAGTTACTCCCTTAATCAGTAAAGAACCCCATATTAATTGAAAAGAAACAAACACACAATAATTGAAAGTGAACATTTTAAGAAAAGCTTTTCAAAAAGAAAACACATTTAAGATAACAAAGGCATACTTTTATTGAAGCTTCAACAACCAACCTGTGTGTTCCATCTTTTATGTTCTCTATCAAGCTGCTTAATCAGTATCTCTGCAGCTTTCACGGTCTCCATTGCTTTAGCCAGTTCTGCTTCAAGCTTAGCTGCCTCACTTGTTCTGGCCTGGAACCTATAGACAAAGTGCACTTTTAAGACATCTTCGAGAACAAAACAATGTGCTTTGAAGTTGAACTTAATTATCATTTCAAATGGAAAGCATTTCTTTTTTAAAAAAGATGTTATTAGCTAAAATATTAAAATCAAGTATCGGGGAACAAATCAAAACTGTTTGGATAAAACAAATACATACTTATCTTTTAACTCTGCTACTTTTTGACCAACAGAATTAACCAAGTCTTCCAGCTTCTGTTTTCTGTCTTCTGTTTTCCTGAGGTTACTGAAATATATTAGGAATACTAATTGAGATATTCTATACCAGCTTGCCCACACTTTGAGGTCATCAACAGAGGCCCTTTTCACTTGCCTGCCACCAAGGGCAGTTAAGCCGGTGAGTACAAGGGAGAGGACCTCTTCAGTAGTGGCCCTGCACCCCTGGAACCAGCTTCCATCAGGGTTTCATCAGGCCCCTTCTTTGTAAGTCCTTCAGGAAGGTTCTGAAGACCCACCTGTTTTCATTGGCTTCCCCAGAATCTCTGGGCTGCAGGTTTTATTGGTGTAATTTGTTTTTATAGTTTTTATAGTATTTTATGATATATTTATTGCTTATTTGTATATTCTTGTATGTTTTCTATTCTGCATGAGTTTTGAGAGGCTTTACCCTGAAAGGCAGACTAAAAATAAATAAATAAATAAATAATAGTTGAGCATAGGTAGCACTGAGCTCTCAACAACCATGCATATATTCTCAGCACATTTAAAGATGTGCAGTCCCACAGTGGAACTTACTCCGAATATGCACAGAATTGTAGCTGCAGTCTAAAGAGCTATCACATTGCTCTAAGTAAGAAACACAATAAGATAATGAAATGTTTTCCTAGTGTCAACATCTGTTGGTGTAGTCTAGGAGTGGTCAACTACTTCAACACTGAAGCCACAACCATGTTGGATACCAAATTACAGTTCACAGATATGCTGTATTTATTCTTCAGGTTTGAGTCAAACTCTTCATCTATCAAGTCTGCCCAATGTAAAATATGAGCTTGCCTACTATATATCTGATGTCCATTTTGGAATTCAGAACTGTAAAAAATATATTTATTACTCACGCTTCTAGGCCTGCCTGTTCAGTTTCCAGAGGCTGAATACGTTCCAGGACATAGGAATACTGAACATTAGCTTTAACCCATGCTGCTAAGGGTGCAGCTGCAATACTGGCTCTTTTTGCATTCTGAAATATTAAAACATACATATTTTATATTGAGGATATATGCACCCATTTTAACAGTTTAAATACGCTCATACAAAAACAATGCATCAATACATATAGAAAAAGCAATATAGCAACACTGGCAATTATATACTGCATTAAAAACAATAGGATAATTGATTTACTGAGCAGTATTGCAGCAGCAGCATATAAAAATAACTAATAAATGGTAGTCTCTCTTTTCCCACCAGCCATCTAGCATTGTTTACCAGTACAAATTATTTTGCACTGCAAAGATAGGGTAGCTTTGGATAATGAGTGATTGCAATCTATAATTCATTCAACCAATATTTATTAAGCACATAATGGGCAGTATCTAATATGAAACTACCACTAACATAAATCATGTTGTACTAATTTAAGTGCCCCTTCATGGATCACTGCCTTGTTGTGGCGAAGGGGCTTGCGTAACTCAGTGAAGCCATAAGCTATGCCGTGCAGGGCCACCCAAGACGGACAGGTCATGGCAGAGAGTTCTGACAAAATGTGGTCCACTGGAGAAGGAAATGGCAACCCACTCCAGTATTCTTGCCAAGAAAACCCCATGGAACGTATCACAAGGCTAAAAGAGATGACGCCGGAAGATGAGCCCCTCAGGTCGGAAGGTGTCCAATATACTACTGGGGAAGAGCAGAGGGTATTTCCAAGTAGCGCCAGAAAGAGTGAAGCGGCTGGGCCAAAGCCGAAAGGACACTCAGCTGTGGATGTGTCTGGTGGTGAAAAGAAAATCCGATGCTGTAAAGAACAATATTGTTTGTTAAATATTGTTTGTTAATATTAAACAATAATGCCAACAAATTTGGAACACTCAGCACTGGCCACAAGACTGGAAAAGGTCAGTTTACATTCCAATTCCAAAGAAGGGCAACGCCAAAGAGTGTTCAAACTACCGTACAATTGTGCTCATTTCATATGCCAGCAAGGTTACGCTCAAAATCCTACAAGCTAGGTTTCAGTAGTATGCGAAACAAGAACTACCAGAAGTACAAGCTGGGTTTCGAAGAGGCAGAGGAACTAGAGATCAAATCGCCAACATTCGCCGGATCATGGAGAAAGCAAGAGAATTCCAGAAAAACGTCTATTTCTGCTTCATTGACTACGCTAAAGCCTTTGATTGTGTGGATCACAACAAACTCTGGAAAAATTCTTAAAGAGATGGGAGTACCAGACCCCCTTACCTGTCTCCTGAGAAACCTGTACAAAGGTCAAGAAGCAACAGTAAGAACCAGACATGGAACAACCGAGTGGTTCCAAATTGGGAAAGGATTATGACAAGGCTGTATATTGTCGCCCTGCTTATTTAACTTATATGCAGAGTACATCATGAGAAACGCTGGGTTGGATGAATCACAGGTCGGAATTAAGACTGCTGGGAGAATTATCAGCAACCTCAGATATGCAGACGATACCACCCCGATGGCAGAAAGCGAAGAGGATCTAAAGAGCCTCTTGTTGAGGGTGAAAGAGGAGAGTGCAAAAGCTGGTTTGAAACTCAACATTAAAAAAAACGAAGATCATGGCATCTGGCCCCATCCCTTCCTGGAATATAGAAGGGGAAGAAATGGAAGCAGTGACAGATTTTACTTTCTTGGGCTCCAAAATCACCGCAGACGGTGACCGTAGCCATGAAATTAAAAGACGCTTGCTCCTGGGGAGGAAAGCTATGGCAAACCTAGGCAGCATAGTAAGAAGCAGAGACATCACCTTGCCGACAAAGGTCCGTCTAATCAAAGCTGTGGTTTTCCCAGTAGTAATGTATGGCTGTGAGAGCTGGACTATAAGGAAGGCTGAGCGCCGAAGAATTGAAGCTTTCGAACTGTAGTGCTGGAGCAGACTCTTACAAGTCCCCTGGACTGCAAGGAGGTCCAATCAGTCCATCCTAAAGGAAATCAACCCTGAGTGCTCATTGGAAGGACAGAGACTGAAGCTGAAGCGCAAATAATTTGGCCACCTAATGCGAAGAGAAAACTCTCTGGAAAAGACCCTTTGGGAAAGACTGAAGGCAAAAGGAGAAGGGGACGGCAGAGGATGAGATGGCTAGATAGCATTACTGATGCAATGAATATGGACTTGAGCATGCTCCGGGAGAGAGCGCAGGACAGGAAGACCTGGCGTGCTATGGTCCATGGGGTCACGAAGAGTCGGACACGACTGAACGACTGAACAACAACAACAAAAGATCATTTATGTTAGCAGCACAACATAGTTTATATCAGCGGTAGTTTGCATTGGGTACCGCCCAAAGAAATTACCTTTGGATCGAAAGATGCCTTATTCTTAGCTAGGAGTTCTTCTACACTCTCACGAATTTCCTTTGGAATATTTCGAGCATCAAAGGTTGCAATGTCTTCTCTCACACCTCTTTTGGCAAGGAAACTACAAAATATATTAAATAACTGAATTCATAAGGAAGAGGAAAAATATAAAATTTGGCATTTCAATGAAAATAGTGTCTGTGTTACAATACTTGGCATGCAATACCTGGATTTCATCTGTAATTATCACCATGGTCTTCCTTTGGCATTCAGAATAAAATACACGAGTTTGGAAAGAAATACAACAATGTTGTTTTTCACAACAATTACCTCTTCATGCTCACCCATGATGTATCAAAGATACCCATCAGCCGTAAGACTCCTTCTAATATGTCTCTAATTATGTCAGGTGGCATACGCAGGGAGCGGATTTCTGACAGAGATTCTGGTTTAATATTTCCAACTGCTAATTTAGCTTCAGTAACCAATGGCTAAAAAAGTACAAACATAGGAAAATTACTAAAGTTACTCAGTTTTAACAAAACTGTCATTTTATTCTCTTTATTGAAGTTAGAATTCAACAATGTCTTCATAATCTCAAAGCTTTATTGGAAACAAGTGAAATAAGTGGGAACTTATGAGAATGTTTAAATAGGATTTGTGGTCATTCTTTATGCAAAATGGATAAGAAGGGAACAGGATCATCAATACAACCCCTCTCCTCCATGATTCCCACTACGTCTCCTAATAAACCTTTCCATGTTATTCTGTATCCCTGCACCATCCACTGATCCCTTCATTACTCTCCACATGCTTTTCTTCTCCCCAGTTCACTGTCACCTTCATGGTTAGCTTCTCTACTTCTTGTGGGGCAAGAAGCTGATGGTCCTCCTACTGTCAATGTGGGAGCTAGAGCCTAGAAGTTGCATAGGTCCAGCATTTATTTAAAGGGGTACCAAAAAAAAAATCAAGATCCAGATACAAAACACCAGGAAGGAATGGAAAACTACAGCAGGGATTGCAGCACCAGATTAAGAAAGAGCATGGGGAAAGAGACAGAAGATCATGGGAAAGACAAGCAGCTGGTCAGAAAAGAACCACAAGAAGAGTACTTATATGATAAAGAGCTATGTGAATTCTGGACAGACTGCTGGGAGCACACCGCATGAGAACAGAGAGCCAAAAACTGATGAGAGGAGAGGAAACAGTTATCACTCAAGCATGTTTTTTTCCCAGTACTTGTCCCCTTAAAATCCACATTTCCCCTTCATTGTATGTAAAGGAAAATAACAGTGCGGGGGTGGGGGGGCAGCCCCACATGGAGCTCCACTATTTTCTTTTTGGTTTATAAAGCAAGATATAAAGTCAAGAAAAATTAATAATTTTCCATTCTGATTACCTGAACCTCCTTTAGTTCATTCTCAATTATTGTTTTTCTTTCTTCAATTTTTACAACTTCTTGTGCTATTTTCTGTTTTATTTTTTCCATTTCTGATTTTTGCTCACTTGCATCCTAGGAGAAAGAAGATTGTCATTTAAGAGAGCTGCTTATATGCATATACATTTGTTGAATAATGCATCCATGACTCTTTGCAGCATTAGGACTTTTACTCTTTATGGTGATTTTGTACTAATGGTCTAGATCTATGAACTGCTGTGATACAGAGGCTGACAGGATCAGATAGTAGGGCCCTATCCACTGCCCTAGGACATGATCCAAACCTATAGTACAGGAGCATCCACCCACAGTTCTGCATCTGTGCAGTCTCCCTGACTCATGTATAGCAATGCTCTGGCCGGTAAAGGATAGGAGTGCCAATGGTTCTCTTTTCGTGCTATCTTGAAGGATATTAGAGCAACTTCAGCATAATGTCACTGGAAGGATTCTTGC
Organism: Heloderma suspectum; assembly: GCF_057233095.1. Taxonomy (NCBI): domain Eukaryota; kingdom Metazoa; phylum Chordata; class Lepidosauria; order Squamata; family Helodermatidae; genus Heloderma; species Heloderma suspectum. Next base: position 27,013,431 of record NC_139460.1, on the reverse strand, counting down.
ACCACATTAGAATCAACACAAATTAACACTACCTCACAAGGCTACTTCACAAGAGACCTTAAGCTACTTGAAACTGCATAATTGCATAGGCTGCCCATCTCTGTAGGGAACAAATGACGGTGACATTTTGGGCAGAATTTGTGACCAGTGGGTATGGAAGTATTCACTACCTGCAGAGGGAGTGTTTATATTGGTAATTTAACATAGACTTGTAGAGATGTCTAGAATTACTGTAGGTTGATCCATATTCATTTTACATATATCTGAGTATAACACAGACCTAATGTGCAAGTCCTATGGTGCTATGAGCAATTTTGTATTAGAACCAACATATTACACCCTGCAGTGTTGATAACGCAAAGAACCTTGCCTCTCATTTTTTACCTCCAAAGCTGGCTTCTGTAGAAATCCCTGATTAATTTCTGTTTCATGCTATTATTATCATAGCACCACATGTTTTGCATAGATCTTTTGCATACCTGCATAGAAACAGTGATTTCTTGAAGGGCAGCATCAGCCTCATCTTGCTTCATTTTGAGCAAAATACTTTGTTCTTCAGCTTTCTTGTTCAATTCATCAACAAGAGCTTTCGCTTCATTCAATTTAGCCACTCCAGCCTAAACAGAGTTTGGATGAATGTCACTTAAAAATGTACAGAAACAAATCCTTCATGTTTGTATATAGCCAGTTCCTGAAGGCTGATGGTAGAAAATGTTTTAAAAAACAGACCAAAGGCTATCAGTTAAAGTGAAATCAGTACTTGCTTAATTCAAGATACCAATGCAAACCTAATCAGAAAGGTCTTGACTTTTCTTTGAGAAAATATTCCAAATATTGGTAAAAAGTATAAGGAAAAGTTGCAACCAAAGTATTCACACTTTGGCTAAAATTCTATTTTAAATTTATTTAATTAGACACTGCAGCATGACCAGGAGATGACCACTGCTAGATTACTGAGATGTTCAGATAAACAGGGCTACTACTCAAATATGCTTATTAGAAATACCACTAGGAGGAAAGGAACTGCACAAAACCCTTACTCAAGTGATTCAGATAGTGGAGATAAATATCCTCAAACTTCTTCAGCATAGATAAAGGGTTCTCCGTGTTGGAGCAAAACAAATTCCCACCCCCACCCCCGATGCATCGTTCTGAAAGATAATGCAAATCAAAAGAATCTTACATACCTGCAAATGGCTTTGCCTTTTTATTAACTCCGTCCTTTTGCTATTATGTATGGCACGATACATATGCAGGAAAGTCATGTATCTTCTGGGTGTAGCACCATAGGGTTTACATGACTCATGGATCATCAAAAATGACTTTAAGAACTCAGAATCATCTAAAAAACACGTTACACATTTAACATTCCTGTGCGGGTCAATAATATACAGACACAAATCTTACTAAAAACAAAGTTTATATTCTATATCTTAAAAGAGAAATAGATTAAGAGAGTGATCCTATGGCCCCTAGGCAGATTCTATGGAGTCATAGGAGTCATAGGATAGTTCAGATTCCTAGATCCACCCCATCTCCCTCCCCCTTGCAGCCGGCACGGAGAGAACCATGCCTGCTGCCTCTCTGAGGTCACAAAGGTAACATTGAGAGAGTCCAAGAGGGGGATGCAGTATGGCAGACACCCCCCTGCTCGGCCTCCCAGACTCCAGTCCGCAGACCATCAAGCTTGCCCAACTCAGTCAAGAATGTGTGGCAGTCTCTGCTCCCTTGCTGAGCCACCATTTTGTGCAATGACCATTTACACATGCACGACACCTGTAATTTTGTGTTAATGGCCCTTTTACATCTGCTATTTTCATAAAAAGCCCCTTTACGTAAAAAGAACGAGCTGCTATTTTATGCAAAATGGCAGCTCAGTAAAGGGGCTATTCCTGTGGGCAGGGAGGGAACTGGGGTGGCCAGCTTCCAAGGAATCCTCCGGTCTCCCAAGCCTCCTTCCCTCCCTCTCCCCGATGCCTCAGCTAGATGGGCAAAAAAGCCCATCTAGCTGAAATGAACCCCTTCATGGATCACTGCCTTGTTGTGGCGAAGGGGCTTGCATAACTCAGTGAAGCCATAAGCTATGCCGTGCAGGGCCACCCAAGACGGACAGGTCATGGCAGAGAGTTCTGACAAAATGTGGTCCACTGGAGAAGGAAATGGCAACCCACTCCAGTATTCTTGCCAAGAAAACCCCATGGAATGTATCACAAGGCTAAAAGAGATGACGCCGGAAGATGAGCCCCTCAGGTCGGAAGGTGTCCAATATACTACTGGGGAAGAGCAGAGGGCATTTCCAAGTAGCGCCAGAAAGAGTGAAGCGGCTGGGCCAAAGCCGAAAGGACACTCAGCTGTGGATGTGTCTGGTGGTGAAAAGAAAATCCGATGCTGTAAAGAACAATATTGTTTAGGAACCTGGAATGTCAGATCAATGAATCAAGGTAAGCTGGAGGTGGTCAAACATGAGATGGCAAGATTGAACATCGACATCTTGGGAATCAGCAAACTAAAATGGACAGGCATGGGCAAATTTAATTCAGGTGACCATCATATCTACTACTGTGGGCAAGAATCCCTTAGAAGAAATGGAGTAGCACTCATAGTCAACAAAAGGGTGGGAAAAGCAGTACTGGGGTACAATCTTAAAAATGATAGAATGATCTCAGTACGAATCCAAGGCAAACCATTCAACATCACAGTAATTCAAGTCTATGCCCCAACCACTGAGGCCGAAGAAGCTGAGGTTGATGGGTTCTATGAAGACCTACAACACCTTCTAGAACTAACACCAAAAAAAGATGTCCTCTTCATCATAGGGGATTGGAATGCTAAAGTAGGAAATCAAGAAATCACCGGGATAACAGGCAGGCATGGCCTTGGTGTACAAAATGAAGCAGGACAAAGGCTAATAGAGTTTTGCAAGAGAACACGCTGATCATAGCAAACATTCTTTTCCAACAGCACAAGAGACGACTCTACACATGAACATCACCAGATGGTCAATATCAAAATCAGATTGATTATGTCCTTTGCAGTCAAAGATGGAGAAGCTCTATACAGTCAGTAAAAACAAGACCTGGAGCTGACTGTGGCTCAGATCATGAGCGTCTTCTTGCCAAATTTCATCTTAAATTGAAGAACGTAGGGAAAACCACTAAACCATTCAGGTATGACCTAAATCATATCCCTTATGAATATACAGTGGAGGTGAGGAACAGATTTAAGGGATTAGAACTGATAGACAGAGTGCCTGAGGAACTATGGACGGAGGTCCGTAACATTGTTCAGGAGGGAGCAACTCAATCCATCCCAAAGAAAAAGAAATGCAAGAAAGCAAAGTGGCTGTCTGAGGAGGCTTTACAAGTAGCTGAAGAAAGAAGGGAAGCGAAAAGCAAGGGAGAAAGGGGAAGATATATCCAACTGAATGCAGAGTTCCAGAGAATAGCAAGGAGAGACAAGAAGGCCTTCTTAAATGAACAATGTAAAGAAATCGAGGAAAACAACAGAATGGGAAAGACTAGAGATCTCTTCAAGAAAATTGGAGATCTCAAGGGAAAGTTTTGTGCAAAGACGGGCATGATAAAGGACAAAGAAGGCAGGGACCTAACAGAAGCAGATGAGATTAAGAAGAGGTGGCAAGAGTACACAGAAGAACCATACAGGAAAGATCTGAATGTCCCTGATAGCCATGGTAGTGCTGTCACTGAACTTGAGCCGGACATCCTCAAGGGTGAAGTCAAGTGGGCCTTAGGAAGCATTAGTAACAACAAAGCTAGCGGAGATGACAGCATTCCAGCTGAGCTATTTAAAATCCTAAAAGATGATGCTGTTAAAGTGCTGCACTCAATATGCCAACAAATCTGGAACACTCAACAGTGGCCACAAGACTGGAAAAAGTCAGTTTACATTCCAATTCCAAAGAAGGGCAACGCCAAAGAGTGTTCAAACTACCGCACAATTGCGCTCATTTCACATGCCAGCAAGGTGATGCTCAAAATCCTACAAGCTAGGCTTCAGCAGTATGCAAACCAAGAACTACCGGAAGTACAAGCTGGGTTTCGAAGAGGCAGAGGAACTAGAGATCAAATCGCCAACGTTCGCTGGATCATGGAGAAAGCAAGAGAATTCCAGAAAAACGTCTATTTCTGCTTCATTGACTACGCTAAAGCCTTTGATTGTGTGGATCACAACAAACTGTGGCAAATTCTTAAAGTGATGGGAGTACCAGACCACCTTACCTGTCTCCTGAGAAACCTGTACGAGGGTCAAGAAACAACAGTAAAAACCAGACATGGAACAACCGAGTGGTTCCAAATTGGGAAAGGAGTACGACAAGGCTGCATATTGTCACCCTGCTTATTTAACTTATATGCAGAGTACATCATAAGAAGCGCCGGGTTGGATGAATCACAGGTCGGAATTAAGATTGCCGGGAGAATTATCAACAACCTCTGATATGCAGACGATACCACCCTAATGGCAGAAAGCGAAGAGGATCTAAAGAGCCTCTTGTTGAGGGTGAAAGAGGAGAGTGCAAAAGCTGGTTTGAAACTCAACATTAAAAAAACGAAGATCATGGCATCTGGCCCCATCCCTTCCTGGCATATAGAAGGGGAAGAAATGGAAGCAGTGACAGATTTTACTTTCTTGGGCTCCAAGATCACCGCAGACGGTGACTGTAGCCATGAAATTAAAAGACGCTTGCTCCTTGGGAGGAAAGCTACGGCAAACCTAGACAGCATAGTAAGAAGCAGAGACATCACCTTGCCGACAAAGGTCTGTCTAATCAAAGCTATGGTTTTCCCAGTAGTAATGTATGGCTGTGAGAGCTGGACTATAAGGAAGGCTGAGCGCCGAAGAATTGATGCTTTCCAACTGTGGTGCTGGAGAAGACTCTTACGAGTCCCCTGGACTGCAAGGAGGTCCAATCAGTCCATCCTAAAGGAAATCAAGCCTGAGTACTCATTGGAAGGACAGATACTGAAGCTGAAGCTCAAATATTTTGGCCACCTAATGCGAAGAGAAAACTCACTGGAAAAGACCCTGATGCTGGGAAAGACTGAAGGCAAAAGGAGAAGGGGATGACAGAGGATGAGATGGCTAGATAGCATCACCGATGCAATGAATATGAATTTGAGCACACTCCAGGAGAGAGCGCAGGACAGGAAGGCCTGGCGTGCTATGGTCCATGGGGTCACGAAGAGTCGGACGCGACTGAACGACTGAACAACAGCTGAAATGCAAAGTGGGAGAGCATGGAGATGAAGCTCTGCATCGGATGGCCATAAGCCATCCCCCACTCTGCTTTGGATTACCATAAGTCACCCTCATAGGACTGCATTCTAAGTCTCCATTAGACTTTTTATCTTATGGATAAAAATTATTCATGTTTGATTGTTTTTTGTACATGAACATGTTTACTCCATGTGATAAAAGTCACGTTAACTTCTCAAATATTTCTAGCAAGTGGGCATTGTAATTCTCATTGCTTTTGCTTATTGCCATAAGGGTAACATACCATCATTATTTTAAAGTAGTTTTATCTAATTCATGCTCTAAGAAAATTTAGTTTGAACTAAGCACACACACACATATGTATGTATTTATATATATTGAATTGTAAATAGATTTGTCTTTTCAAATTCTGTACCTTCCCTCAACTGACCAATTTTAATTCCCTAAGTAGTTAATTTTAATCAGAAATTAACATATAAAAGCTCTGATTTGGAAATAAACCATAATTTCCACCACTCCATCTATTTTAATTTCATTATAAGTTAAGGGTGCAATCCTATGGCCTCTGAAGAGCATCCCAGGGACGATAGGATTTTTTGGATTCCCCCTCCCAAAGCCACAGACGCTGCTATGACTTTGGGAGGGAAATTCCTAAATTTAATACCTCCTGTCGCCCCTTCTCAGACACTGCAGAAAAAACTGTGCTGCCTGCTTTCTGAGGTGACATAAGTGGTCTTGAAGGACCTTGTAGAGAACAGCAAGGGGCATTCTGGTGTGTGGGGAGGGGAGAGGCCAGGATATGGAAATTCCTATGGCCTCTCCAGACCCAGTCTCGGCCCCAGCAATGCTGCACCTCCTCTAGACGGACTCAGAGGCCCATCTGGAGGAAAAAGACAAAAAAATGAGGAGAGGCGAAAATTGCCACCGTCACTCCTCCTGCCCTGCAAGCAGCAGCAGGGCAGTAGATACCCAGCAGCCTCTGAGACTGGAGGCGTCCATCTAGTGAGGGGCAACCCAATAGGGTTGTGCCCTCCAGCCATTATTTAGTCTTTCAGGATGGATGCCCACTAGATGGAGTGCTCCAATCCCAGAGCCCTCTGTCAATCCTAAACCCTGCCAGCAAGAGCTAAGCAAGGGATCCCACCCCACCCCCAAGGCTGTAGTTCTATAGTCTCAGAGGGGTACATCCCCAATATCCTATGGCCCCTCAAACAGTGTCTCAGATTGCTCTCTAATAGATCTGTATAACTATACATCAGTTGTTTTACTGATTAAATCTAAAAATATCTTTATTAAATTCTGAATCATCTAAAATGAGGCCAAGCAACATTTAACTAGATTTATCCTAATTCTGAACATATCCTGTACTTCAATAAGACTAGATACCAAAATAAATTATTTGACAACTAATAGTCTTTCATTATTACTTACCTACTGCAAAGCATATAATGGTGCATTCAAAACAAGCTTCCTCAAATTTTACTATTGAAGAAAATAGATAATCTAGACATTTTTTATAACATAACACATACTGCAAGGAAAGGCTAGCCTTTCCCCCTTTTTTCAACCTCCAAAATTAGTGATTTTATCCTAGATGTTTTATCTAGGATAAAACATCAAATGATTTGCGCAACGAATTGTTTCCCAAGCACCATGGCTCAAAAAGTCTCAGTTTTGCATGGTGAAGTGATCAGGCAGGACACTGGTCATAAAGAGTAAGAAAGCAGCAAGTGTAGACTGCCTGTCCAACATTAGCATAGACAAAAGAGTGTCCATTCAGAGGACAAAGGGCTTCCAGAAAGTGTAAACACCCTACTTTGTTCATAATGCTATCAAGCGTCTACTGGCTGGCTTATCTAGAGCCCTAATGAGGAAAAGCAACATGCGGGAAATACTGGACAACCCACTGAAAAACAGTATCCTGGATATTCAGTCGCCCATTAGCACTGATTAAAGTCAGGAACTTCCATCTCATCTTGCACTCTAAACTTTTTTACACTAAACATCCATAGCAGGAAATGGAAAAGATATTCATTCATTCAATTTCTATACTGCCCAAAAGTCAAAGTTCTCTGAGCAGTTCACAAAAATTACAACCCAAAAATACAAAATATGATTGCACTTTATTCTGAAAGTTGTTATTCCAGAAATTAATAAACAGAGACCATCATTCTGCTATAACACATTTTTGTACTGTTTGGAAAGTTCAAGCAGAACCCAAGTTTTTGCTTTGTTTAAATTCCATACCATGAGGGGCTCAAGAGGATCTACAAGGGCTCACCCTACCATCACAGCCTTTTCCCTGGATGTTTGTGGATAACAAGCTGCATGTTGTCTAAGAGCTAGGGTGTTTTTCCTATGGAATAAACCTGGTGCTCCAGTCCAAAAGACAAACTCATCGATCATAGCAGATCCCTAAGGAGGACCCCCCCCCCCCCGAATTCTACCCCCTTCGCTTTGGGACAGCCAATACCCAAACTTCAACTTTCCTTCTTTGTCTCTAATTTCATCTGCTCTCAGCTAGTTTTTAAGAGTCAGAAGAGCAAAACTAGCTGTGCCACTTGGGCCAAAGTGACATTTTCTTCTTGACTCTTTCCCCCCCAAAGTATTAGTCTCTGCATGTGTCTCTCAGGTTTCTAGTGAATCAGAGTATCAGAGCCAGTATATTGCCAATGTACACCAACTGCTGGTGAACATGGCTGGGAAGGTGCTGTTGCACTCGTGTCCTGCTTGTAGGTTCCTGGTCGACAGCTGGTTGGCCACTGTGTGAACAGAATGCTGGACTAGATGGACCCTTGGTCTAAAACAGCATGGTTCTTCTTATGTTCTTATGACCTCCTATCTCCTTCCTATAGCCATTGTATGCTGCACCATCTTCTCCAGTCCTTTCCTCAACTCCTATCTCCCTTGAAGAGTTAACCAAATAATTTCTGGTTCCATTTCACTGCCATTCATCTAATTATTCTGCCTGTTTTTGTAATAAACTGCATATTTGAGTAGCCTCTCACTTGTTGTCTCCTTTGCTCCTCTCTCCACCTGATCAGTTCTTGCTGTGACACACCGTGATTTTGGTTAAAAATACCAAAATGTGTCATTCAGGTACATGTGAATATGTGTATACGCATGTAGATGAGGGCACATGGTAACAAGGTTCTGCCATTTAGTCAATTCCTCATTCAGTATTTAAATTGGACTAAATTAACATAATGTTGGTAATAAGGTCATCTTTACTGCTGAAATCCCATGCATAATAGATGCATTCAAATTTGACTACTACAATTATGAATACTTTATATAATGGATCTTCATTTAATGTGTAAATATCTTTAATTCTAAAATTTTAAAAGCACACACCCTATCATTTTAGAAGGAGCTATATAACTGCATAATGGAATAACAAAAAAACTTACCAGAATTCTTCTTTTTGCGCTCCTTTTGTGTTTTAGCTGCTTTTTCTTTTTCATCTGATTTAGTAAATAACAATTCAGGTATCTAAAATGTGAAATTTAAGATATGAACAAATAGCTTTACTGGGAATTTTCATTGCGACTAGAAATTTACCAGAGAAATATCATTGTATTGTTGCCACCCATTTTAACCTAAATAGTTAGTGTTGACTACTACTACTCTGACTGGTTCAACTAAATTATACACACTCTGAGAAGATAGAACTGAACAACTAATAGAAGGAAAGCCCTACTTATGGTAGGTTCACTGGAAAGGAGAGTAATTGTGCTGTATCTCTTGAAGTTACAAAACCTTCACAACTTAGAAGCCGAACCAGAGAGGGAAAAGTAGGTATAAGCTATTGTGGCAGTGGAAAGAAGAAATGAGTGGTCAACCAGTCTGGAGCCCTGTATGGCAAAGAAAAGTTACAGCTACATAGATAAGAATGCAGTGGTCATCTTGTTCACTTCCAGAATATCTTGTTATCCACAGCAACTGCTAATCCAGCCTCTATTTTAGTAACTAAATGAAATTACAGAACTGACTTGAACATATAAATATGTAATCAACAGAAATTAATACTATTAGAAGATACTAAATAAACTGAATGCATCTTTATTTTTTCTTCTTGCATTTACCTTTTTCATACTGCTTTCAGACCAACTTTCCATCCAGAGCACCTGGCACTTCTTATGAAGTGCAGGATTACTTTCACAATTTATTGTGAAATTCAGGTTAGTAGAATCCATAATCAACACAACATGAAGATTCTGTTGGATTCCTAAAGGTTATGCAACAGAGAATATTAAAAATCATAAATGTTGTGTTACCATCTTACATAGCATTTTAAAAGTATATACCTGCAAAAAAAATATTGCCTGGAGGTTATGGCTACAGTATAGTTTACATGACTGAAACCATACTGGCCATAAAGAAATAATAATAAAAACACAATGCCTGGGATCCAGGAGTGCTTCTGAATATGCATACATCAGCACTGACTGATTCTTCCTTCCAGTTGCAGCCCCTTGTGTGATGATGGTCCAGAGGCCCTCGAAAAAGCCCATTTTTGTGACGTACACTGTGCATGGCACTTTGGATCCTGGCCAATGTCAAATTTACAAAAATAAATAAATAACATAATACATAAATATTATGTGAAAAATAAATATAGCTTGGATCCTGAATTATGTTCCATGAATGCAAGGAACCCTTCAGAAATTCCATCCTCCCCCTGCAGCCCTCACACACAGTTTTAGGGTCCCCCAACTCTTCAGAGTGGATGTTTGGGAGGAACAAGGGGCTGCAGGAGGAAGGGGGAAATCAGTGAAAGTTACCTCCCCGTCTTCCACCAATGGGAGCATCCGGTGAGCAGAACACCAGATGCTCCTGCCAAACAATCTAAGCCAATGAGATAACAGCATTCAAGCAAAAATTAATAATAACAAGGCCATAACCCAGCTAAAATTAGGCACTTTTACATTGCATTGATTTATGGTGCAATCCTATACATGTCTAGACAGAAAGAAGTCTTACAGGTCCCAGTACAATGATGGGAGTTGTAGGAATTTTTTATGTCTAAACATGCATAGGATTGTGCCCTTATTTATTTATTGTTAATACTTATATACTATTTAATATAATAAAATATTTAAGAGGTTTACATATAACAATATAAAATTAACAGCTTGAAATACACTATATTAAAAACAATTTCAACTTCAATAATAATAAAAACAATACAGAAACCAGTAAAATGGAGCAGCAGAATGATTAATTATGATTACTTACAAGCCAGAGAAAGCCTGCTTAAACAAATGAATTTTTAAGAGGCATTGAAAACACACCACACGGATGTCAATGGGAGAGGGTTATGTTCCGGCTTAATTGTCCCACTAATTTTTTTAATATATTTTTATTTATTTTATTTTTATAAATGAAATAAACAATATCAAAATTACCAACAACCTAATCAATACTTCAATTTCCCAACAGTACAATATTCTGATGAGGACACCACAATAACAAAGAGAGAAGAAAAGAGAAAGAAAAAAGAGAAAAAGGGGGAAAGGGAGGAGGAAAGGAAGTGAAGAAAAAAAAGAAAAAAAATTCCCTCCCCTTCCCTCCCCCTCTCCCTCAAAAAATTAAGTTTAAACTCCAACACCCCCCGGCCTCCGATGCCATTCTATTTTAAAAACTATATCTATAACCTTAACAATCTTACAGTTTAATAAACAACCTTACATTTCTATATCATATCAATCTTATATCAAGGAAACAGGTCTACACTTCCTTACTAAAAGCCTATATTATTAGCAATAATATACATATATATATATATATATATATATATAGTATTATATAATAATAAAACTTAATATAAACTTTCAACCATCAGTAATAAATTTTATACTAGATATATTATCTATTTTAAAATTAAAAATATAAAGAAAAGCAAGAAAAAAATAAAAAAGTGAATAAACCAATATAAATATAATCATTTATCTTCTGAATTAGCCTGAGTCATACAGACTAAGCACAAACAGTTATCAAAGCTTGTTTAAAGATTCCAGTTCATGGGGTTGTAACAGAATTTTCTCGCATTTTTACGTTAAGCCAAGCCTCTGCCATTTCATGATTTAAAAACTTCTTCATCTGACCTTCAGACACAATACAAAGTGTAGCAGGATATTTTAAGTAATATTGTAAGTTCATTTGTTTTGCCACATTCTTTGCCTTGATAAATTGTCTTCTTTTATTCGCCACCTCTTTGATTTAGTCTGGGAATAACATAACTTTATCTTGTTTCCAGGAAAGGCTTCCAGCCTCCCTTGCCAAGAGCAGGATATAATTCTTTGTGGAGACTTTTGCAAATTGAACTATGATGGTGTAATCAGTCCCTTTAGCATTTGGCACACGAAATGCCTGCTCAGTATCAAGTAAATAATCAGATGAAATAGGGAGTATCTCATGCAAAAGTTTATCCACAAAAATAGGCAATTTTACATCATTAGGCAGATTTTTAATCCCAATAATCCGTTGTTGTTCAGTTGGTAAGCCGTGTCCGACTCTTCGTGACCCCATGGACCATAGCATGCCAGGCCTTCCTGTCCTGCGTTCTCTCCCGGAGTGTGCTCAAGTTCATATTCATTGCATCGATGATGCTATCTAGCCATCTCATCCTCTGCCGTCCCCTTCTCCTTTTGCCTTCAGTCTTTCCCAGCATCAGGGTCTTTTCCAGGGAGTTTTCTCTTCGCATTAGGTGGCCAAAATATTTGAGCTTCAGCTTCAGTATCTGTCCTTCCAATGAGCACTCAGGCTTGATTTCCTATAGGATTGACTGATCTGACCTCCTTGCAGTCCAGGGGACTTGTGAGCGTCTTCTCCAGCACCACAGTTCGAAAGCATCAATTCTTCAGTGCTCAGCCTTCCTTATAGTCCAGCTCTCACAGCCATACATTACTACTCGTGAAGGCCTCCAGCTGAGAGATTCTATCAGAGATATTTTTAAAACAAATTTGTGACATAGTTTCATTTCCTGCCACTCGGTTTTCAAGCTCATTAATTTTCATCTCCATTTTTTGCTGTGACGCATTAATTAAATCTACAGCTCCTTGCAGGGTGGTGATGGAATTTTGGATTAAATCCAGCCTTTTGACTTGCTCCGTAAATTGCAAAGATAAAGTCTTTATCAGTGTAAATAATTCCCCTATATCTTCTGTCTTCGACAATTTTGACACAGAGGATGCGGGGGGAGTAGATGCCAGCTCCTTTCTTCTCCTCGGCACAGACATGTTTCTCTCAAACAGATCTTACAGGTCCTCAGATGTTCTCAAATATTGTTAACGTTTCTTAAATCATCACTCAGAGGTTGTTGATATTTCTTAAAGCATATATTATTATGGAACACGTCAGCCCTGTTTTCTCCTATAAAATAGGAGTCTCGGTACAGCTTTTTGCGTTAGTAAAGCTCTCGGGAGATAATCCTGGAATCCAGCCCCCCCCCCCCCCCCACTATCGCGTGGGAGTTACTTTTCTCCAAGAAGTTGTCTAGAGCTGTTGCCTTGCCCCCCTTTCCATTCCAGGGAGGAGATGAAAAGGTTTTTCAACCTTTTAAAAAGTTGTTTGAGAAAGCTCCCACGGAGACCCGTGGGAAGCTACCAGAGCGACATAGGTCCCAACCGGAAGCCAACTGTCCCACTAAAATTGATGGTGCAAAAAAGTGCTTAACTTTGGCTGAATCATGCCGTGACATTTTAACACGAATTCAATAAATTCTACCAGCCATTTCCCACCAATTAGATCAGAAAACTACTAATAGCAGCACATTTTCTCAGAAACTACCATCTATTTCTTTATGCTGTCAGTTTTTAGATTCTAGGCTGCTGGAAATCCAGTCTACAATAGCCTGCTCAACCTTCTATGTTCCACTGTAATCTTATTACTATTTTAGATACCCTGACATTAGAACTCTGAATGATGGTATAAGGCCATGAATTAGGTAAAGAAGACTGAAGCAGAGAGCAACAGTGGACTTCATCCAGTGTCCTTCCTAAGCAATTGTCGTTTAGCACTGTAGTGGGTTACACCAGAAGATGGCAAAGAGTATAGTGAGTTTTCACAGGCACATTCTGCACAGTTGATTGAGTGCATAGAGACCTGTATTAACCTAGAACCGAGAGCAGCTTTTTGATAATTAAGGAGGCTGCCTCACAGGGGAAAGTTGGTACCAAGACCAGTTTTGCAGGTGCAAAGCTGTTTGATTCTTGCCAGGTCACTCTGGTCTCTTAGATAAGAGCATAGTGTTATGTCTCCATGAAGAGCTGGGAAACGTCTGAGCCCAGATTGGAATGTTGGGGCCTCTTTTCCTTGAAGAAGGACATTTATTGCCTTGACTGTGATGCTTTACGCATCCACCAGGGCATGCAAGAAAAGGTATATAAGCATTGTTTAAAGCATGGCAAGTTGGTCTTGCTTCAGGGGGCAATATGCACTGCTGTCCTGGAGAAACCTGTGTGGTCCTGGGAACGGCTTCCGTCTATTGTCGTCCCTCCCCCCCCCCCGTGCCCCCAACAGATACCCAACTATGACAGCTTGATTAGCTGGAAAGAGGTGTGAGCTTTCTTTCCAAAGATATTCTGCATTCATTTTCTATCAATAAACTGTCATCTTTTTTGACAAGTGGCTTCATTTCATCTTGGTAATCAAAAGATCTATTTTGGCTGGGAGCTGACAAAATCAGGCCTCCAGATCAATACAAGCACTAGGAAACATTGAGCTAAAAACCCAGAGATTGTCAACTAATGTGTAACACTGGGGGCTGTGGCTCAGTGGTAGAACACATGCTTTGCACGCAGAAGGTCCCAAGTTCAATCCCTGGTGGCATCTCCAGGGAGCGCTGGAAAAATTCCTGCCTGAAATACTGAAGAGCTGCTGCCAGTCAGTATCAACAATACTGGGCTTGATGGACCAATAGTCTGACTTGTTATAAGGCAGCTTCCTATGTTCCTATGTTCTCACTGGCAGATACGCTACTGGTTCTTTTGGATAATAGCTGAAACCTTCAGACAACCAACAAGGATTTTAAAACTCAGCTCTGAGCTTCACAGATCTGAGCCAGAAAACTACTCAACAAGACAGCTGTCATTACATGTTTATATAACATCCTGAGTTCAGATTCTACTTAAAGGGTTTTTTTTTCACATATCCTTGTAAATTCTCTGTGTTTCTCCCCACACCTCTTTTGTAATGATTCACAAACATATATAGTCTGATTCACTTACTGTAAGTAAAATAGTTGAAAACTGGTCCTGTAAATCCATCTTGTGATGCTTGATCTTTCAGAGGAGACAGGAGCGGCTCTAATTCTTCTATTGTGTACAGTCCAGGAACCTCACCTGTTTAAGGACAGTTTTTATCTGCTTTATATGCACCAAATTAAAATAAAATTACTAACGGAGCAATCCTATGGCTGCTAGTCAGCGGCTAGATGGTCATAGGATATGTGGGTTTCCAGGAACCAACCTCAGAGCCCACACTCTGAGGTCAGTTCCCGGAGAACCGACCCTGCCCCCCGCACTGCCTCACAGGCAGCTTGGAATGGCCCCACACTCCACGCTCAAAAGAGGAGTGCAGAGCAGCAATAATGGAGCATTCCGGGGCAGGGAAGACAGAAATGCTGGTACGACACATCCTATGTGTCGTCCGGCAGCTGCCTCCCCCGATCTGCCTTCTGGCAGCTAGACAGCCAAATGTGGCTGTCAAGCCGCAAATACAGGGCGGCTGAAGCACGGACAGGACTCTCCCCTCCGTGCTTCTCCTGCCCTGAATTGGATAGGCAGTCACCTCCGAGTTTGGAGGCGGCCACCTATCCCCACAGGACTGCACCCTAACAGAGTGATCCTATGGTCTCAGGGTGGGTGACCCAGGGATGATAGGATGGCTCATAAAATCCTTTCTGAGGTCCAGATAACAAGCACGACTCAAAACACTTCAAAATATCCAGCATATTCTACTTTACAATACATGACTTCCAATGCCTATTGAAATCTGCAACAGCCATCACATTAAGCAATGCATATTTATATACTGTCCTTACTGTAGGCCATTAACCTATTATATTCTTCTCACCTGAAGACAATAAGCTGTTGATCATCTCAAGAAATGTGGGCTGGACAAATTGATAATCCTCAAGCAACAATACAACATGTTGAGCTTCAATACCTGCAAGCTGCATCACCTGGAGAAAGTGAAGTCATTTATTTTAATTTTATAATATAGAATATACATTTATACATATCTAATAGCTCCCTACAATGAAATATAAATATTTATGGCAAAATGTATATCTCAGCTTACTGAATAAACGATACTGAAAACTTAATAATGTATATGAAATATTTAAAAAGAAAGATCCCCAAATCAGGCCTTTGTTTCAAGCTTCAGTTCAGTATCCCAGTTTCACCCCATAAACAAGTAGGAAAAAATCCACATAATATTTCAACATGTAAGATGTATGCAGATGATTTAAGGCTACATGCAATGAGGGACAGTTGCACTCTCCTGCTCTTCCAGTCAGTGAGTGTTTGTTAGACTGTCAGATTTGTTCACATACACCCCAATGTATGTGTACAATGTTTGTGCTGTATGTCTAAACTTCAACCACATACAGCACAAAATTGGAGTGTAAGTGTACACACTGTGCAGTTGGGGCTTACAGGCAATGAACTCTAGGTCAGTAGATCCCTATACAAACATATCTACATATATACAAACAATCCAGCATGCATACATGGAGGGCTGGGCAGTTGTGCCAAAGGAGGGCAAGGCCTGAGTCCCTCGTCACACAAACTCGCAAACATCTCCATAGGGCTACAATCTTTTGTATTTTAAATAATGCTTTTAACTGCACATTTGAGGCAGAACTAAGACAGTTTAGATTATTATTTCCAATTATGAAGTCAAATCAAAAAATCAACATGATTCATTTGAAGTTAAGGTGCTCAGCATCATAAATCACTGGAAGTGCATTTCATAAATTATAGAAGAATTCAAAATATCTTTAGGAAAAATAAGTTTATGACATGAAGTAAATGAAACAGCTGACATATTTCTAGTGATAGAAATATCACTAGAATATAGTTCTATAGTTCAGTATATGCCTCAAAAGAGGACCAACAAGAAAGGACTGAGGGAAGAAGCAAACAAACCCTAGAAAGATTAATGGGAGGGACAGATAACAATTTGAATAAGGTGAATTATATGAATCTAGACATTTTTTCAAAGTTAAAGAAGCTAATGGATGAGCAAAAAATCCTGAAAATGTCTGAATTCCTATTCATTAATAAAGGACACTTTACAATAATTTTAAAAGGTATGAATAGCTTGGGGTTCAGTTCAGTTTGGCATATACAGACAGTTTTATGATACTGCATTTTGTAACCTTTCAGTGGTTTATTATAAATAATAAACCTTATTTATTTAGCTTCTTGGAAAGCAAACTTGAATGTCACAAATAACATATATTACAACTTACATGTTTCAGATCATTTTTGAATTGTTTCATTTCATAGCCTCTGGAAATTTTGGGCGTGATCAGAACAGCTCCATGCATATGACTAACTAAAGATGTAACAGTTCGACGGCCCACTCCACTATGGCCTGCTAACAGAAGTGACCCTCCAGGAAAACTCAGTACTCTGTCAACTCTAGACACGTAATCAAGGACTTCTGGGAAAAGTAAAATTTCTATTTCACGATTATCCCGTCCATAGTGAATAATACCCTAAGGGGAGGGGAAAATGTAAGTAAACAAATGTCAATGAAATACAGTACAATGGAACAGTTTAGAAATCATCCTAATACATTCCTGTGGTCTGCTATGGCCTGCTAATTCTTAAAATATTCTAAACAAAATAGGGAACTACAAAAATCCTTTCATACTGTAGAGTTCATAAATTAATTCTACAGATGATTCTCCTCTCAACAAATATTCAGAAAAAAAAGTTTGATCAGCCAAGGAATATTGGTGTGTGATGAGATCTGGTGGCCTTAGAGATCCTGTGAAACTACTGTGACATTGAAGTTGTGCCTAGTTCTCCCTGATTGGGAATGGAAGGGAGAACTATTTGCACATATGCAAATTCATCACTGAATAACTGTGACATCAAATGGTGACTTGCATGTGTGAAACATCCACCAGAGATCAAATGCCACAATTACACTTTATTTCATCTCATATCACCTCAGACTCGGTCATTTTCAGTGGAGTCTGTTCTCACATTTTGCTGCAAGCCAGCAAATTTTAAGCAATCATTGGGAAGTCACCTCGAACTCTCTTAACGCATAAAAGTCATCACTGGATTGACTGGTTCCGCTCCTACTTGGATGGCCGATTCCAGAAGGTGGTGCTGGGGGATTATTGCTCTGTGCCATGGCAATTGTGCCATGGGGTCCCACAGGGCTCTATTTTATCCCCCATGCTGTTTAACATCTACATGAAACCACTGGGGGAGGTTATCCGGAGGTGTGGGCTGAGGTGCCATCAATATGCGGATGACACCCAGCTCTACCTCTCTTTCTCATCAAACCCAGATGAGGCAGTGACTGTTCTGAATCAGTGCCTGGGCACAGTAATGGACTGGATGAGGGCCAATAAACTGAAACTCAATCCAGACAAGGCACCTGCCCGGCTAGGTGATACTCAACTTGTTCTGGAGGGGGTTGCACTCCCCCTAAAGGATCGTAGTTTGGGGGTGCTCTTGGATCCAGAACTGTCACTTGAGGCACAGGTGAACTCAGTGGCACGGAGCACCTTTTATCAGCTTAGGCTGGTATATCAACTATGCCCTTATCTGGACAGAGATAGCCTAGCTACAGTGATCCATGCTCTGATAACTTCTCGTCTGGATTACTGCAATGCATTATACGTGGGGCTGCCTTTGAAAACGGTCCGGAAACTTCAGCTGGTCCAAAATGGGGCAGCAAGATTGTTAACTGGGACTGGCCAGCGAGCTCATATTACACCAGTACTTTTTCAGCTGCACTGGCTGCCAGTCCATTTCCGGGCCCAATTCAAAGGGCTGGTATTAACATTTAAAGCCCTTAACAGCTTGGGGCCAGGTTATCTGAAGGATTGCCTCCTCCCATATGTGCCTGCCCGGACCTTAAGATCATCCTCAGCGGCCCTTCTCCGTGAGCCCCTGCCAAAGGAAGTGAGGCGGGTGGCTACTAGGAGGAGGGCTTTTTCTGCTGTGGCACCCTGGCTGTGGAATGAGCTCCCTAGTGAGGTTCGCCTGGCACCTACATTGTATTCCTTTCGGTGCCAGGTGAAGACCTTTTTATTTTCCCAAGCATTTTAGCTTTCTAGACTTTTAGCTTTGCTGTTTTAAATCTGTATTTTAAATTCCTGCACTGCTGCTAGGTTTTATTGTGGTTGTATTGCTATATTGTGGTTTGAATGTTCTATATATTTTAAATTGTTTTATTGTGTGCCGTTTGGTTTTAATTTTTGTGAACCGCCCAGAGAGCTTCAGCTATTGGGCGGTATAGAAATGGAATGAATGAATGAATGAATGAATGAATAAATGAATGTGGTGAACAGGTGTGCCAATCTGCCATTACACTCATTACCATCTGTGACAAATAGTTAAGAGCTTTGCAACCTGATCCTATGCAAGTTTACACAGAAGTAAATACGATGTTGGACTTTCTCCCAAGTAAGTATGTGTGGAACAACCTTAGAACCGTATAAAAAGCTGTGAATAAAAATAAATGTACAGTATATTCAGTACTGTGTATGTGCATCTGGAAATTCCCATCAGAACAGCATAATCTAATACATAGTACACAAGTTTTGCAAATGTGTAGGCAGTGCCTACTAATGGCTCAGAAACCAGACATGGGCTGGGCTGAATTCCCAGTGCTCAGGGGTGGAACTTTTCATGTCCTATACAGTCCCTGATCCTACTTCTAATACTGTTTCCCACCCTTCTATTGACTTTCTAACTACAATCACCATGCCCTCCTCTCCTTCCAGTCTTCCAGCCACTAGGTCACTGATAATAAACCCCCAAGTATTTGGAAACCTGAGTCTTACAAACAGAAAATTATACAAAACAGAAATGTACACACTAGCTAAATTCATACAACTGCAAGTAGAATTTGGGGATTGGAATCATAGAATCAAAGAACATTAGAGTTGGAAGGGACCTATAAGACAATCGAGTCTAACCCTCTGCTCAATGTAGGAGTCCAAGACAAAGTATCCCTGACAGATAGCTGTCCAACTTCATCTTGAATGCCTCCAGTGTGGGAGAGCATACCCCCTCCCTAGGTCATTGGTTCCATTGTCGCATTGCTCTAACAGTCAGGAAGTTTTTCCTGATGTTCAGCCGGAATCTGGCTTCCTGTAGCTTGAGTCCATTATTTCATGTCCTGCACTCTGGGATGATCGAGACGAGATCCTGGCCTTCCTCTGTGAGAAAGTGTATTGGCCCCAGGAGTGTAACCAAGCCACCTGTAGTGTTAGAGGGGTGTAGAGATCCATAATG
Source organism: Heloderma suspectum (assembly GCF_057233095.1). Taxonomy (NCBI): domain Eukaryota; kingdom Metazoa; phylum Chordata; class Lepidosauria; order Squamata; family Helodermatidae; genus Heloderma; species Heloderma suspectum. The sequence goes on along the minus strand of NC_139460.1, from coordinate 26,993,698 downwards.
CTTGCTTAAGTTCATTATTGGTGCAATTCCCTTGCTAGTAAGCCTCTGAGCATGTGAAGATGAGTCAAAGGGCCGATAGCACGGCCTAGCACATTCCATACTAATGAGTGAATCAAGATGTGCCTGGGAAGTGAAATGTTTATGCTGAGCTGCAGGTGGCTGTGCTGGGAACCAAGCAATGCTAGTCTACGCTGGGAATGAACGCTAGGGGGCGCTTGTTGCTGTTATGCTGCCTCATTGCTAACATGTATGGTATAAAACTCATTGTACCCCATGGCTCTGCGTTCAGAGAAGCTGTCTGATTAAACCATTGGGTATGCCTGTGTGCTGTAAGTTACTCAATAAAGTACTCCTTGTAACTATACCACTATCTTGGCACCTCTAAATTAAGAGGTCAAAGCCCACGGCCGGGGCAATAGAAACAGCCTTTCAAGTACCCGAAGAGCGCTATCATATGTCCTCTTAGTCTTCTCTTCTCAAAGCTAAGCATGCCCAATTCTTTCAGTCTCTCTTCATAGGGCTTTGTTTCCAGTCCCCTGATCATCTTGGTTGCCCTCCTCTGAAACTTCTCATTTGTCTGCATCCTTCTTAAAGTGTTGTGCCCAGAACTGGACACAGTACTCAAGATGAGGCCTAACCAGAGCTGAGTAGAGGGGAACTAGTACTTCATGGGATTTGGAAGCTATACTTCTATTAATGCAGCCCCAAATAACATTTGCCTTTTTGCAGCCACATCACACTGTTGACTCATATTCAGCTTGTGATCTACAACAATCCCAAGATTGTTGTAGATCACACATGAGAGCCAGTGTGGTGTAGTGGCAAGAGTGTTGGACTAGGAGCTGGGAGATCCAGGTTCTAGTCCCCACTCGGCCATGGAAGCTCACTGGGTGACTTTGGGCCAGTCAGACTCTCAGCCCAACCCACCTCACAGGGTTGTTGTTGTGAGGATAAAATGGAGAGGAGGAGGATAATGTAAGCCGCCTTGGGTTCCTTGCAAAAGGAAAAAAGGCGGATATAAATGCAATAAATAAAAGATCCATCTCGCTTGTAGTATTGTTGAACCAAGTATCCCCCATCTTCTTGATGCACTTCTGGTCTAAAGTGAACTGTATTAATCTACATGTCTTTAATATATCCATCTGTTTTGATATACCTTTCTAATAACATCTTTTAAGTCTGCTGAGGTAAGTTTGCCAAGAGGCCTTCCATGGGGTGGCAGTGTCTGTCCTGGAGCCATAACGGTTCCTAGTTCGTGACGAGCTCCCCATGTTACATAGAAACTATCTGTGGAAATATAATGAAAGTCGGGTCAGCAGTTTATATTTTGATACAACAATGACTAGAAAGGAGGAAAAGAAGGCTAGACCATTTTTATCTTACCTGCCATGTTATCTAAAATATCAGATCCCCAATCTCCTTGAAAGACTTTCATTAAAATATTATCAAATACATGAAGTTCCTTGGTTCCAACAATTTTGTCACGAAAAAGACGGCGTGCTTCATAAGCAACAATTTCCAAGACAGTGTCTACCGTGTGTGTTGATGCCCCTGTGAAGTACACATTGATACAAAATTATAAATTACAGAATTCAACATCTGAAATTCTGTATTTCAATATATAGACAAAATTAAAGCAGAAAGTGAGGCTACATACCACAAGGAGACCATCAAGATGCAGGAGAGAAATAAAAAACAAGAATGTAAATTAAATAAATTATTTCTCATTATGTAAATACATGATGGAATTTAGCTCTTCATAAGCAATTTAGGGCACAATCCTATGCATGTGCGGATAGAAAAAAAATCTTACAACTCTCAGCATCCCTCATCCTGCTGGGAGCTGTGGGACATTTTTCTGTCTAAACATGCATAGGGTTTTGCCCTTAAAGGATCTAAAATAAAGGACATCATACCTAATCCTGGGATCCCCAGTACAGTCTTTCAAGCTGAGGTTCCACTGAAACCACCTTAGTCCTGCTAATATTAATGCATTTAAAATCTCAGCCAGAACAAACTGCTTAATGTATCTTAGAAATACGCCCCCTCCCCTCAAACATTCAGATCTGCATGTGTTTAAACAGTCCAAAATTATTGTTGTTTTTCTGAAGAAAAATGCTTGCAAAGAAAACAGCACAGAATCCTTTGGCACCTTACAAATTTGTTGTAGTGTAAGTGTTCATAATATTGATCCTGCCTGATCAGATTATTGTTAATCTTTAAGGTGCCACAGGATTTTTATTTACTTTTCTTTCTTTCTTTTTGTTGCAGCAGACAAATAGAGCTATTCTCTGGGATTTTTTTTAAAAAAGAGCTATTTGTCAATTAACATCATTCTCTCTATTTCTGACATTCAGGCATGAGTCCCATTGGTTAGGTAGCCAAAATGGCACCATCCACAAAACAGAAGTATAAAAAGGTTAGGGAAAAACCCTAAATTAATGTGGGGAGGACCCAAAAAACAGCCCAATGAAGACTGACCATGCTCAGGGGGCATGGACTAATGACTGACTGTTGGGATGGGGAAACAGAGCGAGAGGGAATGGAATGGAGTGTCATGGAGGAGGGAATGTCTGACTGCACTAGTGAACAGGAGCACACCACACTGTAATATTTTGTTACAGGTCCTTCTTTTTCTTCCTAATCTTAAAAACATCCTATATACAAAATCAACATACATAAGGGACACCTGCAGAGAGTCTGAAGAAGCAGCTATGTAATTCGAACTCTGGCAAGAGGTGCTTTGTCGTTTAGAATAAGCCATGATTACTCACCTCCTGTTAAATCATATCTGAACAGGCCTAAAACCCACTGAGTAAGAATGCAGGGTGTAAACAGATAGTGGCTGTAGTCATCGACTGTGAATTTGACTCGAATCTGGAAATATAGATGATGTCAGTGTATTTTTAATCTTACTTTTGATTTCAGCAATATAATGAGGCAGTTTTCCACATTTTCCTACAAACCTATGTGTACAAATTTACATGTACAGCAATCTTATGCACGTTTAATCAGAAATAAGTCTTAATGATGTCAATGGAACCTAATTCCAGGTGGGTATAGGCTTTATTAATTAATTACTGAACAGACAAAACAACGTCATTCAACATATAATCTTCCTTTCAGATGTAATATATGTAGTTCAGCCTCTAAAAGGCACTAAGAGAACTAAATGTTCATCATCATAAATAGTTACATGGAAGGCAACATTTAATTGGATAACAAGGAGCTTAAAATAATTAAGAGAGCACCTTCTCCCTTATCAACCTGCCCAGTCACTAAGGTCATCAGATGGGATTTCCTGGTGGTTCCACAAGGTCCTATGGCCCAACCTGGGCTAAAGCCTTGAGTGTGGTGGCTCCCTTTCTATGGAACTCCCTGCCTTTAGAGGTCAGGCGGGCACCAATATTGGGCTGCCACAGTTTTATTAGTATTCTATTTTTTTAAATCTTTTAATATGGTGTTTTATTCCTTTCATCTTTTATTGTCCTTCACTTCAGAATCTGTTTAGATGTAAAGCAGCATGTAAACGTGGTATACATGAATAAGCAGTTGCAAAACACTGAGGAAACATTTAGAATGAAATACATAACTGAATAATTTGAGCCACCAGGCATTTTGCTATTTCACAAGAAATATTTCAGTGGAATCAGGCCAAAGCATTTTATTTGAAATCGCAACTTCATTTTTGTTTAAAAGCGGAGTCAACCAACTGAAGCATTGGAGACTGATTAAACATGTCTTTTAAGTAATTTAGATAATCATGTATTAAATCTTAATAATTCTATCATTAAGGCCTCAATACAGGTGCCTTTTGAGATAATGAAGGAAGTGTATGATAGCTTACAATTTAACAAAGCTCGCACGAATTGTGAGAGGGTCATCTGTTATATCTTCTTTTCCACTCTATACTCCAATATGGCAGAATCCACACAGCCACCAAAATAAGTAATTATACTCTTCACTTGAAGTCCCTCTGATGAGAAATCGCCCCTCACTGACTTAAAACTGGCCTTCCATTTAACTGAATAAACTGTTACTTGAATAATCTACAAAATAAGGCTTGCAGACCCACAATTAAATACTACTAAACTGTACAACCATGAAGATCCATAAGCACACATGAAGAGCCCTGATAGACAAGACTATAGGCTTACCTAGTCCAACATATGTTTCACCACAATCATCAACCAGCTGCTTCCTAAGGGCCCATATTCAGGCCATGAGGGCAACAGCCCTGTCCTACTGTTACCTGTCAACAAGTGGTATTCAGAGGCATACTGCTCTGAACATGGGAGGTTCCATTTACCTATCATATAGTATATGTATTTATCCAATCCCCTTTTACATGTTACATGAACATCACCATATTCTATGACAGAGAATTCCATAGGTTTGATTATGTATTGTGTGAGGAAGTACTTTATGGTTGTTGTTGTTTTGTCTATAGCCAATTTCATTGGAAGGCCCCCAATTCCTAGTGTTATGAGAGAGGGAGAAAAATGTATCTCTACTGACTTTCTCCACTCTATGAATCATTTTATAAGCCTCTATTGCATCTGCTCTTAATAATCTTTTTTTCTAACAGAAAAATTCCCAAACACTTTTGAACATTTGCAAGTAGAAATCTGGGGTACAGAAGTTGGCATGCCGACCTCCTCCTTCTCCTCAGCTGTAGTAAGCAGAACAGCCAACAGTAATGGGGAATGCAGCAGCAGTGGAGCAGAAGACATAAATGCTGCAGTAAAACTGATCTGAAGTCATCATAACCTGAATTAAACAATGTATACCTGCTCATATACTTGAACCATAGATCCTGCCAACTGATGTATTTTTGCTAAGGATCCCCAAGCAGGATGATTCTTTAGGTTCTTGTGTAGAACAGGTTCTAAGTATGCACTGTAAATTGTTTGTAGCTGATCTCTTTCTGGATAACTAGAAAATGGAAGTATAAAAATCAATTAAACTTTCACAGTTACTTTAGATTTATTTGTATCATTTATACAGAACTACAGTTATCACTATCTGAGCTAAACAGACCAAAAATGAAATGCAGTTTGGCTTACTTGAAGGTTTTCATCTGAAAAATTGCACTAAGACTTGGTTAGGAGTACTGAAATTTGCAAGATACTTAATTATTTTCATCAGTAACCAAACAATATTGTATAATAAAACATAAAAGTATAAAGTAGCTGAGGTAATTTAAGGTCACGTAAAACTAATCTCCCACTTTTGAGTACTGGACAATACATTACAATAATTTAAAGGTAATAACTTGTTTGAAAATACAAGTTTAAGATTATATCAACTTTTAAGATGCTATATTATTAAAAACAAATGAGAACTAAGAAGTGTTCAGTACAGAAGCATAAGAATAGTTCTCGGGGGGGGGGGGGTCCCTTTCTATCTAAATGTTAGCCATACTTTTTCCAAGCCTGCTAAATCTGTCTCAAATTCGATCCACGTGTTCAATTCTGAGGCTTAAATGGGGGCCTGGGACGCTCGAGAGGGAAAGGCAGTAGTGCTGAAGCTAGTTTTGTGGCTATCACTTGCTAGCCCTTCAGCAAACTGATTGTAGGGGGAAAGTAATAATATTCCTTTTGAGTTTGCAAACTCCAACATTTTGGGAGAGCTATTGGCTTCCTACTGAACATCATCAAGGAAGCAAGGAGAGGAAACCAAAGAGGCAACCAAATTGGCAAAGAGCCATATTAAAATTAAAACTCCAGGGAAAGTGAAAAAATTCTACTCTACTCTCATATTACTATGTTCCTGGGAACTGTATACATGACACTGTACCTGGCATACATTCCTTGCAACTATAGGAAACAGAATACAGATGAGTAGAGGAGTGGAAAGAAAGCAAAATTACAAAGACAACCTGTGACAAAGTCAAGATTTAAAGAAAAATATGTGAATGATCAAGATACTCACTCAATTGCACAAAGGCGGACAACAGAAGTAAACCTGGAAGTGAGTTTATGCCTTCCCAGTGTTCCTCCAGCAGACATGGAAGCCACAATTTGGATGTTTTCTAACCCAACCCATTCAAGATTTTCATCATAAAATCCCTGGTATGTCAGCACCTTGGAGGGAAAATCATAACACTTATAATAAGCACAAACAGTGAAAACAATGTCAGTGTAGAGGCACTACTTTACAATAGCAATAAGTACGATACTCTGTGGCAGGGATGGGGAACCAATGACTCTCCAGATATTGCTGGACTCCAACTCCTATCAGCTCAAATCAGCACAGCCAGTTATCAGGGATGATGGGAATGGTAGTCCAACAACATCTGAAGGGCCACAGGCTCCTCATTCCTGCTATATAGTATAGTGAAAAGCATGTTAACTTCGTACAAAAAACAAAGCAAGTCTCTACGGGGAGACTGTGACAAACTGGTATGTCTGCATCTCTACCCTGAAGTCACCCTTTTGTCTACCCACATATTTGTAAGCGTCATGGAATATTAATATTCAACAACTCATGCTTATTTAAAAGTAAGCTCAACTGAGCTCAGTAGGGCTTACTCACAGGCAGATGTGTATAGGACTGCAGCCTAAATCAGTATAGGTTAGATGAGACTCTGAAACTTAATTGCTTTGTTTGTTTTGCTTGAGTATTTACTGAAAATCACCCTAGATATTTTGAATTGAAGGGCAATATAGAAGAGTTTTAAATAATAACATACATACATACACTTCTTCACAGCATCTGCTTCCAGCCTTTTGCATGACTGTAATGACCTACAATCCAAATAATTTTCTAATATACTTCTGAAATAACTGCCAAATTTTGCAGCAAATTAAATTTTGCTAAAAAAAGCCTGATTGCAGAGGAGCCAATTCTCCAGGTCCATGGATATTTGTTGTTCAGTCATTCAGTCGTGTCCGACTCTTCGTGACCCCATAGACCATAGCACACCAGGCCTTCCTGTCCTGCGCTCTCTCCCAGAGCATGCTCAAGTCCATATTCATTGCATCAGTGATGCTATCTAGCCATCTCATCCTCTGCCGTCCCCTTCTCCTTTTGCCTTCAGTCTTTCCCAGTATCAGGGTCTTTTCCAGAGAGTTTTCTCTTTGCATTAGGTGGCCAAAATATTTGAGCTTCAGCTTCAGTCTCTGTCCTTCCAAGGAGCACTCAGGCTTGATTTCCTTTAGAATTGACTGATTGGACCTCCTTGCAGTCCAGGGGACTCATAAGAGTCTTCTCCAGCACCACAGTCCAAAAGCATCAATTCTTCGGCGCTCAGCCTTCCTTATAGTCCAGCTCTCACAGCCATACATTACTACTGGGAAAACCATAGCTTTGATTAGACTGACCTTTGTCGGCAAGGTGATGTCTCTGCTTCTTACTATGCTGTCTAGGTTTGCCATAGCTTATAAAAAGTACTTATTTTGTCTGTTATTTAAAGGCATCTTGTGACAAAGGGGCTTGCGTAACTCAGTAAAGCCATAAGCTATGCCGTGCAGGGCCACCCAAGACGGACAGGTCATGGCGGAGAGTTCTGACAAAATGTGGTCCACTGGAGAAGGAAATGGCAACCCAATCCAGTATTCTTGCCAAGAAAACCCCATGGAACGTATCACAAGGCTATGAAGTTGAGCACATGCTGGGAGAGAGCGGAGGACAGGAAGGCCTGGCGTGCTATGGCCCATGGGGTCACGAAGAGTCGGACACGACTTAACGAATGAACAACAACAACAATGTTCTCTAGGTGTGCTGGGGCAGTTTTGAATCAGTAAGCCTCTAGGAGTACCTCAGCAGGAAAGGGCGAAGAATGTACCACAGACAAATGACACCGAGGGTGAAAGTTCACACATAAATGTTCAGTCAGTCAATAGTAGCAGCAAGAAGTGATTTGTGAAGGGTCTATCTCATGTACATGAAATATCAGTCACAGATCAAACACCACAGAATGTTCACATAATTCACACATTGTCTCAGTGGAGGCAGTTCACACATTTAGCAGAAGGTTAGAATTAAGTCACCAAGTGATAAGATTCGGATTATGTCTGTGCATGTGTCAATCAGCCCTAGGATTACCCTGACAATATGCTGCTGCTTTCCATCCCTGGCATGTACAGAAACTAATGTAAGATTCATATCTAATTTTAGGATTAAGTGGTCACCCATTAGTGACGAATTAATACATTAAAATTAATTCATTTCCTATGCACATCTACTCAGAAATACATCCCACTATGGGCTCTGAAATCATCTGGATCCATTTCAAATACGCTTCAGGCCTACTTTTGAAATGGAAACTGCCTTAGTCACCCTGTGGGAAGACCTTTGCCAAGAGAGGGAGTGCTACCCTATTGATTCTCTTTGACCTTTTGGCAGCTTTCAATACCACTGATTATGGCATTCTTCTGGATAGGCTGTCTGGGTTGGGAGTTGGAAGCACTGTGTTGTATTGGTTCTGCTCCTACTTGGATGGCTGATTCCAGAAGGTGGTGCTGGGGTATTATTGCTCTATATCTTGGCCGCTATGCTATGGGGTTCCACAGGGATCTATCTTATCCCCCGTGCTGTTTAACATCTACTTGAAACCACTGGAAGAGGTTATTGGGCTGTGTCATCAATATGCGGATGACACCTAACTCTCTCTCTCTCCTTTTCATCAAACCCAGGTGAGGCAGTGGGTGTTCTAAATCAGTGCCTCGGCACAGTAATGGATGGGATGACGGCCAATAAACTGGGACTCAATCCAGACAAGATGGAGACACTGTTAGTGGGTGGGTCATCTGCCTGGCTAACTGATGTTCAACCTGTTCTGGAGGGGGCTGAATTCCCCCTAAAGGATCAGGTTTGTAGTTTGGGTGTGCTCTTGGATCCAGCTCTTACAGTTTGACTTTGTTTGAGCTATCTGTCTATAGTTCAGTACTTTGGGAGCATTTAGCTGCCTGTTTACTCCCTACAGCAGATTAAAATACTTCTAAACAAAGGTACACCTAGGATTTTTTGGTGGGTTGCAATCCAGGTGCAGTACTAATAGTAATTAGATTACAGGAATCTTTGAATCTATTTCTTTCTTGGAGGGAGCAATCTTATGCAGATAGGCAGCTGCCTCCAAACTCGGAGGCAACTGCCTATCCAATGCATGGTGGGAGGAGTGCAGAGGGGATCTTCTCCTTCGTGGTCCAACTGACATGCATTCGTGGCTACATGGCCAATTTCAGCTGTCTAGCCACGGGACGTTGAAGTGCAAGATGGGGGGGCTGGATGACACATGGGAAGTGTCGTACCAGCACTTCCACACTCCCCACCCTGCTCCCAGGAATGCACCTTTTGCCCCGCTCTGCACTGCTCTTATGAGCCTGGAGCCCAGAGACAATCCGCACCACCTATGAGTCAGCAGAGGTGGGGGCGGGGAGGCAGTTATCTGGGAACTGACCAATCCTATGGTTGTCTAGTCACTGATTAGCGGCTATAGGATTGTGCCCTTATTGATACGAATACAAGTTCCTAGTTAAAATATAAGTAGTAAACTACTTAAAAGCAATTAAAGCTATATTTCCTAAGCATTGCTAGCTGTTACAAAAGACAGCATTGCGGAGTCCATTTTGCTTACCAAGACTTCTCTATAGAGGTAACTGGCAAGGAGCTTTGATATCAAGGAAGCCATCTAACCCCTGAATCAGACCATTTTTATACAGTTTCTAAAATACCACTTCACTGGCAATGTATCAATACTAATTACTGTTTCGTACATCTACGTTCCCAATCTTGTCTTCTAAAAGAATCTTTGTTGATCAAAGCACACTACAAGAACTTAAACATATACTTTCCAAGTTAGATACAATTAATTTTGATGTATGTCTTCGGCAAAGCAATTTCTTACTCGAAGTTTACTAATTAAACTTAAGTACATACATTTGTCTAGGCACCTATATATCAGATTTAATGTTTATACCTTACAAAATATTTTTTGCTCATTAATTGATAAGTGAAATCTTTATATTCACTCTGATCTGAATAATACAGTTTGATGTCTCTCCATTTTTCATATAATTGTTTTCATCTCTGGTGATGAGCTGTAGTTCAGCATTCTCTCATTAGATTTTATCCAAACTGCTTTGCCACTTACATTTTGTTAACAATTGCCTAAAGTTCATTGTGAACTCACTTTGCATCCTTCCTATTGGTACCAGTTGCCTTAGTATTTATTTAATTCTCTGGATTCCTAATTTCCTTCTATGCAACTTTCTTCAGGAATTAGTTTGAGCACATTGAGAACTTTGCCATCAATCTTTTGTGGAGGATCCATGACACAGCATTATCACTGGAGGCATGGGTGGACTTGGTGGCACAGAGCATCTTTTATCAGCTTAGGCTTATACACCGACCACTTTCTTATATAGACAGAGATAAGACTGTTGGTCACTTACCCGTAAAAGAGATTTCTTTGTGCATGTAAAACAGTATATCAGGTGGGTCTTATGCGCCACCTAGTGGTCCAAGGCAAAAACACTGCTCTCATTAAGTCTTTTAGGGTGCAATCCTGAACTCAGAGGCGACCGCCTATCCAATGCATGGCAGGAGAAGCACGGAGGGGATCATCCCCTCTGTGCTTCAGCCATCCTGCATTTGCAGCTAGACAGCCGATTTCAGCTGTCTAGCCGCAGGAAGGCGGAGCGGGGGAGGCGGCTGCTGGATGACACCTAGAATTTGTACTGGCATTTCCACCTTCCCTGCCCTGGAATGCCCCCCAGAATGCCCCGTTTTTCTCACTCCATGCTCCTCTTCCGAGCACAGAGTGTGGTGCCATTCTGAGCTGCCTGTGAGGCAGCGCAGGGGTGGGGGGGGAGGTCGGTTCTCACGGAACTGACCTCGTACTGTGGGCTCTGAGGTCAGTTCCCGGAAACTGACATATCCTATGGCCATCTAGCCGCTGACTAGTGGCCACTGTCCACTTTCTTTCCCGCCTTTGAAGCTCAGCTTCCAATGACAAGCTCAGGAAGTACTAGGATCAGTGAGAACAGCAAAACACAAACAAGAAAAACAGGACATCTCACACTCTCTGCAGACAGGGAGAAAGAAACCACTTGGAAAGAAACCAAGTGTGACAAAATAAGAAAACTAATCCCCACCAGCAGAAACATTCATAGCAGAACCTGAATCTAGGGTGTGGCCCTGATGTACTGTTTTACATGCACAAAGAAATCCCTTTTACGGCTAAGTGACCAACGGTCTTTTCTTTCATGCATGTAAACAGTACATCAGGTGGGATATACCAAAGCTTGACCCATGTAGGGCAGGATTCAACAAAGCAGTAGCTGCTTAATGACTGGGAAGGATGTGTTGCAAGACATGCCTTCCAAAGGCCACCTCAGCAGACGCATTTAAGTCGATCTTGTAATGTTTAACAAACATGCTAGGATTTGCCCATGTAGCTGCCCTACTAATCAATGCAGCAGAGCATTGAGGAAAAACGCTGCCGACGTTACGGCTGCTCTTGTAGAATGGGCAAAAATTTTGGTAGGTGGAGACAACTTTAGGCAGAAATAGGCTAAGGAAATACACACCTTTAGCCATCTACTCAGAGTGGCATTAGAAACTTTCATCACAAGGAAGCAGGAATGACACAAACAGGGAATTCGAATGCTGAAAAGTTTTGATTCTGCTGATATAGGGCCCTTTGTTGTTAGGGCCCTCCTGACAACAAAGGAATGCCACTTCATTTCTGAGGGGTGCACAGGGGAAGGACAAAAAATGGGAAGAATTAGCACTTGTTGACAATCAAAAGAAGAACTTTAGGATAGGCAACAGGGTTAGTACGGAGCACCACTCTATCTTTATGGAATACATCAGTGTTTACCCACAGAGAGGACATTAAGTTTGGAGATCCTTCTGGCTGATGTTACGATCACAAGAATAAAACTTTGAAAGAGAGCAGTCGGAGAGATACTGATTTCAGAGGCTCGAAGGGTGGCTTTTGAAGTGCTGAAAGTACTTTACGGAGATCCCAGGAAGGGAAACGGCACTGAGCTAAAGGTGACTTTGAAAAAGCTCTGCACAGGAATGGTTTAAGAAAAAGATCAGCGCCCATGAACCTATCTGGTATTTTTGACAAAAGAGTAGATAGCATGGAAACCTGATCCTTGACCGCATTAGACTTCAGACCCCAAACTGTCCTGCAAGAATGCTAAAGGGTCTGAGAGTCTGGCTTTTTGAGCCCCAAATCCTTTTCTTAGTACATCAAGTGGAGGATATCTTCCACATACTCTGGTAAATTCTGCATGTAGACAGTCTCCTAGAGGCCAATATAATCTTCATATATATCAAGGCTTGGGGGCAGCATCTGCTTTGGCAAAACAGTTCCTTTCAGTCTCCAGACATGTCACTGAAGCCATGCAGGGTTCGGCTGAAAGAGATGGCCTTGAGATAACAAGTCATCCTGCAGAGGGAGAGGCCAAGGAGGAGCCGCTGCCAGATTGATCAGGTCGGGAAACTGTCAGGGTGGAAACTGAGCCCAGAGAGCCTCAGAGCAGTTCGGATTCTGAGGAGGAACACCTATCCGTGGGAGAGGGGCCAGCTCATCCCTCACAGGCTCAGCACCTGGCAGAGATTCCTCCTGCCAGCATTCCAGAGATAGATAGCGACCCGGGTAGTGAGGGAATGCGGGAGAGGGGCTTCTTAGACACTCAACGCAGACGCAAAGAGCGACGAGCGATAGAGGGCGCGGAAAGGAGGCGTAGCGCCTGTTTGGCGCGCAAGCAATGGCCGCCTCCCATGGACCCAAGGGAAAGAGGGAGGATCTCTCCCTAGCCCATAAGTTCTGGGTCTTCAAGTGACTCTCTTTCAAACGGGGATCAACTGACTACTTGAAGCTTAGGCTACCCTGCTGTTCCTTGCTTTAGTCGCTGGTGATTAGCATCTGAAAGAGTCATTAAGTTGTAAAAAGATTAAAGCTTTGAAAAGAAATCATTTTGTCTGTGTCTTTAGTTGGCTACTGGAATCTATTGGGAGAAGCCACCAGAGCGCTCCTGACAGAAATGAGGGTCTCTATGGCCAAAAAAGGGAGCCACTAGAATTAGTCTCACCTTTTCTTCTTTCACCTCAACAGAACCCTTGAGTGAAGAGGAAGTGGTGGAAAAGCGTATAGAAAACCTATCAGCCATGGAGAACACAGGGCATCCATCATCTCTGCTGCTGGAGATGCATAACGGGAGAAGAACCTGCTGAGTCGCCTGGCTTCTGATGCAAACAGCTCCACCTGGACTCTCCTGAAACAGGAGACTATCTCTTTGAAGATTTCTGGGTAAAGCATCCATTCTCCTCAGTTTAGCCATTTCCTGCTTGAGTCAGCTTGAGTGTTCTCTCCCCTGCTTTTAGGTATTCCACAGAGAGGGATTCTAGGTGATGTTCCACCCGAAGAAGGAAAGAGTCTGCCTCCTTAGGCATGGAGACTTGATTCCTCTCTGATGGTCAATGTGTGTCTTTGGCTGTGACATTGTCTGCCTGGATGAAGACCGATCTGAGAGGAAGTACTTGCGTGAAGTGTTGAACTGCTAGCCAGGCCACCTGGAGTTCTCGTAGGCCGATAGGAAGCCGCAACTCACCCAAGGACCATGTTCCTTGAACCATCCTCCCCTTGCACAGAGCTCCCCAACCAGAAAAGCTGGTGTCTGATGTAGTCACTGTTTTGGGGGGATCTTGGAGGGGACTCCTCTCTTCAGAACAGGATGATGGACACACCAGCAGAAGGAGGCTCAAACAGTCCTGGACGGATGAATGTTCAAGTGACATCTTGAAGCTATGTCGTTTTGGAAAGGAAGCAGGGCCCATTGTAAGGAATGAGAATGAAGTCTTGCCCAAGGAGTTGCCTGGGATGTTGACACCTGGGGGCCCAAAACCTTCATCAGAAGCATGAGGTCAGCTGACTTCTTGAAGCAAACCAATCTGACTGCAGCTTGAATTTTGGAGAACCTTTCTGGAGAGACAGCCATGACCCCTACTTGCATGTCTATTAAGGCTCCCAGGTGGAGTATTCAATGAGAGGGGCGCAGATGACTCTTTGACTGTTGACCAGAAAACCTTGAGACATGCCAGGGTGACTTGCAGGTCACCCACTGCCTGATGCCGAGAAGCTGAATGGATGAGAGATCATCAAGGTAAGGTTATATTGAGATCCCCTGCATGTGAAGATGTGCCACCAAGCTGACCATGGTCTTTGTAAATATCCTGGGACCCAAAGATAGGCCAAAAGGCATGGCTCTGTATGGAAAATGGAGCCCTTCGAAGGCAAAATGGAGGAAGCACCGATGGTTGAGGAAGACAGGAATATGGAGATAGACTTTTCTGAGGCCCGCTGAAATCACGTAGGAAAAGACCTTCTTTAATGGCCAGAAGAGGCTCCATCCAGAACCAGCGGTAACAGATGAAGTGGTTGAGAAACTTGAGATTCAAGTAGGGATGTCGGAGAATTTCTCCACGAATCTCCGGGAGGCCGAATGCCAATGCATTCGGCCCCCCGAAATTGGTGGAGAAATTCTCCGACACCCCCCCGCCGCCCCCCCGGGATGGCGAATGTCCCTCGCGGTGGCGGGTCCCGGCGACGGTGCGGCGGCAGCGGCCGGTCTTCCGACCAGCTGCCGCTGCCACCATTTCCAAGTAAAAAAAACAAAAACGTGATAGGCTACGTAAAGATTTACGTAGCCTATCACAGCTAGATTTTCAAAGTCAGCCGTGATAGGCTACGTAAAGATTTATGTAGCCTATCATGGCTGACTGAAAATCTAGCCGTGATAGGCTACGTAAATCTTTACGTAGCCTATCACGTTTTTGTTTTTGTTTTTACTTTACTTTACTTTTTTCTTTCGCGGCCGGAGAGGCGGGGCACTCCCCCCCGGCCAGAATTTCGGCGGGGAGGGATGGGGCGCCTCCCCCCCGGCCAGAATTTCGGTGGGGAGGGACGGGGCGCCTCCCCACCCGCCAAGAATTTTGGGGGGAGAAACGGAGCGCCTCCCCCCCCCCCCCGAAAAAAGCTGCGGGACCAGGTAAGGGACTTTTGTCCATCCCTAGATTCAAGACAGCTCTGATCGATCCATCTTCCTTTGAGACTGTAAAGAAGTGAGAATAGAGCCCTAATCCCTTCACTTCTACAGGCAATGGTTCCACTGCCACGATATCTAGTAGAAGGTGGATAGACAATTTCACCATCTCCCTCTTGGCTGGATTTGCTGGGGTTGGTGATGGGAAAAAATAGTGGGGAGGTCGTGATGTCAGCTCCGGACGCAGACCCGAGCAAAGAGTCTCCAGGACCCAACAATCTGAGACAATGGCCAGCCATCTGTCGATATACCAGGCAAGAAGACCACCCACCAACAAAAGGTTGGTGTCAATTGGTGCCTGTATCCTCTTGACATGGTGGATGAGCCACATAGAATCATAGAATAGAGGGTTGGCCATCGAGTCCAACCCCTTGCTCAATGCAGGAATCCAAGTCAGAGCATTCCATATCTACTGGAGAAGTTCTATTGGCCTTTATTTCCTCCTCGGAAATGAGCCCAGGCAGGACAAGTGGACTAAACATCTCTCCCTTGCCCAGAGGTTATGGAGAAACAAAATGGCTGGCTAGTTTGGTAAGGGTGAAAAGATCTCCTAAAGAAACACCTTTCTTCCTTCTTCCTTGCTGTGGGCATAGCCTTTTTCTTATCTTTTGATTATACTAGGATCTCCTTTAGAACATCCTCCCCGAAGAGCTTGCCACCAATGAAAATGCTCTGATGCTAGGCTGGACTTTGAAGGAGGAGCAGCTTCCCAATGGCAAAGCCAAAGGAGTCTCCTGGAAAACACATCAGCTGCTAGGGAGCTAGCAGAGAACTGAGTCGCATCCAAAGAGGCACTAGCAATAAAAGCTACCACCCAACTTGAGAAGGGTCTTACATAATCTGGCTGGTTCATGAAGTGCTCCATCCAACACATCTTCCAACTACAGAAGGGAAGGTCTGGCAAAAACCGACGCCGAAGCTGCCATCCAAATAGACAGGGATGCTGTTTCATGAGCCTTCTTCAAACCAGTATCCAGCTTGTGCTCAACAGACTCCTTGAGCAGCACATTTGTATCTTTCGGGTGAAAAGCACGATTCACCAGAGCCACCATGGGCATATCAATAAGTGGGACTTTAATTTGATCCATAATAAGCTGCTCTAAAACATAATGTTTGTTAGCAATAGCAATGGATTTCTTGTGCTGCAAAGCAGAATTCAACTCACCTCTAGTCACTTTTGGGATAAGAGCAGGCAGCTTCACCACTTTGGTCTTGGCCTGAGGATCAGGACAGACAGCTGGCATTCTAGAAGTAGAAGGCTGAGGAGCTTCCTCTGAAGGACTCAAATCTAAGGCTGCCATGGATTTACATAGCAGGGGGAAATAATGGAAGGCCTGGAATAGGTGGCAGGAATCAGGCCCGTCACCAGTCCACTCCTCTTCATCCAGGACAATTAAGTTCACATCATTTAGATCTGGGTTAGAAGAGTCCAGATTAGGGTTGGACATTTTCTTTTTAACTTCCTCCTAGGCACATCATGAGGATCTGGAGATATATGAACCCTGTCTCGATCTGGAGCTGAAGGAGCCTGCTGTGCCATAAGAAGAGAGCCAGAGGGCTGTGTGGCATTTCTAGATGTAGCAGACACAGAAAGGGTTAAAGGCTGAGAATTAACCAAGGCATCCTTAGCCAGGTCGGCTAATAAACCCTCCTTCAAGCACTGTAGCAGAGAAATGGAAACCACCACCACCCCCGCCCCTACAATTGCGGCCTAATTGTAGGGGATTGACAGGGTTTGGGTGGGAAAAAGCAGTGGGCCTGGAGGAGGATGCACCTGTTCTCACAACGTGATCTGTGAAACCCTGGAACAATGAAGAAGATTGTATCGAAAACAAACTGCCCAAATTCCAAGCCAAGTCTGCCTCTCCGTCATCAGAGAGATCTTCATCTGCCTTAAGGCTCTTTCTGGCCAGCCGCCTGGGAGATAGCGCAGTAAAAGCTGAGCCCTGCTAAGGAAAACTCCCAAAGGTGGAGAAAAGGGAGCTCTGGATGCGATGGAAAGGCTTGCTTTTTCATAAGCTGTAGGTGGACAAGTCACTTCAGCACAAATGGGAGGAGGGTCAGTGATGGCCACCATTATTGCCTTTCCATTGCTCACAGAGGCCACACGGAGGCCGCTTGTGAAGAGCCCGAGGAGACTGCCAGGCAAGGTTTATGAGGAGATTTGCAGGCAGAAACAGACTTTCCTTTTGCTTTCCCCATAGCAAGGGGCAGGGCCAAAGGCACAAGGGGAAAAGGCTGACCATATTTGGGGGGCAGGAGAAGATGACGATGAAGGTAGCTGACAAGAACGGAGAAGCTGTGATGGGTTTTTTTTTACTGTTTTTCCTGAAAGGAAAAAAGATTAGGAAGGGAGGAAAAGAGAACAGACAATCACACACAGACATGCAAAAGTTAGAGAGGAAATGGAAAAAACAAGCCTGAGTCAGAAGAACTGAGAGAGGCGAATCCACAACCACTTCAGTGAGGCAAATTCACAAAACTGAGCTTCAAAGGAGGGAAAGACAGTTAAGGGTGCAATCCTATGCATGCTTAGACAGAAAAAAAAGCCTAAAACTCCCAGCATGCCCCAGCCTGCCATGCTGTTTGGGGCATGATGAGAATTGTAGGCCTTTTCTCTGTCTAAACATGCACAGGATTGTGCCTTAAACAACTTAATTGGAGCAGCGATGTTGCCTTTGACCACTAGGTGGCACATAAGACTCACCTGATGTACTGTTTACTACATGCACAAGAGAAAGTGCCTAGCTACAGTTATCCATGCTCTGGTAACCTCTCATCTAGATTACTGCAATGCATTATACATTGTCCAGTTCTGGGCACCACACTTTAAGAAGGATGCAGACAAGCTGGAGAGGGTTCAGAGGAGGGCAACAAAGATGATCAGGGGACTGGAAACAAAGCCCTATGAAGAGAGACTGAAAGAACTGGGCATGTTTAGCCTTGAGAAGAGAAGACTGAGGGGAGATATGATAGCGCTCTTCAAGGACTTGAAAGGTTGTCACAGAGAGGAAGGCCAGGATCTCTTCTCGATCATCCCAGAGTGCAGGACACGGAATAATGGGCTCAAGTTACAGGAAGCCAGATTCCGGCTGAACATCAGGAAAAATTTCCTGGCTGTTAGAGCAATATGACAATGGAACCAATTACCTGGGGAGGTGGTGGGCTCTCCCACACTGGAGGCATTCAAGATGAGGCTGGACAGCCACTTGTCAGGGATGCTCTGACTTGGATTCCTGCATTGAGCAGGGGGTTGGACTCGATGGCCTTGTAGGCCCCTTGCAACCCTACTATTCTATGATTCTATACATGGGGCTGCCTTTGAAAACGATCCAGAAACTTCAGCTGATCCAAAATAGTGCAGCGAGACTGTTGATACAGACTGGTCAATATGAACATAGTATGCCAGTGCTTTATGATCTGCATTGTCTGCCATTCCATTTCTGGGCCAAATTCAAAGTGCTAGAATTGATTTTTAAATCCCTAAATGGCTTGGGGCCAGGTTACTTGAAGGATCACCTCCTCCTACATATACTTGCCTGGACCTTAAAGATTGTCTTTAGCAGTTCTTCTCTGGGTGCCCTCACCAGATAAAGTCAGGTGAGTGGCTACTAAGGAGGACCTTTTCCTTTGACACACCCCAGGTGTGGAATGACCTCCTCAGAGAGGCTCACTTGGCACCTACTTTGTAGTTTGTTCAGTGCCAGGTGAAGGCCTTATCTTCCCGGGCATTTTATTTTTTCAGTTACTGTTGTTTTTAAATCTGTTATGGTTTTAATTGTTGTGAACCACCCAGAGAGCTTCAGTGGTATAGAAATGTAATAAATAAATAAATAAATAATTTGTGACTTAACAGGAGACAACAGGAAGGAAGTGCAGAATTCCTTTGTATTCTACAGTTCTGCAAGCAACTGTTATGAAATTCAAAGTCAAATTCTATTCACCTGCTGCAGGAAAGCTACAAGCGTGCTAGTTCCCCATTTATCAGGTTTGGGCAAGTTGATATCCTTCAGGTATAAAACCAGCCTTTCACAATCCTTTGGCCTGTACACTCGCCCAGTATTGGTGCTGATCACCAAGCACGTCTGACTTAGTTTCTGCAGAAGATGCCGGGATGTAGTTTGTGCACTGCAGTGCACTGTAGCAATCTGAGTGGATCGAAGCTGAGAAAAGGCATAACGGAGTAGCATTCTAAAAAAGGGAAAAGATGCAGATTAAAATGCTATACAGCACTTTTAAGAAAACCATCTGTCTCTGCCATGTAAAATGAAAATCAGTGTGTCAACTATAAAACAAACCAATATCCCTGAACGTGTACACAGTTTTCCCCCCAAAGTATTAAATATAATGGAGCTAGTTAGCTAAAAATTAAAAATAGCTAAAATTCTGCAGGTTTCCTTGAAATTTTAATTATTTGAGAGGAAATCTTCATAGTATATGGAGCTCCCCCAATCAAGGGTTGTGACCCCAAAAAATATTGGTTTCTTGTTAATACATTTTTCTGTCTGCCTGAATAGATTGTTCTTGCATTGTACTTCTTTTCTGAGTTTCCATCTCATATGACTAGCTCATTACATATTTAAATCCTCTCCTTCTCAGAGAACCAACACCCGCAGGAATAAACAGCTGGAGACTACTCAGCACCATCACCGAGTGAGAGTTCAAGCCAACACTCTACCCTCCTCAAAATCTGTGTAGGTGGAGCCTGGGGATGGTTTCTTAAGAGTCCAGTTCCGCTCTAGGCTTCTAGGAGAAACATCTAGTCTCCCCGAAGTTTTGGCCCACACTACCAATTTTCTGATTCTCTGAAATCAATTGGTTTCATCTGTTCAGTGCTCAAACCTCTCTAGTGCAGCTTTCATCCTTTATGCTTCCTGCTATGCCAGTAGACTTTCAAGCAACCCCAATTTCTACCACTGCACTATATTTTCAGAACAATCCAGATCCTGCACCATATCTTAGGTGATCTTCCACACAGTGTATGGACCGTATCTATGGCAGGTGCAAGCTTGCATGGGCTTCTTTTCAACTAGAGAAATCTAGGTAAACCTCAGCAATCAGGGGATGCTTCCAAAATTCTCCTCATCTAAATACTTTTTTTTGTAGTTACAAATTATCTGGCCTTGTTTCCAAAGTTGAAGCAATGCATTAGGAATTTTGTTCCATTTTTTAATTTCCAAATTATGTTCAATTTACTGGCATCCTACCCAACCACACCCTGGTATATTACTGGTGTGCATGTACGCATTCAAATAATTTTTTGATGTAATCATACATGATTGTATTCAAATTATTACTGTATAGTGAAAAATAATCTTGATGCAATCATAAATATAATCACATCAAGATTTCTTTTTGGCAGTGTTTGGTCAATGTGCACATGTGCATCAGTAATACAGAAGGGAAAAAAGATGCAATTTACCTGAAAGCTGCATAGTAAGTTTAGGAATTCTCTTAGTTAACCTGAAATATAGAAGGAATGGAGTACAGGGTAGTGAACTCTTGGAATACAGGAATGGAATAGGAGAAATCCACTCATGCAGCCATTGCATTTTAGGCTGTGGAGCAGACCCATGGCAGAAGACATGATTTTCAGGTAATACTATTATCAACATCATTTCTAGTATTAGTGGTACTGCTTTAGTATCATAGCTGGCATGAAAGTAACAATCCTTACCCTTTTCCACATCCTTCAGGCCCAACAAGAAGAAATGGCTGCTTAGTATCAAAGCCTAGCCAAGGTTTAAAGTAATCTAAACCTCTTTGCATATCAGGTGTTTGAATGACTGGAAGAGTCTGAACATTGCTAAAATCATCAGCAGTCAGATTTTCAGGTTTTTTCAGCTGGTACGATAGTAGGCGTTCAGTATCTGGATCATAATAAGTGTCCAACAGTTTGTTGGGATTTGGTGGAGATTCTCGTGCCCAAGTAAAAACCTTAAAATATGTATTTTTAAAGAATTTAAAATTAAAATCTTATAAAAATGCACTCCTAAAAATAACAAACATAGTTATTATAAAACACAGCATGTCTCTCAATTGTTACAGAAATTTAGATATAGACAATAACAATGTCCTCTATCCAGGCTTCTGGCAAATTCTCTCCCAATGTAACTGCTTAGAATATGTAAAACATGCTCCCTTCAGCTCCCCTGGTTTGGACTCAGACTATGTCTCACTTTAATCCTATTGAATCAATGTAGTTTAAGTTAGTAATCAGTACTAACTTGTCCGGCTGATTCCAGTGGGACTAAAGCATTACTAATTGAGGTTGGATCCAACCCACTAACTCTAGATTCTCTACCAAATTAAACACAAAATTCACTGTGATTTGGCAAAATGGTTTCACCACTACTAGTGGCCTCTTCTGCCCAAACTCTCAGTAACTTCTCATGCTTCTACCTGAAATTTTATAATAAAAGGTTTTTCTTAGAAAAACATAAAATTTGTGCAAATCCTTTTGTACTTAGGCATGCAGAAGGAGTTTTACACAAGTGAATTGTTTTCTGCAAATCTCCCACAATTTTTTTTCCTGCAGGTGGGATAAAAAAAAGCAATTACAGCTACATAGTGCAGATGAAGTTGTGCAGTTACCATCTTTTCTCAGTGCAGATGAGGATACATTCGCCATGTAGAGGTCACTGTACATTTCCCCATGCAAACATTATTCATACCATAAGAAGCCTTTCTGCACCTGATATCCAGACTGGGCCATTATGTTTTTTAAGTTAAGTTTTTTACAGCTCAGTGCTAATATCATTTCTTAGTTTAAAGATTTATTCAAATATATTTGTGATCTTAAATATTGCTTAAAAATATCTACCCTGAAAGTGTAAATGGCTTAAATAATTCACCCTGAAAGTGTGAATGGCTTTTGTTTTTAAAATAATGACCTCTTTTGTAAATTCCTGTCGTGATTTCATGTTCAGATTTCCACCAAGTCCTCTTATCAGGCTAATTATAAACTGTCCACGTTCAGTGCACCCATGAAGATGAGATAACCCATTCATCACTGTTCCAACCAAACTTGTTTCTATCACATAATCATTCTGTAAAAAAGAGTAATGCAGTAAGCAAGCTGTAAACCAGTTTCCAACAGCAGGACTAAGTTATAGTGCAAAGTCCTATTTCAATAAGTAGGGGAGGGAGCAAGCCTACTGGGATAGGCGGCCGCCTCCAAACTTCGCGCTTCAGCCGCCCTGCATTTGCTGTCTACATTCGGCCGTCTAGCTGCAGGAAGGCGGAGCAGGGGAAGCAGTTGCCAGACAACAAGTTGGATGTGTCATACCAGCATTTCCACCTTCCCTGCCCCAGAACACCCCCAAGAACACCCTATTTTTGTTGCTCCACGCTCCTCTTCCGAGTGCGGAGCACGGGGCCATTCCGAGCTGCCTGTAAGGAAGCTGCAGGAGGGGGGGAAGGTCGGTTCTCAGGGAACCGACCTCGGGGCGCAGGCTGAAACTGAACCTTAAGTCTCTGGCTGATATCTGCAACACTGGCCGTGGTCTTGAACCTGTTCTGTCCTGGGCCTGCTTCTCTTGCCTCACCTTGTGCCCCTTTACCTGGGCTGTAGCCTAGAGCAGTTGATGGATTAACCAATGAAGGCGGGCATTATATAGCATTTTGGGAATCTGCACCATAAGCTTTTAAAATATTATAGCCAATAAATATTAACAGGCAATAAATATTTCAGTCCTTAGAATTTTTTTTTAAATAGTCTAATAGAACATATGGATACAAGGAACTTAAAAATGTTGAGTTACCTGTTTTAGGACCCAATTTAAAGCTTTTTCAAAATAATCTCCAATCCAGTTTTCAAGTTTTTGCCTGCATTCTTCAGGTTGGTTTCTTAACCAAGATTTTATTAATGAATTAAGATCTGTATCTTCATCACTAGAATGAGATATACCTCAAATTAAAACTATGACAAATATTGCAATTCCCTATTTGGATACAAACATCATGTACTAAAGAGCTCTCATTCATGAGTGCTGCAGCACAATCCTATGCATATTTACTTGGAAGTGTGTTTACAGGAGACTTACTCCCAGGTAAGTGTAAATAGGATTACAGCTTCAATATCACAGTGGAGAAAAGCTAGGGTATGTATTTGTCACAAGTGATTTACAAATGTACCTAAACAGCCAAAGCAGTGTGAACAAGTGGCCTACAGCTCTATCAGCTTTTATTTTACTTCCATCTGTACAATTACTCACCACCTAATAATATCTCAAAGTCCAAGAATCCACAGCACAAACCTATGCATCAGCTATGCATGATGAATAGCTTCCCCTAACAAAACTTATCACAATTTAGGATGGTTGAAGAGGGAAAAGGAGCACACAGAGTGTGTTGTCCAGGGCTGCACCTCAGAGGTGATCACTGGTGTTCAGGCATTGCACTCGCAGCCAAACTGTTAAATAAAGGATTCTCATTACACTTTTGCATTCCTGGATCCTACTGGCTGGACTCAGATGGTTTATTTATCTTTCATGTTTATTTTATTTTATTTAGATTTATAATCCTATCCACATATGCTCAAAAAAGATAACGATCACATAAAAACAGAGTTACGAGACAGCTTAAAGATTCATACCAGGATGATGTTAATACATGAAGTATGAATAAAATTATACACATCATAGAATCACAGAATCATAGAATCATAGAATAGTAGGGTTGGAAGGGGCCTACAAGGCCATCGAGTCCAACCCCCTGCTCAATGCAGGAATCCAAGTCAGAGCATCCCTGACAAATGGCTGTCCAGCCTCGTCTTGAAGGCCTCCAGTGTGGGAGAGCCCACCACCTCCCCAGGTAATCGGTTCCATTGTCGTATTGCTCTTACAGTCAGGAAGTTTTTCCTGATGTTCAACCGGAATCTGGCTTCCTGTAACTTGAGCCCATTATTCCGTGTCCTGCACTCTGGGATGATCAAGAAGAGATCCTGGCCTTCTTCTCTGTGACAACCTTTCAAGTACTTGAAGAGTGCTATCATATCTCCCCTCAGTCTTCTCTTCTCAAGGCTAAACATGCCCAGTTCTTTCAGTCTCTCTTCATAGGGCTTTGTTTCCAGTCCCCTGATCATCTTTGTTGCCCTCCTCTGAACCCTCTCCAGCTTGTCTGCATCCTTCTTAAAGTGTGGGGCCCAGAACTGGACACAGTACTAACCAGTGCTGAGTAGAGGGGAACTAGTACTTCCCAGGATTTGGAAGCGATGCTTCTATGAATGCAGCCCAAAATAGCATTTGCCTTTTTTGCAGCCACATCACATTGTTGGCTCATATTCAGCTTATGATCGACAACAATTCCAAGATCCTTCTCGCTTGTAGTGTGGTTGAGCCACGTATCCCCCATCTTGTAACTGTGCATTTGGTTTCTTTTTCCTAGGTGCAGAACTTGACATTTGTCCCTATTAAATGTAATTCTGTTGTTTTCTCCCCAGCGCTCCAGTCTATCCAGATCACTTTGAATTTTATTTCTGTCTTCCAAAGTATTAGCTATCCCTCCCAATTTTGTGTCATCTGCAAATTTGATAAGCATTCCGTGCACCTCCTCCTCCAAGTCATTAATAAAAATGTTGAAGAGCACTGGGCCCAGGACAGAGCCCTGCGGTACCCCACTCGTTACCTCTCCCCAGTTTGAGAAGGTCCCATTGATAAGCACTCTCTGAGTCCGATTCTGTAGCCAACTGTGGATCCACCAGAACGTTGTTTCATCTAGCCCACTTTGAGCTAGTTTGCTCATCAGGAGATCATGGGGCACTTTGTCGAAAGCTTTGCTGAAGTCGAGGTATATGATGTCTACAGCATTCCTACGGTCTACAAGGGAGGTAACTTGATCAAAAAATGAGATCAGTTTTGTCTGGCAGGAATTGTTTTTGACAAATCCATGATGGCTTCGAGTAATCACGGCATTGTTGTGAAGGTGCTTCCAGATGGATTGCTTTATGATCTGCTCCAGAATTTTCCCAGGGATTGATGTCAGACTGACTGGTCTGTAGTTCCCAGGTTCCTCCTTTTTACCCTCTTTGAAGATAGGGACAACGTTAGCCCTCCTCCAGTCATCTGGCACTTCCCCCGTCCTCCATGATTTCTCAAAGAGAATAGACAGCGGTTCTGAGAGTTCTTCTGCCAGTTCCTTTATGACTCTAGGATGCAGTTCATCTGGCCCTGGAGATTTGAACTCATTCAAAGTCATTAGGTGTTCCTTGACCATATGCCGGTCGATCTCAAGCTGCAATCCTGCCCCTTCAGCCTGTACTTCACCTTTGCCAGGGGGGTCATAGACCCTCTTTTGGGAGAAGACTGAGCCAAAGTAGGAATTGAGCACCTCTGCCTTTTCTTTGTCATCTGTTATCGTTTTGCCATCCTTATTTAATAGCTGAACCACCATTTCTTTCCTCTGCCTTTTACTGTGCACGTAGCTGAAGAAAGCCTTTTTGTTGTTTTTAACATCCCTTGCTAACCTCCGCTCATTCTCAGCTTTAGCCTTCCTGACGCCATCCCTGCAATTCTGTGCTATCTGCCTGTACTCTTCCTTTGTTACTTGGCCTTCTTTCCACTTCCTATATGTGTCCTTTTTTGTTTTCAGGTCATCCCTAAGCTTTTTGTGAAGCCACATTGGCTTCTTCTGTTGTCTTCCACCTTTTCTTCTTGTTGGAATTGCTTGTGATTGTGCCTTGAGAATTTCCTTTTTTAAAAGCTCCCACCCATCTTGGACTCCTTTTCTCGCTAGCATCGCTTGCCATGGGACCTTACTGATCATTGTTCTGAGTTTATGAAAATCAGCTTTCCTAAAATCCAGGGTACGTGTTTGACTACACTCGGCTTTTGCTTCCTTTAGAACCAAGAACTCAAGTACAACATGGTCGCTTTCCCCCAGAGTTCCTGTAACTGCTACTTTATCCACGAAGTCATCTCTGTTGGTTAGGATCAAGTCAAGGATAGCCGATCCTCTAGTTCCTTCCTCTACTTTCTGTAGGAGGAAGTTATCCGCCACACAAGTCAGGAATTTCCTGGAGGGGCCATGTTTTGCAGAATTTGTCTCCCAACAAATATCGGGGAAATTGAAGTCCCCCATTACTACTACATCAGGCTTCCTGAAAACATTGGCTATTTGCTTTTCAAAAGTGTCATCCTTGTCTTCTCCTTGATTGGGTGGCCGGTAGTAGACTCCGACCACCAGGTTCCTTTTATTCTTTGCTCCATTTATTTTGATCCAGATGCTCTCAATGGGGCTACCAAGCTCCTCCTCCTGTATTTCTGTGCAGAGATATGTATTTTTCACATACAGTGCAACCCCACTGTTCCTCCTGTTCTTTTTGAACAAGTTATATCCTTCAATTGCTGTATGCCAGTCATGAGAGTCATCCCACCAAGTCTCAGTTATACCTATCAGGTCATAATTTCCCTCTTGTATTAAGAGTTCAAGTTCGTTCTGTTTGTTTCCCATACTCTGGGCATTAGTATATAGACATCGAAGACCATGTGCTTCATAGTCTGGCTTTCTTCCTACATGTGTCTGACGCCTATTATTGGGCACTATCAGAGCTGTTCTCTCCCTTACAGTGCATGCGCCTATGTCCATTGTTACCCCCAACATTACATCTCCCTTCCCCGTAGGATTCAGTTTAAAGCCCTCCTGATGAAGTTCTTCATGCTGTGGCCAAACACAGTCTTCCCAGCCTTTGTGAGGTGCAACCCATCCCTTGCCAACAGCCCATCTTCCAGGAAGTATAGCCCGTGGTCCCAGAATCCAAATCTCTCTTGTCGGCACCACCTTCGTAGCCAGTCGTTCACCCGGAGTATTTTTCGTTCCCTTTCTATCCCTCTTCTAACTACTGGAAGGATGGATAAGAAAACTATCTGGGCCCCAAAGTTCTTGAGTTTCCTTCCCAAAGCTTCAAAGTCTGACGTGATCTCTTCGTAGCTCCGCTTGGCGGTATCATTTGTTCCCACATGGATGAGAAGAAAGGGATACCTGTCAGTGGGCTTTATGAGCGCAGGCAACCTTTCAGTCACGTCTCTAATCCGTCCTCCCGGGAGACAACATACCTGGCGAGTCCATGGGTCTTCGCGACATACTTGGGTCTCGATCCCATGCAGCAAGGAGTCTCCCACTACTACCACTCTTCTCTTCTTCTTCTTGTAGGCCTGGGTTTCATCGCCTCTGTTTGACTGACCTTTAGCCTCTTGCTCACTCTCA
Source organism: Heloderma suspectum (assembly GCF_057233095.1). Taxonomy (NCBI): domain Eukaryota; kingdom Metazoa; phylum Chordata; class Lepidosauria; order Squamata; family Helodermatidae; genus Heloderma; species Heloderma suspectum. The sequence continues at coordinate 26,966,432 of NC_139460.1, read as the reverse complement.
TGCAGGTTCCCCTGTGATTCTTCCTCTGCAGGCTGTCCTCCAGTCTCATCCGCAAGTACCTGGAATCGGTTCCACAGCTCCTCTGCTTCCACTGGTGCAGAGTGGCGTCTAGTTCTTCTTCTCCTAACTGTCACCCTTTTCCAAGGAGTATCCTCTATTCCATTTTTCTTCACCTCAGCATTTCCCACTGCCTCATCTTGCTGTTGCTCTTCAAGCTTCTGGTCTGCGCTTTGCTGCTGTAGTTCCCCTATTCTGTCCAAGAACTCTTCGTGTTCTCTTATTTCCCGGAGGGTCGACAGTCGCCACTCCAGTCCACTTACTTTTTCCTCCAGCAGCGTGATCAACTTGCACTTGTTGCAGGTGTAGGCCATGTTGTTCTCAGGCAAGAAAACAAACATTGCACACACCTTGCAGGTCACCACCACTGGAGAGTTGTTACTGGGTTATAGGGTAGAACTGGGTTATAGGGTAGCCATGATAAGGAGAGAACAGAAGAGAACAGCAGAGAACAAGATATACAGTTGTATGACCTTTGACAAGATAAGGAATTCCTATGTCTCGTCAGCTTACAACAATATATTCAAGGGAGAAAGAGCTCAGCAAGAACATGAAGCATGAGACTGCATGAGGCTACTTAGTCTGACCCCCGATATGGCTGCTACAGAGTCTTGTCCTTCCATAGCCTCTTTTCCCTTTTTGTGTCTAGCTTTATGATTGTTCTAGACTAGCCTGTGCGGGCTCCTCTACTCAGTAGAGGTTAAAAGCAGAGTCCCACTGGTGTGAAAGTGTGTGTTACAAGACAAATGAATGGAAAAAAGTTAGTTAAAATAAAAAATAAAAAAAATAAAAAAAATGTTAGGGGCCTCCCCCTTGACCTCCCCTGCCGAACTCCCCTGGCCAACTCCTGTTTGCTCCCCCTGTTCACTTGCTCTGGTTGCTCGCTCTCTGGGATCTTGCTTGCTTCTGTAGTCCCTGGACCAGCTGGAGCAGTTCGCTCTGCTCTGCTCTGCTCTGCTCTGCTGGGAGGCGGGAAACAGACTGAAGCTTCCCACCCACTCAGCTGCTGGAAGTACTCAGGCCACCCCCCCAATTCAGTTGGGGCTCTCAGAAGCACCTGGTGAGCTCACAGCCACTCAGAAGGATAAAGGGCAGCCCCCTGGGCTTCCTGCAGCCCACTTACCTCTTAGCCTCTGTCTCCTTTGTCTCCTTTGTCTCTTCTACCACTGCAACTCCCTTGGCCAACTCCTGTTTGCTCCCCCTGTTTGCTCGCTCTGGTCGCTCGCTCTCTGGGAGCTTGCTTGCTTCTGTAGTCCCTGGACCAGCTGGAGCAGCTTGCTCTGCTCTGCTCTGCTCAGCTGGGAGGCGGGAAACCTGGCTGTCATTTTGACAGCCCTCTTTACTAGTTACAGTTGTTAAAAAGCATGGAAATCACACTCCAGTTGTATTCAGGCAAAAAGCCCTTTGCTTTCAGGGGAGCAATACAGAGAAATCACCAATTCTGTATATTCAGTGGAGCCTGCCAATAGCAAGAACATTTGCGCAATGCCTTTTTACCCATAACGTACTAATTTACTTTCAAATGAAAGCAGAAAGCAAGTGAAAACAGTGAAGGTAGACTACAGAGAAACAATGGTGAGTTAAAATAAAGTTTTCTTTAAAAAAAATAACTTTACTTCAAATTTAAACTACAACCTTCCTTAGCATGTCTGATCACTGTAAATCAGGCATGGGTAGACTTCAGGCATGCTGTATCTACTTTGTTTTTTACTAGAACACCAAGACCACCAGCCAAAACAAAGAGCAAATGGCATGCACTTAGAAATAAAGAATTCTGAGCCCAGAAATCTTTACGTACTAGAGTTGAGCAGCACTCACAGTTCTTCCACACAAAAATCCACTCCTGATTAACCCAAGCTTTCTTTATTTTAAGAGTATAATTTAGGGGGGAAAGTGTCATTTGATAGCTGCGGTTGCTAAACAATTAGGAGTCAGAAATCCTTGCCAGGCTACTGCAAATCACAGAGATCTACAAGCAGATCCAAATCTACCCTCTGCCCACTCTTGCTGTAAAGCCCTCCAATATACATCTATGTCAAATGTACATCTATGTCAAATGTTAAATTACCTTAGGAAGATCATCCCCATTCGAGATATGGTGGCAGGAGAAGCACAACTCAAGTCATGGGTTTCAAAGACAAAGTTAACATTTGGGCCAAATTGAATTCTTTCTCCACTGGGCATAGTGAGTAGACGGTTGTCATCCAGGACAGAATTCAAGGACTCAATCCATTCAGGATCTATGTCCCCATCACAGATTATCCATGAAGTAACATCTGTTCACAATCAAATAAAAAAAACACCGCTGTATGTCAAACTAGTTAAAGAAGCTAACTGCTTTTCAGTATGAATTCAAATTAGATTGACTGTAACACCCAAGTTGGGATGGACACAGGTGAGGACAGGTATCAATTCCTGTTTCTCACAACAATGTACAGTTCTAATGTACACAACTGCTTTTATGAACAAAGAAAAGATGAAACCAGATTGATATGCTCCATGTTTGCCTCAATTCAACCAGTTCTTACAGTCATACTGGTCATTTTCTTATTTAACTTACTATGCTGAGATACTTTATTGCTCTCTTCCAACTTTACACTTATTATTTACTAGATAATGGTACTGTTAGTGGCAACCTTTTTCATGGAATGTTATGATCATAATGAAGACAAAAAGAGCATTCATGCTACTACAAATGAACAAAGCACCTCTTATTATGATATTGTAAAACTGGCAAAACTAAGACTGCAATTCTATGCATGCTTAACTGGGAATAAAACCTACTGAACACAGCACGACGTACTTGTGAATATACATGCATAGGATCAAAAAGCAAAGTTCCTTATTTAAGAATTTAAGAATGTTAAGGGTTCCAATTCACAGACATACCTGGTGGTTCTCGTACCACTTGCCGAGCACTGTTTGTAAGCACACCATCTGACCACTCTCTTGTGTCCATGTCAATATGGCCTAGTAACTGATGGCGAGGCATAGCTTTGGGGTTCATGGTATATTGTTTTACTATTTTGCCAACTTTCCCAAGTGCAGCTCTTAACATCCGCCAGAGGGTTGATTTACCTGCACCGCTTGGGCCTACAATAACTACCCCCATTCTCTGACGTAGTTGCTCATACAATTCCAAAACCTTCTTGATCTTTGCAGAATATAGAAAGTATAAAACACAGTTATAAGCTTAGACATCCTCCCTCATTTTCATAAGCAGAAGATAACAGAAGTTTTCAGGATTTCAGTTACCAGGTAAGAACAAGATGGGGTTATTGCTTTGAATGCCCCTAAATTTCATGGAACAATTTTGTGTCATGGTGTGTAATTCTACTCATTAACCATCCACAAATATGAATGTGCTTTCAATAATTTTGAAATTATTAAATAATAATTTAATTAATGGTAATTAATTAATTACCACAGTAATTAATGGGACATTTTAAGGTAAGATTTCAGCTTTTGTCCTATTTTATTTTACTTTTGCATTAATTCATTTACATAACATGCAACTTTTTAATAACAATATAATTAAAAGTTTCCCTTTAATAATTTTTGTAACTGATTCACAAGAGAGTCTCAAGGTACTTATAATGAAAGATCAAGCTCACAGTATTCAGCAGTGGCTATGTTTTATGAGATATTTACCTGGGTAGATATGATTTCCAAATTGGCCTCTTCAAAGACTTCTTGTAAAGCGTTGCTTAGCTCAGCATAATCTACATCCTTAAAGTCAATACCAGGGAAGACATCTTTAACCAACGCATCAAACCGTGCACAATCTGCAAAGGTAAGCTTTGACATGGTATTAAGTCGCAAAGCTTGGACCACAATATGGCTTTCATTAACTGCATGGGAGAAAAGAAATATGATACAATTTAATTTATTTTTCTTCAGAGCTGTAAGACAAACACATCAGCTTGATTTCTAGCATTACAAGAGAATGGCAGTCCCCAGGTAGTAGATTTGCAATGCCTTAATTTTCAAATGGCAATTTAGTGAGGATAACAAATAGATTATATAGTGAAAATGAAAGTACAGTAACATGGTCAGAATATGAATCCTCAGGCTCATTACCATTGTCAGAAGATAATAACAACTCATGAGAACAACATTCTTGTTAAAAGCATGCTCGACAGAACAAAGTAAGTTAAGTAATATTAATTAAAACCTGCAAATCTGTTGCCTACCAAGAAAAACACAGTCCACCAGCCATATAAAGGAAGCCACCCAAAATTCAGTAACTTCCTATTTTTGCTGCTTGCCTAAGCCTGAAAAAGTCAGGAAGGTTTCTGCAACTATCTTAGGTGATATGCTACTCTAAAGCAAAATCCAATTTTAGTTGCTGTTTGAGGCAACTAGTTTCTTAATAATGGGACTGAGGGCAATACAAGTATTACAAAATGGCCAAGAACAGAAATGGCTTCTATCCTTGCTGACTAGAAGACTGTTTACTAGTGATCTATTTTAAGGGAATTATTTATTACACAGATCTTCTCTGAAAACCAACATATTTTGTTGTTGTTCAATCGTTAAGTCGTGTCCGACTCTTCATAACCCCATGGACCATAGCACGCCAGGCCTTCCTGTCCTGCGCTCTGTCCCGGAGTGTGCTCAAGTTCATATTCATTGCATCGGAGATGCTACCTAGCCATCTCATCCTCTGCCGTCCCCTTCTCCTTTTACCTTCAATCTTTCCCAGCATCAGGGTCTTTTCCAGGGAGTTTTCTCTTTGCATTAGGTGGCCAAAATATTTGAGCTTCAGTTTCAGTATCTGTCCTTCCAATGAGCAGCCAGGGTTGATTTCCTTTAGGATTGACTGATTTGACCTCCTTGCAGTCCAGGGGACTCATAAGAGTCTTCTCCAGCACCACAGTTCGAAAGCATCAATTCTTCAGCGCTCAGCCTTCCTTATAGTCTAGCTCTCACAGCCATACGTTGCTACTGGGAAAACCATAGCTTTGATTAGACGGACCTTTGTCGGCAAGGTGATGTCTCTGCTTCTTACTATGCTGTCTAGGTTTGCCATAGCTTTCCTCCCAAGGAGCAAGCGTCTTTTAATTTCATGGCTACAGTCACCGTCTGCGGTGATCTTGGAGCCCAAGAAAGTAAAATCTGTCACTGCTTCCATTTCTTCCCCTTCTATATGCCAGGAAGTGATGGGGCCAGATGCCATGATCTTAGTTTTGTTAATGTTGAGTTTCAAACCAGCTTTTGCACTCTCCACTTTCACCCTCAACAAGAGGCTCTTTAGATCCTCTTCGCTTTCTGCCATTAGGGTGGTATCATCTGCATATCGGAGGTTGTTGAGAATTCTCCTGGCAATCTTAATTCCAACCTGTGATTCATCCAACCCGGCGTTTCCCATGATGTACTCTGCATAGAAGTTAAATAAGCAGGGTGACAATATGCAGCTGTCAGGGTGGACACTGAGCCCATAGAATCCCAGAGTAGTTCTGACTCTGAGGAAGAGGAGTCGCTCCTGGGAGAGGAGCGCACTCCTCTTTCCCAGGGCCAACAGCTGACGGAGATTCCTCCCACTGGCATTCCTAGCTTAGATAGCAGTCCTGGGAGTGACAGAGCGCGGGATGGACACGCGTCGCCAACGCAGGGAGCGGCGCCAAATGGAGGGCACGGAAAGGAGGCGTAGTGCCCGGTTGGTGCACAAACAACGGTTGCACCCAGAGGATCCAAGGGAAAAGGGGAGGGACGCTCCCTAGCCCTTAAGTTCAGGGTCTGCCAGTGATTCCCTTTCAAACGGGGACCAACTGTTCCAACTAAAGGCATAGGTACTCTGCTGCTCATATCTAGTTGCTAACAGTAGAGTTGTTAAGTTGTAAAAGAGGAATAAAGCTTTGAAAAGAATCCCTTTGTTTGTGTCTGGACTTGGCTACTGGATTACACTGAGAGAGGCCTCCAAGGAGCCCTTGACAGCAGGCTTGTCGTACTCCTTTCCCAATTTGGAACCAATCGGTTGTTCCATGTCTGGTTCTTACTGTTGCTTCTTGACCCTCGTACAGATTCTCAGGAGAAAGGTAAGGTGGTCTCGTACTCCCATCTCTTTAAGAATTTGCCACAGTTTGTTGTGAGCCACACAATCAAAGGCTTTAGCGTAGTCAATGAAGCAGAAATAGACGTTTTTCTGGAATTCTCTTGCTTTCTCCATGATCCAGCGAATGTTGGCGATTTGATCTCTAGTTCCTCTTCCTCTTCGGAACCCAGCTTGTACTTCCGGTAGTTCTCGGTTCACATACTGCTGAAGCCTAGCTTGTAGGATTTTGAGCATCACCTTGCTGGCATGTGAAATGAGCGCAATTGTACGGTAGTTTGAACACTCTTTGGCGTTGCCCTTCTTTGGAATTGGAATGTAAACTGACCTTTTCCAGTCTTGTGGCCACTGTCGAGTGTTCCAAATTTGTTGGCATATTGAGTGCAGCACTTTAACAGCATCATCTTTTAGGATTTTAAATAGCTCAGCTGGAATACTGTCATCTCCGCTAGCTTTGTTGTTACGAATGCTTCCTAAGGCCCACTTGACTTCACTCTCGAGGATGTCCTGCTCAAGTTCAGTGACCGCACTCTCCTGGCTATCAGGGACATTCAGATCTTTCCTGTATAGTTCTTCTGTGTATTCTTGCCACCTCTTCTTAATCTCATCTGCTTCTGTTAGGTCCCTGCCTTCTTTGTGCTTTATCATGCCCATCGTCACACAAAATGTTCCCTTAAGATCTCCGATTTTCTTGAAAAGATCTTTAGTCCTTCCCATTCGATTGTTTTCCTCAATTTCTTTGCATGGTTCATTTAAGAAGGCCTTCTTGTCTCTCCTTGCTATTCTCTGGAACTCTGCATTCAGTTGGATATATCTTTGCCTTTCTCCCTTGCTTTTCGCTTCCCTTCTTTCCTCAGCTACTTGTAAAGCCTCATTAGACAGCCACTTTGCTTTCTTGCATTTCTTTTTCTTTGGGATGGATTCAGTTGCTGCCTCCTGAACAATGTTACGGACCTCCGTCCATAGTTCCTCAGGCACTCTGTCTATCAGGTCTCATCCCTTAAATCTATTCCTCACCTCCACTGTATATTCATAAGGGATATGATTTAGGTCATACCTGAATGGTTTAGTGGTTTTCCCTACATTCTTCAATTTAAGACGAAATTTTGTGACAAGAAGCTCATGATCTGAGCCACAGTCAGCTCCAGGTCTTGTTTTGACTGACTGTGTAGAGCTTCTCCATCTTTGGCTGCAAAGGACATAATCAATCTGATTTCGATATTGACCATCTGGTGATGTTCATGTGTATATTCGCCTCTTGTGCTGTTGGAAAAGAGTGTTCGCTATGATCAGCGTGTTCTCTTGACAAAACTCTATTAGCCTTTGTCCTGCTTCATTTTGTACACCAAGGCCATGCTTGCCTGTTATCCCGGTGATTTCTTGACTTCCTACTTTAGCATTCCAATCCCCTATGATGAAGAGGACATCTTTTTTTGGTGTTAGTTCTAGAAGGTGTTGTAGGTCTTCATAGAACCGATCAACCTCAGCTTCTTCGGCCTCAGCGGTTGGGGCATAGACTTGAATTACTGTGATGTTGAATGGTTTGCCTTGGATTCGTACTGAGATCATTCTGTCGTTTTTGAGATTGTACCCCAGTACTGCTTTTCCCACCCTTTTATTGACTATGAGTGCTACTCCATTTCTTCTAAGGGATTCTTGCTCACAGTAGTAGATATAATGGTCACCTGAATTAAATTCGCCCATGCTTGTCCATTTTAGTTCGCTGTTTCCCAAGATGTCGATGTTCAATCTTGCCATCTCAACCAGATTAGAAATATGAACAACAAAAAATATAAACTATTCTCCCACTGCCAGCTACAATCTTGCATATTTAATTCGTGAGGTTAGTCTTTGTCATAGTACAAGCAAAATAAGTTACAGTGCCAAATTTACATGAACTCTGTGTTAACCCCCTCCAGTCCTCTCCAAATGACAGTGGACAAATTGATGCGAAAGTTCTAATTGTGAAAAGTTTCCATGTTACCCTTGCTTTTAAACAGCTTCCCACAAAAACAGAATTCTAGACATTAGGGACGTGTATGAAGAATATATTTATTTTATTCTATTTATGTATTACATTTTTATATACCCAGAAAGACAAAACCTCTGTATAATCTTTGTTTACCTTTCTCTTTCATTCCATTTTTTTTCTGTTGTCGAAGAAGATTCCCACATCCCCTCAGAACAGTCTTCAGTGCTCGCAAACCCCAATCATAGTGCTGCTGAGGTGTCAAGAGCTCCCTGAATTTTTAAAATAATTTTATTTTAATGATTTTCCCCTTATATCTTTCTGGCAATAAAGAATGCTTTCTTTTAATACTTGTGAAGAAAATCAATGTTTAATAGCCTGACAGGGACACGTACTGCTAGGGGCCTAGTTTGGGTGAAATGCTAAACCACATGAGGGATCCCTGCAGCCACAGGCCACATGTTGCCCTTGGAAGCCTTCAGTGTGGTCCCCTGAGTGCCCAAGCTGCCACCTCCCACATGCTGAATTTCCACCTTGTAAATTGTGCTCTTTGGCAGGCTGGCCACAGTGTGATTGAGCTGGGTAGGAAGATATGAGGTGATGACTCTCCCTGAGTACCTTCCTCCCCATCCTAATCATGCTCCCATCAGCCTGCGTGATTTAGCTGGGGAGGATGGCACATGGGGAAAAGATGGTTAACCCTCCCCTCCTCATGCATGGCCTTCCCATGAAAGATATAGAGAGTATTTATATATGAGTGTGTGTATGTGTGAGATACTGAGCATGGGCAGGAGCGTGAATGTGAATGTGCATATGAACAAATGTGTTTCTATGTCTCAATGTCAGAAGGAAGTCAGGGGGATACATGCCCCAGCCTCACCTCTGGCCGCAGCCCTGTCCACTGCATGTGGCCCCTGACCACCCACCCACCCACTTGGGTATATGGCCCTCGGGGGGGGAAAGGGTTGCCATCCCTGTGCTAAACCATGGTGTGTTCAGCTTAATTCTGCCTTGTTTATACATCCAAATCCAACCAGACTCACAAATTATGGTTGGTTTGGGGCCAACAAACCATAATCTGAGAATATGGTTTGGCATGGTTTAAGTAGCTATCAATGGCTACTGGTCTTGATGGCTATGTGCTACCTCCAGTAGCATAGAGGCAGTGAGCCTATGTACACCAGTTGCTGGAGAACATGGGTGGGAGTGTGCTGTTGACTAGATGGACTCTTGGTCTGATCCAGCATGGCTCTTATGTTCTTAAAGTTGGCATGTGAATCTTTGCTTGTGAACCCTGGCTTCCATTAACAGTAGTTTGTTATTCTGTCCAAACAAATATCTTTGTTTAATCCTAGTTTGTTGTGTCACTCCATAGAATGTAGCATAGAGTGGCTTGAGGGAAGAGTGGCTTGAATACAAAACTGCTAATGTGGCTAAGAGATTTTCACTGATGCTTTCACAAACCTCTCTGTCCCTCCTCACTCTGCCTGGTAACAGGCTTCTTTCCCCATCCATTTCCTTGCTGACAAGCTCTCATTCTCTAGTTCAGCTGCCTTAACTCTAGAGCAGCTTGGTGAGGGAAAAGAATTTAAAGGGACACCTGGCTGGAACAAATAGCTTAAGCAAGTTCAGAAGCTTTCATCTGCAATAGACAAGCCACATTTGATTCTTATGCAAAGGATTCCACATAGAATTTATAGAGCGCTTTTCCTAAATGTTCAATACATTTAATATACTTTATCCCAGTAATTCTTACAATAACCCTACAAGATTCTCCTTGTATAGGTATTTAGTATTCAAGAATAGTGAAGTACCCTGTGATACGATACTGAAGAATCAGTATTCATCACAAAAAGACAAAATGTCTATTTCCGAAAAGAAAAACAAGAAGAAAGTCTGGAGAAAGAAGAACATATCAATTTCCAAACACTTACCTTGCTAAATTAAAAATATCCACTAATTTTCTTCCCAGAGGTTTAGCATCTTTAAAACCTTCTGAATATAAAATCACTTCTGCAATGAGCTCATTATCAGGACGAGTCATAGCAACTGGCCTAAAAAGCTGTTTGAGATTGTCAGGCAATTTTTGTCTGCCTCCATAGCCCTTTCCAGCAGGATTCATGGTGATAAAAATTCCAGAATTGTGATCCATTTCAACCTGACATTAAAAAGGAATGCATTTTTAACAAGACATATATTCACTAAGAGCTGCAATTACCCATGTGAACTCCTAGTAAAAATACCTAAAGCATCACATTATATACTCGTGAAATAACTGCATATCCCAATTATTATTATTAGGCAACTTGGTTATTTCCCCATATATTGTCATTCACCTGTTTGCCCAGAAACTGGGAAAGAACTGTAAGAGACAGAGACTGGATTTTGTGTCCAGGCACTAAGATTTTTTCCAAAATATATTATACCTTAACATGCATTAATATTGCAGGTGTAAAATATTATCAATGAAAATGGGAAAAGTATCTCCAAAGGGAAATATCACCAGAAGTTTGGTTTTCCTTTTTGGACCCAGAGATCAGTTTACAGTGAGCTTAATGTTGAGGGAGAATGGTATAAAATGGCAATGTAATGGCATTTAACACCTCTGACATTAGACAATAGCTATAAAGTAGAAAATAGTAACTATTAGCAGCATGCTAAAAATTGAGATTTTTTCTACATGTGATAGACGTGTTGCAGAACTCAAACATACTGGAAACTGATTATCCAAGCAGTATCATCCTTTACTAACATTAATGTATCTACAGATCCTCTTAGTTGTCTTCTTAATTTTATACTAGATATAGTCCCTAGAAAGAAATATGAGGTAGTATTAAATGCACTAGTGGTTGCTAAACTGGTTTATTCTCGTTACTAGAAATGTAAAGAGATACCTTCAGTACCAGAATGGATGGGGAAATTGTGGGATATTCTTTTATTAGTTTAATTGACAGCATTCCACAAATCCGCAAATGCATTTGAACATGTTTATTTATTTATTAAATTTCTTAATCGCCCATCTGGCTGATCACCCGGCCACTCTGGGTGATGTACAGCAATACAAACAGTTTTAAAACAATAAAATTCTATATTAAAACATCATATTTCTAAAAATACCCTAACCCACCCCAAATGCCTGCCTGAAACACCATGTTTTTAATGTGTGGCGGAAGCTCATTAAAGAGAGGGCATGGCGGAATTCCCTAGGGAGGGAGTTCCACAGAGTGGGGGCCACCACAGAGAAGGCCTTCTCCCTCGTCCTCACCATTTTATAAAGTACTATTTGTCACTGAGTTATGTCCAATTTGAATGGTTAAACCATTCAACGATTAAATATAGAGGCATATTCTGCCTTTTGTAAATGGATTTTATTTTAGAGAAATGTTTTTATATGGAGTGTATGTTTTAACTTCAATATAAATTTATTTTATTAAAAAATCTAATACATTTGAGAGAGGGAGAGAGAGACTGAAAGAGAGGGCACACTCCACACTCAAGGTACTTCTTGGCCTCTTCCTCTGAAGTACTACCCCTGACTAGAGATGTGGAGGCCCAGAAAAAAAAACTGAAAAAATTAGGAAAAAAAGTTTTTTCCCATTTTTTTCTGAGAACCGTTGTTTTTTCTGAAAAATTGAAAAAATTGAACAGTTTTTGATTATGAGATATTTTCTTTTAGAATTGAAGACAAAGTACTTATGTATTATTATGTAGTATTACTCCCCCCAAATGATTTCTAAAAACTATGTAATAAGAACACTTTTATAGAAAGACTAGAGATGTAAAATGTCTGGAAATCATGAAGCCATGGGGGAAAAAAAAATTTAAACCTCTCTGTAAGATTTCCAGCATAGTTAGTTCTTTCATTCCTTATTGAAGTTATTGATCTAAAGTATATATTACTGATAGACATTTATGCTCAGTTTCCCAACATGTGGGTAGAGTCACCACTGTGCATTCGTGACAGTAAATATGCATTCTTGACTGATTGGGTTTGTTCTATACAGTCCTGTGTTTCTGATGCTGTAGCAGTCATTTAATGTAGTTCTAATCTATTCAGGCAATAATTACAAATTTAAGGAGGGCGCAATCCTATTGGCCATCTCCAAACGCAGAGGTGGCCGACTATCCAATGCAGGATGGGCGAAGAACGGAGGGGATTTTCTCCTCCATGTTCCAGCTGCCCGATTTCAGCTGTCTAGCCAAGGCATGTCAGAGTGGCAGGGGAGGCCAGACAGCACATAGGAAGCGTCGTAATGGTGCTTCCAGGGGGCCCTCCCCTCCTCACCCCCGGGAACGCTCCCCTTTTGGCTGCTCTGCACTACTCCTGTGAGTGCGGAGCCAGGGATGAAACGCACCACCTACGAGGCAGGGGAGTGGGCAGGGAGTCAGGTTTCTGGGAAGCGAGCTCGGAGCACTGGCTCCAAGCTTGGTTCCCAAAAACCGAAAAATTCTATGCCTGTCTAGACACTATCTAGCAGCCATAGGATTGCACCCTAACTGAGTTTAGTTTTAAAAGTTTTAAAATATAATGATAATTTTATGATCAAACTAAATCATACATAAAATAACTTTAGGAACAGAAAGGCTGCTTTATGTTCCCAAAACATCCCTCCACAACCTGGTGCCCTCCAAATGTTTTGGACTATACTGCCCAGCATTCCTGACCAATGGTCATGTTGCCTGAGGCTGATGGGAGCTGAAGTCCAAAATATCTGAAAGGTACCAGGTTGGGGAAGGCTGTCTTAAAGCAACAAAGTGACTTAGGTCTGTAATAAGCACTAAAAACACAAGTATTGCTTATTTTTCAATTTTCCCAAAATCTCCAATTTTTCCGAAACCCCCAGAAAAAAATGGGTTTTTTCCATGGCCCCAAAATTTCCGGAAATTTTATATCTCCACCCCTGAGACAAACAGGATCCTAAAGGGTCAGCTGCTCTGATCCAGTGAGGCTGACCCAATACATATTCAACATCTTTAAACCTTATGACCCCCGCTGAAGATACGTGTTGTCACAGAACATATTGAGATTTATACTGAGACTTTAGTTAATAAAATCCTTAGACTATACCTGGTTTGAGATTAGAACAATTGTTTGGCCCTTAATTTTTTTCTTAGAGAAAAACATGGCTATAAGAATTTTAGAAGACAGAAAGAGTAAATCAAGATTGATTTCTCCACTCATGAAACCTAGGGATGTACAAAAGTCACTTACCTTTTCGATGGGGTGATTCGCGGAGAGGGAGAGGCGCTCCGCACCTCCCCCCGAAATCCTGATCCAGCCGGCTCCACTCAGCGGAGATTCCGCAGAGCTGCTGGCCGGGGCCGCCCGCAGCCAGACATCCGGCCGCTGGGCAGCCTTCCGTAAAAAAAAAAAAAAAAACGCGTATGCAAATGGTGGCAGGTACGGCAGCCGTCATTTGCGTTCCCTTTTTTTCGCTGTTTTAGCCTACGTAAATATTTATGTAAGCTATTACGGTGAAAAAAGGGGGAACGCAAATAGCGTAGTGGGCGCCATTTGCGTTCCTTTTTTTTCTGCCGTTTTAGCCTACATAAATATTTACGTAAGCTATTACGGCAGAAAAAAAAAGGAATGCAAATAGCGCCCACTACGCTATTTGCGTTCCCCTTTTTTTCGCCATAATAGCTTACGTAAATATTTACGTAGGCTAAAACAGCGGAAAAAAAGGAACGCAAATGGCGGCCGCCGTAGCCGCCACCATTTGCGTACGCAGTTTGTTTTTTTGCTTGCCGTGATAGGCTACGTAAGTACTTACGTAGCCTATCACGGCAAAGGCAGCTACGCAGATAGCATGGTGGCCACCATTTGAGTCCGCAGCAACCAGCCGAGAGACCAGCTGCCGCTGCTGCCGCCAGAGCCGCCGCCAGAGCCGCCGCCACCGGAAGATCCGCCCCAGGTAAGCTTTCGTCCCGGGCGGGATTCCGCAGGGGGCAGGGGGTGGGAGGCCATTCCACCACGGGTTTTGGGGGGCCGAATGCCAGTGCATTCGGCCTCACTGAAATCCGTGGCGGAATTCTCCGCCATCCCTAACGAAACCCATACACATTACCCAACAGTGGTATGCCAAAGCCATAGGATAGGTACAAACAAGGCACATCACACCAGAAGAACGGAATAGTTTAGCAAAACTGATAGTTTAGCTTGTGAGTCAATGAAGTAAACCACGTCCAACAATACAGCGGAAGGCAAAAGAGAATAGTTGCAAAACAGAATAGTTGCAAAAGAGACTAAGACACTATACTGTACCTCCTTTCCAAGTAATTCACACACTGGTTGATGTTTCTTCAAAGCATGTTGAATTGTCTGAATTTGCATAGATACAGCAGACAATACCGCTTCCTCCAGCCGATTAAACTCATCAAAACAGCCCCAGGCTCCACACTTCACCAAACCAACAAATATTCGCCCCATTGATTTCACATCAATGCCCTTAAAATAAGCAAAAATGTTAGTTCAGATATAGAACTTGCAGTACTCACTTTCCTACTGAAAAGTTTAATAAAATATTAGTGGGGAGGGAGGATATAATCATACTTGGGGGGGAATTAGGTCCTATTTAGACATTACTTCCCCTCTCCCTCCCCCAATTACACATGGGGAGATTAGGAGCAGGTCTTAAATTTGCAAACTTCCTGCACACATCCTCATTGGGCATAGAATGTAACACTCAAGCTAATCTTACATTAATTTAAAGGCTGAACCCTTGATTCTGTAGTACTTTTATGTGCTGTGAAGGGAACAGGGAAGGTGCTAGGATAGCAATAGGAAACATGTGAGCCCCAGATCCATTCCTGATCTCACCACACATAGAGGTCTTGGTGCAGGAGAAAATAATGTCTGAAGAAACCTAATATTGTAATAAATATTTTTATTTAGTTTTAGTTTTATTTAAATAAAATAAATATTTGTTTAGGATGTTTTTCCCTTGCCTTATACAACATGGCTTCAAAGGGGCTTACAAAAACAGCAAAACGTCAATAAAAATACAATGCAAAAATGAATTAATGAAACAAAGCAGCAGATAAAATAGTAATATATTAATAAGAGCAAGCAGATAAAAAGCATAAAAAGTTTTTTAAAAAATGGGTTGAGAAGCAAAAGAAAGAACCCAGAAAGAGGCACTAAAAAGGAATGAAAAGGGTCAAATATTATTAAACAGAAAACAGCATAGTATTTGCCTGGTGCCTAAAACACAGGTGGGTAAGGTGCAGGACCCCCCTGGCCTTTTTTGTGGTGACAAATTTCAGCTACAAATTCGGCATCAGAGCATAGATGCAGCCTCCAATGGACGGGGGGTGCAATATGGACCCCCGACCCCTGGAAATTGCCCGTCCATGGCCGTCCATGGTTTTAATTTTTGTGAACCGCCCAGAGAGCTTCGGCTATTGGGCGGTATAGAAATGAAATAAATAAAATAATAAATAAATAAATAAATAAATAAATAAATAAATAAAAGATAACAGGGAGGGTGCCAGGCAAACATGGTAAGGTAGGGAGTTCCACAATCTGGGTGGCACAGCAGAGGAGTCCCTTTCTCCAGTAGCCAACCACCTGGTCTCTGAAGGTGGTGGCACCCAGAGAAGGGTCTCTGAGGAAGATCTCAGCTTGCAAGCAGGTTCACGCAGGGGAATGCATTCCTGGCCACAAATGGCTTTATAAAAACTGAAACCAGAACTTTCAGTTGTGTTAATAGTATGTATTTCTTCACCTCATCACAATTAAAAACCAAAACTTGTCTTCCAAGTAATCCTCCTAAAGCTTTTACAGATTCAGTCTTGCCAGTTCCAGCTGGACCATAAGGATTTCCTCCAAGGCCCATCTTCATAGCTTGAGTAAGTGTGAGGTAACACTTGTCAGTCAGTGGTGTATAAACAAGCTTTGGAGAATTGCCCTAAAGATGCAAAACACATACAATATTATTTAGTATGATATTAAATTTGTAAACCTCGCCCAATCATTCAGATGTAACATAATAAAACTATGAATTCCAAATTAGTAATTATCCATGCAAGTCAAGGATGCTGAAAACTATATCAACGTGCAGTTCATATCTGTGCAACTTTCTTGAGGTCTTTTGCAAAACTGTTAACTTGCTATGCAACTAAGGAAGGCAGGAAATATACCATGAAAAAGAAATCGATACGTTTGGGCCAAACTAAACAGGAAGTTTGTCTCTATTCTAAAACGTTTGTTTCAAAGATTGCAGGTGAAATAATGTGGTTTGCCCTTGCTTGGCCAATTTTTTAATTAACAAACAGCTGGGATGGGGGAGCTTGAGCCACATCAGGACTGTGATATGTGTTTGTGGAGGGGGGAGGACCTTAACCTTTTGCCCCATCACAAACCCAACCAGGATCACTTTTCCCCTCTCCCCTCCGTACCTGGCATTTGCAATGGGAGGAAAGGTTCCACTGGTGCCAAGATTGCCTCACATTCCAAAAAGCAAAAGCAGCTGGAGACAATTCCAGCTGGGATCATGATGGGGTCAAACGGTTAAAGCCTCCCTGTACCCTCATGAGAGTCCCAATCTGACACAGGCCCCTATGCTAGATGTTTTTGAAAAATCTCTCATGCAAGGGAAAAACAACTTATTCCACCAGCAAGCTTTGAAACATTTCAAGCTAGATGGGAGAAGTCTGTAAATAAGAGAGCAGTCTGTGGCGGTGCCACCTTATGCTGGGTGTGGAAGGAAGGGAAACTTTAAAGCTCAATGCACCTCCTCCTTTCCCTATGGAGGAAAAGATTAAAAGGGAGCCCACCTTGCCTGCTTGTGTGTTGTTGGAGGCGATGGCAGGGTGCAGAGCAAGCCCTGTGCATCTCGTCTTTTCTCTGTGGAGGAGGGGTGATTAAAAGTGGGCCTGCCTTGCTCTTGTGTTGTTTGAGGAGGTGGGGTGCACAGCAAGGCCAGCGTGCCTTGTCCTTTTCCCATGGAGGGGAGGGGGAGATAAAAAGGGGTCTCTCCTTGCCTTGTCTGCTCCTGAGGTGTTGGAGGTGACAGGTGCAAAGCAAGCCCATCATGCCCGCTCCATAACCTGTGCAGGAGGGTGGAGTGGGAGGTCCCTTGCCTTGCCTGACTGCCCCTTGTTTAAGGGAAGGACAGCAGGGCAAGCCCACCACAGCTGTTTCCCTGTGGAGGGATGGCAGGATGGATAGACAGATAAATCTTCAGTAACAAGAGAAAATATAGAAAGCAGCCACAATTCTCCAGGATGTGAGCAAAGGAAGCTGACAAAGGATAATCAGATGTCTCTTGTTTTTCCTGGAACATGAGTCATCATGCCACATAGCATCCTGCTTTTGAAACTAAGGGAAACTGAAATGCAGTTTGGAAGTCTGGTATTTAAGGAAAAACAGTTTCTAAAAATCCCATTGGCAACACCTAAGTAGATGTTAAATGAAATGTTTTGCTTATCTGCCATTTTATCTAAAGCTGATGAGAACCACATTATACTGAAAATTACAATGAAAAAACAGGAAAGAAAACAATTTTCCATCCATTTTGGGGCACCAGAGTCAAGAAGTGTTTCAAGCCCATAAATACAGGCTATCAACAGGCTATTTTGCATCACTTACAATACAATCCTATACATGTCTACAGACATACATTTCAATTGGTTTACTCCCAGGTAAATGGGTACAGGGTTACACCCTCAAATTAGTGAACTAGGATGAAAACAGTTTTGGGGCAACAATTTTATCCCGTATATAAAACTGAAGTTGCTGTGAGGAAAATGTAGCAGTATTTTTGAATGAAAGAATGATAATTTCAAATTAAAAGCAGTACCTGATATTCGTAAGTATACTGCAGTTCAGCATCCACCATTTGGATGTAGCATTTTTTATCCTTAAGATAAAATCTGAGTTGCTTCTTCCAGGCCCAGTCATCAGCACTATGGATCTGGGCTTCATTCAGCTGTCGTACAATATCAATGTTATGAATAACATCAAGGATAAGGGCTTTAAGCTTCAGCTCAAGGATTCCCGATTCTGAGGAAAATTAAATTATTTTAAAGAGATCTTTAAAATTTTAAAGCATGTTATTTATGTTGCCTTGTCCCATCATAATCTTCTCACTTATACTTAAAAATGAAAGGTGCTAATAAAAAGGGAAAAGTGAAACAATAATATATGTTGACATAGTTAAGAGATAAAACATTTTAATTGTTTAAAAATATTTCTAGGATTATGTTGTTGTTCGTTAAGTTGTGTCGACTCTTCGTGACCCCATGGACCATAGCACGCCACGCCTTCCTGTCCTGCGCTCTCTCCCAGAGTGTGCTCAAGTTCATATTCAGTGCATCGGTGATGCTACCTAGCCATCTCATCCTCTGCCATCCCCTTCTCCTTTTGCTTTCGATCTCTCCCAGCATCAGTGACTTTTCCAGTGACTTTTCTCTTCGCATTTGGTGGCCAAAATATTTGGGCTTCAGTTTCAGTATCTGTCCTTCCAATGAGCAGTCAGGGTTGATTTCCTTTAGGATTGACTGATTTGACTTCCTTATTTATTTATTTATTTATTGCATTTATACCCCGCCTTTCTCCCTCTCGCAAGGAACTCAAGGCGGCTTACATTATCCTCCTCCTCACCGTTGTATCCTCACAACAACAACCCTGTGAGGTAGGTTGGGCTGAGAGTCTGTGACTGGCCCAAAGTCACCGAGTGAGCTTCCATGGCCAAGTGGGGACTAGAACCCGGATCTCCCAGCTCCCAGTCCGTCACTCTCACCACTACACTACACTGGCTCTCACTGGCAGTCCAGGGGACTCGTAAGAGTCTTCTCCAGCACCACAGTTCGAAAGCATCAATTCTTCGGCGCTCAGCCTTCCTTATAGTCCAGCTCTCATAGCCATACGTTACTACTGGGAAAACCATAGCTTTGATTATACAAACCTTTGTCAGCAAGGTGATGTCTCTGCTTCTTACTATGCTGTCTAGGTTTGCCATAGCTTTCCTCCCAAGGAGCAAGCGTCTTTTAATTTCATGGCTACAGTCACCGTCTGCGGTGATCTTGGAGCCCAAGAAAATAAAACTTGTCACTGCTTCCATTTCTTCCCCTTCTATATGCCAGGAAGTGATGGGGCCAGATGCCATGATCTTAGTTTTAATGTTGAGTTTCAAACCAACACTTTTGCACTCTCCTCTTTCACCCTCAAGAACAGGCTCTTTAGATTCTCTTCACTTTCTGCCATTAGGGTGGTATTGTCTGCATATCTGAGGTTGTCGATAATTCTCCCGTCAGTCTTAATTCCGACCTGTGATTCATCCAACCCGGCGTTTCTCATGATGTACTCTGCATATAAGTTAAATAAGCAGGGTGACAATATGCAGCCTTGTCGTACTCCTTTCCCAGTTTTGAACCACTCAGTTGTTCCATGTCTGGTTCTTACTGTTGCTTCTTGACCCTCATACAGGTTTCTCAGGAGACAGGTAAGGGGGTCTGGTACTCCCATCTCTTTCAGAATTTGCCAGAGTTTGTTGTGAGCCACACAATCAAAGGCTTTAGCGTAGTCAATGAAGCAGAAATAAACATTTTTCTGGAATTCTCTTGCTTTCTCCATGATCCAGCGAATGTTGGTGATTTGATCTCTAGTTCCTCTGCCTCTTCAAAACCCAGCTTGTACTTCCGGTAGTTCTCGGTTCACATACTGCTGAAGCCTACCTTGTAGGATTTTTGTGCATAACAGGATTATGTTACAGACCAGCAACGCCCTGTCCTGCGAACGTAAGGGAAACCAGACAAAACGGTGTGCCCACACACCTTTTCTGTTTTCCCTTTCTGTGGCCTTTTCCACTGCCAACAGGTGGAAAACTTTATTTCTTTGGCTGCCCAACCAAACCAGTCCCAAAACACTTTGGTCTCAGGTATTTACTTTAGGTAGTGTGCAATTTGGCTGTTAGACATGGGGTGGGTAACCAAAAAAGAGACTACAAAATTTCAAATAAGGAAGTTATACTAAAGAAAAATGTCAATAGGAAGACATTTTAACATCTGGATGAATACAAGCATACACAAGAAACACACACAAAAATATAAACAATAAGATAATAAAACAAGTAGGAATAAATCCAACTTACCTAACTAGATTTGTGTCCCTGTTCTATTCAGGCCCCTTATCCAAGCAATATCTTACTGTCATTGATCCCGTTTTCTCGGTCAGTTCTCCAGTTCGAAGAGCTCTGACTTCCCTTTAGCCCCTTGTCATTCAACCCCAATATCCTGCCCTTCTACATCTTGCTTGCCAAAACCCATTCAACTAGCACCTGCAACTGCCCCAGTCACCAATGTCCCCCCTCATGGCCTGAACAGACCCCTCAGTTCTCCATCAGTTCCCACATGCCGCTACATGACCTTTCAAATCCTCTCACATGACAACAGACCTCTACCTGTCCTACCCGTCCTGCCAACCTAACTGTCCCTTACATTCCGTTTTGTACCATCCATAGGCCACTACCATCCATTCAAATCCTCCCCGCTAAACTATACGTTTTGGCAAATTGTGAATTTCACTCTCGACACTCAGTGTCACTTGGACCCTTAGTGTAAAAAGCCAACAATGCAAGCTTAACATTTTGCTCTGAATTATCGAGTACTGCAAATGAGATACTAGGATTTTATCACACCCAACATTTTAGATTATGTAGTCAAAATGGGCACAGGGTTAACAAATTGCAGCCACCAGACAAATTCTAGCCATGCAATTAGGGTGATAAAAAATTACTAATATAATTAATAACAGATAGTGTATGTGTCATGTATGAGAAATTGCTTTCAAATCTGTTGAAAAAGCATGTTATCTTCTTTCATACCTGCATTGACTGAATCTTCTGTATTAGCGTCTATGCTGGTATAATGCTCCAATTTAGCCATTAGTTCTAATTCTATCTGCTGCAAATTACACTCCTTGATTGCATATTCAACATCTTCTGTGAATTGAATTTGTTCGGCTAGACAAAGAATCTATTGGGAAAACAGTATTCATAAGCAAGAATACGTTTACTTAAGTGTGTAGAGATAGCAACTTAAATAAATCTCACTACTTCATTTAGTTTTAACTACAAATCCACAGTATTCTTCTGCTAAAACACTATAATAAGCCAACAGTTCATCTAGTTGTTGATCAAGTCATCAATTCTGTATGAGCATAAAAGGTTATGATGATTTCAATGCTCAAAGATAAGGATGATCTGAAGGTTCACAATGTAGATTTAGCTGCAAATCACTTAAGCCTTTAACACAAGAGATTTTAGGCACAATCAACAAATGGCCACACTATGCATAGGGATCTGTGAGAAATTTGTTTCCCTTTGGTTTTATCAGGATTTACCCAGTTCGCACCATCCAGCCTGAACACAGACTTTGATGCAATTTGCAGTCAAAGTTTGTACATTTCCAAGTTTGCAATGTGATTCGCAGACCACAAAAATGCATTTGACAACATATGTACATTTTTAAAATGTGCATGAAAAAATGCGTGCTTTTGAAAAATGCACACCAATATGCTTTAATCAAATGGAAGAAGAATGCGTACATTTCAAAGAAGCATGCAACTGAAGAGTACATTCGGAAAAATGTGCATGAAAATACACATGGATTTTCATGCAAAAAGAAAAAACAAAGCTCGCAATCTGATGCGGACTTCAGTTGGAACAAGCTTCGAGATGGAATTCGGAGAACTTCAGTAAGCTTGAGTTTTGCTGACTAGCACAACCCTAACTATGCTGATACTTCTTCCTGACAGTCCCTAAACAAACACAAGCCATACCAAGGGAATGCAACAGCTAGTGGCACCATTTGCAGCTGGTTGGAGCAGTCACAACAGCTCTTAGCCTTGAATAGATTGAATGAGACTTGTAGCTACTGGCTTATAGCAGCTTCTGTTGCAGCTTCTCCAGCAAGTCACTTAACGTTAGAGGCATTTACACAGCCATCAAGCTATGCAGGACTCAGACCATAAGTAAGTTTGAGGTGTGTTGCGAGTTTGGGGACAGAGGGTAACAGTTCAGTAGGTTTACGGATCATGCCCTTAAATGAGTAGGGATCCATTACATCTTACATAAAGCCACATTGGAATAAGTTTGTTTGTTTGTTTATAATACCTGCATACTGCTTGATATAATAAAATCTCTAAGAGACCAATCCAATGGCCCCTAGACAGCGTCTGGGGGCCCATAGGGTAGTTCGAATTCATGGATACGAGATCGGAGACAGCGCTCGACCCAGGAGTCCAAGCTCCCTGCCACTTCCCCCTCGCAGCCAGCTCAGAGAGAATTACGCTGGCTGCCTCTCCAAGGTCACAAAAGCGACCTTGGAGGGAAGATAAAGGAGGCGTTCCCGTGGGCAGGGAGGGAAGGGGACTGGGGAGGCCAGCTTACGGGGAATCCTCCAGCCTTCCCAGCTTCTGTCCCTCCCCGACGTCTCAGCTAGACAGGCAGAAACACCTATCTAGCTAAAATGCAAAGCGGCAGGAGTGCGGAGGAGAAAATCACCTCTACTGTTCCTCCTGCTCTTCAATGGATGACTGTAAACTTCCAAGTTCAAAGGCTTATGGCTATCCCCACAGGATTGCACCATAAGCGGTTTACATTCCAATGTATTTAAAATCACACTTAAAATACTCAATTAATAAAACAATTACAACTGCAACAAACAAAACATAAATAATTAACAGTAACAAAAAGCAATTTAAAACACAACAATAGAAAACAATCAAATGCAGCCATTTGTACTATTGTGCTTCTTAACAATATGGCATCCCCACGTTTGCTAGAATATTCTACCCAAACTGGGCATGGCGTTGTGAAGTAGCTCTCCTTTGAGTGCTACTTTTGAGTGCTATTTTGAGACACCGCCAAAAAACCAGGTGTCTTCATCGCCAGCCTCAGCAAAGGTGGGAGAAAGGTACAGGATTGGGGTTGACAGCATCATCCAAGACTAGATCAAGCAATTCAGTTTCTAATGGACTTCTTAAACTGCATTCCCCAAAGGCAAAGGTGGGAGTAAGAATTCAGCAAAACATGAATGTGTAGGATAGCAAGAGTGATATCTGGTAAGTTACCTAGTTAACTACTGCAATATGCTCCTATTCTTGAATTCCAGCCTTGACACCTGTCTTTAACATGTAAGGTCATCTTTTGTTAAAAGAATAATAGGACTTTTGTTTCAGGCAAGTACAGCCATCATCCCCAAGCACCCTCTTTTGTTATATGGGATGGAAGGCCAACTCAGTCTTTATCCCATAGCAAGTAGCACCATTTCCAGTGCCTACAAGCAGTATCTGGCTCATCAAAGTTGTGATGTCACAGCTTTTCTCTGAACTGTTTAAGAAGCCTCAGGTTTGGGCAGGCCCCAGGCCCTTGTCTCCCTCTTCCCTGAGGCCTGGGAGGGAATCGCCTTCGTAGCTATAGACACTATATTATGATTGTCTAAAGGTTCCTTATAAGCGGTGTGTGGGTCTCATTAGAACATGTGCAAGTCTGTACATGGGTCTAACTAGAGCACATCACGTAACAATGGCCTTCAAATGTAAACTAATAAAATAGTATTATTTATTTATTATCTAAATGTATAGCCTCTCCTTCACCTCATAGTCCCAGGGCAGGGTATATACATACCAATAAAACAACTTAAAACCATCATCAAAAGCTCAATTCACATCATAATCCAAATGTTTCATCCACATCCAAAGGACATACTTTATGTACAATTCATTTTAGCTATGCATTGACCTCATCAAAACCTATTGACCTGGATCCAGACTTAGTCATATTTAGAGCAGACCCATTACTCATGATGAATGTAAATCCTATTTATTGCAATGGGTCTACTCTAAGTATAGCTAAGGCTTAATCCAACCTATTAATTTTAATTCAAAGTGCACAACAAATATTATTTCTTTTCAGGTCACCTATTCCTCCATATACAGTCCCTCTTTACACAGTTTTAACTACTGTGTTGCAAAGAAACAAAGAAAAATCTACCTGTGAGGGGAAAAGTGATGGATCAATTGAACCCTGTGATCTTTTCCCAGTGGTTACACAATCAATCAATAGTTGTTTCAACGTCTCCTTCATCTCCAAGGACAGTTTGTTTAGCCAAACCTGGTAAATAACATATCAGAAAAATATCACAAACCACACCATTTCACACAGCTTTCAATGTTACCTTCTCACAGCTTACTTGCTTACCTCAACATCATTAGACAGGAGGATTTTATTTTTAAAAGGTACTATTTCACCTTCCAAAGATTTCATTGCAAGTATGTTTTTAAACTCTTCATCAAAGTTGACACTGTGAATTCCTGTTAAATGATAGTATCATTTATAATTGAATAAGTACAATCTACATGGTGTTATTATATTATCTGAAATATAATAATGTCTTTGAAGTACAGTATTCCATTTCTAAGTGAAATCCCTTTCATGAAACAGAATACTGAAGTTCGTGTACATTTAGTCAAGCTAAATCAATGCTTTTGTAACAGATTACATAATTTCATTTAAAATTTAATAAGAGGTACATGCATGAATTAATAAAAAGAGTATTGATTTTTTAAAAAACAACACTTCTGAAGACAGATTTTGGCCAGCCTTCTGTGGCTGGTAGATTATGATTTCCATATTTTCTCATTTTTCCATATGCACTGCCTAAAAGGGACATAAGGATTCGTCCTTTTTATGGAAGCTTACTACAACCAGAGGTGATCTGAAAGCCTCTGCTGTGAGAAAAGTATAAAAACTCCCTCCCAAGTTAAATATAGGCTGGTAAATATTTAGTCACATTGTCATCTGTGGCAGCTATAAATAACCTAGATGTAAACACTATTTGTAAACTGGAAGACTATTTTATTATCCTTCTTTTTTTCTCCTGCTAGGCTGTCCTTGTGCCAGAAATTAAGTGGAAATTAAGAAACCATGTCATTTTTCTCATATGTATTTACTTATTTTATTTATATCCCGCATTTTGGCCAAAATCTGACACTCAAAGCAGCTAACAATAAAATCCAGATTAAAAGCAAAACCTTAATTAAAACATAAAATATAAAATAAATTAAAAACACCACTAAAAGCACAGCAATAAAAGAAATAAAGAGCACCCAATTAAAAACCCCTTTGGTAACAGGCCAGCTTATATGCCAAAGGCCTGCCTGAATAAAAATATTTTTGCTTGCCGGCAGGATAACCAAATTCAACCAACCTAGCCCCACTTGGCAAGGAGATCCAGAACCTGAGAGCAGCTACAGAGAAGGCCCTCTCTCGTATCCCCACCAAATGTGCCTCTGATAGTTGTGGTACCAAGAGAAGGACCTCCCAGAAAGATCTTAAAATCTAGGCAAGCTTGTATGGGAGATAGCAGTCTTTCAGATATCCTAATCCCAAGTTGTATAGGGCTTTATAGGTCATAACCAGCACTTTGAATGGTGCCTGGAAACAGGCAAGTGGCCAGTGAAACTATTATATCACAAGGGAGTCATGTTCTCCCTGTAACCAAAAAGAATCTATTTGCTTCAAGATAGACTACTACTTATTCTATTTTTCAATCCAGTTTTGCAGTGCTGTAGAGGGATGGGTGTGGGAACATCAAGAATAAGCAATTTCCTAAGCTTCCAGGGTGTGGGGAGAGGGCTCTACACTGCCATGAGGAATGAGAAGGGAAGGAGGAACTACTCCTTCAGCAACATCAATCAAATGGCTCATAGCTTACCAGCAAAAAGCTTCTTCAGGTGAGACTGAATAACTAATGGATTAGTGGACTGTCCCAAGATTTCCAGAAGATCATCATCCCCAATGAAATAGAATCTAGGGAACGCTGAACGCTTTTCCTGTTTAAAAACAAATACATTCGTTCTGCCTCTCCAAGATACTAAAGTAATCCATTCTTAGAAAGTGCTACACTAATGTCGTATTCCACAACATTCCACAGATGAAAATACAGATTGTTGTGTACCTCTAACATCCTTATTCCAACACTAAGAAACACTGTCTGAGCCACACATCCCCCATCGCATTATTTATTTATTACCTGCGTTTAATTATAAAATAATCTCAAAGTGGAGAAAAGACCAATAAAATACAGCAAAATCATACAACATCAACCAATAAAAGAGTAAAATGGGGGGATAACCAGGGGGAAGATAAAGTTTACAATACACATCAACACAGTTCTTACACGATGTTGCATGTAACACTAAACCACATTTTAGCACTGCGTCCATAACAACCATAGTTTTGCTAGCAATAGTAATACAAAACATTGCAATGCATTCTCTCCTCTTAATAGGAGTACTCCTGCTCAGGGTTCCAGCCAATCATGCCTTCCTCCAGCCCCCCCGCCCCCAACCACACACACAGAGTTCTTTTCCACTCAACATTCCATTGCTACTGAACGTGCTTAGTTCTCATTGGTCTAGTTTCTGCTTTTTTTGCCCCCTTAGGTTGGTTATTATTTTTTCTAAAAAAAATTTTTTGCACTTTTGCACTCTGAGGCACGCTGATCGTGGCCCCGCTTTGGCTCTATTTCCATCAGCTCTCACCACCTGAACTCACTATTAGAGGGAGTGATTAGAAAATTATACCTCCAAGAATTCATTTAAGGATTTTTGACATCTCTGAAGTTGGTCAAGAATAGTAATTAAGGCATTTCTTATTCCTGCTCGAGCATTCAAAGATGTTATGCGGTTGTCCTGCTTGATATCTGTCAATATCGATCTTTAAAAGAAAAAAGCATGGTATGAAAATAGGCCATTACATGTTCTTTAGCCTAAATGTGAAAGGTCAGATATTAACTCCTAAATAACCTGCAGTTACATCCATGTAATAAAGGATTAATTCCATCCCTGAATTTGAAAACACATGAAATTAAATTAAGCCTTGCAACCATTGCATACAATTTTGCCTTATTCACTCTGAGGAATGTTTTGAGATAGCTGGGTTGAAAGATGTTGCACAAAATAAAACTGACCTAAAATCTTCATCTACTCTGTTGAAACGTGCTTGCTCTCTGGGTAAAGCTCCACGACCAAAAATGGGTTCCAGATAGACCCACTTCCTCTGAATTTGGTTTAAATTCTGTAGATACTCATCCAGCTCAGCAAGTTTCTTCTCCCAAACAGAAACTTTATCTTGGAAACCTTTGTAATATGGAGAGTCCTTTAGTGACTGAAGGAGACAGCGATTGTCGCCAACCTGGTTGACTATGTCTTTCCAATCCTTAATCAATTTGATCATCCGGCTCTGGCTATCTTCATAATCTGTTAACGTAAAGACAGCTCCAACTCCCCAAAGCTCAAGCTCACGCAAGGCTTCTCTTATTGTGACCTCACCATGAGCCCGACTGTTCAAATCCTGTTTTCAGATATAAATTGCATTATTTAACCACATGACTGAATCTCATTTCTTATACATATAAACCAAAAGAAAGAAGGAATTTCAGACAAATGACAAGCTATGAAATACAATTTATGAATCAATACAATATTTTCTTTTAAAATCAAGTACCATGGAATTAGTTACATATTCCTACACACACGGGTAATACATTTTCAATGCCCTAAACAAAATGCATTGTGGCATAAAGACACCTTTTCATCCAAACAACAACACTCCCATGAATACATTTACAGAGGCCAAACAAATCCAAAGTCAGAATCTGTTTGCTTGACTTGAACTAGGCCCCTACCAGTAGAATTCTCATTTATATCTATCCAATTCTCTTGCATTTAAGATTTCTCAATATGAGGTATGGGAACAAAATAACTGATTCAATCGATTTGTAGTATGCAATCTTTTTCTTGTTTTAAAATGGAGGCTACAAAAATGTCTGACAGTCCAAGTGACTAACTGTTCCTAGTAATTTTTTGGCTCACAGTACAATATTGAAAAATAATTCATACCTTAAGTTCTGCTGCTCTTTCCACAATGACGTCTGCCACTTTTAGGAGATCTCCAAACATCAGATTCTCTAAACTAGTACCCCTTGGAAGGCCAAGAATGCGAAAAAGGTCCAGCCAATGGTCTGGTGACAGGTGTTCTCCTCTAACGTATTTCAAGATAGGAAGTGTCATCTGTGGCAAACAAATGCAAATATGAGCCTAGCTAGTTTTAAGAATGTGATAATCTAAGAATGTAGTTTTCTGACCAGCACAACTGTAAGCACGTCTACTCACATGTAAATCCCACTGAATTCAGTGGGATATACTTCCAGAAAATTGTGCATAGGATTGCAGCCTTAACAGATTTTATTCCATAATAAAATTGGCAATTTTTAAGTCAACTCTTTTTTTCCTTATTGTAATGATCATAGAATCATAAGAGTTGGAAATAAACTCAGAGATCATCTAGTCCAACCCCCTGCTCAATGGAGGCTTTGCATTACAGGGTGCAGCTACAGAATCTCTGACAGATGGCCTCCCTGCTTCTGCTTAAATATCTACAGTGAAGGTATGATGTATGTATTTTACATCTAAGCACTGCAGGGATTTAAAAATCTGAAATAAATATTATGAGTAACAACAATTTGGAAAAGCTACATTCATAAGCCACGCTGAAGTAGAACATATGTAGAACTTTGAACAACAAACAGTTAAATGCAAAGATAAAACCACAGGATGACCTAATAATGTGTCCCTGGTTCAAATCTAATTTTAGTCATGAGCTCAGAGATTGCCTTAGTTCCATCACTACTGCCATATCCACAGTCCCCCGTGTACAACATGGGAATAATAACAGTGCCCCACCTTACAGGATTGTTGTAATGATTAAGGAAATAACATAGGTGAATAACATAGGGGAAGCACTCTGAACACTTGTAATCAAAATCAAAAGTCTGGAAGGAACCTCAAGAAATATCTAACCCTCTGCATGAAGACACAATTGAAAACATACCTCTTCCAAATGTTTAGTTAATTTCTTCTCAAAAAATTCTAATATCCCATAAAAATATCCCAATACTTCCTATTTGCTTTATTTCCCTTCCCTATGTGGCATACCTTATATAAGGCTTACCTTATATTTGTCAACCTCTTTTTGCAACTTCACAGTCATTATAGTGTGCTCCTCAATCTTCCTCAGTTTATCATGCCAGTTCAATAGGAATTCTTCAAACAGGTAGGTCTTGCTCCTGCATGGAATATGTATTAAAGAAAGTTCACCATACGTCAAGTATTGCTAGAATCAAGGAATATAAACAACAGTTCAGAAATAAAGCCAGACCTGAATGTAATCCAGTCTTCATTGGCCTTTTCTCGAAAGCCTTCATAAAACTGTTCATATAGTGCCCAAACCTCTGCGCAACACTCAATGTCTCTGCATACTTCATTGGCCAAGGAGAAATCAGGCTCTTCTAATTCAAAGTGACAGCAGTCATTACTAAAGAAAAAGACCATGACAACGTTAACACTGCATGCCAAATACAAACGTATATCCAACTCTTCCATTAGGGAACTCAGGCTGGGTAATATGGGGCTCCCATCCAACCAGTGACAGGTCCACGCAGGTTCAACAAAGCTACAGTATCACATGGCCTCAAACCATTCACCGGGCTCTGGTAACAATATATACCTGCTGGTAACTACAATATTACCCTTAATAATCCCTTGGGAATGTAAGCAATTCAAGGTTGTAGTAATGTGGATGCTATGACCATGTACACAAGATATCAGTTGTTCAAAGTTGAAGAGAATATTAGATCTTCCCATTTTATAACTGTCAGTTCAAAAGGGGGGAGGGAGTGATCCAGATATTGCCTTGCCATTTATGCTTTAGAAGATTAGACACATAACTGAGAATTGCTGAAAACTGCACTTTATAATTATGTTTATTGCTGTCTAATTTGCGTTCAAAATTGTATGTACAAGACTTTTTGCTGGATGCTATTATATACTAATATGTAACAATGCATACACAGAAATAAACATACATTAGTTTTTGTTTTGTGTCCTCAAGTTCATCAAATTCAATTTTCTTTTCCTTTATAGTCTCAGCGCTTTTCTGTAGCACATCATGATGGCCTGTTTCAATGATATCATCACTGGGTTTTAACTGGTCCCAGCGAGCTTTAAACTTCTCCAGTTCTTGAAAGTATATATTAACACGTGACATCACATTATTTTTCAACACTTCAATCTAAAGACCAAAGAGTATAAAAACAAAAACAAGTATTACTTTCCTTTGGCAGTTTATATCAGAAATAGACAGGTACTATTGGAGATGTTATCAAAAATAGTAATGAACAACATTCCTTTAATTAGTTTGTCTATTATTGCATTATAGATATCTTAATTAGTACAGCTTTTTTCAAACTAGCAACACTGTATTTTATTTCACTGTAAAAGTAGTAAACATATCCTAAAGCATAAGGCACAATCCAGAACCTGCCGCTGAAGAAGTTGCAGAGGCTTCATACATGCAAACAGACCCCAGAGACTTAGGGTACTTCCGGATGGAGGGCACCTAGAGCTAGCAATCAAAAGGCATTGTGCAGCTATTCTGTCTTTTCTTCCTTAACTGATTTTTTCTGGTAAGAAAAAAGAGGGAAGCTGTAGGAAAACACAGGAGGCCTACAAATTGTTGTCTGGATCCCCCTAAAATTCCATGAATTAGGCAATGCAATTGCACAATAAAAACTCATCCAGATGCATCGTTATACACAGTAGTGGTGACACCCATATCTGTTCTTTGGGAGTTAGCACATCTGTGGAGCCCCTCTCTCTCCCTTTCTCCCCAGTAAGAGGGCATCCTGGGGGTCCCACAACTTTCCCGGGGGTGTATTCACCAGAGGGTGTCCTAGAGTCTGCAAAAGAGCAAACAGGGCGGTGAGTATGCTTGTTGTATAAGGAACCCTGGATCCTAAGCAGTAGCATGCTTTTATATTCTAACTAATCCACAGGAGTTATATTTATTCATATTTATATTGAGAGAGGTTATATTGGCTGTGGAGCAAGATTAAAAATATTTTAAATAAATAAATGATATTTGCCTCTAAAAGGAGCACAATGAATAAAAAAGTAAATATGATTCCATGCTCTGGATGTGCTCCTTACAAGCCACCATGACCAGAGCACGCGCGCTCTCTCTCTCTCTCTCACACACAGACACACACACACACACACACACACACACACACACCAATAGTCTCGGGAACTCTTCACACATTATTTTCTTAAGTTTACACCTAAAAATATAATGTGAATGTAACAAATATGTTTTAAAATGTGTCCCCTAAAGGTACACTTGTCAGAGAACCTCAGTTCATTGAAGCTTTCTGTAAAACCTACACTAAGGAGCAAAACCACATCTGGTGCTGTGTAATGTGTTAAGTGGCCCTCTGAAACCATGCCACTGAAGGGTCAAAGCTTGCAGCTATTTACATTTACTGAAATTATTTTCAATTACTGTCTGCTCTACAGTAATTATCTGGGCAAACCTTCATGCCAGGTAAAGACCCACATTTATTCCATATGATAAGGGGTCACAAGCAAACTTCCCTCTCATCTGCACCAACCCCAGAAACTCTCTGCATGAAATTAGTTATTCAAGAATTGATGCTCTGCTAGCAACAGCAAAAGCATTAGGCTCTCTACACCAGTGTTACCCCAAGGCCTAACAAAAGCAAAAGCTGTTCATGCAAAACTGAAAGGGCAGAGTCTTGGGGGGAAATTATTTGCAATTCACCCCAAATTACCTGTTCTTTAATCTCAAGTTGATGACTTTCAATCATTAATTCAAATTTATCCCACGTAGCTCTCTGGTTGCCAAATGTTTCGATGCCCCCACCAGCCACAGTTCTCAAAAGCTTGTTTTTCCCTTCTGCTTCTTGAAAGAGTAGGAAGATCTAAGCAAAGAGATTTATTTGAGTATAAAAGTCAATAGATGCAACATCTCTGTTTATATCATTGAATACTATAGCTTATATCCAGGACCTGCCTTCTGTTGACAGAAGGGTTCCACTCATGGAAGGTGTCTCTGTCCAATTTTGGGCCATCCGCCCTCGGCACCCCAGCTCACCCCATTCAGGGGGGTTCCCTGACCCTCTGTGTAACATTTTCAGGGGGCTGCAGGAGCTGCCATGGGGAAGAGGGGGCAAGGAAGTCTGCTTCCTCCAGCCCAGCTGCACACACCTAAATCTGGATCCAATCCTTTATCAATAATCAAGATCATTATAATTTGCTTATGTACTTAAAAGGAAGGAACAGCTTTTTGGAAATGAAAGGGAAATACGTTGAGTAAAAAGTAGATACATTTAGAACCTAATAGAATCTATTTTTAATATAACTTAATTAAACTCACAGAAAAAGCAAGTGTTTTGAAATATTAGCCCATGTCAATAGCTTGTGAGATTTATTCAGAACTATAATATACTTTTCTACAGTGCCCCAACAGATTTCCATTTTAGTGTTCATAATTTAATGCAAATAAAAGCACCAATCCAAGCAAAATTCAGTTTAGCATTTACAAGAATTTAAGTTTCAGCTATAGGTTGTACAAGTTAGAAAAGTAGAAATGACAGTAACGCTCAGTGCCCAAATGTTTCTTTTTCAGCATATTCACCTCAAAACAAGAAAATCAACAAAAAATACAAGCTATGGTTAAACTCCCAGTTCTCATCATCCCACAACAGAACTTTTGACATATTTAAAATGTTATAATTTGGAATATAATTTCCAGTTCTTCTAACTATGGCAATAATTATACAAAGATGGATCAATACAGTGCAACAGAACTTCCAAACTAATAAGTTTGCCTTAACAGAAAAATGAATTACTTTTCCTTTCAACACAAATGTAGCAATGAGGATTCCCAGTGACAACTTCACAGCAATATTCTTAATTGTTTTACATCTGAGCATTTTAACTTGACCATCAAGGGCTTGATCCAGTCCACCAGAGGTACAGCACATGTGTGCAGAGGGATCTCCATAGAGCAAACCACTGAGCAAAAAAATCACTATTTTAACAAGAAGGAACCTGTTGGTTTGCAGTCCGTGGGGGAGAGGGACTCTCCTGGCAAACTTGTAAACCCCCGCCTTAACATGCACTGAGCAGTGAATATGGAAGAGCAAAGACTTGTGGTTTGCAAGGAACAATCCTTCTCCTAAGACAGAAACTATTGTTTTCTTGTAAACGCTAATGGGAACAAGGACATTCCTGTCTACCTTGAACATAATAAGATGCTTCACCCTTAGCAGACTAACCTACCACTTTTCCCTGATAACCCACACAAAGATGTGTGTCTGGGATAAAGCTTCTCTTCCCATTCCTGACTGAGTAGCTCACTTTCTCATTCAAGCTGGAAAGAAATACAACACTATCACAAAAGCAGTTATCAAGTATGGTAAATCCTTGTATTCCATCTCCCTGGCACTCCAGATTGGTTTACTCAGTGTAATATACAACAACAAGAAAACAAAAAAAGACAATGAAGAAACAAGCCTCCAAGAATTAAATGATTTTACGGAATCATCATCATCAAATTGAAGTTGTGATTCTGGCAACATTTTTTTTTCAGGACTCAATTTTAAGTATATTTCTTGGTAGTACTAAAAAATATTACCTCTTCTTTTTTTTCTTTTAGGCTTCTATATTTCAAATTATCTTCTGTTATTTCATCTACAGTTTGGGGTCTTGTTTTTAAGGTTTTCATGGCATCATTCAGAAATGAAGAAATATCATGTAGATGAGCTACATGAATGAAAATAGAAAACAAATTTATTAGATTTTGTTTTTAATCAGCCGATACCAATTAACTACTAACAACCTCTATGGTAGCCTTCTCCAACCTAGATCCCTGCAGATGTTTTGGCCTACAACTCCCATTATCCCTGACCACTGCCCATGCTGGCTGGAGCTGATGAGAGTTGTAGTCCAAAACATCTGGAGGGATCCAGGCTGACTGCTCTATGGGCTATTTCACACACAATGACTTCCTACACGGTTAGTACTTACCCAATGCAAACATCCACATAGGAGTGTATACAAGTGCTCTACACCCATACAAGTTGTCTACATCCAGTTTTCCTATACAGAAAGGATATCCATGTAGGAAAGCATTCTATGTAAAGTGGTCAGATCTGCTTCAAATGTTTCACTTCCTACATAAAAGTTGTGTATCTGCGATAGAAAATACACTTGCGCCATCTGCTTTATTCTTCAAAATACTCAATGTTTCTTATATTACAATTATGTTTCTTTAGGGGGGGAAACATATACAGTAACTCTAAGGAAAGCACTCTGTGTTAGACCAGAGTACTCAGGCTGTGAAAGTGAGTTAAGAGCCAAAAGAAGGGCATGTCTCACAAAAAAAGTGGGAAATCAGAGAGGGCTTTTCTGCCCTTAGCTCTGCCTGCCCCCACCCCACCCCAAAGACAAACAGCATAACCAACTGAACTAAACACTTAGCCTGCAACTCTATGGATCCTGGGAGAGCATTCTCAAGGGCCATAGGATTTTTTAGACCTCCATCTACAAGGGTGGAGAGAGAGGTCTGCTCTTAGAGAAGGAGACCCAACTTGCAAGGCTCCTCCATGAGACTGCAGAGGGGTCCACAGATAGTGCTTCTCTGGTGTCAGAACTTGAACACCAGGGAGCACAAAAGGGAGGCATTATATGGGCATATTGCCATAGGATGTTGACCCACAGAATCCAAAGCCCTCCTGTGCCTCCAACATGCCCTTGGAATGTGGAAAAAACTACACCAGCCCTGTCAGCACAAGTCAATGAGGCATTGGAAAAAGCAGTTTTTCCACTTCAGTATCTCTCTCTTTCCGTGCCCCACAGAACTGCTCTGTTAAGGGCTTTTAACACAGGTTTTCATTTAAGTCTGTAACTACACATAAAATCCAGTTCTCAGTAAGATAATAGTTACGGTACAACCCAAGATAATTTCTTTGGTGAACTAACACTTAAGAATGTTTCATCCCACTGAAATTAATAGTACTTTGGGGGCAATAAGCAAAAGCATCAGCTTTTAGATAAAATTGTTTATCACTACAAATCACTTTTCTTACTATAAAGTTATTATAGATATAATTGGGCACCAAGTGCATAATTATTTTTAGAATAAATAAAGAATATCCAGGTCAATACACCTCACCATCAATACAGTTTATATTCCTAAATCCTATAATCTCAAGTATAGCATATTGTTTACTTATTTGATAAAGTTAAATGTTCTTCAGGGAAGGAGTATGACTAAAGTATTTATTACTATTTTATAAAACTGGAAAATATTTCTCATTTGAGAGTTACCTTGAATGGACTTCCTCAAAGACATCACAAGAGTATCATACAACTTCTGGATAAGATCATCAACTACAGACTTCACAGGGTTGCAATTCACTATTATGCAGTCTACTTTCACAGTGCTTCAAGAATTAAGGCAGAAGATTAATTATATTACATATTATAAAAAGTTTAAAATAAACTTCAAACAGTACAAATCTGAAATATGATTGATTGGTCTAATTCAGATATAACAAATCATGGTTTGATGTTACAAGCCTGAGACTGCACAAACCTCATGCACTTTCAGCTCCCTTCCTCCTCCTCCTCCTCCTCCTCCTCTTTCATAGGCAAAGGAGGCAACTGAAAGCTTCCACTATTGCTTTTGAATAAAGCTCATTATGTCCAAACTGTGGTTTGATATTCTGGTTTGTTAACGAACCACAATTAGAATAAACCAGAGTTAGCCATGTTCAGACATAATGAGAAACAGTGGTTCATTCAAAAATGAAAGTTTTCAATCGTCTCTTCTTGTACATGATGAGAGCGGGATGGAGAGCACACAAGCTCAAGGCTCAGGCATGTAACAACAAACCATGGCTTATTGTTATGCCTAAACTGGGTCATTGTCTAATGCAGTGCTGTGGTATTTATCATTTAAATGCATACCAAAGAAAATCTTTCACATATATGTAAATCATGACATAAGTACTTTGCACGTATCACATAAATACTTTGGGATACATCACCATGGACATTTATTTAAATACAACACAACTTCAGCACATTGGCACCAGTAGGAATTCTGAATGAATCCAACTGTACTGTGAGGAATGCTTTCTAAACCCTAAGGATTTATCTGCAAAGAATAAGAGTAATTCTACAGCTACCTATAGAAATAACATAGCAGCCCTAATCCAGCACTTCCTTGTGGTTGAAAAAAGCTCAGATACCAACTGACAGCCCCCAGAGAAGCTTCCCATTTACTCCAATATTGGGTACATCCAGCTCTACACATACAGCTAAATGAAGAGCCATCTCTGTTATAGAAATAAAGGGAAGTCCCAGCTTGTACTGTACTTCCAAACACACATGAAGGCTTCTAGAGAACTTCAGGTTACAGGCATTTTATGAACTAGTATCACAGATGTCTCTTTGCCTCAGATCTTAGTGGGACTATCAGCCCCAAGAATCTTGGTAAATACTGACCTCTTTGATACTTAGTCAACTTTAAGCTAGCTTTGCCACTTAAGAATGTTTTCTGAACTTGGGACTTAGAACTATCTTGATATCAGACTTGATTTTTAAATGCCTTTAAGATTTAAATTTAAAAGTTAAGTTTAGGATTTAAGCTTAATATATCGGGCTTAGGTTTAAGATTAAATTAACATTATTCATGCTGACTCAGTGCTGTCTTGGTTACCCACTGGGGTGCTTCAGACTCAACTGGTCTAGATTCTGAAATTAGTAGAGTACATGCTTTTCAATGGCAAACTAATTAGGACCAAATTGACAGGGAGACCCATGTTCAAGTTCCCACTTAGCCAAGAAGTTAATTGGGTGACCTTGGGCCAGTCACTACCTCTCCACCTAACCTATTTTCACAGGGTTATTGTAAATAGACCTCCCCTATTTTTATCCTTACACCACCTACAGCTACTTGTAGGAAAGGAAGGACATAAAACAGAAAAAAAATCTGAATTAGATTGGACACTTATCCTGAGCGAGAAAATTCTCAAAATTCCACTGTAAGATTATCCATCCATAAAGTGGATTTGTTCACACAGTACATGCTATCAAAACCAATGCATGCAGTAGTTGATTATTCATATACAAGTCTTCCACTATAGAATACCTTGGAAGGCGCTCCACTTCTTTTCCTTTCACTTTTAGAGCTTTGAAATTTTTTTCCCAGTCCTGTTCATTGAAAAGATGATTCTCCACCAGAGCTTCCATATCTACTTGTCCAATTATAACCCACTCCTTTGGTATAGCATTCATGTTTTTATAACAGAGAAAATGAAGTATCTTTTTATTAGGTACTCAGTTTTTTTTTAATAAATCCTACCCTTTCAGAAAGACAAGTAAAAACCTTATACCTAGTAACTCAAATGCATCTGAAGAGGTTGACTCTTGCCTACATAAACTCATGTCATAATAAATCAAAACGCAATGCTGTGCTTCCAGTCTGGAAAGTGTAGGCAGGCAGCTCTGCATCACACCCTGGATCAGTCACTGGTCCATGGGGGATGGGGCATCTTATGCTGGAGTATAGGAGGTGTTCTACACATGTTAGGAGTCATGGATTCATGAGGCCATTTTGAGGAAATTAGAGGAAACGGCAGGACTCAGAAAGGCCTCTGTGTGTTTGTGGGACTCAGAGATCACATCTACCTGGCCCTTTTGCCAATCCCACAGCCTGCAGGATGTGACCTGGTGAGTACATGATCCCCAGTAAGGGCTGTGACACATCCACCTCCAGCACATGATGCCCTCCATTTGAATCAACTCTTCTGTAAAACAACGTCCGGCTCCAGGTTAACTCTTCAGACCCTCCAGCAGGTAAAAACTGTCTGCTTGGGTCAACCCAGGTGACATGCCCTGTAGGAGGCATGGAGGGCCTGCCATGGATACATCTCATCTGTCTGCATGGTTATGCATACAGCAGAGGAAGAGTCCACATGCACAGTATATAAGTGGCCCTTAAAGCCTATTTACATACTTAAAGGATGCTGTAACCTGCCCTCTGCACACACAGCTATGGGCTACTCCTAAACTTCCTTTCAGATTAATCATTTTAAACACAATGGCTGTAATCCATGTGCACATCACACCAAGGTTCTTCCACCTATTTCTTCTGCAGCTGGTTTTTTCAATGAATGTCCACACAGACAGTGACTTTTTAAATTCTTCCTCAAAAGTGGATTACATTTTCATTCAGGCAGCTGCTTCAGAGGAAAATCCTGGAAGAATTTTAACACACATACACAAGTGCGTACATTCACATTAAGCATCTTGTAAGATCACAGCCAGTACCTGAAGCCCCACTTATACCCTATTTTGCACTACTTGAGCCAAACACTACTGGTGAGCACAGCCTTCCCCAACTGGGTGCCCTCCAGATGTTTTGGACTTCAGCTTCCATCAGCCCTAGCTAGATGTCAGGGGCACCCTTGCTGCCTTCTGAAATCCTCAAGTAGCCAGAATCAACACGCAGATGATAGGGCTCTTTTCCAAGGCTTTATTTCCATTCAACCTAATGACGCTTATAGATACTAACTGTCTGAGCCTAATGAGGGAAACTTGAGAGCTGCCTACCAGAGTTTTCTACCTTAGAGAAATCCGTTGGTCTCCATTTGGAGGGAGTTGGCAGGAAGCCTCTGAACTTATGGGCTAAGAGGAGAGAGTCCACCCCTTTCCCATGGGTCATCGGGGCACAGCTGTTGCCGTCGTGGCAAGGAGGCTGAGTACCTCCTCTCGGCACCCGCCATCTCCTTCTTGTCCCGGCGCCAGTGCCTAGCATCCCGAAACTCCTGTTGTCCCTCCCCCTCCCTGCCAGGGTTACTGGCACTCTCAGGAATGTGAGCAGGGAGGGGCTCTCCCGCCGGCTGCGCTTCTGAACAGCACGTGGGTTCCTCTCCCACAGTCTCTATCTTTTCCTCAGAATCAGAACTGCTTTGGGGCTCTTTGGGCTCTGATCCAACCCTGACACTAGACTGGTCAGGCATGATGCGAGTTGTATTTATTTATTTATTATTAAATTTATTATTAAATTTATTAATCGCCCATCTGGCTGGTCACCCAGCCACTCTGGGCGATGTACAGCATACAATAAAACAGTTTAAAACAATAAAATTCTACAATAAAAACATTTTCTAAAATACCCTAACCCACCCCAAATGCCTGCCTGAACAACCATGTTTTTAATGCATGGCGGAAGCTCATTAAAGAGGCGGCATAATGGAGTTCCCTAGGGAGGGAGTTCCACAGAGTGGGGGCCACCACAGAAAAGGCCCTCTCCGTCGTCCCCACCAGTCTAGCTGTCCTGGCTGATGGGACAGAGAGAAGGCCATCCGAGGCTGATCTTGTTAAGCGGCCTGTCTGGTGCTGCTGGAGGCGCTCCTTAAGATAGGCTGGGCCGGAACCATATAGGGTTTTAAAGGTCAAAACCAACACCTTGAATTTGGCCCGGAAAACAACTGGTAACCAGTGCAACTCCTTCAGCACTGGAGTGATGTGATCTCGCCGGCGGCTGCCTTTAATCAGGCCAGCCGCCGCGTTCTGTACCAGCTGCAGCTTCTGAACCGTCTTCAAGGGTAACCCCACGTAGAGTGCATTACAGTAGTCTAAACGAGAGGAGACCAGGGCATGTACTACCGATGGGAGCACATGGTCGGGAAGGAAGGGGCGCAACCACCATATCAGATGGAGTTGATACAGCGCTGTCCAGCTCACAGCTGACACCTGAGCCTCCATGGACAGCTGGGAGTCCAAAATGACCCCCAGGCTGCGGACCTGGTCTTTCAAGGATAGCTGTACCCCATTCAACACCAGGTCAACATCCCCCAGCCTCCTCTTGTCTCCCACCAAAAGTACCTCGGTCTTGTCAGGGTTCAGCTTCAGCTTATTCCTCCCCATCCAGCCACTCACCGTCTCCAGACATTTGGACAGGGATTCTACGGCCAGGGAGTTGTACTCCAAAGCATCTTGAGGACACTGGGTTAGGGAAGGCTGAGTTAGCAAGTCCTAGCCACAAAGGAATTCCTAACTTTCCTTGAATATTAGCATGCAGTCTGTCTCTCATAATGCTAAATATTTAATATGTATTATCACACATCAAATTAGACATTTCTTATACCGGCACACATCCCTGAACATGCAACAGACATGTGCTGAAGAGCTGTCTTGTTCATGTCCCTGAGTGTTAAGAGAGGCCCATCTGCCTTCACACTTTATGTGTTTACTGCAAGAAACACAGGTACATCAGCAGTAGCACCACAGCAAACATGATTGTCACATGAACTGTGAAGAGGCTTTCAGGTGCTTGACATTAAACTTAATTGCCTTTAGTAAACACAAAGTAATACAAATGGAAGTTCAACTGCTTCTAAAATACCCATCCCTAAAAGTCTTTGAACCAAATACAACTATTTAAGCACCTTAAATTGCTCTGCAACTTCTGCCAATCTTCGGAACAAGTCTTCTGCTTTACTGAAAGTGGTCAGAAATCCACTTGCGTTTCTTTCGGTCATGACAGAAAAAATGCACTCCTCATCTGTCTCACTCACTCCCTTAAACTGGTTAGGAATAGAGATGAATCTCTTCATTTCTCTATAATATCTTGCTCGTACTTCTTCAAAAGGAGGTTTAAACTGTAATCTCCCTTGTCTGAAAAATGTTTTAAAAATACATTAACAATTAGCATATTAGATCTTGATCCTCAAATCACACACAGTGAAGCAGTCTCCATTACATGCATCTTTCATTGATTTTATCAACTGGAAGAAAGATCTTACTTGTAAGTTAAATCAATGTTGATTTCTGGCAAATTTTCATTGAGTGCCTCCAACCCCATTTGGTACTGATGTTCCAGAGCTTTGTAGAGTTGATGGTTCCAGTGTTGTCTCCATGCTTTCATATCATGTGAAAGGAAACCCTACAATTTGGCAATGTTAGAATGCAGACATAGGTTACGAATTCTTGATTATAAATACAATTCATTATGGAAACAAACTGCCTAGGGAGATTGCCTAGGAATTGCTTCTCAACAAAAGGTTATACAGACATCTCAGAGGATTGTTTAGCCATGGAGTAACCTGTAATAGAACAGATAACTGGACTAACTGAATGACTAGACTAAATGTTTTAATGGATCCCTTTCAACTCAAGCACCCCAATCCAACCTCTCACTGCACGTGAAGGAACATCTAGATTCCCAGTCACTGAAATAAAGGGCAACTCAGCATTCAAGTGCAAGTTCCCCCAACATCAAAGTTAATCAGAAGGGTCACTAGGCCAAGAGCTTCATCAGAGTTTCTGCTGCTTTATTCTGCTACAGAACATCTTCTAATTGGAAAAATACGGAAATGTGTAATAAGCATTTTAAAGTGAAATCATTATCCCACTGGCTCAATACACTACAACATAGAGCCCTATCTCACTTATCTTCCCATCTACCATGTAAGGTAACTTACAAGATATATTGCCAGTGAGCTGCAAACAAAGCAGGATCCTCCATCATGAACCTAACCACCTCCATGGCTGAACTTAACATTTCATCCACCGCAAATATTTTCAAATATGTCCACATGAAGTGATATTTTTGTAAAGTGATATTTTTGTAACAAACATTTTGTAACAAACATTTTGTAACAAAAGCTCAGAAAGTTCACCTTTATATACATGTACATTAATTGCCCGTGTTATTTTACTTCAAAAAATTAAGTAGAAATGAAATCATGCCTGTGACTCAAGGCTGGAAAAAACCGCTCGGAGTTCTTGCAAGCCATCTTTCCAGCGCTGCGGTTGCCGAAGGAGATCAATGTTCATCAGACCAACAACCTAGCAAGAAGAACGTAAAGCATGCATGCTAAAGATTGTCACCAACAAAGTGGAAAGATTGAAGCAAAAGGAATGCTGGTACTTACCGTGATACGCCATTTTCTGCTGTGGATGGAAGATATCCTTATAGGGGTTGCTCCTCCCACTCGCTTCAATAGGCAGGAACATGCAAATTAACTGAATTGTTCTCTCACATGGGAAAGCAACCTACTTCCAGATCAGAAGATGGCTCAGCCTCAAAAATGTTCAGTAACTTTATTATTAAAAACAGAAACTTCCAGAAGAAGAAAACTAATTAAGGAACACACACAAACCCCCAACAGCAACAAATTACTGCCAGGCAGGCAGAATATCCTCCATTGACTGCAGAAAATGAACGTATCACAGGAAATACCAACATTCCTTTTTCCCACAGTGGAGGAGGCTATTTTTATATGGGACATCTAATAGCGATGCCTAAACTGGGAGAGTAAGTTGTTGCTAACCCTAATAATCAAACCACAACCACCTGTTGAAGCACCCTCCAGCCGAAAGATGCTTTCAGCTGAAGCAAAGATGTCCGACTTATAATGTCTCACAAAGAAAAGACACAGGTGTCCATGTTGTGGCCCTGCAAAGGCACTGATCCCAGAGGGGGGCACTGGTCCCAAAGAGGTAGCTGTGCTCTGTGTAGAAGGAGTAGAGATCCCCCCAGGCCATGCAGTACCAGAAGTATCATAACAAAGGGAAATGCAAGCCTCAATCTACCGCGCCAACGCTGACTTGGATACTTTCTTGCCCATGGTGGAAGGTTGAAAGGAAATGAAAAAGAGATTCAGAGACACTAAAATCTTTAGTCCTTTTAAGGTAGATTTTAACCACACATTTTAGGTCCAACATGTGCCATTCCTTCTCTAGAGGCTGACGTGGCCTAGGACAAAAAGACGGCAGAATGATCTCCTGTGCCACATGGAAAACAGAGTTGATTTTTGGAATGAAGGTTGGATCCAGGCAAATGACTGCATCCTGCTGGAAAACACAGAGTTCCTTCCTAATTGATAGGGCTCCCAACTCTGATATCCTACAAGCCGAAGTGATAGCCACAAGAAAAAGGACCTTCCAGGATAGAAACTTCAGTGAAACCTTTCACAGAGGTTTGAAGGACATAAAAGGAAGAAAGAGAAAAGAAGTGAGGCAAACTATAGCTATAAAGGGCTAGAGAGCCTGAGGAGCTATTCCAGTGACCTGCTCAGAGCTGAGGCAGGAAACGAAACTGGGAGTAGGTTGCTCTCCCATTTGAGAGGGCAATTCAGTTAATTTGCATGTTCCTACCTATCGGACTGAGTGGGAGGAGCAACCGATATAAGGATATCCTCCTCCACTGCAGAAAAATTAACATCTGATAATCAGACATACCTTTTCTGTAAAACTAGTGTGCCATTTCCTTAACTTTCTATTTTCCGTGGCAAGCCGCTCAGCTGCACTTTGGAGCTTCTTGATATATGCTTCTAGCTCTTTAGGATTGTCCCATGTTATTTGTCCCTCTGCTTTTGAATGCTACCAAAGAAAGGAAATACAGGGATAAGTGACAAATGTTTAATGCTTTGGTGTTCATAAAATGAAGCAGAACCCACGCCTTAGCATATGTATTTATGGATGCTAAAACATGCAAGCAAAGGTTAAAAAACTGGTTCTTTTGAAAAAAAAAACAGAAAGAGAGGGGAAAAGTATGCTTCCAAATCACAACAAAAAAGCTATTTATTTAATTTCAGAAAAATTCTATACTGTTATTCATTAAAAAAAATCAAACCAATTCACAAAATAATAATAAAATGCAATAAAACCAATCACTAAAACCATTATACAGTAAAAAAAAAATCTCATTAAAATACGCAAGGGTAGCTGGCAATGCTAGTCAGTCAAGAAAACACACTGTCAAACAGATATTTTAAATTTTTACATTACGTTTTATCATTTTTATTTTATGGTTTTAAGTGTTGCAAACTAGCCAGAGAGCTTCAGCTACTGGGGGATATAGAAATATAATAAATAAATAAATGTGCCTTTAATTGTCAGCAGAAACCCTCCACTCTAGGAGCCTGCCTGATTTCAATGGGGAGATCATTCCACATGGTGGGTGCCACAATGTAAAAGGCCCTCCTTCGCACCATGACCAAG
Organism: Heloderma suspectum; assembly: GCF_057233095.1. Taxonomy (NCBI): domain Eukaryota; kingdom Metazoa; phylum Chordata; class Lepidosauria; order Squamata; family Helodermatidae; genus Heloderma; species Heloderma suspectum. Next base: position 26,922,404 of record NC_139460.1, on the reverse strand, counting down.
TAAGCATCAGTAGGCTGTAGTACATTAAGCAAGGCCTCCCCCTCAAAATGTTGAGAATGGAATGGCCTATATGGGAGAAGGCACTCTCTCAGAAAGCTGTCTTGAGCTGTACAGGGCCTTAGAAACCAACAATAAGATCTTGAACATGGCTCGGTAGCTAATTGGCAGCCAGTGCAGCGCTTTTAGCACAGGAGTCATGTGCTCCCTTTAGGAAGCTCTACTGAGCAATCCGGCCACTGCATTTTGCACTAACTGCAGCTTCCGAACCAATCCCAAGAGTAGCATCACATAAAAGATGCAGTAGCAGGGACCACTAGTTTCAACTCCTCAATTTCATAGTAGCGAGATGAGTCCCCAAGAGCCAAATTCCTCCAGTATACTCTTAATTCTTTGGAAAATAGATCCCCTATAAAACAGGTTTGCTCTTTGCTGACAGGTAATGATGATTATATTATGCTACAGGTTGCCAAATTTGCTTGTGCTGCCTGGAAGCTGAGGGCAAGGCATTTAACTTCTCTTTCCAGCCAATCTTAGGGGAAGGCTTGTGCCTACGGTATTGTCCTGGGGGGGAAGTGTCATTTTCTTGTTTTATTATAAATATTTTAATTCTCTTCCTTTGTATTCTTACTGTAATGTATTTTATCTGTGTGTTTCTTCTTCTTTTTTTGGTTTCTTACTCATGTATTTTAATTGTTATTTTAACTTTAAATTGTGATGGCCTTTGGCTTTAAACAATAAAGATTTGTACTTGTACTCACAGTAGCAAGATAGCATTTTAGAACAAGCAGTGATGGTGGAATGGGGCAGGTATTGGAGATAGCAAAAGTTAAAACCCTCATCAAGCATATCACAAGTCAAACGTCAAGAGGACTTTTAAAGCACCAGGACAATATTTGGGGGGGAAGAGGGACGATGACAAGAATGCAGTGGTTTTAGAAAAATGTCATCTGGATTCTCAGGAACAGATGAGTGTCAGTACTGACAAAAAAGAAAAGATTGAAAGCAAAGAGAACACAGTCAAGAATATGAGGAAAGAATTGTTCCAATTTAACTTAACTGTTCTCTACTATCTACATTCTCCAAGCTAAACCTATTTCTCTATCACATAATCATTTTCAAAATTAGACTTTTATTCTTCAATATATTATCATCATAATCAAAAGTAAAGATCCTTAATGTGACTAGATATGGAATGAACCTAGTATTTAAGGGGACTTAGCGCCAAGGATTGCAACTTAATTGTCCTATCCAACAGAGCAGACAGGACTGGAAGTTTGGTAGGGCCTCCTCCAATGGAAGCTTAAAAGCCTGCACTGGTTGACATTGTCCTGTTTGTGAAGCAAATTGGAGTAACCTACTTTCATAGTCTCTCATAGAAAAACAAGTGTGGACACCTATGTTTCAAATAATATTATTAATATAGCAAAGGCAATTATTTGCTCCCCTGCATCTTCTAAAAGTAATATGCAAAACAACAAGACCCACAGACAAGAGGAGTTGTAAACAGACCTACTGATCAATAATTACCAAACGATAGACAGCACAGGAAACATATAAAATAATGACAATCTTCAAGTTCCTAGAAGACAGAGTAATAACATGTTGAAGCAATGAAAAAGGAATTACTTTAATTATCTGTTCAAATGCTAAAGCAGACTGTAGCATCATTGGCTTCTGACTTGGAATCATTTGCTGATCAATACCATTGTAAAAATGTGCCACCTATAAAAGTAAAGGGATATGAAGTCTGTTATGACTAAGCACCATATTTAAATCTAAAGTATTTTTATCTGGTTATTATTTTGCACACTGTTAATATTTAGCACATTATTTATTTTTTCAATTATATACTGAGTAAACAAGCAACTCATAGTGCAAACTTATACATCTTTACTCAGAAGTAAGTCCCACTGTGTTCAGTCACGCTTACTCCGGGGTAAGACAGCACAAGATTGCACCCTCCATCTAATTATTTGGAAGATGATGGTATGAAGACCAAATGGCCACCACCCATGCTTCATTTGGTTGTTTCTGCCATATCTAATGTAGACAGACATTTATAGTTAATGCACTTACTCTTCAAGAAATGTTCAAAATGTGAGCCTCAATCTTGGACACCAGCATGATTTCTGCCACCATTTATTACTTAACTATTTGCCCTTGCTCTTCAAAATATAATTTAAAAGACATTAGCAGCAATATACAGAATTGTCTGTTCTATGAACATACTGGGAGTTTTTATTTAGTTGTCAGTATATTTTTAAAAGCAGTCTGTGATGCAGACTGTTGAAGGCTGTATCAAAAGTAAGAGAATTCTAAAATTCTAATTCTAAAAGAGATTCTGGGCACATAGGAGCCCTTCCAAATCTAGGAAGGCTCTCTAGGCTGTAGGTTATGGTTACAGCATATCAATTGCGACCAATGAAAAGAATTCAGATAAAGGTATTCAGTGATATAAAGCCTAATAAAATTACATTTAAATTCAACATTATCCTTTTAATGGAATTTTATATCAAGTACATTTCTTTTGATGTAAATTATTAAATGAACTAAATTTACACTTCTATGATTTTGAGCTCTTAAGGGCAAATGTGATTTCAAATTCCACTACACTCTTTCAATTTAATTTCAGAACGAGATAAAATTTTAATATGTTCTTTTGTACATTTCCAAGTTTTCTTCATCTTTTGGGGCTGGAATTAACTCCCTTTCTGTATTCTCATATATTATAACAGAAGCATGATAAACCTATCATGAACCGCATGATTAAAAGAATGCATAACAATGTTCTAGAATCAATCCATCACTTTGACATTCAGAACTTGTAACTTATGATATCATACCTGTTTGAGAATCACTGCTTGCTTGCAGAATTTTTGTGCAGTGTTTGAAGCTTGCTGTATTTTGGCAGGAATGACAAAACCAAGGGCAGAGAGCTGACGCACTTCTCTTAGGAGGGTCACCAAGCGATCTGAATAATGTATTTTTAATGCTCCATCAGAATGATCAAGTTCCATAACAGGACTGCTGGCCTGTATGCTACACAAAAAAATTAAAATTACCAGCCATTATTTTTCAGTAGCAGTAGCAATATTTAATACATTATAAACTACTACATAAGAATTCAAGAAAACCTGAACTGGCCAATACCTCTGAGATATTGTTTCCATTCTAAAACACAACAATATAGGCATACAATGTGCAAACAGAGGTGACACAAACCTTTTCACCACCATTTCCTGTGTGGCTTCCTCCCTTTTTTTGCAGCTGTGGGTAAAGTGTGAGGACTCTGACCCATCCCCCACCCCAGTCTTCTAACATGCAGAAAACCTAGCAGGAGCCCAATATTCTCACTTTGGGCAGGACTCCCAAGAACAGAAGAAGCAGCACAGCCTATTCTCTTTTTGGGTACTCATCCAATATCTCTGCAGTACAGAGCACTTTGTCAATCCTCTCCAGGCAGAGGAGGAGGAGATGGTGATAGAGGCAGGCAGATAGATGGCTGAGAAATAAACTGGGTGGGAATTTGCACACAAGGCATTTTCACATATACTATTTGCATGAGTAACAGAACATCCATGCCATCTTTCTGTACAAGTTCGACTGTCGTGATCTGGTTCTACTAAATTGCATAACTAATTTCTAGACTGCTCTTACACTGCAGAATACTTTATTCTTACCAAAGACCAGACTTTGGATTTGACAAACCCGACTGAATGTCCCTGGACCAGTCGTCAAATTGTTCTTGTTCATACACTTTAAGCTGTTCTAGAAAGTCATCTGCAGTTCGTCGAAAGTTTTGAAATCCAGAGAGGTCTGAAAGAAGGGTTTCTGCAATCTTAATGGCATCATCAACCTTAGATATAAAGATCAAAAGTTTAACATTTAACATTTTTCTTTTAGCAACACAACACACTAAGCCAATACCTAAGAAGATAGAACTTTTAAACTACTCAAACTCTCAGCCTCCCTCATACTTGAGGAGGGCTGTTCACCCACACTTTCATGCACAGGGCAAAGACTGATTGTGCCCTATATTACCAAAGTTGAAACAATGGAACATCAACCAATCAAATATATCAACTTAACTTAAACCATACAAAATTAAAGGTTTGTGCAAGAAATACATAGCTTGGGCTGCAGTTAACAAATGTATAAGTAAATTACAGAGAAATCCTGTGCACTGTTAAGCTGCTTGACTCCTGAGTACAATCCCACATCCACAGGAATCTATGACAAGCCTCTGTACTAGCTACCTCCACACACACTCTTCCAAGCACACAGCAAGGCCATTCAATAGCAGCTGAAACTCTCCTGCTTCTTAACAGCAGCATCGTATTGCCAGGTCTTCTTCAGGCCCACAGCATGCAGACTACTCCCAGCAGGAGCAGCTCTGAGTAGAGAGGCCTGGAGAACAGCTGGCAAAAGGATGCCCCCAATAAGACATAGGAGGGCTTCAGATGCTACCGACCAGCCCCACTGGGTTGCAGTGCGAGCAGAAGAGCACATGCAGGGACAGTTGGTGGGGGAGGGCTTCACAAGGCCCAGGAAGAGCAACTCTGCCACCTTTATGCTGTGATTGCATGCCTTGTCTTTAATGGAATGTAAGCATCTTATCTGGGTGCAGAATCTCAGTCACTGACATCATCTAAGGGCACTCTTTGAAAGATATGACAGTCTGAAAAGTCAATCCAAATCTTACAAAGGAAGATGTAGCACATTCTTTTCTTATATGTTAATATATTATTGGCTCATGAATTTAAATTGGTACCTTCAATTCCAGCTGGCGCACCCAAACAATATTATTCACAACTTCAGAGAGATTTTTGCCTGAAAGTGGCCCTGACGCATCACCAGGAGTTCCATGCCATCGTGCCTCAAAGTCTGTTTGATAATCTGTATAACAGTGCAAGCGAAGCATTAGTGAATGTTGAAGATAATTCTAGAGAGCACTGAAATTCTTCTCCTAATACCTAGCATAATAAGACTGGGGTTTGATTAGCATTTTAAATAGCACTAGTACCACAATCCAAGATTCTGCAGGATTTGTTTTAAATGGAAAATAAGCATGCTTAAAAACATACACATTATAGCACCACCCAAAATATAGGGATTATCACAACTTTGATCTTTCTTGATAAGTGAAACTTAAGTTCAGGGATATTTTGATGGAGGTAAAAACTGCAAGATTTAAGTACAAACTTGAACATCATGGGAATTAGACTCATCCCTAAAACTGTATGATTAAGAACCAAACTATAATACATTACTGAAGACAACAACACACCAGACTTTAAGAAAACGTTCATTATTGCATATTAAAAAAAATAGCACAGAAGCTGAAATGTTCTTAGCAATTTTCTTTCATATCTACCTTTGACTGAGTCTTGAAGTTTCGCCAGCAAAGTTTCTCTTTCTAAAAGCAATTCTTTGCTAATGCTTGGGCGTCTTACTAACTCCTTGTATTTCTGAAATGCTTGAAGAAGCTAGAAATATATATTAAAAAAATGCTACTATATACAAAATGCAACAAATTATCATGGACTGGTGTTCTTAATTATTACCTTTTTAATTGATATGTTTACTTATTTGACCTAACAAAACAAATTCCAGCTATACAGAGGATGCTACAGCTACTGCTTTAGCTACGTTGGCCATGCAGAAGGCCAGAGGTCTATCCATTTTTTTATTTCTCTTTTGGTACAATAGGGGCTTCAAAGCAATTTTCAACAAAATTAAAAAATTAAAACAAAACGAAGATCATAGCAATCATAATTATCATTTGAAATAGTAGAATTCGTAAAATTCAGTAACAGAGCTGCGAAGACAATAAAACAGCAATCCTACAGCCTCTAGGCAGAATCTGGAGTGCCATAAGATGCTGTGGATTTCCTCCTCTGCACCTATAGACAGCTATGAGAGTGGAGATCTGATAGTAGATCTTCCCCACCCCAGCTGCCAGAGAGGTCCAGAGAAAGTGGAAAGGAGTTGTGCTGGTGGGCGGGAAGGGAGGAGAAGCCAGGATCCACAGGATCCTATAGCCTCTCTGTTCCCACCCCCGTACCAGGAAGGAAAGCAAGCTAGAGAGGCTCAGAGGCTGATCTAGCTAAAAATACATTTAAAGGAGAACATCAAGGCTGTAAAAACCTCTGCCATTTCTTCCATTCTGCACAGCTCTTGTTAGCAGGGCACTGGATGGGTGGAGGGCTCCGATCTCAGAGTCTTCCATCTTAAGCGCAGCAATCCTTTAGGAATTTCTCAATTAGCCATCTTAAAAAATCCTGCAGGTTGGCAGAAAAAGAGATGTTGTTCCCAGGTTCAATCTAAAGGGATGCAGTGGTGGTAGGCACATTGCCATTTACCTAAGGGCTCACATTCCAAAGACAGATGGGCCATTTCTTCCTGTAGGTTTGTCCATCAACAGCTATATACCTTGGTAGTTTTGTAGTGGATTAAAACTGGAGGCACACTTCACTCAGAAAAATACACATACATTTTCTCAAAAAGCTCAAATAACAATGGGCATCTACCTTTTTGCAACTGTAGAAGAGCCCACTTAATACTGTCACCCAACTTCATGTCCTCCCCTTTGCCAAGTCAGGATTGGGACTGAGCTTTCTACTCAATGGCAATGCTTCTGGGATTCTGCCATGCCTATCAGCAGTGGTGTACACTGCATAGGAGAATCCCAGTGGGGCTGTTCACACGTCATGGCGGCATATAATGAGAATGCATGCCACATGTGAGCCACTTCCAGTTTCTGTAAACAATCTCCGAGTGGCACAATCAGAAGGTGTCAGCATCATGTGTGAACCCAGAGTGATGGGTTGTTTAGGGGCTAAACCCAACAACAAACCATGGGTTAACCACTGGGTTTTTAGCCCCTAAACAACCAATTGGTGCAGGTTCGCACGTCACACTGACAAACTCCAATCATGCCAATCAGAAGCTGTTTACAGAAAACAAAAGTGGCTCCCAAGCAGCACGCGTCCCTGTGAATCATGGGTTATTTAACCCATGACTTGCCACCATTACATGCGAACCGAGTCAGTGACCAGGTTCAGATGACACACTATTGTGTGTTGGGGTTGTCGTATCATGCAAACCTGGGAAGTGTGGGTTATGCCAGCATTAAACAATCCTGGCATAACCCATGGTCTGTTTTAGGTCTTGTTTAACCCACGCACAACCCTGTCTCACTGGATTTGCATGAGCCGACACACCTCAAGCAGGGGTTGAATATTTAACCTGGAGCCCATGGGCTCCATGGCTTGTGATATTTAACCTATGACAAGCCATGGAGCCCATGGGCACCAGGTTAAATATGCAACCCCTGCTCGGGGTGTGTTGGCTCATGCAAACCCAGTGAGAAAGGGTTACGCATGGGTTAAACAAGACCTAAAACAGACCATGGGTTATGCCAGGATTGTTTAATGCTGGCATAACCCACACTTCCCAGATTTGCATGACACAACAACCCCGAGCAGGGGTTGCATATTCAAAATACCAGCCACATGCACTGCAGCCTGTGTTTCCTTATTAACACCTTCAGATTGATGCCACTGCCCACATGGCAGCAGAGAGAAGGCCAGGATCAGAGCTGCATGGGGCCTCCCCACTCTGAGGGACACAAGAATGGTGGATGCACCCATTATGGTAGTTTGAATTTCTATGACACACTTCAGCCTCTCTTGTGGTACACTACTGAGTCCCGAAAAGCAAACAGAAAAGGACTCATTTAGAGGCTACCTGTATGCATTATTTCAGATATGTTTTTAAATGTCTAGTTATCACACTGGTAAAAAAAAATACCTGTTGTGGACTATCTTGAATTTCTGAAATAAACATTTTCAATTTGCTTGCTATCTTTTGTTCTGCTGGAGCAATAATTCTTTCATACTGACGTACTGCTGCTTTCCACAAAGGCTAGATACAGAGAATATATATTTAGTTTCGTCCATTTTCATAAAATGCAATTCAATGCAATTCAATGCAAGCCAATAAGAGAGTAAAAATAAGGTACCAATTATATACCTCAGTGTAGGGATTATAGTGCACAGGATTCAAACCAGCAAAAGGCTCAAACACCTGGGCAAGGTGCAGTGCTTGCTGTTCGCCAGTTGGCAAAAAATATGTAAGTTTCTCATGAAGTGTTCTAATCATTAGCACCTATACAAGGAAAGGTACATTGTAACTGTATGTAAGAAGCCATCACCTGCAAAAGTTTGCCAACTAATTACATGGAAAGCAACAAATTCTATTGGCAGTGAAACCACTCTATTTAAAATTATGATTAAAAATATTTCAACAAATGATACATCTAATGAAAATTATATTAATCTAATATCAAATTATTAACATTTGGATATGTTGATTTCTACAATTTTAATATTACATGTGGAACTATACCATTGGAAATAATAAGTACAATAGCATATCACTGAGACCAATGGGAAAATTCCTCTTCAGTTAATAGATCTCAATTGTACATTATAGAATTGCACTCAAGAGCTTCCCTAATGCACACCCCCTTAATATGAATGGGAGTTCCAAAAGAGAATGGAACTTCCATTAATTTCAATAAGGTTTCTGCCATTCCTGGGGATTGAACAATGAAGGCTGGTGGCTCCACATTTGGTGGGGCTGTGCATCCACTCTGGGTTTCAGTCAGAACCGGACAGAATTCTAATGGAGCTATACAAGGTGTTGAACCTATGTTGGCATAGGGTTTAGCACCTTGAATAAGTTATTTAGAGTTCTGGCTGCTTCTGACTGAAACCCAGAATGGATTCACAGCCCCACCAAAATCGGAGCCACCAGCCTCCACTAGGAATGAACATATGACAGTCCTTGAGATCATGTCAGGCCATTAATCCATAGACCAGGTGCTGTCCCTTCAAGGCTTAGGCAAAGGTCTTTCCCCACCAAACTACCTGACATTCTTTTTTGATGGGAGATGGAGAGTGAATCTGAGACCTTCCACATGCCGATAATCTGGTATATCTCTTAGGTCTGGGTCCTCCTCACAGTATTTGATTCTATCCAATGTTACTGATTTTGTTCATTTATACTGAATCACAACGTTGGTCCATTTAACCCAATATCATCTACTTTCACTGGGAGCAACTCTCCATGATCTCAGGGCTATATTAGACAAGATCCATGAACCACAGCACTTTGGGGTAGGTGGGAATTTAACCCTTACCTCCACCTTATTTTTTTTAAATCAACCCATCCCTACCCAAAGCTGCCATTTGTCCCATTAGAGAAAACTTATGTTGTCCCTAATGGGCAAATACCAGCTTTGGGGACTGGAAGATTTTTTTATCAGGGAAACAGCATGGGAAAGTAGGTTTCTAAATATCCTCCCCCCACCCCTGCACTAGGGGTGTCTCAATCTAAATCAGCTGCTCTGCAGCTGCTTTTTGCAAATATTTAAAGAGGCAGGAGGTCTGTTCACAGGTCTCCATCATCCCATCTAGTTTTCCCCTTAAGCACAGGTCTTTCTTTGCACCTGCTACCTGAGACTCTTTAACTGGAGATGCCAGAGGCTGAACTTTGTGGCCTTGTACAGGCAAGGCATGTGCTCTATCACTGAGACATGGCCCCCTCCCCATTAAGAACATTACATTTAAAAGCTTCAATTATTACCTCTTCAAGGCGTTTACCAAGTTTTCCTAATGTTTCAGGAACATACTTCTCAGCTTTCCATACATGTGGGGTGTAACGCTGCCACAGTTGGCCTGTAAGATGATCGCAGCCTGCTACCCATTGTTCACAAATCATGACGCCAGCCTTCAGATTTTCTTTCACAATGTGATAGGAATCCTCCCACAGATTTAAAGTTCCCAACTTTTTCTGAACAAATCTTCCAAGAGCGCCAGCTGAAATCACATATACAAATTGTGCAAATTAATTGTACTTAAAACATGCATAGGATTACGTCCTTAGTATTATAGAGGGTGAAGAAAATCCTCACATATTATTTTAACAAGTGATGAAGTGACCTCCTGGCTCAACAGACTGCAGACTATGGAGGAGCTTGCACAGCAGAGTTGTTAGATACCCAATATCCTCATTTAACAAATCTGATTCCCTGCAAGCCATGCTGCATCTATTCTCGAGCCATCTAGATCCTCCACACACCAGCACTGGAAACAAAGGGGAATCACACATTGTACAAAAGGAGAGGAGCGATGTTAGTTCTGGTAACTCTTCTCCATATTACCTTTTCTTTTCAGGTATTTCTTCACACACTTTTGCTGAAGCACTAAAATACTAAGATAAAAATGCTAGAAGACACATTCTGAAAACACATCAAAAGAACTTCTATTTTAACCATCTGATCATGACAATGGAGTTTTTGCTACCCACAACTTTACCTATGATATCCAAAAGATTTTGCATGCGAGGCTGGGGAAACGGTTCGTGATCAGGTTGTCTCCACACATCATCAACAGTATCACGTGTAGTCTCCACTAAATCCACAACTTCAAATAAAGACAGGCTGTCCAAATTGTAATAATCCTAAAAGTGCAGTGAATATTTTAAAAATATATTTAACAAGACTGCAATCCTTAAGTTACTTACCCAGGACTATTTCTATGAAAATGTTACATAGAGCTTGATAACTGGGATGTAAATGCTTTGGGACTTTGCCATTTTGTTCATTCTTTGTGGTACTTACTTATTATTTACATGTGCCTGCAAACCTTTGGAGATAAGGAACATGGTAAACTACTAAAATAACAATAGCTTAGGGCTTCTGAAATTCCTGTGCTCTGCTTTGCTGCTGCCAACAGGGCAGGGAGAACGATGGAGGTGATTGTCACCTCTCCATCCTCCTTTTAAAAAGTTACCTCTAGATGGGCCTCTGAGCCTGTCTAGATGAGGCACACTGGTGGTGGCAGGGCTGGAGAGGCCATAGGATTTCACGAATACCAGCCCTCTTCACTCCTGCCCACTGGAATGTCTCCTTTTTGACCTCTACTAGGTCATCCGAGGTCACTTTTGCTACTGTAAGGGGATGAGGGAGGGGAAGGAATTGGATTCTGAAGACCCCTTCCTGAAGTCGTACAGTGTCTACAGGTTCAGGAGAGGGAATCCAAAAAATTCTATGGTCCCTGGGACCATAGGATTGCACCCCTAGTATACATTCATTACAGAGCTCAATCAACCAAAGATGTATGACCATGTAAGACAGCACACATTCTCAACAATCTCATTTATGTCACTGGGAACCACATAGAAGATATGCTGCCTTGCATTATTCATACATCTCTGAAACAGAATCAAATCATAATAAGTTCCAATATTTGAAACTACCTGCTGATCTCTGCAGTGAATAAAAACATTCCAATAGTCAAATGCTTACTGACCAAAATACATAATCCTTCTAGCCTTCTTTAGGAATTCATGAAATCACTGGGATATGCTTCCATGGGTTCCATGGACCACAGTCCAGGGAACCCAGTCCCTGAACATGTAAGGACGGTTTCTTCTGTGTACTTGCACAGCTCAGGCTGTCATATAGCTGGCAACAGGAACCCAGAATGCATGTGGGCCTGTGGGCTGTGACTATTCTGTTGAGTGGGGCATAAAAATATAATCAATATTTTGATATCTTATAATACATTTTCTGCATGCAAAGCCTTGTTTACATAGAACATCAATCAATAAATAAAGTTACACACATATGCAATGACTTCAAATAGCTCTTTAAAATGAGAAGCTCTCTCCTTGCTACATGACTTGCTCCCACGTTGAGCACGCTCTGTCCAGAACTGAAACTCATCATTTGGAGAAAGTATTGCTGCAAAAAAAAGGCACAGATTGATCCAGCAGATACAACATTCAGAGTTGCTTAGGATCTTGTATTAAAATGAATATCAAGTAAGTTGAAGGAGTGCTAGAGTTACAGCATTTACTTTAATAAATTTCCGTTACCCCCAATAAACACATTTTATTACTGTTTGTAATCTGCCCAGAGAAAATTAGTTATTACTTGGATTAAAAATATAATAAATAAAATTTAGAAATACGTACTGTGACGAGTGACTCAGAATTAACTAGCATTCAAGCCTTTCACCATAATTACAAACACACCTACTTGGAAGCAAGTTCACTGAAATCAAGGGACCATACTTCCAAATGATGCTTGGAATGAAAGACTGCTGTATCACACAAATTATTGTCATGCATATCTAATTAAAATTTTACTTGTTATAAATAACAAGTGCTATATACCTTGAACATCATCTTCCCGATATTTAGTTCCTGTGTAAGCAGTATCTGTTCTCCTCAGAACAGAACCTAAACCAGCCTCTAACTCCCGCAAAAGATTCTGAAGTTTGGGATCAAAATCTCTACTCCATTTCTCATCCTGCAACAAAGATTTCAGATGATGTAGCTCTCATATTACCACTGTATTTTATCAACATCTTAATATTAAGGTTTCCATGCCTAAACATCAAGTACTTTTATTGTCAACACAAGATCAAAAATAAGACTTTGACCATACACAAACATCCTGCTATCTCCCCACTTTAATTTTGCCACCTTCTTCAGTGCTACTAAAATTGAAACCATCCACTTCAATCTCTCTTCCTCTTTCCCCCTTTTCCCAATCCTCCCTCCTTTGACACCTCCCTCAACACTTTCCTCTCCCCACTCCTGCTTCTCATCTGATGAACTGACTGCTCTGTTGTCTTCGTCTAAATGGTCCACATGCCCTCAAAGTTCCACCCCCTCCCAACTCTTGGTTGGCATCTCCCCTATTATTATCCCTCCTCTTAACCACATAATCAATCTTTTTCACTCCTACCGTTCTGCATTCAGACATGCCACTGTCTCTCCTATTCACAAGAAACCATCCCTTGACCCACACTGAACCTAGTGCCCAATCTCCCTGCTACCCTTTGCCTCCAAACTCTTGGACCATGCTGCTTATTCCCACTGTCTTTATTTCTCACCCCTATGAAGGGGCCATAGCTCAGAGTGCTAAAGCACATGCTTTGCATGGAAAAGGTCTTAAGCTTCCCCAATCCTTTGCTTCTCCAGATAGGGCTGGGAAAGACTCCCATCTGAAGAGCCACTGCTACTCAGTTTAGACAATACTGAGCTAGGTGGACTAATGGTCTGATTCAGTAAGAGGCAACTTGCTGTGTTCCTTTGTTCCTCCAACTCCACTCATGATTCCCTCCAATATGGCTTCCCCCCTTGACACTCCACTGAAACTGCTCTCACAAAAGTCATTGATGGCTTCCACACATTTAGAGGACTCTATTCAATCCTCATTTTTCTTGACCTTTCTGCTGTCTTTGATACACATTAAGGGCGCTATCCTATGCATATTTAGACAGAAAAAAAGTCCCACAGCTCTTGATGTTCCCCAGCCAGTGATGCTGGCTGTGAAATACAAGGAGTTGTAGGGCATTTTTCTGTCTAAACATGCATAGGATTGCACCCTAAGTACATATATGTAACTGGAATAATAGCACATTGTTTCCCTGTTTACCCCTGCCTCCACTTCCCTTCCCTTCCCTTGCAGTTTCCTTTGTTGCATTTTAAACTATAAGGTCCTTGGAGCAAGGACCGATCCTCTTGTATATAAAGTGCATTCACATAAATGGTCTAACAACAACAATTGCAACACTGGAAAATGTAAGTTCCACTAATTTTGGGGAGACTAACTATTCAACCTGTATGCAGAACACATCATGCGACGTGCTGGGCTTGATGAAGCCAAGGCTGGAGTTCAAATCGCTGGAAGAAACATTAACAATCTCAGATATGCAGATGATACTACTTTGATGGCTGAAAGCGAGGAAGAGCTGAGGAACCTTATGACGAAGGTGAAAGAAGAAAGTGCAAAAGCTGGGTTACAGTTAAACCTCAAAAAAACCAAGATTATGGCAACCAGCTTGACTGAGAACTGGCAAATAGAGGGAGAAAACGTGGAGGCAGTGACAGACTTTGTCTTTCTAGGTGCAAAGATTACTGCAGACGCTGACTGCAGCCAGGAAATCAGAAGACGTTTACTTCTTGGGAGGACAGCAATGACAAATCTTGATAAAATAGTGAAGAGCAGAGACATCACGCTGACAACAAAGGTCTGCATAGTTAAAGCAATGGTATTCCCCGTAGTAACCTATGGCTGCGAGAGCTGGACCATAAGGAAGGCTGAGCAAAGGAAGATAGATGCTTTTGAACTGTGGTGCTGGAGGAAAATTCTGCAAGTGCCTTGGACTGCAAGAAGATCAAACCAGTCCATACTCCAGGAAATAGAGCCAGACTGCTCACTTGAGGGAATGATATTAAAAAGGCAAAACTGAAGTACTTTGGCCACATAATGAGAAGACAGGATACCCTGGAGAAGATGCTGATGCTAGGGAAAGTGGAAGGCAAAAGGAAGAGAGGCCGACCAAGGACAAGATGGATGGATGATATTCTGGAGGTGACGGACTCGACCTTGGGGGAGCTGGGGGTGGCGACGACCAACAGGAAGCTCTGGCGTGGGCTGGTCCATGAAGTCACGAAGAGTCGGAAGCGACTGACCAAATAAACAACAACAAACTTCATAGTAACTGTGCATGCATCTGCAACCAAAATAGGCTTACGCTGAATTGAGAAGGATCACTTTGGAGTCTTGTAACCCAAGTTAAGAAAAAAACCTGGAAAAGTACCGTGATTTAAAATTAACAGAACATCATGTCAAATCACTGTTTGATATGAAAAACTGTAGTGAAAGAACAGCTATAGATAAATAGATGTAGTCAATATGGGAAAAAATCTGCAAATGTATTGAAATAACTTGGATATTCCATACTCACTTTCAACAACACCGGCGCAAATACCTGTCGCACTGCTTGATAAAGCATATTGACAGGAGAATCTAACATAGACGATACAAGAATATTGCTGTGAAGGTTATCTTCTGTGATAACATCCGGTCGCAGCTTGAAGAATACCAACATTTTGTCCTCTGAATTGCCAGCTTCAACCTATATGATGAAGTAACATAAATACATTAACTGTAGATAACTTATTCACCATTGTGATAACCTTTATAAATTACTGAAATCATATTAGGCACTTTATAAAGATTAAACTGAGGTGTTTTCTGCACAAAAGTTCATGCTCACTGTGATGCAACATAGAAGGGAAGCAGCGAGGGAGAAAAAAAGTTTGTCAGATGTTGGGCTAAAAAGTGTGGAGACAATCTTAGCACAGCTAGAACAGTATAAAAAGAAAAATAAAGAAAAATGAGTTTTTAATTATTTTTAAAGGAAAAGGCTAAGGTTATATGTGATGGAAGAACATTCCTTTGAAATGAAGCAGTTAAGAAAAGTCACAGGCAGAAGTTTCTTGATACGAGGCTTTACATTAGATGAGCTGAGGAAACAAAGGGCAAAATATAGAAAAAGCAAAGAAAATAGGAGGAAACATGTGTATGATATACAAGGATCGCTTGTATATTGCCTTTAGTTTAAAAGAATCGAAGCAATGACATTTTTGTACACCATGCAGTTTATACCAGAGGTTAGCTCACTTCAGTCCTTTGTAGTCTATTTTTTCTCTTTACTAGAATCCTAATGGTTCTCCAATGTGTCTAAAATGTATAAACTAAGAATGTATAAAACTTCTGAGCAGACATGGATGGGATTGCATTGAAAGGCACCAGTTTTAAATGTTACATAGCAGTTCTTACAATGACCAGCCAGAAACAGTTCAGAGAGAGGAGAAACCCAATGGAGCTGGTCTTTCAGCAGGGTTGACGTAACGGCTCTACTTCCCATCTTCCAACTAGATTTATTTATTATTAATTCTTACATACCGCTTAATATAATAAAATCCCAACGGAGAGTTAGATGCGATAGTTGTACTCCTTTTGTCATTTGTTACGTCTGTTAGAAGCTTGTCACTTTTTCTCTAGCAAGGCTCCTGTGCACAACTGTACAACAAGCAGAAATTCAACAGGGGAATCTTTTCCTAGCATGAACAAAATCAGAGGGGAAGGAAAAACATGACAGATTTCCACTTGTCAAGAGGTGGCTTGTAAAATGCACAGGAGCCCTGGCAGAAAGAGACTGGCAAACCTGTCACAGGCATACCAGATCACGGAAAAGGAACCTATTTCCTGAAAGCATTCACTTACCAGCACTCTGATTTGCAAGTGGATGCCCAAAACATCCAAGCGTGCCACAAAGCAGCATTCCTCCTTCCCACCCTGAGCCTGCAAGACAGGATATGCTTCAAGCCTAGCAGCACGAGCCAATGCATGTTTACTTCTGGGAAACGCCGGGTTGGATGAATCACAGGTCGGAATTAAGATTGCTGGGAGAATTATCAACAACCTCCGATATGCAGACGATACCACCCTAATGGCAGAAAGCGAAGAGGATCTAAAGAGCCTCTTGTTGAGGGTGAAAGAGGAGAGTGCAAAAGCTGGTTTGAAACTCAACATTAAAAAAACTAAGATCATGGCATCTGGCCCCATCACTTCCTGGCATATAGAAGGGGAAGAAATGGAAGCAGTGACAGATTTTACTTTCCTGGGCTCCAAGATCACCGCAGATGGTGACTGTAGCCATGAAATTAAAAGACGCTTGCTCCTTGGGAGGAAAGCTATGGCAAACCTAGACAGCATAGTAAGAAGCAGAGACATCACCTTGCCGACAAAGGTCCGTCTAATCAAAGCTATGGTTTTCCCAGTAGTAATGTATGGCTGTGAGAGCTGGACTATAAGGAAGGCTGAGCGCCGAAGAATTGATGCTTTCGAACTGTGGTGCTGGAGAAGACTCTTATGAGTCCCCTGGACTGCAAGGAGGTCAAATCAGTCAATCCTAAAGGAAATCAACCCTGACTGCTCATTGGAAGGCCAGATACTGAAGCTGAAGCTCAAATATTTTGGCCACCTAATGCGAAGAGAAAACTCTCTGGAAAAGACCCTGATGCTGGGAAAGACTGAAGGCAAAAGGAGAAGGGGACAGCAGAGGATGAGATGGCTAGATAGCATCACGGATGCAATGAATATGAACTTGAGCACGCTCCGGGAGAGAGCGCAGGACAGGAAGGCCTGGCGTGCTATGGTCCATGGGGTCACGAAGAGTCGGACACGACTGAACAACAACAAAGTCCTATTGAATCCAATAGGGCATATTCCAAAGTAAGTCATGACTGCTCAGAAATCGGACGATCCTTTTAGGCTGCCAGCCTGCCAGCCAGCCTGAGGCTGACACAGTACCTTATTCGAGACAACGATCTCGTCTTCCGAGTGCTGCACACACAGAAGAAACTCGTTGCCATCATCTAGGAAGTTAGTCAGTTCGGGGCTCGCCGAGAGCGGGGCGAGGCTCGCGAACGACGACAAGCCGAAGTAGTTTGCTGCAGTGGTCGAAATGAAGATCTTCCTCTTATCTCCATCCCCATCTCCATCCAGAGGCATGACGGCAGCCGCTCAATCTGGGAGAAGGAAGGGAAACTCTTTACAGAAATGGGCATACCGAAACGGGGAGGAGGTTGCGTATCAAAGCGCTGGGGAAGCAAAGCGAGCGCTCAAACCGGCGAGAGGAATGAAGGAGAAAAAGAAAAGATCTTCCCATAGGCAAGGAAGCCACTTGCAGAGGGGCAGCCGCGTTAAAAAATGAAAATCACCTCAGGACCTCAAAGGGGAAAAGTGTGTGAACGGCGCAGAAGGGATGGGGGGGTTAAAAGCGGCAACGCATACCCAACAGAGGGGGGTTCATCATAACACGGCACGGGAAGGGCTACTGCACAGCGGTGGCCGGGCCTCCGAGAAAGACAAGCGAAGAGCCTCCCGTTTGGCTACTCGGGGCTGCTCGGCGTCCGCCCGTTGCCAGGCCCGGTTGCTATGGCAGCGAAAAATGGCGGGCGCCGCCTCACGCTCGATGGTTCGCTCCGGCGAGCTCTCAGGCGCGCGTCCCAGGATAGAGCAATCGAAGACCACTTTCCTGGGGTCTTGGAGCGAGCTCGATCGGTAAGATAGGTAATCGCCAAGCGCCTCTATTCCGATGCCGCTTCGTAACGCTCTGGGAAGACACGCAGCGCCAATCTCGTGGTCTGCGCTTTTTCCCCTTTGCAATAGTGGAAACAAGCTGATGGCTCCCGACGTGCTTCCAGACGGAGCATTCTTAACGCCACCACTCCAAGAGCATTGTGTAGTAGCTATTCGGTGCTTCCAGATGAGGTTTTTAGTGTGCAATTGCACTGTCTTATTCCTGAAAATTTATCATCGTCATCTTCTAGTGGTAGCCCTTCTGTGTTTTCTCTCCAATTTTTTTTCATTTTGGGGTGCTTCCACAGGGAGTAGCCCTAGGACTATCAGTTAGAAGGCATTGTGCAGCTCTTCCATCTTTTTCATCCCAGGCAATTTTTTGCAGTAAAAAAAAAAAAAAAAGATGTGGTGGAAGAAAAAAAAGGAGCGGTGGAAAAACACGGGTTACAGGTGGACGACGACTTCTGGATCCCCCGTATAATTCCGTGAATGAGGCAGAGTCATTGCATGATAAAAGCTCTTCTGAAAGCATCCCCAGAATCAGATGGTGGGCTCCTAGCAATACCAGTTAGAAGGCATTGGGCAGGTATTCCATCTTATTTTTTCCCTTAATGGATTTTCTACGGTAAGAAAAAAGATGGAAGTGGTGAAAAAACACAGGAGGATTGTGAGTAGAATATTGCCTGGACGCCCGTAAACTTCTGTGAATGAGGCTGGGCGATGACAATATAAAAGCCTTGTTTGGAAGCACCCTTTCTCACCAGAAAAAAAACTGTTAAGGAAGAAAACACAGAACAGCTGCACGTCCCACTTAGGATTGCTCTTTTAATTTTGCAGAGAAACGTTCCCTCAATTCATTCGGTTCCAAGCTTTGACAATCAGAATGTTGTACTGTTGTTTATACACACGGGGTTTGTTTGCGTATGCTTTTGCCTATGTACTGGAGTTTTGTAAGGAATATCTTTATTTTTATATGATCGTACGATCTCTAAGACCGCAATCCGATGCCTGTTGAGACAGAGAAGACTCCTACAACTCCCAGTTGCTGGGACTTGTAGGAATTTTCTGTCTAAACAGGCATAGGATTGCAGCCTAAAGGGATTAATGATTTCTATAATTTAAAAAAACGGTAAACCGCACCGTAATATGAATGTAATTGATTGATACATTAACCAAAAACTTATTTCCTGAAAGCGCGGGGCTGTTGAACCCATTCTCACAGGCAATCCTATACCACAGTGATCTGTTGGGAGTAAGCCTCATTGAACTCTGAGTAAGCATGCGCAGGATGCTCAACTTGCGGCCCTCCAGGCTTTCGGCCTACAAATCCCATAATCCCTCAGATTGGCTCTGCTGGCTAGGGCTGTTGGGAGGGGTAGGCCGACAACGGGTGGAGGGCCGCAAGTAAGCCCCGCTGAATTAAGCAGGGCCGCTTTCTGCTCAGGAAAGGGGCTTTCATTATAGGCTCACAAGGCCCGGCTGTCCCGCTCGTCCCCTCAGCGGCGCCGTCCGGCCTACGTCGCGGCCGACCCCCTCCCGCGCGACGCTCCCGAGGGGCGTGGCCAGCGCTTTGGCCCCACCCCCGTCTATTAGCTCCGCCCGGGGGGAGGCGGGGCGAGTCGTCGGGCGCGCGCTGTCATTTCCTGCTCCCGCCTCTGCGCGTCAGGGCGGCGCGGCGCGCTCGTTCGCGTCCCCTTCTGTGTTCCGTGCCGGCGTCGCCGCCGCCGCCGCCGCCGCCGCCTCTACCTCAGCCTCGGCGGAGCTCGCTTCACAGCCGCCCCTTCCACGCTTGCGCTGCTTGCCTGGCGTGGTGGAAGCGCCGCGAGGAGGGAAGGAGCCGGGGACGGCGGAAGCGCGAAGCGAGCGCGACGGCGGCGGCCGCGGCAGCCTCTTCTCCTCGTCCCTCTCAGCGGCCGCAGGAGGAGGAGGAAGAGGAAGAGGCTCCGCAGGCGGCCGCGGCCGCTCCCCGCGCCCGTGCGAGCGGGGCGCCCCGGGGGGCCCGGCTCCCCTCCCCTCCCCTCCCTGTCTGCCCGCTCTTCGGTGAGCCGGGGAGATGCCCGTGAAAAAGAAGCGCAAATCTTCGGGGCAGGCGGGCGACGAGACGGGCCTCAAGAAGTGTAAAATCAGCAGGTACCGGATCGCCGGCCAGGCCCGGCTCCTAAGGTGTTGGACCGGGCGAGGGAGGGAGGGAGGGAGGGAGGGAAGGAAGGAAGGAAGGAAGGAGCGGGATCGAGGCCCCCGGTTTTACTCCTCCTCCGTCGCCTCGGTGACAGTTCCAGGCGAGGGGGTGGGGGAGGGCGAAGGAGCCCGTCTCTTTTGTGATAGCAGCCTCTGTAGTTCGAGGAGGGGGGGGCCCTTCTTCCTCTCCGCCCCTCCCCCTAATAAGACATCACCTGTTCTGGCGCACATACCAGAGAGTAGGTAGGGTGCCAGATGTTGTCACTGTGGCCTGCCCCCAACTGAAACTAAGCTTGAACAGTAACTGCATGTTATGCGTATTCTTAGACCGTAAGCCTTGTTTGTCTCTTCTCTCTGCCATACTCTGGGCAAAATTTAGATTGTTTCTTGGGGCGGAGGCTCCCTCCCCCTCCGAACTCCTTATGCTCCTCTGTAAAGTGCTTCAGTGGTTCTGCATCGGGGTGGGCAACTTGTTGGCCGTCCAGATCTTTTGGCCTACAACTCCCATCATCCCTCACCACTGGCTTTGCTAGCTAGGGCTGATGAGAGTTGTAGGCCAAAACATCTGGAGGGCTGCAAGTTGCCCAGCCTTTCTTCTTAAACAGTATATAATGCTGTAGTAGGCCTTCACAAACTGTTGTATCATCTTGTCCTGTGATGTTTTTGCCCAGGGAAGGAAGATGTAAGGGAAGCAGGTTGCTTAACATCACTTGTTTATATACAGTGGTATTGGTACATAATGCTTTTCAGAGTAATATAAGACAGATCTCTGCCCCAAGGAGCAGATATTCAGTCCTCCTTGAGACCATCTCCTTGTAACACCAATATACTCTATCCAGACATGATCCCCTACTTTGCTTATATTAACAGTGTATACCCAAAAGTGTATCAGCAACTGCCAGTCCAGGAGCTCGATTTGCCTCCCAAGGACGTATCATTTGACTTCCACCATAGCCCACCTGCCCCATTTATTATGCACCTCAACCACATTTTCCTTTGCAAGCCAAGATGCAGGGAAAGAGCTCCAGATTGCACTCCAGCATGAACAATTACTGAGGTTCTGACAGAATACTCCTCTTATACACCTTAGCTTATTTATCAGCACAGATAAGCTGAGGTGTAAACTCGAACACAGCCTCTGTTGTTGTTCATACTGGAGGGAATGAAGTGCCCTTTGGCTGTGTGTCAGCTTGCATGGGATTGGGTCAGTGGGAGGAGCTGATATTGCTAGACCTTGTAAAGAAAATTACAGTTTTAAATGGTAGCAAATAATACATATTTTGCTGCATGTATTTCAGAAGATAACGTAAAAATATTTGCCAATATACAAAACTAATAATTTCTTAGAAAACATATTAGATTGAAAACTCTGAAAGATGTTGCTGGACCTTCTATTTTTTAATCAATTCAAAATAAGGCCCTGTTGAAAACAAAAACAGTGGGCAGCAAGATCTATCCACTGTTCCACAAACCTGCTTCGATAATACAGGAAGGCTAGGCTCCCACAGTTTTCTTTCCATCTTCTCTTTAATGCTGTAAGCCTATCCCACTTAGTTAGGAGTAAGTACCATTGAACGCAGTGGGGCTTACTTTTAAGTAAACATGAATAGAATTGAGCTGTTAGAATCTCAAGGCTGACATTCTATACATTCAGCTCTTTGTTTTAAGACAAGACAGCATGCATTTAACAGGCTGGTTTAGTCTTCTCTTGAAACCCTCCAAAGTAGCTGGGCAGCTGCAACCTGTCCAGCTACTTTCTTTTGAAGACTACATTTATTTTGCTCTGCTTTTGGGACACCTTTATTAGATGGCTTTTTATGCCAGACAAAAGAACAGCCATTCATTCCATTAATTACGGTGGCAATGCTGTTTATCCTGCCCACAACACAACAACCCACAAAGGTTGAACTATGGGGTGTTGTGTTGTGTGAACCCAGCCATACTAACAAACCGTGGTTTGTAAACCACAAACAATGCACAGTTCACAGCCCAACAACAAACCATGGGTTTTCATGGACTACTTGTGGTTAACAAACCATGGTTTGGTAGTGCGATTGGGTTCACACAACATGACAACCCACAGTTCAACAACATAGAATCATAGAATAGTAGGGTTGGAAGGGGCCTACAAGGCCATCGAGTCCAGCCCCCAAACATCACAGTTCAGTGACAACCCACACTCAATCCATACTCAACCTTGAGTGTGGGTTGTCATGTGAACCCAGCCAGTGAATTCTTGATAGTTTAGTATAAAAACTTGCTTTTAGCAGTATTGCTTATGCAGACTTGCATGCTGGGACATGAACTTCTCATTGCCATGTCCAACAGGTTTGGAAAGCATGTTTTGTTTCATGGTGAAGTAAGAACCTTGTTTCATGGTGAAGTAAGAACCTGACTCCCCCACAAATGTAAAGGATGATGGCATCAGATAGTAAAATAAAAGATTAGAACCCTTATTGCAGGAATGGCTAAATGTTTGCACAGACCAACAACCATTGCTTTGGTGCCAGGTAAACAGCTATTTAGTGCATTGTTTTAGAACTGTGAAAACTTGCTGCAAGCAGGAAAAAAAACTATTTTTACTAAAGGTGAGGCATAACAGCTATTGAATCAGTGTAATATAACAGCTATGCTTGCATTGTGGCTTGAAACAGTGGCACAGATGTTTAGGATCAAAACTCTAGGGAGGAAGATGCAATGAAATACAATTGGCATTGCTAGGTTACAACCCAGAGAACACCCCCCCCCCGGTCGCCCCTCCCAACAGCTGTTAATGTGGATTCAGCCATGACCTTCCCCAGATTCCATTGCCCAGCTTTTCGCCTAGTTTCCCATGGGGCATACTTCTCCAGCAAGAATGGGGGGAAATAGGCAACGCAACGGGACCATAATTGCTATTTGCAGCAGTGAGGCTTTTATTGTTATATAGCACCATCAATATGCACAGTGCTTTAGAGTAGAAGAGGATATGTCCCTGCCATGAGCTTCTTGCAATCTAAAATTCAACATGGGAAACAGAGGAAAAGGAAGGAATGGAAGCCAGTTGTGTCAGTTGCACATGCTTAGGCTTCAGTACAAGCTGGATTTTATATAGCAAGGTTGTCCAGGTTGCCACCTGTCATACAGTCAAGATTCTAAAGGCGTCTGTGCTCATATGTACATATTCTCCAAAATCACCACAGTCCTCCATAGTAATTCTTGGCTCAGCTATTCTGTACTATAAGCATTGTTTACTGATTTATTTGCGAGCAGGCAAAGGCTAAATTAATGTCTTAAATAATTCTAATTGCTTTCACTTTAACATCAAATTGTTAGGGACTTTTCAGTAGCAACAGTTAAGTGCTGTGCAATACTGTGTTGACTTGCATTCCATTTGGGGCGGGGGCTCGATGGTCTTATAGGCCCCTTCCAACCCTACTATTCTATGAATTCACTAGGCTATGAATGTTGAATGTCACTCAGGATTCAGACTTTCAGTTACACCCGAAACTTTGTGTTCAAATTAAACTGGCAGACATGAATTTCATTATTACATGGCCTCTAACAATAATTGACTTAGCTGTCCTCTGTGGTTGAGAAGGCATCTGTATAAGATGAAATCCTAAGTTCAGTTATTAGAAAATAAGTCCCCTTGCATTAGGTGGGATTTTCTTTTATGCTAACGTGTTTAAGGTTATATAACTGCAAATTATTTATGTATTTTATGTACCTGCTACCCCATAACTTGCCTTTCAGACAGTCTTTCAAGCTTCCTACACAAGACCAATATTAAGACATCATAAATAGAGTTAAAATAAACTTTTAAAAAGATAGCAGTACAAAATCAGCTTTAAATAATTCAATATCCAATCTTCCACCAAACAAAACAAGTAGGTCTTAGCTGTTCTCCTGAGTGAATGCAGAATAGCAGGTTTTTCTAATAGCAGGGAATTCTATAAAAGTAGGGCTATCACCAAAATGTCCCTTCTCCAAGCCCTAACAGACTTCATATATGGGGCTAAAGAGGAAGACCTCAACAACCTATCTCAAAGGTGAGAGAACTGAATCCCCTCAAGTATGCTGGGTCCAGAACAATAGAGATGTTTTAAATTTAGCCATTGGTCAGAAAATACATTGTGTATTCCACTACCAGGTCAGAAAGTTGTGGGAAACAAAATCTTTGTTCAAAGACAAGAGTGTTTTCCTCAGCTGCCTGTGTATCATTTTGTATATCATTTCTTGTTCCCTAATACGTAGCATTACTGCCTATGATACAGCTATACTTGCAGGCAATGTTGTGCGTAACACCTGGTGGCTGTAATACAAATGCAGATCCCAATATGCATCAAAAAGCACATCCACTGGTCCACATAGATGAGATGCACAACAGCATCTATGTCAATTGTGGCTAGTCCTGCATATAAATCTCCCCTGCACAGTGGGGGCATTGGTCATTTTGAGGTTTATCAAAATGGCAGTGGCAGTGTAGTTGGGTTTGTTAAGTGGCCTTTCAGAAGCACCTAATGATTTCAAGTTCCATTAACTTCACTTTGTAGGGACTTAATTTTTATTTTTGTGTTAACAAATATATATTGTAATGCCTAGCTGTGTTCAAGAGCCAACATCCTTTCTCTGTAGACTTGAAAAAATTGATTATCAGAATAAAAATGAATGGTTGGCCTGTTAAATTGCTGATTGGTTCTTTAAACTGTTGAATGAGTGTGAGCTTAGTAAAAAAAAAAAAAAATGAAAGCAAGGAATGCTGTCATCACCATTCTGGCACTTTGAAAAGGAGGGTAGTTCACTTTCTGTAAAACATGTAATAAATAGTAAGTCAAGCTCAAACAGAGCACATTCGTTTTAAGCAAACTTTTGCTTTTTAGAACAATGTCTTGTCTTATAGTAACTCATTATTGGGAATATATCCAAAAAGTGAGTAACTTTACCAAAGGCTTCGTTTATGTCTTTATAAGCTATTGCAGATCACAAGCTTCTAGTAAAGTGATAAGTGGTGAGGAGCATTTTTCAAGCAAGAAGTGCCTGGCTTGGTTTTATGAATATGCAGGTATGAAACTTATGCATGGTTACTTTCTGGTTTTTGTTTCAGTTACTTAGTAATAATGTCTAACTGTTTTGTGTCTTTCTGCAACTTAAAACCTAATTTCGGGCTTAGAAAGCCTGGCAAACAATTACTGAGGGGGTGGTTCCTTAACGCCAGCTCATTTGCATGTCCCTTCCACCTGCACTTCTTTGGTTGGTGCCTCATGGAGATTAGTGCCTATACCTGTCAAACAACAGCAAATGCCATGCTGGTGAAATCTTGTTAGGCTGAGAGTATGGCTCTCCTTTTCTGTTTTGCCTTAAACGCCTTTTGGGCCTATAAGGCAGGAAAGAGACAGTGTTGTGAATATAGCCTGACATGGCAGTAGCCAGCTGTAGTTGTCTCTATTGCACTATATGAGCAGTTGATTCAGTGCTAGCCCATGTTAAACACAGGATAGTGCTTGGTTGGTTTCACATGAAAATCAGCTTTGTCTCTTGTTGCTCTTAGGCTAGTGGGAGGAGAGAGTGCTGAGACATTTGCCCCTTGGGTACTTGGGCATTTACTACTTGCCCTAGATATAAGGCCTTAGGAAAAAGATGAGCTTTATCCCAGTGCTTTCACACCTTAATGTGCCATTGCCTTTTACTGAGAGAACGGCAGACATGCCCTTGCACTTATTTTTCTTTTTCTTTTGGGGTTTAAAATGTACTGTTCTTATAGATCCAGCCAGTTAAGTCTCTCTATATTATCAGTAGCTGAGGCTCCGATACTGTCTCTCCTATATGCTTTTATTTATGTTTACGTAGTAGATAACACTATATTTTGTACAAATGCATCTGATAAAAGTACCTTGGATAAACAGGTGTTGTACAACTGTTCCTGTTCTAAGCAAGCTCCATCATAAGATATGGATGTCTGTTTCTCATATATAGTTTCTTGTCTTGTATCCTTTCCAATTAAACATCAGAAAAAAAGTATCTTGAATATAATCTCTCCTTTAGTTTGTTTTGTCTTCTGTGCATCCCATGTGTGTGTTTAAGTGTACACTTTAGAGCAGCCTTCCCCAAGCTGGTGCCCTCCAGATACTTTGGCCATCAACTCCTATCAGCCCTAGCTTTTATGGCCAATGGTCAGGAATCCTGGGCATTGTAGTCCAAAACACCTGGAGGGCATCAGATTGGGGAAGGCTGCTTTAGAGCCTCATTTCTTAATTGGTAACGATAATCAATTTCCTTTGTTACTAACAGTCTCTGTTTTACTAGCTGGATGAAGAGTGCTGAGGTTTTGGAACAAAAGTGACAGTCCATGGTTGGCATCAAGTTATTGGAGAGAGGTTTTTGAAACTTCAAGCACCCTTACTTCTATATCTTTTAAGATTGTGTAAGAAATAAATAATAAATAAATAAACAAATAATAAGATTCTGAATGCAAAGGGAGACGGTCCATTTTTCTTCCTTTTAACTGATGAAACCCAAAAAAGCTACTCTCTAAAACAGCAATAAGTTTGAGGCACCAGATGAAAGGGAAAAGCAAGCAAAATGCTGACATTTTAGTTACCAAATGTAGTAATTGCCTTTCCACCTAAGAAGGTGTTTGAGGTAATATAGAATAGTTCAGAACTAAAATCATAAGCTCAAGAACAACAAAAACAAGAATAAGTTCGAGGAAATACATGAGGTGGCAATAAAACAGCTTCAGAGCAGGAAAACAGAGCTTGTCCGAATAATGCTTATGTTGGAAGTCTTAAAGCTGTTTGGGAAGGATGCCTATTCAGCATGATTATATTTTACTCAGAATTGCAGAATTCTGTTTTAACGTGTCTTTGTATAGAAGTGAATGAGGACTTGTTTGTGTAATCAGATATGTTGCCCTAACCAGTTAGCTTGTTTAAAACTCGCTGCTTTCCCAGAAGAGGGAGTTAATCTGAGGCTGAATTGAAAGAATTAAAGAGAATCCCCAAATAATTGCCTCTGTTTGTCAGTCACTGTATAAACAGTGGCATGATATTCCCTCAGGAGTGGAATGGGTGGAAATCAGACATCAGTCCAAGCACACAGTGAGCTAAGTTTATGATCTGAAGGTTATGCTCGCCCAACACGGGTTCTTAGTTCAGGATAGTAGTCGTGAAGCAGGTATATCTGATACATCTTAATATATCATGTAAAGATGTAAACTAATCATGTGAAGCTCAGACTATGCATTTGATGGCAGACCCAGGTTTAGGAACCCCAGTCTGCTGAACATCTGGAAAGCCATGTGATTAGAGGGCAATTTGCAGCAGAGGAGTGACTTGTAGGTAAGAAGTGCTTACCCCTTCCCCTGCCTTGCTGCTTCTCCTCCCACTCCACCCACCACACACACTCCAGATATGGGTGTGCTGGCAAACATCGCATTTGGTCATGAGTGAGGAAATAATTTTTTTATATGTGATATCATCACTTACTTTGTTTGTTTTGAAGGTGATGATGAAATTGTAGGGCCTGAAGGAATGGAGAAATTCTGTGAGGACATTGGTGTTGAACCGGAAAATGTAAGTTTTGCTACTGAAGATTAAGATGGCATTTTCTGTAAACAACTGAAATCAAACATAGAAGTCAGCCTTCCCACATTTCTTCTTATCTTGTATTATGCTTCTTCCCCGGCCCACCCCAATTCATTTATTGGATTATATGCACGATTAATTTATTGACTAATCTCCAGAATCCTTTTTAAAGATCTACTAAGTTCAGTAACCAAGAACCCTGTGCTTTCTTAAGACGTGTTGGGGTGAGAGGCTGTTGCAGAGGAGAATTGGGTGGGAGTTGAGGTGGTTAATCCTTCCATGTCCCCCAGTTCTCCTCAACATATATCCCCAGTCCATTTTCATATCTAAATTACTGACTGACTTTGAAAATTCTTTTTAAAGATCAACTGAATTACACAATCCAGAGCCCATAGCAGCCATAGTGGACATGAAATTCTGAGCTACTCCTGAGTGAGCTACTCATGAATGTTGAAATTCCCCAGAACAAGAAGCTTGGGGTGATCCAGCACCAGTCTGAGATTGCCCCAGCTAACTCAGGAAGAGAGGCTGTTGAGCAGTGGGACCGTGTAGGAATTCTGTTGGTGTACATCCACCCATCTGCTGCAGCATGCACTCAAAGTTAATGAACTGTTGATGGAACATCTGGTTACCAAGATAAAATTTCTATTCTATAGAGTCATTCCTCTCCACCTCCCCACTGCCCCACCTCTAGCCTGCTATACCATGGAATAACCTAGCAGGCAGAGCTGGGTGAGACACACTCCCCCCTCACCCAGGTCTCCGTGTTACATGCCAGGTCCATATCTTCATCCAGAATTAAATCCTGGATGAGTGATGTTTGCCCAACAACTGACCTGGTGTTAAAAAGCAGGACCTTCAGGCTGGGAGGGCTTCCTTTGCTGCTACCATGGGTTTTTTTGGTAGATAGGAACCTGAACGAAGAGAAGGCCAAGCAGATGTCTTTCCATGCCATACCTCCCCCTGCCAGTTATTACTTACGTAACTCCCAATTCTCCAAGACCCATCTCATAAAGCCCACTAGAGCAGCTTTAAACCCACCTCCTAAAAATACAAGTTCTAAGAGGCCTGGGTAGTACTAAAAGCTAGGGATGGGAGGGAATTCCTCCACGGACTCCATTGAGGCCGTATTCTTTTGAATCTGGCCTCCGGAGTCCATGGTGGAACAGGTCCACCTACCTCTGCCTCCCACCAGACCCGAGCGGAGCCGGATCCTCCTCGCTGGCCGGCTCCGTACAGCAAGCAATACAGCTGCCATTGCCGTGCTGTATCGCTGAGCACTCACTGCAGGAAGGGATCCGGGCGCAAATGGCGTCTGCTACGCCATTTGTGTCCCTGTTTTTTCACATGATAGGCTACACAAATATCTATGTAAATACAAATGCGTAGCCTGTCACGTGAAAAAACAGGGACACAAATGGCGTAGCAGACGCCATTTGCGTCCGGATCCCTTCCTGCAGTGAGTGCTCAGCGATACGGCATGGCAGTGGCAGCCGTATCGCTTGCTGTACAGGGCCGGCCGGCAGCTCTGTGGAGTCGCAGCGGAGCCGGCCAGCGAGGATCCCTGGGGGAGGAAGGAATTGCCTCCCCCCGCACGGACCCCCCCCCCCCCCCAGGACTGGCAGGTAGGGGATTCGTACATCCCTACTAAAAGCTCCCCGCAGACACGATACCACACACACACACTGATGTCCTAGGCCTTCCAGCCTTAGGTGGCGAGCCTGCCCACAAGGGCAGCATCTCTCTTATAACCCCTGAGTCCAGAAAGGAAATCTTCAGTATTCCTCAGAGCTCTCCTTTCAAAGGCACTGGCTGTCTCATTGGGTGTATTGAGGAGGAGCATATGCACCCAGATGCCCCCTCTGCTCCTATTGTGCCCTCTATCAGTCAGCCATGGAGAAAGTGCTCCATGGCTGTGGAGGACAGAACATGATTCAGATGTAGTCTGTCCATGGAATTCCACGTACCTGATACTCAAGAGGCTGGCCAAGCAACAGAAATCATTCACAAGATGGCCAGGGTTGGAAGGTTCATATCAGCCACCATTGAACATGGTGCAGTGGGCATCATCTCACAGTTAGTTGTGGTTGTCAGTCTTAGCTTCCAAAGAGCAAAGAATTCAGTAAGTCAGCTTCTGATGCATTCTTGAGCGTACCTTCCAAAATGACAGTGATTGGAAACCTCTGCTAAAGGCATTCCCTGATTGGAAGCTAGAGGTATCAGTCACAAAACTATGTGTACACACACATTTATCTCCCCCCGCCCCCCAACCTGGGCCTGGTATTTTCCATTTTCTTAACAATTTTGAGTGATTCAGACATGTGTTGGACAAAAAACCTCCCTCCAAGAGGGTTCAGAAGCCTTAGAAGCAGCCCACCTCGCTTCAGACCTGAGTCACATCTGATTTGAAGGTCTGAAGCAAAGTGGGCTGGTCCAAAGTAGAGATATTCACCTCAAATTTGTGCCTCATCCAAGCCATAGTGTTACGAGGGAAATTCTACTACATGAGCTAATTTTAAGTTGAACCTTTACTTCGGATCCTTGGAAGTTTTTACTGCTGGTCAAAGAACGACTACATGGGCCAAGTGTTGTTGAGTAGATAAAATTTGTTCCTTGTAAATATGACTCGTTCTCTTGAACCTTCATTTCTCCCTTCACCCATTCCTGTACAGATTATTATGCTAGTTCTAGCCTGGAAACTGGAGGCTGAAAGCATGGGATTTTTTACAAAGGAAGAATGGTTAAAGGGGATGACCTCGTTACAGTAAGAGCTTCTTATATTTGAAATAATCTTCATATGAGATTGCAGGATTTTTTTTCTTTGAATTAGTAAACTTCTTGAAGATAAGGTAAAAAACCTTTGTCTGTTGATTGCCAGTTTCAAACTGGTCTGAGGATGCCTGTCATGATTCATGTGGCCTCTCTGTGGGTCAAAACTAGATGCTGCATGTAACTTCCCTTGACATGTGTTCCTGTAGTGAAATCAGCTGCAATTTCAAGGGTGGATAAATGCTTAACTCTCCCACTACATTTCCACGTAAAATCAGCCCCTACCCCAGTATATTTTTCCATACTGTTTTTGTTTTGTTTTTTAAGCTAAGGGAACAGTTTCCATGCAACTGCATATAATGTCTGGTTTAGCCCACTTTTCACAGATCCAGACTGGAGTGAACTAATACTTACTGCATCCAAATGCATTCTTACCTTCTGTTGTGGACAGCAGCACTGTCCTTTCATATTTGTTATTTGCTAAAGGCTTGCCCAGTTTGCCTGGGATGTGAAGAAAACAGAAAATTCAGTGATTTCCCCAAGCCAGATGCTGCATTTAAAATGGGGGTTCAGAATTGTCACATCTCCTCTCCTGAACCTTAGCGGGTGAGGTGGGGGAGATTGATATGGAAAGGCAATGTGGTCCTGATGCTGCTTCCCCCACCCTTTCCCTCTCCCTGCATTTCCGGCACTGCCTTCAGACAAGACAGGAGTGACATGGTTTCTTTGTCCCCATGCTATCCTTGATGGTGTCTGGCCCACACAGTGCTGGGATGATGTGCGGGTTTTGCCCCAGTGCACTGTTGTCTATAAGAGTAGCACTTTGTTTCTGCATAGCAATGAAGATGCTGAATGAGAAGCAGTAACGTGTTGGATGAGGGCTAATAAATTGAATCTAGATGAGGCAGAAGTCCTGTTGGTAGGTGCTTTGTCTAACCAGGGAAACTGGTGGCTAACCTCTTCTGGATAGCTTGCACTCCCTCTAAACTTTATTCCTGCACTGAGCAGGGAGTGGTACTCGATGGCGTAAATGGCCCCTTCCAGCTTTATAATTCTATAATTCTAAAAGTGACAGTCATAGATTAAGGGTATTGATAGTCATTGGATGCCCTGGGTGGCACCTTATGGCACACAGTGCCTTTCACTAGCTAAGGCAGGTGACCAGCTTTGACCCTTCCTGGATTGCAGGGGCTGGTAACCTTATGATTTGGGGCACTCCAATGTATCATATGTGGTACTGCCTTTGAAGACTTCCCAGGAAGTTCAGTTAGTATAAAATAGAGCTGCTAGTTACTGACTGGGTCCAATTCAGGAACACAACTCATCATTGCTAAAACAGCTGCACTGGCTGCCATCTGTTTCTAACCACAATGCAAAGGGCAGGTCATTGCCTTTAAATCCCAAAATGGCTGGTGCCTAGCTGCTTGAGCATGCTGATACTACCCCCTTGCTTTTCTATGGCCCTGTTTTGGCTCCAATTCTCACCCATGAACAGGATGCACGTTGGAACTGGGTTTCCTCTTAAAGAGAGTAACTATGTGGGAGAAAGTAGAGTTATGCCATCAGACTCCTAAATCTGCATTGAACCCTGATCATCTCACTGTTAGAAGTGAGAAACAGATTTCCCCATGCCTCCTAACTATGTTGCAAGTTGAAGCCCATTTACTTTGTCCTACAGGACTCATATGATGTCACTGAGTCTGCATAGCGCCATTCAGTCATGATAGCCTTGCTCTCAGTCCTCTTTCCAAGATTTGCTACAGTGTGACAGAACATTAGCAAAGGACAACAGAAAGTTAGGAGTATGACAAATAATTACTTTTTTAAAAGTTCATAAAAGCAAATAAACTATTAATTGAGATTTACAGTTGTCCCCATAGTCCTGATCCTATAGTTCTCATCTACATAAAATGTTTCCAGCAGAATTTGTATGCTAAGTCAGTGCCTTCATTTGATAGGCACTGTAGATATTCCACTCCTTACTTGTGTTAATACACCTTTCCCTGTAATGACTGGTTTCTAGTAAATCAATTATTGTAGGGTGTGAGATTGAGAGGCCCCCTAAAACTGTAAAAGTCCAGTTGTAGACTTTCGGATTTTATGTATAAGAATACGAACTGGAACAAATGTTGAAACTGTTGGGAAATTGGATCCTCCAATGTATCCATTTGACTGATCCCACTGTCCAGAAAAATACTTGCTTCACAAAGTGGCACACATCCATCATAAAACCAGACATAGCCCATGCCATCTGGCTTACAAACTGAAAATAGAGGGCATATGAGGAAAGGGTAGAGGGTGAGGGTAGGTAGCAGAAGGAGATCAGCTTGAAAATGCTGGAAGAATGTGGTGAGCTGTAAAGAGGCATTTCTAGTTAGTTAGGGCTCATTCCTTGTTGATTCTATTGCTTGGACATAATAGCACAAGAGCCATGCTGGATCAGAATAAGTCCTATCTAGTCCAGTGTCCTGTTCCTACAGCAGCCAACCAGATGCCCACAAGCAGGACATGAGGGCAATAGCACTGCGCAGAAATAGAAAAGCTACTGTGTGGGCCTTGTTCCTCTAGCTCACAGCTGCGCAACCTTTTCGGCCCCAAGGGCTCCATTTGGTGTCTGCTGGGATGGCATGGGGCCACACATGTGTGTGCAAACACATGAACACACACATATTCACATATAGCATACGTGTGTGTGTGTCTCTGTCTCTCTCTCACACATACACACACACCCCACTCAGTCAAATCCAGCTCCAAGAGGTTTCAGAAGCCTGGCACCTGCTTTGATCAGATAGCACCAATACTCCTCCCAGAAACCCCAGCCATCCAGGAATCTTGGCTCCTTGCCCTTCTCCCTCTAACGCATTATCTTGCTGAAGAAACCTGACATCTCACAGTCGGTTGGTTGCCTTAAATCTTTTCAGAAAAAAGGGGAAAAAATGCTCTAGGAACAGGCTCTGTTGTTCCTGCCATAGAAACCGTGTTCCTAGAACATCATAGGAAATGGGCAGGAGCCTTCAGTCACTATTTCTGGGGATGCTCTAGGAATGAAGTTTCTATGGCAGAAGGCTTAGAGCCCATTCCTAGAGTGTGGTGTTTTTTTTTTCCTGAGTTTTGTCTGGGGGAGGCGCACTTTTTGCACCCTTGCTCTAACTAAAACTAAAAGACTAAAACATTTTCTTCTCCACTGCAGTACTAGGTAGGGATGTATGAGACAAAACATTCGAATAAAGCCCCATTTGCAGCCCCAAACATGAACATGTGTGCATTTTCAGAGAAAATATTCACACATTCCTGAAGTTGTGAGCCCATTCAAAAATGCACGTTTTTCAAAAAGCACACATTTTCACGCTTTAATTGGAGGAAATGTGCATTTTGAGTGTGCAAATTTAAAAATGGACATTTTAGTTAGGGTAGAGATCTTCCTGGAAAGGTGTGGGGAAGCAAGTTCCCTGTAGCTGCCGGAGACTGGGGCCAGACTGAACTTCACCTTGCCATAGCAGTCTTCCTGATAGAGAGGGAATGCAACCTCCCTGTGGTTCTTGTTCCCACAGTGTCCATTTGTTCTATGCAAGATTATTCACTCTAGAAACACACCTAATCTTGGTAGTTCCTCATCCAAATATGTTTGGCATGTAACGTTTTATCTTTTATTTAAGATGTGACTGCACAGAAAAGCTGCAAAGTAAATTTGATTTTTTGCGCTCACAACTGAATGACATTTCAACATTTAAGAATATCTACAGATACGCATTTGATTTTGCAAGGGTAAGTGCACGTTCCCTTTAGAAAAACAAGACTTGAAGGAACTGTCATCTGCACTCTGAATTATGCTTCTTCTTAAAAAAATCTCTTTAGGATAAGGACCAGAGAAGTCTTGATATTGACACTGCAAAATCTATGTTAGCTCTTCTACTTGGGAGAACGTGGCCGCTGTTTTCAGTGTTTTACCAGTACTTGGAGGTATGTACCCATTAAAAGAAAAAAATAAAATGTGTTAGAGCTATCCTATGGTCCCTGGGAGAATGTCAGAGTCCCCATTCCCGAAGCCTTAAGACAGTCCTACAACTTCAGGGGTAGAACAGTGAGTTCCGATCCCTCCCCCACCCTCTTGCAGTCGCCACAGAAAGAACCACAGTGCCTGCTTTCTGAGTGTGCAAAAGTAACCTGGGATGACTCCATAATCAGAAAGGGTGGTGACTTTTCCCTGCCCCTGGAAGTCAGGCAGGTGCCAACACTGTGCTGCCTCCAGAGCCTCCTGAAAACAGCTCTCTTCCAGGAAGCATCCCTTAACTGCCCAGCCACAGTTTTTATTGGTATTCTGTTTTTAAAGGAACAATTTTAATATGGTATTTTAATTCTTTTTATCTCTTTATCATTTTACTTTTATGTTCACCACTCCAGAATCTCTTGGATGTGAAGTGGTATACATATATTGTAAATAAATACAAATAAATAAAAGTCAAAAGGGGGGCATTCCAATGGGAGGATAGGGGAGAAGAGCAGCCATGATCTGCTGTATCCTGCGGCCTCTCCAGACCCAGCAGCATGACTGCTCTAGATGGGCTCATAAGCCCTTCTAGAGGGGAAAAAATACAAAGGAGGATGCAAAGGCGAAAATTGCCTCTGCTGGTCCTGCCAGCAGGGCAGGACATAGGATATTTGGAAGCCTTTGAGATCAGAGGCTTCCATCTAGCACAGAGCTTTCCAAACTTTTCATGTTGGTGACACACTTCTTAGACATGCATCATTTCGTGACACGGTAACTCAGTTTTACTAGCAAACCAGAGGTTAAACTAACTCGTTATAAGAGATACGGACACGTACATAAATTGTAATAACGAAATGTATGGGGATACAACATATCTCATGAAAACCTTTCATTTATATTTTTAAAAATATATGATCTGTAAGATAATAACATACATTGTTGTCATTTATGAGTAACAGTATGTAAATATGTGCAAGAATTTAAAAAAGTTGAATAACACCAATAACTACTTACCATTTTAATGGGATGTATAAGGTTGATGGGATGAACACAGCTTTTCAATATTTGGTGGAATATTAGATAAAGACACTCGCATTTCGTCATCAAGCATTTTTAAGCTTCCACGTTTCAGTGTCTTTAAGTTTGCCATCGTTGAAAAGGATACTTCACAAATGTATGTAGTACAAAACTGCAGAAGAATTTTTAACGCTTTTTTAGCTATGTTTGGATGCATTTTTGAAATATGAATCCAAAAGCTGTCTAAGTCACCCTGTTCATGCATCATTAACAGATTTCGATCATTTTTTATGTCAGCTAATTCTTCTTCAATAAGTGAAAAGTTCCTCATTGCAGTTGAAAGAAATGGATTTCTGATCCAATCATAGTCTTGGATTTCAACCTTTGGGAAGTAATGATGAACTTTCTCTCCAAGCAATGTTAAATGGTCAACAATTAGCGAGCTGATATCACATTTTAGCTGGCCTCAGCAGTTTTGGAAAACGTTTCAAAATTTCCTTCTTTCACTTTCCTTTTCCAAATAGCTATTTTGTCTCCCATAGCACAAATTTTATTTACCGCTGTTAAGATATTTTCACCTTTTCCTTGTATACTGGTGTTTATTTTATTCAAATGTTCAAATATGTCAGCAGGATATGCCAATTTTGTGCACCAAAGTTTGCTTTGAATTAGATCGCAGAATTCATTTTGCTGATTTTCCTCAAAGTTTAAGCATCATTTCCCTCAATTCATATACACGACAAAGCACTCGACCTCTTGAGAGCCAACAAACGTCTGTGTGTAGTAGAAGCTTTTTAAACCTTGCCCCCATGTCTTCACAAATATGAGCAAATAATCTTGATTGAAGAGGTCTACTTTT
This sequence comes from Heloderma suspectum, assembly GCF_057233095.1. NCBI lineage: Eukaryota > Metazoa > Chordata > Lepidosauria > Squamata > Helodermatidae > Heloderma > Heloderma suspectum. The sequence continues at coordinate 26,886,012 of NC_139460.1, read as the reverse complement.
AATGTAATTGACCATTTGAACCACTTTGTCCAAAACTTTTCTTAATTCATTTCCAATGGTTCGCACGACTAGTGCTTCGTGATGTAAAAAGCAATGGGTAATTATATATTTTCATTCTCTTTCTTTGCTAAAGCTATAAAACCTTTTGTTGAACCAACCATTGAGGGTGCGCCATCTATGCATATTCCTACATAATTTAACCATTGCAAATTATTTTCCTTCATGAAGCAATCAAAAGTTTTAAATATATCTTCACCTCTAGTTCTCATTGGAAGTTCTAGACAACACAAGAATTGCTCAATAATTCTGTCAGTATGAATGAAGCGTATAAAAACCAATAATTGTGCTAACCCACTGACATCTGTTGCTTCATCTAATTGCAATGTAAAGGATCATCTTGAAAAATATCCTTCATTTGCTGCTTAATGTCATCAGACATGTCTTGAATACGTCTTCCGATTGTGTTATCTGCCAAAGGGATTTTATTAACTTCTATCTCAAATTCGGGCCCGAACGTTGTTCGAACAATAGCACAGCAAGATTCCTTTATGGTGGTTTCGGCAATAGCGTGTGGGTCCTTGTTTTTGGCAATTATTTGAGCAACCAAGTAACTTGCCTTTTGAGCTTTCTCTGATGTCTTCATTCTCTTTGTGAATGATGCAGACTGCTTCTTTATAGATTTTGAAAGCTCAATAAAGTATCCTACTGGTTTTTCTGACAAATGACAGTGTTTTGAGGTAAAATGACACTTTAATTTATTTGGTACCATACTTTCATTTGCAAGTATATCCCCACAAACTAAACACTGGGGACAAGGATTGTTTTCATTACCAGAAAATGTGAACCCCAGTTTCATATAATCTTTACTCTATAAACGAGGCTTGGAAATAGTTCCTTTACACTTCTTACATACTAATACAGACTGTTCAACAGTTGATTCTTGCGTAGCTTCCTCTATAGCCGCTACATTTTGTTCATTGCAAACGTCATCTTCACCAGCTTTCCTTTTCTTAATTAGAAAGGTATCCATTTTACGGGTAATTCAACTGCAATTTAATGAATAAATCTATGCAAATTTATTTCTAGGTTTTAGCATTAACTAAATATGAAAATAACAGGACTATTTTTAGCGCTTATCTTTCTCTGTTTTTTCTTATGAAAATAACAGCACCTGCGCTCCACTCCCACAGCGATAAAGTGAGATAAAGATAGGAATCAGGACCAAGAGAAAATGTGGAAAATAAACAAAATTAACTAAAGTATTTACAGTACATATTAGGACACATAGGTCCAGGTAGGAGCTCAGCTGCAAAAACACATGAAGTAGAGAAGCAAAAGTCCAATAAAAATGGTGTAAATATATATGTCTCACTACAAGGCTATACTGCTGTAAATATTTGCAATGCCTATGTCCAGAGTCCAGTTCCAGCACTCTCCGGTGGTACACTGCCAGTGAGTGGTTAATCCACAATTACAGCAGAGTAAAAATAAAAATAAATGGCAGAAATCAACTGAGCTCCGTCCCGACTGGCCAAGATGGCGGACAGCCCGCTCGGTGCAGTCCCAGGTGGCGTTTCCACCTGTGTGTTACTTTGGCCTGGCCGCGCGGCAGCGTGGTGCAGAAGTCTGCGAAGGGCACGCCCGAAACCACACAGGGCTGGTGGCTGCTGCCACTTCTCCGCGCCGGTGTCAACCGAGCTCTGCTCCCAGGGCAGTGCCTCCCTTCCCCTCTCTTCGCCCCGCGCCTCTACCTTTCTGGGGAGCGCAGGCCCGAAGCTCCTCGCCTGCCCGGCGCAGCCCTCCCTGCTCTGGGCGCGTCCAGCAGGCCGTTGTTCTCCCCCGCTGCCCTGCAGCCGCACCGAGGACGTGAGGAAGCCTCTTGCTCGAGCTGATCGCAAATTGCTCGACTAATTGCTCTGCTAACTTCGAATTCTCCACACTCCTTGTGCAGCCAGCGTTACCACACTCCTCGCCATACCACTCCAACACCGCCAATCACGTGCGTCCTGCATCAAGACGCCACGTGATCCTAAAGCAGCTAATGTTCAAGCACCTAAGCCTTAGCAGCTAAGCTGCTTTAACATTAGCTGCTTTAGGAAGTTCCGGGGGTGGGACCAAGCGAAGCAAACATGAGTAAGAGAGTTCCGCGGTGCCCTTCCGCACAATTTTCGCACGACACACCTACACACTGCCGGCGACACACTAATGTGTCGCGACACACAGTTTGGAAAGCTCTGATCTAGCGTTTGGTAATCCCATAGGATTGCACTTCCAGGTAATTTGATCTGCCTTGTGAATAAGTCTACAAACCCTACTAGTTCACCTCACACCAAATGTTAGCCCTAGCTTTAAATAAGAAAAAAGTACCAGCTGACCTGAAGACAGTCCAGCTGAGCATGTGAGCTGTCTATAAACCTGATTGTTGCATGCTTATTCTGACTGCCAACTGATTAGCAAAGAAGAAAAGTGTTCCTATATATTTATGTCCTCTGACATACTCCTGTGTACACTTCCATATCTTAAAAAAAATACGCATATTTCTACATACATTCTACTCCCCTGAATTCCTCCCTAAAAATAAAAGGTTGTTTTATTAATAGTTGGCACTACTTTAGATTGCACAGGCAACTTTAGACTTGTGTGACAACACAACTAGGTGGGTCTCATGAGCAGGGCAGGGCTTATTTGAGTTTCTGCCTCCTTTCCCTCCATTGCTGGGGTAAATAGGTCTTTGCCTTTTAGAAACTGGCAAGCTTATCTACTAAGAGAGCAATCCTGTGCCCGCCAGACAGCGTCTGGGGGGCCGGGGGCATAGGATAGCTCGGTTTCCTGGCTTCGAGCTCAGAGCCAGGGAACCACGCTCCCTCCCCATCCTCCTCCCCATCCCCCTCATAGCTGGCACAGAGAGAACCCTGCCAGTTACCTCTCCAAACTCGGACAGTGGAGCACAGAGATGGGGAAAAGGAGGCATTCTGGGAGCAGAGGGGAGGAGACTGGGGCAGCTGCCTTACACTGTTTCCTATGGCCACCCCAGCCTCCTTCCCATCCAAGGCGCTGCTACTAGACGGGCAAAATCACCCGTCTAGCTGAAATGCAGGGTGGCTGAAGTGCAGAACCACTGCCGTCCTCCCGCCCTGCTTTGGAGACTCGGCAGCCTCTGAGTTCAGAGGCTGCTGACTATCTGGACAGGATTGCACCCTAAAGGAATTCCTTTCAGAGCCTGTAAGAAAGGTTAGCCCCCATATGTGCTGTATTATTCTGCTAAAAAAAAATGTATCTCCCTTATTTCCTTTCTACTCTACCAGCTGCCTTTTCCCATATTCGCATGCCTGCCTTGGTGCCCTTCAGTGCTGTTCCCTGTTACCTTGCCAGAAACCACCTTCTGTTCTAATAGTCAAGTCAGCTTCCTCCTCAAACATTTCCTGGACCGCTATAATCTCTTGCCTTTGGAGGAAAAAAATCCTGATTGTTTCCATATACAACATTTGGAGGGGGCGCTTAGACTCTATCTCTTATTTTTCTGTAGCAGTCAAAATACAGAGTAATTAACAAAGATCAGTGGTACAATGTGTTAGAATTCAGCAGAACTGTCCATGCAGATCTTAGCAACTATGATGAAGATGGGGCATGTGAGTATTCCCATTTTTAAATTTTTCTTATGAAATGATAGTTGGTTTTCAGTTAAAAACACCACAACACTAAGGCTGCATCAATAACATTCATACAAAAACAAAAGAATGGGACAGGGGGCTTGGATGGGATGCTTATTGGTAAAGAAGTCAAATAACAAAACTGCAGTTGAAGATAATTTATTTTTAGTAGAGCAGGGGTGGGCAACTTGTCCCTCCAGATGTTTTGGACTACATCAGCCGTACCCAGAATAGCCCATGGTGAATGATCATGCAAGGTGTAGGCCAAAGCATCTGGAGGGACTACATTGCCCACCCCTGCAGTAGAGGGATGCACAAGTGGGCTCATACATAAAAATAGAATCCAGGCCCACCTACAATGTTCTTGGACAAAAAATTCTCTATAGGCTGACCAGATCTGTAAATATGTATCCATACAGACTTCAATAGGAGGCATAATGAATTTTTTTAACTGTTTTTTAGGAGTATCATTTTTCAGATATTCTGAAAACCAAGTGAAATCCCTAAGCTTTAAAAAAAAAAAAATCTGCATTAATGCAGTTTAATCTGATTTTGGAGATGCTTAAATTTCCATTGTTGGTGCTACTGATTTCTCTAATTCTGTCAGGATACACACATTTTACAATCCCTGACTCAATTATCTCTACAAAAACTCTGTGAATTAGGTCACAAAATGACATTCCCAACATTTACCAGAATAAGCAGAGAGGGGTGCTTTTTCTGTTGCCATGCCCAGACTCTGAAACTACCTCCCCCAAAACATCCACTTTGGCCCCCTCCTAATTAACCTTTCATCATGGTGATAAAACCTTTCTGTTTAGAAGGGTGTTTGACCTTTAAAAACCTGGGTTTTTAACCTCTCCTAGGTTACTCTCATGGAGAGGGGATCATATTAGAATTTGGGGTGGTAAGAACTGCTGCTTTGTTTTGGCTTTTTTCATTTTTGTTTTTTATTGTATTTTATGGTTTTCTTGTGAGCCATGTTGAACTTCTGTAAGAAAAGACAAGGTATACATATTTTTTTAAATAGAATTTTGAAGTACTTTAAACAAGCCAGTGTTTTTGGAAGGCTGTAAAACTCATAACAAGTATAAGAAGTTATTACAGATACACTAAGTACTCCACCAAATGGTGCCAGTTGGGATACAATAATATTTCTTTACACAAATGTCAGCTGGAAAAAAATATTTTAAATATTTTTCTACTGGAAGACTGTAGTGACAAAATGCTTGCCACCTCCTTTCTTATCTTGGGTCTGTCTGTCATGCAATAGGAGGAATGAGCACTCTTGCCTCCTGCAGAGGCAAACCTAAATAATCAGCTCCTGTGAGCCTTTAAAATGTGCATCCCAATCTTGTGTATGTTTACCTGGAAGTAAGTCCCACCCAGCTCAGTGGGGCTTACACCCATGTAAATGAGCAAAAGACTGTAGCCATAAGCTGTGCCTGCGCTGTTCCTCCAGTCTTTCATTTTGTATCTCTGCCAGAGCATAATATCTGTCTGCCTTGTTCCATATCTATGTTTTTTTTTCGATTCCTGGCGGGATGAAGTGGGTGCAGTGACTTAAATCGTTGAATCCTTATCAGCGTGGCTTATTTCTTAGTTTACACAAAGGCCCTCAGGAGAAAGCAATAAGAAATGTTTGCTTTTTAGAAGCATTTTTTTAAGGCAGTAAGACCTGTCTGTACTGTATATTAGTACTGCTTGTAACCGCAGGTCCCTTGGGTGGGAAAACAAATCCTAGTGATGATACTGGCAGGGGTTCACATATCCTAGCTGTCTTTCATAGCCAGTAAAAATGTATGGTTGCCATGAGTCCTGAGTCTCCTTGAAGGGATTGGAGGGGGGGGGGAGTCTTGCCTGTGATGTCACATTAAGCTTCAGAGATGCTTCATATGCCTGTGAGGGCCAGTGCAAATGCAGGGACGGGGTGAGATGGGTATTAGTATGGGCAGGGGCTTGTTCTTGTGGCATTCTGCTCGGAAAGCAAAGAGCTCACTGTTCTCTGATCCTTTCCAAAGAGACTGTAATCCCCTGCCCTTTTCCTGGCTCAGAAGAAGGGTGGCACACCTTGCCAATGTTAGAATAAAAACTGGACTTGCCAGCAACAAGCTGGCAAATGTGTTTGTGGAATCCCATATATTGGGAAAGGTAAGTACATGAAGTGGAGTCAACTAATCCCTGCCTCATGTCTTAGAAGCTGTGGAACCATTTGTAAATCGATGTTTTAAGAATGACAGGCCTGTCTGCTTAAACAGCTTTCTGTAAAACCTGCATTGGTATGGCCAGTTGGAGATTACTACATGTTAACATGGTTTAGGTTGACACTGTTTGTCTTCTGGTATTGCCAAGGAGCTTGATTTTCACTTAAATACTGCCATTTGTAACTGCCATTGTTCCATTTCCAGGGCCTGTTCTTCTTGATGAATTTGTGGAATGGCAAAAGGTTCGCCAAGCATCATAGCAAGAGCAGCTCTGAAGAAAATGCTGGATCTTGTGATGCCCACACCTACAAAAACTGAGTCAAAACCAAGGGTTGCATTCACATGAGCCATTTTTTCCTTTTATTTTTAAAGGAAGCATTGTTACACATGAAATGGGCATTGAACCACATCTCTTCTGAGACTGAAAATTGGAGGGTTTTGTCTTAAGTTTCTATCATTTCAGAACAATAAAGATTCAGATTTGTAACAGTCTTAAAAGTGAAGGATATCCCTTGAATATGACTGTGGTTTCTATATTCAAAACCAAAATATTGTAGAATGCATCAGAAGTACCCTATATGAGTGTTTGAATCCTGGAGATGTGTTAAAGTTGTAGTAGTATATGAATCTGGTATGGTAGTTCTAATGGAATGATTGTCTTTAGGAAGAATGATTAACATTATGCCTTGGCTGGTGTTTGCTAACACCCTTCATCATTTGTGCCATAGTTTGCAGCTTCACATGGAGACATGGCCTTAAAATTACTTTTTCTACAATTGCCACTTATCATTTTGCTATCTTCTAATGGAACATTCATAATTGTCTGCTTTTGAACTTTAAAAAAAGTACTAAACATGATGAAGCAACTATAGACTCTTGAATGACTCATTAAATTGTGTTTTTATTGTAAGCTGGCCTAAATATTAAAAAGAGAAAACTAGGAAAAGCTAGATCTTTTAATGTGCACTGGACTGAGAACACTGAGTATGATCCTTTTTCTTCATCTCTTTTACACACTCTTAGCCAAATGTAGGAATTCTCAAGGCCTACTGTGTAATGTATACATGAATTAAATAGAGCAAAAATGGCAATGAGTTGATGGATGGAAGTTCAGGAAATAATACAGCATCTCACCTGCCACTCAATATGCTTTTTCTTTTACATCAGCCGTCCCCAACTTGCTGCTCTCCAGATGTTTTGCACTGCAGCTCCTAGCATTCCTGACAATAAGCCATGTTGCCTGGAGCTGATGGGAGTTAAAGTCCATTCCATTTGGAGGGCACCAAGTTGGGAAAAGCCGTTTTACGCAGTCATCCTTTTAGGTAATTGAGGTCAACTTTGTGTTGTGACATTATCCCCGTAGCTTACCATGCTTGGTGAGACATAGTAGTATTTGCCTCAGGATAATGAGAAAAATGTACGCACTGTAGCCATGTTCAGGTAATACAAGATAACCTCTTGTCTCGACAAAGTGGTTTGGATATTTTTGGGGGTGGGGAGGGTTCCTTTTGATCCATAAGTGTTTTTGGTATTCAATAGAAAAGGGCTATTTCTCTTTCAGCTCTACCAGCTGGTCCTATGTGAGACCAACTTGGTCATTGAATTCCTTTCGAGTCATTATCTTTGCTCTTCTGTGGCCGTCTGCACAGGAAAAAGGCAATTTGTGGTTTAAGGGGGGGCATCTCTTAACACTTCAGACTTGTTGCTCTTACTTCATTGCTTGTGTTAATGTGTGTGTCCCATTACAGTTTAGAAAGCTTTAGAAGACTTCTTCCTTGGCCTCATCGGAACATATTTGGTCTGCCAGTTTATCTGTGTATGGACAGAAAGCCACTAACATTTTGCTGTCATACCACTCTTGGAAGTCACCCCAAAACCATAGTCTTAAGTATATTTAACTTGGTGGTAATGTGTGGAGTTCTGGGGTGCAAGTTTACTAATCAAAGGAGCACCGTGGGCCAGTACAAAATGAATATTTCATGGCCTACAGTTGGTTTGCAAGGCATACATACTGTGTAAGAAGGCAGAAGAAAATCCATATCCAAATGAGTGTTGTGGATATGAAAAATGCTGACCTTCATGTTTACATGAAGACATCGACAGCATGGAATTCTTTAATGTGCAAACCCAAATAATTGGTATAAGCCTTGTTGGAGCTTCCCAGGATAGGCTGTGATTTGGATGGCATCCTTCCCAGAATAAGACAATGCTGCCTTTAAAAGCACTGTGGCCTGGGGGTGGGGGGGGGGAGATATCAGAGCAGGCACTGGGTTGGCCTCCAGTATCGCAGTGTTCCCAGCTGATTTCTTACACATTCTGAAACTCTGATATGAATGAGAGGAAACAGCTTGAAATTGCATCTAATGATGGAACATAGGTGAGGTGTGCATTCTCTTCTCCCACCTCCGCATTTTTGCCATAGTGCATCCATAGCAACATGTCTCTGTCCCAATTAAGAGTGCAATTATATGCTCAAACGTTTGGGAATAAATCCCAAAGAAAATGTGACTGACTTCTGCATAAACATGCATAAGATGGACCAGTTAGTCATCGTAATTGCTGTGCTTTAGAAAACCATCTCAGCTTTTTGAAGTCTCAGCCTACAAATCAGGAAAACCCAAGTGTGTTTATAATGTAAATCAAACCATCTTTTAATTCATTATGGATTCCGTGTTTTAAACAACCTTAGCCCAAAAGAGCTGACATTAACATGGTAATCAACGGAATGTTGTGTCCACCAATGCCAACGTCTTAATGTGAAGGTATCCAATTGCTGTGTATGACTTGTATCTCTGAGGTTTTATCACTATTCTTATAATAAAACCATATTTCAGGGATTTAGAACCTATTTTTTTGTGAGTGGTTTTTGCCATTTTAAAAAAAATGAAATGCTAGGATTCTATTTGAACATCCATTTTTGCAAAAAAGAAACCACTGTTGAGAAACCTATTTCCATATTGCTTTTTATCAGCAGATAAAATTGCTTGAAGCCCAGTTTCTACTTTTATTGTTTTGCACTGCAATGCCATTTCTGTGAAGTATTTTAAGATGTTCATGTTATTCTTATACTGAGTTCCTAAATTGATAGTACAAACAAGATTTACAAATGTATCAATAGTTATTGGGTGTGGGGAAAAATATAGCAGAGTGATACAACAATAGTTCATCAGGAAAGGAATTATGCAAGTAAAAACGACCAAAATTATAACAAAGAATGAAAACAAGGCACTGCACTTTGCAACATAAAGTAAAGGCAGTGAGAGCAAAACTTCAGGTATCAGACACTAATAGTACAATAAAAGCTGACAGAAAGGTGGGAGTAGAACCTCCTGAATGTTTCTCAGATAGAAACTCTTAAGTATATAGTTACAGAGAAAGTTGACAATAAAAAAAATTGTTAAAGCCCCATACAGTTGAGTGAAGGAAAAGAGGAAACATTGTATGACTATACTATAAAGATAGCTGAAGAGCTACACACCAGCAAAGCTTTAGTTTTTCATAACCAAAACAAGGCAGAACTTAGGTAGGTAATGGTGTAGGGAGAGCAGTCTTAAGTTAACATGTAGTGAAGACTCCAGGCATCAAAGGTCCAAAGCGAGTAAACATTAAGGTGTATGGACACTTGACTAAAAGAGGTGGGCAGGATGAAACCATGTTGTCCCAGAGATAAAGATATATAACCACGTAAAATTACAATAGATGGAGGAAGTTAATGTGGCTTTTATCCAGAACACAGCTATTTTTTTAAGGCAGGGAAATGCCAAAAGTGAAGAGGGAATGCCCCAAGCCATATATGTGGACAGACACACACAGAATAAAATAAAACAGAATAAAGCAGACATGTTTAATAGTGCGTGCGCGCGCGCACACACACACACATTGAGATCTATCAACTGGTCAGGTTTAAGGGGTTTAACAATCCTATGCATGTTCAGGCAGAAAGTCCTACATGCTGGATGGGGAATATTGGGAGTTGTAAGACTTTTTTCTGTGTAAACATGCCTAGGGTCGCACACTTATTCTGCAGAAGAGAATAGCATGGCAGGGGTGGGAAGGGGGAGGCTGAAGAGCTCGTTGACCAGAAATCAGCTGTGTGTATAGCTGAACCACACAGCACATTTAAAAAAAAAAATCCTTTTGCATTTCCAGGCACGTTGGCTTGAATCCTAAAGTAACTTTAAGGAAGATCATGAAAGTTTCCTGTCTCCACCCCTTTGACCCAGCAGCCCCCCACTCCATCCCATGCTGTCCAGGACTGCCTCTCCCGACCCTCAAGACAGGCTTTTTGCAGGATGCAGATGGTTGTAGGGGTGGGGAAGAAACATGCCTCCTTTTAGTTAACTTGGGATCCAAGCCATCAATTTTTATATAGGACCTATAATATAGGCCATTTGATCATGTGTGTCAGTGTTCGTCAGCCAAGTATTTCAGGTGTTGACTGTTGTATAATATATTGTCACAATGGAAAGGTCACTGTCTCTAATACTATCCAAGACTCTAGAATCTCTTAACTAGTGACCATCCTAGAACATCATTTCCTAGATATTTGCTAGTATAAAAGTGTGGTTCCTTTTGTACTGTAGGAGTTAACTTAAATATTCCACTGAAACATAAATCATACTATGTTTCTTAATATGGGAAACAGTTTATCATGACATTTATTACATGTTTAGTCCGCCCAATAACAAAGTTATCTGGGCAGATGACTTGATAAAAGAATAAGAATGATACACAATAAAAAGAATCAGCACAGACAAGACAATGTAAAATATGTAAAAGCATAGGCTTGTTATCTATAAAGTACAATCTGTGCTTTGCTTACATCCCATGAAAAGCTTAATTTGTTAACAAAGGGGGTTGGATGTAACTAAGTGTGGCACAAAACTTGCAGACCTCAAACACTTTTGTGGGTCCCCACCAGTGATGTGGGCTTCCCAGAAAATTTTGAATTGGAAGATCTTCTGATACAAATTGGTAATTTGCATCAGAAAAAAATTCAGTTTGCATCAGAAAAATTTCCAATACAAATTAGGTTACTTTGCATATGAAATAAGTCAATTTGCATTGGAAAAAAATTCTAAAGCCCTGGAGAGATTTAATTTAGCATGTTTATTTTACTTGTATTTTGTAAACAAAGTTTTAAAAAGTGCTCTATTTTAATTGTCCCAATACACCACAAGTATTTGACCTGAACTATTTTTAGGGGAATCATTAAAGCAAACTTAATGTGATTTAAATATTAAGTTACATAGAAATTTTTACTGGAATACTCATAAAAATTTCAGACAACCACATTTACTTCACTTACAGTGTTTAAATTTGGGGTTGGGGGAGGGAACAAAGGTACTGAAAACTGTTTTAGTGCCTTAAAGGTGCAGTCTTATGCATGTTTAGATAGGAAAAAAAAGTCCTACAACTCCCAGCATTCCCCAGCCAACATGGCTGGCTGGGGAATGCTGGGAATTGTAAGACTTATTTCCATCTAAACACTCATAGGATTGTGCCCTTAATTAATTTTAGCAACCCAAAGAACTGCATGATATGCTGTCAACCATTTCAGCTCTCTTCCAGTGAGGTTGTTGGGGCTCCTTCAGTTTCATCATCACTATTGACTATTCTCTCCTTTTCACTCTGAGATGTTATGTATTTCAGTAACATATTCTCTCACATACTTGCTGGGCATAATTACCTGAAAAATATTTATTGCAACTTTGAAACTGCCAAGTGTGCCAAATACTGTATTTGCAATTGGCATACATTCATTTTTACTAATGAATGTATGAAAAGGAAAAAAGTTCTGCAGAAAAATGAAGCACTGGGGGAAAAATTTACATCGCTGGTCCCTACTTGTACATATCAGTTTCCAAAGTTCATCTGCATACAGACAATTGACAGTGGAAACTGGGGGTGGAATAGGCTGTACAAAACTGACCCAAAAAATTTCACGTTTCCCTTTGCTTTGACTGTATTGCTGAGATCTAATCCAGATCTTTTATAGCAGTACTTCTTTCCAAAGCACAGACCACTGAAATATTAGTACTTTATTGAAGCCAGATTTTTCTTTTTGAATATCTGACTGAATATGTAGACCACCTGAGTCTCTGAAGTCGGGAAGCATGGAGGGGAGTGGTGTGTTAAGTATATTCAAATCCCTGTGAATCAAAAGGGATAAACTGTTGGCCAGGTCTTGGGGGCTAGGCGTAATGGGTTAATTCAGCAAAGGCATTTTTAAAAATGTCGCCAACCATGGTGATGATGATGCCAAAGAGAATAGTATTCCCATGAAGATGTTAATAATTACTGACGTGCTATGAATTAACTAGAAGGGTATTTGTTCCAAGAACGTGAACCAGTGTTTCAGCTGCCTGAAAGAATTGTATTCATTAGGCTCAGTTGTTCCCTGTGTTTCATCTTTGAGAAGTGAGTGAGTGTTGGTACAGTTTACAGAAGGTAACATTTCAATTATTCAACAAATAGAAGGACATGACAGATTTTAAACAACATTTTAAAATGCATTATTGTCTATGCTCAGATACAATTCACTTTCTTAGCTTTACAGGTAGGCCTCACATGATTTAAGTATTGATACACAACTAGAGCCAGTGGGGTGTACTGGTGAGACTGTTGGACTGGGAGCCTGGAGGTCCAGGTTCTAGTCCCCACTCAGCCATGGAAATTCACTGGGTGACTTTGAGCCAGTCACAGACTCTCAGCCCAACCTACCCCACCGGGTCTGTTGTTGTGAGGATAAAATGGAGAGGAGGAGGATAATGTAAGCTGCCTTGGGTTCCTTGCAAGAGGAAAAGAGGCGGGATATAAATGAAATAAATAGACATTTCTGCTAGCAGACAGAAACCGCAATAGTTTTCAAGCATTTTATGAATAGTTAAAAATGGATCCATAACTTAGACTTGCTTAGTTCAAAGTATGGTCTCATCTAAAGAAGAAGAAAGAAACCCATTACCAATCAAACATCTATAACTGAAGAGAGGAGGCTTGTTAGAAACCCTTTGCTCAGATGTTTTGTCAGCTTGCAAAACCACAGGTTTGATGAGCGATGGTATTGGTGTGTCATGTCACCCTTTGTTTTTACCATACATTATGTCATAGAATAATGTGATTTAGCTGGTTATGATACATTGACTAACACTCCCAGGAAATCCGAGAGTGGTTTGTTGAGAAATTGCTCTGAGATTATGACAGTTTTGCACACGACTGTAGTAACACTTCCCTCAGTGGTCTCTGTTCCATTCTGCATGGTGTTCTCTGTGCTACCGCAGAGTCAGCATCTCTTCAGTGTTACTCTTTAATAATTTCTGTCAGTAGCATCTTTTATTTATTGACAGTGAACTCCTTTTCTTTTTCTTTTGAAATAGGCACTTGCTTTATTTGTCTCTAGTAAGGCTACCACTACCAGCTATCAGGTATTTTGGCCTCAGGATCTGTATCAGGTATTTGAGTCCAGGGAAGTTCTTAAAAACCACCACCACCACCTATTGACCATAGAGCCTGATCTGCCAGACCCTGCCCCTTGTGTGCCAAAACCTTCCCAGCCTCAACGATGGCATGCCAAAAACGAACACCACCCTACCTGTAATCTGCTAGTAATTATTCACCCCAAAGATAAAGCCTTGGATTTAAAAGCAGCTGTTTTAGAGAAGGCCATTGTGGAGTGAAGCATTGCCTCCTGAGTGCTTTAAAGAGTCCAGGAAAGAGATTCAGTATTTTAGGGCGCATTGCTGTGCAAATGGGTGGCCACTTCAGAACTCGGAGGTGACCGCCTATCAAATGCAGGGCAGGAGAAGGATGTGTCGCACCGGCATTTCTGCCCTCCCTCTCCCAGAACACCCCCCAGAATTCCCTGTTTTGGCTGCTGCGCACTCCTCTTCTGAGCATGGAGCACGGGGCTGTTCCGCACTGCCTACAAGGCAGCGTGGAAGGGGGAAAAGTTGGTTCTCCGGGAACTGACCTCAGCGTGCAGGCTCCAAGGTCGGTTCCCAGAAAACCAGATATCCTATGGCCGTCTAGCCACTGACGTGCGGCCATAGGATTGCTCCCTCCATCACTTTCAGGCATTGTTGTTGTTGTTCAGTCGTTCAGTCGTGTCCGACTCTTCATGACCCCATGGACCATAGCACGCCAGGCCTTCCTGTCCTGCGCTCTCTCCCGGAGTGTGCTCAAGTCCCTATTCATTGCATCGGTGATGCTATCTAGCCATCTCATCGTCTGCCGTCCCGTTCTCCTTTTGCCTTCAGTCTTTCCCAGCATCAGGGTCTTTTCCAGTGACTTTTCTCTTCGCATTAGGTGGCCAAAATATTTGAGCTTCAGCTTCAGTATCTGTCTGTCCTTCCAATGAGCACTCAGGGTTGATTTCCTTTAGAATTGACTGATTTGACCTCCTTGCAGTCCAGGGGACTTGTAAGGGTCTTCTCCAGCACCACAGTTCGAACTTTCTGGCATACAATTGTTTAATTGCTTGATGAAATGTTATACTGTCTGTAGTTAGAAAAACAAAAAGGCATTTTAAGCATATGCCAAGCTGTGACCACTAGAGGTCTCCTAGTACCTTGACAAATTTAAAGAGAAGAATATCCCTTCTCCTAGATCAAGAAGATGCCAAAATCTAGGTTGGAGTGCCATACAGTTTAAGCAAAATTATATTCCCTTTTCCCTGGATATGAGGTTAAGCAGGAAAGTAGTAGGGAGTGAGAACTGAATCATGGCACAAATATGATCTCATATGGTCTTGGTTACTTAGGAGGTGAAATGTATTTCCCACATTTTAGAAAAAAGTATCAAGAGGGAAAAAGAATAAAAATATTTGATTCTTCCTATGGGGAAGCATACACTGCTGATAAATTAATACTTAATGCTACTAATAATGTTTTCCAAGTGCCTAAAGCCCTAGTGTTGTCTAAAATCCATCAGCTCAGTAACCCTCACAACTCTTTTTTTTTAACCAAGAAACAAATTACAACCAAAACCAAAGCAGAATGTTACACAGTTGGGATGCAAAATGATGGTGGTGGTAGTGGTGATGATGATAAATATTGTCTAAAATACATCCCAGAGTGCAGGACATGGAATAATGGGCTCAAGTTACAGGAAGCCAGGTTCCGACTGAACATCAGGAAAAACTTCCTGACTGTTAGAGCAATACGACAATGGAACCAATTCCCTAGGGAGGTGGTGGGCTCTCCCACACTGGAGGCATTCAAGATGAAGCTGGACAGCCATGTGTCAGGGTCAGGGATGCTTTGACTTAGGTTCCTGCACTGAGCAGGGGGATGGACTCAGTGGTCTTATAGGCCCCTCCCAACCCTACTATTCTATGATTTTACTACATAGGTCTAAACATCTAAAATAAAAACACAATCTTTTAACCACCCATGGCAAATTGTCTTATTGAACACCGCCACAGGGAAACATGGGTCAGTAGAAGAGAAAGAAAGAGGTAAGGATTTATTAATATGTGATGAAAGGGAACCATGTCCCACCAAACTTGTCGATCCTAGACAAACCACACATGACTGTGTTGTGTTGCATTAATTTCTATGACAAGGCGATTTCCCACACTCCCACCATCCACTTTTGCATGAAAAAATTGTTAGCAATTTTCCACTGAGCTGCAGTTTCCATATGTGCTGCAATTAATAACAGAGTGACCAACTCCTTGTGGAGTATAGGAACATCTAAGTGGTCCATAAGGGGCAAAAGAGCATGGGCTGGAGTAGGAGACAGCAGTTGCCCTGTCATGTCAGAAATGTTCGCAAGGACAGCTTCCAATTTGTTTTTTTGACTGGCTTATATGCCCACCACGTATGCATTAAAGAACCTATTGTATTGCAACCTCTCCAGCAAAGTGGGGAAATGGAGTTATCAGTGAGGTATATTTCTAGGGGTGTATAGACAGCTTTATTCCCATTTTGAAGGACTTGAGAGAGTTAGCCTTGTCTAAGCAAGGCAAGTCCAGGGTATTTTGCTGAGTGTGTCAGAGCAGCCAATGGTGTAAACCACCCTCGCCCACCCTGGTCAGAACACAGAAGTTCCTAAGCCAGCCAAGTTATTTTGGCACCTGGGGAAGATGATCTAAAAAGCATCTGTCTCCCTTGCTGGCAATGAAGCAGAAATATACGTTTTTCTGGAATTCTCTTGCTTTCTCCATGATCCAGCGATTTGATCTCTTGTTCCTCTGCCTCTTCAAAACCCAGCTTGTACTTCCGGTAGTTCTCGGTTCGCATACTGCTGAAGCCTAGCTTGTAGGATTTTGAGCATCACTTTGCTGGCATGTGAAATGAGCGCAATTCTATTTCTGCTTCATTTACTATGCTAAAGCCTTTGATTGTGTGGATCACAACAAACTGTGGCAAATTCTTAAAGTGATGGGAATACCAGACCACCTTACCTGTCTCCTGAGATACCTGTACAAGGGTCAAGAAGCAACAGTAAGAACCAGACATGGAACAACCGAGTGGTTCAAAATTGGGAAAGGAGTACGACAAGGCTGCATATTGTCACCCTGCTTATTTAACTTATATGCCGACTACATCATGAGAAACTCCGGCTTGGATGAATCACAGGTCGGAATTAAGATTGCTGGGAGAATTATCAACAACCTCCGATATGCAGACGATACCACCCTAATGGCAGAAAGCAAAGAGGATCTAAAGAGCCTCTTGTTGAGGGTGGAAGAGGAGAGTGCAAAAGCTGGTCTGAAACTCAACATTAACAAAACTAAGATCATGGCATCTGGCCCCATCACTTCCTGGCATATAGAAGGGGAAGAAATGGAAGCAGTGACAGATTTTACTTTCTTGGGCTCCAAGATCACCGCAGATGGTGACTGTAGCCATGAAATTAAAAGACTCTTGCTCCTTGGGAGGAAAGCTATGGCCAACCTAGACAGCATAGTAAGAAGCAGAGACATCACCTTGCCGACAAAGGTCCGTCTAATCAAAGCTATGGTTTTCCCAGTAGTAATGTATGGCTGTGAGAGCTGGACTGTAAGGAAGGCTGAGCGCTGAAGAATCGATACTTTCGAACTGAAATCAACCAAACCAAGTTGTTAATTCTGGCTCCAGTTCTGCTTGAAAACAAATGGGATCACTGGGTCCCATAAGGGTCCTAGAGAGAAAATTACTAATACTGTTGCTGTTTTAGTTGGTAGAAACCTTCATTATTTCTTTTTGTGTACCATTTTGCTTTATTAGATGTAAGCAGTTTTACAGCATGAACATCAATTCAGAATACACATTCTGGTATTAATTTTAAAAATCCAACAGAAAATAATGCAGTTAAATTTCACTACAGTTTTAATCTAAAACTTATAATGGGCAAGTTATGCTTTTCAGATAAACTTGAGTTAGCAAACTCTCCCCTCATTGTTGTATTAAGACACAAGTCAGATTTGATGGCATTTGTAGCAGAGTATAATATCCCAATATGACTGTAGAAGACTTGTGTTAAGTTTGTGGGTTCCTAGCCCCTCTAAACCCAACAACCCTGGCCAATGGTCATGCTGGCTGGGGTTTATGGGAACTGTAGTCCAAAATATCTGAGGGGCACCTGGTTGGAGAAGGCTGCTTTAATATCTTATGTAGGAAAACCTCCAGAACCTGTGGTTTTGGTAGGGCACAGCATTTATGGCAAACATGGAATGCAGGGGAGGAGAAAATGGTGATGTGCTTATTCAGTCAATTCCCTGCAAATGATATTAGCCAGCATAGCCAATGGTGAGAGATGATGGAAGCTGTAGGCCAAAGTATTTGGAAGGCCACAAGTTGTCCACCCCTGCCTTACACCAACCTTTGCCAACCTGGTGCACTCCAGATGTTTTGGACTACAACACCCACCAGCCCCAGCCAGCATGGCCAATGATTGTGGATGACAGGAGTTATAGTCCAAAACATCTGGAGGGCACGAGGTTGGGGAAAGCTGCCTTACACATTCCCCACCCATCCGCAAATTCGAGGTGGGCACCAGCATGGAATGAAACCAGTGTGGTTGGTGTCAGTCTTTCTGAGCCTTCAGTATGATACTGTTTGAGCAGGACCTTTATTTTCTTCTTGATCTTATGTGCCGCTATATGCCAAAATTGTATTAAATGGTGGAGCTCAAGGACAGGAACTGGATGCTACTGTTGACATTGTGTGGAAATTGTTATGGCTACTAGTTTCCAGAATAAACTAGTCACTGCCATAACCCATTATGTGTTATCTGCATGGGGTTTCCCCCACATTATGGCTTTCTTCACACGGAGCTTTTATCCTGCAATTGAGATTGCCCCTTCACAGAAGTTTGTGGGCTCTTTACATGATGCTGTGACCTTCCAAGGCGTCTCCTGCACTAAATGCCCTTTGTTCCATTTTTAAATAGATCGCAGATAATGACCTATCAAATTACCCTGTTGTGTTCCGCTTGAGGAAAAGTGGCAAGAAGAGGAGTGAGATCAATGAAAGATAATGGAAGACTCAGATATGGGAAGAAAGTGGGGGAAGGGGAGGGGGGAAGGGGAGCGAGTGAAAAAGGGAGTCATTGTGATCCTGTATTTAGAACGGAAGCAGAAAGCCTCGTTTTAAATGCAGGATTTTAGGTTGGTGAAGAGATGCCCTATATCAATCTCATTTTCAAAAGATTACTTCATTAAGTCTTAGAGCCAAATTAGACAATAAGTTAAATGCATTTAGGCATGATCCTATGCATGTTTAGATGGAAACCGGTCCTAAAGCTCTCAGCATTCCCCAGGCAGCTAGTTATGCTAGCTGAGGAATGCTGGGAGTTGTAGGGCTTTTTTTTTTTTTGTCTGAACATGCATAGGAATGTGCCCTTAATGTGTCTTTTCCCCCTTTTAAAAATAGCAGCTGTGGCAGGAGGATCGAAACCATGGCACACAAGGGTGGGGGTTGGTTAACCATTTTCCTGTGCTATGCTGCTGATAAAAAATCTCTCTCACTGAACTTGTAGCCCTCCTGTGTTTTCCCACCTCTTCTTCCATTTTTTTTTCTTTCTGTAAAAAATCTGTAAGCGAGGAAAAGGTAAAATAGCTGTACAATGCCTTTTCATTGGTAGCACTAAGAACCAACCCTCTGGAAATACCCAGACTTGGACAGTGATGTTCCAGGCGGAGATGAGAATGGAAGTGGGGCCATTCCACCAGCCCTGCTTGGAGGACAACTTGTTTTTCCTCTTCCCTCCCAATCATTTTTTCCTTGTGTGTTGTGTCTTTTTAAATTATAAGCCCATGAGCAGAGACGGTCTTGTTTTACTGATTGCATGTAAGGCACTCTGGGAGACTTCTAGACTGAGGAGCAGGGTAAAAATACTCTAAATAAATAAATCTCCATTTAGCTTTTTTGTATGTTTCTTTTAACTGTTGTATTTTAGAAATGAACAGCTTTTATAAATTAATGTTGTGAAGCCAGATTTTACAGAACCATGTTGGCAGGCTAAAAAGTGCAACCAATCAATCACTCTTTAGATTAGCGGTAGCCAAAAGAAAGTAACTCCTATAGGAGCAGGTCAGGGCTTTGGTTTACCAACATTCACACTCCATTTTTTTCTAACAACTTCTCATTTGGCGAACTCAAGTCTGTTATACTCATCATTCATTTTACAACAAGGCACAATCTGGGCTACAAGCCAAGAAACTGAACAGCCACCAAGCTGTGCTAAGTTTTAGGATGGGTCTAGATGAGATTGCTTTCTGTGTCCTATTGCTGCAGAAGTACCAGGCTGATGTAAACACTCTGTGTTAAAACAGTTGCCACTTTGTGCTTACCAAGTGAGCAGAAAGTCACCCGATGTTCTGCCAGCTAGCTTCAGTGTCAGCTCACAGCTGTCTGTTCCAGAGCTTCTCTGAATTTAACTGGAGAAATGTTACACTGTGCCTAGTGGTTGACTTGCCCTGCATATTTGAGCCAAGAAACACAGAAGGATGCCGCCCTATTTTTTTTTCCAAATCTGCCTTTGTATTTTGTTTTGTTTTTAACTTGGGGGATGGGGGAGAGAACGCTAGTTTTACCAACACCTATTAAATACATTTTAAAAACTTGTGCTACTGAAGCATCTCACCTTTTCTAAGTACTGCATGCAAGGACCATGCAATGTTTGATCCTGAAAATTTGCAACATTCTTGCAAGCCATACCCCGGAATTAAATCTGTTCTAACAAGGCTGATGCCCACCTTGGCTTCAATTCTGTCCTAAGCTAGCTGAATGTTACTTGCAGTCAACTCCAATGATAAAAGGGCTGTTCCCACGTTCACCTTCCATGCATATACGATATGTGGGGTAAAGGTGAATTTCAATGACTATTAGTTTATTTTGGCAAAATATATGTCCACTTATTCTAGGGAAGCAGTGCCCATTTATAAAAGTGTGAATTATGAAAAGCCATCTTAATTTTTTTAAATTGCAAAATGGCAAAGACTTAGAACTGAAGTCCAGTCATGCATGATTTATTGCGTATTTCCAGTTTACAGCACAGCAGACTTCTTATTTTTTGTTAGGGCATTTGTGCACTGTCGAGCTCAGCTTGTATTGCAATATGTATATTTAGTAATTGACAAGACAAGTGCAAATCTGGTTAGGGCAATGATAGCTCTACAAAGCCCAGGAGGGACTGAACCCAGATCCTTCTTCCTGGGGGAGGGCTTGGATTCAGTTTTGCAAGCCTTCCAACCAGGTGATTGGCGCTGTCAATCCTGAAAGCGGCAGCCTGTCAGTCCATTGGCTCTACGGCAGCAAGGGGCAACCTGCAGTCCTCCATCTGTTTTGGCCTACATCTTCCATCAGCCCCCTAGCTAGCATAGCCAATGGTAAGAGATTATGGGAATTGTAGTCCAAAACACCAATTGTCCACCCATGGGCTAGGGGCTGGTAAATATTATGGAGACAACGGCCAGAATCAAAAGAAATGTGCAACTAGTTCTATGAGCGCCATTGGGGGGGGCAGGGGTGTTGACTTGATTTTCTCAGCAATCCCTCACTGCCTTGATATAATAATTTTTATTTATTTTTTTAAAGAAAAACAAAACACAACAATAAGATAAACACACAATACATACACTAAAATATCTCTTAAGATTGTAAGATATCTACCTTTGGCTCCCCTTACACCACAAATGCTTATTATTATTCTCTAGTTCTTATCTTCATTGTACATATATCATACATTGAGTTCACAGACATTATCTCATTTCTCTCCTAGTTTTAACAACAACAAAAAGAGAATTAACCAAAGTTCAAAACCCACATACATAGATATCATTTTTCTCTATTTGTTGTACAAATTCTATAAAAGGTTTCCAATCTAACATAAATGTAGTTGTTGACCCTTCTTTAATTATTATAGTAAGTTTTGCCTTCTCTGCCAGCTCCATCATTTTCATGATCCACTCGCTCACAGTTGGTATTGTTTCATTCTTCCACTTTTGTGCATACAATAACCTTGCAGCCGTTGTCATGTAGAGAAAGCGGGTCCCCCCCTTCCCTTTTACATGTTTATTTGTTAGTCCCAATAAAAAAGTTTCTGGCTTTCATTCTATAATAGTCTTTAATATTCTTTGAGCGAAAGACTGTATTCATTTCCAAAATGTTTTAGCTTTTTTACAAGTCCACCATAAATGATAAAACATTCCATCTTGATCTTCACATTTCCAACATTTTCCAGAAACACCTTTATACATTTGAGACAATTTAAACGGTGACATATACCATCTATACATCATCTTATAAAAATTCTCTTTAAGACTTGTACATAAAGTAAATTTTAAATCTTTTCAACTCCCTCACTGCCATGCGGCAAAGTACTCAGTTTATGGCAGCTGTCCCCAACCTACTGCCCTCCAGATGCTCAGAAACACAGTTCCCAGCATTCCTGAACATTGACTATGCTTTCTTTCTGTCAAGATTCCCTTAGGGCCCCCCCCCCACTTTACTTCAACGGCCAAACATACACAGACAAGAGGCTTCAGTTTATAGCTTTTAATACATTACTTCACAGGGTCATACAGATGCAAATTCTCAGAGACTCTCCATCTACAAAGGAATGTCTTCAGGAGATTTAAATGGGATTTACCAGAATTGCCCACCGTTTGAAGAGGGAGGCGGTCTGGCTAGCCTAACTTAAGTGGGTGCGGGGGGAGGTCTCTCTCTTCTTGTGAGGCCTCTAAGCGCAGCTTTTCACACAAGGCCAATCGGGTAGACAGTCTAAGTTCCACCCCTGCCTTCTCTCTCTTTGCTCTGAATCTAGCATCTATTAGGTCATCTTCCCCAAACCCCACCTCCTCCTGTTCACTGCTGCTCATCGGCAGGGGGCGGGGTAAGGAGGAGCCTCGTGCTCAGCCATCTGGACGTTTGTAACCTGAGAAGCAGGCCTACTCATATCTGGACCAGCCTGGGAAAACGCCTCCCCCATGTCTGATGGTTCTCCTTCAGAATCTGAACTGCTATCCAACTCCCTGCACTCAGAAACACTCTTGACATTGATATCCAAAACATCTGGAGGGTGGAAGGCTGGGATAGCACATAGCTTTAGGACAGGGGTGGGAAACATGCGCCCCAGATGTTGTTGGACTCTAGCTCCCATCAGCCTCAGCCAGCATGGCCAGTGGTAAGGGGTGATGAGAGTTGCAGTCCAACAACATCTGGAAGAGTTGTCCTGCTCTGAGTGAATCAGACTCCATGCTAGGGCAAATTACAGGGCAATCCAAAGGAAGAGTGGAGAAAGCAGGCAAGCGGTCAAGCACAGTATTACCAGGCAATTCAGTGGTTTCCAGAAGAGAGGTCTGAGGCACAGCCAAGGTCAGAACACAGATAAATAGTCAGATACTATATACAGTCCAAGAAGCAGAGTCAAACAGGAGGCCAAGAGTCAATCCAATCACAAGGCAAGGTCGGGGATACTGCAGCTAGTAGAACAAGGTTGTTCCAGCTAGGGATGGGGGAGAATTTCTCCCCGAAACTTTGGGGGGCCGAGTGCCAATGCATTCGGCCCCCCGAAATCGGCGGTGAAATTCTCCGCCACCGCCCCGCCCCCCCCCGGGATGGGACTTACCTTTCACGAATGTCCCTCCCAGCGGTGGGTCCCGGTGGCGGTTCGTCGGGTCTTCGTCAGGGGCGGGGGCGACAGCTGGTCTTTCGACCGGCTGCCGCCGCCATTACAAGGAAAGTAAAAACAAAAACAAAAAAACCCCGTGATAGGCTACGTAACGATTAACGTAGCCTATCACGGCTAGATCTCCAAAGTCGGCCATGATATGCTACGTTAATCGTCACGTAGCCTATCACGGGTGACTTTGAAAAAGAAAAAAAAAAGCACGTACGCAAATGGCGGCCCCCATAGGGAGCCGCCATTTGCGTTCCTTATTTGGTCCCTGTAGTCTACGTAAAGATTTACGTAGACTACGGCGAAAATAAGGGAACGCTATTTGCGTTGCCCTTATTTTCGCCGTAGTCTACGTAAATCTTTACGTAGACTACAGGGACCAAATAAGGAACGCAAATGGCGGCTCCCTATGGGGGCTGCCATTTGCGTACGTGCTTTTTTTTCCCCCCCAAAGTCACCCGTGATAGGCTACGTAACGATTTACGTAGCCTATCACGGCTGACTTTGGAAATCTAGCTGTGATAGGCTACGTTAATTGTTACGTAGCCTATCACGGGGGTGGGTTTTTGTTTTGTTTTTTTCTTCGCGGCCGGGTAGACGGGGCGCTTCTACCCGGCCTGAATTTCGCCGGCGAGGGATGGGGTGCCTCCCGCCCGGCCTGAATTTCGGCCAGGCGGGGCGCCTCCCCCCCTTCGCATGAACTTTGGGGGGAGAAGTGAAGCGCCTCCCCCCCACCGCGAAGCAAGCTTCAAGGACAGGTAAGGGACTTTCGTCCATCCTTATCCAGCACTTGCTAGGCTGAAACAGAAGGCTCACGTAGCCAGAAATTTCTGAGTCCCACCCATGGCTCAGCTACAGTGCATTACAAGTCCGCTGGAAAAACATCCTACTCTGGAGGAGGTCCTTGCTCCCAAGGAGTATTTTTCTCTTCAGCAGTCGTCCTTGGTAGTTGAGTATTTCTTCTCAAAGGAGCCCTACCGGCCTGCCTCTTGAGAAGGTCCTGTCTGGCACATCATCACAACCCCCATCACAATAGGGAAATTTTAGGGAAATTTTAGAAAATGTTTTAATGTGTAATTTTATTGTCTTTAAACTGTTTGTATTATTGTACATCACTCAGAGTGGCTGGGTGACCGGCCAGATTGGTGATTAAGAAATTAAATGAATGAATGAATGAATGAATGAATGAATGATGCACCTGAGGGCTAGGTGGCCTCCCAGTCTCCATCTCAGAGGCAGAACTCCCCTCCTCCAGTGGGTTCAGGCCCACAGTCATCTCCCCTGAGGGCCCAGGCTCCCCCAGGTCTCCTGACATAGGTGGCTCCTTGGCGTTGTCTGTCTCTGGGAGCTATAGCTCTTCCTCTTCCTGGAGGATTTTCACACAGTGGGGGTGTGAAAAGAGCACAGGTTGCCCACCCCTGCTTTAGGGACAGCTGTTAAGGGGCGGGGGGAGTCAAACATTCCACTGGCCTACAGCTAGCCCTTTGAATGAGATCCTACAGGTCCCTGAAGGCCAGAGTATGAGCCATCACTGCTGCTAAGACTTGTAATGCTGTCATACCTCCTAAAAAAGTGTTCATTGGCTATTTATAGCCTGCTTGTTTATTCATGGTTCCTCATGCACGTTGACATTTGCAAAGGATGATGAATCTGTTTGCACTTCTCCACAATGAAAGTGAACATGCTAAGATTTTATTTGTAGGACTGGTTACAGTTGCACAAGCAATTATGGCATTGTATGAGAACAAGCTACTGTATGGGAATGTGGTTGCATGGTGGACTATATATAAGCACTTGTTTGGCTGTGAGTGATTCATCTTATGCATAAAACAGTCTTAGACGGAGAAAGGTGGGCTAAAATCATTTTAAATAACATAAAGACCATTTGTACAGTACTTTCAATATCACCTACACAGCACACGCTCAAAAGTTTTAATCACTTTGTGTCTAAACTGGCATCTTATGGTGTTTCCAGACAGTGCAATTTTATTACTGAATTGACTGAAGGAGAATTTAAACATTTTTTTAAATGTAGCATGGACTTCCCGGCACTGTATTACTTCAGAATGCAAGTGAGGCACCAGCTTTATTGAATGCTTTTCAAATGTCAAAAATTCCCTGCACATAGAAAGATAGCACGTCATGGAAAAGAACTGCATTCCATGGCAAGGTATATTATATCATCAAGCACTGAACAATGTGATTCATCTGCCTACCTTGTGAAGTACCAGAGGAGTGTACCACTTCAGGTTATAGATGGGAGTGGCATGTTTAAAAGCTCCTCCATTGGTTAAACTCCTTGAATGTAGAAAACTAGCACATCAGAGGAAAGGTTCAGTGTAGCCATCTCCCTGACATGCTAGTTTTCTATGTGAAGGGAGGTATGGGGGTTGTGTTTTGACAACTGAGCAAATCCTTTGTCTGATAGGACCTCCTGCACATGGGGAACAACTGAGAGAACCCAGCTGCTACAAGCGTGAATAGTACAATCATATGCCATCATCTCTAAGTACCAGTCCAGTGTCCCACTGTCTGCTGTGAGAAAGCGGCAATACTTTCTGCTGATAGCCTGCAGTGATACCTTCTTGCAATGTCTAAATGTTGACAACCGTGCATGTGCATGTGTGTGTGTACACACACACACACACACCCTGCTCAGATCCTAAGGATGTCTTCAGAGGCCCTTGTCAGGGCACCTCTACCAAATAAGGTGAGACAGATGGCTACTAAGGAGAGAGCCTTTTCAGTACTGCCACCCCAGCTGTGGAACGTCCTCCCCAAACAGGCTTATCTGGCACCTATATTGTGGTCTTTTCATTGCCAGGTGAAGATTTTCTTATTCTCCAAGGCTCCTAAGTTCTTGTTTTTAAATCTGTTACTGTATTTTAAAGTCTTTACACTGCTGCTGGTTATTTTCGTTTTATACTGAAGTGTGTGTGTGTGATTTATTGTGCTGTATTTTATGTATTTTAATTGTTGTGAACCACCAAAGAGCTTCGGCTATTGGGCAGTATAAAAATGTAATAAATAAATAATAGCTAAATTCAGGACTGCACAACATAAGGCCCTTGAACTAATTGTTTCTCCTTCCCAGACTATTTGTGGCTGCTGAAAGAATTCCAAATAAGGGGTTTTTTTGTGGCCTCTTTCTCCTCTTTCTGGGAAAATCTGCCCCCCCCCCTCCCAACACACAGGACCATCAGACATGGGGGTGAGAGGTAGCAGAATGTCTACATTATATTCCGTGTTTATCTTCTACACCTCCCATTGATTTCAATGGCTTTGTGCACAAAATGTCCCAATGGGTTATGTCTCTTGTTTGCAAAACTCCTTGTCTCCATGGTCGACTGAAGAAGCTATGTTGTATTCACTCCTTACTGGCAAGTGGGAAACCAGCTGTTATTTCCTGTGGTGATGTCTTTGCTCCCCACCTGCAGCATGACACAGATTCCAGGTCACCTCCTGGCCAAACTGCCCTGGACCTACCCTTTCCTCTTCCCACTCTGAGAAGGAAGAGATTTGTGGTTTGTCTTTGCTGGCTGCAAAGCCCTGGGAGCGACCATTTTTGTGGTTGTCCTTCCTGGCAAAGTCAGGGTTTCTAGGAATGTCAACCCCACAGCTTGAGGGTAAGAGTGAGCTGGCAGAAGCAGGTTTATCTTACAACCCCAGCAAAAAAAAAAGCAGAGCTAAACTAAGCATGAACTCAGATAATCAAAGAAATGTGAGGCTGTACACTTTCTAGAATGATCAACAGCAAATAATTGTTGAGTAAGACCTTGAAACCGTATGTAGCCTTGGAGAGCCGTTCTGCACAGGGAAAAAAAGGCAGAAAAGTTGCTTGGTTGGAGGTCTTGGTGGTAGAAAAGTGAGTACATCATCATCATTATTACTGTTATTATTATTATTATTACTTATTCTCCATCCACACACAATAGGATTTAGCAAGTGCATCCACTACACTTCCCAGTCTTAAATATGCCATTATACATTGTACCTAAAATATTATTAAAAGCTCCCAGTTTTCACAAAACAGATGTGTTCAGCTCTGACTGAAACTTTAATTGCCTCGTGTGTGTTCAGACCATGATGATTCTTCAGGAATGGTTATTATGAGGTATAACTAACTGTAACAAATGGTCTTAGATACCCTGTTCTTTTTCGATTTACAGCGCAAAAGTGCAATCCTTCACATGTTTACTCAAAAGTAAGTTCTATTATCTTCAATGGGGCTTTCTCCTTTCTTCATGAGTTGTATCCAGGATCTGCCTTCCGCAAGGGGAAGGGCTCTGCTTGCGGAAGTTCCCTCCCCCCAATTTTTGGGAATCCCCTCTCTCTGTAAGCGGAGGGAGAGGTCCGTCCTCAGAAGCCTCCTTACAGCAGGGGCAGAAAGGTCTGTTGCTGTTAAGAACATAAGAAGAGCTGTGCTGGATCAGACCAAGAATCCATCTAGTCCAGCATTCTGTCCACACAGTGGCCAACCAGATGCCTGTGGGAAGCCCATAGGTAGGACAAGAGTGCAATAGCACCCTCCTGCTTCTGTTTCCCAGCAACTGGTATGAAAAGGTATACTGCCTCCAATACTGGACGCAATATATAGCCATCATGTTGTTCCTCCACCATCAGTGCTCTGGCAAAAATGGAGCACTTGGGGGGTGTGCTAGGAATAGACTGGGGAAGGCTTTGTATCCACCAGATGCAAGGCTCTCCCATTTTACCAACATGCTGGGGGGGGGAGGAGAGGAAGAAAGAGGAACATGCTTAGAGCTGGCAGACATCTTTTTCGCTCCCACTGCAATCAACAGGAGGGAACATCTGGCAGGCCTTTGGATTTCAGTTTGTCCACAATGGATTCTTCCTCTCTGGTTCCCCTCGGATTGCTCTGCCTATATTGAATACATCCATTCTTCCCCCCCACACACACTGCCTTCATGATTTTCTTCCTTCCCCCTGCTGCGACTTCCTCTCCCTCCGCGATTTCCTTAGTTACACACACACACACACACACACACACTAACTG
Organism: Heloderma suspectum; assembly: GCF_057233095.1. Classification (NCBI taxonomy): domain Eukaryota; kingdom Metazoa; phylum Chordata; class Lepidosauria; order Squamata; family Helodermatidae; genus Heloderma; species Heloderma suspectum. Next base: position 26,858,035 of record NC_139460.1, on the reverse strand, counting down.
AATTTCCTTCCTTCCTTCCCACTGATGCAATTTCCTCTCACACCACCATGATTTCATTAAGAACATAAGAAGAGCCATTCTGGATCAGACCAAGGGTCCCGCTAGTCCAGCATTCTATTCACACAGTGGCCAGCCAGTTGTCAACTGGGAACTACAAGCAGAGGAGGATCTTCACAACGGAATGAGAAGCGCATTGGAGTATTTTCATGGAATCGGCTTTGGTCCGTCAGGGATACACAAAGCAAGATAAGCTGAGTGTAGTGTACCTTTAAAATCTGGTTTTCAGTGCTTGAAAGAAACATAATTCCGGGTGAGGTGGGAGGAGTAGAACTAAACATCATCAAACTGGCAGGGGCTGCTCAACCAATGAGAGAGGCTTGTTTCCCACTCCTGTCCAGGCTCCCTGCTGCTCCTACATTAGGAATGGAGAGCAACTATTTTCCCCATGTGTGCAGATTTCCCTGAAGAAACCACCAAAATCCCCAGTTCTCAAGTGCAGCATCTGAAGACTCCTGAGGGCTCCCCCTGACCTCAATTTTGCCACATACCAGCAATCTGCTCCCCTTCATGGATCACTGCCTTGTTGTGGCGAAGGGGCTTACGTAACTCAGTGAAGCCATAAGCTATGCCATGTAGGGCCACCCAAGACGGACAGGCCATGGTGGAGAGTTCTGACAAAATGTGTTCCACTGGAGAAGAAAATGGCAACCCACTCCAGTATTCTTGCCAAGAAAACCCCATGGAACATATCACAAGGCTAAAAGATATGACGCCAGAAGATAAGCCCCTCAGGTTGGAAGGTGTCCAATATACTACTGGGGAAGAGCAGAGGGAATTTCCAAGTAGCGCCAGAAAGAGTGAAGCAGCTGGGCCAAAGCCGAAAGGACACTCAGCTGTGGATGTGTCTGGTGGTGAAAAGAAAGTCTGATGCTGTAAAGAACAATATTGTTTAGGAACCTGGAATGTAAGGTCAATGAATCAAGGTAAGCTGGAAGTGGTCAAACATGAGATGGTAAGATTGAACATAGGGATGTATGAAAATCACTTAGCTATTCGAAGGATGACATTCGCGGTGGGGGGGAGGTGCTCCATCCCTCCCCCTGAAATTCTTCCGGCCGGCTCCACTCCATGGAGATTCCGTGGAGCCGCCGGCCGGGGCCACCAGCCAGGGCCGCCCGCAGCCAGACATCTGGCCGCTGGGCAACCTGCAGGGACGCAAATGGCAGCGGCTACGGCTGTATTTTGCCGTGATAGGCTACGTAAGTATTTACGTAGCCTATCACGGCAAAAAAAAAAACAAAAAAAACCAGCGAACGCAAATGGCGGTGGCTACGGCAGCCACCATTTGTGTTCCCTTTTTTTTGCCATTTTACGGCAAAAAAAAGAGGGGGGAACGCAAATGGCGGCCGCTGTAGCCGCCTCCATTTGCGTTCACTGTTTTATTTTGTTTTTTTTCCGTGATAGGCTATGTAAATACTTACGTAGCCTATCACAGCCTCCGCAGGCACGCAAATGACGTCCCTGTGTTAGCCGTGATAGGCTACGTAATTATTTACATAGCCTATCACGGCTATAATGAGGAAGTGAATGGCGGCCGCAGACGCGGCCGCCATTCTCAAGTCAGTGCAGACAGCAGCAGGTAAGTGCTCCGTTTCGCGTGCCTTTCATGGGGGGGGAGGGCGGGGGGCTTCGTTCCAACACGGATTTCGGGGCGCTGAATGCACTGGCATTCAGCCTCACTGAGATCCGTGGCGGAATTCTCTGACATCCCTAATTGAACATCGACATCTTGGGAATCAGCAAACTAAAATGGACAAGCATGGGCGAATTTAATTCAGGTGACCATTATATCTACTACTGTGGGCAAGAATCCCTTAGAAGAAATGGAGTAGCACTCATAGTCAACAAAAGGGTGGGAGAAGCAGTACTGGGGTACAATCTCAGAAACGATAGAATGATCTCAGTACGAATCCAAGGCAACCCATTCAACATCACAGTAATTCAAGTCTATGCCCCAACCACTGAGGCCGAAGAAGCTGAGGTTGATCGGTTCTATGAAGACCTACAACACCTTCTAGAACTAACACCAAAAAAAGATGTCCTTTTTATCATAGGGGATTGGAATGCTAAAGTAGGAAGTCAAGAAATCACCGGGATAACAGGCAAGCATGGCCTTGGTGTACAAAATTAAGCAGGACAAAGGCTAATCGAGTTTTGCCAAGAGAACACGCTGATCATAGCAAACACTCTTTTCCAACAGCACAAGAGGTGACTGTACACATGGACATCACCAGATGGTCAATATCGAAATCAGATTGATTATGTCCTTTGCAGCCAAAGATGGAGAAGCTCTATACAGTCAGTAAAAACAAGACCTGGAGCTGACTGTGGCTCAGATCATGAGCTGCTTCTTGCAAAATTTTGGCTTAAATTGAAGAACGTAGGGAAAACCACTAAACCATTCAGGTATGACCTAAATCATATCCCTTATGAATATACAGTGGAGGTGAGGAATAGATTTAAGGGATGAGACCTGATAGACAGAGTGCCTGAGGAACTATGGACGGAGGTCCGTAACATTGTTCAGGAGGCAGCAACTCAATCCATCCCAAAGAAAAAGAAATGCAAGAAAGCCAAGTGGCTGTCTGAGGAGGCTTTACAAGTAGCTGAGGAAAGAAGGGAAGCGAAAAGCAAGGGAGAAAGGGGAAGATATATCCAACTGAATGCAGAGTTCCAGACAATAGCAAGGAGAGACAAGAAGGCCTTCTTAAATGAACAATGCAAAGAAATCGAGGAAAACAATAGAATGGGAAAGACTAGAGATCTTTTCAAGAAAATTGGAGATATCAAGGGAATGTTTTGTGCAAAGACAGGCATGATAAAGGACAAAGAAGGCAGGGACCTAACAGAAGCAGATGAGATTAAGAAGAGGTGGAAAGAGTACACAGAAGAACTATACAGGAAAGATCAGAATGTCCCTGATAGCCTAGTGCGGTCACTGAACTTGAGCCAGACATCCTAGACAATGAAGTCAAGTGGGCCTTAGGAAGCATGACTAACAACAAAGCTAGTGGAGATGACAGTATTCCAGCTGAGCTATTTAAAATCCTAAAAGATGATGCTGTTAAAGTGCTGCACTCAATATGCAAACAAATTTGGAACACTCAACAGTGGCCACAAGACTGGAAAAGGTCAGTTTACATTCCAATTCCAAAGAAGGGCAATGCCAAAGAGTGTTCAAACTACCATACAATTGTGCTTATTTCACATGACAGCAAGGTGATGCTCAAAATCCTACAAGCTAGGCTTCAGCAGTATGTGAACCGAGAACTACCGGAAGTACAAGTGGGGTTTCGAAGAGGCAGAGGAACTAGAGATCAAATCGCCAACATTCGCTGGATCATGGAGAAAGCAAGAGAATTCCAGAAAAACATATATTTCTTCTTCATTGACTACGCTAAAGCCTTTGATTGTGTGGATCACAACAAACTGTGGCAAATTCTTAAAGTGATGGGAGTACCAGACCACCTTACCTGTCTCCTGAGAAACCTGTATGAGAGTCAAGAAGCAACAGTAAGAACCAAACATAGAACAACTGATTGGTTCCAAATTGGGAAAGGAGTACAACAAGGCTGCATATTGTCACCCTGCTTATTTAACTTATATGCAGAGTACATCATGGGAAATTCTGGGTTGGATGAATCACAGGTCAGAATTAAGATTGCTGGGAGAATTATCAACAACCTCAGATACGCAGACGATACCACCCTAATGGCAGAAAGCAAAGAGGATCTAAACAGCCTCTTGTTGAGGGTGAAAGTGGAGAGTGCAAAAGCTGATTTGAAGCTCAACATTAAAAAAACGAAGATCATGGCATCTGTCCCCATCATGATTGTAGCCATGACTGTAATTTCATGACTGTAGCCATGAAATTAAAAGACGCTTGCTCCTTGGGAGGAAAGCTATGGCAAACCTAGACAGCATAGTAAGAAGCAGAGACATCACCTTGCCGACAAAGGTCCATCTAATCAAAGCTATAGTTTTCCAAGTAGCAACATATGGCTGTGAGAGCTGGACTATAAGGAAGGCTGAGCGCCGAAGAATTGATGCTTTTGAACTGTGGTGCTGGAGAAGACCCTTACGAGTCCCCTGGACTGCAAGGAGGTCAAATCAGTCCATCCTAAAGGAAATCAACCCTGAGTGCTCATTGGAAGGACAGATACTGAAGTTGAAGCTCAACTATTTTGGCCACCTAATGCGAAGAGAAAACTCTCTGGAAAAGACCCTGATGCTGGGAAAGATTGAAGGCAAAAGGAGAAGGGGATGGCAGAGGATGAGATGGCTAGATAGCATCACCGATGCAATGAATATGAACTTGAGCACGCTCCAGGAGAGAGCGCAGGACAGGAAGGCCTGGTGTGCTATGGTCCATGGGGTCACGAATAGGGATGGCGGAGAATTTCTCCACGAATCTCTGGGAGGCCGAATGCCAACGCATTCGGCCCCCCGAAATTGGTGGTGAAATTCTCCGCTGGCCCCCCGCCCCCCCGCCCGGGATGGGACTTACCTCGTGCGAATGTCCCTCTCGGCGGCGGGTCCCGGCAGCATTTCGGCGGCGTTTCAGTGGGGGGGGCGGCGGCAGCCGGTCTTCTGACCGGCTGCTGCCGCCGCCATTGCAAAATAAAAAAGGAAAGTAAAAAAAAACACACACACACCCGTGATAGGCTACGTAACGATTTACGTAGCCTATCACGGCTAGATTTCCAAAGTCAGCCATGATAGGCTACGTAAATCGTCACGTAGCCTATCACGGGTGACTTTGAAAAAGAAAAAAAAAGCGCGTACGCAAATGGCGGCGCCCACGGGGCGCCGGCATTTGCGTTCCTTAGTTTGGCACGTCTAGTCTACGTAAAGGTTTACGTAGACTATAGCGAAAATAAGGGCAACGCAAATAGCGTTCCCTTATTTTCGCCATAGTCTACGTAAATCTTTACGTAGACTAGACATGCCAAACTAAGGAACGCAAATGGTGGTGCCCCATGGGCGCCGCCTTTTGCGTATGCGCTTTTTTTTTTTTCCAGAGTCACCCGTGATAGGCTACGTGACGATTTACATAGCCTATCACGGCTGACTTTGGAAATCTAGCCGTGATAGGCTACGTAAATCGTTACGTAGCCTATCACGGGTGTGTTTTTGTTTTGTTTTTTACTTTCCTTTTTTTTTTCGCTGCTGGGTAGATGGGGTGCTCCTCCCCGGCCTGAATTTCGGCGGCGAGGGATGGGGCGCCTCTCCCCCGGCCTGAATTTCGGCCGGGCGAGGCGGGGCGCCTCCCCCCCCTCACCTGAACTTTGGGAGGAGAACCGAAGCACCTCCCCCCCACCGCGAAGCAAGCTTTGGGACCAGGTAAGTCCCTTTCGTCCATCCCTAGTCACGAAGAGTCGGACACGACTTAACGACTGAACAACAAAGCGAACTGCTGTGGAGTTATTGTTCCCACCCCATTTTCCCCCATGTGTGCACTTTTGCCTATTGCTCGCTCACACTCACACACACACACATACCGCTTTCTCCCTTTCTCCTTGCTCACAGTGAGAAGCTCCGGTAAACCTGAAAGATCTTTACTGCGATAAAGAGAAGGGACTTTACATAACAACAGAGAAATTACTTTACATCACAGAAATTACAGGATATCCAAGAAGCACAACATTGCAATAGCAATTTAAGAGAGCATCATGATCAGAGAAGTGAAAGAGTGCTTTAGGGTGAGTTACTAAAGTTAGCCTTTAACCCTTTCACTGCAGGGGAGTGAAATTTATTTCTTACTTCTGAGTAAACATGCACAGAACAGAGGATATGTCAAAGTTTAAAAGCAGGCTGGCTAAGATGAATAAGTGTCCCCACTACTGCAGTAATGTGAGGGGTTGCTGCTGCCTCCTAGGGATTTTCTCAATGGGAAAAACTACTTCTGTTGGGGGGAAAAGAGGGGATGGGGCATCCCAACCCCCTGACCACATCTCTGCCAGGTCACAGACGCATGGCCAGGATTTAATGCAGGAGGAGGGCATGGCATAGTGTGGTAAAACAACCAGGGAACTGCTTTCAGTAAAAAAAAAAAAAAGTAGGAGTAAAAGGAGTTTCAGAAAATGTGGCTTTTCAAGAGGGAAGCAGCTGGTTGGAGCAGATTGGTGACAATGTCATCTGTTGCAAAGGAACTCAAGCTGCTCTAACTTTACACTGAATCACTCCTGAAGACAGCCCTGAGGACATGAGTACAACAGCACCCTCCTACTCATGTTCCCCAGCAATTGGTGTACATAGGCATACTGCCACTGATACTGGAGGCAGCACATAGCCATCAGGACTAGTAGCCATTGATAATCTTCTCCTCCAGGAATTTGTCCAACCCCCTTTTAAAGCCCTCCAAATTGGTGGCCATCACTACATCCTGTGGTAGTGAATTCCATAGTTTAACTATGTGCTGTGTGAAGAAGTACTTCCCTTCATCTGTCCCGAATCTCCCACCCATTCGCTTCATAGGATGGCCCCGGGTTCTAGTATTATGAGAGAAATGTCTCCTTATCCACATTCTCCGCACTATGCATAATTTTGTACACCTCTATCATGTCTCCCCTTACTCACCTTTTCTCAAAGCTAAACAATCCCAGCTGTTGTTACCTTCCCTCATGGGGGAGATGCTCCAGTCCCTTGTTCATTTTAGTTGCCCTTTTCTGCATGTTTCCTTCCTTCCCCCTCCTCCCACCCCCACTGCCACAAATTCTTTACCTTTTGCTGCCACACTCACCCATGGACCCCAAAAGCCCTATCCCTGGTCTACACTGACTCACAGCAGCTCTCTAGGATCTCAGACAGAGAGTCTTCTCAAGGCCTATCTAGAGATGCCAGGCAAGGGGGTGGCCAGGTGTCCTCTTTTACAGAGGACAGTCCTTTATTTAAAGGGTGATCCGAGGACAATGCTTTATTTAAAGACGTCCTCCATTTGAAGGGCTGCCCAGTCCAATTCCAGTTTTAAAATAAAGAACCCTAAGAAGGGAGAGCAGGAAGGGGCCTTGAAGGTTGCTCATCTACAATTAGCACCAGGGCAGGAATCTGGACAGGCAGGTACATGGGTCACCTGGTCACAGTCTTCCACACTGTAGTGAGATTTGCTGTATTTCTTTTTCTCTGATAACATTGATTTCTAAATTTTCTTCTATACATACCAATTAGCATATGCAAATGTTATGGAAATCACTATCTGTTTTTGTCTTCTGTTTTGGCAATGCATTTTGTCTTTTGTGGCGATTCATAGGTGGCCTCCCTAGCCAGGGATTCAACCTGGGACCTGCTGCATGCAAAGCATGTGCTCTACCATTGAGCAACGGCTCTTCCCTGAACACAGCTGCACGATCGATGTGTCATCTATGTCTAACTTGTCTTGTGGTGCATGGCTTGCCTTACTGGGTTTGCTGTCCACAGCCATCTGTTGGCACATGTTCCTTGTAACTACTGCTTTCTACTTGGGGCTTGTGCTGGCCCGCCACCACTGTGCTCTAGGCCATGCTGCTGAGCTCTGTCCCTTGACTCACTTCTCTCATGCACAGGATGGTCCCTGTTGCCATCGGGAAACGCTGGAGGAAACAGAAGCTGAAACCTGCTGGTCTCCTCAGATGATTACTTTCTCCTGTTTGAGCGAGCAAAAGAAGGGGTGTCCTCTCCTGAAATAGGAAGTTCTCATACCTTGATTGGAATGTGGGGGAGTCCTGCAGGTCAGGGGGTACAGCCAGCACGTAGGTGGAGCCCCAAGATTTTTGGAGAGTTGGGGAAGCCCAGTGCAAAAGCTGCTGTACTCACCTAAGGCAGGGAATAGAAACTGTTTTCTGCCAAGGGCCACATTCCCTTGGGAGTAATCTGTTGTGGCAGCGGCGGGGGGGGGGGGGGCTGAATGCTGGTGGGAGGCAGTGAGGAGACATTAGTGGTCACTGTACAATCCCCTAGGTATTCCTGGTTGCCTAGCAGCAGTAGCCATCCCCACTTAAGGGCTGCTTAAGCAGAAGAAAAAGGAATTAGGACAGGGGCTCTTTAAATGGGTCCAGGACTCTGAGGGAGGAGGAAGAGGTGGGAAAGATGCACAGGCTGAAAGCCTGAAGGCTAGGAGCTCAGGGGAGAAGGGGAAATGGAGCTGGAGTACAGAAGCTCAGGAAGAGTGGCTGAAAGGAGCAACTAGAAGTAACAACAACTGGAAGGTAATGATGGAGGAACGAGCAGCTGGGTTTCCTTGAAGGCCGGGGGCCTAAAGCAGAGGCAGGTTTGCTAGCAAACCCAAAAGAGAGCTACCTGTGCAGTCAGCAGCAGTCAGAAACCTACAGAAACTGGTGGATGAGAAAAGACTGGCTTAATCCCCCAACAAGCTCAGGAATAGGTCATCCTGCCTCTGCAACTACTCATCAACCTCAAGCAGTGGTATGAACGCAGTCCCTCCGATTTTACAGCTACTGCTCTAGGGTTATGCACTCCACCCCACAGCTACCTGTGCTGTAGACCTTCAGCCTGCTCCAGCAGGTACTTACCAGTATTGCTCTGAGAGTGTCCATGCCAGTCCTGCAGCTACTTACCTCCTGCTGTGACGTTGTACCCAGGACCCTCCAGATACTTGCTGTTATTCATCAAGAGACTCCATGCCTTATCCTGGAAGTACTTTCTACAGGTACCTGGAGGAGATCCTGATCCTGCAGCCACTGATTTGACTGATCCTGTGCTGTAACAAGAATTAATAAAGTCTATAATTGCTGCATTTATTTAGTCCCCATAGTAATTTGGGATGGAAAGAAGACAGAGGAACATGCTCCCCTTGGCAGAGAGGGCACACATTGTGGCAGGGGCACATGCCAACAGTGGGTGGAGAAGCCTCTCCCTTCCCCCTTCTCTGCGGCCTGTCAGAGGAGGGACAGATCATTCTTACCGCAAGTCCGAACTGATCACTTGTAGACAGCTTTTGAAATTAGGCTGAAAGCCTCAACTTACCCACCCCTGGCCTGAGGAGTATGATTTTTTAAAAGGCAACCTGGCTGAGAGGAAAGGCTCTTACGTTGCGTCCTGCTTTTTCTGAAAAGAGAAGCAGCAAATGCAAAACAGCCTGGGCCCAAGGTGTGGAAGCTCTTTCAGCCCAAGGGCCAAATTCAGTTTTGAAGAAGTTATCCGGGCCGCATTCCAGTACTGCGCGGGTACAAAGGCAAAAGGGGTGGGGCTGAAATACCAAAAAATATCAGCATATTTTAGCTTAAAGCTCTTACTGTTAGTAACTAAAATGTAGAAGAGGCATTTCAACATTTTAGAATTGGGGAAAACACTGCAAAAGCTGTTCCCCTGACCATTTGAGTGGAGCCACGGGAAGGAGGCGTGGCCACCTGGGAAAGTTTAGAGGGACAGATTTAACCCCCAGGCCAGATTTGGCCCACTGGCCTGAGGCTCAACACCCCTGGCCTAGGCAATAGGGCTCCAGTGTCTACACTGGCTCCCTAGTATTAGTGCTGTACCAAAAATTTCTCTCACATTTTTTTTGACCATTTTCATTCAATTTGCTAGAAAAGAAATGGCTTTCAAAAAGAAATTCAAAGGAGAAGAAATTTCAGAGAAATTCTCATGGGTTGGGGTTGAGATTCTTGTGTTTACGTGGCTGAGGAGTGCGCGTGCGTCTCCTGTCTGTCATCGTGCAATAATCTATGTGGCAGCCTGTAGCCTCCTCAGCTTCCCACACTTCTGTTAAAGCCAACATGAGGAAGACATCTTGAGGCCATTCCTCCCATGGGGCTTTTTCAGTTCAGGAAGTGCAGGTGGCCTGGGAGGCTGCAGAGCACTGGAAAGATGTGTAATAGAGAGAGAAAACGCACACGGCACCCTAGGCTACCTTGCAGTGATTAGGTAAGCTCAAAAATACCACCAAAAGAAATTCAAAATTCTGCCTCAGAAGAGTGGAAGCCCCAACACAGTTGATGCTGTTGCCACCTAGAGAAGCGGCGCAATAAACCAAAAGCCCGGAGGAAAAAGGAAGAACCTGTGCTACAACCCCTGCCATTAGTGAGCCCTGTCTGTGAGAAACTGTCGGTGAATTTCTCCTCCCCTAGGAGAAATTTGGTGAAATTCTCCCCCCAGTTTCTCTGCCCACAAATAGGCTGGAGAATTTTGAGAGGCCCTTTGCGCACAGCTCGTCCTAATATCTTCTGGGCACAATCTGAGGTGCTGACTTTTAATCTGCCATCAGTGAAACTGGCGGTGCCGATGCCAGTGGGGTGGTGAATCTGCTCTGGGTTTCAGTCAGGACCAGTAAGAACTCTAAATGAGTGAGCCAAGGCGCACCGGTGACTCTGTGGCAACCATTTTAGATGAGTGAATGCTATGTAAGATTCCAAACAATTAAGAAGCATTGATATCTGGCACTCTTTCAGAACTACTCACAAAAGGAGTCTTGGTTGCCAAAACCTTGATTTAAAAAAGCACATGCATAATAAAGGATCCCACTTGATATGGCAGGTATACAAGCAAGTAGGAATGTGCCTTTGTATTGCATCATAAAAGACTTGCAAGAATGACATCTCTGAGTTTCCTTATTAGCCAACCAGGTGGGCTCCAACAGCATTAAATTTTCAAACAATGCCTGTAATGATAGTTACTGCTAATAGGAAGCAAATGTCTGGGAGAACATCAAACAGGACACAGAAATCTAGAGCAGCAGCCATTTTATATAACAGTTGAAGAGCTGGACTCTTTGTTCCACAATATGGTCACCTTTCTTTAGTTCCTAACATCGAATATTTTGTGCATAAAAGCTCTGGAAGGACACCATCAAAAGATAGGACTAGAAATATAAATCCATTCAAAAGAGGTCTTGCCTTAATATTTCCTGGGCTGCCCTGTTGTTGTTCAGTCGTTCAGTCGTGTCCGACTCTTCATGACCCCATGGACCATAGCACGCCAGGCCTTCCTGTCCTGCGCTCTCTCCCAGATTGTGCTCAAGTTCATATTCATTGCATCGGTGATGCTATCTAGCCATCTCATCCTCTGCCGTCCCCTTCTCCTTTTGCCTTCAGTCTTTCCCAGCATCAGGGTCTTTTCCAGAGAGTTTTCTCTTCGCATTAGGTGGCCAAAATATTTGAGCTTCAGCTTCAGTATCTGTCCTTCCAATGAGCACTCAGGGTTGATTTCCTTTAGGATTGACTGATTTGACCTCCTTGCAGTCCAGGGGACTCGTAAGAGTCTTCTCCAGCACCACAGTTCGAAAGCATCAATTCTTCGGCGCTCAGCCTTCCTTATAGTCCAGCTCTCACAGCCATACATTAGTACAGGGAAAACCATAGCTTTGATTAGACGGACCTTTGTCGGCAAGGTGATGTCTCTGCTTCTTACTATGCTGTCTAGGTTGGCCATAGCTTTCCTTCCAAGGAGCAAGCGTCTTTTAATTTCATGGCTACAGTCACCGCCTGTGGTGATCTTGGAGCCCAAGAAAGTAAAATCTGTCACTGCTTCCATTTCTTCCCCTTCTATATGCCAGGAAGTGATGGGGCCAGATGCCATGATCTTCGTTTTTTTAATGTTGAGTTTCAAACCAGCTTTTGCACTCTCCTCTTTCACCCTCAACAAGAGGCTCTTTAGATCCTCTTCGCTTTCTGCCATTAGGGTGGTATCGTCTGCATATCGGAGGTTGTTGATAATTCTCCCAGCAATCTTAATTCCGACCTGTGATTCATCCAACCCGGCGTTTCTCATGATGTACTCTGCATATAAGTTAAATAAGGAGGGCGACAATATGCAGCCTTGTCGTACTCCTTTCCCAATTTTGAACCACTCGGTTGTTCCATGTCTGGTTCTTACTGTTGCTTCTTGACCCTCGTACAGGTTTCTCAGGAGACAGGTAAGGTGGTCTGGTACTCCCATCACTTTAAGAATTTGCCACAGTTTGCTGTGATTCACACAATCAAAGGCTTTAGCGTAGTCAATGAAGCAGAAATAGACGTTTTTCTGGAATTCTCTTGCTTTCTTCATGATCCAGCGAATGTTGGCGATTTGATCTCTAGTTCCTCTGCCTCTTCGAAACCCAGCTTGTACTTCCGGTAGTTCTTGGTTCGCATACTGCTGAAGTCTAGCTTGTAGGATTTTGAGCATCACCTTGCTGGCATGTGAAATGAGAGCAATTGTGCGGTAGTTTGAACACTCTTTGGCATTGCCCTTCTTTGGAACTGGAATGTAAACTGACCTTTTCCAGTCTTGTGGCCACTGTTGAGTGTTCCAAATTTGTTGGCATATTGTGTGCAGCACTTTATCAGCATCATCTTTTAGGATTTTAAATAGCTCAGCTGGAATACTGTCATCTCCGTTAGCTTTGTTGTTAGTAATGCTTCCTAAGGCCCACTTGACTTCACTCTCAAGGATGTCTGGCTCAAGTTCAGTGACCGCACTATCATGGCTATCAGGGACATTCAGATCTTTCCTGTATAGCTCTTCTGTGTATTCTTGCCACCTCTTCTTAATCTCATCTGCTTCTGTTAGGTCCCTGCCTTCTTTGTTCTTTATCATGCCCGTCTTTGCACAAAACGTTTCCTTGAGATCTCCAATTTTCTTGAAGAGATCTTTAGTCTTTACGATATCTTCCCCTTTCTCCCTTGCTTTTCGCTTCCCTTCTTTCCTCAGTACTTGTAAAGCCTCATCAGACAGCCACTTGGCTTTCTTGCATTTCTTTTTCTTTGGGATGGATTTCGTTGCTGCCTCCTGAACAATGTTACGGACCTCCGTCCATAGTTCCTCAGGCACTCTGTCTATCAGGTCTCATCCCTTAAATCTATTCCTCACCTCCACTGTATATTCATAAGGGATATGATTTAGGTCATACCTGAATGGTTTAGTGGTTTTCCCTACGTTCTTCAATTTAAGCCGAAATTTTGCAACAAGAAGCTCATGATCTGAGCCACAGTCCGCTCCAGGTCTTGTTTTGACTGACTGTATAGAGCTTCTCCATCTTTGGCTGCAAAGGACATAATCAATCTGATTTTGATATTGACCATCTGGTGATGTCCATGTGTAAAGTCGTCTCTTGTGCTGTTGGAAAAGAGTGTTTGCTATGATCAGCGTGTTCTCTTGGCAAAACTCGATTAGCCTTTGTCCTGCTTCATTTTGTATACCAAGGCCATGCCTGCCTGTTATCCTGGTAATTTCTTGACTTCCTACTTTAGCATTCCAGTCCCCTATGATGAAGAGGACATCTTTTTTTGGTGTTAGTTCTAGAAGGTGTTGTAGGTCTTCACAGAACCAATCAACCTCAGCTTCTTCGGCATCAGTGTTTGGGGCATAGACTTGAATTACTGTGATGTTGAATGGGTTGCCTTGGATTCGTACTGAGATCATTCTATCGTTTTTGAGATTGTACCCCAGTACTGCTTTTCCCACCTTTTTGTTGACTATGAGTGCTACTCCATTTCTTCTATGGGATTCTTGCCCACAGTAGTAGATATGATGGTCACCTGAATTAAATTCACCCATGCCTGTCCATTTTAGTTCGCTGATTCCCAAGATGTCGATGTTCAGTCTTGCCATCTCATGTTTGACCACCTCCAGCTTCCCTTGATTCATTGATCTTCCATTCCAGGTTCCTAAACAATATTGTTCTTTACAGCATCGGATTTTCTTTTCACCTATAGGCTGCCCTATGTCTATCTAAATGAATATCCTCAGTGCTACATTACATAATACAAACATTCTTACTGTGAGTGAGATTTTATTCTGTGATAACTGATTGATTATATAGCACCATCAGTATATATGGCATTTTTCAGAGTTTCATAACCACACACACACAATAATCCCTGTGCTCTGGGATCTCACAATCTAAGGATGCTTCCAGGGTAGGCTTTTATCCCACGATCACCCTGCCTCATAATGGCATAGTTGCACAGTGCCTTTCAGGGCTGCTGCAAGACATCCCGCCACCTGAGGTAGAAGGCGATGTGCTGCTGCCATTTCTCTCTCTCTCTCCTCCCCTAACCACTTCTGCCTCCCAGTCACCCTTCTTCCTCTCAGTGCCTTGCTGTGAGGGTTCCTTCCTCAGAGTGAGGCACTGGAGGCAAGATGCCCCTGGAGATTGCCTCGGGTGCAGTCGTACAAGTGATCTCCAGGGTCACCTCGCACACAATGTCTCGCTCTGAGGAAGGACCCCCTCAGAGTGAGGCATTTCAACTACAGTGGCTCTCCAGAGCACTAGTCAGGCGGGCTGATGCCCTGCTCTGAGTGGCTGCCTGCCCTATGCCTCATTCTTAGGAGTTTTCAGAAGGAGGCATAGGGCGGTTGGTAGTGGTCACTCTGGAGAGCTGCTGCACTTATGTTTGCCACACCAGGATTGCCAGTGGGCGTCATGTCGGCTGCTTCAGACTGGTCCTGGTGGTGGCAGTGAAGGGCAGGTGGTCTCTCTGGTGACGAAGAGGGGACATGTGTGATCCACCACCCTTAGAGTTCTGCTACCTGGGGTGGAGCATTCACCCCACCCCATGGGAGGGCTGGGACTGATGATGTGTCAAATTTGCAGATGACACAAAATTGGGCAGGATAGGTAATACCCTGGAAGACAGAAACAGAATTCAAACGGTTCTTGATAGACTGGGGCCTGGGCAGAAAACAACAGAATGCAATTTAATTAGGGATGGACGGAACACTTACCTTCCGTTCCGTTCCGTTCCCGCTGGGGGGGGGAGGTGCTCCATCCCTCCCCCTGGAATCCTCAACAGGGGGGAGGCGATCTGGACCTCCCCCCCGGAATCCTGCCCAGCTGGCTCCGCTCCACAGCCAAGCCACGGAGCCGCTGGCCAGCTCCACCCGCCCGCAGCCAGACATCCGGCTGCTGGGTATCCCTGCAAGGACGCAAATGGTGGTTGTTGTAGCCACCGCCATTTGCATCCCTGTATTTAGCCGTGATAGGCTACGTAAATATTTGTGTAGCCTATCATGGCAGGGGGAAAAAAACCCAGTGCACGCAAATGGCGGTAGCAGGACAGCCACCATTCGCACAGTAGCGCAGATGGGAGCAGGTAAGTGCTCCGTTTTGTGTGCCTTTTGTGGGTTGGGGGGGCGGGGGCTTTGTTCCTCGATGGATTTTGGGGGGCCAAATGCACTGGCATTTGGCCTCACCGAGATCCGTCGCGGAATTCTCTGACATCCCTAAATTTAACAGGGATAAATGCCAAGTTCTGCACCTAGGAAAAAGAAACCAAATGCACAGTTATAAGATAGGGGATACATGGCTCAACAACACTACAAGCGAGAAGGATCTTGGAATTGTTGTCGATCGCAAGCTGAATATGAGCCAACAATGTGATGTGGCTAGGGATGGCAGAGAATTCCGCCACGGATTCCAGTGAGGCCAGATTCTAAAGATCCGTGGCGGAATGGCCTCCTGCCCCCCCGCCCCCCTGCAGAATCCCCCCAGGATGGCACTTACCTTGGGCAGATATGGCGGATGCGGCGGCGGTTCCAGTGGCGGCGGCTGGTCTCCTGGCCGGCCACAGCCGGGCTGCTGCCACCGCCATTGCCATCCTTGCAGCCATGATAGGCTACGTAAGAATTTATGTAGCCTATCACGGCTAACCCCTCCAAAACAAAAACAAAAACCCCAGTGTACACAAATGGCGGCAGCTACAGTGGCTGCCATTTGCATTCCCTATTTTTCGCCGATTTATCTTACGTAAATATTTACGTAATATAAAATGGCAGAACATAGGGGAACGCAAATAGCGTAGTGGGCGCTATTTGCATTCCTTTATTTTTCTCTGTTCTAGCCTATGTAAATATTTAGCCTACGTAAATATTTATGTAGGCTAGAACGGCAAAAAATAAAGGAATGCAAATAGCGTAGCGGGTGCTATTTGCGTTCCTTTATTTTTCGCCATTCTAGCCTACGTAAATATTTATGTAGGCTAGAACGGCGAAAAATAAAGGAACGCAAATAGCGCCCACTACGCTAATTGTGCTCCCTATTTTTCGCCGTTTTATCTTACGTAAATATTTACGTAAGATAAATCCGCAAAAAATAGGGAACGCAAATGGCGGCCGCCGTAGCCGCTGCCATTTGCGTACGCTGGAGGGGTTTTGTGGGGGGAGGGGTTAGCCATGATAGGCTATGTAAATTCTTATGTAGCCTATCATGGCGGCCTGGCTGGACGCAAATGGCAGCCGCTATGGCGGCTGCCATTTGTGTCCGCAGCAGCCCGTCCGCGGCCAGAAATCTGGCTGCGGACAACCCGGAGCCGGCCATCGAGGATTCCGGGGGGGGGGGAGGACTGGATCGCCTCCCCCCCGTCAAGGATTCCAGGGGGAGGGACAGAGCACCTCCCCCCCCACCGTGAAAGATTCCGCAAAAAGGTAAGTGAGTTTCGTACATCCCTAGATGTGGCTGCAAAAAAGACAAATGCTCTTTTGGGCTGCATTAATAGAAGCATAGCTTCCAAATTCCGGGAAGTACTAGTTCCCCTCTACTCAGCACTGGTTAGGCCTCATCTGGAGTACTGTGTCCAGTTCTGGGCAGCACACTTTAAGAAGGATGCAGACAAGGTGGAGAGGGTTCAGGGGGTTCATGGGGAATGAAGATGATCAGAAGACTGGAAACAAAGCCCTAGGAGGAGAGACTGAAAGAACTGGGCATGTTTAGCCTTGAGAAGAGAAGGCTGAGGGGAGATAGGATAGTGCTCTTTAAGTACTTGAAAGGTTGTCACAGAGAGGAAGGCCAGGATCTCTTCTCCATCATCCCAGAGTGCAGGACATGGAATAATGGGCTCAAGTGACAGGAAGCCAGATTCCGGCTGAACGTCAGGAAAAACGTCCTGATTGTTAGAGCAATACGACAATGGAACCAACTACCTAGGGAGGTGGTGGGCTCTCCCACACTGGAGGCATTCAAGACAAGGCTGGACAGCCATCTGTCAGGGAACTTAGATTCCTGCATTGAGCAGGAGGTTGGACTCGATGGTCTTATAGGCCCCTTCCAACCCTACTATTCTATGATTCTATGATTTTTGGTAGTGGTAGGAGGCAACCTTCTGGAAGTACCTAAAACTGACAACAGGGAAAACAACGGTAGTACAGCAAGGTGAAACAAACAGGCACGAGGTTTGAATATCAGCAAATGAAGTTATCAATGTTACAGCTGGAAAGCTCTGACTTTTAATCCAAATAGTGTCTTTGTATCTCTGTCTTTGGATTCATTAGTTCTGTTTAATTTAAATAATCTCCATGACTACGATTTTATTTTTTCTTAAAGGGGTGGTATTTTCACTCCTCCACCCCTTTATGACCAATACAAACACATTTTATTTTTCTTATATAGAAATATATATGCCAAGTGGTGTACTGCTTGCCCAATGTGGCATCCCAGAGATAGTGTTCCTTTCTGTGGTTTTTGCCCAGCTCTTTTTTTTAATTTGGTGCCTTGCCAACAACGTCTCCAAAACATGAGTGTGGCACTACCTCTGAGGTCAACAGGGATGGAAGCTGAACCGGCTGTGCAGAAAGAAAATATTCAGGGGAGATTTTACATGTGTTTATGTTGTTATTTCCAGTGTCTGGCCGGAAAAAAAAAAGCAGAGTCAGAAAATATTCCTTGCGGGGAATTTCCAGTGTGCATCGAAGATTCCAGTCTTTCTACATTCAGAAGGCAGATGCCTGCCAACAAAGAGTGCAGCAGGGCTGACAAGACCCTACTTGGTGGCAGGGAGCTGAGCTGACTCCCAGGTGGTATTGTTGATTTTGTATGCAGAGAGGGACAAGTTCTCACACATTTGCTCCTGGCCAGAATAAGAAGCAATGCATAGCTATTAAGAGTTGCTCTAACATGTCGATTAGTGTTATTAACAAGTTGGGTGGGCCTTATAGAGCTCTTCAGACCTCTTGGGGCACGGAGGAGTTTTTGGGTGTGGGAAAGAATAAAGGACTCATTTTTCTTACCCACCCACCCATGCTGGGTTTTTCCCCCACTGTGCTATATAGCACTAGAACAGGAGGTCCCAATGCAGCACCCGTGGGTGCCTCTAATGGCATGCACACAGCTCTTCGTTCCCTGCCCCCTTCAAAAGATTTTTTTTTATAAAGAAAAATGAAAAATGTCAGGGCACCAGCTTCTCCTTCCTGTTCCTGAACCTGCTGCTGATCAGCTGTTCAGCGGGAAAGAAGAGAAAGAAAGGCAAAGCGGGTTGAGGGGAGAGAAAGAGCAGGGCTAGCGGCTAGGACAGGGGAGAAACAGTGAAGTAAATAGGTGCAGGGGGGAGATTAATAGTGAGGCTAGAGACTGGGAGTGGAGAGAAACAGCAAGATAAAAGGGTGAATGGAAGAGAAAAAAGCAAGGCTAGAGGCTAGGAAGAGAGAGAAAGAAGAAGGCTAGTGACAGGGAAGGGAGAGAAATTGTGAGGAAAGGGGTTGGGTGGAGAGAAGGAGCAAGGCCGGAAACTGGGAGTGGGGAGAGTGAAAGCAAAGGGGACAGGTCTGTGCAAATGGAAGAAGAATGAGCAGGCCAGGAAGCAATTCTTTCCATTTCCTCCTCCCAGCCTCTAGCCTCGCTATTTGTCCTACACACACACACACACAGCCATTATGTGAGTAGCCACATTCTCCATGGGAGCCATTTTGTGGTGGTGCCCTCAGCAGTTTCTCAAATTCCTAAATGTGCCCATGGGTCCCAAAAGGTTGGAGACCCCTACACTAGAAGGCTGCCAGACCCACACATGAGCACTTTATAGGTAGCAGATGTATATCAGGTAACACAGGGGCATGCAGCGATGGAGAGTTGGGGAAAGTGTCCTTTTTTCTCTTCCATCTTCTGAAATATCTCTGTACTATGAAGGAGGGGAGCTTTTTAACCTCGCACATGTATCCCTCCAACTGTAATCCCCCCCACACACACACACACACCCAGGAAACTTACTCTAAGCCAAGAGTGGACAACTTGTGGCCTTTCAGATGTTTCGGCCTACAGGTCCCATCATCACTCACTATTTCATTTATTTCTTTACTGCCCAATAGGGATGTCGTGGAAGTCCGAGAGGAAGGTGGTGTCCAATGGACTCCCCCCCCCCGACTTGACCTCCCTGACCCTGCTTGTTGAGCCACCGTGACTTCCCAGGCCCTCTCAGTGAGCTCAATGCAATCAATGAGGCTCCGGTGGCTGCCCACTTCCTCCCCGAGCTGCCATGTTGCGGAAATATGGGTATTTTTGTAAATCTAAAGTTGCGGAACTGGCGACCATGAAGGGGCCATTTCTGCAACATTAAAGGCAAGGGCGGGGCAGGAGGAGGACAAGAGGGGCTTCCCTGTCATTGTCCTGTCCCGCTACTGCGTGTAATGTTGTGGAAATGTTCCCTTCATGGCTGCCATTTCTGCAACATTAGATTTACAGAAATACCCAAGCCACCATTTTTACACAACATGGTGGCTCGAGGGCAAGCGGGGTTGGGTGGCCAGTGAGACTCCAGCGATCCAGATGGAGGTGAGTCTGCCCATCCCTACTGCCGAATAGCCAAAGCTCTCTAGGTGGTTCACAAAAAGTACAACTCACAAATACAAGATAATAAAAAGATAATATAAAATTTTAACATACAAAATTTTAAAACAATTTTAAACAGGTAAAAAATAGTTACAATAAGATACCAGGGCCTGATAAAACAACTGAGATGAATGTCCCATCATATGCTGCCAAATGCCTGGGAGTAGAGGAAAGTGTTAGCCTGATGCCAAAAAGATGACAGTGTTGGCACCAGGCCAACATTGGAAGAGCATTCTACAATTAATGGAGAGAGCATTCTACAATTGTGGGGCTAGCACCAAGAAGGCCCTCTCCCTTGTTGCCATTCTACGAGCTTCCCTCGGAGGAGGCACTTGGCGGAGGGCTCAGATGTTGTTTGTAGTGTCCAGGTAAGTTCATATCGGGAGAGGAGCTCTGTCAGATGTCATGGTCCCAAGCCACATAAAGCTCTATAGCTTAAAACCAGCACCTTGAGTTTACAAACGTACAGGCAGCCAGTGAAAGCAGGCCAAAATTGGTGTTATATGTTCAGATCTACTGGTCCCTGCTATAAAACTGGCTGCTGGATTTCGCACAAGCTGCAGCTTCCGAACAGTCTTCAAGGGCAGCCCACATAGAGTGCACTGCAGTAATCTAACTTGGAGTAATCTAACCATTGGCTCTACTGATAGAAGTTGTATGCCAAAACATCTGGAGGGCCACAAGTTGCCCACCCCACTATAAGCTGTCAGCGAGGTGAGCAGGTCAACAGCTGCCCAATAAGATCTCCAGTGGTCGCGGCTGGGGGTGAAGTTTCAATGCCCTTTCCCCTCCACGCAAAACCAAAATAAATTATGCAGTATAGTAATAAGCACAGTAGAAAGAAAGTGTGAAACATGACTCAACAAATCTGCTTAATATGCATAATTTATGCATAGTGCAAAGTTCATCATTTCTTGCAGCAGAATTGGGGCAATATCCAACATCATGAGATGGGACATCCGCTTGCATGGTGGGATTTCTCTTCCACTCTTCCTCCTGTGCCTTCCCAAAATCTACTCCAGAGGGTCCCCCAACTCCAATCTGGAGGGTCCCCCAATTGTGTGGGACAGACTTTGAAGATGTGGGTGGGTCGGGGGGCTCCTGTCCCTCCTCTCCATTGTGCCGATAGAAGCAGTTCCCGCTCAGCAGAAGGGCTTAAGTGGATTCCACCCTTACTTTTTGTATGGTCTTATGAGTGGCCTTTTTTAGTTGGGAATGGGCATTACTTCACTTGCTTCAAAATCTGATAAGCCCATCCAGTTATGTTTATGATTCTGTGAATGGTAAGAGAGGCCCAAGATAAATAACAGCAGAGAGACAGGTAAGCAATCTATTTTAAAGACTGGTGTAACTGAAGACAAGCCATTGCCCCACAAGGCAGCCTTTCAGCGAGAAATCGACATAGTTGAGGTTTGGCGTCCAGCTCTTGCAGCAAGCATGACCTTGCTCCCTGACCACCACTCTCCTCTGCGTGGCTACTGTCCTTCCGGAGGCGGCATCGGCTGTGAAAAGCTGTCTCTGCGACACGTCTTGGCACAGATCTACCTTCCCCAACCTGGGAAGATGGCTGGGGGACTATGGGACACACATCGGAGGGCTCCAGGTTAGGGAAGGCTGGCATAGGCTGTGTTGTACAACCTTCAGAACAGCCACCTCTGCTGGGATTAAGCAGCAATTCTTCCAGGTATGCTGACCACAGACCAGAGATGGCCAAGTGGGGACCCACAAGCCAAACCTGCCCCCCTAAGCAAAGTTTCTGCCCTGGAGGATAGAGAGCCTCATGGAGAAATAAGGCTTTTCTACACGAGGCTGTAATGTGCTGCATCTACTTCCAGTTTTGTTGCAGACTTGAGATCCGAACACTACATGAGGAATGTTTCCTTTCCCGCTTTTCTGCTTCATAACCTCTAGGCGGCACTGTGGTATAGCAGGATAGTGCAAATACACAAAAGGCAATTGCACTTTCTTTCGCTTTCACAATTAAATGCTGCATTTTCCCTGCTCTAAAAAAAACTCACCATAAGTGCTGGTTAGACATGGAAGCAAAACTGGAAGATCACAACATCATCTAAAGAACCTGTAAACAACTGTGAGTAGGGAGCTATGCGCGCACGACAAATGCCTCATTGGTTTCTATGCAATGCTAGGAGCCTGCGAGCCAAAATGGGAGAGTTGGAGTGCTTGATTTTAAACGAGAACCTGGATATAGTGGGCATTACACAAACCTGGTGGAACGGAGACAACAGTGGGATACAATCATCTCTGCATATAAACTCTACAGGAAGGACAGGGAAGGGTGTACTGGGGTAGCTGTTTCTCTGTACATCAGTAGTAGGGTTGGCGGAGAATTTCTCCCCGAAACTTCGGGGGGCCGAGTGCCAATGTGTTCGGCCCCCCGAACAAGTTTTGGGGAGAAATTCTCCGCACCCCCCCGCCCCCCGCACCCCCCCCCCGGCACGGGACTTACCTTTCCCGAATGTCCCTCCCGGCGGCGGGTCCCGGCGGTGGTTCGTCAGGTCTTCGTCAGGGGCAGGGGCGGGGGCGGCAGCCGATTTTCCGACCGGCTGCCGCCGCCGCCATTCCAATAAAACTAAAAAAAAAAAAATGCCCCCGTGATAGGCTACGTGACGATTAACGTAGCCTATCACGGCTAGATTTGCAAAGTCAGCCGTGATAGGCTACGTAAATCGTCACGTAGCCTATCACGGGTGACTTAAAAAAAAAAAAGCGCGTACGGATAATGGCGGCCCCCATAGGGAGCCGCCATTCCTGTTCCTTATTTGGTTGCTGTAGTCTACGTAAAGATTACGTAGACTACGGCGAAAATAAGGGCAACACTATTTGCGTTGCCCTTATTTTCGCTGTAGTCTACGTAAAGATTTACATAGACTACAGGGACCAAATAAGGAACGCGAATGGCGGCTCCCTATGGGGGCCGCCATTTGCGTACACGCTTTATTTTTTTTTTCAAGTCACCAGTGATAGGCTACGTGACGATTTACATAGCCTATCATGGCTGACTTTGCAGATCTAGCCGTGATAGGCTACGTTAATCGTCACGTAGCCTATCACGGGGGCGGGTTGTTTTTTTTTAACTTTTAATTTCGCGGCCGGGCGAGGCGAGGCGCCTCCTCCCCGGCCTGAATTTCGGCCAGGCGAGGCAGGAAGCCTCCCCCCCCGGCCTGAACTTCGGGGGGAGAGCAGCGAAGCGCCTCCCCCCCACCGCGAAAAGCTGCGAGACCAGGTAAGTGGGTTTCGTGCACCCCTAATCAATAGTGTCGAGGGCATAGTGTCGAGCAGACTACAACACCTAAAAGTGGTAAATTCTTCCACAGAAGCTCTGCGGGTGACAATTAGATATGGTGGAGAAATCCTCCACGGACCCCAATGAGGCCAGATTCTATTGAATCTGGCCCCCCGAAGTCCACGGAGGATTGGATCTCTTACCTGAACCTTCAAGAGGAATCCTCGCTGGCTGGATCCTCCCCGTCGGTTGGCTGCGGAGCGGATTGACTGAGGATGCAAATGGCGTCCAGGATGCCATTTGCGGCCGTAAAGGCCTTAGCTTAAGGTAAATGCAGCCATAAATGGCTGCATTTACCTTAAACTAAGGCCTTTACAGCCGCAAATGGCATCCTGGATGCCATTTGCATCCGTGTTCTTGATTAACATGATAGGCTACGCAAATATTTGCATAGCCTATCACGTAAAAGCAGGGACATCCCTGAGTCCCTGCTTTTACATGATAGTCTATGCAGATATTTCAGTAGCCTATTGTGTTAATTAAAAGCACGGATGCAAGTGGCATCCAGGACGCCATTTGCGGCTGTAAAGGCCTTAGTTTAAGGTAAATGCAGCCATAAATGGCTGCATTTACCTTAAACTAAGGCCTTTACGGCTGCAAATGGCGTCCTGGATGCCATTTGCGGCCGCAGTTACTCCAGCCCACCAGCGGTATGGCAATGGCAGCCGTATCGCTGGCACTTTGGAACCAGCTGGTGGCTCCGCGGACTCGCCGTGGAGAGGAGCCGGCCGGCAAGGATTCCAGGGGGGAAGGATGGTTTCGTACACCCCTAATGACAATAGCAGGCTCCAAAACAAATTTAGTGCTAAAAACATGATATCGTCCCCCAGACCAGAATGCTCAGGATGACCTTAAGATGGAAAACGAAATCAGGGAGGCCTCCAAACAAGGAAGTGTTATAATAATGGGCGGCTTCAATTACCCCCATGTTGATTGGATAAATGCATATTCCAGCCGTTAAATTTCTCAATGCTGCCCTAGAACAGTTGGTCATGGAACCGACCAGAGGGGAGGCGACCTTCGATTTAATCCTAAGTAGTGTTGCCCAGGACCCAATATGAGATGTAAATGTTGTTGAACCAACTGGAAACAGTGATCACAGTACTATCAGATTTAATATGTACTGGAGTGGAAAATTGCCAGGAAGTCCAATGAAGTCACATTTAGAAGCCAAGTAATGGCAAGAGGTGCTACCCTCTGAAGGCTCAGAATGAGGCAGATGATCTCATGTGTTACTCTCTGTTGGCACTTGGCAGTAGGGATGGCGGAGAATTTCTCCCCGAATCTTCGGGGGGCCGAGCGCCAACGCATTCGGCCCCCCGAAATCGGTGGTGAAATTCTCCACCCCCGCCCCCTCCCGGGATGGGACTTACCTTTGGCAAATGTCCCTCCCGGCGGCGGGTCCCGGCGGCGGTTCGTCGGCCTTTCGTCGGGGGCGGGGGCGGCAGCTGGTCTTCTGACCGGCTGCTGCCGCCGCCATTACAAAGTGTAAAAAAACAAACAAACCCGTGATAGGCTATGTAACGATTAATGTAGCCTATCACGGCTAGATTTCCAAAGTCAGCCGTGATAGGCTACGTAAATCGTTACGTAGCCTATCACGGGTGACTTTGAAAAAAAAAAAGCGCATACGCAAATGGCGGCACCCATAGGCCTCCGCCATTTGCGTTCCTTATTTGTCCCGGTAGTCTACGTAAAGATTTACGTAGACTACCGGGACCAAATAAGGAACGCAAATGGCGGCGCCCATAGGCCACCGCCATTTGCGTACGCGCTTTTTTTTTTCCCAAAGTCAGCCGTGATAGGCTACGTAACGATTTACGTAGCCTATCACAGCTGACTTTGGAAATCTAGCCGTGATAGGCTACGTTAATCGTTACGTAGCCTATCACGGGGTTTGTTTGGTTTTTTTTAGACTTTGTTTCGCAGCCAGGGAGACGGGGCGCTTCTCTCCGGCCTGAATTTCGGCTGGGCGAGGCGGGAAGCCTCTCCCCCCGGCCTGAATTTCGGCTGGGCGAGGCGGGACGGCTCCCCCCCCTCGCCTGAACTTCGGGGGGAGAAGCGAAGCGCCTCCCCACCACCGCGAAGCACCCCTGCGAAAAGGTAAGTGACTTTCGTACATCCCTACTTGGCAGGAATCTAATTGAGCAGAAAGTATTTCAACCCAGCTAGGGATGTCAGAGAATTTCTCCATGAATCTTGGGGAGGCCGAATGCCAGCACATTTGGCTCCCCGAAATTGGTGGAGAAATGGTCTGCCCCCCCACTCCCCCCCCGGGACAGGACGTACCTTGTTCGAATGTCCCTGGCGGCGGTGGGCCACCGCCATGTCCAAGTAAAACAAACAAACAAACAAACAAACGTGATAGACTACGTAAAGATTTACGTAGCCTATCACGGCTAGATTTTTAAAAAACACCGTGATAGGCTACGTAAATGTTTACGTAGCCTATCACGGCTGACTTTGAAGAAGAAAAAAAAAAGCGCGTACGCAAATTCTTCCCATGGGCGCCACCATTTGTGTTCCTTATTTTGACACGTGTAGTCTACGTAAACATTTACGTAGACTACGGCGAAACTAAGGGGAACGCAAATAGCATTTGCGTACGCACTTTTTTTTTTAAAGTCAGCAGTGATAGGCTACGTAAACATTTACATAGCCTATCACGGCTGACTGCAGGGACGCAAACGGTGGCGGCTATGGCCGCCGCCATTTGCGTCCCGGCAGGAGAGGAGGTTTCGCGGCCGGAGGGATGGGGCGTGGTTAGACTCCCCCCTGAGTCTAACCACTACACCACTGTCATGTCCCCACTAGAGGAATTCTCCTCAGAGGAAGAACTAGAGTTTCCAGAAACCGAGAGGACACTAGATCAGTTGCTGGCACCAGACCAGGAGGAGCCTGGGCCTTCAGGGGAGATGGCTGCAGGTCCTTCCCTGTCATGGGGAGGGGATTCTGACTCCGAAGCAGAGGCTGAGCAACCCCTGGCCCCCAGGAGTGTCATTGCCTCAAATGACAGGCCAGTAGGGCTCCTGGGAAAAGGACTGCTCGCTTACAGAGAAGGTCTCCTCAGGAGAAAGTGACTCCTCTTGAGTAGAGCTCTGGTAGGAAAGCTTCAATAGACAGCTGCTGAGCCTGGGTGGGGCTCAGCAGCTTTTGTGGTTAAATGCCTTCAGTGTTTACATAGCCAGTGCTGGAAACAACGTCTTACCAGCCTTCTCTCCTGTTTTTCCTACTCCTCCTTGTTAGTGAACCCCTGTGGGTTCCTGTTTGGCTCTGCCACTGGACTGTGTATGTATCTGACTGCCTAACTGTGTTTGACAGTTGCCTGTTATTTTTACCATTCCTGCTTTCGCCTGACTCCATATACCTGATTAATTGCCTGGGCTTTGATCTTTGCCTGTTATCTTGACCAGTTCTGCCTTTGCCTGAACTCCCTTGAACTAAAACCTGTCTGCTGAAACATTGGCCTGGTTTATTCCTTTGCCTTGAGTTGTAGGCCTTTTCTGTCTAAACGTGCATAGAATTGTGCCCTTAGTGATTTAAAAAAAAAAACCCTTTAGACTTTGACTCGCAATCCCTCCCTGTAGTCCATGTAGCCAGTCCCACCACCAAATCATCTTTCTTGATAGTTTGCTAGCATCTTCTTCTTCTTGAAAATCAAAACTATTGAGTACCTATCCAATCATTCCCATAGCATTTCCTTATTTTTCATAAAGGACTAATAGAGTCAAAGGCACATCTAAACCCTACTGTTCCCTACCTATATTTTTGAGTTCTAGAAGTAATTTCTTGGGAGTGTCGAGAAAAAAGGAAGAGAGAAAGTATTAGATCTTTAAAGGAAGAAGATAGTTACCTTCAAGGAGAACCTATTAGCATATCCTTGGGGACAAATGTCTATCTTTCCCTAAGAACCCCATGGCCCTTCATTGGGCACCGTGTAGGACCTATTATAATTTCAAGCTTCTGCATCCCACAGGCAGCAGGAGAGGATCAAGAAGAGCACAGTGTTGGTGGAGAGGTCCATGGGAAGCAATCTGCTCTGAACCCAGATGAAGAAATTTAGTTGCCGAGCAACACCCTTGAGAATGTATAGCCCAGGAACTTGAGCTGGGTCTCATGTGGGAACCTGGAAATATTTGGCATATTAGTAGATAACCCTGCCTTAAACGAACATTGGGTCTCAATGATGGCTCAACAGTTTGGGAAAAGGTTGATTCCTGTAAAACCACACAAAGCTTCTGGGAATTTGGGGTGGCATTGATCCAAAGGAAAGTACAATTTGCAAAACTGATATTTTCTGTGACATCCTGCAACACCCCTGGCTATTATATCCACATCCTATGCATTTCTGTTTGTCTCCCTTAGAATGGCTACAATGAGAATTTCAAGCTGTGACAGATTTTTCCTTGTCTAGGGATATAATGATACAGGATTTTTGTATTTAGCTTTGATCATGGATCAGCAGGTAACATCTCCTATGCCATATTCTAGGGAATATGTAGCTTTACAGCATTACTGGTATTAGCACGGAGAGGTTTTTTTTAATGTAGAAGACTCTGAGATTGGGCATGTTTTTCATGTTTTACATTAAAATTTCAAGCAGTTTTTACATTTCATGATAAGACCATTAAACATACAAGAATTCATAGTAGTTGCAAGCAAAACCTATTTTGAAAGCATTTTTAGTTTAGTTCTAGGATAATTGCCTTTTTAAAGTTAGGGAGAACAATCCTATGGCCCCTAGACAGCATTTATGAAGGGGGGGGGGCATAGGATAGTTCGAATTCTTGGATATGAGGTCGGAGACAGCACTTGGACCATGCCAGCAACCTCGGAGAGGAGGGAAAGGGGGCTATTCTGTGGGCAGGGAGCGGGGGAGGCTAGTGAGGCACCTTATGAGAAATCTTTCGCATAAGCCCCAGCTAGATGGGTGAAAAAGCCTGTTTTGCAAAAATGCAGAGCAGGAGGAACACTGAGATGAAGATCGCCTCCGCGCTCCTCCCACTCTGCATAGGATGCCTGTCATCCTCTAAGTCCGGAGGCTGATGGGAATCCCAATTGGATTGCACCCTAAAGCATCTTACCTACATGGCATTACTGAGCTTGTAGCAAAATGGAGCAGAGAGAGATGTCAATGAGGACCGGTGCCATTGTCCTCCTGAGGACAGATGTTGCATCCTGTGACAACCGATGTTGGGTCCTGAAGTCCCTGTATTTCCCCAGTCATATTTAAATTATTTCTTTTGAACTGCTGATATGTTTTCCACAAAACAGAAATTTCTCTAACAATGAGTTAGTTGTTTTCCAAGTTCTCACCTATGAGTTTGGGATATATTTATTTTTGTTATGAAGTAGAAGCTTGCACAAAGGCGATGCAAGCAAAGCAGACAATAAGGGATGCAAAAAAGCATTTTGAAGAGCATGTCGCTAATAATATCAAGGCCAACAATAAAGAATTTTTTAAATATATCAGAAGCTGAAAACCAGCTAGGGAGGCAGTTGGACCACTGGATGATAATGGAGTTACAGGAGTACTGAAGGAGGATAAGGAGATTGCAGAGAAGCTGAATGAATTCTTTTCATCGGTCTTCATCACTGCAGAAGATATAGGACAGATACCTGTGCCTGATGTTTTCAGGAAGGGAGTCTGAGGAGCTGAGTCAAATAGTGGTGACAAAAGATGAAGTTCTCAACGTTATTGATAAATTGAAAGCAAATAAATCACTGGGCCCAGATGGTATCCATCCTAGAGTTCTCAAAGAACTCAAATATGAAATTGCTGATCTTCTAACCAAAATATGCAGGATCAGCCTCTATACCAGAGGACTGGAAGATGGCCAATGTGACACCATCGTTCAAAAAGGGTTCCAGGGGGGATCCAGGTAATTTCAGGCTGGTTAGCTTATCTTCCATTCCGGGTAAATTGGTTGAAAGCATTATTAAAGATCAAATTAATAAGCATATAGAAGGACAAGCCCTGCTGAATAAGAATCAACACAGTTTCTGCAAAGGTAAGTCCTGTCTCATCAACCTTTTAGAGTTCGTTGAGGGTATAAATTGACATTTAGACAGGGGTGATCCAGTAGACATTGTCTATTTGGACTTCCAAAAGGCCTTTGACAAAGTCACTCACCAAAGACTCCTGAGCAAACTTAGGAGTCATGAAATAAGAGGAGAGGTCCTCTTATGGAACAATAACTGGTTAAAGAACAGAAAGCAGAGAGTAGGAATAAATGGTAAATTCTCCCAATGGAGGGAAGTAAATAGCGGAGTCTCAAAGGGATCTGTATTGGGGACCAATGTTTTTCAACTTGTTCATAAATGATCTGGAACTAGGAGTGAGCAGTGAAGTGGCCAAGTTTGCCGATGACACCAAATTATTTAGGGTGGTCAAAACAAAAAGGGATTGTGAGGAGCTCCTAAAGGATCTCTCCAAACTGGGACAATGGGCATCCAAATGGCAAATGCAGTTCAGTGTAAGCAAATGTAAAGTGATGCACGTTGGGGCAAAAAATCCCAACTTCAAGTATAACCTGATGGGAGCTGAGCTAGCGGTGACCAACCAATAAAGAGAACTTGGGGTTGTGGAGGACAGCTTGATGAAAATCTCAACCCAGTGTGCAGCTGTTATAAAAAAAGGCAAACTCCACGTCAGGTATATTTAGAAAAGGAACTGAGAATTAAACTGCCAATATCATACTGCCTTTGTACAAATCTATGGTGTGACCATACTTGGAATACTGTGTACAGTTCTGGTCACCACACCTAAGAAAAGATATTGTAGAGCTGGAAAAAGAGGGGATCAAGGTGGTGGTGAATGCCTCCCTTGAGGAGGGAGTGATGCCATCAGCCCTCAAGGAGGCAGTGATAAGACCGCTCTTAAAGAAGCCCTCCTTGGATCCTCAAGTTCTGAACAACTTTTGCCCAGCCTCAAATCTGCCATTTTTGGGCAAGGTGATTGAGCGGGTGGTGGCGGTGCAGTTGAAGGCACACTTGGAAGAAACTGATTATCTAGACCCATTTCAGTCGGGCTTCAGGCCTGGGCATGGGACAGAAACGGCCTTGGTTGCCTTGGTGGATGATATGAGGAGGGCTCTGGATAGGGGTGAATGCTCCTTCCTTGTTCTCCTCGACCTCTCAGCGGCTTTTGATACCGTTGACCACGGTATCCTCCTGGACCGCCTGGAGGGGTTGGGCATTGGAGAAACCGTATTACGGTGGTTCTGGTCCTTCCTCTCTGGCAGGTACCAGAGAGTAGCACTGGGAGAGGAGGTTTCGGACCCGTGGCTACTTACTTGTGGGGTGCCACAGGGTTCCATCCTCTCCCCGATGCTATTTAACATCTATGTGAAGCTGCTGGGGGCTATCATCAGGAGGTTTGGGGTGCAGTGTCATCAATATGCGGATGACACGCAGCTCTACCTCTCATTCAAATCTTCACCAAGGTTGGCCGTAGAATCCCTGTCCAAATGTCTGGAGACGGTGAGTGGCTGGATGGGGAGGAATAAGCTGGAGCTGAACCCTGACAAGACCGAGGTACTTTTGGTGGGAGACAAGAGGAGGCTGAGGGATGTTGACCTGGTGTTGAATGGGGTACGGCTACCCTTGAAAGACCAGGTCCGCAGCCTGGGGGTCATTTTGGACTCCCAGCTGTCCATGGAGGCTCCGGTGTCAGCTGTGAGCCGGACAGCGCTGTATCAACTCCATCTGATACAGCGGCTGCGCCCCTTCCTTCCCGACCATCTGCTCCCATCGGTAGTACATGCCCTGGTCTCCTCTCGTTTAGACTACTGTAATGTGCTCTACGTGGGGTTACCCTTGAAGACGGTTCGGAAGCTGCAGCTGGTACAGAACGCGGCGGCTGGCCTGATTAAAGGCAGCCGCCGGCGAGATCACATCACTCCAGTGCTGAAGGAGTTGCACTGGTTACCAGTTGTTTTCCGGGCCAAATTCAAGGTGTTGGTTTTGACCTTTAAAACCCTATATGGTTCCGGCCCAGCCTATCTTAAGGAGCGCCTCCAGCAGCGCCAGACAGGCCGCTTAACAAGATCAGCCTCAGATGGCCCTCTCTCTGTCCCATCAGCCAGGACAGCTAGACTGGTGGGGACGAGGGAGAGGGCCTTTTCTGTGGTGGCCCCCACTCTGTGGAACTCCCTCCCTAGGGAACTCCATCATGCCCCCTCTTTAATGAGCTTCCATCGTGCATTAAAAACGTGGTTGTTCAGGCAGGCATTTGGGGTGGGTTAGGGTATTTTAAAAAAAAAATTATGGTAGAATTTTATTGTTTTAAATTATTTTATGGTGTGTTGTACATCGCCCAGAGTGGCTGGGTGACCAGCCAGATGGGCGATTAATACATTTAATAATAAATAAATAAAAATAAAAAAGTGCAGAAAAGGGCAACTAAAATGATCAAGGAGCTGGAGCATCTCCCCTGTGAGGGAAGGTTACTACAGCTGGGATTGTTTAGCTTAGGGGGAAAAAGGGGGGTAAGAGGAGACATGATAGAGATGTACAAAATTATGCAGTGTGGAGAAAGTGGATAGGGAGACATTTTTCTCCTCTCATAATACTAGAACCCAGGGTCATCCCATGAAGCTTATTGGTGGGAGATTCAGGACAGATAAAAGGAAGTATTTCTTCACACAGTGCATGGTCAAACTATAGAATTCTCTACCACAAGATGTAGCAATGGCCACTAATTTGGATGGCTTTAAAGGGGGTTGGACAAGTTCCTGGAGGAAAAGGCAATCAATGGCTACTAACCTTGATGGCTATGTATATATGTGTACCTCTAGAACCAGAGGCAGTGAGCCTATGTACATCAGCTGCTGGGGAACATGGGTGGGAGGGTGCTGTTATGCTCATGCCCTGCTTGTGGGTTCCTGGTCAACAGCTGGTTGGCCACTGTTTGAACAGAATGCTGGATTAGATGGACCCTTGGCTCTTCTTATGTTCTTATGTCCTTGAAAGGTCATCTGTTCTTGATCTAGGTACAGAAACATGGTAATTTATACCCCACATGTCACTGTATCCCCCAGGAATTTGGCTAGTTCTCCTTTGGTTAAACTTTGCCTGAATCCCTTTGTTTAGTCTTTAACCACCTGGATCAGGGGTGGGCAACTTGTGGCTCTCCAGACATTTTGGCCTGCAACTCCCATGATCCCTCACCATTGGCCGTGCTGGCTAGGGCTGATGGGACTTGTGGCCCTCCAGTTTTGGGGCCTACAAGTTTCCTGCCCCGATCTCCATAGTACTAGTACTTTGGTTGTTAAAGTGAACAGACTGGCTCTCTTACTGTCATTATTGCAGTGTTTTAACTAACAGTAGCTCAGTTCCTGGTAGTTTGGACTGGATCTCTTCCAGGGCTGGAGGCCATGGCATTTGGGTGTTGCAGTAGGGTGGCTCTCTGCCATTTTGTTATTTACCGCTTGACTATTACCACCAGCTCAGAGTTCTGGCAAGCTGGGCTGGAACACCTCCATGGTCCAAAGTAAAACTTGCCTGGCCACTAGGAAATGCGTTTTGAACTCAACGTGAAAGGTAGAGCAATGGTGGTGTCATTTGCCACTGGGAATAATCGAAGCTGTATTTCCATACCCATGATCCCAGACAGAAAAGACACTGCTATCACAGTGACACTTGCAGCGTCTTCTTCAGTTTTGAAAGGTGCATGCATGAGGGAAAGCTCTGCAGGGTCAACCCTGGTTAGTACTTGGATGGGAATCAGGCTTCCTGCATTGAGCGGGGTGTTGGACTCGATGGTCTTGTAGGCCCCTTCCAACCCTATGATTCTATGAGGACAGGTCCAGTGGTCCAAGAAGTAGGCATTGCAAGAGCTGATGCCACCTGCTGTGCCTGCAAAACAAAAGAACAATTGACCTCTAGTCATTTCTTAACAACCAATTTTGCTGTTGAACAATACTGAATAAATTGTTGTATAATTATATTCATGTAGAGGCAGTATCCCCTTCATGGATCACTGCCTTGTTGTGGCGAAGGGGCTTGCGTAACTCAGTGAAGCCATAAGGTATGCCGTGCAGGGCTGCAATAGACGGACAGGTCATGGTGGAGAGTTCTGACAAAATGTGGTCCACTGGAGAAGGAAATGGCAACCCACTCCAGTATTCTTGCCAAGAAAACCCCATGGAATGTAGCACAAGGCTAAAAGAGATGACGCCGGAAGATGAGCCCCTCAGGTCGGAAAGTGTCCAATATACTACTGAGGAAGAGCAGAGGGTATTTCCAAGTAGCGCCAGAAAGAGTGAAGCGGCTGGGCCAAAGCCGAAAGGACACTCAGCTGTGGATGTGTCTGGTGGTGAAAAGAAAATCCGATGCTGTAAAGAACAATATTGTTTAGGAACCTGGAATGTCAGATCAATGAATCAAGGTAAGCTGGAGGTGGTCAAACATGAGATGGCAAGACTGAACATCGACATCTTGGGAATCAGCAAACTAAAATGGACAAGCATGGGCGAATTTAATTCAGGTGACCATCATATCTACTACTGTGGGCAAGAATCCCATAGAAGAAATGGAGTAGCACTCATAGTCAACAAAAGGGTGGGAAAAGCAGTACTGGGGTACGATCTCAAAAACGATAGAATGAGCTCAGTACGAATCCAAGGCAAACCATTCAACATCACAGTAATTCAAGTCTATGCCCCAACCACTGATGCTGAAGAAGCTGGGGTTGATCGGTTCTATGAAGACCTACAACACCTTCTAGAACTAACACCAAAAAAAGATGTCCTCTTCATCATAGGGGATTGGAATGCTAAAGTAGGAAGTCAAGAAATCACCGGGATAACAGGCAAGCATGGCCTTGGTGTACAAAATTAAGCAGGACAAAAGCTAATAGAGTTTTGCCAAGAGAACATGCTGATCATAGCAAACACTCTTTTCCAACAGCACAAGAGGCGACTCTACACATGAACATCACCAGATGGTCAATATTGAAATCAGATTGATTATGTCCTTTGCAGCCAAAGATGGAGAAGCTCTATACAGACAGTAAAAACAAGACCTGGAGCTGACTGTGGCTCAGATCATGAGCTTCTTCTTGCAAAATTTCGGCTTAAATTGAAGAATGTAGGGAAAACCACTAAATCATTCAGGTATGACCTAAATCATATCCCTTATGAATATACAGTGGAGGTGAGGAATAGATTTCAGGGATGAGACCTGATAGACAGAGTGCCTGAGGAACTATGGACGGAGGTCCGTAACATTGTTCAGGAGGCAGCAACGAAATCCATCCCCAAAAAAAAGAAATGCAAGAAAGCCAAGTGGCTGTCTGATGAGGCTTTACAAGTAGCTGAAGAAAGAAGGGAAGCAAAAAGCAAGGGAGACAGGGGAAGATATATCCAACTGAATGCAGAGTTCCAGAGAATAGCAAGGAGAGACAAGAAGACCTTCTTAAATGAACAATGCAAAGAAATCGAGGAAAACAATAGAATGGGAAAGACTAGAGATCTCTTCAAGAAAATCGGAGATCTCAAGGGAACGTTTTGTGCAAAGAAGGGCATGATAAAGGACAAAGAAAGCAGGGACATAACAGAAGCAGATGAGATTAAGAAAAGGTGGAAAGAATACACAGAAGAGCTATACAGGAAAGATCTGAATGCCCCTGATAGCCATGATAGTGCGGTCACTGAACTTGAGCCGGACATCCTCGAGAGTGAAGTCAAGTGGGCCTTAGGAAGCATTACTAAAAACAAAGCTAGCGGAGATGACAGTATTCCAGCTGAGCTATTTAAAATCCTAAAAGATGATGCTGTTAAAGTGCTGCACTCAATATGCCAACAAATTTGGAACACTCAACAGTGGCCGCAAGACTGGAAAAGGTCAGTTTACATTCCAATTCCAAAGAAGGGCAATGCCAAAGAGTGTTCAAACTACCGTACAATTGCGCTCATTTCACATGCCAGCAAGGTGATGCTCAAAATCCTACAAGCTAGGCTTTAGCAGTATGTGAACCGAGAACTACTGGAAGTACAAGCTGGGTTTTGAAGAGGCAGAGGAACAAGAGATCAAATCGCCAGTGTTCGCTGGATCATGGAGAAAGCAAGAGAATTCCAGAAAAACGCCTATTTCTGCTTCATTGACTACGCTAAAGCCTTTGATTGTGTGGATCACAACAAACTGTGGCAAATTCTGAAAGTGATGGGAGTACCAGACCACCTTACCTGTCTCCTGAGAAACCTGTACGAGGGTCAAGAAGCAACAGTAAGAACCAGACATGGAACAACCAAGTGGTTCAAAACTGGGAAAGGAGTACAACAAGGCTGTATATTGTCGCCCTGCTTATTTCACTTATATGCAGAGTACATCATGAGAAACGCCGGGTTGGATGAATCAGAGGTCGGAATTAAGATTGCCGGGAGAATTATCAACAACCTCCGATATGCAGATGATACCACCCTAATGGCAGAAAGCGAAGAGGATCTAAAGAGCCTCTTGTTGAGGGTGAAAGAGGAGAGTGCAAAAGCTGGTTTGAAACTCAACATTAAAAAAACGAAGATCATGGCATCTGGCCCCATCACTTCCTGGCGTATAGAAGGGGAAGAAATGGAAGCTGTGACAGATTTTATTTTCTTGGGCTCCAAGATCACCGCAGACGGTGACTGTAGCCAAGAAATTAAAAGACGCTTGCTCCTTGGGAGGAAAGCTATGGCACACCTAGACAGCATAGTAAGAAGCAGAGACATCACCTTGCCGACAAAGGTCCGTCTAATCAAAGCTATGGTTTTCCCAGTAGTAATGTATGGCTGTGAGAGCTGGACTATAAGGAAAGCTGAGCGCCGAAGAATTGATGCTTTCGAACTGTGGTGCTGGAGAAGACTCTGACAAGTCCCCTGGACTGCAAGGAGGTCCAATCAGTTCATCCTAAAGGAAATCAACCCTGAGTGCACATTGGAAGGACAGATACTGAAGCTGAAGCTCAAATATTTTGGCCACTTAATGCGAAGAGAAAACTCCCTGGAAAAGACCCTGATGCTGGGAAAGACTGAAGGCAAAAGGAGAAGTGGACGGCAGAGGATGAGATGGCTAGATAGCATCACTGATGCAATGAATATGAACTTGAGCACGCTCCGGGAGAGAGCGCAGGACAGGAAGGCCAGGCATGCTATGGTCCATGGGGTCACGAAGAGTCGGACACAACTGAACGACTGAACAACAACAACAACAAGAGGCAGTATGCCTATGTACACCAGTTACTGGGGAACATGGGCGGGAAGGTGCCATTGCAGTCATGTCCTGCTTGTGGGTTTCCTGTGGGCAGCTGGTTGGCTAGTGTGTGAACAGAATTGCTGGACAAGATGGACCCTTGGTCTGGTCCAGCATGGCCTTCTTATGTTCTTATATATGTAACATTTACATTTACAATAACAAACAGATATTGCAAGCTTTCCTGTCAATCTTGAGACTTTACCAGGATACCGCAGTGTGCCTGAAATACTCACGGAAGCAAAAAACCTCAATTCTTTTCAAAACAAATTGGATATCATGTCCTTTTGGAGATGTGGGTGGGCGGGTAAGTAGAACTGCACACAGTATTCCAGATGTGGCCACTCCATAGATCAGCCTTCCCCAACCTGGTGCCCTCTAGCTACAACTCCCATCATCCTCAGGCAGCATGGCCATGTGTCCTGGTGGCTGGGGATTATGATGGCTTTTACCCAACACATCTGGAGAGTGCCAAGTTGGGAAAGACTGACATATAAGGATATTTTATTTATTTTATTTATTTCTATACTGCCCAATAGCCAAAGCTGTCTGATTGGTTCACACAAATAAAATCCAAAGAGCGCAGGGTAAAACAATATAAAATATAAAAGCATTAAAAGCACAATATAACAATGCAACCAGAATAAAGTCTAGCAGCAATAGGGAGATTAATCATACAGATTTAAAACACCAAAACTAAAAGACTAGGAAGCTAAAATGCTAAAATGCCTGGGAGAAGAAAAAGGTCTTCACCTGGTGCTGGAAGAAATACAATGTAGGTGCCAGGTAAACCTCACTAGGGAGCTCATTCCACAGCTGGGGTGCCACAGCAGAAAAGGCCCTCTTCCTAGTAGCCACCCGCCTCACTTCCTTTGGCAGGGGCTCATGGTGGAGGGTCACTGAGGATGATCTTAAGGTCCGGGCAGGCACATATGGGAGGAGGCGATCCTTCAGATAACCTGGCCCCAAGCCATGGCACAGAGCAATAATCCCCTAGCACCGCCTTCTGGAATTGGCCATCCAAGTAGGAGAGGAACCACTGCAGCACACCAACCCAGACAACCTATCCAGAAGGATACCATGGTTGATGGTATCAAAAGCCACTGAGAAGTCCAGGAGAATCAACAGAGTTGCGCTCCCCCTCTCCTTCTCCGGCAGAGGTCATCCCACAGGGTGACCAAGGCAGTTTCCATTCCAAAACCAGGCCAGAAGCCTGATTGAAATGGATCTAGATAATCCTTCATTCAAGACTGCCTGGAGCTGTCCTGAAACCACCCGCTCAATCACCTTGCCCAGGAAGGGGATGTTGGCCACCAGCCTATAATTGTTAATGTCCTCCAGGTCCAGGTTAGGCTTTTTCAGGAGTGGTCTGATTACTACGTATTTTAAAGAGGCGGGCACCACTCCCTCTCTCAAGGAGGAATTTACAACCTCCTGGACCCAGCCAGACATCCCCTCCCTCCTTGTTTCATGTAATAAGCCATGAAGGGCAAGGCTCAAGCACACAAGTGGTCGACTGGACTTGGCCAAGCACCTTGTCTGCATCCTCAGGCCTCAGTAACTGAAACTCATCCAATAAAACTGGACCAGACGGTGCTCTGAACACCTCTACCAATGGAACTGCATTAATCGTGGTGTCCAATTCATGACGAATCCAAGCGACTTTATCTTCAAAGTGCCATGGAAACTTGTCACAGCATGCTACTGCGGGTTCCAAAATCTCTCTCCCTGGCCCAGAATGTAACAGGCAACAAACAACTCGGAAAAGCTCTGCTGGATGACACTGAGAAGATGCAGTACTGGTGGAAAAGAACTGTCTCTTTGCCACCTTCACCGCCACAGAGTAGGCTCGATAATGAGCTGTAACCTGTGTTCTGTCAGATTCGGCAAGAGTTTAACTGGCTGCTTTATTTCTCATCCCTTCCCTAATCATCCCCAGCATGAAAAATGCTTTGTTTATCTCACTGCTGTGACTCTTCATGACAACTGAACTACACGTGACACTAACAGTGTGATTAGCAATCATGTCTTCTTTTTTAATTAAGGATAAGTGTGGGGGGAGGATGCTGTAGCCCAGGGCAAGGCAATCATTGTGGGCCCGTGGGCACATTTGGCAGTTTAAGAAACTCTGCTGGGCACCAGCACAACTGTCTGTCTCTGAGCCTCAATGGGGCCTAGAGGCATTCATGAGAAAAAAAGATGGAAGCTGCTGGAGGCCCTCACTTTGATTTGAAGTGTTTCCAGCTGCCAGTAAGGATTTTGTTATTTTTTTAAAAAAATAAAATAAAAAGTAGGAGGGATAGGACATCTAGGCATCTTTAACCTAATCTACCTCACATGGTTGTTGTAGGGATAAAATGGAGGGAAGGAGGATTATGTAGGCTGCCATGGGCTCCTTGGAGGCATAAAGGCAGGATATAAATGTAACAAACAAATAAATAAAAATAACAAAGGTGTCAGAGGTCACACTGTCATGGGCAATAGCCCATGACACCGCAGCATATGAGTAGGGGAAGTTTAAGCCTTCCCTCCCACTGGCCATCTTAGTAAAAAAGAAAAAGAAATCACACAGATGCCCCTGGCATAGCAATTAGTATTAGGAAAAAATCCTCATGTCTTAAACCTGGGGCCTGATCCAGCCAAGAACCACACAAACCAGATTCAAAGGTACCAGTATGACTCACGTCCACTTGTGTGAAAGAATGATGTAGTTTATTGATGGGAAATGGATGCCGATGATAAGAGCAAAGAAAAGCTTACACACACGCCCCTCAACTGGTAGGTCATAATCTTCACAGTTGGTGTCACATTGGTTCCCTGGATGCAATGGGGTGTCATCCCAGGGCTGTTTTCCTGAGCAGGTGGTGGCCTCCCCTCTCAGGTGAGAACAGGAAGCAGGCAATCTGGCCAGGATTTTATAGGGCTTATCTCAGTGAGTCACAGTCTGTCACAAAACACACAGGCTGAATCTACACACAGCGGTTATACTATTATCATGCCATTTTCATACCTATTGGTGCCCACTGGTGTCACGTGTACCAATAGTTCTGATAACAGTATGATAACGGTATAAATGCTATGTGTAAATTCAGCCACACACACCTCCCTCCCTTCACCAAGGGGGGGGGCTTTCTTTCTTGGCAGGAAAGACAAACAGACAAGCATTCTTATCATAAGAAAAGTAAACACTGTACAAAACAGCTGCTGTGCATTATCTCACTTTTGTTAGTAGCCCAAAGCACCGACCTTCACTGTGCTGAAGCTATGTGAACCAACTCTAAATTCATAACAGTTGCCAACCACTCTACCAAATAAGTATACATATGCCACTAGACACCGCATATGACTCTATGTAAGTTCACTCTTGAACCCTCGCCATTCTTCCGAAACTAAATCCCATACACCTCCCATCCTTATTAGCTAGCTGGCCTCTCC
The DNA here is from genome assembly GCF_057233095.1 of Heloderma suspectum. Lineage (NCBI taxonomy): Eukaryota > Metazoa > Chordata > Lepidosauria > Squamata > Helodermatidae > Heloderma > Heloderma suspectum. The sequence continues at coordinate 26,818,502 of NC_139460.1, read as the reverse complement.
CCTGGCTAGAAATGATGATCTGAGCGTTGTTTGCCCCAGGGGTTTGCAGAAAGCATCTCTAGGTGTTTGGGGATGTACATTTCAGTCTTTTTTCACTTCTGGTATATACTATGGCCAATACTGGTGTTACCAGCCCACCCTTATACCTGCCTCTGTCTGGTGCATATTATTTGTGCAGTTTGCTTGTAGGGCATTAAGGTACTGGTTACATGGATTCATCTGTGGGGTGGCCTGGTCTATGGGAGTCTAGCTTGCCTCACAATGTTTTTCTGAGGATAAAAATGGATCAGGTACACCAACTTTACCTCCTGGAGGAAAGGTGGAATATAAATGTAATAAGATGAAATAAATGTACTTGAAAAACATAATAATCTTATAACAGTTCAAAATAAGCCTCCCTAGCATTTAAAATGACCAACTCCGCATTGCACGGTGCATTACTCTGTGCACAGGTTTACATACATGTGCACTAGAAACAAGATACATCTACTCCCTCACTTGGAGGTGAGAAAACCTGGAGAGGCAGCTAAGGCTGCTGTCCTATGTACAATTATGGAGAGGTAAAGCCCCATTGAACGTCATATGTCTTACTTCCGTAAACGTGAATGTGATGGTGCAGTAAATCCTGAAAACTAACACCAGCTCTTAGAATGCATACTAATAATTCAAAATTTAAACAACCTTTTCATTGAATTGTCGCACCCATATGCATGGTTGTCAAGAAGTCAGATAAAACACAGAAAGGCTGCAATCCAAAACCCTAATTTAGGGAGGACACACATACACACTGCAATCTTTTTACCTCTTTAAAACAATTTGAATATAACAAGATGAGTAAAGGAAGTTAAGGGATAACATGTTCAGTGGTCTTTAGTATGAAGCCAGGGAGACTCAAGTTTGAGGTGATTCTGGAACAAGGGCATACAAAGATCCTGCATGTGAATGCTTGCGACCCCTGAGGGAAGCGTTATCACTTAGCTTTGCCAAATCAGCAGCATCTCAATGTTATCCTGGAAGAAGAAACAAAAGACTAAGATATGCAAAGTGACCAGAAACCAACAGCAACAACAACATGCTGTCTGCCTCAGCCTGATCTCTACCAGACACAGAGAGGGAAAGATGATAGAGACTCGGTCCCTGCCCCATTGCTCACCCTGAAGCTAGAGGGCCTCCCAAAATCATAACAGTCTAGGAAGCAAAACCAAAACCCAAAAAGAAGCCTTTTCCCTCAAGTGCAAGGTTAAGGACGTTCAGGCAGCCTAACCCACAACTGCAGCAGCAACAGAACAACCACTCTGCTTAGTGGCTCTCCATGAAAGGAGGGAGGTGTGTGCCAGCCAGGGTAGCGGCCGCTTGCTCTGCGCATCCTCTTTCTCCCCTCCCAGCAGTGCAGTAGAGACATTGAGGGCCCTGGAAAGTGGTAGAGGCACCAGTGGCGGTGGTGGAAGCTGGAACCAAGTGCTTTAGGCCCTCATGCAATCCAAACATAGAGAAAGCTGTTTGAAGCAGGCCCTGGCCTGGTTCCAGACAGTGCCGCTTTTCAGGCTCTTGTTGTGATTGCTCCTGCACAGCTTTCGGTTAGGTAGGTGCGGGCTTGGGGGAGTGCACCCATACTGCCGCTCCCAGCAATCTGCTGCCTGAGGCGAGTGGTTCACTTTGCTTCATAGTAGGACTGGCCCTGGGCAGAATGGTCTCTCCTAGCTTCATGAAGGGCATAGCTCAAGGGTGTGGAACCTCTTTCACCCTGTGGCTGCATTCAGTTTCAGATAAACTGTCAGGAGTTGGATTTCAGTGGGGGGTGAGGTCAAAGCCCCAGGAGTAAGGCCAAACGACCAGCATATTTTGGCTTAAAGCTCTTACTGCGACTACCCAAGCCTTAGGAGAGGCATTTTAGAATGGGGGAAAAAAACTGCACAAAAGCTGAGGAACCACCAAACAGTGGTTGGGGGCAGCAGGAGAATGGGGGCATAGTCATCTGGGGAACCCTGAGGGCCAGATGTAGCCCCTGGGCCTGAGGTTTAATACCATTGTCATAGCTGAATGATGGTCCAGCTAAGGGTCCTCTGTTGGCCAAATTTGGCTCATGGGCCACCAGTTGTTTACAACTGTTCCATAATGCCTGGGGAGACTGTCATGTGTTGCTTGCTGCTGCCCTCGGGTTTTGCCATGTTTTATTCTAAACTGAACTCCTGTGCTATTGCCGCACCTGCCGCCACCAACCCATCTATTAACTGTGTCACATTACCTGAGAAGTCTTGGAGAGTAACATGTAGTAGCTTAGGTCATAGCTACATGTTATGCTGCCAGCAAAACAGCAGACTTGTCTCTCTTCCTCCAGCTTTCCATGGTAATGTGTGTAATGCTACCGAACTGGTGACAGTTTATACTTTTCCACCGCCACTCCACTTCTTTATCGTTATTTTTGAAGCAGAGAGACTAAACACACATTTATAGGGTGTCCATTTGTCCTACGTTACAGAGGACTGTCCTTTAGCTGAAGGCCTGTCCAGGCAATATCTGCTTTATGGATAAAGACGCCTAAGACAGGAGAGCAGAAGGGGCCTCGAAGTTGCCCATCCACAGTTAACAGTGTGGTGTAGTGGCTAGAGTGTTGGACTGGGAGCTGAGAAATCTGGGATCTAGTCCCCACTCGGCCATGGAAGCTCACTGGGTGACTGGCCAGTCACAGACTCTCAGCCCAACCCACCTCACAGGGTTGTTGTTGTGAGGATAAAATAGAGGAGGAGGAAGATTATGTACACTGCCTTGGGATCCTTAAGGAGGAAAAAAGGCGGGATAGAAATGTAATACATACATACATACATACATACATAAAACACCTGGACCGCAGACTGAACAGGAACACAGGCCACCTGGGTACGGTCTTCACCATTATGGTGAAGTGTATTGGATTTCTCTAGGAATTATTTCTAAATGTGCATTTATACATATACGTTATAATATGCAGATCTTATGCAAATCTCTGTCCTTTGTCCTCTTTTGGGGGGTATGTGTTTCCTCTTTTTTGGCAATGCATAAGTGACCACCCTACAGCACAAATGCATCATGTCACATGTTTTGTAGCAATGCACGATATGAGTGAGATGGGGAGAAGGAGATGTGTTAAATGACATAAATGCCAATATCATAACCCTACTATCCTGCATAAAGGTTTTAGTACTGAAAGGTTTCAGTACTTAGTATCATGTTTAAACACATGCAGTCTTCCAGTCATAGCAGAGTGCATTCAATATGCTAAAATAAAAGGATAAAACAAAACGTTTACATCTACTTTAGCAAAGAAAAAGTACTGCAGTTCAAAAGCTGATTGTGTGTGTGTGTTCTTGTGCCTTTAGGATATTGTTTTGAATCAGCTGTGGAAAACCCAGTGGTGAATCATTGAAAAATTACCATATGGGTCAGGTGTATCAAGGGGTTACACCTTTCTCCCCCTTACAAGAACAGTAAAGTTTCACGTCTCATTTGACTTCCTGTAGTTTAATAAGATGTGAGCATTGTCTGATGCTGAGGCCGTAACTTTATTCAAAAACGTACATGATTCAAGTTGCCTTGTACAATTGCCTTATCAGTTCATACGAAATCAGATGTAACTAACCCTAGGTCATCAAAAGTCCAAAACCCAATAATTGACCATGTTCTTGAATAGTGTGCAACACAAAACGTTTGTTTTTTGGTAGGGAAATGATAATTTTATTTAGGGTGCAATCCTGCTGCCTATGGAATGTTGGGAGTTGTAGGACTTTTTTCTGTCTAAACATGCATAGGATAGTGCCTTTAAAAATAAGTTTAGGTTGCTCTTTAGAAACAAATTATCAGGGCAGGGTACAGAGTAAAACAAACCAGAATTTAAAATAGAAGGCAGGGCAAATGCAGCGACATAAAAACTCAGTGTAAAAATACAGCAGGGCAAAAACAAATAGCATTAAAACCCGCTCACACAACATACTGTAATGCCTGAGCAATTTTTTTTTCAAAAAAACCGTTCTCAACTTGCGCTGAAATGGTATCACAGGTGAGCCTCCTTGGAGCAGGCATTCCATAACTGGGATGCCATGACTGCGAAGGCCCAGTCCCCAGCCACCTAATTTTAGATGATAAGGGGATGTAGAGGCGAGCCTCTGATGATGAACACAGTATTTGGTCAGCCTCATGTAGCAGGAGGCGAGTTTTTCAATCAGGGCTGGGAAACCAATGGCCCAGATGCGGCCATACGACCTCCTGGTGCAGCCCAGGGTCCCCTCTTTAGCCCTGCCCCCAAGAAGCCTCCCATTGGTGCAAATGGGATGCTTTTTTCAAACCTCATTGCAATGTGTGGAAAATTAGTGGGGGCATAGCTGGGGAGGGAAGGCCTGGCCCTCCCCATACACTGTGCCCCCTCACAAATTGGCCCTCTGCGCAGTAATTAGGCTTCAAAAAGCCTCCCATTGGCTCCAATAGGAGGCTTCTTTAAAAACCTAATTTCTATGTGTGTGTAGGTGTGTGGGGCATCTCTCTGTGTGTGTGCATGTGTATGTATGTATGCATGCATGAATGTGTGAGAATGGGAGGAGTATTTGGATGGAAGAGTGAGAATGGGATAGCCTTTGCCCTGTTTACCATTGTCATGCAGCCCCCAGAAGCTTACCCAAGAGCCCTCGTAGTGAAAACGTTCCCTCTGCTGTTTTAGGTAAAACTTCAGCACATCTGAAACAGCATGGCTGACATCCACAAATCACACAGGGAACGTGTCGATCCTAGAATTTGTTACTCCCAAAGACTAGCAGCAATCACAGTGTGAAACCAGCAATGGTAGCTTGAAATGGAAACACCCTTACAACCTTCCTTGGTCTCTCTGTTGTGAAATGTTAAAGCATTATTTTCCAAGGTTGGCCCAAATTTCTTTGGAACGATTCCCTAATTCTGTTGCTGTTCTCTCTTACAGACAAAGACAGCAATTTCTCTGCTCCCTGGCAGAATCATGAGGGTAACACAATATTGGTAAAGTGTTTTACTGTGAGGTAATCTGCTTCGTAAGTGTGAAGAATTATTCTTCATTAGTCACTGTGATGATTATGATGATCAGACGAGGGGCAAAAAGGCAGTTGTTGTTGTTGTTGTTGTTGTTGTATCTCCCTGAGCTCTATAGCCTTTTAAACTTTATAAACTTTTATTATCCTTTTTGATTGTCCTTTGTTCTTTACTCTTATTTTTATAGTTTAATTGTTCCTCACTTGGAGCTAATTTTCACAGGCTGTTGTATTCAGGAAGTGGAGAAGCCTTGCCTTTTTAAGGATTTAAAGAGTTTGCCAAGGTTTTGTCTCTCTTATCTGCCTTGGCTATTTCAGCTGTGTGGGAGTCACTGGAATTTTTGTTACTGTTGTTGTTGTTGTTATTTATTATTTATTTATTTATTCATTGCATTTACACCCTGCCATTTTTCCTCTTGCAAGGAACCCAAGGCGGTTTACATTATCCTCCTCCTCTCCTTTCTATCCTCACAACAACAACCCCCTGAGGTAGGTTGGGCTGAGAGTCTGTGACGGGCCCAAAGTCACCCAGGGAGCTTCCATGGCCGAGTGGGGACTAGAACCCGGATCTCCTGGCTCCCAGTCCAGCACTCTCACCACTACACCACACTGGCTCTTGTTGTTCTTGTTGCTGCTGTTGCTGCAGTCTTCATTTGAAGCTTTGAAAGCTGCTTCACATATTTAAGCAACCAAATAGAACAGCCCATGGTTGGATGAGAGGAAGACAGTCAGGGATGCACAACTAGCATGATCCCAATATGACTGAGGCAGAGAGTTAAGCGACAGCCAAATAGCGCCTGAAACTGCTATTAGGTTGTGAATTCCAGATGTCTGGAGGCCCAGAGGCAGTTGATAGATTGGAACTAAATTATACAGGAGGGAAGTCGATTATTATTAATATTTTGGTGTTGGGCTTCTGTGTCCATTTGTGAATACTGCTGCGGAGGTTCCATTTGTTCTTACTTGCTCTTACCTGTGAGAGATCCCTCCTGGGGAGGAGGAGGCACAAGTAATCGTGGCCCTGACTGTGCATAACAAAAACGAATACAAAAGCCTCAAGGGCCAGTCTTCCAACCTCTAAGCAATCTCAAAGTATTTATTGATTTGATTTGTATCCTGCCTTTCTACCAAGAAAATGGAACTCAAGGCAGCCTGCAATCATGGGTAAATAAAACAATAGTGTTTGATTAAAACAATAATAAAACAAATACATTAAGGGCACAATCCTATGGCCACTAGACTGCATCTAGACAGCCATAGGATTTTTCTGTTTCTGGGAGCCAAGCTCAGAGCCAGCACTCCAAGCTCGGTTCCCAGAAATCTGACTCCCCACTCCCTCCCCCGCCGCCTTGTAGGCAGCATGGGTCATCCCCCAGCTCTGCGCTTGTAAGGGCAGCATGGAGTGGGTGAAAAGGGGGTGTTCCTGGGGGCAGGGAGGGGACCATGGAAGCACTGGTAGGATGCTTCCAATGTGCCGTCCAGCCTCCCTGCCCCCGCTCCAACGTGCCCTGGCTAAACAGTTGAAATTGGCTGTCTAGCCACAAATGCAGGGTGGCCGGAGTGCAGAGGAGAGGATCCCCTCCATGCTCTTCCCACCCTGCATTGGATAGTCGGCCACCTCCGAGTTTGGAGGCAGCTGACTATCCCCATAGGATTTCGCCCTGAAGCACAGTTAAAAATGCAACAATAACAGCTCCCAACCCAACAGACCTGCTTAAATGCCAAAGGCCTGCTTGAACAAAATCTTGCCTGCTGGCAGGACAGTAGAAAGGAAGCCAGCCTAGTCTCTCTTGGCAAGGAGTTCCATAGCCTGGGAGTGGCCACCAAGAAAGCTCTCTCTCACACATACCACCAAACATGTTTCTGAAGGTGATGGTGTTGAATGAAGGACCTCCCCTGAAGTCTTAAAGCCTGGGCAGGCTCATATGGGGGAAGATGGTCTTTCAGGGAGCCAGGTCCCAAGCTGTTTAGGGATTTATAGGTCATGACCAGCACTTTCAGTTGCGCCTAGAAACAGACTGGCAGCATGCTCCCTGAACTGGCCCCAGTCAACAGTCTGGACCAACTGAAGTTTCCGAACAGTTTTCACAGACAGCCCCACACAGAGCGTGTTACAGTAGTCCAAAGAGGATCTAAAGGCATGCGTGACCATGGCCAGATCAGACATCTCTAGGAATGGGCCCAGTTGGCACACTAACCTCAACTGCCAAATGCGCTCCTGGCCACTGCTAAAACCTGGACATCCAGGTTCAGGGCTGAATCCAAGAGTACGTCTAAACTATGAGCCTCAGTTTTCAGGGGGAGTGTAACCCCATCCAGCACAGGAGGCAATGGCTGAAATTAACCTAGTAGTATTTTCACTGCCTGACTACCAAATATCTCATTAAATGGGCAAATGTAATCTTAGAAGATTTGGATTGTTTACTGCCTTTTGATTGACTATTGGCATTGAGAAATATTCTATCTAATTCAAGAGATATGGCAGTGGCCCTCGACTGCTACATTCAGATAATCTCAGTAATGCAACCCCTTTTATGTCGGGAAGCTTACTCGAGGAAGCTGGGGCCAAGGAACTCTAATCCTTGGCTTGATATTGATTGTAGACAAATTAAAAAGGAAATTAAATTAAAAGGAAATTAATTAATTAATTAGTTAATTAATTGGCACAAAATTCTTAAGGCCTGCAATGTAGTTCCTTTACCTCATTACTATTTGGCCTAATGTAAATATTATAAAAAGCTTATTACAAGAAAGAACATGAGTACTTTGACACAATGGTCCTAGCTGGCTCTGTGCCTCTCACATAATGATAGGCTACATTTTGGTGCCTTATTTCATCTTCAAGGCACACTGGAGACCCATGCCTTGATACTGTTATCCCGATGTCTGAACGGGAGAGGCATTTCGGCTCTGTCTTTTAAGATGCAGCAGTTAGACTTTCACCATTGCCTTTGGATGATTTAGTTCTGCCACACTGGGCTCCAGTTATCTGTGAGAAGAGAGCACTTTTGTTAAGGAAGTTAAAAGGGGGCAATGGGATTAATGGAATTCCTCCCTATCTTGTGATCAATTGTGCTGATTGGTGGATCCCGGCCCCAGCTGCCTTAGGGCACAATCCTATGCATGTTTAGACAGAAAAAAGCCCTACAGCCCTGGCTGGGGCCTGCTGGAAGTTGCAGGGGTTATTTTCTGTCTAAACATGCACAGGATTGCCTTTATTCACACTTCTGCATATAACTGGAAAATTTCCTATTGAGTAGTTGATAGCAATTGTGGGGCCTATTTATAAGAAATATTCAAGATCTGACCCCAAGAACTATCATCCTGTAAGTCTTTGGACGTGGACAGTAAATTATGTGCGAGGCACCTCACACATAAGTTAGAAAGCTGGGTGGGCTCAGAAAAGCTTTTGCCAGAGGAGCATGCAGCTTCCCATCATTGTAGTTCAACAATTAACCACTGCTTCTTTCTGAATCACCTGGTAAGGAAATATAAATCCGCACCATATCATTCTCTCTATGCTGCCATTGTAGATTTCAGTTCCATATTTTGGTCCTGCCTTCGGCACAAACCATTTCTTTTGAATATGGCTGTCGATTAAGGATAATTCAGGGGTTAGTGTATGTGACAGAGTTACCACAGGGGGCAGTCTATCAGAAGCTACTACTATGAATAAGGGAGTGCAACTACTTTTATTTAATCATAGAGTTTCCTCTGTTTCTGATATACAGATTTTCCTTTCTGATTAATGTTGTTGTTGTTGTTCAGTCGTTCAGTTGTATCCGACTCTTCGTGACCCCATGGACCATAGCACGCCTGGCCTTCCTGTCCTGCGCTGTCTCTCAGATCGTGCTCAAGTCCATATTCACTGCATCAGTGATGCTATCTAGCCGTCTCATCCTCTGCCGTCCCCTTCTCCTTTTGCCTTCAGTCTTTCCCAGCATCAGGGTCTTTTCCAGAGAGTTTTCTCTTCGCATGAGGTGGCCAAAATATTTGAGCTTCAGCTTCAGTATCTGTTCTGATTAATAGATAGGAGTATTTCTATTCTATTATATGCGAAGGATGTTATTCTTCTGTCATGTACCCAGTTGGGGATGTGTAGACTTTTTAGAGCCTTAAGTTCATATTGCACTAGGGAATCTCTACAACTTTCCAGTTCTAAAACAAAAATACTGGTGTTCAGGAAGAGATGCAAGAGACACTGGTGGAAATTGGATAATCAGGTGCTGGAGTAAGTTGACTCATATAGCTATCTGGGTTTGATGGTTCAAAAATTCTGGATCCTGCTCTGCTTATTTGAAAGCCACTGCACTGGAGGCAAATGTAACTGCTTATTTCTCAGTTGGATCCAGTGGGATGTTAGTGACGCCCCCTGCTTGAGCTATATGAAATCATATTACTGTCCCAGTATGGGGCTTTTGTGTGGGTTCACTCAGATATCGTGGCCCTGGAATCGGAGCAGCATACATTTCTGTAGAGACCTGGGGCATTTCTAGACCAGCCTAAAATCCTGCATTTGAAACAGGGCTTTCTGCTTGCATTTTAAATGCAGGATCACAACAACTCCCTTTTTCACGTGCTTCCTTTCCCCCACCCCCTTCCCCCTCCTTCTCCCCATATCTGAGTCTTCCATTATTTTTCATTGATCTCACTCTTCTTCTTGCCACTTTTACTCTTTTCACAGAGGAAACTGAAGCGGAACACACCGGTGTAATTTGATAGCTCATTATCTGCGATCTGTTTAAAAACGGAACAAAGGGCATTTAGAGCAGGAGACGCCTTGAATGATCACGGCATCATGTAAAGAGCCCGCAAACTTCCGTGAAGGAGCAATCTCAATCGCAGGATAAAAGCTCAGTATGAAGGAGCCCCTGGGTGTGCCTAGATCCATCCCATGACAATAGTCCAAAGGGAGACAGCCTGTTGTTCAGTGGGTACTTTAGCTTGGAAGACAGCCATTCATTTTTGGCTTAAGCTGTGCTTTCAACAGTCCTCTCTACCGGCATTTCAAAAGAAAGTGAACCAAATCATAAGAACATAAGAAGAGCCATGCTGGATCAGACCAAGGGCCCATCTAGTCCAGCATTCTGTTCGCACAGTGGCCCACCAGCTGTTCACAGAAAACCCACAAGCAGGATGTGAGTGCAACAGCACCCTCCCACCCATGTTCCCCAGCAATTGGTGTACACTGGCATACCACCACGGATATTGGAGATAGCATACAGCCATCAGGACTAGGGGCCATTGATAGCTTTATCCCCCAGGAATTTGTTCAATCTCTTTTAAAGCCATCCAAATTGGTGGCCATCTTGTGGAAGTGGATTCCATAGTTTAACCATGTGCTTTATGAAGAAGTACTTCCTTTGATTTGTCTTTAATTTCCCACCTATCAGCTTCATGGGATGACCCCATTGGGTTCTAGTATTATGAGATGAGAAAAATGACTCCCCATCCACTTTCTCCACACCATGCATAATTTTGCACAGATCTCCCCTTACTCACCCTTTTTCTAAGCTAAACAGTCCTAGATATTGAAACTTTTCCTCATAGGGGAATTGTTCCAGCCCCCTGATCATTTTGGTTGCCCTTTTCTGCATTTTTTCCAACTCTGCAATATCTTGTTTTAGGTGTAGTGATCAGAACTGTACACAGTATTCTAAGTGTGGTATCCATCCATCCTCTACCTTTGGCATCCAGTTGGACAACGTCTAGCCATCCCATGTTGGTCAATATAGCATCCCTTAACCTCCATGAACCGCAGGGTATTTAAACTGCATTAAGAGCTATCTAAATCTACATGGGCAGATAAAAAAACAAATATGGGGGCAGTTTCCTGGGAAGGGCTGCAAAATCTTTATACAACATGCTGGAACTGCACTTGGCCACTAGTGTTTCAAAATTGGTGTATTGGTGTCTCACACAGACTCTCTTCCAAACAAATCTAAGTTTTATTTCAACAAAGCCTTTCCAATGAGCTCTCTCAGGCTGTGGCCTCTGTCTCCTCAAGCCAGAAGCTTGAGCTCAAATTTACATTTGAGAACTCATTACTTTAATCCTTTTTCTGCTGATATGTGATATCCGAGATAACTCCTCTTTGAACAAAATGTTATTATTGGCTGGGACAAATTACTTTGTGAGACACTGTTAAATTTGTTAAGCTAGTTCTAGGAAAGAGGAAGTTTTTTTATTTTGACAGATGATAACACAGGTTATTGAGTTATTTTAATTAATCTAATAATTTTTAGTATACAAATCAGATGCTGATGGTTTGTTAAATGATTTTTTAAAATCTTCTTCCCATTCTGCTTAGTTTGATTTCCTTGTATGTTGACATTCTGTACTGTTCTTGTTTTGTGTTTTTAGTTTGATGTACTGTGTGTGCAAAACCCTGGATGGCTATTGAGCAATAAACTGAACCTGTTGTTTTTGCTATTGAATTAATACTAACCACATATTAAGTAGGAACTGCCACATTGCAGAAGTTAGTAGCTTTTTGGCTCATTTGTTGTTTGTTCTTCACAGATGCATATATCCTCAGATAGACATTTTTGATGCCATCTTGGGCAGAGAAATTCTTTCATTCTTCCTGTTATTTTTGTCTAGGTTATTATTATTATTATTGATAAGTGTTTATGACTATACATGATGGTACAAATTGCATAATAATGCCAAATAAATCCTTTGCTGTTTAGATTTATTGCACATTATGGACTGTAGTATGATTAGGCTAAAGATAAACAGTAGTGGGTTTTTGGTTTGTTTGTTTCTTTGTCCCCCCAAATAATTGAAAGGTATGATAGGTGCATCAGATACACTCCATTTTGGTATTGCTTAAAAAACCCAAAACCGTTTACAATAACAGGACAAATGAAATGAAGGCTCGCACCGTGGGCAATGATGTCTTTGTCCATCATATTGCCTTTCACAGCTCTATCCTGTATGCCTGGGGTCTCCAATGTGGTACTTATGGACACTGATGACTCTGTGGAGACCTCTCTTGGTATCTGCCAGACTCCCTGTCCCCTGATTTTTATTTTATTTCTTAAGATTTTTAATTAAAACATTGGGAGGCTGGCATGCTGCAACACAAAGTGCTGCCTTCCAGTGCCATATTTATTTTGGTTCAAAAGAGTGGAATTGTCTTGCCTTCCCCAACCTGGCATTTCCAAGATGTTTTAGACTAGAATTCCCATCATTTTAACCATTGGCTAGCTGGGGCTGATGGGAATTGAAGTCACCTTCAGCTTTGGCTATTGGGTATATACAATAAATAAAAAAAATAAATCTGGCATACACCAGATCAGGGAAAACTGGAACAGAAAGAGGGCTGTTTGAATCTGAGTAGAAATAGAGGAACAGCTTTTTAGAATCCTTCAGGAAACTATGTTTACCATGCATTTGTGTGTGCAACTCATCATGATCCAAAGAGGGTGTGGGGAGCCTGAAATGCATTAAATAATTTGTTTAAAATCAAAATAGACTTTATATTTTTTATAAAATGCAAAGAAAATAAACCATACATATATGTAAATAAAATTATTTCTCTTGAGTGAGACTGGATCCTGCAGAAAGCAAGGCACCGCTTTAGCATCAGCAAGCGGCATTGAACAATGAATTTAATCTCTTTACCACAAGCATGGAGTTTTATGTTAAACAATGTGATAAGCAGTCCTGTGCCCTAGAGTGGGAAGGAGATTGCACAATTTTCTCACAGATAAGAGATGATGAGTCAAATATTCAGTCGCATGCCCTATAAGAAGCTATCCAGACCAGGAGCACTTGTGAAACCTCCAGCGATTCAGGAGTTGTGTGAACATGATTATCTTCATTTCCACAGCTTTCCTATTCTGGACACTCACGCTTGGCTTGGCTATACCACTTCCCAGACATGCAACGTTAGATCCCGGGGTTCGGTCAACTGATGACCTCCTCTTTGCAGAGGTATCTGCTCTCAACTACATTCCCTTTGTTGCTTTTGCTTTTGCTCTTCTTCCATTAGTTGTCTTTCCTGTTTGTTTCCAGAGCTATCTGAATGCTTTCTACAGTCAAGGAACCATTTGGAAAAGAAGCTCAGTCCCTTTGTTGGATAAAATGAAGCATATGCAGTCGTTTTTTGGTCTGGAAGCAAACGGAGAGCTGAATGATGAGACCCTTGAAGTGATGAAACAGCCGAGGTGTGGTGTCCCTGATGTGGCTGGATACCATTTTTTCCCCAGGAAAGTGAAATGGCCAGTGTGGGACTTAACGTTCAGGTAAAATCAATCCATTGAATTCTGTATTCTTTTCCTTTTTTTGTATTCATGCATAGAGTTTCGTGTTCCTGAAAGTGTTAGGTCTGTAATCCACAAGAGTACTTTTAGCTTTCTGGTTTTCAAGAGTTCTTAGAGTCTGAGACTTAGACCAAAACCAGAAATCTTGATGCTGGTACTATTTCTGAGGGCCAGGCAAGATGACTTGATATAACTTATTGCTACAATAATATATTTGATACCGCATATACCTAACCGTAACAACAATTCTGATTGGAAGTGGCCTTCCTAGAGCAGCTTCAACTGTGAGTCAGTCTGACCCAGGCTGCAACCCAGGGATGCAAACCCTTTTTTGAGAATTGTTGGCACAGTGATTCGTACGGTCTATGGCTGTAACTCAGAGAAAATTAAGAGCACAAAAGGACCTCTGAATAGACACTTTGGCTGTGAGCCTATCATGTAGTGCAGCCTTTCCAGATGTATTGAACTACAACTCCCATAATCCCCCAGCCAGTTAGGTTGGGACTATTGATGTAGTCCCATACATGCAAATACAGCTGTCCCATTATCAGCAAACTAGTGCCGTAGTTCTGGAACAGAGGGAAGCAAAGAGCACAGAAAACGGTCTGGACAGTGGAGGGGGGATGCAGAAGAGAACTGGCAAAGATTAATACTTAATGCAGTTATAATGCTGCTCAATCTAACCATGGTTAGGCGATCAGGAGTGTCACTCAGCAGGATCATACACTCCTTCCTGTTCCCCATCCCTTTTTGTAAGGGAATTTCTCTCTCCCATCCCTTTTCAAAGCTAACCATAATTATTATTAGATATGCCCTGCTCTTAGCTCCAAGCAGTTTGCAAGTATGGTTAGACTTGGGTTTGCAAACTGGGTTTGAGCCAGCCATGGTTAGTGTTACAACTGATGTACATATAATGCTAATATAGGGTTGCCATGAGGTTTTGTTTGTTTGTTTGTTTGTTTGTTTTTACAGAGGACAGTCCTCTATTTGAAGGGCTGTCAGAGGACAGACTTTATTTGAATGTGTATCTGTGGACTGCAGATAGTTCATTTGATGAATTAGATGTGGGGTGTGTGTAATAAATTACTAAATAAATAATAAATAGGATCAACATTAGGAAGGGATTTGGAATAATTCACAGCATCAGTACGTTTGCTAAAACAAGTAGATTTTTTTTAAAAAATCTGTTCTAACATTCCCCAAATACTACAATTTTCTGGCCCTGGCCCTTAAAAAGAAGAAGATAAAACAGCTGATTCAGATACTGCTGCTTTTTGTAATCACCAGTGTCGTCCTTGTTGATCTGGGTCAAGTCTTGTGCATATGTTTCCTTGTGAATTGAAAACAAAGAGAAAGCAAGCTATACATGGAATTGCTAAGTCTTGCGCACTTAGACATATTTTAATTATGGTCCAAATATTGTGCTTAACTCTAAAAAATATGGTTTGGTGAGAAAAAAAATAATGTCTGGGATACATTCCTAGTTCATTTGCAATATCCTAGCACAAAACAAATAGGGAAAGGTTTTGTAACTTGCCATCTGTCACTTGAACAGAATTGTGAACTATACACTGGATTTGGGCTGGGAAGAAGTGGACCAAGCCATCCAGGAAGCTTTCCAAGTATGGAGTGATGTCAGCCCTCTTCATTTCACTAGAGTCTCTCGTGGCACCGCTGATATTATGCTCTCTTTTGTAACCAAAGGTAACTTGAGGCAAGATGGTTTGTTGTCATGATTAGTTTAAAATTAATTGCACTACCTGGGCCAAATTTCCTGATCTCTAGTTCTCACACTGATGTTACCAGTTGCATTATTTGTGATGCTTTGTTTTTTTAGAGCATGGGGACTTCTTTCCTTTCGATGGACCATTGGGTCAACTGGCTCATGCTTTCCCTCCTGGAGGTGATGTTGGAGGGGATGTCCACTTCGATGATGATGAAACCTGGACCAATGATTCCAAAGGTAGCTGTTTGTTTGCTCATATCTAGGCTCCCCAGAAAGACTAGCTTGTCTAGGCAAGCAAACCCAGAGGTTTCCTGGTACACCATATATATATTTTAGGGCTGGCAATTCAAGGTGGCTGAGGACCAGTTGCTTGGAGTATTTCAGCTAGGAGATACCCACAGGCCCCCTGTAACATTTCAGAGAATGCTGGGGTGCAACTCTTGGATCCTGTGAACATAAGAAACTGCCTTATACCAGGACAGATTATTTGTCCACCTAGCCCTATATTGTCTACTCTGACTGGCAATGTCTATCCAGCATCTCAGACACAGGTCTTTCCCATCACCTGGGGCTTGATCCCTTAAACTGGAGATGCCAGGGATTGAACCTGGGGCCTTATGCATACAAATCATGTGCTCTACTGCTGAGCTATGGTCTCTGTGCAGTGCTTTTTAACAATCCGTATCTATATATGTATTTTCTACCCCAACCCCTGCCTGGTGCCTCCAAATGCATTGGACTACATGCTGGCTGGGGGATGCTAGGAGTTGTAGTCTGACACATCTGGAGAGTACCAGGTTGGGGAAGGCTAGTCTACTTGTCTGGTAGAATCTCTCCTGGATCTCAAGCAGAAGGAGGTCTTTCAATTCACCTGCTACCTCGTCCTTCTAACTGGAGATGTGAGGAACTGAACCTGAGACCTTGAGCGTGCAACACATATGCTCTACCACGGAGCTATGGCTACTCCCAAGTGTGCAGCTGCCATTGTGAAGGGAGCATGCTATCTAAGGGGGTGTGCCCAAGGATCCTTTATGTCAGCATAGATACCAGGGTGCAACTCTAAGCTTGCATGCTGCTTCATGGCTACCTCTTGTACAAAGCTGAACATTGTGCCTCAAGATCCCCTACAATGTAGCAAATATTCCTGGGACCGCCTCCTGGCACAATGTCTCAAGCCAGCCACGCCTCTCAGTCTAGTGTAAGGAGGCAGTCCTTTTAGGTGTCCTATTAGGTGTTCTGTCAACATGATGTGCCAGTCATAAACCTAAAGTTTGGTTAGCAACACTAATGTCTTAATATTTTTAGGGTGCAATCCCATGCATGTTTAGACAACAAAAAAGTCCTACAACTCTCAGCATGCCCCAGCCAGCTGGCTGGGGAATGCTGGGAGTTGTAGGACTTTTTGCTGTCTAAACATGCATAGGATTGCATCCTTGGTTTATCAATGTCTCTATTTTAATAGTTTTACAAGCACTTCAGGTCATACTTCATGTATGTCTGTACCAATGTCCCTCTGTTGCAGACTGTTTTTAAAAAATATATTCCCACCTTATTCTATAACATTTTGTGTGTACATATATATAGAAAGACCAGAAGTAGTGGGCAGTAGGAGATCAGCAGCTACTGGTAGATCTCTGAGCAATTTGCAATAGATCTCCAAGGGTTTCTGACTCCCAATGATTTTTTAAAAACTGCAAGTAAAAAATAAATAATATCTCTCCTGTGGCTGACCATGTATTAATCAATTTTCTCTCGGTCCCAGTGTTCCTGTCCTATGAAATATCAGTATCACTAGGTTGCTTTTGACCAGGTCTTTGTGCAACTCTGCTGTCCTGTTTTAGAATTTGGTGTTAGAATCTCTGATCTGTAGTGACTCAAATGCAGATTTGTACATGCAGGTTCATGGGGAAGATGAAGTAGTTAATTGATCCCCACCCTCTGAATCCCTACTTCGTACATGGCTCCACCCCCGTTGGCCAGTATTTTGCACTCTTCTCTGGTTGATGGACTTCTGGATTCTGGTAAAAAATACAAAGTAGATCCCACAAACCTGACATTTACCCATCCCTGGTGTATAGGATAATGACAGAAGAAACCACAAAGGACAAATTAAAACAATTTACACTTGGGTAGGTCCCCCACCTTGCCACCTGAAGAGGCAGGTTGTGATGCTTACTCATAGGTAAAAGTGATGGTGGGGGACATGCCTGTTATTTCTACAGCTGGTGATGTGAATGGAGGAGCTGAGCCTTCATTCTGCCTTATGCTTAGATGTGGGAGGGCTCCCTGAGGCACTGTTACTAACTGAACTGGTCTGTGCTTTTTCCAGCCTTTAATTTATTTGCAGTTGCAGCCCATGAGTTTGGCCATGCTTTGGGCCTAGAACACTCCAGTGACCCCGAAGCTCTGATGTACCCTCTTTACACCTACAGTGATTTGAAGGACATTATTCTTTCTGAAGATGATGTGGAAGGCATCCAAGCTCTTTACGGTACCCCATAAATGTATATACTTTCATATCTGGAGAGACAGGTTTTAGTCCTCATGTGGTTCTGCTAGTTCTTCCAAGTCTGCCTAGCAATATTGGTCTAATATAGGTAGTTACTGGCAGACGGTATTGCAGAAATTAAATAGAAGCATGATGGTGAATACAGAATGAGATGTAACAAAAGAGTTGTAGGACTTTTTGCTGTCAAAACATGCATAGGTTGCGCCCATAGTTTATCCATTTCTCTATTTTAATATTTTTACAAGCACTTCAGATCATGCTTCATGTGTGCCTATACCAAAGTCCCTCTGCTGCAGACTATTTTTTTTAAATATTCCCATCTTATCATAGAACATTTTGTGTGTACATATATACAAAGACAAGCTTCTCATTATTTGCAGGTCCCGAAAAAAGAACGGTCGGTGCCAAAGCTCCAGAGAGATGTGACCCAAACTTCTCAGCAGATGCTGTTGCGGAATTACATGGGGAGAAAATCATATTCAAGGACATGTAAGAAGCCAGTAGAAATATTTACTGGTTCCATTTGTATTTCTAACTACAGTCATTTTGCAGTAATTAATAGCAAAGGCTACAATGAGGAAGGTAGACAATGGATTGGAAGCCACTTGAGACACATCTAGACTACTGCAACTTCTGACTGGCTGGATTTTTGCCCTGCTCTATCTCCCCTCCCCCTGCTGTCACTTTCTCTCCCATTGTTTTGATCATATCACTCCTCGCCTTACATTCTTGCCTGGGCTCCCTGTGTCAGGCTTTGTCTCCCTTTCAAGGTGCTAGTTCTTAATTTCAAACCTCTATACTTAGGAACAGAGGAAGCTGCCATATACCAAGTCAGACCCTTGGTCCATCTAGCCCAGTACTGTCGACACTGACTGGCAGCAAAGGCTCTCCAGGGTTTCAGGCAGAAGTTTTTCCTACCCAACCTGGAGATGCTGGGGATCGAACCTGGGACCTTCTGCGTGCAAAGCAGGTGCTCTACCCATTGAGCTATGGTCCCTTCTTTGCCCCTGAGGATCTCTCCATTCTTGTCTCCCCATATGCCTCTTTTTTCCTCTCTGCACTTTTGCTCAAACTTGGGATCAGTCTGTTTCCGTTCCATGGTGCAATATCCAATATTTGTCCTACATAGACCCACTGAAATGAATGAGACTTCAGTTAGTCACAACTGACTTAAGTTCAATTCATTTCAGTGGATCTACTTTACATGGGACTAATGTTGGATACAACCCTATATCATACAAACAACAAAGGCAGCCATGTTGGCTGTAAGAAAAATTCCAAAATCTAATACCTTTATTAGGCCACCTCAAAGATAGCAAAAAATGTGCTAGCGTTCAAGATCTCCGGATCTCTAAATCAGGCAAGATGGTACAAAGAGCAGGTCTGTGTGTGTTTGGGGGCAGGGAGGTGGGGCGGAGGGGAAGGCTGACTAGATGTTTCAGTCAGGATGTCTCTATGGTCATCCTGACCATTTCAAGAATGGAGGATCTACAATTGTCTGGGACTTTCTTCTTCCCAGTGGTCCTAGGGGCACTGATACCTGAAACTATCACACCGCCTGGCAGAGTCCAATGTGAATGTCTGCAACTTATCATCCTCCATATCAACTTAAGACTCTGACCATGCAGACGTCCTGACTGCAATGTTTAGGCACCCTTCCCCCCCGTCCCTGCTCCCCAGCCAACCTGCTTTTTGCAACATCATGCCTGATGAAGAGATCTGGAGATCTCAAAAGCTAGCACATTTTTTGTGATCTTCGAGTTGGCCTGGTAAAGATATTGCATTATATATATTTTGGAATACCTTGGGCTTCTCTACACCAAGGTTATATCCCACACCTTTACCAGGGCTTTTGCTTCTGGATTCATTGTGGGATTAAGATCAGCTCCTTTACATATGCCTACACATGGGGGGGGGTCCTTTCTCTTCAAGTTCTATATGCTTCATTATACAGCCACTAGATGGTGCTGTGATGTAGCAGAATTGCGCAAGTACACAGAGCCATTGGAGCACCATGAATAGAAAATAGTGCATTTTCCCCATTAAGAAAAAAGCCAGGATAATAGCCAGAAAGCACAGGACAGGCCCTGGAGGTTGATAATGTCATGTAAAGAACCCACAAATTCCCGTGAATGACCTATCACAAGCGCATAATAAAAACGCCTGTAGAGGGCTGCATTGCAAACTTTGCAATCTGAATTTTGTGCAGTTCAAAGGATAACAATGTTATCCACACAGTAGTCTGGGAAGGGCAAATTAGGTTTGATGCTTTAAAATATGGACCAAACAAAATTCTCTTGCATCCCTGGCTCCAGCTTGCCTCCATTCCATTGCTACCAGCATGACTTCTGTCATGCTGTTCCCTATGCTTGTAACAGCTCCTAATCTCCATACATCAGTGTGCCCTGCTCATCTCCTCCAAGTCCCTCCTCAAAGCCTACTTTAAAAGAAAAGAAAAAGGAAAGAAAAGAAAAGAAAAGAAAAGCCTGCCCAGAACTACACCTGCTTTGTATAGGGGCCATCACATAGTGGCAGCACACCTGCTTTGCATGCAGAAGTCCCAGGTTCGATCCCCGGCATCTCCAGGTAGGGCTGGAGAAATTTCTGCCTGAAACCCTGGAGAGCTGCTGCCAGTCAGCGTCGACAGTACTGAGCTAGATGGACCAATGGACCAACTCAGTATAAGGCAGCTTCCTCAGGAAGTATACTGATAGTTCCTTTCATGCTTGTTTTATGCAGTAGGAACCGGGCTTGATTCTCTTTTGATTGATTGATTATAATTATGATTATATTTAGGAGTCAACTCTCCACCCAGGGGCACCTGAGGCAATATGAAGCATTTAAAACCAGTAATATGACTTGCCCAGCAAATCAGTGCAAACTGTAGACAATTCGACAACAGACCACTATAGTAAAACAAGCAAAAGGCTGAAAAATAAAACAAGCAGTAATATAAGCGTTTTGTCCCTCTCCCCTAGTTAACCTCAATGAAGAATAAGTAGAGTATATCTGTTTTCAGGCATCATGTAGTTTAGCATGACATGAACAAACCTAGGCAAGCCTCAGGCTCATACCCTCCCCTCTCCTTTCCAGCATGGGCAGGATGAGAAGTTCAGAATCTTTCATTTCCACATTTATTTAACTGTGGCTTGTTGTGTCAAGTTAATGTTAACAATGGCTTGTTTGAAACAAGGCAATTTCAAACCATGCAGTATGAAGTTGGCTTGTTTCAACAAACCATAGTTAACATTAACCACAGTTAAGTTCAGAGAAAACTCTAAACTGTGGTTAATGGAAAATGGAAGTGAACAGTTCTAGTCTCCTCTTCGCGGTTGTGTGGGAGGAGAGGAGAGGGGTGAGCATACAAGCCCAAGTCTCACTTAAACTCATTCACATCGTGCTAAACTGTGGTTTAGTGTGACATCCAAAGACAGTCTATGATTTTGAGCTATCAAGATCCTTTGTTCCGTCTTCAAATACCATTTTTCTTTTCTTTTTTTTTGCACTATGATTTCTTTTGTGCCTGGAATATACTTACTTAAATAATCACCATGATGCTTGTTTTCTATTCTAAACCAGGTTCGTGTGGCATTACAATCCTCAGAGCTCTAGGAAAGATTGGATTGATATTCATTCAGTTTGGCCCAAACTTCGAAACCGAGTTGATGCTGCTTATGGCCTCCCAGAGAAGGACCTTGTCTTTATATTCAGAGGTAAACATCGTTTTGCCCTCCTCAGTAGCCTTCTGCCCTGTAATAATCCTTCATTGAGATTCACCAGCACCTCTGAGCCCTGTTCAGGTGTTACCGAAGCATGGTGTTTAAACAAGTGAGGAGGGGGAGAGTGCTAGCCCCACCACACTACGTTTTCACTCTCATCATGCTGCACATGTGGAGGGCAACGCTGTGAAGAGGAGCGTCTCCTCTCTGTCCATGGGGACTGTTCATGTGATCCAGAATACTAATTTATCCAGCAGTCCAGACTGCGTGGAGAGGCTCTCCTCTTCACAAAGTCACATTCCACAGATACAGCACCACCAGAGTGACAGTGTAGGGAGGCAGGGCTAGCACACTCCCCCTCCTTGTCTGCTTAAACAACCCATTTTGATAATGCCTGAATAGGGCCACGACTGTTGCTCTTACCCATTCTATAGAAAGGATAAAACCTAAACTGTAAGTCAGGGGTGTAGAAGTTCAGGCCTGGGGGCCAAATCTGGCCTGCCCAGGGTCCTAATCTGGCTCTCTGGGATTCCCTAAATGACCACACCCCTTGCCTGGCTCCACTCCCTTTCCCCAACCACCAATCGTTTGGTGGCTTCCCAGCTTTGGTGCAGTTTTTCATCATTCTAAAAAGTTGACATGCCTCTCCTAAAACTTAGTTAGCTTTAAACTGAAATGTGCTGTTATTTATGGTATGTTAGCCCTACCTGTTCTGCCTTTGATTCCACCCACTGCTGGAATGTGGCCCAGGAGAGCTTCTCTGAAATAGAAGTTGGCCTTTAGGCTGAAAAAGGTTCTGCACCCCTGCTATAAGTAGTATGTGTCCAAGCACCTGTTGCTGGAGACAATGAGCGTAAGGGTGCTATTGTGCTCATGTTCTGTTTGTGGGCTTCCCATAGGCGTCTGGTTGGCCACTGTGGCAACAGAATGCTGGACTACATAGGCCTTTGATCTGATCCAGCAGGGCTCCTCTTATGTTCTTGACAACTTGCCCAAAATTTGGAGCTTCATCAAAGGGTTGCTGGCTTGGCAAATCAAAGATGTATGCTGAAGAAAGTCATAAAGAAGAGTTGTTTGCTGCAAGCCTTGTACTTAAGTGGGAGAAAAGCACTACAAGTATGACAGTCTCTGTACTTGCATTTTCCCATGCTGAAGGCTGAGCAGGGTGCACAGGTGTTTGTAAGGGTGTATTTGATGACACTCCTAGAACACTGAAGTTGTTTTTGGTTTCGGAGCTTGTGCTCCCTGGGTATTTGGGGAAAAGCAGCACTCCTCTAATTCTTATAAGGGCAATTCCTAATTGTTGTATGAAGACTATTTTATCATGGCCTGTTGTTGTTGTTATTCAGTCGTTCAGTCGTGTCCAACTCTTCGTGACCCCATAGCACGCCAGGCCTTCCTGTCCTGCGCTCTCTCCCGGAGTGTGCTCAAGTCCATATTCATTGCATCGGAGATGCTATCTAGCCATCTCATCCTCTGCTGTACCCTTCTCCTTTTGCCTTCAGTCTTTCCCAGCATCAGGGTCTTTTCCAGAGAGTTTTCTCTTTGCATTAGGTGGCCAAAATATTTGAGCTTCAGCTTCAGTATCTGTCCTTCCAATGAGCACTCAGGGTTGATTTCCTTTAGGATTGACTGATTGACTCCTTGCAGTCCAGGGGACTCGTAAGAGTCTTCTCCAGCACCACAGTTTGGAGGCATCAATTCTTCTGCGCTCAGCCTTCCTTATAGTCCAGCCATACGTTGCTACTGGGAAAACCATAGCTTTGATTATATGGACCTTTGTCGGCAAGGTGATGTCTCTGCTTCTTACTATGCTGTCTAGGTTTGCCATAGCTTTCCTCCCAAGGAGCAAACGTCTTTTAATTTCAGTCACCATCTGTGGTGATGGGTGACCACCATCTGTGGTGATCCAACCTGTGGGGGTTGGACTTGATGGCCTTGTAGGCCCCTTCCAACCCTACTATTCTATGATTCTATGATCTTGGAGCCCAAGAAAATAAAATCTGTCACTGCTTCCATTTCTTCTCCTTCTATATGCCAGGAAGTGATGGGGCCAGATGCCATGATTTTAGTTTTTTTAATGTTGTGTTTCAAACCAGCTTTTGCACTCTCCACTTTCACCCTCAACAAGAGGCTCTTTAGATCCTCTTCGCTTTCTGCCATTAGGGTGGTATCATCTGCGCATCTGAGGTTGTTGATAATTCTCCCGGCAATCTTAATTCTGACCTGTGATTCAGAACCCAACCCGGCGTTTCTCATGATGTACTCTGCATATAAGTTAAATAAGCAGGGCAACAATATGCAGCCTTGTCGTACTCCTTTCCCAATTTTGAACCAATCGGTTGTTCCATGTCCGGTTCTTACTGTTGCTTCTTGACCTTCGTACAGGTTTCACAGGAGACAGGTAAGGTGGTCTGGTACTCCCATCTCTTTAAGAATTTGCCAGAGTTTGTTGTGATCCACACAATCAAAGGCTTTAGCATAGTCAATGAAGCAGAAATAGACGTTTTTCTGGAATTCTCTTGCTTTCTCCATGATCCAGTGAATGTTGACGATTTGATCTGCAAAAAGATCAAAAAGAGTGCAAAAGCTGGTTTGAAACTCAACATTAAAAAAACGAAGATCATGGCATCTGGCCCCATCACTTCCTGGCATATAGAAGGGGAAGAAATGGAAGCAGTGACAGATGTTATTTTCTTGGGCTCCAAGATCACCGCAGACGGTGACTGTAGCCATGAAATTAAAAGACGCTTGCTCCTTGGAAGGAAAGCTATGGCACACCTAGACAGCATAGTAAGAAGCAGAGACATCACCTTGCTGACAAAGGTTCGTATAATCAAAGCAATGGTTTTCCCAGTAGTAATGTATAGCTGTGAGAGCTGGACTATAAGAAAGGCTGAGCACCGAAGAATTGATGCGTTTGAACTGTGGTGCTGGAGAAGACTCTTACGAGTCCCCTGGACTGCAAGGAGGTCAAATCAGTCAGTCCTAAAGGAAATCAACCCCGAGTGCTCAAATATTAAATATTAAATATGAGAGTGAGATACTGAAGCTGAAGCTCAAATATTTTGGCCACCTAATGCGAAGAGAAAACTCTCTGGAAAAGACCCTGATGCTGGGAAAGATTGAAGGCAAAAGGACAAGGGGACGGCAGAGGATGAGATGGCTAGATAGCATCACCGATGCAATGAATATGAACTTGAGCACACTCTGGGAGACAGCGGAGGACAGGAAGGCCTGGCATGCTATGGTCCATGGGGTCACGTAGAGTTGGACACGACTTAGCAACTGAACAACAACTGTTGGGGCTGATGGGAGTTGAAGTCCATATCACAGGGAGGGCTACACCACTGTACATGAGCCATGTTCCAACAACCATCGCTTCACCTAGCTAGGGATGCCAACCAACTGACCTGACTTGCATTTCTATGTCTTTGCCCAATTGCTAGAACAAAAGGGCCAAGGCCATTCCGGACCCCCGGGGACATCTTTTGCACTGACAAAAGGGACTAGGTGTGATGAACCCCGGTACCAAGCCTGCCCTTACCACACATGTGAGGAAAGCTCATCCTCCCCTGCTTGAACCACTGCGTAGGGCAGAGGTAGGCAATTTTGCTGCCCTCCAGATGTTTTAGCCTACAACACCCATCAGCCCTCACCACTGGCTATGCTGGCTAGCATGGATGGGAGTTGTAGGCCAAACTACCCGGAGGGCCACCAGTTGCCCTCCCCTGGTGTAGGACTTGCAATGGAAGCCAGGTTACAGCTGCAACACAGTTCAATACCTTCTCAGCCCAGGAGGAAACGCCAGCTCCGCCCTTCTGCTGCATTTTGGAGATTTGGCTAGTGACAGGGGAACTGTAGCCAGAAGCAAGGGTGTCATGGCCCATGGTCTGTCATCCTCTCAGTTCAGGGCCTCTGGAACTGTACACTGTGACAACATCCTCTCCAACCAGGCTTCTGTCAAGTCTCATACTTTCACAGCCCGCTCACCCTCTGTGACCTGGCTTTCTTTGGAAGTCCTTCACCAGGGCTGGGCAACTTGTGACCCTTGGGACGTTTTGGCCTACACCTCCCATCAGCCCTAGCCAGCATAGGCAAAGGGGAGGGATTAAGGGAGTTGTATGAGAACTTTAGACCACAGCAGGACTAAACTTGAAAGTCCAAGACCTGCAAAAAGTCCTCTCAGACAGCATTTGGCCAGAACAGGTCATGTGGGTCCTAGACCCTAGAAAAGTTTCCATACTCTGGAATACTCTGGGCTTACTCTGTTGCCTGAGCAACAAGAGCTGCTGCTGCTGCTGCTGCTGCTCCCACTTGGCCTATGCTTTGCCTGTGCCTCATTTCCCTCAACCTTGTTTCCATGACATTTCTCCTCCACTTGATAGAAGCCTGGTTGGAGAGAATGTCACCACAGGGTACAGTTTCAGAGAGGATAAGAGAGAGGATAAGAGATCGTGGGTCATCATACCATTGCTGTTGACTACAGTTCATCTTTCAATAGCCAGAGCTCCAACGTGCGGCAGAAGGAGGGAGTGGGCTTTTTTTCATGGGATGAGAAGGTATTGAATGGTGAAGGGAGGGAAAAGCAACTGAAGAAAAAAATACTCATTTGCAGGGCCAGCCCTCCCATGAAGTAGGGTGAGATGCCTGCATTAGGCAGCAGAGTGGGAGGGGAGGGGAGCTGTGCCATTCCCCCCAACCCCCACAAGGAAGGCCAGCCGCCACTGCCCCACCAGCACCAGCAGGTGCTCTGGCGAGCCCTCCCAGCCACTGTCCTGCTGTGACATTTGCTGCAGCAAGAAAGCAGCTGGTGGGGCTCTCTGGAGCAGCCACCTGACCTCTCTTTCCCTCACCATGCCCCCTCCCCAATCTCCCAGCTGCATGCTCTCCATAGAGCAGATAAGGTGGTGGTAAGAGGAAGGGGAGCACGACAGGGGATGGGTGAGCAATGCGGCAGCGTGCTTTCTCCTACCTCAGGCTGTGAGAGAGTTTGCGCTGGAGCTGATCTTTTCCATAGGAGTGTATAAATGTTTGGCCTCCTCATTGAGGCGAACCATTTTAACCACTGGACGTGTGTATGTGTGTGTGCATGTGCACGCGCACATGTATGTGCAAGCTGTTTGTGTGCAGGCCAGCTCAGACTGGTAAAAAGGCTAAATTGATAAGCATGGCTGCTTAAATATCACTTAAACCTTTGTGAGCAACAGTGCAACCAATCCAAGGCCTGGCTGATAAAAATCCAGGCTGATACTCAGTACCACTAAGTTTCAGGGCAACGCTAAGCTTTTGGTGGCAAACATGGGTCTGGGAACCCTGACTCCTGCTTCTCCACCACCAAGCTGTGGGGGTGGGATTTATGGGATGGAAATGGTGGGTGATTTTCTTTTGCAACCCCATTTCACTGGATTTCCTAGACCTGTGTTAGCTGCAACAAAGGGGAAAAACAGTTGGGGTGTCCGGGTGTTGCAGGGAAACAGTGGCATGTAGGGCAAAGACTAACCACACACTCCTGTCTGCCGTTTGTCCCCTGCAAATCATCCTCCCTCAACTCCCACAGTCTGGTAAAGGTTCCCAGATTTTCCTTCTTTTTCTCTTTTTTTTTTACAGTACATTTTCTCGTTGCAACTTGCAATGCAAATTAAAGAACAAGTGAAAAGTGACCCCTAGTGTTGGTTTGGAAGGTTTTCCTTTTCCTATTTATTTATTTATTGCATTTATACCCCGCCTTTCTCCCTCTTGCAAGGAACTCAAGGCGGCTTACATTATCCTCCTCCTCACCATTGTATCCTCACAACAACAACCCTGTGAGGTAGGTTGGGCTGAGAGTCTGTGACTGGCCCAAAGTCACCCAGTAAGCTTCCATGGCCAAGTGGGGACTAGAACCCGGATCTCCGGGCTCCCAGTCCGTCACTCTCACCACTACACTACACTGGCTCCACTACACTATTGTAGGAAAAGCTTAGGATTTTTAAATTATTTATTTATTTATTTATTACATTCCCCCCCCACACACACACAACTCAGGGCTGGCCCTACCATGAGGCAGAGTGAGGCAGTCACCTCGGGCAGCAGATTTGGAGTGTCATAAATGGGCAGCAAATTGTAAGTTATTTAGGTCATACTACTATGGGGATAGCCAGCCACCTCCGAATTCGGAGGCGACCACCTATCCAATGCAGGGCAGGAGAAGCACAGAGGGGATTGTTTCCTCCGCGCTTCTTCTGCCCTGCATTTGTGCAGATTTTGGCTGTCTAGCCATG
This sequence comes from Heloderma suspectum, assembly GCF_057233095.1. Taxonomy (NCBI): domain Eukaryota; kingdom Metazoa; phylum Chordata; class Lepidosauria; order Squamata; family Helodermatidae; genus Heloderma; species Heloderma suspectum. Next base: position 26,790,988 of record NC_139460.1, on the reverse strand, counting down.
GGAAGGCAGTCGGAGAGGAGGATGCCAGGCAACACATAGGATGTGTCGTACCAGCATTTCCGCCTTCCCCACCCCGCAACACCCCCCGGAATGCCCCGTTTTGGCTGCTCCGCATTCCTCTTCCAAGCGTGGAGCAAGGCAGCATAGTAAGAAGCAGAGACATCACCTTGCCGACAAAGGTCCGCATAATCAAAGCTATGGTTTTCCCAGTAGTAATGTATGGCTGTGAGAGCTGGACTATAAGGAAGGCTGAAAGCCGAAGAATTGATGTTTTTGAACTATGGTGCTGGAGAAGACTCTTACGAGTCCCCTGGACTGCAAGGAGGTCAAATCAGTCAATCCTAAAGGAAATCAACCCTGAGTGCTCCTTGGAAGGACAGATACTGAAGCTGAAGCTCAAATATTTTGGCTGCCTAATGCAAAGAGAAAACTCTCTGGAAAAGACCCTGATGCTGGGAAAGACTGAAGGCAAAAGGAGAAGGGGATGACAGAGGATGAGATGGCTAGATAGCATCACTGATGCAATGAATATGGACTTGAGCACACTCCGGGAGAGAGCGCAGGACAGGAAGGCCTGGCGTGCTCTGGTCCATGGGGTCACGAAGAGTCAGACACGACTGAACGACTGAACAACAACCACAACCTAGAGGTTATGTAGTGGAAAAGCTCTTTGTGTAGAGCTCAGAACTCAATTCTGTGATGAAACCGAAAGTAGATACAGAGATTAACAGCTTCATGTAGAAAACCTCTGAGTTTCATGCATCAACACAGGGATTTCACTGCAAACAGAGTGCAATACCTGTTCTATCCAGTGGGTAAATACCCAATGGAGTTACTTCCCCACAGAAAAGAGGGTGGCCAAGTCTGATCAGCTGCCCCACAACAGATCTCAGGTAGCAGGTGATGAGAAAGACTTGTGCCTGAGACCTAGAAAGCCGCTGTCAGTCAGAGCGAATGATTCTGAGCTAAATGGAATCATTGGTCTGGCAGCTTCATTTGTTCAAATATAGAAACCATATTGTGTCTGTTTTTATAGTTTGGATTTTATGATTCTCAGCTGGAAATTCTGAACACAATAACCTGATAAAATAGTAATTCCATGGTGTGTTATTTACTTCTAAATTATAAAGCAGATGCATATCCAGCCCTGTTTTTGAATGGCCCATATCAGTTTATTATAGGGATGGCGGAGAATTTCTCCCCGAATCTTCGGGAGGCCAAGCGCCGAGGCATTTGTCCCCCCGAAAGTGTTGGGGAAATTCTCCGCCAGCCCCCCGCCCCCCCCCCAGGATGGGACTTACCTTCAGCGAATGTCCCTCTCGGCAGCGGGTCCCAGCGGTGGTTCGGCGATGTTTCGTGGGGGGTGGGGGCAGCGGCCGGTCTCCCGACCAGCTGCCGCCGCCGCCATTACAAAATTAAAAAGTAAGTAAAAAAAACCAAACACACCCGTGATAGGCTACGAGACGATTTACATAGCCTATCACGGTTAGATTTCCAAAGTAAGCCGTGATAGGCTACGTAAATCGTCACGTAGCCTATCACGGGTGACTTTGGAAAAAAAAAAAGCGTAAAGATTTACATAGACTACGGCGAAAATAAGGGAACGCTATTTGTGTTGTCCTTATTTTCGCCGTAGTCTACGTAAATCTTTACGTAGACTAGACGTGCCAAAATAAGGAACGCAAATGGCGGCGCCCATGGGCCGCCGCCATTTGTGTACGCGCTTTTTTTTTTCCAAAGTCACCCGTGATAGGCTACGTGACGATTTACGTAGCCTATCACGGCTGACTTTGGAAATCTAGCTGTGATAGGCTATGTTAATCGTTACGTAGCCTATCACGGGGTTTTGTTTTGTTTTTACTTTTTGTTTCGCGGCCGGGGAGACGGGGCGCTTCTCCCCAGCCTGAATTTCGGCCGGGTGAGGTGGGGCGCCTCCCCCCCCAGCCTGAATTTCGGCCAGGCGAGGTAGGACGCCTCCCCCCCCTCGCCTGAACTTCGGGGGGAGAAGCGAAGCGCCTCCCCCCCACCGCTAATCACCCCTGCGAAAAGGTAAGTGACTTTCGTACATCCCTAGTTTATTATCATTGTATCAATTCGTCATTTATTTCCACTATTTGTTTTGTACAGGGAAGAAATATTGGGCTGTGAAAGGCTACGAGATACTTCATGGCTATCCCCAGAAACTTTATGATCTTGGCTTCCCAAGCAATGTACATAGGCTAGATGCTGCATTTCATGATGTAAAGACTGGGAAGACGAAGTTTTTCACTGGAGACAAGATATGGAGGTAGGAAGCAAGTTAAAGTATGTGGCTCATGTAATCTGCACTCCTGTAAAACTCAATAACCTTGTGCCAGAAGCACTTCCAAAACCAGAGTCTAGAAACCCACCAAATACTGTTTCTCTGTCATGGTGGTATATTGTATTTACACTGTGATAGCATGACATAGGGTTACTCATGATGCTGTGGTTAATGTGGAGCTCTGATCACTTCCTGGATCTTTTGCAATACAAATCTATCCCAGGCTTCCTTTACCCTAAGGTTGGCCAGTCTTCATCCTTTCCTGCATCTTTGCATCACCATGATCTGCTTTGAAGTACTGACTCAGCTTTTATACACACACACATTTCGGCAACCATATATCAATCCTAAGTTGCTATTAGGTGAGCAAGGGCAGTTGCACCGACAGTATTCCTGAGTCCAGCCATAAAAAATTAAGGAGGTTATCACTGTTTTCTCCAGCCAGGTACCAGCCATGGCTTCACTATGCAGCTGAAGTTAATGTTCCAAACACCATTCAGTGGGGCCAGCCAACCAATTCAGTGGAAATGGCTTGCACATTTGACTTCTTCACAATCATAAAAACCATACAAACTCTTTGCTCATGTAGTGCAATTCCAGTATACCTGTTTTCATTTGTCAAACGTTGGGTGCTGTTGTTTACCAAAAGGCCAAACTGAAACAGCAGTTGAATAGCTGTCTACAGGATTGTCGTATTTGACCCTGGTATGCGTCTGCACAAATGGAAAGAAATGCCTGTGCTGAGGAAGAAAAATAGAAAATGGCTTTTTACTAGGAAACACCTCACCATAACCATTTCCTCCACCTTTTCTGGTTGTTGGAGAATTATCTGAAGAGTGTACCTTACCTGATTATTCTGCTGTATTGTTTAGCTGCTTTGTCTACCATCATAAGAATATCAGAAAACACATTTCCAACAGAAAATCAGAGCACTGGACAATTTAGTACACATACATCACTCCCTCCCTCCCTCCCATTTCAAACCTTTTATACCTTGTTCAGTCCTCCATAGACAGGGTTCCCTCAGTGTAATCAGCAACTGTCTGTCTCCTCTTTTGGGGGAAGATTTAGCAGAGTTTATAGTTGCCATCACTGAAGGGATCTTCTTTGTATATTGTCTGAGGCCTTCCTAAGGGCCAACATTCAGTTGTGCAACAACCCACATGTACCAAAGAGTGACGAACACAGATGCAAGGCCGTCCCAAGACATGTTGGTGCCTGAAGTGAAGGACATTTCAAGTACAGATGTTGCCCGGACTGGCAGTCGAATCTCACTTCAACAAGACAGCACCTGCAGATATGCTTAGGGCCCAGACAGCTCCAACACCTAGATCAGAGGTGCAGACCCTCTTTTAGCCTGAGAGCCAAATTGCATTCCAGAGAAGCTCTCAGGGGACACATTCCAGTGGCAGGGCCAAAATCCAGACATACCAGGGATTTTAGCTTAAAGCTCTTATCACCAGTAACTAAGGCTTAGGTGAGGCATTGCAACCTTTTAGAATGGAGGGGAACACTTCAAAAATCCTGGAAACCACCAAATGATTGGTGGTTGGGGAAAAGGGGATGAGGCCTTCTGGGGAACTCTGGAGGGCCAAATTGAGATCTTTGGAGGACTGGATTTGGCTACCTAACTCTACCTAATGGTACTTGCTGAAAATAGATAGAATCAAACTGACTGATACAGTCTACTTCAGAAGTTTCATGCTGAAGACTCCCTTTTGAAGTTTGATTTTCAGGTAAGTAGCAGATTGCCCTTTGCTCTAGGAATTGAAATGTTCTCTCATTTTCATAGATGGAAGATGAACCCAGTTGTCAGTAGAAGTGGCTGAATATAGCAGACTGAATCCAGAAAATGAAGGGCATAGCAAACTTTACTGAGTCATAAACAGATAGTAGTTGAGCAGCCAGAAGGAGCAAATCAGGCCAGGCTTCTAAGAGAATGAAACTACTACTACTACAGAACATACTGAAAATGCTAGGTTTTGCATACAAGAGAAATCCAGGCTAAAAAGGAAACTTCTCAGGCTCTACCTGGCTACTAGGCAACTCCCACCCCCCCATCTTGTGACCCATATTTGCACCCAAGGCTTTGCATCCAGAACTGTTAATTAGCTCTGCACCTGAATAACGCTTGCTGTTGTGCCTGCTAACTGGCTTAAAACTCTTAGCCTGTACCCTCTTTTTGATGTAATCCCCTGTCATTACTATGCCATCACTAGTTTCTCTGTCAGCATCTCTATTTGACATAGCAAGCTTCTCTATCTGGTTATTGTCTATGGTAACACTGTTATTCCCAATCATAGAATCATAGGGTTGGAAGGGGCCTACAAGACCATCGAGTCCAACCCCTTGCTCAGTGCAGGAAGCCTGATTCCCAGGCAGTCTCCCATCCAAGTACTAACCAGGGCTGACCCTGCTTAGCTTCTGAGATCGGATGAGATCAGGCACATCCAACCCTTTGCTCATCCGATCAACAATCTTTTACTTCTATTCCCCTCCAATTTCTAGAGGCAAAAGGCACCTCGTACTCTGAGCTACCTGAAACTTTTAAGGAAAAGAATAAACAAAACGCACCTCGTACTCTGAGCTACCTGAAACTTTTAAGGAAAAGAATAAACAAAACTTGCACTGATCTCTTACTGTTATTCATTTTGATATAATAGCTATGATGAGAGTCTTCATTCTATGGAACACGGCTACCCAAAACTAATAAAGGACGAATTTCACGGAATTATGCATAAGGTCAATGCAGCATATCAACAGAATGGTAAACATTTGTACTTGTATTACAGAGCGGGAAACTTTATTTGGTCTGGAAGCCACAGTGCTAGTGGGTGAAACCAAATACACTGGCGTGCATGCTTTCTAACCTACAGCTATTTAGGCGTATATATTGAACATGTCATGAATTTGTGCATCATCCTTGTGTAGGCAGGTATATACATTGGCCCTGTTCATCATACATAATGATAACCCCTCAGTTTAAAAACTGATGAGTTGTCATGCAGAAGTGGGACAGGGCATGCGTGCTGCACGCCTTCCACTTTTACTTTGCAACCCATGACTGGCTCCTTCGTAGGTTGTGAAGCATGATGTCTGATCCAGGACCGCTGGTTTGTTTAGGGGCTAAACAACCCAGAAGTTAACCCAACAACAAACCACAGGTTAACCTCTGGTTTGTTTAGCCCCTAAATGACTCAGCAATCTGGGTTCAAGAAATATTGTTTATATGTCCAAGACCATTGACCTAGCATCTTCAGCTTGCTCTAGAAATATTAGCGGATATCCCTACCCATTAGCGAGCAATCAAGTTTACAACAGATGGACACTTAACAATTGTTACACCTGCTTAGAATTGCAGCCACTTATTCATTCCTTTGCTTGCAGGCTCCATTTATTTCATCTGTGGACCACTGCAATTTGAATACAACATCTCCCATAAAAGGATTATCCGCACTTTGCCGGCAAATTCTGTGTTAGGCTGTTAAGCCACAAGGAATTCTGTCAATGTAGACGTTGGATCAGCTGAAGATATTGCAAAATGTAAGAGCAGTGCATTTCAGCAAACACTGGTAGTACAACAGTAGCATTGGTAATGTCTGTACTGTTTAGATCACCTTGGATTGAGACTGTGGCCAATTCACCATGTATGGTTAAAGTTCTCCCCCCACCCCCAAGTTGGGGAAGTCAGAAAGGCATTCCTCTATTTTCTTCTTCTGTGCAAGAAATTCAACTGAATTCAAGCTCCATTGAGATCTCTGGCGGAGAAAATGTGTACCATGATGAACAGCTGCAGGCCACTTAGCAACTCCTCATAAAGCCACTATTTTGGATCCAGTGATTTGGATTAGAACACTGGATCTGAGGGCTTCTGATTATGCAAGCTGATACAATATCAGGGAATGGATATTTGCGCACAGCTTCAATTGGGATTGCATTCCTGTTGTTTTTAGTTCTAACTTCGTTAACTTGGTTTATCTTACATGGTACTTGCACGTGTGTGTGTGTGTGTACACATAAATTGTCCAGTTGTGTATGAAAGTTCATGCCACAATAAACTGGATCACATATGTACGTCCATCTTTTTATTTCTCATCAGCTGGTGAACTTGCAGATGAACATGGGCATCAGCACCACTGAAAAACATTGTGCTCGAGTTAATGTGATGTAATAATATGGGAGCTCAATATGTGATGTTTAATCTGTAATAGCTCCTTCAGTCACACAAGTCATCGCTTGACATTGCTGTCATTGAGGGAACAGGGTCTAAGGTGCCACAGTAGTTTTTGTATCTGTAGACAAACATAGTGACTCTTCTGGAATGTGTGCTTTTTTTTTTACTTATCTCCCTGTAGACCAGATCTGCACAACTTGTCTTGTGGCCTGTGAAGGGCATGACAACTCCCCTGCTTTTGCAGTCCCGGGCAGGCAGTAACGACAGGAGGTTTATCAGTCTCTGGTGGACTGCTATACATAGCTGACAGGGTGCACTGTATGGGCTGCGTGCCCATGAGTTTTGTGAGTGAAAAACGGCCCAAGATGCTTGTCATCCCCCCACCCCCAAAAAAGAAATCAGCCCCTTCTAGAATTTTCACAGGTCATCACTTGTCTAGAAGAAACCTCAATTTATACCTCAGGATCAGAGTCTAACAGGAAACAAATGTTTGTGTGCAAATCTGGCTAGGAACTGACAAAACCAGGCAGTTTATTTTTGAGAATACTGCACATTCTAAAGTGTATAGCATTTTATTTTCAGGAAATTGTGCCTGAGGAAAAAAAGAGGGTCTCAGTATAGCTATTGCAAATGCCAGTTAGAATAAGTCAAAATATGACATACATTTTGTTTAAAAAACCAAAAAGACAAAACCCACAGAAAGAGCCAAGAAGCAATTACAAAATACCCACACATTTTGTGGATGTTTTGCAATTGCTTTTGGCTGTCTCTCTCTTGTTGTTTTTAATGACTAGTCCTAATCCATGGGCTTTACTTTGTCTCCCCTTCCTCTCACTGACCCCTTTTTGGAGGAAAAGGACGTGTGAAAATGGCCTCCTCTTTTCCCTCCTCCAAGAGAATTCCCGTCAATCCACTCTTACCTCAATCATGCCCCAAATACCAGAGCTGCATAAATAGTTTGTTTATGCTGCATTCGCAGTCTCCCAGTCTTGCATAATGTAAAATGATTGGCCGTCCCATTCAACCAGGGTAATGTAAAATGATTGGCCGTCCAATTCAACCAGGGTAATGTTCACTGGTTTAGAAAAGCCCACTATGATGTTTATGCATGAGAGTGATGTCTATTGCCTACTGGAGCGCCATTTCTGTGGTCCACTCTACACGATCCTAAAAATGGGTTGAAATGTGGGTTGACCCAAACATAGCCTGGGTTTAGGTACACAGTACTATTTATTATGTTTATTTCTGAAAATTTCTATACCGCTTTTCATTTTTTAAAAAGGAACAACTATCAAAGTGGCTCACGAGAAAAAATCGTGATAAAATACCATAAAACCAATCAATAACATAATAAAACAGTAATATAACAATACAATATTTCATTACAAAGAGGAGGATGAAATTGGGTCATCTTGCTATGCATTTGCAACATGTTTACTTACACCAAAGGACCATGAAAATGGGGGAAGAATTACATTGCAGACTGAGCAACAGACCAAATGGTGCAGTGTCCTGGTTATTTACTTGGCGGAAACACAGACGTGCCCTTTGATAATGTTTTAACAAGCTGAGGGTTGCCTTGGACTTTTTGCCCTTGGCAGCACCAAGACACACAATTTCATACCAACACTTGAAAAATGCAGTTCAGCAGTGGTATTTATTGAAACCATACCCCCCCCCCCAAATAACACAATAAGAGTATTTCTTGAGGCCACGTGCTGAATTCTCTGCTTGAAATCAATGGCGCTTTGCTTTAGCTGGATCATGCCCTTTGTTAGTTAGATCATTTTTAACGTTTATGAATTATTTTCTAAAAGATTCCTTCTGATAATTTATAATATATTTGTCTGTTTTTTACTTGCTGGCTATATACTGCCATTCATCTTCCTAACCAGTATTGGAAATCAGTTGGTGTTTTGCAGTGGGACAAGAGAAAGGGAGGTTGGAAGTGTACGATCTGTTTGTATTAATTAATTTTGAGGTGTGCAAGTATATGTGAGCTGAGATGTTATTCAAATGGGGAGAGAACTCATGCTTTAAAAACTCACACACAGACATGGAGACTGGAGACAAGGAACCCACACACCTTCTGAAACCTGCTGCCTAATATAATTGCTTCCGGTCAGTCCATGATAAGGCAGACCCGTTGGAGATGAATGTAGGCTAAGGAATAACCACTAATTCCTATGACTCAGGCAAATCCATAGTGATAAAAGAGGAAGTGACCACACAGCTGATCAGGACCAGCACTTCAGTCAATAAATAGCCTATAGTATTCAAATTCCTCCTCTCTGTACACTCATGGAGGGGAACTCCTAGATAGTCAGTAGCATGGCTACCACAGTTTCATAGGTGATTTCCCGGTCTAACAACCACACCTAGCAAAAGGTGAAACTAGAAAATTAACCCGGTGAGCAATTCTGCCCACCTCCAGTTGGTTTTGCCCTTTGGCGCTGCTTGCTAGAATGCTGCTGTTATCCAAAGAATTGGTTGAACTTTAACCAGCACTGTTTCCTGTCTGACTAGGGTTTTGTCAGCTGTCTCGATTTGCTCTTGGAAGTATCGCAGGCAGCAAAACATTGAGTAACTAAATAGGCAAACTGAAAATAGTGGGCACAGTCTGGAAGTAATTAAAAATATCTTCATCCAATATACACAAACCAACAGATGTACAAGGCAGGTGCAGACTGTCTCTAATAAGAAATTTCAATGCTTGAAGGAATACTATTGAATAGGATTTAATATACTTACTGTGTTGAGGTTTTGCATGCCAAAAATGCCCCCAAATTATACTCCTCCACCACCAAAAAAGTAAAGAAAAAAAGAATTATAGTGTTCTCTGTCAGCACATCAATAAATTTGCTCCATCTTTTGCCTTATAGATGAGTCAAATATCATTTCTGGCAGGACAATTCCTGCCAGACGAATCTGAACTCCTTTTTTGATCAGGTCACCTCCCTTGTGGACTGCTGGAATGCTGTGGACATAATATACCTCGACTTCAGCAAAGCTTTTGACAAAGTGCCCCATGATATCCTGATGAGCAAACTAGCTCTAAGTGGGCTAGATGAAACAATGATCTGGTGGATCCACAGTTGGCTACAGAATTGGACTCAAAGAGTGCTTATCAATGGGATCTTCTCAAAATGGGCAGAGGTAATGAGCGGGGTACTGCAGGGCTCAGTCCTGGGACCAGTGGTCTTCAACATTTTTATTAATGACTTGGAGGAGGAGGTGCAGGGAATTCTGATCAAATTTGCAGATGACACAAAAGTGATCTTGATAGACTGGAGTGCTGGGCTGAAAACAACAGAATGAAATTTAGTAGGGATAAATGCCAAGTTCTGCACCTAGGAAAAAGAACCCAAATGCACAGTCACAAGATGGGGGCTACTTGGCTCAACAACACTACAAGCGAGAAGGATCTTGGAATTGTTGTAGATCACAAGCGGAATATGAGCCAACAATGTGATGTGGCTGCAAAAGAGGCAAATGCTCATTTGGGCTGCAATAATAGAAGTATAGCTTTCAAATCTCAGGAAGTACTAGTTCCCCTCTACTCAGCACTGGTTAGGCCTAATCTGGAGTACTGTGTCTAGTTCTGGTCACCACACTTTCAGAAGGATGCAGACAAGCTGGAGAGGGTTCAAAGGAGAGCAACAAAGATGATCAGGGAACTGGAGACAAAGTCCTATGAAGAGAGACTGAAAGAACTGGGCATGTTTAGCCTTGAGAAGAGAAGACTAAGGGGAGATATGATAGCGCTCTTCAAGTACTTGAAAGGTTGTCACAGAGAGGAAGGCCAGGATCTCTTCTTGATCATCCCAGAGTGCAGGACACAGAATAATGGGCTCAAGTCACAGGAAGCCAGGTTCCAGCTGAACATCAGGAAAAACTTCCTGACTGTTAGAGCAATATGACAGTGGAATCAATTACCTAGGGAGGTGGTGGGCTCTCCCACACTGGAGGCATTCAAGATGAGGCTGGACAGCCATCTGTCAGGGATGCTTTGACTTGGATTCCTGCATTGAGCAGGAGGTTGGACTCGATGGTCTTATAGGCCCCTTCCAACCGTACTATTCTGTGAGTCTATGATTCTTTTTATACATTATACAAAATCAATAAACTCTGATAGGGAGCCTTGTGTATGCTCTAATGCACACATGGAATTCTTGTTCGTATATATTGCCCCACTCATTTTAACGGAGGTATAGATCTGTTCATGCAAAAAAAAATGAGCACGTGGGTTTGCTTTGGCCATTGAAATGAACAGGGAAACTCCACATATGCATCAGAACACTCATGCCTATGACAAATTGTTAGATGAGGGGCTGATAATCTGTCATCTTCAAAATATGTACAAGCTGATCAATAGCACAACTTGCCGACCGTACAGTGCTTAAACTGGCACATAATACACTCATGGGCAGGTGCCAGGGCTCTGCCAGCATTGATAACTGCCCTGGGACCCCCTCTGTTCATGATGGGTGAAGGAGGCCCTCCCACTTTTGCAGCGATATTCATGGGCCACCAAAGTGCAGGCGCATTCTTCTGGACATTTGTGGATGGTGGAGGGGAAGGGCAGGTGACCACTGCAGAAAGTTCTGGAACAATGCTATGTCATGATATAGCATCGTTCCAAATGTGGGATTGTGGGAAATTCCTTGCAGCTACTCTTCCAGGCCTCTTCAAGTAGCCACAAAGAACACTTAAAAACTGATAGGTGCTGATGCCACTATTTTTACTGGTAAGTCCCCCGGCCCCCCATCTTCAAAACATTTGATTGCCTGCCTGAAAAATATTCTTCATCCACTTTTGTTCCCCACTCCATTCTCCAATCAGTGGGAACATTCAAAGAGAAAGCTTCAGAATGGTGCAACCATGCACTGAGCAGCCCGGCCCGCAAAGCATCACTCTGGGACATTGTGGGGAATTTAAAATGGCAGCTCAAAGCCAGCTGCCGCCGCCACCAAGGTTCCTGTGATCACATGGAATGGGCCCTGTGCATCAGTGGAGGCTGGTGGCTCCCATGTCAGTGGGGCAGTAAATCTGCTTTATGTTTGAGTCAGAACCAACCAGAATTCTAAAGGAGCTATACAAGGTGCGAAGCACCTTGGATCGCTCCTTTAGAGTTCTGACTGGTTCTGACTGAAACCCAGAGCGGATTCACTGCCCCACTGACAACGGAGCCACCAGCCTCCACTGCTATGCATGTAGGTGGAAGTCAGAAGAAGGAATCAACATGCATCCCACCTTTCTCCCCACCTCCATGCACTCCATGCAGTATATAAAAAGTCCTTTTGCCAATTTATCTGATCTCATTGCTTGGATCTCAGCTGTCTGTCTGTCAGAACAAAAGACAGGAAATCATTCTTGTAAAAGGCAACAAAAGCAGGTCAGAAACATTACTGCGAAGTCATCAGAAATGCTCTGTTTGCTCCACTCAACCCTTCCCACAACACCTGGGAATATGCTGAGACCGTGTTTCTAAGCCACTAGTGGGACAACAGATTCCTAAAACCCCAGGCCTTCTTGGAGGAAAGGGAGGCGTGTGGGGGAAGAGCAGTGTAAGCATGTTTACTTTTCAGTCACTCGGACATTGTCTTTGAGAGATGATGAGTCACTAGTGTCGCTCTATATAAGTCAAACCCTCTTAAAGGCTAAACCATCAGAGTTCCAAAAGCTAAGCATCCTTCCAGCATGATGTACCTACACTCTGTAGCTGCCTTCTTACTACTGCTGGGCATGTCGTGGTGTTTTAGACTGCCAATATCAGAGGAATCAGAAAGTGATGAGTTCACGAAGCAAGATTTTGAGTTTGCAGAGGTGCAGTATAGATCTCTTCATATTCTCATTCTGTTGCCTCTGTCTTCCTCCCTTGTCTCTGTTGCCTTCCCCGCTATTAAAACTTAGATTGTAAGCTCTTCAGGGCAGAGGCCTGTCCTTTTGCTTATGTTAGTCTGCAAAATACGATTATTACTGGTAGTACACTACACTGCAGTACCAAACTAGAAGTGTAATTGTTGTTGTTCTCTTCCCAGCGTTATCTAAAAACTCATTATCATCTCCAATCCAGTCCTGCTGGGATACTGAAGAAGTCAGCTGATACAGTTGCTTCCAAACTTCAAGAAATGCAGGCTTTTTTTGGACTGAAAGTAACAGGCAAGCTAGATGAAGAAACGTATGAGCTAATGCAACAGCCACGATGTGGTGTCCCTGATGTGGGGGAATACAATTTTTTCCCTCGAAAGCTGAAGTGGTCCCACAATAACCTAACATACAGGTAAGAACCCCGTCTCTAGGTCCCAATCCAAAACATTTTTGTGCTGGTGTAACTCTGTGCAATGCCAGCACAACGCTTGTGTCAGCATTCCCTAACCTGATGCCCTCCAGATAGGTTGGACTACTCCTACCAGCACTGCCCTGCATGCTGAATGGCCAGGGATGATGGGAGTTGTAGTCCAAAACAACTGGGGCACTAGGTTTGGGAAGGCTGACCATTTGTAATGACATTAGTTTGGCACACATCATTATATTCCTTTTGGGATATAAAGGAAATGCCTTATACCAAGTCAAAACCACAGTCCAACTATCTGTTAATCTAGCAGAATCTCTCTAGAGTCTCAGGTCTTTGCTAGTTCTTATTTAATATGCAAGGCATATGATCTACCATTGGGCCAGAACCCATCTCTTAAGCACTTGCGGGTTTGTTTGATTGTTTTTTGGTGCATAATTAGGCACTTAGCATGTGTATTGTGTCTTTGCATCCTTAAGACAACAAGAGTTTTGCTGTGCATCCATGGGAACAAGATGTGCAAGAAAGTTAATTGCAACATTTGTCAACCTTTCATGTTATGTTTTATTAGTTTTAGACCTTCAGAGGCCATAAGTCGTTGACTGTATTTCATTTGTCCTATATAATTTCCTTTGAGGCATATATTTGTAAGCCTTGGATGAGGAATCGAAACAGAGGAACTTGTTGGTTTTGTAAATGAGGTGCTACGATGTATCCAGTAAAAGCAGAGATGAAAATAAGGTTTACATATCTAGATTAACCACCAGTATTCTTTGGTGGAATTGTCTGGCTTTATTTTTGAGAATACTGCACATTGCTAACATAGGATGAATGTTACACATTTAAATGCCTGTGTACTAAAAAACAAGTCCAAATAAGCATGTTTAGGATCAAGCCACTAGTCTGATTGAATCAAAAGGCCTGATCCACCTTAACTGTGTGTGGATTTTGCCCTTCATAGCTTCTGCCAAAAAGAAAGTCAATTTATTATAGTGCCGCAATAAAAACCACACATCCTGTGACCACAAAACCTCAATTCCATAACAGGAAAGGTGCCTGCATTTGCATTCCTGTACTTGCTAAATAGGTAATGGAAAGACAATAACTGGAATATTATCACAGGAATGTTCTGCAACGTTTTTGGAGTTTGCAAGGAACCAATTGTTTCTCTTTGGTAGGATTGTAAATTACACCCCCGATCTGAAAAAGTCTGAAGTGGACAGAGCATTCAGAAAGGCTTTCAAGGTCTGGTCGGATGTGACACCGCTCAACTTTACTAGAATTCGCAGTGGCACTGCTGATATCATGATCTCCTTTGGAAGGAGAGGTAACTAGAGAGAAATTGCTTTCTGTGTTGAGAGTTATGTTATCCCTTCATTTGATTAGCAATTAGGCATGTTAATAGAATTCACTGCTGTTTCTAATATTTGTAGAGCATGGTGATTTCTATCCCTTCGATGGACCTTCTGGACTGTTGGCTCACGCTTTCCCTCCTGGGCCAGACTTTGGAGGAGATGCTCATTTCGATGAGGATGAACTGTGGTCAACTGATTCCAATGGTAACAAGTGCTCTAAAGATCATTTACCTTACCATAATGTGGGTTGCTGGTTTTCAACAGCATTCGATGCCAAGTTAGACAATGTTTAATGAGTGCATGGTTTAGAAAGCGGACGTTCCCTTTTGCTGAAGTGTGTGCGATTTCATGAATAATTTAAAAAAGTTCACATGAATAATTTCACAAAGAGTAAATAGTGGCTGAACCACATTATTTTGGTGATTGGTTATTTGCCATTCCTTACTCATGCTGCCCGAGCCGAGCTGCACTCATGTAAGCACATCTGCACCCTGATGCTATGCATGTTAACTTGGAAGTGTTCCATTGTATTCAGTGGCACTTACTCCCAAGTGAGTGTACATATCATTGCTACCGGAGTTTGATTCCAGTGGGACTAAAGCATACCCAAGTATGTGCTGTCTTCCTACTCAGTGAATTAATTTAGATGTCAAATACTATTTCCATTCCATTAATGTAAGGAGAATAGTAGTGAATAACCATACCAGCTATTAGTATTTGAACATGTTATGGAGAAGGAGGCATTAAGCAAAAGAATTGGGTTAAAGCAATAATGCGATGTAAGCTTTATTGCTCTCATAACCACACTTACATGCTGCTCTCTAGGATATAACTTGTATCTTGTGGCTGCCCATGAGTTTGGTCATTCGCTGGGACTTGAGCATTCCAGAGACCCAGGAGCTTTGATGTATCCAATTTACACATACACTGGCAACACGGGCTTGTTGCTTCCAGATGATGACGTCCAAGGAATCCAGACTCTCTATGGTATGTCTGCCTTTTGCGGTGTCCTCCTTTTGTGTACAAATTATTCTGCAATGGAAGATATGGGTGGTGAATTTCACTGGCGTTTCTACACAAAGGCATAATGTTGAAAGATGTGCCACTGCGTGTGTGATGCTGCTTTACACACACACAGTCACAGCTTTCTATCATCATTCTGTGTTAGATCCTGCAGAACATCACATGCAAATCTATGTTAATCATCACCAGGTTTCTAATTATCTACTTGTTTCCCATATGCATATACTCTCATTTTTATCTTTCATGCTCTCACCTCACTCTTCTTTAAATATTATCTTTTCAACTCTCTCTCTCTCTGTCATCACATAATTTCCTGCATCTCCCACAGATACTGCTAATCTGTTATCATGTCCTCACTGCATCTGCACTACCAATTTTGGCAAACCCTTCACTCCTTCAGAAACCTCTGACCACATCACTGCTGACCTTCATACCCTTTTCATACAGCACAACTGCTTAATTCCATAGAGGTCTCCTTGAGACAACTCTGGGTTGAGACTAATCACCAACCTTCCTTGAATTCATGCTTTTTAGTTGAACTTGGTGGAAACAAAATATATTCACTGCTTCCTACCTACGACTTATTCTACACCCTTAACTATTTTTACTCTCATCTTCTTACACTTCAGGCAATAGCCAGCTGAGATGTACTGTGTTGCATTTAAGATCTGATCAACACATTCAGATTAATCTGGTGGTACAGAGTTCTGTTTCAGACTGCAGAGGTGGGATCTGCATGTTGGAATATTCCCACACATTAAAAAAAGAAACCCTGCATGTAAAAAAAAATTAGCACATCAGGGAGAAGTCCATCCTGGTTCTCTGTAGCATGTATTGTCTATACGTACACACGCACACACACACGCACACACACACGCACACACGCGCGCGCACACACACACCAGCTAGTCTGAAACAGTACAGTCTGAGAAAGCTCTGTGCCACCTTATTTAGCTGAATATATTGTTGTGCTCCAAGCTGGGAAATCTAATCTAAACTAGTATTCTGTCTGTACTACATATTGGTAAAAGAAGAAAATAAACCCTGCTTCAACAACTCTTTCTTGTTGATGATTGCTTTGCTTTTTCATGTAATATCAAACAAAAGCTTCCTTGTGCCATCCACACACTGTTGTGGTCAACTATAGGGGAACTCCATGCTGCTAACATGTAATTTACTGACACAGGTGCAGGAGACCATGATCCTCATCCGGATCATCCCAAAACTCCAGAGAAATGCAGTGCAAACTTGACCCTTGATGCCATCACAGAACTCCGTGGAGAAATGATGATCTTCAAGGATAGGTGAGACACAAATGAAATATCAAGTGTTTCATGTATACACGTGGACTTTGTGTATGCTTGTAACCATGAACATGAGTAGAAGCCCTTTGCAGGTGAACATGAATAGAAGCCCTTTGTGGATCTTCCTGCTCAACATGGGAAGATCTAAGGAAGATGCTGGGGGTGGGGCTTGTATGTGCCCTGCTGCCCCCCCCCCATTTTAACTCTCATGTGTGCAGGCGAACACCTGAATAGGGCTACACTGTATCCATCAATACAAGCTTTCATTGAATATATTCTAAGCAAAAAACATGCTTTGTAACTTGAAATTTGAATGAAGTTAACAACTAACATAGTTAGTTAACTTCATTCAAATAGTTAACAACTATGATATTTATTCATATATTTCTTCAGTGCTATCTGAGACCTGGCTCCAGTGACTTAATTTCTGGTTTACTTTAAAGGCCTATTCAATATCTTTAAATCTAGACATGTTGAGTCAAAACGTTCCTCTTCCTATCACAGGTTCTTCTGGCGCCTACATCCCCAGATGGTTGATGCAGATTTGGTACAAATTAAGTCATTTTGGCCAGAAATTCCAGGCAAGATTGATGCGGCATATGAAGACCCTGAAAATGATCATGTGCTGCTTTTTAGGGGTAAGCTTCTGCACAGGGCAGGAAAGAACAAACGTCCTGCTTGGTGCATTACATGAGAACACTTGAAGGTATTGTAGAAACAATTGTGAAAACTGATTTGAAGGGAGATTCCTATATTCAGTAGGTAGAGCCCTAATACTTTTGAGTACGTTAACATGAAACAGAAAGGGGAAGAGAACTGTTATTAAATCAAATGCATGTCACGGACATCATGTGGCTTTTTAATCTGACTTTTCCTAGGGCTGTCATTCACCTAGGGCACAATCCTATGCATGTTTAGACAGAAAAAAATCCTACAACCCCCAGCATTCCCCAGCCATCCATGCTGGCTGGGGAATGCTGGGAGTTGTAGGACTTTTTTCTGTCTAAACGTGCATAGGATTGTGCCCTTAAAAGAAATATTAGTCAATTAATCAGATGGATGGGCAGAGCAATCCTACCAGTGGTAGATGAGTGGAAGAAACTACCTTAGGGTGGGAGTCTAAGGGGCATTTTTCTTATTTCTTATAGAATCATAGAATAGTAGGGTTGGAAGGGGCCTATAAGACCATCGAGTCCAAACCCCTGCTCATTGCAGGAATCTTATCCCTTTTAATTTTTTTCTTTTACGGTTTTCCTCCCATTGGCTGCAGTGGGAGGTATATTATGTATGTCAGCTTCAGGTCTAGCATACATTTCTCCCTCTCTCCCCGTCCTTGGAGGGAGAGATCCAAAACATCCCTATTGCCCTTGGGACACCCTCCTGGGGACCATAAGATTGTAGCCTAAATCTGGAGAAAGGTACACATGGTTAAAACAAGTTTTGAAGAAAAAGGACTACTTTGTCTTGCCGACTGGGATGGCTGTTGAATCTGTCCTCATCATTGGTGATAGGACAGTATCCTCCATTACATCTTAAGGGGAACAGGGCAGGCTGTGTGACACACACTGCCCTCTCTTCCAACATCTTGCTGCCATCTCCCAGCATCTGCCACGTGAAGTGACTGACTCACTTTGCCTAATAGTAGGGCTGGCCCTGCTTAAGCATTTTCAAGTCCCATTGCTTTCTGTGGGGCAGAGTTGAGCATATGCTTTAATGTTACCTTCTTAACCAGTAGGACTTAAATATGCTTAGTACTGGCTGGATCATGCTCCTACCTAGTGTGTGAAATGTTTGCAGCAGGTGTTTTGCCAGTCTCATCCATCATAACATCATCCCTGTGATGTAAATCATCTTTAGTCTCATTTTACAAAAGGTGGACTTAGGCTGAGAGAATAACATGTGAAAGGCCATATTATGATGAGTACATGGTTGATGTGGAATCTGAACCCAGGTCTAAGTGTAATGCATTATCTACACTTATTCACAGGCAGGAAATTCTGGGCTTTGAATGGCTATAACATCGTAGAGGGCTACCCTAAAAAAATTTATGAATTGGGTTTGCCACAATCTGTGAAGGCGGTAGATGCAGCCATCCACATCAGCGACACCGGTAAAACTCTTCTTTTCATAGGAGACAAATACTGGAGGTATGTCAGCGATTCTTTTCACCTGCTGCTAGATATTATAATCAGTTTCTCTCTCATTCTTTCTCACTGTTCCAGTGACTTGGAACAACTTGCATACTGTACTAAACATATTGTAGTCTGTGGGTTGGATCCAAATATTAGTCATACCTAGAGTAGACCCATTGAAACTTCATTTAGACATGACTAACTTAAGTGCTATTGATTTTAAGTATGTCTAACGCTAAGGCCAGATCCAGCCCCTTGTTTTGGCTTCTCTGAATTCAGAAATATTTGGGGCAAAGGTTATTCTGTGATTATATTAACTCCATGGCATCTTCTGCTCTGTAAAGATAGTTGCTTATTTCTAAAAGCTTCAACAATAAGTCCTGCAGATGAGCTGGTGAGGCCTAGTCTGTGTCTCCTTTTTGTTGTGGAGGGTGAGGTGTTGTCTAAGGCAGAATCTTCTGTGTAGCAGCACCCACTTTAAGGAACTCCCTTTCAAAAGACATTTTTGTATGTCCCGTTCTGTCTGTCTGTCTGTCGTCTGTCTGTCTGTCTGTCGTGTCTATCTATCATCTATCTAATCTATCACATAAACACATCCATATAAATGTATAGACTTTTCTGTTCCAGCAGGCATTTGTATACTGCTGCCAGAAACATGTACGTTTTTGTTGTAGCTGTATCCTTACTGTTTTATATTCTACTTTTATGACATTTATTTTTGTTTGATCTGGGTTTGAGGCTCTTTGTGTTAATTCGTTGTAAGCTGCAGGAAGCAGAAGTCCTTGAAACAGATTTGCAGTACATCACGGTACACATAACCGTATTTGTTGATTTACTTATTTTCCTTTTTAATGCAGTTACAATGAAAAGAACCAAGGTATGGACAAAGACTACCCTAGACTTATAGAGGAAGATTTCCCAGGGATTGGTCACCGAGTGGATGCAGCCTATCAGAAAAATGGTATGCATTTACTTTTTGTGCTCAGAGATGGTGTCAGCACCAGATATCCTGGGGCAGTAGCCAGTGCCCCAGCAGGGCCCCCTGCTGATGCCTGCTGGGTCTCCCCCTCCCCATTTATGCATTTTTCTGGCCCAGCAGTCCAAGCGGTGTCAGGGAGCTCAGTTCGGCCTTCATTTTAATTTGTCACAATGCCCTGATGCCTCTCAGAGCACTCTTGTTGCTGCCCCCCAACCCAACTGCCAGGTAAATCCACCACAGCCTGTTTATAGAGGAGGCCAACTAGAGGGCACTTTGCCCCAGGGGGGCCCTCAAATTGGGAGCCAGACCTGTCCATCCTCCTCCCTCACGTTATGGAGGAGCCCTACCCTATCCCCTCCATGATGTCTGGCATATCTTGACCATGACTAATTATATAGTGGGTCGATAAATGGGATGGATGACAGGGCTGGGGAGGGAATGGCATTGTCTGCTAAAGCATTGTTTAGACAGACAAAAAGTCCTACAACTCCCAGCATGCCCCAGCCAGCATAGGATTGCGCCTTTGAAGATATATGACTTTTCTCTCTGGCCTTGATTCTGGTAACACTAATTATTGGTGGTCCATTTGCTAGTTTTGTTGCCTATCTGGGACTAAAAAAAGAGGGGGCCACCAGGTAGGCAACCATACATGGCTGGGGCACAGGGTGAGCATGTCCCTGCTGGGAAACATCACAAATTGTGCAGGTCTACTCTAATCAACAAATCATTTTGTGAACTGCAGAACATGTATTTAAAAAGAAAGAAACAAACAGAATAGGTTTGGATCTTTGCCTAAGCTCCTGGGAATGGAAAGGCTCCTTCACTTCATGGATGGAATTGAGATCTTGTGGAGGAACTTGTCAGAGGAAGGCAGTTTTTCACCAATTCCCCCTGCAGCCGCCCTGCAATGCTGTTCAAGCCCACTGGGACAGATTTTCAAGAGTCTGCAAAGGGAATTTCAAAGGGAATATCTACTCGCGGGAGCATCCCATCAGCAAATTCAGGATCCCAGCCATTGTATTTTTAAAATGTCTAGTAAATCATTTAAACAAAAAAAATAGTAGCAACATTAAGTGGCAAATTGATCTAACTAGTCCTCTTCTCTTGCAGGTTATATATACTTTTTCAATGGACCACTGCAGTATGAATTCAGCATCTGGAGTGAGAGAATTATTCGGGTCTTGAACACCAACTCCATTTTCTGGTGCTGATTGCATTTGGCCAGGTTCTGACCTGTGGAACAATTTGTCACCCATGAACAATAATATAGTGGGTGTTGGGGTTTGTTTGTTTGTTTGTTTGTTTTAACTTAGAAGCTTGATTCTGTGAACAAGCTCTGGTAATTTTGCCACTGACTTTATATTGTATATATGAGACCATGTAGCACTATGTACATCAGTCTGGAACTGAATTAAAAGGGATAGTGTTATAATTCACAAGCATTTTGTGGGGCATTACAATATTTGAAAATTGCATGAAGAAACAGTGGACAACTATCCTGTCAGGTGCTGATGAAAGATGCTTCCAGACAAGGCTTTCATGACACCATTGCCCTGCGTCATTCATGGGACTTTACTGGAGGTCCAGATGTCATCTTCTACTCATCACCCTCCCATGTTTTGTTACTGCTTCTTCCGTCTTTTTCCTTAACACAAAAAATCTGTTCAGGAGAAAAAGATGGAACAGCTGCACAGTGCCTTCTGACTGCTAGCACCAGGAGTCCTTCATCTGGAAGCACCCTGCAAAACTACTGCTATATAATTATACTATTCAAGAGCTGAAGGTGAATTTGCGCCTTGTGAAAGAAACTTAGCACTTTTCAGGCTGAGACACCCCCCCCCATCCTACAGATGGAGTTAGGGTTTCCATCTCCTGGCCCAGAGATGGTACACATTGCTTTAAAGACCCAGAGCAGTGTGATATGTTGGAGGAAGGAATGGTGCTTCCCTCTGCTATCCCCACGCTGCAGTGGCCCATTTTGTCATCCTCCTATCTGCATTAACCAGATCTTATTTGTTAATTTATTTATTTAAAACAAGTGTTAGCCACACTTCAGCCATAGCTCCCAGAACAACACAGAGATAAAAACATAAAAATACCCATAGATGGATGGATGGATGGATGGATGGATGGATGGATGGATAGACAGGTAGATGATGGATAAATAATATAAGATATATAGATATATAATGAGTCACATCAGGCAATACCAGTCCAGGATAAAAGAACAAAACTAAGGCTGCACTCACTGACTTGGGATCAAGTCCCACTGAACTCACGAAGGGGCTTACTTCTCAGTAAACATATGCTGTAAAAGACAAGGACAAGTAAAAAGGTTTTCACCTAACACTAAAAACAGACTAGAAACAGCACCGTCCTTTATTATTTGAATAAGTGGGAAACAGATAACAGAAACAAGCAGATACCTCAGCCAAGGGTGTCAGGAGCAAGGGATGAATTGAGTAAAATACCAAACCAGTACTGAGGATGGTGGACCTCAAAGCAGGGGTGGGCAACTGGCATCCTAAGCGCCACATGTGACTCTCAACCTACGTTCAAAAGCCTTCTACAAGTGATCAGTTCAGACCTCTGGCAGGAGCAGTCTGTCCCTTTTTCAGCAGCCCACTGGGTGGGGAGGAAAGGAGAAGGTGGGGAGAGGGAGAAAGGGATGTGAGAAAGGGAAAAGATGGTGGCCCAACACACTTTTCACTCTTGCCCATACGACACTAGCTTTGGTCCTATGCAATGCAGCTGTCAACAGGAAAACATGTGTGGGGCATGAGACATCACCCTGGAAACTGGATTTGGTCTGAAAACTGGATGTGGTGACAAACCACTCAGGATATTTTTCTCTCCGAGGCTGCAATCCATATTTAGGGAATAAGTCTCGTTGAACTCAATGGTGCTTGCTTCTGAGTAGACATGTATAGGATTGCACTGTATAGCAGCTACACAGTTAAGGTTAAGTAGGGATGCATAATACAGACACACACACTGGTTTAACTGTCATGGCTTTTCCCTAAGGAACCATGGGAATTGTAATTCTGAGAGGGACCTTGGAAAGCTGAACATCCCAGCACTGTCCCCAATTTCCCAGGAGTCCTTGGAGGAATTTGTGACTTCTGAACCAACTTAAAAAAAAAACAAAAAAACAGAAAAATTAGCAAGTAATGCAATCGTAGTTCATTTTACAAAGAAAATTGGCTCTCATTTCTATTTATGCCTTCTCAGTGAGTTTGTTTTTTAGCCATTTTGTAATTATTCCAATACTGTCTGTAAATTTCCAGCACACAGACAGCATATGATGTAATGGCTGTCTCTTCTTTATGTTGTGTTTCTAAAGGCTGTGAAATAAACCACAGAACTACACAGAAACGTTGGGTCTTGTATTTTTAAAGAACAAGTGTTATTTAAACTAAAATGGAAAGTTAGCAATATGGAATATAAGGGTAGGTAGGGAAAACCTGATTTTTAAAAATCATTCTGCTTATATCTTTTTGTTTGTGTTGTTATATTCCATCCCACAAAGTAGTAGGAGAAATCTTTCCTTTGTTTATGCTTCTTCTCCAAATCCACTCCCTACTTCCTCACACAATCCAAATAATGAGTTCCATAAACACATCGTGGTTATAAAAAGTAGGACCAGAGGAAGTGCTTTCCCATATGCAGGCATATGGGAAAACACTTTCTCTGGTCCTACTGTTTATAGCCACGTGTTTTGATACTTTATTTCATTAATTGGTGCACAGCCCCGACTCTCTACCCACTCTGAGGGCAAATGTCTGAACAGTGCTAAAGTGATAGACTGAAGTACTATCAAGTGCTCAAAGCTCTGTTATTATCCACTGCATTGTAGATACGGAAACTGAGGCTGAGAGTGAGTAGCTTGCCTAAGTCCACCTGATTACTTCATGGCAAAAGCGAGATTTGAAGCAGAGAATGGGCAGGTTCACATAACACGACAACTGACTCTGTGAATAAGCTATTGTTCAAACAACCCACGGTGCACCTGACAGATGATTGGGCTCACTGTGGGTTATAGATCATAGAACCATAGGTGTGGAAGGGGTCTACAAGGCCATCGAGTCCAACCCCCTGCTCAGTGCAGGAAGCCTGATTCCCAGGCAGTCTCCCATCCAAGTACTAACCAGGGCTGACCCTGCTTGTTCTCCCCCTAAGTCCTCCAGCCAGTATCCCACTGTCTTTTGTGGCAGAACCCATCTTGTCCCCCTCCCAAGTCTGATCGCAACCCCTTTTCATTCTCTGGCTTTTTAGAAAACATTTTTGGCCCCCAAAATTTGCACAAATAGGGACATAATATTTCTTATTTTAATTATTTTTTGGCCCCAGAAATTTGAACAAATGGGGCCATATTTTCATTATTTCTTGTTATAGTCAGTCTTTCAGAGGTGTGCAAGTGCACACATGTGGCTGTCCAATATGTATAGCCTTGCCTTGTCAATGCCCTTGTATGTTTCATCTGCCAAAGGGAACAAAGTGCAGTAGGAAACATACAAAGAAATGGACAAGATGAGACTGCATGTAGGCTAATCAGTTCACTGTTGTCAGTGTCAGGTAAGAAAAGTAAGTGCACCAAAAACAGGGTTACATGATTGGCCACTTAGCAAAGTGATCCTGTGGGTTTTATTTATTTTTATTTTATTTTTATTTACAATATTTGTATACCGCTCCATATCTAAAACAGATTTCGGCGCCATGAACAGAAAAGATAAAATAAGTGTTTTTAAGTGTTGTACCAACACTTGTCTGAGTCCTGCTTCCATTCAGCACTTCCCCAAGTCTCCAGCTATTCAAGAAAGGGAAGAGCTAGGCTCCCTGCCCCTTTTCGTGGCTCCCATTCGGAGTAACCACAGCAGTAACTGCTCCTAATAACCCATGGCTCAACAAACTACCTATGGGTCATCAACAACCCACACTCCACCACTGAGTGTGGGTTAGTGTGTTGTGGGGCAGCCCCTTTGCCTTCGACCTCTTGTTATATACAAAATTTCTCTTAGGCCACTCACAATGATGCCCTTATATGCTGATGAGTTATAGAGGAAACTTGTGGCCGCAAAATGATACTGTTTTACAAAGAACTTGCTTCTGAGGTGTTGAGTTCAGAAGTTTGCAATTGCGAAATCCGATCCTCAAAGTCTCAGAAACAAGATTTCATTATGCCATTTCTCAGCGTCCCGGTGCTGTCCTCAAATGGTCATGAAAGAAAGAGGACATTTGTGGTTCACGAAAGGAAATGTTTTTCTAAGAGGTTTGTTTGGGGAAAGCTACTCCACAGACAGCTTCTCATGATAACATTCCTTCTTCGAAGTCTCAGAAACCGACAGACTCATTTCCCTGTTGCTATGTGCAGTGTCATACAGTCACTTCTCTTGTTCAAGGACATCAAGTTCAATCTCCTGGCAGGCGGGCTTTAAGGGCATTGTGAGGATTTCATTTACGTGGAATCCCTTGCTGGCCACAGGCCCTATGCTGTGCACCTAGCCATCCCCTCCTGCTGGCTTAGGGTGCCTGGCCCAGTGGTTTTTGCTTTGAGGCCAGATACCAGTATAGCAAGGGGGCAAGGCTGAGATTTTCCTATTTTTATTTTTTAAGTTTATTTGTAGGCCGCCTTTATGGGTGAAATGCTCTCAAGGCAGTGTACAAGATAAACCACACCAAATGGATGCAATAAAGATCCTTAAGAATATATTTAATTAAAATGCCATAAAAACAGCAAGTACCAGTAAAAATCAATAAAAACACTTTCCACAGTCATTAATTTTGCACTGGATTTTGCACTGGACTCCCCCTGCCCCAACTCTCTTGCTCCAGTTGCAACTTTCTGTACCCCCAAAGCCACTTTTTCCTCTTGTCCTCTGTAGTTTATACTTACATTTGCATAGGTCTGAGTTTGTTTTTGGTGTGTATATGTAGGGAATGCAGCAGGGCTGGCATCAAAGGCAGGCATGTTTGGGCATCTGCCATGGGCGCACAATGCAGCAGGGGCCCACTGACAAGACCCCCCAGGATTTTGTCCTCCTCTTCCCCATTGCAAGTTCACCTGCCTCTCGCTCTGGCCCAGAAAACAGTGGTGGAGGAGCAATGGCAACTGGTGACAATGGTGGTGAGGAGGCTGACTCACTCAGGCAGGGGGCCTATTGGGGGTGTCTTCCTCAAGGGTCCTCCAAAATCTGGAGCCATCCCGGGCTTGCAGGGGAATCTAGGGTGGGTTTGGTGAAAGTACCTTAACTAAAGAGACTACTCTGGTTGGTGATGGCTCACCCCAGTATATTTCTTTCTGTGGTTAACATTCAGTGGCATCATGAGGGCAACATACATGCATAGCCCTGAGTCTGTACCTGTTTCACAGATTTGGGTGGTGTGATTTTTTTTTTAAAAAAGGACAGCAGGGCCAGCCCTACCATTAGGCAGAGTGAGGCAGTCACCTCAGATGTCAGATGATGGGTGATGTGGACTGGGCAGTGGCAGCAGTGCCCTGGATGTTCCCCTCTGTTGGAGACAAAGCTGTGTATTCCACATGGCCTGGCCCACCCCTTGCCCCTGCCCCTGTCAAGCTAGCCTGCTGCCCTCAGGTGAGATGGAGGAGGCTGTCTCATTGCTAATGTTCAAGTAAAGTTCAAGTGGTAGCACTGCCAGCTTCTGTAGGTGGAATGGAAAGATGGCCATCTCGTCCTTCACTTCAGGCAGCCAAATGTCTCAGGCTGGCCTTGAAGCAGGACCCTCCTGCATGCCTCAGGGGTTCCTCACATCTAAAGGGGCCCTCTCCAGCCCTGCCCCTCCCCCTGTTCTGCTGTCAAGTGCATCTACTGTGGGTTGGGGGGGTGGGCAGGGGAGGAAAGAAATGCTGCTGGGGGAAAGACATACCTGGAGGCCTGCCTGAATGCCCACCACAGCTGTCAGGGGAGATGAGCACTTCGAAACACTTTCAGCTGAGGGTCTCTCATAGTACAAAATAGCTATTAGGTGAAATGGAGGGAAACTGAACAACTCAAACTGAACGTCCTCTTACCCTGCCCCCCCAAAAAAAATCCAGGGTGAATTTTTGGCCCACACCAAAGGAAGTGAGAAGGGTGGCTATTAACTGGAGGGCCTTTTCTGCTGTGGCACCCTGGTTGTGGACTGAGCTTCCCAGGGAGGCTTTCCTGACACTGACGTGCTCTTTTCGGCACCAGCTGAACACCTCCTTATTTGCCCAGGCATTTTGGTCTTTCCATTTCTGCTGTTTTAGATCTGTTACTGTATGTTAAATCTTTCCATTGCTTCTAGGTTTTATTTTGGTTTTTATTTTATACTGTAGTTTAAAAGTTTTACACTTTTATTTTATATCTTCTTGTGTTGTATTTTATGGTTTCAATTGTTGTGAACCACCCAGGGACCTTCAGCTATTGGGTGGTAACGGGGCCAGCCCAAGACATTTTGCTGCCTGAAGCAGAGAGGCAAAAGTTGGCCCCCTCCTCCAAAAATCAAGGTGCATAGTGTCCAAACCGAGCCAAGATATTTTGGTACATGAGGCAGAAAATCCCATAACACCTCTCCCCATCCCTAGCAGTGGAAAATACAATAATAATTAAGGGAGCAGTCCTATGGCTGCTAGTCAGCAGCTAGACAGCCATAGGGTATCTGGTTTTCCAGGTACTGACCTTGAAGCCTGAGCTCCAAGGTTGGTTCCTGGAGAACTGACCTTCCCCGCCTTCCATGCTGCCTTGCTCCACGCTTGGAAGAGGAATGCGGAGCAGCCAAAACGGGGCATTCCGGGGGGTATTGCGGGGTGGGGAAGGCGGAAATGCTGGTACGACACATCCTATGTGTTGCCTGGCATCCTCCTCTCCGACTCTGCCTTCCCATGCCTAGACAGCCGAAATCAGCTGTCTACCCACAAATGCAGGGCAGAAGAAGCGCGGAGGAAACAATCCCCTCTGTGCTTCTCCTGCCCTGCATTGGATAGGTGGTCGCCTCCAAATTCGGAGCCAGTGTGGTGTGGTGGCTAGAGTGCTGGACTGGGAGTCGGGAGATCCGGGTTCTAGTCCCCACTCGGCCATGGAAGCTCACTGGGTGACTTTGGGCCAGTCACAGACTCTCAGCCCAACCTACCTCACAGGGTTGTTGTTGTGAGGATAAAATGGAGGAAGGAGGAGGATCATGTACGCTGCCTTGAGTTCCTTGGAGGAAAAAAGGCAGGATATAAATGCAATAAATAAATAAAATAAAATAAATATCCCCATAGGATTACGACCTAAATAACTTGCAATTTGCTGCCCGTTTATGACACTCCAAATCTGCTGCCCGAGGTGACTGCCTCACTCTGCCTCATGGTAGGGCCAGCCCTGAGGTGTGTGTGTGTGGGGGAATGTAATAAATAAATAAATAATTTAAAAATCCTAAGCTTTTCCTACAATAGTTTGTAGGAAAAGGAAAACCTTCCAAACCAACACTAGGGGTCACTTTTCACTTGTTCTTTAATTTGCATTGCAAGTTGCAACGAGAAGATGTATTGTAAAAAAAAAGAGAAAAAGAAGAAGTAAAATCTGGGAACCTTTACCAGACTGTGGGAGTTGAGGGAGGATGATTTGCAGGGGACAAATGGCAGACAGGAGTGTGTGGTTAGTCTTTGCCCTACATGCCACTGTTCCCCTGCAACACCCGCACACCCCAACTGTTTTTCCCCTTTGTTGCAGCTAACACAGGTCTAGGAAATCCAGTGAAATGGGGTTGCAAAAGAAAATCACCCACCATTTCCATCCCATAAATCCCACCCCCACAGCTTGGTGGTGGAGAAGCAGGAGTCAGGGTTCCCAGACCCATGTTTGCCACCAAAAGCTTAGCTTTGCCCTGAAACTTAGTGGTACTGAGTATCAGCCTGGATTTTTATCAGCCAGGCCTTGGATTGGTTGCACTGTTGCTCACAAAGGTTTAAGTGATATTTAAGCAGCCGTGCTTATCAATTTAGCCTTTTTACCAGTCTGAGCTGGCCTGCACAAAAACAGCTTGCACACACACGTGCACGTGCACACGCACACACACACACACATACACACGTCCAGTGGTTAAAATGGTTCCATGAGAAGGCCAAACATTAATACACTCCTATGGAAAAGATCAGCTCCAGCGCAAACTCTCCCACAGCCTGAGGTAGGAGAAAGCACGCTGCCGCATTGCTCACCCATCCCCTGTCGTGTAAGGGGACATCCCCTTCCTCTTACCACCACCTTATCTGCTCTATGGAGAGCATGCAGCTGGGAGATTGGGGAGGGGGCATGGTGATGGAAAGAGAGGTCAGGTGGCTGCTCCAGAGAGCCCCACCAGCTGCTTTCTTGCTGCAGCAAATGTCACAGCAGGACAGTGGCTGGGAGGGCTCGCCAGAGCACCTGCTGGTGCTGGTGGGGCAGTGGCGGCTGGCCTTCCTTGTGGGGGTTGGGGGGAATGGCACAGCTCCCCTCCCCTCCCCTCCCACTCTGCTGCCTAATGCAGGCATCTCACCCTACTTCATGGGAGGGCTGGCCCTGCAAATGAGTATTTTTTTTCTTCAGTTGCTTTTCCCTCCCTTCACCATTCAATACCTTCTCATCCCATGAAAAAAAGCCCACTCCGTCCTTCTGCCACACGTTGGAGCTCTGGCTATTGAAAGATGAACTGTAGTCAACAGCAATGGTATGATGACCCACGATCTCTTATCCTCTCTCTTATCCTCTCTGAAACTGTACCCTGTGGTGACATTCTCTCCAACCAGGCTTCTATCAAGTGGAGGAGAAATGTCATGGAAACAAGGTTGAGGGAAATGAGGCACAGGCAAAGCATAGGCCAAGTGGGAGCAGCAGCAGCAGCAGCTCTTGTTGCTCAGGCAACAGAGTAAGCCCAGAGTATTCCAGAGTATGGAAACTTTTCTAGGGTCTAGGACCCACATGACCTGTTCTGGCCAAATGCTGTCTGAGAGGACTTTTTGCAGGTCTTGGACTTTCAAGTTTAGTCCTGCTGTGGTCTAAAGTTCTCATACAACTCCCTTAATCCCTCCCCTTTGCCTATGCTGGCTAGGGCTGATGGGAGGTATAGGCCAAAACGTCCCAAGGGTCACAAGTTGCCCAGCCCTGGTGAAGGACTTCCAAAGAAAGCCAGGTCACAGAGGGTGAGCGGGCTGTGAAAGTATGAGACTTGACAGAAGCCTGGTTGGAGAGGATGTTGTCACAGTGTACAGTTCCAGAGGCCCTGAACTGAGAGGATGACAGACCATGGGTCATGACGCCCTTGCTTCTGGCTACAGTTCCCCTGTCACTAGCCAAATCTCCAAAATGCAGCAGAAGGGCGGAGCTGGCGTTTCCTCCTGGGCTGAGAAGGTATTGAACTGTGTTGCAGCTGTAACCTGGCTTCCATTGCAAGTCCTACACCAGGGGAGGGCAACTGGTGGCCCTCCGGGTAGTTTGGCCTACAACTCCCATCCATGCTAGCCAGCATAGCCAGTGGTGAGGGCTGATGGGTGTTGTAGGCTAAAACATCTGGAGGGCAGCAAATTGCCTACCTCTGCCCTACGCAGTGGTTCAAGCAGGGGAGGATGAGCTTTCCTCACATGTGTGGTAAGGGCAGGCTTGGTACCGGGGTTCATCACACCTAGTCCCTTTTGTCAGTGCAAAAGATGTCCCCGGGGGTCCGGAATGGCCTTGGCCCTTTTGTTCTAGCAATTGGGCAAAGACATAGAAATACAAGTCAGGTCAGTTGGTTGGCATCCCTAGCTAGGTGAAGCGATGGTTGTTGGAACATGGCTCATGTACAGTGGTGTAGCCCTCCCTGTGATTTGGACTTCAACTCCCATCAGCCCCAACAGTTGTTGTTCAGTTGCTAAGTCGTGTCCAACTCTTCGTGACCCCATGGACCATAGCACACCAGGCCTTCCTGTCCTCCGCTGTCTCCCAGAGTGTGCTCAAGTTCATATTCATTGCATCGGTGATGCTATCTAGCCATCTCATCCTCTGCCATCCCCTTCTCCTTTTGCCTTCAATCTTTCCCAGCATCAGGGTCTTTTCCAGAGAGTTTTCTCTTTGCATTAGGTGGCCAAAATATTTGAGCTTCAGCTTCAGTATCTGTCCTTCCAATGAGCACTCAGGGTTGATTTCCTTTAGGACTGACTGATTTGACCTCCTTGCAGTCCAGGGGACTCGTAAGAGTCTTCTCCAGCACCACAGTTCAAACGCATCAATTCTTCGGTGCTCAGCCTTCCTTATAGTCCAGCTCTCACAGCTATACATTACTACTGGGAAAACCATTGCTTTGATTATACGAACCTTTGTCAGCAAGGTGATGTCTCTGCTTCTTACTATGCTGTCTAGGTGTGCCATAGCTTTCCTCCCAAGGAGCAAGCGTCTTTTAATTTCATGGCTACAGTCACCGTCTGCGGTGATCTTGGAGCCCAAGAAAATAACATCTGTCACTGCTTCCATTTCTTCCCCTTCTATATGCCAGGAAGTGATGGGGCCAGATGCCATGATCGTAGTTTTTTTAATGTTGAGTTTCAAACCAGCTTTTGCACTCTCCACTTTCACCCTCAACAAGAGGCTCTTTAGATCCTCTTCGCTTTCTGCCATTAGAATGGTATCATCTGCATATCTGAGGTTGTTGATAATTCTCCCGGCAATCTTAATTCCAACCTGTGATTCATCCAACCCGGAGTTTCTCATGATGTACTCTGCATATAAGTTAAATAAGCAGGACAACAATATGCAGCCTTGTCGTACTCCTTTCCCAATTTTGGGAAACTCCCATCTCTTTAAGAATCTGCCGCAGTTTGTTGTGGTCCACACAATCAAAGGCTTTAGCATAGTCAGTGAAGCAGAAATAGACGTTTTTCTGGAATTCTCTTGCTTTCTCCATGATCCAGCAAATGTTGGCGATTTGATCTCTAGTTCCTCTGCCTCTTCAAAACCTAGCTTGTACTTCCGGTAGTTCTTGGTTCACATACTGCTGAAGCCTAGCTTGTAGGATTTGGAGCATCACCTTGCTGGCATGTGAAATCAGCGCAATTGTGTGGTAGTTTGAACACTCTTTGGCATTGCCCTTCTTTGGAATTGGAATGTAAACTGAACTTTTCCAGTCTTGTGGCCACTGTTGAGTGTTCCAAATGTGTTGGCATATTGAGTGCAGCACTTCAACAGCATCATCTTTTAGGATTTTAAATAGCTCAGCTGGAATACTGTCATCTCCGCTAGCTTTGTTGTTAGTCATGCTTCCTAAGGCCCACTTGACTTCACTCTCGAGGATGCCCGGCTCAAGTTCAGTGACTGCACTATCATGGCTATCAGGGGCATTAAGATCTTTCCTGTATAGTTCTTCTGTGTATTCTTTCCACCTCATCTTAATCTCATCTGCTTCTGTTAGGTCCCTGCCTTCTTTGTCCTTTATCATGCCTGTCTTTGCACAAAACGTTTCCTTGAGATCTCCGATTTTCTTGAAGAGATCTCTAGTCTTTCCCATTTTATTGTTTTCCTCGATTTCTTTGCATTGTTCATTTAAGAAGGCCTTCTTGTCTCTCCTTGCTATTGTCTTGAAATCTGCATTCAGTTGGATATATCTTCCCCTTTCTGCCTTGCTTTTTGCTTCCCTTCTTTCCTCAGCTACTTGTAAAGCCTCATCAGACAGCCACTTGGAGCTATCCAAGGTGCCAAACCCTATCCCTAGGGTTTGGGATATCCCTATCCCTACCCTATCCCAAACCCTATCCCTAGCACCTTGGATAGCTCCTTTAAAGTTCTGGCTGGTTCAGACTGAAACCCAGAATGGATTCGCAGCCCCACTGAAATCGGAGCTACCAGCCTCCAGTGGTACCCCGCATGCATGAAATGGTCACAGTGTCCTTAAAGCAACCATTGCAGCAGCTTAAAAGTGAGAAATGTCTTTGCTATAATAACAAAAGCTCTGACCATATGAAGACTGTGCACAGCAATGAGGAAATGGTATTATGCAATGTTTTTGAGACAGAAATTTTGATGTGAAAAGCTTCAGAAATTATCTCTACACAACAAATCTCTGAGTGAAATATCCTTTTGCAACCACAAATTTCCTCTTTCTCTCATGAGCATAATGAGAGTGGGAGATGGGAAAGAGGGAACTAATATAATGCAATCTGTTTCGAAGAAATAATATTGTCATTGGAAGCTCGCTGCCTCCTGAAATAATCTCAGAGCAAGCAAATCTCTTAGTAAAATATCCTTTCTTGGTTATGAGTTCCTCTCTCTCTCTCTCTTTCTCTCTCTCTCTCTCTCTCGAGCTTATGAATGAGGGTATATGTAAACAATATGTGATATAAGGACAAATTTGCCATACACAAATTCACTGGGAAGAATTAAGCTGGAATAATAGTCTGAAGGACGATAAATCTACTGAGTTTAATTATGTAGGATCATGACCCAAGTGATTAACTGTATTAAATGCATATGTGTGTTGTGCATGTTAGTTACATCTGTCTATCTATCTGTATTGCATAATATGTAAATGCATACCTTTAAAGTAAGTGTGTGTGTGTGTGTGTGTGTGTGTGAGTGATGGTCTATTAAAGGAAAATAAAAAAGAATCCTCACATGTCCATCCATCCATTGATATATGAAGAAAGGTGCATGGATTCTCCTTTTTAATTTTTTTGGTGTGTGTGTGCGCGTGTGCAAAAAAGCCCTTCTAAGTCAGCTATGAAAATCAGTGGGTGACCTTAAACCAATCTCTGTTTCTCAGCCTAGCACACTTCACAGGG
Organism: Heloderma suspectum; assembly: GCF_057233095.1. Taxonomy (NCBI): domain Eukaryota; kingdom Metazoa; phylum Chordata; class Lepidosauria; order Squamata; family Helodermatidae; genus Heloderma; species Heloderma suspectum. The sequence continues at coordinate 26,757,677 of NC_139460.1, read as the reverse complement.
TTGTTGTGTAGATTAAAGCAGATAAGCTTCATATGCCATCCTGAAGGATAGGATATGAAAGAAAATGGTAAGAAACCAAACTAGGAAAGGTGTTTTAGATTTAAAGAAACTAGAAGCCCACCTCAACAACGTAGTCCTGGACAACTGGTGAATCCAAAACAAGTTCTTAGGGAGAGAAGGAGGAGAAAAAACAAAACAAAAACAAAATGCACAATCCAGCCAAAGCTACGCACATTTAAATGCTATTCATTTCTACCACTGAAATGAATGAAATGTAAAATTAATTAGCTGGTTGAATTATGTGGCTGAAATAGTTTAAACAACAACAGCAATTCTAGTAGTAGCTATTTTAAACAGAATTTTAAAAACAGGGATTAGAGGAAAAATTGAAGCCTGAGGCATGCAACACCCCTACATAAAAGAACAGATGTACCAACACACAGGGATATTAAATAACAGGAAGCAATACCTGTTCTTACTTGCAAAGTGACTGGAATAACATAAGGCAAGGAAGACCTGGAGATAAACAAGCCATGTTGTTCCCTTGAATCTCACATTCCTGGCATTTGGAGCATGGCAGCAGCATCCTCTCAAGCTGCCTTTCTCCTCTTGAACCCAAACAATTGTCTTGGACAGTTCAAATGTAGCTTCCAAAGTGAATTAAAATATTCACAAGTGTGTGAGGATGCTAGGGCTGCAGCAACACTGTGTATTTCCAGTCTGTGGCAATTACACCTGAATTTGCTCTGTCCAGTTTCCACATCAGCCTGTGATTATTATTATCCCTTAAGGAAAGGGATCAGAATTAAGCTAGGCACATCAGACCATAAGAAGTGCCATGCTGATTCAGGCCAAGGGTCCATCTAGTCTAGCATTCTGTTCACATGGTAGCTGCCAGCTGCCCATGGGAAAACCTCAAGCAGGACATGAGTGCATCAGCACTCTCCAGCCCATGTTCCCCAGCAACTGGCGTACATAGGCATTCTGCCTCTGATACTGGGGTAGCATATAGCCATCAGGACTAGGAGCCATTGATAGCCTTCTCCTCCAGGAATTTGTCCAATCCTGTTTTAAAGCCATCAAAGTTGGTGGCCTTCACTACACCTTTTGGAAGTGAATTCAATAGCTTAACTATGCACATGCCATTTAATGAAACAGATATCTGGATTCTAAGCTGTATAGTGCTTTAAAGGTTAGAACCAGGATTTTGAATTTAGCATGGAATCATAGCAGGAACAAATACAGTTGTTTTTATATATTTTATTTATTTGTTACATTTATATACTGCCTTTTCCTCCAAAGAGCCTGAAGAGCTGTACATGATACCCCTCCTCTCCATTTTATCCTCACAACAACCCTGTGAAGTCGGTTATTCTGAGAGTCAGTGACTGGCCCAAAGTCACCCAGTGAGCTTCAACACGGCTGAGTGGGGACTTGAACTCTGGTCTTTCTAGTCCCTGTCCAACACTCTAACCACTGCAGCACATTTACCCGTTTTAATACAGGCAAGATATAACAGCAGCCAAATTAAGCAGTTGAAACTCTTCTGATCATATTAACTTCAGTGTCAGGAAAAGCTGAGCACCCTAAGGCCTGGAGTTGGGGGCCAACGTGTGAGAAGGGAGAAGCAAGGGGTGGGAGAAGCAGTGGTGGTGGCGCTGTGGGGATGATGGGGATCAGCCTGGAAGGGAGGAAGAAGCAGCTGTGGAGAAGCAGAGGGAACATCCCCATCCTCATACAGTGAGTTCTGCATGCTTGGCTTTAATGTGTTGCAACCTGTCTTGATTTCATTATTCCAAATCTATCTTGTGAAGCAAGTGTGGGCAACATATGGTCCTCCAGATGTTTTGGCCTACAACTCCCATCATTCCTGTACTGGCTAGGCCCAATGGGAGTTATAGGCCAAAACATCTGGAGGACTACACATTACCCAAAACTGTTGTGAAGCATCAGAACAATGTCCTACAACTCTTGTCTGATCTCAGAAGCTAAGCAGGGTCAGCCCTGGTTAGTATTTGGATGGGTTACCGCCTGGGAATCAGGCTTCCTGCACTGAGCAGGGGGTTGGATTCGATGGTCTTGTAGGCCCCTTCCAACTAGGGATGTACGAAAGTCACTTACCTTTCGCAGATTATGTTGATGGTGGGGGGGGAGGCGTTCCATCCCTCCCCCCGGAATCCTCGCCGGGGGGGAGGCGCTCCATTCCTGCCCCCCAGAATCTTCCGCGGCTGGCTGTGCTCCGCAGCAGCTCCATGGAGCACAGCCAGATTTCTGGATTTCTGGCTGCGGAGGGCTCTGGGTAAACAAAAAACAAAAAACTGCATACGCAAATGGCGGCAGCTACGGCCGCTGCCATTTGCATTCCTTATTTTTGCCCTCTTAATCTACGTAAATATTTACGTAGACTATGATGGCGAAAATAAAGGGGAACGCAAATAGCGTAGCGGGCACTATTTGCGTTCCCCTTTGTTTTCGCCGTCATAGTCTACGTAAATATTTACGTAGATTAAGACAGCAAAAATAAGGAATGCAAATGGTGGCAGCCGTAGCCGCCGCCATTTGCGTACATGGTTTTGTTTTGTTTTTTAACCCAGTAAAAAAAAAAACAACGACGACGTGATAGGCTACGTAAAGATTTACGTAGCCTATCCCTTTTTTTGTATTTTTTTTTTAACCCAGCCATGATAGGCTATGTAAATCTTTACATAGCCTATCAAGTCATTTTTTGTGTGTGTGTTTTTTTCAAAAAAATGGCGGCGGTGGCAGCCAGTCAGAAGACCAGCCTCTGCAGTCGCTGCCGCCGCCGGAACCGCCACCGCCGCCGGAACCACCGCCGCCCAGAAGATCCGCCCCAGGTAATTCTCGTCCCGGGGGGGTTCTGTGGGGTGGTGGCAGGCCATTCCGCCATGGAGTTTGGGGGGCTGAATGCACTGGCATTTGGCCTCACCGAGATCCGTGGTGGAATTCTCTGCCATCCCTACTTCCAACGCTATGATTCTATGATCCCTCAGAAAGCAATAGCCCAAACAAATAAAAAGTATTTCTCTCCCCATAGGCTAGTTTCTCAAATGGGGAAAGCCATTAGGACTGCAGCCTGTTTGATTGAACCCCTTGGCCCGTTTTTGCTGAAAAAAATAGTGATCCTCCCTGAAAAATCACTACCAAAGCGGAAAACTTTTCACCACTGCTGAACGTTTTCACAAACACACGCACACCCTTTAGAGTTTAGCATTCCTAACCATAGAAGCTCTGGTAAAACCCATATTAGTTCTACTGGAATCAGAACAACTAGTTAACTGTATCCAATTTTGTTATTAAGAGAAATGTCAGAACCGCAGAACGGCTGGAAGTCACACCTCTGACCTGGAACCCCTATTCCCTATGTAATGCGATCTGCACGTGCTCAGAGGCACTCTCTTCTTGATGTTTCAAGATTAAATTTCAGCATTAAAGCCCATTGAATAGACCTGTTATATATTGTGTAATCTTATGAAAACAAATGCAAATATTTTCCCAACACATTAAATAATATAACTAAGGTACAAATTAATCATTTTGATAATGTACATTTCTATATTCCTGCAGGGCATTCAAAATATATGTTGGCAAGACATGCAGCCATGGGTTTGCAGTGTCAGAGAAGCATGCTGGGTTTGCATTGTACATGACCCAGTACAGTGACCCAAAGGATGGAAAAGTAGGACCAGGGCCCACAAGGGGTTGGCAGTGGGCCCCTTCCTGCGGCGTGGGCACTGATGTGAGCCCAACAAGGCCAACACTTGATCTTGGCCTTCAGTAGAGTTTGAGGGCACAGTCCTATGCAGGTGTGGACAGAAATAAGTCCTACAACTGGCTGGGGCATGCTGGGAATTGCAGGACTTTTTTATATATACCTGCATAGGATTGTGCCCTAAAAGTGTTAATGAACAGAGATCAGAACTTACAAATGCCAGCAGCCACATTTCGCAAAGCTAAAGCTTCTGCCAGTAAATATAAAGATTTCTAAGGCTATCTCAAAGCGCCCAGGGCATCTGCCTTGGCTGCCACACCCTTAGAACTTAAAATGGTAGTTGCTCAGGTAAGCAGAAGTGTAAGCCTGTTTAGTGGCACTAAGGAAAACATAGGAGATTCTCAGGCACAGGTAAAAGGTGTTGGAGGTTTGATCTGAGCTGGCATTGCAATGAATTGTCTTAAAGCAGCAGCTCTCTAATCCTCCTGAGGTGGAGGAGGAGACAGCAAATAGTTTTTCAAGAGGGCACAGTCCTGCATATAAAAGATTTCTGCTATGGAAAGAGACCACAATAAGATAGATGACCTGGAGAATTGGGTCAGCAGAAGTAAAGAACCTCTAGTCCTTTGGGGTCCTGGAACACAAGGAAGGTGTTGATAGAGAATGCATTTTTCAAGCAGTGGCTCTCTGACACGTTCCCCAAAGTTCTGGAGGACCACTTCAACACTGAGCATGCTCCTCATGTTAGGCTTTTACCATTAGCAAAGACAACCCCATCTTATGACTTGACTGTCTATTTGTACTTAACAAGAAAACTAGACAGTGGCAAGTATTGAAATTTGGAAAGCATCAGACTCAAGTCTATAGGGACTTGTCTGCAAAAACTTTGAGATGGCAGGTGTCCCTGTCATTAAAGGACTCTGCCCTGTGGGTCATGAATAATTGTGGTGATTCCCGTTTGTTCAGGCAAATCACCACAGTGGCAGATAGATGTGGCAAGTCATCATGTTCAGAGAAGACCTCTGTATTTCCTCCTACCTGAACATTAAAGGCAACCACCTAACCCAGCCTTCTCCAACCTGGCGCCATCCAGATCTTTTGGACTACAAGTCCCATCATGCCTGACCATTGGCTATGCTGCCTGGGGTCTGATGGGAGTTGTAGTCCAAAACATCTGCAGGGCACCAGCTTAGGGATGACGACCTAAGCATACTGTGATCAATGTTCAACAACTGACGACTCATCAAAAGCAAACTCCTCTTTGAATCAGCTCCTTTTCATAAGAGATTGGACACATGTCTGTCTCTGACAAAACATATTATTTGTCTCAAGAAGGCAGCCCAGCTGAATCTGAATCTGCTTTATCCTGAAATGTTCTGATTAACTCCAGGTTGCATATTAAATTGAGGGGTGCTCCCAGATGATGCTTTTATCTGACTAGTTCATAGAATTTCATGGCAGTTCAGACAACATGTCTTCCACCTGTAACCCTTACCCTCCCATGTTTTCCCACTGCTTCTTCTGTCTCTTTTTTTTCCCACAAAAAGCCTGTTAAAGAGGAAAGGATGGAATAGCTGCACAATGCCTTTTGATTGGGAGATGTCCATCTGGAAGCACCCCAGATCTGTGCTGGAGTTTGGGGTGAGCTGTGAATTGGCCATGTTTTCAATGACACCAAATTATTCAGGATAGTGGAAACTAAAATGGACTATGACACACTCCAAAAGAACCTCTCCAATTTGGGTGACTGGGCAACAAAATGGCAATTGCAGTCAACCGTAAGGATGTGTAAAGTGATACGCAATGGGACAATAAAATCCTGGCTTTACATATACACTGATGGGATCTGAGCTGGCAGTGACTGACCAGGAAAGAGATCTTGGGTTATGATGGATAGCTCAATGAAAATGCTGACCCAGTGTGCAACAGCTGTGGAAAGGCAGATTCCATGTCAAGGGTCATTATGAAAGGGATTGAAAATAAAACTGCCGGTATTGTGATGTAAGTAAACAAATCTAGAGTGCGACCAGATGGTGTACAGTTCTGAAATATGTTCACCACATCTGAAATATGATATTGTAGACCTGGAGAAGGTACAGAAAAAGGCAAGAAAAATAATAAGGGGTCTGGAGGAAAGGTTACAATGTTTGGGATGTTTTAGTTTAGGAAAGAGGAGAGCAAGGGGGCAGGATCATGATAGAGGGTTTATAAAATTATGCACAGTGTGGAGAAAGTGGATAGAAATCTCTGTGTGTGTGTGTGTGTTCCCCCCCCCCGTACTAGAAACTGGGGTTATCCAATGAAGCTAAATGGTGAGAGGTTCAGGTCAGAGAAAAGGAAGCACTTCTTCACACAGCACATAGTTAAACTATGGCATTTACAGCTGCAAGATATGATGATAGCTTAGATGACTTTGGGGACTAGACAAATTCACAGAGAATAAGGATATCAGTAGCTACTAGGAGTAATATATGGATTTTGTTAAATCTGTTCCATCTGTGTTTCATAGATTGTCATTCCGTCGTCTGCTCCTTGATAGAATTGGATTTTTTTAAAAAAAACAAAAAAACCACCAAATGTCATTCTACTTGCACTAATTCACATTAATACAGTAATGCACATTTGCGCACCCCACCCCCCAAGTGAAAAACTGGTCTGCAAGTCCACAGAACCTGCGTGACTCAGAAAACCTGGTTCATTGCAGAATCTACCATTTGGATTTATAGAAATCTGAACTGATTTAAATCTGTTGCAGATTTCTCCGACATCCCTAGCTACTAGTCATGCTGGCTATATACTACCTCTGGAATTAGATGCACCAGGCCTTTGAATATCAGTTGCTGGAAAGCAGCAGCCCAGTTGCTGTGGAACATCAGCGGGAGAGAGCTATTGCCCTCATGTCCTGCTTGTGGTCTTCCCACGAGACATCTGGTTGGGCTGGCTACTGTGGGAAACAGGAGACTGGACCAGATATCAGTGATCTAGTGGTAAATTTTGAAGTGCATCATGACATTCCCCATAAATCCATCCCCCCTGCTACTGTTAGGACTGTGGGGTTGGAGCTAAACAGTGGAGGTTGATGGCTCCGAAGTGAGTGCAGCGGTGAATCTGCTCTGGGTTTCAGTCAGAACCAGTCAGAACTCTAAAGGAGCCATCCAAGGTGGCTAGATAGGTCCTTCAGAGTTCTGACTGGTTCTGGCTGACACCTGGAGTGGATTCACTGCCCCACTCACTCCGGATCCACCAGCCTCCACCACAGCTAAGCTCAGTTGTGAACAGGCTACTGGGTGGTATAGAAATGTAATAAATAGATAAACAGGGAAGCCTGAGGCTGGCAGCAGATGATGTCATCCCTCCTAATCCAAAAGCCCCAACGTTTCAACCCTGCGACCCCTGGCTCCATTGCCCCACTGCTAGATAGGCTTTTGGTCTGATCCAGCAGGGCTCTTCTTATATCCTCATTGCTGCTCTTGGTTATTCTCTCTTTGGCACTTGTATCTCTGTTGGTAGGTGTGGGACAGCGAGCTCTCTCCACGACTCCAAGAGCAAGTATTGCCTGCTTATCACCCTACTCACATTAACTTAGATGGATGTCCCCGTCAGGGTCATATGCCCTGCTGAGGTTAAGGCAGGGCTTTGGGTGGAAGTTTATAGCTCCGCTCTTCCATTTCCAGTTTTGGATGATTCTTACCTGATGTGTTTGTTTTGAATCACTGCCTGTGTCCTGATGGATCTGCCAGTCTGTGTAATGATGACTAGTGAGAACCAAGCTGGTGGCTGAACCTTCCTTGCAATTAGGTTGTGATCAGAAGGTTTAAGATTTTAGTGTGTAATAATGCAAAAGATAATCTGCTTAAGAGAACCAGTGTGACTCAGCCTCTTAGGGCTAAGACATGATGGTTGTCACGTAGTTTGCTCTTGCGTCATTGATTTTTCTTGAACCAATAGCTGATGCGGGGATCTGAACCATATCAGAGCCATGTCTTGGGGGGAAGCGGGCTTTAACCCTTTGTCCCCAGCATGGTCTTGATCAGAATCAGCCCCCACTTGCTATTCGTGATGGGAGGAAAGCTTCTTCATCTGCACAGCAAGCACTTCCCCAGTGGAGTATGGCCAGCCAATGGCACAGCCAATTTATCTGTGTCTTCTACACACAGAGCCTCGTGTGGCGCAGAGTGGTAGGTGGCAGTATTGCAACTGAAACTCTTCCCACGACCTGAGTTCGATCCCAGCGGAAGCCGGGTCTCGGGTAGCCGGCTCAGGTCGACTCAGCCCTCCATCCTTCCGAGGTCGGTAAAATGAGGACCCAGCTTGCTGGGGGAAAGGTAGTCACGACTGGGGAAGGCAATGGCAAACCACCCCGCTACAGTCTGCCATGAAAATGCCAGCGCAAGCAGCGTCCCTCTAAGTGTCAGTAATGACCCGGTGCTTGCACAGGAGGAACCTTTCCTTTTTTCTACACAAAGTAGCCAAGCCTTATATTAAAATAACCCAGTTTCCTATAACTCCTGGACCAAAAGGAATGCTCCTGCCTTATTTTGAATCACAACATGCTGCTTATTCCCATACAGCTTTATAGGCATGCTTGTTTATTGCTACAAAAACCCTCATAGGAAAGTAGTGGAAAGTAGGGCTGTGGATGGACACCTGGATCCTGTGCATGGACCTCCGGATCCTGTGCATGGACCTGGAGGCTTCTTCAAGACTTCTGAGGTGGGCCTGATTCACTTTGGGCTGATTAGCCTCTGGAGCTGAAGCAGGATTTGGACATAGAATCATAGAATCATAGAATAGTAGGGTTGGAAGGGGCCTACAAAGCCATCGAGTCCAACCCCCTGCTCAATGCAGGAATCCAAGTCAGGATTCAAGACATCCAAAACCTGTTTCACTCCCCCCTGCCCAAAACACTGCCCAGCCCCCAGCTCTTTGCCTGTGTGCTTAGAAGCATGCTGCCAACCATCCTGTTGTTTGGGGGGGGGAACTGCTGCTGTTGTGCTGCCACCAGCTCCTGGGCCCTCTGGACAAGTGCCGGCAGCTGTCTTGTTGTTCCAGTGGGATGGGGGCGGCTAAAATGGCATGTCCCCCTGTTTCTGGAAATAGATCCTGCGAGTTCAATTTCTGGAAATACAGGGAGTCACTATTTTAAGAACGGTTCCCTTCCCCAGAACAACAAGGTGGCTGCTGGCATGCATCCAGAGGACCCAATTAAGGAACTGGGGGCTGGGTGGTGGTGGTGTGGCAGGGCTGGGCTTCCGGATCATGCCAAAGCACATCAAAACACTTTGGAGTGAGCTCTCCCACCACCTTGCCTTGGAGGCAGTCCGAAGTGCCCCACTTCGACTTGGAACTTCAGGACAAAGCACTGCACAGCCCTAGTGGAAAGATTTCAAACAGCACACAAGACAGTAATGGCTGCATAAAGTTTTAGCTATGTTCATTATGCAGAACTTCAGTTATCAGCAAAAGAAAAGAAATCCAACTGTTTTGGAATTGACCTCCTCTGATTTGATATTTCAAAAGTCATCCAGTTTCTACATTTATGCTACCCAAGTATGACTGTAAAGTAGGGGTTGGATCCAAATTTAGTCATCATATCCCTTATGAATATAAAGTGGAGGTGATGAATAGATTAGGGATGTACGAAAGTTCCGCCACGGATCTCGGGGAGGCCGAATGCCAGCGCATTCAGCCCCCCAAAATCAGTGGTGGAACGGCCCGCCACCCCCCCGGGACGGGACTTACCTGGGGTGGATCTTCCTGGTGGCGGCGGCTCCGGCGGTGGCTCCGGTGGCGGCTCGGCGGCGGCGGCCAGTCTTCCGACCAGCTGCCGCCACCGCCATTTCCAGGTTTAAAAAAAAAGAAAAAGTGATAGGCTACGTAAAGATTTACGTAGCCTATCACGGCTAGATTTTTAAAAAAACACCATGATAGGCTACGTAAATGTTTACGTAGCCTATCACGACTGACTTAAAAAAAAACCCAAAAAACACATGTACGCAAATGGCGGCGCCCATGGGCGCCGCCATTTGCGTTCCTTATTTTGGCACGTCTTAGTCTACGTAAACATTTACGTAGACTAAGACGGTGAAAATAAGGTGAACGCAAATAGCGTAGACGCTACGCTATTTGCGTTCCCCTTATTTTCGCCGTCTTAGCCTACGTAAATGTTTACGTAGACTACGACTTGCCAAAATAAGGAACGTAAATGGCGGCACCCATGGGCGCCGCCATTTGCGTACGCACGTTTGTTTTTTTTAATCAGCTGTGATAGGCTACATAAACATTTACGTAGCCTATCATGGCTGACTGCAGGGATGCAAACGGCGGCGGCTACGTATATGTATAGGACTACATTGTAAATGTATAACCAAGACTAGATACTGTGAATATGTTCTTGTATATTAGTAGTAGGTGGGGATGGAGGAAAAATTCATTTGCTTTATATTTTAATGCAAATAGATCTTATTTTGCACTTTCAATGCAATATGAGAACCAAAACTCAGCTATCCTTAAAAATTCACATTTCTCCATATTTTGCAATGGAGTTATCCAATCAAAAAACTGCACACAACAAACTGAATATACTAGTGAAACAGAATTCAAAAAATCTTTAGATTAGGGGAAATTGCTTGCAAAAATGTGTATATTAGGCAAAACTGAATCCAAAATTCATGTGTTAGGAGAAATGTACACAAAAATGCATACTAATTTTCATGCAAACTTAAAACAATAATAATCTCAAATTCATGTGGAAATGGGATGGATCGAACTTAGAGAAAACAAAATTGATTAATTCATCAGGGATAGCACGGTGGTGTCCAAGAATTCAGTCCAAGAATCTGGCAGACATGCTCCTGCCCGCATCCCCAAGCCCCACTCACTGAGCCCCTGCCCCTGCTTGCCCCCTGTCTGCACTCGGGAAATGGCCTGCTTCACTCACCCTGGCAGCCTTGTCAAGCTTCACAGTCACCATTTTCTGAGAAATAAAATGGTGATCACAAAAATGCGCAAATATGTGCACATGTGAAAATGTGCATTTTTGCAAATGTGCATATTCACATATGAAAAAATGTGCATTTTGTGAATGCTCATATTTGCATATGTACAAAAATGAGTATTTTACCAAAAATGCATATTTTTGTAGACACACTAATGTGTGCCTTCACAGAAATGTACATTTCACACATGAAAATATGCACATTCGCAAAAACGCGCATTTCAGCACATACAAAAACATGCATTTTTGAGATAGTCTTTTTTAAAAAAAGAAATGGTGACCACAGAGCTTGACAAGGCTGCTGGGGTGAGTGCGGGCTGCTCGCCGAGAGTGGGAGGGGCTCAAGCACAGTCCGAGGACTAGCAAGCGGGGGCAGGGGCTGGGCAGGAGTCCAGAGAACCCAGATGGGGGTGAGTTCGCACATCCCTAGAATTCATCCATCCCTAGTAGGAGGGATAAATTCCCCCAAAGCCAAGATTTTTTGCATGGAATATGTACATCTGAAGCCTTCCAAAGAAGGATCATTTTCAGAAATGAAATATCTGCCTTTCCCTGATGATCTAACTTGCTGATTCAGCAACTGCATTTGAGTTAAGCCTGTCCCTAGCTAGGTTGTGCAACCAGGCAGGAAACTGAGCAATGGATATTTAACAGAGCGTGAAAGTCCCTTTTGGGCAGCTTGTTTAAAAATTACTATGCAAAACAGGCACTGAAATGACTGTAATTTAGCTTTGTTTATTGGAACTTTTGACCAAGCTCGGGTATGTGCTACATTCGGTACAATTCATGGCCAGTGAGAAGACAAGGACTGAGCTGAAAGGCTACCCTCTGTGGGCACTGTCTGCAAGGGAAATGGCAGACACAAGTGGCCAACATCTGTGCTCTGTGAGATTCTTTGTCTGAAGTAGTGACCCTGGAGTTAAATCATAGAGTTAAGCACTCTTGTATCACTGATTTCAGTGGGGTTTCAGCTGCAGTCCTATTCACACTTACTAGGAAATATAGAAATGTAAAAGCCCCCCCCCCGCCCCCACCCACATCAGTCTCCAATGAATTGCTCATCCTGGTGTAGAAGATGTTTGTGTAATTCCTGTAAGGTAACAACAACAAAAAACCCTCAGACAATCTACCTAACCTACAGAACTTAAGAGATCCACTGAGGCATTACTAATTAAACAGGTCTTTGTCATAAACGTCTGAGTAACATGTCAAGGACGTTTTGGAAGAATTGCCAGCTGAGGCCTTTCCAAAATCCTTCCCTAAACAGGCTTCTGGTTTTTGGAGCTGGTCTTGGGGAACCCAGAAGAAGTAAGGAAACAATCATTAAAACAACTCCATGCCTTCTGTTTAGAATGTGGAAATACTCACATATCTCAGATATTGATATGTGTTCTTGTTTCATTCATTCATTCATTCATTCATTCATTCAACTTTTAGTAGCAATGCCCGAGGTTGCTTACTAGATAACAATAGCTAATTTAAACCAAATAACTCATCATCATCATCTTGCCATCCCTCAACAGAGCTTAATCTTCTGTGGTAATTATATGAAAGAAAATAAATACCGGCCACATACATATTTTCAAACACTGTTTAGAAGACTGCAGGGAGGTAGAAGTGTGGATGTTGGGAAGCAGTGAGTTCCCCCCCAAAAAGGGCACTTAGAGACAAAGGACAGAGATGTGAAACAGATAGGGATGGCGGAGAATTCCGCCACGGATTTCAGTGAGGCCGAATGCACTGGCATTTGGCCCCCCGAAATCCATGGCAGAACGGCCTGCCCCCCCCACCCCCCCTGCAGATCCCCCCCAGGACAAGACTTACCTGGGGCAGATGTTCCGGATGGCAGCAGCTCCAGCGGCGGCTTCGGCGGCAGCAGCGGCGGCTGGTCTTCTGACTGGCTGCTGCCGTCTTTTGGAGTCTGCCCTTTCTTTTTTCTTTTTTTTTCTACATAGACGAGATAGGCTACATAAAGACTTACGTAGCCTATCATGTCTGGGTTAAAAAAAAAAAAAAGCGTACGCAAATGGCGGCAGCTACGACGGCCGCCATTTGCATTCCTTATTTTTCACCGTCTTAGTCTACGTAAATATTTATGTAGACTATTACAGCGAAAATAAGGGGGAACGCAAATAGCGTAGTGGGCACTATTTGCGTTCCTTTTTGATTCGCCGTTTTAGCCTACGGAAATATTTACATAGGCTAAAACGGCTAATCAAAAAGGAACGCAAATAGCGTCCACTGCGCTATTTGCGTTCCCCTTTATTTTTGCCATAATAGTCTACGTAAATATTTACGTAGACTAAGACGGCGAAAAATAAGGAACGCAAATGGCGGCCACCGTAGCCACCGCCATTTGCGTACGTGTTTTTGTTTTTTGTTTTAACCCAGATGTGATAGGCTACGTAAGTCTTTATTTGAGATACAGGGACACAAACGGCGGCAGATACGGCAGCCGCCATTTGCATCCCTGCTACCCAGAGGCCGGATGTCCAGCTGCTGGCGGAGCTGGCCGGCGGCTCCGCAGAATCCCCGGGGAGTGGAGCCAGCCGGGCAGGACTCCAAGGGGAGGGATGGAGCACCTCCCCCCTGTCGAGGATTCCAGGGGGAGGGACAGAGCACCTCCCTCCCCACCACGAAGCAGATCCGCGAAACAGTAAGTAACTTTCATACATCCCTAGAAACAGAAGGTTATCTGAAGGATCTCCTCCTCCCATATGTGCCTGCCTGGACCTTAATATCATCCTCAGTGACCCTCCTCTATGAGCCCCTGCCAAAGGAAGTGAGGCGGGGGCTACTAGGAGGAGGGCCTTTTCTGCTGTGGCACCCCGGCTGTGGAATGACCTCCCTAGTGAGGTTCGCCTGGCACCTACATTGTATTCCTTCCGGCACCAAGTGAACACCTTTTTATTTTCCCAGTCATTTTAGCATTTTAGCTTTTTAGACTTTTAGCTTTGTTGTTTTAAATCTGTATTTTAAATCTCTGCATTGCTGCTAGGTTTTACTCTGGTTTTATTCTGGATGTATTGTTATATTGTGGTTTTAATGTTTTTATATTTTATATTGTTTTACTGTGTGCTTTTTGGTTTTAATTTTTGTGAACCACCCAGAGAGCTTCGGCTATTGGGTGGTATAGAAATAAATGAATGAATGAATGAATGAATGAATGAATGATGTAATATGAGGTCTAGCCAACAGGAAAGTACCGGCAGAGCAAAGATGGTGACGAGGCAAATGAAAAGAAAGAAGAGAAGAAGGATAAGACCTGGGCAAAGAGTGAAGAGTTTTAGGGTGCAATCCTGTGAAGTCCTACAACTTCCAGCATTCTCCAGCAAAAGTTGTAGGACATTTTTCTGTCTAAACATGCACAGGAGTGCACCCTTAAAAACCAAAATCAGTAACTTAAACTGGAGCCAATAAAAAAATGGAAACCAATGAAGAGTGTGTAACAGTGGAGAAAGATGGGCAAAACAAGAAATATTAAAGGGCAAAACATAACTATAGATAACAATATGTCAAAGCTGTCAATTACGTTTTAATGTAAAGCACTAGCAGCCGATACAACTAGAAATCTATGAAAGCCTTGTGAGGGCTGGTTCACACGTGTATGTGCAGCATTTGATTGCTCTTCACTTGATAATGGGCAACTGAATGTGGGAATGGACTCCATCGAACAGCATTCCATTCAAGGTGATGGGGAGCAGAATGAAAGTTGTATCTCATATGTAAGGTCGTTGATGACCCATTCACAAGTGCAATTCATGATCTGATATGACATCCACTGAGAGATGAACATGCATGTGTGAAAGCCAAGTCTTAGCAAAAGTGCATTGGATGAAACGAGCTCCAGGCCATAAAAGTTCATGCTGCAATGTTTTCGATAGTCTTTAAAACCAAGGTTCTCAAAATTGTAGAGCAGGTGGATCATGGGACATCTTGAGTGGGAGGGGGCAAAGTTCCAGGGAGAAATGGACTACATTTATATCCTGCCTTTCCTCGAAGGAGCTCAAGGCAACATACGTGATTCCTCCCCTTCCATTTTATCCTCCCAATCAACCTGTGAGGTAGGTTAGCCTGAGAGACAGTGAGTGGCTGGCCCATGACCACCCAGTGAGCTTTGTAACTGAATGGGGATTTGAACTTGAATCTGCCCAGTGCTGCCAAGACATGCTAACCAGTACACCACACTGGCTTAAACTGGAATTGTCCGATTGTCTATAAAGGGTATTTCCTGAGAGCAAGGCAGGTGGGATGGGGCAAGAGGAGTAAAGGTAAAAATGAAAAAGGTGAAATCATAGCAGTGAGAAGAAAAGACAGCGTGCATTCCACTGAAGGATAATGTTTCTAATTTATTAGCATATCTCGCCCGGAAACATTTGACTATGGTGTCAAGTGTGTGCTTGAGTTAATAATTATCTGTGACAGTCAAAAACACAAAGAAATTGAATGGCAAAAATGTTATTTGATGCAGAATTAAGGTACTGTCAGGACAAGTTCAACCCTGAAAAGCGAATTTGCTTCCAGGAATAATTCAACGTGTTGGTGATTACCTTCAAAGCCCTAAACGGCTTGGGTCTAGGCTAACTGAGGGATCACCTCCTCCCATACCTTCCTGCCAGATCCATAAGATCAGAAGGAGAGGCCCTTATCGTTGTTCCACCAAGGGTGTAGGTATGATTGATGGCAATAACAGTGCCTACACCAATATTGTAGAGCCCCTTGCCTCATGAAGCAAGGACAGCCCCTCTCTTTGGCTTTCTTTTGCTGGATGGTAAAAGACAGTTATTCCATCAAGCGTTTGCTTACGAACTATCTGCTGTTTTATGTAAAGGTTATGTTTTATTTGCAGCCTTCCCAGCCCTACAATATCCTTTCTGAGGTGCAGTGACCAGAATTGTACACAGTATTCCAAATGTGGCTCTATCACAGATGTTTACAAGTATTATGGTATTGGCAATTTAATTCCTAATGATCTCCAACATGACACAACATTTCTTTTTCTCACAGCAGCCACACACACTGGGCCAACATTTTCATTGAGCTATTCACCACAACCCCAAGATCCCTTTTGTGGACAGCCACTACCAGCTCAGCCTCCATCAGGTTATGCAAGCTTTTGAGTTTTTATCTCAACGTGCATCACTTTACACTTGGTACACTGAACTGCATTTGCTGAGTCAGTGCAAGTTCACCCAGTTTTTGGAGCTCTTCAAAATCCATTTTTGTTTTCACTACCCCGAACAATTTGCTGTTGTCAGCAAATCTGGCCACTGCACTGCTCACTCCTAATAGAGATGGGTGCAAATTTTCATTATGTTTTTTTTTATAAGAACTTACAAAAATCTGCAAATGTATTTATAAACAGGATGGAAGGAACTTGAGATTTTAAAAAATTGAATGTCGGAGAAAGCAAAATGGACAGATTTGTCCATGCAGGTAGAGGGCTTTGAGTGCTTAGCATTTAACAGTCTCAGTATGAGTCCCTGTGTATTCAATCATGTTTGTAGGATAGGGATGGATGGATGAATCCCCCTTTTCCCGGTTCTCCGGGCACCTACCCAACTGCTGCCCCCAGTTGCATGCCCCTAGACCCGCTTGTATGCCCCTTCCCGTGCTCGCCGAGCTGCCTACACCTACCCTGAGTCATTTGTGAGCACCAGTCATTCCCGCGGTCATCATTTTGTGAAAAAACATGGCTCAGGAACTTCCATAAGTTTAACATTGTGCACATAGCAGCTGTAAAGGACCCATCTACAAAATATTACAGGCGTAAGTGGCCCATTCCTATTGTAGGGTACCTCTTTTTTCTGATAGGCTCCTTATCTTTAGCTACATGGCAGGCAGGTACTCTTTCCATGCTGAAAATAGCTGTACCTCTTGAATTTGGTTGATCCAGAGGGTGGGTGAGAGTTTTGCTTGGTTCTTTGGTAAAAATTTGCCAAAATTTTGAAATGTCTTCATAAACTGGCTGGGAAGAACTTGAGATTAAAAACATTTGAAGGTGGGAAAAAGTGAACCTGACAGATCTGTCCATCCCTAACCCCTAACTCCAGGTCATTTATGAACAAGTTGGAAGGCATTGGTCCTATTAATGATCGTGTGCGTGCGTGTGTGCGTGTGTGCGTGTGTAAATGTTGAGCTCTGCACTAAATTAACCATTAAACTAATAGATTGTCCTCCATCAGATAACAGACATTCCTTGCTGAAACATGATCCTGTTTTTATCCAAAGATCAGTGACCCAGGCAAAGGATAGACGCATGAACAACCTGACAGCAGAAGCAAAATGAGAAAAAGCAGATCACCAGTGTTACTACAGAATGCAAATACACGATAGCACTTCCGCTTCATATTCTTTCCCCTGCAGATAATGTATTGCTGCTGACATATGTGGTGCTGTTCTAAAACACAGAGTGATAGACAATCCTCATAGGAGCATTTCTACTCTAATAATTGGATCCAAAATTATGAGCCCCATTGAGCAACCCCTGGAGTTCCACTTTGTTCTCTTTGATAAGTTTCAGTGTCCTTTGGGTATCCAAGCTCCAATCACATTGAGAAAACACCAACAGTTCGGCCAAAACCGACATTATTTTAAATCCTTATCTAGCATCCATGGTCCCCCCCCCATTTTTACTCTAGATTAGGCATGGGGCTCTTGATCCAGATTGGGACCCCAGTGTCGGGGGTCAGGTTTTTCTTTAGAAAGATCTAGATTGGGCCCCTGGATCTTATTCATTCTTGAGTAAAAATGGATGGGGGAAAGACATAGCTGCCAGATACAGATTTAAGGTTTTGTCTCTTTTGGCCAACCAAATTAATGTATTTGGTTGTATTTCATAGGCAACTCACTTTAACTTGGGAGCTCATGCCATATAACACCAAAACCACAATCCAAAACAACCCTCAGAAAAAACAAAACATTTATTGAAATACTAAAGTATGATGTTAGAAGAAAATCCTGCTTATCCCAGTCCAGACCATTAACATCCAAACCAATAAGAAAGTCCCGTTTCAGACTCTGGTGAGTCTCCACGGGGAGAGAATTTGGCAGTTGTGGGAAAGCCATTTGTATCATTCCAGTGGCAATGTGTGGCAACATATGGGGAGATCTTTTTTGCTCTGCTCTTTATTATTTATTTATTTCATTTCTATACCACCCAATAGCCAAAGCTCTCTGGGTGGTTCACAAAAATTATAACCACAAAGTACAACAAAAAACCAATATAAAATATGAAAGATTAAAACTGCAATATAAAAGTTACAGGAAGCCAGATTCCAGCTGAACATCAGGAAAAACTTCCTTATTGTTAAGGCAATATGACAATGGAACCAATTACCTAGGGAGGTGGTGGGCTCTCCCACGCTGGAGGCATTCAAGATGAGGCTGGACAGCCATCTGTCAGGGATATTCTGACTTGGATTCCTGCACTGAGCAGGGGGTTGGACTCGATGGTCTTATAGACCCCTTCCAACCCTACTATTCTATGATTCTATGAAAGTGTAACCAGAATAAAACCAAGCAGCAATGCAGAAAATTAAAATACAGATTGAAAACAACAGAGGTAAAAGACTAGATCTAGTGCTGAAATGCTGGGAAAATAAGGTCTTCATCTGGTGCCAAAAGGAGTACAACATAGGAACCAGGTGAAGCTCTCTGGGGAGCTCATTCCACAGCCGGGGTGCCACAGCAGAAAAGGCCCTCTTCCTGGTAGCCACTCACCTGGACCCATGAAGATGATTTTACTAATTCCATCCATGATTCCATGATTTTAACACTTTCCCATCAGATCAGAGAAAAAGCAGGCATGGATCCTATATACACTATAAACTTACATCAGTTTGGTACTACTCATGCAGCAGAATGAAATGGTGGAAATCTAAGGAGGCAGAGTGCTAGTCTGTACCATTCAGCCTGCAGGTGGACACGTGCCATTTTTAAATATTATATTCCTCATATTAAATGCAAAAAAAAAAAAAAAATCCCCAACCTGCAAGCGCAAAAGAAGAATCATAGCACATGAGGATTAAAGGTTTTAACAAAGTCCCTTCACTGCTGTGCAACTTTTCTGCTTGCAGAAAGGGTTTTGTTGCTGCTTTTTTTAACTCAGGAGAGCCCTCCAAACACTGCTTCCCTCTCCAGCAGTCAGAGGTAGTACAGGCAATCTTCTGCCTCAGGATCAGGGCTGGCCTGCAATATTTTGCTAGCTCAGGTGGATCTGCAAATGGAGGATGGCCACTTAGGCACAGCCAAAAAGGGGGAAACGCATCACCAAAAAAGAGGACAACAATTTGGATAAAATTTGTATATGCTAATTTATATGTATGAATGCAAATTTATTTATTTGATATTTTGTTGTTTTTCAGTGAATATATTAAGTGTTAAATTTCCTCTTCCTCCCCCATTCCTTCTCATTCTACCCAAAGCAAATAATGAATTGACCCAACCAGAGGAGGCTGGTGGCTCCTATTTCAGTGGGGCAGTGAATGTGCTCTGGATTTCAGTCAGAACTCTAAAGCAACTATCCACAGTGATGAACCCTATCCCCAAAATGGGTTCAGCACCTTGGATAGTGTATTGCCCCTGCAGTAGGCTTCAAACTCTTAATTTAAAGGTGCCAAGATAGAGATGGAATGTATCACAAGGCTAAAAGAGATGACGCCGGAAGATGAGCCCCTCAGGTCGGAAGGTGTCCAATATACTACTGGGGAAGAGCAGAGGGAATTTCCAAGTAGCGCCAGAAAGAGTGAAGTGGCTGGGCCAAAGCCGAAAGGACACTCAGCTGTGGATGTGTCTGGTGGTGAAAAGAAAATCTGATGCTATAAAGAACAATATTGTTTAGGAACCTGGAATGTAATAGCAAACACTCTTTTCCAACAGCACAAGAGGCGACTCTACACATGGACATCACCAGATGGTCAATATCGAAATCAGATTATGTCCTTTGCAGCCAAAGATGGAGAAGCTCTATACAGTCAGTAAAAACAAGACATGGAGCTGACTGTGGCTCAGATCATGAGCTTCTTGTTGCAAAATTTCAGCTTAAATTGAAGAACGTAAGGAAAACCACTAAACCATTCAAGTATGACCTAAATCAAATCCCTTATGAATATACAGTGGAGGTGAGGAATAGATTTAAGGGATTAGACCTGATAGACAGAGTGCCTGAGGAACTATGGACGGAGGTCTGAAACTTTGTTCAGGAGGCAGCCACTCAATCCATCCTCAAGAAAAAGAAATGCAAGAAAGCCAAGTGGCTGTCTGATGAGGCTTTACAAGTAGCTGAGGAAAGAAGGGAAGCAAAAAGCAAGGGAGAAAGGCAAAGATATATCCAACTGAATGCAGAGTTCCAGACAATAGCAAGGAGAGACAAGAAGGCCTTCTTAAATGAACAATGCAAAGAAATCAAAGAAAACAACAGAATGGGAAAGACAGACTAGAGATCTCTTCAAGAAAATCGGAGATCTCAAGGGAACATTTTGTGCAAAGACAGGCATGATAAAGGACAAAGAAGGCAGGGACCTAACAGAAGCAGATGAGATTAAGAAGAGGTGGCAAGAATACACAGAAGAGCTATACAGGAAAGATCTGAATGTCCCTGATAGCCATGATAGTGCGGTCACTGAACTTGAGCCAGACATCCTCGAGAGTGAAGTCAAGTGGGCCTTAGGAAGCATGACTAACAACAAAGTTAGCGGAGATGACAGTATTCGAGCTGAGCTATTTAAAATCCTAAAAGATGATGCTGTTCAAGTGCTGCACTCAATATGCCAACACATTTGGAACACTCAACAGTGGCCACAAGACTGGAAAAGGTCAGTTTACATTCCAATTCCAAAGAAGGGCAACACCAAAGAGTGTTCAAACTACCGCACAATTGCGCTGATTTCACATGCCAGCAAGGTGATGCTCAAAATCCTACAAGCTAGGCTTCAGCAGTATGTGAACCGAGAACTACCGGAAGTACAAGCTGGGTTTCGAAGAGGCAGAGGAACTAGAGATCAAATCGCCAACATTCGCTGGATCATGGAGAAAGCAAGAGAATTCCAGAAAAACATCTATTTCTGCTTCATTGACTACACTAAAGCCTTTGATTGTGTGGACCACAACAAACTCTGGCAAATTCTTAAAGAGATGGGAGTACCAGACCACCTTACCTGTCTCCTGAGAAACCTGTACGAGGGTCAAGAAGCAACAGTAAGAACCAGACATGGAACAACCGATTGATCCAAAATTGGGAAAGGAGTACGACAAGGCTGCATATTGTCGCCCTGCTTATTTAACTTATATGCAGAGTACATCATGAGAAATGCCGGGTTGGATAAATCACAGGTCAGAATTAAGAGTGCCAGGAGAATTATCAACAACCTCAGATACGCAGATGATACCACCCTAATGGCAGAAAGCGAAGAGGATCTAAAGAGCCTCTTGTTGAGGGTGAAAGAGGAGAGTGCAAAAGCTGGTTTGAAACTCAACATTAAAAAATGAAGATCATGGCATCTGGCCCCATCACTTCCTGGCATATAGAAGGGGAAGAAATGGAAGCAGTGACAGATTTTATTTTCTTGGGCTCCAAGATCACCGCAGATGGTGACTGTAGCCATGAAATTAAAAGATGCTTGCTCCTTGGGAGGAAAGCTATGGCACACCTAGACAGCATAGTAAGAAGCAGAGACATCAGCTTGCCAACAAAGATCCGCATAATCAAAGCTATGGTTTTCCCAGTAGTAATGTATGGCTGTGAGAGCCGGAATATAAGGAAGGCTGAGCACTGAAGAATTGATGCTTTCGAACGTGGTGCTGGAGAAGACTCTTATGAGTCCCCTGGACTGCAAGGAGGTCAAATCAGTCAATCCTAAAGGAAATCAACCCTGTGTGCTCATTGGAAGGACAGATACTGAAGCTGAAGCTCAAATATTTTGGCCACCTAATGCGAAGAGAAAACTCTCTGGAAAAGACCCTGATGCTGGGAAAGACTGAAGGCAAAAGGAGAAGTGGACGGTAGAGGATGAGATGGCTAGATAGCATCACCAATGCAATGAATATGGACTTGAGCATGCTCCAGGAGACAGCACAGGACAGGACAGCCTGGCGTGCTATGGTCCATGGGGTCACGAAAAGTTGGACATGACTTAACGACTGAACAACAACAACAACAAGATAGAGATAAATCAGACCCAGGTTTACTTACGAGGAGATACTTTATTGAGTACAAACAGTGCACAGGCATACCCAATGGTTGGATCAAACAGTTTCTCTGAACCCAGAGCCATGGGGTACAATGGGTTTTATACTATAAATGTCAGCAGTGAGGCAGCATGACAACAGCAAGCATTAATTAGCATACATTCCCAGCACAGACTAACAGTGATTGTTTTCAGAAGGAAAACAATCAGAGCTTTCTCAGCACAGACTTCTGCATCTTGGCATAAAAATAGCCTCACTTCCCAGGCACATACTAGGCCCTGAGAAGATACTAGCCTTCGTTAGCATGGAATGTGCTGAGGCTGCTACTATTGACCTTTGACTCATCTCACATGATCAGAGGCCCACTAGCAAGGAAATTGTGCCAATAATGAACTTAAGCAAAGCATTATGGATCTCTAGGCCCCTCTAGAACTACGGGTGACTTGGTTACAGGCCTGGGGCCAATACACATAGCTCCTTTAGAGTTCTGACTGGTTCTGACTGAACCCCAGGGTGGATTCACTGCCCCACTGAAATAGGATCCATGAGCTTCCACTGGTACTAACTGTCAGAAACTTCATTACATTGAACTAAATACACCAATTATAGGAAAGATAAAGAAATAATATATATATATATATATATATATATATATATATATATATATAGTATACATATTGCTTGCAGTGGGGGAGACGGGGCAGCCTGTGCCAATATGCTGCCTCGTTCATGACAACCCACATATGTGTTGTCATGACATGCAAACCAGGCCTTAGAGCAGACCCATCAAATCAATGGGACTTAAGTTAATCATGACTAACTTAATTCCCATTGCTTTCAGTGGGTCTACTCTAAGTATGACTAAGTCTGGTTTCAACACAATGTATATTTTAAAAGGTGGGGGGCAACTACAGAAGGAGTAAAGGAAAGGGAGAGTCAAGAGGAGGAAAGGGGATAGATGTAAGGGCTCAGAAGGCAGAAGATGCTAGGTAAGTGGCCACCAGAAGGCTTTGAGATTGATTTCCCAATTTGGGGAGAAATTCTGACAAGTAGAAGTCTTGGTGCCTACTCATGGAATTTCCAGCATGCCTTCATTTCATTAAATTTCCTTTTCATGTGTCATAAGTGCCCAAATAACACTGAAGCCAATTACTGCGCATTTGTTTTGATTGAAGAGAAAGTCACCAACCCTTTACTTAAGCAAAAAATGAAAAATAAAAAAATCCCCCCTTCCGCTGTTGTACTTAGCTGCTTTCTTCAGATAACTCTTAGGGTGGAACTACACCAGTCCCATATTTCCCCCCAAAGTACTTTGTCAGGATAATCAGGCAGGAAGAGCTAAAATCTTCCCCAGTCACCCCCTGCAAAGGCTGCAACTTTAAACTGTCTCTCCCTCCCCACCCCACCACTACAGCCAGACTCAGAAAATGGAAGTAAGCTTGGCTGAGAAAATATGACCGGCAGTGGGAAGGGGCAGGATTAAAATGGGAGACATGGGAGTTGTTAAGCAAAGCACCTTGGATAGGTCCTTCAGAGTTCTGACTGGCTCTAACTGAAACCTGGAGCAGATTCACTGCCCCACTGACATCGGAGCCACCAGCCTCCACTGCTGGGAGCTTCTGCTCTGTAGATGTATCCTGCGGAAGTAGCCTGTGTATCCCTCTTAGATTACACATCATTTTCTTCTAGTTTAATATGAATCCGGGTTTATCGCTACACATTTGACCCTGTCCTTGTTGAGTTATTCTTTCCGTCTCTTCGAAATTGCTAACTTTTTTGTTTTTTTTTTGCTAGCTACGTTTTTGGCAGGAATTCCAAATGCATCAAATGGGGAAATCACAAAGTTCCTGGCTGGACATGTTTTTTTTTCTCATCAGTGGAGTCATTTTAAGTGACTTCACTGCCTTTGAAGAAGGTTTGGAAACTCCAGCTTGTGCAGAATGCGGCCGCCCGAGTATTGGTGGGGGCGAGGCGATTTGATCATATAATGCCTATACTGCGCCAGCTGCACTGGTTACCAGTGCAGTTACCGGTGCATTTCCAAGCCCAGTTCAAAGTGCTGGTTTTGACCTTTAAAAGCCTTAAACGGTTTGGGACCAAGTTACTTGAAGGACTACCTACACCCATATCAGACCGCACTTTAAGATCAGAAAGAGAGGCCCTTCTCATTTGCCCCCATGAGAGCAGTCAGGTGGGTGAACACACGTGAGAGGGCCTTCTCTGCAGTGGCCCCACACCTTTGGAACAAGCGGCCATCAGAGGTCCACCATTGCAGACTTTTAAGAAGGCCTTGAAAACATATTATTTTACCTTGGCCTTCTATTGATATGACTGAAACTGCCACTGCTGTTAACATCATTGTTGGTTTTTATTGTTCGTTTTTATTGTTGGCTTTTATTGTTTTTATGTTTTTAGCATTTTTAATATTTTAACTTTTTTAATGGATTTTATTGTTGTAAGCTGCCTTGGGAGGGCTTCTGCCCCAAAAGGCGGCCAAGAAATATTTTAAATAAAATAAATAAATAAGTGCTCAAATGATATATGAATTGGACTAGGAATCTGATTACAGGTAGGGATGGGTAATCTAATCAATTTCGGGTTTGCTTAGTTTGCATTTTCCCAATTGTTACAGTTGGTTTCACATCAGTTTGTGAATTGGCATTTTCACAAGCATTACTCTAAAGTTTCCTACTGTGCTCACTTTCTGCCAGTGATTTCTTCCCAGTATAGTTTGTTTTTGTATGTCCTTTCCCCTAATATACACTTTATTATGTGCATGTTTCATTAATATACACATGTTTGTGAAGTTAAACCAAATGAATTTCCCCTCCATCCTTAATTACAGATACAGCAATATAGCTATTTCATGAAAGCAAAGCTTCTACCCTGCTCTTTTGTGTGTGGATTATTGTGCTATTGTCTTTGCACTGAGATTTGCAGGTCTTTTATGCAAGCTAAAATGCAGTTATGGCATGAATTAATTGAACTAGTGGAGGCTGGTGGCTCTGATTTTGGTGGGGCTGTAAATCTATTCTGGGTTTCAGTCAGAAGCAAACAGAACTCCAAAGGAGCTATGCAAGGTGCTGAACCATATCCCCAAAATAGGTTGAGTACCTTGGATAGCTCCTTTAGAGTTCTGTCTGGTTCTGACTGAAACCCAGAATGGATTCACAGCCCTACCGAAATCAGAGCCACCAACCTCCACTGAACTGAACCTCTAGAGAAGCCCTGTATCCATCATTTGGGCTAGATGTCCATAGGATTGCACTTTTAGGGTGCAATCCTATGCATATTCAGAATAAAAAGTCCTACAACTCCCAGCATTCCTGAGCCAGTATGGAGAATGGCTAAGGAATGCTGGGAGTTGTAGGAATTTTTTCTGTCTTAACATGCATAGCATTGCACCCTTAGTCTACTAAAAGATATCCTCATAACATGCTGTGATGACCATGCTGGTCTATTCTGCAAAGTGAAGAGAGTATAATTTCTTTGGAGTTTTGTACAGTTGGAAAATCAAAGGTGCTTGCTTTGTGGCTACTGATGCACCAAGAACCTTTGGTGCAGGCCTTACCCTTCTGTCAGGGTGGGCGTTAAAAGCAGCATGGGGTGTGTCTATGGGAATGGTGGGGGTGGGGGATGAAAGAAATGGCTTTGGAGTTGTTGATCAGACTACAGAAACGGTTTGCCTGAAAGAATGATAAACAGCTATAGGGAGCTATAGGCACAGCGCTTTGTGAGAGAATGATTCTGCATTAAGAATTAAGGCTAGATCTACACTTCCGCTTTTTATTGATATTGAAGCACACGGATAACTTTCGGGGCACATTACGCATTCTGTATACTGCTTTTCTAGAGTTATTTCCCTCTTTTTATTCCGTATTATCCAAAACACTGCTACAGATGCTGTCATGTGTCCTACGAGGCATAAATATGCAAGGGGGATATAGCATCACCCTGATGGGATCGTATCAATATGACATGAGGTTTACATCTGGCCAAACTCACATACATTCATACAAACTTTTATAAAGGTAGAATTTGACACCACAGAAGCTTAATAAAATATGCCAGGTCATCACCTACAGACTCTGGAAATGCGCAGTTCCAAATGCTGGCCTGTACTACGTCTGGAACTGCTGCTCTGTCATTCAAAGTTACTGATCCCAAGTAGTCAGATAATTTTAATGGGGCAAAGAATTGGATTTAATCCTTCAATGCTACTTCTACATTATTGTTAAAGACGGATTGATAACTTGGCAGGCTTTGAAGGTCGTTTTAAATCTGTTGATTGCAGCAAAAATGATACTTCCTTGCATCTGGAAGTCTGTTTTTGGTGCCAACAATGAAAGAGTGGTTATTAAAACCTGTTGAAGTGGCTTGGATAGAATGATGGAGCTGATTAATGACAGAAATGGCCAAATATGATTTAGGGCTGCAATCCTTTGGCTGTAAGCCCTGTTAAATACAGCAGACTAACTTCTGAGTAAACACGCACAGAATTGCACTGTTCATAATTATTTTCAAAAATGGTTTCCATGTGTATCTTTTGGGAACTGCAGTGATAGTTTGGAGAGAATGGATTATGTAATTAAATTTATGTAAATATGTTTTTTTAATATGTTATTTTTTTGTATCAAAAAAGAAGAGCACGGTTTGTCTCTTTGCCTCCTTGCCAGGGCTGGCGCCAACACCTGGAACCTTTGGGCAACTGCCAGGGCCCAGGGCACTGATAGGGCCCACTGCTGATGTCTGCCATGCCCTCCACCTCTTTTTTTCTGACCCAGCGATCCAAGTAGTGTCAGGTGGCCTGATCTAGCAATCCTTTACATTGCCCATAATTCCCCCAATTTAATGTTGCTCTAGGGCATTTTGGGAAATTAAAAGGGTGGATAGAGTGTCAGTTGTTCAGAGTGCTGCCACTGCAGCCAGGTAAATGCACCAGGGACCACTGACAGAGAAGGGATGCCACCAGAGGACAATTTGCCCAGGGCCCCCTCAAATCAGGAGCTGTCCATGCTCTTTGCTCTCTTGTGGGTCAATACATGGCTCTATTAGACAAGTGGGCATTTAACGCATGGATGCAGTGGGCACCAAAACAGGCCTTGCCAGAGGATCGGAGTGAGTTCCTGCATAGTGGGAGCCCCCCCCCCATTAAATTATGCAGGAAAACCTTGCTATTGTTTTGAAAAATGCCCCCAACTCTTCCAAAACTGGGAGAGGCCAAAGGGGGGCTGCCCTTATTCTGCCCCTGGGCATTGGCAGTACAGAGTGGCTTAGAGCTGAGGTTAACGAGGGCTGCTAAAAGCAACAAAAAGGCTTTCTTCAGATATGTGCATAGTAAAAGACAGAGGAAAGAAATGGTGGTTCAGCTATTAAATAAGGATGGCAAAACGATAACAGATGACAAGGAAAAGGGAGAAGTGCTCAATTCTTACTTTGGGTCAGTCTTCTCCCCAAAGAGGGTCTCTGACCCCCCTGGTAAAGGCTGAAGGGGCAGGATTGCAGCTTGAGATCAATAGGCATATGGTCAAGGAACACTGAATTACTTTGAATGAGTTCAAATCTCCAGGTCCAGATGAGCTGCACCCTAGAGTAATAAAGGAACTGGCAGAAGAACTCTCAGAACCACTGTCTGTTATCTTTGAGAAATAATGGAGGACGGGGGAAGTGCCAGATGATTGGACAAGGGCTAATGTTGCCCCTGTCTTCAAAAAGGACAAAAAGGAGGAATCTGGGAACTACAGACCAGTCAGTCTGACAGCAATCCCTGGGAAAATTCTGGAGCAGATGATAAAGCAATCCATCTGTAAGCACCTTGAAAACAATGCAGTGATCACTCAAAGCCAACATGACGAATCTGATCTCATTTTTTGATCAGGTAACCTCCCTTGTGGACTGTGGGAATGCTGAGGACATAATATACCTTAACTTCAGCAAAGCTTTCGACAGTAGGCTAGATGAAAGTGGGCTAGATGAAACAGCAATCAGGTGGATCCACAGTTGGCTACAGAATTGGACAAAAAGAGTGCTTATCAATGGGATCTTCTCAAACTGGGGAGAGGTAACGAGTGAGGTACCGCAGGGCTCAGTCCTGGGCCCATTGCTCTTCAATATTTTTATTAATGACTTGGAGGAGGAGGTGCAGTGAATGCTGATCAGATTTGCAGGTGACACAAAATTGGGTGGGATAGCTAATACCCTGGAAGACAGAAACAGAATTCAAAGTGATCTTGATAGACTGGAGCGCTGGGCAGAAAACAACAGAATGACATTTAATAGGGATAAATGCCAAGTTCTGCACCTAGGAAAAAGAAACCAAATGCACAGTTACAAGATGGGGGATACGTGGCTCAACAACACTCCAAGTGAGAAGGATCTTGGAATTGTTGTCCATCACAAGCTGAATATGAGCCAACAATGTGATGTGGCTGCAAAAAAGGCCAATGCTATTTTGGGCTGCATTAATAGAAGCATAGCTTCATAGGGATGTATGAAAGTCACTTACCTGGTCCGGCAGCTTGCTGGGGGGGAGGCACTTCAGTTCTCCCCCCAAAGTTCAGGCTGGGGGGGGAGGCGCCCCGCCTCACCCCGCCGAAATTCAGGCCGGGGGGGAGGCACCCCGCCTCGCCTGGCCGAAATTCAGGCCGGGAAGAAGTGCCCCGTCTCCCCGGCCACGAAATACAAAGTGAAAAAAAACAAAAAAAACACCCGTGATAGGCTACGTAACAATTTACGCAGCCTATCATGGCTAGATTTCCAAAGTCAGCCATGATAGGCTACGTAAATCGTTACGTAGCCTATCACAGGTGACTTTGGGGGGGGAAAAAGCACATATGCAAATGGCGTCGCCCATGGGCACCGCCATTTGCATTCCTTATTTGGTCCCGGGTAGTCTACGTAAAGATTTACGTAGACTACGGCGAAAATAAGGGCAACGCTATTTGCCAACGCTATTTACCACTTTTTAACGCTATTTACCAACGCTATTTACTGGGACCAAATAAGGAACGCAAATGGCGGCGCCCATGGGCTCCGCCATTTGCGTACGTGCTTTTTTTCTTTTCTTTTCAAAGTGACCCGTGATAGGCTACGTAACGATTAACGTAGTCTATCATGGCTGTCTTTGGAAATCTAGCCGTGATAGGCTACGTTAATCGTTACATAGCCTATCACGGGTGGTTGGTTTTTTTTTTTTTACTTTATTTTGTAATGGCGGCGGTGGCAGCCGGTCGGAAGACCGGCTGCCGCCCCCGCCCCCACCGAAACGCCGCCGAAACGCCGCCGGGACCCGCCGCCAGGAGGGACATTTGCAGGAAGTATGTCCCATCTCGGGGGGGGCGGGGGCGGAGAATTTCACCAACAATTTAGGGGGGCCGAATGCGTCGGCTTTCGGCCTTCTGGAGATTCGGGGAGAAATTCTCCACCATCCCTACCAAATCCCGGGAAGTACTAGTTCCCCTCTACTCAGCATTGGTTAGGCCTCATCTGGAGTACTGTGTCCAGTTTTGGGCACCGCACTTTAAGAAGGATGCAGACAAACTGGAGAGGGTTCAGAGGAGGGCAACAAAGATGATCAGGGGACTGGAAACAAAGCCCTATGAAGAGAGACTGAAAGAACTGGGCATGTTTAGCCTTGAGAAGAGAAGACTGAGGGGAGATATGATAGCACTCTTCAAGTACTTGAAAGGTTGCCACAGAGAGGAAGACCAGCATCTCTTCTTGATCATCCCAGAGTGCAGGACACGGAATAATGGGCTCAAGTTACAGGAAGCCAGATTCCAGCTGAACATCAGGAAAAACATCCTGACTGTTAGAGGAATACAACAATGGAACCAACTCCCTAGGGAGGTAGTGGGCTCTCCCACACTGGAGGCATTCAAGACGAGGCTGGACAGCCACCTGTTGGGGATACTCTGACTTGGATTCCTGCATTGAGCAGGGGGTTGGACTAGATGGCCTTGTAGACCCCTTCCAACCCTACTGTTCTATAATTCTATGATTTAAGCTGAAGGGAAGCAGACCTTGGGGTCTAAATGGGAAGGGAGCTGGACTCAGAGAATGAGTTCTTTCATGAGCTTCTGCCACACATTGAAAACTTGGTTGTTCAGGCAGGCATTTGGGGTGGGTTAGGGTATTTTTAGAAAATGATGTTTTAATGTTTAATTTTACTGTTTTAGACTGTTTGTACGGCTGTACATCGCCCAGAGTGGCTGGGTGACCAGCCAGATGGGCAATTAAGAAATTTAATAAATACATAAATAAAAAATGTCACTTCTCTGTGTAAAGGACATCAGGGGGAGGAACTGGTCTTGGATGCTCCTCTGAATGCATAAGCAACAGAAAGCAATGAAATGGGAATAGACAGCACCCACAGTCAGGTGTGCCATGCACATAAGGACGCACATGTGATTTATGCCCTCTTTTGTGTGCGCTTTCCTTTTTTTACATGTGCTTCCTAAAAAAAAGAAAAAAGCTTTCCTCCATGTATTTTCAGAGTTTAACCTTTTAACATTTAAAGGCACAAACTTTGTTATCATCCATTTTAATTGATAAAAAGCAAAAAAAGTTATTTTTATTATTATTAATAAAGAAAATGAATATCTAATAGAGCAATCATATGGCTTCTAGACATTGTCTGGGAAGTTATAGGATATTGGGGATTTCCCCATCCAAGGCCATAGGCAGAACTATGACCTTGAGGTGGGGGGGTCCCCACTCAGATTTCCCGCCCCCTACCACCTCTCCAATCCCAGGCACCACTGATAGCCCTCTGATAGCTCCCTCCCCCAAGACTGGTGTCACAACCTCAGGAGGGGAAGAAATGGGCATTTGGGGGGAAGAACTGTGGGTAGGGAGGGGAGCGGATGCAACAGCTCTTGGCCTCTGTCTCTGTCCCACGTGTGTTAGCTAGATGGTCTGTCCAGTAGAAACGGAAGGAAAGGAAGATGGAGTGGACAAAAAGCCTCAGACGCTCTTGTCACTTTTCCCACCCTGTACAGGCCAGGGGTGGGCAGGAGGTAGATCTCCAGGTGTTTTGGACTTCAACTCCCAGCATTCCAGACTATTGGCCATGCTGGCAGGGGCTTTTAGGAGCTGAAGTCCAAAATATCTGGAGATCTACCTTCTGCCCTCCCCTGGAATAGATGAGGACCCCAAGATCAGAGTCCTCCATCTATTGAGTGTTAATCCATTAGGATTGCGCTCCAAATGAATAAATGAGTAAATGAATATAAGTTCTTACTCTTTAGCTTTCCTAAAACATAGGGGAACATAGGGAGAGGGGAAGAGCTAAAGGAGCTGTCTTCTTCCCCCTCTTGCAAAAAGTTTTTCTTTTTAACAGATCACGCACAAAAATGCAAACAAAAATTATAGGATCACAATACACACACCTGGAAACCTTCCTTGGACTTTTGTATCCCGCAGTTCCTGGGAATCAGAAAAAAAGATCTTATTTCCATTAATCAAGGCTTATCTCATATAGTTCTTACATTTACGAGATACAGATAAAAGGCTGCCAGCTTGGGGTGTGTGAGAGAGGGAGCGACAAGGCTCTGCTTTTCAGTTCTGCATTCATTGCAGCTGCTCGGAAATGGCTCACCTGCTCCCTCCTTCCCAGCACAGGTGTGCCAGGCAGAGGAGGTGGCAGATTTTCACCCTCAGCCCCATCCCAGCAGACGGAGCAGTCAGAGAGAGCTTTCTTTGAGTCAGTTCCTGCAGGAACAGGCCTGTGTTTACATGCTGCCATATGTGGAATGTTGCATAAAGCCACAGCTATGCCCACAGTAAACAACAAGGCTTGTATATATGTATTTGAATGTGTCTTATCATGCATCTGATTAAACATTACGTTGCATGAATGTTTGAAATGAATGGATAGGATGAGCTGGAAATGTGTAATCTATTGACAGGCAGGTATTGCTGGAGTCCTCTTGATTGCTATTCAAAGACTATGTTATATCATTCATTTATTTGCTACCTTATCTTTGTGCCTAAAAAATGGCACTCCAGGTGGTACAATAAAATCTTAATTAAAACATAGCATAAAACAAATACATTAAAAACACAGAGAAAACAAGAATAAAAGAAATGAACAGCACCAACCAATTAAAAACCCTGTCAGCAACAGACCAGCTAATATGCCAAAAGCTTGCCTGAATAAAAACTTCTTTTCCTGCTGGCAGAAGGACAACAGAAAGGGGGCCATCATAACCTCCTTTGATAGGGAGTTCCAGAGCCTGGGGGCAGCCACTGAGAAGGCCCTCCCTCGTGTCCCCCCCCCAAACATGCCTCTGATGGTGGAAGTACTGAGAGAAGAAGTTCTTCACACATAGTTTAACTATGGAATTCGCTACCACAAGATGTAGTGATGACCACCAATTTGGATGGTGGTTAGACAAGGGGGTTAAACAAATACCTGGTGGAGAAGGCTAGCAAATGGCTACTAGTTTTGGTGGCTATTTGCTACCCCCAGTATCAGAGGCAGTATGACTATGTACACCAGTTGCTGTGGAACACAACCAGGAGGTGCTATTCCACTCATAAGAAGAGCCATGCTGGATCAGACCAAGGGTCCATCTAGTCCAGCATTCTGTTCACACAGTGGCCAACCAACTGTTGACCAGGAACCCATAAGCAAGACACAAGTGCAACAGCACCCTCCCACCCATGTTCCCCAGCAACTGGTGTACATAGACATACCGCCTCTGATACTGGAGGTAGCACATAGCCATAAGGACTAGAAGATATTGATAGCCTTCTCCTCCAGGAATTTATCTAACCCCCTTTTAAAGCTACCCAAATTGGTGGCCATCACTACATGTTGTGGTAGCAAATGCCATAGTTTTAACTTCCTTTTATCTGTCCTGAATCTCCTCAGCTTCATGGAATGACCCTGGGTTCTAGTATTATGACAGATGGAGAAAAAAGTCTCCCCATCCACATTCTCCACACCATGCATAATGTTATACACTTCGATCATGCCTCTCCTTACCCTCCTTTTTCCCAGGGTAAACAATCTTAGCTGTTGTAACCTTCCCTCACACAGGGGAGATGCTGCAGCCCCTTGATCATTTTAGTTGCCCTTTTCTGCACTTTTTCCAGCTCTACAATATCTTTTCTTGGGTGTGGTGACCAGAACTGTACACAGTATTCCAAGTGGGGTCACGCTATAGATTTGTATAAAGGCAGTATGATATTGGCAATTTTATTCTAAATTCCTTTTCTAATTATGTCTACCATGAAGTTTGCCTTTTTTACAGTGACCACACACTGAGTGGACATTTTCATCGAGCTCTCCACCACAACCCCATGATCTCTTTCTTGGTTGGTCACCTCTAGCTCAGATCCCATCAGGCTATACTTGAAGTTGGGATTTTTTGCCCCAACATGCATCAGTTTACACTTGCTTACACTGAACTGGATTTGCCATTTAGATGCCCGTTCTCCCAGTTTGGAGAGATCTTTTTGGAGCTCTTCACAATCTCTTTATGTTTTAACCACCCTAAATAATTTGGTGTCATCCACAAACTTGGCCACTTCACGGCTCGCTCCTAATTCCAGATCATTTATGAACAGGTTGAAAAGCATTGGTCTCAATACAGATCCCTTTGGGACCCCGATATTTACTTCGCTCCATTGGGAGAATTTACCATTTATTCCTACTCTCTGCTTTCTGTTCTTTAACCAGTTACTGATCCATAAGAGGACCTGTCCCCTTATTCCTTGACTGCTAAGCTTGCTCAGGAGTCTTTAGTGAGGGACTTTGTCAAAAGCCTATATGCTACCTCCAGTATCAGAGGCAGTATGCCTATGTACACTAGTTGCTGGGGAACATGGGTGGGAGGGTGCTGTCACACTCATGTCCTGCTTGTGGGTTTCCGTTGGCAGCTGCTCAGCCACCATGTAAACAGAATGCTGGACTAGATGGGCCTTTGGTCTGATCCAACAGGGCTTTTTTAGGTTCTGAAGGACCTCTCCCAAAGGCAGTGTGGCATTGGTGGGGCAAGTGGATCCCAAAAGGGGCCACAGGGGCCATATATTGCCCACCTCTGTTCTGTTTGAAGGACTGTCCAGTCTGTGTTTTATCCACCTTTGCACTGTTTATCCAAAGATAAAGCATCATAAAATAAGGGGGATCAGGACCCTCAAAGTTGCCCATTCTTAGTTAGCACCTGGACAGCAGACTGAGGAGGCACAAAGGTCACCTGGTCACAGTCTTCCCCACTATGGTGAGATGCACTGTATTTCTATTAAGATTAGAGCAATTATTTCTGATTTTGCATCTACAAACATGAATTAGCATGCACATTTTTTTAGGCTAATCAGTGTCTTCTTTTGGATATAATCTCCCCTCTCTACACTACTGCTGTAGCGTAGAAGGCCGGATTCGGTGAGACTGCACATGTGTGTAGCCCAGCACAGCACAGCCCAGAACCCAAGCCAAGGGGCTACATACTGTCATACCCCAGGCCATCGTTCAGCTATCGCCATGCCTCTGGACCACTGTAGGTTGGTTGAGTGTGGACAAAGTAAAAGATAACAAACAAATGCTGTAGCATAAATTGCTGGAGAGACCGGGAAGGAAAACCCCTCTTATCAACAGGCCTGAACAAATTGTGATCCACCAAGCTGAACTCAGCTCTTCAGTCATCTGCTGCAGCCTGGGCAAACCTAAAAAAAATCCCAAAGGCACACCCTTCAACTTTTCAAAGGTGAAAATAGGGGAATGCTTCTACAGCCCTACTCTCATGCGAAGGATCTGTTTGTGTTCCCCCTCGTCGTTCAGCACCTTCGCTTTTATTTTATCTGTGACTGAAAGCTCATTTCTACTTCCTCTGTACGCAGGGGGCCGCATCAAAGGTTGGCATCGTCAGACACCTGCTGAGGGCCCACAGTGAGAAGGGAGCCCACTGACAAGAGCCCCCTGGAGCTGCCCTTCAGCACAGCAACCTGCTTGTTCACCCCCCTCTGACTCTGGCGCAGACAACATTAGTGATGTGAAGGAGGAGCAATAGATGCCACTGCCTGCTTGCTCATGGGCTGTCTGCTTGGCAGCGCTGGCATCAAGGGTAGGCATGGTCAGGCACTTGCTGAGGGCCCACAGCCCAGTAGGGGCCCCCTGACAAGAGCCCCCTGGACTTGCTTCTTCTCTTCACCATCGCGACCTCTTGTTCACCTGCCTCTCACTCTGGCCTAGGCAATGGTGGTGGTAAAAAGAAGAGCAGGAAATGCTGCTGCCTACTTTCTCACTGGCTCTCTGCCTGCCAAGCAAGCAAGGGGTAGTGATGATGAGGAAGAGGATGAAGAGCAACAGCAGCTCGTGACAATGGTGATGAGAAGGTAGACCCACTGAGAGACGGGGGCCATCAAGGGTATCTTGCCCAGGGGTCCTCAAAAACCTGGAGCAGACACTGCTCCCAGGCAAGCAAGCAGGTGGTAGCAATAATGAGAAAGAGGAAGAGGCTCAGCAACAGCCGGCAATGATCCTGATGAGAAGCTAGACTCACTGAGGGAGAGGAGCCCATTGACGGAGTCTTGCCCAGGGGCTTCCAAAACATGGAGCCAGCACTGTCTTCACAGTAGGCATTTGTTCTGCAATGGCCTGTCCTGCATTGATTGAAAAGACAAGGCAGTAACAGCTCTTTTTGGCTCGTGATTGTTGAACCACAGCTCTCAATATTCCTGACCTTTGCCCATGTTGCCTGGGGTTGATGGGAGCTGCAGTCCAAAACATCTAGAGGGCAACCAGGTTGGGGAAGACTGATCTAACATCTACAGTTTGAGGTATTTCTCCAGCCTCTGACATTTAATGCTAAAAGATGGCAATGAAGGAGGAATTCTGAATTGGCTCATTTACTTAAGGGGCCTGGTATTTCTTGACTTGTGCTCGGGAACTGAGAGGCTTATTTTGGAGATTTATAACTGGGATGTCATTGCGTATCAGCAAATGGTAAACAGGAGTAATTGGTTGGCCTCTGAGATTTATTGATAAGTGTCAATACATTATAACAATTTCTGCTGGCCTTCTAATAAAATTATCCATATTTTAGCTTAATAGAAGAATCATTAAAGCTAGCCCTGCTTTGACATATATAGAATTTATTTTTAAATAGTTTATGTTTACATATTAATGTTTCATTCAGATGTTGGTTCAATTCCTATTATGATTCATAACTTATATAGATATTTTCTTTATTTAAGAAAAACCTCAGTCAATCAGTTAACATAAGCCTGTCAAATAAAAACACATTCAATGGCAAACACCCTACAAAAAGGCAAAACTATGTCAGCAGGTAGAAAGAACTGTTTGTTTAGGAGAAAGGGTTATTCCCATACTTTTCAAAAAATTTCTTTGGTGAAAAAGTCCTACTTGATGAATCCCAGCCACCTTATTAGTAATTTTGAAATCAAGGCTTTTAAACTTAGCAGCCAGTATTGCGTGTCACTCTGCTAAAAGGAGCATTTTCTGTGTTTGGCAAGTCAGCGGATGTTATAATGTTGTGAGTCATGATTCTGTTGATTTTATAGAACAAACATGAAGTATATATAGAGGGACACTGGAAGCACAGAGACAGACCCATTGGCAGAGAGGACAGTGTTGTGGAACTCCAAGACGGATACAGAAGCGAAAGCCAAAATGAAAAGCTTCCTACTGATGATCACGCTCTGTGGAGCACTTATTTCTGCTTTGCCTATAGTCCAGGAAACTGAGCAAGTTGTAGAAAAAGACATGGTGCTTGCCAAGGTAATGGCTGAAGGCAGCACATAGATGAAGAAGAGAAGTAGATTGCTGCTAACCAGTGGAGGCTGGTGGCTTCAATTTCAGTGTGGCTGTTAATCCATTCCAAGTTTCAGTCAGAACTCCAAAGGAGCTATTGAAAGTGCTGAACCCATTTTGAGGATAGAGTTCGGCATTTTGAATAGCTTATTTAGAGTTCTGGTTGATTTTGACTGATTCTGGAATGGATTTACAGCCCCAGTGAAACTGGAGCCACCAGCCTTCACTGCTGCTAACAGATTGACAAAAAATAGATAGCCAGCCACTAAGTGCATTGCATAATGTGACACCCGGTGTGATCCTGTGTGTTATTATGGGCTGGGAAAATTTAGATTCAAGCCTCTCCTTCTCGGCAGAACTGCTGCTTGCGGTTGGGTAAGTTGAGGCCCTGTTGGCTTCAGTTCCTGTATCTGTAAAATCGGTGCAATAGATGGATGACCTTCCTCACTGAGAACAAAGGCAGGCAATAGACAGGCCCATTTCGAAATGTGAAAACTGCATGTAAAAATTCTGTAAGCAATCTAACATGTCTGTTCTTCTCATCAGAAATACATGGAAAGCTACTATCCTGAATCAGACTCAACACCTGTCGTAAGAAGCAAAATTATCACTGCTGAAAAGCTACAACAAATGCAGAAATTCTTCGGGCTGGAAGTGACAGGCAAACTAGATTCAAACACTTTGGATGCAATGAAGAAGCCCAGGTGTGGGGTTCCTGACGCAGGGGAATTCAACACCTTTCCCAACTCTCCAAAATGGGGGAAGAATGACCTGACATATAGGTAAGGTTTCAATACACTTCCTTGAGTTTAAGATGCCACTTGAAGATGGTTGTTACTGCAGCCCTCCCTGGCTCCTAGCAGGAACAGGATCCTATAGTAGTAAGTGTGAAGCAAAGATAAAGTGTGAAGCAAAGTGTGAAGCAAGGATTTTCCTCTGCAATGCAGAGCTGCTAGGGTATGCTGTGTGCATTTTAGGGTGCATTCTGAGTTCGTATGAAGCCCAGTGAGCTTGGTCACTGTACTTAGAAGCCTATGTATGAGTATATTATGTGTGTGTGTGGGGGGGAGAACAGTAATCAAAAATTTGCTTTAAGTATAATATTTGCAATCTGAGATATTTACAGCCACTTCATCTATATTAGTAGGCAAAGCAATTGTCCATTGCGAGGGTAGAACATTACCTCAGTAGGTTTATTCCCATGGAGGCTGGTGATTTCAGTTTCAGTGGGACCGTGAATCCATTTTGAGTTTCAGTCAGAACCAGCCAGAACTGTAAAGGAGCTATCAAAGGTGCTGAACCCTATCCCCCAAATAGGTTCAGCACCGTGGAGAGCTCCTTTAGAGTTCTGGCTGGTTCTGACTGAAGCCCAGAATCGATTCACAGCCCCACTGAAACTGGAGCTACCAGTCTCCACTGGTTTATTCAGACTGTGCGTTAGAGATTTGCCACTAACTTATTTTACTGGTTGAGTGTCAAGAAAAATATTTTTCCTTGTGAGTAAAGGAAATATTATGGGAAGCTTTAAATTAAATACAACATGAACAATGATAGCAAAAAGAAGAGGAAGAAGAAGCGTTTGTAGACATGTCTACAAATGCACCTAGAAACACAATGGTCAAGGATTTTGTACAGAGCTCCCATGGCAGTCTAACAGACATAAAATGACACATAGTCTCATGTGGGGAGTAAGCTGTGGGATGTCTTTTATTTCAAACATTCATTTCATCTTCTACTGTGTATTCCACAGTATTCAAAACTACACACCAGACATGCAACGGGCTGATGTAGATGATGCCATTGAGAGAGCTTGGAGAGTGTGGAGTGATGTGACCCCACTGACCTTCACCCGGGTTCATGGGGTCTCTGCAGATATAGAGATCTCTTTTGCTGCTGGATGTAAGTAAATCACGTAAAAATTTACCCCAGGTAGATTTGCCCAAGGTCCTGGCTGGGATATTTATATCTGTGTTCTTTGACTTTTTAAGACCATGGTGACTATATTCCCTTTGACGGACAAGGTGGACAGCTGGCTCATGCCTTTTCTCCTGCCTTCGGTGGAAATGCTCATTTTGATGAGGATGAAAGCTGGGCAAGAGATCTGAGAGGTATTTTCCCCCTTAATACATTCTACTGTGCATGTGTTTGTCATGGCTGTTAAATGGTTCTTAACTACATTTACTGCAATTTTTTGAGAGATAAGGACCACTCAAGTCTCATAGTGTAAAACGCGTTTTTTGTTTTGCTGTTTGTTTTACTTAAACAAAACAGCCCTGAAATTGAGTTCTTGGTCTTAAGGTCCATTGGTGTATCATAGCATAAAGTAATTGCAGGGTCTTCAGTCATTGCGCCAATAAAATCAGTGCTATTGATTATGGGTGCCAAGCTGGAAAACTTATGACCTGCCATGCTGAATGCAGCTCGCCAGCAATGTATTGTGGCATGCTGAGAGCTTGGCAAATCCCCCCCCACACACACACACACACATTTTGTAACCCTTACTGAGGTCTGAGTGGCCTGCCATAACTGCGAGTTGTGGAGGTCTGTGTTCAGCTTGGTGGGTCACAAACACTAGGCTATCCACACAGCTAGAATAAAGCCTTCCTTCCAAATCTAGCTTTTAGCCATTTCAAATTCATAACTTGAATATTTTCATAAAGAAAATAAAAGTTCTGAAAGACACCTTTTCATTGGTGCAAAACCCTAGTATGTGTTGGCACTTCCTACAGACTGTACCGTGAAGTATATTTCATAAGTCTGCCCGTGGCTTGTGTATCAGTTCGATTTGTGTATCATTCCTCATAGTATGACTTATTTGTAAGACTACATGACCATGTTCCTGGCAAAAAAGGAGTGTGCTCTTTTGGGAATAGGATGAGGTGGAGATTCAGGGCCAGCTTATCCATCATCCTGGTGGAGTAGCTGCTTTGAGGCAGCTGAACTGAGTGGGTCACCAGCCATGCAGCCAGCTGTTTTTAAGGAGGCCTGCCATTGTAGCTTGGGGTGATGCGTAATCAGGAGGTTGCTTGATGCAGTTACTCTGGGCCTAACCCATGTGAAAATGGGTCCTTAACATGAACTGCTAAGCATTATGCTGATTGCCCACATAATTTATTTCCTGGCAAGAACCAGGCCACTGGGATGGGTCCTCCAAGACATCTCCCTAGAGTTCGGCAGGGAATCAAGTGTGACAAATATAATGCACTGTAGTTCCCAATACCTGTTCTCTTGAACATGGCTGCCCAATTCTTGTGGGGCTTTATGAAGGAAAATAACTGAGCTTCAGGAATTGAGAGCTAGTTATATACTTTTATGCATTAGATGTATAATTCTGATGGCTGGAAGCAGAATAAGCATATTCCACAGCCTTACAGTAACCATGTCCAATAACAGCTTTTTTTATACAGTAGCCTAATATGTAAGGACAAACAAATAAGTCTGTTTCTAGTTGGAGTCGCTTTCACATTGCTTCATTCATAATGATGTTCTATCCTGTTTTTGTCATTAATCTTCTATTCAAACAAATACACACAAAAATTTGCATTTCAATATGCAGTAAATATGTATTTTCTCTCAAAATTTGCATCTCTGAATATATTCTGTCTCAAAATACACATTTTGAATTGCATTTTGATATGGTTTAGGGTTGGGGGTTTTTTAGGTAACAACATTAGGACAATTTCCAGAGGGTAGCCATGTTATTCTATTGCAGAAAAACTTAAAGGGTCTTGCGGGATCTTAAAGACTAACCAACATAAAATTGGTTCATCTTTAAGGAGCCATAATATTTGAGTAAGCACAAAATATGATGGACAGTGATATTCTGATCTGCACATTAGTTCAGGGGTTGCAGACTGGG
Organism: Heloderma suspectum; assembly: GCF_057233095.1. Taxonomy (NCBI): domain Eukaryota; kingdom Metazoa; phylum Chordata; class Lepidosauria; order Squamata; family Helodermatidae; genus Heloderma; species Heloderma suspectum. The sequence goes on along the minus strand of NC_139460.1, from coordinate 26,717,128 downwards.
TCACTTCATTGGAATTCGTAAAGATATAATTCCGTAAGCATTCAAACCAGCATGTGATTTCTCACTATCTTAAGCATGCAAAAGTAATTTCATAAGTGCTCATGTTCTCTTGGTTTCTTTCTAGGAACCAACCTTTTTCTTGTTGCTGCCCACGAGTTTGGCCACTCTCTGGGTCTTGGGCATTCCAATGTTTGGGGGGCTCTGATGTTTCCAGTCTACCAACCTTGGGACCCCCAAAATTTCAGGCTTCATACAGATGACATTGATGGCATCCAGTACCTTTATGGTAAGTGCAGAATCCCAGCTGAATATGTGGATTGACTCCATGTAAAAGCATTGGGTTGGATCCAGATTTAGTCATATACAACTGAGCTGGTAGAAGCAGATTTTTCCATCCCCTTTCACAGAAGGTGACTTTGCCTGATTTTCATGGATCCTACCCCCTCCAAAAGCAGCCTACTCCATTCAGCAGGGAACCCTAATCTTCTGTGTAGCATTGGAGGTGCGGCAGGATAAACTCATTGCTAAGTAAGAAAGTTTTTGAAAACAGAAGTTGCCAACCCTAGGAATGTGTCTACTCATTTCATTCTACGATTTAGTGTTTGAGCTGTGGGTTTCTTGCCTATTCATAATGTGGGTTCAGGGTCCTCCTAGACCAGGGCAAATGTTTATTAACTGTATGAGGGTGGGTTTTTTTAAGCATAATGCTGCATTAGGCAGAGCTTCATTGAGTTTGTTGCGTATCTCACTTCACCACCTTAGAACAAAGTCTCTCACAATGTCTCTGATCTGCATCTTTCCAAATGCTGGTTGTCATTCAGCTCTTCTCTTTACCTCTTTTCAAGGACCCCCTGAAGATGATGAAGGTTCATCAGGAAACCCCACACCACCACCACATATTCCAACAGAAGCACCATCAACAGATTTATGTGACCCTCATCTGGCTTTTGATGCTGTCACTACTCTCCGAAGGGAAACTGTATTCTTTAAAGACAGGTAAATTAGGCCCAAACCACTGAACCCATTCACTTGTACCCAACCCTGTACCTGCAGTTGAACTTGGGATCTTCCACTGACCAAAAGTCCTTTCTCAGAGCAAACATGGGCTCTATCACTGACCAACTGTGTCTTTTATCAGTGAATATTCAAGTTGTCCCTCTCCTCCTCTCCTTCCCTCCAGCTTCTTCTGGCGAAAGAATCCCTTGAGAAGAGAGATTGAAAAAACTCCTATTTCTGCTTTCTGGCCAGCTTTGAGCAGTGGCGTAGATGCTGCCTATGAAGCTGAAGCTGATGATACAGTATTTCTTTTTAAAGGTAAATATTCTGAGTGTCATATATTCCAGTTTAATGTGAATGAGCTGGAAGTTATGAATCTAAGGAGGCTGTAAAGAATGGAAAATGTCCTGTTATTAAAAACAGAATGGGCCATAGGCAGGGGTTATGAAATATTACTCAACAAAGCCTAGCGGTTCAATTTCAGTACATAGAACCATTACAGAAGAGCAAATATCTCTTCTTGGCTGCTCTTAGTGGCTCTCCTACACACATCTAGGAAAATCAATTTCACAAATGGAAAATGAGAAGGATACAAGAAATATCATTGTACTGTGCAAAATATAGATAAAACTGGGTAAACAGGGGCTCAATATTATTAGGGATGGACAAATCTCTCCATTTTGGTTTTGCCCAGTGCCTCATTTTTCTGACCTTACATTTGTTCTGAACCATTTTTCTTTTCTGTAAAGTCCACATGCAATTGCATCCACAGTTTAGTGTGTATTTCTGCATTTTTATTGGAAAACTGCATCGTAAAATTCAGAAAAATGCAACTGTAAATATAACTGTTTTGATTTGCATAATGGTTTAGGAAGTGCAAGTTAGGTACATTTGCAGTAAAATGCGAACCATACCAATTTCTTCCCCATCCATAAATATCACGCCTGGGAATTCTCTTCTGGGCCCCATCATAACCCCAAACTTAAAGCCCCCTTTAATATGTGCATTACCAGCTTCCTTCTGCACAAGCTGACTGACAAAAGGCCCTTTTTGTTTAGTGCGAACATCAACTGCGCAGTAAGCTTCCCCCTTATTGTGTGGTTCTGCTCCTCAATCGAAAAGACAGACAATGGCATGTTTAACCTCCTTCTTCCCAGTGTTATCAACAACAGAGGCCCTGGTCAGATCTCTCTCCTTATACACCTCAATGTCTTTCATTAGCAATGAAATACACAAGTAGAAAGAAGCAGCTAAGGTGCCTTAAGGTAGAAATTCACACTGGCAAGCGTGAGGGTAGGGAAAGGGTTAAAGAGCCCTTTGCTGGTGCTAAAGCTTGTGCAGAAGTGACTCAGTGTTGCTAGGCCTTCAGTTGTTGCTCAGCTCAAAATATGCCCCAGCTAAAAACCAGCTGAGACCAGAGACATCAATTTTTATTTAGTATATTCCACCTTTCTTTCATCATAGAATTCAAGACTTCGCATGTGGGGTTCCCAGTTAGTCTCCCATCCAGGCAATGACCAGCCCCAGACCTGTTTAGCTTCACAAAAGTGGTGACATCATGTGCTTTCAATGTGCGACCTGTCCAATGCCTAATTTCCCATTGCCTTACCAGAAACAGGTTCCTCCTTTTGCAGGAACTCATGCCCGCTTTCCATAATGCTCTCTGTAGGGAATGTAGAATATGGAGAACTCACTGTATCTAATTAGCATTTGGTTCATCTTCATGCAAGACTTTTCTATCTTTGCTTTAACAGGACATAAATATTGGGCTACCAAGGGAAATGTTATACAACCCGGTTTCCCAAAGAACATCCACCACTTGGGCTTCCCAAAAACGGTTAAGAAGGTTGATGCAGCTGCTTATGACAAAAGCTCAAAGAAAACATACTTCTTTTCAGGCAACAAGTACTGGAGGTAAGGGGAAATGATCTAGCTCACAGTGGAAAATCCTGAAAGCAGATTGGTCAAGTCTTTTAATCCTTGCAACCAAAATATAAAGAACGTATCACATCCTTCTTGCTCGGTTACCATCCATCCCCAAATGGGTTTTGTCATAAACTATGGGATTTGTCTTGATCACACCTATTTTTCATTGTCCTCAGTCTCCAGAAACCTGTGTTTCTCCCCCTGTTTACATCCAGTAGTATAACTGCCACTGAGAAAAGCCCTGTTGTATCACTTTCAGCTCAGACCTTTGCCCTGAGTTTCATGCTGCAGTCCTGTACAAAGTGCCTTTGGAGCAAGCCCCACTGACCACTCAAAAGGCCTTATTTCAGAGCGAACACATTTAGAATTAGGCTGTGGGTAAAAAAGAAACCCCATCCCCTTTACACAACACCAGTACGACTTAGTTGCCTATACGTGTCAGAAGTCATGATTTTCTATGCATAGCACTCCCTACACACATTTCACCTGTAAAAGGATAAGATGGAGTTATTTCTGGGGGTGCAAACAGCAATGGTTCCCATGCCAGTCAATACAGCTCTTCAGCTGCATAAATTCTCAACTCATTACTTCCTTTAGATATGATGAAACCAAGAATTCCATGGAGAAAGGCTATCCAAGAAAGATAACAGCTGACTTCCATGAAATTGGCCCCAAAGTGGATGCTGCTTTTCTGCATAATGGTAAGCAGAAGATCTTAATAGTATTGGCATTCATATTTCATCAGTATGGTTGTAATTGTTCGGTAGATGAAGAATTTGACAACATCTAGAAAAGATATGTGATTCATTAACATCGGCATCTCAGGATTATGTCCATGTGAGGATTTAGAAAGAATTAAAAATTATGCATGAAATCCAGTCTGTGAGATGGGAGAAGATGTTACAAGTTCAAGGACGATGCTGTATGTAGAGTTTTGGAAGCCTTGATAAGTTGCCCTGAATCTGATAAGCTAGCTGGGGGGAAACAGATTCCTGCAAGCCTAGTTTCAGTGTCCTTCATTATCAGGGGGAGAAGTTGTTCTGTATCCAAAGCAGTTTGCATGTCCCAAGTTCCCAGATAACTCTATCTCTGCATCATTTGTTGAAACCCAGGCGTACAAACAATCTCCAAGAACCATTCTGGTATTTAATTGCTCCTTTTAATTGACCTGTGTGTCTATTTATAAATTTTACCCAAAGTGCACCAGTTCCATTCATTTCACTGGTTTTGCAGCAGGGCATCACAATTAATATATTTTATAAATTTCCTGTTTTAAATATAATGTGCCTGCATGATACAGGCAAGGTTATATTAAAAATGAAAAGAAGAAAGATGAAAACTTCATTACAGGATTTGAGAATTACCTGCACTTGTTAGATTCACAATCTTTACACTTCTCATTATTCTTTTAGGACGTTTCTCGCTGTTCAGTGGCTCACAGCAATATGAGTTTGACAGCAAAACCAAAAGATTTCTGGGCATAAAGAAGAGCAATAGCTGGTTTGGCTGCCAGTGATATGGAACTAAGAAAGAGCGAAGTAGCCAAGGACAACAGAATCCCTGCAACAAGCACCAACTATTGAGTTAGTTGCTGGCATTACTTGGTCTATCCTGTGTTTTTGAGCCACAGAAAATACTGCAATTATTGATCATTCTTTGTAAGAGGAAAAGTTCAGATTTGAATATATATTTAATATAAATTATTGCATTAAACTATTTGTTAATATGTATGTTGCTCAGCAATAAAGTGACTTATCTTTCTATATAAGGTGGTATTGGTTTATTTCTTTGTATGCAAGCATAGGCTTTTATTGCATGCTTATGATTGGTCACTCACAGACGTTTGAAGGTCCATGTTGTCAACCTCCAATGCATCTCCCACACTTTCTGATTTTTATCCTGCTTTTTAAAAGATCGGAGATAACCCAATATGGGACATTAATCCGATATATCGGCTGCGTGTAATGTAGGGATGTCAGAGAATTCCGCCATGAATCTTGGGGAGGCCGAATGCCAGCGCATTCAGCCCCCCGAAATCGGTGGCAGAACGGTCTGCCCCCCCTGCCTCCCCGGGATGGGACTTACCTTGGGCGGATCTTCCTGGCGGCAGCGGCTCCGGCAGCGGTCCGGCTTCTGACCGGCTGCCGCCGCCGCCATTTCCAGTTAAAAAAAACACACACACAAAAACATGATAGGCTACGTAAAGATTTACGTAGCCTATCACGGCTAGATTTTAAAAAAACACCGTTCCCCTTATTTTCGCTGTCTTAGTCTACGTAAATGTTTACGTAGACTAAGACGTGCCAAAATAAGGAACGCCGCCATTTGCGTATGCACGTTTTTTTTCTTTTAAATCAGCCGTGATAGGCTACGTAAACATTTACATAGCCTATCACGGCTGACTGCAGGGACGCAAACGGTGGTGGCTATGGCCGCCGCCATTTGTGGAGCTGGCCGGCCAGGATTCGGGGGGGGAATGGAGCGCCTCCCCCCCCAGCCAGAATTTCAGGGAGGGGGGATGGAGCACCTCCCCCCCCGGCCAGAATTTCAGGGGGGGGAGGGACGGAGCGCCTCCCCCTCCAGCCAGAATTTCGGGGGGAGGGACGGAGCGCTTCCCCCCCCACGAATGTCACCCTTCGAAAAGGTAAGTGACTTTCGTACATCCCTAGTCTTGCACTGTAACCACAGCACCATCTAGTGGCTGTAAAATGAAACATGTAGAATTTGCCAAGAAAGGGAATCCTCAATTCAGACCACATGTCTGCCCATATAAAGAAACCAATCTTAATCCCGCAAAGAATCCGGAAGCAAAAAGCCCCAGTAAGGATGTGGGATTTCAGCCTTCTGTGATGAACCCCATAAACTCACAGCATCCTACAGGAGAAAAGAGAAAAAGACTAGCTAGTCAAGTCCCAAAAAGCCACATCCCCCTCAATATCACACTGGTCAGCCTAAGCCAGTAATTATTAATCTGTCCTCCATACCACATCATGAGAACTTGCTCTTCAAAATCCCTGTAATCCAGCATTCTGTTTTATTTTATTTAGTTATTAAAAATATTTTTATATTTTTATACCGGCTTTCACCCAACAGGCCCGCAGTGTGCAATACAAAACTATAAAAACAATTTTAAATGTCTTTTAAAAAAGAAGAACAGAAAAATACAGAGAGTGGGACCAGGTGTTAGTTCCCCATTAACAACCATTAAATGCTAAGCAAAATAAATACGTTCTCACTGTCCATCGAAAAGCAAGCAATGAAGTGGCGAGTCTAAGTTTCCAGTGGTAAACTGCCTCTGTCCATGCAAGTTTCATTAATCTATTATGGCTTATCAGACCTGTCCTCCACAGAGTAGACCTTTTCCAACCTTGGGTCCACAGATATTATTGCACTACAACTCCCACCATCTATGACCATTGGCTACATAGGCTGGAGATGATGGGGATTATAGTCCAACAGCATTTGGCAACCCTAAGTTGGTAAAGCTGGACTCCAACCCTTTTAAATGGCATCCACACTAGTGGGCATGACTATATCTTGTAGTTGTGAATTCTACAAGTGAATCGCTCATCTTATTTGTCGGCTCTTCTGAGCCTACTATCAAGATATTTCATTCAATGAACCTGAATTCTAGTTTTATGGGGGAAGGGATATTCTCCTCTCTATGCAATTTATAATGTACCAGTTGGTTACCCATGAACACAGTTTGTGGAGAAAAATCAAATCTAACGAAAGGTTTAACTTAACTAACGCCGTGTTTATGGAAACATTCAAAGTGTTACATCTTTTATCTTCACAAAACTTCCTTAAATACAAAGTTCTTGGCGTAAACTCCAGGGTGGCTACTGTAATGACCTTGTTCTAGTACACTGACAACTTGAATATTGAGGTTTGCCAATGAGCGCATAGGACTCATGGCAACATAGATCCCTTCATGATTTGTTTACAGACCGTATGTTACTGGCATATCATTGTACTTTGGCCTGCACCTGTGTTTATAAAGGTGTACAGAGCCTTTTTTGTGTTCATATTTCATCTTGCTCCAATTTGCAATTAATTGTGTTAGTTTAATTGTACTTAACATTTTTGATATTAAAAATAAAACTTTATATTACATTGTTACAGAAGATAGCCTAAGTGTTATGGACATCAATAAACTCCCAACTTTGACTTATAGTGAAAACTGTTGTATTGGTGGAGTCTGCGTGTCGAGAGCTTTCCAATGAAGTGTGTTTCATGAGAATTGGTCAACGGGAAGGCAGTCAAAAAGGGATGACCAACTAACTCCCGACTTTGAATTATGTGTATAAGGGACTTTCTCCTACAATAGTCCCCTTCCGCCACACTCTAAATCAAAAGGCCATCTCTGATTGTACCCATGTTGTATAACACATAGTATGTTCTGGCACGTGCACATAAACTAATAATGAACAATGTGGGCCAGTGTGATGTACTGTTGAGACGATCACAATATCAGACTGGGACTGATGAGACCCAGGTTCAAATCTGTGCTCATCTAGGAAGATCACTGGATCATCTTGGACCAATTGTCACATATCAGAGCATAACCCACCTCACAGGATTGTTGTCAGGATAAAAGGGGGAACCATATATGCCACTCTGAACTCTTTGAGGAAGGGCAAGATAAAAGCGGAAGAAATGTGACGCGCGCTTGTGTGTGCATGTGTGTGTGGGAGGCAGGGCAGCTGCCGCAAAATAATGTGGAGAATATTTGGAGAAAATTCTGCAAAATGGCTTTCTTGGCTGGGGAAGGGGTGATTTGTGAGAGAAAGAAAAATCTCAGAATCTATTTTTGTTTCTTTACTAGTCACCTGCGATCAACCAACCAGAGCCAGGTGCAAAATCGTGGCTCAGGAAGAGGGAACGTTTTCTTTGAATAAAGGAGCAAGAGTGCCTCTGAGCACATGCTGAGCTCTGGAATTTGTTTTTAATGCCAGAGTACTCTGTTTTCTGGGGTGGCTGCCTCCAGTTTACATTGGGCAGGAGATTTAATAATAGGCCTTTACTCCCGTGTCCTTTCTGTGACGAGTGAGAGACCAGCAGAGACTTCCAGCGGTGCAATTCTTTATGTGTGAAGAACTGTGATTTCCTTGGAATATACAGTCAGGGCCAGAAATATTGGAACAAGGATAACTGTTTTGGCAGTTGGCCTCTGTACACCACCACATTGAAGTTGAAAGGAAACACACCCAGATGGGAGCGAAGTCAGGACTTTCAGCTGTAATTCAAGGGGTTTGACAAAAGTGGGGCAGTAACCATTCAGGAAGTACAGCCAGTGGCATACACACACACCCATCGTTGGTGGCTTGTAAGTAATGGAACAAACCAACATCATTTCAAACTTAAGGATCGCCTTTAATACCTGGATGAAAATCCTTTGCAGTCAATGACTGCCTGAAGTCTGGAACCCGTGGACATGACCCAATGCTGAGCTTCCTCCCTCAAGATGCTTTGCCAGGCCTTTACTGCAGGCAGCTGCCTTCAGCTGCTGCTTGTTTGTGGGTCTTTCTGCCTTCAGTCTTGTCTTCAGTAGTGAAAAGCATGCTCTATTGGGTTGAGATCAGGTGACTGACTTGGCTATTGAAGAACATCCCACTTCTTTGCCTTGAGAAACTCTTCGGTAGCTTTTGGTATATGTTTTGGGTCATTATCCATCTGCAATATGAAGTGGCATCCTATCAATTTGGCAGCATTTGGCTGAATCTGAGCAGAAAGTATAGCCCTATACACTTCAGAATTCATCCTGCTGCTTTTATCAGCAGTCAGGTCATCAAGAAACACCAGTGATCTGGTTCCATTGGCAGCCATACATGCCCATGCCATAACACTGCCTCCACCATGTTTGACAGATGATGTGGTATGCTTTGGATCATGAGCTGTTTCTTTCCTTCTCCATACTTTTCTCTTCCCATCATTCTGGTACAAGTTCATCTTGGTTTTATCAGTCTGAAGAATCTTATTCCAGAACTGGGCAGGCTTTTTTAGGTGTTTGCTGGCAAAGGCTAATCTGGCCTTTCGGTTCTTGAGCGTTACCAGTGGTTTGCACCTTGTTGTGAAGCCTCTGTATTTACATTCATAAAGCCATCTCTTGTCTGTAGATGTTGACAATGACATGCCTACCTCCGCAAGAGCTTTTTGACCTGGCTAGATGTTGTGAAAGGGTTCCTTTTCACTATCAGCAGAATTCTGCGGTCATCCACTTTAGTTGTCTTCCATGGTCTTCCAGGCCTTTTGCTGTTGCTGAGCTTGCCAGTTCATTCCTTCTTTTTCAGAATGTTCCAAACTGTTGTATTGGCCACTCCCACTGTTTTTGCTATCCCTTTGATGGGTTTATGTTGTTTCCTCAGCCTAATGATGGCCTCCTTCTCTGGCATGGACACCTCTTTGGACCTCATGTTGGGAGTTCCAGTGAACAGCTACCAAATGCAAATGGAAAACTCAGAACCACCTCCAGGCCTTTTATCTGCTTGACTGGTCATAGGGCACCCAGGAAACAGGCCACACCTGGCCATGCAGCTGCTTGTCAGCCATTCATTCCATTACTTATGAGCCACCAACGATGGTGTGTGTGTATGCCACTGGCTGTAGTTCCTGAATGGTTAGTGCCCCATTTTTGTCAAGCCCCTTGAATTACAGCTGAAAGTCCTGACTTTGCTCCCATCTGGGTGTGTTTCCTTTCACCTTCAATGTGGTGGTATACAGAGGCCAACTGCCAAAACAATTATCCTTGTTCCAATATTTCTGGCCCTGACTGTAACTAAGTTTGGACACTATTGCTGAAAATATTACTGGCCCAGCCATCCAAGATGGCTGTAGAACTATTTGACAAGAGTATGAAATAATTGGAATGTTCTAGAATTGAGAGGGGAAATTCTTGCTTAGGTAGGGGAGGAAAGATACTTGGGAGAGTGGCAGTTGTAATATCTGATGATTTGGGGAGGCTGGTAAACATCTCCCACCCCCCATCCCATGTCTCTTGCAACTGTCTCCAGCACCCAGAATGTGTAAGAGACGTCTCTGGCAATCTGAGTGAAGATGTTTTTGCCTCATGAAGGACTCTACTGCTTTGACAACCATTGTTAGGGCAGAGGTATTTCCCCTGAGGCCTGCTATGGCCCAGAGCAGAAATACAAATATTTGAGGAATGAGGGGAGGCTTCCCCTTTCCCTCCCTGCCTTCTTGCTAGTGTTTGCTGATGAGCGCAAAGGCTGCCAAGAGACATGTTTGGCAGCCGGAGTGAGGCAGCCCCACACCATCACAGGACCCCAACTGTTCCCAGGGTCAATTCTTCTTTTCTGGTCCCAGTAAATCCTGGGAATGAGTGGTTCCATGATCTCTTTATTGCATTTTTCAGTTCTTCTAGCACTGTATTAACCCTTCTTCATCAGTACATTGAGCCCTGTTTACATGAGGGACATCCTTGCTGCTGCCTCAGTGGTTGCCGTTACAACTTTCTGTGGAGTGTATGAAAACATCTGCTCACGTACTTGGCCTTTCCTGCATATTTATATGGCTTTGTGTTTGTGTGTGTGTGAGTGAGTGTGTGTGAGTGTGTGTGCACGCACGCGCGCAGCAGTGCAGGCGGAAATTGTGAGGAGAGAAAAGGAATGAGATTGTGAAGAAAAGTTCTGAGGAAACTATAAAGAGGGATAGACAGAGACAGCTTCGAAACTTCAAAGATCATGCCTGAATTAGGGGGAAAAAATTGCAGAGAAGCCCTGATTCTGTGAGGATAACGCCTTAATTTTTTTAAAAAAAAACAGGAACGGGGGATAGGAGGGGGGAAAACTTAATTTCATTTGAAGGGATAGAATAACCCCCTGCTCAGTGCAGGAAGCCTGATTCCCAGGCAGTCTCCCATCCAACTACTTGACCGGGGCCAACCTCGCTTAGCTTCCAAGATCAGACAAGTGTGTGCACATCCAGCCCTTTGCTTGTTGCTGAGGAAATGGGGGCTGCTGAGGAAACTATGCAATCAGTAGCCAGAAGAAGACATGGGGCCATCGAGAGCTGTGATTGGACAGGAGGGAAATACAAACTCTGCCGCATATGGACAGGCAGAGGAGGGGACTACGACCGGATATGGTCGCGAAGGCGGAAAATCAGAGCACGTTAAGGGGAAATACCGGGATATCAGGGTATTGAAAGTGGGAGCACGGAAGTGGGAAATTCCGGTTCCAATTCGAGGCGGGTACTGCGTAGTGTGAAAAGCAGGCGGTGAAATCTCATTGGAAGCAAAACAAGGCGGTAAGTGTAGATCCAGCCCAGGAAAGAGAGCAGCAGCAACAGCAGCATTTTGTCCTCCCCCGCAAGATAATTTAAGTAGATGGTTGACAAACAAGTATCAATAACTGAGGTCTGCAGTTACTTCTGAGTCGGACTGCACAGCTAGAGAGAGGTTTTAAGAAATAACCTGCCATATATCTATTGGCCCCCCTTCTTCCATTGTTTAGAGACTTACTTTAAAGTATTTATTCATTTGAACAGGTGTTTGCTGCCCCCCCCCCTTTTCCACTTCCTTGTTAAATACATCTTAGTTCTTGTTTCATAAGTTGCTCCCTGGTTTTTCATCCACCCCTTTTCAGGCAACAGGGTTCCTGGAGGGCCGAAGGCACTGCACGGTAGTTTGGGTTCAGCATCTTTCCCCCTTACCAAGTCCCATGGTTTCCAACACACCACTGGGTTACTTGTAGGGAAAGTGGGGCTATGTATATATGAAATACACACAAACACACACACTGAGGATAATGCTTCATGCATTTGAAGGAGTGGGCTCTGCTCCATGACAGTTTATGCCACAATAAATTTTGTTAGCCTTTTAAGTGCCATAGGACTCTTTGTGATTTTTCATAGCAAACTTTATGTGCAAAGATTTGCTGAGGGCCATGTTTCAAGGCATAAAAATAGACATTTCCAGTGTATGATAGGGATATTTTCCTGGTAAAGTGACCAGTATGCTAATAAGTTGTACCACTGGAAGTTTGTGCCTCCTTCTGAAGCACCTAGGAAACAATGTCATAGTCACTGAAACAACAGCAGAATACAAATGTGTGTTGTTGTTTTTAACTTTTTAACTTTTTGTTTTGTACACAGGAAAATTGACATTTCAGATCCAAAAGAAAAACAACTTCGAATTCAGAAGGTTGCATATAATTTATGAATTATCATAAATGAATAATAACCCATAGAAGGCCATTTCTCTTATGGCTCAAGAACACAGCTGGGAAACAGTAATGCTGACAGAGAACAAGGCAGCCAATGCTTGATACATGGTGGAGCAGAGATTCTGTTGCTCTTGACTATTTCACTCTTTGACCACTTCAGATCAGATGCAGCCAAACCAGCTGTTGTTCTTCATTTTCTTAGTAACTCTCTTATGCTTGATATCAAACTCATAACTCTCTGAGCCACTAAAAAAGTAAACTTTTCCTGAAAGAATAAAGACAAAATGGCTGAAGATCTTTGCATCTAATAATGGATTATTCATCAACAGAGTACTTCCCCAAAGACCAGCCTTCCTGAACCAGCCCTCTAGATGTTTGGGACTACAACTCCCAGGATTCCTGACTATTGGTCATGCTGACCTGGGCTGATGGCCGTTGAGGACCAAAACATCTGGAGGCACCAGGTTTGGGAAGGCTGGTCTTTTATCAAGTGATGTTTGATTGCTTACACTCTCTCATCTCATCCCACAGACTGGGTCCTAATACAATGTTCAGTGCTGTCCCATGTCCCAACATGGGCTCAGGCCCCGACTGTAGGACCCTCAAATTGCAAAGCCCCATGTCCCAAGCAATACTGTTTAATGTTTTATCTCCCTGGCTCTTGTGTCTGGATAGGCAGCACTACAAAATAAAGTCATTATAAACTATCTTTTAATATTCTACAGTGGAAGATCATCTTCTGCTTACCTAAATCCTGAACAGCAGCATCCAACTGAGACCCAATTCCAGGGAAGTCAGCCTGTATCTGTTTCGGATAACCCTTCTCCATTGATTTCTTAGCTTCATCATATCTGAAGAAGGAGATGGGTGGAAGATTAAACTAAATTGCAAGGATGTTTTTGCTGGCATGGTACATGCAGATGAAAGCACCAGCAGAAATCAATACTTCTGCCCCATTCACATTCAGCTGTGTGAATTCACCCATTCACCTGTGTGGTGGAGAGCATCATCCACTGAAAAAAATATTGTTGCATCCAGTGAGTAATGTAACTCCCAACATCAAACTTGGATTGGACAGCCCTTCAAACAGATGCAGTCCTTCCAACAGAGGATTGTCTTCTGTAAAGTAGGACCCTGCCTCCTCTAGTCCTTACAGTGGGAAGAGGTTGGGATAGGAACCTAGGAAGCTGCCTTATACTGAGTGAGACCGCTGGTCCATGTAGCCCAGTACAGTCAACACTGACTGGCTCTCCAGGGTTTCAGGCACCGTTTTTTCCTGCCCTACCTTGAGATGCCAGGGATCAAACCTGGAACCTTCTGCATGCAAAGCAGTGATCTACCACTGAGCCACGGCCCCTCCCCTATAGCCACACCTCTCCACATTTACAACATTGTACATTTTTACATAGTGCTTTGGTGATATCTTGTGCCTTAGCAACGTTGGCACTGGCATTGTGTGCATGTCCTGACTTTTTTAGACTGTCTTTTTTGGAACTGTGCGTCTTCCTGATACAGATCAGATCAACCTTATCTTGCAACAGATAAGCACGCACTTAAAAAGAGAGAGGGAAATTTCTGTTTCCACTGTCGCGCATGCAGCTCTAAGCAGCCTCCTCTTCAAAGTGCAGAAAATGGAAATCTAATGGAGTCTGGGATGCGTAGCAAAACCATGATACATTTCACTCTGTTACAGGAGAGGAGCAGTAGATGCCACTGCCTACTTGCTCACTGGCACCTCTGCCTTTCAAAGAAGCACTTGCTAGGAAAGATGAGAAAGAGGATATGGAGCAACAGCAGCTGGTAGTAATAGCAATGACAAGGTAGACTCACTGAGGGAGGGGGCCCAGTGAGGGGTCTTGCCCAAGAGCTCTCAAAAACATGGTGCTGTTGCTGCTACCGGGTCATATATATGTCTCGGTTTTAGCTGGAAAGGATTAAAGGGACTTATCAATGGACACTCAGGATTGTCTGACAATTTCCTCTTACCTCCAGTATTTGTTGCCTGAAAAGAAGTATATTTTCTCTGAGTTTTCATCATAAACAGCGGCATCAATTTTTTTAATGTCTTCTGGGAAGCCCAAGCTGTGGATGCTTTGGGGGTAACCTGGCTCCTCAACATTGGCATAGAACGCCCAGTACTGCTCTCCTGTTGAGCAAAATGAGAGAGGTAAGACCTGCATGGTGGCCATAAAAGGACCTTTCATTACAAGTGCTGGGACCTCCCAGTTCCACACTCCCCTGTATACAGAATATATGAGGGTGGACCTGTGTAAAAGGCCCTCCTTCCCTTTAAGAACTATGGAAATTTGGGGGAGAAATCAGGACTAATGACTGTTCTATAAGATGTTGCTTCTTAATTAAAGAAATGAAGTTTGTGTCTCCTTTACATTGGAATTCTTAAGGCATTTTCACGCACAAGGCATAAAGAAATTCCTGTGTAATTCAGGTGTGTGAAACCTCTATTGGCAAGGATGTTCATACAGATTACAAATGCCTCTCTTCTCTACTATGTTTGTGCATAAAAATTCCCTTAGCAGTGTTTCTTGAACCCTCACCTTTCTTTTCCATACTCATCTTCCATACCTTAAGATATGCAGAGAAAAACCACTAGTGGAAAGTTCTTCCTTCTATTTGTCCAAATTTGTTCAGGATAAAAAGACATGTATAGGAACTTGAATTCTTACCTTTAATAAAATATACGAGGTCTCCAACTTCGTAAGCGGCATCTATTCCAGACCGCAAAGCTGGCCAAAAGGTGGAAATAGGCACATTTCGAATTTCACTGGTAAAAGGAGCCTTCCGCAGGTACAAGCTGAGGGGAAGAATGAAATTACAGTTTGTTTGTGTACAGCTGGGATTCAATGACTTGGTATCCTACACACACTGAGGCTGGGCCACAAAATCTTCACACAGTGCTGTTAGTACTACTAAGTGCCTGATGTTGTGAGTATATGGTGCTAATGGGGTCACCATGGAAGCTGTGGGTGAATCTGTCAGAGTTGCTATGATCTCACCGCTGTTTCTTTAGCTGTTATTTAGCTTTCCACTTTGCAATTGCCACTACATACATACCTTCAATGTACGCAGCTTCATACATCCTTCAGGAAGCATGGGCACTCAACCTTGTGGTTACTGAGTAATACCAACGTGGGTGAATTTTCTGAGAATTTTCAGAGGAGATACAGCAGACAGGATGACATACTGGGCCCACTTTGATTCTTCCATCTTTCTCCCACAAGCTCTCCCCCTGGCTATTTTGACCTCTTATTTCCCATCACTAGGCTCCCACACTGGAAATATGCCCAATGTGTGCATGGAAGAATATTTGGGGAAAGGGATGCATGGAGAAAAGCAGTGGGGGCAGGAAGAGTTAAGTAGGAAGGCAGGAAAAGTTAATTCCTTCCCCTGCCACGTTCACTTTATTCAAGAAGTACAGTATAGAGAATCCCTGTGCGCTCAGGGATACTCCACAGGATTACATCACAGGGATTCTGCACAAGATTGCATCAATGGAAAGAATTTATGTGGAGAAAACAAATGCAGCACACTACAGTGAGAAGAACTGGTTCTCACTTCTCACACTTCTCTCAAAGAACGAATTTACCTGTCTTTAAAGAAGAATTTTTCCCCTCGGAGACTGGTGACAGCATCAAAGGTCAAGTGAGCATTACACAGTTCTTTTGATGGCTTCTCTGGTGGGACGTCTGGTGGTGACAGGGGAGTTGATGATTCATCATCATCATACTCATCACCATAATCTCTGGAATTAGTATTTAAAATAAAAAGAAATACAACTTGAGGTAGAGCCGTAACAGGTTTCTAATCTGGAATCTCTAGCCAATCCACTACCCTCAATTTTCATGTTATTATTCATTGGATAAGATGGCCTTTCCCAAGAAAATCCCATGTGTTTGTATTGAGGGGTGCACTGACAGAGGTTTAAAAGTCAAAGAATGACATCTTGGAACCATAATTGACACTGTATACAAATCCTGAAAATGGGAAGTCCCTTAAAAGCCTCTTACAGTCTCGTAAAATGAGAGGATTATCCACTCATGTGGAAAGGTTCCAACAAGCACTGGTCACTATTACAAACATACTTTACAATCCATTCCCACTTTTGCACAGCGTGCTTACATTAGGCAGCTACTTATACAGATCCCCAAAATTTTGTTCTGCAGTTGCCAGTGCCTGCAGGTTCTGATCTTCCTTCTTGCATCCGTAAGCTATAAAGGAGTCCTCAGCTGTGACTTCCTGTGCACATTTAAATCGGAGAAAGTCCCATTGAAATAAGGGCTTACTTCTGAGTAAATGTACAGTCAGGGAGCAGAGCAATAATTACAGCAGTAATTTTTGTGAACCACCCAGAGAGCTTCGGCTATTGGGCGATATAGAAATGAAATAATTATTATTATTATTATTATTAATAATAATAATAATAATAGCAGTGAAATTGAGTGGAATCTTAAATTCTAGAGAAACCCCCTCCAGTAAAACCTTACCTGTCTCTCAGAACGTTCAACAGTGCACATGGAAATGCTCCATAGAGCAGGAACATGACAAGGAAGCTCTTCATTTTTCGCTTCGCTTTGGTGCTGCAACGTTATAGTCACAGAACTCCTCAGTCTCTCTCAATGGATCTGTCTGTGGCCTTGGATCGTGCTGGTATATATATGGTCCTTCTCGGTTGCAAAGAATTGACAGGGGCCTGACTCACACAACTTGCAACATCCTCAGGTTTGTTTATTTATTTATTACAATAATTCATATCCTGCCTTCCAGGATATAAATCCTTATAAGGGGGTTCATAAGTGACACCAACAATTGTTAATCAAATCACAATATACAAAGTTTTTAAAAATACCTGTTTAGATGTGGGGTGGTATAGAAATGCTGAAAATAAAATAAAATAAAATAAAATAAAAATGTGCAATCCTATTGATTGCACCCTTGATGGTCACAAGCCTCTGAACTTGCCTCCCGCTCTGCATTTTAGCAAGATGGGCTTTTTCTCCCATCTAGCTGGGGTGCTGTGGAGGGGGAGTGAAGGAGGCTGGAGAGGCCTGGGATACAGCATAATCCAGCCCTCCCCTCACTGACCATAGAAACGCCCCCTTGACCCCCCTCTCCAAAGTCACATCTGAGACTTTGGAGAGGCGGCTGGCATGGTTTTTGTGGTGCCAGCTGCAAGGAGGAGAGGGAAGGGGCTGAAAGCAAGGATTCCCAGCCCCAAGGTAGGAGTGCTGTCTCTGATCTCAGATCCAGTAATCAGAAATATTCTAGATGCTGTCTGGGGCCATGCTCCCCCCGTGGCTTGGATTTGCCAAGCAGTTTACTGAAAATGCCCCTTTCAGTGGAAAGAATGGCACACAACACAGGTAGCTAAGTGATGAATTTGTGGGGGTTTCATTAATCCAGTAAGATTTGGTTTCTATTTTTCTACATGGAAAGCACAACCACACACACACACACACACACACACACACACGCTAAGTCATATCATATATTTTTATTGTCCCCTGAATTACAAAAGTGGTTCACTATCTGGCCCTATGGCATGTGAGATAGTCCACCACTTTTGAAGTCAAGGCATAGATAGTTGTTGTCTAAGAAATACAAGTCTGCAGTGTGCAGAATTAGGCACAGCCCTTTGGATCTCAGCTTCAGTATGTAGAAAACAAAACACCCATAGAGTTAAGGGGGGGAAACAGACCATTAAAATGTTTCATTCTTTTGAGTGCTAACCTGCACCTCAGCATGTTTTGCCTATTCATCCCTGTAAGTAAATGCACAATATTTGGTTTACTGTCACCAGGCAAAAACGTGTGGGGATGACTCCCACCTTGAAAACTAAAATAATGTGAGGTATATACTAGCAAATCTTTCTGTCCCTAGACATTATTTGGCCTTTCAATAAGCATTTGGTCATTTTACTAAAAAAAGAAAAAAAAAGTTTAAATGAATGAAAAGAACAATGTAAATGATAAATAACCATGTTTGTTTATTTATTTATATGCTGCCTTTCTGGGCAAAAGCCTCTTAAGGCAGTTTACAAATATAATTTAAAACAATAAATATTAAACAAAGATACATACAACACAGTCCAATTTCAAAAGTCAAAACAGCAGCCATCTAACAACACAGCACTTTTTAGTAAAATGGAGGCTGGCATACACAAAACAGGTTTTTAGGCTTCAATAATATACATACTTACTTGAGTAGTAAGTATGTTACTGAACACAGTGGTGCTTACTTCTGAGTAAACATGCACGGGATTGCACTGTTAGACAATTATCAATAGAAAAAATATCTGAATAATATATGATTAATTAACCAAAAGTAGGTATTGAAGGCATTCAGAACAGTACAATTGTGTGTATACTTATGGTTAATGGTACAAATGTAGTGAATGGCTTAATTACCAGTACTAATTTGTAACATTTTTGGAGGCTAATGGGAATGTCAGAAAAATCCTCATATTTACCAGTAAGTCTCAAGGCCAACTAAGTGCTCTTATCATAGGATCATAATTCATCCTCACTGACCATTTACTGACAAAGTTCAACCTTTACCATGGCTGTATTGCAACTGTCCCAGTTAAATATCTGATGTTTATTATGCAGTCTGGAACCAGATCCATTCCATATGCATTTAGTAAATATCCAGTTTCTCCTTCATTTCTATTATTTACTGGTAAGTGTCAGCATTTACTGGGAAATGTCCAGAATAAAGAATTATGTTCTTTCCCAGACCTATTTTCTTTAAAAGCAATAAAGAATTAGTGACTGACTGTAGCGTAATGTGAGCAGTTATTTGTCTGAAATAGGCTGATGGTAGTAATAGCCTGATTTCAAGTCCATTTACACTTGTTGGTTTAAGCAGATTTTACTTCCATATCAGTTGCTCAGGATTGCAGCCTACAGAGCTTGCTGATATGTAGAAACTGAAGCTGGAGGCACATCGATGAGCTCAGTTCAAGATTTCATGAATAAGAAGGATATATTTGGTTAAAATGAGTTTTCTGCCCAATCTGGGTAACAACAAACAATCTGAAAGTTTCCATGATCTTACCATCAATGATGGATGCAAATGATGTCACACAGCTCATCATAGCCTTATAGTTCCTCTATTGAAGCTCTGGGAACAAAACATAACAGGAAGCACTGATATCACTAAGATGTGCAGACTTAGACTGTGTAAGACAACTGAGAAGAGGGACAAACCATAGGGAAGGAAATGGCTGGAGCAATCAATATAGAGCCATAGGTGTCTGAAAATAATTATTGAACATAGAATCATAGAATAGTAGGGTTGGAAGGGGCCTATAAGACCACTGAGTCCAACCCCCTGCTCAATGCGGGAATCCAAGTCAGAGCATCCCTGACAGATGGCTGTCCAGCCTCATCTTGAAGGCCTCCAGTGTGAGAGAGCCCCCCACCTCCCTAGGTCACTGGTTCCATTGTTGTATTGCTCTAACAGTCAGGAAGTTTTTTCTGATGTAACATCTGCGTGCACCTCCTCACCTGGGGAGGTTGTACAGCTGTTCCGA
Organism: Heloderma suspectum; assembly: GCF_057233095.1. NCBI lineage: Eukaryota > Metazoa > Chordata > Lepidosauria > Squamata > Helodermatidae > Heloderma > Heloderma suspectum. The sequence continues at coordinate 26,697,472 of NC_139460.1, read as the reverse complement.
TTTGGGGGGGTTTAAGTCACCTGGGTGGGTAAATTAGCAATTCATAACTTATCAAGGAATTCCAGTGGAAGAGCAGGATGGAAGAAACCTTCATTTCAATATTTTCATGTTAAGCACTAACATGTAATGGGAAAGATATGTCAGAATGGGCTCAGTGACTTGAAAATATTTAAACAACAGACAATATTTAAACAACAATATTCAGCCTTTTTAAGGTTTGTAAACTGCTGTATAGCTGTAGTTGGGCAGTAGCATATTTACCCCAAAACAATAGGTTGCAGCAAAGAAATGAGTTCATGCATGAAGAAAGGAGTTCAGGCCATATTTCATGCCTCGAAAGAAGATTTTTTTCCCTTGAGTTTGCAATTTTTTAAACAAAATACCCCACTGACAAATATAAAGTCCACCATTAGTCTACCCACAGTATAGCACAGGCTTCCCCAACCTTATGGCCTCCAAATGTGTTGGACTACAACTCCCATCATCCCTTGCATGACCATGCTGGCTGGGGATGTTGGGAACTGTAGTGCAGCACACCCAGTGGGCACCAGGTTGGGGGAGGCAGATGTAGGGGATGTGTGCTGGGGCTGAAAAACTATGGATTATGTCAGCCTCAGCCCAGTATTGTTATAGCCATATTCTGGGGAGGGGAGGGCTGAGAGAAAGCAGTGTATGACATCCCTACCGTGCAGCCCAGTGCCCTGTTGCTTTGTTGCTGGTGGGGGTTGTTTTGTTGCAGGAGGGGGGATGCAGTCGGGTGGGCATGTAGAGCTGATAGGAGCAGCAGCACTAGGGTGGTGTGGGAGGAAAGAGGTGTTTCGTTGATGTCACACCCATACCGGCCAAATAAGAGGGCCATGAGGGGTGATTTTGATTGCAGAAACAGCCGAAAGGGAAAGTGGCAGTCATCCCCCCGGGTGCTGCTTCTTCAGTCAACCCTGCAGCCCTGCAAACTGCATTTCCTTAAGACAAAAGCAAAACATTCCCCACCCCTGAAACAGCCACGTGCAGGTTGGAGCCTCGGTGTTGCTAGGTGGTGCCTCAAAACGCTGCACTAGATGTTGTTATGCTATTTCTGTCACAGAGCATTAGGCATGTGACAGGTGAAGTTGTAGAAACTGCACACAGTCTTCAAGTCTACATCGGACCTTTGCTGCACACATACCACCTTCTACCTTCCTGGGGGTAAATGTGAACGGTACTTTTAAAATTAAATCACCTCTGCTTAACCCCTAGCCTCAAGTCCTAAAGCAAAGTCCTTTGCCTTTCCATGAGGGTCTTCCATTGGAGTCGGAAGAAGCGAGGCTTCCTTTCTGGAGCCTGCACTGCGTCTTCTGCGTAGAGATCTCGGAGACATCCCCTGTTGTGTCTCCAAATTAGTTCATGCTTTCAGATCCCTGAGGTAAGGTTACAGTTGCCAGCCCCACACATTCCACCTCCCTCAAATCCCATCCTCCCACACCTCATGGTAATCCCTAGCCTGCTCTTTTCCTCCTAATCCCAGGCAGGGCTGCCCCAAACCATTTTGCTGTCTGAGGCAGAGAGGCAAAGCCCCCTGCCTGCCCCCTCCTCAAAGTCAAGGTGCAAAGTACTCAAGGCTAGGTCAAGTGAATTAGGAACATGAGTGCAGAAAGTCTCACAAGTGCCTCTTGCCTTCCTGATAGTGGAAATACAATAACACTAAATTAAATAGCTAAGAAATTGCTGGCCTTTCATGATGACATTTAAAATCAGCAGCCTCACTCTGCCTAACGACAGAGCCAGCTCTGATCTGAGATCTTGCTCCCAACACCCACGTGCAGCTCCTAACACCCAACTCTGAAGTACAAGGAAGAAAGTTTGTTCTAAAAGGGTTGGTGAAAGTTTGCATAATGTTTACTAACAGCACAATCCTATGCGTTTATTCAGTAATCTACACAGATGTCATATAGGATTGCTGACAAACACTGGGGCTAGGAGTAAGTTACCTAGGAGTAAGCTCTATGGAAATCATGGGACTTATTGCACAGACATGTAAAGATTGTGCTGTTATTTTTGGTTTTTGGTTCACAGTGGCATTTATAGCAGTATTGGCGTCAAGCTTTTAAAAAGTGTTAACACTGGCAAAAAGAAAGAAAGAAGGAAGAAAGAAAGGAAGAAAATGTACAGAGAGGAATGTAGTCATGAATTTCCATGCATAGGAAAGGGAGGGACAAATTATGAAGGGTACTACAATCTTTGCCTAACAAACTATACATGCTGAAATCTCTCCTCTATACAATCAGGGTCAAGTCTGTCCTCTTTTGCACCTCACCATCGTAACTGAGGGTTACTTTGGAATGGGAAATCAGCAAGGTGGTTTCCCTACCCACAACATGATTTGCCTAATATGCAAATTAGGCCACCTGGATTTGGGGGAGTGAAATATGGCAATACGAACCTTTTAACAATACATCTGCCTCTGGACCATTCCTAGGCAGGTGGGATGAGGATGAGATGATGATATTATCCATTCAGTTGTGTCCGACTTTGAGATACCATACCCCATAGTTCTAAAATTTACAATTATGAAATATAGCTTTGAAATTTGCCCAGCTTTAACAGAGGCCAGATCTGCACCTCATGTCATATCAGTATGATCCCATCATGGGGACACTATATCCCTCTTGCACATTTATACCTCATAGGACACACAATGACATCGATTGCCATATTTTGGATAATGCAGAATAAAAAGTGGGACATAATGCTAGAAAAGTGGTATATGGAATGTGTAATGTGACCCAACAGTTATCAATGCACTTCAATACTGATAAAAAGCACTAATGTAAACCTAGCCAGAAAATGGTATTTCTTTACAAATATTTTCATCTATTAATTTGTCAATCAGATACTGTTAGATTCGGCTCCAGATATAGCCATGGTTAGAGTAGACCCATTGAAATCAATGGTACAAGTTGGTCATGAATGACATAAGTCCCATTAATTTCAATAGGTCTATGCTAAGGGTGACTAAGGATGACGAAGGCTGGATCTAACCCACAGTCTGTTCTTTTAAAATGGTCAGTGTATAAATTAACATAAGCAAGTCAAATTATAAAAAATGTAATGAACAGATCTCTACTGGAGGCCAAAACAATGTCTGGGGGTTAATTCACACTGTCTAATTGGGAGGAAGGGTCATATGTTTGTCAGGGAAGAATTTTATTCTCTTTTGTGAAATATTCCCATTTAGTGAATCCGCATTTGGTGAATCCCAGCCATACTGAGTCAGGGAAATGCCACAGTTCAAAGGTACCGCACACCAAATGTCCCAGGTTCAATCCCAGGTGTCTCCAGATAAGACAGGACAGATTCACATCTGAAATTCTGGTGAGCCCCTGCCAGTCACTGTAAATACCCGTGAGCTAGATGGAACAAAGGTCTGACTCCATAGAAGGCAGTTTCCTATGTTCTTCCTGTTAAATGGGGATTTTTCAGAAAATGTCATGGGAAAGTGAGTATGTGTTTTGAGTCAGGGTTCTGTTGGTGTTATAGAACAAAGCTGCACTATATATATAGAGGGACTTGAGACACATGGACAGATCCATTGGCAGAGGCCCAGACAGAGTTCTGGGGACTCCACGACTGGGACACAGAAGGAAAAGCCAAAATGAAGAGGTTCCTACTGATGGTTGTGCTCTGTGGAGCACTTTCCTGTGCTTTGCCCATAGTTCAAGAAACGGAACACATTGCAGAAGAGGACATGGAGTTTGCCAAGGTAATGATTGAAGGTAGTGCAAGGGAGAAATAGAATGCAGCCAGCAAATTGACCCAATAGCCAATAACTCAACACACTGGGGAAACTGACACCCAGAGTGACCCTCTGTGTGGTCATGGGGTAGAGAAATTTAAGTCCAAGCCCAGGGATGGATGAGTCTGAATTTCATGTTCTCCCAGATTCAACTTTTTTTTAAATCTCAGGGTTTTTTCTATCCTGTTTATGAAGAAATTGTCCAATTTTGGCATGTTCTTATAAAAAAAGAAAAGAACAAAATTCTCATTCACCCTATTTAATTCTCAGATCGACCACAGGGTTGCTGGTTGGCTTAGGACAACTTTCCCCAAGCTGGTGCCCTCCAGATATGTTGGACTACAACTCCTATCATCCCTAACTAACACTGATATAATGGGAGTTGCACCAGGTGGGGGAAGTCTTGCTTAGGGTGAGTTCATAGAATCATAGAATAGTAGGGTTGGAAGGGGCCTACAAGGCCATCGAGTCCAACCCCCTGCGCAATGCAGGAATCCAAGTCAGGGCATCCCTGACAGATGGCTGACCAGCCTCATCTTGAATGCCTCCAGTGTGGGAGAGCCCACCACCTCCCTAGGTCATTGGTTCCATTGTTGTATTGCTCTAACAGTCAGGAAGTTTTTCCTGATGTTCAGCCGGAATCTGGCTTCCTGTAACTTGAGCCCATTATTCCGTGTCCTGCACTCTGGGATGATGGAGAAGAGCTCTTGGCCTTCCTCTCTGTGACAACCTTTCAAGTACTTGAAGAATGCTATCGTATCTCCCCTCAGGCTTCTCTTCTGAAGGCTAAACATGCCCAGTTCTTTCAGTCTCTCTTCATAGGGCTTTGTTTCCAGTCCCCTGATCATCTTTGTTGCCCTCCTCTAAACCCTCTCCAGTTTGTCTGCATCCTTCTTCAAGTGTGGTGCCCAGAACTGGACACAGTACTCCAGATGAGGCCTAACCAGTGCTGAGTAGAGGGGAACTAGTACTTCCCGGGATTTGGAAGCTATGCTTCTGTTAATGCAGCCCAAAATGGCATAGGCCTTTTTTGTAGCCACATCACATTGTTGGCTCATATTCAGCTTGTGATCGACAACAATTCCAAGATCCTTCTCGCTTGTAGTGTTGCTGAACCACGTATCCCCCATCTTATAACTGTGCATTTGGTTTCTTTTCCTAGGTGCAAAACTTGGCATTTATCCCTATTAAATGTCATTCTGTTGTTGTCTGCCCAGCGCTCCAGTCTATCCAGATCACTTTGAATTTTGTTTCTGTCTCCCAAAGTATTAGCTATCCTGCCCAATTTTGTGTCATCTGCAAATTTGATCAGCATTCCCTGCACCTCCTCCTCCAAGTCATTAATAAAAATGTTGAAGAGCACTGGGCCCAGGACTGAGCCCTGCGGTACCCCACTCGTTACCTCTCCCCAGTTTGAGAAGGTCCCATTGATAAGCCTCTTTGAGTCCGATTCTGTAGCCAACTGTGGATCCACCGGATCGAGTTAATAGGTAGAATTGGAGCCTGTCCCTCCTGAAGGAGTTGTATTGATTACTGATGTTACTGTTGGCTACTGTGGTTTTTATAATAGTGCTGTATGATATTGCTTGTCTTTGTATAATGAGCCAGCTTGAATGTACCTTATGGGCCACAGAAATATTTTAAATAAATATTTTCAAATGTGAAGACTGCACGTAAAATTAATTCTAATCTAATGTGTCTGATCTTCTCATTAGAAATACATGGAAAAATATTATCCCGCATCAGAGTCAACACCCGCCGTAAGAAGTAGAGGCAGAAATAGTGACCCTAGTGACAAACTACGACAAATGCAAGAATTCTTTGGGCTGAAAGTAACGGGCAAAGTAGATCCAAGCACTTTGGATGTAATGAAGAAATCCAGGTGTGGGGTTCCTGATATAGGGGAATTTAGCACTTTTCCCAGGTCTCCTAAATGGGGAAAGAAAGACCTAACATACAGGTAAGATTTCAATACAGTCTCTTGAATTTAAGATTTCATTTGGATATTTATTACTACAACTCCCCTGGCTCCAAACAAGAGCAGGATATTCGGCTGGCCTTCCCTAACCCGATACTCGCCTCCAGACATTTTGGACTACAATTCCCAGCATTCCTGACCATTGACTGGGGGTGTCATGGATGCCCACCTGAGTCTGGGAGTCTGTCAGGCCACCCCTGCCCTGCCTGCAACCCCCAGACCGTGCTTGCTGAGCCCCTGCCTTCACTCACCCCTGCTCGCGCCCTCTCGGACGCACCCCGACCCATCTGGTGAGCGCCCGCCATTTCGCCATTTTTTTTTACGAAAAAAGGAGCTAAAAATGTGCATATTTTAATACATGCAGTTTGGGCTGGGAAAACTGAATATGCACAATATTAGAAGCGTAATGCCTCTAATGCTGCACATATTAAGCTTTCCCTGCTCCATACTGTGCATATTTAAATATATGCATTTTTAAGCTCCCTTTTTTTATAAAACAAAAAAAAAGGCAGCAAAATGGCAGGCGCTCACTGGATGTGCCTGGGGTGAGTGCGGGTAACTCGCCAAGCTCATGGGGGCTCGAGCACGGGTCCAGGGATGCAGCGGGGGTGGCACTTCAGCAGGCACCTCCTGGACAACCTGGGCTGGGGTGGGTTTGCACATCCCTACCATTGGCCATGTTGTCTGGCACTGATGGGAGCTGAAGTCCAAAACATCTGGAGGGGACAAGGTTGAGGAAGGTTGCTATAGCAGAAACTCCCTCCCCCCCACACACATGAAAAAAGGAGGAAAGAAATAGGGATGTCAGAGAATTTCGCCACGAATCTCGGGGAGGCTGAATGCCAGTGCATTCCGCCCCCCGAAATCGGTGGTGAAACTGTCTGCCCCCCCACGCCCCCCCCGGGACGGGACTTACCTTGGGCGAATCTCCCTGGCGGCGGCGGGGTGGCGGCGGCGGCCAGTCTTCCGACCGGCTGCCGCTGCCACCATTCCCAGTAAAAAAAATAATAAAAAATACAGTGATAGGCTACGTAAATGTTTACATAGCCTATCACGGCTGAGTAAAACAAAAACAAAAAAACCCGCGTACGCAAATGGCCGCGCCCATGGGCGCGGCCATTTGCGTTCCTCATTTTGGCACATCTAGTCTACGTAAACATTTACGTAGACTACGGCGAAAATAAGGGGAACACAAATAGCGTAGCGTCTACGCTATTTGCGTTCCCCTTATTTTCGCTGTAGTCTACGTAAATGTTTACGTAGACTAGACATGCCAAAATAAGGAACGCAAATGGCAGCGCCCATGGGTGCCGCCATTTGCGTACATGCGGTTGTTGTTGTTTTTTTTACTTAGCCGTGATAGGCTACGTAAACATTTACGTAGCCTATCACGGCTGACTGCAGGGACACAAACGGCGGCGGCTATGGCCGCCGCCATTTGCAGACCCGGCTGGCCAGGATTCGAGGCGGGAGGGACGGGGTGCCTCCCCCCCACCTCGAATCACATTTCGTCAAAAGGTAAGTGACTTTCGTACATCCCTAGAAAGAAAGGAGAAGCAGGGGAACAGATGAACCCCACTGTGGTATACCCAGAACTTGGATCAGGCAGCAGCTAGGGATGGCGGAGAATTCCACCACGAATTTCAGTGAGGCCGAATGCACTGGCATTCGCCCCCCCAAAATCCGTGGCGGAATGGCCCGCCCCCCGCCCCCCCCCACAGATTCCCCCCGGGATGAGGCTTACCTGGGGCGGATGTTCCGGATGGTGGCGGCTCCAGCGGCAGCGGCGGCGGTGGCGGTGCCTGGTCTTTCGACTGGCTGCTGCGGCCGCCATTTGCATTCTGGTCTTTGCCATGATAGGCTACGTAAGTATTTATGTAGCCTATCACAGCAAGCCAAGAAAAAAAAAAGGCGTACGCAAATGGTGGCAGCTACGGCAGCTGCCATTTGCGTTCCCTATTTTTTGCCGTTTTATCCTACGTAAATAGTTATGTAGGCTTTTACGGTGAAAAAAAGAAAGAAACACAAATAGCGCCCACTACACTCTTTGCGGTTCCCTTTTTCCCCCGCCATAATTGCCTACGTAAATATTTACGTAGGATGAAACTGCGAAAAATAGGGAATGCAAATGGCGGCCGCCGTAGCCGCCGCCATTTGCGTACGCCGTTTGTTTGTTTTTTGTTTTGGGGGGGCATGCCGTGATAGGCTACGTAAATACTTATGTAGCCTATTACAGCAGCCTGGAAGGACATAAATGGCGGCCACTACAGTGGCCGCCATTTGCGTCCGCAGCAGTCGGTCCGTGGCCGGAAGTCCAGCTGCAGCTGCTCCGCGGAGCCACCATGGAGCAGAGCCAGCTGGGCAGGATTCTGGGGGGGAGGACCAGATCACCTCCCCCCCATCGAGGATTCCGGGGAGAGGGATGGAGCGCCTCCCCCCCCCCAGCGGATGCCCCGACCAGAACCAGGTAAGGGATTCGTACTTCCCTAGCAGCAACCCCCTTTTTTCATTTCATAAAAGTGCTAGAAGAAGTGTTAAGAAACTTGGGTATTCTTGTGCACGCATCATGGGAAGGGGAAGTTGCAGTAAAAACGTTCACATTCAGGCCAATGCAAACTGTGGATCGAAGATCTATCATGTTTGGGAGTCACTGGAGAGTAGCAGCTGGGTTTCTAATAGGGTGGCATTTCTTAGTTCACATGTGCATACCCTAAAGGAAGGGAGGGCCCAAAATACAAAAGACATACCAAGCCCTGAGCATCCTGGACATTGTTTCTTGGGCCCTTTCTGAACTGCTTTGGAAGCTCTTCCTTTTTCATAGAGCTCATCATCTTGAGCAAGAGGTCTTAAGTACATCTTGAACTATCTCAAGAGACTGTAGCTGAAGCCAAGGCTTATCGCACTTTCTCCCAAACCTGAAAATTGGCAAACATCTGACATCTGCCTTCACAGATTCAAAATATGGAATTTGCTTCTGCCGTTTATGTGCATAGTTGAACTGCACCCGAAAATGCTGTGCCCCCAAATCAATATTCAGGAGTTTGGGAGGTTGGCACCATAGCATCAGGTTTTCCTAGTATATAATTTCAATTTTGGCTCTAGAATGTCACGCTTTGACACCAAAACTTTAGTTTTAGTACTATTGAATCTAAAACTAGGGCATTGCTGGGCAAAACCAAGTCTCCAAAACAATAATACTAATATCTAAGTTAGTGGCTTTTACTTATAGCCACATTTGACCTTGACTATTCTTCCAAGCAGCTCAAGACAACACACATAAGATTTCACCCCTCATACCCTCATGATAATGCTAAGAGGTAGCTTAGGCCAAGCAATAGTGGCTTGTCAAAGACCACCAGTGAGCTTCATGACTGAGCAGGATCTAATCACATATCTTCCTGGATGAAGGCCAACACTTTATCCAATAACTGCAGTGCTTAAAAGTTTACCTGTGGATAACAAGTTGGGCATCTGTTCCTGTTTTATCCAAACCTGCATGTTAATCTTTACTTGAAACATTGATTTCATTTTATTTATGACTGTATCTTCCTCAGTATTCAGAACTACACACCAGACATGTATCGTTCTGATGTAGATGATGCAATTGAGAGAGCTTGGAAAGTGTGGAGTGACGTGACCCCGCTGACCTTCACCAGAGTCTATGGGGTCTATGCAGATATAGAGATTTCTTTTGCTGCTGGAAGTAAGTACATCACATAAAATTAAGCCTAGGTAGATTCACCCAAGGTCCTGGCTGGGAGATTGATATCTATGTTCTTTGACTTTTTAAGGTCATGGTGATGGTATTCCATTTGACGGCCCTGGGCAACAGCTGGCTCATGCCTTTTCTCCTGCCTATGGTGGAAATGCCCATTTTGATGAGGCTGAATTTTGGACAACAGATTTGAAAGGTATTTCTTCCTTAATACATTCATCTTTGCATGTATTTGTTATGGCTGCTAAATGATTCTTAACTACATTTACTGCAACTTATTGAGACACAAGGACCATTCAGGTCCCATAGTATACTTTTTTTCTTTTTGCTTCGACAATAGCAACCCTGAAATTAATTTCTTGGTGTTATGGCCCATTTGGGTATCATAACATAAAGTAATTGCAAGGACTTCAGTCATTGCTCCAATAAAATCAGTGATATTGATAATGGATGCCAGGCTGGACAACATATGACCTGCCATGCTGAATGTAACTCACCCTTCATCCAGGGACAGCCCATCCCTCACTACAGTGGGGTGGCTGCTACCAGGCAGCTGAACTGAATGGGTGACTGAGTGGGCAAACACAACAAAGAGTTTTGTGTCATCTTAAAGTCTAGTTCATACAAACATGGGTTTGTCTTTAAGGTGATACAATATTCAGAGAAGTGCAAAATCTGCTGGACAGCAATGTTGCAATCTGCACATTAGTTCAGGAGGTGTGGGTTGGGTCAGTTCCTATCAGAATTCCTCAAGCATCCCTACTGATATGTGCTTTCTCACTATATTACAGCAAAAGTAATTTCAAAGGGCTCATGTTCTCTCGGTTTCCTTTTAGGAATCAACCTTTTCCTTGTTGCTGCCCACGAATTTGGCCATTCACTGGGTCTTGGGCATTCCAATGTTTGGGGGGCTCTGATGTTTGCAGTGTACCACCCTTGGGACCCCAAAGACTTCAGGCTTCATAAGGATGACATTGAAGGCATCCAGTACCTTTATGGTAAGTGCAGATGCTCAGCTGAATGTGTGGATTGGTTCCATGGAAAAGCATTGGGTTGAATCCAGGGTTAAGCATATGCAAGTTGGCTGGCGAAAACAGATATCCCACACCCTCTTCCCCATGGCAAATCTGTCCGCACTATCACTCTTCTGCCTGATTTTTAGGGTTCTCCCATTCCCCCACACCACAGACTACCCCATTCTGCAGGGAACCCCAATCCTCTGTGTAGCATTGAGGGGCAGGATGAACTCATTGCTAAGTAAGAGATTTCTTGAAAACAGAAGTTGCCAACCATAGGAATTTGTCTACTTATTTGATTCTATGAGGTCAAGTTATTTTCGTGTATGCGGAGGAACTTAGTAAATCTAATGTTTGACCATAGGGATGTCCGCTGTGGGACTGTTTATTAACTGTATGAGGTTTAAAGTTGTATAATGTCAGGCAGAGCTTCATTGAGTATCTTGCTGTACCTCACTTCACCACCTTAGAACAAAGTCTCTTGCAATGTCTCTGACCTCCATCTTTTCAAATGCTGATTGTCCTTTACCTCTTCTCAAGGACCCCCTGAAGACAACAAAGGTCCATCAGGAAACCCTGCACCACCACTACCACCAAATATCCCAACAGAAGCACCAACCACAGACCTGTGTGACCCTCATCTGGCTTTTGATGCTGTCACTACTCTCCGAGGGGAAACCTTGTTCTTTAAAGACAGGTAAATTAGGCCCAGGCCCTTGAACCTGTTCACTTCCAGCCACCCCCTACCTGCAGTTGAACCTGGGATCATCTCCCTCTCATCTTCTCCTTGCCCCCAGGTATTTCTGGAGAAAAGCTTCCTCAAGAAGAGAGCCTGAAAAACCCCCAATTTCTGCTTTCTGGCCTGCTTTAAGCAGTGGCGTAGATGCTGCCTATGAAGCTGAAGGTGATGACACACTATTTCTTTTCAAAGGTAAATATTCTGAATCTCATATATTCCTGTTTAATGTGAGCAAACTAAATATTATGAATCTACAGAGGCTGGAAAGAAGGGAGGATGTCCTGTTATTGAACAGAATGGGTCATTGGCAGGGGTTATGAATTATTACTCAACAAAGCCTAGCCATTTAACTTCAGTACATAGTGCTGCTACACTGGAGCAAATTTCTGGGCTACTTTTAGTGGCTGCCCTATACACATTTTAAGAAATCATTTTCAGAAGAGGAGTATCAGAAGCATTTCTAAGTATCATAATATTGTGCAAATATATACATAAAATTGGCTAAATAGGGGCTCAGTATCCTAGGCATGGATGAATCTGTCAATCTTGGTTTCATTCAGTTTCTCATTTCTCAAATCCTGTGTTCATTTTGTCCTGTTTCTGCATCAGTTTGCAAGTTTCTTAGAAGTCCACACAAAAATATGTACACAGCTTAGTGCTAATTTCTCCTAATACATGCCTTTTTGTACATATGTCTCCTTAATGCACAGATTCTACCAAGCAATTTACCCTAATATAATGCATTTTTGTATGTTATTTTCACTAAAGTAGGCATTGGATGCCATTTTCTCTAATATACACATTTTTGTCTGCATTTTTAAAATTGAAGAACTGCATCTCAAAATTCAGAGAAGTGTGGATTAGGAAGTATAACTGTGTTTTGATTTGCATATTAGTTTGGAAAATGTGAATTGTGTACATTTGTATTAAAATGAGGACTGAACATATTTCTTCCCCATCCATAAATATCACCCCTGGGGCTTCTCAGGATAGAGGTGTAAAAATTATGCATGGTGTGTGGAGAATGTGGATAGGGAGACATTTTTCTCCCTCTCTCAAAATACTAGAACCCAGTGGGGTCATCCCATGAAGTTGAGTGGTGGGAGATTCAGGATAGATAAAAGGCAGGACTGCTTCACACAGCACATAGTTAAACTACGGAATTTTCTACCTCAAGGTAGCCACCAATATGGATGGCTTTAAAAAGGGGTTAGACTTCAATAAATCCCTGGAGGAGAAGGCTATCAATGGCTACTAGTCCTGATGGCTATGTGCTACCTCCAGTACCAGAGGTAGTGAGCCTATGTACACCAGTTGCTGGGGAACATGGGTGGGAGGATGCTGTTACACTCATGTCCTGCTTGTGGGTTCCTGGTCGACAGCTGGTTGGTTGGCCACTGTGTGAACAGAATGCTGGACTAGATGGTTCCTTGGTCTTATCCAGCATGGCTCTTCTTATGTTTTTATGTTCTCTTCTGGCCCTCAGCATAGCCCCAAATTCCCTCTTAATATGTGCATTACCACCTTTCTTCTGCACAAGCTGACTGACAAACGGCTCTTTTACTTCAGTGTGGACATCAATTGCACAATTGTCAGGGTGGAAACTGAGCCGATAGAACCCCAGAGCAGTTCTGATTCTGAGGAGGATCAGCAATCTGTGGGAGAGGAGCAGGCACAGCAGCTGGCAGAGATTCCTCCTGCTGGCATTCCTGAGATAGATAGTGATCCTAGCAGTGAGAAAATGTGGGAGGAGGGCTTGCTAGACGCTCGACACAGACTCAGGGAGCGATGAGCAATGGAGGGCGGGGAAAGGAGGCATAGCGCCTGCTTGGCGTGCAAGCAATGGCCACATCCCATGGACCCAAGGGAAAGAGAGAGGATCTCTCCCTAGCCCAAAAGTTCAGGGTCTTCAAGTGATTCTCCTTCAAACGGGGATCAACTGCCTACCCGGAGCATAGGCTTCTCTGCTGTTCATTGCTTAGTCGCTGGTGATTAGCATCTGAAAGAGTCATTAAGTTGTAAAAGGATTAAAGCCTTGAAAAGAATCCTTTCATCTGTGTCTTGAGTTGGCTATTGGAGTCTACTGAAAGAGGCTGCTAGGGCGCTCCTGACAACAATAAGCTCTCGCCTTATTGTATGGTTCTGACCCTCAGTCCAAAAGACAGACAATGACATGTTTAACCCCCTTCTCAGTGGAATCAGCAATAGAGGCCCTGGTCAGATCCCTCTCCTTATGACTTAGGTCAGCCAAGAAAAGACAAGCGGAAAGAAGCAGCTATGGTGCATTATGGTAGAAATTCACACTGGCAAGCGTGAGGGTGGGGAAAGGGTTAAAGAGCCCTTTGCTGGTGGTAAGGCTTGTGAAGAAGTGACTCAGTGCTCCTAAGTTGACAGTTGTTTTTCAGTTCAAAATATGCTCCAGCTAAAAGCCAGTTGAGACCGGAGACATCAGTTTTTATTTATTACATTCATATTTCACCTTTCTTTCATCATGACTTTGTATATGGGGTTCCCAGTTAGTCTTCCATCCAGGCAATGACCAGACCCAGACCTGCTTAGCTTCGCCAAAGTGGTGGGAGCATGTGCTTTCAATGTGCATCATTGTATACACAATGTGCAACCTGATAACATCTCCAAGTTCCTATTGCCTTAACATAAGCATGATCTGCCTTTTTCAGGAACTCACACCTGCTTTCTGTAATGCTCTCTGTAGGGAATGTAGATATGGAGAACCCAGTGTATCTAATTAGCATTTGGTTTATCTCCATGCAAGGCTCAGCCTTTTCTATCTTTGCTTTAACAGGACGTAAGTATTGGGCTACCAAGGGAAATATTATACAGCCTGGTTTCCCGAAGAGCATCGACCACTTGGGCTTCCCAAGAAAAGTGAACAAAGTTGATGCAGCCGCTTATGACGGATACTCAAAGAAAACATACTTCTTTTCCGGCAACAAATACTGGAGGTAAGGGGAAATGATCTAGCTCACAGTGGAAAATCCAGAAAGCAGATTGGTCTATTCTTTTAATCCCTTGCAACTGAAATATAAAGAATGTACCACATTCTTCTTGCTGGCTGACTGTGCATCTCCAAATCAACTACGGGATTTATCCTGATCACATCTAATTTTCATTGTGCTTCTCCCCCTTGAAATGAAGGCCTGTTTATATCCATTGGTAAAGTGCTGCTCATAACTGCTGGTGAGCTGAGATAATCAGCCCTACCAAAACCCTTATCATATCATTTTCATCTCAGACCTTTGCCCTGAGCTTCTTGCTGCAGTTCTGTACAAACTGCCTTTATAGTAAGCCCCACTGAACACTCAAGAGGACTTACTTGAGAGCAAACATGTTTAGGATTAGGCTGCAGGTGAACAAGAAACCCCACCACCTTTACACAGCGGCAGTATGACCTGGAGTTGCCTATTCATGATTTTGTATGCATAGCACTTCCCACACACATGTTTCACATGTAAACGGATTAGATGCAGTTATTTCTGGGGGTACAAACAGCAACAGTTCCCATGCCAGCCCATACAGCCTTTCAGACGCATACATTTTCAACCCATTAATTTCTTTAGATACGATGAAGCCAAGAATTCCATGGAGAAAGGCTATCCAAGGAAGATAACTGCTGACTTTCATGAAATTGGCCCCAAAGTGGATGCTGCTTTTCTAGATTATGGTAAGGAGAAGGTCTTAATAGTACTGGCATTCCTATTTCATCAGTATGGCTGCATGATTGTAATTGCTGGGTAAATGAAGTATTTGACAACATCCATGGAAGGTATGTGGCTCATTAACCTGGGCGTCAGGTAGAGAAAAAGCTATTGCAGCGGCTTGCATGCCCCAAACTCCTAGATAACTGTCTGTACCATTTGCTGAACCTTGGGCTTTGCAGATGTACAACAAATCACCAAGAACCATTGAGATATTTGATGGCTCCTTTTAACAAACCGCTGTGTCAATTTTATACAAGCTATTGCCCTAGTGCAAGTTCCATTCATTTCACTGGTTTTGCAGTAGTGTATCACTTGAGAAGAATGGCCAGTTAGTATATTTTATACATTTCCGTTTTTAATTATGATGTGCCCTGGAGATACAGGCAAGGCTACAAGAGAGAAAGATGAAAACTTTATAACAGAGTCTGAGAGTTTCTTGCACCTGTTAGATTCACAATGTTTACTATTCTCATTATTCTTTTAGGTCGTTTCTATCTGTTCAGTGGCTCAAATCAGTATGAGTTTGACTACAGAACCAAAAGATTTCTTTTAGTGAAGAAGACCAACAGCTGGTTTGGCTGCCAGTGATATGGAAGTAAGAAAGAGTGAAGTGGCAAGAATGACAGAATCCCTGCTTCGCTATGCATCAAGCACCAACAATTGTACTGATTATTGGTATTACTCCATCTATCCTATGTTTTTGAGCCACAGACAATACTGCAGTCATTTATCATTGTTAGTAAGAGGGAAAGTTCAAATTTGGATATAATTAATAATATTAATATAAATTAGTGCATTAAATTATTTGTTAATATGTAAGTTGTTAAGCAATATTGGATAGTGATTGTTTTAGCCTAATTTATTTTTGCATTTTAATTTTATTAGCGTAAACTGGTATCAAAATATTTGTAAATAAATAAATAAATATTTATCTTTCCATATAAGGTGGTCGTGGTTTATTTCTTTGTATGCAAGCATACACTCACAGCACCCTATAGAAGAAAGAAAAAGACCATATATATAGTCAATTCCTTGTCCAAAAGCTACATTTCCCTCATTACCATACTGGACAACCTAAGCCAGTAATTCTTAATCTGTGGTCCATGTGTCTCTCTGAGAACTTGCTGCATGGACCACAGGCTTGTCCTACAAGCTCCCTGTACTCCAGCATTCTGTTTGGAATACTGGCTGTGTCCATGGAGTTTCCTTTTAGCTACCATAGCTAATCACCATTGATAGACCTTCTCCCCAAGAATTTGGGCAGAATCCAATTGTATCCTTGCATGGACAGCCAGGTCCACCAGCCCTGGTGCATGTGCATGCCCGGCCCCTACCTCTGGCTGCCGACATGTAGCATGTCCAGAGGCAAGCCCCAAAATGAGCAGAAATGCTCTTTTCTAAAAGGGACAGATTGCACCACTTCCAGAAATGAGCGTTTCTACTTGTTTGGGGGCTTGCTCCCGGAAGCGCTACATTGCAGCCACCAATAGTAGGGGCCGCGCACATGCCAGGGCCAGCACAGCAGAGCCTGCCACACGTACACCAGGATGATTGGCCCGAAGTCTCTAATCCCTTAAAAAAATCATCTAAGCTAGTGGCGGCCGCCACTGGATCCCATAGCAGTATACTCTATCGGTGAACTACATGTTGCATTTGTCAGCAGTTCTGAACCTAGTACCAATAATTTCATTGAGTTCTAGTTTTATAAGAGCGGGAGACAAATTTTCTTCTCTCCTTCGTTTTCATAGTTTTATAAACCTGTTATCATGTCCCCATATAGTTGCTTTCCACCTCACCACTAAATCAAAAAGCCTGATATGCTTAAGCTAACTTCCCACCGTCAGGTTGTTTTCATTACCTTTTTTTTTTTTTATGCTCCCTAGTGCTATTATATTTTTTCTGAGATGGTCAGGTTGAATCATATAAGCCTTCCAGTTGTGGGGTGGATGAGCTTGCAAGGTGGCCTCAAGACTCTGTCAAAATGAATAGAGCCCATACCAGAGGGTCTTCCCAGAGCAACTGGTGGTGAATAGGCCATGAGACAAACCAACCGTCAGGGCTAAAGGGCAAACCAGGAGCCAGAGTCAAAAAGCAAACTGGAAATCAGAACCAAAGAATAACCAACGATATAGGAACACACCAGAGCTCAAATAGATCTTCTTGCTCAAGCACAACTTCACTTGAACAGGAAGCCCTTTATATTCCTTCCTGCCCAGAAAGATGCAATGGCCAGGGGTGGGCAGAGTCCAGTCAGGGCTTGAAAGAACTTTGTAGTTCAGTCCAGGGCCTCCTGTCACCTGCCCTTCAGTGGTTCAGCAGACACACAAATCCAGTGGCTCCTGACACATTGAGGTCACTCAAAAAGGGAGTTTACATACCTGCTGAACATAAAGTATGCCATCAGGACCCAAGACACCACAGGGATATGACATTATGTTTAACAACACCCACAACCAGAAGAATCTCTGGTTGTCAGTGAATGTAAACACTGGGGCTACTCGGTGTAAATCATTTCATGCTGCCAATTCTCTTTCTCAAGTTCTGCTTTGTGCATTTATGCATCATCATAGGCTAGATCTACACTAAAAAGGTAAAGGTGTCCCCAACCAGTCGTGTCCGACTCTAGGGTGCGGTGCTTATTCCCGTTTCTAAGCCGAAGAGCCAGCGCTGTCCGAAGACGCTTCCGTGGTCATGTGGCCAGCATGACTGAACACCGAGGTGCACGGAACGCTGTTACCTTTCCCGCCGAAGCGGTACCTATTTATCTACTTGCAATTTCTTGCTTTCGAACTGCTAGGTTAGCAGGAGCTGGGACTGAAGACGGGAGCTCACTCCGTCACGCAGCACTCGGATCTCGAACTGCTGACCTGTCGACCTTCCAGTCTGCAGTTCAGCATCTTAACCACTAAGCCACCGCGGCCCTTAAGATCTACACTAGTGTATTTTATTGGTATTGAAGTGGGCTGATAACTGTTGGGCACATTACGCATTCTGTATACCACTTTTCCAGTCTTATTTCCTGCTTTTTATTACGTGTCATCCAAAATACTGCACAGAGGCCACAGTGTGAGCTACGGGGTATAAATGAACAAGAGTGATATAGCATGATGGGATTGTATTGATATGACATGAGGTGTAGATCTGGCCATAAATGCTTCATAACTTTCCAGGCCAATCATCTCTCTCGCTTTTTGTAAATCAAGTTACTAGCTTACGGCACAATCCTATGCATATTTAGGCAGAAAAATGTGCTACAACTCCCAGTGCCCCAGCCCCCAGCCTGCCCTGCTGGTTGGGGGATGCTGAGAGTTGTAGGACTTTTTTTCTGTCCAGATATGCATAGGATTGCACTCTTAGTGGATTGTGCAAATGCTGTGTGTGCAATTTATCTGGATTTCAGGAAAGCAAAGTTCCCTCACGATGTTTCGGTGAGCAAAATGGTTAAACACTGGCTAGATGATAATACTGTCTGAAGGATTCACAGCTAGTTGGAAAACTCAAAGAAGTGATATCAATGTTTCATAGAATCATAGAATAGTAGGGTTGGAAGGGGCCCACAAGGCCATCAAGTCCAACCCCCTGCTCAATGCAGGAATCCAAATCAGGGCATCCCTGACAGATGGCTGTCCAGCCTCGTCTTGAATGCCTCCAGTGTGGGAGAGCCCATTACCTCCCTAGGTCATTGGTTCCATTGTCGTATTGCTCTAACAGTCAGGAAGTTTTTCCTGACATTCAGCCGGAATCTGGCTTCCTGTCACTTGAGCCCATTATTCCATGTCTTGCATTCCAGGATGATCGAGAAGTGATCCTGGCCTTCCTCTCTGTGACAACCTTTCAAGTACTTGAAGAGTGCTATCATATCTCTCCTCAGTCTTCTCTTCTCAAGGCTAAACATGCCCAGTTCTTTCAGTCTCTCTTCATAGGGCTTTGTTTCCAGTCCCCTGATCATCTTTGTTGCCGTCCTCTGAACCCTCTCCAGTTTGTCTGCATCCTTCTTCAAGTGTGGTGCCCAAAACTGGACACAGTACTCCAGATGAGGCCTAACCAGTGCTGAGTAGAGGGGAACTAGTACTTCCCAGGATTTGGAAGCTATGCTTCTGTTAATGCAGCCCAAAAGAGCATTGGCCTTGTTTGCAGCCACATCACATTGTTGGCTCATATTCAGCTTGTGATCGACAACAATTCCAAGATCTTTCTCGCTTGTAGTGTTGTTGAGCCACGTATCCCCCATCTTGTAACTGTGCATTTGGTTTCTTTTTCCTGGGTGCAGAACTTGGCATTTATCCCTATTAAATGTCATTCTGTTGTTTTCTGCCCAGCGCTCCAGTCTATCCAGATCACTTTGAATTTTGTTTCTGTCTTCCAAAGTATTAGCTATCCCGCCCAATTTTGTGTCATCTGCAAATCTGATCAGCACTCCCTGCACCTCCTCCTCCAAGTCGTTAATAAAAATGTTGAAGAGCACTGGGCCCAGGGCTGCCCAGTATGTTCCAACATTTTTATCAGTGGCTTAGAACAGGGATGGGGACCATGTGATGAGGGATGATAGGAGCTGCAGTCCAACAACATCTGGAGAGCCACATGTTCTCCATCTCTGGCTTAGATGAATGAAACCTTATCACATTTGCAGATGACTAGACACAGGGAGAGACTGCTAGCAGCTCAGAAAACAGGAATAACATTGAAACGTCCTTGATAGAATGGAAAGTTGGTCTGAAACTAACAAAATGGAATTCAGTGGGGGGAAATGCAAAGTTCTGCATTTAGGCAATAAAATAAAATGTGCAGGTATAGCTAGCTTGGCAGCAAGTACCGGTGAAAAGGATTTGGGGACTGCAGTTGATCATAAAATGACCGTCAATCAGCACTGTGACACTGCTGCAGAAAAGACCAAGGGGTTTTCCTGCACAGAGCCCTTCTTCTGCAGTTACGCAGTATCTGTACCGGGTTTTGTTGCCTGCAGTTTTGCATCCCACGATCCACACCGAGTCCCTTTTTCTTGGTGGGCGTAGTGGGAGGGGCATGACAGCATGTGCCCAGGTGTCGTTTACCCCTTGGCCCTCCCACTATTCTGTACCCCTCCCACAGTACCTTTCCTCCATTCTGGGCATGCATGTTGGTGAACATAACTTGCCTGCACCTGCTGCTTTTCTAAATAAAATAAAAGAATAAAAGAAATGAAAAATTTCCTGGAAGTGCGGCATTTCAGAATTCCTTAATTTGGAACGGGGAGAGCAATCTGGCGGCCCTAAGACAGCATCTGGGGGCCATAGAATAGTTTGGATTCCTGGATCCAAAGTTGGAGTCAGTGCTCCTTGGACCCAGCAGTCCGAGCTCTTTGCCCCCTCCCCCTTGCGGCCAGCGTGGAGAGAACTGCTCCGGCTGCCTCTCTGAGGTCGCAAAAGCAACCTTGGAGAGGAGGGAAAGGGGGAGGTCCTGTAGGTAGGGAGGGGAGGGGATTGGGGAGACCGGCTTATGAGGAATCCTCCAGCCTGCTCAGCCTTCTTCTTTCCCGTGCCACAAAACCCCAGCTAGATGGGCAAAAAAGCCCATCTAGCCAAAATGCAGAGTGGGAGGAACATGGGGGCAAAGATCGCCTCCGCTGCTTCTCCCACTCAGCATTGGATGGCCGTAAGCTTTCAGGTTCAGGGGCTTATGGTTATCCCCATAGGACTGAGCCTTTAGTTCCTTCATAAGCTCTCCTGCATCTGCTAACTTCTCACAACAAACATGGCTGCTAGAAATGGGGTCTATTGGCAGGCAGCTGAGAGCAGACTGAGCCGATTCCCCTCTCCCTGCACTGTAAAAAGAAAGCCTCCGTGCTCCCGCCTCCACCCTATCCCCACCACCACCACAAAATTGTTTCATACAATCTCAGTGGAAGCTGGTGGCTCTGATGTCAGTGGGGCTGTGAATCCACTCTGGGTTTCTGTCAGAACCAGCCAGAACTCCAAAGGAGCTATCCAAGGTGCTGAACCCAGGGCTGACCCCTATCCCCAAAATAGGTGCAGCAGCTTGGATAACCCCCTTAGAGTTCTGACTGAAACCCAGAGTGGAGTCACAGCTCCACTGACATTGGAACCACCAGCCTCCACTGCACAATCTTAAATTTATTTTTGTTTGTAGTTATTGCTCAAGTCTGTTCTGGAATACTGATAATCTGTCTGTCTGTCTGTCTGTCTGTCTGTCTATCATCTATGTATGTATGTATGTATGTATGTATGTATCTATCTATCTATCTATCTTCTATCTCACTGCTATAACATTAAGCAGGTGATCTCAGTACTGCATTCCAGCTGTAAAGCAGCAAAGGAAACAAATCATTAAGTGGCTGTTAATACTGTTTTGAAGAGCTCAAAGGAGATCACACCAGTTTCCTTTTTAATGGACTGAACAGATTCTCCCCCACCCTCCTCTGGCTTGGCAGCACATCGCTGCTTTGTAAAAAGAAAGCCTCCCCACCCCACCCATGCACACACTCGATCACCACCATCGCAAAGCTGTCTCACACAATGTAAATGCTTTTTATTTATTGGCCTTGCACAAGTCTGTTCTTCTGGGATACATCTAACATAAGTTTTAAAAAGGAAGACGCACCAAAGCAACCTACAAAGTAAAGCAGGCGATTCTCTGTAGCGGTGCTAAACACACTGCATTCTGGGAGTAAAGCAGTGAAAGAAGGAATTTTGAAGAGCTGAAAGGAGCCACAGGACATGGTTCTACTACAGGAAATACACGGCAGGAAATCAGCAAAGGAGGGGCAACTAGTTAAGCTTGCTCAGTACTGTTTAAACTGACTAACAGCAGCTCTCCCGGGTTTCAGTCAGGATTCTTTCCAAGCCCTACGTGGAGATGCCAGAAATTGGACCCGGCAACTTCGGCATGCAAAACACTGAACTGTGTCCTCCAGTCCTGGGCACCACATTTTAGGATGGGTATAAACCAGCAACACGTGGCCTTCAGGCTGCATGAAGTCCCCATCCCCACTGCCACTGCTGCCACACCACCGAAATTCATGGTGGTGGTGAAAAAACAGCCGTTTGCCACCAAATGTTGGGGCCAAACCACTACGGAAGGCTAAAACAGCCAAATTTACCATTTTTTCAAGCTCCCTTGGCCATTTTAGCTTTCTGTAGCAGTTTGTTGCCAAAAAATCAGCAGCAAATCCCTGGTGGGTTTGTTTGTTTTTTGCTGCCACCAAATTCAGGTGGTGACAGCGTCAGGAGGGCAGGGGGATGGGGGGTTGAAAATGGTCCCCAAACCCCCCTTCCAATTGCCCACCCCTAAGACAAATTGGAAGAAGTTCAGAGGAGGGCAACAAAGATGGTCAGGGGTATGGAGAATGAGTCTAATGAGGAAAGGTTGACGGAGCAGAGTGTGCTTAGCCTGGAGAAGAGAAGAGTGGGAGACATAGTAGTACTCTTCAAATAGTTGACGCGCTGTCATATAGAAAGGGCAAATACTTGTTCTCTGCTGCCCCAAAGGGCAGAACTAAATCTAATGGATTTAGGTTACAGGAGGGTAGATTTTGATTCAGATTCTGGAAAAAACTCATAATGATACGAGCAGTTCAACAATTAAACTAATTATCGGGGGGGGGGCTCTCCCTGTCTGGCAGCCATTTGTTGGGGATGCTTTAGTTCTGGATTTCCTGCATCGAGTACAATATTGGGTCAGATGGCCTAAATGGCCCCCTGCACCTCTTTGATTCTGTGAGTCATTGACAAAGGCCCTCTTTATATGTACCTGGTGTGATGGAATTGCTACTGCTTCAGCAGTGGCTCCTACAGAATAGCTAGGAGAATGATGTGAGCTCTGGCACAAGAAAGTTTATGCCATTACAGATTTGTTAATCTTTAATGTGTCTCCTTGAGATGTTTTTAAAATATGAAAGATCATGAGCTAGGCATCTGGCAAAGCAATCAAACCAAAGGTAAGGTACACACCCAAGTCAACATCAAGTATATCTTTGGTACCAACCAACTCATAGGAATGTGGCTGAAGTGTTTAATGAAAAGCAGCCTCGAAGATTTCTGATTTACTTAAAGTCAATAGTACCCTTGGACTACTGAGATCATGTTGTGTTATGCCAACTTCCTCTTATTTTGCAATTGCTCTGTGGTTGCACCCGTGTCTCTGTTTACTTGGGGTAAAGACTGAAGGGTCACACTTCAAGGCATAGAGTAGTCATTTTCTCATGTAAGATCAGGATGTCATCCTGGTAAAGGGCACAGCACACTAATGAGTTGTGCTACTGGGAGTTTATGCCTCTGAGTTTATGCCTCTGAGGTTTATGCCTCTGAGGCACCTATGCTTGGCGCAGTAAAAAAATGAATCAGCATTCAGGAGGTTGGATGTAATTTATGAACAATTTAATCATACTCTAACAGCCATAAAGAAGAGATAATGTCAAAGGACACCACAATTAAGTAGGTCAATAAATGGCAAAGGGTTGCCGAAGGTTGCCGAAGGTTGCATAACATCAGAGTCATTCCCCCCCCCAAAGGAATTCCACTTTGCATGGTCCAGCCAATTTCCCCGAGAGCTTAATGTGATGCTCAAGTTACAAGCTGCTGTGTTTGGATGTCTTTCAGTTTTCTGGTGCTGGAAAACGACGGAGCAGAACACAGCACTAAGCAAAGAAATAACACACTGCTAATAAATGCTGGAGAAAATGTAAAGGCCTGTATTAAAATGTGTTACGTGTGTGTGTGTGTGTGTGTGTGTGTGGCTATGTGTGACTGTGTTTACTTTGAACATTCCTATTATTAAAGTGTATTAATGACTGCAGCCATTAAACCCAAATGGCCACAAGGACAAGAATATGGCTACTGTTTAGTGCACATTGAGGCAGAAATTCTGTCATTCCTGACTATTTCATTCTTTTCCTCCTCTGACATCACTGGCAGCCAAGCCAGCTGTTGTTCTTCATTTTCTTAGTAACCGTTTTGCGTATGATGTCAAACTCATACTGTTCCTGGCCACTAAAAAAATAGAACTTTCCTGAAAGAATAAGAAGATGGGTAATGATTTTCATGTAAAACAGCCTTTTAATCGGCATAGTACATTCTCAACATTATAACATTTCCACATTTTTTTTCCTGCAGTCCACACACTGAAATATTTCTCACATAATATGGCTTGAAGAGACTTTTACAGCCAACAACCCAGAGAGCTTCAACTGTTGGATGGTATAGAAATCTAATAAGTAAGTAAGTAAATAAACCAACCAACCAGCTATCTTAGCACAGACACTCAATAACCTACATAATTCTCAAGGACTGTATAGGTAGCATTCTCTTAGACCTTGTTTTGCCCCATCTCACGAACTGGATCCCTGGTGTAATTTTTAACATCCACCTATGTTCTAGCATGGGTTGTGGCGATGGTACCAGCTGTAGGACTTACTGATCCCCATGGTCTGCAAGGATATTAACTAATACTTTATCCACCTGGCTGTTATTATGACCCGATAGCCATCTTCCTTCAATTCACTGCACCTGAAGATCAATTCTGCTTACCATTATGCTGAAGGGCAGCATCTACTTTAGGGCCAATTCCAGGGAAATCTGCTGCTATCTTCCTTGGATAGCCCTTCTCCATGGAACTTTTGGTTTCATCGTACCTAAAGAAAAAAACATATTGAAGATTAATTCTTCTGCCATCTTATCTATGATCTTACAGAGGGAATTACTCCCTCTAACCCTTCCACACGTGTACATGTGTGTTGGAGAGCATCATGCATGGGGTGGGGGTGGAAGAAGGATTTTTCTCCATCCATTGTATATGAATCCACCATTGAGCTGGTTTCTATGAAAAAATAGTGGCTTAGTGTGGCTGTAGATGAGGCTTCAAAGAGAGTACAGTGAATCTGTTCTTCTATGTGTTCTTGGCAGAGATGACTCACTGTTCTCAAGAGTAGCCTTCCTCAACCCGATGCCCTCCAGATATGTTGGACTGCAATTCCCATCATTCCCAGCCAACACAGTCAATGACCATGCTGGCTGGGAAGTACTTGCACGTTGCAAAGGACTTGCATGTTCCTGTTGAGCAGCCTTTCCTAACCTGGTGCCCTCCAGGTGTGTTGGACTACAACCCCCATCATTCCCAGACACCATGGTCATTGGCACCAGGTTGGGGAAAGCGGATCAACAGGAACATGAAAGTCCTTGCCATACTGAGGAAGAGGTTGGAATAGCCTTCCTGAAAGTGTCAGTGATTCTGTGACATCATTCCATTGCCACAACACCCTTTTGAGGTTAGTCCATCTCTTTTGGAACACTGCTATGACTTCTCACTGCTCTAACGACTCATAGACTCAGAATCATAGGGTTGGAAGGGGCCTACAAGGCCATCCAGTCCAACCCCCTGCTCAATGCAGGAAGCCTGATTCCCAGGTGGTCTCCCATCCAAATACTAACCAGGGCTGAGGGAGAACATTATTAAAGGAGGAGGAGGTGCAGTTTGAATTCAACTCGGGTTCTCTGGCCACTGATCTGGGCTACTAATAATAGATCAAGGAGGTTTCTGGTCTGGGCAATTTCCTCAGCTCCAGTTTCAGACAATTATTAGCAATGCAGCACTAGCAGCTAATGGTGGACATTTGATGTGGGGCTGTGCAGCAAAAAAAGAATGAAAGAAAAGTAATTCACTTTAGCAGATGAATGAAATACAATGATTAAAAAGGATTCCATGATGGGGGGGGGAGGATTCCATGAAAGAGGCAGGGGGGGAGAGAGAGAGAGAGAGAGAGAGAGAAAGAGAGAGGCAGGTGAAAAAGACATAATGGAGACTAGACTCTCTCCTTCCCTACCAGGAACTGCCCTGTGGTTTTTAAAGAATATATACATTGATGTTACTTGTAAGCTACCTTTGTATCCTGAAAGGTGGAATATACATAATAGTAATAAATAAGTAACTAATTAATAAGCTTTCAGTAACTGTCAAAAATAATAATCCCCCCGCCCCGCATTACCTCCAATACTTGTTGCCTGAAAAGAAGTATGTTTTCATGGTGTTTCTGTCATGAAGTGCAGCATCAATTTTCTTCACTTTTTTAGGGAAACCCAAGCTGTGAATATCCTTTGGGAAACCCGGCTGATCAATACTTGCACTGAAAGCCCAGTATTGCTTTTCTGTTAAGCAAAGTGAGAGAGAAAATGCTGAGTGGCTTCTTTGCGGGAAATAAACTGTCATTGCTTAAAAGCTAACGCCTGTTGTAGAATACCTCACAGGTGAACGTTCAGGAACACAGGAAGCTGCCTTATACTGACTCAGACCCTTGGTCCATCTAGGCCAGTATTGTCAACGCTGTTGGGCAGTGGCCTTCTGGGGTTTCAGGCAGGAGTTTTTCCTGCTCTACCTGGAGAGGTCGGGTATTGAACCCAGGACCTTTGGCATGTAACGCATGTGCTCTACCACTGAGCTATGGACCCTTAAGCCTGAGATGTGAAAATATCTTGACAGTGCAATGCTCACTGAGTTCAATAAGACTTACTCTCACGTAAGTGTGTACAGGAGTGCAGCCTTAGAAGTGTTTCTGCCCTCATTCTTTTCCATATCCATCTTCAACCTGCTCATATGTAAAGATCTTCTATGGAGGCCCTATTCTGGGTTCTTCCTGCCACTAGGTGGCAACAAGACAGGTCTTCTTAGCGGTGGTGTCATGGCTATGGAATGCTCTCCCCAGGGAAGTTTGCCTGGACCTTACTTTGCTATCTTTTCAGCACCAGGCAACCCCCTTTTTATTTTCCCAGGACTTTAACAATTTTGGTTAAATTGGTTTCCTGCAGCTTTTAAAATTATTTTTGATATTGGTGTACTTTAATTGATTTTTTTTTATGTGTAGTAAGACCACATTCGAATAATCTTTTGGAAGGGTGAGACATAAGTCCTTCTAATTAGGGAAGTAAATAAAGTGAAATGTGCATAGGAATGTTCCTCCTTTCATTTCTTTTCATTTGTTCAAACTAAAAATAAATGTATTGGTTCCTGACACACCAATCTGATGGTCATCGGGCGGGTGTCCCAGGGGGCCTAGGATGTTTCAGAACTCCCCCTCTGAGGATGGAGGGAGAGGTCTGACTTCATAATCACCCTCCCAGCCACTGTGAAAACTTCAGTAGCTCTTGCCTCTCTGGCAGAGGTCTGATGTCAGTAGAGACAAAAGGGGGGGCATTCCATAGGTGCATTGGAGGAGGATTGGGGCAAGGCTTGCAACTGCAAGAGTGCCATAATTTTTTTTTGGCAGAAAGTATGGCTATAATTAATTAATTAATTTAATTAAGCCAATGAAAGTAAACAAATGAAATAAATAAAGGAGTAATTTTCCCTGACACATCCCTGGAACTGGCAAAAATGTATATCAGCCCTGGAGTTGTCACACGTCATTTCCTTCCACAACAACCAATTGTGTGTGTTTGGGGTGGGGGGAGGAATTGTACAAGAAATGGACCCCCTCCCCACAAAAAAGAGATAAGAAAACAACAACAACAACAACAACAACAACAACTATTCTGTTCCTTTTGCCCTGCTGGATAAGGTGGTTCCTCCGTCTTCAGTTCTCCCCCGACCCACTGGCATGATTGCTCCATGAAAAATTACCTTTAATAAAAAATACTAGGTTTCCAACTTCATAAGCAGCATTGATCTGGTACCTCACAGTTGGCCAAAATGCAGAAATGGAAATATTCATAATTTCTGGATTGCTAAGATTCCTCCGAATGAACCATCTGAGGGAGGGAAATAAAGAAAAGAGTTCATATTCACCTCATTGCAGCATTTATTCTAAGAACAACAACACAGAAAAGGCCAAGAAAGCGATCCTCAATTTTTTGTCAGGCAGTGCGTGTGTGTGTGTGTGTGTGTGTGTGTGTGTGTACAGTTTGGATGCTTTGGCACCCTGCACAGATCAAGACTGACCCACAGAACAACACACAGTCTTCAGCACACCATTAGGACTAAATATAACTACATCCCAGGGTATGTATGTAACGATACATATTTATTTATTATTTTATTTTATTGTTTACAATATTTATATACTGCTCCTCATCAGAAGATTTCGGAGCGGTGAACAACATAAGAATAAAACAATGGTTAAAAGAGTTAAAAAAGTTAAAACATTTTTAAAAAGACAAATCCCAACCAAGTGGAATTCAACAACCCACGGCTGGTTATGCAAGGAAGGCCTCTTGAAAGACAACGTCTTCAGGAGGCGCCAAAAAGAACACAATGTTGGCGCTTGCCTGACCTCTAAAGGCAGGGAATTCCATAGGAAGGGGGCCACCACACTGAAGGCTCTTCTCCTGGTGGACTCCAACCGGGCCATAGGTCCATGTGGAACCACCAGGAAAATGTCCTCTGATGACCTCAGTGACCAGGCAGGTTGGTAGGGAAGGAGGAGCTCTCTCAGGTATCCTGGTCCCAAGTTGTTTAGGGCTTTGTACACTAGTACTAATACCTTAAACCTGACCCGGCAGTGAATAGGCAGCCAGTGCAGTTCCCTCAGCAAAGGAGTTACACGCTGAAAAGGGGCAGCTCCCGACAACAGCCAAGCTGCTGCATTCTGCACTAGCTCCAGCTTCCGGACCAGCCTTATGGGCAGCCCCACATACAGCGCATTGCAGTAATCCAGTCTTGAGGTTACTAATGCCTGTACCACCGTGGTCAAGCTATCCCTGTCCAGGAGAGGCCATAGCTGGCGAACCAGCTAAGCTAGTAAAAGGCACTCCAAGCTGCCGCGACCACTTGGGCCTCCAGCGACAATGATGGATCTAGGAGTACCCCCAGACTACGGACCTGATCTTTCAGAGGGAGTGCAACCCCATCCAGAACAGGCAATGAGCCTACCTCCTGGACCCAGGAACCACTCACCCACAGGGCTTCCGTCTTGCCAGGATTCACCTTCAGTTTATTGGCCCTCATCCAGCCCATCACTGAGTCTAGGCACTGATTCAGGACTTGCAGAGCCTCTCCTGATTCAGATGTCACAGGGAGACAGAGCTGTATGTCATCAGCATACTGATGGCATTTAGCTCCAAATCCCCTAATGACCGGTCCCAGCGGCTTCATATAGATGTTAAACAACACTGGGGACAGGATGGTACCCTGCGGCACCCTATAGCTCAATTGTCAAGGGGCCGAGGAATAGTCACCCAATGTTACTTTCTGAAATCGGCCCCGTAGGTAGGACCGGAACCACTGTAGCAGAGTGCCTCCAATACCCATCCCACAGAGTCAATCCAGGATGATATCATGGTCAATGGTATCAAAAGCCGATGGGAGATGGAGCAGAATTAACAGGGTTGCACTCCCCCTGTCCCTCTCTCGATGAAGGTCATCCATCAGGGTGACCAAGGCTGATTCAGCCCCATAACCAGAACGAAAAGCAGACTGAAATGGGTCTAGATAATCAGTATCCTCCAAGAGTGCCTGCAATTGGTTCACCACAACCCTCTCAAGTACCTTCCTAGAAAAGGGGTATTTGCGACTGGGCGGTAGTTGTCTAATACCGTCAAAAATATGTCATGTTCATTTAATACGTATTAAATCTAACATTGTTGATGTCTCATGTCTGGTGGGGAAATTAACAGATTGATCTTAACCACAATTTACACATGCTTTGTGAGACGAGATTGTACTTTGGTGCTGAGCGTGCACAGGACCTCAATTACATTATCCTGGCATTTGTTCTGGCATAGTGCCCATCAAGAAGAGCAGTAGGATTCAGTCAACCCCTCTGTGAATGCCTTGTAGCTACACTGCACTTCCAGATCATGCTAACTCATTTAGAGAGAGTTCACACCGTCATTGTTACCCCTAGTAGTACATGGGTAGAGTCAGATGTGATTCTCATGATCAGAGCTGCACTTTTGGGTGTTGCCAATGCTAGGGCAGAGATATTCATTTCTTCAGCAGGTGTAGCATCTCAGTGGTAGTTGGGTAATGGTACCAAATGCTTCTCTTGCCTGCCACTTTTGTCCTGAAACCTTGCCAGGGGTTTCTCCCAGCCAGACCCAGAGGGCTGGATCCAGGAATCTTCCCACCTGCACCACAGCTTGCCCCATTCAGCAGGGTTCCCTGATCTGCTGTGTGGGGCTGGGAAGAGGGGTGCCATGGGAAGGAGTGGGGAGGGAAGTCCCCTTCTGTCACTGCAGTTACATGGATAAATCTGGATACAGCCCCAAGAATGGGGAAAAGGCTACTTGGGGTGAGGAAGGCCCTAGAGAAAAAGTTTCAGGAGGAAAACCAGCGGCTGAGAGAAAGATAACACATACTCCATCTTCCTCACCACCACTGCTTCTCCCTTGAAAATTCCTTCTGTCCCATTATTAGGGGTGTCAATTTGCCCTGTCTGAGTTTTGTGGATTGCCACCAGGCGACTTTTGTTCCACTGTGCTCATTGATGGAACTGGATGGGGGCGGGGGAATGTACAAGAATT
Organism: Heloderma suspectum; assembly: GCF_057233095.1. NCBI lineage: Eukaryota > Metazoa > Chordata > Lepidosauria > Squamata > Helodermatidae > Heloderma > Heloderma suspectum. Next base: position 26,667,090 of record NC_139460.1, on the reverse strand, counting down.
TCATTCTGCTTGTGCTAATATGCATTAACACTAATTCACACTTGAGCTAATGTGCATCAACAAAAGTGCAGATTAGCAGTAATGCACATTAGCCCAAGTGCAAATTCACATAAATCCCTTCCCCCCAAGTAAAAAAATAACAACACCACTCCACAAGTGTGAGGAATCTATGCGACTCGGAAAAAGCTGGTTTGCTACAGAATCCATAAGGTCAGATTAATAGAAATACAAACTTATTTGAATCATTTGAGGATTTGCCCAACATCTCTACCTGATATTCATGATTTAGTAAGCACTTAATTGGGAACAACTGTCTTAGTCTGAAGGCACATGAAGCAGCCACCTTGCTGAAGCTAAGCAGGTCTGGGTCTGGTCCGTGCTGGGAGGGGAGACCACCTGGGAGCCACATGCAGCCACCTTGAGTTCCATGATGGAAGAAAGGTGGGGTATAAATGTAATGAATAAATAAAATAAATAAATAAAACGGTTTGCTGAAGTGACGCCAAGAGCCACCCTATGCTTATCCATGTAATACTGGCTTCATACAACAAGTTTCTCCATGGACAGTTTGTGTAGAGAAACAAAGGCAGCACCCTACTGTGAGACCTGGTCCTTCATGTTCTCTCCAAGAACTCATTTACCTGTCTTTAAAGAACAGGATTTCACCTCGGAGGCTGGTGACAGAATCAAAAGTCAGGCGAGCAGCACACAATTCTCTTGACGGTGCATCGGTATCAGCATCTCTGAAATGAATATTTGACGTAAAAAGGAACACAGCTTGAGAGAGAGACAGAACAGATTTCCAACCTCGAATCACCAGACAGTCCACTAGTCCTGATCTTCATTTTTGTTCATTGGACAGATGACCTTTTCCAACAAAAGCCTATCTGGTTGATGGTTGCTGTTGTTTTATTAAGGGGTGTTAAGGTTTTGGATTCAAAACGTCATATTTTGGATCCTCAGTTGAAATTGTGAGCAGATCTTGGAGTTATGTAGCCAAATTGTTTGGAGTTCATGCATTTCTCCTGTTAACTTTTAACACCGGCACTAAATTCTATAATTCGAATCTCTGAAAACAGTTATCAGATTTCAGAGAATGTATGGTTTTGCCCTAGTATCAGTCTCTTGCCCTCCCAGGAAAAGAGAAGCTTCATGTTTGGAATGGCTCCAAGAAACACTAGTCACTGTTATGAATCTATATGACCAAGCACTCCTCTTTTACCCAAAATGCTTACTATAGGCAGCTACTTTATACAGCCCACACAAAAATTGTTAGGCAGGTGACAATGCCTGCAGGTTGGAAGCAAATTCCTCTGTTCATCCCTCTTCCATCACAAATATAAGGTGATGCATCCCTATGTACACCAACCTACTTGGGAGAAAGCTCCCTCTGAATTAGTGGGAATTGTTTTTCTCAGTAAACAGGCAGCTGGGTAGCAAAAAAGCAATAATAAGGAAAGGTGTAAATTAATTAAATAAATAAAACCTTACCTATCTTGCAGAATGTTCAACAGTGCACACGGAACGGCTCCACAGAGCACGATCATGAGGAGGAGTGTCTTCATCTTTGCCTTTGCTTCAGTGCTGCAGCGTTCGAGTTGTTGAACTCCTCAGTCGCTCTCAATGGATCTGTCCATGCACTTGGTTTGTGCTTGTATATATATGGTGCTTCTCAGTTCCAAAGTATGGACAGGAGCTTGACCCACAACTTGTAACATCCTCTGATTTGCCAAGCAATTTAGGGGGGGGGGATGTCCCTTTCAATGGAAAGAGTGGCATACAACACAGGTAGCTGAGTGTAAAAGTTATGAGGGTTGCATTCATCCAGTGAGATTTTGTTTCTGTGGGCTTTTCTTTGTATGCCAGAGGAATGGACATTGCTGGTGGAATGTATGATCTCCCCTCTCCCATGCAGCAAGTATTATGTCTGATTCGGTTTTTGTATAAGAAAGAACTTACCAAAACTCGCAAATTTCTTCAGAAATGGGATGGAAAGAACTGGAGATTTAAAAGCAGCAAATTTAAGAGAAAGCAAAACTGACAAATTTGTCCATCCAGGTAGAAGGCCCTGAGTGCTCAGCTCTTAAAAGTTTAGGCTTGAATCCCTGTGTGTTCAACCATGTTTGTGGAGCTGAATTAGGATTGCTACCTCTTTTTTTGGAGAGACTCCCGCTACGTGGCAGGAAGGTATGATGTGAGCCTTTCCATGCTGAGAATAGCTGTACATATTGAATTTGGCTGCTGCAGATAGGTGAGAATGTTGTTTGCTTCTTTCTTTAAAATAAGGACTTGGCAAAAATCACAAATTACTTCAGAAACAGGATGGAATGAGCTTGAGATTTTGTTTTGTTTTTTTAAAACTGAATGTGGGAGAAAGTGAAACGGCCGCATTTCTCTACCCTTCTTGCAGCTCCCTCCAGCCCCCTCCCCCAATCAGCTCCAGTGGGTTGAGGGAACGGGAGGATTTCTGCTTGTGCAATGTTGGATGAAGCCCTATTTTTCTTGGTGAAAAGTGGATCCACATCTCAAGGCCATCCTACAAGCTCATTTTCAAAAATAGTTTACTATGTGGCATGAGGGTTTCTGTTCAACAAACAAGAAACCCATCTTGGATGTTCAGAACTAGATGCTCCAAAAGAACAGGATTTGGGATTAGTGGATATTTCCATATGCTACTGTCAATCATATTTTTTGGTTCAACTGGTTTCTGGGGGCAGTAATGTTCAATGGCGACAGAGGGAACAACTTTTTTTTAGCATTTTAATTTATGTGTTATGTATGGTCTAAGGAGAATAATAAGAAATTTGAACAAGAAACTAACATTCCAGTCAGTGACTTATTAAAGAATCAGTTTAGGCATGCTCTTAGCCCATATAGATCTCCCCCCTGCTGAGGTTTTATTTATGAAAGTTTTGAGTCATGAGTTCTTTGGGGCAACATTGATAATTGGATAAAGCTAACTCGGTTCCAGTTTCGGTGGGGCTATGACTCCATTCTGGGTTTCAGTCAGAACCACCCAGAACTTTAAAGGAGCTATCCAAGGTGCTGGACCCATGTTGGGTCTAGGGTTCAGCACCTTGGATAGTCCCTTTAAAGTTCTGGCTGGTTCTGACTGAAACCCAGAATGGAGTCACAGCCCCACCAAAATCAGAACCACCAGCTTCCACTGCTCTATAAAATGCAAGGGAGTACCTTAAAGATTATCAAGTGATTCCAGAGAAAAAAACAGAGTCAAAAATTACCTCTGTTTCAGTATTTTCAAGTTAGGCGCTATGGGTTGTATCCAATGGGTTCTATCAAATGTTAGTCTTACTTAACTCCCATTCATTGCAATTGATCTATTCTAACTAAGACCAATATTAGATACAACCCAATATTAGATCCATCAGAAAGGCTGCCTATATTTAAACAAAAGGTCTGGTTTAATAGGGAACATATTGAGGATATATAGAACAATAGTGAATTTTAATGGTTAAGGAAATTAATTCTATCAAACTGTGGGAAGAAGACATAGGTAATGTTGAAGAGCATTTATGGCAATATGTATGGAAGCCAGAAGTTACGTTTTACATATGTTTAACACTAAGTGAACACCTACTGATAAAGTGATGTCTAGGTGATGGGCTGGATCCAGAGTTACACCACAATCCTACAGCCAGCACACTACCTTGGAGTAAGCTCCATTAACACTACGGGACTTACTACTGAGTAAACATACACAGGACTGTGCTGTACTGTAACTTGGTTCCCACTGCAACCAATGACTAACTTATCCCATTGATTTCTATCAAGTGGGTTCAACAAGCAGGGTCTGGATCCAAACCAGTATCTCACACCATGCAGTCTGAAAGAAGTTACAGGAACTGGCACATGTTAGAAAGGTGTGGTGTAAAGAACACTTCTTTATACATGTGGTGGACAAGTACACAAATGAAGAAGAATTCGATTGAGGTCTTTCAGATAATATATGTTATTACTGGTTATACAAACTGGGGAGAGGTAACGACAGGGGTATCGCAGGGCTTAGTCTTGGGCCCAGTGCTCTTCAACATTTTTATTAATGACTTGGAGGAGGAGGTGCAGGGAATGCTGATCAAATTTGCAGATGACACAAAATTGGGTGGGATAGCTAATACCCTGGAAGACAGAAACAGAATTCAAAGTGACCTTGATAGGCTGGAGCACTGAGCAGAAAACAACAGAATGAAATTTAATAGGGATAAATGCCATGTTCTGCACCTAGGAAAAAGAAACTAAATGCACAGTTATGCGATGGGCGATACTTGGCTCAACAATATTACAAGCGAGAAGGATCTTGGAATTGTTATAGACCACAAGCTGAATATGAGCCAACAATAGCAAAAAAGCACTATTTGGGGCTGTGCTTCATCTGGAGTACTGCGTCCAGTTCTGGGCACCACACTTTAAGAAGGATGCGGGCAAACTGGAGAGGGTTCAGAGGAGGGCAGCGAAGATGATCAGGGGACTGGAAACAAAGCCCTCTGAGGAGAGACTGAAAGAATTGGGCATGTTTAGCCTTGAGAAGAGAAGACTGAGGGGAGATAGGATAGTGCTGTTCAAGTACTTGAAAGGTTGACACAGAGAGGAAGGCCAGGATCTCTTCTCCATCATCCCAGAGTGCAGTACAGAGAATAATGGGCTCAAGTTACAGGAACCCAGATTCCAGCTGAACATCAAGAAAAACGTCCTGGCTGTTAGAGCACTACAACAATGGAACCAATTCCCTAGGGAGGTGGTGGGCTCTCCCACACTGGAGGCATTCAAGATGAAGCTGGACAGCCACCTGTCAGAGATGCTTTGACTTGGATTCCTGCTTTGAGCAGGGGGTTGGACTAGATGGTCTTATAGGACCCTTCCAACCCTACTATTCTATGATTCTATGAAAATTGATCTGTCTGTCTGTCTGTATATCTATCTATCTATCTATCTATCTATCTGCTAAACTTACATGGCATTCATGTAATCCTTCGGATGGGTGGCTGGAATTATGGTCAGATTTATGGGTTTGAAGAGTGGAATGATTTTGTTTCTTTGTTTGCTTATTACATTTATATCCCACCTTTCTTCCATCATGGAACTCAAGGTGACTACATTTGGTTCCCAGGTGGTCTCCCCTCCAAGCACTGACGAGACACAAACCTGCTTAGCTTCAGCAAGGTGGCTGCCTCATGTGCCTTTGGAAAATGCCCTGGGCTGTACAAGGATGTACAAGGCAGAACAAGTATGAGGGAAAGAGCATCTATGCGGGAGAAACAGTGTCTGAGACAGCAGAACCTTCTGGAAAGCCCCGATAAGGAGTGAGGTTTTGCAATGCTGATCTGCTCATCACACCACATTTTCTTCAAAAACATGAACAGGCTGCGGAAGTTAAAGAATGAAAAGGAAGAGGAAGTGGATATGGTTTCCTGACATTCAGTAATGGCTGTACATGAGTTTGATATTTATCCAAATATGAGCATCATTTTAAAAAAGAAGAATATAGACAAAAAGTGACTCAGATTTCATCCATCACTCAACAATCTTCCAGTTCTTCAGTTCCCTCCCCACTTGTGAAATAACTTAAAATCATGGGGCTGAAAAAAAATTTTCCTGAATACAAAAGTCAAAACTCCAACATGTCCTACACAGTGTCTCCTTCTTCTAGAACAACAACAACAGTTATACTGGCTGGGGGATTCTGGGAGTTGTAGTCCAACACATCTGAAGGGCACCAGGTTGTGGAAGGCTGCTGTAGCAGATGCTAAGGCTGATCTTACATGATCAAAACTCTAGGAAGCACAAGTTGGCTCCATTCACAGATTGAAATTATAGATTTTCTTCTTGATATTTATGATGGTAGGAGGAAGACAAGAACCCCAATCAATTTGTGTTTTATTGGATGCATAATGGCAAGGTTTGTATGGCATTTCATTTCATTGGCTCCAAAATATCATGTTTGACTTCAATATTTCTGCTTTCGTCTTTGTAACCTTGGGTACAAAGACACAGGCGTTTGTTGGGAAAGGCTTTCCGAGCCAATAAATAATCCCAAATTTATATATTTATGATGTTAATTTAAACAAAGAAAAGCTGTTCTTTAAATACAGGTGAATTAGTCCTGAGAGAAGACTGAGGATCACTTCTCACAATAGTGTACAGCCTAGGTTTTCTCCATACATTGTAATGGAGAATGTCTGTAGTAATAAGTGATTTTCAAGGAAGAAGTGGTGACCGTGGGCAGGATGGAAGGGTGTTTAACCCTTTGTTCCCACTTTGCTTCCCCCCCCTTCAAGCCTCAGTTCAGCCCCCCCCCCCCGACTTATTTCCATTCTCAGAAATAAGGAAGGGCAGGAAGAGGAAAAACTGCAAGGGGGTGTTGTGGGGAAAAAGCACTGAAAGGGAGAAGGGTTTGACATCTCTGTCCAGCTCTTGCTTCTCCCCTAAAAATGCCCTCCTCCAGCCCACATTCACATTATTCTGAACACACAGGATTGAGAGCCTACAGATGCTGAAGTCACATTGTACGTATTTCTGCACAAAGCAATTTCCACTTTTCCACCAACTGGCCCAGGGCCGACACCTTCCAGCCTGCCTCAGAAAAAGGAGGTGTCATCCACAACATGGCATCCACCTTCCTCAGGGCCAACTCCTCCCACCCTGCCTCAGTTACACAGTTTCCTGTCCACACTTGCTGAAAAATTGCACTGCTGTTCTGCTTCCCCCCCTCTTTACTAGATTTTTTGCTGTTAGAAAAGAGACAGATGCAACAGTGGGAAAACATGGGCCAATTACAAATAGCAGCATGATTTGCAGTACCAGATGCTGGGGAACAAGAGCGGGAGGGTGCTGTTGCCTTCATGTCTTGCTTGTGGCTTTTCCACAGGCATCTGGTTGGTCACTGGGGAAACAAAATCCTGGACTAGATAGGCCTTTAGTCTGCTTCAGCATGGCTCTTCTTAAATTCTTATGTTCTCCATTAAATGAGGCAGGGTGAATGAGGCAGGATGGTTGCACAGTAAAAGTCTCATCTAGAACACCCTAAAACAAATACGGTCTCTTTTCTTTATTTTTCACCTCAGGTAGCTCATATGGAAGAAGCCTCAACTGTTATGATATTATGAATGTGTCTGTATCTGCATTTTGGGCAGCTTTGACGCTTCATAGATGCTGCTTATGAAGTTGGACACTTAATTTCTCTTATTAAAGGTAATTGTTCAAATTAGCATTTATTTCTTTTCTATGCTGAACAAATTAAAACAGAAGGAGGAGCTTTTTTGTCTGTTTCTGGTGGCATTCCTCCACATATCTTGCAGTGAGGAAGATTTGATATGGAAGTACGTGAGAAATAGCTCACAGGGCATTTTCACACACCCTGTCCCAATCACCTGTCTGCATGGAAGAGAGGCATTTATAATATGAACACAGGTTCTACAAATCATATTGATGGAGGATCAGGAGCTGATTTAAGCCTCATGTCTTAAAAATACTATTAGAATTTCAGCATGCCGCAGACAGTGAAACAAATTCCATTTATATTAATTAATGCACAGTCAGTGGAGGCTGTTGGTTCTTAATCCAGTGGGGTAGTAAATCCACACTGGATTTCAGTCAGAACCAGTCAGAACTCTAAAGGAGGTATCCAAAGTGCTGAACCTTACCCGCAAAATATGTTCAAAAACTTGGATAGCTTCTTTAGAGTTCTGGCTGGTTCTGACTGAAGCCCAGAGGGGATTCACCGCCTCACTGAAACAGGAGCCATCATCAGCCTCCACTGTGGACAGTTACTATAGGACAGTCACACATTGATTTTTCCCCTCCTCTAAATGTCCATAGCTCTGAAGGGACTGAAGACCTTTTTCACAGTAACTCATTGATATCTCTTGGAATATTGTGGAATGAGGAAATGGGAGGCCTCAGCCCTTGTAGACAAATGTTGTTTAATGACCACACAGGTCCTATTCAGTCTTTCCGTGCTTATTTTGATTAACAGGACCGAAGTACTGGGCTTTCAGTGGAATACTGTAGTGCCAGGTTACCCAAAGAGCATCCACATCTTGGGCTTCCCAAAAAATCTTAAGAAAATTGATGCAGCTGTTTATGACGAAAACTTAGAGCAAACATACTTCTTTTCTGGCAACAAGTACTGGAGGTAAGGGGAAGTTCATAGAATCATAGAATATTAGGGTTGGAAGGGGCCTACAAGGCTGTGTCCAACCCCCTGCGCAATGCAGGAATCCAAGTCAGAGCATCCCTGACAGATGGCTGTCCAGCCTTGACTTGAATGCCTCCAGTGTGGGAGAGCCCACCACCTCCCTAGGGAATTGGTTCCATTGTCATATTGCTCTAACAGGCAGGAGTTTTTCCTGATGTTCAGCTGGAATCTGGCTTCCTGCAACTTGAGCCCATTATTCTGTGTCCTGCAATCTGGGATGATCGAGAAGAGATCCTGGCCTTCTTCTCTGTGACAACCTTTCAAGTACTTGAAGAGTGCTATCATATCTCCCCTCAGTCTTCTCTTCTCAAGGCTAAACATGCCCAGTTCTTTCAGTCTCTCCTCATAGGGCTTTGTTTCCAGTCCCCTGATCATCTTAGTTGCCCTCCTTTGAACCCTCTCCAGCTTGTCTGCATCCTTCTTCAAGTGTGGTGCCCAGAACTGGACATAGTACTCCAGATGAGGCTTAACTAGTGCTGAGTAGAGGGGAACTAGTACCTCCTGGGATTTGGAAGCTATGCTTCTATTAATGCAGCCCAAAAGAGCATTGGCCTTTTTTTGCAGCCACATCACATTGTTGGCTCATATTCAGTTTGTGATCAACAACAATTCCAAGATCTTTCTCGCTTGTAGTGTTGTTGAGCCACGTATCCCCCATCTTGTAACTGTGCATTTGGATTCTTTTTCCTAGGTGCAGAACTTGGCAGTTATCCCTATGAAATGTCATTCTGTTGTTTTCTGCCCAGTGCTCCAGTCTATCAAGATCACTTTGAATTTTGTTTCTGTCTTCCAAAGTATTTGCTATCCTGCCCAATTTTGTGTCATCTGCAAATTTGATCAGCATTCCCTGCACCTCCTCCTCCTCCAAGTCATTAATAAAAATGTTGAAGAGCACTGGGCCCAGGACTGAGCCCTGCGGTACCCCACTTGTTACCTCTCCCCAGTTTGAGAAGGTCCCATTGATAAGCACTCTTTGAGTCCGATTCTGTAGCCAACTGTGGGTCCACCGGATCGTTGTTTCATCTAGCCCACTTTGAGCTAGTTTGCTCATCAGGATATCATGGGGCACTTTGTCAAAAGCTTTGCTGAAGTCAAGGTAGTGTAGTGAGAGCCAGTGTAGTGTAGTGGTGAGAGTGACGGACTGGGAGCCGGGAGATCCGGGTTCTAGTCCCCACTTGGCCATGGAAGCTCACTGGGTGACTTTGGGCCAGTCACAGACTCTCAGCCCAACCTACCTCACAGGGTTGTTGTTGTGAGGATACGACGGTGAGGAGGAGGATAATGTAAGCCGCCTTGAGTTCCTTGCGAGAGGGAGAAAGGCGGGGTATAAATGCAATAAATAAATAAATAAATAAATAAATAAGGTATATGATGTCTACAGCATTCCCACGGTCTACAAGAGAGGTTACTTGATCAAAAAATGAGATCAGATTCGTCTGGCAGGACTTGTTTTTGACAAATCCATGTTGGCTTCAAATAATCACGGCATTGTTTTCAAGGTGCTTGCAGATGGATTGCTCTATCATCTGCTCCAGAATTTTCCCAGGGATTGATGACAGACTGACTGGTCTGTAGTTCCCAGGTTCCTCCTTTTTACCCTTTTTGAAGATAGGGACAACATTAGCCCTCCTCCAGTCATCTGGCACTTCCCCCGTCCTCCATGATTTCTCAAAGAGAATAGACAGCGGTACTGAGAGTTCTTCTGCCAGTTCCTTTATTACTCTAGGATGCAGTTCATCTGGCCCTGGAGATTTGAACTCATTCAAAGTAATTCAGTGTTCCTTGACCATATGCCTATCGATCTCAAGCTGCAATCCTGCCCCTTCAGCCTGTACTTCGCCTTTGCCAGGGGGGTCACAGACCCTCTTTTGGGAGAAGACTGAGCCAAAGTAGGAATTGAACACCTCTGCGTTTTCTTTGTTGTCTGTTATCATTTTGCCATCCTTATTTAATAGCTGAACAACCATTTCTTTCCTCTGCCTTTTACTATGCACGTAGCTGAAGAAAGCCTTTTTGTTGTTTTTAGCATCCCTCCCTAACCTCAGCTCTTTCTCAGCTTTAGCCTTCTTGACGCCATCCCTGCAATTCTGTGCTACCTGCCTGTACTCTTCCTTTGTTACTTGGCCTTCTTTCCACTTCTTATATGTGTCCTTTTTTGTTTTCAGGTCATCCCTAAGCTTTTTGTAAAGCCACATTGGCTTCTTCTGTTGTCTTCCACCTTTTCTTCTTGTTGGAATTGTTTGTAATTGTGCCTTGAGAATTTCCTTTTTTAAAAACTCCCACCCATCTTGGACTTCTTTTCTCGCTAGCATCGCTTGCCATGGGACCTTACTGATCATTGTTCTGAGTTTATGAAAATCAGCTTTCCTAAAATCCAGGGTACGCGTTTGACTACACTCGGCTTTTGCTTCCCTTAGAACCAAGAACTCAAGTACAACGTGGTCGCTTCCCCCAGAGTTCCTGTAACTGCTACTTTATCCACTAAGTCATCTCTGTTGGTCAGGATCAAGTCAAGGATAGCTGATCCTCTCATTCCTTCCTCTACTTTCTGTAGGAGGAAGTTATCCACCACACAAGTCAGGAATTTCCTGGAGGGGCCATGTTTTGCAGAATTTGTCTCCCAACAAATATCGGGGAAATTGAAGTCCCCCATTACTACTACATCATGCTTCCTTGAAACATTGGCTATTTGCTTTTCAAAAGTTTCATCCTCGTCTTCTCCTTGGTTGGGTGGCCGGTAGTAGGCTCTGACCACCAGGTTCCTTTTATTCTTTGCTCCATTTATTTTGATCCAGATGCTCTCGATGGGGCTACCAAGCTCATCTTCCTGTATTTCTGTGCAGAGATATGTATTTTTCACATACAGTGCAACCCCACCTCCCTTTCTGTTCCTCCTGTTCTTTTTAACAAGTTCTATCCTTCAATTGCTGTATGCCAGTCATGAGAGTCATCCCACCAAGTCTCAGTTATACCTATCAAGTCATGATTTCCCTCCTGTATTAAGAGTTCAAGTTCGATCTGTTTGTTTCCCATACTCTGGGCATTAGTATATAGACATCGAAGACCATGTGCTTCATAGTCTGGCTTTCTTCCTACATGTGTCTGACGCCTATTATTGGGCACTATCAGAGCTGTTCTCTCCGTTGCAATGCATGCGCCTACGTCCATTGTTACCCCCAACTTTACATCTCCCTTCCCCATAGGATTCAGTTTAAAGCCCTCCTGATGAAGTTCTTCATGCTGTGGCCAAACACATTCTTCCCATCCTTTGTGAGGTGCAACCCATCCCTTGCCAACAGCCCATCTTCCAGGAAGTATAGCCCATGGTCCCAGAATCCAAATCTCTCTCATCGGCACCACCTTCCTAGCCAGTTGTTCACCCGGAGTATTTTTCGTTCCCTTTCTATCCCTCTTCTAACTACTGGAAGGATGGATGAGAAAACTATCTGGGCCCCAAAGTTCTTGAGTTTCCTTTCCAGAGCTTCAAAGTCTGACATGATTTCTTCGTAGCTCCGCTTGGCGGTATCATTTGTTCCCACATGGATGAGAAGAAAGGGATACCTGTCAGTGGGCTTTATGAGTGCAGGCAACCTTTCAGTCACGTCTCTAATTCGTCCTCCTGGGAGACAGCATACCTGGCGAGTCCACGGGTCTTCGCGACATACTTGGGTCTCCATCCCACGCAGCAAGGAGTCTCCCACTACTACCACTCTTCTCTTCTTGTTGTTGTAGGCCTAGGTTTCATCGCCTCTGTTTGACTGACCTTCAGCCTCTTGCTCACTCTCATGTAGGTTCCCCTGTGATTCTTCCTGATTGTTGTCAGACAATCCTGAAGGTTCATATATATGCCCCTGATTCAGATGTTTATATTTCATCTACAAGAACGAAAGATATTACTGGTGTGCTGCACATTGTGGATGTCCATCTGATGTCACTTAGAGCTGCCAGCAATAAATTGACAGTAAATGGAGCTGAGAACATTGCTCCTCCCATTTTAACGTTGTCTTTACCCTCTTTACACAGCAGCAGCAGCTACTAACAGTGTTCTGTACAGTGTTCCAAAAGAGTCAGGGAAAGGTCACTGAAACTTTCAGTAAGTCCATCCAGCACCTTCTGCACTATGACAATTAATGCAGTGGAGCCTGGTGGCTCCGATTTCAGTAGGGCTGTGAATCTGCTCTGTGTTTCAGTCAGAACCAGTCAGACCTCTAAAAGAGCTATCCAAGGTACTGAACTGAATCCCCAAAATGTGTTCAGCACCACAGATAGCTCCTTTAGGGTTCTGACTAGTTCTGATCAAAATCCGGAGCAGGTCGCAGCCCCACTGAAATTGGAGCCACCAGCCTCCACTGAATGTATGTGGTCATTTAAAAGGTTTATAGGCCACCTTTTAGAGTAAATTCTCCCAAGGTGAAGTACAACAGAACAGAACTTCAAACTGTAAAACATAATAAATCAATGCTGAAAACCAATGATGAAAACAATGATGAAACCTAAATTAGCAACAAAACTAGGTAGCACCATATGCACAATGGCCCCAGTAGAGTTCTAACTCAGTTATAGGACAAGGTCTAGCCTCATGTGGTGCAGAGTGGTAGGTGGCAGTATTGCAGCTGAAACTCTCCCCAGTCCCCACAACCTGAGTTCGATCCCAGCAGCAGCTGGGTCCCAGGTAGCCGGCTCAGGTTGACTCAGCCTTCCTTCCTTCCGAGGTCGGTAAAATGAGTGCCCAGCTTGCTGGGGGAAAGGTAGTCACGACTGGGGAAGGCAATGGCAAACCACTCCACTACAGTCTGCCATGAAAACGCCAGCGAAAGCGGCGTCCCTCTAGGAGTCAGCAATGACTCGGTGCTTGCACAGGAGGAACCTTTCCTTGCATATTCCTCTTCAGAGAAATGAGACTTCTCTGTCCCAAGCACAGAGTAGAATAGATGAGATGTACCCTACAAATCCTCATCCAAAACCAAGTTTAGCAGTATTGCTTGGGCAAAAGCGAATATGATAGATTGGCATCATTCCCTGGATGTGGCAAAATGCCGGGGGGTTTTGCTATGTACGATGCTCCATCCTCACCATACAGGCGCACATGTGAAAATGTTAAGTGCAGTATTTTCTAGTGTTGTTGTCACCTACAGCTGCAGTCCTAGCAAGAATATATTTGCAGCTGTTTCCAACCCGTTTCTATCTTTACGTATGATGAAACCAAGAATGCCATGGAGAAGGGTTATCCAAAGAAGCTAACAGCTCACTTTCCTGGAATAGGCCTTAAAGTAGACACTACCATTTAGCACAACGGTAAGCAGGAGATGTTCGTCACATGCAACATACAAAACAATCCTTAACAATGACTCGTTTTTAGAATGATGGTGGTGCAGTCATAGAAGGGAGATAGATAAAGTATGACAAAAAAAAGGCTTGCAGGGCAAGGAACTTCATAACCAAAAAGAGCTACATTTGGTGCATGAGACCGTGTATGCAGTGCCAGCTCCAGGTTTTGGAGGGCCCTTGGGCAGGACACCCTCAATGAGCCCCCTCCCTCAATGAGTCTACCTTCTTGCCACCATTGTCACCACCTGCATTTATTACATAACGATTCTGTATTGGATTTGGTTTCAGAAGAATGGCGAGGAATCAGGTGTGAACTAACACAGCATCCTATATGCTGTTTATAGTGCGCAGAGACCTGTATAGCCCTGTATATTGGGCATTTTACTGTGGCCATGCTAGAAATAGTTTTCTTCTTGCACTCAGCATAATTAGGGAGGCCAAGAGTGAGATCTCACACCTGCATTATCTCATTCTCTGAGATAATGATGTTGTTTCTACTCGCCCATGAGAAACTGAAGGACACCCCCCCCCCTTTCTCTTGTGGGGTGTAATTTGTTTCCCAGCCTGTGTTTCTCCTGACAGTTTCTGGATCTGAGGAGAGACACCTATAAAATCCAGCAGGATGGTTTGCTCTTTGTTCTCACTTTGGGAGGAGGAAGGGCCTCTGCTGCCTGCTCAGAGACTATAGGGCCTTGAGACAACAAGTTGCATCCAGGGAACCAATGCAACAACAATTGAAGGGATTGTGATCTGCCAATGGATGGGGTGTGTGTAAGCTTCCATGGCATTTATCGTTTATATTCTGCATCCATATTACAACTGTGTATTCAATAAACTGTATGTATTCTTTTACACAAGTGGTCTTGTTTTGTCTTGGTAATTCCAGAATCTGTTTTGACTGGGCCCTGAGAGGATCAGGTCTCCGGACTTATCCATATGCCATTATTTCTTTGTTCACTAAAGCATAAGTACTTCACAGGGCTAGAAATGGCCTTCTCTGATTGGAGGAGGGATGTCCTGCTCAGCCAATCCTTGGATGGCCATGATGGGCAAGGCTTATGGCCACCTGCATGGTTCAGTGGTGGGCATCTGAGTGACACAGGGGCCATAAATCATTCATCAGGGTGAGACTTCTGACAATTTGATGTAAGGCCTATATGATCTGCTATTGACAGTGTCTCTCTTTATGGTTTTCTGTATATGAATACATATTGTTTATAAGTTATATTCATCCATCTGTATTTGGCATTGTTTTCCTTTTCTCTTTCCCTCAGCCCATTGTTTGGGGGATGTGAAACCTCACTTTTATTATTTATAAAAATAAAAAACAAGTAAAAAAAAACCCTGTAGACATTTATTCTGGTTTCTTGTCTGTAATGTGAGCCAAGGATAGATACATCAGAGAAAGGCACACATGGGCAGTGGTGCAAGTCATTAATACATTGCTCCCTTTACCTGGATGCAATTCTTACTTTTATATTTTATTTATTTATGGTACTTTTACCTCTGTCTTCAGCCAAAAAAGGCTGCTAGAGCATCTTTCAAAGTTTAATAATTTTAAGCCAGTGTAGTGTAGTGGTGAGAGTGACGGACTGGGAGCCGGGAGATCTGGGTTCTAGTCCCCACTTGGCCATGGAAGCTCACTGGGTGACTTTGGGCCAGTCACAGACTCTCAGCCCAACCTACCTCACAGGGTTGTTGTTGTGAGGATACAACGGTGAGGAGGAGGATAATGTAAGCCGCCTTGAGTTCCTTGCGAGAGGGAGAAAGGCGGGGTATAAATGCAATAAATAAATAAATAAATAAATAATGAGACAGTCCCTGCCCTAAGGCTTGCAATGTAAAAGACATGACAAGCAAGAAAAAGGGATTGGGAGGAAGGAGGAAAAGATGCAAAACTCAGGCACTAGTGTTTAGTTTCAAAGTTCTTATAGGGGTTCTTTCTGGCAGGGGAGGGTGAAACAACAAACAAGCTCCCTGCCTCTGTTCCTTCTCTGGCCAATGTGTGGGGCTCGGTTGGTCTCCCTCTTGCCATGATGTTCTTTCTGGGAGACAGGTGGTGCTGCCTCTTAGTGCCCCTTCGTTCTCTGGCCAATGAATGAGAAAATAGAAATATATGAGAAAATGAGTATTCTATGTCTTGAAGCCTCAACTTTTAGTCTTTATCCCAAGATCAGTAAATGAGTCAAAGAAGATATGCAAATGCAACCTAAAGGCAATTGCAAAATGAAAGGAAGCAGTTATGAAACAACCTAGGTTCAGTAGCCCCAAGGATTATCTTAATGTTAATTAAATCAGAGATCCTTGAGCTGTTTTCTTAGAACCTTTGAGTCATGTCCCAGTGTTTTGGTTTGTTCTGCCAGTGTATTTGATGCTCACCTGCATGCGTAAATGGCCATGTGTAGAGTCTGCTTTGCCATGTGCATACCTCATGATTTCTACTATGAAAAGTGGGTCAATCATTTCATTTCATTTCGAATTCCATCCATATCTACCCAACCCATGTTTTCAAAGTCCTAATTTGGTCGTTCTTATCAGCCCTAAATCAAATAACAGCTGAACAAAAATGACATATCTTATAAAAACCCGAGGCAGAATCCTGTCAAAATCAAAACAAACTTAAATACCATTGACTTCAATAGGAGAATGTGCTATTTCAGAGGATTTATATCCCACCTTCCTTCTGTTAAATTAGCACTCAATGTGGCTCATAACGAGAACATCAATAAAAAAGAGACAATCATAGCAGATAAAAAAACCTACTAAAAGCCAAGATGGGCAACCTTTTTTCTGTTGAGGGCCGTATGTAAGTGGTGACTGGGGCCAAATCCAGGGGTAGTCAGGGACAGAGCCGAAAGTGGGCTGGTCACCCCTTTTCATTTTCTGCCACTTTTCTCTCTCTCTCCCTCTTCTTTCCCATGTATTAGCTGCCTGGGAAAGGACTGATCACTCTTGCCAGAAGTCTAAACTGTTTGCACGCAGAGGGATTTTGAAATTAGGCCAAGGGCTGCATGAGGTTGCTCACCCCTGACTAAAAGCAGCAATATCAGCATTAATATTTCTAAACAGGTAAAATAAAAGCTCATCTGAATAAAAAAGGCAGTAGCAAGGTAGCAGAAAACAGGAAGAGAGGAGGAAAAGTGAGCCTATAATGGGAGAAAATTCCACAATTTAGGTAGGGGTGTGTCATGAGCAGGTACACAATTGTTGCAATTTCCCTAACTTGCATTCAAATTTGAAAGTGTGCACTTGTGCAAGTGTGCATTTCTTCCCCAAATCCCCAATTTCATGCTTTAGCATACGGAGGGGAATGCAAATAAGTCAAACCAAGCTTCAAGGAGGAATTTGGTGAACATCAACGAGCTTGAACATCACATGTTCACCCACCCCTAAATTTAGGTGCGGCCACTGAGGAAAGTGGTCCTTTAGGTAACCTGGACCAAAACCATTTGAGGCTTTAAAAGTAAGCCCTGAAATATTATTATTATTATTATTAAGTTTATTAATCGCCCATCTGGCTGGTCACCCAGCCACTCTGGGCGATGTGCAACATACAATAAAACAGTTTAAAACAATATAATTCTACAGTAAAAACATTTTCTAAAATACCCTAACCCACCCCAAATGCCTGCCTGAACAACCACGTTTTTAATGCACGACGGAAGCTCATTAAAGAGGGGGCATGGCGGAGTTCCCTAGGGAGGGAGTTCCACAGAGTGGGGGCCACCACAGAAAAGGCACACAGAAAATATCCAGCAGTCTCATTCCTCACAGAGGAGGAGTGCCTGTCTGGCAGAAGCATCTGGCAGAAACATCTGGAATCTTTCCAGTGATGGATCTGGAGCTCCTAGCACTTGTTATTCAGGGTTGTTTGACCACGACCCATCTATCTTCTCTTGTGTTAAAAAGGAAACTTTATCAAATGGCTCACATTTCTGTGTTTATTTCCAGCAGTTGCAGTTATGAAGTGTGACTAGCATTGAGCTGGAAGCTGCTACTAGCCAGTGAATGGAATTATTGTATGCTCATGTTTGCCAAGGGACAACTACTCCCTGGGGCTTCCCACACATGATGTGGCTGTCTATGATTTCAGCATTGATGAAGGCCATCTTCTATTCATGCGACAGTTAAAAGGATAAAAATCAAATTCCCACTTTGACATCATCAAATCCTAAATGTTTCTCCTTATGCTCCTTTCATATCATTTATTGCATTACTATACCATCCAATAGGCAAAGCTCTATGAGTGGTTTACAAAGATTAAAAACCTGAAAAATACAGTATTAAGCATTATATAAAAACAGTTTATATTAACACACTCCGGGAGAGAGCGCAGGACAGGAAGGCCTGGCGTGCTATGGTCCATGGGGTCATGAAGAGTCGGACACGACTTAACGACTGAACAACAACAACAACAACAACAAACAGTTTAGCTACAAACATATAAACAGAGCAGATACACATATCAAAACAATATCCCATGACCTGATTAAAACATATCATATGCTACCAAGTGTCTGGGAGTACAGGAAGGTCTTAACCTGGTGCTGAAAAGATAACAATGTCAGCGCCAGGCATGGCTCACTGGGGAGTTCATTCCAAAATTGAGGGGACACCACCGAGAAGGCTCTGTCCCTTGTTGCTGCCTTCTGAGCCTCCCTCAGAGGAGGCACCTGGAGAACGACCTTAGACGATGAGCGTAGTGTATGGGTAGTTTCCTTTAATCCTTTACAGCTGAAAGAGAGACACATATCTGGCCTCCTAGAAGGATACCTCCTGGCTGCTAAACCACACCCTCCCACATCCAGTATATACTGGTGAAAGAAGGACAGCCCATGATCTTTTAACATCTGTGTTCTAGCACCGCAGCACTGCTTGAGTCCCCCCCCACACACACACACACAGAGGGAGAAACTACATTGCTGAAAGCTTCTTCTCACCTGCTGTGGTGTGAGTGTAACCTGAAGAAGAGGTTATGGAGGGCAGGTGGAAAAGAAGAAAAGCAGCAGCGTTTTGTATTCAGGCAGGATACTGCTTTTAGCCACCACCTAGTTTTGGGGGAAAACTTGGATCTGAGGCTCATACCCTCTTTAAAGAACAGAGATCCCTGTCAATCAGAAATGAGGCCGAGAGGTCATTGTGTTTGTTCCGTATTTATCTCCTAACTCAGAGGTGGGCAATTTCCCTGGGTCCTGAGACCAATTTTGACCTCACCTGCCTAAACCCCAACCACTGAAATAATCAGTGGGCATGGGTGGGGAAAAAACTGTATTTCGACCCTTATTTAAATGCAAAATCATGCTCCCAGAAGCCCTCAGGGAGCATGATTTTGCATTAAAACAAGGCATGCTCTCCCTGTGTACATGCTTTGTTTTAATGTAAAATTGCTTTTTTGATTGTTTTGCAGGGAAAATTGCCATGTTGACGAAATTTAGTGGTACGGTGGTGGCACTTTTTGGGTGACAGGGACACAACAAAGGACGGTGGCGTGTGCAGGCTGTGGGCTCTGTGTTGCCCACCTGTGTCCTAACTCATGCCCTGTGGACTGGCTAACAACATCATTATAATAAAACAAATAAAACCCCATCTCTTATAAAAAAACCCCAACAACCTCTGTGCTTGTCAGAAGAAGCGAGGGAGAGGATCTGCGGTGACTAGGCAGAATGACTGCCTAGTAAACTGAGCCAACATTTGTAGATCAGTGGTCCACCCTGCTTCCCCTTTCCTCTTCACAAAAATCCTGTGAGACAGATTAGGCCGCGAGAAAGTGGCTGTCCTGAGGTCTCCTAGGGCTGAATCTACATATAGCAGTTTTACCGTTATCATGCTGAAATGATAACTATTGGGCTGGATCTACATTTACCGCCTTTTTTGGGTTCCAATGAGGTTTCACCGCCTGCCTTTCACACTACGCAGTAGCCGCCTCGAATTAGAACCAGAATTTCCCACTTCTGTGCTCCCGTTTTCAATACCCTAATATCCCAGTATTTTCCCTTAATGTGCTCCGATTTTCCACCTTCACTACCGTATCTGGTCGTAGTCCTCTCCCCCGCCTGTCCATATGCGGCGGTGTTTGTATTTCCCTCCTGTCCAATCACAGCTCTCAATGGCCCCATGTCTTCTTCCGGCTACCGATCACATAGCTTCCTCAGCAGCCCCCATTTCCTCAGCAACAAGCAAAGGGCTGGATGTGTGCGTGCTTGTCTGATCTTGGAAGCTAAGCAGGGTCGGTCCCGGTCAGTGCTTGGTGCTTGTCTGATCTTGGAAGCTAAGCAAGGTCGGTCCCAGTCAGTGCTTGGATGGGAGACCGCCTGGGAATCAGGCTTCCTGCACTGAGCAGGGGGTTGTTCTATCCCTTCAAATGAGATTAAGTTTTACCCCCTCCTATCCCCCGCTCTGGATGTTGTTGTTGTTTTTTAATTCAGGTGTTATCCTCGCAGAATCGGGGCTTCTCCACAATTTTTTTTTTTCTAATTGAGGGATGATCTTCGAAGCTTCAAATTTGCTGGGGAACATGGGTGGGAGGGTGCTGTTGCACTCATGTCCTGCTTGTGGGCTTCCTGTGGGCAGCTGGTTGGCCACTGTGGGAACAGAATGCTGGACTAGATGGACCCTTTGTCTGATCCAGCAGGGCTCTTATGTTCTTATGATTACAACAGCCTTCTGAAACCAGATGCCCTCCAGATGTTTTAGACTACAGTTCCCAGAATTCCTGACTACTAGCCATGCTGGCTGGGGCTGTTAGGAGTTGAAACTCAATAATCTGGAAGGCACCATCTTGGAGGATGGATTAAATCAAAAAGGGACAGCAAAGAGCTTCAAAAGAATCTCTACAAACTGAGGTAATGGGTATTAAAATGGCAGATGCAGTTCAGTGTAAACAAGTGTAAAGGGATGCATATTGGGGCAAAATAATAACAACCCTAATTCCACATATACACTGATGGGGGCTGCACTCATGGTGACTCACGGAGGAAATGGAGGTTGGGGTTGTGGTGAATAAATTGATGAAAACATCAACCCAGTGTGTGGCTGCTGAGAAAAGGCAAAACTGATTCTACATTCCTTTATGTTAGAAAGTTTGTGGGCTTATAGCCAGGGGCAGGCTAGGTAGGGCCTGCCCCCCCATAAATTTTCTCTGCCCCCCTATTTTTTAAAAAGAACAAAAGTTTACAATTTTGTCTTTAAAAGGCCTGCAAACCAGATGAATTGCCGCCCCCTACTTTTTTGGCACCCTCTCCCTGAACTTTTATGTTGGCCTGAATGTTTGCCAACCCTCATAAAAGAAAAAATCTGAGCTTCTGCAGTTGTATATTTTAAGCTCACTTCTATCATAGCACCATCATGAGTACAGGAATAAAATAGAGCTTGCTTCTGTTGTTCTATTGCCCTTGTCACCTGTTGCTGCTATGAAGTATCCCTAAATTCTGCTGTTTGAGGAAGATAGGGCTCGTATCTGGAAGGGGACTAGGGGTTTTTTTGTTCTTGGAGAAGAGCAAGAAAGCAAGTTCCATAGGATATTGAGGCCTTGCATATCCCAAGTGGAGCTACAGACTTCTTGTATTAGGACGAATACTTTTCAACCTGTTCATAAATGATCTGGAATTAGGAGTGAGCGGTGCAGTGGCCAAGTTTGCTGAGGACACCAAATTATTTAGGGTGGTTAAAACAAAAAGGGACTGTGAAGAGCTCCAAAAGGATCTCTCCAAACTGGGAGAATGGGCATCTAAATGGCAAATGTGGCTCAGTGTAAGCAAATGTAAAGTGATGCACACTGGGGCAAAAAATCCCATCGACAAATATAACCTGATGGGATATGAGCTAGCAGTGACTGGCCAAGAAAGAGATCTGGGGGACAGCTCAATGAAGATGACAACCCAGTGTGTGGCCACTGTAAAAAAGGAAAACTCCATGTTCTTAATTTTCAGGTCAGCCATGATTGCCTTATTCCTTGGGGTTAACACTTGCAAATTTCAGATCTTGCCTCAGGAGCCCCACCATGAAATATTTTATGCTGATTTCTAACCTTCTCATTTAAGCCATATAGAAAGAAAAATAAAGAAATCAACATCTTTTCTGTAAGCCTCTGAAAACCCACTACTGTGTAAGCAGGCATGCCTACCTGACTCCTTTATCACCCTTGTTTAAGACAATCACCAAAATCCCCCTGGCTATCTTGCTCACCTGGAGATATGCACCCATCAACCCCCACCCTTTCTTCACATCAGGAAGGAAAAAGGACTCCATTGTCGTCATTCTTTCCTTAACGTCTGACACATAAATATCAATTTTCCAGCATCCATGAGCAATGAGAAGAACTTGCTTTGTTTTAATTTGATTAACAAATCCTGAGAAGATGGATAAAAAGAGCAACCCAGATTCATAGATTATACAGAGAGGGAGAGAAGGAAAGAAGATTCCTTCCATTCTTTCTGCTCAGAAGAGCTCCCTTTTCTTCCTCTCTGGCTCCCATTCTTTTCCAGAGGGGTGTCTCCATGACCATGGAAGGAGAAGGGAATGGTGGCTTACCCAGATTTTCCTGGGAATCAGCTTTGGTCCATGCAGGGCTCCACGAACTAGTGCACCGTACCAGTATAAGTCGTTTCACAGAACATACTTCCGGGTGGGGTGTGGACTGGATGGACATCATCTGACTGACAGGGGCTGCTCAACCAATCCCCCCCTCCAGGCTCTCGCCCCCTTTCTCCTTCAGTAAAATCCTGAGAGGTTTCCTCTTGTGTCTCAACAAAAATCTCTCTCTCTCCCCCCACACACACTCATTAATTACTTCCTTAGAGCAACAGTCATTAAAGGAACACAGTGTTCTCCCTTCCCTGAAGCTGCAAACAATCCAATTTTTGAAGCTTCGTATTAATTTAACACATTATTTCAGTGCATGGGAATCTCAGTAACTGTCAGGAGCGCCCTTGCTGCCTCTTACAGTCCCCTTCAATAGCCAACTCGAGACACAGACAAAAAGGATTCTTCCCAAGGCTTTATTCCTTTTACAACTTAATGACTCTTTCAGATGCTAATCACCAGCGACTAAGCAAGGAACTGCACTGGGGTAATTAGCAGAGTAGCCTAAGCTCCAGGTAAGGCAGTTGGTCCCCATTTGAAGGAGAACAGCAGGAAGACTCTGAACTTATGGGCTATGGAGAGGTCCTCCCTCTTACCCTTGGGTCCTCGGGACGCGACCACTGTTTTAGCGCCAAGCGGGCAGAGCGCCTCCTCTCAGTGCCCTCCATCTGGCACTGCTCCCTGCATCTGCGCCAAGTGTCCAGCAAGGCCCCATCCCCTGCTCTCTCACTGCCAGGGTCACTCTCTCTCTCAGGAATGCAGGCAGGAGGAATCTCTCCCTGCCACTGCGCCTGTGAGAGATGAGTGAGCTCCTCTCCCATGGGTTGTTGCTCTTCCTCAGAATCAGAACTGCTCTGGGGCTCTATGGGCTCAGTTTCCACCCTGACAGTAACTTCGGGAGTGCACCTTTTGGGAACAAGCCTAACTGACCACAATGGGAGTTACTTCTGAGCAGACACACATATGTTTGTGCTTGGAAAGACAGGGACAAGAAACACAGGGACAGGAAACCAGCCCCCTTTCTAACCTGATGCTGTGCAGGTGCAAATTAGTTACTTCTGAATGGCAATAAACCAAACAATGGAGAATTGCAGCTTCGCTATACAGCCTTTAGGGAATTAGTGCTTTAAGATGTGCTATTTCAATTGCGGAGGATCTCTGTAAATTCTTAAATTTGCATTCAGGGGACAAGCCTCATTGACCACAATGGAAATTGCTTCTGAGTAGACACTAATTGGTTTGTGCTGGGAAACACAGGGATGGGAAACACAGGGACAGGAAACACTCCTTGAGTGGGCTCACGGTGAAAGGCACACCCCTGGGCAGGGTTAGCATACCTGAGTTAAATGCAGGGGCTGGGGCACACAACAACTATACCATGGAGAACCCGACTTAAGGAAAAGAATCGGGCTTAAAGTAGTCTCAGGAAATCCATTTTTTCTGTGAAAAGCTCCAGGGTGGCTGCAGGATGACCTCCTCCAGGATGACCTCCTCCAGGGTGCCCCAAATGACCTCCAAACGGAGCTCACAGCATATTAGGAACTCAACAGAGCTTCCCAGCACTACACACGCCAGCAGATATAGAGATAAATCTTTGCATTATCTTCTGCTTTCCTTCTTAGTAGTCCATACTCCAATTATTCTCTTTTCCTCCCTTTTTCCAAATATTCCATCCCATTCCAAACTCCAAAACTCTCTCACAAGCCCCCCAAACAGTCTGTTTCTCCCCCATTCAAATTATCCCAAGCTGAAACTTCTTTCTTCCCCACCACCACTTTCTCCTCCTTCCTGCATTATCAGCAACACACACACACACCTTGCTAGGAGTTAAAACTGCTCTTTGAGGTGCTGCACTTCTATCAAACCTCTTTCAAGCACACACACATGCTCAGCCCATACTAGAAATTAAAACTGTTCTCTTTTGAACACATACACATAATTTTCTATGCATCCCAGTACACCTAGCTTCACTATTGATTTTACATTTTATCTTTAACCTGCTCAGTGTTAATCTATGATTCTAGTTCCCTTGATGTGTGATTTTAATTCATTTTAAATTCTTCTTTAATAAAACAAGAAATTGCTTTCAAAGAACTTGTTGTGATCTCTGGCTCTCTCAGCTTGGGGGGGGGGGGAATCAGGTTTTCCTAAGTGTCCAGAATTCAACTTCAAAGAATCCCTCATGTACGCGTTTGTTTACATGTAAATAATATATGCACCCATGTAAATTAAAGCATACTTTGTAACACCACTCTCTGGGTGGCCCTGGACTTTGGCCTGAACCACCAGTGTTAGATGCACCATTGGTTATGATGGCTGTAAAACCAAAACGGAGCTACTGAGAAATAAGAAGGGGGTATTAGCATGGTTGGCAGAAGAAGAAAAAATCCTGAAGAGGCGAAGAAAACCCACCCCAAACAGCAAAATGAGGACTGAACATGCTCAGTGGCCATAGAATGTGGACAGTGTGTGTATGTGTGTGTGCGTGCGTGTGTGTGCGGGGGGGGGGGGAGGGAGCTGGAGAAAACCGGGGGGGATGGAAGCAGTGAAGGCTGGTGGCTCCAATGTCACTGGGGTGGTAAATCCGCTCAGGGTTTCAGTCAGAACTCTAAAGGACCTGTTCAAGGTGCAGAGAGCTGCTTTAGAGTTCTGACTAGTGCTAACTGAAACCCAGAGCAGATTTACCACCCCACTGACAAGAACCTCTACTGTATGGAATGGAGTATCCTAAAAGAAGTTGTCACAACTGGCTGAAACACTGAAAAGGAGCATTCCACGCATCAACATTTGCTGTGTTGCAGACCTATTTGTTTATGCTATTTACCACCATAGGCAGCCTTCATCAACAGCATCATTCCATATCAGCTGATAAAGTTGCATAAATCCTGAGCATCAGCTCCTGATCTCTTTCTGCACAAGGCAAGGCAGTATTGCAGTGACTCCCATCCTGCCATGGTTGCATCAGCACCTGTTGCTTGTTTAAATTCTAAGGAGCTAGACATGGCTTCCATGCAAAAGTAATCAAAACAGGAGGGAATGGAAACTGTTATCACTGCTGGTTCTGTAAGCAACTCAACTCCACTAAATCTTCTCATCTTATTATTATTATCATTCCTTCCATCAGCAAACATGGGTGGTGCAGTGCCTATCATTTGGGAAGGGAAATGGGGCCACCCAAAAATAAGTTGGGAATTCCCTAGGTATGCAGAAGTACATAAGTTCATAAATTAAAAGAAAAAGAGTATGGAAAAAAAACACACCCAAAAGGACCTGCCTGTCAGCTTTTAGGACTTAATTAATGTTGAGGGCAACTGAATCTATAGAAATTAGTAATACTAAGGTAACACAACACATTGTCTGGAGATGGATTTTCAGGAACTCCTGTCTTTGCTGTTATGTTTTGCTGTGTATGGGGGAAGGCCTGCTGCTGCCCAATCACAGCTGTGCTAAAATCCTGGATTTCTTTATTCCCCCCCCCCATGGGCAGCTTTCACTCCTGAGGGGAAAAAACACCTCATCACCAAAATGGAGGTAACCAGAAAGTTTTTATTTATTTATTTTTTAAAAACACGTGCTATAGTGCTGTAGCCCTCTTCCATTTAAGCAGGATTTTGCTAATGTTTTAAATGATATAACCAGAAAATTATTTTAGCACTAATTAAAATATTGATTTAAAAATAATAATAACAACAGGGTAATAAAAATGGCACCCACCACAAAAGTTATACTGAATGTGTACTGAGCTGTGAAAGGTTACTGATGTGTTACTTCCCATGTTAAAACCACATGGAAGCACCTAAGGCATCTACACCTGTGGAAATTTCACTACTCTTCCATCCTTTTGCAAAAGTTGGTATGTCTGTGGTAAGAAAAAAGAACAGAAGAAGCACTGGGAAAACATGGGAGGATCATAAATGGATGATGATGCTGTGACTAGGCAGTGTAAGTGAATAAGGCATGATGACACTATATTCCTAGTGTGTAAGCAGCCTGAGTGTTTCATTTACTTATAGCTTCCATTATAGACTCAAGGCAGTGTGCACATTGTTCTCAAATAGTCTCCCAGCCAGGCGCTGACCAGACCCCAACCTGCTTAGCTTCAACAAGGTGGTTGGATCATGAGTCTTCATACCATACCAGTGATGAAGCGAACAGTATGCCTTTGCATGTTAAACGCATGCACGCACACACGCGCACGCACACAGAGAGAGAGAGAGAGAGACCATCAAAATGGAACAGTGAGTTTGGATCATTTTTCCCCATGAAATTTTATTTTGAAATAAAGGTAACAAAATAAACGCAACAAAAAGAACGCACATAATATAACTAGTTCTCTAAAGAAACAAAGAAATTTGCTAATTACAATTCTTTGAGCTTTTCTAGATGAGGCTATTTAACCCACTGTTTCTACTTTTGGTTTTGTTGCAGAATTAAGATTGCAGCTCTGCATGAAGTTATTTTTCTCTCCTGCCTTTCTGTACTTGCTGCCACATAACCTCTAGGTTGCACTGTGATATAGCAGAACAATGCATCTACACTGATGTGAACTTGTTCTTCATTTCGTGATGCCAAAAAATACTGGATTTCTCTTTTTGTTATTGTGGTGTCCTCATCAGAATATTGCATTGTTGGGAAATTGAAGCATTGATGAGGTTGTTGGTAATTTTGGTACTGTTTATTTCATTCATATAAAATTAAAAAAATATATATATTTAAAAAAACAGAAGTGAAACTGGATGATGACAACAATATCTAAGGGCACAATCCTATGCATATTTAGACAGAGAAAAGGCCTACAACTCCCAGCATACCCCAGCCAGCACTGCTGGCTAGGGCATGCTGGGAGTCATAGGCCTTTTCTCTGTCTAAACATGCATAGGATTGCACCCTAAAGCACCCATACAAAAATGTGGATTAGGAATGGTTGAATTCACAATGAAAGCCTAGTCCAGAAAAGATTGAAGAAAAAAAAAGTTGTGTCAAATACATAATGAACTTTGACATATGCAGTTTGATACATGTTTTTTGTAGTTCAGCCAAGCCTATTATCCTGTAGAACAGTCTATGCCAGTTTAATTCATGCATAAATGTGTGTTTTTTAAATTTATTGTTTAAAAAGAGATGTAGGTGGGAATTACCCCACGCACATACACCTCCCTCCCCCCCCCCACCCAACTAAGCAATGTGTAAAGATTATAGCGGGTCCCCACTTGTTAGTAATGATTAGGCATGTGCCGTATAAAGCCATCATTTTTGGTTCTGTTGCAACCTTGGTATGTTGGCATATATTTCTGGCACAAAGGATCAATGAGTAAGAGATGCACTTGGGAATTTCCACAACTCCAAGAGCTGCATTGGTAGCAACTCAATCTCATCAAGCATAGTAAACTATCGCACCTGGATTAGTTGCAGGCTTTGAGTCCTTTTGAAAAGTTGGTCCCATGGTATAGGGTTCAACACCACCTAGAAATCTGGGAATGCCTCACAATTCAAAGCACATCCCTTCCCCTCCGATATTCCCAGACATTGCAACAAACTAGCCTAATTTTGCAGCTTTACTTTAAAACTTTAGTTACTAGTTCTCATTAGGCCAAACTGAAAAGCCCATCTAGTGAAAAAGTCAAAGAGTAAAGGCTGGGAAAGCAAAGAGCGGAGGCTGGGAAAGCAAAGATAAAATGTAAAGTCAATAGCCCACCAGAATGCCCCCCTTTCACCCCTCTCCCTGTCAATTTTCCAACCTCGGGGAGGCAGCTGGTGCGGTTCTCTCTGCACCAGATGCGAGGGGGCTTGGGTGGGGTGAGGGGGCAGATCTCCGATTCTTTGTCAGTCAGAGTCCTGTCTCTGACCACAGAAGTGGGTAATCTGAGCCATCTTATGGTCCCTAGAATGCTTGCCCAGGGACCATAGGTTTGCTCTCTCAATCACTGAAGATTCATGTTCCACATCTTGTAATCCCTACCCATTCATCCCATGACAATCCACTGTAGATTTTCTATTGTTTTATATGATGAAACCTGATCCAGCGTTAGGTTATGCATCTTTCACTCCACAAATAGGCTGGCCATGTGTCCTACATCAAAGAGGGCAGCCCTGTAATTGAAGGGCTGCCTTGCCCAACTCCAGTTTAAAGATAAAGAACCCAAAGAATGGAGAGCAGCAGGGGCCCTGAAGTTGCCCATCAGTGGTACCTGCCCAGCAGATTGAGTAGGCACACAGGTCTTCCCCACTTTGGTGAGATTTATTCTGTTTCTATTTGAATTATAGTCATTATTTCTAAATTTGCATCTATACTTATAAATCAGTGTATACAAATTTTATGCAAATTGGTATCACCTTTTGTCCTACTTTTTGGTGATGCATTTCCCCTTTTTTGGGTGATGTGTAAGTGGCCACTCTACCCCAAGCTATCACCATACGAAAGCAAAACTTGCTATTCTCTAAAGAGAGTGAGAAATAGAAGTTCCTGCCCAATGCCAGGGTTCTCATTTCCTACCAAGAATAGTTTGGGCGAGAGGCTAAGGAAGTGGATTTCACCAACCAGAATGAAGAACATGCCAGAGACTTTAAGCAGCTGGTAAGGATCAAGAAAAAGAAATGCAAGAAAGCCAAGTGGCTGTCTGATGAGGCTTTACAAGTAGCTCAGGAAAGAAGGGAAGCGAAAAGCAAGGGAGAAAGGGGAAGATATACCCAACTGAATGCAGAGTTCCAGAGAATAGCAAGGAGAGACAAGAAGGCCTTCTTAAATGAACAATGCAAAGAAATCGAGGAAAACAACAGAATGGGAAAGACTAGAGATCTCTTCAAGAAAATTGGAGATCTCAAGGAAACGTTTTGTGCAAAGATGGGCATGATAAAGGACAAAGAAGGCAGGGACCTCACAGAAGCAGATGAGATTAAGAAGAGGTGGAAAGAATACACAGAAGAACTATACAAGAAAGATCTGAATGTCCCTGATAGCCATGATAGTGCGGTCACTGAACTTGAGCCGGACATCCTCGAGAGTGAAGTCAAGTGGGCCTTAGGAAGCATTACTAACAACAAAGCTAGCGGAGATGACAGTATCTCAGCCGAGTTATTTAAAATCCTAAAAGATGATGCTGTTAAAGTGCTGCACTCAATATGCCAACAAATTTGGAACACTCAACAGTGGCCACAAGACTGGAAAAGGTCAGTTTACATTCCAATTCCAAAGAAGGGCAACGCCAAAGAGTGTTCAAACTACCGCACCATTGCGCTCATTTCACATGCCAGCAAGGTGATGCTCAAAATCCTACAAGCTAGGCTTCAGCAGTATGCGAACCGAGAACTACCGGAAGTACAAGCTGGGTTTCGAAGAGGCAGAGGAACTAGAGATCAAATCGCCAACATTCGCTGGATCATGGAGAAAGCAAGAGAATTCCAGAAAAACGTCTATTTCTGCTTCATTGACTACGCTAAAGCCTTTGATTGTGTGGATCACAAAAAACTGTGGCAAATTCTTAAAGTGATGGGAGCACCAGACCACCTTACCTGTCTCCTGAGAAACCTGTACGAGGGTCAAGAAGCAACAGTAAGAACCAGACATGGAACAACCGATTGGTTCAAAATTGGGAAAGGAGTACGACAAGGCTGCATATTGTCACCCTGCTTATTTAACTTATATGCAGAGTACATCATGAGAAATGCCGGGTTGGATGAATCAGAGGTCGGAATTAAGATTGCTGGGAGAATTATCAACAACCTCCGATATGCAGACGATACCACCCTAATGGCAGAAAGCGAAGAGGATCTCAAGAGCCTCTTGTTGAGGGTGAAAGAGGAGAGTGCAAAAGCTGGTTTGAAACTCAACATTAAAAAAACGAAGATCATGGCATCCGGCCCCATCACTTCCTGGCATATAGAAGGGGAAGAAATGGAAGCAGTGACAGATTTTACTTTCTTGGGCTCCAAGATCACCGCAGACGGTGACTGTAGCCATGAAATTAAAAGACACTTGCTCCTTGGGAGGAAAGCTATGGCCAACCTAGACAGCATAGTAAGAAGCAGAGACATCACCTTGCCGACAAAGGTCCGTCTAATCAAAGCTATGGTTTTCCCAGTAGTAATGTATGGCTGTGAGAGCTGGACTATAAGGAAGGCTGAGCGCCGAAGAATTGATGCTTTCGAACTGTGGTGCTGGAGAAGACTCTTACGAGTCCCCTGGACTGCAAGGAGGTCAAATCAGTCCATCCTAAAGGAAATCAACCCTGAGTGCTCATTGGAAGGACAGATAATGAAGCTGAAGTTCCAATATTTTGGCCACCTAATGCGAAGAGAAAACTCCCTGGAAAAGACCCTGATGCTGGGAAAGACTGAAGGCAAAAGGAGAAGGGGACGGCAGAGGATGAGATGGCTAGATAGCATCACGGATGCAATGAATATGAACTTGAGCACGCTCCGGGAGAGAGCGGAGGACAGGAAGGCCTGGCGTGCTATGGTCCATGGGGTCACGAAGAGTCGGACACGACTGAATGACTGAACAACAACTACAAAGGATCACTCCTCTGTTCATCTTGTCTCCATCCTGTGGAGACATGACAGAGGTGTACAAAATTATGCATGCTGCAGGCAAAGTGGACAGGGAGGCCTTTTTCTCTCTCTCTCATAATACTAGAACCCAGTGGCGTAATCTCATGAAGCTGATTGGTGGGAAGTTCAGCACAGATAAAAGGAAGTACTTCTTCCCATAGCGCGTAGTCAAACTATGAAATTCACTACCACAAGATGTAGTGATAGCCACCAATTTGGATGGCTTTAAAAGGGGGTTAGACAAATTTCTGGAGGTGAAGTCTTTCAGTGGCGACTAGTCCTGAAGGCTATATGCTACCTCCAGTATCAGAGGCGGTATACCTATGTGACCAGTTGCTGGGGAACATGGGCGGTACGGTGCTGATGCACTCATGTCCTGCTTGGGGGTTTCCCACGGGCAGCTGGTTGGCCACAGTATGAACAGAATGCTGGAGTAGAGGGACACTTGGTCTGATCCAGCAGGGCTCATTTTACATTCTGACATTCTTATTCTGCTCCCCCAAATAATGGTGCGAATGGAGATCTGCAGGAAGAATCAACATTTTCTAGGACTTTGAATAGTAGTCAGAACCAACATAATCTCAGACGGCCTGACTTTCCTTTCCACATTATTTGGGACTGGGCAAATAATAGTGGAAAGTAATAGGAACATAGGGAGAGTGCCAGGCAGCAATTTATTTATTTATTTATTTATTTATTTATTTCTATACCGCCCAATCGCCAAAGCTCTCTGGGCAGTTCACAAAAATTAAAACCAAACAACACACAATAAAACAATTTAAAATATATAGAACATTAAAACCACAATATAACAATACAACCACAATAAAACCTAGCAGCAGTGCAAGAGTTTAAAATACAGATTTAAAACAGCAAAGATAAAAATTTAGAAAGCTAAAATGCTAAAATGCCTGGGAAAATAAAAAGGTCTTCACCTGGCGCCGAAAGGAGTACAATGTAGGCGCCAGGCGAACCTCACTAGGGAGCTCATTCCACAGCCGGGGTGCCACAGCAGAATTTATTTATTTATTTATTTATTTATTTCTATACCGCCCAATAGCCGAAGCTCTCTGGGCGGTTCACAAAAACTAAAACCAAACAACACACAATAAAACAATTTAAAATATATAGAACATTAAAACCACAATATAACAATATAACCGCAATAAAACCTAGCAGCAGTACAGGAGTTTAAAATACAGATTTAAAACAGCAAAGATAAAAATTTAGAAAGCTAAAATGCCTGGGAAAATAAAAAGGACTTCACCTGGCGCCAAAAGGAGTACAATGTAGGCGCCAGGCGAACCTCACTAGGGACCTCACAGAAAAAGCCCTCCTCCTAGTAGCCACCCGCCTTACTTCCTTTGGCAGGGGCTCACGGAGAAGGGCCGCTGAGGATGATCTTAAGGTCCGGGCAGGCACATATGGGAGGAGGCGATCCTTCAAGTAACCTGGCCCCAAGCCGTTAAGGGCTTTGAATGTTAACACCAGCACTTTGAATCGGGCCCGGAAATGGACTGGCAGCCAGTGCAGCTGGAAAAGTACTGGCGTAATATGAGCTCGCAGGCCAGTCCCTGTTAACAATCTTGCTGCCCTATTTTGAACCAGCTGAAGTTTCCGGACCGTTTTCAAAGGCAGCCCCACATATAACACATTGCAGTAATCCAGACAAGAAGTTATCAGAGCATGGATAACTGTAGCTAGGCTATCTCTGTCCAGATAAGGGTGTAGTTGGTATACCAGCCTAAGCTGATAAAAAGTGCTCCGTGCCATTGAGTTCACCTGTGCCTCAAGTGACAGTTCTGGATCCAAGAGCACCCCCAAACTACGAACCTGATCCTTTAGGGGAAGTGCAACCCCTTCCAGAACAGGTTGAATATCACCTAGCCGGGCAGACGAACCACCCATTAACAGTACCTCCGTCTTGTCTGGATTGAGTTTCAGTTTATTAGCCCTCATCCAGTCCATTACCGTGCCCAGGCACTGATTCAGAACAGCCACTGCCTCACCTGGTTTTGATGAGAAAGAGAGGTAGAGCTGGGTGTCATCTGCATATTGATGGCACCTCAGCCCACACCTCCGGATAACCTCCCCCAGCGGTTTCATGTAGATGTTAAACAGCATGGGGGATAAAATAGAGCCCTGTGGAACCCCATGGCATAATTGCCATGGCACAGAGCAATAATCCCCCAGCACCACCTTGTGGAATCGGCCATCCAAGTAGGAGCGGAACCACTGTAGTGCACTGCCTCCAACTCCTAACCCAGACAACCTATCCAGAAGGATACCATGGTCGATGGTATCGACAGCCGCTGAGAGGTCCAGGAGAATCAACAGGGTCGCACTCCCCCTGTCCTTCTCCCGGCAGAGGTCATCCCACAGGGTGACCAAGGCAGTTTCCGTTCCAAAACCAGGCCTGAAGCCCGATTGAAATGGATCTAGATAATCCGTTTCATTCAAGAGTGCCTGGAGCTGTCCTACAACCACCCGCTCAAGCACCTTGCCCAGGAAGGGGATGTTGGCCACTGGCCTATAATTGTTAACATCCTCTGGGTCCAGGTTAGGCTTTTTCAGGAGTGGTCTAATTACTGCCTCTTTTAAAGTGGCAGGCACCACTCCCTCTCTCAAGGAGGAATTTACAACCTCCTGGACCCAGCCGGACAACCCCTCCTTGTTTGATTTAATAAGCCATGAAGGGCAAGGGTCAAGCACACAAGTGGTCGATTGGACTTGGCCAAGCACCTTGTCCGCATCCTCAGCAACATCAGTTTACCTTCCTTCGGATCAGAGACTCAAAGTATCGTTTTAATATTTGCTTTGTTTGCAAATATGTAAGCAAAGCATAAGTGAAAGAGAACAGGTGTTCCTACTGCAGGAGGAAAATTCCCCAGATAGTAAGAGATGCTCTATCCCACAAGGCTGCACCCCACATTTAATCTCTCTCATCTTTCTCTTGCTCACTCTGCCCATTTCAGCTGCAAAGTCTGCTGTTTCTTACACACACTTCTGCAGAGCATCCACCCAAACCCCAGAATCTGGTAGGTTGATTGACCTTTCAGAGCAGGGGAGGAGAACCTGCATCCCTCCAGATGTTGTTGGACTCCAACTCCTATCAGCCCCAGTCAGAATGCCCAATGGGTAAGGATGATGGGATTTGTAGTCCAACAACATCTGGAGGACCACAAGTTCTCCATCCCCAATTTAGGGGAACCATCCACAGTAACTAGAGCTACAGTCATAGGCATACTTACTTGGGAATAAGTCCCACTGAAAATAAGTGAGTAAACATGTTATTTTGTCAAATCAGGCATCACTTTAAGGCAAAAACACAGTGACCCATTCATAGTAGCAGCAACCTCATAAAACTAATCCACCACCACCACCACCCCCGTCTGACTGTGTCTGATTATATGTTGGTGTCATGTTGAGCTAGAAATATTTTCCTCCCGGGTTTTATTCATGTGCTTATGTGTTCCATGTCATTTAAAAAATGTTAGTCATTTCATGCTAGGAATGAATCAAATTAAATAAATTTGTAAGCATATCTTTGGATTACAGATTGTGTGACATACGGAGTTGAATCTTGCTGTGCATATGTGCCCACCCTGTACCCCATAATTTGTAAAATGAATCAAGTTGGGGGGGGGGAGGAATAAAAGTGAAAGATGAATCACCCTGAATCATATCGTCAGCATCATTACAGCTAATTGATGGAAGAACATAGATGGTAATTGTTTCCTAGACTTGAAACATGTAAGATTGCAACATCTGCCAAGGTGGAGAGCGAAGAAACTATGTCAAGTTCTTCAGGCCAAAACATACTGTTTTTTCCATGTGTCCTCAGGCTGATTGGGTAATATTCTGAATTGAGTCAAGCTACGGCTTATTTTATGAAGCACAGAAATGCTATATAAGCAGGGGCACATAGCAAACAGAGGCTAGGATCTGGCTTTGGAAACTAAGATTCAGAATGAAGAGCACCTACTTCCTGCTGTTGTGTGTGGCCGTCTCTTATGCTTTGCCGATAAGAAGCGAAGAAGAAAAGTTGGAGCTTATTCAGGTAATGGTGCTTATGTGATTGGATGTAAATCATTTAACTCACTTATAAATTAAAAGGACCTTAATGAAGATGAATCAGTGGTTCTGGTGTTTATAGGTTCAATATGTGGGGTCTTAGAAAATGCAGCTCGTCCTGCAATCCTATGTACATTTATTCATTGAACTCAATAGGACTTACTTTGGAGAAGACATGATTAAGATTGTGCTGTTACACTGAAATCTTAAACGTGTTTAGCCAGAAGCAAAGTGCAATGTGTTCAATAGGGCTTACTCTTTAGTAAGTGGGCTAGAGCCAGACTAAGGTAGTCACACTTTAGTCCTATTGAAATCAGTGTGATTAACATATCCTGGATCGAACCCAAGGTGTTTCAGGTCGCAGCCTTAATTTACCATCTAGAAATATTTGGAAACCTCTGATTTGCTAACATTTTTTTCTGTGACTGCATCATCTATCTGGGTTTCATCCAGACTTAGCTACACTTAGAGTAGACCCATTGAAATCAAAGGTACTTAAGTTGATTTCAATGGGTCTACTTCAACTTTAAAGTATGACTAAGGGCGCAATCGTATGCATGTTTAGTCAGAAAAAAGTCCTACAAATCCGAGAGAATTCTGGGAGCTGTAGGGCTTTTTTCTGTCTAAACATGCATAGGATTGTGCCCTAAGTCTGTATCCAACCTATACTGAGATTTCTTTTTTCCTGATCATTATTGTATAGTATTACTGTGTTGTAAACATGATATGGATCTTCTTTACAGCATGGACAGGCAATGCCATATGTGATATAAGTTGCAGTGAGAATGGGACATGTGATTGGGACCATGGAGAATGTCATAACTATATAACACAGTAAAGGGCCCCTGATTTCACATGTTTTAACCCTCACCTGTTGAAATCAGTAGGACTTGAAATGAACTTGGAATTAGGACGGGAACATGAACAATAAGCTTTGGAAGGATTGGTACTAGGGAAAGGGGTTCTCTTTATTGTATGAGATA
Organism: Heloderma suspectum; assembly: GCF_057233095.1. Classification (NCBI taxonomy): domain Eukaryota; kingdom Metazoa; phylum Chordata; class Lepidosauria; order Squamata; family Helodermatidae; genus Heloderma; species Heloderma suspectum. The sequence continues at coordinate 26,631,366 of NC_139460.1, read as the reverse complement.
GGAATCCAATTTGAGAGGAACGTGTGCCTAGAATCTCAAAAAATGATACAGGAAAATGAGTGTTTGGAGTGTTTGCCAGTATGACATGAAGCTGTAGCTGGTTCATTGTGATGAAATGTAATGATGCAAAAAGGAAATTTACTAAAGAACTCTGTGAAACAGGAATGTACGAGCTTTTTTTTGCTCATAACTTTTTATATCTGTGTCAAATCTAGTTTTTATTTATTTATTATTACATTTATATCCCACCTTTCTTCCATTGTGCAACTTGAGGTGGTTACATTGGATTCTCAGGTGGTCTCCCCTCCAAGCACTGACCAAACCCAGACCCACTTAGCTTCAGCAAGGCAGCTGCCTCATGTGCCATCAGGCCATGCCCTGGGACCAATGCAGTCTTCATTCCATCGAAGTCAGCAACAAAACTGTCGTTTCTCTGAAAAGCTCCCAGCAGGAACAATGTGAAACTTTTTTAAAATGATTGGCTACAGTTGGTATGCATTATAGCAGCCTCCCCAAACTTGATGCCCTCCAGACGTGTTGGACTACAACTCCCAGCATTCCCGACCATTGGCCATGCTGGCTGGGGCTGATGGGAGTTGAAATCCAAAACATCTGGACAGTGCCAGGCTGGGGAAGGCTGCATTAAAAAGTTTTTGTCACAGTGGTGGTGATGAAACCTCTGGCAATGACTGGCTGTGCTGCTCTGTTGTCACCGAAGGAGAGGGAATGGGACTAGCTATATCTGCTGTGGCTGCTATTAGCTGACCTCCCATGATCCTATAGGGAGTAGTGCAGAGAGAAGAGCTTAGGAAAGGAAGAGGGGTAGAAGTAAGAAAAGGAGGGGGTTGAGAAAGGTGGTGTTCCCACACTGATTGGAAATAATGAGCCCAGTCTTTGGCTGGAGGCCTCTCATAATTCTAGAATGTCAACAAGTAAGATAATTAACTCAAGTGTATATATGCATCTTTTTCTCCTTTTATCAGAAGTACTTAGAGAAATATTACAACTTTACAACAGATGGGGAAACCATCTTCAAACAGAAAAGCGACCCTATAGTAAAAAAAATCAGAGAAATGCAAAGATTTATCGGGCTAGAGGTGACAGGCAATCTGGATTCTAATACACTGGAGGCGATTCAGAAACCAAGGTGTGGAAACCCAGATGTTGGGCAATTTGCCTTCTTCGCAGGACAACCCAAATGGGAAAAGAAAGACCTGACCTACAGGTAATTTTTTTCTCCACAGGTTCTTAAAGGTGACATTCTCACAATTTTAGGGACATCGAGAGCCTGAAATAATAACCTCTGTTATTACTTGTTGTGTCAATCAGTTCTATTAAGAAGTTCTGTTAATAAGTTCTGTGTTAATTTGTTCTGCATTCTTTTCAAAGGATACTGAATTATACACCAGACATGAAAAAAACTGATGTGAACAAAGACATTGAGAAAGCTTTTAAAGTTTGGAGCCGAGTTTCACCTTTGACATTCACCAGGGTTTTGGAAGGCAATGCAGATATACTCATCTCTTTTGGTTCTAGAGGTAAAAAACCTGTTACGTATATAATTCCACATCGTGAGGAGAGCTTCCACAGATAGAGTTGATTCTCCCTTTCAGAAAGTCGCCTTTCACGCGTGGGGAGCGATGGAATGGCGACAATGCTAGCGTACTCCCCTTCCCCCTGTGTTTACAGTACACAGATTGCTAACACCTGACTAGGGCTACAGCGTTGGGTGAGATCAGCACACACCCCAGAATAAGGACAAGTTTAACAAAGAATACACAATGACCAAGTAAGAATTCAGCTCAGTGGCTAAAATTCAGCTCACTGGCTAAAGCACACATCTGGGAATAGGCGACAAAATATTTATTGTATTGTCTTGTGTGTTTAGAGCATGGAGATTTCAATCCTTTTGATGGGCCTGGTGGCACTGTCGCCCATGCCTACGCTCCAAGCACGGGCATTGGAGGAGATGCCCATTTTGATGAGGATGAAGACTGGACCAATGGCTTAGAAGGTACTTAAAAACAAAACAAAATGGAAAACGTAATAACAGCTTTGGCCATATTGAAGCACTATTGTTAAGTATACCTGTATCAAAGAGCTGGAACACTTACGTATTAATAAGAATCTTTATTTATGCTATTATTACATTTCTATCCTGTCTTCCCCCCGCCCTTTGCAAGGAACCCAAGGCAGCTCACGTGGCCCTCCTCTTCTCCATTTTATCCTCACAGCAACCCTGTGAGGTAGGTTAGGCTGAAAGTTAGTGAATGGCCCAAAGTCACACAGTGAGCTTCACATCTGAGTGGGGACTTGAACCCAGACCTTACAGGTCTCAGACCAGTACTCTAGCCACTACACCACACTAGCTCTCAGTTGATTTTCCACTCTCAGGTTTACAGTAACATTTGGCCAAAGCTACCACCACATGATGATAGCTCTTATCACAATCCGTTATTATGACCTATGACTGTAAGTGGCCTGTAGCTATAAGTGGCCTATGACTATAAGCAACAATATGTTTATGGGTATAGATATGGGCAATTTTATCACAGCCTACATTTAACTGTTTAAAGAACTGTAAAGTTACTATATTAGGCAATATTCTAATCTGGGGTAGACAACCTAGTGACCTCCAGATGTTTTGGACTACAATCCCATAAGCCCCAGCCAGTATGGCCATTCTGGCTGAGGCATATGGGAGGTGTAGTCCAAAACATCTGGAGGACACCACATTGCCTACCTTTGGGCCAAATCCATATGTTCCTGAGATCTGCAGAGTTGTTATAATCTCCTGAGCAACATTGGGCCAATCTACATTGCACCTGCCATCACAACGAAGTCGGGGTCCTGTCAGGTTAAACGCACTCGCATTAAAACGTGATTATCCACACTCATCCATTTTCCCCATTGCAGTTCTTGATCGAATACGTGAGCTTGGTTCACACTCGAGAGCTGTGCTGTTTTCCTGCTCTTAAAGACAGCGGCTCTCATTGGAGGAGCAGAAACTCTCCCTGTTTCTGCTGATTCCCTGCCCACCACCCCTCTATTCCTCTATCCCTCTGTGTGTGTGTGTGTGTGTGTGTGTATATGTGTGTGTGTAGGGATGGTGCGAGCATCCTGTTGGGGCTCAAAGCCCAGTGAGAGCTTGTCCCTTGCTGCCACCACTGTAGCATGTGGGGGTGGAGGGAAGAAGGAGGCACCTATCCTCTTCTCTCCCCCACCACCTGCTGGAGGCCAGGGTGAGAGGCTGGGGGGTGTCTGCTGATGCTTTTTTCCCCATGCCAGCTCTTTGCAGCCAGCGCGAGGAAGAGGGGCAGCGGCAACGACACTCAGTGCTCAGCTTTGGGGAGGGTGCCTGCTAGCATCTTCGAAGCTTCAAAGCTGCACAGCTTCAAAGTCCCTGAGATGACATTGCATAGGTTCCTCAGCACTCAAGCTTTATCACCAGCAAGGAAATGGCTGGAGGCGCATGCTCTTGTCTGATCTTGGAAGGTCAGCCCTGGTCAGAATTTTGGATGGGCGACCACCTGGGAAGCAGGCTTCCTGCACAGAGCAGGGGGTTGTTCTCTCCCTTGAAATGACACTAACTTTTACCTCCTTCTATCCCCTGCTTTGGCTTTAAAAAAAAAAATAAGGATCACAACTGAGTGCCTTTACACATGCTGCCTTCCCCCACCCATTCTCCCAGTAGCTTAACTGGTGGTGTAATGTTTTCTCATAGCCCCAATCCTGGGCACTCACTCAGGAGTAAGCCACATTTAACTCAATGGAACTTACTACTGAGTAGACATAAGATCACCCTGTAAGCCTGCAGACCTCAAGTAAGCCCCATTGAGACCCACAGGGTGCTCTGGAACAAAAGAGGGCATTGCTTCTGAGCTTGGTGGGGTGGGGGTCAGAGGTGTCTCCCTTCATTGCAGGGAGGCATTTTACCCTCTGCTCCCACCGATTGAGAAATGCAGAGTCAGGAGACACTCAGGTTGGGGAGGGGGGCTGCTTGCATCTTCAAAGACTGCCCAGTGAAGAAATTTATGCTTGTGCGCAGGGAAATCAGGCTGGAGAAGCCTTATTCTTCAAAGATTTGAAGATCTGAAGATTTGAAGATAATGCCTTAATTAAAAAAAAAAAAAAAGATCACTTACAGGGCAATCTTATGTCTACTCAGTAGTAATTTCCATTGAGTGCAATATGGCTTACTCTTAAGTAAGTGAGTGCCCAGGATTGGGGCCGCGAGAAACCATTACAGCACCAGTTAAGCTAGAATGTGGGGGAAGGGTGGGGAAGGCAGCATGTGCAAAGGCACTCAGTTGTGATCCTTAATTTTTTAAAAAAAAAAAGCCAAAGCAGGGGATAGAAGGAGGTAAAAGTTAGTGTCATTTCAAGGGAGAGAACAACCCCCTGAAGCCTGATTCCCTGACGGTGGCCCATCCAAAATTCTGACCAAGGCTGACCCGGCTGAGCTTCCCAGATCAGACAAGAGCTGGCACCTCCAGCCTTCTGCTGGGTGGTGATAAAACTTCCAGTGCTAAGGAAGCTAGGCTATCAGTAGCTGGAAGACCAGATGGGGGCATCTAGAGCTGTGATTGGACAGGAGGAAAATACAAACACTGCCGTACATGGACAGGCATGGGAGGGGACTACGACTTTATAAGGTAATGAACATGGAAGAGCAGAGCACGTGAATGGGAAATACGGGGATATCAGGGTATTGAAAGCGGCAGCACAGAAGTGGGAAATTCTGGTCCCAATTCAAGGCAGGTCCTGCGTAGTGTGAAAGACGAGCAGTGAAACCTTATTAGAAACAGAAAAAGATATAAGTGTAGATTGGCCCATACAATGGTTAGACAGACCATACCTATTTTTATTTAAAAGAAATTCATGGGCAGTATCCAACAGCGTCATTCTGCAAACTCAGATAGCACTAGCAGTGCTCTGCCAAATCTTTACATTGTGCAACTGCTTGTGCAGACATATCTTTAGTTGGATTCTGCTCTTGTATGTGATCCGGAATCTAGTTTCCACTAGTGCAATGTCATGTGTGCTAGTGGAATGGCACAGTTGGATACTGCTTCTAATTTTGTGGGAGGAGCATGGAAGCAACACGTTAAACTACCAAGCAGTCTTGACACCTTAAACTACTATGCAATATGAAAGATTTGGATATAGAAATCCATAGCATGATGCATTTCTTCTCTTCCTTTTAGGTTCTAACTTGTTTTTTGTTGCTGCTCATGAATTTGGCCACTCACTTGGACTCTACCATTCCCAAGATCCTAATGCTGTGATGTTCCCAGTGTATAACTATCCTGAACACAGTCAAAACATCCTCTCTCAGGATGATATTCAAGGCATTCAGCACCTCTATGGTAATTTAAACAATATTAATAATCTAAAATATTGTAGTCTATCAATGTTTGTGAAATGGAAGTTTACTGATATGTTTTCATGGATGGGTCCTCACATATATTCAGATCTTTATATTTTGCTCTTCTAAGGAATCTCTGAACATCTCTGTCTCTCTGTGTCTCTGTCTCTCCCTCCTAGTATACATTCCATATCATAGAATAGTAGGGTTGGAAGGGGCCTATAAGACCATATATACTGGAAGACTTTCCTGCACTCCGAAGTATTTGCTGGACTTCGTCAAATCTTTATGATGGGATGGGTTTTTATGCTGCTGCTCCTATGTTTTTAATGTTCTGCTTTATGTTCTCTTTGTTCACTGCAATCCTAAACATGAAGTCAAATCCCATGAGCTTATTCCCTAATATGTGTGCTTAGAACTGCAGCCTCATCCATGTTCTGACTATTGTTATACTCTTTATATACATTGCAAAGAGTGTTCCTTTTTCAGTAGGAAAGGCAACACGTAAGCCTTACAATTAAATAAATAATCAAACATGCAAGAAAGTAGCTTTGAAAGACTAAGGGTGCAATCCTGTGCTGGTTTAGACAGGAAAAAGTCCTACAGTTCCCAGCATTCTCCAGCCAGCATGGCTGGCTGAGGAATGCTGGGAATTGTAGGGCTTTTTCCTGTCTAAACACGCATAGGATTGTGCTCTAAGGGAAGTGGGCTTTTAATGAAGGATTCATTTTCTCCTGGAGCCCATGGTTACCAGGTTCAGGTTTTCTGCATCCACTTCTCTCATCACTACAGTGTTATCCTTGCTGCTCACCTGGATGCCAGGCTCCCTGAGCCTGCCTTACCTTCCTCAGTAGAAGCCATATTCCTTTTCATCTTGCATCCTCCATGAACCCTATACTGGTTTCTTGAACCTACATATCATGCCACACTCTGGCTAGTTCCTGGACATTTGCTGAATCTAACCCATGTCTGCCAGGTGTCTCTAAAACTTTAAGATCTGCCATGGCCTTATGATCCATTGGACTAAATTCTTGTGTGTTGTTATAGCCATCAATGAGACCAATCGTTACATTTTTAAAAAACGTGTTCTAATTGTGCATTCCAAAGAGTGCATTTTTCTTAGTCCTGGAATCTTAGGGATGGACGAATCTGATAATTGTGGTTTCTCCCAGTTTCTCATTTTTCAGTCTTAAATTCTGATTACATCTGTTTGCACACCAGTTTGAGATTTATTATTTATTTATTTTTTTAAAAGCTTGCACAAAAATCCATACACATTTTTGGTGAATGTTTCTCCAAATTCCTGCATTTTGTATGCAATTTTGCCTAATATAATGCATTTTGAACATTATTTTACCTAATATATGCATTTATAAGTGCACTTTCCCTAATATACGCTTTTTGTGTAGACATTTTTGGGTTGGAGAATTCCATGGCAGAATTCGGAAGAGTGCAAATTTTAAAGGACAATTGAGTTTCTGTTTGCATATAAGGTTGAAAGTGAGCAATTAGATAAGTTCATATTCAAATGTGAACTGAACTAATTTCTCTCCCATCCCTAGTCCTAAAAATCCTGCATCCTTCATCCAATTTCATGTCAAAATATAGTTAAGGAAATAGGCACTCCTTTCTATCTAAATGTTTATGTATGTAAATGTTTGAGCATGCTTATATGGCTATTCAGATGAAGAAGGTTGTTCTGTCCTAATGTCATGCTTCTCAATTTCTTTTAGGACCATCATCTAACCCATCTCATGACCCAGTGGAAGATGACAAGCCAAAGGAACCTGTCAGGCCAACCCGATCTGCATTACCTTCAGCTTGTGATCCTCGTTTGACATTTGATGCTGTCACCCCTTTTCGGGGAGAAATACTGTTCTTTAAAAACAAGTAGGCTAATAATCTTTATCGCTATCGTACAAGTATCTCAGCACCTATCCATCCCCATCCCACAAATAGTTAAAGGATGGTTCATTAACCACTGGGCAGTGTTGTGATTCGGTAGGTAGTGAGTTGGCCTTGGATCTGGACAGTATAAACTTCAAGTTCTAACCCTATTTGAGGATTCACAAATAAGACCTAATTCTCACTGGAGGTGGCAAAACTGTGTTTGGGCTGTACCATTTTAGACTGCAGTTGGGGGCTCACATGACTGAATACTCCTCCATACAAATAAATAAATGACACTTTTTGGACAAAAAACCAAAGCCTATATCTGGTCTAATTTTCATCCTGATACGCTAGTTTTCTGTTTTTGTACAGAAGAGTGTTCAGTCATGTGTGCTTCCATCTACTGCCTAAAGTGGTACAGACCAAACATCCATTTAGTGCTTCAGTGAGAACTAAGCCTGAACAACCATGAGCAGCATCCCTATAGGGAAATAATAGCCTCCCCCCAACACACACACCCTTGGAACTGAGAAATACACAGTAAGTGTCCCTTAGAATACTGATTCAAAATAAGACTCTAAGGGCACAATCCTAAGCATGTTTAGACAGAAAAAAGTCTTACTGTTCCCAATTGTTGGCTGAGAAATGCTGGGAGTTTTAGGGTTTTTTTCTGTCTAAACATGCATAGGATTGCACCCTAAAATGGTTAAAAACAAAAACAAACCACTAGCATGAGAAATCTTGGTATGCTTGCAACTTGACAAGCTTTATGCCCATAAAGGAGAATGAATAATAACTAATAATTAAAACATATTAACAAGCTAAAAGCATCAGCAAACACAGAACCCCGCAAACCAAAATTAACAGTCAATAAATAAAATTAAGCAACAATCCAAAGTTAGCTGTACTAAAGTCCCATTGAAATTAATGGGACTTCAGGCAGGCACAACTAACTTGCCCCATTGGTTTCAATAGGATTTAAACATAGATGACTTACTCTATGATTGAACTCTTAGATGTCTGGAGTAAAATCTCCCATGATCGAGCCACATCCTACTCTCCCAATTGCACTCACTGACAGCATTGTCAGCCATCAGCATGGTTATATATAACCAGTATACCTCTGTATATCAATTGCTGGGGAACATGGATGCTGTTGCTCTCGTGTCCTGCTTATGGGCTTCCCATAGGCATCTGTTGGCCACTGTGGGAACAGAATGTTGGACTAGATAAGCCTTTGGTCTTATCCAGTATGCCTCTTCTTAGGTTCATTCTGGTACTTCTGTCACACCTCCCCTGTCTTTTCCTTTCTCCTATTTTAAATCCTCCCCTCTCCATCTAATGGGAAAATTGCCACTGTTATGCCTTCTATCTCAGATGCTGCAAGGTGAAAGAAATATTTTTGTGGACACATAAAATGAAATAAATGTATATGTTTGTTTCAGGCATTTCTGGCGGAAGCACCCCCGATATCCAAATATTGGCTTAAGTTTAATTTCGGAATTCTGGTCATTTTTACCCTCTGGTGTTGATGCAGTTTCTGAAAATAATGATAAAGATGAGGCACTTCTTTTTAAAGGTAAGTGTGCAAAAATGTAATACTATTATGTATTTATTCATTTTTACTTTAAGCTTACCATCTTGAAGCGTTGTTGTTGTTGTTCAGAAGTTAAGTCGTGTCCGACTCTTCGTGACCCCATGGACCAGAGCACGCCAGGCCTTCCTGTCCTGCGCTCTCCCCTGGAGCGTGCTCAAGTTCATATTCATTGCATCCGTGATGCTATCTAGCCATCTCATCCTCTGCCGTCCCCTTCTCCTTTTGCCTTCAGTCTTTCCCAGCATCAGGGTCTTTTCCAGTTACTTTTCTCTTCGCACTAGGTGGCCAAAATATTTGAGCTTCAGTTTCAGTATCTGTCCTTCCAATGAGCAGTCAGCGTTGATTTCCTTTAGGATTGACTGATTTGACCTCCTTGCAGTCCAGGAGACTTGTAAGAGTCTTCTCCAACACCACAGTTTGAAAGCATCAATTCTTCAGTGCTCGGCCTTCCTTATAGTCCAGCTCTCACAGCCATACATTACTACTGGGAAAACCATAGCTTTGATTACATGGACCTTTGTCGGCAAGGTGATGTCTCTGCTTCTTACAATGCTGTCTAGGTTTGCCATAGCTTTCCTCCCAGGAGCAAGCGTCTTTTAATTTCATGGCTATAGTCACCGTCTGCGGTGATCTTGGAGCCCAAGAAAATAAAAACTGTCACTGCTTCCATTTCTTCCTCTTCCATATGCCAGGAAGTGATGGGGCCAGATGCCATGATCTTCGTTTTTTTAATGTTGAGTTTCAAACCAGCTTTGCACTCTCCTCTTTCACCCTCAACAAGAGGCTCTTTAGATCCTCTTCGCTTTCTGCCATTAGGGTGGTATCGTCTGCGTATCTGAGGTTGTTGATAATTCTCCCAGCAATCTTAATTCCGACCTGTGATTCATCCAGCCCAGCATTTCTCATGATGTACTCTGCATATGATGTTAAATAAGCAGGGTGACAATATGCAGCCTTGTCGTACTCCTTTCACAATTTTGAACCAATCGGTTGTTCCATGTCTGGTTCCTACTATTGCTTCTTGACCCTCATACAGGTTTCTCAGGAGACAGGTAAGGTGGTCTGGTACTCCCATCTCTTTAAGAATTTGCCACAGTTTGTTGTGATCCACACAATCAAAGGGTTTAGCGTAGTCAATGAAGCAGAAATAGACGTTTTTCTGGAATTCTCTTGCTTTCTCCATGATCCAGCGAATGTTGGCGATGTGATCTCTAGTTCCTCTGCCTCTTCAGAACCCAGCTTGTACTTCCGGTAGTTCTCGGTTCACATACTGCTGAAGCCTAGCTTGTAGGATTTTGAGCATAACCTTGCTGGCATGTGAAATCAGCGCAATTGTATGGTAGTTTGAACGCTCTTTGGCGTTGCCCTTCTTTGGAATTGGAATGTAAACTGACTTTTTCCAGTCTTGTGGCCACTGCTGAGTGTTCCAAATTTGTTGGCATATTGAGTGCAGCACTTTAACAGCATCATCTTTTAGGATTTTAAATAGCTCAGCTGGAATACTGTCATCTCCACTAGCTTTGTTGTTAGTAATGCTTCCTAAGGCCCACTTGACTTCACTCTCGAGGATGTCCAGCTCAAGTTCAGTGACCGCACTATCATGGCTATCAGGGACATCAAGATCTTTCCTGTATAGTTCTTCTGTGTATTCTTTCCACCTCTTCTTAATCTCATCTGCTTCTGTTAGGTCCATGCCTTCTTTGTCCTCTATCATGCCCGTCTTTGCACAAAACGTTCCCTTGATATCTCTGATTTTCTTGAAGAGATCTCTAGTCTTTCCCATTCTGTTGTTTTCCTTGATTTCTTTGCATTGTTCATTTAAGAAGGCCTTCTTGTCTCTCCTTGCTATTCTCTAGAACTCTGCATTCAGTTGGATATATCTTCCCCTTTCTCCCTTGCTTTTCGCTTCCCTTCTTTCCTCAGCTACTTGTAAAGCCTCCTCAGACAGTCACTTTGCTTTCTTGCATTTCTTTTTCTTTGGGATGGATTCAGTTGCTGCCTCCTGAACAATGTTACGGACCTCCGTCCATAGTTCCTCAGGCACTCTGTCTATCAGGTCTAATCCCTGAAATGTATTCCTCACCTCCACTGTATATTCATAAGGGATATGATTTAGGTCATACCTGAATGGTTTAGTGGTTTTCCCGATGTTCTTCAATTTAAGCTGAAATTTTGCAAGAAGCAGCTCATGATCTGAGCCACAGTCAGCTCCAGGTCTTGTTTTTACTGACTGTATAGAGCTTCTCCATCTTTGGCTGCAAAGTACATAATCAATCTGATTTCAGTATTGACCATCTGGTGATGTCCATGTGTAGAGTCACCTCTTGTGCTGTTGGAAAAGAGTGTTTGCTATGATCAGGGTGTTCTCTTTGCAAAACTCTTGACTTCCTACTTTAGCATTCCAATCCCCTATGATGAACAGGACATCTTTTTTTGGTGTTAGTTCTAGAACGTGTTGTAGGTCTTCATAGAACTGATCAACCTCAGTTTCTTCGGCCTCAATGGTTGGGGCATAGACTTGAATTACTGTGATGTTGAATGGTTTGCCTTGGATTCGTACTGAGATCATTCTATCGTTTTTGAGATTGTACCCCAGTACTGCTTTTCCCACCCTTTTGTTGACTATGAGTGCTACTCCATTTCTTCTAAGGGATTCTTGCCCACAGTAGTAGATATGATGGTCACCTGAATTAAATTCGCCCATGCTTGTCCATTTTAGTTCGCTGATTCCCAAGATGTCGATGTTCAATCTTGCCATCTCATGTTTGACCACCTCCAGCTTACCTTGATTCATTGATCTGACATTCCAGGTTCCTAAACAATATTGTTCTTTCCAGCATCAGATTTTCTTTTCACCACCAGACACATCCACAGCTGAGTGTCCTTTCGGGTTTGGCCCAGCCGCTTCACTCTTTCTGGTGCTACTTGGAAATACCTTCTGCTCTTCCCCAGTAGTATACTAGACACCTTCCGACCTGAGGGGCTCATCTTCCGGCGTCATCTCTTTTAGCCTTGTGATACGTTCCATGGGGTTTTCTTGGCAAGAATACTGGAGTAGGTTGATAAAACAAAGAATAAGAAAGCAAATGCGATGCATTGAGAAATAACAACATACTATAGTTAAAAGACTGAGGCCTACTTTCAAGGCATCCTCCATTTGAGGGCTGTCGTGTCCCATTTCATTTTAAAGATAAAGAATCGTAAGAACTGTTGCCCATCAACTGTTAGCACCTGGACAGCAGACTGAACAGGCAGGGACACGGGTCCCATCACATAGTCTGACTATGGTGAGATTTATTGTATTTCTGCTCAAATTATAATAATAATTTCTAAATTTGTATCTATACATAAAAATTAGCATATGCACATTTTACGCATGCCTGTGTCCTATTTTTATAGTCTCTTTTGGTGATACATTTCCTCTTTTGGTGGGGGGGTGATTCATAAGTTGCCACCATATATGCTCCCTCCTCCTGAAATACACTTCACACTTTCCATGCCCTCCCAAATATATATATTTTGGTGTCAACATTGATAAGTGGTAGCTAAAATATGTTCCATTGCCTGTTTCATTACAGGCAACCAGTACTGGGTTGTGAAAGGAGATTCTAGGCTTCCCGGATATCCCAAGCGTATCCACAGCTTGGGCTTCCCAAAAGATGTCAAGAAAATTGATGCAGCATTTTTCAATGCAAATGAGAAAAAGACATACTACTTTTCTTCTGACAGATACTGGAGGTATGAAATAATATCAAATGCAGCTTGAAAAGACTTGTATCTGGTATAGATAGATAGATAGATAGATAGATAGATAGATAGATAGATAGATAGATACTGTTTAGAAACAAGAGGAACAATTTAGTTGTATTGTTCAAGTCCCATTTCAGGAGAGTTTGCAGAGTAGAATGTTTCTGATGGGTTGCCTAGTGGATGAAGTTAGATACACATATATGGGCCTGTTCAGATGCCTGGAGCTCCTTCATGCAGCGTGGCCTGTGGGTGTAATTATGTGGAGGAAGTAATGGCTGCTCTCCAGCAATGATCTGCGTGAGTGTGGCAGGCTGGTTCAGCCTCAGGGGATTGGTGCCTGTAGTTGTGAATATGTTACATCTGAGGTTACTGCTTCGACATGGCTGTACCAAAGACTTCCTAACTCTGTGCATAATTCTATGCATGGCTTGATTGCAGAGTTGCCAAGTATCCAGGTCAAGCCAGTATTTGCATTGGAAGAAACCCCCCGCCATGCTCCCCCCCCCTCACCCAGCTGATGCTAGCTGCATGTGTAAAAAAACCTGCATGTTAAATGCAAAGATGCTTTTAGCATCATGTGTCCTTTGACCCCCTAGACCTCTGAAGATGCCTGCATCTTCCTTGGAGGCAGACCTGCCTGAACCCTTGGCAGAAGGCCATTTTCTAAGCTGGTGTAGGGTATTTATAATTGTTTATATTTTGAAGTGCTGTGAGATAGTAATAGCATGTTGCATCGCATTATGTACTTTGAATAGCACAGAACAATTTCATCTCTACATTTACCACTGCCCTCCAATGGTGGCAACTGGCATTGCTTGACAAAAAGTAAATGGATCTGGGTTTCTGAAACAAATATAATTTGAACAACGGTGAAAGCGTCCAAAGAAGCTAAGCACAGAATCCCAAAGCACTAACATTTCATCAGTTATGTCTGATGTACAGTGACAGGGAACTGAAGTTGGAAAGTCATAGGATCAGAGAGTTGGAAGGGACTTCACAGCCTCCTGCTCTGTGCAGGATCTGAAATGCACAATGTAGCTGCAGCATCCCTGACGGATGACAGTCCATCCTCTGCTTAAAGTCCTAAGCGGCTTGGGACCTCAATATTTGCGGGAGCACCTCTCCCTATATATTCCTGCCTGAGAACTGAGATCTCTTGGAGGGGCCCTCGTCTGCGTCCCACCAGTACGAGGCATACACGAGAGGGCCTTCTCTGCTGTGGCACCCTGGTTGTGGAATGCCCTCCCTGTGGAGGCCCGTTTGGCACAGACATTGGTCTTGTTTCAGCACCAAGTAAAAATGTGGCTTTTTACCAAAGGCTTTGAGGCCTAATGCATTCCCTAGCACATTGTTTTAACTGTTTTATTGTTTTAGATTTTGACTGGTATTAGCTTGTTCAATTGTTTAATATGTTTTTAAGTGTTTAAATTATTTATTGTTTTATACTGTTTAAATTGATTTCATCTGTACGCTGCCCTAAGACCTTAATGATATAGGGCGGGATAGAAATGTTTTAATAAATAACTAAAATAAATATCTCCAGTGGAGATCCCACCACTTCCTGAGGCAGCCTGTTCCACTGCTGAATATGTTGTGCTGACTCTTAGGAAGTCACCAGGTCATAGCTTGCCTCATCCACACACCCACTGAGCAGCCTTAGGAAGATAGGGAGCTGCCTTATTACTAAATCAGACCATTTGTATATCTAGCCCAGAACTGTCAACACTGACTGGCAATGGCTGTCCTGGGTTTCAGGCAGGACATTTTTTGCAGCCAGTGGAGGCTGGTGGCTCTGTTTTTGGTGGGGCTGTGAATCCATTGTGTTTCACCCAGAACTCTAAAGGAGCTATCCAAGGTGCCGAACCCATTTTGGAGGATAGGGCCCAGTACTATGGATAGCAACTTTAGCATTCTGGCTGGTTCTGACTGAAATCCAGAATGGATTCACAGCCCCACCGAAATCAGAGACACCAGCCTCCACTGTTTCGAGCTGTACTTGGAGATGCTGGGGGTTGGACCTGGCACCGTCTGCATGTAAGCAGGTGTTCTCCCACTGAGCCACGACCCTTTCAGCTTTGCTGGAAGGAGAGCTATATTTTGCCTCAGGGCTCCTTGATACTCCCTACAGCTGAGTTGGGCAACACGTAATCCTGGGCACTCCCCTCGTGCCTTATCTTAAAGCTAAATTGGCCCTTTTCACCTGCTGCCCTGCCATGAAATTTCAGTGGCAAATTGTTGCTTTGTTTTGCCACCGCTGCCAAATCTCGGCAGTATGGTGAGGGGCAGAGATGTTGTCCCTGGGGGTTTCTGGGGGTTGGGGGGAGGGGAATTGGCCCCCAGCCATTACCCACCCTGGACTATAGGAACTCAGTTGTATAGAATAGGTAGAACGCTGGGATCCCTCCGTCATTTCCATGACCTGTGGATGGAGCCATGTGGGCTAACTGAGCATCCTCCACAAATTATTATTATCATTATTTATTACATTTCTATACTGCCCCACAGCTCTTGGCAGTTCACAAAGATTAAAAACCATTAAAATACATTATATAATGTGTAAAACCATTTACATAAAACATATCAACAGACAGCACACACACAGGCAACATATATCTAAAAACAAATTTAGATAAATTTAGACAAATTTAAACATGTGAGGAAGTGGGTACCCCTGTTTGTGCATAGAATTACTGGACACAGATTTCACTGCAGCTGTTTGCACTTTGGGGCTGTCCTGAAAGCCTATGTCTGACAGTCCGTCTTCATAAAACAACTATGCTAATAAAACGGAACAATTTAAAAAACAAAACAAAACCCAAGAATGGGTCTGTTTGTTACTTAGATGCATTTCAAGAACCAAATATCTGCCCCCTTTTTTGCACATTATCAGAGCAGTGTTAAGAGGAAATCACATCTTTTGATCTGGTCCCCTCTTGCTGCAGTAGTGACCATGGACCAGGGGAATATGTGGCTTCTTCCTTCACGGGACAGCCCTGGCTAGGAAAGGAATGGCGTCCTTTGGCGGTGCCACCTAGGTCTTTCTTGCATACATTACTGAAGCAATGTGGGACTGGCCCATAGGGAGGTGCTCCAACAGAGTGAGGAAATAGGCACAGGAGGCACAGGGGTTCACAAGTTTTATTTCCGAAGTAGCAGATTCTGGACAAAAGCCATTGCTGACTCAAGCATTGGTTGGTTTATGTACCAATGCCTCCCCTCTTTCCTCAGTTATGATGAAAGCCACCAAACGATGGAAAAGAAGCCCCAGAAGATAAGAGATGGCTTCCCGGGTATTGAAGGGAGGATTGATGCTGTGTTCCACCATAATGGTAAGTAACATCATAAGGACACATGAAGGATTCCAGTCTGAGGGGAATCTTGAGATGTGCACAAGGATTTGAATCAGGAAATTTGTTCTGATTGTGGTCTGGTTCAGACTACCCAATGGTCTGTTGTTTCAGTGGACTCATTTGTGAAAGGGAAACTGAAATTCCATCAAGGGGTATATAAAATGAATTCAGGTGTCCTTTATACATTATGGCAGGCTGTTTCCATAACTAGGGTGTTTACTGGTTAACCAGGCCTGTAGCTGTTGGGAAGATCTTGTCATGACCCACGGAAGTGAAAGCTCAACTATTCTGTTCACAGCCTTTCTCCCTTTCCTCTAGCCCTGTTAAGGTATTGAACAGGGAATTCCAGTCATGTACAGGGCACAGGGTTTTGCACACTGGTTCCGCCCATAATATCCTTGTCCCTGCCCACTTCACCCACAACCTTCCTGCACTAAATGGGAAGGTCTGAAGGGAGCTTTTACGTGCAATTGGCTGGCATGTGCAGGGATGATGGGGCTTGCCCAGCACACAAGCCCCTGCACCTCTTACATGAGTTGGTATTTACTTTCCAGGCATAACACCCCAATAGGGCTTCTCTGTATCCAAATTCAGAACTGTCAACCTGCTTCTACCTGTCTGTCTGTCCCTTCCCCTAATTCTAATGGGAGTCTCATTCCCAAGCCTGGAGAGCAAATTCAGGACATTAAAAAACCATTAATGATTGACAATCAGGTTTTCCAGGCAAAACTGTAGGTTGGGCCTAGTGATGCTAATACGGCCAGTATAAAGATCACCGTAATAACGACTAATTCCTGAGCCTGGATTTTCAAAATAAACGAAATGGATCTTGATCATGATTTGAACAGTGGCGATTGGCTCTGATGTCAGTGGGATGGTGAATCCACTTCGGGTTTCAATCAGAACCAGTCAGAACTCTAAAGGAGCTATCCAAGGTGCATGAGCTATCCAAGGTGCTGGATTTGAAGTGTGCACTGCATATTAGTTCCAGGTCCAAGGATATTATTATGTTCTATTATCATAACATGAGCAGACAAATCTCGAAAGTTTGGGCCAACACTACTTATCTGTGAGTGGAAACATGACATGAGCTGTTGTCTTCCAGAAGAGTTCTCTCTGCCATAATTCGGTGCTATGTAGAAGTAGCAATTAGCTTGACAGCGAACACCATCAATGGCAAATACCATATCTCTTTCCTGTTCCCTCCTCTCTCTACCCTTGCAGCTAGAATAATACAGAAGAAATATGCCCCCTAAAATACTCCCCACATGGCCAACATCAAGGACATCACATTTTGCACTAGCTAAAGTTTCCAAACACTTCTGAATTTGTAGCCATGCTATCGCTTTGATGTCCCCATAATATGTACATTATAATAATTCAGCTTTTTTTCCCCTTTACAGGCTTACTGTATTTCTTCAAGGGAACAAATCAATATGAGTTTGACCCTAACACCAGGAGAGTTATTCAGATCATAAAGGCCAATAGCTGGTTTTCATGCTGAGAGAATTAAATCACTGAAGATATAGAAAACACTATATTGAAAAATACTCAGGATACCTTATCCAGATTGTCTAATACTAGCACTGATCCTCTATAAATATCCCCCTGTTAAGTAGTGATGTCTAATATGGATTGTTTAAAAATATCATGCATGTATATGACAAGCTATTCTTAATAATGACTAAGGTTGCAATCCTCTACTCATATACCTGAGATAAGCTCCATTTGTACTCAGTGGGACTTACTTCTGAGTAAACATGCATAGGATTGCAGTGACAGCCACTCACATAGTTGAATAGGCAAGCCAGGAAATTGGCTTTCCTATTCAGCCACAACAGCAGCTGCAGTCGAAACTTCAAGAACAACTCTTGCAGGGCCGGCCCTACCATTAGGCAGAGTGAGGTAGACATCTCAGGCAGCAGATGCTGAGGGACAGGGAGCATATAGAGCTGTGTGTGCAATATGGCCTGCCCTGTGACCACTAGGCTGCCCAGCTACTTTCAGATATGGCGGAGGTTGCTGTTCTGTCATCCATGTTGATGTAAGATTGAACCGCCAGTCTAGTCTGCTTTTGTACATGGAACAGGAGGAGGCACCATCTTGTCTTCATCTCAGGCAGCAAAATGTCTTGGCCAGCCCTGCACTCCGATCACATGTGTGGGGTCTCTACTGTGCATAGCTTTATAAGATTACAGGCTGGTTTTGTAATCCTAACTGAACAGTTATCTCATAGGATAGGTAACTGTCATATGATAGGTTTTTAATCAGGTCATGGGATATTGTTTGGATATGTGTGTGTTTATGTGTGTCTGCCTTGTTTACATGTTTGTAGCTAAGAAAGCAATCCTATGGCCCCTGGAGAGCATCGGGGTGGGGGGAATAGGATACTTTGGATTCCTGGATCCAAGGGTGGAGACAGCACTCCGACCTCTGACCCAGGTCTGAGCTCCCTGCCCCCTTGCAGCCAGCATGGAGAGAACCATGCTGGCGACCTCTCCAAGGTCACAAAGGTGACCTCAGAGGAAAGGGAAAGGGGGGTGGTTCTGTGCATGGGGAGGGGAAGGGACAGGACTGGGGAAGAGGAGATATGAGCCATCCACAGCCTCCTTCCCTCCCCCTCTCTGATGCTTCAGTTAGATGGGCAGACCCACCCACCCACCCCACCCCACTTTGTATTTCTTTCTGAAATACAAAGCAGGAAGAGTGCGGAGATGAAGATCACCTCTGAGCTCCCCCCACTCTGCATAGGGTGCCCATCAGCCTTCAAGTTCAGAGGTTGACAGGTATGCAGATAGGATTGCACCCTAAACTGTTTTATATTATGCATAAAACTATACTTTTAAGGTTTTTAATCTTTGTAAACTGCCCAAAGCGCTTTGGCTATTGGGAAGTATAGAAATGTAATAAATGAAATGAAATGAAATAATTTCTAAAGATAATCAGGCAGGGTCCAAAATGCTTCATATAAAATTTTTCATTGTTGAACCAAACATGGCAGGTTTTCAAGATGAATAAAACCATTGCTCAGCCAGTGATTTTTTTTAAAAAAAATTGTGGCACAACAGGTTCCTGTTTTTGTAACATAATTTGTCTTACAAAAACATCCAACAAGCTATCTGGGCAATGTTTGCCCAACTGAACTGTGATTTCAATGGAATTCCACCAGTGTTGGGTACAACGTTTTAGGAACTTCACCATGAATTTTCAGCCTGTGAACTTTTTTTTTAGTTTGGGTATAAAACTTTTATTATATCCTGATCATCTTTATTCCATATGTTGACCACTGGTAATTTATTATATATTAAGCAGTCCATCAATGGCAGTGTTGGATTTAGCACAGATGTTCATTTTTATGTATGTGTTTCTCATTTTTATGTTTGATAATTCATGAATAAAGTAGATTTGCTTTGACAGATCATTTGTTTTCTTGAGTTTTCTCTGTGATGACTGGTGTCCTAAAGTGTTTTGAACTGAATACCTAGAGAGCAATAAATAGACCTTACCACTACTCTCCTCAGTCCTCACCACCATCTGTGGCATGGAAAGGATCACATTTAGCTTAGAGAAGAGAAGACCAAAGGAGGATATAAGAGCATCCTTCAAATATCTAAAGGCCTGATATATAAGAGGGAAAAGACTTATTTTCTGCTGCCCCAGAAGGCAGTACTATTTCTAATGGGCATTAGTTTCAGGAGGTTAGATCTCAGTTGAACATTAGGAGAAACTTATTGACAGTAAGGGCAGTTGAACAATGGAACCAATTACTGGATGTGGGGCTCTCTCTCACCGGAAGTCTTCCAACAGAGGCTGGACACCCATCTGTTAGGATGCTCTAGCTCCAGATTTGCTGCATTGAGCAGGGGTTGAAATAGATCATCTACAAAGCCCCCTCCAATGCTTGGATTCTATCATCATTCTTTAGCACATACATCACTTACACCAAGGTAGATGCAGTGAGGAAGGAAAGCTTCCCAGGTAACATTTAAAAGACCCCTTATACAGATCAGTGTGAGATGGCCATAGGTTAGTGGTAGCATATTTATTCATTACATTTACATTCCACCTTTCTTCCAGCCTGAAATGTAAGGTGGCATACACTGCATTCCCAAGCAGTCTCCCATCCTGGAACCGACCACAGCCAGACCTGCATAGCTTCAGCAAGGTGGCCTTATTTTGTGACTTCAGACCATACCCTGAGACCAAAATTTACTTTCCATATCTACATCCCATTCAAAGGCTGCTGCAAATAATCCTTGGTAGTTCTAGCTGCTAATATTTAGTAGTAGTAGTAGTATTTGTGTTACTAGTAGTGGTACTAGTAACACAAAGAATGGCCATAGCTCAGTGTGACAGAGCACATGCTTGGCATGTAGATGGACCCAGGTTCGACCCCCGGCTTCTCTATATAGGGCAAAGAAAGACTCCCGCCTGAAACCCTGGAGAGCTGCTGCCAGTCAGTGTTGACAATACTGGGCTAGATGGGCCAATGGTCTGACTCTGTATAAGGCAGCTTCCTATGTTCCTATGTTCATATACGCGGTACTTTACTGAGTTTGATAGTAAAAAGAATGACAGGGAACTTGCAGCACGGGAGACAAGATAAGAAGAGAAGGGGGGAGTGAGTATACAGTATGTGTGAGTAAATCAGAAATAGTGTTGCTTACGAACAAAGATGGACTAAAAAAATTTTCTCGTCTCTAAGATGATCCTCTTTGCATATTCTCATGACCCATAATTGAATAGGTGCTTTATCCCCCCAAAAGCTAGAGCCTCACAGGATGTTGAACTTTCATTCCGCAGAAGTATTTTAAAAAGGTGGGGGGAGAAGTTTGCAGACACATAGATTGTGAAACCAGAAGAAACTACCAAGGTCATCTGGTGCATGATGTCCTTCACACACTGTGTTAATTGTAGTAAATAGAAATGATATTTTCTTACTTTGGAAACAGATGCATTCAAACCCAACTTGGGTAAAAGGCTACAGATGTTCTAGAATGATGTCTTATTTTCAGCTGACATTTTCAAGTGATAATGAATTGGCCACTTGCACACTAGAAGTGATCCAGGAGAGAATTCTCTCTCCCTAGCAATATACAACACTAATGTACTGCCAGAGTCACTCATGCAGAGTGGAACTTTCTATTCATCTGTTGTGTTTGCGCTGACAATTAAATGCATGTGTTGGAGTTGGCTTTGTTGACTTTAATTTCAGATACAGGGAAAATGCATATTAGAAAATGACCTCAATAGCTGTGTTTTTGTACATTATCACTTAATGACACATTTGTTGTTCAGTTGTTCAGTCGTGTCCGACTCTTCGTGACCCCATGGACCATAGCACACCAGGCCTTCCTGTCCTCCGCTCTCTCCCGGAGCGTGCTCAAGTCCATATTCATTGCATCAGTGAAGCTATCTAGCCATCTTATCCTCTGCCATCCCCTTCTCCTTTTGCCTTCAGTCTTTCCCAGCATCAGGGCCTTTTCCAGGGAGTTTTCTCTTCGCATTAGGTGGCCAAAATATTGGAGCTTCAGCTTCAGTATCTGTCCTTCCAATGAGCACTCAGGGTTGATTTCCTTTAGGATTGACTGATTTGACCTCCTTGCAGGAGGTGCAAACCTTGCACCACAGTTCAAAAGCATCAATTCTTCGGCGCTCAGCCTTCCTTATAGTTGAGCTCTCACAGCCATACATTACTACTGGGAAAACCATAGCTTTGATTATGCGGACCTTTGTCAGCAAGGTGATATCTCTGCTTCTTACTATGCTGCCTAGGTTTGCCATAGCTTTCTTCCCAAGGAGCAAGCGCCTTTTAATTTCATGGCTACAGTCACTGTCTGCGGTGATCTTGGAGCCCAAGAAAATAAAATCTATCACTGCTTCCATTTCTTCCCCTTCCATATGCCAGGAAGTGATGGGGCCAGATGCCATGATGTTCATTTTTTTAATGTTGAGTTTCAAACCAGCTTTGCACTCTCCTCTTTCACCCTCAACAAGAGGCTCTTTAGATCCTCTTCGCTTTCTGCCATTAGGGTGGTATCATTTGCATATCTGAGGTTGTTGATAATTCTCCTGGCACTCTTAATTCCAACCTGTGATTCATCCAACCCGGCATTTCTCATGATGTACTCTGCATATACATTAAATAAGCAGGGTGACAATACACAGCCTTGTCATACTCCTTTCCCAGTTTTGAACCAATCGGTTGTTCCATGTCTGGTTCTTACTGTTGCTTCTTGACCCTCGTACAGGTTTCTCAGGAGACAGGTAAGGTGGTCTGGTACTCCCATCTCTTTCAGAATTTGCCACAGTTTGTTGTGATCCACACAATCAAAGGCTTTAGCATAGTCCATGAAGCAGAAATAGACATTTTTCTGGAATTCTCTTGCTTTCTCCATGATCCAGCGAATGTTGGCAATTTGATCTCTAGTTCCTCTGCCTCTTAGAAACCCAGCTTGTACTTCCGGTAGTTCTTGGTTCGCATACCGCTGAAGCCTAGCTTGTAGGATTTTGAGCATAACCTTGCTGGCTTGTGAAATGAGCACAATTGTATGGTAGTTTGAACACTCTTTGGCATTGCCGTTCTTTGGAATTGGAATGTAAACTGACCTTTTCCAGTCTTGTGGCCACTGTTGAGTGTTACAAATTTGTTGGCATATTGAGTGCAGCACTTTAACAGCATCATCTTTTAGGATTTTAAATAGCTCAGCTGGAATACTGTCATCTCCACTAGCTTTGTTGTTAGTAATGCTTCCTAAGGCCCACTTGACTTCACTCTCGAGGATGTCCGGCTCAAGTTCAGTGACCGCACTATCATGGCTATCGGGGACATTAAGATCTTTCCTGTATAGTTCTTCTGTGTATTCTTTCCACCTCTTCTTAATCTCATCTGCTTCTGTGAGGTCCCTGCCTTCTTTGTCCTTTATCATGCCCATCTTTGCACAAAACGTTCCCTTGAGATCTCCGATTTTCTTGAAGAGATCTCTAGTCTTTCCTATTATCTTATTTTCCTTGATTTCTTTGCATTGTTCATTTAAGAAGGCCTTCTTGTCTCCCCTTGCTATTCTCTGGAACTCTGCATTCAGTTGGATATATCTTCCCCTTTCTCCCTTGCTTTTCGCTTCCCTTCTTTCCTCAGCTAGTTGTAAAGCCTCCTCAGACAGCCACTTGGCTTTCTTGCATTTCTTTTTCTTGGGGATGGATTTAGTTTCTGCCTCCTGAACAATGTTATGGACCTCCGTCCATAGTTCCTCAGGCACTCTGTCTATCAGGTCTAATCCCTGAAATGTATTCCTCACCTCCACTGTATATTCATAAGGGATATGATTTAGGTCATAGCTGAATGGTTTAGTGGTTTTCCCTACGTTCTTCAATTTAAGCCGAAGTTTAAGTTTAATGACACATACAGGCACCTTATCTGTTTCTTTTTTAAAAAAGAGCAAAAGTGTGGCTCTGGGCTCCTTCACATGGGTTTTTCTTTGGGTGTGTTGGTTGTTGTTCATTCACAGTCTTTCCCATGTGCAATACACAACATCATTATCCTACAGCAGCTTTCCCCTGTTTTCCCCATGATATTTCTGTATGCAGAAAATGCAGTATTATTTGCAGTCGTGCAGTGGATCCACATCACCTGCCTGTGTATTGCTGACATTGTGCTATGACATGCTTTGTGTAAGCAGATGTTGGGCGGTGCAGCATTGACGCCACCTAGCAATGACGATTGGGTGGGAGTGTCACCCTCCCTTGACCACCAGCCCCTTCACTATTCCACGCCTGGGAACCACACTGGGAACTTCGGAAGTGCAGTATACCGGCGTTTCACTAGTACAGAGTGGCAGAC
This sequence comes from Heloderma suspectum, assembly GCF_057233095.1. Lineage (NCBI taxonomy): Eukaryota > Metazoa > Chordata > Lepidosauria > Squamata > Helodermatidae > Heloderma > Heloderma suspectum. The sequence goes on along the minus strand of NC_139460.1, from coordinate 26,607,571 downwards.
ACCGCTGCTGCTCTGAACGCCCACAATGTTGCAACCCTTTTCCACTCAATCCCTTCTCCCAATGTATACTCAAATGAGAAAAGTGTTACTGCTTGCTTTCACAAGGACAACACTGACTTGTATATGTGGGGGAGGGGGGCAGGAGAGCAGACTTCTGAAGTTTATTTATTTTTTTTATTTTTTTATTTTATTTATTTATTTCTATACCGCCCAATAGCCGAAGCTCTCTGGGCGGTTCACAAAAATTAAAACCAAACAACACACAATAAAACAATTTAAAATATATAGAACATTAAAACCACAATATAACAATACAACCACAATAAAACCTAGCAGCAGTGCAGGAGTTTAAAATACAGATTTAAAACAGCAAAGATAAAAATTTAGAAAGCTAAAATGCGTGGGAAAATAAAGAGGTCTTCACCTGGCGCCGAAAGGAGTACAATGTAGGCGCCAGGCGAACCTCACTAGGGAGCTCATTCCAGAGTAAGTTGTGAACATACTGTGGATTGTATATAGAAGTTGCCAAGGTAGGAATTGGAGGCAGCAGAAGTAACAAGAGGAGGCAAGGAAGTTGAAATGGAAAAGTTAATGCTGAGAGGGGAAAGGGGCTACCCCAGAGGGGTTGACAGCAGAGTGTACAATGCTGCTGACATCCAATAACAGTCCACCAGGCTCCACCCACCAGTGCAAATGTCAGGTAGCATTATGCAGTAAAAGAAAAACCAGCTGTGTAAAGAACTGATTTCAATCCCGCAAAGAATCCAGAAGCAGAAGCCCAGGTAAATAAAAAGCCTGGTGTGGTGAAGACCTCTGTCTGGCATCAGGCAAATATATCTCCAGTGGCTTTTGGGTAACTTAAATGAGAAGTCCAATGTGGAAGGAAAGGGAGTGGCTACCAGTATTTGGTGACATCCAATCAGCCCACCTCCATTCTGGAAATCCACAGACAGATTTTAAAAGAGCAGGATCAATTCTTGTGTACTTTTTCAATCCACTTGAAAAACATTGACTGTAGAGCTGAGCTGAAATTTCTCAGAAAACTTTTTTCCCTGAAAACTATGGAGAGATTTTTCTTTTTCTCATCCTTCCCCCCCCCCCAAAGAAGGACACTTTGCAGACTTTTCTACAAATATTCTCCAACATTTTTGGGTGGTGAGCACCATTCTGTCTTTCCCCACCCCGCACACACACAGTGCCCTGTAGTGGCACTATGTCCTGGGAGGGTGCAAAACACAGTTGCACTGTGGTGGGTGCAAAATAATGGTCAAGGTGCCAACACAGTTGCTGCTTGCACACTGGCTGCAGCGGCAGCAAACACCAATATGCGCGCACACGCGCGCACACACACACACACTCCTTAAGAGAAAAGAATGAAGCTGTGCTACTGCCACCGCTATTGGTGAGCCCCATCCCTGATAAACTGTGGGAAATTTCTCCTCCACCTGGAGAAAGGTGGCGAAACATAGCAGACAATTTTAATTTTATTTTTTATTTATTTTATTTATTAAATTTCTTAATTGCCCATCTGGCTGGTCACCTGGCCACTCTAGGCGATGTACAACAACAATCAAAAACAACAATTAAAAAATGCAACAATCAAAGATAGTAAAATGAAGCATTAAAACATCCTGTTCCAAAAATACCCTAACCCACCCCAAATGCCTGCCTGAACAACCATGTTTTCAATGTGTGGCAGAAGCTCATTAAAGAGGTGGCATGGCAGAGTTCTCTAGGGAGGGAGTTCCACAGAGTCGGGGCCACCACAGAGAAGGCCCTCTCCCTCGTCCTCACCAGCCTGCTGTCAAGGGCTCCTTGGAGGTCTCTCAGTCTAATCCAGTAGCCAAGTCCAGACACAGACAAAGGGATTCTTTTCAAAGCTTTATTCTTCTTTTACAACTTAACATCTCTACAGGTAGCAACTAGATCTGAGCAGCAGCATCCCTATGCCCTAAGTTAGAACAGTTGGTCCCCGTTTGAAGGGCAATTACTGGCAGACCCCTGAATATAAGGACTAGGGAGAATCCCTCCCCTTTTCCCTTGGATCCTCTGGGCGCAACCGTTCTTTGAGCGCGAACCATTTGGCGCCGCTCTCTGCGTCTGCGCCGCGCATCCCCCCAGTCTGCTATCTGTGCTGAGTCTAGGGACGTACGAAAGTCACTTACCTGGTCTCGCAGCTTGCTTCGCGGTGGGGGGGAGGCACTTCGCTGCTCCCCCCGAAGTTCAGGCCGGGGGGGGAGGCTTCCCGCCTCGCCCAGCCGAAATTCAGGCCGGGGGGGAGGCTTCCTACCTCGCCCAGCCGAAATTCAGGCCGGGGAGAAGCATCCCGTCTCCCCGGCCGCGAACTTCAAAAGAAAAGTAAAAAAAAAAGCCCCTGTGATAAGCTACGTAACGATTTACGTAGCCTGTCATGGCTAGATCTGCAAAGTCAGCCATGATAGGCTACGTTAATCGTCACGTAGCCTATCACGGGTGACTTTGAAAAAAAAAAAGCGCTTACGCAAATGGCGGCCCCCATACGGAGCCGCCATTCGCGTTCCTTATTTGGTCCCTGTAGTCTACGTAAAGATTTACGCAGACTACGGCGAAAATAAGGGCAACGCTATTTTGTTTTTTTTTTACTTTTCTTGTAATGGTGGCGGCGGCAGCCGGTCCCCGCCCCTGACGAAGACCTGCCGAACCGCCGCCGGGACCCGCCGCCAGGAGGGACATTCGTGAAAGGTAAGTCCCATCCCGGGGGGGCGGGCGGAGAATTTCTCCCTGAACAACCTTCGGAGGACCGAATGCGTTGGCACTCGGCCCCCCGAAGTTTCGGGGGGAAATTCTCCCCCATCCCTAGCTGAGTCACTCCCTGGACTGCTTTCTAAACTAGGAATGTGGGTGGGAGGAATCTCCGTCAGCTGTTGGTCCTGGGAAAAAAGGAGCGCTCTCCTCTCCCGAAGGAGCGACTGCTCTTCCTCAGCATCAGAACTACTCTGGGATTCTATGGGCTCAGTGTCCACCCTGACACCTAGCTGTCCTGGCTGATGGGACAGACAGAAGGCCATCTGAGGCTGATCTTGTTGAGCGGTCTGTCTGGTGTTGCTGGAGGCGCTCCTTGAGATAGGCTGGGCCGGAACTGTATAGGGTTTTAAAGGTCAAAGCCAACACCTTGAATTTGCCCCGGAAAACAACTGGTAGCCAGCGCAACTCCTTCAGCACTGGAGTGATGTGCTGAAAATGACCTCATTTCGAGGCCATTTGACAAGAACTACATGTTCAGATGAGGGGCAATTCTTCAAATGCACAACACTCGCCAAACTTTTAGCTCTAAGCCCTTTGGGTGCAAGATTGTAGACTAGTCTTGCGAATATTCAGTTCAGCTCCAGTTTAGAACCATACGCCATTTTCCTGCAGAATGCTTTACAGAAAACAGAGGATAACAAGATATGTCCCTTCTCAGATTTAGCAAAAAGGCAGAAGTGTGAAGTGTGCCAATCAGAAAGTATCAGATCCAGGTAAACTGTTCAGAACGCAAACAGATTCTTGGCTTGTACAAATGTGGCACTCCTTTCTTTATCCTGTAAACAATCCAGCTGTTTTCAGTTAATGATGATGCCATGTTTGGGTGTAAATCATTGATGTGTAACACAGTGTGTATCATGCCAGAAGGCTGTTGTTCTTTTTACGATAGCAGATTAATTTTGCTGATTCAAGGTGCACTACAGCATTGAAGCATAATCTATGCCCATGGGCAACACTGTCTCTGTCTAAAGGTGTGTCATAAAATACCCGAAGCTCTTAGTAACATTCAAGGGAGACAATACTGCCCTTATAAAGACCAGCCAATTAATTATCTTCTATAGAATAATAGTTTCTGTGAGAAAGGGTTTCAGCACTAGTTCACTGGAAAATGTATGAATCATTTATTTGCACAAAGGTACCCAAGACTTTATACCACAAAATACATCAACAACTCTTTTCTCGAAACAATCACACACATAAGAAAGTATCAGGAATACATTTACTTATTTATTTGATTTGGATCTCACATTTCTACTGAAAAAATGTCACTCAGGGTGGCTAAAAAGAAGACTGAGATTAAAACAAAAACTTATTGGAGGGAGCAATCCTATGGCCGCTAGACAGCGGCTAGACAGCCAAAGGATATGTTGTTTTCCAGGAATCAACCTCATAGCCTGCACTCCAAGGTCAGTCCCTGGAGAATCAACCTCCCCACACCTCTGCGCTTCCTCCGAGGCAGCGTGGAACAGCTCCATCCTCCGCACTTGCAAGAGGAGATTGGAGCGGCTGAAAAGGGGCGTGGCTGGGGGTGTTCTGGGGTGGGGAGGGCAGAACTGCCTGTATGTGCAGCAGTCTCCTTCCCCACTCTGTGCTCCCATGGCTAGACAGCCGCAATCAGCTGTCTAGCTGAAAATGAAGAGCAAGAGTAGCACGGAGGGAACGATTTTCCTGCCCTGCTTTGGATAGGCAGTCGCCTCCAAGTTTGGAGGCGGCTGCCTATCTTGATAGGATTGCACCCTAAAACAATCATAAAAAGAGATACATTTAAAGCACAGTGAAAAACGTAATAATAAAAGAAATAAACAGCACCCAACCAATTAAGAAACCCCTTTAGCAACAGGCCAGCTTACGTGCCAAAGCCTGCCTGGATAAAAATGTCTTTGCCTGCTGGCGAAACAACATCAGAGACAGAACCAACCTAGCCTCCTTCAGCATGGAGTTCCAAACCCTGGGAGCAGCCACAGAGAAAGCCCTCTCCTCATCCCCATCAATTGCGCCTTTGGTGGTGGTAGGACTTTGTGAAGGCCTCCCCAGAAGATCTTAACACATGGGCAGGGTCATATGGGAGAATGTGATCTTTCAGGTAACCTGGTGGTCCCAAGCTGTATAACCAGCCCTTCGAGTTGTGTCTGTAAACAGACTGGTAGCCAATGAAGCTGTTGTAACAAGGAAGTCACGTGCTTCCTGTAACTGGCCCTGGTCAACAGTAAAGCACAATAAAAGAGCAATCCTAGGGCCACTAGACAGTGTCTAGAGGGCCAGAAACTGCACTCCTTTCCCCCTCACCCACTGCCTCATAGGCAGTGCAGTTCTCACCGGTCTTCACGCTTGGAAATGGAACATGGAGAGGGCACAAAGTGTGTGTGTGGGGGGGTCTCGGGGGCGTGGAGGGGAGGAGACTGCACAAGCTTTGTTATGAAGCTTCCTATGTGCTGCACAGTCCCATCCCCCCCCCCCCCCGCATCCCTCTCCAAAGTACCCTGGCTAGACAGCCAAAATCAGCTGTCTAGCCACAAAAGCAGGGTAGGCAAAGCATAGCTGGCTGCCTCTGACTTCCCAACAGGATTGTGCCCTAATTTGTACCCCACCTTTCTAGCAAGAAACATGGAACCCAAATCCCACTGCATTTAACACTAAATAATACTAAGCAAAGTAAACAGCTTTTCACTAGAACACTTAAATTATGCATAGTTTTTTGTGGATTTACCGAAAGAAATGCTGCGTCCTTTCAGCGTGTTTTCAGCGCTTAACATGTTGACTTATTTGTTTACTTTGCCCCCTGCAGTGATGCCAGCAGGTAGCCAAATACAAATGGCTCCATTGTAGAGTGATGTTGCACTGTTCACTGCATCATCCCCAAGTTGATGAGATCACCCAGGTGACTAATCCATGTATTCATTTCATTCGGACATGTGACATGTCCCTCAAGGACTCATAGATATCACAAGTGGCGCCGTGGTAAATTTTGAAGTGGTCCTCATGACAGTCTCCATAGCCACGCCCCCCAAGGAGAATCCAAAAATGCAGGCAGCTGTGTCAATAAAACGTATTTTTAGTTCATCTGTGCCTGTCCCATTCTTTCTGTCTTTCCTTAAACTATGTTGCTTTTTAAGAACCCAGCAAAAGCAATCAAAGAGCTCTACAAACATCAAAAGTTCTGGAGAAAGATAACCTCCCTATGATACAGGAAATAACTTTTTATAGAAGACAAAAAACACTTCCTCGTGTAATAAAGGATCAAGTATACATAAGGGGAGGGCGTTTTAGCTTTGAGTCGGAGAGTAACTGCTGGATGTGACCAAATACACATACACATCTTTTTATTTATTCATAAAATGTCAGGAAGGAAAAGGGATTTTTTAAAAAGAACTTCTTCTAGATGATACATCCAGTAATGGGGGGGGCGGTATTTAAGGCCAATGGAGATTAAGACATCATGAGTTGTTAGGTTGCTATCACATATTTCAACACAACGTTGTCATGTTCCTTTGTCCCAAATCATCCTGTCCTCTCCTCATTGCCCAGAAGAAATGTTAGTCTGCTGCCTATGCAGTGATACCATAAAGCAGGATATTGGCAGAAACCTGCCATTTCTTATTTTAATAACTGACAAATCACTTCTGATTCTTATTACAAATCTGGAGGAAGCTGACTTTGACAGAGCTAGTGGTGAGCATGTTGGACTTCAGCTGGGGAAAACTGGGTTCAAATTCCCTCACAACCACAAAGCTTATCAGCGGTTTGGGGCCACTCACCGTCTCTCAGCTGAACTTATCCCACAGAATTGTCTCTAGGTTAAAACAGGGGGACAATATATGCAGCCCTGATCTCTTTAGTTGAAGGGTAGGATAAAAATAACTAGATAAATTATACTTAATAGAACAAATCCAGAAGAGCACATGAGGGATGAGGAGGAGAGTGTCATCAGAAAGAGCTTGTTGTCACTTTAACTCAGCCTTGCAAAAGTAACTCCATAGGAATGATTAATCCCAGTGGAGCCATTTGGGCAAGACTTTGAGACAGAGTTTCATGGCCCTCCCATCAGAATGAGCAGGAGCTAAGGACCTCCAAGTGCAGGCAGGATGGATAAGAATCTCAATCTCTCTGTTTGGATAAGAACTTACCAAAGTTTGCAAATGTCATCATTTATTATTTATTTATTTATTTGTGGCATTTATATATCACTGAATATAATAAAATCTCTCAGCGGTTCACAGTATTAAAATACAATACTAAAAACACAACATTAAAACACCACAATGAAAACACTTCCAACTACAGTAAAATTATCTATCTATCTATCGATCTATCTATCTATCAAGAAGCAGTAAAATGGAGCAGCATAATTAATTTACGTACAGCCCAGGGAAAGCCTGAGTGAACAAGTGTGTTTTCAGGAGGCGTTTGAAGATGTCACATTTTCTGCCTCCTGAACGACATGAGGGAGGGTTTTCCGGAGGGTGGGTGCCGCTACAGAGAAGGCCCACCATCTGGGTATTTCATGGTGACATTTTGTTCATTATTGAATGACCAGCAAGGCCTTCATTAATGAAACAGAATGACATTGAGATTTTAAAAAAAAAAAATCAGCGTGGGAGAAAGCAAAACTGACAGATTTGCCCATCCAGGAAGAGGGCTTTGCATTCTTAGCTCTTAAAAGCCTGGCTTTGAATTCCTGTATATTCAACCATGTCTTTGGTATTGAATTAGGGTTGTCATGTCTTTTTTTTCTGACACACTCCTTATGTTTAACAGCAACGTGGCAGGCAGGTACACCATGATCCTCCTCTCCATGCTGGGAATAGCTGTACTTATTGAACTTGGCTGGTACAGATGGGTGAGAATCCTGCTCCTTTTGTTCACAAATGTCTTCATAAATGGGAAGAAAAACAATCACAAATTTCTTCAGGAATGGGACAGAAAAAACTTGAGATATCAAAAAATTGAAGGTGGAAGAAGGCAAAACTGACAAGTGCTTCCATCCCTAGGCACAGCAAGACAGGCTTGCTACATCTTGGAGCCAGTGAAGCAATACACATTACCATCTAACAGGTGGCTGGTGGCTCCGATTTCAGTGGGGCTGTCAATCCCTTCTGGGTTTCAATCAGAACCAGTCAGGACTCTAAAGGATCAGCTATCCAAGGTGTGGAACACTATCCCCCAAATGGGTTCAGCATCCAAAGTGCTGAACCCTATCTCCAAAATGGATTCAGCAGCTTGGATAGCTCCTTTAGAGTTCTGGCTGGTTCTGAATGAAACTCAGAATGGAATCACACCTCCACCGAAATCAGAGACACCAGCCCCCACTGCCATCTAAAGAGGAAGACACTGTAAGACCATTACATCTAGTGACTAATAGTTTAATCCTATGCACATCTACTTGAAAGTAATTCCCACTGAAGTCAGACTTACTGCTAGTTAGGTGTCTACAGGATTGCGGTCCACAATTACCTAAGTGCACCACTGATTAGCCCACCCTCACAGCCCCAGATCCCTGTCTTAGAAACAACTTCTGGAAAGCTTCTTCACCACGTCACCTAGAGCCAGATTTGCCACAGGCAATCAACTGAGTGGCTATTTATATAGAATCATAGAATAGTAGGGTTGGAAGGGGCCTACAAGGCCATCGAGTCCAACCCCCTGCTCAATGCAGGAATCCAAGTCAGAGCATCCCTGACAGATGGCTGTCCAGCCTCGTCTTGAAGGCCTCCAGTGTGGGAGAGCCCACCACCTCCCTAGGTAATTCATTCCATTGTCGTATTGCTCTAGCAGTCAGGAAGTTTTTCCTGATGTTTCCTGAAGTACTAGGGGAACTAGTACTTCCCGGGATTTGGAAGCTATGCTTCTATTAATGCAGCCCAAAAGAGCATTTGCCTTTTTTGCAGCCACATCACATTGTTGGCTCATATTCAGCTTGTGATCGACAACAATTCCAAGATCTTTCTCGCTTGTAGTGTTGTTGAGCCACGTATCCCCCATCTTGTAACTGTGCATTTGGTTTCTTTTTCCTAGGTGCAGAACTTGGCATTTATCCCTATTAAATTTCATTCTGTTGTGTTTTCTGCCCAGCGCTCCAGTCTATCCAGATCACTTTGAATTTTGTTTCTGTCTTCCAAAGTATTAGCTATCCCTCCCAATTTTGTGTCATCTGCAAATCTGATCAGCATTCCCTGCACCTCCTCCTCCAAGTCATTAATAAAAATGTTGAAGAGCACTGGGCCCAGGACTAAGCCCTGTGGTACCCCACTCATTACCTCTCCCCAGTTTCAGAAGATCCCATTGATAAGCACTCTTGGAGTCCAATTCTGTAGCCAACCGTGGATCCACCAGATCGTTGTTTCATCTAGTCCACTTTGAGCTAGTTTGCTCATCAGGATATCATGGGGCACTTTGTCGAAACCTTTGCTGAAGTCGAGGTATATGATGTCTACAGCATTCCCACAGTCAGACTGACTGGTCTGTAGTTCCCACGTTCCTCCTTTTTACCCTTTTTGAAGATAGGGACAACATTTGCCCTCCTCCAGTCATCTGGCACTTCCCCCATCCTCCATGATTTCTCAAAGAGAATAGACAGCGGTTCTGAGAGTTCTTCTGCCAATTCCTTTATTACTCTAGGGTGCAGTTCATCTGGCCCTGGAGATTTGAACTCATTCAAAGTAATTAGGTGTTCCCCGTATGCCTATCGATCTCAAGTTGCAATCCTGCCCCTTCAGCCTGTACTTCGCTTTGCCAGGGCGGTCATAGACCCTCTTTTGGGAGAAGACTGAGCCAAAGTAGGAATTGAACACCTCTGCCTTTTCTTTGTTGTCTGTTATCATTTTGCCATCCTTATTTAATAGCTGAACCACCATTTCTTTCCTCTGCCTTTTACTATGCACGTAGCTGAAGAAAGCCTTTTCGTTGTTTTTAGCATCCCTCGCTAACCTCAGCTCATTCTCAGCTTTAGCCTTCCTGACACTATCCCTGCAATTCTGTGCTACCTGCCAGTACTCTTCCTTTGTTGGTTGGCCTTCTTTCCACTTCCTATATGTGTCCTTTTTTTTGTTTTCAGGTCATCTCTAAGCTTTTTGTGAAGCCACATTGGCTTCTTCTGTTGTCTTCCACCTTTTCTTCTTGTTGGAATTGTTTGTAATTGTGCCTTGAGAATTTCCTTTTTTTAAAAGCTCCCACCCATCTTGGACTCCTTTTCTCATTAGCGTCGCTTGCCATGGGACTTTACTGATCATTGTTCTGAGTTTATTAAAATCAGGTTTCCTAAAATCCAGGGTACGCGTTTGACTACACTCGGCTTTTGCTTCCCTTAGAACCAAGAACTCAAGTATAACATGGTCGCTTTCCCCCAGAGTTCCTGTGACTGCTACTTTATCCACTAAGTCATCTCTGTTGGTTAGGATCAAGTCAAGGATAGCCGATTCTCTAGTTCCTCCCTCTACTTTCTGTAGGAGGAAGTTATCTGCCACACAAGTCAGGAATTTCCTGGAGGAGCCGTGTTTTGCAGAATTTGTCTCCCAACAAATATCAGGGAAATTGAAGTCCCCCATTACTACTACATCATGCTTCCTTAAAACATTGGCTATTTGCTTTTCAAAAGTTTCATCCTCATCTTGTCCTTGATTGGGTGGCTGGTAGTAGACTCTGACCATCAGGTTCCTTTTATTCTTTGCTCCATTTATTTTGATCCAGATGCTCTTGATGGGGCTACCAAGCTCATCCTCCTATATTTCTGTGCAGAGATATGTATTTTTCACATACAGTGCAACCTCACCTCCCTTTCTGTTCCTCCTGTTCTTTTTGAACAAGTTCTATGCTTCAATTGCTGTATTCCAGTCATGAGAGTCATCCCACCAAGTCTGAGTTATACCTATCAAGTCATAATTTCCCTCCTGTATTAAGAGTTCAAGTTCGTTCTGTTTGTTTCCCATACTCTGGGCATTAGTATATAGACATCGAAGACCATGTGCTTCATAGTCTGGCTTTCTTCCTACATGTGTCTGAAGACTATTATTGGGCGCTATCAGAGCTGTTCTCTCCGTTGCAGTGCATGCGCCTACATCCATTGTCACCCCCAACGTTACATCTCCCATCCCTGTAGGATTCAATTTAAAGCCCTCCTGATGAAGTTCTTCATTCTGTGGCCAAACACATTCTTCCCATCCTTTGTGAGGTGCAACCCATCCCTTGCCAACAGCCCATCTTCCAGGAAGTATAGCCTGTGGTCTCAGAATCCAAATCTCTCTTGTCAGCACCAAAAAAAATAAGCGCAAACGCAGTCTCCCACACTACCACAAATTATGCAGTCGAGTTTCCTGCATTTGGGGAAATTGCAGGGGTCAGTACACCCGGAGTGCAATGGATGAGCCTCACCCTGGGAAAACCACCTTCGTGATCATGGTATCTCCCCTGCCAGGTAAGTATGGAATTAACTACACAAAGGCCAATCTTGACCTTATTTTTACAATCCCATATCCTCCAACATTTCACAGATGAAGAGCTATTAACACCCTAAGTCTCACCCCAAGGATCACTGCCTGACACCATCTCCTGCCACATGCACGCTATTTCACATGTTGCTGCAGACTCCATTTCCCCTGCTTTATGCTCCATCTGTTTACCCTGCAATAGTACTCTTGTCTACTGATTTAAAAACTAAGAGGGATCTTTCATTAAAGATAAGACTTGAAAAACATTGTTCTATGATATGTTCAACATATCCCAGCAACGTATCCCAGAAGTTGCAGCACGGCTCTTAAGAACATAAGAAGAGCCCTGCTGCATCAGACTACAGATCCATCTTGTCTGTTCCCACAGTGGCCAATCAGCTGCCCACTGGAAACTCGCAAGCAGGAGTTGAGTGCAACAGCACCCTCCCACCCATGTTCCCCAGCAACTGGTGCCCATAGGCATATGGCCTCTGATACTGGAGGTAGGATATAGCCATCAGGACTAGTAGTCATTGATAACCTTCTCCTGCAGGAATTTGTCTAACCCCCTTTTAAAGCTATCCAAATTGGTGGTCATCACTATGTGGAAGTGAATTCCATAGTTAACTATGTGCTCTGTGAAGAAGTACTTCCTTTTATCTGTCATGAATCTCCTGGGTTCTATTATTAGGAGACAGGGAGAAAACTGTCTCCCTTTCCACTTTCTCCACACCATGCATAATTTTGTACACCTCTATCATGTCTCCCCACACTCACCTTTCTTCCAAGCTAAACCTCATGATATGGCAGGCTGTGCACTGCATGGTACTTTATTCCCTCTGCACATGCTTTTACATGAATGTGCACTAGGGCCAAGATGAATTCATTCCCAACTCAGATGGAGATTTACTTCTAGAGACCCTGGGGAGGGGACTAAACACCGAAGAATGATCACTCTAGCAACTAACAGATATCAAATGTAAACCTAGTGTTCCCAGATGGCAAAAAAGAGGGACCAAAGAGGCACAGTCGTTTATCAGGGACAGATATCAGAAAATGGGGAGTGTCCCAAGTCAAGAAGGAGAGCTGGGGCATCTGCAATCCAATCTCAGAAATGCAGAAGAAGAATGATGAGTTCAAATCAGTGTCCGTGACAAATTTTCACAGATTTACAGTGCAGACCTATAATGTTGACTCAGTAGGCACACTTGGAAGAAACTGATTATCTAGACCCATTTCAGTCGGGCTTCAGGCCTGGGCATGGGACAGAAACGGCCTTGGTCGCCTTGGTGGATGATATGAGGAGGGCTCTGGATAGGGGTGAATGCTCCTTCCTTGTTCTCCTCGACCTCTCAGCGGCTTTTGATACCGTTGACCACGGTATCCTCCTGGACCGCCTGGAGGGGTTGGGCATTGGAGACACTGTATTGCGGTGGTTCCGGTCCTTCCTCTCCGGCAGGTACCAGAGGGTAGCACTGGGAGAGGAGGTTACGGACCCGTGGCCACTTACTTGTGGGGTGCCACAGGGTTCCATCCTCTCCCCGATGCTATTTAACATCTATGTGAAGCCGCTGGGGGCTATCATCAGGAGGTTTGGGGTGCAGTGTCATCAATATGCGGATGACACGCAGCTCTACCTCTCATTCAAATCTTCACCAAGGTTGGCCGTAGAATCCCTGTCCAAATGTCTGGAGACTGTGAGTGGCTGGATGGGGAGGAATAAGCTGAAGCTCAACCCTGACAAGACCGAGGTACTTTTGGTGGGAGACAAGAGGAGGCTGGGGGATGTTGACCTGGTGTTGAATGGGGTACGGCTACCCTTGAAACACCAGGTCCGCAGCCTGGGGGTCATTTTGGACTCCCAGCTGTCCATGAAGGCTCAGGTGTCAGCTGTGAGCCGGACAGCGCTGTATCAACTCCTTCTGATACGGCGGCTGCACCCCTTCCTTCCCGACCATCTGCTCCCATCGGTAGTACATGCCCTGGTCTCCTCTCGTTTAGACTACTGTAATGCGCTCTACGTGGGGTTACCCTTGAAGACGGTTCGGAAGCTGCAGCTGGTACAGAACGCGGCGGCTCGCCTGATTAAAGGCAGCAGCCGGCGAGATCACATCACTCCAGTGCTGAAGGAGTTGCACTGGTTACCAGTTGTTTTCCGGGCCAAATTCAAGGTGTTGGTTTTGACCTTTAAAACCCTATATGGTTCCGGCCCAGCCTATCTTAAGGAGCGCCTCCAGCAACACCAGACAGGCCGCTTAACAAGATCAGCCTCGGATGGCCTTCTCTCTGTCCCATCAGCCAGGACAGCTAGACTGGTGGGGACGAGGGAGAGGGCCTTCTCTGTGGTGGCCCCCACTCTGTGGAACTCCCTCCCTAGGGAACTCCGTCATGCCCCCTCTTTAATGAGCTTCCGTCGTGCATTAAAAAGTCGTTGTTCAGGCAGGCATTTGGGGTGGGTTAGGGTATTTTTTTAAAAAAAAAATTTATGGTAAAATTTTATTGTTTTAAATTGTTTTATGGTGAGTTGTACATTGCCCAGAGTGGCTGGGTGACCAGTCAGATGGGCGATTAATAAATTTAATAAATAAATAAATAAATAGAGCCTATCGAGTTCAATGGAAGTTACTTGCAAATAAGTGTATATAGGTTCACTTCCTGGCATATGGAAGGGGAAGAAATGGAAGCAGTGACAGATGTTATTTTCTTGGGCTCCAAGATCACCGCAGATGGTGACTGTAGCCATGAAATTAAAAGACGCTTGCTCCTTGGGAGGAAAGCTATGGCAAACCTAGACAGCATAGTAAGAAGCAGAGACATCACTTTGCCGACAAAGGTCCGTATAATCAAATCTATGGTTTTCCCAGTAGCAACGTATGGCAGTGAGAGCTGGACTATAAGGAAGGCTGAAAGCCGAAGAATTGATGCTTTCGAACTGTGGTGCTGGAGAAGACTCTTACGAGTCCCCTGGACTGCAAGGAGGTCAAATCAGTCAATCCTAAAGGAAATCAACCCTGAGTGCTCATTGGAAGGACAGAGACTGAAGCTGAAGCTCAAATATTTTGGCCACCTAATGCGAAGAGAAAACTCCCTGGAAAAGACCCTGATGCTGGGAAGGATTGAAGGCAAAAGGAGAAGGGGACGGCAGAGGATGGGATGGCTAGATAGCATCACTGATGCAATGAATATGGACTTGAGCACGTTCCGGGAGAGAGCGCAGGACAGGAAGGCCTGGCATGCTATGGTCCATGGGGTCACGAAGAGTAGGACACGACTGAACGACTGAACAACAAATTCTCTGCTGCCAACGTTTGAGTCCAGGATTGGTCTTTGGAATATATGCAGTATCGTGCATAGGCCAACAGAATAGGTGACTTTAACCTGTAGGTTGCAACTGTTGCAGAGGTCTTTCCATATGCTTTTGCTTTAAACAAAAGGGTGATGCCAGATGGTTGTTAATTTATCGTTTAAATATGAGATGGCACAGTGCCAATGGTGGCTATCGAGCTACAAGAAGGTGGGTTCTTGAACAGGGCCACACACAATGATTTCAGTAAAATTGCTTAACCTAGAAGTTGAGCAATTGTTAAGCAGAACTGCCAAGGCACACACTGTGGATATTACACATAATAAGTCTGGATGGGAGAGGTAGTTTCTTACATTACATAACAGGAGTGAAATGATGACAGCATCAAGAGCCATGTATAGACCTACAGAAGAGGAGCTTCATGGTGAGTCAGATGTCTGGGAAGAATCCAACAGCGAAACGGACACCACTGGTGGAACAGATTCTCTCTTCCCCCCTGCAGCCCCCATACCCCCAAAAAAATACTCTGCAGGTTGGGGACTGCATGGAGCATATTTGGGGGCATGGGGAGTGCAGCGGGGAGGGGAAGGGAAAGTCCTGTTCCATGAGCTGATGTCCGCTCACAGAACATTGGATAAAGCCCTATCTTTGCAGGAAAGCTTTTTAATCCATGTTCTATTAATCCATCATCCTATAGGTTCTGTTATATTGACCATGTTTCAGCTGGGATTCTATGCAACTGGAAAGTCAGGAGTCGCATTAGAAATAACCGGAAATGAAACCATTTAGGAAGCAATAGTAAAAGAGGAATGAATGGGGAGAAAGAAAGAGAATTGGGGGTAGGGGGGCTTGAGTGTCAGTCAGTCAAGTTTATTTGTTTACATTCACAAAACAAGGCTCCATTTAAAGGCCAAGAGAGGAACAATGGAGAGTTGTTTCGTGGATGTCAACAAGTCAAAAATAATAATGCAGGCCAAATGAATATGACACTTAACTTGACTAAAGTTACCAAACCAAGAAGACATCAGTGTCAAGATGGGACATAAGTGTTCATTTTATCTGGTGAGAGGACTTCCAGTCACGCTGAAATCTCAAGTTGCTAAGTTGCAATGAAGAGAATTTCCCTCTCCTCCCTGTCCTTGTTCCCCTTCCCTCTTTATAAAAACACCAGTATTTTCACTGCTGCCAGCACATGTCTGAATCATTTGAATGGGAATTAGACTTAAACCCAAGTGGAGCCTGCAGAATAATGTTGTATTGTGCTGCACACCCTCCTTGTGTTCAAATCTGCCCTCCAGACCATCTTCGTACAGCCCCCACTCCCATGTGCCCCTAACCCATGTTTCCTCTTCAGCACTGGGCTGGGTGGGGATGGGGGCGCACAGGGTAATTGGGGCTTTCCCAAATTGGGAAGATGAGGCGATGTCACCATGGAGAGCAAATGAAGTCCCTCAGAATGAGTGCATTGTCCACCATGAACTCTCATTGACTAAGAGGTGAGTTCACTCTTTTTTGGAAGAAAGCCGATTTTGACAAAATGGTGCTGCACACAGCCTAAAAAGGGAAATGGTGTAATGGGGTGATGTGGAAGTGGTCATATCTTTGTGGTACAGGAACACTGTTGCCACTTTTCATGGAACCATCCCCAGTTGGTGAAACAGGGAGCACATTTGACAGGGTGGCAATCTTCATGAAAAGTTACCCCTGTCAGGATTCCTTTTGCCCCCACTGAACTTCAAATGCAAAATCAAACACAGGCAAGAGGCTTCAATCTATGGCTTTTAATCCATTACTTCAACGGGTCGTACAGATTAGGGTTGGCGTAGAATTTCTCCCCGAAACTTCGGGGGGCCGAGCGCCAACGCGTTCGGCCCCCCGAACAAGTTTTGGGGAGAAATCCTCCACACACCCCCGCACCCCGCACCCCCCCCCGGGACGGGACTTACCTTCGCCGAATGTCCCTCCCGGCGGCAGGTCCGGCCGGCGGTTCGGCGGGTGTTCGAGTGAGGCGGGAGCGGCAGGCGGTCTTTCAACCGGCTGCCACCGCCGCCATTGCAATGAAAGAAAAAAAAAACGCCCCCTGATAGGCTACATGACGATTCACCTAGCCTATCACGGCTAGATCTGCAAAGTCAGCCGTGATAGGCTACGTCAATCGCCACGTAGCCTATCACGGGTGACTTTAAAAAAAAAAAAAAGTGTGTACGGATAATGGCGGCCCCCATAGGGAGCTGCCATTCCCCTTCCTTATTTGGTCGCTGTAGTCTACATAAACATTTACGTAGACTACAGCGACTAAATAAGGAACGCGAATGGCGGCTCCGTATGGGGGCCGCCATTAGCGTACGCGCTTTTTTTTTTTTAAGTCACCCGTGATAGGCTACGTGGCGATTGATGTAGCCTATCACGGCTGACTTTGCAGATCTAGCCGTGATAGGCTACGTGAATCGTCACATAGCCTATCAGGGGGCGTTTTTTGTTTTGTTTTTTTAACTTTCGCGTTCGCGGCCGGGCGAGGCGAGGCGCCTCCTCCCCGGCCTGAATTTCGGCTGGGCGAGGCGGGAAGCCTCCCCTCTGGCCTGAATTACGGCCGGGGTGAGGCGGGAAGCCTCCCCCCCCGGCCTGAACTTCGCGGGGGGACCAGCGAAGCGCCTCCCCCCCACCGCGAACGGCCTTCGAGGACAGGTAAGTGACTTTCATCCACCCCTAATACAGATGCAAATTCTCAGTGACTCTCAGTCTACAAGGAAATACCTTCAAGGGGCTCAAAAAGATAGCTACGAAAGTTGCCTGCCGAAAGGAAGGCAGTCTCGCTAGCCTAACGTAAGGGGTGGGGGGAGGTCTCTCTCTCTCTCTCTCTCTCTCATGAGGCTTCTAAGCACTGCTGTTCATGCAGGGCCAATTGGGAAGACCTTCTAAGTTCTGCCCCAGCCTTCTCCCTCTTAGCTCTGCGTCTGTGCCTGGCAGCTATTAATTCAGACTCCCCAACCCCCCCTCCCTGTTTGCTATCTCTCATGGGGGCTGTGTGAAGAGGGACCCACCTCCTCCAGCTGGACCTTTGAAACCTGAAACAGGAGTTGGCCAGGGGAGTTGCAGTGGTAGAAGAGACAAAGGAGACAGAGGCAAAGAGGCAAGTGGGCTGCAGGAAGCCCAGGGGGCTGCCTTTTATCCTTCTGAGTGGCTGTGAGCTCACCAGGTGCTCCTGAGAGCTCCGACTGAATTGGGGGTGTGCGGCGTGAGTACTTCCAGCAGCTGTGGGCAGGAGGCTTCAGTCTGTTTCCCACCTCACCCCTGAGCTGAGCAGAGCAGAGCAAGCTGCTCCAGCTGGTACAGGGACTACAGAAGCAAGCAAACTCCCAGAGAGCGAGCGACCAGAGCGAGCAAACAGGGGGAGCAAACAGGAGTTGGCCAGGGGAGTTCAGCAGGGGAGATCAAGGGAGAGGCCCCTAACATTTTTGTAACACACACTTCCACACCACTGGGACTCTGCTTTTAACCTCTACTGAGTAGAGGAGCAGGCACAGGCTAGTCTAAAACAATCAGAAAGCTAGACACAAAAAGGGAATAGAGGCAATGGAAGGACAAGACTCTCCAGTGGTGGTGACCTGCAAGGTCTGTGCAAATTTTGTTTTCTTGTCTGAGATCAGTATGGCCTACATGTGCAACAAGTGCAAGTTGATCACGCTGCTGGAAGAAAAAGTAAGAGGACTGGAGTGGTGACTGTCGACCCTCCGGGGAATAAGAGAACCCGAAGAGTTTGTGGACAGAATGGTGGAACTACAGCAGCAAAGTGAAGACCAGAAGCTTGAAGAGCAACAGCAAGCTGAGGCAGAAGTGGGAAATGCTGAGGTGAGGAAAAATGCAGTAGAGGATACTCCTTGGAAAAGGGTGACAGTTAGGAGAAGAAGAACTAGACCCCTCTCTGCACCAGTGGAAGCAGTGGAGCTGTGGAACTGATTCCAGGTACTTGCAGATGAGACTGGAGGACAGCATGCAGAGGAAGAATCACAGGGGAACCTGCATGAGAGTGAGCAAGAGGCTGAAGGTCAGTCAAATCGTTGATTTTCAAGACGAGGCTGGACAGCCATCTGTCAGGGATGCTCTGACCTGGATTCCTGCATTAAGCAGGGGGTTGGACTCGATGGCCTTGTAGGCCCCTTCCAACCCTACTATTCTGTGATTTTATTCTATGAAGAGCCTGCCTAGCCATATCTGGACCAGCCTGGGAAAATACCTGCCCCATGTCTGGCGGTTCTTCTTCAGAATCTGAACTACTATCCCACTCCCTATGTTCAGAAACACTCCTGACAGCCACCATGTTTTATGTTTGGAAAACACAGGACGTCATCCTGAATGTCCAAGCCTTAATTTCATTGCATTTCAAGCCTCTGTAGGATACTGTCAAAGTGAACAGAAAAGGGACCCTGCTGGATCAGACCAATAGCCCAGCTAGTCCCAGACCATGTCCCACAGAGGCCAGCCAGATGCCTAAGGGAAGCTCAAAAGCAGAACATCAGGATAATAGCAGCACCCTCCAACTCGTGGTCTCGAGCATCTGGTGTTCAGAGACCTACTGGCCTTGTTTGCATATAACGAGGCAGTGAGCCTATGTACAGCCATTTCTGGGGAACATGGGCGGGAGGGTCCTGTTGCACTCAGGGGTTCCTTTTTGTGGGTTCCTGGTTGGCCACTATGTGAACAGAATGCTGGACTAGATAGACCCTTGGTCTGACCCAGCAGGGCTCTTCTCGTGTTCTTATGTTCTTATGTCACTGTGGGTGAATTTCCCTGCAGAGCTTCTTGTTGCGGCAGTGGCCATTTTGAATTTTCTTCTCATTATTTGTGAACCTGGTGAAGGTTGGTTGTTGGGGTAGTTGACAAGCCACCCAGAACCCATGGGCTGTTTTAGGGTTGTGGGTAGCTAGTCAATCACCCCAACAACCCACCCTCACTGGGTTCACACATAACAAGAAGTTGCAGTGCTGGGTGCTTGGATCGCCAACCTGGGTTTCACAGAAGCCACAACCCACCATGGTTAATAAACGATGTTGGGCTGCGGTGATTGTGCAAACCAGGTCATTGTCTCCAAACCGTCAGACTCATCCTCCATGATTTTGCCAATCTTCTTTAAAGCAAAACTATCTTAATTGAGCAGCCGTCACCATATCGTGTGGCCTTAAAGTCCATAAATTAATAGTGTGCTATGTGGATAAGTAGGCATTCCCTATATTTCCTGTAGCAATATGTACTGTCCTGAATTTCCCCCAGGCAGACTGAAAAAGAAAGTGTAAATGACTACAGGATGTTTTCCTATTAGGTAAGTCCTCTTCCTTTCTGATTATCTAAACTTTCCTGAGAATTATTGTTCTGTTGCTGTTACTCAGTAATAAACCCTTCCTTATTATTCCCTTATTGATAATAATCATCATGGGCTGTTGTGGCCTGTGAGTCATGTAAACAAGAAGCACTCAACTTCTATGTAAGCGGAGGATGGCCAAATGGCAAGTAGAGTTACAGAATAAGCATTATAAGGCAACGTAACAATGAAGCAACCTCCATTTCTGTCAATTTTGCTGCTCAGATTCACATTCCCCACTGCCTTTCCAGTTGGTCCGGACAACAAAGATGGAGACATGGATTTTGCCAAGGTAAATATTTATTCTGAATTACCAACGTTCTAAATGAACAGCAATGCATTTTCCTTGCTATCTTTTCATCTCTCCCCCCCAAAAAAGCATATGCATTGTGCTACCACAAAGAATGGCATTTCAAAAGGCCTATAACTGGCATTCTCTTACAGCTAATTGAGGTTGCTTCTACACTAGAGGTTGGATCCAGATTTGGTGAAACTTGGAGCAGACCCATTGAAATCCATGGGATGTAAGTTAGTGCTCTGACCAACATAAGTGCCATTGAGTTCAATGGGTCCACTCCTCCAAGTACGACTAAACCTGGATCCAACTCTACCTTGTTTCTGTGGAATGGACATAATTTGTTTGCTCAGTTATTATGTAGAATCCAGATGATTTTATTCCCAACCCATAGCATTCCAGTGTTTCCTGAGTTGTCCACCATCTTTTAAAGACCTGATCTGTGCCATTTTTTCTGAGTTTAAATGCAATTGTGTAGCATCAGCCTGCTCGTTTCTAAAATAAAAGTTATCTTCGTATCCAATCCTGTCTAGAATCCAGACTGAGGGCGCAATCCTATGCATGTTTAGACAGAAGAAAGTACTACAATTCCAAGCATTTCCCAGCCAGCATAGCTGGCTGGGGAATGCTGGGAGTTGTAGGACTTTCCTCTGTCTAAACATGCATAGGATTGCACCCCAAATTAGTCATGCTTATGTTAGTCATGACGAATTTGTCTTATTGATTCCAGTGGGGTTAAAGTACAACTAACTTTGCCTAGATCCAACTTACCATACCCAAGATACCCATACCTTCCAGACCCCCGATTTAAGATTCACAATTTTGGTGCACTTCAGCTTTATATACAGATATTCCCTGCAAGTCTTCCTTCTCCTTCTTCTGCCTGTCCGTGAGACTACTGAAACAGTGATGTGAGGAATGGCATCATTCAGATGGAAGCATTTGAAATGTATGCTTAAACTGTTGATAAGAGGAGGGGGAAATGATTGGCTTTTGTCTGCTTCTTTTTCCAGAGGGATACATAGCTGCATTAGTCTGTTCCAGTAAAAACAACAATGGGTTTTGGTCATAGGGATGGGGGAGAATTTCTCCCGGAAACTTCGGGGGGCCGAGTGCCAATGCATTCGGCCCCCCGAAATCGGCGGTGAAATTCTCCCCCCCCCCCCGGGATGAGACTTACCTTTCACGAATGTCCCTCCTGGCGGCGGGTCCCGGCGGCGGTTCGTCGGGTCTTCGTCAGGGGCGGGGGCGGCAGCCGGTCTTTCGCCATTACAAGTGCAGTAAAAAAAAAAAAACATGATAGGCTACGTAACGATTAACGTAGCCTGTCATGGCTAGAGTTCCAAAGTCAGCCATGATAGGCTACGTAAATCGTCACGTAGCCTATCACGGGTGACTTTGGAAAAAAAAAAAAGCGCGTACGCAAATGGCGGCCCCCATAGGGAGCCGCCATTTGCGTTCCTCATAGAATCATAGAATAGTAGGGTTGGAAGGGGCCTATAAGGCCATCGAGTCCAACCCCCTGCTCAATGCAGGAATCCAAGTCAGAGCATCCCTGACAAGTGGCTGTCCAGCCTCATCTTGGATGCCTCCAGTATGGAAGAGCCTACCACCTCCCTAGGTCATTGGTTCCATTGTCGTATTGCTCTAACAGTCAGGAAGTTTTTCCTGACATTCAGCCGGAATCTGGCTTCCTGTCACTTGAGCCCATTATTCCATGTCTTGCATTCCAGGATGATCGAGAAGTGATCCTGGCCTTCCTCTCTGTGACAACCTTTCAAGTACTTGAAGAGTGCTATCATATCTCTCCTCAGTCTTCTCTTCTCAAGGCTAAACATGCCCAGTTCTTTCAGTCTCTCTTCATAGGGCTTTGTTTCCAGTCCCCTGATCATCTTTGTTGCCGTCCTCTGAACCCTCTCCAGTTTGTCTGCATCCTTCTTAAAATGTGGTGCCCAGAACTGGACACAGTATTCAAAATGAGGCCTAACCAGTGCTGAGTAGAAGGGAATTAGTACTTCACGTTATTTGGAAGTAGGGTGTACGAAACCCCGCTTACCTGGCTCCGCCGGGTTCCGCTGGGGGGGGAGGCGCTTTGTCCCTCCCCCCAGAATCCTCGCCGGGGGGGAGGCGCTCCACGCCTCCCCCTAGAATCCTCGCTGGCTGGCTCCACGGGGATTCCATGGAGCCACCGGCCGGCTCCGCCAGCAGTCGGACATCCAGCCGCTGGCTAGCAGGGACGCAAATGGCAGAGGCCATAGCCGCCGCCGTTTGCTTCCCTGAATTTAGCCGTGATAGGCTACATAAAGACTTATGTAGCCTATCACGTCTGGGTTTAAAAAAAAAAAAAAAGTGTACACAAATGGCAGCGGCTATGGCCGCCGCCATTTGCGTTCCTTATTTTTGGCCGTTATTTATTTATTTATTGCATTTATACCCCGCCTTTTTTCCTCTTGCAAGGAACCCAAGGCGGCTTACATTATACTCCTCCTCTCCATTTTATCCTCACAACAACAACCCTGTGAGGTGGGTTGGGCTGAGAGTCTGTGACTGGCCCAAAGTCACCCAGTGAGCTTCCATGGCCGAGTGGGGACTAGAACCTGGATCTCCCAGCTCCTAGTCCAACATTCTTGCCGCTACAAGAAAGGGGAACACAAATAGCGTAGCGGATGCTATTTGCATTCCCCTTTATTTTCACCGTCTTATTCTACGTAAATATTTATATAGACTAAGAAGGCAAAAATAAGGGGGAACTAGGGATGGCAGAGAATTTCTCCCCGAAACTTCGGGGGGCCGAGCGCCAACATGTTCGGCCCCCCGAACAAGTTTCAGGGAGAAATCCTCCGCACCCCCCCGCACCCCCCCCCCGGGACAGGACTTACCTTCGCCGAATGTCCCTCCCGGCGGCGGGTCCGGCCGGCGGTTCGGCGGGTGTTCGTGCGGGGTGGGAGCGGCAGCCGCCATTCCAATAAAAGAAAAAAAAAACGCCCTCGTGATAGGCTACATGAAGATTAACGTAGCCTATCACGGCTAGATTTGCAAAGTCAGCCGTGATAGGCTACGTCAATCGTCACGTAGCCTATCACGGGTGACTTTAAAAAAAAAAAAAAGCACATACGGATAATGGCGGCCCCCATAGGGAGCGGCCATTCCCGTTCCTTATTTGGTCGCTGTAGTCTACGTAAATCTTTACGTAGACTACGGCAAAAATAAGGGCAACGCATAGCGTTTGCAGATCTAGCCATGATAGGCTATGTTAATCGTCACGTAGCCTATCATGGGGACGTTGTTTTTTTTTAAACTTTCGAGTTCGCGGCCGGGCGAGGTGGGAAGCCTCCTCCCCGGCCTGAATTTCGGCCGGGCGAGGCGGGAAGCCTCCCCCCCGGCCTGAATTTCGGCCGGGGCGAGGCGGGAAGCCTCCCCCCCCGGCCTGAACTTCGCGGGGGGAGCAGCGAAGCGCCTCCCCCCCACCGCGAACAAGCTTCGACGAAAGGTAAGTGACTTTCGTCCACCCCTAGGGGGAACGCAAATAGCGTCCGCTACACTATTTGCGTTCCCCCTTATTTTCGCCATCTTAGTCTACGTAAATATTTACATAGACTAAGACAGCCAAAAATAAGGAATGCAAATGGCAGCGGCCATAGTCGCCGCCATTTGCGTACGCGTGTTTGTTTGTTTAAACACAGACATGATAGGCTACGTAAGTCTTTACGTAGCCTATCACGAATGGGGGAAAAAGAAAAAAAAAACAGACTGCAAATGGCGGAGGCAGCCGGTCGGAAGACCAGCTGCCTCCACCACCGAAGCCACCGCTGGAGCTGCTGCCATCCGGAACATCCGCCCCAGGTAAGTCTCGTCCTGGGGGGGATCCGCAGGGGGGCGGGGGGGTGGCAGGCCATTCCGCCACAGAGTTCGGGGGGCCGAATGCACTGGCATTCAGCCTCACCAAGACCCGTGGCGGAATTCTGTGACATCCCTATTTGGAAGCTATACTTCTGTTAATGCAGCCCAAAATAGCATTTGCCCTTTTTGCAGCCAAATCACATTGTTGGCTCATATTCAGCTTGTGATCTACAACAATTCCATGATCCTGCTCACTTGTAGTATTGTTGAGCCAAGTAGTCCCTTCTCACCACCACTGTCACCGGCTCCTATTGCTCCTCATCCTCTTTCTCATCACTGCTACCACCTGCTTGCTTGACAGACAGAGAGCTAGTAAGCAAGTAGGCAGGGGCTCCTCCTTCTACTGCTCCTCCTTCTCACCATCACTGTTGTCTGGTCCAGAGCAAGAGGCAGGTGAACAAGCAGGTTGCAATGGTGAAGAGGAGGAGCAAGTCCAGGGGGCTCTTGTCAGTGAGTCCCTGCTTGGGTGTGGGCCCTTGACAGATGCCTGACCATACCTACCCTTAATGTTGGCCCTGCATAAGGTTTTGTGGACTTGAGTCCAATTTTTCAGATGCAAGAAATGTCACGATGAGTTACAAGTATTTATCCACATGGTTGAAGCAGGGATTGCCCATTGCCGGGAAATCGGACCTTTTGGGGCTTGCCAGATTTCCACAGTGCCTCTGACTGGCATTTGGGAGCTGAGCTGGGGGTTCTTCCCAAAATCCAGGAACTTCTTTGGTTTTTCTTTTTAATTGCATAAAAAGCAATTTGCACAAACTGCAACCACATTTTTCACAAATTATGGCTGCAATTTGCATAATTTGTGCAAATTGTTCTTGTAATTTGTGCAAATTTCACTTGTAATTTACACAAACTGCCTGCAATTTGTGCAAATTGCTTTTTACAACAAGAACAAAAAAAGAAAAAACCCAGATATCCATGATTTGATGCAGAACACGTTGGGCCAGCTCATGGGAAAGAGAGCTGAAGTCTGGGGCGCGGGGGAGGCTGAGTTGATTAAAGCTCACCAAGCTTCACTCTCCCTGAAGCTGGATTCCTTCCATAGATTGAAGTGGGTGGAATTATAAACCATGAGATCAGACTCAGAGGGAAATGAAATGCAGAAAGCACAGACAGTAATAATTACCTTATTAGCAGGGAGGGGCCATTCACAAAACGGTTCACAAAACAGAGACATCCTTGCATTGGTTAGTTGATTAACAGATGTAGTACGATTTTTTAAAAAACAAACCCCACCACCTTTGCTATTGTTCAAGCCACAGGAGATAGCCTTGAACATCTTGACTAACTGTAGTACAGCTGTTTCACATTGCAATCTGTCTTTGGAGTTCCTTTGTTCAAGAATGGCCAATCTAAGGTCAGTTACAATGTGCCCTGGGAGGTTGAAATGTCCCCCTGCTGGGGGGGGGGGGTTAGTGGCCATTTCCCATGTCAGATTTGTGTCCATTTATTCTTTTGCATAGAAACCAACCTGTTCGTCCTATGCAGAATGCAGAACGGTACTGCTGAGCAATGATGGCATGTCTCACATTGGAAGATATGCGGATCTATCAATCCCTGATGTTGTGTGTGACATTATTAGCTCCTGTAATAGTGCTGCCAGAATAGACATGGGGACAGAGTTGCCTTGTAGCAGTCCTATTGCCAATAGGGGGGATGGCTTTGATGTTTTCCATAATGTCACATAGAGTCCATGCAACGTGCATTAGTTTCAATGGGGCTTGCAAAAAATAGATTGCTGCCTGGTACCTATGATGAAATGTTGCTAGTGACTTGCAGTTGATTCTATGTGACTTGCAGCACAATTCTGTTCCTAGGGTGTCTGAGGAAGATCTTTGTCCAGTGTGCCACTACACCAGTGCCTAACAAAGCAGGCCCTTTTTTGCCCTCACTGCAGTTGCCTTCACTGCTCTGCCCTCGCTGCAGTCAAGAATAGCAATGGCATTGTTCCTGTAACTGCCCTGCTGCTGGATCTCAGCTGGAGAAAAATGCTGCAGGTCCAGAAGGAGGAGCTATTCATATGATCAAGCTTTACATCTAACTGGAAATATAAGATCCAACCATATAGGGTCTCCAACTCTTCGGTTATTTCATATTTTTTTTTCAAATCAAGAATGTTTGTCTTTGTTTGGAGGTGATGAAGAAGCCTATGTGTGACAAACTCAGTTTGGCAGATGGGAACCTCAAATGGAAGAGAACCAATCTGACATACAAGTAAGTGTATTTTAGCCAATTTTTTGGTCAAGATATGAAAGTTTAAGGCACAGTAGGAAATTATGAGTTTCAGTCTCATTTAAGGCTGCAGTGATATGCAGACTTTGATGCACCATCTATACCCACTGTTTTCAATGAGAATATGCCTATTCCCCCCCCCCCCCCAATGCAGGTGGTGTGCGTGTTAGGGTGACAGTGTATGGCCCTGACAGGGATTGCCAAAGTGGTGATCTGTATGAGAAACAGGACTTCTGTCTTTTTCTAACAGCAGTGCATGCATGCACACACACACACGTACGCCCCTGCTTTCCATGGCCAGTTCATGCAATGAGAACAATCAAGTTTTCCTAAACTTCATAAATTAAGGCTGCAGGTGGCAGTTCATTGTGGGCGGCCTGGTTGAGCCACCCACAGTTCTGGCTGGGAACACTATTTGTTCCTGTCACCGCATACAGAAAATGGGCATTTAGAAGGTTAAGGAATCAGCCTATTCGATCCCTAACATGCTAGATTTCTATATGCAGGGAATTATTGTGTGTTTGTTTTGTACAGCCCAGCAAAAGCTTTACCAGTTGATTTTGCTGAGCAAAATCTCAACAGTGACTTGAAAGCTGCTCACAGGGGGGAGGCAGAAAAGTCAAAAGCATTGTTGTTCCAGCTCTTGCACCTAAAGGACCTCTAAGGCAGCCCTCTTCAACCTGGTGCTCTCCAGATGGGTTGGACTGCAACTCCCAGAACACCCAGCCAGCATAGCCAATGGCCATGTTGGCTGCGGATTCTGGGAGTTGCAGTCCAACCCATCTGGAGAGCACCAGGTTGAGGAAGTCTGCTGTAAAGATTATGGTCCATCTGTCCAAAGCTACCATCTCATTTTATATTTAAGAGTGCAATTCTATGCATGTTTAGGCAGAAAAAAGTCCTCCAATTCCCAGCAATGGGCTGGGGAATGCTGGGAACTGGAGGACTTTTTTCTGCCTAAACATGCATAGGATTGCACCCTAAGTAGTCTAAAGGAACGATCTAACTCATGTTTCTTTTTAAAGGATCGTGAATTACACACCAGATATGCATTCATCTGATGTGGACAAAGCAATCCAGAAAGCAGTCAAAGTTTGGAGCGATGTGTCACCCCTGACTTTTGAAAGACTTTATGATGGTGTAGCAGATATAATGATCTCTTTTCAAGAAGGAGGTAAGCCACTGCCAGGCACTGCCTGCTAAACAAAGAGGAATAATTATTGCACTCATTCTTTTTTCTTCATACAGACCATGGCGATAATTCTCCTTTTGATGGACCTGATGGGTTTCTGGCACATGCTTTTCCACCAGGAGAAAATGATGGTAGAGACGTCCATATTGATGAGGCTGAACACAGGACGAAACATGGCCCAGATGGTACATGTCTAAAGCTCTTTCACTTAACACCAAATAATTTTATTTATGTATTACTTATTAATATCACTTCTGTACCACCACATTTGCTAAAAAGCCATCAAGGTGGTACACAGCAATTAAAAACAATACAACCTTAAAACAATAAAAATAACAATGTAACAACACTAAAACTGTAGAACATTGAAAACTACATCATTTAAAAGGCTAGATCAGTGGTGTAGTGGAGGCAGGGCTCACAAGGACACAGCCCCTGCACTTTTTCATGAGCAGGGACTCTGATGTCATCTGCCACCCCCCTCAGAATTCCCTGTTCCCTCTGAGCTTAGCTGCAGTCCTCACTGTGGCTGTGGGGGGAATGAATTTTCCAAGAAACAATATATCATTCCATGTTGGAATGCAAAGTATTTGGGATGACTTGATCTACAATGGGCAATTAAGACCTATTCACTTTACCAAAGACGTGCTCCTGGTGGAGATGAAAACTCCTACAACGGGTTTGTTGATATGGATCGACACAGCTGCCTGAAATTTTTGGACTGCCCTTGGAGACTGTCACAATGAGCTCTGGCATTTCCAAATTTACCACTACACCACTGTGTGTGTATGTGTGGTTCAATCCAGCTGGGTGTGTGGACATTTCTGTTCGAGGGGGAGGACACCCTGCATTTTTTTCTCAGACATCCAATAGAAATACCACTGCCTTACTCTCAGCTGCACTATTTTTGGATCCGAGTTGAAGGCTGTATATCTTACAGGGTTGTATAATCTTAGAAGGGGGTGTGGCTGTGAGGGGGCATGGCTGTGACTGTCACGAAGAGACCCTGCATTTCTGAAGTTGCTGCTATGCTATTGGGCTAGATTACAAAGATGTGTCTTCACACTTTTTCGAAAAACCAAGAGAGCAGAAGCCAGTCTTAGCTTTTGAGGAAGCACATTCCGTAGCTTGGGAGCAACACAGGAGAAAGCCCTGACTAGCAGGCCTCTGTCAGAAGGGCCTCACCTGCAGATCTTAATACCCAGGGAGAGTCCTAAGGAGGCAGGTGATCCCTTAGATAGCCAGGTCTTAAGCTATTTAGGGCACAACCCTATCTGGATGCCTAGTAGCCTCCAAACTCAGAGGCTGATGGGCATCCTATGCAGGGCAGGGCTCTGCAGAGTGGGAGGGAAGGAAGCTGGGGCAGCCGGAGGATTCTTCATCAGCCAGCTGCCCCAGTCTCCTCTCCTCCTTGCCCACAGAACTACCACCTTTCCCTCCTTTCTGAGCTCATGTTTGCGAACTCGTGGAGGCAGCCAGTGCAGTTCTCTCTGTGCCAGCTGCAAGGGGGGGAGAAGGAGCCCGGACTCATGGGTCCAAGGTCAGAACACAGTCCCCATCCTCGGATCAAGGAATCCAAAGTGTTGCATGGCCCTCCAGACTCCTGTCTAGGAGCTATAAGACAGCTCTCCCTGGATTTTACAGGTTAAAACCAACACCTTGAATTCAGCCTGGAAAGCCATTGGCAACCAGTGCAGGTCTTTCAAGACAGGTGTAATATGGTTCTGATACCATGTACCGGTTAGCAGCCTAGTTGCTGGGTACTCTTCAAGGGGAGCCCCATGTAGAGTGCATTGCAGTAGTCTAAACATGATGGAACCAAGGCAGGGGCAATTGTTACCAAGCCAGAATGAAAGAAGATCGATAGCTTTGTGAATGAGGAGTGCTATATAAGTAATACAATGATACAAGGGCCTGCCTTGTACTGAAGCTGGATCCGCACTTAGAGCACAATGACATGGAAGAATGGACTGCATCTCTTCAGATTATGGGTAGGGGATATAATGGGCCTTTCCCTGCTGTGCTACTTTCTATTTATGATTACTCTTTTACAAAGGGGAGTATTCAGAAATGGTATCTCCCAACTGCAGTCCAAGTGGTTCCCATCTATTCTACCACTTTAGAAATGTGATGCCTCATTCTGCAGGACGTGTAGACCAGGCTTTGAACCAGCATGAGTTGGGCCATTGTTCCATCAAGCTGAATATTGCTTGCCATGAACCTCAGTGGAGCCCCATGGTAGACTGGTCTCTTTCCCATCCCTGTAGGGGTTTTGACCTTTAGAGCCCCAGAGATATCTGTTGGACCACATTCTCCCATATCAACTCACCATTTCATGAAGATCATCATCTCAGGCCTTTCTCTGGCTACCTGCGCCATCTGAAGCATGGCAGGGTGGCAAGTGGGGAAAGAAAGATAGAGCCCTTCCCGTGGCAGCTCCTCAGCTAAATCTCACATTATCATTTCGGTGCCAAGCAAAAATATTCCTGTTTCCCAGGCTTTTAAGTATCTATGAGATATTTGGAACTCCACATTTCTTTTAGCTTTTCAAAAAACTAAAGTGTTTTTTTAAAACACTTTTAGGGTGCAATCCTAGGCCTGTTTAGACAGAAAAAAGTCCTATAACTCCCAGCATTACCCAGCCAGCATGGTTGCCTAGGTCATGCTGGGAACGGTAGGGCTTTTTTCTGTCTAAACATCCATGAGATTGTGCCTTTCAGTAGTTTTGTGGTTTATACTGTTTTATCTGGGGGTTGGATTTGATGATCTTATAGGTCCCTTATAGGCCCCTTCCAACCATACTATTCTATGGTTCTATGATCTGCACAGGTTTGAAGTTGCTTTTTTAAAATATGTTTTTGGGATTATAATTATTATATTGTATATTGGTCTTATTACATTTCTATTAGCCTCCCGGGAAACATGATTGTGTTGAATATGCAGGCTCATGCTGGCTGGGGATGATAGGACATGTAGTCCAACATACAGGCACACAGATTGGGGAAGGGTGGTATGAATAAATGAAATCAAATTGAACTTATAGACAAACAGTTCAAATCTCATTCATTTTATTAGTCATTACTTCTTTAATCATTAACAACTTTTGTTTGATTGTTGTCCTGGGTCTGCTTCATGCAACGTATGTGCTCTGACTCCAAGCTGTGACCACCAGTGATATATTAGAATACATGATCTTATTTTGAAACATACATGATAGATTCCGACACATTTTTCATTGTTTTCCCAAATGAAAACATGACTTCCTCATCTGTTTTCCAGGCCGCAACCTATTTCTTGTAACTGCTCATGAGATTGGTCATTCTCTGGGTTTGAATCACTCCACTGATCCTGGGGCACTGATGTACTATGCCATCGCTTACAGCGACCCTCGCTTATTTCAGCTTCCTCAAGTTGATATCAACAGCATTCAAGCCATCTATGGTAAGGCCAAAAAACATTGAGGGAGATGCAGCAGGTTATTGGGAGGTGAGGGAAGGCATGGTAGAAGGTTGGGAGAAGCAGCAGAGGGAGATATGGTGGGTTGCTGAGAGATACCGGGGTGGGGTGGGATGAGACATGTCAGGGGATGAGACATGTCAGGGGGTGGGCAAACATGGCTGTCCTGTTTCCACACTGGCAACGGCCTTAGGCAAGGCACAGATAGTCCCAGGAGCAGTGAGAAAGTGACCAGTTCAGTCTAGGGTCATGCACAGGAATTCCAAGGAGGTTTTGCAGGCACAGGTGAGGTCAAAACAGTCCAAAGGTCAGTTCACAAGCATCAGTTTTATCAAGCATCAAGACAGCCCAGGGGGTGTCTGAAAGTATCACACAGGTGGGTACTAACTGTCTAGGAGCCTGTCAGGTGCAGTGTCTTGAAGCACACTGCCAAGATTAAGGCACTTTTGTTCACAGCACAAAGCTGGCGTCAGCTGGGCTGATTTATAGCTGGTCATTAATCAGTACAGCTGACTAATGAGGTCAGCTTGTTGCTTTTAAGGGAGGCCCCATGCTATGATTTCTTTTTGTTCTTTTGCTGCTCATGTCCGGTTCTATGCCGTTCAGAGGGATGGATTATCTCAGGCTCTGCTTCCAGCATTTGGGGGAATTCAGGAACTGTTTGAGATGGGCCAGGTTGCTCCTGTAATGTTTCCAGGGGAGGCCTGTCAGCCAAGGCCTCCTGTTCCTTGCTTAGCATTGGCTGGGGCCCATTGTGCTGGCTCTCCCCCTCCTCTTCCAGAAGAATCCTTCTCCAGGTAGGGCATGACAATGGCAGAGACACATATGTGCTCTCCTGTCTCAGGAAGCAGGAGAGCACCAGCCATGCAGCAAGCAGAACTCCTTGATAGATTGTTCCCGTTTATTATTGCATGAAAAAAAAAGTCTGATTTGCTAATGAAAACAGGGATTAATTATGTTGCAGCAGGAGCCTTTCCCCCCTTCCCATTGTATTTTGCTGCCCTGAACTCTGCTTTAAAGGCTGACCTTGTTATCTAAGATATTGATTTCTATAAATACAATGCATATTTGTATCATTGCTTTTCTTTTATGGGGTTGCTGAACCTCAGGAGCCCGTGTTGCTGAAGGTGCAGTCTATAAATCTAGCAAACCTATTTCAGCCTGAGGGCAGAATTCAATTTCAGGGAAGCCCTTGAGGGCTGGATTCCAGTGGTAGGTGAGGGTGAAGGCAAAAGGGGTGGGGCCAAAAATTAGCCCAAATACCAACATACTTTAGCGTAAAGCTCTTACTGCAAGGAACTAAGCCTTAGAAGAGGTATTTCTACCTTTTTGAATGGGGGGGGTGAACCATGTGCAAAAGCTGGGAAACCACCAATCTGTGGTCAGAGGAAAGGGGGTGGAGCCAGGAGAAAGGGTCATGGCCATCTGGGAAATCCTGAATGATCAGGTTGAGACCCCAAGTGGGCAAGATTGGCCCAGGGGTTGAGGCCCAACACCCTTGCTTTGAAAGGTTTGGAAGAATAAGATATGTTTTTGCCTGATGCTTAAAAGATAACCAAGCTGGAAAAAGTGGAGAAAAGGGCAACTAAAATGATCAAGAGGCTGGAGCATGTCCCTTATGAGAGAAGGTAACAACAGCTGGGATTGTTTTAGCTTAGAAAAAAGGAGGGTAAGGGGAGCCATGATAGAGGTGTGCAAAATTATGCATGGTGTGGAGAATATGGATAGGGAGACATTTTTCTCCCCCTCAAAATACTAGAACTCGGGGTCATCCCATGAAGCTGTTTGCTGGGAGATTCAGGACAGATAAAAGGAAGGACTTCTTCACAGAGCACAGAGTTAAACTATGGAACTCGCTACCACAGGATGTAGTGATGGCCACCAACTTGGATGGCTTTAAAAGGGGGTTGGACAAATTCCTGGAGGAAAAGGCTATCCATGGCTACTAGTCTTGATGGCTATGTGTTCCCTCCAGTACCAGAGGGAGTGAACCTATGTGCACCAGTTGCTGGGGAACATGGCTGGGAGGGAGCTGCTGTGCTGATGC
Source organism: Heloderma suspectum (assembly GCF_057233095.1). NCBI lineage: Eukaryota > Metazoa > Chordata > Lepidosauria > Squamata > Helodermatidae > Heloderma > Heloderma suspectum. Next base: position 26,574,579 of record NC_139460.1, on the reverse strand, counting down.
CCTGCTTGTGGGTTCCTGGTCGACAGCTGGTTGGCCACTGTGTGAACAGAATGCTAGACTAGATGGACCCTTGGTCTGATCCAGCATGGCTCTTGTTATGTTCTTAAGTCAGTGTAAGTTGAGTTTCTTTTTGGGGAAGGGGTTTTGCAGACAGGTTGCCACCACTGAAAATGCCTTTCCTCTCCGGTTGTCACCTGCCTTGCCTTTGATGGTGAGGGCAGCTGGAGGAGGGCATTGTCAGATGACCTCAGTGTATCAGGGACTTGACATGAAACAGGCATTCCTTTATGTGCCTGCATCCCCTCCTGAGCCATTTTAACCATTTCCATATGATGCATCAGATAAGCCAGCACCCCCTGGACCAAAAACTCCAAAAGCTTGTGACTCCAATACCACCTTTGATGCTGTCACCACCTTTGGTGGAGAAATTATGTTTTTTAAGGACAGGTGATGTAGCTTTCTTAAAACAAGTGCCAACTTGGCACGTCATTCTCCTCCCTCGAGACAGGGCTTGCACCTCAGTTGCCCTCATCCAGAACCACAGGGCGGTACAGTGCAGACCCATAGCTCCTGCGAGTGTAAGCTTCCCCATTATTTTCAATGGAGGTGCCAACTATGAACATGCAAAGGCACAAACCTGCAGAGCCTTTAGCAACACCATTGAAATGAATGGGGAAGCCCTTGTGGGCTGTGGAGGAATGTACACATATTGGAGACCCTGTGCACACAACAGATTTGCTGACTACAGGTCAGATCCAAAAAGGAGTTTGGTAAACAAGCATGAGGGCCAGTGTGGTGTAGTGGCTAGAGTGTTGGACTAGGGATGGGGAGATCTGGGTTCTAGTCCCCACTCGGCCATGAAGTTCACCAGGTGACTTTGGGCCAGTCACAGACTCTCAGCCCAACCTACCTCACAGGGTTGTTGTTGTTGTGAGGATAAAATGGAGAGGAGGAGGATTATGTATGCTGCCTTGGATTCCTTAAGGACGAAAAAAGGCAGGATATAAAAGTAATAAATAAATAAGAATATTTCATTTTGGCACAGGTCTGGATCATGCAAAAACAACTAAATGACATGTCATTCCCTTTCTTTCTTTCTTTCTTTCTTTCTCTTTCACTCACACACACACACACACACACACTCAAATTGTCACATCCAACCCCCCTGCTCAGTGCAGGAATCCACTTTAAAGCATCCTTGATATATGGCTGTTCAGTCTCTCCTTGAATACCTCCAGCAACAGAGAGCCCATCACCTCCCTAGGCAGTTGGTTCCATTGTCTGACTGCTCAGTTTTTCTGATGTTCAACCAAAATCAGCCTATCTGTAAGCTTCTTCTACACTGCAATTCTGGTAACTGCCTAAAATGGTGGCCACTCCCTGTCTCACTCCTTTACTGAGCATGTGCAGGAATATTCCTCAGAATTCTTAAAGAAAAATATACCAGTGGGTTACACTGTCATATCCCTGAAAGCTTATGCTAGAATTAATTTATTAATCTTTAAGGTGCCGCAAGACGCTTTCTGCTGCAGTAGACTAATGCAGCTACCATCTGGAATATACTATATTGTTTGTCTATGGAATATGGCAAACTCTTTGAAATGTACAACACTTGTATTTTCAAATTAGTTTTCTCTGGCGAAAACACCCTCAGAGGGAAGATGTGATGCTGTCTTTCATTTCCATCTTCTGGCCAAGTCTGCCATTTGGAATTTGGAAGAAGCTGCTTATGAAAATTATGAAAATGGGCAAGTTCTTCTTTTTCAAGGTGAGGGGTAAAATTCTCAAGCTTCCCTTCCTTGTATATTTTCTGGGATATATTGATGCTACAGTATTTGAAGAAAATTTGGTCAGTGCTTCAAGTACAGTTATGTGAACCACATGTTAAAGCATTTAATGCCACACTCTTTGACATACAGTACATGCCCAGTACGAATAATTTCATGTAACTTTCACTGCAGGAAACAAATATTGGGCTGTATATCAATCTGATGTCCTATCCAGCTACCCTAAGAGCATCTACCATCTGGGATTCCCACCAAATGTGAAGAAAATTGATGCTGCATTTAGCGAACAAGAATCTGGGAAGACATATTTTTTTGTCGGTAACAAGTACTGGAGGTATGACTAAATGTTCTTGTATGTAGCCTTAATGCAGGGGTAGGGAACTTTGGGGGGCTGTGGGCACAATCGGCAATTTGGGAAACTGTCCTGGGCACCACCTCAAAATGGCTGCCATGGGAGGTGTGGCTACTTGCAAAGGACAAGTAACTTGCCCCAAAATGGAGTACAAGGCAGAGGTGGGGGCTGAGCCCCAACACACTAAACAACTCCTCTGAAGCCACAGTTTTCAGCACTAACATAAACCTATTTCATAGCAAGCTCAGGTGCCGGTAAGAAAATGTGTTAATAATAATAATTTTAAAAAGTGGGTGGTAGGACACTTTGGCAGGCATCAAAAAGTGTCCATGGGTGTATTGGGATGTGGGATGGAAGCTCAGAAGATGGCAATGAGGGAGAGGGCCTTTTTAGTGGTGGCCCCCCATCTGTGGAACAAGCCCCTCAATGATGTTCGCCTGGCACCAACACTGTTATCTTTTTGGTGCCCGTTTAAGACCTATCCCTTTTCCCAGGCATTTGGCAGCACATGATGAATTTTAATCAGTCCTGGATGTGTCTTTAGTTATGCCTGACTGTTCAAAGATGTTTTTAGTTGTATGTTGTTTGTGTATATTGCCTGTGCGCTTCTATGTAAATGGCTTTTAAACTTTGTATATTGTATTTTAATGTTTAACTTCTGTAAACCACCCAGAGAGCTTTGCCTATGGTGTGGTATAGAAATAATAATAATAATAATAATAATAATAATAATAATAATAATAATAATTGTCAGCAATGGAACCAAATGGGTTCAGATTTTCATGAATCTGACCCATGGATTCTGCAGCGGACTGGCTTTTCCCCTGTCGGGCGGATTCTGTGGAGCTGCAGACTGGTTTTCTAACTTTCCGAAATTTCATGGTAGAAAAATATGCAAAATTTAAAAAAAAATGGCCAAAAGTGTGCATTTCCCCCATTTGGGAGGAATATGTGCATTTTTGCATGTGCACATTTGTGCAAATTCGGCAACAACAACAAAAATTGTGATTCCGTTGATGGGCAGGCAATGAAACGAAAGGCGCCTGACAATTTGTGAGTCACAGACGGAATGGATTTTACACAATCTGTACATCCTTTCTGTGGGTGCTGTGTTGCCTAGCCCTTCCTTAATGGATAGGGCTACATGATTGTTCTGTATTCAGGAGAAAGTTAATGCCTTTCCTTCTAAAGAAGATTCCTTCAACATATTTCCACGTGACCCTTATTTTCTGGCCTGGGCAGATTGAAAGACCTTTTACCATGAGCTTTTCCTATACCCTGTCTGTGTGCTATTCGTAATATCAGCTGCTCATTGGAGTCCACTCTGGGTCAAGCAGAAAGCAACCTCATTAAAGGCCAAGGCATACTTAACCAGCTTAAGTATGGGAGTCCCTTTGCTATGGCTTCTTCCTCCACCATTCGAAGACCATTTGGATATAGGAGCCATGTGAGCAGAGCGAATTGCATTCCTGATGGTGACACTGGGAAGCGAGGGAAGCACACCAGCCCTTGGAGCGCCAGTTTCCAAACAGCTCTGGAGAAGCATGGGAAGACGTTGTAAGGGAGTGCCTCCCACAGTGCTGCCAAGAACTGTAATGGGAGACTGATCCATGGTGCCAAAAACCAGCAGGGACTTGAGGAAAGGAAGTCAGATTACAGCCGTGGGAAGGGAAACATGCAAGAGAGAATGTCAATGACAAGATTCTTATTGATTACTTGATCCATATAAACATTTCAAGTGGCTTCAGACAAGCAATCGGGATGAGTTACACTCGAAGATAAAAAGACTTAGGAAATAAAAAAATAGTTCAAACTCCTTTAGTGAAGCAAAACAGCAGTGTGGTCTTTTTGGTAGTGGCCCCACACCTCTGGAATGAGCTTCCATCAGGTGATCTTCTGGCCCCTTCTTTGCAGAGCTTCAGGAAAGATCTGAAGACCCACTTGTTCTCATTGGCTTTTCCTTGAATTGTATTTTTGTGCTGCTGACAATGAGATTTTTAATTAGGCTTTTCCCCTTGAATGATGAATAAAAGTGACTTCTGCTAAAGGCTCTTTTAAAAGGTGACAGTATGCTTGCTGTCTTTGTTCAGATATGATGAAGTTAAGCAATCCATGGAAAAAGGCTACCCAAAAAGAATAGCCCGGGATTTTAAAGGAGTTGGGCCCAAAATTAACGCAGCTTTACAGCAGGATGGTAAGTTTTTTAAAAAGTTGTTTGGGATAATTTTTATTAGAAAAAATGGGGCAGATCTGGAATCCAACATGGTTTAAAACCACAGAGATTTTAAAGAGATTTTTTCTCTTGAGGGCTGCATTTCCTAGGGATGTCAGAGGAATCCATCTGGGGGGTGGAACTTGCCCAAGCTGTCATCACCTTGGCCCCCTGGACTTTGGCTTGTTTCCCACAAACTGGCCCAATTAGTTGATTTGCATCAAGTTGGGGCAATTTGCAGTTTTTCCATTTATTTTTTAATACATAAATATAAATTTGTACAGATCGTGTCTGTATTTGCGTAATTTGCAGCTATAATTCATGCAAATGGTGGCTGTAATTTGTGCAAATTATTTCCTTGAGGGTAAGCTGCCAGGGGTGGCATGCTGGCATGGGCAGGGTGAAGGCCAGAGGCAAAAGTGTGTGGAGTTTTACTTCTCCTCCCCTCCCCCCTCCCCCCCTCTACCACCTTCCTCCCCAAACAGACTGCCAGAGGAGGCATGGATCAGCCTTGACAGAGGTCTGAACTAATTGTTTGCAGAGGTCTTTTTGAAATCAGGCTGAGAGCTGCATGTTTCCCATCCTGGTTTAAAGAGTGCGCATATGAATTGTTTGTTATATTTTTAATCTGTCCAATAACTGTTGTTCTCTGGGTGGATTACAAAAAGCTAAAAGAATAAAATAAAATACAAAATAGCCAACAGAGGAATAAAGATAAAATAGACAAAAACTGCCATAAAATCAAACAGCTAAATTCTAAAATGGCTATCAATGGCTACTTGTCCTGATGGCTATATGCTGCTTCCAGTATCAGAGGCAGTATGCTTATGTACACCAGTTGCTGGGCAACATGAACCAAAGGGTGGTGTACTCATGACCAACTTGTGGGTTTCTCACAGGCAGCTGGTTGGCCACTGTGTGAACAGAATGCTGGACTAGATGATTGATCTGATCCAGGATGGCTCTTATGTTCTTAAAATGCCCAGGAGAAAAGAAAGGTCTTTGCCTGGTGCTGAAAGGATAGCAACGCAGATGCCAGGTGAGCCTTCTTAGGGAGAGAATTCCATAAATGGGGTGCCACCACTGAGAAGGCCCTCTCTCTTGTAGCCATCTGCCTAACTTCCTTTGGCTGGGGCACCAAGAGAAGGATCTCCAAAGATGACCTAAGTGTCCAAGCAGATATATATGAAAGGACACATTCCTTTAAATACTTTGGCACCAAATGGTTTAGGGCTTTCAAGGTCAACACCAACACCTTGAACTGGGCTCATAAATCAGGCCAATCTAAGAACAAATATCTTTATACAACCTCACTCTGATTTAGGGGCAGTCATGGAGAGACAACTTGCATCCTTATAAATAACTTTATTTCTGCACACACAGCCCACCTTTTCTGAGCAACCAGATTCTACATCTGCATAGTGGAGGGTTTGTTTTGTTGTACAAGAATGATTTGTGGAAGGAAGAAACTTTTCCCATTTTCTTTCTTTTATTCATTCATTCGTGTCTATTTCTGTTTCTAGATTACATCTATTTCTTTCAAGGAACAAAACTGATCCAGTTTGACCCTTACAGCAGAAGAGTGGTTCAGAACAATCAAAGTAGCAACAGCTGGCTGAAATGTTAAAACATCTAATTAATGCTACCTAGTCCTTAGTTTACTATTACTATACCACAGTTCCTAATATTACTTTATATTTACAATATATTTCATGTTTTATTGAGTGTTGCAGATGAATGCTAATTAACTCTTGCACCTGTTATGCTGCCTCACTGCTAACATGTATGGTATAAAACCCATCTTACTCCATGGCTCTGGGTTCAGAGAAGCTGTCTGATCCAACTATTGGGTATGCCTGTGTGCTGTAAGTACTTGGTAAAGTCTCCTTATAAGCAAACCTGGATCTGGCTTATCACTATCTCAGCACCTCTAAATTCTGGAAGCCCACTGCAGGGGCATACACCCATAAAGTACTTTCTATGGGTGACATAGCTGTTGAATCTTTCTTAATTATTATTAGCAGGCCAGTTTCTAAAATCACAATCGCTACCAATCAACCCATAAGCATGTCTAAACGAGAGAGAAAAGCTCACCCTTTTCCCACTCTTTGTCCTGGTTGACACATGCATTTGTGTTTCTCGATTCCACTGGGCTGGGTAACTCACAGCTGAATGAAGGACTCCATAGGGAAATCACTGCATTTGTAGTGATGTGAGGCAGAAGTCACAGGGAAGGGCCATTGCGCAGTTTGCATGCAGAAGGCCCCAGGTTCAATCCCCGGCATCTCCAGGTAGGGCAGTAAAAATTCCTGCCTGAAATCCTGGAGAGCCACTGACAGACAGTGTCGAGTCGACAGATGAACTAGATGGACCAATGCCCTGACTCAGTTTGTAAAGCAGCTCCCTGTGTTCCTATGTTTCCCCCTGTGGTGGTTGACTTGCAATGGCTCATTCACATGTGCAAGTCATCACTTCATGGTGTAGTCATCAACTGGCGAGCATGTCTGTGTGAACTGTAAAATAGACCCTTAACTACCCTGATTCTGAGCATGAAAGAGGAAAAGGGTGCTTCCAGCTGTAGCTTTCATTATTCAATCACCCTGCCTCATTCACAGAATTTTACGGGAAAATCCAAGCAATGTCATCTCCCATTTGAAAACGTTCCCATGTTTTCCCACTGCTTCCTCTGTCTTTTTTTTCTTACCACAAAAAGAAATCCATTAATGAGGGAAAGATGGAATAGCTACATAATGTCTTTTGATTGGTGGAACTAGAAGCCTGCCATCTCAAAGCACCCAGAGTCTGTTGTGGAATAAATCACTGGAATTTCAAAAGCCTGACTATGCACCCTGCCATAGTCTCTGTAAACTGAGTTAATACCCTTGGCAGACAAGTTTATTTTGTTTATTTACTGCATTTTAAACTGCCTAATAACCAAAGTCCTCTGGGTGGTGTACAAATTAAAAACATAAAATACAAAGTGGCAGTGAAAAAAAGAAAGAAATCAAATAGAAACAAGATAAAACTAGCAGCAGCACATAATAAAAATGTAAGTAAAAGCATCATAAAACAATGTAAAGATCTAAAAGCAAGAAAAACATTTCCTAAAGTGCCTAGAAAAATAATAATATCTTGACCTGGTACCATAAATACCATACTGGAGGAACTAGGGAAGTGTCTCTGGGAGGGCATCCCAAAGATGGGGCATCACCACTGAAATGGTCCCCTGCTTGAGCCACAAGGGTGGGCATGTGTCCTACTTTACAGAGGACAGTCCTCTATTTGGAGGGCAGTCAGAAGACAGTTCTGTCTTTGAAGCTGTCCTCTATTTGGAGGGCAGCCAGAGGACAGTTCTGTCTTTGAAGCTGTCCTCTATTTGAAAGGCTGCCAGAAGACAGTTCTGTCTTTGAAGCTGTCCTCTGTTTGGAGGGCAGTCAGAGGACAGCCCTCTGTTTGAAGCGCAGTCCAGTCTAAGTCCAGTTTAAAGATAAGGAACCATATTAAACAGGCTAAGCAGCAGTCCTCTTGAAATCGTCCATTGACTTGAATAGCAGATAGAGCAGGCACACAGGCTGCGGTATTGTATTTCTGTTTAAATGATAGTAATTATTTCTAAATTTGCATCTACACCTCTATATTAGCACACGCAAAACGTATGCAAATCACTGCCCTCTTTTCATCTTTTTTGGTGATGCATGTCCTCTTTTGGGGTGATGTGGGAGTGGCCAGCCGAGGAGTCACCTACCTTGCCTCATTTGGGCGGATCACTTGGCAGAGGGCCTCAAGTGACAATGTTAAGGTCTGGGTGGGTGGGTGCACATGGGAGGAGACAAGTCTGGAAAGCCAGTGCAGATTGCAAAGCACCATGATCAATTTGACTATTCCTGTTCACAATCTTGCTACCCTACGTTGAGTCAGCTGAAGGTTTGGGACCATTTTCAAAGGTGGCCCCAGATATAATGCATTGCAGTAATCCAAATGAGAGGCTAGCAGAGCCTGGTAACTGTAGCTAGGTATCTCTGACCAGGTCGGGTTGGAGCTGGTATATCAGCCTACACCAATAAAAGGCATGCCATGCCACTGAGGCCACCTGAGCCTCCAGGAACTATGCTGAATCCAACAGCACCCCCAAACTACAAGGGCCTTCTCTGTGGTGGCCCCCACTCTGTGGAACTCCCTCCCTAGGGAACTCCGCCATGCCCCCTCTTTAATGAGCTTCTGCCGCACATTAAAAACGTGGTTGTTCAGGCAGGCATTTGGGCTGGGGTAGGATATTTTTAGAAATATGGTGTTTTTACTATAGAATTTTATCGTTTTCAACTGTTCTATTATATACTTTGTACATCGCCCAGAGTGGCTGGGTGACTGGCTAGATGGGTGATCGATCAATAAATAAATAAATAAATAAATCCCCTTCAAATCAGGGTAAATGCCCCTCAGCCAGACAGAAGAAACATCCAGAAATAGAGCCCAGGTTCACATGGTCATGGAGGGGGATATAAGCCGCAGTGCTGGTCGCAGGAAATAAGCAATTTGTCCTGCTCTCTGAAGTACTCAGATTCTCAAACAAGGAGGAATCAAAAACAGGTGTAAGAAATATCCATAAAAAGTAAAGACCTCCATAGCTTGGTCTTTATTCCCAACACATGTCAGTATATGAACTTTTAAGGGGGGGAATTTATATCTTCTGTCGTCCTAAACTCCTAATACTGCTACTGTAATAAAAGAACAAACAGAACACGAATAAGGTCTGTCTTTTAAGTACTGCTTAAAAACAGGACTGTTGAAGCTCTTTCAGCTGGAGGGACAAACTCCATTTCAGAGAAGCTCTCAGAGGCAGCATTCCAGTGTGGGTGGGACTGTGAGGGAGAGAGCTGGGGCCAAGAATACCAGGATATTTTAGCTTAAACCTCTTAATGCCAGTAAATAAGCCTTTGGTGAGGCATTTCAACCTTTTAGAACAGAGGGGAAAATTTGCAAAAGCCGGGAAACCACCATATGACTGGTCGTTGTGAGAAAAGAGGTGTGGCTCTCTGGGGAATCCCAGAGCCACACTGGGAGCCACACTGGGCCCTGGGAGGGCCAGATTTCCCCCCCCCCGTCTTGAGGTTCTGCACCCCTGCCTCCCAGTGGAGGCTGGTGGCTCCAATGTTGGTGGGCCTGTGAATCCATTCTGGATTTCAGTCAGAACCAGCCAGAACTCTAAAGGAGCTGTCAAAGATGCTGGACCTATTTTGGGGATATGGTTCAGCACCTTGTATAACTCCTTTAGAGTTCTGGCTGGTTCTGACTGAACCCAGAATGGATTTACAGCCCCACTGAAATCAGAGCCACCAGCCTCCACTGATCCCTCCAGCAACATTCCTATCTAGTGAAATTGGTAAATATACATTTATTCCAAAACAGACAGCAAATGGCAGATCATTTGTATTAATGCTCCCCATCCTCCTTGCATGCAGGAAACAAGCATGTCAAGGGATAGGAAATCAGCTAGGCCAATTCCTGATATAGTTTTGTATATGCTGGAACCTCCCCCCCCCCAAAAAAAAACAGGATAGAGTTCACAGAACAGAATGCTGGATTAGATGGGCCAAAAGTCTGATCCAGAGCAGCTCTTCTTATGTTATAATGTACATAAGCCCTGTCCAGATGTTCAAGAGAATGTGTGAGGACTTCAAGTGTGTCCTGGGATGGGTCTGGGCACATTGACATCATAGAATCATAGAATAGTAGGGTTGGAAGGGGCCTATAAGACCATTGAGTCGAATCATGCCCTATGGGTCTTTCTACACGAGACATTTATCATGTGCTCATCATGCCCTACTCATACTTGTTTACAGGTTCTTTAGAGGTTTACCAACCCTCTAGTTTTGCTTCTGTGTCAGCACTTCCGGTGAGTTTTTTTTTTAGAACAGGGAAAATGCGGCATTTAATTGTGAAAGCAAAAGAAAGTGCGATTTCCTCTTGCGTGTTTGAGCTATTCTGCTACACCACAGTGCCACCTAGAGGTTATGTAGCAGAAAAGCAGGAAAAGAAAAGCTCCTTGTGTAGTGACAAAACTGAAAGCAGATACAGTGGATTAAGAGCTGATTAACAGTGTTATATAGAACAGCTCTATGTCTCCAAGGTGCCCCAGCCCCTCAGTTCAAACTTTGCTGTGTTGAACCAGCAAGGTCTGAACAGGAGTTTTACGTGAACACATGCAGAATGCTCAGTGTAGTTGGCAAGCTTGATAAAGCAGGAACTGTGATCATATGGAGAGTTCTACACACATTCGCTCCAACACCTGAACAGAACAGGACCATAGTTACCATTTCATTCGATATTTAGGTTGACTTTCAGCCTCAGAAAAAGACAGTCTGAGAGTGATAAACTGGAGAGAGGGGTTTGAATGGTTGTGGGGGTACATTAATATTTCTGTATCCTTTTCCACACCTCACCTCAAAAATAAGTGGAAAGGGGTGGATTTTGTGGGGACAGAAAAATGTTGCAAAATGCATACCAATTCAGCCCAGCACTAGTTGCATGACCGATATTGCAAATTCTGTGCTTCTTTGCATTTTTGAATGACTGAATTGTTTATTATGGTCACAGACCAATACCAATTTTTTGTACAAAAGAAAGATACAGCTAAGCGTAATTAAATAAAACCAATACATTTTAAAATGGGCCCAACATAATTTTTTCTGTGTTTGCATTGAAATAAGAAAGAACCTAGCAACCTTCCCAGTGACGTCTTTGCATTTTTAACTTTCAACCATGTAACCCTCCCGTGGGAAAAGAATGATCACCAAAGAGATTTTATTATGACAGTGTGTTCTGAGATTGTGTAAAAACATCTTCCTTGCTTATTAATCTAAGCACTTGTGAAAATGACCATTCTGCTGCTATTGCCTAATGAAGTACCTTGTCTGGTTGCTAATCGGAGGATGTGGTTGCCTATGAGTCAGAAGAGAGAGAAGTTATTGACTGCCATATAAGTAAAGGATGCCCCAAACACGAGTAGACTAGGGGAATAAGCACAACACAGTATGGGCAGGGAAGACACTGCTGTCATTGTAAGAATGAAAAGTCTCCCAATTCTGCCGTTTCTGCTACTCAGCTTTACATTTTCCACATTTGCTGCTCCAGTGGATCCAAACAGCAAAGATGTTGACATGAATTTTGTTAAGGTAAATATTCACTCTAATGGATGAAACTTCAACTGAACAAAAATGTGCTTTTCTTTGCTTTCATTTTCCTCCCCTACCCAAAAACGTCTCTCTTGCCATGCCAGGACAAATTCAAAAAAACTTAACAGTGGTGATTTCTACACCTAATTTAATTACCGCATTTAGATCCAACCATTCTTCCAAGAAGGTCTGGACTGAATACAGGTGTTTCCTCCCCATGTTACCCTTATATCCAGTCCTCCCCTAAACCTAATCACTGATTTGGGGTTGTAAGATGTCTGGGGGGCGGGTTCTTCCCTGCCTTATGATTTTTCCCCAGAACCCTTAAGTTGAGAAATAGCCAATAGGCAAATGCCACCCACAGGCTGGACAGGGATTTGAACCCAGAGTTGCACAGCTACCCAACATTCTAGCCACTACAGAATGGAACAATTCATACATTCGTTTCTGAGATGGTGCTATTCTCACACAGGGACTGTTGTATATCTTTGTTGTATATTTTTGATTTAATGTGGGAAGATATTTGTCTGAAATGGTCCCAATGTTCACACTGGAGCAGGGCCAGCGCTATCATATGGCAGACTGGAGTACTTGCCTCAGGTGGGAGATGCTGGGAGACAGCAGCAAAATGTTGGAGGAGAGAGCTGTGTGCTACACAGGTTGTCCTGTGCTCTCTCAGCTAGGTGTGATGGAGGATGCTATCCCATTGTCAGGGTTGAAGAAAGATTCAAGTCCAGTTGGCTTTTGTGCATGGAATGGGAGGGGGCACCATCTTGTTCATTGTCCAGTGGAGGCTGGTGGCTCCAATGTCAGTGGGGTGCTTCACACCTTAGATAGCGCCTTGAGAGTTCTGACTGGTTCTGACTGAACCCCAGAGCGGATCCATCACCCCACTGATATCAGAACCATCAGCCTCCACTGTCTTTGTCTCAGGAAGCAAAATGTCTTGGGCCAGCACTGCATTGGAGAACTTACCACATAAAAAGGGGGGAAGACAAATTTAAAGTATTTTTGTTCTGTTGTGGCTTTGTCTCTGTGTAATATGTGAATTCAGTGGGGGCTGGGGGCTCTGATTTCAGTGGGGCTGTGAATCCATTCTGGGTTTCTGTCAGAACCAGCCAGAACTCTAAAGGAGCTATCCAAGGTGCTGAACCCTATTGCCGAAATGGGTTCAGTGCCTTGCATAGCTCCTTTGGATTTCTGGGTGGTTCTGACTGAAACCCAGAATGGATCCACAGCCCCATAGGAATTGGAGCCACCAGACTCTACTGTGTGAAACGGTTCTCAGTTTGCAACAGCTACAGGTTTGACTTCCTGAAGCAATCTCTGTTTCTTTCTAGTCACATGGCATGTACTCTGTTATAAGCATCATCCATGTTTGCCACTTAGTCAACCATTTACCTTAACTTTAGGAACATTGGGATATTAGGGAATAAGGAATTTTCCTACAGTCTTTTGGAGTACCAGGTTTCCCCCTTGTGGCTGTGGCAGTCAATCGAATGAATTTTACTGTATGACCAAAAGGATTATATGAGCATCCATCAATTGGTTTGTAAGACAAAAAAAATTATCTTTATATTGCAGCCTGTCTATGTTTCCATGTCTATGATGTCACCTATTTCTATTTAAATTCTCATAATTTTCCCTTTTGCCCCCTTTTTTGGTGATGCAGTTCCTGTTTTTTAACAATGCATAAGCGGCCACCCTACCTCCTCGGTCCACCCATGGGACTATGCTGTAGTAGTAGGCTGAGGAATACAGCCTTTGAAGCTTTTGAAATTCATAGACTTAACAAATAGAATTCAGCATATGATGCTTGGTTGTCACTTATTGCTAGTGGGATGGGATGTCCTTGCCGTATTCCTTAATGTCACATTGAGTCCATACAACTTCTATTTGGGTCTTGCAAAAGAGCAGCACGTGATGGATTGGGGCCTGGTAGGTAAGTCCTGTGGTTTGATTAAAGTTGCAGCCATGCAAGTTGCCACTTGTAACAGAAAGTACAATTCTGTGTATTGGAAGTGGGACAGGGTCAGTTGAATATAGCATGGGGCATGTGCGAATTGCCAACAAAGAGGAAATGCATCACCAAAAAAGAGGACCAGCAGCGATACGGCAATGGCAGCCGTATCACTGGGGCTTCGGAGCCGGCCGGTGGCTCCGCGGAATCACCGCGGAGTGGAGCCGGCCGGCAAGGATTCCGGGGGGAAGAACAGATTGCCTCCCCCCCACAGACCCCCCACACACACCAGAACAGCAGGTAAGTAATTCGTACATCCCTACATATAGCCACCTTGAGTTCCATGATGGAAGAAAGGTTAGATATAAATGCAATAATAAATACAAATAAATCTTTAAACTGGATTTGGATTGGACAGCCCTTCAAATAGAGGTCACCTTCAAAATAGAGGATAGTCCTCTGGAAGCCCTTCAAATAGAGGACTGTCCTCTGTAAAAGAGGATACATGGCCACCCTACAAATATCTTTGTCCAGCATACAACTACGCCAGTCCCATCAGTACCTATGATACCTCTTGAGATCGGAGGCACACCGACACCTTCCCCAACTCTCTTCTGCCTTCCCTGTAGCAATGTGCCATCTCCTGACATGGCACCATCATCCCAGATGGGTGCTGGAGAAATTCAGCAGCTCAGCAGTACTGTGGGACAAGCTTATCTCCTTATGTTGGTGCTAGGATCCTTATGCTCAGCTCTGTTCATAGGGTTGTTATAGAGCTTGGGACATCTAGGGATTGCCCAGAACCTAAGCATGCCTATGTTGTGCATTGGCCAGCCTGGGGTTTTTTTTGTTTTGCTTTTTTAGCTTTCATTTAAAAATCAAGTCTCTAGTCCTCATCCTTAAAGGTGCAAAGAAAAATGGGCAAGCCACATCAGGCCACAGTCTGCCCAATCATTTAGTAAGAAGTAAGCCTGCTCCACCCTCCCAGTGCTCAAATCAATGAGCGAAATTAATTCACTAATATAACTGGCATGGAAGAGAAGTGGTAATATCCTGCTCCATTGCCCTCCAGAGCACATACTGATCAATCAAGAAAGAAAAAGGTGGGATTTTCCTGTTTTCCTTCTTGCCAGTTATAGCAATGGTTTTCTTCTTCTGATCAGCCAGAATTAGAAAGGAAATGCTGCATCTCTGGAACTGTCGCCAGGTTTTAGTTTAGCTGGAAATACAAGATCCCAGATATGCAGGGACAATCATTAGGTTTATTTCATTTTTGAAATTCAGTGTTTTTGTTTCTTCATGCTTTTTGCTTTGTTCATTTTTTCCTGTCAGAAATATTTATTTAGCTTCTACATAACTTCTGAAGATGTGACCATTCCACCATCCTATAATGGCAGTGCATCACTCTATAACGACAGTGTCGTGGTGTCTGAAAAGCTGAAGGAAATGCAGAGGTTTTTTAGGCTGAAAGTGACTGGAAAAGCTGACACTGAAACATTGGCTGTGATGAAGAAGCCCAGGTGTGGCGTACCTGACTTGGGATCATTCACCCTTACTGATGGGAATCCCAAATGGGAGAAAAAAGAGATCACATACAGGTAAAGGTTTATGGTGGATTTTTCTCAGGAGGTACAGGCTTAAGGCAGAATAGATAAACATGACTTCTAAAGGCTCTAGTCCTCAGTGTACTTACTCATGAGCAAATCCAGTTAAAATTCTTAGGACTTTATGGCTGCTATTCTAGGCAAAATTTGGCACACCTAAGCTTATTGATTTCAATGGGCATAGGAGCACCTAATTCTTCCTAAAGTTAGGCAGCACAGGTGCTGGGAAGATAGCCTAATCCATGATTGGGATAGCCATATAGTGTGGTCTTCATGTGCAGCAGGCTTCTGACAGCAGTATGAATGCATATGCGTACACACATGCACACTCACACACTCACTCTCTCTCTCTCCCTCACACACACACACACACTACAGTGGCTTTTGAGACCACTGTATACAAAAAGCAGAATCAGGTGATAAAGCTTTACCTCAGTCATACAACTGCAGATGGCAGGAGCAGATAAACTGTATTAATGCCTTCTTCCCTGCACAAAGAAAGGGCTAAATTCCTTCTCCCTGCTAGCTGTGATCCTGATAATTTTCTCCACCTTCCTGTAGCTGTTATTGGCATTAAAACAACAGCAGCAAAGGGCACATTAAATGGAAAGAATTATTTAACATCATGCCTAGTTTGAATTGTAGGGAGAAGAGAAGATTCAGATGTCCTTCTACACCTGGGGTGCAGAACCGCTTTCAGCCTGAGGGCTGAGTTCCATTTCAGAGAAGCTCTCAGGGGCCACATTCCAGTGGTGGGAGAGGCCAAAGCCAAAGGCGAAGGGGCTGAAAAAGGTCCTACTGCCAGTAAGTAAGCCTCAGGAGAGGCATTTCCAGTGGAGACTAGTGGTTCCAGTTTTGGAGGGGTGGTGATTCCATTCTGGGTTTTAGTTAGAACCAGCCAGAACTCTAAAGGTGCTATCTAATATGTTGAACCCATTTTGGGGATAGGGTGCAGCACCTTGGATAGCACCTTTAGAGTTCTGGGTGGTTCTAACTAAAACCAAGAATAGAATCACAGCCCCTCCAAAACTGGAGCCATCGGCCTCCACGGGGCATTTCAACCTTTTAGAATGGAGGAAAAAATGTGCAAATGCCAGGAAACCACCAAACAACTGGTGGTTGGGGGAGAGGGGCCATTTGGAGAGCCCCAGAGGGCTGCTGCATTGGGTTCCCCAGAAGGGTTAGATTTGCCCCCTGAACCTGAGGTTATGCGCCCCTGCTCTACACAGATGTAAGTATTTGCCCCAACTAAAGGCCTTCTCAGGACTGTGGCCTTTCTATCCAAAATCAGCATCTCATTCTATATTCAGGGTGCCCAAAGGAATGACTTTGCTCATGTTTCCTTTTAAAGGATTGTGAATTACACCCCAGATATGCATCCATCTGATGTGGACAAAGCGATCCAGAAAGCACTTGAAGTCTGGAGCAATGTGTCCCCCCTGATTTTCACAAGACTCTACGATGGAGAAGCAGATATAATGATCTCTTTTCACTCAAGAGGTAAGTGCACTGCAATAGAGATCGCCATCAGGCAGTGTTCCTCTAAAACCTGGTTAAACTCACTCATTCTTCTCCATTCAGACCATGGTGATAATTCTCCATTCGACGGGCCTGATGGGATATTGGCACACGCCTTTCAGCCAGGGAAGCACATTGGTGGAGATGCCCATTTTGATGAGGATGAAAAGTGGACAGCAAAAGGCCCAAGAGGTACACTTGGATGACTCTTTCCCTTGAGGCTAGTAAGCACTGTAAAAAGCTTTGCAAATTAAAAGTGGGGCAGGCAACCACTTTTGGTCCAGGGGCCAGATTGCCCCGTCAGACCCAGCTGGCAGGCCAGAGGATGTCAAGGCATGGGGACCCACCCCAAAGCCCCACGCCCTCCTGTGATGTCATCCACCCCATCCAGTTTCCTCTCTGTGCAGAGAGAGGCATAGAGCTCCACGCCCCTCTCCGCATGGAGAGAGGCATTGGCTCCTGCAAGCCATGGGTGAGATGTGTGGGTGAATCCCCGTGTTATTTCCAAACTCTATTAGCTCCAGGAGAGAAGATTCTGTTGGCAGCAATGTGAGTTTTCCTCCCCTGCCAAATAGTAGCTTTGGGATGGGGGTGATTTTCATCCAGATTGTGATGGAGGGAAAGGGTTAACCCCATCTCCTCATATGCCATGGTCCCAATCAGTGGACGGTGGCGGCTTCAATTTCAGTGGGGCTGTGAATCCATTCTGGGTTTCAGTCCATTCTATACCCTATTTGGGGTATATGGTACAGCACCCTGGATAGCTCCTTTGGAGTTCTAGCTGGTCCTGACTGAAACTCGGAAGGATTTTACAGCCCCACCAAAATAAGAGCCACCCGCCACCACTGATCCCTGCCCTGACCAGACCTCCCTCCTTATTTGTAATGCTGGCTGGGGAATGCTGGGAGTTTTTTCTGTTTAAATGTGCATAGGATTACGCCCTTAGTGCATTTCATTTTGACACCTTCTTGCTCTAGTCCAACACATTTCTCACTGTTTTTCCTAATGCAAACAAAACGTCTGTCTCTGTCTTTTAGGCCGCAACCTGTTTTTTGTTGCCGCTCATGAGCTTGGACATTCTCTGGGTCTGTCTCACTCCAGTGATCCTGGGGCACTGATGTACCCCACCTACTCTTACATAGAACCTAGCTTATTTCGACTTCCTCAGGATGATATCAATGGCATTCAAGCCATCTATGGTAAGGCTAAGAAAAACTATGTCATGTTCCTTCATCCTTCCCCTTTGCAATCAACACACTCCAGGATAACAGGCTTCAGGCTGTTCCTATCCTGGAGTGTGTTGACAGGCCCTAGCATCCCTCATATCACACCCCTCACTTTCCTCCTCCTGCAAAACCTGGGTTCTCATGGAAGAGGAAAGGGGGGGGCCTTCAGGCTGAGCCATCTGTGTGCCAAGATCGGGGGGGAAATGCCTTGCCATATCTGAGCTCACTAGGGAGGGAGCCTCCCCCTGTTCCGGCTGTTCCCATTCTGAATCTGAGCTGCTAGATATCTCCACATGCTCAGATTCATTCCTGACAAATTAAAGCATAAATTTGAGCTCATTTTTAACAGAAACCATTTCTTTTTCAGTTTGACCACAATTACAGGTGGGCAAATCTGTCAGGTTCAGTTTTTCTGTTTCCCATTTTTCCAATCTTAAATTTGGTTCATCTCAAACTTTGAGTATTTTTTTAAAGATCGCATGAAAATTCATAAGCATTTTTGTGCACATTTCTCCTAATACATGCCTTTTTATATGCATTTTTGCCTGACATATACATTTTTTGCAAACACATTTCTTAGTTTAATGTACTTTGGAACACTATTTCCCTGAATATATGCAACTTTGTACATATTTTTAATTGAGCAATTCCACTGCAAAATTCAGAGAAGTATGCATTTCAAAGGATAATTCTGTTTTGGTTTGCATAATGGTTTGAAAGCATGAAATTGGGTGAGTTCACATTAAAATTAAAATATGAACTGAATGAATTTCTCCTACATCCCTAACAAGAATGTACTGGAGTATAAATTAACATTTCAAGGAAAATGGTGTACCATCAGCTGGTACTTTTCCACAGCTTCCATTCATTTCAAAATGGTTTGCACACTTTGATAGATTGTGCTCACATATCGTTGCATGAAAAATTGTCTTGCTTGCTAAAGACCAAATGGCTTAATAATTACTTGCATTGCAGCAGGAAGATTCTACGCCCTCCTTCCCCCCCAACTGAACTTGACTTCCCTGAACATCAAACTGAAAAAATGAACTCCCATATTTAGGATTGTTTTTAGTGTCCACTCAATGTGTGGTTTCATTCAGTTTGTCTTTGATTTAGGAAAATCAGAAAGCCCGATACAACCAACTGGACCCACAACACCAAAAGCTTGCGACCCCAGGACCACATTTGATGCTGTCGCCACCTTCCGTGGAGAAATGATGTTCTTTAAGGGCAGGTAAATTGCTTACTTAAAAACAAAACAAAACACCAGTTGGGACAATTTCCCCCCTCTAAATAGGACTTAAGGCAACTGAGATTCAAATCAAGGCGACCCAGAAACCCTGTTGTGCTCCTATTAGATTGGGCTTCCCCATTATTTTGAATGGATGCATCATCAGCCCTGAAACGTGCAAAGGAACTAAGCGTTCTTGGCATGGTCAAAATGAATGGGAAAACCCTTGGATTAGAGCATTTCCCCTGCAACATTGCTGGATAGGAGCAAATGATTCAATATTGAGCCCTAAAGGAGGAATGTCCAGATCTAACGCTAGGAGTGTATAGTATGAAGAACTAGTAATACCCTACATCTGCTGCCTTCTGAGACAAAATAAAAATATACAGCCACGAAAAAGGACATTATATTAAACAAACAACTGCGTTAAGTCAGGCAGGCACCAACATTGTTTTGTTTTTGGTGCCTGATGAAGACATTTTTATTTAAACAAGCCTTTCCTGACTAACCAGTCATGGCTTTATTGGCACATTTTGATTTTAAGGGGTTTAATTCTGTATTATTATTATTATTATTATTATTATTATTATTATTATTATTTCCCTTTTACTGTTCACAGCTTGGATATCTTGTGAATGTAGAGGGGTATATAAACTGTGTAAATAAAATAAATACATAGATTAAACCCAGATATAAACACAATATAACGTAAGTTGCAACATACACAACTACCAACTACTGCAACTCTATGGGGCACGGGGGGAACGGGGGGACACAGTTATATACGAACTTCACATTAACTCCTATGGACCAAGAAAATAGATCCACACTATATAGCAAACTGACTTCACCTAGGGGAGGGGTTGTAGTTCAGCGGTAGCCCACGTGCTTTTCATGCAAAATGTCCCATGTTCTGTCCTCAGCATCTCCAGGTAGGATTTGGAAAGAATCCTGCCTGAAACCCTGGGGAGCGGTTGCAAGTCAGTGTCAACAGCAGTGGAGGCTGGTGGCTCTGATGTCAGTGGGGCGGCGAATCCGCTCCACCTTTCAATCAGAACTAGTCAGAACTGTAAAAGAGCTATTCAAGGTAAAGATATTGTAATACAAGATGCCTTTCCATGAAAGATGTCAAATGTTCTAATATGCCACTTATGCTTTAACACTAGGCATTTCTGGCGTAGACACCCTCAGCTCGAAGTAGAACTCTTTTTCATCTCCCTCTTTTGGCCAAATCTGCCAACTCCAATAGAAGCTGCTTATGAAAATTATGAAAAAGACCAAGTTCTTCTTTTTAAAGGTGAGTGGTGAACTCTTTGAATTCTGCTTCCTTGGAAAATAGCTGGGAGTATTACTGAAGAATATGCAATTAAAGAAATTTGGTCAGGACGCCAAGTTGATTGCATATATAGGTACCTCACAAATATTGCCTGTCTGTGACAAATACCTTTATTTAACAGCCTCTGAAATGATTCAACCAATTTTCATCTTCATGGTGCCATGAAGACATATGTCATGTAGGTAATATATGACGTGCTGCCTGATCCTATTTTTGTTTACTCTGAAACATGCCCCATTGAGTTCCGTGGAAAAATTGCACATGGAAAAATTGCTTGCGCAATGTGGAGTTCATGCTCTAAGTTCTGCCGTGTTCCCACCATTAGGACCCAGCAGCCTAGCAAAGACTGTCAGTGACATCATAACAACTAAGCCAATGGAGGATAGGAGGGCAATGATCTGTGATGGTGATGGTGATGATGATGATGATGATGATGATGGTGATGAAAGCCATTTCTTAGCTGCCTTTCAAGACTATAATCTTCCCAAGGCTGCTTATAGCATATGAACAATACAAACATACTAATAAAATCATATTAAACAAAGGCAATTTTTAAATGAAACCAGTTTCAATCAAATACCATTTCAAAATACTCTTAAGCATTGACTAACATAAAAGTTTGCTATTAAAAGCCAGAGAGGGGCCACCACTGAGAAGGCCCCATCTTTAGTGCCCACCAACCTTCCTGGTCTTGGTGGCAAGCCAGAGACGAGAGCTTCCAAAGGTGATCTTACAACAATATACATCTTAAATCTACCCAGATGCCCATAAGCTCTTTACTGTTGGAAAACCCACAACTCACAGGCTGTGAAAACGCTAGTTGTGTAATAGTTTAGTTATAAAGTAGCTTCTTCCATCTCTTAAACCTGGCATTCACACCTAGCTTTTTGAACAGTTCTTTATCACTGAATAGACAATGGAAGGAAATCCATTCTGCTGTAGCTTACTTCCGCTTTCCCTTCAGTGGTAAAGTACTTCACTTGGGTAATGTTTGCACCTCCATTACAAGGATGAAAGTGCTGTTGTTTGTCTCTGCTTTTCTCCTAAGCTTAGAAGACAAATATTGACTACCACATTGTCCTTTGCATTGATTAAAGGAAAATGGAGGATTTTGTTGTTGTTGTTCAGTCGTTAAGTCATGCCCGACTCTTCGTGGACCATAGCCTGCCAGGCCTTCCTGTCCTCAAAATGGAGGATACTGCGCCCTTATTTCTACTCAGGATAGAAGGAGTTAAATTCTATTCTAGAACAATCCATGTGCCCATTTTCTCTTTCCCTCTCAGGGGAAAAAGCAGTAAAATGGGAAAAATCAGTACTGCTTGAACTGCAAGTAGGCTTTCAGTACCAAACTACATTGGATATAATAATAAGAGAATGCCCAGAAGTAACCATTCAGTCATTATTAGAATATTTATACCCCAGGTCTCAATTAATTATTTCTGAGCTACCTAAAAGGTATATATAAATTAATACATTTTAACTCCAGATTGGCTTTTGGGGTGGGGCGGGGTGGGGGCAGGGAGAACATTTGAATTTAAATTAAATGTAACTGGATTTTACTTCTCTGCAGGAAACAAATATTGGGCTCTAAATGGATATGATATCCTGCCTGGCTATCCTAAGAGCATCTACCATCTGGGATTCTCCAGAAAAGTGAAGAAAATTGATGCTGCATTTAGTGATCCAGAATCTGGGAAGACATATTTCTTCGTTGGTAACAAGTACTGGAGGTATGGCTGAATGTTCTGCAATCCTCACATGCCATACTTGCTACATGGTTACTGCATAGGAGAAGGGAATTTACTTTTCAGTCATAGGCATATATTACAGATTTCGTCAAAATATTGCAGATATTTCCATATGCCCCTTATTTTCCATGGCTGGCTGGGACATGCCATGGCTGGCTGGGGCATGCTGGGAGGTGTAGGCCAACACATATGGAGGGCAGATTGGGGAAAGATGGTATCATTGTACTGTGAAAGTCTTCCATATCATTTAGGGCACAATCCTATGCATGTTTAGACAGAGAAAAGGCCTACAACTCCCAGCATTCCCCAGCCAGGGGCATACTGGGAGTTGCAGGCCTTTTCTTTGTCAAAACATGCATAGGATTGTGCCCTTATTGTGCTATCCATTTCTAGAATTATAAAGAGGACATTGTTAGCTCCTTTTCTTGGAAAAGGTGGTCAGTTGTTCTACTTACATGAAAATGTACTTCCTTTTCAATGGCACTGATGATTTTAAAACTTGTAGGGCAGCTAGACTTCCACAATTTTCAAATGAATTTTGAGAAAAATACATTCAGAGAGAAAAAAACTGCTGCAGAGAAAATGAATTATCAACTTTTTGCTATCATGTCATTTTATTTTTATGGTGTGTGATTGTAGATATTAAATGCTGTTGAATTAATTTGATATGACTTTCAAAGTTTCCATTTGTTTTGTCTCTTTCAACTAATAGAGAGAGTGATCCTATGTCCCTAGATGGTGTCTGGGGAACTTAGTTTTGGGGGGTTTCCTGGCTCTGAGCTCGTAAACATTGCTATGAGCTTGGAGCCAGGAAACCACGCTCGCCACCCCACCCCTCCCTCTCATAGCTGGCATGGAAAGAACCATGCCAGCTGCCCCTCCATGCCTCTCCGTGCTCATAACACAGAGTACTGAAAGGGTGAAAATGGGGTGTTCCTGGGGTCGGGGAGGAGAGGAGACAGCGGAAGCTGTTTTAGACAGCTTGCTATGTGGTCTCCAGCCCCATTCCCACCCCCTCCCTAAAGCTGCACTTAGTTGCCCGAAATCGGGCATCTAAAGCAAACTGCATGGCAGCTGGAGCACAGAGGGAATCCTCTCCTCTGTGCTTCAGCCATCCTGCATTGGATGGGCAGTCACCTCCAACTTCAGAAGAGGTCGGAGGCAACCGCTCTCTTGATAGGATTGTGCCCCAAGCTAATGAATTTGTTGATAGTACTGAGACTTACTATTTCCTTGAACAGTGAATAAAACTCACTTATGTTTTTTTAAAAAATATTATAAAGAAGTGACAATAGATTATATTTGTTCAGATATGATGAAATCAGACAATCCATGGAAAAAGGCTACCCAAAATTTATAGCCAAAGATTTTCAAGGAGTGAAGCCCAAAATTGATGCTGCTTTAAAGCATGACAGTAAGTAAAGAAACCAATTGACACAATTTTAATTAGAGAGTCTGGATTCCAATATGGCATAAAGAAAGTTCTTATAAATTGTATGTATTATTAAAATGCTTATTTCAAGTTAGAGAACCAGTGGGGAACTTACACTGTGAATGCAGGAGCATGAAAGGGACTATCTGGAGGAACCATTTTCAAAAGGCCTTTTTCCCCATAATGCTCCAGTTCATACATAATGCTTCAAGCCTCAGGCTTGTGTGTTTCCCCCTCCTGTCTCCTTCTCTGCCCAGCCCTTCTCCAAACTCTGGAAAGCATCACATTTCAGTCATCATGACAACCGTGCAGCGATGTCCTGAGGCCCCAGCTCAGCTTCCATTTCCTGCCCCACTGCCCATTGCCAAGGAAACTGCTACCTTGGCTTAGGTCTTTGGGCAGCCAGCAGCTCTCTTCAGGGCTTGGCTGTGCTGCTTCCAGCTCCTCTGTGCGGTGGAGATTTGTCTCTTGATTCCAGGGAAGGTTGCAGAGACGCATCGTAAAATACCAGAGGGGTAGCCATGTCAGTCAGTTGCAGCAAAACCAAAAACCAAAGAATCTCGTGGCACCATGAGGGCTTACAGATTTATCATAGCATAAGCTTTTATGGACTTTAAATTTGTTAGGGTGCAATCCAAAGCATGTTTAGACAGAAAGAAGTCCTACAACTCCCCAGCCTGGCTGGGGAATACTGGGAGTTGTAGGACTTTTTTCTGTCTAAATATGCATAGGATTGCACCCTTGGTGACTGAAATGTGTTGGTCTTTAAGGTGCCGCAGATTATTGGTTATTGTTTTAATAGTACAAATAGTATTAGTACAAAGGTGAAGCAAAGGAAGGGTGGTGCACATTTCCTGTTATTTATTTATTTATTTATTTATTTATTTTGAGTGACCAAGGAAGAGTGACAGGAAGACATGCTTCCCCCAAACACTCAGGAAGGAGGCATGCAGTGGACATGTGCCAGGATTAGTGACAATTCTGAACCAATGACAATTGCAGACAAGAAGAAGCAGAGGTCTGTTGTAAGAGTTCAGCAAGCCTGATGTACCTTGTGCATTGCGACAGTTAGAGCAGATAATCTTGCAGCATGACAAGTTACAGTTATAAAAATACAGGAACTTTGTCCCTGTTGCAAACATATCGTAAGACCAAACCTACCATAACACTAGATCTGTTTATACAATTTTACCTGAGCTTCGGGGCAGACATGAAGGCATAATTTTAATCATTGTAAACCTTTTTTTTACATATACAGTTCAAATCTTCCTTACAACCAGATTCTAAATCTGCATAGAGGAGGCTTTGTTTTGATTTGTTGGAAGAAAGAGACTTTTTCATTTATTCTTGTTTCTTTCTCTTTTTTAGGGTATATCTATTTCTTCCAGGGAACCCAGGTGATCCAGTTTGACCCTAACAGCAGACGTGTTGTTGATTCCAGTCGAAAGAGCAACAGCTGGCTGAATTGTTAAAACATTGCTGCCTAATTATTAGCTAGTACTACTGTAGTGCATGATCCTGATCTATTAACAGCATGTTTTACTGAGAATTCAGCAATTAACTGTAGCACTGCTTTCTCACCCAAACCAGTTTTGGCTGAAGAACCCCAGTGTGCTCTAACTAGAGATGGGTGAACAAAAAATTCTTGTGTTTGTCAAGGCTCTCCTTTTCCCAGCTCAAAGCTCATTATGACTTGCTGTCACTCACTCCCAAATATGATGATGCAAGATTTTTCAAAAAGGAAAAACGCACACTTTTCCCCCCATTCCTTAAAAGTATGAATGTGCATCCTTTGGGGGGGGGGGGGGAATGCACATTTTAAAGTGCACATCTTTCAAAAATGATGCATTTTTCTGACACAATTGCAAGCTTGAGAATATGCAAGCTTTTCCTGAAAAATGTAATAGCATTTGCCCTCATTGTGAGCAGGGCATTTTTGTCAATTTTTTTAAATAAATGAAATTCTCATATATCCACAACTCTAACCTGCTTTGTAATCTGTTGTACTCTGTAACATGTCTGGCTCTTTCTCATCCATAAAGTACTTACTCTGGGTGACATATCCGTGTGCATTTCTTTTGTTATTATCCCATACAAATGTTTCATATACAAGACTGTGTCTTTGTATTCTTAATTAATTAATCCAGAACAACTGCAGTGCTAGATTTTAAAAAAGATGGCTGCTACCCTACTCAGCCCATAAGCATTCTCTGAAAATAAGGAAGATGTTCACACTTTTGTCACTCTTTGTCCCGGTTCGCACATTTACGTGCATGTCCCGCCATCACTTAATTATACATAAAGGTTTGAGGCTTACAGAGGGAAAGGAAAAAAAAGGTCAGGCTTAGAGGCCTGGAGTTTTGGGGCGGAGGGAGGTGTCCTTGAGAGGAGTAGTTTCATTTCCCCAGTTAAGTTTCAGTTTTGTTTCCTCAGTTAAGTTTCATTTCTTCATGTTTGAAAGAGTACTTTCAGTTTTGAGGGAGGAGGGTATAAAAAGAGATCAAGATAGCCAGTAAGAGCAGAGTCAGAGAGAACAGAGCCTGAAGAGAGAGCAGGAAGAAGCAGCCTGGATAAATCTAAATGTAGCTAGGATAAAGTAACTTGCGTCTTGCGACTTTTATTATCTCTTAATGCCTTTTGTATCACTTAGCTGCACTGTGTTAATATCTTTACTTGTGATTTGCTTGCTCTAGTTTACCAGTAAACTGTTGTGGCTAAACTCTGTGCCTAGAGTGTCAGTCTGTCCCTGCCCCCCCACCATCTACAGCCTAAACCCCACAGTACTGGAAAGAAGGTAAAAGAAGGAAGGTGGGACTCTTAAAGGAGGCAAGAGACCCTTAAGGAGTTGCTCAGGGGGTCCAGGACATAACGGGAAACTTGACAACCACACTGGGTAACTCATAGTTGAATATGTGAACTCCAAATACAAAAGCATTGCATCTGTAATAAAGTGAGGTGTTATGGAAGTTTAATTTGTGATGTTTGATCTGTGATGGCTCATTCACACATGCAAGTTATCAGATGTCCATGGGTACGATCATCAAATCATGAACATGCATATACAAACTGTGAAATGGACTTTCAGCCATCCTGATTCTGAGCATGACTGTATGGTTAAAGTAATCTCAGTTATGCACTGACTATCCTGCCTGTGCACTCCACCATGTCTCACATGTCACAGCTGTGGTTTCACCATTCCTATACATCCTGTAGATTTTTAAACCACACAAGGATCTAGTTTAGTGCCTTTAAATTAGGGATGGGAAGAAATTTATCTTGTTCGTTTAATGTGAATTTACCTAATTTCACACTTTCAAACCTATACATGAATTGAAACTCAGCATTTAAAATTCGCACTTTAAAATTTGCACTGCAGTCCTGCACCTTCAGCCTGTACTTTGCCTTTGCCAGAGGGGCCAGAGACCTTCTTTCGGGAGAAGACTGAGCCGAAATAGAAATTGAGCACTTCTACCTTTTCCTTGTCATCTGTTATATCGTTTTGCCCTCCTTATTTAATAGTTGAACCGCCATTTCTTTCCTCTGTCTTTTACTATGCACATATCTGAACAAAGCCTTTTTGTTGCTTTTAGCCTCCCTCGCTAACCTCAGCTCATTCTCAGCTTTAGCCTTCCTGATGCCATCCCTGCAATTCTGTGCTTCCTGCCTGTACTCTTCCTTTGTAGCTTGGCCTTCCTTCCACTTTCTATGTGTGTCCTTTTTAGTTTTCAGGTCTTCTCTAAGCTTTTTGTGAAGCCACATTGGCTTCTTCTGTTGTCTTCCACCTTTTTTTCTTGTTGGAATGGTTTGTAATTGTGCCTTGAGAATTTCCTTTTTTTAAAAACTCCCACCCATCTTGGACTCCTTTCCTCATTAGCATTGCTTGCCATGGGACCTTACTGATCATTATTCTGAGTTGATTAAAATCAGCTTTCCTAAAATCCAGGGTATGCGTTTGGCTACACTTGGCTTTTGCTTCCTTTAGAACCAAGAACTCAAGTATAACATGGTCACTTTCCCCCAGAGTTCCTGTAACTGCTACTTTATCCACTAAGTCATCTCTGTTGGTTAGGATCAAGTCAAGGGTAGCTGATCCTCTAGTTCCTTCCTCTACTTTCTGTAGGAGGAAGTTATCAGCAACACAAGTCAGGAATTTCCTGGAGGGGCCATGTTTTGCAGAATTTGTCTCCCAACAAATATCAGGGAAATTGAAGTCCCCCATTACTACTACATCATGCTTCCTTGAAACATTGGCTATTTGCTTTTCAAAACTTTCATCCTCATCTTCTCCTTGATTGGGTGGCCGGTAGTAGACTCCAACCACCAGGTTCCTTTTATTCTTTGCTTCATTTATTTTAACCCAGATGCTCTCGATGGGGCTACCAAGCTCATCCTCCTGTATTTCTGTGCAGAGATATGTATTTTTAACATATAGTGCAACTCCACCTCCCTTTCTGTTCCTCCTTTTCTTTTTTTAACAAGTTATATCCTTCAACTGCTGTATTCCAGTCATGGGAGTCATCCCACAAAGTTTCAGTTACACCTATCAAGTCATAATTTCCCTCCTGTATTAAGAGTTCAAGTTCATTCGGTTTGTTTCCCATACTCTGGGCATTAGTATATAGACATCGAAGACCATGTGCTTCATAGTCTGGCTTTCTTCCTACATGTTTCTGAAAACTATTATTGGGTGCTATTAGAGATGTGGGCTTGCACCCCAGCTCCAACATGTCCTCCCCCAACTGTAACTAGGAATGTCAGAGAAATCCACAACAGATTCAAATGAGTTCAGATTTCTACGAATCTGACCTGGGGATTCTGCAACGGGTAGGTTCTTCCCAAGTCATGTGCATTCTGTAGACTTCCTGACCAGTTTTTCACTTGGGAGGGGGGAGATTGGTGGTGATGCGAATTAGCGCTAATGCAAATTGGCACAAGTAGAATGAAATTATGTTTTATTAAAAAAAAAAAAACCCAATTCTGCTAATGAGGGGAAAACCCCGGATAATCTACAAAAGACCCCTGACAATCTATGAAACACAGATGGAATAGATGTAACAAAATCCATACATCCCTACCTGTAACCCCCTTCCCCAAGCCAAAAAACTTTACCTTACGGAAAGGGGTAAGAGGTGGCAGAGGGCACTGTGGGGCACTTCTCGGTTGCAAATGGCATGTAGCCTTCGCAGACGGGTATTGTCTGTCAACAGGAGCAGGTAACAGCAGGTAGTGCCTGGTTCCCATTCCAGCCAGATG
Organism: Heloderma suspectum; assembly: GCF_057233095.1. Taxonomy (NCBI): domain Eukaryota; kingdom Metazoa; phylum Chordata; class Lepidosauria; order Squamata; family Helodermatidae; genus Heloderma; species Heloderma suspectum. The sequence continues at coordinate 26,545,748 of NC_139460.1, read as the reverse complement.
GATCTTCTCAGCTGCATGGTTTACAGCTGGGGGTCAGGAAACCTCCATTGCCTGTTGCCCCCTTCCCATTTTACAAGGTAAGGAACTTTTGGCCTGTAGAAAGGGGAGTGGGAGAAAGGGAGAAGGAACAATGGCAAAATCCAGGACTGGCCCTACCATTAGGCAATGTGAAGTGGCTGCCTCATGCGGCAGATGCTGGGGAAGCCGCTGTAAAATTTTGGAGGACAGATCTAGAGATGCTACCTTGTTGTTCTCAGATGTGGTGGATGACACTGTCCCATCGCCAGTGTTCAGCTTTCACTGACATTGACTCCAGTATGTGGAATGGGGGGTGGCAGCATTTTATCCTTCACCTCAGGCAGCAAAATCTCTTGGACTGGTCCTGCTAAATCAGCAGTTTTATATGTTCCAATCAAACACTAACAGCAAAACAACAACAATATCAACAACAACAACAACACTCACACGTTTTTACAAGTGGTCAAGTGGAACACTCACACAACCAGATTAAGTTTGGGTATGGAGGGGAAGAGATTGCCTAGCCCCCATTAGGACTGGACAAATCTGTCAGTTTCATTTACTCCTACATTTAAATTTCTTAAATCTCAAGTTCTCGCCATACCGTGGGAACTGGGCAGATTTTGGCAAATTCTTAACAAAAACAAACTCAACGGGAATTCCCACTCATCTGCCCTGACCAAATTCAATGGGTACAGCTATTCCTGGAGTGGAGGGGACCATGTTGTATCTGCCTACCATGTAGCTGTTAAAGTTGAAGAGTCTGTCAGAAAAAAAGAGGTGGCAATACTCATTCAGCTCCACAAACATGGCTAAATGCTTAAAGCCCATGCTGGCTGAGGCATGCTGGGTGACGTAGAACTTCTTTCTGCCTAAACATGCATAGGATCGCACCTTTAGAGATTTGAACCCAGACTTTTATGAGCTAAGCAGTCAAAACTCTGTGCCAGGATGGACAAATTTGTCGGTTTTGCTTTCTCCCACTCTCACTTTTTTTTTTTTTAACATGTCAAGCTGTTTATAGGGGGAAAGAAGCGCATTTTGGTAAGTTCTTGTTTTTTTAAGAGAAAAACCCTGAATGAAATGATCAGCCATCCCTAGTCTCAACCCAGCATTTGTGAAGATGTGCATTGGGAGGATTTGTGGGTGTGGAGGGGGAAGATTTCATGCTTTCTGTACCTGCCAGTTATCTTCTGCAAATGCCCCCCTGAGGCCATTCATCCTTGTGTTGGCTCACTTCCCACTTTGAAGCCTGATTAAGTTTTTTTAAAAAACACAACCATTTGAAAGCACTTGGGGGTGGAGGGGGGAATTGCAGGGAAGATCAACGAGGAAAGGGATTTGGTAACAGGAACTGTGGTTTTTTGCGTGACTCAGAATGGAAGTAAGAAGGTAATGACACAACACAAAGGACTGTTGTCTAATCTTATCTTATTTACAAGCAGCCATTGTGACATTACTCCATGACAGCAGGGTAAATCCCTTGACAGTTTGAATCCTGGGATGAACTTCTGTGTGGAGAACACATCGCATCTTGAGGCTATCCCTTTTTAACATACACCGACGCCGGACTAACTGGTTAAAGGGCAAGAGGCTTACTTTTATTTAATGAAAGCCAGACTTGAGCTAAGGGCCTTAGAAGATGGTTGGCCACAAAAGACCTCCTTCTCATGATTAGGAACATAGGAGGCTGCCATATACTGTGTCAGACTGTTGGTCTATCTAACCCATTATTGTTGACACTGACTGGCAGCAGCTCTCCAGGATTTCAGGCAGGATTCTTCCTAGCCTTACCTGGAGAAGGTGGGGATTGAATCTGGGACCTTCTGCATCCAAAGCAGGTGCTCTGCCACTAAGCCACAGCCCCTCCCCATAGATTATGACTCTAGGTCAGGAGTGGGCAACTTGTGGCCTACAACTGCCAACTCACCAGCCAATGAGATTTGTAGGGTGATACATCTGGGATGGCCACAAGTTGCCCACCTTTGTTCTAGTTACACTGGAATATTTTTTAAAAGAAACCACACATCAGTCACCATGCATTGATCCTAGGGTGGCCACGTATGCACTACCAAAAGAGAGGAAACGCATCAGCAAAAAAAAAAGGACAAAAGAGAGCATCAGTACAATACATCATACTGGGGGAAGACTGTGACCCAATGATCTATATGTCTGTCTGCTGTGGAGACAGCAGCTAAGTGTTGATGGACAATTTCAAGGTCCTCTGTTCTCCCTTCTTATGGTTCTTCATCTTTAAACTGGACTTGGACTGAACAGCCCTTCAAATAGTTTTTTTTTAGTCAGCCATTTTTTTTAGTCAGCCATGATAGGCTACGTAAACATTTACGTAGCCTATCATGGCTGACTGCAGGGATACAAATGGCGGCTATGGCCGCCGCTATTTGCGTCCCTGCTAGCCAGTGGCCGGATGCCTGGCGGAATACCTGCGGAGAATACCTGCGGAGCACAGCCGGCCAGCCAGCATTCCGGGGGGGGAGGAACGGAGCGCCTCCCCCCCTGGCGAGGATTCCGGGGGGAGAGACGGAGCGCCTCCCCCCCAACCATAAACATAATCCGCGAAAAGTAAGTACCTTTCGTACATCCCTAGATTTGACCTCCTTGCAGTCCAGGGCACTCGCAAGAGTCTTCTCCAGCACCACAGTTTGAAAGCATCAATTCTTTGGCGCTCAGCCTTCCTTATAGTCAAGCTCTCACAGCCATACATTACAACTGGGAAAACCATAGCTTTGATTAGATGGACCTTTGTCGGTAAGGTGATGTCTCTGCTTCTTATTATGCTGTCTAGGTTTGCCATAGCTTTCCTCCCAAGGAGCAAGCGTCTTTTAATTTCATGGCTACAGTCACCATCTGCAGTGATCTTGGAGCCCAAGAAAATAAAATCTGTCACTGCTTCCATTTCTTCCCCTTCTATATGCCAGGAAGTGATGGGGCAGATGCCAAGATCTTCGTTTTGTTAATGTTGAGTTTCAAACCAGCTCTTGCACTCTCCACTTTCACCCTCAACAAGAGGCTCTTTAGATCCTCTTCGCTTTTTGGCATTAGGGTGGTATCGTCTGTGTATCTGAGGTTGTTGATAATTCTCCCAGCATTCTTAATTCCGACCTGTGATTCATCCAACCCGGCATTTCTCATGATGTACTCTGCATATACGTTCAATAAGCAGGGCGACAATATGCAGCCTTGTCGTACTCCTTTCCCAATTTTGAACCAATCAGTTGTTCCATGTCCGGTTCTTACTGTTGCTTCTTGACCCTCGTACAGGTTTCTCAGGAGACAGGTAAGGTGGTCTGGTACTCCCATCTCTTTAAGAATTTGCCACAGTTTGTTGTGATCCACACAATCAAAGGCTTTAGCATAGTCAATGAAGCAGAAATAGACGTTTTTCTGGAATTCTCTTGCTTTCTCCATGATCCAGCGAATGTTGGCGATTTGATCTCTAGTTCCTCTGCCTCTTCAAAACCCAGCTTGTACTTCTGGTATTTCTCGGTTCACATACTGCTGAAGCCTAGCTTGTAGGATTTCGAGCATCATCTTGCTGGCATGTGAAATGAGCACAGTTGTACGGTAGTTTGAGCACTCTTTGGCGTTGCCCTTCTTTGGAATTGGAATGTAAACTGACCTTTTCCAGTCTTGCAGCCACTGTTGAGTGTTCCAAATGTGTTGGCATATTGAGTGCAGCACTTTAACAGCATCATCTTATGATGATGATTTAACATCATCATAAGTTATTTAACAGCATAACTCGGCCGGCTCCGCTCCGTGGCAACTCCACAGAGCCGCCAGCCAGGTGCATTCAGGCGGCTACAGCAGCCGCCATTTGCATTCCCTTTTTTTGCCGTGATAGGCTACGTAAATATTTACATAGCCTATCACAGCCTCTGCAGGGATGCAAATGGCATCCCTGCTTTAGTATTTACATAGCCTATCACGGCAAAAATGGGGAAGCGAATGGCGGCCGCAGATGCGGCCGCCATTCGCAAAGCAGCGAGAATGGCACCAGGTAAGTGCTCCATTTCACGTGCTTTTCACGGGGTGGTGGGGCAGGGGGCTTCGTTCTGCCACGGATTTCAGGGGGCCAAATGCACTGGCATTCAGCCTCACTGAGATCCGTGGCAGAATTCTCTGACATCCCTACCTCTAGGGCAGAGAGGGAGAGACAGCTTGTACACAAAATGTTAGGACTTGTTGTCTGTGAGACAGAGAGAAGTGTGGCTCCTTATGTGACCTGCTCTCTTAAGAACTAGTTTTATTTATTTTTATATATATTATTGTCTCTTTTAGTCACTTCAACCACCATTTGGTGGAAAAGTGAGATACCAGTTGACCAGATAAATACATTAAAAAGGAAGGAAGGAAGCTAGATGGGTAGGGATGTAGCAGGAGTTCAAGAGACAGTTGGAGTCTGGCAGAATCCCCCCCACTCAGTCTCCAGGACTCCAGTCCGCAGCCCTGTGCACTTGCCCAACTTGGCGTGTGTTGAGTCGGGCAAGGACAGCAGTCCTAGCTGGTCCACTGAGCCACCATTCTGCATAAAAATGGTGGCTCATTCTTTTTTTTAAAGGGCCTTTTACGCAAATGATGGCTGTAAAGCAACCATTTAAGCAAGATTACAGGCATAAATGGATTATTTATGCCTGTAATCTTGAGTAAATGGCCGCTTTATGGCCACCATTTACGTAAAAGGCCTTTTACATAAATGAACGAACTGCCATTTTTACGCAAAATGGCAGATCACTGAGGGATCAGGCAACCACGCAGATTGCTTGATGTCTCACCACACACAGTGAGCAGGAATGGGCAGCTGGCAGGAGTCCGGTGAGTGGGACGCAAGGCAGACTTGGGTGAGTCTGTCCATCCAAACAGATGGGCTTCCTATGGAAAGGAATTCCATAGCCTGGGGACAATTGCTGAAAAGACCTTCTTATGCCACTCGCACCACCTGAGAGGATGGGAGGGGCACATGGAATAGGACCTCTGATAGGCTTATATTAAAGGTTTGGAGGTTATAGCTTTGAGAGGTTACAGACAAAACTTTAGCAGTGGTGGGAGACCACAGAGGAAGAGAAGAGAGATGCAAGTAAGAGACAAAAGAAAGCTGGCTCAGGTGCAACTTTATCTGCAGTCCAGCTGCTTTCTGGTGGTGACCTTCCCCCATCCCTGCCGTGCAAATATTCATCATGTGAAAGGGTGTCCTAATTTATTTATTAGATTTATATTCTGCTTTTCAACCATCAGGTCTTCTAACCAGTGTGCAGTATTTTAAAATACAGTTTTAACTTCTTAACCACCATTCCCAGACCTTTATTCTTCAATATGGAATATGGTTCCACTGTTGCCCACCCTTCCTAATATCTTATAAAGCAGCCTTCCCAACCTGGTGTCCTCCAGATGTTTTGGACTTCAGCTTCTATCTTCCTCAGCAGCAGCATGGCCAATGGAAAAGAATGATGGGCATTCTAGAACAAAACTTCTGGAGGGCACTAGGTTGGGCAAATTTGTTATAAACCCTCCTCCACCACCGCCATTTTGACATTGATTAAAGAACACCTTCATCTGGTGAGGGAGGGTCTCATTAATGAAGGATTCCACTGAGCAGGTAAAAGCTTAGATTTGGTGATATTCTAGCCCCTTTTATTTGACGATCAGCAAGTCACATTATGCTATTAAAAATGGTGTTGTACTCCAGGGGAATCAGCTGATGATTAAGCAAGAACTACAAAACAAAATAAGACAAGCATTGCCTCAGAGTGATGAAAGCCACCGAGACAGGAAATTTAGTCAACAGACGATGTTGCAGATGAGGAAGCCAATTTCTCTGCTTCACATCCCTTTGAAGTTCTGAGTACTTCTTCTCCCCCTGTAGTACCCTGACAGTACTCAGTCCATACAGGGTCAGACATCACTCTGTTGACAAGAACTTCTTATGGAGGATGTGATTTTTGAGACATATTTCGCAAAATTACACAACAGAGGAAATATCAGCAACTTGTGGTTAATGGTGGAATTTTAGGAAATGAGTCCCAGCTGCCAGGGAGAAAAAACAGGAGAGTTTGATTGCTCTCAGACCATCCTTGTGAACTTTTGTGGGGATTGGGGTGGCCATTGCAGGAAGCAGAATGCTGGATGAGATGGATCTTTGGTCTGATCAAGCAGGTCTCCTTTTACATACATAAAACTCTAATTCATTCCCTCCCTTTCAAATTTTATCCTATGGACCCTCCCAGGCCAAATAAATAACTATCTGAGGAGCCTTCATAAGAACAGGAAGACCTGATCAAGAAAAACTAGAGGTATCTAAGCTTCTTCCTTCTAATGAAGTGGACAAGGTGCTTTCATCTGTAAAGCCAACCACCTGCTTACTTGATCCTTGCCCATCTTGGCTCATTATGAGCTGCAGAGAGAGGCTGGGTGAGGGGATCAGGGTGGTGGTGAACGCCTCCTTTGATGAGGGAGTGATGCCATCAGCTCTCAGAGAGGCAGTGATAAGACAGGTCTTTAAAAAAGCCCTCCTTGGATCCCCAAGTCCTGAACAACTTTTGCCCAGTTTCAAATCTGCCATTTGGGGGCAAGGTGACTGAGCGGGTGGTGGCAATGCAGTTGAAGGCACACTTGGGAGAAGCTGATTATCTAGATCCATTTCAATCGGGCTTCAGCCTGGCATGGGACAGAAATGGCCTTGGTTGCCTTGGTGGATGATATGAGGAGGGCTTTGGCTGGGGGCAAATGCTCCTTACTTGTTCTCCTCGACCTCTCAGTGGCTTTTGATACTGTTGACCACAGTATCCTCCTGGACCGCCTGGAGGGGTTGGGCATTGGAGAAACCGTATTACAGTGGTTCTGGTCCTTCCTCTCTGGCAGGTACCAGAGAGTAGCACTGGGAGAGGAGGTTTCGGACCCATGGCCGCTCACTTGTGGGGTGCCACAGGGTTCCATCCTCTCCCCAATGCTATTTAACATCTATGTGAAGCCGCTGGGGGCTATCATCAGAAGGTTTGGGATGTGGTGTCATCAATATGCAGATGACATGCAGCTCTACCTCTCGTTCAGATCTTCACTAAGGTTGGCCGTGGAATCCCTGTCCAAATGTCTGGAGATGGTGAGTGGCTGGATGGGGAGGAATAAGCTGAAGCTGAACCCTGACAAGACTTTTGGTGGGAGACAAGAGTAGGTTGGGGGATGTCGACCTGGTGTTGAATGGGGTACAGCTACCCTTGAAAGACCAGGTCCGCAGCCTGGGGGTCATTTTAGACTCCCAGCTGTCCATGGTGGCTCAAGTGTCAGCCATGAGCTGGACAGCACTGTACCAACTCCATCTGATACGGCGGCTGTGCCCCTACCTTCCCAACCATCTGCTCCCATTGGTAGTACATGCCCTGGTCTCCTCTCGTCTAAACTACTGTAATGCACTCTATGTGGGGTTATCCTTGAAGATGGTTCGGAAGTTGCAGCTGGTGCAGAACGTGGAGGTCACCTGATTAAAGGCAGCTGCAGTTGTGATCACATCACTCCGGTGCTGAAGGAGTTGCACTGGTTACCAGTTGTTTTCCGGGCCAAATTCAAGGTGTTGGTTTTGACCTTTAAAACCCTATATGGTTCCGGCCCAGCCTATCTCAAGGAGTGCCTCCAGCAACACCAGACATTCTGCTCATCAAGATCAGCCTCAGATGGCTTTCTGTTTGGCCCATCAGCCAGGACAGCTAGGCTGGGGAGGACGAGGGAGAGAGCCTTCTCTGTGGTGGTGGTCCCCACTCTGTGGAACTCCCTCCCTAGGGAACTCCACCATGCCCCCTCTTTAATGAGCTTCCACCACACATTAAAAATGTGGTTGTTCAGGCAGGCATTTGGGGTGGGTTAGGGTATTTTTTAGAAATACGATGTTTTAATGTGACATTTTATTGTTTTAAACTGCTGTATTATTGTACATTGCCCAGAGTGGCCAGGTGACCAGCCAGATGGGCGATTAAGAAATTTAATTAATGAATTAATTAATACAGCAAGCAAGCAAGCAGAGGCTGGATGGCCGTCTATCAGGGACACAGTAGTTGCATCCTGCATTCAGTAGGAGGTTGGACTAGAAGACCTCAAAGGTCCCTCCCAACTCTATCATGCTATAAAGTCATCCCTCTTTAAAGATGCAGTCCTTAATTTCTGGTACCAGTCCCTGGTAAATCATTGTCCCTATTTTGCATTCTGGAGACATTTTGAGGATTCCTTTAAAAAAAAAAATCCTCTGTGTTCATACAATATGCAAGGAAGCTTCAGCCATTGGGTGGTATAGAAATCTAAGGAATGAAACAAATAAAACATAATTAATTATGCATATGATCAGGGCTGGCCCAAGGCATTTTACTGTCTGAGGTGAAGGATGAGATAGTTTCCCACTATCACCAACACCACCAGTTCCATTCACAGAAGCCAACTGGACCAGTTGCTGAGTCTTACTTAAATGCTGGTGATGGCATGGCAACTTCTACCACATCAGAGGGCAGCAGGCTAGCTTAGGGGAACAGGGCTGGCCATGTGGCATGCACATATCTGGCCTTCAACAACTTGCCGTGGCTCACTCACTCCTCTGCCTGGCTGGTGCCACTGCCCACCACACCCAGCATCTGCCTCCTGAGGTGGGTGCCTCACTCTGCCTAATGGTAGGGCTGGCTGTCATACATTGGACTTTTTCAGCTGTCCACCCTCTCTTTCCTGCAAGAACTTAAGGGTACAATCCTACATACCGTTACTTCGGAATAACTCTCACTGAATTCAGTGGAGGCTGCTGGCTCCGTTGCCAGTGGGACAGTAAATCCACTCCAGGTTTCAGTCAGAACCAGCCAGAACTCTAAAGGAGCTATCCAAAGTGCTGAATCCTATCCCCAAAATGGAGCTCCTTTAGAGTTCTGCCCAGCCACCACTGCCTGAACCCCTTCCACAGTTCGCCCTGCACATCTCACGTGGTGGCAGCAGTGGATGCATCTTGACTCGGATGTACATGAATGCAAAACCGCAGGCGTGAACAGAGGAGCCCTTTCCTTTTATTTCCCACCTCCGGGAACTACTTACCCAGACAGTAAATGTTCTCCAATATGTTTGACCTGCTCCTATTCTGAACTAAGTACGATATCAACCTTGTAAACGTCCCTCCCCCCACCACCACCACCAAAAAAAGGTAAGTGTTCTAGTCAGTTTATTAGTAGGCCCAGTTTTTGACAACCAGTACAGGCAGGCTATGTAGAAGAAACGGATACAATTCACTATGCAGGCAGAATAGCAGTGGGGGCTAGGGGCTGGGGACTCCAATGTTGGTGGGGCCAGCCAGAACTCTGAAGGAGCTACTCAAGGTGCTGAACCCATTTTGGGGGATGGGCTTCACTTCTTTGGATAGCTCCTTTAGCGTTCTGGCTGATTCTGACTGAAACCCAGAACGGAATCACAGCCTTGCCGAAACTGGAGCCACCAGCCTTCACTGGTGAGAATAGAGTTACAGATACCGAGAGCAGTATCCCATCCTTCCCATGCACTAGAGGGACCCGCCCCTAGCACAAAGGGAAGCTAGAGGTGCCAGGACAAGGCAGAAACAAGTGGAAAGGTTTGTTTCCAAATCAGGGCAAGTCAGTGGAGCTTGCAGAAGGGAGCTCCCCTGACCTGTCCTGATCCGGAAACAATTGTTTCTGCATGTTTCCAGGGTTGCTTCTTGAGCCCTTACCTTCCTGTTGCTTGAGCGAAGGGTCCCACTCGCACAACAGATCAAGTGGGAGTAATGGATACTGCCCCAAGAAGCTCTGCAGGGCCAGCCCAAGACTGAGGTGAAGGACAAGACCTTCCCCCGCCCCCCGTCCCAGTGCCATTTACAGAAACTGATCAAACTGGCAGTTAAATCTTGTTCACATCCTGGCGATGGGACAGTGTCCTCCTCTATACCTGAAGCTAGCTGAGGAGATGAAAGGCAGAGGATGTGGTGCACCCAGCTCTGTCCTCCAACACCTTGCCACCATTCACCACCAACCCTTGCATCTACCACCTAAGGCAGCCGCCCCAGTCTGTCTAATAGTAGGGCAAGCCCTGAGGCTCTGTGCCTTTAAACAGCTGCATAATGCATAGAAATCAACAGCTTTCCCTAGTATGGAGATGCAGTAGTAAGGAGGACAATGGGAGCTTATCCATTTGGTATCCCTGAGGACCAGTTCATGCAAACCTGTGTGTCTAAGAGTCACAGTGGGACACAGGAGCACGGCTGTGGGCCAGGCTGGCCGGAAGGCTCTCCTCACGTGCTGTCACACATAAAAGCTGTACACCCCTGTGTGAACTCGCCCTGAGGGTGTGTATACATATATATTGCAGCCAGCTGAGACTGGTGGCTCCACTGTCAGAGGGGCGATGAATCTGCCTCGGGTTTCAGTCAGAGCCTTGGCTTCACAGCTTGGATAGCTCTGTTAGAGTTCTGACTGGTTCTGACTGAAACCCAGGGCAGAGCCACCACCCCACTGACATCAGAGTCATTAGCCTCCACCGATCACAACAGCGGTGAACCCACTGTGGAAACATACACCGCTAGGACAACGTACAACGTACATTGCATGTACAACATACAACGTACGCTGCTCGTTTTAGACGCACGTTCCATCTTCAAAAAAGTGTGATTTTATTTTAATTTTTTTTAAGAAAAGAAAAATAAACCGACAAAAACCCATTTGAGTTTGGGGCAATGTTAACCAGCCTCAGATCAATGAGACTTATTTCCAAGTAAGTCTGCATAGTCTGGACAGTATTTCCAGTATTTCCTGGACAGTATTTTATTTATTTACAATATTTGTATACTACTCCATATCTAGAACAGATTTCGGAATGGTGAACACAAGAGATATAACAGTAAAAGGATAAAAAGATTAAAATACCAGATGAAAATTATGCTATTTTTAAAGACAGTAGGGACCGCCTAAGAGTTGCTGTTACCTGGGCTGGATGGTCACTAGTGCTGTTTGCCAGTATTGAGGGGCACTGTTAACTTTTGGGGGCACATGACATATTCTGTATACTGGTTTTCTAGTGCTATTTCCTGCTTTGTCTTCCATATTGTCCCAAAATACCAAACAGATGTCATTGTGTGCGCTATGAGGTTTAAATGCACAAGAAGGATATAGCGTCATCATGATGGGATAGTATGGATATGACACGAGGTGTCAGTCTGGCCCCAGTCTGCTTTACACCTCTATCCTAACTAAGCACATTTATTTAATACAGAGTACCATGGTAATTAGACTGGACAGCTGTCTTTCAAGGATGCTTTAAACTAGATCCCTGCCCTGAGCAAGGGCTTGGACTCAGTGGGCCTAAATCATCCCTTCCAACTCTATGATTCTATGATTCTACCTGGAAGTACTGATCTTTGTGTAAATCAGAGGTGGGCAACCTCCAAATGTTTTGGACTGCAACTCCCATTATCCCTCACCATTGCTTATGCAGCCCAACAGCATCTGGGGAGCAACACGTTACCCACCCCTTGTGCAAACGTATTAGGGTGCAGTCCTATGCATGTTTTGACAAAAAAAGGTCCAGCACAGTTGGCTGGGGATGTGGAAGGACTTTTTCTGTCTAAACATGCATAGGATTGTGCCCTATGCAGCTAAAATAGGGGAGCAGACGCTAGCGGACATTTTATGGATAGGCTAGGAACATCTTTTTTTCTTCAAGAAAATGTTATTTCTCAGCTGCAAAGGGTTTCAAAATCAGGGTTTTGAGTTGACTTCTATTGTGACACCTTCTACTGCTGCATACGCTTTCCTTTGGAGCGTGATAAACTGTGAGTCAGTCCACAGCTGGCTTTATGAAACAGAAAAGCACAAAGAAGTTTGAAAGTCGGAATTCAGGCAATAGCAGAGTGTGAGCCTTCCCTGCTCCTTAAACAAGAGAGCCCAAGCATAAGATGAAGAGCCTTCTGCTTTTGCTGTTCTCTGTTGCATTTTCTTATGCGCTCCCCCTCTTTTCCGGGGAAAGAAGAAAAGAACAAAACATGCAGCTTGCACAGGTAACGATGTGGTTAGCCTCTGGGAAACTTTGAGGCCTTTATCTGCATGCTTTCCAGAGTCCAGATTTCTCTGATGATGGGGCCTTTCCTCTGGAGGATCTTTCTAGTAGCTCTAAGGAGGAAGGGGGGAAATTTGGGGGATGAGCAGGAACGAGGGCTTATTTTGTTGCAGTATAGTGGGTAAGAGACTGAGCCACAACTCAGGAAGTGCTGTGTTCAAATGTCACCTCTGTCATAAATTCAGTAGGTATCCTTCGGCAAGTCAGTCCTTCTTGGCCACAGTGCCCTCACTTGTGATATAGGAGATAATTATAATGAGTGACCTTGTAGTGTTGCAAGGATGACAACTAGATAATGCATTTTTAGAAAATACTTATATGTCCATTCCATTATTGCTTCTAAATGTCAAGAGCAAATGAAACATAATGGATAAAAGTGTGGGCTGTTTCAAATCTCCCCTTACTGTCATGGACCTTGTTGTAGAGATGCTTAGGGTGCAATCCTATGCCTATTTAGATGGGAAAAAAGTCTTACAATTCCCAGCATGCCCCAGAAAGCCATGCTGACTGGGGAATGCTAGGAGTTGTATGACTTTTTTTCTGTTTAAACATGCATAGGATTGCACCCTTAGGTAGCTATCTCAACCACAACTCACAATTAAAGCAATGCTTCCTGTTTTCCTCCTTCCTTCCTTCCTTCCTTCCTTCCTTCCTTCCTTCCTTCCTTCCTTTTCTTTCCTTCTCATTGTACTTTTCGTCAGGGGAGAGGAGGTTTGGATTCAACAAGGATCACAGTACAGAGGAAAGGGTGGAGTTGTTTCGGTGCGCACTGTACAATTACGGTGCAATGCTTACCTTTGATACACAGTATTTCTGCTCATACCACTGTTGTACCTAGATTAAAGGGAGGGGGGGTTGTTCCTCAAAAAGCTTATTTTTAAAAAAAAATCTAACTTGTGGCCTTGGTACTTTATCTGGTATGAATGTGCAATCATTACCTGTCCTGACATTTTGGAGATAGAGCAGGTTAAAAATGAAAATAAGAAATAATTATTGTGTAACACAGCCTTGTATTTAAGCACATACCAGATCACCATAGGAGACTAGGAATTATATGCAGGTGAGTAAGTGGGCTTAGCAGAGGAGGAAAATGGCATCCAAGCCCATTCACTCACCTGCATAGAATTCCTAGTCGCCTATGGTGAACGGGTGAGTGCTTAAATACTGTACAAGAACGAACTAGGCCATTAATACACTTAGGGTGCAATCTTATGGAGATAGTCATCAGCCTCTGAAATCAGAGGCTGACAAGTATCCAATGTAGGGTGGCTGGAGCATGGAGGGAATCCTCACCTCCATGCTCCGGCCACCCTGCATTTTTGGCGAGACGTGCAGTTTTGCCTATCTAGCCAGGGAACTTTGGAGCAGGAGCAGGGAGGCTGCATGGCACATAGGACGCTGCATAATGTGGCTTCCATAGTCTCCTCCCCTCCCTCCCCCTAGGACTGCCCCCTTTTCCCCATCTCTGTCCTCTGTTTCCGAGCGCAGAGACGTAGCTGGGGCAGAGAGAACCGCAGAGGCTATGAGGGGGCAGGGGAGGGGGAGGGGAGTGCAGTTTCTCAAAAGTGAGGTCAGACCCCTGGCTCTAACCTCAGTTCCCAGAAACTGAAAAATCCTATGGCCCTCTAGACAGTGTCTACTAGCCGTAGGATTGTCCCCTTACTTGGCAGCTTCTTCTCCTTTACAGCCAGCATAGAAGAAGCTGTTGAAACAAATTCAGACTTGGACCACTTGTGGGTTTATTTACAAGGCTGGTACAACAGCCATGCATGCACAGTTTAAAAAATACAGAAATAAAATTGACAGAAGTGAAGAACTGTCAAATAACAAATGGGGAAAATTTATTTTCTATCTGCCCATATTCCTTAGAAACAGTGTTTCTTTGCTTGAAAAATATAGAAGTCTTGTCATCCCAATGCAGAAACCATTGAGTTTTTTTTTTAAAGGGATAGCAAAACTCTCCCCAAATCCTGTAATAAATATATACTTTTTCATTTTTATCAGAAATATCTAAATCAGTTTTATGAGCAAGAAAACGAACCGGGGCAGCGAGGCTGGAAAAGCAGGAATTCTTCCTTTGTGAACAAAATCCAACAAATGCAAGAATTCTTTGGGCTCAATGTAACTGGAAAGGTAGATGCTGACACACTGGAAGTTATGCAGCAACCCCGATGTGGGGTACCTGATATCGGACAGTATGTCTTGGCTTCTCCTGGATGGAAAAAAACCAAGCTTACATACAGGTAATCAATAATTTGGTGCAATAACTAAATGAGAGAAATGTTGTATTCCAGCCTTCCCCAACCTGGTGCCTTCCAGATGCTTTGGACTTTGACTCCCATCAGCCCCAGCTAGCATGGCCAGAAGTGCTAGGAGTTGTTGTCCAAAACATCTGGAGGAAACTAGGTTGGGGAAGGGTGCTGTATTCCTATGTGTGTTTACTCAGGCTTAAGCCCCATTGAACTCAGTAGAACTTTCTTCCAAGTAAACATGCATAGGATTTGGTGCTTTGAATGAGAGAGTATCCCACTCACTATATATGGAATAGGTTTGTATGCAGAACTGACCACAACCTGAGAATTAATGGCCAATTTTAGAACTGATGATAGCACCGGATAAACTTGTGGAAAACAAGGACCAACCAGAGTAATGTGTGTTCTGTGTGTCCTCGGTTACAGCCTTATACCATATATTTGGCACCAGGGCCGGTCCTACCATTAGGCTGAGTGAAGTAGTCACCTCAGGTAGTAGATGCTGGGAGGTGGCAACAAAGTGTTGGAGGAGTGACTGTGTGCCGTTCGGCCTGCTCTGAGCCCCCTAGGTCAGCCTGCTGCCATCAGGTGCAGGGGAGGAGGCGCATCATCAGTGCTGATGACGGATTCATCTGCCACTCCAATCAGCTTTTGTACTTGGAATGGGAAGGGGCACCATCCTGTTCTTTGCTTCAGGCAGCAAAATGTCTTGGGCCAGCCCTGTCTGTCATGGAAAGGAAGCTTAGAATTTACTGTAAATGTCTGTTGCCAGGGGTTCTGGAGTGGGGCAATATTACTTTTTGGAAGTACCTCCTCTTGGTTCACAGACAGGTCTTCCTGCAGTCTGTTTCCCGCCTCCCAGCTGAGCAGAGCAGAGCAGAGCAAGCTGCTCCAGCTGGTCCAGGGACTACAGAAGCAGGCAAGCTCCCAGAGAGCGAGCGAACAGAGCGAGCGAACAGGGGGAGCAAACAGGAGTTGGCCAGGGGAGTTGCAGTGGTTGAAGAGACAAAGGAGACAAAGGAGACAGAGGCTAAGAGGTAAGTGGGTTGCAGGAAGCCCAGGGCGCTGCCCTTTATCCTTCTGACTGGCTGTGAGCTCACCAGGAGCTTCTGAGAGCTCCAACTGAATTGGAGGGGTGTGGCCTGAGTACTCCCAGCAGCTGACTGGGCGGGAAGCTTCAGTCTGTTTCCCGCCTCCCAGCTGAGCAGAGCAGAGCAGAGCAAGCTGCTCCAGCTGGTCCAGGGACTACAGAAGCAGGCAAGCTCCCAGAGAGCGAGCGAACAGAGCGAGCGAACAGGGGGAGCAAACAGGAGTTGGCCAGGGGAGTTGCAGTGGTTGAAGAGACAAAGGAGACAAAGGAGACAGAGGCTAAGAGGTAAGTGGGTTGCAGGAAGCCCAGGGCGCTGCCCTTTATCCTTCTGACTGGCTGTGAGCTCACCAGGAGCTTCTGAGAGCTCCAACTGAATTGGAGGGGTGTGGCCTGAGTACTCCCAGCAGCTGACTGGGCGGGAAGCTTCAGTCTGTTTCCCGCCTCCCAGCTGAGCAGAGCAGAGCAGAGCAAGCTGCTCCAGCTGGTCCAGGGACTACAGAAGCAGGCAAGCTCCCAGAGAGCGAGCGAACAGAGCGAGCGAACAGGGGGAGCAAACAGGAGTTGGCCAGGGGAGTTCAGCAGGGGAGATCAAGGGAGAGGCCCCTAACATTTTTTTTTAACATTTTTTTTTTTTTTTTACTAACTTCTTTTCATTTATTTGTCTTGTAACACACACTTCCACACCAGTGGGACTCTGCTTTTAACCTCTACTGAGTAGAGGAGCAGGCACAGGCTAGTCTAGAACAATCACAAAGCTAGACACAAAAAGGGAAAAGAGGCTATGGAAGGACAAGACTCTCCAGTGGTGGTGATCTGCAAGGTGTGTGCAATGTTTGTTTTCTTGCCTGAGAACAACATGGCCTACACCTGCAACAAGTGCAAGTTGATCACGCTGCTGGAGGAAAAAGTAAGTGGACTGGAGCGGCGACTGTCAACCCTCCGGGGAATAAGAGAACACGAAGAGTTCTTGGACAGAATGGGGGAACTACAGCAGCAAAGGGCAGACCAGAAGCTTGAAGAGCAACAGCAAGATGAGGCAGTGGGAAATGCTGAGGTGAAGAAAAATGGAGTAGAGGATACTCCTTGGAAAACGGTGACAGTTAGGAGAAGAAGAACTAGACGCCACTCTGCACCAGTGGAAGCGGTGGAGCTGTGGAACCGATTCCAGGTACTTGCAGATGAGACTGGAGGACAGCCTGCAGAGGAAGAATCACAGGGGAACCTGCATGAGAGTGAGCAAGAGGCTAAAGGTCAGTCAAACAGAGGTGATGAAACCCAGGCCTACAAGAAGAAGAAGAGAAGAGTGGTAGTAGTGGGAGACTCCTTGCTGCGTGGGATCGAGACCCAAGTATGTCGCGAAGACCCGTGGACTCGCCAGGTATGTTGTCTCCCGGGAGGACAGATTAGAGACGTGACTGAAAGGTTGCCTGCACTCATAAAGCCCACTGACAGGTATCCCTTTCTTCTCATCCATGTGGGAACAAATGATACCGCCAAGCAGAGCTACGAAGAGATCACGTCAGACTTTGAAGCTTTGGGAAGGAAACTCAAGAACTTTGGGGCCCAGATAGTTTTCTCATCCATCCTTCCAGTAGTTAGAAGAGGGATAGAAAGGGAACGAAAAATACTCCGGGTGAATGACTGGCTACGAAGGTGGTGCCGACGAGAGAGATTTGGATTCTGGGACCACGGGCTATACTTCCTGGAAGATGGGCTGTTGGCTAGGGATGGGTTGCACCTCACAAAGGCTGGGAAGAATGTGTTTGGCCACAGCATGAAGAACTTCATCAGGAGGGCTTTAAACTGAATCCTACGGGGAAGGGAGATGTAATGTTGGGGGTAACAATGGACGTAGGCGCATGCACTGCAATGGAGAGAACAGCGCTGATAGCGCCCAATAATAGTCTTCAGACACATGTAGGAAGAAAGCCAGACTATGAAGCACATGGTCTTCGATGTCTATATACTAATGCCCAGAGTATGGGAAACAAACAGAACGAACTTGAACTCTTAATACAGGAGGGAAATTATGACTTGATAGGTATAACTGAGACTTGGTGGGATGACTCTCATGACTGGAATACAGCAGTTGAAGGATATAACTTGTTCAAAAAGAACAGGAGGAACAGAAAGGGAGGTGAGGTTGCACTGTATGTGAAAAATACATATCTCTGCACAGAAATACAGGAGGAGGAGCTTGGTAGCCCCATCGAGAGCATCTGGGTTGAAATAAATGGAGCAAAGAATAAAAGGAACCTGGTGGTCGGAGTCTACTACCGGCCACCCAATCAAGGAGAAGCCAAGGATGAAACTTTTGAAAAGCAAATAGCCAATGTTTTAAGGAAGCATGATGTAGTAGTAATGGGGGACTTCAATTTCCCCGATATTTGTTGGGAGACAAATTCTGCAAAACATGGCCCCTCCAGGAAATTCCTGACTTGTGTGGCGGATAACTTCCTCCTACAGAAAGTAGAGGAAGGAACTAGAGGATCGGCTATCCTTGACTTGATCCTAACCAACAGAGATGACTTAGTGGATAAAGTAGCAGTTACAGGAACTCTGGGGGAAAGCGACCATGTTGTACTTGAGTTCTTGGTTCTAAGGGAAGCAAAAGCCGAGTGTACTCAAACGCGTACCCTGGATTTTAGGAAAGCTGATTTTAATAAACTCAGAACAATGATCAGTAAGGTCCCATGGCAAGCAATGCTAGCGAGAAAAGGAGTCCAAGATGGGTGGGAACTTTTAAAAAAGGAAATTCTCAAGGCACAATCACAAACAATTCCAACAAGAAGAAAAGGTGGAAGACAACAGAAGAAGCCAATGTGGCTTCACAAAAAGCTCAGGGATGACCTGAAAACAAAAAAGGACACATATAGGAAGTGGAAAGAAGGCCAAGTAACAAAGGAAGAGTACAGGCAGGTAGCACAGAATTGCAGGGATGGCGTCAGGAAGGCTAAAGCGGAGAACGAGGTGAGGTTAGCGAGGGATGCTAAAAACAACAAAAAGGCTTTCTTCAGCTACGTGCATAGTAAAAGGCAGAGGAAAGAAATGGTTGTTCAGCTATTAAATAAGGATGGCAAAATGATAACAGAGGACAAAGAAAAGGCAGAGGTGCTCAATTCCTACTTTGGCTCAGTCTTCTCCCAAAAGAGGGTCTATGACCCCCCTGGCAAAGGCGAAGTACAGGCTGAAGGGGCAGGATTGCAGCTTGAGATCGACAGGCATATGGTCAAGGAACACCTCATTACTTTGAATGAGTTCAAATCTCCAGGGCCAGATGAACTGCATCCTAGAGTCATAAAGGAACTGGCAGAAGAACTCTCAGAACCGCTGTCTATTCTCTTTGAGAAATCATGGAGGACCGGGGAAGTGCCAGATGACTGGAGGAGGGCTAACGTTGTCCCTATCTTCAAAAAGGGTAAAAAGGAGGAACCTGGGAACTACAGACCAGTCAGTCTGACATCAATCCCTGGGAAAATTCTGGAGCAGATCATAAAGCAATCCATCTGGAAGCACCTTGACAACAATGCAGTGATTACTCGAAGCCAACATGGATTTGTCAAAAACAAGTCCTGCCAGACAAATCTGATCTCATTTTTTGATCAAGTCACCTCCCTTGTAGACCGTGGGAATGCTGTAGACATCATATACCTCGACTTCAGCAAAGCTTTCGACAAAGTGCCCCATGATATCCTGATGAGCAAACTAGCTCGAAGTGGGCTAGATGAAACAACGATCCAGTGGATCCACAGTTGGCTACAGAATCGGACTCAAAGAGTGCTTATCAATGGGACCTTCTCAAGCTGGGGAGAGGTAACGAGTGGGGTACCGCAGGGCTCAGTCCTGGGCCCAGTGCTCTTCAATATTTTTATTAATGACTTGGAGGAGGAGGTGCAGGGAATGCTGATCAAATTTGCAGATGACACAAAATTGGGAGGGATAGCTAATACTTTGGAAGACAGAAACAAAATTCAAAGTGATCTGGATAGACTGGAGTGCTGGGCAGAAAACAACAGAATGGCATTTAATAGGGACAAATGCCAAGTTCTGCACCTAGGAAAAAGAAACCAAATGCACAGTTACAAGATGGGGGATACGTGGCTCAACCACACTACGAGCGAGAAGGATCTTGGAATTGTCGTCGATCACAAGCTGAATATGAGCCAACAATGTGATGTGGCTGCAAAAAAGGCAAATGCTCTTTTGGGCTGCATTCATAGAAGCATCGCTTCCAAATCCCGGGAAGTACTAGTTCCCCTCTACTCAGCACTGGTTAGGCCTCATCTGGAGTACTGTGTCCAGTTCTGGGCACCACACTTTAAGAAGGATGCAGACAAGCTGGAGAGGGTTCAGAGGAGGGCAAGATGATCAGTGGACTGGAAACAAAGCCCTATGAAGAGAGACTGAAAGAACTTGGCATGCTTAGCCTTGAGAAGAGAAGACTGAGGGGAGATATGATAGCGCTCTTCAAGTACTTGAAAGGTTGTCACAGAGAAGAAGGCCAGGATCTCTTCTTGATCATCCCAGAGTGCAGGACACGGAATAATGGGCTCAAGTTACAGGAAGCCAGATTCCGACTGAACATCAGGAAAAACTTCCTGAGTGTCAGAGCAATACGGCAATGGAACCAATTACCTGGGGAGGTGGTGGGCTCTCCCACACTGGAGGCCTTCAAGATGAGGCTGGACAGCCATTTGTCAGGGATGCTCTGACTTGGATTCCTGCATTGAGCAGGGGGTTGGACTCGATGGCCTTGTAGGCCCCTTCCAACCCTACTATTCTATGATTCTATGATTCTATGATTCTTCCAGGAACAGCGACACCGATGGAAGGGACTTTGCCTCTGCCTCCAGACCAGCCCTCTCTGGTTACCAGGCAGCAGACTTTTGTCATCACTCAAATCCAAGCTGTTAGGGTGGCCAGGTGAAAAAGAGGACAGATCTCCTGCACTTTTAATAGTTGTGTAGAAGCGGGACTCCCTGCAGGTGTAACTTGTCATGCAATCCATGCATTCATGCGTTTGGGAATGGATGCAGTAAATTAGTCCATGGCTTTTGTGTGTGTTGAGCAATAAGGCCGCAATATGTGTTTGTTTGTTTGTTGTTTGTTTATGGTATTTATATACCACTAAATATAATAACATCCCTACATGGTTCACATATACATATTAAAGTCACATTTAAAATACAGTATTGAAAACAATTCCAGTTACAATAGTAGTACAGACCAATACAAGGAGCAGGAAGATGGATTAATTCAATTACAAGCCAGGGAAAGCCTGGGTGGACAAGTGTGTTTTCAGGAGGTATTTGAAACATGCCACATTTTCTGCCTCCCAAATGGCACAGAGGAGGGGTTTCCAAGGGGTGGGTGCAACCACTGAGAAGTCGGGGTATTACATGGTGACATTCTGTTAGTTTCAGAATGACCAGCAAGGTCTCCTCTAACAATCTTAAAGGTCACCTGGGTATGTGTAAGGGAAGGCAGTCTGCTAGGTATCCTGGTCCCAAGTTGTTTAGGGCTTTGTATGACAGTAACATAACCTTGTATGTGGCTTGGCTCAGTAGCTAATAGGCAGCCAGTGCAGTTCTTTGAACATGGATGTTACGTGAGCATGGCTGGGTGGCCCAGTGAGTACCCTAGGTGCTGCATTCTGTGCTAGCTGCAGCTTCTGAACCACACCCAAGGGCAGCCCCACACAGAACACATTACAGAAGTCTAATCATGAGGTTACCAGTGCATGGATCACTGTGGTTAGACTCTCCCTTCTGCACATTTACTTGGGGGTAAATTGAACTCAATGGGGCTTGCTTCTGACTAAACACGTGCAGGAACAGGTGATTAATCCTGGGGAATCTTTGAAATGTGGGCTGTATCAGGACTTGGTAAATTGCAAATTGGAACATTTACAAAACCAATTAACTGGAACAAAATGGGGCATCAGCAGTGGGGAATCAGCTGAAATTCACCACATTTAATTAAACAAACAGTTGTGTAAACTGGGTTCATATTCTGGAACTGGTCAAAGGTAACATCTGGCAGGAATCAAAAGCAATGTGGCAACTTCCTCCAGTCCGCCTCCTGATCTCTGTTTTTTATCACATTTTGATTGATTGATTGATTGATTACATGTCTAATCCACCCAATCACTAATGTTCTCTGGCTGGATTGCAACACCGTGTAATTGAAGTGCACATCGCTAATGGCGATAATGACAACAATGGCGATAATGACAACAGCGACGAGGGTGAACCTTTTCCTGCATTTTTTTTCCCCCTTTCAGGATTGTGAATTACACACCTGATATGAAACAAGCTGATGTGGACACCTCCATCCAAAAGGCCTTTGAGGTTTGGAGTGCAGTGACTCCTCTGACTTTCAGCAGGGTTCGTAAGGGGAGAGCAGATATAACAATTCAGTTTGCAACTAGAGGCACGTTACTATTACTGCAGTCTTAAGATTCATTGAGCTCCATGCATGACTATGGAGGGGGGCAGAACCTCAGGCCCAGAGGCCAAATCCAGCCCTCTGGGGGTCCCCAGATGGCCACACCCTTTTCCCTGGCCACGCCCCCTTTTCCCTGAATACTGATCATTAGATGGTTGCCCGGCTTTTGTGCAGTTTTTTTCCCAATCCTAGATGGTTGAAATTCCTCCCCTGTGGCTTGGTGACTGGCAGTAAGAGCTTCCAGTAAAAATATGCTGGTATTTTGGCTCTGCCCCCTTTTTCCTTTGGTCCCACCCACCCCTGGAATGCAGCCCCCAAGACCTGCTCCAAAATGGAAATTGGCCCTCAGATTGAAAGAGGTTCCACACCCCTGCATTACTATAATTATAATTATTATATTATATTATATTATATTATATTATTATAATATTATTATTATTATAATGAGTCCTCCTATGTCACTGCTTAGTGCATCCTCATTGCCCTCGGCATTTTGATGGGCCTCTGGGAGTCCTCGGACATGCTTTCCCCCCAGGGCATCCCCTCCGTGGAAACGTCCACCTCGATGAGGATGAAAAATGGATTGCCAACTTAGGCGGTAAGCAATGTTATAGTGGTACATTTTGGCGTGCGAGTATCACCCACAATATCTCTGCAGTAGATAGGAGAAGTGGGCAGGTTCAGTCTGTTCTGACAGTGTGATTGCCATCCATATTTGCAATAACAAAGAAAAGAAACAACAACAGAGATAAAGCTTAAACGTATATGGAAATAAAAGAAATAATTCTCATTGGTACACAGAACAGTAATACACAGTCAAGTGATAGTAATACTCTTTATATTATTGACAGTCTGGTTGCTATTGCTCCATTGCAGCAAAGAAGTCACAGTTTCCTTCAGCTGTTAACAGGGTGCACAGAAGAAGAAGAAAAACAATGCGCTTGCAGTCCTTATATAGTTGCTGCAGTTTTCTTGTGCAGCAGTCTACATCTTCATTCTTAGTTGCTTGTATCCGAAAAACGAGCAAAGCAGGCCTGTGAATAACATAGAGTCTGCGGCCCTTCTCTCTGGAGCAGCTTCCTCTTCTTGAGCAAGGCTGGGCTGCTGGGGTCTTCTGAAGGAAGCCAGCCCACCCAGGAGAGCGCTTACTGAGCATGCTCCAATAGCTGGTTCTGGAAAGAGAGGGGGGAGGGCAATAACCCCACCCAGTGCCAGGAAACACGGGCAGGCTAGATTTACCATTCTTCTGTCAACGCTGGGAGCAACAACTGAAGCATGGGTTACACAAGGACTCCTTCTTACTCTGCCCCTGGATCTTCAGGTGGTGGCAGCGGCAAGGAGTGCGTTTGCACAGTTACAGTTGGTGCGCCAGCTGCGACCCTTTCTGAACCCATCTGACTTAGCAACAGTTATCCATGCCTTGGTTACATCACGTTTAGACCAGTGGAGGCTGGTGACTTTGATGTCAGTGGGGTGGTGAATCCGCTCCGGGTTTCAGTCAGAACCCTAAAGAATCTATCCAAGGTGCTCCTGCAGCCTCCATAGAATCATAGAACAGTAGGGTTGGAAGGGGCCTACAAGGCCATCGAGTCCAACCCCCTGCTCAATGCAGGAATCCAAGTCAGAGCATCCCCGACAGATGGCTGTCCAGCCTCGTCTTGAATGCCTCCAGTGAGTCCAGTGTCAGTGGGGTGGTGAAGGTTACAGCTCCAGGTTACAGTCGAACCAGTCAGAACTCTAAAGGATCCATCCAAGGTGTTTCCACAGGCTCCGATGTCAGTAGAGCAGTGAATCCGCTCCAGGTTTCAGTCAGAACCAGTCTAAGGAGCTATCCAAGGTGCTATCCCTAGATCTAAAATGGGTTCGGCACCTTGGATAGCTCCATTAGAGTTCTGACTTGTTCTGACTGAAACCCAGAGGTGGTTCAATGCCTCACTGACATTGGAGCCACCAGCCTCTATTCCAGCCTGGTTTAAACTATTCCAATGCACTCCAGCCCTGAAGAGTGTCCGGAAGCTTCCATTGGTGCAAACTGAGGCAGCTGGGCTGCTAATGATATCAGTACCATATTATACCTGTCCTGAAAGACTTGCACTGGTTGCCAATTGCCTTCAAATTAGGTGCAGTTCAAAGCCCTAAATGGCTTTAGCCTGGTCCTAAGCTATTAAGGGGTTTGAAGGTTATCTAAGGACCACCTGTCTCACTATGAAGCTGCCTATTAGGATTTGTAGGAGAAGCCTGTTTGTCAGGCATACAGGAAAGGGTTTTCTCCTGTGTTGCTACCAAACTATGGAATGCACTCCCTTAAGAATTATGATTGGCCCCCACTTTCTTGGCCTTCAGAAAGGGTGTAGAGATGCAACTTTTCAATTTAGCTTTGTAAAATCTGTAGTTCTAAGGTGTTAAGGTTTTTACTGTTTTTAATGTTCTTGTTTTTATTGTTTTAAGGTTTTATAGTTTTGTTGCACACCACCTTGATAGCTTTTTAGCAGATAAGGTGGTATATAAACGTTAATAAACAACGAATAACTTTGACTGTGCATAACACACATGCCACACAGCAGCAGTATACAGCACTATACCCATCTTAATAGGGTCAGCATGGCTGCAAGCAAATGTTCCCTTGGAGTAAGCGCCACTGAACACAGCGACGCCTACTTTTTTGGACTGCATAAAAACTATTTGGGCCCAATCCTATGCATGTTTGGGCAGAAAAAAGTCCTATAACTCCCAGCGATCCCTAGCCAGCATTGTGGGAGTTGCAGGACTTTTTTTCTATCTAAACATGCATAGGATTAGACCCTTAATAAAAACACATTGAGCTTTTACAAAATATCTTCAGTTGGCTGAAAAGCAAACTTTCAGCTTTTCATTAGAAATGCAAGCAATCCTACAAAGAAGTGTCGCCATACCTATCACTAACGTTGAGTAAGAAGCCCATCAAAGGAAGGAAAGACCTATGCAGTCTCTGCTTGATTCTTGTCCTCATTCTCTGGCTTCCTCTATGCTAATCTGTCACAAACAGTAGTCAGACTTGAAAGCCTCGTTATCACCTCATTCACTTGGCAGAACAAGGAAGAGCTGACAATTACCATGGAACTCTGACTGATGATGTCGTCACTCCTGCTCTGAAAAAAGCCCCGGAGCCACGCTCCCCTGCGTTCCCCCGCCACTACACCACTATTGGTAAGTTGGAGAAGTGTCCCTTATTGAAACAATAGGTTAGTGCAAGCTTGATTTTATTTTTATTTTTGGGAGGTGACGACGGTAGTGGAGAAGCTGTTTTATCACAATAAACAAAGCAGATACAAGGAAGCATTTTACTTCATGTGCTACCCAAAGACCCTTTTGTTACAGGGTGGCAAATATAAATAATCTTTGTACTGAAGAAAAGCTATATTGTGGCATTCTGGGAACGCTAGTTTAAATACGTTAATAATAGCACCTTTCCTCCCCCCCCCCTCCCCTGGAAGGAAGTTCTTTTTTGTTTAGAGTGCATACTTGGATTCCAGGTTCTTATGGAGCCGCTGTTATGTCTTTTGAAATATCTTGATGATTCGATATGTGTGGAACCCTGATTGGTCCCCTGCACAGCTGTTATTTAAAGTTTAAAAAAAAAAAGATACAGTCAGTGCCTATGCAACATGACGAAGCTGGTGGCAAGGAAGAACACCCTTCTTTTCAGCTATTCTTGCCTACAAGAGCTGGCCGGGGGGTGCTATTTTACCACCCAGCCCTAGGAAGCAAAAGGTAAACCCTAAGGCAGTTTTCCTCAACCTGGTGTCCTCCAGATGTGTTGGACTATGTGGCTGGCTCAGGGAGTTTGTAGTTCAACACATCTGGAAGGCACCAGGTTGGCAAAGGCTGCCCTAGAGGATCCAAGGAAGATCTTTTCTCCCTTCAAGATAAGGATGGACGAAAGTCAGCTGTGATAGGCTATGTATATCGTTACGTAGCCTATCACGACTGACTTTGAAGAAAAAAAAGCGCGTATGCAAATGGCGGCGCCCATGGGCGCCGCCATTTGCATTCCTTATTTGGGCACAGGTAGTCTACGTAAAGATTTACGTAGACTACGACGAAAATAAGGGCAACGCTATCTTTATTTTCGCCGTAGTCTACGTAAATCTTTATGTAGACTACCCGTGCCCAAATAAGGAACACAAATGGCGGCACCCGTGGGCGACGCCATTTGCGTACACGCTTTTTTTTTTTCGAAGTCAGCCGTGATAGGCTATGTAACGATACACATAGCCTATCATGGCTGACTTTGAAAATCTAGCCGTGATAGGCTACGTAAATTTTTACGTAGCCTATCACGTGTTTGTTTGTTTGTTTATTTGTTTACTTTACTTTGTAATGGCGGTGGCGGCAGCCGGTCAGAAGACTGGCCACCACCCCCGTCACCACCGAAACGCCGCCGAGACGCCGCTGGGACCCGCCGCCGAGAGGGATGTTCGAAGGAGGTAAGTCCCATCCCGGGGAGGGGGCGGGGGGGAGAATTTCCCCAACAATTTCAGGGGGCCGAATGCGTTGGCATTTGGCCTCCCAGAGATTCGTGGAGAAATTCTCCGCCATCCCTACTTCAAGATTTGAGAAACCCTGAAGTGAAACATACATGAGAGAACCCTAGTGTCAGAAATGAATCGTTCTTTCTCTTTGCAATCAACACCACAAAGAGACAAAAGCTTCAGGCTAATATGATTTCATTCTGCTAGAGACTAGCCTCTCTACAAATGCAGATTCAAGGAAAGTCAGACTGCCCCAGGCCCTAAACAACTAATCAACAATCTCTAAGCAGAGGAGATGAACCAGAGGGTAGAACAGTTGCCGGCAGCTTGGGTGTGAACCTCCCAGCCAAGCTTGCTTCGCAGTGATGCCCCTCCCTTAGGGTGGCTCCCTCCTACACTGGCTTCCAAGAGTGGTTATCCTGAAGGAGCATCTGAGCCCTGTCCCTAACTTTTCCCACTTAGCCTTGCAACATGCCCTAGCACCTCTCAAGTCACACCCCTCTTCCTCCTCCTCCTTGGAAACTTGAGTTCCTACGGTGGAGGAGGGGACAGGGACTGAGCCTGGACCATCTGTTTGTCAAGGCTTTCGGAGGAATCTCTCCCAGCCTCTAGGCACTCTAGGGAGTGTCCCTCCCCCATGCTTTGATCTAGCAGTTCTAACTTTGAGTCAGAATCGGAACTGTCAGACATCTGAAAGGGCTGGGACTCATCCCTGACACCTAGTTTCTCATTCTAATGAAAATTCAGTTACATCACAATCCTAAGCCCTTGATGTTGATGGCTGGAGCAGGTTAGGATGATGCACTGGTGCCTCTCCACTGACCTCCATTGGCAGAGACAAGCACCACCGGTAGGGGTTCTGCCACAGTGGAACCCCCTGCTGCGCCTGGCTGGGCAGAAAGCTGCCAGCAACGAGTTCTCCTGCCAGCGGAGGTAGCAACTGGAAAGCCCTGAAATGGGATGTTCCATGGGAGGGGGCAGAGAGGAGCCAGGTTTGGATTCACTGGATCAAAAAGTACTCCCTTCCTCTAGACAGGCCCAATAAGCTACACTAGGGATGTGCAGATTTTGTTTTGCAGATTGTCAGGTGTCTTTCGTGCCATTGTCTACTTGTGGGCAGAATCAGATTTTTTCCAGTTTCCCAAGTTTGTGCAAAATCGTATTTGCACAAATCCACACTTGCAAACATGCACAAATCCCCCCAGATGCCCCACTCCCCCACACATGCACATTTTATGCTTTAGCCTATGGGGGAAATGTGCATTTTCAGATGATTTTTTTTTATCGTACATATTTTTCTACAACTAAATTTGCATAAAATTCTGGAAAGTTAAAAAAAAACTGTCCATAAGTCCGCACAATCCATGCAACTCAGGAAAAGCTGCTCCACTGTGGAATCTGATGGTCAGATTCCCAGAAATCCAAGCTCATTTGATTCTGTTGCAGGTTTCTCCAACATCCCTAAGCTACAGCAGCCCTCGACGAGTAGTGTATCTAATCCACCTTATTTGCTGTTGCAGGGGGTGAGTAGGGATTGTAAATACATGGATAGCCTAGCAAAATTGCCACTTCCTTCTGCCCTGGTCAATGTGAAGTTAGGGCTGGGGATGACGTGGTAGGTCTGCCCACTCAGGATTTCTCTATAAGGCAGCAGAGTCCACTTTAAAATTTGAAACTTGAGAATTTGTAAAGCATCCCTTGCATAGGTGAAAGATTATACCGGAATGCAAATCCTCAGGAAGTTCTGTTATGTATTATATACATGTATTAAACATTTGTTTTTTCTCCATGTAAGCTCCCAAATGACAATGGTGAAGCAATCCTATGCACACCTTCTTGACAATAAGCCCCATGGAACTCAGTGGAACTTAGTTCTGAGTACTCATCAGGGTTTATGTGTAACCTGTCTTTGTACATTTATTTATTTAGAATTTGACTTGTGGCTGGTTGCTGCTCACGAGATTGGCCATGCACTTGGTCTTGCGCATTCTGGTGACCCAAGAGCACTGATGTTCCCCAATTATAAACCCCTGAATGACCCCATCGATTTCCCACTCTCCCAAGATGACATTGATGGCATTCAGGCCATCTATGGTAAGAAGAGAGAAGTCATCAAAAAAGACTGGTAACAAAATAATAATCAAGAACTAAATTATAAAAGAGTCCAGTATATAGCAAAAATTCAGTATTTCTGTTATTATAACACAACCTAACCCTAACCTCTGAGTACTGATTGGTGCTCAGAATTATCCCTGTGCAGACCTCAATTCTGATGAGCAGAGGAGCTCTAGGTAGGCAAAAAGATGTGCACACGAATGTGCTTCCCCTCATGAGCGGGGAGCCTTTCTGGGTAGTGAAGGGATGTTTGTGTATTGTGAAGCTTCCAGACTTAGAAGAGGGCTTCTTGGTCGGGCTGTACGGCGTCTGCAGTCACAGTAGCAACTGTAGTTAGGGATATGTGAACCAGCAAAACCCGAGCTTGTTGAGGTTGTCTGATTTCCACCTCGATGTTTGTTCCAACTCATGTCCATATTAGATTGTGCACATGGTGGGCAGGGGCAGTGGGGAGGGTTCCACGTGAAAATATGTACATATTTTTATGCACATTTTTCGAATTGTATTAATCAATTGTGCACATTTTTTAAATATACGCATTTTCTCCTATTGACTCAAGAGCGTTGTATACATTTTCAAATGTACACATTTCTCATGCACATTTTTCAAATGCACTTTTTGTTGATGCATAAATTGCATCACAAGCTTGGACATGTGTGGACGTCACACCACAGATTGCATTCCGGTCTGCGTTTGGTTCCCAGAGGTACACATTGGATAAATTCTGGCCAAAAATGAACTGAAGTGAATTCTCACCCATCCCTAACTGTAGCGTATTGCGTGAGCCAAATGGGACAATTGCAGCTTGCAATATAGGGTTGATTCACATGGCTGCAGCAACTCATCTGGAAGAAGGGGCTGTTGTGGACTCAGCATAGTAGCACCTGAACACACATTGCTTGGTTGGTGCAATGGACTAGATTGTTTATGCTAGACCCTAGGGTCCATTGGTGGTGCTACTGCAGCTGCCCAGTCCTGGGCACTTATTTGCCTGCAAATTGGGTGACAGGATAAAGCCCAGGTTCAACCCCCCACAATGAAGCTCACTGGGTGGTCTTGGATTAGAGATGTATGAGAATTTCATTTCAGTTCGCAAATCCCCCTCAAAATGCCCCATTTGCAGCCCCGAACACAGATGTGAGTAGGAGCGCATGTTCTCTGAAAATGTTCACAAATCCCCAAACTTGCATTCAACTTCACAAAATGTGCACCTTAACGATGCACAGCTTTTGAAAAATGCACAGCTTTTGAAAAATGCATAGCTTTACCTGTTTGAATGAACCAAGAAACAGGTTGCAAACAAAAATGGGAGTAGGCTGAACTGAATTGAAGGTCTCTGGTTCTCCCATCCCTATCTTGGACCAGTCATTATCTCTCACGATAACCTACCTCACAGGGCTGTTGTGAAGATAAAATAATGAGCGGGGGAGGGAGAGAAAACCCATGTGTGCTACCTTGAGCTCCTTGGAGGACAGGTGGGAAAAAATGTTGCTAATATTATTATAATGAAAATATACTTCTGGTGTATTTTTGTTAGCAAGAGGTTAAACTATTCCTCATAATCTGCTTATTTTAGGACCATCACTCAATCCATCAAATAAGCCAGTGAAACCAACATTGCCCAAGTCTTGTGATCCTAAGATATCATTTGATGCCATCACTACATTGCGAAGAGAAATCATATTTTTGAAGGGCAGGTAAGCACAACACTGCAAAACACTCTGGTCTCTGTTAAAAATGGAGGATTGTACTTTCCCCACTGCCTAAATAATTATCCTGATTTCCTGCTCGCTTTAGATTGATTGACCAACAGATGAACAGTTGTAAAGATTCATCTTCTTCTTAGCAGCAAAAGCCTGTCATATCGTGTGTGTGTGTGTGTGTGTGTGTGTGTGTGTGTGTGTGTGTGTGAATACTGTAAGGAGATGTAATTCAGCCACCCACTGTCAGGAGGGCAGATTTTGCTCTTACTGTAACTGAGCCCCTGAATACAGTACTATACTCCTCCTTTAAGGAGTAGATGGTATTCCTCCACTCACATGACACTGGGTGGGGACTATGTTTCTGGCTTGCCATTGGCCACTCTGGCCACTAAGGGTCAAGCCTGCTCCTTTCTGTGTGGCCCCATCCCTCATTCTGATTCTTGGTCCCACGCTAGAATATGTGTGTGTCAAAACTAGCCAAGTGACACTGACGATAGATCAGTAGCATTTATATAATGCATTCCATGCGCTCCATGTACTTTGTTAAACATTATATCAGTTTTTCCCCCAATATTGAAGATGAACTGAGCCTAAGTGAGTTCGTGACAGAGGCAAGATTTGATTGAGAGATTGCCTGGCTCACATTCTTAGCCACTGTATAACACATGATTAGGGATGTTGGAGGAATCCATCTAGGGGGTGAAGTTCACTGAGCTTTCAGCAGCTGGGCTCCCCAGACTCTGCCTCGCTTACCCGCAAGCTGGTGTGACTTGATCTTTATCGAGTCAGGCCAACTCACGGGGGGGGGGGGGTTATTCCCACAATTCCTGCAGCCACAATTTGTGTAATTTATGCAAACGTTGGCTGTTGTTTACTTAATTTGTGCAAATTGCACCTGCCGTTTGTGCAAAATTAAGCAAATTACAGCCAGGATTTGCACAAATTATGCAAATTGCAGCTACACATGGCATATGGGACACTTATGTCAGCTGTCTTGAAAAAGTCTGTTATTTAAATGTACTGTAATTGTTTTTAGCTATTTAAGGGTGCAATCCTATCGTTGCTAGTCAGTGGCTAGATGGCCATAGGATAGGTTGATTCCCGGGAACCGACCTCAAAGCCTGTACTCTGAGATCGGTTCCCTGAGAACCAACCTTCAACCCCTCCCATACTACCTTGTAGGCCACACGGAACGGCTCCGCTCTCCAAAGAGGAGTGCGGAGCGGTGAAAACAGGGAGTTCCTGGGGGCGTGCCAGGGTGGGGAACTCAAAAAGGCCGTACAACACATCCAATATGTCATCTGGCCGCCACTTCCCCCGCTCCAACTTCCCACAGCTAGACAGCCAAAATGGGCTGTCTAGCTGCAAATGCAGGGAGGCTGAAGCGTGGAGGGAATGATCCCCTCCGCACTTCTCCTGCCCTGCATTGGATAGGCAGTCACCTTCGAGTCTGCAGGCAGCCACCTATCCCGGTAGGATTGCTCCCTAAATTGTCTTTTATGTTTTGTATGTTCAACAATTTTTAGACTATGTTTTATTGTGACGTGGTAATGTTGCATAAAGTTTTAATGTTGTAGTTCATATTTTTTTCTGCGTGTGATTTGTTGTGAACCGCCCAGAGAGCTTCAGGCATTGGGCGGTATAGAAATGAAATAAATAACAAATAATAATAAATGGCAATTTAAAGGGGGGTGGGCTGAGAAAGTTCCCAAATTTCAGGGAAAAGCCTGTGGCTTGGCTCATTAAGGCAAGCTGAGCTGAGGACTCCAGGGAAATCCGGTGAGGCCAAAAAAGGCCAGATTTCCCTGCGATGGCCATCCCTACACGAGATAGATTTTAGATCAGCCTTCCCAATCTGGTGCCCTCCAGATGAGTTGGACTGCAATTCCCACCATTCCCAGACAGCATGCCATCGTGGCTGGGAATGATGGGAGTTGCAGTCCAACACATCTGGAGGGCACCTGATTGGGGAAGGCCGTTCTAGATTTTTTAGCTGAAAATTGCATACAGAGAGAATCCCTGTGAGCTAGGCCTTACTTCTCAAAGCCTGTAATCTTACACACACTTACCAGGAGAAATTCCCCACTGAAGATAGTGGGGCTTACATCTGAGTAAACATGCATAGAATTGTGCTGAAAATGCCCTATGTTCCTTGTCTTCCCCCATCTATAACTACAAGACTAATTTAATTTAATGTAATTTAATGTAAGCCTAATTTTAATGTTCTTGCTTATCCAAATTAATTGCATGAACATTCTAAGCCTAATTTTGATGTTCTTGCTTATCCAAAGTAATTGCATGAACATTCTAAGTATCATCCAGGCCATTCAAATACATTAGATTCATTGATACGTTTTGCTAAGAGGAGTCCTTAATATCCCGGCTGGGAGCCAGTCATGCCAGCTTATAATAGCACAAAGCATCTGTGTTGTCCATCCATTTTTTCTTGTATTAATTCTTTGTAACACAATCTATGTTCCATTAATTTCAGGCAGCTCTGGAGAGTGTACCCTAGTAACTCTGAAGTTGATCTTGAATCAATTTCTACCTTTTGGCCTTCCCTACCATCTGACATCCAGGCAGCTTATGAAAATATGAATGATCAAGTTCTCTTTTTCAAAGGTAAGAAATGATTGTTTGTATGGTTTAAATTAGTGGTTTTGGGGGATTCTTCTACTCTTGAGTATTGGTAGGTTCTAGACACTCTTTGGATTTATCAGAAAGTTATCAGAGATTCATAATTAGATCAGTAATAGTGGACAAGCTTTCCTGAATTCAGCTGATTCTTCTCTACCGATCTTCCTCTGAAATGTGTGGCTACAGGAAAGAGTTGGGTGTGGTCTAGGATGCAAATTTAGTTGGTGTCGGTTGACGGTGAGGCCCCATATGCCCATTTCACACATAATCCTAAACCATGGTTTGGTTTGTTGAAATCTGGCTTGTTGTTGTATCTGAACCTATCCTAGCAAACAGGCTACGGTTTGTTAACCACCAAAAACCACAAATACAACCCATGCTTTGTTGTTGGCTTTCCAGCTTGTTTCAACTAAGGCTTGTTGCGATGTCTGAACCCAGAGTCTCAGATTCTCCCTGGCTTGTTTTCCCCTGCTATCTATCCCGGAACAGAGGTACCCAGCAAGAGCAGCCTGAAAATGAGCGTGCTCTGAAGGTTGGCAAAATCTGCGAGAGAGAAATAAACTGGAAGTAGATAAAATAAGCTGAGGTTTTGTTTGCTCATCTGCAAGACAATTCATGTCTAAAGCAACAGACCATGGTTAGCATAAACCAACTTTCCCAACCTGGTACCCTCCAGATGTTCAGCCTCTATTAGCCCCAGCCAGTGTGGCCAATGGTCAGGAATCCTGGGATTTGTAGTCCAAACCATCTGGATGGCACCAGGTTAGGGAAGACTGACATAAACCATGGCTTAGCATTTGTGTGAATGAAGCCACTACGTGTGTGCTTGCAGTGGAGGCTGGTGGCTCTGATGTCAATGGAGTGGTGAATCCATTCCAGGTTTCAGTTAGAACCAGTTGCACCTTGGTTAGCTCCTTTAGAGTTCAGACTGGTTCTGACTGAAACCCAGAGCAGATTCACCACCCCACTGACATTGGAGCCTCCAGCCTCCACTATGTGCTTGTCATAGGGATGTCAGAGAATTCCGCCACGGATCTCGGTGAGGCCGAATGCCAGTGCATTCGGTCCCCCGAAATCTGTGGCAGAACAGCCTTCCACCCCCCCGCCACCACCGCCCGCGGATCCCCTCCAGGACGAGACTCACCTGGGGCGGATCTTCCGGGCGGCGGCAGCTCTGGCAGCAGCTCCGGCGGCGGCAGCAGCAGCGGCTGGTCTTCCGACCGGCTGCCGCCGCCACCATTTCCAGCCTTGTGAAAAAAAAAAAAAGACATGATAGGCTACGTAAAGATTTATGTAGCCTATCATGGCTAGGTTTAAAAAAAAAGAAAAAAAAGATGTGATAGGCTACGTAAATCTTTACGTAGCCTATCATGGTTGGGGGTGGGTTTAAAAAAAAAATAATGCATACACAAATGGCAGCTGCTACGGCTGCCGCCATTTGCGTTCCTTCTTTTTACCGTCTTAATCTACGTAAATATTTACATAGACTATGACGGCGAAAATCAAGGGGAACGCAAATAGCGTAGCGGGCGCTATTTGCGTCCCCTTTTGATTCGCTGTTTTATTTTACGTAGGCTAAAACGGTGAATGAAGAAGGGACGCAAATAGCACCCGCTACCCTATTTGCGTTCCCCTTGATTTTCGCCGTCATAGTCTATGTAAATATTTACGTAGATTAAGACGGCCAAAAAGAAGGAACGCAAATGGCGTCGGCCGTAGCCGCCGCCATTTGCATACACGGTTGTTGTTGTTTTGGGTTTTTTTACCCAGAGCCCTCCACGGCCGGAAATCCGGCCGCGGACGGCTCTGGCCGGGCCGGGCCTGGCCAGCTGCTCCGCGGAGCTGCCGCAGAGCACAGCTGGCCGTTCGAGGATTCCAGGGGGAGGAACGGAGCGCCTCCCCCCCCCACCATCAACATAATCCACGAAAGGTAAGTCAGTCTCGTACATCCCTAGCTTGTCAGGAGCTGCTGGATTTGTGTGTAGCTCCCTCGTGTGGTAAACCATTGAACTACTGGTGGCAGCTTCTCGATGAATTACCTTCAGGAGGTGGGCTGACTCCGCCCACCAGGCTAGCCATTGACTCCTTCAGGGCAGGAAGGCATTTATAAAGGACTTCCTGTTGCAGCTGAGCCTTGCTTAAGCACAAGGCTTTCGTGTATTCTTAGCTACTCTTGATCCTGCCTCCTTGCTTGTCCTCTGGATCTCTCTTCTGGCTTGGTTCTTGACTCTGTGTCTTGGGTTGCCCTCTGATTCTGAGTTACCTTTCAGTCCTCACTACTAACAGGTAGCAAGTACTACCTGTATGTACAGGTATGTACAGCACAGATTAAACAAAGGACTTCTTCACACAGCACAGAGCTGAACCATGGAATTCGCTACCACAAGATGTAGTGATGGCCACCAACTTGGATGGCTTTAAAAGGGGGGTAGACAAATTCCTGGAGTTGCACTCGTGTCCTGCTTCTGGGTTTTCCTCCGACAGCTGGTTGGCCACTGTGTGAACAGAATGCTGGACTAGATGGACCCTTGGTCTGATCCAGCAGGGCTCTTCTTATGTTCTTATGAATATCACACCATGGCTCCTGGTACCCAGCGCAGGGGTCACTGCAAACTGCTGCCCTTGGCCCAGCCCAACAGTGCACCAGAAAGTTTACCAAAATCCTCAGTAGCACACAAGGATACTCAGCAATTCTTCAGGGGAGATGGACAAGCTCTCCAACACTCTCTCCAAAGCTTCTATTGGAAAAAAAATTCCCAAGCCAACCGAAGGCTCAGAAGGATGTTACCCCCTTCCAGCCGCCACCTGCCATCCTCCTAACATAATTCCCCCTTCCCGTCACATAACAGGAGCAAATTTATTTATTTTATTTATTTAAAATATTTCTTGGCCACCTTTCAGGTCAAAAGCCCTCCCAAGGTGCTTACAACAGTAAAACGTATTAAAACACAAGAAAAGCATTAAGATATTAAAAGTGATAAAAAACAGAAGCACAATAAAAAAAGCATTAAAAATCAACAATAATAAAAACGGCAATAAAGACCAACAGTAAAACCAGCAGCAACAACAGCAAAGCTGTGCTGAGAAGAGAGGGAGGCTTTTTCCTCCTTTCATTACCTTCTCAGACTGGCTAATAGCTTTACTGAGTGCAGGAAGTACAGAAGACTACCAATGGCTACTAGCCCTGATGGCTCTATGCTACCTCCAGTATCAGAGGAGGTAGACCAGTTGCTGGGGAACATGGGCAGGAGGGTGCTTTTGCACTCATGGCCTGCTTGTGGGCTTCCTGTGGGTAGCTGGTTGGCCACTGTGTGAACAGAATGCTGGACTAGATGATTTGGTCTGATCCAGCAAGGCTCTTATGTTCTTCTTCAGATTTAGTTGCGGGGGCAGCTACTGGGTAGAGGGGCTGGGAATTCCTCTCCATCTCTGATTTCCTTCCAAGCTGGACAAGAATTCTGGGGCTTGTAAATCTTCCATTTTGAGGTGGGCTTGACAAGTTCCTGAAGTTCTTCTCCAAGCCTGCCTCAGGAGAATTTTGTGGAGATTTCTACTCCCTAGCAGGCAAGTTGGTTTGGAAAACCGGTTCCCTGAAGGTAGAAATTTTGAAAACCATTGCTCTAAAACAAGGGGTGTATAACCTTTTTGGCTCTGAGGGCCACATGTGATGCGGGCTGGGGGCTGCACGCACACGTGCACACACATCCCAGCAATCCTGATAGAAATTGCTCCTTCAGCGCTGCTGGCAGTGGCAGGGAAAGAGCTATCTGTGTGAGCATCTCTGGGGGAAGGAGTAGAGAATACAGGTGGGGGGAATTCAGTGGTGGTAGGAGGGTCAGGGCACCATGGGGGCCACACTAAAAGCCTTAGGGGATACAGGTTGTGCTCCCCTGCTCTAGAGCATCCTTTGCCAACCTAGCACCCCCTAGATGTGTTGGATTACAGCTCCCATCATCCCAGAGCTGGTAATAATAGGGTCTGTAATCCAACACAACTGGTGGGTACCAGGTTGGTGGAGGATGCTCTAGAGCAGGGGTGGGTGACATGAGGCCCTCCAGATGTTTTGGCCTTCGGTGCCCATCATTCCACACCATTGGCTCTGCTGGCTAGCGCTGGAAACAGTGCATTGAGCTCACACTGATCTGCAGGAAAGAAATATACCTAGGTAGGGCCAATGAAATGAAATCAACAACTCTTTGACAACACTTTTTTTCATTTTGAACAGATAATCGCTTCTGGGTCATTAGTGGGTTTCAGATGCAGCCTGGCTACCCCAAAACCATTGACAATTTGGGCTTTCCACAGAACGTTAAGAAAATTGATGCTGCTGTTTTTGATAAAAATACTGGAAAAACCTATTTCTTTGTTGGAAACCAGTATTGGAGGTAAGGTCTTCTTTGAAACACGCATCTGCAGGCAGCACAATGGGCTATCATGGGGAGTACTCTCTAGATTGCCCTGGTAAGTTACTTGTGCACTATCCTGTACGTACTGAGAGAGTGGTGCGAGGGGAGAAATGGGGCTCCATTGAGCCTTATTGGGATCTCTCCATGCACAGGTGCTTTGCCTGTACACAGTGAGAAATCATTAGGGATGTGTGAATCAGCAACACCTGAGCTCACAGAAGTTCTCCAAATTCCATCTTGAAGCTCATTCTGACTTGAGTCCGTATCTAATTCCAAGCGTTTTTTTTCATTTTGCATAAAAATTCATTCTTATTTTTTGCATATTTTTTCAAAAGGTGTGCATCAATTGTGTGCACCTTTGAAGTATGCACATTCTTCTCCCATTGATTAAAATTAATATGTTGGTATTTTTCAAAAGTATGCATTTTAATGCACATTTTTCAAATGTATGCATGCTGTTGAATGCCTTTTTTGGGTCTGCAAGTCACATTGCAAGCTCGGAAATGGACAGGCTTCAACCACAGCTTGCATCCAAGTCCAAAAGGTATGAACTGGGTAAAAACAAAAACATTTCTCATACATCCTTACAGAACATGCCTTTTGTCTTCTGAGAAGCTTTGAGGGGATTAGCATGTACTGCCAAAAAAGGGAAATATGAAAAAAGAGTAATCTTTTAATACACTCAAAAATCTAGGACTTGTATGCAAACATCAGTACAATCTAAACATAAAACAAGGAGACACTTCACATTACTTTCCCCTGCATTGATATGGTGAAATGTGTTTACTTTCATTCATTCAAGATATTTACATGCCATCTTTTCATCATATGCAACAAATGCCTAAGGAAGCTTGCAGTCAACATAGGTTACAAACAATAAGAAACAAAGAAAACAATCTGCAAATAGAACAATTTAAGAAGGGGTAGGGCTCAGAAATGAGATTTTCCACAAGCACACTGAAACAGAATCCTCTTCTTAATACTAGAACTTGGGGTCATCCCATGAAGCTGATTGGTGGGAGATTCAGGACAGATGAAATGAACTAGTGCTTGACACAGCACATAGTTAAACTATGGAATTTGCTACCCCAAGTGATGGCCACCAGTTGGGATGGTGCTAAAAGGGGATGAGACAAATTCATGGAAGAGAGGGCTATCAGTGGCTACTAGTCCTGATGGCTATTTGCTACCTCCAGCATCAGAGACAGTATGCCCATATACACCAGTTGCTGGGGAACATGGGGAGGAGGGTGCTGTTTCACTCATGTCTTACTTGTGGGTTTCCCACAGGCAGCTGGTTGGGTGCTGTTGAAACAGAATGCTGGGTGAGATAGACACTTGGTCTGATCCAGCATGGCTTTCCTTATGTTCTTATGTCTTTGCCTGGCATCTGAACACCATCATGGAGGGACCCAAACTGGACAAGGAGTTCCTGTTCCTGGACATCACTTATAGAGAAGGCCTTCTCCTGCATGCTCACCAACAGAACAGCTGATGGTGGTGGGACTATCAGAAGCCTCTCCTGATTATCTAAGTTGGCAGGCAGGATCATGTAGGCAGAAATGGTTCTTTAAATGCCATTTAAGTCAGGGCGGGCAAGCCAGGGGTGGAGCTGTAGTATGCACCAGGTTGCTTGTCCTTGGTGTACATCATCCACCAGTGACGTACTTTCTACTTTTCTTGTTGTTGTAGATAGTGTTAGTGCACTTAGCTTTCCATCCAGATCATTAATGTATGTCTGTGGGAGGACTGATATTTGAAATCTCTCATGCTATTCCAGAATGCAATGTGTTGGATATGGATAACAGTATGCTCTGATCTCTGTCAAAAAGGGTTGTTTTTGATGAATATCAGTGACCTCTCCATGTTTTGGTTGAGGGGGTGGGAGGTGCTTGTGCTACTGAGGCAAAAAATGAGCAGAGGCAAAAAAGGTCCTATTTGCTAACACATAAATTTTCAAAATGCTATAGGATATGTCTTTCATTTGAAATTCAGCACCTAATGTGAATCAATTCATTTCCTCAAATTACGCTATTCAGGTATGATGAGAACAGTCAATCTATGGATGAGGACAACCCAAGAAAAATAAGGGATGATTTTCCTGCAATTGGCCAGAAGGTTGATGCTGTTTTTCAGCATCATGGTAAGGGGTAAATTGAGTTTCTGCATCAAACAGTGCAGGTTAGGGACCTGGATCATGGAGCTGGATGATCATCCCACCCCACAATCTCTCTCTCTCTGTCTGTCTCTCATAGCAGCTTGCCTATCACTCTGTAATACAATTCAGGGAATCTGAAAAGACCCGATGCATGGTGGTTCTTTTCAGATTCATGATTCTTTTTCATGACACCATGCTACCTGATTCTGACAACTTGATGGCATCAAAATCTGCCAGGCTTGCCCTCCTTCAGACACCTTCACACGTTAACTGCAAACATCACCACACATTTGGGGTAGGTGGGAACTGGTCTTCTAAATCCATCAACAATTGCCTGTATCTGGACATTCTGAAGACAGGCACTTCAGACTGTAACAACCATAGCAATAACTTAGAAGTCTGGGGGAGCGAGAAGTCTGGGGGAGGGGGAGAGAGAGAGAGAGAGAGAAAATGACTATGTTCGTCTGTTATGCTAAACCATAGCTTAGTCCTATGTGGATGAACCTGAGCAGAGCATTGTGCACTCCCCCTCTTCTCACCTCCTCCCATACAGCCAGGAAGATAACTTCAGCAGAGTTTAGATTCACTTTTATAGAATCCTAGCTTAGCATTACATTTGAACCAGGGATCTTAGTTTAAAACAAACTCTGGTTTATTTAACAAGCCAGTTTCATAAGGCAAGGCTTGAAGCTGGTTTGTTATGAAACTTACCAGAATTTGTTTTAAACCTGGATCCCTGGATCAAATGTAAGACTAGGCCAGGATCCTGTAAAAATAAAACTAAATTCAGAGGTTTGCAGCATGCCCACTCCCTAGTCTTTTAATAGGCTGTGCCAGGAAGATGGGATGAATCACTGCCTGGTTGGGAATGCAGTTGGGAATGCTCAGATGTGTTTGTGTTGGTGGGGGGGAGGGATAATCTGTCTCCCACCTTTGTTTGGAAGAATAGTCTGACAGAAGTAAGGGAAGGTGTTTGCCAAGCCTTAGATCTGTCTGTCTGTCTCTCTCTCTTTCTAGCTGGGGGGAAAGGGGAAATTAGTGTATTGGGGAGAGGAATCAATTTGGGGTAAGAGCTGGGGAACTTGGGTGAAATTGATTTGGGTGACTTATCTGGGTTACTGGGTAAAATATTAATTTGGGAAAAGATTAGGTGGTTTGGGGTGATGAATGGGGTAATTAATTAATTGAATAGGAGCAGGATCTCTTGGGAAAATAATTGGTGAGGGAATATTTGGGGGAAAATGAATTGAAGGAGAGTTGGTATAGATCAGCATGCAGGTTTAATGCAAATTTGTGTCTATGGGCCTGATCCCTGGATAAGGATACGAGAGTTGTGTACAGACTATCCATTCCCCAGAGACCCTGGCATGTTCTCTATAACAGAAGTGCCACATGAAGGAGAGAAACTGGCCCTTGCTAAGCCCCACAGCAATTGTTCTGTACAGAGGTGCTGCATCCACACAGGACTGGATTATGCCCTAAGTGTGTTGTTGGTCAAACGGATTCCCAAAAGTATTTGGGAGGAAATCTATGGCACATTGACTCTCCTGTTTTGATGCCAATGTTCAGTAATATAAACCTGCTAGAATAATGCAATCTCCTTTATTTCTAGGATTCTTCTATTTTTTCTATGGGGCCAGGCAGTGGAAGTTTGATCTGAATACTAAGAGAGTGATTGGTGTAATGAAGAGCAACAGCTGGTTTAACTGTTAGCTTTTTTAAAATCCTGTAACAAAAGAGAAATGTTTTAAGTATATTTCTGTTAATGTACCAAGAACTATGCAATCTAGTACATTGTATCTGCACAACAAAATGTCTTTTTTAAAAATAAAAGCCTGTATCAAATCAATAGACTGTGTACTTAAAAAATGCAAAACAGTAGCAAGTTTGTCAGTATCTTTCTATTACAGCGCTTAGGTTGTAATCCTATACACATTTCCCTGGGAGTAAGTCCCATTGAATTCAGTGAGGCTTCCTTCTGAGTAGACATTGCACAATGTATTTCCCTGAGATGTGCAATGCAATCCTACTCAGATGTAAGCCTCATTGGCTTACTCCCAGGGAAGTGTGTATAGGCTTGCAGCCTTGATGCTTTACACCAGGAATAAGAGCATAAGAAGAGTCAAGCTGGATCAAACCATGGGTCCATCTAGTCCAGCATTCTGTGCCCACAGTGGCCAGCCAGCTGCCCACAAGAAACCCACAAGCAGGACGTGAGCGCAACAGCACTCTCTTGCTCATGTTCCCCAGCAACTGGTCTATATAGGCATACTGCCTCGGATACTGGAGGTAGCATATAGACATCAGGACTAGTCACCATTGATAGCCTTGTCCTCCATGAATTTGTCCAACCCCCTTTTAAAACCATCCAAATTGGTGGCCATCACTACATCCTGTGGTAGCAAATTCCCTAGTTTAACTATGCGCTGTGTGAAGCAGTCCTTCCTTTTAT
The DNA here is from genome assembly GCF_057233095.1 of Heloderma suspectum. Classification (NCBI taxonomy): domain Eukaryota; kingdom Metazoa; phylum Chordata; class Lepidosauria; order Squamata; family Helodermatidae; genus Heloderma; species Heloderma suspectum. The sequence goes on along the minus strand of NC_139460.1, from coordinate 26,503,863 downwards.
ATGTCCCGAACCTCCCACCAATCAGCTTCATGGAATGAACCCACTGAGTTCGAGTATTTTGAGAGAGGGAGAAAAATGTCTCCCTATCCACTTTCTCCACACCATGCATCACTTTGTAGACCTCTATCATGTCTTCCCTCACTCACCTTTTTTCGAAGTCCCAGAAATTGTAACCCTTTCTCAAAAGGGGTGGAGAACCTTTTTCAGCCCAAGGGCCAAATTGGAGTCTGAGCAAGCATGTTGGGGGCAACTGTCAGCAGTGGATGGGGCTGCGGCCCAAAGTGGGTGGGGCCACCCTACTGCTGGCACATAGCCCCAACATGAGTGTCCAGACCCCATTCATCTCTCTCTCTCTCTCTCTCTCTCTCTCTCACACACACACACACAACACACACACACACACACACACACTCACTCATAAAGCCCCCACCCAAAAATCCCCTCATGCCATAATTAGGCTTTTAAAAGCCTCCATTGTTAACAAACCAGGCTTTTTAAAAGCCTCACTTGTACCGTGGGAGGGAGGAGGGAAGATCCCTTATCTCTGATCCGATCTCTGATTGGAGATTAGGGCAGGGGCAGAATGGGGACTTCCTGAAGGCCATATCTGGTCTGGGGGCTGGAGATTCCATGTCCTCTCTGGGCTAGCAATAAAGATAAATAAATAAAGATAAATAAATCTCCATGGGCTGGAGATTCCATGATTTTTATTGATAAATCTTTATCACTAAAGATAAATAAATCTCCACGGGCTGGAGATTCCATGTCCTTTCTGGGCTGGCAATAAAGATAAATAAATAAAGATAAATAAATCTCCATGGGCTAGAGATTCCATGATTTTTATTGATAAATCTTTATCACTAAAGATAAATAAATCTCCACGGGCTGGAGATTCCATGTCCTTTCTGGGCTGGCAATAAAGATAAATAAATAAAGATAAATAAATCTCTGTGGGCTGGAGATTCCATTAAGAGATAAATCTCCATGGGCTGGAGATTCCATGATTTCTATTGATAAATCTTTATCAATAAAGTTAAATAAATCTCCACAGGCTGGAGATTCCATGTCCCTTCTTTACCTTCTGCACTGGCAATAGAGCCTCTGTTCACTGGTACAGCTCAGTAAAGGCTGGTGCCTTCAATGTCAGTGGGGCAGTGAATCTGCTCTGGGTTTCAGTCGGAAACAGTCAGAACTCTAAAAAAAACTATCCGAGGTACAGAAGCTCCTTTCTGAGTTTTGAATGGTTCTGACAGAAACCTGGAGCGGATTCACCACCCCTTGATATTGAGATTTTGTGAAAAGAAGGGAAAAAGATGTGAAGCAACTGAATTCTGATATTTGTTTTTGTTTTTGATTAATGTATGAAGCAAGTCATATTACGCAACAAGTGCTCACATGAAGTACAGGATACATGCATTACATAATAAAAGATGTTACAGGGGAAAAGACGCAACGATTATAGGAAATTATAACTTGTGGTAGCCTTTGAGCAATAAGGCTTGTATTGGGAAATTATAGGACAGAAGAGCAGGGGAAAGGTATAGAGAAGGGTGAAAGTACAGTTCAGTGCAAACACAGCAGAAATACCTTAATGGACATACCATAGAACAGACTCCCCCAACTTGGTGGTCTCCAGATGTGTTGGCCATGCTGGCTGGGGATGATGAGAATTGCAGTCCAACATATCTGGAGGGCACCAGGTTGGGGAAGGTTAAGAGCATAAGAAGACCCATGCTGGATCAGACCAAGGGTCCATCTAGTCCAGCATTCTGTTCACACAGTGGCCAGCCAGCTGTCGACCAGGAACTAGGGCTGTGCACCACCTCATTATGAAGCCTGAATAATGAGGCGAAGCAGGCTTATTCTGAGAAAAATCCTTGTGATACAAGGCAGGTCAGAGCAGAACCAAGGTGCCCTGGGACAAAGCACACACACACACACGAAGCGCCTCGTCCCAGGGCACTCGTATATTCAGAATTCTGCTTAATGCCTGAGCAGTCCAGACAGGTTGTCTCCAAAATGCATCAACTTTTGAATACTCCTGTGGAGGGGGATGAGGAGAAGGAGGAGGAGGGAGAAGGTGAGTGGACGCGGGAAGGTGGGGGGAGGCAGGAAGGCGAGCGCAGGAGGAGGAGGGAGTGTGCTTTGGCAAATAGGAACTCTCAGCCAGAACCAATGCCAGCAGTCTCCAATCAGAGAGAGGTGGAGGAAGGCAGTATATATACTTTGGTGAAAGGCTGTGTTTGGGTATTGTGCTAGCTGTGTCTTTGGGAGAGGGTTGGTGTGGGTAGATGATCGTGTGTGTGTGTGCACGCGCGCGTTCATTTCTAGGAGTTGCTCCTTCAGTTCATTTGATTTTGATTGCCATTAGGCTTTCCTCAAAATTTAAACTAAAAGGAAACAGCGTGGTTGAACTGGGAGCATTTCCTTGCACCTTGATACTCCGCCCCCTTTGGGACAGTGTCTTTTGCAGCACCTCTTCCAGCTGCCCTCTCCTATTTCCTTCTACCTCCAACTCATTTGTTATTTGTATTTGACTAGATTCATCTCTCCTTTCCATGATTTTTCAAACTAAAACAGCTTTTTCTCAGTTGTTGCTGCTATGCTCTCCCCTCCCCCACCAGTAGCTGTGTTGGTTTGTTTGTTTATCTCGATTTGGGGCTCTGGAAAACTCTGTGTTAGTTGTTTAAGGTCGACTGTCACTTCTGCTTTCTCCACTCTATTTCCTTGTTGTTTTTCTCTGTCAACTCTGTCGCTTTTAGATTTTTAGAAACTCAGTCTTATTTTGATTTTTAAAAGCAAACATTGACTTCTGGACTTGCCCCGCCACCCTTTAAGTCATATTCAAGCATTTACTTTTATCTTTCTAAATTCTGAAAGAAAGGCATATTATAGCAGCCTATGTAGTGTTTGTCCCCCACCACCATGCTGAAGTGAACCATCTGTGTCTTCTCTCTCTGTTGATCCTCCCAAAACAGAAATTAAAGGAGGGTGTTTTTTTAACGTTTGTTTGATTTCTGCTCTTATCTTACTGCCTGCTCTGTCCTGTATTTCTTGAAGTTACCCTGCCTTCCATAAAAGAACATGAAATATAAAACAATAAATTAAAGACATCCATCATTTGCTTAGGTAGTTCTGCTTGTCTTTAGCTATTGTGTGTCTGTGTCAGTGTGCATGTGCATGCTAGGTTGTAGTTCCACCAACACTATACGTCCAAATTTCAATGCAGTGTTGTAAAAGCACAAAACACATAGTATTTACTGTATATTAATTACCTTCTTATTCTAATAACAGTCCATTGTGTGGCAAAGCAATTGAGCACAATATGAGGCATCTTCGGGGTGTTGGCAGGGGCAGAGGTAGAGAGAAGTTACAGCTCTTGGCTTTAGGAGTTTTCCTGGAAAAAATCAAATTTCACCTGCCCCTTGCACACAAGCCAGTGGGTCAAAGTGCCCAGAATTTGGCAAGTGGGATGCCCTCAAGGGGGGCTGGGAGGTGTCCAGGTGTCACACACGTCTGTGGAAACAGGGAAAAGTTACCGCTCTTTGCTTTCTGAGTTTTTTGTGGAAAACCTCAAATTTCACCAGCACTTTGCACACAAGCCAGTGAGCCAAAGTGCCTGGACATTGGTGGGTGAGATGCCCTCAAGGGGTGCTGGGAGGGGCCCAGGTTTCACACCCATCCATGGACACAGGGAGAAATTACATCTCTTTGCTTTGGGAGTTTTCCTGGAAAAAGTCAAATTTCACCAGCGCCTAGCACACAAGCCAGTGGACCAAAGTGCCTGGGCTTTGGAGGGGTACGATGCCCTTGAGGGGGGCTGGGAGAGGCCAAGGTGTCACATGTGTGTGTGGAAACAGGGAGAAGTTACAGCTCTTTGCTTTGAGAGTTTCTGTGGAAAACATCAGATTTTAACTCTGTGTAGCACAAAACTCCTTGGCCAAACTATCTGAACCTTTGCAGATGGCTCCAGGGGCTTGGAGAGTTCCCCAAATTTCATGCCTGTGTCATAAAAACTGAAAAAGTTATGACCTTTTGTATTTTCCCATGTAAGTCAATGGGAAAATGCCAAAAATGGGAGATCCAATGGGAGATCTCAGATCCACCTCAGATCCTCAGTGGGAGGAGTCTGAATCGGTCTGAAGCAGATCGGGGTTACGTTAGATGATCCAAAGTGGCATCCAAAGCGGACTGTCCACAAGCAGGACACAAGCACAACAGCACCCTCCCACCCATGTTCCCCCAGCAACTGGTGTACATAGGTACACTGCCTCTGGTACTGAAGGTAGCACATAGCCATCAAGACCAGTAGCCACTGATAGCCTTTTCCTCCAGGAATTTGTCTAACCTCCTTTTAAAGCCATCCAAATTGGTGGCCATCGCTACATCTTGAGGTAGTGAATTCAATAGTTTAACTATGCACTGTGAGAAGTCATAGGACTTTTATCTGTCCTGAATCTCCCACCAAGCAGCTTCATGGGATGACCTCAGGTTCTAGTATTATGGGAGAGGGAGAAAAATGTCTCCCTATCCACTTTCTCCACACCCAGCATAATTTTGTACACCTCTAGCATTTCTCCCCTCACCCTCCTTTATTTCCAAGCTGAGCAATCCCAGCTGTTGTAACCCTCCCTCATAGGGGAGATGCTCCAGCCCCTTGATTATTTTAGTTGCCCTTTTCTGCACTTTTCCCAGCTGTACAATATCTTTTTTTAGATGTGGTGGCCAGAACTCTACATAGTATTGTAAGTGTGGTTGCACCATAGATTTGTATAAAAGCGCTATGATATTGACAGTTTTGTTCTCAATTCCTTTTCTAATTATGCCTAACATGGAGTTTGCCTTTGTTACAGAGACCGCACACTGGGTTGACATTTTCATCAAGCTGTCCACCACCAGCCCCAGATCTCTTTCTTAGTCAGTCACCGCTAGCTCAGATTCTATCAGGTTATACTTGAAGTTTTTTGCCCAATGTGCATCACTTTACACTTGCTAACATTGAAGCACATTCACCTTTTGGATGCCCATTCTCCCAGTTTGGAGAGATCCTTTTGGAGCTCTTCACAAGCCCTTTTTGTTTTGACCACCCTAAATAATTTGATGTCATCCGCACACTTGGCCACTTTACTGCTTGCTCCTAGTTCCAGCTCATTTGAATCATAATTAATGTTTAGTGAGCTAGTTTGATGTTTCATTTCATTTCTCAACTTCTCCCTGCTGTGTTCTTTACTAAATATATTGAATTGGAAACTGGAGCTGATTTGATTGGCCTAAGCATGCACTGGAAAACACACTAACCTGGCTGTTAAGGAGATTAAAGGAAGCCCTGGAAACGAGATCTATTGTCTTCCATATATAAACTCCACAAGCCTACCTTCTCCTGTGGGCAGGACACTAAAAGGACATGGAAGTGATGCTGGCACTACCTCTGAGGATTAGAGACAAAAGGGTGTTTTGCAGCCTATCCTGCTTCACAGTGCAGACATACCAGTTTATCACACAAGCCCATCCAGAATAATCAAGACCACCAGCCATGCAAGCATGTGGATCCCAAATGGCTCTCTTGGTCTTGATGGAAAGACTTGTACAATTTGAGAATAAAGCACCAACTCAACAACACCTGCAAGGACGTAGCGTACAAAAATACTAGACAGAACTGATGTTATGTTGAGCATTTTAATATGTAAAAGATGAGCATCAAAACAACAGGCTAGTTTTCAGAAAGCTCTATGAAATATATGAAGATCTACCTCTGCCATCTAGTGGACTTCATAGTTTCAAAAGGCTTCCATCATTTGGACAATCCAAGCCACAAGGAATGCTCTGTCCAGAGGTAGAAAGTTCATATTTCTGAATCTTCCCCCTATTAATTTATTTTATTTACTTGTTACATTTCTAATTCCCCTAATAACTGATTCTAAAAGCTTGTACTTTGTGATCAGAATAGAGACAACAGTGTAGGCTACATTTGTACAGACTTAATTTTGCTGATGAATTCCAAATGCAAAATCTGAAGTAGTGATGATCAAATAAGGTGTTACATTGGAATGAATGAAAACAAAGAGAATAGGAGCCCAGTAGCACCAGTCAGGGTTCCCTTACTGGAACACTGCACTTTATAGTGTAGTACTGAAGAGCTTGGGTTTGGGACTGGCTGCCAGCAACAAACCTAAATACTTTATTGTTATATAGCAGTGGGGGAGTTCCTAGATAGTGGGAAAGGGGAAAGCATTTTTTGTCTTTTCCACCCCCCCTGAAATTTATCTGTATCGCATGGGGAAGGGGAAGGAAGTTTTTAACCTTTTGACCTGCATCCCCCCTCCAAATCCTGATTTCCTTCTCCAGAATTTTATAACCTGTTTGGGGGCTCCAGCAGGTCAATTTCTCTTCTCCCCCTCCTCAGTTTTCCCAACTACCATGCTGAACATTCAGTCAGTTCTGAAACTCACATGTCCTTACTGAGATGTGTTTTTTTGGAAAGGGAGGGTTAGAAATGCCCTTTTTCTTTTAAAAGTCTTCATTTGGTTATTTATTTAAAGCATTGTTTACCCTGATTTTCAGCTGAATGGGCTGCCAGAGCAGCTTACATACAACAGTATAAAACAAGACAGTCCCCGCAAGCTTACAATCTAAAAAGACATGACACAAAGGGAGAAAGGAATGGGGAGGGAAAGGCAAAAAAGCCAATTCTTAAAGTTAAATATGTTGGATAATCGGAACAACTCTGCATGCATCTGGACACTAGGGGGTGATAGAGAATATGTTGCATCAACAGCTGCTTGTCTTGTCCATCCCCCTTATTGTCCGATGGGTTCCTTTTTCCTGCTCCCTCCACTTCCTCTTCTTCTTCTTGCTCTGCCGCTGCAACATGCACCACGCAGCCCTCTCCCTGGAAGGAAGCAAATAGCCATATCCCATGCCTTCATTTACTTACACTCATGCACCCGGCTTTAGGGGGTGCTTGTAGTTAAATAGTGTTTAGCCTTCTCTGATGATGTGTATAAAAGCACTAATAAAGTATGTTGATTTGAACTTCTTCTAACCTGGCTTCAGCCTGCATTTATCGCCTCTGGTACTAAATGCTGTGTCGCCATGCTTTCTCTGTATAAACAAACTCTGCTGTAAGTCACACCAGACTTTCCAACAAAATATTAGTTCTTCTAATGACCAGCTGGAATGGAAACAGTGCAAGGTGAGGAGGACCCTGATGGAGCCGGTCTTTCAGGAGAGCTCTTGGAATGGAACCCTGCTTCCCATCTCCCTCTGTTGCAGCAAGCGTAAATATATTTTGCATACCTAGAAAGCCCCCCAATTATGTAAAAACAGTACCTTCTTCGGGGATGGCTGTAAAGGAAGGCGGGACCCCTGGGCTCTACTAGCCCCCTCCGGTCCCCTGCCACCCCCTCTCTCAGCTGGCCCTGCCAGACCCCAGAGGACTCCCCAACCTCCTCCCCACTTGGTGGAGGAGACAGTAGCCACTGGATTTAGCACTTACCCAGGAAAGAAATAGCGGCAATAGTTTGAGGTAGGTATTTATTTACAAATAAGGGGTGAGGGCATAGGAAGAGAAACAAGGCAAAATACAATTTATAATTCCCACATGTACCAATTCCCCATTTGGAAACCAACATAGACTAAAACAATAAAAGACTACCTAACTTAGTCTATTCACACCTCCAAGTAGGAACCTTTGTTAATGCCATCGCTCCAACGCCTTCCACTCGGACCAGATGAAAACGAAAGGACAAAGAAGGATGGCTGTTTGTCTCTTTTTATCCTGTTCCCTACCCAGCTTCTAGCTCTTCTGTCCCCCTCCCCCTTCCCTTCCCTTCCCTTCCCTTCCCTTCCCTTCCCTCAGGGAGGATGAGCTTGGTTTTTCACACCTCTCCAGCTGTGCTGCCCTCTTAGCAGGCAGAGCTGGTTTACAACCTTGAGTCCCTGATAAGGCCTCCATCTCGGCACCTTCATTCCTGGCACGGCCCACATCTCTTCCTCCCTCCAGGTGGCTGACTTGTAACTCTTCTTGCAGGATCCCACTCCTTCTTACCTTAAAACACTAAACCACAATCTAAAACTATGCAAAGTAAAATTAACTCTTTCCCACAGCAGCTTTGGTCCCGTGAGGCCTTTTCCTTGACAGTGGCCTGCTTTGTCCTACATGTTGATTAGTGCTTGACCACCAGAATTCATTATTAGAGGGAATGGCGGATGATAACAGACACAACAAGATCTAAGTGAATCACTGGCACATGACATTGAAATAGGATTGCATAAGATTATGGGAAGCATTACTAACAATAAAGCTAGCGGAGATCGGAGATGACAGTATTCCAGCTGAGCTATTTAAAATCCTAAAAGATGATGCTGTTAAAGTGCTGCATTCAATATGCCAACAAATTTGGAACACTCAACAATGGCCGCAAGACTGGAAAAGGTCAGTTTACATTCCAATTCCAAAGAAGGGCAATGCCAAAGAGTGTTCAAACTACCGCACAATTGCGCTCATTTCACATGCCAGCAAGGTGATGCTCAAAATCCTACAAGCTAGGCTTCAGCAGTATGTGGACCGAGAACTACTGGAAGTACAAGCTGGGTTTCGAAGAGGCAGAGGAACTAGAGATCACATGTCCCCTGGACTTCAAGGAGGTCAAATCAGTCAATCCTAAAGGAAATCAACCCTGAGTGCTCATTGGAAGGACAGATACTGAAGCTGAAGCTCCAATATTTTGGCCACCTAATGCGAAGAGAAAACTCTCTGGAAAAGACCCTGATGCTGGGAAAGACTGAAGGCGAATGGAGAAGGGGACGGCAGAGGATGAGAATGCTAGATAGCATCACCGATGCAATGAATATGGACTTGAGCACGCTCCGGGAGAGAGCAGAGGACAGGAGGGCCTGGTGTGCTATGGTCCATGGGGTCACGAAGAGTCGGACACGACTGAACGACTGAACCACAACAACAACAAATGGGGAAGAGGCATAGAGAGGATGCTTGGCGTGCAAAAATTCCCCAGTTGAATCTGGGGTATCTCCAGCATAAAGGATCCCAGGTAGCAGTGCTGGGGAAAAGCCCTGCCTGAGAGTGCCTCTTCATTAATCAAAAAACCTGCATCCTTACTGGGACTTCCTGCTTTGGGGCTCTTTGTGGGATTATGATGGGCTCCTTTACATGTGGTTTGAATTGAGGGAACACCTTCAAGGCAAAGAAGCAGGAGCAGGTCATGTTTTCATCACTTAACTTGTGCCGCGCTGTTTCCTCGCAGCCCCCAGGAAAGCTGCAACTTACTTCTGAGTAGTCATAAGATTGTGCTTTAAGTCCGCAGTCCTAGGCACACTTACTTGGGAGTAAGCCTCGTTGACCTCAGTGGGACTTACTTTTGAGTAGATATAAGGTTGTGCCAAAGGTCTGCAACCCTCGGCACACTTACTTGGGAGTAAGCCCCATTGAACTTCATGGGGTGCTCTGAATCAACAAAGGACATTGATTCTAATCTTGGTGTGGTGAGGGATCAGATCTGTCTCCTTTGTTGCAGGGAGGCATTTTACCCTCTTCTCCCTGTGTTGCACAAAATGCTAGTTTCGCCCCCTGGAGGCTAGTCCAATTTGCCCCAAAGAGGAGAGTCAACTTCAGGCTGGGTCCAACTCGATTTTATTGTTTGCAAACAGTTCGACAAAGGAGCTCACGCTCAAAAGCAGAGTCGACCCTGGGCAACCCCCGCGTTACAGTTTTATCACCTCAGCTTGCATTCCTCAGCCAGCGTGTCACTTTGATTGGTTGCTAGCCGTTTGCTTGGCAACCTTATCTTAGGGTTACTGTCTGCTCATTCCAGGCATGCGCAGCTCTTACAATACTACGTGCTGCTTAAGACACATACAATGGCTTTTAGGTTACATTTTTACTACAATTCCCCCCTCAAAAGGCTTTTCTCAAATTTATACTCTCTTTGGTCCCACGGTGGACTATGCACTTAAAGGCGCAAACTATTATCGCTGTGGCATTGACGGTTTTCTCTAAACAGCAAGTGAGGCCTAGGACGCCTTTGTTCTAGCTACTAGAATGTTGACAACAAAAACACTTTTTTTTTGAACTTTTGGAACTCAGTTTTGTTCCGTTCATCAGGAACCCTTGAAACGAGAGTGCCTTCTTTCTGTAGACCTACTTGGGTCCTTTCAGGGGTTCATTATTCTAACGATGACCTTCAGGTGGGTCAGCTTCCGGTGTGACCCTCTCTGGTGCAGGTGATGCCTTTATTCAGTGTGATGAATCCACTTCTTTTCTTTGGCGACTTTCATAGCAATGGGAGTGGTAAGTAGGATCTGAAACAGACCCTTCTGCTTCTTGGTAGGTGGTTCATCTTTCTAGGACTGGATTAGCACCCAATCGCTGGGACTGAGATTATGCACTGGAGTATCTAAAGGCCAGGATTGGTGCGGTGTTGCAAACCTGTGAAAACAAAACAGACTGCAAGGCAGTAACACAATCTTGAATCTTAAAACTCTTACTTCTAAATTTACATTTAAGCTGTCAGCCATAGGTAATATCCGGGGTGGGCGCTTATGGAACGTTTAAAGGGTGTCAATTTAATACTTCCCTTGGGGGTGCACCGTACTCGAGTCAAGGTGATTGGCAAGGCCTGTGGCCTTTCAACTTAATCTTTAAACAAATTCTAGTGAGCATTGTCTTTAAGGTGCGGTTCATCTTCTCAACTTGACTTGTAGATTGAGGTTTCTAAGGGGGGTGTAGCTTCTAGTTAGTTTGTTATGCCTGGGCCACTACTTGCGTCACTTGTCCAACAAAATGGGGCCCCTGATTTGATTCACTCTCTTTAGGTACCAAGAGCTTAGGGATTACTTTTTAACAGGATCTTGGCTACTGTCTGTGCAGTGCAGTCAATTGCTTTTATCATTACTAGCAGGTACCAATAGCCATGAATCTGGGGCAACTCTGAAAAGTCAATTTGAAATCTCTGAAAAGGATAGTAAGCGCATGGGCGACTTCTCATTTGAGCTGGGGGCTCAAACATCTTTGAATCATTTTTGAGGCACAAAGGGCAGTCAGCCATTGTTCTCAGGTCTTGGTCTAACCTGAAGGAGGTGCTATCTGCCTCAGGCGCACCCAAAATCAGGGTGTTAAAGGGGGATGATCCCTTTATTAGCTAACCATAATTTTTGAACTTCTCAATGAGCGGCTTCAAGCCTGCACAGGTGGCTTTTTTCAGAGGATACTGCCTTACGCACACAGGGTAAATGGTAAATTTCCCTTTTTAAAGAAGATTTTAACTGGTGTTATGCATTTGCTCGGGCAGGGGTTCTGTCTGCCCACACACATGGATTAACATTCTCTAAAATCTCAGTCTCTTTGGCCTCTGACACAATCTCGATTGCTTCAAGGGCTATCTGCTAATTTGAGCCCTGCATTGCTGGCAGCTGATTATCAGGGAAGAAGATTTTAGCTTGCAGTTTTGTTAACAAGTCCCGCTCCAAGAGGGCAACCAGGTATGCAGATGAAACTACAAAGGCATGTTCCGGTATGTTATTTCCAATCTTTGTGAGGCATGGGCAATTTAGTTTTTTTTTTTCCTCTTTAATTCTTTTTACAGTTACATGCTTTCCACTTTTTCTCGCCGGGGGGCTTCATAGGGATCATAGAAAATGTGGCTCTAGTATCTTACTAGGGCTTTACAGTCCTTGCCACCATCCCTTACTTTTACCTTGGGATTCTCCCGAGCGTTTGTTCGTAGGGTGGTGGCCCTTCAGCTAGACTCCCCCCCACTGGAGGACCCTGCCAGCATTTGGCAGCCTTCAGGGTGAGTCTCTTTTCTTTTTTCTTTCCGCTCTGGACAATCTTTCTTCCAATGTCTCTTCTCTCGGCAATACGCACATTTATTGAGCCCCGGTTGGCCCTTTTCTTTTTTGCCACCCTCCTCTGGTCGCTTCTGTGCTCTCAAGCTGCGGTTTATATCTCCGCCCATGGTGGCTGCCAGCATTGCCTTTTCTTTTTTCTAGGAATGGCACTCTTTTCATGTGCTCTCATGGGCACCATAGCTCTAAAAACTTCATGATCTGGGGTCTGATAAGGCTAAAGCAGGCGGTGATATTAAGGCTTGCTTCAATTTAAGAAAAGCCTTTTTTATTTTAATTGTCCACTTCTAGTGGGTAATATTTTTGTTAAAGCTTCATACGGGGGCTTCACCCCTTTTTATGGCTACTATAGCCTCCCTCTTGTAACAGGCACACTTATCTTTTGGCTTGCCTGTTCTGCAGATCATGTTTTAAATTTTCTGTGCCATGCACCAGTTTTAACTCTTTGTCTTCTCTGCAAGTTAGGCTGTTTGCCATTGCTTCGACAGAGACTTGCTTGCTTAGATCTTCTTACTAATCTCAATGACACACATTTGGGATAAGCTTTCTTTCTTTTTTAAGCCTTTTTGTCTGCTACTTTCTTCTGCCTTCTTTTATACCTTTTTTATATCATTAAAATCTAACACCATGACTGGAAAACATTTGTTTTGTATAGTAGGGCATGGTGGAGCAGATCTAACCATTATACTGCTCCTCTGACTGCATGGTCAGGGCCCATCAAAATTAAGGGAAGGGCGTTCTCATACGTGCAAAGAGTTCCAAGCCACCATTTTTGCATCGGCAACTCTACACTGCATGAGTTTTGGCGGAGTGTCAGGTTTGCCTCTGAGCAAATGGAACGTCAGAACAGTTCAGATTTTGAGAAAGAGCTGGAACACATGGGGCAGGAACTTTCTTAGGCTTCAGAAACACAGCTGGGCTTAGAAGTATCACGGGAGAGTGGGGGACTCTTTCCCTCTCACCTCTTAAGTTAAGAGAATTTGCTGCCCCCCTTTTTAAAGGGAAACTAACTTTCGTAGTTTCTCTTTGAACTTTTTGAAGGCTGTTTCTTTTGTAGTCTGTAAATCTCTAGCAATTTGTATCTGTATGCTTCATTAGGGTAAATGAAATCAAAGCCTTGGAAATCATAGAATCATAGAATAGTAGGGTTGGAAGGGGCTTACAAGGCCATCGAGTCCAACCCCCTGCTCAGTGCAGGAATCCAAATCAAAGCATCCCTGACAGATGGCTGTCTAGCCTCGTCTCCAGTGTGGGAGAGCCCACCACCTCCCTAGGTAATGGGTTTCATTGTCATATTGCTCTAACTGTTAGGACGTTTCTCTTGATGTTCAGCTGGAATCCAGCTTCTTGTCACTTGAGCCTATTATTCCGTGTCCTGCACTCTGGGATGCTCGAGAAAAGATCCTGGCCTTCCTCTCTGGGACAACCTTTTAAGTACTTGAAGAGTGCTATCAGATCTCCTCTCAGTCTTCTCTTCTCAAGGCTAAATATACCCATTTCTTTCAGTCAAATGCAGCTTTTTATCTGAGTGTTGAAATCACAAATTAAACTGTACACTGAGCTGATCACAAACAAACACACAATTTACAACAACAGGAGTTTAAGGCTATGACAAGCCTCACAGTACTTTTTATGGCAAGTCTTTAACTGTCCAAAGTTCCAGTCTATGTGCAGAGTGCCTCTAACAAAGAAGGCTTTGGGCCATAAAGAAGGGATGTTTTTAACAAAAGCTCTGTGTCTCTTCATCAGTTCCAATGGGGAAGGTGTAACCTTACACCTCTTCTAGATTCCTCCACAGATAAGAACAGAGCAGTGCTGCTCAGCTTTTCAGCTGTGATGCTTTTCTTGTTTTTTTTACAAATCTCACTCTTTTGTCAGGTCCTCACAGACACCTTCCAGCCTCTCTGCTTGCTAAGGCTAAACCAGCCACGGCGAAGGGGGGTTAGGCAAGTCCCCCTTGGCTCTGCTCTGAGTAGGCTGACAGAGATAAGCTTACACAGACCCTGATATTTTAAGAACTTGTTCTGTCTTTGTTTCTTGATTTTGCCACAGTCTTTAAGACGTCAAACAAATCTCTTTCTTCAGAAGTTGCAACGTTTTTCAACTGCTTTTGCTTCTTCTAACAAACTTGGATACGGTGGCAGACAAACTGTCTCTGGAGGGCCCCCTCCCTCTCCCAATAACCTCTCCTCCCAACCTAACAGACCGAATAAGACCGGGGGGGAGCTCAGGGCACCTTGGGCAGGGTCTCCCAGTCTTCAAGCTCCTTCCGTGGGGCTTGAATCAGGGAGAACAGGGGCTTTGGGCTTCACCTCGGAGCATACCATCATGACTTTACAATATTGAACTTTATATTCAACCTTTTCTCGCCTTCAGTGGATTGTGGTTGGCACTCATCCAAATGCTGATAACCTCACTTTCCCTGAGGCAAATTGATTTCTTACTACTTGATTCAGACACCACCCGGGGTCTCTTGCCCCTGTGGTCCTTTGCCAGTAACACATTTACACATTTACACTTCTGTAACTAAGGGGGATTCTTTCCGCACCAATTCAACCAACCATCAATATAGGTGAATTGATCCCATTGCCCATTATTCACCACATTTTTATATACAGCATTTACAAGATTTACACCAAAGGATCCTATGTCTGGCCAACTAATTCCAAATGCTGGCCATTCCAACTGACAGAGTGTAACCAGCTTGCCTTTCGACATCTTAGTACACAGAGTCTGACAAACCTCAGACGCTTGACTTTGCTAAAGTTCTTTAGCATGCATCCCAAGGGAGTGGCAGAGCTTTCTAAACGGGAGCTACCCGCCCCCCTTGTGCCTACCTCTATTTGAAACCATACATGGAGCCTGACAAACCTCCGACACTTACACGGAGTCTGACAAACCTCGGACGTTTACACAGAGTCTGACAAACCTCAGACGCTCCGAAGGCAACTCAAACAGAAAGACAGAAGGGAAATCAAGTACTTACTCTGCCCAGCACCCTAGTGCCGTCTCTTCAGGACCGTTCAGCCTGGTTGACTCAATCAATGGAGTCCACGCCTTTAACCTCCTGGGTGTCCCGACCCCCGTTCTCTGGTGCCGTGGCAGACCTCAAAGGCGGTCCGGCGCGCCCCACAGGCACCTTTGCCGGTTCTGTCGTTTGACCCCAGGGTGGTCCAAGGGACTTCTGACTGACTCGCCAGTTTGTTGCACAAAATGCTAGTTTCGCCCCCTGGAGGCTAGTCCAATTTGCCCCAAAGAGGAGAGTCAACTTCAGGCTGGGTCCAACTCGATTTTATTGTTTGCAAACAGTTCGACAAAGGAGCTCACGCTCAAAAGCAGAGTCGACCCTGGGCAACCCCCGCGTTACAGTTTTATCACCTCAGCTTGCATTCCTCAGCCAGCGTGTCACTTTGATTGGTTGCTAGCAGTTTGCTTGGCAACCTTATCTTAGGGTTACTGTCTGCTCATTCCAGGCATGCGCAGCTCTTACAATACTACGTGCTGCTTAAGACACATACAATGGCTTTTAGGTTACATTTTTACTACACCTGTGACTGAGAAATGTGCTCAGGCATTTACATGGCACGCATCTGGCTCGAATGGAGGAAAGCCTTTCCTTGGCAAGTTCATAGTACTATGCCAGCATTACACATTGACGATAGGGCGCCATTAACTTCTATTACTAGCTTATCTCCAATCTTTTTGAAAGGGGGATAAAGGGGGAAACGCGCAGGAGACATCCTGGAGGTTGACGACATCATGTAAAGGACCCGCAAATTTCCATGAATGACCACTCACGAGCGTGCGATAAATTGCTCGTGTAAAGATGCCCTGAGATCCCAGAGGGCAGTGCAGAAAATAACGGGCTAGATGAAGCAAGGGACTGACTCAGCAGAAAGCAGCTTCAGATATTCATCGCTTGCCCCTGAAGAAGGCAATCTGCCAAAACATACTGGGCATATTCATCACCACAATAAATATCTTCTTCCAGTTTGTGGTCTTGCTGTTTCTCCTTTTTTCCAGAGTTGCCAGAACAAACAGTGCTAACCATGATTTTCCAGGAAAAGTCCCAACCTGAACAGAAAGCCTATGTCGTCTTTCCTCGAAAGAGGATGCTAATACCCAGGAACCTTTTACCTCTGGTCAAATGCTCCAGCCAGCAGCTCTGGTGGCTTGCCACATAGGGTGGCAGTGCATGGATCTGAGATTTCCCACATACATAGTGCCAGCAGCCCTGGGTTGAGAGTCATATGCCCCATCCAGCCCTCCAGGGTTCCCTAGATGGCCACGCCCAGTTCCACTCCCCAAACCACTGATGGTTTGCTGGTTTCCCAGCTTTTGCATGGCTTTCCCCCCATTTTAAAAGGTTGAAATGCCTCAGCTTAGTTACAGCTGGTATGAGCTTGATCTAAAATATGCTGGTATTTTTACTGTTTTTGACTCTGCCCTTTCCCCCCACCCCTTTTGCCTTTGACTCCACTCAACACTGGAATACAACCTGCAAGAAATTTTCTGAAATTGAACTCAGCCCCCCAGTTGAAAGAGGGCTGACAGCCCTGTTTTAGATCGTAATGTGTACTACTTAACTTATTTAGAAATGTGGTTAGCCAGGGCTCTCCTGCTCTTCCTGTTGAGTGGGGCCCAGACCTCTGCCCCGAAGTCCTGCCCTTATGGCACCACTGGTTTTGCTCATATTGTTAGAATAGGTAGATAGGTAGAGGTGTACAAAATTATGCATTGTGTGCAGAAAGTGGAGAGGGGGACATTTTTCTCCATCTCGCATAATACTAGAACCCAATGGTGTCATCCCGTGAAGCTGATTGGTGGGCGATTCAGGCAGATAAAAGGAAGGACTTCATCACACAGCACATAGTTAAACTATGGAATTCGCTACCAGAAGATGTAGTGATGGCCACCAATTAGTATAGCTTTAGAAGAGGGTTAGACAAATTCCTGGAGGAGAAAGCTATCAATGGCTACTAGTCCTGATGGCTACATGCTACCTCCAGTATCTGAGGCAGTATGCCTGTGTACACCAATTGCTGGGGAATATGGGTGGGAGGGTGCTGTTTGTGGGTTTTCTGTGAGCAGCTGGTTGGCCACTGTGTGAATAGAACGCTGGACTAGATGGACCCTTGGCCTGATCCAGCATGGCTCTTCTTATGTTCTTATGATTATCTCCACTGTGAGATGCTTATGTAACTCCATGTCAAAAAAAAGTACATGCCAAGGGAACTGAAGATATGAAAATCAGCATTCTTTGTAGGTAAACATGAAAATAGAAAAAAGGAAGAGAGAGCAAAAAATTCAAAACTATAATTAAGTCATTTTCTGGCTTTGTAAGAATGAGGTTCTCCACATTAAAGTTTTCCCGTCAGGTGTTTTTACTGAAACATGGACAAGCCTTTTCTGTATTATCACCATGCATTCAAAAGCAAGTTGGCAGACACATTTAGGAATGTAAATGTGTCTGCCAACACATTTACCCATTCACACCTCCTGAATCTGAACGTGAATGCAATCTGCAGTCAAAGCTCACACATTCCTGTGCATGTGATGCTGTTTGAGGGCGGAGTGGGCGGGTGGAGATGTGTTCAAAAAATCAGTACATTAGAAAACTGAATATGAAAAAATGCATACCTTTAGGAAAGTGTGCACAACCACACTTTAATCAATCTAATATTGCATCATTTTGAATGCACACTCAAGAACGCAATTTTCACATGAAAAGAAGGGGGTGATATGGACATGAGTTGGAATGAGCTTCAAGGTGGAATTCAGAGAATCTCAGTGGCTTGAGTTTTGCTGATTTCCACATCCCTAGGCACATTCCATATTCTTTTCTCATCTTTTCCCTTTCCATTTGAGGACGGGCATAATTTAAATATCTTGTCCCCAATCCAGATATCATTTCACGGAGAAACATGCATGCAGCCCAAGATCATGGCTTAGGATGATGAGCATTTTCATCCACATTACAACACAGAGGGAAATGCATACCCCCATCTGCAACATACTGTTGAAAAGGAAGAAATCTGCCTGCCTGTTGTCCACTATTGAACTGGGGCAATCAGATTAGGAAACCCCACTACTTAGTGGAAGGGATGTAACTAAGTAAGGGCAGGGTTTCGGATGGTTGGGAATTTCTGGAGAATAAAATGTGAGCATCAGCTCTGTCTCACATGTGCTAACAGTATAGCTTAAGACAGCATATGTAAAAGAATCAGTGTTGTTTCGTGTGCACTAAAGTTCATGTCCTCTGGTTACATGATGTATCCCACTTGGATTAGTGCAATACATTCTACATGGTGCTGCCTTTGAAGGGTGTTCAGAAACTGCAATCGGTTCAAACTATAATAACTAGGTTGCTCACTGGGACAATTCTTGCCAATGTTAAAGCAACTGCACCAGCTCTTGGCCCATTTCTTCAAATTGCTGCTTTGAACCTGACAAGTTTATCTTAAGGACCATCCTTTCCCACATAAACCTGTCCAGATGTTACACTGTCCCTCTGATGCCCTTTATTGGGTTTTTCCCACCTTTGGAAGGGGCAGGTGATTACCTGGGATGGGGTACTCTCAATGGTGGTGACCTGTCTTTGAAATGTCTTTCCCAAGGAATCCCACCCAACAGCAACCTGGCTGTCTTTTCAGCACCAAGTAAACTTTTTATTTGCTCAGGCCTTTTAAATCTTCTGAAAGGGGACTGTGGGAGAGGAACTATAACTCAGTGGAAGTGCACGGGCTTTGAGTTGTATCCAATGTGAGTCCTACTTAGAGTAAACCCATTATTCTCAGTGGCACAGTTAGGGCTGGAGCTTGGGGCCAAATTCCAGGGACCCTCAACCCAGGCCCCCCAAAATGACCATCCAAAGAGCGGCAGGTGATCAAGGCAGCAGAAACAAATTCCATATTATTCCGCAGTCATGATGGTGCTATGATTTTAGTGAGTTTAAAATGCAAAACTGCACATGCTGAGAGTTGAGTTGTTGTTTTTAATCACGTCTGGGGAAGATTTTTTTGTTATGGTTCTATTATATCAGGAAACACAGAAGCAGTTGTAAAGATGGAATGGGAGCAGGGGTCGAAGAGAAATGTTGGTCATGTGCTTCACTACTGAAGTAATACACATGACCATTCAAAGAGGGCCCCATAGGACTGTTATATCCACCGTCTAAGATTATCTAGCTGCCCCTCTGATAGAAATGTATGGGCCATAAATCAGACTAACACTGCATTCAACCCTTTGTACACAGATGATCCCAAGTTCAGTCCCTTCTAATCTCCTGTTAGAAGAATCAGCTTGCAGATAAAGGTTTTTTGCCTGAATCTCTGGAAAGCTTCTGGCAGTCAAAGAAGATATCATCATCATCATGTATATACCACCTCATTTGCTAAAAAGCCATCAAGGCAGCATACAACAATTTGAAACAATAAAACCTTAACACAATAAAAACAAGAACACTAAAAATAGTCAAACATTAAAACAGCTACATAACTTAAAGGCTAAATTAAAATAATAATGCTAAGCTGGATGGACAAATAGTTGGTTTAGTGCAGCTTCCTATGTTCCTTCGGTTTTAGATTCACATTGTTAATTTAATGTGACACTGGCTTTGTTTTAAATTTAATTTTATTCTACTCTGCACTTTTAAAATGTTTTATTGGGGGAGGGGGTTATGGCTCCTTTAATTTTTGGGAGTTACTCTGAGGGGCTGAAGCATGGGGGTACAGATGGTCAAAATAAATAAATAAATAAATAACAGTGTGTGTGTTCTTATGTTATTCTCTCTCTCTCTCTCTTTCTCTCTCTCTTTCTCTCATATAGAAGGATTTCCTCTAATGAAAACAAACTAACAAAAACATTGTTGAATCCTTTTGATCAAAGCTGGTGTTTCTAGGAGGATGCATGATCACAAGTAAACCTGTGGTTCAGAAACACAAACATATCCCAGGGTATAATTAGCATGCCTAAAATGGACAGCTGGAACGGATAACCTGTCAATTTGTTTGCCTTTTTAGCCACACCACCTGAGAAGAGCTGAGAAAGTATATAAATGCAGATGGAAGAGTGACACCCACATTTGCAACACTTAAATAAGCCCTTAGGTGTCATCAGGAGAGTGCAGATTATACACAGCAAGTATACCTTGGCATCGGAGATAGTTCACAACATTATGTGGCCAGCCACGAACACAAGTTTTTTCCTATTAGCTTGTATCCAATGTTAGTCCTACTGGGAGTAGACTCGATGAAATGAATGAGACTTAAGTTAGACTAACATTGGATACAACCCATTTCCCATATATGCTTTGGGAAGTTTTCAATGGCCATGCCTTCCCATTTCATGTATATCATGTGCACATGCAGTGAAAACCCTCCTATATTATAGTCATACATTATGAACTGATCGTCATAATACCTTTAGGGCATGGCTCAGTCCATGTGCTAAACACAGTTATATGTGCAGTTCTCTGCATGTGGGAGGCCAACAGGAGAGCGAATGGGAAATTCCAGTAGGAAAGAACTCCAACAATAGAGGCCAACCAGAAAGAGAAGGCTCCAGTAGGACACTCAATTGTGTCCTAAGTATTTATATAGTGCTTTTCCTAAGTACATCCTAAATATTATCTCAGTCATTCTTAAAACAACCCTGTAAGAAAGATGTGCTGGTATTATTATATTCCTGTTACAAGAGCCAACGATTCTGCTTATTATGCTCACACTTGGGGAAAGGGGAGAAATTTGTTTGGTTCACATTGTTATGAGAACGTACCATACTCGCACTTCCTGAATCAATTCACAAACCAAAACACAGCTCTACTGTGATATTCACATTTCTTCAAGTGTTGTGATGCAGTTTACCAATAAAAAAGGATGCACAAGTTGTTACTTTAGGGCCCACAAAAATGTATATATTAGTGAAAATAACATACAAAAACACATATTAAGGGAAATTGCTTGCAAACAATACACATATTAGGAAAAAGTGCATGCAAAAATGTGTTTGTTGGGACAAATGTGCATGAAAATGCATTCAAATTTTTGTGCAGACTTTTGTAAATAATCCTGAACCAGTGCAGAAACAGGACAAAATGAACTTGAGGTTGGAAAAATGAGAAACGGAGTAAACCCAAAATTGACAGACCCATTCCACCCCTACTCACAATATCCAGTATTCCATTACTCTCTGGTGAGCATGACAAGCTCCAACCTTGGACCTCAAAATACCTCTGAAGCCCCAACCTTGGAGCTCCAAATGCCTCCAAAGCCCAGCACAAGTTCAAGGTTGCAGCTCCAAGTTTGAGAGGAAGGCTTGAGCTTCCTTAAGTGCTCTGCTTCTGAAGAACTTGGAGCACCTCAGAAGTGCAGTGCCAAAACACCACAGCCCAACCTAGTCCCCATCCTAGAGCTGGGGATGGGAGTAGCGATTCTCCACACAGTTGTGTTGGCTTTCAAGGCACTCCAAGGGGTTGCTACGAAATAGTTGCTTTCAACATGATTGCCACATTCCTTCATTCTCTCCCTTCACAATCAACACACTCCACGATACCAGGCTTCAGGCTCACTACTGTATTAGTTAATGACCAGGTTCCTTACAAAAAGGGGCCGCGGTGGCTTAGTGGTTAAGATGCTGAACTGCAGACCGGAAGGTCGGCAGGGCAGCAGTTCGAGACCCGAGTGCCGCGTGACAGAGTGAGCTCCCGTCTTCAGACCCAGCTTCTGCCAACCTAGCAGTTTGAATTTGAAAGCAAGAAATTGCAAGTAGATAAATAGGTACCGCCTCGGCGGGAAAGGTGACAGCGTTCCATGCACCTCGGTGTTCAGTCATGCCGGCCACATGACCACGGAAGCGTCTTCGGACAGCGCTGGCTCTTCAGCTTAGAAATGGAGATGAGCACCACACCCTAGAGTCGGACACGACTGGTTGGGGACATCTTTACCTTTACCTTTTCTTACAAATGCAAATTCTAGGAAACTCTCAGGCTACAGAGGAAACAGCTACTCCACACAATTACAAATACCAATAGAGGAGCTGAACTGGAAGTTAGAGAAGTTGCCGGCAGTTTGAACAAAACGTCCTGGCCAGACTAGCTTAGGGGGGATGCCCCTCCCTTCTAGCGGCTCCCACCTACATAGGCTATCACACATAGCCAACCTGGAGGAGCATCTGAGCTCCACCTCTAACTTTTCCTGCTTTGCTCTGTGACAGACCCTAGCATCCCTGAAGTCACGTCCCTCACTCTCCTCCTCCCCCGAGACCTGGGTTCTCATGGAGGAAGAGCAGGCCTTCAAGTCGAGCCATCTGTGTGCCAAGGTCTTAAGAAGAATGCCTTGCCATATTTGAGCTCACTAGAGACAGAGCCTCCTCCAGTTCTGGCTGTTCTCATTCTGAGTCTGAGCTGCTAACTATCTCCACACACTCAGATTCATTCCTGACAATGATGCTTAAATATTGCTGGCAATATTTCAAAGGAAAAACTAACTGCACTCAGAAAAAATGCTGATTTAAATGCCAAAGTGCCATATAATTTAGCAGATTGATACAACGCAACAATACTGACAGGTTGCCAATGCATCCACTATGTGCTTTCACTGTGATTTTGCATATCTCACCCAAACAAGGCTATAATTGTCATGGTTGTTCACGAACACCTTTCAAAATATATCCCAGTAAACTTACACTTAGGATAATTAATAGTAATAGGAGTTTGACAATCTTCAGATTTCTTAAAGTGTAAACACACTTACTGACCTTTCTCTGCATTACAAGTACTACTTGAATGAATATTGTTCAAGAACTGGAAGCAGATTCACTGGAACACCAATCCAGTAGACACGTATAGCTGTAACGGCAGAGAGAATGTCTGACATATTCACAGAGGCTAATCAGCCTGTCACCTTACAAGTTTTTGTATCTGTTGTGATCATAAAACATTTCTACCAAATGTCATGGTTCCAAATAACAGAGATGGCTCCGTTGTGGCTGGAATGTTGACAGATCTGTAAATGTACCCCATCCCAACTCCTTCTCTGCCTTCCTTCTATAAGGAAGGACTTCTTCACACAGCGCATAGCTAAACTATGGAATTTGCTACCACAAGACGTAATGATGGCCCCAAATTTCATATCATGAGGTTCCTCAAGGTCCCCCAATCATCAGGCATGGCTCTTCAGGGGGAACAAAAGTGAGGCTGCAATAGGAATGGGGAGGCAGAAAAGCCCCATTGCACGAGTGGGATTTCATGGGAATTAGACATTTCTTTCCTGCTGGTGATTGTTGTACGTTCAGAGGAATCAAACTTTTCCTCTATCTAAGTATTACTATGTTACCCTTTCATCAAAACTTTAAGGTGTGTAATTACCTTCCGAGACATGAGTCACCTTGTTTCTCAGTTCCCAAACCAGCTTTCCTCTATAAAAGGGGCACAGGGTCCTTCTACCTGCTCTTGTCCAGCCACCCTTTGCATCTGGGAAGAAATGGAGCTCTTTTCTATGTTTGGCCCACCTTTACTTCTGGTGCTTTCTCTGAAGTACTCCGCTGCAGCCCCTGCTCTGTTTGCCTTGTCGCAGACATCCAACTGGAAAGACCTCTATATCGCCCAGGTTGGTGATGATTTGGCTCATTTTAATGACTTAGGCTGCAACCCTGTGAGCGCTTGGGAGAGAGTCCCACTGGATTCCCTTCCAACTGAAATGAGCATAGGATTGGACCGTCAGGCTGCAGTGCTAATGAGACTTATTTGGAATTATGCTTTGCTGGCACCAGTAGGGCTCGCTTTGGATAGAATGGAGTTTCAGATATGGTTTTATAAGGCTGAACCACCATTCAGTGGTGCCGTTAGGTAATTTTAGTCTTACTGGGGCGGGGGCCTCCTTAGAATGTAATGTGTGTTACTTCACTTTATTCCAGCAGATGATGTCCTTGTGGCTCAGAAGAAACTGAGACAGGGCACGAGCAATCCTGTGGCCCCAGAGAGAGTCTGGGGGGCCATAGGATTGTTCAGATGCCCAGGACTGAGGTTGTAGACACTGCTACAACCTCGGAGCTGGGAACTGGGGCTCCCTACCCGTACCCATACCCTTGTAGCCAGACCAGAGAGGGCAGAACCGGCTGCCTTTACAAGGTCACAAATGTGAGAAAAGGGGGCGGTTCTCTGGGCAGGGAGGGGAGGAGACTGGGGTGGCTGGCCGATGAAGAATCCTCTAGCTGCCCCAGCCTTCTTCCCTCCCCCTCCCCACAGCCCCAGCTAGATGGGCGAAATCGCAGGGCGAGAGGAGTGCAGAGGTGGTTATTGCCTCCGC
The DNA here is from genome assembly GCF_057233095.1 of Heloderma suspectum. NCBI lineage: Eukaryota > Metazoa > Chordata > Lepidosauria > Squamata > Helodermatidae > Heloderma > Heloderma suspectum. The sequence goes on along the minus strand of NC_139460.1, from coordinate 26,479,696 downwards.
ATGCCTCTTGTCCTGTTATTGCGAGAGGAGTGCAGAGGTGGTTATTGCCTCCGCATGCCTCTTGTCCTGTTATTGCGAGAGGAGTGCAGAGGTGGTTATTGCCTCCGCATGCCTCTTGTCCTGTATAGGATGATCATAAGCCTCCCTGTTTGGGGACTTATGATCATCGAGAGTGATCTATGCAACCCATAGGATTGCACCCTAAGCTATATTCTTTTCTGTAATTTTTATCAAGATCTCCATAATGAGTTAATTAACCCACTAATTTCTTTGTATCCAGGAAGATGCTCGGAATACTATGTTCTTTCTCTTCTTTCTGGTACAAAAGAGTTTGTTGCAGAAATTGTAGCTAAATACTTGCTGAGAGCAAGGCAAATACAGTCTAAAATTATATTATCGAACTAGACTTAACATTTCTCCTTGTGTTCTGTTTCATTGTTCCTTTGGTTTTTTTATCCAAAAAAAATCCTTTGTTTTTTTTTATCCAGTTTATCATATAAATAGAGATTCTGGATCTATGTTTTAGGACTTTACTTCTGTATGTCCAGCCATAGCTTTGTATCTTATCCTTCCATGTTGTATAGGTCTTATTGTAAGTCTGTTGACCAGAACTGTAAACTGATTGATTGCATTCCTTCACTTAGTACAAAATGCGGTAAGCAAGCCCGGCAGTGTTTGGGAGTCATTCTGCTCATTCTGCTGTGTGCGGAGCCCAAACATCTGCCTGGAAGTCCTACCCTGATGGCACCACTGCCAACCAGTGGAGGCTGGTGGCTCTGATGTCAGTGGGGCAGTGATTCCACTTCGGGTTTCAGTCAGAACCAGTCAGAACTCTAAAGGAGCTATCCAAGGTGTCATTTTATGACAATGCCAAAAAAAAAAAATGTGAATCAGACCAAAGGCCCATCTAATCTGGCATTCTGCTTCCAAAAGTAGCCAGTTAGATGCTTCTGGAAGCTAAAAAGCAGACCATAAAGAGGATGGTTTTACCCTGGTATTTTCCCTCAGCATCTGGTAGCCAGAGATATACTGCCACTTACATAGTGGTTTGACTTAGCTAAGAGCCACCAAAAGGCCTGTTCTCCATGAATGTATTGAATACTTTGGAAAAGGCATTTAATCCAGTACTCTGACCACAGCTTGTATCAGAAAAGAACATAAATTATATTTATAATAATATAAACAATATACAATAATAATATACAATATATATTGTATATTTATACAATATAAATACAATTATATTGTATTTTAAATCTTTGCACTGGTGCTCAGTTTTATTTGGTTTTTATTTATCTTTTATACTGAAGATATAACTTTTATATTGTATTTTATCATGTTGTGTTTTATTGTTTTAATTGTTGTGAACTGCCCAGAGAGCTTCAGCTGTTGGGTGGTATAGAAATGTAATAAACAAACCAACTAGTATTATGATCCCATTTGCATTAATGAAAGCCATTTCTCTAGTAAATAATAAGTAGCAGCCATACAGAGAAGAACATTATATTGCCACAAAAGGGCTTTAACTGGGTTTCCAGGTGAATGCACCATATAGTATAGTGTAGCTTCCATTTATAATTGAACTCAAGGTGCTGACTCAGAAATTCTGGGTAGTAAATATTTTCCTGACCCATTACTGCACTTTCAATACCTTCTATGTGCTCAGACTGGAGAAGAATAATCAAAGCACAGGTTTAACAGGGGCTAACTCTATCAGAAGGCAAACCAAGGCTGGCTGATTAAGGTTGCAGATTTGGAGCACCATTGGTGACCAGCCAGATGGGCGATTAATAGAATTAATTAATTAATTAATTAATTAAAGCGCACCAAATCACCATTGAATTAAATATGATATTTCACTAGGGTTGAGAAAGCAGTATATGGCTCTTCCTTCTCAGGAGGCAAACATCTCAGTCAAGCTTTGGTTTTAGTAAGTACATGTATCAAAACAAAATTTGGGATAAAATGGCTTCCTTATAGGATGGTCACCATGTGTCCTACTTTACAGAGGTCACCCCTCTATTTAAAAGGTTATTGGAGGAACAGTCCTCTATTTGAAGGCATCTTCTGTTTGAAGGACTGTCCAGTTTAAAGGTAGGGAACCCTAAGAAAGGAGAGCAAGGGCCTTGAAGCTGTTCATCTACAATTTAGCATTTGAAAAGCAGCCTGAGCAGGCACACTGGTCACATGGTCATAGTCAGGGAAGAGCGAACCAGCAATGTTTGATTCTCCAAACATCATGTCACTGCTCATCTCGTACCCCATTCCCATTTGTGATCACCACTCACTCTGAGCAAACAGGAAGCTTGCACATATCAAGCAGTGATCAAACGGGAGATTTATGCAAAGCTCCCCAAATTCATGCTAATTTCCTCCATAGACTAAAACAGCTTACTGAGGACATTTGTGCAAATCAAATTGGGAATGAGACCAATGCAAGCACGTCTTGGACCATTTGCGAATATTTTTGGCAGTCATGTGCCTACGTTCACATTCAGAGCTTCCAACGGGGCATGCTTGCATGTTTTGCGAGCAAAACCAAAATTCTCATACATCCCTTCCCCATGAAAGTGTATTGTATATTTCACTGAAATGATAGTAATTATTTCTAAATATGCCTCTATTAGCATATGAACATTTTATGCAAATGTGCATCCTATTTTGTCCCCTTTTTTCTTGATGCACTACCTCTCTTTTGGCGATGCATGACTGGACACCGAACTTCCTTACCTTTCTCTGCCTTTAGGAATACCTTGACAAATATTACACACTGCAAGGAGGACACCAGGCTGGAGAATTGACAAGTGGTGACAATTCCATGACAAGGAAGGTTAAGCAAATGCAGGCCTTCTTTGGCTTACGTGTTACTGGGAAGGTGGATTACAGCACCATGGATGTAATAAAGAAGCCTCGGTGTGGTGTCCCTGATGTGGCAAACTATCGCCTTTTCCCAGGAGAACCGAAATGGAAAAAAAGTACATTGACGTACAGGTAATGAGTTGACCTCAACTACAATATTTAAAATTACTGGAATATTTAAAATGTAAATATATATGTTAAAAATATACAATTCTGAGCTCTTTTGACAGCTAAGAGACTGATATTACAACATTGGGAAGGCAAAAAACTCACCTCCTATGACACAGTGGATTGAGGACCTAATAATGCTATCAACATTTGAACAGGTAGTATATAGGTGCCATTCATGAATGGCCATATACATGGACACTTGGTCTGCTTTTGTTGAAGTGTATGCATAATCTCCTGTCTTCTTCTTTAGAATGTTGTATTTAATGGAAACTGATATTTTAATGCATGCAGTTGCAGTGTTGCTGTTCTGCCTTCCTCTTTTTATTTTCCATGATTTGTTTTGTTCTGTTAAAATCACAGAACATTAATAAAAATAAAATAAAATCTATGGGCAGAATCCAATGGGGTGCTTCCAGTCTACCAGTTATCTTCCATCCCAACGATTGCATTGTGCAAGCAGGACTCACCACTTACACAAGGGAGATTTAGCACTTCTGGGGCAACCTGAAACGATCAAAATCGCTCATTTCTGGAAGAAGGCAGGTTGGCAGAGCTCATGTAAGGGAGCTCTGCTGACCTGCCTCCTACCAGAAATGAGCATTTCCACTCATTTCAGGATGTCCCCTAGAAAGTGCTAAATCTCCTTTGCATAAGCACTGGGTTCCACTTAGAATAGAATCATAGAATCATAGATAGTAGGGTTGGAAGGGGCCTACAAGGCCATCGAGTCCAACCCTCTGCTCAATGCAGGAATCCAAGTCAGAGCATCCCTGACAGATGGCTGTCCAGCCTCGTCTTGAATGCCTCCAGTGTGGGACAGCCCACCACCGCCCTAGGTCATTGGTTCCATTGTGCAAGTAGTCAGTGGTGCCCACCATGTGCTTAATGGAATCGGCAGGGCAGAAAAGAATTGGTGGGGGCATAAGCGCCTTGTTGGATACTGCCCAATACATTTAAAATGTAAGATATCCCCTCTTCTCCACAGCTTAGGTTTCTTCTTGTTGTTCAGCAATCTACACACAGCAGATTTCACTGAAGGACATCCACATCTGTCACTTTTCTGTGGGATGGGGGGAATATCTCCCACTTTCCTTATTGGCTCTAGAAGGGCTCAACAGATTGCAAGATTGGTCTTCATTGTATTGTCCCCAAGGGCCAAACTACATGTGATCTTAACTGCATAGTTCTGCCCTCGGGTGCAGGGTTGTTGTTTTTTTCATAACTTGTCAGCATGAGGTCTCTAATCCCGATCGGGGTCCTATTGTGGCAACTAGGGAGGTTTTAACAAAGAGGTGTCAAACCTCAGACCAGGGAGCCAAATCCAACCCACCTGGGGTCCCAACCTTGCCATCCAGTGTAGTGCCAGTGTACACTACACTGAGAGCCAGTGTAGTGTAGTGGTGAGAGTGACGGACTGGGAGCCGGGAGATCCGGGTTCTAGTCCCCACTTGGCCATGGAAGCTCACTGGGTGACTTTGGGCCAGTCACAGACTCTCAGCCCAACCTACCTCACAGGGTTGTTGTTGTGAGGATACAACGGTGAGGAGGAGGATAATGTAAGCCGCCTTGAGTTCCTTGCGAGAGGGAGAAAGGCGGGGTATAAATGCAATAAATAAATAAATAAATAAATAAAATCCAGAATTCCCCCAGAAGACCATGCTCCTTCTCAGGACCCACTCCCTTTAGCCTAACCACCAATCATTTGGTAGTTTCCTGTCTTTTGTGAAGTTTTTTCCCCGTTCTAAATGTTTGAAATGCCTCTCCTCAGGCTTACTTGCTGGCAGTAAGAGCTTTAAGCTACAATATGGAGGCTTGATTGTTTGTTTGTTTGTTTGTTGGCCCTGCCCCTTTTGCTTTCAGCTCCTCCCACTGGAATGTGGGTCCTAAGAGCATCTTCAAAATGGCATTCAGCCCTCAAGATGAAAGAGAGACTAAAACTTGCATATACCTCTTAAGGATATATATACCTATACATCATGTCAAAGACTGGGAAGGGGCAAGACTAGAATCATAGAATCATAGAATAGTAGGGTTGAAAGGGGCCTATAAGACCATCAAGTCCAAACCCCTGCTCAGTGCAGGCATCCAAGTCAAGTGCTATGCTGTGACTAGTGCTGTGCTGAAAATTTCCCCCACATTGTTTTGACCATTCTCATTCAATTTGATAGACAAAAAACTGCTTTTGAAAAGAAATTCAGAGGAGGAGAAATTTTGGAGAAATTCTCAGGGGATGGGTTTGGGGTTCTGGGGCTTGCCTTACTTAGGAGGTGGTTGAGGAATGAGCACAAGTGTCCTGTCCTTCATTGTACAATCATCTCTTTGGCAGCCTGTAGCCTCCTCAGCTTCCTACACTTCAGCTAAAGCCCAATTTAAAGCACCATGAGGTAATTCCTTCCACAGTGCTTTTTCAGATCCTTGCAGCCAGCCCGGGAGGCTAGCTGTGATTAGGTAAGCTCAGAAACACCTCAGAAATAAATCATAAAACATCCTGAATTAGACAGAACAATAGAAGCCCCCTTTCATGGGGGAAGAAAACTTTCTGGAAACTGGAGGACAGATTTTGGCAAAGCACTAACTCCACCTCATCCCTGGAGCTTGACACAACACTGCCCCCCCAACACACACACACCTGCATTGTGGTGGGTGCAAACTGGGTGCCAGCCTGCCAAGACAGCTGATGCTGTTGCAGCACAAAAAAACCCCCAAACCTTTACCAAAACCAAAATAAGCAGTGCTACAAGCCTTGCCAATGGGGAGCCCTACCTGGGAGAAACTGTTGAGAATTTCTCCTCCCCCTGGAGAAATTCGGTGAAATTATCTCCCAGATTTCTCTGCCCACAAATCAGGTGGAGAATTTTGAGAGGCCGTCTGTGCACAGCTCTAGGCAAGACTGTTACCAATTATGTGAGCCAGGATCGGCCTCACACATAGACCCCATTTGGACATCACACACTCCGCCCTCTGCTCCCCTGATGTTGCCATGAGGAGAAGTTCAGAAGTATTAACTTCCAATTTCAGTTTACTGCAGTACAGTCTGTCATCTAAACCCTAAGCTATTGTTTCAGACAGGATTCTTTCCTAGGCCTACTTAGAGATGCTGGGGATTGGACCAGGAACCTCCTGCATGCAAAGCATGTGCTCTACCTCACAGCTTATCCTCAGGCCCACATCATAGCATGTCTGGAATGACATGGAGGTTGGAATATGATGAAACAATCATGCTCATTCCCAGTACACATGTATGGCTGTATCTATTGGACTTGGATCCATCCCATGGGAAAGCATAGCCTGCATCAGAAATCATTGGATGAACGTTTCACAGTAATTTTATTTATTTATTTAATTTCTTAATTGCCCATCTGGCTGGTCACCCAGCCACTCTGGGCGATGTACAACAGTACAAACAATCTAAAACAGTAAAATTAAACATTAAAACATCATATTTCTAAAAATACCCTTGTGATTCAGTCGTTAAGTCATGTCCGACTCTTCGTGACCCCATGGACCATAGCATGCCAGGCTTTCCTGTCCTCTGCTCTCTCCCAGAGTGTGCTCAAGTTCATATTCATTGCATTAGTGATGCTATCTAGCCATCTCATCCTCCGCCGTCCCCTTCTCCTTTTGCCTTCAATTTTTCCCAGCATCAGGGTCTTTTCCAGGGAGTTTTCTCTTCGCATTAGGTGGCCAAAATATTTGAGCTTCAGCTTCAGTCTCTGTCCTTCCAATGAGCACTCAGGGTTGATTTCCTTTAGGATGGACTGATTTGACCTCCTTGCAGTCCAGGGACTCGTAAGAGTCTTCTCCAGCACCACAGTTTGAAAGCATCAACTCTTCGGCACTCAGCCTTCCTTATAGTCCAGTATAGTAGCCATACGTTGCTACTGGAAAAACCATAGCTTTGATTATACGGACTGTTGTCAGCAAGGTGATGTCTCTGCTTCTTACTATGCTGTCTAGGTTTGCCATAGCTTTCCTCCCAAGGAGCAAGGTAGGGATGTACGAAAGTCACTTACCTTTCGCGGATTATGTTGATGGTGGGGGGGAGGCGTTCCGTCCCTCCCCCCGGAATCCTCCGCGGCCAGCTGTGCTCCGCGGCAGCTCCACAGAGCAGCCGGCCAGGCCCAGCCAGCCCAGAGCCGTCCGCAGCCGGATTTTCAGCCGTGGAGGGCTCAGGGGGGGGACCGCATACGCAAATGGCGGCGGCTACGGCTACCGCCATTTGCGTTCCTTATTTTTGCCGTCTTAATCTATGTAAATATTTACATAGACTAAGACGGCGAAAATAAGAGGAACGCAAATAGCGTAGCGGATGCTATTTGCGTTCCTCTTATATTCGCCGTCTTAGTCTATGTAAATATTTACGTAGACTAAGACGGCCCAAAATAAGAAACGCAAATGGCGGCAGCCGTAGCCGCCGCCATTTGCGTACACTTTTTTTTTTTTTTTTTACCCAGTCGTTTTAGGCTACATAAAAACTTATGTAGCCTATCACATCTCTGTAAAAAAAAACAAAAAAAACACTGCAAATGGTGGCGGCGGCAGCTGGTCAGAAGACCAGCTGCCACAGCCGCCGCCGCCGAAGCCACCACTGGAGCCGCCGCCGCCCGGAAGATCTGCCCCAGGTAAATCTCGTCCCGGGGGGGATCCGCGGGGGGTGGCAGGCCATTCCGCCACGGAGTTCGGGGAGCCGAATGCACTGGCATTTGGCCTCACCAAGATCCGTGGCGGAATTCTCTGCCATCCCTAAGCAAATGTCTTTTAATTTCATGGCTACAGTCACCGTCCGTGGTGATCTTGGAGCCCAAGAAAATAAAATCTGTCACTGCTTCCATTTCTTCCCCTTCTATATGCCAGGAAGTGATGGGGCCAGATGCCATGATTTTAGTTTTTTTAATGTTGAGTTTCAAACCAGCTTTTGCACTCTCCACTTTCACCCTCAACAAGAGGCTCTTTAGATCCTCTTCGCTTTCTGCCATTAGGGTGGGATCATCTGCGTATCTGAGGTTGTTGATAATTCTCCCGGCAATCTTAATTCCGACCTGTGATTCATCCAACCCAGCGTTTCTCATGATGTACTCTGCATATAAGTTAAATAAGCAGGGCGACAATATACAGCCTTGTCGTACTCCTTTCCCAATTTTGAACCAATCGGTTGTTCCATGTCAGGTTCTTACTGTTGCTTCTTGACCCTCATACAGGTTTCTCAGGAGACAGGTAAGGTGGTCTGGTACTCCCATCTCTTTAAGAATCTGCCAGTTTGTTGTGATCCACACAATCAAAGGCTTTAGCATAGTCAATGAAGCAGAAATTGACATTTTTCTGGAATTCTCTTGTTTTCTCCATGATCCAGCGAATGTTGGCGATTTGATCTCTGGTTCCTCTGCCTCTTCGAATCCCAGCTTGTACTTCCGGTAGTTCTCGGTTCACATACTGCTGAAGCCAAGCTTGTAGGATTTTGAGCATAACCTCGCTGGCATGTGAAATGAGCGCAATTGTACGGTAGTTCGACCACTCTTTGGCATTGCCCTTCTTTGGAATTGGAATGTAGACTGACGTTTTCCAGTCTTGTGGCCACTGTTGAGTGTTCCAAATTTGTTGGTATATTGAGTGCAGCACTTTAACAGCATCATCTTTTAGGATTTTAAATAGCTCAGCTGGAATACTGTCATCTCTGTTAGCTTTGTTGTTAGTCATGCTTGCTAAGGCCCACTTGACTTCACTCTCCAGGATGTCCAGCTCAAGTTCAGTGACCTTACTGGCTATCAGGGACATTCAGATCTTTCCTGTATAGTTCTTCTGTGTATTCTTTCCACCTCTTCTTAATCTCATCTGCTTCTGTTAGGTCCCTGCCTTCTTTGTCCTTTATCATGCCCGTCGTTGCATCCCCTTCATGGATCACTGCCTTGTTGTGGCGAAGGGGCTTGCGTAACTCAGTGAAACCATAAGCTATGCCATGCAGGGCAACTCAAGACAGACAGGTCATGGCGGAGAGTTCTGACAAAATGTAGTCCACTGGAGAAAGAAATGTCAACCCACTCCAGTATTCTTGCCAAGAAAACCCCATGGAATGTATCACAAAGGTATAGATACCCTACCCCATCCCAAATGCCTGCCTGAACAACCATGTTTTTAATGCGTGGCAGAAGGTCATTAAAGAGGGGGCATGGCGGAGTTCCCTAGGGAGGGAGTTCCACAGAGTGGGGGCCACCACAGAGAAGGCCCTCTCCCTCGTCCTCACCAGCCTAGCTGTCCTGGCTGATGGGACAGACAGAAGGCCATCTGAGGCTGATCTTGTTGAGCGGCCTGTCTGGTGTTGCTAGAGGCACTCCTTGAGATAGGCTGGGCTGGAACTGTATAAGGTTTTAAAGGTCAAAACCAACACCTTGAATTTGGCCCGGAAAACAACTGGTAGCCAGTGCAACTCCTTCAACACTGGAGTGATGTGATCACGCTGGCGGCTGCCTTTAATCAGGCGAGCCGCCGCATTCTGCACCAGCTGCAGCTTCCAAACTGTCTTCAAGGGCAACCCCATGTAGAGCACATTACAGTAGTCTAGGCGAGAGGAGAACAGGGCATGTACTACCGATGGGAGCAGATGGTCGGGAAGGTAGGGGCGCAGCCGCCATATCAGGTGGAGTTGGTACAGCACTGTCTGGCTCACAGCTGACACCTGAGCCTCCATGGACAGCTGGGAGTCTAAAATGACCCCCAAGCTGCAGACCTGGTCTTTCAAGGGTAGCCGTACCCCATTCAAAACCAGGTCAACATCCCCCAACCTCCTCTTGTCTCCCACCAAAAGTACCTCGGTCTTCTCAGGGTTCAGTTTCAGCTTATTCTTCCCCATCCAGCCACTCATAATCTCCAAACAGTGAAATGAGAGCCAGTGTGGTGTATTGGTTAGAGTGCTGGATCTGGGTTCTAGTCCCCACTCAGCCATGAAGTTCACTGGGTTACCTTGGGCCAGTCACTGACTCTCAGCCTAACCTACCTCACAGGGTTGTTGTGAGGATAAAGTGGAGAGGAGGATAACTATGTAAGCTGCCTTGTGTTCCTTCCAAGAGGAAAAAGGGCAAGATATAAATTGATGATGGTGATGATGATGATACTTTCCCTTTTAAATATTTGCATTTTACAATATTAAGAAGGTGCATTCTTCCATGCAACAATATTGTGCAAACAGGGTTAGGAAGCATCTTTGCTTGCAGTTCTAGGTGTTCTAGGAAGAATCATTACAAAATACTAGAGGTCATCTAGTACTCTCACTAGCCAACCATGCTTGAAACATATTTGAGGAAATGCTCCTAGCCCATCAACACCAATAGCTAGGTAGACCAATGTTCTGACTCGGTATGAGGCAGATATCTATGTGGTAACTGAGTTGTACATTGGATCAAATGATGACTTAAGCAGATTCACTGGTTCAACGTGCATTTTCAACGTATTTATTTATTTGGACATTTATATCCTGCCTTTCTATTGTAAAATCAAACTCAAGGCAGCTTACAATAAAGATAAAAACAACGCTAACAATAATAAGGCCTTTACACAGTACCTGCATGTAGTGTACAACCAGTGCATTCTAGATAGAGAGTTGGACAGGAGAGTTCTTGGTTTGAATCCTGGCTTATACGTGAAGTTTATTGGGTGACCTTAGGCCACTCCTTATCACTCATCCTTGTTACCCATTTGGTGCAGGTTCTGAGGTTGAATGGAACCGCATTTACAATCCTGACTTGTAGTTTCTGTGAGGAGAAAATGGAGCAAAGGGCTGGATGCGCCCAATCTCGTCTGATCTCAAAAGCTAAGTAGGGTCAGCCCTGCTGGGTACTTGGATGGGAGACTGCCTGGGAATCAGGCTTCCTGCATTGAGCAGGGGGTTGGACTCAATGGTCTTGTAGGCCCCTTCCAACCCTATGATTCTATGAATAATCTTTCATGTAAGCTGCCTTGAGCTCCTTGTAGGAAGGGCAGGAGACAGAAGTATAATACATTTTTAAAGCTCATTTTCATAAGCTTTTCCAATGGAAACAAAGTTTTTCTATGTCCAAAATGTTTCTTTAAATGAAGTGCAGTGTAGCCATTTTGTTCCCAAATATAAAACTTAATTTCTACTTAGCTCAATTAGGCTTGCTCCCATTTTTGTTTACATCCTGTTTTTTGGTTCATTTGAATGACGGAAGTGTGCATTTCTAATGGGGAAAGTGTAAACTTCAAATAGGAAATGTGTGCATTTCTGTGCACATTTTTCAGAAGTGGGCACCTTTCCCCCATTGACTAAAGCATGAAAATGCGGGGGGGGGGGCGGGAAGTGCATTTCAAAGTGTGCATTTTTTTCAAAAAATATGCTTTTTTTCCCAAACCAAATCGCAAGTCTGGGAATGTGCAAACATGTTTCCAAAAAATGCGCCCTGGTTCACGTTCATGTTTGGGGTTGCAAAGAGGGCGATTATGGATTATTTGCAAACAGAAACAAATTTCATGTACTTCCCTAGTCTATCTTAAGTCTCCATCTCATGAATAACAAAAACACCACCAACTGGAGGCCGCCTGAAAATTCTGCTTCAAGATAACACATCCACATGATGAGCTGACTCAGGCAGGAAACCTGCATAGTCATTCCTGTCTGGCTCCAGGCCTAAAATTCCTGGCATCAAGGAGACAGCCCACATGATTGGTGGCCAATCTGTAGGGATTCACTAATACGTACTACGTTAAGCATCTACCATGTGGAGCAAGGGTACCATTTATGGAACCTGGCATGGGGGGGGGACACATTTCCTCCCCACCCATCTTTCAGACCACATTCCTCAGAAACACCTGTATTTCTGGCCATTTCACTGGTTCTATAAATGGGGACTATTGTTAAAAACAATTAAGGGCACAATCCTATGGGGATAGGCAGCTGCCTCCAAACTCAGAGACGACCTCCTATCCAATGCAGGGCAGGAGAAAAACGGAAGTGAATGTTCCATTTGTGCTTCTCTTGCCCTGCATTTACGGCTAGACAGCTGATATCAGCTGTCTAGCAGTGGGAAGGTGGAGTGCGGGAGGAGGCTGCTGGATGACACATAGGATGTCTCGTACCAGCATTTCCGCCCTCCCCTCCCTGGAACGCCCCCTGGAACACCCCAATTTGGCCACTCCATGCTCCTCTTCTGAGCACGGAGCTTGAGGCTGTTCCGCAGCGCAAAGCAGTGCAGAAGTGGGGGGCGGTCAGTTCTCCAGGAACCGACCTTGGAGCACGGGCTCCAAGGTCAGTTCCTGGAAAACCAGATCATAGAATCATAGAATAGTAGGGTTGGAAGGGGCCTACAAGACCATTGAGTCCAACCCCCTGCTCAATGCAGGAATCCAAGTCAGAGCATCCCTGACAGATGGCTGTCCGGCCTCATCTTGAATGCCTCCAGTGTGGGAGAGCCCACCACCTCCCTAGGTAATTGGTTCCATTGTCATAGTGCTCTAACAGTCAGGAATTTTTTCCTGATGTTCAGCCAGAATCTGGCTTCCTGTAACTTGAGCCCATTATTCCATATCCTGCACTCTGGGATGATGGAGAAGAGATCCTGGCCTTCCTCTCTGTGACAACCTTTCAAGTACGTGAAGAGTGCTATCATATCTCCCCTCAGTCTTCTCTTCTCAAGGCTAAACATGCCCGGTTCTTTCAGTCTCTCTTCATAGGGCTTTGTTTCCAGTCCCCTGATCATCCTTATTGCCCTCCTCTGAACCCTCTCCAGCTTGTCTGCATCCTTCTTAAAGTGTGGTGCCCAGAACTGGACACAGCACTCCAGATGAGGCCTAACCAGTGCTGAGTAGAGGGGAACTAGTACTTCCCGGGATTTGGAAGCGATGCTTCTATTAATGCAGCCCAAAAGAGCATTGGCCTTTTTTGCAGCCACATCACATTGTTGGCTCATATTCAGCTTGTGATCGACAACTGAGTAGCGGCCATAGGATTGCTCCCTTAGTGAATCTATATATACTACCTATGGCAAAGACACAAATTATTTTGATATTAGATATGGCAAAAGCGCAACAAATGCCCTCAAAATACAGTGCTTGAATGTATTCAAGCAAGGCCTATATGCCTTGTGGATCTTGCCCACGACCCGCACCACAATTTGGCATCCTTGGCCACCTCCTGAGGTCCATGCCCTAGCAGACTTTGCTTTCCCTCCACTTGTTCAAGTGAAGTGACAGGAGGACACAGAAGGGGCAGCAGGCTCCACTCACCTCGCCCCCTCACTCTGGGTGGCTGTGTGGATTGGGACCAAAGGGAGAGTTGGGTGTGTGAAATGCCAGTGGTGATAGCAGTGAGAAGGATATGCGCCCACTCAGGGAGGCCAATCTTGCCCAGCAGCCTCCCAAACCTGGAGCTGGAACTGCTCTTGCTCACCACTAAAATGGACCCTCAATATGGATTCAAGGGTCTTCTATGGAGTGGCTTTTCCATGGGCCTTTTTTCCAGCTCTTTTTATGAGAAAAGAATCTCTTGTTCCAAAGCTTAAGGTCAGCCTATTATCCTTTCTTCCTTCTGTATACTGGAAAACGTTTTCCCTGCCTAGATACATTACCATCTGGTTCCTTTTATTTCCATGATTGCATATACACATCCTGAAATGTGCCCTTTTCCCTCCCCCAGAGTCAAAAAATATACATCCAGCCTAAGTCATACAGAAGTTGACAAGGCCGTGGAGATGGGGTTGAAAGCATGGAGCACGGCTACCCCTTTGAATTTTGTAAAGGCCAATTCGGGAGAAGCTGATATCATGATATCATTTGAAAGTGGAGGTAATTGTTATAGCTAAAGTCTCCCCCATTACATGCCAAACATTGGTCATTATTGTTAATAGGGTAAGTCCATTTATCCTTTGAGATGAGCTGGACAAAATGATGCCATTCATATTAACTACAGTGGCCTTCACCAGCCTGGTGCCCTCCTGGTGTTTTGGTCTTCAACTCCCATCATCCCCAGACATCATGGCCACCAGTCAGGAATTCTGGGAGATGTAGTCCAAAACATCTGAAGGGAACCAGGTTGGGGAAGGCTGACCTATGGGACGATAACAGCTGACTAGTTCTGACATGTGGTGTCATGAGTATGGCTGAGCTGAAACAAGTGGGATTTTTTCACAAACCCTTCACCTGCTGAAAAAAAAGCACATGCCCATTTTCAGTGATATTTGGATTTGTCTCAAAATTAGATGAGTGGGACTGGTGGAGTTGGGCAGGATGGGTGGTGTCACCAACTACTGCAGTGAGAGCAAGAGGGGACCATGGCTGCAAAAGGGTAAGGGTTGGGGTTTCAAGGAACGTCTTAACTCTCATGCGAGCTCACATTTTGCCTTCAAAACGTTCAACAGCAAACACAGCTCTACCTGAGGATGCCTCAGGACGACTACCTCTGAGATCATGAAGGTGCCATTGGTGTGTCACAGCACCTCCATGTGGTTAATCTATATACAAACACCCTAATTCCTCTGATGGTGGCTTTACTTCTTCAAGCCTGCCTCATGTGTAAGAGTACATAAGGGTCAAGATGCAGTCCTCAGCAACAGCAGCAGGAACAACAACAACAGCAGCAATTAGCAACGGTCTTTATGGAGGATAAGGCTAGCAGTGATTGCTAGTCATGATGACTATAAGGCCTCTGTATACCACTTGGTGGGGGACATGAGCAGGAGGGTGCTGTTGCCTTCGTGTCCTACTTGTGGGCTTCCCACAGGCAGCTGGTTGGCCACTATGTGAATAAAATACTGTACTAAGTAGGCCTTTGGTCTGATCCAGCAAGGCTCTTCTTATATTCTTAGTACTTATATAGCACCACCAACTTAGGTGGCATTTTATAGCATAAGCAAAAGAAACAGGTACTTGCCCCAAGAGGCTTACAGTAGGGATAGAATGGGGAGGGGGACAAGTGTAACAGTGTACGTATGTGAGCGTATATAGTAACACATTTGGCTTTGTTACTGTTGGGGATGACTTGAGGGTTGAACAGGTGGGGCTTGAGGAAGGATTTCAAAGACGTGAGACAGAAAGATGGTACTATGTATTTTTAGATCCATAAGGGGCAGGAAACGTGTAGCCAGAGGACGTAGAAAATATATGTGAAAACTGCAGATGGGAGAGGAATTTGTGCAATTTTCATTTTAAAGTAAGCTTACCTGATTTTGCACTTTTGAACCTATATGGAAGCTGAAACTCAGTTATCCTTTAAAGGTTTCTCCTGATTTTCAGTGGAGTTCTACAATTAAAAAATGTGCAGAAAAACACCTATATTGGGGGAAAGTGCAGATATAAATGCACATATTAAGGGAAATAATTTTCAAAAGTTAATTATGTTAGGGAAAATTGCTTGCCAAAAATACATATATTAGGCAAAATTGCACACTGGTGTATGTTGGGAGAAATGCACACAAAAATGTATATGAGTGTCCGTGCAAACTTTTAAAAATAAAATTCTCTAACTGATGTGGAAAAATGACAGACCAATTTTATGATTTGCAAAACGAGAAACCAAAATTGCCAGATTCATCCATCCCTATCAACAACTGATCATCACAAGCAATTGCACAGCTCGTTTCCTATTTGACGCAATAATCCCAGACACTTTTAAAATGATGCCTCAGGAGGTACTCCTTTCCCAAACTATTTCAATATACACAGAATATACCTGTAAGGCCTATAGTGGTTCACAGTTTATATGTGTTATCCCCAAAGGAATAGCATTAGAATCTCTTAGGTTTTAGGCATCTATGTATATTTTTATTTATACCATGCCAACAACATGCATGGCACTTGAAAGACAGACAGACAGACAGACAGACAGACAGACAGAAAAGGGTTTTTTTATTTTTCTTTCTTTTACTGGGGAAATAACAGAAGGATGGGACAGGAAAGACAAGGGTATGCCAAGATAAATGGGAGCAAAATTACTGCAGTTGTTGATGGAGGCTGTATGTTATGTAAAATCATAGGTAGGGTCTAATATACTGATGTGAAATGTGTAAGTAGCACTGGGGAAAGGGAAAGAGTGAGTGACTGTGGGAGATATTAATTGAATGTAATTCACAGACTTTTGTTACTGATCCTGCTCCTGTTTAAGGCAGAGACAGCATCAGTTAAAAAAATAAAAGGCAAATTAGAGGCTGATATTGCTAAAATATCATTCTGAAAGAAAATGGTTGTTTGGTCTTTGCTGCCAGCACTGGCACATTTGGTAGCTGTTCTGCAATAATTGCCAAATGCCAAGATGGCGGAATTGCAGAATGCAGCAACCAGACCAGAAAGCACCACACAATTCACACCCTGACTGCATAACTGCTACTACACTAACTGTCATGATTATGAAGCCACATTATCTTCTTGTACCCTGTTAGATCATGGGGACTCCTATCCATTTGATGGGCCACGGGGGACCCTGGCACATGCTTTCGCACCTGGGGAAGGATTAGGTGGAGACACACATTTTGACAACGCGGAGAAGTGGACGATGGGGATGAATGGTATGAGCAAAACCACATCATGGCCTGAATTCACCCAGAAGGGGCGGTTCATCCCAAATTAATCATGTGTGGCACAAATAACTAAGATGAAGTTCACAGAAATGCACAGACAATTGTAAATGAACCAAAACAGGTTTGTCAGGAATAAGTCCTGCCAGACCAACGTTATCTCCTTTTTTTGTTAGCATTACTAGATCAGTAGATCATGGGAATACTGTGGACATAATATATCTTGATTTCAGCAAAGCATTTGTTTCCCATGATATCCTTGATGACAAGATGGTAAAATGGTACTACAATTAGGTGGATCCACAGCTGGTTGAGCAACCATACTCAGTGAGTGCTAATTAATGGCTTGGTAACCTCCTGGAGGGAGGTCTCAAGTTGGGTGCTGAAGGGCTTTTTCCTAGGCCCTGTACTGTTCAACATTTTTATAAAGGACTTAGATGAGGATGTAGAGGGGTTGCTTATCTGATTTGCAGATGACATGAAGCTAGGTGTGAGAGCCAGTGTGGTGTAGTGGCTAGAATGGTGGACTGGGAGTCGGGAGATCTAAGTTCTAGTCCCCACTCGGCCATGGAAGCTCACTGGGTAACTTTGGGCCAGTCACAGCCTCTCAGCCCAACCTATCTCACAGGGTTGTTGTTGTTGTGAGGCTAAAATGGAGAGGAGGATTATGTACACTGCCTGGGGCTCCTTAAAGAGGAAAAAAAGTGGGATATAAATGTAATGAATGAATAGCTAAGACCACAGAAGACAGGATCAACATTCAAAAGGATCTAGAACAGTTGGCCGAATCTAACTAGATGATTTCAACAGAGATAAGTATAAAGTCTTGCATTTAGGTACCAAAAAAAAAAATCAGAGACACAGATATAGCATGAGGGAGACCAGGCTTGGCAGCAGTACATGTGAAAAGGACCCGGGTGTCTTATTGGACCACAAGCTGAACATGAGCCAGCAGTATGATGCAGCAGCAAACAAAGGTATTGCAATCTTGGGCTGCAGTAAAAGAAGCCTAGTGTCCAGATCACATGAAGTGATCATTCTGGCCCATTCTGCATTAGTCAGATTTGGAGTACTGTGTCCAGTTCTGGGTGCCCCATTTTCAGAAGGACATTGACAAGTGGGAGCATGTCCAGAGAAGAGTTACTAGGGTGCGGAGGGGTCTCGAAAACAAGTCCTATGAGGTGGGTATGTTTAGCCTAAAGAAGAGAAAATTAAGGGGAGAGAAGCTATAGGTGCACCCTGAAATGCAGAGCCAGCATTAAGCAAGGGGTTGAACTAGATGATCTCTGAGGTTCCTTCCAACTCTCAGATTCTATGGTTCTATGAAAAGAAGCCTTATCATTACATAGACAGAATTCCCGCTCAAACTCTTGACCTGTGAGAATTAGAACCATCATTATATATTGCAGTGTATGGAGTTTGTTTCAACCGAGATAAATTTTGGATCACAATAGATTCAGTACTGGCAGGTCCTCTTTGTCCAACTCTCGATGCTTCCAACTCCCAGAAGATTAATGATGGTGAAGACCCACACAGTTTACCACTGGTTTAGCAACTCAGTTAACAAGTGATTCACTCTTCAGCAAGAACAATGACCATGCATTCATATAAGAAGTACAAGAGAAGCTGAACGGCAGTTTAGGGCTCATGAAAATGTCTTTGGAGAAACAGAATCTGAGGTCTCATGTACAAGTCTCACAGACGCACAAAACTCAGTTTTACAACAGCCCTAAATAAAAAGATTGTTCTGCCCTTCCCACTTTCCCAAACAGTGAGAAGTTCCAGGAGCAGTGCCACAGGGTTTTGTTTTGTTTTGGATGAAATAGTACTGAAGGCTTGTGGCCTTCCGTTTATTTACAAAAACACAGGCTAAGCATGGAGGAACAGACAGGCACCTAGATAAACACTACTAGGCTCTAAAGCAAGCTCAGTTCCACCGAAAGAAAATGACATCTGCACTGAGCCCTTCAAGATTCCTTCTTCCAACCAGCTTCAAAACTCAAGGGGTTGTATCCAGCTTTAGTCCTACTTTTACTAACGCCATTGTAATAAATAGGACTTAATTTAGTTATGGAACTGACATTACTCATTTTAGCTGATGAGTAATGTCAGTTCCATTCATTTCAATGGGTCTACTCTACATAAGATGAACATTAGATGCAACCCAATACTGGCTACATTGAATCTTGCCCAAACTGTTTTTCTTTGCTGGATACACATGCTGGAGGATGCTACTTTCAGCCCCAGCCTGGTTGGTCATTATGTCCCAGCCGGTATTTAATGCAAGCCATAGGTCATTAAGAGAGCAAGCCCATGATCCCTGGGAGAGAATCTTAGGGACCATAGGAATGCTTGGAAAAACACTTTCGTGGTTGGAGACAGTGCTCCAACCTCAAAAAGGGGAATTGGAGATCTGCCCCTTCCCCACCCCTCACAGCCAGCACAGAAAGAACCACGCCGGCTGCCATCTGAGGTCAGAAAAGCAACCTTGGAGGAGGAGAAAAGGGGATGTTCTGGTGGGCAGGGAGGAGAGGAGACTGGACAGGCCAGGATATGAAATATCCTGAGTCTCCTCCTCCTCCAAACTGCCCTTGCTAGATGGGCTGAAAAGGCCATCTAGCGAAAATCACCAAAGACGAAGGATGGGGAGGCAAAGATTGCCTCCACCGATCCTCCTGCCCTGCCAGCCCAGCAGCCCACAGGAATCTCAGAAGCCTCCACATTCGGAGGCTTCTGAGCAGAAAGGGCACAATCAATAGGATTGTGCCTGAAAGAAATATCTTTGAGTTATTAGCACTCATTGAAGAAATATCCATTTATCTTCACTGATCAATAGCAAGCATGCAATGCACCCTGGTCCAAAAAACTATAGAATTGACTGGTGATGAGAACATGCTATGAACATGACCTGAATTATTTGTTTGTTCTGTTTATATTCCAGCCAGATGTATCTACTTATATGAAACATATTGTTTTGTATTGCATAGGATTTAATTTATTCACTGTTGCTGCTCATGAATTTGGCCATGCACTGGGCCTTGCCCATTCTACTGACCCATCAGCTTTGATGTATCCAACATACAAATACCAACATCCATTTGGTTTCCATCTTCCCAAAGATGATGTGAAAGGAATCCAGGCGCTATATGGTAATAACATAAAAATGAAGTCTTGCTTATCCATATTTTTCTTTTTCTCTTCCCTAAGTCTTTACATTCCTCTTTCTATCCTGCATTTAGTCCTTTTGTGTTTATGAATAAATTTCATGCCCTTCCCTCTCCATCCCTGGAACACACAGGCAAAGAGGAAATATTATATCCACTGTGGTGTCTCAATATGCACATGGTCTTAGTCATAGTCAATTTATTTGTAAACCATATTTTCCACAGTACATTGTGCTCAAAGCAGTTCACAAAATTAATACAATAGCCATAACTGTAATACATTACAATACAACATTGACTCAGGTACAGTTCATTTAAAACATATTGGGTTGTATCCAATGTTAGTCCTACTTAGTGTAGACCCATTGAAGTGAACGGGTCTTACGTTAGACTAACATTAGGCAATATCCAACAGTGTCATCCTGCAAACTCAAATAGCTCTAGCAGAGCTCTGCCAAATCGTTCCATTGCACAAGTGGTTGCCCATTATGCTTGCACAACCAGTTGTGAAAGCAGCTGCACAACAGGTTGCACAACGGGTTGCACAACATTTATGCACAACCAGTTGTGCAAGCATAATGTACAACCGCTTGCACATCTCTGCCTGCGCAAATGTAACTTTAATTGGAATCTCCTTTTGTGTATAGTCCAGAACCTACTTTTCGCTAGCACATCATCATTTACACTAGGAGAATAACACAGTTGGATACTGTCCATTGGATACAACCCATCAAAATGTAAATGAGCACAAGACATATCAGTATGTCAGTTAACAATATCCAGCACCAATAATACCATATACTCACATTAAACAATTCACTAAACAGTTTGGGTTCAGAGAGCTAACGATAAGACACCTCTTCTACATCAAACACATGGCAAAAAGGGGAAAGAAAAAAACACAAGGCATTTCAAGCAGCCCACTCTCAAGCAGCAGAAAGAGACCCTCCTCTCACAAAGACCCCATGTCCTGAAAAAAGAAAGAGCATCCTTGTGGCAAATCCCCCTCTGTGTTGTCTAGCAAGCAGCATTAAAATGAAAGAGTGCAGGTGATGCAATCAGGTGTGGAGGAGATCCACAATGGTTGAAATGTCCTGTTTACCTTTCTACAAACAAAACAATGTTCAAGGGGCCTCACAATACAATATGCAAAGAATACACTTTCATCACTTAATTACACAACGGGTAATGACTCTCAGCTGAATGTGTGAATGGTCTCCATTTTAAAAAGTGGATTTATTTATTTATTTATTTATTTATTTCATTTCTATACCGCCCAATAGCCGAAACTCTCTGGGCGGTTCACAAAAATTGTGTTAATATTGAGTGATATGAAAGTTCTACTTGTGATAGCTAATCAAGATGAATAATTCATGTGTTCAAATAAAACTGGATGCTATAGACAATGAGTAGTAGACATGAATGTGTGAACCAAGTCTATGCCATGCAGTATTTCTGAATATCCAAATATCATAATTCATCAAAAATCCCATAATACATTCGTTTAAAATACACATGAATTTATGACATTTATATTTAGGTTTTGGTTCATCATCCTTTAGGGCTCATCTATTTTCATCTCTCTCTCTCTCTTTCTGTCTCTCAGGATACAGGTAAGGTGGTCTGGTACTCCCATCTCTTTAAGAATTTGCCACAGTTTGTTGTGATCCACACAATCAAAGGCTTTAGCATAGTCAATGAAGCAGAAATAGACGTTTTTCTGGAATTCCCTTGCTTTCTCCATGATCCAGCGAATGTTGGTGTTTTGATCTCTAGTTCCTCTGCCTCTTCGAAACCCAGCTTGTACTTCCGGTAGTTCTCGGTTCACATGCTGCTGAAGCCTAGCTTGTAGGATTTTGAGCATAACCTTGCTGGCATGTGAAATGAGCGCAATCGTGCGGTAGTTTGAACACTCTTTGGTGTTGCCGTTCTTTGGAATTGGAATATAAACTGACCTTTTCCAGTCTTGTGGCCACCGTTGAGTGTTCCAAATTTGTTGGCATATTGAGTGCAGCACTTTAACAGCATCATCTTTTAGGATTTTAAATAGCTCAGCTGGAATACTGTCATCTCCACTAGCTTTGTTGTTAGTAATGCTTCCTAAGGCCCACTTGACTTCACTCTCGAGGACGTCCGGCTCAAGTTCAGTGACCGCACTAACATGGCTATCAGGGACATTCAGATCTTTCCTGTATAGCTCTTCTGTGTATTCTTTCTACCTCTTCTTAATCTCATCTGCTTCTGTTAGGTCCCTGCCTTCTTTGTCCTTTATCATGCCCATCTTTGCACAAAACGTTCCCTTGAGATCTCCGATTTTCTTGAAAAGATCTCTAGTCTTTCCCATTCTATTGTTTTCCTCAATTTCTTTGCATTGTTCATTTAAGAAGGCCTTCTTGTCTCTCCTTGCTATTCTCTGGAACTCTGCATTCAATTGGATATATCTTTCCCTTCCTCCCTTGCTTTTCGCTTCCCTTCTTTCCTCAGCTACTTGTAAAGCCTCATCAGACAGCCACTTTGCTTTCTTGCATTTCTTTTTCTTTGGGATGGATTGAGTTTCTGCCTCCTGAACAACGTTACGGACCTCCGTCCATAGTTCCTCAGGCACTCTATCAGGTCTAATCCCTGAAATGTATTCCTCACCTCCACTGTATATTCATAAGGAATATGATTTAGGTCATACCTGAATGGTTTAGTGGTTTTCCCCACGTTCTTCAATTTAAGCCGAAATTTTGCAAGAAGCAGCTCATGATCTGAGCCACAGTCAGATCCAGGTCTTGTTTTGACTGACTGTATGGAACTTCTCCATCTTTGGCTGCAAAGCACACAATCAATCTGATTTCGATATTGACCATCTGGTGATGTCCATGTGTAGAGTCGCCTCTTGTGCTGTTGGAAAAGAGTGTTTGCTATGATCAGTGTGTTCTCTTGGCAAAACTCTCTTAGCCTTTGTCCTGCTTCATTTTGTACACCAAGGCCATGCTTGCCTGTTATCCTGGTGCTTTCTTGACTTCCTACTTTAGCATTCCAATCCCCTATGATGAAGAGGACATCTTTTTTTGGTGTTAGTTCTAGGTGTTGTAGGTCTTCATAGAACCTAAGATTGTTTGGTGGGTTGCAATCCAGGTATTGTACTAACAGTAATTATAGTACAGGAATCTTTTAATCCAATTCTTTCTTTTATTGCTACAAATATAAGTTCCCAGTTAAAATACAAGTAGTGTAGCATTTAAAAGCAATTAAGGGAGCAATCCTATTGCTGCTAGTCAGCATCTAGACAGCCATAATATACGTCGGTGGCCAGGAACCAACTTCGGAGCCTGTGCTCCGAGTTCGGTTCCCTGAGGTCTTCCCTGAGACCTCCTTGCAGGCAGCTCGGAAGAGCCCCATGCTCTGCACTCAGAAGAGGAGTGCGGAGCAGTGATAATGGGGCGTTCCGGGGGGTGTTCCGGGGTGGGGAAGGCGGAAATGCTGGCACGACACATCCAACGTGTCATCCAGCAGCCACTTCCCCCACTCCGCCTTCCCTCCCTCCACAAATGCAGGGCTGCTGAAGCACAGAGGGGATGATCCCCTCCATGCTTCTCCTGCCCTGCATTGGATAGGTGGTCACCTCTGAGTTCAGAGGCGGGTGCCTATCCCAGTAGAATTGTTCCCTAAATCTGTATTTCTTAAGCATTTCTTGCTGTTACAAAAGAGAGCATTGCTGAGTCCATTTTGCTTACCAAGTCTTCTCTACAGAGTTGTCTGGCAGTATCACAGGCAAGCAGCTTCAATATCAAAGAAGCTACCTGACCCCCAAATCAGACCATATTTATACAGTTTCTGAGATACTGCTTCACTGCCTATATGTCAATACCAATTGCTGTTTCATAAATCTAAGTTCACAATCTTGACTTCTAAAAGAATCTTTGATGATCAAAACACACATACAAAAACTTAAACATATACTTTGCAAGTTAGATACAATTAATTTTGATATATATGTCTTCAGCAAAGCAATTCCTCACTCAAAGTTTACTAATTAAACCTAAGTACATACATTTTCTAAACATCTATATATGTAATTTAATGTTTATACCTCACAAAATATTTTTTGCTCATTCATTGATAAGCAAAATCTTTAAGTTCATTCTGACCCTGAATAATACAGTTTGATGTATCTCCATTTTTCACACAATCCTTTTCTTATCTGGTGATGAGTTATAATTCAGCATTTTCTCATTAGATTTTATCTAAACTGCTTTGCCAGTTACATTTTGATAACAATTACCGAAAGTTCGTTGTGAACTCATTTCATATCCTTCCTACTGGTACCAGTTACCTTACTATTTATTTAATTCTCTGGATTCCCAATTACCTTCCATGCAACATGCTTAATTGCCTGGGGTTACAACTCCAGGACAAGACAGCTTTTGCTTTTTGGGGGGCAGGGGGAATAGTCACTCTCTTCGGTAATCATTTTGTGCACATTGAGAACTGTGCCACCAACCTTGGGAGTTGGACTCAATGGTCTGATAGGCCCCTTCCAACCCTACTATTCTATGGACCTTTTGTGGCAGATCCATGACAATCTTACTGTGTGCCTACTCAAAATAAGTCCCATTGTGTTCAATAAGACTGACTCCCAAATAAGTGTGTCCAGGATTACAACATAACAGTGCAATCCTATGCATGTCTACTCAGAAATAAGCCCCACTGAGATCAGTGGAATTTGCTCTCAGGCAAGTAGGTATAGGGGCTTCTCTACACAAGGCTTTTGTTGTGCTCTCATGATTGGTCTTCATGGAAGTTTGCGGGTCCCTTACATGACATGGTTAACCTCTAGACCCTCTCCTGTCCTTTTTGACCAATACTGTGGCTTTTTTTTTAAGATTGAGGAAAGTGCTGTAATAAATTTAAATCCCGCTATATCACAGCACCATCTAGTGGCTATATAATGAAACATATAGAACTTGCAGATGAAGGAAACCCCTGCGGGGGGGGGGAGGGGAAAGTGTGTGTAATGGACCCAATCTTAATCCTGCAAAGAATCCAGAAGCAGAAGCCCCGGTAAAGGTATGGGATTAAAGCCTGGTGTAGAGAAGCTCTAGGACTGCAGCCTAAGTGTTGTTTTCACTTCTTAGTCAAATAGACTGTGTGTGGTATTCTAGGACCACGCAAATCTGGATCCAGAGTCTTCCAAGTACCACATCAGCCTGTTCCCAAGCCACCCGCTCCAACTAATCCAGATCACTGTGACTCCAGATTTTCATTTGATGCTGTTACAGCACTGGGGAAAGAACTTCTTTTCTTCAAGGATCGGTAAGTGTTCCAGTTTATCAAATCTGTCAATAATGTCAGTATATTGGAAGTTTCATTTCCTAAAAAGAACACAGTCAATGTTTTGTTTTTGTTTATTAAAGCAGCTCCTAATTATGATAACCAAATACAGCAATTCAGTTCAAACTCCCTTTTTTGGAAAAACCACACCGTGTTTTAACAAGACTGCATTGCTTCACATGCAGACCTTGATTTTGAAGAACTAGTTTCAGTTTTCGCTGTGTCTGCTTCCTGTTTTGGAATGACTTGGCTCTTTTGTCACAGGGGTAGCTCATGCATAGTGATGATATAATGACCCACACAAAGCTTTATCTATTAAAGAAAAGTCAGTGGCTCCATGTTTTCTTGGACACTGCTTCCAGATAATTTGCAGAAAACAATATACAAATCTGCACTTACACAGTGATGTTGTGAGAATGTGTTTCGTAACCTGGGCCAGCCCAAGACATTTTGCTGCCCGAGGTGAAGGGCAAAATGGCTTCCCATCCCCACTGCCCCATTCTATGTACGAAAGGTGACCAGACTCAGAGTTGACCACTACTTCATCACTGGTGAAAGGACAACATCTGACACCACAACTGAGGGCAGCAGACTAGGTAAGTGGACATGGGGTAGGCCACATGGCACACACAGCTCTACCCTCTAACACCCCACAATGTTGTACTTCAACCAGCATGTGCCATCTGTTATCATGATGTGCTCTCGTTGGAACTGTGTATAGGGAAGCTGGAGGAATCCACTATGGACCCAAATGAGGCCAAATTCCCAGGAATCTGACCTCTGGATTCTGCAGCGGACCGACACCCCCTTACTTGGTACATCCGCTGAGGCAGCTGTGACATCACAACTTTGATGAACTAGCTAAAGCTCATAAGCACTGGAAATAGTGATACTTGCTACGGGACAAAGACTGACCTGGCCCTTCATCCCATATAAGTTGGAGATGAAGGCTGTTCTTGCTGGAAACAAAAGACCTACTAGGGCCTTTCTGCTGTCACCATCCCGTCAACAAAAGACGACCTTTAACGCTAACGACTGTCTCAATGGCACGTGTCAAGGCTGGATTGCAACAATAGAGAGCTTCAGCTATTGGGCAGTATAGAAATATAATAAATAAATAAATAGGCGCATAATACAGGTCATTGACCAGGTACTTTATCAGATATCACTCTTGGTATTCAGTGTGTTCATGTTCTGCTCGGTTTTTACCTTTTACATATTAGGATGTCAATTAGAAACTGAACTGCTTTATCTAGTCTCACGTAGCTCCCAACCCCATTCTTGAGCCTTTCCCCTGATGAAGTTGGAGATGAAGACACCTGGCTTTTTCGCTTTATCTCAAAATGGAGTCAATACCGTTCACTTAAAAGGGAGCTACCGTAAAACACCTGAGGCAGGCACCTCACTCTGCCCGATGGTAGAGCCAGCCCTGTTTGTACCCAGGTGCTTTTACACCAGTATAAAATATCATGTGGGTAGCTGCCATCATGTAGCTGCCATTATTTTTACTTACGTTTATTTTATTTATTCAAAGCATTTATATCTCACCATTCTTAAGAACAAGACAAGTCTAGACAGCTAACAACAAAGGTCTGGAGTCCAGCATTTTAGGTGGGTCTGGGGGTAAAGCCTAGCAGTTTTTGCCAGCTCAGTGCAAAAGCAGACTACTTGCCTCAGATTTTTTGTTTTGCTTTGTTTTTTAAGTAACAGGGGGATCTGGCCTTGCCCTTTATTTCCTGGCAAGTGACCTGACAACAAAAATACTGGACAGTCTAGTTATTGTTGGTTTATTTCTGGTTCACTGGAAAGCCCAACGGCAGACTACTGAGTAAATTCTACCATTTGAAAACATCCTGTGGAGTAAACTTTTTTTCCTTTTTGTTTTGTTTCTTCTTCCTTCTCCCTTCCCACCCCCCACCCCAAATAGGCTCTTCTGGAGAAGGCAGGCTCAGCTAACAAATGTCCAGACACTCAGCATCAGGAGCTCTTTTCCTCAGCTCATGTCAAATGTAGATGCTGCCTACGAAGTATCTGAGAGAGGAGTTGCTTATTTTTTCAAGGGTTGGTCACTTTTTAAACATTTGCGATCTGACTCTGGGGTTTAAGGGGGAAAGCTAAGTATAACAAGGATTACTCAACACTGGCAACACTTAAGCCCCAAATAGACATTATTTTAAATTCATATCTAGTAGATGCACCTTTTCTTTTCATTTTTATTCTAGAATAGGTGCAGGGCCCCCAATCTGGATCTTAAAAGCTGCTTAACCCCCATGCTGGGGTCCTGATCCAGATCAGGGGCTCTGCTCCTACTCTAGAGTAAAAATGAAAAAAAGACACAGCTGAAAAATGCAGATTGAAAGTAATGTCTGTCAGTGGAGGCCGGTGGCTCTGATGTCAGTGGGGCTGTGGATGCGCTTTGCATTCAGTCAGAACTCTAAAGGAGCTATCTAAGGTGCTGGATCCTCAAAATAGGTTCAGCACCAAATCCTCAAAATAGGTTCAGCACCTTCGATAACTCCTTTAGAGTTCTGACATTTTTCTCCCTTTCTCGAAATACTAGCACCCAGGGTCATCCCATGAAGCTGATTGGTGGGAGATTCAGGACAGATAAAGGAAGGACGTCTTCACACAGCGCATAGTTAAATTATGGAATTTGCTAACATAGGATGTAGTGATGGCCACCAATTTGTATGGCTTTTAAAAGGGGGTGGGACAACTTCCTAGAGGATAAGGCTATCAATGGCTACTAGTCCTGATGGCTATATGCTAGCTCCAGGATCAGAGGCAGTATGCCTATGTAAACCAGTTCCTAGGGAACATGGGTGGGAGAGTGCTGTTGCGCTCATGCCCTGCTTGTGGGTTCCCGGTTGACAGCTGGTTGGCCACTGTGTACACAGAATGCTGGACTAGACAGATGCTTGGTCTGATCCAGCGTGGCTTTTCTTATGTTCTTATGACTGGTTCTCGATGAAACCCAAAGTGCATTCACAGCCCCACTGAAATCAGAGCCACCAGGCTCCACTGATGTCTGTTTTGGCCTGTATTGAGACTCATTCATCCTCAAAACAACCTTGTAAGAAAATAAGACAGATCTGTAAGAAATATCATTACTTTCCCCCCTGTTTTGTTTATTAACAGATGGGGAGATTTTTCACCAAGCCACTCAGGCTGCCTACCACTATTGCTATGCAAACCCATCAGGGCCCAATTCATGGAAGAGGGCCCTCACCAGAGGGCACTTTGCCAAGGATCTCCCTTGAATTTTAAGCTGGTCCTGCTGGGTCTACATCTGCAGCAGGATAAGGTAGAAATGAGGAAGAATGCTGAGGTGGAAGAATAGACTGTACCACTTCACATGTCAGGAGGAAACATTGGTGGTTTTGGAGGACCTTTGGGCAAGACACCCTCCGTGGGCCCCCTCCTCTCTCAGTGAGTCAACCTTCTCACCACCATTGTCATGACCTGCTATTGCTCCTCTTCCTCATCATTGCTACCACCTGTATGCTGGGCAGGCAGAGAACTAGTGAGCAATAGGCAGTGGTATCTGCTGTTCCTCCTTCTCACCACCACCATAGTCTGGGCCAGAGCAAGAGGCAAGTGAGCAAGCAGGTTGCAATGGTGACGAGGAGGAGGAAGTCCAGGGGGCTCTTGTCAGTGATCTCCTGCTGGGGTGTTGGCCCCTGGCAGATGCCCAACCATGCCTACCTTTGATGCTGGCCCTGGGTGGGACATACCCCTTTTGAATGCTGACCCACGTGAGAAACTCCCTACAAACAGAACATTCAAAGAAAGAGATCAGCTTAGCCCCTTGTCTGCTGTGCTGACTTTCTGTTAGCAGGGAGTTTTTAACAGAGGAGAACATTCAACAATCTGATCACCTGGAGGGTGAAGTGGTCCACTCTGTTCTACCATCTCTGCATTTATCCACCTCATTCTGCTTGTGTCAACCAGGCCTCAAACACCACCACAGATTACACCATTACAGATTGAAAATCAGTGGATAATCACAAAATCATAAACCAAAGCCTCCACAAGTTGTGACCCTGTAAGCCGAACACAACCCACTAGTCATTTATTGGGGCCTTCCAGGTGCTGACAACCCCCTTGTGTTTTCAAGCCCCAGCAGGAAGTAAAAGCAGATTTATCAAGCCACTGAGAAGCCACCATAGCTACCTGATAGGCTGCCTTGAGCTTAGTGGATCACATGATGTAGTGTCTTGCTGAAGAGGGCTCTGGAGAAAAAATGTCGCCAGGACAAGCTGCCATTTTGATTTCCCGTATGCCCTTCTGAACAATGCTGCATCATGAATAAGCATTGCTCAGAGGGAGTTCTGGAAAATTATAATAGTCACTAAAAAGATTACTGTTCCAGCTGCCAGAAATAAACTTTGCACTCTCTCAATTATTTCCCCAATCTAAGCCCTCCATGGCACAATTCACCTTCTATTTTTGTCCCCTGTGAATGGGGCAGTGAAAATGTGGGGAGAGCATTTTGACTCAGCCCCACTCCTTACACCAGTGATGTTAGAATGCAACTCCCATCATATCCATCCGGCATAGCCATGCTGGCTTGGAATTATGGAACCTCCAGTCCAACACATCCAGAGATCACCAGGTTGGGAAATGCTGCCTTGAAAACAATGCCGTGATTACTGTTTTCACATTGTTTTCAAGGTGCCGTGAAGCACCTTGAAAACAATGCCATGATTACTCGAAGCCAACATGGATTTGTCAAAAACAAGTCCTGCCAGACAAATCTGATCTCATTTTTTGATCGAGTAACCTCCCTTGTGGACCGTGGGAATGCTGTAGACATCATATACCTTGACTTCAGCAAAGCTTTCGACAAAGTGCCCCATGATCTCC
Source organism: Heloderma suspectum (assembly GCF_057233095.1). NCBI lineage: Eukaryota > Metazoa > Chordata > Lepidosauria > Squamata > Helodermatidae > Heloderma > Heloderma suspectum. Next base: position 26,449,806 of record NC_139460.1, on the reverse strand, counting down.
TGATGAGCAAACTAGCTCAAAGTGGGCTAGATGAAACAACGATCCGGTGGATCCAGTTGGCTACAGAATTGGACTCAAAGAGTGCTTATCAATGGGACCTTCTGAAACTGGGGAGAGGTAACGAGTGGGGTACCGCAAGGCTCAGTCCTGGGCCCAGTGCTCTTCAACATTTTTATTAATGACTTGGAGGAGGAGGTGCAGGGAATGCTGATTAGATTTGCAGATGACACAAAATTGGGCGGGATAGCTAATACCTTGGAAGACAGAAACAAAATTCAAAGTGATCTGGGTAGACTGGAGCACTGGGCAGAAAACAACAGAATGACATTTAATAGGGATAAATGCCAAGTTCTGCACCTAGGAAAAAGAAACCAAATGCACAGTTACAAGATGGGGGATACGTGGCTCAACAACACTACAAGCGAGAAAGATCTTGGAATTGTTGTCGATCACAAGCTGAATATGAGCCAACAATGTGATGTGGCTGCAAAAAAGACAAATGCTCTTTTGGGCTGCATTAATAGAAGCATAGCTTCCAAATCCCGGGAAGTACTAGTTCCCCTCTACTCAGCACTGGTTAGGCATCATCTGGAGTACTGTATCCAGTTCTGGGCACCACACTTTAAGAAGGATGCAGACAAACTGGAGAGGGTTCAGAGGAGAGCAACAAAGATGATCAGAGGACTGGAAACAAAGCCCTATGAAGAGAGACTGAAAGAACTGGGCATGTTTAGCCTTAAGAAGAGAAGACTAAGGGGAGATATGATAGCGCTCTTCAAGTACTTGAAAGGTTGTCACAGAGAAGAAGGCCAGGATCTCTTCTTGATCATCCCAGAGTGCAGGACACGGAATAATGGGCTCAAGTGACAGGAAGCCAGATTCCGGCTGAACATCAGGAAAAACGTCCTGACTGTTAGAGCAATACGACAATGGAACCAACGACCTAGGGAGGTAGTGGGCTCTCCCACTCTGGAGGCATTCAAGACGAGGCTGGACAGCCATCTGTCGGGGATGCTCTGACTTGGATTCCTGCATTGAGCAGGGGGTTGGAGTCAATGGCCTTGTAGGCCCCTTCCAACCCTACTATTCTATGATTCTATGATTCTATGCCTTGCCCTAATCCAAGGTTCAGGCAGTTCCATTTCCCAGGCAAATTTCATGGGTTTCTATTTGTTTTGGTCAATTGATATAAAAATGTTTATAGCAATGGAAATAAGGTCTAAGCAGGGGAAATGAATAATAAATTGCATGTTTACAGCCAATTAAATAAAAATCTATGGCTTAATGGTCCAAACATACTCCAAGTGGATGAGTTCATTGAGTTTCTCTCTTCATGGCATCAGGCCCAGATCCATGTGTTAGATATTAGAAGATTCAGACCAAAAATGTATTGCTAGGAAATATATAACTGTGTGTGTTTTTCTGTTTGTCAGGCCCTCATTATTGGACAACCCGCGGATTCCAAATGCAGGGTCCTCCTCGGACCATTGCAGACTTTGGGTTTCCTAGGAATGTGCTACACATAGATGCAGCTGTCCATCTGAGGGATGAAAAGAAGACACTCTTCTTTGTAGGAGATGAATACTACAGGTTCCTTTATTATTGCCTCCTAATAAAACTTTTTTTTTAAAGTCACCCATGAAATAGGACTTCATTGCTTAGTACTGAAATTGAGAGAGAAGAAGAAGAAAAAAGAAACATGTTCTTTTTCTGGTAATACCTGAAATTGGGATGACCCAATAATTGTGGTCAGAAGTTTGTTCAGTTAACTGTAAGTTCTAGTCTAGCTTCCTCCAAGCTGGTGCCCTGCAGATGCGTTGGACACACTGGCTGGGGATGGTGGGAGTTGTAGTCCAATACATCTGGAGGACACCAGGTTGGGGCAAGGCTGCTCTACCTTCTCAGCTGTTCCCTCCACGCATTTAGTCAATGCATGGAGGGAGATGCAATTGTATGCATAATAGTATGATTAAATAAAAGCCTGCCCACCCCCCAAATGATCAAAAATGTTATCTTTTACATGCACCATGTATTCCCTGCTATGTGCCTTAATGTTATTTGGTGGTGGTGGTTTTTACAAGCTCACAGGTATGGAAATTACTTCCAATGTTGTGTATGTATTTCTTGCTTTAGCTTAATAGATACTTTTGGATGCACACTCAGAAACCCATTTCCTTACCTGGATAAGGATGAAACTATGAAACCATCCTGGCCTTTTCTGGCATTAATCAGTGGAGCCTGGTGGTTCTGATGTCACTGGGGCAGTGAATCTGCTCCAGGTTTCAGTCAGCACTCTAAAGAAGCTATCCGAAGTTCAGAAGCACCTTGCATAGCTCCTTTAGAGTTCTGACTCCTTCTGACTGAAATCCGGAGAGGATTCACTACCCCACTGACATTGGAGCCACCAGCCTCCACTTGCATTAATTATACTGCAATCCATGCAACTTGTTTTCCCTAGTACACATTTCTCAGCATGGGATTTGCTAAGATAGCATAGGAGCTTAACTCTTGGGCATTTCATTAACTAACATTTAGGAGCATGGTTCTAATATCCACAACCACTTATGTGCACGACTTGCCTGCAAGAGAGAGACAGAGAGAATAGCGCAATAAATGTAAGGAACTGTTTGCACAGACACATTCCAAACTGATTATAGATGTTCTCAAAATAAAGATGGGTGGAGTCAAACACAGGGTAACACCAGTCAGCAGAAGACTAACAAGATGGAACTGAGGAAATCTAATCTTTCCACCCCTAGAACAGTCAGAGAGAAGTAGTTCTTCCCATAGCACACAATTATCTTACTGGAATTCTCTGCCATTCTTTGATGGCCACATGCTTAAGGTGCAATCCTATGCATGTTTAGACAGAAAAAAGTCCTGGCTGGGGTATGCTGGGAATTGTAGGCCTTGTTTCTGTCTAAACATGCATAGGATTGTGCCTTTAGATGCCTTTATCAACAACTATTAGTCATGGTTTTTTTGTGAACCGCCCAGAGAGCTTCTGCTATGGGGTGCTATAGAAAAATCATGAATGAATGAATGAATGAATGAATGAATGAATGAATGTTAGGAAAGTGGAATACCCATACACAGGGGCAATCTATCTTTGTATATATATCAAACCACAGAGAATGGCAGCCACCTTCTTCATGCCCTGCTTGTGAGGACCCAGGGATATCTGTCTGGGTGCTGTTAACCTGAAAACAGAACACTAGATTAGACAGACCTTCAGCTGTTCCAACAAGGCAATTCTTATGTGCTTATGAGTTGGTAAACATAAAGTCACAACTAGAGAACAAAGTAGATCTGATCCATCAAGACAATTCTTACAGATGGTCAGAAGTAATTATGAGTCAACACTTGTAACCCTATTACAATCATGACTGTCAAATCATTTTCTAAGAAAATCTTGCCTATAAACCACTTTAATGTGGGTTGAAAGTTAACTATAGCTATATATAGGGTTGAAGTTCCCCTTCATGACACTCCTTTCTCTCAAAAGCTATGATGAAGCAAAGAGAAAAATGGAGAAGGACTTTCCAAAGAGCATTGAGGATGAGTTCTCAGGAATCAATGGCAGAATAGATGCAGCAGTAGAGGTGAATGGTGAGTATTTTCCATATCATGATCGTCATGCCTCAAAGCAATTTCATCTTTACATCACTGAATAAAGCAGTAGTATCAGCCATATGGACTTGGTTTCTACTGAGGCCCAGACGATGCAACAGACTATTCATGCTTCAATTGATTAAACTATTTTCAAGGCTACACTGAACTGGATGCCCTTAGTAGGGCAAATAGGTTGACACATCCATGGCTGTTCCATAGCATCAGCTTACTCCCATTCCTTCTAAATGAAGTATGATTTAAATATGACACAATGGTCCATGGTCCAAAGCCCTTGGACTTGTAATAGCTTGTTAAACTAGATATCTGACGGCCCACCTGGGTACAGAACTGCCACATCAGCAATCTGCACTCCTGTAGGACACTTCGCTTTTGTGCGAATGCTCCACCTGCTTAGGTTTTGGACATGGTACGGGCATTTGAACCAAACAACAGCCATGTGAAATCCTTAGACAGGAAAGTGCTTTGCCCATGGCCCACATGATGCTTAAGTCAGGCCTTAGAAGACTGGTTTTGCAGAGTATGCCACATATAGGAGAGTGAAGTTCAATGCAGTATTGGTGGTGAACTGGAATTGGCATTTTTCAGTGGAAACAAATATGGGTGTGAGTGCCTAGGCACCTATTATGTAGGGTCCTCTAACTAATTTTCACACCCTTAGAATAAGAAATCCAGTCATTCATGCAGTTATAAGGTCAATAAGGTAATGAACATAGGTCTACATGGCTTTTCACTACAATCTCTTGTTGAGATGGAGTGGACTTGGAAAAGAATTGACCCGTTCCAAAGTGACAGTCTCCAAGCAATTCCCTGCACTTCTGGTGCCCATCTGGCAGAGAGATTGGAGATCAGTGGTAGAGGACTTAATTTATTTATTAATATAAATTTAATGTATTTAAATATGTACCCCATATTTCTACCAAAAAATTGGCACACAAGGCAGCTACAATTTTTGCATGCCACCAATCCTGGCTTCAGTCCTTGGCATCTCCAGTTAAAAGGATCAGATAGGCAATGGAAAGACCTCTCCCAGAGATCTTCTGGACTGCTGCCAGTCCGGGTAGACAATACTGGGCAGATAATTTTACCTGGTATATAACAGCTACCTGTGTCTCAATGAGGAATTCAGTGATACGATGGTATCTCCAACCATTCTTGGCTTTCCTGGTTTAATAAAAGTGAGATAAACCAAGAATTGAAAAAAAATATGTGTGATATAGGAATTATTTATTCCTATGTGGGAAGTGTTATTTATACTAATTAGAGAGCATCTTCTCCCTTAAAAGCAGTAGTGTAGTGGCAAATTCAGAAGTGCAGGATCCCTTCGTGACAGTCAGAGCCACGTCCCCTCTCAGCCACGCTCCTGTCTGAGATTGTACACCCTTGTAAGATATACAGCCTTCAGCTGGGATCCAAAAACAGTGCAGCTGAGAAGAAGGCAGTGGTCTTTCAATGGGATGTCTGAGAAAAGACGCAGGGGTATTAAAATCTTTTTCACCCACTCACTGATTCACTCACACACAAACATTTTAGGTTTTCAAAATATGATACTCTATGGAAGCTTCACCCTCTCAGCTCAGCCCTCATGGGCAGTTCCCTTCTCATTTAAACAGCCCCCTTGGCGCCCCAACATTACCCATTAACCTTCCCTAAGCTCCTTCATCATTATATCTCTCCCATTTCGCAACAGAAACGTCCACACACCCAGCTGGATTGAACTGCGCACACGCACACATACACACACCCCTACCTTCTTTCTCCTCTCCCCCAACTGATTTTTTTCTGTTTCCTTCCCCTCCACCAGGGTTTGTTTGCCCAGATACATGCCAACCTTGTACCAAAAAGTGTAGCTGACAGAGCAGGTTGCATTTGGCAATTCTGCTTATTGTAGAAATTACTGTTCAAGAATTAACAGTGCAATCCAATGGGTCTTTATTTCAAATTAAATTTACAGAGATTTTGGGAAGGCAGCTCCTTCCTGCGCACACTTACCTGGGAGAAAGCCCAACTGGCAACTGAACATAGTGGGACTGACTTCTGAGTAAACATGCATAGGATTGTGTGTGATAAATCCTAAACACTGGCACAAACCAGCCACCTGCCCTGACCCATAAGTAAGTAATGGTGGCACTGCCCCCCCCCCACTGCTGCCATGGCCAGCAGCAGCAGCAGCAGCTGCCCTGAGTGGCCAGTGTTGCAGGAGACAAGGGCAGCGTCGGGTGCACAGGCACGGAGCAGGGACAGGCGGAGAAGCCAATTGCTGAGGAGGAGAAGGAGGGGTGAGAGGAGGTTGGACTTGATGGCCTTGTATGCCCCTTCCAACCCTACTATTCTATGATTCTATGATTCTATGAGGCTGCAGAGCTCCCTCAGGCTCCCTCTCTTGCTCGCTTGCTTTGTCTGGCCAGCAGCCAAGAGGCAGCCGCTCTCACTCCCTCTGCTCCCTCCTCCTTCCCTAGCAGACTGCGACCCGGCTGGGGGCTGGCTGCAAAAAAAGTGCCGGAGCAACGCCCCGGCACGGCCTGCTACCACTACACCACTGCTTAAAAGCCCTCACAGTGTCATCTAAGAAGGACCTCTGGAGTGTTCTTTGCCCAAAGTAGAGATGTCAGATAAATCTGCAATGGATTCAAATGAGTTCAGATTTCTATGAATCCACCTTGCGCATTTCACAGTGGACTGGCTTTTTCCATGTCGCGTGGACTTGTGGACCTTTTTTTAACTTTTGGTTAAAAGTTATGGGGGGATTTGCGCAAGTTTGCACTTGAGCTAATGTGCATCAGCACAAGTGCAAACTTGCACAAATACACATTAACGCTAATGCGCTTAGCGAATGGAGCAAAATTCTTGGAAATCTCTAAAAATAATCTGGTTCCATCAATGAGCGGATGATGGAATGAAAAATGCCTGACAATTTATAAAATACAGATGGAATAGATTTAACAAAATCTGCACATCCCTAGCCCATGGAAGATTCTTTGAGCGTCTGAAATTTGGCCATTCAGTATTGGCATCAAAATTGGGAAACTCTTGTCCTCTGGAGGTTTGTCAAGCTGCATCTCTACAGTTTTCAGCAGCTTTTAAAAACAGCTTTGTTTGTTTTGACAAAGTTTGCGGATTTCTGGCTGCTATTTATATGGTCTGTGTTATTTTATATCAGCCTTCCCTAAAGTGATGTTTAGGACCTCCAGAAGTTTTGAACTTCAACTCCTATCAACCTCAGCCAGTATAGCCAATGGTCAGGAATTCTGAAAGTTATAATCCAAAATATCTGGAAGGCACCAAGTTGGGGAAGGCTGTTTTATATTGTTTATGGATGAGGATATTCTTACACTATTTTTAAGGTAGATTTTATTGTTTTCTCTTTTTATTATGGTACACAGCTTTGCATATTTTATTGGAAAGTGGTGTACAAATTTAATTTAAATAAATAAGAAAGTAAGGGCACAATCCTATGCATGTTTAGACAGGAAAAGGCCTACAACTCCCAGCATTCCCCAGCCAGCCTTTAGGGCATAAGATTGTGCCCTAAATGAATAAAGTTAATGGATAGGAGAAAAGAGATCATATGCAAGGATTGCATAAAGAAGTCTATAGTGAAACCCCATGTCCTCAGATTAATAGTTCCTATTTTCCTTTCCTTTTTCTTTTTTTAGGATTCATTTACTTCTTTTCAGGCCCCAAAGCCTATAAATATGACAAGGAAAAGGAAGATGTGGTTAATATTGTGAAATCCAGTTCCTGGGTGGGCTGCTGAACTCAAGTGAACACTGGATGATCACAATGAGCAAGATACTGAAAATGTGGAGCATGACAGCCAGAACCAAAGACTTGCTTTTCCTCTGGCTTCGTCTTCAGAAGAACTGTGACAAAGGGATGTCAAGTCTAGAGAGAGAAAAAATAAAGAAAGAGTGTGAGAAAAAAACACATTCAAATAAACAGCACAATAGCATTTCAGATAACATAATAAATTCCTCAGTCCATTATGGGTACGCCCTTGTATTATGAATAATTCAGCTTTTAAAAGTCTGTCTGATAGGTTCGGGGGTAGGAAGGGAAGAGGTACTTCCTGTGTGTCCCTCCCAGCAACTGCAATTCCACCCCATAATGCCCCTCTGAACAACACTACATCATTATGTAGTGTCGTTCCTTACAATGTCCCTTGAACAACACTAAGCCACGGCCTAGTAATGACATAGCCTCACTCTGAGGTAAATGTGGGGGGAGGTAAAATGGCAGGTGTCAATAGCAGCACTGCTGCAATAAGAAAAATAATAATAATATATAATAGTAATAATAAGAGCCACTGCCACTGATATCCAGTAAGATCTCACCCCAACCAATAAAACTGGCAAATAACAATTTTGCCCATCCACCCCAAACAAATCTCTAAAATGTCTCCTAATTCACCACCCCTAAATGGGGTGGCAAATCTCCAGGGACCATTTTCACTCAGACCTAGTTTCAGATCACAGGTTAGTATGCCTAGGGGGTACCTATCCCTTGTTATTTGTTATACATACATAGGGCATGATACCATCAACATTAAGGCCGTTGTTGTTGTTATTTGCATTTCTATACCACCCCATCTAGATAGCATCACTGATGCAATGAATATGGACTTGAGCATGCTCCGGGAGAGAGCGCAGGACAGGAAGGCCTGGCGTGCTGTGGTCCATGGGGTCACGAAGAGTTTGACACGACTGAACGACTGAACAACAAAACCGCCCCATAGCCAAAGCCCTCTGGGCAGTTTACAGAAGTTAAAACAATAAATACAATATAAAAAGTTTAAAAGCCATTTACATAAAAGCACAGAGACAATATACACAAACAACATAAAACTAAAAACAACATTGAACTGTCAGTCATAACTAAAGAAACATCTAGGACCAATTAAAACTCATCATGTGCTGCCATATGCCTGGGAAAAGAGATAGGTCTTAACCTGGCACCAAAAAGATAATAATGTTGGCGCCAGGCAGACCTCATTGGGGAGCTTGTTCCACAGATGGGGGGCCACCACTGAGAAGGCCCTCTCTAAGGGCCCTGTTTAAGATAAGGCCCTTTTAAAGTCTAATTGACTTCAGTGGCATAACTATGAACAGCCTCCCGCTCAATACTCAAAATTTGGTTTCTAACAGGCCCAGGACTTTCGTTTCCTGTTGTGAGCCAGTATATTTCCCTGCCTCTTGCATGTGGGAGCCAAGGGCTCACTCACAAAAATGCCCCTCCTCCTTCACAAGCAAAGGGGTGGATTGCTTGCGGAAGGGGAGAAGACATCATACAAGTGGGCAAGGGCATTTGTGAACCATATCGAGGATCAATCTAGACTTTTCTGTAAGCAGAAGGGTTTGCATTTTGAGCCCCCCACTTCAATTTGAGTGATCACCCCTAAAAAAAGCAGGCCCTTTTTAGTTGTGGCTCTGGAGCTCTGGAATGTTCTCCCTCGAGAGGTTTGTTTGTGTTCGTCTTTTCGGGTGGCCACTTAGGCATCATCAAAAAAGAGGATGAAAGAGGACATCGAGGCCTTCAAATAGAAGACTCTCTGACAGCCCTTGAAACAGAGGGCTGTCCTCTGAAAAGTAGGACACATAGTCACCCTATCCTCCTTGGTCACTTGATGGATCTATATTATATACATAGACACACTTTCTAAATGCCTTTTTTATTATTCCACCAGCTTTGGAAATTACCCAGAAGTCTTCTTTTTTTTTCTTTTCTTTTTTTCCTTTTACTGTTACTCTGAATTTGTTTTAAACTGTTCTTAAAGTGTTTTATATTGATTTATTTGGGGGAAAATTAAATTCTTTTATTGTATGTGAACCATCATGGGACCACTGTGTGTGTGTGTGTGTGTGTGTGTGTGTGTGTGTGAAAAGGCAGTCTGTAAATTCTGCAAACAAATGAGGAAATAAATCCATGAACTATTTACCATAAAAATCAATGGCACTTAAAAGTGTTTCACTTTAACTGGTATATATATCATGCCTATATATTGTGTACGAATAATTTAATGTGCTTACATAGGTGTCAAAGACCCCAAACCCTTTGCTTATTAAACAAGTGGGTTTGTCGTTCACCTGTCTTGATAACATTGCTGTAGCTATGAGAAGTTATAAAAAAGATAATCACAAGAAATCCTCTTAAAACAGACTGCTCTCTTCTTCCTTTTTTGCAGTTTAACCTTCAGTATGTCCAAAAGTAGGCCTTGCTGAGAATCTAGCCCCAGCTAATTAAACCTCTCCCCTGCTCCTGAAATTTCAAATCACATACCTAAAGTATGTGAGGGCCAATAGTTTAAAAAAGTGATATATATATATGCCTTATTTTCGGGTTTCTGTTTCACAAAATTTTGGTTACCACCACCACAGCTTTAGCTAGGTCCTTTGTTGGCTGTTATCACAAAATGGGCACAGGCAGAAGAGGTATAAAAGAAGTAACATTCTCATTGTGTATACAGTCCACTGCATTCTTCTTCCATGAAAATAACAGATGTTTGCATGGGGGAAATGGGTCTGGGACTGTGCCCTCTTAGAAGACACCCTAATAAAATATCCTGGAAGAACAAAACTTTTTGGACTATTCCTACATGAGCTTTGCCTCCTCTAGATCAGGGAAGGCGAACCCTCCAGATGTGGCCCTTTGGATGTTGTAAGTCTGCAACTCCCATCTGCCATAGCCAGCATAGCCAATGGTAAAGGATCCTGGGAGGTGCTATTCAGCTACTTCTGAAGGGTCACACATTCATCATCCCTGCCCTAGATCTAAGAGAGTAACTTTATAGATCATATTGCATTGGATTTTCATATATTTATTATTAATTTTATCAACCTGCTTCTAGGGAGTTTGAGATAGGAATGTACGTACAAGCAAAACTCAAGTTCGTCAAAGTTCTCCAAATCTCACTTCAAAGCTCATTCCATCTTGTGTCCGTATTGCGACTTTGTTGTTGTTGTTGTTGTTGTTTTGTTTTTGCATGAAAATTCATGCATAGTTTCGTGTGCATTTTCCAAATGTACAAATCAATTGTGTGCATCGTTGGAATGTACGCATTCTTCTCCTGTTGATTAAAGCACATTTCTGTGCATTTTTCAAAAGTACGCATTTCATCATGCACATTTTGCAAATGTACACATGCTGTCCGATGCAATTTGGGAGGGTTTCAGTCTGGGAGGTGTGAACTGGGTAAATTGTGATGAAAAACGACCTGAAACAAACCCTGTGAGGTAAATTAATCTGAAATTAGTGACTGGCCCAAGGTAAGTCAGTAGGGCTTTGTGGCTGTGAGGGGGTTGGAACCCACCTTTCTCTAAGCTACACCTACCCCTCCCATCTTCTGTGCTCCCATCTTAGTCCTAGGTTTGACATGTTGTTGTTGTTGTTCAGTCGTTCAGTCGTGTCCGACTCTTTGTGACCCCATGGACCATAGCACTCCAGGCCTTCCTGTCCTGCGCTCTCTCCCGGAGCGTGCTCAAGTTCATATTCATTGCATCGGTGATGCTATCTAGCTATCTCATCATCTGCCGTCCCCTTCTCCTTTTGCCTTCAGTCTTTCCCAGCATCAGGGTCTTTTCCAGAGAGTTTTCTCTTCGCATTAGGTGGCCAAAATATTTGAGCTTCAGCTTCAGTATCTGTCCTTCCAATGAGCACTCAGGGTTGATTTCCTTTAGTATGGACTGATTTGACCTCCTTGCAGTCCAGGGGACTCGTAAGAGTCTTCTCCAGCACCACAGTTCAAAAGCAACAATTCTAAGGCGCTCAGCCTTCCTTATAGTCCAGCTCTCACCGCCATACGTTGCTACTGGGAAAACCATAGCTTTGATTAGACGGACCTTTGTCGGCAAGGTGATGTCTCTGCTTCTTACTATGCTGTCTAGGTTGGCCATAGCTTTCCTCCCAAGGAGCAAGCGTCTTTTAATTTCATGGCTACAGTCACCGTCTGCGGTGATCTTGGAGCCCAAGAAAGTAAAATCTGTCACTGCTTCCATTTCTTCCCCTTCTATATGCCAGGAAGTGATGGGGCCAGATGCCATGATCTTAGTTTTTTTAATGTTGAGTTTCAAACCAGCTTTTGCACTCTCCTCTTTCACCCTCAACAAGAGGCTCTTGAGATCCTCTTCACTTTCTGCCATTAGGGTGGTATCGTCTGCATATCGGAGGTTGTTGATAATTCTCCCAGCAATCTTAATTCCGACCTCTGATTCATCCAGCCCGGCATTTCTCATGATGTACTCTGCATATAAGTTAAATAAGCAGGGTGACAATATGCAGCCTTATCGTACTCCTTTCCCAATTTTGAACCAATCGGTTGTTCCATGTCTGGTTCTTACTGTTGCTTCTTGACCCTCGTACAGGTTTCTCAGGAGACAGGTAAGGTGGTCTGGTACTCCCATCACTTTAAGAATTTGCCACAGTTTGTTGTGATCCACACAATCAAAGGCTTTAGCGTAGTCAATGAAGCAGAAATAGACGTTTGACATAGACCACCATAAAAATACATTTGCAGAGGATCTTGAAGTCTGTACTGCTTCTGGCCCATGTTGGAACACATTTACCTTGGGTAGACCTGCCCATTCTGGTACATGCATTCTGTAGCTGCAGTTTTCCAATGTGGCTGACACATAGATGGGGATATGTGATATCTCATGGATGAATGCACGTAGAAAGCTCATTTCCATCACAAAATGGCAGGGGGAGGGTGTTATTCAAGATATTCTGAAGGACTGTCACTAGTCACTATTGACACCTCTATGGTCTAGTGGACGGAAAGCCTTACTAGGAGCAGGAAGACCCAGGTTCAAATCCCTGTTAAGATATGAAACTCTCTAGGTGCACTTCAGCCAGTCACCATCTCTTAGCTTAACCTCCCTCAGCAAGGGAACACGTACACCAGCCGGAGTTCCTTGGGGGGCAGTTGGAATAAAAGTGCAGTCATTCACCCTCTTGGATTATGATGACCACACAATGCTGAAGCTACTGGACTGCACCTGGGAGGAAGTGGATGCTGTTTTGCAAACTCTCTATGTGCCTTATGCCTTTATAAGTCAAAAATATATGCTGTCGTTTGAGTGTACCTTCTGATTCAGTGTTATTAAATGCCTATTAAAGTTTGATGCAGTGGTTATGGTGGTGTAGTGGTTAGGACCAGGGAAACCTAGGCTCATACCCACATTTAGCTCTGAAGCTCAGCTGCATCATCCTGCGCCATTCCCTGTTTCTCAAGGTGGGCACTTGTGAATGGCCAAAAAGAGGAAATGTCAAAAAAGAGAACAAAAGAGGAGACTGATTTAGAAAGAATATTATAATTTAAATAGAAATACAGGACATCTCACCCAAGTGTGGAAGACTGTGAACAGGTGAACTGTGCACCTTGCTGAGTTTGCTGTCCAGGTGCAGTTGATGAGCAACTCCAAAGCCCAGCTCTTCCTTCTGATGGCACTTATCTTTAAACCAGACTTAGACTGGACAGCTCTTCAAATAGAGGACTGTCTTCTGTAAAAGAGGACACATGGCCACCCCAGAGTGTTGGACTACAACGGGGGAGAACCAGGTCTAGTCCCTACTCTGCCATGAAGCTCACTGGGTGACTTTGGGCCAGTCACTGACTCTCTCAGCCTAATTTACCTCACAGTGTTGTTGTGAAGATAAAATGGAAAGGAGGAGCACCACGTAAGCTTGGGATCCTTGGAGGAAAGGCGGGATATAAATGTAACCAATAAAATAAATAAATAAATAAATAAATATTACATCATGGATAAAATCTAGATTTCCAGGCTCACGGTATAGTTTGTTAGGGTACAATCCTATGCATGTGTAGACAGAAAAAAGTCTGGGGCATGCTGGGAGTTGTAGGACTTTTTCCTGTGTCCACACATGCAGAGGATTTTGCCTTTAAGCATTTAAAGGCACCTATTCCTCCAGAGTTTGCAGTGTATACTGAGAGCTCATTTGGCTGAGAAAGTAACCCAATACAGGTTGTGTTCAGAATAGAAACAGCAGCAACAACAGCAGCAGCAACAATTCTGAGCAGGCTCACCTCAGAGTATTCTCAATGACCCAGTTCACGTGACACCCCAGGCTCACTGGGGTTCTTCGATGTGTGCCAGGTGTGTGCCAGGCAACATTTGGAATATGTACCCCCAAGTGGGGGTTGCCATGTTGTACGAAGCCAGCCACTGAGGGTTATTTGAGGGTTAAACAATCCTCGCATAACCCTTGGTTTGTTGTAGGGTTATGCGAGGTTTTTTAACCCTCAAATAACCTTTGGTCACCAGGTTCACACAAGATGGCACCCCGGCTCAGGGTTGCATTTTCAAAACATCATCCAGCACATGCCATGGCTCATTGTGGGTTAAATAACCCACACTGAGCCGGCCCTGTTGTACGAGCTGGCCCATGACTGCAACCTCACAGATTGTGTTCTTAAGCTGCAGATCAAATAGAGCAACCCTATTAAAGAAAGCAAACAGCTGAGGAGGGAAAACCACAGCACAGAACACAGCAGCCCTACCCAAGCCGCAGAGATGTATTGCTCTTTCTCTCTCGCTCGCTTTTTGTACAACCATGCAGCTCTAAGTACTCCTAAGCAAGCATGCATAGGATTGTCAGCTAACAAATATATATATATGTATGTATATATGTATGTGTGTGTGTATGTATGTGTATATACATATACATATACATACATACATACATACATATATATATATATATATATATATATATTAGGACAGAGGTGGGGAACCTGTGACCCTTCAGATGTTGTTGGCTTGCAACACAAAGTCAGATTCCCTTATTTGTGTCAGCCACAGGCCTTTGCATTTAAAATATAATATACTAGGGATAAAAGCAAGATTACAACTGGCTGAAGTTACCCAGATTAGATTCTAAAAATTTACATCAAGCACAGATGCCAAAATTAATATACAATCCTTTTCGCATAAAAGAATTAAACAGACATGAACTACTGCCCAGTCAAAGGAGCTGTGTAAAATTAAGACATAGATAAAATGATAAAACTTATTTTAATAGTTCCTGCTAAAAAATTTGCCGTCTTTGCTGTCACCAGCTTATCTTGATCTGCGAGAACAAAAGACATGGAAGCAACTGACCACCCTGGGATGGATAACAGTAGTGGAGTAATCACCCTCAAATCTTTCCTCAAAGCTCTATAAAAAGTGCCAACCATATAAATACGCACATTGGCATCCCCGATCCTATGCACGTTTACACAGAAGTAGCCCTGTTTGAATTCTACATAGTTTACGCCTAAGTAAGCATGCATAGGATTGTCAGCTAATAGTTTTAGATTACAATCCTATGCAAGTGTAGACAGAAAAAAGCCTACAACTCCCAGCATGCCCCAGCCAGCATGTCTTCTCTGTCTAAACTTGCATAGGATTTGCACCCTAAAAGATTTTTTTTAGGACACCTTTCAGATGTTGTTGGATTTCAACTCACATCAGCCCCAGCCGGCATGGCCGATGGTCAGGGTGATGGGACTTGTAGTCTAACGACATCTGGAGGGCCCCAGACTCCCCACCCATGCCTTCGGTGAATAGGGTATTAAAGGGAAGTACATGACAATACAGTTCATAATGTTGGTGTCTATTTTTAAAAATCATTTTTACGAAGTATTTCCTCATCTTTGGGGCGCAATTTTTGAGACACTTGATATGAGCCTTTCATCGGTTAGTCATATTGTTTGGATTATGGATGTTTCATCAGTTGGCTACTTGGGAACTTGTCAACATGCACATTGAGAGGGTGATTTCCAGGAAATCATCAGGTGTGGAGAAAGACATTCTCTTCCGTTCCATGTTAGTTACGCACAAGTGGCACCTGCAGCAAAACATTGCAGCATGGATTCCAACACTCCATTTGCTCTCTTGCTCTCTCTTGGTTTTTCATTTCTCTTCCCCCACCCAACCATCACTGAGCATTCTACACCCACTGTTCATGCTTGGTCCTCATTGGGTTGTTTGGCAGGAGGTCACACCAGGCTGGCGGGGGGGGGGGGCATTTCTTAAGATTGTTATGTGCACGTCTGAAAACCTTGGGGTTCCCCCATGTCTGCTACGCTCTTGTGCATGAATCACCTCGTTCTGGAGAGAAAGGGATCAGCACTCCCAGCCTTAACATTGGAAATAGAGGGAATGATTTTTCAAAGTGTCATTTTCTATACTAAGCCAGTAAGGACTCAATAAATACATGTAATTAATGTGTGGTCAGATGATGATGATTCCATAACTATTCTAGAAATTCTAGAGAAAGTATGTAAACTTGAGAGCCAGTATGGTGTAGTGGTTAGAGTGTTGGACTGGGAGTCAGGAGATCTGGGTTCTAGCCCTCACTCGGCCATGGAAGCTCACTGGGTAACTTTGGGCCAGTCACAGACTCTCAGCCCAACCTACCTCACAGGGTGGTTGTTGTGAGGATAAAATGGAGTGGAGGATAATGTACGCCGCCTTGGGTTGCTTACTGGGGAAAAAAGACAGGCTATAAATATAATAAATAAATAATAAAATTCTTTTATACTTGCGATGACCTTCTTGACTTTATACCATCACTGCCCATGCCTCCTCTTTGGCATTTCTATCATAAGTAGGCATTCCTAAGACAGTCTTTGCTGATTTTCCAGCTATCAAGGGAAAACACTTTAGTATAGGCCAGTGTTACTTAGGGTTCTGCTATGTCTGGAGCAGGGACAGGGAGGGACCCTATTTCAGCCTGAGGGCTGAATTCCATTTCAGAGAAGCTATTGGGGGCTGCATTTGCGTGGTGGACTTGGCCAAAGGCAAAGGGGGTGAAGCAAAAGATACCAGCATGTTGTAGCTTAAAGCCCTTACTGCCATTCAGTAAGTCTTCAGAAGAGGCATTTCAATGTTTCTGAATGGGAAAAAACTGCAGACAAGCCAGGAAAGCACCAAACAACCAGGGGTTGGGGGAAAGGAGGTGAGACCAGGTTTTTATGCTCAAAAACATCTGGAGGGCACCAGGTCGGGGCAGGCTGAGCAAGAAGATCCATTCAAATCTGCTCAGAGCTACTGCAGCTGGTTTCATACATTACAGGAAAGGCTAAAGGATGATGGCACTTGACTTGTGGATCCTCATGATGGCACGTGACCTGTGGATGATGGCACTTGACTTGTGGCACTTGCTGATGGCACTTGACTTAACTTGACTTGAGTTGACTTCAACATGATGGCACGTGACATGTGGACCCTCATGTGATGCTGATGTAGGTCTCAAGCAATGGTTCCCATGTGCATCCATGCCGTAACCGCCATTAGTGATACACAGGTCTGAGACCAGCATAAATGTGTAGCACAGACTTGCCCTACTTGCCCTACTTCCAGGGAAGCAGCTCATGATGCTCTTTAAAAAATATATATATCTTTGTTGCAAGAGACCTTTGTTCTTCTCTAAGCTTCATGTTCATGATTTGCTTATGAACATCTTTCGTAAAAATGCATATGCAGAGCTTCTGCATTGCCTGGAAATGAAAGACGTGAAAGCGTCATATTGGGCACAATGGGCAGAGGAACTCGTGTATCATCATCATCACATTTTGTGAAGATTTGAGGCTTACAGAGGCAAAGGGAAAAAACATCAGGCTTAAAGGCCTGGGGGGGGGGTGTTGTTGGGAGCGGATTTCCCTGAGAGGAGTAGTTTCATTTCCCCAGTTATGTTTAATTTCTTTGGGTTTGAAGCAGCACTTTCGGATCTGAGGGAGGAAGGTATATAAAGAGAGCAAGAGAGCCAGTAAGAGAAGAGTCAGGGAGACCAGATCCTGAAGAGGAAGCAGGAAGAAGCAACCTGGAAAAGTCTTGTGTATAGCTAGGGTAAAGGAACTTGTGTTTTGCAGCTTTTAATTTCTCTTAATTCCTTTTGTATCACTCAGCTCTATTGTGTAAATACCTTTAGTTGTGATTTGCTTGTTTTAATTTACCAGTAAAGCATTGTGGTTAAACCCTATGTCTCGAGTGTCAGTCACCCCATGTCTACAGCCTAAACCCATGTTATTAGGAAGTGGATGTTTAAAAGAAGGAAGGTGGGACTCTTAAGAAGTTAAGAGATCCTTAAGGAGTTGCTCAGGGGGTCCTGGTCATAGCGGGAACCCTGACACATTTATATCCCACTTTTCTTCCAACATGGAACCCAAGGTGGCTTCATGGGATTCACAAGTGGCCTTCCCTTCAAGCACTGACCAGACCCGGACCTGCTTAGCTTCAGCAAGACAGCTGCCTCATGTGTCTTCAGGCCATGCCCTGGGACTCCACAAAACTGCCTTACACCATTTCAGACTGTCTGTTTAGATGAGGATTTTCTACTCCAATTGCCAGCAGCTCTCCAGACCCTTGGGCAGAGATGCCTTTCCCATATCCTGCAACTAAATCCTTTTTGCTGAAGATGCCAAGGCATTGAACCGTCTGCATGCAAGGCATGGGCGCTACCACTGAGCAATGGTCCCTTCCACATAGGATCAGAGCCTTGATGCTTGAAGGCTGCAGAGACACCTATCCAATCTGTCCCACAACCCCATTGCTTGTACAGCTGAAAAGTTCTTCCTAAAGCCCATCCGAAATAGTCTGTTTTCTCCTATTATTTCGTATATTGTTCTTGGCAGACAAGGAGAACTGATCCATATATATATATATATATATATATATATATGATAAATTTATATATTTATCTAAGGATGTATGTGTGTGTGTGTGTGTGTATATATATATATATATATATATATATATATATATAATCTTCCCTTAGGCAACTTTGTTTGAAGATGTTCATCAGTCTCTTCCCCAAGATAAATAAACCACATTTCTTGGTTAGGGGAAAGAGAGACATTTTTCTCCTTCTCTCATACTAGAACCCGGGGTCAGCCCATGAAGCTAATTGGTGGGAGATTAAGGACAGATGAAAGGAACTAGTACTTCACACAGCACATAGTTAAACTATGGAATTCACTACCCCAAGTGATGGCCACCAGTTGGGATGGCGTTAAAAGGGGATGAGACAAATTCATGGAAGAGAGGGCTATCAGTGGCTACTAGTCCTGATGGCTATATGCTACCTCCAGGATCAGAGGCAGTACGCCTATGTACACCAGTTGCTGGGGAACGTGGCTGGGAGGGTGCGGTTGCACTCATGTCCTCCTTGTGGGTTTCCTGTGGGCAGTTGGTTGGCTGCTGTGTGAACAGAACGCTGGACTAGATGGACTTTTGGTCTGATCCAGCATGACTCTTACGTTCCCCCTCTCATGCAATTCTACAGACCTCTAAACATTATTGATCTTTGACTCATTTTCATCTTCATGGTGACTTTCAGAATTTATTCTGTTCTGACTGACAGCAGCTTCCGAGGGCCTCAGGCAGAAGGTCTTCTCCATAGAGCTTGAACCTACTAACTGGAGATGCCAGGGATTGAACTTGGAACCTTCTGCATCCAGCATGCAGTGTGCTCTACCACTGAGCTATGGGCCGTGCATTTCCAAAACTGACAAAATTAACCCACATTTCCTGTAGGTCACTATACAAGAATCAGGTAATGATCTTTGGTGTTCATTGCTTTGCAACTGTAAGAATTCTCTTTATCTGCCAATTTCCTACGTTTTAAAGCAAGCTCAGGTCATTAGCATGTACTAAGGTGCTTTGAGGTTACTGGCAGTCTCATTCCTTTGCAATCTCTTGATCCTTTTTATGGACATCTTGTCATTCCCCTAATATCCCAGCTGCTTATAAATGGATTTCAACATATCTGAAATACATGTGAGTCACTCTGGGGAACAGCATATCAACTCCAATGAAGCTGTGAGATAACAATCAGAGAGAGAAATTGTCATTGGGGAAATGGAGTCTAATTTGGGTACATTTCTCCATTTTGTCCCACTCTGGATTTTATCGTTGTTTGCTGTTGAGAAATGGACCAGAAGACAAGGCACGACCTGATTTCATTTTTGCAGAGGTAAGGAAAAATCTACCTCAGGGGCTAATATATAAATAATCAGCTGTCTGATTTGTCCAAAGAGTGCTTTACAAAATTCCATCGGAGTCCAGCAGTGAACAAATATTTTATATATTAATTTGTTATTTAAATTAGTTACACCCATTATCATTTCGGAGGTGGCTCCAAACATTAGTTCATTCATTCATTCATTCATTCAGTGCAGCCCTAACCTATCATTTATTCAGGGGTAAGTCCCAGTTTGTTTAATGGGGGAGGGCTCAAGCTCACATGTAGAGTCCATGTTTTACACAGTGGAGGCTGGTGGCTCCGATGTCAGTGGGGCTGTGAATCCAGTCAGGACTTCAGTCAGAACCAGTCAGAACTCTAAAGGAGCTATATGAGGCTGTCACAGAGAAGAAGGCCAGGATCTCTTCTCGATCATCCCAGAGTGCAGGACACAAAATAATGGGCTCAACTAACAGGAAGCCAGATTCTGGCTGAACATCAGGAAAAACATCCTGACTCTTAGAGCAATACGACAATGGAACCAATGACCTAGGGAGGTGGTGGGCTCTCCCACACTGGAGGCGTTCAAGACGAGGCTGGACAGCCATCTGTCGGGGATGCTCTGACTTGGATTCCTGCATTGATCAGGGGGTTGGACTCGATTGCCTTATAGGCCCCTTCCAACCCTACTATTCTATGATTTTATGGTTCTGAACCTATTTTGGAGATAGAGTTCAGCACCTTGTATAGGTCCTTTAGAGCTCTGACTGAAACCCAGTGCGGATTTACAGCCCCACTAACATCACAGCCACCAGCCTCCACTGGTTTTACATACAAAAATGCCAGGTTCAGTTTCTGGCATCTCCAGGTAGAGTGGGAAAGATCCCTGTGTGAAACCATGGAGACCCACTCCCAGTCAGTTTAGGCAGTTCTGCCCTAGATGGACCAGTGGTCTAACTTGGTAGAAGGCAGCTTCCTGTGTTCCTATGTACTCCCAAGTACTTTTGTCTAGAATTATAGGCTTAGGGTGCAATCCTATACATGTTTAGAATGGGAAAAAAGTCCTACAACTTCCAGCATTCCCCAACCAGGCTGGCTGGGGAATGCTGGGAGTGCTAAGACTTTTTTCTTTCTAAACATGCATAGGATTGCGCCCTTAGTTAAGTCTTGATAGATGGATTGATTTCAACAAATTTCTATACCACTTTTCATTAAAAAAAATAATCCCAAAGTGATTCACAAAATGAAATCATGATAAAATACAATAAAATAAAACAATAATAAAATAAAACAATAATAAAACCATAAAATATCTCATTGAAATAACCAAAGGTAGATGGTCCCAGCCTACATATCTGTTTTAGTTGTCAGCGGAAGGACTCCTAGGGTGGCCACTTGTGCATTGCCCAGAGAGAGAAATTGCATCACCAAAAAAGAGGACAAACGAGGACAGCCAGTTTCATCATATTTGCACATACAATTTTTTGTGCATAGATGCAGATTTAGAAAGGATAACTATAATTTAAATAGAAATACAGTACATTTCACCATAGTCCAGAAGTGAACCAGGTGACCTGTGTGCCTACTCAATCTGCTGTCCAGGTGCTAACAGTTGACCAGCAACTTCAAGGCCTCTGAGGCTCTCCCTCCTTATGGTTCTTTGACTTTAAACCAGACTTGGACTGGACAGCCTGTCAAACAGAGGACACCTTCAAGTTCCGCTGCCAGCTCTCCAAAACAGAGTTGTCCTCTGTAAAGTCAGCCACCTGGCTTAGTTTCCACACCAGGAACCCACCTGATCTCGATGGGGAGATCATTCCATATGGTGGGCACCAGAATAGAGAAAGCCCTCCTCCGCACAAGTGAACATCTGTAGGCCATGATATGGTAAGCAAGTCCTCTCCCTCAAACTGGGGCAGCCTATAGAGAAGGAGACTGTGGGCCTATTTACATGTGCATGGGGTGTGTGTGTTAGGGTAACTACGGGGGGTGGTGTTAGTGAAATAATGACACATGGGCCCATCAGATGACTGGAAACCACACAGAGCTGCCTGAATCCACTACACACACACACACACACACACACAGTTACTTTGTGATCTTACCGGAGCAGTTACAGCACATCCCAACGTCCTTCACAGTATGAAAGTGCTCCCGGTGGCTACTCCAGTGTCCTGAATGGCTGTGCGACTATAGAGAAACTCTGTGGTAGCTAGAGCATTGCCCGCAATGGCAGATACTCTAACCAGTTGGCTCTATGGTCACAGCCTGGAAGTACTCTGGAGCCTGTTTAAGCCACTGGGGAGCCCACCAGATGACACAGTATGCCACCCTGGGGCCCCTTAACCCTTTTGCAGGGGGGGTTAGCCGGCATGGCTTACCAACCACAAGAAACTTGGTGTTCTCTCTCCCTGGCCATGACACACTAAGCCACCATAGTTAGCAAAGAAAAAAAAAAAGCCTAACCACCATGGTTTAGTGTGATGTCCAGACAGGGCCAGTGGGTCTTAGATAACCTGGTCCTGAGCTGTTTAGGGCCTTATAAATCAACAGTAACACCTTTCGTACGGCTCAGTACTAACTGGCAGCCAGTGCAGAGCTTTCAGCACAGGAGTACACAGGAGTACACAGGAAGGAGCTCCGCTCAGCATCTAGCTGCCGCATTCTGCACTAGCTTCAGCTTCTGAATCAAGGTCAAGGTCAAGCCCACATAAAGTGCATTTGTTGTTGTTGTTAATCACCCAATGTTGAGGTTACCGATGCATGGATCACTGTGGTCAGACTATCCCTGTCCAGAAATGACTGCATAATTAAGGGCACAATCCTATGTATGTTTAGACAGAGAAAAGGCCTACAATTCCCAGCATTCCCCAGCTGGCTGGGGAATGCTGGGAATTGTAGGCCTTTTCTCTGTCTAAACATACATAGGATTGTGCCCTAAGATACTTATGCCCCATCTGTCCATGTGGGAAGAGTCAGGACAGCTTATAATGACAATATTTAAAACACCAATTGGTAGTTAACAAGATTAAAGAGGAAAAAAACAGGAGCAGAAAATAACTCCACACTGCACATTAAATGAATGCAAAGACTTTCCTCAAAAGCCAAGTATTGACCGCTTGCCAAAAAGTCAACAGTGAGGTAGGCAGAGAAATTTCTTTGGGGAGGGTATTCCACATTAACCAGGATTGTAAATAAGCAATCAAACAAAAGATCCAACATGAAAAGTTAGTGGCTGGAGAGGAAAAAAGCAGTAATCATCATCATCAAAGTTAAAACAGCTTTATTTGAAAAACAGCAAGCAAAAATACTATCTAGGACCTCTAAGTGGCACCAGACACATGCCAACAGCAGTTTGGCCAGCATCTGAAAAGCATCAAAGGGACTGGAAAACTGGAAGGAGTTCCACAAATGCAGAGCCACAACTAAGAAAGCCCTGTTCCCTATTTGTACCTACCTCCGCTCAGGAAGTGGAAGCACTCTGAGCGGGACTCCTTAATAGTTGCGAAGGTCTGTGGGGTGCTTCTAAAAATTATTTGAATTTAATTATATTTTTATTCTGCCCTTTCTCCAAGAAGCAGCTTACATGATGAACAGCCGGCAACAGCAAGAAGGATGCATGGGATCAGGATGTTCTAGGGATGGGCAGCAGTGGTACGGCTAAGGCTGTCCCTTGAGGTCAATCAACATCAGAAGATTTCAGAGCAATGAACAAGAAGGTAAAAGAATAAAACACCAGGTTGAAACAGTTAAAACATTTTTTAAAAGAAAAATCCCAATAAGGTTGAATTTAATAAACCGCGGCTGGTCACGCAAGGAAGGCCTCTCGAAATAACAACATCTTCAGGAGGCACTGGAAGCAACACAACATTGGCACCTGCCTGACCTCCAAAGGCAAGGAATTCCACAGGACGGGGGCCACTACACTGAAGGCTCTTTTCCTGGTGGACTCCATCCGGGCCATGTGGAGCCACCAGGAACATGCCCTCTGATGACCTCAATGACCAGCCAGGTCAGTAACACCCCCGCCCCCAAATGCTGAGTGACTGTTGGCAGCAGGGAAGTGGAAGACACAGAGGAGGGGGAAGCTTCTAGCCCTCATGACTGTAAGAATATACTTCAAAATGTTTACATTCCTATTGCGATCTCAGAAGCTTATGGGTAGGGTGGCCTCTTATGAATCACCAAAAAAAGAAAAAGTGCATAACCCAGAAAGAGGACAAAAGAGGATACCTATCTGCATAAAATGTACATATGCTAATGTATATGTATAGATGCAAATTTAGAAAGCATCTTCTATAATTTCAAGAGAAATATAGTACATATCACCATCGTGTGAGAGACTGTAATGAGGTGACCTCTGTGGCTTGCTCAGCCTGCTGTCCAGGTGCTGTTGATGGGTAGCTTCAAGGCCCAGCTCTTCCTTCTGATGGCTCTTTATCTTTAAACCAGATTTGGACTGGACAGCCGTTCAAATGAAGGATGTCTTCAGAATAAGGACACTCCTCTGGCAACCCTTCAAATAGAGGACTGTCCTCTGTAAAACACAGGGCCACCTTTGGGGTCAGGGTGGGGGTTGAATAAAATTTCCAGCACTTTCCCAATGACTACCAAAGCCAAAATAAGGCTGCAGTGCACACTTATCTGGTAGTAAGTCCCACTGAACACAATGGGACTTAATTCTGTGAATATATGCATAAGATTGAGTTGTAAATTAGGCAAAATAGTAAAAGTTGCAGAATAATGGGGAATAATTATACAAAGTATCCTACTTGCATAATTTCTACAAGCTGCAAAAATCATCTCATTTTGGTGCAGAATTTTGATTTCCTGGGTGCAGATTTTTATTTGGGGTAAGGACAGGATGAGGACAACCCTAGAACATCAGAACATCAGAAGAGCCCTGCTGGATCAGACCAAGGGTCCATCTAGTCCAGCATTCTGTTCACACAGTAGCCAACCAGCTGTCGACCAGGAACCCACAGCAAGGACACAAGCACAACAGCACCCTCCTGCCCATGTTCCCCAGCAACTGGTGTACATAGTCTGTCATACTGGAGATAGTGCATAGCCATCAGGACTAGTAGCCATTGATAGCATTTTCCTCCCTGCTTACATTCTAGTTAAAAGATCTAAAAAGAAACAGTAAAAATGATCATCCAAGCAACATCATACTATATGGAAGGAAGCTCCCTTCCAGTTAGCAGTTGAAGGACCTCTAACCAAAAGGCTGTCTTGTGATGTTAACATGTCTGTACCACATCATATTTAACCATGATCCCCATTCTTACTGTAAAGTTCTTACCCAAATGCACTGTTTTATGGAGCATGGGAAGACAAATGATACCTTCTAGCTTAAATGGGTTTCAGACAGCAGTTCATTGCACCATGTGTGCAAATTCCAGAAAAACCTAAAGGCACAAGATCAGCTCTGGGCATTAAAATGCGCTGTATACAGATAAAGGTCCTTGTTGGTTTGATCTTTCAACCCAGGTATTAAAAGCTGCCTTTATGAATGTTTACGTTTGGTCAAACTTCCCATTTCTAACATAGCCCCAGCAGGAGCTGTGCCTGTCAGGTTCTCTGGGGTGTATTCTAAATGTAGACATATAAACAGTAATTTACCAGGCGGAACCGCAGGAAAATGTCTACTGACCTCATTGTTTTTCACAGTCCTTTGCATTTCAGACAAGCCAAGGCAAGATGCTGAAACGAATGGGTCTGCTATTTTTCAAGGCTGAGATAACAGAACGCTGATGAGCTATCTCTTGAGCACCTTTAGAAATTGAAACAGCTGTTAGAAAGCTATATAAGAGACCAGATGGAGTCCCACTTATGCTCTGTGCCAAAGCAACTGCACTATGAGGGCATCTGGGACCATTTAGCTTAGAAAAAAGGTGAGTATGGGGAAACGCAATAAAGGTGTGCAAAAGGATGCATGCTGTGGACAAAGTGGATAGGGAGACATTTTTCTACCTCTCTCAAAATACTAGCACCCGAGGTCATCCCATGAAGCTCATTGGTGGGAGATTCACAACAGATGAAAGGAAGGACTGCTTCACACAGCGCATAGTTAAACTGTGAAATTCACTACCACAAGACGTAGCAATGGCCACCAATTTGGATGGCTTTAAAAGGGACAAATTCCTGAAGGAGAAGGCTATCAGTAGCTACTAGTCCTGATGGCTATGTGCTACCTCCAGTATCAGAGGCAGCATTCCCCAGTCGCTGGGGAACATGAGCAGGAGGGTGCTATTGCACTCATGGCCTGTTCATGGGTTTCCCACAGGCAGCTGGTTGGCTACTGTATGAACAGAATGCTGGAATAGCTAGGGCTTTGGTCTGATCCAGCAGGGCTCTTCATGTTTTCTTATGTTCTATTTAAAATGTTAAAACTGGAGAGGTTAATGGCAACCATACAATTAATGTCACATCCAGTTTGGTTTCCAGCCCCTGATCTGTTATATGGGGATACTACCTTAAAGCGTTGTTGTGTTGTTGTTGTTTTACTGAGATAACACATGTGAAGCACTTTGACCACACTTTAAAGTGCTAGATAAATGCTGTTTATTTTTTTTATTGCCTTAAGGGTGCTGCTTTATACCATTTACCTCTCATATCAGAAACAGATTGAGCTCAGAACCACATACCCAGCTTGTATAGAATCATAGAATCATAGGGTTGGAAGGGGCCTACAAGACCATTGAGTCCAACCCCCTGCTCAATGCAGGAAGCCTGATTCCCAGGCAGAATCCCATCCAAGTACTAACCAGGGCTGACCCTGCTTAGCTTCCGAGATCAGACGAGATCAGGCGCACGTGCGCATGCATACACACACTGAAAAGATCCAATAACACTTTGTTCAGCATTTCGTGTCATTGCAAATTAACAGTGGACTCCTCTATTTTACCAAAACAAAACAAACTATGTAATAAATCCTATTACAAGTACAAGCTGGGATCAATTTTTCTGCACTGTAATGAATGCTATGTGCTAGTGCGCACATGACTGTAGGAAAAACGCTTTCTTAATCCCCATCTGATTCCTGGTTTATTGAGCAAGCAGGGACATTTCAGAGAATGTCTGTAAAAGCAGCTGAGTCATATAACAGTTGAAATGAATGCAGAGGACTTTGACAGCATGGGAAATAGAGACGTTCTGACGCATCAGGCCAAGTTCCTTCTGGGTGCTACAGCTTTACAGGTACCTGATGGAGTTGATGTCGCATTAATGTGGCTCCACTGAGCGGTCGTGCTTTCCAGGCCCTCCTTGTTCAAGAAAGCAGTCGTGATTCGACTGGTCTTTTGGCCAAGCAGCCTGGCCTTTACATAATTTTAAACAACTGTATTTTTGTTGGCATTCACTAAGCTTCTGAGACTGCTTCCTTCAGCTGTGTTTACGCCTGTGAGCTTTAGAAATGATCTTGCTGCATATGAAAAAGTGTTCTCCAAAGTGACATTTGAAGCCATTTCATTACTGCTCTATATGTTTTGATCGCCACTGTTTTGTTGCCTCTGCTATTACATTTAGGAAAAACGCACGGTTTGCTAAAAGCCGTTCTGCACAGCCGCTGTAATGCTCATGTTTCGTAATTCATTCATAGGGCACAGAGGTTCCAGTGCATGTGCAGAGCTCCGCTGACAACCAGAACATCCCTGTTTCCTATAGAAGAGTCAGCTCCTTGGGGACAAATGGATAAATCCCAAGGCATGGCCTGAAGGCAGACAATGCAATAACCTTCCGAAGCTACACAGATCTGGGTCTTGTCCATGCACATCCTCCTGCAAATCCTCTGCGGGCTGCCTTGAGTTCCATGGAGAAAGAAATGCAGGATAGCTAGGGAATAAATGAATTAGGGAGCCACCTAAACCTAATTCACCACCCCTCTGACATCGGAGCCACCAGCCTCCACACAGCTCACTAGCTTTTCCCTGAGGCCCCAGACAGGCAATGCCAATCAGCGTAGGCAGTGCTGGGCCAGATGGACCAATGGGCTAGGGTGGCCATGTGTCCTACTTTGCAGAGGGCAGTTCTCTATTTGAAGGGCTGCTAGAGGACCATCCTCTATTTGAAGGTATCCTCTATTTGAAGGTATCCTCTATTTGAAGAACTGTCCAGTCCAGGTCCGATTTAAAGATACAGAACCCTAAGAATGGAGAGCTGGGCCTTGAAGTTGCTCATCTACAGTTAGCTATGGTGAGATAGATTGCATTTCTATTTACATTATAATAGAATAATTTACATTATAATATTTACATTATAATAGCTCTTTCTAAATTGGCATCTTTACATATAAATTAGCATGTGCAAATTTATGCAAATCTGTGTCTTTTTTTTCTCCTCTTTTTTGGTGGTGCATTTCCTCTTTGGGGTGATGCATAAGCGGCCACCCTAGATCTAACTTGGTATAAGGCAGTTTCATACATTCATATGGTTTAATATTTTCAGATAGAATTGCTTGTACTCTGTGGTAGAGCACCTGCTTTGCATGCAGAAGGCCCCAGCTTCAATCCCAGCATCTCCAGGTAGGGCTGGGAAAGAATTCAGCCTGAAACCCTGGAGAGCCGCTGCCAGTCAGTGCTGACAAAATTGAGCTAGATGAACCCATGAGAGAGAATACTTCTTCAGACTGGGATAAAAAGAACGTCACAAAAACAAACTGCTATCATTGGGGCCTTCTCTAAAATATGAATTTAAAATATGAATTTCCCCATCACCTAGATCATAGAGCCCTCTGAGAACAATAGCCAGAGAAGAAGATGCTCTAGCCTCCTAAAGAAGCTCTAGCCTCCAGTACTCAGAGGGCAGGCTCCCTGAGATGAGCTCCGAGAGTATCTGCTCAGACATGGTAAGCAGCAACACTCGGCATCATTAGAGACAATGTTGGTGATCACTGGAGGGGGTCAGGAGGACATGGGAGAGAGCAGTGGGCGGAAGTAAAATCAGGTGTGGTGATAAAAGCAGCAGTGGGGTCTCATGGAGAGCCACCAACAGGGCCAGCCCTATCATTAGGCAGAGTGAAGTGGTTGCCTCAGGCAGCAGATGCTGGGAGGCGGCAAAGTGTTGGAGGAGAGAGCTGAGTGCCAAGCAGCTTGCTGTGTGTCCTCTAAGCTACCCTGCTCCTTCAGGTGCTGTGGAGGATGCTGTTCCATTCTAGGTGTTGAAGAATCAGTCCGGTTGGCTTTTGTACATAGAGCCATCTTCTTCTTCACCTCGGGCAGCAAAATGTCTTGGGACAGCCCTGGCCACCAAAAACACCTTGGGAGGTTGCATGCAGCCCTTGAGCTGAGGGTTATGTACCCATGACCCAGGGAATTGGTTGAAATGTTGATTCCCAAGCAAGACCAGAACCAGATTCACACATTTATGTTTACCTGTGATTGTAGTGGTGACTTTGTACGTTGGCATGAGCCAGAAGAGATCGAACACCATCGACAGAATTTTCATCTCAGCTCAGCCTTAAGAAGAATGCTTTTTGGTGGAGGCAGTTCAGCTGTGATTCATCAAGTGAGAAAACAAGGCGATGATAGGTGAACTGCCCACCAGAATTATGTTCGATATATTGATTCAGCATTCCATTCATCTCCACTCCTGGTACTTATGTGCTAACCCATCCCAACATTGCAAGAAAAGACACTGCAGACCCATCACACACACAGCCGTCATTTCCCCTGTGCAATGTCACTCAATCCTGAGGCTTTAAGGCTCTTTCATATTATATAATTTAACGAGGATTGTGCCATGATCTCTAACACTAATTTGTCCGGGAAATGTCTCAACAGGCACCATACGAAACAAACCTACATGAACCAACTTTTCATAGAATCCTAGCTGGAAAGGCTAAAAGTAATTTAACTATGATAAATTCTACCTCATTTGGGGTTAGTTTGGGGATTGTTAGAAAGTTGTGATGGGGAGAACTCTCTCAATCAGGCTATTTCTCCCAAAATCTGGAAATGGCTTGGCTTCTTCCAAACCCAGTTCCATGCCCAATTAATTCTCATTCCCACTTTGATGTCATTGGGAACATGCCAAAGTCTGAGCTCTGAGTTCAACCCCACTTTCAGGCCAGCCTCCAATCCACTTAACTGGAGAATGTGGATAGAGACATTTTTCTCCCTCTCTCAAAATACTAGAACCCATAGTCATCCCATGAAGCTCATTGGTGGGAGATTCAGGACTGATAAAGGGAAGGACTTCTTCACACCACGCAAAGTTAAACTACGGAATTTGCTACCACAAGATGTAGTGATGGCCACCAATTTGGTTGGCTTTAAAAGGGGGTTATGTACCTGAAGGAGAAGGCTATCAATGGCTCCTAGTCCTGATGGCTATGTGCTACCTGTAGTGCCAGAGGCAGTAAGCTTACGTACATCAGTTGCTGGGGAACATGGGCAGGAGGGTGCTCTTGCACTAGTGTCCTGCTTGTGGTCCTGGTCGACGGCTGGGTGGCCACTGTGTGAACAGAATGCTGGACTAGATGGTCGATTGGTCTGATCCAGCATGGCTCTTCTTATGTTCTTATGTACCTGCCCCCCTTCATCCCATTCCTCCAAGGTCACACACATATACCCATCCACCCACTTACCTGATCTGTTGCTTTGGTGGTGATGGAATGGAGGAAGGGAGTCTGTCTCCCACCCCTTATACTCTGACAGATGTCAGTAATGTGAGGAAAACTACATTTTCCAGGGCTCCTGGTGGCTGGAACACAGTCATAGCAGTGTGCCAGGCATCAGGGAGAGGGGCTTCCCTTCCTTCCTCCATTCCTCTGTTGCTACAGCAGCTATGTGGGGTGGATCGTATGCAATTTGGTGGAATTTGGAAGGGATGTGCTTGGGAGGGAGAGAAGACTTAAGTTGGTCTCTGGCTCAAAATAAAATCCAAGACAGAGAAGAACTTTGGGGCCATTAACACTAGCTTCAGAATTTGAAATGAGTATAATACAGTGGCCATTTACACAATGACAAAAAAGAGGAAATCCCTCACCCAAAAAGAGAACAAAAGTGGACACAGATTTGCATACAATCTGCATATGTTAATTTATATGTATAGAGGCAAATTTAGACATCATTACTAGAATTGAAATAGAAATGCATACAGTTAGGGATTGCATGGGCGGCCAATTGGGTCCGAGAGTCCAGCAGGCTCCCCCCAGCCCACTCCCCCAAGACATGGCTGCCAAGCCCCTGCTGCCCCCCCTGCACTTGCCGAGCCACGTGCACTCCCCAGAGGCCCACCCATTAGCGCCACAAGCTCCATTTTGAGAAAAAATGGCAATTGCAAAATATGTGCACATCTGGACAAAATGATGCTGTGAATGCCCCATATATGCAAGGTTACAGGAGTAAATGGTCCATGAGCGCGGGCGGCTTGGCAAGTGTGTGTGGGTCAAGCGTGGGTCTGGGGTGCGCAATGGGGACAGAGGCTCAGCAGCACCTGAAGAACCCAGATGGGGGGGCCTCCATCCCTACATACAAAGCGTCTCACCCTAGTGGGGACAACTGACCAGGTGATCTATGTCGTGTGTAGGGATGTACAACCCCCCCCCCAGGTCGGGTTCCCCGGCTGCCCGCTAAGTGCCTGCCCTGTTCGCTCCCCCTGGACCTGCATTCGAGCCCCCATGAGCTCAGCAACAAGTTGCCCACACTCACTCCAGGCCCAGCCGTCAAGCGCCCACCAATATGCCTCTAATATTGTGCATATTAAACTTTCCTGGCTCCAAACTGCGCATATCTAAATATAAGCATTTCTTAAGCTCCCTTTTTTTGTTTTTTGTTTTAAAAAGGCAGCAAATTGGTGGGTGCTCGTGGAAGGGGCAGGGTGAGTCTAGGAGGGCACAAGCAGGGGCGAGCGAGGGCAGGGGCTCAATGGGCATGGTCCAGGAGCTGCGGGCAGTGGGGGGTGATGGACTCCCAGACCCAGTCAGGAATCCACAACATCCCTAGTGGTGTGCTTGTGTGGTAAGAGCGGAACATTGGATTCTCAAGTTCTGAACAACTTTAGCCCAGTCTCAAATCTGCCATTTTTGGGCAAGGTGATTGAGCGGGTGATGGCGGTGCAGTTGAAGGCACACTTGGAAGAAACTGATTATCTAGACCCATTTCAATCGGGCTTCAGGCTTGGGCATGGGACAGAAACGGCCTTGGTCGCCTTGGTGGATGATATGAGGAGGGCTGTGGATAGGGGCGAATGCTCCTTCCTTGTTCTCCTCGACCTCTCAGCGGCTTTTGATACCATTGACCACGGTATCCTCCTGGACCGCCTGGAGGGGTTGGGCATTGGAGACACCGTATTGTGGTGGTTCCGGTCCTTCCTCTCCGGCAGGTACCAGAGGGTAGCACTGGGAGAGGAGGTTTCGGACCCGTGGCCACTTACTTGTGGGGTGCCACAGGGTTCCATCCTCTCCGCGATGCTATTGAACATCTATGTGAAGCCGCTGGGGGCTATCATCAGGAGGTTTGGGGTGCAGTGTCATCAATATGCGGATGACACGCAGCTCTACCTCTCATTCAAATCTTCACCAAGGTTGGCCGTAGAATCCCTGTCCAAATGTCTGGAGACTGTGAGTGGCTGAATGGGGAGGAATAAGCTGAAGCTGAACCCTGACAAGACCGAGGTACTTTTGGTGGGAGACAAGAGGAGGCTGGGGGATGTTGACCTGGTGTTGAATGGGGTACGGCTACCCTTGAAAGACCAGGTCCACAGCCTGGGGGTCATTTTGGACTCCCAGCTGTCCATGGAGGCTCAGGTGTCAGCTGTGAGCCGGACAGCACTGTGTCAACTCCATCTGATACGGCGGCTGCGCCCCTTCCTTCCCGACCATCTGCTCCCATCAGTAGTACATGCCCTGATCTCCTCTCGTTTAGACTACTGTAATGCGGTCTATGTGGGGTTACCCTTGAAGACGGTTCGGAAGCTGCAGCTGGTACAGAACGCGGCGGCTCGCCTGATTAAAGGCAGCCGCCGGCGAGATCACATCACTCCAGTGCTGAAGGAGTTGCACTGGTTACCAGTTGTTTTCCGGGCCAAATTCAAGGTGTTGGTTTTGACCTTTAAAACCCTATATGGTTCCAGCCCAGCCTATCTTAAGGAGCGCCTCCAGCAACACCAGACAGGCTGCTTAACAAGATCAGCCTCGGATGGCCTTCTCTCTGTCCCATCAGCCAGGACAGCTAGACTGGTGGGGACGAGGGAGAGGGCCTTTTCTGTGGTGGCCCCCACTCTGTGGAACTCCCTCCCTAGGGAACTCCGTCATGCCCCCTCTTTAATGAGCTTCCGTCGTGCATTAAAAACGTGGTTGTTCAGGCAGGCATTTGGGGTGGGTTAGGGTATTTAAAAAAAAAAATTATGGTAGAATTTTATTGTTTTAAATTGTTTTATGGTATGTTGTACATCGCCCAGAGTGGCTGGGTGACCAGCCAGATGGGCGATTAATAAATAAATAAATAAATAAATAAACATGCTCACCACACTTGCTCAATCTGCTGTCCAGGGGCTAACTCTT
Source organism: Heloderma suspectum (assembly GCF_057233095.1). Taxonomy (NCBI): domain Eukaryota; kingdom Metazoa; phylum Chordata; class Lepidosauria; order Squamata; family Helodermatidae; genus Heloderma; species Heloderma suspectum. The sequence goes on along the minus strand of NC_139460.1, from coordinate 26,416,709 downwards.
GATGGGCAACTTCAAGTCTCTCCTACTCTCCTTTCTGATGGTTCTGTATCTTTAAACCAGACTTGGGCTGGACAGCCATTCAAATAGAGAGTATCTTCAAATAGAGGACTATCTTCTGACAGCCCTTCAAATAGAGGACTGTAAAGTAGGACACCTGGCCACCTATTGCATAAACAGGACTTTTGTTCAGATGGATTGTAACTTATACTGTCAAGTAAGTTGCATGCTCCAGGAGAGAGCACAGGACAGGAAGGCCTGGCGTGCTATGGTCCATGGGGTCACGAAGAGTTGAACACGACTGAACGACTGAACAACAAAAAGTTTTTTCAGGCCGTTGTTTTTTGCTCATTCATTCGTTCATTCATGTCACCTTTCAACACAAAAGCCCTCTCAAGGCACCTCACATTCATTATCATTAAAGTGATTTTAAAATATAAAACAATATGTAAGATCTTAAACTAAATGAGGAGCAGAAAAAAGCAGCTCTCCCAAGCCCAGCAGTCCATATTAAAGAGTGTAACGTGATGTAAAATAGAGAATAGCAACAATTAAAAATCCAGCTTAGCATCTTTAATTCAAAGTAGATTGAAGTAAAAAGGTCTTTAAGACCCATTTCAAAACAGTTGGGGAAGGAGCCAAACATGTGTCACTTGGAATGGACTCCACAAAGATGAGGCCATCACTGAAAATGCCCTACCTCATGTTCCCACCAGATTAATTAACCTTGATGGCGAGCCTGCAAACAGAGCCTCTGTGGCTGATCTTAAAGCTCAGACAGGTGACCCTTGAAATAACCTGGTCCCAAAACTGTTCGTTTGTTTGTTTTTTACATTTCTATACCACCCAATAGCCAAAGCTCTCTGGGCTGTTCACAACATTTAAGGTAACCACCAGCATCATAGGGCATTTAAGGTAACCACCAGCATCAATGTTTTACCCATTAGCTTACAGTTAGAATCATGAAGCTATAAGAATGGAATGCGATCTGTTGCAAGGATCTGGGGAGGGACATGAAATAGTTCTAAAGTAAACTGGTTTCTTTAGGAAGCATTAAGGCAGACATCTATTCTAGACTACAGGGACAAAGGACTAGCATAGTTTTTTTTTTTTTTTCCTGGTTTGTGGCCAAGAGGTAGCTACAGTTGCTTAATTTCACACAGAGAGACCACATAAAGTCAAAGGTTTAGGCATGATAATATTCTTGGAATTAAATTTCAGGGCATGCTGGCATATGAAACATTTCTGTTCTTATTGGCTTACTGCACTTATTTTCCCACTTTCTATAAAGTGATCAAGAGTTTCCTTAACAAACAAATACCAAAGTAAAATCAGCAATTAAGGCTTCAATCCTGTACACGTGCTTACCTGGGAGTAAGGCCCATCAAACTCAGTGGGCCTTAATTCTGAGCACACATGTATAGGATTGTGCTGTTAAATTATATAACATCAAAACTTTACACCAAAAACAAGGAATCAGTAAGAGCAACCATCAAATATCCCAGTGTTAGAAGCCAGCAGTTTTAAAATAACAGTCACATCAAACCAAATGTTCGGGCTTTTTAAATTAAATGTTGTTATACTGAGTGGTATGTTTTGCTGTAGGATAAAAACTTTTAATGCAGCAGGTTGAGGACTGATTAGCCTTCCTTGGGAAGCTGTAACAAAATGTGGAGGGGCATTACTTAGAAAGCTCCGGTCTGTAAACTACTTGATATATACAGGGCTGGCCCTACATTAGGCAGAGTGATGTAACCACCTCAGGCAGCAGATGCTGGGGTAGCTGTTCCTCATGGGCCTCCCACCCGTTCCCTTCTCTTAGAGGACAGAGCTGTACACGCCACACAACCTGTCCTGAACCACCTAAACCAGCCTGCTTCCCTTAATTGTGATGGTAACAGATGTTATTCTGTTGCCAGTGTTGAAGTAAGATACAGCTCCCAGTTCAGACAGCTTCCGTAAGTGGAATGGAGGGTGTGTGTGCCATCTTACGTTCGCCTCAGGCAGCAAATATTTTTGGTCAGGGCTAGGTATGTATATTGAACGGAGGATGTCACTAGGTGTGGCTTTTCTCTTCAGAGTATTATAATAAAGGGAAAAGCTGTTCCGTGCAGATTTTTCTTTGCTGCACAACCCTTAAACCCTCTCAGGGTGAGGACTTTACAATAGCTGTGCTCGGTTGTTCATTTGAGCTAACGGAAGGGGTGAACTCTTGGGGCTGTATCCTCTTGGCCTGCCCCCAACAGTCTCAATGTTTAAGGCTCACATTTGCACAGAGCCTACATGCATATGCTCAGATACACATAGGTTCCCACATACACCATCCAGTAACCCAAGGAAATAGATGCGCCCCAAACATTGGAGGCTGGTGGCGCTAAATCTGCTCTGGGTTTCAGTCAGAACCAGTTAGAACTCTAAATCAGCTACCCAAGGTTCTGAACCCATTTTGGGAATTGGGTTCAGCACCTTGAAGAGCTCCTTTAGAATTCTGACTGGTTCTGGCTGAAACCCAGAGCAGATTCACAGCCTCCACTGGTCCCAACTCATGCGTACAGAAGCCTTTGCAGGTTCAGGCGCATGCAAAGAGACTCTGTGTGAATAGGCTCCATAAACATGTGGGGCCAGTGGGTGTGATCGTGACCACTCCCCTCCATGTGTTCAAATGAATTCATGAACAGGACTAATTTAAGTTAGAAATCCAAGAAAACAGCGAAATTAAGGCATGCCATGTGAAGTTTTGCCACAGTTTCCTGGGAAATTGAGTGAGGAAAGGATGACAAATCAAAGCAAAAGCTTCCCATTTTGTAATATGTTTCTAAATGTTGAACTGGCAGATCAATGGGATTGTTCTCCAGCCAATTCTAAACCCAGCTGTCTTTGCTTTTCTGGCTTCCAGAAGGCACACAGGCAAATTTACATATGGAAATAAATCCTAAACAATTATTAGTAAAGGACAAAGATTTTTTTTTAATGTCGCCTCTGCAGATGAGTGCCCGCAGCCACTTGCTAACTTTTACTTCTGATTTAGAGCCAGTTTGCTGATACATTTCATTTGGCAAGGGACCCCAGCAGAGGGGGATAAAGTGGGCTAGAGCCCACACTAAGAATGGCCAGTGGGGCTGACCACCCCCGGATGATCGGGGCAGGGGGATGCTGTTGTAGTCAAGGCTTGATTGATTAAAAAAAAGAGGGAGAGGTGCAGCCTGTATTCTAGAACTCAGAACTATGCATCTTAGGGAATGGGAGAACCAGCAATTTTCAAGCTTGCCTTAATTTTCTGAAAATCATTTTGAAGCTCATTTCAGCTGGCTCCCATTTTCATTTTCAACCTGCATTTTGGCTTGTTCAGATGGGGAAGTGTGCAATTGCAAATGGGGAAAGTGCATTTATATGTGTATTTTTCAAGACAGTGTTCCCCCACCCAGACTAAAGTGTGAAGCTTTGCTGTTGTTGTTTTTAAAACATTAATGCACATTTCAAAGTGAGCTTTTTTTAAATGCATTTTTCAAACACAATTCGGGACTTTGCGAACATTTCTGGGGGGAAAGTGCTCCTGCTCACATTCCCATTCGAGATTGCAAAAGGGACACGTTTGCATGATTTATGAACAAAAACAACATTCTTGTAAATCCCTGATGGCACCGTCTTGCTTGTTGTGCCTGGGAGCAGAGCTTTGCTGTGAATGGAGGAGCCAAGCTTTGTTGACAGTTGATACCAACGAAGAGGATCAGGGGACTGGAAACAAAGCCCTATGAGGAAAGACTGATAGAACCTCTAGCCTTTGGAAGAGAAGACTGAGGGGAGATAGGATAGCGCTCTTCAGGTACTTGAAAGGTTGTCATAGAGAGGAAGGCCAGGATCTCTTCTCCATCATCCCAGAGCTCAGGACACGGAATAATGGGTTCAAGTTACAGGAAGCCAGACCCCGGCTGAACATTGGGGAAAAATTCCTGACTGTTAGAGCAATATGACAATGGAACCAATGACCTAGGTAGGTGGTGGGCTCTCCCACACTGGAGGCATTCAAGATGAAGCTGGACAGCCATCTGTCAGGGATGCTTTGACTTGGACTCCTACATTGCGCAGGGGGTTGGACTCGATGGTCTTGTAGGCCCCTTCCAACCCTACTATTCTATGATTCTATGAAGAGTCAAGGACATGCTTAGGCATGTTATTTTAAAAGGCTATTTTGGTTCTGCTGTGTTACTATAATAGGGCATGTCCCTGATCTGCCAATTAAACTGCTGGAGTCATCTGTGCACAGCAAAATTTCAACAACACCACTTGCAACTGATAAGCTGTTCAGAAGAATTATGTCCAGTCCAACCCTCTCTGCTTTTTTTTTCAGAAAAGAACATTTTAAAAGAATGCAAATCCTAATCATTTAGAACCGATAACATCCCGTATTTCCTGTTTTATATTCTCAAAAACATGTAACCTTGTTCCAATAAATAATAAATGGTCACTATTGAAAATGATGACTGTCTATTGAGTATACTTTCCCATCGTCTTTTAGAAGCGTGTATGTTTAGTCATTCTGTGCCATAATTTCCTTATCCATTCTTCCTCAGATGGCAACTTCTGCTTCTTCCAGTATTTTGCAATCAATATACGTGCAGCACTGATATGCTTACAGTAATATGATCACCGTAAATGCTTCAAGTCTGCATATCCTTGACAACATTCTAGCATATATTGGCAGAGCCGGACATTCATTTAATTTTAAATGATATGTTATGCCAGTAATGCAACATCATATAGGAATTCTCATTGGCAATTTTCTAACTGGGCTTTTCTCATACAGCTGTTGCACCTGGATGGGAGGGAGGAACATTACGCACAGTACCTCACCTGCTTTCACCCACATATATAGCTAGATTGTTGTTCAGTCGTTAAGTCATGTCCGACTCTTCGTGACCCCATGGACCATAGCACGCCAAGCTTTCCTGTCCTCCACTCTCTCCCGGAGTGTGCTCAAATTCATATTCATTGCATCGGTGATTGTCAGGGTGGACACTGAGCCCATAGAATCCCAGAGTAGTTCTGATTCTGAGGAAGAGCAGTCGCTCCTGGGAGAGGAGCGCACTCCTCTTTCCCAGGGCCCACAGCTGACGGAGATTCCTCCCACCAGCATTCCTAGCTTAGATAGCAGTCCAGGGAGTGACAGAGCGCGGGAAGCAGATTTGGTGGACGTGCGATGCCGACGCAGAGAGCAGCGCCAAATGGAGGGTGCAGAAAGGAGGCATAGTGCCCAGTTGGCGCGCAAACAACGGCTGCGCCCAGAGGATCCAAGGGAAAAGGGGAGGGAATCTCCCTAGTCCTTAAGTTCAGGGGTCTGCCAGTAATTCCCTTTCAAACGGGGACCAACTGTTCCAACTTAGGGCATAGGTACTCTGCTGCTCAGATCTAGTTGCTACCGGTAGAGTTGTTAAGTTGTAAAAGAAGAATAAAGCTTTGAAAAGAATCCCTTTGTCTGTGTCTGGACTTGGCTACTGGATTAGACTGAGAGAGGCCTCCAAGGAGCCCTTGACAGTGATGCTATCTAGCCATCTCATCCTCTGCCATCCCCTTCTCCTTTTGCCTTCAGTCTTTCCCAGCATCAGGGTCTTTTCCAGTGAGTTTTCTCTTCGCTAGCTAGATTGAGGTGAATGCAAAAAAAAAAAAAAAGGAACATACTTGATGGAGTGTCTCTGACTTGTACAGTATGCTCATTGTCTAAAGCCCTCCTCCAGGTTTCTCCTCTAAAAGAGGCTCAGAGGGTGGCAACAAGGGAGAGGGCTTTCTCAGTGGTGGCCCCCCAATTATGGAATGATCTCTGCGATGAGGCCTGCCTGGTGCCAACATTGTTATCTTTTCAGTGCCAGGTTAAAACAGCCCTCTTCTCTCAGGCATTTAGCAGCATATAATAAGTTTTTAATCAGATTCTAGATTGTCTTTGGTTAATGGTTTAAAAGAGTTTTTAAATACACGTTGTCTCTGTGTGTGCTGTCTGGTTATATTTTTTTTATGTAAATGGTTTTGTACTTTGCATAATGTATTTTCAAGGTTTGTGGTCTTTGTGAACTGTGCTTCAGCTATGAGGCGGTATAGAAATATAATAAATGAAATGAGTGAATGAAATGAATAAAAAATTAAAGATAGCCTTTCCATCTAATGAATATGAGCTTTTAGCTTATCACACTGTAAACCATCTTATACTTCCTCTGGTATCTCAAAAAAGGCACCTATAATGAGGATTTGGTAACATACAGGCAGGGCCGGTCCTACCATTAGGAACAGCAAAGCAGGTGCCTCAGGCAGCAGATGCAAAGCAATGGCAAGGTATTAGAGGACACACCTGTATGTACCACACAGCCCACCCTGATCCTCCTAAGCTAGCCTGCTGCCCTCAGGTACAGCAGAGGATGCCACCCTGTTGCCAGTTCTGAAACAGGATCCAACTGCCAGTCCAGTTGGCTTCTGTATGTGGAATGGGGAGGGAGCATCTTATCCTTTGCCTCAGGCAGAAAAATGTCTTGGCCCAACCCTCCATACAGGTCATTTAAATTTAATCACTTCATCAGTTCATCATTTAACTGGTTGACAATCCTGCTTCTGATGTACCATTGTTGCCAATTTCCCACTTCCCTGGGCGGTACAACATCTCAAGGACAGCATGATTTGGGTTTTATTTCTTTTGGCTGAGAGACCACTAAGGTGTCTTTGCAATGTTTATTGTATTTATAAACATACAGGTAGAACATAGTTGGGGACAAAGAGAAGGTGTTTCTACCAGGTAACAAGTCCACTACCATACATCAGGTCTCCAGAAAGACATCCTGCACTCCCGTGGTGCTTTCAGTCTTTAGCTAACTCCTTACAGACTCTCCAAATATGTTAGGGATGGAGGAGGAATTCATTCATATTTTAATGCAAATTGACCTAATTCCACACTTTCAAACCAATACATGACTGAAACAAAGTTATCTTTTGAAATTCGCACTTCTGAGAATTTTGTAATGGAGTTTTCTGATCAAAAAAATGTGAACAAAGATGTGTATATCAGTGGAACTTGAATATAAAAAATACATATGTCGTTGGAAAGCCAATGTGGCATAGTGGTTAGAGTGCTGGAATGGGACTCAGGAGACCTGGGTTCAAGTCCCCACTCAGCCATGAAGCTCACTGAGTGTCTTTGGGCCATTCACTGACTTGCAGTCTAACCGATCTCACAGAGTTGATGTGAGGATAAAAACAGAAAGGAGGAGGATTATGTAAGCTGCCTTGAGTTCCTTGCAGGAAAAAAGGTGGGATATAAATATAATAATAGTATAAATAAATAAATAAATAAATAAATATTCAAAAATGCATGATATTAGGAAAATTGCTGGCAAAATGTGTATATTAGGCAAAGTTGCATACAAAAACGCATGTATTAGGAGAAATGTGATGAACTGAACTTACAACTGGAAAAATGAGAAACTGAGAGAAACTGAGATGGATTCTCTCTCTCTCTCTCTCTCTCTCACACACACACACACATACACACACACACACACACACACCTCTTTCATCAGCTGAGAGAGTCCCCTTCCACAAGCTGTGATGGGAATCTCATTCAGACACAATGGAAACATTACCAATTGTATCTCACCCACTCGCTGATGTTTCTTCTGTGAGAACGAATCCCCCTACCAAGGGAATTGACCACAACTCAATTTAAGGAAGTCAACTTCTCTATATTCTGCAGCTTTAGCAGATGATTATAAAAGGAATGATGTAGCCCACTTCCTATGCCAAAATGGCATGAGTAAATCATTTTCAAAAGGCTGATGTTTTTCACACATTGCAGAATTATACTACTTAGAATATTACACAAACTCACAAAACCACAGACAGTGTGACAAAATGAGTCATTAGGGGGCTACCACTAGATGCCTCTATATAAATTCGCTCTCTTTGGTTGGTAGATATCGAAGGGCAAAGAACACTTTCTCTTTTAACACAGAGCTGTCAGTAAGGTCCATTATGAAGTTCATCCTGATCTGCGCTGCATTTTTTCTTCCTTACTGCTTTGCCATCCCAGTAGCTCCCAATCTTGCAGCATCAAGTATCAGGGACTTCAAGTTTCTCGAGGTATGAACCATTAAAACTTTTATCACTTGTACTGTACAGTGCGTAAGGACTGTACTGCTGTTATTCTTTAGTTGACATTTTATATTTAATCATGTAATTATTTGTTATGTTTCTATGTAGGAAGGATGTAAATTTTGTAGACAGCCTGAGGTGCATTAGTTCTGTGTCTTCACCCTGCCTTTCTTCTTACCAGTTGAATAAATAATTACTAAGGGAACAATGGTATGCATGTTTAGACAGAAAAAAGTCCTACAACTCCCAGCAGGAGTTGTAGGACGTTTTTCTGTCCAAACATGCATGCGATTGAGCCCTCAATAAATAATTCCATCACGTGGAGACAGAGCAGATGTGAGCAGTGTCTATATTCATATGTCCATATTAATACAATTCCTTTATCAAGCCAACCACAAGGTCACAAAAATGTGCAAGCTTTTGAGATCTCCAGATCTCTTCATCAGGTAAGATACTATAAAAAGCAGATTGTAGGGGAGAGAAAGGGCAAAAAAGCAGATGATGTGGAAGTCATGACGTCTGCATGATCAGATGGAATGCGGAAGCAGGATGCTGAATGCAGATTTCCTATGCCAGACAGAAGTAGCTAGGTGGTGGACTTCATGGCTCACCACTGGGAATATAATGGACTACACACATTGGATCAGAGCAGCCTTCCCCTACCTAGTGTTCTCCAGAAGTGGTAGACTACAACCCACATCATCCCCAGCCATTCTGGTTGTTCTCACTGAGGGTGATGGGAGTTGTACTCCATCGCATTTGGAAGGCACCAAGTTGGGATTAGGACTTGTGAGTGCCAGGTTCAATTACCTGCAGTGGAGGCTGGTGGCTCCAATTTTGGTCAGGCAGTAAATCCATTCTGGGTTTCAGTCAGAACCAGCCAAACCTTTAAAGGGGCTATCTAAGGTGCTGAAACCTATCCCCGAAATGGGTTCAGCACCTTGGAGTTCTGGCTGATTCTGACTGAAACCCAGAGTGGATTCTCAGCCCCACCGAAACTGGACCCACCATCGCCACTCAGCAATGACATTGATTTGGTCACCTTGAACCAGTCACTCTCCCACAGTCTATGGGGCTGTTGTGAAGACAAAATGGGGATAGGGGTGGGGATAACCATGCATATATAATTATAAATATTATAAATAATAAAAATAAATAACAATATATATCTGAGACCACCACCACCCATCAGTAAAAAAAAAAATTATTACAGGCAGTCGTGGTGTAGTGGTGAGAGTGTTGGACTGGGACTCGGGAGAGCCGGGTTCTAGTCCCCATTCAGCCATGAAGGTCACTGAGTGACTTTGGGCCCAGTCACTGACTGTCAGCCTAACCCACCTCACAGGGTTGTTGTAAGGATAAAAACAGAGAGGAGGGGGACCATGTAAACTGTCTTAGGTGCCTTGCAAGAGGAAAAAAGGCAAGATATAAATGTAATAATATTATTATTTTTATTAATAATAATAAATGTAATAATAATAATATTTTTATAAGATTTATATACCACTCTACATCGAACAGGATTCCAGAGCAGTGAAGAATAACAGAAAGAAATCACAATCAAAATACAACATTAACATATTTAAGATCAGATTCTAACCATAAAACCATGGCTGGTCAATCAGGGAAAGCTTGTTTAATGTCCCTTGCAAAGTAAAACAAGTGCAATAAGGACTGTGAAGTTACTGTTTTCTTTCCCGGCCCAGGTTTATCTCGATAAATTCTTCCCAACATTTCATAAAGCAGCCGGTCATAGCCTGGAAAAACGACTGGAAGAAATGCAGAAATTCTTCCATTTGACTGTCACGGGAAAAATGGATGAAGAAACAATGGCAGTAATGAAGCAGCCACGCTGTGGAGTCCCAGATGTCTCAGAAAACCACAAAGCTGCAGTAGTATCAAGGTGGAGGAAAAATACGCTGACTTACAGGTTAGTTATATTTCAGCTTGCTTGCTTTCTATTGAAATATCAGAAGTGCTGTTTCCTGATTATTAATATCTTATTTTTCTCTGTCGCTCGAAGGATTAATAACTACACCCCTGATATGCATAGAGCCAAAGTGGATCAGGTGATAGCAAAGGCATTCAAAGTATGGAGTGATGTGACCCCACTGCAGTTCACAAGAATTTCAACACCTGCTGATATTGAAATTTTTTTTGCATATGGTGGTAAGGCTCACTATATTTATTATTTAGCTCCCAAAAACCAACACCATGCTTTTTTTTTTTACACTGAGAGAGAATGTGCCCTTTTCTGAGACGTTACCCATCGCACAATTGTCTCTGAGCTAAGTATGTAATAAAAATGATTGGCACACTTTCACCACTTACAGTCTAAGTAGACTTCTTTGTACTTAAATAGGGCCCAAGATAATTGGCTGCCTGAGTAGAGCTAGGGATGTCGGAGAAATCTGCAATGGAATCAAATGAGTTTGGATTTCTATGAATCTGACCTGCAGATTCCACAGCGGACTGGCTTTTCCCAAGTCACACAGATTCTGCAGACTTGCGGACTGGTGTTTCGGTTGTTGTTGGGTTGTTGTTGTTTTTGCTTTCTGGAATTTTACACAAATTTAGTCATAGAAAATTACATAAAATGAAAAAAGCACCAGCTAAAAATGGACATTTCCCCCACAGGCTAAAGCAAGAAAATGCACATTTGCGGGGGATCTGCACATTTTCACAAATATGAATTTGCACAAATTCAGGAAATTGGGAAAAAAATCTGATTCTGTCAATGAGTGGACGATGGAACCAAAGGGCCAGACAATCCACAAAACACAGATGGAACAGATTTTACAAAATCTGTACCTCACTACGTACAGCCCAAATGGCACCCGCTCCCCTGCTAGGGCCAACACTTTAATAAGTCCATAACTGTCCACTAATCCCAATAAATTGGATATTACGCGATGCACTGCTGGTGGTGCTGCTGCTGTGTGCATGTGTGTGTACACACTTAGAAAGGCACACATAATACACACACACTATATAACTGCCTATGTCTTTGGACTCTCCTTGGGGGCGTGATGATCGGGACTTTCATGATGAGCGCCTGTACTTCAAAATTTATCACGACACTGCTGCTCCACATCCTTCCCTCCATTTCCATCACACATCCTTCAGTATTACCGAAACGTTCCCAATTATTTGGAAATATGAATTGTGAAAGCTTGCTAAATTATGCACTTCTACCAGAGGCTGCCTGTGGCTTTATTGCTGCCACCACTATTACCACTGACGTGTACCCTTTGTACATGCAGCACCATTAGGCAGAGTGAGGTGGTTGCCTCAGGCAACAGAGGGTGGATGTGTGGCAGGGGGGAGCAGTGGCAATTCCACACACACTCACACATCTTCCTCCTGAGCTCCCTGGCTATTCCACACTGTTGAAGGACAGAGTTGTGTGCACCATGTGACTTGCCTTGTACCCACAAAGCTGGTCTGCTGACCTCTGACAATATCCTCCGCTGTGATGGAGGATATCATCCTACCGCCAGTGTAGAAGTACAATTCAACTGGCAGTCCTGTGTGCTTCCACATGTGAAGGTACAGGTGCCATTCTGTCCTTTGCCTCAGGCAGCAAATTGGGCCAGCCTTGCATATGTAACCATTGGACAGTAAAGTACTCAGGGTGAATGAGGCCACATGAACAGGCTGAAAATGTAAAGATATTGCACCTAATGTAACTGCAGGGTTTTGTACTGAAAATAACTATATTTCACTGAATTGCAAATTTAGCCCATGGTGACTCTAGCCCTTTTGATGGAAGAGGAGGAACTTTGGCTCACGCTTATTTTCCTGGATCAGGCATAGGGGGAGATGCTCATTTTGATGAAAGTGAACGCTGGTCAGAATACAACAGAGGTGAGCCATTCCTTAAGAATATTTTTGTTTGTTTGTTGATTGACTGATTGATTGATTTCTAGTATTTATGTCCCATCTTGCAATACACAGTACAACCAAGGCAATCTACAAGCCATGAACAATAATTAACCATAAAATAACAACTATAACGACAACAACACAGTTATGGCAAAATATTGAAAGCAGCAATCAACAATAAAAGAGTTTGCAATCCTGTATACCATGTATGGGCAATGTCCAGTCTACAGCCAAGATATGGCCCATGGGAATTTCCCAGCTGGCCTGCCAGCTTCTTTCCCTGGCCCCACCCTTTCTCCCTTGCCGGGAAAATCTCTTATCTCTGATCAGCAGCTGAATATGCAGGTTGGACTCGATGGTCTTATAGGCCCCTTCCACCCTACTATTCTATGATTCTATGATCGGGGAGGGGGACAGGACTGTGAAGGAATCCGCTGAGTGATTCAGTCCTGCAGACTCCTGAGTAGACATGCAAAGTCTTGGTATTTGGGATGCTATTTGAAAGTACTGCTGAGTGATTCAGTCCTACTTACTTCTGAGTAGACATCCAGAGGTTAGTTCCGCTTACTTCTAAGTTGGCGGAAAATCAGTAAGAATCATATTTTGGCCCTGCTCATTCTGCCTTTTGCCCTGCCCGCAAATGGAATGCAGCCCCCAAGGCCTCTCCCAGATTGGAATTTGGCCATTCCACTGAAAAAGGTTGCCTATCCCTGCTACATATACTTATCACAGAGTAAGTCCCATTGAATTCCATGAAATATATGTATCTCAGTCCCAACATAAAAGACAGAAGAGCACTTCACCAAGGAGTTCGTCTGTTCCAAGGGAAACCTAGCACAACCTGTCCCAGTTCTCCTCCCATCTACACTGAATATGCAGGTCAATCTAGGCTGTGCCCAGTAGTCCCAGTCCACATGAAGGAAAGCTGTGATCTTGTCATGAAAAGCTCCCTTTCACATTGTGACTGTTTCCTGTATGCCAGATTTGGATGGTACAGTGTGTAGCAAGTGCTGTGCACAGGAAATGATGACAGCCCAAATGGACATGGACTTGGGACTTTACTTCAGGGGTAGAATACACATTTTTTCATGGATAAAGTCCCAGGGTAAACATCTGAATCTTCAGGGAAAGCATTTCAGATGGCAGAGCTGGGAATGGATTTACAGTACCTTTTACGTTATATTCTTAACATTTATCTGATTCTCTCCTTTTTTTATTCTTCTGTATTTTAGAGGTCAACCTCTTCCTTGTTGCTGCACATGAACTTGGCCACTCCTTGGGACTGCAGCATTCAAATGTCCGTGGGGCTCTGATGTTCCCTACCTATTCTTACCAGAACCCAAATAACTTCAGGCTCCCATATGATGATAGGCAAAGGATTCAGAGATTATACGGTAATTTCAATGTGAAGTGTCTGTTTCCCATGATTAAATACATTTTTGTTGGGCTCCAGCCCCACAAAAAACAAGTTAATTCACCCCAACATAGCAAAGGAGATGTATGTGCATCCAGATGGTGCTGCATATGGATCTTCTCTTTGGTTCACAGAAATGACTGCATCGACTAGGTAAGAGATGGACAGTATTGTTGGCTCTGATGGTGCTTATCACCTGTTGTGAAATGAGTAGGGATGTACGGACTGTGTAAAATCTGCTCTGTCTATGTTTCACGGATTGCCAGGCACCTTTTGTTCCATCATCCGCTCACAGACAGATGCAATTTTTTTTCATCATGCAGAAAAATATGCAAATAATTAGATAAGAGGTTTTGTAACAATTTACATAATTTACCTTAGTACGTAACATTTAGCATATTGTCCCCCATTTCATTCAACTTTTCCTCAACAGAAACTTGCGTATTTTCCTACGAGTAAATATGTATAAATTTTGGGAAAGTAAAAAATAAATAAATCCAAAAGTCCATGGACTCCACGTGGCCAGGTGCACCTGCATCCTCTGCAGGGTCGCTCTGCAGAGGATTCCACAGGTCGGATTCTTGGAAATTCACGTTCATTTTAGTCCATCTCAATTTTCTCCAGCATCCCTAGAAATGAGTGCCGACAATGAGCTAAGGGTGGAGCTATCATCGCATGCAGCATTCGCCACAGAGTCATTGGTACAAAACAAGGGCTACAAAAATAGGAGCAATATCCCCTGCTCCAGCAGAATGTTTCTGATTTGGGTCCTGATATGCGGTGGGTTGGGGTTGGATGGATCTGAAATTAATAGACTTTGTAGTGGAACTGAGGATCGGGGAAAGGATAGGAAGGGCAGTGTAACTCAGTGGTCATGCATGCCTTCTGTGTAGAAAGTCCCAGGGTCAGTCTCCAGTTGAAAGGAGCAGGTAGGAGGTGTTGAGAAAGACCCTGTGCTTGAGGCCCTGGAGAGCCACTGAGTAGTAGATAATACCAGGCTGGACTAGATGGACAAAGAGGTGACCTGGTATAAGACAGCCTCCTATGTTGGCACAGAGCTTTGGAGGATTGCTTGGACAGGAGGTTGCTTGAGAAGTGTACAGCTCCATAGCCAATCACAGCACTTGGCATCCCATGGATCAAACTGCACAGTGGGAGGCCAGCAATCTAAAATGCACTTTTGGCCACTTCGGGTAGGCTACCTATGACTCTCCTGAAACCTTTGGAGGTTTATTCAGTGATGCCACCCAGATTTTCCCTGGCTGTCTCAGTCGTAACTCCCTTTCCTCCTTCCCTGGCTCCTGCAGCCACACACGGCCAATCACAATCTTGTGAAATAATCACACTGGTTTTTAAAATTAAACTGAATATTCAAGGAGTAAGTTAGCGGGTGAGTAAGGATGGTAAGCTGAACTAACGAAGAGTCTTGTGGCACCTTAATGACTAATACATTTATTATGGCTTAAGCCTTCACAGCACAGCTGGTGTCCAGGGTCGGCATGGTTTGGCCAGACTATAAAAATGCAGGTACCCATCTGCATTACTTTAATTTGGCTCTTACATGGAAATACTAGCAGAATTAATCTTTCACTCAGAGAACCCTATGCAATATTTCATATATTCATGGAATCCATGGAATTCACTGCCACAAAATGTGGTAAATGGCCACTGGCTGAGATCAGGTCCAGTGTCAAGGGTAGGTGTCATGGGGCAACTGCCGAGGGCCCACACCCCAGCAGGGGCCCACTGACAAGAGCCCCCTGGAGTAGCTCCTCCTCTTCACCACTGCAGCTGCTTGTTCATCTGCCTCTTGTTCTGGTGATTATTTATTTGTTTCCTCTCCTAAACAATATCCCTATCTTTCTTCCACAGGAGGTAGGAAATGAACCCTTCAAAGAACCTCATCGTGTATTTCCACGACATCAAGTATTTATATATTGTGCTGGTCACAGTTACTTTAGAGGGGCGAAATATCCTTTTTAATAATAAGGCAAAGTGTCATAAATTATTTTTGTAAACTGCTTTGGTTGGTTTCAGAAAGGTGGTATAGAAATACAATAAAAATCAATAAATCCAAGTTATTTTTTACTTATGTAGTAATTATTATGGAAGCACCTACCTCACCCTTCAGATATGTTTGCAAGGCGGCTTACGATACAAAACAATAACATTCAATATAAACCGTGATTATAAATAAAACCAGAAGCCCCCAGATTAAGAAAAGGCCAGTGAATGGTCCTTGCCACCACTACCACCTGAGCTTCCCCAGTTAGCAGTGACTCTGGGAGCACTCCTGGGCTGCACACTTGGTCCTTCAGGGAGAGTGCCATCCCATCCAAGACCAGATGTATTCCTCTATTTAGCTTGGTTCATTTCCCTGCCCACAGGACCTCCAACTTGTCTGGATTAAGTTTCAGCTTCTTTGCCTTTTCCATCCCCAAACCACCCCCAGGCACTGGTTGTTTCCCTTCTCTTATATATTTGTAATATACTTGGCCATGCTTGGAATTTGCTGTGTCTGAAAGCCAGATTTATTGCTGGTATTGAGTATTTCCTCCATTGTACCTGTTCATATATTTAAATAAATTCTTTTACCTCAGTCCAGCAAGAAGATCCACACTTCACATATTGATACGTGTCTTCAGTCTGGCTACACTGCTAAGACAACCCAGCAAACATTTACTAGGTCTAATGTTACAGCATGGCCCATGATTACTTTGGTAGTTTATAGATGTCATATATTCTGTTTGATAAACTATGGCCATCTCATTTCATTATATTACAGTTGTCCATCATTAAACATAGACATATATCTTGATCTATCTTAACTACATTCAGGGATACCCATTGAACCTCATCTTCTGATTAAAGACAAAAAGAAATTACTGATTCATTTTATATCGGATATATTCACCCGCGATTCTAAGGTCACATGGATTGTCATTTCAATTTGGTGTCTTTTTCACTCAATTAAACAGGCATGTAGTGAATTTAATGACACTTCATTCTGATCTATAGTCACCCAGGGTCTATTTTTATTATTTTCCATCCAAGAAAACATCAACATGTCTACTTCTCTAGTCTATCTGTTTGCCACAATCAAAAGACAGATTATATAACCATCAGGGGTACCACTGTACAAAGTGAGTAAGCTTATAGAGAGAGGTTATAGTCTGAGCATCAGGGCTGAGAATAAACACTCTGGGTAGTGCAAGCAATGCCTGAGGCAAAGCAGAAATATCTTCATCCTTTCACCATGGTTTCCTGAATAAACCCTGAAGTGTTAGTTTGCTCTAGCAGAACGATAGGCAGCCTGCAAGATCTCATATCAAATATGAAATATGAAATAAGAGTTCAAGTCAGCTTCACCTGAGGTCAAGGAAATGAGTTCATATGTATGTGTTAATAGCTAATGAAAAACAAATATAGATACAGTCTGTGCTAGTTGCAGACAAGAAGAGTAAGGCAAGAACCTTTATTATTTCTACTTATTTTTCAGTGCTTACACACCACCTTGGCTTAATCGTGATTCCCCCTTCCCAGGGAACTGCCATTCTTTGAAGAGAAGAGTGGTGTTCACTCTCTTTAACAGAGGATTCGTAGTATCCTCACCAATGTACAGTCTCCAGAAGTCTTTGGGGAAAGCCAATGAAGTAAAAATGGTATAACATCAAGGGACGTGTGAAATATGCCTTTAATGCTTTTTCATCTTAACCACAATATATCACATAAAATATCACTGCAGACATTTGCTGAAAAGAGAGTAGAAAAGCAGTGGTTTTTCCTTTTTCTTTTAAAGATAGGAAATGAAGACCACAGAAATTGTCACCCCTAGACTGAAAATTTGCCCTTCTCAATGATATAATTAAATTAATCATAGGTGATATTGCATTTTTATTGGATATTAGTATTTTATTTGTAAGCAGCCTTGAGACCATTTGGGAAAAGTTGAGATATGTAAAAATTAATGATTAATAATTAATTAATGATTATTCATTCCATGGGTTCTATCTAGAGTTGTCCCTCCACAAAAAGAAGGGATCCATCCGTTGGTGGAGGGAACTGGGAACCAGCAGAGCCTCCCCACTAGAGGAAAGGGGCAGGGTGCCAATTTTCAGTAATTCCTCCTTTTCCAGCACCACCTCATACACTGTTCTGGAGGGTCCCCCAACTCTCCAAAGTAGATTTTCAGGAGCATAGTAGGCTGCGGGGGGGGGGGTGTACATGAAAATCGCTGTCCCCTTCCCATTTGTGGAGTTCCAGTCCACACAACTCTGCTTTCAACCCCATATTTATGCAGGGTGAACTGCTGCTTCCCAGAGTTTATACACACAGTGAAAGACACACACACAAGTATGTTGATAGTATATATGAAAACCTACACATAGCTTCCCACTCTAATTCCCACAATGAAGTGCTTTGCATAAATGAAACATGTCTTTGAAGTGGCCATAAGCACTCCATCTTTGGAAGGAAAAGCAAGAATAATTCATCATTGTGTTTCTGTAATGGATTTGTACAGATATTTAAAGGTATTCAACAGCATAAAAATCTATGAATAAAATAGCACAATCATCAATAATTCAAAGTGTAATCATTAATATTTAATTCTCCAAAAATGGATGAAGTTGAATAGTACATTGTTATTCCTTTTTGAAGTAACTTAATCATTGGAACTTCCTCATGACGGAGGGATTTTCCAAGCTCTCTCATACATTCTAACAGGCCATGAATAGATAAAATAGTCTGGTTGTCGCAAGATCGTTCAAAGATTGTTTCTGCTTTATAAACAATTGCCATTTGGCTTTATCTAAATTATGAGCATACCCTGAGTCAGGGTGGGTCTGAAGATGATCAAACAAACCCCTAACCTGAATCATTTCTGTAACCATCCTGAGCCTTCAACTGTTTAAGATGTGAGGTCTATCATTCACTCTATAGAACCTGCAACGTTGGACCAACTTTTAGTATTTTACTGTGTGGCTCCAGGCAATTCAGCTACAGTTAGTCATGTTAAAGCCCCTTGAAATCAATGGGAGAAGTAAGTTAGCCACTGGTAACTGAAGCCTCGTTACTTGAGCATGAATAACTTTAGTAGCATTCAGATCCATTAGGTCCATGTTTCTTCTCTCAGGGCTCCTTCACACTGAGCTTTTATCCTGTGATTGATAGTGCTCCTTCATGGAAGTGTGCGGGCTCTTTACATGACGCCATGACCCTGCTGTGACCCTCCAGGGTGCCTCCTGCATGGAGGGAGCAAGCCTATGGCCACTAGTCAGTGGCTAGACAGCCATAGGATACGTCGCTTTCCAGGAACTGACCTTCCCCCCCTCCCGTGCTGCCTCACAGGCAGCTTGGAACGGTCTTGTGCGCTGCACTCGGAAGAGAAGCACGGAGCAGCGAAAACGGGGCGTTCCGAGGGGCGTTCCAGGGTGAGGAAGGTAGAAATGCCGGTACGACACAACCTCTGTGTCATCCGGCAGCCGCCTCCCCTGCTCCACCTTCCCGCAGCTAGACAGATGAAATCAGCTGTCTAGCCACCAAATAGTTGCGAGTTTGAAAGCGGCCGCCTATCCCCACAGGATTGCGCCCTTAATGCCCTTTGTTCCATTTTTAAATAGATCACAGATAATGAGCTATCAAATTACTCTGTTGTGTTCTGCTTCAGTTTCCTCCGTGAAAAGAGTTAAAGCAGCAAGAAGAGGAGTGAGATCAAAGAAAGATAATGGAAGACTCCGATATGGGGAGAAGGAGGGGGAAGGGGAGGGGGGAAGGAAGCGCGTGTAAAGGGAGTCAGTTGTGATCCTGCATTTTAAACGGACGCAGAAAGCCTCGTTTTAAATGCAGGATTTTAGGCTGCTGTAGAGATGCCCTCAGTCAGGGCCAGCCTAAGACATTTCTCTGCC
This sequence comes from Heloderma suspectum, assembly GCF_057233095.1. Classification (NCBI taxonomy): domain Eukaryota; kingdom Metazoa; phylum Chordata; class Lepidosauria; order Squamata; family Helodermatidae; genus Heloderma; species Heloderma suspectum. The sequence continues at coordinate 26,397,380 of NC_139460.1, read as the reverse complement.
AGAGGCGAAGGACAAAGGCGTTCATGAGGAACAGCTGGGAGGGTGCCAGTGCTGTCCTCCAGCATCTGCCGCCTGTGGCAGTCACCTCGCTCTGCCTAACGTAGCACCAGCCCCGCTCTCAGTCTTTTCCCCTCCTTCTCTTACACTGTCTTTCTCTTCTTCTTCCCCTCCCTCTCTTCCCAATAGCGAAAAAGACATCCCAAAAGACCCTTAAAAGTTCTTCTTTAGCCCTGTTCAGACATTAGGCCTGGACAGGGTATATAAATAGGTGTAAGGGGCACAGGTGATCTGCGCTAGCCATGCTCCCTCAGTCTGCGACCTCCCCATGCTGCAGTGGGGACTGAAAGGGGTTTCTACCCCTATTGATTTAACATGAGCATCACCCCCTCTACAATCTGGAACCCTGATAAAGCAGGTCTGTGATCACACTGAGAGTTCTATTCATGTTCAAGAGAATGCGATTATTTATTTATTTATTTATTTATTACATTTCTATACCGTCCAATAGCGGAAGCTCTCTGGGCAGTTCACAGAATAAAACTTAAAGCCATAAAATACAATAATATAGTAAAACTTAATTTTGAAACAGAATAAAACCAAAGTAAAAACCGGGGTAAAAGCCAGCAACAGTGCAAAAACCTAAGAACGTCCTAAGGCAATTTTTTTAAAGCCTTGGAAAATAAAAAGACCACAACATAGGCACCAGGTGACCCTCTCTAGGGAGGGCATTTCACAAACAGGGTGTCACCACTGAAAAGGCCCTCTCCTTAGTAGCCACCCACCTCCCCTCTTTTGGCAGAAATATCCAGAGAAGGGCCTCTGAAGATGATCTTAGGGTCCAGGCAGGCATATTTGGAAGGAGGCAATTCTTCAGGTAACCTGGCAGTACCTCCTTTCAGACCTTGCCACTCAACCCAGCAAAGACAGGAACAGGGAGGGCAGGGCTGGGGGTCTTGGGGGTGGGGCCAGTGTGCATGAGCCCATGCCCCTGATATGCATTTGTACAAGCTGTTTGGGCGTAACGCCTGAACACGGCTTTTCTCTCATGATTCTAGCACTGGGGGTTATCCCGTAATATTGACTGGCAGTAGATTCAGGACAGGCAACAGTATCTGACAGCTTTAACCCTTTCATTGGAGTGGTCCCCTAGAACAAAGCAATAGCCTCAGGTCCTCTTTGGAAAAAGTTTGGAGGGGGTCTTTATGGAGGGTGCACTGAGGGTGAACCAGATACAAAAGGAGCATAATAATATAAAGCAATTAGCAAATTCCATTGTGTGTGTTGCACCAAAAGTGGGAGATGGCTTCAGCCCATTTCAGCTTCTTCTCCTCGCACACACTACACTGTAATGTGCCCTGAGAGGAAGCATATGACACGATGATTTCAGCCAGTCCATTGCAGCTTGCCAAGAGCTTAACAGACCAGGCAGTGGATCCTCAGGCAGGATCCTTTCCACAGAAATATTTTACAATGTGTGCCACTTTGCACAGTTCCATCGCACAGCCCACCTTGTGAATGAGTCACCCCCTTGGCAACACTCTACCTACGCAGCTGTCTACACAGAAGAGAATGGCACAATGAGTCCTCCGTGGTAAACAAGGAAGACCAGGGTTCCTTGAAATAAAGTGGCATTGTACAGTAGGTGCCCTGGCTGAATTTAAAGGAACCAACTTCCCTATAACCTGTGGGTTTTTCAGATGAAAGAAGAAATGGGATGGGATGGGTGGGTGGGTGAGTGGGTAGGGAGAGAGACAAAGTCCCTCCTGCCCTGGTATGACATCAGTGCAAATGTCAACAAGCAGGGGGGGCAGGGGAGATATCATTTAATGCTTCCTTGTAGCCATCTTGGAATTGTGTCACATGAAGAAAATGTTTAAGAAACATGCACACACAAAAAACAGGAAAACACCATAAAGTGAGTCACCTGGACTTTTACAGCATGTCATTGGTCAGGCTTATATAAGCTTGCCCTCTTGGGCTGCAAGATCTTGGAAGCCAAAGAGTTTCTTCTTTCAGTATAGACCCTTTCCTCACTTCCATCATGAGGTTCATGATGCTGCTGTGCGTGGCGATGTTGCTGCCTTCCAGCTTTGCTGTTCCAGTAGGTCACAAATCTGCACAATCAAGCATCAAGGATCTGAAATTCCTAGAGGTATGTAACCATCCAAGTGTTATGCCACAGAACTATATAGGAAGTGTCCTGCTGCTGTATTTTGAGAAACATTTTCATTATCAGGATTCATTATGTGATATTTGTTGTACACAGAATGCAACGCATGGTTTCTTCCATGTATATTATTTTTTATCATTGCAGGTCGGTCAAAGGGTTGGACCCTGATTCTTAACATAAACTTAGTATAAACCCATAGAAATCAATGGGACAAGTTAGTCATGAATAACTTAAGTCCCATTTCTTTCCATGAGTCTGCTCAAAGCGTGACTAACTCTGGATCGAACCCATAAAAATTAATGAAAATATATGGAGGGAGATTATTGGAATTTAGATCACATTTAAATGTAAACACCAGCAGGAGATCTGATTTGTGCAGGGGCTAAGAGTGTGACAATGTGCGAAGTCCGACTGTCACATCTTGCTTCAGCCATGGATTCATTAATATTGACTTTTCCTAAAGTGTTGTTGTAAGGATTATTGAGATAGAATATATGAAGTGCTTTGAACACTCCCGTAAAAAGTGTTACACAAATGCTAGGTATTAGTAGTAATAATAGTCATAATAATGATAATAACTTTCTTAATGCTGAGACTAAATAAAATGTTTGCCATTTTATTTTTGAAGTCCAGTTTTCTACAAGAGTCAGTTCCAAAATGCATACCAAAAATTATAATCCAGATGTGTATACCCTCCATTGTGTGCATGTGCGTATTTGATCTGCATATCCACTCTGTATGTGTGCCTTTTAAAAAACCAAAAATTGATTGATAACATTCCCACTGGCTTTAATCTAGAGTACATGTAATATTATGTATTGGTTATAGAAGAGAGTTAAATGTTGGATGAGAACATATTGGTTATGCAAAAGAAGGATAAAAAAATATTCCTAATACAGTGGCTGAGGGAGATAAGCAAGACATTTTCATTCTCATTTTATGAGATTCTTTAGCTTATTCACTTTGCATGATGATGTTAGAGTCAATCTCCCTTTAACTGTGAATTGTCTCCAGCCACTTTGACCTGCAGTCATAGAAAGTAAGGGGAGAGGCTGACTCATGAGAAGAGCAATCCTACAGCCCCTAGACAGAGTCGGGGAGGGGGCATAGGATAGTTCAGATTACAGCACTCCGACCTCGACCCAAGAGTATGAGCTCCCCACTCCTGCTTCCTCACAGCTGGTGGGAAGACAACCATGCAGGCTGCCTCTCCAAGCTTGCAAAAGCAACCTCAGAGATGATGGCATGATGGTGGGCAGGGAGGGGACAGCTTATGCCGTATCCCCAGGCCTCCCCAGCCTCCTTCCTTCCCCCTCCCCGACACCTCAGCTAGACTGGCAGAAAAGCCTGTCCAGCGAAAATACAGAGCTGGAGGAGCACGGAGGCGACGATTGCCTCCACCGCGCCTCTTACTCTGCTTTGGATGACCGTAAGCCTCCGAGTTTGGAGACTTACGGCCATCCCCATAGGATTGCACTTTTAGGGTTCATAGCCTCTTAGAGTTTGACCATCTTGGATACAGCCTACAGAGACAAGTGCAAGCCACAGGAAGCCTGCAAGCCTCATAAGCCCATATGGATCAGAGAGCTTATCAGAGAGAATGAGTCCACACTCTCAGGAGGATGAACTAAGGGGTACAAAATTATACTGACATCCTCAATGAATTGAGATGTACAGATGCAATTCCAAACAATCCCTATTTATATCTTGGTAGAAAGCCACCGCCCAAACTGCTATATATATAGCATGGGTCTTTCAAAGGGATCTCTATCTGATTAAAGAGTTAATCGGACCTCCTCCTAGGAGCACTTCTGCTGCTAAACCAGTGCTGCAATGATTCTGTGTGCAAATCATGACTAACTTAAAATTTTGAGTATTCATATGACACAGCATTAACGGAATAGTTTCCTCTCTGAAAACAGACGCAGAGCTGTTTTTCCTCTTGTGGCCCACTTTTGCTGAATTATTCACTGGGGTCCACTTTTGCTGTAGCCCTTAGGCTTTCAGGTACACTATCTTTTTTCAGCTATGCCAATGTTATGATCAAATTGATATTAATCCTGACCCACTGTAGTAAAAATGCAGAAAGCAATTATTATTTTAAAGAGTTAATAGTGTACAAATTGTTCTTCCTTATATCTAGACTTCTGGTTGGACCTGTTGCTTTTAATAGCTAGCTGTGCTTCTTCTCGGGGCCAGTGATCTGTTTGAGACTGTACAGTCTGAGAGGCTGGTAGATAAGCCTCTGGCAAGAACTCAAGGTTGGCCACTTATTGGCAGAATAACTGGGATGGGAGTTATCTCTGTTGGCTTACTACCAAACATTCTCAAAGTCAATGGAGTAGAGCTTCAGAACAGGGAAGGCATTACTATGAGCATAATAGTATACAGGAATCCCTGAAACACTCCCAGGGTGGGGAATCTAGATGCAGGCCTATCCAGAATGTGTTGTGTACCTGGCCGTTATCAGGGTCACATCTGCCACCGATTCTGAAGAAGGCCCCAGAGGCAATATTGATGTAAGCTTTTCCTCTATTGTTGCTTGCTGCCACCCTTACATTGCAGGGCTCTGCTTCAATCTTCTGCTCCATTAATTTGTTCCTGCTTAATAAGATGTTTAGCCTTCTCCCATTAGTGTGTTAATTGTTTCTGAATCCTGAAAAGAACCATTGCCTCTTGGCAACACACCCATATAGTTCACCCCCTGCAACATAAACCTAAAAACAAACAAAGCATGCTAGTTGATGAAAACTCACACAATTAGGGTGTAATCCTATGATGGTAAAGCAGTAAAAAAAAAAAAAGTCCTATAACTCCCAGCATTCCCAAGCCAGCCATGAGTTCTTTTAACAGGTGACAAACCTAAACAAGGGTCTTCTTGGTAGTAGCCCCTCAGTTGTGGAATGCCCTCCCCAGAGAGGCTAACCTGGCACCTATTTTAGTATCTGTCTGGCACCAAGCAAATACCTTTTTATTTTCCCAGGTCTTTTATATGCAGCTCTGGTTTTATACTGTTTTATCTTTATAAATTATTCCTCTTCTGCCTTAAGGATTAGATTGACAGGTTGCTGCAAAGTTTCTTTTTGTCTGCTCTCGGTTTTAATGTGATGTGAAGGATTTTATAGTGGTTTTTTATTGACTGTATCTTGGTTTATTTTAAAACTAACCTTGCTTATTTTAATCCCTGTAAACTACCCAAAGAACTTTGGTTTATAGGGAGGCATATACATTGTATAAATAAATAATACTGACCCAGCTTTATTGTGAGGCGAACTGAGATTATGTGTGTGTATGTATGTGTGTGTGTGTGTGTGTGTGTGTGTATATATGTCAAGTTCCTAAGGATGCTATTCTATGCATGTTTAGACAGAATAAATTATAAATGTTTAGACAGAAAATTCTATGCATGTTTAGACAGAAAAAAGTCCTACAATTCCCAGCATAACCCAGGCAGCCATAGTAGCTGAGGGATGCTGGGATTTGCAGGATTGTTTTCTGTCTAAACATGCATAGGATTGTACCCTTAATGCTCTAAAACAGGAATGGGCAGACCTAGGCCATTTCTACATGAGGCATTTATCATGTGCTCATAATTGGCCACTCACAGAAGTTTGCAGGTCCTTTACATGATGTCATCAACCTCCAAGACGTCTTCAGTGGTTTTTCCCAGTTATCCCACCTTTAAAAAGACTGCCGATAAGCTTGAATATAAAAAAGAATCCACCATTTCCGCAGTGTGCCGGTCTGGTGTACTGTGATAATTCCGCCACTACATAGCGCTGTTCCATTGAAAACTATAGAAAGCCCAGCAAGGCTGCTGTGAAAGGGCATTTTCAATTCCACTTCATGTTTGTTGTCTAAAGGAGCCAATCCTAATCGCACCACAGAAACAGGAGGAAAATGCTCCAGTAGGACTGTGGGATTTTCCGTTAATGTAGGGGCACCCTTAGGGCAGCCACTTATGCATCACCAAACAAAAGAGAAAGTGCATCACCAAAAAAAGAGGACAAAAGAGGGTGTTGATTTGCATAAGATTTGCATATGCTAATTTATATGTATAAGTGCAAATATAGAAATTATTATTATTATTATTATTAGGGAGAAGACTGACAAGGTGACTTGTGTGACTGCTCAGTCTGCTTTCCAGGCGCTATCTGTTGATGGACAACCTTGGGGGCTCTGCTTTACTCTCCTTTCTTAGGTTCTTTATCTTTAATTTGGACTTGGATTGGACAATCCTTCCAATAGAGGACTGTCCTCTGTAAAGTAGGACATACAGCCACACTAGCTAGGCTTTGCATTTTTACTCTTTTACCTAGAAGCAGGAGTTCTGCCAACCTGCGCTTGGTACAAAAGACATTCACTTAGAATTAAAGACATCTGAGCCCAGTAATTTGTTTTGAGTATGAATGGATCTCATGGCCCTCCCACACAAATATCTACTCCTGGTTTGCTCCAAGCTTTCTTCATTCCAGCAATATAATTTAGGGCAGGGAAGGGGTCATTTTGTGGCTGCTATTGTTAAACAATTGAGAATTGGGAATCCTTGCTAATCTACTGCTAATCACCCAGAAACCTACCAGCAGATTCATATCTGTCCACCCAATTGAAAGATGGATTTTGTTGTTGTTGTTTATTTATTTTATTTATTATTAAATTTATTAATCGGCCATCTGGCTGGTCACCCAGCCACTCTGGGCGATGTACAACACACCATAAAACAATTTAAAACAATAAAATTCTACCATAAAAAATTTTTTAAAATACCCTAACCCACCCCAAATGCCTGCCTGAACAACCACATTTTTAATGCACGACGGAAGCTCATTAAAGAGGGGGCATGACGGAGTTCCCTAGGGAGGGAGTTCCACAGAGTGGGGGCCACCACAGAAAAGGCCCTCTCCCTCGTCCCCACCAGTCTAGCTTTCCTGGCTGATGGGACAGAGAGAAGGCCATCCGAGGCTGATCTTGTTAAGCAGCCTGTCTGGTGTTGCTGGAGGTGCTCCTTAAGATAGGCTGGGCTGGAACCATATAGGGTTTTAAAGGTCAAAACCAACACCTTGAATTTGGCCTGGAAAACAACTGGTAACCAGTGCAACTCCTTCAGCACTGGAGTGATGTGATCTCGCCGGCGGCTGCCTTTAATCAGGGGAGCCGCCGCATTCTGTACCAGCTGCAGCTTCCGAACCGTCTTCAAGGGTAACCCCACGTAGAGTGCATTACAGTAGTCTAAACGAGAGGAGATCAGGGCATGTACTACCGATGGGAGCAGATGGTCGGGAAGGAAGGGACGCAGCCGCCGTATCAGATGAAGTTGATACAGCGCTGTCCGGCTCACAGCTGACACCTGAGCTTGTTGACTTCTAACCATAATTTCTCAAGTACTAGTGCTCACTGTCAAAGCCCTACTCACTTTGGGACCCAAGATGGGTATCTGAAAAGCAATCTATTCCCAAATGAACCTGCTTGAATACTACTAAAGTCACCTTCAAAGGCCTCTTCTCCTAGTGCTCCCATTGTTAGAGGATAGATGGGTGGCAACCACTGTTGTAGAGGAGCGAGGGATCACAGGGTTGAAGCACCAGGATTTTTTTATTAGCAAGGACAATGACACCATCTGCCACTCTCTTCAGGCTTTCTTGTTCCCACCAAGCTTATTTACAATCTTCACAGTAGGGGGAGGAAGGGGAAGACAGTTTTCCAGTGACAATATATTGTCATGAGCTATCCCTCTTGTAATGCAAACTATTTTGGGATGACCTGGTCTTAAATTAAGATCCATCAGCTTTGCAAAAGGTCTGCTCCTGGTGGAGATGAAAACTGCTAGAACTGGTTTGTTGGTTTGGATCGACACAGCTGCCTGCATTTTTGGACGTTCTTTTGAGATGTGACCATGGGCGTTATCATAAAGAGTGCCTGCACTTCAAAATTCACCACTACACCACTGGTGGTGACTGGAGAAAGGACCTTCTCAGTTGTGGTGCCCCATCAGTGGAACACTCTGTGGAATGCTCTGTGCTGGGAGGCTGGTCAGGTGCTGAATCTCATCCTTCCAGTGCCATGTGAAGATCTTTTTTGTTATCCCGGGCCTTTCATCATGTTTGCTAGATCTGTTTTAATGCTACAGCCTTGCTATTTTTAGTAACGTTGATTTCTGTCTGTGAAATTTGGGGGGGTATGTAAGAAGCCTGTTAGAGACACAATGTAAACTCTCTCCTCCAACACATACACTTCCTTATACAGGCTTATCTTGACAAGTTTTTTCCATCCGTGAATAAAGCAATCAAGCATACTATGGAAGAACGAATCAAAGAAATGCAAGAATTCTTCCATTTGACTGCAACGGGAAGAATGAATGCGGAAACTGCCACAGTAATGGAACAGCCTAGATGTGGAGTTCCAGATGTCTTGGACTACAGTACATTTCCAGGAACACCAAAATGGAGTCACAATATCTTGACTTACAGGTTAGTTACATTTCACCTTTTTGAGAGATGAAAGAAAGAAAAAAGGTACTTCCTAAATACTAATGCAGTATTTTCCTCCGTTTCTCAAAGGATTAATAACTACACACCTGATATGTCTAAAGACAAGGTGAACACGGCCATAGCAAAAGCATTTAAAGTGTGGAGTGATGTGACCCCACTGCAGTTCAGAAAAACAACCAGACCTGCTGATATCGAAATTCTCTTTGCATCTGGTGGTAAGGCTGCCTAGGTTTATTTTGTTTAGTAGTTTTCATATTTATGCCTCACACCTCTTAGGAGTGTGAAAATCGTTTTACATATAAAACATGCCATTAAAAATATTCCCAGCCATTAAAAACATGATCAAATGTTTTAAAACCTTGATATATATCTTCTGGAGAACATTTCAGATTTGGTTTTGAGGACCTTCCAAGGATGTTTTATCTGCTTTGCCTGTGTGGGTCCTACAGGGCCTAGCTGGAATGGAAATTTGCAAAGATAAACAAAGTAGAGCGATCCTATGGTCTCTGGGTGAGCTTCCCAGGAATCATAGGTTTGTTCTGATTCCCCCTTCCGAGGTCGGAGACAGTGCTCCAACCTCGGAAGGGGGAGTTGGAGCTCTGGCCCTCCTCTCCTGCCCCCTCGCAGCTGGTGAGGACAGTACCGCTCTGGCTGCCCTCTGAGATCAGAAAAGCAACTGAGGAGGAAAGGGGGGCATCCAGGCAGGGATTGGAGGAGACCGGAGAGGCCAAGATACATGTTATCCTGAGCTTTTTCCAACCTCCTTCCCTCCAACTCCAAAGCGCCCTCACTAGACAGGCTAAAAAGCCCATCAAGCAAAATATGCAGGGCGGGAGGACAGGGAGGCAAAAATTGCCTCCATTGCTCCTCCTGCCCTGCATTGGATGATCAGTGGCCTCTGAGTTCGGGGGCTTCCTATCCCTGAGGACATAATCAATAGGAATGCGCCCAAAATGTCTTTAGTTAGAACCACAGATACACAGAACTATGCAGTAATTGCCCAGATAAAGCTAAATGCATAAGAAATCAGTTTGAACAAGGACAGTGCAACCAGTATTCCCCCTGAGTCCAAAGAGAAAACTGGATAATTCTACCTTGCAAACTTTGTGGTCAGCTAGTCCTAATGTTCCTCTCATCCACGCAAACACCTTTTGTTCCAAAGCAACAGGACAACCACAGCAAATGGCATATTTATACATTGCAGCTTAATTGTTATGAATTATGTGTTAATGACAACAAATAATAACAGATATACAAAAAAGTTTTCTCCATTCTTTTGCTAATTCATCATACATATACATTAATTCAATTTACCTTAAACAAGGTGAGAAGAGCCCAGAAATATGATTCCGGTCCCCAGAAGAACAAGTGTCAGTTCCTCCCTTCGAGCTTTTCAAGGTGTTAAACACAATACCGTTATAGTTGGGAAGCACCTAAGGTGGTATGCCTATGTAAACCAGTTGCTGGGGAACATGGGCAGAAGGGTGCTGATGCACTTGTGTCCTGCTTGTGGGTTCCTGTTGACAGCTGGCTGGCCACTGTGTGAACAGAATGCTGGACCAGATGGACCTTTGGTCTGATCTAGCATGGCTCTTCTTATGTTCTTATCTCTTGCACTGCTGGCGATATCTTGATATTTCTCTTCCAATTCAGCCCACGGCGACTACGGCCCTTTTGATGGGAGAGGTGGAGTTCTGGCTCATGCTTTTGCCCCTGGACAAGACTTAGGCGGAGATGCACACTTTGATGAGGATGAGGCCTGGTCAGAAATCAACAGAGGTAAAGCCATTCTATAAAAAATACAGGTACTGGGTCTCTGCTCCCTGATCTACCCATCGGCATTATTTTCATTGGGGATGTAAAGTATTGCATGGAAATATAAGCACCATTAATATCTTTCCCTCAAAGAATTTTCCTTCAAAGAACTCTACACATTATTTGATATATCATTAATTCATGGAATTCACTGCCACTAGCAGTAAATAGCCATTAGCTGGGATGGCTTTAAAATGGGAAGGCAAGTCTGTAAGAAGATATACTAGACATGATGGCTATATGTTCCCTCCATGTTCAGAAGCCACTTAATACCAGCTGCTGTTATTCTAACTAACCCCAGGCTGCGCAAATCACCCTGTATCACCTATGAATGATAGATAAGGCAAGGTTTTCAAGTTAGTCGTGATAGTCACCCTAGTGTGAGGGCAGCAAACTGGGGGCAGCTGAGGAGTAGAAGTGTCATGCCTAACAGCACAACAGACTCAGAAGGAAGTCTCATTGATTTCAATGGGACACTTCCAAGCAAGTGTGTATAAGAGTGCAGCCTTAATGTTTGATCTGTAGGCTATCCTTTGGAAACACTCATTGATTTGCTACATGTACAACCATTGGCTTTCTCGGTGGCTGCTCCCAGCTCTGGAACTCCCTGCCAAGGGAAGCTAGGTTGGGTCTGTGATGTTCCTGCCCTGGGTTCTACCTTCTCCAGCTTCCACCTGATGTAACTGAGAAGAAGACCCCCTCAGGACGTCTGCCTCCGCTTTGGCCAGTTGTCCTCACTGACGCACACAGCTTCAGCCCCTTTACTCTCTGGGTCAAAGAGACACTGAATATGACTAATTGGCTCCCTCTACCCAATAGCGGAGAAGGAACAAGAAAATACGTTTTTCTAACAGTAGCGCGATAAAACCAGCCAACACATGGGATTTTGCATTACCAACAAATAAAATGTCTTAAACACAAAAAGAGCTACATATATACTATACATGTGTGCTTGGTTCTGACCTACTTACCTACCTATCTACCCCTTCTCAATCCTGTTCCCAAACCCCACTAACTAGATGTAGCTTCAGTCCCTAAGGCCCTATCTGACTAATTGTCAGTTCTCTCTTTTTAAAACCTCAGAATACACACACACACACACCCCTCCCACCATTCACTCACTCCCAAATGTTCTTTTAGCTCTAACTTACCTGGGTTACACTTAACAGTCCAAGCGTATGCCTTAATATAACAAGCATATGTTACAGTTCCCTCTTTGATGTCCGTCTGCTGGCAGACAACACCGTTTTTAGTCAAGCTGGTCTGTTTCTATTCTATTGGGTTGGCTGCTGTTTTTATTGCTTTTAATGTTGTGTTTTTTAATTGTGTTTTTTTTTATCTGTTTGTTTTTATGATTGCTTTTCCAGAGTTCATTTTAATCTTGATATTAATGCTGTTATCCACCTTGACCACCATTTTTTGGAGGGAAGGCAGGGTGTAAATCAAATAAATAAATGAAAGAACATTTCTTAATATGTAATGCTGACCTTGGACAGAATACAAACTCACGAGCAATGCTGGTTTCAGGTTTTGGGGGGCCCTTGGGCAAGGCACCCTCAATGGGACCCCTCCCTCACTGAGTCTACCTTTTCACCGCCATTGTCACCAGCTGCTGTTACTCCTCATCCTTTTTCTCATTATTGGGAGCTTACAACAACGATTTGGTTATTTTCACTGAACATTTTATGTGTGTCCCCCACCAGTCGTGTGTGTGTGTGTGTGTGTGTGTGTGTGTGTGTATTCCCCCTCTCAAGTTTAGGACTGAAACAAGTGATCTTGTTTTTAGTTTCCACATAACACGTTACTTGTATTATGGGATGAGTCTCTCAAAGCTGCTTTTTATGTATGGAAGTTGCAACCGGAGAATTCAAAATCATGGCTTGAAGTGTACTATAGTTGGTTGTGCCCTGCTTTGGGATTCTTTTATTATGAAAAGCGGGTAATAAATTTCCTTAATAAATAAGTGGGTTTCAGGTTGTAGTTTGGAGGCAACCAAGGTTTGTGCAAACCATTGGTTGCCCAATGTGGATGTCATGACAAAATATATTTTGTGCAAAACAGGAAGGTAGGAAGGGAATTGGAGCACGAGGAAATAGAGCAGGCTCCAGGTTTTTGAGGGCTCTTGGGCCAGACTCTATCAATGGCCCCCTTCCCTCTGTGAGTCGACCTTGTCACTGCCATTGTCACCAGCTGCCTTCGCTCCTCATCCTCTTTCTCATCACTGCGGCCACTTGTGTGCTTGACAGGCAGGGAGCTGGTAAGCAAGTAGCCAGTGGCATCTACTGCTCCTCCGTCTCCCCACCACCGCTGACTGGTCCAGAGCAAGAGGCAGCTGAACAAGCAGGTTGCAATGGTGAAGAGGAGGAGCAAGTCCAGGGGCCCCTGCTGGGGTGTGGTCCCTTGGCAGGTGCCTGACCATGCCTAACCTTGACACTGGCCCTGCACATGAGTCGCCTTTTCTCCTTCATTTGCTCTATGGGTATGCCATGCTCAGCAGAGTATCACCAAGAATGTGGATCAGGAATGTCTGAAACTTATGTTTTACCCATCAGAAGTATGGAACATATAACCCATCATCCCATGTTGATGGGTTATATATCCCATCCGCCCTTGTACCATTTTGCACATGTATCACTTCCATTCGCAGTGAGGTTACTTTGTTTCAATAGCTTATTGGCAGCCAACATGGTGTAGTGATTAGAGGCTCAGGCACGGGCAGCATCTACATGGCACCGATTTCATTGTTCATTCCATTGGAGCTGAGCAGTATTATTAACAACTGGGGCGGTAGTTGGGAGGGTTAAAGCGGCTTCCCAAGCTGGGAAGAGCAGAGAGCACAGAGCTAGGGAGGCGGGTGAGCGGCTAGCATGAAGGACTTGCTTGTGAGTAGACATTCATAACAAACCCAGCATACACATTTCTGAGGTGGGCAGGCAAGCAGACAGCCGCTGCCTCGGGAGATTAATGCCCATGCTGATGGCCGAGAGCGCAGAGCTGGGGAGAAGGAGAGAGCGAGTAACATGTAGTCTCTTAACTGACCAATCAACGGCGCCCCCCCCCCCGCACAAACAAGGCTCAATGACCTGCTTCTGAGTACATGTTTATGAAAATCATCCTCTCTGGCACCCACCCTTTCTCAGCTTCGCAGCTGCAAATCCACAGGCATCCAGCGTTTCTCAGCTGTGTTCCTTTGTAGCTGAATGTCTCCAATCTCAAGCTCGATACTTAAAGTGAGAGAGGCAGCGATGTGGAACTGAAGGCAATGAGTTACTTCCCAGTAGATGTGTTTGGCCCTGTACCTTCCCTTCCACCAATCAGCACGGCTTCCACCAGCCCGCTTCTTCATGCCTCTGCAACTGCGGAGCTGCGAAGGAAGAGCGGCATCACTAACGATGCTGAGATTTCAATCCGAGGAAGGGACAGACAGCTCAACCCCCCGCAATGAACCTGAAGCAAGTGAAAACTTTGCAGCAAATGGACTCTGAGAAAACCCAGATTTCTCCGTGAAAACCACGATTGGGCTGCGAAGCGGGGACTGCATCATCTGTCACAAAGATCTTCCCTTCAAAGCGGCACCAGGGAAAATGGCTCGTGTAGATGGGGCCAAGGTCTGAGGAAAGCCAGGTTCAAAACCACACTCAGCTATGAGGCTCACTACGTGACTGTGGGCCAGTCACTCTCTCTCAGCCTAACCAGCCTGACAAGTGTATTGTGAGAATGGGGGGTGGCAGCTCCCCTTCTTATACTTCCAAAGACTATAAGAGAGCATGGTTCCTGCTCTCTTATATTCCTTGGAAGAAAAGTGGGATAGAAATGTAACATATATAAGTAACTTATTGACATTATTACTGAGGGGAGATAGTATTTGATAACCATATATAATAATTACAGGCTACTTTGATACCCCAGGCGTGAGATATTAGAGTCCTAATATCTTTAGCTTGACCATCGCTGAGGCCATATGCTGTACCTTTTTCAATTTTATCATGGTGGTAAAACAACATTTTCAATGTGAACTAGATTTATTTATTTATTCATTCATTCATTTCTATACCACCCAATAGCTGAAGCTCTCTGGGTGGTTCACAAAAATTAAAATCACAAAGCGCAGCATAAAACAATATAAAATATGAAAACTTAAAGCCACAATATTACAGTACAGCCAGAATAAAACCTAGCAGCAATGCAGAGATTTAAAATACAGATTTAAAACACCAAAGCTAAAAGACTAGGAAGCTAAAACACTAAAATACTGGGAGAATAAAAAGGTCTTCACCTGGCGCCAGAAGGAGTACAACGTAGGTGCCAGGTGAACTGCTCTAGGGAGCTCATTCCACAGCGGGGGTGCCACAGCAGAAAAAGGCCTCTTCCTGGTAGCCACCCGCCTCACTTCCTTTGGCAGGGGCTATGTAACTAGATGTAGTTATATACACATCCCTTGTGCAATGACCAGCGAATGGATTTTACCACTGCAACAACATGAGAGTTTCCGTATGTCCTGTACAGATGGTCTAGGATAAAAAGCCCTTGGACATTTTAACTGTGAAAGTTCTACATGTGAAGTATTATTTGCATTCAGTAAACTTTTGCTTGTTATTACCGTTGAGTTTTGTAAAAATTATAAAATGTGTGTGTGTGCATAACACATAACTAATACTCATCACTTGTCTGCCTTGCCTTCTGTGTTTTAGAAATCAACCTTTTCCTTGTTGCTGCACATGAGTTTGGTCATTCCTTGGGACTGGCTCATTCAAGAGACCGCAATGCTTTGATGTTCCCTACCTATTCTTACGTGAACCCAAATAACTTCCGCCTTCCACAGGATGATACGAGAGGAATCCAGAAATTATATGGTAATTTCATGGTGGAAATTCTTTTCCTTGTATTAAGGCGCAATCCTACAGCCTCTAGTCCGCGGCTAGACGGCCATAGGACAGGTTGGTTCCTGGGAACTGACCTCCAACCTCTCCCGTGCTGCCTCATAGGTGGCGCGCATGACCCCATGCTCCGCGCTTGTAAGAGCAGCATGGAGCAGCAAAAACGAGGCATTCCTGGGGCGGCGGTGGGAGGGCAGAATTGCCTTTCTGATGCTTCCTATGCATCATCCACCACCACCCCACCCAGATCTGACTTCCTGTGGCTAGACAGCCGAAATTGGCTGTCTAGCCACGAATGCAGGGCAGCTGAAGTGCAGAGGAGACAATCCCCTCTGCACTGCTCCTGATCTGCATTGGATAGGCGGCCTCCGAGTTCAGAGGCAGCTGCCAATCCCGATAGGATTCCACCCTAAATGTCTGAAGAGCAGTCTGCAATTCATGTGACATCTTTTTAAAACACAAAGAAATAGTTTTATGACTTTTAAAAAATGCAACTACTAAGGAAAACACAACATAAGAAAAGATCTCACTCAAAACTGTCTAACGTTTGCAGAAGCAGCTGAATAGGAACAGGGCAGACTTAGATAGCTAATTACTCATTCTTGTGAGATATTTCCATAAATGCAGTAGTGAACCTTGGTAAAAAAAAAACAAAAAACAAAATTGCCACCCAGCAGAAAGCATTATTTTATTAGGAATAAGAATTGTGCTCACCACAGCACTAAAATGGGTGATCAGGCTGTGCCAAAATGTCCTCAGTCTAATGTCCACAAATATCTGAATGAATTCCACGTTTCATGAAATATTCGGAGGACTTGAAAACTGATTTATAGCCAGCTTTGTTGACTTAACACACTGATGTTACGGGCTCTGCATCATTTTCAAAGGCAATTCCACAACAACCCATTGCAGTACGACATAAACACTTCTTGCTGCATCGTATAACATCGAAAGTTGCACCTGTTAATTCAGTTTTTCTCAGTTTCTCATTTTTCCATTCTTACATTTGTTTTGTCCCATTTCTGTGGGTTGGGAGAGGTGTTTAAAATGTTCTCACAAAAACTCATATGCATTTTTGTGTGCATTTCTCCTAATATATACATTTTTGTCTAACATATGCATTTTGCAAGCCATTTCCTCTATCGTGATGTGTTTTCGTATTTTATTTTCACTATATACATTTTAATGCCATTTTTTTATTGGAGAACTGCATTGCAATATTTGGAGAAGTGTAAAAACTGAAGGATAATTGCATTTCAGTTTGCACATTCGTTTCGAGACTGTGAATTAGGTAGGTTCGTGTTAAATTGTGAACTGACAGATTTCTCCCCCTCCGTACTTAGAACGTTCTGCTACATCTGAGCTAGGAGTGGGAGAGATGCATACCTAATATAAGTAAGGTTAAAATACCTGGGGCTGCAATCCTAACAGAAAGCCCCATTGAACTCAATGGGAGTTACTTTTGAATAGACATGTATAGGATTTGTGCTGTCAGTCTCACATTTAAGACCATCTTGCCAGAGATGATTTATGTTATTTATAACTTTCTATTTCCTTTTGTCCCTATTTCTTTTACATAGGAAAGAGGCCGTAAACAACTTCAATGTGCATTTCAGAAGAAACTTTTTTTAAAAAATGAAGCAAAATTGCAAGAATTCATGACATCGGAACTGGAGAATTGTGAAGTGAAATCTAAAATAAATGAATAAACACTTTAAAATGGTTGATTTTAGGGATGTGAGAAGCTACCACACAAGGGTGTTTTTTTAAAAAAAATCTCAAATACAAAGGGGGTCACTGGGTGGGTGAAGTCTGTTTCCCACCCCCACTGCCCCATGAGCTGCAGGGCTGCCTCTGAGTTCCCTGTGTATACTGCAGGCCTGCCCTCCACCTGAGCTATACATGGTCCCAGTAGCCAGTTCACATGACATGGCGGACTTGTTGAGGGTTATTTAATCCACAAAGAGCCAGGCATATGCCAGGTGCATGCAACTGCCTTATGAATGTGCAACCCCCGATGGGATGTGGTGTGTTGTCTGAACCCAGCCATTAGGGTTTATGTGAGGGTTAAACAACCCCCACATAGCCCTCAGTTGTTTAGCCCTCACATAACCCCCGATGGCTGGGTTTGGATGACACACTGCAACCCCATTGGGGGTGCATGTTCATAATGGCAGCTGCACACACCCGGCACGCACTGTGGCTCATCATGAGTTAAATAACCCTTAGCAAGCCCACCATGTCACACAAACTAGATCTTTGAGTCTCTCCCCACTCAGTTTTCTAATGAGTACTTCTTTTCCCCACCCGCAGGTCATTCCCTAAACCCCTCCTAGTTTTCATAGGTCAACATCCAAAGACCTACTTTGGGCACTCCTGAGAATATTCCAAAAATATTCTAAAAAGAATATTCCAAGTATACCATGCAAATTAATAGGTCTTTTGTTAACAGCAGCCAAATTCCAACTGGCTTCACAGCACAATGGAAACACCCCAAAGTATCGCCTATTAAAGGGTGGGTTGACAAAGTATGGGATACTATTTTTGAATGCTCCACCATGTTAAAAAAAAAAAACAACCCAACCTCCTTGCAAGTTGAAACAAAACAGCACAGCAAGAAGAATGGTTCCAGCCCAGGCTGCTCTCTGTTGTTGTCATCCTGTACTTGCTCAGAATTTTTTACATGGGAAAAAACAGGAAAATACAATCCATTTAATCACCTCAGATCTCTACTGCCTCTTTCTGCTGCATGTGTGACCAGTCCCTAGTTGCTTATTTCTTTGGACCATAATTTCAAGGAGACTAGATGGTAGTAAGGCCTCAGTTCATCATTTTCATCAACATAAAACAGTTTACAAATATTTAAAGTCTGAAACATTTATTTATTAAATTTATTAATCGCCCATCTGGCTGGTCACCCAGCCACTCTGGGCGATGTACAACAATAAAAACAGTTTATACAATAACATTCAACATTAAAAACATCACATTTCTAAAATTACCCAAGCCACCCCAAATGCCTGCCTGAACCACCATGTTTTTAATGCATGGTGGAAGCTCATTAAAGAGGGGGCATGGCGGAGTTCCCTAGGGAGGGAGTTCCACAGAGTGGGGGCCACCACAGAGAAGGCCCTCTCCCTCGTCCTCACCAGCCTAGCTGTCCTGGCTGATGGGACAGAGAGAAGGCTATCCGAGGCTGATCTTGTTGAGCAGCCTATTTGGTGTTGCTGGAGGCGCTCCTTGAAACATATCAAAATTCCCCCCTTCAGCCCTCATGTATATTTGATTTTATCTGGATATTTATATCATGCCCTTCAATGAATTATCAGGACATCTTACATGGTCAAGGAATACAAAAACAATGAAAATACAGAAAATAAAACCACATATTAACAACAAATGACATTCAAGCAGCATAAAAATCACACAATAAGATATGAAAATCAGATTTAAAGGTAAAACAAATTTTAAAGGTCTCAGGGGGGAAATAAAAAGGGGTTTACCTGGTGCCAGAATTACAGGGGGGGAGGTGCCACAGGAGCATCTTCAGGGAAAGCGATCCAGAGACAGTGAATGAAAAGGCCCTTTTCCCAGTAACCACCTAGCACACCTCCCCTGGCAGGGGCATTTAGAAAAGGACCTCTGATGATGATCATGGGGTCCAAGAAGGTACGTGTGGAGACAGTTAAATCATACAATCATAGGGTTGGAAGGGGCCTACAAGACCATCAAGACCAACCCCTTGCTCAATGCAGGAAGCCTGATTCCCAGGCGGAATCCCATCCAAGTACTAACCAGGCTGATCCTGCTTAGCTTCCAAGATCAGACGAGATTGGGCGCATCCAGCCCTTAGAGTGTTACTCTTTAGTAGGGTGGCCACTTACTTATCACCAAAAAAGAGAAAATGGACTACCTCCATCTTCTTCGCTCCTCCATATACCAGCGATCAGCAAGTAAACATCAAGCAGGCAAGCCACGCAAAAACAGCCAATCAGGAAGGGAGTACATAACATGGTTGTTTCGTGTGACACTGTTTAGGTAATCAAAGGACCCAACTTCATATAAACAGTGTGCTTTATTAACAGGCTTTATTACAAAACAGTTACATGGCCTTCTGCTCTCTCCTTGCTCTCTAACATTCTGTCTCCTGCTCTGTACTTCCTGTTCCTCCTTCCAGTTCCAGCTCCCTGGTACTGCTGGTTTTACTTCTAAACTCCATATATATTTGTACAGTGATGATGCATGAAGTCATGCCACACTACACAATTCCAAATGACAGCTCCTAAGACGATGATGGTGATGATTGATTCCATTTCTATACCACCCCATAGCCGAAGCTCTCTGGGTGGTTTATTACAGATGCACTTTAAAGATGCACATACGCAAAAACTTGTATACACAGAACGAGGTCTTGTATTAAAGGAGAACTCTCACCTGAGCTCACATGGATTAATTCATTACTTTCCGACAAAAACAAATTCACTGGGGGTAATGTGTGCAAGTACTGTATGAAGATTTTCCCAGGAACCTTCCGACCTCCACAGCTGTGGAACAAGAGTGGGCATCCAGATTCAAGCCTCCTCCTCCACCACCAGCATTCATTCATCCCAAGTACTAGGGATGTGAGTGAGCTTTAAAAAAAAGGAAATGAGAGAAGGGGCCAACAAAGGCAACAGCAGAGAAGGGGGAGCTAGAATGGTGCCTGATCTTCTGGTCATATGTGTGGCAGCATATAGCTAGTCCTTTTAGGGCAGGGTAGGGAGGTGGGGAAACAAATTCAGACATAGACTTGGATGGCTTAAATAATTGGCCACAACTTTCTTGGTTCAGCTTGGAATAGAGATGGCAGGAGCATAGGGCATGGATCCATTAATTGGACTGCCCACCTGCAGTCCGATCCCTCCATCCTGGCCCACCTGCCAGGTGCCTCATTGGGGGTAGGGGGCAGGAGTCAGAGGCATTTCCCATGGTGCAGCCCATTGAAGTGAGCCCCTTTCTGGCTCCCTGGGGTGTGGCCAGATTGCAGCCTCATGCTAGGCTGGGTCTTAATTCCCCCCCATGGTCCTTTAAGGGGACCCCCTCTTGAAAGGGAAAACAGGGAGCCCAATCCCATTCCCCTAACCAATGGATCCAGCCCAGTGCCTTCCATGCCTACATGGATGTGACTTAGAATGGAAAGTTTTTATAACCAGCCCTACAGTTATACTTGTCAAGCCAAACAAATCCAAACATCCAAGAGTTAATAGTCTTGCAATGGGGAAGGCGAGAACCATGCACCCTGGTGTCAATCTGTGTGCAGGTAAAATTCCTTCCCAGCCCCATTAACAAGCAACTAACCATAATCCATGGCAAGAGATGAGCTACCCTGGAATGGGTGGGTGGGGAAGTCGGTGACGGCAATACCGAAGCCACACAGGAGGCCTTGCTCTTTATGGCCTCTGGCAGACCAGGGGGAGGGAACATTTCCCTCCAGTCTACCAGCAAAGCCCTGTTCCCACCAATCTAGCCGATGGGCCCCCTGCCTCCCATGTGGGTGCACACTTGGTGCTGCTGCAGCAGCTCAGCTGTCCCCTCCCCAAGAGAGAGCACGCCACCACAACATGGCTCCCCAGGTAAGCTGGGAGCTGCATTTTTGGCAAGGAGGATTGCAAGGCATTTGGGGCAAAGGAGGGGTTTGTCATGTTCTCCCTCTAGTACTTGCACAAGTATTTCCAAGCAAGCCGACTCATAAAACTGCAGCCGTACAGTTTTTAGAAATGATTTACCAACGTATGGCTAGCAGCGCACGCAAGAAAATCCTCTTTGACGTGCAAGTTACTGCTTGATGGAACCTTTTACAATGTTCAAGTGATTCCAGAGAGCCTAAAGGCACTGATGAATACCTGAGTGAACTTGCAGGAGAAGAAAAAGCTCTAGTTTTTCCAAAGATGTTGTGCACATCTCAACTTGTTTTGAGATTTTGGGCGGTATCCAATACTGCAGCTCAACCTCCACTGGTTCCATTGCACTGACAGGACCTGCACTTGCGCAACAGGGAATTAGCAGTTTTAAAAGTAACCCCAGAAATAAGCTAAAATGGATTTTATTATTTATTCATTCATTCATTTCATTTCTATCCTGTCCAACAGCCAAAGCTGTCTGGGCGTTCACAAAAATTAAAACCAAAAAGCACACAGTGAAACAATATAAAATATTAAAATATTAAAACCACAATATAACAATACAACCAGAATAAAACCAGAAATAAAACCTAGCAGCAATGCAGAGATTTAAAATACAGATTTAAAACAGCAAAGCTAAAAGTCTAGAAAGCTAAAATGCTAAAATGCCTGGGAAAATAAAAAGGTCTTCACCTGGCGCCGGAAGGCATACAATGTAGGTGCCAGGCAAACCTCACTAGGGAGCTCATTCCACAGCCAGGGTGCCACAGCAGAAAAGGTCCTCCTCCTAGTAGCCACCCACCTGACTTCCTGTGGCAGGGGTTCACAGAGAAGGGCCGCTGAGGATGATCTTAAGGTCCAGGCAGGCACATATGGGAGGAGGCAATCCTTCAGATAATGGATGGTCAGTGGAGCTCCCTTCTGCAAACTCTGCTGATTTACACCCTTCTGAAAATGAGCATTTCTGTTCATTTCAGCTTGCTTTGGGAGCCACTACGTTCCCATAGCACTATTGGTTGTCCCACTAGCGGGGAGGCGCTATTGGATGCTGCCCTTTGCATCTGGCCATCCTACTTGCTGCTCATCTGGTTGTTTGAGGCAATTTCTATTCGCTCCAGATGAGCAGGAAATGGTATAAACCAGCCTTTGTTTATAAGGGCAACTTTATAAACCAGCAGAATCAAGTGGCAAAGGTTTTTCAGACTGTACCACTCTGGGCAAAGACTACATGTTTGGAAGCTTCTGTCAGGATGCGCCATAGCTGCCTCTTACAGTCTACCTCCAATAGCCAACTCAAGACACAGACAAAAGGATTCTTTTCAAGGCTTTAATCCTTTTACAACTTAATGACTCTTTCAGATGCTAATCACCAGCGACTAAGCAAGGAACAGCACTGGGGAAAGAGAGCAGAGTAGCCTATGCTCCAGGTTAGGCAGTTGGTCCCCGTTTGAAGGAGAATCATGGGAAGACCCTGAACTTATGGGCTAGGGAGAGATCCTCCCTCTTTCTCTTGGGTCCTCGGGACGTGACCATTGCTTGCGCGCCAAACAAGCGCTACGCCTCCTTTCCGTGCCCTCCATCTGTCGTTGCTCCCTGCGTCGGCGTCGAGGGTCCAGCAAGCCCCCCTCCAGCACTGTCTAGTTGCCAGGGTCACTATCTATCCCAGGAATGCTGGCAGGAGGTATCTCTGCCAGCTGCTGTGCCTGTGAGAGATGAGCGAGCTCCTCTCCCACGGATTGCTGTTCCTCCTCAGAATCAGAACTGCTCTGGGGTTCTATCGGCTCAGTTTCCATCCTGACAGCTTCCCCATGAAAAGCTTCCCAGCACACAGTATAAAATAGCAGCATGTCAGAGAAAAGGCTGGACCTGACATTCTGGCATTTAACATATAGGGAGGTGGTTTGGGGGTTGTTCTGTGTATAGTACAGTAGGGGAAAAACTCAACCCTGATTACATAAACTGGCCCTAAGGGCAAAAACAGACATTTCCAGCCTACCCCAACCTGGCTGGGGGATGTTGGGCATTGTAGCCCAACACATCTGGAGGACACCAACACAGGAAACTGCCTTATACTGATTCAGACCTTTGGTCCATCTAGCCCAGTACTGTCAACACTGACTGGCAGCAGCTCTCCAGGGTTTCAGGAAGGAGATTTTCCCTAGTCCTACTTGGTGATGCCGGGGATCGAGCCAGGGACCTTCTGCTTGCAAAGCTTGTGCTCGACCACTGAGCTACAGCCCCTTCACCAGTTTGGGGAACATTGCCATTACTTTAAAGATGTAGCTAGCAACTACATGGTGTGTTGTTTTTCCTCTAGAGTGGGCACAGGCTGGCCAGTTGGGTCCATAGCAAAGGGGGGGGGCTTTAACCCTTCACCCCTTCTATGGGCCCAATGCAGATCGTGTGGCCCATGCCTGCCATTTCTGTTGCAAAATACCAAACCATTTGCTTTATCCATCCACCAGCCCCCACTCCTAAACTCATGATGGGCAAAAACTGGTCTCCTGCAGCCGTACTACACTTAATAGGAGCTTCTTAGGTCTCCAGCTGCCATCTGGTGGACAATGCAGTTCTTGCCTTGTAAACTTTTTATCTGCCATGACTGGCTTAAAGACCTCCTTTTCTCCAAGCACAGAGAACCTATCTGGTTCGGTCTGGTTCTGTTAGTTCCCGAGGCAAAGGGGCTTCCCTCCGAAGCCAACAGCCCCAAAGACATCCCAGAATGAAGCTTCATTACTGCCTCATGTTTCAGAGACATGCCAGACTGTTTGCTTTCATTTCTCTATATGCTGCTGGAGATGGGAGGGAGTGTGACTGAATGACTTACAGGTTCACCTTCTAATCTGAAGGGCACATTTTACAAGGGGCTTTGATCACTGTGCTTTCTGGGAGGGCAGGGATGGGCCAGAAGCACAGAAAATGGCCATTCTTCCAACATCACCAGGCTTCACTATGAAAAAAGCTTTAAACTGGTTTTCAGTCAAGGTTACAACAGCTGGGATTGTTTAGTTTGGAAAAATATGCCTATGTAAACCAGTTGCTGGGGAACATGGGCAGAAGGGTGCTGATGCACTCATGTCCTGCTTGCAGGTTTCCCGTGCGCAGCTTGTTGGCCATTGTGTCAACCAAATGCTGGACTAGATGGACCCTTGGTCTGATCCAGCAGGGCTCTTCTTATGTTCTTATATTCTCATGTTCTTATCTTTCCTTCTGAAAATTTGCAGGTTTCTTGCCTGGGGACATTTTCATACAAATTGCCCCCTCCCAAAAAATGGGATGGGGAGGGGAAGGAAGGGGAAGTGAATCAATCCTCCCCTCAAAAGGAAGAGCAGCCCTTCCACATAAATTGTTGCACCTATCTGAAATGTTGTTGTTTACTTACTTAGGGACACTTCTGTCTGTCTGTCATTTGCAAAACAATGGTCCCCAGGGAACATACTGGATAAACATGTTCCCCTCAAAATGGCCAAGCTGCTCTTGCACAAAACCCCCTGCACCTCTTCAACTGAAACTTGGCAGGCTCAATCCTGTCAGCAGGGGCAACTATCCCTGCCTTTTTCATCCAATTCTGCCCAGAAATTTAAAAAAAGTTATGGGCAGTTCCCTTTAAAAAAATCAAAATATCAAGGCGCATTGAACAAAAAATCCTGAACCTATTTCTCTGACGTTTGACAGGCATAATCCCCTCCTGATATCTTGCAAATATCATCCAATTCTGACCAAAAGGAAAAAAGCTATAGCCATTTTGGGATATCCTATGACAGTCAATGGGAAGTATGAAGCATCAAATTTCTGCACCTCAGCCCGGGTTTACTGAGCTGAAGCGGACTGACCGCAAATCAATCCGAGCAGAAGTGGGCCATTTTCTGTAGTGCCAAATTGGGGTCCCAGTCAAAGGGGGCAGTCTGTGCACATCCCTTACTCATTTGCGGTATTAAGCCTGTATTTTCATAATTGACTTTTAGATTCAGGCTTCAGACAGGTATAGAAAACAAAACACGTCTTTCTTTACCTTTCTTTCTGTTGTTTCTGCTCTGATGGAGAATGAACCCTGGACCCACTGCATTGGAATGATAGATACAAACTTTGCCTATCATTTTGGAATAGTCTAAAAAAGTCAGGATACTTATGGAGAGAGTTTTAGGAGAGAGATGTACGTCTAGGATTCCTATTAAAATTGCTTTGGTTACTTTGGCAATACAATTCTAATGCCATTCTTAAACCATTTATATTATTTTCTTAATACTTTTGTTGCTATGTTTCTTCAAGTTCATAATATTAATTCCTGTATTCAGTTAATATTATTTTCTGTATGCAGCTTGATTTATTAATAAACCAATAGATTCATTTCAGTTCAAATTTGAGCCTGTGTTATTTGATATTGGTTATATCTGTACCCCCAACCCTCTGGGGTGCAAAAGTGCAAACTGGAACTCAGATTAGATCACTAAATTAACACCGAGTAGATGTAATTACTTACACATACACATGCGTGCACACACACACATGCATCCTTCTAGTTTTCTTTCTTCTGAAAGTTTCCAGATGTGAGCTTTGATGCCATCTAGTGTTTTTTCCCCTACCTTTCTCTTCTCCCTAGCAGTTAACCAGGATCCTGGGCTGGCAGAAAGTATTTTCTCCATCCCATGGGAGTGCTTTGCAAATGACTGGAGTAATACATATGGAATGCTTACAGAAACAGTCTGCATACTCTCGCCATTCTTGCTCAATGCAACTAAACATTGTCTGTCTATACTACAAAGAGGCGGGTGGGTGAGAGTGTTATGGTGTCATCCTCCTCAATGAACAAAAAGATTTTTAAAAAAACTATAGCACTAAGTGGCAGCAGAGCTGATGTTTACATCAACACTGTCGCTAATCAATTAACATAACTGGGGAAAAAAAGTTTATATGATGGCTCTTTTATCCAAATCAGAAGAATCAAAGCATTTCCTGGAATGATCCAGTTCAGGGTCATTTGAACACTCCTTCCCTGGATTTAAAAATAAATCTCTCTTCATATAGAAAAATAGCATGCTAAGGAAAAAATTATGCTTATCGTGTATCCCTTATATGCTGGGTTTCTGTGTGCAAGGAGCTATTTATTATGCATGTAACTAACAACAAATACCAAAGAAGCACAAAATATCCAAAGACAAATGCTGCAGGAAGACATCTCAGACATGACTGCACTTGGGGATTCTTTGGAGCATGCAAAAGGCCACTTGTTCGAGACCCTGGTGGATGGCTGGAATGCTGCAATCACTGGGGCATTAGACCAGGTGGCTCTGAAATGCCTTCTCCCCCTGAACAGAGCTCGGACTGCACCATGGTTCACCCCATGGTTGCAAGCTCTGAAGCGGGAGGTGAGATGGCTGCAGCACCAGGGGAGGAAATCTCGCTCCGAAGACGTTTGGTCACAGGTTAGAGCTGTAGCTTCAGCCTACCAATAATTTTTATGCTGCCTCTATCGCATCCGCACAGTGCTGTCCCAGGAGGCTGTTCCAAGTGGTCTGGAACTTGGAGCATTCTAAGGCCTCCTGTGATGAGTTTGCAAAGCACTTTGCAGATAAAATCGATCAGATCAAGAGTGCTATTCCATACACTGTGGATACATGTGGATACAGTTACTTAACAAGGGGCGGCCAGTGACAGACTGGTTGTGTGGGATCGGTTCCAGCTTCTTCCTTCTGAGGAAGTAGACAAGATGCTTTCATCTTTAAGGCCGACCACCTGCTTACTCGATCCTTGCCCATCTTGGCTCATTATGAGCTGCAGGGAGAGACTTACGGAGGGGATCAAGGCAGTGATGAATGCCTCCCTCAAGGAGGGAGTGATGCCATCAGCCCTCAAGGAGGCGGTGATAACACCACTGTTAAAGAAGCCCTCCTTGGATCTCCAAGACTTGAACAACTTTCGCCCGGTCTTGAATCTGCTGTTTTGGGGTAAGGTGACTGAGCGGGTGGTGGCTTTGCAGTTGCAGGCACACTTGGAAGAAACTGATTATCTGGATCCATTTCAATCAGGCATCAGGCCCGGGCATGGGACAGAAACAGCCTTGGTTGCCTTGGTGGATGATATGGGAAGGGCTCTGGATAGGGGCGAATGCTCCTTCCTTGTTCCCCTTGATCTCTCAGCAGCTTTTGATACCACTGACCACGGTATCCTCTTGGACCGCCTGGAAGGGTTGGGCATACGGGACACCATATTACGGTGGTTCCATTCCTTCCTCTCTGGAAGACAGAGGAGGAGACTTCAGACCCTTGGCTGCTCACTTGCAGGGTGCCACAGGGTTCTATTATCTCCCCGATGTTATTTACCATCTATGTGAAGCCACATCAGGAGGTTTGAGGTGCAGCGTCACCAATATGTGGATGACACGCAACACTACCTCTCATTTAAATCCTCGTCAAGGTTGGCTGTAGAAACCCTGTCCAAGTCTCTGGAGTCAGTGTGTGGCTGGATGGAAAGGACTAAGTTGAAACTGAACCCTGACAAAATCGAAGTACTTTTTGTAGGAGACAAGGGGAGATTGGGAGATGTTGACCTGGTGTTCAGTGAGGTGCGGACCAGGTCCGCAGTCTGGGGGTCATTTTAGACTCCCAGGTGACCATGGAGGCTCAGGTCTCAGCTGTGAGCTGGGCGGTGCTGTACCAACTCCATCTGATACAGCGGTCGCACCCTTACCTCCCTAACCATCTGCTCCCATCAGTAGTTCATGCCCTGGTCTTCTCTCGCCTAGACTACTGTAACACGCTGTATGTGGGGTTGCCCTTGAAGACAGTTCGGAAGCTGCAGCTGGTGCAGAACGTGGCAGCCCATCTGATTAAAGGCAGCCATCAGCAAGACCTCATCACACCAATGCTGAAAGAGTTACACTGGTTACCAGTTGTTTTCCTGGCCCAATTCAAGGTGATCTCTGCCATGCCCCCTCTTTGATGAGCTTCTGTCAGGCTTTGAAAACCTGGCTGTTCAGGGGGGCATTTGGGGTGAGTTAGGGTTTTGTTGTTGTTGTTTTGTTTTAGAGCAATGTTGTTTTGTTCAGTTGATTATGTAAATTTGCTGTATTTCATGTTGTTATTTGTATTGTACGCCGCTTAGACTAGCTGGATAGCCAGCCAGATGGGTGGCTAATAAATCAAATAAATAAATAAATTGAGAACAACTTTTTCATGGGGAACTTTGTCAACCTGTAACCCCTACCTGTAGGCTGAAGTGGTACAGGCCTGGAAAAGCTTTACCATTTTATTCTGCTGGTTGTATAAACTACCCTTGGTTGCCAGAGATAGGAGGATCAAGGGGTTCTGCATGAAGTATGGGATCCTTTGCCCTCTTGTATGCAAATATATGAGAATTCAGAGTTGCTCACTGCGGCACTAACCTGGAGAAGGGGTGTGGTAGAGTTCCCAGCGATGCCAGCAAGAGCTTGAGTAGGAGAACATGCTGGATGGCAAGAAAAAAAAGTGGGCTTTCTCTGCTTTACTGCTGTTGTTGCCCCAAATACTGCTGATCTGCTGCTCAGTAGTGACTTCCAGTTGCGTATCACCTCTCTCCTCCCATTACAACAGAACCTATAGCAGCGGGGGGAGGCTTCCCCCTCTGTCTTCCCAATTTGTCTACATGGGCTTGCCTGCCCCATCTTGCAGTGCCACTGGGGTAACAGAATACAGTGGAAAAGACTGTTGATATTTTGTTTTTGCAAGGGAGCAGAACAGGAAGAGGAGAGAAAGGGGGGCACTGGGCCCTTTCACCTTAGTTTAGATGTGATGAGCATCTCATATGTCTGGAGTAAGGAGGAGAAATTACTAAAGAACATATTGTGAAATGGCTTAAGGCAGGGGTCCCTAAACTTTTCTGGTCTGTGGGCACATTTGGAATTTTGATATAGTGTCATGGACACTCTCACAAAATAGCTTCCATGGGGCCTTGCCCATAAAAAGGCTTCCCTGGTGGGCATGGCCAGTCACAAAACACTCATATTCCAGAAGGCAAACTGGTGAAACTAAAAGAAAAGTAACTTGCCCAAGAATGTAAGTACAAGAGGGTGGTGGTGTCTGAGCTCCAAAACACAAAAACATTCTTTTGAACCCAAATAAAGATGGCACTGGAGCACAGCCATTCGCTTTACAGTATACCAGACTCCCAGTTAAATAAAATCAATTAATAAAAATAATTAATGTTTTAAAATCTTAAGAAATAAAATAAAAATCAGAAGAGACAGGGAGGCACCAACAGGGGTGTCTGTGGGGCACATTGCTGCCCACGGGCACCATACTGGAGAAACCTGCCTACGGTGATGAAGTAAGAGAAAGAAGAGGAGTGTAGGAAGTGGTTAAATGGGAAGGCCCCTACACATTTAGAATGGGAGTTCTAAACAGAACCCAGGAATGTTCAAATTGCAAGATGAGTGTTCCAAGTCAATAATCCAGCAACAATGGATCTAGTCAATATCTCTGAGCCTGCCTCTTTCTATTTCTGCACAAGTGTGAACAAGTGTATCCCACCCTGAGATCTTAATGATATAGGGGGGATACAAATATTTTAAATAAATAAGGGCACAAGCCAATGTCAGCTAGTCAGCAGATAGGTTGGTTCCTGGGAACCAACCTCAGAGTCCGCGCTCCGAGGTCAGTTCCCTGAGAACCAACCTCCACTCCCTCTGCCTTGTAGGCAGCATGGATCGGCCCCATGCTTCATGCTTGTAAGAGCAGCACGGAACAGCAACAGTGGGGTGTTCCGCAGGGCGGTTCCAACGCTTCCTATGTGTCATCTGGAATCCGCCCACACACACACCTGCTCTGACTTCCTGTGCCTAGACAGCCGAAATCAGATCTCTAGCTGTGAAGGGAGGGCAGCTGAAGCACAGAGGGGAAGATCCCCTCCACAATGCTCCTGCCCTTCATTGGATAGGCAGTCGCCTCTGAGTTCGGAGGTGGCCACCTATCCCGATAGGATTGCACCCTAAATAAATAAATAAACATTATCCATGTATGATATTAGGCAGAGTGAGCAGTGCTACAGCTAGGTAATTTTAGACCCTGGACTTAATGATCTTATGGTTGCCAAGTTTGCTGATGACCCCAAATTATTTAGGATGTTTAAACAAAAAGGGATTGTGAAAAGCTCCCAAAGGATCTCTTCATACGGAGAGGTGGGCATCAAAATGGCAAATGCAGTTCAGTATAAGCAAGTGTAAAGCGATGCACATTGGAGAAAACTATCCCAACTGGTGGTGACTGATCAAGAAAGAGATCTTTAGCTCAAGGAAAATGTCGATCCAGTGTGCAGTTGCTCTAAAAAAAGGCAAATTCCATGCTGAGTATAATTAGAAAAGGAACTGAAAATAAAACTGCCAATATCATACTGCCCTTACGCAAATCTATGGTGCGACCATACTTGGAATACTGTGTACTGTTCTGGTTACTGTGCCTCAAAAACGATATTGTAGAGTTGGTAAGGGTGTAGAGAAGGGCAACTAAAATGATCAAGGGGCTGGAGCAACTCCCCTACAAGGAAAGGTTACAACTGGGACACTTTAGCTTAGAAAAAAAAAAGCAACTAAGGAGAGACATAATAGAGGTGCCCAAAATTATGCATGGTATGGGGAAAATGGATATGGAGACATTTTTCTCCCCCTCTCATAATACTAGAACCCAGGGATATCCCACAAAGATAATTGGTGGGAGATTCAGGACAGATAAAAGGAAAGACTTCTTCACACAGCACAAAGTTAAATGATGAAATTTACCACCACAAGATTTAGTGGCCACCAACCTGGCTTCAAAAGGGGATTAGACAGATTCAAGGAGGATAAGGCTATCAGTGGCTACTAGTTCTGATGGCTATATGCTACCTCCAATATCAGAGGCAGTATTCCCCAGTTGTTGGGGGACATGGGCAGAAGGCTGCTGTTGCATTGATATGCTTGTGGATTTCCCTTGTGCATAATACTAGAACCCGGGGTCACCCCTGTTGGAATTGTGAGTGCAACTCAGCTAGCACCTAAAGAACAGAAAAAAGACAGATGTGTCTGCATGGAAAGAGAATAGACAGAGGAATTCCAGGCTTCCTAGACTGTTTGGGTTGCTGACCTCACTTCCTCCTTCCTTCTTCTTTATGCTCTTGCCTCTCAGAGAAGAGACACATCTTTGGTCTCCCTCCATCTTGAGTTGGGGACCCTCCTATACAACATTTATTTCCTGTAATAAATACAAGCTTTGTTATTCCTTTGACCGAGTCTCCAGTGTGATTTATCCAGGGTGAAGCGTGCTCCTTCAACTAGGATTCCACACAGCTCAGCCCTTGTCAGGTTCTTGCTGTTCTGCCAATGATCTCATGAAGTTGATCGGTGGGAGATTCAGGACAGATCAAAGGAAGTACTTCTTCACACAGTGCATAGTTAAACGATGGAATTCACTTCCACATAATGTAGTGATGACCACCAAATTGGATGGCTTTAAAATGGGATTAGACAAATTCATGGAGAATAAGGCTAATATGGTTACTAGTCCTGATGGCTCTATGCTGCCTCCAGTTGCTGGGGAACATGAGTGGGAGGGTGCTATTGCACTCATGTCCTGCTTGTGGGTTTCCCGTGGGCACCTGGTTGACCACAGTGTGAACAGAATGCTGGACTAGATGGACCCTTTGTCTGATCCAGCACGGCTCTTCTTACATTCTTATAAAAAAAGTGGGGACCATATATGCTACCTGAGGTCCTTTTAGGAAGGCTGGGATAAAAAAGTAATAAACTAGCTAACTAACTAGGTCAAGGTGGAAACGCCTTCTACACATTAGCTCAGTGGTGGGCAATTTGTGGCCTTCCAGATGCTTTAGCCTATAACTCCCATCAGACATAGCCAGCATAGCCAATGGTGAGAAATGATGGGAGTTGTAGAAAAAATAACCTGGAGGGTTACAAGTTGCCCACCCCTGCCTTAAGGAATATGCAAAAGAAGCAATTGCAACAGGAACAGCTTTTTTCACTTCTGCATGACAAAATGCACCTGCTTCAAGTCCCCATTCTACGTAACTATTAAAGGTTCAAGAGTCCTGTTCTCTATTTCATGTGGTCAGTCATTCTAGAGACAAAAGCTGGAAAATGGGTATGTATGGTTAAAAAATTAAAAGTGGACACCGTATTTCAGGTGGGTCCCTAGTTTGAAAAAGATTAAAGTGAATTTGGGTACTGCTTTCTACTGCTATGCAAAAAACAAAGGAAGTGGTGATTCACATGCTGCTGAAGATTTGCTGGGAAATAATGAGTCACTAACTGCAGATCAGTTATTTCCTGGTGGCCGTTTAAACTCCTCCCACCCACCAACCCCCAAAATAATAATAATGAGGCATCTTTTCCTCTAGTTTTGTTTTCTCCACAAACTTGTGAGAAAGACTACAAGCACACCAGCTTTACAAATAAAGGAACTGAGACTGTGGCAGGAAGGGAAATCATGGTAAATGTCAGTTGCCATTGCACTCTCTTCAAAATGAGTGTCGTTTTTAATGCCGACTATTAAAACTGTGGTGGATCATTGTAGAAGTGCTTGTTAATGAGTGGTTCTGGAAATCATACTCTGTATGACTTGTAAGCCATGACCACTTGGCTTGTAAACCAAATCCCAGATGTGTGGGTAAGGTGCCAAATGCAGAAGTGACCAGGGCTTCTGTACCTTTAACAGTTGCTTTCCCAATGAGCTATGCCTGCAGAAATTCCCTCTTCTGCACAGGAGTCCTGTACAAGAGCCCTGCTCTCTTTTGGATCTGGCCACCCTATGAGACTAGGAACATAAGAACAACCCTGCTGGGGTTTGCTTCAAACAGCTGTCAGCCAGATGCCATTGGAAAAACTTACAAGCAAGGTATGGAAGCCATAATCTTCCCCCTGCTACCTGTTCCCAGCATCTGGTATTCAGAGGTATACTGCCTCCAAATATAGGTTTCCTTTAGCTGTATTTATTTCTTTTTATTTATATCTTGCTTTTCCACCAAAACATGACGTTCAAGGTGGCTTCCATGACATTGACTAACACTTTCCCCAAAAACACTTTCCTACCATCATGTGGCAGCGAATTGCGTAAGGGCGTGATCCTATCGGGATACCCGTCAGGCATCCTATGAAGAGTGGGAGGAGGACAGAGATGATCTTCGCTTCTGCACTTCCCCCGCTCTGCATTTTTGCTAGATGGGCTTTTTTGCCTGTCTAGCTGGGGCTCTGTGGAGCGGGAGGAAAAGAGGCTAGGAAGCTGGAAGATTCTTCATAAGCTGGCCTCCCCAGTCCCCTGCCCTCCATGCCCACAGAAACGCCCCCTTTCCCTCCTCTCCAAGGTCACTTTCCCTCAACTCCAAGGTCCTGGTCCTCTCCAAGGTCGCTGGGAGGGGGAGTGGAGCTCAGACTCCTGGGTCCAAGGTTGGAGCACTGTCTCTGGCCTTGGATCCAGGAATCTGAACTATTAAAAAACGAAGATCATGGCGTCTGGCCCCATCACTTCCTGGCATATAGAAGGGGAAGAAGTGGAAGCAGTGACAGATTTTACTTTCTTGGGCTCCAAGATCACCGCAGATGGAGACTGTAGCCATGAAATTAAGAGACTCTTGCTCCTTGGGAGGAAAGCTATGGCAAACCTAGACAGCATAGTAAGAAG
This sequence comes from Heloderma suspectum, assembly GCF_057233095.1. Taxonomy (NCBI): domain Eukaryota; kingdom Metazoa; phylum Chordata; class Lepidosauria; order Squamata; family Helodermatidae; genus Heloderma; species Heloderma suspectum. The sequence continues at coordinate 26,363,729 of NC_139460.1, read as the reverse complement.
CAGAGACATCACCTTGCCGACAAAGGTCCGTCTAATCAAAGCTATGGTTTTCCCAGTAGTAACGTATGGCTGTGAGAGCTGGACTATAAGGAAGGCTGAGTGCCGAAGAATTGATGCTTTCAAACTGTGGTGCTGGAGAAGACTCTTACGAGTCCCCTGGACTGCAAGGAGGTCAAATCAGTCAGTCCTAAAGGAAATCAACCCTGAGTGCTCATTGCAAGGACAGATACTGAAGCTGAAGCTCAAATGTTTTGGCCACCTAATGCGAAGAGAAAACTCCCTGGAAAAGATCCTGATGCTGGGAAAGACTGAAGGCAAAAGGAGAAGGGGACGGCAGAGGATGAGATGGCTAGATAGCATCACCAATGCAATGAATATGAACTTGAGCACACTCTGGGAGAGAGTGGAGGACACTGACGAGATGGACAGGACTTTAATGACTGAACAACAATGGCCCCCTAGGGGCCATAGTATTGTTCTCCCTGTTTGTTGTGTAAAAAAGCACTTTAGTTTGTCCTGAAACTTCTGCTGAGTTCATTAAGGGACCCTGAGTTGCAGTATTATAGGAGGAGAAAAATCTTATCTACTGTCTCCACACCATTTATATTCTTATTATAAACCACTTCCATGCTTGCGTCTCTCTGTAGTCATCGATTCCTCACCTAAAGAGTTCCCACCACCAGTATAGATAACCATGGGGGGGGCACTCTGCATACGTATGGCACTTTGTCCTTGGCTACTGCTTTATTACGTGCAAAGACTTGAGCCCTGGCAACAAAGAGGTTCTGGAGGCCCAGTACAGTATAGTAGTTAAGGGTGGGAAACCTGTGAGCCTCCAGATATTGCTGGACTACAACTCCCATCATCCCTGATTATGGGTCATGCTGCCTGGCCCCAACAGAGCTGGAGTCCAACAACTTCTGGAGAACCAGAAGTTCCTCACCCTTGGGTTAAATAAAGCAGCCTTCCCCAACCTTGTGCCCTCCAGATATTTTGGACTACAACAAACATGGTCAGGAATTCTGGGATAACAGAATTCCTGAGCCTTGGCCATGTTGCCTGGGGCTGATGGGAACTGAAGTACAAAAAATCTGGAGGGCACAGGGTGAGGAAGGCTGGGTTAGAGTGTGGAACTAGGACTGGAGAAACCCAAGCTCAAATCTCCACTCAGCCGTCATGCCCACAGGGTGACTTTGGACCCTCTCTCTCAGCCAAACCTACCCCACAAAGTTGTTGTGAGGATAAAATGGGGTGGGTGTGGAGAAAGCCATGTATGTGGCCATGAGCTCTTTGGAGGAAAAGTTGGATATAAAGGTAAAAGAATACACAAATCTCTTAGTTGTTATGATTAATAATATATTTGTAGGTAAGTTTCTCAGCATGGCCAGGCCTATCGTTAGGCAATGGCTGGGTTCACACAACACGACAACCAAGACTCGAGGTTGAGTATGGGTTGTTATTGAACCTTGGGTTGTTGTGTTGTGCGAACCCAGCTTTGCTAACAAACCAGTTTGTTAACCACGCATAAATCACAGTTCACAACCCAACAACAAACCATGGATTCTTTTCATGGGTTCTTCACGGTGAACAAACCATGGTTTGCTAGCATGGCTGGGTTCACACAACACACAACCCGTTGCGTGAAGCCAGCCAATGGGAGGCAGCAAAGCGAGGTGCTTCCGGGGTGTCACTTAGGGCAGCGAATTGTTATTTAATGAATTGTTATTGCATTTCATCCCCCCACCCCGCATGGGGAAAGGTTTTCGTGGGCATTTCTGTCTCATGTTCCCAAATGACTTGGCCAGGCTTAGGCACCGCGCACCTCGCCTTCGGCTGGGGGCGCCATTTGCTGCGCCCCCTCAGGCGGCAACGTGCCCCTGTTCATCTGGGCCAGCCCCGCACGCTGCCGGATCTGAGGGGCGCGCCGGCGAAGCGAAGAAGTTGCCCGCCGAGACGGAGCAGCCGCTTCCTGAGACAAAGGGCCAATTGCGCGCCTCGGCGGCTTCCCCGCCCAAGCCCGCCGTCTTCCCGTCCCCCTCCTCCTCCTCCTCCTCCTCCTCGGCCTCCATCACGTGGGAAACAGCCCCGGGCGCCTCACAGTAGCAGCCGCGCCTCGTTGCGCACGGAGGGAGCGGCGGCCGGGCGGCGCGCGGGACTCGGGCTAGCGGCGAGCGCGGTCTTTGCTGCGTTTACTCCTGTTTGCTCCTCCACGCTCGAGAAACTCGGCTGTAGCTGGGGGCTTCCCGCGCGAGACAACCATGAAGTCGCTGCTGGTGCTGCCGGTGGTCGTGCTCGTCTCGCTCTGCTTTGCCGCGGACTTGGGTAAGTCATCTCGGGAAGCGCAGCCCGCTTCCCACCCCGCAGACACCCGCAAGCAAAAAAGTTACTGCGTTCATCCGTGAGATTTTATTTTTCTCAGGCTCCCTCACACGCTTCCTTTTCGGAACTGATGCATCCCAAGGTCACTCCAGCCTTCCCCAAACTGTTGCCCTCCAGATGCCTTGGACAACGGTTCCCCATCATCCCGGACCATTGGCCACGCGGACTGGGGCTGGTGGGAGCTGTAGTCCCAAGTTTCTGGAGGGCCCCAGGTTGCGGAAGGGTGGATGCCGCACGCGTTGGTCAAGTCGCCGGCGACTACTCCAAAAGTGGGTTGCCTGTTTCAGAGTGGGCCATGGGGGTACAACTCAGCCCTTGTAGCGAACGGAGTTCTTTCTTACTATTTCCAGACGAGTAGAAGTGTCAGCCTGTTGCAGCAAAAAACGACAGAGCGCCCCATGGCATCTTTAGGACTTGACAAATTAATTTTGGCATCAGTTTTCGTGGGCACAGGCCACGACGTACATCTGATCAAGTGGACAGCGTCCACAAAAGCTTATTGCGGAATAACTGTGTTATTCTTTAAGGTGCCACAAAATTTTTCTGTCATTTTTGCTTTCTTACTATGAAATCATTGCAGACCTCTTGGTGACCTGCGGTTCACATCTTCGAGGTTTCACTGCAAACTGGAAGAAGGGCTGCAGCTCAGTGGTAGAGCACATGATTTGCATTGTAAAAGGTCCTGGATTCAATTCCAAACCAAATATCGAATCTCCAGTCAAACGTGTGTGTGTGTGTGTGTGTAGCGGGGCTGGAATCTATTGGAATCACTGGAGATCAGCTGCCAGTCAAAGTAGACACAACTGGTCTATGGATCAGTGATTCTTTGTGTGTTCAGAGGAGAGACACAAGATACTGGAGACTTCCTTTATTTAATATATAACAGTGACATTCTTTCTATTTCTAATGTTCAGATATAAGTGCCATTTCTTATGCAGCCAAATTGGCTCCATCCACACACAAGAGGGGAAATATTGGCAGGCCTGTGAGGGAACCCTGAAGTTTGCAAATGTGCAAAAAGTATTTAGGTAAAGAAAACTAAAAGGGAAGGATCCACAAAACAGGCCCATGTCTAGCCACATAATGCTTTTATCCTGCAGTCATCTTGCCGCATTTTATGGAGTCTTATGGGGTGGGTGGGTGGCCAGACTGCCGATATCTTCCACTCGTAAGCCTTCCATGCTTTTCCACTGCTTCTTTCATCATTTTACGTATCAGAAAAAAAATAAGTTAAGGATTTTTGCCTTTTGATTAGTGGTGCTATGAATCCTCAGTCTGGAAGCACCCTGTGAAGAAGAGCCAGACAAGAATTCCACACTGTTGCAGGTCCCACCTAATTACTTTTTTCCCTACAGCAAAGGGACCATCTTGTGAACCCAGCCTTAAATCCAGGACAGCAAATCCTGCATTGTACCCATTGCAAAACACAGGCTTAGTGTGGCTCGAGGTCACTGAGTTCTGTTCACAGCTGGGACATCCACATTGCATATTTATTAACTCTGCTGCAAGTAATAAACAGTGCAGTGATTTTTAAAAGGCCCTAAAATAGAGGGCTTGTTACATTCTGGTCCTTGAATGCTTCCAGGGAGGAGGTTTGAACTGGCAAGCCCAGTGAACAATCTCCATAAAATCAAAGCAAAGGCCAGAGTGTGTAAACAAAGCTTTGTCTTGCTGAGGCAAAAGATCACCTTGGAAGCAAATCACATTGCTTTCCAAAGAACTTCCTTCCAAGCAGTGCTGCAAATTGTAAGCATATTTACTGAAGAGTAAGTTCCATAGAACTCAACCCTGCTTCCTGTTTCGTTATGGTGGGCAACTTGTAGCCCTCATCTGATGGTTATTGGACTGCAGCTCCCATCAGCCCCAGCCCTTTAATCCAGATGTGGTAAAAGATTTTGCACAAGGTTCCACTTTTAGGGGCGACAATTACTATTAGTATTATTTCTGTCGCGCTCCTGGCTCTTTAGCAAGTAACATAAGCAAAAAGACAGATCCCTGTCTCAAGGACCTCACAGTTTCAATTTTGGAGGGAAGACAACAGAGCAAAGGGAGTGGAGGGTATCAGGTAAGAAAGAATGCACCCTGTTACACATATTTAAGGCACAATCCTGTGCATTAATAGACGGAGAAAGCCCTACAATTCCCAGCATTCCCCAGCCACCTGGCAGGCTGAGGAATGCTGGGTGTGGGAAGGCAGACAGTCACTGCTCATCTGCTTCTTAAGAGGATCTTTCAGGATCCCCAGTCGGTCCTTGGCACCCCGGCTGTTGACTTCATGCCATCAGAAGTCATGTGCTCTGTACCTATAGAGCAGGGGTGGGCAACTTGTAGCCGTCCAGATGTTTTGGCTGGCACCTCCCATCAGCCCCAGCCAGCACAGCCAGTGGTGAGAAATCATGGGAGTTGTAGACCAAAACATCTGGAGGGCCACAAGTTGCCCATCCCTGCTGTAGAGCCTTTGCTACCAATTGTGCCAACAAGCCTGATCTTCCATGAGTGTTGGATTGTCCAGTCCACAGATTAGTGACTGGAGGATAGAATGACCCCTGAGAAGTTGACCATCCCTGTTTGAGATGGCCTCTCCTTGTAATGGACTGCATGACACTGCTAAGCAGGCTGGATGGAAAAATATTAGCTAGCTGCTGCAAGAAGATACTTTGGGATTTACACTATCATTCTCAGAGCAATAAATCAGCCCTTATTGCCCCATTGAATGGAATTGTACAAAATTTAATGTGTAGCTGAATACATTGCAGCTGAGATTTACTCTTAGCAAGGTAGGTAGCACAATTTCCTCCTAAGTTATATTACAACTTCAGCAACATCTCAGGGTCTATCTGGGAAAAATGGGAAACTTTCCAGAAATAAGCATAACTTGCATAACTCTATCTAAGCTGATTTATGGCCTCATGCTGAAGGCCAAACTAGACTTGATGGTAAATAGCCATTGGGAATCTAGTTTCCCACTCCATGACATTTAACGGAAATTACCTCATTTATGACATTGTAGCATTTCACATTTCTCCTCCTAAATCTACCATCAGCAGACAATCATGTGGAACAGAGGCAGGCAAACACAAAATGTTGTGACCGCATGACTTGGGGTAAATGACATGAGGTAGGCATTATTGGGAGTTGTTGTTGTTGTTGTTGTTCAGTCGTTAAGTCGTGTCCAACTCTTCATGACCCCATGGACCATAGCACACCAGCCTTTCTGGTCCTCCGCTCTCTCCCAGAGTGTGCTCAAGTTGCATCGGTGATACTATCTAGCCATCTCATCCTCTGCTGTCCCCTTCTCCTTTTGCCTTCAATCTTTCCCAGCATCAGGGTCTTTTCCAGGGAGTTTTCTCTTCGCATTTGCGCTTCAGCTTCAGTCTCTGTCCTTCCAATGAGCAGTCAGGGTTGATTTCCTCTAGGATGGACTGATTTGACCTCCTTGCAGTCCAGGGGACTCGTAAGAGTCTTCTCCAGCGCCACAGTTCGGAAGCATCAGTTCTTCGGTGCTCAGTCTTCCTTATAGTCCAGCTCTCACAGCCATACATTACTACTGGGAAAACCATAGCTTTGATTATACGAACCTTTGTCGGCAAGGTGATGTCTCTGCTTCTTACTGTGCCATCTAGGTGTGCCATAGCTTTCCTCCCAAGGAGCAAGCGTCTTTTAATTTCATGGCTACGGTCACCGTCTGCGGTGATCTTGGAGCCCAAGAAAGTAAAATCTGTCACTGCTTCCATTTCTTCCCCTTCTATATGCCAGGAAGTGATTGGGGGGGGGGAGGAGCAAATGATAGTTGCAGTGGTCATTTTCCAAGAAGAATACAGAAAATTTCAGATTTCATTTGGACAAGGAAAGTTCTTGTACTCCTGGTTGGCAAAAGCAACTTGTTAGGTTTTTCTAAAAATTAAAAACTAGAAAACCCCGTCGAGTGATATGTATGTATCCCAGTATTTCTCCGTATGACCTTCTATGTCTGTTCTAATTTTCCCATCTGTTTTCTCACTATTCCAACCTACTCTCCCCAGCCCTTGTGCCAGAGAACAGATGTATGTATTAGAACCAAAATATACCTTTGCATGGCCATCCTTACATTGCATCTAGCATGTTTTGACCACGCTAATGCACTATGTAAATATTATTATGGCTAACTCAAAAGGGGGGATGATTTTCATGAGCTTTTTCATCAGTGTCAGAAGGCACCACTTCTTTGGCAATACTTTACCCCCAGGGGTTGCCGTAAAAGAAGACAAAATTGTTTGCCTATTTAAGAAGCAATGCTGTCACTGAATGACCTGCATTTACCCTCAGTGATCATCATGTTCAGTACATGATCCCTGATTGGCTAAGGTGGCTACGATGGCTAGGATCATTTATCCAACTGGTGTGGGAAACATTGATATCACTCAGAGAGAACAATGCTATGGTCTGGGACCATAGGATTGTTTGGAGTTTCTCTCCTGAGGCCAGAGACTCCGAGCCCCTGCCCCCTTGGAGCCGCCACAGAAAGCGCCATGCCAGCTGCTTCCCAAGGTCGCAAATGCAGCCTTGGAGGGAGGGAAAAGGGGGCATTCCCGTGGACAGGGAGGGATGAGGATTGGCCAGGATATAAGAAATCCTATACCGGCCCTGCCCCCAGCAGCACACCTTCTCTAGATGGGCTCAAAGGCTCGTTTAGAGGAAGACTTTGTAAAAGAAAAACAGAGAGGCAAAAATCACCTCCGTTGCTCCTCCCACCTTGCCAGTAGCAGACAGTCAGGGCATTGGATACGCAGAGACTCAGATTGAAGCTTTCTTCTAACTGCCTAGATTCATTGACTGGGGTCAATGCCTATCCCCACTTTGCAGTGCAGTGCATCCAATTAGATTTCGCTAAATACTGACATTACGGTGGGCAGACAAAGGCAGGGGTGCAAAACCTCAGGCCTGGGCGCCAAATTTGGCCCTCCAAGGTTTCCCAGATGGCTATACCCCCTTTCTCCCAACCACCGATCGTCTTGTGGTTTCCGGGCTTCTGTGCAGCTTTTCCCCTATTCTGAGAGGTTGAAACATCTCTCCTTAGTTACTAGCAATAGGAGCTCTAAGCTAAAATATGCTGGCATTTTGGGTTCTGCCCCTGTGGCCTCACCCCCTTTTGTCCCCACCCATCACAGGAATGCAGCCCCTGAGAGCTTCTCTGAAATGGATGTCGGCTCTTGGGCCAAAGGCAATTCTGTACCCTTGCTTTAAGACTTCGGAGGTTGCACAGCTGCAGCTTGTCCCGTGGTAGTAGTGTGGTGACAGGAAGAGTTGCACCTGATGAACTTCCCCCACACCTCCTCCGATAACCTCACAGGAGAGTCCTAGGGACCTGTGTCAAGTTTTCTTTAAGAAAGAAAAATACTTGATTTTCTTTAGAAGGCAAAAAGTCATGGGGGCAATTTTTAATTTTGGAGATCCCTGAGGAGAAGCAACAGGAGGAGGGTGGGAGAGAGATTTTCTGGATGCCATAAATATTACAAAAGGGGCCTGAAGGACCTTAGAGATATTTCAAAACGGTGGGTTAGAAATTGAGCTTAAGACCCTGCAATTTCTATGTGCCTTGCAGCAGTGGGACATTGATCCCTTGCCAAGTGTTTGGGAGAAAGACACAAATAGCATGAAGGCAAGATGGGTTTGTATACATGCACAGGCATATATGGCAGGGAGGAAAAGCAAAAACATGCCTCATATGCATAGTTTCAACTGATACCGCAGCATGTAGAGGACAGGTTTCTTGTAACTTGAACTGACAGGGAAGTTCAGCTGATACTGTTGATACAGCTTTTCCCAGTGCAGAATTTATATGGTGAAGAAGTACCTGTTGAATTCCTGCCTGTTGTCCTTCAGGTATTAAAGACACTGAATATCTGTCAGGAAGAGCTAGCAATCCTAATTTTTTTATTCTTATTTGCCTTTTTTGTGGTGGCTTTTCTTGCAAAAACTCAAAGCAATTCCCAATAAGTTTTTAAACAAACACAATACATAAAACCCCAAATTCTAAACCAACAAAAAAAGCAGCAGCAATAACAGAAAAGTAGAATAAAGGGGGAATTAATCCCCACAGATAGCAGAAGAAAGACAGCGAGCAGCCGATGCATGGACAACTAGGGGCAAGGAGATAGGTGTCTTCCCAGTAGGCCAGCTGGCAAAGTTGTGGGAGCCATATGAAACTGAGCACCAGTTACTTACTCCAGTTTTGGGGCCTCCCTTCCTATGCAGGCTCTGTATATCTGTTGATCTTAAATGCATGTTTTCCTTTTTCCACTTTGTCGTTTCTGGATCAGGTATGTCACCCAACTTACCATGTGCCTGGGATGGGTTGCAAAATTCCCTGGCAACTATACAGGTAGAACAAAGAGCCGTGAGACAGAAGCTGCATGCTACTGGCTCTTTAACGCTAGCAGTCTAATATCCTCCATGGTGAGCCTCTGTGCTTATCCCAGAGCTTATCTGTGGAGGATGCACAGGCTTATCTCTCTTGCTCTCTCTCTGAAAGCAGTGGAAGGAGGCATTCATAGTGGTGGCATAAGGTGTGTAAGTGGTAGCATAGAACAGTGAAGCACTGCATCTAGCAGGTGGAAGTTTGCAATCACACAGGAAACACTGGCCTGGTTCAGACATCTTGATCTCAGTCTGATAAGGCCTTGGGCTCAGCCTAGGGGAACATACTGTGGTTTTTTAAACCACCATTTCCAGTGACATCCAAACCAGGAAATGTTGGTTTAAACACTGCTTACAAATCAGGATATGAAACAGAATCTGATCCATTTCTTGGTTTGGATGTTACTGGAAACTGTGGTTTAACAAACCGTAATATCTTCCCTGAAGTCAGCCATGCAAGGGGAGGTGTGAGGAGAAAGCATGAGGACCCAAGGTTTGTACACAATAATCAGTGGGTTGCTGGACTGAGATTGTGGAATCAACCTGGGCTAGCTTCATCGCTCAGCTGAAGTAATTAACTCCCACTAAATTCAGTGGGAACTACTCACAAGTAAGTTTGCATAAGTTTGCAGCATTATGGTGAAAGACCCATCAAACAGGATTTCACCAAATATATCTTTCCAAAGAAACTTTGCTGTATGGGCTGCTAGACAGATGCCGTTACTGACTGCATCATTGTCACAGTATGGAAATCCCATTCAGATGTAAATGCAAACTCCCAGCCAACTCATAAGAGCCCTGCTGGATCAGACCAAAGCCCTATCTTGTCCAGCATTCTGCTCACGCAGTGGTCTATCAGATGCCAATGGGAAGCCCACAGGCAGGACATGAGTCCAACATCACCCTCCCACTCAAGTTCCTAGCAAGTGGTCATACTGTGAAAATGGCTTAGGCGGGATGCATTCTTCTTTCAGACAGGTGGGTTGATGTTAATTTCTCCAGGTCAGATTTTTGGAGATTATCATTAATATCCCAAGCTTGATGGAACTTTTACCATAAAGAAGCCATCCTATGCAAATATGTAGTTCCATTGGCCTTAGTGGGCTGTGTGACAGAATGTCTCCAGAGTGGTTTGCAAACTTTCAAATGAATACAACTTCCATCTACCATCTGTGGCAAGTCGCTAGAGGTGTAATATTTTGGTTCCACCTGGCACTAGTCTCCTGTACTATGAGGAGGTCATCTCATAGGGGAGAGTTGTTTACTGGTACATCTCTGGAAAAGACCCTGATGCTGGGAAAGACTGAAGGCAAAAGGAGAAGGGGACGGCAGAGGATGAGATGGCTAGATAGCATCACTGATGCAGTGAATATGGACTTGAGCACGCTCCAGGAGAGAGCGGAGGACAGGAAGGCCTGGCGTGCTATGGTCCATGGGGTCACGAAGAGTCGGACACGACTGAACAACAACAACAACAGAGTGCTCAAGTTGTGTAAATGTCATTTTTTAGATTTGTATGGAGATATTATATGGCTACCTAGGAATTATGAACACGAAGATTTGGGGCTTTGAAAGGTAAAACAGCGCAAATATTTATCAATATGTACATGTGTTTTGTTTCAGTGGCTTCCCAAGAAAATAATTCCACCACTCCCACTGCTCACCCATCAGATTCATCAACAAGTAAGTCTCTTGCTTAGCTTTTCTTCCATTTGTGTATTAAGATGAAAGCACTTGCCTCTGTAGCCTTCAAATCCAAGACAAATGCAGAAATTTGTTTATCCAAACAGGTTAGGGGATACGAAATCCGTTATGAACAATCACATACCGAGATGAGACACAAAAGATGGGCTGGGGAAAAGCAAGGACATCCTTGCTGCTCAGGGATGATAGATAGATAGATAGATAGATAGATAGATAGATAGATAGATAGATAGATAGATAGATATTGTCTGTCCTGTGTGTGGAAAGCACATCACAGTCCTCCACAAGATACTATATTATGTGGGCAGTGCCACAGCTCAGTAGTAGAACACCTGCTTTGTATGAAGAAGGGCCAAGGTTCAGTCCTTAGCTTCTTCAAGTAGGCCTGGGAAAGACTCGTGACAAAAAACTTTGACGCTGCCAGTCAGCGTAGACAGTACTGACCTAGATGGACCGATGGTCTGACTTGATCTAAGGCACATTCCTATGTTGGGTGTGTGTGTGTGTGTATGTGTGTGTGTGAGAGAGACAGACAGACAGACAGGCCACAGCCCAAGTTCATCCAGTGAGTTTCATGGCTGACCAAGGGGTTGAACTTTGATTTCTTAGGTGCTGGACTTTCCATTACACCACACTTCCAGTGGTTAATCAACTGGTTTGGTTGATTAATAGGAACATAGGAAGCTGCCTTATACTGACTCAGACCATGGGTCCATCTAGCCCAGTATTGTCGACACTGACTGGCAGCGGCTCGCCAGAGTTTCAGGCAGGAGTCTTTCCTAGCCCTACCTGGAGATGCCGGGGATCGAACCTGGACCCTTCTGCATGCAAAATATGTGCTCTACCACTTAATTGAGTTAAAAGGTGTCCCTAATACACTTTAAAAAATAAAATAGTGTATTGAAAATATTTAACATGTACTTATAAAAGTACACATACTGGCACACACTGTCTTAGTAGCGACATTGCTTACACACACAAAACCCAGTCTTGTCCATGAAAGTGTGCCTCTTAGAAGATGGTGTCTGCTTAGACAAGTTCATGCATGATCTAAACACACACACACACACACACACAAAACGTTCCATTTCCTTCTTCAGAACAATTGTTTATTCATGTAAGAATGTGACAGCCCTGCTGGGATCAGAACAAAGGCCCATCTAGCCCAGCATTCTGTTCCTACAGTAGCTGACCAAATTCCTACGGGAAACCCACAAATAGGACATGAGTGCAGTAGCACTCCCCTGCTCATTTCCCCCAGCAACTGGTGCACACAGGCATCCTGCCTCTGATCCTGGAGGTAGCATAAAGCCATCAGGGCTAGAAGCCATTGATAGCCTTCTCCAAGAATTTGTCAAATCCCCTTTTAAGGCCATCCAGATTGGTGGCCGTCACTACATCTTGTGGTGACAGACTTCATAGTTTAACTGTGTGCTGTGTGAAGAAGCACTTCCTTTTATCTTTCCTGAATCTCCCACCATTCAGTTTCATGGGATGATCCCATTGGATTCTAGGATTATGAGAAAGGGAGAAAAACTTCTTCCTATCCACCTTTTCTCCATCATGCCTCGTATTATACGCCTCTATCAAGTCCCCTGTTCCTCACCTCATTTCCTAGCTACAAAGCCTGAAATGCTGTAACATTCCTTCAGAGAGTTGCTCCAGTTCCTTGACATTCTGCCCCTCTCTGCACCCCCTCCAGCTCCACAACATCCTTCTTAAGGCTTAGCATACTTTGTGCATATTTTATTGTTCAGTCAATTAATTGTTTGGGTTTTAATCAGCTAAAATTTCTCTAACTGGGTGCCAGACATATTTATAAATAGATTGGGCTGTAAACAGGCTGCCCTTGAGAAACAGGCTGAGACTATTTATTTATTTTTATTTGTTTGTTACATTTATAGCCTGCCTTTCCTCCAAGGAGCCCAAGGTGCAATACATGGTCTTCCTCCTCTCCATTTTATATGTACAACAACCCTGTGAGGTAGACTAGGCTGAGAGTCAGTGACTGGTCCAAACTCACCCAGTGAGCTTCATGGCTGAGTGGGGTCTAGAACCCTGGTCTCCTGAATTCCTGTCCGACACTCTAACCACTACACCACACTGGCTACGCCACACTGACTGCACATTAATAGAGAAAAGGAGAGTGGGGGAAAGAATTATTTGCAGCTGCTGCTGCATTATACTACCTTTCTCACGGCATCCTTCTGAAATGGAGAAATAATTCCTCAACAGGTACCTTAGCACCAATTTTTAAAAGATTGTACTACAGCTTTGGGAAAGACAGTGCCAACCAGTTTTTAAGGCATTGCCTCCTGTGAAATCCTAATGATGCTACTAGCCCTGTAATCATGCGTTGGCATATGTGTGTTTCTGGGAACGGTACACAATGCATAAAACAAGAAATACGTGGTCACCATAGCTATTTGCAAGGGTGGAAACTTGTTTACAAAACTTGAGAGCTAGCTCACAGCGAGAGAGAGAGAGAGAAAGAGACTGCAGCCAGTGAGTGAATGGAGGCACATTCAGACCTTTCCTTTCCCTCCTGCCTTTTTTCCCTGGAGACGAAATGGGTGGGAAGGGACAGACCAGGCTGTGCCCAAGAGAGAAGGCATTCTTCTGCTATTCAGTGCAGTCTTAATCTGAACCAAACAGACTCCCCCGATCTGGTGCCCTCCGGATGGTGCCAGACTCCAGTTCCGATCATTCCAGCCAGGATGGCTGGGGATGATGGGAGTTCTAATCTAGCATCATCTGGAAGACAGGAGGGTGGGCCAAAGACTTACTGGGGCACGTCCTTGGAACTTGTGAAGCAGCAAGGAAGAACTGTAAGGTGGCCAGATGCAAAAGAGAACAGGGCTCCTGTACCTTTAATTAACGTGTGAAAGAGGGAATTTCAGCAGGTGTACCTTTATGACAAATGACACCTGCTGAAATTTCCTCTTCTGTGCAAAAATTAAAGATGCAGGAGCCCTGTCCTATTTTGCATCTGGCCACCCTAAAGAAGCAGGTCCCCCCACCCAATTCTATGTGAAGCCCATTCCCTTCACCCACGTTGTAGCCTGACAAAAGTGCCCTGGACATCTTGAAATGAGAGGCAGCGCTTTTTAAGTTGAAGGGTGGGAAGTTGGAGATAAGCATGAGCCCTGGCACCTTCTCCCTTTAGGCGCAAATTGCTGGTTGTGTGACCTCCCTTCCCAGCTGGCTTCCATAGTCATGAAGGAAGGGGCCCGCTGGGCTGCCTTAGGGTGGAAGATGCTTATTGGTCCAATGGGTACATTTGGGAATTTGAGAACCTACTGTGGGCATTACCATGAAATGCCTAATCAGTGATCTCCGCTTTGGCTTCTACCTGTTGGGTCTATGGATCTTAGGCTGCATTTGTTTTGTGTCTATTGGATGCTGCAACGTCTCTTTAACAAGGGATTGTGGCTCTAGTTTAGCATGAATGGGGAACGTCTTGTAATACGTGCACTGTTGATAACTTCTTAATGGCTAGTCTGAGCTGCTGCAGCCCTGAGTCTGGTGGCCCTTCAAGTGATTGCCCACTGAAGCCACTAGCCAGTCCGCCTCTGCCTTTTGCAGTTTTCGATGAGGGCTGTAGCTCAGTGGTAGAGCACCTGCTTTGTATGCAGAAGGCCCAGGTTCAATCCCCAGCATCTCCAGGTAGGGCTAGGAAAACCTTCCTGAAATCCTGGAGAGCCGCTGCCAGTCAGTGCCAGCAGTACTGGGCTAGATGGACTCACTATAAGGCAGCTTCCTACGTTTCTATTACAAAACTGTGCTGATCTGATGTTTCTCAAACCCTGTCATAAGAACGTAAGAAGAGCCCTGCTGGATCAGACCAAGGGTCCATCTAGTCCAGCAGTCTGTTTGCACAGTGGCCAGCCAGCTGCCCACAGGAAACCCACAAGCAGGACATGAGTGCAGCAGCACCCTCCCACCCATGTTCCCCAGCAACTGGAGTACTCCAGGTAGTGGAGGTAGCACATAACCCTCAAGCCTAGTAGCCGTTGATAGCGCCAAATCTCACTCTCCTTTCAGACCCTCCTCTCTTTCAGCAGTCCTAGCGGGATCATCATGACACACACTTTAGGAAACCATCTGTCCCACCCTCCCCGAATCCAATTACCAGTAAGACGTGCATAGCTGTTTAGACCCTCCTACTTTGGTGGTGTCCTGGCCGTTTACCACTGTGATTGAACTAGTTTACATGTTTCACTACCAGCTAGCTGCCATTGTACATCTGTAGAATGGCCAGCTGGCAGTTAACCTTCGGAATGCATAAACATTAATCAAATTTATTCCAACTCTGCTGTTCAGAAGTCTCCAGATTGGAAAAATGCACCCTGGAATCTCTGGCCAGAGGAATGCAAGTATTTGAAGGACTGTCAGTGTAACTAAGCTCTCAGTGTTCAGCACCCAATGAGATTTGCACATTAGACTTCTGTTGCCTTGTTGCCTTGTTATGTGGAAGAACTTTTAAAAATGTCAGATATTTTTCAACCAAGATTGCTTATATATTCTGATCTCTAATCCAAAGTTGTTGTAGTTCCACTGACTTCGACAAAACTTTTATTTTGGGGATGTTGGTCCAAACATATAGCTCCCATTTCTGTGTTTAGATGTAGAACAAAGTCATCGAGGGCAAAAAACCCAAAAACGTGCTTGAGTGTTGCATCATGGATTAATTATTTGCCTGGAAGAAGCCGGATTTAGGCACTCTGCCATGCGCAAGTTAGAGCAAGATGTGGCACAAGTGATCATTCCTATCCCTTTTACTGGCAAAACAAAAGTTGCCATATATTTTTTAAACCCTTTCGTTTTTTCAAAGGATATCGCTATTTTCCCTTTCTTTTAGAACAGTTAAACACTCTGGATGAGTTAAAGCTTTTAAATGATTTAATACAGCTTTAATCTCTGTTGTTTTTAAGTTCTGTTTTGATTCATGTTGCTATTTTTAAAAATCCTGGGTTTAGTAAATGATGACTGTTCATATGTTGTGTTTTGTAAAATGATCTCACTAATTGCAAGTTTAAAGTTTTAACTTCCATCCACTCCCATCCTTAAAGAGAGTGGGAGGTGGAACTATGGAAAATATTGATGTTTATGTTCTTATCTTAACCTAAGAAATTTTGTATTTACAATGAACTTAGGTAGAAAGGGAGCAGGGTCATGCCTGCTAGCCCCTCACCTACATGTGTTCTGTGTAATCCAGGAATAGACAACCTGGTGCCCTCCAGACGTTTTGGACTACAATTTCCATCAGCCTCAGCCAGCAGGGCCAATGGTAAGAGCAAGGATGGCCTGCTGGGAGGGGCAAAGGGGTCAGAACCCTGCCTAACCCACCTCCCACTACTCCCCTCCAGACCTTATTTGCACCTTCTTTCCTCCGTGCAAAGCGATGTGATGCAGTGTGACAGCGCAACGCACTGTGTCCATACTTAGTTGCTTCCTGTTTCGGCTAGGAGGAACATTGGGCATGCACAATAAGCTGTGCATATACAGAACATTCCCCAGGAACTACTGGGTTTTTTCCCCTTGCTGGTCAGCATGTGTGCACAAATGCCTGTAGGCAAAAGAACGGTTTTCAGGGAGGGGCCAGGGCGACCTGTTTGTCCTCCAGTCGCAAGCCAGGTCTGCTCATGAGCCCTCTTTCGCTGTGAGCCAGAGAGTGAAATAGAATCATAGACTCAAAGAATAGTAGGGTTGGAAGGAGCCTACAAGACCATTGAGTCCAACACCTTGCTCAGTGCAGGAATCCCAAGTCACAGCATCCCCAACAGATGGCTGTCCAGCCTCATCTTAAATGCCTCAAGTGTGGGAGAGCCCACTACCGCCCTAGGTAATTCATTCCATTGCCATATTGCTCTAACAGTCATGAGGTTTTTCCTGATGTTCAGCCGAAATTTGGGTTCCTGTCACTTGAGCCCATTATTCCATGTCCTGCACTGTGGGATGATGGAGAAGAGATCCTGGCCTTCCTCTCTGTGACAACCTTTCAAGTCCTTGAAGAGCGCTATCATATCTCCCTTCAGTCTTCTCAAGGCTAAACATGCCCAGTTCCTTCAGTCTTTCCTCATAGGGCTTTGTTTCCAGTCCCCTGATCATCTTTGTTGCCCTCCTCTGAACCCTCTTCAGCTTGTCTGCATCCTTCTTAAAATTCGGCATCCAGAACTGGACACAGTACTCCAGATGAGGCCTAACCAGTGCTGAGTAGAGGGGAACTAGTACTTCTCAGGATTTGGAAGCGATGCTTCTATTAATGCAGCCCAAAAGAGTCTTTGCCTTTTTTGCAGCCACATCACATTGTTGGCTCATATTCATCTTGTGATCGACAACAATTCCAAGATCCTTCTCGCTTGTAGTGTTGTTGAGCCACATATCCCCCATCTTGTAACTGTGTATTTGGTTTCTTTTTCCTAGGTGCAGAACCTGGCATTTATCCCTATTAAATGTCATTCTGTTGTTTTCTTCCCAGCGCTCCAGTCTATCCAGATCATTTTGAATTTTGTTTCTGTCTTCCAAAGTATTAGCTATCCCACCCAGTTTTGTGTCATCTGCAAATTTGATCAGCATTCCTTGCAGCTCCTCATCCAAGTCATTAATAAAAATGTTGAAGAGCACTGGGCCCAGGACTGAGCCCTGCAGTACCCCACTTGTTACCTCTCCCCAGTTTGAGAAGGTCCCATTGATAAGCACTCTTGGAGTCCGATTCTGTAGCCAACTGTGGATCCACCGGGTGGTTGTTTCATCTAGTCCACTTTGAGCTAGTTTGCTCATCAGGATATAATGGGGCACTTTGTCGAAAGCAAGGTATATGATGTCCACAGCATTCCCACAGTCCACAAGGGAGGTGACCTGATCCAAAAATGAGATTAGGTTCATCTGGTAGGATTTGTTCTTGACAAATCCATGTTGGCTTCGAGTAATTCCATTGTTTTCAAGGTGCTTACAGATGGATGGTTTTATAATCTGCTCCAGAATTTTTCCTGGGATTGATTGCAGACTGACTGGTCTGTAGTTCCCAGGTTCCTCCTTTTTACCCTGGGAAAAGGAGGAACCTGGGAACAACAGGAGTTAGGAACAACATTAGCCCTCCATCAGTCATCTGGCACTTCACCATGATTAGCCCTCCATTATTTCTCAAAGATAATAGACAGTGGTTCTGAGAGTTCTTCTGTCAGTTCCTTTATTACTCTAGGATGCAGTTCATCTGGCCCTGGAGATTTGAACTCATTCAAACTAATTGGGTATTCCTTGACCATATGCCTATGAAGGGGCAATCCTGCCTCTTCAGCCTCTACTTCGCCATTGCCAGGGGGGTCATAGACCCTCTTTTGGGAGAAGACTGAGCCAAAGTAGGAATTGAGCACTTCTGCCTTTTCTTTGCCATCTGTTATCATTTTGCCATCCTTATTTAATAGCTGAACCACCCTTTCTTTCCTCTGTCTTTTACAAGGTACGTATCTGAAGAAAGCCTTTTTGTTGCTTTTAGCATCCCTCGCTAACCTCAGCTCGTTCTCAGCTTTAGCCTTCCTGATGCCATCCCTGCAGTTCTGTGCTATCTGCGTGTACTCTCCCTTTGTACCTTGGCCTTCCTTCCACTTCCTATATGTGTCCATTTTTGTTTTCAGGTCATCTCTAAGCTTTTTGTGAAGCCACATTGCCTTCTTCCGTTGTCCTCCGCCTTTTTTTCTTGTTGGAATTGTTTGTAATTGTGCCTTGAGAATTTCCTTTTTTAAAAACTCCCACCCACCTGGGACTCCTTTTATTGTTAGAGTGGCTTGCCATGGGACTCATCATTGTTCTGAGTTTATTAAAATCAGCTTTCCTAAAATCCAGGGTACGCATTTGGCTACACTCAGCTTTTGCTTCCTTCAGAACCATGAACTCAAGTATAACATGGTTGCTTTCCCCCAGAGTTCCTGTAACTGCTACTTTATCCACTAAGTCATCTCTGTTGGTTAGGATCAAGTCAAGGATAGCCGATCCTCTAGTGCCTACCTCTACTTTCCGTAGGAGGAAGTTATCTACCACACGTCAGGCATTTCCTGGAGGGGCCATGTTTTGCAGAATAAGATTGGCTGTTCCTGTCTCTTCATCGCGCTCATGCCTGCAAGGGTGCCAGGGGGTCTGTCCACAGCCAATCAGTCTTCTTCCAAACAAACAATCTCAGCCACCACCAAAGCCTATGCATTGCTGGAGGTGGGGTTGGAGGTGGGAAAGAGGAAACAGAGTGGCAGCGAGGTAGGAGCAGCAGATTCTCTGTCTAACATCTCTGGAGAGAAGCAGCTCTGTCTGCTTCTGTTAACAAAGGACCTTCCCAGAAAAATTATGAACGAGAGGATGACGAGAGAGAAAAGAAGACAAAGGAAGTAAGTGTGTGTGAGTGAGTGATTGAGAGACAGGCGGGAGTTGATGGGATATGCAGGGCAATCTTATGTAGGTCTTCTCAGAAGTAAGGCTCACTGAATTCAGTGGGACTTACTTCTATGTAAACATGCATAGGATTGAAGCCTTGAGGGGCAACAGATGTGTGTCCGTGGGTGTGAATGCCTTGAGGAAGTGAGAATGTCTTGGGGGGGGGTGTATGTGTATGCCTTGGGGTTTCTGTGAGTGGTTGTGAATGGGGCTGGCTGTGAAGGCATGTGTGAATGTGGGGGGTGCCTGTGAGTGTATGTCTCTGTATGTGTCATGTGTGTGTAGGGGAGCGGGGTCTGTGTTTTGCAATGGGTTCATGCTGGCTTCCCAAGGAATATCATCATCAGTACAGGCAAAGGGATGGGCTGTGGGCGCACTCATAACTTGCTGCCCATGCTTTCTCCAGAGCAATCCAGTCCTCCTTACTTTTTACAAGATATACATAATCTGGAATTTTGTATCATGCTGCTTTTGAGTAGGCCTGCTTTGATGGATGCTTTGTGATGGAAGTACAAAGGTATGGATCCTTGGATGCTTTCAGAACTTGTTTCTGTGTTCCAAAGGCTGCTTTTCTGTGTGGCTCTGAGGATATCATCTATTATTCTTACCATTATTATTATGGCTGTGTGGATTCTCCCCTCCCATTCATGATCACTTGATTTTCTAGGCAGTGGAAGTTGCTGCTGGAACAGGAGAATATGGGTCCAAAGAAGTGGTTTTGTTGCAAAAGGATAGATTTTGAATGTTCTGAGAATATCCATCCAGTGAGAAATGGGAGACATTTGCTGGTCCTCAGGCAGCAAAATGCCCTGCGCCAGCACTGGCTATGTATGTGTGTGTATTGTCTGGCTGTTGTGTCTGAATGCAGCAGTGAGTCAGTCACATGCAATGACAACCCCAGAGTACAAGTTGCTTATCAGTTGTCATTGAATTGTGTGTTGTTGTTTAATTGTGAGTTGTCATTACGTGCGAACCTTGCACTATGGGTTGCTAACCATAAACAACGAGCAAAAGGCTGGATGCGCCTGATCTCGGAAGCTAAGCAGGGTCAGCCCTGGTTAGTACTTGGATGAGAGACCTCCTGGGAATCAGGCTTCCTGCACTGAGCAGGGGGTTGGACCTGATGGTCTTGTAGGCCCCTTCCAACCCTATGATTCTACGAACTCGGAGTTCAAAACCCAACAGCAAACCATGGATTCTCTTCCTGGGTTGTTCATGGGTTAACAACCCATAGTTAAACCATAATGAAGGGTCCACATGTAACAACAATCCACGATTCAACAACAACCCATATTCACCCCATACTCTGGGTTGTCTTTACATGTGAAACAGGCCTATGTCTTGTGTGTGTGTGTGTGTGTGTGTGTGTGAGAGAGAGAGAGAGAGAGCACGCTTCAATATGTGTTTTATGTTTTCTATGTCTGTGTGCTGTATGCTGTAGAAGGGGAAGCTTGTGTCTGTATTTGAGTTCTCTGTCATTGAAGAGTACAAGTCTTTTGCCTCTGGGAAAGCGTGGAAGATTATTTCCACAAAAATATGTAGCGTAAAATGTTTTTGCATTATTATTGTACATTGTTGACTCTGTGTGTATGTACAGTCAGGGCCAGAAATATTTGAACAAGGATAACTGTTTTGGCAGTTGGCCTCTGTACACCACCACATTGAAGTTGAAAGGAAACACACCCAGATGGGAGCGAAGTCAGGACTTTCAGCTGTAATTCAAGGGGTGTGACAAAAGTGGGGCAGTAACCATTCAGGAAGTACAGCCAGTGGCATACACACACTCCCATTGTTGGTGGCTCATAAGTAATGGAACGAATGGCTGACAAGCAGCAGCATGGCCAGGTGTGGCCTGTTTCCTGGGTACCCCATGACCAAGCAAGCAGATAAAAGGCCTGGAGGTGGTTCTGAGTGTTACATTTGCATTTGGTAGCTGTTCACTGGAACTCCCAACATGAGGTCCAAAGAGGTGTCTATGCGAGTGAAGGAGGCCATCGTTAGGCTGATGAAACAAAATAAACCCATCAGAGAGATCGCAAAAACAGTGGGAGTGGCCAACACAACAGTTTGGAACATCCTGAAAAAGAAGGAATGAACTGGCAAGCTCAGCAACAGCAAAAGGCCTGGAAGGCCACGGAAGACAACTAAACTGGATGAACATAGAATTCTGCTCATGGTGAAGAGGAAGCCTTTCACAACATCTAGCCAGGTCAAGAATGCTCTTGCGGAGGTAGGCATGTCATTGTCAACATCCACAGTCAAGAGATGGCTTTATGAATGTAAATACAGAGGCTTCACAACAAGGTGCAAACCACTGGTAGTGCTCAAGAACAGAAAGGCCAGATTAGCCTTTGCCAGCAAACACCTAAAAAAGCCTGCCCAGTTCTGGAATAACATTCTCTGGACTGATGAAACCAAGTTTAACTTGTACCAGAATGATAGTTAGAGAAAAGCATGGAGAAGGAAAGGAACAGCTCATGATCCAAAGTATACCACATCATCTGTCAAACATGGTGGAGGCAGTGTTATGGCATGGGCATGTATGGCTGCCAGTGGAACCGGGTCACTGGTGTTTATTGATGACCTGACTGCTGATAAAAGCAGGATGAATTCTGATGTGTATAGGGCTATACTTTCTGCTCAGATTCAGCCGAATGTTTCCAAACTGATAGGACGCCGCTTCGTATTGCAGATGAATAATGACCCAAAACATACAGCAGAAGCTACCCAAGAGTTTCTCAAGGCAAAGAAATGGGATGTTCTTCAATGGCCAAGTCAGTCACCTGATCTCATCCCAATAGAGCATGCTTTTCACTTACTGAAGACAAGACTGAAGGCAGAAAGACCCAGAAACAAGCAGCAGCTGAAGGCAGCTGCAGTAAAGGCCTGGCAAAGCATCTCGAGGGAGGAAACTCAGCATTTGGTCTTGTCCATGGTTTCCAGACTTCAGGCAGTCATGGACTGCAAAGGATTTTCATCCCAGTATTAAAGGCGATCCTTCAGTTTGAAATTATGTTGGTTTGTTCCATTACTTATGAGCCACCAACGATGGGTGTGTGTGTATGCCACTGGCTGTACTTCCTGAATGGGTAGTGCCCTACTTTTGTCAAACCCCTTGAATTACAGCTGAAAGTCCTGACTTCGCTCCCATCTGGGTGTGTTTCCTTTCAACTTCAATGTGGTGGTGTGCAGAGGCCAACTGCCAAAACACTTATCCTTGTTACGATATTTCTGGCCCTGACTGTATGCACAAACGTGTGTGAGTTCAGTACTGGAGGCAGAGAAGGAGGGTCACTATAGACGGCTAGCCCTGGGGCCCATCATGGTCTTGATCTTGCTTTAGCTGTGTGCCTCTGAGGATATCATCATAGGAGATCATCCTTAGCAGTGGCAGCATCATTGTTTTGTGTGGTTGTGTGACTATTCCTCCCCTCCCCCCACAACTGTGCACAAACGAACTTCATTCTGTGTGTCGTGGGAGTTGTTGCTGGAACAAGAGAACATGGGAACAATGGAGTGGTTTTGTGTAGCTGTTTGATTTTCTCGCCCCCCTCCTTTGCACGTACAGTCTTAAAGTTCATGTGCCTCAGTTCATCCTTTCTGTGGTATGGATTGCTGGCTGTTGGGGATTCAAAGACTGTTCTGCCTCTGCTGACCCACCTTCCACCCACCTGTCAGATTGGCCATCAGCCTCCAGTGGGTGAGGGATTATGAGAGCTGTAGTCCAGAACATCTGGAGGGCACCAGGTCCCCTATCCCTGGCATAACCTGTGAAAGAGCCTATGAGTGATTGGAGATGTTTGACTTGCCAAGGACCCTGATTGCACATGCAGAGCTTACGCACATACAGGCCTGGTTCTCACATAATACTAACCCGTGGTACGGGCTGTTGAATTCTGGATCATTGTATTGTGCAAATTCAGCCACGCTAGCAAACAGTGCTAACTGTGAATAAGTGAACCCATGGGGGTTTGGGGAGTTGTGAGCTCTGGGTAGTTTAAACCATGGGTTGTTGTTACATGTGGACCGAGAACCGTGGTTGTCCATGGGTTGTTTTGCCAGGCTGCAGGGGTGGTGGGCAAGAGCAGTCAGAAAAACCAGCCACTCCACATGCCAGCACTACAGTGCTGAAAAGGCATTTGGGATGCAAGGAGGCAGCAGGCAAGGGAGGAAGGAAACAAACAACCTAAGGATTGAGAAAACCAACCACAGATTGGTCAATCATCATCTGTCTGACAAGCCTTGGATAGGGCAACAGACCATGAGTTAAATCAACCATGGGTAAGCGTTATATGAGAACTAGGCCACACTGTACCTGCATAGACTTTTTCACAGTATAGGAGTTAAGGCAGCCCCAGTGTGCACAATCCCATTTCTGACTCCGCACATGTTATTCATTGGTACTTGTGAAGTGTTCATGGGCCGCCCCAGTTATTGGTAAAATTAAGCATGGAGATCAAATAAATGTGGCACAGCGGTCAGGGGACTTGCCTTCAGGAAGCAACACCTGCACGAATGAATACATACATAAAAATTCAAGGGGCTCCTCAGTCGGACCTTCCTCTGCCCCTTCACACAGTTGCATCCACGGGCCCATTTCATGCATCTAAATTGGCTCATCGTAGTGTTGAACTAGCTATGTGACTTCTGGTGGGTTTAACCTCTTTTTAAAAAATGTTATCGAAGTACTTCATGAAATAAGATTTACTTCCATGTTTAATGAAGGCAGTCCTCTTTTGGAGGGTTTGCTTATCGGTATTTGGAATCTGTTCTCCACATCTGTTTTATGTGTCCCTATATTTTATACATGCTTCACCAGGGAGCTGAACTTCCTAATGGCGAGAAGGTGAGTACGTCAGTGAAAGAGCCCCATGGCGCTTCAGCCTTAATTAATACTGTTTTTGAACTACCTTTTAGTGGCTGTTAAATCTGCTTTCGTATGACAAGAGAGGTGGATGGGATAAGACTTGTTTGGGACTGTGTACAGTTTCTTCTCTGAAACCACAGCTCATCTATTTACAGTGTGCCAAAGACGAGTGTTTCCCACAGCTTCCTTCTTCGTTTAGGGCCTGCTGCAAAATGTGATAGAGCTGCTTTCGCAACACGTTTGTTGCTTTCAGTGCCCTCATTTCACTTTCTCTGCTGCAAATAAAGATCATGACTAAAATGTTGCCTTTCCAGATTTAAAATAAAATTAGGCTAATAAAAGAAAAATGGTGACAACCACTGGGAACTGCTTTCATGCATTACAATGTTTCTGCATGGAAGGTGTTTAGAGGAAGGGGCTGTAGCTCAGTGGTCGAGCGTATGCCTTGCTTGCAGAAGGTCCCAGGTTTAGTCCTTGCCATCTCCAGTTAAAGGAATCGCAGGTACCAAGCCAGGGAAAGACCCCTGCTTGAGACCCTAGAGTAGCTAATGCTGGGCTAGGTTCACTAATGGTCTATAAGGCAGCTTCATATGTTGGGAAGAATTCTCATACCTGATGGTGATGCATGAATACTTGGTTGCCAACATTTTTTGTCCTGTGCTTTAAATAGTGGAAGGTTTTTTTGCCACATGTTGGGTTAAGCTTTGCCTGCTGAATTTCTGTCAGACATGCTGCTGTTTTAAGGGGCAGGAGCTTTAGCTGGGACAACCCTTATCTGCACAGTTTTCATGCTGCGTGTACAAATGGTGCAGGTACAGGCAGTGCAACAAAACTACACACAAGGTCATCCGACATGATGATCTATGTGTGGCTTCATGCTGAATCCTTCTGCATGGTAGTTTTTGGTAATGTGTGATGCACCTTCTATAGAAGATAAGGTTTGCAGGGGATAGTAAAAAGTGAAATGCAGTTAAATTCTTTTTTAATAGCTTTGGGGCAATGCTAATTCTGTAAAATACCTTGTTTCCCCCATGTCCTAATGCCTAGGTTTTCCCAATGTGCAGTCAGACCTCAAAATACTTAAATCTTTCTCTCTTGTTGCCCTGTATGCCTCCTCTCACCCCCTTCAAACTTCTCAAAATCCACCTTTCCTGTAAAGCCTTTGGCTCAACCCCTAATTCCAGTGCCCTTCTGCAGTCTTTCCCAACCTGGTACCCTCCAAATGTGTTGGACTGCACTCCAACACATTGCAGACCAACACATCTGAAGTTGCAAGTCCAACACATCTGGGGGGTCCCAGGTTGGAGAAGGCTCTGCTACTGTAATTGAACCCTTTACTAAGCGTAAGCATGTACAACTGCATATTCCTCCCCTGTTTGCTCCTGCCTGCACTTCCTTCCCCTTCCTTTGTGGCGAATAATAGATTGTAAGCTCCTTGTGGCAGGGGCCTGACCTCTTGCACTCTGTAAAGCATCATGCTTACTGATGGCACAATTTGTTGTTGTTGTTATTTTCCAGTGGACTAGCTGTGTTAGTCTGCTGCAGCAAAAAAAACAACAGAGAATCTTTATGGTACCTTAAAGACAAACAAAACTATTTTGGCATAAGCTTTCATGGATGCTGTTAGGCTTTAAAGTGCCATGGGACTCTTTGTTGTTTTCAATAATAATTGACACTCTTCAGCTAAAGAAGAACTCTTTGTAAGAGCCCAGATCACCACAGAAATGCCATGAATGGGTTAAGGCATACACATTCCTTCCCTACCTCATACGTGTCCCTGCTGGTCTGTGGATCAGTATCGGGAATGACATCTTAGTCCTGCCCTACTGACTTTGAGCAAAGCGCAGCTGGAATTAATTTTGCTATTCATTTGCACAAGCTTCCCAGCAACCCTGGTGACAGAAAGCCAGTTCCTGGCTGCTGGTGGGCTGAACAGCTGTCCCTTGAATCTGCCTGTTTGGGGGCCCTTTTCCCCTCCCTGCTGCATCCCTTCCACAAGCTATTTCCTGAACCTGTTTGCCTGAATTCCCTCTCAGAACTGTCTTGTTTTCCTGCCTCCTCCCACAGCCTTTCTGATCTTGCCAAAATCTACATCCGAGGCCCTTCTCCATCTAGCAGATCTCATGTCTCATCAGAAATCTTTAAAATAGCCCTAAAACATTCAGACGCTTAAGAATAGCCCTATTCAGACATGTAGTGCAAATGTAGGGAGGGGGACCTGGGTACACAGGTAAGCCCCACCCCCAACATCCTCACACACCCAGCTGAACACACTTGCAGAGCCCTTGGCAGACCATCGCCCTCAGTGCATGAAGGTCAGACAAGCATGTTGGGGGCGAGCCTTCCGTGTGTGCCCACATCCCCCTGCCCACTTTTGCCCTACACACGAGCAGGCAAATGCCTACTTAGGGCCAATGTCATCCATTGCAGTCCAGTGGCCATGTTGTCTGGGAATGAAGGGAGGTACAGTCTGACACATCTGGAGGGTACCACATTGGGGACATCTGCTTTATCAGGTGCCCCTGTAGTTTTCTTTGATAAGATTTGTGACTCTCCACTCTATATGTTATCCTGCATGCATGGGAAACTCACAGTTCATCTTTTACTTTGGCACAATGAAGATTTCAAGTTGCCTTTTCCCTTACCAGATCCTGCCCACCAAGGAACCCACAGAAAATGGGGGAGATCAGATTGCTTTGCCTTGCCTGTCTCTGCCTTCCTCCTTTACCAGCTTCCCCAGAAAGCCTTTGTATTCAGAGCATGTGCACACACCCCAAAACTGGGAGATGGGTCCAGCTCCCCTGGGTTCTCTCTTCTCCCTCTGCTGCCATTTCCTCTGGGAAGGGCGCTGTCTCCCAGTTAAGTAGTTTGCCGAGCTTTCCTTAGGGATGTCATCACCCATCATCATTATAGCAGGAATGCTCCTTCTCAATGTGCTGTTAACATGGATAGATGTCCTAGAGAGGCATCATAAGCCAAAGTTCTCCAAGATGTGGTCAAGCTCAAGTTTCTGATATTTACTGCAACAAATAAAAGTTAAAGCAGGCATGTGACAGCTTTTTACCTCTTGAGCCAAATACTAGCCAGCACTCATATTTTGTGGTCCATGAGGGGGTTGACCATGCACACACATCCCCACCCCCACCCCCAGTTTTGCAGTCTCTGGAAAGCAACAGTTTTAAATGGTTTATCAAGTACTGCTGATAACGTTGCTTCTAATATGCTCTGATCTTGCAATGATCATTAAAAGATATGTTTGTGGTTTATCATCTAGCATCCTGCCGTAATGTGGTTAGCCAACTGCGTTCTGCTTGGTGTGTAACAAATTTGTTCAGGCTTGTGTTGTAGTAAATTATCGTGGAAATGAGGAAGAAATTTCATCATTGGCTAAAGGCACTTGGGAATGGCTGGGAATCCACTTGCATTTCCCAGGAGCCTCCTAATGTGTGAAGAGTTGCCAGGAAAGAATCCACATTCACCAAACTTCTGCTGTTTACTGCAATGTATGAAGTGTGCTTTTGTTCAAGCTGCTGTGCTGTTTTCCACCCACTTTTCAAAAACACATCGTTAAGGAATGTATATTTGATGTATATTTTACCCCCAGGGTTGTTTCAACCAGTCTTCTTTTCCTCATTGGTGAAATTTAACGGCAGCCATAATGGATAGGGAGGTGTTTATATATTTCATCTCCTTGACAGAGGCTAACCTTGGCTTACAAGGTTAAAACAAAGAATGGAATGCCGTTTCACCAGTTCTGGTTGACATCTGATAGTTTCTCACCTTTGATGTGGATAATATTAAGCACATTTTTCCTTGTTAAGTGGAAGCAGAAGTTTGATATGCAAAAGCTACAGAGAATGGGGGGGGCAGGGGGATGAAATCATGATAATGTGGAGTGAGGCCTAGGGATGGGGGAGACATTTGTTCAATTCACATTTTAATGTGAACCTACCTAATTCACACTTCCCAGACCAGTATGGGAACCAAAACACAGTTCTCCTCCAGTATTTGCACTTCTACAAATTTTGCAAAGCGGTTCTTTGCATGCAAAATGCATCCATAAATGTGTACATTGGGGGAAGTGCTCACAAAAATGGGTATGGTAGTGAAGATAAAATACAAAATGCATTATATTTTGTATTGCATGCAAAAAATGGGTATATTAGGGGAAATATGTGTGGAAGTGTATATGAATTTTTGTGTGGGTTTTAAAACTGATGCAGAAATGGGATTGGAAAAACGAGAAAACAAAATTGGCAGATCCGTCCATACTGAATGTATTTACCCATGAGGTATGCTAGATATTTTAATATTTATTACTAATCCTATGTAGCATTTACAGTCAGGGCCAGAAATATTGAAACAAGGATAACTGTTTTGGCAGTTGGCCTCTGTACACTATCACATTGGTTGAAAGGAAACACACCCAGATGGGAGCGAAGTCAGGACTTTCAGCTGTAATTCAAGGGGTTTGACAAAAGGGGGCACTAACCATTCAGGAAGTACAGCCAGTGGCATACACACACACCCATTGTTGGTGGCCCATAAGTAATGGAACGAATGGCTGACAAGCAGCAGCATGGCCAGGTGTGGCCTGTTTCCTGGGTACCCCATGACCAAGCAAGCAAATAAAAGGCATGGAGGTGGTTCTGAGTGTTACATGTGCATTTGGTAGCTTTTCACTGGAACTCCCAACATGAGGTCCAAAGAGGTGTCCATGTGAGTGAAGGAGGCCATCATTAGGCTGATGAAACAAAATAAACCCATCAGAGAGATCGCAAAAACAATGGGAGTGGCCAACACAACAGTTTGGAACATCCTGAAAAAGAAGGAATGAACTGGCAAGCTCAGCAACAGCAAAAGGCCTGGAAGGCCACGGAAGACAACTAAACTGGATGACCACAGAATTCTGCTCATGGTGAAGAGGAAGCCTTTCACAACATCTAGCCAGGTCAAGAATGCTCTTGCGGAGGTAGGCATGTCATTGTCAACATCCACAGTCAAGAGACGGTTTTATGAATGTAAATACAGAGGTTTCACAACAAGGTGCAAACCACTGGTAGTGCTCAAGAACAGAAAGGCCAGATTAGCTTTTGCCAGCAAACACCTAAAAAAGCCTTCCCAGTTCTGGAATAACATTCTCTGGACTGATGAGACCAAGTTTAACTTGTACCAGAATGATGGGAAGAGAAAAGTATGGAGAAGGAAAGAAACAGCTCATGATCCACAGCATACCACATCATCTGTCAAACATGGTGGAGGCAGTGTTATGGCATGGGCATGTATGGCTGCCAATGGAACCAGATCACTGGTGTTTCTTGATGACCTGACTGCTGATAAAAGCAGCAGGATGAATTCTGACGTGTATAGGGCTATACTTTCTGCTCAGATTCAGCCGAATGCTTCCAAACTGATAGGACGCCGCTTCATATTGCAGATGAATAATGGCCCAAAACATACAGGAAAAGCTACCCAAGAGTTTCTCAAGGCAAAGAAGTGGGATGTTCTTCAATGGCCAAGTCAGTCACCTGATCTCAACCCAATAGAGCATGCTTTTCACTTACTGAAGACAAGACTGAAGGCAGAAAGACCCAGAAACAAGCAGCAGCTGAAGGCAGCTGCAGTAAAGGCCTGGCAAAGCATCTCAAGGGAGGACACTCAGCATTTGGTCATGTCCATGGTTTCCAGACTTCAGGCAGTCATTGACTGCAAAGGATTTTCATCCCAGTATTAAAGGCAATCCTTCAGTTTGAAATTATGTTGGTTTGTTCCATTACTTATGAGCCACCAACAATGGGGGGGGGGGGTTGCCACTGGCTGTACTTCCTGAATGGGTAGTGCCCGACTTTTGTCTCCATACTGTTTGATAAGTTCATGTTTTGGTCTTAATTTGTAAGCAGCCTTGGAAACTTCTTTTTCCATTTTTTTTACTGAGTTTCATATAACAAATTGATATAAACATTGTTTCACTATAAACATATAAACCAATGAACATAACAACAAAGCAAACACTGGGTACATTACATTCCTAGAAATGAATTTTTTCAATTTAATTTCAGAATTCCAAGTCTATATAAAAAATTAAACACCTCCATTTCTAAATCATTATTGATTGTGTTCATTCATTTATGCCATTTATGCCATTTTTCCAGCAGGATTCATGCAATTATGGAGGTTATTTGGATTATTTGCAAAATCTGTGAAAGCTGCCCAATTTTTGTAGAAGCTTTCTTTATCATTTTCAGGCCTTTGTAGTCTAACTTGATTTGTCCATCAAGGACATGGACCACAACTTAGTTCTCTATAATGGATTTGCTGTTTCCTTTCTCCAAGATGATGCTTTAGTTAGTCAAACCGCCAACCGCATAAAAGTCAAAAGCTCTTTATGTCTTAAATTTTTATGTGCTCCGTCAAATAAAGATAATAGACCCAATTCTGTGAAAAACTGAAATGTAAATACATTTTCTCAGAATTGATTAACTGCGGGGCACATGTGAAAATATGAACCATTGAACATCCCCTCCAGTATTTTTGAGATACAGCTTTATTAATACTACTCATCCTCACTGGGGTGAAATACCACCGGTGGACCAGTTTTAAAGAATTTTCTTTAATTTTACTAGATATTGATATAAAAGGTGCATTTGTCCACATTTTAGCCTATGTGCATTGTTCAGTTTGCCATCCTAGCTCCATTTCCCAAATTTGTTTACTCCCATTGTAGATCCATATGTAATTTCATTCAACATGTTATATATATTTAGAGACCTATCCTTTTGTTTCTAATTTTGATTGGACTATAATTTGCTCAAAATTTGTTAGTGGGAACTACACTAGTATTATACAAAAATTAGTATAATGTTTGTTCTCTGAGTTGTGGGCTTGCTATGAAATATATTATAGCCAGCTTATAGTTCTATTTTATAACATTTCTTTAATTTGTTGACTTGATTTTGGACTAGTGCCTTTATATAAATCCCATAGTCTATATAAACATGCTTGTTTCCAATTGGCATATATTTTCAATTTATCTGGTTCTTAAAAGAGTGGATGATGTACAAATAGGATTATTGGGGATGAGGATTTGACCCCATTTCTTCCAGGTTTCTAATGCTGCTTGAATAAAGGGATTATCATTAATTTTTAGAGCTTTCCATTTGTCAAACTGAAAAGGTAATCCTCTAATTTCAGCGATATCCTCTTCTCTCGCTTCTCATGTGGTCCAGCTATCATCAGAATTATTGGTTAGTATTTGTATAAGTTGTATGAGGTGGTATGTGTCATAATACATGCCTTTTTCTGGGATACCAAATCCTCCATGTCTGCTTCGTTTATATAAAGCTTGATTTGGTATATGTGCTTTTTTATTTACATGAATTAAATCGGTCAGGTGAGATCACCTATTTTTCTACTGACACAATATCTAAATAATTGGCAAAGTTCTAAATAGATATAAGGTTTTGGGTAGAATTGTCATTTTTACTGTGGCAGTCTTCCCTAGCCATGACAGCTTTAATTTTCCCCATGATTTGAGAAGGCTTGCAATACTTTTGCGTATAGGTTTGAAATAGTATTTCATGATCTTTGGTAGAGTATGTCATGATTTGTGATAGAGTTCTTGGTAAAAGCATCTCCCCAGGAATTTTATTGTTTTATCATCAGCCAAGATTCCTGATCTTTTTTTCAGTCTCGTTTTTTCATATTTGCTACATTTAATAAGAGTATTTTGATTTTCCCTTATAAATTATGAAACCTGATTTGTTGCCATAATTAGTTATCGTGTCTAATATTTTATTTAGGTCTTGTATAGGATCTGACAAGGTTAATGCTATGTTGTCTGCATATAAATGAGTCAATAATTTTTCTTTTCCTATCTGTATTCGACGTATTGTAGGGGCCTGTCTAATGACATTTGCTAATAGTTCCAATGATAATACAAAAAGAAGGGGAGATGGTGGACAAGCCTGCTTTGTGCCCCTGTGGATTGGTATTGAAACAGAATCCCTATCATTTGTTCTTATTATAGCATAGTTGGAACTGTATATAGCTTTAAGTGGCTTAGGGAGCAATATTACCGGGATAGGCGGCCGCCTCCGAACTTGGAGGTGACCGCCTATCCAATGCAGGGCAGGAGAAGCATGGAGGGGATCGTCCCGTCCATGCTTTAGCCACCCTGCATTTGCAGCTAGGCAGCTGATTTCAGCTGTCTAGCTGTGGGAAGGCGGAGTGGGGGAAGCAGCTGCCAGACAATATGTTGGATGTGTCGTGCCAGCTTTTCCGCCTTCCCCGCCCCGGAACGCCCTGTTTTCGCTGCTCTGCTTTTCTCTTCTGCGCTGCCTGCGAGGCAGCGCGGAAGAGGGGGGAGGTCAGTTCTCAGTGATCCGACCTTGGAGCGTGGGCTCCAAGGTCGGTTCCTAGAAACCAACGTATCCTATGGCCATCTAGCCGCTGACTAGCGGCCATAGGATTGTTCCCTTATTAAATTTACCTCGTAATCCCATAATCTCACCTAATTTGTAAATAAATCCCCATTCTAAATGATCAAATGGTTGTATCTAAGGAAACAATTGCACATTTTTAGCTTTATTGTCTGCACAATGTGCAATTACATGTAACAGACTCCTAATGGGTATTGATATTTCATAGCATTATAGAACAGTAGGGTTGGAAGGGGCCTACAAGGCCATCGAGTCCAACCCCCTGCTCAATGCAGGAATTTGTCAACCTTTTATAAAACTAAATCGATCACCTCTGATAAAATGATGTAAAATTTCATTTAATCTAGTTGCCAGAATTCCTGTAAAAAATTTAGTCTTGATTTAATATAGAAATCAGCTGATAATTATCTAATAGCAGGATTTTTGTTTGGTTTGGGGATGAGAACCACTTTAGAAGTCTCCCATGTTTCTGGTATAGGTTTATTATCAAGAATGTCATTTAAAAGTTTCATTAAAATTGATATTAAATTCTGTTCAAAATTGAGAATCCATCTGTACCTGGGGCCTTATTTTCTTTTTTCAGTTTTTTTTTTATTCCAGGATGGATTTCTTCTGGTGTAATCTCTTTGTTTAAAAATTGTTTGTGTTCCTTTGAGGTTTTTTTATTTTAGATTGTACGAAGTTATTAGTAGTCTGATTTCTATCCAGATTAATAGATTTATAGATGTATAAAGTATAATTTCTAAATAATTCGTTTATAGCTACGGGGTTAAAAATGATTTTCCAGTTTTATCTTTAATCAAGTGAATTCTGTTTCTATTCTGTTTTCTCTTTATATAATTGGTTAGCAGTTTAGAGGCTTTATTTCCAAATTGATAGTATTTCTGATCTACATAATTTAGATTCATTGTAATTGTACATATGTCTAAAGTTTGTAAGCAGGTTCTTTTTTCCACCAATTGACTTAAAAGCTGCACTCTCCCCTTTTTGTGCTTTTCCTCTAGGTCTTTAATTTCCCTTTCTAATTGTGTTTTTTTCGCCTTTCTTTTTTTTTTTGAGAATGCTGAATTCTTTTAAGAAATGTCCTCTTATGACTGCTTTTAATGTGTCCCATTTTTTATTTATTTATTTATTTATTTATTTCATTTCTATACCGCCCAATAGCCGAAGCTCTCTGGGTGGTTCACAAAAATTAAATCCAAACAACACACAATAAAACAGTTTAAAATATACAGAACATTAAAACCACAATATAACAATACAACCACAATAAAACTTAGCAGCAGTGCAGAAGTTTAAAATACAGATTTAAAACAGCAAAGATAAAAATTTAGAAGGCTAAAATGTTAAAATGCCTGGGAAAATAAAAAGGTCTTCACCTGGCGCCGAAAGGAATACAATGTAGGTGCCAGGCGAACCTCACTAGGGAGCTCATTCCAGAGCCAGTGTGCCACAGCAGAAAAAGCCCTCCTCCTAGTAGCCACCCACCTCACTTCCTTTGGCAGGGGCTCACGGAGAAGGGCCGCTGATGATGATCTTAAGGTCCGGGCAGGCACATATGGGAGGAGGTGATCCTTCAGGTAACCTGGCCCCAAGCCGTTAAGGGCTTTGAATGTTAACACCAGCACTTTGAATCGGGCCTGGAAATGGACTGGCAGCCAGTGCAGCTGGAAAAGTACTGGCGTAATATGAGCTCGCAGGCCAGTCCCTGTTAACAATCTTGCTGCCCTATTTTGGACCAGCTGAAGTTTCCGGACCGTTTTCAAAGGCAGCCCCACGTATAACGCATTGCAGTAATCCAGACGAGAAGTTATCAGAGCATGGATAACTGTAGCTAGGCTATCTCTGTCCAGATAAGGGCGTAGTTGGTATACCAGCCTAAGCTGATAAAAAGTGCTCCATGCCACTGAGTTCACCTGTGCCTCAAGTGACAGTTCTGGATCCAAGAGCACCCCCAAACTACGGACCTGATCCTTTAGGGGGAGTGCAACCCCCTCCAGAACAGGTTGAATATCACCTAGCCGGGCAGACGAACCACCCACTAACAGTACCTCCGTCTTGTCTGGATTGAGTTTCAGTTTATTAGCCCTCATCCAGTCCATTACCATGCCCAGGCACTGATTCAGAACAGTCACTGCCTCACCTGGTTTTGATGTAAAAGAGAGGTAGAGCTGGGTGTCATCTGCATATTGATGGCACCTCAACCCACACCTCCGGATAACCTCCCCCAGCGGTTTCATGTAGATGTTAAACAGCATAGGGGATAAAATAGAGCCCTGTGGAACCCCATGGCACAATTGCCATGGCACAGAGCAGTAATCCCCCAGCACCACCTTCTGGAATCGGCCATCCAAGTAGGAGCGGAACCACTGTAGTGCAGTGCCTCCTACTCCCAACCCAGACAACCTATCCAGAAGGATACCATGGTCGATGGTATCGAAAGCCGCTGAGAGGTCCAGAAGAATCAACAGGGTCGCACTCCCCCTGTCCCTCTCCCAGCAGAGGTCATCCCACAGGGCGACCAAGGCAGTTTCCGTTCCAAAACCAGGCCTGAAGCCCGATTGAAATGGATCTAGATAATCTGTTTCATTCAAGGGTGCCTGGAGCTGTCCTACAACCACCCGCTGAAGCACCTTGCCCAGGAAGGGGATGTTGGCCACTGGCCTATAATTGTTAACATCCTCTGGGTCCAGGTTAGGCTTTTTCAGGAGTGGTCTAGTTACTGCCTCTTTTAAAGCGGCAGGCACCACTCCCTCTCTCAAGGAGGAATTTACAACCTCTTGGACCCAGCCGGACAACCCCTCCTTGTTTGATTTAATAAGCCATGAAGGGCAAGGGTCAAGCACACAAGTGGTTGATCGGACTTGGCCAAGCACCTTGTCCTCATCCTCAGGCCTCAGTAACTGAAACTCATCCAATAAAACTGGACCAGATGGTGCTCTGAACGCCTCTGCCAATGGAACTGCATTAATGGTGGTGTCCAATTCATGACAAATCTGAGCGACTTTATCCTCAAAGTGCCGTGCAAACTCGTCACAGCGTGCTACCGAGGGTTCCACCGTCTCTCTCCCTGGCCCAGAATGTAACAGGCCGCGAACCACTCGGAAAAGCTCCGCTGGATGACACTGAGAAGATGCAATGCTGGTGGAAAAGAACTGTCTCTTTGCCACCCTCACCGCCACAGAGTAGGCTCGATAGTGGGCTCTTACCTGTGTTCGGTCAGACTCAGCACGAGTTTTCCTCCACCTGCGTTCTAGCCGTCTCCCCTCTTGCTTCATTGCCCTCAGCTCAGGTGTATACCAAGGAGCTGGCCGGGCTCTGCTCAGAGGGAGAGGGCGCTTGGGTGCGATCGTGTCAACCGCCCGAGTCATCTCTGCATTCCACAGAGCGACCTGGGCTTCGACAGGAGCACCAGCCATACCAGCAGGAAAATCCCCCAGAGCCCTCTGGAATCCATCAGAATCCATTAATCTCCAGGGGTGGACCATTTTAATAGGTCCCCCACCCTTGCAGAGGGGAAAGGCCGCCAGGAGTCTAAACCTCAGCAGGAAGTGATCTGACCATGACAAAGAGACAGATGTTAATTCCTCCACTTTCAGATCACCATCCTCCTGCCCAGTCGAGAAAACCAGATCAAGCGTGTGTCCTTTTGTATGCGTTGGGCCGATGACATGTTGGGACAGCCCCATGGTTGTCATGGCGGCCATGAAGTCCTGAGCCGCCCCGGATACAGCGGCCTCGGCATGGAAGTTGAGATCCCCCAGGACCATCATCCTAGGGGTCCTCAACACCAAGTCCGAGACCACCTCCGTCAGCTCAGGCAGGGAGTCTGATGATGGGCAGCGGGGTGGGCGGTACACCAACAGAATCCCCAATCTGTCCCGGGTACCCAACACAAGGTACAGACACTCAAGATCTGCACTCGAATGAGCAGGAAGCCTGGAGAGGGAGATTGAATTCCTATAGACCACGGCACCCCCCCCTCCCCGACCCTCAAGTCGGTGTTGGTGCTGCACCGAGTACCCAGGAGGGCACAGCTGGGAGAGAGTGACCCCTCCCAGTTCCCCCACCCAGGTCTCAGTAATACATGCCAGGTCAGCCCCCTCATCCACAATCAAAGCATGGATGAGGGAGATTTTATTTTGGGCCGACCTGGCATTCAGCAGCAGCACCACCAGACCCGAGGGCAGACTGGTAAGGCTGCCAGGAACCATCAGGTTGGGGGAAGAACCAGAAGAGAGGACAGCTGTAAGGTGTCTAGCCCCTCTTCTCCTCATCTGGCCTGTTAATCCCCCAACGCCATACCTCCTCCTGCCCGTGACCGCAGTTATGGTGGCACCTCTCTGACTCCCTGAGTTGCCCAATAGTCCTCCCAGGCACATATTAAAATGTTAAGATATAAATAGCACAACAGTTTGTTATTAGTCCCATAATATATTACTTGACGTATCTGGAGTAGAATTGTCTTTGATGTAATTGATAATAGTTTGTGTGGTTCTGTCTTTTATTTCTGCCCTTTGGGTGAGTATGGGGTATAATCTCCAGCTATGTAAAGGAGATACACCACTGTCTATTTGAAAAGTTGTAGACACTGGTGCATGGTCTGATACAGTAATTAGACCTATTATTGCTGATTTAAGTATTAAGCCCTTTAGTTTTGAAGTTAGAATATAATCTATGCGGGAATATGAATCATGATGCCCAAAAAAGAAAGTATAGTCTCTTTCTGAATTGTGTGTCATTCTCCAGACATCAATGTGTTCATACTCCCACAAAGTCTTCTCTAATTATGTAGTTGGGAAACATTTTTTGAACTGAAAAGTGGGATAATAAAAACATGAAATAAATAACCATTTGTTTATGAAATAAATACAAATATGAATATTATTGCAGAAAGAACTGAGGGTGATGAATACTGGCTTGCCTAAGGCCACCTACCGAATTTGTAGTCTTAGTGGCCATGACTTGAGCTGTGAACCAGGAAGTCTCTCGCTCCCATCTCATCTATGTGAAGGAGTTGATAGATGCTCTTAGATGGGTCACTGTTCTTTTAGCCTCGGCTCTCTGCCCTCACTCCATCCCATTATATGAGGATACAAGTTGGGAACTGTCAAGGGTGACAGCTCCCAAATGTCAAGCGCTGTCAGATGCCATTATAGCGTGAACTGGCTGTGTAGGCAAGTACAATTGACATAGAAATTTATGTGATTAATAGCTGCCCTTTTCACACGGCCATGATCACATAAATGTTTTTGTGGCCTTTTCCCATTATGGCTTCTCTGTACAGTTGTCTGTGATGGCCTGGAGGAATAAGTGTCATTGTTTGTATGGACCTCATATCTATTGCTCTTTACCCTTTCCCATATTCACTTCTACTATATCCATCCTTCTCTTTTCACCCCTGTCATGGTGCATCCAGTGTAGATTTGTGATAGCTTAAGACAGGGGCAATGACACCTTTGCATTTTGTACAGGGACTGCCAAAATGGAAGCTGCAGTAAGATCAGAAGGAACTTTGCAGTTGACTTCTAGGAGATGTAACACATCCAAAACGGGTTACTAGGGTTAAAATTATAGGGAAAGCCAGTCTTGCTAAGGATGATGGTGCTCTGTTATTGTAGCAGAGTAATTTTCCATTGTGCTAGGCAAAAGGATATAAAGTCCCTTTTAAATGCCTATTATTTATGATTTAATTTTAAAACATTATTATTATTCTGTGTTATACATTCCCTTTTTAATATGTGTGGCAGTGTATTAAAGCTACTAATAGATATAAAATAATAGATATTTTACCACGTTTGCAGGACTTCCTAAACCAAGCAATGCTACTATACCCGCCACCACCCCCGGAAATGCAACGAAGACCACAAACGCCGCTGCTGTACCTTCTAATACCACAGCCACCACCAACAAAACCACTGAAGCCACCAGAACTGTAAAACCTACATCACCCAGCGTAAAACCCACATCAGCCAAGTCTAATGTGACCAAGTTGCCTTCCATTTCTGTGACAGGTACGTGCTGATCATTCACTTCCTACTGGGCTCTCCAGGTGTTACCATCTGGGTTGCACCTGCCTTATGCTTGCCCTGTTTGGAAGTTCGAGACTGTTCTCATTTTTAAAGAACTGCAGGAAAAAAACAATGAAAACTTCAGTGATGGGCACTTGAATTTCACAAAGATCATAACAGTGCTAGTAATGGTCTTCTATCAGCCTTCCCCAACCTGGTGCCCTCCAGATGTGTTGAACTACAACTCCCATCATTCTCAGCCAGCATGGCCAATGGGAACAATGGGAGTTGCAGTCCAACATGGGGAAGGCTGACTTCTGTTTATTAAGTACATCTCTATTTGTTTTAGCACTTGTATCCTACGTATGGCCCCAAAAACCTGCCAGAAAAACACATAGTTTTTTTAAAAATCCGCTATAAGAAGAAAACAGTACGAACAAAAACCAATGGCATGCAGAACAACCTGTTAAGATAAAAGATGTAACAGCAATAGTAATTGGGCAAGGGCCATGCAGGCCTGCCCAAATAAGAACGTTTTCACCAACCACCTGAACACTACAAAGAGCCAGGCTGTTGGAACTCTTTGAGAAGTGAATTCCATAAAGGATTCCAAAACTGAGGAGCAAGGACCTGTTCCTTGTAGGTGTCTGCGCTGTCCCATTTTAGACCACAGGTTGGGATTTACAAACTAGAACAGCCTTCCCAACCTGGTGCCCTCCAGATGTCATAGACATAGACTCATAGGATTGGAAGGGGCCTACAAGGCCATTGAGTCCAACCCCCTGCTCACTGCAGGAAGCCTGATTCCCAGGCGGTCTCCCATCCAAGTACTAACCAGGGCCAACCCTGCTTAGCTTCCGAGATGAGACGAAAATTGGGCACATCCAGCCCTTTGCTCATGTTGGATTACAATTCCCATCATGCCCCAGCCAGCATGGCCAATTATGGGAGTTGCAGTCCAGGACCAGGAGGTTGGGGAAATCTGAGCTAGGATGTGTCCAGAGGAAGATCAGAAAGATGGTGAGGAGCCTGGAGACCAAGTCCAATGATGGTCTTGGATCTAGATGATCTTGGAAGTCCATCTATTGAGGACTTGGACAAGAACAGATGGTCTTGGAAGTCTATCTGTTGAGTAAAGATGGTGAGGAGCCTGGAGACCAAGTCCTTTAAGGAAACATTGAAGGAGTTGGGTAGGTTTAGCCTGGAGAAGAGACAATGAAGATGTGATATGACAATAGCCATCTTCAAATATTTGAAGTGCTGTCCTATATGTGATGGCGCAAATTTGTTCTCTCTTGCTCCAGAGGGTAGGATGCAAATCAGTGGGTTCAAATAGAAAGAAAGGGGATTTCGAGTAAACTTCATGAAAAACATACCGATATGAGCAATTCAGCAGTGGAACAGATGGTCTTGGAAGTCTGTGGAGTTTGATGGTAGACATGCTTTGCATCCAGAATGTCCCAGGTTCAATCCCTGGCATCTCTGAGGAGGGCCGGGAAGGTCCTCTGTCTGAAACCCTGGAGAGCTGCTGCCAATCACTGCAGATCAGAGGAGCAGAACCTCAGGCCAAATCTGGACCTTCTGGGGTCCCCAGGTGGACATGTCCCCTTCCCCTGGCCCCACCCCCTTTCCACCAACCATCCATCATTTGGTGGTTTCCCAGATGTTGTGGGTTTTTCCCCATTCTAAAAGGTTGAAATGCTGCTCCCAAGGCTCAGTTACTGGCAGTAAGAACATTACGCTACAATACACTGGTATTTTCGGTATTTTGGCCCTGTCCCCTTTG
Source organism: Heloderma suspectum (assembly GCF_057233095.1). NCBI lineage: Eukaryota > Metazoa > Chordata > Lepidosauria > Squamata > Helodermatidae > Heloderma > Heloderma suspectum. Next base: position 26,323,724 of record NC_139460.1, on the reverse strand, counting down.
CCTTCAGGCCCACCCACTGCTAGAATGTGGCCCCAAAAGCTTCTCCAAAATCGAATTCTGCCCTCTCACTGAAAGAGGCCCTCTGTCTGAAAGAGGCCCTTTAACTGAAGTTGAATTTGGCCCTCTGACTGAAAGAGGTTCAGCTGCCCTGATGGAGACTATATTGAGTTAGGTGGACTAAAGATCTGACTCAGTTCAAGGCAGCTTCCTATATTCCTAGTATGCACCGGAAGTAGACAAGTCTACTAAGGCTGCCTTGCATGGACTCAGTAGAGAAGACCCAGTGGGGGCCATAACAGGTAGTGTTAGGATTGGCAGTAGGCTCCGAAGTTTCCGGGAGAAGAAGCAACTAATACAGCCTAGATTAAGCATGGAGAGAAGATGGGAATTGTCCTCTCAAAGCTAGCCAAAGAGGAGTGCCTACTGGGTGTGGTGTGCTCCATGGTGGAAAAAAGGATCTTGGGAGGGCCTTCCCAGCCCAACTTGGAATTCTACAAACCCCCAAAGGCAGGTACATTAAGGAAGGAATTGCCTGAAAGGAAAACCTGTCCTAGGCTACCATAAAGTTAAAACAGGCTTTGGGAGAAATTAATTCAGTAGAAATGGTTTGATGAGAATTGGTTGTGTGAAATGGGCAGTGATGCAATAGCAAGATCCATCAAGCTCATCAGTTATAGGCCCTTAGAAAGTTAAATAACGTAAGATTAGAAAATATGTATGTGGGAGAACATGAAACTGCAGCAAAAATGTATAAACATTGTGTGTGTGTTTGTGTCTCTCTTTTTTTAGCCACTCCAAAAGCTGCAGCACCTCAAGCCGCATCATCAGGGTTCAGTGCCGGCAGCTTCATAGGTGGCATTACATTGACGCTGGGACTTCTTGCCATTGGCTATGTTGGATGCAGAACCTACCATTCGAAAAGGGGTGTTCAGTACCGAACAATGTACGTGGGGTGGGGGGCTGCCTGTTTGTTGATATTCCTTTCTTAGTCATGAATTAAAAGAACGTAGTATAATTTTTAACAGGTTTTTTAAAAATGAAGCCTTCCTTTGGTATAGAGTTCTTCCTTAACTTCACCAACGTCTTATTCTGTCCTAACACAGAGGCCATGGCAAAGTCATGTTAGAAACCCATAAACGCATAAGGCCTGTGATGACTAGATAGTTAGGCATAGCAAAAGGGCCAGAGCACATGACAATGCCAACACCCAAGATCTTCCTAATTTATAAGCCTGCTAATACCAAAATACAGCAGTGGTGGGAAGGCGATGGAAATTTGTGCTCCGGACCAAATATAATATGTTAAAATACACACATATTAAATATGGAATAATGAAGCATATTTTCAAGATGGTAAGTAAAAAGTAAAGATACCAGCTTGCTCAGAGGCTTCATAAGGATGTTAGGCTTGACACGCATACCCCTTCCAGGGCAAGACTATACAAATTAAGGTGAGCATCTGTGCCTAGTTCTGGTCATGTTCTCATATGCACCAGCAGGGAAGTCCCCACTGTTGTCTCCAGTCTCTGAGATAGCAGCAGGGGGAAGCTGTATGCAACAGGTCCCAGGTTCACTCCCCAGCATCTCCAGGTAGGGCTGGGAAAGACCCATGTCTGAAATCTTGAAGAACATTTGCCAGGAAGTGTAGGCGAGTGTTCCCCAACCTCATGCCTTCCAGACAGTTTGGACTACAACTCCCAGCCTGTGGAGTTTGATGGCTCCCATTTTGGTGGGCCTGTGAATCCATTCTGGGTTTTAGTTAGAACCAGAACAGATTCACAGCCCCACTGAAATTGGAGCCAGCAGCCTGTGCTCCCAGTATTCCTGACCACTGGTCATGCTGGTTAGGGCTGATGGCAGTGGAAGTCCAAAGCATCTGGAGGGCACCAGGTTGAGGAAGGCTGATGTAGACAACACTGTCCTGGATTGACCCAACTTCTGACTTGGTAGAAGGCAGCTTCCTATGCATCCACCCTCCATAGTTCTAGAGGGGCCCAAAATCTTAAGTGTGTGTGCCCTGCCTGTGCCATGCAAGTATCCTTCCATGGCACTCTTGCGGCACTGCTGAACACAAGAACGAGCACAATGCTACATGTGTCTGCTTCTGTAGTTGGGGCTAGGTTCCGTTTCTGATGCCCAAACACCAAATGTGCCCTTGGACTGACCCATGACCCTTATACCATCAGTGGAAACAGGAACATAGAATCAAGTTCTTATTGGTCAAATGCCTTTGTTTGCTTTCATCCCAGCTGTGGCTTTGTTATTGTTCCTGTGGTACACAAGACCAGCACACCCTTGTATCAATGGAAATGTTGCATTGCTACACGCTTTGTAGTTGTTCGTAACAATGAGAGGGCTTTTTTGTTTGATTTGAGGTTACTTCCTTTGATTTGCTTAAGTAGGTGCTCTCGACATCCCCTCCTTTGAACTATTTTAGCCCTTTGCTGGATCCCATACCCTTTTTCTTACTAATCAGCAGCAAACGTCCATGCCCCCCTGCTGCTGTTCACAAAACACCCTCCTTACAATTGAGCACGTAGCATGATCTAAACTTTGAGTAACTACTTTTTACCTTAATCTTTGAGGGTACATTCTTTCATTCTGGATTCTTTTCCTACCACTAGAATCTCTCTCTAATACTGGAATACCCCATTTCTGTTCAGTGATACTTCTTTCTTCTTTTTTTACTATCTTTAGTAAAAGGATAGAATTGGTATGTGATAAATATTGCTGGCATTTCCATTCCTTTTAGCAAGGCCAGTCACTATTTTATTTGTTCTTCTTTTCTCTCGCAGTTGTGAATGCCGATATGGTCATTGACTCCAATTTATGCAAGGAATGTTCTGTCATATGCAGGGTTAATCTTGGGGTTCCTCTCCTCTTGACTATTCGAGGCTCTCTTGGTTTCAGCTGTAATAAATCAACTGTATTCTCTCTCTCTCTCTCTCTCTCTCTCTCATACATACACACACACACTCCTTTGATACATTTTCCTTGTCCTGCTCCTTCATTTCATTTTTTAAATTAATCTTTAAAAATCCCTTATCTGTTCACTACTTCTATGTACATATTTACTAGCAAAATTCTTATTACAGCACTGTGTGACATGAAGGGAGGGATATTCTACTTTTCTCCCCTCTCCAATTTTCTTGCATATTGCACCCATTAACTTTTCTGTCCCAGAATTCAGTGGCAGCTGTTGAAAAATAAATTGTATTTGCATAGCTTGGCCCTGAATTCAATTTCTTGGTCATACTGGACCGTGACAAAGAGATGAAACCCAGGAACTGGCGTGTGTGTATGTACATACACACAGACGCACTCGTGGTGTTCGTAACACATGGGCTATGAGAAAGAGGGGACATGATAGAGCTATATAAACTTATGCCTAGTGCGGAGTAAGTGTATAGGGAGATGTCTTTAGAACCGGGGGTGTCCCCATAAAGCTGAATGGTGAGGGATTCAAGACAAATAAAAGGGAGGACTTCTTCATCCAGTGCATAGTTAAACTATGGAAGTTTTGACCACAAGATGTAGTGATGGACACCAACTTGGATGGCTTTAAAAGCAGGTATATTACCTGCAGGATCAGTGGTGGCGTGCCCCTTCATGCCAGTTGCTGGAAAACACTAGAAAGAGGGTGCTATTGTTCTCACGTCCTGTTTGCAGGCTTCTCAGAGGCATCTGGTTTGCTGCTATGGGAACAAAATGCTGAACTAGATGGGCCTTTGGCGTGATCCAGCTCAGCCCTTCTTATGAGTATCACTGATCAGCGAGTGAATCGTCTTCTCTTATACCACAGTGTCACATCCCCTCTGGTGCATTGGCTTGGGAAGATCAGACTGTACATCTAGCCTTGTGCTGCCTGCTCTCTCTAGCAGTGGCTCTCCTGGGCCCCAGGCAAAGGTCTTCCACATCAGTTACTACCTCATTGTTTTTAACTGGAGATGCCAGGAAATGAAACTAGGACTTTCTGTGTGCAAAGCAAGCACTCCACCCCTGGGCTACAGTCCTTCCCCATAAAGCTTAGCTGCTTAGATGCACAGAGGTAGGGGCGTCGTTAAAGAGGGGCCCACCTAGGCACGGGCCCCGGATCTTTTTGGGCTGTGCCCAAGATCATTTAAGCTGTCCTAATGGTCATTTTTTTTTACATTTTCCCATTGACTTGCATTGGAAAATAGGAACGGCCATAATGTTTTTGGTTTGTATGATAAATACATGTAATTTGGATACCTGGTAGATCCCATGGAGCTGATCGAACCTGCCAAATTTCAGGCAGTTAGCCCTAGTGGCTTTTGTGCTAGTCACAGGTAAGATTTGCTTTTTTCAAGAAAATCTGCCCAAGCAAAGAGCTATAATTCTTTTGCGCTTCCACTTAAGTGCATAAAGTTTGGGGACCAGGCAGCCCCCATACAGCTGACTGAATTTGCCAAATTTCAGACAGGCCAAGTGGTTTTTGTGCTAGCCACATGTAAAATTTGCTATTTTTAAGAAAATCTGTCAAAGCAAAGAGCTATAATTTTTTTGTTCTTCCACATAAGTGCATGGGATTTGGGGACCTGGCAGCCCCTATGGAGCTGACTGAGCCTGCCAAAGTTCAGACAGTTAGGTTCAGTGCTAGCCACAGGTAAAATTTGCTTCTTTCAAGAAAATCCGTCAAAATGAAAGGCTGGTTTTTTTAGTGTTTCCACATAAGTGCATGGAATTTGGGGGCCTGGCAGCCTCTCTGGAGCTGACTGAACCTGTCAGATTTCAGACAGTTCGGTCCAGTGGCTTTTATGCTAGCCATGCATAAAGTTTCCATTTCTCAAAGACTAAAACAAAAAGTAAATGTCAAGCGACACAGGGGATTAGAGATCTTAATCAGAAGGTGTTTAAGGTGACCATTAGGAGGTCACTATCCCTAATCTCTGGTTTAGGGTTTTGGGGGTTTTGTGTGTTTTTTTGAGGTGCAAAAAACCTCTCTTTTCTGGTCTAACACACCCACTGTTTGGAGCTTGCTTGCAATTAAATTTTGAAGAGGGACATGGAAGGGAAGAAAGAGTTCCATGTGAAATACTGGTATTTCACACAGCATCTGATTTCACTGCTCCAAACTGGAATCTTTGGCTTCTGCAGAAGTTTAGTAGCTTCAGTACAGCAAACTATCCAATCAGCCTCCACAAACTTCTTTCTCCCCCTCCACTTTAATTTCTCCTAAAGTGCTGTAGGACTTGAATTATTCCAAAAGGAGGGTTAGGACTATGTGGCATCATGATCGAGGAACTGCTGAAGTTTTTAAATAGGTTTTAGTGTTTTTTTAAGAAAAGCTAGAAAAAGCCCTCAGCCACCTCACGTCATAAAGTTAATGTAAGTATGTGAAATCCTTACAAACCGTCCACAGCCTCCTAAATTCCTCTGAAGTACTATTTCTCTGAAAGGAGCCACTTGGCTTAAGGAATTGTCTCTACATGCCCCACGCCGCCCCACCCCCCACATTTCCCATCACCATTCCTTTTTCCCTCACCTATCCTTTCTTTCTCTTCTTTATTCCACCCAGGGCATATATTGGGGAATTCTTAAAGAGAATTCTCTTCCATGGGCAAGAGAAGTTCTGAACTGTATTTGACTTTATACAAACAGACAAAAGGGTTGGTTTTTCTCCTTCTCCTCACTCAAGCCTTTGAGAAGAGTGGGTTCACAGGGTTGCAGAGAAACAAATCTGGGTCTGTTTGGTTTGTCAGTTGCCATTATCAAGCAATAGAAAGGGCTGTAGCTCAGTGATAGAACACATACTTGGCATGCAGACGGTCTCAGGTTCAATCTCCAGGTAGGGCTAGGAAAGAATCCTGCCTGAAATCCTAGAGAGCCGCTGCTGCCAGTCAGCGTCAACAATACTACACTAGAGGGACCCAGGGTCTGACTCGGTATAAGGCAGCTTCCTATGTACCTATGAACAGAAAGCTTTAATTTAAAAAATAGGAGTTTTTGGTTTGTTTTTTAAGTGGAGGGGAGATAAATACTGCTCATTTGTGCAACCCTATGTATGCCTACTCAGAAGCCCCATTATGTTTTATGAGGCTTACCCTCAAGAAAGTGTGCATAGGTTTCCAGCACAAGTTACTTTTGCAGGGAGGTTTGCGCACACAAAAATAAGTCCTGAGTTGTGAGCATGGTACTTCAGGCTTAATGCCTACCCAGTTCCAGCTAATGAACTGACTACCCTTTCAGCTCAGTCCTATGCAGTGTTTTGTCATTTGTGGGTGGTGGTGGTGGTGGTTTTGCATGAACTTCAGTGGTGAGGGAAAGGCACTTAATACATGCTCAGAGTTTCTCCATAACTTAGCCCTAGGTTTGAAAACAGACTCATTGAGTTTTGAAAACAGACTCATTGGCTGAGTCCTGGTGAATTCTTAGCACAAATGAAGTTATGGGGAGGAAGATACAATGAGCGCTTGTGCACAACAAGGAAGAGGTAGAGGAGAGTTGCACAAAATGAAACATCTGTTTTTATGAGGAGTTGCTGGAGGATGGTAGGATGAGGAAGGATGGTTGCATGGAGGGGAATAGAGTTGTTAGGGGGAGATTGTAAGTGCTCAGTGGTGAAAGAAAAGCATTCTGCATATGCTCAGAGGCACTCTCTATTTAAGAACTTAAGAAGAGCCATGCTGCATCAGACCAAGGTCCATCTAGTCCAGCATTCTATTCACACAGTGGCCAACCCACAAGCAGGACATGAGTGCAATAGCATCTTTCCACCCATGTTCCCCTGCTGCTAACATTGGTGAAATGTAAATAAATCCTAGTAATTCTAAATTTGCAGGCATGTATATCCTTCAGAAATTTTGCAGGATTCTTGCCTGGGGGATACTTCTAATGACCTGTGCATTTTCATACAAATCTACCCAAAAACTATTGGGGAGGGGGTGAATGGAAGGGAAAGCAAATCACTCCCTCCTCCAAAGTGGAGAACTCTTCCACATGAACAGCAGCACCTATCCTTCTGAAACTTTACTGGGTTTTTTTACTTGGGGACACCTCTAGGCCGTCTGCAATTTTAAGAACAATGGTCCACAAGAAACATAGAGAAATATGTCCTCTTTTAGAGACTTCAAAATGTCAAGGCCACCCTTGCACAAAACCCCTTGTGGCTATCATTCTGAAATTTGGTAGGCATCATCTCTTATGGGGCAATGAATCCTGAAATTTTTTATCCAGTTCTTCCAAGGAATAACAATGTTATTGGCAGTTCCCTTTAAAAGAAAATCAAAATATGAACCCTGCACCTATTTTTTCTGACATTGGGCAGGTGTAACCCCCTTCTAGGGGGCTACTATGCCTGAAATTACCATCCAGTTCTGACCAAGAGAAAAAAGTTACAGTTTTTTTCTAATTTCCCATGGTAGTCAACAGGAAGCATAAAGACTCATTTTTCCAAACCTTGACTCAAGTCTGGTGCTGAGCTGAAGTGGGCTGACTACAAACTGGCCCGAGCGGAAGCAGGATGTTTTCCAAAATGCTGAATCGGGGTCTGAGTTGGGGGGGGGGGGTCAGTGCACACTTCTTATGTATGTAATCTATGCACACACGTAAGCATACCACATGCATCACACACACACACATACACATATTAGAGGTCCGCTTAGACTCGGTGAGATATATATATATATAGATATATATATATAGATATATATGCAAATTTGTGTTATGGGCCTGTGCCCCAGATCTTTTAAGAACCTAGCAATGCCCCTGCACAGAGGTATTGGGCAGCTGAATGTAGGGATTGGGCCCAGCACCTCTGCAGAGGCACCCCAAGACGATGTGGGAATTGATTCAGACTCAGAGGGGGAGGAGTGGAAAGGTTTGCTGAAGCGTCAAGATTGCAGGAGGCTAACTGTCCCAGAGTGGGGATAGTGCAGGTGCAAGCTAATCAGCTGGAAAGCAGCCACCTGGAATGCCAGAGCTGGAGGAGAAGGAGGCGGTGGAGTTAGAAATGCAGGACCCCAGGGTGAGGCGCCGGGGTAGGCGAGAGGAGCACCATCAATTCGTGAGGCGTTCCAAAAGACTGGCCGCGCAGGGAAGGTCCCTCTGGAAAGGCCCACCCTAAGAGAGGGGCTTAACCAGCCACTCAGGTTGTCAAAGAGATGGCTGGTGCCATTTTCATTGCAACTATCAAATATAGTGCATTAACCAAAGGGAGTTGTTTGTAGCCTGAGTGGTCCCTGTATTATGCAAACCTCTCTAGAGACTTAGTACTTTGTTGCTGTTCGTGGATTCAGTCGTAACCTGAGGCACTGTTGATCTGACTGTAGGGTTCCCCAGTCCTACACCAGGCGGGTGCAGAATTGTTGATGTGTTACTAGCTCTGAATTCAACCTATTGCTGATCATACATGGATTTTCTGTCTTTTTTCCAGTGATGAACATGATGCCATTATTTAAAGTCTATGCTCAAAAGGTGAAACCACTCTCTTTTGAACCCCGGAAACAGGCCTCCTTGAAAAATCGATCATGGCCTACACAGGGTGCTTAATTCCTGTTTTGATACGCACCTCTCTGCAAGATTCTCTGGGACTCTGTAAGGATTCTGAATGCTTCAAAGTGTCTTGTGTGAAGAGTTCCAAGGAATATCTACACAACTGGTGCCTGCTTAGTGACCACTTGTTCTTTTTGAAAAGAGCTTAGTTAAAGGTTGCTGCCACTTAGCTGATTCGCGCAGAAGATCGGAGACATCCACTCCGTAATGGAATCCAACCTACAATGATGGTGTTGTGAACATGCTTACTTCTGCCACTACTGTAAGTTGCATGGTCTTTAAAACCAAACAAATAAACCAAACCATGCTGGACAAATAACACAGCAGGTGGATCCAAAAGTAATAATTTTCAGATTGTTTGTATTGGATTTGTGGAATGGGGTGGGGGTCCAGGGGGGAGGGTTGTTAATAATCTGGGGAATTTCAAGCATTGTGTGTTCCTTGTTGAACATTTAAGAAAATATTTGTCTACTTTCTAATGCCAAGAAATGGATGAGTGTGTGTATGTGTGGATTTTGGGTGGCAGAGGTGGCTTGTATTGGGGGGGGGGTATTTTTTTTTATCATTTTTGCTTTTGAAAATGGTATATTATTGGTGTGCCAATCCCTACTGGGTTTGGGGTGTATTTTGAGACTTAAGATATGAATAAGATTGTTCTTGCCCTGAAGGCAGATTCACGCAAAGTTGTCCTGTTCTGATTTCGAATGGACAGAATCTCGTGAAGCTCCAAGGGCAAGGTTGATTTCCAGTTTGAAGGCACGTTGGAACAGTCACCCAGTTCAGCTTGAGTTCACCATGCCAGCAATAAGCCCACAGGATTTCATATGAATCGGTTCTTAGGAAGTGGGCCATATTTCGGCAACCTGTGTAGTACAGATTATGTGATTGTTGCATTGCCTGTATTCATACTTGTACACGTAAAGCGCAAAGGTTGTTAAGGAGAAACATTTGTTAGAACGTTTCCACTGAGAATTTCAAAAACTTGAATACATCATTTTAAAAATGTAAGCTGGGGACAGACAACAGGTTTTTAAAAAGAGAATTTACTGTGTTTTGAAAGAGGCTTTGCTTCCAGTGGTGAACACCAAGGGTGGGCAAAATGCAGTAGAGGCTGGTGACTCTGATGTCAGTGGAGTGTTGAATCCGCTCCGGGTTTCAGTCAGAACTCTAAAAGAGCTATCCAAGGTGTGGAAGCACCTTGTAAAGCTCCTTTGGAGTTCTGACTGAACCCCAGAGCAGATCCACCGCCCCACTGACATTGGAGCCACCAGCCTCACTGGGCAGAAGGTAGATATGGACTGACCGGTAGATTTCTGGGTAACTTGTAGAAGATTGGCAAGGATGTCTGACTCCCAATTTTTTAATGATAGTAGCAACAAATTGCTCCCTCTGCCCTGCCGCCCATCCTAAGTTATACTGCTAAAATGAAGAAAGGTTGGGGCATCCAGGAGTGGATTTTTGTGTGGAAGAGCTGTAAGCTCCATTCAGTTCTGGTACTCAAAACAAATTCCTGGCCTCAGAATTCTTTAAGCTTAAGTGTATGCCTTTTGCACCAGACCCCAATTGGTGGCTCTCAGGTTTTAGTAAAAAACAAAGATCCCGCAAGTTTGATGCCTTCCCATACGTTTCTTCCACTTTTGCCTCTGCACAAGCAAATTCTGTTTTTTTAAATAACAAAAATCTGAAGAAAAGAAATCTGACCAGATGTAAAAGTGGGATGAGCGCACACCCACGAGCAGTGATCCCTCTTTCAAAGCACTTTCAGCTCTCAGAAAAGAATTATCATCCGTCTTCGTATTGTTTTGTTTCTACTGAAAAGCTTTATGCACTGTTCATAGGAGGGGAGAAGTGTATTGTATTGTACTGCTTTTCATTTTGAAAAATGATCTTCAGGGGCTGTTGTGTCCTTGTAGTACTTCTGCTTGTTTTCTTATCTTCAGAGCCTCCTCCCCAGCCCCTGAACATAACCAGATTTCTCTTGCCCCTACACACATGACTTGAATGTGAGGTGCACTTAACATTTGCCCTACTTTCCTTCTTTTTACATTGCTGTAAAATTACTTCTCAGCTTGCTGTGGGGTTAATCCTTAAGTTATTTTGAAATCTGGGCAAGGCCAGTGATACCATTGTGTCTTTTTAAAAAATTTGAACATTGTACTTGTTTCTTTGCTTGCTATAATGTGGACATTACTTGGATGGCCTCTAACAACTTCAGTTGTGTTCTGAAGGTGCAGTAAAGAAAACTGATATATGTGTTCCTGAGATGGTAGTGTCCTTGAGCAGAGCATCTCCAATTCATACATACATTTCTGATATGCAGAAGCACCTTGGATAGCTCCTTTAGAGTTCTGACTGAAACCCGGAGTGGATTCACCACCCCACTGACATCGGAGCCACCAGCCTCCACTGGGAAGAAGGTAGATCTGTACTGACCGTTAGACATCAGAGCTACCAGCCTCTGATATGGTACATGGGGATTTTATCACCTCAATTTCACATGATTTGTTTGTTTGCTTCCAAGGCACAAATTACACATTATCTGAGGTGCTAATCTCTTATGTCTCTCCTATCCTACATTCTCTCCGGTAACATATAGTTGAAAAGTGCAGTTTTTAAATGCATTTTTCCCAGATGTGAGGTGGGAAGAGACAAGGGTGTATAATGTATAGATAGGCGTGGTGTGATACAGTCTTCATGGGCAATTTTGGATGTGGATTAAATGTTTTACTGGAAGTCTTATACTGTTTTGCCAGTATTCCATTCCTGTCTGTTCCTGCCGACTTTCATCGCTTTCCATGCAGAGATTGTATCAGTTTCACATGGGTGTTCATTTGCCTCCCATGTGTGAAATCTGTCAAACTTAACGCATCAGTGAGAAAGCTTATTATTTTCTGTCAGGCATGGTAAATTATATACAATTTGATATGGGGATGATTTCAACAAGTGATCATGTGATCAAGATACAAGAAGCAAAGGAAAATCTAATGGGGCTAGTTAATTAATTCATTAAACTGAGGCGTTAGCAGTCCTTGTACAACAGCAGTACCATTTCAGGAAAGCACACACTGGCTAGCCCTTCAATGGAGGAATATTTCCACAGTTGCAGTGATCAAGATACAAGAAGCAAAGGAAAATCTAATGGGGCTAGTTAATTACTAAAGGCCCTCACAAAATGTGCAGTTCCATAAAAATTAAAAAGCCTTCCCCTAGGAAGCAGATGCCCACCTAGGGTATAACAATTAGAGGTGCTTGCAATGAGGATCAACATGAGTGCATTCAGAGTCAGTGTATCTATGGGATGTTTCTTTCAACCAGTGCTAAGGCTAGATACTCCTGTCTTGATGACAAATATCCGCCTAAGAAATATCTAATACCTATTTGGGGTTGGATCCAGTTTTAGTCATACTTCGAGTAGATCCACTGAAATGAATGGGTCTTGAGTTAATCATGACTAACTTATGTCCTATTGGTTTCAGTGGGTCTACTCTACTCTGGATTCAACCCTAGACCAGGAATCAGTAAGTGTGTGAAGTATAATAAGTCCCCTGACACCACCTGGGATTGGGCGATGCTTTGGGTTGAGATTGTAATAATTTGCAAACTCTCGCTTTGAGGAAAACTCAAAATCAGGTTACTTAGAAAATCCTTCACTGACAGATTTAAGCTGGTTTAACAGTCATTCCCTTTTTCTGGGGAACATTTTTAGTTGCAGTTCTTTAATTGGGAAGAGGGGATAGAATTTTTCAGTGCCCTGGCATACTGTAGTCCCTTAAAGTGGTATAATACTGTTATCAGGTTCTCATATTGATAGAGCTTCATTCTTCTGGGAGGTTTTGAAATAATTACCCACCCACCCCACCTCAAGATCAATACTTAATATGCAAGTGTAATCCCCTTTAATATGACTAAGTTTGTTCATTTAACAAGAAGATTGAGGCTTGGGTTTTCATCTATTTTTGCATCTTTTTTTTAAGTGAAAATTATTTTAAGTGATTTTAATTGTATTTTAATGAGTGTACTTTTTTTGCATCAGTTTGCCAGCTTGTAAACAAAGAGCTTTATTCAATAAAAATATAGCCATATTTTGTTTTTTATGTTTTGGTTTTGCAGTAGCCAATATTTTGAAATAACCAGTAAATCATATGTGGTTGCTGTGTGTGTGTGTGTGTGTGTGTGTGAGAGAGACAGACAGACAGACAGACAGACAGACCAGATAGATAGATAGATAGATAGATAGATAGATAGATAGATAGATAGATAGATAGATATTTGATTTTAACCACATCTCTTTCATCACCCTTGCTCACAAAAAAAAAACAAGGTTAATGAAAATGTTAGTTTGCAGTCTGAATGTTTAAGGACCTTTAGAGATAATTGAACTCTTAAAGATCATAAGAAAATTTCAAAATCTGTGTTGCTGTAATAACTTTATTAGGCCAACTGAAGATCGCTCACACAAAAAGTTGCAAGCTTTCGGGATTCCAATATCTCTTCTTCAGGCAAGATATTAAAAAAGTAGGGGGTAGACCCTGCTGAGCTGTAGACTCCTCCTCCCACACTATACCTGGGACTAACTAGTCTGTATTTACAGATGATGTGACTACACTATCTAGTCACCTCTTTCCCTCTCCTCTTCTTCCCCTCCCCTGCCCTTAAGCTCCTTTTTTGTTAATTCCATATTGGAGCCAAGATAAAAAGTGTTCTAAAGTGTTCAGGCACTGATATTTCATCTGTTTATTCATGTCTCCAGTTTTCATTCTGAGATAAAGGGCAGCTAAGGCTGCAATCCTATACATGCTTACCTAGGAGTAAAGCCCCACTGAACCCAATGGGGATTACTTCTGAGTAGATGTGTATAGGATTGCACTATAAACTAGCCAAATAATCGGGAATCTATGCCTTGTCCCAGGAAAATCTGAGTTGGTGGCTGATTTTTTTCCACAAGAAGCTGCCTTATACTGAGTCAGACCATGGGTCCGTCTAGCCCAGTATTGTTGACACTGACTGGCAGCAGCTCTCCAGAGTTTCAGGCAGGATTCTTCCCTAGCCCTACCTGGATATTCTGGCAATCACACCTAGGACCTTCTCCACAGAAAGCATGTGCTCTGTCACTGAGAGATGGCCCTTCACTAGTGCTAATGCGCTACAAAGGTCCGGGACTTAACGCTAGTTTATGACCCGCAGTTACTGGGAATTTACAATGAATGTGCCACACCTCAGATCAAGTCATCACTTACCCACCAGTTGAAGGCCACTGGTTTACAATAATAGCCAGATCTGAAAGAGGGGTAAGTCAAGAACTCTGTTGGCTCTCTTGCACATTTCATTTCTTGAACTCAGAAATGCTACAGAAGTCAATCTGGAGTTCAGAGAACATTAACCGTCCAGAGGCCCTTTGTCTTACATTGTCAGCACTTCCTTACTCTGAATAAATAAAATGTTGCAATTGTGCAGCTTCTCAGATTTCTTAAGTAGTGATTAGAACAGAGTTGGTGGTGGCTGGGGGAAAATATGTCATTGTGACTTCTTGAGCAAGAGCAGCACATAAAGCCAGATTCCAGCTGAACATCAGGAAAAACTTCCTGACCGTAAGAGCAATACGACAATGGAACCAATTACCTGGGGAGGTAGTGGGCTCTCCCACACTGGAGGCCTTCAAGACGAGGCTGGACAGCCATCTGTCAGGGATGCTCTGGCTTGGATTCCTGCATTGAGCAGGGGGTTGGACTCGATGGCCTTATAGGCCCCTTCCAACCCTACTATTCTATGATTCTATAAGGGAAAGCTACACCTGCTGTCACCAGGAAAGATGAATGAGGCAGCCATTCACAAAACTACACACCAAGGTGCACTAGCGTGCCATGAAAAGAAATCAATTAAAATATTACAAAGTACCTTTCCATAGTGGAGCTCACTTGGTATATATTGGTATAGGATGAGCCTAACCATGCAATCCTATGCACGGAACCCCTTGAGTTCAATGGGACTTACTCCCACATAAGTGTGTATAAGACTACAGCCTAAATTAAATTTTGCCATCAGTTTCATTGCCACAAAGACAGTGCAAGACCCTTTTTTGCTCCTTACAATACATTTTGAAATCCATTGGGCACATTGGAATCATAGAACAATAGGGTTGGAAGGGGCCTATAAGACTGTCGAGTCCAACCCCTGGCTCAATGCAGGAATCCAAGTCAGAGCATCCCTGACAGATGGCTGTCCAGCCTCGTCTTGAATGCCTCCAGTATGGGAGAGCCCACTACCTCCTTAGGTCATTGGTTCCATTGTCATATTGCCAGTTTTTCTGTAGAAGGAAGTTATCCACAACACAAGTCAGGAATCCCTTGGAGGGGTTTTGCAGAACTTGTGAAGATTTTCCTGATGTTCAGCCGGAATCTGGCTTCCTGTCACTTGAGCCCATTATTCCGTATCCTGCACTCTGGGATGATCGAGAAGAGATCCTGGCCTTCCTCTCTGTGACAACCTTTCAAGTCCTTGAAGAGCGCTATCATAGCTCCCCTCAGACTTCTCAAGGCTAAACATGCCCAGTTCCTTCAGTCTTTCTTCATAGGGCTTTGTTTCCAGTCCTCTGATCATCTTTGTTGCCCTCCTCTGAACCCTCTCCAGTTTGTCTGCATCCTTCTTAAAGTGTGGTGCCCAGAACTGGATACAGTACTCCAGATGAGGCCTAACCAGTGCTGAGTAGAGGGGAACTAGTACTTCCCGGGATTTGGAAGCTATGCTTCTATTAATGCAGCCCAAAAGAGCCTTTGCCTTTTTTGCAGCCACATCACATTGTTGGCTCATATTCAGCTTGTGATGGACAACAATTCCAAGATCTTTCGCGCTTGTAGTGTTGTTGAGCAACATATCCCCCATCTTGTAACTGTGCATTTGGTTTCTTTTTCCTAGGTGCAGAACTTGGCAGTTATCCCTATTAAATGTCATTCTGTTGTTTTCTGCCCAGCGCTCCAGTCTATCAAGATCACTTTGAATTTTGTTTCTGTCTTCCAAGGTATTAGCTATCCTGCCCAATTCTGTGTCATCTGCAAATTTTATCAGCATTCCCTGCACCTCCTCCTCCTCCAAGTCATTAATAAAAATGTTGAAGAGCACTGGGCCCAGGACTGAGCCCTGCAGTACCCCACTTGTTACCTCTCCCCAGTTTGAGCAGATACCATTGATAAGCACTCTTTGAGTCCAATTCTGTAGCCAACTGGATCCACCGGATCGTTGTTTCATCTAGCCCACTTTGAGCTAGTTTGCTCATCAAGGTATCATGGGGCACTTTGTCAAAAGCTTTGCTGAAGTCGAGGTATGTTATGTCTACAGCATTCCCACAGTCCACAAGGGAGGTTACTTGATCAAAAAATGAGATCACATTAGTCTGGCAGGATTTTTTCTTGACAAATCCATGTTGGCTTCGAGTAATCGCTACATCGTTTTCAAGGTGCTTACAGATGGATGGCTTTATAATCTGCTCCAGAATTTTCCTAGGGATTGATGTCAGACTGACTGGTCTGTAGTTCCCAGGTTCCTCCTGTTTACCCTTTTTGAAGATAGGGACATTAGCCCTCCAGTCATCTGGCACTTCACCCATCCTCCATGATTTCACAAAGAGAATAGACGGTGGTTCTGAGAGCTCTTCTGCCAGTTCCTTTATTACTCTAGGATGCAATTCATCTGGCCCTGGAGATTTGAACTCATTCAAAATAATTAGGTATTCCTTGACCATATGCCTATCGATCTCAAGCTGCAATCCTGCCCCTTCAGCCTGTACTTCACCTTTGCCAGGGGGGTCAGAGACCCTGTTTTGGGGGAAGACTGAGCTAAAGTAGGAATTGAGCACTTCTGCCTTTTCCTTGTCATCTGTTATCATTTTGCATCCTTATTTAATAGCTGAACCACCATTTCTTTCCTCTGTCTTTTACTATGGACGTATCTGAAGAAAGCCTCTGTTTCTTTTAGCATCCCTCGCTAACCTCAGCTTGTTCTCAGCTTTAGCCTTCCTGATGCCATCCCTGCAGTTCTGTGCTACCTGCCTGTACTCTTCCTTTGTAGCTTGGCCTTCCTTCCACTTCCTATATGTTTTCAGGTCATCTCTAAGCTTTTTGTGAAGCCACATTGGCTTCTTCTGTTGTCTTCCACCTTTTTTTCTTGTTGGAATTGTTTGTAATTGCGCCTTTAGAATGTCCTTTTTTAAAAACTCCCACCCATCTGGGACTCGTTTTCTCATTAGAGTCACTTGCCATGGGAACTTATCATCGTTCTGAGTTTATTAAAATCGGCTTTCCTAAAATCCAGTGTATGTGTTTGGCTACACTCGGCTTTTGCTTCCTTTAGAACCAAGAACTCAAGTATAACATGGTTGCTTTCCCCCAGAGTTCCCGTAACTACTACTTTATCCACTAAGTCATCTCTGTTGGTTAGGATCAAGTCAAGGACAGCCGATCCTCTAGTTCCTTCCTCTACTTTCTGTAGGAGGAAGTTATCCACAACACAAGTCAGGAATCCCTTGGAGGGGCCATGTTTTGCAGAATTTGTCTCCCAACAAATATCAGGAAAATTGAAGTCCCCCATTACTACTACATCATGCTTCCTTGAAACATTGGCAATTTGCTTTTCAAAAGTTTCATTCTCATCATCTTGATTGGGTGGCCGGTAGTAAACTCCGACCACCATGTGCCTTTTATTCTTTGCTCCATTTATTTTAACCCAGATGCTCTCAATGGGGCTACCATAAAAATAGTTAATGCCATCCATTGTTCAGCTTTACCTTGAGGCCTTTCTCCTTTTCCCCCTTTTTTCACCTGGTTGAAAAGGGGCCAAGACAGGGCAGGGATTCAAGCAGACATATGGCATGCAATCACCACTGTGGACATTGCCTAATTTTTGCCTTTGGGGTGTGTCGGAGCTGCCCCTGTCTTCTATCAGCCTCTACCAGGTGGACTATTCTGCAAGTTCCCTGCACCTAATGTGATCATTCACACTTTTCCTACTCTTTCACTCTCTAAAACCAGACCTTTTAGGCATAAGAGTGAAATGTGGTTCCACTTTAATTCAGAAAACACACACCAAAACAACAGAAGTTTGGGGAATTCTTTGGAAGACAGGATGTTGCTATATACCGAGTCAGATCATGAATCCATCTAGCTCAGGGGTAGCGAACCTGTGGCGTTCCAGCTCCAGAGCCTGTGGACTCCAGCTCCCAACAGCCATTGCCATTGGCTATGCTGGCTGGGGTTTATGGGAGTTGGTGTTCAACATCTGGAGGGTAAGACCCCTGCTCTAGCTCATTATTGCACTGACTGGTGCTAGCTCTCCAGGGTTTCAGTCTGGCATCTTTTCCAGCCCTACCTGAAGACTGAACCTGGGAACTCACCTTCTGTATGCAAAACATATGCCATATCACTGAGCTAAAGTTTCTCCCTTCTTGGAATATATCTGTGGATTAAAACCAGCTGAAAAACACAGCAACTGACTTGGCTGTATGAATTTACTTCAAAGGTTTCCTAATAGTATAAACTTTCCTCCCGCTTAACATAAACAGGAGGGTTTATGAGGCTGGCTTTCTGAAAACTTCAGGCTTTGCATAGGAAGCTGGTGTTTATCTTTGCCGTTTGTCTTTTTGGGCCTGCTCAAAACTCTGGTGCAAAAGGGTCAAAGGAAGTTCAGTTCTGCCTAGTAGTTATGGTGTTCTATTTCTATATCAGCTGCTCAAGCAGTGCCAATAGACATTTTTTCAAACCTTTGACACCCCCGCCATCCATATGATTTCGAAGGAGATGCACTTTGTTCTACTTCGTATAAACTGAAGTTTCCTATAGTAAAATAGGTTTCCTGTTCTACCTTTAAAGGATTCGAGTCATCCAAACTTTGGGTGTGCAGACACACACGCATACACACACATGCATCCCACCCCACCCCAAAGTTTGGATGACTTGAGTTTACACACATAAATGTATGTATACATACATCTTTTGAAAAATACAGTAGGCTTCTAATTCCTGCATCCCAGTCCATTCCATGCCCAAATTCCCAACATTCAACGCAGACCCAGAATATTGTGACCGGGAAGTGTTTTAGCCCCATGTTACTAAGTGTGCAATTTATTCTGAGTAGCAAAAAACAACTATGCCCTCTGTGTGCATAGTATTATTATATAATTTAGTCACTAAGTGGCACTGGACTTAGTTGTATCTGGGCAAAGTCAGCATTTCCCTTTGTTCTGTTCTTGATGGAGAAAAAACATGGCAAACGCTTGCTGTACAAGGAAAAAATGAAGATTGGGACTGAACATGGAATCTTTAGCAGCAACTGATGACATCTTCCTATACCTGAGGAGCCACAGGAAGTATGCACCAAATGCACAGGAAGTATCTGAAAACCTCAGCTCATCGACTGAGACTGTGCCAGCACCATCTTGTAAGGCTGAGTGTTGCCGTTACACAGAGTGGCATGTACTCCAGCCAAGTTAGTTGGAAGCCTTCGAGATTTATGAGATGACCTGAACTTCAAAACGTTTCAACAGTGCTGATTTGTTTCTTTAAACCAGCCTCTCCAAATCTGGTTCCATCCAGATTACAGTCCTCATAATCCCCAGCCAGCATGGAAGGCACCAAGCTGGAAAAGACTGAGTGAGCCTCTCAGCAGGGCCAGTGGAATGGGCCCTACAATTCCACCTCCCCCTCTGTGGCAAGGGGTGGAATGGCGCCTAAAAGATAATAAAGGAGAGGAGCCAAATGACAGCAGGAATGGCAGCTAAGACTATGGAGTGGCCTATGCTGTCCCACCTCTCCCTCTGAAGTCATGTAGAATGGCTACTGGCACAGCTGCGGGAGAGCAGAAGCCAAAGGGAGCTTGTCTGTCAGCAGAGCCCATGGAATGGACCCCGCTGTCCAATTGGCTGCAGCTAGGTATAATGGCAGCTGACAGATGACAATATAGATGCATCTAGATGTCCCTGGACAAGTCTACAACTGCTTGCCCTCTTTGAGCAAGTATTGATACAGCTGGAAAATGTATGTCTCAGCAATTGAAAAGACTAATATGGTTATTTCTACCCACACTACATAGCATACAGTAGCCCAACTACTGGGCAGGAACAGAGCAAGGAAGCAAAGGTCCGGAGGAGAGGAAAACAGCTGCCACATCACCACAGGGGATAATGAAAGACTCAGTTATTTAGATTGCATGTAGGATCACATTTAATTTTTAAACGTTGTGTACAGCCCTAGTTACATGCTTAAGAAAAAATATTCTGAGCGCAGCAAGATTCCACCTTGTTTTCTTGTCTTCTTCAAGGCTATCCTTATTGCACTGCTGCTAGTTGAATAGCCCGTGCCCTTTCGCCTTTGACCTGCACCAGCAACCTCAGCAGACTTTTATACATCTTTTGCAATGATTTCCATATACAAACTTGTTATGCAACAGATTGCATGCATGATCAAGATTCCGAAGTAGCTTACAGGGCATTAACGTTCTTTTGGAACTCTTCAAATTTCTCCAACGCTACAGCTAGCAAAGATTCATGCCAAAAACTTCCAGCCTTTCAGCAAGTTTGTATTACGGCATTATGTGCAATTTGAAGGCTGTTTTTCCATAAGCATGTGTCTGCGATATGACCACCAAGTAACTGTTCACCAAATCTGAAGCACTTTTGTCAGCAAAGAGGTGGATGGGCTGGTGATATTGCACACCTGCTTTCACGTCGGCAATATCTATCAGATTTGAAACAGTGGGGCGTAGCGCAGAAGAGTACCTGGCAGAGATAACTCCATTATTTCATCCCCACCCATACCCAGCAGATGACACATGAACTTATAGCCAGTGTGGTGTAGTGGCTAGAGTGTTGGACTGGGAACCAGGAGATCCGGGTTCTAGTCCCCACTCAGCCATAGAAGCTCACTAGGTGACTTTGGGCCAGTCACAGACTCTCAGCCCAACCCACCTCACAGGGTTGTGAGGATAAAATGGAGAGGAGGAAGATAATGTAAGCTGCCTTGGGTTCCTTTGCAAGAGGAAAAAAGTCAGGATATAAATGCAATAAATAAATAAATAAATAAACTGTCCCAAGTTTTAAGGATGCTGATGAGCTCAGCTCTCTCTGCCGTACTCCCTAGATGAAATCTGTAGTGGAGTTAACCCCCTTCTTTATAGGGGTACAACTGCAGAGTAAAACAGGAGGCACACTGGACAACCTCACTAGTCTTCAGCAGTAGATGTTCTTTAGAAGATTTTGTCAGGTGCTTCATTTTAAGTCCTACGGGTCTTTCGGTCTTAACACTGAATTTTTGTTTCCTAGGCTGCCATCTTATACACCAGCCTTTCCAAAACTGGTGCTCTCCAAATGTTCTGGACTACAACTTCCAGCATTACTGACCATTGGCCATGGTGGCTGTGGCTGATGGGAGGGAGTTGAAATCCAAAACATCTGGAGAGCATCAGGTTGGGGAAGGCTGCTATACAACTTAACTGGGATTAAGTCCCATTGAGCTTAATAGGACTCAGTTCTGCTTAGGACTGCTCTGTAAATTGGGTCTTTGCGAAACAATGGATAACCAGGTTTGTGGCTGCACAGGGCTAACCCCAACTATGCTTCACTATTTTAGGAAGGGTAATAAGCTAAAGGCATACGATATGGCACTTTACTGAATCTCAATTCTATCCGGGGTTGGTCAGTGCCTGGATGGGAGTAGGAACCCTAGTTATCTGGCCTTAAAATTCCATCATGGTAGAAAGGTGGGATATCCTGAAGTGTTAATACATCAAAGCATTTTAAGGTGACCCAGAAATATTAAAATGGCACTCACATGGAACCAAACCAGTAACTGCTATCTTGCTCCCCATTTCAGATATGCACAAAGTTGATCTTAGATATGTTTATTCAGAAGTCTCATTGAGTTTAGTGAGGCTTACTACCAAGTATACATATGAATGCAGCTGTAATGCTATGAGGAAGCAGGCTCAGATATTCCAGGTTATCTCTACACTTGAAGGCAGCTATGTGGCCAACTATGGAACTGCCAGCAATTCAAGTTGATTAAGGAGACTAAGCCCAACATGTTCCAAGTGTCTAGGGAAGGTATTCAATAAACAGGGCACCACCTGGAGCAAGTCCTCAGAAGATTATCTTAAAAAGTTGCCTTCAGATACTCCAGTCCCAGTGACATTTTATCCAACAGCTACACACTTTACAGATTGAAAGTTAAGAACATGAAATGAGGGGAAGGGGCAGAAGGGAAGCATAAGATAAGAGGCAAGTTTGAAATAATTTTTTCAAAGTAGAAATAAAGTGCTGTTATTAACAGGAAGAGAATTCCCCAAGTAAAGTGCCACAATAGAAAATGAACAGCTATGAAAAACAGAGATGGGGCTTACTACTTCTTTCAGCGGAGGAAATATTTTTTGTTCTCCTACTAATGCTGCTGTTGCAATGTAAGTGCTTATGTGCAGATTCTCAAACTTTTAAAGTTACCCTCCCTTCACTGTTAGCACCATCTGTTCAGTGGACTGATAGGTCATCAATCTCCACATACAACGTTGGGGAGGGTTTGGAGGTAGAGGAAGGGCAAGAACCCCTGGGAGTTCTAGCCACTGTGTTTTCTGGTGACAACAGCTACTGTAGATTCTCCCAGAGTCCTCAAAGGTTCCTCTGAGTAGTCCTGCTCCACAGTTTGGGAAGAGGGTTTAGGATGAAGAGTACCAATACCTATGCCAGTGCAGTTACAGTACTCCCTTGTTAACTTCACAAATACCCTGCGAGGTAGGTCACATTGAGAAAGTGAGTGACCCAAGGTGGCATGACAGGAATTCAAACTGGGCAGGTCTCTAGCATTCTAGTCCAAGTCCAAACACTATCTCCTACACTGGCCATCTTGATATTATGCTAGAAATCCTATGGCTTTTTCCAAGCAAGCACATTTAGGATGGAGATGTAAAGCTCTGCTATCTTAATTTTTTTTAATAAAACACTAGAACTTCAATAATATTAGTTGCTCTATATGGCTGCTAAACAGCAAATACCTAAAATAAGGCGAATAGAAGCCCAGGGGCACTGTAGAAACCAATTTGTTTCAATATAAGTGTTTGTGGGCTGCATCATATTATGAAATGCATGAAGTAGGTTTATAAACAGGCAGACATTTGTTCCTGAAATCCAGCTGCTTTAGAGAACAAACTTCTTCTCTCCCCACCCTAGGAAAGCATATGTGGGCTCAAAGACTGGAAAGTACCAATTTCAAGAACGGCATGTTCTGTTTAGTCACTGTAATAAGTCTGAAAATTAATTCCATGAGTTTTTGATGCAGAACTTTTACCAATACGTTTATTTCACAAAGACAGACGTCTTCTTAACATATTATATCCACATATTTATTATGTATTGTACAAAAACATGCTAACAAGAAATAATGTCAAACTCCTGTGGTTATCTAATTTGTTCTACAACCAATATGAGCAAAAGCCCAAAACAGTTCCTGCATAGATGCTTCAGCTACACCAAGTTTTTATTTATAATAAGACTTTCCATATAAAAAGATATTTTGGATTAAGAGAGGTATACTGGAAGTTAGTCTCTCCATAAAACTTTCCAAATGGTTCATAAATCATTAACAGCTACTTCTGCAAGACCCCAACTGTAATAAACTAAGGACAGTTCATCACCCCCCATCTTAGACGTTGGAACATTTTGTTTCAAGGCACTATGGTGCCTGTTCTAACAGGGCCAACCTGTCTGGACTAGCAATCCAAGTAATCACTTGAGGCATAATAATTGACCCAGAAGATGTGCCCTAGGAATTCTTCCTCTGGCATAGGGATCTGCTTTAAATAGCAAGATGCTTTGAGCTTAGCCCTTAATGCTTATCAAACAGTAAAACAAAACAAAACACATTGCTGAACAAATTACATGTTTTATCTTCTTCATGAAAGAAATGTCCGCACAGTACCCTTGATCGTTCCCCTGCATATAGGGCATTTCCTAAGGGAAGGGGCACATTCTTTACACACCACTAAATGGCCACAAGGGATGAAGACAATGGACACTTCCTTGTCCATGCAAACTTTGCATGTTCTCTCCTCCTGTAATCGTCTCAGCTGTTCTTCCATAGGCAGGCCTGCAGGGGAAGAATCCATTTATTATATACAGAAACATGCCTTTCTGAACTGCTATGGTTTTCTGCTTTATAATAAAAAGACATCATAATGACCTCCATGTCTTACACACCCTTTGTCTGCTTTATTACAAGCAGAGGTATATTAACACACAAGGGAAGAAACTTTGACATCAGACCTACATAGGAATTCCCTGGTGCATATGCCAAAAATTAATTAATTGATTGATTGCATTTATATCCTGCCTTTTTTCCTCTTGCAAGGAAAAAATGTGCCCATACTTTTAGAACTTTATTTCAGAACCACAGTGTACTCAAAAGCAAGGATTTACAGATCAGTCTATTTCATGTGTGTTCCTTCATAAACCTGTGATTTTAAAAAAAATCTACATGGAAATTTGTATTTACATTACTTATTTTTGAATGTATTTTCTCACAAAATATCAATTTCTAACATATTTTATGCTAATACATATTTTGCTATTTTTTTTACCCAATAATTGCATAACAAAACCCAGAGAAGTGCAGTCTTCGAAAGATAACTGTGTTATGATCCACACATTCATATAGGAGGTATGGATCATATCAGTTATGGAGGTACAGATCAAGAATGCACACCTAACAAAATCTTCAAGCACTGCTCCTCAAAAGCAAGTCTAAAGGGCTGATTCCTATGTTGCACCAAGAGTCAAAAAGCAAACTGTGAAGGTGCACTTCTTGAGATAGGTAACTGTGCATTTCCCCTGGGAGAAGAGATACATGCACCCCAGATGCATGCAGAGATCACATCTCCAGCGGAATAGGGGAGGAAAGCTCATATTCCTTTCTTGTTACAACAGGAGGCAGAAAGTGGAAGCCCAATGGCACGCCCACATTCATCATTACTCATGCTCCCAAACAGATGGTAATTTTTGAGAAGCACCATCAAATACACATAAACTGCAGTTTCAAACTTAGTGTTGTTAGTTTAAATGTGGAGGGGTGCCAAAATGGGGAAACTGTATACGCCCTAGTATAATGCTGCTGATATAAAGAATTTGAAACTTGTTTAAATGCCTATTTTATTTTATAAGCAATCCTTATTTCAAATGCTGCCCAAGTTTATATGAGTGAAGTAAGTATTTACCTGACACATCTTCTGCTGGGATATATGTCATATGCTTCTCCACTAAAAAAAATAAATTATAAGCCATCTGTTAGCCCAAGATTCAACTATCTGAATCAGTTAGATCACAGAGGAAGAGAACTAACAGAGTTTAAGGAACATATTGCTTCCTGAAGCAATAACCTCTCATGCTAATCAACAGGTTTTCTTCTACAGTATCCAATATATGCAACAAGAAGAATAACTTTGTACAGCTCACAAGTATGCATCTCTCAGTCATAAAAGTCAGCCCAATAAAATCTATTACTGTTGTGAATTATAATATACCAAAATTGCCACTCCTCAAAAAAGTGACAATTAGATGTTAGCCAGCAAACTGGTTTCTTCTTCTAGCAAACTCACCAAACAAGTCTTTGTATAAAACAGGATCGCAGTCTTGTAAACAGTTTCTGAATATGTTTGCAGCTGTGTTTCCTTTCACCAAGATGGTGTCAATCAGTTCTCTTGCTTGCAGGGCCGTCTGGGTTTTTTGTTTAATAACTTGGTGTTCAAGGTCAGTTATTACTTTGGAAGTTAATAAACTTTCTAAGATAGGAAGCACACATGTCAAGCGCTGAAACAATGCCATTCGATTCTTTCTGATCAAGGACAGGTCTGAAATATAATAATGAAAAGATGATGAGGTTACAATCCTTCAACTCATTTGAGTTTTAGCAGAAATTTAAGTACAAATGTGAATTTAACAATTCATGCTCTTAAAGTAAGTTTAGGTCTGGTAAGGAAGTAACATTGCATATTTTAACTTTCACAAAATATTGGGCCATTTTTCCCCATTCCTCCCATCCCTGAAAAATAGAGAGGACAACAGAAAAATATATAATTGAAAATAGAAGCCATCAGTTCAAGAAGAACCTATTATACCATTGTACAATGCACCCAAATGAAGTTGTCAATCAAAACGTTCAAGATCAATTTACCATTTTTACTGTACTTCTATAGCAAACAGCTATAGAACTGCCGAGAATAATTATATGTTTTAGATTGACAAATAAAGCCACATACAAAGCAAAAGGACATCAGAATTGGGAGTTTCATTGCAAAGGCATAAAATATTTGTGTGCAGCAGCCATTCACATTGAGTGCTGGTGCAGAACTATGTCTGATAAAATGGAGTCATAGCTGATAGGCTCACAACCCCAATCCTCTTACATGTTAATTATCTCAACAACGCTTAACATTTGATGTTCTCTGCATATCATCTTAATTATTCTCTCTAACACAGCATTTAAAACCAGAACTCTCAACAACAATTAAGAGCAGTAGGGGACAGGTGTTGGGGGTGGGGCGGGGCGGAGATGGTCTACAGAAAAGGGAAGCAACTAAAGGGAAAGAACACAATTCTACAGTCCATTACCAATTCCTAAGCAATAGTTAATGGCCAGCATTACATCCACACTGGCCTTAAGCATTTTTTTCCCATTAAGCTAAGGTTTTAAAATAGGGTATGTTTAACAAGAGTTATCTAAGGGCACAATCCTATGGGGATAGGAGGCCGCCACCGAACTCGGAGGCGACCGCCTATCCAATGCAGGGCAGGAGAAGCACAAAGGGGATTGTCCCCTCCGCGCTTCTCCTGCCCTGCATTTGTGGCTAGACAGCTGATTTCGGCTGTCTAGCCGCAGGAAGGCACAGCAGGGTAGGAGGCTGCTGGATGACACATAGGATGTGCCTTACCAGCATTTCCGCCTTCCTCACCCTGGAATGCTCCCTAGAATGCCCCGTTTTGGCTGCTCTGCGCTCCTCTTTGGCTGTTCCGCACTGCCTGAGAGGCAGTGCGGAATGGAAGAAAGGTCGGTTCCCAGAAAACCATATATCCTATATGGCCGTCTAGCCACTGTGGATAGAGGATTGCTCCCTCCATGTCTCAAAATCTCTGTACTTGTCTAAGGCTGCGTATTAAATCTAGGCTAAGACTTGATATGATAGTAAAAGAGTACAGAGGGTATGCTATTCATTTTTAAACCTTGTAAAACGTGTCAATGAAAGTAGTCTTCAACCTTTTCAGATCCAAGAGCCACTCTTTAATCCAAACATGCATTTAGAGACCCACTTCTTAGTTGTTGTTATTCTACTATATAACTATTATTATAATTGCTGGTGATCCACTTTAGATCAGGCTGTGACACAGTGGTGGCTCCCAATCTCAGTTGAAGACCTAGGAGTATTTCTCAAAAACAGAGGTGCCATCTAAATTGTGCCTTCAAGTGGTGAAGGTTAGACCTGTTCAGAGGCTTCTACTACTCAAAATATAAGATGCAGATCAGCATTATAGAGCGCACTTAGCCTAACAAAGGGTATTTCTTCACATGCTTTTCTAATCTAGGTTTTTGTTTTCTATCTTTTGCCAAAAATATCAAATTAGTTGGAGTAGGCAAAGCTTCAATATAGGTGCATAGACAGAGAAACCCAAAAAGGACTGTCCATCTCCACATGAATTTGCCCAGACGCTAAGAAGCCATTCTCCAGGGGCCCTGCCATCTGAGAAAAGTTGAGTGGTGCCTTATTGCAGGCTCTGCCCAGGAAGGCTGGCCTACAATTATCTCCGATGCCTTTACACTGTATACTGGGAATACTTCATATTGAAGGGGAGGATAGACATTTATGAAATAAAGACTGTAGTCATGCAGATTGTAGTAGCCAGGCAGGTATGGTGACCATTTTACTCCATTTTTGAGGCCTGTAACTTCCTAGAGGCAAACATGAAAAGCAGGAGTAATTTTTGAATTACTGCTTATCCACATCTGTCACTAGAGGGAGGATTTCAGCATCACAACAGCTATTAAGGAAGTGTCGCATCCTCAGGTAGACAAAATGACTATCCAAATGGCAGAACTCCATAAATTCTTCTACCAAGATTTGGTAGCCAGTGCAGTCAGCTGATTTTCAGTTCTATCATAAGCGTTTTAAGACAGAAGAAGCATTGGAAAGATTATTTGCGAAACATTTGGAGAAAGATAAGTGGCCCCTGAGGAAGGGAAGTCCTTTCCAAAACACATCAGGCATAAACTTTTTTTCAGGGACCTGAGAATATTTTCTCTTGTTTTGAGACACAGAAGTGCCTTCCCCTCCTGCTGTTTCCTTAAATTCTATCATTCCACATCATCCCTTTAATCTTTTCCCATGATAGCCACGGGGTGGGGGGCTGGAATCTGAAGTGGCTTCTTGGTCAAATCTCATCTAGGCTTACTAAAGGCACAATCCTATGCATGTAGATATTTTAAAAAGTTCCACAACTCCCAGCATGCCCCAGCCAGCCATGTTGGCTGGGGCATGCTGGGAGTTGTAGGACTTTCTTCTGCCTAAACATGTATAGGATTGTGGCCTAAATCATTCAGGTGAATTCATTCATAGCGCATTATGACAGTCATTTCAAGCCACTTAGAAATGTATTAAGATGTAGTAGATTTTCTTGTTCTTTCCAAGGTCTAAGCATCTCTCTGGAGGAGGCTGACTGTCCAATGCAGGGTGGGCGGAGCACAGAGGGGATCTTCTCCGCCACGCTCTGGCCACCTTGCATTTGTGGGTAGACAGCCAATTTCAGCTGTCTAACTAGGGCACCTTGGAGTCGGGGGGGAGGCCGGCCGGCACATAGGAAGCATCGTAACTTCACTTCCGTGGTCACCTCCTCATCCTCAGGAATGGCCCCCTTGTTGGCCGCTCTGTACTACTCCTCCAAGCATAGAGCCGGGGACAACCTGTGCCTCCTACGAGGCGGCGAGGGAGGGGGAAGCGAGGCGGATTTCTGGAAACCGAGCTCAGAACACTGGCTCTGAGCTCAGTTCCCAGAAACCGAAAAATTCTATGGCCATCTAGACACTTATCTAGTGGCCATAGGATTGTGTCTTTAGACTTCTGTTTTCCTTTTATAATCCCCACTAAATTATTTTGTTTGAACAAAAAAAATCCTAGATAATTCACATTTCTGCTGGGGATGCTCTAGCTCTATATCGAGTAGAGGGTTGGACTAGATGGCCTCCAATTTTATAAACTGAGTAAATATACTTCTTAGCTATTTGCTTTCAATAAAATTGTTTGCCATACAGGAAAGAAAGGAAGTGAACAATGCACCGAAGTGTATCATTAGAGCTCTTACATACCTGATGTCAATTCCTCTGATTGCATCTCCTTCTCTTCTTCCCTCTTTTCATCTACTGCAGCAAGGAGGTCAGACACAAGATCATTTATATTTGTGTAACTCTCTCCAGTTGTTAAAATTTTACTCTGAACAGTCTGCTTCACTAGTCTTCTGCTGAATCCCATCTCCAAGACAGATTCAACCACAGGGGTTTTCATTATGACTGCATCTTCCAAAGCATTTTCACCAGGTTCAAAATGAATAACTACTCAAAATAAAAAACATGGCATTACTTATTGAAATATTAGACCCATATGGATTTTGAAGAAAGGCTTTTCATTAGAAATAGACAAGGAATAACTACTGCATTAGATTCCATGTCTAAGGCTGGGAAAATGTATTCTGCATTTTCCTGGGTGCCCCCACCAAATGAGGCGGAGTGGCTACCAAAGAGAGGGCCTTTTCAGTGGTAGCACTCCAACTGGGAAATGCCCTCCCCAGAGAGGCTTGCCTGGTGCCTACATTGTAGTCTTTTCAGCACTGGGTAAAGAACTTTTTATTCTCCCAGCCGCTTTAGTCCTTCAGTTTTAAAAACTGTACTGATGTGCTTTTAGATCTTTGCACTGCTGCTGGCTTTTACTTTTATTTTATTCTGTTTTAAACTTTTAGGTTTTTATATATTATATTCTATTATATTTCTGTATTTTATGGATTTGTACTTTATTTTGTGAATCGCCTACACAGCTTCAGCTGTGGAGTATAGAAATGTAATAGATAAATAAACACACATTTCATTAGAAAGTGCTCCTGTTAATTACCTTTTATAAATGGCTATTCTAAAGAAGTTTTCACATGTGGAGCTTGAATATGTGAACATATGAAGCTGCCTTATTTAGAGTTAGGGCTTCTCTACATGAGGCTTTTATTGTGTGCTTGCAATTGGTCACTCATGGTAGTTTGCGGGTCCTTTACATGATGCCCAGGGCCTCTCCCTTTCTTTGTGACCATTATTGCAGCTTTTTTCTTTATGGGGGTAATCTACTATTTTTTTTAATAGTGCCTTGAAATGCTCCAACAGCTCCATGTACTTCCACAATTCCACTATACCACAGTTCCATCTAGCAGCTGTATAATGAAACATATAGAACTTGCAGAGAAAGGAAATCCCCAGAATAAAGCATATGTAAAGGAGCCAATCTTAATGCCACAAAGGATCCAGAAGCCCTGGTAAAGGTGCAGGATAAAAGCCTGGTGTAGAGAAGCCCTGTAACTATTAGTCCTTTTAGTCTAGTATTGCTTTGGATTGGCAGCTGCAAGCTACAGTCTCAGACCACAGCCTTTCTGTGTCCTACTACCAGAGACTTTTTTAGCTAGACATACCAGGGATTGAACCTGGAACCATGTATATAGCTCAGGGGTAGAGCACATGTAGAACACATGCTATGGGACTTCCCCTTACAAGGATACAGACTCAGATCTACTCCCTCTCAACATGTGGGAACTGGTCATCTTCTACTCCACCAGCACTGACCAACTCAGCACTCATCTAGCTAGGATGCTGTAATGTATGGCAGCTGAGACAGGACTGACTTCCTATGCTAGGCAGCATCATTTAAGGTTAATAGTTCAGTGTTGAAACTCACAAGATGTATGGCTGTGTTAAAAAAAAACAGCTTTAACTCCGGGAACAAGGTATCTAGGGAACATTTCTACCCTTACTACACCCTCTCCAGAGTCAATGCTGCACACCTTTTGGCAGTGCTCCAATTCACTGGTCAGACACAACTCAAAGTAATTTGCAAAGCTATTCACAACATTTTTCACAAGCAGCCCCCGCCCCACCTTAAATCCACTGAGGGAAATTTGGTTACCCAACTCATTGAAGGCCTTTAAGAAGCAAACAAAACAGTCTTATTTGAGTGTGCTGGGGGGGGGGGGGTGTTTGCTGGATTGTCATCTTTTTCTATCGTTGCTTTAGTTATTGTCTTATTATGCTTGTTGCAAGCCACTCCGAAGGTTCAGTATTGGGTGGGGGAGCAGAATGTAAGTGATTACACCCATTCTAGAAAACAAAATATGGCCAGATACAGAGTTTGCATTCCATTTTTAAGTAAGGTGCAGGACAGAACAAACTGAAATCTCATTCCGAAACAAGCATCAACAGTAACATGTCACCAAAAAATAGCTTAGGGATTTTTTTTCCTGAATGCACAATTAAGGCAAATATTGCTTTGTCTTAATAAAAAAGACAAGGTAATTCTCACTAATTTTGAAAAAGTCTGACTGTGAATACTAGAACACTTCACACCATTTAACAAGCAGTGCTTTAATACTCAAGTGCTGAATATTAAATTACGTATCCTATCAAAACACTTACTTGGTGGGCCAGCATTTTCATCCACAGGTGTATCTGAAGTGGATAACAGCTACAAAACACAAAGGAAGAGGGTTTTTATAAGAAAGCATTAGCTTTTCTGAATCAACACTTCATAAAAACACACTGAGCTTAGGGCACAATCCTATGCATATTTAAAAAGAAAAAAGTCCTACAACTCCCAGCATTGCCCAGCCAGCCATGTTTGCTGGGGCATGTAGGGAATTGTTGACTTTTTTTTCCTCTCTAAACATGCATAGGATTGTGTCCTTCACCCTTCAGTTTAAACATCTGCCTGCATTCTATCCGAAATGCCACAGCAATGCCCTTCATGTCCTTGTTAGAGACCTTGCTGGTGGAAGCACTACAACCCCGAACCCCACCTCTACCACAAGCATCATTTGCTAGAGTGGCAGCACATGTTAAGATCTGGCCCCAAAGCCAATTGGGAATGTAGCTGGTCCAGAGAACCCCACAGACCACCTCCAAGTGTCAACCCTGCTGCAGCTACATGACATCATCAATTGCCAGCAGCAGAGGAAAGAGGGAAGACCTCAATTCTAAAAACAAAAACATATGTAATTCCTTGGGAGATTCTGAGTGTTAGCTGCACTGAGCACAGTAACAGAGACGGGGGTACAGAAATTGAGAAAACAAAATTTCAACCACACTTCCCTTTTCAACCGCAGGGTTTGTAAAGTTTCCCAACTCATTCTGAATGACACTTGATATTCATTTGTGCAAGCCTGGAGGTAGATTACCACTACTTATTTTGCTTGATTATATTTGTTTCTTGTAAACAAAATTGCTATTGACAAAATCACAGAATGTTATCTTCTGTTGAGTCAGTGGTAAAGAACAGTTTTAAAAAGAAAACACTTAAGCATACATCAAGCAGACTGCTCAGCCCTTTACTCATAGGACTCACTCAGAGCGTCTTGAGAAATCCTCCCACTTCTCTGCAATACTGAAAGCTTCAGTTTCCATTGTGTTACCCTAAACATCAGATGATCATCATGATGATCACAGGATCATCATGAGGATCATCAAAGGATCATCATGTCCTTTGGCCTTGTAATTAAATCAGTACAACCATGCTTCTATTTATAGCAGGAGCAAGTAGCCCTTTTTTCTGTTCAGAGTTTCATTTCCTCAGAGGGACTCTCTGGGGGCCACAGTGCTCAGGGCAAAAGGGACCTCTCTTCCTCAAGAATCTCAAGAGGGAAGGAGAGGAACAGTGTGTGTGTGTGGGGGGTGATTTTAAGTTAAGATCACCCCTCATATACACCTCATTTTCTCTTTCCTTTTCCCTTCTCTCAGTCTCTCTTCCCCTTTTGCTTCTCCACCCTCCCACCAAGGATTCATCACTTCATTAGGCACCTCCAAACCACAGCAATCCAGCCATTGCCACAAGGAAAACAAGAGAAAAATTGGGAGAGAGGCAGATGCAAGCATGAGCTCAAAGGCCCAATCACAGGTGTGGCAGCCAGAGTGTCTTTCCAAAGGGATGCTACGCAGCTCTGGTTGCCATGCTCTTTAGTTGGGCCCCCGAGATCAAATAAGCACCTGTCTGCACAGCAATTGGTATGGGAGATACCAGGGTGTGACAATCCAGGGTCGCATACAATAAATTCAGTTCATAGCCACTCTCAGCATATCTAGTGCATGGTCAAATTTTGTAAAGTGTTGGTAGAGAAGAAGAAGAAAATTTAAGGAGGTTTCCTACAGAGCTGATTGAAAACATCATGTTCAGAAATCTATAATGTTACATACAGAGAGAAGGGAATATACTCCTGACATTGAAAACAAAGTAGTATTTGTGTACCTGTTCAAGAAGATGGGGGTATCTTGCTTGAACTTCATGGACAAACTCTTGCCCTTTTATATGAATCAGGTACTCACACCTAGAAGATAAAATGCATCAAGTTTCAATTCAAATATTCAAGATGGATGTTGAACATTGTCTTGAGTACCAGCAGAGAGAAAAGACACCCAATGAAAATATTTTTACAGTAATGTAGTCTGTTTTCAGGATCTTACAGAGCATTTTGTTGTCAGTCACATTAAAGTACTATGTTCCATGGACCAAAGATATAAATCTTTATTGGAACCTGGTCCAGGATGATGCACTGAATGCTAAAATGTACAAGGGGAATTTAAAACTGTGCATTAGAACATTAGCCCAGAACAAAACTAGTTTCGAGAAACAGACTAATTTACTGATTATATCAATTACAGATGCTATTACATTAGTTCTAAAGAGCTTATGGATTTGTTTAAAAAAGTTGGAGTGCAACACCAGCTGGGACTCTGACCAAAGCCAAGAACCATGTTTTCATATGAACCACATCCTAAGCTGAGGATGGCCCAGATCAGAAATATAGGCAACCCATGAATCACATGTAGGCTCCCAATATTTTTTACTCCATTCCATGGGTTAGACAACTCAGAAGCAGAGATCTCATTTTTAAAAAAACTAAATTCCTAGTTCCTAGGTTGCAGGCATAACCCACCAACGTACGTTATTCTGGCATAGAGAAAATGGCCTGAGAATTTCAATGTTTGACCAGAACCTAGGTTCAGTTACTTTGGTCAAACCGCTTAGCCTCCCACACTCTTCTTTAAAAATTACTGTAATTGTTACTTTTCACAGGATGGTTGAAAGGATGGATAAAGACAGTAAGATGCATTTTATACTCAAAAGTGCCACTTGGGTAATAATAGAACTGCTTTATAAAAAGAACCCTGATTGATGATAATGAAGGGTTTGTCTAGTCTAGCATCTTCCTTCCCACAGTGGCTAACCATTTACTTCCAGAAAGCTCACATGCAGGGCAGGAAGGCAACAGCCCTCTCCCAGTTGCTTTCCAGCAACTTGTACTCAGTGGCATATTGCAAAGAATCAATATCACAAAAAAAGCCATTAAGGTCAGCTTTCAGAACACTGATGCTGGATTGGTTGTATTACAGAAACCCAACTCTGGACTAACTGGCCAGAATCCAGACTGTGACTAGTTCCACATGCCCAAGAAGGCTTTGGACTTGTTTCTTGAGCAGGGGCCCTCAATAGTGCATTCACAAACCACTTTTGAAGCTGAGTTTGTGATCCAAGATATCCACCCACTCTGAACCCATAGCATACTAACACAGACAGTGTTCTGAGGGCTTTAAAACAGATCTTAGGAGGAATCCCTTTAAGAGCGATCAAGAAGGGTTTTGGCTTTTAATTCAAAATGGTAGCAAGATTAGGATAATCTCCGTGTTACTATTTCAAACAAGAATTTTTAAATTTACCTTGGAAACCATTTAGCATGTTCCACCCATGGATCATCCCCAGACTCCCAACACCTGAGTCCACCATCACAGCAGAAACATTTGACATCATCATTGCGACCTTTAACAACAATAAACATTTATAGAGGTTTTTTTTGAAAACACAGACATTCAGAAAAGTCACTAATGATTTAAATTTCTGAACAGAGTCTAAGTCATCAAGAAGAACAAGCTCTCTTACCTACATAATAGAAGCCAGCATCCGCAAGCTGCTGTGGCTGAACTGGAACTGTAATCGGCCAATTTTTGAAACTGCCAACACGTGCTACACAGGTTTGCATGCTCAGATTAGAGATCGTGAATCTGGACTGGTCTCGCGTTTGTTCCACAAAAGGACAGTTTGGGAAGTGCCTCCGATGTTCTGACATAGCATTATCCTTTGGCTCCCAGTTACACAGTTGACCACCACAGGCAAAACAAGCAACCTTGTCTGCAGGCCCTACATAATAAAACCCAGCTTTTGCCAAAGAAGAAGGTGACAGAAATGTCAGGGGCCAGTTCTTGAAAGTGAGCAGTCTGACCTCCTCTGTGCTCATTGTACAATTGGTAGCTTTAGGTCTCAGATGTGACAGATCTTCCACTGCCCTTGATGTGACCAGATCCTGGGGAAAACTGGAAAAACTCCCACTGAAATAGCCAACTTGATCCAAACGTGGTGTTGGTGAATGTGAAGAGGAAAGGCCACCAAAGGCAATTGCAGGTGAAAAGGCAGAACGGAATGATGAGCCAATATTGTTCAATGAAGTCAGACTCTGAACAAAGCTGCAGCTAGGACAGAGTTGCCTATGCTTGTCCAAAGCGTTGTCACCCTTTTTCCAGTTATCCAGCATCAAGCCACAACTATAACATTTCACTTTGTCTTTCAGACCAGTGTAATAGAAACCAGCACGGGCAAGACTCCTTTCAGACACTGGTACATTCAGAGGGAAAGTCGAAAAGGTGGACATCCTATAGAGTTCACATGACAGGTCATACTTCAGTTCACTCACATCACCATTGTTCTTCAGTTTGGCCGGGAGTGACCTCAAAATGTTCATGATGATGAAATGGGATACAAGTAAGGGACGAGTCTGAAGCCTGGGAGATAGTTTTGTGCAAGTCTGATCAATTTCCAGGCCATAATAAAATAAGAATCTGAAAGTAAAACATTACATGCAATTTCTTTTTTAAAGCACCCAATTTAAAATATCTCATTCATTCAGTACTTTCTGTCCTTTTGACTGAACAATTTGTCCTCTTTTTCACAACCCACTCTTCCTCAGAACACTGTGGTTCCTTTTTCCTGATCAGAAATAGCACCACCATTCTTATTTTGAAAGGGGACGGGGCAGCCTTAAAATAAAGGAAGCATCATGAAGAAACTGAACTTTTAATCCTAAGCATGCATGCTTGGACATGAACCCCACTAAGGTCAAAGGATGGCCAAGTAAAACGGTTTAGGATCAGGCTGCATCATTGGTCTCCAAATCCTGTTAATTTGAAGATCGGGGCTGAAACAGTAAGACACAGGAGTGCAAGACTTTATATTATGGAAAAGTCAACTTAAATCAGATATCTGTGTTTTGACATTTCTCCCTATGATATGCAAAAACATTTGCTCCTTATCAAAAAGTGCATCTTTTCAGTAGTCCTCATCACAAAGATATTCAAGGGGTTTCCCTCTAGCATATCAATAAAGCTATGGAACTATTAAGACAAGGGTGATGCTCTATGAACTTGGTCTGGACACCAAGAAACTCTGAACAGCCCTGGATCACTGTTTCCCCTTATAATGTCACTTAAGTCTTGCAGTATAATTTTAACCAGGTTGCTTTATTATTATTAGATTGTCACAGTAATTAACATAACTATGTTGCTTTGTAGAGAAGAACGCCAATCTTTTGTACTGATTAACTAAAATATAATAGCAGGTCATGTTTACCAAGTGGCAGAAGCTCCCCTAGATAACAGTAAAAAATAATTTGAGTATTTATGCACAAAACTATCTCCCAGACTTCAGACTCTAGTCCCTTTCAAGGGGCTTAGGCAGCCATATTGCAATATGGGCTTCACGAGGAGAAAATGTAAATATAGAGTATGATAAAAGCAATGGCTTTCAGGTTACCAACACCTGCATGAAGAGAAAAATATATATCAGCGTCTAAAAGAAGAATATACTGTGTACACACACTGATGTAAAGCACTACAAATATTCAAGGGAAAGGAAGTTTAAACTTCATTCCACACAGTTATGAGTTAGGTTATGAGTTACAGTTAGGCAGAGACTAAGGGCTTTTCTGTGCCAATAGTTACAAGGGTTATTACTCAGCTGAAGCCAATTTAGCCCACAAAGTGTCCATTGTGCCTCTGCTGAAAAACAATCAAGGAATCAGTGTTAACATCACTAACACGGATAGTATTTTGAGTGGTTCAACACTGGCAGAAGTGTGACTCTGACCCCATATCTGGCCATACCAATTCCCATACACGGGAGAAGGTGGCCTGTCCTTATGGTCAGCTAGTTTATTCACTATTCCTAGACCAGAACATTTGCATTAAACATCTTATGCCTACAGATATGGCACTAACTCAAATGCTGAAAGGCAAGTGGGGGTACAGTTCTCCACACAACTGTTCACCTCCAGAATGCTGAAAGGGGATGGCATGTGTGAGAGGTCCCCTAACTTAACATCTACATACACACGGGAAGCTTTCAGATCAGTCAATACGTAAGCTTCCCATAGAGTCAGAGAAACTGATGTGCAAACAAGCCATCGTCTGACTGACTGTATTCTGTGGTAGTAGTCACATGGAGGGCAATGCCCCCAATTGAGCAGGATATTCAAGCATTCTGAGTTATTCAGGAACTGACATTAGCCTATACCATTTTTACAGAAAGCCTTTGAATCATCCCCAGTAACACCAACACCAATCTAAACTGGTTTTAGATCATTCACATGCCATGAAGGTAGTTATTGGGGGGGGGGGGGAGCAAAGTCATAATACTACCATTAATATTATAGTCTATTTATTTTGGTGCAAAATTTTTAGGTCAAACACTCAACACTTTTCAAAATTCCCTCTAGTTGCATAGTACACAAAAGGATGTTTTTGGTGGGGTGCTTAACATGTGACAGTTTTTCTACCCAGACTTTTCCACCTAGGAAAATGTGAAGTGTATTCACAGCAGGAAGCGATTTTTATTTTCAGATCAGAAGTTCCTATCCTTAGAAGAAAATGAGAGTTTCTTAGAACTCTGAAAATAGCACTTCTGAGCTATTGGAAAATAGAAGTTAGTGACAATAGATTCTGTAGTTAAAGCAAGATAGCTCAATGTTTAAGAGATCTCTAAATCAGCTGGCAACCCTAGATTAAGTACTCCTCTGCTACTGCCTGTACAATTTCCCAGTAATTAGCAAATCATTTTAACACAGCAATACATTTTTGGCTGTCAGCCAAAAGTAGAGTTGAAACTCTTGAAGAAGAGTTCAAGTTCTTCTGCAGCTGATATTTTAAAGATTACGTAAAGTTATTAGATCAGAATATCAAAAATAAGTAGCACTTTGGATCTGTATCCTGAAATGAAGTTACTATTTACTGCCTATGAGGGTGTGCTATAGAAACTCTACCCCCTACTCCTCAAAAATAAATGCCCAAATCCTATTAGTCTACTCAGTCCTGCAAATGACACCTTAAGACTAACAAATGTATCATGGAATAAGCTTTCATGAGCCTTAGCCCCCTTCATTGCATATATGAAGAGCCAATGGATAGGCATATATAAGGCGAGAGAGAAAAAGCAAGTAATGGAAGACAAGATAGGGATGTACAAAATTCTGCATGCTGTGGACAAAGTGGACAGGGAGACATTTTTCTCCCTCTCATAATACTAGAACCCAGGGTTATCCCATGAAGCTGACTGGTGGGAGATTCAGGACAGATAAAAGGATGGACTTCTTCACGAAGCGCATAGTTGAACTATGAAATTTGCTACCACAAGACGTTTTGATGGCCAACAATTTGGATGGCTTTAAAAGGGGGGTAGACAAATTCCTGGAAGAGAAGGTGATCAATGGCTACTAGTCCTGATGGCTATATGCTACCTCCAGTATCAGAGGCAGTATGCCTGTGTACACCAGTTGCTGGGGAACATGGGCGGTAGGGTGCGCTTGCACTCATGTCCTGCTTGTGGGTTTCCTATGGGCAGCTGGCTGGCCACCGTGTGAACAGAATGCTGGATTAGATGGACCCTTAGTTTGATTCAGCATAGTCTTCTTATGTTCTTACAAAGAGAATGCTTTTACAAAGTGAGGCCAAAATGATAAACCATTACACGAGATTATTATATAGAATACAAATGAAAATGAGATCCAAATGAAAATGAGAGTCAAAAGAGTAAACAATCCAGAGTGGGTATGACCCCAGTGTCAACTAGCAATGAAGTCGCAATGCAAGGTATAACTGCACATAAATACCTACAGAGGTATTTACAATAAAGATCTACAAACTAATCCTGGCTGTTCTGTTAATGCCCCTTGTCTACCTGGAGCAGGAAAAAGGTAAAAGGAACAGATAAGTTAATAGATTTTCCAAGACCAAAGCAATATCCCTTCTTCCAAGATATAACTCTACAGATAACCGCTACTGCACTAACCACTAAAAGTGGTATGGGTGCGTATTTTAAAACACAGAAGTATACTCAATGTAAATGAAAAATAGCAGCCTACAATTACAGAATGATAAAGAACATCTATTTATTAGACTTGCATTACAAAAAGGGCAAAGAATGACAACAGGGTTCAGAAAGTTCACAGGAACATCAAAAGCAAAGAGTTAAGGTCTGATGTGAGGAAATGGAAAACTACAAAGGTGGGGGCATTACTATGTGGAATGAACAGAATGTCAAGCAATGTAGATGGAATGCATGGAATGACAACAAGGAACATAGTCACATTACAGAAGTCAGAGCTAAAGAGAACAGTGAAACTGCAGTTTAAAACAAAACAAAAAAACTACAGTGGCCAGAGAGAGATGGCAATGGAATGATCCATCATCTACTGTTCCCTTCCTGTCCTGCTTGCAAGCACTGCAAGAGAATCCAGCTGCTGGCTGTTGAAAAGAGAATGCCAACCTTGGACCCTTGGTCTGATCCATAAAGGTTGATCTCATATACCTCTAGTTTTGAAGAGGCCTCTGGAAGCTCAGAAGCGTGACATGAAGGCTTTTGGCCACCCCTTATCAGGCATCCCCAGCACCTGATAACCAGGGATATTCTATGAACATGTGGCTCTGAACTATCTAGTCAGAGAACCACTTTGTGGCACCTAATTCATAATTTCACAGGCATGCCACTTACTTCTCATCTCTATCTAGATCCAACTATGACATCAAAAGCCATCTCTAATTTATCTCCACCACCTTCATGTTCTGTTCCTACTAATTTAGGACGCAATTTCATGCATGTTTAGACAGAAAGAAGTCCTACAACCCCCAGCATTCCCCAGTGTATGGGATTGCGCCCTTAATTTATTAATAATTCTGGTATACCAATTGATATAACAAAATCTCTAAGTAGTTTACATGTCAAAGAAATTCTGCCTAGTCTTCCTGGAAATGTGAAAGCATATTTGAACTATGTTTGGGAAAACTCTGAAGGTGCCTTGGAAGCTTATCAGTAATAGCAGACAAGCTTCTCAGAAAAGCAGCTTGCCAGCCGCTACCAATATGCAACTGCAAGAAGAGTGGCTATGCCCTAGGACAGAAGTCTTCAGTCTTTTCAGACCCAGGACCCACTATCAGCCCAAACATGCATTTGGGGACCCATGTCTTATTTCCCCCAAAAAACATTTATATGGTGGTAGTGCTGCTGTTGCAACCCCACCCCGTGATGCAACTGTAGATCCCAATCCACCAGTTGAAGACCAAGTTCTGAGACATTCTCAGTTCACCTTGGACAACAGTCAGGTCCAACAGGATGGACAGGGTGACCTAAATGAACCAAATGTGTCCCTTAGAACCAGAATCTTCAGCAATGCTCTGGAGTTCCATGGCAGACGTGCCTTGACAACTGAAGCCATTCTGCACCTTGTTATTCTAATCTAAACAAAGGCCCTCACAGGCTAGTAACTTAGCCCAACCTTGAAAGCTCACAAAAGTTACTGGCCTGCCAGCTGACACATACACACGCAACCCATATACAGCCTGAAAGAAAGAAAGAACGAACCAACATTTGTAAAGTTCTCCTACTTAGAAAAAAACCTTACTTACAATTGGCAACCTTGTGAAGGTTGCTTCTTTTAACTCTGCTCATATTATCTATGGCTGATAAAGAACTCTGGCTCAAAAAAAAACCCTTTCTTTGCCAGTATTTACAAGCCTGCATTATCCCACATCTTCCCTGTGCTCTCTGACTCCCCAAGTGCCTATCATTTCACTTGGGTGTGGTGTGGCTCACCCAAAACCCCAGGCTACCATTTCCAAAATATAAGAACCAGAAGGTGGTGGTACAATCTTCAAACCAAGATTTTTTTAAAAGTTAATGACTGTTCTGTTCAAATTTTCATTTAATTTTGCATATGTCTATGCCCTTTTAAAAACCCTACTCAAAAGTATATTCATTGTGGCTTACTCCCAAGAAAATATGCACAGAATTGCTGCCTTGCTCCATAATCTTAACCATATTTGCTCAAAATGAACCCTACTTAGAACCAATCAAATTCACTCCTTCTTAAATAGGTTTAGCATTGGAGCCTACATGTAGATTATATCAGCACCCCTTTAACCAACCTTGGTGTACTCAGAGCACAATAAAATCAAAGTGTTCAGCATTTAAATAATAATAATGCACCAGCCTGGAAATATGATTGAAGGGCAGTTTTAGAATATATATAA
Source organism: Heloderma suspectum (assembly GCF_057233095.1). NCBI lineage: Eukaryota > Metazoa > Chordata > Lepidosauria > Squamata > Helodermatidae > Heloderma > Heloderma suspectum. Next base: position 26,282,281 of record NC_139460.1, on the reverse strand, counting down.
AGGTATCTACCTTACTACTTATTAACAGGGCTACACATAAAGAAAATTATGTTTTAAAAAATCAGTTTTCAACCTGAATTTAAAAAAAAATCTTTAGAAACAGTCTTAAAGCACAATCCTATGCCTGTTTACTCCATAGTTTTCCCTCATTTGTGTTTTTATAGGGTTGGACTGAGTCTTAGAGAACAATCCTATGCATGTTTAGACAGAAATAATGTGCTACATCTCCCAGAATTCCCCAGCCTGCATGGCTGGCTGGGGAATGCTGGGAGTTGTAGCACTTTTTTCTGTCTTAATATGCATAAGATTGCACCCTTAGCCATGCTTAGAGTAGACACCAATCAATGGAACATGACTTAAGTCCCACTGATTTTCAATGGGTCTACTCTAAAGATAACCACACCTGGATCCAATCCATTGTATGATTTTTGTTTGTTTCTTTGTTTGAATTTTTTTATCTTGTACACTGCCCAGATATCTGTTTGGGCAGTTTAGATTATTATTATTATTCACCTCCTCAGTATGTTCACCCTCAGGTAAGCATGAATAGGATCCCAGCTCACCCTAACACCAACACCCCCTTCTCTTCTTCAGAAGGCAATCAAGCAATGACTGGGCTCACACAACACAACAGCCTACATTCAGCGGTTGAGTACGGGTTGAATTTCGGTTATCGCTGAGCTGTGGGTTATCGCGTTCTCTGAACCCAACGCACTTTCCACAGAGTGGGTTATTTTTTATTCCCCCCCCCCCCAAACAAGCCACCCCGAGAACCCACGTCCGCTGATGGCTTGTGAAGCGCGGGCTGTTCATGGTTAACACGCCATGATCCACTGGCGCAGCCCAGTTCAGACGACGTGATAAGCCACAGTTCGGCGCCGACCCACGCTCAGCCAACGAGCGCCGGTGATCCTGCCGCGCCAACCCAGAAGCTCTCTCGCTGTTTTCTCGACAGCCCTCGCCTCACAAGCGCGGGCCGACGCCTCGGCCCAGGGAACCCGCCGGGGCAGCAAGCCCCGCCCACCTTGCGCGCGCCCCCGCCCACCCCACCCCACCCCGCACGACGTACTACCCCCGCCACGTTTCTCTCCGCCTGTGGCGCGCGGGCCCCGTCCCCGCTTACCGTTACGCCTCACAGGTCGGACCGGAGCTCGAGCGCGGCCGCCTTCCCCCTATATACCGGGGAAACCACGAGGGAGGGGCGAGGGAACGACCTAGCCGAGCGGGCCAGGGCCCGCCTTCCCTCGGCAAGCGGACATTCCAGTCAGCCCACAGCCGCTGCCGCCTTCCTCTTTCTCGTTCCCCCTTCACGCGGCTGCGGAAGAGGGCGGAGAAAGCGAAGCCCGCCCCGGGGCGCGCCCGGAGAGCCGCGGCCGTTGGGCGGAGCGGAAGTTAAATAAATGAAGCGCCGCTGCCCGGATCGGGCTCTTGGTCGTTGCTGCTCATGCGCGCGCGGGGAGGGGGAGGGGGAGGGGGAGGGGGAGGGGGAGGGGCGCGCAGCCGCTGTTTTATTATTATTATTATTATTATTATTATTATTATTTAATTAATTATTTAATTAATTTTACCTCAGCCGCCGAAGTCGGGCGCGGGTCCGGGTTGCCCGAGGAGACAGAGCCGTGCCTGAGCGTCGTTCCCCTGACAGGACTTGGACTTGCACGGCGTAGGACGGGCTGCGCGGAGGGGCCGCTGTTCGTTTCCCACGCTTCGTGGGCCGGTTTCTTGGCACGTATCGCTGCTGCGCCCGTAGCGCGCGCGCGGTGAACGCGCCTCCGTGGGCTTGAGCGGGACACGCGGCGAAAGAGGCGCGAAAGGTTAGTTCCAAATCCCGCGCTAGGGCGATACCTTTTAGTAGCAACAACCGAGATGTCCCCAGATAAAGAGGCAAGAGATCTCCAGAACGGCTCATCGAGCTGGACATTAAGATTTAAACAAGCAAACAAACAATCAACTGGGGGTGGAGGAAGCCATAAGATCTGCATCGGCCAGTCTTAAAATGGTAGCAGGCTGACGATGCAATCCTGTACCGATTTTCCTGGGAAAACTGAACTGAAGGGGACGTACTTCCGAGTAGACGTGTGTAGGATTGCACTTAGGCCCTTCAGATTCCGTGTTACACCTAAGGGTGCAAAGGAATGCACGGTGGCTTTGGTGCACAAATGGCCACACCTTTAAAAATATAAAATCCAAGAGTTACTTGGAGCTATCCTTGTCGCATTGAGGAGGAAAGAAAAAAGAACAACCGCTCTCTCTCACATTTAACTCTCGCTACTGCCAGATCCTCCTTTTCTTTACGCTTTGAAATACTTTATGGTGTTTGTCTTATTTTTCTTTTTCCAGCCCAGCCAGAGAATCCTGTGACCTGGTCCAAAGCTCAGCCATGCACCCGTAGGGGTACTATACTTACTACTGACCACTTTTCTACCACTTCCTGTGGAAAATGGAAGGGCTGAAGCTCAGCGATAGAGAGCATGCTGTGCGTGCAAACGTCCCAGGAATTTCCAGGCAAATCTCAGGAAAGCCCCTGTCTGCCAGTCAGGGTAGACAATGGCTAGATGGATCAACTTATAAGATGTGCCTGCTTTGAGCATGTGCAGAGTGCTTTTCGCTGGCTATAGTACTGACTACCCATAGACATACCTATATACATTGAGTTGGATCCAGGATCCACCTTCCATTGACACTCATGGAAGGTACCTCTGCCTGATTTTGCGGGATTCTCCCCCCCCCCCCCCGCTGCTCCCTACACCACAGCTCACACAGCAAGGTCCCCTAGCCCTCTGTGTAGCATTTTCAGGGGCCTGGAGAGGCTGCTGTGGGGAGGAGAGGGCAGGGAAATTGTGTGCCCCTAAATCTGGATCCAATCCATTTGGTTTTAAGACTCGGTGCAGTAACCCACTGATTAATTTTATTGTACAAAGCCAAAGTCCTTTACAAAAAATCTCATGTTTGTTCATACATAATTTGTCCACTGAATGAATATAATAAGCATTTACAGCACCTATAAAAACATACTTAAGCTGCACCAATACATCAGTTCATTAAAATTATTAAAATATTTTTCTTTAAAAACTTGCACAAAGTTTCCTAGTTGCTGTGGCAAACAGCACCACCTTCTAAGTAAGATAACACCAATTATCTGTTAATAAGTCTGTCACAATATTTTGTGGCATTTTACCCCAGTACTGTGAAAGAATACCTAATAATTTTTCCCTATTAAAGCTTTTTAAAAAACTTTTTTAAGTTTTAAAAATAAAGCTGGATGAGTAGGCTTTCCTCACATGTAAGTATGAATAGAATTACAGTCTGACGGCACAATCCTATGCAATACTTAGTCAGAGGCAAGCCCCACTGTGGTTCATGCGGTTTCCCCCATGGTACGTTTGCATAAGATTGCAGCTAAGGCTGTAATGCTGTGCACACTGATGTGGGGTCTGTGAGGTGTGTGTGGGCATGTGTGTTAGCACGCACACAGACACTTGGATGGATGAATCTGGGGGTGAGCTGCTGCTTTTTAGAGATAAGCAGCAGTGAGGGGTGAGGTTAGCCTTCATTTGACTTGTGGAAATCTGACAAATTTCTAATTTTGGAAGGTTGTAATTGTCTTATCAGTACTGATGTCTTCATATCTTTTGGACCATAAGTCAAAAGGACCTGGAAATTTATTTATTTATTTATTTCATTTCTGTACCGCCCGATAGCCGAAGCTTTCTGGGCAGTTCACAAAAACTAAAACCAAACAACACACAATAAAACAATTTAAAATATATAGAACATTAAAACCACAATATAACAATACAACCACAATAAAACCTAGCAGCAGTACAGGAGTTTAAAATACAGATTTAAAACAGCAAAGATAAAAATTTAGAAAGCTAAAATGCGTGGGAAAATAAAAAGGTCTTCACCTGGCGCCGAAAGGAGTACAATGTAGGCGCCAGGCGAACCTCACTAGGGAGCTCATTCCAGAGCCGGGGTGCCACAACAGAAAAAGCCCTCCTCCTAGTAGCCACCCACCTCACTTCCTTTGGCAGGGGCTCACGGAGAAGGGCCACTGATGATGATCTTAAGGTCCGGGCAGGCACATATGGGAGGAGGCGATCCTTCAAGTAACCTGGCCCCAAGCCGTTAAGGGCTTTGAATGTTAACACCAGCACTTTGAATCGGGCCCGGAAATGGACTGGCAGCCAGTGCAGCTGGAAAAGTACTGGCGTAATATGAGCTCGCAGGCCAGTCCCTGTTAACAATCTTGCTGCCCTATTTTGGACCAGCTGAAGTTTCCGGACCATTTTCAAAGGCAGCCCCACGTATATTGAGAGCCAGTGTAGTGTAGTGGTGAGAGTGACAGACTGGGAGCCGGGAGATCCGGGTTCTAGTCCCCACTTGGCCATGGAAGCTCACTGGGTGACTTTGGGCCAGTCACAGACTCTCAGCCCAACCTACCTCACAGGGTTGTTGTTGTGAGGATACAACGGTGAGGAGGAGGATAATGTAAGCCGCCTTGAGTTCCTTGCGAGAGGGAGAAAGGCGGGGTATAAATGCAATAAATAAATAAATAAAAAATAACGCATTGCAGTAATCCAGTAATCCAGAAGTATGAGAAGTTATCAGAGCATGGATAACTGTAGCTAGGCTATCTCTGTCCAGATAAGGGCGTAGTTGGTATACCAGCCTAAGCTGATAAAAAGCGCTCCATGCCACTGAGTTCACCTGTGCCTCAAGTGACAGTTCTGGATCCAAGAGCACCCCCAAACTACGAACCTGATCCTTTAGGGGGAGTGCAACCCCCTCCAGAACAGGTTGAATATCACCTAGCCGGGCAGACGAACCACCCACTAACAGTACCTCCGTCTTGTCTGGATTGAGTTTCAGTTTATTAGCCCTCATCCAGTCCATTACCGTGCCCAGGCACTGGTTCAGAACAGCCACTGCCTCACCTGGTTTTGATGAAAAAGAGAGGTAGAGCTGGGTGTCATCCGCATATTGATGGCACCTCAGCCCACACCTCCGGATAACCTCCCCCAGCGGTTTCATGTAGATGTTAAACAGCATGGGGATAAAATAGAGCCCTGTGGAACCCCATGGCACAATTGCCATGGCACAGAGCAATAATCCCCCAGCACCACCTTCTGGAATCGGCCATCCAAGTAGGAGCGGAACCACTGTAGTGCAATGCCTCCAACTCCCAACCCAGACAACCTATCCAGAAGGATACCATGGTCGATGGTATCGAAAGCCGCTGAGAGGTCCAGGAGAATCAACGGGGTCGCACTCCCCCTGTCCCTCTCCCGGCAGAGGTCATCCCACAGGGCAACCAAGGCAGTTTCCGTTCCAAAACCAGGCCTGAAGCCCGATTGAAATGGATCTAGATAATCCGTTTCATTCAAGAGTGCCTGGAGCTGTCCTACAACCACCCGCTGAAGCACCTTGCCCAGGAAGGGGATGTTGGCCACTGGCCTATAATTGTTAACATCCTCTGGGTCCAGGTTAGGCTTTTTCAGGAGTGGTCTAATTACTGCCTCTTTTAAAGCAGCAGAAATGGAACAAAGGATGAGAAATACTGGGATCAGTCTGGCCCGTTGTTGCAGAGGGTGGACGCTACTGGTGAAGGGCTGTGCGCTTGAGCACTACCTGTTGTTGCAGCCAGGGAGGGACACCCAGTGCTGGTAGGATGCAGCTTTCTTTTGGGGATGGCCTCACATCCAGAATATGTCCAGCGGACTAAGAGGAAGTTGACAAAGCGGCTAGCTCTGTATGGCCAGTGGCTGAAATAAATGAACTTAACTGAGATATCCATGCATTGGCTTCCTGCTTATAGGGAGATAATCATTCTGGAACCAGATCTAGGAGTTCTCTGAGTGGTGAGCCTTTCTACTACCCACTGAGTTCCTGAAATGCAGCCTTGAAGCAAGGATAGTACATTGTGTGGGCTGCAAACCCCTTTGTAGTGTCGTACGCTGGCTGAAGGAACAGGCAGACCTCAACTGCCTGAATGCTATATGTGCTCAAAGCACACAAAGTTAATGTGAAGACATGTGAAATTACATACTTTGCATGGCTGTGGCATGGCCGCAGGGGGAGGACTCCCATGTATGTGATGCTCCCAGAGTGTAGGTGAGCAGCAGTACATACTGTACATCAGTGATCATGCACATGCACAAGATACCTGAACCGTAATCTCCATGTGTGCCATCACGGGGGGCAAAAAACCTATTTTGGAGTAGTTGGGGCAGATCAAAAATTTGTGGCTGGTAACAAGATAAGTTATTGTAATAATATTTCTTGCAACTATATAGCATTTTTCCTCAGTGCTCAAAAGCATTCCATTCTCAATAATCCCAACAGTTCTGTAGGATTAATATTTTTTGACCGGGGTGTGTGTGTGTGCGCGTGCAAATTCCAGTTTGGGAGTGGGCCTGCATTCTAACCGTGGTTGGGGCTAAGGTCACAGGGCATGGAGCCCCAGTGTAATAACTTTCAGGGATAGACACCAGCATACAGTATAAGGTATTATCTATATGTTATAGATGAAGGTGGGTCTGACAGTGAAATAGTGACTTGCATAAGGCTGCCCAGTGAGTTCATAGGAAAATTTCCAAGCAAAGGAATGTGAAGTTTCCCTTCAGGGAGTTCCCAGTCAAAGCAAAATCTTATGGGAAAAGAAACAGAAGTACTCTGTGAGTACAAAGTGTTTTTCACTACTAGTAGTAGTAATAGGGTGGGAAAAATTAATCACACAGGAAATCAAGCCTTGTAGGCCCCTTCCAACCCTACAATTCTATGATTCTATGATAACCTTAATTTCAGTTCATTGCTCCTGTGCTGGCCTGCTTTAGTGGTATAGGTTTAGAGCATGAGTAAAAGAACTAAAAAAGAATTTATTTTGATTAAGGGTGCAGTACATGCAGTTGGCAAGGACATTAGGTACTTTTTGTCTAGGGGAAACCCAGCAGAAGTATGTTTCCAGTTCACATGACCCTTTTACAAAAGGGGGAATTCCAGTCACTGAATTATTTCCTCTGTGTCATGCCAGTCTGGCAGACAGCCAGATTTTGGTAGGTTGCATTGCATATCCCTTGCTAGCTCAGTGTAACATGAATACATGAAGAATTAAACTAACTTTCTGTGACTGCAACTTCTTAATAAAGTTTTGGTCTCTTGCCATAGTCCTTTCCCCCTTAATTTCACAATTGTATTTCTCTTTTCAATATATACAATATTAAGTTATTGCGTGTTAGTTCTGTCACATGTGAATATTAATACAGAAAAGAAAACAAATGTGCGCTTTAGCCAATGTAGGTTTTAAATTGTGTTATAGACAGATTTAAACACAAGCAGATTAATTAAATATAGAACTATAACTCTTTATTTCCTTATTTTGATCCTTAGAGCTTTGCATACTCAGTCAAACTGGAAATGGAAAGAGAATACTGCTTATGATTTCTTTGTCTTATTGGCCAAGTAAACTTGAAGTTGCAATGTTGTTCTGTTTCCAAATAACTACGCTACAAAGTAGTTATTCACATTCATGCATTTGAACTTTGTGGATGTGCTTTTAACATCACAGGTGCATCAGCACATGTTTGCAATGGTAAACCATGCCCTGGATTCAAGACAACTTTTGGGAGCAACAATAGTCTCTGATTATTATGAAGGACCATCTTAGAAGACTAGATCAGAATAATTACAGGAACCTCCCAAATTAGTCAATTGCTGAATTAGAGTAGAATGTTGTATTTATTTTAAACGGATGGGGAATTATTTTTTTGCCTGAGGGCCAGATTTCCACTCAAGAAACTTTTTGGAGGCTGCATGCTAGCAGTGTGTGTGGCCACCCCACTCACACACACCACACACATACACTTCTTAGCCTGCCCCCCTCAGCTGTTGAGGAGGGATGTTTCTCCTCATTCTTCCCAGCTGACCTGTACCAGTCAGCTGAACAGTGGAAAGGGTCCATGATGCACTACTGCGCAGGGAGGTTTAAACCTCCCCATCCAGCAGGCCATGATGGAGGTGAAGGTTGTCGTGTGGGATGGGGGCCTGGTGGCATGGGCCAGATTGAGGAGCCTCATGGGCTAGTGGTTCACCATCCCTAATTTAAAATATATCCTTTTTTTAGTCCTTCGATCATAAAAAGCGATATCCTTTGGGGGCGAACAAATGCCTTAGTTGGCATTTGCACAAGAGAATATTGGCGCTGCATCAGAATATAGGGTTGCTAATACTTGAGTAAGTCCAGGATGTCGACTCCATAGGGGCAAGAACAGGTCAAGGTGGATCCTGGCACACTTCAGCATGAGTGGAGCTACTAGTAAAGGCTTTCTGATTGCTCTTGTGGCTGGTGCTAGCAATTATGTCTTTGATCACATGTCAGTGCAGGGTAAAGAACTTGTGCTGAGAAAGGGTGTGTGAGACCTATACCCACAATTACCACTGCCAAAAGCCCTCTTCAGGCATTCACCTGAATGCATAAGGGCTTAAACTGGGGAGGGGGCTGGGGCTGTGTATGCTGGCCCCACCCCTACATTCTGGTGTGCACCAGCCCCTGTTGCCTCTGCCCCAACCTTGCCATGTTGAGTGGCAAGGCCTGACAGGGTGTTCTACTTGCCTTTGCTTGATTGCCAGTAGAGCACTGTATGCTCAGGAGCCCTGCTTTATAACTGAGGACTGAGCGGGTTGGGGTGGCATGTATGGGATGTCAGGGGCAGGAACAGCATGCGAGGGGCCCCACTCTTATTGAGTTTAAGCCCCCCATGCATTCAAGCAAATGCCTCAACATGTCTAAAATGTCATGTTGCTCAGAACCACCATTTTGCATGATTCAGCTCAACAAAGTCCATGTGGGAAAGCACATATGTAAGCTCTGCAGTCTTTCATGCAGCAGCATGTGAAATGCCGTGCCAGGGCTGAGCTCAGTAACCTGGCTGTTCAGTGTACATGTATGGGGTTACATGGCTTATTTATTATTTTAATTGTTGTGAACTGCCCAGAGAGCTTTGGCCATTGGGCAGTATAGAAATGTAATAAATAGTTTAGACGTATTGCATACCAAGTGGCAATTCTGTAATTGATTTTTATTCAAAACATACATTTACTGGGTGGGGTGGGGGGATTATGGAAACCTATTCAGCTTACGCACAATTCTGGCAACTAGTCCAGAGGGACAAAAACCCTGCTTAGCGTCGGGGGGGGGGGGGCAATCCTGCCAGTTGGCAATCCTATCAAAATATATATACCCAGGTGACATCTAAGATCATCAGAGGCCTTGCTGGTCATTCCAAAACAAAAGAAATGTCGCCATGAAGAACCCTGAAGCACCCACCCTCGGAAAACCCTCCTCGCTGCAGTTCGGGAGGCAGAAAATGTGGCATCTTTCAAGCGCCTCTTAAAAACACACCTTTTCACCCAGGCCTTTCCTGGGTTGTTAATACTGTTGGGTTTTACTTGGTTTTACATGCTACTTTTAAACTTTTAAAGTCTTATGTTTTATCATGTTGTATTTTATGGTTTTAACGATTGTGAACTGTCCAGAGAGCCTCGGCTGTTGGGTAGTATATAAATGTAATAAATAAAGAAATAGTATCATATTTCGGAGATCTATTTTCAAGTGGGATGAATTCAATCAAGATAGGTTCAGAGAAGAGCAACTAGAACAATAGCTAGTGTCGGGTTCAGAGTCTTAAGTTATGAACCAGGAACTTCCTGGTTTAAATATTCTGTAGATACGCATAGGCAAACTATCACCTCTCAGGCCCCCTAGAGCTATTTATTTATTTATTTATTTATTTATTTATTTATTTATTTTATTGCATTTATACCCCGCCTTTTTTCCCTTGCAAGGAACCCAAGGCGGCTTACATTATCCTCCTCTCCATTTTATCCTCACAACAACCCTGTGAGGTGGGTTGGGCTGAGAGTCTATGTGCTGCCACGTGGTGAATTTCAGTCTTTCTGGCTCTGAGTCAGTCCTTTTTGCTAAATCATATAGCGGAAAGTTTGATCAGCAATAAACCTTTTAATAGGATGACTGTAAAACATCAAAATGAGATAGGCAGTAAAACAAAACAGAAACCTTTTGGATGGACTTTTACAGCACACTTCCTACACGTAAGATTTGGGGGAAGTCCACAACAGACCTCAACATTGATAAAATATATTATAGTGTGATTTTTTTAATTGTTAAAAGGTTACAAAATGCTCTAATTAAATAAAATTACAAGGTACATTCCAGTATAAAATGAATGGCTATTTATCCAACATGGAAGCTTGAGGCAAAATCTGATTTCTCTTTCAAATATAGTCAGCAAGTTTGTCCATCACAACTGTTTCTAAGACCTTAATTAACCATTGTTTCACAGCTGGTACAGTAGCTGATTTCCAATGTCCACTGGAATTTGGTGGCCACTAAGATTTAAAATCTTTCAAAAAGTCAATAAGTATCATCAATATTGTTCAGTAACTATTTCTGTAAAGCCTTTAGAACAATGTCCCTAGTTCCAGTACTCTAAGGTTAAGTACATGTAATTAAAATTATAGCATAATGTTGGTTGATCTACAAATCCTCATGGAGTCCCTTCCAGCTCCGTGAGTCTCGTCTCTAAGATTTCTATGAAGGGGTTTTTCTACCAGTGTAGGTTGCCTGAGGCATAACTGGTCAGAGCCTTGGGCTTGCAAAGCAGCCAGTACCTTCCTTTGTTAAGGACAGTAGATTTAACAAGAGCTAAGAAAATGGCCAGAGACCCTAGAAGAGGGCATGTATTCAACCTGTATATGTGTGTAAATAAATCATATATCATAAAAAAGCCAGCCAGTCTCCACCAACCTAATTTCAAGGAAGACAAACCCTGAGCACCCACCCCTAGAGTTCTCACAACTCCACGAATTGGGAGTGAAGAAAACACCCCATTTACTCATGCCTATATGAACAATATTAACACAGTAAGAAGATCCATGTAAATATTTATAGACATGATTTGAAGAGTATACTCGCCATCTGCACCCTGAAACTTTAAACCTTATTACAGCTCCACCAAAGATGAAGAATGTCAGCATGATCTGTCCCAAAATTTGAAGCAGTTTGGATGAAAAATTCTGTTCATCCTGCCGCGAGTCATTTCAGAGATAACAAATCCTAACTTCCTTTCCCAAACTATTTTAAATAAATCTTTAGATTTTAGAAGAGGTGCCAGTGAACTTCCCAGAGGCTGGGGGGGGGGATGTCATAAAAGCCCACCTCAAAGGAGAGGTCAGCTTTTCCCCTCCCAACTAGCCCCCATTCCCCAATATGCCCCCTCTTTCTTTAAAGTCCTACCAGGCTGTGGCAAAAGCAGCAACAGCTGATGGGGAGAGGGGAAAAGAGGTATTATTAATATCCTGCCGTTTCCACAATACTGTAACTCAAGGCGGCTTTAATTAGGTATTTCCACGTGGGGGAGGGAGACATATTTTTCCCCATGCGTTGCTGCTACTGCTGCCACCTAGTAAGGCATTAAGAAGAAGAGACGTCTGGCTCAAAAAATCAGACTAGCTATTTCTATTATTACCACCACCACCACCACATTTCCAAGGCAAGATAGACAAGTTTGCCCATCTCTACTTCATAGTCTTGTATCAATTGTAAATGAGTGAAAAAGCACCTTTATTCATTAATACATTTTATGTGACCTTTCCTCAATCTCATGTGACATAACAAATCCCAGAATATTGTATAGCTTTCTGTTGTATGCTTGGGGTTTTAGTGTCTTTGTTATCATATTTCATTTATAAAATATCTACATTTTGTTTGTAACAAATCCCAGAATATTGTATAGCTTTCTGTTGTATGCTTGGGGTTTTAGTGTCTTTGTTATCATATTTCATTTATAAAATATCTACATTTTGTTTGTATGTGTGATGTAGGAAGGAAGCAAGCTAAAAGGAAGTGTACATTATGAAGCTTAACTTCCAGTAAAATGACTAGAAGAAAATCTTACAGTCAGCATCTCTTGCTGACATTTGTCGTCGCTGGTAATGTTGAATGAACAAATAGAAGAAGTTTATTTAATCATGGTATACTTGTGTCACTGTCTAGTTCCTAAGCTTGATTCATCCAGAGAATGACTGCCCTCTTCCATGCAACTTCCCAGCCGTTGCTCTCTTCTCTCACTTCTGCTTCCATGTCTCTAAAACAGCGCTCTCTCAGACTTGCTTGGATTTTGTTGGGTTGGTTGGGAATTAGCATTACCTGTGTAACCAGCAACAGCAGTGTTGTTAGTCTTTGTGGTCTCTGTGGAGTCTCAGTAATGGGACTCTGCAGCTGCGCAGAATAAACTTTAAAAAATTCTAGAGCTTTATACAGGGAATGGACATCTTCCGCCCTTTCTTTAAGGGGAGCTAATGTCTAGCACCCATGACATATGAAGGGGGGCAAGTGTTTTGCCAGTGAGAGTGGCAACTGATGGCTAGCTGGGGAATGCTGGGAGCCGTAGGAGGTTTTTCTCTGAACATGCATAGGATCACACACTCAGTCTTGTTTTAGGAAGGTTCTTTTTGCCTCTCAATGTAGCTGTAGTTGAGTACTTTTTTGCCTTCCGTTTTCTCATTTCTCTCCCCTTTGCTCCACACTTTGTTTTTACTTTTGGTTCATACCCCTCCCCCTATCCTTTGTCACACAGCCTGCCCTTCCTACTCTGCTACAGTCCTCTGGCCTTTTGTAGGATCCTGGTGATGGTTAGATGACAACTGAGCAGGCAGGTACTTGCCCCACCCTATAGGGCAGAGGTGGACAACATGTGACCCTTCAGATGTTTTGCCCAACACCTCCAGTCATCCCACACTATTGGCTACTCTGGCTAGAGTTGATGGACAAAACATTTGGAGGTCCACAAGTTGCCCACCCCTGTTATGGGGCAAACATACTAGACAGTACCTTCCTTTTCAGGAGAGGTGAGTGCCAGATCTGGCTTAAGCTCTAGAATGTTTCCAGATTTGCTCTGCACATACTGCAGTGTGACCACAAAGAACTTCAATTACAGGTAAGCAACCTGTCCTACTTGTCAACCAGTAGGAAAACAAAGATGCCACAACTCTCTGATAGTCTGTCATTCAAAGAAAACTCATCCTGCCAAGCTCTGTTCCTCAGTAAGAGGTCCATAGGCCACATCAGGCCTTCCAAGCCTTTGTCTCTTCTTGCCCCTCTTGCCTCTCATAGCTATTGTCCTCTCACCCTTTTCTACCACCAGTAGTACCCAAGCCCTGGCTTTCTGTAAAATATTGCATCATGGCAGCTGGGGGAAGGATTCAAACAGCCACCTTGAGTACCAGGTGCATGGAACAGGTAGTTGGACCCATTGGGTTGAAAGAACTCTACCAAAGGATTGGTGGAAAAGCATTATCCATCAGACCCTGTCTTCTGTTTCTGTTTTTGTCCCCTCCCTGTTATATTTAGATTGCAAATTCATTCATCACTTAGTAAAAAGCCATGGGCATTTAGACACAAGAGGATGATTCAGATATACCACCAAACATGATTGCCTCAAACGAGGATCCAGGAGAGCGAATCGCCACACATGAGGAGGTACGTTGGAGTGTGCAAGCCCAAGTCTCCCTCGGCACCCCAAAGTCAAATATGGCAGTATGATGCAGATTCCTGAAGCCTGAGCAGGCTTCTAAGTACCTCTGCTTTCCTTTTTAAAAAACAGCCACATGACAGGTTTCTAGACCATGTTGTTGTAGAGCACAGTTTTAAAATGTGCAGGCAACATTGCTTTCTAAAAACAGAGAAAGCCTGGGTAGGAATTCTAGCAATCCTAGCAATTATACAGCTTTGCTTCCAGAGTATAACTTGTGCCACAGCTCACCAGAGTTGAGCCCCAGTTTTCAATTCCAGGGTTTAGCTTTAGAACATGTGAAGCAATAATAAAGAAATTATCTTTTAAAATAAAAACAAACTGCAGTGCATACATATTTATGTAAATGCAGCCCATTAGGAGACCATATTCCACAGCACAGTTTGGTTTGGTTAGGATTTTGTTTAACACAGAATCCAAGAGGCCTCAGAAACAAGTTTGGGCCACCTTCTGTAGATGGAACAGTTGTACAAACTGTCAAGAACTTTCTGATAGTAAATGAGGACATGTTTCTTGGTATACACAAAGTAGTGGTATGAAATCACATGACAACCAAGAAAGTAACACAAACTTGCATAAAGACCTCATGACCATGCATTAATCCCCCACACCCCACACCCTGGAAAAAAATTTGGAATGACTAGTCACAAATACGCTAAAATTAGACAAAAATTTAAGAATATTTTAATTATCTTGCAGTGCAGATGGAGACCCTCCTACACAAATGAACCTTAGGCATAAATTTTGCATTTTTTAAAAAAAACTAAGACAGCTTCTGCTTCCTACCCTGCAGGGGGAAACTCTTACAGATAAATAGTAACTAAATAAGAATAAAGAAACTTGAAATCACTCCAGCGTGATGAGTCCCTTAAGACCAACATGCACTCATTATGAGTTTAGAAAGTTACTTACAAGTTTAACTCAGAGAGCAATCCTATAGCCACTAGATGCTATCTAGAGGGCCATAGGATTTTTCGGTTTCTGGGAACCAAGTTCAGAGCCAGGGCTCCAGACATGGTTCCCAGAAACCGTGTTCCCAACCCCTTGCACCCAGCATGGTTCTCTCTGCGCCAGCTACATCTCCGCACTCGGAAACGGGGTGCAGAGATGGGGAAAAGAGAACAGAGGAGACTGCAGAGGTTGCCTTACGCAGTTTCCTATGTGCCGCGTGGCCTCCTCCCCGAAGCCGTGACTAGACACCATCTAGCCAAAAATGCAAGGTGGCTGGAGCACAGAGGTGAGGATCACCTCCGTGCTATGGCTGCCCTGCACTGAATACTCAGCAGCCTCTGACTTTGGAGGCTGCTGACTATCTCAATAGGATTGCACCCTTAATGTATTTTTATTTTCAATTTTTCATTAGATGCTGATTAAGGGTCTCTCTAGACCAGCCTTTCCCAGCCTTGTGCCTTCCAGATGTTTTGGACTACAGCTCCCATCAGTCCCAGCCACCATGACCAGTAGTCAGGGATTGTGGGAGTTGTAGACCAAAACATCTGGAAGGCACCTAGTTGGAGAAGGCTGATTTAAGCCAAGGATCAGGGTCCACAATTGTGCTTACCAGCTTGCTGTTGGCAGCTATAAGTCCCCTCCCAGCGACTTGCCTGTCTGCTCCAATGAGAGATCCCATCCTCCTAAGTCTTCTGTATATCACAGAGAACTCAGATGGGGAAGAGGCTTTGTGCTAAGTAGGAGAGACACCTCTCCCAAGTTCTCTGGCACATGTAGAGACCTCCTGGGAGCAGCAAGGTCCACCCTCATTGTGCACAACCAGTTAAGAGACCCCTGGAAGTGGCATGAATTCCTTTCACTGTTTTGGGGTGCCTTCCACACATGGTGCAAATTGAGTGATCTACTCACTGTGTCTTTGTGCCATGCTTTGAAGGCAATCAGAAGCAGAAAGAGGAATTTCCTTCCTTGCTTCCAGGCAATGTGATTTATTGAGCAATCACACTGCCTCACCCATGGAATCACACAGGGTCCAAACAACATTGTCTTCAATTTATAGTCCTCCTGTGTTTTCCCACCACTTCTTCCATCTTTTTTTCTTACCAGAAAAAAATCTGTTAAGGAAGAAAAAATGGAATAGCTGCAGTGCTGATTGGGAGCCATCCACAATGGAAGTACCCCAAGGATCCTGGTGTAAAGTGAAAGAATTACCCCGATTCTCCCCTGAGTCCTCTGGAATTCACTCCCATTTCATTAAGCTTTGTAGACACCCAGAAGCAGCTAGAAAAATACTTGTCGCTTCTGAGTGCACAAAATGAGGGACTGACTCCTCATGATGATGATTGTGCCATTGGACTCAGGGACAGGAGGATTTGGGCAACCACAAATAATGGTTGGCCTTGGGGAGGGGCCATAGTTCAGTGGTAGAGCAGAAGGCCTCAGGTTCAATCCCCAGCATCTCAAGGGAGGACTGGGAAAACACCTGCCTGAAGCCCCGGAAAGCCACTGCCAATCAGTGTCGACAGTACTGGGTTAGATACACCAATGATCTCTGACTCAGTATAAGGCAGCTTTCTGTGTTCCTATGTGTTCCTACTAAGGCTTGCCAAAATGTGTGACCTCCTGCCAACACTTAAAGACAAACTTTGCTGCTTTGGGACAGAACTATATATCTTTCCCCCCATTGCAAAAGCCATCACTCCTGTTGCTTGCATCGTGGCTGACAAGGAGCCAGTAAAAGACCAAACAGATGCCTAGACAGAGCGGTCCAGCTCTATTTTTGTAACATGTAGGACCAGATTTTAAAACTGTATAAGGCAGGAAGGAAATTAACACATGTGCACAAAGAAGGCGGTTTATTTAGGTTTCTTCATAAGGACCCATGGAGTACATCATCATCTGGGTTCAACCTCACAACACCTGTGAGGGAACTGAAGCTGTTAGGTCTGTGCTGTGAGCTTGAGCTTGGGTCTCCTGCAGGGAGTAGAATGTCTTTCAGTTCGAGGGCCAATTCTATTTTGGAGAACCTCTCTGGGGCTGCATTCCAGTGTTGGGTGGGGCCAGAGGCAAAAGGGATGGGACCAGAATGCCAAAACACTAATATATTTTAGCTTAAAGCTCATACTGCCAATAACGAAGTCTTAAGAGAGACATTTCAACCTTTTAGAATGGGAAAAAACTGCACAAAAACCAGGAAACTACCAAACAATCAGTGGTGGAGCCAGAGGGAGGGGGCGTGGCCATCTTCGGAATGCCAGGGGGCTGGATTTGGCCCCTCAGTTGGGCCAAATTTGCTCTCCACGCTTGAGGTTCTGCACCCCTGGCCTACTATATACAAACTACAGTATGTTACATGACATCATATTAGCAAATTAATGACAAATTAAGGGGAAATGGTTACTGTAAGGCAGGCAGGTGCTAAAGTTTACACTGAAGTTTTTGATGAGCAAACTCTGGCTTGAGGAGAATTTTTGACTAAGTAGAAATGACTTGGCGTGCATTCCCCCTCCCTCTTCAAGATCACCAGTCATAGTTGGCAAGTGTATTGCTAGCATATTAATGAACAAAAGTACTGTGATACAATTTCGGATATCCAAATGCAGCCTACTCCATTCCCATCATTTCCTTTCTGAAGTTTTAAGAGGGGTAGCAAGAGTCCCTGCGGATTAAGCACATTTGTAAGTAGGTATTGTTCAACAGCAAATAGTTTTCCTTAATTGTTTAACAATGGATATTTATATATTGCAGGAAAATTATACAATGCAGGAAGTGTATGACAAACATAGATTAATACAATTTCTAGACCTCATCATTTTGCAGCTTTTGGCATTTGATTGTGTGAAGGGATTCAATACACAGTTATATCCTGCCTATTTGAACCCACATCCACCCAGATGTATCCATATCATCCCAAAATAGTGTGTCATAAAAGGACAGCATGGGCCTTACAGGTGGAGGATGTCCAACATGCTCCCAACAAGGGCTTCAATAGAGAAAATAGCTCAATGTGTGCAAATGGATGCATGAGTGGAGCTCCTGCTTGCATTGAAATGACTGGGGAGGGAACGCCATAAGCCTGCTGGATCACACATGGGACTTTCTGAATCAAGGATTTGGTTGAATGGCATGGGCACTACTCAGGCCTGCAGCCAGCCTAAAAGTTGGGGGGTGGGAGTAAGGGGGCAGTTCATCTGGTTTTCAGGCCTTTTAAGGGCAAAATTGTAATCTTATTTTTCATTATTTCTTTGTTAAAAAAATTAGGGGGGCAGAGAAATTTAGGGGGAGGCAAGCCCCCCAGCCCACGGGCCTGGAACTACTTCTATGTCAAGACATCTGTGTTCTGCCCCAACTGGGAATTGTATTGTTTATCATATTGCCCCCAAGTCTTTGCATTTAGAACTGCTTTAATTTTTCCTATATAGACCGATCAGCAACTGATTAAGCCTTTCTTCATATGGAGCTTTTATCCTGCAATTGAGATTGCTCCTTCATGGAAATTTGCAGGCTCTTTAGATGACACCATGAATCTCCAGGGCGTCTCCTGAACTAAATGCCCTTTGTTCCATTTTTAAATAGATCACAGATAATGAGTTATCAAATTACCCTGTTGTGTTCCGCTTGCGTTCCCCCCTTGAAAAGAGAAAAAGCTGCAAGAAGAGGAGCGAGATCGATCAAAGACTCAGATATGGGGGAGAAGGAGGGGGAAAGGGGAGGGGGGAAAGGAAGCACGTGTAAAGGGAGTCGTCGTGATCCTGCCTTTCAAATGGAAGCAGAAAGCCCCATTTTAAATGCAAGATTTTAGGCTGGTCTACAGATACTCATTATCTGCTGTCATGCATTGATTGCTTGTTCCTAGGGAGAACCGTTAGTCCCATTCAAATCAGTTTTATTCTTCTGCGGTAATAAGGCTTCTTCTGGCCTGGTTCTTTGCTGCTCTCCTGGAAGGCCGAGCCTTGCCTTGTCTTTTCCATCCATCCATCCACCTCATCTGTGCCATTTCTTTCCTTTCAACTGCATCAACTTCCATTCATCCTCCGTCTACAGTTAAGTATTTGAGCCTCTGCATTGATTAGTTGCTTGCTGTTCAAGTTGTGTTTTCATTAAAACTGAAAGATTGATTTACATGGAAGTATGGATTGGATGTTAGTTTAGCTGCCTGGTTAGTCACACAGCCCAAATCCTGTTGAGGCAAAAACCAATCTGGGCAGCACCATTTAATTTACACATTGTTCATTCTTAGTCATGAACCCCCTGCAAGGCTTGACGGTAACAGTGCAGATGTTCCAAATAACCTTTTTTTACCTGGGACAGTCCCAGTTGGGTAGCATCTCCTCTTGGTAAATCACTCTCTCTTTTTCCTCTATGTTTGCATTTTGGAGAAATGTCAGGGGTGTTTTTTAAATATTTCACAAGTATGTGATGCTAGAGATGCTGTTCTTTAGATTCCAATCCCTTCCCAAGGCTATCTAGAATTTAAATCTCTGAGTGGAGGGCAGATGAATCTTGACTTGGTTGCACACATATATAAATACACAAAGATCAGCACAAATGCCAGTGCAAACCTCCCTTTCCATTTCCTGCCTTCTCCTCCTCCCAATTACTGCTGATCCAGTAATTTTACTGAATGTGCCTGAGCTGCAGTTATTCTATAATAAGTTACAACCAGATCCATAGTGAGATGAAACATCCTAGGAAGCATACTTAAAGCTGCAATCCTATACACACGTACTTGGGAGTAAGTTCCATTCACCTCAGTGAGACTTACTTCAGAGCAGACATGTATGGGATTTGCAGTCTTTACAAAAGGAAAGTGCTGCAGTCAATTGACTTGACACTTTATTTATTCTGTACGGCTGGTGTGAAAAAGGCAGATTCCATGTTAGGCATAATTTGGAATCGAGAATAAAACTGCCAATATCATACTGCCCCTATACAAATCTATGGTCCAACCACACTTGGAATACTGTGTACAGTTCTGGTCACCACACCTAAAAAAAGGATATTGTAGAGCTGGAAAAAGTGCAGAAAAGGGCAACTACAATGATCAAGGGGCTGGAGCATCTCCCCCATGAGGGAAGGTTACAACTGCTGAGATTGTTTAGTTTGGAGAAAAGACAAGTATAGGGAGACATGATAGAGGTGTATAAAATTGTGCATGGAGTGGAGAAAGTGGATTGGGAGACATTTTTCTCCCTCACTCATAATACTAGAACCTGGGGTTATCCCATGAAGCTGATTGGTGGGAGATTCAGGACAGATAAAAGGAAGGGCTTCTTCACACAGCACATAGTTAAAACTACGGAATTTGCTACCACAGGATGTAGTGATGGCCACCAATTTGGATGGCTTTAAAAGGGGGCTGGACAAATTCATGGGGATAAGACTATCAGTGGTTAGTGGTCCTGGTGGCTATATGCTACCTCCAGTGTCAGAAGCAGTATGTCTATATAAGCAGATGCTGGGGAACATGGGTGGGAGGGTGCTATTGCACCTGTGTCCAGCTGGTGGATTTCCCATGGGCAGCTGGTTGGCCACTGTGTGAACAGAATGCTGGACTAGATGGACCTTGATCTGATCCAGCATGGCTCTTATGTTCTTATTTATGTAAAGTTTTTAAAAACCAGTTTTAGGGCTATGCCCTTACAACATTCAAACAAGAGGACAGATGAGAAGCAAAAGAGATAATTGCCACATTAAGTAAGCATGCAGAATGCATTAGGCTCCTCTAAAATGCATAAGCTTATCACAGTCTCAGTTAAAGGCAGCATTGAAGAGGAAGGTCTTTAAGCCTTGCCTGGATGTCTGTACAGAAGGGGCAAGGCACAAGTCAGAACGGAGTTCCACAGTGAGTACCACCACTGAGAAGGCCCTATCTCTTGTGCAGGCCAACCTATTCAATTTTAGGACTCCTGAGGCAGATCTTTACATACAGGCAGACTTACATGTGTGAAGGCGGTCCTTTTAGGTTAAATAACCTGGTCCCAAGCATTTTGAATTATGCCCGAAAGCTGGCAGCCAGTGGGAGTTATGTTTTCAGACCCCATCAGAATCTGGGCAGCCGCATTTTCTACCAGCTGCAGGTTCCAGATTGTCTTCAAAGGTAGCTCCACGTAAAGTGCATTAGTCCAGTTTGGAAGCAACCAGTGCATGAGTAACTGAGACCACAGGTCAGACTGCTGCAGGTACAGTCACAGGTGGCATATGAGCTGGAGTTTGTAAAAAGCACTCCTGCCCACAGCCGCTACCCATGACTCACCAGAAAGCAACAGGTCCAGGAACTCCACATCCTTCTTCAGAAGCTAGTGTAGCACAGGCTAGTTGCAGACTAAATAAATACAGCAAACAGAGAAAGGGACTTCAGCAATGTGTAAAGGGGGGGGGCGGAACAGGGGAGTATGCAAATACTGTGTGTGATTAAGCAATAATCCTTAATACAGGAATGGGAAATATTTTTTGGTTTGGAGACCAGATTCCCCACACACACCAATCCAGTGGCCATAATGACATCAGGGGATTGTCCCCTCCCCAACATCATCCACCCGCCCCACTCATTTTGCTTTTCTCAAATAAAAGAAAGGGACCCGGCCAGTGCTTGGAGGAATACAAAGATATAGCTGCATCTTTGTTCAATATCTGGTCAAAATCCGTAGTGCCCAAATGTAAATACCTCAGCTATTATTATTTTTAAATTATGCAATATTGACAAAAATTGCTTTGTTTGTCAACGTTAGGGTTGTCATTCAGTTACAGACATTTCAGTCAATCACCGGAGTTTTAGTCGTATAACTGACTAAATTTGCATATATTTGCATCTGTATAAAACCAAAATTTTGATGAAAAATAACATGTATTATTATTTATGTGCTTTGGTTTTCTTTTTAAAACAATTGTCTTTTTTTCTTCTCATTTTATTCATTCACTATTTCACTTTATTTCATTCCATCTTCATTTTATGTAGCTTTTATTTTCTCAGTGTAGGAGCGTGAGGAGCCCCAGTGATGAAGCACCTCAGCCCCAGTGGTCCATGTTGGTACCAATGACGTGGGAAAATGTAGTCGTGAGGTCCTGGAAGCCAAATTTAGGCTGCTAGGTAGGAGGTTGAAATCCAGGCTTTCTCTGAAATGCTACCTCTTCCACCCACAGGGCCAGCTAGACAGGAGAAGCTGAGGAGTCTCAATGCATGGATGAGATGCTGGTGTAAGGAGGAGAGGGTCAAATTTGTTAGGCACTGGGGGACGTTTTGGGACAAGCCAGGCCTGTACAAGAGGGACGGGCCCCACTTGAACCAGAATGGAACCAGACTACTGGTGCTAAACATAAAAAAGGTGGCAGAGCAGCTTTTGAATTGGACCTTGGGGGAAAGCCAACGGGACCTGGGAAGCATCTAGTTCAGGGATGAAGTTGCAACAGTTTCCTTTTCCTTTAGTGCTGTGTCTTTTAGATTTTAAGTCTGAAGGCAGAGACTATCATTATTGATCTTTGTGAGCTGCTCTGAGATCCTTTATCGACTGAAGAGCCAGGTAAAAATGCTTCAAATAAATAAATGACTAAATAAATGTTACAGATCTAGTAAATGCATATATGGTTGTGAAAATCCACAGTAATGTTTCCTCAGCCCTTTCCACCCAAGGAAATTATTTAACAAAATGCCATCTATTCATTTAATTTCACAAATAATTATTTGGGGCTGCTGGAAAAATGAAGTTAGCATTATGCAGTTGGTTTTGGACACAGAAAATAAAGCTTGATGTTGTCTCACCAAGACAATTCTTTGTACTTTTTATTTCCTTTTTTGTTTGTTTTGGTCATTCTAAAACACAACACTGTTTAAGAAAGAGAGTCACCATTTAATTGATGTATGGTTATTTAATGCTATCCTATGTGACAGGATGGCTCAAAGCTTTGTGGCTGAACCTTCTTCAATAGTTCAAGCTTTATGCAAGTAATTCCACAGAAAAAGTGTGGTAATATTTCTTTGTAATTATAATCGTCATACACACACACCAGCCCTACAATATCCTCTCGATGGATCAGCCATGAAATAAATTGAGTTGAGTGGAAGTGGAAGCCAGTGTAGTGTCGTGGTTGGATTGTTGGACTGGAACTGGGGACATCCAGGTTCTAGTCCCCACTTGGCCATGAAGCTCACTGATTAACTTCAGGCCAATCACTGACTCTCAGCCTAATGTACCTCACAGGGTAGTTGTAAGGATAAAATGGAGAGGAGAAGGACCATGTAAGCTGACATGGGTTTCTTGGTGGGGGGAAAGGTAAATGTAATGAATAAAAAACCACAGCTACAAGTCAGTTCGCACTTGTGAATAGCTGTTTCTGTTTGTCCCATAAGTTTTTATTATTTATTTGATTTATACCCTGCCTTTCTACCAAAAAATGGCACTCAAGGTGGCTTGCATGGTCCTCTTCCTCTCCATTTTATCCTGACAAACAACCTGTGAGGTAGGTTAGGCTGAGAGTCAGTGACTGGCCCAAAGTCACCCAGTGAGCTTCATGGCCAAGCGGGGATTAAAAGCTGGGTCTCCCCAGCCCCTAGTTCAACACTCTAATCACAACACCACACTGGCTTCCGCTTCTGCTCAGCCCAATTTATTTCAAGGCTGATTCTGTGGGAGGATATTGTAGGGCTGGGGTGTGGGTATACATACATCAGTGTAAATTCACGAAAGATAGCGACAGCCATATCCATGATCAGGGTGGTTAGAAGTGCAGCTTTGTGAAGACATGGCTGTGGCCAGGCTGTCCTCAACACAGCTGTGTACTTGCAACCCTTGACTGCATGGGGAAGAGCAGCAACAACCTTGCATGTCACTGACCCCATTATCTCTGAAGTGGGGCCAAGCATGGACTCCCCAACCCACCTCGGCGGCCGATTCGGGGCTTCGGATTCAGCCCCGACCCACTTCAGACAGATTCAGACCCAATCTGCTTTGTTTACTGTTGTTACAAAGAAAGGAAACAAACTGAAGCCTAACAATTAGAAGACAAAGGGTTTTTTCAAAATATACATTTTTAAGAATCTAGAAGGATTTAAGGGAACGGAAGACCAAGAAATGGACTTGAGAATGCCTGGGTAGGTACTGGGACCTGCTGCACTGGCACAATCCAGTAATAAAGAACTCTCCTCCTTCTACCCTCTTTCACACTGGAAAACAAATGCAGAATCTCCTGTTATATACAACCCCTCCTCCACCACTGTGATTGGAGACTGCTTACAAGTTAAAAGTTCAGCCCTATTGGCACCTAGAGATGTCACTTGCCAAGGCTCAGTTCCCCCCTCCCAACACTTCCTCCCTCCCTAATCTTGAGCAACTTGCTACATTTCCCAGACAAGTTGTCTGGCTTTCAGAATCGTCTAGATCGGTCTGAAGCGATTTGGATCAATCTGACCCACTTCGGACCAGTCCGAATCCAGACCGATTCGGTCTGAATCACCCTGGTTTGAGATTCAGATCCAGAACAGAAGAAGTGCACAGCCCTACTCTGAAGGGCTTGCATCTCATTAGGAACCAACCTAGCGGCTCCAGGGTAAACGGGGCCCTGGGCAAAATACCCTCAGAAGGTCACACACACACACTCTCCTGGGTGCTCTGCCTCCCCAATTTCTCTACACACACACACAGCACTTTCTCCCCACTTCCCTCCGTTGGCACTTGCTCCCCCACCCCGCAGCACTCGCGCTCTCTCCTCCATTTACCTGGCAATCACAGAGATGGTGGCTCTTTCTGTTGGGCAGGGAAGAATTTCAGGCGGCTGCTTCCGTTTCTTCATCGGATCCAGGACTTCATTTAAACCCAACATGGATACTGTAGAGAGAAGCTCCTGTCATGCCTGACATCTTCAGTTTCCCAGAATGCCACATGGGCCCAACTGTGGATTTGGGCCATGCCAGGAGGTTCTTCATGGACCATCATGGCTCTCTTTGAACAATTCTTCCACACACACATGTTCCTGTAGCATTTAAGAATGTTCTTTTTTAGGGTTAAAAAATAATGTATTTGGAAGCTGTGCACTCTCACACTGTCCAACTCCATGCAAGAGCATTCGGTGTTAACTTTAAAAGGTTTTTTTAAAAAAAAGAAAAAAAGAAGTGGTGAACTGTTAAAGGGCTAACTCCTTGAAGCAGTACCAAAACATTTAGTAAAATATAATATTTTGTTTGCATGCCATTGTGCTATCATCATTGCAAAGGGACATATGGAAGTACCATACAAAGGCAAAAATGCAGGAGGGGTGTGTTTTGACTGCTTGTGTAGCAAAGGTTCCTAGTTACACAGCTTAGTGGTAAGTTGACACAGTTAAGAAAGACATACCAGTGAAGACAAATGACGTTAAAGATAATATCAGTGTTAAAAGTCAAGGACACAGTGTTCCTTACTGGCATGACCTTATGGGAACTCTGTTTCTCTTTAACCCAAATTGCACAATAGTGGTGAAGTTCCCAAAAGAGGTAATGGGGGGGGGGGGGAGAAGGAAGCCAATTAGAATTTTTTCTGTGTCATTATTATGAGAAAACATTAGACCAGTGATGTGCAACTCATCCACCAATACAATTCCCCCTGTAAACCCAACTTGCAATATGGCATTCACTCTTAATTGCCAGAGGAACAATGTGGAGAGAATCAAGGTCTGACCAAAATGTTCTGTTGCCTGAGGTGGAGCAGCAGATAGCAAATGCACAACCCTAGTCAAGGTACATAGTGCCCTTGAACACGCACAGAACTGGATTTAGAGGAACAGTAGGCAGAGCAAGCATAATCCACACTATATGGCTGCAGTAGCGTAGTGGCAAATTCAGAAGTGCAGGGTCCCTTCGTGACAGCCCCAGCCACGCCCCCTCACAGCCACGCCCCTTCTGAGAGTGTACACCCTTGTAAGATATACAGCCTTCAGCTGGGATCCAAAAACAGTGCAGCTGAGAGGAAGGCAGTGGTCTTTCAATGGGATGTCTGAGAAAAGATGCAGGGGTGTTAAAATCTTTTTCACCCACTCACTGATTCACTCACACACAAACATTTTAGGTTTTCAAAATATGATACTCTACGGAAGCTTCACCCTCTCAGCTCAGCCCTCATGGGCAGTTCCCTTCTCATTTAAACAGCCCCCTTGGCGCCCCAACATTACCCATTAGCCTTTCCTAAGCTCCTTCATTATATCTCTCCCATCCCTCAATAGAAACGTCCACACACCCAGCTGGATTGAACCGTGCGTGTGCGCGCACCCCCCCCACACACACACACACACGTACCTTCTTTCTCCTCTCCCCACAACTGATTTTTTTCTGTTTCCCTCCCCTCCACCAGGGTTTGTCTGCCCAGATACATGCCAACCTTGTACCAAAAAGTGTAGCTGACAGAGCAGGTTGCATTTGGCTATTCTGCTTACTGTAGAAATTACTGTTCAAGAATTAACAGTGCAATCCAATGGGTGTTTATTTCGAATTAATTTTACAGAGATCTTGGGAAGGCAGCTCCTTCCTGTGCACACTTACCTGGGAGAAAGCCCAATTGGCAACTGAACATAGTGGGACTGACTTCTGAGTAAACATGCATAGGATTGTGTGATAAATCCTAAACACTGGCACAAACCAGCCACCTGCCCTGCCCCATAAGTAAGTAATGGTGGCACTGCCCCCCCCCCCCGCTGCTGCCGTGGCCAGCAGCAGCAGCAGCCCTGAACAGGTGGGTGGCCGGTGTTGCAGGAGACGAGGGCCGCGCTGGGGGCACAGGCACAGAGCAGGGACGGGCGGAGAAGCCAAGAGCTGAGTAGGGGAAGGAGGGATGAGAGGAGGCTGCAGAGCTCCCTCAGGCTCCCTCTCCTGCTTGTTCACTTTGTCTGGCCAGCAGCCAAGAGGCAGCCGCTCTCACTCCCTCTGCTCCCTCCTCCTTCCCTAGCAGACTGCCACGTGGCTGGGGGCTGGCTGCAAAAAAAGTGCTGGAGTGACGCCCTGGCGTGACCTGCCACCACTACACCGCTGTATGGCCCTGAAAATGAGGTTCTGACTTTGCCCCAGTGGGCAAGGGAGTGTAACCGGAGTTGACTTAAAGCTATTTAAAAGTTAAATATGTTTGAAAATATATTTTAAAAATTAAGCAGGAAAACAGTGAATGCCCTTTCAACTTGTTAAACGCATGAAAAAATGCCGCACAGGAAATCTTATGAATGGTTTACAGAGAAAAGTAAATGCAAGGGAACATCACATACAGAAGTGAAATGTGAAATATGCAATGGTTACAAAGAAAATACATGTGTACACTATGCAAAATAAACTGCAATTTAACACCCATGAAGGCCTATTAGAA
Organism: Heloderma suspectum; assembly: GCF_057233095.1. Taxonomy (NCBI): domain Eukaryota; kingdom Metazoa; phylum Chordata; class Lepidosauria; order Squamata; family Helodermatidae; genus Heloderma; species Heloderma suspectum. The sequence continues at coordinate 26,255,406 of NC_139460.1, read as the reverse complement.
AACAATGTTAGGAGAACTGTATTCGGGTATCAAATTGAATAGCTCTGACATATAAAAGTTAGAGTAAGCCCAACTAGCAGCGGTTTGAATTTGTCATTTAGCTGCACTTAAACTCCCTCCAGTCCGGACTAGTTAAATGCAGTGTTTGACGCTTTCAACTATATAGCAGTATGGTCCAAACTTTTAGAGAAAAGGAAGGAAAGCCAGAGAGGGGGAGGAATGAAAAAGAAGGTATAGCTACCTATCCCAATCACAACAGCCTGAAGAACAGGCTGTTGTGGACCCAGAGGAAGGTTGAAAGACCTCTCCTGAAATCCAGGGAGTAGAACTCAGCAAAGTCCAGAAAGGAAAAATTAATCCAGGCAGAGAGTAAAGAAAATGTTTTAAAAAGAAAACTGTGGTGAAGCCCAAGCCTCACTACTGAGCAAAATAAAATAGAGGGCGAAAACTACTGCAAGCTGTTCAGGAGCCAGGTGTCCGGCTCAGAGAAAGTGGCTTGGGCAAAGATAGACTAAAATAGTCTCAAAGAGAAAAGAGGACCCTTCTTCTCCCAGAAGGGAGGCAAGAACCAGGCTGAGGCCAAAAAGGCCCCCAAACAAAACAAAATCTGCCAACAAAGCTCAGAGTTGAGCAAAAAAGTACAGATCAAGCAAGCAAGGCAGGAACAAACGTGAGGGTTTTTTCTTCTTCCCTAACAGGGTGCAGTTGCTTTCTTTAATCCCCTAACACCCTTCAATTTTCTGCTGTTTGATTGGCTCTTTACCTTAGTTGCTAACTGGAAAATTTGGTTCTGGATTGGTGAACATGTGGTGGCGGGGCAGTGGGTGGACAGAAACCTGCAGGAACAGTTTCTCATTGTTTTAGGCAGCTGATTTTATTCTGGGCCTTATCTGGATACATGGGAACACCCCGGACTCATGGGACCGCCAGCTGCAGGGAGTAACAAACTTTGTAACCTTTTCTCATAGTGGTCCATTGTTCCACGGTTTGAGCACTGCTTTGTCAGCACAACTGTCCGCATCTCACACTCCAGGAAGCAAAACTTTCTGTCCTCAAGGAAAGACAGGCCTCCTTGTGAACCACAGTCACTCCCATTCCATTCCATGGCTTCCTTCTAAGCCCTCTGTTCCCAGCACTTGAACCCAAAAGGGGACCTGAGTAACAGGCTGCTGCCTCTTCTTCCCAAAGATATGGGTCCCCCATACCCCCACACCGAACTGAGGTGCGATAAAACATTTGTTATAAGGTACAGCAACCTTGTTTTTATGCACATGTTGCCTTCCTCCCCCCCCCCTTTTTTTTTTTTTGCTGCATATAGCCATGAGGAATTATTTGTACATTCTGATCCTATCTATATTGTGTGGGTTATGGAATGCCGGGAGTTGTAGGACTTTTCTCTGTCCTAAACATGCATAGGATTGCACCCTTAGTCTAATTGTAGAGCTGGTCCTGGCAGAGGATGATGAATGAATGGGAGAAGACTGAAACAGGAAGAAAGGAAAGATGTGGCTGAGAAGGGAGACCAGAAGTGATGGAGGAACAGGACTAAAGAGAAAGGAGCCTGAACTCACCAGGGCTTAGCCCCAGCTTCTGTTTCAATGCCAAGGTTACGTAAGTACGTCATGTACTGGGCAAGGGCTTCCAAATCAGATGGCGGAATTTCCAGACAGTCTTCTAGCCCAGCTTCCCTTTTTCTATGAATGAAGTTAAAGAAAAGGAGCGAGGGGCAAAGAAGAGTCAGCAAAGTGTGTAGAGGAGAGGAACAATGACAGTGAAAGGATGAGAGATGATAGGTCGGACAGGAGAAAAATTGGCAGGACAGATGGAATGAGGGAGGAGTTGAGTGGCTAAAAGGCACACTGGTGGAAACATGAGGTGGAGGAGGAGACTTACTCCTGATAGCAGAGGGTGGTTGGTGAACAGGAGACTGAGTCTGGAGAAGAAAGACTGGAGAAGAAAAACTGGAAGTTTACTTAAGGGCACAATCCTATGCATGATTAGACAGAGAAAAGGCCTACAATTCCCAGCACTTTTGCTTGTAGGCGTTGTAGGCTGTTTCTCTGTCTAAACATGCATAGGATTATGCCCTAAATAACTTAAAAGAAAATGATCATGGCTTCCATGCATTACAAAGAGAGTAAACTGGGTGAGCTTCTCCTAGCTCCATTATGCAGGGAAGGTAGGAAAGGAAAGGCTTCCTTCTAGGCAAATAAAGGAACATACCAATACATAAAGGAGGCGGGGGGGGCAGGGGGGGGAGACCAATCACCCATTGGTTACTAGGTAATGTCTACTATCTCCTCCCTAGCCATTGGTGGAGTGATTCGTTCTATTAACTCTTGATACCCCCAGAGTTATCCCCAAAGTGCAAAGTCAAGTTAACTCTTGCATGCACATGCATCTCCTCCCTAAATCCCTTCTTCCAGAGTTATTATTCTGTTGTTATTTTCCCAAAAACTCCCACTATGATTACTCTTCACAAAGCTCTCGGGGCAGCCTTTAATATCTCCAAGCAGTGGTACTAGTGGAGGCTGGTGGCTCTGATGTCAGTGGGGTGTTGAATCCGCTCCAGGTTTCAATCAGAAACCCGGAGCTATCCAAGGTGCTTTCCATCTTGGATAGCTCCCTGAGAGTTCTGACTGAAATGCAGAGCAGATTCAATGCTCCACTGACATCAGAGCCATCAGCCTCCACTGAGTGGTGCAGCTACAGTTGGACCTTGGGGCCAAAATCCACACACACCCCAAAAAGACCACCCAGAAAGCAGCAGGCGACTTTATGATTTTACTCCTGTATTCACGATGGTGCAATGATATAAATGAGCTTGAAATGCAAAACTGCACGTGCTCAGAATATTTTTTTTATTATCATCATCAGGGCTGGCAAACATTCTAGCATATCAGGAATGCAGAAGCAGTTGTAAAGCATGCAGTGGTGACGGGGGGGGTGGCAAAAGAAATGTTAGTTGCATGCTTCATGACTGAAGTAATAGACAAGATCATCTAAAGGGGGGGGGGGCCATAAGACCAAGGTCTAAGACTTCCTAGCTACATCACCAGCTACAGGCTTGGCGTGTGTGTAGCTAGCCATTAAGGGAGATGAGCTGGCAAGGCTATGTTCACTGGGCAGCTTCTGAGTTACATGGCTTGACTTCCCAACCAACTAGGGAGCACCTGCCCCACTTCTCCTTTGCTCCGCCCTCTGGGATCCAATCCAGTCCAACTGCCGGTTGTCAAGGATAACAAAGAGGGGAGGGGCAGTCTGGAGCTGGCAGTTGGTAAAATGAGCCTTACCAACCCAGCTCTTGAACTCTTCCTCCTGCAAGGATTCTTATCCTTCTGCCTGGGTTTGTGAGGGCAACAATCTCTCTAATCATCCTCCACATTTTGTCCTGCTGTTTGTGAAAGGGGTTGGACATTGTTGCAACAATTTCAGTGGTCAATTAACCAAGTCTGTTTTCCCCCAACTGGTAAAAAAGGACCACTCCTGAATACGATCTGAGACTTCCGTTCCCTTGTTTGCGTAGGAAGCTTGACCCTGTTCTCAAAGACGCTGTTGTGTTAGCACCATCGTGTGGCGTGTTTGAAAAAACAAAAGGTAAAAGGAAATTGTGAGCTCTTTCTGGTGGCTGGTGGCCTCACGAATCGTAATGCCCGTCAGCTTCTGACAGTTCAGGAAGAGAATGATTGCTAGTCAGAAAGCAAGTATTCAAGAGGTATCTTGTTGCAAAGTGGAGAAATAAGTCAGGTAGGAATCATAATTGACCAATTCAGTCTTTTTGGCCTCTTCTCTCCCCCCTCAAGTTAGGGTGCTTCCAGATGGAGGGTTCCAGCACTACTTATCAAAAGACGTTGTGCAGATATTCTGTTTTTTTTCCTTCCGTAACAGATTTTCTGTGGTTAGAAAAAAGATGGAAGACCAGAGGGAAAACATGGAAGGGTTATGAGTGTAAGACAACGGCATCTGGACCCTCTATAAAATTCCGTGAGGGCGCAATTCTACCGATTGCCTCCTCGATGATCGGAAGCCCCTGAACTCGGAGGGCACGGCAGGAGGAGCAGCAGGGGCAATCTCCCCTCCCCATCTTGCTTCGGGGGTGGGGGGTGGGAAGGAAGGCTGGAAGAGGCTCAGGATAGCTCGTACCCTGGCTTCTCCAGTCTCTTCCTTCACTCCCCGCCCACTGAAACATCCCCCTTTCCCCCTCTCCAAGTTCGATTTTCTGATCATGGAGGGCAGCTGGCTGCAAGGCGTTGCGGTAGCTATTTCTAGTTTTATGTTGCCTTGAGCTTGAAAAAGTCTTTTAAATAAATAAATACATGTATATCTGTTACTCTATATTTGTTTGCTACATCATTATCCCAAATTAAATACATTATTTCCATACAGCTGGGAGGTCTGTAATGCTTAAGACACAATCCTAAACCATTCTGTTATTTTCTGCCCAGTTTTCTAACCTATCAAGATCATTTTGAATTTTGTTTCTGTCTCCAAACCTTTTTGATCACGCACCCCTATCTGTAAGAAAAAATTGAGCACGAACCCCCAACATATGTATATTTATTTATAAATGATATACATGTACTACTGAACTAATATGTACATTATAAAACATACACAAAAACAGAAAATAAAAAGGATGAAAGATTAAATAAACAATATTTTTAAAATAATTTATTTTTTAATGGTACCAAACCCCTTTTTGCTCTCACTAAAATATTATTAACAATATTTTTAGTGAGAGCAATGTGATTGAATATGCTTTATTATTTTTGAAAATCTTGGTTTAACACTTTGTGATACAGCAATTCAAAAGTCTGGTTCTAGGTCCAGTTTAAAACCAATAAATACTTGGTTTTAATGGCTGAGATTGGCTGCGCTTACTAAATCATGATACTCATTTTTCAGTCCCATCCACCAATTCTGCAAAGGTTTTTGTTGAAATTTGGTGAGTAAAATTCCATCTTCCCTGATGTCAATCAGTGTTCTTGCAAACTAATCGGAAGGTGTTGCATTTTATATTTTTAACACTCCACTGAAACTCTTTGTTTGGAAGATTTTTAAACAGGTTAGAAAATTTCCAAATTTCTAAAGTGTGCAGATATAAGAGTTTTTATAGGTGACACACTTACATCGTTTTCAGTGACAGAATCACATACTGATGGAACCATTTCCAAAAATCCATTTTCAAAATGCTCCATAGCACGAGTTTCTTTCAAAAAGCAGTTACTTTCTCACTCATTCTTAAAAAGTCACCTTTACCTTGAAGGGACAGATTAAGTGTGTTTCTTTTTTCAAAAATATCTGCTAGGTAGCATATTATTTACAGCCACTTGTCATTACCAAAAAGGTCAGCAAATTTTGAACAAATTTGCTCTCCTTCAGCAGGGTGACAGCTGCTCGGGTACCTGGCAGAGACTGGCACAGTTGCTCTTGGTGGCCACAGCAGAAGCAAGACAGGACTGGAGCGGAGAGAGAAATTCCATGGAGCTTTCCTCTCGGCTCCAGTCCCATCGTGCTGCCTCTGCCACCATCATCACTGACAATGGCAGCTTGTCGGGGCAGCAGGAGGATGCTCAACTATCAGGTGGCTCGCGCACCCCAATGGATTGTCTTGCACACCCCAATGGATTGTCTCGTGCACCCCACTTTGGAGACCACTGTTTTAAGGCATTGGCTGTCCTATCCAATTTTGTGTCATCTGCAAATTCCCACCTTTCCTTCAACTCATCAATATCAATGTTGAAGAGTACTGGGGCCAGGACAGAGCCCTGCAGCACCCCACTCAATACCTCCCTCCAGTTTGATGAGGAACCATTGACAAGCAATCATGTAGTTCTCCAGCCAGCTGTGGATCCACCTAGTAATAGTGCTATATATTATGTCCACAGCATTTCTGTGATCTACTAAGGAAGTTACCCAATTGAAAAAATGAAATAAGATCAGTCTGGCAGGACTTGTTCGTGACAAATCCATGTTGACTTCCAGTGATCGCTGAATTAGAGCCTACAGATTGAGTGCCTTATAATCTGCTCTAGAATCTTCACAGATATTGATGTTAGTCCAAGTAGCCTACAATTCCCTGGATCTTCCTTTTTGAAGATAGGGACAACATTTGCCCTCCTCCAGTCCTCTGGTACTTCACCTGTTCTCCAGGATAGGATTTCTCAAAGATAATAGATAGAGGTTCTGAGAGTCCATCCTTCAACACCCTAGGATGCAATTCACCTGAACCCAGGGATGTGAGCTCATTTAAGGTGCTTAGATATTCTCTGACCATCTCTCTGTCAACCTCAAGCTGCACTCCTACTCCTTCAGCCAGTTTGTCACATATGCTAGATGGAACACAGATCCTCTTTTGTGAGAAGACTGAGCCAAGATAGGAGTTGAGCAGTTCTGCCTTTTCTTTGTCATCTGTCAGCATTTTGCCATCTTCGCTGAGCTGTTCATCTACCACTGTTGTGAACACATCCGAATAAGCCATTTTTGTTACTCTTATCCTCTCTGTAAAATTCCCAGTTATCTCTCCCATACCTTATTAAGATTATTGATCTTATGTATCTTTTGCTGATAGATGTGAGGAAAACACTGTGCATTATCTCACCACGGCCACCACATGCAACGGAACAACAGCTGGGCTATCCCACCTATGTTTCTTAAAAACAACAACAGCAACAACAACAACTTTGGGGCTCAGTCACTATCACAATTTTTAACAAAGTTCCCCCAAAGACCTCACTAATAGGGAATGCTGCCTCAGCTATAAAACCTTTAACTGCTGCCACCAGAATAAACCCTCTATACCTAAAAGAAACTGTAGCCTGGTGACTGTGGTGTAGACATGGGATTGACACTACCACAAGAGACAACCTTTCAAAATGCATAAAAATCAAGATCCACATAGTGTAATACTTTTATTAGGCCAACTCAAAGATAAAAAAAAAGTGTGTGCTTTTGAGATCTCTGGTTATCTTCATTAGGCAAGATGTCACAAAAAACAGGTTGGCAGAGTGGGGGCAGGGAGGGGAATAGGAGGAAGAAAAAAGGCTGAGCAAAGGACCGGATGCGCCCAATCTCGTCTGATCTTGGAAGCTAAGCAGGGACAGCCCTGGGTAGTACTTGGATGGGAGACCGCCTGGGAATTAGGCTTCCTGCATTGAGCAGGGGGTTGGACTTGATGGTCTTGTAGGCCCCTTCCAACCTTATGATTCTATGTTGTAGTCAGCATGTGTACATAGTCATCTTAAGACTTAAGAGTCTTAGGATGATGTGGAGGACATAACATATGGATGGCATTATTAAGTGGCCTTTAATAACTATCCTATATACACTTACCTGGGAATAAGTCCCATTGACCTTAATGGGACTTCTTCTGAGTAGAAACATACACAATTGGATTGTTAACCTGTTAGTGATTTGCCTAATAATAATAACAAAGTAAGTTTTGGTATTTATGCTGTCATCATCAGGATCAGAAGACTAATCTTGTGGATGCCTCCTTAGGTGGACTGCTGTGGACCAGTTCTCTGACTAAGTACCACACTTCTCCCAGCAAGAGAAGACAATAACGTCACTTCAGATGCATTTAAAGGCCCACTTTCCACATTTTTCTTACTTACGCCAGTACATATGCAATGGCTTTCCATGCGCACAGAAGTGTCTGACCCATACATCAATTTCACAAGCCTGTATGTCTCTCTCTGTGTGTGTGACCTTCCAGTTTCCAGTCCTCCCTTGGGAACCAGCTGATTAAAGAGAAGAGTGCCTGATTGTTTTCCTACCCAGCTGTCTCCCAGGAATGAGAAAGACAATGTAGGAGAGGCTGAGTACAATATTACCATTGTTAAAGCTTACCCAACTGTAGCAGCAACGTCTTAGGATATAAATGCTTGCAGTTTCCTTTAATATTCTCTTTAACGGCATGAATGATCTTGAGTGATTGAAGGTCTGAACACAGGAGCGGCTGCATCAGAAAGTAAGGATACAGAGTGGCTCCCAACCACCACCATGCCGGTAGAATGGCACAACCTGTGATGCCAAGATCAAACACACAGATCAATCCTGGAGGCACAAGATAGGGTTGGGCTGTTTCATGTCATCAGTAATGTACAGTGGTGCCAATGGTGGCATCAGATAATGAATCCGTTTGCCTAGCTCTTTGTTGGATTGATGCTGGCAGAACTAGGCTGGCCCAGTGTCTTACTTCACAGAGGACAGTCCTGTATTTGAAGAGCTGTCCAGCAGGATTTGGAGAGCAGACTGACCAGGCAAACAGGTGTCCCCCACTATGGTGAATATATATGCATATGCAAGTGTTATGCAAATTAGTGTAATCTTTTGTCCTCTCTTGGAGTGATCCTCTTTTTTTGGCGATGTGGAAGTGGCTACCCTAGAGATGACTCAGACTTTCTAACTGCAGTGCTCAACTCCCAGCAATTCCTCTCAGCTGAGGAGATCAGTGCCTCAGTGATGGGGTGTTTACAACTCCAACCTGTGTGCCCTTTTGCTGTGAAAATCAGACCCTGATCCCCATCTTTTTACATGATTGAGGCAGGCTGAAAACCCACAAATATACTGTTGCCATGTCTAGGCCCTCACCAAAAGCAGTTTTGGCTACCCCAAACTCCTAGTCTTTGGCCTTTCATAACAGTGATTATATTATTGCATCGCTATAATCTGTATAGCATCATGATATATAAAGAATAGAATCCTCAAATCTCATACTCCAGAGTAGAGACTCCTGCCATTATGAAGGAGATTGCACCTATGTTGCCTTCACAATTGCTAACTCTGTGTCAGTAAGGGGATCCATGATGAGTAATGCAACAAGGAGGAAGTGTAGCAGGAAAATGAACAGATTTATCTTTCATCTTCACCCGACCTTCCCATAAATTGCTTTTCAAGCTACCCACACCTGTTCTAGTCCTCCTACTAGTAAGCTTGATCTTTTTGCTTGCTAAGATATTATGTTACAATGCATGACTCCTCTGATGGAAGAAGCTGGTCAACATTAGTCAATTTTTATTTGTATCATAAACATTTAAAAGATGCTCAGGAGAAGAGTTGTGCCTGGCACTGGTTTGAGACCTGTGCAAGGAAACATGATAATTTGATGAGTCTGAGTTCAGATGGCAGCTTCCCTTGCAGTTGATTTAGCACAGTGGCAATAAATCAGAAGCAAATTTAGTACAATAGTACTACACCAGAAGCAAAGGGAAAGTTACCTCAAGGTAAGAGGTACCAGCTCTAGCACAGGCAATTGGGCATATACCTGTCCTTATATGAAACTACTCGACTCTTAAGGTCATCTTTTCAAGGGCTGTGAGAGTCAGCAAAACTATTTAAATCAGTCCCCTGTGGCAAGTTCCAGAGATGGGGCCTTTTCTGCAGTGTCCCCTAGTCTGTGGAATTCCCTTCCTGGCGATGTGATTGTTTCAGGACTCAGTGACCCTAGGACCACTGGACAGAAGAAAGTCTCAGGCAACTGTAGACCCTTTATTCTTGAAATGATCGGGATGACCATGCAGACATCCTGACTACAACATCTAATCAGCTTTCCCTATCCTCCCTATTCCCACACCTCACCATCAGCCTGCCTTTTGTAACATCTTGCCTGATGAAGAGATCTAACGATCTCAAAAGTTTGCACATTTTTTGGAGATCTTTGAGTTGGCCTAATAAAGGTATTATAAGAGCCGCGGTGGCTTAGTGGTTAAGACGCTGAACTGCAGACCAGAAGGTCGGCAGGACAGCAGTTCGAGACCCGAGTGCCGCGTGACGGAGTGAGCTCCCGTCTTCAGTCCCAGCTCCTGCCAACCTAGCAGTTCGAAAGCAAGAAATTGCAAGTAGATAAATAGGTACCACTTCGGCGGGAAAGGTAACAGCGTTCCGTGCACCTCGGTGTTCAGTCATGCCGGCCACATGACCACGGAAGCGTCTTCGGACAGCGCTGGCTCTTCGGCTTAGAAATGGAGATGAGCACCGCACCCTAGAGTCGGACACGACTGGTTGGGGACACCTTTACCTTTTACCTTTAATAAAGGTATTATACTATATGGATTTTTGGCATCATCATCATCATCTACTTGAATACTCCCTGGTGTTTAAGTAGCGATTTCTGGCATAGGCACAGATCATTTGTCTATTTTCCTTCTTTCCAATTAGTTAAGCTGTATTCACCCCAGTTTTTAGATCTGAGGCCCAGCAAAAAAAACCCCAAAGCCAGATACACTAAACAGGAGCCAGACACACACTTAAAAGGCTATTTTCGCTCAGTTTGAGTGGCGTGCCAGCCAGGCTGATAAGGCAAGCTGGTGCCTTCCAGATGTGTTGGACTACAGTTCCTAGCATCCCCAGCTAGCCATTGGCTGGATAGGTGTCTCTGGGAGTTGTAGTCCAAGACATCTGGAAGGAAAAAAGTTGGAGAAAGCCTACTTGTTCCTCCATGTGAAATGTGTCTACACCCCTGAGCTGTTTGTGTGTTGCACTTGAACTCCAAGCCTGGCACATCATGTAGTTTGGTTTGCGGGGCCCAGTGGAGGGATGGTCAGTAGGTCATGCCTCTGGGACCAACCACCCTACTGCATGGTCTTTGAGGCCCCTCAATGCTTTGATTCTATCAGTAAAACAAAAGGAGAACTGTGGATGCCGATTGTATGCTCAGGCTATTATGCGCCACGTCAGTGAGAAAATATTAACATACCCTGTGCCAGATGACAGGCTCACAGTTTGCTTTCTCCACCCCGCCCCCTTTCCCCCTTTCCATTTGCCTTGCCAAGTAATGTGCAGATTTCGTTTAGACATGGCTACTTCTTACTACACCCTGACTGCTCATTGGAAGGACAGAGACTGAAACTGAAGCGCAAATATTTTGGCCACCTAATGTGAAGAGAAAAGACACTGGAAAAGACCCTGATGCTGGGAAAGACTGAAGGCAAAAGGAGAAGGGGACGGCAGAGGACGAGATGGCTAGATAGTATCACCGATGCAATGCATATGGACTTGAGCACGCTCCGGGAGAGAGTGCAGGTCAGGAAGGCCTGGCGCGCTCTGGTCCATGGGGTCACGAAGAGTCGGACACGACTGAACAACAACAACTTCTTACTACAGACATGAAAGTGACAAGCAAAAGCAATGAGGCTATTTTCAGCACAGCTGGTTTCAGATGCTAGGTGTTCTTACTGGTCAGAGGCCATGCCCCCCAAAATCTTGTGTGTTGGCCCATTGGCAAGGCAGACACTGATCCATTCACGACACTGGGGAGATTCATGCCAATCAACACTGTGAGGGAGTGACAAACATTCCTGTGCATGTGAAAGAAACAACTGACACGTGAACCAACCTCGACTCCAGGGGTAGGCCCCCTGGCACCCTCCACATGTGTTGGTTAACATGTCCATGAACCCCAGCCAGCATGGCCAAGAGTCAGGGATTATAGGATGGGAAACAAAGCCCTGTGAGGAGAGACTGAAAGATCTGGGCATGTTCAGCCTTGAGAAGACTGAGGGGAGCTATGATAGCGCTCTTCAAGGACTTGAAATGTTGTCACAGAGAGGAAGGCCAGATCTCTTCTCGATCATCCCAGAGTGCAGGACACGGAATAATGGGCTCAAGTGACAGGACGTCAGATTCCAGCTGAACATCAGGAAAATCTTCCTGACTGTTAGAGCAATGCGACAATGGAACTGATTACCTAGGGAGGTAGTGGGCTGTCCCACACTGGAGGCCTTCAAGATGAAGCTGGACAGCCATCTGTCAGGGAGCAGGGGGTTGGACTTGATGGTCTTATAGGCCCCTCCAACACTACTATTCTATGATTCTGTGATTCGTAGTCAAAAACATCTGAAGGGCACCAGGTTGTCTAACTATCCCTACTGTATATAATTAGGAGATGACCGCCTTTAAGATACTTCTCCAAGCCCACAGATTACCAAACACTCAACCCGCTATAGCATAATTCTATAGCGGGATAAGTTCTCTTCTCCTGCTATAGTGTAGTTGTCTGTATCATCCTGCCAAGTGGCAAGGAAGAGTTGGCCACACATCTGTACTTGATGTGTGGTAGGAAACATAGTAACATTGTCATATGTTTGGTCGTGTTTCATTATGAAGGACTTCCTTTCCAGACGCCTGTTCTTGTGGGAGGAAAATGACACAGTGGGAAATGAAGCAGTTAAAGGATCCCAAGGTCTCTCATGGCAGTGGAATAACTATTCCACAAGCAATCATATCTTTAGAACACTGGAGGCTGGTGGCTCCGATGTCAGTGGGGCACTGAATCCGCTCCAGGTTTCAGTCAGAACCAGTCAGAGCTCTAAAGGAGCTATCCAAGGTTTAAAGCATCTTGGATAGGTCCTTTAGAGGACTGACTGGTTCTGAATGAAACCTGGAGTGGATTCAGTGCCCCACTGACAGCGGAGCCACCAGCCTCCACTGCTCTAGATGGAGTTGCTAGTAAACAGCACCTTTTACCCCCCAATGAGGGCTGTGAAAGTCAGCAAAACTAGAGCTTGTCAAGGTCCTCTGATTTCCACCTTGAAGTTCGGTTTGCCTCCATCCATTCCTGAGCAAGAGCATTTTTCTTTTCTTCTTCTGAGAATGGAGAAAAAGAGTGCATTCGGATGTGCATTTTTTAGGGTCTGCACTCAAATGCATACTCTCCCCACCCCATAGACCAAAGCATGAAAACGCTAATTTTTGTTCCAAAATGGGCAGTTTTAAGCACACATTTTTCTAGTAAACCCATTGTTTGAACATGATCACAAACTCAGGAATATGTGAGCTTTGGCCGAGAAATGTGCTGTTCCAGTTCTCTTTTGGGGTTGTGAATGGGGCAAACCCCAATGCTTAATGAACCAAAATGTAATCTTTTTACACCCCTACCCCCCCCAACATACACAACAGTTGTAGGCCTTTTTGTGTGGGAAGAGTGGCTTCACTAGTGTCATGGGTTTCTACTGGATCAGGCTTCCTCAACCTGGTGCCCTCCAGCTGTGATGTCATGATCCCCAGACCTTGGACTTTCCAGTAGGCAGCAGAAGATTCTGAGGAGGACAAGACACAGGCTACTTCCACAGGCAGTCAGTGCTTTATTCAGGGCTCTCCCAGCCAGAGGACACACAGGCTCAAAGGATGAGTCCATGGTTGGACCTCCACCTCCTCAGCCTTGCAAAAGTTTCAGGCCACAAAATCAGATGAGGGCCCTTTAACAGTCTAGTTGCTCCTGCAGGAGGGATGGAGATGCCCACACTACAGGTCTCGTCAGCATACGTAAGGTTTCAGTTGACTTTAGCTCCCTGCTGAGACAACATCCTCCTATTGCTGTAGTTAGAGAGAGTTCCAGCTGGCAGGATTCACTTGGAACTATCCAAGGTCCTATTTTCTTCTTGCCTTGTTCTGACTGCCATTAGATGCTACCAGCTTCCCCTGTGAGCCTTAATGGACCACGGAACAGAACGTGGTATCACTGCACAACTCCTTTTCCTGTCTACTTACACCTTCCTTTCTAGACAGTGATCCATTCCAACTACATTGGTACATAGACCCCCAAGAGATATATATCCAATTGCTTGACTCAGAGTAGGACAAACTCTGGAGTCCATGGGCAAGCCCAGAGAGAAACCAGGGCATGGGATGCCACCATTCTGTCAATTTCCTGCTACTTCTCATCCAAGTCTGGCTGCTTAGGCTCTCGCATCAGCACAGGCTGGGATCTGCTGCAACCACTGTCTAAAATGGATATATTTTTCCATTGCCCACTGAGACCCAGGAGTTTCAACATGCCCCAAACTTCAGGCACAGGAATGGGTTACACAGACCTAGGGAGAGGTATCTTTGAATTTCTGTCCAATTTTCAGGAGTTTCTTGTACAAATCATAGCTTCCTCCTCTGCATCCTATTTTCTATGGTGAGTGTGTGGGTGTGAATTTGATCAAATTTTGTACTGTATTTGGTTGGAGCCCCAGCCATTTAGAGCAACCTTCCATGGTCAACTCATGGGAAGAATCACAGCCAGGACTCCTATGTTTTGTTTGCCCCATTATCATCAATCCAGGTTCTTCAAAGAAACTGGTTTGATGCACGGTGATGAGTTACCTTATCAAAAGGGCCAAACACGGTTGGGAGCAATATTGCACTAAGCACTAGAATCATAGAATCATAGAATAGTAGGGTTGGAAGGGGCCTACAAGGCCATCGAGTCCAACCCCCTGCTCAGTGCAGGAATCCAAGCCAGAGCATCCCTGACAGATGGCTGTCCAGCCTCGTCTTGAATGCCTGCAGTGTGGGAGAGCCCACCACCTCCCTAGGGAATTGGTTCCATTGTCGTATTGCTCTAACAGTCAGGACGTTTTTCCTGATGTTCAGCCGGAATCTGGCTTCCTGTCACTTGAGCCCATTATTCCGTGTCCTGCACTCTGGGATGATCAAGAAGAGATCCTGGCCTTCCTCTCTCTGACAACCTTTCAAGTCCTTGAAGAGTGCTATCATATCTCCCCTCAGCCTTCTCTTCTCAAGGCTAAACATGCCCAGTTCTTTCAGTCTCTCCTCATAGGGCTTTGTTTCCAGTCCTCTGATCATCTTTGTTGCCCTCCTCTGAACCCTCTCCAGTTTGTCTGCATCCTTCTGAAAGTGTGGTGCCCAGAACTGGACGCAGGACTCCAGATGGGGCCTAACCAGTGCTGAGTAGAGGGCAACTAGTACTTCTCGGGATTTGGAAGCTATGCTTCTATTAATGCAGCCCAAAATAGCATTTGCCTTTTTTGTAGCCACATCACATTGTTGGCTCATATTCAGCTTGTGATCGACAACAATTCCAAGATCCTTCTCTCCTGTAGTGTTGTTGAGCCACGTATCCCCCATCTTGTAACTGTGCATTTGGTTTTTTTTCCTAGGTGCAGAACTTGGCATTTATCCCTATTAAATGTCATTCTGTTGTTTTCTCCCCAGCGCTCCAGTCTATCAAGATCACTTTGAATTTTGTTTCTGTCTTCCAACATATTAGCTATCCTGCCCAATTTTGTGTCATCTGCAAATTTGATCAGCATTCCCTGCACCACCTCCTCCAAGTCATTAATAAAAATGTTGAAGAGCACTGGGCCCAGGACTGAGCCCTGTGGTACCCCACTCGTTACCTCCCCTACCAGTTTGAGAAGGTCCCATTGATAAGCACTCTTTGAGTCCGATTCTGTAGCCAACTGTGGATCCACCGGATCCTTGTTTCATCTAGCCCACTTTGAGCTAGTTTGCTCATCAGGATATCATGGGGCACTTTGTCGAAAGCTTTGCTGAAGTCGAGGTATATGATGTCTACAGCATTCCCACGGTCCACACGGGAGGTTACTTGATCAAAAAATGAGATCAGATTCGTCTGGCAGGATTTGTTTTTGACAAATCCATGTTGGCTTCAAGTAATCACTGTTACTTGTCGAGTAATCACTTGGAGTACGACAAGGCTGCATATTGTCACCCTGCTTATTTAACTTATATGCAGAGTACATCATGAGAAATGCCGGGTTGGATGAATCAGAGGTCGGAATTAAGATTGCTGGGAGAATTATCAACAACCTCCAATATGCAGACGATACCACCCTAATGGCAGAAAGCGAAGAGGATCTCAAGAGCCTCTTGTTGAGGGTGAAAGAGGAGAGTGCAAAAGCTGGTTTGAAACTCAACATTAAAAAAACTAAGATCATGGCATCTGGCCCCATCACTTCCTGGCATATAGAAGGGGAAGAAATGGCAGCAGTGACAGATTTTACTTTCTTGGGCTCCAAGATCACCGCAGACGGTGACTGTAGCCATGAAATTAAAAGACGCTTGCTCCTTGGGAGGAAAGCTATGGCCAACCTAGACAGCATAGTAAGAAGCAGAGACATCACCTTGCCGACAAAGGTCCGTCTAATCAAAGCTATGGTTTTCCCAGTCGTAATGTATGGCTGTGAGAGCTGGACTATAAGGAAGGCTGAGCGCCGAAGAATTGATGCTTTCGAACTGTGGTGCTGGAGAAGACTCTTACGAGTCCCCTGGACTGCAAGGAGGTCAAATCAGTCCATCCTAAAGGAAATCAACCCTGAGTGCTCATTGGAAGGACAGATAATGAAGCTGAAGCTCCAATATTTTGGCCACCTAATGCGAAGAGAAAAGTCACTGGAAAAGACCCTGATGCTGGGAAAGACTGAAGGCAAAAGGAGAAGGGGATGGCAGAGGATGAGATGGCTAGATAGCATCACGGATGCAATGAATATGAACTTGAGCACGCTCCGGGAGAGAGCGCAGGACAGGAAGGCCTGGCGTGCTATGGTCCATGGGGTCACGAAGAGTCGGACACGACTGAACGACTGAACAACAACAATCACTGCATTGTTTTCAAGGTGCTTCCAGATGGATTGCTTTATCATCTGCTCCAGAATTTTCCCAGCTCAGACTGACTGGTCTGTAGTTCCCAGGTTCCTCCTTTTTACCCTTTTTGAAGATAGGGACAACATGAGCCCTCCTCCAGTCATCTGGCACTTCCCCCATCCTCCATGATTTCTCAAAGAGAATGGACAGCAGTTCTGAAGAGTTCTTCTGCCAGTACCTTTATTACCCTAGGATGCAGTTCATCCTGCTCTGGAGATTTGAACTCATTGAAGGTCATTAGGTGTTCCTTGACCATATGCCTATCGATCTCAAGCTGCAGTCCTGCCCCTTCAGCCTGTACTTCGCCTTTGCCAGGGGGAGTCATAAACCCTATTTTGGGAGAAGACTGAGCCAAAGTAGGAATTGAGCACCTCTGCCTTTTCTTTGTCATCTGTTATCGTTTTGCCATCCTTATTTAATAGCTGAACCACCATTTCTTTCCTCTGCCTTTTACTATGCACGTACCTGAAGAAAGCCTTTTTGTTGCTTTTAGCCTCCCTCGCTAACCTCAGCTCGTTCTCAGCTTTAGCCTTCCTGACGCCATCCCTGCAATTCTGTGCTACCTGCCTGTACTCTTCCTTTGTTACTTGGCCTTCTTTCCACTTCCAATATGTGTCCTTTTTTTTTTCCAGGTCATCCCTAAGCTTTTTGTGAAGCCACATTGCCTTCTTCTGTTGTCTTCCACCTTTTCTTCTTGTTGGAATTGTTTGTAATTGTGCCTTGAGAATTTCCTTTTTTAAAAGCTCCCACCCATCTTGGACTCCTTTTTTCGTTATCGTCACTTGCCATGGGACCTTACTGATCATTGTTCTGAGTTTATTAAAATCAGCTTTCCTAAAATCCAGGGTACGCGTTTGACTACACTCGGCTTTTGCTTCCCTTAGAACTAAGAACTCAAGTGCAACATGGTCGCTTTCCCCCAGAGTTCCTGTAACTGCTACTTTATCCACTAAGTCATCTCTGTTGGTTAGGATCAAGTCAAGGACAGCCGATCCTCTAGTTCCTTCCTCTACTTTCTGTAGGAGGAAGTTATCCGACACACAAGTCAGGAATTTCCTGGAGGGGCCATGTTTTGCAGAATTTGTCTCCCAACAAATATCAGGGAAATTGAAGTCCCCCATTACTACTACATCATGCTTCCTTAAAACACTGGCTATTTGCTTTTCAAAAGTTTCATCCTCGTCTTCTCCTTGGTTGGGTGGCCGGTAGTAGACTCCGACCACCAGGTTCCTTTTATTCTTTGCTCCATTTAATTTGATCCAGGTGCTCTTGATGGGGCTACCAAGCTCATCTTCCTGTATTTCTGTGCAGAGATATGTATTTTTCACAGACAGTGCAACCCCACCTCCCTTTCTGTTCCTCCTGTTCTTTTTGAACAAGTTATATCCTTCTATTGCTGTATTCCAGTCATGACAGTCATCTCACCAAGTCTCAGTTATACCTATCAAGTCATAATTTCCCTCCTGTATTAAGAGTTCAAATTCGTTCTGTTTGTTTCCCATACTCTGGGCATTAGTATATAGACATCGAAGACCATGTGCTTCATAGTCTGGCTTTCTTCCTACATATGTCTGAAGACTATTATTGGGTGCTATCAGAGCTGTTCTCTCCATTGCAGTGCATGCGTCTATGTCCATTGTTACCCTCAACATTACATCTCCCTTCCCAGTAGGATTCAGTTTAAAGCCCTCCTGATGAAGTT
Organism: Heloderma suspectum; assembly: GCF_057233095.1. NCBI lineage: Eukaryota > Metazoa > Chordata > Lepidosauria > Squamata > Helodermatidae > Heloderma > Heloderma suspectum. The sequence goes on along the minus strand of NC_139460.1, from coordinate 26,237,309 downwards.
CTTCATGCTGTGGCCAAACACATTCTTCCCATCCTTTGTGAGGTGCAACCCGTCCCTTGCCAACAGCCCATCTTCCAGGAAGTATAGCCCGTGGTCCCAGAATCCAAATCTCTCTCGTCGGCACCACCTTCATAGCCAGTCATTCACCCGGAGTATTTTTCGTTCCCTTTCTATCTCTCTTCTAACTTGAAGGATGGATGAGAAAACTATCTGGGCCCCAAAGTTCTTGAGTTTCCTTTCCAGAGCTTCAAAGTCTGACATGATTTCTTCATAGCTCCGCTTGGCAGTATCATTTGTTCCCACATGGATGAGAAGAAAGGGATACCTGTCAGTGGGCTTTATGAGTGCAGGCAACCTTTCAGTCACGTCTCTAATTCATCCTCCCGGGAGACAACATACCGGGCGAGTCCACGGGTCTTCGTGACAAACTTGGGTCTCGATCCCACGCAGCAAGGAGTCTCCCACTACTACCACTCTTCTCTTCTTCTTGTTGTAGGCCTGGGTTTCATCGCCTCTGTTTGACTGACCTTCAGCCTCTTGCTCACTCTCATGTAGGTTCCCCTGTGATTCTTCCTCTGCAGGCTGTCCTCCAGTCTCATCTGCAAGTACCTGGAATCAGTTCCACAGCTCCACTGCTTCCACTGGTGCAGAGTGGCGTCTAGTTCTTCTTCTCCTGTCACCCTTTTCCAAGGAGTATCCTCTACTCCATTTTTCTTCACCTCAGCATTTCCCACTGCCTCATCTTGCTGTTGCTCTTCAAACTTCTGGTCTTCCCTTTGCTGCTGTAGTTCCCCCATTCTGTCCAAGAACTCTTCGTGTTCTCTTATTCCCCGGAGGGTCGACAGTCGCCGCTCCAGTCCACTTACTTTTTCTTCCAGCAGCGTGATCAACTTGCACTTGTTGCAGGTGTAGGCCATGTTGTTCTCAGGCAAGAAAACAAACATTGCACACACCTTGCAGATCACCACCACTGGAGAGTCTTGTCCTTCCATTGCCTCTTTTCCCTTTTTGTGTCTAGCTTTGTGATTGTTCTAGACTAGCCTGTGCCTGCTCCTCTACTCAGTAGAGGTTAAAAGCAGAGTCCCACTTGTGTGAAAGTGTGTGTTACAAGACAAATAAATGGGGAAAAGTTAGTTAAAAAAATAATAAAAAATGAAAAAAAAATGTTAGGGGCCTCCCCCTTGACCTCCCCTTCCGAACTCCCCTGGCCAACTCCTGTTTGCTCCCCCTATTCACTCACTCTGGTCGCTCGCTCTCTGGGAGCTTGCTTGCTTCTGTAGTCCCTGGACCAGCTGGAGCAGCTTGCTCTGCTCTGCTCTGCTCAGCTGGGAGGCAGGAAACACTGAAGCTTCCCGCCCACTCAGCTGCTGGGAGTACTCAGGCCACACACCCCCAATTCAGTTGGAGCTCTCAGAAGCACCTGGTGAGCTCACAGCCACTCAGAAGGATAAAGGGCACCCCCTGGGCTTCCTGCAGCCCACTTACCTCTTAGCCTCTGTCTCCTTTGTCTCTTCTACCACTGCAACTCCCCTGGCCAAATTGGAGTAAACACTAGAAATTGTATTTGGAGTAAATTGTATTTGGAGTAAAATTGTGTTTACTCCAAATTGGAGTAAACACTAGAAATTGGCGTAAATGTGTTTTGAGTTTTAGGTAATCTTCCCTCATTACCCTTTGCTGCTGTGACTGTGCATCAGACTAGCCTGAGCACTCGTTAGGAGAAACCTCTTCAAACCCTTTCTTTTCTCCTGACTCTTACGAGCTCAGCCCAGACCTTGCTTTTTCCTTCCCAAGAGTGTTCAGAGACTCTGATTTACTTAATCCTCACCTCTTGACCTCTTCACAGTCACAAGCCAATCCCAGACCAGGTTGGACAGTTTGCACATGCCTGTGGCCTAGCTTTAAGCATCGGAGCCCTTGGATTCAGCCACCAAGAGAACAAAACTAATTTCCCCACAGTCTAGTTCTCTACACATCCGCTGATGGTCTTTCTATGTTTTATGTATGTTATTCTTGTTTTGCTTGATGAATACTCTACAAAGTAAATTTCCCAGACTAATGAGTGTACACTTCAAATTCTTACCTGTTTTTAATAAATTCCTGTTCTTGAAGAAGCCTGTGTGTGTATGTGTGTGTATGTGTGTGTGTGTGTGTGTGTGTGTGAGAGAGAGAGAGAGAGAGAGAGAGAGAGTCACTGGATTCCTCTCGACAAATGCTCTGTTGCCAAAGTCAAAAAGGTCCCTCAACGAGTATCTTGAGAACATGTGCAAATTTGTACACGTGTGGAGGAGCACATTTGGTAACAGAGCGTAACTTGGCTATTCGAGAAGTGTTTGAGAAACACTGTCATAAACAAATGCATCTAATCGGTTTAGTGGTAATGGTGGGAGAACAGATCATGACAGTCACAAGGCTATCAATGACACTAACAGCTGGCCCAGGTAAACCAGCCTGCCCAGGCCTGACGTTTCACCTTTGGCTGTTTGTTCATGGTACATTTGGCTCACTAAAGTACATCTGAAGGGAAGGGAAGGCCCTACTGAAAGCACCAAAGAAGCTGCCCATCTCCCTTGTCAACACCATGCAACACAGAAAAGTAAATAAAGAAACAAAAACACAGCTCAGTGGGCGGCCTGGAGGTTTAGTGTGTCTTAAAACTGCTTTGGGCAAAGGCCTGTCTGGTGAAATAAAAACAGGCCAAGCATGTCTTAAACACAGAGACAACAGCAAACCCTTGAAGGAGTTTATGGACAAAGCTGGGAGCAAATAGATCCTTCTGGCCCACCACAGTCTAATTGCACTTCCAGATGGAGGAGTTGTTTTTCTCCTCAGGCACACTGATTCAGCGCAACCAGTTCCCTCAAAGTAAACAAGGGCTGTGCTGATTGCTTGTCATTGATTTCCACTTCTCCAAATGGTGGACTGGGGATATCACTCAGTGGTGGCTACCCTGATGATGCCATGGGAAAGAGGCTTATTATACATGGCTTATGGACTCAAGCATCACACAAATGTCTATCTTTTTTGGGAGAGGCGATTCCCACACTAGTGATTTAGAGCAGTAACATGCAACCAGCGGCGAAGCTATTACTTGAACTCAGCCCAAAGAGATGACTTGAGGGTTTCCACACTAAAGGTAGTCACAGTTCTTCCCCTGCAGTGTGTTGTGATTACTTTGCAGCATTTGTATAGAGTTAACATAAGAACATAAATGAGCCATGCTGAATCGGGCTGAGAGTCCATCCTCCAGCATTCTCTTCGCATAGTGGCCAACCAGCTGTCCACAGGAAATGCACAAGCAGGACACAGGTGTAACAGCACTCTCCTGGTTGTGTTCTCCAGCAACTGGTACGCATAGGCATACTGCCTCCTATCCTGGAGGTAATATATAGCTATCGGGACTAGTAGCCATTGATAGCCTCATCCTCCATGGGTTTGTTTAATTCCCCTTTAAAGCCATCCAAGTTGGTGGTCATCGTTACATCTTGTGGTAGTGAGTTCCATAGTTTAACTATGCACGATGTGAAGACGTACGTACTTCCTTTTATCTGTCCTGAATCTCCTACCAATCAACTTCATGGGATGACCCTGGGGTCTAGTATTTCTCCACACCATGCATAATTTTATACACCTCTATCATGTCATGTCTTCCCTTACTCACCTTTTTAAAAAACTAAACAGTCCCAGAAGTTGTAACCTTTCTTCACAGGGGAGTTGCTCCAGTCCCTTGATCATTTTAGTGGCCATTTTCTTCACCTTTTCCAACACCATGATAACCTTTTTTAGGTGTACAGAACTGTACACAGTATTCCAGGTGTGATTGCACCATAGATTTGTATAAGGACAGTATGGTATTGGCAGTTTTATTTTTAATTTCTTTCCTCATTATGCCTAACATGGAATTTGCCTTTTTCACAGTAGCCACACTTTGGGTCAACATTTTCATTGAGCTGTCCACCACAACCCCCAAATCTCTTTCTTATTCAGTCACCACTAGTTCATATATACATGAAGTTGGGGTCTTTTTGCCCCAGTGTGCATCACTTTACATTTGATAAACTGATGCTCAGTATAACCCACCCCACAATAATACTGTACTTCCCAACTATCCCCATAATACAGTACATCCCATTTTTAAAGGCCTTGTCGTTTTAAGCATCCTTCCCCCACCTTGTCACAGCATTTCCCATTTGACCAACTCTCAGTCCCTCCTTGATCACAACTTTGTGACTCCCCTCTCTTGCTCCATGACTTTATGGATGCTTTACCGATGCCTGTTAACCTCCATTTTCTAACCAGGTGTATGCATTACTTCTATATATCCCTTCCTTTGTACCTTATTCTGAAAAATAACCCGTTGCTGTGCTGTACCTGCTTGACTGGAAGCTTTCTTCTTATGACAACGCCTACAGAACCCAACCCTTTCCTGGACTTGTGGTTTCTAAACAAAATTTAAATTTATAGGCAGTAGGGAGATGCCGTTGTTGAAACAAGGGTTTCCTGAAGTCTTTAGTGGGACATGGGAGTCAGCAGCAATGGTGTAGTGGTAAATTTTGATGTGCAGGTGCTCATCATGACAACCCACATAGTCATGGCCACAAGGAGAGTCCAAAAATTCAGGCAGCTGCCAGTTCTAACAGTTCTGTCTCCACCAGGAACATATCTTTTGTAAAACTAATAGGTCTTAATTGCCCATTCAAGACCAAACCATCACAAGTACTTTGCTTTACAACAGGGAACAAACTATTATTGCTGGGAAAAGTCATTCTCTCCCTCCACCCCCCAACTCCTGTGAAGATTGCAAGTAAGCTCAGACGAAACAGGGAATTCTGGGGGTGGTGACAGATGACATCATGCCTGCTAATTAAAAAGTGCCCCGGCTGCATCCCTGTCGGCCCTGGCTCCAGTACACCACTGGTTGGCAGTCCCTGAACTGAAGTGGCTCCTTCTCTTGGTTGGTAGGGCCCTTTCTTGTGCAGCCAGTGAAAAATTTCAGCTGCATTCTCTGAAAACACCTCCTGGGTTCTCCCTGCTCCAGTCTGAGAACAACTGGAGCACACCCTAAAAGGCAATTGTTTTTATCAAAACAACAACAACCCACCCCACACCCACTAGAAATCTGGAAGCTCCCCTTTTATGTTGCATTGCTGGTCCACTTTGAAACGTTCACACACTATTGTTATGCTGAACAATTTTAATAGCCCCTTTTGTTTTTGCCAAGGCTGACGGTAAAGCAGCAAGTTTTATAACTCCGTTGCTGTGCAACCAGATGTGTCTGCCCGCCTGCGCATTCTGTTTTGTCTGAACGAAGATCCTTGGCAGAAATTTTTGGCTGCCACATCTCAAGTGCAACATTGGAGCTTTTGGTGGCAAGGTGTCTCTGGACATCAGCTTCCCCAGCAGCAATAAGATGGAAGGAGGACCTATTAGCACAGAGATTTGGCATTACAGCAGCTAGTTTTGCGCGATGGTTTTGCACTTTACCCTCAGGCTGATCCTGGTGGCACACTTGGGAGTGCAGGCAAATCGGTATGGGAATCGGCAGAGATGACATCTGGCACGCAGGTGCTAGTCACCTACAAAAGTACTAGAATCAATAGAGAACACCAACATCTGGAAGTCTCCCTAGAAACACATCTGTATCCCAAAACACATCCAGATCTCTCTCTGAGTGTCTCCTGCTAAGACATGTTTTAATAGTTAAGGCCTGGCTGACATGAAAAAAGAGATGAGGAAAGCAGAAGCAAGTGTCTTGCCCTTAAAAGTTCCAAATTCTGGGTCTTGAATCAATAATGCGAACTATGCCACTGGTGTCCATCACCCATCCCCAACCTGGTGCCCTCCAGAATTCTTGCACTGCAGTTCCCGTCATTCCCGATCAGCATGGCAATCCAGCACCAACATCTGGAGGGCACCCAATTGGGGAAGGCTGCCTATATCAACTGATTTGATAGAACTGACTCACACTCAGAAGCCCTGGGGAGGGATCATGAGTTAAGCGGAAAAACGGAACCCGCACTGCTGAGCCATTTGCTGAGCAAGAATTTGCTGATTTATTTTTGCACCCACTGAGGTGACAGACTTTTTTTTTTTTTTTACAAAAATGAAAGCCGAGATTTTAGGATGAACAATGCATCTGGAACATGCTTGTGCAGTAAAGTCACAGAAACCGCATGGCTACTGCCTTGCAGCTGGGGCTCAGGCAGGCTTGGAGTCTGCAGAACAGCAATTCCACCATCAGGCCCAAGTGATCAGGGGCAATGTGTCTCTGCCTTCCAGTTGCTGGGGAACGCAAGCTGGAAGGTGCCCTTGCACCCATGTCCTGCTTGTGGGCTTACCACAGGCAGCTGCTGATTGGCCATTGTGTGAACTGGACTAGGTGGGCCCTTGGCCTGATCCAGTAGCTCTTAATGTATTTATTTGTTACATTTATATTCTGCCTTTTCCTCCAAGGAGCCCAAGGCAGCATACATGATTGTCTTCCTCTCCGTTTTATCCTCTCAACAACCCTTGTGAGTTAGGTTAGGCTGAGAGTCAATGGCTGGCCCAAATTTACCTAGTGAGCTCCATGGCCAAATGGGATCTAGAACCCAGGTTGCCCGAGTCCCAGACTAACACTCTAACTACTACACCACACTGGTTCTCACCACACAACTTGCTACATAGAACCTACTTTTCACTGTTTTGCTATACATGTCCATCCTTCTTATCTCTCCATGCCTCCCTAATATTTCTACTTCCCTCTTCTTAAAAACTAAAAAAAGAAAATGGTGGTGGTGGTGTGTGTGGGGTCATAGGCGCCATTAGCCACAGAGGCCCATGTGTTGGGCCAGTGTGAAAGGGCTTTCTCCGGTGTTGCTCTCAAACTGTGGAATGCGCTCCCTCAAGAATGACGATTGCTCCCCCCACCCCACTTTCTTGGCTTTTAGAAAGGGTGCAAAGACACATCTTGTTAATGTAGCCTTTAAAATTATTTGTTGTAATGTTTTACAGTTTTTTTAATGTTCTTTTTATTGTGTTAAGGTTTTATTGTTTGAAATTGTTGCTCACTTCCTTGATGGCTTTATAGCAAATAAGGTGGTATATGAATGATGACAAGAACAACAGGTGTATGCTTCTGTTTGGAGGACAGTAGAGCCTTGCCCGGAACAGTTTGACCTGGAGAGTATTGGTAAGAAGCCTTGGTCCTCCCCCTTTGGTGCAGAGAATGACTGTCCTTTCTAGAAAGTTGTACAGAAGTGAACTCTGGGATAGATCTCAAGGGCTTCCCAGAACATGACTTCACCTTCTCTTTCCACTGAAAATGGCTATGAACAGTACAAGAACACACTTGCTTCCCAAGAACCCCTATAAAACGGACACTGTTCATGTTGGCATGCATCTGAACTGTGCACCTGTGTAGCTAGCATGTCTAGTACGTCTAGGCCAGGCACCTTTAATACTGACCACAGCAGCGTGAGCAGAGATGTTCCTCACTTCCTTCTTAAACAGCCCTGGAAGTGCCAGATGTGTGTTTAGCTAGGCATTTCAAATAGGGGTGTAGTCAAGAGACTAAGGACGTGGGAGAGGCACTTTTTCATGTCGGTTCTTATTCCAAGCTAAGAAAAACAAATGTCACCCTAATCCAGGGTGTTTTGAGTACTAGTCATGCAATTGTTGATGGTTTTGTTTGCCCTTGATCAGCTTTCAAATGATTTAATGTCTTCCTCCAATTCAACTGAAGTCCCCTCTCCCTAGGTCTGGGGGAGGCCACAGAGTTCAGATGGTCAACATAATGCATATGCGACTGTCAGAAACATGGTGGTTGCCCAGATACAGTTTCAGGATTATTTATTCTGAAATGGTTACTGTCAAGTGGCAATAGCTTGAAACTGGTAAAAATAATTCTGAAATGCAGACAGGCATCCTGAGGTCTGAAAAGGACAAAGGGTTGTACCCAGGATCTGCCTTCTGTTGGCGGAAGGGCTCCACTCATAGAAAGTGCCTCTGCCCAATTTTGGAGGATACCCCCTCCCCCCAGCTGCCGAAGGGAGGAAGGCATGGGGGAATCTGCTTCCTCTAGCCCCCTTGCGCATGCCTAAGTCTAGACCCAACCCAAGAGCTGGTGTTGCACAGTAGCCAAGAGCGGTCTCAGGAACCATTGTATTCTCCACACAGTGGTCCAAGGGGCCATAAGGAGGTAGCTGTAAAATAAAGTTGGCCCTCAGTTTGCATACAAACTAGTTGCCTGATTGCCTGTGGCATGTGAAAGTTGCCCCCAGCCAACTAAAGCTGGGAAACATTATGAGACACTGGTTATTCTTCTTTGGCCACAAATGACCAACCCAAGTGGGGTGAGGGCAGACGTAAGGTGCTTCCAGACAAGGTTTTTACCATGCCATCAGCCTACCTCGTTCATGGCATTTTATGAGCCGGTTGGGGTGTGTGTGTCCAGACAGTGTTGTCTTCCACTCAAAGCCCTGCTGAATTTTCCTACCGCTTCTTCCCTTTTTCTGCAGAAAATCCGTTAAGGAGAAAGATGGAAAATCTGCACAATGTCTTCTAATCGGCAGCGTTAGGGGCCGTCCCTCTGGAAGCAGCCTGACTGTGCTAAGCTAGTTAACCCATGGAGCGCTAGGACTTCAGAGCGAACGTAGCACACATGCTCCAGCACAGTATTATGTATTTCGGGCGCAATCCTATCGGGATGGGTGGCCACCTCTGAACTCAGAGGTGATTGCTTATCCAAAGCAGGGCAGGAGAAGCACAGAGGGGACAGCCCCCAACGCTGCACTGGATTCCTGCACTGAGCAGGGGGTTGGACTCGACGGCCTTGTAGGCCCCTTCCAACCCTACTGTTCTATGATTCTACAGGATCATTTCCTCTGCACTTCTCCTACCCGGCATTTTTGGCTAGACAGCTGATTGCGGCTATCGAGCTGCAGGAAGGCTGAGCGGGGGAGGAGGCTGTTGTACGACACATTGGATGTGTTGTACATGTGCCATACAATGTGTACACACACTGGGTGTGTCGTGCAGGCATTTCCACCCTCCCTGCCCCAGAACGCCCCTTTTCGGCCGCTCTGCACTCCTCTTGTGAGCAGAGAGGATGGGGCTGTTCTGCGCTGCCTCAGAGGCGGTGCGGAAGTGTGGGGAGGTTTGTTCCTGGAAAACCAGATATCCTGTGGCCAACTAAGGCCCACAGGATTGCTCCCTCCGACACTATATATAAAACACAAAAGAGACATAAAGGATGGAATCTGTTTGTTAACACTTGGAAAAAGTTTGAGAAGTCCATTGGGGGCTAGAAAAATAGATGTAGGGGCCACATGTGACCTATGGGGAGAGTTGCTCATCCCTGGCTAGAATTGTGAGCCAAGACATTGCTGGCTCCGATCTCACTTGCTGGTCATAGACAGGCTAGCATTTTCTCAGTCTTAGCCCCATAACTACAGTATGGGGCAATAATACTGGCCTTCCTTAGAAAGTGTCAGGGTGGACACTGAGCCCATGGAATCCCAGAGTAGTTCTGATTCGGAGGAAGAGCAGTCGCTCCTGGGAGAGGAGCGCGCCCCTTTTTCCCAGGGCCCGCAGCTGACAGAGATTCCTCCCACCCACATTCCTAAATTAGAAAACAGTCCAGGGAGTGACCCAGCACCAATAGCAGACTGGTTGGATGCGCAGCGCAGACACAGAGAGCGGCGCCAAATAGAGAGCACGGAAAGGAGGCGTAGCGCCCGGTTGGCGCTCAAATAACGGTTGCGCCCAGAGGATCCAAGGGAAAAGGGGAGGGATTCTCGCTAGTCCTTATATTCAGGGGTCTGCCAGTAATTGCTTTTCAAATGGGGACCAACTGTTCCAACTTAGGGCATAGGGATGCTGCTGCTCAGATCTAGTTGCTACCTGTAGAGTTGTAAGTTGTAAAAGAAGAATAAAGCTTTGAAAAGAATCCCTTTGTCTGCGTCTGGACTTGGCTACTGGATTAGACTGAGAGAGCCCTCCAAGGAGCCCTTGACAGAAAGCTGTTCTAAGGATTGAAATGGTATGAGTGAAGCACTTTGATCATTTGAAATGCACTGTATGCATGCTTATTTAGTAAAACACACGCACCACCACAATAATGTGGTCTCCATTGCTGCAGCACTTCTGGTCATCACACTATCAAAATTACTTCTGCAACGTAAGATCCAGAACCCCTGCTCCTTTTTTTTAAATCTAGGATTTTCAGGACTAAGAACCCAAATTTTGGAGTCCTGCATCTACTGCACTCCCATACAAATACATAAATCTTGTTTTTGTTTCTTGAAAGAGGAAATTAATCAAATAGGTAACAACCTGAAAAGAATCAATTTTAAATGTGCATTGTGTATATTAGAGGTGTGCCCAGATTTGACTTGCACCCCAATTTGGTACTTCGGAAAATGGTTGATTCTACTTGGACCGATTGGGAGGCTGTCTCCTTCAACTTCGGTACCAAACCTGAGCCAGAATTCGGAAATCTGAGACATTGTGCCTTCCACTGGCAATTATAGGCAAAGAATGGCTATAACTTTTTTTCTCTTTGTCAGTATTGGATATTTGCAGGTGTAATAGCCTCTTAGGAGGGATTACCCCTGCCAAATGTCACAAAAATAGGTGCCGGCTTCTTTGGGCTATGTGTCTTTATATTTTGATTTTTTAAAAAAGAAGAGAATTGTTGATAACAGAATCAAATGAAACTTGCAGGTATAGTTGCCCTTCAGAGGGGATTGTGCCTGCCATGTTTCAAATGACTAGACACTGGGGTTTTCATGCTAGAGCAGCCTTGACATATTGAGGGTATCCCAAAGATGACATATTTATCCCTCTATGCTGCTTGTGGACGATTGTTCTGAAAATGACAGACAACATAGAGGTGTCCCTAAGTAAGAAACCTGCAAAGTTTCAGAATGATAGATGCAGTTTATATGCAAGGGAAGTTCTCAAATATTTTGGGTGGGTGGGAAGTGATTTGCTTCCCATCCCCTCTGGTTTTCCAGGCAGTGTGTATGAAAACTGCTCACATCTCAGTGGTGTCCAGAAGGGCAGCGGGAGAAGATGCAAAGTTTCAGGAAGACAGGTGCAGGAGCTAGGGAGTTATGATTTAAAACCAGTTTAAGGCTTTTTTCATAATGAAGACTAGTGGTATCAGAAGAATGGCCATCTCATGGTCCCATCCTTGCATTTCTCAAAGCACAGTGATTGGAGCCTTTGATAAAATGTGCCCTGGGATTAGAAGGTGGACCTCTCAGTAGCTCAGCCATACTCCCCCCCCCCCCCCGCCCAACTCATCAATGTCTTAGAGAAGCAAAACCAAAAGACACTATTTGGAGAGAAGATAGAATGTTTGTGTCTCCGAGTACGAATATGTAATGAAGTTTTGTTCTGGCCCAGCTTTGGTTTGGGTGGCTCTGGAGGGAAGCCTGCTTCACCTTGGGAAGCACCAGAAATGATATGAAGGGGCCAATTTCTGCTCAGGCTTTGTCTGAATCTGATGCACATTCCTCATATATGTTTACAGATGGGTGCCTTCTCCAATTATGCCTATATAGACATTGCACAATACCTTTGTAGGTGTACTGGGCCAGCCCATGACAGTAAAGATTTATACTGGTTCAGGAGCTGAGGAGTTCTAAAGTTAGTGTAGATGCACTGGAGTCTTCATTTTGTAGAGAAATACAAATCCAAGTTGAGATGGGGCAGCAAAAACCTGCTATAGCTAAACATGTGCCATTTCCCCCATTCACTCCACACAAAAAATCCAGGAATTGCCAGATCAGTTGTTTAATCCTGTTCCCCCCACCCCACCTTTTTTAGAAGGAAGCTTTGTGCTAGCTGGCTCAAAGGGTCAGGCTGTTAGTTTTGAACAAGTGGAGCAAAGTCATTACAGAAAAGCAAGATCTTGATCTCTTTGTTTATGGAGAAATTCATAGTTCTGGAATTACTTATATTGGGCCACACTAAAGGGGCCAGAAAATCCATATATGGGCTTGGCAACTGCCCGTTTACTTAGAATTTAGAAGAGAAGACAGCTATGCCCACACTCATATGTCACCATTTTACAGAAAGACAAGGTTAAGGAAAAGTCAGTTATTTTCCAAGAATCTGCATTTTATCATAGTAGGCAAGTGGTAGTTACCCTCCATCACAGCAAGTACTAGCAAGTTTTTCTTTCCATCCGGACCTCAATTACTTGCACATGAGGACATACGTACTCAAGAGGTATTTGGTCTGTACTGTGCTGTTAAATGTTGGCCATTTAGGAAGTCACACTTTCAGAGAAAGTGGGAATACATCTTTTTTTTGCTCCCCACACCAAATACAAGACACAGGACAGAAGCAGTATTTGTCATGAACTCTGTTATTTTTCTTTATCATTAACTACTTTTCTACCTTCAGTGTAACGTTCTGACAGCACCTGTCATATTACTACAAATATGTGAATCAACATCTACAGATGTCTCATGTGGGATTAAAACGGTACCGTTTTAGACTGCAGATGGATAGTCTGATTATAAAAAAAAAAAATAGCATGTCAAGGAAAGGATATCAAACCTTCATCCATTGCATACTAGCTTTCTATATGCAGGAAGTAGTCAAACATGCAGTGTCCAAATTATAGTCTGAAATAGTACAGTCACAGGAACTGTACCACTGAGGTATGTGATGATTAGGCTGTTAGACTAGGACTGGTGAGATCCTGGTTCAAAACCCCAATCAGCCGGGAAACATACTAGGTGACCCTTGGGCTGGTCACACACTATCAGGGTAACCTACCTCACAGGGTTGTTGTGAGGATAAAAGGAAGGGGAGAACCACGTATGTCACTTCTGAGTTCCTTGAAGGAAGGGCGGGATATAAATATAAATATAAATATAAATAAATAAAACATCATGTGATGTGTTTGCATATAGAGATCAGGTCTAACAGCCCTCTACATATTAAAAGCTGGTGGCAGAGTTGGCACTTTGAGATGGGTAAACTGCCTCATCTTTACTACCAAGGCATGTGCAACTGTAAGTCATTGCTGTACCCACAGTTTCTCCTTTGTAAACTAGGAACAAGACTGATTTGTTTCACAGGGTCATTGGGATGGCATACACAAAAGGTATTTGCAGTATTTTGAATTAAGTGTTATTCCTATAAGCATCTGGTTGGCCACGGTGTACACAGAATGCTGGACTAGGTAGGCCTTTGGGTTGATCCAGCACAGTTCTTCTTATGTTCTTAAAATAAAAATTTCAGGCATTTTCGAAGTGTGCATCGGTTTACATTTTCTGATGGGGTTATTTGTCTGGGTTTGACCAGCTGCTAAAAGTGAGACACAGGAACAAGGGTGAATACAACCCTGATAAAAAGACAAGGGAAGTCACCACATGTCTTTTAGCTTTCCTGACTTCGGCAATGAACTTGAAAACTCAATCTTTCCAACTCAATTCTTTTAGGACTCAAACTTCATGGAAACAGACATGCCGAGATACAGATGCAAAGAAGTGTAAGTGCATAGTCCAGAAGAGCAAGAATTTTAGTGGGTGAGCGACATACTAAACAGAGATAAAAAAAATATATTGCCCAATTAGCATTGCAACTTTCTGACACATGCTGGCCTACGACACAATTCTTCCTGATTGGCAAGATATCACCCTCCTGTCCTTTTCCAGGACTTATAAATGTACAACTCTGGATTAAATAGAAGTTTGTGTATCTACCATGATACAGCTTCAACAAAAACATTTAATCTCTGAAAGACTCAAGAGCTTTTTCCTATAGCAGCCCATTTGGCAGGTCCACTGAGGTCCATTTTGCTCCAACTGGCAGCATTCAGTTATGTCAAACCTGTTGGCACACTTTTGTGGAATTCTGGTTGGTCCTAATAACGGTATTGCCCAACTATGGATTTTGTAACTTTAAAATTATGGTACTCTGAGTATTTAATAGGGAGATGTGACATTAATCGTGGCTCCACATACTAAACTAGGAACATCAGAAGCTAAAATCTGTGTTAACAATTCCGACCCACTTTCTAAAGAAAAGTTCTACGAACATGAAAAGAATTGCTTTAACATGAGCGCAGCTGTGCAGCATGTTGGCTGGTAGAACTGGAGTTCAGGGGCTTCCTGTTTACAAGCCTAGCCCAAGCATGCTGAGGATGTAGCCCAAACCTCAATCCATCACATCACTCCAGTGCTGAAGGAGTTGCACTAGTTACTAGTTGTTTTCCGGGCCAAATTCAAGGTGTTGGTTTTGACCTTTAAAACCCTATATGGTTCCAGCCCAGCCTATCTTAAGGAGCGCCTCCAGCAGCACCAGACAGGCCGCTTAACAAGATCAGCCTCGGATGGCCTTCTCTCTGTCCCATCAGCCAGGACAGCTAGACTGGTGGGGATAAGGGAGAGGGCCTTTTCTGTGGTGGCCCCCACTCTGTGGAACTCCCTCCCTAGGGAACTCCATCATGCCCCCTCTTTAATGAGCTTCCGTCGTGCATTAAAAACGTGGTTGTTCAGGCAGACATTTGGGGTGGGTTAGGGTATTTTAGAAAATGTTTTTATTGTAGAATTTTGTTTTAAACTGTTTTTATTGTATGTTGTACATCGCCCAGAGTGGCTGTGTGACCAGCCAGATGGGCGATTAATAAATTTAATAATAAATAAATAAAATAGCCCACCACTTGCTGAGGGCACGTAACAATCTCTCACCTAATACTATTAAGTGTTATAAATATTCCAGTGAAATGACCAAATAAGGTACTGAAATTCCCAATTTTCAGGGGAGGGGAGCTTTTCAGGGAGTGGCCATAGCTCAGTGGCAGCACACCTGCCTTGCATGCAGCAGGCCCCATGCTCAATTCCTGGCATCTTCAGGTAGGGCTGGATAAAAAACTGCCTGAAACCATGGAGACTCACACTGCCAGTCGGTGTCAACAATACTAGGCTAGATGGACCAATAGAATAAGGAGCTTCCTATGTTCAGACATGAAGCTGCAGGCCTTATACTGCCTTCAAATGATGCTCAGGCAAGTGGCACAGATTATAGAGTTCTAGCTTAGGCAGCCTCCAAGAACAGCTGTCTAGAAGCTTTGGTGTGTGGACATGGCATGCCTGTGTGTCCCATTGGGAAAGGGTGGGAGTGGTACCATGAACGCACCCACTTCCCATGGGTTCCATAAACCAAACCCAAAAGGGGTTGATCCCACAAATAAAAATGGGCTTTACTTCAGCAGTTTGATACACAAAAATAATCTGTGGTTTATAGCACCAACAAGAGAGATAATTAAGATAAAGGAGGCCACTTTGGAGGTGGTCCTGACTGTGAGAGTGATCTTTGCAGCATCCTGTGATGAGGCTGGGCCAGGTAAGTAGAGTCAGGTAAGCA
The DNA here is from genome assembly GCF_057233095.1 of Heloderma suspectum. Taxonomy (NCBI): domain Eukaryota; kingdom Metazoa; phylum Chordata; class Lepidosauria; order Squamata; family Helodermatidae; genus Heloderma; species Heloderma suspectum. Next base: position 26,221,940 of record NC_139460.1, on the reverse strand, counting down.
AGTTCCCTTTGTTTCTTGCTCAATCACTTTGTAGGATTTGGCCTGCTCTGGTACTAAGCTGGTGAAGAGCCCTTCTGGCCCCTGAGGTCCATCCCAAGACTGAGATGTAGCTGATGTCTCTAAAGGACTTGGGTCAGGCCTCTCAGGTTTCCAAGTCATCTTTTGCTAAAAAACGTCTTCCTCCTCCCCTTCCTTTTAGAGCTCTCCACCACTTTCCAGCCCAAGAGTGTAGCTTCTTTCCCAGTTTGGGAAGCTGGGGTTCCCCCTTTGTGTACTCTTGAGGTTTTTGTCTTTGGAATGCTGAAGGAGTTGCACTGGTTACCAGTTGTTTTCCGGGCCAAATTCAAGGTGTTGGTTTTGACCTTTAAAACCCTATACGGTTCTGGGCCAGCCTATCTCAAGAAGCACCTCCAGCAACACCAGACAGGCCGCTCAACAAGATCAGCCTCAAATGGCCTTCTCTCTGTCCCATCAGCCAGGACAGCTAGGCTGGTGACGAGGAATAGGGCCTTCTCTGTGGTGGTGGCCCCCACTCTTTGGAACTCCCTCCCTAGGGAACTCCACCATGCCCCCTCTTTAATGAGCTTCTGCCACGCATTGAAAACTTGGTTGTTCAGGCCGGCATTTGGGGTTTTTAAACAATGTTTTAATGTATAATTTTACTGTTTTAAATTGTACTGTTGTACATCGCCCAGAGTGGCCGGGTGACCAGCCAGATGGGCGATTAAGAAATTTAATAAATTAATAAAATAATGGATGCTTCCACTTCTTTAGCTTGACTCTCCACACTCTCACCAACCTTCCTCCTTCCCAATTGGCTCACCTATTTTCTCTCTCTCTGTGCTGCCTTGTTTCTTTCCCTGGCCTCACTAAATGGCATCAGCTGTTTCTGGAACTGGATCCTTGCTAGTTAACCTTTTCATCTCCTCCTGATGTCTGCTCTGCAGCTTGTTTAGCTGGCTCCTGGATCAGTCATTGGCTTTCCAGGCAGCATCACTGATTCTGGAGGACACCTCTGGGAGCCGCCCGACCATGAGAGGCTCCTTATCCCATGACCAGATGGAGGCAACACAAGATAAGTGCCGGTGCAATGATATTGTTAAGAGCATCCTCCACTGATCTTAAAGAATGTGATAGGAATTGTTAAAGCATGCTATGTTGGCAATGTGGACAAATGATTCCCAGGGCCCACACTGCTGTGAGAAAGGCTAAATTATGAGTTGATTAAATCCAGTTCATAACTGAGTTGAGAATTGGTCTACCAGTGATCTCCCAACTGTGAGAATTGGTGCATAAGATGGGAAATGTGTACAGCTCACCCATCAGGCAAAGCTAGGAAATGCCATTTAGGGTGCAATCCTATGCATGTTTAGACAGAAAAAAAGTCCTATAACTCCCAGTCTCCCACAAGCCAGCATAACTGTCTGGGCATGCTGAGAGTCGTAGGACTTTTCTCTGTCTAAAAATGCATAGGACTGCACCCTTAACAGATTTACTAAGCATCGTTAAAAAAGCTTAAAATATTAAGCCTTATGCTGAAAAATGGTCTTGTTGACTTTGCTAGTAACTTGCCATCTACTTTGAGCCAGTGCAAAATATTCACCACACGATATGATAAAATTAATTAATATAGTGCAAATGTGTGGCGGATGAGGATAGATTCTCAAATATCTAGATCAATTGCACTATGGTACCTACCGACCCACCTCACTGATGAAATAAACGACCCACAGCTCTTATTGGCTACAAAATTGACTCCTCCCAATTTGAGAGCACATTGGCATACATGCCAGAGTTAAACTATGTCTTACTTTTCTTTGATTCCTAGTTAAAGGGACCGTAACCAAAAGCTTGCATGTGTGTGTCTGCTTCCCCTGCCCCCGATCCAAAGCAAATGGGCAGGCTGAACACACAAAGGCTCTGGACAGGCATCCAAGAACACGAGTGGTGGGGGCGTTCTCAGAAATGGTTCCTGCAAATATTCTATTGTATTCTGACAACCACAAGAACTAAAACTTTTGTTTGTAATTCGCAGACACTCAGTATTCTGCATTCTCTGTCAGCCTTTAGGTGAAAAATTCTTCATATCTTCCCGTAAGCGTTAGGATCTATGTAATGTTAAAAATCAAACAAGACATCGTAAGCGCAAAGTATATATTTATATCATGTAAAACAAAAAAAACAATGAAAAAACGTATTACATAAAAGAAAATAATGTAACAGAATTTTACTGTGGTACCTAACAGAGGCATGCTCTTACATCTAAAGAAAATATAACATTCATAACTATATATATATATTTGAAAAAGTTGTGTTTCAGAGTTCTCTAATAGAAAACATTTTAAAATATGGAGGTCTTTCACCTAAAGGGAAAAAAAGTGTCATTTTTGACAGACATACACACCTGCCTGTGGTATAAAAAGCATCCCCCCATGATTGCTAGTAAAGTCATTTTAATATGGGTTCTCCAGATGTGCAAAAGCTAGGTTACCATTAATCACTCCAAAATTGTCTCTCTACCTCTTGCATTGCTTGAGTTCCAACACTGATTGGTACATTTTTTGATCCATACGATTTACAGAAACGGTACATATTCCAGAGCAGTTATGCTGCCAGACATACACAAGAATTCATAAGCTTCAATTGCATTCTGAACACGCTGTACTTAAAAAAATAGCTAGAAACTATAAAGTTAGGACAGTAATCTGTTTAAATATATACACCAATCAATACAAAACACTACTCATAACACTTTGCTTTTTTGCATTTCAATACAAAAAAAAGTTACACCACTTTGTCAAGTGATTAGATTCGAATAAAAACTTGCAATCAGTCTGGTTTGTTTGTTTTTCTTCTGCCAACAGTACCTAAGGCACATTTCCCATAAAATGAAGAGGCTTAAAAAGTAACTAGAGTTAAGTACTGCATAAATGACTTAGTGTTAAGAGAAATTCAAGAATTCCCAGTTTTATGTCGGTACCTCTCCAGCAGTGCTTCTCGAATACAGTATAAGCTGTGTAGTGTATGTACAACAAGGCAACATTTAAAAAAAGGTTCCAACTTTAAAGCTGAGATCAAGAAAAGCAAACAGAAACTATTTCTGTGCACCTCTATGCAATATCCAGGATAGGAATACAGAAGTTCATACTTGATGTTCAAATAAGTACAATGCTCCTCCAGTATCAGACAGAAATGGGCAAACCAAAATGCAGGAACTCTGAATCTCTCACTTTACTTCATTTATATTTATTTTTTTATTTTATTTAATAAATGTATATATTGGCAGATGGTACTGAGGTGGTTTATAAGACTAATCAAGTCAATTCATACTTGGTGTCAGTTTGCTTTCTAAAGTATTTTTGGAAAAGGGTGAGGAGACAACGAATATAGAATTCTCTTAATGGGAGTGTGATCTAATGGGAGTTGTAGGCCAAAACATCTGGATGGCCACAAACTGCCCACCCCTGCATTAAGCTGTGTTTTACTGGCACAGGCAAAGCTCTGGGTCTCATCTGTTAACATCACCCCCACATCAACTAGAAAAGGCCAAATAACGTCAACCATGTTTTTAATATTTCCTAAGCTGAAAGTGAACATGCCACATTTCAGCCTGAGTAGTGGTTTGATGGCCACATCACAACCCTTGAAAATAATGGGAATGTTGACAGATTCTACTGGTGCCAATGCATTTAAAGAATAATTAAAAAATACTTCATAGCTTATACTGTATTATTGATTCATGCTCATTTTGTTCACTTAAAAATACTCTTTGGAAAACAACATAATTCCTACAGACAACTTCGAGGACAATCATTTCTTGTTAAAAGTAATGGTATCAAGATGTACTCATTCCTCAACTGCAGTGCTAATCTCTACCACTAAAATATACTTCTACTTGCTCGTGTCACCATCTAACACATATCTTTTCAGTCTTCTAAATGCATCATGGGCTTATTCGTCAGCATGTTTTTGATGCATCTTAAGTTTAGTGTTTGTGTTGCTAGTATTGTAAACTCAGATGACAGTGCAGACAATATCACAAAACTAACTACAGGAAAGCATCCACTTTCATCCATCTGGGTCTTCAGAATCTCAAGCCACCAATTTCATCAAAATTAAAAAGCTCTTCCAACAATGGCAAGAGCTGTCCCTTGTTGAAGACTCATAGTGTATTGTTTGTTGTGTTTAAAACTCATCCTAAAAGCCATACACAGTTGACCACCTTTAAGCGACAATCCTAAAAACACTTAGATGGATGCAGTTCTTCTGAAATAAGTAGTGTTCAAATAAGTATATTCAGGAATTGTGTTCATTAAGAGTTACAAATCGTAAAGTTTGCACTAAGAGAATCTTTGCTTCAAATTCTGGCACAGTTGTGAAAGATAAGCCACCAGTCCTTTAGTCTAATGAATACATTCAAAGCTATCATTTAAAAAGTTACAAGCAAAATATAGAACTATAGCTATTCACTGGCTATACTAGTTAGGTATAAAAAGTCAACCATTTCAGACTTAAATAAGACTAGGTGAAGTCAGGAAATTTAGATTTCACAATTTTAAAATACCAAAAAAACCACCCCCAAACAAAACCAAAAACCAAAAACCAGTTAACTTCCTAACCTACTGCTATAATTAAAAAAAAATCTAGAATTTGAAAAGAAAAATGTAAGCTAGAATAAGAGGCAATTATCATGATTCATAATGTGTTTTATGTAAAAAGACCAGTTTATGGTACCATAAAATGTGAACAAGATAACCGAGGGAACTAGCCAGTAGCTAACAACAAGCATAATCCAACAGATATTGCTGCCAAGTGTTTCTTATTCATTTCAATGTTGATCAAGCAGCCATGGTTTCTGATGGACTGTGCCCAACAACAAAAGGTTTCCAGCCCCCTTCTGATCCTTATTTCCAAATCAGTACTGACTTCTTTTGCATCAGATACATCATTTTTGGCTTGCTGGACTAGTAAGTCTTTTTTTTTTTTTTGCTGCTTGCCATGGGCAACAGAGCAGACAACAAGCAGTCAGCTACTAGCAGGGATGTGCAGAGTTAAACTCATAAAAATCCATATTATTAGATAAAAGCATATGCAAACAGATAACAGGACAAAAAGGAATGGCAGTCATCATCCAAAAACAGGACTAGGCTATCTCTCTTGCCACTTCCCCATCCTCTCCCTCTCCATTACCATCATGTTGAACAGTAGTTGCAACAGCCAAAAAAAAAAAAGATAAAACAAATCATCTAATTCTTTAGAGTCAACTGTGAAAGAGGTCAGCAGTATAACAGCAGCGATTGGACAAGGAAGAACAAAACATGGATGCAAAGAATCTGGAGTATTTTGTTCATTTACTCGTTTTCCTCTCTGATCATAAGCCAAGAAGCCTTTGCCGCACAGGCTTGTTGTCAACATCAGGTACGTGTCTTATCTCCTTAGATCCTTCAAAGATTTCAAACTCCATCTCCCTGAGGCCCCTATAACCAGGTAAGAAAGCTTTCTTTATCTAGCTTGGTGGCTGCCAATACGGACTCCATGTCATTAAGGATATCAGAACTCAATGCTTCCTGTAGGCTTGGCATCAGTTCCTCTCCTTCTATATTCATTGCATCTCCTTCCAGCGTTCCAAGGTCCACGTTAGTCCCTGGAATGGCTTCAAGGTAGTCTGGAAAACGGTTCTGATGGGAAGGGATATTGCTTTGGTTGATACTGTCACCTAGATACAATATGAATGCAAAGTAGGAATGTTAAATACACCAAAATCATCAAACAGCACATGATATGGACAAATTGAGCACTTAGTCCCATAGTAGCCAACCTGTGGAATACATATTGCTTCCCCAGACACTCTTGACTGACCCATTCTTTCCATTAACTTTTGCACCCTTCTGTTGCTTGCTACACACATGCAAAACAGTAAGAACAACAACCACAACCAGTCACAGTGGCCAGAGATATGAGCAGGCTTCAGAAGTACCCATAGGGGTGGCCAATATTTTTGTCAAGCGTGTCACAAGCCATGGTGAAAATATGGGATAGAGTACCACTCTGGCATGGATGCAGGCAACCTGGGACCCTCTAGGTGTTTTGACTACGACTCCTATTAGCTGCCATCACCAGCTGGGCTTGCCCCTCACAGAGGCCATCAGAACCAACCGTCCAGTGAAGAAGAAAAGGATGGGATGAAAGACTAGTTTTTGGAGGTGCACTGGGGCATGTTTTTGAACTGTGAGGAGCCTGTGCCAGGAGGCCCATCTGCTTTGAGTGCGGCAATGTTGTCTTGTAACTAAAAATTAGTGCCCAAGTTTGCTTTTTTCATCCTTTAGTGCTGTATATTTTAGAATGTAAACCTAAGGGCAGGGACGGTCTTATTATTGATTGTTGTAAACTGCTCTGGAAGCCTTTTTTTAGCTCAAGGGCCAGATAAAAATCTTTTCAATACATTAGATAGCCTTGTTTTTCTCATTTATTACAGCTAAAATGTGGTCAGAAGGCCACATTCTATGTATCTATCTATGATTGTGGTGGTGGATATGAAGGGATGTATGGGGCCTTGAATGTATAAAGCCAATGGGAGGGGCAGGGGAACTTGTACAGTAGAGGCAGTGGGAAGAAAATATTGCAGATTTATGGCACAATAGCACCCAGACCATGTTTCACTGAACACATTATGAAAACAGACAAGGGCCAGGAAAGTAGTTCAGAATGCACCTGAAGAAAGCTATAACACAACTGTTAGAATTACTAGAAACAAAAAAAACCCTTATATTTTCAGATAAGGCAATCAATCATTCATTCAACCTCTATCTATCCATCCATCCAAGGTTGGAAAGGCACAAAAATTCACCAAAGCAGCCAGAAAAATATCCACACCAGGGAGGTGGGGAGAGCCAACCCCATAATGAGCTAAAAATAGATGATTTCCTAGAATTAGAAGGGGTCTTGCAGGGTATCTCAGGCTCAAGGCAGGAAATCCAGAACTAGAGTATCCCCAATAGATGGCAAGAGAGTTCCTCCACACTTCCCCCCTGACTAGTTCCTTTGCCTTGCCATTAAAAAGTGTCTTCTAATGTTCAACTGAAATTTCCCTCCCTGCAACTTAAACCAATTAGATATACTGCCCTCGGGAACAAGGCAGGACAACAGCTTAAAGTAATTCTGACATTACGCAGAAGTGCACGTTCCCCTCTTCTCCATTACTAGTTGGACAAGCTATGAGAAGCATCCAATGAGAGCTCAACTGGAAGGAAAGGAAACAAACCTGTATCCATTTCATCAACACTGTTGAGGAAATCATCTGGAGTTCTGGGGACACTGTAACTACTCATGCTGAGGCCGCTGTCTGTGCTCTCATCTCTCGAGTGATAAGTTCCACTGTAAGGGGAAAAAATTAAATTACTTCTTTTAAAGGAACACTGCAGACCTCATTATCCAAAGCATTACTTTGCACCAAGAAAAGCTGAATTCTGCTCTCAGAGTAAGATTATAGTTTTTTTAATAAAATAAAACAATTAAAATGAACCAAAGTTCTCTGGATGAATTTATTAAACCTTGCAACAGAACTACAGAATGTCACACAGATCCATGACTGCAGCTAACACCAAAAAGGTATCAGAATTGTAGAGATTAATCCATGCAATTCCATCTGCTACAATAGGCTTTCCAGGAGGTGGATGGAATAGGGAAAGCAACTTCCTTTCCCATATTTTTTGTTGGAGATACAGTTGGACCAAGGGATGCTATCTGTAAGAGGCGGATATAGAATTTCATCATTAAGCTCATTCTTGGAAAGAAACCATTAACAAAAAAACTAAGTGAAGAATAGATGGGAAACGTGCCTTGTGATTACTGTGGGGCAGTTCCTGGGATCTTTGGCATATATTTGCCCTTTAAAACGTCTTTCCCTCACAATACTGATCAGTTATATTGCAGGTCTTCCACCTCCAAATGTTAGCTTCTAAGTGTGTGTATAACCCACCCTGAGACATGTGGGACAGATAGCTCAAATAACTAAATGATGTGGAAATTACTTGTAGGTAGAACCAATTCAATGTGCACACAAAATACCATAAACTACAATATCCATTTTAAGGCAAACATATTTTGGGGTATTGTTGGTTGTCCCATTCTAAAATATAGCAATTGTTCAACACTGTTGCTGCTGCCAACATCCTATAGCCAACTAAACCAATTAGGATTGGGCTGTTAAGACACTAGGTTGTCATTTTAGCAATAGCTACAAATGCAGGCGGAGAATAGACAGGGAAGCTGCAGGTGTTTTTGTGGTGGCCACAGCACTGGCTGAGCCTTTGTATGGCTGCAATTACCAAAAAAAAACCACGGTTGATTGTTGCTATTATGGTACTGACTTGTATGATAATGAATTGTATGGGGCAAGAAAAAGGGCTTGGTGGCCACAATTGAGAGACCACATGCTACAGCATATCTACTTGCAAGCAAGTTCTAGTAGAAATCAGTGTACGTTTATGACTCATTACGACTCAGTCATAAATCATTAGCATGTTTATGACTGAGGTGTATATTGGAAAAAGCTAAACAGGCCCCGTAATCTCATGTTCTCAAATTAAGAAAGCCTATGTATCAACAGAGTTTTTTTAGATGCTTGGGTCTACAGGTTTCCTGTTTTCAAGCTTATCTGTACAACACTGAGGGCTAGAAACATTTCTTAAAAATCAAAATTAGTTGCACAGCATTGTTAACAAGAATCCACAGGCCACAGAAAGGAATGCCAGAAAAGGCTAGCCTATAAGCCTTGTAATATGATATGTAAAATCTTATCACTGCTTCCTGTGTCAATGCTACAAAGGATAAAAATAGAACCAGGAATGCTGCAGAAACTCCTTAAATAGAGCCCCACAGTAAACTTCATTGCTAGCTTTTGAAAAGCTTTTCCGAGTCAGTAATTCTAAACGGCTGTGCATCAATTGACTTGTGCCTGGGCAAACATGTTATGACTTTGAAGACAAACCCTTCCTACAAGTCTGAACAGTTGACTTCCTCCCACAGGAGACAGCTTTTAATCCTCAACTTAAAAAAAAGAAAGAAAACTGGACTTGCCATTTAAGGCAAGATTCATTTACAGCTGTGGTTCCTGGAACAGACAGAAGTTCAAAACAGACGATTACATGCACTAAACAGAATCTGAAAATCATAATCTTTGGCGAAACAAAACCACTAGTAGCTACAGCTACTAACCTGTTAAGAAAAGGGTCCGAACTATTTGTGGTCATTGTTCTGAGTTCTTGAGACATTCCAGGAGATGATACTGGATTCTGAGAGCCATCTTGTTCCATACTGGGAAGCTGACTACGAAGAGCCAATTCCTGCCAACCAAGAAATGACTGCATTCGTAAATCCACACAAGATTCACAATTCATGATCAGCACTGAAGGACTGACAAATTTATATCCACACAAATGCTATGTAAAACTAAAAGGACTGTCCAGTCTCATACTTACTGCACTGACTATCCATATGCCTCCAGAATTAAGGGCAGTACCACCTACTGGGAAACATGCTCAGGAGGGTGCTAATGCACTCACGTCCTGTTCGATCTATCTATCTATCTATCTATCTATCTACCTATCTATCTATCACATTTATATCCCGCCTTTTTTTCCTCTTTAGGAAACCCAAGGTGGCATACATAATCCTTCCATTTTAGCCTCACAACAGAGGTAGATTGGGCTGAGAGTCTGTGACTGGCCCAAAGTCACCCAGTGAGCTTCCATGGCTGAGTGGGGACTAGACCCCGGATCTCCCAGCTCCCAGTCCAACACTCTAGCCACTACACCACACTGGCTCTCTGTTCGTAGCTTCCCATAAGCATCTTGTTGGCCACTGTGGGAACAGAATGCTAGACTAAATAGGTCTTTGGTCTGATCTAGCATGGCTCCTCTTACGCTCTTATTTCATTTCACCTTTGTATCGCATTGTCCCAGAACTAACTTTTATGCATTTCATGTACATATACACTTCTTTCTATAACTGGATATCTTGTCTTAAAGCTGTCTTGGATATCTTTGTCTTAAAGCTGCATTTGCACAATTGTAACAACCAACCACACATACACATTCCAATAAATTAGATATAATTGGCCAAGGGAAAGGAAGAAAGGGTAATCCTGAGATGAAATTGTTAAATCTATAGATTCTAGAGACACGAAATAGTCAATGGTTTAGCAGCTGAAATTAACAAGATTTCTATCATCAGTGGATACATAAATTCATTGTTAGAAAATGAAACTACTGCAAATAATGCAGCAGAATGCCAAAATCTCTGTCTAGATCAACTGCGCAGAAAGCTGTACTTTCATTTAGAAGGAATTATCTTTTTGTATGAATGAGGCTTCTGAAAGATGCAAGGCAGGAACACGGTGGAGACAGTGTCAGGTTAAGTCTTGGGAAAACCTAGATTTAAGATCCACTTCTGTCATATACTCCGTAAGGTCATATTTTAGCTTCAGTTGTCCACCTGAAAACTAGAGATAACACTGACCTACCTTAAAAGGAGTGTCGTGAGGATGACTGCATAAAAACTGTACAGCATTTTTCAGTAAAAAATCTTCATTTTACTAGTAAGTAGTACTAAGACTACAGTTGGCCAACCTGAAATAGGTTGAGGCACACTAGGACAGGAGCCAAAGGATCCTTGCTGGGCTTTGCTACTATGTCATGGTCAGCCCTGCACTCCTGCCTCCCCTTGCTGAATTGCCATCGACTCCTTGACTTAGACTAAACTAAAAATTGCCCCAAGGCATATAGAGAGGAGGATGCACATATATAGTAGTACACATTACAATAGTAGTGCACATTGCACTCATACTGTGGACTTGACTTGCAGCACACTTGTCCATTGGCCAATGCTGGTCTAGAGATATGAATGGTCAAATTAAAGCACAGAATGTGAAAATTTGTTGAAAGCAAGTAGTTTTAACAATCCACCATAACACCATCACAAGAACGAAAAGCAGAAGGCAGCCTAAAAATAACTTTAAATAAGTAAATAAGACTAGCTGATCCTTTTCAGTGAGCCCTTCTAAACCACTATATTGCTACATCGTAGAAGCCTGGAAGTCAAAGCTACCACTTCCCACTTGAAGTACATCTGGAAAATGCCTAGGTGAAGGAACAACAGAATGGATTAGAAATGGTGGGAGGAGCTTTAGCTGAGAGGAGATGGGTGTGAGCTTCCAGTCAGTATACAGTGAGAAATAATTTGTGGGGCAGCCGCTGTGGAGGGGGACAGGAGAGAATACAAATCAAGGGACCTGGTTGGTGAAAAAGAACCCTAGCATTCGTTACTAGGTATCTAGTTGTTCAACGGAGCTCACAGGTCTGAGGAGGAGAGGGGACTTTCAGTTGAAGAACTTAAAATGTGATGCATCCTGCTAATAAACTGATGAAAGGGACTTCATAGGTCCTGGCAAACTACCCAAAGCCTGCCAAGGATACTCCATTAGGTATACAGGAAATTGCCTAGCACTATGTCAGGCAGTGTGATAAATGGGCATGCCCTGGCAACTTTAAACGGGAACTTCAAACCCTTCCCAAAAACCATGCTCCATTTTTTTCTGTAGATTTGATCTTCCCTCTTAATCTACATCTACAAAACTAATTCACCACATGTTTTAATCCACAAATGCCTACATCACGTTCATCGAGTTCCCATGAAGTTAATGGAATCTCTCCAGAAAAACTACGATAGCAACCTTGGATACTAACACTTATACTTTTTTGTGAAAATGAAGATGGAGAATGCAGGGATAAAGGCTTTATAATTACTATTTACTAATAATCAAATTTCTAATGTGTACAAGATTTAGTAAAAACTGCTTAGAAACCTAAGTTTTTACTTCATAAATCAAAAGCACATTAGAAAGCTCCAGATTTCAGTCCAGGCTTTAAAAGTATGTATTGTTCTATATATAAAAAGACAAAGTCTGAAAAAAAATCTGGCTTATAACTATGACTATTTCTTAATTACTTAAAAAAACCTATGTCAAACTTTTCTAACGGCCCTTGGGAAAGTGAGTCCAAACACTCATTGTTAGTACAAAATCCTAATTTTGGATATTGCAAAGTGAGCCAAAATGATCCGTCAGCCCCTTGGAGAAGCTACTATAAAAATGAGGTTAGGTTTTTGAAAGCTATCCAACTGCTTACTTAAAGCTATATGGGTGTGTGTGTTTTTTAAAAGAGTTAGAAGGTCTACGTAACTTCACTGTTTGTCTCAAAATGTGCAATCCTTAACATGATAAAAAAACACCGACAACCAACCTCCCTTCTCCTCACTTGAAATTTCATTATCTTACATACTATTGTTCTGACTTCTTGTATATATATTTATAGATATTACAATAATGTGAATTTGCACAAAGGTCAGAGAAAAATATTTTACAAGATCGAATCCCCATGCTTCAAGAAAGATTAGCCATTAAATCAGCAAGTATTTGGCAGTGGAAGCCACTGCAGTGGGATAATGCTAGCGAGCCATCTGGGTAAAAACTCCATCTCAGCCATACAAAGGATGGAATTAGAACTTTGGGAAAGTCCCCTGTTACCATGGAAGAGGCAAGCCTAAAAAAAGTATAGCTTGCCGTTTGTGAGCTAGCTGAGAAATCCAATCCGAAACACCCCTCCTTTTCAGTTTCCCCCCCTCCCAATTTTGAAGATGTTTACTACATATAAAAATATTAAATTCAAATATTTAAGTTCTAGTGACAACTGCTTGCAAGACATATCCCAGTAATTAAAAGATGTAATTATACAGAACTACTAAGTCTTGTGGTGTGTATTCCTCAATTTGTCTGCATATAACTTCAGCCAATTTTTCCATTTCAACTATATCAAAGATTTTTCATAGCCACTTCAATAAAGAAGGTACATCAAGTCAGTATCCCAAGTTCTCTGTAACTCTTGACTTTGTCATATATAATGGATACATCATTTACAAGAACATCAAAGAACTAGGATTAACCCATGATGGCTTTCCAATATTGGTTATGCTTTTTATATACACTACCATAGGTGGAAAAAAAATCAGCACACCTGTGAGATTTTCAGCATCAGAGATATTGGGATGATATGCCCTATTAAGTTTTGATGGTGTCAAATACCAGCTATATAACTTTTATACTGAGCTTCTCTCCAAGTCAAGCGGAGGCATGATGTTATTATAAATTATGTATTGATTCCCATATATGCTCAGAAATCTCAATATGCTGTACCTCTTTAAGGGTCTGGTCTTAATTTCCATTAATTTTTCACAACATAACAAAGTTCTTTACTTGGACAGAAGCATCATTTTCCAGAGTACAAAAGGATTGCAGATGAAAATAGGAAAATGATTGCGTAGACAAATGGAATACTTTTGCATACGAAAAATCCCCAATATAAAAAATTAATCTGAAAAATTATCTCTAATTGCATAAACTCCCGAAACTGCATATATTCCAGAAAGTGCCCATCTCCAAAGGTATTCCTGCATCTATACCAGAAAATGTGTATCTCCAGAGTAAGAACTTGGGATCATGGTGAGTAGTTCAATAGAACTGGCTCACAAGTACAGCAACAGCAAAAGACAACTCTTGTGATGGATTACTAGGAAAGGGATTGAAGCTAAAATGGGAAATATCATGTTTGATATAAATCTACGGTGCAGCTGCAATTGGAATACTGTGTACAAAAAGGACAACTGACGTGATCAGGCAGCACACTGCTTGTGATTAAAAAAACCCTTTATCCTGATTCAAGCCACAGGAGATAGTATTGAACACCTTAATTGTAGCTCAGTGGTCTCTTGTTCTAATCTTCCTTTGAAGAGTCTTTGCTAAATAATGGTCACTTTAAAGTCAGTGATGGATCCTGAGAAGCTGAAATGGTCTCCCACTGGTTTCTGAATACCGCTATTTCTGATTACAGGTTTTTCTTCATTTCTCCTTTACAAAGAGACTGGCCTGTTTATCCTTTGTTGAATGCAGTAGGGCACTGCTACCAGATGATGGCATATGTTACACTGGAAGATGAGGTGAATGAGCCCATGATGTTGTGGATGTCATTATTATTAGGCCCTGTAATAGCGTTGCCAGAGTAGTTATGGGTAAAAAACTTGGCATTTGAATTTGTTGCAGGGTCTGGTCTCTGTGTTTATATATTTGTTATGTGGCATGTTGCTAATGACTATCTGTTTTAAGTTGGGGAGCTGTCTGTAAGCAAATACAGGCCTATCACCCAAAGCCTGTGGAAAGGAGATGCCATTGTCCAGGATGGGCTGTAGGCACACTGATGATACGTTTGAATGGTTTTAGCTGGGAGCTATAGTACATGTAGTGTTCTGTCATTTTCTCTTAGGCTTTATCATGTAACAAATTATTCTTGGGTGCTTTGTTTATCTGTTTTTCACTTTGTTGGGTGGTACTGTAATTTGAGAAACGCCCAATGTAAATCCTTAAGTTGTGCATCTCTGCCCACAGTTAATGTGATTGTCACTGTCTGTATCAACTGCATTTAATTTCCCTCTGTCCTCAGTTATTATAGCTCCCTCCCCAAACATGTGTATATGTACCTACAACCCAGGATAACATTCCATGCATTTGTAGTCCAAGAAAGCTTATGCCATAATAAATCTGTTGTTCTTTAAGACGTCCCAAGGTGCTTTGTTATTTTGGCTGCAACAGACCAACATAGCTATCCCTCTGAAAATGGTTTTGTAAAAAGACTATCATGGCTATGTTTCAATTTTTGTTAATTTACTTTCTATTGATTATAAAACAGCCAACAGTCTTCGTTATCACAAGTATAAAGGAACTTTATAAAGGAATACAGCTACCAAATATGAATGGCACCTTCCAAATTACTTTAAGCAGAACTACAGAAGACTCATAGCTTCCGCAGGCTTAGAATATTTAGTGTCAAGCCAAAATAAATCTCAGACTTTTGGCAGTAATTATTTTTAGATGCTCTTCTAAGCAATGACACCACTCTAGTCTTGGTGTCCTACAGACCCTGAAAATGCTCAAATGGGTGTTGCATCCCCTGCCTCCCTTGAGTTTTAGGGTTTGAATGCATTTGAACACTAGCAGAATATTTAAGAGAAGGGCTGACAAAATGCATTTGGAAGGTGAAAAAAAGGACTAGTAATTATGAAAACAGGAGCTCCTGGAAACAGGCTCAGGAAAGGAGGTCTGGGTTAAGGAACTCGTAAGCCACTTAAAGAAAATACCTATTTGCTTGTTTCCAGTAGATGGGGTTGGCCTTTGATTTATATACATTAAGATGAAGCTGGGTTGATGAAGTTGTTTTGCTTCTACTTAAAAGGTATGGTATAGTGTAGTCAGAGACATAGACTAGAACCAGTAAGAGCCAAGTTTAAATCTTTGCTCACCTATAAATGTTCTGGGTGCCTTTAGGCAAGTTTCTTCATGCTAGACAAGATGCTGCTGGATGACCAATGCTAAAAAAAACAACACTTGGCTCAATAGACTACTCACATGATCATTAAAAAAGTTTCTTTGTAAGGGAGAGATGCTGTGATCTCCCATGAGTTTGAAGCTTTGATGTTACACTGCTCATGCAAGCAGGGTCAGCCCCGGCTAGTACTTGGAGACCGCCCGGGAATTGGGCTCCCTGCACTGAGCAGCGGGTTGGACTTGATGGTCTTGTAGGCCCCTTCCAACCCTACTATTCTATGATTGTAAGTGGGGCCGTTGTGGATTAGCACAAAAGTCAGCCTCTGGCATCTTGTCAGACCCAACTTTCTCTCTGCATTGGCTTCCTCTGTAAAGTGAGAAGACTAAAAAATTCTCACAAAATTGCCAAATGGATGCTTAGATAATCACTTCTGATAAGCACAAATGCACAGAGCTCTCAAATCTCTCACAACACTTCAAACAACTGTAGAATCCTGTCTTCGTCATAATCACCATCACAACAACAACTTTATTTCCCCTAAAACAGAAGAATTCCAGCCATGGTGTGGGTTGTCCAAAGGAAGTTCAGTACACTTGAAATTAAATTTCAACTGAAATATAAATTTGATCCCTTAGGCCCCACTGATTTCAAGGGGGGTAAGAAGTCAGGTGCTCCTGACTTCTACTGGATTTAAAATATTTTAGCATGTATTCAGTTTTACCATTTACCATTAAACACAACTCAAGATACCCATCAATATAAACACAAGTAACAAAATGATGCCAGCACCTAATATTCTTGCTTTCATCTCATCATGTATACATTTATTGCTTACCCTACTACACAATTTCAGAAGCCCAGAAACCAGCTACAACACTAATGTGAATTTGCTTTTTCAGTGAAAGTAAATTGAACTCATCCTGTGCAGTCATTAGACTTGGGCATCACGCCAAGCCACGTTTATGCTTTGAGGAGCCCAATGCTCCCTCATCTCCTTCCACCCTACACACATGGCAAAACCCTTTCCTCCCAGGCAAGCACATGATTTGAGCATTCAGACAAAATGGGAAACTACTGTTTGCCTCAATCCCGGATAAGAAGGCAGGGAATCGCCATATGTGAGGGGAGAGAGCATGAGGCTCCACAAACCTTGCTCACATATCACCGAATCATGGTTTGGTATCACATGTGGACAAGCTCACTATGGGGCTGACTTACCCACACAAACAGATGCTCGCATTAGCAGTCTGAGCTGAGTAATGTGGGAAGAAGGGATTCATGGAATAGCGCAACTCGTCTAATGTAATTAGAAAATATCCTGGAAACAGATGGTCACAAAGTAGTCTGTTCTTGCACAATTAGGAAAATTGTGGGTTGTTCTGTTCACAGGGGAAGAAACAATTGTTGTTCAGTCATTCAGTTGTGTCCGACTCTTCGTGACCCCATGGACCATAGCACGCCAGGCCTTCTTGTCCTGCGCTCTCTTCCGGAGCATGCTCAAGTTCATATTCATTGCATCCGTGATGCTATCTAGCCATCTCATCCTCTGCCGTCCCCTTCTCCTTTTGCCTTCAGTCTTTCCCAGCATCAGGGTCTTTTCCAGTGAGTTTTCTCTTCGCATTAGGTGGCCAAAATATTTGAGCTTCAGCTTCAGTATCTGTCCTTCCAATGAGCACTCAGGGTTGATTTCCTTTAGGATTGACTGATTGGACCTCCTTGCAGTCCAGGGGACTCGTAAGAGTCTTCTCCAGAACCACAGTTCGAAAGCATCAATTCTTCGGCGCTCAGCCTTCCTTATAGTCCAGCTCTCACAGCCATACATTACTACTGGGAAAACCATAGCTTTGATTAGACGGACCTTTGTCGGCAAGGTGATGTCTCTGCTTCTGACTATGCTGTCTAGGTTTGCCATAGCTTTCCTCCCAAGGAGCAAGCGTCTTTTAATTTCATGGCTATAGTCACTGTCTGCAGTGATCTTGGAGCCCAAGAAAATAAAATCTGTCACAGCTTCCATTTCTTCCCCTTCTATACACCAGGAAGTGATGGGGCCAGATGACATGATCTTCGTTTTTTTAATATTGAGTTTCAGCTTTTGCACTCTCCTCTTTCACCCTCAACAAGAGGCTCTTTATATCCTCTTCGCTTTCTGCCATTAGGGTGGTATCATCTGCATATCAGAAGTTGTTGATAATTCTCCCGGCAATCTTAATTCCGACCTGTGATTCATCCAACCCGGCGTTTCTCATGATGTACTCTGCATATAAGTTAAATAAGCAGGGTGACAATATGCAGCCTTGTCATACTCCTTTCCCGATTTTGAACCTATCGGTTGTTCCATGTCTGGGTCTTACTGTTGCTTCTTGACCCTCATACAGGTTTCTCAGGAGACAGGTAAGGTGGTTTGGTATGCCCATCACTTTAAGAATTTGCCACATTTTGTTGTGATCCACACAATCAAAGGCTTTAGCGTAGTCAATGAAGCAGAAATAGACATTTTTCTGCAATTCTCTTGCTTTCTCCATGATCCAGTGAACGTTGGCGATTTGATCTCTAGTTCCTCTGCCTCTTTGAAACCCAGCTTGTACTTCCGGTAGTTCTCGGTTCACATACTGCTGAAGCCTAGCTTGTAGGATTTTAAGCATCACCTTGCTGGCATGTGAAATGAGCGCAATTGTGCGGTAGTTTGAACACTCTTTGGCATTGCCCTTCTTTGGAATTGGAATGTAAACTGACCTTTTCCAGTCTTGTGGCCGCTGTTGAGTGTTCCAAATTTGTTGGCATATTGAGTGCAGCACTTTAACAGCATCATCTTTTAGGATTTTAAATAGCTCAGCTGGAATACTGTCATCTCCGCTAGCTTTGTTGTTAGGAATGCTTCCTAAGGCCCACTTGACTTCACTCTCGAGGATGTCCGGCTCAAGTTCAGTGACCGCACTATCATGGCTATCAGGGACATTCAGATCTTTCCTGTATAGTTCTTCTGTGTATTCTTTCCACCTCTTCTTAATCTCATCTGCTTCTGTTAGGTCCCTGCCTTCTTTGTCCTTTATCATGCCCGTCTTTGCACAAAACGTTCCCTTGAAATCTCCGATTTTCTTGAAGAGATCTCTAGTCTTTCCCATTCTGTTGTTTCCCTCGATTTCTTTGCATTGTTCATTTAAGAAGGCCTTCTTGTCTCTCCTTGTGATTCTCTGGAACTCTGCATTCAGTTGGATATATCTTCCCCTTTCTCCCTTGCTTTTCACTTCCCTTCTTTCCTCAGCTACTTGGAAAGCCTCCTCAGACAGCCACTTGGCTTTCTTGCATTTCTTTTTCTCTGGGATGGATTGAGTTGCTGCCTCCTGAACAATGTTACAGACCTCCGTCCATAGTTCCTCAGGCACTCTGTCTATCAGGTCTAATCCCTGAAATCTATTCCTCACCTCCACTGTATATTCATAAGGGATATGACTGAGGTCATACCTGAATGGTTTAGTGGTTTTCTCTACGTTCTTCAATTTCAGCCGAAATTTTGCAAGAAGAAGCTCATGATCTGAGCCACGGTCAGCTCCAGATCTTGTTTTTACTGACTGTATAGAGCTTCTCCATCTTTGGCTGCAAAGGACATAATCTGATTTCGATACTGACCATCTGGTGATGTCCATGTGTACAGTCGCCTCTTGTGCTGTTGGAAAAGAGTGTTTGCTATGATCAGCATGTTCTCTTGGCAAAACTCTATTAGCTTTTGTCCTGCTTCATTTTGTACACCAAGGCCATGCTTGCCTGTTATCCCAGTGATTTCTTGACTTCCTACTTTACCATTCCAATCCCCTATGATGAAGAGGACATCTTTTTTTGGTGTTAGTTCTAGAAGGTGTTGTAGGTCTTCATAGAACCGATCAACCTCAGCTTCTTGGGCCTCAGTGGTTGGGGCATAGACTTGAATTACTGTGATGTTGAATGGTTTGCCTTGGATTCGTACTGAGATCATTCTATCATTTTTAAGATTGTACCCCAGTACTGCTTTTCCCACCCTTTTGTTGACTATGAGTGCTACTCCATTTCTTCTAAGAGATTCTTGCCCATAGTAGTAGATATGATGGTCACCTGAATTAAATTCGCCCATGCCTGTCCATTTTAGTTCGCTGATTCCCAAGATGTCAATGGTCAGTCTTGCCATCTCATGTGTGACCACCTCCAGCTTACCTTGATTCATTGATCTGACATTCCAGGTTCCTAAACAATATTGTTCTTTACAGCATCGGATTTTCTTTTCACCACCAGACACATCCACAGCTGAGTGTCCTTTCGGGTTTGGCCCAGCCGTTTCACTCTTTCTGGCGCTACTTGGAAATACCCTCTGCTCTTCCCCAGTAGTATATTGGACACCTTCCGACCTGAGGGGCTCATCTTCTGGTGTCGTATCTTTTAGCCTTGTGATACGTTCCATGGGCTTTTCTTGGCAAGAATACTGGAGTGGGTTGCCATTGCCTTCTCCAGTGGACCACATTTTGTCAGAACTCTCCGCCATGACCTGTCCGTCTTGGGTGGCCATGCACAGCATAGCTTATGGCTTCACTGAGTTACGCAAGCCCCCTCGCCACAACAAGGCAGTGATCCATGAAGGGGGAAGAAACAATACTTTCCCATGAATCTCCTCGTGATTTCTACTGCTCAAATGCATGGGCCACTCACACGAAACAGGCTGCAGTAATGTCTGCATCAACTCTTAATTTCACAATTTGTACATGCTTGTACATACTGCCTTGAAGCTGGCACACAGGACTCCTTTTTTCTCCTGGAGAAAAAAAAGGTCTTGTGTACCTTTTCTAGGGTTGCTTTAAAACAGGACATTGAAGCCTGTAACTTTTTAAAAAGTAACTCCTTGGTATTCAGTTACATCAAGCAATCCCTTCACCAGTTCAGGAAGAGTCTAAAAATTGCACTGCAAGTCAGAATGAGTAGCATGCGCTTCTGAGGTCTGGCAAAGGTTTGAGCCACATTGGGAAAAGATGGAACACCATGAACAGGCTTACCATCACACAAACACAGTTGTATTAAAAACATTAATACATATTTTGCCAGGAAATTCGATGCAGAATTGCTCAGTCTTCCACTGAGGCCCTGAGTGAACACACAGCCTCACTGTTCACAACAGCATACATAATATATGTAAACATATTGAGTGGAACAGAGATGGACTTCAGGCCTGCAGTTTGGTGCCCACATCATTTCCAGTTCCATGGTTTTATAAACAGAGCTTAGTCTGCTGGGCCCACAGGCAGATCTATGCAAATGAACAGCATTTTCAGAAAAAGGCTGTCAGAAACAAGTCAAAAACGTTTAACATAGAAGTCCACCATACTGGTTTCCACATTATTTCCATGAACCTATTTCAAATACACAATTAACTCATCTATTTCAATTAACCACATCTATGTTAAAAAGTGTGAGCTACTTGAGGTTAAAAGTTTTTTTAAAAAAATACACTGGCAGTGGAAAAATCCTTGTAAGGTGCTAAGCGTAATAGCAACATTTCCCATTTCTAAAATTTAAATCATAGCATTATAGGGCAGGCCATGATCAGAGCGTCCTTTAGTCTGATGGCCAAGTCATACATTATGCAAATTGGTATAGCAGGGTCCTTCCTGGACAGGGCAGTTAAGACTGCAGGTACAATACTGCAATTTTAAACACCTTCCCAGGTTTAAAATTGCTTAGACATTTTAGTATATTAAGCAGTATATAAGTACTACAAACAAGCAAACAAACAAATCCTTTTGCTAGTAAGCTAGCATATTGTGAGAGAACCTAATCCCTTTAAAAGATATTTATTTATAATTCTTTATCAAAATTAACACAAGTCAGTAAGATACCTATCACTATTATTTCAAAAAGGTATATTATTTTAAAGGCCAACTGAAAGCAATTTTCTATATTCTTGTTGTTGTTTATTCGGTCAGTCGCTTCCGACTCTTCGTGACCTCATGGACCAGCCCACGCCAGAGCTTCCTGTCGGCTGTCGCCACCCCCAGATCCCCCAAGGTCAAGTTTGTCACCTCCAGAGTATCATCCATCCATCTTGCCCTTGGTCGGCCCCTCTTCCTTTGGCCTTCCACTTTCCCTAGCATCAGCATCTTCTCCAGGGTATCCTGTCTTCTCATTATGTGGCCAAAGTACTTCAGTTTTGCCTTTAATATCATTCCCTCAAGTGAACAATCTGGCTTTATTTCCTGGAGGATGGACTGGTTTGATCTTCTTCCAGTCCAAGGCACTCTCAGAATTTTCCTCCAACACCACAGTTCAAAAGCATCTATCTTCCTTCACTCAGCCTTCCTTATGGTCCAGCTCTCGCAGCCATAGGTTACTACGGGGAATACCATTGCTTTAACTCTGCGGACCTTTGTTGTCAGTGTGATGTCTCTGCTCTTCACTATTTTATCAAGATTTGTCATTGCTCTCCTCCCAAGAAGTAAACATCTTCTGATTTCCTGGCTGCAGTCAGCATCTGCAGTCATCTTTGCACCTAGAAAGACAAAGTCTGTCATTGCCTCCACGTTTTCTCCCTCTGTTTGCCAGATATCAATCAAGCTGGTTGCCATAATCTTGGTTTTTTTGAGGTTTAACTGCAACCCAGCTTTTGCATTTTCTTCTTTCACCTTCGTCATAGTTTCCTCAGCTCCTCCTTGCTTTCAGCCATCAAAGTGGTATCATCTGCATATCGGAGATTGTTAATGTTTCTTCCAGCGATTTGAACTCCAGCCTTGGCTTCATCAAGCCCAGCACGTCGCATGATGTGTTCTGCGTACAGGTTGAATAGGTAGGGTGAGAGTATAGAGCGCTGCCGTATTCCTTTCCCAATCTTATACCAGTCCGTTGTTCCGTTGTCTGTTCTTACCATTGCTACTTGGTCGTTATACAGATTCCTCAGGAGGCAGACAAGATGACTTGGTATCCCCATCCCACCAAGAACTTGCCACAATTTGTTATGATCCACACAGTCAAAGGCTTTAGAATAGTCAATAAAACAGAAATAGATGTTTTTCTGAAACTCCCTGGCTTTCTCCATTATCCAGCGGATATTGGCAATTTGGTCTCTAGCTCTATATTCTAGGCATGCACAAAATACTGCTAGCATGGTAGCATGAAAATAGAAGAGTACGTTAGGTGTCAGTCCTCCTTTAGAACCCAATTGCTGCATCATCTTCAGATCTACTGGAGGTGATTTTCTTTTCTGTATGAAGTGACGTAACACAGACTGGATGGAATTCAGTTTTTGAAAAATTAACTGGAATAGATAGAAATTTTGGCAACCCTTTCATTACGCAAATGGAGTCGTATTTTTTTATTACTGTTATTACTATCCCCGTTCCTTTGCAAGAGTACATTTTCGCCTATCAGATATATGTAGGCTTGCCTTGTCAATTTCCTTGTACGTTTCAGCTGTCAATAGGAGAACCAAAGTGGAGTGAGTAACACACAAGGAAACTGATATGGCAAGTCTGCATATAGGCTAATTTGTGCACAGTTGTGAAGGTCCAGAGGAGAAGTAATAGTAAGAGAAAGGAGGAACCCACTAGCGCAAATCAGAAGCACCAAAAATGGGGGGGGGCAGAATAGGCGCATCAAAAGGGGACACACACACACAGTATTTGGCAATGCAATCCTCTCACTTTTAAGTGTTAAACTGACACTTGTCAGTGTCCTCCTCCCATTCAACACTCCCTTGAGTCTCCAGTAAGGCCAGAAAGGGGAGCCACTGGCTTCCCACCACCACTGAAGTGTAGTAGCCACAGCAGTTACTGCTCCAAGAAGGAGCTGCAAAAAGGGCCACAAAAAGGGCCACTCCCTTTGACAGCTCAAACATGCAAGGAAATTGACAGGGCATGGCTACATATATCCAAGAGGTGAAAGTGCCATTTTACAAAAAGCGGGGGAAATTACAAAAAAAAACCCTGGCCCATTTGTGTACCGAAGGCCTCCAAAATTAAAAAAAAACAGATAGCGAACAAGTTACAGTCCCTCTGAAGTGCTATATGGGCATCTGTGGAGGGGCAGTCACTGGTGAGGGAGGCTGGAGGCAGCACTGGTGAGATTGCGATGAGCTTTTTGTTGCTCTTGCCAAGCAGCTTTGTAGCCAATCCTGGCAACCCACGATAAAATTGCTCTCCTGAGTTTGGACAACGCAACAACCCATCATAGTTATGAACAACCCTAGAAGAAATCATGGGGTCTCAGGCTGGCTTGTTCGAGAAAAATAAGCCAACCTGTGGAAAACACACTGGGTTCAGGCAACACGACAACCCACCATGGCTGGCTGGCTGGCTGCCCATGGTGGGTTGTAGTGTCACGCGAATCCAGTCACTGTTAAAACCCTATGTGGAGAATTCTATGTAAGGAAAAATGTTATTGAGCTACCAAATCTACTCCATTCCTCTACCTTCAACGGCCCACTTATACTAACGTAAATATGTGCACGGTATACACTTATCTACTTTCATCTTCTTGAGTCGATGTGCACAAACATAATAGCTGAAAAAGGAAAAGATTTTATTTCTTCATATTAATGACATGCATTAATGTGGGAGGGGAAGTGAATCACTGATTTTATAACACGTAGCAAAGACAGACACGATCAAAACATGCTCTTACAGAAATGCTGGGGAAAAAGTGTTGGTGTTCTAATTCAGGATTTTATAGAATCCGCATTGTAGCATTGTATCACTTTAAAAGCATCAAGAACAGGTAATTCTACAACTTCCCACAGCCACTTATTTTGTTTAACCTTAATGGATTTTTTTTACTCCCTTTCAATTTTAAACTGTCACCCCTTGTCCCATATCCTCAGTGGAACAGATGAACATTTGTGACATCTTTATAAAGTTTTTAAAAAACCCAGTCAGCTGTTTTCTTAAACTTATTTGGGCTGAACATACTTTGTTCCTCCACAGCTTAATTGGTGAAGCCTGTCTATATTCCTTGTAGCTTTCCTCTGAATCATTTCAAATGTATTTCTTCAATTCCCCAGAACCTGAGGCACATAGGAGAAGTATTACATCTCACATCTTGAAAACAATGATCCTGTTAAGCAGTTATAGGCAGCACTGAGAGAGGTAGGTGAAGGAATTGGACCCACTTTGCGACTCTTGCCACTTGGGTCAGAAGATATAAAGACTAATCAATTCAAATGGAGGTCATCATTTGTGAAAGTTTAACAACTCTTTCCTGAGCCAAAGACCATATACATTATACAAAATATTTGAAAAGAGGGTAATCAAGGTGGCCTGTTTGTCCCAACTCTCCCCTGTGGCTTACTCCATATTGAATCAGTACTGTACAGATGCTTAAATAACCTTGGTACTCTTCGTGCCAGTGTGTACTCCCCCCCAACCCCCGCCGCCCCTGCTGCCTGCTTCCTGGTTGGCTGATAATGCAGGCTGTCCATGCAATACAAAAACATTACCAATGAAAGCCAGACTTTGACATGGTAGATGAGGATGGCTTTGCAGCAACAACCTTGCCGCAAAGATAATGTGGCGATAAGTACAACTGAGATGGGTTTATATGTTATGAAACGGAAGCCCCAAAGTTCAGTGTCAGACTCAAGCTTCAAATTTGTATTGTACCACAACCACGCATGCTTTTTGACAGCTTGAATAAAACACACTACTAATTCTATAGTTCAAAGGAAGACATAATCTAAACAGCAAAGTTATTTATTTATTAATGATTTTAAATGAAGGAAGAATGCGGAGGCCTTGGGTTCATGGCAAAGCTTGGATCCCCACCCACTTTCTGAAAAGGTTAACCACTGTGTGAACAGAATGCTGTACTAGATGGACCTTGGTCTGATCCCGTATGGCTTATGTTCTTATGATGCAAAAATGAACAAATAGCAAGAGCTCAAAGACCTCACGATTATGAAGGCACCATAAGGATTTGAACGCAAGCAAGTTGCTCATGGAGCCATAACTTGAGAAGATTGGAGATTATCTCAAAGACACATGAAGGTACAGAAGTGATGGTGGAGGTGACAAAGGCAGTATAAAATGGACAAGACTACATGGAATTTTGTAAGGTCACTAGGAACGGGAAATCATTATAAGGATCTCAAGCAATTTGGAATATACCTTTAAACACAAAAGCCAAATCAGGAACAGATATATGGAACCTTACAGTCTATTGAGATCAATGATGTTTCACCTCTTGCAGCATTAGAGATGGCTACATTTGTGAAATGTATAGGTGATGTTGGGGGCATCTGCTAGAAAGGTATATTTTATACATGAAAGAACTCAGTTGATAAACGTCTTTCCCATCAGGATCTGTGTGTCACCACATGGAGCTAAGAAGCAATTTTTTGGAGGTGGAATTGGCCAGTTATTTGTGATATTATTTTGCTTCTCATTTCCTTATTGAGAACATATTTCAATTCTGCCCATATTGCTAGCTTACAGCACACTAATAAACGATCTGTATAGTGGGACTCATGTCAGCACAAGAAACTGCACTAGACAGCCTCTAGGTTCCTTTCCACTTTCTATTTTGTTTGAACTCATATATGAATTCTGGCAGGAGATGAAGTTGACCTTTAGGTCCCCAAGTGGGAAGAAAAAGGCAACAGCAAGGAGCACAGGCTTTAAAAATATTTTGGACTAACATTTTCAAATGCAAATGATGAACCAATAGGACTCACACTAGAAGAATCAACTGGGATCAGTACCAGTGACAGCTGGAGTCACAAATAAAAGCAGTACTAAGGAAAGCACAAACACTTCAACCTAAATCTAACATGAATATTACACTGATAAGAAAACTGCCCTAATAAAGGTAGGAAACTGGTATGAGATTCCAGCATTAAGATGTGTTTCTGTGAAACTGTTTTCCATGATTAACAATGACTGAAGGAAAAGACAGTGGACTTTGCTTAATCTTGGCCCTAAGCAATTCCATTACGTGAGGAGGGGGTGGGGGAGAGAAGATTGTTAATTCAGAATGAGTATGTACTCTCTTGGTGTCAACAGCTTCTGATATAAGGCAGCTCTGAGTCAACATTCCTGTAAAAGCTCTGGTAGCCACAACTTCAAAGATATATAAATAATAATAATAAAATACAGAAAAATTAAAATATTGATAGATCCTTCACAACTGCCAGATGAATTTATTAAGCCTGATTTCTGTTACTTAGTTTCTTTTCTTCATAGAATTAGATGAGCAAAATAGCATGGAGTGAGTGAAATATAATATTGAAATCAGCCAAGCGTATGTTACAATTCAAATGGTTGAGTTCTCCATCCCCTTGTGCACAGCACAGAGAAAAAACCATCATTGCTTGAAGGCAGAGCTGTAAAGCAAGGCCAGTAAACTGATGAAACCAAAGCAGACTACTGGATTTCTAGGATTATCAAAACAACACTGCTCCATTCAGTTAGCCAAACCCATGATTCGTGGAGCTAGAATGACATACAAAAACAGTGCGGTATAATGTTGAACTTGGACCAGGGTTTAAACTTGGCTCAGCTATAAAGCAAAGCAAGTGATCATGGGCAAGTTGGTAACTCTCATCCTAAACTATGGTTTTGGAGAAGTTAAAAAAAAAAACGAGATAACCCCACATATGCCATCTTCAGCACCTTGGAAGAAGGGAGGGGTACAAATGTGATGGACAGAACAAAGCCTATAAAATGTGTCCCCCTTCCCCGTGTAACCTATAAAAATAGACTGCGGACAAATTCTGCAATACCAGGAACCATCTCCAGTACAGCCAATGAAAAGGATTCTGGGCTGTATCAAACCGATGCTATATAGCTGCTTAATACCATTTTCACTGAACAGCTAAGCCACAGGGCTGCCACACTGGATTTTTATGTGGAATATCAGACGCTTAACTAAATGCGACAGGCTTACTTGTGTAGCAAAGCTGAAATGAGAAAAGGCAGTTAATATCAAAGTGTCTAGCTACAGCTGATTTGATCATTCCAGTTTTATGCCTATGCCCACTGTAGGTCAGCAAAGGAGTTCTAATGCTGCTGGAGAAGAAAGGGTTGCACAATTAATTGGGAGAATGGCAAGTTTCAGCCACATGGAAAAGGAGGCAACGTATGCTCTTGAAGTTAGAATAGAGATCTTGTCTTTACAGGCCAAATGGAACATTTTAGGAGTGGTGAGGTCACATGTGCCCAAGAGAGAACTTGACAGCCATAGATCTTCCTCTGGTAGCACTATATCAGCCCATCAGTGACAAATAAGACATGCTATCTGGAAACCACTGCATTACGTTTGAGAAAAAACAGAGCAAGTGAAGACACCTTTTATTTAATGACCTATTCCTTAAAACACCAGAAGCCTTTGACAAGCCTTTGCGTTGCACAGAGCTCCTTTTCAAGCATGCTGGGGTTATTGGCAGGCTGGGGTTATAAAACACAAAAGTAGCTTCATGTAGCCCAAGCACCTTGCGCAGCTGTCCTAAGTTAAAAAAATGTTTCTTATTTTGCCGAAACATTTGTTAGGAGCCTACCTGACGTTTTGGTGAATTTGCTGTGCTGGGATTGATATTCCGCAATGCCTAAGAGTAAAAGAAATAAGATGGATAAACATTACTTTTTTGCTGCTCATGGTTGGGATGGGTAGGCTGACTTGACACATACATCACCCTCTTAGCATTCTGAAGAGGCAAGGCCCTGCGACAGTCAAAGATGACAAAGGATAAGAGAGTTAAGAGCTGACAAAAGCTGCTGCATAATGGAACAAGACGCTTAGGAGTGCTTACAGAGCACATGGAGACATGTTGTTTAACATTCAGGAAACAAAAAGAAGGGGACATCAAGGTAGCGAACATTGCCTGGCCTGACGTTAGTCAACTTCTCAAGAAGAAGTTACTGAAGAAAAGAAATCCAAAATTAGAAGCCTTATCTGAAAGCATGCTGGCATTGCGGCATATGAATTTGTTTGAGGATTAATAGCAAAGCAGTTATAGGAAAAGTTCAGACGTTTCAGCTGAAAAAGCCCTTATTTTCTAACTTGTCCAGAGACAATCGTAAGTGGTTTTTGTTGTAAGGTGAGACACATTCCACAATGATCCAGTTTACAACAAGCAGTTATCCCTACAAATATTCCTTCAGCGCAGAAGGTAGAGAGAAAGTTAGACTCCAGAATAAGGGCAGAAAAAGCAAGAGGCGATGAAGGCAAAAAGCCTGAGGAAGTGATCTCCAAGAATGTGAAAACATTGTACGATGCAGGACCCATCACCCAAACAGAAGGGGAAAAGAAGTTTAAAAGGATTCTCTCAAAGAGGTTAGGATGTGTGCGATGCCCCATAACCTTCACAAAAAGTGATGCCAGACATTTAAGACAAGGAGCTAATCAATAATTAGCAAAAGATCTAGGACAGGAAGCACTGATTGAGAGTGACAGTTCTAGCAAGTAAGCTTCATTGTCCTCCAGGATTCATGCCTCCAGGATTACAGAAGAAAAAAAAGAAGAAGCAAAAGCAGCAAATCAGGCTATATTTGAAACACCTAGGAAAAATTATTAAAGTTTTAAATACTATTTGTATTACATTTCTAATTAAAACTGAAGCGAAGACAATTAATCTGTTTGGTTTTAAGGAAACTTTGAGAATTCTTTGCAACAATACAGACATTGCCTAACATAGATTAATTCCACCCCAACCCCCACCATTTTCTGTCTCATGAATCAGAAGAGGTGTTCATAATGGGATGTCTGTAGCAGAGCCCATTCACATGCACTCTGGTACAATCCTTATCAGCTGTCAAGGGTTAGCAAAATGTTTGGGTGATAATCTTCCCAACTGCCTATAAGAAACCAAAAAATACTATTTATTGCCCTTAAATAGGTGTTGTTAGGATATGCCCAAGATGCCCAAATGAAAACAGTGACAGGATTCATATTCAGGAATAGACCTGGGCTCTTTCAAGTTGCAATGCATAATTAACTTATAGAACTCACTACCACAAGGTGTGGCAAAGGATACTGGCTTAGATGGCTTTTTTAAAGGGTTAGAAAAATTCAGAGGACAGGCCTATCAATGGCTATAAGCCATAAGAACTAAATGGAACCTCCATATACATAAGCATTATACCTCTGAATTCCAGATGCTAGGGATACGCAACAAGGCCAGTATCTTCACGCCTTGCTTGTGAGCTTGGTTGGCTGCTGTTGAAAAGAAAATGGTGGACTATGTCCTTGTGGAGAAAAACAGCTTTAGTTTTACAGACCATGTGAGAAAAATATTTAAACTTCAAAGGAATCAGAGACCCAAACACAGCAAGGCCAGATCCTTTTCACAGACACCTTCCATCGTAAAGATGAAAAATTCGGAATGAATAGATTTGTCAGTGCAGAACATTAGTAACTCTGCAAAACAGCCTGGCAGGATATTGTCCATGTGGCAGAGTTTTAAGTGATGAAAAAACTGCCAATGCCAGGACACAATCCCTACACCACAGATTGCAGGAAACACACACACACACCACAGAAGTATTCTGAAGAGATCGCAGACGCTGAGATATATTCATAGCTGTGCCAGTGTTGTTTTGTTGCATCTATGTTGTCTGCTTGGGAAATTTATCCAAAGGAAGATAACTACTTAGAACAGACAAATCTGAATCTTTGCCTTCCATGCATAAAGAAGCAATCTGCTGATACTTGTTGGAACTACAAGTTGATGAGCACAATGCCACACATGCACACGCAACGGATTATATTATAGTGGAAGTGTGTTTCTAACCTGTGGCCTCACCTGCCGAAGCAGTTCTTGATGTTTCAATCGCAACCTCTCTTTTTCCATCTGCAGCTGCTGCAGCCTCATCTGCTGCTGTTGACTGGAGTTGCCGCCTCCCAGAACTCCACCAGGTGGACTTTGGGGAGCTAGTGGAGGTGGCTTCACTGGAGCACTTTGGCTGATTCTCTGGCTCATAGCTGTGGAGGCAAACAGGGCAGCCATTTTAAGACAACTTAAGCCATAGCTCATAAAGCTCGATTCTAAAGTGCATTTCCAAGTGGATTTATGGTAGACATCCAAAAAGAGTACATCATCAGACCCCAAGATGCAAAAGCATGTGTAATAATTTCATTTGTATATAAAACGACCTGCCTCACAGAAAATTGTTTGATGAAAGAGGTGGCATATAACTCCTGGTAGCTTCACATGGACCTATGGCCTGAATGGAGTCCACCCAGAGAAGAGCCTTCACTGTGGTGGCCCCCTTCCTTTGAAATCCCTGCCTTTGGAGGTCAGGCAGGCGCCAACATTGTGCTGTTTCCGGCGCCTCTTAAAAATGTCTATTTCAGGAAGACTTTTCCTTGATTGACCGGTAACGGTTTTATCATAATTCTGTTTCTTTTAAAAATAGTAATTATTTTAACATGGTATTTTATTCTTTTACTCTATTCTGTATTTTTATTGTTTCCCACTCCGGAATCTGTCTGGATGTTGTAAATGTTGTAAATAAATAAATAAATTAGAATATTTTACTTCAAAATGGTTGAAGTCACAGCGGAGGTGTGATTCACCTCAAGCTTGTTATTCATTTTTATTTGCCCGTAAGTGGAGCTGTTCAGATTCTGACAATCAGGTTTGACAATCACGTCTGCTTTGTTATTTCTTAATAAAGTTTCTAGCCCTTATCATTGCAGAGCAGAGTCTGAACATATCTGAATAGCATCCACAGTAGGCTCTGAGAGAATACTATTTGCATCCAGCACTTTCTTACTTTTTGCTTTCTACCTCTATAGTTCCTTTCAACATTTTCTAAATTCTAAATCTACTGAAAAAAGTTGTTGCCGACTATAGTTGGCAAATTGTTGATGCCAGTTATCAGGCCTGTGCAAATATGTATATGTTCCCAAGCAGTTTATTCAGAATACCAAATATGTTTTTTCTTAAAGATACACGTTAGCAGAGCTACCTAGGTTTATGGCTTTCAAACAGAGGCTGTCCTTCCAAACATTTAAAAATATTCATGTGAAAATGTATAATCTGCCTTTCTAGAAATAACATCCAAGATGGCTCATGATAAATGAACACATCTTACCATCAGAAAACTAGGAATAAAATGAAGAATAAATCATAATGACTCTTGAGCATGGCAAAAGAATGGTAACTGAAAAAAGCTCAAGCGCTTGCCTTTAAAAAACAGAGAAGACATTTGGGAGCTCGGTAAGACTTTGATCCAATTGGAAGTGACAATTTAGTGTTTTTAAAGGACAGATATGAGGGCTGCAGGAATCAAGCTATTAATTTTAGTCAGTAGGCCTTAATTCTTTGCTTATTAATTTAATTGAGCTGCAGGGGAAGTCTATGCTCCAGGCTGCCTGATCACTTTTATTTGGGCTGACAATTTTCTTAGTGATCTGGTAGGCCGTTAGGTTTTGGATTATCAACTGCATCTCAGTTATGTATAATGGAAGTGAAACTGATACAGCAAGCACCAATACCGATCACCGCACAAGTGCACTATCACCAACATA
The DNA here is from genome assembly GCF_057233095.1 of Heloderma suspectum. NCBI lineage: Eukaryota > Metazoa > Chordata > Lepidosauria > Squamata > Helodermatidae > Heloderma > Heloderma suspectum. The sequence goes on along the minus strand of NC_139460.1, from coordinate 26,190,039 downwards.
TCTATGTTATGGTTGCTGTAAATCCAAACCACCAGAAGGCTCGTATATTGTATTCACTCACTACGCGTCATGTCACAAATGTAGTGGGAAGAATGTTTTCAACTGTGGATGGTGTGATTCATACAGTGAGCAGTGACATACAGATACTTCTGCACTCACATAATTTAGATTTAAAGCAGCTGCTTGCTTGTATGCTTCAAACCTGGCAGTTTCTCTTCTTAATACCTCCCTCAGTATAATTAGAAGGCTTACGTGTTTTTGCCCCTTTGCATTTTATTCTGTGTTAGTTGAGCAACTTGTATTACATTGCTATGTGATATATTCAGAAGTAAAAGTGGAAATGGAAAACAGAAAGCAAATAGTTCAAAAATAAGGAAGACACCGAGTTCCTGTTTGTAAATACAAAAGATACCTTTAAAAAAGGAATCCTTGCTAAAAGCCAACATGCTAAGAAAATGACAAATCCTGTTAACTGGCCTGCCTTGGGTTGCGTTTGTGTTTTGGCTTCCATCAACATGCACAAGAACTTTAACCAATACGCACAAGAACTTTAACCAACAAGGGATCACGGAACTGAAGTGTCGTATCAGATAATATAGACCACAGTCCAGCAAACTGCACAGCAGATCTCAAAACAGCAGGCCATGCATTGCTCAACAAGTCACTTTTGAAACTCAGGAAAAGTTCATAAGCAGTTGCCCATACCACCCAAGGATAAAATGTATTTATTTAGAAGATTTAGGCCTTGAAATTCAAAGCCCCCAATATACATGTGCAACCGTCCCTGAGTGACTCAAAAGGAGGTCCTCAGATCACAGCCATAACATATATTTTTATTTTGACTTGCTAAATATTTAGTGATCCATCTCTCACTCTATAGCTGAGAACTATCTTCCAATATAGTTTCAACCAGAACAGAATAGTCTAATAAAAGGGGTGAACAAACTGAATTCAGAACTGTGATAGCTGGAAAGAGAGAAAACAGGACACTGAGATGACAGCTTCTCCCTCGGGAGGCTCACTTCACAATTTGGTCTACATCCAGAATTCTCAAAGTCAGTTTAAACTAACGAATCACTTGGGCAGAAAGTCTGCTATTCCGATTACACATTTTAGCCAACTGGGCTGCTCCTAGGTCATAGAAACAAAATACATTTATGATAAATATAGGCTCAAGTAGAAATTGTGCCAGTTTCCATTTCGGTTGTAAATAGACAACCATCAGCCAGCTCTACTGGGCTGTAGATCAAATCAAGGCTATTTATAGGCATGTGGCAAAAATAACCAAACACTTTCAATTCCTTGAACATATTTCTAGCCAGTTCTAAGATGCACAATTATTGTTTATGAACACAATTCCTCCAGAAGCATCTCCTACAAAGACAAATAAAAGCACAGGGCACTGGCAAAGCGCACTTCTTGGCCTCAGCACTGTTCCCATCTGTAAAATGGGAGAGTCAGAGGACTGCCATCATTTTAAGAAAAAGGCAAACCCGTCTAAAAATGTAGAAAGGGATATGTTCTAAATACAAATCCAAAAAGTATCCACGAGTGCATCTGAGATTGCAGTCTTCAGTCTGCAAATGAAGCACAAGGAAGAAAATTAAGGGATTTTTCACAGGATTAAAATATCTCTTAAATGGCAAGCTGGGGGTATAGCCTTCAGAAACATTTATTTGTGTTATAACCTGAACATTTAACTGGCAAGCAACACTTGGTGGGTGGGAGGGGAACAGAGGAGAATCCATGACTAATTGAAGGAGACGATCTGGCACAACAAAAGCCATACAAATGAAGCCTTAGCTGTGCAATCTTCACATGAAGCAACCTTGTTTTTATGTACTTTCAATGCCACTTCAAGAGGCTCAAGAAAGGCTTTTAATGATCTTTAGATACTTAGCTCATTTTTAAATACTACCTAAATTGGGGGGGGGGGAGGCAAAAATAACTTCCTTTATCTGCTAGAGCCTGGATTTATCTATTTCCTGTTCTTTACTTTCATGGGTATAAGAGAAGCCTTTAAATTGGTGCTCTATACCCACACACATGGGGCAAGTAGCAAAGACCTCACAGGCAGACAAACAAAACAAGTCTTTTGTTTCATAGAGAAAAGAGAGGGATTTAGGAGGAAAGAGGGATTTGGAACAAGGGATGAAGAGTACTGCACTTTTAATACACAGTTTACCTATCTTACGCTTCTTGAAACAGTTATACACTTTAACAAGGGCCATTTTAGAACAGAATACTGCCTTGTCTATTTTCTACTGTATACTTGTGTATTGGTTGTAAGGCATACCTTGTTTGAACAACATTCTAAACTCAGTCAGAACCAAGCTACTAGGCATACCTAACTCCTTTCTACCCAAATGGAAAAAACACATTTTTAAAAATTCTGCTCACAGACAAGAACCACCAAGTAATAAAAAAGGTTATGAAATGTGCAGCACAACCACATGATTGCTTGGAAGCAAGGCCCATCCAATTCAATGGACTTTACTCTGGGGAAACTGTACATAGGACTGCAGGCCAATCTATTAGACAAAGAACTGAGAATTCTCTTGCTCTGGACACTCAAGTTTTTATGTTGAATGCCAAGGATGGACAGGCTAGAAAGCCAAAAGTCAATCTCCACAGACAAATTCATTGTGATCACAGGAGTTTGGGCTTTACAGTACTGTCATCCAGTATTGCACTAAGACAAACAACATATTCATGAACAACAGTCCTCCCAGGACTACACGGCTTCAGAATGTAAATGGAAAATCACATGTTTGAATGTTTCCCTAAACACTCCCATGCCCAGAAAGAGCTAACATGACAGGGAAAAGGTTCCTATTTTCTATTAATATTCTAACATACAATATTTAAGGCCATTCATATCTGTAACAATGCAAAACTGGGCAATTTCTTAATTTAATACAGCATCTGATGAAGAGCAGACGTAGGCAGGTCCCAGAAATTTTTTGCTTCTTTTATATAAGGCTTTCACTGTTTGTATAATTCAATTAAGAACTGGTCTCCTTGTATTCTCCACAAAGAAGGCATAATAGAATGTATGACTAAGCTGTTTAACTTTGCCGCATCAGAGGGATACACCAACTGAAACTGACAGTTTATAATTTGTGTTACTATACAAGTATACTAGAAGTTTTCACTGACTTTGCTTTCTTCTTCATATATGCATACAACTTCAAGAGTAATTAAAATGGAATACAAATCTTTTACACAGTATTTGTGGAGCTGAAATCCATAAACATTTTGTGCAGTCATTAACACTGGTTTAAAATAACACCTATTGGGGGATCCCCACCACCACTCTGGAAAACATAACTGGCAAATGAATGGATGTTTGCAAGAAATTAAATTCAACAACATATCAATGCATTGCATTCATTTTTCACACATGCTGCCCCCTAAATTTTCTCTATATTAATAAAAGAGGATGTGTGTCTGTATGCCAGCACCGTAGCTCCAAACTCATGAAACGTAGAGAACCGAAACTTGGCATGCATTCAACTCTATTTGGTTGTTATAACGCATTAATATATTTTAATGTGTCTGTGTTCAAAGACTGCAGTACCATCTCCAGTCACTAGGTGGCAAACTTCCCTAACCAGTGCATAGCTTTGCAATCGATACAGTCTGAAGTGGGGGGGGGGGGAGTAGTCTGAGGGACAGTTTTATGGCTGTCCCTCACCCCTGCTGTGGGGCAGCCCCCACTCAGGAGGCCAAAGGGATGCACCATGGCAGAGGACATGCCTATGGATACCAGCGGGTGTGGCTTCATTCAGACAGGGAGGGCACAATGTGTTCAACTCTGACACCTATGTCACTTTGTGTCATGCCCCAACTAGAGAAGTCCTCCTCTGAGGAGGAGCTAGAGGCTCCAGAAGCCCAGAGCGCCCCAGACCAGGGACTGCTAGCAGACTCACAGGAGCCTGAACCCTTGGAGGAAGTGGCTGCAGGGTCATCCTTGTCAGGAGAAAGGGATTCTGTCTCTGAGGCAGAGGCTGAGCCACCCCCTGATCCCTGGGAGCATCGACACCTCAAGCAACAGGTTATCCGGACTCCTGTGTGAAGGAGTGCCTGCCTCCAGAAAAAGTCTCCTCAGGCGTAGGCTCTGGAAAGGGAGCTCTGATTTCTACAGCTCAGCTCTGGGTGGTCTGGCTGGCTTTGAGCTTAAAAGCCTTCACTAGAAACCCAGACAGTGCTGGAACAACGTGGTCCATCCAGCCTCTGCCGTGTACTTTGTTTCCTGAATCATGAGCTGTGACTGATGCTGTTTCCTGACCTTTTGGACTGCTCAATGATCCTGCTTCTGGACTACGTAATGTGCCTGACTGATGTGCTGTGTTTGACCTCTTGCTTGTTATCTTGACTACTCCTGCTGCTGCCTGATTCTTGTTGCCTGCCTGTGTTCTGACCTCTGCTTTAGCTTAAACCTCCTTGGACTGAAGTCCTTGCTTGCAAATAGCCAAGACTCAGTCTAGAGCAGGCCACTTTGCTTCAGAGTTTTGCTATATTAAACTAAAGGCTATTCCAATCTGTGCGAAGCCAGCTGCATTTGCTAGTTACAAACATCGAAGGCTCGCAGTCTTTGATCTGAACCATAATGGCATCTGCCTTTGAAAGATCACTATGCATTTTAGAATCCAGTATACCACTTTTTAAATTGTATTTTATTTCAGCATGCCTGCTGCACCTGTATAGAAAGGGTAGCTTAAATTGTGGGCCAAAGTTATTTATAGTTGTACAGTTATGTATAGCTGTACTACTGCAATATAATTATGTATCAATAACTATGGATGTGTTTATTCAGATTTTTAAAAAGGTTCTACACCTAAAATTATGAAAATTTGCTTTCTGCTTCTGTTAGGTACAGAATACAGAAGCCACACCTTTTCACATCTGGAAGTCGCCTTCAGATTTCCTCTGACCTCTGAGATATTACTAGGCACTGTTCACTTTCAGTATCTGCACAATCCTACTGGAAGAGAACTTGCTTTTTATATCATACATGAAAGCCAACACGCTCAAGACACTAAATTCCACACCAAGTACCAAAATGTCACAATAAATGCTGCACAGCATTTAAGTATATTATTCACAAATGATTATGTAATGGTTCTACAAAGTGACAAGGTATAAAAAAGAGTGACACATTTAGTACATGCTGCCATTTTGAAATTTCTCAGTAGTCTAAAAATCAAAGCTTACATATTTAATACACTTCCTTTTAAATAAACTGGAAAAAGCAAAAAACCTATGGTTTGCACTTCAGCTTCAAACAATAGGTTCAAATCCTGGTTTGGAGAGCAAGTACATGCCACAGTTTTCTGGTTCAGATGTAACAGCAAAGTATGCCACTCATTCAGTGCGCAAAGGAAAGAGTTATGGCATAAGTACAAGGCTTATTCCTGCTCCTCTAAACCATGGTTTAGAGAGGAACAGAAAACATTACATTTCAACCAACCCATTGTTTTACAACATCCTTCACAAGCTGTAATTATTTGCAAAAGATAATGAGCTACTGAGTTTCCAAATGTGAAGAGGAGCTCTGGAAATATGTCAGATTGCTAGGGGGAGAACAGGCACTTACCTGTATATGGCTCTATTCATATGTTGCTAGAGCAGCATGGCTGCCACATTCCCATGGATAATGTTTGAAGGAATGAATTACTTGCGATGGCAACAGGCTGATTGTGTAGGTACTAGCCATGTCAGCATAGGCCCATTTATCCTGGTCAGTGGACCATTTATCCTGGTCAGTAGAGGCAACATCAGCAGGATTCTTTCCTTCAAGTGTTAAAGGAACAGCATGGGCTTCGAGACAAAAGGAACTGGCAGCTGCACTTCTCTGATAACAAGTGACCTAGCCTTGCTCTATTCACCTTCTTCTCACTATCATCATGAGAAATGAGGAAGTTGGACCTGTTATGTCCTAGTTATACTTGAAAAGGCTCACAACTGCTACTCCTTCACTTAGAGAGGATTGTTATAAAAATACATGCTCCATAAGGGGAAAAAAATATATATATAACACCCTGTAACTTTATCCAGTCCAAGTGTTGGGAATTTAGAAAGCAGGGCACTAAATTTTGAGCAAACAATTTGTAAAAGGCTAGCTACCTGTCTTTAAAAGGGCCAGGACCAATTGGAAGCTCTCATCTAAACAGCTGAATTAAAAGCTGGAACATGCAAACAAGATGCCTTATTTCATTACTAATGCTTCGGTCCAGTAAGAACAATACAGGGAAATGAGGACCACTTCTTAATCTCACTAGCTGGCAAGGAAGGGGAATTCCACGATGGCCAAGACCCAATGCATTTGATTTCTCCTATTCCAAAATGCTTGAACAATGGAGTACATAATACTTTGTTGTTTATTTTTTTAAAATTCTGTATCATATGTAGTAGAGGCTTTCTGGGGAGTAGGGAGTTTAGTTCTGTTTATCGTGACATTTATTCTCCTCCTTGGCTCTTTACATGAGGAATCATCTGGGACTGTTTTCAGTGATCACAATGGAAATAATTATGCTATAGAAAAGGCCTTCGATCCTTGTGAACAAGATTTTAAATCTCTTCCTAGAGAAAGGCTTCTAAATCACTCTACTTTTAACCTACAGCTGTAAGCACATATTTCTAGAGAAGCAGGAGGAGTTAAAGCAAAACAAAACAGGTCTGGCCTGTTTTGGTTGCTCAGATGGAAAATCCAAATCCTCCCCACAAAAACATGGTGCACAACCCATCGAGAAATTCACCTGGATTCAAATCAACAGGAAATGCACAGTCATTTATTTCAATGTGACTGTATAGGAGAACTTCCCTGTAGATTGTGTCCTATTGGTCAATTCTGTGTTTCACTCTGTCACCTTTCATTGCATGCAAAAGCCACTGCCTGAGATGACTACCTTGCCTTGGCCTGGTAATAAACATCCCAGGCACAGTGGCTTCTATCCTAAGTCGTTCCTCCATTCATGTAAGGGGGCAGGGAGAACTATTTCCACCAACATCCCCCTCCACCTGTGGCTCCCCTCATTATATATCCCATACCACTCCAAAGAGTTTTTCCCCCGCCCCACCCCGCAACCAGGAAATTTTCAGGTAATGCCAGGGGCATTTTCAGGGGAAAGGGAGGTGCCGTGGAGAAGGCCCCTTTGTGAACATGAACTCTGTTCTGTTCATGGAAGAAACGTTAGGATCCAAGTCACTAATTTTGAATTTTCAGTGTATATTGCAAGCAGAAAGAGGAGGTCAGCCAAGAGAAGGTTGCAAGCAGAACAGTTTCCTTGGCACAAATATTTGAAAGATGAAGCACAACCATCACTACAATGTACAACTTCAGGTTTCAAGGAAGCCTGTCTCCGATTTACCATCACCGTAGATCAGAGAAGCCCACATGCTTGAGTTTCTCTTTTCCTGCCCCTTTCAGTTGAGCTCTTTGACTGAAAAGGCCTGGAACAGATTAAAAAACCAACCACAAAATAATTTTCTTAAAAAACCCTTCTGGCATTTACTCAAGCTTGTCTCGACTATGCTACACAGTGGGCCCAAAAAGGGAAACTACGCAGTTCAAAAAATAAAACAGTTGTATGCATCTTTTTTTTGGATACTGAGGTTTTCGACTTGAACCAATGCACCCGTTCAGATCTTAGGAAACGATGGAATGCTTAAGACAAGTGGTTGCATCCCTCAAAGCAAGGAGACAACATTATTTACAGCAAACACAGTGTGTGTTTCCAGAACAGAGATGTTTCCAGCTTGTGACCTTTGCACTAGCTCTTTATTCCAGATAGCCTTTAACAACTCTCACAAGCAAGCACAAGGAGGAGGAGGGGAGAGAAGACAACAACTGCATGGGAAAAAGGAGCAAAACAAAACAAAAAAGTTTCTTCTCAGATCATCAACACATGGCCCAGATGTGATACTTTGCAGATCACTAACTCTTTCCCGGGAGAAGTGCACTCCCCCCAGCCAAACATGGCTTGCTTCCCACAGCAAAACAGGCCTAAGGCACACTTCTAACATTATTTTAGTATCATGGTCACAGCCACAAAATACCTGAAGAATTGCCTTCTCTCTCATGAATCTGCCTGCATGTTAAAATCATCCACTGAAGGCCTTTTCTTCCCCTGCCTTTGGAGATTCGGCAGGTGCTGACTGGAGTGGAGGCTTTTTCAGTTGCAGCATCCTCATCTATGGTATGCTCCCCGCAAGGAGGCTTGCCTGGCATCTACTCCAATAACCTTTTTGGCACCAGGCAAAGACCTTTTTATTTACCCAGGCATTTAAATCACTGGAATTTGGTTTTAACCTCTGCTGGCATTGGTTTCATTTCATTGTTTTGATGTGTTAATCAACCTTTTAATTCTGCAATTGCTGATATTTGTTTTGTGTATTCCAGGGGTAGGCAATCTTTTGGGCCCATGGGCACATTTGGAAGTTTGTGAAACTGTCCTGGCCGCAACCATAAAATGGCTGCCAGGAGGAGTATGGTGTCTAAGTGGGCACCAAGGAAGGTGTCTGGGGGCACATTTGTGCTCAAGGGTACCCCCACTGCCTACCCCAGTTTATTTTGCAAGACGCCCTGAAAAGTGAAACACCAAAGGGCAGGTTATAAGCAATTTAAACATATAAATAATTACTAGAATAATCCAATGCCATCAGTCAGTGTGGTGAAGGGAAGGCAACCATTCAATGCGCCTAAATAAGTTAGCTTAATAAAAAGATTCCCAGGTGGCCATGCATGAAAGATTTTAGCATTTGAAAAAGCTGGTTCTTCCCCATTCCCTCACAGGTCATCCCTGTAATTAAAAGAAGGCAATTAAATCAAAGCACAAAAAAGAGGGACAATTTAGAGCAAGTTTCCAGCAATCTGATCCACCTATTTCTGGTACAACCATGCATACTAAATGGTTACTAAAACAATTAATACATGCTTGCCATTAAATAGAACCTTCTACATGCAAACAGTTAACTGTTTGACTTAAGGTCTGGTAGCTACTGGGCAGAACAGTGTTTCTCCATGACATGGAAAGTAAATGCCCATGCTGTTTGATCTTGGTGTCTTTAATAAGGGTTCATGCACAACAGATTTGTATGAGGCCATCATGATGGTGGCAGTTGTATTTTCGACTCCTTTTCTAATTATGCTTAATATGAAACTTGCCCTTTTTTAATTTATTTTTTTACAGAAGCTGTATACCAGGTCAACATTTTTATCAAGCTCTCTACCACAATCCCAAGATCTCTTTCTGGGTGAGTGACTGCTAGCTCAGATCTCATCAGTGTGTATGTGAAGTTGTGATTTTTTGCTAAAATGTGCATCATTTTACACTTGCTTACACTGAACCACACTTGCCATTTTGATGCCCATTCTCCCAGTTTGGACATATTGTTTTGGAGCTCTTTGCAATCCCTTTTGTTTTGACTCTAAATAATTTAGTATCATCAGCAAACTGCTCACTCCTAATTCCAGATCATTTATGAACAAGTTGGAAAGCATCGGTTCCAATATAGATCCCTGTGGGAACCCACTGTTTGCATCCCTCCATTGGGAATATTTATTTATTGCTATGTAGTAATAAGGCTGTCAGGTATGGGGCTGGCAGGCAGCCCCACACCCGACCTCTTTAGCAGTAAATAGCACAACAGGGGATGAGGGGAAGGTTTCAAAAGGAAAAAGGTATCCCTTTTCCTTAACATGCTCCTGAAACTTCCCCTCCCCTACAAGTCCCGAACCTGTCTACGCTGCTCCTGCTCCAGGCTGGCTGGAGCCCTAAAAAATAGCACTCCTGTTAGGGCCTCAGGATACAATGCAATATTTTGTTGCACTTCCCTATTTTTTCTATATTATTTGCATAGCACCTCAAATGGAGTAGGTGTTTTGGTAGTCTAATGTTATCCCTTCATGCCATGTGGGTGTGGTGCATCACCCTCCACTTCTAGCAGTAAAGCTTTGCTTATGTTGAGTGACACAATTATGCTACAGGGCAGGGCACTGGTATGGTGTCTCACTGCTTGACTAACTCCTGAGCCTGCTTGTTCTCTTGCAGTCCTCAACCTTCCTCTCACAGAGTGCTTTTAAAATTTTGCTGTTATTAATTATAATACACGAATCTGAATTTTTACTTAATGCGTAAATATTAATAGAAGTATTAGCAGGGAGGCTAATATACAAAACCATGACTGATCTGAGTCTTCCAGCAACATGCATTCTATGGCATTTGTAGAGCTAATGCCTCTCTCCAAAGAGGACCACAGCTGTTGATAGGTCAAAAACCCTGTAAAGCTTCAAAGACTTTGGTACACCCCTCAGGCTAACCTACTCGGTGATCTAGATATTTTCATTTAGTTGTGCTAAAGCCAAGAATGAAGTTTGGAAGCCATAAAGATCTGCTTTCTTGACAATTATCACTGTGCTACATATTTCTTCCTAAACAAGCATATAGTTGTAATCAACTAGAACTAGCCAATGGAGAGTCTACTTTTTAAACACCTACCTTCTTCAATTTATGGTAGGGGTAGGGAACCCTTTTTGCCCCGAGGATCCCATGCCATCAGTAGGCAGGGCCACCCCCACTGCCACTCCCACTGTGACACCCACCCACCCAACCCACACGCTCAGGACTCTCTCTGCATTGAGAAGGGAGCTGCCCTTTTCTCCATGTAGAGAGAAAACAGTGTTCTAGCTGGGTGTCTCCCTCCACAGCCAGATAGTTCTCCTTTCTCTCTGCAAAGAGGAAAAGGACTGTCCCTTTTCTCTGTGCAAAGAGAGCAATCTAGTTGTGGAGGAAGAGACCCAGTCTCTTCCTTCATGGCCAGATTTCTCTCCTTTCTTGGTGCACCCTTCTCTGAGGGGAAGGAGGCCTCCACCAGGGCCTCAGTGGCCTGGATGAGGCGGCCTCAGAGGCTTAATCTGGTCCACAGGTTGGAGGTTCCCCATTCCTGATTTATGGTGATTTCCCATATCCTGCTCGTTCTTCAAGAAGTTCAAAGCAGCTTCCATTAAGTTCTCAGGCAATGTCCCATCTAAGCACTGTCCTGGCAGAGACCTGCTTAGCTTTAGCAATGCAGCAGCACCACACGACTTCAAACCATTTTCCAGGCCTAGCTGTACACCACACCAGGGATCCTATACCTAAACACATGCATCAATTATTTGATTTCCTTTTATCCTTATTGGCCAATGGTAAAAAAGAAATTCATAATATGTACACAGACAGAGCCAGATTACAATGAGGCACACCACCCTGAATTCCAATCAGATTACAGCTCTAAACACACTTATCTGTAAGCCCCACAAAATAGTAGGACTTACTTCTGAGTAAACATACACAGGATTGCACTGCACATGAAACTGAGAAACCCTACAAACTACTCATCTATTACCGGGGGAAATCAAAAGATTTCCTCAACTTTTATATCAGTTCCAAATCTGATTTTCCATTAAACTTTACAGAAAGAAGATGAAACCAAAAGGATCAAGTACACAGTTATAGGCAAACAAATTTTTAATTATCTATATAAAGTTGGCTGCCCGAGTAACTTAAGTCACAACTTAATATTGCATCGCCCTAAAAGAATCTTTTGTGTTTGAATATATTTCACAGCTGTGTAGCCACCATACACCGCAATGGGATTTGTTTGGATCTCTCACACACGCCCCATATAAAAAGCGGCAACAGTTGTGTGGGATTAGTGCTTGCCAGGTTTGGAACCTACAACATAGTGGGGACAAAGATCTTTGTTATAAAGAACTATATGTTTCCAAAGCATTATCTATTATGTATTCATTAAGGAGTTCTTCCACAGTTATAGCAAATACAAGGCTCTCTAAATGCTTTGTTTTAAACAAGTGTTTGCCATAATGTTATATTAATGTGGGCAATTATACAGCAAGTATTTATATTACCAAGTAACTCCTTGAGTGCAACAAAAATTGTCAGCCCTAAACACAAATGCCCTTATAAAATCCTGAATCTTGGCATTACCAGCTTGCTTTCTGTACATTAACTCTGCATGTCAACCATTGGCTAAGCTACTGTGAAGTCATATAATATTCATAATGAGCTTAACTTCTGAGTGGAAGGGACAGTCAAATGTGTTGCCAATGAAACTGCTGTGCAAGAAGTGGAAAAATCAGCCAAGGGAGAAGAAAAGCACCTGAAGGGATGGCAGAACGGATGGAATCAGAGCTGCTTGGGAGACTGAGTCCAGAAAATTGAGTGGAAGAAGGAAGGTAACTGAAGGGAAGATGAAGTCTGAAAAGCTGAGTGGAAAGAGAGCTCAAAATGTAGATCAGCTGTCCCCATAGAGGCTTCGAGACTGAATCATGAACTAGGACATTCCTTGTTCAAATTTTGCGTTTATCCTAAACTCACCAGGTGCCCTCAGACAAGCCATCATTAAATATCCTAAGCCCCACATCTGCAACAGGAAGATAATGCTGACTAATCTTACAAGGTCATTGTAATAATTGACAATGTAGGTAAAGCATGTCCAACACTATACAAATGCTAAATATTATAGTGGCCTGCAAAATACGAATCTGAGGAAGGGATGCAAGGAGGCAGTGCAAAGCTGATGGTGTCAATGAGAAGAGGGAGCTGGGGAGACATGACACCCACTGCCTAGGGATAGGAAGGTTATGTGCTGTTAGCATAAGTGGGCAGAGGCACAAGACAGTTGTAGAGGCATACGAGGCATGGAGGTGAATGGGTGAGGTTTCATAAGTTAGTTTGAAATTGTCAGCCAAGTCTTTGGTACAGGCCTCCAGTTTAAAAAGATTATATTTACCTAAGTATAAAAGTGTCTTAAGTGAAAAAAGAAAAAAAAAGTCTTAAGTGAGAGGAACTTTTACCAAAGCGTGGGTCAAGCCTTGGATCTAGCCAAGATGTGGTCTTGTTCTTATGGTTTATGTAGTAAATTTCTCCATCCTGGGTCATGGCTTGTTCCCATCCATCAGGGAGCGGGCCTGTAACACAGAAGGAAGCAATTCATAGTAGGCTCTGGTTTGCCCCTGCTGAAAAAATTAGCTTATTTTTTTAATTTTTTAAAAAAGAAACCCAAAATAATTTACATAGAACACAGCACAGGTGAAACTAATAGTTTTAGTCTCTAATAGTTCTGAGGGTTTGGAGGATAGAGAGAGAAGCTGTGTTACAGAAAAGCACTTACTCCACATATCTGGAGGGAAAATTTCAAAGAACCCTAGAAGCCATGCCATCTTTTGTTTATTCTCAGTTTTCCCTATTCCAAGGGCTTACAGGTAGTGGTCATTTACACATGCAGATGACCATTCCCTGTGTCAAGGGACTCATAATCTGACTGATACAAAACAAATATTTCCATCTTTGTTTTTCCCTTATCACCTTGTAGACATGGCTGAACATTCGTATTTCTGGAGTTTTAAATATCTACTGTTGGTTCGCTTTGTGTCCCTGTTTAGTTTTCAGGACCAGCCCTACCATTAGGTAGAATGAGGGAAATGCCTCATGCAGCAATGGTGCCCCCGCCCAGGCATTTCTCCTGAGCCCCCAGGAAACTGCCCTCTGTTGGAGGGCATAACGATGTATGCCACACAGCCTTTCCTGAACCCTCTAAATTAGCCTGCTGTCCTTGGGTGTGGTGGTGGAAACTATCCCATCATCAGTAAAATTCAACTGTCAGTCAAGTTCGCTTCTGTATGTGGAACTGGGGGGTGGGAGGGCATCTTGTCCTTTGCCTCAGGCAGCAAAATGTCTTGGACCAGCCCTATTACATTTACTAAACTATTTCCTGTTATGTTATACTTTATTTTTTATGTAAGGGTGAGATATAATTGGGAGGGCTATATAAAATTATTAGAATCCTAATAACTACTTTCAATAAAGAGGCTCCAGTATTTCAGTGAGAGCCACTATGATCCCATGGGTGATATACCATGCTGGACCTGGGCTGAAGAGACCAGAGCCATGGACTCACTAGCCTCTGACCAATCATCCTCTCTCCCTTACTGTCTGGAAAAGTAATCACCTAATTCTCACAAGATTGATGAGAACACAGATGAATTAGAAGATACAAAGCATTCTGTACACTAAAAGAACTAGTTACACTATTATTCATAGAGCATTTGTTTATTGGCTGGAAAGTGCAGTGTTCTATATCGATGCAATGTCCTATTTTAATGATCATTGCTAATGTTCAGCGCTGAGACATCACAGAAGAACACGCTCCGCTTAGTTCCAATGCAAATTCCAAATACACACATTAATTATGTAAATGTATGCAGATTATGAAGAAAGTGAAGATGATTAACTAATAAGTGTTGCTCACCCAAAGCAGAGAGAAGGCACTCTAAAGTTAAGAAGACCACCCAAGAGAGCACAAAAGGAGAGATGTGAGGAGGACAGTACAGAGGAAGGTTTATTAGCAATATTTTACACTGTTTTTCTATAAAATGCAAAAAGGTGAAGAGCAAAATAGGGATCTCAAGTTATATGACATATAGCCGTGCCCACAAACTTTGCACTTTAATCACCCTCAGCAGCCTAAAGGATTCCTTCTCCCTTAACATGTAACTTATATCTTGCTGTCCTTTATATTCCCTCCCTGAATTCCCTTCCCAAATATCCATACAGTGCCACCTGTTTTCATTTAAACCCCTCTTCAAAATCTACCTTGTACATGAAGCTCTTAACCTTCCCAGATTTCATCCAATGCAACAAAATCCACATAACCCCTCCTGTTGACGTTAATCTCTCCCTATCCCCCTCCCCAGTGTGTTCTCTTTCAATGGTCAGTTCTCAGATTGTAACCTGCTTGGGGCCTGGACAGGTCTTTTTGCTTATGCTACAAAGCATCCATATGCATAGATGGTAAAGTATTGTTTTAAAAATTAAGATTCCCCATTAACTCTGGAGAGATTATGATTGTCCCAAGATCACCTGGTAAACTGCACAGCTAAGCAGGTATTTGAATGAATCCAACACTTTATCCAGAATACCACCACCATTTTCACATTAAGGTCTGCAATGCAAAAGTAGTAACCCCTTCTCCCCAATAGCAGCATAGGCCTCTAATAGAAAAGGTAAAAGAGAACATAAGGTAGTAGAACAGACTGAAGAGTTGGCCCTGCTCCTCCGACAAAGCAGCATAAACCACTTACATGAAAACGGAGGGGAATGGGGAAAGCATGCCGCAAAATTCAAGAATCATCCATTTTTTGACCTGTTTTTACTAGATTCAACCCAACTGTGGCTCTCTACCAAGAGGAAGCAGCAGCATCTAACACAGATAAAATTTGCAAGGGGGAGGCTATACCTGCTGTTGTAATACTGCCCACTTTCAACCACAAGCTCGACCCATGGAGAGTTGAGACAGAATCATGGTGCACAAAATGTGCAAGACCACATCTTCCCAGTGCAATTTCTTAACGTTATACAATGCAGTTAGGTCATGCATCACTGTGTCAATCACAACTACATCTGGGGCCAAGAAGGAGTGGTTTGAACTCTTAGAACTCCTATATCAGCCATTTACCCCAATGTGTAGTGCTACTTCCCCAGTCTTACCTACTTATGAACATCAAAGTTCATTTTCAAGCTTAGGAAGCACAACTAAGTCTAATAGTGACCTACTATTATTGGAAGGACAGATACTGAAGCTGAAGCTCAAATATTCTGGCCACCTAATGCGAAGAGGAAACTCACTGGAAAAGACCTTGATGCTGGGAAAGATTGAAGGCAAAAGGAGAAGGGGAAGGCAGAGGATGACTAGATAGCTAGATATCTATGGCTTGATAGCATCACCGATGCAATGAATATGAACTTGAGCACACTCCGGGAGAGAGCAGAGGACAGGAAGGCCTGGCGTGCTATGGTCCATGGGGTCACGAAGAGTCAGACACGACTTAACGACTGAACAACAAATTAGCAAGGAACTGTCTTTAGCAATATGCATTACTGCATGTACAAAAGGCTACCATGAAGGCTTTTAGAAGTATCACTTCCAAAATTCAGGGTTTTAAAATAAAAATAATTCTGTTTATTTATTTTAGTAGATTAGTTCAGTAGTTCTCAAACCAGTCTTCTACTCTATTTCCAGGTGTGTCCCCATCCCCTCACAATCAATTACTATTCCAAATGAAAACCTTTCCTTTTTCTATAGCAGGTCTGTGGAATTGCAGCTGTCCTCTGATGTTTCTGCAACTTTTTCTCCCATCTGCCCTCAGTCCCCACTTTTGAGGGACCACAGCAAAAGTTGCAACCATCATCAATATTTTTGGGAAAGTATTAGTTATTTTTATAGCTCTGCATTATGCAAAATGCTGCAATGCCTGCCAAATTCAAATTTTGGAAAAATTAAATCAGAACAATGTAAACTACATCCAAGTTTTGCAAAATGTGACTGCAAAAGCCAATTGTGGAATTTGGTATTTCACAATTTACATGTGCCCTGTCGAAACTGTAGTACACCTGGTTCGCACATAATGACAGCCCAGAGTAGAGCTGAATACGTGTTGAATACGGGTTGTCATTGATTAATTGAATCATGGGTTGTCATTATGTGCAAACCCTGCACTATGATTTAACTATGGCTTATTAACCATGAACAGAAAGAAAACCCATGGTTTGTTGTTGGGTTGTGAACTCAGGGTTGTTTGTGGTTAACAACCCATAGTTAAATCATAACGCTGGGTTCACACACAACGACAACCCATGTTTCAACCCAAAGCTTAGTATGGAATAAAATTATTTGTAGCATGAAAACTATCCCTACCATAGGAGCACAACTTCTGCATTTTTTTTTTTTTTTACTGAATCACCTCTTCACACACCTTCAGTGCCAGGAAGCTGAAGCAGTAGATGAAGAACTTCGCCATATGGACAACCTTTAATCATTTAGAATAATATAATCTGTTTTTGTTTACCAATCCCACAAGACTACTTATTATATTAACTCACGAGTGAAAAACATTGAAGCATGCAAATCTATCTTCATAGTAAGGGGCAGAAAACAACAGGCACCAAGATGTTATCCAGACAAGTTACACTGAGTAGGATCCTTTAATTTACATTCAGGGTTAGACATGCCATTTCCTGTATTTTGTTTGAAGGGATGGACAAGCTATTTACTACTAGCACAAGGCAGCTCTTCTCCCCTTGGCCCTCAGATTCTTACACAAACCTTAAAACAGGGGAACTATGCGGACCAAGCTGTATGTAGACTATGAATATACAAATATTGTGCACAAATACTGCTCACGTTGGCACAAATATTCTTAACTTAATGAAGGGCACATAATTATGAAGGGCCTTGTGTCGCATTGAACCTCCTCTATATTATTCAGATCTCTATCTTTGACCTCTGCTTGTGCACTGTGGGCTGATTTTCTCCGATGACACAATGGTCCCTGCCAAGCAGATTTGTTACATCTGCTCTGGCTGCTACTGGCTTACCTGCTCTGATGTTAAAGACAGATTTGCAGCCTTACTTAGCCTGAAGCAACTTAGTATTTAGGGAGGCTTTTGATATCTCAGAATCTGAATTCTGTTATCAGCAAGCAGCCTACAAGAAAATTACTATTAATTTATTATTAAAACATATGTTTTCCCAGTGCATACAGCAGTTGATTGAATTTCCTCATTTACCTTAGTACTCTATAGATTTTTAAACAACAGCTTGATGTGCAGATTGGTTCAGTGGGAGCGGGGATGTCAACTACAGAAACCAAAGCTTTAGCAAGAAACATTTCCTGAAGTAGCCAAGCTCTTAAAGATGATCAACCAATTCAATTTCTATGCGTTTCATTAACGGTTTTTATTAAAGCCATGCAATTTCACAATTTGGGATACCAGATGTTTAAAGGTTTTAAAATGCAGTTGTGCAACGGTATGATATAGTCATTTCTCAACCCAAAATTAATTAGATAAGTAAGAGTTAACATGTAGTTCAAAGACACAGGATCATATGGTCCTGTATAATTTGTTTAGATAAAACAGGAAGTGGGTACACAATGAGAAAAGTAATGACACAGAAAGCTCCCTTGCTCTGTCCCTCCAGCAAATGAACAGCACAGCATAGGAGAACTCATGCTGTTACTGGTCCAGGGTACAGTTCACTACAACCCCACTATTGTTCACCATCCAACATTCAAACAGTTGAAGGACTAGCATGGGTTGAAGGCTTGTAGCTGCATGGATTGAAGCATGCTGAATAAACACATCCAGTCTAAGAATGCCCCATGTAGACAGTACTTTCTGAAACACCACTTTAGATCCCTACAGCGCACATCAGGTTGTGACTAAGCTAACACACATGGGGAACTGGGCAAGAAGAATAGGCAGTGATCTCCAAGTAAAAGTTCTCTATCTGTTTAAGTAAAGGGGATCACATCATGGCTTCACAGACTTCTTACCCCTTTTCCTGTGCAGCCTTTTCCTGTGCAGAATCCCAGCTTTCTACTTTTAAACATTACAGCTGCGCCAATGTTAACACTAACCATAGCTAGCTTTAAACTGGGGTTTGAAACCAGTTTCAAACCCTGATTTAGAAGTTAGCCATAACTAGCATTAACCCTGAAATTTCTCAGGAAACCACAGAGCTCTCTCCATCACTTAAGTGATGAGGCAACAATATGTTTGCACAAGGCCCTAAATCTAGCTGAGATATTTGTTCTTTTGAATGAGAGATTAAGTGCTCTGTGCTGTTTCAGCCACCTGCCAAAAAGGGCTTGAAGAAAACAAATGTTGATGTTTTCAAAAGATTAATTTTGCACGAGAAGCCCAATATCAGGAAAATCACTACGAACTCACATCAGGAACAGATAGGGGACAATGCGTCAAGATTTAAACATGGACAGGAAAAAGCAGAAAAGGGTCTAAGAGGACAAGGGGAGAATCAGAGGAAAAGGGTAATGTAGGAACTAGAGTGTTTTGAAGATAAACTTTAATACAGCATTTAAAAGCACACATGAATATCTCAAACAAGTTTGTTTGCTTAACTTGTGTCTTGCTTCTTTTTACTGAATATGAATTTAGACAAACTTGTATTGTTTTTAATTGGGTGTTCTACCTGCTCAGGAGAAGTATCAGTATATAGCAATTATATGGAACAGAACCTATTTAGGATCTATTTTATACATGAAGCATTTGCAGAAGATAGTAATGACAGTAATAATTACTTGGGTGATGAATAGCCACTATAAATACTGAACTGCTTGTAACAACTTCCTTGAAGATTGTCGATTTCTCCTTACCAGTTGCCGAATTCATGATGTTCTGTTGCACTGGAGGACTTGTGGGGGCTGTAACATTCATCTGGGAAAGAAGAGCTTTCCTCGGATCCTGCCATGTTGTTGTCTGATCAATGTGACTGAGACAAAACAGAATAAGGAGTTTAGACAATATATAATCACAATAAAAGCTTGTATGATTACAACAATCAATTAGAAAACCAGCATTAAACATAAGCCCATACAGAATAGGCACCAGATAACTGCCTTTCACAAGGTATGGCCCCAATTATTGTACCCATGGGCAGGGATCTAAAGAACTGCAGTGTTAGTTCAGCATGCCCTTTTGGCTGCTGTTGTGTTTCATGAACAGCAAGTCCCATGGCATATAGTGAACTGCTTTTAAAACAGAGAAGCATTTCAAAAAATGATTTTGTGGAATGGCATGAGAGGTCTGGTGTTCAAAGCCAAAAAGAATCCTGCTGGGAAGTATGCAAAAAACCTCTTTGGGCCTGTTGTGAGTAGCTTTTAGGACCCTTGCCAGATAATGCTTCCCTGCATCAGACAATGCATGTTCCAACTGCTTTGGCTTAGGAGCAAAAATAGAGATGGTACTTAGCTGAAAGTCCAGGAATACATTAGGATAGGTATACGGGAGATGACATTAGCTCTGAATGCAGCCAACTGAGAGTTGACAATCTCTGACACATTTTTGTGCTTCCAATGCTATCTGGGAGTATAATTAGGATTGTTATATACAAGGATTTTTCATAATACAAATTTGACCATTTATTTATTTATTTATTTATTGCATTTATACCCCGCCTTTCTCCCTCTCGCAAGGAACTCAAGGCGGCTTACATTATCCTCCTCCTCACCGTTGTATCCTCACAACAACAACCCTGTGAGGTAGGTTGGGCTGAGAGTCTGTGACTGGCCCAAAGTCACCCAGTGAGCTTCCATGGCCAAGTGGGGACTAGAACCCGGATCTCCCGGCTCCCAGTCCGTCACTCTCACCACTACACTACACTGGCTACACTGACCATGGAGGGAGGAAGAAAGCATTTAACTGTTTATATACATGTCTAAAAGTAGGGGATGATTTCTGATGGCATAATAACCTTACAGAACTATGGATGTAAATCATGAGGGCATTCTAACTCAGCTATTTAGTTTGTGATCATTTGAGATATTCCCTTTTTATAGGGCACTATCATTTGAATGGCAAAATACATAGACTTCTTTATTCATTTGTGTCCCCTCCCCAAATGACCAGAATTTACTAAGTAGTCTGTTTTGGGGGGATACCCGACTGGGAAATTTTATCTTGATTCTGTGATTCTATAAGGCAGCCTTCCCCAATCTGGTGCCCTCCAGATCTTTCAGACTATGTCTCCCATCAGCTCCAGGAAGCATGGTAATGGATGATAAGAGATGTAGTCCAACACACCTAGAGGGTACCATGTTGGGGAAGGCTGCTATAGGGCCAAAGGACAGGAAATGGAGAACTTACTCTTTTAAGGAAATTCACTATAAAAAAGACCAATTACATTCAACAACACTTTTAATATTCAACTAAAGATCAGTAACATTATTATAAAGTGGTTCAATTAGACTGAATCTGCAACCAGCAAGTGAAGTTAACTGATGCATAAAGTTGCTTTCTTAAAAAAAAGAAAAAGAAAAAAGAAAGAAGATCATAGTGCCAGAGTATTACTAGCTGCCTCAATTCCAGTTCCTGAAATCTGCTTACTCAGAATTCCAGGAACAGAAACAGCATAAAGGATTAGAGATCTGACCGCTTTAATGAAGCAGTTGTAACATGTGATGCAACACATCTTCCAAAGAAGAATGACATCATGGACAAGCCTCCTGAAGTGTATGCCAAGACACACACTGGTTTTCTATACAGCCAGTGGAGTCAACATACTTTGGTAAATCCCACAAGTATGGGAAATACGACACAGTTTCTTAATCTTTTTTCTGTACTTCAAGATGAACATTCTAGTTTGCAGGCAAACACATTTATTTATAACTGCCACAGTGAAGGTTGCTGTATTAAAACTCAACTGCTTCTGCACTTCAGTGCAGATATAATGAACACGTGGGATAAATAAAACACACAAGTGACACTAGGGAATAGGTAGGTATTGCTAGGTTAGTGCACATTTTCACAATACACATTTGTTAGTCAATACAGAGTGCCAAAACTATTATTTTTTATTCTGGCAAGAAGTTTCCATTGTTTAAATATAATTGGCCATGATGGCTTTGCTGACTACCTGAGTGCAAAATGTGGACTACAGCTCATGAATCGCTGAATGGACACTTCCTGATATTCCTTAGTTGTAATATACTTTCAAAACCTTGCTGATGAACACTCTAAAAAGTTAGTCCCCATTAGCTGCTTTCAGTCTTCACTAAAAAGGGAGCGATGACAGTTCTAGATGACTTTCCCAATCCCTTTTTAATAAACATCCATTAAACTAATCACTAGTCTTCTCCCTCTCTCATTTCCAACACACAAAGAGTAACTTACTGGAAACAGTGCCTCAGATACCACCCTCCATCACAACAAGCTTTAGAAAAATTAACGCTAAAAGTTAGAGCAGCTGATGAAGTTAATGTACATTTGTGGAAAACTTATCAGCAACTTCTCCAAGATCCTTCCAGAGCCAAATTAAAATATTTTGAACTGCCTGCTTCATGCTGTTTACAAAGAGTTTAGCTCTTACTCTTTTAGTACAGATTCTGCTCTTCAGAGGCATATCTCTGGCTCCTTACACAGCTTGTGTCTCATGTTACGGTTTCCACAACTGACTTCTTTTCAGAGAGAGAAGAAATAAGTACTGGGAGGCAAGCAGTTCTATGACTTAGGAGATAATGTGTGGAGCCTTACCTCAGCACACATGAAATAGTGCTAGATAGTGGGTCTTAAATACCCAGGAAGGAAGAGAAGGGATACAACGTGAGGAAAGCCTTCCACAAGAACAGACTCAAGCTATGGTTTACCACTATTTTTAAATTTACAGCCAGAGTGTCTATTCCAAACTTAAAACATGTGGTTTGCTTTATTGTGGGGCATCATACTGAGTGCCAAAGACATGCAGAATTAGCATGAAGAGCCAACAAAGCCCAAGAACCCAGCCATCAATGCCAAGGCTAAATGCTGCTGTAAGTGTGATTCTCAAGAAGCAAAATGGATCTTGTATGCCTACATCCTTGTTGAAAATGGAAGAAAACAAAGTTTTAAAGCCAAAGTATCAGTACAATCCAGAAAAGCCTTACTATTGTTGTTTGTCAATATTAGAAAATGGCAGAATTCCACCAACAAGTGGAACACCACAACAGGTACCAACTGTGACCTTTGGTTATTCATATAAAGCTCCCATTTGCCAAAAATGGGCAAATCTCACCTAGACCTGAATACTTACTGGCATAATGGAATTAGGTGGACCTGATTATAAGCTCTTTCAAAGTAAGCAGGATATCAATGAGTATTTATTTATCATTACCATTACACTTCTACCCTGCTCTTCCTTTGGTAAGCTCAGAGCAGGTAACAAAAGATTCCCAAGCAGTCTCCCTGCATGAAGCAGACTAAGATCTGCTTAAACTTGAACAAATTAACAGTATCATGTTTTCTGGGCACCTGAGATGGAATCGAATGGGAGAGGAAGTCTAACAAAGTAGTGGCAATATGATCAGCTGGAGCGACACGTTTGCTTAGTTCAGATGACCTTCCCAATCATGGTTTGAATGCTCAGAATTTATGTCCTTCTTCTGTCCCTCCGGTGTGTTGATCTGCTCTTCCATTTCTGGGTTGCTTGAAACAGTTAGCCACAATGTTCAAACTTAAGTATGAGGTAGTAGGTAATCAGCAACCTGTACTCTCCTGATGTTTGGGACTATAACTCCAATCAGCGCCAGCCAACGTGGCCAATTGTCAGGAAAGGAAGAGGGAGGATCCAGCACATCCTGAATCCTGTCAATCATGGTTTGTAGGATTGTTAAGCCATGCTGCCACCTTTTTACCAATTCACTCACCACCACCCCCATGAAAACCGTGAAAAGCAGGATTTAGATCATGAAGAAGCTCTACCACCAAGGTGTGATGCTCCAGAGTACTCTGCTCAAAACCACCATTACTACCTCATGACAATGAAGTAGGACCTGGGGCAAAACTTTACCACCTTATTCCAAGGCGGGGTAGGGGTGGGGGGATCATATAGGAAAAGTGTTCCAAAAGTACTCTAGACCCAGGCTGTTTTGGACTAAGTTCACCTTCCATTGTTCCCAGAAGGAAATACAAAGCAAATGCAACTATACCAATCTGGGTGTAATAGGTTTTTAACAGTCTAACACACCCAGCTAAGCAGCCCTATTCTGTGCCAGCTGAAGTTGTTGAACAGTATTCAAGGTCAACCCCATGTAGAGTCCATTGTAGTTGCTGATCTGAGATTACCATGGCACAAACCACTGACCTGGTTAGCATGATCACTGTTGGTTAAACAAGGCACCTTCTTTAAGCTGCAGTGCATGCTGGGCACCATTTGTTTAATCACACGCCTAGGTGCAGCTTGTCATGTCATACAAACCCGGGCAGCATGGCTTGTTTGTGGGGAAAACAACCCTCAAATAACTCATGCCCTTTTGTTGGGTTACTTCAGGGTTGTTTCCTCCTCCAATAAGCCAGGCTGCCCAGGTTCGGAAGACACAAGCTGTGCACAGGTGGGTAATTAGGCAAATGGTGCCCGGCATGTGCTGCAGCAGTTGTGAGTACCTGGCTGTTGTCACCAAATCCTTGCTCTCCAGCAGGGGTGGGTAACTTATGGCACCAAGGGGGGAAATGAGGGGGGTAAGATATTCACGGCAGGCTGCATGCTATCCACCCCTGCTGTCTAGGAAGGGGGGCAGATGGAGTGGCAAGAAACACTCCTTCTTATGGTGTCCACTTGACCCTGCATGGGTCCTAAAGGATCAAGGAACCTGGCCATGCTTCAGACTTGGCTCATAGAAATGTGACTCTTAAATCCAGAAAAGGCATAATACCCTCTCTCAAGTCACAGATTTTCCATTATTTCTGCCTTGTCTAGATGTTTGTTAACCACCATCTAGTTCAGGACTGCCTATAGAGATAGATTCCTAACAAAAAACACAATAGCTCTCAGATGTGAATGGAATGAAAAAAAGAACTAGGTGTTGTCAGTAGTTATTGCCATTGATATATAGCATTAACTATGTTCATGCAGTAGGAGATAATTACACCAAAAAGGTGTACATAATCCATGCAGTTAATCATTTTCATTAGTGATATACATCATTGTAATAACTTGAGGATTCAGACTGGTATTCCCTGCCTTACCAAATAACTGAAAGTGAGGAGCTGCAACATCTGTGCCATTGGAAGACCCTGCTCCCCCAATTTCTTGCTTCTAATGGAATTATGGGGAAGACCAGGGAGGAGGATGCATGCATGAAGGAAAATACACAGTCTTTTCCCAAGTCCCTCTCTTGCCCTTCTGCAGAGGCAGATCTTCAAAAGGTGACAAAGCTGCCCTCCTCTTGCTCCGAATAGGAGACTCCAGGGAAAATTAGGTCACACAATCCCTTCTACAGGCAAAGCTGCATTGCTGTGTGTCAGGAGATATGCCACCTGTTGCATTCAACCAGTTCTGTAGTTCTTTTTCCTGGCTATGCAAGTTCTTCATATTGTGGGGTTTTGTTTTTAACCCAATGACCCCTTTCTCTTGATGGAAACAAGCAAGCAATATAGGCTACATTCATGAAACAGACTATAAAGATGGTTTCAACAAGAGAATGGTGTTTAGCTTAATTCCAACTCTTTCATTTTCTCACCAGCAGTCAATTCAAAATATTGTGATGGCAGGGCTGGCATTAAAATGCTCAGCAGGCTGAATGCCCAGATTTATGGCCCACTTACCAAGCCTATGTTGTTGTGAAATTGTTATTTATAAAGTCACATGCTAGGGCTTGTTCCCAAGCTCGCTAAACCTACACGCTTAATTGACTCTCTGGACAATGCTTTATTGTTGACCAATCTTTCTACAGTTCCTCGCATAAAACGTATGCTCTCTTGTTTGGGTTATAGTATTTGTACATTTGCTCTTGTCTATTTTCAGAATTGCCAATACAAAGTTCAAACACCAGGCACTATGATTATACGAATGAAAGATTATTATTACTGCTACAGCAAATAAACTGCAAGAGTTTTCCAAATAAAGTGTCATCATCAGTGACTAATCCCAACCACACTTTTTGAACAAAGTACAATACATAAAGGAGGAATTCTAGCCTGAAATTTCATTGGCATAATCATAAATATATACACATACCTGTATCTAAATTTGTGAGTATTTGAAAGCAAAGATTAAGCAAGTATACTTTAAATATTTACTATCTAGAACAGGAAAGGCATCACTTTTAAAACAGCTTGGAAATCATTCACCTATTTAAAACTAAGGTAATAAACCTAGGTTCACCAGGGCAAAATGAAGGAACTTGTCTAACTTTATGGCACAATTCCAGCTAGTTAAGCATTAGTAGGTTCTTCTCTCCTTCCAAATACTAATGATTAACAAGTGGCATATTTATGACTTCACTGTTTTTTTATTTTTATAAAGAGATAGAAGATAAATTTTCCAATATACAAAAGAACCATAACAACGGTCATGCCGTTGAAAAATATTTGGAGTACCAAGGATTTAAACTGCAGGTGATGCCATTTGTTTTGTTTTTTGCATTCCAAGATGCAATCTCTCAGACAGAGGGGCTGAAGCCTACTGTACACTCACAGTTGCTGGTTCAGCCTTGAAACCTTAAATCTAACTCTGCCTTCCATGATCTGGATTCCAACATATTTACACCTGCACCACAAAGAGATATGGATGGCATCTGCAGGATTGTGAGCAGGGTTAAGACACTGCTGGCACAGAAACAGAACCAAGACAGGATACAACAGTCAGGTAAACAAGATGAGAGAACATAAGGCAAGAAAACATGAGTAAGTCTGTTTGGGCAAGAAGAAAAAGGCAGGTGCAAAGATAAGGATAATAGTGAGTGGGCTGCTGGATCAGAACAAATACATTCAATGACTTAGTTCACACAATCACTACAGTCCGTTCAAGCTCCCTGCCGTGGCTTCCTGTGTCATCCGAACCCAAAAAAAGGTGGTTTGCTGAGGTTATTAACAAACAACCCCACACCGCTACAACAGGCCATGGATTTTGGATGGTTTGCTAACCACCCCAACAAGCCATCCTCACCAGGTTTGGATGACATGAGAAGCTGCAACGGCTATGATAATAACGTAAATCGGGCCAGCATACGACCAACACATGTAGAGTGGTTAATAAACCACCGCAACTTATTGACCACCCTCGTGTCTTGTGAACTGGCCCAATGAGACACACACATGGACACAGACACAAGAGAGAGAACTGGGCCAGCAGCAGGTGGGATGAATAAGGCAAGCCACAGGCAATGTATTTATTTATTAAATTTCTTAATTAAATTTCTTAATCGCCCATCTGGCTGGTCACCTGGCCACTCTGGGCAATGTACAACGGTACAATTTAAAACAGCAAAATTATACATTAAAACTTTATTTAAAAATACCCTAACCCACCCCAAATGCTTGCCCGAATAACCAAGTTGTCAGTGTGTGGTCAAAGCTCATTAAAGAGGGGGCACGGTGGAGTTCCCTAGGGAGGGAGCTCCACAGAGTGGGGGCCACCACAGAGAAGGCCCTCTCCCTCATCCTCACCAGCCTAGCTGTCCCGGCTGATGTGATGGAGAGAAGGCCATCCGAGGCTTGTTGAGTGGCCTGTCTGGTGTTGCTGGAAGCACTCCTCGAGATAGGCTGGGCCGGAACCGTATAGGGTTTTAAAGGACAAAACCAACACCTTGAATTTGGCCCAGAAAACAACTGGTAACCAGTGCCACTCCTTCAGCACTGGAGTGATGTGATCTCGCCGGCAGCTGCCTTTAATCAGGCGAGCCACCGCGTTCTGCACCAGCTGCAGCTTCCAAACCATCTTCAAGAGTAACCCTATGTAGAGTGCATTACAGTAGTCTAAACAAGAGGAGACCAGGGCATGTACTACTGATGGGAGCAGATGGTTGGGAAGGTAGGAGCGCAGCTGCCCTATCAGATGGAGTTGGTACAATGTTGTCCGGCTCACAGCTGACACCCAAGTCTCCATGGACAGCTGGGAGTCTAAAATGACCCCAGGCTGTGGACCTTGTCTTTCAAGGGTAGCCGTACCCCATTCAACACCATGTTGACATCCCCCAACCTCCTCTTGTCTCCCACCAAAAGTACCTTGGTCTTGTCAGTGTTCAGCTTCAGCTTATTCCTCACCGTCTCCAGACATTTAGACAGGGATTTCACGGCCAACCCTGGTGAAGATTTGAATGAGAGATAGAGCTGCGTGTCATCCGCATATTGATGACACCGCACCCCAAACCTCCTAATGATAGCCCCCAGCGGCTTCACATAGATGTTAAATACCATCAGGGAGAGGATGGAACCCTATGGCACCCCACACGTGAGCAGCCACGGGTCCAGCACCTCCTCTCCCAGTACTATCCTCTGGTACCTGCTGGAGAGGAAGGACTGGAACCATCCTTAATACGATGTCTCCAACGCCCATCCTCTCCAGGCGGTCCAGGAGGATACCATGGTCAACGGTATCAAAAGCCACAAAGAGGTCGAGGAGAACAAGGAAGGGGCATTCACCCCCATCTACAGCCCCCCTCATATCATCCACCAAAGCGACCAATGCCATTTCTGTCCCATGCCCAGGCCTGAAGCCTGACTGAAATGGATCTAGATAACAGAGTCATAGAATAGTAAGGTTGGAAGGGGCCTACAAGGCCATCGAGTCCAACCCCCTGCTCAATGCAGGAATCAAAGTCACAGCATCCCTGACAGATGGCTGTCCAGCCTTATCTTGAACGCCTCCAGTGTGGGAGAGCCCACCACCTCCCTAGGTCATTGGTTCCATTGTCGTATTGCTCTAACAGTCAGGATGTCTTTCCTGATGTTCAGCCGGAAGCTGGCTTCCTGTCACTTGAGCCCATGGTTCCGTGTCCTGCACTCTGGGATGATCGAGAAGAGATCCTGGCCTTCCTCTCTGTGACAACCTTTCAAGTCCTTGAAGAGCGCTACCATATCTCCCCTCAGCCTTCTCTTCTCCAGGCTAAACATGCCCAGTTCTTTCAGTCTCTCTTCATAGGGCTTTGTTTCCAGTCCCCTGATCATCTTTGTTGCCCTCCTCTGAACCCTCTCCAGTTTGTCTGCATCCTTCTTAAAATGTGGTGCCCAGAACTGGACATAGGACTCCAGATGAGGCCTAACCGGGATTTGACGCTATGCTTCTATTTAATGCAGCCCAAGATAGCATTTGTCTTTTTTGCAGCCACATCACTTTATTGGCTCATGTTCAGCTTGTGATCTACAACAATTCCAAGATCCTTCTCGCTTGTAGTGTTGTTGAGCCACATATCCCTCATCTTGTAACTGTGCATTTGGTTTCTTTTTCCTAGGTGCAGAATTTGGCATTTATCCGTATTAAATGTCATTCTGTTGTTTTCTGCCCAGCGCTCCTTCCTATCAAGACCATTTTGAATCCTAAAATCCAGGGTACACGTTTGGCTACACTTGGCTTTTGCTTCCCTTAAAACCAAGAACTCAAGTATAACTCAAGTATAGATAATCTGCTTCTTCCAAGTGTGCCTTCAATGTAGTCCCACAAAGCAACAGAAAAGGGAAATCATAAGTGAGCACGGGGAGTTTGAGTTTGCCCAACCCTGTTCCAGGACAGCAGCATTGGTTATTGGGCATCAGCATTACATACGGTTGAATAAGATTTTAAATGTAGTTTTTTTTTCCTAACTGTCAGGTATCCTCTTTGCAATTTCAGGATAGCCCCATTAATATTATCTTCTGGCAACCTACCAATTTTCCCCTTTCCTAATTACTCTGGGCTCAGGGGGACTGAAATTTTGGGGCAATGGCAATACTTAAGGAATTCCCATAGCAAAGGCTGCATCAGGGAATTCTAGTGTCCTTGTATTCCCTCCTTCGGGATATCACTGCCTGGAGAGAGAAACGAACTGAATGCCTCCCTCCCACTCCAAGCCAATGTAACCATGAGTTCTTAAGAAGACAAGCGGGAGCAAGCGTGTGTGCTGGTTTCCACGCACCCACCTTCTCACACTGTGATAAACAATCCAGGGACACTCCATCCCTGACAGCCAAACCCTGAACTCTGGGTTGCTGGGAGACAAACAACCCAGAGTTTGAACCCATGGTTTTCTTTCAAAGTCAGTCGTACTTAAGCCAGGCGATTTAAATGGGATTTATTCCCAAGTCCTCAGCCCTTTTCAGAGGGCTGCTGTGCTCTATAGGAATTCAATCTACTTCTTCAGGCTTCCTGTCCACCTATAGATGTACTAGATCAGTGCCTGATTAAGATATGGAATGGGTAAGGGCCAATAAACTGAGATGGTTGGTGTGTGTGTGTTGACCGCATAGGTCGACATGATCATATCCAAGCACCCTCTCCCCCTTGGGACAGCCAAACTAGCTTCTTGGTATACCTTGGAGCTGAGGGCAATGAAGCAAAAGGAAAGATGGCTGTAACTGAATGGGAGAAAGACTCATGTTGAATGTGAACACACACAAGGTAGAGCTCATTATTGAGCTCACTCTATGGCAGTGAGGGTGGTAAAGGAGGAACACTTTTCCACCTCCATATTTTTACCCAACAGGTGATGAAAGGTATATTATACGACCCTGAAAGGAACCAGTCATAGCCTCAATGGCTTGCTTTGACAAATTTGCAAAATACTTCAAAGATGAAATCCTTCACATCTAGCATGACTTGGACTCCATGGTTAGTGCAATTCTATTAACAGAGGAATCCAGATCTGTTGGGTCCAGTTGTATTGGATGGCTTCCAGTTGCTGAGGCCCGAGGATGCAGACAAGATGCTTGAACAGTTCAACCAACCACTTGCATGCTTGACCCTTTCCCATCTTGGCTTGTTACATCTAATAGTGAGGGGTTATCCATTTCTCCTTGAGACAGGGAGTGGTACCAGCTTCTTTGAAAGAGGCTGTAATTAGAGCCCTCTTGAAGAAACCGAACCTGGAAGCAGGCTAGTTAACTCCACCTGAACTAGACTTTGCTCTAGATACCTCCACTAATGGAACTGCACTAACCATAGAGTCTAAGTCATGCTGGATGTGGTAGAAGTTGCCTTTGAAGTGTCTTGCAGTCTACACACACACACACACACTTATCCACCCACCGTTCTGAAGGTAGCAACAGCTTAGTGGGGAACCCATTACAGTCTGATCAGAATGTAACCATATAAATGGCTTCTGTTTTCTAACCATATGATCCACAAAGGTAATGCTGTACAGAAAACAAGTCTTCGGCTCAGTAAGGCTAAACTGAACACAAATGATTAAATATTTTGACCTTAATTGTGAAGTAATTGTAAGAGGACATCCAGTCAACAGCAAAGATGCTAGCTGTGATATTGCTAGCATTTCTTATACTGCTTTGTATTACATATTTGTTTGAGAAGTACACCAGACATTTATTTATTTATTTATCATATGGCACATTCACATCACATTACAATAAAATCATAGAGCATAATAAATATGAAATATAAAATATAGACAGGAGGATCACAAACGTATGTCTAGGTTCCAGATTTTTTTTTTTTGCTTCAGTTGTCACAGCCAGGAAATCAGCAAAGTCTCTATCATAGGCTCGGTTTTGACACTCTGTCACTATGTGCTGGATAGTTTGTTTTTCAGCCCCACAATCATAATTTGATGTTGTTTTGCCCCATTTATAAAGGGCATCTGCACATCTACCATGACCCATGCAAATTCGGTTCAAGGTTGTCCATATCGCACAGGGCTGGTCAAATTCAGGTGGTTTTTCCAAGATGCAGGGCAAGCTTCGGCATTGTGGAGGACAGTTTCCTAGCCAATGTTGTTTCCACGTGTTGTGGATATTAAAATCATCTTCTAGAAGAGCTTTAGCTCTTCTACACCAGACATATTGAGACACACAACAGCCATATATACTGCACATGCGAAGGATCACACCCTGATCTTCCATGCATTTGCCGAAAAAGCTTAATAGCATAAACACTAACATGCACATGCCCCATAATGTCCCATTCTTATTCCTCGGTATTAGGTTTATGTACACTGGGAAATGTATATAGAATGTATGTGTGTATACTCAGTTTAGATGTCACGGCAAAATACAGAGGCAAGTTGTAATTTCAATGCCCCATCACCTCTATGTGAACAGTTTGCAGTATGTGTGAGTGGCCTACGGACGTCAATAACTGATACCATGAACAGGCTGTCCTCACCCCCCCCCCCCCACAAAACAAAAAACTACAAATCTGCAGGTCTTGTTAAATTTAAACATTTAGTATGTTTTTCATAAAGATAAAATGGAATGTAAACATTTTGTTTAGTCTTTCTAGAAGAGCACTGTTCATTCACTAAAACATGCTTCCCTGAAAGTTTGAAAGAAAATACAGTAACCTGTGGAGTAGGAAAAAAAAATCCCAGGGTTCTTTGGGGTAGCAGAGACAGTTAAAAGTGGTTTAAAGTCCATTTACATTTGTAATACTGTACTATACATGATCTGAGTCACAATCAATTATCTTCTGACCTTTGGAGCATTAGTCTTTTCCAAGCAAGATGTTTGGTGCGGAAGGAATAACCTTGATATAGTAGAACCTTAAAAAAAAATCTTAATTTTTTTAAAATGATCACAAGTTTATTATTGCTCCAACCAGTTTGCCTTTGTGTTAAAAATTGTCCCCTCCTCTTAAATTTTATTAATGCTGTAAATTGTGGCCTCTGGCAAGACAACAAACTCTGATTCCTCCCCCCACAGCCCCACTCCTTTTACTTACACACACACACACACCCCAAAATGAATCTCAAGATGAATAGAATTTTATAGGAGTTCAAATCTAGGACAATATGGCTGTTGGGTATTAAGTTTCATACTCCCTCAGGTTACTAGAACAAAGAAAAAACACATTCTGAGATCAGCCATGCCAGATCAATTGAAGTCTTTGCTGGAAAAAAGCACTCCTAAGCTGTGGCTCAAAATGAAATGAAAAAAACATTCCTCTGAAGCTCTTTGTACAACATTATGTACAACTTTGTACTGGAGTTATTCTAGCACATGCCTTACCTGGTACAAACTTAAAAGGGGAGGGGGTGGCATATGGAGTTGAATTGCTCTCTTTTCCTCAACTCTGCCATGTGACCTCTTAAGTTATTATTTCAGCTAAGGTAACTTGCTTTGGTAGTTATTAACCTATTCATCCCTACTTTGCATTGGAAAACAAAGAACGGGCAGACATTTTAAGAGAGCAAAGTTTACACAGCGAAGGCTCTGAACTCTTCAGCAAACTACAGGGTGGAGGAATCAATTAAGATTGCAAGTCAATCTACAACTTGCTCAGCAGCTCTGCATAAATAGGATTCAGGTTGCGGCCCTGAGAGGGGAAAATGTAAAAATCTTCAAGGTACTAATTCATCATTAACAGTAAAAGCTAAAGAACTGTCAACACAGTTTTAGAAAATTAATTTCAGCATGGGTTCATGCAGATGTTAGGGAGATACTCACATGATTAAAACATTTACTCAGCTCTGATCATAAGCCAAAAATGCTAGCTTCCAGTTTTCACCACTCTTCCATCAAAAGTTGAAAGCCCCATAAGGCAAGGCAGCCAGCTCAGGCAGCAGATTTGGGGTGGCATTACAAGACAGATGTAACCCATAACTACCAGGAGATGCACAAGCCCCACCAAAATGAACGGAAGTTGTACATGAACATCCTTTGATCTACATTTATATCTCAAGAGTGGATTGTGCCAACATTAACAATGGATAGAGGTGCCACTATTTGGATTTTCCACTGCAAGCATAAAAAATTATACAAAGGATGTTCAAGCATAACCCAAGTTGAGTGCAACAAGAACCTTGTCACTAACACAGAGTCAATGACAAATGGGTCAAAATGACAAAATATGTGTTTCCAAGAAGCATCTAGTTGGCCACTGTGTGACGCTGGGTGTAAGACTAGATGGACCTTTGATTCTGTAGGAAGAGCGCTGATGGATAAGACAATCTGTTCCCCTATGACCCATTCGAGATCCTCACAGACTGCTGTGTATCAAACAGTGCTGGTCACACAGAGAAAATCACAAACCATCAGGGCACTGAGAGAAGGGACTTGCATTGATTAGCCTCCTATTCTGGATCTCACTCCCTCTTGGGTGTTTGCCAAAGCGTAAGCAGGAGTGTTTTCTAGAGGCAATGTTTATTCTGGCAGTCATTTCATGTCCAGAGATGGGCACTGAATTATTTTACCAGCTTTTCCTGTGATTTATATATGCTTTTATTAAAAATATAGTAATCTACCTTTACCCTATGAGTTTCTGGGTTTCTTTCCGACTTCCCCAGCCGCACCTTACCTCACATGCAACTCCGTTAACCTTATTTGGTACCATTACTCAAGGTTTTTGTGCCCAGTGCAATATTAGCAACAGGCTGTACAATTTCTTCCCATAAAACATGTAGGTCTTATCAAGTAGAAGACCTACAGAACTTATCAATTATACTTATGTATTAACTTAATAACCTCACCATTACAATACTAGTTTGCCCAACCCCTTTAGGAGTTTTGATTGCTATGCTTTTCCAGAACACTACACATTCATCAAATTCAAAGATCAAATTCAAGTTGATTGCCAAAGGCAAATGGTATGTATTGAACACAGACGAGGCTGTAAATTGTCTAAGAACTCAAACTTCCAAGTTCTGCCATCAAATTACTGAAGTCCAACATTGCTGAATTATTTAGATATAGTGGGAGGTACCAGTCATCTTAAAATGTGAGCTAGAATGCATTAACAGCTAAGAGTGTTGGGTTGGAGAGGCCTGGGTTTGAATCAAGCTTGTTTTGTATAGAGATGTAAATGCCTGAAAAAAATAATGGGGGGCAAACCCTGTTTTTTCTGTCTCCCCACCCTCTCCCAGGCACCTTTCCCCCCCTAAAAAATGAAAAACTGACCAATTTTGGATTATGAAATATTTTATTTTAGAATGATGAATAAAATGTTTAATACAAGCTGTTCATACATTGTTAGATGGCCTTTACTGACAGAGATGCTCCAAGTTATGCTCTGTTCCTCAACATGTGATTAGAGTCCCCATATCATAATCTGTTCAGAAAAAAGTGCTTTCTGACAATTTGGGTTTTGTTCTATTGAACCCTGTGTTTCTGGGATTGTTCTGGTTATATGTTGTAGCAATCAATGAACGTAGTTCTAAAATCGACATGTTAGAAAAACATTGTAGGTTATCCCACCACATGTGATAGAACAACGTGTGCTCTATCCCACCTATGTTTTGTTTTTAAAATAAAGCTCCCAATGACACCTCACCATTATGGAATGCTGCCTCACCTATAAAGCCTTTAACTGCTGCCACACCTAAATGAAAGTCGGTGGCCTGGCTCCTTTTGTGTAGTTGTGGGATTGCCACAACCACTAGCCAGAGACAACCTTTCAAAATGAACAAAAATTAAGATGCTTATTAAGGGGAATTATTTACAAAGAGGAATAAAATGTCACTCTTTAAGTAAAAGTCTGAGATAGAATCATAGAATCATAGGGTTGGAAGGGGCCTACAAGACCACTGAGTCCAACCGCCTGCTGAGTGCAGGAAGCCTGATTCCCAGGCAGTCTCCCATCCAAGTACTAACCAGGGGTGACCCTGCTTAGCTTCTGATTGTTTAAGATTTCTTAAATTAAACATGCTTGGTTTAACCATTCCTAATAGGTAAGAGAGACTTCCCTAGTTCAATAAGCTCTCAGTAGCATTTCCTTCAAAAGAGATTTCCCTAAACCTCACCCCAACCAATTCCTCACAAATAGGAACAGATCCTATATACTAGTCTTCCTCTGCCTCCAGCTCTTCCTACTTCTTGGATGATTCAGATGTTGCAGGGACTACTTCCGGAAGTTCCTAAAATGTATTATGTATAACTTGTTTTGCTCCTAAAAAACATCATGTTTGGCATATTAAATTTAAAAGTATAGTTTGAGAAAATTACAAATTTACTGAGTTTACTTGTTTTTCAATTTTAATGATATTTTTATGAGCAAAACAAGTTATACATAAGGCATTTTAAGTTTCAACGAAGTGACTTTAGATCTATACAGAGCCCTAAAAAGAATTGCATGTATTTGTTTTTCCCCCAGTTTTTTTTTTTAAATCTGGGTAGAAAATTGGATTTTTCAATGGCTTCAAAATTTCCAACAACTTTACAACTCTGGTGTTGCATTTACATTCTCATGCACATTATAGGGACAAGATGATGCTCTGGGTGGCTGGAGAGATGGCCAGACCTGCCAACAGTTCCCCTTGAACAGGGTAGGGACAGTGATGTGACTGGGGGGGGTCCAGGGTGTGGTGAATCCTTCTCTATGGGAAGGGGTGGTTCCTGCTGTCCTTAAAGAGGCAGTAGTGTGACCACTCCTGAAGAAGCCCAACCTGGACCCAGTGGTTTTAGACAACTACCACCCAGTTGCAAATACCCCTTTCTTAAGGAAGGTACTGAAGGGGGTTGTGGCAGAACAACTGCAAGGACTCTTGGGGGATACTGATTACCTAGACCCTTTCCAGTCTGGGTTTTGACCTGGTTACAGGACTAAATCAGCCCTGGTAGCCCTGATGGATGATCTTTAATGAGAGAGGGACAGGGGGAGTGCAACCCTGCTAATTCTGCTTGAGCTCTCATTGGCTTTTGTCACCGTTGACCATGGTATCCTCCTGGACTGGCTTTGTGGGATGAGTATCAGAGGCACTGTGTTACGGTGTTTCCAGTCTTACCTGAGGGGTCAATTTCAGAAAGTAACAGTGAGTGAACATTGCTCGGCCCCTTGGCAATTCAGCTATGGGGTTCCACAGGGTAACATCCTGTCCCCAATGTTATTTAACATCTATGTGGAGCCACTGGGAGCAGTCATTAGGGGTCCTGAAGCCGAGTGCCATCAGTAAGCTGATGACACACAGCTCTATCTCCCTGTGACATCTGATTCAGGTGAGGCTGTGCAAGTCCTGGATCAATGCCTAGATGCAGTAATGGGCTTGATGAGGGCCAATAAACTGGAACTGAATCCTGGCAAGACGGAAGCCCTGTTGGTGAGTGGTTCCCAGGTCTGGGAGATAGGCTTATTGCCTATTCTGGACAGGGTTGCACTCCCTCTGAAAGATCAGGTTCGCTGTCTGGGGGTACTCCTAGATCCATCACTGTAGCTGGAGGCCCATGTGGCCATGGAAGCTTGGAATCCCTTTTACCAGCTTCAGCTGATTCGCCAGCTGCGGCCTCTCCTGGATAGGGATAGCTTGGCCACAGTGGTCCAGGCGCTAGTAACCTCAATACTGGATTACTGCAATGTGCTCTGTGTGAGACTGCCCTCAAGGCTACTCTGGAAGCTGGAGTCAGTGCAGAACGCAGCAGCTCGGCTGTTGTCGGGAGCTGCCCCTTTTCAGCATGCAACTCCTTTGCTGAGGGAACTGCACTGGCTGCCTATTTGCTACCAGGCCAGGTTTAAGATTTTGGTACTAGTGTACAAAGCCCGAAACGACTTGGGACCAGGGTAGCTGAGAGAGTGCCTTCTCCCTTACCAACCTACCTGATCATTGAGGTCATCAGAGGGCATGCTTCTGGTGGTTCCACATGGACATATGGCCCGACTGGAGTCCACCCAGAGAACTTTGGTGTGGTGGCTCCTGTCCTATGAAACTCCCTGCCTCGGGAAGTCAGGCAGGTGCCAACACCGAGTTGTTTTCAGCGCCTCCTGAAAAAATGTTCTTTTCCAGGAAGCCTTCCTTGATTAACCAGGCTCGGTTTTATTGGCACTCTGTTTTTTAAAGCATAATCTTATTATCATGTTTCTTCTTTTTATCTTTGGTTCATTTTATCCCTTGTTGTTCACCACTCTGGAATCTGTTTAGATGTGGAGCAGTATACAAATGTTGTAAATAAATAAATAACTTTCTTTAGACATTGTACAATTTAAATCCTTCTTTATATTCATTGGACACACTGGTTCACCTTTTAAAATCATCATTCTAATTCTGTATTAAGTGGTCTCCCTCAATTAGAAAGGCTTATACCCATATATCTGTTGCTACTGTATTTTATGGTTGATTGCATTACCCTGTTTTAATTTTTTTATATTATTCTATTTTTTATACTGAAGTGTCCTGCGAACACAGATGTGTCTAGCTTTGAAGGTTTTAATGCTAAATTTAAGTGCCATTTTATTGTGAAATTATTTTAAAAATTGTACATTGCCCTGAAACTGATAGGGTGACAGAAATGCATTAAATAAATAAAGGTGCAAAGTAAAAAGTTTGGTAAAATTTACTCTTTTCAGAAAGATCCAAAAAGCTGGACAGTGCTATTACATTTGAGGACTTAAAAAACACAACAGTGAATGAAATGTAGTCTAGCCTAAGGGCAAACAAAATCCTAGGCATGCCTGAACTATATTCACAGTACAAAGTATAAAGTTTCAGACGTTTTTTTTAATGAAAAAAAATAAAGCCACTGTGAAACAGTCAATACAGCCAAATGTGCCTTGCAAAAAAAAAAAAAGTACATATATTGACTGACATATACACCAGGGGTAGTTTTCATAAGCGACACTAAGAAGTCCATTTGAGTCTCATGCATTTTTTGTTATGTATAAATGCTATAATGTGGGAAAGAATTCAGAAGAGAAACAGATCACCACTGCAGTCAGCATAGATCTTATATTTACATTTCAAGCAGGTTTGAGCCTTATGTGTAAAAACACCCCAGCTTACTCTTAATTCTGATGTGGAGGAACAGACCTGCCCTAAGGTATATCCCATCACTACTTCCAAACCCCTCAAATATATCAGGAGAGAAGTTTATATAATATTTCCGACACTCATGGGAAAAGCAGTCTTGAACGCACCGCTACTATTTAGATATGCACAACGCAATGCTAACATTCTCCCTCAAAATATTTTGCTGATATCCAAGAAATAAAGTGAGCAATTTCCCTCTGACTCCACTAGCAGACAGTTGAAAAATCCCAGTTGTTTAAGACTATGATAAAAGCATGTATTTTTATGCCCACATTAATATTTTCACTTTGACAGATACTATAACTAAGGATGCAACCAAAGCAGACTTACACAGCAAGCACAACAAGCCACACTGAACTCAGTCGGGCTTACTTTAAAGTATACACGTTTTCAATGAATTTTAAATGAGTTTTCATATGAACCAGCTCGCAACCCATACTAATTAGTCCTGCTGATGCTAGCCAGGAGCAGGTAGATCACTCCTGCTTTGCGGTTTACAAGTGTAGCCCACAGTATGTCATAGGCTTAGAGCAGGTGACAGCAATTTTACCTAAATACAACCATGTCCCATAAGAGCTCAGAATGTATATCATTAGATATCCAGAGCTATTCCTGTCTGGCCTCCAAAAGACCTCAGTTATTCTTTAAAAACTTTACTCACTACTGACTTTTCTCTCTGGAGAAAATCAAAATTGATATGTTTGCCTAAGGTCCTTGTTTTTTTTTTTGTTTACCAGAACCGTACCAGAATAGGAACTTTGACTCATTTCTCAGGATGTCTGTCCAGCCACAAAAGCCTAATACTGATATGTATATGTCCATATGCATATATATCACATTTACATACATTCCAGCTGCAAGTTGTAGAGCAGGAGTGGGCAATTTCTGCCCCTCAAGATGTTTTGGCCTACAACTCCCATCAGCCCTAGCCACCATAGCCACACATTGTCCACCCCTGCTTGTGATCTAGGGATGTTGCGAGCATTCACTCAGGTGCACTTGCAAAGGCCTAGGCTTGCCCCAATCATGTAAGCTGCCACCTCCCCTTACTTAAAGCCCCCCCCCCATTTTGGTGCAGGGAGAAAATATTTGGGTATTCCCGGGCCCAGGGAGAGAATCATTTTCCCCTCCAAGGAGGCTGGGATATGCAGTCTCAGTACAGTCCCTAGAGATGGGGTGGGAAAGAGGATGCCCTGCACAACATCTGCTCTGGCCCTGCCTACCACCAGCATGCAGCCCCTTAAAGATTACCCTCAGGGGAATGCAGCCCTTGACAGAAAAAAAAAAATCCCCACCTCTTCCCTAGAGGGAAAGTGACACTCTGCCCAAGCCTGGGAGTACTTAGAGCTGTTGTGCTCATGTCCGACTTATGGGTTTCCCATGGGCAGCTGGTTGGTCACTGTGTGAACAGAATGCTGGACTAGATGGACACTTGGTCTGATCCAGCATGGCTCTTCTTACGTCTCTGATGCCTCTCCCTTCCTTCTGCTGCAAGGTAAGCTTCTAGAGAGCTTTAGGGTAGGTGAAGGTGGGGACTCTGCACATGCTTGCTTAGAATATTCTCAAAGGTTTGCAAAGTGGGGAGCTAGAGATATGAAGGCCTGGCAAAAAACAGGAATAATTCAGAAAAAAACCATTTTTTCCTCATTCTTTTCCAAGGACCATTTGTTTTTTTCTGAAAGAAAAAACATTCATTTGGAAGAATTGAACAGTTTAGGATTATAAAATATTTATAAAATATTTTCTTTTAGGATTTAAGACAAGGTGCTTATTTATTGCTACCAAGCCTTTACTCCCACAAATGATTTCTAAAAACTATGTAGTAAGAAGACATTTATAGAAAGTCTAGAGATGTAAGAAACCCCTTCATGGATCACTGCCTTGTTGTGGCGAAGGGGCATGCGTAACTCAGTGAAGCCATAAGCTATGCTGTGCAGGGCCACCCAAGATGGACAGGACATGGTGGAGAGTTCTGACAAAATGTGGTCCACTGGAGAAGGAAATGGCAACCCACTCCAGTATTCTTGCCAAGAAAACCCTATGGAACGTATCACAAGGCTAAAAGAGATGACGCCGGAAGATGAGCCCCTCAGATCGGAAGGTGTCCAATATACTACTGGGGAAGAGCAGAGGGAATTTCCAAGTAGCACCAGAAGAGTGAAGCAGCTGGGCCAAAGCTGAAAGGACACTCAGCTGTGGATGTGTCTGGTGGTGAAAAGAAAGTCCGGTGCTGTAAAGAACAAGATTGTTTAGGAACCTGGAATGTCAGATCAATGAATCAAGGTAAGCTGGAGGTGGTCAAACATGAGACGGCAAGATTGAACATCGACATCTTGGGAATCAGCGAACTAAAATGGACAAGCATGGGCAAATTTAATTCAGGTGACCATCATATCTACTACTGTGGGCAAGAACCCCTTAGAAGAAATGGAATAGCACTCATAGTCAACAAAAGGGTAGGAAAAGCAGTACTGGGGTACAATCTCAAAAACAATGGAATGATCTCAGTACGAATCCAAGGCAAACCATTCAACATCACAGTAATTCAAGTCTATGCCCCAACCACTGAGGCCCAAGAAGCTGAGGTTGATCGGTTCTATGAAGACCTACAACACCTTCTAGAACTAACACCAAAAAAAGATGTCCTCTTCATCATGGGGGATTGGAATGCTAAAGTAGGAAGTCAAGAAATCACTGGGATAACAGGCAAGCATGGCCTTGGTGTACAAAATGAAGCAGGACAAAGGCTAATCGAGTTTTGCCAAGAGAACACGCTGATCATAGCAAACACTCTTTTCCAACAGCACAAGAGACGACTCTACACAAGGACATCACCAGATGGTCAATATCAAAATCAGATTGATTATGTCCTTTGCAGCCAAAGATGGAGAAGCTCTATACAGTCAGTAAAAACAAGACCTGGGGCTGACTGTGGCTCAGATCATGAGCTGCTGCTTGCAAAATTTCGGCTTACATTGAAGAACGTAGGGAAAACCACTAAACCATTCAGGTATGACCTCAATCATATCCCTTATGAATATACAGTGGAGGTGAGGAATAGATTTCAGGGATTAGACCTGATAGACAGAGTGCCTGAGGAACTATGGACGGAGGTCCGTAACATTGTTCAGGAGGCAGCAACTCAATCCATCCCCAAGAAAATGAAATGCAAGAAAGCAAAGTGGCTGTCTGATGAGGCTTTCCAAGTAGCTGAGGAAAGAAGGGAAGCAAAAAGCAAGGGAGAAAGGGGAAGATATACCCAACTGAATGCAGAGTTCCAGAGAATAGCAAGGAGACACAAGAGTCCTTCTTAAATGAACAATGCAAAGAAATCGAAGAAAACAACAGAATGAGAAAGACTAGAGATCTCTTCAAGAAAATCGGAGATATCAAGGGAACATTTTGTGCAAAGACGGGCATGATAAAGGACAAAGAAGGCAGGGACCTAACAGAAGCAGATGAGATTAAGAAGAGGTGGAAAGAATACACAGAAAAACTATACAGGAAAGATCTGAATGTCCCTGATAGCCATGATAGTGCGGTCAATGAACTTGAGCCGGACATCCTCGAGAGTGAAGTCAAGTGGGCCTTAGGAAGCATTACTAACAACAAAGCTAGCGGAGATGACAGTATTCCAGCTGAGCTATTTAAAATCCTAAAAGATGATGCTGTTGAAGTGCTGCACTCAATATGCCAACAAATTTGGAACACTCAACAATGGCCACAAGACTGGAAAAGGTCAGTTTACATTCCAATTCCAAAGAAAGGCAATGCCAAAGAGTGCTCAAACTACCGTACAATTGTGCTCATTTCACATGCCAGCAAGGTGATGCTCAAAATCCTACAAGCTAGGCTTCAGCAGTATGTGAACCAAGAACTACGGGAAGTACAAGCTGGGTTTCAAAGAGGCAGAGGAACTGGAGATCAAATCGCCAACTTTCACTGGATCATGGAGAAAGCAAGAGAATTGCAGAAAAATGTCTATTTCTGCTTCATTGACTACACTAAAGCCTTTGATTGTGTGGATCACAACAAACTGTGGCAAACTCTGAAAGAGATGGTAATACCAGACCACCTTACCTGTCTCCTGAGAAACCTGTATGAGGGTCAAGAAGCAACAGTAAGAACGGACACGGAACAACCGATTGGTTCAAAACTGGGAAAGGAGTACGACAACGCTGTATATTGTCGCTCTGCTTATTTAATTTATATGCAGAGTACATCATGAGAAACGCCAGGTTGGATGAATCACAGGTCGGAATTAAGACTGCCGGGAGAATTATCAACAACCTCAGATACACAGACGATACCACCCTAATGGCAGAAAGCGAAGAGGATCTAAAGAGCCTCTTGTTGAGGGTGAAAGAGGAGAGTGCAAAAGCTGGTTTGAAACTCAACATTAACAAAACGAAGATCATGGCATCTGGCCCCATCACTTCCAGGCATATAGAAGGGGAAGACATGGAAGCAGTGACAGATTTAACTTTCTTGGGCTCCAACATCACCGTAGATGGTGACTGTAGCCAT
This sequence comes from Heloderma suspectum, assembly GCF_057233095.1. NCBI lineage: Eukaryota > Metazoa > Chordata > Lepidosauria > Squamata > Helodermatidae > Heloderma > Heloderma suspectum. Next base: position 26,147,300 of record NC_139460.1, on the reverse strand, counting down.
GAAATTAAAAGACGCTTGCTCCTTGGGAGGAAAGCTATGGCAAACCTAGACAGCATAGGAAGAAGCAGAGACATCACCTTGCTGACAAAGGTTCGTCTAATCAAAGCTATGGTTTTCCCAGGAGTAATGTATGGCTCCTGTGAGAGCTGGACTATAAGGAAGGCTGAGCGCCGAAGAATTGATGCTTTCGAACTGTGGTGCTGGAGAAGACTCTTACGAGTCCCCTGGACTGCAAGGAGGTCAAATCAGTCAGTCCTAAAGGAAATCAACCCTGAGTGCTCATTGCAAGGACAGATACTGAAGGTGAAGCTCAAATATTTTGGCCACCTAATGCGAAGAGAAAAGTCACTGGAAAAGACCCTGATGCTGGGAAAGATTGAAGGCAAAAGGAGAAGGGGACGGCAGAGGATGAGATGGCTAGATAGCATCACCGATGCAATGAATATGAACTTCAGCACACTCCGGGAGACAGCGCAGGACTGGAAGGCCTGGCGTGCTATGGTCCATGGGGTCACGAAGAGTCGGACACGACTTAACGACTGAACAACAACAACAACAACAAGAGATGTAAAATATCTGGAAATAATGAAGCAATGGGGGAAAATGTTTTTAATCCTCTCTGTAAGATTCTCATAATAGTTACTTCTTCCATTTCTTATTGAAATTATTGATCTAATATATTTTTACTGGCAGACATTTTGGGATATTCCAAGTCATGCTCAGTTCCGCAATGTGTCAATAGAGTCAGCATATCATAAAATGGAAGAAAATGTACATCCTTAACAGTTTGGATTCTGTTCTATAGAGTCCTGTGTTTCTGGACTTGTCTTCCTCTGCCTCCAGTTCGTCCTGCTTCTTTTGTCTTCTAGGATGATTCAGATGTTTCAGGGACTACTTGTTGAAGTTCCCTCTGTTCAGACAAACCAGGAATCTAAAATATGTTATGTATAACTTGGTTTGCTCATAAAATTAATCATGTTTGGTTTTAAACATGATTTTAAAAGTATAGTTTATTCGGACAATAATAATTACAAATTCACCGAGTTCACCTTTTAAAATTTTCAAATATAGTAAGTTTATGAGCAAGCCATGTTATGACATATTATAAATTTAGGAACTTAAAGGCTGTTTTACATTCCTAAAGCAGCCTTCCTCCACCTGGTGCCTTACATATGTTCTGGATTACAATGGCCAGCATTCTTGACTATTGGTCACCCAGCCTGATAGGTACTGAAGTCCAAAATATCTGGAGAGCACCAGGTTGGGGAAGGCTGTCCTAGAGCAACAAAGTGACTTTAGATCTGTAAAGAGTGCTTAAAAAATACATATTCCTTGTTTTTCCATTTTTTCCAAATGTCTGCTTTTTTCTGAAAAAAACTAGGAAAACATGTTCTTTCCCCCATAATTTCAAGCTTTCTGGAAATGTTACATCTCTAGGGGGAGAAGATGTGAACTGCTTCCATTGATAGGTAGCGTGTTTGACATAGTTGGAAAAAGTCTGCCTGTCTGATTGGCAATTATTTTCTAGTCACTGAACGTGGGAATTCACCCAAAGAGAATAGGTAACTTATGCCAGTTTTTTCCAGGTTTATGGAGAGAGTAAGGTCAAAGGATTATGGGGGTAGGCAGTGGAGGAGAATCCTCAGATAGCATACATGGCATCAGTGACTTCACAGGTCATTGAGTAGCATCCAATAGGGCCGTGTGTGTGTGGCCAGCCCCGTCAGCCCTGGTTTGTGTGCACCCAGCTTAGGTCTGTGTGCGGACACAATACAACACTTCCAGAAACCAGCATTTTTGTCCGCGTCAGGGCTTGCCCCCGGAAGTGCTATATCACGGCCACACGCAGACCTTGGCTGGGGCACGCACAAACCAGAGCCAGCAGGGCTGGCCACACACAGAGGCCCCTATTGGATACTACTTCGTATGGAAAACCTACCTCACTCCTGTACATAAAAGCTGCATGTGAACAGTAACGAACACATGTGTTTGAAGTATCTCCCAGCCTTGCTATTTGCCATTCATCCAAAATGTAGGTCAAGAAAAAAGCAATTCAAGGCATTTCTGGTGTAAAAAGTTTAAACGGATGGGTCCATTAGTAGACCAAGAGTGACAGGCATACCCTGATAAGCCAGAAGTGAACTGTTCATATTACCCAAAGAATAGCAGGACCTGGTTCTGTACTATAACTGGGGCGGACAGGACCAGTGCAAAGAAGATGAGCTTTCTGTTCCTCAAGGATGGTAGAAGCGAAGAAGGAACAAAAGCATAAGACTTGTGCTCTCTTTCAGCAGCTGGTATTTCTACTGATGCTTGGGGGAAGGGAGGAAGAGGAGTAATCTTTAGCTACTGGTACAACCCAAGGGAGCTCCACCTCCTGTTTTGGAAAATCTGGTTCAATGTGCACACCTGAATTCCTGTTCTTCCAAAAACAAATTCTTGTTATTCCTGAATAACGAAAGAGATTTCCTTTAATAAAATGTTTTAAGTAAGTCTTAATTTATTCAAGCATTGGCAATTATAGTAAGTGGTTGCAGATTGTGAAGGCAATGCAGACAGAGAAGGGTTTAAAACAGAGTCCTGTTTTATTAGCATTGATCAGTATCAATGAATCACAATCAATGAATGAAGTGTCTGCAAGCAGTTTTGGGATTGATAAGAGCAAACAAACAGAAGCTTAAACTAGATAGGATGGAAGCCCTCACTGCCTTGAGAGGGCTCTTGCTCTCAAAGGCGGACATGAGATATTTTAAATAAATAAAAATAAATAAAATTAAAGTACTATGGATCAGGAGATCTGCTGATCTGAATGGAAGAGGCAACTGGTTCTAGATAGTGTTGCACGTCTTATGAAGTGCCATTTGTGCAGTCTGGGAGTTCTTCTGGACTTAGCATTATGTTCCCATGTCTTTGTAACTCCCTCCCTAGGCAGGTACATATTAAACACTTTGAAAACACTTTTATTCCAGTCTCCCTTTGGTTAATTTGCTGAGCTGGAAGTTTTAATCATTGCTAGTTTCAAACTTTGAATGTTGGTTTATAGTATGTGTGCTTTGCTGCTTTATAATGTTTTTATTTTCTTTTTGTAAGGTGCCTCGCGTTGTCAGAACAATGTGCTCTGAAAGGCAAGATAGAAGTTCATTAAAAGCAAAGTCTGTTTTTAGGCTATTAGGGTTTCTCCTAATAAAATGGAGGGCAGAAGGAATCCATTAGCACTGCATGGAACAGCAGCCTGTCAGCTTCAAGAGGCTGAACTAAATCCCAACACAGTCATTTGGCATCTTCCCAAAGCTTGGAGAAGGCCCAACATAACACACTGAAAGAAAGAAACATACTGCTGGATACCAGTCTTTGCAGTTAGTGGTAAGGCTAAAGTCAACCCTGTGCTAATTTTTCCATAGAAACTCTTCTTCAGTCCTGATCCTGCAACATGCGTGTTCTTCATTCTATTACAGACCCTCATCTTATAGCAGCTGATAGTTTTGTTGCCCTCAAAAAAGGACAAACTCAAACTGCTTTTCACCTACATTTGTGTGAATGCAACCAAACAGCAGTTCTTAGGCTGAACCTGTTCTTAGAACAAATGGGTTAAATGAATCAGCTTGTAGCAGCTTTCATTTACACAAATAATTAACAACACAACTTAAGGACAAACTTTCCAAAACTCACTGCATGCTTTTACTGTGAACTGAAATAGCTGAAAATTACTGATATCCAATATAAAGGACATAGGCAAAAACACTATTTGTTATTCTTTCTCCAAAATAAACTCTACAAAATTCAAATTGTAGAACCAGTACGAAGAGCAATTACTTATCTGAGACAGAGATAGAGAGAAATATACCTATACTCTTGTAACAAGAATGAGTAGAGGAACTATTGATACCAAGAAAAGAGACCCTATGGAATAGTTTTGGATTACAAGTATGACAAGAAGAGAGCCCTACTGCTGTCTGCAAATCAGTAGATGGTGGCAGAACTTTAATCTGAGGAATATTAAGGGAAGCGTGGACTCAGCAGACCAGCTGAGTGAGTTCCTAGTGACCTCCAAGGGCTTTCACTGGACCCCTACATATGTCACAATCACAGTTCTCCTTCGTCTTTATAGAAAATGCTTTTCTAAGACAGAGGGGGATATCATAGAATAGTAGGGTTGGAAGGGGCCTATAAGACCAGCCCACTGAGTCCAATATGAGAAGCACATTTTGGCCATAATCAAGTATACCAGTTAACAGATACAAGCTATGCTATCACTAAATACTCCAAAGCTGAAATCACAGCTACTTTTATTAGCCCCTTTTAAATTAGTCTCACTGAGAGAAAGATTTCTATCCACTGTCTGAGTGATAATACATATTCAAGATTTATCAAAAGTTAGGTTTTTAAAAAACCTATACACTTGATTGTAAAGCCAATTAAACTCAGTGGAACTTACTTCTGAATAGACATATATAAGATTGTGCCACATGTGTCTTTAAAAATAACCTGGGTTAAAAGGAAATTAAAAACAGATCGACTTGTATTGAAAGCACTACCCTGTACATGTCTACAAAGACCCACAGAGTTCAGTGAAACTTACTTTTGACTAGACATGTACAGTATTCTGCTGTTTATCTCTTAAAACTAAGGCACGACAATCAAGCACACGACCTGCATTCATATGTCTCAATAAACCATAGTTTAATGTGATAGGCACAAGCCTAGCCTCCCTCCAGCCACGAGGAGGAGTTCTGGAGCTTTTGTTTTCATTTTTTCTGAACTGCAGCTTGTCATGTTGTCCAAACTGACAAACCGCAGTTAATCTTAAGTATCATTTGTTTGAAACAACCCAGGTTAATAATTAATATTAACCACAGTTAGTTGGTTAATGACTAATGACAAATCAAAGTTAATCTAAACCAGAAGTAAAAGCTTCTGAACTGTACCTCACAACCACACCAAGCTGGAGAGGAAGGGGGCCCCTTCTTGTTACTTCATCAGAGGAGAATGTAATACTCACCATGGTGAGCAGAGCAGTGCACAGCTGAACTTCAGTTAGGCTTCTCAAGCATGCTTGCATACTATGAATTTCAAAATTAGATATTTGATTTAAATCAAGTATTCTTCTGGGTGATTTAAGATCTATCCTAAAAAATCACAATGCCTACAAAATAATAAGCCAGATGAGAATCAACAAATTTAACTACTCTTCTCTAGCTATATGATGGGGGTAGAAATGGAGAGGGCACAGTGAGAGGTTTGAAGACAAAGCACCATGATTTATAACCAAATGTCATGATTTATAAGCAACTCTTGTTTTCCTCCTGGAGAGGTCAAGACCTGAGCAAATAAAGGTGCTTCCATGGCAGCAGTAGAAAGCCTTCTGCTACAGTACACGGGCAGCCAGAAACATGAACAAACAGCTTCCTTTTGTTAAAGCACAAACATCCCTTTTCAAAGTTTGAAGTTTTGGTTTTCCTGTACAAGGAAGCAACCCTTAGGGCCAAGGTAGACAGGATAGCGGCAGACATCTGTCTAAATCCAGATCTGCTCCAATCATCTATAAAACTTGGGGGAAGGGGTTTTATGGCAAAGGTGAACTGAACTCTCCCCACGCCTGCAGCTTACCTCTCCACAAAATGAGCACCAGAGCTTGGCTGAGGAGAAGAGCTATGTGGAAAGGGATTCAGCATCCCTCCACCCACATGGCCCTTTGGTTCTAAAGACTGGACCTCCCCAGGCATGCCCATCTCCACTTTATGTGATGAGGGCATAAAGTGTGACCTAGATTTTTTTCAAAAAACTGATCTACATCTTTGGACTTAAGTGTGGAACCACCAGTAATATGCTCATTGAGAAGGAACTATGGAAAGACATTGCTAAATGTGACATGCTATGTTAATTTCAACAAAACACATTATGCAACTGTAAAGGACTCAAAAAGCTTAGGACTGAAGGAGTAAACACAATTAGAAGAATGAAATGTAACCCATTTAGTAGTTAAGAACATAAGAGCCATGCTGGATCAGACCAAGGGTCTGTCTAGGCCAGCATTCTGTTCACACAGCAGCCAACCAGCTGCTCATGGGGAACCCACAAGCAGAACATGAGTGCAACAGCACCCTCCCACCCAAGTTCCCCAGCAACTGGTGTACAGAGGCATACTGCCTCTGATACTGGAGGTAGCATATAGCCATCAGGACTAGTAGCCATCGACAGCCTTATCCTCTATGAATTTGCCCAATCCTCTTTTAAAGCCTTCCAAATTGGTGGCCATCAATATGTTTTGTGGACATGAATTCCATAGTTTAACTATGTGCTATACTTTGTTTTATCTGTCCTGGATTTCCCACCAATCAGCTTCATGAGATGACCCCACTGGATTCTAGTATTATGAGAGAAGAAGAAGAATGTCTCCCTATCCACTTCTCCACACCATGCATAATTTTGTACATCTCTAGCATATCTCCCCTTACTCGCCTTTTTTCTAAGCTAAACAATCCCAGCCACTGTAACCTTTCCTCATAGAGGAGATGCTCCTGCCCCTTGTTCATTTTAGTTGCCCTTTTCTGCACTTTTTCCAACTCTACAATATCCTGTTTTAGGTGCGGTGACCAGAATTGTACACAATATTCCAAGTATGGTCATACCATAGAACATGCCTGTTTCCTTCAATTGATATGGTAATTCAAATTTCATGGAATTATATTTTACACATTAGAATTCAAAAGCATCTCACTTCGGTCATTACTAAAGGAACTTGTAAGCTGTCCTAGTACAATGGTGAGTAACTCCTCTTCCTCTCAAAGCAGAATTGTACAGCCTGTATGTTATACTTAGTGTAACATCAGCTTTCCTTCTCTTTAAAAAAAGAAGCTCTCATGGTTTCAAAAACAAATTATAGGAAAATGCTGTTAATACTGTAGTCAGGCAAGTTTAATCAGGATTTTACAGTGGACTGCCCCAAAGGTTACAATGCAGAGAACTGCGCTCTTGAGTCCACACAGAGGATTTCTGATTCTTCCCCCCTGCCCCATCCCCCATCCCAAAGTTTCCTGTGCTTCATGCCAAACCACTTCTGAAACACAGAAAGCATCAAAAGCTGTTTGCAGAGCAACATGGGAAGCTACTACTCAAAGACAAAAGTCCAAGTGAACATGCCTAGAGGAGCTCTCTGGATTGTAGTTAAAAAATGCAAGAACAGAAAGCAGAACATGAAACTCCCTCCTCCTGGGTCATCCATCCCCCTTATACTAGGGCAACAATATCCAAGGCCTGGAGAGTTGACACTTTATATCTTCATTGCCCCAGAGCCTTCATCAGCCACCACTGCCTAAAAAACAAATCTTATGTATTAATTTTCACTATCAATCACTTTAGAGGCCTGTTATCAAGCAGAATAGCAGGATATGTTTTAAATAAATAGAGCGATACCCAACATTACATACAGTGCTAATACTAGAAAGATTTGGCACTTATTTCCTAGGACTGCTTTACTTTGAAGTACAATATACTTAGCTTTTACATTCACTCATGTGACCTAAGTACCTGCAATACATTTGGTGAAAATCCCTTTAAAGTCTTCCCTTTCCAACAGCTCTGCCTGCGAGTACTCACTCCAAGGATGTTATGAGTATTTTGTTTTGTTTTAAAATGCTGTGTGGTATTTAGCATATCACTCTTTCCTCCAATGCCCACCCACCGAGCTGCCAGCGCTCCCCCTCTTCCCTAGCTCTGCCTCAAGACTAAGACAAATAGGCAGACACTCCCCCAGCTCCACAGATAGGAAAGTTGTTTTGTAAAACTGCACTTTCAAACCAGCTTTTCCAAAACGGGTTTATTACAGCAAACCCAGGAGTAGAGACTAAAGGAGAATAGTTTGCTTTAGTTGTATCCAACAAGAATTTTTCCAAACACATATGCAGAATGTTAATTTTAAAAGCTTATAATTATATAGCAACTGCTGCATGCTAGCTAGAGGTACTGAATATGCAATACCTCTAAATTATGTTCTCAGTGTGTCAAACGATCAGACTGACCCAACCCTTACTCTGAAAAACATCTGGGTAGCAGAACCATGCTACAGGTATGGGAGAACCTTTGCTCTTGTATCTCTAGGGAATACCCCCTATTTGCCTAGCATTAGTTGCCACCCAAATGGTTGTTTTCTATTGGAAATTGAAATACCAATCAATTGCATTGCAACTGGAACACATTGCTCCTCAAGTTTCTTTCTTGAAGGGAGTTCGAGGCAGTGCTAGTTCCCAGATGGTCTCGCATCCAGGCCTTGGGCATGTTTTTGTCTCTCAACCTAGCCTACCACCTCACATGGGTGTTATGCAGCTGAAACACAGAATACCCCCATGTTTGCCACACTGAGGTCCTTAGAGGAAAGGTGGGATACATACTGGGTAGATGAGAAAGTGTAAAGCTGAAGAAAAGCAGGTGGGTAAGCCTTCTCACTCTGGGTCTAGGGCAGGGGGGTGGGCAACTTATGGCCCTCCAGATGTTTTGGCCTACAACACCAATCAGCCCTAGCCAACATAGCTCAATAGTGAAGACTGATAGGAGCTACAGACCAACACATCTGGAGTTACCCACTCCTGATCTAGGGTGAAAAGGAGTGAGGAGATGTGAACAAGCCAACGCGATTTAAGCTCCTCACAGATAGTACACATTTAAAACCCACATGAGCACTGTGAAGCACTGTCACCATCAAGGCACAAGGTGGCAGAGGCAGAGGACAGAAACAGTCTATAGGCCATGTAGACTGGTAATCTGCTTCCAATCCAGAACAATGTACAGAAAGCTAATGCAGAACAAACTGCACTATATACTGGGCTGGTTCATACAACACAGCCCATTGTGGGTTATTTACTGTTGAGGAGCTGCGGTATGTGCCGGCTCCCAATATGAATATACAACCCCGAACTAGGGGTTGTTGTGTGGTGTGAACCCAACCAGTGGGGATTATTTGAGGGTTAAACAACCCCTGTATAAACCTACAACAGACGGCGGGTTATGAAAGGGTTGTTTAGCCCTCAAATAACCCCCACAAACCAGGTTCACATGACACAAGAAGCCCTGACAAACCTCAGGCTGTTGTGTCATCCAAACCAGGTCACTTTCAACCAATCCAGTGAGCACTACAGGGCAATGCAAAGTGGGGGAGACATGCAACACGCCCAACATTTGGTCCAATACATTCACAGTATGAAAAAGGATGAGGTAAGACTAATTAACTACACATATACTGATTAGGTAGTAAGGACTCAGTATTCCGAAAGCCATATGCAATCTCTAAGAGGCCAATATACACATCAAACCCAGAAAAAAATGTTGGTTTCCAAATGGCAAAATGCACCCATTTCTTCAGGTGTTATACTAAGTGCCAAACTAAATGGGATTTGCACCACCAGAAGAATCCTAAAAACCAGATTGATGAGCATCTGGATGCCATTCCCACTCAATAAACCCAGTAGTCAGTGCTGTAATTGCTAAATCATTTTTCTGCCTCTCTCATTTTTAGTACTGTCAAGGCTGAATGAACATACACACCATTATTCTGCAGCAGGAAGTATTAGGAAGCTGAATTCTGCAACTAAGAATCTCAGCCTAATGTAAACCAGCCCTTATGATTGTTGAAGTGAGGTGCATGTTCAATGACTAGTAAATCACTGAATAATACTGGTCAGTGGCCGACAGCGGGACGTCAGTGTCTTGTGGATTATGAGAAGCACAACAATGCTAAGTAGTAAAACTGCAGAATAATATAAACTACAAAATCATGGAAATGTGTTTAATTTGCATAATTTGCACAGGCTGTAAAATCAACATAGGAAGCTGTTCCACACCAGGGCAGACTATTTGTCCATCTAGTCCAGTATTGCCTATTTTGACTGGTTGCTGCCCTTCAGGGATTAAGGAAGAGGTCTTTCCCATCATATGATCTTTTTTTAACTGGAGATACCAAAGACTGCTCTATCACTGAGCTATGCCCCTCCCCCAGTTTTTGTCATTACAGAATCAGTTTCTTTGGTGCAAAATTCTAATGTATATTAAAAGGTACACACTGCCCTCATTACACTGTACTGTCCTTTCCTGACACAAAGTTGTAGCTTTGCCTTTACTTTATTAAGAACTTGTGAAACAAACCATCCTGTTCTCTTAAGGGTCAATTATCTTGCATTTTGTCTTAGGCTTGCATAATTGCAGAAGGCAGAACACACCTAACAACCTCATAAAGGAATCATAACTCTAGGGTTGCGTCAACACCCCTAAGAGCACCCACAGATATCAACTGAAAATGCATCTCAAGTTCATTCAGGAAGCTATACAACAGCTCAAAAATAAAATAGGAAGTTGTTGACAAACTCCTTGGAAGAACAGTTTCCTGCAGAGAAAGTTAACAACGTAAGACAGCTTGGGTGATCAGTAACCACTTCCTCAGCATGAAGCGTGATTAACGAGTATTGCGAGGGAGACTGTACAGGGATTAGATGCATGAGCATAGAATACAAGCCATCTGATTTGCTTTTACTCTAGAAAACAAGCAAAAGCACACCTGGAAAAAAGCCTTCTCCTTCAAGATACAGGTCTGCAAATCATCATCTGCTGCTAATTAAAGCTTGCTTTTTGCCTTAAAGGATGAAGCTGACCCCCCCCCCCTTCATAGTTCACTGCAATGTCAACTTACAGCTGGCTAACAGGAAGCATTCCGAAAGCAACACAGATGGCTCTGTTCAGTTTGCCATTTGCATGGTGTGCAAGTCCATTTTAAAAGACACACATCTCCCAATGACTGGCCACTAGAGGCGCAAACTAATAAGCATCATGCCAGGGCAAGCTCCACCAAAATTAATGGGAGCTCAGTGGGACAACAATTGACTGATTGCATTCTTAGCTATCAAATAGGCTTCCACTTGTGATAACAAGCCTTTGTTCACCACTATGCATTTAATTATATTGCAGTAAGACAACAAAAGCTTGTCGTTCTCAAGAAGATTCACTACAATGAAGTCTAAGTCAAAGCTGCCTTAAATAGTCTCAGACAGGATTGGGTTTGTCAACAAAAAGCACCAGTGCCTTACTCTTCCTGTTCTACCACCATCTCATCTGAAGTACAACTTTTCACTGCTCCCCCATCTGTGAGAAATACACACTTTCTATAACAACCTATGGGAAAGATGCAAAAGAGACATTTCAAAGTGAGACAGTATTGTGGACTATTACTTTTTGTAATCCATCCAGAGAACATTGATTATTGGGTGGATTAAAAATATAATAATAAATAAGAATTGTGGAGGGACAGGACATAAAGTGTTTCCTGTTAAAACTGCAACACCCAGAGGTATTCTCAAAAACAAAAGTAGGTTGTACACCTGGCAGCAGTCAGAAGAGGAAAGGTGAGTGAGAGTTTACAGAAGCAGGTAATATGTCCCCAAAGGAGGATTCTTGGGAAAAAAGAAACGTTTGGTACTTCACCGCCTCCCACCAGAGCAAACCAACACAAGGACTGAGAAATGCAGCTTTCCATTTTGAGTTTTGTTTCCTGGTCCAATCAAGGAACATAAAGACACTTGTATCTCTTCTAGTAACTGCCTGGTCCTACCCTACCTTTGAATAGCTCTGCTACAGAAGACAAATCTGTTTATCAGAGGCAAAATATCAAAACCACAAACCAATAGCTGCCTTGGGAAGGCTACCAATTTGAGCAGAGCAATGGGGGGAGGAGCACAGGAGCAGTTTAATTCATTTTCTCGCCAATTCATACCTCTACACTACTTCTCTACCCACAGGGGAAAAGAGATATAAGTACCCTACAAGGAGAAAAGCAGCAGGAGGCCATTTTGAAAAACAGCTGGTAGTTACTGCTTTTGTCTCAAGTCACCAGGTGTATTGTCATGCCACGATTCACAGTCTTGATTATCATTCAACAAGTTAATAACTTATTTAACTCATGTGGTATTAACTGAACTAATATCTAAAAATCATAACTAATGAACTATTTAGTTGATAAATGTTCTGAACTATACAGGATTCTTAGGAAACAACTAAACATAAAATAATAGTTCTTCCATAATCTATAGAAATCTATATATTTGATTATCCTATAGACTATAGAGATTCAGTAAATTGAAATAAGCCTAGAAGTCATCAAATGTCTTCAGAATTGTTACAGATTTAAGCCACAATCCACTAAGGAGTTCTCCTGGACATTCCGCATTAAAATGAGCACCATGCATGTTTTGTGACATTCTTATTTATTTCAATGAAGTGTACACAACAGAACAAGTGGACTGAGCAGTTTATATAAAGGAAAATGCTATTAACATGCATGCATCTTATGCATTTGAGAAGTTACTTGCACTGAGAATTTGGTGGGCTCAAATTAAGCAATTACTTAAATGAGTTTTCATGAACTATTGATTCAATGAGTTTTAATCAATTTAAACCTTGCATTGACATGTATTATAGATTTAAGATTATATTGACATGTGCTCTTGTATTAAATTTAAAGTTTTAAAAAATTGGTCACTACATCAATATGTTCTCAGTTGTGCAGTTACTACATACAGTTGTTTCTTATTCCTAAACTTTATTAAAACCTTCAACTATCATCATGGGACTGAATACAAAAATACAATTAAAACCTTGTCCCTTAATAGAGAATGTCATATAATTTTTTAAAATTTCTTTTGAAGAAACGCACCTAACCTGTTACACTATTATTTTTCCTCTTATTTTTCCTCCAAAGACCACAGAATAGTTAACAGCAATGTGGTGTTCTTTAGGAGGACACTTGGAAATAGATTAACTTAAAAAAGAAAAGCGCAGATTTAAATCAAAATTTAATTTTTAAATTCAGAGCTTTTGCAACAGCCACAAATACTGATTTCTTCCTATAACAATTAAAAGATAACTGTTTGCAACCAATAGCTTTAATGTTTGTTGTTTATTCGTTCAGTCGCTTCCAACTCTTTGTGACTTCATAGACCAGCCCACACCAGAGCTTTCTGTTGGCCGTCGCCACCCCCAGCTCCCCCAAGCTCAAGTCCGTCAGCTTTTATGTACCCAGGAACATAATAAAAAACCTCTGGTCATGCCACCCTTGCCATTTAAATTATAGAGCCTGTGGGCCAGTACAGACATAATAAAAACTTCTTAATAAACTGGTTTATTAAGATGAGATCAAGTACCAGACTGGCATGAGCCCCCACCTAGTTGCCCCTCTCTTCCCCTCAGCTTTGGTATTTCTGTCCTGATTAGTTTAAATAAGATCCTGGTTTTATATGCTGGTTAGTAAGCAGAGATTAAACCACACAGTTTCCCAGTGTGGATGTAACAGGAAATCCTGGTTTAAACTAAGATATAATAGGACAGGAAGGCCTGGCGTGCTATGGTCCATGGGGTCACGAAGAGTCGGACATGACTTAACAACTGAACAACAACGTAATACCAAATCTGGCAAAAGTGGAAGAACAGAGAAAAGGGTGCGGGCGCGCGGGTGTGTGTGTGTGGAGAAAGGCAGGGAGCTGATGCGTGTTCTTTTTAATAAACCTGGTTAATAACCCAATTTGTTACATCTGAACTGGACCTATATCTAGTTAGGGGAGTAACTGTAAAATTAAAGATTTTTGCTTGGCTCTCTATATCAAAGACACTAAGCAAGATCACTTACATGAAGGTTAAGCGCCCAGGATTTACCAAAAGTAAGGGCTAGTAGTTACTGGGCAGAACAGTGTTTCTCCAAGGTACAGAAAATAGATGCCAATGCAATTTAGTTGACAGACTAAATATTTACAGTTTGCACAATAAATTATACTTATCTATTGTCATTTGAATGCTTGGCAGTGTGGCAATTGTTTCTCATGCTTTATTCTTCTACCCAGAAAGAACATTGAGTTAGATCCTGTTTAATATAGGGTCATGGATTACATTTTAAGAGACTGTGCGTAGTATGTGTTCATTTTCATTAATATTTTAAATCACATTATTGGGACTCTTAATATAATTGAAATTAGAAGTCTAAAATCAGATTTATCCAACTTGCTTAGAAATACTCCAGCTGGAAAGAGTACCGCAATGCTATTTCTAGAAAGCAAAAGACTTTTACAAATGATGGCGCTGCTGTCACTTACATTTTAGTCCATCAGCAGTCATTGTTTGCCAAGACCAAGAAGGCAAATAGCTAATTGCGTGGGTGTTCTTGATTTCATTTAGGAGGCAAGATGACAATGTTTATGTATATCCTACTTTCCTTCCAAGATGGAACTCAAGGCAGCATACAAAGAGTTCCCAGAAAGTCTCCTAGCCAGGTATTGACGAGACCCAGCCCTGCTTATTTTGAGCAAGGCTGCCTGATGTGCTTTCAAGACTTTGCCTCAGGACCAGAGCTACCAAGGATTAGCAAGTTACGGCCAAATCCCAATAACTATGCAAGTCTTACCTGTGTACAATGCAGATTGTCATCATTTAGGATGCTGCACCTGCAAACAGTAAATACTCCCCATGCTAACCACACATTTGCTGATGCAGCAAGTTTTAGAAAATGCGAGCAAATCTGCCTTTCCAAACAGTAATTGTTTACCCCAACATTAATTTCAGTAATAGCATACTTCATATCTGTACCTCTTACACTACTACCACAAATGGTAAATGAACTAAAGCTTTTTCTCTCTGTTTTGATCTCAGGCTGGTAGGTAGATTAATATGGTTCAGCAGCAGCTGGCCAAATTGCACCAAATACTGGAGCATGATGTAAACAGTTATTTCTAATTTTCCATCCTGTTTAAGTATAACTTTCTTTGGTTCAGTAAGCAATCAGGCCTTACTAATTCCTATGGACTTAGAAAAAAAGAGACTGCCAGTCAATAGCTTTTACATACGTACAACACAGATTAACATATTCAGCCAATGCTATATCTGCATGTCACAGATATTTCCAAGCTGAGAAGAAACACAGAAGCTAATCCATTTCATATCCACTTACAGCGCACAACACTGCTTTTGTAAAGGGTACTCTACTGAACCACTTCTCTCCAATGGGCATAAAAACCTAAGAAGAGCCATATTGGATCAGACCAAAAGTCCATCTAATCCAGCATTCTGTTCACACAGTGGTCAACCAGCTGCCCATGGGAAACCTATAAACAGGACTTGAGTACAAAAGCACACTCCCACCCATGTTCCCCAGCAGCTGGTGTACAGAGGTGTATTGCCTCTGATACTGGAGGTAGCATATAGCCATTAGGACTAGTAGCTACTGATAGCCTTCTCCTCCATGAATTTGACCAATCCCCCTTTAAAGCCATCCAAATTGGTGGCCATCACTACATCTTGTGGAAGTGAATTTTATAGTTTAACTATGCGCTGTGTGAAGAAGCACTTCCTTTTATCTGTCCTGAATCTCTTGCCAATCAGCTTCATGGGATGACCCCCGGGGTCCTAGTATTACGAGAGAGGGAGAAAAATGTCTCCCTAACCACTTTCTCCACCATGCATAATGGCAGAACTAGCTACACCTACATTCTCTTTCAAGCAGTCCATAGGAAACAAGTGAACCACTGCTGAATCTCCCAGCTGTTGTTTAACACCAAACTACCACTGGTCAAATGTGAATTCCGCAGCAGTCAGAACAGTAAACCAATGGTAAACTGCCAAGGTAAGCGCACCCAAAATTAAGTTTCAACTGGAGCAACAGGAATAAAGTCATAATAATGTAAGGCTCCCATATAATAAACTACTTGTCTGCTTGCTCTAGCCAAGTAGCCTTTTTTCCAGTCAAGAATACATGCCCGGGCAGCATGAAAGCCACATATGCAGCTGTCATAGTACTGTGCAGCTTCTGACACTCTGCTGCACTGAGGAAGCTGCATACACTTTTCTTTCACTTTCTCCAACATTAAGGAAAGAGAAATGAGAAACAGAACTATGCACACAGTTCTGCCATAGCACTATGCAATGTTAAAGGACATAGAGTGGTGGCAGCTGATTGGTAGCAGAAGTCCACGCAGTCCCAAACTGGTATTGGCACCAGGACAGTCTATTGATCAACAGCGGGGTGGGGTGGGGGAAGGGATGGGGGAAAGGAGGAGAAAGCAAAAGAAGCTCCTGGCCAGGATACTTAAAGGGCTGGTTTTAAAACTTCAAAGACTTGCTATAGTTTAACGTGAATGAAGATGTCAATTTTTCAGAACAGACACAAGAATATAAATATCTTCCGTAGAAGAGACACAAGAATACCATCAGGTGTATTTCTGGGGTTCAAAAGAAACACACATCCTACTGTTGTAAGATGACATCATACATTTATTTTTTCCGAGAAACAGCTCTTCCAAAACAAGTCAGTCTTACCAGTTAGGTAAGCCAGGACACAAAGTAATAAGAAATAATTTAACAAAAACACTGGGTCTGGTACATCTCCATAGCACACACAGAATATATAGAAGAGAGTCAATGTTTTTCTTCAGGCCTAAGCAGAACTTTCAAAAGTCCTTAGATTCTCCCAAACCACAGCAGCACCCAAGGAAAAGCAGAAAGAAAAACATATTAAGCTGTTTTAAATCTCCCCATATCAGCATGTGACCCAGCAGGGAGAGGTTCAAAAAAAGTACATCCTTTATTTTTCTTCCTAACAACCTGGTTTGTTTCTACTTTTTTTTCCCTTCAAGACACATCCTTCACAGCTAGCAGCTCTTTCAATCATTTACTTTGGATGTCTGCTTGAGAACAAATGATCTTGCTCATGCAGATGAGTTTGCCAGACTTGTGTGTACTTTCCAGTCTCAGGCTCTTTATTGTTCTTACTGAAACCTGACTCTTTGAAATAGATACCAAAAAAGGTCCACAAACGCCCACCACCACCACCACCCTCTTGCAGGGGCAGGGAAGACTTTTCTGTAGCAATAATAAAACTGTCGAAAATCTGGCCATGATCAAATGCTTTCCTTTTTTCACCAACATGAGCACAGTTTTTGTTTTTGTTTTTAAAAAACAGCTATAAAAAGGCTCATTTTTCTTTTCTTTATGCAAAACTTCATATTGTTTAAAATAAGCGAGCTGACTTCACTACTAAGAAGTCTAATAGATAGCTGATGAATCATGTATACTTGATCTTATTTAGATATGAAGACTGAAACCTTAAGTGCACTTGGGTGGAAACAAGACCCACTAAAATCACATGAATATAGGAAGCTGCTTTACGCAGAGTCAGCCCATTGGTCTATCTAGCTCAGTACTGTCCACATTAACTGGCAGCAGCTTTCCAGGGTTTCAGATAGGGGTCCTTCCCAGCTCTACCAGGAGATGACAGACATTGAACTGGGACCTACTGCATGAAAAGCATGTAGTCAGCTATGTTCCCTGCCCATGGATCCTACAAATCCATGTTTTATATACACCCCACCTTTCTGCCCAACAGGTTCCCAAGGCAGCTGACAATAAGAAGCCATTCACATCCAATAACTTTTTTTTTTTTTTTAAAGACAATGACGACTGAAGGAGGCTCTGATGAGATGTTGTAAGATACCTGTTGTAAGATGCCAATGTGATCCTAAACACGTCTGGCATTAAAACGCATGCATATGCTATATCCAGGTATCTACCTACTCTTTACACCTACTTACTCTTCTTCAAAAACTACCAGGTTATTTCAATATTGTTTACTTAAATGCTGGAAGAGCTTTGCATTCTTTACAACCAACCTGTAGGCAAGCCAGTATTATTCCCATATTATGAGCTGAGAGACAGTGGTGAACTAGGGATATTCTCACTCATTGCCACTCTTAACCACTATGCTATATAATATGAGCTGGCTTGGACTCAAAATAAATCATGGCTTATTGTGATGGAAAAGAACTGCAGCAAGCCTCAGGCTCATCCCCCCCCCCCCCCCCCGGCCATTCCTCCTCTGGAGATCAGAAGCTTTCACTTCTGTGTGTTTTTAAAACCACATTCAACCATTTTGTCCAAACACAACAAACCTTGGTTAATCTTAGCTATAGTTTATTTGAAATAAAACCAAGTTCAAAGCATGGGCAATGAAGTGATGTCTTATCGGCCCAAAGTCTTTTTCAAGCTGGGGTTTTTGGAAAGTAGTTTACAGTTCAATACAAGGATATGCTAAAAAAGCTGGGTATATATGCATTCTGCCACTTTCATATGCTACGCTAACCTGCTTGGATTGTAAAAACTGAGTACTGCCCAGCAGTGATGTGGGTTTTCTGGAAAATTTTCAGTTGGAAAATGTTCTAGAATTAATTTGCTTAGGGTTGTTTCCACAGTAAACTTCCAGGTTTCCAATATTTTGATGCTGAGAGATCTCATTTAGCATGTTTATTATACTTGTATTTAGTAAACAAAGCTTTCAAAGAAGTACTCCATGTTAATTTTTTGTCCCAATACACTATGCGTATTTGACCTGAAATACTTGAGGAAAAAAATTAAATCACACTTAATGTACTTTAAATGTTATATTACATAGTTTTTTATTGGAATACTTGTAAAAATGCAAAGACAATAGTATGAACCTCCCTTACATCATTTAAGAAAAAAA
This sequence comes from Heloderma suspectum, assembly GCF_057233095.1. NCBI lineage: Eukaryota > Metazoa > Chordata > Lepidosauria > Squamata > Helodermatidae > Heloderma > Heloderma suspectum. Next base: position 26,128,765 of record NC_139460.1, on the reverse strand, counting down.
ACAAAGGTACTGAAAACTGTTGACACACTAACTTTAGCAACCCCAAGAACCGTACATGAAACGCTGAGTTCAACTCTCTTCCACTAAGGTTGCTGGGGCACCTTCAGTTTCGCTGTCACTATTTATTAGCTCCATTTCACTCTGAGACATATATGTATTTCAATGACATATATGAGTCCTCTCACATACTTGCTAGGGATAATCACCTGAAAAACATTAATTACAAACTTTGAAACTGCCAGGCTTGCCTAATATTGCATATGAAATTGGTATACATTCATTTTTACAAATGAACTAATGAAATTGAAAATTTCTGCGGACAAATAAAGCACTAGAAATTTTTCTGCACCACAGCACTGCTGCCCATTGAAATTTAGGAGCACTTCAGTCTCTCTGAAATCAGTGGGACTTAAATGACTGCAATATCCTATGGATCGTACCCTTTATTTGGCTATATTATAGACAATGAGCATATATGAATCTGCTTTATACCAAGTCAAACCACTAGTCCATCTAGCCCACTGTCTACTCCAACTGGTAGCAGCTCTCTAGGATCTTAGGTAGAGGTCTTTCCCATCACTTGCTACTTGATTCTATTAACTTGAGATGCCAGGGATTGAACCTGGGCCTTCCGCATGCAAAACATGTGCTATACTACTGAGATATGGCCTATCACCAAGTGCAATAAACTGTGTTGTTTATGTTTGTTTTGCTAAGCTTTCTCAACAGCCCAAAGTTATTTCAATTTCATTTCCCAGTGTGAATTCATAGCTAGCCGTGTTAGCAGCTGATTTAAACCTGTTTAAACCAGTTGAGAGTGCACCCAACGAGATGTGCGTTACAGCAGGACAGACTGGTTGCATTTCTCTTTTGAACACTTATACCAGAGAACAATTTCCTTGAAGTAGAAGTGCTTAGACTGGATGATTCAAATAACAACGCAAACATACAGAGACACGGTGTGGTATAATGGTTAGAGCTGGATTAAGACTGGGGTTTAAATCGCCATTCTCCCATGAAGCTCACTGAATACCTTGGCTCAGTCTCTCTCTCTTGGCAGGTTCACACCATGGCTTATTTTCCTGCCCAGCACGTGCTGGTCACACACTGCCTAATTCCCATAATTACCCTCACCAGGCACAGGTTGTCATGCTGTCTGAACCCAGCAAGGGTGGGTGGTAGGGGTGACTTACAAACTACCCTGCAAACCTAGAACAAGTCATGGGTTCCAACTGATATGACAACCCTCGCCTGGCGATGGCAATTATGGAAATTAGGTGCTGCACAACCAGCATGTGCAAGGCACGGAAAGTAAGCCACTGTGGCTTACTTTCCCTCCCTGATCATGCAAACTTGGTCTCTCTCACATACCCTCAGGGGTGTTATGAAGATAAAACGGATGGGGGTGGGGGGTGAGAAACATGCTTGGAGGAAGGTAGAAACAATGTAACACCCACAACATTTAAACAAAGCCTACTTATTTCATCCCAAGTCACCCCCAGATATAGGGCCAGTTCGCACTTAAGGACAAGCCACTGTGGATGGTTTTAATTAATTAATTAATTTTTAATTAGATTTATTAGCCGCCCATCTGGCCGGCTACCTGGCCGCTTTAGATGGCATACAATACAAATAACACAAAATTCAACATAATCAACTAAACATTGCTCTAAAAAAAACCCTAACCCACCCCAAATGTCTGCCTGAACAGCCAGGTTTTAGGGTTGTGGGTGGTTTGCTAACCACACCAACAGCCCACCCTGGCTGAGTTCGCACAACACAAAAATCCATAGTACCCCACCGCAGCTTGGATTTTAAAAATATTGGCTGGTGTGCAGCACCACAGGTAAATTAACCCACAGTGGCTTGTTGTTGCGTGGGTACCACCAGGTCATACACTTGCTCATCATTTGTCTTAAACAAGGTGAGACATGAAACTACTCCCTATCATAAATTCAAAACAGCAATCAATAGTCTACTGGAGTGCTTTCCCTGCAGACTGACAAAGGGAAGGGCCAATTATCTCTGTCCTAATTGGGCATTCTTTCAAGGAAAGATTCCTGCAATTTTAGAAAACTCTACAACATAAAAGCAAAAGGCTCTGCTTATGCCAGTAGAGACATACAATCCATCAAACATTTAGCTAAAGGAGGTAGGGGTGTGTTATTAGTTCTACTACACCCAAGAAGAGTGATACATGTGATGAGAACAAGGAGAGGTTTTATCACTGAGGTGTCAGTTAAGCAAGACTAGAGCCCCTACTCATGCATGCCTCCCTCCATGAATGTTGCATAAAGAAACTGGCTTAAACTGCTATATGAAAATATAGAGTTTCTGCACCTTGTGTGACAGGGTTTCTCGCTCATGAACTGTGACCATTCCAAGTACATTTAAACCAACACAAAATAGTTTGATGGGGCTGATGACTAACCATAGTTATTACATTGAACTTTGGGACTACATATTCCCTCCCCTCCTCTTCTGTAGTTTTACATTACATCCAACTATTACCATCCTTGGTTAAGAGTATGCCTAAACTTCAGTTCAGTTTTCCATTCTACAGCCCACTCCTCAAACCATGTTTAGCTGTTATATTTGTAGTGGCCAACAGTTTGGGCAGATTAGACCTTCCTGGTCTTTGCTTATTGCACTAGTCATGTCAGATGATAGGGCCTCATCTAGATGGATTGTTTGTATCCAACAAGTTAATGGAACTTTCAGGACCACACATACTTGAGGTCCCATCCAGTCCTATTATTTTATAGTTATAGAAAGTATGCAAAGTATGCCTGCAATCAAGTAAGTTTAAAAGCAGGAATGGTCAAACATATAGCCTATACACGCTTGTTGGCATCTAGAGAATCATAGCTTTAAAATGTTTCTATAACTCATGATTGCAGAGAGAAATTTAAAAGGTAGTGGCAAAAATGGTCAGAAACATGGTCAGAAACAAAGGAAGAATCTGTTCCCTTAATCATGATTCCCCCCTGCCCCAGCTTTCGTATTCCTAAAGCTGTATGACTATATGAAATTGTCTTACATAGCCTAATACCATTAGTACTGTATGGCTCTGTGTAAGAGAAAGAGTAGTGACTCTTCAAGATCTTAGGCAGATTCTCTTCACCATCACGCTACCCAAGATAACTTTTAACTGGGATTGAACCTGGGACCTTCTGATTACAAAACATGTAATCAACAACTGAGCTACAGTTCCATATAATATCAAGAGTCTTCAAATACTGTGAGTGGGTTCATAAGTGATATGCATTCAATTTATACCATTGTCTGAAAGCTGATCCTATGACTGACTAATTTTCAACATGATCTGCATTGTTGAACAAGGACAATATCAAATACATGTTTTTATATAAACTAGTTAAGCACAAGATATGAACTCTGCCAGAGAAAAATTTAAAAGCCCAAAGATTTGTCATCATCACCACCACCTCCACATTTTTTGTAATTTTACTTACTTCAAAAAATATCTCTGGCCAGACGGTGTCTTTGCCATCTCCCAACCTGGTGGCAGGGGCACATCATCAGGGATTTCAAAAGATGACTGACGGAGATGTTGAGAAGAAGGTGCAGCTCCAGGAACTACACCACCAGAAGGGGTAAGTGCCCCTGGAGAAACTGTTCCCAATTGCAGCGAGGCTGGAGAGGAGTGAGCACGAACATGCTGAGGAGTCAGGGCTCCTGCCGTCCCTGCATCTGTGCTGGCCTGTAGAGAATTAAGCAATTCCTTAAGTCTATGACATAGCAAGATATCCATTGTGTCAGCAACATGTTAAATAACCACCTCTCTTCAACTTGAAAAATCTGACAACCTGAACCTATGCTCCAAGGACAAATGAATGCACAGGGTGCTGCTCCCAGCACTACAGTGGCAGCCAAAGCTAATGTTGAAATAGGTTTCCCATCAATAAAGTAAGATTTTAATGTTAGTTAATATATAGGGCTTCTTTTCAAGTCCATTAATGTATGCAGGATTCGTCTAATCTTTTTTGAAAAAAGCTTTACAATTCTATTGAATGAGACTAGATTTTTGTGCATATGTGAATCTTACAAGTTTTCAGGCAGCCTTCATTTGTCTCCAGTACCAAGTATTGGTTCTGTCTCGTCCTTCCTCCCCCACTGCTTTCCCTTCCTTTATCCCACATCTTTATCAAGGACTTCAGAGACAGCTGTGAAAGCTATTTAAATAGCATTACAAAACGGGACAAACGAGGTCCATATTGCAAACTGTAATACATGTCTGGGTTTGCTAAAATGTGTTCCAGATGATAAAAGACTTAAGGGGGGAAGGAAAAGAAAGCAAGCCATGATTTAAAGCAGGGCAAATAACTGTTCTTCAGAATAACTTTCCTTCTAGTACTGTATCCCTGAAACAGAACTTACAAATACTGCCATTTTAGAATATAGCTGGAAATGTGACCCCCACACCACTTTCACAATATAATGGCTTTCTACTGTGAATTGTACAGGGCTGGTTTTCCTAAATGGCCAGAGCCTCAAAAATTTATCTATACAAGTGTATTGAAGTATCCCCTTCTCATACCATCTTCCAATGGATGTCCTGAATGCAATAAAGGGAAAACCTTCAACAGCTGCACAAAAGGTCTTAGAAGAATCCTCTTCCCATTTTAAAGCTTGGGGGGAAATCAGCCACAGCTCTAAACTTAATCCAATAGTTCCCTTCTGTGAATGGAAGGAGTCCTTCTGTCAATGGAATTGTCTTTGATGGAACAAGAGAGCTCTGCTAATGGAAGAGATGGGGAAGCAATTCTTATCTATTTTCCCTTCCCTGTGCCACTTTCCACACTGTTCTGGAGAGTGCCCTAACCCTCTGGAGCAGATCGGGGGGGGGGGGGAGAGATACTGCAGGGGGAATTGGTGAAAATTGTCTTCCCTCCTCTTCAGATAGAGAGCCCTCTGCAGGAGCAAAAGCTCTTCTGTGAACTGAAGAGCACAATCCGATTCCCATTAAATTAATGAGCACACCAGATCTTGTTCACACTTAACTATAGCCCAGATTGTAGTAATTATATCCATGGTTTATGTAGCTACTTCTACAGGCAGCCTGCCCAATCTGGGAAGTTTTCCAAAAAGCCAGTTCTTTTAGGCCCCCAAATGACCCACACAGGCATGCTATTAAAAAGGAAGAAGTAGACCAATACCTTGTGTTCACGTCATACAAACTAGGTTAATTGGATGGGGGAGACAGATGAACTTACTAGCTTATTCGTATTGTGCTTTATTAGCCTTTCTAGCCCAAAGGTGCTCAAGCCTATACAGAAGGATGATCGTGTCCTAAAGCTGGGGACTCAGCTTTCTAGCTTCCATCCATTTAATGTTTGGCTTTCTAGCTGCACTATTCTGTAACAAGAGGCATGGCTACACTGTGCAGTGCAACAGTACAGTGCAGAGCTGTAGTGAGGTCAAAAAGACAAAAAAATATACATCAGTTTCAACCATCATATGAGGGAAGGACTGGACTGTAGCAAAGTATGCTACCAATAAGCAAAATTCCCAAGTTAAATGTATATCATAGCCTTCCCAACCTGCTGCCCTCCAGACATTTTGGACTACAACTCCCAGCTTCCCTGACCATTGGCCATGCTGGCTGGGGCTAATGGGAGTTGAAGTCCAAAACATCTGAAGGGCACCCATTGGTGAAGCCTTGTTTATCACATCAGGAGGATTTCCAAGCACAGGACTTTCCTATCATGTATTAGACAAAGCAAACGGTATAATTCAAATTTTGCTACATACTGTCGTAATTAGATGGACAAAAGTTTGATGTTTTATCATATTAAGGAGCTCCGGGCAGTATACATGGGTTATCCTATGCAACATCTCAGAATTATTGTTGAGACATTGTGACTTTGGGCCAATCCCTCATTGAGCTTCATGACTGAGCTGTGATTCAAAACCAAGACTCCCCAGTTCCAGTCCATACAACATACTGGCTTTAAAAATCTCAGGTGAAGCTATGAAGGAAAAGAGTGTAGTTTCCTCCCAAACTTTAGCAGGAATATATTAATAACTGCAGAGAATATACCTTGTGGGTTACCCCAAATTCACAAAAATTGTTAGTGATAGCTGCCCACTTGCAACTCAGTTGATTTTAACAAGTTAAGCTATGCCTGCAGAACATAGAGTCATACAATCATAGAATAGTAGGGTTGGAAGGGGCCTATAAGACCATCGAGTCCAGCCCCCCAGAATATATACTTACTGGTCTGTATGTACCACACTTCAGATCACTTCAATGCACAAAGAACTCCTCTGTTTGCAGAGGTGATTTGCTATAATTTGGGGGGGGGGGGCCTTGCACAAGGTCTCTTACATGTCAAGTGGTGCCAGTCCCCGCCGTCATTAAAGTATCATTCAATTTACAATTGTATTGTATTGTCCCCTAGTATGTATATTTTTAAGATGACTTGAAGAATGCATTTTATGTTATATATATTATAGGTATAATGTATTAGAGAGAGAGATTATATATTAAACACATACATACACATACTTCACCCAAAGGATGCTTGAACTGGAAGCTTCTTCAGGAGTGATCATCTCATATGATCAGAAGGTAACATAAAGAAGCCATAAGGGGAATTTTCAAAGATAATATCAGGACCAGGTATGGGCTGTGGATAGCTGTACTTTGATCTGGACCGTGAGTGTATGTTGACCCCTCAGGTCAATGGCTGGAGGTCCCCTAGGTCAGTGTCTGGAGCCTGGGAAACTGGAGTCTGGATTGCAGCAGGCAGAAAAATACTGCTGTGATAACTAGACCATAGCCCGGGTATTTCTAGCAGGGCTGATCCAAACGTTTGCTAATGAATCACAGGGGCTGATGTTGCACAGCCTCTATTCCCTTCTGCCACCCACAAAGCCCGAGAACACAAAATCCACAGTAGATTATTAAGTGATGTCCAAGTCTCAGTCTATGAAGCTTGAGTTATCCGCCACCCAACCAATGCCAAGTCCTTTGAAGGCAACGTATGTTATCCTCATCTAGTGTTAATGTTTAAAAACCATTACTGTCCACCAAGATTTTAATACACACCCACCCACCCACCCTTGTTCCTTTTACAGTGCATATGCATGCATGTCTGCAAAGCTTTAAGCCCCATGGGATGCAATTAAGTACCCAGTTGAGTTCACTAGTATATTCAGAATAAGGAAACCATTTAGGCAAGTATTTTAGTCTTTTGTATGCAGCAAGGACACACTGAACCTTGAAGTTTTAGGTGGTTTCTGTACATACCTAGTAACGTTTCTTCCCAGATATTGAACCAACATGGAAAGGATGTGATAAGCTTGTATTATGTTGAAGTTCAAAACAGGCAAAGCAATAGTCTCTGCTTGCAGCTCTAAACTTCAAGACTAGGCTTTTCCCATGTTGTATCTGACAAGTGCATTAATGCTTGGGTTGAGAGCTTGTGGCAACAAGGTTCAAGCTGTTGTTTTTTAGAACACCACACACACAGCCAAGCCCCTCTTAAAGAGATGTGTAATAATGGAAAAGCTGACATAATTGGTCACAAAAATATCAGAAGCAGTTACAGAATAGTCACTCACTTCTGCTTGCTACACAGATGACATGACAATAGCTTCTAATGAAAAACTCATTTAACAAGCTTCACTTCTTGCATAAAGTCTTTTTAGTAGAAAAAAGGAACTCTAGAAAACAGTTAACAGTTAAGTGAACCTGTGCATTCACTTTCCATCTTATCTGTACCAAGATTTAACTAGCCACCTACAAGCTTAACTTATTTAGGACTGGTTGGCCCCAATTCACATGGTCTTATTCTACTCATGTTTATGGTTTGCAAGGCTGTGGCCCCACCACCTGGATTCAAGCTTAACAGACTGCAAACAATCCACATTGCAGATGGTATCCAAATGTCATGAGCACAGCAGCAATACACAAGGCAATAACCAATTTCTGGCATCAAGAAGAGTTATTGTATGTGCGATGGAATATATGATAATCTAGCATTGTTAAGGCACAAGTTTGGCACAACTCAACCATTTTTATTTATTTATTATATTTCTATACCGCCCGATAGCCGAAGCTCTCTAGGCAGTTCACAAAAATTAAAACCACAAGTACAGCATAAAAACAATATAAAATATAAAAGCTTAAAACCACAATATAAAAGTACAACCAGAATAAAACCTAGCAGCAGTGCAGATATTTAAAATACAGTAACAAATTTAAAACAGCAGATCTAAAAGACTAAATTGCTAAAATTACTGGGAAAATAAAAAGGTCTTTACCTGGTGCTGGAAAGAGCACAACATAGGCTCAAGGAGGAACCTCTCTAGGAAGCTCGTTCCACTACTGGGGTGCCACAGCAAAAGAGGCCCTCTTATTTACTTACAACATGTGTATACCGCTTCGCATCTAAACAGATTCCGGAGCGGTGAACAAGAGATAAAATGAACAAAAGATAAAAAGAGAAGAAACGTCTTTAAAAACCAAGTGTCAATAAAACCAAGGCTGGTTAACCAAGGATGTCTTCCTGGAAAAGGAGGCACCTGAAAACAACCCAGTGTTTCACCTGCCTGATCTCCAGAGGTAGGTGGTAGCCACTTGCCTGGTAACCATTTGCCTCACTTCCTTTGGCAGGGGCTCCCAGAGAAGGGCCCCTGAAGATGAACTTAGGGTCCAGTAAAGTACATATGGAAGAGACAATCCTTTAGACAACCTGGCCCCAAGCCAGGAAGTTCTTTGCCTCTCCCAACCACCTCCTCAATAGAAAACCAAGAGTAATTGTGGAATCATAGTTACTTTGCTCTTCCAAGTAATTAATTTCCAATATAATTTCAGTGGCCTTATGCCTCCCTCCTCCAGCAAACACAAGAACTCTGTTAGGTAACAGCTAGGAACATTGGTGAGGTGAAAATAGGTCTTGGAACAGTACAGGGCCTTATTGGAAAGCACAACATCCAATCTGCCATAGCCTCATCCAAACTCAGATGAATCATCAGACTTTCCACAAATTCGGGAGGAGAGGAAGGGGAGGAAGTTCAGGGAACACATCAATATTGGGTAGACAGGAAGGCTAAAGTCCCCCCACCCCCAAGATTCAACTTCACTATAGAGAGAAGAAAAAGAAGAGTAGGAATTGCCACAAACAACTCAAGAAGAGTTAGAATGGAAGGATGGTGAACAAGTGACCTCCCCTGGATGCTGCTGGACTACAACTCCCATCAGCCTTAGCCAGTGTAGTCAATGGTGAGGGATGATGGAAGTTACAGTCCAACAAATCTGGAGGACCAAACATTCCCCACTCCTGAAATAGACTCTCTCCCACCATGATAGGGATTAAAAGGCAGCTCTAAGAAAGGGAGAAATGAGAGTAGCACTGCTACTACTCTCACCTCCTCCATACACAAATAAGTTCCCAGGGGAAAAAGCACACACACAAGACAGAGAGTCAAGGCAGGGAAGAGGGAAGCTGACCTGAATGAGTCCACCCAGGGATTTATGAGGGAAAGAAATGAAATCAGAGGAAAGATCAACTTCCTCACAATGAAAGTCAAAATGGATGAAAACGAAAGGACAGTTGTACTACGGAAAGAGGCCTAGAGTAGGAATTTTGATGGGAAGGGTGGAACGAGATGTTTCTTCATAATAAAGAGCTCTGGAATAGAAGTGGAAGCAATATAAAGATGATGAATGTGGGAAATGATGCAGAGGAGAAGGAAAACCATGCCTCAAGGACCACAAAAACAGGGGAGGTGTTGGGGAGCAGAGAAAACAGGAGGAAAAGATGCCACCACTGTTCCTTCAAAGATGAAGGGGCAATTTATTTTCCATCCTCTGCAGCCAAAAACCCAGAAAAGGATGGAATAGCCAGAATTCCACTAGGGCAGGCAGAGCTTGCCTCTCTTGCTCATCAAACCTCTATGTCTGGCACCTTCCTCCTTGAAGCATTAGGACCATAGCACCCCACCATCACTGCATACTCACAAAAAACACGAGGGGGGGGGGAGAGAGATGAAGAAAGCAGCTGCTTCCCCACAGTGAGAACCAGAAGTGAGAGAAGATTATCAATCCACCCACACAACCATCAAAGCCAGCCATAGATTCAAGGGGAAGGGGATAAAAGATTTACTTTGCCCTCCAGAGACCCAGGAAAGAGACAGAAATTTAGGATTCCATCTTCAACAAGTAACAGGGTTGGGAAGAAAGCAGGATTCTTCCCTAGCTCTCCCTTTGCCCCCAGAGTGTCAGGCTGAGGTACGAATTCCCACCCAGCCATAATGTTCACTGGGTGACCTTGGGCTAGTCACTCTCAGGCTAACCAACTTCACATTGATGGTGGTGGTGATAAAACGCAGAGGGGGGGAAACACCTACACCATCTTGAGCTCCTTAAAGTGTTATAAATTTTTTAAAAAGCATTTCCCACAACAAATCACAGACTTCTAGTTATCTTGGGGCAAATCAGCCTCCCCCTCCCTATAAAACTAGGAAAAAAAGTATGTTTTGGACTACAACTCCAATAAGCATTAGCCAGCATGGTCAATGGTCAGGAATGCCAGGAGCTGTACTCCAAAACATCTGGAGAGTGCCAGGTTGCCCACCCCAATGGGGAAAAAAAAGGACTGGAAAGTGCTTTGCATGTTAAAAAGCAAAACAAAGTTTTAGCTCTTGCTCTCTGTGTAGGTAATTTCCCAACGCACCAACTAGTTATGGGTGAGTCTTTATGTCTTTAAGTGAAAGATACGCAGGATCAAGCTACCTGGAGGTCACGCCCTCTGACCTGGAAACCCTTTTCCTCCAGGCTCTAGGCTGCTTCACCCACAGCCTTTTTTGTACACCTATGTAAGAAACACACACACACGCCAACAATTTATGGAGTGCACAAGTGCCCATTTTGTCACACATCTGTATCTATTTAGCCATATATGTGGCACCTTCCAAACATGTACACATAGCAAAATAAAAATACAACTGAATATCATGCCAGCATGTAACTCTGCATACCACCTACACCACAAGCACACACTCTCCAAGTGCAACAGAAATGTGGTGTGTGAAGTCATGGGGGCTGGGGAGAGTTAAGGCCAACTTATTCTTAACTGAAAGGAAGCCTAAGAACATGCGACTACATTTCCTTACCGTCTGCCTCTGGTTTTCGTTTCCTTTCACCCCCTGCCCCCAGCCCCAATTGTCTCTTCCTCTGTCAACATTTGTACTGAAATCTTCTCGGGGCAAAGACCTGTCTTTTCTTGCTCATGCTACCCTGCATCAATAAATAAATAAAGAGGCCTCGATAGTCTTATAGGGCCCCTCCAACCCTCCTATTCTATGACTGATAGATAGATAGATAGATAAAATACGTGGATAAGAAACTATAATGTTAATAACTTGATGAAAGGAGGCGACAAAAACGCCGTTACGGCGCACAGCCTTGGAAACACTGTCTACCGCACCGACGCGGGTATATTAACTCCGCGCTCCCCAACCGAACACGCACCTCCCCAAACCCAGGCTCAAACATTTGCTAATAACACGCAGGGCTCTTACTCTCCCGCTTAGCCCACAAGGCAGGGGAAGCAGCAGCCCTTCCGAGCCTACAACCCTAAACCCCGTCGCCTGGCCGCCGGGAGGAAGTCTCCTTGAAAGAGACAGGACTTACTCCTGAGTAGACACGGACAGGATTGGACCGAAAAGACTCTTGTTCCCAGCGCCCGCTTTAAAGCACAGACGGGTCGCGTGTGCGCGCGCGCGCTTAAAAATGGTTTTTATCACATGCCGCCTTTCTACAGAACGTCCGAAGGCGGTCAACTGAAATTTCCCCAATTGGTGTCGGGATTCATGGGGGGGGCTGCCTAACGCCCCTTCCCCCTTCCCCACTAGCCCCCTCAGGGGCGCCCCTAGAGGCCCCCGCGCCACCCACCCACCCCCCTTGCTCCCCCCTTCATCCCCCTCACCTGGCGGGAGTGGGCCTTTGGCTCCGGCGGCTTGAAGAAGGAGTCGGGCAGCTTGCGGAGCCTCATGGGCAGCGTGTGGGGCACGTTGGCGCCCTTGGGGTTCATGACGGCGTTGAAGAGGGCCTCCAAGTCGGTCTCCGAGTCGCCCCGGACATGGACGATCTGGTGGCCGGCCGGGGGCGGCCCGGGCACCGCGCCGCCGCCGGGCTGCTGCTGAGGCGGCGGCGGCGGGGGCTGCCCCGGAGGCGGCTGCCCCGGAGGCGGCTGCGGCGCCGACGGAGGCGGCTGCGGCTGCGGCGGCTGGGTCTGCCCGGCGGCGTCCATGGCTGGCTCCCCGCCCTGCTTCAGCCGCTTCTCTTAAGCAACAGCTCCGGGCTCTCCGTCCTGCATGCCCCGCTCCGACTCGCCTCCTCGCCTGGCTCCCGTCCCTTTCCTCTCCACCGCACAGTACCCTGCAACTCCTCGCCTGCCCTTGAATCCGGCCCGCGGCGGGCGGGCGGAGATCGATACGCGCACGGACAGAAATAAAGCTCGATATCGCGAAGTTAAGTGGCGCACAAACACTCCCAAACAAAAGTTCTGAGACGCGCCCGCCCGAGCCAACTCCGCCCAGCGCGAGCCCGCCCGCGCCGAATCCGGCGGGACTTAATTCAGCCCAGCCGGCGCTCGGAGCCGCCTGCTGCCGCTCCTCCCCTTCCCGCGCCCGACCGTGCTGAATTTAAAAACGAGGGCCGGGGACAACCTTTTCCACGCGTGCGCTCCCAATCCACGTCCGTTTCTTTCCCCCATCTCCTCCCAGCAGGTACAACCGCGTCTACGCCGCCTCCGGTTGTTTCCGACTGAGCCTTTCTGAAATTTCCCGCGCCCGCCCGCGCAACATTCGCTGGTGCTAATGTTCGACAACCATTTGTTTTATAGGGCTCTTCTCTTCCCCCCCTCCAAAAAAAAAGTTTTCCAACCCTCCCACAGAGACGAGGGGGAGGGGAAGTCGGGACTATTTTCCCTTCCTCGGCGACACCAAAAAACAAAACAAAAAGGAAACGAGGCGCTGCCCACCCGGCTTCAAATCCCCCCTGGGGAAACGGGGGGCAGGGGCGAGAGAGAAGAGAGACCCTTCGTTCCCTAAGGCCATGCAACCGGTGGTAGAATGTTGTAGGACCCCTCCGGTATCATCTCATTCCCCATATAGACTTGAGAAAAGTTCCCGGCTCCACATCTGCTTTTCCCACAACACCGTGCAATCCTATGCGTACTCAGAAGTAAGCCTTCCATTGACGTCAGTGGTACTTACTTCCAAGTAGAGTTAGCCCTAGCCTTAGGCACTGTCATGCCCACCCTGAAATGGGCATTGCTGGGGGGAAAGCTTCCCCAGATGGCCACAGCTACTCCCCACTTCCATTGTTTTGTAGCTTGCTGGCTTCTGTACAGTTCCCCCCACCCCAATTTAAAAAGGTTGGAATGCCTCTCCTAAGACTTAGTTTCTGGCAGGAAGGGCGTCAACCTAAAATATGCTGGCATTTGGGGCCCTGTCCCTTTTGCCTTTGGATCTGCCACACTTCCAGTCACACCTATCACTGGGGTGCGGCCCCCAGAGAGCTTTTCTGAAATGGCATTCGGGCTGAATGAGGTTCAGCCTCCCTATGTTACACCTTGTCAATGCTCCAACATTTGAGGGGCAATCCTGTGCATGTTCAGACAGGAAAAAAAAAAAGGCCCTACAACTCCCAGCAGAGCTGGCTGGGGAATGCTGGGAGTTGTAGGGCTTTTTTCCCCTGGAGAAGACTCTTACGAGTCCCCTGGACTGCAAGGAGGTCAAATCAGTCAATCCTAAAGGGAATCAACCCTGAGTGCTCATTGGAAGGGCAGATACTGAAGCTGAAGCTCAAATATTCTGGCCACCTAATGCAAAGAGAAAACCCTCTGGAAAAGACCCTGATGCTGGGAAAGACTGAAGGCAAAAGGAGAAGGGGACAACAGAGGATGAGATGGCTAGATAGCATCACCGATGCAATGAATATGAACTTGAGCACACTCTGGGAGAGAGCGCAGGACAGGAAGGCCTGGCGTGCTATGGTCCATGGGGTCATGAAGAGTCGGACACGACTGAACGACAACAAACATGCACAGGATTGCACCCTTAGATATCAACGGGCAGTAGAAATTACATCCTTGCTGAGTTAGCAGGAGCCCAGCTGAGGGCTCATCCTGAAAGAAAGTTCAGTGGGCCCAGAGGCATTCTGGGGAAATTACGATGCTGGGCAGCTAGAGCTGTGCTTTAGCAGCGTGCCCAGACACTTTGAAAAAAGTAATTTTAAGAACCTGGTTGGAAGAAGCAAAGAGATGTGTGTGAGAATGAATGATGGAGAAATAGGGTGTATGCCTGTGTGTTAATGGATGTGTAGGGGGGAGGCGGGTTGGGCAGGGGAGGGAATAATCTGAAGAGTTTTGGGGTGGGCAATCCAGAGATAATGGTTGCACATGTGTGTTTGGGTGGTGATCCCAGGAGAGAGATTGGGTTGGGGAACAAAATATCAGGCAGAAAAATGCCTTAGGATGGCCCTAGGTGGGTTGGCTGACATATGCTGTCAAAAGAGACTGGGGGCAGGGGGATGAGTTTGCTGGTAGAAAAAGGAAGTGGGGAAGTGGATTCAGTTTTCAGAGGGGAAATGAGTGGACTGAGAATTAATTGAGAATTGATTTGGGGGGGAAATTGATTTGGATAAAATCTTCCTATTACTTTGGGGAAATTAATTTTAAAGGATTTATATAGAGGTGATTTGGGGAAATTAACTGGCTTGCCTTCTGTGAAATGGGTATTCTGTTGGACCAGAAAAAAGTGGGTTCAAAGGAGTGGTTTTGGGGCTTAGACCTACCTCCACCTTGTACTCAGTTTCTTAGACAAGTTTATTTATTACAATTATTTATATCCCACCAGCAGCTTTTTTGTGACAAACCACGCCCCATAACACCCATTTTGCAGTGGTTCTTGCAGCAGTTTCCCAAATTTCTAAATGTGCACATGAATCTGAAAAGTTTGCGGACCCTGTCAATGTAAGGATTACAACTAGATAATGCATGTGAAGCATTTGAGAGCACTATAGAAATGTTAAGTATCATTATTGTAGATTAAAAAGTTATGAGCGCAATCCTATGTCCCCTAGACAGCATCTGGGGGAGATTGGATTTTTTGGTTTCCCAGCTCCGAGCTCGTAGAAAGCGCTACAACCTCATAGCCGGGAAAACATGCTCCCTGCCTCCTTGCAGCTGGGGCAGAGAGTACTGTGGTGGCTGCCCCTTGGTGCCTAGCTGTGCTCATAACACGGAGCATGGACAGGGCAAAAAGGGGGCATTTCTGGGGGCGGGAGGGGAGGAGACCGCGGAAGCTGTTTTACACAGCTTCCTATGCTGTCTCCAGCCCTGTCCTAGCCCCCTCTCTGAAGCCGTGCTTAGATGCCAAAAATCAGGCGACTAAGGAAAACTGCAGGGCAGCCCGAGCATGGAAGGAATCCTCTCCTCCGTGCTTCAGCCACCCTGCATTGGATAGGTAGTCGCCTCCAACTTAGGAGGAAGTCTGAGGCGACTGTCTATCTCAATAGGATTGCACCCTAAAACAATCTTGGCAATCAGAACTATTACTCATTATACACATTGGTGATCTGAACTGTCATTCTCTGTCTGCACACAAATACATAATTCTGTCAAATAATTTATTGGATATAATTGTATTTTAAACATTTTTGTGTTGTCTGTCTTTAAATATATGGTTATATACTTTTATCTGATAGTAAAGTGTTTTATATAGCTTTTCCCTGACCTTTATATTGTTTTAAAATTGTTCTTTTCATCAGTTTTAAACATCAATACAAATAGTATGCTTGTGAAATAAATAATATAGCACTCAATGTGCATATTTAGCTGAAAAGAATAACCCCATATTTAAAGAACAGTTCCTCTATTAATCAAATATGTATTATTAACCAAGAACAGTCAATTACAGAACAAAGCCCCACCAAAAGAATGGTACAAAACGTAGATATGTCGTTTCAAAGGATTCACAATCAAATAGGCAAAATTCTGTTCATGGCTGTTGGATGAAGGATAACAAGGGCCATGAGCATCCTAGAAAAGAAAAAAATAGCATTAATACAATGTAGTGATGGATAATATTTCACACGACATTCTGAAGTCTGATTTAAATGGACTTGAGCACACTTGGTTATGTTCAGATATAATGCTGAACCATAGTTTATTGTTACGTGCATGAAATTCAGTCTCATGAACTTCCTCATCCCCTTCCCTCACACAGCTGCAAGGAGATTGGAAGCATCTGCTTCCATTTTCAAGTAATCCTGATGTGTCATTAGGTCAAAACTGGCACAAACTGTGGTTAGTGTTAACTATGATTTATTCATATAATAATGGAGAAAGATCTTAAAGGTCCTCTAGTCCAACCCCCCTGCTCAATGCAGGATACAACTACAGTATCCGTGACAGGTGGCTGTCCAGCCTCTGCTTAAATACCTCCAAGCAAAGGACAGCCCAGCACCTCCAGTGATAGTCTGCTCCACCAGCCAACAGTTCTTACCATTAGGCCATTTCTCCTAACGGTTAGCCAGAATCTACTTCTTTGCCATTACCACCCAGTGGTCGAGGTTCTGCCCTCTGAAGCAACAGAGAACACAACTTTGAGGGCTAATGTTGTCCCTATCTTCAAAAAGGGTAAAAAGGAGGAACCTGGGAACTACAGACCAGTCAGTCTGACATGAATCCCTGGGAAAATTCTGGAGCAGATTATAAAGCAATCCATCTGGAAGCACCTTGAAAACAATGCAGTGATTACTCAAAGTGAACATGGATTTGTGAAGAACAAATCCTGCCAAACGAATCTGGTCTCATTTTTTGATCAAGTAACCTCCCTTGTGGACTGTGGGAATGCTGTAGACATCATATACCTCGACTTCAGCAAAACTTTTGACAAAGTGCCCCATGATAACCTGATGAGCAAACTAGCTCAAAGTGGGCTAGATGAAACAACCATCTGGTGGATCCACAGTTGGCTACAGAATCGGGCTCAAGGAGTGCTTATCAATGGGATCTTCTCAAACTAGGGAGAGGTAACAAGCGGGGTACTGCAGGGCTCAGTCCTGGGCCCAGTGCTCTTCAACATTTTTATTAATGACTTGGAGGAGGAGGTGCAGGGAATGCTGATTAGATTTGCAGATGACACAAAATTGGGTGGGATAGCTAATACGTTGGAAGACAGAAACAAAATTCAAAGTGATCTTGATAGACTGGAGCGCTGGGCAGAAAACAACAGAATGACATTTAATAGGGATAAATGCCAAGTTCTGCACCTAGGAAAAAGAATCCAAATGCACAGTTACAAGATGGGGGATGTGTGGCTCAACAACACTACAAGCGAGAAGGATCTTGGAATTGTTGTCGATCACAAGCTGAATATGAACCAACGATGTGATGTGGCTACAAAAAAGGCAAATGCTCTTTTGGGCTGCATTAATAGAAGCATAGCTTCCAAATCCCGTGAAGTACTAGTTGCCCTCTACTCAGCACTGGTTATGCCTCATCTGGAGTCCTGTGTCCAGTTCTGGGCACCACATTTTAAGAAGGATGCAGACAAACTGGAGAGGGTTCAGAGGAGGGCAACAAAGATGATCAGGGGACTGGAAACAAAGCCCTATGAAGAGAGACTGAAAGAACTGGGCATGTTTAGCCTGGAGAAGAGAAGACTGAGGGGAGATATGATAGCTCCCTTCAAGTACTTGAAAGGTTGTCACAGAAAGGAAGGCCAGGATTTATTTTCGATCATCCCAGAGTGCAGGACACGGAATCATGGGCTCAAGTGACAGGAGGCCAGATTCCGGCTGAACATCAGGAAAAACGTGCTGACTGTTAGAGCAATACGACAATAAAACCAATGACCTAGGGAGGTAGTGGGCTCTCCACACTGGAGGCATTCAAGACGAGGCTGGACGGCCATCTGTCAGAG
Source organism: Heloderma suspectum (assembly GCF_057233095.1). Classification (NCBI taxonomy): domain Eukaryota; kingdom Metazoa; phylum Chordata; class Lepidosauria; order Squamata; family Helodermatidae; genus Heloderma; species Heloderma suspectum. The sequence continues at coordinate 26,110,801 of NC_139460.1, read as the reverse complement.
ATGCTCTGACTTGGATTCCTGCATTAAGCAGGGGGTTGGACTCGATGGCCTTGTAGGCCCCTTCCAACCCTACTATTCTATGATTCTATTTTCTGTGTAACAGCCTTTTAGATATTTGAAGGACACTAAGAACGTAAGTATCATGCTGAATCCAACCAAGGGTCCATCTAGTCCAGCATTCTGTTCATGCAGTGGCCAGCCAGGTGCCCACGGGAAATTCACAAGCAGAACTTGAGTGCAACAACACCCGCCTGCCCATGTTCCCCAGCAAATGGTGTATACAGGCATACTGTCTCTGGTACTGGAGGTAGCATATAGCCATCAGGACTAGTAGCCATTGATAGCTTTATCCTCCATGAATTTGTCCAATCCCCTTTTAAAACCATCCAAAGTGGTGGCCCTCACTACATCCTGTGGGAGTGATTCCATAGTTTAACTATGCACTGTGTGAAGAAGTACTTCCTTTTATCTGTCCTGAATCTCTCACCAATCAGCTTCATTGGTTCTAGTCAGCTTCATAGGATGACCCCAGGTTCTAATTAAAGGGAGACTATCCCTTTAATCTCTTCTGGAGGCTAAATACACCCAGCTCTTTCAACCATTCTTCAAAGGACTTCGTTTCCAGACTGTTATCAGCCTGGCCACTCTCCTCCGAACATGCTCCGGTTTGTTGAACCTTCTTAAAACATAGTTAAGAACTGGACTAAGCTCTCCAGATGTGGCCTTACCAGTGCAGAATAGGGTGGGACTATAACTTCTCTGATCTAGACGTTATGCTTATGTAGCCTAATATTACATTAGCTTTTTTAGCAAGCACATTGCACTGCTGGCTCATTTTCAGCTTATGATGAACTAAGAAACACCTAGATCCATTCCCCATGTACTGCTACCAAGCCAGGTCTCCCCCATCCTATGCTTGTGCCTCTGATTCTTAAATGTAGGACTGACCTCTGTTGAATTTCAGCTTGTTTTTCTCAGCTCAGCATTCCAGGTTGTCAAGATCGTTTTTAATCTTGATTTTGTCTTCTATCGTATGAGCTACCCTCCCAGGTTCATCTCATGTGCAAATGTGTGATTTATCTGGCCCTGGATTCTTGAACTCATTTAAAATAACCAGGTATTCTCTAATCAGCTTGTTACCTATCCTGGGATGCAAGTCAAGTTCCTCCTTATATTGTTTGTTCTATTATTCCCAGACTGAATACAATTCTTTTAGAGAAGACTGACGCAAAACAGGAAGCGAGTAATTCCACCTTCTTTTCATCACCTGTTATCACTTCACCATCTTCCCAAGTGGACCTACCCATTCCTTGCCCTTCATCTTGCTCTTAATGTTGCCACAAAATCCTTTGGGGGGATTTTGGCATGCTTTGCAAGCCTCAGCTCATTCAGGGCTTTGGTTTTCCTGACATGATCCTTATGCTTTCTGGCTACTCTACTGTCCTCATCCTTGGTTATATGTCTCTCTTACGTGTCCTTTTAATGCCCCCACTAGTCAGAGAGCCCCTTGTGCAGCCACATTTTATAGACATTGGAGGTCATGGGTGTAGCATTTATCTGCTGTATTTGCCTGAAAGTTACCAGGTACCACCTCCACCGCCTTATTTCCTCCCTTGTTACATGAGTTTTTGTCCCTAATATATGGGTCAGTACTTACCTTTGGAGTTTTGCCTCCCACCTTGCCCCGCCCCGCCCCAGGATTTAGTTTAAAAGCGCTATTGATCAGGTTCTCTTGATCAGGCTTGCAAGACTCCTGGCAAACACATTCTTCCCAGTTGGAATGCTGGGAATTTTAGTTTTATGAGAGTTTGTTTTGCATAAGAACATAAGAAGAGCCAAGCTGGATCAAACCAAAGGCCTATCTAGCCCAGTATTCTGTTACCACAGTAGCCAACCAGATGCCTATGGAAAGCCACAATATAATCCAAGGTATTTCTTAGAACTATAAAGAATGCCCTATTAACAGCTCCCACCTGGTGCCCACCAGATGTTTTGGACTTCTACTCCCAAAAGCCCCAGCCAGCATAGCCAATGGTCAGGAATGCTGGGAGTCGTAGTCCAAAACATCTGGAGGGCACTACGTTGGTGAAGGCTGATCTATAGAATGCTGTATCACCACAAACACTATGAATTACAATGAATGTGCTGGTACCCTAATGAAAATTATGGTTATTAATGATTAATATAGCACTTACCCAGCCATATTTTGTGCACATTTATTTGGATGTAAGCCCAATAAGACTTAACCTCAAGGAAGTAGGCATGAGATTACAGCCTTAATGTGCAAAGTACTTCACAGTTTATTAGCTTGTTATATGCTTGTCAATGATGCTGTCAAGCCCAAAGATTTAGAAATAGCAAGCCAGGTGTGCCAAATAGCATCACAGCATTACACTGACCTATTCAGTACTTCTAGAATGGGTTCCATGAGCAATTTCCTAAGTATGATTACTGAAAGTCCCACTGAATTCAGTGACACTTATTCCTTAGTAAGTGTGCATCAGATGGCAGCTGCCAGCCCTACAAAGACTCATGTGTATCTTTATTCTTGCCAACAGTGGAGCCTTATACTAAGCACTAGCCAGGTAGTCATAAGTGACAAGGAAGTGAGCAGGTTGGCCTAGGAGGGGTGGAATGCTTCATCTCCCCTGTGCTGTGCACCCAGCAGGCTGCCAGAGGAGGGAAACCCCCTCTCTCAGCATCCACCATAAAAATGCAGTGGTCTGCTGTAGGATGGACAGAGCTCTCTAGTAATTAGCAGGCTAGTAACTTTTATTGGTTTATTTACACAGCTGAAATAGTGCCATCAATTTCAAAATGGGGTTTTGGGGATAAAAAGTTAAAATACTGTGTTTCAATTTTTGCAGGGCTTGAAAGGGTATGCTACAATTAATCCAAAACCTACAGTCTAATCCAATATCTACATTTTAAAATTACTTTCTCTGCTTTGATCTACTATTGTGCATTAAGGATTCAAGCATCATTGAAGGATTTGGGCTGATTTTTATATAAGTGGCCCTATCTCCATGCTGTCTCGCACTTTAGGAGACTATCAGACTCCTTTATACTTTGATAATGCTCAACATGTCATGCCATATAGTGAAATAGATAAATTATTTAAAGTGGTCCATTTCCCACAATCTGATTTACATTCAATTATATTTTATAGTGTTAATTCACACCACTGTTGCCATCACACTGCTATTAAATGAAATCGTAAAATTCATCAACATGATCTTTTATGGGCTCCACCTGTCAGTACCTAAGCAAAACCAGTGTTGGATTTCAAGTTTCATATAGATCTGCTTAGGCCCAAAGAACATTCTGAACAGACCTTGCCAAGTGGCTCCTAATTATGGGGTTATGGTAACAGATCTGCATGTTTCATCTGCATACTGTAATTATTCCTGATTATTTGGGATGCAGTTACTGCCCATTTGCGACAGTTTCTTCTTTCCCACAGTTCACAATAGGAATGGTTACACCATATTCCATTAAAACACAATAAAAATGTGTGTAGGGGGTGAGGAATGTAGTATTGCATAAAGACATTTTGTTGGATGGCAAAGACCTTTCTCTTTAGAGCATAGGTGGGCAACTGGAGGCCCTTCAGATGTTTTGCCATATGACTAGAATCATCCGTCACTATTGGCTATGCTGGCTAGGGCTGATGGGAATTGTAGACGAAACATCTTGAGGACCCACTCCTGCTTTAGAGAGATCTTTGGACAACCTTGTTGTGTTCTATTAGTAGCTCTGTTGATAATATTGCTCTAATTGATTCCTTGATTAATAATGCTATTTTTATGGTCTTGTGCTGATGTTATGGCGTATACTTTATCTTGAGACTTTTATTCTTAGCTTTTCCAGATGCAGACTTCTATACTATCACCTATAGCTGGGTTACCACAAACATTTGATTACTGAAGAGAGAAAATTATCTGAGAACATCATAATTAAAAAGCTGAAGCAGCACAGAAATGAAATTGTTTCCTTAAACAGATTTTGTCACCATAAGCACAACACCTAATTTACTTTGAAACATAATTGTTTAAATGGACAATGTTATATCAAAATTCACAACAATAATTTAGGGCTCAGTGCTATGGATGTTTAGACAGAAAAAAAGTCCTACAACTCCCAGCATTCCTCAGCCAGCATGGCTGGCTGAGGAATGCTGGGAGTTGTAGGACTTTTTTTCTGTCTAAACATCCATAGGATTGCATCCTTACCCAATCAAGTCAGGATGGCCCTTGGATTCATAACAGTAATCTGTATTAATGGATGCATTCAAGTGCTTTAGGGTGCAATCCTACGGCCACTAGACAGCATCTAGATGGCCATAGGATTTTGGGGTTTCCGGGAACCCAACTCCCACCCCCTCCCCTGCTGCCACATAGGCGACACGGTTCATCCCAAGCTCTGCGCTCGTAAGAGCAGCACAGAGAGGTTGAAAAAGGGGAGTTCCTGGGGGCGGGGGCCACGGAAGCGCTGTCATGATGCTTCCTATGTGCCATCCAGCCTCCCCACCCCTATTCTGATGTGCCCTGGCTAGACAGCCGAATTCAGCCATCTAGCCACAAATGTAGGGCAGCTGGAGCGCAGAGAAGATCCCTCCCCCCCGCTCCCATGCTCCAGCCACCCTGCATTGGGTAGCTGGTCACCTCTGAATTTGGAGGCGACCGACTATCCCCACAGAATTGCACCCTCCATATCTTGGCCACTATCTCTACAAGACTCAACATAGTTCCCATTGTTGAAATGTTTAAAAACAGCAAAGAAGAGAATGAGATGGAAAATAACTAATCTATCAATAATTAGAGTGCAGAAGTATCTTCAAACAGTTATCGAAGAACACGATCTAGTCAAAGTTAAGCATGTCTAAATCCCACTGGTTTCAATGGGAGCGATTTGAACACATGTTTAACTCTTCCATTAAAATCAATGTGATTTAAAAGTGCTTAGTTGTGGCTGGATCATGTCCAATTCTATTTGCTTAAATTAGGTGTTATTCATTTTATTTCAAAATTATATCCAAGAATATTTAGGGTTACATGCTTAGTACTCCTGCTCTGATGAGATACTTACATAAGCGCAGACTTTAAAGATGGTTGATATTATATTTATTTCCTTAGTTTCTGGATTTTTTTGAACACTGAAATGTATGAAAAATATATTTCAATTTTTATTGAAGGCAACTAGACTAGCCAAAACATATGTTTTACAGGTTGAGATACTTATCAAAGGGCTGAAATAAAAATATCTGACTTGCTGAGTGGATTGGTAACTAAAGAGATGATAGAATGCAAGCTCAAATGAGGTCTTCAAGAACAAAGAGGGAACACTAGGATAACAAGTAGAAACATGAAGTACACAAGGAAGGGAGAAGGCAGAAAAGTTTCCAAAGGAGGGATTGGAGTGGTCAGCAGGGTAAGAAAAGCATTAAGACAAGTGTTGTGGCAACCAAGAGTGAATACTGTCCTCCTATGGCTCTTATTGTTGTAAGCTACCTTTGGGGCCCACTGGAATTAGTTAATTAAATGGAAAGGGCAGGAAAGGGGCTCAGGAAAATTTCAGAATGCTTCCAATCTATTGGGAATCCCTTATTGCTTCCTTCAGTGCTCCCACTATCCATGGCAAGGGTGGGGAAGGGAAGCTATTTGTTTACATACAACGGTGCCCACCAGAATGTTGGTGGAGTATGTTGACACTGCAAGACCTTACTGGGCTTGCTCTCCACCTGAGAGCCAGCTTCTGTCTATCTCTTCTGTAGAAAAAGCTGTTCCTTATATAATGGCTAGAGCAGAGGAATGGTCTAGGCATTTAGGCCCAGCTCTGCTTAGTCCTGGTCAGATACAAAATACTATGCTGAAGTTGTAACCTACCCAGAGCATCCCCCTCATCAAACCAACAGAGAAGCCATTAATCATTTCATAATTTTCACTGCATTTACTTGAATAAAAGTAAAACTAATTGAATAGGAAATGGTAAAATAAAATGTTTTCTTCTAGACAAAATATGGCATTGAACCTTTAAATTCAAATACCTTCGTAATAACTGAAATAGATGTACATGATGGATCACATCTTACCAGTTTTAAAACTACTGCACTGGCTGCCAGGCTAAATTCAAGGTACTGGTATTGTTCGAAGCCATTTAGGGCTTTAAAAGCTCTTAAGAATCTCCTTTTCCCAAATTAACCTGTCTGGTTATTAACATACTCCTTAAGCCCTTGTTTGGATTCCCCTGCCTTCAGAAGTGTGGCTAGCAGTGACCCATGCTACAGACTTCTCTACTGTTGTATCCTGAATTTGGAATGCTTTCCCCAGGAAGACTCACCTGGCACCAAGTCTGACATCTTTCTGGCACCAAGTGAAAGCCTTATTTGGCTAGACCTTTTGGATGCTTTTATACTGTTTTTATCTGGATTTTTAAATTCCTGTACTGCTACTATTTTTATGTTTTATTGTCTAACTGTAGGTTTTTAATTTTAAAATGTTAGCCACCCAGAGGTTTCAGCCTCAGCTTGAAAATAAATAAGTAAAGGCACAATCCTACACATGTTTAGACAGAAATAAGTTCAACAACTTCCTGGCTGGGGGATGCTGGGAGTTGTAGGACTAATTTCTGTCTAAACATACATAGGATTGCACCCTAAATCAGATTCAAATAAGGAACAAATTTACCTCACTAGATCTTTATATAAAGCTTTTGTTGTTTCCAAGTATGGACCAAGTTCATCTTCATATTGACAGACAGCTCCTCCAAGGCAAAGATGCTTAAAAAGACAGAAGAGAAATTCCTCACGGTCCGAATGGCTGAATAAGTTATAGTGGTCTGAATCCTCCAGAAGAAGTACCTTTCATGAGACAAGGAGGCCAAATAATGTGATCTGGAAAATGTTTTAAATAGTATAAACTATCAAATACAAAACAGATTAATTTGTATTCACAATGTTTACTGTTTATAAATACAAACACAATAGATTTGGTAATTAATTTGGATATAGTTTTTAAAAATATACGTGTATCACAAAAGACCTTACAGAGAGCCACTTCATTCTAACACAGGCATGGGAACCTGTGGCCCTCCAAATGATGTTGGACTCAAACTCTCATCAGCCCCAGGCAGCATGGTCAGGGATTATGGGAGTTGTAGTCCAACATCATCAGGAAGGCCACAAGTTCCATACCCATGTTCTAACAGATGCAAGCCAACAGGCTGGTGAAGGACCCCTAGTAGATAGCATGCAACCTGGCATCATTTTATCAGTGAGATTAACCTGGCATCAGCTTCTACTGGTAAAGTAATAACCAGCATTAAGGACATATAGAGTGGCATCAGCACGAGACAAGGGAAAGTATGTTGGGCTGCAGCAGAGAATCCAGACCCTAGCCTGATTCAATTCCTAATCAAATTGCACTGCTACCATCAGGTTTGGAACACATGTTAACAGGGAATACCCCCAACAAGAAGGAAAAAAGCCACAGGTTGCTATAAAGCATTTATTCTGAAAATTCAGTGCCCTGTGCATTTTAAGTTAACACTCTTCCTCAAGGGCAATTTCAGTTTAAACCAGCCCATTCAACCAACTGAGGATTAAAACAAAGTCATAATTCTCACATGCTAAACACTTCCTGAACCTCAACCAAAGTAGTGCTGTTTGCCCTATCAGTCATGCTTTGAGATGCAAGCATTGAAAGAAAGATTCCCTATGGCTCTATAACAGTAGGTCTAGTTTCCATGGGAGACGTATAATCCATTCTTGAGCCAGAGAAGTTAGCAGCAGGTACCATGGCTGTCTGCATCATGCTGCAGTGAGATATGCCATGGGATCTATTGTCCCATTTTGCCATGGTCCTGGCTATCAAGGAAAAGAGATAGAAGGGGCAAAAGGAAAAGGAAAACTAGCTATCAGAGGAAAAGGGGCAAAATTGGAGAAGATACAGAGAATATCAAAAGTCTAGAAAGAAAAGCAAAGACAAGACGATACAAACACTCTGGCTTTGAAGAAGGAACAAAAATAGTATATGTTGATTCTGCAGAAGTAAACAAGGAACAACGCAGCTGAGTTTCTGGCTCTACCCCTTGACTGAGACAATCAGTGCCAAAAACATTAGTCAAAGGGAGGGGATGAGCACCTCATGCTCCAACATAGAAGCCTTGAAGCAGAACTCCTCATTTCAGCCCCTTACAATCTGTAATGAAATGGCTGCAAAATACAGTTGTCTGCAACTAAATGCTTACATAATGATATGATAAGCAAAGGAATCAGAGCGATTTTCAACAATATTACTTTGGAGTTTACTAATGATTTATGCCCACAAGACCCTCATGGGGGTTAAATCTATCAACAAATATTAGCCATGATAACCGTACAGAGTACCAAATGCTAAGGCCAAGCAGGCCATCCTCTTCATGCCCTATGTGTGAGCTTCCTGAGAAGGCATTAGGCAGCTCACTGTTGGGATGACAAAGTACTAGACTAAACAGAACTTGGTCTGATCCAGCAAGGCAGTCATTATGTTGTCACATATAAATGTTCACAGGTAGATTAAAAAACAATTGTGTACTTTGTTCCCTTTCTGCTTGCTTGTATTAATATATGCCATTTATGCCTTTAGCTGACAGAAATGAAAAGTCCACACCTTTATCAAGAATTTCTGAACACAACAGTTGGGTTCATACACTGTTGTATAATCATTTGGTATTAGTACAACATTCTTCTACAACCTCAAACAGAATTAGTACTTTAGCCAGGTGGGCTTAAGAAAGAAAAAGTAGAACTATGTATCATCAATACATACTGCTTTATCTTATCTTAGGGAGCAATCCTATGTACCCTAGACAGCATCTGTGGGGCCATAGGATATTTCAGATTCCTGGATCCAAGGTCAAAGTCAGCGCTCTGACCTCAGACCCAGGAGTGTGAGCTCCCTTCCCCCTTGCAGCCAACGCAGAGAGAACCATGCCAGCTGTCTCTCCGAGGTCGCAAAGGGGACCTTGAAGAGAACAGAAAGGGGGCTTGCCAGTGTGGGAAGGGAGAGGACAACATATGCCATATCCAGAGGCCTCTTCGGCCTCTTTTCCTTCCCCTCCTTCATGCCTCAGTCAGATGGGTGAAAATGCTTGCCAAGCTACAATGCAGGGCAGGAGGAGTGCAGAGGCCAAGATCACCTCCACCGCTCCGCGCTAGATGGTTGTAAGTAGGGATGTACGAAAGTGACTTACCTTTCCACGGATTATGTTGATGGTGGGGGGGAGGCGTTCCGTCCCTCCCCCTGGAATCCTGGCCAGGGGGGGAGGCGCTCCGTTCCTCCCCCCCGGAATCCTGGCCGGCCGGCTGTGCTCCGCAGCGATTCTGCGGAGCCACCGGCCGGCTCCACCAGCAGCCGGACATCCAGCCACTGGCTAGCAGGGACGCAAATGGCGGCGGCCATAGCCGCCACCGTTTACGTCCCTGCAGTCAGCTGTGATAGACTACGTAAATGTTTACGTAGCCTATCACGGCTGATTTAAAAAAACAAAACAAAACGCAAGTACGCAAATGGCCGCCATTTGCGTTCTTTATTTTGGCATGTCTTAGTCTATGTAAACATTTATGTAGACTAAGACGGCGAAAATAAGGGGAACGCAAATAGCGTAGCATCTACGCTATTTGCATTCCCCTTATTTTCGCTGTCTTAGTCTACGTAAATGTTTACGTAGACTAAGATGTGCCAAAATAAAGAACGCAAATGTGTACACGCGTTTTGTTCTTGTTTTTTTAAGTCAGCCGTGATAGGCTACGTAAACATTTACGTAGCCTATCACGGTGTTTTTTTAAAATCTAGCCGTGATAGGCTACGTAAATCTTTACGTAGCCTATCACGTTTTTTTGTGTTTTTTTTAACCTGGAAATGGCGGTGGCGGCAGCCGGTTGGAAGACCGGCCGCTGCCGGAGCCGCCACCGCCAGGAAGATCCGCCCAAGGTAAGTCTCATCCCCCGGGGGGGGGGGCGTTTCGCCACCGATTTCGGGGGGCCGAATGTGCTGGCATTTGGCCTCCCTGACATCCGTGGCGGAACATTCGTACATCCCTAGTTGTAAGCCTCTGAGTTCGGAGGCTTACGGCTGTCCCCGTAGGATTCCTGTTTCCCGCCTCCCAGCTGAGCAGAGCAGAGCAAGCTGCTCCAGCTGGTTCAGGGACTATAGAAGCAAGCAAGCTCCCAGAGAGCGAGTGACCAGAGCAAGTGACCAGAACAGGAGTTGGAGCAAGTGACCAGAACAAGAGTTGGCCAGGGGAGTTGCAGTGGTAGAAGAGACAAAGGAGACAGAGGCTAAGAGGTAAGTGGGCTGCAGGAAGCCCAGGGGGTGCCCTTTATCCTTCTGAGTGGCTGTGAGCTCACCAGCTGCTTCTGAGAGCTCCAACTGAATTGGGTGAGTGTGGCCTGAGTACGCCCAGCAGCTGAGTGGGTGGGAAACTTCAGTCTGTTTCCCGCCTCCCAGCTAAGCAGAGCAAGCTGCTCCAGCTGGTCCAGGGACTACAGAAGCAAGCAAGCTTCCAGACAGCGAGCGACCAGAGCATGCGAACAGGGGGAGCAAACAGGAGTTGGCCTGGGGAGGTCAAGGGGGAGGCCTCTAACATTTTTTTTTATTTTTTTATTTCATTTTATTAACTAACTTTTTTTCATTTATTTGTCTTGTAACACACACTTCCACACCAGTGGGACTCTGCTTTTAACCTCTACTTAGTAGAGGAGCAGGCACAGGCTAATCTAGAACAATCACAAAGCTAGACACAAAAAGGGAAAAGAGGCAATGGAAGGACAGGACTCTCCAGTGGTGGTGACCTGCAAGGTGTGTGCAATGTTTGTTTTCTTGCCTGAGAACAACATGGCCTACACCTGCAACAAGTGCAAGTTGATCATGCTGCTGGAAGAAAAAGTAAGTGGACTGGAGTGGCGACTGTTGACCCTCCGGGGAATAAAAAGAACACGAAGAGTTCTTGGACAGAATGGGGGAACTACAGCAGCAAAGGGAAGACCAGAAGCTTGAAGAGCAACAGCAAGATGAGGCAGTGGGAAATGCTGAGGTGAAGAAAAATGGAGTAGAGGATACTCCTTGGAAAAGGGTGACAGGAGAAGAACTAGATGCCACTCTGCACCAGTGGAAGCAGTGGAGCTGTGGAACCGATTCCAGGTACTTACGGATGAGACTGGAGGACAGCCTGCAGAGGAAGAATCACAGGGGAACCTACATGAGAGTGAGCAAGAGGCTGAAGGTCAGTCAAACAGAGGCAATGAAACCCAGGCCTACAACAAGAAGAGAAGAGTGGTAGTAGTGGGAGACTCCTTGCTGCATGGGATCAAGACCCAAGTATGTCGCCAAGACCCATGGACTCGCCTGGTATGTTGTCTCCCAGGAGGACGGATTAGAGATGTGACTGAAAGGTTGCCTGCACTCATAAAGCCCACTGACAGGTATCCCTTTCTTCTCATCCATGTGGGAACAAATGATACTGCCAAGCAGAGCTACGAAGAAATCACGTCAGACTTTGAAGCTTTGGGAAGGAAACTCAAGAACTTTGGGGCCCAGATAGTTTTCTCATCCATCCTTCAAGTTAGAAGAGAGATAGAAAGGGAACGAAAAATACTCTGGGTGAATGACTGGCTACGAAGGTGGTGGTGACGAGAGAGATTTGGATTCTGGGACCACGGGCTATACTTGGAAGATGGGCTGTTGGCAAGGGACGGGTTGCACCTCACAAAGGATGGGAAGAATGTGTTTGGCCACTGCATGAAGAACTTCATCAGGAGGGCTTTAAACTGAATCCTATGGGGATGGGAGATGTAATGTTAGGGGTAACAATGGATGTAGGTGCATGCACTGCAACGGAGAGAACAGCTCTGATAGTGCCCAATAATAGTCTTCAGAGACATGTAGGAAGAAAGCCAGACTATGAAGCACATGGTCTTCCATGTCTATATACTAATGCCCAGAGTATGGGAAACAAACAGAACGAACTTGAACTCTTAATACAGGAGGGAAATTATGACTTGGTAGGTATAACTGAGACTTGGTGGGATGACTCTCATGACTGGAATACAGCAATTGAAGGATATAACTTGTTCAAAAAGAACAGGAGGAACAGAAAGGGAGGTGGGGTTGCACTGTATGTGAAAAATACATATCTCTGCACAGAAATACAGGAGGAGGAGCTTGGTAGCCCCATTGAGAGCATCTGGATCAAAATAAATGGAGCAAAGAATAAAAGGAACCTGGTGGTCGGAGTCTACTACCGGCCACCCAATCAAGGAGAAGACAAGGATGAAACTTTTGAAAAGCAAATAGCCAATGTTTTAAGGAAGTATGATGTAGTAGTAATGGGGGACTTCAATTTCCCCAATATTTGTTGGGAGACAAATTCTGCAAAACATGGCCCCTCCAGGAAATTCCTGACTTGTGTGGTGGATAACTTCCTCCTACAGAAAGTAGAGGAAGGAATTAGAGGATCGGCTATCCTTGACTTGATCCTAACCAACAAAGATGACTTAGTGGATAAAGTAGAAGTTACAGGAACAATGGGGGAAAGCGACCATGTTGTACTTGAGTTCTTGGTTCTAAGGGAAGCAAAAGCCGAGTGTAGTCAAACGTGTATCCTGGATTTTAGGAAATCTGATTTTAATAAACTCAGAACAATGATCAGTAAGGCCCCATGGCAAGCGACGCTAACGAGAAAAGGAGTCCCAGATGGGTGGGAGCTTTTAAAAAAGGAAATTCTCAAGGCACAATTACAAACAATTCTAACAAGAAGAAAAGGTGGAAGACAACAGAAGAAGCCAATGTGGCTTCACAAAAAGCTTAGGGATGACCTGAAAACAAAAAAGGACACATATAGGAAGTGGAAAGAAGGCCAAGTAACAAAGGAAGAGTACAGGCAGGTAGCACAGAATTGCAGGGATGGCGTCAGGAAGGCTAAAGCTGAGAACGAGCTGAGGTTAGCGAGGGATGCTAAAAACAACAAAAAGGCTTTCTTCAGCTACATGCATAGTAAAAGGCAGAGGAAAGAAATGGTGGTTCAGCTATTAAATAAGGATGGCAAAACAACAACAGATGACAAAAGGCAGAGGTGCTCAATTCCTACTTTGGCTCAGTCTTCTCCCAAAAGAGGGTCTATGACCCCCCTGGCAAAGGCGAAGTACAGGCTGAAGGGGCACGATTGCAGCTTGAGATCGATAGGCATATGGTCAAGGAATACCTAATGACTTTGAATGAGTTCAAATCTCCAGGGCCAGATGAACTGCATCCTAGAGTCATAAAGGAACTGGCAGAAGAACTCTCAGAACCGCTGTCTATTCTCTTTGAGAAATCATGTAGGACAGGGGAAGTGCCAGATGACTGGAGGAGGGCTCATGTTGTCCCTATCTTCAAAAAGGGTAAAAAGGAGGAACCTGGGAACTACAGACCACTCCGTCTGACATCAATCCCTGGGAAAATTCTGGAGCAGATGATAAAGCAATCCATCTGGAAGCACCTTGACAACAATGCAGTGATTACTCGAAGCCAACATGGATTTGTCAAAAACAAGTCCTGCCAGATGAATCTGATCTCATTTTTTGATCAAGTAACCTCCCTTGTGGACTGTGGGAATGCTGTAGACATCATATACCTCAACTTCAGCAAAGCTTTCAACAAAGTGCCCCATGATATCCTGATGAGCAAACTAGCTCAAAGTGGGCTAGATGAAACAACGATCCGGTGGATCCACAGTTGGCTACAGAATCGGACTCAAAGAGTGCTTATCAATGGGACCTTCTCAAACTGGGGAGAGGTAACGAGTGGGGTACCGCAGGGCTCAGTCCTGGGCCCAGTGCTCTTCAACATTTTTATTAATGACTTGGAGGAGGAGGTGCAGGGAATGCTGATCAAATTTGCAGATGACACAAAATTGGGCGGGATAGCTAATACTTTGAAAGACAGAAACAAAATTCAAAGTGATCTGAATAGACTGGAGCGCTGGGCAGAAAACAACAGAATGACATTTAATAGGGATAAATACCAAGTTCTGCACCTAGGAAAAAGAATCCAAATGCACAGTTACAAGATGGGGGATACGTGGCTCAACAACACTACAAGCGAGAAAGATCTTGGAATTGTTGTCGATCACAAGCTGAATATGAGCCAACAATGTGATGTGGCTGCAAAAAAGGCAAATGCTCTTTTGGGCTGCATTAATAGAAGCATAGCTTCCAAATCCCGTGAAGTACTAGTTGCCCTCTACTCAGCACTGGTTATGCCTCATCTGGAGTCCTGTGTGCAGTTCTGGGCACCACACTTTAATAAGGATGCAGACAAACTGGAGAGGGTTCAGAGGAAGGCAACGAAGATGATCAGGGGACTGGAAACAAAGCCCTAACTGGGCATGTTTAGCCTGGAGAAGAGAAGACTGAGGGGAGATATGATAGCGCTCTTCAAGGACTTGAAAGGTTGTCACAGAGAGGAAGGCCAGGATCTCTTCTTGGTCATCCCAGAGTGCAGGACACGGAATCATGGGCTCAAGTTACAGGAAGCTAGGTTCCGGCTGAACAGCAGGAAAAACTTCCTGACTGTTAGAGCAATACGACAATGGAACCAATGACCTAGGGCGGTGGTGGGCTCTCCCACACTGGAGGCGTTCAAGACGAGGCTGGACAGCCATCTGTCAGGGATGCTCTGACTTGGATTCCTGCATTGAGCAGGGGGTTGGACTCGATGGCCTTGTAGGTCCCTTCCAACCCTACTATTCTATGATTCTATGATTGTGCCCTTAAACACTAAAAAAGAGATAACATTAATATCTCTTTTACATACATACATAGATAACATACATAAGAGATAACATACATCCTGATTCCAGTAGTATGAATGGGAGTTTACCCCACTGATTCTAATGGGATATGACTTTTTGCACAGAAATATATTTATGTTAAGTAACATATAAGTATGTTAACTAACAATAGGTTCCTTTTACAGGAAAACAAAGGTTATATTGTGGGAACTGCATCCAGGTTAATTTGTACATCTACTATACCAGCCTTCCCAACCTGCTGCCTTCCAATGGCCATGCTGACTGGAGATAATGGGAGTTGCAGTCCAGCACATATGGGAAGCACCACGTTGGGGAAGGTTGTATTATACTAATATTCTAGCAATGAAGTAGCAGAAAGGATAAGACAACCAACTTCAACATGTAAGCAGATGCTTTTGTAATCCTTCATAAAGGAAACTCAAGTGCTAGTGACCTTCTCTGTGGAAAGAAGGGTATTACATACGTAATCCTATGAAAAGAAAACCTGGTGCTATTTAAAAAGTAACCTCCTACTGGTGAACTACAGCTGAACTGTATTTTGATTCACTGTCTTTTTTCCGAAGTTGGAAATTCCTACTTCTACTTTGAGAAAAAACAGTGGAAAATATAGAAGGATGATAGGAATTGCCAGGACAGCACAATGTATGGACATTGGCAAGAGATTAAAAAGAAAGTACACTCCATACTGACCTTTCTTAACTCATCTGCAATGAGAATTTCATCATGGTATTCGTCAAAACACTTTACAATATTTCCAGTTTCTCGAACAACCCCTTCACAGTACAATCGGTCAAAAAACGACATGGAAACTTGCGTACACAGAACATTCTGGACTTCAACCTTTCTCACATTAATATCTGAAAGATACAGCAGAAATCACATTAAAAGAACAAACAATAATCGTCACTTATGTGTCTGCAAGATTTTATTTTCATAGCTAAACAAAGCTCTAATACTGAAAATAATATTTCTATATGTGATATTTTAAGCTTGTAGTATTTTTGCCCAACTCGATGAATATGAATACATTTAGGAAGCAATCCTGTGGTCCCTGGGAGAGCATCCCAGGAACATAAGATTTTTCAGATTCTCCCTCCTGAAGCCATAGACACTCCTACGATTTGGAGGAGACTCCGAGATTTGATCCCTCCCCCACCCCCCACCATGGAGAGAACCACAGCGCCTGCTTTCCAAGGTTGCAAATGTGACCTCAGATGACCTCACACAGGTAAAAAAGGAAGCGTTCTGGTGGGCAGGAAGAGGGGAGGCTGGTATATGTTCTATCCTGTGGCCTCTCCAGCCCTGCCTCCTACAGCATGGCTCCTCTAGACAGATTCAGAGGCCCATCTAAAGGAAAATTTTAAACGGGGAACAGAGAGACAAAAATCGCCTCCACTGCTCCTCCCACCCTGCAAACAGCAATCCAGCAGGGCGCAGGGTACTTCAAAGCCTCTGTCTAGTGGGCAGCAATCCTATCGGATTGCACCCTTAGAATCAATAGTGAAATGGGGCCTGGACCAGCCTTCCCAAATCTGGTGCCCTCCAGATGTGTTGGATTAAAACATCCCTCATGCTGGCTGGTTCTACTGATCCATTTTCCTCCAACTGTGGTGTTGGAGGAAAATTCTGAGAGTGCCTTGAACTGCAAGAAGATCAAACCAGTCCATACTCCAGAAAATAAAGCCAGACTGCTCACTTGAGGGAATGATATTAAAGGCAAAACTGAAGTACTTTGGCCAAATAATGAGAAGACAGGATAGCCTGGAGAAGATGCTGTTGCTAGGGAAAGCGGAAGGCAAAAGGAAGAGGGGCTGACCAAGGGCAAGATGGATGGATGATATTCTGGAGGTGATGGACTCGACCTGGGGGAGCTGGGGGTGGTGATGACCGACAGGAAGCTCTGGCGTGGGCTGGTCCAAGTCACAAAGAGTCAGAAGCGACTGAACGAATAAACAACAACAACATGCTGGCTACGGATGATGGAAGCTGTCCTCCAATACATTTGGAGAGCACCATGCTCGGGAAGGCTGGGCAATTCCAATGTAATTATAAGTGTCTTGTGCTACCAAAACCAACTTGCAATAAATAATAATCATTCATTCATTCATTCATTCATTCATTCAATTTATGAGTTGCCCTATAGCTGAAGCTGTCAGGGTGCTAAAAACAAATGCAATAAAGCCAATAAACAAAAGCAGCAGCAATAATAATTTTAAAAGCAGAAGATAAACATCAAAGCAGCTGAAAAATCTGAGCGTCTAAAAACACGAAAAGGACAATTTTAAAATGCAGCTTTTAAACATATCATTAAAACTAAAACAAGCTCTTCCCCCTTCCCTAATGTCTAGTTCAATGTACACTGTGTGCTGAAGGCATTTCACTGTGAGGAAGCATTACAATGTCAGGATACAGGAAAGGTGGAGCTAGACATTACAAAGTGGGAGGGGGGACTTGACACGGAGATACCATTTTCATCAGCGTTTCCAAGTCCTAAGTGGTTCCACTCTCAGTGGGTGGCCTTGGGCAAGTCACTATCACTCAGCCTAACCACAGGGTAAAATGTTGCTCTGACCTCTTTAGAACGAGGCCAGGATACAAATGTAAGGATGCAATAAATAATATAAACATTGGGCAAAATTCATTAAGAACTTATGTGAATGTACCCTTGAAATGAAAAGGAAATATGCAAGTGTTCTCTTGCCAAAATTTCAACTAAATATGATTGCTTTATGAATAGGAAGTACAAAATGCTTTTTTCACTAATACCTAACCTGAGGAAACAACATAAAAACGGTATCAAGAAAAATATCAATGTAGAAGAAGGAACTTTTACTCGGACCAAAACACACACACTATATAAATCTGGGGTGGGCAACTTCCAGAGGTCCAGGGGCCATTTTTGCCCCTGGACTCCTGCCACAGGCCACATTCCACAGGGCACCCCATGCAAAAAAACACACCAAACCTCTCCATAACACTACAGAGCACTACAATAGCTACAGTTAGCTTGTGTACAAGCTAAATTTAACCCTTTTTGCACTCCAAAGTGGCTACAGAGCAACAAAAGGGCCAAACTTAGTTTGCAAATAAGCTAAATTTAGCCATTTGGTTGCTCCGTAGCTGCTACAGATGTCTTTTTAAAAATGGGAGTGGGCGTACAAGGGGACACACATTGCCCGCCCTTGATATAAACAATCAGAACTCCTTTTGAAGAGAAAGAATTGACTGGGAAGCATGTCATCTCTCAGTTATGAACGGCCTGGGAATTTTTAAGAGATCTTAAAACACAACAAAACAACAAGCAATAAAACTATAGTAAAACAACAATCAAAGGCAGCACCAAAAACAACTTCAGCAGAAGTTAAAAGCCTGGGAAAATTACAAGGTCTTGCCAAGAGAAATGAACATTGGCACAAGCCAAGTTTCTCTGGGATCGAATTCCACAACCAGTCCCCCACAACCAAACAGGCCCTCTAGTTGCCATCTGTCATACTTCAGATGGTGGAGGCATGGAGAGGGCCCCTAACTAGGATCTCAGTGGATGGGCAAGTTGATGGAAAAGACAGTCCCTCAAGTACCCAGGTCTTGAGCCATGTAGGGCTTTAAAAGGTAAGCAGCATTACTTTTAATGACTGGAAGTGATCTGGGAACCAGTGAAGTTCTTTAAACACCAAGATGTGTTCAAAAAACTAGTGAACAGCCTAGTGCCTGTATTTTGAACTACCTGCATTTTCCGGGCAATCTTAAAAGGGAGCCTTCATGCGATGTATGGTTGTAATCTAACGTGGATGTTACCAGAGCATGTATAACTATGGGCAAACTCTCTACCCAGAAGGGGCCACTGCTAGTGAAAGATACTTCACTTGGGCTTCTAAGGACAAAGCTGGGTCAGTGAGCATACCCAGAATGAGAACCTGATTTCTGCAGCTGGTTGGCCACTGCGTGAACAGAATGCTGGACCACACAAACCCTTGGTCTGATCCAGCATGGTCTTTCTTATGTTCCTTAGAGGAGTGCAACCCCACCCAGAACAGATTGAACCACCATTTCTCTCTGTACTGTGAAAAGTTTCACCTGCTGATTTATGCAGACCACCGTGGTGCTAAAGTCACAACTGAAGGTCAGACTGGTGTTTTTCTGGTCAGTTGGCAACCCTAAAAGTGGGGCTACATTGGCTCTCAAAACCATTCAAACTAGCCTAGCTCCAGTTACCTTCCTAAGCACAGACTTGGCAAGGCAAGACACTCAACATGCTGCAGTGAACTGCCACCCAGAGGAAACCAGATAGGCCATCCCTGGGAAGCCCACAACACACCCTAGCAAATGGCTTATATGTGAATGGCAGGTAGACCATCATCTCTAGCTATGAGATTTCCCATACAAGCTCTAATGACACAGTTTGGGATATCTCCTAGCTAGGGATTATGATCTACCTCTCATTCACCAGGGCATGCTGCGGTCACCTCAGGTGTGCCCCATTTGGTTTCAACTGGATGACACTGTAGAGCAAAGGTTGTCCATTACACATGGAAGAACATAGGAACATAGGAAGCTGCCTTATACTGAGTCAGACCCTTGGTCCATCTAGCCCAGTATTGTTGACAGTGACTGCCAGTGGCTCTCCCAGATTTCAGGCAGGAATTTTTCCAGACCTACCTGGAGATGTTGACAAGTGATACTCCCATGAGCTATGCCCCCTCCACGAGCATAGGAGAAAATCACTGACACATAATTGTTAGTTTAGGGTGGAGTGAATGATGTGTTAGTTACTACAATCCAATTCATTTTTTTAAGAAAACACAATCAATATATTTTTAGAGGGAGCCAAAATCAACAGCACAAATCATTAACATAAACATAAGTGTCAAGCCCAATGAAAGATCCTGAAAAACCAAGAATCCAAATACGGTAGTCTTATAACTTTATTAACTGTAGTATTTTCTACTCTGCAATTAATGTCACTGAGAAGATATAAATGTGAATCATACTGTTGTTATAAAGTAGAAGTAGTTGCAGGAAAAAAGAATAATCACACTGAGAGAGGATTTCAAAGAGAAGAGTATCCCAAATATTCTGTATTTACCTAATGTAGTCCATTGTCCAGAAGCTGAAAGCAATTTCAAATTGCTGTTAACATCTGGGTGATTAAAAAAGGCCTAGAAGTAGAGAGGCAATGACAATTCATCAGTTAAAAAGATTGTTATTAAATATGATTTGATAGACACATCAAATAAGGAGGCCTCAGCTTCAATTCTAAACTCTTGCCTCTCCAAATGTTTGAAATTTGGGATTACTTTCCAAATCAGGATTTTAATTCACGTAATTACTCCTGCAACTCAGTCCACCAATGAGTCTGTAAAGTGAGGAGGATTTATGCCCATGTCTACTATATATCAGAAAGGTCTTCCCAGGTGCTTCTGAGCAAACCCAATCCTGGCTTGCAAGTTCACAGTGATATAAATATTCTCACATTAAATTATTAATAATAATGATAATGAATATAATTTGTAGAAATATTTCTATGA
This sequence comes from Heloderma suspectum, assembly GCF_057233095.1. Classification (NCBI taxonomy): domain Eukaryota; kingdom Metazoa; phylum Chordata; class Lepidosauria; order Squamata; family Helodermatidae; genus Heloderma; species Heloderma suspectum. The sequence goes on along the minus strand of NC_139460.1, from coordinate 26,090,447 downwards.
ATGAAAATTATAATGTGGGAATAGGGAAATAGTTCTCAAGTATAAGATATGTTAATATATTAGGAGCAGAAATCTGAATGAGTTACTTCAAAGGCACCCTGTAAAACTCCAGCATTTTTAAAAACAAAAATTCACAATTCATTTGTTAATTATATGAAGCTGTGTTATCCTGGATCAGACCACTGTTCAGTATAGCCCAATACTTTCTGGTTTGTCTGGGTCTCCAAGAACCAAGGTGGAGGTTTTTGCCACGCGTGCGATCAGAGAAACTTTTAAAGCTAGAGAGAACAAGAATGGAACCTTAGACATTCTATATGCAATTGATGCCATTTAACAGTGAGCTATGGCCCCTCCCAAAGTATATATTATAAATGGCAATTTTGAACAAGTTATATTCTGTTTTTCTATTCAAGAAGAAAGCTTAAAACAGATTATACTTTTAAAAGTACAAGAATTTTTTTTTAAGTAACATGTCCAAACCATTTATCAGGCAGAAATAACATTCCTTTCAGTTTTTAAAAGCTCTCTTCAATAATTCTCTTTCTAAAGGTAGGAGGGGTAAAACTTGCTGACCTTTCTACAGAGGGAATTCCACAACAGAGTTATCACTAGTAAAAATGCCCTTCACTGATTTTATCTATTGGGTCAATAGAACCTGGAGTAGGGCATCTCCACTTGCTCTCAAGGAATGTGGATGGGGAGGAGACAGTTCATTTTCGTACACCTTCCTCTCTACAGAGAGAAACAATAACATTCTGAACAAGCAACATAAACCTGGGAATAAGTCCCATTGAAAACAATGGGACTTACTTTTGAGCAGACATGTAGGTTCTGTTTAGAATCATACTGTTCCATTACTTGACTTATTCTCAAATATGGATATATAGCTTTGCAGCTTCATTGCCCTGAACAGGAATCGACCTCCATCAGTGGAACTGGAAGGGAGGTGATCCCCACAGCCCCCCATGCACCTTCAAAATCTGTTCTGCAGAGATTTTGAGGGGAGGGGGGAAGACTGAAGGACAGAGAAGGTTCCATTGCAGAAGTCCACTCATGCGACATTGGATTCCACCTTATATTTAAATCCTTTATTGTCAAGTTATATTTTTTGGTTGAATGAGCCACATTCTGATAAATAGCATTTTTACATGGAAACTAGGTTTTATGTAAAATAACACATTAATGTTTTTTTTTGTACTCTGTTCTGCTTCTAGCCTTCTGATTATATTTGATGTTTTAATCATTTGATGTTTTAACCATTTCCCTGTTTTCTTAATATTGATGGTACACCACTCAGAAAATTGTAATCAAAACTGAAAAGTGGACTATAAATCCTTTAAAGTAAGACATAAAATTTGGGTAAGTACCATAAGAAAATCATTCTGCTGATAGCCTTTAAGTGTCTGATCAAAGCTGAATGCCTGTACTGTGATTCTGCCATCCATAGACCTGTAGAATGTAGAAAGAAGTCAATGTCAGGGTTAGTCTACACATGCAGCGTAGTAAAGTGGGGAAATAGACTGTGTGGTTGTTGAGACAATCAGTGGGGAAAATAACGCAGTATTGGTTGTTTCCTCCATGTGTGCTGGTCATGCAACCAGGATTGCCCTAATTGCCCACACTGCATTGTGGGTTGCTGTGTTGTCCGAACCCAGCATGTGGCATAGGCATAGTGAATTTTCACCCAGCCTACAACACCTAGTGCAAGCCATGGGTAGAAAAGTAGCAATTCAATCAAGGTGTACTAGAAGCTTTCTCCCTGATGTGATCAAGGGGTGCTCCCAGATGAGGCTTTTATTGTGCAATTGCACTGCCTCAATCACAGAATTTTAGAGGGAGTCCAGATGACTTCATCTTCAATTTGTAGCCCTCCTGTGATTTCCCACCGCTTCCTTTTTTTTACCTTTTTTTGACTGCACAAAAATGGTTAAGGAGAAAAAGATGAAGTAGTTGCACAGTGCCTTCTTATTGGTAGTGCTAGGAACCCTCTACCTGGAAGCACTCAAGTCTTTTTGTTGTTTTTTACTTGCAGGATGTTTTTACTTGACCTCTCCCACCGACACCCTCAAGCAACATAGCCTCATTCTGCTACATGCCAAGCCTAAAATGTATAATTAAAAAATTTAAAAAAAACAAACTCTGGAACTATATTTTTTCTGGGTGTGGCAGATGAGACTTTTACAATACTACATAAACAAAAATATACTATGACATAGGAATACTCACAGCACAATCCTATGGGGGCTCACTCTTACCAGAGTGTTGAGTATTTCAGCCTCAATTTTAATTAATTCTGGAGTTCACAGTCATACGGATGAGATGTGTGTGTTTCTGAAGCTGGCTTCATTGGCCCTTTTCTATGTGTCCCATCTCAGAGAAGCTCAGGGGGTGGCAGTTCGGGAACAGGCCTTTTGTATGATAGCCTAGCGTTTATGGAACACTCTCCCCAAGGAAGTTCGCCTGGTACTGACACGGTCATCTTTTTGGCTCCAGGAATAGACATACTTATTTTCCTAGGCATATGGACATTAGTTATGGCCCAGTTGTTGGCTGCTTTTGTGGTGTCCATTCTAGGCTGTTGTGGGAGGGCAGAAGATTTTGTGTATTGTGGATGAACACTTTTCATATTGTATTGTCTTTAGATTATTTTTATAGGGTTTATTTTATTTCTATTACTGTACTGATTATCGTTTAGATTGATTTCTTTTCCAGATTAAGGATTTCTGTATTTGTGTAAGCTGCTTCCAGACTGCTTTTTGCAGTGGGAAGTGACGCATACATTTAATAAATAATCATAACAATGCACATATTCGGTTTTTATGGGTGTGCAGAGGCATGTTTATTGGCCCTTTTGACCTTAGCAGAAGATAAATGTATAGACCAGGGGTCCCCAATCATTTTGGGGCTGTGGGCACATTTCAGAATTTGATAAACTGCTGTGGGCATCACCACAAAAAGGCTTTCATGGAGGATATCATATAGCTCGTCACATAATGGTGATGTGGGGGCCTAGCTAGCCAAAGGGGGCCGGGGGAGAGAAATAGTGAGGCTAGAGGCTGGGAGTAGAGAGAAAGAGCTAGATAAATGGGTGAGTGGGAGAGAAAGAGCAGGGCTAGGGTCTAGGAAGAGAAAGAAGGCTAGGGATGGGGAAGGGATAGAAATAGTGAGGACAGGGGTTAGGTGGAGAGAAATAGCAAGGCTAGAGGCTGGGAGTGGAGAGAAAGAGAAAGAGCAAAGGGGAAAGGTCTGCCGGGACAGGAGAAAATTGGGTAGGGCTAGAAAGCAACTCTTCCCTTCTCTTCCTGCCTGCTGAACAGCTGATAAGTGGCCGGTTCAGGAAAAGGAAGGAGCCCCTGGCACCCTAACATTTTTCAAGGTTTTTTTTTTAATGAAAAATGTTTTTTGAAGGGGGCAGGGAGTGGAGGGGTTCGCAGCCACCATTGGAGGTGCTTGTGGGCACAGCATCGGGGCCCCTGGAATAAATATTTCATGAATAAAAACCATTGTAAAGTGGATGAGGCGGGTGTACAGGTATAAATACAGTTCAAAGGTAAGTAACACATGAAGGCTCAGGAGTCCAAAATACAAATATGAGGACAAAGAATAATACCCTAAATTCAGATTTGTCTATTTCTATTAATATTAAATACCAACAACCACAAATCCTCCACAGGAAAAATATATATACAAATATAACACTACACCTGCAGGTCCCAGTGAACAAGCTCGAGTGTGCTCAATAAATACTTTTTTAAAATGAGAATTAAAATTTGTCACAGACAAATTAAATTTGTCATATTGATCCTATTACCATACTGCTTATTTATTTGGATTCTTTGTCCAACTAACTTCAGATCCTCTATCACCATCATTGTTTAAAATGCATGTGTTTTGGCCCAGGAGATAGTAGTAGCCCACACAGTCGTCAGGAAAAGGGAATTTGAACCCAAAGTCTTCCAGATCCAAAACTAACACTGGCTCCAATCCTAAACACACTTACCTGAGAGTAAAACCCACTGAACAGAACATACTTGTGAGTAAACAGGCTAGGATGCACAGTATAAGTCTAAGTACCGTAAACACACATGTTTAGGGCACAATCCTATGCAGGTTTAAACAGAAAAAAGTCCTACAACTTTCGGAGAATGGCTGGGGGATGCTGGGAGTTGTAGGACTTTTTCCACCTAGGCCTGCATAGGATCACACCCTTATTTAATAAATGTATTCCACACATAATAAATATGTGGATTCCCACACTCAGCAAAGATGACAAAGAACACTGAACATCGGGGGGGGGGGGTTTACATGCAACTGAAATTCTAAATACTAGTAATTAGTTGCTGAGTAATTTCCATATTTGGGAGGGGAAGTCCTTTTTGACCTCAAGTCTCCCAGCTAGATCCTGGTCGTGAAACACAACTCATCCTCACAGGGTCTCTCGGCCTTCTGTAGGCTTCTGAGAGCAGGTATCATTCTAAGGATTCACCCCATCCCCATCTCCCACAACGGAGCCTCCATTTCATCCCACGTGGCTGTGGTTTCCTCTCCTCCCGACTAAGAAGCCGCCCTAGAAGGAATGGCCGGCTCTCCCCACCATTTAAGGAGGCGGTCTCGGGTGTCTCTGCTTTCTAGAGCTGGGAAGCTTTTCTGAGGGAGGTGGCGGAAAGTGTAGGGCGGCTCCGCGCCTCGGTCCCCGCAGGCGGACATCGTCGCTCCTCCAGGCCAAGACGCGTCAATGGTTGCCATGGGAACGCTCTCCGGCCCTCTGTTGCTGCCGGGTGTTACACATTTTCCCTCCCCCTCGAAACAATCGGCCGGTTGAATACGGTTCCGTTTCTCTTCCTCAGGATAAGGGCTGAGAGTCTGACGGCTCCAATCAACTGTTATGAGGCAGGAGAGCGACAGAAGACGGATTCACGCTGCAGTCCTTTAGGATCTTATCTGGGAGTAAGAACCATTGGACTCAATGCCGCTTACTTAAGAACATAAGAGCCATGCTGGATCAGATCAAGGGTCCATCTAGTCCAGCATTCTGTTCACACAGTGGCTAACCAGCTGCCCATGGGAAACCCACAAGCAGGACACGAGTGCAACAGCACCCTCCCTCCCATGTTCCCCAGCAAATATACATACACATACTGCCTCTGATACTGGAGGTAGCATATAGCCACCAGGACTAGTAGCCAGTGATAGATTAAATTCATCCTCCATGAATTTATCCAATTTATCCCTTAAAGCCATCCAAACTGGTGGCCATCACTATGTCTTGTGGTAGCAAATTCCATTGTTTAATTATGCACCGTGTGACAAAGTACTTCTTTTTATATGTCCTGACTTTCCCACCAATCAGCTCCATGACATGATCCTGGGTTCTAGTATTATGAGAGAGGGAACAAAATGTCTCCCTATCCACTTTCTCCGCACCATGCATGATTTTGTGCACCTCTATCATGTCTCCCCTTACTTGCCTTTTCTCCAAGCTAAACTATCCCAGCTGTTGTAATCTTCCCTCATAGAGGACTTGCTTCAGCCCCTTAATCATTTTAATTGCCCTTTCCTGCACTTTTTCCAACTCTACAATATCTCTTTTTAGGTGTGGTGACCAGAACTACTACTACATACAGCACCATCAGTGTAGAAGTGCACAACCTCTAGTCTAGATTTTAGCCATGGACATGTTAAATCAGTAAACAAGGGTATTCGTAATGTTCCCCCACCAAGCCCACTGACCTAATATCTCTTTTTCCTAACCTTCAGAATTAGAAGGACACAATGAACTTTAGAACATCAGAACATAAGAAGAGCCATGCTGGATCAGACCAAGGGCCCATCTAGTTCAGCATTCTGTTCACACAGTGGCCAACCAGCTGTCGACAGGGAACCCACAAGCAGGGCATGAGCGCATCAGCACCCTCCCACCCATGTTCCCCAGCATCTGGTGTACATAGGCTCACTGCCTCTGGTACTGGAGGTAGCACCTAACTATCAAGACTAGTAGCCATTGATAGCCTTTTCCTCTAGGAATTTGTCCAATCCCCCTTTAAAGCCATCCAAATTAGTGGCCATCACAACATCCTGTGTTAGCGAATTCCATAGTTTAACTATGTGCTGTGTGAAGAAATATTTCCTTTTATCTGTCCTGACTCTCCCACCAATGAGCTTCATAGGATGACCCCGGGTTCTAGTATAAATAAACCAAAATGTGTTGGTTTATTTATATGTACTCTGTTTACTCCAGCTTTGTTTAATGACACACAGTGCCCAACTCAGTGGGGTTTATCACATGGAGCTTTTATCCTGCTACTGAGATGGGTCTGTCACGGAAGTTTGCAAGCTCTTTAGATGACACCATGACCCTCCAGGGTGTCTCCTGCAATTCCCCCAGCCTATCCCGTGTTTTCCCCAAATGCAATAAATGTGATATTTTTTTTATTTTTATTTTTTATTTATTATTAAATTTATTAATCGCCCATCTGGCTGGTCACCCAGCCACTCTGGGCGATGTACAGCGTATAATAAAACACTAGTTACGTGTTAACTTTTCGTTGCTGATGCAGAACACAAATGATTATTTTATTTGTACTTTTTCCAGCCCACAGAAGAAGAGCGCCATGACCTCCCTGTGAAATTCTCCAATAGCGGGAGAAACCGCTCTGTCTGCCTGCTGTGAGCATTTGTTTTCAGTTGCTGGAGGCGCACATGGTCAGGATGATGAAGGCATTGAGGATGGGTGTGGGGCGTGCAGGAGCAGATTTGACAGGCGCGAGGGCAAGAATCGCATGTTGATTGCAACTCCTGCCTCTGCTCAAGTCTTGCTGAGGAAGGACTTCCCTCGATTCCCAGGTGTCTGCCATGTAAATGCCTGAGCACATTTCTCAGTTGGAGGGAGAAGAGGGTAAAATGCCTCCCTGCAACGAAGGGAGACACATCAGATCCCCCATCCCACCAAGCCCAGAAGCAACGTCTTCTGTTGATTCGGAGCACCCCATTAAGTTTGATGGGGCTTACTCCCAAGTAAATGTGCCGAGGGTTCCAGACTTACAGTGTGATCTTATCTCAGAAGTAAGTCCTATTGAGTTCAATGGGGTTTACTCCCACATAAGTGTGCTAAGGGTTGCAGACTTACAGCACAATCTTACATTTTATGTCAACTCAGAAGTAAGTCAGAGGTTTCCTGGGGGCTGCAAGAAAAGAGTACAGCAGAAGTTAAGCTACGGAAACAAGAACCTCTGCTCTCCGCCCCGCTCCTTTGCACACGTGCCAGGGAGGGAGGGAGGCACTCTCTCAGTTCAAACCACATGTCTGCTGTATAAAGGAGCCCTTCCTAATCTCGCAAAGAAACCGAAAGCAGGAAGCTGCAGAAAGGATGTGTATTTTTGAGGGGGGTTTGCTTAATGTAGAAACACCCAGTGTCTCTCTGTCACTCCCCATCCTATGCCATCCTCCCTCTAAACGTGACATCATTTGAATACACTTGATTTGACCTAATGCTCAACAGTATCAGTCATGCAAATAAAAGCAAGCAAAAATACCAACATGAAAAGGACTTTTTAAGGCTGCAATCCTATGGACTCGAACTTGGAAATAACTCCATTAACTCAGTAGGCTTACTTCTGAGTAACAGGATTGGGTGGCATATATCTTAGCAGCAAGAATAGTTAGGAATAAATTGATCCAAATGGGGTTTTAGCTTTTTCTCTGATGGTGCCAGCTTTGATGGCCCACATGATCCACCCATACTGCCTAACTATGATCATTGTGGATTTAGACATCATCGCAGTGGCATAGGAAGCAACTCCAGCAGCTCTATTAATGACACATACACAGGGAAACATTGCAGTGCTACGCCCTATAAAAATAATTTGGGAGAGTAAATAGAATAGGACATCAGAGATATGGATCAACTACAAGAGGCTCACCCACTCAGGCTACAGCAACAGCTGCCAGATCAGCCAATGAGTAAGGAAGGCAAATGAGGGTGTGTTCACTTGTCCAACTGGCTGTTCTAGATCTTGAGGAGAGGAAAGGGCAAAGAAGTGGGGTGTGTGCAGGTGAATCCACACCTGTTATTGCAAGGGTGACTTACACACAGTCCCAACCCTCAAATGGGATTCAAGGAAATGACCAGCATCACCAGACAGGAGAGCTTCCTTACCTGCTGTTTACCACCTACGCCAGAGGGTGTTGTCATCCTGTTCCTGCTAACAGAGGACTCGGTTCCATCTTCCTCTGCAGCTCTTTAAAAGGGCTCATTTTGCTATTACTGCTACCACCTAGGCCCCAGAGTCTATTTCTTTTTATTCTTGCTGGTAATTGAATTATTAAATAATTGTGATATTTTTGGTTTTTTGTTGTTTATTTGTTCAGTCGCTTCCGACTCTTCGTGACTTCATGGACCAGCCCACGCCAGGGCTTCCTGTTAGCCGTTGCCACCCCCAGCTCCCCCAAGGTCGAGTCTGTCACCTCCAGAATATCATCCATCCATCTTGCCCTTGGTCGGCCCCTCTTCCTTTTGCCTTCCACTTTCCCTAGCATCAGCATCTTCTCCAGGGTGTCCTGTCTTCTAATTATGTGGCCAAAGTACTTCAGTTTTGCCTTTAATATCATTCCATCAAATGAGCTGTCTGGCTTTATTTCCTGGAGGATGGACAGGTTTGATCTTCTTGCAGTCCAAGGCACTCTCAGAATTTTCCTCCAACACCACAGTTCAAAAACATCTATCTTCCTTCTCTCAGCCTTCCTTATGGTCCAGCTCTCTATTATGCATTTTTGGTAATGTGAAACTGTTGTGAATGGCGTAGACAACCTGTGGCCTGCAAGTGACCCACCACAGGGGCTTTGCCCCCCATTCTCCCCCTGCGCCACTGCCTCACAACAGAATTGGGCTCTCACTAGTCCACCAATCAGCCAATTCTGCTGGGAAACAAGGCATGTGGGGATGACTCTCCTGATCAAGAATCCAATTCTGCTGGGAAACAGGGTGCACAAGGAGAGTCATCCCTGTGTCATTGTTCCCTAACAGAATCAGAAGCGAAGGAGGCACAATCTGAGTGTGCGGGGGGCGGGGGAGATGTTTGAACCTTCCCATCCCCACACACTGATATGGGGGAGAAGAGTGTGTGCATGTGAGCGTGTGTGTGTGTCTGCTTGGGGGGGGGGAGTGGGTGTATGCGTGCATGAATGTGAGTGCATGTGATATGTGTGTCCGTGCACAAGGGAAGGAACCCTTGTCCACAACCGATCACCCATTGCTGGCCAAAACGTTGCCCATCCCTGTTTTTTAAAAAAATTTGTATTTATAAAACAAAAACAGAATAATTCATATAATTGTTAAGAACATTAAACAAAACAAGCAAAACCTATACACATACAGAAATACCTATCCAAATCCTATCCTGAAAAAAAAGCACAAAACTGCTATTCCAAAACCTAATAAAAGGTGTAAGATTTAGAACAAATATATGATTGAAGTTTTCACCCATTTCTGTTATGCACGATTTCTGTCAACTTATCCATATGAGCCAATTCTAACATCTTACATATTCCCTAGTGCTTGGTATAGTTGCTGATTTCCATTCCCACTCCTGTCTTATAAGGATATTATCGACAGTGATGTATTGGGTTTCCCCCCCCCCCCACTTGCTTTTGTGATGAACTGCTTTGAGTGCAATAGATATGGAAAACCTGTATACAAGTAAAGCGGCTATGATTAAACATCCCAATCTATCATGGAAAAATGGTATTGTCTTCTTTCTACAGAATTATATGTGAACCATCTCACCACACACCTGGACTTGTGTCTCCAGTCAGCTATTTTCAAATACACATCTACTGAACCTCCATCAGCGGCCATTCCACCTGGCTGCCTCAGAGGGAGAAGGCCCCCTACGTCTGCTTGGATGGAACCAACTGCCATTTGGCTCTTCCCCTCCAAGAACTGCGTCCATCAGTAGCTATTCCACTTAGCAATTGAGTTGGCCTCAGACAAAGTCCTATATATATTGAAAGTGCCTTTAAGTGGGTTGTGGGGTACACTAGTCAAATATGCAGCTGGCAGGGGTCATAGCCATGAGCAGTGGTATGTTGGCAATTGGGATCAGATCTAGCCAGTGTGACCCTGTGACACCCTCATATGTGCTTTCAAGTGTCTCCTGGTTCACACAGCACAATCAAGTATGGGTTAAAGAACAAAAAGGCAGGCTGCAGGGAAACCTAGGGAAGCTGCAGGAGGCTGGCTGAAGCAAACAAGCCCGCTGGCAATGTTGTCACAGGATGATGTCCAAGGGAACGGGAAGCTAATTCTCTGAGGATTATAAAAACTGCTTTTGAAACACAGGGAGAGAACTCTGAGAGAGGAAGGTGAAGGATAAGCCAAGCCTCTTCTTGGCTATTGGAGAGGGAGAGAGAGAGTTTACATATAGTCATACTAAAATAGTACATTTGATAACATGTTTATATATTTGCATTTGCAAACTTACGATCTTGTTTATCACATAAGGTATTACATTTTGCATAAAATCTGAAATTATTGAAGAGTCTTAAGTAAGGCCTAGCATGCTATCTGCTTGTCATGGCCAATTCCCACCCCCATTTACTACATCCTATTCTTTCTTTTTCAAAAACTGAGACTCTCAATCCTATAAGCCACAAAGTGAACAGAGCCTTCTACATCTTGCTTTGGAGTGTGTGTGTGTGTGTGTGTGTGTGTGTCTATTTCTCTTGGGATTGTTGCATCGAGAGTGCCATCAAAACAATCAAGTTGATGAATCTGCTTATATCCCATGGGACTTAACTACCAGGTCAAGACCTGTCTGCCCTCCACCTCTTCTATGTTCTTTGAGGGGCACTTTAATTTCCCTATTAGGTGGAATTCCAGAACTCTTGATTCCCAGTGCTGATCTTGTACTGTTGGGAGTGGTGATTATGACTGGGGATTAGTGAGTGTATCTGCTCCCACTTCTGAGTTAACCCTGCTGTTGTGGCACTAGGGCACCAGGAGTTGTCCACAATGCTCCTTCTGCATCAGTGGTGGAGTATGCTTAGTTGCATAGTTCCTGCCACTCCTTTGGAGTAGTGGGGACTTGGTTGCATGGATTGGATCACCTAGACTGTGCAGATCAGAGGAGCTTGAGAGCGATGCCTGTTCCTATTGCTTCTTTTAACAGCTGAGCAAGAAACCACACGGTTTCTTCATTTGGTTGTTACAAAAATAACTTTATTGCAAAATCCTGTTTTCTTTTTATACTAGTTGAAAGAAAGTTTATGAGGTGGTATAAATTAGATGCCCAAATGTCATCCTCTGCTCAGTCTGCCAGGCCAGTTCCGTGCCATGGGCCTTCCGAAAGGCTGGCTGAGCTTAACACCAAAACAAAGCAGCAAGACTAAGAGGCATCTCTTTTCCAAAGCTGTTTACTATAACAAAATACTAGTGGTTAAAACATTTAGTATTCGAAATGACATTCATAGAATCCTAGCAATGGAAAGGGCTTCAAAGGTCATCCAGTCCAGCCCCATAACAGTGCAGGAAATCCACTGGTGAAGTATCTCTGATATGTGGCTATCCAGCTTCCACTTTAAAAACTTATAATGAAGAAGAGTCCACCCCATCCAAGGCAGTCTGTTCCACTGTCAAACAGCATATAGCGTCAGGAGGTTCTTTCCCTCTATTTGTATTTCTCAAGACACAGTCTGAAGGCACATGAAACAGCCACCTTCCTGAAGCTAAGCAGGTTTGGGTCTGGTCAGTGCTTGGAGGGGAGACTACTTGGGGACCAGATCACCTTGAGTTCCACAAAGGAAGAAAGGTGGAATATAAATATAATACATAAATGTTTTAACCTGTTGGTTCAGGTACTACCCTCTGGAGCAACAGAAATTTGCTCCCTCATCTATGTTATCATAATTTATTCAATTTATAACCTGCCTATATACAAAATACTCTATGTGGGACACAAAGTTAAAAACAATTTAACAACAACAAAAAAACACCACCCAATAAAAATACAGCATAAAAACAGTATATGACAGTCAACGAAGAGGAACAAGAGTTCTAAAACGGGAAGGCCTGCTGGAATAATAGTCTTCAATTCCCGCTTAAAAGCCTTTACAGAAGTCAGCAGGTGCATTTCAACCAGCAGGTCACTCCACGACTGAGGGGCGGCAAAGGAAAAGGTCTTCTTGCGTGTGGCTGCTATGCTCACATTAGGCAGCCGCTGCAGAGAGCCCTCGGAGGACCTTAGGTGGCAGACTGGGACGTAGAGAAGGTGCTTCCTAAGGTACCTTGGACCTAGACCATGTAAGGCCTTAAAAGGTAAGAACCAACACTTTATATTTTGCCTAGAAACACATCGGCAGCCAGTGTAAAGATTTTAAAACCGGTGCAATATGGTCTCCACAGGGTGATATAGCTCTTCAAATATTTGAAGACGGCTGTTGTACCAGCTCTCAATCAGCATTGAGCAGGGGGTTGGACTCGATGGCCTTGTAGGCCCCTTCCAACCCTACTATTCTATGCTTCTATGATCTCCTCTCTAGGCTAAGCACACCCAACTCCTTCAACCTTTCCCCATTAGACTTGGGCTCCAGGCCACTCACCATCTTTGTCTCCCTCTTTTGGACACATTCCAGTATGGACACAGCACTTCAGTTGCATTCTAGCCAAGGTAAAATAGAAGGGTACCATTACTTCTCATGATCTGGACGCTATATTTCTATTGATGCAGCCTCGAATTACATTAGCCCTTTTAATTGCCACTTCGCACAGCTGACTCATGTTTACTGACTCATGTTTAGCCTGTTTACTAAAACCCCTAGATGTACTGCCACCGAACCAGGTATCACTTCTTTATCTGATTTTTCTTACCTAAATGAAGAATTTTATATTTATCTGTGTTGAAATTTGTTTTGTTAGTTTGAACCCCGTTCTTCCTCCTGTCAAGATAATCTTGAAATCTGTTTCTGTCCTCTAAGCTTTAGAGGCTAAGCTATTAGTTACCCCTTTCAAGTTGGTGTCATCTGCAATAAGCATCCCCTCTATTTCTTTGTCCAAGTCATTAATAAAGATGTTGAACAACATTGGGCCCAGGACAGAACCCTGTATTACATACCTTCTACAGATGTAGGAAAAGAGGCATTCATGAGAGTCGCTTTGCATGTAAAGCATATTGCACTAATCAAAACTCAAACAATTAGCTTCAGTTTCAAGATCAAAATGCGAGTGGGAAAACATGGCACCTTTCTCACCAAATGGGGTTGATAAAAGTGCTCTGGTACATTGCCATGACTTGAAGAAATTATTATTCAGGAAAGAAAATTAATCACCCTTTAAGGACACTGAAGGGATAGGAACAAAATCCTTTGAAACGTTCTACACAGAGGGTTGGATACAGACTTAGGGTACTCCCAGGTGAGACTTCAATCACACCATCATCCTGCCTCACTCACAGAATTTGACAGGGAGTCCAGATGACCTTGAAGTTATTGAGTAATATCGCTGTTTCTCTGGGGACATGGAGTGGGGAGGTGGCCTTCTGGGGAGTCTATGACTATTATGCCCTCAATACTGTTTTCCGTAGTTAGGAACTGGGCCATCCAGGATAAGATGGAAAATGAATGATTGAACTGGTGAGCTCTGAAGAAAATTGATGATCATTTTCTACAACATACCTTTTACAAATGTAGTAGAAATTTATTAGCAGTTAATGAAAGTCATCAAGTTAAAGAGATGAATACATAATTTTAATCAGTAGCAAAATAATTACTTTAACTTTTAATTAAAATTTACAGTAAATTTACAAACATCACCACTTATTCAAAAGTGAGGTATTTCCATTCTTTAAAAAATACAATATATTTTACAATAAAGTGCACATAAAAAATATTTTTGACCTAAATGTAAACTAGGTAACAAGCAGTCAATACTTGTGTTACATCTTTATTTTGTTTAAGGTTTTTTTAAATAGCATTTAAGGTGTGTAGCAAATAATTATGTTACAAAGATAGCAGCTGATAATTTATTAAAACAAATCCAAGTTCAATGGCCTTTGTTAGGCCAAGTCAGTATTTTCTGTGCATTAGAGGATGAGTAGCATCTGATATGCTCCTGTACCTCTGAATCGGAGGCATGATGTTCATGGATGAGGGAGATGCGACCTGTAAGAATAAAAAACAATGAAGATAACAGGCATTCATAGCAACATGACACAAAATGTTCTGACAATAATAGGCTACCTTCTATTACGCCAGCTGAAGCAATGAATTTGGGTATGAGCCAGAACTAATTATGTATTTGCCAACCATACAGAGACTGAAATTTGGCAAACCCCACCCCCCGGCACACACACGCTCACACACACTTTAGAGTGTCCAATTTCATACTGATTTATTTTCCCTACTTAGGTACCTACTTGAACACCTGCTGCTGTGTGCCATGATTCTAAGCTGAAGATTCGAACTCATGTCAAGCCATACATGCGTGTATATATGAGGACATGTGGGCTACATAGGCCACCAACTGCTTTCTTCTTCCTACTCAGACTAGCCCTGTTCCAACCCAGAAGGGCACTGTGTTAGGCAGGCAGAAAGTGCACTGATAAGACAGGGGGAAAGGAGTCAGTGGTGACTGAGGATGGAGAAGAGAGTGGGAGTGGCTGAGGGTAACTGTCCTCAAGGGTTCAAAAAAGGCTGTTCAGGCATTCGTCACAGATGATTTAGATGTAAATAAATAAAATATTGGACATCTGTAGCCAGCCCCATCCTGAATGCTTGGCACAATTAAGAAAAGTCAGCAATAATTCAATGAAGTCTCCCCCCATGCTTTCCCTATTTAACCCTGAGCCCCAAAGGATAGCCTGAACAGACAGAACTTACAAGGATTCTGACTTGAGACATCATGAAACGAGCTTAGACTACACGATTCACGGGTTCCCTTTTAATGATTCTTTAAGGGTTAACTACACATTACACAGAAATAAATGTTAACAGTGCAAAGTCGCTTTGGCCAGAGGGGAATTCAGAGCAAAGAAGCACTGCAAGAACACTTAACCCAGGGGTAGGCAGTGCGTGCCCCACTACTGGTCTTTTTTGCAGCCCCTACTGCAACATCACCACTGAAATTCACCAGCACAGGCAAAAAAACATGGCAGTTTGACACCCAAATTTGGTGGCATGGCAGCAGCAGCAAAAAGGAGGCTATTTTGCTTTAAAACAAGGTGTACAGGGAATGAGCACCTTGTTTTCAAGCAAAATCACACTCTTGAAAGCCTCCATTTTGCTGCCATGCTGCTGAAATTTGGCAGCAAAATCAGCAGTACAGTGGCAATTTCAGTGGCAGCAGGGTGTGGCCCCCAATGGGTCCCAGGGGGTGGGGGAATTGGCCCTCTGACTTACCAAAATTGCCTACCTCTGATGTAACCATTTGCCTGCTTGCAATTGCTGCTCCAAATTGCATTTGAAATCCTACTGATGGGGAGCCATTGGGCTGTGGAACACTTCAAGTATGAAATGGCAGATGTGAAAAGTATTAAGCACCTTCTCCTGGCACTTCTCTACCCTAAATTCACACACCCTTGTGGAAACACCTTTGGCTTGGTTTTTTAAAGGCATCAGGACACTGTTATATGCATTAGCCCCAAGTCATGTAGTTGCTACAGAGTATTATAGGAACACCTCTGGCTGGATCATATTAACATCTACTCCAACATTCTGGGTCTAACAGCAGCAAGCCAAATGCCTCTGGAAGCTCACAAGTGAACTCTTGGCTTTAAAATAGTTACCTTCATTGTATCTGTATCACATACAAGAGAGAAAGAGAGAGAACAAATAAATAAAAAATTGGAAGAGCCAATATGTATGCTTACCAAAGGAGAAATAGTTTGCAAAACACTTGTAGAGGATGGGTTTTTGTTAATGGTTTCATGGACATCTAAAATGGTATAAAACAAGATAGAAAAATTCAGTTTATATGATGGAAGAGAAACATGGTGTACAATCACTAAGTCTTTCGTCAGACAGTAGATGATGCAGATCTTACGTTACCTAGAGATGTTATGTCTTTGCAGGAAGAAGCATTGTTTTTATATTAATTAATTAATTAATTTTAAATTTTAAATTTATGGAAGATCAGTTTATCAATTACAATTAGTCATGAAGGCTATATGGGAATCTCCATGTTTAGAAGCATAATGCCAATGAATCCCAGTTGCTGGGGAACAATAGTGGGAGAGGCTATTGCCTTCATGGCCTGTTTGTAGGCTTTCAAGAGACATTTGCTTGGCCACTGTTGGAAACAGGATGCTGGGCTCGATGGACTTTTCTAGCACAAGGCTCTTTTTATTTTTTAAATGTGCTCACCACCCCAAAAAGATTGGGGATCCCTATGTACACCATAATAGACTGCCATCCTTTACTGTGTTGAACTTCAACTGTTGTAGAATGACATTGCCCATCTTCTGATAGAGATGGGTTCAAGGGCTTATACACTTTATACTTTTCCTCTCTGCTGTCCATCAGTATCCCTTGCTGAATGTCATATCCGCTGTAAATCAAAACAGTGTTTGAATGTGTGAAAGCAAGGCAGTACTGCCATCCTGATCCTAAAGTAAGGGAGAATGGATACAAATTTGTTCAGATCATACCTATTATTGGATAATTTCTTAAGGTAGGATACAGAAGCAAGTGTCGACGTTCTCAGTCTTGTAAAAATGTCGACTTCTGCTTGAGTGGACAAATATCCCAATTATAGTTGCACAACCACCTTGTGTCTAGAAGCTAGTGAATTCCCTATCTCTGCTATCTTCACACAGACACCAATCTGCTTTAAATAAGTGCTCATGTGTCAATATTGTCCATGTCAGCCTTTTCCATGCCATATGATACTAGCATGTGTGTCATGGCTGTAAACAGGACCTTGTCTATTGTACTGGGGAAATGAACATAGCTGCCACATTCCCATCTTCTGTACCATAACCTAAAGAAAATAGTCAGGAACAAAAATTCCACTGTCACGTAGCTTTGAAACTAACAAAATAAATAAATGGTATGTCTGAACTACTTAAGCCCATTGACTTAGAGACTGTTCATGACAAGCTTTTTATTTGACTATATAGAACAAAAATATAAAATGATACATTATGAATAGTTTGATTTAATTTTACAAAAATAAAACACCCAGCCCAAATTTCACAAGAAGTATGAATTTGGGACTTCAGCCACAGCATGGTACAGTTGCTGAAAAGGAGGCAAGGCAATGGGAAGTAAAAAAAAAGATTATTCTGTCTGTATGATTTGTTTACACTTAGGTTGCTTGGCAAAGTGATTACTACACTGGTGCAGGTCACAGCATGACTGACTGAATACTTACTCTGCAGCCTTTGATTAATGCGGTCGAGTGACTGAAGGACTTTGTGCTCTTCAAATGACAGTGCACTCATTCCTTGCCGTGGGGGTCTGTTTAGCACAAAAGTCTGTTTATGCGGTTGGGCTGTGTCCAAACCAGTCAATATTTCACTTTCTGTAGCTGACATGTTTGCTAGGTTTTCTGCTAGCAGAAACTGCGTAGTGCTGTCTGAAACTAAAAACAGAAATGGATTGACTACTAGGTTCAATTTATTTCCATATCCATCTTTCATAACCTTCGGCACTGTTAACAACATGTCTTCATGTGTCTTTCAGATACTTTTATTTACATAGCACCATCATCATGTCTGCCCATAAAACACCCTAGCTACAATCCTGGCATCACTAGAGTGGTCTTTGAGGATGACTAAATTGGATACACAGAAAGAACACGGGAAAGAAAGCCTTCTCCTACTTGGAAATAAAAAAGCAAATCATGCACACTCTATTGTTCCACTTGATACCACGGAGTTGGTCCCCTTTTATAGAGTGTTTTGGGGAGAAAGAGAAATGGGACCAGAGCAGTACAAGCATGCCTGAGTCTGTTTACATCAAATGCATTTTTAATCCTTTCAGAATACCATGATATAATGCTCATTTTAAAAAAATGAACTAGATATACCAGATATTTTCTGTCCATTGCTGTTGAAACGTGGGTTATCATAGTAATGGAAAACACCTTGTTACCCTTGTCCTACATGAGTCCCAAACTGTACCCTCCACCTTGTGACTATGCTCATTCTTTCTTGCTGTTCCCAGCCATTGTAATGATTTCCTCCTACCATTTGTCTGGCTTCTTCTCTTGGTTTCTTTAAATGCCCAATTAAAAACTTGCCTCTCCACTCTGACCTTCTCCAACTGATCTTGCACCCTTACCATTTCCCACCACTCACCACCCCCTTGGGTGTCAGGCTGTGTCCTTTACTTTAAGGGGATTACACATATACAAAGCAATGAGTAAGGTACACAAGGTACATTTATTCATAGCAACAGCATTACCTTCACCAGAATTACTGTTGCCACCCATGGCTTGCACTGGCTCGTATGCACAATGAGATGGAGCTCGCTTCACGGCTTGTGACACATCCTATAAAAAAAGGATTTTTATCATCAAGTAACTTGAAAAATGTAACCAAAATGAATGAAAAACTAATAAAATAATCCAGGCATATCATGATCCAGAAATGCTGGCATTATTCGGAAATGTAAAGCAAATAACAAAGATTAAAAAACAAGAAACGAAGACAAGAAAACATCTATAATATATGCTGCTGTACTGCAGAGGACAACAACCTGTGATGGTGGGAGGTGCTTCCAATTATTAATATTGATCAAAAGTTATTTATGCTGTTGGCCAAAAGCAATTACAAAGTTTCCTAAATGCTCGCTCGTACAATGGGAACAACACAGAGAAGTATCACCATACTGTGATTTAAAACAGCCTGTTATTGTAAGAGTTATTGTTCTTCAGTATCCCAATGAAGGTCATATTTGGGGGGCTTTCCAATAATTTATTTATTCACAGAACATTTCTACATAGTCTGCTGGATCTGCACAGATGTGTAACCCATGCACAGGTTCCACATCTGATCATGAACAAGATATAAGTTACTCTAGAATGGCTGTTCCATCTGCCAGGGGATTAGAACTGCTCTAGCACTGAGTGATCTCACTCTATGGCTGGGTTCAGACAACATGATAACCCACACTCAAGGGCTGAGTGTGGATTATCATGTTATCTGAACCCATCTGTGCTAACCATGGTTTGTTAATGAACAACCCATGAAGAGAACCCATGATTTGTTGTTGGGCTTTGAACTGTGAGTTGTTCATGGTTAACAAGCCATGGTTTGTTATCACAGCTGGGTTCAGACAACATGATAACCCATGGTTCAACAGTAACCCACAGTTCAATGACAACTCACCCTCAACACATACTAAACTCTTGAGTGTGGGTTATCGTGTTGTCTGAACCCAGCCATTTTCTCAGGTACATAATACCCAATCTCCACATTCTGCCATATCAGAGTGGCGGGGGCAAGACATCCAGAGACAGCCATAGAATCACTTGTACTGAACTTAACATTTTAATTTTCTTCAGCATATTGTTCATATAATTTCTATTGCATAATACAGAAACTACTTGTCTGAAACAGGTATTTTTGACATCTTTAGTAAACTATTTTATTAGATATACCTTTCCGACACTAGCGGGCTTCCATCCTGCAGAGGCTGCCATTTGTCTCCTCTGTTCCAAAAGAGCCTTGCGTTTATCTTCATTATTTTCATTACTTTGTTTTCGTCTTGCAAAAGCAGAAGCTGAAAGTGACAAAACATCTACTTTGAACACATGCTGGAAAAGTGGCACAAATACTTTAAAGACAAACCAACCAAATATATTAACATGCAGTGAACACAAAGGTCCCCAGAATCAACAGAAAAAGAAATACACAGATTGCTTAACCTGAGTTTGCAGTTTAGTTAAATCAGTAATACTGCACAGGGTAGATGGCAAATTTGCCTGTACGGTACATATATAGCTTTGCCTTAGGGCACAAATTTGTAATTTGTGTGGGAGATTCAGATCAGGAAAATGGAGGGAGGAGATACAAGAACCTTATAACATTGTAAGAACCTTATTAAAGGGGCATGGGAGTGGCCATTTGGTTAAGGCGAGTCACACACACAAAAAGTTACACCATTATAAAGCTCAAAATTCTAGTGCTTATAAAAATGACACCTGTTGAGCTAATAAATTGAAACTTGGCATCCATAATCTTCATGATGAAGTCTACAATTGTGTGAAATTTCAAACCGATACAATCCAAATTACCACAGGTATTGCACATTAAAGTGCTGAAAATTGAGACATTTGTACTTTTTTCTCCAAGCTGTGGCTAGGCATATCATATATTTCTTTCAAATGTTGGTGAAAACTACTGATGTACATTATTCTGACTTCTCCAGGAGGTGTGCCTTTCAATGGTTTGGTGAAATTCTGAGCAGTGGTTCAAATATTAAGGTTTTACTGTCTCATGAAAGCCTATGAGAGCAACTGCTGGCAAAGTTATGTCAGGCATGCTCAGTTTCACTCTGAAGCTAGAATGCTGCCAGTGCCAGTGTTTTCCATTGGAATTCTATTACAGAGGGCTTCTATGTGCCATGCCTATTCCTTTAGTCATGGAATGTGACCTCACAAGGTGAGTCTACACATTACTACGCAGATTGGGACCCTAGCTGGGGGGGGGAGAGTTTAAGCATTTGTCCTCCAGTCCCGCATTGTGGGCCCAATCTAGATCAAGCCTCCCATGTCTCCAGTTTACATTGCCATAATGGCATCCAATTTTAAGGTAGATTGCACGCACAGGGTAAAGTCCCCTACCCACCACTGTAAGGTCCTCCCCATGAGCTTACTTTTGAATAAAAAACAAAACAAAAACTTAGCTGCATCTTTAAAGTAACATGCAGTCTGACCCTCAAGAGAATTTTGGAGGGATAGGGATGGAATGCACAGGCGAGGGAAACGTGAGGATCTAGGGCCTCATACCACCTTTTTGAAAGTGGAAATGCAGTGCAAGGGCCCTGACTGATTCTTGCTCTTACTTTCTTTGTGGTGGGAAAAGAACATGCAAGGATTGTGTCTCAAGCTACATATATGTTCACGTTACACTAAATGCACATTCACGCTCTATCTCCACTCATTAAGATGGTTGTAAGAATCTAGCCCTAATAAGTGATTCTCATTATGTGTAATTTCTACATGTGAGGAAGGAAACAGGGATGAACTCACTAGCTCCACCCTGCCCTTGCCATTCTCACCACTTTCTACATGTGGGGGGCGACTGTCTGCAGAAGGCAGCCTCCTCTATCCGTGGAAGTTCTCCCTGAGATTTTAGAACCCGATTCTTGAAATGAAATCATGATTACCATTAGTTAAGTATTTATAATCCCATTTATTATACAGGTAAACTTGCAAGAAAGCAGATTCAAATACTTTGGGGAGAGGGTAGGAGTGCCAACATGTAATTATGTCTTTTTCAAAAACAAGGAAAATTCAATTATCCCAAAACTTGCCTGTTTCAGACCAGAGTTAAGGCTATCTCATGTCCACAAAGCCAGGAAAGAAACTGATTCCTTAACTGACGTGCCCCATGATCAGCAATGATGTTGTGCAATGTCAGAAAATTGTGCTTGCTTACAACCTACCCTCCATGTCCCAAAACTCTTCCTCGGTCAGCAAATATGCCCCATGTTGTTCTGGTCCTGTATTGCTTTATGAAGCATCTATCCTTGCGGCTAGGGCTCCCTCTCACCGTTTAACCCACCCTGCCAGCTAATGATGTAAGCAACAAACTGGCATGTGTCAACTGACAGGAGAATTCCTCTAGCGAAACACCAAGGTCCGTATGCTTCCTCAGGCAATACAGGACCAGGACAACATGGAGGCATCTTTGCTGGTCCCATGCACTCTGTCCTCCCCATCTGGATTTGGGCCTGAAAGACCAAAAAAAGTGTGAGTGCATGGAGGGTAAGTTGTAAGCAAGTACTATTTCTGACATTGCACAACATCATTACTGATCACAGGGCATGTCAGTGAAGGCACCAGCTTCCAATTTCCAATTAAGTTTATTATATTCTCAAAGTCTATTCTCTAAAATTTGCCAATGAATATAATACAGAATTGCACATATGAAACTGGAATACAGGCACTTAATCCAAACATGTTCTTTCATGTTTGCATGTACGCATGGATCACTGACTCTAAGGACCGTTATCCCTTAACTGTATACATTTGTGCCAAATTTGTATGATTTAAGATTCACTAAATTTGGCCAATAAAGTATTCTCCAATTTTCCCCATCATCAAAATCTGACAAAAAGAGAACCTTACTGCTTGGCTGAGAAGAAAAAATTGCATTCACCCTAACACCTGATTTAATAGTGCCCATCAGATTGCCACCATCAATAGTGATGTGAGACACATTAGGTCTACTTGATTGCAAGTCAGCATTATTTGAGTTACTGCAGGGGGTAGCACAATGCTGCGAATCTCCTGAAAGAAAGAAAAAGCACAAAACAAAATTTTAAAATTATATTGTGAGGAGTATTAACACGATCCAACTTCAGAGATTAGAGTCAAACATTATTATTTAAACTTTTCTTTTGTGCTTGGTTTTTTTTTTCCATACACGTCTGTATTGCTATACTTAAACTAATGGTATTATCTGGCTTCTTTTTTGATGAGGGATGATTTAAACGTATTTTATTGGTAGTACATGCCTTGGTCTCCTCTCGTCTAGACTACTGTAATGTGCTGTATGTGGGCTAACCCTCTAAGATGGTTTGGAAGCTGCAGCTGGTGCAGAATGCGGCAGCTCACCTGATTAAAAGCAGCCGTCGGCGTGTTCACATTACTCCAGTGCTGAAGGAGTTGCACTAGTTACCAGATGTTTTCCACGCCAAATTCAAAGTGCTGGTTTTGACCTTTAAAACCTTATATGGTTCCAGCCCAGCCTATCTCAAGGAGCACCTCCAGCAACACCAAACAGGCCGCTCAACAAGATCAGCCTCAGAATGCCTTCTCTCTGTCCCATCAGCCAGGACAGCTAGGCTGGTGAGGACGAGGGAGAGGGTGGTCCCCACTCTGTGGAACTCCCTCCCTAGGGAACTCCGCCATGCCCCCTCTTTAATGAGCTTCCACCACGCATTGAAAACGTGGTTGTTCAGGCAGGCATTTGGGGTGGGTTAGGGTATTTTTAGAAATACAATGTTTTAATGTGGAATTTTGTTTTAAACTGTTGTATTATTGTACATTGCCCAGAGTGGCCAGGTGACCGGCCAGATGGGCGATTAAGGCATTTAATACATAAATACATACATAAATTTTAAATAAACATACAAAACCAGCCTCCCCCTCCCCATCGTAAGTGGGACCTACCTAGCTTTCACAATGCTGTGGGAGACAAAATATGGAGGCCAACGGGCACAGCCCAACCAAGACATTTTGCTGCCTGAGACAGAGCCACAAATGGCACCTCCTCCCACCCAAGTCAATGTGCAAAATTCCCAAACCAAGTTATTTTGGCACATGAGGCAGAAAATCCCCAAAGCACCTCCACCAGTCCTGGGGAGTAAAAACACAGTAATAATAAATATGAACTATTTGCTTCCTTTTCATTACCCGAGATCTGCTGCTTGAGGCAGCCAGCTCACTTTGCCGTAGGCCAACCTTGCCATTATGGCCCAATAGGAGATGAGTGCTGTTGCTGGGTAAGCTCACTTCGGCGGGGGGGGGGGGGGGGACAAGGCTGACAGCTGCAGTAGTGCCACCAGGGGACCCAAGTGGCAGCAGGTGGCCTTCAAGGGTTCACCAAGGGCAGCCTGTCCAGCCCCCCCCCCCCCCCAATCCAAGCCTGGCTGTTTATACCTTAAAAATGGTTTACAAATGCTTTAAAATTAATATACCCCAAACCCATCCCCACTAAGGATGGCTTGCTTCAGTTCAACTTTTTAAAATGGGAATGGAGCTTCCTTTCTCCAGTCAGACAAGGGACTGTGGTTTAATGCACTGTGGCCCTATTTCTCAGGGCTAAGACAGCTGGGCTTTCCACCCCCTTTTAAAAGGGCTTCAGTGTGTCCGGGGCCAGACACTAAAAAAGATTAGGGACAGAAAGAGGACTACTTGGGTGGAAACAGTTCTTTTCCTTGATTTAAAAGGGAAGCGTGTCCAGCTCCGTCTCTTTCACCTCTGACCCTTTTTATTTCTGAGGTTAATATAAGATTGGTACAATATGCTGAAATTAAAATTTTCCTAAATCCCTCTGAATGTGTTTTTTGTACATTTGATAAAATCAGAACTGATTTTTTTAAATAAATGCATCTTAGTGTGTGTTTTTAAAAGGAAATAAACCATACCAGCAGCACCATCCTTTTGAGCCAGTGCACGATGCACTCCTTGCCACAGGATTGTGATTTCTTCATCAGTTGGTGTGCGATCTGGACATAATCCGTTTTCTGAGTGCATGGAGCTTCTTTTTGTAAAGCTGCTGCACTGGGCAACTGATTGAGCGCACTTTGTCTTTTTCAAAGGCTCATATGTGAATATACTATAAGAAGGTCTCATCGTGGCCACATGAGAATGGCCAGAAATACCTGAAGGTGAAGAATCTTCTGTAGTATCTCTACACAAATCTTGACCTTGAGACAAAAGATGCCTTTCATTTAAGAAGTGACTGTTCTCATTGTCTGTGTGAGGCTTGCACAGAGATGGACACATGCTGTCTGCTGGATTTTCATCCAGCCTTTTACCTGGTGTAGGTTTACACGGTGGGTGAGGCACCATGATTTTGCCTTGGGTTTTCATAACCTTGGTGGCTTCGCTAGCAGACTGTGGTCGGATAATGGTGCCTTTTCGGTTTTTAGTTATTAAAGTTGATGATGGGACTTTAGCAGATTTTGGTCGTTTCATCATTTTCGTTCTACCTTTGCGCAGATTGCTTTTTGGATTTTTAGGGTCACCATTATATACAAAAGGTACAATTTCATCACCTCTTGGTGCCATCCATGCCTGCTTAGCAACATGATATCCTGAAGATGCAAAAGCATTCCGCATCCTATTATCTCTTTCTGAGCCCCCAACCATAGCAAGTTTGGCAGATTTCTGAGAATTCTCCTGGTGATCTTCTGGAAAAACAGAATTGAGCATACAAGACGGAATGCTTCTAAGATTAGTTTTAGAAGTGGCGACTTTAATTTGAAAGCCAGGTGATTGGGGCTGTGCCTGAGATATTTCAGTGATACTTTGTTCTGAACACTTTTCATCATAATTAGCTCCCACAACTTCACTGATTTCATCAAACCACCTAAGTTTTTTACAGTTCTTTTGAATATCGGCATCTTTCCCTTTTATTTTTGCCAGTTCAACACTGTCTCTAGCAGAGGACACAGGCTGATTCCCAAATTTAACCCCTCTGTTTATAACCACTGCTTTGAAACAGCCAGCTTCATATTTAGATTCTTTTTTCAAAATGCTTTTTGGCAATTTCACTACTTTTCTCTCAGTGGGGTTATTCTTCTCTTGGTCAAGGTCAGACAAATTGTCTGTGACGTCTCCATGAGGCATGGATAAAATTTCATTCACATTTTCCTCTCCATTGCCTTTCTGTTGATCAATACTGCCTTTATATGTCTCTTCAAACAAAGATGTCTCAACATTACCATGGTCAAAGTATTTTTCATTGTTAGCACATGTTACACAGTCTATATCTTCAGTACACCTTGCTGCATGAGCATTTTTCCCCTTCTGCATACAATTAAGTAAGAAGCTGTTATTGTAAGTGGCACTCCACTCTCTAGTAGAAAAGACTACAGGGTTTACAGTGCACTGAGTGGTGGCTTGTGCTGATGAGGTTTTGTTGTTCCAGGGAAATTCGGAATTCTTCTCTTGTACTGCAACAACTGGAGAAGGGTCAGGGATAGCCCAAGCTTTGTTTAACTTAAGTACAGGTGTGTCAGTAGCTAGAGGATGTTCTGTGCTAACTATTCCTGAAGATGGACGTTTCAACATAAAACTTTTGTCTTCTCTTTCAATTTGTGCAAAGGTTAGATTATCATCAGAAGCACATCTCTCAGCCTCGCTTCGTTCAGACGTACTTGGAACAGATGATTTCTTATCAGGACTGCATGTGTCTTCATCAGAAGGTACAACATTGTATTTAATTAAAATATCACGAAAAGGGGATGTTGTCTGGATATCTGAGGTATTTAAATTTATGAGCCAGTTATTTACATGCTGACGTTTAGAAAAAGTAATGTCAGTTTCATCAGAGAAACTTTTATTTCTAAACTGTGATCCCTGTGAATTGTGGACTGAAGAGTCCAGCTGTGTAGTCAAAGAAGACGTTTCACTGGGTGTTGTACAACTTTCATTGGGTTCTCCAGCCTCAAGACTATCCACACTGCAAACACTTTCTGAATGGGCTATTTCATTCACTTCTTGATGAAAATCCTGAGTCAGAAAAGTAAACAAATTATGAATATCACTAACACATTTTTACTTCTCAATTTTTTCATTCAGTCACAGTTTAGGAGAAAATTGGGAATCCTAATGTATTTTGTGAAAAGTAGTAAGAAATGTTCATGTTTGCAGTTCAAAGAAACGGTAAGCTGTGCTTATAGCAACTCTTCACTAAGTCAACTGATATACGTATGTTGGAAAAGTTTAAAAAATGTTAATAGTAGTAATTTCATAGGAAAGGACAGGTTGCTTACCTGTAACTGTGGTTCTTTGAGTGGTCATCTGTGCATTCACACATAAGCACGGAGCCTTGATTCAGGGAACTTGTAAAGCTGAGAAACTTTTGGCGGGAACCCTCTCCCACCATCCCATTGCGCACGTCCAGAGGGGTTCCCGCCTATTCCCTCAGTTTGATGAGACCCAAATGTGGCCTTGCAACCGAAGGGAGTAGAATGAACAATCACCTCGGTACCAGACATCATATCATAAACACCAAAGCAGGGTGGGCGGGCTGTGTGAATGCAGATGACCACTCGAAGAACCACAGTTACCAGTAAGCAACCTGTCCTTCTTCGTCATCTCTGTGCATCACACATATGGGCAAGTAGCAAGCTCAATTACTGGAAGGGGGGCAGGTTTCTAATGTAGTACAGACAAAAGAACAGCACAGCCAAAGGAACAGTCTGCTCGAGCCCCGACATCTACGCAATGATGCTGTTCAGAGGTTGTTGGTGTCGACCATGTTG
Organism: Heloderma suspectum; assembly: GCF_057233095.1. NCBI lineage: Eukaryota > Metazoa > Chordata > Lepidosauria > Squamata > Helodermatidae > Heloderma > Heloderma suspectum. The sequence goes on along the minus strand of NC_139460.1, from coordinate 26,063,291 downwards.
CCGCACAGCATAACTCCTGTCAAATGCTACGGACACCCCTGTCAAATGCTGTCGAATGCTATGGACGTCGCCATAGCTCATGTAGAATGTGCTGTCACCTTACCCACATCCAGGTTTGACAGCTGGTGAGGGTAACTGTCTGGACTACCCAAGAGGCCAGTCTCTGGGATGATATTGGTAGACCTTTCTTGTTGCCTCCATAACACACAAAAAGTCTTGGGGACTTTTGAAAAACCTCAGTCTTGGATTTAAAGAAAGCTAATGCCCTCCAAACATCCAAAGCATGCAACCGAGATTTTAACTCCGACTTAAGGGATTGAAAAAATGCAGGTAAGATAACATCCTGATTAACGTGAAAGCTAGAAACAACTTTTGGTAAAAACTGTACATCTGGACAAAGCACAACTTTATCTTTGTGGAAAACCATGTAAGGATCGTCCACTCTGAAGGCTGCTAACTTACTAGCCTGATGGGCAGATGTGACTGCCACTAAAAAAGCCACCTTCCAAGACAATAAATGAAAGTCAACTGTTGCAACGGGTTCGAAAGGCTTAACTGCTAAAGCCTGCAGGACAACCGACAAGCTCCAGCTCGGTATCAGCAGTTTAACCAGAGGCCAGAGATTCTTGACTCCGCGAAGAAACTGTTGTGTATGAGGGTGCAAAAAAACAGAAAAACCCTCTACCAGAGCATGTGAAGCCTGCTTGATCCCATGGGAGGAAAGCATGACCTTGATGAGAATCCAGAACTGTGCCTATAAACTGGATGACTTGGGTTGGTTCCATGCAAGATTTCTGGATGTTCACATAGAGTCCGAGGCCATCCAGAAGATCGCGGGTAAGTGACACTGAGCGAAGGAGGCGCTGTCGCAATGGCGCCGCTAGTAACCAATCATCGAGATAGAGAGTGACTCCCTGCAGTTGTAGGTAAGAGCACACCACTGCCATGCACTTTGTAAAAACTCTCGGGGCTGTCGACAGTCCATGGCGTTCTAGAAGTGGCGACTTTAATTTGAAAGCCAGGTGACTGGGGCTGTGCCTGAAATATTTCAGTGATACTTTGTTCTGAACACTTTTCATCATAATTAGCTCCCACAACTTCATTGATTTCATCAAACCACCTAAGTTTTTTACAGTTCTTTTGAATATCGGCATCTTTCCCTTTTATTTTTGCCAATTCAACACTGTCTCTAGCAGAGGACGCAGGCCGATTCCCAAATTTAACTCCTCTGTTTATAACCACTGCTTTGAAACAGCCAGCTTCATTTTTTTTCCCCACCTCTGCAAGTGTCTAAGATGTGGAATGCCATCTTGCATACAGTGTGAGGTGTTCTAAAAATGTCATGAAAAGCCAGTATCCTTAACTGGAGCTTGTACTTGGTCACTGATTTCAGGGCAAGAAAAAATACTGCAAGTTCTTGGACATTATGCATTTTTAGGTGCCATTTCTGCACAGAGCCAAAGATGAATATCAGTTTCTATGTGCTGATATATCAAATTTCTAGGTGTATCATATGCCTGCCATGTTTCAGTCAATTTAGAGGAAGATATCTTTTTGAAAAAAACTCTTCTAGATGGGTGCACATTTAGACAGGATATTACTTATACAGAATATTACTTATACAATACACTCCGTCCAGTGACGAGATCGATGGGGCCACCAAAGAGTAGGAGGCTGAGTCGGTAGTCATCCGTAGCGGACTGTGGGGACGCCTCTGGATGAGACGGGAGATCTTCCTCGTGCACTCTAGGAGATGCTGAAACCACAACCTGAGGTCTCAGACCTCTTTGGTATTGGTGAATTTAGCAGAGGTGGTGGCGGCAGAAGATCCTTCAGATGTTCTGCCTGCGATTTTTTCTCAATGTTCCTCTTTTTCTTTTTCTCTAGGTCAGAGGTCTTAGGCATCTGAGCCTTTTTTGACAACTTTTGAGCTGTAGGCAGCGTCAACGACCGCCCTGAAGAGGCTTCTTTGTCCTGCCCATGGTTAGAGCTGGCACGGGAGGAGAGGAGGGAGTTTGGACTGTCTCAGCTCAGGGTGCTCACTGATCTTTTGAAGAGGCAGGCACCTGTGCCATCAGAGCTTTAGGGGCCTCAACAGCAAGCAATGCCCTCTTCCAAAGCTCTGCGCAAAGTCTGTCCACTCGGTTTCTGTGAGCCTGCTTTGAGAAACCCTGGCAGAGTGGGCACGCCTCTACCACATGCCCCTCTCCTAGGCAGAAGAGGCACAGGGAGTGCTTGTTCGAGGGTGGTAATTTACTCCCACTGGGAACACTTCCAAGAGGGTGGCTTCAAGGCCATATGCCCTGACGTGATCCACGGGCGATCAAAGATCACTCTCTCTTGAAAATAATAAAAAAAAATAATCTAAGAAAAATAAAACAAGAAAAATAAGCTCAAAGAATGAAAGAACGATAGAGAGAAGAGACATAGATAGAATAAAAGCTCAGTGGAATATTTTCCAAACGCAGTGCTATCAGACAAAGTTCCCGACGAGGCACCACAGTTGGTGGTCAAAGAAGAACTGAGGGAATAGGCGGGAACCCTTCCTGACATGTGCAATGGGATGGTGAGGGAAGGTTCCCTCCAAAACTTTCTCAGCTTTACAAGTTTCTCGAATTGAGGCTCTGTGTAGGTGCAGAGCCCATATGTGTGATGCAGAGACCATGAAGAAGAACATTAGCATTTTTCAAGAACTGTATTTATACATACTTTTTTTCCATCTCTGCAAGTGTCTAAGATGTGGAATGCCATCTTGCATACAGTGTGAGGTGTTCTAAAAATGTCATGAAAAGCCAGTATCCTTAACTGGAGCTTGTACTTGGTCACTGATTTCAGGGCAAGAAAAATACTGCAAGTTCTTAGACATCATGCATTTTTAGGTGTCATTTCTGCACAGAGCCAAACACGAATATCAGTTTCTATGTGCCGATATATCAAATTTCTCGGTGCATCATATCCCTGCCATGTTTCAGTCAATTTAGAGGAAGGTATCTTTTTGAAAAAAACTCTTCTAGATGGATGCACATTTAGACAGGATATTACTTATACAGAATAGTACTTATACAATACACAACCCAATTAATGCTGCACTTGGCAGTTTCAGATATGTTCAGTTGCTGGAAATCACCATAAAACACTAAAAGTGCTTTTGCTTTATTCTTTTAATTTCAGCCTTATAAAAATATTTTACCTTATCTCTGCCTCCTTACTTGCAAAGGAGAGCTAGTTAAACCTGTTCCTCTAGGACAAAAATATTAGCTGACACCAGTCCAATAATTTTTTACTGTGGGAACTAAATTTTATTTGAAGAGTGAAAAAAACTACAACTGCAATAGAAAAACTCCTCAAAAATAGCAAAATCACAAACATGCAAACACAATGGTGCAGATACCACTGCAATATTCAGGTTTAGAACTGAAAGTGTAGTTATTTTTTAGGGATATAAATAGGGAACAATATTCATATTGGTTCTTTTATTGACCTTCTAGAAAAGGAATTTTAGGAATCCTTATAATCCTGCTGGGCCTGTAAAACAGCAAAATGAGTGGTCAAAGGACCTCAAAAGTATAATCACACAAATGTGGCGTACAGTTTGAGCTTTGCATTTCTCCATGCAAAAAACTGTTATGTGCAATTATTATAACTGATTTAAGCAACAGACAATAGAAAAGCCTAATCATATTACAGATAGCATTCTCAAAAGGATCATAACAAGTTTCTTACTTAACTCAAGCTTACTTAATTAAAAATGGCAGAGTTCCCAGTAACAAAAATAGTAGATAAAAAGCACCATAGGGTGAAATGTCAATACTCTGTATTGTTTTCAGTTGTCTGTCTATGATTGAATTCTAATATATATAATTAGTCATCAGAAGGTGAAGTATCTTCAATATTTGTAAAACTATACCTGATTCACTAGAAAAGCCTCAGCGGCCCCTAGTGGCAATTTAATGATGTAAAAAGAAAATAAATTGTTTATAGTATTGCTTTGCAATTCAAGCAGCAGTCTGTGTGAAATCTAAAAAGATGCAGTGAATGGACTCTGATGCCTTTTGATTGATGCAGTACTATAGCTACTGCCTAATGAGAATAATTTTCGCATCAAAAACAGTGGGAGCAGGAAAACTATAAATTAATCAGTTTAATCCTTCCTTACAGGCCATTTAAAAAGTAACATTGAACTAAACCACTGGTGAAAGTTATATTCATTTAGCCACATCACTACTTTGGAAACTTTGTAAAAATAAATAGGGATTTTTTTTAACCATCCCTTCTTTACACTTGAATTTTTAAAAACACAAATTCAGAAGTGACTTTACACTTTTAAGAGCAGACAGTATTGAAAAGACAGGCTTACACACTTACGAATTTGTTTCATATATGTATATAGAAATATTGGAAGTAAAAAGTGGGAGGGAAGAAAAATGCATGTATTTAAGTTTTGAGTCTGAGAAATGTGCTATGAGAACCCACGAGATTTTTTCAGTCACCGTGGATATACACATGCATCTCAGTCTTGGGAATGTTTAACACAACCTTCTCCAACTGGGTGGCTGGTGTTGGACTGAGGATAATAAGAGTTGTAGTGCAACACATCTTGAGGGCACCAGATTGGGGAATGCTGGTTTAACATATATTTAAATTAAGAAGCAGGTCACATTTCAATGTCTGATACCAATAGTCTGAACTGTACACCAGAAGGGTGTGAAGGAACTTTTGGATACTATACCCAAGGTCTCACAGAGATTCAGTCTGGTACCCAGCTATCCTTTTATTTTCAAGCACATATCCCAACTTCAACTTGATGTTCGCTTATGAGGTAATTTGAGAACAGCCACCTAACCAACTTTTTGAGTGTAGAGACTCAGAGACTACAATCTTGTTGAAGGGAATAATACTCCTCTCAGCAAGAGTGTATGCAGCAACTGCAATCCCGGAGAAGAGGTTGCTGCTGGATACAGCAAAGTGGGGACAGCAAGAGCGTCTCCTTAGGAGTGCTCGAAGTCTTGGGCTTTAAAATACTTGGGCTGGCACTGAAGCTGGTGTACTCCCATGAAAGTCAGTGGGCCTAAGCAGTTAGAACATCAGGCACTCCTGCTTGGCTGGCTTATGAACTGCACTTTTAAGAAGAGAAAGTAAGCATTTGTCAGGTCATCATACCTGAAGGTTGTTGAAATGTTGTTCTTGCAGCTGCTGCTGCATTTCATCCAGATTTTGTTGGAAGAGAAGCTGGTCACTATCCAGGTGTGCCCTGCAGTTTTCCTGTATTATCCTATCAAAGCCAGTTGTTGCTGAGCTCTGTTTCCAATGAAAAGGACCATTTCTGGTAGCAGAGGAAGCTGTGTCAGTAGTTCTTGCAGGGAAGAAACATTAGAGTTATTTCCAGTTTCATGAACAAAGTTTCACAATCACCTTTAAAACAAATTATATCTACGGTGTAATATTTGGAACAACAATATTTAATAGCTACACGGTATTATACATGGTGGTCATAAGAAATGTATTTTAAGGAAAAGTTTGTCTCAAGCTATGAATAAAATCAGAAAGATTTTGTTGTTATATTTGATTGCATTGTTCAATACTTTGGTGAGACTTTACTTAAATACTTTGTTAAATGTATATTTGTTGTTGACGTATGTATCCCACTGCCCGAAATCTAGACATTTAAGCAACAGCAGGTGCTCATAAGCCTACTCTGCCTTAGGTAGGCTAGAGCCTACATTATGTTCTTTTCTACATAGCTTTCTTTTTTTTTCATGTTCCTCATACTCCACTATACTGGAAAACATAATGAACATAATGAACAGTTTATACAACCTTCTAATTAACTCCTGTCCACAAAAACTGCGGCAATGTTATGTAGACTACATATAATAAATTATACAGCTGTATTTTTTCTCAAACAGGTGTTAGAAGTGTTCTGTGAGTCCTCGAGTCATCATTTACTTTGCAGTAGGGGTGGGGAAATGTACAACCTTATGTTGTCAGGTTATGGGATCATTTTATTGCATATTACAGAGGGGAGAACTCGACACTCTACATCAGGGGTGGGGAACTGGTGGCCCATGGACTGGATGTAGTCCATGACACCTCCTCAACTGGTCCTCAATCCCCCTCCTTGGCCCCAACCTTTCCCACAACAGTTAGGCTGTTCTCAAGACTAATTGCAGCACAGGGAACAATTTGGGGGCAGGGGGAGTCACAGCCGGGAAAGGAAGCCGAATTTCTGATTGGGGGTGGGCATTTCTGTGTTTGTGTTTTGTGATGTGTGTGTATTTGTATGTACGTGTGTATGTGTGTATACCTGCATATGAGTCTGTGTGTAAGAATATATGAAGGGAGGGTGGGGAGGAGTGTGTGGATGATTGTGTGTGAATGGGGTGTTACATGGCTTTAGCCCCCTGCACATTTGGTTTTGACTCCCCACCCCAACTGCTGGCATATGGTCCCCGGAAGGTTACCCATGAGGGAATATGGCTGTCAGGGTGAAAAAGACTGTCTACCCCTGCTCTATGTCAATGACAATGGCATAACCGTGTGCGTATAGGAATAAAGTATCTGAACACAGAGAGATTTTGCTACCACAATAAACAAAAAGGAGGGGGATTTGTCAGGACACTTCAGACAAAGGAAGCTGTCTGAAGAACAGCAAAAAGTGAAGAGTAAAAGAAGGAATGCAGTGATGTTGCTGAACAAGGACATTGTGAAAACTAAGAGACAAGGACAACTTTATATGTGTAACTACACTGAGCGCTGTCTTGAAATGGAAGGATTGGGAAATGTATATCTGCTTTAGCTAGGAGAGAAAAAGACAACCAGGGTCAAAGCATGAACGGTAAGTCAATAAGAAAGACACATACAAAGGAATTTTAAAACGTTTAGAACTTAGGAGTCTTCCTAAACAGAAAGAATAGGCTTATGAAAGGAATACAATTTAATGAGCAATACAGAACTATTTAAAAGGACTAGTCTGAAGACGGGATCTCAGAGTGTATCCCAAACACAATAACCAAAACATCAATGAAAGCAATTTTAGAGGAAGGGGATGCAATATCTGAGACAATTACAAATACGAAATACCTAAAATGAGAATTTCCAAACCTAATTATAACCATCACCATGACCAAATTAAAAGCATGAAAAGCAACACACCTTACATCTGACATGTTATCCACAGTGCTTTCCTCTCAGAAGTCTTAAATAGCATTTTTATGTCAGAAGTTTTGCCAACAAATTTTCCAAGTCAACTTCCAGGTATTCTTACACTGACTGCTTGCTTGAATTAAACAAACAGAATAAGTACCTTACAATGACTTTGGATGATGGCAACTGTAATCCCATTGCCTGAATTTTCTGTAGAGCATCATCCAATTTAAGTTCTGGTTTTCTCTGCTCTAGAAGTTAAAAAGAGGGATAAGTATTCTGTTACATGTCAAGTTTTTACTCTAAAAAGACTCAGGAATCGTTTTCAACTCCCCACCCCCTATAATTCTAATAGCTGTGCCTATGTCAGCACTCTTTCAGAATCCTTAACATTTGTTTTCTGATTCACTTATGCCTTGTTGTCCTTTGACAGCATGGCTTTGTGAGCTTTGCACACTCACTCTATCTTACTTAAATGCACTCCCAACCCCTGCACATCCACAGCTATTCTTTGAATATTTAAAGCTTCTAATAAATATAGTATATTTATAAATAAAACCATAATTGCAGATGATACTGATATCCAGCTATGAAAAAGGGGGAAAGGGAAATAGGACCATGAATTGTACCTGTGGGATTGAAAAACAGCAAGGGGTCTGCAACATATGACAAAAGGGCACAATCCAGGGTACTGGCATTCTTGTGCAGCTCCAGTTCATTTAAACAGGCCTGTAAAAAAACTTCCTGGTGGATTTGGCTAGTAGGTGTTTATTGATAGACAGGAAATTAAAAGCTCTGATAAAGATTGGAACAAGGGCAATGGCCATGGGAAATGTCGGCATAAATTATTTATTTTGAATGTTATGCCACCATACATGACATTCTTAGGACACAATCCTACGAGATTGCCACCTGAACGATATGAGCCTCCAAGTTCAGAGGCTTCTGAGTATCCAAGGCCCCACCAGGCTTTTGCCGGCAGAGCAGGAAGAGAGATGGAGCATCCTCCTTAACTGCATTTCTTGCTAGATGGGCCTCTGAGCCTGTCCAGCTGAATGCTGAGAGCTGTAGTCCAAAACAACTGGAGAACACCAGATTGGGGAAGGAGGAGTTAGACAATTTATTCAGGTACCATGGCCACAGCACAAGACTTTCTAGGAGAGAAAGCAAATGGCGTTTGGTCTTAGCTCTGCCAATGAAAGGGGCCTTGCTTGTTATTTCACCTCTCCCTCTACTGCAGCAGATCTGTCTAAGTGATAAACTTCCGATTTTCAATATCTATTGATTGATTATAAAATACTACTTTCCTATATCAAAATACTTATTTCAGAAAGATGTTTGACTACTGTGGGTTCATGTGGTTTTGATAGGTTATAGAAGTATAATAATAAATATTATAAGTATTATTATATAAAGTATTATTTTATATAAATGATGCAAGTATTATTATTATTCCAAAGTACAGAGTAAGTATAATAAGTAACCAAGAAACTGTGACTCTATCCCTCATCTCTCCTCACAAATTTGTGGCAAGACCAAAATACATCCTTACCGATCCTCTTTTCTTTCCTTTTTTCTCTTCATTCACTTGATCAGCGGATAGAAAACATTACCTCACATTTGGAACTTATGCACTTATGACTGTGAGACTGGAGACAAATATTTAAGTGAAATACCACATCCCACAGTTTCAACCTTGGAAAACTGACTGAGACATCACTGTTATATCCTCCTGACAGTGTGCACTCTCTCCAATTATAGAGACTGGAGCAGAACCAAAGGGGAGAGAAAATGCTATAGAATGCACAATGGTTCAATTGTGAAATTATTCAAAACCAGCAAGTTTAAAGGAAGGTCTATTTACTTAAATAAGAAAAACACTGAAATATACAATTTTATTGTATTTCATAGGGCTGTCCAGTAACTAAGCCCGAAGTATTAACTTTGCTCACATACAAAGTCAACTTCAATGATACATATTTAAAATTAATGAGCTGAAACAGCTTGCAGTCTTGAAACCACTCACAGCGAAACTCAGCAACATTTTAACCTCCCATTGCATGGCACCCCACCCCACCAGGAGGCACCCAGATTTCCAAAGCAAGAATCACAGACATACAGAAAAAGTGCAAAGATTAATACTTGGCAATGAAGCAGAAATTGTATTGCAACTTGAAAAGAAGTGCTGGTGCAGGCACACCCTTAGAAAACTCAGTACTGTCTAACATAGGCAGCAGTGCCCATGGTTACATTAGTATAAGGTGCAAACCCTTTCCATTGCATTCCCCCCCCCCACTGTGTCAGGAGGTCGCCCCTGCTGCCTTCTGAAATCCTCAGGTAGCCAGAATCAACATGCAGACAATAGGGCTCTTTTCCAAGGCTTTATTCCCATTCAACCTAATGACGTTTACAGATGCTAACTGCTTGATCCTACGGGTGAGACCTAAGAGAGTTGCCTACTCGGGGGTTCTAACCTTAGGAATCAGTTGATCTCCGTTTGGAGGGGAACGCGGCAAACCGCTGTACTTATGAGCTAGGAGGAGAGAGTCCACCCTTTTCTGTGAGGCATCGGGGTGTCGCTGTTGCCGTCGCGCCAAGTGGGCTGAGCGCCGCCTCTCAGCACCCGCCATCTCGCGCTTGAGGGTGCGCCGGCGCCTAGTGTCCAGAAACTGCTGTTGCTCCACCCTCTCCCTGCCAGGGTCACTATCACTCTCAGGAATGTGTACCGGGAGGGGCTCTCCCCCTGGCTGCTCCTCTGAAACGCACGTAGGTTCCTCTCCTGCAGTTTCTAACTCTTCCTCAAAATCAGAACTGCTTTGGGAGTCTCTGGGCTCTGATCCAACCCTGACACACTGCTCTTTGTGCAAGTACTGGTGATGAGGTCTTGCCTCCTCCCCAACCTAAGATACAAACAGTATTTTCAGTCTGGACAATGCTAATCTTTAAACTGCCTATGTAATATACAAACCTCCTCCTCTCTTGCGTTGTGAAGATGAAAGATGACCACGTTGGAACCTTTCAGTTGCTTCCTGATGTTTCAGTTTCCGTTGCAGCAAAATTTGTTCTCTAAATTTTTGTTCTTTTTCTTCATCCTCTTTCCATTTTTCTTCAAGTGCTCTATTTAAAAACAACTACAGCTTTTAATAAAAACAACCTTCATGACATTGTAAGTAGTTCAGTAGTGCTCCATATTAAGATGTTAGGCTTATTTGAGAACATGTTTCAAGCTCAATAATGTTACACAAGTGACAACGTTGTGAATCAACTATATTCAAAAACTTCTGTGTTACTGTGCTAGCATTAAAAACAAAACCCACCGTGTTGAGGGATTCCTAGCACCCAGAAGCCCCAGGCATATCTCGGTCCAGGTTAGGAGTGGGCAACTTGTGGCTCTCCAGATGTTTTGGCCATTCCCATCAGTCCTAGCCAGCACAGTCAATGGTGAGGGATGATGGGAGTTGAAGGCCAAATCACCTGGAAGGCCACAAGTTGCCCACTCCTGGTTTAGGTACTGCATAGACCATATGCCATGCAAAAGCCATTAGCTGTGCTATGACTGATATATGACTGACTGGAGTAGTCACAACAGCTCCCAGACAGCAGCTAAAAGCCTGTGGCACTGTGTTCCTAACAGGGACCTACTGGGGTTGTTCAGACCAGTCACGGGAGAGTAGTTGTTGCATAGCCTCTGGACCATGCAATACCACAGCTTCTCAGGTGTACCTGGGATTTATTTATTTATTTATTTATTTCATTTCTATACTGCCCAATAGATGAAGCTCTCTGGGCACTTCACAAAATTTAAAACCAAATGGCACACCATAAAACAATTTAAAATATATAGAACATTAAAACCACAATATGACAATACAACCACAATAAAACTTAGCAGCAGGCAGGAATTTAAAATACAGATTTAAAACAGCAAAGCTGAAAGTCTAGAAAGCTAAAATGCTAAAAATTTGATGAGGATCAGCTTACTTCTACCTGCAGGAAGTTACATCAGTGCAGCTCAGAGTTGTGGATCATGCTCACAGACCCACTTAAGTTGAGGAGCTTACCTTAGACATATTTAGTCTCAGCAACACTGAAGAAAGGTAGGAAAATAGGGATTATAATACATTAAGGGTGCAATCCTATGCACGTTTAGACACGAAAAGTCCTACACCTCCCAGCATTCTCCAGTCAGCATGATTAGCTGGGAATGCTGGGAGTTGTAGGACTTTGTTCGGTCTAAACACGCATAGGGTTGCGTCCTAACATTAACTTTAGACCCCCAAAAAAGATTGATGTAGTTTTCCACTTTTTATTTAATCAAGACAGAAATCTGAAAAATCTAAGTTACACTAGAATGTGAGATAAATGTCTGATAATTATCAATATATTCCTTTTTCCAAATGGAAAAAGAGGAATCTCTAACCCTCACATCTTTTACACAACCAAATGAATTTAGCCCTCAGTTTATAAAAAGATCTACTGTATCAATCTGGTTTCGGGGTGTACCCCAAGAAAGCCATAAACATAAAACATCTGGGGGATATTAAGCACGACGCCATATGAAAGTAAAAAAAAATATTGAAAAACACTCTGGGTTGTTTATGGGTTAACTCCTAGGTTAACTCTGGCTTGTTTAACCCATAAACAACCCAGAGTGTCTGGGTTCACATGTCACACAACCTATGAACAGGGTATTCATAGGTTGTTTAACAAACTGGAAACAGCTTTCACACTCCACGAGTCCACAACAAACAAATTGATTAATTAACCCATTATTTGCAGCTGTGACATGTGAACTGGGTCAAAGTCTTACTGTTTTGTTGAAGGGAAGTCCTCCGGGGAAACACAAATCCTTAGTTTTCAGGTTTAAAATAATGAAAGTATTAGTTGTACAGCCTGATGCTTATTTGGAAGCAAGCCCTAACAAGTTCAATGGGAAACTAAAACATGATTGGGACTGCAGTTTTAATATGCTATGGTTCTGGAACTCTAAGCACAATCCTATGCATTTTTGCTCAGAAATAAATCCTGCTGTGTTTAATGCAATTTAAGGTAAGTTTGCATAGGATTGTGCTGTAAGTGTTCCACTCCTCATATAGAAGTATCTAATGTGGGCAGATAATATTAGCAATTAGTGTCATGAAAAAATATATTCTGTGAAGAAACCAGAAGCTTGATTCCTAGCACTGCAACAATTATTGAGAGCCATAAATTGATTATTCTTAATACGAATACTCTAACAAAGTGGGGACTATCATCCCACCATCATTCTGGTGGGTGTGGCTCCCTAAGTGACTTGGATGGTATGTGTGGTATTTGTCTTGGAGATAAGCCTCGGAAGGCTTCGATCCTATTCACACTTACCTAAGAGTAAGACCCAGTGAACATAAGAGTTACTTCTGAGTATACATGTATAGGATTCAGCCATAAACCTCTTTAATGGTCTTTCGCAGGATGGCTATAACCTTCCTTTTAAATAAGACGTTTGGGCCATCACTAGTTGCTCCCACTGAAATGTTGTACTTTTTATCTTTTTACTCTGCTGTATTAGTGTTCCACAGCAGTTTTCAGCGGATTAGTATTATTCTTACAATTTTGCATATTGTTTTAATTTATTGCTGTTAGCTACCCTGAGCTCTTTTAAGGAAAGGCAGGCAATACATGGTTAAATAAATACCCCTTGCATCACCTCCTCTCAGGTCTGTGATTTTTCACAGGTTTCTGCTCGTTTACACCTGTAAGCATAATGCCTTTCATACTGGATGGAAAAGGAATGCTAGCAGCAGTTTAGCAGTGTATCAGAGACAGCACAGCATCTCAAGGAATCTATTGTTACATGAACATTTTCTATTTCAGTTTGTGCAAACTGATGAACACTATACATTTCTTGACTGCAGTGGGGTAAAGCAATATAGTGTAACAAGAAGCTAATAACAAGATACCTTATCTTCAAGCTATCATTTAATTTAGCATTTATCTCAAAAGGCCACCAATGTGTTAGGCCTGATCACCACTATTCTAGCTACACTGGGTTGGATCCAGACTTAATCCTAGCTACAGTAGACCTGTAGAAATCAGTGGGAATTAAGTTATGCATGGCTAACTGAAGTCCCATTGCTTCAACAGGTCTACTCTAAGTATGACTCAGTCTTGATCCAATCCATTTATCTGCCCATATAAAGAAATTGAAATATTTGACTATCACTGTTTAAATCATGGGTTGCTACTCATAAAATCCTCAGGATACACTCGAAACTCACTGCAAATAGAGGATCACAGCTAAACTGCTTGTTTTTATGAACTCTAAGTCAAAAAGTAACATTTGAATAAATATATACCTAAAAAGAAAGCATGCCCTATATTTACATACCTCCTTCTTTTATTTGTTTCTATAGAATGTTTTCGTGCTCGATTATGAAATAGTCTTTGATCCTTTAGCAACTCATGACGCTCTTTGGATAAATCTCTCTCAAGAAGAATCTTTAGATTTCTGATCATGCCATTAAAGATAATGGAAACTGCAGCAAAAATCCTAACCCAGATCAAGTTCTTGGTTATGATTAGAAACTAAGCCGTCTGTTAATGAAATGGATCCTTTTACAGGCAACAACCTATGGTCCCTGGGAGCACGTCCCAGGGACCTATGATTTTTCAGATTCCCCTTCCTGAAGCCGTTTACACTCCTATGACTTTTGGAGGGGGTCTTTGTGATCCAGTTCATCCTGCTGCCACTTCCCCCTCACAGCACCTGCGGAATAATCTGCAGCACCTGCTTTCCGAGGTCAGATGGCCTCATAGAGGTCAAAAGGGGGGTGTTCCAGTGGGCTGCAAGGAGAGAAGAGAGGCACGGATCTGTAGAATGGCCATTCCAACCCCACCCCTGCCCCTGGGACTCCCCTAGACGGGCTCAGAGGCCCACCCAGAGGAAAAAATTTAAAAAGGAGGATGGAGATGCGCTCATCTAGTAGGCAGCAACCCGATAGGATTGCACCCTAAAGCATCAAAGCTCCATTCGTGTTACATTTATTATGATAATATGCATTTTATATGTCCCTAAGCACACTTATTTGGAACAAATTCCCACTGAAATTAATGAGAATTCCATGTAATTCCATACAACTAGTGACCTGCTATGCAAAGCAAGGGGATAGAGCTGTCTAGCTCTACTCTATTGCCCCAGATCACCTCCTTCAGCTTTTTAAAGGTGCAAACATATAACTTTTAAGCAGTCACACAGAAAGGGTCCAAGGCTGAAATCCTATGCCTACTTATCTGGGAATAACCTCAATGAATTCAATGGAACTTATTTGGGAATATACTTATATAGGATTGCACTGATGTTAAAAACCTGGCCATAAAAAACAGTAATGCTGGACCAAACCAACAGTCCAGCCAGTATAGCATTCTATTAGCATGAGCTAAATGATACTTCTGCAGAGGTAAGTCCTACTAATTTCCATTATGGCATACTTCATGGTAAATGTGGTTAGGATTGCAGTTTGTGCCTCCTAACAGTTTGATTAAGGTGCTTCAATGTGGTTTAACCACAAAAGAACAGACCTAAGTTCTTCTATTGTCTTCTCACAGGCTTTGGCAATTCAATATATTTTGGCAGGGTTAAATCTGACCAGTTAAATATGGTGATATCTGATCTTCCAAAAATCAGAGGAGTCCTATGTTGAGGATTAAAGATAATGGGGATCCTATGGCCGTAAAGGTTGAAGGTTACTGCTGGTCTACCCCACAGTGCTGTTTCACACATTGCATAGCAACAAATCCAGAATTTGCAATCAAGTGAATACTTGACTGGGAGTTCATGGCAAACCTGGCTCTCTGGGTCAGTTCACACATCTCATTTTTTAAAGTATACACCTAAGACATTTTAAGTGTATACAAAAAATGTAAGGCATGAATACAAGAAACACACAAACTCATCCAAAATCCACAGCTGGGGAATACCCAACTATGACCAAATAAAATTCCACAAATTCATCCTAATTAGATTAGTCCTAATGAAGATATTGCCCAACTGTAGATTTTGGATGTTTTTCTCATGGACCAGCACAGCTGTTTTTATATGAGCTTTACAAATTCATGGATCATAGGTACACACATCCGGGAATGTTGTATATATACTTGGTGATCAACCCATGTCTTTGTCTCACAACGTGTGAAATATCTGACCAGTGAACCCGTATCACATGCACTGGATTAGCTGTTTGTCACATTCACGCATCCACATTTTAAAGACTGTACTTGGGAAGTAGGGGATCTTCTACACTGTAGATTTAAGCACTGATTTCAATGGGCACACATTATATTATTATTATTATTTTGTTATCCCACCTTTCTTGCAGGGAGTTCAAGGCAGCATACATGGTTCTTCCCCACTTTAACCTCACAACCACCCTAGAAGGTAGGTTAGTGAATGGCCCAAGGTCATGCAGTGAGCTCTATGACTCAATGGGGATTTCAACCAGGATCTCTCCAAGCCCTAGTCCCACATTTGCACCGCTACCCCCACATGGCGCTCTCTCTCTCTCTCTCGGATCAGTATCAAATGATGTTGCCACAGAGGTAAGTCCTACTAATGTCCAATATGGCATATTTCCAGGGAAGTGTGCTTCAGATTGCAGTCTGTGCCTCCCGACAGTTTTGATTCAGGTGCTTCAAGGTGGTTTAACCGCACAGGAAAAGGTCTTAAGTTCTTCTACCGTCCTCTCCCAGGCTTTGGCAATTTAATATGTTGTGGGAGGATTCCGCCACCGTGGGTTAAATCCGACCATCAAAGGCGTGCGCCTACGAAAGGGAACGTGAGAAGCCGCCCTAGCGTTTGAACGCGCTTCTAGACACGACGGCGGGCTTATCATCCTTCGCAATGGAGTTTTTAATGAACAGGCCGCGCCGGCCTTGCTGCCGCTTCCCGACCTCTCCCCACTCCCGCCTCCTTCCCCGGCGCACGGAACCCGCCCCCCTTCCTTGCCTGGGGGCCCGCTGCTCTGAGGATACGCGCAGGGGACGAAGGCGTTCAAGGGCCGGCGGCCGAGGCCCCGCGGCGGGGCGCTGTCCGAGAGGCCCTTCCTCGAGCATGGGGCAGCAGCGGCGGCGGCGGCGGCGGGGCCGGCGCTGGCCTCGCCTTCCCCGCCCGCGGTGGCTCCGGCCTGGGCCGCCCCTCGCCCGTAGCTGTAGTAGTTGTTGCCGCCGCCGGAGATGCCGCCGCCGCCAAGCTCCATCCACCCCCTCAGCCCTCCGCCGCCATCCTCCGCATCCCCACACAGGCCCGCTCAGTCCCGCCCGGCCGCCCGCGGGGAAGCGGCGTCTGTCTTGGCGCGTTCGACCTCTTCCCCTCGCTCGCTCGCCGGATCTCGCTCAGCGCCCCGCGGGGGGGGTCCAGGGAGCCCTCCCCGCCTTCTCAGAAGCGCCCGCAGCAGAAGCCTCTCGCCGGGCTCCAGGGCGCCGCCGCCGAGACGCCATCTTAGCAACCGGAGACGCCGCTTCCTTCGCAACGGGAACCAAGGGCGACGGCGAGGACGGGGAGGCGCTTCGCGGAGGCCGGGCGGAGAGAATGGAGGCGAGGGCGACGGCCGCCGCCCTCGACGGGGCGCTTCGCGGAGTCGCCGCGGAGGAGCTCTCCGGAGGAGCTCGTTTCCCTTCCTCTCCCCGCGCCTTGCACTCTCGGTGCCGAGGCCTCAGCGATCGTCTGAACGTTCTGTCATTTATTTATTTGCCGTATTTTGGTGAAAATAATAATACAACATTAATATAATAATAATACATCATCGAATACATTGCTATTAATTACATTTCTATCCCCTCCATGGATCACTGCCTCGTTGTGGCGAAGGGGCTTGCGTAACTCGGTGAGGCCGTGAGCTGTGCCGCGCAGGGCCGCCCAAGACGGACGCGTCATGGCGGAGAGTTCTTGACAAAATGTGGCCCACTGGAGAAGGAAATGGCGACCCACTCCAGCATTCTTGCCAAGAAAACCCCATGGAATGTATCGCAAGGCTAAAAGACGGACTTGAGCACGCTCCCGGGAGAGCGCAGGACAGGATGGCCTGCTGCGCTATGGTGCATGGGGTCACGAAGAGTCGGACTTGACTGCACGGCTGATCAACAACAACAACAACATTTCTATACTGACCCGTAGCTGAGGCTGTCTGGGTGGTTCGCAAAGATTAAAAACTGTTAAAAGTACGTTCTATAAAGTGTAAAATTGCTGACATAAAAACATATAAGCAGACGGCACACACGTAAGACAGCACACGTCTAAAAACAATTTTAAACAACCAAAGACAACCCAGGGCATGATTAAAACTCATTATATGCTGCCAAATGCCTGAGAGAAGAGCCAAAAGGATAACAATGTTGCCGCCAGGTGAGCCTTGCTGGAGAGGTAATTCCACAATTGGGGGGCCACCAGCAAAAGGGCCCTCTCCCTTATTCTTACCCTCTGAACCTCCCTCAGAGGAGGGCCTTAGATGCTGAACATAGTATACAGATTGGTTCATGCCAGGAGGGGCGCTCCATTAGGTATTGTGGTTATTAATAAATTATTATTACATATCCTTTCAGGATAAAAACTTCTTATGATAGTTTTAAAAACATAATTTACAAAAAAAAACCACAACCCATCATAAAAGCAGCTTAACAACAAAACATGACAGCAACGCCTGAGGTAAAACATCGGTGAAAGCTCAGAAGAATAAAATTATCTTCAGGCCCTGAAAAGGCTCCTGGGGAGAGCTCCTGGGGTGCCATTAACAGGCCCTAATTTCCAGTCGCCACCCACCTAATCTTGAGAAACAGATACCTGGGGTAGGGCATATGATAAAGGCTTTAAACTTAAAGCCAAGGCTAGCCCTCCTCTGTGTGCTGTGACCCCACCATCACCACCCACATTGGGTTCCACATAGCAATTAGGGGGGAAAGCTCCCATTAAAACCAATGGGTGCTTTTAAAATAAGCCTAATTGCTGTTCAAGGAGCGGGGGTGAGAAGATGATGGTAGCTGGGGAGATAAGGGAAAAGAGAGAAGTGGGGGAAGAGAGAGAAAATGGAATGGATGGAAGTGTGCGTCTTTATGTATGGGTGGATAGGGTGCGTGAACGGATGTGTGTGTTTGAATGAATTAATGAATGAGAATGTGTGGGGTAAATGTATGATTGATGGATGGGGTGTTTGTGCTTGTGTGTAAGAGAGGGAGAGTGTGTAGGGTGGCCCTAGAGGATTTGGCGTGGCGTGGAGTGGAGGTTCTCCACCCCTCCCTTAAACCCCTACAGATTCTATCTGTCTACCTACCTAAAGTATGCGTATTCTACTTTTCATTTAATAACATTCACACATGAAGCACAAGAGGCCCAAAGGTGCATTTACTGTCACCAGGCATCTACAAATCCACTCACCAGCTCACCAGGGGTGATTGAACCTGGACTTTGTTCAAGCACTACAAAAAAATCCTTACCTCACTATAACACTACACAAAACCCCAACCTCAGCGATCTCATCTCATTTCAATTCTTTAGTTTTCAAGCAGGTAAGAAACAACAGGAGTTCCTTCCTAGCAGCAAGAGAGACTCCTGTTGTTTTTTACGTTCACAATGAAAGATGACCCTGCTTCTCTCTCAAGCCCTCTGTGCATGTAAAATCATGTGGAAGAGGGGAGAGGATTGCTGGCGGCCACAAATAATGGCTGGCTAGGAAGCCAAGACAACATTTCTGGGACCCCTAAATGTCACATGAAACTTATTAAGGTCTTGTTGTTGTTCAGTCGTTCAGTCGTGTCCGACTCTTCGTGACCCCATGGACCATAGCACGCCAGGCCTTCCTGTCCTGCGCTCTCTCCTGATATATAATGTGAGGCTGTTGTGATCACACTGTAGCTTCCCATGCCATTGGCAGAGCTTCCTCCCTAACCAGAGCTGAATCTACACATAGCAGTTATACTGTTATCATAACTACTGGTGCCCATTGGTGTCATGTGTACTAATAGTTATGATAACGGTATAACTTCTACGTGTAGCTTCAGCCCAAGGCAATATGGGGCTAAACCATAGCAAAATGTGAATTGAGCCTATGGCAATCTCACAACCACTAGCACAGATTTGAATCCCCATTCTACCATAAATATGTTTATGTCGAAAACCTCCTTCGAGCCAGTCACCTATCGTTAGAAACAAACCCCTGAGGCCTTAGGGCAGCGGTTCTCAACCTGTGGGTTGCGACCCCTTTGGGGGTCAAACGACCCTTTCACAGGGGTCGCCTAAGACTATCGGAAAATGGTCCTTAGGACCTAAGGCATGCTGCTGGCGGCCGCGGCCCTGGAGGTGGCCGCCGCCGTGGGGCTCGGCAGTGCCCCCTCCCGCCGCCGCCAAGGCTTTCTTTGTCCCCCTCAGCCTGAGCACGAAGAGGGGCAAAGCCTGTCGCCGTCCGCCTCTGCTCATCTCGTCCTCACTCGTCTCCCTCCTCTCTGGCTGTTGCCTGAGCCGAAGGGGAGGAGTTTGCGCCGCCACTGTCCGGCTCCGCTTTGCACGTACGCCACTTCCAGTCGCGCAGAGGCGGGCGGGGCAGCGGCGGAAGAGAAGGGGGCCGGGTGGAAGGGCTGCGGCGCGCGGTTAGCCTTCTCTTGCAGGCGAGGGCTGGGTGAGCGCGGGCGCCTGGCCCTGACTTTTATGGAAAGCAGTTTGCTGCTTTAGAGGGACGCTGCTTGCTGCTGCAGTGGCTAATAACCTTCAGATAGAGCGGGCACCTCCTGTGTTAGGAGCGGAGCCTGCCACTATAAGTGCAGCATCCCACAGGACATAAGGGGCCTCCCTTATCCTTGCACGGCTGAGGGTGCGTCCCGTGGCGCACGTGGTTAGGCGGTGCAGCAGCTTTGTAGCCCATTGTTCCCAGGCCGGTTGAGCAGCCACCTTAAGCCGTGGTGTGTTTATTTTCCAGACCAGTGCACGAGCTGCTTGGGCACTGGCTGGCTGGGGGATCCTGGGAGTTGTAGGACTTTTTTCCTGTCTAAATAGCCCTAGGATTGCGCCTTTAGTCACACAGTTGATGCGCCGTAAATGTTTATGCTGGCGAGAAGGGAAAATCCAAATAGCTTAGGCTCTGCGCTCCTCACGGCCAGCCTTCGGGTTTAGAGTGACTGGATCCAAAAGAACTAATAGTTGGCTGCTACCACCATGCCCTCTATGGATGCAGAGGATAAAAACAACACAATAACCACAGTACCAGAAGGCTCACGAAAGAACATTATGCATGAGAATATCATGTTAACCATTTTGCAAATGTATTTATTTGAATTCTCTATTTCTGAAGGATTGTGTCAAGATAAGAGTTCATGCAGCACTTCCATTATGGACTTTCAAATGTCATGCAAGTTATGATAATTATAGGTCATTGAGGGAGCAATCCTATGGCCGCTAGACAGCGGGGCTAGATGGCCATAGGATATGTTGCTTCCTGGGAACCAACCTGTTGGTTCCCGGAGAACCAAGCTCTCCCCGCTTCCACGCAGCCCCATTCTCTGCGCTCACAAGAGGAGGACGGAGCGGCCAAAAAGGGGCATGGCTGGGGGTGTTCCATGGAGGGCGGAACTCTGTCGTACAGCGGCCTTCTTCCCCGCTCCGTGCTCCCACAGCTAGACAGCCTCAATCAGCTGTCTAGCCAAAAAAGGGCAGGAGAAGCACAGAGGAAACAGTCCCTCTGTGCTTCTCCTGCCCTGCTTTGGATAGGTGGTCTCCCTTAAGTTCAGAGGTGGCGGCCTATCTGGATAGGATTGCTCCATGAACCACAGAGATTTGCCTTGGTCCTAACTAATGGCCCTTAGCAGGGATTTCATTGACTTTGATTTTCACCTCTATTCTGGGATATTTACTGGGAATATTCCCAGCATATTTACTGGGAAATTAAGGCACCATTGAGTTGAAGAATCTGTACTTTCTTGCAAGTGTGATCGCTTGTTTGCATTTATAACTAGCCCTTCCTTTGAGGAAGTTGAAGCGGTGTTTCAGCTTCATGATAATAATGGATAGTAGATTAAGCTGAGAGACAGAGATCCAGCAGCAAATCATTGGTTAATTAATCCAAGAATTGCCAGGGTCACATGTTGCCCCCATTTTGAATACACAACCTCCAATTGGAGGTTGCTCCATGCATAACTCGGGGAACCATCCTCCTCCATTCAAAGACCCTCCAGCCCCAAAAATATGGCTTTACTGGACTCGGAGGATACTACATCCCCATGCAGTCCTCACTGCCCTCATGTCGTAAGAGCCAGTGGCTGCAGAATCAGGCAATGGCTTTTTAAGCAAGCTGCTGAGACACTGAGTCAGTTTGCACGTCACAGCCGCTATGGGTTAATTCACCAGGCTTTTTACGCATACTGTCGCAAAATGTAGCAATGTAGTTTACTGTTGTTATATTAAGAATGTTACCCATTCTACGCCATGCTTCAAGACAAAATTTCATTTATTTGTAATTAGAAATAAATATTTCACAATATATAATTACATATTGTTTTTGTGATTAATCACTATGCTTTAATTATGTTCAATTTGTAACAATGAAAATACATCCTGCATATCAGATATTTACATTACGATTCATAACAGTAGCAAAATTACAGTTATGAAGTAGCAACGAAAATAATTTTATGGTTGGGGGTCACCACAACATGAAGAACTGTATTAAAGGGTCGCGGCATTAGGAAGGTTGAGAACCACTGCCTTAGGGTGACTGGAACTATGGGCCATATGGGAAAATGCACCTGCCGCAACATGTATCTGTATGTAGTGTTGTGTGTATGTGTTTGTAACCTGTGTAATTTGGCATTGTGTAATTAATATTCTGTATTACTGTACATCCCCTTCATGGATCACTGCCTTGTTGTGGCGAAGGGGCTTGCGTAACTCAGTGAAGCCATAAGCTATGCCGTGCAGGGCCACCCAAGACGGACAGGTCATGGTGGAGAGTTCTGACAAAATGTGGTCCAATGGAGAAGGAAATGGCAACCCACTCCAGTATTCTTGCCAAGAAAAGCCCATGGAACGTATCACAAGGCTAAAAGAGATGACGCCGGAAGATGAGCCCCTCAGGTTGGAAGGTGTCCAATATACTACTGGGGAAGAGCAGAGGGAATTTCCAAGTAGCGCCAGAAAGAGTGAAGCAGCTGGGCTAAAGCTGAAAGGACACTCAGCTTTGGATGTGTCTGGTGGTTAAAAGAAAGTCCAATGCTGTAAAGAACAATATTGTTTAGGAACCTGGAATGTAAGATCAATGAATCAAGGTAAGCTGGAGGTGAGCACTCTTTTCCAACAGCACAAAAGGCAACTCTACACATGGACATCACCAGGTCAATATCGAAATCAGATTGATTATGTCCTTTGCAGCCAAAGATGGAGAAGCTCTATACAGTCAGTAAAAACAAGACCTGGAGCTGACTGTGGCTCAGATCATGAGCTGCTGCTTGCAACATTTCGGCTTACATTGAAGAATGTAGGGAAAACCACTAAACCATTCAGGTATGACCTAAATCATATCCCTTATGAATATACAGAGGAGGTGAGGAATAGATTTAAGGGATTAGACCTGATAGACAGAGTGCCTGAGGAACTATGGACGGAGGTCTGTAACATTGTTCAGGAGGCAGCAATTCAATCCATCCCCAAGAAAAAGAAATGCAAGAAAGCAAAGTGGCTGTCTGATGAGGCTTTACAAGTAGCTGAGGAAGGAAGGGAAGCAAAAAGCAAGGGAGAAAGGGGAAGATATATCCAACTGAGTGCAGAGTTCCAGAGAATAGCAAGGAGAGACAAGAAGGCCTTCTTAAATGAACAATGCAAAGAAATCGAGGAAAACAACGGAATGGGAAAGACTGGAGATCTTTTCAAGAAAATCGGAGATTTCAAGGGAACGTTTTGTGCAAAGACGGGCATGATAAAGGACAAAGAAGGCAGGGACCTAACAGAAGCAGATGAGATTAAGAAGAGATGGAAAGAATACACAGAAGAACTATACAGGAAAGATCTTAATGTCCCTGATAGCCATGATAGTGCGGTCACTGAACTTGAGCCGGACATCCTCGAGAGTGAAGTCAAGTGGACCTTAGGAAGCATTCCTAACAACAAAGCTAGTGGAAATGACAGCATTCCAGCTGAGCTATTTAAGATCCTAAAAGATGATGCTGTTAAAGTGCTGCACTCAATATGCCAACAAATATGGAACACTCAACAGTGGCCACAAGACTGGAAAGGTCAGTTTACATTCCAATTCCAAAGAAGGGCAATGCCAAAGAGTGTTCAAACTACCATACAATTGCGCTCATTTCACATGCCAGCAAGGTGATGCTCAAAATCCTACAAGCTAGGCTTCAGCAGCATGTGAACCAAGAACTACTGGAAGTACAAGCTGGGTTTCAAAGAGGCAGAGAAACTAGAGATCAAATCGCCAACATTCGCTGGATCATGGAGAAAGCAAGAGAATTCCAGAAAAACGTCTATGTCTGCTTCATTGACTATGCTAAAGCCTTTGATTGTGTGGATAACAACAAACTGTGGCAAATTCTGAAAGAGATGGGAGTACCAGACCACCTTACCTGTCTCCTGAGAAACCTGTACGAGGGACAAGAAGCAACAGTAAGAACCAGACATGGAACAACCGATTGGTTCAAAATTGGGAAAGGAGTGCAACAAGACAGTATATTGTCGCCCTGCTTATTTAATTTATATGCAGAGTACATCATGAGAAACTCTGGGTTGGATGAATCGCAGGTCGGAATTAAGATTGCCGGGAGAATTATCAACAACCTCAGATACGCAGACGATACCACCCTAATGGCAGAAAGCAAAGAGGATCTAAAGAGCCTCTTGTTGAGGGTGAAAGTGGAGAGTGCAAAAGCTGGTTTGAAACTCAACATTAAAAAAAACTAAGATCATGGCATCTGGCCCCATCACTTCCTGGCATATAGAAGGGGAAGAAATGAAAGCAGTGACAGATTTTATTTTCTTGGGCTGCAAGATCACCACAGACAGTGACTGTAGCCATGAAATTAAAAGACGCTTGCTCCTTGGGAGGAAAGCTATGGCATATCTAGACAGCATAGGAAGAAGCAGAGATATCACCTTGCCGACAAAGATTCTTATAATCAAAGCTATGGTTTTCCCAGTAGCAACGTATGGCTGTGAGAGCTGGACTATAAGGAAGGAATTTCCTGCATTGAGCAGGGGGTTGGACTCGATGGCCTTGTAGGCCCCTTCCAACCCTACTATTCTATGATTGTATAAGGCTGAGCGCCGAAGAATTGATGCCTCTGAACTGTGGTGCTGGAGAAGACTCTTATGAGTCCCCTGGACTGCAGGTCAAATCAGTCAATCCTAAAGGAAATCAACCCTGACTGCTCATTGGAAGGACAGATCCTGAAGCTGAAGCTCAAATATTTTGGCCACCTAATGCGAAGAGAAAACTCCCTGGAAAAGACCCTGATGCTGGGAAAGATTGAAGGCAAAAGGAGAAGGGGGCAGCAGAGGATGAGATGGCTAGATAGCATCACCGATGCAATGAATATGGACTTGAGCACACTCTGGGAGAGAGCAGAGGACAGGAAGGCCTGGCGTGCTATGGTCCATGGGGTCACGAAGAGTCGGACACGACTTAACGACTGAACAACAACAACATTACTGTACATCCTCCCAATATTTGACAAAGAAAATAGACTGTATTATATAAATGGAATTCTTATTGAGGTCAGTGGTGCTTTGTTTGTGTAAGGTACTGTGTGCTGGACTGTAGATTATTTCCAGATGATCTGTCTGTGAAATCAGCATTTCAGATTTGTGCTGTTTTGTTCACAAGAATAAATGTCTCTGGGCTAGAATAGGGATTGGGTAATTGGCATCCTGTAAGCTGAATTAGCCTGGACCCCCAGCTGCCAACCCTCTCTTTTCGCTCCACACTTTTTCAAACAGCTTGGAGAAAGGGAAAAAACAAGGCCTGAGCATGTGAGAGGAGGAATGTTCCTCATGCTGATGCATTCAGCTTACTTCAAGGAAGGAAGATCCTCCGGACCATGGTAAACCAGGAAAAAGCGGGTCTTCTGCCATCCTGGCATACTCCTTCTCTCCCCCACCCCTCCGTTTCAGGTAATGTAAAGGATAGCAGAACAGAGGGATGGGGTGAATGGTGGCTGGATTTGCTGGCAAGCAACTCTTATCAGGAGGGGGTATCTCCAGCATACCTTTAAAAACGTTCCGCTTGAGAGGTCTAGAGGGCTGGGCATAGATTTGATGACACCTGGCAAGTCTATTTTAAAAAATTATCCTTGTAGTTCGTTCTGCAGAACCTTGGCAGTGATCCTCAAACCCCAAAGTAGCTATTTTCACATTTTAATTAAGTAGCAACTGCTTAACCTTTGTAATAATTGCTTTTAGGATCCAATCATTTTATGGTTTATAATTGCTTTGGGGATCAAACCATATACAGATGACATAAAAGGAAATTTGTGTATGTTTTCTGAAGTCCGGATATAAAAGGGTTGGCTTTCTGGCTAATGTTTGTGCTGTTCACATTCCTGAATTCCTAACTCAAGACTTCATCAGCTAGTGGACAGTGTTTTACCGAGGCAGTTTGAAATCCTTTGAAACCTTTTCATTTCTTCAACTGAGAGATGATCTATCCCAGTGCATCCTCACTGATCTTCCTAAGTATAATATTTTTCATTTGGGCTGATACTGTGTTTGGCAATGTCAAGCCATGTTCTGCAATGGTAAGGTTTGCAATGTATTGCCTTCATAAATTATAGACTCATAGACTCGAGACAGCAAAGCCTGTCTCAACATATTTTTGTTTGGGAGGGCTATTGTATATATAGAGTAGTTGAGTTCCTGATGGAAAGACCATGCTAAAATTGTATTAGAGCAATTAGTAACGCAACTCTAGTTGCTTTTACAGTTGCAGAGGAAGATTAAAGCCTCCACATAGAAACATTCCTCTTAATGAATAATATATGGACTTTCTAATCTTTGGATTAGCTTCTAGACACAACAACAAATCCAAAATAAAAAGTAGTATTTTTTGCACATTTTACTTGTGTAACAGAGGGAAAAAACAACCTGATCCTTTTAATCTGATATGGTTTTGCCATTCTTTTACAGTAAATCTGGAGGTTCATATTGGGTTTGTGTAGAAGCTCTGAAAATCTTCTTTTGTAGAATGGATTGCATTTCAATGTTATATTGTGTCTGGCTATTATGTTTTTAACTAATGCTCTGGAAGATCTAGCACAGGGTCAGGGTACTGTACTACTTTTTATATGTCTGAGGAGTGGCTTTGCAATTAAGGATATTTCTTAAGAATCATTCAGACTCCAGACCTCCATACACTCAGCTTAAATCTGTTTAGATGGCTACTTTCAGCTCTTTCTCCTCAGCAACAAATTATTCTTTCAGGAATATGTCATATAAAATGTTGTGTATACAGTGTTGTGCACAACATGACCAGTGCCAGAAGTAGAAGAAGATACAATGGTTAATATCTGTAGAAAGAGTCAAACAAAAGTGTGTTTGTGCATGTATAGTGGTTCACTGCAATCCTGCAGACGTATGCTCCTCAGCATTCAATGGGGATTAGCAAGCATGTTTAGGCTTGCGGCCTTAAAGCATGATGCATGTTCAGACAGAAAAGAGTCCTACAACTCCCAGCATTCCCCAGCCAGCATGGCAGGCTGAGGAATGCTAATTCTTCTGTCTAAACATGAATAGGATTTCACCTTAAATCTGTTTTCCCTTTGAGAAAAAAAGAACCGAAGGCATACAGTCTGTTTTGAACTGCAGTAACAGAATATTTCTTTATATGGGAAAGGAAAGGAATTTGAAGGAAATATCTGGAAAGCCAACAACATTTTCTCCCTTGCTTCAAGACATTGGACAGTTCAAGGATTCAGATTTTAACTCTTTATCTTGATTTTCGACTTTTATGCTAAAAAGGGAAGTTAAAAGGGTAATCACCATCTTTTAATTTCTAAACTGAAAGGTGCTGGGTGTAAAGCCCTGCCTTAAATGTCACATCCGGTGCCCTAGAACTCTGTGCCCCTAATCTAACACATCTAGGGGGTGCTGTGGCTGACATTCTCAAACACCACTGTATCATGTCATGTGTTCTGTGGCTGAGCCCTGGGATTCAGATCAGACCATATAGCTCACCTAGCTCAAAGCAAGCTCTGGTAATTCCCAGTTTTAGGACTGGGGAGCTTTGCTGGCTGATACTCCCCCACCTCCTGCTCTCATCTGATCACACATTAAATAAGCATAATCTGAAAGCGGTGGAGAACCGTCTATCGTTCTTCAGGCTTTAACTTTTATGAATTTGACAGTACCTTAGTCAAGGCATATTACATGTTTGGTAAACTGAATATATGCTGTACATGGTGGGACAATGGAGTAGTTCTTCAGTTTCTTGATGAATTTCCCATAATGTTTTAGTGTTACGTATATGTGCGGTTTCCTAAACATGTATGCTTGATTACGTGCAATCCTTATACCACAACATGGTGTGGGTACGAGATATTTAAAGTTTGCATATAGCAAATCCACAGGCCTAGGATTGTATGAGCATATGACTATATAAATGTACATTGAATATGTTGAAGGCAGGTCAGTGTGGCTGCTGAGGTGGGGGTGATCTTGTTTTCTCTCTGGTATTGAATTTATCTGTGTGATAAGAACATCAATGTATTTGTGCTGAGACTTGTGGAAAATGTTCATATGGCAGCAGGAACAATTTTTAAAATGTGGAAAATATTTAATTATTTGGAATATTTATAGGCCATTCTTCAGCAAATGCTCTCAGGGTGGCTTACAATAAAGGACACAAGTCTGAATCAAAAATATTCTGAAACTACTATGAACTTGTTCCAGATAGTTTTATTTTCAAATTCAATGATTAAACTCATTTTTCTCATGTCATTTCCAATTTATTAATTATTATTTTTTAATCTGCCCAATAACAAGCATTCTCTGGACAGATTGCATTCAGTTAAAATGATAAAATACAACATAAGTAGTTAATACAATACAATACAAACATTTAAAAGAATAAAATACAACACAAAATGACAAGCAGCTGAGGAATAGATAGATTATAAAGATATAAGAGCAGCTATAAAATCTAAAAACCAAGTCTCTAACATGTCTGGGTGAAAAGAAAGATCTTCGTTTGGCACCAAAAAGATAACACTGTAGGTGCCAGGTGATCCTTCTGGGGGTGTGCATTTCATAAATGGGGTGCCACAACTGAGAAGGCGCCTCTTTTGTTTAGATACCTGCCCAACTTCCTTCAGCGGGGGTACCTGGAGAAGGGCCTCCAAAGATGAATTAAGGGTCTGAGCAGGTACATATAATCTAGATTAGATGTGTTCCCATCCTGTAAAATATTACAGACTCAGTCAATTGCACCATAATTATTGATCTTCTCTTTAATGATCCTATAAAGCTTCCTTATACTGAGTCAAACCATTGGTCCATCTTGGCCAGTGCTGTCTGTTGCAATTGAATCTGGGATCTTCTTCATGCAAAACATGTGCTTACAACTATCCCCTTATAGAGATGTTTTCGCACAGTGGCCTGGTTCAGACATAATAGGAAGCCATTGTTTCCCACTACATGAATGAATTGTGGCTTGTGTGCTCACCCCTCTCCTTTGTTCTTTCATGCATACAATGAGGAGATCAGAAGCGTTTACTCAAACAAACCACAGTTCCCCATGATGTCGACACTCAGGGAACTGTGGTTTGTTTAAACTCTGGTGAGAACTAACGGGGACCAAAGGGGAAAGCTCAATTTTTGTATGATAAATGTGTTTGCAGACCTGTGTTTCTCCCATGTACAATTTACATTTTAAAGTGTACACTTAAAACATATTAAGTATCCATAGAAAAGATGGAATGTGTGAAGTATCCCTTTGCTGTGCATTTCTCGGTGATGACATTTGCTACATTCTGCACAGACCTTTTCATTTTCTTTTGTTTGATATTGCAGGGTACTTCCACAGCAACCACTGTGGAAGAGCCAGCCAGTCCGGGAACAAAAAATCTATCTGCATTTAATTCACAGGAGAAGAAAAAATGCAATGTGCCCTGTGATTTTCAGGCCAAAATGTTAAGAGAAGAAAAACATTACATGTGTCGTATGTATATTTTTATTTTAGCAACTCTTTCCTTTTACTCATTGATGCAAACCAACCTATGTAATATCACTAGAATCACAGGATTATATGTGTGGTACCCACATACTTGTTCATCATCCACCGATGGTGGAGTCCAATAATGACTTGCATGTGTGAATCAGCCATTAATCTCTGTAGCTAAAACTCATATCACTCAATGTGAACTCAGATTCAATACTTTTCAATGGTCAGAGCTCACATACTTGTCCAGGAGTTGTGTGTTCATGTGCAAAATGGTCTTTAGAAATATGTCCGAAGGATAAGAACAGAGCTTCTCATACATTATTTCAACAATCCTTATAACAACTCTGTAAGGTAGAGCGATATTACTAGTGCTATAATCCAGCTGGGGAAGTTGAGGCTGAGAGAATACTGGCTTCTAGCTTGCCTAGAGCTACCTTTCTAGAACATGTGAGACATACAATCTGTTTAAATTGTAACTCTTTTGTAAATTTTGAGAGCCAGTGTGGTGTAGTAGGTACGGGTGTTGGACTGGGACTTGGGAGATCTGGGTTCAAGCCCCCATTCAGCCATGAAGCTCATTGGGTGGCTTTGGGACAGTCACCAACTCTCAGCCTAACCTACCTCACAGGGTTGTTGTGAGGATAAAACGGAGAGGAGGAGGACCATGCAAGCTGCCTTGAGTTCCTTGCTAGAGGAAAAAGGGGGGGACATAAATGTAATAATAATAATAACAACTCCGAAGCACATCTTGGTGGCAATTGCTTCCAATTTTACTAACGAAAGTAGATTTAATAAAATATACCATCTTAATCTTTATTCCACATTTTCTAAGTGATACCCCATACTTTCTATAATTTTCATTTCTAGTCAGGAAATAATTATAGTTACTTGAACTGGGGGGTCTTCAATGTGGTGCTCGTGGGCACCACTATGCCCACAGACACCTCTTTTGGCACATACCAGGTTCCCTGCCCCTTATGATTTTTACTTTTTAAGATTTATTTTAATCTTTAAAATATTTGAACTGTGAGGCTGGCATGCTGCAAAGAAAAGCACTGGCATCCCAACGCCATCTTTATTTCCAGTAATACCCCTGGGCACCACATGGGGCAAATATATGATTTGGTATTTGGGGCTCATAACCTGCCTCTGTCTTGTTTCTTGGCCAAGTTACTTAATTCTGAGCCTCACTAATTTGCCTTTTGGGAAATGGGTGTTTTGAGATTGGCCACTCTCACCACAACAACCATTTTGTGTGTGTCCACAACACTCACTCAGAATTCCAAATGTGCCTACCAGCCCAAAGAGGTTGGAGATCCCTGGTGTGGACTAAATGAGCTGTGGGAACTTCTTTTCTATAGAGTTGCCCCATAGCATGTTACATTTAATGACCCACAACAAGTGGAACCAATCACACAGGTCTTTCCTACAAAATAGTCACCCTTCCAGACACTCTGGCAATTCTATGGGAAAGAACATGTTATTGTCATCACCCACATGGTTGTGAGCTGTTAAATGTTCCAGCAGCCAATGTGGGAATCACCCACAGAAAAACAAAATTTGAAGCTCTGCTGTATTTGTAAACGTATCTAAGACATGTGCTCCTCCTACCCGCAAAAGAGTTACTTATGCAACTTGATAGCCACATGGAACTATGTTGTCTGAAGGGCTCAGTCACATTTTAGACCAACCTATCAGCTATAAGTTGGCATTGTAGTCCCTCAAATGTTAGGCCCTTTTGGAAACCTAATTTGTGTGGACCCCATGTCACCCTAAAAGCCATCAGACAATGAGAAAAAATAACCCTCAAACCCATAAATACAACTCATTGTGTGGGAGTGAAAAAGATGGAGGATGATGGTCCACATCACTTGGGATAATATGGATGACTTCAGCTTACTAATATAAAGAACTGGAAGCATTTTGAAGATTTGAGGCGTGTCATATAAATGCTTCCACCCTTGCTAGTTTTGATCCTTTGAACTGGATATTACAGACTGAGCTATCATCACCACCGAACACCAGAGAATCTGATTCAAGCCCCACAAACCTTCCAAATCCCAGTCTAACGAAGAAGCCGACTTCCTCCACTAGATTCGCTTCCACACAATGCTAAAGAAAGCTCGATTGTGTCCTACTGCATTATTTTAATAACTTCAAAATAATTGGCAATCTGTGTGTTTAAAGGAAATTTACAGAATTCTCTAGTTGAATATGCAAGAAGTACCAAGAAAATGATACGGAACATGATGGATGATCACCAGTCTTCTCTGGATTATCTTTCCAATCAGGTACCAGTTATTATTATTTGCAGAATGCATTTCTTTCTGTAGAAGATTAATATTACTGAATAATCTTCTTCAGCTGAACTAAATATCAAAACCTACTTTAGTGAGTGCCTTTCATAAAAACAACGTGTACTGCAGGTCTTCAGCAGCTAGTACTTGGTTGTTCTTTACTACTGTGCAAAGCAAGCTACTGTTCTCTCTCATAGATTTAAAAACACACACATGGTTGTGTGAATTGACAGCAGGAAGCCTTTAAGGTTAGTAGTGATTCAGATGAGAGTTTTTGAGTGCCTTGTTCAGAATACTCAGTCAGATCTAGGCCAGAATGTTTATTCTGTTTGATCATTGATAGTTGGGGTTTTTGAAACTATATTCTTTAAAAATATGAAGTACAAACTATGCGCATGATCCAGCCAGAGTTAATTACTCTTCAGTCACAGTGATTTTATTACAAGAGATTCAGGGCCAAACTACTAGTGACATGATTCACGTGTTTTGTCCAGGTGTACGAGGTTTTTTAAAAAAACTAAATATGCAGCACGAGGTGGGTGGGGACTGAGCCCAGATCTGAACTGTGGCATAAAAGAAGAGGGGCTTTAAGGCTTTGTGTCTGCTACGTTCCCAATCAGAATTGGACCCCCACCCCCATGTGTTTGCTATTCATGATGGGAGGAAAGCTCCCATTGGTGCCAAAGGGAGCTTTCCTTCCATCACAAATAGCAAGCATGTGGGGGTAGACGGATGTCTGATTCTCAATGGGACCACAGTGGGGGCAAAGCATTCAAGCCCCCTTCCCCCACAACACAGTTCCAATCCTTCTAGGATGGTGATGTGTTCTCTTTTACAGAAGACAGTACCCTGTTTGAAGGGCTGTCCCATCCAAGGTTGA
Organism: Heloderma suspectum; assembly: GCF_057233095.1. NCBI lineage: Eukaryota > Metazoa > Chordata > Lepidosauria > Squamata > Helodermatidae > Heloderma > Heloderma suspectum. Next base: position 26,030,805 of record NC_139460.1, on the reverse strand, counting down.
TTTAAAGATAAAGAACCATAAGAAGGGAGAGCAGGGGGCTTGAAGTGGCCCATCAATAATTAACACCTGTACAGCAGACTGAACAGGCAGGGACACAGTTCTTTCCCACTATTTCATTTCATTCGTTTATTGTATTTTTATGTTGCCCTATAGCTGAAGTTCTCTGGGCAGTTCACAAAAATTAAAAACCATTATAATACATTACATAAAGTATAAAATCATTCACATAATGACATAGAACAGATAGCACACAACAACAACATATATAAACAATTTAAAACGATCAGCCAGAGACAATCAAAGAGACTCCTTATATGCTGCCAAATGCCTGAGAGAAGAGGGCAGTTTTAACCTGGTGCCAAAAAGATGACACAGAGAGATTATTCCATAAATGGGGGGCCACCACTAAGAAGGCCCTCTCCCTTGTTGTCGCCCTCTGAGCCTCCCTTGGAGGAGGGCCTTAAATGCAGAGTGTAGTGTATAGTGTACAAATAGAAAGTGTATTTCCATTTCCATTTTAATATTTCTAAATTGGTATTTATACATGTAAATTAGCATATGCACATTTTATGCAAACCTGTGCCCTCTTGTGCCCTCTTTTGTCCTAAACATAAGTACAACCCACCGACCCCACACCCATAGTACAAGATGTGTTTTTTTAATGAAAGGTGCTCTCTACATTTCTAAATGATTTAGTTTTTTATAAAATATGTATGCCTGGCCAAACTACATGGCTGTCACAGGACACAATCCTCAGCACAGTTACTAAGCCCTGTTGAGTTCAGTTGGACTTACTGTTGAGTAAACATGCTTAGGCACATAATTCTCTGACCAAAATCAGGGGGACATGCAGTCTGATGCCCTGGATGTTTACTCAGAATTAAGACCTATTTAGTTCATTGGGTCTTAATCCCAAGTACGTCAGACTAGGAGTACAGCCTTAGATGTACTTTGGTCGGATCATGTCCCATGTTAATATTTTTGAGGTCCTATGTCTGCTGATTTAAACCTTCTTCTTGTAAAACACACAGGTCAATGAACTTATGAGTCGGGTAATGCTTTTAAACGCAGACATGTCTAGAAAACCAATTGATGTATTTCCTCATCGAGCTGTTCAGTCTCACGGTAAAGATATTTTCTCCCTAATGTTTATAGTTTCTCCTTTAGCTCTGTAATGGTCCTGGAAAGGCAGTGGAAAAATAATAAAGGCGGAGGAGTGGAGCTCTTTGTCGTTCCTAATTTGGCAAGAACAACAAAAAACTTTGTATTCCACCCCTCAACCTCAGTATATTACAGTGTTGCTGTTCTGTATTGTTGTGTATAATCAAGTTTGTCATGTAAGGGCTGATTCTTTGAACTGGTAATTTCCTTCTTAATATCTGTGGCTGCTTCATGACCCCTGCTTCCTGACATTCAGTCCTGTGAATAAAGTTCAGCCCAAGCATTACTTATATTTCCCGCTAGAATAGTCTGTAGTATTAGTGCTAATAATTTCTAAGGCATTTACAGCATGTTTATTCAGAAGTCCCACTGTGTTCATTGGGGCTTCCTCCCTAGTAAGTTGGTGTAGAATTGCAGCTATAAGAATCCAAAACACTTTGCAGTCTTTTATCAGCTGGTTTATTTATTTTGTATTGTTCTTATGCATTGCACCTTTAAAAATTTTGTGAAACACCCTGGAACTAAATTCAATGAAGTACCATATAAAATTATTTAAATAAATAAACCCCAGCTCAATCTATTAAGCACTGAGGCACTGAAAATGTAATTTTCCAGGCTCCTGGGTAGCAATGAAATGTCCAGGCCTTAAAGTTAAAGCCTTTGCTTAAATCAGGAGTATTGAATCTGAGCCCCCTGTGCCAAATCTGGCCCTCTTGTGGTCCCAATCCAGACTTCAGAGTTCCCCAGACGGCCATGCCCCCCTTCCCCTGTTTCCATTCCCTGACCACCAGTCATTTAGTGTTTCCCCAGCTTTTGCACATTTTTTACCATGCTAAAAGGTTGAACTGCCTCTCCTAAGGCTTAGTTACTGGCCATAAGAACTTTAAGCTAAAATATGCTGGTATGTTGGCCATACCCCTTTTGCCTTCGCCTCACCCACCACTGGAATGCGGCACCCAGGAGTTTCTCTGAAATTGAATCTGGCCTTTGAAAGCGTCGACATCCCTGCTTAAACCCTCCACACACGCCTCTTTACCATGTTAAGTTTTGTGAAAAGGGGACACTGGTGGTGGTGGTGAACAGCTTTTAGTCAGCTCCCCTGGGATTGGGCTTGATGAGCTTTCTTGGGAACTCCAGCTTTTTCTGAGAATTCTCTGAGGAAGCTGAGAAAAAACGAGCTAATTATTATGAGGAAAACTGTGGTAAACTCACCCATCGATTATTATATGTGAGATAAGTAATGAACACCCACTCATTCTTTGGAATGGTGCAAGAATCTATGGGTCAAATGAACATTACACACTGCAGCTGTGCATGACATTAGCCTCCAGAGAGGACTGGGGATTGTGGGAGTTACAATCCAACACATCTGGAGGGCACCAGGTTGAGGATGGCTGGGTTAACCTTTTCCCTGCCTACCACTTTCCTCAGAAGTTTCCTCTTTACCCAGACCCCTATTTACATCATACACAAGGGGTGGGGAATCACAGCTGAGGGAGTTGGGGTTTTAAGGGGAAAATGACTAGTAGAGAAAAGGTCAACTCAGTCTGCAGTCCTATATGCACTTATCTGGGAGTAAGCCCCATTGAAAACAAAGGGATTTACTTCTGTGTAGATATGTATAGGACTGTGTTGCCAGAGTCTCCTGTTGGTGTTTGTTGTTTTTTTAAATAAAGTTGAAACTGAACTTCCTTGGGTAATGTTGTCCTGCAGGTTTGGATTGCAGCGATATTAAAGACACCATTGGCTCCGTTACAAAAACTCCAAGCGGTCTCTACATAATCCATCCAGAAGGATCAAGTTACCCCTTTGAGGTAATACACATTTTTCATGTTGATTATTTGCTTGGGGAATGCTTTTTTTCTTTAATGTCAGCATTAAAGCCGTCCCAGTCTCTGTAGCAGTGGTATAATTCTGACACCTTCTAAGCAACTACCAATATTTTTATTCTGACATGGGGGGTAAATTGTCCCATTGGAAGTGTGGTGGAAGAGAGGAAATATATTCTAAAAATCTCCATGTTGTGCCAGTGAAAAATTATTTGTCTCATTACCCATTTTATTTGTTGGTATGAATCAGAGGTTAAGGCACTTTCAGCATGTGCGTGAAATTCAGTTTCAGGGAAGCTGTCAGGGGCTCCATTCCAGTAGTGGGTGAAGCAAAATGCAAAGGGGGCGGGACCAAAGGCAAAAGAGGTGGGGCCAAATTCCGAACATATCAGCATATTGTAGCTTTAACCTCTTACTGGCATTATCTAAGCCTTAGGAGTGGCATACTGTGTTCAGTTCTGTACACCAAACTTTTAGAAGGATTCAGATAAATTAGAATGAGTTCAGAGAAGGGCAACAAAGATGATCAGGGGACTAGAAATTAGATTCTACAAGGAAAGATTGGAGGAACTGGATAGATTTAGCCTTGAGAAAAGAAGACTGAGGGAGGATATGATAGCAATTTTCAAGTACCTCAAGGGTTGTCACACAGAAGAGGGCCACAACCTATTCTCTGTCATCCAAGATTGCAGAACATGAAATAACAGGCCTAAATTACAGGAAGGCAGAATTCAGTTGAACATCAGGAAAAAAACCTCCTAATGGTCAGAACAGTCAAGCAATGGAACCAACTGCCTAGGACTGTGATGGGCTCTCTGTCGCTGCAGGTATTCAAGCAGAGTCTGGACACCCATCTGTTAGGGATGCTTTAAACTAGATTCCTGCACTGAGCAGGGTGTTGGATTTCATGGCCTAAAATGCCCCTTCCCACTCTATGATTCTATGATTTCATCCTTTTAGAATAGGGGGGAAAAAACCTCTCAAAAGCCAGAAAACCACAGAAAGATTGGTGGTTGGGGGAAAGGTGGTGGGGCCAGGGAAGTGGGTGTGGCCATGTGGGGAACTCTGGAGGGCCGGATTGTGATCCCAGGAGGACTGGATTCGGCTGAGGTTCCCCAGCCCTGGTGTAAATGTAGTCACTGACATGCGCTGAGAGTTGCATGGAATGTTGGAAAGCAGGTGAGCCCAATACTGCAGAGATTCTCAGTTTTTCTTAGGAGTTTCAAAGACCTTCTTTCCCCCATACGAAAAACTAATGGGTGTGATTCAATTCCCATCGAAATGAATGGCAATGCTGCCAGTTATTTTAATAGATTTTGATGCAGTCCTTGGAAACCAGCCGTCCTGGAATACCTAGGACTGGTACCTGTTCACCCACTGCTTCGCTGCTTCCAACTGTCCCCCACCCTGCTTTGTACAACTTGATGGTGACACATGTTTATGGGCCTGCTGCCTTCATGTGTAGTTAGCCCCTTAAACTCATGAGAAAAACAAAGTTTTAATATATGGCTTTGCTTCTTAGCTACGTTGTGATTTCGCAGCCAGCAGTGCCTATTGCAGCCATGCACACAATACTTGTTCCAGAGATCCAGACTAACACTCCCTCTTGGGTTCAGTCCCAGCATTGTTGCTTTTGCCAGATCAGCCTTGTGTGACTAATAAAGACCAAGAAAATGTGCTTTTAATTGGGCGTTCCAGATCTTTGGAATGAGGACTGTGTAGAGAGAACACATGAACTAAAAGGTGGGTTAGTGCTCACAGGCTAAAAGGGTACTTTCAGAGCTCCAAACATTTTGAAATTAAGAACAACCTGCTTTTCAAACTTTTAAAAGACCTCTTTATAGAAACTCTAGCTAACTGATCATTGACATGATAGGTGGGGTAGAAAGCAAGTGAGGGAGAAGGGTCCTGCCACAAAAACAGGGGAAGAGACTTTCCTCACCCTTTGTCATAGGGTGGCTACTTATGCATCACCAAAAAGGAGGACAAAAGAGGTTACAGATTTGCATAACACTTGCATATGCTAATTTATATATATAAATAAAAATTTAGAAAAAATAGTTTAAATAGACATACAATGTCATGGTGGCAAGACTATGACCACATGACCTATGTGCCTGCCTGTTCAGTCTGCTGTCCAGGTGCTAATTCTTGATGGGAAACTTCAGGGCTCTCCATTCTTATGGGTCTCTAAACTGGATTTGGACAGGATAGCCTTTCAAATAGAGGATACTCTCTAATAGAGGACAGTCTTCTGGGAGCCCTTCAAATAGAGGACTATCCTCTGTAAAAGAGGACCCATGGCCACGCTACAAGTGGTAGCAGCATCACAACCATCTTGAAGCTAAGGCATAAACTGAACAAGAAAGCAAACAACCTCTGCTAGGAGATGTGAGGGGTAGGGATGGGCAAATCTGTCATTCAAAGTTTTTCTGTCTCAAGTTCTTTCTCTCCTAAATATGACGAACTTTGCTAATTTTGGTCAATTCTTATTTAAAATGAACTGAAATAAAATTCTCACTTCACCCATGTGCACCAGCCAAATTCAATAGGAACAGTTATTCCCAGCAGGGAGAGGACCATAACAAGCCTGCATGCCATACAGCTGTTGAAGATGAGGAGCCTGCCAGAAAAAAGAAATGGCAACCCTAATTAAGCACTAACATGGATGAATACAGAGGGATTCAATCCAGACTTTTATGGTCAAAGCACTCAAAGGCCTGGACCTAGATGGACAAATCTGTCAGGTTTGGTTTCTCCCCACATTTGATTTTTGAAATAACAAAGATGATAATTTAACTTCAGTGTTTCCTTAAAAAAAAAAAAAAAGTTTCCAACATTTAGGAATTAGTGCCAATGTCCACAGAAGTTGAAGTCATCAAATAAGTAGACATATTTGCTTGTAACACTGGCCAGAGATCAAGAACCAAGGGGAAAACATGGTTACATAATGTGTAATAATAACCAAAGTGGAGGAGTTAACACTGAAAATAAAATCAGGGGTAAAATTTCAGATTTCAAAAGTGTCTGGAGAAAGAGATGCGGGACGGGGGGGAGGTCCAAAGGCTAAAGTAATGGGTGGTCCTGAGGAATAAAAGGATGTGGTCTAGGGTAGGAGTGGGAAATGCTCCCATGGTCAAAGTGTCCACAATAAAGATGATGTTTCGTTTTGCATCTAATGTTCTGGCAAAGACAACAGTGCTGACAGGCTCTGCAAAATGCATGCTGCTCAAGAAGGGCATTGAGTGGGGAAGGGTGAATGTTAAGCCAAAGGCAAGTCTATGTAGAATTCAAAGGATAAGGCACAGTTGTGGCTGACACAAATGAGGGAGAAAAAAGAAAGCTGCAATCCGGATTTATTTGCACCATTTTGACCTCCCCCTCCCCAGAAACCCCCTTATTTATATTAATGCTCAAAAGAGTATATAGGATTATTATTTTTTAATTAAACAATAGATTAAGCATGCAAATTGTTTTACCTACCTAATGGTTATGTTTCAATATTGACCTGTGTTGGATTTCAGTATGGTGTTTACATACACTACTTGCCTGATTAAGCAACATTGGTTTTCTGACACAGGTAGATCTCCTCTAACACACACACACACACACACACACACACATATATATATATATTTGTCATTCCACCATATCCCCTTCCTAAATAGATCAGATTATGCAGTCTTCTCAGGGACGGTGGCACCTGGCTTGAATAAACCATTCCAAGATCTTTTCAAAGATTTCTTTAAACTAGGAAAACTAGTTAAAGAGTAACTAGTTTTCCTTTAAACAAAAATCGAGAATACTTACTGACATCACTTTGCAAAACTGAAAATCATACTTCGTACAAATCCATATTTTGTATACAAATGGTGGTTTGTTTTGTTTCACGTGTGGGGATGTGGGTGGAAGAAAACCATATGTCAGCTGCATTACTAAGTGTTTTTATCAAAGGATTTCCCCCTACCTTTATTTGTTTTAGGTATTGTGCGAGATGGATTTTAGAGGAGGGGGATGGACATTGATTCAGAAGAGAACTGAGGGGATAGTTGAATTTCAAAGGACGTGGTCTGACTATTTGGATGGATTCGGTGACCTTGCAGGTACCAATTATGTGTGTGTGTGTCTATGCACACACTAGTCTTTTTTATAGTCACCCCAACCAAGCTAAGTTGACATATGAATGCAGTATGCAAACAAGGGTGGCATGGGTGGGGTCTGGCCCAATCCAGCAAGTGGAGGTGAAATGTTATTCTATTTATTTATTATTACATTTATATCACACCTTTTCCTTCAAGGAGCCCAAGGCAGAGGACATTATCTCCTCTTCCTCTCCATTTTATCCTCAAAACAACCCCATGAGGCAGATGAGGCTGGAAGCCAGTGCCTGGCCCAAAGCCACATAGTGTCCTTCATGGCTTTGTGAGGAGTGGAACCCAGATCTCTCGAGTCTGCAGCACATTGGCTCTGATTGGCTCTAACCTTGGGAAGAGTGGTGGTGCTGATTTATTTATTTATTTGTTTGTTTCATCTGTATACCGCCCAATAGCCGAAGCTCTCTGGGCAGTTCACAGAAATGATCTGGATGTATATTGGGATAAGAGGGGTGCATTTCTGAAAGGGTAGGAGCTGAAGCAAGGGAGGTGGGAGGATAGTGTCAGGAGAAGGATATTAAAAGTGGGGAAGTGTTTGAGTCTGCCTGTTTGGAAATACTCCCCCCCATACACACACACACATTTCCCTGCCTGTGAAATTGCATGGTCTTTTACCTCATCCAGTAACATGGCCACAAACCGGAGCCCGACATGTGCATGTGGCCTTTTAAGAAGAAATCCATACAGTACTTCCCACTTCTGCTAGTTGTGAGGGCAGGTTTTCATTCTGCTCAGCCTGCACTCGAAGCTTCAGATCATCAAGGGTTTGTTTTTTGCAGAGTGTTTTGCAGCAAACCAACTGAGAGTAACGCAGAAGGGGAGAAGCCTTTGCTTCTGTTCTTTGACAGTTTATTGAAATTCTGTTTATAGGGGAATTTTGGCTCGGGCTCCGAAAGATTTTCCACATAGTAAATCAGAAAACTGCCAGCTTCATGCTCTTCATAGGCTTGGAGTCTGAAGATGACACGTATGCGTATGCATCATATGACAGCTTTTGGTTAGAGGATGAAGTGTGCTCCTTTAAAATCCACTTAGGACGTTATTCTGGAAATGCTGGTAAGACTTGGATGCTCAAAGCCAGTTCTGCAAATGGGAAAATGAGATGACAATTTATCTCTGTATTGTATACTATAAAAGGGTATTGCAAAGAAATGAATGTAGGAAATCACAGGACTGTAGGCAATCAGTGTAAACCTCAAGGTCATTTTTATCCTTCCCATCTCCTTTGTTTTGTAATGGCCAAATTTCATACTGTCTTATGTTTTCTGATATTAGAGTCTGAGGGCCAAAATAGATGTGACAAAATCAGCTTGGTGGGTGGGCTTTAACCTTTTGTCCCCTGCTGTGGTCCTGATCCGGAGATCCTCTTCTCTGCAATTTGCATTGGTAAAAGCTCCCATTGAAGAAAAGTAATTCAAGCAACTGTGAATGAATGGTGTCTTGTCTAGTTTAGCTGCAATACAGAGGCAAGGCAAAGCATAGACATTTTGAAATATCTGGTCTTAAGCCAATCATGATCTGTGAGATGCCTTCAGATGTTCTTTACTTTAGTTAATGTTCCTGTTAGAGATAACTTTCAATCAATTTTTGTTGTTCAGTCGTTCAGTCACGTCCGACTCTTCGTGACCCCATGGACCATAGCACGCCAGGCCTTCCGGTCCTGCGCTCTCTCCCGGAGAGTGCTGAAGTCCATATTCATTGCATCAGACAGGCTATCTAGCCATCTCATCCTCTGCCGTCCCCTTCTCCTTTTGCCTTCAGTCTTTCCCAGCATCAGGGTCTTTTCCAGAGAGTTTTCTCTTCACATTAGGTGGCCAAAATATTTGAGCTTCAGCTTCAGCATCTGTCCTTGAAATGAGCAGTCAGGGTTGATTTCCTTTAGGATGGACTGATTTGACCTCCTTGCAGTCCAGGGGACTCGGAAGAGTCTTCTCCAGCAACACAGTTTGAAAGCATCAATTCTTCGGCACTCAGCCTTCCTTATAGTCCAGCTCCCACAGCCATACATTACTACTGGGAAAACCATAGCTTTGATTAGACGGACCTTTGTCGGCAAGGTGATGTCTCTGCTTCTTCCTATGCTGTCTAGGTTTGCCATAGCTTTCCTCCCAAGGAGCAAGCGTCTTTTAATTTCATGGCTACAGTCACCGTCTGTGGTGATCTTGGAGCCCAAGAAAATAAAATCTGTCACTGCTTCCATTTCTTCCCCTTCCATATGCCAGGAAGTGATGGGGCCAGATGCCATGATCTTTGTTTTTTTAATGTTGAGTTTCAAACCAGCTTTTGCATTCTCCTCTTTCACCCTCAACAAGAGGCTGTTTAGATCCTCTTCGCTTTCTGCCATTAGGGTGGTATCATCTGCGTATCGGAGGCTGTTGATCATTCTCCCGGCAATCTTAATTGCGACCTGTGATTCATCCAACCCGGCGTTTCTCATGATGTGCTCTGCATATAAGTTAAATAAGCAGGGCGACAATATACAGCCTTGTCGTACTCCTTTCCCAGTTTTGTACCAATCGGTTGTTCCATGTATGGTTCTTACTGTTGCTTCTTGAGCCTCGTACAGGTTTCTCAGGAGACAGGTAAGGTGGTCTGGTACTAACAACAAATGAGCTTTGTTGTTAGTAATGTTTCCTAAGGCCCACTTGACTTCACTCTCTAGGATGTCCGGCTCAAGTTCAGTGACCGCACTATCATGGCTATCAGGGACATTCAGATCTTCCTGTATAGTTCTTCTGTGTATTCTTTCCACCTCTCCTTAATCTCATCTGCTTCTGTTAGGTCCCTGCCTTCTTTGTCCTTTATCATGCCCGTCTTTGCACAAAACGTTCCCTTGAGATCTCCGATTTTCTTGAAGAGATCTCTAGTCTTTCCCATTCTGTTGTTTTCCTCGATTTTCTTGCATTGTTCATTTAAGAAGGCCTTTTTGTCTCTCCTTGCTATTCTCCGGAACTCTGCATTCAGTTGGATATATCTTCCCCTTTCTCCCTTGCTTTTCGCTTCCCTTCCTTCCTCAGCTACTTGTAAAGCCTCATCAGACAGCCACTTTGCTTCCTTGCATTTCTTTTTCTTGGGGATGGATTGAGTTGCTGCCTCCTGAACAATGTTACGGACCTCCGTCCATAGTTCCTCAGGCACTCTGTCTATCAGGTCTAATCCCTTAAATCTATTCCTCACCTCCACTGTATATTCATAAGGGATATGACTGAGGTCATACCTGAATGGTTTAGTGGTTTTCCCTATGTTCTTCAATTTAAGCTGAAATTTTGCAATAAGAAGCTTATGATCTGAGCCACAGTCAGCTCCAGGTCTTGTTTTTACTGACTGTATGGAGCTTCTCCATCTTTGGCTGCAAAGGACATAATCAATCTGATTTCGATATTGACCATCTGGTGATGTCCATGTGTAGAGTCATCTCTTGTGCTGTTGGAAAAGAGTGTTTGCTATGAACAGCGTGTTCTCTTGGCAAAACTCGATTAGCCTTTGTCCTGCTTCATTTTGTACACCAAGGCCATGCTTGCCTGTTATCCTTGTGATTTCTTGACTTCCTACTTTAGCATTCCAATCCCCTATGATGAAGAGGACATCTTTTTTTGGTGTTAGTTCTAGAAGGTGTTGTAGGTCTTCATAGAACCGATCAACCTCAGCTTCTTCGGCCTCAGTGGTTGGGGCATAGACCTGAATTACTGTGATGTTGAATGGTTTGTCTTGGATTCGTACTGAGATCATTCTATCGTTTTTGAGATTGTACCCCAGTACTGCACCCTTCTGTTGACTATGAGTGCTACTCTATTTCTTCTAAGGGATTCTTGCCCACAGTAGTAGATATGATGGTCACCTGAATTAATTTCACCCATGCTTGTCCATTTTAGTTTGCTGATTCCCAAGATGTCAATGTTCAATCTTGCCATCTCATGTTTGACCACCTCCAGCTTACCTTGATTCATTGATCTGACATTCCAGGTTCCTAAACAATATTGTTCTTTATAGCACCGGACTTTCTTTTCACCACCAGACACATCCACAGCTGAGTGTCCTTTCAGCTTTGGCCCAGCCACTTCACTCTTTCTGGCGCTACTTGGAAATACCCTCTGCTCTTCCCCAGTGGTATATTGGACACCTTCCGACCTGAGGGACTCATCTTCCGGTGTCATCTCTTTTAGCCTTGTGATACGTTCCATGGGGTTTTCTTGGCAGGAATACTGGAGTGGGTTGCCATTTCCTTCTCCACTGGACCACATTTTGTCAGAACTCTCTGCCATGACCTGTCCGTCTGGGGTGGTCCTGCACGGCATAACTTATGACTTCACTGAGTTACGCAAGCCCCTTCGCCACAACAAAGCAGTGATCCATGAAGGGGTTTCAATCAATAATGAACGTGTTATGGAAAAAAATGTAGGTTAGGCAAGCAGTGTTAAGAATCAACAAGCTGGTACAACTGTGGATGCTATGAAGTATGAAGATTAAGAGCCAGTTCACACAATACTATTTTTATTCATTCAAGTATTTCTGGATAGCCCGAATTTAGGTTTACACAAGAAACTACAACTTGTGAGCCAGGAGTTCTTATGACTTGGCTGAAACAACTGACATGATTTCAGAGGTGCTTTTTCTAACTTCTGGGATCAGATGTTGTCATGGTTAAGGGTCTTAATTCTGAGCATACTTCAGATTGTCACCGGATACATGTCAGATGTTCAGCTTTCCTTTAACATGGTTAGTGGTCTCCACCAGACTTTAAGAAGAATTCACATCAATTGAAGTGAGTTCAGAGAAGGGTAACAAAGATGATCAGGGGACTAGAAACTAAGTCCTGTGAGGAAAGATGGAAAAAACTGGATATGTTTGAGAAGAGAAGACTGAGGAAGGGGGGGGGGAATATGATAACACTTTTCAAGTACCTGAAATGTTGTCACACAGAAGAGGGCCAGAACATGTTCTCTATCAGAGTGCAGGACATGGAATAATGGGCTCAAGTGACAGGAAGCCAGATTCCGGCTGAACATCAGGAAAAACGTCCTGACTGTACGAGCAATACGACAATGGAACCAATTACCTGGGGAGGTGGTGGGCTCTCCCACACTGGAGGCCTTCAAGACGAGGCTGGACAGCCATTTGTCAGGGATGCTCTGACTTGGATTCCTGCATTGAGCAGGGGGTTGGACTCGATGGCGTTGTAGGCCCCTTCCAACCCTACTATTCTATGTTTCTGTGATCATCCAGGACTGTAGGACACAAAAAAAACAGGCTTAAGTTACAGGAAGGCAGATTTTGGTTGAACCTCAGGGAAAACTTCCTAACAGTCAGAGCAGTCAGACAATGGAACCAACTGCCTAGGGCTGTGATGGGCTCTTGATCACTGGAGATATTCAAGCAGGGACTAGATAGCCATCTGTCCAGGGATGCTTTGAACTGGATTCCTGCACTGAGCAGAGGGATGGCCTAAGCAGAGCCATCTGAGCAGAGCCCCTTCCAACTCTCTGATTCCATATTTTCAACATTCACTGTTAATACATCTTGTAACATAATGCTATCTACTCCTGCATTTGAAATATGAACTTCCTATGCCTATGAAAGCCCTACCATGATAAAATGGTTAGTCTTTAAGGTGTGTCTTGCAGCCAGGTTGATCTTGCAACCTTTTCTCTCCCCTCAGCTCAGAATCAAATCTGTGTATGACCTCTTACAGCACAGCGTATAGGGAAGGAATTAGGGGAAATTGAGGTGCAATCAGTTCTGGCAACTAGAAGTTGGCTGCCAACATTGCTTATTTTTCAGATGGACTAGACACCTGAGATTGTAATGATAGAACCAGGTGATAAGCCAATGTGGTTCAGCCAGCTATTTAAGAATAATCTCAGCCAGAAACTTTACATGGAGTTTGATGAAGAGGCAGAATGGTACAAAGGCAGAAAACAAATGAAGAGCTCACTAAAATACTTAGTCAAAGGCTCCAGGAATGAATTGCTGACCTGTCTACAAGCATTCTTTTCACAGTGTCCTTTCACTGGGCAGCCAATGTAGTCCCTGTCAAAGTCTATACTTGATCTGTTACTTGGTCACCAAAAGCCAGCTCAAACTCGGAAAGGTCTTGTATTAATTCTGTAGGAAGTTCCTTTTCAGTATTGAGTAGTTCTCTTCTAGAAGGGAATGATGAAGCAGCCATCAAGAACATATCTGGGTTGATGGTCATTACACAAAGTTTGCACATAGATAGCATAATTAACAGAATGCTCTTGGTCAGTGTTGTTTCCCTTTTCCTGTTTGAGTGTGTGATTTGCAAGTGTTTGGAGTGCTGATTCAGAATGCAAAATATTCACAAAATGACAAGTTAAGTTGGTAGGGCCCAAGTTATTTAAATCAAGACCTTGAATTGTGATCCGTTTAATCACTTTTCCTATTTTTTGTTCCTGTAACTTAGGTGATGCATTTCGGGGATACAGAAAAGAAGACAACCAAAATACATTGCCATTTAGTACATTTGATGCAGACAATGATGGTTGCAATCCACTCTGCTCACTTCAAGAACAGCCTGTAAAGAGCTGCAGTAACTTTAGTGAGAAAACAGGCTGGTGGTTCAGCCAATGTGGTCTTGCAAATCTCAATGGTATTCACCGGTTCACGAGGAAGATGCTGGCAACAGGGATTCGGTGGGACACCTGGACAATAGATGACAAGCCAGTCAAAATTAAATCTGCTTCAATGAAAATCAGAAAAACGTATTTCAGATAACCAAACAATGTAATAGAAATGTATCTCCTTCTGAAATTAGGCTGTCTAATAGCTCATCTCAGATTCAAACACGCAAAGTTTTAGCTTACTAATCCATTTATAGAAATGTTAGAGGCATTTTGCACACCACATTACTCAGCAATTGCACTTCTCGGTACCGCATAATTATACTTCCCCGACAATGTAGCTTCATTGGTGATATTTTCATTTCACTGCTGGATGCCATCTATGGTTCATCACATTAGCACTGTCATTACATGGACTGGAAAGCTTTAAGCATGATCTCTAAAATTCCAGCTTCTTCAGTGTTACAAATTGCCCCCTTTTTTACCTTTAGAATGGGTCAGCAGATCTTGAAAATACCTATAGCTGCACAAATTTAAAAAAATATCAATGCTAATTTGAGAGAGGGGACTTCCACACAGTCAAAATTGGACACAGATTGCTGCAGAAGCTATTTTAGTCAATCACAGGGTATGTAGTAAACATATGGCAACACAGTAGTTGCATTATGAACAAGGACTCTTTCCCTGAAGAGGAAAAACAGCCACCTTTTTATTTATGTACCTCCCCACAGGTTTGCTTTTCAGTCACAGCCTTTGCAAGTGCACACTACACCTACTGGCCACCCACCACTAAGGGGCAGCCAACAAGGTGAGGAAGACCTGTGCATAGCCAAGCTGCCACAGATGAGTAATGGCTGGAATGGGGGGAAGTGCTCCATGGAGATGGACACCATGCATCACCATGCACAGAGGCTGCAACTGCTAATTTCGTTGGGCTAAGCTGCCATAGATGATTGGAACTATTTGGGGTGTCATCCCGATCTACAAGGAGTCCAGACCTGAACAGCTTCCTAAAATGCCCTATCAGAGTCTCCCGTTTACCCTTGACAGTCAGGAACACTTTATCAACATTTATCTCTGTACGGCAGAGCCCATAGGTCAAGCCTGTCCCACCTGTGCTCCCAATCCAGCCCTCCAGGGTTCCTTGGATGGACACCCCCCTTCCCCTGGACCCATCTCCTTTCCCCTAACCATCAATCATTTGGTAGTTTCCTGGCTTTTTGCACAGCCCCCCCCCCCCCACGCTTCCATTCAAAGGTTGAAATGCCTCTCCTAAGGTTTAGTTACTGTCAGTAAAAACTAAGCTAAAATATGCTGGTACTTTTTGGTCCTGCCCCTTTTGCCGTCAGCCCCACCCACCACTGGAATGTGACCCCTTCTCTGAAATGGAATTTGGTCTTCAGGCTGAAAGAGGTTCAGCGCTCCTGCTGTATGGCAACAGCTGTTCTTCCATTATTATCCCTTCTTCCTAAGAAGGCAAGCCAAGTGTACTCCCCCTTCATCAGAACATCAGAACTTCATCAGAACTTCCCCTAAGATGACAAAATGTCACTGATGGTGGCAGAGTCTAGGGAAATGCCACCAATATATCATTGGAATACAGGTGTGTCTGTTTGCTTGGGGGAGCTGACCTGGAAGGGAAAAGCCCCAGGAACATTACCTAGTTGTGCTCTCAGTTGAAGAGTGCTATGTGTTAGTTTTGCCCCAGCAATGAGGCTTCAGGGAGAATAAGGCATAACGCAGATTTGGAGAAAAACCACTTATCTTCCAAGATGGTTTATCAGATGCATGCGTATTGCTCCACAGAAAAGCAGCCTGTTCGCCGGGACCCACCTGTTTTGCCATCTTGCCAGATGGACACAAGAGCATGAAAACCTACTTTAAGTGTCCTTCACCTATCAGAGGGACCAAGAACTCAGCGTGGGGAGCTGGGAGAGGGAAGAGAAAGGATATGCTTATTGGGAAATTGCCTTCCCACAGGTTCCTGAAGAACTTCATTTTCAACAATTTGGGGGCTGAAATGGGTACATTTTTCTGAGCATAGAAATAGTGCATGAATTTTGTTTGATGGTTTAATAGGTTCAGGTTTGCGCTTCTATCCACAAAATTATGTCTTTGACTATGCTCCAGAAGGCACCACTGATTTGTTCCGTATCCCAGCCCTTGAGATACATGCATAAAACAGATGCATTTTTTTTCTTATCACCAAAGTTAGGAGCACATTTAAATGCTCATATGAAAAGATAGTGTTATATCATTATATTTCAGAAAACATTGTGAAATAGGAATAACTTTTTGCACCATTACTTTTTAAAGCATGAAACAACTTCTTTATCTGCTTTGACTAGATGTTTTCCTGCAACAAAGAGTGTTAACATTATTCCCAAGCCCTTAAAAAAACATGGGCTTATCTGCAGGTGCTTGACACTTTTGATATGTGGGAAACTTAATTAAAACAAAAAGTAACAGCCTGTGTTCCTGACTGTTTTTGTTACCCGCATTTGGGGGAAAATTTGTGTGGAATTTTCTTTGTTGTTCAGTCGTTCAGTCGTGTCTGACTCTTCGTGACCGCATGGACCATAGCACGCCAGGCCTTCCGGTCCTGTGCTCTCTCCCAGAGTGTGCTCAAGTCCATATTCATTGCATCGGTGATGCTATCTAGCCATCTCATCCTCTGCCGTCCTCTTCTCCTTTTGCCTTCAATCTTTCCCAGCATCAGGGTCTTTTCCAGGGAGTTTTCTCTTTGCATTAGGTGGCCAAAATATTTGAGCTTCAGCTTCAGTATCTGTCCTTCCAATGAGCAGTCAGGGTTGATTTCCTTTAGGATGGACTGATTTGACCTCCTTGCAGTCCAGGGGACTCATAAGAGTCTTCTCTAGCACCACAGTTCGAAACCATCGATTCTTCGGCGCTCAGCCTTCCTTATAGTCCAGTTCTCACAGCCATACGTTGCTACTGGGAAGACCATAGCTTTGATTATACGGAACTTTGTTGGCAAGGTGATGTCTCTGCTTCTTACTATGCTGTCTAGGTTTGCCATAGCTTTCCTCCCAAGGAGCAAGTGTCTTTTAATTTCATGGCTACAGTCACTGTCTGTGGTGATCTTGCAGCCCAAGAAAATAAAATCTGTCACTGCTTCCATTTCTTCCCCTTCTATATGCCAGGAAGTGATGGGGCCAGATGCCATGATTTTAGTTTTTTTAATGTTGACTTTCAAACCAGCTGTTGCACTCTCCACTTTCACCCTCAACAAGAGGCTCTTTAGATCCTCTTCTCTTTCTGCCATTAGGATGGTATCATCTGCGTATCTGAGGTTGTTGATAATTCTCCCGGCAATCTTAATTCTGACCTGTGATTCATCCTAACTGGCGTTTCTCATGATGTAGTCTGCATATAAATTAAATAAGCAGGGTGACAATATACAGCCTTGTCGTACTCCTTTCCCAATTTTGTACCAATCGGTTGTTCCATGTCCGGTTCTTACTGTTGCTTCTTGACCCTCGTGCAGGTTTCTCAGGAGACAGGTAAGGTGGTCTGGTACTCCCATCTCTTTAAGAATTTTCCACAGTTTGTTGTTATCCACACAATCAAAGGCTTTAGCGTAGTCAATGAAGCAGAAATAGACGTTTTTCTGGAATTCTCTTGCTTTCTCCATGATCCAGCGAAAGTTGGCGATTTGATCTCTAGTTCATCTGCCTCTTCGAAACCCAGCTTGTACTTCCGGTAGTTCTCTGTTCGCATGCTGCTGAAGCCTAGCTTGTAGGATTTTGAGCATAACCTTGCTGGCATGTGAAATGAGCGCAATTGTATGGTAGTTTGAACACTCTTTGGCATTGCCCTTCTTTGGAATTGGAATGTAAACTGACCTTTTTACAGTCTTGTGGCCATTGTTGAGTGTTCCAAATTTGTTGGCATATTGCGTGCAGCACTTTAACAGCATCATCTTTTAGGATCTTAAATAGCTCAGCTGGAATACTGTCATCTCCGCTAGCTTTGTTGTTAGGAATGCTTCCTAAGGCCCACTTGACTTCACTCTCGAGGATGTCCGGCTCAAGTTCAGTGACCGCACTATCATGGCTATCAGGGACATTCAGATCTTCCTGTATAGTTCTTCTGTGTATTCTTTCCATCTCTTCTTAATCTCCTCTGCTTCTGTTAGGTCCCTGCCTTCTTTGTCCTTTATCATGCCCTTCTTTGCACAAAACGTTCCCTTGAGATCTCCGATTTTCTTGAAGAGATCTCTAGTCTTTCCCATTCTATTGTTTTCTTCGATTTCTTTGCATTGTTCATTTAAGAAGGCCTTGTGTCTCCTTGCTATTCTCTGGAACACTGCATTCAGTTGGGTATATCTTCCCCTTTCTCCCTTGCTTTTCGCTTCCCTTCCTTCCTCAGCTACTTGTAAAGCCTAATCAGATAGCCACTTTGCTTTCTTGCATTTCTTTTTCTTGGGGATGGATTGAGTTGCTGCCTCCTGAACAATGTTACGGACCTCCGTCCATAGTTCTTCAGGCACTCTGTCTATCAGGTCTAATCCCTGAAATCTATTCCTCACCTCCACTGTATATTCATAAGGGATATGATTGAGGTCATACCTGAATGGTTTAGTGGTTTTCCCTATGTTCTTCAATTTAAGCCGAAATTTTGCAATAAGAAGCTCATGATCTGAGCCACAGTCAGCTCCAGGTCTTGTTTTTACTGACTGTATAGAGCTTCTCCATCTTTGGCTGCAAAGGACATAATCAATCTGATTTCGATATTGACCATCTGGTGATGTCCATGTGTAGAGAGGTCTCTTGTGCTGTTGCAAAAGAGTGTTTGCTATGATCAGCGTGTTCTCTTGGCAAAACTCGATTAGCCTTTGTCCTGCTTCATTTTGTACACCAAGGCCATGCTTGCCTGTTATCCCAGTGATCTCTTGACTTCCTACTTTAGCATTCCAATCCCCCATGATGAAGAGGACATCTTTTTTTGGTGTTAGTTCTAGAAGGTATTGTAGGTCTTCATAGAACCGATCAACCTCAGCTTCTTCGGCCTCAGTGGTTGGGGCATAGACCTGAATTACTGTGATGTGGAATGGTTTGCCTTGGGTTTGTACTGAGATCATTCTATCGTTTTTGAGATTGTACCCCAGTACTGCTTCTCCCACCCTTTTGTTGACTATAAGTGCTACTCCATTTCTTCTAAGGGATTCTTGCCCACAGTAGTAGATATGATGGTCACCTGAATTAAATTCGCCCATGCGTGTCCATTTTAGTTCGCTGATTCCCAGGATGTCGATGTTCAGTCTTGCCATCTCATGTTTGACCACCTCCAGCTTACCTTGATTTATTGATCTGACATTCCAGGTTCCTAAACAATATTGTTCTTTACAGAATCAGACTTTCTTTTCACCACCAGACACATCCACAGCTGAGTGTCCTTTCAGCTTTGGCCCAGCCACTTCACTCTTTCTGGCGCTACTTGGAAATTCCCTCTGCTCTTCCCCAGTGGTATATTGGACACCTTCTGACCTGAGGGGCTCATCTTCCAGCGTCATCTCTTTTAGCCTTGTGATACGTTCCATGGGGTTTTCTTGGCAAGAATACTGGAGTGGGTTGCCATTTCCTTTTCCAGTGGACCACATTTTGTCAGAACTCTCCACCATGACCTGTCCGTCTGGGGTGGCCCTGCATGGCATAGCTTATGGCTTCACTGAGTTACGGAAGCCCCTTCGCCACAACAAGGCAGTGATCCATGAAGGGGTTTCTTTGTTTACTTAGAGTAAATGTTGAGAAGTGATTTCTCAACTGTTTGCTTAGTTTAGCCTCTGTCCTGGCAAGCAACGTTTGGCACTGGTGAGGTTTGGGTTACAGGATTTCACTATTGATCAGGGCTTTCCCAAGGTTTGGGGCAAGTCAGGTTTCTCAGTGAGGCAGAAACAGGATTGTACCATGGAGAGTGCCAAGTGGTGCTTGGGCTGAAAACCAGGCAAGTACGTCTGTATGTTGCTCCAACAAGCAGCAGATCGAGACTGAGCCTTAAATAGGGATTTAGGCTGATTGATGCCACCTCCATACGGGCTGAGGCCTTTTCTCTTAAAGGAGCCTGGACCGTTTTAGTAAGCTGCACCAATGTGGGGGTGACTGTGGCATCATGGTTGAAGATCTCAGAGACTGAGGATGGCAATGCAACCTACTCTGGATGCAGAGGGGTAGGGCCCTGGGGAAGTGGGGCCTGGGGAGTTGGAAGCATTGTGACATCTTTCTGTAACCAAGTCTTCTCCCTGAACTGTTAACTCAAAGGCCTCTTCTTCTGAGGATGAGGGCTTGGGATTCTCTGAGGATGAGGTTTCAGGATCCTGGTTCAATGCACTGTTCCACTGTGGGCCAACATTGTCTATGCTGTCATAACAGTGGAGAGTTGTTGGTTGGTGGGGTTGGCTTTAAAAGGGGATTAGACATTCATGGGTCCAGTATCAGAGGCAGTATACCTGTGTACACCAGTTGCTGGGGAACATGGGCGGGAAGGTGCTGTTGCACTTATGTCCTGCTTGTGGGTTCCCAGTTGACAGCTGGTTGGCCACGAGTGCTGGGCTAGATGGACCCTTGGTCTGATCCAGCATGGCTCATCTTATGTTCTTATGGAGGATAAGGCTATCAGTGTCTATCAGCCATGATGGCTATATATTACCTCCAGTATTGGAGGCAGTGTGTTACTGCATTCATGTCCTACTTGTGGGCCTTGCTGAGGCAGTTGGTTGGACTAGAGAATGCTGGGCTAGATAGGCCTTTGGTCTAATTCAGCATGGCTCTTATGTTCTTATGTTCATTGGGAATGACAAGATCTGTTGTATTGTTTCCCTATCCATTGGGGGAAAATCATTAAAATTGGTGTTAGCAGGAACAGTTTGACTGTAGCAAGTTCAAACGTTCTTTATTTGGAGCCAGCAATTGTATTTTAAGGTATATTATGTTGCCATCAGTGAAAGGTTGGCAGTTGTGGGTTACCTGAGAAACCAATCCTTTAATGGAATGCTCAGACAGCTTGGGAAAATGATAATTAAGGGAGGACTTAGCATTGTGCAGCTATTTCATCTTTTCCTCCCTAATGGATTTTTTTCTGGCAGCAAAAAAGATGGAAGAAGCGGCAGGAAAAACTGGGAGGGTTACAAATGGATGATGATGATGTCGGACCCCTGTAAAATTCTGTGAATGAGACGGGGTGATTGCATAATAAAATCCTTGTCTGGAAGCACCCCAAGACACAGGGATGTCTAAGGAAGTTGGGAATCTACCTATATCCACCCCACCCCCCACCTGGTGCACTCCACATGTCTTGGACTTCATCCAAGACATGTGGATCATCCCTAGTCAGTATGATGACCTCCCATCATCCCTAGTCAGTATGGCCAATGGAGAGGAATGTTGGGAACTGCAGCCCAAAACATCTGGAGGACACCAGGTTGGGGTAGCTAGGAGGGAGAAGGGCTGGTACCCATCTGCCCCCAAGTATGTTACATAATGTATAGAGTGCCACTTACAAATCGCCAAAAAGAGGATACAGATGTGCATGAAATTTGCATATGCTAATTAATATGCATATGTTCAAATTTAGAAATAATTATAATTTAAATGGAAATACAGCACATCTGAGCATAGTGTGGAAGACCGTGACTAGTTGTTCCTGCCTGCCCAGTCTGCTGTCCAACTTGACAGGCAACAGTTCTGATGGTTCTGTATCTTTAAACCAGAATTGAACAGGGCAGCGCTGCAGATAGAAGACACCTTCAAAGAGAGGACTGTCCTCTGTTTAAAAAAAAAAGGGAGATGGCCACATTTTCCATTTTCATAGACTGCTTTGTGTGCTTTTTCTTGGGGCTCACACATATTTTAACAAAAACATCATAAGTGAACAGTCTTGAATACAAGATGTCTTTTAGTGCCACCGAGCAGTTGAAAAAAATTGTTTCTGCCGCAAGTGGGAAAGTATACAGCCAGACTCCATCTGACGTGGCAGCAGACACTCCGTCTTTTAAACATCTGGAAAGAACAGAGCATTTGAGTCCCAGAAGTTTCCTTTTTCTCTGAAAACGCTTTTGTCTGGGCTTGCACAGTCTCTGCAAATGTACTTAGATGACTAGTGTCAGTGTCCATCTGCGTTCCTTAAACAGAGTTAGCTGAATCCTTAATAAAGTGCATTTACATATTATTGTTAATTGCTCAGTGCAGTGCATTTGCACTGTTCCAGATTAAAGAACAGATATTTAATGTGGTACAAAGCAATATTAGAAGTTAGGCTGACTTTTTATTTTGCAAAGACTGCTTCCCCAAATCCTGGATTAGTGCACAACCAGAGGTGTAGAAGTGTTGTTGGAGTAGGGATCTACATGGCTGTTTGGAAGAACCCTGCTCTGAAATTAGACAGGCAGGTGCACTAGGCGTATCTGTTGGGTCAGACCTGGGGGAGGCTGGTGGCTCCAGTTTCGGTGGGATGGAGATTCCATTCCGGGTTTTAGTTTCAACCAGCCAGAAATCTAAAGGAGCTATGCAAGGTGCTGGACCCTATCCCTAAAATGGCTCCAGGTCCTTGGATAGCTCCTTTAGACTTCTGGCTGGTTGTAACTAAAACCCAGAATGGAATCTCCACCCCACCAAAATTGGAGCCACCAGCCTCCCCTGATCAGCCCTATACACTTTTGTACCACTAAAGAATCCTATTGTTTGATGAGGTGCTGAGAATTGTCTCAGAAATCCATACCCCCCCCACCCCCCCAAAGCTACAGTTCCCAGGGCTCCCTTGGGTAAGGGAAGAATGGTTAAATCAATGTAAGGCTGTAGTGTAGCCATGTTCAGATACTGCTCAGCCTATACAGGTTTATGCTGAAAAACCCTACGGATGTGTATTGTGGACATCAGAGTAAATGGCACCAGACTGGGGAAGACTGAAACAGAATATCAAACAGCAGTAAAGCCGTAAGGAGAAAAACAGCTGCTAAAAACCATGAAAAGGACCTCAAATATAATTAAAAGTGCTGTAGAACAGGTAGGACTCCACCCAGCACCTAAAAGATAACAAAGATGGTGTTAGGTGAACTAATCTAGTGAGAGAGTTCCATCATTTGGATCCCAAAAGGTCCTCTCTCCAGTAGTCACCCACCTAACCTCAGACTGTTTTAAGTACTTTATTGAGCATTACTGTGGGCAGTTTTTTGTAGAATGGTGGCTGATAATTTTAAATAACAAAGTCTGGTGACTTAAAGTTGAACTAATGTAACATAAGCTGATGAAGTGAGCCTTGCCCCCCAAGCTTGTGTCAAAATAAACGTGTTAGTCTCTAAAGTGCCACCAGATTGTTGCTTTGGCTATAACTGACGAACTAGAAATACTGGCCAAGTTCTCCCAAGCCAGGCTTGGAAGTGAACTTTGGGGGCTTGTAAAAATCCACCTTAGATGCGAGATGGGTTTTAAAAATCGGAGCTGGAAAAGAAATCCTGGCTGCCCACACCTGTTTCCACTATTTTCTCAATTGCCAAAAGCCCTCCTACCAACCTCCCCCTCAAAATGTACCCCCCCTTCCCTTCCCTTATCTTTAATTGGTGGTGGCAGAAACCGCAGCAGAGGCACACAGCAAGAAGACAGGAGGGAGATGCAGGAGACTTTGAGAAAATTACATTTCCCATGATCCCCTGTGCCTTGATGTGCAGTTACTCAGCATAAGAGAAAGGAGACAGGGAAGGAGAAAATGGGCCGCCAATCTTTTCCCGTAGCCCTCCACCATTGCTCACTGCACTGACGACAAACAGGGCCAGCCCTGCCATTAGGCCGAGTGAAGGGGCCACCTCAGGCAGCTCATTTTGAGTGTCATGAAAGGGCAGCCAATTGTTAGTTACTGAATTTGTTATTATTATATTTTTACTGTGAGGGATGGGGAGAGATGCTTGAGGGATTTTCTGCCACGTGTGTCAAAATCACGTAACTGGCTTTGGGTACTATGCATCTTGACTTGACTTGGGTGGATGTGGTGTGATTTGCTGCTTCACCTCAGGCAGCAAATTGTCTTGGACTGGCCTTGCTGACAATTACAGCAAGGGAAGAGTGTGTTTGGAGAGTAGGGGCTTTGGGGGGCAGCTTTTGGGGACAGGGAAGGGTGGCGGAGATAGGCTAATACTTTTTCCAAGCCCTCAGATTGGCCTGGGCAGGTGGGGGTGGGGGAGGAAGAGAGATTGGGTAATTGGGTAATTTCCTAGTAAATTCAAGCTGAACACGAAGCTCTACGACCAACACAGCCACCATTCTGGAACTGGTCACATTTTAAATAAATACATAATGAATAAGTGAATGTAAAATGAACATAATTTTATTCTGGCAGTGTTAGAAAGGGGAAGATCAAGTGGGAGATTATGCCCCTGGGGACAAGGCATTCTGGTATGGGAACTAACCCTGTTGCCACTTGCATCTAATAGTAGTTAATGCTTTGGAACTTCCTCTTAAAGTGCAGTTGGATTGTAGGTTAGTGTAGCTAAACATGCGAATTGCTTCTAAAAATTGAGCCAGCTGGTGGCAGCACAAGCAAAGAAACTGAGTGCCTGCTCCTCTCTCTGCTCTGCACTGCATAGTGGTCATAGCCAAGCTATTGCAATTCCGAGAATTAGAACACCTGTGAATTAGTGGATTATCTTTTTACTGTTGTAATAAAGGTTAATGCTTTAAAAATACTGTTTTGGGCCAATAATTGACAGGTCAATTGACAAAATCTTTTTTGACCAGTCAAATGCCCAACTCATATGCACGTGGGACCTGCAATAAAATGTTGCAGTATATCCTCTCTCCTAATGGGGGTGCTCCTGTTCGGGGTTCCACCAGCCATTTCCTCTGAGAAGGGCATTTGAACACCCCTCGCTCTCCATGTTCTGCTTTTCTTTTCGAACAGTTACTCTACATCCTGTAGCTATTAAGCATATTCAATCCTCATAGGGTTGAGGGAGTTTCTGTGTTCTTGCACATTTCCAGTCTTGGGCAAGGTGCATGAGAGTGGGGTGGCTTCTCAGCACCAGGTTTTTCTAAATGGAAAGTATAGTATCTAGATCCATTTCAGCCTGGCTTTAGACCCAGTTTTGGGACAGAAACAGCTTTGGTCACCTTGGTAGATAAAGTACCCTGTGAACTGGATAGCGGGAGCACAAAACGTTGCAGTGTGAATTCTCCTATTCAGGGTTCTAGCCAGCCAGCCAGACTCCCCTGCCCCAATCCAGGATACCCCATTCCACTCCTCCTCTCCCTGATTTTCCATTTCCCCTCCAGTCAGTCAGCATTCTTGGCCATTGAGCATACTCAGTCCTATTGGACTGGTATTGGTCCCTTTCCCTTAGATTTTTGTTTCTAAAACTTTCTGTTTTGTACTTCTGCAAACCTGAGGGATCGCCCAAGCCTGCTGATGACACTCTTGTGCATGACTGCATGACTCGATGGTCTTATAGGCCCCTTCCAACCCTACTGTTCTATGATATAATTCTATGATTCTATGACTGGTGGTGTTTTGGCTAAATAAGTAGCACCACTCAGAAGACTGAGTTAATTATTAGTATATACAAAATGTTGCAGTACGGAGTGTGTTTGTTCAGGGTTCCAGCCAGCCATGTCCCTTCCCCCGGATTTACCTTCTGCCCAATTTCCTGTCCCCACCCCCAACATCAGTCAACATTATGTGGCCACTGAGCGTTCTCAGTCACCTTTTCCTAGAGTTTTTTCTTCTGCTTTGTCTGCAATATTTGGGTGTCCCCTGAGCATGCCGACACAGCTCTTCCTTGTGTGTGGATGGTACTGTTTCACCTGCATAAGGATCCACACAGTTCACTATTAGTTTATAGGATGATGATTATGTTGCTGTGAACCCATTATAGATGCAACACAACTGTAACGGCACAAGTCCAAGAGAAGCCTGGATAATTGAAGTTCTTTAGAGGTGGGGCCAAAAACCATAAATTATTGCTGCTAATCATCTTGAACATGAAATACTGAGGTTATAATTCCGAGCATCTCTGAATTATGGCTATTTGCATCTCTATGACAACTCTAGTACACTTCATAGGGACTGATTGAACGGATTGTTTTTCTCAGCTCAGGAACTGGTCTGCAGGCACATAATGCAGCCACTTCACTGTAGCTAAGCAGGTCTGATTCTGGTTAGTACTTAGACGGGGGCCACCTAGAAATGTTACATCCCAGTGTTCTTCACTACAAGGCCCAAGGGTCACTGGCAGCTCCCAGTCACCTCCACTGGGGCTCTCCACCTCACTCTTTCTCATTTGGTCACTCTCTCTTTTTGCATTGAGAGCTGTTCACTCTCAGCAGGGGCTCTCTAGCTTTGCCTTGTTGTTTGCTTTAGCAGCGGGCTGCCTGCTGTGATCTGGGCTACCATAGGAGGCGTCAGGGGTGGGGAACTGGGAGACCTGCCACTCAACAGCTGTAAGGCAGAGGCGGTGGGGGGAGTGAGAGAGGAATGCAGGAGCAATCAGCCAATTAGCTGTGGTATGGGAGTAGCCCAAGAGGCAAAGCGCAATGTGCTAGGCTAGCGGCAGTGCTGCACTACACAAGAGCTGGAGCGGGAGGGGAACCTGTATGCATGGGTAAGAGGGATAGCAGCCTGCCCCTGTGCTGGGACATTTTGCGGCACTCGGTAGAGCAGAGCACTCTCTCAGTGATGAGAAAAAGATCCATCCCGATACAAGGACTGAGTGAGCCTGTCTGAATTTGCCTGCCCGGTGACTGACTGATGAAGCCTTGCCTGGATGCTGTGGAGTGGGATGGGGATGCCTGAAAAAACCTCCAGCTGAGCCTGGTGTGGTAATGCTTGACCGGAGTGGGGCAAGGAGGAACCTTAGCCCAGGAAAGACCCGCAAGTGGCCCTCAGTGGTGGTGCCTGGAGCCAAAGTGGCTCCTGTTTGAAAAATAGTGAAGATCACTCCTATATCCGCTGCCTTGAGCAGCTCAGAAAGGTGGGATCTACAGTTGTAATCCTAAACAAGCTTATCTGGGAGTCATCTTCTTCTTAAGGTGCCATCTCCTATCGGAGGTTAGCTATCATTGCAGCTATTTTTGTTTTTGACACCGCTGCTCTGAATAGTTGTATAGAAGTACAGCTGAACCGTTTCCTCAGAGTCTTTAACCATGATGTTCATCTTCTTCCTATTGATCTTTTTCCTTCCATTTTCCCTTATATAATAAATTGGAGTACAGCTTATTTTTCGCCTTGGATAATATGACCAAAGTATTGTAACGTTCTTCTCTTGATGGTCTTTACCAATTCTGTTTGTTTGCTTACTCTGCACAGTACGTTCTCGTGTGTTACTCGATCAGTCTACGGTATTTTCAGCATGCGTCAGTATATCCACATTTCAAAGGATTCGATTTTCCTCAGATTGTTCTTTTTAAGTGTCCAAACCTCCACTCTGTAAAATAATATTGAGAACACATAGCATTTTTGTTGTTGTTGTTCAGTCGTTCAGTCGTGTCCGACTCTTCGTGACACCATGGACCATAGCACGCCAGGCCTTCCTGTCCTGCGCTCTCTCCCGGAGCGTGCTCAAGTTCATATTCATTGCATCCGTGATGCTATCTAGCCATCTCATTGTCTGCCGTCCCCTTCTCCTTTTGCCTTCAGTCTTTCCCAGCATCAGGGTCTTTTCCAGAGAGTTTTCTCTTCACATTAGGTGGCCAAAATATTTGAGCTTCAGCTTCAGTATCTGTCCTTCCAATGAGCAGTCAGGGTTGATTTCCTTTAGGATGGACTGATTTGACCTCCTTGCAGTCCAGGGGACTCATAAGAGTCTTCTCTAGCACCACAGTTCGAAACCATCGATTCTTCGGCGCTCAGCCTTCCTTATAGTCCAGCTCTCACAGCCATACATTACTACTGGGAAAACCATAGCTTTGATTAGACGGACCTTTGTCGGCAAGGTGATATCGCTGCTTCTGACTATGCTGTCTAGGTTTGCCATAGCTTCCCTCCCAAGGAGCAAGCGTCTTTTAATTTCATGGCTACAGTCACCGTCTGCGGTGATCTTGGAGCCCAAGAAAATAAAATCTGTCACAGCTTCCATTTCTTCCCCTTCTATATGCCAGGAAGTGATGGGGCCAGATGCCATGATCTTCGTTTTTTTAATGTTGAGTTTCAAACCAGCTTTTGCACTCTCCTCTTTCACCCTCAACAAGAGGCTCTTTAGATCCTCTTCGCTTTCTGCCATTAGGGTGGTATCGTCTGTATATCGGAGGCTGTTGATCATTCTCCCAGCAATTTTAATTCCGACCTGTGATTCATCCAACCCGGCGTTTCTCATGATGTACTCTGCATATAAGCTAAATAAGCAGTGTGACAATATGCAGCCTCCAAATCCTTACTGCAAGATTACATAATAATTGTTTCATTTTAACAAATGCTGTTCTTGCCATCTCCACTCTTGCATTTATCTCTTGTGTTTGTTCATTTCTTTCATTGAGTCAAGTTCCTAGGTATTTTTATTTTGTGACTCACTCAATTGGCATATTATTTATCGTAATATTAAATGCAGTAAAAGGCTTTTTGCTTATCACCATATATTTTGTTTTCTTCATATTTATTTTAAGGCCGTACTCATTACTTTATTAATCCAATCTAGTAATTTTTGTAAGTCAGATATATTATCTGTCATTACTACGGTGTCATCAGCATATCAAACTGTGTTAATTATTTTTCCATTAATGTTTATGCCATTAATGTTTATGTTCAGCAAGTGCTTCATAAAATATGGCTTCGGAATATAAATTGAACAGCATAGGTGATAGAACACAGCCTTGTCTTATTCCTCTTTCGATTTGAATTTCTTCAGATAACTCTCCATCTATATGAACTGAGGCTGTTTGATTCCAGTACAAATTTTCTATAATCCAAATTTCCTGACCATTGATAATGGGTTTTCTCAGTATGTCAATTAATCATTTGTGACGAACTTGATCAAATGCCTTGTCATAATCAATAAATCCCAAGTATATGTCTTTATTCCTATCAAGACATCTTTGAATTAAGATGTTAACTCCAATTAATGCTTCTCTTGTTCCCATCCTGCTTCTAAATCCAAACTGCGTTTCACTTATATACAGTTCTAATTTCTTATACATTCGATTGGGAATAATTTTGAGAAATATCTTTAATTCATGGCACATAAGGCTGATTGTTCTGTATTCGTAGCATTCTGGAGGGAGCAATCCTATGGCTGCTAGACAGCAGCTAGGTGGCCATAGGATCAGGAACCAACCTTGGAGTCTGTGCTCCGAGGTCAGTTCCCAGAGAACTGATGTCCCCCCACTTCCGTGCTGCCTCTAAGGCAGCGCGGATCAGCCCCATCCTCCACGCTTGCAAGATGAATGCAGAGTGGCCAAAAAGGAACGTGGCTGGGGGCGTTCCGGGGCGGGGAGGGCAGAAATGACTGTACAACACATCCAATGTGTCCTACGGCAGCCTCCTTCTCTGCTCAGCCCTCCTGCAGCTAGGTAGGCGCAATTGGCTGCCTAGCTGAAAATGCAGGGTAGGAGAAGTGCAGAGGGAACGATCCCCTTCATGCTTCTCCTGCCCTGTTTCGGATAGGCAGTCGCCTCTGAGTTCGGAGGCGGCCACCTATCTCCTTCAATTAACTTGAATAATTCAATTGGTATCCCATCAGGGCTGACAGTCTTTTTTTCCTTTACATTCCTTATGGCATATTTTACATCCTCACACATTATATCAGGTCCATCTCTAACTCCATCCTCTGTATTCAACTCTGGTCTTATATCATCAAATAATTCCTGAATACATTCTCCCCATCTCTTAAATTTTTATGATACTCCTACTATAATTGTTTCATGGTTATCTTTTACTTGCTTTCAGTATAGTTTCTGGGACTAAGCGCTATTAATCACAGAGGGGCTTTCTTCTGAGTAAACATACATAGGCTACTGTTGCACATGTAATATAAGCATAATTAGTCATATTGTCTAAACCAGGGGAACCTCATGTTTTCCTATTATAATGTTTTCCTGTTATAGCACTGAGATATTTACTGTTATAATAAAGATTTGCCATCATTTAAAATGAAACTTTCTAGAAGTAAACATTCAAACGTCCTAAAACCTCTTCAACTGAGCCTCAGTAATTCATGGTATACCTTTTGCAGTGCAATCTTATGCATGTTTACCCAGCAGTAATTCTCTCTGTGTTCAATGGGGCTTACTTCCTAACGAGTATATTTAGGACTGCAGCCTCAGTTCTCATTGAGGAATGAACTAAGGAATCCAGAATGAATTTCCAAATGTTAAAAACAATCTTTGGAATGCTATTTATGGAATGCTAGAAATAGAAATATGTTTTGCAAGTTGCTGTTTTGGATCATATCAAGTGGTGGAAATCTTTACATCTTACTTCAAGTCAGGAGTTTAGATATTTTTATTCTGCAAAGTTCAAGCAGATAGGGGAAAACTTTAATTTCATTTAGATTTTATTCTAAAAAGTTCAAAGAGACAAATGCTGAGAACTGTAGGACTTTTTCTGTCTAAATATGCATATGAGTGCACTCTAAATGAGCTTCATAGCAGGCTAAGCCAATTTCCCTTATGCAGATATGTGAATATTTTTTAAAGGAGAGATCCTGATGAAAAGTATTTTTCTTTCTTCTTTCTGCAACAAATATTGACACATTAATAAGTAAAAAATCTCAAGGCTAAGAGCTCGAATGGGCAAGACATGTAAACACTAGGGAATCCATTTGTTTTCCCAACTAATTAATAGAGCTATGCTGTCATATTCATAATGAAGAAAGGAGTCAGTAGAAATAGATAGATGCATTTATGTTGATACAATCTGCCAGATAGGTCTTAAGCTTTACTCCTGAAAATAGCATGAAGAATACTGATGTTAAAGTGAAACAAACGCAGCCCAGTCCACTGAGTTCACTGGGCCTTCTCAATCAGTATGGATAGGATGGATTGTAGCCTTAATGTAAATTAAGTGTAAAGAAAGCATGAATGTTTGGGTACTTCCCCCCCATCCAAGAGACTAGTTAGTAGCACTCAAAGGACCATTGTTAGCTGCCCTCCTCTGGAGAGATCTGGCTATTGCAACTTACAAAGATCCTAGTCCTTGGGTAAGTAAAAGGAAGTCTAGGCTGCCATTCAGTGGTGCAGCTGGGTAACTTTAGACTCTGGACTAAGGATGTCAGAGGATCCATCCGGGGGGTTGGAGCTCGCCAAGCTTTCATCAGCTTGGCCCCCTGGTCTTTGGCTCACTTTCCTGCAATCTCGCCCAACTGGAATTGCATCAAGTTGGGCCTGTACGTGGATTT
Source organism: Heloderma suspectum (assembly GCF_057233095.1). Classification (NCBI taxonomy): domain Eukaryota; kingdom Metazoa; phylum Chordata; class Lepidosauria; order Squamata; family Helodermatidae; genus Heloderma; species Heloderma suspectum. Next base: position 25,999,754 of record NC_139460.1, on the reverse strand, counting down.
TTGGTCTTTTTTAAAAAAATATGTAAATAGTAATTTGCACAAATTGCAGGTGCAATTTGCATGATTTGCGCAGATTTTGGACATAATTTGCTCTAATTTTGGCTGTAATTTGTGCAAATTGTTGGTACAATTTGTGCAAATTGCTATTTATGCAAATAAATGTTAAAAAAAAACTGGGAAAGTTCCCAGATTTTGGGAAGAAACTTACAGCTTGACTTGCAAATGCAAGCTGAGTCAAGGGTGGCATGGAAAACTGGTGAGCCCCCAAAGGGCTGGATTTCCTGGTGAAAGACATCCCTACACTGGACTTAATGGTCTTGTGGGGGGTCCTTTAGACTCTTTATGTCTAAAGAAATAAAACAAATGCTCTGAGCTGGTAAAAAAGAAGTACTCTGAGCATATACAGTTTAACTTTTTAAACTCAAATCATGGCAGCAATATGACTACTGGAATAAAATGAAGTTTGCATCTGCTGCCCTAACCACACTGACTTGGGAATAAGCAACATTCTGTTGTAGAATATATGTTTGCAGTAAAAACAATAAAATGAGTATCTGTAACCTTGTATGTACCCATACCGATCCAGGTGCAGACACCAAGACTGTTGGTGCCTCTATCATCTGCCACTGTCTGGTCAGTCATTTGCCCCACTCCCTCCCCGGCTGTGGGGGCCTCAAGTTAGCCCCCAAAGTCAAGCCCTAGCTTCACTGCACCACTGCTCACATTTATATGGGGAGCACCTCTTTGTGCCCACACTACGGCTTGGGGGCTGAGTGTGTGAAAGGCACATTGTGCTTCCAATTGGCAGAAAACAAAGAGCTGAGGAGGATTCCAAGAAGAAAGGATGTGCGAATCAGCAAAACTTGAGCTTGGTGAAGTTCTCTGAATTCCGTCTTGAAGCTTGTTCCAACTTGGGTCCATATCAGATAGCGAGCAGATTTTTCTTTTCTTTTCGCAGGAAAATCTGTGCTTATTTTTCCAAACGTACACATCAAGTGTGCACATCTTTGAAATGTATGCATTCTTCTCCCATTGATTAAAGAGTATTTGTGTGCATTTTTTTAAAGTACACATTTTTCAAATGTACGCATGCCGTCATACATACACATATTTTTGGCCCGTGGATCACATTGCAAGCTCAGAAATGTACGGACTTTGACCACAGATTGCTTCTGAGTCCATGGGTAAACCCTGATCAAAAATGAACTGAAACAAATTTCTCATACATTCCTACCGAGAGGATACTGTTTGCTCTCAGGAGAAATGGTGTTGCTTTACAGATTAAGAGTGTGCAATTTATACATTTATATCTCATCACATCCCGGCTTGGATCCTAAGACAAGGGAACAGAAGAAAAGGAAGTCTCTAGGGGCTACCGGTGACAGAAAGAAATGGGAAACTAGGCCCAGTTCCAGGTCTGAGGGGGCTTCTGTTAGGCCCCTTTCTGTGACAGTGGGCCCTGGGCAGTAGAAAGCACTCTGAAGTTGACTAGGAGTTCCCATTTAAATTTCCCACAGTGCCTCAGAGTGCCTGATATAGTGTAGGGCATTGTGGGAAATTTAAATGGCTCTGAGACCCAGCTGGTAGACATGACGGGGCTTGGTAGGCATCAGCACTTGTGTACCCCACCCAGACTTTTGCCCTAAGATTCAAGTGCTGCTTACCAGAGGCAGCAGGTTGGGGGGGGGGGCAGGGAAGGTGCTTTCCAGGTGCCCCCCCCCCCGGCGATCCTCTCCCCGCTGCTCTGACAGCTCTGCTTGTTTTTTTAACCTTGGGGCAATGGAGGTGGCTCCTCTCCTCCATCCATTGACCCGCTGCCAAAGAAAAGTTTTAAATAAAAGTATTTTTTCTTTGGTTAACATTGGTTCAACTCACAGCTACTCAGTCAGAAGCTGCCTTTGTGGGTGAAGGGCCTTCTCTGCTGTGGCACCCCGGTTGTGGAATGCCCTCCCCTTGGTGGCCTGATTTGCACAGACATTGGTTTCATTTCAGCACCAACTTAAAATATGCTTTTAACCAAAGCCTCTGAGGGCTAATTGAATTCCCTAAAGTTGCACAGTTTTAACTGTTTTATTGTTTTAGATTTTTAATTGGTATTGGCTTGTTTAATGGTTTAATATGCTTTTAGCATATTATTTTTAATATGCTTTGGACTCAATGGTCTTATAGGCCCCTTCCAACCCTACTATTCTATGATTCTATGGTCCTGGGTTCATGAGGGAGAAGAACATCTCCCTATCCACTTTCTCCACACCATGCATAATTTTAAACATCTCTTTTATGTCCTCTTTACCTGCCCCTTGATCATTTTGCTTGCCCCTTTCTGCACCTTTTCCACTTTACAATATTGTTTTTGAGTTGCAGTGACCAGTAGCATATCTTCGTGTCTCTGATGCATGCACAAATAACATCTCCTTGGCTATTTGCCACTAATAATCCTTAGGCTATGTATGTTGTTTATCTCCCTTTTATTTTCTCCTCCTAATTTCCTGTGAAAACAAAGTCATCTAGTCTTCAGCCAGACATTTTCTTTCTTCTCTTCAAAATATAAACTAGAGAAGGAGGCAGGCCAAAGCCTGAAGGTTGATGATGTGTTGAAATCAGAGCTCCATAATTGTTGCACAGAAAAGACCTTGAAGAGGATTATAAATACCGTGTCTGGGACATTAATCATCCTAAGGTACGATAGGCAGCTCATATATCTTGACAAGGCAATTTGAGGAGTTTAGGCATATTATGAAAGACAAACAAATATATAAAGCATATTTTCATGAAGGCCAGTTTAATATCCCCCCTCCCCCAATCTAACCCCAAAATAACTGGGCAAAGGAAAAGGATAAATGTGTAGCTCAATTGCATCTGAGGTCATGTCTAAAAATTATGAATGTGTGCCTTCTCCCTCCAGAATAAAAAGGGGGAAATGTTTATCTATCTATCTATCTATCTATCTATCTATCATGTATGGGTTGGATCCAGACTTGGTCAGACTTAGAGTAGACCCATCAGATATAAATATACTTATACACATGCGGTTGTATCTAGACTTAGTGAGGCTCAGAGCAAAGCCATTGAAATTAATGGGACTCAAGTTAGTCAAAATTAACTTGTCCCATTGATTTCAATGGGTCTACTCTACTCTTAAGCAGACATCTAAGGGTCAAGACAGATGACACCTATTTAATGTCAATAGGGAGTGCATTCCAGAGCGTGATGCTGAAACACTAAATGCTCAGTTACAGGTACTCATAAGGAACATAAGAAGCTGCCTTATACTGCGTCAAACCATTTTTGCATCTAGGTCTGTACTGATGGACAGCAGCTCTCCAGGGTTCCAGGCAGAATTTTTCCCAGCCCTACCTGGAGATGCCAAGGATCAAACCTGGGATCATGCAAAGCAGGTGCTTCAACACTGAGCCACAGCCCCTCCCTGATCTGTGACGTTGCATTTTGCCAGTAAGGACTGAGTAGGTGGCAGTCTTAAAGCCTTTGTTAGAGAACTGTGATTATTTATCACTTTCATCCCATATCTGATAATGTGGAGATCATGATACAGGTTGGTGAAGACATCCCCTCCTTGCCCCATGATTTGCAATAGGGATGTAGTAGCACTGAATTGCACTGCAGGGTGGTTGTATGCCTCTCTCTCCACATCAGCCACCTCCCTGGAGTGCATTAGGGATGTCATATGACTTGACTGCATTGTAGGATTGTTGTAACCACTCTTTTAGTCTCCCCCCGCCCCACCTGCAACATTCAGAGTGAACTCAAGAGCATGTGGCCTTGTCAGAACTGCACCTTCTAAGGACTGCAAGGAGCAAGCAGGGACACGAGGGGTGAAGTGATCCCTAAAGCAAACTGGTCCCATGTTGTTCAGGGCTTTTAGACTGGGGTTATTCTGAGCCCAGCTGGAGGTTCTGGGGACTGAACTGCAGCCTTCTACATGCAAAACATGCACTCTGTCACTGTGCAAAGGCCTCTCCTCTTGTTCCGGAGTGGAGGTTCATGTGATGATTTGTTTGTTTATTTAATTATTATATATTTAATCTGCCCAATAACCAATGTTCTCTGGATGGATTACAAACAGTTAAAAAATGAAAACCGCATAGAAACAGTTAAAAATATAAAACACAACAAATATTTTAAAGAATAAAATAAAATAAAACATCAAACAGCATAGGAATTGATAAAACAGCCATAAAAATCTAGAATTGGGTCTCTAAAACGCCTGAGAGAAAAGAAAGGACTTTGCCTGGTGCTGAAAAAATAACAATGTAGGCACCAGGCAAACCTCTTTGGGAATCATAGAATAGTAGGGTTGGAAGGGGCCTATAAGACCATCAAGTCCAACCCCCTGCTCAGTGCAGGAATCCAAGTCAGAGCATCCCTGACAGATGGCTGTCCAATTTCATCTTGAATGCCTCCAGCGTGGGAGAGCCCACTACCTCCCAAAGTAATTGGTTCCATTTATTCCACAAGTGGGGTGCCACCACTGTGAAGGCCCCATCTCCTATAGCCACCTATAGCTTCCTTTGGTGGCAGCACCTGCAAGAGGGCCTGTGAAGATGACCTAAAGGTCCGAGCAGGTACATATGGGAGGAGACGTCCTTTAGATACTCTGGTCCCAAGTCGTTTAGGGCTTTAAAGGTCAACACCAACACTTTGAATTTGGCTCAGAAACTGACTGGAAGCCAGTGCAACTGACCAAGCATTGTCATAACATCATAATATTGGCCAGCCCCAGCTAGTAACCTAGCAGCTCTGTTTTGAACTCACTGAAATGTCTGAACAGTCTTCAGAGGAAGGCCCCACATACAACGTATTGCAATAATCCAACCATGAGGTTACCAGAGCATGGATAACTGTTGTCAGGCTACCTCTGTCCAGGTGGTTCAGTGGACACATATTTGCACTCACAACACACAACCATGACAGTGTGCACTTGTGCACTGCATCAGGGGTTGGCAGAAGGCAGATTGGGATCTACTGATCTCTGGGTGATTGACAAGGGTTTCTGACTCTCAGTTATTTAACAATAGCAATAACCAAGAGCTGTCCTATGCATGTCTACTCAAAATTAAGTCCCTTTGAACGCAACAGGTCATACTCCCAGGTAAGTACATATGGGATTGCAGTATAAGAACCAACAACGTCCGCCTGCCCGCCTGCCTGCCCGCCCACCCCGATAATTAGGTCGCTGAAAAAGAACACTTGGGGGTGGGAGCCAGGAGTGGGTTTTTGTGTGTGAAAGGACTTGTGACCTTGGTTTTTGGTTACTGATCACAAATTCCTGGGCTGACAATGTGCTCAGAGGCACCCTGTTCCTTAATTCTTTTCCTAGCCTATGTCCGTCCACCTGAGCCATTATTTTGTATCTGGCTCCAGGTAGTGATAGGGTGGCCATGTGTCTTCTTTTACAGAGGACCATCCTCTATTTGAAGGCATCATCTATTTGAAGGGCTTTCCTGTCCAAGTCCAGTTTAAAGAAAAAGAACCACGAGGAGAGACAGCAGCAGGGGCCTTGGCGTTGCTTATCCACAGTTAGCACCTGGACTGCAGATTGAACAGGTAGGCACATAGGTCACCTGGTCGCAGTCTTCCCCAGTAGAAATTTGACTTTCTATTCAAGAGTGCAATCCTATGGACTGTGCCGTCACTGTTTGGAAGTCCCCAAACTCAGAGGCTTCCAAGATTCCCATGACCTGCCGAGCTGAAGCTGGCAGGGCAGGAGGAGCAGTGGAGGTGATCTTTGCATTCCCGCCCTCCAATCTTTGAGGGTTTTTCTGAGATCTCTGAGTAAGGGCACTTTGGAGGGGGAGGGAAGAAGGCTGGAGGAGGCTCAGTATAAATCATATCCTGGCCTCTCTGGTCTCCTCTCCTCCCTGCCCACTGGAATTCCCCCTTTCCCCCTTGTCTGAGGTCGATTTCCCAACCTTAGAGAGGCAGCTGGCACAGTTCGCTCTGCACCAGCTATGAGGAGCGGATCTCTGACTCCCACTTCCAAGGTTGGAATGCTGTCTCTGACCTCGGAAGGGATTTGCCAAAGCCATCCTATGGTCCCTGGAATGCTTGCCTGGGGACCATAGGATTGCTCTCTAAATTATAACAATTATTTCTAAATCTGCTTTTATACATGCAAATTAGCCTAAGCACATTTTAGGAAAATCTGTGCCCTCTGTTGTGCTCTTTTTTTGCGGATGCATTTCCTCCTTTTTGCTGATGCGTAAGTGGCCATCCCAGTGGTGAAGCTCACTGCTGCAGGAAAAAACAAAGCAGATCCTGCAAGCTGGAAGTCTGCTTACAATTGCCGCTGCCATCGCCCCACATACGACACTGGTGTGCAGTGTAACAGGCCACATATGCACACACACTAACAATGTGCACATTTCAGCTGGATTGTTTTTGGCTTTGTATTCTCCAGTTCTGGTAACTGGCAAGCTAAGGGCCAGTGCCGCCTCCAGGTCTCGGAGGGCTTTTGGGCAAGACACCCTCCAGGGGCCCCCTCCTCCCTCAGTGAGTCTCCCTTCTCACCATCACTGTCACCAGCTGCTCTTACTCTTCATTCTCATCATTGCTACTACCTGTTTGCTGGGCAGGCAGACAGCCAGTGAGCAAGTAGACCCTGTGCACTGCTCTCCCCTCACCACCACCATTGTGTGAGCGGGAGATGAACAAGCAGATTGCAATGGCGATGAAGAAGAGCAGCTCTGGGGGGCCCATGTCGGTGGCCCCCTGCTGAGTTGTGAGCCCTTGGCAGGTGCCTGACCATGCCCACCCTTGGCACTGGCTAAGGGCACAATGGAAAAAAACTCCTACAATTCCCAGCATTCCCCATCTGGCTGTGGAACGCAGGGAGTTGTAAGACTTGTTTTCTGTCTAAGCATGCATAGGATTATGCTCTTCGAGCATGAATTTCTAGGTACGCCAGTACAATTCCTGCTGATGGACAGCCCTACCATGCTGTTGAAGCAAAGCTACACCTCGTCCATTATACGGGTGGTGGTGGTGGGGTGAAATATTGCACTCTTAGCTCTGGAAGCATATTGCTAATAATAAAACCCCTTTAACAGAAGAAAGCATCTTGAAAAGCCAGTATTACTAGTGCCTAGTGGAAAATTTGTTATCAGTAGCAATGAAAAATGTATTGCCTTAATAAACAGAGCTTATCCAGGCCTGTAGCATGCCAGCTGTATGATTTTATATGTTGAAAGATATCAATCTCATTTGTTTTTTAGCATGGAGATTGCCATTTCTAAAATTATCCATGCTGGGAAAATTCATGTTTCTTATTTAGGTCTGAGCAGTGAAGGAGATGTTTCCTGTGTAACTGGCCTGCTTTTTCCCATGGGCTGCTCTGATCTTTCCACAAGCTTTCTGTTTAAGGGTGAATAAGGGTAGATATACAAATTTAAACAACAACAACAAGGGAGAGGCCATGGGAATAAAATATTAATATTCTTATCAGTTTTGATACACATTACAAAAAGCAAGAAGATACATTTTGTAATATTGCTACTGCAAAATTCTTAAAATAATGCCACCGAGTGAAGTGTGGAATAAATAAAAAATTACTTATTTATTATAATTTTAAACTGCGCAATAATAAGCATTCTCTGGATGGTATACAAAAAGTTAAAAGAATAAAACACAATAAAATGTTAAGGATGTTAACATCCCCTTCTTGGGCAAGGTGCATGAGCGGGTGGTTGTGGGACACCTCCAGGCACTCTTGAATGAAATAGATTATCTAGATCCATTTCAGTCAGGCTTCAGTCCTGGTTTTGGAACGGAAACTACCTTGGCTGCCCTGTGGGATGACCTTTGCCGGGAGATGGACAGGGGAAGTGCAATCCTGTTGATTTTCCAGGACCTCTCAGCAGCTTTCGATACCATTGACCATGGTATTCTTCTGGATAGGTTGTCTGGGTTGGGAGTTGGAGGCACTGCACTGCAGTGGTTCCGCTCCTAATTGGAGGGCCGATTCCAGAAGGTGGTGCTGGGGGATTACTGCTCTGTGCCTTGGCAACTATGCCATGGGGTTCCACAGGGCTCTATTTGATCCCCCATTCTGTTTAACATCTACATGAAACCACTGGGGGAGGTTATCTGGAGGGGTGGGCTGAGGTGACATCAATATGCAGATGACTCCCTGTTCTACCCTTCTTTCTCATCAAATCCAGGTGAGTCAGTGGCTGTTCTGAATCAGTGCCTGGGCACAGTAATGGACTGGATGAGGGCCAATAAATTGAGACTCAATCCAGACAAGATGGAGGTAATGTTAGTGGGTGGTTCATCTGCCCAGCTAGGTGACATTCACCATGTTCTGGAGGGAGTTGCGCTCCCCGTAAAGGATCAGGTTTGTAGTGTGGGGGTGCTCTTGGACCCAGAACTGTCACTTGAGGCAGAGGTAGACTCAGTGGCATGGAGCACCTTTTATCAGCTTAGGCTGATATACCAACTATGCCCTTATCTGGACAGAGATATCCTAACTACAGTTGTCCATGCTCTGATAACCTCTCATTTGGATTACTGCAATTCATTTTATGTGGGGCTGCCTTTGAAAATGGTGCAGAAACTTCAGCTCGTCCAAAACAGGGCAGCGAGATTGTTAACGGGAACTGGCCAACGTGACCATATTAGGCCAGTACTTTTCCAGCTGCACCAGCTGCCAGTCCATGTCAGGGCCTGATTCAAAGTGCTGATATTAACATTTAAAGCCCTAAACAACTTGGGGCCAGGTTATCTGAAGGATCACCTCCTCCCATAGGTACCTGCCCAGACCCTAAGATCATCTTTAGGGGTCCTTCTCTGAAAACCCCTGCCAAAGGAAGTGAGATGGGTGGCTACCAGGAAGAGGGCCTTTTCTGCTGTGGCACCCCAGCTTTGGAATGAGCTCCCTAGAGAGGTTCACCTGGCACCTACATTGTACTCCTTTCAGTGCCAGGTGAAGACCTTTTTATTTTCCCAGCATTTTAGCACTCTGGTCTGTTAGCGCCGCTGTTTTTAATCTTTATTTTAAATCTCTGCATTGGTGCTAGGTCTTATTCTAGTTGTACTTTTATATTGTAATTTTAAGCGTTCATATTTTATATTGTTTTATGCTGTACCTTGTGGTTTTAATTGTTGTGAACTGCCCAGAGAGCTTTGGCCATTGGGTGGTATAGAAATGAAAAAAATTAATAAAATACAAATAATTAAGGGTGCAATCCTAGGCATGTTTAGTCAGAAAGAAGTCCTACAACTCCAAGGATTCTGCAGTCAGTGCCCTTAAAAAATAAAAAATACAGATATTTAAAAGAATAAGATACAATACAAAATGACAAACAGCACAGGGATATATACATATAGATAGATGGCAGACAGACAGACAGATGAACAACTATAAAAATCTAAAAACAAAGTCTCTAAAATGCCTGGGAAAAAAGAAATATCTTTACCTGGCGCTGAAAGGTTAACAATGTAGGTGCTGGTTGAGCCTCCTTGGGAAGGGCATTCTATAAACGGATGCCACCACTGAGCAGGCCCTCTCTCTTGTAGCCACCTACCTAACTTCCTTTGGTGAGGACACCCAGAGGAAGGCTTCCAAAGATGACCTAAAGGTAGAAGCAGGTGTATCCAGGAGGAGACATTCTTTGAGATACTCTGGTCCCAAGCTGTTTAGGACTTTAAAGGTCAACACCTCCAACAACTGGTGTTAAAATGGTGGGTGTGCAGGGTTTCAGCTCTCTGCTAGTATTCCGTGTAACTGCTTCCCTCCATGTACCTACTCATAGAACACTTTGGTTCCTATGATCACTGAATATTTCACTTCCAGGCTATCATGTCCTAGACCAGAGCTTTCCAAACTTTTCATGTTGGTGACACACTTTTTAGACATGCATCATTTCATGACATGGTAATTCAGTTTTATTTATTTATTTATTTATTTATTTATTTCATTTCTATACCGCCCAATAGCCGAAGCTCTTTTACTAGCAAACCGGAGGTTAAACTAACCCGTTATAAGAGATACGGACACATACATAAATTGTAATAACAAAATGTATGGGGATACAACATATCTCATGAAAACCTTTCATTTATATTTTTTAAAATATATGATTTGTAAGATAATAACATACATTGTTGTCATTTATGAGTAACAATATGTAAATATGTGCAAGAATTTAAAAAAGTTGAATAACACCAATAACTACTTACCGTTTTAATGGGATGTATGAGATTGATGGGATGAACACAGCTTTTCAATATTTGGTGGAATATTAGATAAAGACACTCACATTTCATCATCAAGCATTTTTAAGCTTCCACGTTTCAGTGTCTTTAAGTTTGCCATCGTTGAAAAGGATACTTCACAAATGTATGTAGTAAAAAACTGCAGAAGAATTTTTAACACTTTTTTAGCTATGTTTGGATGCATTTTTGAAATGCGAATCCAAAAGCTGTCTAAGTCACCCTATTCATGCATCATTAACAGATTTCAATAATTTTTATGTCAGCTAATTCTTCTTCTTCAATAAGTGAAAAGTTCCTCATTGCAGTTGAAAGAAATGGATTTCTGATCCAGTCATAGTCTTGGATTTCAACATTTGGGAAGTAATGATGAACTTTTTCTCCAAGCAATGTTAAATGGTCAACTATTAGCGAGCTGATATCGTATTTTAGCTGTCACTCAGCAGTTTTGGAAAACATTTCAAAATTTCCTTCTTTCACTTTCCTTTTCCAAATTGCTATTTTGTCTCTCATAGCAAAAATTTTATCTACCGCTGTTAAGATATTTTCTCCTTTTCCTTGCATACTGGTGTTTATTTTATTCAAATGTTCAAATATGTCAGCAAGATATGCCAATTTTGTGCACCAAAGTTTGCTTTGAATTAGATCACAGAATTCATTTTGCTGATTTTCCTCAAAAAGTTTAAGCATCATTTCCCTCAATTCATATACACGACAAAGCACGCGACCTCTTGAGAGCCAACTAACTTCTGTGTGTAGTAGAAGCTTTTTAAACCTTGCCCCCATGTCTTCACAAATATGAGCAAATCTTGATTGAAGAGGTCTACTTTTAATGTAATTGACCATTTGAACCACTTTGTCCAAAACTTTTCTTAATTCATTTCCAATGGTTTGCGCGACTAGTGCTTCGCGATGTAAAAAGCAATAAGTAATTATAATATTTTCATTCTCTTTCTTTGCTGAAGCTATAAAACCTTTTGTTGAACCAACCATTGAGGATGCGCCATCTGTGCATATTCCTACACAATTTAACCATTGCAAATTATTTTCCTTCATGAAGCAATCAAAAGTTTTAAATATATCTTCACCTCTAGTTCTCATTGGAAGTTCTAGACAACACAAGAATTGCTCAATAATTCTGTCAGTATGAATGAAATGTATAAAAACCAATAATTGTGCTAACCCACTGACATCTGTTGCTTCATCTAATTACAATGTAAAGATCATATTATCGTCTTGAAAAATATCCTTCATTTGCTGCTTAATGTCATTAGACATGTCTTGAATACGTCTTCCGATTGTGTTATCTGCCAAAGGGATTTTATTAACTTCTATCTCAAATTCGGGCCCAAACATTGTTTGAACAATAGCACAGCAAGATCCTTTATGGTGGTTTCGGTAATAGCGTGTGGGTCCTTGTTTTTGGCAATTATTTGAGCAACCAAGTAACTTGCCTTTTGAGCTTTCTCTGATGTCTTCATTCTCTTTGTGAATGATGCAGACTGCTTCTTTATAGATTTTGAAAGCTCAATAAAGTATCCTACTGGTTTTTCTGACAAATGACAGTGTTTTGAGGTAAAATGACGCTTTAATTTATTTGGTACCATACTTTCATTTGCAAGTATATCCCCACAAACTAAACACTGGGGACAAGGATTGTTTTCATTACCAGAAAATGTGAACCCCAGTTTCATATAATCTTTACTGTATAAACAAGGCTTGGAAATTGTTCCTTTACACTTCTTACATACTAATACAGACCGTTCAACAGTTGATTCTTGTGTAGTTTCCTCTATAGTGGCTACATTTTGTTCATTGCAAATGTCATCTTCACCAGCTTTCCTTTTCTTAATTAGAAATGTATCCATTTTACGGGTAATTCAACTACAATTTAATGAATAAATCTATGCAAATTTATTTCTAGGTTTTAGCATTAACTAAATAGGAAAATAACAGGACTGTTTTTAGTGCTTATCTTTCTCTATTTTTTCTTATGAAAATAACAGCACCTGCGCTCCACTCCCACAGTGATAAAGTGAGATAAAGATAGGAATCAGGACCAGGAGAAAATGTGAAAAATAAACAAAATTAACTAAAGTATTTACAATACATATTAGGACACATAGGTCCAGGTAGGAGCTCAGCTGCAAAAACACATGAAGTAGAGAAGCAAAAGTCCAACAAAAACGGTGTAAATATATATGTCTTACTACAAGGCTATACTGCTGTAAATATTTGCAATGCCCATGTCCAGAGTCCAGTTCCAGCACTCTTCAGTGGCATACTACCAGTGGGTGGTTAATCCACAATTACAGCAGAGTAAAAATAAAAAATAAATGGCAGAAATCAAATCATAAGTGCCACGTGGTGGGTGGCTTGCTGTTTGCCACATTGGGTTTGGAAGGGTGGCCTCCCTTCAGCCAGCAGCAGGTGGGTTGACTGGGTGACAGCCTGCAGCTGCGCTTGCCTGGGTGATTGGGAGCACACTGATTCTGAGGCTTCTGGCCTCCACTGAGCTCCGTTCCGACTGGCCAAGATGGTGGACGGCCCGCTCAGTGCAGTCCCAGTCCCAGGCAGCGTTTCCACCTGTGTGTTACTTTAGCCTGGCCACGCGGCAGCGCGGTGCAGAAGTCCGTGAAGGGCACGCCCGAAACCACGCAGGGCTGGTGGCCGCTGCCACTTCTCTGCGCCAACGTAGGCCGAGCTCTGCTCCCAGGGCAACGCCTCCCTTCCCCTCTCTTCGCCCCGCTCCTCTACCTTTCTGGGGATCGCAGGCACGAAGCTCCTCGCCTGCCTGGCGCAGCCCTCCCTGCTCTGGGGGTGTCCAGCGGGCTGTTGTTCTCCCCCGCTGCCCTGCAGCCGCACCGAGGATGCGGGGAAGCTTCTTGCCCGAGCTGATTGCAAATTGCTCAACTAATTGCTCTTCTAACTTCGAATTCTCCACACTCCTCGTGCAGCGAGCGTTACCACACTCCTTGCTGTACCGCTCCAACACCGCCAATCACGTGCGTCCTACGTCAAGACGCCACATGATCCTAAAGTAGCTAATGTTAAAGCACCTAAGCCTTAGCAGCTAAGCTGCTTTAACATTAGCTGCTTTAGGAAGTTCCAGGGGAGGGGCCAAGGGAAGCAAATGCGAGTAAGGGAGCTCCGCGGTGCCCTTCCGCACAATTTTCTGCATTTCGCGCGACACACCTACACACTGCCGCCGACACACTAATGTGTCGCGGCACACAGTTTGGAAAGCTCTGTCCTAGACTGAAGGTAGTAAGTTGTTGTAAGATCCTGCACCCTCCCTCTTCCTGCAGCTTGGATATAAATTTGTCATATTCATGCAGTCATAAGGATTGGATGGCAGCAAGTGTGAGAAAGAATAGTTTATCACAAACTTCTGTGTTTGAGAAGCCAGAACTCAGAATCATCAACAATCCTGCTACAATACCAGTTCCTCTTCTTCTCCAGCATGGAGAATTTCAAGCATGGTGGTGGGAAAGCGTACTTAAGCAATACAAATGTATAAGTCTTGACTGAAATTACATGTTACAGCAACTAGGAGAATAAACTAAGGATATTAGTTGGTTTAGATTGAGCAAGGGCTTTGATCTGTACCACATTGTATCTTGTTCATTGTTTGGAGTTCAGAAGCTGCAGCTTGTACAAAATGTGGCAGCCAGACTGAAATCAGGGACAAGACGGTCCGACCATATAACGTCAATTCTGGCCCACTTGCACTGGCTGCCTGTATGTTTACAAGCCCATTTCAAGGTGCTGGTTTTGACCTATTAAGCCTTACATGGCTCAGGACCACAGTATCTGACATAATGCCTCTCCCGGCGTGAATCAACCTGTACACTACTCTCTGCATCCAAGGCCATCCTCTGGGTGCCTCCTCCAGGGGAGGCTCAGAGGGTGGCAACAAGGGAGAGGGCCTTTTTGGTGGTGGCCCCCTATATTCTCCCCAACGGGTCCCACCTAGCACCAACATTGTCATCTTTTTGGTGCCAGGTTAAAACTGCCCTTGTTTCTCAGGCATTTGGCAGCATATAATGAGTCTTTTTGATCGGGGCCTGGATTGTCTCTGGCTGATTGTTTTGAACTGTTTTAAGGGGTTTCTACGCTAGGTATTTATTGTGCGCTTGTGATTGGCCACTCATGGAAATTTACAGATCCTTTGCATGACATCGTTAATCTCAAGGGCATATCCAGTGGTATTTCCCGGTTATTCCAGCTTAAAAAGATCTGGAGATAATGAACCATTTAAATTTATCACTGGTTTTCCCAGTGTGTAAAGTCAGTGTTGTGCTACTAAACAGCCACTAGATGGCGATGTTTCATTGAAAACTATGGGGCATTGAAAATTGAAAACTTCCGCTCTCAGCAATCATGTGGTCGTTGCTGGTCACCATCTGGGAGCCCGTGGCAAACATGGAAAGACTCCACAACAAGGAAAGCCTGGAAAACCTGTGGATTTTTTCTTCAATATACAGACGATCTAAGATATATGTTGTTGTTGTGTATGCTATCTGTTTTATGTCCTTACGTGAATGGGTTTTCATACTTTATATAATGTACTTTAATGGTTTTTAATTTTTGTGACCCACCCAGGCAGCTTCGACTATGGGGTGGCACAGAAATAAGAATGAATGAATGAATGAATGAATGGAGTATTCTTTCCATTCACATCTGTCTTTGATTTCTTATATATCCTACACCCAGATTATACACCAGAATTGTCTTGTTTGTTGATTTATTTGTTTTAAGTTTTTATTTGGTTCATTATTTCTGCTTTTTCCCCTTTATTGTGCCCCT
Source organism: Heloderma suspectum (assembly GCF_057233095.1). Classification (NCBI taxonomy): domain Eukaryota; kingdom Metazoa; phylum Chordata; class Lepidosauria; order Squamata; family Helodermatidae; genus Heloderma; species Heloderma suspectum. Next base: position 25,984,715 of record NC_139460.1, on the reverse strand, counting down.
CAACATGCATTTTCAGTAAAATTCAACAAATATGGTGCTTTAAAAAAAAACACCAGCTTTTCTTGGGACAGAAGAATTTTTGTTCAGTCTGTTTCTATCTCTCACTTTCTAGCACAGAGTAAACACCAGCCTGACTACGATCTCACTCAAGGAATAAGGCATGGTCAGTGATTTAGGAACTGCAGTACTGCTGGGATTCAAGCAATAAGTGATGTTTGATTAACCTGTCTGCTTGTATCTCCGAAAGGCCTCAGTTCTTATGATGAATACATACCACAAAAGCAGGAACTAGTCTGGATATTAGCAGACTGACGTCAGATGATGCAGCACTGTACAGTATTGTGAAAATGAGGAATTTGTTTCCTCTTTTTATGAAAGCTGAATTGTACAAACTTCAAAGGAGACTACCCCGTCTGTTTATAACGTTGCTGGAATGGGAACTTTCCTCCCCCATCAATTCCTATGTCATGTGTGGGTTGTCTTCTCATGGACATATTTCCCTTGATGATAAACCGAAAACATCAGCACGTACCATTCTTCAGAATCTATTTAAAGAGGTTCTCAAGAATAGAGGTCACAGGTTTTGAAAGCGGAAGCAGAGAGGCATGCTGTGGGAAATGCATGTTTTAAAAATATCAACATACCATTAAAACAAGACAATTAGGAAAGCATTGTGAGATACACAGCATTGTTCTACACATCAAACAAACAGAGCATTATGACAGGAAAGTTAAAAGAAAGTACTTGTTCACAGAATGCATAATTATTAATGCTTGGAATTCACTACCTCAGCCAACCTGCTATTTTTCTTAGGAGAAAGGTAGGGTACAAATCAAAAGACATGGCAGTGATGGACACTGGTTTAGATGGATTTAGAAGGCGATTAGTCAAATTCATGAAAGGGTCATGGGATGGAGGTTGATCAAGATGATCCTTCAGGATCACTCCCGACTCTCTAATTCTTGACTGGGGTGTGTCTCCACCTGCGATTTACTCTGAGCCGGCTGCGTGTTGAGATCATTAGGGATACATGACCGTGTGGCCATCCAGCAGCCACCCTGGAGCATATCAGGGAAAAAACAGATTTCCTGAGACTGCTTAAAGTCTAATTCTTTTCCTTAAGTCGGGTTCTCCCCGGTACAGTTGCTGTGTGCCCCAACTCCCACATTTAGCTGGGGTATGCTAGCCCCGCCCAGGGGTGTGCCTTTCACCATGACCCCGGTCAAGGGGTATTTCCTCCCATTGTGCTGAATGAGGCTGGCCCTCTCAATAACCACAGAAATTACAGAGAAGCCCCTCAATTGACACGGCACATATCAAAGCCCAATTCCTTAAGCGCAATTAAGCACAATCTTGAGACTCCAATTCATTTCCTTAGGAAGCAACTACTTCACAGCTTCTTTATAGAGAACCTGTGTGTTAAAATGGGGGCTGCTTTCTTCTGGGCTTTCAGGGGAAAGAAGAAAGTGGTGGGGGGGAAGCCTCTCCAATTGGTTGAGCAGCCCCTGCCAGTCAGATGACATTCATTCCACCCCCACAGGAAGTGAAGCGATTTTTACTGGTCTGGAGAATCTGCTTGTGGAACCCTGCTCCCAGCAAAGCCGATTCCTTTTAAAAAATCTGATACTCCTCCATTCGCTTCTCCTTCCACTGTTGTGGAAACAGAGCCTAAGATTTCTGTGACTGGAGCTTTCAGTGCAGGTTGCCGTACGCTAGTTTGCATGACATGATAACCCACGGTGGTTTATCAGCCTTTTTATTTCAGAGTGGCTTGTAGTGTTGTCTGAACCCAGCACAATGGCTTCAGCATGGGTTGTTAACTACGCACAACCCACTCTGAGATCCCTTAGCTTGTTTGTTTGTTTGTTTGTTTATTCATTCATTCATTCATTCATTCATTTCATTTCTATACCGCCCAATAGCCGAAGCTCTCTGGGCGGTTCACAAAAATTAAAACCAAACGGCACACAATAAAACACTTTAAAATATATAGAACATTCAAACCACAATATAACAATACAACCACAATAAAACCTAGCAGCAGCGCAGGAATTTAAAATACAGATTTAAAACAGCAAAGCTAAAAGTCTAGAAAACTAAAATGCTAAAATGCCTGGGAAAATAAAAAGGTCTTCACCTGGCACCGAAAGGAATACAATGTAGGTGCCAGGTGAACCTCACTAGGGAGCTCATTCCACACCCGGGATGCCACAGCAGAAAAAGCCCTCCTCCTAGTATCCACCCACCTCACTTCCTTTGGCAGGGGCTCATGGAGAAGGGCCGCCGAGGATGATCTTAAGGTCCGGGCAGGCACATATGGGAAGAGGCAATCCTTCACATAACCTGGCCCCAAGCCGTTAAGGGCTTTAAATGTTAATACCAGCACTTTGAATCGGGCCTGGAAATGGACTGGCAGCCAGTGCAGCTGAAAAAGTACTGGCGTAATATGAGCTCACAGGCCAGTCCCTGTTAACAATCTTGCTGCCCTATTTTGGACCAGCTGAAGTTTCCGGACCGTTTTCAAAGGCAGCCCCACGTATAAAAAGGTCTTCACCTGGCACCGAAAGGAATACAATGTAGGTGCCAGGTGAACCTCACTAGGGAGCTCATTGCAGTAATCCAGACGAGAAGTTATCAGAGCATGGATAACTGTAGCTAGGCTATCTCTGTCCAGATAAGGGCGTAGTTGGTATACCAGCCTAAGCTGATAATAAGTGCTCCGTGCCGCTGAGTTCAGCTGTGCCTCAAGTGACAGTTCTGGGTCCAAGAGCACCCCCAAACTACAAACATGATCCTTTAGGGGGAGTGCAACCCCCTCCAGAACAGGTTGAATATCACCTAGCCGGGCAGATGAACCACCCACTAACAGTACCTCTGTCTTGTCTGGATTGCGTTTCAGTTTATTGGCCCTCATCCAGTCCATTACCATGCCCAAACATTGATTCAGAACAGCCACTGCCTCACCTGGGTTTGATGAGAAAGAGAGGTGGAGCTGGGTGTCATCCGCATATTGATGGCAGCTCAGCCCACACCTCCGGATAACCTCCCCCAGCGGTTACATGTAGATGTTAAACAGCATGGGGGATAAAATAGAGCCCTGTGGAACCCCATGGCACAATTGCCATGGAACAGAGCAGTAATCCCCCAGCACCACCTTCTGGAATCGGCCCTCCAAGTAGGAGCGGAACCACTGCAGTGCAGTGCCTCCAACTCCCAACCCAGACAACCTATCCAGAAGGATACCATGGTCGATGGTATCAAAAGCTGCTGAGACGTCCAGGAGAATCAACAGGGTTGCACTCCCCCTGTCCCTCTTGTTGTTGAGTCATCCCGGGTGAGTTTTTTTCAGAGTGACGTCACGTGTGAACCCAGCATGATGGCTTGTGCAAGGTTTGTCTGTAAGGGCTACAGAGATGTCCGGCAAGAGTGGCGAAAAACTCCTTGCAGTGCCCTCCTCCCCTTCTCTTCCAATTCAGTGCTTCATTTGATAGCAACTTGTGAGCCTAGTTAGCGTAGCTATGAGTGTATGGGTGATTGATTTACCTCTCAGTAAGGGCACGTGGCCCCAATTTGGGACCATGGCAATTTTGGAGGGGGAATTTAAGCTTCCTGTTTTAATGCCGAAATCCATTACTCCCACAGACACGGGGGGGGGCGTGTTTAAAAAAAGGGGGGGAAATCTACACGAGGCATTTTTGTGTGCTCATGATTCTCTACTTGTGGTTGTTTATGGGTTCCTTAGACGACACTGTGACCCTCTAGTTTTCCTTCTGTTTTTAAACAGCACTTTCTGTGAGTTTTTGTAGAGCAGGGAAAATGGCATATTATTTGTGAAAGCAAAACGCTTTTTTCACTTGTGTAATCACGCTATTCCTCTATGGCACAGTGCCACCTAGAAGTTACATAGTGGAACAGCAGGAAAGGAAACACTCTTTGTGTAGTGCTTCTGCAACAAAACCAGAAGTAGATACAGCAGATTAATAGCCTTGTGTAGAAAAGCTCAGTGAGCAAGAGCTAATCTAAGTCCTTAAAGGCTTATGACTAAACCTGGGATTTGAGCATATGAATGCAGAAACAGGCCCAGCGTCAGCAGCTGGCGTGGTTGAGCAACTGCTGAGGGTGAAGGGCCTCCGAAGGGCCTATCTCTGACCACCCTGCTAACACTGAGCCTGCCATGACCTCCGCCATCACAGCTGTGGCACCGTTGCCACTTGGCACAGCAGGCTCTCGCCTTACCACCCCACCATTTCCCCACAGCCAAGCCAGGCCAGAGCTCATCTTATCTTCATGCCAGCCAGCTGCCATGTCAGATGACCCACTGGGTGACCTAGCATGAATGTCAGGTTGGGTATTGCATTTTGGGTCATCCAACATGGTAGGTGGCCAGCGCAGACCCAAGATGAGTCCTAACCTGGTTCAGCTCACATTCGGAAACACCACTTTTGCCATCTGCTGGGGAAATTTGTGGGGTGGGGAAGGTGAGAAGATGAGGGACTGGTAGTGAGCGGTGTGGTGGTGGCAGCAGCAGCAGCACAGGAGGTATCAAAGTCTGGCTGGCGGATGGGCAGGGGTGCACCAAAGACCGGTGCATTGCTGCAGGCCCATCGGCAGCGCTACGGCGAAAGCCTATTGGACTCTGGTGCTGGCCCTGCACAGAAAGCTGCAATGTATCGAGTTGAACCAATGGTCCATCAGTCCCAATGGATCTCAGGTCTGAGACTTTCACAGTTCTGCTGCCTGAAATGCTTTAAACGAGAAATGCCAGGAATTGAACCTGGGACCTTTTATGCGCAAAGCATGTGCTGTACTACTGAGCTATGGCTCTTTCCCAGAACTGAACATTGCAGAGCTCCAGGTTCCTCCTCTAGAGCTCGAGATTCCTCCCATAACAAACAGGAGCTTTTCTTGCCCAAGTGCAATATTGGCCACTCAGTTTCACTGGCTCGCATTGACCCTATATCTCAGGTGTGATAACCTAACCGACCCTGCCACCTACTTGCCGTTACTTCTTTAGGTTTAGTGTTTCACAATCTGCTGGTTTCTTCCTTTTTTCTGCCTACCAGATGGAAAGTGAAATTGTTGATGTTTCGATAAAGGCCTGATTCAGTTGTATGAACAGCAAGGGTAGTTAATAGGGAGTTATTTTCTATTGAGCTGCATCCAATGTCATTCAGTGCCGACATATTAGCCTATTGATTTTTTCACTGCATGAATCTGTAGGGCGCACAGTATGACTCACTGCTTACATGGCCAGCAACAAACAGCTGGGAGCTATCCCTCCGAAGCTAGTCTGAGTTTGATTCTTAGCATCTTGATCTTGGAATTGTCGTCGATCACAAGCTGAATATGAGCCAACAATGTGATGTGGCTGCAAAAAAGGCAAATGCTATTTTGGGCTGCATTCATAGAAGCATCGCTTCCAAATCCCGGGAAGTACTAGTTCCCCTCTACTCAGCACTGGTTAGGCCTCATCTGGAGTACTGTGTCCAGTTCTGGGCACCACACTTTAAGAAGGATGCAGACAAGCTGGAGAGGGTTCAAAGGAGGGCAACAAAGATGATCAGGGGACTGGAAACAAAGCCCTATGAAGAGAGACTGAAAGAACTGGGCATGTTTAGCCTTGAGAAGAGAAGACTGAGGGGAGATATGATAGCGCTCTTCAAGTACTTGAAAGGTTGTCACAGAGAAGAAGGCCAGGATCTCTTCTTGATCATCCCAGAGTGCAGGACACGGAATAATGGGCTCAAGTTACAGGAAGCCAGATTCCGACTGAACATCAGGAAAAACTTCCTGAGTGTCAGAGCAATACGGCAATGGAACCAATTACCTGGGGAGGTGGTGGGCTCTCCCACACTGGAGGCCTTCAAGACGAGGCTGGACAGCCATTTGTCAGGGATGCTCTGACTTGGATTCCTGCATTGAGCAGGGGGTTGGACTCGATGGCCTTGTAGGCCCCTTCCAACCCTACTATTCTATGATTCTATGATTCTATGATCTACCTGACATTTGAAATTCTTCAATATACTGATAAACATTTGAGCTGAGAGAGGCAGCACAGAGTTTACACTGACATCGAAAAATAAACCTGCCTCCTCAGCTGCCAACTATGCTGTGATCAAGCCGAAAGTTATTTGGAACACATTATTTTTGCATGATGCCAAATATAGGCTGATATAAAAGTCCGAGCTCCTCCTCCTCCATATCGATGTTCATGGTTCTTGATAATTTTATAAACAAAAGGGAAAGGTCCATGCCCTCAAGGAGCTTACAGTTTAAACATTTACAATATTGTATTTTACAATAGCAAAGAACAGAGCTGGCATGAGGGGTTGGCAGGGTTGGGCAGCTGGTATGGCCCACATCCTAGCAGGTATGGCCTACTCCCACCAGCTGGAGCCCCTTAGCCATGCTGCAGCTCTTCCTTGCAGAAACTGCCACTCACTTGCCCCCTCCAACAGTGATGCAGGAAGGGCTTGACCTTGGAGCTAAAGTCCAGGACCACCAAGCCCAGGGCCCCCAAATGACCACCCTGAAAGTGGCAGGTGATGAGAGCCACAGGGCAGCAGAAGCAAACCCCATTTTGTTCCTGTAGTCATGACAGTGCTACGATTTAAGTAGGGATGTTGGAGGAATCCAGTTGCAGGGTGGAGCTCGACAAGTTTTCATCGGCTCAGCCCCCTCGGACTCTATTCAGACTTCCTCCAGCTGGCCCGACCCAGTCCATAGTGAGTTGGGCCACCTGCAGGATGTTCTGTCATTCATTCATTCATTCATTCATTTCTATACTGCCCAATAGCCAAAGCTGTCTGGGCGGTTCACAAAAATTAAAACCAAAAAGCACAGGATAAAACAATATAAAATATAAAAGCATTAAAACCACATTTTTACAAAATCGCGTAAATTGCCATGTGCACAAATTGCTGCTGCAATTTCCACAAATGGCCATTTCTGCAAATAAAAAATAAACCCGAAAAGGTTCCTCAGTTTCCAGAAAATACCCACAGCTCGGCTCAAACGCAAGCCAAGTTGGGGGCGCCGCAGAAATCCGGTGAGCCCAAAAAGGGCTGGATTTCCTGGCAATGAACATCCCTGGATTTAAATGAGTTTAAAATGCAAAACTGCACATGCTTTTTTCTTCTTTTTTAAACTAGGGTTGGCAGACAGTTTGGTTATTGGTATAACGTATCAGGAACATAGAAGCAGTCTGAAAGCATGGAATGGTAGTTGGAGGGGTGGGGGGAGAGAAATGTTAGTTGTGTGTTTCACAACTGAGATAACAAACATGGCCTTCTAAAGGTGGCTCCATATGACCCTGAAGTCCTGGTGTACAATTACCTAGCTGTACCGCTGCCCTCCAAGCAAGTGAGCGGTGGTTAGGAGCAAGGAGGAGGAAGAGCTGCTCTAGCCCTCTGGACTATTTTAGAATAGCAGGGAACAGGGCCAGCATGATTGAGCACCTGCTATGGCCCACAACCTAGGAGGGGCCCACTGGAGCCCTTGGCCATGCTGCACAGCCAATGAGAGGGCGAGGGGAAGTGCTCCAAGGACTCCCAAAATCTGGTGACAGTACTGGTGGGTAAGGCAAGAGAGGGAGGGAAGAAATGGAAAGGAAGAGACAAGGCTTGCAAAGGATGTATGTGAGTAAATGCAGTTAGTTGCACATAGGCTTCAGTACAACCTTGTTGGGGGTGGAATGGAAAACCAGGGGGAGGGAGAATGGAACGGAGTATCCTGCAAAAAGCAAGCGGCTGGCCGGAACCCTGAACTGGAGCACTCTGCACTGTAACACTTTGTTGCAGCTCCCATTTGTCTGATTTCTTATCATTTTTCTTTCACTCCTATATTAACATTGTCATTGATGAATTACTTCATAATTTCTCGCACCACTTGTTAACTGTTGGAAATTTTTCTTGACTCTGGTACATAGCATATTTTACTTTTGCAGCGGTTACCCTATTCATTCATTCACTCATTCATTCATTCTAAAAATGTGCCTCTCCTTTCCTAAGAAATAGTCCAAGATTGCCCCAGACCTATATTAATAAATAGTAATATTTATTAATATAGTAAAAATAATAAAAATAAAATTCATGTAACACTAAAGATTCAGTTAGGGCAGGATAAAAACAGAGAAGTAAAACATACTCCATAGAAGCTCCATAGATGGGCCTGGACTTGATGGTCTTATAGGCCCCTTCCAACCCTACTATTCTATGATTCTATGAAGCATATTCATAAAGCATATTTCCATACAAGTAGCAGCAAAAAGAATAGCATGAACATAATTAACAGACAGCGTGTGTTAATTAGCAGAAAGGTTTTCAGCATATAGCAAAAAGCCATGTGAGTCTTCCATGAGAAGTTCCTTCTGCATCAAGCACTGAGAAGGTTCTCTCCCTAGTCCCATGAATGCCTTCGTTGATGACCCTGGGAAGTGGGAGAAGTCAAAGTGGAGAAGGCGAAATAAGGAAAGGGAGGAGTATTTTAATAGAGAAACTCTGCGAGCTTCTGTTCATGTGCTGCTGCAAGTAGGATGCACACCAAAAATGCACTTAAAGCAAGCTGTTTTTTACAGTGCAACCTTTGGGGCTCATTGAGAATCTTGCCACCATTACAGCTTCTTGTCAAGTATGGCTTGGCTCCCCCCCCCCGCCCCCGCCCAATTAATGCTATTTGGAGTGATTCATCACTAGGCTTTAAAGAAAAACTGCAGTTTATTACAATTTGGTAAGAAGGGCCATAAAAAAAGAAAAGAAAGTAGAATTAAATTGTATGTCAAGAACTTGCACAATTGTACACAGATAGATGCTTGATTTTGGCTGGATTCTACCTTATTAGGTGGTATCACATGCCCCACCCCTGAGGAAAATGCCCTCACCACTAACTAAAATAACATGTTCATTTGCTGTTGTTTTTAAAAACATCTTCATATAATATACATGATTTAATATTTCCCTCAACAAAATAGTTGAGACCATTCTTAACTGCAGGGCTAGAGCCAGGTTTGGGCAGGGCCTTAGGCAAGGGGCCCTCTGCCCCCCCAAGTGCCACTATGATGCACTCCCATTGAGCTTATCAGAAGTCCAAGGGGTGGGCAGTGGCGGCACAGTGAGTAGCAGCAGAGAGGGATGGCTGCAGGAAGCCCAAGGCTGTTAAGATAAATGCTGGGTAAAGCGGCTGCAGCCACCATTTTCATTTCCCCAGAATGCCTCTGGGACCTCTGTCAGAACCCAGAGGCATTCTGGGGAAATGAAAAGGCAGTGGCTGCAGCTGGCTTCCCCAGCACTTCTCCTAGCACTGGGCCTTGAAATGTAAATATATATTTTAAAGTTATTAAATGCTCAGGCCCTGCCCCACCATGCCAGGTGGGTGCTGACATTGGGCCTGATTAACTTCAGCCCTTAAAAATTTACTTTGAGGTTGTCTCACTATAGTCAAGAAGGTTTGAAGCTTGTGATCTACATAGAGTAATGAGTATGAAGGCTGAAGACCATCTTGAGAGCCATCAAATTTAAAGAACAAGGGAACTGGATGCATGGGATTAGGGGAAGCGTTATTAGTAGTACTGGAAGCCTTATTAACTTTTGAAATGGAGGGAGAGATCTATACTGGGAAAAATCCAGTGCTATGCTCTAGGCAGGGGAAAACTTATTTTGCTCAGGATTATTGCCGCTAAAAAAGAGAAGTGTAACATAATTTCATTTTGCAGAAAATTTGAGGAATACAGTCTGTAGCAGCGCAATCCTATACGTGGCTACTTAGATGTAAGCCCCATGGAGTTCAATGAAGTATGTGTGTATAGGATTGTAACCTGTGGACATCAGTTTTCATATTGCAAATAAATGGTGTTAATAACCTGATATCCATATAATTACACATGAATATCATCTCACTAGAAATAATAATCCCACTTCAAAGATTTTGTAGTGAACGGGAAAAAGTTACACTGAACATTTCTGCTCTGAACTGTATTCCGCAAATGGAGATTTAAAGCAGTTTTTAAAATTTCTGTTGCACTTTCACTTCATCCATACAAGCACAGATGCTGAAGGAAATGTAAATATTGTGGTACTTTGAAGTAGGAAATATAGTTCTCAGTGGAATAAATTGACCTATGATTCCATTTATGCTCTTTATGAAAGCCAAAACATTCTCTTAACAAGACACTTCTTTGAATTGGTGTTGCCAGATCCTGACTTGAACAAGCTTCATGGGACTCATGCCGATTCTTTCAGAAAGGGAAGACACAGCAATAAAGATTCACATCTGGCACCATTTTTCTACTCACATTTTTGTAAAAATATAGGCAGGGAAGCATCCAGAAGATATCTGGAAGCAGGCACATTTGAAATCGTATTAGTCCAGTCAGCATGGTTAAGGCATATGTCTTGCAAAATTCCTGGGACATTCATGTGCCGTTCCAATGTTCCGAAGATGGGATTTATTTATTTATTTATTTATTTAGGCTATTTTCTCCCTGCTTCCCTCATCGGGTTTTCAAAACATCAATAGGGGAATACATCAATAGGGGAAACATCCACAGCAGACCTGAGTTCCAAATCCTGACTTGCATAATCCTTTATTTATTATCCTCATAGCTTGCGTTCCTTCCACAAAGCTCAAGACAGCATACATATTCCACTCCCATTTCATCTTTGCAACAACCTCATGAGGTCTGGGTGGCTAGCAACAATGGAAAACAACGATAAAATAAAATACCTCCACCCCCCCCAGTACAACACAATAAAAACAAAGATTGGTGGAATAGATAAAACAGAGGCATTTGATAAAAACGTATCTATCTCATCAGAGCCAGTGTGGTGTGGTGGCTAGAGTGTTAGACTGGGAGTTGGGAGATCTGCGTTCTAGTCCCCACTTGGCCATGGTAGCTCACTGGGTGACTTTAGGCCAGTCACAGACTCTCAGCCCAGCCTACCTCACAGGATTGTTGTTGTGAAGATAAAATGGAGAGGAGGAGGATTATGCATGCTGTCTTAGGTTCTTTAAAGAGGAAAAAAGCTGGGATATAAATGTAATTAATTAATTAATTAATTAAACAAATGCCTGCCTAAACAGAGGGGTTTTGCCATACAGCAATAGACCACAAGAGAGGAGGCCAACTGAGCCTCCCAGGGCAGAGAATTCCACAATTTAGGTGCGGCTACAGAGAAAGCCATTTTCCTCAGCAGCCAAACATCCACCATAGTTGGGATATACAGAAGAGCCTCTCTGTCAGACCTTAGGCTGTGGGGAGGCTGTTATGGGAAGCAGTATTGTGGATTAAAGACATTTTGGGTGCAATCCTATACATGCTGGAACAGGAAAAAGTCCTACAACTCCCAGCATGATGGGAATGGTATGATTTTTTTTTTCTGTCTAAACATGCAGAGGTATGCACCCTTAGGCCTTTAAAGGTCATCACCAATAGTTATGGTGGCCATGAATCCTCCGTTATAGAGGACAGTCATCTCTTTGAAGGGCTGCCAGAGAACTGTCCTCTGTTTGAAGGTGTCTTCTGTTTGAAAGGCTGGGCTGTCCAATTCTGGTTTAAAGATATAACATAAGAATGGATGCCCATCAACAGTTCGCACCGGGGCAGCAGGCTGAACAGGCAGGCACACAGTTCCCCTGGTCAGAGCCATAGAATCACAGAACCAGAGAACAGTAGGGTTGGAAGGGGCCTATAAGACGGTCTAGTCCAACCCCCTGCTCAATGCAGAAATCCAAGTGAAAGCATCCCTGACAGATGGCTGTCCAGCCTCATCTTGAATGCCTCCAGTGTGGGAGAGCCCACCACCTCCCTAGGGAATTGGTTCCATTGTCGTATTGCTCTAACAGTCAGGACGTTTTTCCTGACGTTCAGCTGGAACCTGGATTCCTGTAACTTGAGCCCATTATCCCGTGTCCTTCACTCTGGCATGATCGAGAAGAGATCCTGGCCTTCCTCTCTGTGACAGCCTTTCAAGTACTTGAAGAGTGCTATCATATCTCCCCTCAGTCTTCTCTTCTCAAGGCTAAACATGCCCAGTTCTTTCAGCCTCTCCTCATAGGGCTTTGTTTCCAGTCCCCTGATCATCTTTGTTGCCCTCCTCTGAACCCTCTCCAGTTTGTCTGCATCCTTCTTAAAGTGCAGTGCCCAGAACTGGACACAGTACTCCAGATGAGGCCTAACCCGTGCTGCGTAGAGGGGAACTAGTACTTCCTGGGATTTGGAAGCTATACTTCTATTATTGCAGCCCAAAGGAGCATTTGCCTCTTTTGCAGCCACATCACATTGTTGGCTCATATTCAGCTTGTGATCGACAACAATTCCAAGATCCTTCTCGCTTGTAGTATTTCTGAGCCAAGTATTCCCCATCTTGTAACTGTGCATTTGGTTTCTTTTTCCTAGGTGCAGAACTTGGCATTTATCCCTATTAAATGTCATTCTGTTGTTTTCTGCCCAGCACTCCAGCCTATCAAGATCACTTTGAATTTTGTTTCTGTCTTCCAACATATTAGCTATCCCACCCAATTTTGTGTCATCTGCAAATTTGATCAGCATTCCGTGCACCTCCTCCTCCACGTCATTAATAAAAATGTTGAAGAGTGCTGGGCCCAGGACTGAGCCCTGCGGTACCCCGCTCGTTACCTCCCCCACCAGTTTGAGAAGATCCCATTGATAAGCACTCTTTGAGTCCAATCCTGTAGCCAACCGTGAATCCACCTGATAGTTGTTTCATCTAGCCCACGTTGAGCTAGTTTGCTAATCAGGATATCATGGGGAACTTTGTGGAAAGCTTTGCTGAAGTCAAGGTATATGATGTCCACAGCATTCCCACAGTTCACAAGGGAAGTTACGTGATCAAAAAATGAGATCAGACTAGTCTGGAAGGATTTGTTCTTGACAAATCCGTGTTGGCTTCGAGTAATCACTACATTGTTTTCAAGGTGCTTACAGATGGATTGCTTTATAATCTGCTCCAGGTTTTTCCCAGGGATTGATGTCAGACTGACTGGTCTGTAGTTCCCAGGTTCCTCCTTTTTGCCCTTTTTGAAGAAAGGGACAACATTAGCCCTCCTCCAATCATCTGGCACTTCACCCGTCCTCCATGATTTCTCAAAGAGAATAGACAATGGTTCTGCCAGTTCCTTTATTACTCTAGGATGCAATTCATCTGGCCTTGGAGATTTGAACTCATTCAAAGTAATTAGGTGTTCCTTGACCATATGCCTATCGATCGCAAGCTGCAATCCTGCCTCTTCAGCCTGTACTTCGCCTTTGCCAGGGGGGTCATAGACTCTCTTTTGGGAGAAGACTGAGCCAAAGTAGGAATTGAGCACTTCTGCTTTTTCTTTGTCATCGCATATCATTTTGCCATCCTTATTTAACAGTTGAACCACCATTTCTTTCCTCTGTCTTTTACTATGCAAGGATCTGAAGAAAGCCTTTTTGTTGCTTTTAGCTAGGGATGTACGAAACACCTAAGTGGCTCCACGCCAGGCGCTCCGTCCCTCCCCCTGGAATCCTTGATGGGGGGGAGGCGATCCGCTCCTCCCCCCTGGAATCCTGCCCGGCCAGCTCCGCTCCGCGGCCAAGCTGCGGAGCTGCCGGCTGGCTCCAGCCACCCACTGCCAGACATCCGGCCGCTGGGCAGCCCTGCAGGGACGCAAATGGCAGCTGTCATAGCCGCCGCCATTTGCGTCCCTGTATTGAGCCGTGATAGGCTACGTAAATATTTACGTAGCCTATCATGGCAGGGGGAAAACCCCCAGCATACGCAAATGGCGGTAGCCACCGTCATTTGCGTACACTGGATTTCCCCCCCCCCTTGCTGTGATAGGCTACATATATACTTACGTAGCCTATCACAGCAGGGGGAAAAAAACCTAGCATACGCAAATGGCGGTAGTCGCCGCCATTTGCGTACGCTGGGTTCCCCCCCCCCGCCGTGATAGGCTATGTAAATACTTATGTAGCCTATCACGGCCACTGCAGGGATGCAAATGGTGTCCCTGCGTTATCCGTGATAGGCTACGTAAGTATTTACATAGCCTATCATGGCTATGAAGAGGAGAAAGCGAATGGCGGCCGCAGGACGGCCGCCATTCGCAAAGCAGCGCGGATGGGAGCAGGTAAGTGCTCCGTTTCGCGCACCTTTCGTGGGGTGGGGGCGGCGGGGACTTCATCCCACGCGCCTTTAGTGGGTTGGGGGGGCGGGGACTTCATTCCGCGATGGATTTCGGGTGGCCGAATGCACTGGCATTTGGCCTCACCGAGATCCATCGCGGAATTCTCTGACAGCCCTACTTTTAGCATCCTTCACTAACCTCAGCTCATTCTCCGCATTAGCCTTCCTGATGCCATCCCTGCAATTCTGTGCTACCTGCCTGTACTCTTCCTTTGTAGCTTGGCCTTCCTTCCACTTCCTATATGTGTCCTTTTTTGTTTTCAGGTAATCTCTAAGCTTTTTGTGAAGCCACATGGGCTTCTTCTGTTGTCGTCCACCTTTTTTTCTTGTTGGAATGGTTTGTAATTGTGCCTTGAGAATTTCCTTTTTTAAAAAACTCCCACCCATCTTGGACTCCTTTTTTAGTTAGCATCGCTTGCCATGGGACCTTACTGATCATTGTTCTGAGTTTATTAAAATTGGCTTTCCTAAAATCCAGGGTATGTGTTTGGCTACACTCGGCTTTTGCTTCCTTTAGAACCAAGAGCTCAAGTATAACATGGTCACTTTCCCCCGGAGTTCCCGTAACTGCTACTTCATCCACTAAGTCATCTCTGTTGGTTAGGATCAAGTCAAGGATAGCCGATCCTTTCTGTAGGAGGGAATTATCAGCAACAGAAGTCAACACTCTCTTGGAGGGGCCATGTTTTGTAGAATTTGTCTCCCAACAAATATTGGGGAAATTGAAGCCCCCCATTGAAGCCTTCCACACTATGGTGAGATTTGCTGTATTTCTACTTGAATTCTAATAATTATTTCTAAATTTACATCTATACATATAAATTACCACATGCACATTTTATGCAAGTAGACATCCTCTTTTCTCCTCTTTCTTTGGTGGTGGATTTCCTTTTTTTTTTTAGCAGTTCATAAGTGGCCACTGTACCAACACTTTGAATTGTGCCAAGAAACAAACTGGTAACTAGTGCAGCCCTTGCAGGACAGACGTGCATAAGAACATAAAAAGAGCCATGCTGGATCAGACCAAGGGTCTGTCCAACATGAACCCATAAGCAAGTGGCCACCAGCTTCCTCACTGGTGCAATCTGGCCCCATTGCAGTTTCCAGAGACTCTTCAGTGGTAGCGCTGTGCAGAGGTTTGTTGCTGTGTAATGAGTGCAAAGCCTCAAAGGGAATTTTGTCAGAAGTTGTGAAAGAACACACAGGCCCCAAAGAATGGACTGCAAACTTGAGGCCTCTCCACATCTGAATCGTATGAAGGGACATCATGTGTAGAAAAGGGCTGTATAGGTCTACCCATCCGACTGACCATGCCTCTGAGGTTGAGCAGGGCCCCAGCTCTGTCCTGAGATTTTAGGTGGGGTGCATATAGGCCAATCACCCTGCCAGCATCAATTAGGGGCAGGACCAGGGGAAACTGCACACAGCCTTAGAAGTGGGGCCTGTAATGTGGCCCCATAGCCCCTTTCTACATGACACATCTGCACACAGTCCACATACAAAGGCAGCAACTCTCTGAAAATGTATAAATATATATCCCCTGCTGTGAAGGTTTGGGGCCTACAGAGGCAACGGGAAAAAAGGTCAGGCTTAGAGGCCTGGAGTTTTCTGTTGGGAGGGGGTAATCCTGAGAGGAGGAGTAGTTTCATTTCTCCGGCTAAGTTTCAGCTTGATTTCTCCACTTAACTTCCATTTCTTCAGATTTGAAGCAATACTTTTGGTTTTGAGGGAGGATGGCATAGAAAGAGAGCGAGAGAGCCAGTATGAAAGAGGGAAACAGCCAGAGCCTGAAGTGAGAGCAGAGTCTGACGAGTGAGCAAGAAGAAGCAGCCTAGAAAAATCCAAGGACAGCTAGGGTAAAAAAACTTGCATTTCACAACTTTTATTTTCTTTTAATGCCTTTTGTATCACTCACCTCTATTGTGTGAATACCTTTCGTGGTAGTTTGTTTGCTTTAAATCTACTAGTCAATTGTTGTGGTTAAACCTTGTGTCTAGAGTGTCAGTCACCCCATGTCTACAGCCTAAATCCCACATTTGGAAGGGGACGTTTATAAGAAGGAAGATGGGACTCTTAAGGAGGCAACAGATCCTTAAGGAGTTGCTCAGGGTGTCCAGGTCATAAGGGGAACCTTGATACCTGCCATCAGGACCAAACATTTGCCTACAACAGCCTTCCCCAATCTGGTTCCTCCCATGCTGGCTGGGGTTGATGGAGGATGTAGTTCAACTAGGGATGTATGAGGAATTCATCACAGGTCATTTTTGATCAGGACTTTATCCCGTTTGCACCTTCTGAACCAAACACAGATTCGGACACAATCTGCATTGGAGGTCTGCTCACATTTCAAGCATGCAATGTGATTTGCAGACCCCAAAAATGCATTTGACAGCATGCATCCGTTTGAAAAATGTGTATTGAAAAATGCATACTTTTGAAAAATGCACACAAATACGCTTTAATCAATGGGAGAAGAATGTATATATTTCAAAAATGCACAGAACTGATGTGTGCATTTGGAAAATACGCATGAAAATATGCACAAATGTGCATTTGAAAAGAAAAAACCAAACAGAACTTGCAATCAAATACAGAGTCAAGTCGGAACATGCATCGAGATGGAATTCAGCGAATTGCAGCGAACTCGAGTTTTGCTGATTTGCAAATCCCTAAGTCCAGAACGACTGCGGAGAGCCAGGTTGGGGAAAGCTGACCTATAAGAAAGCTACTTTTTAACCATTAAAAAAAAACCTCTCTGAGTTTATGCAGCAGCCAGGAAAATAAATGTGAGGCAGCTTATTGAATGAATTGTCAGGCTGGGAGCCTGTCTGCTTCTCTTGACCTCAAAAGAATGTGACAAGGATCCTGATCTCCCATAAGGCAGGTGCAGGGTCATTGCTCCTCAATACTTGGTAAAAATTGGTTTCCAGTCAAAAGCGGAGTGCTCAGCTGTGGAAACAAAATTAAAGGAGGTAGAAATCATGAGAGGAAAGTTCGATTTGGCCAAATCTAATGAAAAATACTTCAAGCACATGATCAAGCCAAAGTTAAGGACTTCTAAGCCCTGTAGATGTCAGAATGTAGAATCCTGTTTCAGTCTCTCCTATTGAAGTAAATGGGACTTTAATATCCTGTCCATGTCTACTCAGAGGTAATTCCCACTGAGTTCAACAGGACTTACTCCAAGGTAAGTATGTATCGGATCGTGGATCATATAATTTTTGGACTCCATTTCCCCTTATTGTATTGTTTACAGGATTACATTAAAGTGTTTATTCATTTGGATGTTCCTGTTGCTTCCTCTCCTTATTAAATAAATCCTAGTTATTGTATTTCATATCCCAGTAAGTTGCTAATTGGTTTTCTTCTTACCCCCTTCCAGAGAACAGGGTCTTTGGGGGCTGAAGGCTCCGGAAGTTATTTTGGGGCCAGCATTCCCCCCCCCCCCCACTCACTCATACCATTAGTGCATGAACCCAGTCCCATGGTCTCACCCCCTGCCACACAGGGTGGCTGGTAGGGAAAATAGGATTATATGAATAGGAAGTAAGCATGGCCTTATCTCCTTCATGGAAGACGTAGCCAGGACAGGAGCCGAGTCTAGGCATTATAAAAGGGACTAGCTTTGTGGAAGTAGGAAAACGAGAGATGGGAAGAAAAAGCAGAGACAGGCAGAAGCTACCTGGCTAGTAATGGTAAGGGTTTGTTTTTGCTTTGCTACTATTTGTGGGGCAGTAATACATTAGGGTCCCTATTTACACATCACCAAAATACAGGAAATGCATCAGCCAAAAAGACAACACGATTTAGATTTGTGATGCATAGATTTAGATGCATAAAAGTCCACATGCTGATTTATATGTATAGACTGACATCTAGAAATACTGGTAATTACTTAGATAGAAATAGAAGACATCTCACCCTAGTGGAGAAGACTGACCAGGTGACCTTTGAGCCTGCTCAGTTTGCTGTCCAGGTGCTGATGGTAGATGAGCATCTTCACAGCTTTTGCTTTCCCTTCTTAGGGTGCTTTATCTACAAACCAGACTTGGACCAGCCAGCCCTGCAAACACAGGGCACCTTCAAATAGAAAGTTGTCCTCTGTTAAGTAGGACACATTGTTGTCGTCGTTCAGTCGTGTCTGACTCTTCGTGACCCCATGGACCATAGCATGCCAGGCCTTCCTGTCCTGCACTCTCTCCTGGCGTGTGCTGAAGTCCATATTCATCGCATCGGTGATGCTATCTAGCCATCTCATCCTCTGCCGTCCCCTTCTCCTTTTGCCTTCAATCTTTCCCAGCATCAGGGTCTTTTCCAGGGAATTTTCTCTTCGCATTAGGTGGCCAAAATATTGGAGCTTCAGCTTCAGTATCTGTCCTTCCAATGAGCGCTCAGGGTTGATTTCCTTTAAGACTGACTGATTTGACCTCCTTGCAGTCCAGGGGACTCGTAAGAGTCTTCTCCAGCACCACAGTTCAAAAGCATCAATTCTTCGGCGCTCAGCCTTCCTTATAGTCCAGCTCTCACAGCCATACATTACTACTGGGAAAACCATAGCTTTGATTATACAAACCTTTGTCGGCAAGGTGATGTCTTTGCTTCTTCCTATGCTGTCTAGGTTTGTCATAGCTTTCCTCCCAAGGAGCAAGTGTCTTTTAATTTCATGGCTACAGTCACCGTCTGCGGTGATCTTGGAGCCCAAGAAAATAAAATCTGTCACTGCTTCCATTTCTTCCCCTTCTATATGCCAGGAAGTGATGGGGCCAGATGCCATGATTTTAGTTTTGTTAATGTTGAGTTTCAAACCAGCTTTTGCAGTCTCCATTTTCACCCTCAACAAGAGGCTCTTTAGATCCTCTTCGCTTTCTGCCATTAGGGTGGTATCGTTTGCGTATCTGAGGTAGTTGATAATTCTCCCGGCAATCTTAATTCCGACCTGTGATTCATCCAACCCGGCGTTTCTCATGATGTGCTCTGCATATAAATTAAATAAGCAGGGTGACAATATACAGCCTTGTCGTACTCCTTTCCCAGTTTTGAACCAATCGGCTGTTCCATGTCCGGTTCTTACTGTTGCTTCTTGACCCTCGTACAGATTTCTCAGGAGACAGGTAAGGTGGTCTGGTACTCCCATCTCTTTAAGAATTTGCCACAGTTTGTTGTGATCCACACAATCAAAGGCTTTGGCATAGTCAATGAAGCAGAAATAGACGTTTTTCTGGAATTCTCTTGCTTTCTCCATGATCCAGCGAATGTTGGCAATTTGACACATGACCACCCTTAAATATGTCTACAGGCTTATCACTGAGGACACACAACAAATGAGACTGTTTGGGTAAATTCTAGCTAATTTCAGATCCGGCATCACCGCAGACTGTCCACCCCACTTTCTCCTTCAATAGTTGGTGGCAAATGTGATTGGTGCTATGCATGCACATGCTCAGCTCCTCAATCAGGCTTTGCAGCTTGAAGAAATGTGCATGTTCAGTGGGGGCTGGTGGCACTGATGACATGGGGCAGTGAATCCGCTCTGGGTTTCAGTTAGAACCCTAAAGGAGCTACCTAAGATGCTGAACCCTAGGCCCAAAATTGGTTCAGCACCTTGGATAGCTCCTTCAGAGTTCTGACTGGTTCTGACTGAAATCAGAGCGAATTCACTGCCCCACTGACATCTCAGCCACCAGCCTCCACTGTGCATGTTACACTCATCTGTGAATTTGTGTTTTGCCCTGTTGGGTTACGGCGATTGCTTATAACCTGTGCATAATCGCTATGTATTGTATAGCAGTTGAAAATACGCCTTCGAAGGATTTTACAGTCTAATAAAACACAGGACCAGGGAGAACAGAGTGCCCAATGGAGGGGAGAGGGGCAACTCTAAAGAAAATATCTATGTGAATAATGATTTAGACAAAAAAGGGCTGTAAAAATGTCTGTCAGAAATATAAATATGCTATTGTATAAATATAAGCTTTGAACATCACCTCATATTAGACATGGAGGCTGAAATCCTAGGTGTGCTTACTCTGGAGTGTGCTTAGCTCCCTAACAATCTTACTTCAGAGGCTACTGACCTTATTTACTTCTGATGTTATGCTTCCTTCTGAAAAATGGCCTTACTTCTGAGTAAACATCCTTAGGACTGCACTGTGAATTACCAACATATTGCAATTGAGCATATGGCTAAAAATCCTTTAACAAGAATTAAAATAATAAATTATTAAGTTACTGTTTAATTTATTTAATCCATTTCTATTCCCCTGCCTGTCTATCCAAAAATGGTGCTCAAGGCAGCTAGCAATAAAAGGACAATTAAAAACAAAATCTTAATAAAGATGTAGCATAAAAACAAATACATTAAAACACAAAAACACATGATACAAGAAATACACAGCATTCAACCAATTGAAATTAGACTAGCAACACTGATTATGTGTTATTGTCTGCCTTCTATATATTGCTGTTCTTCCACTTGTTGGTGTTGCCCTGCCCTCACATTTCTTCTTTTTCTCTTCGCTACCCTTATGCTGAAATCCACAACTTGTTTACTTGTTGAGTTGGCCCTGTTAAACGTCAGTAGAACTGCCCTAGAGTAAGTGGATTGTGGATTTCAGCTTTAGATAATGGTCATGTGATTCCCAGAGTGATTTACTAGCTTCTCTAACTGTTTCTCATGTTAAGAACTATTAACCAGCTACCTTACAAGGACAGAATTCCTCAAGCAGTTTTGGGTCCTGTATTGTCTCACCTCCGTCAAAAGGCTTGATTGTATGTGTGCCAAACACAGGATACGTTAAGTCTTATTTGCCCACTCTCTTTTGGGAACAGAAATCCCTGTTGCTAGTCTCCTCAAAGTTAATCACTCTTTGGCTGCAATCCACAAACACTTAAGCCAAATAATTTATATTTAAACCCACAAGCAGCCAGGTCCTGAAATGTGCAAATGACCGATTAAGCACGTAATGTGATTGCTAGTGCATCCGACAAAATGTTCATGGTTAGGAGAAAGTGGAGGTACTGTGGCTTAATTGCTCCAGGGATAATACAATTTGTTTCCTATCAGGACAATAATACTGTTTTATGCTTCTTACTCCGCATCAAGCGCCATGCACAGTGAGTATTCAGACATTCCTTCCAGTTTTGTTACTGGATATTTGCCTCTATGCTCACACCTGTATTAAACAATATGGAGGAATAAGTGGGACTGTAATAAACTGTGCAGTGTATCCTCATCTTCTGCTCCTGTTTAGGGTTCCAGCCAGCCATACCCTTCTCCTGGATATTCCATTCTAGGCCACCTGATTTTCCAATTTTCTTTTCCAACTGACACTCAACATTCTGTGATTACAAAGCATTCTAAGAACAAATTAGGCTGTTTTCGGGGTTTGACCCCTTAAGGTTTTTTTGTTTTGTTTTGTCCTTCTGCAAATGTTGGGGGTTTTGAGCTTTCTGATACTTCCCTCTTTTTTCTCAGTCGTCCCATTTTAACTTCAGTTGTGTTGGCACTCAACACCTGAGTCTGCTATTAAAAGGAATGATAACTATGTTAACACAATCAGTGAAGCAAGCCAACTAGGAGGAAAAAGGTAGTTTTTGTGGGCAACGGGTTGACTGCAGAAGTTAAGAGAGATCTGAATCATGGTATGAATTATTTGTTGTTGTTGTTCAGTCGTGTCCGACTCTTCGTGACCCCATGGACCATAGCACGCCAGGCCTTCCTGTCCTGCGCTCTCTCCCGGAGCGTGCTCAAGTTCATATTCATTGCATCCGTGATGCTATCTAGCCATCTCATCCTCTGCCGTCCCCTTCTCCTTTTGCCTTCAGTCTTTCCCAGCATCAGGGTCTTTTCCAGTGAGTTTCCTCTTCGCATTAGGTGGCCAAAATATTGGAGCTTCAGCTTCAGTATCTGTCCTTCCAATGAGCACTCAGGGTTGATTTCCTTTAGGATGGACTGATTTGACCTCCTTGCAGTCCAGGGGACTCGTAAGAGTCTTCTCCAGCACCACAGTTCGAAAGCATCAATTCTTCGGCGCTCAGCCTTCCTTATAGTCCAGCTCTCACAGCCATACATTACTACTGGGAAAACCATAGCTTTGATTAGACGGACCTTTGTCGGCAAGGTGATGTCTCTGCTTCTGACTATGCTGTCTAGGTTGGCCATAGCTTTCCTCCCAAGGAGCAAGCGTCTTTTAATTTCATGGCTACAGTCACCGTCCGCGGTGATCTTGGAGCCCAAGAAAGTAAAATCTGTCACTGCTTCCATTTCTTCCCCTTCTATATGCCAGGAAGTGATGGGGCCAGATGCCATGATCTTAGTTTTTTTAATGTTGAGTTTCAAACCAGCTTTTGCACTCTCCTCTTTCACCCTCAACAAGAGGCTGTTTAGATCCTCTTCGCTTTCTGCCATTAGGGTGGTATCGTCTGCATATCGGAGGTTGTTGATAATTCTCCCAGCAATCTTAATTCCGACCTGTGATTCATCCAACCCGGCATTTCTCATGATGTACTTTGCATATAAGTTAAATAAGCAGGGTGACAATATGCAGCCTTGTCGTACTCCTTTCCCAATTTTGAACCACTCAGTTGTTCCATGTCTGGTTCTTACTGTTGCTTCTTGACCCTCGTACAGGTTTCTCAGGAGACAGGTAAGGTGGTCTGGTACTCCCATCACTTTAAGAATTTGCCACAGTTTGTTGTGATCCACACAATCAAAGGCTTTAGCGTAGTCAATGAAGCAGAAATAGACGTTTTTCTGGAATTCTCTTGCTTTCTCCATGATGCAGTATTCACATTTCATTATTAATAGCCATCTCTAAACTAAATGGAATGATAAATGCGGTTCTGGCATGTTCCTCAAACATCAATTTCAGATTCCTTTTAATGTTTCTGCTTTGCATTCTGGCTTCTGTCCTTTTACCTTTCCCTTTAAAAAAAAATCTTTTGATACACATGAATTACTTTTATGCAGTCAGATATCTTATCATGTGTGTGCATATGTGTTTTAAAGAAAATCATGAGTATTTTATGATCAAAACAATGCCCAATCTGGAACATTTTATATGTGTTAAACAGGACCATTACTATTTTTATTTTTTTTAAATACTACTGCGTTGTTCAGAAACATTGTTATATAAAATAGCAGATGCAGAGAGAAGTTCTGAAACATTTACAGCATAAAGTCGCTTTGGAATTGGCACTGCTTTCTGCGCAGGAGGTATGGCTCCCATCTCAGAGATCCGAGAGCCCCCTGTTTCTCTGAAGAGAGGAGCAATTGCTATGCAAGAAGTGGAGTTTTGTGCTCCTAGTCTGATGCTAGAGATGGATTGATCAGCATATTTCCCATAGCTCTCAGTTTCACATGTGTTCAGTCTGTTCCATCCCGTTTTCTGACTTTAAAAAAAAAAAAGTTCAAGTACAAGTATAAAAGTTCACATTTATATGTTTCTCCACAATATATGCATTTTTATTTATTATTTTATTCATTTATTACATTTATATCCTGCCTTTTTTCCTCCTTAAATAACCCAAGGCAGTATAAATAATCCTCATCCTCTCGATTTTATTCTCACAACAACCCTGTGAGGTAGGTTGGGCTGAGAGCCTGTGACTGGTCCAAAGTCACCCAGTGAGCTTCCATGGCCGAGTGGGGACTAGAACCTGGATCTCCCGACTCCCAGTCCAACAGTCTAGCCAGCACACTGGCAAAAATTGCATTTTTGTATGCAGTTTTCCCCTAAAATACACGTCGTTCACATTTCCCCCTAATGTACACATTTTTGTATACAGTACACTTTTGAGCTGAGAAATGCATCACAAAACTGGGAGAAGTGCACAATCTGCAGGGTAATTTAGTCATTATTTATTTGATTTGTTGTACACCTTTCTTCCAAGAGCATGGCTTCCAAGGTGGCTTACATTCATAAATTAAATAAATCATAAATTACAAATTAAATAAGAACTTGATTAAATACATTAAAAACACAATTAAAAACAGAATAGTAACAGAATAAAAACAGCACCAACCCAACAGACCAGCTTATAAACCAAAGGCCTGTTTGAATAAACCACAATCTGACATTAGTCCAGGAAGTGTGAACTAGGGCCTAAAAATGAGGACTGAAGGCACTGGTGCCCTTCTCCTCTCCGTGCAAGCTTGGCTTCAGTGTTTATATCCTGGTTTATTTAAACCATAGTTTCCCATAACATCAAGACTGGAAATTATGCTTTAATCTCTGCTTACAAACCAGGATCACAAACCAGGATTTGGTAAGAAACCAGGATCTGATCCTTGTTTCATAAACTGGGTTTAAAGCAGAGATTAAACTATAGTTTCCTGGTTCAGATGTAAGGAGAACAACAATCATAGATGTACTTGGAATGTCCAGGGATTTTTGTATGTTGGCCCCATGACTGTAGTGTATCGTCATCAGAAGTGCCCCTAGAAAAAGCAGTGGCAAAGTGGTACCAGAGAATCATGCACTGGCACCATATATCTGGTTGTATGTAAGAACATAAGAAGAGCCCTGCTGGATCAGACCAAGGGTCCATCTAGTCCAGCATTCTGTTCACACAGTGGCCAACCAGCTGCCCATGGGAAACCCACAAACAGGACATGAGCACAACAGCACACTCACGCATGTTCCCCAGCTACTAGTGTATATAGGCTCACTGCCTCTGGTTCTGGAGGTAGCACATAACCATCAAGACAGGTAGCCACTGATAGCCTTTTCCTCCAGGAATCTGTCTAACCCCCTTTTAAAGCTTTCCAAGTGGTGGCCATCACTACATCTGTGGCCATTGGTGGCCATCACCACATCTGTGGTACCAAATTCCATAGTTTAACTACGCACTATAGTTCACACTATCTACTATTGTTCACACTGTTGATAGTGCACAGGCAAGGGACTAGACATGGAGATCCAGTGTGTGCACAGTGCAAGGATCAAATGTAATTGATCCAAGCGCAATATTCTTCACACAGAGCACAATTAAATTATGAAATTCCCTACCATCATAAGAGGTAGTGATGACCACCAAGTTGGACGGCTTTAAGAGGGAGACATAAAGCTATGCATGGCTATTAGGGTCAAACAGAATTGGAGAACATCCAAAATAACCCAAGGGAATGAAGAGACAAAAATCTCAGGATACTACAAATAGGGGTGTACGGATTACTCACCCCATTCCGGTCCAGGGCATCCGTGGTGGGGGGGAGGTGATCTGTCTCTCCCCCTGGAATTCTCCCCAGCCGGCTCTGCTCCGCGGCAAGTCTGCGGAGCCACTGGCCAGGGCTACCCACAGCCGGACCTCCATCTGCTTCTGGGCTGTGGCTGCAGATGGCAGCCGCCATAGCGGCCGCCATTTGTGTCCCTGCGTTAGCCATGATAGGCTACATATATATTTATATATTTACATAGCCTATCACGGCAAAAGGCAGGGACGCAAATGGCATAGCAGCCACCATTTGCGTCCCTGCTCTTTGCCATGACAGGCTATGTAAATACTTATGTAGCCTATCACGGCTAAAGTAGGGAGGGAAAAGGCAGCCACAGACCGGAGCAGCCATTCGCGGCCGCAGATGAGGACAGCGGACGGCCAACAAAAGGTAGGGTCCATCCCGGGGAAATTTTGCGGGGTGGCGGGGGGATTGCTCTGTTCCACCATGGACTCCGGGGGGGGAGGGGAGATTCTAAAGCATCCGGCCTCACTGGAGTCCATGGCGGAATTCTCTAACATCCCTAGTTGCAAAACAGGTTTTATTCTTCGAAGTAGTCCAGTGCGTTTCGGCCCTGTACCATATAATTGGGCCTTCTTCGGGGGCTAAAGAGAAAGCAGAAGGGGACAATGAAACAAATAAGTATACAGTCAGGGCCAGAAATATTGGAACAAGGATAACTGTTTTGGCAGTTGGCCTCTGTACACCACCACAATGCAGTTGAAGGGAAACACACCCAGATAGGAGTGAAGTCAGGACTTTCAGCTGTAATTCAAGGGGTTTGACAAAAGTGGGGCACTACCCATTCAGGAAGGACAGCCAGTAGCATACACACACACCCATCGTTGGTGGCTCATAAGTAATGGAAAAAACCAACATCATTTCAAACTTAAGGATCGCCTTTAATACCTGAATGAAAATCCTTTGCAGTCAATGACTGCCTGAAGTCTGGAACCCATGGACATGACCAAATGCTGAGTTTCCTCCCTCGAGATGCTGTGCCAGGCCTTCACTGCAGCTGCCTTCAGCTGCTGCTTGTTTCTGGGTCTTTCTGCCCTCAGTCTTATCTTCAGTAAGTGAAAAGCATGCTCTATTGGGTTGAGATCAGGTGACTGACTTGGGCATTGCAGAACATCCCACTTCTTTGCCTGGAGAAACTCTTGGGTAGCTTTTGCTGTATGTTTTGGGTCATTATCCATCTGCAATATGAAGCGGTGTCCTATCAGTTTGGCGTCATTCGGCTGAATCTGAGCAGAAAATATAGCCCTATACACTTCAGAATTCATCCTGCTGCTTTTATCAGCAGTCAGGTCATCAATAAACACCAGTGACCCGGTTCCATTGGCAGCCATACATGCCCATGCCATAACACTGCCTCCACCATGTTTGACAGATGATGTGGTATGCTTTGGATCATGAGCTGTTCCTTTCCTTCTCCATACTTTTCTCTTTCCATCATTCTGGTACAAGTTAATCTTGGTCTCATCAGTCCAAAGAATCTTATTCCAGAACTGGGCAGGCTGTTTTAGGTGTTTTCTGGCAAAGGCTAATCTGGCTTGTCTGTTCTTGGGCGTTACCAGTTGTTTGCACCTCGTTGTGAAGCCTCTGTATTTAAAGTCATAAAGCCGTCTCTTGACTGTAGATGTTGACAATGACATGCCTACCTCCTCAAGAGCGTTCTTGACCAGGCTAGATGTTGTGAAAGGGTTCCTCTTCACCATGAACAGAATTCTGCTGTCATCCACTTTAGTTGTCTTCTGTGGTCTTCCAGGCCTTTTGCTGTTGCTGAGCTTGCCAGTTAATTCCTTCTTTTTCAAGATGTTCCAAATTGTTGTGTTGGCCACTCCCAATATTTTTGCTATATCTCTGATGGGTTTATGTTGTTTCCTCAGCCTAATGATGGCCTCCTTCACTTGCATGGACACCTCTTTAGACCTCATGTTGGGAGTTCCAGTGAACAGCTACCAAATGCACACGTAACACTCAGAACCACCTTCAGGCCTTTTATCTGCCTGATTGGTCATGGGATACCCAGGAAACAGGCTACACCTGGCCATGCAGCTGCTTGTCAGCCATTCGTTCCATTACTTATAAGCCACCAATGATGGGTGTGTGTGTATGCCACTGGCTGTCCTTCCTGAATGGTTAGTGTCCCACTTTTGTCACACCCCTTGAATTACAGCTGAAAGTCCTGACTTCACTCCCATCTGGGTGTGTTTCCTTTCCAACTTCAGTGTGGTGGTGTACAGAGGCCAACTGCCAAAACAGTTATCCTTGTTCCAATATTTCTGGCCCTGACTGTACATTTTGAGATAGAACAGTCAAGTTAAAACTCGTTACGTTAGCTACACTGCCATAATGCCTGTGTACACTTACTTAATTGTTCTAAAACAATTGTACCCATGGCTACAAGCAATGATGGCTATATATTACCTCCAGTATCAGGGTCAGTATGCCTCCCAATGCCAACTGCTGGGGGTGGGGGATGCTATTGTGCTTACATCCTGCTGGTGTACTTCCCATGGGCATCTGCTGGGCTGCTGTGCAGATAGAATGCTGGATTAGATAGGCTCTTAGTCTGATCCAGCAGGGCCCTTCTTATGTTCTCATTTCCATTCACTTTCATTGTGCGCTCGGCATGGATGGAGTAACAGGCATTGTGTCATGCAAGCAATTTCCTAGGGGGTGGGCTCTCCCTGGCCAATGCGCACCTGGACCCCATACCTGATACCACACCCTATATCACTGTGCTTCCCACCTTCTCAGCTTTCAGACAGTGGTTCAGAAGGAGAAAGAAGGCCCTATAAGATATTATTCTTACAACAACACATTGATTCCTCAAATGTCACAAAATATTCATTTGGTAACCTTTGGGTCTAGGTGATTATTGTAAAAAAAATTCTGCGGTCACAACTCGAAGACCAGTTACAAAAAGCTTGTGCTTTTCTTTCTCGTGGAAGTTGTATAAACATAGTTCTGATGGTCCATGAGATAATATAGTAGACAATAAATCTCTTTTTATGTACAGGCAATACCATGACTTCAGTGTTAGGCGAGCAGCCATTGTTTAATTAAATCATCCTGGTGTTTATGGCACAAAATGGAAAGGAAGTGCACAAGTTGCTGTGATTTAATCAATTATTCACAAAATCAAAATAGCCCTATTTTATGGTCTATCTCTTAGGCATAATTCCTAGAAGATAAGATTTTAAAACTATTGGGGAGTTGGACTTTGCTTTTTATTATTTTTGAAACAATACCTTCTTGCCTTTAAATATATGTTGTATCCTGTCTTAAAAATGAACTTGAGCACACTCCGGGAGAGAGTGGAGGACAGGAAGGACTGGCGTGCTATGGTCCATGGGGTCACGAAGAGTCGGACACAACTTAACGACTGAACAACAAAATCCTGTCTTAAATGTCAGAAGTGAGGCATAAATCCTGGAGTTCAGTCTTAGATGTACCTGGTAAATATGTTTAAGATTGCAGCACTTTTCATCTCTCTTTCATCCCAGGCTAAATGGTCAAGTCACCAGCAGCAGAATTCTAATCTCTGGCATTCAGCAGTGGGTGGAACACCAAGTTCTCTAGAGAAACAGAGTGACCTGTAAATGACCCAGCATACAGCCAAATGAGATATTTTGTGGAAGATCCAGGAATGGACCCCCAAAGGTTTTTGTTTCTGCTTAAAGCAGCATATGGGTAGTGCACAAAGAACTAGTGTTGTACGGGCCATAAGGGTCAAAGTTGGCATTCCACTCAAGTGAAGAAAGAGCTGTGAACATTTTAGGGTGCAATCCTATGCATGTTAGACAGAAAAAAAGTCCTACAACTCCCAGCATTCAGGGCCCCTTCCTGCTCCCCCTACTTATGGTTCTTTATCTTTAAAATGGACTCAGACTGGGCAGCCTGTTAAAGTAGAGGATGCCTTAAAATAGAGGGCTATTCTCTGACAGCCCTTCAAGTAGAGCACTGTCCTCTGTAACAGAACAGCCCCGTGCTCCGCATTCAGAAGAAGAGCATGGAGCAGTCAAAACGGGGCATTCCGGGTGGCATGTCGGGGCGGGGAAGGCGGCAGCCTCCTCCTCCGTCCCGCCTTCCCGCAGCTAGACAGCTGAAATGGGCTATCTAGCTGCAAATGCAGGGCAGGAGAAGCGTGGAGGGAACGATTCCCTCTGTGTTTCTCCTGCCCTGCATTGGATAGGTGGTCGCCTCCGAGTTTGGAGGTGGCCGCCTATCCCCATAGGATTGGGACCTAAGTCATTCAGAAAAGTATCTAGCTGGGAGCTGGGCAGAAGTAGAATGATTATGTAGCTGTAGGATCTGGTGTCAGTGCATATTAAAGTAGTAGGTGCAAATGCTACTACAGAAGGATCTCACCCCCCTACCCCCTGCAGTTTAATTAGTGGAATCAGCAAAAAGTGAGAGACTTTACAGTTTTGCAGGTTAATTTGAACTGCAAATAGAAATCCGGGCTTGAACTGCCCCAAACTTTGGCATATTCAGGTTGGACATGAAAGGAGGAACAGATGGAGAAGGAGCTGGACTGGCCTGTTGAAAAATTAAGCTACTCATTTGAATTAAGTGATTTGTTTACTGCCCCTCTCCCTTTCAAAAAGCCAGCAACCAATCTTTTGTCACACCCTAGTGTGACTCACAGAAAGAGAACACAGGACAGGGTGAGGCAGGTGAAGAACTGGGGCTATCTAGACAGCAAAAGGTTGATCATTGGAGGCTAGAATCACCTAGGGCAGGAAACAGGTTTAGCACTCTTCTGCTGTGTTCTAGAGGGCCAAATTAAACATTCATTAAAACACATGAAGTGGAGTTTTGCATGCTGGCTTTCTCTATTCTCCTGCAAGTGTGTGGGCCCTGATTCAGATTGGGACCATGGTGCTCTGGGAGAGGAGGATTTAAGCTTCCTTCCCACCCATTTTTTTTAATGAAATACATCACAAGAATACCTTGTCATTGGAAATGGAGGCTTTTTCTTTTTTTACCCCCATCTACCGGGGGTGGGGGGTGGGTAGGTGAAATTTCTCAGAAAAAAAGGTGGGGGGAAGCTTAAATCTAATGGGATTTAAGCTTTACTAATGATGCCTCTTGTTAGAAAGAGAATTAGCAGAGAAAAACAAGGCAAAACAGAATGAGTGTTTACCAGTCCCACATGCACACTGGCTATCTTAGAAGAATAACAGAGAGACCACACTCTGACTCTGTCAGGATTGGGCCCAGACTCCCTGCAGAGACCATAGAATCAGAGTCAGAAGATGAAATGGGCCAGGGGAGGAAATTCCTCAAGGAGCTCCAGGAGACAGAGAAGAATCTTCTCAAGTGCACATTAATAGTAACAGACAGACATAGATACCACTCGCTCTGTGGGAACTCATCAACATGCAGAAGGGGTGGGGGAGAGCATGGCAGATGCCCAGGCCAGACACCACTCTAAGAGGGCAGAGCAAATGAAGGAATTAAGGCGGCCTACTTGGCTAGCCCATCACCAGAAGTCTTTAGGGGAAGAAACTCCTTGAGGGCAGGACAGAGAAAGCCTTCCAAGTTCTGTGTTGAATGTGTAACAATAGATTTGAAACAACTTCCTATCCTATTGTAGTTCATCTCTCAAAAAGATCTTCAGGTAAGCTAGTTAGAGTTGGGGCAGCTTAGTCAAAGAACTAAGATCTGAACTGCCAAAAAACTGACTGTTTCTGCATAATAAAGCCTAGTGACTTGGAGACTGAGCCTTTGTTTGGTGACTACATGCCTGGAGGGCTCGCAACCTGATGCACTCTTCTTCAGTGAAAGAAAGAAAAGTTTACTCACAAATGTTCTTGCATATATAATGCAGGTACAGCATAGAGTTTTCAAAAGGGTTTGTTTAGTCCATTCTATGTTCCAGTACGCTGGCAAGAGAGCAAACACATGTACTTCCAGCAATGGTGGAAGTCAGAAAGCAGGAGGGGGAGGAAGGGGAGGAGCAAAAGGAAGAAACCACACTGTAGGCTATAGAGTTCCTAACGCTAGCTGTGGTCAAAATCCTAACTAACTGCAACACTGCCACCTTCCAGTAACTTTCAGAAAAGGTTGCAATATTCCCAACAAAATCATCCTCTCCAAGAGCACCATGGCCCTGATCTGAATCAGGGCTGTGCATGCTTACAGGAGAGTAGAGGAAGCTAGCATGCATAGTGGAGTTATGCATGCTTTAACAAAGTTTAGTTTGGCCCACAGTGTCCCCCTTAACTCTCTCTCCTATGAGTGAATGGTTACCACTGGCTCTTATAGGCTAAAGTTGCTATATGTGGAACCGTTTTTGTGATGAGGGCAAAGGTTGTTGTCTTTCATCCCTGGCCCTGACTGACTGAACCCTCACTGATCATGATTCTGTGTGTGCAGGGGAGGGATGTAATGTGTCTCTGGGCACAGAACGTGTAGAGATGCTGTGTACCTTTTGGTTTTACAGATGTATACACAAACAAACACCTTGCCATCGTTACACAGGCATTTTGCTAGTTATTGCAGCTGTCTCTTAGGGTGCTTCCAGACATGGGGTTGGATCCGAGATCTGCCTCCCATTGATGGAAGGGCTCTGTTCACAGACGATCCCCCTGAATAATTTGGGAGGATTCCCACTGCACCACAGCTCGCCCCATTCAGCAGGAGCTCCCAATCCTCTGTGTAGCATTTTCCGGAGGCTGCTGCAGGGAGGAGGGGGGAGAGCAATACTGTATTGCCAGTCCAGCTGCATGCACCTAAATCTGGATCTGACCCAAGGCTTTTACCCCACCTCACCCTATTCATGGATTTTACAGCAGGACCAATTGTCATCCACATGTAGCCCTTCCATGTTTCCCCATCAACTGTTCTGTCTTTTTTCTTACCGTGGAAAATCCATTATGGGAAAAAAGTTAGAATGGCCCCACAATGCCTCTCAATTGTTAGTGGTAGGACTCCTCCATTTGGAAGCACCTTTACTTGTAGAGGATGATAGTGATATATTTGATGTTCAATTTTGGTGGTGTTGGGTAGGAAATAACATCCCTACATTCTGGGACTTTAAAATTTTTTATTTAATTTTTTTTTTTATCCTTGGAATTTCACTGAGGCACCTGTATTCAGCGTTAGTGAACATGAGAGTCTGGGAGAAGATTTGGGGTTTTCCAAACATTGGGGGGTGCAGACCTCAAACTTGTGGAGGTTATTGGAGAACACAGATTTTCTCCATTAACTTTTGATATACGCTTTCAGTTCCCCAAAATAGAAACCTACAAATGAACTGGGGGACTTCTCCATCAAAAATCTTAAACATTAGACAAGTTCTAGGAAAACCAAATTATTATTATAGAGATTATACTGGTGATTAAAACATGTAATTTCTACCCCGAGGCTTCAGGCAAGACACAAACTGTGCTAGATTTATATACCCATCATGTTCTTCATCTCCAGTAATTGATCACAATTAGTACAAAATGATAGTCAATTTGATCATTATGAAGGCACAATATGGTACAATATAATAATAAAGCATCCAAAGTAATTGGTTGAATAGAGTGATTATTTTATTAATGAAGATTTGCTATGTATGCTCAAATCATACTTCTACTGATATTCCTTAATTACTCCAGGCACTATGAAGATTCTCTTGTGAAATTTACACCTGGAACAATAGGGTGCACCACCTTTTTATTTATTTAAAGAAACTGTCTATATTTTTACTGATTGATTTACAAAATTTATAGACCCCTCTATATCTAGCAGGATTCCTTAGCGGTGACAGTAACAAGAGGAAAATACTCTAAATGCAGAATAAAAATAAATATTTATAAATAAAATCAAGTTATGCCGATAAAACTGATAAAACAGTGGCTGGTGACTCAGGCAAAGCTTGTTTAAATAAAAATGTCTTAAGTGGTTACTTAAAAACAAAGCAATGTCAGTGTCTGCCTGACATCAACAGGCAGGGAATTCCATAGAGAGGGAGCAAATATACTGAAAACTCTACTCCAAGTGGATTCTAAATGGACCAGAGGTCCATGCAGAACCACCGAGAATGTCTCATCTGATGACCTCAGTGACTTGACAGGCTGTTTTTTTTGTTGATGACATGTAGTAAATGATAAAATGGAATGGATTTCCCTTCTGAATGAAGACAGAACTGCTTTCAACATGTACTAAAAAACAAATGAGAGGAAATTGAGGTGTCCAGTTAATAATGAAGCCCCATAGCGACACCATGCTTTTCTGGTCATGGAATATTTCACAGAATGATAGACTTGGTACATCCCAGTGTACCTTCAGTGATCACAGCAGACGGTGCACATGAATGCCATTTCAAGAGTTCAAGGGGGTGGGGGGTGAAGGTTATTAGCAAGCTCTCAAGGCACACACCAAAGTAGTTTGCTGCCCAAGTAAAAGTGCTGTGAGATCTAGAGATGCTACTGAAGTTATAAATTCCAGGATCAGCATATGAACTCTGTTGGCTTGTGATGTCCACCTTTGGTATGAGGATGAGTATTACAGCTCCCCACTGTGGATAATTTTAAAACCTTCTATTATATTCCATCCCTTAGGGCGCAATCCTTTGGGAATAGGCGGTCACCACTGAACTCGGAGGGGACCGCCTATCCAATGCAGGGCAGGAGAAGCACGGAGGGGATCGTTCCCTCTGCGCTTCTCTTGCCCTACATTTGCGGCTAGACAAATTTCGGCCATCTAGCCACGGGAAGGCAGAGCTGGGGAGGAGGCTGCTGGATGATACATGGGATGTGTCATACCAGCATTTCCGCCTTCCCCGCCTTGGAATGCCCCCCAGAACACCCCGTTTTGGCCGCTCTGTGCTCCTCTCCCGAGCTCCGAGCAACCGACCTATCCTATGGCCATCTAGCTGCTGACTAGCAGCCATAGGATTGCTCCCCCCCGTCACCTTTCCTGCCCACAAAAGATCCCCAAGCACTTGAGCTTTTCACTGTTATGTCCGAACTTTCATCGTTGTGTGGCTTAAAAATATAATGAGCCAACAAATAATAAATGGGCGGAAAGTGCTCTAAGCCACTGGTCATTTGGGGAAGGTGCTCAAACCTTCTGATTTTATGATTCTGTGATTTTGATTGCTCTTGTTCTGCACTGCAGTGCTCTGCAACAGCCTTCCCTGCTGGTTGGGGATGATGGGAATTGTAATCCAGGACATCTGGAGGGCAACAGCTTGGGGAAGGCTGCTCTACAATGTCATTTTTTTTTCAGATGGGGCAAGTAGAACCACAAAGAGAGCTTCGGCTATCAGGCCATATTGAAATGTAGTAAGTAAGTAAGCAAGTAAATAAAACTGTATACATTGGTGCTCATGTGGCTGCAAAATAGATATTTCTGGAGATTTTGTGATATGGACTATTTAATTTTCAGATCAGAAATAGCGGGGAAAGTTGATCCGTATCTATGTAGATCTAGAGGGAGCAGGGAGTCTTTCTTTACTGCCCGCCCCCCTTTTGGTATAAGGCCGGGGTCCCCAGCCTTTTTGGTTCTGTGGGCACATTTGGGAATGTGAGAAACTGCTGTGGGAACTTCCACAAAAATGGCTCCCATGGAGGATGTGGCTGCTGTGGGGGCCTGACTAGTCAAGAAGTGTGTGTGTGTGTGTGTGTGTGTGTGTGTATGTGAGAGAGAGAGAGAGAGAGAGAGAGAGAGAGAGAAACAGCTAGGCCAGAGGCTGGAGGGGGGGGAATGGAAAGAGTTGCTTCTTGGCCTGCCCAGTCTTTTTCCATCCACACAGACCTTTCCCCTTTGCTCTTTCTCTCTCCACTCCCAGCCTGGCTATTTCTCTCCCATCCTGCCCCCTAGCCTTCTTTCTCTCCCTTCCTAGCCTCTAGCCTTGCTCTTTCTCTTTCCTCTGCCCCTTTGCCTTGCTTTCTCTTCCTGCCTGCTGAACAGCTGATCAGCGGCAGGTTCAGGAACAGGAAGGAGAACCTGGCGCCCTCACATTTTTCAATTTTTTATTAATTTCTTTAAGGGGGCAGGGAATGAAGAGCTTTGTGGGCACCATTGGAGGTGCCCATGAGCACTGTGTTGTGGACCCCTGGCATACGGTGTCCCTCCAAAAAGAATCCTGATAGACTTGTCACCAGCCAGGCTGAACATCTTCACACACCCTAGGCCAGAGGTAGGCAGCCTTTTGGGGCTGTGGGCACACTTGGCAATTTGTGAAACTGTCCTGGGCACCACCACAAAATGGCTGCCATGGGAGTCATGGCAAAGGAGAAGTAACCTGCCCAAAAGACTGAGTGCAAGGCAGAGGTGGTGTCTGAGCCCCAACACACTAAACAACTCTTTTGAACCCACAGTTTTCACCACCAACACAAACTTATTTCACAGGAATCCCATCTGCCACTAAGAAAATGTGTTAATTAAAAAATAATGGGATGTGTAGGACACCTTGTTGGGTGCCATAAAGGTGTCTTGGGGCACATTGGTGCCCAGGAGTACTACGTTGCATACCTGTGCCCTATGTTGTCCATCTGCTTGGGGTGGAGGTGGTTCTAAGTCCTACAACAAGGACCCCTCCCTCCAGCACAGCTCAAAGAAAAAATAAATGAAAATAACAATTCTGCCTTCTCAAAGCCCAGGGGAATTCAAATCACAGAACCTTGTGAACTATCTTTAGAACATGAGGAGGGAGCTTAACAATGGTGCAGTCTTAGCACAGTCTTTTATTGAGAAATTCCAGGAAAATGTACATTTAAACTAATGGAGCCAAATGTCAAAGTATATAAAGAAATTTATTTGGGATAAATGGTGGGGGGAGGGGGGAGTAGAAAAGGGGAAGGCAATAGATCACACATAGACTTGCAAATTAGAAATCACTAACATCGATCTAATTTAGGGCACAATCCTAGGCATGTTTAGATGGAAAAAAAGTTCTACAACTCCCAGTGCTGGCTGGGGAATGCTGGGAGTTGTAGGACTTTTTCTCTGTCTAAACATGCGTAGGATTGTGCCCTTTGTTAGTTACCTTTTACCTGGTTGAGTAGAATCTGGGGTTCTGAGAGAGTATAAGTCCTTATGGAGCATCTTTGGGTTCCTGGTTTGGAGAGTTCCAAGGAGACAAAGGAATTGAGGGGATGCCTCACATATTTATAGAAGTCTGAGTCTAGTAAAAGCTGGCCTATTCCTGGTGACAGATTGTAGTTTACACCCATGGTGACAGAAGCTCCATCTCCGATATAAGTGGGTCAGGTAGCCAATCAAAAATTTGTTTAGCAGCTCTTTCCAGTCCTTACTTGTTCTGAACTTCCATTACAAAAGAACTATCCAGGTTAGACCATTTGATGTATTGTTAAAAAAGTGGGGGGCTGTGGGGGCTGTGGGGATTAAACTGGGAATGGGTATGGGAGGCAAAGCCAATACTATTTAGGGCTTCTCTGCAGGGGTGTATGAATCTAAGACACTGTAGATGGTGCTGTTGGTCTGCATCACACATAGAGATTTTGTCACAATAACAATTAATATTATCTAAATATCCTTATTACAGTCAAGACGATTCATTACTATACATCACTCACAAGGTGATGTATCACTCAATGAAGCTGCAAACTCTGGCTGTCATATCCATCACATATCATCTCCAAAGGAAAGAGAAATCTAAGTCTAATCTAATCTAAATTTGCCCAGTGTAGCAAATCAACTGAACACCAGTAAAACTGCTGGCATTTAATGCTGGCAGTTTTAATGATGTTAATCTGTTTTATTATATTCAACTAATTTAGAACTTCCCTTTGGAAATGTTATATGATGGATATGACTGCCACATTTGGTCAGTTTCATTGACTATAGTGAGTGATGTATAGTCATTAAAATGTCTTCAATCTAATGTAAGAATTTCAGATAAGATTTGTTGTAGACCAACTTTTATATATGTATGTGTGTGTGTGTGTGTATATATATATATACACACACACACACACACACACACACACAAATACACACACACCCATATATATATACGGATGTAAGATGGTATTTTCTGCTTTTTGTTGATTTCTTAATAAGCCCCAGCATTGAGTTTTCCTATTTTTAAAAACTGGTACCACAGATGGAGTGAACAAGCTTTTCTACACAAGGCATTTATTGTGCTCTCATGATTCCTTACTAATGTTAGTTTACGGGTTCTTTAGAATATGTCATGATCCTCCAGTTTTGTTTCTATTCGTTTAAGAGCATTTTCCTGGATTTTTTGGAGTGGGGAAAATGGAGTATTATTTCTGAAAGCAAAAGGAATGATATTTTCCTCCTTGTGTCATTGCAATATTCCACTACAGCACAGCACCACTTAGAGGTTATGTAGTGGAAAAGCAGCAAAGGAAATGCTCTTCGTGTGGAGCCCAGATCTCAATTCTGCAACGAAACTGAAAGCAATTAGCAGCCTCATCTAGAAAAGCTCAGTGTTTTCATTGACCTTTCCACCATCATCCCACATATTTTTCCTGGTTAATTTGTGCTAATTCAGACCCTGTCAGTGAGCTTTCTGGAGGTATCGGTTCTCTCAATGTGGGGAACAAGCAAGGGTAGGCATGACTGGGCACCTGCTGAGGGCCCACACCCCAGCAGGGGCCCACTGACACGAACCTCTTGGATTTGCTCCTCATATTCATCGTTGCAACCTGCTTGTTCACCTGCCTCTCACTCTGGCCCAGACAACGGTGGTGGTGAGAAGGAGGAGCAATAGATGCCCCGCCTACTTGCTCACCGGCTCCCTGCCTGTCAAGCACGCAAGTGGTAGCAATGATGAGGAAGAGGATGAGGAATAACAGCAGCTGGTGACAATGATGGTGAGAAGGTAGACTCACGGAGGGAGGGGGCCCATTGACAGTGTCTTCCCCAAACAGCCTTCCAAAAGCTGGAGCTGGGACAGGAAACACGATTCTGGACTAGATCACCTTTTGTCTGTCCAGCAGGTCTCTTCTTATGTTCTTATGACCATATTCAGATTTGAAAGGACTGTGCAAATCATGCACACATTTGGTCACTTCACAAGTTATGCTGTAGGTATGGCAAGAGTATGCCAGCATTCATCCTCCTTTAGCACATTGATAGAAGGGCTATTCAGGCAAGTGTACAAACAGGCCCGCTCTGCCTGTGGATCCAAAACATTTTAGGCTCTTCCCCATTTTTGACTTAAGTACTGCATTTATCGTGATAGAAAAAGAGACCTGTTATATCTTTTATTAACTAGAACTGCTCTTTAGGTCAATTCAGCAAAAAAATGCTTACTGTCTGAACAGGTAGGAGACGCTGTTGAGAAAAAAATAGGGGAAAAAAAGTACCAGCAATGAAGATATACAAGGAGGATGCAAGAGATATTAGATGTTGCTTTTGTTTATGGGAATGTAACATAATAAACCATGATAATGTTTTGCTATAATTTAGGATTTTTATTCATTTTATAATGCTGATAATACCTAGACTCATCATAAACATTGTTTCTGGGCCACAATCACAGCAATATTTAATCAGTTACATAAGTTATTGTTTTATTATGATTTTGTTTCTAAAACTTTGATCACAAACACGTTTTTAGAAAGCTGCAACAAGAAACAGTAAATAAAAATTAAAATGAAACGATATTGCCATAGAAATAAAGCTGCAATAAAACACCTTTACTAATCAAAAATAAAGAAAAATAATAGAGAAAGTAATTAGACAAAATATTGGCAATTTGGCCAACAACCACAGCTGTGGATAAAAGGTTTTAATTTGCCTGATAATGATGAAACAGGCTTGGTATTTTAGAGAAAAGTCCTCTTTGCCACCTGTTAGATAGTCATTTAAATTATAGATGTTAGCCCTTCTTGAATGAGTATAGTAAGATATTTACTCCATATCCTTGGCCTTGAAATTTAAATTTGCTCATTCTGATTATTCCTCCCTCCAATATGGTATTATGTCACATTTGTACCCCACCTCCCACCCAGGACCTCAGACTAGTACCACCTACCCTAACCTGTTGCCCTCTAGATGTTTTGGACTTCAACTCCTATCAGCCCCAGCCAGTATGGCCAATGGTGAGGAAGGCTGGGAGTTGTAGTCCAAAACATCTGGAGGGTACCAGATTGGGGAAGGCTGGGGTATTTATTTATTTATTTATTTATTTATTGCATTTATATCCCGCCTTTTTCCCTCTTGCAAGGAACCCAAGGCGGCTTACATTATCCCCCTCCTCTCCATTTTATTCTCACAGCAACAGTCTTGTGAGGTAGGTTGGGCTGAGAGTCTATGACTGGCCCAAAGTCACCCAGTGAGCTTCCAGCCCCGACGGGGGCTAGAACCCAGATCTCCTGGCTCCCAGGCCAACACCCTAGCCACTATACTATACTGGCTAGTGTATGTCATTGTCCTGCCCCCATTTTATCACAATAAAGCCCTGTAAAATATGATTGACTGAGAGACAGTGATTGACCCAAGGGCACTTTATGAGCTTTCTGGATTGTTGGGATTTGCACTCAGGTGCCTTTTCCCTCCTAGCTCATGTCCACCACTCTGGCTCACTGAAGACATATCGTTTCTGATCTTCTAATTATGGTTGAGTACACAACATATGAAGCTGTCTTAGAGTCAACCCAGTACTGTTACTCAGGCTGGTAGCAGCTCTTCAAAGACTCAGGTAGTGGTAACCTTGCTACTTAGGAGATTGGGAGCATGCCACAAGCTCACGTATCCCTACCTTGTTCCTCCTCCCATCTCCCATACAGATTCTCCCTCCATTCCATAGTTTGTTTTTAGCCCTTAGAATCATAGAACAGTAGGGTTGGAAGGGGCCTATAAGACCACCGAGTCCAACACCCTGCTCAATGCAGGAATCTAAGTCAAAGCATCCCTGACAGATGGCTGTCCAGCCTTGTCTTGAATGCCTCCAGTGTGGGAGAGCCCACTACCTTGTAGCATTACATCATCACTGGTGCTAACCATGGTTAACCTTAACCAGGATTAGTCTCTTAACCAGAGTTTGAAATGTGTTCCCCCCCCCAAACCCTGATTTTGAAGGGGTCTAGGAAGTGTTGACCATTGTCCATGCTGATTCAGACATAATGCTACACTATAGTTAACATCAAACCATAAATGGGACCAGGGAATTTGCATGGGACTCAGGAGCGGGAGGGAGCGCCTCAGCCTAAGGCATGCTCACCGTCTCCTAACCATAGATAGGAGATTGAGAATGCTGTGCCTGTACTAGGACTCTGGGGCAAAATAGATATTACTTTAAATCTGTGTCTAACAGCTATGACTTTTTGTTTTCATTTTTACTCCCGAGTAGGCACAAGCCCCTGATATGGATTGGGATCCTAGCATGGGGGACAGGGGGGCTTTTAAGGTCTGCCTGCACCTATTCTAGGTCAAAATGAATAAAAGATGTCGCTTCTAGACACAGAGATTAAGTAATGTCTATTTTGGCCCTCTGCCTGTTACAGCATGCAGCCTCTCGCACTGGGACTTGTGCCATTCTAAAAAGATCAATCTTCCCTTGGGACATGCACAGTATTGGCCGTTTCACTCACTACTTTATTTATTGGCATTCCCATTTCATAAATACCAGTGTATTCACTCTGACTATGTACACTGAGTCCATATCGACAATTAGTGGCTGGCCAAATCTACTTCCAAATCTCTTCCAAAAATCAGTGTATATTGTTAGAGCATGAATAGGCCTACTAATGAGCACCACAGATTGGTGCGACATGATCTCTTGTTTTTTTTACAGTTGTCATTAGAACACAGCAAGAGCCATGCTGGATCAGGCCAATGGTCTATCTAGTCCAGCATTCTGTTGACACAGCGGCTAACCAGCTGCCTGGTTACACTTACAAGTAGGACATGAGTAGAAAAGCACCGTCCTGATTGTGTTCCCCAGCAACTGGTGCACATAGGCACTCTGCCTCTGATGCTGGAGGTAGCATATAGCCATCAGGATTGGTAGCCACTGATAGCTTTATCCTCCATGAATTTGTCAAGGCCAATTTGGATCACTACCTCTTATGATAGCAAATTCCATACCGTAACTATGCATTGTGTGAAGAGGTACTTCCCTTTATCTGTTCTGAATCTCCACCAGTCAGCTTCATGAGATACCCTTGGTTCTAGTATTCTGAGGGAGAGGGAAAAATGTCTCCTTTCCACTTTCTCCACAACATGCATAATTTTGTACACCTCTATCATGTCTGCCCTTACTCACCTTTTTTTCAAAGCTAAACAATTTCCTCATAGGGGAGTTGCTCCAGCCCCTTGATCATTTTGGCTGCCCTTTGCTGCCATTTCTTTGCTGCTGTTTCTACACTATCTTTTTTTATCCTTCTCTTTGTCATCTACCCAAGAGGACTAATTTGCATTTCATTAAGGCTCATGGTATCAGTTTAGTAGCTCATTTTTAGTGGTCTCCTCACCTACTTGTATGTTATTGTGGGTGTTTTTTTTAAAAAAATGTATTGACTGTAAACTGTCTTGTTCTCTCTTTATAGGGAAGTTTAAATATTTTAAAGCATTTAAAAATGTTTTAAAATAAATGGGGTGGGGGGCGGGGAAGAGGCACAATTTCCAAAGGGCCAACCTTGGATACATTCAAGATTAGCAAATACGGGGACATGCAGTGAATGCAAAGAATGATGTGATCATTCTTCTTTATACCTCAACAAAGTTATCAGCACATTAGTCATCCCCATTTTTAAAGCCTATGGGTTTTCTGTGCTTTGCATGTATTACCTAGTAAGTAAACATGTTTAATTGCTTATAAGGGCCAAACTGCTGGTGTCATGGGTCATCTCCTTTTTTCTTTTAAAGGTCAAAGCTGTCATGAAATGTGGTGGTGATGGTGCACAGGGTGGCTAGGTATCCCACTTTAAGGAGGACAGTCCTCTGTTTGAAGGTCTGTCAGAGGACCACTCTCTATTTGAAGGGCTGTCCAGGCCAGCTTAGGTTTAAAGTCCATAAGAAACCATAAGAAGGGAGGGCAGGGGCCTTGAAGCTGGCCATCAAGAGTTACCACCTGAACAACAGGCTGAGCAGGCACACAGATCAGCTAGCCATAGGCCCGATTTGCATGGTCACAGGGTGGTTAACAAGCCACAGTGGCTTGTTAACCACTCTGCATGTGCTGGTCCTGGGCCGGCTGATTTGCATAATTACTCTCACTGGGCGTGGCTTCTCGTGTCATCCAAACCCGGTGAG
This sequence comes from Heloderma suspectum, assembly GCF_057233095.1. Taxonomy (NCBI): domain Eukaryota; kingdom Metazoa; phylum Chordata; class Lepidosauria; order Squamata; family Helodermatidae; genus Heloderma; species Heloderma suspectum. Next base: position 25,942,127 of record NC_139460.1, on the reverse strand, counting down.
GGTAGCTTCTTGGGGTGGTTAACAAACCACCCAGAACCCCCGGTCTGTTGTAGGGTTCTGGGGTGCTTTGTTCACTACCCCAACAAGCCACCCCCACTGGGTTCAGACGACACGAGAAGCTGCAGGGGGTTGGATCGGCAACTTGGCACATGCAGGTGCCACTGTGGTGATTGTGCAACCCAGGTCATTGTCTTCCTTACTATAGTGAGATGTATGGTATTTCTAGTTAAATTATAGTGATTATTTCTCAATTTGCATCTGCACATATAAATTAGCATATGTAATTTCTGTGCAACTCTGTGTCCTTTTTTACCTTCCTTTCCAGCAAAGCATCTCCTCTGTTTTTGTAATGTGTAACTGGCTAATCTACGACCAGCGAGGTTAAGCCTTTCCTCCCCTGCAATGAAAAGGTTAAAGTCCTTTCCCCTGGCATTGCAGTCCTGATCTGACTCTGCCCCCCAGCCCACAAGGGCTGGTTGCTTTGAACTTAAAAACAAACAGACCTTTGGGATAGTCTGTTCATGGATCCAGGGCTGGTGTCAAGGGTAGGCATTACTGGGCACTTGCTGAGGGCCCACACCCCAGCTGGGCCCCACTGACCAGAGCCCCCTGGATTTATTCCTCCTGTTCACCACTGTAATCTACTTGTTCCCTTGCCTCTTGCTCTGGCCCAGGCAATGGTGGTGGTGAGAAGGAGGAGCAAGAGATGCCACTGTGTCACTGGCTCTCTGCCTCTCAAGCACACAAGTGGAAGCAAGGATGAGAAGGATGATGAGGACCAAGAGCATCTGGTGACAGTGGTGGAGAGAAGGCAGATTCACGGAGGGAGGGAGGGCACCTAGGGGGTGTCTTGCCCAAGGGCCCTCAAAAACCTGGCGCCGGCACTGCACAGACCTCCTTCATCATGTCTACAGTAGCTTGGCTCTCGGCATGTACCAGTAAACTGTTTAAAGACAGATGTGCCTCTTGGGGAATAAGCTGAGCAGTAATCTCACAGCTTCCAACATGAAGGTGTCCACCTACTCTGAACTTATCATCTAAGGCTCTGCTCCACATCTCATTGCTTTTGGGGGTGTGGTTGGCTGAGATGTGGGACAGGGCTTTTTTAGTTGTGGCACCTAGGCTGTAAAGGTAACGCTCCTTGTTTCTATTGTCATTTTATATTTATATGTATTTTTTAATAAAACCTCTCGGGGCTTTTCTGAGGGCCGAAAGGTAGGGTAGAAATCATTTTAGAAAGAAATGTGTAAAGAGGGCATTTTTTTTGTTTAAAAAATGCCCTCTTTTCCAGAGGTCTATGTGTGCTCCAATGCACATACGGTGCTCCTGTAGCCTTCCCCATTCATTTCAAGTCAGAGAGGAGAGCTGGTTCCTTCAGTGAAATGAATGAGACTGCTGTTGCAGGTAGCTGGGGAGCCTCTGTTCCTCCCATCCCCAATGGAATAGCTAAGTGCTTCAATCTGTGTTTATTTCTGTAATAAATTGTTTGACATATACGGCCCAGGTTGGATTGATGGCTCCCACCCCTTTTCCCCAGAATCTGGGTTACTGACAGCATGCTGAAAAACTGTAAGATCAAAATTAATTTCCTGTTTCTGTCCTCTGCTGTTCATTAACTTAACTCTACAATATCCATTGGGGAAGGAGAATTCCGGGAAACAAACCTGGCCAGTTTTTATAGCTGACAACAATATTTGTCATGCACAGACTTGTTTGAAATTGGGGTCTGGATGTGTCTTCTTGAGAGAGCATGGTAACCTCAATTTTCTGAGAGATGGCCATGTCAAGTGCCAAACTATCACTGTCAGGGCTCTCAGCCTGAAATGATTCTCCATATGACAATTTATGTACTCATGTTCAGTGTTCCATTTGCAGCATGACAGAAGACAGAGTTTTGGATTTGTAAACACATAAAACGAAGGCATTATATAAAATGTAGTGCATCATTCTTTCTCTCCATCCCATCTGAATGTGTTTAAAACTCCGTAATAGGATATGCTAAAAATATTGAAAATATGAGAACTGTGGAACTAAGATATTTGAAATGAGAAACTACATATCTTAGTAGTTATCTTTCCGATGCAGTTTTCAGAGACTTCTTTTCGCATTGCTGATGTGCTGTTTTTCTGCTTTAGCCTCAAATTCATTAAGCTGTACACTCTGGGCTGGATTTGTCTTCCAATTTGTGGACATTTTCCACAATCCCTGAATACATAGCCCAGGGGTTGAAATGTAAGTAGGCCTCCTGGTGCGTTGAGTCGTTCTTCAGTCTGTGCACGCACAAACAAATGCCCCAATCCGGAAGTGCTCCCACATGCTCCCAGAATCAGAAATGTAGGCGTGGCAGGACTGGGCAGTTCAGGATGTTTACTTGCTGAGCATAACTACATTACAAATTTATATTCATTTTATACCAGCTTAACTGTAATGGCTCCCTCCCCAAGAACTCTGGGAACTGTAGTTTTGGTTTTGTTAGATTCCCTAGCCCTCTTCATAGACCTACAGTATTCAAGGGAGAAAGAATGACTATTAAATCTGTTTAAGTCTTTGGTGTAGATATGTGCAGTCACTATCTGAAACTGTGATTTGATTTTTTTAAAAACAATTCAAGATATGTTTATCAAGTTCCTTCTCTTCTCTTCTCTTCTCTTCTCTTCTCTTCTCTTCTCTTCTCTTCTCTTCTCTTCTCTTCCCTCTTCCAGCCTATAACATTACAGGCTCAGTCCTATCGGGATCCAATGCAGAGTGGGAGGAGTGGCGGAGGTATCCTTCTAGCTGGGGCTCTGTGGAATGGGAGGGAAGGAGGCTGGGCAGGCCCAAGGATACGGCATATGCCAGCCTCCCCAGTCTCCTCCCCTCCCCACCCACTGGCATGTGGCCTTTCTCGCCTCTTTGCCATTTTGGAGGTACAGCCAGCATGGTTCTCTCTGCACCACCTGCAAGGGGGAGGGGGCAGGGAGCTTGGATTCCTGGCTCCGAGGTCGGAGATGAAGGAATCCAAATTATCCCATGGCCTCCCAGACTCTGTCTAGGGGCCATAGGATTGCTTCCAGAGAAGGAACCAAGCCTGTAGCAGGAAACGCTGGGCAGAGACATAGGCTTCCCATTTTTAGGAACTAAAAATCACCAATTATTTACATGATTATTTATTTATTCATTCATTCATTATACTTCTGTATCGCTTAACATAATAAACCTCTAAGTACTTTACATACAAAATACTATAAAAATCACCACGAAAATACATATATAATACAATATAGCAAATAACCAGGTAAAAAAACCAATGCTGGACCTAGGGACCACCCATTAATTGGGTCTCTGTCTTATCAAGATTTAGTTTCAATGTATTGGCCTGCATCCAGCCCATAACCACTTTGCAACAATTGCCCCCAAAGCAGTGCTCAGCTGGGTATCCAATGAAGACTATAGAATTCTTCTTGTTTTGAGAAGTATGAAGTTCTCTTTTTATTGTTTTTAATGTCATTGTGGTCCTGTGATTTAATTTAAGATAACTTTGATACACAGTACAGTATGGATTAACTATTTGCACCTCCAGCTTTATTCTATATTGGTCGGTTTTTGTTTTGTTTTGTTTTGATTTATTGGACTTTTGAAGAATGTCAGTCTTGCTGATCCTATATCATGGATTTAGAATGAATAATAAGAGATGCAGAATACCTATACTGAAAACTAAATGCCTTAACTATTAGTACTATATTATCATGAGTACTATCAGTATTAAATATTGTTATTAAAATTTAGAATTCAATACCAGTAGGTCAGATAGATAGACAGACAGACAGACAGACAGACAGACAGACAGCTCAATAATGTGGTTGCCAGGGAAGCAAGGGGAAAAAGACATAGAGAAGGCCCAGGATGCTGTGAACTGAAGTCCCACTATTGCAGAACCCAGAGTCAGAGAGACCACGGAGTGAAGGAAAAAGAGATTCTTTATTTAACGCGCGGGCTTAAGGCTGGAATCATTTCCAAAGGGCCAGAAGACCCGAAATACATCAGCACATTGTTTTTATAGACATTGTGACACATATGAAATGGCTCCTCCTCCCCCTCCCGTGTGGGGTTGCAGTCCTCAACATTTTTTCTCTTAGCACCATTGTTTATAATACAAGAACTGGGTTATAGGGTAGCCATGATAAGGAGAGAACAGAAGAGAACAGCAGAGAACAAGATATACAATTGTATGACCTTTGACAAGATAAGGAATTCCTGTGTCTCATCAGCTTACAACAATATATTCAAGGGAGAAAGAGCTCAGCAAGAACATGAAGCATGAGACTGCATGAGGCTACTTAGTCTGACCCCCGATATGGCTGCTACACCACCACCCGGTTGTTGGCTGCTGCTGGGTTGCTTTCTATAGGACTTCAGATGATTCCATTTTCCCTACATGAGAGCTAGAAACTTGGTGCTTTAAAAGTTAAAGATAAGTATGTCATGATTCAAGATTCTTACATTGGGTTTGGACTGATGCGCACCAAAAAAGCCTGGTTTAAAATTGCCATCACATTGATGACTCCCCCCCTTCTTCTTTCCATACTTTGTTTTAAATAGAAATGTGTAAATAATATCAGATTAATTGCTCATATCTATATCTTTACCTATATCTCATGATAAAAGCTTTTTCATAAACACACCACTATGTTATTTTAGAAGTTGCTTGTGTGTAGCTAAAAGATATGTACAGCCAATCTTGGGCAATAACAGTGAAGGATTCAGTTTCACTGCTCCTATTCATCAAAAGCTGTGCAGAGTGAACTGCCCAGAGAGCTTCGGCTATTGGGCGGTATAGAAATTAAATGAATGAATGAACAAACAAACAAACAGATATGACGATGCAGATACAGCGACCCTTCTTTGTGATAGGTGGGTTAGGAGCAGTTATGGACTTCTGGATAAATCAACCTTCACACAATATAAAAAGAACACGTAAACAGGGGCGGGTGGGAGAAGGAAATGTAACCTGGAGCCAAACTGCCAGTAGGATTTAAAGCCTTGGACACGTCACGATTTCCCAAACGTAACAACAGCCTTTACCGAAGTGAGGGAAAAGAGAATATTAACAATAGCCTATCCAATAAAAAGTAAAGGTAAAGGTGTCCGACTCTAGGGTGTGGTGCTCATCTCCATATCTAAGCCGAAGAGCCAGCGCTGTCCGAAGATGCTTCCGTGGTCATGTGGCCGGCACGACTGAACACCGAGGTGCACGGAACGCTGTCACCTTTCCCGCCGCAGTGCTACCTATTTATCTACTTGCAATTTCTTGCTTTCGAACTGCTAGGTTGGCAGAAGCTGGGACTGAAGACGGGAGCTCACTCCATCACGCGGCACTCGGGTCTCGAACTGCTGTCCTGCCGACCTTCCAGTCTGCAGTTCAGCATTTTAACCACTAAGCCACCGCGGCCCCAGCCTATCCAATAAGTCCATCCAATTCTCATGTAGGGTGGCCTCTTACGCACTACCAAAAGAGAGGAAATTCATCACAAAAAAGAGGAGAAAGATGTTTATTTCATAGTTTCATTTCATTCACTACATTTCTATACCTCTATAGCCAAAGTTCATACGCTAATGTACATGTATCAGTGCTAATTTACGTGTATCAATGAAAATTTAGAAATAATTATTAAACTTCAAACAGAACTACAATGTTGCTATAGTGGGGAAGCCTTTGACCAGGCGACCTATGTGCTCAGCCTGCTGTCCAGAGCTAACTGGGACAACCTCAAGGCCTCCCCGCTCCTTTTGTAGGGTTCTTTCTCTTTAAGCCAGACATATATAACTGATTTTTATCCTTGAAGATATTGTCATGATCTCATGAAACATGGCTTATTGATCCAAGTATCAGCTGTGTGGCTGCATACTTCCTTTTTGTTCCTGCCCCTCCCCTCTTCCTCTCACATGCCTGGCTTTGGTGCTTTTATCCTGGCTTGTTAAAACACAGTTTCCTGTGATGTCCAAACTGGAAAACTATGGTTTAATAGTACAATATGAAACCAGGATCGGTTTAATAGCACAATATGAAACCAGCTTGTTCTCAGGCCAATAAACCATGTTTTATCTGCAGCATGGGAATGCCAACGTTGATCTACCTTATGCGGTTGTTGTAAGGATTACTGAGACAGTGCACGTGAATTATTCAAAATGTTCTGTAAACTTGAAGCGCACTATATAACTGCTATATAGGGAGCTGCAAAAAAAATGTTGCAGTGTGAAGTCCTCTCTCTTCAGGATTCCACATACTCCATTCCATTCCCCTGCTCCTGGTTTTCTCCCCCCTCCCACCAGGCAGTCAGCATTCCATGACCACAGAGCATGCTCAGACCTCATTGGGCTGTTTTGAAGTTCTCCCCCTCCCTGAGGGTGGTTTTCTGAAGATTTGTTTTGTATTTCTGCAAGCTCAAGGTTCCCTCAGGCCTTCTGATACTTTCCTTTTGTGCATGGATGGTGCTGTTTTGGCCGCACAAGACTGGCATTTGGAGAATGGAGATTACTATTAGAATATATGATAATGTTGCCCCAATTCAGAGAAGGAAACGCTTGCTTGGATGCAGTGCACATCACTTCCTGAATCAAGAACCACAGGAATAAGCCAGGTGTGCATCTGAATGAATGCAAAATGTATTCTGTCTTCGCTGTCTTACTTTCTATAAGATTCTCATTTGGTAGTACATGTGAACGCTCATCCCTGTGGTGCACAACTAGTTATGATTAATTCGTTTTTATATATGGCTAGTACTAGATCAAGGTGTGCATGTGTTATGCATACATAGTTCTGTGCCTTACAGAAGTTTTAAGATACCACAGTAGAATAAGTGGGTTGACACATGAAGTTCTCTTTGGCTCCAAATACAGGTAGTGTGCAATGCTTTCTAGAATCCCCTGGCAATGTCTCCCACACAAACCATTTTGAAACGAATGGGACTTACGTAAGAGCACAGCAGTACGGTTGAACAAATCCAGTCCATTTCAAAGGTTTTTGTGAGGGAGAAGTCTCTGGCGCATTGTTGCATGCTGAACCTACCATTTTCTAAAGTAAATAAAACTTTTACTTAAGCCAACTGTGAAAATAATAGGCTTCCCTGCTTCAATGTATAACAAAGATTTAGGGCGTTAGAGTGGCCCATGAATTCTTCCCTTCTAAGAGTTCACCATTGTTGGGAATTGGTTATTGCTCTAATATCTTTGTGAGTTTATATACTGGGATTTCAGCAGTGTGTGTGAAGGTGTAAAACGGAGCTCTGAGCAACCCAGTGCCATACTAACTGTTCTGGGAAGGGAAGAAAGAAAGAAAGAAAGAAAGAGAACAAGACTGATTGAATCCTGTCTGCATTAACTGAGTTACTTTTATCTATAATTATATGGACTTTGTAACAAAGGAAAGAGGCTTTTGTTCATTGGTTTACCTTTTCAAATGGAAAATGTAAAGGGAAATAGCAATAAAAGTTTCCAGTTATAGAGCCCAATAATAGGGTCTATTGTGACGAAACAGCACACCCGTCATTTTCTTTGGAGTTAAGTAAATATATAGGCCATGATTTACACACACACACACACACACACACACAATGCTAGCAGCCTTTTACGTAAACGCATCACAACCCCCTTTTTTTTCGTTAAAGAGGAAAAATATCAAATGAAAAAGGATTCATTCTTATTCCCCTGATCAAGTAAAGACCCTTCTAAAAAGCTGATTTTAAAATATCAAACATCCATAGAAGAATACAGTAGTGTAAGGCTTTTTACTCAAGAGCTACCAAACCGATTTTGCTCATTTTTGTTTTAAACTGAAGTTTGAGCAGTTCAAAGCTCGAGCTTTAATAGCAATTAATTTCCTCCACACCATACAGGCAGAGCAGCCCCTCCACCAGCGGGATGATGGACAGCCCTGCTCGGCCAACCAATGTGGCGTTAAGGTGCGCCCTGTGTGCAGCCGTGCAGTACAGCTATTGCCGCCAGCAGGGAGGGGGAAGGGGATGGAGGCTGCGAACTGGGGTGCACGAGGGAGGTTCAGGGCCACATGCAAATTTAGGATGGGGATTCCCTATGCATGAGCCACTTTTGCATTATTCATGAGCCCCTTTGTGGCGAGGAGACTAAGGGGCAAAAGAGCAAGAAAGCAGCAGGACTCGTAGCAGGCATGGAGACATTGGCTGAATCTACACATAGCAGTTATACCATTATCATACCATTATCATAACTATTGGTGCCAATTGGTGTCATGTGTACCAATAGTTATGATAACAGTATGACAATGGTATAACTGCTATGTGTAGATTCATCTCCTGGCTTTATGCTGGTTTTAAAGAACCTACTCAGCTCTAGGCAATTTTGTTTCCCATTGGCCAATGCCCAATGATGCTTTAACAGTATCTGGTACTCAAAGCAGAAAACCTTGTCCTCCTTCAGGTATACGTCACGTTTTCCTTAAAAGGATGTGAGTGGCCCTTTAAAATTAAAACCTTTTGAAAGAAAAAAATTGCAAATGTGATTCACAGGATAGGAAATAAAAATAGTGCAATTATTGAAGTGCCCTTTATAGTGCTTAATCTGAGACCTATACGATGCTGCCATTGTTTAATTTGACAGATCGACTGCATTCTTAACAAAGATGTTGCTTATTACATGACATGCAGCCTCACCCTCCCTGGCTCTAAATGAAGACAGCGTCTCTGTTATTAATTTCAATAATCTGTACTGTAACACATCAAGGGATGTGGCAGTGAAGATGGTTACAGAACATCTGGAATTGTCTGACCCAGTTGTCTGCCCATCAGGAAGAAGGCTGTCATAAGAAGGCCTTTGGCTTCCAATGAGTAAGCTGCTGTGTTCCTAAAAGGCTTGGTACTTGCCAAGGGCAGAGTATTCCCACCTTATGATACTCTGTCATTAGGTGGAAATGCTCAGCAACTACAGAATGGCAAAAGGGCATAGGCCAGGGAAGGCAACCTCCAGCCTAATCCAGCCCATGCTGAGGCCTAATTTGGTTCACCCTGGGGCCCAATCCGGCTTGTGGAGGTTTGAGAGCCCCACCCCCTGCCCTCCCTAAGCCCTGCCCCATGGGGGAGAGGAATCCCCATGTTAACTCTGATGGTAGACATTGGAGGGATTCCCTTTGCCCCACCACCCTCCATCAGGGGATGAGCAGTGCAAAGCGGAATCCCTTTGTCATCTCCGATCAGAGAATGGACAAAAGCTGGGATTTCCCCCGCACCACTTGGCCAGGGCTTGCAGAAGCCGGCTCCTTCAAACCCCAGCTGAGTCGCTTCCCATGCTGGTCATGCCCAAATCAGGATGCGAGCGGTGCTGGAACAAGGAGCCCAACTCGGCTGGGACTTGCAGGAGCTCGTGCCCTGATTGAGGCTTGAGCAGTGCAGGAACGAGCAACCCAATTCGGCTGGCGCTTGCAGGCCCCAGGCATGTCCCTTCCCATGCCACTTCATTCATTTTCATTCATTCATTTATTATATTGTTGTACCGCCCCTTAGCTGAAGCTCTCTGGGCGGTTCACACAAATTAGAAACCATTAAAATGCATTCTATAAAATATAAAAACCATTCACATAATGACATAAATAACACACACAACAACAACATATATCTAAAACAATTTAAAACAACCAGCCAGAGACAATTAAGAGACTCATTGTATGCTGCAAAATGCCTGACAGAAGAGGGAGGTTTTAACCTGGCGCCGAGAAGATGCCAAAGTTGACATCAGGCGGGCCTTATCAGGGAGATTATTCCATAAATGGGGGCCACCCCACAAAAGGCCCTCTCCCACTTGTGTCCTGATTGGGATGTGACCAGTGTGGGGAGGAGCAGTCCAACCGAGCCCCTTTCTCTGTGTAGATACAGGCACAGAGCTCTGTGCCTCTCTCTGCATGGATAGGATTTTTTTTTTTTAAGAGGGCAGGGTGGGGGTGGATGATGTAATGGGAGGAGGTGGGGCTTTGGTCTGGGGCCACCTCTCCCTTGCCATTATCTGGTCCACTGGCTTGATCTGTGTGGGGGTAATCCACCTCCCAGCCCAATAGTGGTTGTCCTTACCTGGTCTAGGCAAAGAGATGGAGACCAAGCAGGAGCTTAAGAAAAGAGTAGGCCATCGGTATAGAACCGTTTTCATACCCTGAAAGCAGCATTCTCTTGCAGGTAACCTTCCAGGGACCACTTACACAGGGGAGACTTCAATTTTGGAGGAGCAGTGATTCCATTCTGGGTTGTAGTTACAACCAGTCTAAAGGAGCTATCCAAGGTGCTTGACCTATATTGGGGATAGGGTTAAGCACCTTGGACAGCTCCTTTAGAGTTCTGGGTGGATCTACTGAAACCCGGAATGGGTTCACCCCCCACCAAAATTAGAGCAATCAGCCTCTACCACCTATTTGTCTTGCTGGGCCAAATATATATATATATATGGTTAGACCCTCATTGGAGAACGTTTTTATCTGCCTGTTTCTCTTTTTATGCTGTTACTTTTATTTCTTGTATGGTATTGTTTTGGTTTTAATTGCTATATGCTGCCCTGAGTGATGCAAATACATTGGATGGAGTTCGTTGTTAAGTTTTGAACTGAAGTCAAAATCTTGGAGAGGTGCCATAGCTAAGCAGTAATGTAGGTGCCTTGCCTGAGGTCCTCAGTGGAGAACCTATTACTTCCAGTTTAGGGAGGCTGTGGATGTGCCAGATTGGTGCCTGACTGTAACAATGGACTGGCTAATAAGCTGAAGCTAAATCCAGATAAGACTGAGATGCTGTTAGTGGGTGGTTCTTCTGGCTGGATAGATGGTGTTCATCCTCTTCTAGATGGAGTTACACTCCCCTTGAAGGAGCTGGCTTGTAGCTTGGGGGGGGGGGAAGGGTCAGTTCTCTTGGAACCATCTTCGTTACTTGAGGCTCAGGTGGCCTCAGTGGCACAAAATGCCTTCTACCAGCTTTGGCTGGTGGTCCAGCTATGCCCTTATCTGGACAGGGATAACCTGGGTTCAGTAGTCTATGCTCTGTAATCTTCAAGTTAGATTACTGCAATATGCTCTATGTGGACCTGCCCTTGAGGACTGTTCAGACGTGCAGGTTATGCAAAATGCAACAGCCAGATTAGTAACAGGGACCAGAAGGTCTGAGCATATAACACCAATTTTGGCCTGCTTGCATTGGCTGCCTGTATGTTTCTGAGCTCAATACAAGATGCTGGTTTTAACCTATAAAGTCTTACATGGATCAGGTCTGCAATACCTGATGGAGTGCCTCTCCTGACATGACCCTACTTGGACACTGTGATCAACTTCTGAGGCCTTCCTCTGGGTGCCTCCTCTGATGGAAGCTTGGAAGGTGGTAACAAAGGAAAAGGCCTTCTTGGTGGTGGCCCCTCAATTATGAAATGTTCTCCTCACTGAAGTTCACCTGGCACTAACACTGTGATCATTCCAGCACTACGTTAAGACTTTCCTCTACTTCCAGGCACTTGACGGCATATGATGGGGCCTATAAGTCAATTGTTTTTATCAGGTGCAGTATCTTATTGTAACTGTTTTTAGCTGTTTTAAATTGTTTTTTACATTTCGTATGTTAATTATTTTATATTTTTTTTATTAACTTGTATTTGTGGCTTGTAATTTTTGTGACACACCCAGAGAGCTTTGGCTATTGGGCAGTATAGAAATGATGTATGTAAACAAACAAACAAACAAACAATAATAATAATAATAATAATTTATTTGTTTATTTAAAATATTTGTAGGCCACCTTTTGGGGCAAATTTAGTGTGGCAAAAAGAGAGAAGATTTTTTTTGATAGTGGCCCCGCAGCTGTGGAATGCTCTCCCAAGGGAAGCTTGCCTGATGAACACACGGCTATCTTTCTGGCACCAGACTAAGAAAGGCTTTACAAAAAATTAAAGTTTTTTAGGGTGCAATCCCAGCCATATTTAGAGAGAAAAAAGTCCTACAACTCCCCGCATCCCCAAGCCAGCCATGCTGGCTGGGGAATGCTAGGAGCTGTAAGACTTTTTTTTGGTCTAAACATGGATAGAATTGCACCCTTAACTATTTTAACTATTTTAATATTGTTGTGTTTTATTATCTTAGTTCCTGCACTATGATATTTTATCCAAGCCCTTGCAATGTGATATCATGTTTTATGCTATGTTGGCAAGTGTATTCATTTTATTTGTTTGTTTGTTTTACATATATACTGGCTGCCTATTCATTACTGGGCCAGGTTTAAGGTTTTGGTACTAGTGTACAACTCCAGCAGAGGAGATTGTTACCTTGTCGTGGTGCTGGAGCTTGAGCACCTCAATGACGCCATGAGCTAAACCGTGAAGGGACACCCAAGACGGGAAGGTCATGGCAGAGAGGTTAGACTAAATACGATCCTTGGGGAAGGAAATGGCAATCCACCCCAGTATTCTTGCCATGAAAACTAAATGGATCAGTACAACCAGAGATATGTCGGTATATCATCGGAAGATGGGACTCCCAGGTCGGAAGATGGTCAAAATGCTACTGGGGAGGAACAGAGGATAAGTTCAACTAGCCCCAGATGTGATGACACAGCTAGCTCAAAGCTGAAAGGACGGCTAGCAGCCGATGGTGCTGGTGGTGAACGATGAATCCGATGTTCTAAAGATCAACACACCATAGGAACTTGGAATGTAAGATCTATGAGCCAGGGCAAATTGGATGTGGTTATTGGGGAGATGTCAAGATTAAATATAGACAGTTTGGGTGTCAGTGAACTGAAATGGACTGGAATGGGCCACTTCACATCAGATGACCACCAAATCTACTACTGTGGACAAGAGGACCACAGAAGAAATGGATCAGCCTTCATAATTAATAATAAAATGGCTAAAGCAGTGCTTGGATACAATCCAAAAAATGGCAGAATGATCTCAATTCGAATTCAGGGTAAGCCATTTAACATCACAGTGATCCAAATATACGCCCCAGCCACAGATGCTGAAGAAGCAGAAGTAGATCAGTTCTATGAGGATCTGCAGCACCTCCTGGATAATACACCAAAAAGAGATGTTATTTTCATTACAGGAGACTGGAATGCTAAGGTGGGTCGTCAAACAACACCTGGAATTACAGGCAAGCATGCTCTGGGAAAACAAAATGAAGTGGGACATAGGCTGATAGAATTTTGCCAAGACAACTCACTGCGCATAACAAACACTCTCTTCCAACAACCTAAAAGACAACTTTATACATGGACTTCACCAGATGGTCGACACCGAAATCAGATTGATTACATCCTTTATAGCCAAAGGTGGCGGACATCTATACAGTCGGTAAAAACAAGACCTGGAGCTGACTGTAGTTCAGATCACAGACTTCTTATTGCACAATTTAGGATCAGACTAAAGAGAACAGGGAAGACCCACAGATCAGTTAGATATGAGCTCAGTAATATTCCTAATGAATATGCAGTGGAGGTGAAGAATAGATTTAAGGGACTAGATTTAGTAGATAGGGTCCCAGAAGAACTATGGACAGAAGTTCGCAACATTGTTCAGGAGGCGGCAACAAAAAACATCCCAAACAAAAAGAAAACCAAGGAGGCAAGATGGCTGTCTGCTGAGACACTGGAAGCAGCCCAAGAAAGCAGGATAGCAAAAGGAAACAGTGATAGGGGGAGATATGCCCAATTAAGTGGAAAATTCCAGAGGTTAGCCAGAGGAGATAAGGAATTATTTTTAAACAAGCAATGTGCGGAAGTGGAAGAAGATAATAGAATAGGAAGGACAAGAGACCTCTTCCAGAAAACTAGAAACATTGGAGGTAAATTCCAGGCAAAATAGGGATGGCGGAGAATTTCTCCCCGAAACTTCGGGGGGCCGAGCGCCAACGTGTTCGGCCCCCCGAACACGTTTCGGGGAGAAATCCTCCACACACACCCCCCGGGACGGGACTTACCTTCCCTGAATGTCCCTCCCGGCGGCGGGTCCGGCTGGCGGTTCGTCGGGTGTTCGAGCGGGGCGGGAGCGGCAGCCGGTCTTTCGACCGGCTGCCGCCCCCGCCATTGCAATAAAAGAAAAAAAAAAAAAGTCCCCTGATAGGCTACGTGACGATTCACGTAGCCTATCACGGCTAGATTTGCAAAGTCAGCCGTGATAGGCTACGTGAATCGTCACGTAGCCTATCACGGGTGACTTAAAAAAAAAAAAAAGTGTGTACGGATAATGGCGGCCCCCATAGGGAGCTGCCATTCCCGTTCCTTATTTGGTCGCTGTAGTCTACGTAAATGTTTACGTAGACTACGGCGAAAATAAGGGTAACGCTATTTGCGTTGCCCTTATTTTCGCCGTAGTCTACATAAACATTTACGTAGACTACAGCAACTAAATAAGGAACGCGAATGGCGGCTCCCTATGGGGGCCGCCATTCGCGTACGCGCTTTTTTTTTTTTTTAAAGTCACCCGTGATAGGCTACGTGACGATTCACGTAGCCTATCACGGCTGACTTTGCAGATCTAGCCGTGATAGGCTACGTGAATCGTCACGTAGCCTATCAGGGGGCGTTTTTTCTTTTTTTTTTCTTTTACTTTCGTGTTCGCGGCCGGGCGAGGCGGGAAGCCTCCTCCCCGGCCTGAATTTCGGCCGGGCGAGGCGGGAAGCCTGCCCCCCGGCCTGAATTTCGGCCGGGCGAGGCGGGAAGCCTCCCCCCCCGGCCTGAACTTCGCGGGGGGAGCAGCGAAGCGCTCCCCCCCACCGCGAACAAGCTGCGAGAAAAGGTAAGTGACTTTCGTCCACCCCTAAATGGGTATGATCAAAAACAAAGATGGCAAGGACCTAACAGAAGCAGAAGAGATCAAGAAAAGGTGGCAAGAATATATGGAAGATCTGTATAGGAAGGATAATAACATCGGGGATAGATTTGACGGTGTGGTCAGTGAGTTAGAGCCAGACATCCTGAAGAGTGAGGTTGAATGGGCCTTAAGAAGCATTGCTAATAACAAGGCAGCAGGAGATGACAGTATCCCAGCTGAACTGTTTAAAATCTTGCAAGATGATGCTGTCAAGGTGATGCATGCCATATGCCAGCAAATTTGGAAAACACAAGAATGGCCACCAGATTGGAAAAAATCAACTTACATCCCCATACCAAAAAAGGGAAACACTAAAGAATGTTCACACTATTGAACAGCGGTACTTATTTCACATGCCAGTAAGGTAATGCTCGAGATCTTGCAAGGTAGACTCCAGCAATTCATGGAACGAGAATTGCCAGATGTACAAGCTGGGTTTAGAAAAGGCTGAGGAAGTAGAGACCAAATTGCCAATATCCGCTGGATAATGGAGAAAGCCAGGGAGGTTCAGAAAAACATCTATTTCTGTTTTATTGACTATTCTAAAGCCTTTGACTGTGTGGATCATAACAAACTGTGGCAAGTTCTTGGTGGTGTGGGGATACCAAGTCATCTTGTCTGCCTCCTGAGGAATCTGTCTTACCAAGTAGCAACGGTAAGAACAGACCACGGAACAATGGACTGGTTTAAGATTGGGAAAGGAGTACGGCAGGGTTGTATACTCTCACCTGTATGCAGAACACATCATGCGACGTGCTGGGCTTGATGAAGCCAAGGCTGGAGTTAAAATCGTTGGAAGAAACATTAACAATCTCCGATATGCAGATGATACCACTTTGATGGCTGAAAGCGGGGAGGAGCTTAGGAAACTTATGATGAAGGTGAAAGAAGAAAGTGCAAAAGCTGGGTTGCAGTTAAACCTCAAAAAAGCCAAGATTATGGCAACCAGCTTGATTGATAACTGGCAAATAGAGGGAGAAAACGTGGAGGCAGTGACAGACTTTGTATTTCTAGGCACAGAGATGACTGCAGACGCTGACTGCAGCCAGGAAATCAGAAGACGTTTACTTCTTGGGAGGACAGCAATGACAAATCTTGATAAAATAGTGAAGAGCAGAGACATCACACTGACAACAAAGGTCCACATATTTAAAGCAATGGTATTCCCCGTAGTGACCTATGGCTGCGAGAGCTGGACCATAAGGAAGGCTGAGTGAAGGAAGATAGATGCTTTTGAACTGTGGTGCTGGAGGAAAATGCTGAGAGTGCCTTGGACTGCAAGAAGATCAAATCAGTCCATACTCCAGGAAATAAAGCCAGACTGCTCACTTGAGGGAATGATAATAAAGGCAAAACTGAAGTACTTTGGCCACATAATGAGAAGACAGGATACCCTGGAGAAGATGTTGATTCTCTGGGTGGTGCACTGGTAAATTAAAAACAAAATACAAATAAGAAACAATGATACAAACAGCATATAACAAAACCAAGATAAAACCAGCAGCTAGTAGTAAAAACAATGCAGCCAAAGTCAAACCAGCAGCAAAATAAAACAATGTGAAGATCTAAAAGCACTAAAAACCATTCTTAAATTGCCAGCGGAATAAAAAGTTCTTCACCTGGTGCCCAAAAGACCATATCATAGGGGCCAGGTGAGCCTCTCTGGAAAGGGCACTCCACAGGTGGGGCGCCCCACCATGCACACTGCTCAAGAGCTGTGGGGCCACCACCGAAAAGGCCCTATCTGCCAGTCTCACTGGTGGGCATATGAGAAGGGCCTCTGAAGCCGATATTAAAGCACAGTCAGGCTGGTACTAGTGAAAGTCATTCTTCAGGCCATTCTGCAGGCCATTCTTCAGTTGAAGGATTTCAGGTAGCAGACTGAGAAAGACCTTGGAATGTTTCTGGCAGTCAGAGTATACACAGTATAAGGGTGGAGAGACAAATCATCTAGCTTGGTATAAAGTCCATCTAGCCCAGTACACACTTCTACTCTCCACAGCCAGGAAGATTTTGTTCCAAGCCTACCTCATGCTAGCTTTTAAGATGAAGTCTCCTTACTTGGGTACACAGGATCCAAGTGCCCTGTGGAGCTATATCAGTGTAGGCTAATTGCCGGTGACAAATCGTAGCATCATGTGAGGTGACACCCAAGAATTAATCCTTTTAAGGACACACTGAATCTGAATGGAGTTGCTTAGTAGCTGATGTCCTCAGCAAGGCTTCTCTCCCACGCAGATCATGGCTATGGCTGGAATGAGATGTTCGGCAGCCAACGTGGGTCTTTGAACTCCCACCACGACTTCGCTACCACAAAGCAACAAGGGGGTACCAGCAGCAGAGAACTGGGGGGCAGGAGCAGGAGGGAGGGTGGCTAACTCCCTCCCATTCCTTCCCACAATGTTCCAGCTGCTTTTCCCTGAGACATGTTTGCGGCATTAAATTTGGGAAAGGGGCAGGAGGAAGAGATTTCCATTGAACGTTAAAAGTAACTATTGAACATTAATAATAATTAATATTGGTATTAATCATCATGAGCATAATGCAAGGGTGCGGTAACTCTGACCTGCAGGCCTAATCTAGCGTGCAGAGGTTCCCCATCTGGCCTACGGAGACTTGGACTCACTCTGCTCCAGAGGAGGCTGGTGGATCCGATGTCAGTGGGGCGAAGATTCCATTCTGGGTTTTAGTTACAACCAGCCAGAATTCTAATAGAGCTATCCAAGGTGCTGAGCTCTATCCCCGAAATGGGCCCAGTACCTTGGACAGCTCATTTAGACTTCCAGCTGGTTGTAACTAAAACCCAGAATAGAATCTCCACCTTGGAGCCACCAGCCTCCCCTGCTCTGCTCCCTCTTACCACAAAAAACTGTTGACGAGGGAAAGATAAAACAGCTGCACAGATGGAACTGACTCCCCTCTCCCTCTATCCCTGAAAACTGCTATTTTCTCGGGACTGTGACAGGGAGAGAAAGAGATAGAGAGGGAGTTAAACATCCCCTCCCCATGCATCATGATCCTGAGGTTAGGTAGGCTTCTCCATGGCTGCAGTTTACATAACAAAAAGTGTGCACATTAATTCCATTCACGAAATTAACATCACATCTAGTTTACCCTGTTGCCATGAGAGTGCTGGTCCAAAACATCTTGAGAACACCATGTGGAGGAAGGCTAGACCAGAGGGGAAAATGTCTTCAACCTAGTATAAGGCAACTCCTGATGTGCCTAATTATTTTTCTATAAAATAATGGGTCGAATCCAGACTTAGCCTTGCTTACAGTAGACCCATTAAAATAAATGGGACAGATAACGCATGACCAAGTTAAGTCCCATTGATTTCAATAGGTCTACTCTAAGCATGACTAAGTCTGGATCCATGCCAAAATATTTTATTTATTTATTTATTTATTAAATTTATTAATCGCCCATCTGACTGGTCACCCAGCCACTCTGGGCGATGTACAACCCCCATTAAACAATTTAAAACAATAAAATTTTACCATAATTTTTTTTTTAAATACCCTAACCCACCCCAAATGCCTGCCTGAACAACCACGTTTTTAATGCACGACGGAAGCTCATTAAAGAGGGGGCATGACGGAGTTCCCTAGGGAGGGAGTTCCACAGAGTGGGGGCCACCACAGAGAAGGCCCTCTCCCTCGTCCCCACCAGTCTAGCTGTCCTGGCTGATGGGACAGAGAGAAGGCCATCTGAGGCTGATCTTGTTAAGCGGCCTGTCTGGTGTTGCTGGAGGCGCTCCTTAAGATAGGCTGGGCCGGAACCATATAGGATTTTAAAGGTCAAAACCAACACCTTGAATTTGGCCCGGAAAACAACTGGTAACCAGTGCAACTCCTTCAGCACTGGAGTGATGTGATCTCACCGGCGGCTGCCTTTAATCAGGCGAGCCGCCGCGTTCTGTACCAGCTGCAGCTTCCGAACCGTCTTCAAGGGTAACCCCACGTAGAGCGCATTACAGTAGTCTAAACGAGAGGAGACCAGGGCATGTACTACCGATGGGAGCAGATGGTCGGGAAGGAAGGGGCGCAGCTGCCGTATCAGATAGAGTTGATACAGCGCTGTCCGGCTCACAGCTGACACCTGAGCCTCCATGGACAGCTGGGAGTCCAAAATGACCCCCAGGCTGCAGACCTGGTCTTTCAAGGGTAGCCGTACCCCATTCAACACCAGGTCAACATCCCCCAGCCTCCTCTTGTCTCCCACCAAAAGTACCTTGGTCTTGTCAGGGTTGAGCTTCAGCTTATTCCTCCCCATCCAGCCACTCACCGTCTCCAGACATTTGGACAGGGATTCTACGGCCAACCTTGGTGAAGATTTGAATGAGAGGTAGAGCTGCGTGTCATCCGCATATTGATGACACTGCACCCCAAACCTCCTGATGATAGCCCCCAGTGGCTTCACATAGATGTTAAATAGCATCGGGGAGAGGATGGAACCCTGTGGCACCCCACAAGTAAGTGGCCACGGGTCTGAAACCTCCTCTCTCACTGCTACCCTCTGGTACCTGCCGGAGAGGAAGGACTGGAACCACCGCAATACAGTGTCTCCAATGCCCATCCCCTCCAGGCGGTCCAGGAGGATACCGTGGTCAACGGTATCAAAAGCCGCTGAGAGGTCGAGGAGAACAAGGAAGGAGCATTCACCCCTATCCAGAGCCCTCCTCATATCATCCACCAAGGCGACCAAGGCCGTTTCTGTCCCATGCCCAGGCCTGAAGCCCGACTGAAATGGGTCTAGATAATCAGTTTCTTCCAAGTGTGCCTTCAACTGCACCGCCACCACCCGCTCAATCACCTTGCCCCAAAATGGCAGATTTGAGACTGGGCGAAAGTTGTTCAGAACTTGAGGATCCAAGGAGGGCTTCTTTAAGAGTGGTCTTATAACTGCCTCCTTGAGGGCTGTTGGCATCACTCCCTCCTCAAGGGAGGCGTTCACCACCGCCCTGATCCCTTCACCCAGTCTCTCTCTGCAGCTCATAATAAGCCAAGATGGGCAAGGATCAAGTAAGCAGGTGGTCGGCCTTACAGATGAAAGCACCTTGTCCACTTCATCAGGAGGAAGAAGCTGGAACCGATCCCACAAAACTGGTTTGCCACAGGCCGCCTCTTGCTCACTAACTGTATCCACAGCGTGCAGAGTAACACACCTAATCTGATCAATTTTATCTGCAAAGTGCCTTGCCAAAGCCTTACAGGAGGCCTTAGAATGCTCCAGTGGTTCCGGAGCCACAGGACCGACCAGGCTCCGGACCACTTGGAACAGCCTCCTGGGGCAGCACTCTGCAGACACGATGGAGGCAGCATAATATTCCTTTTTTGCTGCCTTCACCGCCACGTGATAGGCTGAAGATATAGCTCTAGCCCGTGTCTGATCTTCTTTGGAGCGAGACTTCCGCCACCGGCGCTCTAGCCGTCTCACCTCCTGTTTCAGAGCTCGTAACTGCGGATTGAACCATGGTGCAGTCCAAGCCCTGTTCAGGGGGAGAGGGCGTTTCGGAGCCACCCGATCTAATGCCCCGGTGATTGCGGCATTCCAGCCACCCACCAGGGTCTCGACCGAGTGGCCGTTGGCATGCCCCAGAGAATCCCCAAGCGCGTTCAGGAATCCATTTGGATCCATAAGACGCCTGGGGCGGACCATTTTAATGGGTCCTCCACCCCTGCAGAGGGGTTGTGGAACCGAGAAGTCCAACATCACCAGATAGTGATCTGACCATGACAAGGGGGTGGTGGATATACCCCCGACTTCCAGATCACTCCCCGCTTCTCCAGAAACAAACACAAGGTCTAGTGCATGACCGGCTACATGGGTGGGCCCAGTTAGAATATGGTGCAGCTCCCAGGAGGCCATGGTCTCCATGAAGTCCCGAGGTGCTCCTGTGAGGATGGCCTCCGAATGTACGTTGAAGTCCCCCAACACCAGTAAGTTAGGGGACTGTACACGCACATCAGAGACCACGTCAAGCACCTCGGCCAGGGAGTCAGTCGTGCAGCGGGGTGGACGGTACACGAGCAGAATCCCCAGACTGCCCTTCGGGCCCAACCTCCAGTACATGCACTCAGCAACCTTGGTCTCCCGGAGAGGGGGTCTGGTGAAGACCAAGGACTCTCGGTAGATAACAGCCACTCCCCCTCCCCGATCCCCAGCCCTCGGCTGCTGTGCATACGAAAATCCAGCTGGACACATGGCTGCAAGGGTTGGAGCAGCAGCCTCTGCCAGCCAGGTCTCCGTAATACATGCCAGGTCTGCACCCTCATCCAGGATCATGTCATGGATGAGGGAGGTTTTCTGGGTAACAGACCTGGCATTGCAGAGCAGCAAACGAAGGCCAGAAGATGGGGTCATGCCTCCCCCAGCCATCCTTTGGCTCTGAACAGGCCCGGAGCAGGGGACAGATACTACACATCTCTCCCTTGTTCCCCTTACCTGGCATGGCCTGCCCCTAGTGCTCCGCCAGCGCCTGCCGCCCAGCCTCGGTATGTTCTGGCCCCCAACACTCCCCCCACTGCCTCCATCAGGTGGACACATGCCCCCTCGCTCCCGCCTATCAGGCAGGCTACCCACCCCTAAAAACACAACAAAATCCCCCCCAACAAAATAAAACAAACAAACAAAACAATTAAAATCCCCTTAAAAATGCCAGGCAGGAGTCCACAGGGAAGGCCTAGTGGCGGTGGTGGCGGAGGCAGCGGGCCCAGCAGCAGCAAGCACGCCTCTTCCCCGGTGGTGGTGGTGGTGGTGGTGGCTTCTCTTGCAGGCCCTGGCTCTCCCAGGCCACCTCAGCCAGCCAGCTTATGTAGCCCCTCCAGGGAGGGGCAGGTGGAGCAGCACAGCTGGCTCGGTACCTGGGGGCCTGGTCCTGCAGGGACTGGCGGTCTACCAGGCAGAAGTCCACAAGGAAGGCCTGGTGGTGGTGGCAGCGGCGGCAGCAGCAGGCCCGGCAGCGGCGGCGGCAGGCCCAGCGGCGGCAGCAGCAGGCCCAGCGGCGGCAAGCACGCCTCTTCCCCAGTGGTGGTGGTGGTGGCTTCTCCTGCAGGCCCTGGCTGCATAATAATCCGTATATGGCTATTCTGACCCCTTGGAATCAGAAATCCCACAACTTTTAACATGGCTGCTGGTTTCTAGCCAGTGTTGATTTTTGTTTTGTTTTTTTAAATGGAAAGAAAGAACACGATGATCTTTACAGTATTTTAAGAGGAAGGGCTTTTAACCTGGCAAGGTCTGTTACATTTTTTTAAAGGGACAGTTTTAACAGGGAAATCAGCCATTAGTCTCTGGGAGGTTTGTTTTTGAGCATCAGACAAAAGGGAGGCGAGAAGAGAAATCATCAAAGGGCTCCACGTCTGGTCAATGGTGTTTGTCATCAGTTCAGCATGTGCCTTAACTGCAATATTTCAAAGAGCATTCACAATGATAATGATGTCCTTTCTCAGGGCTGTAACATCCAATATCAACTATTATTATTATTATTATTATTATTATTATTGCCATTGTTGTTGCTGCTGGTTTTATTGTTGGCTTTTCTTGTTGTTTTTATTGGTATTTTACTATCTTTATATTTTTTATCATTTTAAATAGTGTAACTGTTTTTATGTATTTTATCACTGCAAACTGCCATGGGACAACTTCTGCCCTGAAAGGTGGCCAAGAAATATTTTAATTGTGTGTGTGTGTCTATATTTATATCTATAACGGATAGACCATTGGATTCTGTACTCTCATGATATAGTTATTCAGGCACCAGTTAAAGACATATTTATCTGTGGAAGCTTTTGGGGTATAGGTGAGTGTTTTATCTATTTTCTGATGTTGCAGTGATGGTTTTATTCTATTTTATTATGTATTTGTAATTTGAGAGTTGTGATTTTAATGGTGTTTATGTATTGCATTGGTTTTATATCAGTTGTTAGCTGCCCTGGACTCCTTGCGAGGAAGGGCAAAATATCTAAATGAATTAAATTAAATAAATAGTGGCTTCCAATTTCACAAGGCAAGTCCAAAGAATTTGGGAGCCCCCATCAGATGGTGTCCAGTCACGCCTGCTCCAGGTCTTTGAAGGCCCTTGAGCAAGACACCCCTCCCCCAGTGAGTCTGCTTTCTCACTGCCATTGTCACCAGCTGCTATTGCACCTCCTCCCCTTTCTCATCATTGCTACCACTTGCTTGCTTGACAGGTAGAGAGAGCCAGTGAGCAAGCAGGCAGGGGTATCTACTGCTCCTCCTTCTCACCACCACTGTTTTCTGGGCCAGAGTGAGAGGCAAGTAAACAAGCAGGTTGCAATGGTGAAAAGGAGGAGCTCTAAGGAGCTCTTGGGCTCTTTCACATGGGCCTTTTATCCTGCTATGGAGATTGCTTACTCACAGAAGTTTGGGGGTCCTGTACACGATGCAGTCCTCCTCCAGGGCACCTCCCACTCTTTGTGAGCTCTACTGCATTGTTTTCCATGATGATGAAAGTCTGACATTTTCCCTCCTCCCACCATGGAGTTGATGCAAATGAGGGTATACTGTTTAAAGTCACTTTACTGAAAATTAAACAACATCACCACCTAGTGGCTTTGTAATGAAACACATAGCCATGTGGAAAGGACCTGATCTAATCCCGCAAAGATTCCGGAAGCAGAAGCCCTGGTAAACTGCAGTATTTTTAGCCTTGTGTGATGAAGCCCCTTGTCAGTGGGCCCTTGCTATGGTGTGGGCCCTCAGCAGGTGTCCAATCATGCCTACCTTTGATGCCAGCCCTATGTCCAGTGTTAGCAAATGTCTTGGTTATCAGTCAATTTAACGTCTTTCTACTTGTACCTTATTTACCCTGTGACTGTATCACTTTGCGATGGAAACATCACTTCTGCCTTGGACATCTTGCCTCAAGGTTGTTGTTTTGTTAGACAAAGGAAAGGCAGGGTTTTCAATCATGTTGGATCACATCATCAGTGTCAACTGTCAGGCCCCAAACAGACAATACGTTCTATCTGTGGCTAGAAGGTACATCTCCCTACATTTTTACTCTAGAGTACATGCAGGAGGGCTGATCAGTATCATGACCCTAGCATGTGGGGCAGGGGCTTTTAAGATCCAGATTGGGTTCCCTGTATCTACTCTAGAGTTATAATGAGAAAACGATGTAGCTGACACACAGAGATTTAAAGTCATGACTGTTTTGGCCCTTAGAGTTCCTTACGGAACAGTATCTGTTTTCTACCCTAAGGCTGCAGTCCTGAGTCTACACAGTGGGACCTACTTCTGAGTAAAGGTGGATAGGACTGAGCTGTTAATATCCAATCCATAGAAATTTTCAGGTAATGACAATCTATGGTTTAAACATCCCAGAGTTTACAACCCACCAACAAATCATGGGTTCTCTTTCTGGGTTGTTTGTGGTTAACAAGACATGGTTTGTTAGTGCAGCCACATTCACACATCACGACAACCCAGAATTCAACAACCCATACCCATGGGTTAGCGTTACATGTGAACTAGGCCAGAATAAGGCAGCTTCTTATATACCATGCCTTATGCTCAAATATTTTATTTCTAAGATAAAGGGCTTTTACTCAAAATTCTGTATCCTTTGCTGGATTATGGAGGCCAATACTGGACTTTTGAGGGCCAAACTAGACACTCTTCATATGATTAACAATTGTATGAATGGCTTTTAAAGTGTAACTATCAGGTGCAGAAGCCCTGATGTAGATAAAACCTGATGTGTGTGTGTGTGTGTGGGGGGGGCTTTATCCCTTTACCCATTGTTGTGGCCCCAATCCAGATTGAGGCTCCTATCCCTGCTATTATCATTCAAAGGAAAGTCCCATTTATGGCCATGGAAGCTTTATTTACAATGCAAATAGCAGGTGCATGGTGGGGGGGGGAGTGTCAGGAGCGTCTTAGCTGCCTCTTGCAGTCCCTTCCAATAGCCAACTCAGGACACAGATGAGGAGGATTCTTTCCAAGGCTTTATTCCTTTATTCCTTTACGACTCTTTCAGATACTAATCACTAGTGACTAAGCAAGGAACAGTACTGGGGAAAGATAGCAGAGTAGTCTACGCTCCAGGTAAGACAGTTGGTCCCTGTTTGAAGGGGAACCACGGGAAGACTCTGAACTTATGGGCTAGGGAGAGATCCTCCCTCTTTCCCTTGGGTCCTCAGGACGCGACCATTGTTTGCACGCCAAATGAGCGGAACGCCTCCTTTCGGTGCTCTCCATCTGTCGTTGCTCCCTGCGTCTGCGCCGAGCATCCAGCAAGCCCCCCTCCAGCGCTCTCTCACTGCCAGGGTCACTATCTATCCCAGGAATGCTGGCAGGAGGAATCTCTGCCAGCTGCTGTGCTTGTGAGGGATGAGCTGGCTCCTCTCCCATGGATTGCTGATCCTCCTCAGAATCAGAACTGCTCTGGGGCTCTATGGGCTCAGTTTCCACCCTGACAGGGAGATTATCTGGATCAGGACCCCAAAAAGTTAAAGCCCCTCCCCACAGCTCCTTGCCAGGGTCCTGATTTGGATTTCGCCCCACCCCCTGCCCCCCGCTATTCAATTAGGAAAATGATAGCTGTACAATTGCTAATTGGATGAATGAATCATGTCCACTTTGAGGTTTCCTCCATGGACCTTGATGCTGACCATTACAATGGGCAAAGAATTCTAAAGCAGGAGGTGTTATGGGTAATTATATCACCCTGGTCCTTTTGAGGGGTTAGTGTCACCATAAGCAGCCAGCCATTCCAGCAGGCTGCAGCAGAGGGAGAGAGAGAGGAGAAGCAGGGCCATTTCTCCAGCCCTGCTGAAAAACTCCTTAATTTTTTCCTCTTCTCTTCCCTTCCCATCCCCTTTCCCTTGTTTGTTGTGTCTTTTTAGATTGTAAGCCTGCAGGAGGGGGGTGGCATGCCTTTATGGACTGTATGTAAGCCAATCCAGGAAACCTTTTGGCTGAGGATGATAACAATGCTTTAAATAAACAAATAAATAATTAATAGTAGATACATGGAACAGGATACCCAGTGGAAACAAACCTAGTATCATGAAGGAGCCTATGTGGATTGTATATGTCTGGCCATCAAGTAGCACATATGCATTCTGAGAGCCAGAAGCACTTTGCACTCACTGAGGCCTGAACGCAACGCCTTACTTCATTGCTATACAATTACTGCTATAAAGCTTGTTTAATTGTAGTCCTGCTCAACACATGCTAAAAATTCAACTTTAGGAACGATTAAATCTGTTCTGCATTGACAAGCCCATCACGGAAAGCCATTTAAAGGAATGGTACTTTCTCTTTAAAGAAAACATTTTGCAGCTGCATTAGTTCAAGTAGGCAAATTTAGAGATTGCATTATCATAAATAATAGGCATAAGCAAGTTAAACTGTTACTTTAAAATCCACGCACGCTGAAGGTCAATAAATCCATCTAAATAAACCTGTCTTCAGTTACATAACAGTAACAGGGCAAGATGTTTAATTGTGTTTTGCTTTATTAGAATTCAGGCACTAAATTCTCCAGTGGGAGGATTTACCACCAATGCTCTCCCCACTTACAGTTTTGACAGAGACTTGTCTGACATGAGTCTTTTGAGTGCTGGGCATATTTATTCCTCACCACCACCGCTACCACCACCACACACATGTATTTTTAGGATTTTTGAAAGCATCTTAATTGATAATTGATCCTGAACTTAGTGACCTCCTCCCTGAGTCCAAAAGGCAATAATAAATTATGCAAGGAAATAACACAGCCGCCTTGAGTACTGTTTTTCTTGGTAGAAAGGCAGGGTACAAATCAAACAAGGGTGCAATCCTATGCATGTTTAGACAGAAAAAGTCCTACAATTCCCAGCATGCCCCAGGCAGAGTTGAAGGACTAATTTCTGATTAAGCATGCATAGGATTGTACCCTAAATAAGTATTCTGAAATGTCAGAGTTAAATAACTTTTTTTTTTTTTAAAGGAGTGGGTTAAGAGATGCTGAAAAGAACTGATTGACAGTCTGAAAGCAAGACTGTAACATTAGCCCAGGAAAGGACCGGCCTTATCATGAAGCAATGTGAAGTAGTTGCTTAACATAGTAATCTAAAGTGTGTGTGTGTGTTTGGGACCTAGGCTATGACCAGGGGGTTCTTTTGTTGGGAATCATAGAATCATAGAATAGTAGGGTTGGAAGGGGCCTATATGACTACTGAGTACAACCCCCTGCTCATTGCAGGAATCTAAGTCAGTGCATCTCTGACAGATGGCTGTCCAGCTTCTTCTTGAATGCTTCCAGTGTGGGAGAGCCCACCACCTCCCTAGGTAATTGGTTCCACTGTCATATTGCTCGAACAGTTAGGAAGTTTTTCCTGATGTTCAGCTGGAATCTGGCTTCCTGTAGCTTGAGCCCATTATTCCGTGTCCTGCACTCTGGGATGGTTGAGAAGAGATCCTGGCCTTCCTCTCTGTGACAGCCATTCAAGACCTTGAAGAGCACTATCATATCTCCCCTCAGGCTTCTCTTCTCAAGGCTAAACATACCCAGTTCCTTCAGTCTCTTCTCATAGGGCTTTGTTTCCAGTCCCCTGGTCATCTTTGTTGCCCTCTTCTGAACCTTTTCCAGTTTGCATCCTTCTTAAAGTGTGATGCCCAGCAACCTCATCTGCAAGTTACAGGAAGGGAGCAGTGTTGCAGTTAGTTAATGCATGGGCCTAGCTAGCCTTAGGATCTCTATAGCCTACAGTGGTTTCCTGTTCCTCCCCTCCCTCTCTGTGTGTGACCTTCCTCCATTGCTGGTAGCCCACGGCTTGCTCTCTCTCTCCTGCCTGTGTAAAGGAACACAAAATGGACTGAACAAAAGTCTTGAAACCCTACGCTGTAAAGCTGTTTTCTTTCCTTCACTAAAGGAAAAGTGTAGGGATGTCAGAGAATTCCACGACGGATCTCGGTGAGGCTGAATGCCAGTGCATTCGGCCCCCAGAAATCCATCGCAGAATATCCTGCCACCCTCCCGCCCCCCGCGGATCCCTCCCGGGACGAGACTTACCTGGGGCGGATGTTTCGGACGGTAGCAGCTCCAGCGGCGGCTTCGGTGTTGGCAGTGGCAGCGGCTGGTCTTCTGACCGGCTGCCGCTGCTGCCATTTTCAGGCTGTGTTTTTTTCTTTTTTTCCCCCCATAGACGTGATAGGCTACGTAAAGACTTACGTAGCCTATCATGTCTGGGTAACCCCCCCCCACACACACACGTATGCAAATGGTGGCGGCTACGGCCGCCACCATTTGCGTTCCTTATTTTTCGCTGTCTTAGTCTACATAAATATTTACGTAGACTAAGACAAAGACAAGAAAGGGGAACGCAAATAGCACCCAGTTCGCCCCAGTACGGCGAAAAATAAGGAACGCAAATGGCGGCGGCCATAGCCGCCGCCATTTGCGTATGCGTTTTTTTTTTACCCAGAGCCCTCTGCAGCCAGAAATCTGGCTGTGGACGGTCCTGGCCTGGGCCTGGCCGGCTGCTCCGCAGAGCTGCCACGGAGCACAGCCGGCTGTTGAGAATTCCGGGAAGGAGGACCGGATCGCCTCCCCCCCCATCGAGGATTCTGGGGGGAGGAACGGAACGCCTCCCCTGCACCATGAACAGAATCCGCAAAAAGGTAAGTGACTTTCGTACATCCCTAGAAAAGTGTAGTCTCTTTTTTAGTCTTTTGTGTGCATGTGGAACTGGTAAACACTCATTCTATCTGCCATTTGTTTTTCTCTGCTAGCTGCCTTTTTAACAGGAGCCAGCAATGCCAAATAATCCCATCACCTTTAGACATTTTTTGGTCTCCCCATTGAAACCACTGGGAGGGAAAGATACTGTGCCAGCCTCATACACACACAGTAAGCATGATATGTACAAGCCCCCCCGCCCCGCTTCCTTCTTTTGCCCCATCTATGATTTGGATAATGTTGTGAAAAAGGAAAATTACAAACAATAATAGGCTAATTTAAGGTGAAAGATGAGATCAGTATTCCCATGAGACACATTTTAATTTTGCAGACTGAGTCATTAATGCTGAGCTAAGATGACTTATACTCAGACTCAATGCTAACAAAAATAATTTGTGAGGTGTTAACAAAAAGAAAACACCATGCAGCTCTACAGAGTGGTTTAAAATATTGCTAAGTGTTTGATTTCTGCAAAGGAGTTCAGCTTTGTAGAAGAATCTTCTTTGTAACCATGCCATGTGTAGCCATGCAAAGGTGATGTAGCTTGCTGTTAAGTTCCATGTTACTTTGCATGAAGGACATAGATAGACTTTCCCCGTTTTAAAGCCATAAACTTAAGGAAAAATATGGCAGTTGTGGTTTCTCAACTTATCTAGCAGGGAGTGGGAGTGGGCTCCAGACTTATGCCTTCCAAAGAGTGATTTGGATCCTAGCCAATGCAATTTAGGAATACATTCAAGAAGAGTAGCTGTGTGAAGCAAAATGGACAGAGTCTTGAGACACCTCAGAACAGGGCTCTCCAGATGTTTTTGGAGTACAGCTACTATCACCCTTACACATTGGCTATGTTGGCACTCAGCCACTGGAATTTGCTATTAGAAGGAACAATGGTAGATTACTCTACCAAAGCTGAGTTACAAAACATTTACCCAAAGTGCTGCCTTTTAAAGGGCACCATATGATCTACTTAAGATACAAGAAAGGGAGTCTTTGATTTTCTTCCCTAACTGTAATGAAGGTAATGTCTTGAAAGGTTTTGCTTGATCAAACAGCACCATATGCTGTACATCATTTTTATCTATGGCAAGGACTAAGTCACCAGTGTAGCATCTGCGCTCCATTATTAGTAGTTGTACAAAGCTGATTAAAGACCTTATGTTCCAGATTAGCCATAAAGATTCCAGCTTGTTGTAATAGTCAGCCTGCTAGTATCTTTTACTAGCAGAAACACCCTTTGCATAAATAAATGGACGAAGAACTGGTGCACTGTGAATTCCTGCTGGTTCTATATAATACTTTGCTTGTACATTTGAGCAGTCAGGTCTAAACCATTCTCAGGCAGAAAACCAGAAGGATAATGAGTCCATCAGCCAGTCACAGATAGGAAAGGAAAGGTTCCTCTTGTGCAAGCACCGAGTCATTACTGACCCCTAGAGGGACACCGTTTTCCTTGACGTTTTCCTGGCAGACTATAGCAGGGTGGTTTGCCATTGTCTTCCCCAGTCCTAACTACCTTTCCCCCAGCAAGCTGGGTACTCATTTTATTGAAATCAGAAGGATGGAGGGCTGAGTTGACCTGAGCTGGCTACCTGAAAACCAGCTTCTGCTGGGATTGAACTCAGGTCATGGGGAGAGTTTTGGTTGCAATACTGCCGCCTACCACTCTGCGCCACATGAGGCTCTCCTCAGTCACAGATAAGGTAGCAACTGTTCCTGAGATCATATTTTTAGATGAGCACAGAAAGTGTTCTGATGGATTAGACCAGGGAGGGCAACATGCGACCCTCCAGATGTTTTGGCTGACAACCCCCATCACACCTAGCCAGCATAGCAAATAGTGAGGTATCATGGGAGTTGTAGGCAAAAACCTCTGGAGGGCCACAAGTTGTCCACTCCTGGAACAGATCAATGAGCTTCTACTCTAGCATCCTGGTTCCAACAGCGGCCAGGAAGATGCTTTTACGGGAGGGGCCATGGCTCAGTGGTAAGCACGTGCTTAACATGCAGAAAGGCTGGAAAAATGCATGCCTGAAACCCTGAAGAACCACCGCCAGTCAGAGCAGACAATACTGGGCTGAATGGGCCAATGGTCTGACTCAGTATAAGGCAATCCTATGTTCCCATGAGAAGCCCACATGAAGGCAACAGCCCCGCCACAGTTGTTTGACCCCAGCAGCTGGCCTTTGTACCTGGAGTTTCCAATTCAGTGCAGCCCAAACACTTAAGAACATAAGAAGAGCCCTGCTGGATCAGACCAAGGGCCCATCTAGTCCAGCATTCTGTTCACACAGTGGCCAACCAGCTGTCAACCAGGAACTCACAAGCAGGGCATGAGCGCAACAGCACCCTCCCGCCCATGTTCCCCAGCAACTGGTGTATGTAGGTTCACTGCCTCTGGTACTGGGGGTAGCACAAAGCCATCAGGACTAGTAGCCATTGACATACTTACATTGAATCTCATTTGCCTCCCCCCCCCCTTTCACCCAATTCAGTGAGATCTTTTTGGAGCTCTTTGCAGTTCAGTTATGTTTTCACCACTTCCAATAAATTGGTTTTATCCATAAGCTAGATCACTGCACCACTCAGCCTTGACTCCAGATAATGTATGAACAGGTTAAATAACACTGGACCTGGTACAGATCCTTGAAATTACTTCCTTTCCTCCATTGTAAGAATTTCCCATTTACTCCTGCCTTCTGCTTCCTGTTGTTAAGCAGTTAGTAAACCATAAGAGGATCTGGCTTCTTTTCCCATGAAAGTTTGCTCAGGAGCCTGTGGTGAGGGACTTTGTCTAAAGCCTTTTAGAAGTCATACAGCACAATCCTATGCATGCTTACCCAGAAGTAAGTACCGTTAAATTCAACACACCCACTGAGGAGCTGATTCACAAGCTGAGGTATGGTCTGAAGACCTCTCACTTGGGTTACTATACTGCTATACATGGGCTGTCCTTGAAAAGTGTTCCAAAACTTCAGTTGATCCCACATTACACATTTTACACAGACAACTGCACTGGATCACAGTTAGTTTCTGGTCAGTGTTCATTGGCATATTCTATATTTTATTTTTGTTAGACTAAACCAGTATCCACAGTTGCCTTCTCTAAAATTAACTTTTCTTGGGAAACTGCCAACCCAGTAGCTGTATAGAACTTTTTTTTTGTTTTTTGGACACTTGTAAAATTGAATCAATATAACATAAAATGGCCTGGAGCTTAACTTTACATGCCTAATTTGCCATTCTTCAACCCTCACCCTCCTCATCTTGTTCCATTCCTGAAGCCTTCAAGAAGTTAGCAAAAAGGAGTTGCAATGGAATGGCTTCAAACTATTGAACACAGCCTATTTACTGCAGCACAATAGAACAGTGTGATGGGCGGTGCGGAGGGGGGGCGGAATGGCACATTTTCCGAACTAAATCTCTCTTTACAGGCTAGAGAATCACAATAAAATGTGCACGCATTGACTTTGCTAGTTAAATGTTGGTGGAGGGAAAATTGCAAAAAGCTTATTGGAAGGGGACACTTATGTTAGGACACTTAACACGATCAATTCTTTGTACTAGGCGCACAAATAAAATCATGTGAAGATGGCTCAGGTGCAAACTATGTTAAAATAGTTAAAGCGTAATCCCAACATTTCTTTTGCAAGACCTTATATTTTACAAGAGAAATCCCATTAATGCTTCCCCCCACTCCAGAGAGGCTACTGTAAGTTTATGATTTCTTGAAATTTCCCCACTGGTTAATTTCCAATTGCAGCTATAAATAGTGACATAGGGTTTCTGGAAAAAAATTAATTAGAAAATGCCTCCTTACCCCAAAGTGATGGAGAACAGGTTTGGCATATTTACATTTTGTGAACAACCCCCCCTCCCCCAAAGAAGAAAGAGTATGTCCTGTTAATTTTATGTGCTGCAAAAACTTTTCCAATAGACAAAAGCAGTTGAACTAGGGAAAAAATCCATGAAGTTTACTTGCATTGCAATTCTATACATGTCCACTCAGAAGTATGTACCATAGAGTTCTGAATTGCTCTGGAGGCCTGATCCACTCAGGGCACAGTCAAAACAGATCCTTGGCGTACCAAGGGCTTCTTCGCATGGAGCTTTTATCCTGCTCTTGAGATTGCTCACTCACTGAACTTTGCGGGCCCTTTAGATGACATCGTGAACCTCCAGGGCGTCTCCTGCATGAAATAACTTTACTCTGTTTTTAAATAGATTGGAGATAATGAGGTATCAAATTATACCGCTTGTGTTCTGCTTGAGTTCCCTCCGTGAAAAGAGCAAAAGCTGCAATAAGAGGAATGAGATCAATGAAACATATGAAAGACTCAGAGGAGGCAGGGAAGGAGGGGGAGAGAGGGGAAAGGAAACGTGTGTAAAGGGAGTCCGTTGTGATCCTGCTTTTAAAAGCGAAGCAGAAAGCCCCCTTTTAAATGCGGGATTTCAGGCTGGTGTAGAGATGTTCCAAGATGAAACCAGACCACTTGCGTAAAAGAATGACATACAATTTATTGAATACGTAGTTGTAATAAGGATGCAGATATAAACAACACATGAAAACATGCCCCTCCATTGGAGATCACAATCCCCTTGGATGGGCTTTCCACTGGTTCCCGGAATGCAACGGGGTGCCATTCCAAGGGCCTACAGTCTCTG
Organism: Heloderma suspectum; assembly: GCF_057233095.1. NCBI lineage: Eukaryota > Metazoa > Chordata > Lepidosauria > Squamata > Helodermatidae > Heloderma > Heloderma suspectum. Next base: position 25,908,937 of record NC_139460.1, on the reverse strand, counting down.
GCAGGCGGATGCCCTGCCTCCTCCAGAGTGAGAACAGCCTCCTGGATTTTATAGGTGTCTCTCCTGAGTTCCACAGCATGTCATGAAACACACAAGCTGAGAAACAAATCCTTCCCCCAGGTGAAGTGGCGGGGTGGGGTGGGGGGCTCTTCTTCAGGTTCCCACAGGATCCTTCTCTCAAAGAATGAGATCCTGCAGCTGTGGGATTCTCCCCAATACCTTCTACGCTTTGTGCAAGATGAAATCTAATTCTAGCAAGGCCACAGTAAACTGCCCAATATACAGGGCTATGTACTACCAACAGCATATAGGACACTGTGTCAGTTCACACCTGACTCCTTGCCATTCTTTCATAACCAAATTCACTACAGGTTCAATGTCACTTGCTCCCAGGTAAGTGGATATAGGATTCCAGTTGTGCATGTTTGCTTGGAAGTATGTCTCATTGGGTTCAATGAGGCTTACTCTCTAGTACAGGGATGGGAAGCATATTTCAGCCTGCGGCCCACATTCAGTTTCAGAGAAGATCTCAGAGGCTGCATTCCAGTGGTGGGCAGGGCAAGAGCAAATGGGGTGGGGCAAAAATGTCAACATCTTTTAGCTGAAAGCTCTTCTTGCCAGTAACTCTTTCTTTCTTTCTTTCTTTCTTTCTTTCTTTCTTTCTTTCTTTCATTCATTCATTCATTTCTATATTGCCCAATAGCCGAAGCTCTCTGGGCCGTTTACAGAAATTAAAACCACAAAGCACAACATAAAACAATATAAAATATGAAAGCTTAAAACCACAATATAACAGTACAATCAGAATAAAACCTAGCAGCAATGCAGAGTTTTAAAATATTTATTTATTTATTTATTGAATTTATTAATCGCCCATCTGGCTGGTCACCCAGCCACTCTGGGCGATGTACAATAATAAAAACAGTTTAAAACAACCAAATTCTACATTAAAAACATCATATTTCTAAAAATACCCTAACCCATCCCAAATGCCTGCCTGAACAACCACGTGGCGGAAGCTCATTAAAGACGGGGCATGGCGGAGTTCTCTAGGGAGGGAGTTCCACAGAGTGGGGGCCACCACAGAGAAGGCCCTCTCCCTCGTCCTCACCAGTCTAGCTGTCCTGGCTGATGGGACAGAGAGAAGGCCATCCAAGGCTGATCTTGTTAAGCGGCCTGTCTGGTGTTGCTGGAGGCACTCCTTAAGATAGGCTGAGCCGGAACCATATAGGGTTTTAAAGGTCAAAACCAACACCTTGAATTTGGCCCAGAAAACAACTGGTAACTAGTGCAACTCCTTCAGAACTGGAGTGATGTGATCTCGCTGGCGGCTGCCTTTAATCAGACGAGCCGCTGCATTCTGTACCAGCAGCAGCTTCCAAACCGTCTTCAAGGGTAACCTCACGTAGAGCGCATTACAGTAGTCTAAATGAGAGGAGACCAGGGCATGTACTACCGATGGGAGCAGATGGCTGGGAAGGTAGGAGCACAGCCGCCATATCAATTGGAGTTGGTACAGCGCTGTCCAGCTTACAGCTGATACCTGAGCCTCCATGGACAGCTGGGAGTCTAAAATGACCCCCAGGCTGCGGACCTGGTCTTTCAAGGGTAGTTGTACCACATTCAACACCAGGTCAACATCCTCCAACCTCCTCTTGTCTCCCACCAAAAATACCTCGGTCTTGTCAGGGTTCAGCTTCAGCTTATTCCGCCCCATCCAGCCACTCACCGTCTCCAGACATTTAGACAGGGATTCTACGGCCATCCCTGGTGAAGATTTGAACGAGAGGTAGAGCTGCATGTCATCCGCATATTCATGACACTGCACCCCAAACCTCCTGATGATAGCCCCCAGTGGCTTCACATAGATATTAAATAGCATTGGGGAGAGGATGGAACCCTGTGGCACCCCAGAAGTGAGTGGCCACGGGTCCAAAACCTCCTCTCCAGTGCTACCCTCTGGTACCTGCTGGAGAGGAAGGACCAAAACCACCGTAATACGGTGTCTGCAATGCTCAACCCCTCCAGGTGGTCCAGGAGGATACCGTGGTCAATGGTATCAAAAGCTGCTGAGAGGTCGAGGAGAACAAGTAAGGAGCATTCACCCCTATCCAGAGCCCCTATCCAATACAGATTTAAAACATCAAAGATAAAAAACCAGGAAGCTAAAATGCTAAAATACTGGGAGAATAAAAAGGTCCTCACCTAGTGCCGGAAGGAGTACAACATAGGCACCAGGTGACCCTCTCTAGGGAGCTCATTCTACAGCCAGGGGGCCACAGCAGAAAAGGCCCTCTTCCTGGTAGCCACCCACCTCACTTCTTTTGGCAGGAGCTCATGGAGAAGAACTGCTGAGGATGATCTGTGGGCAGGTACATATGGGAGGAGGTGATCCTTCAGATAACCTGGCCCCAAGCTGTTAAGGGCTTATAATGTTAATACCAGCACTTTGAACTGGGCCCGGAAATAGACTGGCAGCCAGTCCAGCTGGAAAAGTATTGGCGTAATGTGATCTCGTTGGCTAGTCCTGTTAATAACAATCTTCCTGCCCTATTTTGGACTAGCTGGAGTTTCCGGACCGTTTTCAAAGGCAGCCCCATGTATAATGCATTGCAGTCATCCAGTAAACTAAACCTATGGAGAGGCATTTCAACCTCTTACAATGGGGGAAAAATTACACAAAAGCCAGGAAGCCACCAAATAATGGATGGTTGGGGGGGAATGGGGTATGGCCAGGAAAAGGGGTGTGGCCAGGAAAGGGGGTATGGCCAGGAAAGGGGGTATGGCCAGGAAAGGGGGTGTGACCATCTGGGGAATCCAGATTTGGCTGTGGTTCCCCACTTCTGCCTTAATGAGTGAGATTAGGTTTGCAGCCTTAGGGCACAATCATATGGAGATAGACTCCACGTGGCGCATGGGAAGCCTCGTAAAGTGGCTTCTGCGGTCTCCTCCCCTCCCTGCTTCCGAGACCGCCCCCTTTTCGCCTTCTCTGTGCTCTGTTTCTGAACATGGAGAAGTAGCTGGTGCAGAAAGAACCGCACTGGCTACCAGGGGCAGGGGAGGGGGCGGGTAGCACGGTTTCTGGGAACTGGAAAATCCTATGGCCCTCTAGACAGTGTCTAGTGGCCATAGGATTGCTCCCTCCATGTGCCTTAAAGAATATATTCGAACAACTTGAAGGCTTTACTTAGATTTTTTTTTTTTTTACTAGAATACTGGGTAAATATTTTAAGACATGACAACTCAATAGAATATGCTTCCTTTACATTGTTTAGATTTTTTTATGGCACTGCAAACTACTAATATACTAATTTTAGCATGTCTGAAGGGCTGAGCTAGGGACAGTCACTCAAAAAAAGTTAATTACAATTAAGATTTTTAGATTTGACTAATATTGTGTCCATTCCACTTGCTCAATATAACTTGCATTGTATTCATTCATTTACCCATTCATGGACAGATCCCTTCTTATTTAAACACCCCCCTTGCACACTCCCTTAGTGCCCCAACATTACCCATTAGCCTTCCCCGAGCTCCTTCATTATATCTCCCCCCTTCCTCTCCAACAGAAATATCCACACACCCAGCTGGATTGAAACACACACACACACACACACACACACACACAGAGAGAGAGAGAGAGTGGTGTAGTGGTAAATTTGGAAACGCAGGAGCTCATTGTGACAGTCTCCAAGGGTAGCCCTAAAATTTCAGGCAGCTGTGTCGATCCATATCAAAAAACCAGTTCTGGAGTTTTCATCGCCATCAGGAGCATGTTTTTGGTAAAGTGAATAGGTCTTAATTGCCCATTCCAGACCAAGTCATCCCAAATACTTTGCATTCCAACATGGAACAATATATTGTTGCTTGGAAAATTCATTCCCACCACAGCTACCATGAGGATTGCAGCTAAGCTCAGAGGGAACGGAATTCTGAGGGGGGTGGCAGATGACATCAGAGTCCCTGCTCATGAAAAAGTGCCGGGGCTGCATCCCTGTGAGTCCTGCCTCCACTACACCACTGGTACAGTGAACACACATATGGAGAGAGCAGGACTGCACTCACTTGTGTCTACTGGCCCTACTCCCACCTCCTGTGCATTTTGTTCCATCATAACCTCTGAAAGAGCAGACACGGATACAAGCGATTATGCATACAGAGCCCTTGTGCATTCAGTTTGTATACATGTAGACTCTTTCAGAGATTACATACACTTAGGGTTGGATCCAACAGTGGTGTGAACCAATGGAGGCTGGTGCCTCCGATTTCAGTGGGGTTCTGAATCTATTCCAGGTTTTAGTTAGAACCATCCAGAACTCTAAAGGAGCTATCCAAGGTGCTGAACCCTGAACCCTGGAATAGATTCACAGCCCCACCAAAATCAGAGCCACCAGACTCCATGGTTGCTTGCGCAATGGGACTTCCGGTCACACAACAGGCCTTCTCCCTCCTCTTCTCCCTGTCCTGCAGCCCTCCATGTGCCCCAACCCCCCAGATTTGCTTCAGAGGATTCCCTCAACCCTCTGGAGCAGATTGGGGAGGCGTGTGGGGGCTCCATTGGGAAAGGGGAAATTCATTCCGCCAGCGGTTTCCCTTCTGCTGGCGGAATGACACCACTGGATACGACTCATACAGAGGAGGGTGGCATCAGAAGGTGCAGTCCCTGCTCCCCCTCTACATGTGCATGCAGACCTAAGGTGCTATGAATCCCATGTCTAAACAGCTGTTACTGGAGTTAAGGGACTTCATGAAAGGCTTAGTGCCATGATTTAGGCTGCAGTCCTCTGCTTAGTTGGGAGTAAGTCCCATTGAACACAGGGAGACTTAATTCCAAGTAAACATGCCTAGGGGTGCTCTACACATGTTTAAAAAAAACTGAGACTAGAGTGCAAACTGAGTCGGAGTAGGTATGAGGTGTGGAATATTAGCAGTATTGACTAAAACATATTATGTAAACATGCCTAGGAGTGCTCTGCATATATAAAAACCTGAGACTAGGGTGCAAACTGAGTCGGAGTAGTTATGAAGTGTGGAATACACCAGTTACTAGCAGTATTGACTAAAACACATCATGTGAAAATTGGTTGCTAACAAGAAACATGATTTTTATCCTATGTGGCGGGTTTGTCTATTAGCCAGGAAATACAGGAAGAAGATATAAATGTTGATGGAAAACATTCTGAGGACGCATGACCAGACTGGACCCCCCCTTTTGTCATATCATAATGGAATGATGCAAAATTAAAAAAATGAAATAATTGGTTGCGGTTGGTATGTGGTTAATTGGTTGCCTTTTATATATAAATGCTATATACTTTGCTTTGAAATGCTCTACCTTGCCATGGATAAATCTTTTGAGTATTATCTTTAATTGAAGGCTAGTGGATTTTATTCTTCTATTTCCTTTTAAATATAGTAATTTTGTAATTATTGCTCCTTACATTAAGAAATTACGTATTACATTATTGTTTGTTACACAAGTAAGCATATATGTTCTTTTGTTAGTATTAGGATATATGTGTATTTCTGGCATTAAAAAAAAGGGGGGTTGTGGGCGAAGAAAATTGGTTGCTATGGACTAATACTTAACCTATTACAGACAATATAAAGTACCAGTTGTTTACCTGTTCATAGCTGTGAGTAGCTGTCCTCTATGGCATTGTAATTCTTGTTCCTCCTAGTTCATATCCCGCAATTTATCCTTAACAAATAATTAAAATGTTTATAGTGCACTTTGGCATGGCCTCTAAATTTCATGTCCACTGGACAGGAAAGATGAACTGATGTTGAAATAGCATTTCTGCTTGTTTTTCTAAAACAACAAGAACACTTGATTAATGTGAATGAAGGATGCTGCCGATGCATTAGGAGCTGCTGGGATTTCAACTGATAGTCTTGGGATTTGTGGTGAGCTTCTAACCTGCAGGTTGCAGCATATAGCTAGACCAGATGTGCTGAAACTCTTTTGACTTGAGGGCCAAACTGCATTTCAGAGGGGCCACATTCCCGTGGTGGATGGGACCAAAGGCAAAAGAGGTAAGACAAACACACACACACACACACACACACACACACACACAGAGCATATTGTAACTTAAATCCCTTACTTCCGGTAACTGAGCATTAGGAGAGGCATTTGGACCTTTTAGGGTAGGGGGAAAACTGCACCAAAACTAGGAGCATTCCATGGTTGTGGAGAAAGGGGTGGAGCCAGGGGAAGGGGTGTGGCCATCTCAGGAAAAGCGCCGGCTGCAAGGGGGAAGGGGTGGGGAACTCAGACTCCTGGGTCCGAGATCACAAAGTGTTGTCTCTGGCCTCAGATCCAGGAATCTAAAAAATCCTATGGTCTCCCCAGATGCTGTCTTGAGACCGTAGGATTGCTCTCTTCGGTGCTGGATGAAAAGGGCTTAGCGGGGAGGGGGATGTTAGTTGTGTATTACTTCAGCTGCAAGGGATATGTGAAAATCAGCCCCAGTCAAATATCAGGCATATCTCGTCAGGAGAAAACTTGGCCCTGGTGGCCATTCAACAACCAGTGATGCTGCTTTAACTAAGAACATTCATTGTGCCAGAAGTGTGGCCTTTAGTACCATCAATGTTTTCCTTAACTGGCTTGTATGGAGATGTGATAAGCCAAATTTCCCACCCCATCTTTCTTTCAACAAAAAACATGGCTACCGTAGACCCCCAGGTTTACACCTCTATATATTTCAGGCTGACTTTCCGACTTCGCTTCGTTGTTGTTCAGTCGTTCAGTCGTGTCCGACTCTTCGTGACCCCATGGACCATAGTACGCCAGGCCTTCCTGTCCTGCGCTCTCTCCCGGAGCGTGCTCAAGTTCATATTCATTGCATCCGTGATGCTATCTAGCCATCTCATCTTCTGCCGTCCCCTTCTCCTTTTGCCTTCAGTCTTTCCCAGCATCAGGGTCTTTTCCAGAGAGTTTTCTCTTCGCATTAGGTGGCCAAAATATTTCAGCTTCAGCTTCAGTATCTGTCCTTCCAAGGAGCACTCAGGGTCACCCTCCCCATAACTCAGCTTGTGCAACTGAAGTACTGGTTCTCCCAGGCTATTGATTCGTCAGTCTGAATTTCCCTCCCTGGGAACTGCCCAGGTCCATAGGATAATTTGGCTCTTTGAGATTTTCCTTGGTCTTTTCAGGTGGTTGACAAAGAGTCAAAGCAAAACTCTTCCATGCTCTGGAGGTCCAGGGGGACACCCTGCCCCCTTGGTAAGCTGCGTCGATGAGTTACTCTTAGGATCTTGATAAGTATGGTTTAGTGAGCTAGTCTGATGTTTCAGTTTATTTAAAAAACAACAACTGACTGTTTCACAGCTCCTCTCTGCTGCATTCTTTAGTACATATATTGAACAGGAAACTGGAGTTGATTTTATTCTCTTGCCTGCCCTGGATGTCAGGTCACTCATGTGCTGGACTCCTTGGCAAAAATGCTAACCAGCTTGTTAAGGAGTTTAAAGGAAGCTCTGAAAAAAAAAAAAAAAGCCTGTCCTTCTCTATATATCAAAGCCATGAGCCCATCTTCTCCTGTGGGCAGGATAAGGGACATTAAAAAGATATGGGAATGGAGCTGGCAGTGCTACCTCTGAGGAATATAGGCCAAAGGATGTCTTGCAGCCTGCCCTACTTCACAGGGTGGAGGTGCAAACATACTGGTTTGTTAGAGGTGAATTGGTCTGTTGAGTCATACGGACAACAATGTCCAGGGCAAAAGGGTAAGTGTACCCCCATCAGTGGTTCTTCTGAACTATCTCATTCCTGCTCCTCATGTAGTTCTGGGCCCTTTGCATCACCTGTCCCCATTACCCCTCTGAGTCACAATGGCTGAATCAAAAGTACTGAATGGCCCGATTTGTGAAACCACTCACCAGCATCAACCAAGGCAGGAGATGCCACTGCCACTTCACCAAGGATTAATGCTTCTCTCCCATATAAAATTAGAGTGAGAAACAGCACTTTGAAAACACACGCTGGACCACTATTAAAAGGTGAATAAAAGCAAAAATACCACTGGAGCTTTTTATGTGCCATGTCCCTTTAAGAACTCGTACAACAAGAAATTGCCTGGAATTATTTTATTCATTGCATTTCATTAAACATACTGTTCCCTTGTGTGTCTTGAAGGTGTTATCTGCCACCACTCTGTTTGTTGTCAGGTTTCATCTGTAGGATGACAAGCCCATCTTTTCCATAAAAAACCCCCCTTAGCTTCAGTCATATGGCCAGCATTGGTTAAGTTACTATTCCAAAGTTAATAGATCACATTTAAGTTCCCTTTTCCGCAGTACAGTGCCATCAGCTCCTTTCCATTGAACAGCCTTCTGAGTGAATCACTTTGCTGGACATGTTATTTATCTTGCTTCGATTGCTTTAAGAGGCCAGCTGTACATTGTCAATACATCCACTCATGAAGCAGTTCTAGAAGTATCTTATCTTCACTGCTGGACCCTTAACTTAATTCAACTGGTACACCATTCTTAGTTGTAAAAAGGTATAAGAATGCAAATGAGCGAGAGAGTGAGTGAGCTGAATTTATAGCAGCCTCTGGTTTCAACCCTGAACTGATAGCAGAAGCATGTAACTCATGAATTGCATGACAGAAAAGTCCTGATTGATTAAGAACATAAGAAGAGCCATGCTGAATAAGACCAAGGGTCCATCTAGTCCAGCATTCTGTTCACACAGTAGCCAACCAGCTGCCCATGGGAAACCCACAAGCAGGACATGAGTTCAATAACACCCTCCCACCCATGTTCCCCAGCAACTGGTGTACATAGGCATACTGTCTCTGATACTGGAGGTAGTGTATAGCCATCAGGACTAGTAGCTATTGATAGCCTTCTCCTGCAGGAATTTGTCTTTCCACCTTTTAGAGCCATCCAAATTGGTGGCCATCACTACATCTTGTGGTAGCAAATTTCAAAACTTAACTATGCACTGTGTGAAGAAGTCCTTCCTTTTATCTGTCCTGAATCTCCCACCAGTCACCTTCTTGGGATGACTCTGGATTCTACTATTATGAGAAAAGGAGAAAAATGTCTCCCTATCCACATTCTCCACACCATGCATAATTTCGTACACTGCTGTCGCGTCTCCCCTTGCCCTCTTTTTCCCCAAGCCAAACAATCCCAGCTGTTGTAACCTTCCCTCATGGGGGAGTTGTTCCAGCCCCTTGATATTTTAGTTGCCCTCCTCTGCACATTTTCCAGCTCTACAATACCCTTTTTTAGTTGTGGTGACCAGAACTGTACATAGTATTCCAAGTGTGGTCACACCATAGATTTTTATAGGGGCAGTATGATATTGGCAGTTTTATTCTCAATCCCTTTCCTAATTATGCCTAACATGGAGTTTGCCTTTTTTAGAGCAGCCACACACTGGGTTGACATTTTCATCAAGCTGTCCACCACAACCCAAGATCTCTTTCTTGGTCAGTCACTGCTAGCTCAGTTCGCATCAGGTTATACTTGAAGTTGGGACTCTTGCCCCAACGTGCATCGCTTTACACTTGCTTATATTGAACTGCATTTGCTATTTGGATGCCCATTCTCCCAGTTTGCAGAGATCCTTTTGGAGCTCCTCACAATCCCTTTTCATTTTAACCACCCTAAATAATTTGGTGTCATTGACAAAATTGGCCACTTCACTGCTCACTCCTAATTCCAGATTGATTATGAACAAGTTGAAAAGCATTGGTTCCAGTGCAGATCCCTGTGGGATCCCACTATTTACATCCCTCCACTGGGAGAATTTACCACTGAGTGATTCCTACTCTTTGCTTTCTGTTCTTTAACCAGTCACTGATCTATAAGAAGACCTCTCCTCTTATTCCATGATTGCTAAGTTTGCTCAGCAGTCTTTGGTGAGGGACTTTGTCAAAAGCCTTTCGGAAGTCCAAGTAGACAATGTCTACTGGATCACTCCTGTCTACATGGTTATTGACATGCTCAAAGAACTCTAAAAAGTTAGTGAGACACGACTTACCTTTGCAGATTCATTCTTTGAATGCCAAGTTTAAGGTTTGCAAGCTTTGACTTCAGCAAAGCTTTCTACAAAGTGCCCCATGATATCCTGATTAGCAAACTAGCTAAAAGTGGGCTAGATGAAACAACGATCAGGTGGATCCACAGTTGGCTACAGAATCGGACTCAAAGAGTGCTTATCAATGGGATCTTCTCAAACTGCGGAGAGGTAATGAGCAGGGTACCGCAGGGCTCAGTCCTGAGCCCAGTGCTCTACAATATTTTTATTAATGACTTGGATGAGGAGGTGCAGGGAATACTTATCAAATCTGCAGATGACCCAAAACTGGGCAGGATAGCTAATGCCCTGGAAGACAGAAGCAAAATTCAAAGTGATCTTGATGTGCTGGGCAGAAAACAACAGAATTACATTTAATAGGGATAAATGCCAAGTTCTGCACCTAGGAAAAAGAAAACAAATGCACACTTACAAGATGGGCGATACTTGGTTCAACAACACTACAAGTGAGAAGGATCTTGGAATTGTAGATCACAAGCTGAATATGAACGAACAATGTGATGTGGCTGCAAAAAAAGGCAAATGCTCTTTTGGACTGCATTAAAAGAAGTATAACTTCCAAATCACATGAAATTCTATTCCTCTCTACTCAGCACTTAGGCCTCATCTGGAGTACTGTGTCCAGTTCTGGTCACCACACTTTAAGAAGGATGCAGACAAACTGGAGAGGGTTCAGAGGAGGGCAACGAAGATGATCAGGGGACTGGAAAGGAAGCCCTATGAGGAGAGACTGAAAGAACCGGGCATGTTTAGCCTTGAGTAAAGAAGGCCTGGCGTGCTATGGTCCATGGGGTCACGAAGAGTCAGACATGACTGAACGACTGAACAACAACAACAACAACAAAAGAAGCCTGAGGGGAGATATGATAGCAGTCTTCAAGTACTTGAAAGGTTGTCACAGAGAGGAAGGCCAGGATCTCTTCTCGATCATCCCAGAATGCAGGACACAGAATAATGGGCTCAGGTTACAGGAAGCCAGATTCCGGCTGAACATCAGGAAAACTGCCTTTCTGTTAGAGCAATACGATGATGGAACCAATTACCTAGGGAGGTGCTGGGCTCTCCCAAACTGGAGACATTCAAGATGAAGCTGGACAGTCAGCCACTTGTCAGGGATGCTTTGACTTGGATTCCTGCAGTGAGCAGGGGGTTGGACTCAATGGTCTTGTAGACCCCTTCCAACCCTACTATTCTATGATTCTATAAGCCCTAAACAACTGAGAACCAGGTTACCAAACTGGCCTGACCCTGTACTGGCCTGTTTGGTTATCAGGAGATACCCTGGTGGTGCCCAAGAATTTGGAGGTCCTGTCCAAAATTGCTCAGAATACAGCCTTTAGTGTTGTATCTCCCACTCTCTGGAACCCCCTAACTCTACAAATTAGGTGCCAACCCTTCAGGGTTTTCAGTGCCTACTGAAAACATATTTTTTCCAACAATTGTTCCCAGGAAGGTAATATTGTATTCTTTATACAGCAATATTATACAATATTTAAGTATGATCATATACTGTATTTTGTACATCACTTAAAATTTCTATTAAAGTAAAAGATTCATAAATATTGTTAAATAAATACAGATAATGTTTGCCCAGCTTTCCCCACTAATTTATACTTAAATACTTGCAGTGCTTTAAAAATGGAATAGCCTGGGGACAGTATATTTGAAGGACCACCTTCTCCCGCATTAACCTGCTCATAATTTCTGGTCATCAGCAGAAGCCCTGCTCTGTCTTCCACTACCAAGGGAGGTATGCTTGCCAATGACACAAGACAGGGCTTTTTCAGTGGTAGCACCCTGGCTGTGGAACTCTCTCCCAAGAGAAGTTTGATGGGACCTGTGTTTGATGGATTTTAGGCAGGCAGCTGAGACATTTTTTCTTCCACCAAACTTTAAAGGTTTTTAAATTGTCGCTAATCCTCCCTTTTGATGCTGTTTTAAAAAGCGATAATTTAAAAAGATGTTTGCTGGTATCATATTTTGCTATTCTCCTTATGCTTTTCATACTTGAAGAGAAGTCCAAAGCCTAAGCAAACACATTCCATGATAACTCACCAGGCTAGGCTCTAGCATCAGATTCTAAGGTTCCTGGTGCAGATCCCTCATAGTATAACTTTTTGAGTTTTGTGTATATTTCACTCTCCAGATGCTATATTGAGAAGTAACTATTACCATCATCATCAATACGATGACTGTTAGCTTACATCTAAGTAGTGACAAGGGTTGAATCACAAGGAGTAAGGAAGAACCAACCCATGCACATAACCACATGATTCCCCCACACTTGATGGGTTGCAACTGAATATGTGAGGTGACTCCACTGAAAAGCATTAGGTTTGACTGAGGTGACGTGAACTTTCATAGCATGCATGAACGAACCAGTATTCTGCATGAACTAAAACTAGTAAAATTGATATTATTCTGGGCTGAATGCTGCAGGAACAGAATATGTACCAAATTTCTATCTCTAAGAATTGACTAAAGGTGTGCAAACCTCCACCCAGTGTAACTACAACCTATAACGTACTTTGCATCCTTCATCTACTTTAACATAGGAACAGACAGAAACTACTAAAGGTAACCATGGGCTAAGTTACCATGGGCTAAATATTACAAAAGGTGACATTTTTCATTTATTCTCATGTTTTAATTCTTTTCCTGTGTACCTAGGCCTGATTTTTAAGAAGACTTGATCACAGTGCAGTGAGAGGTGCTTCTCCATGGTTTGATAATGTCTGTTGGCAGGGTTCATAACTCTTGCATCATTTTCCTCATCTAAATACATATCTTCTTCTTGGATTAAGAGAAAGGGAGAGGAGACTGCAATAAATTATAATAGTTACTTCAAAGGTGCATGGAGTACAAATATACCAGACTGCTTTTGTTATAACTGAATGGACGAAACTCGTTGCCCCTGAAGAAGATTGTCACAGCTTGAAATACTTTGTGCTCTATCGGTTACTCTTGATGTGTCTTTGAGGTCTCCTCTCCCTTTGTTTTTGGATTGGTGCTTTCTCTTCTTTCCTTCCTCCTCTTCTTCCTGGATTAATAGGGCATTGCAGCCAAATGGGAGTTATTTAGTGAACAGGATGACTTTGCAGTGCTACATAGCCAATTGAACTTTGTAATTAATATTGCTGAAAGCAAATGAAGCCAATTAAGAGTGAAAGCAATGCTTCCTCAATTATCCCAGCCATGGGTGATCCCAGTCAACTGGGGATCACTTAGTGACCAAGATGAAGTCATGATGCTACACAGCCAGTCAGATTCAGGTATTTTCTGATATCACTGAGGGCAACACAGTCCATTCAGAGTGAGGGCAATACTTCCCGAATTGGTGAATGCTTTCAAACATTTTTGAAACAATATAATAACTTTTAAAAAATCACCAAAGGGAGGGAGGATCTTTCAACACTGCACCAAATATTCATGAATACTTTTTGGCCACCTTGCAATAACAAACACTCTCCTTCAGATATCAGTCTATGCAGATAAAAGGAAGGAACCAATCCATTTAAAACACAATCATTAGTAAAATCTTCACATTTTCCAAACTGTGAAGTAAACTGTCTCACACATCATGACACAGGAACATTTCAGCTCTCCTCACATTCCAGACTGTCAGCTTGCCATTACGTACGGGAACTCAGTAGTGCTGGAATGTCCTTTGCTTGAAATGGCTTTGCAAAATAGTTATGCAAAGTTGTGCCAAGACCAAGAAACAATGCCAGTGGTGAATCCAGCTGCCTGGGTACATGGACATAAATCTGGGAACATATAAAACTGGATTAAACAGACATGCTAAATAAACTGTAAATTAGGACAAGCCCTTTAACAGAGAAGGATCACTTACAGGAAAGAAATAATCTAGACAATGACTGACTGTCCCAAAGGGCAGATATTGTCAGATCTGATATCAGGAAAGTAAATAGAAGTAGTTTGCACATGTTTATAGTAGTTTTATGATCAACCTAATGATCTTAATAAACAATCTTAATAAACAAGTTCTCTTCAGAGGGCCAAGCTGATAAAATTTGGGATTAGAGTTACCAACGCATTTTGGTAAAAGTGAGTTTTCAAGACAAATTCTGAAGTTTCTGCTTGAGAGAGCTAGAGATAGGAACATGAGAAGACCATGCTGGATCAGACCAAGGGTGCATCTAGTCCAGCATTCTGTTCACACAGTGGCCAAACAGCTGCCCATGGGAAACCCACAAGAAGGGCATGAGTGCAACTGTTAGGACTGATTCTGAGTGCAGTGAGATAGTTAGCAGCTCAGATTCAGAAGAGGAGCAGCCAAAACTGGGGCAGGTTTTTTCACAGGCCAGTTCAGATATGGGTAGGCGTGCTTCTCAGGTTACCAGCTCCCAGATGGCCAGGCATAAAACCTCATCCTCACCCCCCTCTGTGAGAGACAGTGAGCAGGAGGAGGAGGAGCTTGAGGCCTGTGACCTAAGGGACGCCAGGCAGAGACACAGAGCTAAGAGGGAAACGTCAGGGGCGGAGCTTAGACGTTCGAACCGGTTAGCGATGCGTGAGAGGCAGCGCAGGGAAGCAGCAGGCGAGGGGTGGGACCTCCCTCCCTACGTTAGCCTAGTCAGACAGCCGCCTTTTCAAACTGCGGGCAACTCTCGTTTATTCCCATTTGAATCCCCTGGAGGCATTCCTTTGTAGCCAGACAGTCTTTTGAGTATTCGCATCTGTAATGAACCTGAGAATAATGAATCAAAGGCGTGAGACTGAAGCCTCTCTTTTTGTGTATTGTGACTGCTGCAGGAAAGAGGAGTGGGCAAGGGAACCCAGACAGCAACAGTATTCATGTTCCTCAGCAACTGGTGTACATAGGCATGCTGCCTCTGATACAGGAGGTAGCATATAGCCATCAGCACTAGTAGCCACTGATAGCCTTCTCCTCAGGAATTTGTCTAACCCCCTTTTAAAGCCATCCAAATTGGTGACCCTCACTAACAGCAGTGGTGTAGTGCAGGGGTGACACAGTGTTTTACAGTTGTGGGACTTCTTTCAGGAGACGAACCATCATGACAAGTTTCAGTTTGGATCCCACTTTAGTAGTTCACAAAGCAGCTTACTTCACCATGGCCCACTTTGGGCATGACCCGCTTTGCCTCTGGTCAAAGAGGAGCCTCACTTTGGACATCCAAGGATCTGTATGTCTCCCTATTGACTAACATGGAGAAATGAACAAATGGCTATAACCTTTTCCACTTTTTCACAGAATTGGATGAAATGTGTAGGTGTCATTGTCCTTTCTGAGAGAATTAAGGGAGTAATCCTATGGCCACTAGACATGGTCTAGAGGGCCATAGGATATGCTTTTTTCCAGGAACCGACCTCAGAGCCCGTGCACCGAGGTCGGTTCCCAGAAAACATACCTCCCTCCTCGTCCGCACTGCCTTGGAGGCAGCATGGAGAAGCCCCATCCTCCATGCTCACAAGAGGAGCGCGGCACGACTGAAAAGGAGCAGGGCTGGGGGCGTTCTGGGGCGGGGAGAGCGGAGCTGCACGTATGACACATCCTATGTGTTGTACAGCAGCTTCCTCTGCCGGTCGGCCCCCCCACCGCGAGACAGCCAAAAACAGCTGTCTAGCAAAAAGTAGCAAGGCAGGAGAGGTGTGGACAGCACGATCCCCCTGTGCCTCTCCTGCCTTGCTGGATACGTGGTCACCTCTGAGTTCGGAGGCGGCCATCTATCTAGTTAGGATTGTGCCCTAAGCCTGCCAAATTTCAGGCTGTCAAATTTCTAGTGATGTACGAAAGTCACTTACCTGGTCCCGCAGCTTGCTTCGCGGTGGGGGGGAGGCACTTCAGTTCTCCCCCTGAAGTTCAGGCTGGGGGGGGAGGCGCCCCGCCTCACCCGGCAGGAATTCAGGCCAGGGAGAAGCGCCCCGTCTCCCCAGCCGCGAAATAAAAAGTGAATAAAAAAACCCCACACCCATGATAGGCTACGTAACAATTAACGTAGCATATCACGGCTAGATTTCCAAAGTCAGCCGTGATAGGCTACGTTAATCGTTATGTAGCCTATCACGGGTGTGTGTGTTTTTTTTTCATTCACCTTGTAATGGTGGCTGCGGCAGCTGGTCGGAAGACTGGCCGCCGCCCCAGCCCCCACCGAAACACCGCCGAAACGCCGCCGGGACCCACCGCTGAGAGGGACATTCGAGGGATGTAAGTCCCATCCCGGGGAGGGGGGCGGAGAATTTCACCAACAATTTCAGGGGGCCGAATGCGTTGGCATTCGGCCTCCCTGAGATTCATGGAGAAATTCACAGCCATCCCTACAAATTTCAGAAGGATAGGTGTAGAGGATTTGTGCAAGGGGAGCCTTTAAATGTGGGAGAAAGCTTGGGCTGTGCTTATATAACCTTTCCAGCTTGCATGGATCAAGAAGTAGATTAATAATTATTTAAATCACTCAGTCCTTTTGAAGGATTCATTTGCAATATTTGTCTTGACCTTATAAGAATATAAGAAGAACCATGCTGCATTAGACCAAGGGTCCATCTAGTCCAGCATTCTGTTCACACAGTGGCCAACCAGCTGTCGAACAGGAAACCCACAAGCAGGACATGAGTGGAACAGCACCCTCCTACCCACATTCCCCAGCAACTGGTGCCCATAGGCATATGGCCTCTGATACTGGAGGTGGTACATAGCCATCAGGACTAGTAGCCATTGATAGCCTTTTCTTCCAGGAATTTGTCTAACCCCCTTTTAAAGCTGTCCAAATTGGTGGCCATCACAACATCCTGTGGTAGCGAATTCCATAGTTTAACTGTGCTGTGTGAAGAATGAGTTGGATGGCAATATGATAAATTCTGCAAAGCAATTTATCCTAGCATGCTGCCCAGTCCACTCCACTAACTCCCTTTCCTTTCATCATAAGATTTGCCCCACCTACACACACACACACACACACACACACACACACACAGCCTTCCCATTTTCTTACTGAGTTTCTCGTTTGGACATCATCAAGAGTGTATAGACTTACACGGCATTCTTTCAGTTTGTTACCTGTGGGCCTTGAAAATACAAGGTTCTGTAGGCATTTGGGAAAGTTGTTGCTTGTGATCTGTAAGTTTCTAAATTCTGAGGGACAAAAGATGATGGTGGCTGCCTAGACTATAGACTAGATAAAAGTCTAGTGCTTTTATTCACAGTGCTGAGTTACATGGCACTAAAAGTTTTTTTAAAAGAAGTTTTAAAAATGGAAGTGATCGGTGTCAGCCCTGGTGGATCCCAGCATTTGCCCAATCATGCCCAGTTCTGACGCCAGGCCTGGCACCCATGGTTGGGCAGGCTTGTAGAGTTTATCCTTTGATGTCCAATGAATGGCTGGATCAAGCCCACTATTTCATGTTTGGGCTGCGCTGGGCTTCTTTGTAACTGGGCTTACTTTGGGGTGAATGTCCACATACAAGTTCATACAAGAGCCAAATCTTCCGAGTTTACAGTGGCCCATTCCTCTCTCATTAGGGAGCAGTTTCTGCTTCCTCCCTGCTCTGTATTTAGAGCTGATATTGCAGCCAACATGTTCCCGTTTCTCATTCCATAGACACTTCCTTGTGAATTATTGTCATGATAAAAAAGGACTTCAAATAGGCAGAATGAAATCTATTTTACTTGTCGTATTTGAAATTCTGATTTTTAAATGGGTTTTAAATCGCACCTCACCAAAAAAGAAAGAGGTTCTTTATGCTGTGACTGCTGTCACCTTGAATTCTTGTAATTTGGCTATAACAGAGGCTTTAAAAATGAACATATGCACAATGGCCCAGAGCCAGGGAACTGGGAATACTGTATTCCCCACTGATGAATTAATGGAGTCTTCCTTCCTTGGTATTCGTTTCAATAGCCACTAGCCAGTGTAGTGAAGAGGATAGAATTATTGGGCTAGTCTGTGTGGCTTGATCTAATTGTGGGTTGTAGGCAAACTATGGTTTGTGCAAACCAAACTTTGCACAATTCAGATGTCATGGACAACTTGATTGAACCAGGAAGTGGGGGTGGGGACTGGAAAGTGCCAGAGAAGCAGAGGAAAGTGCAAGCAAACCTAAAGCCTTGGTACCAATGGCCCAAAAATGGTTTGCCATCAATGTGAACTGAGCTTAGCTCTCAGTCTAACATACTTCATATCAATGTAGAGAGGATAACATGGGAAAGTATCATGTCTTCCACCATGACCTTGAAGAAAAGATAGTGTGCAGATGTGCTGAATAAATGGTTTTCATGTAGTCAGTTTTCCCATGCCCTGTTAATTTTAATAGCTTATTCCTTAGCATTATATTACCTTTAAAAAGAAAAGGTAGTTTAGTAACTCTGTTTGGGGATGGCTGCACAAACACACACACAGTAGAGCTTTGTATTAAGGTGTCTGTACTTCTGACAGATGTGGAAAAATACAAGTATGCAAAGATCGCCATACTTGGGACCATAGCACAGTAGCAGAGCACATGTTTTGCCGAGAGAAGGTCCCAGGTTCAATCCCTGGCATCTCTAAATAGGGCTAGGAAAGAATCCTGCCTGAAACCCTGGAGAGCTGCTGTCAGTCAATATTGACAATACTGGGACAGATGGAATAAATGGTCTGACTCAGTATAAGGCAGCTTATGTTTTCTGTTATCATTCTTTTAGCACTCTGTTACTCAAAAGCGTGAAGTCCCCAGTGTACAAAATGAAGTGAAAATGTTCATCCATTTGGAATGAGGGCAGGAGGTACTGTCCTTGTTCTGACTTGACTTTGTCATGTCAACATGTAGCCAAAATTGTATGACAATGGCCCTGTTCAGACATCATGCTAAGCAGTGATAGTTAGGAGTTTTGAGCTAACCATGTTGGTTTAATGTGATGTCTGAACAAGCATCTGTGCCAATCATGGTGGTTTATTAACCACAGACTAGCCACATTCACTAACCAGTTGCTACAAGATGGTTGGTGGATCTACCATGGCTTAGCGTGATGTCTGAATAGCCTCCGTGGTTGATTGACAGCTGCCATGGAGCTCCGCAGCAAGATCGGCCAAAGACGGAGTAGCCGCCAAGAAATGGCTGACAGCACCAAGCACCAAAATGGCCAACAGCACAAAGGCCACTGGGACGCATGGCCACCCATCTGGATGACTGTGGGCTCCTGAGGGAGGAAGGGTGGTTAGAGAATGGTTAGTATAACCTCGTTACGGAACATGGTTACGTGCATGTGTGGCAGTAGCACTCGCAGTGGTTAGTGGTAACCGCCATGCACCACGCCTACCACCCTTCTCCAATGTGTGTCTGAACAGGGCCAATGTGATGTCATCTCACTGTTTGCCTGATTGGCTGCGAGCATGCTAGGAAGTTTAGCGGCACCAAAGCTGTGCAGCAAGGAGGAGCCATAAAAAGTGGTGAATAGGGTGTGAAAAAGTTGAGGGTTTTTTCTTATGTAACTATCCCTCCATGAAGCCCTCTTTCACCTGCTCTGTCAGTCTGCATAGATCAAAATTCAGTGCACTGAACATGCTGCAACTGTAGCCACATTGCTTAATAACAGTGAACTCATATGTGGTCCTTTTGATCACTGACTTTCTGAAAGCTAGAGGGGATGTGCACAACTATCAAGTCAGTAAAACTCTGAGGTATATTCCTCCAAAGCCCTGTATAACATCCTTCCAAAAAACAACACCAACAACCTCACATTTTATAATGTCTTCTTAAATGAGCAAATATCCCTCTCGATCAAGGAGCAGGTATCCAGAACCAAAAAGACAGTAAATTCTGGAAAACAGCTATGTAGATGAAGCCAGATTTCATGATCACTGGTTGCACCACCCACAGGCTATAGCACCCTTATATTTGGCAGCTTTTGTTAGAAATGAAAACAATCCATCCTCCCTGCTTTTTTTCCTTTTCTTTTTTTGGCATACACAGTGAATGTCAAGGAATGGGATGTACATCAAAGCTGTTAGAAAAATAGCCAAAGGCCTGGGAAACAAAAGACCAAACTACCCAGAGGTTGTAGAATGCATTAACATGCATCAAAGTAAGTAGATCTTCTAGATGATTATTTTTTTAAATATACAGTGCTGGGGTATATGTAGCAGTCTGAATCTATGTCAATTTTTTAAAGGGCAGCGGGATAAGCTGATACAATATGCTTCTGGTTTTATCAAAATTATAGTCACTGCTCTGTACCAGTAAAGCTTCCATGTCTTTGTACCAGTAAAGGTTCCATTTCCTTTTCATTATGTCTCCCCATCCCACTGCCAGTAACCATAGTTACCAGTTTATATCCCAATCCTAAGCATATTTTCGGATGGTCACTTATGCATTGTTAAAAGAGAGGAATTGCATCACCAAAAATTGGACAAAAGTGGACACCAATTTGCATAACATTTGCATATGCAAATGTATATGTATAGGTGCAAATTTAGAAATGATAACTATAATTTAAATAGAAATACAATACATCTCACCATAGTCGAAAAGACTGACCAGGTGACCTGTGTGCCTGCTCAGTCTGCTGTCCAGGTGCTATTTATTGATGGTCAACTTCTAGGCCCCTGCTGCTCTCCCTCCTTATAGTTCTTTGACTTTAAACCAGACTTGGACTAGGCAGTCCATCAAATAAAGGAAACTTTCAAATAGAGGAGCATCCTCTGCCAGCTCTCCAAAACTGAGGTCTGTCCTCTGTAAAGTAGGACACCCGGCTACCCTAGCATGTTTACTCATAAGTATGTTTTATTGAAGTCAATGGGGCTTACTTCTTAGTAAGTGGTTAGGATTGCAGGCTTCGGTTATTCAAAACAACCGATTTCTTGAGAAAAAGACTCTTGAAATGATGGTTTTCTGAAAAGGAACTTGGCTGATTGACTCTCTGAATAGGTGTTCTTAGTGGATAAGAAGTATTTAATGGAGAAATACTGCAGTGGTTTGAAGATTATTTTTCTCTGCTCCAAGCTCTGATTACATTAGATTTCCACTTCACTGATGTATGTGTTTTCAACTTAGGGGGTTCCTTACTAGAAAGTGAATTGTTGACTCTATTACGACGGTTGCATCAGAAGAAGCGTGAACATATATTCATCACATATACTGTACATGTACTCGTAGACTCATAGGTTTTCCTCTTATGCTACAACAAACTAATAATATACCATTACATTTTCTGTATCATGGACTGAATAATTTGAAGCGTGGTATTAGTTGAGTATGATAATTAATGGTGCCAAATATTCTGATTACATAAAGGACAGCTCAGCTCAGGCTGCTTTCTGACAGGCAGGAAAAGAGACTGAAACCCTCGGCCTGTGCCGGATCATGCCCATCTTTGAAGCTGGCCTTGGGTGCACTATGCAGTGAAGGGCCTGCTGCTGAGGCTCCAGCTGTGTGGCCCAGAGGCACTCTGGGGAAAGGAAGATGGCGGGTGTTTCTGGAACTGTGCTGCGGGGATTTCATTGTGGAGTGCACTTGCCAAGTAAATGTTAAACAAGAAAAAGAAAAAACTCCTGGCGTGCAACTGGCGATGCTGGGTGTTGATGCTGCACCTGTTCCCTGCCACCACTGAAATCCCCATTATCTGCCTCCTTGTTGTTTTCAGAGCCCTGGACTTGTGCCCCAAAGTCCAGTTCTAGCAGAGCCACTGATTTTAAGGGATCCGTCATAACAGTATGGAAGGTGACATGTCCGTGGGTGGCAGGGGCAGGGGGCGAAATTCATCAAAAATCAGGTGACCCTGTGTAAGCAGAAATGTTTTCCAGTCATGGAAGGAACTGGAATTTGCCACATTTTGGTGGCAAATCACTGCTAATGAAACATCATTAGTGCTAATGCTGCACCACCATTAGGTACTATCCAAAGTCTGCACCTCTCTAAACAGTGAAACATTTTTTATATATAGATGTCAATGATTTTGCACTTTGCATAATGTATTTTGAATGGTTTTTAATTTTTGTGCATCGCCCAGAGAGTTTCAGCTATAAAGGAAATTAAATAAATGTATATATTCATTTTTATTTTGTTTCCCAATGCAATCATTCAAAACTACTTACAATACCACAACCTAACACTCATGAAGTATATTTAAGTTTGCTAGATCACCTGGCCTAGGTCTATTCCAGTAATTGATCAGTGCTATCCAATTTTGGGGGTGGGGAGGCTGGATGGAGTTCATTCTTCCTTCCCATAGCAACTTATAACTTGCTATTTTATTCATCACCGTGATAGTCCACATCATTGATTTTCCATGGTATCAGAGACTGTGTATATGTTGTTTGCCAAACTTTTGCTCAGGGGATCCTTGCAGCTATACTTTTGCACTAATCTATGAAACACTTTACACATTAACATCATTGCAATAAATCAGTTATGTTGCTTGGCGTGCAACGCAATTGAGTTGCCTCTTGAAAATGTCCTTGGCAAGCACTTGAAAGAAGACTGATTTTTTAGAGTTGCAAATTGGCTGGTATGTTTCTTGCACATGTGCATTCTCACGTGACTGCTTGGGAATGGCAGGGTGGGGAAGAGGTGGCCATGGCAGCAGCTCCACTGACAGCAATGGCTGGGGCATCTGCAGGTAGGTAGAACTGGCACATCAGAGGTAGCATCAACTGCCAGGTTGGAGGTGCTTGTTGCTTGAGAGGAAGATCCTGTAGCTGTGGTTAGGAATGGACAAATGTTTGCTTTCTCTCAGATTCAAATGTTTTAAATCTCAAGTTCTTTCCATCCTATTTATAAGAAATTTAAGAACTTTGTTAAGTTTTTATCAAAAAACAAACCAAATGATGTTTGTACCCATCTGGACTGGCCAACTTCAATAGGGACAGCTATTCCCAGCAAGGAGAGGACCACGGTGTATCTGCCTGCCATGTAGCTGTTAAAGATTGTTTTTAAAGAGCCTGTCAGAAAAAAAGAGGTGGCAGTTGTAATCCAGCACACACGGATTCAAACCTAGGCTATGAGCATCTCTTTACCAGCCCAAAATCCTGCATTTAAAATGGGGCTTTCTGCTTCTGTTTTAAATGCAGGATCATGATGGACTCCCTTTACACATGCTTCCCCCCCCCCACACTTTCCCCCTTCCTTTCCCCCCTTATCTGAGTCTTCTATATGTTTCATTATACAGCCACTAGATGGCGCTGTGGTCTAGCTCCTCTTATTGTGGGTTCTCTACCTCTTTTCATGGAGGGAACTCAAGCGGAACTCAAGCGCTGCAATTTGATAGCTCATGATCTCCAATCCTTTTACAAATGGAATAAAAGTAATTTAGTGTGGGAGACGCCCTGGAGGTTAACTACGTCATCTAAAGGACTCACAAACTTCCATGTTTCTCAATAGCAGGATAAAAGCTCCATGTGAAGAAGCCCTTTTAAGAGCTTAGCACTCAAAGCCCTCTGCCTGGATGGATGAACCTTCCAGTTTAAGTTTATCCCAGATCTGAATTCTTTAAATCTCAAGTTCTTTCTGTCCTGTCTATGAAAAAAAAATGTGCATTATAGTAAGTTCTTATTTTTTTTAAATGAACTGAATGAAATGTTCGCCCATCCCTAGCTGTGGTACAGCTACTAAAGTTTCTGTCCAGATCTCTCCAGGTTCCAGTGAATCTTCATCCTGGTAAGTGATACCCTTTGGTGGTCATGGTGGTAGCAAGTGGTTGATTCAAAGACTGAAATTGGGAAGATCCTAAGTTAACTGGTTTGCTTTTCAGAAGGCAGGGTTTCCCGCCTGCTCCAAGGTCAGAATTCTTTTTTTTCTTTTTCCAACAGCCTGTCTTGCATGAGTTACTTTGGGAAAGGTCACATTTACATCTCCCTAGGGCATATGTGAGGAGCTGGTGTAGGCACAAAATCAGCACATAAGCTTGGAATACTCTGGACTTAAATTACGAGCAGAATACCATTTCCATGGGCAAGGAAGCTTGCTTCAAAATATATTCACACATTGCAAACTGCCTAAATGCACATTGAGATCGTGGCAACTAGTGCCCATTGGGGCCAGTGGGGCAGAGGACAGGACAGATGTTCAAAATGACATTGTCAGAGAACAGGAAAAGATCATGTGTGGTGCTTTGCAGCTGCACATGCATGTGGTTGTGGGGGGATCTCTCTTCCACAAGAGGGTCGGGGACAGGTGAAGGGTCACTACCCCATTTGCCCCCAGTATCGAACTCTGCATTATCTCTGAGAGATATTATCGAACTTCAACAGCATGGCTATAGAAGATTTATTGCTAGCAGAAAACAAAAACCTTTCCTTTCCTCTTTTATTTTGTTTCTGCTGTGATCCATCAGCTAGCAGTTGGGGACTAGACAGGGTTTCTGCAAAACGAAAGCTAGTTGTTGAGGTCTATGGTTATCTGTTGCATTGTCAATGTGTAGGCCTGGTAAATTCTGTTTATTGGCAGAATGCACTTCATCAGAGGAGGTTTTTGGTTCTTTGTTTGTTTTTGTTTGGTTTTGGGCAGACCTTGAAAGCTGATTTACTGTCTCAGGCAAATTTCATCTGAAGCGGGAATTCTTTAGAACTGGACACTTAAATCAAAGAAATAACTTTGTGAGATGCATTCTGCAGAACAGTTGATTATAAACATTGCAACAGGAATGAACAATCACCTCAAGACAGTAAATAATGGTTAGGAATAAACAGGTGGGTGGAGTGGGAGGTTTCTACTGTCCTTTATTACATATAGCCCTAATTTAAAGCTCTTCATAAGTAATCTAGAAGAAGGAATCAGAAGAACATTAATAAATATCAGAGATGGCACTGAGTTCTGACAGCAAGGCATTTTGGTTGGATTGCTGCAATGCATTGTACATGGGGATATCTTTGAAGATGGGTTGGAAACTTCAGTTAATTCAAAATAGAGCTGCTCAGTTACTAACTGGTACTGGCCACTATGATCATGTGATGTCAGTGCTTGGTCAGCTGCACTGGCTTCCAGTCTGTTTCAAAGCCCAATTCGAAGTGTTGATGTTGACTTTTAAAGCCTTCAATGGCTTGGGACCAGAGTATCTAAAGGAATGTCTCTTCCTGCATGTATCTGCTCAGACCGTTAGGTTAACCTCAGAGGCCCTCCTCCAGGTGCCCCCAGCAAAGAAGCTAGGCAGGTGGCTTCAAGAGAGATGGCCTTCTCAGGTGTAGCATCCCACATATGGAATTCCCTCCCCAAAGAGGTTCACCTGGTGCCTACATTGTTATCTCTGGGGGCTCCAATTTCAGTGGGATGGTGAACCAGCTCTGACTGAAATCTGGAACAGGTTTACCACCGCATTGACATTGGAGCCACCAGCCTCCACTGCATGGACATGACATTTATACTGTAAAAATTAATGTGTTCAAAATTACCTTTAATAATGTAAACTTCTAGGGATAAATAAGATGAGCAAGCCAATCAATGTTGGGCATTGCCACTGATTTTGACAGGAGACTTAAGCATGTGCTTAACTGTACCATTGAAGTCAATGGAGCCAAAATTTTGACTGGATTGTGCCCACTATTTTTTTATGCCATAAAATGTATTTCATGGAGGCGATGAAATCTGACATGATTTAAAAACACACACACACACACTCAGACATCTAGGCGTTGTAGTTACCCTTGATTTGTACAAAGGAAGTAATTTAATGTGTGATATTGGAAATGGTGCCCAGAATTAACTCATGTTTGTTATTAAATATTATGACTTGCAAATCAGTCAAAAGCACTACACTCTGGTGTAGTGAGATTTAGTAAAAACAAAATACACATGGCAGTATCCTGCATCAGACCATTTTTTAAATTGTTTTAGGAATATACACTTTTGCCATTTATTCAGAACTCTTCTTTAGCATGATAAAGATTTCTATATAATTCAAAAACAAGCAGACTACTTTACCAATAGGCATTGCTCCAAAAAAAGTGTTTAACTGATTACCTTCCTTATTTTTGTTTTCTAATTGTCTGAGATGATCACAGCAAAATGGTTTATACCAAACCATAAAATCTAGCACTCCCTCAAGGTACCTCATGATAAGAGTTTTCCCAATTCCATACTCTCTGCTTAGCAAATTGATGAATAGAGATATCTCTTTAGGTTCATGAAATACCAGCGCTCTGCTAACCTGTGTAAGCACAGTCATGGGCTCTGTAAGGGGTTGGTTTGAACTGCAGCGAAGAGGAAAGGCTGAAAGAAGGCACAATCTCGTATGTATGTATGTATGTATGTATGTATGTATTTATTTCATTTCTATACTGCCCAGTAGCTGACGCTCTCTTCACATCATATACAAATGTGGTGCATGGAGAAACTCATCATGTTCTTGAGACTTATAGCTAACCCGAAACCACACTGAGGCTGCAATCCTAAACTAGTGATTTCCATCAGTGGGAAATCCAGCCCTTTTGGGGCTCACTGGATTTCCACAGTGCCCTGGCTCAGCTCGCATTCAGGAACTTTTTTCATTTTTTCATTTTATTTTCATAAATAGAAATTTGCGCAAATTGCGGCAGTACTTTGCGCAAATCGCAGAAGTACTTTGTGTTTGTGCAAATTACAGCTGGAATTTGTGCAAGTTACACAAATTACATACCCCAATCCATGCAAATTTCTATTTGCAGAAAAAAAAAACCCACGAGCAGGCCGAACTTGATACAGATTGAGTTGGGCCAGCTAGTGGGGAAATGAGCTGATGAAAGCTCAACAAGCTCCACCCCCCAGTCGAATTTCTTCCACATCCCTAACCTAAAAACACTTACTAGGAAGCAGGCTCCATTGAACACAGTGACATTTACATCTCACTAAACCTGCGTAGGATTGTTTGGTTAGTCACTGCTGCCCACCAATGAAACCCTTGCTGTGTGGGTTGAACAAAGTTTGAATCTGAATACCTAGAACAGGGGTGGGAGCTTTTGCTGGCATGAGGACCAATTTTCACCCTGTTGCATGCTTTCTGGAACTGCCACTGTGCTACCGAATTTGCTGCCAAAATTTGGCAACATGGCAGTAGGAGCAGAAATGCTGCAATTTTGCTGTTAAATGGGACAGACAGGAAGCTTGCTCCTTGTTTTACAGCAAAATCTCACTCCACAAAGTGTCCGGGGGAGTGTGATTTGGGTTTTTAAAAAGGTGCAACCTCCCTGCATGCCTTGTTTAACAGTGGAATTGCAGGTTTTTTGCCACTGCTGTGCTGGCGGAATGGCAGTGGCTGCAAAAAAGGGTGGGCTGCGTGTTGCTCAGCCATGATTTAAAAGCAATGTAAAATATTACTTTTTATTTTAGCAGACATTAAATAGTTCTGACTGGTTCTGACTGAAACCTGGATCAGGTTTACCACTTCACTGACATCGGAGCCACCAGGCTCCACTGCATGGATATGACACTTAGGGTGCAATCCTATCTACATAGGCGGCCGCCTCCAAACTTGGAGGTGACCACCTATCCAAAGCAGGGCAGGAGAAGCACGGAGGGGATCGTTCCCTCCGTGCTTCTCCTGCCCTGCATTTTTGGCTAGACAGCCGATTGTGGCTGTCTCGCTGCGGAAGGATGGAGCAGGGAAGGGGTCTGCTGTACGACACATAGGATGCGTCATACAGACAGTTACAGGCAGTTCCCCCGCCCCGGATCACCCCCAGCCTTTTCTGGCTGCTCCATGCTTCTCTTGCAAACGTGGAGGATGGGGCTGTTCCGCGCTGCCTCCAAGGCAGTGCGGAAGTGGGGGGAGGTCAGTTCTCCAGGAACTGACCTTGGAGCGCGGGCTCTGAGGTCGGTTCCCAGAAAACAGCATAACCTATAGTCATCTTGCCACTGTCTAGCAGCCACAGGATTGCTCCCTGATATTGTAAAAAAAATGTGTTCAAAATAGCCTTATTGCTATTCTGGAAGGGAATTTATGTTCGGTGCTGATGGTGACAGCAACGGTGGCAATGAAGGGTCTGGTAATCATTGGGTTCTGCTACCTGCCTGTTTCAGAGGGGCTGGGAGGAGTACAGTGGTGATGTGTCCTACCTTGCAGAGGACACTATTTGATGGGCCAGTTCAAGTGCAATTTAAAGATGAATAACCATCAGAATCGGGGAATTAGGGGAACTGAAGTTGCCCATCCACAGTTGGCATGTAGACAGGGGACTGAGCAGGCCTCCGGGTTGCCTGATCACAGACTTGCCCACTATAGTGAGATGGATTGTATGGCCATTCAAATCATAGTAATGGTTTCTAAATGTGCATCAGTATATATAGAAGATTAGCATAGGCAAATTTTATGCAAGCTCAGGTCCTCTTCTGGATGTAGTTCTCATGCATTTCTTACTTTTGGCAACGTGTAAGTCACTCACCTCTTATCAGGGGTTTCTCATTTAGGTGATCAGTGATGCTGGAAATCTTTCCTGAAAAAATAGTTTGTCCACCAGCACTGATCTTCCTCTGCATTGTACAGCAGCAGGGAGAGTGTCTGTGTTTAGAATGCAATATTACTTTGTGTGGGCCAATGGTGAGTCCTAATAAAAGTTGGGAGAACCAGAGGTGCTGTGCACACCAAAATCCTCTGAACTTTACTTTGAAGCTTGGTTCCACTTGCTCCCATTTTCATTTGAGACCTGTTCTTTGATTCGTTCGAATGGGGAAAGTGAAAATTTCTGTGTGCATTTTTCAAAAGTGCACACTTTCTCCCCATTTGTGAATTTCAACGTGCACATTTAAAAACAAACAAACCATTTTTTAATGCAATCACAAATTCAGGAATGTGACCATTTTTCTTGAAAATGTGCTCCTGTTAGTATTTGCATTTCAGGATTGCGAACAGGATAAGTTTGGATGACTTTCAAACTGAAACTAAATTCTCATATCCTTAGCCTGCATGGTGCCTCACATTAATTGAGTATAGCCCCTGGAATATGGGCTAGAATCCTTTGCAATGCGCATGGCTTCCTTGGCAGGCAAGCTGATGTGGTAAGTAGTCCATGAATGTAGCAGGTTTGAAAACCACTGAAATCTAGCATAGATTTTCTTACATCTTTTCTAACATATTCTGCATATGCTCTTGCCTATAAACAACATATAATAAAACACACATATTTATGACAATGGACTTTGTTTCATGTCCTGAAGTTTAGGTAGAAAATTGCTAGAAAATGCTAGAAAATTGAATAAATAAATAAAAGGATATCACATCTAAGAACTTTGAAAGTAAGACTGTTATGTATTTTACCTAGGATAATGATTGGGTCCTGCCTTATGGCCCATGGGCATTACTGTGAACAGTTAATAAGAAGTATAAGTTCCACTCTTTGTACAGAAAGCTGTTAAGGGTTTTTAGCAGTACTAACAAATCTTGCAAAAAGTTATTTGAAATTGTTTTTTCCCCTTCTTCTTTTTTAGTAAGCTGTCGAAAGGTAGCTCAAGGCAGCCCGCATACCTCAAGTTGGGTCAGAGTGGGAAGCAGTATACTAAGATATGCTTTATAAAATATCATGTAGCATAAAGCTGAGCTCCGAAGTGAAACCTGTGAAAACAGTTTCGCTTACGGGCTGTGAGAGAGAGCTCATAAACATCCCTAAGCAATTTAGCAGATGCATAAAATTTGTTCTTCATTTAACACAGTTGATGTGATAAGACATCAACTTTAGACAGAAGGGGGAAAGTGCACGTGGAGCAGTAAACAGGTGGTATCAAAGAGGGTCTTAACATCTGGAAACTGAGATCCCAAGGTTAATTACAGGCAGTATCCAATACTGCCACTGCACCTCCACTGGTTCTGTTGCACCCATGGGGCCAACCCCAGAAACGAGCATTTCCACTAATTTCTGGAATGGATCAGGTTACCCTTTGGGAGCTCCACTGACCTGCCCCATTCCAGAAACAGGCATTTCTTCCCATTCCCGGTTCATTCAGGAACGGCTAGCTTTCCTTTGCGCTAGCAGTATGTTCTACTAGAGCATGAGCTGTGTTGAATACTGCCCAGTAGATTCAGATTACAGATCTACAACTCAAAGGAAGTCAGCAAGGTTGAGCACTACATTCTGTTTTGTCCATTACATAATATTTTTAGGGACATGTTAATTGTACCACTGCATCAAGAATTCTATTTTCACTCTGTACTCTAATGGGAGAACTCCATTTTCTTTTTATGCTTGTGTGGCAACTTCGTTTGGGTGAGCTGAACTGGCGTGTAGTGATGTAGCTGCCTGTGTGTCTTGTTATCTCGAGATGGCTCTAGCCTTCGAGGCCAGAGTCAGACTCAGTTAACTGGGACTGATCTCAGCTGTGTTCCTGCAGGAACTCCCCCGCCCCCTTACAGGGAGGTAGCTGAGCTGTGATTGGCTCTTTGAAATCTTCTTTAAGTTATCAGGGGTCTGAGCATAAAAGGGGGAGGCTTGGAGCTGCCCATTTGTCTTCGTCTAACATATGTTAACTTGCTTTCTGGCTTGTGAGCTTTTGGATTGGGCCTTGCTCTATTGGAAGACCCATACTTAGGTAAAGTATAGGATAGGTTTAGGTACTGCTTTGTTATTTTTGCGTGGAACATTGTTTCCAAAGGTTTCTCTGAATTTTGTACACCTTTTTATCCCTTCCCCTTTCCCAGTGTAAATAAACTTAATTAGTTTCTCTAGAGCTGTGTGTGCTTTCTTCCAGGTACATCTCAGTACTATGTCCAGAAACCTTCTGCTTGGTTACTTGCTACTATTTAACTGTTTTAGACTTGAGGCTTGGGAATAGAGGGGGTTCAGCTAAACCCCTATTCCCTAACCCTCAAGAGTGCCCTGTAAGGTCTGAGAGTCCCCTAGCTCAGGCTGAGGTGGGCATAAGGGATGATGGCAGTCTACCTTGGCAATGGTTTGTCCCTGCCTATACTGCAGAGAGTTAGGGCATCTCCTTCTCTCCTTTCACTCACTGCTTGTTAAATTCCAGAATTTTCCTATTTACAAAAAAGTGTATATGTACTTAGTGGATCAAATCTATTTATAATGGAGACTGTTATCAGTCTCTTTGCCTCAGTAAGAATCTGGAGTGATTTAATTAAAGAAAATGTAGACACTCTGTTATAACAAGCTTATACATTTGACCCTCCATCTAGTAGTTAGCTACTTCAGTGTTTTTCATCTGTAAGGGAAAAATAGTTTATCCATCAGCACTGATCTTCCATGGCAATGTACAGTAGCAGGGGAAAATGACTGTGTTTAGCTGTCAAAAGGTCAGGGAGGATCCATTTACATTGGCCATTCATTAATTTCCATGAAGCAAGTAAATAATTTAAAAGAGTGTGTGCACCAGCAAACATTAAAGACTGTTTCAGTACAAAATTTATCTGTATGGTAACCTCCTCCCACAACGAAGCAACTACTGAACACTGCCAAAAACACATGTGTAAAAGAAGCATTAGGTGTATTGCACTGCCAGAAATTAGCTGAGTTAGAAAAACCTTATGAGCAGCATCTAAAAGACACAAAACAAAGGTTTTTGCTGAATAAGAGGCAGCCTAAGATCCATACACGTGACAGGTATAGACGTCAAAGTGGAAATCCACTGATAAGACAAAATGGGACAATCCAACTCCCTTACCCATTCCTACTTAACATCCTGTGTTGTTGTTGTTCAGTCGTTAAGTCGTGTCCGACTCTTCGTGACCCCATGGACCATAGCACGCCAGGCCTTCCTGTCCTGCGCTCTCTCCCGGAGTGTGCTCAAGTTCATATTCATGGCATCGGTGATGCTATCTAGCCATCTCATCCTCTGCTGTCCCCTTCTCCTTTTGCCTTCAATCTTTCCCAGCATCAGGCTCTTTTCCAGTGAGTTTTCTCTTCGCATTAGGTGGCCAAAATATTGGAGCTTCAGCTTCAGTATCTGTCCTTCCAAAGAGCAGTCAGGGTTGATTTCCTTTAGGATGGCCTGATTTGACCTCCTTGCAGTCCAGGGGACTCATAAGAGTCTTCTCCAGCACCACAGTTCGAAGGCATCAGTTCTTTGGCGCTCAGCCTTCCTTATAGTCCAGCTCTCACAGCCATACATTACTACTGGGAAAACCATAGCTTTGATTAGATGGACCTTTGTCGGCAAGGTGATGTCTCTGCTTCTTCCTATGCTGTCTAGGTTTGCCATAGCTTTCTTCCCAAGGAGCAAGCGTCTTTTAATTTCATGGCTACAGTCACCGGCTGCGGTGATCTTGGAGCCCAAGAAAATAAAATATGTCACTGCTTCCATTTCTTCCCCTTCTATATGCCAGGAAGTGATGGGGCCAGATGCCATGATCTTAGTTTTGTTAATGTGGAATTTCAAACCAGCTTTTGCACTCTCCACTTTCACCCTCAACAAGAGGCTCTTTAGATCCTCTTCGCTTTCTGCCATTAGGGTGGTATCGTCTGTGTCTCTGAGGTTGTTGATAATTCTCCTGGCAATCTCCTGACCTGTGATTCATCCAACCTGGTGTTTCTCACGATGTACTCTGCATATAAATTAAATAAGCAGGGTGACAATATGCAGCCTTGTCATACTCCTTTCCCAATTTTGAACCAATCGGTTGTTCCATGTCCGGTTCTTACTGTTGCTTCTTGACCCTCGTACAGATTTCTCAGGAGACAGGTAAGGTGGTCTGGTACTCCCATCTCTTTAAGAATTTGCCACAGTTTGTTGTGATCCACACAATCAAAGGCTTTAGCGTAGTCAATGAAGCAGAAATAGACGTTTTTCTGGAATTCTCTTGCTTTCTCCATGATCCAGCAAATGTTGGCGTTTTGATCTCTAGTTCCTCTGCCTCTTCGAAACCCAGCTTGTACTTCTGGTAGTTCTCGGTTCACATACTGCTGAAGCCTAGCTTGTAGGATTTTGAGCATCACCTTGCTGGCATGTGAAATCTGAAATGAGCGCAATTGTACAGTAGTTTGAGCACTCTTTGGCATTGCCCTTCTTTGGAATTGGAATGTAAACTGACCTTTTCCAGTCTTGTGGCCACTGTTGAGTGTTCCAAATTTGTTGACATATTGAGTGCAGCACTTCAACAGCATCATCTTTTAAGATTTTAAATAGTTCAGCTGAAATACTGTCATCTCCGCTAGCTTTGTTGTTAGGAATGCTTCCTAAAGCCCACTTGACTTCACTCTCTAGGATGTCCAGCTCAAGTTCAGTGACCGCACTATCATGGCTGTCAGGGACATTAAGATCTTTCCTGTATAGTTCTTCTGTGTATTCTTTCCACCTCATCTTAATCTCATCTGCTTCTGTTAGGTCCCTGCCTTCTTTGTCCTTTATCATGCCCGTCTTTGCACAAAACATTCCCTTGATATCTCCTATTTTCTGGAAAAGATCTCTAGTCTTTCCCATTCTGTTGTTTTCCTCTGTTTCTTTGCATTGTTCGTTTAAAAAGGCCTTCTTGTCTCTCCTTGCTATTCTCTGGAACTCTGCATTCAGTTGGGTATATCTTCCCCTTTCTCCCTTGCTTTTTGCTTCCCTTCTTTCCTCAGCTACTTGGAAAGCCTCATCAGACAGCCACTTTGCTATCTTGCATTTCTTTTTCTTTGGGATGGATTGAGTTGCTGCCTCCTGAACAATGTTACGGACCTCCGTCCATAGTTCCTCAGGCACTCTGTCTATCAGGTCTAATCCCTTAAATCTATTCCTCACCTCCACTGTGTATTCATTAGGGATATGATTGAGGTCATACCTGAATGGTTTAGTGGTTTTCCCTACGCTCTTCAATTTAAACTGAAATTTTGCAAGCAGCAGCTCATGATCTGAGCCACAGTCAGCTCCAGGTCTTGTTTTTACTGACTGTATAGAGCTTCTCCATCTTTGGCTGCAAAGGACATAATCAATCTGATTTCGATATTGACCATCTGGTGATGTCCATGTGTAGAGTCGCCTCCTGTGCTGTTGGAAAAGAGTGTTTGCTATGATCAGCGTGTTCTCTTGGCAAAACTCAATTTTTTGAGTTTTGCCAAGAGAACTCAATGAAGCCTTTGTCCTGCTTCATTTTGTACACCAAGGCCATGCTTGCCTGTTATCCCGGTGATTTCTTGACTTCCGACTTTAGCATTCCAATCCCCTATGATGAACAGCACATCTTTTTTTGGTGTTAGTTCTAGAAGGTGTTGTAGGTCTTCATAGAACTGATCAACCTCAGCTTCTTGGGCCTCAGTGGTTGGGGCATAGACTTGAATTACTGTGATGTTGAATGGTTTGCCTTGGATTCGTACTGAGATAATTCTATCATTTTTGAGATTGTACCCCAGTACTGCTTCTCCCACCCTTTTGTTGACTGTGAGTGCTACTCCATTTCTTCTAAGGGATTCTTGCCCACAGTAGTAGATATGATGGTCACCTGAGTTAAATTCACCCATGCGTGTCCATTTTAGTTCGCTGATTCCCAAGATGTCGATGTTCAATCTTGCCATCTCATGTTTGACCACCTCCAGCTTACCTTAATTCATTGATCTTACATTCCAGGTTCCTAAACAATATTGTTCTTTACAGCATCAGACTTTCTTTTCACCACCAGACACATCCACAGCTGAGTGTCCTTTCGGCTTTAGCCCAGCCGCTTCACTCTTTCGGGCGCTACTTGGAAATTCTCTCTGCTCTTCCCCAGTAGTATATTGGACACCTTCCGACCTGAGGGGCTCATCTTCTGGCGTCATATCTTTTACCTTGTGATACGTTCCATGGGGTTTTCTTGGCAGGAATACTGGAGTAGGTTGCCATTTCCTTCTCCAGTGGACCACATTTTGTCAGAACTCTCCGCCATGACCTGTCCATCTTGGGTGGCCCTGCACGGCATAGCTTATGGCTTCACTGAGTTATGCAAGCCCCTTCGCCACAACAAGGCAGTGATCCATGAAGGAGCAGTGATCCATGAAGGACTAACATCCTGTATATCATATTTATTCACCAATAACAGGTATTTATATACATGGATCATGGCTTTATTTATTTCATTTCTATATTGCCCAATAGCCAAAGCTCTCACAAAAAAATTTAAAATTAAGGTTGCTTTGCCTGACCAGCCTCAATAAGTTCTTCCAATAACAATGGTCCTTTCATTGGAGATCCCATTGAGCAAAAAGGTCTGAAGAGGGCTTTGTGAGTGCATTTGGCTGAACGTGCTTACATAGCTCCCATGATCAGGAACCTTGCCTTATCAGGGTTTCCAATCATGGGAGCCTAGTAAGTGCATTCACTTGAACGTGCTTATGAAGCCCTCTTCAGACCTTTATGCTCAATGTATGAAAATCTCAACAGCAGCCAGGGGTGTGGGAATACTGTGGGATGGGGCTTGGAGGTGTTCTCTTGTTCCTCACCTCACTTTAACTGTACGTGTGTGCAGGATAACACCTGCATTGACCTTCAACATATTCAAGTGAACATGAACACCTGCATTGACCTTCAAGTGAACATGAGTAGAACCTCCCTTCAGACCCTGCTGCTCAACCTGGCAAAGTCAGGAAGAGGAAAGGTAGGTCTGAGAATGTTGAGGGCAGGGTCAGAATACCTGGCCCCATGCCCCTTTAAACATGATTGCATCCTATTCAAGCATAATGTCTCAGATAGTTGAGGCTGGTGGCTCTGATTTTGGTGGGATGGTAGATCCATTCTGGGTTTCAGTCAGAACCAGCCAAAACTCAAATGGAGCTATAAAAAGGGCTGGATCCTATATCCAAAATAGGTTGAACAACTTGGATAGCTCATTTAGAGTTCTGGCTGGTTCTGATTTACAGAACCACCGAACCCACTGAAATTTGAGTCACCAGCCTCCACTGGTCTCAGACTTATCCAGCTGGAAACAACCAACATAGCAATAAACTGTAATTGAACCCCCCACCTCACCCCACTTCCACCCCCCAGGTCTTTGTCCTACTTTGTTTTAATGGCATCTCCATAGTTTGTGGCTGGGGGGATGGGAACAACACTTTTTATTGGAGAGACAAAGTTGCACTAAACTCAAGATATCCATTTGCACTAAGGTTACTTTCTAGCACTGTAGGTTGGGTGTTAGTTACATTTACACTCCCTTCAAATTGTCTTTGCTAGTGCTTTGAAAAGTAGCACTGGCAGAAAATGACTCAGGATGGGAGATGGGAGCTTTTTGTGAAAAATGAAAGCCAACAAATTACTCAGCATGGCAATGGCGATAATGTCACAGGACATTAGCCTGTAATAAGTGTAAGTGTAACTGCTCTGGCATCAGGAACAAACAAACGTAAAATGAGATGTGAATCCCAGCTAGAAATGTGGATATTTAATGGAGGTGGGGTGAGGTGAGGAGGTAGAATAGTTTCTCCAAATGGTACACAGCAGTGGAACTCTTATGCATACTAAAGAAAGTTTGGGTTGCTGGTTGTTGTTTTTTTTTAAAGTAGGAAGAGAAGTTCAATAATTCAGCAATCCTTTTCTCAAGTCTGCTGCTCAGTGGTAGAGCACCTGCTTCACATGCAGAAGGTTCCAGGTTCGATCCCCACCATCTTCAGGTAGGGCAGTAAAAACTCCTGCCTCCAACCCTGAAGAGCTGCTGCCAGCCAGTGTCAACAACACTGGCCTAGGTGGACCAAGAGTCTGACATGGTATTATGCAGCTTCCTATGTCACCAGTTCAGCTGCCATTATGTGTTTGCTAGTTGTTGTTGTTTAGTCGTTAAGGTGTGTCCGACTCTTCGTGACCCCATAGACCATAGCACGCCAGACCTTCCTGTCCTCTGCTCTCTCCCGGAGTGTGCTCAAGTTCATATTCATTGCATCGGAGATGCTATCTAACATCTCATCCTCTGCCATTCCCTTCTCCTTTTGCCTTCAGTCTATCCCAGCTTCAGGGTCTTTTCCAGTGAGTTTTCTCTTTGCATTAGGTGGCCAAAATATTTGAGCTTCAGCTTCAGTATCTGTCCTTCCAATGAGCACTCAGGGTTGATTTCCTTTAGGATGGACTGATTTGACCTCCATGCAGTCCAGGGGACTTGTAAGAGTCTTCTCCAGCACCACAGTTCGAAAGCATTGATTCTTCGGCACTCAGCCTTCCTTACAGTCCAGCTCTCACAGCCATACATTACTAGTTTGTTAGTTAGATCTCTCTAAAGGCCAGTTTATAACATTACATTAAACATGTGATTAGTAATTGTTTTTTCTTTGACTAATAGGTGTGAGGAGGGGGTGATCAGGATTGGGACTGCTGTATGGGGAACAGGAAGTTTAATCCTTTTCATCCAACATGGTCCTCACCCAAATCACTCCCCTAGCTCTCTGTGCCTGGCATTTGCTCCTGGAGGTAAGCTAACACTGGTACCCATGGATCCTCGACTTGCAGCTGCTTAGCCAAGGCATAATTTCAGGGCCAAACTACATGTTACATTAAGCATGCAACAACACAGCCTTGCTGGCTGGTGAACGCTGAGAGCTGTAGTCTGAAGAGTGCCACAGCTGAAATAGACTGTAATAACATGGTGCCCTCCACTGAGTTGTACTATAATTCCCATCATCCCCAGCCAGCATAGTCTAACATGGCTGGACAGCACCAGGTTGGGGAAAGCTGGGCTTGTGGGAAGGTTTGCACAAGCGGAATGAAAGTATTGTATTTGATGCTTGTGCAAGGATGACAACAGTGTTACTGTAGGTGGCAGAAACTTTATGCTTGTGGAATGATACTATTAGATACAACTTCACATTATATAAGAATGTACAGAAAAGACAAAAACATTGCAATGTATGAAAAATAGCAATGACTAGTCTTGCTCTTTCTCTCCCCTCTGCCCCTTTGACTCACTATTTCTCTCCTCCCACACCTCTTTAGCTCACTGTTTCTCCTCCTCCCAGCCTCTAGCCTTGCTCTTTCTCTACCCCTTTGTCTTGCTGTTTCTCCTTCCTTCCCAGCGTCCAGCTTTGCTAATTCTCTCTCCACTTCTTTACCTTGCTGTTTCTCCCCCTCCCAACCTCTAGCCTTGCTCTTTCTCTACCCCTACACCATTGCCTTGCTGTTTCCCATCCCAGCCTCTAGCCTCACTTTTCTTTCCCCCACCCCCTTAGCTCACTTTTGAGTAGCCAGCCCCCCACAGCAGCCATTATGTGACTAGTCACATCCCCCATGTGAGGCATTTTGTGATGGTGCCACAGCAGCAGTTTCTCAAATTCCCAAATGTGCCCATGGGTCCAAAGAGGTTGGGGGGCCCTGACCTATAGTTTTTGAATAGGCATAAAAAGCAATCCTGCTTGTTTGCCTATATATGGCCACTAGAAAGATGATGACACCCCACATTTCTGTTATGTTACGAGAAATGCCACATTCTGGTCTGAGTTAAATCTAAGGATGTACGAAAGTCACTTACTGACTGTTTCACGGATCTGCTTCGCGGTGTGTGTGGGGGGGAAGCAATCCGTGTCTCCCCAAGGAATCCTGCCCGGCCAGCTCCAATCCGTGGGGATTCTGTGGAGCCGCTGGCCAGCTCCGCTGGCAGCCGGACATCCAGCCGCTGAGCAGCAGGGATGCAAATGGCGGTGGCCGTAGCCACCGCCGTTTGCATCCCTGCACTTAACCGTGATAGGCTACGTAAATATTTACGTAGCCTATCATGGCAAAGTAAAAAAAAACGTGTACACAAATGGTGGCGGCTACGGCGGCCGCCATTTGCGTTCGTTATTTTTCGCCATTCTAGCCTACGTAAATATTTACGTAGGCTAGAACGGCTAAAAATAACGAACGCAAATGGCGGCCGCCGTAGCTGCTGCCATTTGCGTACGCTGCGCCCAGCCATGACCGGCCAGGAGGCCAGCTGCCCCCGCCGCACCTGCTGCCCCCACTGCCGCTGCTGCCCCCACCGCACCTGCCGCCCCCGCTGCCACACCTTCCAGCCCCACCGCCGCACCTTCCGCCTCCCCCGCCGCCCCCGCCGCTGCCCCTGCTGCTGCTGCACCTTCCACCGCTGCTGCTGTGCCGCTGCTGTGCCACCACTGCCGCGCCGCCGCTGCACCCGCCGCTGCATCTGCTGCTGCATCCGCCACATCTGCCCCAGGTAAGTGCTGTCCCGGGGGGTTCCGCAGGGCGGGTGGGGGGCGCAGGAGTCCATTCTGCCACAGATTCCGGGGGGCCGAATGCCAGTGCATTCGGCCTCACTGGAATCCGTGGCAGAATTCTCCGCCATCCCTAGATAGGGATGTACGAAAGTCACTTACCTTTTCGAAGGGTGACATTCGTGGGTGGGGGGGAGGCGCTCCGTCCCTCCCCCTCAAAATTCTGGCTGGCCGGCTCTGCTCCGCAGGGATTCTGTGGAGCCACCAGCCGGCTCCACCAGTGGCCGGACATCCGGCCACTGGCTAGCAGGGACGCAAATGGCGGCAGCCATAGCCACCGCCGTTTGCGTCCCTGCAGTCAGCTGTGATAGGCTACGTAAATGTTTACATAGCCTATCACAGCTGATTTAAAAGGAAAAAAAACTGCGTGTATGCAAATGGCGGCGCCCATGGGCACCGCCATTTGCATTCCTTATTTTGGCACGTCTTAGTCTACGTAAATGTTTACGTAGACTAAGACGGCGAAAATAAGGGGAACGCAAATAGCGGATGCAGCAGCAGATGCAGCGGCGGGTGCAGCGGCGGCGCGGCAGCTTTTTCTTTTTCTGCTCCCAGCGACTACAATGGGACTTGCATTTACGCTGACCCTAACCTGCCCCATTTTACCCCTGCTCTGCCCCAGGACCCCCAGCAGTATAAGTGCTGTCCTGTCACACACCTCCTTTCCTGCTGGTGGAGCGACACACGATAGTACACAGCTCCCTGAGGCCCCTCGGCTGGCCTCATGGTGGGGGTAGGATGGATCCAGTGGAGCGCAATCCTGCAGGATTGATGCTCAGTAGACAGAGGGCTCTGGTCTCAGGGCCCTCCGTCTATCCTAAGCCCTGCCAGGCATGTGGAATGAACAATGGAGGCTTTTACGGCCTCTCCAGACTCCTTTGTTGTACTTTGACCTAGACGGGCCTTGCAGCCCAGCTAGCTCATGTGGGCCAAGAGAGCTGTGGATCTATCAATCTACAGTCTCGCCTTTCCTTTCCTCTCCCTGCCTCGCCTGTTGGCTTGTACCTTTCCATCCCTCCTCATCCTCCTCCAAGGTCAGGATACCAATCTCAGGAGAGGAGCCACCATGGAGCTTTCCACAGCAGCTGGGAGGGGTCATGGTGAGGTGGAAATCCAAGCAGGGATTTCCCCTTCCAAAGCTGTGTCTACAGCCTTGGAGAAGGAAATTCCCAGTATCCTTTGGCCAATCAGACACTGACTAGGGGCCAAAGGATTTCTCTCTTAGGATGCAATCCTATGCATGTTTATACAGGAAAAAGTCCTACAACTTCCAGCATTCCAGGGATGGTGGGAGTTGTAGGACTTTTTTCTGTCTAAACATGCATAGGATTGCAGCTTTAGTCTCCTTATTTCCATAAGAAGGCAATTTAGAATGCATAAATGTATAAATAAAACACATTTAAAATGATATCAAATCTAACATCCACAGAAAATGTTACTTTGCAAATACGGTAGGGTTTCAGAGTTATTGCAGTATTTCCCCTCTCACAGAAATTCTATTTTATATATTATCTTTCAGCTCTAATTCCCCATGCATTAAATGGAAATCCATCTTATTTCAGAAATCCATATTTCACAAGTGTTTTCTCTGATCTGCTTCAACATTTCTTATTAAATTATTTGTTCTAGATGCATTTGAACTGAACACAAGGAATTGGAAGAGAAAAAGGAGCAAGGCTGAGCTTAGATCAGAAAACAGCTTGGAAAATCTTATCAGTATTTATAAATTTCCAGGCAAATTTAGGTAAGCAAAAATACAATCCCCCCTTGCTGGCCTGTTTTCTAAGCTAAAAAGCCCCAAATGTTGTAACCTTTCCTCACAGAGAAGTAGCTCCATCCTGCTGATCATTTTGGTTCCCCCTTTCTGCACCTTTTGCAGCTCCACAATACTCTTTTTGAGGCATGGTGACTTGATCTGTGAACAGAATTCCAAGAGTGGTCACTTGGCTTCAGATTTGTATAAGGGCACTATGATATTGGCAGTTTTATTTTTTTATTCCTTTCCTAATTATGTCTAACATGGAATTTGCCTTTTTTCACAGAAGGATCAACATTTCCACTGAGCTGTCCATCACAACCCCAAGATCTCTTTCTTGGTCAGTCGCCACTACCTCTCAGATCCCATCAGCATATATGTGTTCAGATTTTTTGCCCCAATGTGCATCATTTTACACTGCTTACATTGGCCCACATTTACTATTTTGATGCAAATTCTCACTGTTCGGGGAGATCTTTTTGGAGCTCTTCCTAACCCCTTTTTGTTTAACCACCCTAAAGAATTTGGTGTCATCAGCAAACCTGGCCACCTCACTCCTAATCCCAGGCCAGACTTGTCCTTCTTGACAATTTTGTCTTTAGTAATGCTTTCCACCAATTTCTCCAGAACAGACATTAAGCTAACTGGCCTATAGTTTCCTGGGTCCCTTTTAAAAATTGGCATTACACTGGCCACTCACCAGTCCTCCGGTTCAGAGGCCAACCTTAGGAGCATGTTGCATATTTTTGTTAGATTAGCAGTTTCACATTTGAGTTCTTTAAGAACCCTTAGCTGGATGCCATCTGGACCTGCTGATTTGTTTGTTTTCAGTTTGTCAATTAAGTTGGCATTGCCTATGCTGGTTGAGAGTGATGAGTTGTAGTCCCACACATCTGGAGGGCACCAGGTTGGGGAAGGCTCAGATAGAGCTTTTGTATGATACTTCAGGGCTCTTTTGCTCTCAATCAGTCTTGCCCAGCCTGGTCCCAGCCAGATGTTTTGGGTGACACCTTCCATCAGCCTCAGCCAGCATGTGTCCTGTTTCCCCCCAGGTGTTCAGGCTGGGCTAGGGTCTGGTGAGTCAGTAGCTGAAAGTACAACAGAGGGGCAAGCTGAGCCAGAGCCCACAGATAGTCCTAGTCGGATCCGAAGTAGCAAATTCCAAAGCTAGGGAGTATAGATGAAAAGGGCTTAGGCAGAGAGAGTAGTCAAACCCAGGCCAAGGTCAGTTACAGAGCGGGGCCCAAGCAGAAGTCAAGGTCCATAGGCAGGTAACAAGGTGGAGCCAGAATCAAACACATACACAGCCTGTTCAGAGGTGCACAGGGGGAGGGTGGTTACGGTAACTATGGAAGGGGGGGTAGCGTAACCATGATGCATGCGCCTGTCATATGACCAGGAACCACACAGCACTACAGGTGCCCGTAATCTCCCTCCCTCCCCCTGCCGCTGCCAGTGATCCAAGCAGCCCTTCCACTGCAAAAATGTGTGTACCGCGGTGTCCCTCCATCTGTTGTGTTGTGCCAGCGACCATAGAGAAAGACCGCACTGGCTAGAGCATCACCAGAAGTGTGGGATGATCCAGGCTGCCATCTCTATGGTCATGGCCTGTACACTACCAGGAGCCCATTTTAATCACCAGGGAACATGACACATGTAACAGTAAGTCACCCCGGGGCCTCTTAATCCTGCTGCAGGGGGGTGGCTAGCTGGGGTGGTTTTGGAACCATGAGTTTTTCTCCCTTCACGTGACATACTAAGCCACCATGGTTTGTGCAAATTCCCTAGCTATCATGGCTTAGCATTACATGTGAACAGGGCCAAATTGTTTCTAGCAGCTTCTACTGTTTTTTTGTGTGTGACGCTTCACTTTGACTGCAGAAAACCCTCCTCCTGAGGAGGGCCCTCTGCTCATGAGGAGCCCCTTTCCTTCTGAGTAGATTTCCACTGCAACCTAGCTCTTTGATGAGATTCTCTGAGTTGGGCCTGCCTCCTCAGGCATCAACACTCCCTGGGTCTTGGGAGGGGGGTGCTCAGCCTTCTCCTCTGAGGCAGACTCCCCCCTCTTCCTAAGGGGCTGGGACCTCAGAGGGCTTAAGCCCCTCTTGCAGTGCAGGGCCTGGGCATTGTCCTCCACTGGGGCCTCTCACTCTTGCTCCTCAGAGGAATCTTCCAATGGAGGTATGATAGCATGGCCAATGAGTTCTCATCCAAGACAGGTTGGGGAAGGCTGTTCTTAGTTACTGAGGTTTAATCACTTGCTCTAAAATCTGACCATTATACACAAATCATTTATTGAAACAACAGAGATCAGGGTTTTCCCTTAGCAAAAAACCAGCTTAATTTTTGCTGACTCTCTAAAAGACGCGCTGAAGAATAAGTGGGAGAATTATTGAGAGATTTGGGTAATAATACTTATTGCTGAGCTAGTGGGGGCAATCATTAACTTGTTAAAAGTAGTGAATCGTTCTCCCAAAGAGAGGTTAATTAATTTACATAGTTGAAATAAGCATCAGAGTGAAGAAAGTAGGGGGGAATGGAGGTTTCTCCTGGCATTTCATTGGGAGAAGGTTGCTTTATTTATTTATTATGACTGCATTTGGAGGCACTAGATGCAATACGGAGTGTCTTTGCATCATCCTAGTGAAATCTAGGGGACTTCGCTTTATTGATTTCAATATAACTTAGGCCAAACTAGATGTGACATTAAATTGCATAAAGGCAATTAGTGTGCATGATTTTTGTAAAGTACATAGCAGCTGTGCAATGCCAGAGCAGCATCAGGACCATGGAGGAGGGAGGTAGAGATGGGATACTAACTCTTTCCCCCTACTGTGGTCTCTATGAAAATCCCTGCACCAACAGCATTGCTGTTTGCATAGGGATGTTAGAGAATTCTGCCACAGACTCCAATGAGGCCGGATTCGAAAGAATCTGGCCCCTCGGAGTCCGTGGCGGAACAGACCACCCACCTCCGCCACCATGCAAAGTTGCCCCGGAACGGATCCTACCTGCCACTGGCCGGGTCCGGTCCATCCGTTGCTGTCCTGCAGAAGAAAATGGTGTCCGGCGTAGCGGGCACCATTTACGTCCCTTCTCTTTGCTGTGATAGGCTACGTAAATCTTTATGTAGCCTATCACGGCAAAGAGCAGGGACGCAAATAGCGTCTGCTACGCCATTTGCGTTCCTGCTCAGCGGCTGGAAGACCGCCAGCAGCCGGAGCCAGCCAGCAGCTCTGTGGACTCACCGCGGAACCCTATCTCCCACTGAAACTAGAGCCACTAGCCTCCACTGGTTAAATCCCCCCTCAGTCCTGACATTGCTTGCCCCTCCCTCCTGCTATGATGTATATTGCAAAAAACATGCACGCTAATTGCACTCACGCAATTAACATCACATCTAGATTGACCTTCCTGTTACTTACAATTAACACATGCGCTGACCCCAGTGCTGTAGCGGAGCTGAGGCTCACTGGGATGCAGCACCAGCACTTTTTGATTAGCAGGGACACTGACATCATCTGCCACCCCCACCCTTAGAATTCTTTGTTCCTGCTGAGCTTAGCTGCAGTCCTCACAGTAGCTGGTGGAAAATGAATTTCCCCAGGAACAATATATTGTCCCGTGTTGTAAGCCAAAGTATTTTGTGGTGGCTTGGTCTTGCATAGGCAGTTAAGACCCATTCGCTTTACAAAAGACCTCTTCCTGCTGGAGATGAGAATTTCTAGAACAGGTTTGTTGGTATGGATCAACACACATGCCTACCGTTTTGGCGTCTCCTTGGGGGGTGTGGGTGGTGATGGGCACCTACACCTAAAAAAATGGGCAACTTCACCACTGATTTTTAATCCAAATTCCATTGCCTTCATGCACTGCTGGAAAGCTTCCAAGGGGCATCTGTTTGCCTGAAAGAGAATGCTGGGTTAGATGGGTCTTGGTTTGATACAA
This sequence comes from Heloderma suspectum, assembly GCF_057233095.1. NCBI lineage: Eukaryota > Metazoa > Chordata > Lepidosauria > Squamata > Helodermatidae > Heloderma > Heloderma suspectum. Next base: position 25,864,170 of record NC_139460.1, on the reverse strand, counting down.
CAAAGCAATTCTTACAATTTTGTGCTTTGCCCCTCCATCCTCCGCTCTCCTTCATTTTCACTAGATGGGCTTTTCAGCTTGTCTAGCAAGGGTGTTTTGGTGGGTGAGGGAAGGAAGCTGAAGGAGGCTGAGGATAAATCTTGCCCTTGCTTATCTGGTCTCTCCCCCTCCCTGCCCACCAGAACACCGCCTTTTCCCCCTTCCCGAGGTAGATTTTCTGACCTTGGAGAGGCAGCCAACGCAGTACTCTCCACACCAGCAGAGAGGTGGCGGGGTCAGTGGTCAGATCTCCAATTCCTGTTCCTAAGGTTGGAGTGTTGTCTCCAACCTTGGAAGGGGTTTTCCAGGCTATCCTGTGGTCCCTGGGACACTCGCCTGGGGACCATAGGATTGCTCTCTAAGACCCATTAGCTTTACAAAAGACATGCTCCTGGTAGAGATGAAAACTACTAGAATTCGATTGCTGATATGGATCAACACGTCTGCCTGAATTTTTGGTCTCTCCTTGGGAGTGTGGCTATGGAGACTGTCATGGTGAGTGTAGCTACAGCCAGGGCATCTCTAAACCAGCCTTAAATCCTGCATTTAAAATGGGGCTTTCTGCTACCACTTTAAATGCAGCTTCGCAATGACCCCCTTTTTCACGTGCTTCCTTTCCCCCCTTCCCTTTCCCCCTCCTTCTCTCCTTATCTGAGTCTTTCATTATCTTTCATTGATCTCGCTCCTCTTCTTGCCGCTTTCCCTCTTTTCACAGAGGGAACTCAAGCAGAACACAACGGGGTAATTTGATAGCTCATTATCTGCATTCTATGTAAAAATGGAACAAAGGGCATTTAGTGCAGGAGAGGACTTAGATGATCACGGAGTCATGTAAAGAGCCCACAAACTTCCGTGAAGGAGCAATCTCAATCACAGGATAAAAGCTCCATGTGAAGAAAGCCCTAGACAACACACATTGGGACTTTCTTTGGCCCCCACCCATTAATGACAACCAGTTATCTCAGTAATACTTGGGGATTGACGAATCTGTCAGTTTCTCTTTTTTCCAATCTTAAATTTAGTTCATCCCAAACTTTGATATTTTTCCAATAGTAATATTGGTTCATCCTGAAATTTTATTTTATTTTTTAAAGTTTGCATGAAAGTCTGTTCTCATTTCTGTGTGCATGTTCCTAATATATAGATTTTATATGCAATTTACCTTATTACACATCTCTTGTAAGCAATTGCCCTCATGTGAGACATTTTTGAACGTTATTTTCACTAATATACACATTTTTGTGCACTTTCCCTGTATGGCTGGTGGTGGGTAGCTGCCACCATAACCTTCATGGTGGTGGTTGGGGGGGGGGGAGAAAAGAGGACAGCAGCAGAGGGAAAGGGAGGAGGAGGGTGGACAGCAGTTGCTGCTACCGCCACCATCACTGTCATCATCGGGGGGAAGTGGGAAGTTGTTGCCGCTGCCACCACCATCTTTGCAGCTGGGGCTAGGGAGAGAAAAGAGGGTAGTGGTGGAACTTCCTGCCTCAGGCGGCAGGAGGTCTTGCACCAGCCCTGTGTCTAAGTGGGTTTGTGTTCTTTCACATGGATTTCAATTGAGAAATATCTCAAGTGTCTGAAAACAATAGTGATGCAATTATACACAATAGTCACACTCTCCTAAGAATACTGGAGAGCAGATAAGGTCTACATTCTGATGTGCCTGAAGCTATATCTGAAGGGCCTCTGCTGAACTCTGTATTAAGAATACTCCTTATCAGATATCCAGATGGACCTCTGAAGGAAAGGGTAGTCTGGTTGCAAAGTAATCAGAGTGGACGGAAAGGTGGCTAGGCTATTTATAGAAATATCAAAACTTTTTTCTTAATAAAAAAAGCAGCTGCACCGGATGATCCTGAGCCTGAGCCTGCTTCTGCCCCCGCCCACAGGTACTTAAGGCGGGGCTGCCAGAGGCTGCTCGGGAAGGAGCCTGGGGAAGGAGGACCAGCCAGCAGCTGCACCGGGTGATCCTGATCCTGAGCCTGCTTCTGCCCCCGCCCACAGGTACTTAAGGCGGGGCTGCCAGAGGCAGCGCCTCGGCGTCGCGCCAAGTGCAACGCTAAGTGTGCACTTAGCGTTGCACTTGGAGTCGTGTAGGACCTGAAGACCTACCCACCTGCTTCTCCAGAGACACCAGCAGCCACAATACCAGCAGCAAATAGTGGCAGCAGAGGGCAGCAGCTTTAAAGACAAGGGGAAAGGGGCAAACGTGGACTTTATCTGCTCCTTCTTAGCTGCTGTTCTCTTTTATCTCTTTTATCTTTTATATTCTTTTAAACTGTTGTGCATTTTATATCTTAACATTTTAATATGTGCCTGGGAGGACTATTGGACAACTCAGGGGGTGGGGGAGGTGCCACCATAACTGTGGTCACGGGCAGGGGGAGGTATGGCGTTGGGGGATTAACAGGCCAGCTGAGGAGAAGAGGGGCTAGACACCTTACAGCTGTCCCCTCTTCTGGTTCTTCCCCCAACCTGATGGTTCCTGGCAGCCTTACCAGTCTGCCCTCGGGTCTGGTGGTGCTGCTGCTGAATGCCAGGTCGGTCCAAAATAAAATCTCCCTCATCCATGATTTGATTGTGGATGAGGGGGCTGAGCTGGCATGTAATACTGAGACCTGGGTGGGGGAACTGGGAGGGGTCACTCTCTCCCAGCTGTGCCCTCCTGGGTACTCGGTGCAGCACCAACACCGACTTGAGGGTCGGGGAGGGGGGGTTGCCGTGGTCTATAGGAATTCAATCTCCCTCTCCAGGCTTCCTGCTCATTCGAGCGCAGATCTTGAGTGTTTGTACCTTGTGTTGGGTACCCGGGACAGATTGGGGATTCTGTTGGTGTACCGCCCACCCCGCTGCCCATCAGACCCCCTGCCTGAGCTGACGGAGGTGGTCTCGGACTTGGTGTTGAGGACCCCTAGGATGATGGTCCTGGGGGATCTCAACTTCCATGCCGAGGCTGCTGTATCCGGGGCGGCTCAGGACTTCATGGCCACCATGACAACCATGGGGCTGTCCCAACATGTCATCCATCCAACGCATACAAAAGGACACACACTTGATCTGGTTTTCTCGACTGGGCAGGAGGATGGTGATCTGAAAGTGGAGGAATTAACATCTGTCCCTTTGTCATGGTCAGATCACTTCCTGCTGAGGTTTAGACTTCTGGCGGCCTTTCCCCTCTGCAAGGGTGGGGGACCTATTAAAATGGTCCGCCCCTGGAGATTAATGGATTCCGATGGATTCCAGAGGGCTCTGGGGGATTTTCCTGCTGGTATGGCTGGTGCTCCTGTCGAAGCCCAGGTCGCTCTGTGGAATGCAGAGATGACTCGGGCGGTTGACACGATCGCGCCCAAGCGCCCTCTCCCTCTGAGCAGAGCCCGGCCAGCTCCTTGGTATACACCTGAGCTGAGGGCAATGAAGCAAGAGGGGAGATGGCTAGAACGCAGGTGGAGGAAAACTCGTGCTGAGTCTGACCGAACACATGTAAGAGCCCACTATCGAGCCTACTCTGTGGCGGTGAGGGTGGCAAAGAGGCAGTTCTTTTCCACCAGCATTGCATCTTCTCAGTGTCATCCAGCGGAGCTTTTCTGAGTGGTTCGCGGCCTGTTACATTCTGGGCCAGGGCGAGAGACGGTGGAACCCTCGGTAGCATGCTGTGATGAGTTTGCACGGCACTTTGAGGATAAAGTTGCTCAGATTCGTCATGAATTGGACACTACCATTAATGCAGTTCCATTGGTAGAGGCGTTCAGAGCACCGTCTGGTCCAGTTTTATTGGATGAGTTTCAGTTACTGAGGCCTGAGGATGCGGACAAGGTGCTTGGCCAAGTCCGATCGACCGCTTGTGTGCTTGACCCTTGCCCTTCATGGCTTATTAAATCAAACAAGGAGGGGTTGTCTGGCTGGGTCCAGGAGGTCGTAAATTCCTCCTTGAGAGAGGGAGTGGTGCCTGCCACTTTAAAAGAGGCAGTAATTAGACCACTCCTGAAAAAGCCTAACCTGGACCCAGAGAATGTTAACAATTATAGGCCAGTGGCCAACATCCCCTTCCTGGGCAAGGTGCTTGAGCGGGTGGTTGTAGGACAGCTCCAGGCACTCTTGAATGAAACGGATTATCTAGATCCATTTCAATCGGGCTTCAGGCCTGGTTTTGGAACGGAAACTGCCTTGGTCGCCCTGTGGGATGACCTCTGCCGGGAGAGGGACAGGGGGAGTGCGACCCTGTTGATTCTCCTGGACCTCTCAGCGGCTTTCGATACCATCGACCATGGTATCCTTCTGGATAGGTTGTCTGGGTTGGGAGTAGGAGGCACTGCACTACAGTGGTTCCGCTCCTACTTGGATGGCCAATTCCAGAAGGTGGTGCTGGGGGATTACTGCTCTGTGCCATGGCAATTGTGCCATGGGGTTCCACAGGGCTCTATTTTATCCCCCATGCTGTTTAACATCTACATGAAACCGCTGGGGGAGGTTATCCGGAGGTGTGGGCTGAGGTGCCATCAATATGCAGATGACACCCAGCTCTACCTCTCTTTTACATCAAAACCAGGTGAGGCAGTGACTGTTCTGAATCAGTGCCTGGGCACGGTAATGGACTGGATGAGGGCTAATAAACTGAAACTCAATCCAGACAAGACGGAGGTACTGTTAGTGGGTGGTTCATCTTTGTGTTTTGGAGCTCAGCCCCCACCACGGTCCTGTACTTAGGGTATTGGGCAAGTTACTTTCCTGTTTTCTGTGTTTTGTGACCAGGCATGCTCACCATGGCAGCCATTTTATGAATAGGCAAGCCCCCCTGGCAGCCATTTTGTGAGGGCACCCATGATATTCTCTCAACAGTCCAAATGTGCCCATTAGCCCAACATGTTTGGGGACCCCTGATATATACAGTGCATTTACTAATCATTCAAAGTGGTATTACCTGAGTGTCTGTGTATGTGTGTGTAAAGCCACCTCAGGTTGATCCAATGAGTTGTTGACTAAGGTAGGATTTGAACTGCAGGCTTTCAGGGCAGGAAGAGAGAGCCTGGCATGGAAATTATTCCCATATAATCACTTGAGTCAGGCACATTAATGTGTGCTGTGCACACACACCTGCACATACACACAAGTGCCAGCTCCAAGGTTTAGGGGCTATTTGCACAAGACTACTTCCCCTGTAATTGCCCATATTTTCCTTCTTCCATTCCTCACCATCACACAGAGAAAACGTGCAGAGAACTGAGCAGGCAGTGGCAACTGTTATTCCTGTCCTGCTTGCTCCCGGTGCTGACTGGAGCTCTCCCTTTTAGACCAGACAGGGTGGGTGAGCAGGTGACAATAACAAGATGAGCAGCAAGAGGGATAGAGTGCTCTCTGGTTCTCTTGTCACCACTGGGCCCCCACTGAGGTGTGAACCTTGACAGGTGCCCACTGAACCTCTGATGGTAGCTTTGACTCTCTCTCTCTCTCTCTCTCTCTCTCTCTCTCTCTCACACACACACACACACACTCACACACACCTCAGCCTAATCTCAGTACTTTATAATTAGTCCCTAAGTTACAGGAATTTCTTCTTACTCATCCAGTAAGAATGACTTACTAAGAGACAAGAGGAGGCTAGGGGATGTTGACCTGGTGTTGAAGGGGGTACGGCTACTCTTGAAAGACCAGGTCCGCAGCCTGGGGGTCATTTTGGACTCCCAGCTGTCCATGGAGGCTCAGGTGGCAGCTGTGAGCCGGACAGCGCTGTATCAACTCCATCTGATACGGCGGCTGCGCCCCTTCCTTCCCGACCATCTGCTCCCATCAGTAGTACATGCCCTGGTCTCTTCTCGTTTAGACTACTGTAATGCGCTCTACGTGGGGTTACCCTTGAAGACGGTTCGGAAGCTGCAGCTGGTACAGAATGCGGCAGCTCGCCTGATTAAAGGCAGCCACCGGCGAGATCACATCACTCCAGTTCTGAAGGAGTTGCACTAGTTACCAGTTGTTTTCCGGGCCAAATTCAAGGTGTTGGTTTTGACCTTTAAAACCCTATATGGTTCCAGCCCAGCTTATCTTAAGGAGCGCCTCCAGCAGCACCAGACAGGCTGCTTAACAAGATCAGCCTCGGATGGCCTTCTCTCTGTCCCATCAGCCAGGACAGCTAGACTGGTGGGGACGAGGGAGAAGGCCTTTTCTGTGGTGGCCCCCACTCTGTGGAACTCCCTCCCTAGGGAACTCCGTCATGCCCCCTCTTTAATGAGCTTCCGTTGTGCATTAAAAACGTGGCTGTTCAGGCAGGCATTTGGGGTGGGTTAGGGTATTTTAGAAAATGTTTTTATTGTTTTATTGTATATTGTACATCGCCCAGAGTGGCTGGGTGACCAGCCAGATGGGCGATTAATAAATTTACTACTAATAAATAATAATAATAATAATCCCAAGAGCTGTCTCCTGAAAAATCTGGGCGAAAGTTAGCAGCTATTAGGATTTACAACAGTTAGTCAGTTGCCATTTTACTTGTGAGAAGCTGCAAAAACATCAATTTTCTATACACAAACACGTGTTGATTAAACCCTCTTGATTTATAGGAGTAATAAAAATGCTGGCTACAGAGAATTAGAGTTTCTCCCCACCCCCCTTTGCCTCCTTTGATTTTTGATTTTCCCCTGCTGCTCTGCTGGTCATTCTGAACCCATATCTTTAGTTCCTTGGCCACTTGGCACTACATTAATTTGGCTGTTCCTATATTTTTTTTCTGCTTTTCCCCCTGCAGTGATGCAGCAGCACACAGTGACAAAAACATTGCTTGGATTTATCCAGGCAATTCTAGGAACGCTCCATGACTCCTTTAAGTACTCTGAATTTCCCCCTTTTCATAGCATTGTGTACCTTCCCTCTCCTCTTTTGCTCTAGGTGAATTTTCCTTCCTTTTACCTTTCACTTAAATTGCACATGCCACTTAAATGTTATTGTGTTTGTTTCTTGGAGATTCATTCTATGAGCCGCTGCTCTTAATGGGCTCCTGCCCTATGGTGTGATCTCATGTTATTGCAATAATATTTGAAAGCTGAAACAATGTGGGGGGGGGGGCAGCTGTGCAGGTCTTTCCCAGCCAATCATCCAGCTGGGATCAAAGGGGATGAGAAGGACCCACGTGATTCACCCTGCCCACGTAGTTCTAGCTTCCAAAGATGACTGTGTGCAGCATGACAACACAGCTTCCACGGGGAAGTAGTCCCTTTGCTGTCGAAATACCTTATGAAGGGGCCTTAAGGCAGCAGGCCAGCAGCTCATAGAACATGGTGTAAAAGTTCAGAAGAATGAGAATTTCACTCTTGGGTCCCCTTACCTCCTTTTTGGCCTTACAATACTGACCGTGCACAAAGATGTGCAATGGAACATAGGGATGGGTGGGAATTTAGTTCCAGTTCAGTCTTGATAAGCACTTGCCAAACTTCTCAAATTTCTTCACAAATGGGATGGAAAGAACTTGAATTTTTTTAAAAAAATCTAATGTGGGAGAAACTCAAACTGAAAGGATTGTCCAACTAGCCCCAGGTCTTTGAGTGCTTGGTTCTTCAAAGTCTGGATTTGAATAGCTGTATATTCCACCATGTTGATGGTGCTGAATGAGGGTTGCCACCTCTTTTTTTCTGTGAGGCTCCTCATCTTTAACCATTATATGGCAGGCAAGTCCCATACTGGGAATGGCTGTACTTATTTGAATTTGGCTGGTGCAGATGGGTGAGAATTTCATTTCTGTTCATTTTTGATAAGACTGTATGAAAAAGCATGTCCCTTATCAACCTACCCAATCACTGAGGTCATCAGAGGGCGTTCTGCTGGTGGATCCACGTGGTCCTATGGCCCAACTGGAGTCCACAAGGAGAAGAGCCTTCAGTGTGGTGGCTCCCATCCTATGGAACTCCCTGCCTCTGGAGGTCAGGCAGGCGCCAACACTGGGTTGTTTTCAGCGCCTCCTGAAAACAGCTCTTTTCCAGGAAGGCTTCCTTGGTTAACTAGCCTCAGTTTTATGGGCACTCTGTTTTTTTTAAAGAATAATCTTATTATCATGTTTCTTCTATTTATCTTCTGTTCATTTTATCTCTTGTTGTTCACCACTCTGGAATCTGTTTAGATGTAGAGCGGTATACAAATGTTGTAAATAAATAAATAAATAAATTACAAATTTCTTCATCTATGGGATAGAAAGAATCTGAGATTTTAAAAATCTGAATGCGGAAGAAAGCAAAATGACAGATTTCTCAGTCCCTTTGTAAAAGTGTTAAGTGCTGATATGACTTGAAGACAGTGGCCGTACTGGCATGGTAGTGAGCCTTGGAGCTATTGCGCCATAGAAGGGTCATTCCACTGCTGTGCTGGGGAAAGGAAATTCCTTCCTGCCACTTTATGGATGATCCTCTGCAGCCTCATAACAGTAGAAATATATGCTGGGCCAAAGTAAAAGTGATAGAAGAGTTCAAGAGTGTTGCAATCTCGTAAGTAAGTAAATAAATAACAATCTTGTAACTAAGTAAATAACAATCTTGTAAGTAAGTAAGCATTGTAAGTAAGTAACTTCATTGCTTGAAGCCATAGGCCACCACAATATACATACACACTCCCCCCCCCAGTACAATACAGTCATGTATTTGTATATACATACATACACATATCTAACAGAGTCATCCCCCTAAACCGTTTGGGATTTGGCGTGTATTTTCTTTGCTGCCAGGGCAAATTTTGCTACCTGGTTAGGCCTCATCTGGAGTCCTGTGTCCAGTTCTGGGCACCACATTTTAAGAAGGATGCAGACAAACTGGAGAGGGTTCAGAGGAGGGCAACAAAGTTGATCAGGGGACTGGAAACAAAGGCTTATGAAGAGAGACTGAAGGAACTGGGCATGTTTAGCCTGGAGAAGAGAAGCCTGAGGGGAGATATGATAGTAGAGATGTATGAAAGTCAGTTACCTTTTCGAAGGGTGACATTTGCGGTGGGGGGGAGGCACTCCATACCTCCCCCCGAAATCCTACCCCGGCTGGCTCTGCTCTGCAGTGACTCCGCAGAGCCGCCGGCCAGGTGCATCCACATGGCAGGTCTGTGGACGCAAATGGCAGCCGGTGTAGCAGCCGCCATTTGCGTCCCTTCGCTGAGCCGTGATAGGCTATGTAAATATTTACATAGCCTATCACGGCAAAAGCGAGGATGCAAATGGCAGCTGCTACGCCATTTGTGTCCCTGGTCTGAGCCGTGATAGGCTACGTAGATACTTACTTAGCCTATCACGGCTTGCCAGGGATGCAAATGGTGGCCAGCATAGCGGCCACCATTTGTGGCCGCAGCCTGGCAGTAGCTGGAGCCACCAGAGCTACCGCCGGAGCCGCCGCCACTACCGCCGCCAGAGCCACAGCCAGGTAGGCTCCGTTTCGCGGGACTTTCGCGGGGTGGTGGGGCGGGTTGCTCCATTCCATCACGGATTCTGGGGGCCCAAATTCACTGGAATTTGGCCTCCCTGGGATCTGTGGTGGAATTCTCTAACATCCCTATATGATAGTGCTCTTCAAATACTTGAAAAGCTGTCACAGAGAGGAAGGCCGGGATCTCTTCTCGATCATCCCAGAATGCAAGACACAGAATAATGGGCTCAAGTTACAGGAAGCCAGATTCCAGCTGAACATCAGGAAAAACCTGCTCTAACAGTCTAACCTGACTGTTAGAGCAATACGACAATGGAACCAATTACCTAGGGAGGTGGTGGGTTCTCCCACACTGGAGGCATTCAAGACAAGGCTGGACAGCCATCTGTCAGGGCTGCTCTGACTTGAATTCCTGCATTGAGCAGGGGGTTGGACTCGATGGCCTTGTAGGCCCCTTCCAACCCTACTATTCTATGATTCTATCAGTGCCAGAAAGAAAAGCATATATCTGATCTAAGAGGGGTCTGTTTGACAGGCACTGGAGAATGATAGCAAGAAATTTCTGCCTAGGATGGTCATACAGGGGACATCTTAGTAAGTAGTGGGAAACATCCTCAACCTCCCCAGACCCACAAATACAAAATCTTTGATGGACTGGAGTATTATTTATTTTTTTTATTTATTACATTTATATCCTGCCTCTTTTCCTCCTTAAGGAACCCAAGGCAGCATACATAAGCCTCCTCCTCCTCCATTGTATCCTCACAACAACAACCCTATGGGGTGGGGTGGGCTGAGAGTCTGTGACTGGCCCAAAGTCACCCAGTGAGCTTCCACGGCCGACTGGGGACTAGAACCTGGATCTCCTGACTCCCAGTCCAACACTCTAGCACTATACCCTTTCCCTCTAGAAAGGCAGAAGGCATACATTGTAAACGCAGTGCTGTGAATTATTTTCTTAGGGGGGGCCACGGTCAGAGTTCTAAAGTTGCTCTCCAGACTAAGGGCATCTCTACACCAGCCTAAAATGCTGCATTTAAAATGGGGCTTTCTGCGTCCATTTTAAATGCAGGATCACAACTGACTCCCTTTACACGCACTTCCTTTTCCCCCTCCCTTCTCCTATATCTAAGTCTTCCATTATCTTTCATTGATCTCACTCCTCTTCTTGCCGCTTTAACTCTTTTCACGGGGGGAACTCAAGCAGAACACAACAGGGGTAATTTGATAGCTCATTATCTGCAATTTATTTAAAAATGGGACAAAGTGCATTTAGTGCAGGAGACGCCCTGGAGGTCACGACAGGGTGACAGCATCATGTAAAGAGCCTGCAAACTTCCATGAAGAAGCAATCTCAATCGCAGGATAAAAGCTCTGTGTGAAGGAGTCCTAAATGACATCTTATATAATAGGTACCAACAGGAATAAGACATCTGCAAGATTGTAACCAGATTGTAACCAATAGAAATTATTCTTTTATTTAAGGATTTGCTTGACTCTATCAGAAGCAAAGGAAGGAAAAGACTCAGTATCAATCCTATAAGTATGAAGTATAGGTCCATTCTTACATGGATGAAATTCCTTTTTGATCCAACTTGTTGTTGTTGTTGTTGTTCAGTCGTTCAGTCGTGTCCGACTCTTCGTGACCCCATGGACCATAGCACGCCAGGCCTTCCTGTCCTGCGCTCTCTCCCGGAGCGTGCTCAAGTTCATATTCATTGCATCCGTGATGCTATCTAGCCATCTCATCCTCTGCCGTCCCCTTCTCCTTTTGCCTTCAGTCTTTCCCAGCATCAGGGTCTTTTCCAGGGAGTTTTCTCTTCGCATTAGGTGGCCAGAATATTGGAGCTTCAGCTTCAGTATCTGTCCTTCCACTGAGCACTCAGGGTTGATTTCCTTTAGGATGGACTGATTTGACCTCCTTGCAGTCCAGGGGACTCGTAAGAGTCTTCTCCAGCACCACAGTTCGAAAGCATCAATTCTTCGGCGCTCAGCCTTCCTTATAGTCCAGCTCTCACAGCCATACATTACTACTGGGAAAACCATAGCTTTGATTAGACGGACCTTTGTTGGCAAGGTGATGTCTCTGCTTCTTACTATGCTGTCTAGGTTGGCCATAGCTTTCCTCCCAAGGAGCAAGCGTCTTTTAATTTCATGGCTACAGTCACCGGCTGCGGTGATCTTGGAGCCCAAGAAAGTAAAATCTGTCACTGCTTCCATTTCTTCCCCTTCTATATGCCAGGAAGTGATAGGGCCAGATGACATGATCTTAGTTTTTTTAATGTTGAGTTTCAAACCAGCTTTTGCACTCTCCTCTTTCACCCTCAACAAGAGGCTCTTCGCTTTCTGCCATTAGGGTGGTATCGTCTGCATATCGGAGGTTGTTGATAATTCTCCCGGCAATCTTAATTCCGACCTCTGATTCATCCAACCCGGCGTTTCTCATGATGTACTCTGCATATAAGTTAAATAAGCAGGGTGACAATATGCAGCCTTGTCGTACTCCTTTCCCAATTTTGAACCAATCGGTTGTTCCATCTCTGGTTCTTACTGTTGCTTCTTGACCCTCGTACAGGTTTCTCAGGAGACAGGTAAGGTGGTCTGGTACTCCCATCTCTTTAAGAATTTTCCACAGTTTGTTGTTATCCACACAATCAAAGGCTTTAGCGTAGTCAATGAAGCAGAAATAGACGTTTTTCTGGAATTCTCTTGCTTTCTCCATGATCCAGCGAATGTTGGCGATTTGATCTCTAGTTCCTCTGCCTCTTCGGAACCCAGCTTGTACTTCCGGTAGTTCTCGGTTCGCATACTGCTGAAGCCTAACTTGTAGGATTTTGAGCATCGCCTTGCTGGCATGTGAAATGAGCGCAATTGTGCGGTAGTTTGAACACTCTTTGGCGTTGCCCTTCTTTGGAATTGGAATGTAAACTGACCTTTTCCAGTCTTGTGGCCACTGTTGAGTGTTCCAGATTTGTTGGCATATTGAATGCAGCACTTTAACAGCATCATCTTTTAGGATTTTAAATAGCTCGGCTGGAATACTGTCATCTCCGCTAGCTTTGTTGTTACTAATGCTTCCTAAGGCCCACTTGACTTCACTCTCTAGGACGTCCGGCTCAAGTTCAGTGACCGCACTATCATGGCTATCAGGGACATTCAGATCTTTCCTGTATAGTTCTTCTGTGTATTCTTGCCACCTCTTCTTAATCTCATCTGCTTCTGTTAGGTCCCTGCCTTCTTTGTCCTTTATCATGCCCGTCTTTGCACAAAACGTTCCCTTGAGATCTCCAATTTTCTTGAAGAGATCTCTAGTCTTTCCCATTCTGTTGTTTTCCTCGATTTCTTTGCATTGTTCATTTAAGAAGGCCTTCTTGTCTCTCCTTGCTATTCTCTGGAACTCTGCATTCAGTTGGGTATATCTTCCCCTTTCTCCCTTGCTTTTCGCTTCCCTTCTTTCCTCAGCTACTTGTAAAGCCTCATCAGACAGCCACTTTGCTTTCTTGCATTTCTTTTTCTTTGGGACGGATTTCGTTGCTGCCTCCTGAACAATGTTACGGACCTCCGTCCATAGTTCCTCAGGCACTCTGTCTATCCGGTCTAATCCCTGAAATCTATTCCTCACCTCCACTGTATATTCATCAGGGATATGATTTAGGTCATACCTGAACGGTTTAGTGGTTTTCCCAACGTTCTTCAATTTAAGCCGAAATTTTGCAAGAAGCAGCTCATGATCTGAGCCACAGTCAGATCCAGTTCTTGTTTTTACTGACTGTATGGAGCTTCTCCATCTTTGGCTGCAAAGGACATAATCAATCTGATTTCGATATTGACCATCTGGTGACGTCCATGTCTAGAGTCGCCTCTTGTGCTGTTGGAAAAGAGTGTTTGCTATGATCAGCATGTTCTCTTGGCAAAACTCTATTAGCTTTTGTCCTGCTTCATTTTGTACACCAAGGCCATGCCTGCCTGTTATCCCGGTGATTTCTTGACTTCCTGCTTTAGCATTCCAATCCCCTATGATGAAGAGGACATCTTTTTTTGGTGTTAGTTCTAGAAGGTGTTGTAGGTCTTCATAGAACCGATCAACCTCAGCTTCTTGGGCCTCAGTGGTTGGGGCATAGACTTGAATTACTGTGATGTTGAATGGTTTGCCTTGGATTCGTACTGAGATCATTCTATCATTTTTAAGATTGTACCCCAGTACTGCTTTTCCCACCCTTTTGTTGACTATGAGTGCTACTCCATTTCTTCTAAGGGATTCTTGCCCACAATAGTAGATATGATGGTCACCTGAATTAAATTCGCCCATGCGTGTCCATTTTAGTTTGCTGATTCCCAAGATGTCGATGTTCAATCTTGCCATCTCATGTTTGACCACCTCCAGCTTACCTTGATTCATTGATCTGACATTCCAGGTTCCTAAACAATATTGTTCTTTACAGCATCGGATTTTCTTTTCACCGCCAGACACATCCACAGCTGAGTGTCCTTTCGGGTTTGGCCCAGCCACTTCACTCTTTCTGGCGCTACTTGGAAATACCCTCTGCTCTTCCCCAGTAGCATATTGGACACCTTCCGACCTGAGGGGCTCATCTTCCGGCGTCATATCTTTTAGCCTTGTGATACGTTCCATGGGGTTTTCTTGGCAAGAATACTGGAGTGGGTTGCCATTTCCTTCTCCAGTGGACCACATTTTGTCAGAACTCTCTGCCATGACCTGTCCGTCTTGGGTGGCCCTGCACGGCATAGCTTATGGCTTCACTGAGTTACGCAGGCCCCTTCGCCACAACAAGGCAGTGATCCATGAAGGGGTTGATCCAACTTATCTACTGCCAAAGAAATGATCACATCACATTTCTCATAAATTCATCTAGCTCAGCTTTGAAACTGAAGATGTGGTGTCCACAACCCAAGCAGAAGTAAGATCCCCTAATTTCAATGAGATTTATATTCCCAAGTAAATGAGCATAGGATGCAGCCTTATAGGGGCGTCCTTGAATGTCACTCCTGTGGTGTTTAGATATCTTAGGTTGGATTTATATGGCTAGTTAAACAAGGCATTTAAATGGTAATAATCTCATAATGTGTAAGCCTTTCTCCATTTTTTTCCTAGGCTTCAGATGGCCTGGCTGCCAGATAATACCTGCAGTTATAGATAATCTATTGTGAATCTATTCCTTTTCTGGATTCCAACCTTAATCTGTTCTTGAACAATTTGCTTAGTTTTGCACTTAAACTTTTTTCTCCTTAAACATAAATAGCTTTATTGTTTTGTAATTATGGATGGCGGAGAACTTAGTTCAGCTTGAATTTTAATGCAGACTTAACTTCTCACTTTAGAACTAATATGCAAACTAAAACATAGTTATCCTTCATAATTTGCACTTCTCCGAAATTTGCAAGGGAATTCTCCAATCAAAATGCATGCATAACTCCATATATTTGGAGAAAGTGCACACAAAAAGGCATATGTTCATAACGTTTGAAAAGGCATTATATTTGAAAGATTGCTTGCAAAAATGTGTATGTTAGGCAAAATTTTGTACAAAAGTCAATCAAATGCCTGTATTAGAAAAAATGCACACAAAAATGCATAAACAAAATTTCACATGAACTTTTTTTAAAAAAATCACAACGTTTGGGACAAACTGAATTTAAGATTCCAAAAATTCTCAAACTTTGGGACAAACCAAACTTCAGTTTGTAAAAATGAGAAACTGAGAGTAACAGAAATTGACCAATTCATCATTCCCTAATTATAACACTACCGATGACTAGTAAATCATTTGCTGACTATTTCTACAAACAATGCATATTTGAAATTCACAGGGCTTGATCCAAACCTACTGCAGTTGTGGTGCCCATGAACTGAGCGATCCTATCAAGCATAATAAAACCCTGTTCCTCCCCCCTGCTCTCTTGGTGTATATAGACCATGCCAACCATTACAGAGAGCAGAGTCCAATGTATGCTTCCCATATCCCTGCTCAGCTCTCTCACTCCAAACTTCTCATTTCTTGACCAAGCAGAGGAGGGAAAAGACAGGTTCCCTTCTCCAGAACAGCTTGGTGGCAAGTCTGAGAAAGCTTGTTAGTTTCCTGCCCTCCCAAAATCAAACCATTCATCTACTTCAGTGGTGGCCAAGCTGTAGCCCTCCAGGTGTTTTGGCCTACAACTCCCATCAGTCTGAGCCAGCATAGACAAAACATCTGGAGGGCTAGAATTTGCTGTATTTTTGCCATAGCTTTCTTCTGAGGCATATTCTGAAACTATGACATACGCCTCCACCACCCCTTCAATAGCTTGCTAACCCATTTCTTGCTATTGTTCTCAAAACTGACATATTTTCCATTTTTCTAAATAACATTTTCAGACCAAGATACCCAAGGGAAGAATGTAACAGTAATTACCTCTGTCATGATAATTATTTTTGGTATTCCTTTTTTTTTTTTTTGACAATTCCATTCCATTTGAAAAATACTGGATGATCCCAGACTGGGATTTTAACACACCATCACCCTGCCTCATTCACAGAATTTTAGATGGGGTCCAGACATCATTATCTTCCACAGGTAATCCTCCTGTGTTTCCCCATTGTTTCTTCCATCTTTTTTTTTCTTTTTCTTTTTACCACAGAAAACCCATTAAGCAGAAAAAGATGGAAAAGCTACACAATGCCTTCTTGTTGGTAGTGCTAAGAGCCCCCTATTTGGAAGCATCCTGAGCTGAGTATTGCAACATCAGTAGCATTTGATTATGCAATGTCCACCTTTTGCATTTTAAGAGGAGTCCATTCCATTCCCACTTTGATAAGGCTTTAAAGAGGGGTGTTGGTTTTTTTTTTAGGTTTCAGGCTGCATTCCTATACCCACTTACATGGGAGCAAGTCCCATGGAATGCAATGGGACTTACTTCTGAATAGAACTGTATAGGATTGCACTGTCAGTGACTATTTGAAATCTGATTGAAAATACTAGATAATTTACTCCTTTAAACATTAGAGTTGATGTACTGGTGCCATTTGACTTTAAAACCAAATTCTACATTTCTTATTCCAGCGAGATGTTATAATCATTCACTAACAGGCTTCCAGTTTTCTTCAAACCACAGAGAAATGTCTCTCATATGTGGTCAGACTTCTAGAACTACTATGAAATGTTACATATTCCAAAATAAAATGTCAAATATGAAATAAACCTCATAAAACAATAATCCTTGTTTTTGCATTGTCATACAAATATAATCATAATGATCGTGGTTCCATTAAAAGAGAAACCCATTGTTTTAATAGCCTTCCATAAGGCAAAGCTGCCAAAGATATTTACCTTATTAGATCTTCCATTATGAAATATGAGTGTTAATGGAAAAACCTTCAGCATTCAAATTGGGACTAGCAATAATTCCACTATGGTTTTCTTTCCAAGCAATCTCTGGCCTTTTTCTAAACAGCTCTTTTAATGGATCCCAATATTTTAACATGCAGTCATATTGCTCAAGTTATTTTCAGCTGCTTTGGGGAAAAGTGGTAATTCAGAATATAAAAAAGTGGGACCCATGACAAAATGTTCCAATGTGTCCTCAGCTCCTAATAGGAGTGCTGCTCTTCAGGGTTTCTGACTGCCAGCCATTCCATCCTCCCAGATACTATAAGGAGCGCAAGTAGGACATCCCACTTTCCACCTCCAGTTTCCCATTTTTCTTTTCCAACTGACACTTAGCATTCTAAGTCCATTTGGGAGCTCGAGCTTGGTGGGTTCCAGCCAGTTCAGCCTCCCAGATGCTAGTCTGTGACCCCCTGCTCTTGCGCAAGCCAAGTTGGGCAAGCTGAGTGTTGCTCTCGGTGGCACCATGGCAGGATGGGAGCTAAGAGGGAAACGCCATGGTGCTTCCCTCTCAGTTCCCATCCTGCTGCCTCTGTTGCGGCCGCTGAGAACAACTTCACCCCTCTCTGCTGTTGCTCATCAAAATAATTGATGAGATGGACTGATGTGGACTGATATGACGACACACAGAGAGAATAAGTAAGAAATAGAGACAGACAGAAAGAATGAATGGAAGAGAGGATGAACGAATGATCGATGGATGAATGTGATCATGATAGCTTGTGTGTGTGTTTGTATACTACCTGAGATACTGGATGATGAATATTATGGGTGCTTGTGTGTGGGTATGGATGGATGGAGGTGTGGGGTTTATGTGTATGAGAAAGAGAGAATGTATGGATGATGGATAAAGAGAGGGAGGGACAGAAAGAAGGAAATAGAGAGAGAGGAGGGGATGGCAGAGAGAGAAAAAGGGAGAGGTCTTGCCCACTTCTGGATCTGGCCCCACCCACTTCCAATATGCAGCCTCTGACCACTTTCTCTCAAGGGAATGATGCCCCCTATTTCAAAACTGTTGCCCACCCCTTAATTAAATGGTAAGCCTGGAGGCATGGTCTGTGTTGATTTCTAAAAACAAAACAAAAACCCACCCCAATATTTGGAAAGCGCCTAGATTTTTTTTATATAGAAAGCAATAAATAAACACCTAGCACTTTGTAACCTAGCACTTTGATTTTTTTCTAATTTCCCTTTTATTTTCCTATACTATATGGTGACGTGTTTATATCGTTCTGAATATTCTCATTACAAGCTGCCCTAAATTACTAGAATTATTTCAAAATGACAGCTCACAGGGCTTTTTAAAATGTCCAACCAGACAGAAAATGTGAAATTTTAAAAGAGCATTTGTGCAGTTGTAACACTTGGGTTATTCAAAAGTTGTATTATGTTAGCTAATGTAAAACATGTAGTGAGAGCCAGTGTGGTGTAGTGGTTAGAGTGTTGGACTGTGACTCAGGAAATCTGGGTTCTGGTCCCCACTCATCCACAAAATTCACTGGGTGACTTTAGGCCAGTCACTGGATGTCAACCT
The DNA here is from genome assembly GCF_057233095.1 of Heloderma suspectum. Classification (NCBI taxonomy): domain Eukaryota; kingdom Metazoa; phylum Chordata; class Lepidosauria; order Squamata; family Helodermatidae; genus Heloderma; species Heloderma suspectum. The sequence goes on along the minus strand of NC_139460.1, from coordinate 25,845,835 downwards.
AACCTACCTTACAGAGCTGTTGCGATGATAAAATGGAGAGGAGAACCATGTAAGCTGCTTGAGATTCCTTGCAAGAGGAAAAAAAGCAGCATATAAATGTAATAATAAATAAAACAAAACTGACTGATAACAATGTGAAAAGTGAAGTGAGTAGTCCAGCCTCCTCTAGAACCCCAGACCTTGATCAAGCATATCCACTTTTCCTCCTCTTGCCAAAGACATTCACCACTGCTACTCCACACAGAGTGTTCACCAATGTTTCAAAGGTGAAGAATATCATTCTAGAACACTGGGACCCCTTTCCTGGCAAGTCTTCTGTAGTTGTCAATATTATGACAAGGGCAGTGGGGTGCCAGAAAATATCCAGTATGACATTCTTTATACGGCCTTATTAGGGCAAAGTTACATGAAACATTTGTGTCTGACAGTATCATCACAGCACAGCATAAGTCTGGTCCCCAATGGAAAAAAAGCCTCCTTGAAACTATTTAAAGATTGTACTAAACACAACAAGACAACACTCAGGGGCAAAAGCATTGAACTTTGAGAAGGGAAAATCTTCTATTTGGATTTATCATTTCAATGGAAGTCAGTCACATATATTGACCATGAAGGGGCACTTCGGGAGTAAGGGTTCTCAGTTCCCCCAAGATCCCTCTTCACTCTAGATGGAAACATGTTTTCTGCCTCTTTACATATGACAAATCAAAAGTCAGCCATGTCTCAGACCACGCACATACTTCCAATCATCAGAGCAGCTCAGTCAGGCAATCTTGGTAGACAGACTGACCACTCCAAGAGGCCCTGCTATCATAAAAGGCTATTCTGTGCCTCTCAAGACCACCCTCTGCCTTCAGGAAGAAAAGCTTCCAGATGTTTGCCCCAGCTGTCAGTCTTGTCCAGTCTGGTTGCTTGTGGCCTACCAGAAGCAGGGAGAGACAAGTTAATCAGCAATGAGCAAGGGTGCTTCCGGATAGAGGGCACTATGTAGCTATTCTGTTTTTTGTTTTCTTTTCTTTTAAAGGTGCAATCCTATGTATGTTTAAACAGAAAAAGTCCTACAACTCCCAGCCTCCATGGCTAGGGAATGCTGGGAGTTGTAGGACTTTTTTCTGTCTAAACATGCATAGGATTATGTCCTTAAAGAATTATGTGCGGTAAGGCGGAAGAAGTGGTGGAAAAACACAGGAGGGTTACGAGTGTAATACAATGACATCTGGACCTCTCCATGAAATTCTGTAGATTATGCAGGGCAGTGGCACCATGAAATCCCTGTCTGGAAGCATCCCCCAAGTCTTTACATTCTTAAGGTACTGGCTGCTACTTTCTTCTCTTTGGGGTGGGTGTATAGAATATGTGGTAAAAGGATTACTATTTCTTTAAGAGTTGGCTTTGGCTGTTCCAGGATCGAATGCAGTCAGCACTAAGAAGAGTGTGAGCTTTGGTTTGCAGGCCTGTTATACTTTTTGTGTGTGTGCATCTGTGTGCTTTTTGTTCATTTATTTTATAGATCCCTCACTCCAAAGTTTTGCAGCGATCATCAAGCCTTTTGTGTGAAGCATGAATATAACATTTCTGCATCAGTGCTATCAATTTTTCTGTTCTGAGGATCCCCCCCCCCACTTTATATGGCTTCTAAATATCATGGTATGTGACTCTTAGCAACAAAGTATGTGTGCACATATAATGAAAATTCACAGGTCTGTTGTAGCAGTGTGCAAATTATGTGTGCAAATTACAGTGACATACCTCTATGCAGTTCTAAATTTTCCTTTAAAAAGGAAACTGTCCTTACAATAAATATTTGAAACAGTTTTAAATATACTCAAGAAAGATGCTACAAATAGAATTTCAGTATCTTTCATATGTCTTAAATATGTTTGAAGAATGACCCAAATCTGTGAATTTAAATGTGGTGTGCAATTAATGGTCTATTGGACCAGACATATAGATCACTATTCCATTTTTTGCCTCATGTTACAACACTGAGTTAAGATTAAAACGGTAGACACTTCAAAGCCAGATTCTATCAAAGCTGTTTTTTCTTCCTTCATACTTTTGGGGACAATTAGGATGTCCTCAAGTTATGTCTCAACTCTGTGAGTTTGTTAAGCTGCACTCCTTTTGAATAATCACTCAGCAAGATCTGCTTGCAGGATGTAAAAGTTGTGAATTAGAGGTTCATCCAGAATAGACAACCAGATGCCTAATTGCAGGGCACAGGCCATGCCAAGTATAAAGACGGATGTATCTGTGTTGGAGGCACAGATAAATGTAATTTCCAGTGATCCACTTCTCATGAGACTGAAATATATTTTCGTAATACAAGTTGTCCATTTTATTTACACCAAAGTCCTTCCATAACAAATCCTTGCGATTGTTGTTTTTTTTTTAAAGAACCGAGCATTAGGAATAATAATAATACTAATAAGATAAATGAAACAGCCTTGTCAAATATATTTCTTGAAAAGACAGATTTATGGCCAGCTTTGGCAGTAGTCTTCAAGAGCAAGTTAAAAAGAGATGGGCTTAATGTGTTTTTTCCCCTCCTCCCTGATACAAAACTCAGCATGCTGAAGGTGGTGATGGGGTACACAGAGAAAAGGGGGTGATGGTGAATCCTATCCTACAGTAATACAGAAGGTGGAAAACACCATTTGACCTCACTGATTTATTTACACTGGATCATCATAGAAGGAGAGACTTCTTGAAGAACGCAAAAGCTGCTGTTCTAAGGCAATTTGTAAACAGGATGTTTCTCTGTGATGATTATTACAGGAAAATAAAGAAAACATAAAAGGTTTGAAGAAGGCCGGATGAGAATCGGTGGGAGTGGCTGATGGTGTGTATATAGCATCAAGGCTGGGTTAGCAGCGACTTTTCCCTTGGGCATGTTCCTGCCCCCACTCTCTCTTTTCCTCCCCGCTCCCACTTTCCCCCCTTTCTTTCTTGCATGCAAACTTTTTAAGCCCTTCTCCCTCTCTCTTTTTGTTTGCAAAGGCTGGTTGGATGTCTTCGGGCAATGACGACTTTTGGAGGGGTGGATAATACCGCTGGTTGACATAGTAACTCCTATCCTTCGCTCAGTCGGTGGCTGATGGGCTGTTTGGTGGCGTTGCTGCTGCTGCTGCTGCTGGACCTCGCCTGCCTGGCTTGGAGGGAGTGATCCGGGCAAGGCGAAGAAACTGCTGCGAATTGAGGCGTGGGGGCACCCCAGCCTAGAAGCTCTCCTTCGAAACGTGGACGCGGCGCCGCTGCAAGCAGCCAAAACACAAGACGAGTTTTTTTTTTTCTTTCTCCCCGAGGAAGGGGATCTCTGCGCCACTTTTTAAAAGAACCCCGTCTTTTCTTGTTTTTTGTGTCTAAAGAAGGCAGCTCCTGTTGCGGGGCCGCGCGCGTGATCGCGGGGAGGGCGAGGTGACCCACGCGCGCCCGCGTTTTTTGTGCCAGTTTTTGCGCGCCCGTCTGGAGGAGGAGGAGGAAGAGAGGCGCCCTCGCGGGGGACTCCACGCGAGGGAGGCACCATGAGTCAAAGCCCGCCTCGGCGAAACGGCTCTCCGGCCAGTGGGTCCAAGAGGAATGACAGCCAGGACTACCTGCTCATGGATTCGGAGGCGTGTGAGGAGAACTGCATGGCGTCCTACGCGCACTACCCCGGGTGAGCGGCTTTTCCCGCCAAAGAGAGAGCGGGGACGTGTTGGGAGGGCGACATCAGCCACGGGGCGGAGGCGCTGCCTGGGAGGCGAACGGGCGGGCGGGTTAAGTCGCGCAGCTCGGGCGAGTGAGGGGAGAGGGTTCACGCGCAAACGCGCACGCACGGAGGCTGGGGGGAAACGGCGTGGGGACGCGCCAGCGAGAAACCTGGCCAACTCTCTTTGGACACAAGGGTGCTTTGCAGTGGAGGCTGGTGGCTCCGATGTCAGTGGGGCCGTGGGTGCGCTCTGGTTTCGGTCAGAACGCTAAAGGAGCTATCCGAGGTGCTGAAGGCATGTTGGCGGGTTGGGTTCAGCGCCTTGGATAGGTCCTTTAGAGTTCTGGCTGAAACCCAGAGCAGATTCACAGCTCCGCTGACGTCGGACCCACCAGTCTCCGCTGGGTGTTTGTGTGATGGCGGAGGGCAGGGTGAGGATGGGATGTGGGTTGACTTGCCACCCCGCCTCCCCTCACAGAGGTTCTGAGTCCCCAACAGCTGCGCGACAGGCAGAAGTTCGCCGTGTGTCGCTTTCCCTCAAGAGTGATTGGGGAGCTGCGCCTGTTGAGTTTCCCGTCGTTTCAAAAAGAAAAAGAAGGGGGAAAAGCCCACCGTGTTTTTGGAGAGGTGGGAAGGGAGAGATGGTGGCAAATCTCGAGATACCTATCTTTTCTACAATGGAAATTGGGGAGGGGGGGAGGGAAAATGTGTAATGTGGGTGGCTAATAGAGACAGGAGAGACTGGGGAGGAAGTGGTAGGAAGTGTAACTTCTGGGTAAGAAGTTAGGCAGTAGGTGTGTGAATAGGAGTGTGTGTGTGTGTGTGTGTGTGTTTATGTGTGACTCTGTTCAGTAGGGGCCAGAAAAGTGGTCCCTACCTCCATAACAGGTGTGTGTGTGTGTGTGTGTGTGTATGAGAGAGAGAGAGAGAGAGGGAGGAGGAGTGAAGATAAGGTAAGGATTAAGGATTTAGGATGTGGGGGAGAGGTGCCTACTGCCCAGCTCTCTAGGGGTGCATGGGTGGTGAGGAAATCCTGGGGGAGGAAGTAACTTATGTAAAGTCTGTGGAACAGAGTTGGCCAGCCTCTTGCACTCATGCCACTACTATGGTCGTGGCACCTCTATCGGACACTTTGGACTGGTGGCACCATTGCCGTAAAGACTGGTGACCATCTAAGCATGTACCTTCCTGTCCACGTGTAGGTGCCTGTGTTAAAGAGAGGTATTTTGTCGAGAGCTCCATCTATGATAGCAGGAGTTTTATGTGTGGTGATGGAAAAGGGGAGTGTGAGGTAAAGAGAACCTCTGTAAAATGCACATGGGGAGAGGGGAAGGAAGTGAGACACAGGGACATTGGTTATAGAACAGGATGTAGAAGGGAATATGACAGGACTATGTATGGGACAAAGGCAGTGTCATGACACGTGCTCTCTGTCAAGTTGCAGTGGTGTGTAGAGGGGGAATGAGATGAACCTGGGTGGACTGATAGACTATGTATGGCAAGGTGTGTTTGTGAGGACACAATGGTGTGGGGACTGTATAAGTTGCATGCTCTAGTCTAGAGATCATATAGTGCAGGACCATTACTTACTTTAAGCATCCTGAACTGTTGCAGGTTTTAAAAAGATGCCCATGGAATAATATAAATAATATTTTCCTTCTAATAAAGGTAATTAAAATAGTGGGAAAGGGTGGCTTTTTCCTTCAGTCTTCCAATTATGTGGAATGGGAATCCTTATCTCCACCAATGATTATGGGTACAAACTAAGCAAACTAGATGCAAAGATGTGATCTCAAGAATCTGCTGCGTGAACTGAAAAGGGCAACCAAAATAAAAGGGTAGCCAAGGGCTGGAGCAACTCCCCTATGAGGAAAGTTTACAATGTCTGGGACTGTTTAGCATAAAGAAAAGGTGAGTGAGGGGAGACATGATAGAGATGTACAAAATTATGCATGGTGTAGAGAAAGTGGATACAGAGACATTTTTCTCCCTCTCTCATAATACTAGAACCCAGGGCATGCCATGAAGCTGATTGGTGGGAGATTCAGGACAGATAAAAGGAAGTTGCTTCTTGACATAGTGCATAGTTAAACTATGGAATTTGGTACCAGAAGATGTAATGATGGCCAACAATTTGGATGGGTTTAGACAAATTTATGGAGGATAAGGCTATCAGGAGACCAAAGGCCCAAGCTGGTTGTACCTGAGTGTCCCTGAAGAAGAATTTATATTCAAAAAGCATTGGGCTCAGTTAATATTCTTCTGTGCACCTGGAGACTTTCTTTCTCTTCCTACATGCCACAATCCCTTGCAAGCCGCTACTGCTACAAACTGGATGTGAGAATATGTCCACTTACAAGAGTAAATACATTGCGGGGCGGGGGGGGGGCGGCAGAGTGTGTTTTGACTTAGGGCTAGTTCTGACTGAGGTGGTAAACCTTTGAGCAGTTCCACTGCAGACTGCAGGTGAGGGCTCACACATGTAGGTGGAGTCTGAATATGCTTCTGTAAAAAACAAAACAAAAATCCTCCCTCCGTATAGAAATCTAGAAGTCAGGGAGAAAGTGCAATGCTAGCCTTCTCCCTGACATTCTAATTATATATATATATATATTGGTGGTGGAAGATTCCATCATATAAGCCCCTGTTGGTAGTCTGAAGTGGTACAGGTAAGCTCCAGGTTTATTACTTGAGTCTGTATTAGGCATTCATATTAATGAAAGCAGTAACTTGCAAGTTGCTATAAGGAGGTCAGACTTTGTCTTTAAAAGTTGATGTGTTTTGTTAAAAACACAGTATCAGTGAGAAGCATTAAAACTTTCTTCTTCTTAGCCTATTGATAATAGCTGTTCAATCTGACAAAGACATAACCAAATGGAAAATAAAAGGACTCACAAATATAACATTTCCACATGCCTGACAAAAATGTAGGCTAGTAAACTAGGATAACAATCTGGAATATATATTTTTAGGAAGAATGTGAGGTGGGTACAGCACCCTGTTGTTTGACTCCTTTCTAATTATGGGCCTTTGCTGTGGGGAAAACACACACACACACACACACACACACACACACATGTTGCAGCATTAGCAAATACATCTTGAGATTCATTGTAGCCAGCACAGAACTATAGTATGGGTGCTGGTTTCCTGTGTATATGCAGTGTAAAAGTGTATGTAATAACGTATCTGGGAAAGGTTTGAAAAAACTGACAAATTCCTTCCAGTTTCACTGAATAATGCTGTGTTCTGCCTGGGATCCAATGCACAAAGAGTAGAGGAATAGGAAAATTATAACTCAAAAGGCATTCAACCTGTGCTGGATGGTCTTACACTCCCCCTGAAGACTCAGGCTCACAGTTTGGGTGTACTCTTGGACTCAGCCCTGAACTTGGATGTCAGGGAAAACACACACACCAGTGGTGGCTAGGATTGGTGCATTTGCACAACTGAGGCTAGTACACCAATTGCGACCATTCCTAGAGACGTCTGATGTGGCCATGGTCACACATGCCTTAGCTACATCCCCTTTGGACTACTGTAATGCACTCTATGTGGGGCTCTCTTTGAAAACTGTTCAGAAACTTCACCTAGTCCAGGATGCTGTGGCCAGACTGTTGACCAGGGTTGGTTACAGGGAGTGCGTGACTCCCTTGTTACAGCAGCTTCACTGGCTACTGGTCTGTTTCCAGGCAGGATTCAAAGTGCTGGTTATGAACTATAAAGCTCTACACAGCATGGGAACAGGCTACCTGAAAGACTGCCTTCTCCCAGACGAGCCTGCCCAGTTCTTAAGATCTTCTAGACAGGCCCTTCTTTTGAGACTGCTGCCTTCAGAGGTGCATTTAGTGGTGACACAAGAGAGGGCCTTTTTGGTGGCCACTTCCAGGCCGTGGAACTCCCTAGCAAGGGAGGCTAGGCTCACTCCCTGATGTATTGTTTTATAGTTTTAATCAATTTTAATTGGGTTTGTAAGCCACCTTGAGTGCCATTTTTTGGTAGAAGAGCTGGGTACAAATAAAGTCAATCAATCGATGAAATAATAACTGTAAAAGAAAAAAAGAATAAGCCCTTTTCAAGTGTCAGGAATAGGAGTTATTGCGTAATAATGCAGACCTAATGGGATAGGCATGTATGCCAAAGGTCATGTTTTCTGGCGGTAGGGTTCGGGGGTGGGGCGGAGTTGAAAAGATAAGGGGATCAAAAGCAACTGTCAGGTAACTGAATTATGTTTCAGGGGATGTTGATATGGCCTGGTGAAAAGGAGAGATACACTCTCTGGCATGCAATGTCTGTGTAAGAAGTAATATCAGGAGGTCACACATATATGTGCCACAAGCAGTTGTACATTTTTTTTCTTTTCACAATTGGTTTTGTTAAAATCATTATAAAAAGATTAATAGAAAAATATGTTGCAGGGGTAGGTGAGTAGTGGGACATGACCAGTAAGCATCTGCAGCAGTAATTGGACAGATTTAGCAGAAATAAGATGCATGTGTTCCCGCTGTTAGCACAACCTAGTTAACTGAAAGTGGGACATTTTCAAACAGAAGAGACCCAGCCTAGGTTAAGTCAGCTGACATCAAGGTATCACTGACTGCAACACAATATGCAGAATTCCTTGGAAACGCTGACACTTAGTTTGGGATGTAGGTCACACCATCTCCCTAATTTTCATGCGAAATAACTTCAGCACAACATCACACTTTTCTTTCCCTGGAGCTGCCAAACCAGGTCCATTTTGGGTTAAACAGAATACAACACAATCAGATCTCATCTGTTATCAATTTTGACCTGAGCTACATTAAATAAACCTGAAAGCAACCATAAATGTTGTCCTGTTTAAGTAATTAGAAAGAAATGAAAGAATGTCAGTTAGACTGTGATGTGTGTAGTGGGCTAGCTACGTTATATCAATAAAAAATAACCCAGAAAGTATACATTAAAAGGCTCACAGGGTTGAAGCGCAGGGATTTTTTTTTTTTTTGATAAACAGGAATTATGACATAACCTACCATACCCCCAACCTCAGGCTTCACTCTTGAGTTTAGCTGCAATCCTTGCAGTAGCCGGAGGGGTGGGGGGTATGCAAAGGGATAGATTTTCCCAACAACAAGATATTGTTGTGAGCTATCCCTGCTGGAATGCAGAGTATTTTGGGGTGGCTTAGTCTTGAACGGGAATGAAAACCTATTAACTTTACAAAAGCCCTGCTCCTGGTGGAGGTAAAAATGCTAGAACTGATTTGTTGATATGAATCAGCACAGCTGCCTAAATTTTTGGACTCTCCTTGGGGGCATGGCTATGTGAGTTGTTATGATGAGTGCCTGGACATCAGTATTTAGAACGACACTGCTGAAAATAACGTATAGGATAGTATGTGGATGTTTAAAATAATAGAGGTTCAGAGAAATTACACAGACTTTAAAGCAGACTGATATAAAATGAACTTCCAATTTTTTCAGCTTCTTAATTTGGTTTTGACAACTTCCACTTGTTAATGTGTTTGAAGTGCACAGTCATCCTCACTCCCCCAACCCCCGCCCGTCCCAATACAGAACAAGACGCGATTACACTATGTAACATAGAGTATTCAGTGATGGCTGTAAAAGGTATACTTTCTATCTCACTAATGTTTTCTCTTTGTATCTTAATTACTTAACGTGAGTCATTTTGTTATCCACCTCCTCTGATTTATACCACTTGAATTTGCCAAGATATATTAACACAACCTGGCACAGTATAGGAATGCTGGTAGGAGGAAGGAACAGCAGGAAAGGATTAAGATGATGAAGTTCAGTGACTGTAAGAGCATATACTCAACACTGAAAAAAAAAGCACTTGACAAATATGAAAACAAACTCTCTTAATAACTTCAGAGGTAAATATGATTAAGCAAATATGGTAATGCTAAATATAAGACTTTCAGTTTAGAAGCACCCTGAAGAGTATTTACCTACAGCTGTAGGTTCAAGAGCACCCACCAGATTGATCTATCTGTTATAATTAAAGATTTTTAGTAGACTGAGTAAAAGATAAGCAGTAGGGAAGAAACTGGAGAAATCAGAATCAGATCGGGAACTGAAGCTGAGTGACTTGGCCAAGACCACAGAGTGGTTGGCAAGAGATTGTCATGACAGTAAACTGAGACCAAAGTAATACAAAGGCTTTCTTCTGGGTGTCCCCACCACCAGAGGTGAGGCAGGGCCTTCTTGGTGGTGAGACCTATCTGTGGAATGCTTTCTGCAAGAGAGGCTTGCCTGGTGCTTACTATGATATCTTTGCAGTGCCTGGTGAATTTTTTTTTCAATCTGTGCAAGCCTTTTAATTTTCAGTTTTACCAGTGCTGTGTTACAATGCTTTGATTTGCAATTTAAAAAAAGAAATACTGTGTTTTACTCCATATTTTATTGTTTTATTTGTAAACTAGCCTGAAAATATATTGGAGGGATATACATTCTTAAAATAAATAAAAATAAAATGTATCATTGGTGAACTCTTTAATCTTACTGTGGACCATAGAATAATAGAGTTAGAAGGAACCTCAAAGGTAATCTAGTCTAACCCAGCTGATGCAGGAAATCTAGTACTACTATGATATTCCCAATAAGTGATCATCTAGGGCATGCATTCTCTTGGGAAATGCCTAGCTATGTGCTGAGAGGCATTTCACCTTGTTCACACTTCCCCCACATTGCTGATTGGTTATGGATGCATGGTAAAAACTGCCTAATTTCACTGGCTGGGCACTAGTGGAGGGCCTATATCTCAGTGAAAGGGCATATGCTTTGTGTTGAGAAGGTCCCTGGTTCAAATCCTGGCATCTCCACTTAAAAGGCTGTGACAGTCGTGGATACTTGAGACCCCAGAGAGCGGCTGTCAGTCAAGAGTATACAGTATGGTGCTAGATGGACAAATAGTGTGATGTGGTAAAAGCTACTTTTGATGTTCCACTCTAAAAGACCAGCTCACCATATGCCCCACAGTAGAATTACAGTAGGAAGCTGCCACCTTTGGTAGATAATGAATGAATTTGAAGCAAGGATGGAACTTGAATTTTCCAGATCCAAAGTCAACTTCCTAGCCACTAAGAGAACAATTGTATGGTCCTACGAGAGCGTCTGAAGGACCATAGGAGTCTTTGGACCCTACGAGGATGTACACACTGCTATGGCCTCAAAAGGGGGACTCTGCAATCCAGTCTGGAAAGAACTGCACCGGCTGCTTTCTGAGGTTGCAAAAGTGGTGGAGGAACTCCGAGAGGTTTGAAAGGAGGTGTTCTGGTGGGCTGGGAGGGGAGGGGAGAGGTCAGGATATGATGTTTCCTATGGCCTCCCCAGCCCCAACCAACTACTCTAAACAGCCACAGAAGCCCCTCTAGAGGGGAAAAAAGGAGGATGAGAGGCAGTAATCACCTCCATCACTCCTGCTGTCCTTCCTGCACTAGCCCAGCAGGGCATTGGCTACTCAGAAACCTCCAAGATTGGAGATTTCTCTCTAAAAAGGGCTGAGCAAAAGTTGATGTAACACATCTTTACCCAAATTCCTGTGTGACCTCCATTTAGGGTGTCCATTTATACATCACAAAAAAGAGGACAAAAGAAGATACAGGTTTGCATAAAATTTGCATATCCTAATTTACATATATTAATAAAAATGTAGAAATAATTATTATAATTTAAATTAAAATACAGTATCATAGTGGGGAAGACTATGGCCAGATGACCTCTGTATCTGCCAGTTCAGTGTGCAGTCCAGGTGCTAACTCTAGATAGGCAACTTCAAAGCTCACCTGCTCTCCCTTCTTATGGGTTTTTTAATCTTTAAACCAGACTTGGACTGGACAGCCCTTGAAAAAGAGGATGCCATCGAACAGAGGAAAGTTCCCTGGCAGCCCTTTCTAATAGAGGACTGTAAAAGAGGACATATGGCCACCCTAGCAATATGGATCATTATCAGTTGATGAAGGATGCTTTGTGTTTGTATATAGAAAACATTTTGCAGTAGAAGAGAAGCAGTTGTTACTACTCAGTGTTGATCCAAAACCACTCACCTAATTTCATATTTTTTTGTGTGAGTATCAATAAGTACCTCTCATTTTTGGGCACTTGTTGCAAGTATCATGTTGATTCAGCACTGTTCTTCTTGGTGCAATTTTTTCCCCATCACAGTCCTCAGCCTCATTTGCCCACTCTGCTGATTATTCCTATTGGGTGAGGAGATCACGTGTCAGTGATGTCATGAATGTGAAGTGATTACAGTACATCATTGAAGTTTATAAACCGTATCATGAGAGTCACCACAGCCAATCGAAGTAAATGGCAGCGTGTGCAAATGACGCTGAAGACTGCAAGACTTTTTCTTCTTTCAAAGAAGAAAAAGAAAAGTGATGCCGAAAAGCAGCAGCAGCCAGAGGAATAAAAGGACACTAGACAGCAGTGAAATGAATGTTCAGCAAAGTGCGTATTTGTTCAGTCATCCCTTTGGTGCTGATATTTCAAAGCAAATATTACTATAGTTGTTCATGGTCTGGGCCCTGCTCATCTCAGAGACCATTTCTCCCTATATTACCCCTGTGTTCATTAAGATCAGTCAGGGAGGCCCTTATTAAACTCCTCACTGATGGAAGTTATCTGTAAAGAAATGGAGCTAGGCAGTAGTCCTGAAGCCATGAAATATGCTTTCTAGGTAGGTTCCCAGGGCCGGCCCTCCCGTGAAGCAGGGTAAAGCACACACATCAGGTGTCAGAGTGGGAGGAATGGCCAATTCCACCACTCTCCCCAAAGGGCCCGTTGCCTTTGCTGCTGACTTGCGGCCTCCAGCAGGTGCTCTGGAGAGCTCCACCAGTCATGCCCCTGCCTCAGTGAGGGAGCTGACTCAGTGAGAGTGTCCTCTGTGAAAGAGCGGCCTACAAGGCTCTCTAGAGCAGCCGTGCATGCACTGTTTGCCTTGTCTTGCAGAGAGCTGCATGGCCAGAAGTGGTTGTGAGGGTCTTGCTATTGCTCACCTGGGTCTTGTGAGAACACTTCCAGGTCTCGCAAGGTCTGAGCTAGCTCTTGTGAGAGCCCCACAGCCACTTCTTCCAGGTGTGTGGCTCTCCACATGATGAGGCAAACAGAGGATGCGCGGCGGCAAAGGTAAGGGGTGTGTGGGAAGAGGGGTGGGGGAGCATGATATGGCAGTGGTGCGTGTTCTCTCCCATCTCAGGCAGTGAGAGAGCTTGTGCCAGGGCTGTAGATTCACCAGTATCTGTTCATGTTGACTTATATATTTATTAAACATTCCTGCTTAAGCATGAATTTCAGGGTGTATTATGATTAGCTTTTGCTGTTGGTAGCCTTGATTATTGTGCTTATAGTTATTTTACTTCTATACATTTATGATTTTGCTTATTTTATAGCAGAATTCTATGCATGCATACTGAGTTCACGGGGGCTTACTCCCAATATAGGAACTGTAGCCTTAATCTAGTTTGTAAGCCTTCTTAAATATAGATAAAACAGCATTTAAAGATTTTAATAAAAACAAATACACACAATAATTTAACCTTTATCTGGCATTAGTTAACATTTTGTACTTGGTCTTTCAAAATCTCTCACCTGCAGCTGTGGAATTCTTTCCCAGTTAACATTCACTTGACCCCTTCTGTAAATGCCTTCTGTTATGGGTATAAGAGGGCAAGTTAAAAATAGGAAGCATAGAATAGAATTGCTGGGCAGTTTTTAATATGCAGAGGAGTGGATGTAAACATGGGATTCTAGTAAGCTCTGTATTGGGAGCTTAGAAGGAGAAGATTATATCTGGTATAGAGGCTGAATGGCAGAAGTAGAGAATGAGTTAATAAGACCAATAGCAGATGAAATTCTGAAAAGGGGAATAAAATGGGATGGGGAAAAATACATAATCTCCTAGAGGTGGAGAGCCTTACATGTAACTGGAGCAAGATGTTAGAGAGAGAAACATAAGGAGGAAGAAGTTATTCTAGCAATGAGGCAGATGGTTTGAACACAGATGTCCTAATGCATTGTAGACATGACAAGAGGGGTGAGAAAATAGGAGGTTAAACCAGTATAGGTGAGATGTACGCCTCTGAATACCAGTTGCTAGGGAACATGAGCGGGAAGGGACCGTTGCACTCATGTCTTCCTTATGGGCTTCCCATAGGCATCTGTTTGGCCATTGATTTGTAGGGAGTTGGAACAGTTTGCTGAACTAGACAGATGTCTGGTATGATCCAGCACAGTTCTTATATTTTTGTGTCAGAACACAGCTCATGGTTGTAGTAGCAGAGAACAACAAACAAGAGGGAAGAGACCATTCCATCCATCCCTTCAGGGTTTCCTATGTTGCAACAAACAAACAAACTACTTATTTAATTCAAATTCAGAGTGAGAGGAAAAATTAATTTAGATTTTACCCAAATTCTCAGCATTTCTCAGAAGCAGAATCTTAAATTACTTCTCACCAAAAAGTTGTAGGAATAGTAAAAGTTTGTGACATGGTGGATGTAGAATGGTTAGCACTTTACAACAATTATTTCATAAGCTTCTGACTCAAAAATGGAGAGGCATTTTCTTTAATACTCCATACTTCCCAAGTATCCATATGTTTCACATATCACATTATTGTTTCCTTATTAAAATTAAGTCCAAAATACCGGCTTATGGGTTTGCTGATGTGATTGTTTGCATACTTCTTAAACCTGTATGGCATTGGGGTCTCTTGCACCAGGGCCCAGTAAATGTACACCCTATTTCACCAGGGCTACTTGCTGACAAAATGAGATTCTAGCTTCTTCCATGATACTCATTTATAATAAACACTTCTGCTAAGATGTCTGCTGTTTGGATAATCCCATAATAAAAGAATGATCCTTATTGCAGCAAAGTCTTTCCTAGATTATATCAGAAATGCCAGTTCCGTTATGTTGTTTATCAGCAAATGATCTCCTGTATGAACAGAGTAGATGTTTATTTCTATTCATACACACAGACATTCCTGTAAATATAGCTCGCAGTCTGCAAGCAGCAAATATAGATACGTTCCAGGCTGCCACACGGCAACTGCCTCCTCCGCCCCCATTCCTCAATCCAAGTATTGTCAAAATGTGCGAAGAGAGAATTCCCATGCAAGTGTGGCTTGTTCATTATCAGACTTAAGTCCCTGGCTGCTACATCCATCATAACTTCTGTGAAGCAACCCCATTCTATGGTATATGATATACAGGGAGCTCTTTGGCTGGAAAACATACTGCCAGTGCCCCTGGAATTGGAGAAGATGAAAAGATTTGACAGTTGAAGTAGTAATTAGAGGAGGAAAAATCATAGAATCATAGAATAGTAGGGTTGGAAGGGGCCTACAAGGCCATCGAGTCCAACCCCCTGCTCAATGCAGGAATCCAAGTCAGAGCATCCCTGACAGATGGCTGCCCAGCCTCATCTTGAATGCCTCCAGTGTGGGAGAGCCCACCACCTCCCTAGGTAATTGGTTCCATTGTCGTATTGCTGTAACAGCCAGGAGGTTTTTCCTGATGTTCAGCCGGAATCTGGCTTCCTGTAACTTGAGCCCATTATTCCGTATCCTGCACTCTGGGATGATCAAGAAGACATCCTGGCCTTCCTCTCTGTGACAACCTTTCAAGTCCTTGAAGAGCGCTATCGTATCTCCCCTCAGCCTTCTCTTCTCCAGGCTAAACATGCCCAGTTCTTTCAGTCTCTCTTCATAGGGCTTTGTTTCCAGTCCCCTGATCATCTTTGTTGCCCTCCTCTGAACCCTCTCCAGTTTGTCTGCATCATTCTTAAAGTGTGGTGCCCAGAACTGGACACAGGACTCCAGATGAGGCCTAACCAGTGCTGAGTAGAGGGGAACTAGTACTTCCTGGGATTTGGAAACTATGCTTCTATTAATGCAGCCCCAAAGAGCATTTGCCTTTTTTGCAGCCACATCACATTGTTGGCTCATATTCAGCTTGTGATCGACAAGAATTCCAAGATCCTTCTCGCTTGTAGCGTTGTTGAGCCACATATCCCCCATCTTGTAACTGTGCATTTGGTTTCTTTTTCCTAGGTGCAGAACTTGGCATTTATCCCTATTAAATGTCATTCTGTTGTTGTCTGCCCAGCGCTCCAGTCTATCCAGATCACTTTGAATTTTGTTTCTGTCTTCCAAAGTATTAGCTATCCTGCCCAATTCTGTGTCATCTGCAAATGTGATCAGCATTCCCTGCACCACCTCCTCCAAGTCATTAATAAAAATGTTGAAGAGCACTGGGCTCAGGACTGAGCCCTGTGGTACCCCACTCGTTACCTCCCCTACCAGTTTGAGAAGGTCCCATTGATAAGCACTCTTTGAGTCCGATTCTGTAGCCAACTGTGGATCCACCGGATCCTTGTTTCATCTAGCCCACTTTGAGCTAGTTTGCTCATCAGGATATTGTGGGGCACTTTGTCGAAAGCTTTGCTGAAGTCGAGGTATATGATGTCTACAGCATTCCCATGGTCCACACGGGAGGTTACTTGATCAAAAAATGAGATCAGATTGGTCTGGCAGGATTTGTTTTTGACAAATCCATGTTGGCTTCGAGTAATCGCTGCATTGTTTTCAAGGTGCTTCCAGATGGATTGCTTTATCAACTGCTCCAGAATTTTCCCAGCTCAGACTGACTGGTCTGTAGTTCCCAGGTTCCTCCTTTTTACCCTTTTTGAAGATAGGGACAACGTTAGCCCTCCTCCAGTCATCTGGCACTTCCCCCATCCTCCAT
This sequence comes from Heloderma suspectum, assembly GCF_057233095.1. NCBI lineage: Eukaryota > Metazoa > Chordata > Lepidosauria > Squamata > Helodermatidae > Heloderma > Heloderma suspectum. The sequence goes on along the minus strand of NC_139460.1, from coordinate 25,829,384 downwards.
GATTTCTCAAAGAGAATGGACAGCAGTTCTGAAGAGTTCTTCTGCCAGTTCCTTTATTACCCTAGGATGCAGTTCATCTGGCCCTGGAGATTTGAACTCATTGAAAGTCATTAGGTGTTCCTTGACCATATGCCTATCGATCTCAAGCTGCAGTCCTGCCCCTTCAGCCTATACTTCACCTTTGCCAGGTGGGTCATAAACCCTCTTTTGGGAGAAGACTGAGCCAAAGTAGGAATTGAGCACCTCTGCCTTTTCTTTGTCATCTGTTATCGTTTTGCCATCCTTATTTAATAGCTGAACCACCATTTCTTTCCTCTGCCTTTTACTATGCACGTACCTGAAGAAAGCCTTTTTGTTGCTTTTAGCCTCCCTCGCTAACCTCAGCTCGTTCTCAGCTTTAGCCTTCCTGACGCCATCCCTGCAATTCTGTGCTACCTGCCTGTACTCTTCCTTTGTTACTTGGCCTTCTTTCCACTTCCAATATGTGTCCTTTTTTTTTTTCAGGTCATCCCTAAGCTTTTTGTGAAGCCACATTGGCTTCTTCTGTTGTCTTCCACCTTTTCTTCTTGTTGGAATTGTTTGTAATTGTGCCTTGAGAATTTCCTTTTTTAAAAGCTCCCACCCATCTTGGACTCCTTTTTTCATTAGCGTCACTTGCCATGGGACCTTACTGATCATTGTTCTGAGTTTATGAAAATCAGCTTTCCTAAAATCCAGGGTACGCGTTTGACTACACTCGGCTTTTGTTTCCCTTAGAACCAAGAACTCAAGTACAACATGGTCGCGAGAGCTTCGGCTATTGGGCGGTATAGAAATGAAATAAATAAATAAAATAAATAAATTTCCCCCAGAGTTCCTGTAACTGCTACTTTATCCACTAAGTCATCCCTGTTGGTTAGGATCATAGCCAATCCTCTAGTTCCTTCCTCTACTTTCTGTAGGAGGAAGTTATCTGCCACACAAGTCAGGAATTTCCTGGAGGGGCCATGTTTTGCAGAATTGGTCTCCCAACAAATATCGGGGAAATTGAAGTCCTCCATTACTACTACATCATGCTTCCTTAAAACATTGGCTATTTGCTTTTCAAAAGTTTCATCCTCGTCTTCTCCTTGATTGGGTGGCCGATAGTAGACTCCGACCACCAGGTTCCTTTTATTCTTTGCTCCATTTATTTTGATCCAGATGCTCTCGATGGGGCTACCAAGCTCATCCTCCTGTATTTCTGTGCAGATATATGTATTTTTCACATACAGTGCAACCCCACCTCCCTTTATGTTCCTCCTGTTCTTTTTGAACAAGTTATATCCTTCAACTGCTGTATTCCAGGCATGAGAGTCATCCAACCAAGTCTCAGTTATCCCTATCAAGTCATAATTTCCCTCCGGTATTAAGAGTTCAAGTTCGTTCTGTTTGTTTCCCAGACTCTGGGCATTAGTATATAGACATCGAAGACCATGTGCTTCACAGTCTGGCTTTCTTCCTACATGTGTCTGAAGACTATTATTGGGCACTATCAGAGCTGTTCTCTCCATTGCAGTGCATCCACCTATGTCCACTGTTACCCCCAACATTACATCTCCCTTCCCCGTAGGATTCAGTTTAAAGCCCTCCTGATGAAGTTCTTCATGCTGTGGCCAAACACATTCTTCCCATCCTTTGTGAGGTGCAACCCGTCCCTTGCCAACAGCCCATCTTCCAGGAAGTATGGCCCGTGGTCTCAGAATCCAAATCTCTCTCATCAGCACCACCTTCATAGCCAGTCATTCACCCAGAGTATTTTTCGTTCCCTTTCTATCCCTCTTCTAACTACTGGAAGGATGGATGAGAAAACCATCTGGGCCCCAAAGTTCTTGACTTTCCTTCCCAAAGCTTCAAAGTCTGATGTGATTTCTTCGTAGCTCCACTTGGCAGTATCATTTGTTCCCATATGGATGAGAAGAAACAGATACCTGTCAGTGGGCTTTATGACAACCTTTCAGTCACGTCTCTAATCCGTCCTCCCAGGAGACAACATACCTGGCAAGTCCACGGGTCTTCGCGGCATACTTGGGTCTCGATCCCACGCAGCAAGGAGTCTTCCACTACTACCACTCTTCTCTTCTTCTTGTTGTAGGCCTGGGTTTCATCGCCTCTGTTTGACTGACCTTCAGCCTCTTGCTCACTCTCATGTAGGTTCCCCTGTGATTCTTCCTCTGCAGGCTGTCCTCCAGTCTCATCCGCAAGTACCTGGAATCAGTTCCACAGCTCCACTGCTTCCACTGGTGCAGAGTGGAGTCTAGTTCTTCTCCTCCTAACTGTCACCCTTTTCCAAGGAGTACCCTCTACTCCATTTTTCTTCACCTCAGCATTTCCCACTGCCTCATCTTGCTGTTGCTCTTCAAGCTTCTGGTCTTCCCTTTGCTGCTGTAGTTCCCTCATTCTGTCCAAGAAATCTTCGTGTTCTCTTATTCCCCGGAGGGTTGACAGTCGCCGCTCGAGTCCACTTACTTTTTCTTCTAGCAGCGTGATCAACTTGCACTTGTTGCAGGTGTAGGCCATGTTGTTCTCAGGCAAGAAAACAAACATTGCACACACCTTGCAGGTCACCACCACTGGAGAGTCCTGTCCTTCCATTGCCTCTTTTCCCTTTTTGTGTCTAGCTTTGTGATTGTTCTAGACTAGCCTGTGCCTGCTCCTCTACACAGTAGAGGTTAAAAGCAGAGTCCCACTGGTGTGGAAGTGTGTGTTACAAGACAAATAAATGAAAAAAGTTAGTTAAAAAATAAAATAAAATGAAAAAAAATGTTAGGGACCTCCCCCTTGACCTCCCCTGGCCAACTCCTGTTTGCTCCCCCTGTTCACTTGCTCTGGTTGCTCACTCTCTGGGATCTTGCTTGCTTCTGTAGTCCCTGGACCAGCTGGAGCAGTTCGCTCTGCTCTGCTCTGCTCTGCTGGGAGGCGGGAAACAGACTGAAGCTTCCCACCCACTCAGCTGCTGGAAGTACTCAGGCCACCCCCCCCAATTCAGTTGGGGCTCTCAGAAGCACCTGGTGAGCTCACAGCCACTCAGAAGGATAAAGGGCAGCCCCCTGGGCTTCCTGCAGCCCACTTACCTCTTAGCCTCTGTCTCCTTTGTCTCTTCTACCACTGCAACTACCTTGGCCAACTCCTTTTTGCTCCCCCTGTTTGCTCGCTCTGGTCGCTTGCTCTCTGGGAGCTTGCTTGCTTCTGTAGTCCCTGGACCAGCTGGAGTAGCTTGCTCTGCTCTGCTCTGCTCTGCTCTGCTCAGCTGGGAGGCAGCTCCCAGCTGAGCAGAGATAACATCCCCAGCCCTTCTTATACAAAAGCATTTACTTTATAGCTTGTTCAAAGTCCAGACAGCCAGCTGTTCTTTGTGTTTTAACATGGCTACCAAGCACAAAAAGTTACTTATGTTTGCAGACTGCAACTCCATTAAGACCAAATATATATAATCCCTTGAAAGCAACCCAGTGAATGTCAGTACCTCATAATATTAATATGAAGAAACAAGCGTAGAGTTCTAATCCCCACAGGTGAAACTGTCTGTGAAAAGGAATAAAGGAGATAGGAGGCGGAGGTAACAAATGAGTCAGGCCAAATGTTTATTTTCAAGTAAACATACATAGCATTGGACACAAAAGGAGGGTATAGACTGCTGAATAAAGCAAAGTTAGCTAAGTTGTCTTGATTGGTTTATTGAATTATTCATTTGGACAAGATCTAAAAACCTTCAACCAATACTTGCTCTATAGGGTTTAGTCTATTGCACATTCCTCCACCATGTTGCAAACAATGGCCAAGATCCAGTCTAACGCCAAGCATGCTCAGGGGGTTGGGCATGCCCAGTGGAATGTTTTACTTTTTGGATCCCCTCATGCCATATCGCAAATCGCTTTTCAAACTTTCCTAAGTTTCAAAAGAGATTTATTTATTTATTACATTTCTATACTGCCCAACAGCCGATGCTATCTGGGTGGTTCACAATAATTAAAACCATAAAATACACATGATAAAATATAAAAGTTTAAACCTACAGTGTAAAACAAACTAAAAAATTAAAATAAAACTAGCAGCAGTGCAAAGATTTCAAAAATGGTAACAGAAACTGAAAGACTAAAATGCCTGGGAAAACTGATAAGACCACAATGTAGGTGCCAGACAAGCCTCGCTGGGGAACTCATTCTACAACCAGGGTGCCACAACAGAAAAGGCCCTCTTCTTAGTAGCCACCCACCTCACTTCATTTATGCAGTGTAAGGTACTAACACTAGAGAACACAAGGCCAATGTTCTCTTGGGTGTGTGGAACGAATCATGTTATATCCAGCCTTCATATTCTAGAGTGAGGGCTTAGGATAGTATTGCTGTAGGTGGACAGCACTGTGTGTGGAAAGAGACAGGGTACCACCAATCAAAAGACATTGTGCAGCTATTCCATCTTTTCCACCTCAACAGATTTTCTTGAAAAGAAAAAAGGATGGAAAAATAGTGGGGAACCACAGAAGGGTTAGAAGTGGAAGACCTCTGTCTGGACAAGCTTGGACCCCTGTAAAATTCTGTGAATGAGGCAGAGCAGTGGCATGATAAAAATCCTTGTCTGGAAGCACCAAAGTAGATAATTCTGTATGACAAAACCTCATATTTGCATGGCAAGAGTTTATGGGCAAACTTAGGGGGGAGAGGGAGGTGCTACTTTGTCTCTCTAAAAATTAGGGTGTGTGAACTGAGCAAAGTCTTCCTCAGATACCTTTTGAAAATATATTACTGGACGAGCACTCCTCTGTTGCAGCTGTAAACTGTATACATGCTAGAAATTATGGAAGATAGTAGAACTGTCTTTGCAGAGAATTAATTTGGAGCAAGAGGATGCTGAATACTGCCATCATTTATTACTTATGACACATCTATCATTAACCTGGATGCAACAGAAAACTTAAAAAGATAGGGCCTTACTCAGAGGCTTATAATCTAGTAAAGCACAATATACAAGGAAAATAAATCAGAGGAGTTGAATAAGGATATCTGTAGCCATTTTATTAATAAAACAAGTAATTATATTTTCTTATTTGCTATTTTTTAAACAGAAACTAACCTTAGTTCACATGAAGGAAATCAGCACAGGCTTTCAAGTAGAAACCACCTTTAATGAAATAACTAGGGCTGTGCAAAATGTTTGTATGTTAAACTTTTCTCATGTACTTGGGGGAGACTTCTGGGGGGAGGAACCATTCCCAAAGGTTAGGAGGAGGGGGTGGATGTTCATCAGGGAGGGCTGGAAATTTTGGTGGGGTGGATTTCATACTCGGGAACCTAGGAAGCTGCTTTATACCAAATCATGCCATTGGTCTAACTAGCCCAGTATTGTCAACACTGACTGGCAGCGGCTCTCCAGGTTTCAGGCTGAATTCTTTCCCAGCCCTACCTGGAGATGCTGGGATTGAAGCTGGGGCCTTCTGCATGCAAAGCAGGTGCTCTACCACTGAGCTATGGCCCCTCCCTACTGACTAACTGTTTTATGAGGTGATGTCACAGGTACCGTTTTCCCTTGGTAACACCACCACCACCACCACCACCGTCATCATTACTATACTGCCCCATAGCTGAAGCTTTCTGGGTGGTTTACAAAAGTTAAAACATCAAAATACAATATACAAAGTTTAAAAACCATTTACATAAAAGCATGCGGACAATATATACAAACTTATAACTAAAAACAACTTTGAACTAAAAACCTTTTTTTAAAAATCCAACAATAAAACACAGCTTAAAGCAACACAGCTTAAACACAGTATACAAATGTCAGCAAAACGAACAAGAGTTCCAAAAAGGGAAGGTCTGCCGGAATAAGAGAGTCTTTAATGTCTGCTTAAAAGATTCAGCAAGGTCAGCGGGCGCATTTCAACCAGCAGGTCATTCCACAACTGAGGGGCGGCAAAGGAAAAGGTCCTCTTGCGTGTGGCTGCCAGTCTCACATTAGGCAGCCGCAGCAGAGAGCCCTCAGAGGACCTTAGGTGGCGGACTGATGTAGGGGAGAAGGCACTCCCTAAGGTACCTTGGACCTAGATTGTGTAAGGCCTTAATGGTAAGAACCAGAACTTTATATTTTGCCCAGAAACAAAACCATGTCATCATGTGGTGTCATTCCCAGGGGCATTACTGGCCTTATTTCCCAAGTGTGCGACAGCCATGATGTGCTCTACTGCCAAGCTGCAGATTCTTTTTAAAAGTAAGAAAAACAACAACAAATAATGAAGCCAGTCCATCGACCAGCTTGTAAAGCAGGAAGTACTTAATCAGGGACTGATTTCGATGGTCTGCCTCAGGAGGCTGATGGATCTGGATGGTTTACTGATGGCTCATGGGTATTTTCCTCGGCAGGCAATTCTGTCAAAGCCTGGGCCAACCTCTGGAAAGGGGAAATGGCCTGTGTGATTGACATGATCACTCCTGAGTGTCCTTTCCCATCAAGTAGAGCCAAGTAAGCTCCGTCATTTCCCTGGGAGCTGCAGGAGATGATGAAACAAGTGGGACAGTGAGTAGAGTGATGTTGGTGGAAAACTCAGAACAAATCTGACCAATACACAGGCTAGATAGAGCTCATTTGAAAGCTTACTCCATGGCAGTGACGGCAGCCAAGAAATTGTTCTTCTTCCACCATTGCATCTGCACAGAGTTGCCTAATGGAGCTTTTTTAGGTAGTCAAAGGACTCCTACACTCTGCCCCATTAGAAGAACATGTAGACCATTCAGTAGCCCATTGTGACCAATTTGCCTGACACTTTGCGGATAAAATCGATCACATCCATGCTGACTTGCATGCCAGACTTCAAAGAGGTTTGGTGGATGTAATTTGGCCTTTGCTTGTCCAACTATAATGGATACTTTTAAGTTTGTACATCCTGAGGCAGTGGAGGGTGGTGGCTCCACTGTCAGTGGGGTGGTGAATCTGCTCTGGGTTTCAGTCAGAACTCTAAAGGAGTTATCCAGGGTGTGGAAGGCCCTTGGATAACTCCTCTAGAGTTCTATCTGGTTCATACTGAAACCAGGAGCAGATTCACCACTCTGCACCTTGCTGGTGATAGGAATGCCACCTTTCCCCCTGGCCCTGATCCTCTGCCTTTCACAGCAGCTTGACACACATGGAGCTTAGCAGCGGGAATAGCTTCATCTGCTAAATTTCCATGTGCCAGGTTGATGTTCAGGAAGCAGGAACAGGGCCAGAAAAAAAGCTGGCCACCCTTGGTGCTTTGTTTCCCTTCCAGCTCTGTGTCTATGACTACCAGGATACCAGAATTAGAATGGGCAGATAGTTTACACCTCATGTCATTTGCTTTTGTACTTACATATATCACAGAGAGAATCTCTCCAAGTCTGTATGCTCATTCTATTCAGTGCTGTTCTTGTGAGCAGTGTTTCTAACCTGTACCCACCGCTGCCCGCCCCCCACTTCACACAGATAACTGAAAATGCTGATTACTACAGAATACAGTCCTACAAAATGGCATGCAGGTGTAGGTGGGAAGAGGGTTGCGTGCTTGCACACCTATTCCCAGGCTTGCACTCAACACAGGTGGATAAGCAAGCAGTTCCCCATAAAATCAGCCTGCCTGTTCACCTGTGCAGGCATCCGCAACAGAGGCTAAACACTTCTGCTTGTGCATGAGGTCATGTAGGACTGTAGTGAAGAGTCTGCAAGAGCTGACAGTAAGACCCTTCTTCAGTCGTTACCATCCATGCCTATAGTGGTGAGGTTTAGACTGGCCTCTCTTCTCTGCAGGGATCATGGGCCCATTAAGTTCCCCTGCTGATACTTATGGAATCCATTGGACTCCTGGATGCTCTGGAGAATGTCCTGTTGGCATGGCTGGCACTCCTTTCAAAGCTCTGGTCTCATTTTGGAATATGGAGAAGACAAGGGGTTTTATCCAATGTTAGTGCTACTTACAGTAGGCCCAAATCTTTTTTTTAATTTTAAAAATTAATTAAAATTAAAATTAATTTAATTTTAAATTAAAAACCATTTAAAAATACATTATATGCAGTGTCAAACCATTTACTTAAAAGCATGTGAGTAGACAGCACACATAGCAACAACATACTGTATTTCTAAAAACAATGTATAACCAATCAACCAAAGACAATCCAGGGCCAGAGATTAAACTCATTATATGCTGCCAAATGCCTGAGACAAGAGGACAGTTTTAATCTGGTGCTGAAAAGATAACAAAGTTCACGCCAGGCAGGCCTCATTGGGGAGATCATTCCATAATTGTTGTTTTGCCTCAACAGGCTCACATGACTACCTCTTTGGAAATTAAAGTGAGTAAAAGAAAATACAACACACTTAATGAAATGACAAGCTAGAGGACCTGGACAACTACTGTAATAAGGAACAAAATAATAAAAGACACAATGCAGCCAAAGTTAAAAGTTCTATTGATTTCAATGGCAGACTTAAGCACACACTTGCATATCTCCAATTGAAATAAATGGAAACTAAAATGCTCAGCTTTGGCTGGATCATGCTATGACCTCGGTTAATTGCAGTTTGCAGATGAAAATGGAAAGTGACTTTACTCTCTTTGTTAAAAGAATGACAAGATTTATCTTTCTGTTTCTCATCTGTTTCGTTTTCACCTTTGCCAAACAGGAGCTTCAGTACACACCCACCCACACATGAAAATGTGAGTGACCAAACAGAGAACTTCAGTTAAACATTTCAGCTCCCACCTTTCACAGTAACAGAGTTGGGATTTCAAAGGTAATATAAACCAATTGCATAAAAATTAGCATGAAGATGTAAATGGTCTAGTAGTTACTTAGTAGATGAAAACCACGGGCCAAACAACCCAAATATTTGCTCTCTGTCCATTATTTCACTAAACTGCATACATTCCCAAGGAATATAAAACTGAAAGTGAGTTACTGGCTGTCAGCCATATTATATTCTCCTCCAGTAGCTGAAATTCCACTATAAAGTCGGTTGGCAGTTGATTAAATCTCCCTTTCTTTTTTCTATGTTAAGTAATGGGGAAATTCCATAGGCTAATGTCTGCTAACATATATAATGGATGTGTGTGTGTATATAATCCCAAACTAATGAATACTTAACGGTTGGTAGGTATAGTCTTTGTAAGCCATGAGACAGATGCACAAAAACAAACACACTCCAAACCCTCTGCCATTGTCTATGTTGTTTCCTGCAATGCTATAAGCTCCCACTCCGCTTCTAAGAGTACATTCCATCCTTCCATGCCAGTTAATGATATAGCTCAGAAACAGTTTTGTGTCCAGAATGCCTTTACGTGAGCTTTTCAACCCAGATCTCCCCAGTCCAAGCTCCACACTCTATAACCATGGAGTGGACTGCAGGTATTACTCTTCAGTACTACTGAATGGGGTGCCTGGCTGTGCACATATCACACTGGTGCTGACGCAACTGCCCTGGCTACCAATTAGATACTGAGCCAGGTTCAAGGTTGGCATATATAGAGATGAGGGAGAGCAGGGCCATGAAGACCTCCCTCATGAAGGCTCCTCCTCCCTCAACTGTCACCACCACCAGCCATTCCAGCAGGCTGTGCTGAGGCAGTTGGGAGGGAGAACAGGGCCATTCCACCAGCCCTGCTAAAATCCCCATTCCTTTATCCTTGGGTGTTGTCTTTTAGACCTGGCATGTATTACAGAGACCTGGCTGGCTGAGGCCGGTGCTCCAACTCTGGCAGCCGTGTGACCAGCTGGATTTACGTATGTACAGCAGTCGAGGGCTGGGGATTGGGGAGGGGGAATGGCTGTTATCTACCGGGAGTCCTTGGTCTTCACCAGACCCCCTCTCTGGGAGACCAAGGTTGCCAAGTGCATGTACTGGAGAGTGGGCCCAAAGGGCAGTCTGGGGATTCTGCTCGTGTACCGCCCACCCCAGTGCACGACTGATTCCCTGGCTGAGGTGCTTGAGGTGGTCTCTGGTGTGCGTGTGCATTCCCCTAACTTATTGGTGTCAGGGGACTTCAATGTACATTCAGAGGCCATCCTCGCGGGGGCACCTCGGGACTTCATGGAGACCATGGCTTCCTGGGAGCTGCGCCCAATTCCAACTGGGCCCACCCATGGAGCCAGTCATGCACTAGACCTTGTGTTTGTTTCTGGAGAAGCAGGGAGTGATCTGGAAGTCGGGGGTATATCCACCACCCCCTTGTCATGGTCAGATCACTATCTGGTGACGTTGGACTTCTCGGTTCCACAAACCCTCTGCAGGGGTGGAGGACCCATTAAAATGGTCCGCCCCAGGTGTCTTATGGACCTGAATGGATTCCTGAACGTGCTTGGGGATTCTCTGCAGCACGCAAATGGCCACTCGGTTGAGACCCTGGTGGGTGGGTGGAATGCCACAATCACTGGGGCATTAGATTGGGTAGCTCTGAAACGCCCTCTCCCCCTGAACAGGGCTTGGACTGCACCATGGTTTAATCTGCGGTTACAAGCTCTGAAAGAGGAGGTGAGACGGCTAGAGCGCCGGTGGCAGAAGTCTCGCTCCAAAGATGATCAGATATGGGCTAGAGCTGTCTCTTCAGCCTATCACGTGGCAGTGAAGGCAGCCAAAAAGGAATATTATGTTGTCTCTATCACATCTGCAAATAAGGATGGATGAAAGTCCCTTACCTGGTCCCGCAGCTTGCTTCGCAGTGGGGGGGAGGCGCTCCGTTTCTCCCCCCGAAATTCTTGGCGGGGGGGAGGCGCCCCGCCCCTCCCGGCCGAAATTCAGGCCGGGGGGAGGCGCCCCATCCCTCGCCGCCGAAATTCAGGCCGGGGGGGAGCGCTCCGTCTCCCCGGCCGCGAAATAAAAAAGTAAATTGAAAAAAAAAAAAACGTGATAGGCTACGTAACGATTTACGTAGCCTATCACGGCTAGATTTTCAAAGTCAGCCGTGATAGGCTACGTAAAGATTTACTCCTGTGAGGCTTGGCAAGGCACTTTGTGGATAAAATTGATCGGATTAGGAGTGTTATTCCATGCACCATGGATACTGTTAGCGAGCAAGAGGTGGTCTGTGGCAAACTGGTTTTGTGGGATCAGTTCCAGCTTTTTCCTTCTGACAAGGAAAAAAAGTGGACAAGGTGCTTCCATCTGTAAGGCTGACCACCTGCTTACTTGATCTTTGCCCATCTTGGCTCATTATGAGCTGCAGAGAGAGAGTGGGTGAGGGCATCAGGGTGGTGGTGAATGCCTCCCTTGAGGAGGGAGTGATGTCATCAGCTCTCAAGGAGGCAGTGATAAGACCGCTCTTAAAAAAGCCCTCCTTGGATCCCCAAGTTCTGAACAACTTTCACCCAGTTTCGAATCTGCCATTTTTGGGCAAGGTGATTGAGCGGGTGGTAGCAATGCAGTTGAAGGCACACTTGGAAGAAGCCGATTATTTAGATCCATTTCAATCAGGCTTCAGGCCTGGGCATGGGACAGAAACGGCCTTGGTCGCCTTGGTGGATGATATGGGAAGGGCTCTGGATAGGGGCGAATGCTCCTTCCTTGTTCTCCTTGACCTCTCAGTGGCTTTTGATACTGTTGACCATGGTATCCTCTTGGACCGCCTGGAGGGGTTGGGCATTGGAGACACCGTATTACGGTGGTTCCAGTCCTTCCTCTCCTGCAGGTACCAGAGTGTAGCACTGGGAGAGGAGGTCTTGGACCTGTGGCTGCTCACTTGTGGGGTGCCACAGGGTTCCATCCTCTCCCTGATGCTATTTAACATATATGTGAAGCCGCTGGGGCTATCATCAGGAGGTTTGGGGTGCGGTATCATCAATATGCGGATGACATGCAGATCTTCCTCTCATTTAAATCTTCACCAAGGTTGGCCATAGAATCCCTGTCCAAATGTCTGGAGACGGTGAGTGGCTGGATGGGGAGGAATAAGCTGAAGCTGAACCCTGATAAGACCGAGGTACTTTTGGTGGGAGACAAGAGGAGGTTGGGGATGTTGACCTGGTGTTGAATGGGGTATGGATATCCCTGAAAGACCAGGTCTGCAGCCTGGTGTTCATTTTGGACTCCCAGCTGTCCATGAAGGCTCAGGTGTCAGCTGTGAGCCAGACAGCGCTGCAGCACCAACTCCGTCCGATAAGGCGGCTGCGCCCCTACCTTCCCAACCATCTGCTCCCATCAGTAGTACATGCCCTGGTCTCCTCTTGTCTAGACTACTGTAATGCGCTCTATATGGGATTACCCTTGAAGATGGTTCGGAAGCTGCAGCTGGTGCAGAACGAGGCGGCTCGCCTGATTAAAGGCAGCCGCCAGCGAGATCACATCACTCCAGTGCTGAAGGAGTTGCACTGGTTACCAGTTGTTTTCCGGGCCAAATTCAAGGTGTTGGTTTTGACCTTTAAAACTCTATACGGTTCCGGCCCAGCCTATCTTAAGGAGCGCCTCCAGCAACACCAGACAGGATGCTCAACAAGATCAGCCTTGGATGGCCTTCTCTCTGTCCCATCAGCCAGGACTGCTAGGCTGGTGAGGACGAGGGAGAGGGCCTTCTCTGTGGTGGCCCCCACTCTGTGGAACTTCCTCCCTAGAGAACTCCGCCACGCATTGAAAACGTGGTTGTTCAGGCAAGCATTTGGGGTAGGCTAGGGAAATTTTAGAAAATGATGTTTTAATGTGTAATTTTATTGTTTTTAAACTGTTTCTATTATTGTACATCACCCAGAGTGGCGATTAAGAAATTTAATAAATAAATAGGGGCTGTTTTGTTTAACTGGTTATATGTGAGCTGCTCTAGGAGCCGTTTTGGCTAAGGAGCAGCAGATAATACATACATACATACATAAACTAAAGCCCTGAACAGCTTACCAGGTGTTCAGCTTCCCTGATATAGACCTATGGGATCATTAAGATCATTGAAGGAAGTCTTGCCAGTTGTACTACAACCTGCAAATTGCCATCTGGTGGCAACTCAGAAGAGGGCCTTCTCTGTGGTGGCACCCACGTTATGGAATGCCCTCCCCCTGGTATTCAGGCAGTGCCAACTGTGGCATGTTTTAAGCGCCAATTAAAGTCTCATCTCTTAACCCGGCTTTCCCTGATTGATAGTGCTGCCCAGTTTGTTGTTAATTATAGGTTGTGAGGGCTTGGTTTTATGAATGTTTTATATAAATGTTTTTGTATTTATTATGGTTGAAATTAATGTATTTTAATCTTTTTTGTAATCTTTTTTGTAAAAGAGATTTTTAAAAAATATATGGTAAGAAGCATATAAATTATTCAAACATGAAGATGATGATGTCTATCTAGATCAGTCCTCCCCAACCTGTTGCCCTCTAGAAGTGTTGGACCATCATGCTGGCTGGGGATTATTGTAATCCAACACATCTGGAGTTGTAGTCCAACACGTCTGGAGGGCAACAGGCTGGGGAAGGTTGATGTAGAGAACCTCTCAGCTCCCTGGGTGGTCTAGGTCAACTCACTGTTTCTCTGCCTGACTTAGCTCACACATGGCTGCTGTGAGAATAAAGTGGGATATATAATGCCCTGAACTCCTTGCAGGAAGAGTTAAGTAGAAACATGGACCAAATAAACCCACTTTCTCTTGGGCAGTTAGAAACCTTGGAGCAAGATTTCCTGGTTTCATGCTCTAAAGTGAATTATGTGAAATTAGCTGAATCAGTTCCAACTCAAAACCAGAGAAACTTTGAATCACCCCATTTCCCAAGGTGACAGCAGAGTGAGATTTTCAGTTTTTCTAAGAATAAGGCCAAATGTAGGCTATAGCTTATAAACAATTTCATTAAGAGCACACAGACATGCGCGTGCGCACACACACACACACGCACACACCCCAGTAATGTCAGTGAACTGTCCATGGCTAGTCAGAAGGGCCTTTTTACAAGATGAAATCATTCCACAGAGTATGGCTCAAGGCTGGAGTTTTTAAATGGAAGTCATACATGACCAATAAGCTCTTAAAACAGGTGGCTGTTATAGTGGGTAAGTAATTTTTAATATTTAGAATAGGTGGTTCTGATTGTTATCTAGCTGATGAACTGGTTGAGTTTAGTAAGGGCCCAATATATACCTCATCTTCAAATCTTGTGAGATGCAAGCCTTATAACGAATGGAACTCTCCAAACGACCAATATCCTTTATGTCTGTTTTGCTTCTAAATTGTGTTATTTATAACCATAAACGTACTAAAAAAATACTTTGATGTAGTTTTATAGACATAATTATAATACCAGAATTTGTACATAGTACACTTCAAGTGTACAAATTATTTCACATGCATGATCTCAACTATCCCCAACATGCAGGGAAGTGATATTTTCTTTAGTTATTCATCCTTATTTTATTATTAATTTTATTTATTATTAAATTTATTAATCGCCCATCTGGCTGGTCACCCAGCCACTCTGGGCGATGTACAGTGTATAATAAAACAGTTTAAAACAATAAAATTCTACAATAAAAACATTTTCTAAAATACCCTAACCCACCCCAAATGCCTGCCTGAACAACCACGTTTTTAATGCACGACGGAAGCTCATTAAAGAGGGGGCATGGCGGAGCTCCCTAGAGAGGGACTTCCACAGAGTGGGGGCCACCACAGAAAAGGTCCTCTCCCTCGTCCCCACCAGTCTAGCTGTCCTGGCTGATGGGACAGAGAGAAGGCCATCCGAGGCTGATCTTGTTAAGTGGCCTGTTGGGTGTTGTGGAGGTGCTCCTTAAGATAGGCTGGGCCGGAACCATATAGGGTTTTGAAGGTCAAAACCAACAGCTTGAATTTGGCCCGGAAAACTGGTAACCAGTGCAACTCTTTCAGCACTGGAGTGATGTGATCTCGCCGGCAGCTGCCTTTAATCAGGTGAGCCACCGCGTTCTATACCAGCTGCAGCTTCCGAACCGTCTTCAAGGGTAACCCCACGTAGAGCACATTACAGTAGTCTAAACGAGAGGAGACCAGGGCATGTACTACCGATGGGAGCAGATGGTCGGGAAGGAAGGGGCGCAGCCGCCGTATCAGATGGAGTTGATACAGCGCTGTCCGGCTCACAGCTGCCACCTGAGCCTCCATGGACAGCTGGGAGTCCAAAATGACCCCCAGGATGCGGACCTGGTCTTTCAAGGGTAGCTGTACCCCATTCAACACCAGGTCAACGTCCCCCAACCTCCTCTTATCTCCCACCAAAAGTACCTTGGTCTTGTCAGGTTTCAGCTTCAGCTTATTCCTCCCCATCCAGCCGCTCACCGTCTCCAGACATTTGGACAGGGATTCTACGGCCAACCTTGGTGAAGATTTGAACAAGAGGCAGAGCTGCATGTCATCCGTATATTGATGACACCACACCCCAAACCTCCTGATGATAGCCCCCAGCAGCTTTACGTAGATGTTAAATAGCATCGGGGAGAGGATGGAACGCTGTGGCACCCCAGGGTTTAATATTATATCTCCCATATTAAATATGTTACCATTATTCCCGTTGTACAGCTAGGGGACTGAGACTGAATGACAATGACTGGTTTGAGTCTACTCAATGATTCATGCAGCTGGGATCTGATCCATCCCGTATGTTATATGCAGCTCTGTACTCATGCACAGCTGTGTATGGGCACTATTGAATTCTGCTGCCTTCTTCCTCACTAACATTCAACATGTGTAGTGTGGTGCCTCTAGTGTAGGAGGAACTAAAGCAATGGCAAAAAATATGCTCTACATGAGGAAGGCCACATGCTCAATCCCTATGTCTTCGGGTAGGGCTGGTAATGACTAAGAACATAAGAAGAGCTGGGCTGGATCAGACTAAGGTCCATCTAGTTCAACATTCTGTTCACACAGTGGACAACCAGCTGCTCACGGGAACCCACAAGCAGGGCAAGACTGCGATAGCACACTCCCGCCCATGTTCCCCAGCAACTGGTGTACATCCCTAGCAACTAGTGTACAGCCCAACAACTGAGACTTTTGTCTCAGATGCTGGAGAGCCACTGTCAATCAGAGTAGACAATATGGGATGAGATAGACCAGTGGCATGACTTAGTATAAGGCAGCTTCATATTTCATATGACCCATCCACAACGCCAGCAGAAAGATCCAGCAGCTCCAATCCTGAACCTGTTTGAGCCATGGGCACATTTGGCCATTTGAAAAACTGTCCTGAGCACCCCCACAGAACGGATGGCATGGGAGGCATGGCAAAGAAGTTACCTGCCCAAAGAAACGAGTACAAGTCTGAGGTGGGGGCTGAGCCCCAACCAACTAAACAACCCTTTTGAACCCACAGTTTTGAGCACTAATAAATCTTTTTCACAGCAATTCCAGCTGCTGTTAAGAACATTTGTTAATTATTTTTAAAAAAGGTGTGAGTATTGGCAGGTGCCAAGAAAAGTGTCCAGGGCTGCATTGGTGCCCACAGACACCCTGTTGCCTATCCCTAGGCTATTGCATTTCATCACTTGTGCTATTAGTGTGCCTAGCCAAGGGCTGGCAGGAAGATGGGAGATGGTGTCCTTTGGAGATTCTTAGCAATGTATGTAGGAGTGGGGAATGGATCAAGCCAGTAATTTGAATCTTTTCTAAGGGCCACCTCACAAGTCCCTTTTTTCAACATGGAGGTTAATCTGATTAATGTGAAAATCAGAGAGAGAGAGAGAGAGAGAGGCCAAGCATTAGTCTTGTGTACTTAGCTATATGGGATAGCAGTTCTTGGCTCTTGTCTTAAAATGAACCTTCAATTATACATCTTCACATAAGGAAATCAATAGTAATTGGAAAATGCTGCAATCCTTTGAATTTCGCAAGTGCGTTGCTAATTGCGGCTCCACTCCCTAAATAATGCCCTGCTAAACTCTCTGAAACATTAATGCACAAATGGTTTATAGTACAACTTGAGAAACCTGTCTGTAGCAACTGTAATTTGCAGTCATATTTCTGCATGGCTGACTTTCATTTCCTCATAAATGATAAAATAATGAATCAACTTTGAGCAGAAAATGTAATTAGCTTCTTCAGAAAATATGATCAGTGTTCCTTCTCAGTTATCATACAACGGCCTATTTCCCTCTCCTGCCCTTTTATATCTGCTTGATATTTTTATCCAAGCCTGTAGTAATGTCTCTTGTACAGTTCCCATTCACTTCACTTGTGCGGGTGACCTTACTTAGGGGTTGCGTCCAAGGTGTGCAAAATCTGTTTTATTATGAGATAACTATTATTCTTTATGCTATGGTAAAAAAATAAAAGAAATCACTCCCTCCACTCTAATGATGAAAGTTAACAGTGCAGTTTAGAGGTGTGGGAAGTGTTGCAGAAGGAACATCTTATACCCTTTTATAAAGCTACCAAATAAATCTCAGCTCTCTTAGAGAAGCTGAACACCAACACTGGCTTTTCATTACTCAAGCTGTTGCTCATGGTCACTCGTCCCAATTTTAATGTATTTGGCAACCCCATTATGGGTTTTCATAGTTCGACATAATTGTAGTAAATAATACAATGTATTGATTATGTATTGATTTATCATCCAATTTTATTTATTTATTTATCCTAATTTTAAGCCACTTTTAAGGATAGAACCCTCTCAAAGCAATATACAAGATAAAAATACATAAATACGCCAAAAACAAATAAACAGCAATAAATAAATATTCAGTATAAAACCACTGTACGAATAAAACCCCAATAAAATAGATAACCCCATTCAACCCTGCAGCGCACAGATTATGAAAAAGCCAGCGAAAAAAGGGTCTTCAAAGCCTTCCTAAGGACCTGCAAAGAAAGGGGCTTGATGAACCCGATGAAAGTTGATTCCAGAGGTGTGCAGCAACCACTGAAAAGGCCCTGTCCCTTGTATTCAACAGCCTGACCACCCTCAACGGTGGGCAGGTGAGAAGGGCTTCTGTAAATGACCTCTGAGTGTGGGCGGGCTGATACTGGAGAACATAGTCCTTCAAATAACTTTGACCCAAATAATTTTGATAACCTAGGATCTCTAGGCACTGCCCAACTGAACAGTTTAAACAGTCAGAACAGATAATCCATAAACTACAGTTAGAATACCCAATTAATTCCCTATAAAACAGAAACCCTACATTGTAATATAATCTCCTTTAATATACAGCCCAACATTTCCTTTCTCCTTGTGTCTGTTTCATGAATGGCTAAGGTGAATGGGTGTAGATAGGAAGAGCTGTCTTGCTGATCCCTGCAGGCCAAAAGAGTCACTTCAGTTCAGTGTTCTGCTTCTGGTAGTGTCAGCTAGATCCCTTTGGGAGGCTCACAAGCAAAGGCCCTTCTCTATTACTTGTCTCTAGCACCTTTCATTCAGAATTGTCCTGCCTCTCAACAGGGATGTTCTTGCACTGTTAAACATTGTGTAGGTGAGAGAATTGTGGCAGGATTCTCATTGTGTGCGGATTCTCATGCTGGGGCATACTCCCATGTTATGAGCTGTCTTGCTATCCTTTACATTCCTGTGCATTTGTCTTCCTCTCTGCCCATGCATATGCTCTTTATAAGCCGCCCAGCAGTGCAATTAGATTTCCTTCCTCTGCCATGGCTTGCGCAGCGTTTTCTTCATGAGCTCCTGCTGCTGAACAGCTGCTAACTATTAATGCCACAGCACTGATTGCTTGTTCTACTTCTTGTAACTGTTGGGCCTGGCACTGCTGGCAAAGCTGTGATGAACAGCATTATCCGTTGCACTCTTCTGGACTAGACTGTTGATTGAGGCCTTAGGCTCTTACGCCGGTATCTTGTTCTTTGAATTTTTGTATAAGTTTCAAAAATGTTTTAAAAATGGTTTTGATTGTTCTCCCAGCCCTTTTGAATAATGTTCTAAAGCTAGTTTGGGGAAAATGTGTTTGCAGAATGAACCATTTCCAGAGCCATTTCAGTCTGTTGAACAGTTTCGTAGAGACCATTGCAAGAAACTGTTCAAAGCGCTGTGAAAACAAATACGTTCAATTCGGGGGGGGGATGTTTCGGAAAAAGGGTTTAGAAATAAGATACAAACATGTTAAAACAAAAATATTCCAGGAAGTTATCTGTAAACTTCCTTAGCCCAGGGTTGCAAGATTCAAAGGAGGAGCAAAAATCCTAAACACTGTAAGGCCATACAGCATTGCAAAGATAGAGCTTCCTTGCTGAAGCTAAGCAGATCTGAGTCTTTCTGCTCAGTACCTAGATGCGAGACTGCCTGGAGACCCTATGCAAACTGTCTTTTGAGTTCCATCATGGAAGAAAGGTGGGATATAAATATAATACACAGGAGAATTTTGACAAATGCAATTTCTCCCTGCAGTATTAGTGGTGAGAAGCTGTAGCTGCCAAAGTCTGAAGTCTCTCCATTCTATATAACTCTGAAGATTTATCCCTGTTGTTTGTCTTCTCTGCTTGCTAAAATCTGTACACATGAATTAAAATGGTACTTTTTGTCAGGGATGAGATGAAAAGGATAGAAGTGTGTACTTAATAGCAGAAGTTATGCTTTGCATGTATGTACAAACAGCTGGGTTATGTCAGTGGCACTGTTTTACCCAAGATACTTGGGAGACATTAAGATTACCACTTTCCTTTTCTTTTTTGGCTTTGCTCCTGTGCTTTTTAACAGCAGCCTGACGTGTCACAATCAAACTTCTGCATCAGTTAAACTTTTCACATCCATTTATTTATTCCATGTTGAAATTCACTTACCTTAATTAAAAAACAAACCTCCTCCACCTTTTTACTAATGTGCATAGTGTCTTTTGGGATCAGTACTGGGAAAAGAGGATAAAGAGACAAAGGGCTGTATCCAATGTTAGTCCTACCGAGAGTACACCTATTGAAATGAATGGGAATTAAGTTAGCCTTATCTTAAATCCCATTCATTTCAGTGGGTCTACTCAAAGTAGGACTAACATTGGATACAACCCATACAGCACAATCCTATCCATGCTTACTCAGAAGTAAGTCTCACTGCATTCAATGGGACTTCCTTGCAGATAAGTGTGGTGCAAGACTGCAGTTATATGGCAAGTATTTCCTAGTGAGCAGACAGCATTAAGTAATGCATCTTTATAAAAGATAAAATGGCATGCCATAAGTCTTATGAGTGATAAAAACGACCTTAATAAAATGTTTTGGCCCCACTGAATATTCAGAGAGGAATCACTGGATACAGATATAAAATATGTAACTTAAATTTGTGGCATGCCTCACTGAACGATTAATATGAGCTGAAATACTCTGATATTCTGATTCTTACTAAAGTTTAAAAAGCAAATCTGCACAAATTTGAGCACTCGAAATACTTAAATTTAGAAATATTTGAAAACCATTTTGAGAACTCAGTTTGAGAAGCTAAATCTCAGTCCTGGCCAACAAGGCTTTTGGCATTAAGCTTCGCCTTTTCTTGCCCAGAACTAGAAGCAAAATGACCCTTCTTAGTAATTTTGCTGCAAACCTAATTGATTTATGCCCAAAGTTTAAAGCTACCACAAAAAAAGAGAAAACCCATCTAAGGGCCTGTTTTGATAGTACCTGAGTAGTTTGGCAGCCATTACAACATGCTTCTCTTCTGATTCTTTGGTAATTTTGGTGCATATCACGGTTCCTTCTTTCCCAGGCCAGCATTGTATTTTTTTTTAAGTGATAAAATAAATGGAGGGGGTTACACTCCCCCTAAAGGATCAGGTTCATAGTTTGGGGGTGCTCTTGGACTCAGAATGGTCACTTGAGGCACAGGTAGACTTGGTGGCATGGGCCACCTTTTATCAGCTTAGGCTGATATACCAACTGCAGCCTTATCTGGACAGAGATAGCCTAGCTACAGTTATCCATGCTCTGATAACTTCTCGTCTGGATTACTGCAATGCGTTATACGTGGGGCTGCCTTTGAAAACGGTCCGGAAACTTCAGCTGGTCCAAAATAGGGCAGCGAGATTGTTAATGGGGACTGGCCAACATGATCATATCATGCCAGTACTTTTCCAGCTGCACTGGCTGTCAGTCCATCTCCAGGGCTAGGGATGGACGAAAGTCCCTTACCTCATCCCGCAGCTTGCTTCGCAGTGGGGGGAGGCGCTCCGTCCCTCCCCCCGAAATTCTGAGCGGGGGCGGAGGCGCCCCATCCCTCCCTGCCAAAATTCTGGCTGGGGGGGAGGCGCCCCATCCCTCCGGCCGCGAATCCTCCTTGCCGGCCGGGACGCAAATGGCGGCGGCCATAGCCGCCGCCATTTGCGTCCCTGCAGTCAGCCGTGATAGGCTACGTAAATTCTTACGTAGCCTATCACGGCTGACTTTGAAAAAAAAAACCACGTACGCAAATGTCGGCGCCCATGGGCGCCGCCATTTGCGTTCCTTATTTGGGCACGTGTAGTCTACGTAAACATTTACGTAGACTACGGCGAAAATAAGGGCAACACTATTTGCATTGCCCTTATTTTCGCCGTAGTCTATGTAAATGTTTACGTAAACTACATGTGCCCAAATAAGGAACACAAATGTCGGCGCCCATGGGCGCCGCCATTTGCATACGCACTTTTTTTTTTCTTTTCAAAGTCAGCCGTGATAGGCTACATAAGGATTTACTTAGCCTATCACGGTGTTTTTTGAAAATCTAGCCGTGATAGGCTACGTAAATCTTTACGTAGCCTATCACGTTTGCTTGTGTTGTTGTTGTTTTTTACTTGGAAATGGCGGCGGCGGCAGCTGGTCGGAAGACTGGCCACCGCCGCCGAACCGCCGCCGGGAGCTGCCAGCTCCAGGGACATTTGCCAAAGGTAAGTCCCATTCCGGGGGTGGGGACCGTTTCTCCACTAATTTCGGGGGGCCGAATGCGTTGGCATTCGGCCTCCCGGAGATTTGTGGAGAAATTCTCCGACATCCCTACTCCAGGCCCAATTCTAAGGGTTGGCATTGACATTCAGATCCCTAAACGGCTTGGGGCCATGTTATCTGAAGGATTGTCTCATTCAGTATGAACCGGCTGGACTCTAAGATCATCATCAGGGGTCCTCTCCAGGAGCTCCTGCCAAAGGAAGTGAGGCGGGTGGTTACCAGGAAGAGGGCCTTTTCTGCTGTGGCACCCCAGCTGTGGAATGAGTTCCCTAGCACCTACAGTGAAGACCTTTTTATCTTCCCCGCATTTTCATCTTTTAGTTTTGCTGTTTTAAATCTGTTACTGTATTTTAAATCTCTGCATCGCAGCTAGGTTTTATTCTGGTTAGGCTTACCAGGCCTCTCCCAGAGTCTCCAGACCTCTCCCAGAGTCTCCAGGTGGGAGGGGGGGGGCAAATCTCCAGGCAAAAGCTCTCTGCCAGCTGTGAGGTTTTTTCCTTATCCATTTTTTCCTCCTGTTCTCTGCCTGGGTGATGCCAGCAAGGGAGGGAGGGAGGGACTGCCTGCCTGCCCATCTTACCTGCTTGGCCAGCTGTTCTTTCACTTGCTTGGGCAGTGACATACTGGGCTGTGGCAACTGTGGCTGTGCGAGTGCGCCAAGCACAGCTTCCCTGCCCAAGCAAAGATGGTGGCCTCCAGAGCCAGCTTCTGAGGGATCAGGAGAGTTTTAGGGGTAGTGGCTGCAGCCCAGTCAGCAAGAATCCGCTCACCGGGGGTGGAGGAAGAGGAGAAAGTGAGGGAAAAGTGAGCTAAGAAGTGGGAAGGAGGCTGAATTTTTCAGATCAGTGAGCAAGATCACTTTTGGGAGAAGGACGGGAGGGGGGTGGGTGGAGTGCGTGGTACAGCCCTTTTGTATGGGCAGCGCTGCCTCTAATAACAACAACAACTCCCTACCATGTGGAACTCTTGGGCAGAATGAAGTGGTAGACTGAGAGGAGATGCTAGAATTTTTTTGCCAGACTTATACGCTGTGCTCTACACATCTATTCAGAAGTAAGCCCCAATGAGTCAATGGTACTTACTCCCAGGTAAGTGTGCCTAAGACTGCAGTTTAAATGCCATTGTTTGCTAGCTCCTTTAAAATGCAGAATAATACAAGGCAGCAGTCTTTTGATAGATACAGGCAGGTAGCACAGACTTGCAGGGATGGTGTCAGGAAGGCTACAGCTGAGAACGAGTGAGGTTAGCGAGGGAGGCTAAAAGCAACAAAAAGGCTTTCTTCAGATACACGCATAGTAAAAGACAGAGGAAAGAAAGGGTGGTTCAGCTATTAAATAAGGATGGCAAAATGATATGAGATGACAAAGGCAGAGGTGCTCAATTCCTACTTCGGCTCAGTCTTCTCCCAAAAGAGGGTCTATGACCCCCCTGGCAAAGGTGAAGTACAGGCTGAAGGGGCAGGATTGCAGCTTGAGACTGATAGGCATATGGTCAAGGAACACCTAATTACTTTGAATGAGTTCAAATCTCCAGGGCCAGATAAATTGCATCCTAGAGTAATAAAGGAACTGGCAGAAGAACTCTCAGAACTGCTGTCTATTCTCTTTGAGAAATCATGGAGGACGGGTGACGTGCCAGATGACTGGAGGAGGGCTAATGTTGTCCCTACCTTCAAAAAGGGTAAAAAGGAGGAACCTGGGAACTACAGACCAGTCAGTCTGACATCAACCCCTGGGAAAATTCTGGAGCAGATGATAAAGCAATCCATCTGTAAGCACCTTGAAAACAATGCAGCGATTACTCGAAGCAAACATGGATTCGTCAAGAACAAATCCTGCCAGACGAATCTGATCTCATTTTTTGATCAGGTCACCTCCCTTGTGGACTGTGGGAATGCTGTGGACATCATATACCTTGACTTCAGCAAACCTTTTGACAAAGTGTCCCATGATATCCTGATGAGTAAACTAGTTCAAACAGGGCTAGATGAAACAGCCAAGTCCTTCAAATATATCTTGATAATGCAAAAGCAGTGTCTCATACTCTTTTTCCCCATTGGTTTGTTGGGCCAGTACCTGTTTAACCAGGTTCAGCTTCTCACATGCTGCCAAACCTAGAATTGGAGTTTAAGAACTATAATAAACGCCAAGTTATACACAGTGTCTTTGTATATGATGCTGGCAATACAGCACCCCTTTAATGGTATCTTTAATCCAGAATACCCAGTTAGTTGCATACCTGTGGGATGTATTTCTGGCCTTACTTGGAGTCTTTCATAATCTTCTTCAGGCAACACATCAACCTGAGTACCTGCGTCTAACTTAAAGGACAAACACCATTGTTCCTTGTACTTCCACTGGCAGATTCTGTCTGATTCTACGACATCCACAACAAATGCTTCTCCTGCGCAACAGCATGTACTTTAGTACTTGTGACCTACAATATTTTGTGAAGTGGTTGTGCTTACCACAGTTATAACAGACCTTCCCAAATGCAACACACTGTTTTTGCCCATGCTGCCTGCCACAGTTTCTACAAGCTTATTAGGTGGCTGCTGCCCTCTTGTTTAGCTTTTGCTGACCTTGCTGTTGCTTGCTTAATGCATGGACAGCCTCTCCAGCTGGTGTCAGTTCTTTTGCTTGGGCCCTCACTACCTCTGCTGCCCTACATATCTTGAGTTTTTTCTAGTGCGAGATCGTCTTCATGCAACAGCCTTTGTCGTATTGCATTCTCCCTAATACCACAAATAATCCTGTCTCTGATCAGAGTGTCTGTTAGGGTCCCAAAGGCACAGGTCTTGCTAAGAGTTTTGAGCTCCCTAGCATATTGCTCTATACTTCCATACATTTTCTGCATGCACATACAAAATGTATGCCTTTCAAAGGTCTCATTCTTTGGGGGGTATACAATATTCCTCAAAATTTAACACTAGTGCACTGAACTTCATGTTTTTCCCTTCCGCAAACTGGAAGTTATTGTAAATCTCTAATGCTTCCTCCCCGACATGAAGCAGTATTGAAGATTTTACTTTATCAAGTTCCCCTTCAGCCCCTGTGGCTGCCAAATAGAGCTCAAATCTTTGCTGGAATTTTCTCCAGTTTTCTGCAACATTCCCAGGCATTTGCAGGCTGGATGGCGATTGTAACAGCTCCATAGTTACCATTGAGCTGTAGAAGCTGGTGGTTCTGCTGCTTAATCGAGGCCAGGCCACAGGCCTTTGGGTAGGGCCCT
The DNA here is from genome assembly GCF_057233095.1 of Heloderma suspectum. Classification (NCBI taxonomy): domain Eukaryota; kingdom Metazoa; phylum Chordata; class Lepidosauria; order Squamata; family Helodermatidae; genus Heloderma; species Heloderma suspectum. The sequence goes on along the minus strand of NC_139460.1, from coordinate 25,804,348 downwards.
TCTTGCCCACAGCACTCAGCTGGCCCAAGGCAGAAGAAAGCCACACAGCTTCAGAAGTTGCAATAACAGGCAGTCCAGGCTCCACCCCCTCACCAGGGATCATCTCCAAATTCCCATCCCAATGTTTCTTGTAAGTAAATGTCTCTAAATTACTACAATCACTACACAGGATAAAAGTTATTAGAATATTTACCACCACCCAAAATTATTGACATTAAACAACAAGAGTATATATTATAAATCAAACATATAAAGATGGCAAATGGCAAATTGAAACTCTCCATTCAAGAACTCAAATTTTGAAGCAAATAGTTTTACAGTGTATTGTTGACAAACTGTCATGCAAATTCCAATATAGCCACAGAAAATGCCATGTCCAATGGCAGCAGGGGGAGCCAGCTTGGCGAGGGAGAGGAAAGCAGCAGCACCATAACCTTCTCCCCCAGCCCCATGTCCTTTTCCATGATTTTTTTTTGTTTGTTTTTTTGGAGCATGTGGCTACTTTGACTGTTTATAGACGGAGCAGTGCTAGACCAGAAATGGGTAGAACTACTGAAGAACATAGAATGTAGATTTCTCGTGCATGTTGTGAGTGCTGTATTTGCCATTCCAGTAAGCAATGCTTATGTGGAAAGGGTGTTTTCACACACGGTCAACAAATGCAGTCATGCTGGGTTTTCTTACTGTTACAGTTGGATGCAATGTTGCCATGTAGCTAGCTATATTACAGTCTAAATCTAGGTATCTTGTGAAAAGAATAGTTGGAGGTCTTTGAACAGAGAGTGACTGGAGTTGTTTGAACAGAGAATGATCAACACTAGAAGCTTCAGTGGGCTGTCAATAATTTTGAGAGGGATCCCCACTAGTCAAGCCTTACCAACAACAGCAGAATCCTAACCATATCTACTCAGAAGTAAGTCCCATTGAGTTATATGGGGTTTAGGCTCCCTTCTTCCTACAATGGCCTTCTGGTGACTGGCCTGAGAGCTTCTCAACTCTCAGAACCCAGGCTTTATAAACAGGTGAGAAGGAATGATAAACAGGTGAGAAGGAGAGATTCCCAGCTGGACCTGGGAACACCCCCTTTTAGCTAAGATTTCTATCTTAATTTCTTACCAAATAAATATTTTCTCATTTGTTAGACTTTGTGTTTTTTATTTGAATTACATGCTCTGAGCAACTGTGGTTGATGCTCAATGTATCACGCTTAGTGACATCACCAGGGGCCGTCCCTAGGTCTCAGGTTTGGGCCCTGAAATCTCAGGGCCTGGAATGTTCTGGTCCTGGCAACCCTAATTCTGGTTGTATTGGTATACTGTAGTTTTAAGCTTTTATATTTTATATTGTTTTTATGGTGTACTTTGTGGTTTTAGTTTTTGTGAACCACCCAGAGAGCGGTTTAGAAATGTAATAAATAAATACATAAATAAAATGTTCAGTGTGATGTACATAAACATATGAAATCAATTAAAGCATCGGACACCAAACAACTAAAAAGTAGAAAGCAGTTCACAGCAGTTATAGTTAAAAAAGAACCCCTACCCCACTCGCCACAAACACACTCTAAGCAAAATTACAACCTAGTGAACATCCATGAGGAGAGTATTTTTCAGCTGTGGGGGCCACAACAGGGAAAACCCTGTTCCTGGAAGAAACATATCTCACCACCAACAGAAGAATTGCCCAAAGCAGGCCGAAGATGATATTCACAAATGGGCAGGTTGATTAAAGAGAAAGAGGCCCTTTAGATACCCTGATCCCAGGCCATTTAGGGCATTATGGGTTAAAACAATCTCTTTGAATTGTGCCCAGGAACAAACTGGAAGCCAATGGAGATCTATCTGCATTGGGGAAATAGGACTAACATGGCAAGCACCAGTTAAGAACCGATCTGGCATAGAATCATAGAATAGTAGGGTTGGAAGGGGCCTACAAGACCATCGAGTCCAACCTCCTGCTCAGTGCAGGAATCCAAGTCAGAGCATCCCTGACAGATGGCTGTCCAGCCTCATCTTGAATGCCTCCAGTGTGGGAGAGAACATTGTCCTGAGCCAACTGTAGTTTGCATTTTTCCCGCATAAAGTACATTGTAATAATCTAACCCGGCCATTACTAATGCATGGGCAACTGTGATAAGATCAGATTCTTGTCCTCTGGTTTCTGAGAGAGATGCTGTTGGCATGGAAAGTACATCCTACATGATGGGACCCTCTCTTGGGACCCAGACCCAGTGGGGTCGAGGCAGGGCTCTCAAGAACACAACACCAGCACTGTTGGATTACCAGGGATGCTGACATCATCTGCCACCCCCCTTAGAATTCCCTGTTCCCTCTGAGCATAGTTGCAATTCTCATAGCAGCTCAGGGGAGGGATGGCGTGAGGAATGAATTTTTCAAGCCGCAATATATAGTTGTGGTTGTGAGCTATCCCTGGTTTAATGCAAAATAGTTTGCAGTGCCTTGGTCTTGAATGGGCAATTAAGATCCAACAGGTTTCTAAAAAGATCCTGGTAATGAAAACTAATGGAATTGGTTTGTTGATATGGATGAACCCAGCTGCCTGTATTTTTGGCCCCTCCTTGGGGGCGTGGCCATGGTGAACACCTGCACTTCAAAATTTATCACCACACCAGTGCCAGATCTCTCTGTATTATCATAGCAGTGCCAGACCAGCAAACACTGCAGTGGCACTTACACCAATGACTTTGCATTAGGGATGTCAGAGAATTTCTCCACAAATCTCCGGGAGGCCGAATGCCAACGCATTCGGCCCCCCGAAATTGGTGGAGAAACGGTCCGCCCTCCCCCCCCCCCGGGATGGGACTTACCTTTGTCGAATGTCCCTGGCGGCGGCGGCTCCTGGCGGCGGTTCGGCGGTTGCGGTGGCCGGTCTTCCGACTGGCTGCCGCCATTTCCAAGTAAAACAACAACAACAACAACAAACGTGATAGGCTACGTAAAGATTTACGTAGCCTATCACGGCTAGATTTTCAAAAAACACCGTGATAGGCTATGTAAATGTTTACGTAGCCTATCACGGCTGACTTTGGGGGGGAAACGCGTACGCAAATGGCGGTGCCCATGGGCGCCGCCATTTGCGTTCCTTATTTGGGCACGTGTAGTCTATGTAAACATTTACGTACACCACGGCAAAAATAAGGGCAACGCTATTTGCGTTGCCCTTATTTTCGCCGTAGTCTACGTAAATGTTTACGTAGACTACATGTGCCCAAATAAGGAACGCAAATGGCGGCGCCCATGGGCACCGCCATTTGCGTACGCGTTTCCCCCCCCCCCCAAAGTCAGCCGTGATAGGCTACGTAAACATTTACGTAGCCTATCACGGCTGACTGCAGGGACGCAAACGGCGGCGGCTACGGCCGCTGCCATTTGTGTCCCGGCAGGAGACGAGATTCGCAGCCAGAGGGATGGGGCACCTCCCCCCTGGCCAGAATTTCGGCAGGGAGGGATGGGGCACCTCCCCCCCAGCCAGAATTTCGGGGGGAGGGACGGAGCACCTCCCCCCCACTGTGAAGCAAGCTGCGGGACCAGGTAAGGGACTTTCGTCCATCCCTACTTTGCATGAAACATGGGTAGAACTTTTTTAAAAAACAACTTTTACATTGCAATCTTGCTCCAAGCTGAGCTGGAGAATAATTTTCTTGCCCAATAAAATTAGCTTTATCTCTACTTGTAGAAAACTCTGTTTTGATAGTTTTGAAAAATAAGGCATGTCTTGTAATATACTGTGTTTATTAGAACAGTATTACTTAAACTAATAAAGTTCAGTTTTGTCTCTACTTATGTAAACTTTGTTTTTTTAGTACAATAATTGCATTAGTCTGGCGACAGGGAAGTAAGACACAGAAGCTATTAACTCCTGAAGAGCTTCATTTGCTTCCCTTTTTGAAGCAAAACCATGCTCTATTGGTTCCTGGTATCTTCTCTTATGAGCATGTAGTATCACATTAATTTATAGTTAATAAAGATTTGGGTAGGAAATAATGTGAAGTGTGTGTCAGGTTTTGATGGAATGCTTATTTCTCTGCACCCCAGTAACAGTGAAATCCTATCCTTGTCTTAGTCCTGGTGAAAAGGGATAGGATCACTCGTAAATCTACCAGCAGCATTAAAGACAAAACATAAACAATCTTAGTGAAACTGTGGTAGTGTAGCAATACTGTTGCAGTGGGGATAGGTTGCTACTGATGGAATCTTTATGCTGTAAAGACACCACCAGTGTTAAGGGGGGAAACTGGGCCGAGGTGAGAACATGGTGGGGGATGAACAGAATCTACATTCTCTTAGGCGGTTTTCATGTACCTAGGGTGAGCGTAATGTTATTCCCATGAAACAGGTGTCATGAATTAAAACACTCTAATAGCATCAGTGGAGAGATCCAGAGGACTGCCTCCATTCACCATCTTTGCTTTCCCAACCACAGTGGAGTATAGGATGCTGCCCACCCCAGGAACCACTTATGGCACAGCTCCAGGTGTGTATACTGTAAGACCCAGCAAAGGAACACAGATCACAGAACACAGATCCAGGGGCAGCCCATCCATAGTGGTGGTTGCCTAGGGCACCAATTTAATTGGGGTGCCAAATTCGAGGGAAAAAATACAAATTAAAAAGCAACAGCAATCACAACGATATAATTATTTCAGTTCCCGTGCACATACAGGGGGGATATGACCGAGACTGTGGAGGTGAGGGAGGGAATGACTGGGAATGGTGGGGCCAAGCCAGTCCAGCTGCCTGCCCGGCTTTGTGACCCGATCCTCCCTCAGGCAATGCAGGATATCCTCCTGCTGCGTTGCCACTTCCAGTTGGAGACAGGAAATGGGAGGCTCCCTGAGAGCAGCCACTTCCTTTGTCCTCAGAGGACTGAGCCTAGGGGCTGGCGGTGCCTTCTTCCAGGGACCTCCCTTGGGTGTTGTGGATGAGACTTCTGTTCCTTCGCAGAGTGGATGGCTGTGCTCATCTCCTTTGTTGTTTTTCTCAGACTCTCTGTGCTTAGTAAACAAACAAACATTTTGGGCGTGTTTTATTATAAATGATAATATTTCTGCTTCTGAAGATGTGGGTGGTGGGCGGGTGGGGGTTGTTTCTCCATTAAACAGAAAATAGGGGCAAACTTCCCAGTTTACTAAAAACCTCAGCCTAGATCTGTCCTTGGGGTTTGGGGTGGGGGTGCGGATTGCACAGTTCGCCTACGCTCCTGGCAGCTAGTCTAGAGCCACCCCTGTTCACCCCCTTTGCTTTCCCAATCATAATGGAATATAAGATAGCCTACCCCATAAGCCAATTATGGCACAGCTCCAGGAGTGCATGAGACCTGGTAAAGGACATAACAAAGATCTCTCAGGGGATGCTTCGGTAGCCAAGTAGGCTTCATCTACAGAATCTCCATGGAAGCACTGTGCTGTGGCTTTGGCTGAGTGTTGCAACTGGAAAGCCAGACCTTCTTTCCATTTCTGGCCCTAGTTTGATCTCTAGCTTGCAGGTGTCTGCTGTCACCCTTTTCTGTTATTTTGTTACGGGCTATTTGAGCTGCTAGGGCATTCAAACCCCTGTTTAAGAAGAGTCTGCAGCTTGTGGTTATAGGTATTGTGTATTGTCTTCCTAACCACTGTACTGTGGAGGCTTATGGAAGGGATGGTGCTAAGAGCAATTCTTGGCAGCCTGATTGTATGTGGTATGCTCTGCGTGTGTGTTCGTGCGTGCGCATGCATGTGGACTGAGTTCATGACTTTATCCTGGCATTTATTCATCACTATGTGTTGACTGATGCCATGTATGCACGGCAAATGGAGGGTGTTATCTCTAAGCAGCGTTGTAATTGCGGGTGGCAACTCTGTGACAGTGGCTGTCAGTGTTGCAGTGTCAGTTAGTTTCTACTAATATTCTTGATTTTACATTTGTGCTGGGCACGTGTAGGATTATAACTACATGTAGGATTGCGTTAGCCCAGGCCTAGAGGCTGCCAGCTTAGCTATACTGTAGAATCATCCTGTAAGCAGGGACTGCTGGCTGCTCTAAAACTGATCTTTTTAAGGGCTGGATGCGCCCAATCTCATCTGATCTCGGAAGCTAAGCAGCATCAGCCCTGGTTAGTACTTGGATGGGAGACCGCCTGGGAATCAGGCTTCCTGCATTGAGCAGGGGGTTGGACTCTATGGTCTTGTAGGCCCCTTCCAACCCTATGATTCTATGATTTATGATTTAGGCTGCAATCCTATATACACTTACTTGGAAGTAAGTTCCATTGCACTCAATAGAACTTACTTATGAGTAGACATGTACAGGGTTACACTGTTAGTTTGCTCATGTATATATAGATTTTTAATTCTTTACTTTTGCCATTTTTGCCCATAAGGTAGCAATCAGCTGGATTTGTGCATTGTGTACACCGTATATAGCGCTGCAAGTAAGTCCCTTAACATTGCATTTACACATAAACTGGCAAGTTCTGAAATACATTATATCTCTATATAATTTTTCTACTAGCATAGAAAAAACAACAACAGCATCAAGAACAAACCCCCAAAGCTACAGCCCATAGTCCTGAGATGTCATTAAAATAAAATAAAAATCTTTTAAAGAAGAGATCATTTGGCCCTATTGTAAACAGAGATAACACAAACTCGAGCTCCTCACTTTGTACTAAGATATTTCTGCAAGATAAGAGAAGGTGTTGGAAGTCCTGCTCTCCCAAACAGCTTCTTTTGTAGCATTCGTCCTGTCAGAGACTGGGAAAAGGCATACCCGCTTTATCTGCTCACCTGTCCCAGCTCCACGATTTGTGTCTGCTTGTCCTGTTAAATCTGTTCTCTTTTACTCCCTGCAGTCTTCCTCCTGCCTGAGCAATTGTTCTGCCAAAAAAGCCAAGAAGTGCAATGTGCTCCACGTGATCCCAAATGCATAAACTTTCAAGTTCACCACAATCTGACTGTCTTCCCATCGAGAAAATTTCCTTCTACGGCTATTCCTTGCTTACCTGGGTGTTAGCCAGTTTTCTATCTGGCATGTCTGCTTGGCATGCCAAGCAGTCACACTTTATACTACAGCTCACTTTGCCTCCTTTAAACGTATGCAAAATTCTAATATCTAACTGTAATTCTATTAAATCATTACAAATATAGATATCTATCAGGCAGGATAGACAAACAGTGTTACTGTGGTAAGTGCCTAAGCATTGCAGGGTTAAGGAGCCACAGGGGAACCTACCACATGGAATTCAAAAGCCTGTACCCAAATATTTGTCTGATTATTTCAAACCAATATGTGAGCATTAGTTTTTCTTGCTTCTGCAGCTTCTAGTGCCTCTGCCTTCCTCTCTGCTTATTCTCCCTCCCAGTTTTCGTACCTCTCTCAGGGGCAAAACTACATTTTACATGCAAAACATGTGTAATAGTAGTCTGATGACTTCCTTCAACAAGGAAAATTTTAAAGTTTAAAGAGGAAAAACACATGTTTGAAACCTTGTAGTAGGGGTGGGGAGGTTACTGGGGGGAAAGATTTGGTGCTGTGAGACAATAGGTGAGGAAAGGGTTAAGCACTCCTTGCCCATCTCCCTCCCAAGCCTGGTCTCAGCAATGGTCAGCGTGGCCAGCCCTGCTAGGGCACCCACTGTCAATCAGAGTTTGTTGAGACGCTTGTACTGGGGTTCGGAGGCATTTGGAAGTAAATGCCTCCAAAGGACAGCACAATTTGAGGGACATTCCCTGCCCTTGTCTCAGGTTCTAGGTTTTAAGTGTCTCTAAAGCCCAACATGTCAGGGTTGAGATCCCACTCTTCAAAGTTTGGAGAAATGGCCAGGGACTTCTCATTGACACCGCAGCTTTAGAGGCATCATGTGGAAGTCCGAGCGGATCCTAGTTTGCATGGCAAGCACAAACCATTATTTGCCAGTGCAGACAAAATGGCAAACACAGTGATTTGGTATTAAGTGAACAAGTAGTGAGTAACCTCAGCTAGTGATAGATTAAGCTGTCAGTCTTGGTTTCTTTCAGTTTCTCATTTTTTCTAATCTTAAATTCAACTCATTTTGAACTTTGAGAATTTATCCAGTCTTAAGTTTGGTAGAGCCCATCTTTAAGAATTTTTTCTTTAAAAGTTTGCATGAAAATTCATATGCATTTCTGTGCACATTTCTCCTAATACATGCATTTGTATATGCATTTTGCCTAATATATACTTTTTGCAAGCAATTTCCTAATATAATGTATTTTAATGTTATTTCTCCTAATATATGCATTTTTGTACACATTTTTTTTATTGGAGAACTCCATTGGAAAATTTGGAGAAATGCAACATTTGAAGAATACCTGAGATTTGGTTTGCATAGTGGTACAAAAGTGTGAAATTATGTACGTCCACATTAAAATATGAACTGAACACATTTCTCCCCCATCTTCTCTTCAGGATCAAGCTTAGAGGAAACCAGTTCTACCAGCTTTCAGCAGAAGCTGGTTGGACATAGCACTGAGTGGTTAGTGCCTGTGTGTCACCAGGAAATATTTTTTCCTCACTACTCAGACCAGTTTTTTAACATAAAAATCCTGATATAATAAGAATAAGAAGGAGAAGAAGGCTCTAATGCATAAAAGCACACAGCTAGCAATAAAAAAAGCATACAGCCTACCTGAAGCATGGGGTGAGGGGCGAAACCAGACTACATCAGCTTTTGAACAAGCTTGCCTGTCATTTGCAGCATGAAGGGAAGAGGAAGCTGGGTTTATCCTGCAGGAGAAAAAGCACTGACCTGTATATCTTTATATTCATAAACTGTGAATCTGTAAAAAAAACGTGCAGATGTGTGTTAGGGAAATACACTTTTTCAAGGTTTCTAAAAGACAATATTATGCAGTGGAGGCTGGTGGCTCCAATATCAGTGGAGCAGTGAATTCGCTTCAGGATTCAGTCAGAACCAGTCAGAATTCTAAAGGAGCTATCCAAGGGGCATTTGGATAGCCACTGCTATCTTCTTATTATATAAAGAAACTAGTGTGCCTATTTTTCTCTCTCATTTACTAGAAGGTATGTCACAAAGAGTCATTGTGGTTACAATGTTCTTGTGGAGTGATTCTGCCCTTACATACATTATTGCCATTATCTCTTCTTACCTTTCCATTCTGTTCTGTCTGGCAGAAATCATATAGGTCTATTTTCCCACATTATTATTCTTGACACAATTAGGGATGTACGTAGGACTGTGTAAAATCTGCTCCGACTGTGTTTTGCGGATTGTCAGGTGCCTTTTGTTCCATCGTCTACTCACAGACAGACGCAAATTTTTTCATCATGCAGATAATTATATAAGAGGTTTCGTAACAATTTATGTAATTTACCTTAGTATGTAACATTTAGCATATTGTCCCCCATTCTATTCAATGTTTCCTCAGAAAAAACTTGCGTATTTTCTTACGAATAAATATGAGTAAATTTTGGGAGAGTAAAAAAAAAAAACCATCCCAAAGTCCATGGACTCCACATGGCCTGAGGGGGTTGCTCTGCAGAAGATTCCACAGGACAGATTCTTAGAAATCCGAGCTCATTTTAGTCCATCTCAGATTTCTCCAGCATCCTTAGACACAATGACACTATTCCTGTAAGATTTAGGGATGGCGGAGAATTTCTCCCCGAATCTTCGGGGGGCCGAGCACAAACGCATTCGGCCCCCCGAAATCGGCGGTGAAATTCTCCGCCCCCCGCCCGCCCCCGGGATGGGACTTACCTTTGGCAAATGTCCCTCCCAGCGGCGGGTCCCGGCGGTGGTTCGTCGGCCTTTCGTCGGGGGCGGGGGGGGCAGCCGCCATTACAAGGTAAAGTGTTAAAAAAAAAAAAAAACCGTGATAGGCTACGTAACGATTAATGTAGCCTATCACGGCTAGATTTCCAAAGTCAGCCGTGATAGGCTACGTAAATCGTTACGTAGCCTATCACGGGTGACTTTGAAAAAAAAAACCGTGTACGCAAATGGCGGCGGCCTATGGGCGCCGCCATTTGCGTTCCTTATTTGGTCCCGGTAGTCTACGTAAATCTTTACGTAGACTACTGGGACCAAATAAGGAACGCAAATGGCGGTGCCCATAGGCCGCCGCCATTTGTGTACACTTTTTTTTTTCAAAGTCACCCGTGATAGGCTACGTAACGATTTACGTAGCCTATCACGGCTGACTTTGGAAATCTAGCCATGATAGGCTACGTTAATCGTTACATAGCCTATCACGTTTTTTTTTACACTTTGTTTCGCGGCCGGGGAGACGGGGCGCTTCTCCCCAGCCTGAATTTCGGCCGGGCGAGGCAGGACGGCTCCCCCTGCTCGCCTGAACTTCGGGGGGAGAAGCGAAGCGCCTCCCCCCCACCGCGAAGCACCCCTGCGACAAGGTAAGTGACTTTCGTACATCCCTAGTAAGATTAGAACTTCACCCATGGCATCCTTCTGGGGCATCTGCCTGAGATGGGACTGAGAGGCACTGTTATATGGTAGCTCTGGTCCTTCTTGGAGGAGCAATCTCAGAAGGTGGTGCTGAGGAATTCCTGATTGACACTGTGGCCATTGGCCTGTGGGTTCAATCTGAAGTCAGAGTGAAATTGATCTAGATAATTAATCTCATCCAGAAATCCCTGGAGCTGAGAAGTCACCACATGGTCCAGCATGTTGCCCAAGGATGGAATATTGGAGACTGGCCAGAAATTATCCAATACAGTGGGGTTCAGGGAAGGTATAAAAAAACACACCAAAGTTCTTTAGGTAAGATGGAACCACACCTTGCCATAAAGAGGCTTCACCACTAGCCTTACCCACTCAGCCAGTCCCCCCGTGGCTGCTCATGTAAGCCAGGAATGGCAAGGGTCCAGCACACAAGTGGTAGGTCTCACCTGTTAGCAAATGTCCTTTTCTTGCGTATGCCTGAGTGCACTTTCAGACATGCAATCTTGACACTTGAAGGGATCTTTTAACACTGAGCACTGAGTGTCCCAAAGTTTAGCACCTTAAGGGGATTCAGAGACACAGTTGCTTAACCTAGGAGTAATTTATTGAAAAGAATTAAAAACATACATTCAGGTGATCAGATCATGGCAATAGGCATTTTATAGGATTACCATTCATTTGTACAGAATACTGGTTCTAATTATTGAGACAGACACATTGAAAGCAGTGGTTTGGCGTAATTGATTAGCAGAGATGGGGCGGAGGGAAGAAGTCCTGGTAGTGAGGACACTAGGGATGTACGAAAATCACTTACCTGTTCGCAGATTATGTTTATGGTGGGGGGGAGGTGTTCCGTCCCTCTCCCCGGAATCCTGGATGGGGGGGGAGGCGCTCCATTCCTCCCTCCCGGAATCCTCCGCTGCCGGCTGTGCTCCGCGGCAGCTCTGTGGAGCAGCCGGCCAGGCCCAGCCAGGCCAGAGCCGTCCGCAGCCAGATTTCCGGCCGTGGAGGGCTCTGGGAAAAAAAACCAACGACCTGCATACGCAAATGGCGGCAGCTATGGCTGCCGCCATTTGCGTTCCTTATTTTTGACATCTTAATCTACGTAAATATTTACGTAGACTAAGATGGTGAAAATAAGGGGAACGCAAATAGTGTAGTGGACGCCATTTGCGTTCCCCTTATTTTCGCCGTCTTAGTCTACGTAATTATTTACGTAGACTAAGATGGCCCAAAATAAGGAACGCAAATGGTGGCGGCCATAGCCGCCGCCATTTGCATACACCTTTTTTTTTTAACCCGGTTGTTTTAGGCTACGTAAGTTTTTACGTAGCCTAAAACGTCTGGGTAAAAAAAAAAGAAAAGGCGTACGCAAATGGCGGTGGCCGTAGCCGCCGCCATTTGCGTACACCTTTTTTTTTTATCCAGACGTTTTAGGCTATGTAAAAACGTACGTAGCCTATGACGTGTGTGTAAAAAACAAACAAACAACTGCAAATGGCGGTGGCAGCCGGTCGGAAGACCAGCCGCCGCCGCCTGGAAGATCTGCCCCAGGTAAGTCTCGTCCTGGGGGGATCCGTGGGGGGTGCGGGGGTAGCAGGCCATTCCGCCACAGATTTCAGGGGGCCAAATGCACTGGCATTCGGCCTCCCCGAGATCCGTGGCGGAATTCTCTGCCATCCCTAGAGGACACAGAGGGTGGTGGTGGGGAGATGGATATTGGGACTGGCAGGGGAAGGAAATAGAGGCTGGTAGCAGAGCTTGTGAGCAAAGAGAAGCAGCTGGTGAGTTACCTATCCCTGGAGACACACAAGCCTGGGGATAAGAAAGAAGCAGGGAAAGTTGACTGGGTTCTCCAGCAAAGTGGAGGGAATGAGAGAAGAGAAGAGAGGGAGATTTGGCAAGCTGGTAGATTTGTTGAGAAGAAGTTATCAAGGGTTTGTTACCTCTCTCCATATCTGTGCAGTCTGGGGTGTGATGAAGTTGGAGGCAGTGGTGTTCCCCTACAGCAACTAAGAGAGAAAGAAAGAAGGGCGGAGGGAGTAAGAAGAGGGTCTTTCACAAGATTTCTCTTGTGAGGGAGAGTGCAGCTTTTGGGGGGTCAAAGACACCTAACTATTGGGCTGTCCAGGAGCTGGTTATATACCCCCAAATTTGAGTTTAATCATTAAAACTCAAACGATGGCCAGAATCCTGTCTCTGCTGGCTCATCGAAACTAAAATGCATGCTAGCTGGGAATCAAACGGACCATCTTTCCTTCCTCTGAGCTCAAACAAACAGGTAGACATTAACACCTGATGAGTAGATTTTCCTGGTGACTCTTGGGCTGGCATTTTGGAGCCTTAATGTAAATTGAAAATAGGATCAAAGGAGGCTAAGAGCTCAAGGGATCAAATATGAAGAATAATGGTCATGCCAGGGGGGAGTGATGGCTTTGTATCAAGTACACCATTCTGCTCTGCTTTGAGTGTCAGGCCTGGCTTTTAGAATGGCAGACTTCTACTTTGCTTTCCCAAGCCGGAATGAGTCCTCCTTTCTATGTCAAAAATGGCATAATATTGGCATGTCTGGCAACACACCTCTCCAAGGATCCTGTCCATATCCTTGGGCTATATAAACTGAAAAATATCCATTGTAACTGGACAAGCAGGAGCTCAAGTTACATCCACTGGACCTGTATCAACTATGGCATCCAAGTTAGCATGGAATGATCAATTATATCTGCAAAGTGTCACACAACTTGGCTGCAGTGGGCTATCAAGTGGTCCACCTCTTCTTCTTGTGGGCCAGAATGTAACAGGCCCTTGACCACCTGAAAAAGCTCTGCTGGGCAACTCTGAGCAGACACAGTGGTGATGGAGAAGTACAATTTCTTCACCACCCTCATTGTCACGGAACAGGCTTTCAAATGAGCTCTAGATATGAGATATAGAATCCAAATGGCATCACCTCTATATTTAGGACTTATTTATTTCCTGATCAGCAAGAGTCTATTCTCTTGAAAGAGGACAATGAAATGGCCCCTGCAATGTTCTTTGTTGTAGATCAATCAAGTTAATTATACTCTAGATAAGAGAATGCACATAAGCATCCCTAAGCCACATCTCCTCTTAGATATAAGATAAATCTTGAGCTCGTTATATATTGGCCTGGTTTACATGCTATGTTTGCCTTGGGGATTGGCGCCAGCATCCCCGTTGTTTAAGTTCTACCCTGCAGCCATAACAACCAGCATAATTTACTACATGATTTGGGGCCATCAGAAATTTCTCCATCCCCACCAGTGACTGAGTCAGATGGTTGAATCCACCGTTATCCTTCTCCTTCCACCGTTCTGACTTACAGAATATAGCACGTTTAATTCCTTTTATTGTGGATAGACTGGAAACCAGGACTAGGCAGAAAAAACATTTGTATATAAATAACTGCACAGAAACTTTGGTCAAGATATTTAATTTTGGTTCTAATGGTTTCTCTTTAGAGGTTATGATGATTTTGTATAGCAGTCTACTTTCTCTATTAATGCAGTGTAATGTAAGCTTAATAGCTAATAAAATGTCCACTATCCATAATTTAATCTAAGACAATGCCTGCAAATTTGCATGGGCCAGCAAAAGGGTCTGCATTAAACTGTAGATCCTCTTACAGCATCTGTGCTTAATAATGAAGCTCCAATATTTTGGCCACCTAATGCGAAGAGAAAACTCCCTGGAAAAGACCCTGATGCTGGGAAAGACTGAAGGCAAAAGGAGAAGGGGACGGCAGAGGATGAGATGGCTAGATAGCATCATGGATGCAATGAATATGAACTTGAGCACGCTCCGGGAGAGAGCGCAGGACACGAAGGCCTGGCGTGCTATGGTCCATGGGGTCACGAAGAGTCGGACACGACTGAACGACTGAACAACAACAACAACAAATCTCCTAAGGCTCAGATACAACTGTGACATGGAATATGCATGTATGTACATTGTATTATTTTACTCTGAAGGTTATAATTACAAGATTACAGCGAACATTTTCAATTTGAGACAGTGAAAGTTAAAAAGCAATTAAGTTACCATTGATATTGTACTAAGGACTGATTTTGTACTGGGTCATAATTTATGGACATTTTCTCTATGGTATATAAAAATGTGTTGTGCTTGAACAAACACTTGGGATATAGTTTTTGCTATTTGTGAATTGAATAATGCTTTACAAAGAGCATAACTTCTATTTCCACCTGCCAACAAAGTGGCATCTTTTCTATTAGCACTTTACTAGGTTTATATTGAATGAGTGCACAGCCTAATAAAGGGGGATTGTTTCTGGATCAATCAGGTGTCTGCTGGCCAAGAAATAGCAGAACACTTCCAGTATTCTACTTTTCCAGTAATACAGTTCTGGTTTGCAGTCAGGGATGTATTTGCCCACATATCCTACAGGGAGAAAATAACATAGTTTTCTAAATGGGTTTTGGCAGATTTTATTTTTTTAAATTCTATGCTACTTTATTACCAAATTTGTTTTCAAAGTAGCTTGGAAAGAAACCAAAACATTAAAAATAACCACCACAAGAAATACATCAACAAAGCAAGCCATCTGCTGGCGTGTAAAAAAAGTATTAAAAAACCATGGGACTGCAAAGGGAAAAAAATAGGATCAGTTTGGGCAGCCAGTATTAATGAAGGGGTAAAAAAAAGAATAAATACAAATTAAACAACACAAAAACAGTTAATATAATCAGAACAAATGTATTAACCACCAAAAACTTGGCTGAACAAGACATACTTCTTCTGTTTCCTAAAAGATAATAAAGAAGGCACCAGGTGAATATCCTTGGATCTGCATAGAATGTGGCACAACCACAGAAGTGTCCCTCTCTTTGGTAACTTCCCACCTAACCTTTGAAGGTTGGGGGCATCCAGAGAAGGTGATGTTACGTTCTCTCTCTGATGTGAAGTTCCATTTCGGATGCCTCTCTTTGACACTGTTCTACTCATCACTTGCGGAGGCACTACTGGCAACAGAACATATGAAAAATTCCGGGCCTCATTCTTATCTCGGTAAATCCAGCAACATAATACACTCAGTGGGGCCCATGCTCACATTCTGTCCAGTCCTGGTGAGGCTGAACCTACAAAAAGGGTGGAAGAAGGACACACAGCAAGCAATCATGAGCTGATATTAATGGGCAGTCAAAATACAGGCAGGGGCTGTGTATCCCATCCAAGGTCAGAAATCATGGACTAGAGAACAAGGATAGTCAGTGACAGGTTCTTCAGTACCCCAGACAAATCAGAGAGAAAAAACCTTTGTTTCAGGACGCCCCTAGTGCAGCCTTCCCCAACTTGGTGCCTTCCAGACATTTTGGACTTCAGTTCCCATCAGCTCTACCCAGCATGGCCAATGGTCAGGAATTCTGGGAGTTGTAGCCCAAAACATCTGGAGGGCACCAGGTTGGGCAGAGCTGGCATCAAAGTTAGGCATAGCTGGACATGAGGGCCTACACACCAACAGGGGCCCAGTGACAAGAGCCCCCTGGATTTGTTCCTTCTCTTCACCATTTCAACCTGCTTATTCACCTGCTTCTTGCTCTGCCCCAGACAACAGAGGCGGTATGATGGAGGAGCTGTAGATGCTATCACCTACTTGCTCATTGGCTTTCTGCCTGTCCAACAAGCAAGTGGTAGCAATGATGAGAAAGAGAAGGAGAATAGCAGCTAGTGACAATGGCAGTGAGAAGGAAGACTCACTAAGGGAGGGCCCATTGAGGGTGTCTTGCACAAGGTCTCTCAAAAAGCACTGAGCTTAGGGAAGGATACCCTAGTTCCAGTTGAGGCCTTGTATACTCCCTGGGTCTGATTACTCCACAGTTTCTGTGGAGTGGAGAACTTTAAAGGGGCAGTCCTCTGCCCCGGAACCTATTGCCTGCATTGGCGAGAGGGACCTGGGAAGTGTGTGGCCCTTGGTGTCAAGGGTGCCTACCTCTAATTGGTGCCTACCTCTTAATTCTTCGCTGCAAGGCCCAAGGGCCACTGGCGGCTCCCAATCACCTCAAGCATGGGGGTGGGGAAAAGGAAGCGGGTGAAAAAGGGAGTCGTCGTGATCCTGCATTTAAAACGGAAGCAGAAAGCCCCATTTTAAATGCAGGATTTTAGGCTGGTGTAGAGATGCCCTCTCCCTCATTTACTCACTCTCTCTTTTTTGCACTAGCTGCATTGGCCCTCTGGCTTTGCCTTATTGTTCGCTTTAGCAGTGTGCTGGCTGCTATGATCTGGGCTATTATAGGAGGCTTCAAGGGCAGGAGTGGTTAGGAGACCTGCTGCTCATCAGCTGTAAGGCAGCAGCAGGGGGGAATGAGAGGAGAACACAGGATCAATTAACCAATGACCTGTGGTAAGGGAAGAGCAAGGAGGCAAACAAAAATGTGATATGGTAGCTGCAGTGCTGCACTGCACAGGTCCTGGAGGTGGAAGGGAAATGGAATGCAGAGAGCCAGTGTGGTGTAGCAGTTAGGGTGCTGGAGCGGGACTCCAGAGATCCGGGTTCTAGTCCCCACTCAGCCATGAAGCTCACTGGGTGACTTCGGGCCAGTCCCTGACTCTCAGCCTAACCTACCTCACAGGGTTGTTGTGAGGATAAAATGGAGAGGAGGAGTTCTCTGCCTTGAGTTCCTTACAAGAGGAAAAAAGGAGGGAAATAAATATAATAAAAATAAAAATGCACAGACAAGAGGAAGAGCAACATATACTACGCTGGGACATTTTACAGCATTGAGTAGATCAGAGCACTCTCTCAGTGAGGAGAAAAAGACGCAAACCAATCCAAGGACTAAGTGAGCTTGTCAGAATCTGCCTGCCTGGTGACTGCCTGAGGAGGTCTTGCTTGGAGGGGGATGGGGAGGAGAGGCCTGAAAAAGCCCCCAGCTGAGTCTGGTTCACAGCAATGTCACTTGACGAGGGCAGGGGGAGAGGAGAGGTTACCCATGGCCCAGGAAAGCCAGGCGGGGCTGGGAATCCATTCTGGGTTTCAGTCAGAACCATCCGGAACTCTAAAGGAGCTATCCAAGGTGCTGAACCATATCCCCAAAGTTGGGATTGCAGCCATTAAAGTCACCTTTTAAAGTTTAAGATGGACATAGAAGACACTGCCTGGCAAATTCCTGAAGAAATCATTGGTAGTTTCTGATCTAATTACTACAGAGTAAGATGTCAGCTCATGAACCTGTTCATCCAAGAAGTCCTGGGAGACCGAACTACCCGGGACATGATAATTTCTCCCTAGACTGTCCCAGAAAGCAGCCACTGGGGAAGCCCCGTGTGCATTTGTTGTTCAGTCGTTCAGTCATGTCCGACTCTTTGTGACCCCATGGACCATAGCATGTCAGGCCTTCCTGTCCTGCGCTCTCTCCCGGAGTGTGCTCAAGTCCATATTCATTGCATCGGTGATGCTATCTAACCATCTCATCCTCTGCAGTCCCCTTCTCCTTTTGCCTTCAATCTTTCCCAGTATCAGAGTCTTTTCCAGTGAGTTTTCTCTTCGCATTAGGTGGCCAAAATATTTCAGCTTCAGCTTCAGTATCTGTCCTTCCAATGAGCACTCAGGGTTGATTTCTTTTAGGATGGACTGATTTGACCTCCTTGCAGTCCAGGGGACTTGTAAGAGTCTTCTCCAGCACCACAGTTCGAAAGCATCAATTATTTGGCGCTCAGCCTTCCTTATAGTCCAGCTCTTACAGCCATACGTTGCTACTGGGAAAACCATAGCTTTGATTATATGAAGCTTTGTCGGCAAGGTGATGTCTCTGCTTCTTCCTATGCTGTCTAGGTTTGCCATAGCTTTCCTCCCAAGGAGCAAGCGTCTTTTAATTTCATGGCTACGTCACCGTCTGCGGTGATCTTGGAGCCCAAGAAAATAAAATCTGTCACTGCTTCCATTTCTTCCCCTTCTATATGCCAGGAAGTGATGGGGCCAGATGCCATGAACTTAGTTTTTTTAATGTTGACTTTCAAACCAGCTTTTGCACTCTCCACTTTCACCCTCAACAAGAGGCTCTTGAGATCCTCTTTGCTTTCTGCCATTAGGGTGGTATCGTCTGCGTATCTGAGGTTGTTGATAATTCTCCCGGCAATCTTAATTCATCCAACCTGGCGTTTCTCATGATGTACTCTGCATATAAGTTAAGTAAGCAGGGTGACAATATACAGCCTTGTCATACTCCTTTCCAATTTTGAACCAATCAGTTGTTCCATGTCTGGTTCTTACTGTTGCTTCTTGACCCTTGTACAGGTTTCTCAGGAGACAGATAAGGTGCTCTGGTACTCCCATCTCTTTAAGAATTTGCCACAGTTTGTTGTGATCCACACAATCAAAGGCTTTAGCGTAGTCAAGGAAGCAGAAATAGACATTTTTCTGGAATTCTCTTGCTTTCTCCATGATCCAGCGAATGTTGGCGATTTGATCTCTAGTTCCTCTGCCTCTTCAAAACCCAGCTTGTAAATCCGGTAGTTCTCAGTTCACATACTGCTGAAGCCGAGCTTGTAGGATTTTGAGCATAACCTTGCTGGCATGTGAAATGAGTGCAATTGTATGGTAGAATCATAGAATCATAGAATAGTAGGGTTGGAAGGGGCCTACAAGGCCATTGAGTCCAACCCCCTGCTCAATGCAGGAATCCAAGTCAGAGCATCCCTGACAAATGGCTGTCCAGCCTCGTCTTGAAGGCCTCCAGTATGGGAGAGCCCACCACCTCCCTAGGGAATTGGTTCCATGGTCGTATTGCTCTTACAGTCAGGAGGTTTTTCCTGATGTTCAGCCAGAATCTGGCTTCCTGTAACTTGAGCCCATTATTCCGTGTCCTGCACTCTGGGATGATCAAGAAAAGATCCTGGCCTTCTTCTCTGTGACAACCTTTCAAGTACTTGAAGAGTGCTATCATATCTCCCCTCAGTCTTCTCTTCTCAAGGCTAAACATGCCCAGTTCTTTCAGTCTCTCTTCATAGGGCTTTGTTTCCAGTCCCCTGATCATCTTTGTTGCCCCTCCTCTGAACCCTCTCCAGTGTGTCTGCATCCTTCTTAAAGTGTGGTGCCCAGAACTGGACACAGGACTCCAGATGAGGCCTAACCAGTGCTGAGTAGAGTGGAACTAGTACTTCCCGGGATTTGGAAGTGATGCTTCTATGAATGCAGCCCAAAATAGCATTTGCCTTTTTTGCAGCCACATGACATTGTTGGCTCATATTCAGCTTGTGATCGACAACAATTCCAAGATCCTTCTCGCTTGTAGTGTGCTTGAGCCACGTATCCCCCATCTTGTAACTGTGCATTTGGTTTCTTTTTCCTAGGTGCAGAACTTGGCATTTGTCCCTATTAAATGTCATTCTGTTGTTTTCTGCCCAGCGCTCCAGTCTATCTAGATCACTTTGAATTTTGTTTCTGTCTTCCAAAGTATTAGCTATCCCTCCCAATTTTGTGTCATCTGCAAATTTGATCAGCATTCCCTGCACCTCCTCCTCCAAGTCATTAATAAAAATGTTGAAGAGCACTGGGCCCAGGACTGAGCCCTGCGGTTCCCCACTCATTACCTCTCCCCAGTTTGAGAAGGTCCCATTGATAAGCACTCTTTGAGTCCGATTCTGTAGCCAACTGTGGATCCACTGGATCGTTGTTTCATCTAGCCCACTTTGAGCTAGTTTGCTCATCAGGATATCATGGGACACTTTGTTGAAAGCTTTGCTGAAGTCGAGGTATATGATGTCTACAGCATTCCCACGGTCCACACGGTCTACAAGGGAGGTTACTTGATCAAAAAATGAGATCAGATTTGTCTGGCAGGACTTGTTTTTGACAAATCCATGTTGGCTTCGAGTAATCACGGCATTGTTGTCAAGGTGCTTCCAGATGGATTGCTTTATCATCTGCTCCAGAATTTTCCGTGGGATTGATGTCAGACTGACTGGTCTGTAGTTCCCAGGTTCCTCCTTTTTACCCTTTTTGAAGATAGGGACAACGTTAGCCCTCCTCCAGTCATCTGGCACTTCCCCCATCCTCCATGATTTCTCAAAGATAATAGACAGTGGTTCTGAGAGTTCTTCTGCCAGTTCCTTTATGACTCTAGGATGCAGTTCATCTGGCCCTGGAGATTTGAACTCATTCAAAGTAATTAGGTGTTCCTTGACCATATGCCTGTCAATCTCAAGCTGCAATCGTGCCCCTTCAGCCTGTACTTCGCCTTTGCCAGGGGGGTCATAGACTGAGCCAAAGTAGGAATTGAGCACCTCTGCCTTTTCTTTGTCATCTGTTATCGTTTTGCCATCCTTATTTAATAGCTGAACCACCATTTCTTTCCTCTGCCTTTTACTATGCACGTAGCTGAAGAAAGCCTTTTTGTTGTTTTTAACATCCCTTGCTAACCTCAGCTAGGGGTGCACGAAAGTCCCTTACCTGTCCTCGAAGCTTTTCGCGGTGGGGGGGAAGCGCTTCGCTGCTCCCCCCGCGAAGTTCAGGCCGGGAGGGGGAGGCTTCCCGCCTCGCCCGGCCAAAATTCAGGCCGGGGAGGAGGCGCCTCGCCTCGCCCGGCCGAAATTCAGGCCGGGGAGGAGGCGCCTCGCCTCGCCCGGCTGCGAACTAAAAAGTAAAAACAAAACAAAAACGCCCCCGTGATAGGCTACGTGACGATTAACGTAGCCTATCACGGCTAGATCTGCAAAGTCAGCCGTGATAGGCTAGGTAAATCGTCACGTAGCCTATCACGGGTGACTTAAAAAAAAAAAGCGCGTACGCAAATGGCGGCCCCCATAGGGAGCCGCCATTCGCGTTCCTTATTTGGTCGCTGTAGTCTACGTAAATCTTTACGTAGACTACGGCGAAAATAAGGGCAACGCTATAAGGGCAACTTTGCAAATCTAGTCGTGATAGGCTACATTAATCATCACATAGCCTATCACGGGGGTGTTTTTTTTTTTTCTTTTATTGGAATGGCGGTGGCGGCAGCCGGTCAAAAGACCGGCTGCCGCTCCCGCCCCGGACGAAGACCCGCCGAACCGCCCGCCGGACCTGCCGCTGGGAGGGACATTCGCCAAAGGTAAGTCCCGTCCCGGGGGGGGTGCGGGGGGCAGGGGGGGTGCGGAGAATTTCTCCCCGAAACTTGTTCGGGGGGCCGAACACGTTGGCGCTCGGCCCCCCGAAGTTTCGGGGATAAATTCTCCGCCAACCCTAACCTCAGCTCATTCTCAGCTTTAGCCTTCCTGACGCCATCCCTGCAATTCTGTGCTATCTGCCTGTACTCTTCCTTTGTTACTTGGCCTTCTTTCACTTCCTATGTGTGTCCTTTTTTGTTTTCAGGTCATCCCTAAGCTTTTTGTGAAGCCACATTGGCTTCTTCTGTTGTCTTCCACCTTTTCTTCTTGTTGGAATTGCTTGTGATTGTGCCTTGAGAATTTCCTTTTTTAAACGCTCCCACCCATCTTGGACTCCTTTTCTCGCTAGCATCGCTTGCCATGGGACCTTACTGATCATTGTTCTGAGTTTATGAAAATCAGCTTTCCTAAAATCCAGGGTACGCGTTTGACTACACTCGGCTTTTGCTTCCCTTAGAACCAAGAACTCAAGTACAACATGGTCGCTTTCCCCCAGAGTTCCTGTAACTGCTACTTTATCCACTAAGTCATCTCTGTTGGTTAGGATCAAGTCAAGGATAGCCGATCCTCTAGTTCCTTCCTCTACTTTCTGTAGGAGGAAGTTATCCGCCACACAAGTCAGGAATTTCCTGGAGGGGCAAAGAGTGCTCAAAGAGTGCTCTTGAGCAAAGAGTGCTCAAACTGGTAGTTTGAGCACTCTTTGGCATTGCCCTTCTTTGGAATTGGAATGTAAACTGACCTTTTCCAGTCTTGCAGCAATTGTTGAGTGTTCCAAATTTGTTGGCATATTGAGTGCAGCACTTTAACAG
Source organism: Heloderma suspectum (assembly GCF_057233095.1). NCBI lineage: Eukaryota > Metazoa > Chordata > Lepidosauria > Squamata > Helodermatidae > Heloderma > Heloderma suspectum. The sequence continues at coordinate 25,781,975 of NC_139460.1, read as the reverse complement.
CATCATCTTTTAGGATCTTAAATAGCTCAGCTGGAATACTGTCATTTCCGCTAGCTTTGTTGTTACTAATGCTTCCTAAGGCCCTTCACTCTCGAGGATGTCCGGCTCAAGTTCAGTGACCGCACTATCATGGCTATCAGGGACATTCACATCTTTCCTGTACAGTTTTTCTGTGTATTCTTTCCACCTCTTCTTAATCTCATCTGCTTCTGTTAGGTCCCTGCCTTCTTTGTCCTTTATCATGCCCGTCTTTGCACAAAACGTTCCCTTGAGATCTCCGATTTTCTTGAAGAGATCTCTAGTCTTTCCCATTCTATTGTTTTCTTCGATTTCTTTGCATTGTTCATTTAAGAAGGCCTTCTTGTCTCTCCTTGCTATTCTCTGGAAATCTGCATTCAGTTGGGTATATCTTCCCCTTTCTCCCTTGCTTTTCACTTCCCTTCTTTCCTCACCTACTTGTAAAGCCTCATCAGACAGCCACTTTGCTTTCTTGCATTTCTTTTTCTTTGGGATGGATTGAGTTGCTGCCTCCTGAACAATGTTACGGACCTCCGTCCATAGTTCCTCAGGCACTCTGTCTATCAGGTCTAATCCCTTAAATCTATTCCTCACCTCCACTGTATATTCATAAGGGATATGATTTAGGTCATACCTGAATGGTTTTCCCTACGTTCTTCAATTTAAGCGCATAGACCTCCATAGATGAAGGCTAGCACCACCAAGCTTCCTTCACAACCAGCATTTGGAATGTCTCCCTTCTGATGTCCAACAAATGTTATGAGCTCTTCTACAGAGACTCTTTCAGCTCCTGGCATCTTGCATTTGTTAGCTTGCCATCCCCCCAGGCAACAATATATACCTACATCATCAAAATGTACATCATCAAACTCATACCAGAGTGTGACTCCTTTAATTGGGAGCTCACTTCCTCCAGGGAGGTGGACCCAAAATGGAGGTGGAGCCAAACCCTCCATGCAGTAGTACTGTAGTACTGTAGTACTACTGACTGATGCTGAAGCAATTCACAAGAATGTCTTTGCTCAAAGCCCAGCATCCATATGAACTGTCTGTGGTTTTCCTGATGCCTTGTCTTCAGTTTCTGATTCCTGGAAGATATGCTCACACTCACTCCCTACTGCAGATAATTTCATGTTACCCCTGCTTGGACTGAAGGTATGATCCACCACCCTGCTCCTCTGGGCCTCAGCCATGACTAGGAGAGACAGTCCCTCAGACTCTTCTAAGTACTCTTGCTTGTGGTGAGACTGTAGTTCAGTGGTGAGCACATACCTTGCATTCAGAAGGTCCTAGGTTCAATTTTTGGCATCTCCAGTTCAAGGTGAGCAAGAGGCGGCCTGTGGCTAACCGGTTTTGTGGGATAGGTTCCAGCTTCTTCCTTCTGATGAAGTGGACAAGGTACTTTCATCTGTAAGGCTGACCACCTGCTTACTTGATCCTTGCCCATCTTGGCTCATTATGGGCTGCAGAGAGAGATTGGGTGAGGGGAACAGGGCAGTGGTGAACGCCTCCCTTGAGGAGGGAGTGATGCCATCAGCCCTCAAGGAGGCAGTGATAAGACAACTCATAAAGAAGCCTGCCTTGGATCCCCAAGTTCTGAACAACTTTTACCCAGTCTCGGATCTGCCATTTTGGGGCAAGGTGATTGAGCGGGTGGTGGCGATGCAGTTGAAGGCACACTTGGAAGAAGCCGATTATCTAGATCCATTTCAGTTGGGCTTCAAGCCTGGGCATGGGACAGAAACGGCCTTGGTCGCCTTGGTGGATGATATGAGGAGGGCTTTGGATAGGGGCAAATGCTCCTTACTTGTTCTCCTCGACCTCTCAGCGGCTTTTGATACCATTGACCACGGTATCCTCCTGGACCGCCTGGAGGAGTTGGGCATTGGAGACACCGTATTATGGTGGTTCTGGTCCTTCCTCTCTGGCAGGTATCAGAGGGTAGCACTGAGAGAGGAGGTTTTGGACCCGTGGCCGCTCACTTGTGGGGTGCCACAGGGTTCCATCCTCTCCCTGATGCTATTTAAATTCTATGTGAAGCCGCTGGGGCTATCATCAGGAGGTTTGGGGTGCGGTGTCATGAATATGCGGATGACATGCAGCTCTACCTCTCGTTCAGATCTGCACCAAGGTTGGCCGTGGAATCCCTGTCGAAATGTCTGGAGACGGTGAGTGGCTGGATGGGGAGGAATAAGCTGAAGCTGAACCCTGACAAGACCGAGGTGCTTTTGGTGGGAGACAAGAGGAGGTTGGGGGATGTTGACCTGGTGTTGAATGTGGTACGGCTACCCTTGAAAGACCAGGTCCGCAGCCTGGGGGTCATTTTAGACTCCCAGCTGTCCATGGAGGCTCAGGTGTCAGCTGTGAGCTGGACAGTGCTGTACCAACTCCATCTGATATGGCGGCTGCGCCCCTACCTTCCCGACCATCTGCTCCCATCGGTAGTACATGCCCTGGTCTCCTCTCGTTTGGACTACTGTAATGCGCTCTATGTGGGGTTACCCTTGAAGACAGTTTGGAAGTTGCAGCTGGTACAGAACGCGGCGGCTCGCCTGATTACAGGCAGCCGCCAGCGAGATCACATCACTCCAGTGCTGAAGGAGTTGCACTGGTTACCAGTTGTTTTCCGGGCCAAATTCAAGGTGTTGGTTTTGACCTTTAAAACCCTATATGGTTCCGGCCCAGCCTATCTGAAGGAGCGCCTCCAGCAACACCAGACAGGCCGCTTAACAAGATCAGCCTTGGATGGCCCTCTGTCTGTCCCATCAGCCAGGACAGCTAGACTGGTGAGGACGAGGGAGAAGGCCTTTTCTGTGGTGGCCCCCACTCTGTGGAACTCCCTCCCTAGGGAACTCTGCCATGCCCCCTCTTTAATGAGCTTCCACCACGCATTAAAAACATGGTTGTTCAGGCAGGCATTTGGGGTGGGTTAGGGTATTTTTAGGAATATGATGTTTTTAATGTAGAATTTTATTGTTTTAAACTGTTTCTATTATTGTACATTGCCCAGAGTGGCTGGGTGACCAGCCAGATGGGCGATAGATAGATAGATAGATAGATAGATAGATAGATAGATAGATAGATAGATAGAGAAAGGCAGGCAGGCAGGCAGGCAGGCAGGTGATAGGAAAGATCTGTGCCTCAGAGCCTGGAACGCTCCTGCTGGTCGGAGCAGACCATATGGGGCTACATGGACAAAGAGGCTGTCCTGGTATAAGGCAACTCTGCAAGTAACTTTAACAACCTAGTCTGCTTTACTCAGCCCTTAAAGAAAGAGTAAAGCACTAGTACTGAATGACTTGAAGAGAGGTGTTGTTTTTAAATGGAAGAAGTGGGGTAGGGTTTTTAGGGCCAAATTAGATGTCATGTTAACTACATGAATTGATGCAATGGACATGCAGAGATCTATCTATCTATCTATCTATCTATCTATCTATCTATCTATCTATCTATCTATCTATCTAATCTATCAGCTTCAGGGTAGCCTGAGAAACATCAGGACCCTAGGGTATGGAGAGTGAGAATGTAACGCTTTCCCCCCTGCCATGGTCCAAATGAAAATTCCCCCCCCCATTCAAATGCTGTTTGCATCTGGAGGGAAGCCTCCTTCTATGATTCTATGAAGCTTTGGTGGGAGAATTTTCATTAAGACCATGGCAGGAGGAAGTTTAAACTCTCCCTTCCTGCCCCTGGGGTCCTGAGGCTCCTCAGGCTTCCCCACTGATGCTACTTAATTTTTTAAAATGTGCACATTCATTGCATTTGTTCAATTAACATCACATCTACTTTGGCCCTTTGTGGCACAAGAGAGGTGGGGCTTTGGCGATCAAGACCCCCCAGTTTTCCATGGCTCTTGTCTCGAAAGTCCCTTATGGACCAAGGCATCAGTTCCTTTAAATGAGTGAAGGCATTTGTACTACTTGTTTGATATGTAACGTAGATTTGGGAAATATTCCGAAGAATCAGATAGTTTCACTATCCTTGCTATGAGACAGGAGGCCCTATACCTGAAGAAAAGCTGAAACAGTTAATTCTGCCGATTTTTAAAAATAAACAAAGCATGCTGAAAAAATACATTGTTGAACTGATATAGTTATCTCCATTTTTTTCATTTGGGGGTGGCAAATGTATTCGGAATAAGGTGCAGCTACCATTTGGATTGTAACTGGAGGCCAATCACATTGGTTTCAGCAGAGTCCACTTCCTAGTAAGTTAGTTTAGAAATACAGCTTAAAATAACAATTGTATAAAATTACATAGATATTGACACTTAGTATCATTTTGGTGAATTTAATTTGGACCCCAACTTCTCTATGAAGCCATTCATTTAATCCCTTTATTCCTCATCTCCTTTAGCTAAATGTCTTGGACCTCATGCTCCTTCCCTCTCTCCACTAGTGCTGAAATACAGATTGTAAACTGTTTGGGGTAGGGACTTGTAATCTTTGCTTATGTTACTCTGTAAAAGTGCTGTGCCTAACAATTAAAAAAAAAAAAAGGTAAAGGTGTCCCCAACCAGTCGTGTCCGACTCTAGGGTGTGGTGCTCATCTCCATTTCTAAGCCGAAGAGCCAGCGCTGTCCGAAGATGCTTCCGTGGTCATGTGGCCGGCATGACTGAACACCAAGGTGCACGGAACGCTGTTACCTTTCCTGCCGAAGCGGTACCTATTTATCTACTTGCAATTTCTTGCTTTCGAAACTGCTACGTTGGCAGAAGCTGGGACTGAAGACGGGAGCTCACTCCGCCACGCAGCACTCAGTTCTCGAACTGCTGTCCTGCTGTCCTAAATAACGTAGACCATGCACTTTCTCTAATATATGCAACCCTGGTGAGAACATAGGAAATCCTACAGATTAGTTTAGTACTTGCTTTGTAGTCATACAGCAGGCTAAATACATTTTTACTTTTAAGGCTGAATTCTCAAGATTTTAAAATTCCAAATTCACTGAAAAGTAAACATTCCGCCTATTGTACCTATTCTCTGTTTTACTACTGCTAAAAGACTGTACATTTGCACAGTGCCTTCTCAAGAGAATTTAGAACAAGTGTATTGACTGTTAAAGAAAGTGAATAACTTTTGTTTGGGTAATTGGGATGGGGTGAAAGATTGATGAAAGGGTGGATTACCCTCACTTTTCTTTGACAAGGATTTTTTAACATTGGGCTGGATCCTGGATCTGCCTTCTATTGACGGAAGGAATACTCCGCTCACAAATGGTGCCACCACTTGATTTTCGGGGATCAACCCATTCAGCAGGGTTCCCAGCCCCTCCATGTATCATTTTCAGGGGGCTGGGAAGTCCACTTCCACCAGACCTGTTGCATATGCCTAAATCTTGATCCACCCAATTAGGAAGCACTGTAAACTATACAATTAAAATGCAAGAAATCCATGCCTGTGGACCTTCAATCTAAAGACACAGAAGGGGAAAAGTTGATGATGAAGACAAATGCCAAATTGAGATACTGCAATTAGCTAGAGAAGGCATATAAAATACACTGTAAACTGCTGTAGCAGAGTCATTGGAACTTTTTTGCACAGATGTCTGCAGCCATATGACTGTACACTTAACCAGCTGGTTGGACCAGTTCAATAGTAATCTGTGCCTTACTTCATATCCATGAATTAAAATGTTGTGACAAGAACTATTAGACACTTTCAGCACTCTAGCCTTTTAAATACTATTTGCAAAAGAGGATAAAAAAACCCACAAGTCCCTGGATTTTTAATGCTGTGACTATGGGAAAAAAATAAGAATTTAAGGGTGCAATCCTACACATGTTTAGACAGAAAAAAGTCCAACAACTCCCAGCATTTCTCAGCCAGCACTAATCTTGTCTAAGCGTCAAAAAAACACATCTTTAATCTGCCAGCATAATTATACAGTGGAATTCTATGCATGGTCTTCCTTCCCCATGGAGACAAACCCAAAGTAAAAAAAAAAATGAGTATTTTTCTAAAGTTTTGTAATGCCTTTCTGTGTTGGTCGTCTTTTAGTTGCTGGTTTCAGCAACAAATAGGCGGTAACAGTTTGCATTGTTTTATTGTGTGCTCTTTGGTTTTAATTTTTGTGAACTGCCCAGAGAGCTTCGGCTATTGGGCAGTATAGAAATGAAATAATAAATAATTAAATAAATAATTAAATAAATAAATAACAGAGTTTTTACCTTGGTCTAGCTTTTGTGGGCTTTGATGCTCAGGAGGTGGAGGGCTCTCTTTTGCTGAAAGTACTTAAGCAGAGGCTGGAAGGCCATCTGTCAGAGGTGCTGTAGTTGCATCTTGCTCTGCAGATCCTGCACTGAGCAGGGGGGTTGGATTAGATTACTTCCAAGGTCCCTTCCAACTCCATGAGCATATACTGCTATGCACTCCTCACTTCTCCAAGTGGTGAGAAGTTCCAGGGGCAGTGCTTACCAGGGTTTGGCTTCCTTCTGGATCACTGGAAACTTATGGAATTTGTGTAGCATTTGATTTATTTACAAATGTACAGGTAGAGTATATGTGGAGGCAAACAGCTTTAACACTCCTTAGCAGAGCTGCAGACTCACTACCACCTCCTACAATCCCCAGAGATACCTGCAAACAGGCTAGCAGTCAGAACAGGGCAGGGAGAAAATGGGACCTTGGATAGCTCCAAGTGAGTCCTGATGGCTGGAACTATCTCCTACTATAACAATAGGAGGATATTGTCTCATCAGGGAGCCAAAGGCAACTGAAACCTTATGTAGGCTGACAGGACCTGTAGTGTGGTCATCTCTGCCCTTCCTGGAGGAGCTGACTGTTGAAGGGCCCTTGCCTGAGACTTCTGCAAGGCTGGGGAGATGGACATTCTGCCGGAGACTCATCCTCTGAGCCAGAGGATGATGACAGGACTATGTCCTCTGGCTGGGAGGGCCCTGAATAAGGCACTGACTATCCTACTCCCAAGGAAGTAGCCTGTGCCTCAGGCTCATCAGAATCCTCTGTTGCACACTGGAAGACATTATCAGCTCCTTCCCTCTGTCTCCAGGCCTCACTTTCTCAACTCCAGATATCTCTATCAAAATCCTCCACCTTCTAACCATCACTTCCATAAAATGACATGACCTGTTACATTGTTCCCTGTATATAAGGAACCCCAGGCTCATTTTCTGGGTGATCTTTTGAAAATAAGAGCTAGATGGCCTTTGGCTGACATTATCTCTGACTGGTTGGCAGATTATAGTAATTCCATCACAAACAAGGTGGCTACCTTTGCAGTAGCAACACAGAAAACTTGTCATCATTTTTAAAAGATGTCTGCAGTGGATTGTAAAGAAGATGATCCGTTATAGACCTTTTGTAAATGTGTGTCACTGTTTGGTTTGCTTTTACTGGTATTTTTATATTCTGCATTTCTATACTTTATATAGTGTTGTATTTTGTAATGGCCTTTGTGCTACAGAGAAATAAATTCAGTTCATTTATTCACTGAATTCAGTTCACTGACCATTAAGGAACATTAACTAGACATCCTAGCCTCTTAACACACTTTGGTCCAAAACAGCAAACCCACAACAACATACCAGTTGCAGTGAAGGTCCATAAAAAGTCTGGTGAACACTATCCATTCCACCAGACTAGTGTTGTGAATATCAGTACTAGAGATGCATGAGAATTTCATTTAAGTTTGCAAATCACTTGAAAATGCCCTGTTCACAACCTCGAATGCTCAGTGGTAGAACACCTGCTTTCCATGCAGAAGGAAACTCATTTGGAGTACTGTGTCCAGTTCTGGGCACCACATTTTAAGAAGGATGCAGACAAACTGGAGAGGGTTCAGAGGAGGGCAACAAAGATGATCAGGGGACTGGAAACAAAGCCCTGTGAAGAGAGACTGAAAGAACTGGGCATGTTTAGCCTTGAAAAGAGAAGACTGAGGGGAGATATGATAGCGCTCTTCAAGTACTTGAAAGGTTGTCACAGAGAGGAAGGCCAGGATCTCTTCTCGATCATTCCAGAGTGCAGGACACAGAATAATGGGCTCAAGTTACAGGAAGCCAGATTCCGGCTGAACATCAGGAAAAGCTTCCTGACTGTTAGAGCAATACGACAATGGAACCAATTCCCTAGGGAGGTGGTGGGTTCTCCCACACTGGAGGCATTCAAGACGAGGCTGGACAGCCATCTGTCAGGGATGCTCTGACTTGAATTCCTGCATTGAGCAGGTGGTTGGACTCGATGGCCTTGTAGGCCCCTTCCAACCCTACTATTCTATGATTCTAAGGTAGGGCTGGTCCTACGATGAGGCAGAGTGAAGCATTTACCTCAGGCAGCAGGTTTAAGGTATCATAAAAGGGCAGCCAATTGTACTTTGTTATTATTGTATTTCTACTGCCAGAGATGGGGAGAGGTGCTTATGGGATGTTCTGCCTCATGCACTAAAGTAACTTGGCTGGCTTTGGATACTATGAACCTTGGGTGGGTGGGGGTGCCATTTACTGCTTTGTCTTAGGCAGCAAAATGTCTTGGGCTGGCCTTGCAGAAGGACTCAGGTTCAATCCCTGGTTTCTCCAGTAAGGCAGAAAAAACTCCTGCCTGAAACCCTGGAGAGCTGCTGCCAGTCAGTGTTGACAATACTGGGCTAGATGGACCAAGGGTCTGACTCAGTATAAGGCAGCTTCCTATGCTCCTGTGGAAGCACATGTTCTCCAAAAATGTTTATAAATTCCTGAACTTGCGTTCTTGTTCACAAAATGTTCAACTCTCTTAAAATGCACATTTTTTCTCATTGGAACGCACTGAAAAACGGGTTGCAAATGAGAACAGGAGTGAAGCGAACCAAGCTTTGAAGTAAAGTTCAAAGAATTTCGGTGAGCTTGAGCATCCCTGCTTTTCCCACCCCTAATCAGCATTCACAAGTATTCCCACCCTTTTTTTCCCTGACATACACTACTGAATGCTGACAATCCCACTTTGGTGACAAACTAGTGAATAGTAGCAATGTGATTTTCTGTGATTTTCCAGAACACTTGTTTGGGATTGTCAACGTTTACATAAGAATGTTGGAATTCATTGTAATATATGCATCTATCTGTATATATAATTGAAAGAGACCAGGCTATTTTGGTCCTTGGGTTCCAAATATCTTTTGTGAACCTTCAGAATAGGGCAAGATAACAATCTAAGAAACTACACAAACCAAATAATACATTCTGCTTTTGGACCTCAATGTCTTGGAAAAATAAATCCAAATGCCACCAAGGGAATCTTAGCAATTGAAAGCCCTGCATGGCAGTGTATTTTATGCCTCTGTGCTTTCTTGAGTTCTCAGCTGTGACCTGATTTATAGTGGATGGTACAGTGTTTGGAGTAAACATCAAGCTGGTGCTAATGAAAATTTAATAGTTTTCTTCTGTTCTAGGAGTGAAGTCTTGGTGCAGCTGAGTCAGTGGCAACTTCCTCTAGACCACAGTGCCATTCCTTCTTGGCAACTGTCCATAAATTGTGGTATATAATGTTTTGGGAATAACAATCCTAGTGCATGTCTGCTCAGAAGTAAGCATTTCTGAATTCAGTGGGACTTACTCCCAGGTACGTGTGCAAAGAATTGCAGCCTATGTAGACCACCCTGGTAAAACACAGGGTGTGTTATGATTAGTGCTAGAGACAGATCCTAATAACTGCTGACTTCTTATATTTTCAAAGGGAAAGCAGCTACTGCTGTTTTACTCCAGCTGCAACCTGAAACCTTTTTGCATGAAGGACAGGCTGCAATCCTAAACACAGGTACTGGGAAGAAAACCAACACCTTATCCATTCCTCCTGATAACTATTACAGCCTACAGACTGGGACTTTTCATCCCAATAACATCTTTTCCCTCATTTCTCCCATTTCTTTTTTTTTTTTTTTTGGTCCACGCCCCCACCCTATCATCCAGCCTGAAGTAGAGTTCTGGTAAACTCAAAAGGTCATTTGCTACTTGTTGAGTTTTTAATTGTTCCTAATAAAGGTATTATGCTTCTGTTGCTGTTTGGATTCCCCCCCCCCCCAAGATACCAAGACAGCTGCTCACATATTTTCACCCCCAGGTGCGGCAGGCAACCTACAGGAGATTAGATTGAGGTGGGCAGACTTCAGGCTTGCAGGATCAACTTTGTTTTTATTAGAACTGGAGATCCTGAAACCAGAGCCTGGTGCAAAAGACAGACATTTAGGGAGCAATCCTATAGGCAAAGCATCCAAACGATGGAGTGCTCCAATCTTGGAGGCTCCATCCTGTCCAAACCCTGAAGGCGCTTGCCGGCAGGGTGGAAGGAACAATGGAGGAATGTTTTTTTCTCTTGTTGCCCCCCAAAAGGGAAATCCAGTCTGACTTCCTTTTTTTGTTGAGGGCTGAGAAGGCTTAGGGTTCCTTGGATTCTCTCTCCCTCCCCACATACTGGTCAGCCCCCAACATAGCTATTTTCCCCTTCTACATGGTCAGAGTTCCAACCTTGTAGAGGGAGCCACCATGGAAACCTCTATGGTGGCTGGGAGGAAGGAGAAGAGGAGCTTTTTCATACTCCTCTTTTTCATAACTGTACTGGAGATAAAAGAAGGTCACAGGAAACATTAACCTACTATACAGGACCTGTCTTAAAATTATTTTTGTATTTAATAACATCTGAGAAGGGTTCTAGGTATTGGCTGTGTGTGTGTTTTAAGTGGCCTAACAATATCTTTCATATTTGAAATCTTGCAGTAATTCACCTACCCTGCCCCCACAATAGTTAGTTGCTTAATATTTGCAAACTTTTAAATTCCCATTGAATTACTACTACTACTATATTAATTTCTTTTCTATACTGCCCAATAGCTAAAGCTCTCTCGGTGGTTCACGACAATTCACAAATATTACAAATTACAAATAGAACATTACAATAAAACATAGTATAAAATTGTTAACATACAAAATGTAAAACAAGTTAGGGAGTAATCCCATGTCCCCTAGACAGCGTCTGGGGGACATAGGATATTTTGGTTTCCTGGATCCGAGGCTGGAGACAGCGCTCCAACCTCAGAGCCAGGAAACTGAACTCCACGCCCCGTCCCCTGCCCATTGCAGCCGGCACAGAGAGAACTGTGCTGGCTGCTTCTATGAGCTTGCAAGTGTGAACTTGTAGAGGGGTTAAAGGGGTCATGCTGGTGGGTGGGGAGGGGAGGAGACTGGGGATGTGGGGATCCAAGTTATCCCCAGCCTCCTTCCCTCCCCCTCCCTGAAGCTTCCACTAAATGGGTAAAAACGTTCATTTAGCTAAAATGCAGAGTGGGAGGTGCAACGCAGCATGCCTCCCACTCTGCATTGGATAAACGTAAGCCTGGGTACTCATAAGCCTTGAACACGAGTTCGGGCGGATCCGATAGGATTAAACAGCTTAAACAGCTAAAACCATAGAGAGAGGTATTAAATAAGGATGGCAAAATGATAACAGATGACACAGAAAAGGCAGAGGTGCTCAATTCCTACTTTGGCTCAGTCTTCTCCCAAAAGAGGGTCTATGACCCCCCTGGCAAAGGCGAAGTACAGGCTGAAGGGGCAGGATTGCAGCTTGAGATCGATAGGCATCTCAAGGAACAAGGTCAAGGTCAAGGAACACTGAATTACTTTCAATGAGTTCAAATCTCCAGGGCCAGATGAACTGCATCCTAGAGTAATAAAGGAACTGGCAGAAGAACTCTCAGAACCGCTGTCTATTATCTTTGAGAAATCATGGAGGACGGGTGAAGTGCCAGATGACTGGAGGAGGGCTAATGTGGTCCCTGTTTTCAAAAAGGGTAAAAAGGAGGAACCTGGGAACTACAGACCAGTCAGTCTGACATCAATCCCACGGAAAATTCTGGAGCAGATGATAAAGCAATCCATCTGGAAGCACCTTGAAAACAATGCAGTCATTACTCGAAGCCAACATGGATTTGTCAAGAACAAGTCCTGCCAGACGAATCTGATCTCATTTTTTGATCAAGTCACCTCCCTTGTGGACCATGGGAATGCTGTAGACATCATATACCTCAACTTCAGCAAAGCTTTCGACAAAGTGCCCCATGATCTCCTGATGAGCAAACTAGCTCAAAGTGGGATAGATGAAACAACGATCTGGTGGATCCACAGTTGGCTACAGAATCGGACTCAAGGAGTGCTTATCAATGGGAACTTCTCAAACTGGGGAGAGGTAACGAGTGGGGTACTGCAGGGCTCAGTCCTGGGCCCAGTGCTCTTCAACATTTTTATTAATGACTTGGAGGAGGAGGTGCAGGGAATGCTGATCAAATTTGCAGATGACACAAAATTGGGTGGGATAACTAATACTTTGGAAGACAGAAACAAAATTCAAAGTGATCTAGATAGACTGGAGTGCTGGGCAAAAAACAACAGAATGACATTTAATAGGGAGAAATGCCAAGTTCTGCACCTAGGAAAAAGAAACCAAATGCACAGTTACAAGATGGGGGATATGTGGCTCAACAACACTACAAGTGAGAAGGATCTTGGAATTGTTGTCGATCACAAGCTGAATATGAGCCAACAATGTGATGTGGCTGCAAAAAAGGTAAATGCTATTTAGGGCTGCATTCATAGAAGCATCGCTTCCAAATCCCGGGAAGTACTAGTTCCCCTCTACTCAGCACTGGTTAGGCCTCATCTGGAGTCCTGTGTCCAGTTCTGGGCACCACACTTTAAGAAGAATGCAGACAAGCTGGAGAGGGTTCAGAGGAGGGCAAGATGATCAGTGGACTGGAAACAAAGCCCTATGAAGAGAGACTGAAAGAACTTGGCATGCTTAGCCTTGAGAAGAGAAGACTGAGGGGAGATATGGTAGCGCTCTTCAAGTACTTGAAAGGTTGTCACAGAGAGGAAGGCCAGGATCTCTTCTTGATCATCCCAGAGTGCAGGACACAGAATAATGGGCTCAAGTTACAGGAAGCCAGAAAAACTTCCTGACTGTTAAGAGCAATTCAACAATGGAACCAATTACCTAGGGAGGTAGTGGGCTCTCCCACACTGGAGGTGTTCAAGACGAGGCTGGATAGCCATCTGTCAGGTATGCTCTGACTTGGATTCCTGCATTGAGCAGGGGGTTGGACTCGATGGTCTTGTAGGCCCCTTCCAGCCCTACTATTCTATGATTCTATGAGAGAGAGAGAGAGAGAGACAGGCAGAGAGAGAGAGAGAGAGAACTATGTCCTGTCCCTGTATAAATCCACATGAAGATATGCACATTTTTCACATTCCACTAACAAGCCACCATCTCCTACACACTTTTATGTATAATGTACTGGTGAGTCTTTCAAGTTTGAAGGAACTCCTAGATACACTTTTTGGTCTGCTTTCAGGACTGCTGTCTTAACTTGTGTTAGACATATAGTCTTGGAATCAATGGAACAGCCCAGTAAAAAACACTGAGGACTGTGTTGCAAGTTTTTTTTTTCTTTTCTCTTAAGCACATTACTTGAATATAACCTTCAGTGAAATCAGTGGCACTTACTTGCAAGATAAATGTTGTTTATCTGTTAAACATTAAAAAAAAAACCCATTAGTGTGCCTTCCATTATTTATATGTATCCTGTTTTTCTTCCAAGAAACTCAGCAGTGGCGGGGGAAGCATGCATGGCATCCTGTCATTTTGTCCTTGCAACACCTGGCAGGCAAAGAGAGAGGCCTCATTCACATAAACACCTTAATGCAGCTGCTGGGGACTCCAGTTAAGCTCGGGGCTGCCCAATTCCATTTTGCCAATCCAAATTGTGCCTCCCTCCTCGCCAGGAGCTGTTATTTGCCCTGTGGGGCAAAATATACGTTTCATGGATCTTATACGATCGTAGGAAGCTGCCTTATTCTGAGCCAGACCATCGGTTCACCTAGCCCAGCATAGTTGACACAGACTGGCAGTCGCTCTCCAGGGTTTCAGGCAGCAGCTTTTCCAGCCCTTCCAGGAGATGCTGACGACTCAACCTGGGACCTTCTTTATGTAAAGCATGTGTTCTACCACTGGCCCTTTGTTTCCCTTTCTTAAGATTCTTTCTTGTTCGTCATGACTTCTTCCAACTCACCATTCATAGGTCTGCTTCTCCCCTTGTCTTACTGCTTCTCAGGGTCTGGTCTCCCTACTTTTTCTTGCTGTTTGCATTTATTTAACCTCTCTTGCCCATTACCCTCATTTCCCTGCATGCCCCTCAATAGTATCAGAGCAGCCAATTACTGCCAAAGGTTTCATCCTAAACCATAACCACAAAACCCCTCAATACATCACAATATAAATTGCTTCAGCAATAGGTTCTTTCTGGCAGTGGGTTAATGACTTTGTCTTGTCTGAAAGACAAATGAAATAGATGGGTGCTTTGTTTTTATGGCCAGATTCTCTGATATCTGAAGCCAACCTTGGAATTTCCCCCACACCCCTCCTGCTAAGTACAAGCTGCAATCAACATCAAGCCCCAAATAATTCTATGCTAAATAGTCCTACCAGATAAATATTTATTAGATATGCCAAATTAGGCAAAAATAATTGCTAATTTTCCTTACTACCGTTAAAAATGTTTGTCATTTCCTGCTTCAAGAAGCAGAGATGTGAATTTAAAACAACAACAGCCCTCAGACAAAACCTTGCATCATAAAACTGAGAGAGGAGGGCAAACAAGTTTGTGTTGCATGAATTTATTTAACCCCACTAATGTGTTTTGGACTGCATTCCTTCCTCCCCCTCCTGACTTCAGGCTGAATTCAGATTAAGGCCACAAGCAATTTTCCTAATATAATGTATTTTGGAACATTATTTTCAGTAATATGCACAGTTCTGAACACATTTTTTGATTGGAGAACTCTCCCGCAAAAGTCAGAGCAGTGTGAATTTTGAAGGATTACTGAATTTTGTTTCGCATAGCGGTTCGAACGTGTGAAGCGAACATCCCTATCAATGAGTATTAGCCATGATGACTATTGTGGAACTTCGGTTTCAGAGGTGACATGCCACTGAATATGAGCTTTAGAGAGCAATTGGGAGAGGGCTACTGTTTTCATGCCCTGCTTGTGGGCTTCCCAGAAGCAGCTGGGTGGCCACTGTGGTAAACAGGATGTTGCAGTTGATAGACCTTTGGTCTGATCCAGCAGGGCTCCTCCTTATATCACAGAATTTAGGATGAGCCATAAGGAACCAAGTAGCCTCTCTGCATAACCCTGGGAAGTATCTAACGAGATGCAACCGCTAATGTGAATTATGTTGGGCTACCATAAACTATTCTAGTGTAATGCCAGTAGTGTTAGCTGGTGCACTGATTACCCAGGGAAATTGGCATGCCAGCTAATGCTATTCATGTTGAGCTAGAATAGTTTACACTAGCATGGCGTAATTTATGCTAGCAGTTGCACCCCATAGGATCCTGCTTCTTGTGCCCTGGTTTCCGTTTCTTGCTCACAGGACACCAGAGAGTGGAACATTTGGATTGTGTGTGTATTTATATAAGATGTATATGCCACTTGTGGAATGCAAAAGTACTTCAATTTCTGGAAACCCTCCCTGCCTTGTGCAGTTTGGGATGCAGAAAATGTAACAACTTTTAAATGCCCCTGAAAACACACCTTTTCACACAGGCTTTCCCTGGGCTGTAACTGCTGCTGGGTTTTACTTTGGTTTTATGTGGTACTATTAAACTTTTAAAGTTTTATACTATGTCTTGTTAAGTTGTATTTTATGGTTTTAATTGTGAACTGCCCAGAGAGTCTCGGCTGTTGGGCAGTATAAAAATGTAATAAATAAATACACTTTTTAATCTTATTTATTTATTTATTTCTATGCTGCCGAACTGCTGAAGCTCTCTGGGCGGTTCACAAAAATTAAAACCAAAAAACACACAGTAAAACAATATAAAATATTAAAAACATTAAAACCACAATATAACCAGAGTAAAACCAGAGTAAAACCTAGCAGCAATGCAGAAATTTAAAATACATATTTAAAACAGCAAAGCTAAAAGTCTAGAAAGCTAAAATGTTAAAATGCCTTGGAAAATAAAAAGGTTTTCACCTGGCGCTGGATGGAATACAATGTAGGTGCCAGGTGAACCTCACTAGGGAGCTCATTCCACAGCCAGAGTGCCACAGCAGAAAAGGCCCTCCTCCTAGTATAATCTTTTTATACGAATGCAGCTTGGCTCACTGCAAGCATTCCCTGTGGCAATACTCAGGTGGGAAGCTATTCACTTGGAAAAATGCCAAAGCATTCGCAGACAGAGTACATTGGAAAACAGAGTACATTGGAACTATACAGGAGGTTAATTTGTTAATATCTCCAGTTTAATCCACAATGTGGCCATAATCCAATATAGAGTTAAGTGCAGCGGAGCCTACTAAAATCAGTAGGGCTTAAGTACACAACTCTTTGTAGGACTGTGGCTACGGACTTTATAGGAGAACTTTAAACTATAACAATTCTTTTAAATGGTAGTTTCACTGATATAACTTTGCATTTAGCAAAAAGAAGTGGATTTTTAATGTTTTAGGCTGTAGTCCTATACCCACTTTCCTGGGAGAAAGTCTCATTAAATGGAGTGGGACTTACTTCTGAGTAGATATGTATAGGATTGCACTGCCAGCTGTTATGTGTTTTGCTTACCTTTTGTCACATTGTTAACATGTTGTGGAAGTGCATCTAGTTAAAGGAAATCTACTTTAGCTGCTCAAAGGACAGCACAAATTTATTCTACCCAGAAGGTAAATTGCATTGTTGACATTTCAAATGGAGATAGATGGTTTTATTTCATACTACCTTGGCATGTTTTGCTGTGCAGTGTCAGAACTGCATTTGGTTCACCAAGAGTGAAAGAAGTAGGAAAATGAGATGGGTGAAGCAATCTTTAAAGAGATTCTGTGCACAAGCCACCCTGCTTGCAATGATAATATATTCTGTATTTATTCGACATTATAACATGGGGTTGTTTTCTTTAATTGGTTTCACACAATGCAAAACAGTTAAGCATGGAGTCAGATCGGTGCTACCAGCCTATCGGTAATAAAATGAACTATTAAGTTCATTTTATTAATATCATTTAAGTTTTGTATTGCTTAGAAAGAAAAATGATTTCATGGCTGGCATCCAAAGAACCATGCAGCTAGTTCCACATGCCCAAGGGGTCTTTATGCTTGTGTTGGATGAATACATATGTAATCAGACACTTGCAAGGTGCTTGGAGTAGGTGGGAAGGCAGCTGGAGCATGGAAAGGGCAGGCCAAGGCCAAGGTGAAATCAGTGTTGGATTTGGAAGCAGATAGTGTTTGAAGCCCCTTCATGGATCACTGCCTTGTTGTGGCGAAGGGGCTTGCGTAACTCAGTGAAGCCATAAGCTATGCCGTGCAGGGCCACCCAAGACGGACAGGTCATGGCAGAGAGTTCTGACAAAATGTGGTCCACTGGAGAAGGAAATGGCAACCCACTCCAGTATTCTTGCCAAGAAAACCCCATGGAACGTATCACAAGGCTAAAAGATATGACGCCGGAAGATGAGCCCCTCAGGTCAGAAGGTGTCCAATATGCTACTGGGGAAGAGCAGAGGGTATTTCCAAGTAGCGCCAGAAAGAGTGAAGCGGCTGGGCCAAACCCGAAAGGACACTCAGCTGTGGATGTGTCTGGCGGTGAAAAGAAAATCCGATGCTGTAAAGAACAATATTGTTTAGGAACCTGGAATGTCAGATCAATGAATCAAGGTAAGCTGGAGGTGGTCAAACATGAGATGGCAAGATTGAACATCGACATCTTGGGAATCAGCGAACTCAAATGGACAGGCATGGGCGAATTTAATTCAGGTGACCATCACATCTACTATTGTGGGCAAGAATCCCTTAGAAGAAATGGAGTAGCACTCATAGTCAACAAAAGGGTAGGGAAAGCAGTACTGGGGTACAATCTTAAAAATGATAGAATGATCTCAGTACGAATCCAAGGCAAACCATTCAACATCACAGTAATTCAAGTCTATGCCCCAACCACTGAGGCCGAAGAAGCTGAGGTTGATCGGTTCTATGAAGACCTACAACACCTTCTAGAACTAACACCAACAAAAGATGTCCTCTTCATCATAGGGGATTGGAATGCTAAAGTAGGAGGAAGTCAAGAAATCACCGGGATAACAGGCAGGCATGGCCTTGGTGTACAAAATGAAGCAGGACAAAAGCTAATAGAGTTTTGCCAAGAGAACATGCTGATCATAGCAAACACTCTTTTCCAACAGCACAAGAGGCGACTCTACACATGGACGTCACCAGATGGTCAATATCGAAATCAGATTGATTATGTCCTTTGCAGCCAAAGATGGAGAAGCTCCATACAGTCAGTAAAAACAAGACCTGGAGCTGACTGTGGCTCAGATCATGAGCTGCTTCTTGCAAAATTTCGGCTTAAATTGAAGAACGTCGGGAAAACCACTAAACCATTCAGGTATGACCTAAATCATATCCCTGATGAATATACAGTGGAGGTGAGGAATAGATTTTAGGGATTAGACCTGATAGACAGAGTGCCTGAGGAACTATGGACGGAGGTCCGTAACATTGTTCAGGAGGCAGCAACGAAATCCGTCCCAAAGAAAAAGAAATGCAAGAAAGCCAAGTGGCTGTCTGATGAGGCTTTACAAGTAGCTGAGGAAAGAAGGGAAGCGAAAAGCAAGGGAGAAAGGGGAAGATATACCCAACTGAATGCAGAGTTCCAGAGAATAGCAAGGAGAGACAAGAAGGCCTTCTTAAATGAACAATGCAAAGAAATGGAGGAAAACAACAGAATGGGAAAGACTAGAGATCTCTTCAAGAAAATTGGAGATCTCAAGGGAACGTTTTGTGCAAAGACGGGCATGATAAAGGACAAAGAAGGCAGGGACCTAACAGAAGCAGATGAGATTAAGAAGAGGTGGCAAGAATACACAGAAGAACTATACAGGAAAGATCTGAATGTCCCTGATAGCCATGATAGTGCGGTCACTGAACTTGAGCCGGACATCCTAGAGAGTGAAGTCAAGTGGGCCTTAGGAAGCATTAGTAACAACAAAGCTAGCGGAGATGACAGTATTCCAGCCGAGCTATTTAAAATCCTAAAAGATGATGCTGTTAAAGTGCTGCATTCAATATGCCAACAAATCTGGAACACTCAACAGTGGCCACAAGACTGGAAAAGGTCAGTTTACATTCCAATTCCAAAGAAGGGCAATGCCAAAGAGTGTTCAAACTACCGCACAATTGCGCTCATTTCACATGCCAGCAAGGTGATGCTCAAAATCCTACAAGCTAGGCTTCAGCAGTATGCGAACCGAGAACTACCGGAAGTACAAGCTGGGTTTAGAAGAGGCAGAGGAACTAGAGATCAAATCGCCAACATTCGCTGGATCATGGAGAAAGCAAGAGAATTCCAGAAAAACGTTTATTTCTGCTTTATTGACTACGCTAAAGCCTTTGATTGTGTGGATCACAACAAACTGTGGCAAATTCTTAAAGTGATGGGAGTACCAGACCACCTTACCTGTCTCCTGAGAAACCTGTACGAGGGTCAAGAAGCAACAGTAAGAACCAGAGATGGAACAACCGATTGGTTCAAAATTGGGAAAGGAGTACGACAAGGCTGCATATTGTCACCCTGCTTATTTAACTTATATGCAGAGTACATCATGAGAAATGCCGGGTTGGATGAATCACAGGTCGGAATTAAGATTGCCGGGAGAATTATCAACAACCTCCGATATGCAGACGATACCACCCTAATGGCAGAAAGCGAAGAGGATCTCAAGAGCCTCTTGTTGAGGGTGAAAGAGGAGAGTGCAAAAGCTGGTTTGAAACTCAACATTAAAAAAACTAAGATCATGGCATCTGGCCCTATCACTTCCTGGCATATAGAAGGGGAAGAAATGGAAGCAGTGACAGATTTTACTTTCTTGGGCTCCAAGATCACCGCAGATGGTGACTGTAGCCATGAAATTAAAAGACGCTTGCTCCTTGGGAGGAAAGCTATGGCAAACCTAGACAGCATAGTAAGAAGCAGAGACATCACCTTGCCGACAAAGGTCCGTCTAATCAAAGCTATGGTTTTCCCAGTGGTAATGTATGGCTGTGAGAGCTGGACTATAAGGAAGGCTGAGCGTCGAAGAATTGATGCTTTCGAACTGTGGTGCTGGAGAAGACTCTTACGAGTCCCCTGGACTGCAAGGAGGTCAAATCAGTCCATCCTAAAGGAAATCAACCCTGACTGCTCATTGGAAGGACAGATAATGAAGCTGAAGCTCCAATATTTTGGCCACCTAATGCGAAGAGAAAACTCCCTGGAAAAGACCCTGATGCTGGGAAAGACTGAAGGCAAAAGGAGAAGGGGACGGCAGAGGATGAGATGGCTAGATAGCATCACGGATGCAATGAATATGAACTTGAGCACGCTC
Source organism: Heloderma suspectum (assembly GCF_057233095.1). Lineage (NCBI taxonomy): Eukaryota > Metazoa > Chordata > Lepidosauria > Squamata > Helodermatidae > Heloderma > Heloderma suspectum. The sequence goes on along the minus strand of NC_139460.1, from coordinate 25,761,550 downwards.
CGGGAGAGAGCGCAGGACAGGAAGGCCTGGCGTGCTATGGTCCATGGGGTCACGAAGAGTCGGACACGACTGAACGACTGAACAACAACAACAACAAGTGTTTGAAGACATAAGATTATGCTGTCAAGCGCTGAATCGGAATTTTCCGATGACAATTGCATGTACAGTGAACATGCATAGGGGAGAGGAGGATGTGGAAACAAGCTGTTTCCCCTGACTACATACGTATTCAATGGATTATACTGTCCCTGTGTGTGTATAGTTTAGACCAGCCTTCCCCAAACAATAGCCATGCTGCCTGGGGCTGGTGGCAATTGTAGTCCAATACATCTTGAGGGCATTGGGGTAGAGAAGGCAGGTTTAGACAGTATAGTGAACATATGCAGGATGCTGTGACTCCAGTTCCTCCCTGGGCATTCTCTGTAATGCACTTGCTTTGGGGAAGCTGCTATAGTACCCTAGAAATAATAATACATAAACATTACTAGTCAGAATTTTGGTCCACCTGCTTTAATCAAATTCTTTTTTTTTTAACTTTTCCATTATGTAAAAACTTTTTCCCACCTCCACACTGCATCCCTCTGCTGAACTGCCCAAAAAACTGCTCCAGAGGATTGTGCAGCCCTCCAGAGCAGATTTTGAGAGTGCATGTGGGGTGGGGGGCAGGGGAACTACTCCATATCCAGTTCCACTGATAGAACTGTTTGCATCAGCAGAACGACACAACTGGATTCAACTTTTACTTATTTTGTTTACTTATTTAAAAATTCATTTAAACTGAAATTCTCAAATGGGGACAAGCCCAAGTAAAACAACCCCAAAACCGACTAACGGTAGACCCATTTGTTTGGATCCCTTTTCCCAATGTTGCCACAAATTTTGGTGGTCTACAAATTGCTCCCTCCAGTTTGCCTTTCACACATCAGAGACCCTAATTTTGACCACTTTAAACTTGCTGTTGATAAAAAAACATAGGCTAGGGATATGGGAGGCATGGCTTTCTATACATGGTAAGTTCTTTGGAAGTAGGGTGGGTCATCTTAGAGTGAAAGTCATCTTAGGGTGAATAATGGCAGATCCTTAAAGTAAGTGAGCAATACTAACTATACCTTCACTTTACGTCAGAGCTGGCCTTATTTCATCATTCCCTCCCAACCAGGATTTGGTGGGTGAAAAGAACTTGAGCTGGGGGTGAGAAAGTTCTTAATTTTAAAAAAATATGCCTCCACAGAACTGAAGCCACAGCTCACAGGTAGCGCACCTGCTTTTCATTCAGAAGGTCCCATGTTTAGTCACTGACATTTCCAGGTAGGACTGGGAAAGACTCTTGTTTGAAAGTCTGATGAGTTGTTACCAGTCAGTGTTGACCATATTAGGCTAGTTTAATAGCTGCCAGAAACAAATTTAAGCTCTGGGAACCTCCAAAAACAGAAGTTGCTCATATCTACTTTTCAAGCATGTTTATTACAAAAGAAATAAGACAGCGGATTTCTTGCAGTTTAATAGATTAGCAAGCCTGCTTCCCCATTTCTAAATTGATGATTGTTTTTTTTGAGGTGGGGTGTGTGTGTGTGTGTGTGCGTGCAAAATTGTAGCTATATGCATAATGCTTTCAAAGATCGTTATAAACAGTTGTGTTCAAAAAAGCAGGTTCCTTTGGAGAAAAATGAGCACTGTTTAGACAGGGTCAGTATTTTTTTAAAATGTCTGCAACCTAGAGACAAGCAAAAATCTCTAACACCAAAGCCCAGTGAAGTTCCAGATCCCTTTCCTTGCTGATTTAAGACACAAAGACCTTTATGGCTGTGTCAGCTAAGCAACTTAACACAATTATAGAAATGGACTAATCTGGTTTCATATACCCAATGAGTCCGTGTGTGTGTGTGTGTATGAGAACACTGAAGACTGATCCACATTATGCATTACTGTACAACTCATAAACAAGTGGTTGTGACTGTGGCCCAGGATGCAAAAAATGCTCTTTATCATGCCAACTGGAAGTTCTTAAGCAGGGGTGGGCAACTTGTGGCGCTCCAGATATTTTGGTCTACAACTCCCATCAGCCCTAGCCAGCATAGCCAATGATGAGGGATGATGGGAGTTGTCTGCCAAAACATCTGAAGAGCCAGAAGTTGCCCACCCCTGTTCTTAAGGGCCACTAAAACAATTGAGGCCGCATATCCTAACTCAGAAGCAGCTGTTTCTTTTAATGGTATGGTATCTGATAACTTCACATGGCAGAGAGGGATGAGAGAGGGATGTCTCCTGCTCTCCCCCTTCTGTTTGCAATTTCAGCTGAGCTTGTGAAAATGATTAACTGTGGGGGACACAATTGGAATCAATGGCTTGAATCCTTGGTTCCTGTGAGTGGATGTACATATACAGAATGCTCCTGCTGGTTTTTGTGGATTTCCCCTTACCCCTGCTGCCCCTGAAAATCTGCTCTGGAGGGTCGGGCTGCTGGGGGAGGGGGAATTGGTGAAATTGCCTCCTGTCAGTTGGAGTTTCCACTGGATTAGATTGATACTTGTCTACTTTATAGGGTTGCTGTAAAGATTACTGGTATTACACTTGGAAATAGTTCAGTTTTGAGGAAAGGTTAGGGATACAGCAGGAAGAAACCGACTTAGATGAAGGAAAGCAGTGGATTTAGGAGAGCAGTATTCATTAAGGAGCATCAGATTAATTGCAAATGTATTCTCAAAAGCTGATACCTTGTGGTTATTACAGCGTAAGTCACTATTAGTCATCACTGAGAGTGGAAATAAAAATATAAATGATGTTGCTGCATGCTTGAACTTTATGTCCTTTTTATTCTTCCCTGAGAATTATGGTGTCATCCAGAATTATGCATGTACTGAGTTAATAGCATACAGATATTCTGGACAGGAGAACTCTACCTCCCCTTGCCCTTCAGGTTTGCACTCCTCTCCCTATCTGGCCTATACCTTTTCAGGTCTGTTAGTCTGGGGCTGTTTGTTTATTCCTTAAGTATACCAAGGAAGATTTTGTCCTGTGGTGGCTGCAGAAGTATGGGCACTCAGCAGCTGGCCACTTGGGATTTTCTGCATTATCAGGACACACGTCTGCTTTGTCCAATGGAAGGGGTGTCCCTATGTGCCCCATGCTTTTAATGCAAGGTCCTTCAGATTCTAAAACATGTCTTTAGCATCATATTTCACAATTGGCTTTCTGAGGATCCCCCTTCCCTTTCTTTTTAAAAGCGAACATTCTGATACATCTTTGATTCTCTGATTTTGATTCTCAGATTTTTTTCTGCCTTACAGCCTGTGTTGAAGTGAACAATTACATTGAACAATTACGTTTTCCATTTCTTCATTAATTCTATATATTTATTAGATTTTAAGAGCTAAATCTGGACTGATAACTACAGGAAGGTGATGTCAGTTCTTGTTAGTGATAGAGATGAGTTTCCCCTTCCCTTTTTCTGTCTGTAGAGAAGAGCTAAATAATGGTGTATGGGTAATTTTAATGGCACTGTGGAAGGCATTGTGTCCATACAAAAGCACTACTTAATTTACAGTCCCAAGCTGTAGGGCCTTAAGCATCATAATCAGCATTTTGAACTGTGCCTGGAAACAGACCGATAGCCAGTGAAGCTGTTGTAACAAGGGAGTCATGTACTCCTTATAACTGGCCCCGGTCAACAGACTGGCTGCAGCATTCTGGGTCAGCTGAAGTTTCCGAACAGTTTTCAAAGGCAGTCCCATTTACAGTGCATTACACTAGTCCAAACTGGATGTAACTAAAGCTTGTGTATAACCATGGCCGGGTCAGACAAGTCTCAAGGAACAACTGCAGCCAGCACAGTAGTCTCAGCTGTGCAAATGCACTCCTGGACTGCCAAGTCCTGGGCTTCCAAGTACAGGGGAGAGTCCAGGAGTACACCCAAACTGCAAGCTGGAGTGCAACCCCATCCAGGCCAGTTTGAATCCCTATTCTCTGATCTGACTTTCGAGTAATTTTCCACCTTGTCTGGATTAAGCTTCAATTTGTTCACCCTCATACAGTCCACTGCTGACACAAGAGACTGATTTAGAACTAGAACAGCTTTCTTGGATTTAGATGGAAAACAGAGATAGAGTTGGGTGTCATCAGCATACTGGTGGCAGCAAACCCCCAAACTCCAGACAACCTCTCCCAGTGGTTTCATGTATATGTTAAATTACATGGGGAATAAGATGGAACCCTGAGGGACGCCACAGGCCAACAGCTATGACGTCAAATAGGAATCCCCCAGTACCACCTTCTGAAAATGCCTGTTCAAGAAGGGCTGAAGCCATTGTATAACAGTGTCTCCCAGTCCCATCTCAGACAGATGCTTCAAAAGGATACCATGGTCAATAATATCGAAAGCCGCTGAAAGGTCCAGCAGAACCAGCAGGGACATTCTTCCCCTGTCCAGTTCCCAGTGTAGATCATCCACCAAGGCGACCAAAGCAGTCTGTGCCTCATAACCAGATCTGAGGCCAGATAGAAATAGATCTAGATAATCCACTTCATCCAGAAAGCCCTGGAGCTGGGAAGCCATCACACGCTCCACCACCTTGACAAAAAATGGAATATTGGAGTCAGCTGGAAATTATCCAATACTCTGGGGTTCGGGGAGGGTGGGTTTTTTTTTAACAGAGGTCTTGTCATGGCCTCTTTTAGGCAAGATGGAATCACACCTTGTCATAAAGACGTGTTCGCCACAACCTGTACCTACTCAGCCGGTCCCTCCCTGCCCCAGCTGCTTTTATAAGCCAAAAGGGCAAGGGTCCAGCACACAAGTGCCTCACCTCTCCAAGGATCCTGTCTGCATTCCCAGGCTCAACAAACTGAAAAGTATCCATCGTAACTAGAAAAGCAGGGTCCAAACGTCCATCCACAACTGAGAAAACTTCCATAAAGATAACCTCTGCAACATTCCACAGTGTTGACTTTCGTAGGATAATTTTGCATTGCATGATCTTTGAATTTAGCCTTGTACTAAAATGGCTCCCTCTAAATTCCAACAGTTCAACACTAATTTTTGTATTTCTCATATACCCAGCACCACACAGATCCCTACCTCAGATATCTCATTTCAACTGAAGTCTTCAAGCAGGTAAGAAATAGCAGGAGCCCCTTCCTAACAGCAGGAGAGATTCCTGCTGTTTCTTACCGTCTCCATGCACAACACAAATGAGAGCTGATCTCGCCTCTCTCTTTCAAATCCTCTGTAGATGTAAAAGGTGTAGGAGGGGACAGGATCGGTCGTGGCCACAAATAATGGCTGGCTAGGAAGCTAAAACAACATTCATGGACCACTGGATACAAGCCATTGGATCTAGAGATGCAGTGCAATCCTATACATGTTTACAGTGCAATCCTATACATGTCTACTCAGAAGCAAACACCACTGAGTTCAATGGGATTTACTCCCAGGGAAGTGCATAAAGGATTGCAGCTTTAATTGACTTCATGGGAAGATTAATCAACTAAAGCTTTAGTTGAAGGCCATTTTTAACCAGTGTTGTGGACAGTTAAGGGCACAGTCATTTGGAATGTTTAGAGCTATTTTGGTTCTGGTGTGTCACTGTAATAAAGAGTGAAAAATAAAATATTAAAAATGGCCTTACATATAATGACGTCTTTCATTTATTTAACTGTATATCGCCTTGCATGTCTTTTAGTACCTAAAAAGCAAACATATTGAAGTTTAGTATAGCATGTAAATTTATTTAAATATAATCTATTAATAGGAAAATAATTAATTTTGCTTTTTAATTTTTTTATCAACAACCCTAACTAGACCCATGCTATGGCGAGACTAAGATGTCTGAAATATGGGAGTAGATTTGAACTTTATAGATGATGATTTAATAGGGAATCTTACTAAAATTATCAAATGACTTGAGAAACTTTTCCCCTCTTTATCTGTAACATTTATTTCCACTCTGTTCCTCAGAGTTTTATATGTCCCTTGTAACGCATAATATGAGTTTATGTTCCTGAGGAAGTAAAACTAAATGAAAAATAGCTTTGTTGCAGTTTGTATCATTTTTTATGAGAAAATTTAATATGGGAACATTTTATGATTTGTCAATAAAAGTGAACATAGAACCATTGAGCTGTGACAGAAAGACAGAAAACTGTGCACGCTCGAATCGGTGATACTTAATATAGTTGGCTATGGCAAAATCTATTTTTAGTTGCTGTTTAATCTGCTGGCTCTACTAGCTTTACTTTGTGGATTTACTGCTGCCTGGTATCGTCTTTTTATAGTTTTTACTATTGTTGTAGCCACCATGAACCTGTTTGCAGCGAAAAGCATGATATAAATTATATTATTTCTTTTAGAGAGCAATCCTAAGGCCCCTAGACAGCGTCTGGGGGAGAGAGGATTTTTCGGTTTCCCAGCTCCAAGCTCACAGACAGAGCTACGAGCTCAGAGCCAGAATACCGTGCTGCCCACCCCCTTCCAGCCAGGGTGGAGAGAACTGCCGTGGCTGCCCCTCTGTGCCTGTCCATGCAGACCGTACGGACAGAACAAAAAGAGGGCGTTCCCGGGTCGGGGAGGACACCACGGAAACTGTTTTAGACAGCTTCCTATGCGGTCTCCAGCCCATTTCTACCCCTTCCCCGAAGCTGTGCTTAGACGCCCAAAATCAGCATCTAAGGAAAACTGCAGGACAGCCTGAGCATGGAAGGAATCCTCACCTCCGTGCTTCAGCCGCCCTGCACTGGATAAGCAGTTGCCTCCAACTTCAGAGGAAGTCAGAGGCGACCATCTATCTCAATAGGATTGCACACTTAGTTATTTTACTTTTTAAATTCCTGTTTTTGTTGTTTTTGTTGAAACTTTTGATTTTTTTAAAAAAACATATGGCTGCCTATGCACACACGTTTCCTGGGAGATTACAAAACAAGAAGTAAAATGCAATATAAAAACACAAGGTAATAATATAAAAACAGCAGCAGCAACAACACCCCACTTCAATGCATCCTGAAAAAAACCCCCCTTCAATATATGCAAGCTCAATTTGCAAAATAAATTGCTGCTTACAAAGTGAGAACCAAGATTTTGTTTGTTTAAAATGCTGGTTGCTCAAACGGCCTGGGTGAATAAAAAAGTCTTTGTCTGGCACCATAAAGACCATAAAGATGGCATGAGGTGAGCCTCTTTTGGGATGTGATTCCACAGCCACCGCTGAGAAGGTCCCTTTCCTAGTAACCACCTGCCTTTCCTCATTTGGTGGGAGCTTAAAGAGCAGAGCCTCTTGAGAGGATTTTAGGGTTTGGCTAGGTATATACAGGAGGTGATCTTCTAGGTAACCTGATCCCAACCCATTAAGAGTTTTAAAGGGTAAAAGTTAATTTGGGCCTGGAAACATGGGAGCCAGTACAGCTGATAAAGCATTGGCATAATATGACTGAACTACCTAGTTCCAGTAAACCATATTGTGACCCTGTTTTGGACCAACTGCAGTTTCCATGTCCAACAGCATGCAATAACCTAAATGGAAAGTTACCGGTGCATGTGTAATTTAGGCTAAGTTATCTCCATCCAGGTGGGTGGCATATTGGCCAAAGCTGATAAGCAGTCACTTTGAGCCACAGAGGCCACTTGAGCCTCTAATGACAATGCAGGATAAATAAACACCCCCATTCTGCAGACCTGATCCAGGTTTTGGGGAATGCAATGCCATCCAGAACTATTTGAACACCATTTACCCAGGTGGATGAAAATACACCAACACTATCTCTGTCTACTCATCTCGGTTTTAAAATGAGGAACCCAACAGTTCAGCTCAGTGCCATTTTGCTCAGTTCTGTTTCCCTACTTTCCCTTCTCATTTCTTTCCTATCCTCTCTCAGCTCTGTTTTTATTATTTTGTGAGTTAGGCCTCAAAAGGAACCTAACAAGGCACAGCCAGCCTTCAGTCCCTCATCATCACCCCACTGTGCCCTTAACAGACTGTACTTTGAGAACTAAGATACTTAATAATCCATCGTTCATGAGGAACCACAGTACCAGCTCCAGTGTGCCTGCTGGGGACACTGCTGGTCCTATCCAGGTTTACCAGATGAATCCTTGCATTACAGCTACCCCTTGACAGAAAACCCTGTTCTGCTTCTCTCACATTAGAAGAGCTAATATCTGCACTCAATGCTTTCTTCCTTCTTAAGCCCCCCACCCTCTCTTTCATCTCTCTCCTACCTCTCTAACTTTAGAGCCATTACTGGTATCTTCACAGGGTAATCATTAACATGCTCTCTCCACCTGTCCTTCTGTAAGCCTAATTACACTCTGCACATGTCCATCTAGATTTGAACTCCCTCCTCTCTCTCCTTATAAGGAAACAGCCTCCCCTCCATCTAAAATCTCTCACACGCTGATCAGCTTATCTCCGACTCTCAGGTTTCCCTGTAGACCTAACCCAAGGGTGGGCATAAGGTAGATAGAGATTTACTGGTAGATTTCTGGTGATTTGCAGTAAATCACCAAGGATTGCTGGCTCCCATAAATTGTTTAATAATAGCAACAATCCACCCCAAATAGGTTGCTGAAATGATGAAAGCTTGGGAGGAAATCAAGAATGGTTTTTGTGTGAAAAGTCTGTGAGCTCAGTTCTGATACTGAAAAAAAATTAATCCTAGGCTGAGATACACTCCAAGGTGCCCTAGTCCTTTATTCTAAGTGCATGTCCACTCCTTTTTCTAAGTCACTATTTTTTACTTGGCTTTGGGTGGTGGACCCTTGGGGTTCTAGGAACAAAACAAAGTACATCCTGCAAGCCTCACCTGTGGCTTAACCAATTAAGTGCTGGTCCTATCCAAGTTTTGCGCATATAATCATTTCATATCTCCGTAATAAACATGTATTTGAATATTCTAATCTTTAGCTCTTGTCTCTTTGCTAATGTCCTTTTTCAAAGAAGGGGCCCGGGCTTTGGTCTAATGCTTATTTCCCCACCTGGGTGTACCAATGTATGCTGCTGAGCACCAGGACTCTAGGTTAAAAAACTTTGACATGCGTCCCTCAAAGATATATGCATTATGAGACACATGTACATGAAGACAGGGTCCAACTCAATGTTCTGCTATAATTTTTGGAGTTTCTTAAAGATAATTAAATTGGCAACGCTCCTCTTAATTATCACATACTTTCAATCTTACTAGGACTCTTGACTAGTTTTCCATGTTTTTGCAAAAGCAATTCTGGCAGTTGTGAGGATGTATAAACTTGGAGTTTGTTTTAACAACATTTAATAAGCACACAATTGGGTCCATTTCCACATTAAGTCGGAATGTTTCATTACCATCCTCCAGATTTTGTACATATACAGGTGTCCCCCAGCCCAAGAATAAAAATAAATCAAAAGCAGACCCCTTAGCATATGGCTGAGGTGTCTTAATTCTTCAGCCATCATGAAGCTATATGCCTCTGGCTTGTCTTTATTTGCTTTGGAGATTTGGAGAAGTAATGTATTTTTTCAGGTTTTATTTAAGATGTATGTATTTTCAGGTGCGTATTTGTTTATCTTTTTATTTTTGAAATGTCTATACAAGCTTTTTAAAGTTCTTTCAGGTTGTTGTTTTAAGGCAAGCAACATTGCTCAATTTAATAGTACAAAGGATTTTCTGCAGAATGCTTTTGGAGTGTTTGAAAAGGCTGTCTTGCAAGTATACTTCACACTGCACATATTATGATATTAGAAAGATTCAGAGAGAGAGAGTGAGAGTGAGAGAGATAGTAAGTGAAAGTAACACCCTTAGTGACCTGAATGTACTGAGTCATGTTATAAATTGATGATTTTCACCATGTGAGAGAAGCCTCTCCGACAGAGCTTAAGAGAAGCACAGGTTTTCTATCAAGGCCTCATGTCAGTACATGGCACCCTCAGGTGGCTATTAGGAAGCTAGCAGGGCCCACCACAGACGCTGACACCCGGACCCCTGATCACTCCTAGGTACTGTGGGAAATTAAAATGGAAGCCCTCTAACGCTAATCAGAGTGTTTCTACAGGGCTCGGCTATACAGAAGAGGTTCCAGTGACATAGGAAAGGGCCTACAAAAGGGGAATTTGCCTTATGTACCCTCAGATCTGAGTTGGCCATTTTGGATTTGGCCTTCCAGTTGTAGCGTATATTGACAGTGTTGGAGGCCAGCAAAAAGTCATTCTTCACGGCTGTAACTTCCCTTTGGAACTTGCCCACTCAGACTGTCCACAGAAGGGGGGTGGGGTTCTTAAAAAGAAGTTAACACTTTTCCTAGTCTGTCAGGCTTTCAGGAAGCAGGAAGTTTTATGACTTTATACATCTTAATTTAGTTCTCATTTTAGTCTGTGCTTCTTAGAATGTGATATTGTTGCAAGTTTTTCTATGAGTAAGTCTTACTGACTCTTTGTTACTATTTTAAAATGCTGCTGTTTTATTTTTATTTTTTATTTATTACATTTCTATACCATCCCATAGCCGAAGTTTAATAAGTAGTAGAAGAAACTACACTGTTCTCATTCTTAGGCACTTCCATGGCTGTGGTGAGTTCAAGGCATGAATAAGGGAGGGGGTGCTAAATGAACCGTCTCTCTTCAGGTTCCCCTCACAAACAGTGGTAGCAAATACAGGTGAGGCAAAGTGCCCACGTGATCTGCTTACTCATTTTTTATTTTTCACTGTTAGGCAGCTTTCCCTAACATGGTGCCCTCCAGATGCCTCCCAATAGCTATTGTGGCTGGGAATGATGGAAGTTGTAGTCCAACAAATTTGAAGGGCACCAGATTGGGGAACTCTGTTCTAAGGGAAGCATGAGTGGGGCATCTTGCTCTTCTTCTCCCTCACTCCTTCCCTGTTGGGAAAACATAAGTGTTGTCCTGCTTAGTTTTTTGTTGTGCCCTTGTGTTGCTATTTTATTCATAAAATCACAGAATAATGGGGTTGGAAGGGGCCTATAAGACCATTGAGTCCAACCCCCTGCTCAATGCAGGAATCCAAAGCATCCTTGACAAAATCCCTGACAGGGATTCATTACATTTATGCCCCGCCTGTCTTCCATTGTGGAACTCAAGATGGCTACATGTGGTTCCCAGGTGGTCTCCCCTCTAAGCACTGACCAGACCCAGACCTGCTTTGCTTCAGCAACGTGGCTGCCTCATGTGCCTTCAGACTATGACCTTTTATTCATTGTTACAAGCCATCTAGGGTGATCTTTGGGTAGAAAAGTTCTTCCACAGCTCCTCCCATCCATTCTTTCCATAGTCTACCCTCTCCTTCACTTGTAGTGTGCCACATCTGGAAATGTGCTTGCCACAGCAGTAAAGGTCCTGATATCTTTTGGCTATCTCTTTGACATTGCTGGTCTAAGACAGGGGTGCAAAACTGCAGGTCTGGGAGCCAAATCTGGCCCTCTGGGATTCCCCAGAAGGCCATGCCCCTTCCCTTGGCCACACCCCTTCCCCCCAACCACTGATAGTTTGATGGTTTCCCAGTTTTGTGCAGTTTTTCCCCAATTCTAAAAACTTGAAATGCCTCTCCTAAGGCTTAGCTACTGGCAGTAAGAGCTTTAAGCTAAAATATGCTGGCATTTTTGGTTTTTGGTCCTGCCCCTTTGGCCTTCAGGCCTCCCCACCACTGAAATGTGGCCCCCAAAAGCTTCTCCAAAATGGAATGTGGCCCTCGGGCTAAAGAGATTCCCCACCCCTGATCTAAGACAATGCTAATGAATTAGCTATACTCGAATCAGAATCTGTTTAGGCCCATTTATGACAAATATTGCCTCAAAAATCATTATATTCATCTTAAAACATAAATACGTAGTCCTGGAGAAAGGCTGCCTTTACACTAAAGAAAACCCCTGCAGTCCTCCCGCTCTGGAGCCTTCTCACATTTATCACGGGCTCCTAGAGAGTGACCACATGACTGGTGAGAAGGGAAGCTTTTAATTGTCATGGTTCCATAGAAGTCACTGAAACGGCGCTATCTAGTGGCTATTTTAATCGCATAAGATTCCAAGTTAAAAAAGATAGTTAATTAGTTCTGGATCTTTTTGAGATGAAATAATCAGGAAATACCTCTGGATGTTCCCTGGAGGTTAACAAAGTCATGAAAAGGACCTTCAAACTTCTGCGAGTGAGCAATCTCAATAGCAGGATAATAAAAGCTCCGTGTGAAGGAGCCCAATGCAATTGGCACAGGATATCAGCACAAGTCAATTCAGAGGAAATCCAGATACATCAGATACAACAAGCGTTGATCGAGCACACGGCTGTTCCAGATACATAAGCAAATTGTCATCATCTTAGCATGGGGACATGTATTGGATTTTACCCACCTCTGCAAATTATTGCAGTGCTTAATAGACTGGGTTTTTTTATTAGAGCTGAGCTGAAATTTCATGAACCTTGATTTATTGTGTCAAAAAGTGCATGCTCGCTTAACCTTTTATCAAACAGCTAAGCAAATCACACACACATCAAAAGGGTTTCTCTGCTTTTCATCAGAGTTCTGGACATTAATCACAGTTCAGTGCTGCATAAAAACATCCGAAGAAGGCTGGTCTTTAAAGATCCAGGAAATGGCAACCCTCAAACTATCCCAGAGGACACAGCTCAGGGAAGATCCTGAGACTTGAGACCAAGGGATCTGTGCAATTCCTGAGCTTGCTTAGGGAACCAATTAAGCTAAAGCTCTTTATGTCTTCCCTGTAAGTTCTGCTTCAGCCCATAGTCATAGTGAATGTATTTGTATACCGCATTTTCAATAATATATTTGCTCAAAGCAGTTCAGAAAACAAATACAATAGCCACAATTATAATACATTACAAAACAGCCTAAAACTCCCATGGCTGGCTGGGGAATGCTGGGAGTTGTAGGTCTTTTTTCTGTCTAAACATGCATAGGATTGCACCCTTAAAAACTATCAAAATTTAATTAAGAGCAAGACATACCAATAGGTCAGTTAACAATATCCAGTACCAATAATAACACATACCCACATTAAACAATTCACTAAACACTTCCTCTTAAGAGACCCTAACCCTAAGGGATCTAAACTCTCCCCCCAAAAACCCCTTGTCCACATCAAATGCACAGGAAAAAGGAAAAGAACCCCCATCCCACAGCTCATGTGAATGGTAGCAGTCCCAGTCAGGTCCCATACCCATCCCTGTGGCAGACAGATGGCCTGGGTGGGGAGGGCTTATAAAGGGCTTCATCACACTGAGCTTTTATCAGGCAATTGAGATTGCTTCTTCACAGAAGATTGTGGGCTCTTTACATGACGCCATGACCCTGCCATGACCCTTCTGCACTAAATGCCCTTTGCTCCTTTTTTAAATAGATCACAGATAATGAGCTATCAAATTACCCCGTTGTGTTCTGCTTCAGTTTCCTCCGTGAAAAGAGTTAAAGTGGCAAGAAGAGGAGCGAGATCAATGAGAGATAATGGAAGACTCAGATACGGGGAGAAGGAAGGGTGGAAGGAAGCACATGTAAAGAGAGTCAGTGGTGATCCTGCATTTAAAACGGAAGCAGAAAGCCCCGTTTTAAATACAGGATTTTAGGCTGGTGTAGAAATACCCAAAGAGTATTTGAAAGGACGCTGCCTAAACTTTAGCTCAGTCAGAAGTGGGAACTTCCCCAAGCTTGGTCAGACAGGCTCAGGGAGTGCACAGTAAGTTTGCTCTCCAGGCTCAGGTACATCACTGAGTTGTTCTCAGTGGGATAGTTCAGGGACTACACAATTCCCAAGAGCTGTAAAAACCAGGCTTTTGCGGGGTGGTGGTGGTCCAGACTTCTATCATCTAGGGTTTGGATGACAGATAGATGCAATTTCTGGGGGGTACTTGAAATCGGATTGAAAAAGCAGAGGTGCGTTTCAACCATAGCAAAAGTGAAATGAAAATAGAAAAAGGGGGTTGAGTCAAGACCAAAAAAAACCCCTCCAGAAGTCCCCCCCCCACATGTTCAAAGAATGTGTGGAGAGTGGCATGCACTGCCCTTTCCCCTAACCCTGACCTTTGTGCGTTGAGTGGGAAGGTATGAAGGAAGAATCTTTGTGCATTTCATGGAATCATAGAATCATAGAATAGTAGGGTTAGAAGGGGCCTATAAGACCATCGAGTCCAACCCCCTGCTCAATGGAGGAATCTAAGTCAAAGCATCCCTGACAGATGGCTGTCCATCTTCACCTTGAATGCCTCCAGTGTGGGAGAGCCCACCACCTCCCTAGGTCATTGGTTCCATTGTCGTATTGCTTTAACAGTCAGGAAGTTTTTCCTGATGTTCAGCCGGAATTTGGCTTCCTGGAACTTGAGCCCATTACTCCATGTCCTCCACTCTGGGATGATCGAGAAGAGACTCTGGCCTTCCTCTCTGTGACAACCTTTCTAGTCCTTGAAGAGCACTATCATATTTCCCCTCAGGCTTCTCTTCTCAAGGCTAAACATGCCCTCATAGGGCTTTGTTTCCAGTCCCCTGATTGTCTTCGTTGCCCTCCTCTAAACCCTCTCCAGTTTGTCTGCATCCTTCTTAAAGTGTGGCGCCCAGAACTGGACACAGTACTCCAGATGAGGCCTAACCAGTGCTGAGTAGAGGGGAACTAGTACTTCACGTGATCTGGAAGTTTTACTTCTATTAATGCATAGGGATGGCGGAGAATTTCTCCCCGAAACTTCGGGGGGTCGAGCGCCAACGTGTTCGGCCCCCCGAACAAGTTTCGGGGAGAAATTCTCTGCACCCCCCCGCCCCCGCACCCCCCCCAGGACGGGACTTACCTTTCCCGAATGTCCCTCCCGGCGGCGGGTCCCGGCGGCGGTTCGTCGGGTCTTCATCAGGGGCGGGGGCGGCAGCCGATCTTTCGACTGGCTGCCGCTGCCGCCATTCCAATAAAACTAAAAAAAAAAAAATGCCCCCGTGATAGGCTACGTGATGATTAACATCGCCTATCATGGCTAGATTTGCAAAGTCAGCCGTGATAGGCTACGTAAATCGTCACGTAGCCTATCACGGGTGACTTTAAAAAAAAAACAAAAAGCGCGTACGGCTAATGGCAGCCCCCATAGGGAGCTGCCATTCACGTTCCTTATTTGGTCGCTGTAGTCTACGTAAAGATTACGTAGACTACGGCGAAAATAAGGGCAACGCTATTTGCGTTGCCCTTATTTTCGCCGTAGTCTACGTAAAGACTTACGTAGACTACAGCGACCAAATAAGGAACGCGAATGGCGGCTCCCTATGGGGGCTGCCATTTGCGTACGCGCTTTTTTTTTTTAAAGTCACCCGTGATAGGCTACGTGATGATTTACATAGCCTGTCACGGCTGGCTTTGCAGATCTAGCCGTGATAGGCTACGTTAATCGTCACGTAGCCTATCACGGGGCGTTGTTTTTTTTTTAACTTTTTATTTCGTGGCCGGGCGAGGCGAGGCGCCTCCTCCCCGGCCTGAATTTCGGCCGGGCGAGGCAGGAAGCCTCCCCCCCTGGCCTAAACTTCGCGGGGGGAGCAGTGAAGCGCCTCCCCCCCACCGCGAAAAGCTGCAAGACCAGGTAAGTGACTTTCGTGCACCCCTATTAATGCAGCCCAAAATAGCATTTGCCTCTTTTGCAGCCACATCACATTGTTAGTTCATATTCAGCTTGTGATCGACAACAATTCCAAGATCCTTCTCGCTTGTAGTGTTGTTGAGCCAAGTATTCCCCTTCCCTGCACCTCCTCAACCAAGTCATTAATAAAAATGTTGAAGAGCACTGGGCCCAGGCCTGAGCCCTGCGGTACCCCGCTCGTTACCTCTCCCCAGTTTGAGACGATCCCATTGATAAGTACTCTTTGAATCCAATTCTGTAACCACCTGTGGATCCACCTGATAGTTGTTTCATCTAGCCCACTTTGAGCTAGTTTGCTCATCAGGATATCATGGGGCACTTTGTCGAAGGCTTTGCTGAAGTCGAGGTATATTATGTCCACAGCATTCCCACGGTCCACAAGGGAGGTGACCTGATCAAAAAATGAGATCAGATTTGTCTGGCAGGATTTGTTCTTGACAAATCCATGTTGGCTTCAAGTAATCACTGCATTGTTTTCAAGGTGCTTACAGATGGATTGCTTTATCAACTGCTCCAGAATTTTCCCAGGGATTGATGTCAGACTGACTGGTCTGTAGTTCCCAGGTTCCTCCTTTTTACCCTTTTTGAAAATAGGGACAACATTAGCCCTCCTCTAATCATCTGGCACTTCACCCATCCTCCATGATTTCTCAAAGAGAATAGACAATGGTTCTGAGAGTTGTTCTGCCAGTTCCTTTATTACTTTAGGATGCAGTTCATCTGGCCCTTGAGATTTGAACTCATTCAAAGTAATGAGGTGTTCCTTGACCATATGCCTATCGATCTCAAGTTGCAATCATGCCCCTTCAGCCTGTACTTCGCCTTTGCCAGGGGGGTCATAGACCCTCTTTTGGGAGAAGACTGAGCCAAAGTAGGAATTTAGCACTTCTGCCTTTTCCTTGTCATCTGTTATCATTTTGCCATACTTATTTAGTAGGTGAACCACCATTTCTTTCCTCTGTCTTTTACTGTGCACCTATCTGACGAAAGCCTTTTTGTTGCTTTTAGGATCCCTTCCTAACTTCAGCTCGTTCTCAGCTTTAGCCTTCCTGATGCCATCCCTGCAATTCTGTGCTACCTGCCTGTACTCTTTCTTTGTAGCTTGGCCTTCCTTCCACTTCCTATATGTTTTCAGGTCATCTCTAAGCTTTTTGTGAAGCCACATGGGCTTCTTCTGTTGTCGTCCACCTTTTTTTTCTTGTTGGAATTGTTTGTGATTGTGCCTTGAGAATTTCCTTTTTAAAAAAACTCCCACCCATCTTGGACTTCTTTTCTCATTAGAGTCGCTTGCCATGGGACCTTACTTATCATTGTTCTGAGTTTATTAAAACTGGCTTTCCTAAAATTCAGGGTACGTGTTTGGCTACACTCGGCTTTTGCTTCCTTTAGAACCAAGAACTCAAGTATAACATGGTCACTTTCCCCCAGAGTTCCCCTAACTGCTCCTTTATCCACTATGTCATCTCTGTTGGTTAGGATCAAGTCAAGGATAGCCGATCTTCTAGTTCCTTCCTCTACTTTCTGTAGCAGGGAATTATCAGCAACACAAGTCAACACTCTCTTGGAGGGGCCATGTTTTGCAGAATTGCTAAATTGAATAGCAATTTCCCAACAAATATCAGGGAAATTGAAGTCTCCCATTACTTCTACATCATGCGTCCTTGAAACCTTGGCAATTTGCTATTCAAAAGTTTCATCCTCGTCTTCTCCTTGATTGGGTGGCTGGTAGTAGACTCCGACCAATTTGACTGAACACACTTAGAATTCTGCACATGATTTAATCTTTGTGAACCGCCCAGAGAGCTTCGGCTATTGGGCGGTATAGAAATGAAATGAATGAATGAATGAATGAATGATCGGGAACCCTGATTGTGCAGGGTTCCTGATTGCATGGGGGATTCTGAGTGCATGTGGCCAAGCACGTGACTTCCCCTTCAGACCCTTCTTCTCAACATGTGAAAGTCAGTCATGAAGCCAGCAAGAACAGGAACATCCAACCCCATTTACTCTATATGCACTCTTTGAATGCTAGGGGGAATAATTTGTGAAAGAGACTAAGTTAGCTATTTGCGTTGTCCTTATTTTCGCAGTAGTCTACGTAAATCTTTACGGAGACTACAGGGACCAAATAAGGAATGCGAATGGTGGCTCCCTATGGGGGCCGCTATTAGCCGTACGCGCTTTTTTTTTTTTAAGTCACCCGTGATAGGCTACGTGACGATTAACGTAGCCTATCACGGCTGTCTTTGCAAATCTAGCCGTGATAGGCTACGTTAATTGTTATGTAGCCTATCACTGGGGCGTTGTTGTTTTTTTTACTTTTCTTGTAATGGCGGTGGCGGCAGCCGGTCGAAAGACCAGCAGCCGCCCCCGCCCCTGACGAAGACCTGCCGAACCGCCGCCGGGACCCGCCACCGGGAGGGACATTCATGAAAGGTAAGTCCCATCCCGCGGGGGGGGCGGAGAATTTCTCCCCGAACAACCTTCGGAGGACCAAATGCGTTGACACTCGGCCCCCCGAAGTTTCGGGGAGAAATTCTCCCCCATCCCTAGAATATTTGAACATCAAAAGTAGGGCTGTGACTGCTGCAGTCTCACACACAGTTCAGGCTGCAGATGAAGTAGCATGGGTGAGTAGAAGCTAGTATAGAAATGGCAGGGTGTATGTGTGGACTGTAGTATCTGAACAGGGAGCTGAAGCAGCAAAGGACAGGGACATGTAGGAGTCAGACCATTGGGAAAGCAATATTACACAGGATGTAAATAGCAGGACAAGGTACTCAGCTTTGGGAAAGCATGGCAAATTTTGAAAAGGGGCATGGTTTCCTAAACGAGCAATCAGGTTGCAACCCAGACTGTTTGTGTGTGCAAGACACATCATGCAAAGTTGCTGTTTTATTACCCTCCCATGTGAAAGTGACATGGACTGGAAATAGATTTGTCCATCCCTAGGGGTTCATTGACATCCACAAAGTGGAAGAACTGGAAGAACTGACTGCTCAGATTTTTGTTTTAAAGGAGGAGGCTGTGAAGCAGTTCAGGAAAGGAGAATCATTGAAACATATTTTAGTATGTTTGATTTTATAACTTTTATTACCCTTTGCTTTCTGCTCTCTTATTACCCCCTGTGATCATTTGCCAGCCCGTATGCTCATTGTTGCTTCCCATGTTAATTTGGTTTTGTTGTTTATAAAAGAAATGGCAAGAGGCTGACTAGAGATATTTTTTAATGTTGTGTAAGGCTCAAAGTATTTTCCCTTACAAAGTGATAATGAATGCACATTTTTTTTTAAAAAAAGCCAAAGCATTAATTCTCTCTCTCTTTCCCTGCAGTAGGGGTGCTGAGAATAGACATGGGCTCCGACAACAGACAATAGTTCGAGAGAAAGGTCGGAGGCTTGCCAATCGAGGCCCAGCATATATGTTTAACGACCACTCAACCAGCCTTTCCATTGAAGAGGAGCGTTTTTTGGAAGCGGCAGAGTACGGCAATATTCCCGTTATCCGTAAAATGTTGGAGGAATGTACCTCACTGAATGTAAACTGTGTGGACTACATGGGGCAGAACGCATTGCAGCTGGCTGTAGCAAATGAGCACCTGGAAATCACAGAAATTTTGCTTAAGAAGGAGAACCTGTCACGTGTTGGGGATGCCCTGCTCTTAGCCATTAGCAAAGGTTATGTCCGAATAGTAGAAGCCATCTTGAATCACCCTGCATTTGCCGAAGGCAAGAGGCTGGCCACAAGTCCCAGCCAATCAGAGCTACAACATGATGACTTCTATGCCTACGATGAGGATGGAACGCGCTTCTCTCATGACGTGACCCCAATCATCCTAGCTGCTCACTGCCATGAGTACGAAATTGTGCACACCCTGCTGAGGAAAGGAGCTCGTATCGAGAGGCCTCATGACTACTTCTGCAAATGCAGTGAATGCAACATGAAGCAAAAGCATGACTCTTTCAGCCATTCTAGATCTAGGATCAATGCCTACAAAGGTCTGGCAAGCCCTGCTTACCTGTCTTTGTCTAGTGAGGATCCAGTAATGACTGCCTTAGAACTCAGCAATGAGCTGGCTGTGCTCGCTAACATTGAAAAAGAATTCAAGGTAAGATTTTGGTCTGAGGGTAGGGGCGAGTTGTTATGAGACCTCTGCTGGATCAGTCCAATGATCCATCCAGCAGTTCAGTATCATGTTTCCAGCAGTTATCACCCAGATGTCTTGAGAAACCCCAAAGTAGGATTTTAAGGTTTGTTGCCCAGCATCTAGTATTCTAAGCTATACTATCTCAACTTGGAGGTTCAGTTTAATTATCAAAATGTGGAATTGCCAGTGATTGGCCTTGGATAGCCTCAGGGTAAGATACCGCACACAGAGTCCCAGCCTAATCTGGAAACCTCTATAGTCCTTCCACGTCACAAGGATCCAATGGGATCCTTTGGTGGTAGAGTTCCTGGTTCTAGAACTGGTGGCTCCTGATAGGAACTACAATCTCATAATTGATTACTACTCTCTACTTTCATGATGGTAACGTTCCTTTATGGGCAGAGTCAGGTATTGCAAAGGAGATGCCACTGCCTTAATTTTGGCTGTTCCCAGATATTGGAAAGTTTTTTGTTATTAAAATATAATTTTTATCCCTGAAAGTGGTCACTGACTTAAGTAATAGAGGTGGGGACTCAATATGGTTTAACTATAGACTACATCAGCTATGCTGATGTAGGGAATCAATCCTGAAACTATGAACAGTTGACATCTCATTCCAATAAAAATCCACCATATAAGCAATAGCTTGTCACACAGATATTGGAAGGGATGTAAAGAGTAGGGGTCCCTGTTTCACATGTGGTGTTGTCAGTTTTTAGGAGACTTTTGGCTCAGAGTCTTTGGTGTAATTTCTGATGTGGTGCAGCAAATAATACAACCAAACTCAGAGGGAGTGTTCTTCTCTTTCACAAACATGTATTGTATATAAAGTGGTTGTACTGTTCATGCTAGCTGCAGCATATATTGAAACTGTGAAATACTGGGGAATCTTTAACACCGTGGGTACAGTAGAATTTGGCAATTAGCACTGGAGGAGAAGTTGGCCCAGCATAGCGGGCTTGTTATGTTATGCTACATGATGCTACACTCTATTTCTATGCCGTCTTTTGGCCAAAAGGGCCCCAAAGTGGCTCACAAAAAATATACAAATACAATATTCAAACAATAAATGAAATACAAGTCTAAATCAGAAATATCACAGCAACTATTTAAAACTAAAACAACAACTCTGAAGCCTGGACACAGCTTCTTCCTGTCCAAAAGCAAAAAACCCATCAGCAAAAAAGGCAAAGGAGAGCTGGAATAATCCTTGTCTCTTTATAAGGTTTCCTACGCAGGGGGGTGGAACAGAGCAGATGAGGGAAAAAATCGCCTTGGTTGGAACAGCATCTCTCCCCTGAAGCCGTTCCTCCCAAGCTGCAGCTTCAGCCTTGCTGATAAGGTCTCCGGGGGGTGGGAGAGCAGGTGGAAAAGCTCACCCCTGATGGAACAGTGTCTCTCCCCTGAAGCAGTGCCTCCTCAGCTTGTTAGAAGACTAGTGAAGCAAGATCAGTTCTAAAATATGGTTCACATACTTGTCCTATATAATAGTAAAGAGACAAATGATCTTCAGCCTCCAGAGTCTTGAACATCTTTTTGGATGTTTGTTCACTTACCTGAACAACATTAGTATTTGTTACTTTCATTTTTTAAAAACTCACAACCTTCATCATATTTGCTGAACTAAGTCAACATTCAGCACCTTATGTTCTGCTAATTGTAACTTAGGTCTGTTTGTTTCTGTATTTTTGTTTACAAAATTAATTTAAATTATTTTTAAAGTAATGGAGAAGAGGGAGGGAGTGGAGATTCAGTTGCATTATTACTACCACTGTGGCCATTAAGGGCTTTGAAATAAAAATCTGTTCCTTTAAAAATATGAAGGGGGTTACAGTCTCTCTAACATCAATTGACTAGTCACATCATGGGACCAGGATTCCCCCCCCACACACACACACCTCTGTTGCCTGACATTCCTCTCTAATCTCTTGGAGGCGGCTATCCCTTAGCCTCTGGCCTAGTGACCTGACAGCATTCATTGGTACCTGACCATCACCATTACCCTATCTAAGAGCCCCCTGTTCTATTGTCCCTGGTTAGCACTGTGCTGAATTTTTCTAGCTGTTTATTTTTGACCATTCATGGGGGGGGGGGGACAGAAATTGCACCCGAAGATTTGTGGGAAACGGTGAGCATTTTGGAGAAATTTCTCAGGGTGCAGGGCTTCAGTGCTTATCTTACTGTAAGGAGGTGGCTGAGGGGAATGGGGGTGTTCTTTCTTCTACCATTCCTCCTACCTCATTCTGTCCTTGCAGCCTCACTGGCTGCTTCAGCTTCTTGGAAAGCCCTTGGAGGACTTAGCCAGGACTTCCTCCCTTGGGGCTTCCCTGTGCTGCTGCCTGCAGAGTGCCTGAAAGCTGAGAGAGGCATTTTTGGTTTTGCTATGTTGTTATTACAAGTCCTTTTAACAACAAGAAGAAGAAAAATAATAAGAAAAATAACAATAACTCCTCGCTCAGCTTTCAGGCACTCAGCAGGCAGCTGCACAGGAGAGCCCCAAGGGAGGAAGTCCTGCCAAAATCTCTAGGAGCCTTTCAAAGAAGTTCAAGCAGCTGGAGAGGCTGCAAGGACAGAACGGGGTAAAAGAAAGAGCACATACACACACCCCTCAGCCACCTCCTTACAGTAAGGTAAGCACTGAAGCCCTGTACCCTGAGAAATTTCTCTGAAATGCTCAGCAACCCAACAAAAGAGGCAGAAAAATGGCTGCCTCTTTCACAGGGAAACAAAGATGCTGTGAAAGGGCAGGTGGGATTTCGGCGTACCACTAATATATACATATAGAGATAGCTGGCATGATGTTCCAAATACGTTTAATCCTGGGAAGCAGGAACACCCAGACCAAGCCCAGAAGTGGAAGATTCTCTCTAGTAAGTCATCCCCCCAAATGCCATACTCTGCACTGTCTGGGCTGAGGGCTCAACTGTGCTATGCATTGCTTGGGTCTTTGGAGAGCTTGCTTACTCACCTCCAATTTCTTTTCCTTCTTAGAACGATTACAAAAAACTGTCAATGCAGTGCAAAGACTTTGTGGTCGGACTTCTTGATTTGTGCAGAAACACAGAAGAAGTGGAAGCCATTCTAAATGGCGATGTTGAACTGAACCACGGGGAGCACGGGCGTCCTAGCCTCAGCCGCTTAAAACTCGCCATAAAGTATGAAGTCAAAAAAGTAAGCTCTGACTTTATTAAAAGCAGGTTGTTGGGTTGCAGATGCCTCTGTTAATCCCTTTTCATTTATTCAAAACTGGTAGTACAGAGCACCAAATAGTTCAACTAGCATTAAGCACCATGTACTACAGTCCTTGTCCCGAAGATCTGGGAGGCAAAGATAGATCTTAATGCAGCTTTCTAGGTAGTTTGGAAATGCATTTGACATTTATGTATCTTGCAGGTTATACACACAGAGGTGCTGGCCCTGAGCAATCTGCATGACTTCCCATACTCTAAACAAAGCAAAATATATCTCCTAACTGGTATGACTCTTCCTGCATGCTTTCCCTGTTTCCAGAATAGCTGTACAGCTGGAGATGATGGGAACTACAGTTCAGCACATCTGGTGGGCAAGAGTTTGGGGAAGCCTGTATTAAGGGAATATTAAGGAGGGAAAGGGAGAGGTGCCACACAGTAAAAACAATGGTATATAGTCCAGAAATTATATTAATTACATAATTTGCAGTTTTATACAGTGATGGAAATGTGATTAAGCTTATGAAACAGCACAAAACTTTGATTATATAAAGAAACAAAAGAAGACTAATCTAATCCACCAGAAGATAAAAAATTATTTGATGGATATTTTATATCCAATAACCTTCTTGTCAGAGCAGATTTCTTCCTTTGTTTTTCTGTGCTGCATAAATCTCCAAACTTTTGTTTAAATCTATATCGTATTCCAAAATTAGTATATACATCTTGATTAGGAAATAGATTTTAAAAAAGGACTAGGAGGTTACAGATATGGCTTCAAGTCCCACTTTTTCAGTACACTGCATAACATTTCATCCTCATTTTTCACACCAACAAAATGGGGTTGTCATAGAGCAGGCAGTCTTGGTGGTTGGGGTTGGCATATGATACAGTTATAGTTTAAAAATATACCGTAACTTGGAAAGGAATATACAAATGATAAACAGTAGTAATTGTGGAGTCCATAAAGCTGTGAACATACAACCAATACAAACTCTAAGCCAACTCTGAATGAGGGGGGGAAACTAAAGAGAGGCAGCTTTTGGCTCTCCAGATGTTTTTGGCTTACAACTCCCATCAGCCTGAACCAGCACAGCCAATGGTGAGGCATGATGGGAGTTGTAGACCAAATCTTCTAGAGGGCCACAAGTTGCCCACCCCTGCTCTGAAGTGTCCATGAGGTGCCTGCTATAGATATCTTATTTAAATGTGGAATAAGTAAGCTCCATTGAATTTGTCAGTTGTGCAAAAAAGGTGACAGTTTATTGATAGAAAATGGATGCAGAATATGTATGCAAAGAAAGCTCACATTTCCCCTCAGCCAATGCACAGCTGAATTGTCTGTCTGGGCCCCACAACAACAGACGGGAAATTGTTCCTCTGGGACTGGCAAAAGTTCTCCACGTAGTGCCCCTTGGAGCGAGACCAAAGCACAAAGCCTGCAGACGTGCTTTTATAGGTGTCTCTTCTTGGCTCAGGACCTGACTAGCTCAGGAGCACACAGAAACACACTCTCTTCCCAGAAGCGGGGGGCAGGGAAGGGGGGCTAGGCTTGTTTCTCACGGGAAACTAAACCTATCTGCTCAAGCAGATTGAGGTCAAAACAGCTTCAAGGTGAAAGACGTAGATTGGAGGCCTGTATGGAAGAGCTTCTCAATTAACTATTGAGTTGCTCGTTAAGCCAAATTACACAGGTCTACTACCAGCATGTAGGAACTCTGTGAAGTCCACTTTTTTGCTCACTAACCAACTCACTACAGATACTATTAAATGCATCTTACATTTGCAAAGGCAGTAGGCCTCTCCTACAAGATGCTATAATCTAATAAGTGGGGATGTAATCATGACTGGATTGCAAATGTCCCAGGGACATCTTTCTAGCCATGTCCCAATTTGGTGTACAGAATGAGATATACCATTGTCTTGACCCAACCTTGCAGTTTTATGTTCCTATTTGTAGTAGGAATCTTCTGGGGAAACTTGTTGGAAGAAAAGGCTTTCAAAGAATGAAATTGCTGAAAACTAAATCTAGTGTGTCTTCTGAACACATAATCAAAATTCCCTGCCTTAAATAGCCATATATTGCACACAGTGGTTTCTTCCGTCCATATTACTGTACTTCCTTTGTGATAGTTGGTATGATTGCCTAGATTATTTCTGTTTTACTATTTTCTTTAGCAAGCTAAATTTTTAAATGCATGATGGATTAGTGGTAATGTTCTCTTATGCTCCTTCTTTGTCATTTAGTTTGTAGCACATCCAAACTGCCAGCAACAGCTCCTCTCTATCTGGTATGAGAATCTGTCGGGTTTACGACAACAGACCATGGCAGTGAAGTTTTTAGTGGTTCTTGCTGTTGCTGTTGGGCTGCCATTCCTAGCGGTGGCTTATTGGATTGCTCCATGCAGTAAGGTACTAGTTGGCGTGAGCTTGCAGCAGCCTTGTTAATATATTCTGTGCTCCATTTGCATGCAGGTTTGAAACTGGGCTAAACTGAAGCCTATACACACACGAGAGAGGCACTTAGCAATGCTTTAGTTACCATCATTTATTTTAATGGAGTGACTGCAGGAACACGCACACCGTGATGTTCTCAGTAAAAAGCAGCAAACACATTATGTTAAGTTAGATTTGTTTTTCATTTGTAATAGTGGCAGGGAACAGGGGGAAGTGACTGAAAGACATAATTTCTTTTTATTTTTGTTTCTGTACTATGCATTAGCTACATATAAATATACAAAAACTATCAGCTCAAACCATAATCCTGTTAAACTACAGCATGTACATTTAATGGCGTTTGAAATGAGACAGCTCGGAAGCTACAACATTACAGCATGACAAATCTGCTTAGGTTGCAGAATATCAACAGGTATGACAGCCGAATCACAAAACATGATCCTATGTTGGTGTTCCAGTGATGTTAGATGAGCATGGCATGCAAATTCACCAGCACAAATGTTTACATCAGGATACAATTGCCTTTAAAGTAAATTTCCAGGAGAGTAGATCTGTTTAGTAAGAAGATCAAGAGCCTTGTGACATATTAAAAGACTGTTTTTTACTGTGTCTATAGGCAAAGGCGTACTTCTCATGATTAATCTGCTTGAAAGTTTATGTCACAATAAAGCAGTGGGCTGCAGCAAAGTGGTTGAGCATGCTTTGCACTCAAAAGGTCTCAGGTTCAATCCATTGCATATCCAGGTAGACGGCAGGGAAAGACTGAAACCCTGGAGAGATGCTGCCTGTTTTGAGCTAAGAACATAAGAGCATAAGAAGAGCCATGCTGGATCAGACCAAGGATCCATCTAGTCCAGCATTTGGTTGACACAATGGCCAACAAGCTGCGCACGGGAAACCTGCAAGCAGGACATGAGTGCAACAGCACTCTCCTGCCTATGTTCCCCAGCAACTGATGTAATGCCTCTGATACTGGATGTAGCATATAACCATCAGAACTAGTAGCCATTGATAGCCTTCTTCTCCAGGAATTTTCCTAACCCCCTTTTAAAGCCATCCAAGTTGGTGGCCATCACTACGTCTTGTGGTAACAAATTCCATAGTTTAACTATGAGCTGTGTGAAGAAGTACTTCCTTCCAATGATGTCTAGATTGCATCCAATGCTACCTGCATTCTATTCATTAAGCTGAAACTTGTTTTTCCCAGATAATATAGAGACTGTTCAAGTAGTATTGCTCTCTGCCCCCAATCTTGAATTCTATGAGCACTGAGATTTTATTTTATTTTATATTTATGTATTTATGTATTTATTTATTTTTATTTCATTTCTATACCGCCCAATAACCGAAGCTATCTGGGCAGTTCACAAAAATTAAAACCAAACGGCACACAATAAAACACTTTAAAATATATAGAACATTCAAACCACAATATAACAATACAACCACAATAAAACCTAGCAGCAGTGCAGGAATTTAAAATACAGATTTAAAACAGCAAAGCTAAAAGTCTAGAAAGCTAAAATGCTAAAATACCTGGGAAAATAAAAACGTCTTTACCTGGCACTGAAAGGAATACAATGTAGATGCCAGGCAAACCTCACTAGGGAGCTCATTCCACTGCCAGGGTGCCACAGCAGAAAAAGCCCTCCTCCTAGTAGCCACCCACCTCACTTCCTTTGGCAGGGGCTCACGGAGAAGGGCCACTGATGATGATCTTAAGGTCCGGGCAGGCACATATGGGAGGAGGCGATCCTAAAGATAACCTGGTCCCAAGCCGCTAAGGGCTTTGAATGTTAATACCAGCACTTTGAATCGGGCCCGGAAATGGACTGGCAGCCAGTGCAGCTGAAAAAGTACTGGCGTAATATGAGCTTGCAGGCCAGTCCCTGTTAACAATTTTGCTGCCCTAATTTGGACCAGCTGAAGTTTCTGGACCATTTTCAAAGGCAGCCCACGTATAACGCATTGCAGTAATCCAGACGAGAAGTTATCAGAGCATGGATAACTGTAGCTAGGCTATCTCTGTCCAGATAAGGGCGTAGTTGGTATACCAGCCTAAGCTGATAATAAGTGCTCCGTGCCACTGAGTTCACCTGCGCCTCAAATGACAGTTCTGGATCCAAGAGCACCCCCAAACTACGAACCTGATCCTTTAAGGGGAGTGCAACCCCCTCCAGAACAGGTTGAATATCACCTAGCCGGGCAGATGAACCACCCACTAACAGTACCTCCATCTTGTCTGGATTGAGTTTCAGTTTATTGGCCCTCATCCAGTCAATTACTGTGCCCAGACACTGATTCAGAACAGCCACTGCCTCACCTGGGTTTGATGAGAAAGAGAGGTGGAGCTGGGTGTCATCCGCCTATTGATGGCACCTCAGCCCACACTTCCGGATAACCTCCCCCAGCGGTTTCATGTAGATGTTAAACAGCATGGGGTATAAAATAGAGCCCTGTGGGACCCCATGGCACAATTGCTGTGGCACAGAGCAATAATCCCCCAGCACCACCTTTTGGAATCGGCCATCCAAGTAGGAGTGGAACCACTGCAGTGCAGTGCCTCCAAACACCCAACCCAGACAACCTGTCCAGAAGGACACCATGGTCGATGGTATCGAAAGCCGCTGAGAGGTCCAGGAGAATCAACAGGGTTGCACTCCCCCTGTCCCTCTCAGGAATAGTTCCCTAGTGGTTTGGAGGATTGTGTGTGAGCACTTTGTGTGTGTACTTTCTCCTCCCCGCTTCTCTCCCCCTTTCATGTGCAGAGCTTAATTCCTTACTTTCTGTTTTACTCAAACCACAGTTTGCTGTGATTTATAAGCCAGCAAACTGTGGTTTGAGCAAGCCTGACAAACCAGAATTACAAACCATGGCATTTGCAATATTGGCTGCGGGGGGCGCGGCAGGGCAGGGGAGAGGGGCTTGCTCGAAGTGCGATTTGCTGGTTTGGATATCATAGGAAACTGTGTCTTGATTCCAACAGGAATTAAGGAATTCAGCCCTATAGGAATGAGGTAGAGGGAAGGGGAGAAAGAAGGAGAAGCGAATACACTCAGCATGTGTATTCCTTACAATCCTCGAAACCGTGGTTCATTTTAATGCAATCAATGTCAATATTAATAGTCTTTATTTTAATGAGACATGCCAGATCAGACCAAAGGCCTATCTAGTCCAGCATTATGTTCCCACAATGGCCAACGAGATGCGCATGGGAAGTGCACAAGCAGGACATTAGTGCAATTGTGGCCCCCAACTCCTATTCCCTAGCAACTGGATTGAGAGGTATACTGCCTCTGACACTGGAGGTAGTATATAGCCATCATGACTAGTCGCCATTGATAGCCTTCTCCTCCATTAATTTGTCTAATTCCCCTTTAAAGCCATTCACGTTGGTAGCCATCACTACATCTTGTGGTAGCAAATTCCCCAGTAACCCATGTGCTATGTGAAGGACTTGCTTTTTTCTGTCCTGAATCTCCCCCATTCAGCTTTCATTGAATGACCCCAGATCCTAGTATTGTGAGAGGGAAAACCTCTCCTCCTCCATTTTCTCCACACCACACATAATTGTATACAGCTGTATCATGTCGCCCCTCTTTCTCACCTTTGGAGTTACTAAACCAGGATGACTTAGCTGTGGTTAGCGGTTTTCAAATCTCCTTACTTAGAAATCTTTAGGCCCTTAATCGCCTCCCCCTTTGTGTAGCTTTTACTTATCATTATTCCTCATTATTATATTGATCAGACGAGGTATCTAAAGCTAACCCATCTTCTCACATGTTTAAGTAATTGTGGGAGTACTTCCAGCCGTTCCTGAATTTACAGTTTTTCCAGCTAAGTTTTAACATCTTAGTAGAAAAGACTGTGATGTCTCTTTGCAACCTGCCAGTCTTTTAGGGCCAAACTAGATGAGATACTAGAGATTCATGGCTGAATCTCCTATTTATTTTAAAAACAATGCAATACTAAATACACTTAGTCAAAAATAAGTCCCACTGAATTCCATTGGACTTGCTCCCCGGTACGTTTGTTTAGGATGGCAGTCTAAAAATAGTTTTGCCTTTCTTTTGAAAAAATAATAAGTTAGCCTTCTCAGATGCATAATGATAACTTTTCACAATAAATCTTGTTGATACTGACAAGCTCCTTTTTAATGCTTCCAAGGGGATAGTTAAAGACAGCAGTGATTAAAATGCACTCTGAAAATGATAAACAAAATACCCTGGCAGTGTACTTTTAAAATGATTATCTGTCTGTGTTCACATTTGATGATGACACTGGTACACAGGGGGTGGGGTAGATGGGAGAGAAGACAGATATGGGAAAGAAATAGAGATAGCATTTAAAAAAAAATAAATTAGAGGCATCTTGAGGGTGGGGTGAACTGGAGCAGGCCTCCCAGTTAAAATTTTTGTTGTTATTATTATTTTTTAAATCAGGAGGGGCTGGGAGCTTGGCAGGCATCAAAGGAAGTGTCTGTGGACACAGTGGTGCCCGTTGGTGCGATTTTTTTTGCAAGACTCTCTCTGCTTTAGATTCTTATTATTCGTTGCCCAGCTAATCTGCTGATAACTTGGTTTCTTTTGCTATCTCTATTTCTTTCCCATATCTGTCTTCTCTCCCATCTACCCCACCCCCTGTGTACCAGTGTCATCATCAAATGTGAACACAGACAGATAATCATTTTAAAAGTACACTGCCAGGGTATTTTGTTTATCATTTTCAGAGTGCATTTTAATCACTGCTGTCTTTAACTATCCCCTTGGAAGCATTAAAAAGGAGCTTGTCAGTATCAACAAGATTTATTGTGAAAAGTTATCATTATGCATCTGAGAAGGCTAACTTATTATTTTTTCAAAAGAAAGGCAAAACTATTTTTAGACTGCCATCCTAAACAAACGTACCGGGGAGCAAGTCCAATGGAATTCAGTGGGACTTATTTTTGACTAAGTGTATTTAGTATTGCATTGTTTGTTTAGGTGGAGGATGCGGGGGACAAAAATAAAGAGTTGCTAAAGGATTTATCAGAGACTAGTTTGCCCAGCGTTTGAGTTTACCAATGTTGAAAGTGTACTTTTATTAATATTAGTTTCAGCCAAGTTTACTGTTTCATAAACAATATATTTCTCTTTTGAAGAAATAACATATTCTTCTGACCTCTTCTCCTTTCCTAACTTAAACATCTGTGTTTTAAAAGTAACTCTTAATGGTGCCCATTACACAGTAATTGGAAAATTTGATTTTAGAAATGAAGACTTCTTACCATCATCCATCGACAGAAAATGTTAATCTAACTTTTATTACTGTTAAGAGAATGATCCATGAGATCTCCATAATAGCTGTCAGGCTACCCTGGCGGGCACCTGGCAAAGGCACTGAATTTATGGGGAAGAGGCTCAGGGCGACCGTGTGTCCTACTTTACAGAGGACAGTCCTCTATTTGAAGGGCTGTTAGAGGGCAGTCTCCTATTTGAAGATACCCTCTAGTTGAAAGGCTGCCCTGTCTAAGTCCACTTGAAAGATAAAGAACCATAAGAAAGGAGAGCAGGGGGTCCTTGAAGCTGTCCATCTATCCAGTTAGCATCTGGATAGCAGACTGAGCAGGCACATAAGTGGTCATAGACTTTCCTGTTCCAGTGAGATATGCATTGTATTACTATTTAACTTACAGCAATGATTCCTAAATTTCATGTATTCGTACAAATTAGCATATGCAAATTTGATACAAGTCTGTGCCCTCTTTTGTCCTCCATTTTCTCTTTTTTGGTGATGTGTAAGTGGCCTAAAGGGGCTGTTGGAGAATTAAGGATCAGATTCTAGGATAGTATCAAATATAAGGATGAGAATTAAGGATCAAATACTACGATAGGTTAGAACGGATTGTTGCTTTAATATGCAAAAATAAGTAAGTAAATAAATCATAATTCTGCTAGCCACTAGTGAGAATAACGTAATAGAAAAAGTGGCTTAGTTTGCATTTGTGGCTGCGGATGTATGAAAAATAAAATTTACAAATTGGCAATGCATATGTGTTACCAGGTCATCTGGTAGGCTTGACAGTTGGGCCTGCGGAGGTGTCTCTCAAGAGAAAAGCCACACCTCCTTATCAAAATCTGGGAGGGAAGCGGGCAGAGAACACAGCCTCTCTGGCCATTGAGAATTGTCCGTTAGGGAGGAGGCAATTAGCCTGAGAGAATGAAAGCAAGAGAGAGAGAGCTGTCCTGGCTGACAGCTGGTTGGCCACTGTGTGAACAGAATGCTGGACTAGATGGACCCTTGATCTGATCCATCATGGCTCTTCTTATGTTCTTATGAGAGTTAAGGGTGGTGATTTGTTCTAAGCCTGGTACTGTCACCTGTATAGTTCTACCTTTTAAATGACCCTAGGAATAGGGATAGCCTAGCTAGAAGTTATAACAACTTTGTTTTGTTTAGGCTTGAGTGTATATTATTTTTATATTAGCCCTTGTTTTCCATCAGTAAACCCTGTTCTTTTGACCTCTGAATAAAAGAAGCCCATTTGGGAATTTAGTAAAACCCGTGGTGTGCCTTGGTTCGAGAGTCCTCCTCCCCAATCCTGCATTACCCTCATCTCTGTTCAGGATTTAAACATTTTAAGGGTGCTCCCAGCCCAGCCAGGAGAATGTGGCAAAACAGCTGCCCAACTTAAGCAGAAATTAGCTATATTTTATTTATACCTTTAACATTGAAGAGTGTCCTAGGTCATAGCATGTCACAATGTCATTGACTATTTTCATGATTACCCTTTAACTTTCCCTTTGATTTTATTGTAAACCTGATTTACTGGGGGGAAAAATTGTTCCCTTCATTCAGTGAGATGCCAGGTTTGCTCCTTCCTCTTGTCAAACCTTTTCCCACATGGTGTGAGCAGCTTATTCATCACATCCTCAAAGTTACCTCATATGCAAGGGCACCTCCATACCCAACCTACCTGATCCTTTGGCTTTTGGTATTGATTCTTTCGCTTAACACACTAACCAAAGCCTGCATCCCTATCAAATTAAGCCAACTTTAGAGTGCTGATGTGAAACTACGAACTTATTGGGGATTTTCACACCGATTATATTTTAACTGTCTAATTTGGATTTCAATTTCATGGGATATTTTACATTTACTTTTTATCCAGCTGTTACGACTGGTGCTTGGAACTAGGCAGACAAGGTGGTTCAATTGGCAAGCATACGATATGCCTTCCAGAATTCTGTGTACCTTTCTGCCCCATTTCTCACATTTTTTGTGGCTGAGGTAACTTCATTTCTAAGGCTGCAATCCAATGCACACTTACCTGAAGTGCACTATATTTAACACAGGAAGTCTTGCTTCTCAGTAAACATGCATAGGATTGGCTGTTTCCTACCTCATTATTTACTGGTTGATTGATTTGATCTGATCTATATCCCGCACTTCATGGATCACTGCCTTGTTGTGGCGAAGGGGCTTGCGTAACTCAGTGAAGCCATAAGCTATGCTGTGCAGGGCCACCCAAGACGGACAGGTCATGGCGGAGAGTTCTGACAAACTGTGGTCCACTGGAGAAGGAAATGGCAACCCACTCCAGTATTCTTGCCAAGAAAACCCCATGGAACGTATCACAAGGCTAAAAGATATGACGCCGGAAGATGAGCCCCTCAGGTCGGAAGGTGTCCAATATGCTACTGGGGAAGAGCAGAGGGTATTTCCAAGTAGCGCCAGAAAGAGTGAAGCGGCTGGGCCAAAGCCGAAAGGACACTCAGCTGTGGATGTGTCTGGTGGTGAAAAGAAAATCCGATGCTGTAAAGAACAATATTGTTTAGGAACCTGGAATGTCAGATCAATGAATCAAGGTAAGCTGGAGGTGGTCAAACATGAGATGGCAAGATTGAACATCGACATCTTGGGAATCAGCAAACTAAAATGGACAGGCATGGGCGAATTTAATTCAGGTGACCATCATATCTACTATTGTGGGCAAGAATCCCTGAGAAGAAATGGAGTAGCACTCATAGTCAACAAAAGGGTGGGAAAAGCAGTACTGGGGTACAATCTCAAAAATGATAGAATGATCTCAGTACGAATCCAAGGCAAACCATTCAATATCACAGTAATTCAAGTCTATGCCCCAACCACTGAGGCCGAAGAAGCTGAGGTTGATCGGTTCTATGAAGACCTACAACACCTTCTAGAACTAACACCAAAAAAAGATGTCCTCTTCATCATAAGGGATTGGAATGCTAAAGTAGGAAGTCAAGAAATCACCGGGATAACAGGCAGGCATGGCCTTGGTGTACAAAATGAAGCAGGACAAAAGCTAATAGAGTTTTGCCAAGAGAACATGCTGATCATAGCAAACACTCTTTTCCAACAGCACAAGAGGCGACTCTACACATGGATGTCACCAGATGGTCAATATCGAAATCAGATTGATTATGTCCTTTGCAGCCAAAGATGGAGAAGCTCCATACAGTCAGTAAAAACAAGACCTGGAGCTGACTGTGGCTCAGATCATGAGCTGCTTCTTGCAAAATTTCGGCTTAAATTGAAGAACGTCGGGAAAACCACTAAACCGTTCAGGTATGACCTAAATCATATCCCTGATGAATATACAGTGGAGGTGAGGAATAGATTTCAGGGATTAGACCTGATAGACAGAGTGCCTGAGGAACTATGGACGGAGGTCCGTAACATTGTTCAGGAGGCAGCAACTCAATCCATCCCAAAGAAAAAGAAATGCAAGAAAGCCAAGTGGCTGTCTGATGAGGCTTTACAAGTAGCTCACGAAAGAAGGGAAGTGAAAAGCAAGGGAGAAAGGGGAAGATATACCCAACTGAATGCAGACTTCCAGAGAATAGCAAGGAGAGACAAGAAGGCCTTCTTAAATGAACAATGCAAAGAAATCGAGGAAAACAACAGAATGGGAAAGACTAGAGATCTCTTCAAGAAAATTGGAGATCTCAAGGGAACGTTTTGTGCAAAGACGGGCATGATAAAGGACAAAGAAGGCAGGGACCTAACAGAAGCAGATGAGATTAAGAAGAGGTGGCAAGAATACACAGAAGAACTATACAGGAAAGATCTGAATGTCCCTGATAGCCATGATAGTGCAGTCACTGAACTTGAGCCGGACATCCTAGAGAGTGAAGTCAAGTGGGCCTTAGGAAGCATTAGTAACAACAAAGCTAGCGGAGATGACAGTATTCCAGCCGAGCTATTTAAAATCCTAAAAGATGATGCTGTTAAAGTGCTGCATTCAATATGCCAACAAATCTGGAACACTCAACAGTGGCCACAAGACTGGAAAAGGTCAGTTTACATTCCAATTCCAAAGAAGGGCAATGCCAAAGAGAGTTCAAACTACCGCACCATTGCGCTCATTTCACATGCCAGCAAGGTGATGCTCAAAATCCTACAAGCTAGGCTTCAGCAGTATGCGAACCGAGAACTACCGGAAGTACAAGCGGGGTTTAGAAGAGGCAGAGGAACTAGAGATCAAATCGCCAACATTCGCTGCATCATGGAGAAAGCAAGAGAATTCCAGAAAAACGTCTATTTCTGCTTCATTGACTACGCTAAAGCCTTTGATTGTGTGGATCACAACAAACTGTGGCAAATTCTTAAAGTGATGGGAGTACCAGACCACCTTACCTGTCTCCTGAGAAACCTGTACGAGGGTCAAGAAGCAACAGTAAGAACCAGACATGGAACAACCGATTGGTTCAAAATTGGGAAAGGAGTACGACAAGGCTGCATATTGTCACCCTGCTTATTTAACTTATATGCAGAGTACATCATGAGAAATGCCGGGTTGGATGAGTCAGAGGTCGGAATTAAGATTGCTGGGAGAATTATCAATAACCTCCGATATGCAGACGATACCACCCTAATGGCAGAAAGCGAAGAGGATCTCAAGAGCCTCTTGTTGAGGGTGAAAGAGGAGAGTGCAAAAGCTGGTTTGAAACTCAACATTAAAAAAACTAAGATCATGGCATCTGGCCCCATCACTTCCTGGCATATAGAAGGGGAAGAAATGGAAGCAGTGACAGATTTTACTTTCTTGGGCTCCAAGATCACCGCAGATGGTGACTGTAGCCATGAAATTAAAAGACGCTTGCTCCTTGGGAGGAAAGCTATGGCCAACCTAGACAGCATAGTAAGAAGCAGAGACATCACCTTGCCGACAAAGGTCCGTCTAATCAAAGCTATGGTTTTCCCAGTAGTAATGTATGGCTGTGAGAGCTGGACTATAAGGAAGGCTGAGCGCCGAAGAATTGATGCTTTCGAACTGTGGTGCTGGAGAAGACTCTTACGAGTCCCCTGGACTGCAAGGAGGTCAAATCAGTCCATCTTAAAGGAAATCAACCCTGAGTGCTCATTGGAAGGACAGATAATGAAGCTGAAGCTCCAATATTTTGGCCACCTAATGCGAAGAGAAAACTCCCTGGAAAAGACCCTGATGCTGGGAAAGACTGAAGGCAAAAGGAGAAGGGGATGGCAGAGGATGAGATGGCTAGATAGCATCACGGATGAAATGAATATGAACTTGAGCACGCTCCGGGAGAGAGCGCAGGACAGGAAGGCCTGGCGTGCTATGGTCCATGGGGTCACGAAGAGTCGGACACGACTGAACGACTGAACAACAACAACAACAACAAATATCCCGCACTTCCTCACAAAGAGCCCAGGGCAGCTAACAACCTATATTAAAAAATGTCACATAGACAACATTAAAATCATAACTCTAAAACCATAAATATATAGTAAAATACAATAAAACTATCAATAGAATCAACTACACCTCAAACTGGACATATTCTCTGATGCTGTCCCTCATATATTCTCATTATCATGCTTCCTTATCTTGATTATATGTATGTATTTATTTATTAGCAGCAGATAAATATTTACTAAAACAGCAGATAAATAATTGCTAAATATTTATTAGCAGCAGATAAATATTTGCTGAAACAGAGCTCCATAAAGTTATCCAAATGCAGAGTGGAATAAGAACATATTTAAGGTTCTCAAAAAAACCAACAGATAATGCTCCCTTTCACACTTCTGTAGTCTCATTGTGTCTCTCCATTCCTCTTGGAAGTGTGAGCAGCCCAGGTTGTGTGGCCACATGTATCTGCAAGGAGAGTAGGTGAACACTCAAGCAGCCAAGGCGAGCACCTGCTCTCCCTTCTGCTACTCTTAAGGTTTGAGGGGTCTTGTGAGTGCAGAAGAAGGGGAAGGTGGATGGGACTGAGCACCTGTGAGCATTCAAGCTCACATGGAACCAGCATATCCCTACTGTTAATAAAAATATTAACATTAATAATAATAAATAATAATATTTCAAATTCATATTTCTATTCCTAACGATTGAAGCATTATGAAGCATTTTGGGATGGATCCTTAAGTGAGACTGTGGGTGTTTCCAGACAAACAGCTCCTACTGCTACCAACTGAAAGGAATTCTGCAGCTATTCCACCTTTTCCTCCTCAACAGATTTTCTGTGAAAAGGGGAAAAAATGGTGGGAAAACAGATGTGGAAAATGATGTCATCTGGGCTGGCCAAAAAAAAAATATCCATGAATGAGGCATGGTGATTTCACAAATAAGAGCCTTGTTGGGAAGCACTCTATATAAATTATACTACTACAGACTGAAAGTCAGCTTGTTCATGAGCTGGGATAGCTATGTTTCTTCACAGGCAGCATATTTTCAAACGCTGATGCAATCAATATTTTACACTCATGACATTTTGTAGTCATGCCTATTTCAGTAATGAGTTACCCTTGAATAAGAAGCTGTGGACTCAAAATCCATCAGGAATGAATGTTTGAAATTGAAACTTTTCACATCAGTAATGTCACTCATCCAGAAGACTCTTTTGAATAATGCATTGAACGATAGAGTTGGAAGGGGCCATTTAGGTCATCCGTCATTGGTCATTTCTTTTGCTATTGCCTGTGCTTGACGCTGCTTTTGTCTTGCATATCTACCCCTAAAAAAAAAAAAAACATCCCTATGAATGCATCTTCATACAGCAAATGAATTAATATATGTGCTGACTAAACACTGGGGGCATGCAATGCCCCTCCCCACATTTACACTTGAGAAGCAGAGCTGAGGAAAGCGGTTTGTCCACCAAGTTGTCCAACCTCATGCAAGTGCCTCAGTGGACAGCAGCGTGATGGAGTTTGGTCTGGCCCCATAATTCTGCTCCAAAGATAGATTGGCCAGAGAAGATAGCTCTGCAAGTGGACCACTGACTGGTCCCCAGCTGTATTTACTCCCCCTCTCCTCCCCACCTTGAAGGTGATGACAACCATTGCTGTGCTTCTGGGCTATAGCTACACCTGGCATTTCCACTTTCCAGTCCCTTGCACTGTTGTAATCCTTAAGTACCTGGGTGGTTTGAGCAACATGCAGGTGTACATGGGGACAGAAAACTTCAAAAGGTTAATTAGTAATTGTGTTAGGAGATAATTGTTTTACACGTTGCATTTCCTCCTCCTTCCTTGGTGTATCTGACCATTGTTTCTGCTAGTTGCCTTTTTAGCATAAAAGTGCCTTGAAAGAAGGTGATGTGTAATTTATTTATTTATTGTCTTCCCTAACCTATTTTTGCAGTTGGGTAGAATACTGCGTGGACCCTTTATGAAGTTTGTGGCACATGCAGCATCTTTCACCATTTTTCTTGGGCTGCTGGTCATGAATGCAGCAGACAGATTTGATGGCACCAAGTTGAAGCCTAATGAATCCAAAACAGATGGTGCAAAACAGCTGTTCAGGATGAAAACGTCATGCTTCTCCTGGATGGAGATGCTTATTATCTCATGGGTAATAGGTAAAAAAAAAATTCCTCAAAATTCTGTCTTGCACTCATAGCAGCGAACTGCATTTACTTTAGACATGTCCCTCCTATGTATGAGATACAAACTGAAGTGTCTGTTGAATTTCACATTCATCTCTGTGTATCTTCTATGTACTTTTTTTTTTTTTTTGCTTTTGTGTGGCTCCCCACATCTACAGTCATGTGTTAAAGTACCAAACTAGGTACATTGGAAGTGCTTGTTCAGAATGATTTGATTATATCAGATGATCTACTATGCATACAAGTAAACACTTTCTAAACAGGATTCATTAGTCTGTGCCAAGTAACCTGATTCTAAAACCCAGCTCCCACTAACTTAAACACAGGATATACAATTCAGCTCAGATCATATATTTGACAGTCATGTCTTAAAACACTCAGTAGCTTGCAAGTGACATGTTGTTACTAATTCATTTGTAATTTCAGAAGCCTGGAAAAAAGAGGACAAGTTTCAATGTGTAAATGTATTACTCTTGAAATAGATATGAAAGACAATACATCTTTCTTTTTTTCTTAGCCTTAATGCAGAAAAAAAAAAGAGATGACAAGTTATTTTGAAAGTAACCAAGACTTGGAGAACTGTTACATCTGTAAAATTAACAACATACATCAAATGAGACCAAAGTTATTTCATTTCAAGCTGCACTATCTAAATAAGAATTAGCTCTTTTAAAGCCAACTTTTAAAAAGAAAGTTGTGTCTTACAGGCAAGATAACAATGTGACAGTAACAAACACATTAAAAAAATTTCAGTGAGCACTGGAGGGTATTAATATTCAACATCAGAAAAATTCAACTTGGTAAGAGATAGCTTTCCAGTTAATTAAGTGCTGTACTTTAGAATCTAATACAAAGTGTAATAAAATAAATGAATCAAGAACCATGGGAGACAAAAGAATGGATACCCCCCAAATTGTATAAATTGTTAAGGAAAAGCAATCACAAACATAAGATACATTTAACACACATGCATTCATCTGAAATGCCAACTAAGGTTGAAATCCTATACACAGTTACCTGGGAGCAAGCCCTATTGAACTAAATAGGACCCCCTTCTTACTGGACATGTACTGGATTGTACTATAAAATTTAAAGTTAGGGTTACAAGATAGCAACCCAGGGATCTGTGCTGTGCTTTTACATTTCCCAGTGCAGAAAAAGATGAGGCAGATGTGGCTTCTCTCACATCCATTTCTTCCTCGATCCGTTTGTCAGCTCCCTTCTCATTTATTGTGCACTAAACTTCAGGGAACCCAGACATATTGTTACGATGGGGGTGGGGGATGCTCAAGGTGGTCCAATAGTAAATCAAATATTATGTATTTGTTTGTTTTAAAGATTTTTAACCCTCCTTTCAGGGCACACTGCTGTTACAATATTACAAAAGGATGAACATACAGTTGCAATTAAACACACACACATGCACACACATCAGCATCAGCTAATGATTCGTAACCACCAAATGCAGACTGGAATACGTGGACTGTAACCAATGTTAGAGTAGACCAACTGAAATTAAAGGGACTTAGACTAATATTGGATACCACCCATTGCATAAAATCTAATGTGACTTCAGGTTGTTGTTGTTTTTAAAGCAAGCAGTGATGAGGCCATATGTTTCTCCCTAGGGAGGGAGAACCAGAGGTGTGGGGCCACCACTGAGAAAGCCCTAGCACCCATCAGCCTAATGGCTCTGGCTAGTGGGCCGGAGACTAGGGTCCCTGATCTTAATGCTTAGGTAGGCTCATACAGGTGTAGGCAGTCCTTCACGTAATGTGGTCCCAAAATTTTTTTAAGGCCAAAGCCAACACCTTGAGTTGGGCCCAGAAACTAGCAGACAGGCAATGAAAACCATACAGAATAGGAGTAATATGATCTCAGTGCCTAGCTCCCATAAGCATTCTAGCTGCCGCATCCTGTGCATGTTGCAGTTTCCAAACTGTCATAGAATCATAGAATAGTAGGGTTGGAAGGGGCCTACAAGACCATCAAGTCCAACCCCCTGCTCAATGCAGGAATCCAAGTCAGAGCATCCCTGACAGATGGCAGTCCAGCCTCGTCTTGAACGCCTCCAGTGTGGGAGAGCCCACCACCTCCCTAGGTAATTGGTTCCATGGTCGTATTGCTCTAACAGTCAGGAAGTTTTTCCTGATGTTTAGCCGGAATCTGGCTTCCTGTCACTTGAGCCCATTATTCCGTGTCCTGCATTCTGGGATGATCAAGAAGAGATCCTGGCCTTCCTCTCTGTGACAACCTTTCAAGTACTTGAAGAGCACTATCATATCTCCCCTCAGTCCTCTCTTCTCAAGGCTAAACATGCCCAGTTCTTTCAGTCTCTCTTCATAGGGCTTTGTTTCCAGTCCCCTGATCATCTTTGTTGCCCTCCTCTGAACCCTCAACAGCTTGTCTGCATCCTTCTTAAAGTGTGGTGCCCAGAACTGGACACAGTACTCCAGATGAGGCCTAACCAGTGCTGAGTAGAGGGGAACTAGTTCTTCCCGGGATTTGGAAGCTATGCTTCTATTAATGCAGCCCCAAAGAGCATTTGCTTTTTTTGCAGCCACATCACATTGTTGGCTCATATTCAGCTTGTGATCGACAACAATTCCAAGATCCTTCTCGCTTGTAGTGTGGTTGAGCCACGTATCCCCCATCTTGTAACTGTGTATTTGGTTTCTTTTTCCTAGGTGCAGAACTTGGCATTTCTCCCTATTAAATGTCATTCTATTGTTTTCTGCCCAGCGCTCCAGTCTATCCAGATCACTTTGAATTTTGTTTCTATCTTTCAAATATTAGCTATCTCGCCCAATTTTGTGTCATCTGCAGATTTTATCAGCATTCCCTGCACCTCCTCCTCCAAGTCATTAATAAAAATGTTGAAGAGCACTGGGCCCAGGCCTGAGCCCTGCGGTACCCCACTCGTTACCTCCCCCAAGGTTGAGAAGGTCCCATTGATAAGCACTCTTTGAGTCCGATTCTGTAGCCAACTGTGGATCCACCAGATCATTGTTTCATCTAGCCCACTTTGAGCTAGTTTGCTAATCAGGATTACATGGGACACTTTGTCGAAAGCTTTGCTGAAGTTGAGGTATATTATGTCTACAGCATTCCCACGGTCCACAAGGGAGGTTACTTGATCAAAAAATGAGATCAGATTTGTCTGGCAGGACTTGTTTTTGACAAATCCATTTTGGCTTCGAGTAATCACTGCATTGTTTTCAAGGTGCTTCCAGATGGATTGCTTTATCATCTGCTCCAGAATTTTCCCTGGGATTGATGTCAGACTGACTGGTCTGTAGTTCCCAGGTTCCTCCTTTTTACCCTTTTTGAAGATAGGGACAACATTAGCCCTCCAGTCATCTGGCACTTCCCCCGTCCTCCATGATTTCTCAAAGAGAATAGACAGCAGTTCTGAGAGTTACCCTGTCTTCAAGGGGTAGCCCCACGGGGAGCGCATATTCAATTCAAAAGAGATGTCAACTGTACTGAAAAGGCACAATTTATGAATATTATAGGGAGGTAGGAGAACTAGAAGCTCACTGTGCAGGGCTTGGCCCCTCTAGTCTCTCTTTCTCTCCACACATTAGTGCTCAGCTCCTCCCTCTGCACCAACAATCCATTCCCAGGCCACAGCAAACAAGATTGTTCAGTCAGTTTGTGGGTTCTAGTACATAGGCTGCACCTCTCCCTCTATTGATTGGCCTTGACAACTATTGTAGCCTTTTCGGTCTGATCAGCTGTCGCGGGGGGGGGGGGGGCAGACCCTCAAACCCAGTCAATCTTAGGGGGCTGTAGCTTCCTCCGCCCTCCTCTTCCAGAGTCCCTGGCAAACTGGCTTATTGTGGCTTCTCCTAAAAGTATCTGGTGTAACAGGAGGGCTGAGAAAAGGGCCTGAGAATAAGTGGATGTGGAAGAAGCTATGGCTGCCTCATCTTTTGCTCCACTGGGAAACGCAAAGGTACATTACAGACCTCTGGCTGTAATCTGGCTCATTGTCCAAATCTTTCTTCCCTGTCATTTTACATAATGAAAGGGTATCAATATAAAGTTGAAAGCTAATCCCATGTGTGATCTCTTCTTCCTTACTTTAGGTATGATATGGTCTGAATGTAAAGAAATTTGGTCTCAAGGTCCCAAGGAATATCTGTTTGAGTTGTGGAATATGCTGGATTTCGGTATGTTAGCTATTTTTGCAGCTTCATTCATTGCAAGGTTTATGGCATTTTGGCATGCTTCCAGAGCCCAGAACATAGTTGATGCCGATACAGATATGAAGGACTTGTCAACTGCAACGCTGGATCCCAGCATAAAGTACTACACTTTGGGTGAGTTTATATATTGACAGGTAAGATCCGTTTTGTAGAGCTAAAAAGAACTGTCCTAGTTTAGTTAGTCTCAAAAGGTGTGTTTACGTAACTGAAATCCAAAGCCAATTTGTTGCCTGTATTCCAAATGGAATTTTGGATCGTTTATATTAAAACCCATGTGAGGTAAAATGTCTCCTTCAAGGGCTTGCAGTGCTCCTTTTCTTCCTGAAGGTGCTCTCACGTGGCTGAACTTTTTCTGTCTTTTCCCTTCAATATTTTTTAAATTTGAGTATAAAATATTCATGGTCTAATTCAGCCTTCCCCCAGTGTGCTGCCCTCCAGATGCTTTGGACTACAACTCCCAGCATGCCTGATAATTGGCCATGCTAGCTGGGGGCTGGGGCTGATGGGAATTACAGTCCAAAACATCTGAAAGACACAATGTTGGGCAAGGCTGGTTCCATGAAAATGAAAACATTTGTACTACCCTGCCATAGATAAAGAAAAAACAGCTCGGATCTTTGGTCAGTGAATTTTCCCTCTGTGATATTACCACTGTGTTTAGTCACTGGCCAGTGCTGCTTGAATTTAAGGCTAAGTAGTCAGTGCTACAGTGACACTTTGTGCAGAACACAAGCACGGGCAATCCTAACCCCCTTGCATGGCTATCTAGGAGGAGTTAGGATAGAAGTCCCACTGTGCTGGTGCTGGGAGGTCTTGTGCCAGCGGCCTAGCCTTCAAGGTCCCACTTATGCCCATAGAAAGCCCCACTCAGCTATCAACTAATTCCTGAAAATAAGTAACAGTCTTTAAAAGCATTATCAGGAGCTGTAGTTCATCCACTGATAACTATATAGCAATGTTCAGTATTTGAACAAGGAGCGATAGGGCAAGGTGGATGTCCTTCTACTGTACAACAGAGAAAGCCCCCTCCCTTGTTCCCACATGCAGTAGTGTTGACAGCAGGGGCAGAAAGTAAGGCCTCTGCATTGGTGCAGGTAAACATGGGTGTGAAGGTTAGAGGCCTACAGAGGCAAAGGGAAGAATGGTCAGGCTTAGAGTTCTTTGTTGGGAGGGGGTATTCCTGAGAGGAGTAGTTTAATTTCTCTGGTTAAGTTTCTGTTTGGGTTCCCCAGTTAAGTTTAATTTTTTCAGGTTTGAGGCAGTACTTTTGGTTTTGCTGGGATGAGGGTATAAAAAGAGAGAGTCAGAAAGACCAGGGCAGCAGAGCAATAGGAAGAGCAGGGTCACGGAGACCAGAGCCTGAATAGAGAGCAGGAAGCAGCAGCCTAGAAAAGTCTAAGTACAGCTAGGGTAAAGTAACTTGCATTTTGTAACTTTTATTTTCTTTTAAGGCCTTTTGTATCTCTCACCTCTATTGCGTAAATACCTTTAGTTGTGATTGCTTGCTTTAATTTACCAGTAAACTGTTGTGGTTAATCCCTGTGTCTAGAGTGTCAGTCACCCCTCGTCTACAGCCTAAACCCCGTATTACTGGGAAGGGGAAGTTAAAAGAAGGAGGGTGGAACTCTTAAGGAGGCAAGAGATCCTTAAGGAGTTGCTCAGGGGATCCAGGTCATAACAGGAACCTTGACAATGGGACTTGCATCTCAAAACATTAAACAGCAACTCTTGTGTTTTTCTTTGTAGCAAGAATAGACTGGGATCCATCTGACCCTCAAATTATATCTGAAGGCCTGTATGCAATTGCTGTGGTTTTAAGTTTCTCAAGAATTGCCTACATTCTGCCAGCCAACGAAAGTTTTGGACCACTACAAATATCACTTGGTAGAACTGTGAAAGACATATTCAAGTTCATGGTCATATTTATCATGGTCTTTGTGGCCTTCATGATAGGAATGTTTAATCTCTACTCCTACTACCTGGGAGCCAAACAAAATGAAGCATTCACTACGTAAGTTAATATTGCTGAAATAAGTAGATTGTTTTATTGGAAGGTGCTCAGTTGGATTAAGCCTATTAGCTCTTATAATGTCCTTTGTATGAGCAGAATGTAAGTACCCAGCCCCATGGTTATAATTCGCTATAATCTATAATTCTTAAATATTGATTTCCAAAAATATTTCCTAAACTAGTAGGACTGATACACGGAAATATCAAGCAAATATACTGTGAAGTAATTCCAGGGCAGCCTTCCCCAACCTGGTGCCCTCCAGATGTTTTGAACTAGCATTCTGACCAGCATTTCAACCACTAAACATGCTGACTGGGGCTGATGAGTCCAGCGCTTGTGGAGGGCACCAGGTTGGTGAAGTTAGGGTGCTCGCATGAGATGTGGGTATCTTTCCCCACTCAAGGCAAGAGAAAAAGAGGAAACAAGGGTGAGAGGATTCAGGTATTG
Organism: Heloderma suspectum; assembly: GCF_057233095.1. Classification (NCBI taxonomy): domain Eukaryota; kingdom Metazoa; phylum Chordata; class Lepidosauria; order Squamata; family Helodermatidae; genus Heloderma; species Heloderma suspectum. The sequence continues at coordinate 25,716,636 of NC_139460.1, read as the reverse complement.
TGTTTGATGGATTGATTGACTGATTGATTGATTGACTGATTAACATTTACGTAGTGTCTTATCTGCTAAAAAGCAGTGTACAACAATTTAAAACAATAAAACCTCACAACATTAAAAACAGTAAAATCTTTAAAGCATTAAAAACTACACATTTTAAAAGACTAAATTGAAAAGATGCATCTTTTCATCCTTTCTAAAGACAAAGAGAGTGGTGGGTCAATCGTCATTCTTGAGGAAACACATTCCATAGTTTGGAGGCAACTCAGGAGAAAGCTTATAGCTGTTCTAGGGGCATGAATTCACAGGTAATTCATGCTTATAATCAGAGTGCTCATTATCCATCATCACACATTCAGGGTGGGAGGATTCACTAGTCCAGATGGATTAACGAGATCAGTACAGGAAACAGCACCAAAATAACTATGGTAGTTCTAAATTGCCACAACAGGAAGCAATATTTGGAAGCACCTTGATGGCACTGTTCATTAGGCAGTCTTTATATTCTTTATTTTGCATACATATGAAGTTTATCCCTCTTATACAGATATGTTAGCACAAAGTCAGTTTGTCTATTATGAGTGCACAATGGAAGTATCGTTAATCAACGTTATTTTTATTTTTATTTTAGTTTCTAGTATCTGTCGATCTATCATCGTGCATTAAAAAAAATTAAAAGTAGGGCCGGCCACAAAGTCGTTGTATTGTGGAGTGTTCCTGTTCAGGGAGCCAGACAGCCATACTCTATTCCACTGCCCACTCTTCCCTGGTTTTCCATTTTCCTCCCCTCAGCAGTCAGTCAGCATTCTAGGCCCACTGAGCATACTCAGTCATAAGTTGGCTCTTTTGCCCCTCCCCCTTTTTGTACTTCTGCAAAACTGGATTTTCCACATGCCTGCTTTACCTCTTTTTTGTGCATAGATGGTGCCACTTTGGCTATATAAAGACTGGCACTTGGAAAATTGAGTTTACAGCTAGGATATATATGTATGATATATATAATGATCCATGTTCATACTAAAATTCCCGGTTATGGAATGCCCTCCCCTTGGAGGCCCGATTGGTGCAGACATTGGTCTCCTTTTGGCACCAGGTAAAAACATGGCTTTTTACCAAAGCCTTTGAGGGCTAAATGTGTTCCCTAACACATTGTTTTATTGTTTTAGATTTTAACTGGTTTTAGCTTGTTTAATAGTTTAATATGTTTTAGGTGTTTAAATTATTTATTGTTTTATACGGTTTACATTGATTTTATCTGTATGCTGCCCTGAGATCTTAATGATATAGGGTGAGATAGAAATGTTATAAATAAATAAATAAATAAATAAATAAATAAATAAATAAATGTATAGAATTACATTAACTGAGGCTACTTCCATTACATTCTTACACCAGCCAAATTTTCTTTTTTGATCCAACATACCTGAACCTAATGACTCCACATGTTAATATCTGAGCCAGATCAGATGATACTCGTGCCCAGATCCATCTCACATATGTGAGATGCCTTCCCTCTACATCAGCTGGATACACCTGGCCCACCTCCAAGATCCTTGTAGGGTCTTTTCCTACATGGCCTTGTAGGCCCCTTCCAACCCTACTATTCTATGGTTCTGTGATTCTATGATCCCAAGACATCCACGTGGAGGTGTAATGTTTGAATAGGGCCCAGACATATGTAACTCTCAGTGTGCATATGCCTATTTCATGGGATCAATATCCCAGTTAAAATGCAGGAATCATCTGTATAATCAGGCCCTACAGAGCAGTCCATCATGTGTATTGGACAGATCTAGGGACAGATATCATCTGCTCTATATTGAGCTGATTACCAGCTTGTGAGAAGCTTTTAATATCCCACTGTGTGTTCTATTATTGGATTATTGCCTGAAGGGGGCAATAATCTTTTGTGATGAATAGATGATATAAGAACTCCTGCTAGCAGTTTCATACATTTTGATTGCCAAGTGAAAACTGTCATTTCCATATTTCAAGTCTTGCCACCCTCATCGTGGCATATGCAAATAAGGAGAAGTTAGGGTGCTCACATGAGATGTGGGTATCTTTCTCCACCCAAACCAAGAGAAAAGGGGAAGGATGGGTGAGAGGATTCAGGTATTGTGTCTGGTTGATTGATTGATTGATTGATTAATATTTATATATTGCCTTATCTGCTGAAAAGCCATCAAGGTGGTGTACAACAATTTAAAACAATAAAACCTCACAACAATAAAAAAGTACATATGTTAAAAACAGTAAAAACTGTAAAGCATTAAAAACTACACATTTTAAAAGGCTAAATTGAAAAGATGCACCTTTTCACCCTTTCCAAAGACTGGGGTGGGGTGGGGTCAATCATCGTTCTTGAGGAAGTGCATTTCATAGTTTGAAGTCAACACAGGAGAAAGCTTTTGGCAGCCTGTGGTGTTCCTGCGCCTTCCCAGTGAGAATACCTCTTTTCTAAGGCCTTTCTCACCCCAAGCAGGAAACACCTTCCCCACACACAGTCACGCTGCCACCAGGACCTTTAACGCTCAGGTCCAACCCACACTCAGTCCTCTATCTGTGAGGACACACTTGTTTATAATATCACCTGTATCATTTCCTTTATCACCTTCCCCTTATATAGGTAAGAGCAAAGAGCGTAAGATTTGGTTAAACAATTAAACTTTATTAACTACAGCAAATAAGTTGTTGAATAATAAGTAACTCTTAATGGTTCTATTAATGTATGTTCTCTCATACACAATACTCCAGATCATACTCTCAATCAATCACAAATCACCACAGACCTACCCGCCTCACCTTTCTCAATCTTAAAACCCTGCATCCCTGTCTGACTCCCACAGCACACAGTTTATATAGCGCACACACTTTACCCTCCCCTTCACTCACTTAGCCAGTCATCACACATATGCAAATCCACCATTCTTCCTGCCACTCATCCTACTCTCTCCCTAGAGATACTCAGCATAAACATAGACTTATAACAGGAATACATTGTTATACTAATTATATTCTTATATGCAGACATGTAAAGTCACACAACCTATATGGAATGAGGAGAGGAAGCTTGCCCCAGTCGCATTCAGTTATGAATCAATTATTCCTTGGACTGACCAGCTCTCAGGGTTCTTCCACTTTGAAGTCTTATAGACTACAAAAATGTGATATTTATTACCAGTGGGACTGCATTGTGGAGTTCTGCTTTTCAGGATTACAGCCACTCCATTCTATCCCCCAACCCTACCCAGTTCCACTTATATAAGCCAGTTCAGCAACATAAGCAATGGTACTCTCAGCCTGAACACTGGAAATAAGGAAAATAAGAGGGCCCAAACATTGCAGTATGGAATGCTCATGTTCACTGTTGTGAAAACAATATAACTGAGCCTGGTAAATGTTACATTATATGATTGACAACTTTTCTAATCAAATATACCTTCCTTAGGAAATCTATTATTCCAAAATGTTACACATTTTCCCCAGTGGTTTTTATACAAAACCAGAACCTGATCATGTGCTACTTGAACTTGACACTATTCACATTATCGTGACACACCAGATTTTCCTGCAGCATTAATCAACTGGAGGCAGGTTGCTATTGACATATTCAGCGGATCTTGTATTAGACTCTTGTGTTCATGCTTCTGGGTGTTTTTCTTTCAGAGTGGAAGAGAGCTTCAAGACTTTGTTCTGGGCAATATTTGGACTCTCAGAAGTGAAATCAGTTGTCATAAATTATAAGCACAAATTCATTGAAAACATTGGTTATGTCCTCTACGGTGTTTATAATGTCACCATGGTTATTGTTCTGTTGAACATGCTTATTGCAATGATCAACAGTTCTTTCCAAGAGATCGAGGTAAAACTCTGTTGAATTATTTTTATCAGTTTTTTTTTAATCCAATGTTTTTTAGTGTCTCTCTTGCTGTATCTAAATTGTGGTTTCGTCACTCAAAAGGAGTTAACAGTGCAATCTCATACATTTTTACTCAGATGTTAATCCTATGTTCTTCAGCAGAGCTTACTACCTTGTAATTATGCATAGTATTTTAGCCCAAGAGCATCAGCCAACCCTACCATAATCATAATGAGGTGGCGTCGAGCTCACACACCATAATTTGGGTACCTTCAAATCTTCTTCCAGGACAACGTACTTAGGGTTCCCAGGCAGTCTCCCCTCCAGGTACCAACCAGAGCTAGACTTGTCTAGTTATACCAGGTGTCTTCAGGTGTTTGGCCTGGTGCACCAATTAATGGCCCTTAAGTGTTGATTGCTTTGCCTGTTTAAAAAAGAAGAAGAAGGGTTGGACTCATTTTGATGACTATATTATGTTGCTCAAATGATTTGAATGTGTGATAATAATAAACAACATGCAGTTTTATAACCTAGTGTACATAGGCATAATCACTGGTCAGTGTAGATAATTCTTGTTGTGTTGTGGTGGTCCCAAAAAATATGAAATACAAAATAGTCCCACTTATATCTAGTATTGAATCAACTTCAGTTAGTATCGGACTACATAAAGTTCATGTTTTCGTGTCGACAGAAGTTGGCCTCATCAAATTGATAACTTTACTTCTCTTTGTTTTAATTGATCAGCAGCATGTATTATTTTGGGGGTAAAGAAAGCCTTTTCACTGTACCTTAGGTATAATCCATTATACACAGTACCATTCCTGGCTGGTGGGCTTCTTGGAAGCATCTACCTGATGATCCCTGTTGGGAACAGAATTGTGGGCTAGATAGGCCCTTGGTCTGATTTAGCAGGGCTTTTCATTATATCATCATCATCGTCACATAGATTTGTGTTTAGAGCTGCATTACCCAAACTGCGGATAGAGTCTGAGCACTCAGCAGCAAAACTATATTTGTGTAGTGGTACCATTCTATTCTGCTTTGGTCAGACCTCACCTGTGCCCAGTTCTGGGCACTGCAATTTAATGAGAAGGATATTGACAAAGGATCATGTCCAGAAGACTGCAACAAGGATGGTGAGGGGCCCTGAGATCAAGGCCATTGAAGAAAGGCTGAAGGATTTGGGTATTTTAGCCTGGAGAAGAGATGATTAAGAGGCAGTGTGATAGCAATCTTCAAATATTTGAAGGGTAGTCACTAAGTGCATGGAGTGAATTTGTTCTCTGTTGCTTCATAGAGTATGGCCCAAACCAAATTAGGAGAAAGGGGATTTGGATTTAATATTAGGAAGGACTTCCTGACAGTATGAGCTATTTGACACTGGAACAGACTTTGTCAGATGTTGGTAGATTCCTTTCAGTAGATATAAGTTTTAAGCAGAGGCTGGATGGCCACCTATCATGAATGCTGTAGCAGCAGATTTCCTGCATTGGCATGGGTGTTTGTTTGCTTGTTTGCTTATTTATTTATACCATTTACATACCATTCCACATCTAAACAACTTCTGGAGTGGTTGGTCTAGGTGACCTTTGAGGGACCTTCCAACTCTATGATTCTGTAATTGTACTATTTCAGATTATCGCTGTTTCCTCTGCCTTTCAGGATGATGCTGATGTGGAATGGAAGTTTGCAAGAGCAAGACTGTGGTTCTCCTATTTTGAGGAGGGCAGAACACTTCCAGTACCGTTCAATCTAGTGCCTAGCCCCAAATCTCTGCTTTACCTCTCACTCAGAATAAAGAAGTGGATCTTTAAAATATTACTTTGCCATAAAAAGGGTTTTCAGCAAGATGCTGAGATGAATCAGGTAACTTTAAATGGGATAAACCATCACATTCCAGAGTTGTATGTAATGTCACATGATTTTTTTTACTTAATGGGGAAAAATCTATTTCAGCCATAAACCACTAAATACAATAGCTGTTCTGTTTTGAGTCTCAATTAGAAAGGACTTAAGATATCAAGATGACTTTATGGCTGAAATTTTAGGAACTGAGTTTATATACATGGAGGAACACCAGCTGAGTTTTCTTCTTGCAAGGGGCATCTTGAAAAGCATAATACATTTCTCTTAATTACTATCATTAAGTTTAGAAATAATATTGCCTCAATTGCATGTTTAAAGTTTGCAGTGTCCCAAGAGACCCTTGTGGAAATGTGGAACCTTAACCAATGGTGGTGTGTGTAGGAGGGGTATTTGAGATGTGTGTGTGAATCTACTATGTGGCCTCTGCTCAGTGATGACTGAGTGGAAGGGGCCCTTTGCCATTATCTGAAAGTATCACTTGCACAGCCCAGGCGTGCCCCTTGCATTTGCTGTCAAAACAGAAGCCAAATCTGGGATGCCCATATCTTTTAAGATCTACAGGAGAAGCCCCACTCTGTGAACCATCAACATCTGAGATATGTTGGGGGGGAATGTGGGAGAGGATCTTCTCAGTGGCTTTGCCCAGGTTCTGGATCTCCCTGCAGAGGGAGACCCTTCTAGTCTCCTTATTATTGGGCATCCACTGCAGAGTGTCTTCGATTGCCTTTAACTTCTCCCAGGCCTTGTTTTCTTCCGTGAAAAAGCAGCTAGGGTGGCCACTTACACATCACCGAAAAAGAGGACAAAAGAGGACCTAGATTTGCATCAAATTTGAATATGCTAATTTATATGTATAGATGCAAATTTAGAAATAATCCCTGTAACTTAAGTATCAATTGAATACATCTCACCATAGTGGGGAAGACTGTGACCAGGTGACCTGTGTGCCTGCTCAGTCTGCTCTCCAGGTGCTAACCATAGATGGACAACTTCAAGGCCCCTGCTCTCCCTTCTCATGGTTTTTCAATCTTTAAACTGGACTTGGATTGGACAGCCCTTCAAATAGAGGACTGTCTTCTGTAAAATAGGATACATGGCCACTCTGTACCAAGCAGGGTTGACTAGTTGTGGACTGGAATGTGCATCCCACTGAGAGTTATGCAGTACTGACAGGCATCTGCACTTGCCTATGCATTCAAATTTGCATGCTGATACGCATTCAGCCTCCAGCCTCCTTCCTGGGTAGCTTGGGCAAGACTTTGTGTGTACAGCTGCCAATGATTCCCCCCACTGGAAGGAAAGTACAGTCAAACAGAAAAAGACATGAAGAAGTTTCAAGATCATTGTCTAAATCAGAAGGACAATAATATTTGCTAAGGAAGTCAAAAGTAGTAGATTACCATAGCATCCTTGATACCAATTTTATTTATTTATTTATTTATTTATACATTCATACATACATAAGGGCCGCGGTGGCTTAGTGGTTAAGACGCTGAACTGCAGACTGGAAGGTCGACAGGTCAGCAGTTTGAGACCCGAGTGCTGTGTGACGGAGTGAGCTCCCGTCTTCAGTCCCAGCTTCTACCAACCTAGCAGTTCGAAAGCAAGAAATTGCAAGTAGATAAATAGGTACTGCCTCGGCGGGAAAGGTAACAGCGTTCCGTGCACCTTGGTGTTCAGTCATGCCGGCCACATGACCACGGAAGCGTCTTCGGACAGCGCTGGCTCTTCGGCTTAGAAACGGGGCTGAGCACCGCACCCTAGAGTCGGACACGACTGGTTGGGGACACCTTTACCTTTTACCTTTACACACATACATACATACAAGAAATAAATTTCAGAATTTTATAAACCATCCTTCAATCACAGGATCATTGCATAGTGTACACGACTTCAAAAACAAGCAAATCCAGTATAAAAACCATACAATTACACATTAGAAACAAATTAAAAAATAATAACTCTTCAACCAGCAGATCAAACACTAATCAATACAGTTTAAAAGTTAATCTTAAAATTGAATTTAAGTTTTATACATATAAAAATTATAAAATGTTAAAATGCCTGGGCAAAAAGAAATGTTTTAACTTGGTGCAGAAAAGAAAACAAAGCACCAATTGTATCTACCGAGGTGCTACAACCGAGAAGGTCCTCTCCTTTGTAGATATATAGTGTATATCTCCCACTGATGCTTTTTGGAGAAAAAAATTCTATCTCATTCAGGATAGAATGAGAGGAGGCAGTCATTCAGGTATTAGGGACCCAAGCCATTTATGGGTTTAAAGGTGATAAGCAGCAACCTTGAACTGGGCTAGGAAGAGAATAGGGAGCTAGTTGTAATTTCTTAAGAATTGGTGTAATATGGTTCCATCATGATGAACCAGTCAGAATTCTGGCCGCTGAATATTGTACAAGTTAAAGCTTCTGAACCATTTCAAGGGCCACCCCACATATAACGCTTTACAGAAATAGATTTGGTATAGATTTGCAAGTGATGTACAGAGTGGGAAACTATAAATAGGTGTTGTTGGAAGACATGCAGTAAGAGGGCCAATCGTTGGCCAAGGTTGTATTATTGTCAAACTCATTATGGTAGAAATGGGGTGAGCTGAAGGTTGGAAGGCAAGCATGCACTGAAAGGAAAGAAGAAGAAAAAACCTCTTCCTTTCCTGTCCGTTTTCCCTCTTCAGGGTAAAAAGTTAAAACCAATATAATGTTTATATTAGGAGCTCAGTTTGAACAATTCTGTATCTTCATAGAGAATATTTATCAGCTGCTCTAATTTGATGATTCAGTCCTGCAGGTAAAAGGAATGGCTATTACTTACATGGTAAATGAACAATGAAGTGCAATACTGCTGATATAATGTTTCATGTCACCCTCTCAACACTGTGAGGGACTCAAAAGTAGGGATGTACGAAAGTCACTTACCTTTACGAAGGGTGAAAAGGGTGAAGGGTGACATTCGCAGTGGGGGGGAGGCGCTCCGTCCCTCCCATCGACATTCTGTCCGGCTGGCTCCGCTCTGCGGAGATTCCGCGGAGCCGCCCACAGCTGGACATCCGGCCGCTGGGCAGCCTGCAGGGACGCAAATGGCGGCAGCCGTAGCCGCCGCCATTTGCGTCCCTGTATTTTGCTGTGATAGGCTACGTAAGTATTTACGTAGCCTATCACAGCAAAAAAAACACAAAACAGTGGACGCAAATGGTGGCTATGGCGGCCGCCATTTGCGTTCCCCTTTTTTTTTTGCTGTTTTAGCCTACGTAAATGTTTATGCAGGCTATTACGGCAAAAAAAGGGGGGGGAACGCAAATGGCGTAGTGGCTGCCATTTGTGTTCTTTCTTTCTTTTTGCCATAATAGCCTGCGTAAATATTTACGTAGGCTAAAACAGCAAAAAAAAAAAAAAGGGAACGCAAATGGCGGCTGCCGTAGCCGCCGCTATTTGCGTTCGCTGTTGTTGTTTTTTTGCAAATGGTGTCCCTGCATTAGCTGTGATAGGCTACATAATTATTTACGTAGCCTATCACGGCGGCCACAGATACGGCCGCCATTCGCAAGTCAGCGTGGACGGCAGCAGGTAAGTGCTCCGTTTTGCACGCCTTTCGTGGGGGGGGGGGGGCTTTGTTCCGCCATGGATTTCGGAGGGCCTCACCGAGATCCGTGGCGGAATTCTCTGACATCCCTAAAAAAAAAGGTGTTTGGAAACTGAGCACATCCTGCCACCAAGTGCTCAAATAATGCAATGCAACGTACCTTCACTTTAGAGAGTTTATTTCTGCAGGCTTGCTCCTTTGCAGCAAATGAGTAAAATAAATAGTCTACTCATATTGGCAGTGTAATATGAGAAGAGGCAACACATAGAAGATTAGAAAATGATTAAAAAAACACTTCTTGCTGTGAGATTTTTCATTCCTGTGAGATTTTGCTTTTGCTTCCTGAAAGCTGTACTGCAAAGATCAGAAGGCATTCTTGGGGCATGTAGGGTCCTACTAGAACCCTTTCATTTTGAACTGCCTACCCCGTGCAAGCGTGTGAATGAGCAACACTCCCCCATCATTTTATCTCTCTTACACTAGGAGGGATCAAAGAGCTTTTCCTTGATTTCTAGAGACTCAGACTCAGTTCTTACATTACAGAAGGCAAATGTTTACTGCTATCCCCTATTAGCTTCCCATGTAATGAAACTTGGGAAGCTATCAAAGAAGAGTAGGGCAATCAGTTCCAGATTTCAAGGGCGTGATGAGTTTCAGCATGATGCTCTCAGTGAGTCTTTCCATGAGCATGCACACCTCCCCCCCCCTCCCCACTGTTGCTGCTGCCCATTTGTTTTCCTGTTGCTCTGGGCCCAATCTGAACCACTTTTCAGAGGACAAAGCTTATAGATATTGCTGCTCCTTCTTCTTGATCTTCTCTTTCCTCCCTTGCTCACAGAGGCAGATTATTATTTATCATTTATTACATTTATATACTGCCCAACAGCCGAGGCTCTCTGGGCAGTTCACAACAATTAAAACCATAAAATACAACATGATAAAACATAATATAATACTTTTAAAAGTTTAAAAGTAGAATGTAAAACCCACAAGCAGTTACAACCCAGGGAAAGCCTGGGTGAAAAGGTGCATTTTTAGGAGGTTTTGAAAGATGCCACATTTTCTGCCTCCCAAACTGCACAGGGCAGGGTTTTCCAGAGGGTAGGTGCCACTACAGAGAAGGCCTACCATCAGGTTTCTTCGTGGTGCCATTCCTTTCATTTTGGAATGACCAGCAAGGCCTTCTCTGATTATCTTAGATGTCTCCTGGGTATATATAAGAGAAGGTGGTCTGCCAGGTACTCTGGTCCCAAGTTGCTTAGGGCAGGCTAGATGTCTAGGCAGCATTAAAAAAGAAGAGAACAGCAGGACTGGGAGCCCCCAGGGACTGGCAGCGGGCCCCTTTCTGAGGCATGGGACTTGGCAGGAACTTCACAATTCCTATCCCTGATGTCCTAGTGGCAACCATGTCAGTACTGTTATGTTAGAAATGAGCTGTACATGAGTTATACATGAAAGTCTCTGATCAAATGGAAACTTCTAACAAGCTTCTGGTGGTAAATTCACCCAAGCTCAATTCTGATAGAGGCCTGCAATTATGAACAAAAGTAGAAAATGCTTGGAAAATTGCCCTCCCCACCCACAACAACAAAAATTGCCAGCACCTGTTCATAATCTCCCAGATCTCTTATCTGGTGGCTGATACTTCTGTGGCAGCTTGCTTGCTTGCGCTCTCTCTCTCTCTCTCTTTCTTTCTTTTTCTCTTGGTCTTCTTAACTCTCTTCCCATCCTCTTTGGAGGCAGCAGTCAGAAAGCTCTCCCTTTTGCCTCCTTCCTACAGTGCCTATAAGTCTTCTATGGCATGTTATAGAAACCATGAGGTATGTAACACTCCATAGCAGCATTAGGCCTCCCTGCCTGCTGTGTTAGTGGCTGAATGGGAGGGAGGGACAGAGAAGAAATTGCAGGCTGTAGGGCTAACCTTCATATGGAAAGCTAGCATTATGAGTTGTCAGTGTTCATATTCATAATTCCTGGTAGCCAAGGAATTATGAACTTCAGCAACATCACTGCTTCTCACTTCCACCCACCTGATCACACATTAATGTTGGAGCAGTGTTGGAACACATTAATGTTCATGCTGTGAAATAGTGCCCTTCTGCTCTCTACAATGGACAGTCCCTAAGCAGAAGAATAACAGCATTCAGAAACGGGTAGGAGAATATATCCATCTCCCTAAGTGTACGAACATAAGAAGAGCCTTGCTGGATAAGGCCAAAGGCCTATCTAGTCTAGCATTTCCTCCAGCAGTCAGCCAAATGCCTGTGGGAAGCTCACAAGCAGGACATGAGGGCAATAGCCCTCTCCTGCTCCCCTCCACCCCCCAGCAACTGGTGTTCAGAGAATTGTCTCTGATGCTGGAGGTGGTATATAGCCATCATGACTAGGAGCCATTGATTGCCTTATCCTCCATGAATTAGTCTAATTCCGTTTTAAAATTGACTATGCTGATAGTAATCAACACATCTTGATGGAAGCAAATTGCATAAATTAATTATACACTGTGTGAATAAGTATTTCCTTTAGTCAGTCATGAATCTACTACTATTTAGCTACATTGGCTGACTCAGGTTCTTCTAGTATGAGGGAAGGAGAAAACATTCCTCTGTCCAGTTATTATACAATTATAGAGTTGGAAGGTGCCATGGAGGTCATCTAAGCCAACCCACTGCTCAATGCAGGATCTGCAATGCAGAATGCAACTACAGATGCCTGACAGATGCTAGTCCACCCTCTGCTTAAATACTTCCAGCGAAGGAGAACCAACCATCTCCTGAGTCAGTCTGTCCCACTATCAACCACTGTCTCCTGCTTCCGAACTACTTCCCTGCAATTTCTACCAATTTGTTCTAGTCATGCCCTCTGGAGCGACAGAGAACAATTCTGCTCCATCTTCTACATGACAGCCTTTCAGATATTTGAAGACTTCTGTCACCTCTTAACCTTTTCTTCTCCAGGCTAAACATACCCAGCTCTTTCAGTCTTTTCTCATAGGACTTGGTTTCCAGACCCCTCACCATCCTGGTCGCCCTTCTCTGGACATGCTCATTTGTCATTGTCCTTATAATGTGGTGCCCAGAACTGGACACAGTACTTTATCCATAGCATGCCTAATTTCATACTCTTCTACCATTTCCCCCTTTACCTGCTTTTTTCTAAAATAAAAAACCTTCAAATGTTATAATATTATTGACCTCAAAACCGCCATGCTTCAATCAAAAGATTTTGAAGAGAGGCTGCAGTGCAAAATAGCAGAATTAGAATTCATCTGTAAATTCAGTTATATTCAATTTGGCCTTAATTTGGAAGTCTGAGTTTCTTTACCACTACAGGTGTTAAACCAGCATAGCTTGATTGTGATAGATAGATAGATTGATTGATAAAAGAATTTGCATTTACATTTTTAAAAAGAAAAGAAAATACTCATGGTGACTAGAAACATGATATTAAAATACATAAAAACAAAGCTGAAATATTTAATATAATACTAATTGAGTTAATAATCAAAACCTCAAAAATCAAGGTGAAAACAGAAGTACAACAAGTAACAGCAAAACCCATCTGATATAATGTCACTCCTGGCAGGCCAAATCTTTCCGAAAAGGATGGTTTTTATCAGGCAGGTCAACAGAGATGAATCTCCTTTGGAAAGGAGTTCCAGAGTCCAGGGACAACCACAGAGAGGGATCTTTCCTGAGTCCCAAAAACAAACAGCAGTAAAATGGTTCTGTCCTTAACCACTAACAAACAACAAAACGGAACATGTTTAAGGAAAATTATGTGTGTTTAAAATATGACAATTTTTAAAATATAAATGCAGATATTTCACACAAAATGTAAAACAACTGATTAGCAATCCATCAATATATCACATATACATAGTTACAACACTGATTTCCAAATCAAAAAGCTGTACAAATACTGTCTACAATTCCTATGTCCCAAACAAGTTTCGACCAAACTGGTCCTCTTCAGCGGGAAAAATATAAACATTAATTACAGCCCTTACTAAAATAATGTTTTCATGATGTTAAACTTCCTACATGGAACCAGTAAATATTATCTATACAAACTCAGTAATCCTCATCATGTTGCTGGTAGCTGAATGCAAAAAAAAAAATGGGGGGGGGACCTTCCCTCCTAAATTCAAAGAAGATTAGTTCCTTCCATCTATAGCAGCCATTTCCCATAACCACAAAGAAATAAACAGGAATTGTTTTGAACAGTTTTTTAGATACTGGCACACCGGCTAACTCCTGCAAAAGGCTTGGACGCTGTGCGTGACTCTGTGCACAACCACAGAGAAGGCTCTTTCCTGAGTTCCAGGCAGTCTTGCATCAACTACTAACAGGACATTCAGGGAGCAATGCTATGGGGATAGGCTATCTATCGGAGGCGACCGCTTATCCAATGCAGGGAGGGATCTTCTCTGTGCTTCGGCTACTCTGCATTTGTGGCTAGACGGCCAATTCTGGCTGTCTAGCAGCAGCACTTCGGAGCAGGGGGTGGCGGCCAGACGATGCTTAGGAAGCATTGTACTGGCCCTTCCAAGGTCTCCATCCCTCCCTGCCCCCAGGAACACCCCCTTTCCTCCCGCTCCATGCTGCTGTTACAAGTGTAGAGCCCAGGATGATCCGCGCCGGCTATGAGGGGGAGGGGGCATGGCATAATAGGGTTTTTCTGGGAACTGACCTCGGAGCACAGGCTGTGAGGTCAGTTCCCAAAAACCAAATAATCCTGTGGCCTCCAGCCGCTGTCTAGCGGTCATAGGATTTCACCCTTACTTACTTACTGTGTTTCTATGCTGGCCAATAGCTGAAGCTCTCTGGTTAGTTCATAAAATGAGATTAAGATGATAAAATACAAATATAAAGAACTGAATGTAAAATCTAAAACAAATTAAATAAGCCACAGAATAAAACCAAGGTAAGACCAACAACAGAAGATAACAGCACTGCAACAATCGAAAACGCACGCACGCACGCATGCACACACACTTTTTAATACTAAAAAGGCAGGAGAATAGAAAAGTGTTCATCTAAAAAGATCACAATGTAGGCCCCAGGCAGGCCTCAGGGGAGGGTGTTCCATAACTGGGGTGCCACCACTGGAAAGAACCTCTCGCTAATACTCACCTGCCTCAAATCATTCACTGGGGGCACCCAGAGAAGGGACTCAGAAAATTACCTTAGGGTCTGGGTAGTTATATACAGGAGGAGATGCTCCTTCAGGTACCTTGACCTCAAGCATTTTGAGGTCAAAACACAAAATTCAAAACACTTTAAATTGGGCCTGGAAATAGACTGGAAGCCGGTGCAGATGGCAAAACACTGGCATAATATTATATCATCCAGTCTCAGTTAAAAGTCCTTTTGCCCTATTTTGGACTAGCTTAAGTTTCCAGATCATTTTCCAAGGCAGCCATACAGTGCGTTGCAGTAACCCAGAGGTTACCAGAGCATGACTAACTGTAGCAAGGCCATCTCTGTCCAGACAGGGCCAGAGATGCGGTATCAGCTACAGAGGCTAACAATGCTGGATCCAGGAGCACTCCTAAAGGAGTGGATCCAATGCTGGATCCAGGAGCACTCCTAAAGGAGCCTGATCCTTTGGGGCTGGGGTGGGTAACTCCCAGGGCTCCGTGGTCCATTTTTTGCCCTCCCAGAACTGCATGGGCCGCATTCCATGGGGTGCCGGGGGGGGGGGATGCTATTTTCCGCTGAATTTCGGTAGCAAGCCACTTTAGTGCAGCAAAAATGTCAAACGTAGCTTCTTTTAGGCTAAATACGACACTTGTAGTGCTCTGTAGGGCTAAGCCACCATTGCAACACAAACGAAAACAAACCCAGTTTATGAGAAGCCATCCTCCCCAGCAGCGCTTAATAAGCGGACAGTCTCAGATTGATAGTATTCTAACAGTGACTGCTGTTGTGATTGCACCACTCTGCTCTTCTCTTGTATACATTTGGACTCCACATAGAAATGTCACAAAGCCACCCACCCCATTTCATTTCATGGCCTTTTGGCCCCACCATTTACCACGATTTCCTATTACTTATCTACTGTTAATTTTGTATACGAATATGTCTACTACCTGAAGATTGGGCTTCATGCATCTGAGCAAGTGGGCTTCACTCCATATAAGCTTATGCCACAATAAAATCTCCTTGTTCTTAAGGCAGAGAACCAACACTCTTGGTTCTTTTGGCTGCCCCAGACTAACATGGCTTTGTGGACTCTCGCAGTAGGATGGGTTTGGGTGGGGTGGAAGAGTCATATTGAGGGTACTAGCAAACATTTCTGCTAAAACAGGCATTATTCACCCATAAGGATGGGAAGCCATTTTCTAGGGCCACAGTGATGTGTGCTCCAATCCTAAGTCTTTCTAGTGGGACCTGCAACAAACTGTTGCAGTGTGGAGTGCTGCCAATCAGGATTCCAGCAATTCCATCCCCCCCACAATAAGTCAGCATTCTGTGGCACATCCACCGCTGACTGTGCTCAGGGCTGGATGTGCCTGATCTTGTCTGATCTCAGCAGGGTCAGCCCTGGTTAGTACTTGGATGGGAGACCACCTAGGAATCAGGCTTCCTGCACTGAGCAGGGGGTTGGACTTGGTGGTCTTGTAGGCCCCTTCCAACCCTATGATTCTATGTGTTTGGGGTTTCTTCTCCACCTTAGTGGTTCCCCCTGAAAGTTTTTTGTGTACTTCTGCAAATCTTAGGGTTTCCCCAAGCCTGATGATACCTCTTTCTGGTACATGAGTGGTGGTGTTTTGACTGCATAAGCAATGGCACATCGTAGCCTAAACATTTGAAATGAAAGGAATAATGCTTAAAGTATCTTACTTGAAATATGTGGGAGGAAAGTGGAAGAAGAGGAAGAAGTTGGATTTCCCTAAGAATCCTCACTTCTTAGTATTTTTTTCTTGCTTGTTATTTTTCAGATAAGTCAAAGTAAGCAATCAAGTATAAGAAGCAGAGATGACCTCAACTTAAACAGCTTAAGCAATCCTCAAAGGAAGTACCAGGTAAGATCTAGATTCTAACAGAGAACAACTGGAAAGAAACCAGAAGCCAAATGGAAACAGATTGTTCACAAGCCAGGAAACTCAGTGGACAATAACTAGCATTCACATGGCTATTGGCCAGACTTTCTTTGACACAGTTATAGAAGAATCCAAGCAGTGATAAGACATGCTAACTTCCCCACCCCAATATGTGATGTGGGTCACGTAACAGCTGGGAGGATTTTGATTGGGAAAATAGAATGGAGGCACAATTCCCACAGTGTCATTGTCCTGATCCAATTGGGCCCCATCATGGCTGCTTATAAATTTAAAATAAGATACTGGTCATGGGTCTCCTGCATCACACCTAATTTGGTCTTAAGACTGAAGTCCTACACATAGTTAACTAGGGAGCAAGCCCCATTGAAAACAGCAGGATTTCTGAGTTAATTTGTAAAATACTGAGTTGTGTGTGTATGCCTTTGCAATCCCATGCACATTTATTTGGGAGTAAGCCCCATTGGTCTTCTAAGTAAACCTGTCAAGGATCAAGATGCACAAGTCAATACTAGAAAGATTGTTTTGCTCCTCTTTCCTAGAAAATTATGAAACGCCTTATTAAACGATATGTATTGAAAGCTCAAGTAGACAAGGAGAGTGACGAAGTCAATGAAGGTATGTTTCTAAAATGGATGTAGTTTGCATACTGGGTAGCAGAACTGAGGCAGGACAAGGGATAACAAAGGATTTTTTAAAAACAGTTTTAAATTGCATCTTTATTAAAATACATTTTAATTTCTAGCACCCTAGCTCATGGGTTTGGGGGCTTCTCTACATGAGGCATTTATTGTGCACGCATCATTCCCTACTCACGGTCGTTTATGGGTTCTTTAGATGATGTCATAACCCTCCAGTTTTGCTTCTGTATCTAACTCACATTCTCTATCTAATGAATGTTGTAGAGCAGGGAAAATGTGGCATTTATTGTGACAGAAAGCACAATTTCCTCTTGTGTATTTGTGCTATTCTGCTATACCACAGTGCCAGCTAGAGGCTATGTAGTGGAAAAACAGCAAAGGAAACACTCCTCGTATAGTGCTCAGATCTCAGTTTTAAAGCTGATATAGCAGATTAATAGCGGATTAACAGCCTCATGTAGAAAAGCTCTTGGATTACAACACTTTAAGAAAAAAATATAATGACTGGAATGAAAAAGAAGTAGGAAAATAGATATGGTGAACTGATCCTGCAAGTTCCTATAAAGCAAGGGGGTGATTTCAAGCACACCATGGGTGAGCAGAAGGGAGAAGTTGACCCCTCCCTGAAAAGGCTTTTTTAAGAGATAGTTTCTCTCAGTGAGAACTAGAAGTTCAACTTCCCACCTACATTTGTGTATCCATTTTATCCTAAAATACACATTTTTGGTACATTATTTGAGTAAAAAGATGTATCGCAAAATTTGGGGAAGTGTGAAAACTGAAGGATAACTGCATTTCAATCCACATACAGTCCAGGAAGTGTGAATTGGGTCAGTTAACTTAAAAATGCAGACCAAAAAAAAAAAATCCTCAAGCAACTCTAGATTAGAGTGTCCGACTAGGACTGGGGAGACCTGGTTCAAACTATCTTTCATCCATGAAACTCACAGGGTGACCTTGGGCCCCCCACTGTCAGGCTAACCTACCTTACAGAGTTGTTGTGTAGGCCACCTTGAGGTGGGATATAAATGAAACAACTCAATACAGCAAGACATAGACTTCCAAACCATTTTCAAGGCATGACTGTACTCCAAACAGGAATACTACTGCTGATGTACAGGATAGATAACCCAAACCTGACATTCAGTGATAAAGGGTAGCATACAACTAGAGATGTCAGAGAAATCCGCAAAAGAACCAAATGAGTTTGGATTTTCATTAATCCGACCTGCACATTCCGCAGTGGACCAGCTTTTCCCCCGTTGGGCAGATTCCGCAGACTCGCAGACTGGTTTTCTAACTTTCCTGAATTTTGTGCAAGTTTTGTTGCAGAGAAATATGCAAAATAAAAAAGGGCCAAAAATGCACATTTCCCCCTTAGGCTAAAATGCACGTTTCAGAAGAATTTGCACATTTCCACACGTGCAAATTTGTACACATTCGGAAACAAAAAATCCAATTCCATTGATGGGCAGACAACAGAACGAAAGTCACTTGACAATCCGCTAAACAAACTATCTGTACATCCCTACATACAACATTTCTGGTGTTTATGAAATTCTGGAAAGCTATTCCAGGATAGCTACTTATCATAGCTTCTGAATCCATCAAGCCAGGAAACACATGTATAATTCTACTGGAAAAATTACACAACCTGTGCATAAAATATCAGAACAGATGATGATGATGGTAGTTATAGTAATAATAAGCTTTAGCTCTGAAAAATATGATCTGGCTTCTCCTGTTCTTCTTGTAAGCCCTTGATCTTCTCTCTCTTCTAGGTGAGCTGAAAGAAATTAAACAGGACATCTCAAGCCTTCGTTATGAGCTCCTTGAAGAAAAATCACAGAACACAGAAGACCTGGCAGAACTCATCAGAAAACTTGGGGAGAAACTGTGTATTGAGCCAAAACAGGAACAAAGTAACAGATAACATGAACTTCTTTCTGAAAAGGAAAAAAAACTCTTAAGCTGGCAGTCCAATGAAAGCCATATCAGTCTTATCTTTTTTCTTTTTCTTTGTCTTCAAACATAATTGACACTTTTACAGCAGATACAGAAGGAGACACATCTTGAACAGATCTTTTTTGATTTGTAACTGGGGGAAACCAGCATTTGAACAGAGTTATTTAATCCTGACCACAGAGGGAAACGCAACCATTTTTAATAATCTTAAAATTTTAAAAGACAAAATATGGTTTGGGAAGCTGCATCATTAAAAAATTTGAATGCTGGTGTAATTGCTGACATCAAGAAGCTCTCTCTTACTTTCTGTGTTGTGTGTGTGCATGCAGACACACACACACGTGCACACATCTTACACTCATAAGCATATTTACTTAGAGGTATGCTCCACTGAAATCAATGAGATTTACAAATAAATTATTTAGGAATAGAGTTCTGATCACTTTTCTAAAAACGAGAACAAAACAAAAACAAAACTATTAACTGATCCTTCTCTAAATGAACAAACAAAATACAATTAAATTGTTTTAATTATACTGAGGACATAATTTCTGTGCCAGTAAATAAGTGCTTCGGGTGGATGTGGAGAAGGCTCAGTGGAAGAGCACAGCTGAAAATAGTGGCATTACAGCTTCCCCACCCTCCAGCATAGCATGTAGTTGTCCTGGTACATCTTTGACAGTACATCTTCAATACCTATATTGGTTTAATTGCCATGTTTTTTTCTCCAAAGAATCCTAGGTGAGGGTGCTAAAATCCCTAGACCTCCTTTTCAGAGAACTGCAATCCCGAGTATTCCTTGGGGAGAGGGCTACACCAGTTTAAATCTGTAGCATGGATATGCCCCATGAAATAGGTGCCAATAGTCTCATTATCCATATCACAAAAAGTGTTTCACTGTCAAGTTAGACAGAAGCCCATTGTATTATCTGACATTTCAATGTTTAGAATTTGGGGGTGGGATGAATTTATATATTCAAATATATATACTATTGTGATTAGGAGCAAATGCCTGGAGCTAGTGGCCATAGGGAGGTGCCCTGAAATCTATGTCTCCCCCACATCCCTCCTACCCCTTATTAGTTGTGTGGTCCTCTGATAAACAGCTGATGACCAAAGAACAGCCCTACATCCTGTCATCTTGGATGTATGTATGTGTGTGAAGTTCATTGCTGCAGTAGGACCCACCACAATCAAGTCTTCCATTGGTCGCTGCCTGGCACTTGATAGTTGTTGGGCCCTAGCTGCATTATTTATTTATTTATGCTGAAAAATTTGACACTGCCCTTCATCCAAATGGATTCCAGCATGGTGTACAAGGCATTTAAACCATTCAAAATTACAACTACAATACTATTTTTAAATACTATAAAAGTAATCATCATACAAACAATAAAACTGTATCAGTGTGGAAACAGTACAATCAGTTAAAATGTCTGGGCAAATACAAATGTCTGGTCTTGGCCTGACACTATATGAGCCTACACAATTTGGAAAGAGATTAACATTTAATTGAACACCTGCACTTGCTGTGTGTCAAAATCCTACATGCCCCTTAGCAGGACAGAGCTCCCCTGGCGTGAGAAGGCTTTCTGGGGTGGGGGTGGGGGGAGGTTCATCATGTGTGCAGGCTTGGATTCTTCAGGTACTCAAGTCAACTAGTCAAGGCAGTTCCCCTCACTTCCACTCCTCTTTCCCACCTCCTATATCTGCCCAATCTAGTTTAGATCAGGTGTGGGCAGAAGGTGGATCTCCAGATGTTTTGGACTTGAACTCCCAGGATACCCTGCCAGCATGGACAATGGTCAGGAATGCTGGGAGTTGAAGTCTAAAACATCTGGAGATCTACTTTCTACCCACCCCTGGTTTAGGTTGACTTAGTGAGCCATCCTATGGCCACTAGACAGTGTCTAGATGGCCATAGGATATTTCGGTTTCTGGGAACAGAGCTTGTTTCCCAGAAATCTCACTCCCCTCCCCCACAGCCTTGTAGGCAGTGCAGTTTGTCCCCGTCTCCATGCTTGTAAGCGCAGCACAGAGCAGGCAAAAAGGGGGTGGTCCCGGGGGCAGGGAAGGGAGGAGACCACAGAAGCATTGTTACAACACTTCCTATGTGCTGTCTGGCCTCCCCCCTTCCTGCTCTGATGTGCCCCAACAAGACAGCCAAAATCGGCTGTCCATCCACAAATGCAGGGCAGCCAGACCACAGAGGAGAGGATTCCCTCCATGCTCCGCATGCCTTGCATTGGATAGTTGGTCGTCTCTGAGTTCAGAGGCGGCTGACTATCCCCATAGGATTGCACTCTTAATCATGTAAGTGCCCTTCCCCTTTACAGAAGACCTCACAAATCATAAAGCCGCATTCAATAACTAGCTTAGCATATAGGCCAAAGTGGTATCAAGCACACAATATTTTTCCCCAGTGGAGGAAATACTAAGTACCACAACCCTGGATCCCTCCTTCTATCGACTGAGGAGCAGTAGAATACTTTAAGCCCCTGCTTATGTCCCCAAATGGCATCCAATGTTGCTCACTTGAGATCCCCATCATTCACCACTGTAACACTGCAGTAGTCCCTTGCCAGCATGAGGCAATTCACAGAAGGTGGAAATTAGGGAAACTATATATGTGATTCCATAGTAACTCTGAAGCATCCTTATTTTGTTTCCAGGGTGCAAGGGGAAGTTGGAGAGCGTTTTGCCATATTGCTTAGCAATTGTTTATGTGATGTGTGCAATTGTCCCACTCCATCTTGTATGAATAAGCCCCAACAAGCCAACATAAAGTCCCACAAACCCCACAGTTCTTTAAAGAAAAGGGGGCAAGCTGCTTGGGTTTGCGCTCCTTGAGCAGTTTCCTTGACAAAGGCCTTTCCTGTTTGGAACACATTCTTTGTGGAGTATATCACAGTGTATATTGTTTTCATTTTCCACGTTGATGCTGGAGGTTTAAACAATGGCTATCCACGAAATGCTGTAATTTTATATTCACACATATGACCCCATGCACCCTGGGACAGTGTTTACAACAATACGGTCATTTCATTACTTTATGTGGTCAGGTCTGTTGTGGTTCAGCTGGAAGTCAATGTACTTAGGGTCATATTCCCTTTGGCAATTTCAGAACAGGCAACACATTTGGAGAGCTTGCTTTGTATAAACAGCTCTCCAAGGCTTGAACTGGGCTTTTTAAAAGCTCAAAAACCTTGACTGGTTCTAGTATCCTTAAGCTGCAAGCCAAACTGGACCAAACAATACATGATGTTAAATATACCTTTTCATTTAACGTGCACAGATAAAGAAAATGCAAATAGCCGTTGGGAGGGGACTGGTAATTATTAGAACTGTAGTATGCAGGGAAGTTTAATCCAAGGAAGTTTAACCTTTTCCTTACCTGCTGCAGTCCTGACAAAACTGTGTTTGGCCCACTGTCTGAAAGACAGTTTCCTTGGTGATGTGTTGGTGCTCTCATCAACACAAAAAACATCAGTGTATTGTGTTTAAAACAGATAAAAACATACACTTCGGGTCTTTTCTGCTTGTGCTTGAAATTATCATGAAGGTCACCATGCCTAGGAGGCTGCCATCTTGTGGATTTCCAGTCAAGAAGCATTTTGCATGTGGATACATTAGCCTTTCCTGCTCAGTCAAGTAACAGCATACAGTATATGAATTCAGAGTGTGTAGAAGCTTTGAGGCATAGGTGAGCAACTTGTAGCCCTCTAGATACTTTGGGCTACATCTCCCATCACCCATCATCATTGTCTATGCAGGCTTGGCTGTTGGAAGTTGTAGGCCAAACAGCCACAGGGCGATAAGTTGCCCACAGAGTTTAGAGCAGTTGTATTTTATAAAACCGATGAAAGCAAGGTGATAAAACTTGAAAAAATGATGTGACATCTGATCATCCTTAATAACTTGCATTAGATCAGTGGTGCCTTTATCTTTTCTCCCATACCTGGCTAGAGACCTGCATTTGCTGAGTGTGAACCCCACACACTCAGAAGCCCAGAACGCTCTGCAACTTGCAGGGATTCCAACCTGCTTTGGGGTTTCTCAGGAAACAAGTCAACATGGAAAGTGTTCTGTAAGGATGAATGTTTGTACATCTTCACCTTAGATCCTTTATCTTTGAAAGATCCCTGGTGGATTGTGAAAGGAAAAGAAACTACAGGAAAGTTCCATGCATGCATAGAGATGTAGCTAGTGTTTGCAGCAGCCCAGCCTCTTATTTGGGGAGAAATGAGATTCTGAATGTCATTTTGCATTGGGGATGTAGTTCAGCCTTAGGGTGGCTATGTGTCCTCCTTTTATAGACGGCAGTCCTCTGTTTCAAAGTTGTCCAGTCCAAGTCCAATGTAAAGATAAAGAACCTTAAGAAGGATGAGCAGGATGCTGCCCATCCACAATTAGCACCTGGTCAGCAGACTGAACAGGCAGGCACACCGGTCACCTGGTCACAGTGTTCCCCATGATGACATTGTATTTCTATTTAAATTATAATAATTATTTCTATATTTGCATTTATACATGTAAATTACCATATGCACATTTTATGCAAATTTGTGTCCTCTTTCGGTGTTGCATTTCCTATTTTTTGGCAATGTGTAAGTGTAATTCCCAACAGGAAAATATGCAACATGTGTCTTTTCCAGCTGTGCAATGGAGCTCTCCACTATCTGCTATCCCATTCTTCTTCCCCAAGATAACACTTTCCCCCTTATGAGAGGGAGAGGGGTGGCGGGGAGTGTGAGCTGGCCAGTGTTTATACCCCACAAGTATTTAGCAAACATTGGTCAAAGCCCACTAAGGCATTGTGAGAATTCACCAGTAATGTTTGTTGGGTACAACTGGGCCCTGGGGGTGATGTTTTAAATTTTGAACTTAGAACGGTTCCATGGATGGAGCTACCAGCACTGACATTTGTGACATCGTTGTTGCCCATGATATTCCAGAGATACTGCTGTAACAACAGAAATTTGACTATGGAAGGTTATGGCCAGGGCTGCCATTTTTTTATGTTTGCAAAACGTAGGCGCACACTTGGAGGGAGGAAGTTTGCTAGTAAGAGAAGGATCTCGTTTTCACTGGTGCATTCTGATCTTTTCCTTCCCACCCACTCCATCTGCTCCTGAAACTTCTAGGCCAAGGGTAGGGAGTTTCTGCCCCTCCAAATGTTGCTGGACTGCAACTCTCATCAGCCATAGCCAGCTTAGCCAGTGGTGAGGGATGATGGCCAGTGCAATCCAATAACATCTGAAGGCCCTGGGTTGCTCACCTTTGTTCTAGGCAGTACGTAATTGAGAAGTCCAGGTGTTCAAGCCTCCATCAAAGTCATAGCCTCTGAATCCAAAATAATTACCTGGTGTGGTGTATGAAATTCTCCTGCTCATAATGCTCAGGCACATTATGTCCCAGGGAAGCTCTTCTCTACCTTGGAAAATAAACTGAAATTCCCTGCACAAGCAGATCAACACAGAGTCAATGGGCAGAATCCAACAGGGCGCTTATGCCCCTGCTGATTCTTTTCCACCCCACTGATTCCCTTCCACAAGTGGTGGGTTCTGCCAATTCCGTTGCACAAGCGGGATCCACTGCATATGCAAGGGAGACTGCACACTTCCTAGGGGAAGCCCCCAAACAAGTAGCAATGCTCATTTCTGGAAGGAAGCAAGTTGGTGGAGCTCCCTTATATGAGCTCCGCCGACCTGCCTCCTTCCAGAAACTAGCGTTTCTGTGCATTTCAGGTTGCCCTGGAAGTGCTAAATTGCCATTGCGCAAGTGGTGGCTTTTTATCTTTTTTTTTTTTTAAGTGGAGGCTTTTTATCTCGCGGTTTCTTTGCAGGATTAAGATGGTCTCCTTCACACACACTTCCTGTTTTTTTCTTTTTTTCCCAGAGGATTGGCTTTATCTGTGACTCCTATATGTTTCATTATACAGCCACTAGATTGCACTGTTGTTATAGCACCACTTCCTCTTTACATGCTCAAATTCAATCCGATTCCAAGTGCTTCTTTTTATTAGCTCATTATTTCCATTTCAAATTAAGCCACGGAAATGATCAGAAAGCAAGGGAGAGGCGCTGGAGGTTGATGACATCATGTAAAGGACCTGCAAACTTCCATGAGTAACCAGTCTCAATCTCAGGATAAAGCCCCATGTGGAGAAGCATGATATCTCAAGGTTTCCATGTTCTCCTGTGCTCCTGCTCCTATGGCTTTATGAACACAGGAAGCTGCCTTATGCTTGACCAGATTTTTTGTTCACCTCCCCCAGTTTTGTTTACTCTGACTGGCACCAGCATCTCTCCAGGCACTCAGGTGGGGTGTCTTTCCCCATCTCCAGCTACCTAATCCTCTTAACTGGGGAAGTCATTCATTCATTCATTATATTTCTATACCACCCCATTAGCCAAAGCTCTCTGGGCAGTTCACAAAAATTAAAAACCATTGAAATGCATTATATAAAATATAAAAACCATTCACATAATGACATAAAACAAGTAAGACACACAACATATACCTAAAGCAATTTAAAACAATCAGCCAGAGACAATCAGACTCATTATACGCTGCCAAATGCCTGAGAGAAGAGGGCAGTTTTCACCTGGTGCCAAAAAGATGACAATGTTGGCACCAGGCAGGCCTCGTCAGGGAGATTATTCCATAAATGGGGAGCCACCACCAAAAAAGCCCTCTCCCTCGTTGCCGTGCTCTGAGCCTCTCTTGGAGGAGGCTCCCGGAGGAGGGCCTTGGATGCAGAGCATAGTGTACAAGTCAGTTCATGCCGGGAGAGGCGTTCTGTCAGGTACTGGGTTTCCAAGCCATTCAATGTCAGGAATTGAACCTAGGCTATCAATGGCTACTAGGCTTGATGGCTATATGCTACCTCTAGTAGCAGAGGCAGTATGCCTATGTAACCAGTTGCTGAGGAACCTGGGCGGCAGGGGTGGTGGTGCTATTGCACTCATGTCCTGCTTGTGGGTTTCCTGTGGGCAGTTGGTTGGCCACTGTGTGAACAGAATGCTGGACTGGATGGACCCTTGGTCTGATCCAGCAGGGCTCGTCTTATGGTCTTATCTCCTGCATGCATGTGCTCCACCGCCAAGCAATTGTTGCTCCTCAAATGAAAAGAATAAAAAATAGCATGGAGGGCATTTCTAGGGCAAAATAAGTTAGCATGGGAAAGGTTAAGCACTTCTGTCCTGCCCACCAATTCTACCATGCAATACACCATTCACTAAACAGATGAAATGTTTCTCTCTCTCTCTCTCTCTCTCTCTCTCTCTCTCTCTCTCTCTCTCTCTTTATTTTATTTTTCCTCCATGCCAAGAAACTCCACCTGCATGTGGGTGTCAGGTTGCTGTTAACAACTCAGAAATAGGGCCAGGAAAACAGGTAGTAATCCAAGCAGGAGATTATTGCCTGCCCAAAGACCCTGGTATTCCAGTCCTTGTGACAGACTTTGATCTCAGCCACCAGCAGCAGCAGCTGCTTTCTGTCTGTCTGAGTCATACCCTGTGACTCACACTCCGAGTAAGAGCTGGGTGGATTATTTGGCTGTATATTTTAGGTGCTGACCTTTTGAAAAGAGATTTCCTTGCTTAGTAGTGAATGCATTTAACCCCGTGGTGTAGCTTGGTCAATCAGAGCAGTCATGCAAAGAGGCAGGCCTGACGTCAGCATCCAGCATGGTCGGGCAAATGCAGGGGGAGTGGCAGGTGATCCCGGAGGCGCCAACTGCTGCTGAAGCTGGCCTTCCCCACCTTTAAAAAAAAAAAGAGGGATTTTTTTTTAATGGCCTACTGCTGAAAAGAGAAGTGCTGAGTGTTCCTGGATGTCTTCATTCACATGTGCAAGTGAACTCACATCTGAACACCAAACCAACAGGATCTCTGTGAAGGACACCAAACCAACAGGATCTCTGCAGAGGCATGGTGTTCACGTGGTAGATTATGCACTGTGCTAGATCAAAGTGGGGAAATTAGCTTGAGGGCAGTGACATCGAGGGTACAAGTTAATGGTGCAAGCGTATCTTGCCACAAACATTTACAGTGGATCCGCTCCGGGTTTCAGTCAGAACCCTAACCCTTGGATAGTTCCTTTAGAGTTCTGACTGAAACCTGGAGCAGATTCACCACCCCACTGACATCAGAACCTGTGGAAGCACCTTGGACAGCTCCTTTAGATTTCTGACTGGTTCTGACTGAAACCAGAGTGGATTCTCCACCCCACTGACAATGGAGCCACCAGCCTCCACTGGACCAGCAGGCTATATTCACGGTAGCAATGTTAAAGCCAGCAACGACAAAGGCAGCGGAGTTCACCAAATACTTCACCAAATAAGGAGCAGGCATGGCAACAGGGAAATGGCAGGGAGGTCTTGAATGCCCAAGCACAACAGAGGGGCCTCGACTTTCAATGGTGCAGAGTGGGGCATGTGACAGCCAGACTTAGGGTGGCCAATTGTAAATTGCCAAAAAAGAGAGGGAAAAAGATGACAATTTGCATAACATTTGCATATGCTAAATTGCATGTATAGATACAAACTCAGAAATAAGAATTATGATTTAAATAGAAATACTGTACATTTCAGCCTAGTGAGGAAGGCTGTGGCCAGGTGACCTCTGTGCCTGCCAGTTCAGTCTGCCATTCAGGTGCTAATTCTTGATGGGCAACAGTTCTTCCAAGTTCATTATCATTAAACTGGACTTGGACTGGACAGCCTTTCAAATAGGACACCTTCAAACAGAGGACAGTCCTCTGTAATATTGATCACCCGGTCACCAGGAGCTCAGAGAATTCTTATGCCAAGCAGAGCTTTCAAGTCGCTTTTTGTTTGTTTGTTTTAGAAACCCTAGTAGTGGAATATTCCACCCTAGTTTCTCGCCAACAACTTCTGCCACACTTGAAGTTGTCCTAGGATTTAGTTAGCCTCTCCTCCAAATAGTAACTCTCTGTTCACCAACAGTACGATTGCATTTTCTTTGCCAAAATATTTGTCTTTTTGGCTGGATTCTAAAACACAGGCCTATAGGAGGGGTTTTCTCTAGTACAGGGGAGTCGAGTTTATACTCAAGAGGACAATACAGTTCATTCACTGTTCCTGATACATCACTGGGATTGTATAGTAAAATGCCATGCTTGCTTCAACGGGACAGGGCCGAACCCTAATACTGTTCTGTGGGTCTGGCATGCCAAGTAACAGACTGTGGCTTGTGTATCAATAAGGAACCCTTTGGACTCTCTGGAATAACAAACCAGACGGATGTCTGGAAACATAATTTTGGTGAGTCTGAATTATTGTCTGGATTGCAACCAGTGAGGCTCATTCATCATTACTAAAGGAACAAGATATTGCATTACTTTAGTGCCATTTCAGCTGTAAGATTAAAAACTTTTTTTCATCATCTGGACATTTTCTTGATCAGTTAAAAACATTTTCCGCAGAGCTGTTTATCTCCTGGAACTTTAAATCCAAATCAGTAAATAGAATGTACCACACTGGGGCAGCAGTTCCTCACTCTTGTTTTGAAGTGGCCCAAAGCATTCACCTGATTTCCTGGGCTGGAATGCTGTTTTAATATTGTTTTGTGTATACAAGGCCCTGCAATTTCAACAGGACTCTCATACACCTAAGTGTTACGCAGCCCACAGCTGCTGTCTTGTGATAAATGTTGCTCTCGGGAAAACAAACATTGGCAAAGAACTACAGATCCATCCACAGAGCAAGGCAAATGTATGAGGTAAAGCTAGAAGACCCACCAAGATGGATTCCCGTCAGGCTGGGATTTTCTTAACTAAGAATGTGAAACATAACATTCATAAATTGGAACCGGTTTATGGGAGAATTGATTTCCAAATATCTGTGCATAAATATATCATAGATTCCAGGGTCATGTCTACACCATCTTTGAGAAACCTTTGTACCCTAAGAGTATATCTACATTATAGCCCTGTAGCCCAGTTCTATGCATATTTACTTAGAAGTAAGTTGCAGTGTGATATAGGGCTTACTCCAACTACACATGCATAGGATCGTAGCCTTAAACTTGTTTAATAGTAATTTCCCATGGAACCCTGGAGACTGTGGTTCTGAGAGGTGGGTAAGGGTGGCCAATTATGCATTGCCCAAAAAAGAGGAAAGGCATCACCAAAAAAGAAGATACCAATTTGCACAAAATGTGCATATATAAATGTTTACGCAGAGGTGTATATATAGAAATAAATATATAGAAATACAAAACATCTTGCCATAGTGGAGATGACTGACCAGGTGGCCTGCTCAGTTTGCTGTATGGGTGCTAACTCTGGATGGACAACTTTAGAGCTGCAGCTGCTGCTATCCCTTTTTATCATTCTTTGACCCTGTTCAGATGCACATTGAGGAAGGGTGGTTAGACTAACCATGCTACAGGGTGGTTAGCACTAACCACTGCAAGAGCCCCTGCCACATATGCAGCTAACCATGGCCTGCAACATGGTTAGCCTAACCACTCTCTAACTACCTACCATTCTGCAGTCCTCCAGCCGCTCCATCACACATCCCAGCAGCCTCTGCAGCTCACATAGCCATTACAGGAACAGCACTACTGATGGCCATTGGCAGCCATTTTCAGCTTTCTTTCTGCTTCCATTACAAAAATAAGGAATAAATAAATAAAAACAGCAGAAAATTGCACAAAATCGCCATATCGCTAAAATGTATAACATCACCATATTGCTGAAAGACACATTTGCACATATGCACATTTGGGCAAAATCTCTATATCGCATGAAATGTGCATTTCAGCGATATGACAGTTTTATGTAATTTTCTGCCATTTCTATTTTTTTTTTGTTTATTTTTGTAAAGGGAGCAGAAAGAAAGAAGAAAATGGCCACCAATGGCCATCAAACAGTGCCACTCCTGTAATGGCTATTTTCAGCCTCTCTTGCAGCGGAGCTCTATGGTCGAGTTCTGTTAACCATGGGGGTCTGTTCAGACATCACACTAAGCTATGGTGGAGCTCACTACCCATTTTGCAGCAAGTGGTTAGTGAACGTGGTTTGTGCATGGTTAATAAACCACCATGGTTGGGGCTGACCCCCATTCAGACATCACGCTAAGTCACCATGGTTAGCTCAAACACACTATCATAGCTTAGCGTGGCATCTGAACAGGAGCACTAAATTAACAGCCCTTCAAACAGAGGACACCTTCAAATAGAGGATTGTCCTCTGCTAGCTCTCCAAAACAGAGGACCAGCTTCTGTAAGTAGGACACCTGGCCACCCTACGGAGCTCAGAGAATTATTATGCCAGAAAAAGCTTGTGCCAAAATAAATTTTTTAATCTTTAAGGTGCCATAAGATGTTGTTGGTTTTGCTACAACAGACTAATACTTGTTTGGAAATTGCAGAGAATTATTAACACCCTCACTAAACTATAATTCCCAGGATTCTTAGGGAGAAACAGTGTATCTCAGACTGGTATATAAAACTGGTATGATTGCAGTAAAGACAGAGCCTTAAAGTTGCTCACTTAATAGGGGAACACACACACACACACCCCACATCCATTTACTGACATCTATAACTTTCCCGTGCTTCCCCCACAGCACATACACCTGTTATATATTTATGGTACAATCCAGCCGATGTTAAAACATTTTTAAGCCTCATTTATTTTGGTGGGAGATTTGATTACTACACAGGGTTTATTATCTCTCCCACTGAAATTATAGTTCCCCTAGATCAGAGTTGTGGAAGAACTTGTAAACAAACAGGATCATGCTTCAGATCTATATGGGATTTGAGGAACAGCCAACAGACAGGTTTCAAAACATGGGCGACTTGAACTACATGACTTAGCTCCAGCCAGAAATGGAACAGCTTGCATTTCATAGCAGGCGTCTATGTACAGTACAATCTCAAAAGAGCCCTAAAATCATAACATAACGGGTTCTTTCTTCAGTGTATTTGTTCAACTAATATCTAGAGGTGGAAAAAATAAACAGTTACCTGCTTTACATGAGATTGTGGCTCAAATGACACATTGATTTTAATCATATGCAGTTTCCTACACACACAATGTGTCTTTCCTTTAATTGCTTGGACTGTAGTCTCCAATGGAATTGAAACGTGTGTAATCTCTGAGGCAATAACGTTAGGTTTTTAAAAGTCTGGTATAGCTGGTGCTTGGTACCTTTCCTAGCCTTGATCGGTGGAAATTCAAATGAGATTGCTTAATCATGTTCTCTCCACCTAATCTATCTGTGCTGGAAAAAGTGAATAGGTGTTCTGCAGCTTTACCGAAGAAACCTTTGAATTAGTCATGAGAATGTGGTACAGAATAGTGCATGCAGAGATTCTGTTAAAAAATATCCAGATAACCTCCTCACCACCCATTCTTCAGAACTAAATCATGCACAGTGGTTGGGAAGAGAGTTATGTAGCCTTTTGCTATTGCATTTTGAGATACATTTTTTTCCAGAATGAAAATTACCCATCTTAGTAACCTGATCCTTTTTGCCATGCCAAGAATGGAGCTATGCCAGGTTCTAGAGTACAAATTCCCTACTAGACAGAATAGAAAATGCAAGGTAATAGCTGAGATGTAGCTGAGATGCAATTCAATTGCACCTCTGGATAACCTTCCTTCCTCGCACAAGCTGCTGCAAAGTCTCTTCGGTTACAACCATTACTTTCAATCGCCATGCTGTGCAAGTCCCAGTAAAGCAAATGGGATGAGTTACTTGCAACTTAGGGTGCAATCCTATGCATGTTTAGACATAAAAAAGGCTGGGGAATACTGGGAGTCGTAGGACATTTTCCTGTCTAAACATGCTTAGGTTTGGTCCTTAAATGCTTATTTATTCAAACAGGACTTAAGCGTGACTAAATATTCTTTGGACTGAGCCCAGAATATAAGGCTGGGACTCCAGGGTGACATAGGAAAGGAGGGAGTCTTTTAGGCTAACTAGAGGGGAGGATTTGGCTCTCCTTCTGGGCCCATGGAAGCCCTACTCTCTAGCTTGCAGGAAAATCCATTCCCCTGGAATAGAAGTCCATGCATTCTTGGGAGAGAATCCCATTACTGACTGGCAGGTTTGTCATCTGAAGACATTCTCTGAAATTATTTATTAAATTATTATTTATTAAATTTCTTAATCGCCCATCTGGCTGGTCACCCAGCCACTCTGGGCGATGTAGATGCACAATTTAAAACAGTTAAATTACACATTAAAACATCGTCTAAAAATACCCTAACCCAAATGCCTCCCTGAACAACCAAGTTTTCAATGCATGGTGGAAACTCATTAAAGAGGGGGCATGGTGGAGTTCCCTAGGAAGGGAGTTCCACAGAGTGGGGGCCACCACAGAGAAGGCCCTCTCCCTCGTCCATCTGAGGCTGATTTTGTTGAGCAGCCTGTCTGGTGTTGCTGGAGGCGCTCCTTGAGAAACCCTCTCTTCACTTTTCAGCTTGCTATAGCTTCCTTACTTTTATGGAACCCCACCTGAAACAAAAAGTCACCCATGATAGAAACCGATTATCCACTCTGCCAGCCAAGCCATGTTCTATACTCATGATAACAACAATAATAATAGTGACAACCTCCCAAAACCTCCGAAATGTGTGACAATCAGATGATGCATACTTATAGTTAATCTCACACCACAGAAACCATGAACAATGCTGTTGCACAAAACCACTGAGCACCTGGCCTGTTATGGCCAGGTAGTTAGAACACAAGGCAAGAGTCTGACCACAAAGAGTATTTGGTCCCACACCGGGAGCCACTTCCCCATGGTGCAATCTATGAACAAATCAACCACATCAGCAATGCAGTCACGGAGGTGTTTCCTGACCGGTGGTTGACCTTCCTTCTGGCTGGGTGATGACTGTATGGGAAAGATTCCTGTGATTTCCCTGGCTCATCCTATTGCTTTATTTGTACACACTCCTGAGTGGTATGGGACATAAAAAGGTAAAGATGTCCCCAACCAGTCGTGTCTGACTCTAGGATGCAGTGCTCATCCCCGTTTCTAAGCCGAAGAGCCAGCGCTGTCCGAAGACGCTTCCGTGGCCATGTGGCCAGCATGACTGAACACCGAGGTGCACGGAACGCTGTTACCTTTCCCGCCGAAGCGGTACCTATTTATCTACTTGCAATTTCTTGCTTTCGAACTGCTAGGTTGGCAGGAGCTGGGACTGAAGACAGGAGCTCACTCGGTCACGCGGCACTCGGGTCTCAAACTGCTGACCTGCCAACCTTCCAGTCTGCAGTTCAGCGTCTTAACCACTAAGCCACCACGGCCCGGTATGGGACAAACCCACAAGGAAATGGCTAGTGCACTGTTGGGCATGAAAAGGGCCTTTGCATTGGGTGGAGCAGGAAGTAATTCTAGGCAGCTTAGGCAGTGGTCCACTGGTAAATTTTGAAGTGTTGGTGCTCATCATGATGTTCCCCATAGCTATGCCTCCAAGGAGAGTCCTCAAATTCAGGCAGCTGTGCTGATCCACATCAACAAACCAGTTCTGGCAGTTCATCTCCACCAGGAGCAGGTCTTTTAAAAAGCTAACAAACTGGTTTGCATGACATGACATCCCAACATGGGTTATTTAACCCACAGTGAGGCTGCAGCAAGTGTGGGGTGCATACGGCCGCCATTTTGCATATCCAACCCCCACTCAGGGATTGTCATATCATGCAAACCCGATGAGCGATAACCCTACAACAGACCATGGGTTATGCTTTATGTTTAACCCTCACATAACCCACACTTGCTGGGTTATCATGACATGACAACGCCTGAGCAGGGGTTGGATACGCAAGTGGCACCCATGGGTGCTTCAGCTCGTTGTAGGTTAAATAACCCACAACGAGCCGCGCCATGTTGTGCAAACCAGATCAATGTGTCTTATTTGCCCATTCAAGACTAGTGGCATCTCTATATTAAGGAAAAAACCCACACTCTTATTAGGCTTCCTTCTTCTGGAGTCTTTCTGCATTCACTACGGTCTCCTTTGGATGACAACCAACAGCCACCATGTGATTTGTAATTGAAAACTTTCCCTCTTGGCAATACTCCATAAGTTTCAATGAAACAGCGCCATCTAGTGGCTGTATTACAGTGCAACGCCATCTTTACATACTGGGAATATCCCACGATATCCTGCGATAATTTTAAATAGTGCATTATCTCCTATCTTTTTAAAAGCAAGATTACCAGGGAAGGCACGGGAGACGTCCTGGAGGTTGACGACATCGTGTAAAGGACCCGCAAACTTCCATGAGTGGCCAGTCACGAGGTGCAATAAATCGCTTATGTGGAGAAGCCCTAGGCTACCCCAAAATACTTTGCATTAGAACAGGGAACAATATGTTGTTGGGAAAATTCACTTTCCCCCAGCTACTGTGAGAATTGCAGGTAAGCTCAGAGGGAACAGGGAATTGTGAGGGGGGTGGCAGATGACATCAGAGTCCCTGCTAATAAAAACAGTGCTTGTGTTGTGTCCCTGTGAGTCTTGGCTCCACTCCACCGGGTCTTAAGTACTGTGCTTCCATTGAACAACGCTGCTGTGAAACAAGGTTAGAAATAAATGCCTTAGGCCTGGGCTTCTAAAACTTTAAGGCAGGCCTTGGCAGGGAAACAAAGGGAATTGCTAAGGAATACCTAAACTCTTATCCTATGTTCCTTCCACCCACTGTGTTGCATACGTGCCTTGATTTCCAATGGTGAAAAATGTGGAGTCTATGGGTCGGGCCCTCCATCCACTTAGATTACTATCTGCTGATTTTTTTAGCACCTCAGCTGGTGCAACCATGTCTGCATCTCTACCATTATGAATTGCTCCCAGTTCATCAAGTTTGCCATGGTGTATTCCTTTTCCATTAGAAAGCAGGAACCATTCGCAGCTGGTTTAATTTTAGAGGACTT
The DNA here is from genome assembly GCF_057233095.1 of Heloderma suspectum. NCBI lineage: Eukaryota > Metazoa > Chordata > Lepidosauria > Squamata > Helodermatidae > Heloderma > Heloderma suspectum. The sequence continues at coordinate 25,681,721 of NC_139460.1, read as the reverse complement.
GACTGAAAACTGCATCAAGTTAACAGTTCCAAATGCACTGTGCATTTTAGAACAAAAAGGCTCCGAGCAAACATCGTCTGAAGGGGATGTTCATGGCTGCTAGAATTTCAATTTGCACACTGCAGTGGTTTCTGAAAGAACAATATGTTACCAACTTTGGTGTAAGCAGAAGCTTACTACTTCTATGTCTAGCATAAGATATTTCCACATTTTCCCTTCTACTAGAACTAAGAATGTTAGTTGCATTGTGATGTTCATATTTGTTATTGTTGCTGTTATATGCAGAGTGTTTTATGACCTTTACCTTTGTGTGTGTGTGTCCTCACAAGACCATTACTAAAATGGGGGCTTTTTGTTCCCCTTTTGCAGAAAGGGGAACTAAGACTGATAGATAGTGTAGAAGAGGGCAATGTGTATTGATCCCCTCCAGAGCGGGGGTATGCCTTCCAGATATTTTGGACTACAACTCCCGCAATCCTTGACTGTTGGCCATAATGGCTGGGACTTCTAGGAGCTGTAGTTCAACACATCCAGAGGGCATGAGTTTGCTGCTGCCTCCTCCTCTAGGGTTGTATTGAATATTCTCCAGCTTCTGTTTTTAAGTAAACCACACACACACACACACACACACATTTTGGAGGAGGAGTTATTTCCAAACAACAATGTATGTGAATCTATTTTTAATGTGTAATATGCCCTTGTTTCTCCAGACTGCTCCTCATTCCTCTTTTCTACATTGGTCTCATGAGTGATCACAGCTAATCAGGGACCACATAGAGAATAGAATGGCCAACTGGGGTCCACACAGTAAATAGGATTAGCTACATAGCCAGTGAAATTGGGTTGTTTGATTATGTCACTGAGGGCATTTCTATTGAAGAACAAGTGCTAGAGAAGGCAATATAAAATAGCTGAACAATTTTGCCAGGAATGCTCAAAAGAAGCACTTCTAAAATGGAGGTGGGGTTTTTTTTGGACACTGTCAAAAATGCTTGCAAAAACTTGCTATAAATTTCGTCTGAGATTAAATTTTATCTTCTCATCAATTCTGGGAGGTGGCTGAGAGGTCATGACATATCCAAGGCCATACAGTGAGCAGCTGAGCACGGATCTGAAACCAGATTCCCCCAGTGATGTTCAGCACTCTACTGTGAAATGAGATTTGACTCTAAAAAAACAGAAGTTCATCACTATTGAGTTGAAAGACAAGATTAAATTAGTTGTGTCTTAAATTTTGGAACACTGTGTCAGTCTAGACCTGCTGTTTTTTGTATGTTGACCAAATCTGAGTATTCCTTGCTAAGCCTGTGGAAATAAAAATTTTAAGCACGAATAATACAGTGTAACATTTTATGATGTAATAGTTAGTTTGACCCACAGTTACTGCCCATTACCACATCCTGCACCAGAGAGTTCCATAAGTTACCTTTGCATTATGTTAAATTGTACCTCCTTTTATCCACTCTTAACCTGCTGCTTTTTCATTTCATTGAGCAACACAACATTTTAGTATTATGTGTGAGAGAAGAATCTCTCTCTCTATCCATTCTCTCTAGATCATTATAATTTTATAAACATCAGTTACATCTCCCTCTTAGGGCGCAATCCTAGCGGGATAGACGATAGCCTCTGAAGTCAGGAGGGTGAGCAGAGCATGGAGGGGATCCTCTCCTCCATGCTCTGGCCACCCTGCTTTTGTGGCTAGTCGGACGATTTTGGCTGTCTAGCCGGGGTGCTTTGGAGCAGAAGTGTTGGGGGGCCAGCATGAGGGGCAATGCAGGGAACTGCAGTGGGAAGGGGGAATTGGCAAAAATTATCTCTCTTTCCCCTTTCTTCCAGCAGGGAGTCTCCAGTAGATCTCAGTCTGTTCCATGAACACAAGGAGCCTTTCAGTTCACACAGTGGACACACCTGCCCACAACCACACCTCTGAACCCCACCACTGCAGAATTTGCCACTGAAATTGTTGCTGTGGTGCCAGAAAAAGTGGTGACTTGGATGGGCAGCGTGAGCCTTGTTTGGAAGCATGGACCACAAAAAAAGGCTATGGGGGCTGCATGTGGCCTGCAGGACATGTGTTGCCCACTCCTGCATTCATGGAATGGCCAGACTGGATCCAACTCTCTGTTTCTAGATATGGCCAACCAGCAACCATCCCCATTTGCCCTCGGCATCTGATACACAAAGATACAGCACCTCTGAACATGGGGCTTCTATGGTTCATGGCTACTGATAGACCTGGGCTCCATAAATTTGTCTAATCTCTCTTTCCTTCTTTTTTAAAGTCTAAATTTGTAGTCATTGCCATAACTTGCGGCAATGAATTCCATCAATTGATTATTATGCATTGGCCTATTCACACAACTATGAAGGCTCCGTTACATTGCCGTTACGAAAAGTGCAAATAGAGCGGGCAGTTAAAGCGCCGCACAGAAAGAGGACAAAGGAGGACACAGATTGGCATAAAATCTGCACATGCTAATTTAGATATATAATGCAAATTTAGAAATAATTATGATAATTTAAATAGAAATATGATTTCCTAGTGGGGAAGACTCTGACCAGGTGGCCTGTGTGCCTACCTGTTCAGTCTGCTGTGCAGGTGCTAACTGTGGATGGGCAACTTCAAGGCCGGTGCTGCTGTCCCTTCTGATGGTTATGGATGGCGGAGAATTCCGCCACGGATTTCAATGAGGCCAAATGCACTGGCATTCGGCCCCCCGAAATCCGTGGCGGAACGGCATGCCCCAACGCCCCCCCACAGATTCCCCCCAGGACGAAGCTTACCTGGGACAGATGTTCCAGATGGCAGTGGCTCCGGTGGCGGCTGGTCTTTTGATCGTCTGCTGCAGCCGCCATTTGCATCCTGGTCTTTGCCGTGATAGGCTACGTAAGTATTTACGTAGCCTATCACAGCAAGCCAAGCCAAAAAAACCAGCGTACACAAATGCCGGCAGCTATGGCGGCCGCCATTTGCGTTCCCTATTTTTCACCGTTTTAGCCTACGTAAATGTTTACGTAGGCTATTACAGTGAAAAAAAAAAAGGAAAGCAAATAGTGCCCACTACGCTATTTGCGGTCCCCCTTTTTTTTTGCCATAATAGCCTATGTAAATATTTACGTAGGCTAAAACGGTGAAAAATAGGGAACGCAAATGGCGGCCGCCGTAGCCGCTGCCATTTGCGTACGCTGTCGAGTTGTTGTTGTTTTTTTTGCCCAGCCATGATAGGCTATGTAAATACTTACGTAGCCTATCATGGCAGCCTGGCTGGATGCAAATGGCGGCCGCTACGGCAGCCCTGGCCGGCTGCTCCGCGGAGCCGCTGCGGAGCGGAGCTGGCCGGGCAGGATTCGGGGGGGAGGACCGGGTTGCCTCCCCCCCTGTCGAGGTTTCCGGGGGGAAGGACGGAGCGCCTCCCCCCCCACGAATCAATTCCGCGAAAAGGTAAGTGACTTTCGTACATCCCTACTGATGGTTCCTCATCTTGACATGGACTGGATAGCCCTTCAAATAGAGGATGGTTCTGTGGTAGCCCTTCAAATAGAACAGGGGTGGGCAGAAGGTAGATCTCCAGATGTTTTGGACTTCAACTCCCAGAAGCCCCTTCCAGCACGGTCAATGGTTAGGAATGCTGGGAATTGAAGTCCAAAACTTCTGGAGATCTATCTTCTGCCCACCCCTGGAACAGAGGATTGTCCCCTGTAAAAGAGGTCATACGACCACCCTAGGTGAACAGAAATTCCCCAGCACCACCTTCTGAGGCCGCTACTCTAGAAAGGAAGGGAACAACTTTAAAACCGTGCTTCCCAAGCCCAATCCAGATAAACAATCCAGAAGGATACCATGGTCAATGGTATCAAAAGCTGCTGAGAGGTCCAGAACAACCAACAGAGTGGCAGTGCCCCCATCCATTCCCCGGCATAAGTAATCAACCAGGGTGACCAAGTCTGTTTCCATCCCATAACCAGGCTTGAAACCTGATTGGAATGGATCTAGATAATCAGTTTAATCCAAAATGGCTTCGAGTTGTGTGGCCAACACACTTTCCAGCACCTTGTTCAAGAATGGCAAATTTGACACAGGGTGGTAGTTATCCGAAACCATAGGATCTAAATTTGGTTTCTTCAACAATGACCACACCACAGCTTCTTTCAAAACTGCAGGGACCTCACCGTCCCTCAGGGAGTCATTTACCACCTTGGAAGTCCAGATATCCAGCCCAGCTCTGGCAGATTTCACAAGCCAGAATGGGCAAGTAGTAGGTTTCAGTCCTCCAAGCAGTTTGTCCACATCTTCAGGTTGCGCAAGCTGAAAGGTAGCCATAACATGACTAGATGGTGCACCAGCCCCATCCATATCAGACCCGTCAAAACAGTGGCGATGGAATATGAGTGATTTTATCTACAAAGTGTCTGGCAAATTGTTCACAGTGGGCATTTGAGGGTTCAAGTTGTTGTGTCCCAAGGCCTACACCTAAGAGGCCTTTAACCACATGAAAGAGCTCTGCTGGATGACACTGAGCAGATGCAATGGTGGCAGAGAAGTAGGATTTTTTCATCGCCATCACTGCTACAGAATAATATTACAAATGAATTCTGGCCTGTATTTGATTGCATTCGTTCCAAGTCTTCTGCATTTGTGCTCTAATGGTTGACACAGGCATTTCATCGCCCTCAGCTCCTCAAAATACCAAGGAGCTAACACAGTTCTACGACTAGGTCAAGGACGTTTGGGAGCGGTCATATCGATAGCCCAGGTCATCTCCTCATTCCAAGCAGTGACCAGGGCCTCTGCAAGACTGCCAGCTAAGTCTGCAGGAAAATCCCCAAGAGACCTCAAAAATCCATCCGAATTCATCAGCCTCCAGGAGTGGACCATCAGATTTGGTCCCCCAGCCCTGCAGAGCTTATAGGTGGCTTGACAGGTCAAAATTGATCAGATAATGATCTGCCCATGCCAAAGGAGTCACTACTGGCTCCCCTACCTGCAGATCATTTTCTCCCAATCCAGCGCAGAAATGAAGGCCCAAAGCGTGTCTTGCCACATGTGTTGGGCAAGACATCACTTGAGACAGGCCCATGGTTGACATGGTGGCCATGAAATCCTGAGCCACTCCTGACAGAGTAGCCTCAGCATGAATAATAAAGTCCCCCAAGACCATAAGCTGTGTCCTCAACATCACACTTGAGACCACCTCAGTCAGGGGGACTGTTGGGAAGTGGGGTGGGTGGTACACCTACAGAATCCCTATCCTGTCTCAGGTGTCCAACACCAGGTACAGACACTCAAAACTGGCTGACTGTTGGATAGGGAATCTGACTGGGGGATAGTGTCCCTATAGACCAAAGCTACCCGCCCTCCCCGTCCTACTAGTCAATCTTGGTGCTGCACAAAAAACCCTGGTGGACGCATTTGGGAGAGTTTGACTCCTCCTCGTTCATCCAACCAGGTTTTGGTAACACAGGCCAGGTCGGCATATTCTTCAGCTATAAGAATGTTCAAGAAGCCTTTCATATAATACCTATGGAGTGTTTCTTGACACACAGTTTCTCCTGCTTAGTTATAAACACTTGTAGAATTCTATTTGCTTTTCTAAAAAAGGGTCTTGTGGCACCTTAGAGACTAACACATTTATTCTGGCATATGCTTCAGTGACACTGTCCTCTTCATCAGATTCAAGTATACAGTGTCCCTGAAAGCTTATGCCAGAATGAATGAGTTAATTGTTAACTCTCTCTCGTGAGGCTTCTAAGCGCAGCTTCTCACGCAAGGTCAATCGGGTAGACCGTCTTAAGTTCTGCCCCTGCCTTCTCTCTCTTTGCTCTGTGCCTGCGCCTGCCACCTATTAAATCAGACTCCCCAAACCTTGCCTCCCCCTGCTCGCTGTCTCTCACAGTGTGTGTGTGTGTGTGTGTGTGTGTGAAGAGGGACCCTCATCCTCTGCCAGCTGGAACTTTGAAACCTGAGGAGCCTGCCTAGTCATATCTGGACTAGCCTGGGAAAATACCTCCTCCATGTCTGGCGGTTCTCCTTCAGAATCTGAATTACTATCCTACTCCCTGTGCTCAGAAACACCCCTGACACTTAGACTCCCCCATCCCCCACCCCCACTCCCAGATGCTGGCTTTCCACAGAGATTACGGTGCTCTGGTGGGTGACACATTGATTCAGTATGCCAGATGCACCAAGCCAGACGTCAATGGTCACAAACCTCGCTTTTATTGTTCGTCCAAATGTTCTAGGTGCTAGAATCTAGCAGAATCAACCTCGGTGAACAAACATCACTGCACTTCTCCAGCACCTAGATAAGGTCTGTGGTGGGCCTGTAGTTATCAAAGTTCATTACATTCTACCAGTGGTGTAGTGGTACATTTTGAAGCACAGGTGCTTATCATGACAGTCCCCATGGCCACACCACCAAGGAGGGCCCAAACATTCAGGCACCTGTGCCGATCCATATCAAAATGCAGTTTTCAACTTCACCAGGAGCAGGTCTTTTGTAAAGGTCATGGGTCTTAACTGCCCATTCAAGGCCAGGCCACCCCAAATACTTTGTATTGCAATGGGGAACAATATATTGTTGCTGGAAAAATTCATCTCGCCCAGCTACTGTGTGAATTGCAGCCACGTTCAGGGGGAAGGTGGCAGATGATAATCTGAGAGGAGGTGGCAGATGATAATCTGCGAATCAGAAAGTGCCGGAACTGCTTCCCTGTGAGGCCTGGCTCCACTACACAGTGCTCACCAGTGTATGAGGACACATTGGGTCTCCAACATCTGGAATGTTGAGTGTCATAGGTGCTCTCACAAAATGGACACATTGGGTCTCCAACATCAGTGTATGAAGACACATTGGATCTCCAGCATCTGGAATGTTGAGAGAGCATCATGGGTGCTCTCACAAAATGGTTACCACAGGGCTTGCCCATTCATCAAATGACTGCCACGTGGGCAAGGCTGGTCACAGAATACTCATTTCCCCAGAAACCAAACTGGTGAGTCTAAAATAAAAGTAACTTGCCCAAGAACGCAAGTACAGGGCAGACATGGGGTCTGAGCTTCAAAACACAAAACCACTCTTTTGAAACCAAATAAAGATGGCACTGGAGGGCAGCCTTTTGCTTTGCAGCATGCCAGCCTCCCAGTTCAATAATATATTTTAAAAATCTTAAGAAATAAAATAAAAATGGGGGGGCAGGGAGCCTGGCTGATGCCAAGTTAAGTTTCGATGGGCACCACATTGGAGACCCCAGGATCACACAGTATGTGATAGACAAACTTGCTGTCCAAACGTAATTAGCAGGGAGAGGCAACATTTGCTGGGGATCTCTTCTATGGCATATTTAGCATTACAAGTAATCTGCCACAGCCCTACACAGCACAAAGGATCCTGGATGCTGCATGTAGCTAGGAATTCCAAATCCATCACCTGGATTTGATGAAAAGAAGAGAGAGAGCTGGGTGTCATCCACATATTGATGACACCTCGGCCCACACCTCTGGATAACCTTCCTCAGTTTCATGTAAATGCTGAACAGCATGGGGGATAAAATACCATGGCTGCTGGTTGGGGTGATGGGACTTGTAGTCCAAAACATCTAGAGGGCATCTAGATGTTTTGCTAGAAGGCTAGATGCCTTTTGCTAGAAGGCAAAAGAATGCCTTCTAGCAAGCCTGTACCTACAGTTTGAGAACCTGTAGATGTAGCTGAGATGCAATTCAGTTGCATTAGTGACGTTTTCACTGCATTATATCAACATTTTTTTCATTGTTAAGGGAAGGGAGTCCAATCTAAAAGAAAATTATCTGGAATGACCTTCTTTCCATGGGTTCAGCTTTATTCATTAGACTTCCAGCACTTATCACTGCTCCATGCCCCTCCCCACCTCAACACTAACTGTAACCAGGGTGATGAAATAGTTGGCTGAGACCACAGATTGTGACAAGCGATCTTCCAAGTCCTCATAAATTATCAAGGCAAAGAAGCTTGCTTATATTTCTGTAGTTTATTTGTCAGATTTTTATTGGCTCTTAGGGATTCAAAGGTGGATTTAGAAGTCAAGTACTATTTATTGGTTACATGGATGACAGAATTATGGCTCTTCCCCTCTCCCCCTTCCAACATTGGTTTCTTTCTCAGAGTAAGAATCATAGAATCATAGAGTTTCAGAGTTAGAAGGGAGCTTGGAGGTGATCTACTCCAACCCCAGCTCAGTGCAGGGGGCAACTGCAGTATCCGTGACAGATGGCTGCTTGAATACTTCCAGCGAAGGAGAGGCCACAGCCTCCTGAAAATGTGTTAACATATGACGCCGATCCCCTGTTAAGATCTTCAGATGAGACTGTGGTCTGGATGTCATCTCTTTTGTAATGTAAGATCGGCAAGGATATGGCCAGGGTCAGCTCAGCTGTAAAGGCAGGCTAGGCCACTGTGTTGAGCGGCTCAGTTCAAGGGCACCTGCTATGCCAGGAGCAACATTCAAGTCTCAGATCTTGTGTGACTTCTGCCCAAAATCCCTGCAGAGACTGAGAAGGTGCTCCAGAATTCTGTGCCAGAATGATGGATCTTCCCTCATAGCTTGGTTTTTTAAAAAAAGAAGAAACGCAGCTCTTGACCAGATCCTGAGTACCGTGCAAAATCTTTTTGACTGTGCCACCACCACATTTGTAAAACTTCTTTGTAAGCGGAAAGAAAATTCACTAGACTCGTCTTATAAACTTTGAGCAGGCAGATAAAAGCAACTTTTTCTTAGGCTGGCCTGTACAGAGTGAACCGTTGTCAATCTGAAGGTTTTGGTCCCAGCCAGTGCTAATCTGTGTTATCCAGGGTGCAGGGCGGGGCAGGGGGGAGGCTTAGTTGGTATGGTGTGGATGTATTTTAAATACAGGTTTTAACTTGTAAAAAGCTTTGGTCCAGTTGACAGAGGGCCTTGTGAGAAATTTTTCAAAGAAGAAGTAGAATGGAAGGCTTCAACATGGAAGTTCGTTAACAAATTTGATTCCATTTCTCGGGACATATGGGGATCGCAGGTGCCACTCACGCTGCAAAAAGCACATTTTCTCCTGTTTGACCGTTTCAAAACCATTAATGTTAAAACGTCTGCATTGACAGAACGACAACAAAACAGATTTTTAAAAATCACTACCCACAAACCACAGAGAACAGAAATCATCATCATCTTATTTATTTATTTATTTATTTATATATTTATTGCATTTATACCCCGCCTTTTTTCCTCTTGCAAGGAACCCCAGGCGGCTTACATTATCCTCCTCCTCTCCATTTTATCCTCACAACAACAACCCTGTGAGGTGGGTTGGGCTGAGAGTCTGTGACTGGCCCAAAGTCACCCAGTGAGCTTCCATGGCCGAGTGGGGTCTAGAACCCGGATCTCCCAGCTCCCAGTCCAGCACTCTCACCACTACACCACACTGGATCATCATCATCATCATCATCATCATCACCTTTCAAAACAGGGAAGGCCTTTGTTGGGAATTAGTCATCAGCCAATGAAGCCAAGAAAGGGAGCTGCTTGGTGGGTTTTCTTGGAAAGGATGTGTCACAACTTTGGCACTGCCGGTGAGGAAGCTCTGCTGTCGAATTTGCATCCACTTCACTTCTGCTAATGGGTGAATTAAGAGCAGGGCGTCACATGAAGACCTTACATGTTTTGTGGAACTTTTTGGCAAACACAGTGCAATAGTTGACTTAATATATTAGAGAAATCTCGGGATGGGAGGCGCACTGTCTGTATGACAGGGGTTGGCAGAGGGCTGGCACAAGCTCTCCTGCCACCTGAGGCAGGGGAGCACATGTGCGCCTCCACGGCGTCTCCCCTGCTTGCGCATTGCATCTCCTTCCTTCCCCCACCATGCGCTGTGTCTCTCCCGCTTCTGACATGGCACAGTTGAACTCTCTCTCCCCTCCCACGGTCCTGTCGCCCTCCCCCTCCATGTATGGCTTGCACGCACTCATTATGCCAACTACTTCCTATTCGCTGTTAACACTTCCTCTCTTCCGTTACCTATTGATTATTGATTTCTTATTACCTATTGATTACTTACTCATTTTGTTATTTATTACTTACTCGTTATGTCAACTACTTCCTATTCATCATTAACACTTCCTCTCTTCCGTTACCTATTGATTATTGATTACTTATTACCTATTGATTATTTTCTCATTTTGTTATTTATTACTTACTCGTTATGTCTACTACTTCCTATTCATCATTAACACTTCCTCTCTTCCATTACCTATTGATTATTGATTACTTATTACCTATTGATTATTTTCTCATTTTGTTATTTATTACTTACTCGTTATGTCAACTACTTCCTATTCATCATTAACACTTCCTCTCTTCCATTACCTATTGATTATTGATTACTTATTACCTATTGATTATTTTCTCATTTTGTTATTTATTACTTACTCATTATGTCTACTACTTCCTATTCATCATTAACACTTCCTCTCTTCCATTACCTATTGATTATTGATTACTTATTACCTATTGATTACTTTCTCATTTTGTTATTTATTACTTACTCGTTATGTCTACTACTTCCTATTCATCATTAACACTTCCTCTCTTCCATTACCTATTGATTATTGATTACTTATTACCTATTGATTATTTTCTCATTTTGTTATTTATTACTTACTCGTTATGTCTACTACTTCCTATTCATCATTAACACTTCCTCTCTTCCGTTACCTATTGATTATTGATTACTTATTACCTATTGATTATTTTCTCATTTTGTTATTTATTATTTACTCGTTATGTCTACTACTTCCTATTCATCATTAACACTTCCTCTCTTCCGTTACCTATTGATTATTGATTACTTATTACCTATTGATTACTTATTCATTTTATTACTTATTTATTACTTACTCGTTATGTCGACTACTTCCTATTCATTGTTAACACTTCCTCTCTTCCATTGCTTATTGATTTTGTCCATCCAGCAGCGCTAATCTAGAGAGCTGTTCCATGTGCACCCAGAGACTCAGGAACATTCTGTAGGGTGGCCTTGAAGATGCCCATCAATAGAACCTGTACAGCAGGCTGAGCAGGCACACAGGTCACCTAATCAGTCTCTCCACTATGGTGAGATACCTTGTCTTTCTATTTAAATCACAGTTATTATTTCTAAATTTGCACATACAAACACACACACACTTGCATATGCAAATGTTATGCAACTTGGTGCTCTCTTTTGTCCCCTTTTTTGGTGGTGCATTTCCTCTCTTTTGGTGACGCGTAAGTGGCCACTCACATTCAGTAGGAATTTTTACATGCTTCTTACTCTCTCTGCTACTCTCTCTTACTACTCTCTCTCTCTCTCTTACTCTCTCTGCTGCCCTCTCTATCACAAGCTGCTCTTGAAATTCCCCATCATTTCAAAAGGGCCTTTTGAAGTGAGGGGTGAGCAGATGCAGAAGAAGGTAAAGCTCCTATACCTCTAATACTTGTGTAGCACAGGGAATTTCAGCACCCATAGCTTGTGAGTATGGAGCCAGGGCTCACGGGGACACAGTGCCGATGCTTTTTTATTAGCAGGGATGCTGTCATCATACGCCAGCGCCTGCACCCACAATTCCCTGTACCCTCTGAGCTTAGCTGTAACCCTCACAATAGCTTGGGGGTGGGGGATGAATTATCCCAGCAACTATAGATTGTTCCTTGTTGTAATGTAAAGTATTTTGGGGTTTGATCTTGAATGGGCAATTAAGACCCATTAGCTTTACAAAAGGCCTGCTCCTAGCAGATGCAAACTGCCAGAAGTGGTTTGTTGATATGCACCAACATGGCTGCCTGCAATTTTGGGCTCTCCTTGGGGGCGTGGCTATGGGGACTGTCATGATAAGACCCTGCACTTCAAAACTGACCACTACAGCTGCTTGCATGACAAGCTACACCTGCTGAAATTCCCTCTTTCATGCAACTATTAAAGGCACAGGAGCCTTGTCCTCTTTTGCATCTGGCCACTCTAGCTTGGCCTGTGGGACAAGGGGAAACCCTGCTGTTTAAGACACACAAGATAAATGCTGTTTGGCACTTGTGAAATTAGTTGCTGTTATAGTTCTCTGAATGTGTATTGTTGTCTGCAAGAGCTTTTATTCCTGGCCCTTCCTTTTCACTCTCTTCCCGTTGTGGATGCGGGTCTCTCTCTGCCTCACTGAGCTGAACTCTGTTGGAATGTTATCTTGTTAGGTCTCCTTCAAACCTTTTCAAAGCACTGGCAGGGCACCCAAGGGATGTCTTGCCAACATGTAGGAGGCGGTGGACAAGACTTGTGAAGTTTCAGAGACAGGGAAAATACAATAAGGGCACAATCCTATGCATGTTTAAACAGAAAAACAGAAATAAGTCCTACATGCTGGCTGGGGCATGCTGGAAGTCGTAGGGCTTTTTTTTCTGTCTTTCTTTTCTGTCATAGAATTGCACCCTGACCTGGTCATGTTCCTGGTAAGGAGGTTCCCATTCACATTGCCCATTTACATCACTTCCAGTTGTCTTCACTTTCAGTCATCAATCGCTTTAGCTTTGGTGGCAGGGGTGGAGGATACCATGGCTTTACCTCTTCCATCTCTGTCATTTCTTGTAGCTACTAGTTCTCCTCGAAGTCCAGATTCAATGGAATGTCTTCTCGCAGGTTTTTCACACCTCCTTAGAGTTTAGCAGTAAAAATCTATTACTGCAAACCACCTGTCCCCAACTTGGTGCCCTCCAGATGTTTTGGATGACAGCTCCCAGCATTCATGACTGGGGCTGATGGGAACTGAAGTCCAAAACATCTGGAGAGCATTAGGCTGGGGAAGGCTGATTTAGAGCAACCTTCCCCAACCTGGTGCCCCCAGATGTGTTGCACTACAACTCCCATCGTTCTCCACCCACATAGTCAATGGACCTGTGGGCTGGGGAGGCTAGAATTTGTATCCCAGTGCATATGGAGGGCAACGAGTTGGGGAAGACTGGTTTATATTTTAATGCCAAATAATTCTATCCTCTCCATTGCAGCAGTGGTTACAGACACACAGACAGACAGACCCTTGATGACCAGTTGTAGATCTACAGTATCCGAACCAGAGCTTTTCCTCACATTTCATTATGTCTTATGATGCAATCGCCAGTCAGGATACATTGGCAGTGGGTCCAGTCTAGTGCTTTAGTTTTGGCTTGATTCCCTCCTTCTGCTTTTTGGGGAGCTTTGCTCTAGTGTTTTGAAAACTTTTCTTAAATATATATCTGGCAAAACTCATTGTTCCAGAAGATTGATTTGTCATCCTTAAGTAGAAGGATGACAACGTGCATATGATTTCTAGGAAAAGCTTTCTGGCCCTGTCCAGAAATGGAATGTTTCTTTCATTGAGGCAAGTTAGTCTGTTATACAATGCTCACAAGCTGATAAATAACCGAGAAGGAAAACTCAACTAAGAGCACCGCACAGCCCAAATGTGTGATGTGCTCAATTATTGCAATTATTGCAACAGAAATGCAAAACAGGGTGGAGGGCACAATCCCATGGGAAGAGTTAGCCACCTCCAAACTTGGAGGTGGCCAACTATCCAATGCAGGATGGGCATTGGGACCCTTTCCTCTGTACTCCAGCCGCCCTGCATTTGCAGCTGGACAGCTGATTTTGGCTGTCTAGCTGGGCCACGTTGGAGCAAGATTGGGGGGGGAGAGGCAGGACAGTGCATACAAAGCATCATAACAACGTTTCTGCAGTCTCCTCCCCTCCCCGCCCCCAGGAATGTCCCTTTGCATCTGCTCCGCAGTGCTCTTACAAGCATGGAGCCAGGGATGAACCGTGCTGCCTACAAGGTGGCAGGAGAGGGGCGGGGCAGGGGGTTTCTGGGAACCGAAGTCACAGCCCTGGCTTTGAGCTTGGTTCCCAGAAACTGAAAAATCCTATGGCCATCTAGAAGCTGTCTAGTGATGATAGGATTGTGCCCTTAGGCATCTATTGCTTCCCTGAATCACAGCTTATAGGTATTAAGCATTTGAACTGCTGGTTGTTGGCCAATTGGGTCCCAGGATCAGTCCCTGCCATCTCCAGTAAAAACAACAACATAAACAAAAACCCCAATAAGAAGAATTAGGTAGCGGGTGATGTCAAACAGCCCTGCCCAGGTGTGGCTCCAAGCCTAAGTGGGCACTTGGAAAGGTGCCCACCAGCGTCCCCTGCAGCATGCCCTCCCGGATGGGTGTCAGGATTCCCAGTCCTCAAGCACACATACTCCGCTAATCTGACACCAGTCACCCAAATCAGTGAGACTTCTTTATTGTAGGAAATCCCATGGCCAAAGCTTAATGGTTACACACTTTTGAAATCATATAGGTGATGGTCAGTAGCTATGGGCTCTAAGTAATTCCAGAACAGTCAAAAACTAAACACTACCACAATGACCAAGATCCTCATCATCGTGGTTTCCCCGTTGCCATCTCCACAGCTCTGAATGCAAAAGAAGGGACTCAAGATTCCTGGGTAATCCAACCCAGTCAATCCATACGTAGGATTCCAAAACCTGGACAAGGAATGGGAAGGATTCCTGGAATGATCCCTCCCAGGCAATCAAAGGGGTAGATTCGAGAAAGGCCTAAGCAAAACCACACCCACAGAGAGTTCGTCCAACTCTGAAGCTTTCATTGGAAACTCCAGGCTGCATCGTTGAAGCCTATCAAATCCAAGGGTAAACCCAGAAAAGCAAAGAGTTTCATGCCATAACTTTTGCCTTGGTAACTCCATGCTGCATGAGTCCAGACAGAGAAAAGTCCCAGAGTCAAGATCAAACCCAGCCTGATGGCACTCTGGGCTGATGAGAAGGAAGACAGACAATCCACACCAAACAACAGTTCAAACGCTATGAAAAGCATCACGGTACTTTTCATGGCAAGTCCTTAGCAATCCAAAGTTCAAATTCAAAAGAGAGTCCATGTGCAGAGTCCTTCCAGAGGCTCAGATGAAGGTGAATCCAAACAGATAGGGTTTCAGGCAATGAAGACGAGATGTTCCTAGCAAAGGCTCCTCACCTATGCATCACCTTATAAGGGGAAAGCCCCTCCGGACCCCTTGACAGACTACAGCTTTTGGCCTTTCAGCAAGGCCCCTGCCTAAACAGAGCGTCACTGCTCAGCTCTCCGTTGTCAGGTTCTCACAGACAGCTTTCAGCCTCCCTGCCTGCCAAGGCCTGACCGGCAGGTGGACAGGGAGTTGGGTGACTCCCCCTGGCTCTGCTCTGAGAACACTGACAGAGATAAGCTCACACAGACTCTGACATTCCAGAAACTGAATAGCCCCAAGCCCTTTCAGACCACTTCCAATCAAATCCTGGCTATAATCTACAAGGCCCACTGCAGTACTGAAGCTGGGCCCTGACAGTGGGCTTGGCAGCTGTGGCACTCCTCAGATTGGCATTGGGCAGTTAGAACATAAGAACTTAAGAGCCCTGCTGGATCAGACCAAGGGTCCATCTAGTCCAGCATTCTGTTCACACAGTGGCCAGCCAGCTGCCCACGGGAAACCCACAAGCACGACATGATTGCAACAGCACCCTCCCACCCATGTTCCCCAGCAACTAGTGTACATAGGCATACTGCCTCTGATGCTGGACGTAGCATAGTGCCATAAGGACTAGTAGCCATTGGTAGCCTTCTCCTCCAGGAATTTGTTTAATCCCTTTTAAAGCCATCCAAATGGTGGCCATCACTAGATCTTCTCATTGCAAATTCCATAGTTTGACTATGCACAGTGTGAAAAAGTCCTTCCTTTTATCTGTCCTGAATTAGTTTCACAGGATGACCCCGGGTTCTAGTAGTATGAGAGAGGGAGAAAAATGTCCCCCAGTCCACTTTCTCCAATAGAGTTAATGTTGGGAAGCTGCCATTTTAACTTTCCCACAATCCCTAGAGTGATACTGTGTCAGGCATTCTGGGTCACTGTGGACAATATTAAATTTTGGCTGGTAGCCACTCAGAATAGCTGGGGGCCCTTAGCAAATGGGCCCTGCCAGGGTGCTGACCATACAGCTAACAGAAAACATGTGTTGCTGATGCTGCCCTGCCTGAGGTTTGAGATCTGCTGCCAGTCAGAGTGGACAATACTGAGCTAGATAAACCAATAATCTGACTTAGTCTAAGGCAGTGTCCTATTTACCTAAGAGTCAGGCTATACAAAAGCTTAAGGCCCTCCAGATGTTTTGGCCTACAACTCTGATCAGTCCTAGCCAGCATGGTGAAAGATGATGGGAGTTGTAGTAAGGCAACAAGTTGCCCAGCCCTAGCCCAGAGAGAGAGAATCATTGGGATCACCAAGAAGCATTCGTACAACAATATGAATCCTTACGGGATTGCCCACTCAAAAGGAAATTATTGATTGCAGATGTCATCCTTGCTGCATACAGAGGAACTTCCCTTCCCTCCCTCCCTCCCTCCCTCCCTCCCTTCCTTCCTTCCTTCCTTCCTTCCTTCTAGGGATGTTAGAGAATTCCACCACGGATCCCAAGGAGGCCGAATTCCAGTGAATTCAGCCTCCCAGAATCCGTGGCGGAACACAGCAACCCGCCCCACCACCCCACAAAAGTCCCACAAAACGGAGCCTACCTGGCGGCTCCAGCCACTGCCAGGCTGTGGCTGCAAATGGCAGCTGCTTCGCCAGCCACCATTTGCATCCTGGCAAGCCGTGATAGGCTACGTAAGTATCTACGTAGCCTATCACAGCTCAGAGCAGGGACGCAAATGGCGTAGCAGCCGCCATTTGCGTCCCCACTTTTGCCATGATAGGCTACGTAAATATTTACGTAGCCTATCATGGCTCAGCGAAGGGACACAAATGGCGGCCGCTATGCCGGCCGCCATTTGTGTCCGCAGACCTGCCGTGCGGATGCACCCGGACGGCAGCTCCGCAGAGTTGCCACTGAGTGGAGCTGGCCAGGATAGGATTTTGGGGGGATTATGGAGCACCTCCCCCCCACTGCGAATGTCACCCTTCGAAAAGGTAAGTGACTTTCGTACATCCCTACAGTTCCCTCTTTCCTTCCTTTTTTCTTTTTTGGATGAGACGCTATTTTCCTGATGTGTGATACCAGATAAATGACTCAGGGCTCTATGAAAGCAAATGAACCCTATGACATTATAGTCTCATAAAAACAGTCTTTAATGATCAGTAATGACACACAAGAAGCTCTGGAAGGATCATTAAATTGGAGAGTCTGGATCCCCAGTAATGTTGTCTCTTAACATCATTCCCTGGCTGTCTGCATGTCACTTTCCTAGATCTCACACCTTGTAAAACATTGCTCAACGATAATGGCTGGTTATCGATGGGGAGAAAAAACACACCAGTGTAAGTCCAAGTGCCCCACTAACATATGGCTGTGTTCTCCATGGTGCCGTTTTCAGGGGAAAGGAAAGGGAAGGTTCCCCCTGCGTAAGCACCGAGTCATTGCTGATTCCTAGAAGGACGCCACTTTCGCTGGTGCTTTCATGGCAGACTATGGTGGGGTGGTTTGCCATTGCCTTCCCCAGTTGTGACTACCTTTCCCCCAGCAAGCTGGGTACTCATTTTACTGACCTCGGGGGGATGGAAGGCTGAGTTGACCTGAGTTGGCTACTTGAGACCCAGCTTCCACTGGGATCAAACTCAGGTCGTGGGGGGAGTTTCGGTTTCAATACTGCTGCCTACCACTCTGCGCCACACAAGGCTCTTGCTTTCAGGGGAACTTATTTCCAAATAAGCATGCATATATTAGCCTGAGGCTGTCAACAAACTAGACCATCGGGGTAGGCAACTTGCAGTCCAACAACATCTGGAGGACCACAACTCCCATCAGACCTCACCATTGGCTATGCAGGTGTGACGCTCCTGCCCTGGATTCTATGTTCTCCAGCTTCCACTTCATGAAACTGTGGGGTCATCACACAGGGGCAGAAATCCACATCGATCCCAGGGCTTTCTCCATCTGGTTTCATCACAGGATCAGATCGGGCTGCTTTACACAGTTGTTTCTATCTCGTTATATTCCATTCCTTACCTTTTCACAGGGTGGCTACTTTTCCGTGAAAAGCCATTACATACCCTGGGGGCATCGTAAAATTTCCACCCTAGTTCCTGTCCCTTTCCCTCCCCTTGCAGATTACTGGTGGTTTGGTTGAGATTGCCACGCAGTGCGGGTGGACAGCAAACTCCACCAAACTGCCCGAACCCCTGCCCCTGGAGGCATTGGCTTCCCGGCAAACTTCTGGAATGCTGACCATTCTGTGTTGTGGAGTAAACAGCTGAAGTCAGGAGCAGAAGTCAGTGCATTGCATTTAGTCATGGCAAGGCGGCAGCCGGCATGGCGGCAAGCCTGCAGGTCAGTATACTGACACGCCCGCTCTTGAACTAAACAATTGGTATGTAATCCAATTTCACCAATGTAGGGAAAATGGTATTTGTATGTTTGACACCGAACATTTTGCAATGAAGAACCATGGGAGGAAGATGAAACTGGAGTAATCTGTAATAATTTCAAGGGGGAAAACACCAACAAGAAATTAAAGGGATATTAAATGACCAGCCTTCCACAACCTGGTGCCTTCCAGATGTTTTGGACTTCAACTCCCATAATTCCAAGCCAGCATGACCAATGGTGAGGGATGATGGGAGTTGTAGTCCCAGACATCTGGAAGGCACCAGGTTGGGGAAGGCTGCCATAGAACCATTGAGTCACGGAGTGGGATGGGTCTTGTAGGTCATCTACTCCAACCCCCTGGTCAATGCTGGAAATCCAGAGGTACAGCAAACCTGATAGATGGCTGTCCAGCCATCTGCTTGAACATACGAAGATACCTTATGGTCCCAATTGTCAGACCTTAGGTCCATCTAGTCTAGTACTGTCTATTCTGATCGTAGCTGTTCCCAAGCTGTCTCTTTTAATTTAGAGGGAGAATCTGGCTGAATGATAAAACATTACTTAAATTATTTAGCTGAAAAATGAACATGTTTGATGTTCAGATCTTGCACTCCGCATGATTATATGAAACCCTTGCAACTTTACAGGATCTGTGTCCCACCCTTTGACTCATGCTCCACCATTCCCTTCCTCTGTCCTGATCCCAAATATCTGTTATCTCTGTTTTACTACATTTGTTCCCCACACTTTTTAGATCGGGGTGTTGAATCTCTTTCAGCCCAAAGGCTGAACTCCCTTTGGGGAAAAACGGGCCCTGCATTGCAGTGGCAGGCAGGGCCAGAAGCCAAAGGGGGTGGACCAAAAAGTACCAGCATATTTAGCTTAAAGCAGTTACTGCCTATGGTGGTTGGGGTAGAGGGGGTGGAATCAGGTGAAGGGAGTGTGGTGATCTGGGAAACCCAGAGGGTTCGATTGGAATTGCAGGCAGGCCAGATTTGGCACCTGACTTTCTGTTTCCCCTGTTCTAGATCCAGGGACCTCAGATTGGCTTTTCAGTAGGGATGTACAAAAATCACTTACCTGTTCGTGGATTATGCTGATGGTGGGGGGGGGAGGCGCTCCGTCCCTCCCCCCGGAATCCTGGATGGGGGGAGGTGCTCCATTCCTCCCCCACTGGAATCCTCCTTGGCCGGCTCAGCAGCCGGCCAGGCCCAGCCAGGCCAGAGCCGTCTGCAGCCGGATTTCCAGCTGCGGAGGGCTCTGGGAAAACAAAAAACAAAAAACCGCGTACGCAAATGGCGGCGGCTACGGCCGCCGCCATTTGCGTTCCTTATTTTTGACGTCTTAATCTACGTAAATATTTACGTAGACTAAGACAGCGAAATAAGGGGGACACAAATAGCGTAGTGGATGCTATTTGCATTCCCCTTATTTTCGCCGTCTTAGTCTACGTAATTAGTTACATAGACTAAGACGACCCAAAATAAGGAACGCAAATGGCGGCAGCCGTAGCCACCGCCGCCATTTGCATACGCCTTTTTTTTTTAACCCAGTCGTTTTAGGCTACGTAAGTTTTTACGTAGCCTAAAACGTCTCGGTTAAAAAAAAGAGGCGTACGCAAATGGCGGCGGCCATAGCTGCTGCCATTTGCATACGCCTTTTTTTTTTTTTTACCCAGACGTTTTAGTCTATGTAAAAATGTACATAGCCTATCACACGGGTGTAAAGAAAACACAAAAAAACCCTGCAAATGGTGGCAGTGGCAGCCGGTCGGAAGACCGCCGCCACCCAGAAGATTCGCCCCAGGTAAGTCTCGTCCCGGGGGGATCTGGGGGGGGGGGCAGGCTGTTCTGCCACAGATTTCGGGGGGGCGAATGCACTGGCATTCGGCCTCCCCAAGATCCGTGGCAGAAATCTCTGCCATCCCTACTTTTCAGCCTCAAACCAACCTGGCTTAATCTACATGGGACTTCCTTCTCTTTCTGTATCATCTTGCTGAATCCATATGATGCAAAAGCCAATCTACAGTATTCCTGTGAGTTTCAACTTTTGATTTCATTATTTCCCCCCCCACACACAATTTGTGGTAGTATTTCTGTCTCTTGCACTGTTGCTGCACAAAAGCTGGGAAATCACGAAACCATCAGTGGTTAGGGGAGGGGATTAGAGCCAGGGGAATGGGTGTAGCCTTCTGGGGACACCCAGAGGGCCAAACTGGGATCCCCAGGGGACTGGATTTGGCTCCTGGGCCTGAGTTTCTACACCCCAGATATAGATATATACACACATACACACATACATGCTGGGAGCATTTCTTCATGAGGCATTTATTGTGCACTCATCATTCCCTACTCACGGTTGTTTATGGTTTCTTTAGACAATGTTCTGACTCTCTGGTTTTATTTCTGTTTTTAAACAGCACTTTTGGAGAGTTTTTTTTAGAGCAGGCAAAATGCAGTTTTATTTCTGAAAGCAAAAGAAAACACTTTTTCCTACTTGTGTAATTGTGATATTCCACTGTAGCAC
Organism: Heloderma suspectum; assembly: GCF_057233095.1. NCBI lineage: Eukaryota > Metazoa > Chordata > Lepidosauria > Squamata > Helodermatidae > Heloderma > Heloderma suspectum. The sequence continues at coordinate 25,660,785 of NC_139460.1, read as the reverse complement.
AATGCCACCTAGAGGTTATATAGCCAAAAAGTAGGAAAGGAAACTCAACTTTGTGGAGTGCTCGGATCTCAGTTTTGCAACAAAACCGAAATTAAACATAGCAAATTAACAGCCTTGTGTAGAAAAGCCCATATACAGAGAGAGAGAGAGAGAGAGAGAGAGAGCGAGCCAGGGTTTTACATTGCAGAAAACATTTTATTTTTGTTAGTTGATAAAATAAATGTATATTTCATTAGGAAGTTACACGGAGAGCTGTTTTCAGTTGACCAGCGTGTGGTGATTTTCAGAATAAAAACATGGAACAAAATGATCTTAAAAATGTATCATCGTAATGGGTAAATTAGTAACAATATCAGGTTTAATTTCCCAATATTATAAATAGCCGTCTCTTGTACCTTTCCCTCCCTTAGCAAGAAAACATTTGCTGTTCATTATAGATAAACAATGTGAATATGACGCTACAGCTTCAGTTAGTATCTTGAGACAAACCCTTTCTGTTCTCAGGGATGAGGGTGCGTGTCTCTGTGTGTGTGCATTTGCCAGGCTTCTTTCTCAGGATGTTGGAAATACAATTGTCAGACACAGTGGGCGACTTGGTCTTGATAGCTTCCAATGAACAGTCAGGGGGTATTATTTTTCACCCCTGGGTATGAGTGTCTACCAGCCTAACCCTGAAGTTATCAGTTAAACAGAACAATCAGGAAGCAGAGGTAGTGGAAACATAAATGTCAATGCGCTTGGGCTGATCGTCGCTACTCACAGAAGCAAGGTCAGCAAATGATGCAGCAAGGATGCAGCCTCAAGGCCTATGAGAAACATAAGAGGGCTCTTCGTCATCCAAGCGTATTGTTTTTCATTGTAAGGCTCCTGAAGCTTGCATGATTAAAGATAAAGGCAACTGCTGCCAGGGAAGCTAAAATGCAGGGGAGTAGACTCACATATTTAAACCTGAGGGAGGTTCCTTGCTAGGAAGAGTCTTCCAAGTGGGGGAATGCATTGGACAGACCCATTCCTCTCCTCCTTATGTGGCATGGAGAAAGTGGGCAAGAGCAGCCTTTTCAAACCTGGTGCCCACCAGATGTATTGGACCATAGCTCCTATCATCCCCCAGCCAGCATGGCCATCCTGGCTGAGGATGATCAGAGCTGTAGTTCAACCAGAGCCAGCCCAAAACATTTTGCTGGTGGAGGCAAAGGACAAGATGGCATCCCTGACCAGCTGAGTCTTACTTTGACCCTGGTGAGGAGCCAGCCTCTTCCACTACACCTGAGGGCAGCAGGCTAGCTTAGGGGATGTGGGCAGGCCGTTATGGCATGCACTGCTTTCTTCTCCAAAATCTTGCTGCTGTTCCTAGGGATGTTGGAGAAATCTGCAACAGAATCAAATGAGTTCAGATGTTTATGGTTCCGACCCACAGTTCCCCCAGCGGACCAGCTTTTCCCCAGTCGGGTGGATTCTGCAGACTTGTGGACCGTTTTTTCTAACTTTCCAGAATTTTGCACAGATTTAGTAATAGAAAAGTACACAAAATAAAAAAGCAAAAAAAAAAAAAAAAGGCAAAAGCAAAAAGCTTATTTTCCCCATAAGCCAAAGTGTGAACATGTGCATTGGGGGGGTTGTGCATTTTCACACGCACGAATTTGTGCAAGTGTGAATTTGCGCAAGCGCGAATTTGCACACATTCAAAAACTTAAAAAATCCAATTCTGTAGATGACCGGATGATGGAACAAAAGGCACCTGGCCACCCGCAAAGTACAAATTAAATTGATTTTACACAATGTATATATCCCTGGTGATTCTCCACCCCGCAGCATCTGCTGTCTTTACACAAACCTTTAAGAAGTACTCCATGTTAATTTTTTGTCTCAGTACACCACAAATATTCGATCTGAAATATTTGAGGGAGAAAACTAAAGCACATTTAGAGAGCAGTCCTATGGCTGCTAGACGCTGTCTAGAGGGCCATAGGATATGCCCATTTCCAGGAACCAACCTTGGAGGCTGTGCTCCAAGGTCAGTTCCTGGAAAACAGCTGCGGAGAAACCCCGTACTCCGTGCTTGCAAGAGGAGTGCAGAGCGACTGAAAAGAAGTGGAGCTGGGAGGTGTTCTGGGGCAGGGTGAGCAGAGCTACGCATATGACACATCCAATGTGTCGCATGGCAGCTTCCTCTCCTGGTCGCCCCCCCCCCCGCCACTAGACAGCCGAAAATGGCTGTCTAGCGAAAAAGAGCAAGGGCAGGAGAGGTGCGAAGGGAACAATCCCTCCATGCCTCTCCTGCCTTGCTTTGGATAGGCGGTCGCCTCTGAGGTTGGAGGCGGCCACCTATATAGTTAGGATTGTGCCCTTAATGTGATTTAAGTGTTAATATCATGTAGACATGTTTATTGGAATGCTTGAAAAAATTTAAATAGCATGAACTTCCCTGGATTGTTTAAATTTAAGCAAAAAACAAAGGTACTGAAAGCTGTTGACACATTAATAAGTGTTAGCGACCCAAATAACTGTGCATGATATTCTGACAGCCCCTCATCTGTTCCAACAGTGCTGAACTCTATTGCATAGGGGTGTATGGATTCCCCACCATCTGTTCCAGTGGGGAATCCGGGCAGGGGAGACGATCCGTTCCTTCCCCCCAGAATCCTCCAGAGCGGCTCCGCTCCACTCAGATTCGGGGGGGGGGACTGGCTTGGGGGTGCTTACCTTCCCTCCTGCCAGCCAGAGCCATTTGCCTCCTCCCTGTCCCTGCCAATCGCCATGTATTTAAAAAAAAAAAAAGGCAATCGGGAGGATGTGCCCATAGACTTATACATAAATAGAGTCATGAATCTTGCGTATAAGTCTACGTGTCCATAGGCTTATACGCAAGATTTGCTGCTCTATTTTGCGTATAAGTCTATGGGCACATCCTGCTGATTGCCTTTTTTTTTTTTTTAAGACATGGCGATCGGCAGGGACAGGGAGGAGGCGAATGGCTCTGGCCGGCAAGAAGCAGCCGAGTGCCATTCCACCTCCAGTCCTCCTGGAGCAGACGTAAGTGGTCCCAATCCACTGCGGGTTCCTGAGGCTGGATTCCAAAGAATCTGGCCTCATTTGAATCCGCAGCAGATTTCTCTGACATCCCTACTATTGCACTGAAGTTGTTGGGGCACCCTCAGTTTCGCTGTCACAACCTATTAGTTTGATGTCACCACCTGTTTCACACTGAGACATGTATGTATTCAATGATATATATGTATTCTCTCACATACTTGTTACTAGGGACAATTGACAAAATTCAAAGTGATCTTGATAGACTAGAGTACTGGGCAGAAAACAACAGAATGACATTTAATAGGGTAAATGCCAAGTTCTGCACCTAGGAAAAAGAAACCAAATGCACACTTACAAGATGGGGGATACATGGCTCAACAAAACTACAACGAGAAGGATCTTGGAATTGTTGTCGTTCACAAGCTGAATATGAGCCAACAATGTGATGTGGCTGCAAAAAAAGCAAATGCTCTTTGGGGCTGCATTAATAGAAGCATAGCTTCCAAATCCCGGGAAGTACTAGTTCCCCTCTACTCAGCACTGGTTAGGCCTCATCTGAAGTACTGTGTCCAGTTCTGGGCACTGCACGTTAAGAAGGATGCAGACAAGCTGTTGAGGGTTCAGAGGAGGGCAACAAAGATGATCAGGGGACTGGAAACAAAGTCCTATGAAGAGAGACTGAAAGAACTGGGCATGTTTAGCCTTGAGAAGAGAAGACTGAGGGGACATATGATAGCGCTCTTCAAGGACTTGAATGGCTGTCACAGAGAGGAAGGCCAGGATGTCTTCTCGATCATCCCAGAGTGCAGGACATGGAATAATGGGCTGAAGTTACAGGAAGCCAGATTCTGGCTGAACATCAGGAAAAACGTCCTGACTGTTAGAGCACTATGACAATGGAACCAATTACCTAGGGAGGTGGTGGGCTGTCCCACACTGGAGGCATTTAAGATGAGGCCGGACAGCCATCTGTCAGGGATGCTCTGACTTGGATTCCTGCATTGAGCAGGGGGTTGGACTCAATAGTCTTATAGGCTCCTTCCAACCCTACTATTCTATGATTCTATGACTGAAAAACAGTGTGTGCAAGTTTGAAACTGCCAAGATTGCCTAGTATTGTATTTGCAACTGACACCCATTCATTGTTACTAATGAACTCATGAAATGGGAAATTTTGTGTAGAAAATGTTCTTTTCTGGGAAACTTTGCACCCCACAATCACACATGATTATTGTCATGTTTACTTTGGCCCTGAAACAATGGTATAGAGGATGTAAGGTAGGACAAACTGAGTGCTACCAGCAACACAGGCATGATGCTGCTGCACAATAGTGATTGGTGCTTTCCTTGTGCAATTGCTAGAATCACTGTCTTGGTGTAGCATTGGATGGTGTAAGTCCTATACCAGGATCTGCCCAGCTCTTAGGGTCTCTGTGCTAGGAATGTTAGTTTTCTACATGCGAGGTTCTTTCTATATTTTTATGATGCTGATGTATTTCTGATGATTGAAGAAAGGATACTCCATAGCTGGTTACAATCTAAGTAGATATGGAGTGCCACTGCCTTAGCTAGATCATGGAATTAAACTGCAAAGCTGGAAGTATATACAGCAGCCTTCCCCAACCTGGTGCCTTCCAGATGTGTTGCACTACAACCCCCAGCATGCCTGAACCCTGGCCATGCTGGCTGGGGCTGATGGGGATTGAAGTCCAAAACATCTGGAAGGTGAAGGCTGATATATAGGTTGTTATATTTTTTGAAAAGGTGACTTCATCCTCATCCCCCTCCCACTCCATTCCACTCCACTTCTGTTATGTACCTAGTTTTAGGGCCACTCGATGTCATGCAGGAGATCTGTGGATTTGCTCTCCAGTGCTTTCAGCTCTGCCTGCACTTGATTGAACATGAAACATTTCTAAAATCAATTTGCCACAGCTTTCAGTCCATGGGTTTGCCACCTTACATGTTATTGATGTGTGCCAGTGCATAGGTGCAACCACAGCTCAGAAGGGAACCTTGATGCCTAGGGTGGCCATGCGTCCTATTTTACACAGGACAAGCCTCTTTTTGAAGGCTTCCATTTGAAGGAGGGATGTTCCAAAAGCTTTTGAGCACTGCTAAAATGATGAAATGTCTGCCAAAGGCACTCATGTCATCATAACCCCGTCTAAACGACATCCCTGTTTATTCAGTCTTATGATTAGCCGAAAAGGTTGGATGCTCCCCAACTCATTTGGATGACTGAGATGTAATCTTTGTGAATCTTTGATGCTTCAGCTGGGTTGAATCTTAGCAGCAATTTTGGTTTTGTTTTTTTTTTAAATTGAAATAGCAAAATGAGAATTCTTGCTTCATGCATCCCGTTTTCAAAATCAGCACCAATAAAATAAACTTTGTAAAGCACTTTGTGGGTGATTGGTCCTCTTTCAACCTTTTAACTCTGAATGTTAGGTTTGTATCCATTCTGGACATTCTGTATTCATGGTCTTTTTTATTTGGACCTTGAATAAAAACAAAGAAATATGCCAGAACTAGTAAAATCCTCTGACTTTATCTCCTGTGCTCGTTTCATAAAGGACCCAAATCTTGGAGCTGTGCAATACAGAGAGCCAAAGTGGTGTAGTGATTAGAGTATTGGACTGGAACTCAGGAGATGTGAATTCTAGTCTCTTCTTGGCCATGAGGCATCCCAGGTGAGTTTGGGCCAGTCACTGACTCTTAGCCTAGCCTACATTGCAGGGTTGTTGTGAGGATAAAATGGAGAGTAGGGTGACCACCTGAGCCATCTAGGGTTTCTTGCAAGAGGAAAAAAAGCAGGATATAAATGTAAATAATAATAACAATAACAATAATAATTGGAAGAACTTCAGATGCTATTAAAAAGTAACAAAATGGCTACCAAATGTGTATGGAAATGTGGCCTGAAAGATGGATAAATGCAGATAGTTACCCACCTCTGTATGCCCGCATTCATTCTTGACCCTCTGCTTCCAGACCTGTCAAGCATGGCAGTCTCCCCCCTTTTCCTAAGTAGTTGGTGTATTGGTTGCTGGATGTGCAAATAGGTCTGAGGAGGAGAAGGATTGGAGTATTGGCTAGTAATGTCATGAAGGCACTGATGTCTCTCCAAAGCATGGGAAAGCAGTGATGTTTCCCTATGCAGGAAGCATTGATTTCAAGGAAATGTTCCTCAAACAGATTTCAAGTGAAAGCTCCCCAGATGGGGCATTCTTAAGTCTAGGCCTATGGGGCTCTAGCCCTAGATCTATTCCTCAGAACCCTGAGTGTCCATTGATGCCAATGGAATATTTCTTTCTTCCCTTAATAGCCAGGCAGGTGGTGATTTTCAAGGGGGGATGACATTTGGGGAAGAAAGGGTTAACTGTCCCCTCCCCATATGCTGGACCCCCCTCCCCAAGCTTGCATGGGGTGGGAGCAATTTTCTTCCTAGCAGGAAAGAGAAAGAAGGTTGGGGGGAGAAATTGCAAATTAATTGCAATTGGAGAGAAACTACTGATTTGGGATGATCTGGAGCAGGGTGAAAATTAATTGAAGAACTTATGTGGCTTGTGGTGATTTGGATGAGAAATCAAATGGGCTGGCTTTGCTTTCTGTGAAATTTACCTAAATCCTAGTAATTATTTCTAAATTTGCATATCTGGCTATAAATTGGCATATGTAAAATGTTATGCACATTTGTGTCCTATGGTCCTTGAACTGCCTAGCAATGCCTTTGTACCCCAGGCAATCTAATTGCCATTCCTCCCCGTTCCTGTCTGCACAAGCACAGCAATTCAAAGCAGAAGAAGGCTGACAGATTTGCAGAGGGTGGCTGATGGATTTTTAAGAATTCCCATCCCACCCTGTTCTCATTTCTTGGGGTTCTTTATTTTTAAAACAGGCTCGGAGGAGACAGCCCTACAGCACCTTCAAACAGGGAACTAGCCTTTTATAGCCTTTCAGACACAGGACTGTCCTCTGTAAAATAGCCACTTTGAGTGCCAGTTTTGGTAGAAAGGCGGGGTCCAAGTCAAATCAAGAAATGAAGGAAGAGTAGGGCACATGGCCACCCTGCCCAGCAGGAGCATTTAAGGCACAATCTTGTTCATGTTTAGACAGCAAGAGAAGTCCTACAACTCCCAGCATACCCTAGCGAGCAATGCTGGCTGGGGAATGCTGGGAGTTGTAGGACTTCTTTCTGTCTAAGCATGCATAGGATTGCACCCTTAATGACCAAATGTATTTTACTATATTGGGCTTCAGGCAAAGCGTTTTGTTTTTTCCCCCTCCAACTGTCCATCCAGCATTCTATGTCCTCACTGGGCTGCTTTGGGTTTCTCGCCACCCCTAGCCCAGGTTTTCTTCTAAAATGTGGTATTGGGGTGTGTGTGTGTGTGTGTGTGTGTGTGTGTGTTTTGGTACTTCTGCAAACCTTTAGCCCTGCTGATGTGTTGGACTACCATTCCCATCATTCTCAGCCAGCATGGCCATTCGCTCTGCTGGCTGGGGATGATAGGAGCTCTTATCCCACACATCTGGAGGGTGCCAGGTTGGAGAAGGCTGCCTTAGGGTCTCCCTGATACTTCCCTCTTGTGTGTGGATCCACACATTTGGAGAATGAGTTCACGTTTCATAAATAGGATGCTCAGTTCACACAGAGCAAAGGGGAGGCCATTGAGGTCAGAACAGTGCACTGCATGAACAAACTGTGCACCCAAGAATGCATCCCAGAATTCCCTGCAACACGGAGGTTCTGTTGCACATGGTGGATTTCCTCAGCAGACAAGCAGCAGACGTGAACTAACACAACCACAGAAGAACTTATTCTCTCTCTCTTTTTGAGCAGTTTCAGTTTGTTGGCCTAGCCAACACCTGAACAATTTTGAGAAGTAACCCATTATCATTAGGGCACTGTTTCCATTTGTTTAGCTAATATTTTCTTTGTATGGCAGCCATTTCCTAGGCGGATCCGTAAAATGGTTATGCAGACACTATGCATGCAGTGGAAGGGGCAATGTGACATACTGGAGCTTGACGATGCCAGAACAAACACTGCGTAACTTTGGGCAGCATATCAAGATGGGCAGGTATGAAAATACACAAGAATATGCTGACCCTATTTCAGTTCGATAGCCTTCCTGGAAATGTTGACCTATAGAAGAAAAATTTGGTGTAATTCGACAATATACTCTGCAGCACAGCATGGATGTGACGTAACTGAATGCAAGTTGTCAAAGAAGGCAGCCCATCAGAATACGCTACGTGGAACACCGTCATTGATGGATTTATATAAGGAGAATGGGGGAAGCTAAAAATGGCTATGCAAGCAAGACAGAGAGAGAGAGAGAGAGAGAGAACCGTGACCAAGGTAAACAGTTGAGAACATAAGAATTGTCTGGCCAAGGTCCCCATAGTCCAGCATTCTGTCTCTGACAGAGGCCAACCAGCCACACAGGTGAAGCTCCGATAGTTTTTCTCCAATATTTGGTATTCAGAGGTACATTTCCTCTGAATCTGGAGGTTCCATTTAGATATCCTATACTGCATTGCACTTTTGGCAGTGAAACCTTTCTATCCGGGAGGGAGGTAAGAGAGAGAGAGAGAGGGAGGAAGGGCCAGGTTTGCATGATCACAGAGGAAAATAAGTTATGGTAGCTTTATTTTCCCTCCCTGCATGTGCCAGTTGCGAGCTGCATAATTAGCATAATTACACTTGCAGGGCGCAGGCTGTTGTGAAGTCCAAATCTGGCGAAGGTGAATGGCTTGGGTGGTTTACACAACCATGGCTTGTTCTAAGGTTGCTGGGTGGCACATATGGGGAGGGAAAATAAGCCACCGTGGCTTCTTTGCCCTCTGTGATTGTGCAATCCCGCCCAGAGGGTGCATGTGATTGGGGCTGCCACTTGACACCCTCATGATGGCCAGTGCTGGGAGAAGGAGCCAGGGTTTAAACACAGATGCCCAAGCATCAGAGAGGTGCCCTGGAATTCAGGACCAAGCACCGTGCTAAAACTGAAGCCTGCCTGGCCCAAGAGGATTATTGCTATTGCTGTGTCCCATTCTCTTTCTGAAGATCTGTCTTACTCATGGAGCCCAGCCTCGCAATGTGGTACATACTAGGCATGGCGGAGAATTCCACCACGGATTTCAGTGAGGCCGGATGCACTGGCATTTGGCCCCCTGAAACCCGTGGCGGAATGGCCACCCCCCCGCCACCCTGCGGAATCCCTCCCGGTCCGAAGCTTACCTGGGGCAGATGTTCCAGCGGCGGCAGCTCTGGAGGTGGCTCTGGCAGTGGCTGCGGCAGCTGGTCTCTTGGCTGGCTGTTGCGGCCGCAAATGGCGGCCACTTAGCGGCCGCCATTTGCGTCCTGCCAGGTTGCCGTCATGGCAAAGAGCAGGGGCGCAAACGGCGGTCGCTACGCTGTTTGCGCTGCTGCTCTTTCCATGATAGGCTACGTAAGTATTTACGTAGCCTATCACGGCAGCCTGGCAGGACGCAAATGGCGGCCACTATGGCGGCCGCCATTTGCGTCTGCAGCAGCCGGCCATGGCTGGAACTCCGGCTGTGGACGGCCCTGGCCGGAGGCTCCACGGAGCCGCCGCGGAGCAGAGCTGGCCCAGGGAAGATTCCGGGGGGAGGGACAGAGCGCCTCCCCCCCCCACGAATCCAAGCTGCGAAAAGGTAAGTGACTTTCGTACATCCCTAGTACATACTCTAGACATTGACTGGGTTCGCAGAACACACTAACCTATATTCAGCGGTTGAGTGTGGGTTGTTGTTGAACCATGGGTTATATTGTCTGAACCCAGGATGTTTTCCACAGTGTGGCTTGTTAGCCTTGCAATGTGGCTTATTTTTTTCAAACAAGCCACCATAAGAGCCCACTGTTTGGTTTTGGGTTGTTCAGGGTAGTTAACAAGCCACACTGCATGGTTAACAATCCACCCTGAGGACAATATCCTGGGCTCAGACAAGATGCTAACTCATGGGTTCAGCGACATCTCACACAACCACTGAGTGTGGGTTAGTGTGTTGTGTGAACAGCCCTTAAAAATGCATCCTGGTCCCAGACCCTAACTGGGGGGGGGGGAGGGAATGAAATGGGAGGCCAGGGCTCCTACGGTGGGCCACACAAGCTTCCTGCACGTCACTTAATGCCCACTCCTGCCCAAACATATGTACACAGAAGCAGCTGTTTTTATAAGGGTTGAAATGGCTGCACTGTCTTATAGGGAAAGATCTGAACCCTGACAGAAGACTCAAAAGTCACCAAATCACTGGAGCCTTTACTTCATTAAGTTTAATTCCTTGTAACAGCCTTCCCCACCTTGGCGCCCTCCAGATGTGTTGGACTAGTTCCCATCATCCCCAGCCATGGTGTCTGGGGACAACGGGATATGTAGTCCAACACATCTGGAGCACACCAGGGTGGGGAAGGCTGCCTTATGACTTCTACTCAGAACTGTCACAAGCAAGCACCGAAAGAAGCTCGGACATGGTCATATGAATCCGATATTGCACAAAGCCAGTGTAGGTGTAAGAGATAAGGGCTAGGATCCAGATATTAACCATACTTAGACCCACTGAAATCAATGGGACTTGTGCTAGTCATGATCAACTCAAGTTCCATTGATTTCAGTGGGTCTGCACTAGGTATGACCAACTCTGGATCCAACCTGATCTGTTGTTCTTGGACAAGGCATATTTGAATTCAGAGTCAGACCCTACTCGATGAAGATTATAACGGTTCTAGCTTTATAGTACATGCGACTTGGTGTTGGATGGTAGCCACAGGTGAATACCAGCAAGGCTATCCCCCTTCCTTATGACAATCTCCTGCCTTTTGAGGCACTATTCCTAGTCTTCATCCTTTGCCAGAGTTCTGGGCCGTGTGTTCCCTTCTCCAGCACTTGAATGCACTTTTGGCATATCTGATAAGGGCGGGGGGCAAGCTAATCCCTGGCCTTTTGCCTACATCTCCCACAAGTACAATGGATATGGCCCCCTCCCTCCAGTATTTGGGGATAAGTTATGCCAATGCTAACTTAGTAACATGGACCTTTGGGTTGTCTTGAAAGGTGATGCAATTAGCCATTTCTTCAATCCATTGTTTGTGGAATCAAACCCCACCATAAATCTTCGTTCTCAAGAATGTCCGTTACAGACTCTACGCAAATTCCACTTTGGGAACAGGAAAAAGAGGTCAGAGGAAGTTGAGCATTTTTGCTTGAAGGTTTTTTCCCCCCTTTTAAGTAAAAGATACATAATAATGTGAATTTATCCTGGGGAACAGAATTGTGGCTGCATCTCACTGGCAAATTACCATAGCCCCTGACTAAACGGGTTGCCTATTACCATTTAACACCTGACATAAAAAAAACAACCCAAACCATCCTTAATTTAACAAGTTGTTAGATTATTGGCTTAAAACTGGGTTTTAAGGATAATAACACTGGGAGATATTGGGCATTAAAATACAAAGTGTCATATATGGAGATTGACTACCCATAGAAGTAATTTGCCCAGGGCAATAAGCTGAATCATGTTTACTACGCCATGCCCAAAGCTATATCCATAAAGTCTATAATGGTTTATGGTTCTTCATCAGTTATGAGGCTGGAAAACAACAACAACAACAACAACATGTTTACAAAACACCATGTTCCAATTAACTGTACATGATAAGTTCTGAGGATTTAACTAAAACAAGTGTATATAAAAGATATGTGATGAAGCACATTCTGAAAATTACTGATTATTATTATTATTATTATTAATAATAACACTATTATTATATCTCTACAGCAAGATGCTTAAACTTCAGTCCTATCATCCCTGGGGTGACATTCCAGAGGCAATGATGAGGGAGGATGGATCTTACAACAGTCCTACAACATCTGAAGGACCATTCTATCCCGCTCCTTGGTATATGGCATATACCACATCTAGGGCTGTTGGAGAAATCTGCAACAGAATCAAATGAATTCAGATTTCTATGACCCTTACCCACAGTCTACTATGAATCTGATTCCACAGTAGACCGGGTTTTCCCAAGTCGCACAGATTCTGCAGACTTGTAGACCAGTATTTTTACTTTCTGGAATTTTATGCACATTTAGTAGTAGAAAAATATGTAAAATAAGAACATACCGGTTGAAAATATGCATTTCCCCAATAGGCTTAAGCAGGAAAACATGCATACTGGGAAGACTTATGAATTTGCACAAATGCGAATTTGCGCAAATTCAGGAAATTGGAAAAGGTCTGTTTCCATCAATGAGCAGATGATGGAACGAAAAGGCACCTGACAATCCATGAAACTCAGACGGAATGGATTTTACAAAATCTGTACATCCCCAACCAATTCAAGGAATTGTTTAAAAAATCAATATTTTTGAATAGGATAGATTGGAGGAAATCCCCCTGTGACCTTGGAGGTTAAATCTGGGTTATCTTGGTGCAACAATTTGATTATTCGAGTGCAGTGTATGCAATGTTTTGATGACTTCAAGCAGTATCCAGCTGTCATGCCACGAGTACAAATGATGTTGCACTAGCAGAAACTAGGTCTCAAACTGTGTGCAAGGGGAGAATCCAACTCAAATTCTGCTTCCAGAACTGCTTGTGAAAGAGGTTGCACAACCACTTTCAGGAGTGGGCCATGTATTCCACTAGCACTATTTCAGTTTGCAGAATGACATGGTTAGACACTGCTCCTAATATCACAAGTATAGGTGCAACCAGCGCAGAGAGCTCCACATGCCTGAAATGCCTTTCTGGTGGCAGGCAAGTGAGTTGTTCCCCAATCCTAAACACTGGAATAGACTGCCTCAAGAGGTGGTGGGCTTTCCTTTGCTGGAGGTATTTAAGCTGAGGTGGGATGGCCCTCTGTCAGGGGTGCTGTAATTGCCTTCTCCATCATAGATCCTGCACTAAGCACAGGGCTGGACCAGTTGACATCCTAATGCTTTGACTCCTGTCCCTATGCTCTTTTCTGCTATGTAGTGGTTTTATTGTTCTTCAGTCGTTCAGTTGCGTCCGACTGTTCGTGACCCCATGGACGAAAGCATGCCAGGCCTTCCTATCCTCCGCTGTCTCCCAGAGCGTGCTCAAGTTCATATTCATTGCATTGGTGATGCTATCTAGCCATCTCATCCTCTGCCGTCCCCTTCTCCTTTTGCCTTCAGTCTTTCCTAGCATCAGAGTCTTTTCCAGTGAGTTTTCTCTTCGCATTAGGTGGCCAAAATATTTCAGCTTCAGTATCTGTCCTTCCAATGATCAGTCAGGGTTGATTTCCTTTAGGATTGACTGATTTGACCTCCTTGCAGTCCAGGGGACTCGTAAGAGTCTTCTCCAGCACCACAGTTCGAAGGCGTCAATTCTTCGGCGCTCAGCCTTCCTTATAGTCCAGCTCTCACAGCCACACATTACTACTGGGAAAACCATAGCTTTGATTAGACGGACCTTTGTCGGCAAGGTGATGTCTCTGCTTCTTACTATGCTGTCTAGGTTTGCCATAGCTTTCCTCCCAAGGAGCAAGCATCTTTTAATTTCATGGCTACAGTCACCGTCTGCAGTGATCTTGGAGCCCAAGAAAATAAAATCTGTCACTGCTTCCATTTCTTCCCCTTTTTTATGCCAGCAAGTGATGGGGCCAGATGACATGATCTTAGTTTTTTTAATGTTGAGTTTCAAATCAGCTTTTGCACTCTCCACTTTCACCCTCAACAAGAGGCTCTTTAGATCCGCTTCACTTTCTGCCATTAGGGTGGTATTGCCTGCATATCTGAGGTTGTTGATAATTCTCCCGGCAATCTTAATTCCGACCTGTGATTCATCCAACCCGGCGTTTCTCATGATGTACTCTGCATATAAGTTAAATAAGCAGGGTGACAATATGCAGCCTTGTCGTACTCCTTTCCCAGTTTTGAACCAATCGGTTGTTCCATGTTTGGTTCTTACTGTTGCTTCTTGACCCTCGTACAGGTTTCTCAGGAGACAGGTAAGGTGGTCTGGTACTACCATCTCTTTCAGAATTTGCCACAGTTTGTTGTGATCCACACAATCAAAGGATTTAGCATAGTCAATGAAGCAGAAATAGATGTTTTTCTGGAATTCTCTTGCTTTTTTAATGATCAAGCAAATGTTGGCGATTTGATCTCTAGTTCTCTGCCTCTTCGAAACCCAGCTTGTACTTCCAGTAGTTCTCAGTTCACATACTGCTGAAGCCTACCTTGTAGGATTTTGAGCATAACCTTGCTGGCATGTGAAATGAGTGCAATTGTACAGTAGTTTGAACACTCTTTGGCATTGCCCTTCTTTGGAATTGGAATGTAAACTGACCTTTTCCAGTCTTGTGGCCACTGTTGAGTGTTCCAAATTTGTTGGCATATTGAGTGCAGCACTTTAACAGCATCATCTTTTAGGATTTTAAATACCTCAGCTGGAATACTGTCATCTCCGCTAGCTTTGTTGTTAGTAATGCTTCCTAAGGCCCACTTGACTTCACTCTCGAGGATGTCCGGCTCAAGTTCAGTGACCACACTATCATGGCTATCAGGGACATTCAGATCTTTCCTGTATAGTTCTTCTGTGTATTCTTGCCACCTCTTCTTAATCTCATCTGCTTCTGTTAGGTCCCTGCCTTCTTTGTCTTTTATCATGCCCATCTTTGCATAAAACGTTCCCTTGAGATCTCCAATTTTCTTGAAAAGATCTCTAGTCTTTCCCATTCTGTTGTTTTCCTCGATTTCTTTGCATTGTTCATTTAAGAAGGCCTTCTTGTCTCTCCTTGCTATTCTCTGGAACTCTGCATTCAGTTGGATATATCTTCCTCTTTCTCCCTTGCTTTTCGCTTCCCTTCTTTCCTCAGCTACTTGTAAAGCCTCCTCAGACAGCCACTTGGCTTTCTTGCATTTCTTTTTCTTGGGGATGGATTTCGTTGCTGCCTCCTGAACAATGTTACGGACCTCCGTCCATAGTTCCTCAGGCACTCTGTCTATCAGGTCTAATCCCTGAAATCTATTCCTCACCTCCACTGTATATTCATCAGGGATATGATTTAGGTCATACCTGAATGGTTTCGTGGTTTTCCCTACGTTCTTCAATTTAAGCTGAAATTTTGCAAGAAGCAGCTCATGATCTGAGCCACAGTCAGCTCCAGGTCTTGTTTTTACTGACTGTATGGAGCTTCTCCATCTTTGGCTGCAAAGGACATAATCAATCTGATTTCGATATTGACCATTTGATGATGTCCATGTGTAGAGTCGCCTCTTGTGCTGTTGGAAAAGAGTGTTTGCTATGATTAAGCATGTTCTCTTGGCAAAACTCTATTAGCCTTTGTCCTGCTTCATTTTGTACACCAAGGCCATGCTTGCCTGCTATCCCGGTGATTTCTTGACTTCCTACTTTGGCATTCCAATCCCCTATGATGAAAAGGACATCTTTTTTTGGTGTTAGTTCTAGAAGGTGTTGTAGGTCTTCATAGAACCGATCAACCTCAGCTTCTTCAGTATCAGTGGTTGGGGCATAGACTTGAATTACTGTGATGTTGAATGGTTTGCCTTGGATTCGTACTGAGATCATTCTATCGTTTTTGAGATTGTACCCCAGTACTGCTTTTCCCACCCTTTTGTTGACTATGAGTGCTACTCCATTTCTTCTAAGGGATTCTTGCCCACAGTAGTAGATATAATGGTCACCTGAATTAAATTCGACCATGCCTGTCCATTTTAGTTCGCTGATTCCCAAGATGTCAATGTTCAATCTTGCCATCTCATGTTTGACCACCTCCAGCTTGCCTTGATTCATTGATCTGACATTCCAGGTTCCTAAACAATATTGCTCTTTACAGCATCGGATTTTCTTTTCACCACCAGACACATCCACAGCTGAGTGTCCTTCCGGCTTTGGCTCAGCCGCTTCACTCTTTCTGGCGCTACTTGGAAATACCCTCTGCTCTTCCCCAGTAGTATATTGGACACCTTCCGACCTGAGGGGCTCATCTTCCGGCGTCATATCTTTTAGCCTTGTGATACGTTCCATGGGGTTTTCTTGGCAAGAATACTGGAGTGGGTTGCCATTTCCTTCTCCAGTGGACCACATTTTGTCAGAACGCTCTGCCATGACCTGTCCATCTTGGGTGGCCCTTCACGGCATAGCTTATGGCTTCACTGAGTTATGTAAGCCCTTTTGCCACAACAAGGCACCATCTGGAGATGCGCTCATTTCCCAGGCTTGTTACTTTGTTTATGCAGTTGATCATCTCCCTAAAAAGTGTTTGTCCTGAAGCAATGTAGAATTAAAAACAGTAAGAATACATATCCCATTGGGGCTCAAAACCCTGTTTGCAGTAGCTGCCTTCTGAGCTTGTCACAGGCTAAGTGATGGTTTAAATCTGTGCTTCCGCCTGCTCTTTTCATGCTGCTCCCTTTAGTCAGGTATTTGCACAGTTGCCACAGCAATTGTCTGAAGTCAGCCCAGAATGCCAACACAATGCCACAGATTGTAATCTTGTCACCCATGTCAATTGGTCATCACGCTCCACCATGGCTACCTTGAGTACACTTTGTCACACACTAAGATGACTATTTAGCATCCAAGGTGAAGCAATCAATCAATCAACCAACCAACCTTTTGCTTATTGAACAGTGATCATAACAGAGTGCACCATACAACCATCTGGACTCCTGCACTGAGCAGGGGGTTCAACTTGAGGGTCTAAACAGCCCCTTCCAACTCTATAATTCTATGATCTTGCCATTCACTTCACTATGTGGTGATTACCAATTGTAGATAAGGTAATTCTACAGTTCCATGTGCATTCGCTATGTGATGGCAACCCATTATAAACCGTATGAATCGATCTAAGTGTTAGATAGCTAATAAATATTATATGCTGAACAGACTGTGGTTGAAAAACCTCAGGTAGGTTTCAGGGGCCCAGTATGGCCCAACTGCACTTATGTCTGTCCTGGGGCCCAGTGGTATAGTGGTCAGTTTTGAAGTGCAGATGCTCATCATGACAGTTCCCATAGCCATGCCCCCAAGGAGAGCCCAAATATTTAGGCAGCTGTGTTGAACAAACCCGTTCTTGCTGTTTTCATCTCCACCAGGAACAGGACTTTTGTACAGCACATGAGTCTTAATTGTACACTCAAAACCAAGCCACCCCAAAATGCTTTGCATCACAACAGGGAACAACAACAGGGAACAATTATTGCTGGAATTCATTCCCCCCCCCCCCCAGCTACTATGTGGATTGCTCAGAGAGAACAGGTGGAGGATGTCAGCATCCCTGCTAATCAAAAAGTGCCAGTACTGTGCTCTTGAAAGCCCAGGTGCCAGTATGCCACTGCTGAGACCCCTACACTGTGCAATGAGCATCTCTGCGCTGCTATGTTAAATGCCCCAAATGCTACATACAGCGTGTCAGGGGATTATGGGAAATTTTAAATGGTGGCTTGTACTGGCCCACTGCTACTGCCTAATAAGCCTCTGACTGAGGAGAGAGGGGGAGAACCCAACATAATGGAAAGTCCAGAGAAGGAACATTCCTGAGGACCACCTCAAATGTAGAACTGGCCCAGATGCTGAAGATGAATTGCACATTTTAGAGGGAAGAGAGAGCAAATGCTTAAAAATACGCAAAATATATAATCAAATTTACAGTGCTATGTCACAGAATTAAATAGACTCAGTAAGGTGTGCAATAAGGAACTGTACAATGTGTACAATTAGGCATTATGAAAACACTGTGAATGGGGACTATATTTAGAAGAATTTCCTCAGGAGCAGAATTTTTCATGCAACAGAAACTGTGATAAATTAAAAACAAAGCACAACTAAAACAAGCGTTCATCTGAAGAAATAGCCCAGGTCCCCAATAGGGAAGAACATGGCCAGTAGAAAGCATAACAAAAGCAAATGCTGAGAGAAATATTCCATTAGGAATGTGCAAGAAATGTCACTATTTTACTGGAATGTTTGTTTCCCACAAAATTCCTCAGATGTCCCTGGCAAAAGCAGGGACCTCCAGATTTACCTCAAAACATGACATTAAGGGCGAAATCTGTGGCAACTTCAGTCCCATAAATTTCAAAATGCAACACATCCTTCTCCTGCTCCATTCTTTGCACAAGAAAATACACTGAAAATTCGTTTAGCTCTCAGTACTGAATTGTTTAGCAGTCATCTTTCGTGGGATACTTTGCACCTCGGGTGTCAGTAGCTACTTCACTAGGCCAGTATGAACGTTGCTAGGCAGCATAATACCTTAGGCTGAAGTTGTTTATTCGTCGTCTTGTATGAAAGATGGCAGTCGGAGGGCGGTTGCATTTCCCTGAGCTCTGTCACCTTTTAAAACAAAATGTTGTAATCCTTTCTTTTGATTACGTCTTTGTTTTTTTAAATGTTTACTTTATTTTAATTGTTCCTTCCTTGGAGCTACTTTAGCTAGCTGTTGTTGTATTTAGTGGTTAGTGAAATGATGGAACAGTCATTTGTTTTTTTATTACTTTTTGGGTGGCCATCTTATGTTCACTCCCCTGGGAGTAAGCCCCATTGAACACAGTAGAGTTGACTTCTGAGTAAGATGCTTATAGGGTGGCTCTGTTAGTGAGTTAAAAGATAGATAGTTGGCACCTGGAGCTTGAAAGACATCAGATGAAAGAAGGATGGCTCACTGACAGACAATTGTAGTAGATGTCAAGAGGCTGGAGTTATTAATCAGCAAAAGAGCCTTTCCCAGGAATTTGAAGGCTCAAAGGTGAGACACAATCTGTGAGTTTAGAAGAGGCAGGGCATGCAAAAAGAAAATTGTTCCATGCTGCCTCTGATCGTCTTAATGCTTCATGCAAAGTGAGAATGGGGTATGGTTTGAGCAGCAAGTGCCTTTGCCAGTGTGAGGGCCCCAGCAAATACCTAACCATTCTCCAGAACAAGCCTTGCTTTTCTATCACTGAAGGTTACTTTGTCATAAGTGTCCTTATGATTTACCAAGTCCCTTTGGTAATTTCATCCCTGGAAGAAATGGTACCTGGAACAACCTAAGGGAAGGGAAAACATCATATATAATAATGACCCATACTTCTGCTGAGTCATTTTGCTAGTGCAAGGGAAAGATCTACTGTTGGAAAGCTAGAGGGAAGAGAAGATAATTGGAGAACCTGTGACTAAAAGATCCTCCCTCCTCCCCCACACTGACCCTTCTCCAGAAAACTTCACTTTTTATTGCTTCAGGAAGTCATATGTGCCTTGGTCACATCAGTGGTCACAATTCCAACTTCCAGTCTCATTGCATGTCTAGCACCCAACACAAAGATATTAAGGTCATCTTCTGAGGCCTTCCTCTAGATGCCCTCACAATCAGAGGGGAGAGGGTGACAATCAGAGGGAGGGCATTCTTAGCTATGGAACCTCCTCCCCAAGCAACTTTGCCTGGTGCAAGTGTTGCTGTCATTTGGGCACCAAGCAAAAATGTATGTATTTTCCTTTGAGTTGCATCCGATTGTAACAGGAATGTTAACACTTGTTCTGGTCTGCCAGTCTCTGCCTTGCTGTTTTTAGTGTTTTGATTGCTGGATATTTATTATGTATTTAAATAATAAATATTTATTATTTAATAATATTTTATTAATAAATAAATATTAATAAATAAATAAATATTATTTAATAATATTTATTATATCGCCCTTAATGTCATGTTTTGAGGTAAATCTGGAGGTCCCTGCTGGATATATTTTACCATTTTAATTATTGTCAAGCACCCTGAGATCTCTGGATGAAGGGCAGTATAAGAATCTTCAGAACAAACAAACAAATACACAACACCTTATATTGTGTTTGGAAGCTTGGAAGGTGGCAAGGAGGGAGAGGGCCTTCTCAGTGGTGGCCCCTCATGTGTGGAACGAGTTCCCCAATGAGGTACACCTGGCGCCAACACTGTTATCTTTCTGGTGCCCGGTTAAGGTCTACCCCATTTCCAAGCATTTGGCAGCACATGATGAGTTTTAATCTGTCCTGGATGTGTCTTTAGTTATGACTGACTGTTCAAAGGTGCTTTTAGTTTGACGTTGTTTGTGTATATTGCCTGTGTGCTTTTATGTAAATGGCTTTTAAACTTTGTATATTGTATTTTAATGTTTTAACTTCTGTAAACCGCCTAGAAAGCTTCGGCTATGGGGCAGTATAGAAATGTAATAAGTAATAATAATATTAAAGAAAGGGGCAAAACCTAGAGCCCTATTGGGGCATTCCAGTTAAAGTCACATGGGGTAGGGGAGTGAGGCCACGCCTGCTGGTGCCATCCCTACAATCCTGCTGTTCCTAATCACGAAAGGTCCTCAATGGGATGGGAGGACACCTATGTGTCTAGAGCAGGCTCTCCTCTTCAGACCATTCTCCATCACATGAGTAGTGGGGTGGGTGGGGGCAGAATTGGCAGAGGAAGGGATGACAGGGGCAGAAGTCATGGCCTCACCCTCCCACTCCATGCAATGTTAATCACATGGAGCAGACCACCCGAATAGGGCCTAAGAGTCCGTGGAGCAAAGGCTTAAAATAGAATGTATCTGCGTATACACAGAAGAGAAACACCCAGGACAGCCATTGTCTAGGAAAACAACCCTGTGACACTGGAGAGGACCTGGAGAAGTAGACACATCTTCTCTAAGGTCTGGGGCAGACAAAACATCTCTGCTTCTTTTGCAAAGACTCAATCATCTTTAAGCCACATTGCAGTACCCATTACCGCCAGTTGGTGGATATTTTGTATTTGGTTTATGTTTTACTTATTTTAGTTATTAAGGGTGCAATCCTATCGAGATAGTCAGTCGCCTCTGACCAGCTCTGAAGTCAGAGGTGAACACCTATCCAATGCAGGGTGGCTGAAGCACGGAGGAGAGGATTCCTTCCGTGCTCGGGCTGCCCTGCAGTTTTCCTTACACACCTGATTTTGGGCATCTAAGCACAGCTTCAGAGAGGGGGCGAGAACAGGTGGTCTAAAACAGCTTCCATGGTCTCCTCCCCTCCCTCCCCTGGAAATGCACACTTTTTGCCCTGTCCATGTTCCATGTATTGAGCATGGACAGGCACCGAGGGACAGCCGCTGTGTTTCTCTCCATGCTGGCTACAAGGGGGAAGGGGAGGGGAGCTCGGTTTCCTGGCTCCGAGCTCATAGCACTGTCTACGAGCTCAGAACCAAGAAATGAAAACCTCCTGTGTCCTGCAGATGCTGTCTAGATGACATAGGATTGCTCTCCCCAGTATTTTTATGCTGCCCTTCATCCTTGAAGATACCAATGTTGCAAAAGAAATGCACTGGTACAGACACAGCCATAAAAAACACTTTTCTGAGCTCCACACTAGAACCATTTTCTCTCAGAGCAATCTTTTGCATTAGGAGTACGCACAGTAATGACAGTGGTGTAATAGTATGCAATGTTATCATTATGCAATAATAGGATAATTGCACATAATTATTCTGTGTAATTTTCTCCAGTGTATAATCATTTATTTGATATATTTTTATACTGCCCTTCAATTTATGCTTTGGAAAGTTTATTTGAAATCTTATTGTACAAAAAAAAGTGTTGATTTTTTTTAAAAAAATTCCATGATATGGTATATGCTACATACCAAGGAAGGGGGACATGTTGCCCTTCAGATGTTGTACAATTGTTGTAGAACTATCGTTTTTGAGATTGTACCCCAGAAAACTCTCTGGAAAAGACCCTGATGCTGGGAAAGACTGAAGGCAAAAGGAGAAGGGGACGGCAGAGGATGAGATGGCTAGATAGCATCACCAATGCAATGAATATGAACTTGAGCACACTCCGGGAGAGAGAGCAGGACAGGAAGGCATGGCATGTTATGGTCCATGGGGTCACGAAGAGTCGGACACGACTGA
The DNA here is from genome assembly GCF_057233095.1 of Heloderma suspectum. Lineage (NCBI taxonomy): Eukaryota > Metazoa > Chordata > Lepidosauria > Squamata > Helodermatidae > Heloderma > Heloderma suspectum. Next base: position 25,638,842 of record NC_139460.1, on the reverse strand, counting down.
ACGACTGAACAACAACAACAACTGCTTTTCTCACCCTTCTGTTGACTATGAGTGCTACTCCATTTCTTCGAAGGGATTCTTGCCCACAGTAGTAGATATAATGGTCACCTGAATTAAATTCGCCCATGCCTGTCCATTTTAGTTCGCTGATTCCCAAGATGTCGATGTTTATTCTTGCCATCTCATGTTTGACCACCTCCAGCTTATCTTGATTCATTGATCTTACATTCCAGGTTCCTAAACATTGTTCTTTACAGCATCGGACTTTCTTTTCACCACCAGACACATCCACAGCTGAGTGTCTTTTCGGCTTTGGCCCAGCCACTTCACTGTTTCTGGCGCTACTTGGAAATACCCTCTGCTCTTCCCCAGTAGTATATTGGACACCTTCCGACCTGAGGGGCTCATCTTCTGGCGTCATATCTTTTAGCCTTGTGTTACGTTCCATGGGATTTTCTTGGCAAGAATACTGGCGTCGGTTGCCATTTCCTTCTCCAGTGGACCACATTTTGTCAGAATTCTCCACCATGACCTGTCCATCTTGGGTGGCCCTGCACGGCATAGCTTATGGCTTCACTGAGTTAAGCAAGCCCCTTCACCACAACAAGGCAGTGATCCATGAAGGGGTTGCTGTTCAGTCGTTCAGTCATTTTTTAAAATTCCATGATATGGTATATGCTACATACCAAGGAAGGGGGACATGTCACCCTTCAGATGTTGTAGAACTCATCCTTCCTCGTCATTGGCTATGCTGGCTAGGGCTGATGGAAGCTGCACTCCACCACCACCTGGAGGACCACACGTTCCCCACCACTGCAATATATTAATAGTGAACTCAATTCTCAGAGTGCCAGTCCTCACGCAGACAGAACAGAACCATCTACACACAAGAGCAAGCTACCAGCAGGCTTTAGGGAACATCAAAGTTTATATAAGAACAAAAAGCATTAGGATAAAAGAAATCCTAAGCAGGACCTCCCCCACAAAGAAACAGGTCAGTGAGGATTGAGCATGCTAAGACTAGAGGGAGGGGGAAATGGAATGGAGCATTCTGTAAAAGGGTATGGCCTGACCAGGACCACTCCACACTGCAAGGTTTTGTTGCAGGCTCCACTTGTTTACTGCTATAACTGGCATTCTCTTGTGACTCATTTGAGTTTGCCTTTTCCTGTAAATTATGTTGAAGCAAATAAAACGAGTTTACGTACCTAATATCCTGGGCAAGCAGCCCACAAGAGAAAAGCCAATGATCGGCAAAAGTTAAGCATTAAATCTATGGAACTTTGCTTAGATTGTGAGCCAGAAATGCAAGTCAGCTCTAAGACATTGCTGCTGGGGATATCCATCATTTGTGGAAAGGACGGGGCTGGCCGAGTGCTTTTCCACATATTAGTTAGTTAGCTGCTTATTTATTTATTTTTTGCTTCTCTGCGTTCTGCCATAAATTGTGCTAGAGACAATTTTACAGAGTTGAAACAGGACTGACCTGAAAGTTACGCCAGGCTTGCTCACTCCGCACCTCCACCCCACAAAGTGTAGTGCTCTTCTTGGAAGCTGGTAGTCACCATGCCAACACCCTCAAATACCCTCAGAAAAAAATGTTATGTTATCACTTAGGATTGTTGTGAGGGGATTTGAGGTGGCAGGATGGCAACTGTCAGCCACTGAGAGGAATGGCACCACTGGTGGGATAAGCACCGGCATAAAACAGGTGATGGTGCACTTCTTGGTGGTTGGTGGCCATTATTTTCCTCTCGCATATATGACTATGAGGGTATGTGACGATGTAGTGTCATTCTGAGGGACTTGGGAATAAAGTGGCAGCTGCAGGAGCACTGCAGCCACCACCACTGGTAAGGCCTCCATGTCACCCCCATTTCCTCCCAAAATGGCCAAAATGCTTCCATGCAGGTGGGATCATGAAAAGGGAGGGAGTGCATTTTACAACAGCTTTAGCACAGCATTGTTATTAGCGATGTAGCTCTGACTTGGATTCCTGCATTGAACAGGGGGTTGGACTCGATGGCCTTGTAGGTCCCTTCCAATCCTACTGTTTTATGATTCTATGATTCTAAACAAGACTGAAGACTCTAGATGAAGGAGACCAATCAGATCATGCAAATGAACTAAGACCACTGCCAAAGAGGGTTTGTAAATCTAGCTGTTGCCTACAAAATATGCTGATGTAGGAAGGCAATGTTGTTCAGGCTGTGAACAAGAACTGTTCCACAGATGATGAGACTTTTAAGAGAATATGTTGTTGTTGTTGTTGTTGTTCAGTCGTTCAGTCATGTCCGACTCTTCGTGACCCCATGGACCATAGCACGCCAGGCCTTCCTGTATATATGTCGGTGCAATTGATACAGTGGAAGGTGAAATGGCAGATCCATTTTGTGAAAGGAATATGCACATTTCAGCTGCCATACAAGCTCTAAAGAATATAGACACAGATAACTTTCTTGACCTAAGCAAGCTTACACTACTGTGCGAACTTTCCAGCTATACTCCAGAAATCGAGGAACTTCAGACATATCTACCGAGGAAGTGCAAGGATATGACAGAATCCTGCAAAACCCCAACACTTCATAAGCTTACTCAAACATTGTACCTGTAAAAGGAAGCCTAAAGCTATGGCAAACCTAGACAGCATAGTAAGAAGCAGAGACATCACCTTGCCAACAAAAGTCCGTCTAATCAAAGCTATGGTTTTCCCAGCAGCAACGTATGGCAGTGAGAGCTGGACTATAAGGAAGGCTGAGCGCCGAAGAATTGACGCTTTCGAACTGTGGTGCTGGAGAAGGCTCTTACGAGTCCCCTGGACTGCAAGGAGGTCAAATCAGTCCATCCTAAAGGAAATCAACCCTGAGTGCTCATTGGAAGGACAGATACTGAAGCTGAAGCACAAATATTTTGGCCACCTAATGCGAAGAAAAAACTCCCTGGAAAAGACCCTGATGCTGGGAAAGATTGAAGGCAAAAGGAGAAGGGGCCGGCAGAGGATGAGATGGCTAGATGGCATCACTGATGAAATGAATATGGACTTGAGCATGCTCCGGGAGAGAGCGCAGGACAGGAAGGCCTGGCGTGCTATGGTCCATGGGGTCACGAAGAGTCGGACACGACTGGACGACTGAACAACAACACTTTGTATGCTGCAGGACTCATCTTTGGTGCATCTACAGCTGTGTGTGAAAATTCATTCTCAGCTTCGACACATGTGCTGACACCATACAGGCATTCAATGCTTCATCAGTGAAAAGCAAACTTGGTAATCTTGGCTTTTGAAAGTAACATATTTGCAGGAATTCCAAGCGAGCAGTTCTTCCTCCACAAGTTTGCAGAGAAATCATGGCACATTAGAGTTTATTAACAGTTCAGATGACTTGCACAATATACATTTAGTTCCCAGTCACTGTTATTTAATTTACACAGCTATTTTGTATGTGGAAAATATTGTATTTTAAATTATCTGCTTTTTTGTAAACTTCACAAATCATAGCTCCTAATTAAAATGCATAAAATTGGGGTTTGTTTTTGTCATTATCTATGAAAACTTTTTTCTCCAGAAACCTTTTATACTGACCGCTGCCCCAAACCTTTTGCCCCCCCCGCACACCCCCCCCCTACAGAATGTTAAAGATATGGCACCTGAAGACCCAGGAAGGTTCCAGAATAAAGCAGTGAAGCTCACATCAACCTGGATAGTATTTCTAGAGTTTAAAATAATACTGAAATTCAGACACATCTGTGACCTTTTAGTTTTCCTTCTGACAGGCAGTTTAGCAAAATGACTGCTTATTATTGGCAAATTTTCACTGTTGCCTCTCTAAATATCTGACAGAAGGTCTGAGCTAGAAAATAGCTTGTGTCCTCCAAACTCATCTGAGAAAATCAGCTCTAGCTTGTGTCACCTCTAAGAAGGTGACCTCTATATATCAGCAGAGGTTGGGCTCCTTAGGCCACAGTGATTGAAAGCACTTCAGATAGATATACAAGCAGATGGATAGATATTGGTTGTAGAGATCATTTTGCAGATGAATAGAGCCATTGTTTAGCACACAGTTAAACCTTTACATTTTGAAACGTTCACATCCCTTGACATAAAAGTGCAGAGGAGTGCAATCGATGACACAATTCATCCCCTTTTCTCTTTCAGTTATCTTTTCTCTGAGGCCCTTAGTTATTTATTTTGATGATCTAAAACCAATTCATGCTGTTCAGGTCATTTGAGCATCTTTTTTTTAATACTTATAAGTGAAAGATTTAAAAAATAAATAGTTAATGTTCTTTCTATCTTGTTTAACATTTCGAAGCATGTCAGGAACTTGAAGGGCAAAATTATCTCTCCAGCTGCTTTAGGTAGTTTTCCCCCATTTTATGGAAGGACCCATAGCTTTCATGCCAGATTATATCATTCTCCTTTCTCAGGTCTATATATTATCACAAATAAGGTTGAATTAAAATGTGTGTAGGAAGGGGGTTTTTCAGCTGCAAAACGTGACCATCCTTTCAATGATTTCTGGCACGGTGAAATAATGTATTGATTCAGAGTGAAAGCAAGAATATTTATCCACATTCTGAATTATCTTAACAGTGTTACCACATAGCCAAATCTGATTGGCTACATGGAGTTTTCAGGAATCCAATTAAGACTGAGGACAGGAAGTATTGTCTTCACCCAGAATTGGCTTCATGTTGTCATCACACAGCCAAATCATATTGGCTATGTAGCATCATGATGTTACCATGGTCACTATATGCTCTCTGATTGGTTGGGATCATGCTGTGAAGGAGAAGTAAAGATGATACACAGTGACTCTGAACAGTTGTGAATAAAACAAACAAAAAGTACAGTGTATCTTTCAGGGGGCATTTTGTCCCCCCACCCCACAAAAAAAATAAAAACACCTACTATAAAAAATGTTTGCATGTATACATCTGGTGCAGCCCTACACAGAATATGTTTTGCTTTGCCGCGAGCAATCTTCTTTAGACTTGCAATATCAAGACTGAGGACTTCCTCATCAAATCCCGTTTAAAAACTGAGGGTTGAATCCAGATGTAATACATCTGGACTTAAGTTATTACTAACTGAAGTCCCATTGATTTCAGTGGGTCTACTCTGAGTAAAACTAAATCCTGAAGTCTGAATCAGCCCCCCGTCTGTAGCCACGGATGTAGACAAAACACACTCGAGTGGTAGGTTAGGAACAGATTTTACTGGAGATATAACAAGCTTACATCTCAATGTAAGTAGGCTGAGGTCAGCCTCATGGACATGGTCAGCATCACTTGCAGGAGGAAGTAGGAAGAAGAATAGGAGAGTAGGGGGAGGAGACAAGGAAAAGGCAATACGATCTCCCAGAGATCCCCTCCCACCTGACTCAGGTACAAATTAAACTGTCAAGTTCAGGTTAAGTGACTCATGGCCCGAGTCCTTCCATCACACTTGGGAGTTTCAGATCTTTCACCATGTAATACCCTGCCCTCCTCCTAAGGATTGCTCTATAAAACCTGTGTATTTGCAAAGAATTATAACATACACATAGGGCATCTCTACACCTGCAATTTATCTCACATGCTTGATCAGCCACTCACAGAAGTTTGCGGGTCCATTTCCAGTTATTTTCCCGCCCTTTCCCCCTACCTATCTTGTGTTATCCCCAAACAGAAAAAATGCAGTATTTTTTCAGCCCACACAACAGGAGCGGGCTGAAGTAGTTCATGAGGTGACTACTTTTTGTGGAAAAGTAGTCACCTCATGAAAAGGTAAGGAACAGAATATAACAAGATAGAAACAACTGTGTAAAGGAGCCCAATCTAATCCTGCAATGAAACCGGATGGAGAAAGCCCTGGTATTGATGCAGATTTCTGCCCCCATGTGATTAACCCAATAGTCTTGTGTATAAGGAATATCCACAGCATATCTAACTGATCTGCAGCTGAATCAGTAATAAAGTGATGGAGACACCTTGTCTATGGCGTGCCTAGTGCTTTAAGCTGATGAAGGAAGAGCAAAGAGAAGATCGCAAATAAAAATGCATTATAAAAACATGTAGACATGGTCAGGTTCCATTGCTTTCCTATTATTGCTCCAGACAGATGTGAATGTTCAACAAAGTGTTTTTCCTCGTCATTTAAGAAGATGCTTTTATGAGCTCAATATACTGCCAAAGTACTTTTGGGGCTGACTTTAATAAGCCCTCTCCCACTAAGCTCTGTTATCCAGTTATCAGGGTTGTCCAAGGTATTTTGCTGTCTGAGGGGGAGCAACACATGACTATGGTGGCCAGTTGCAGATTGCGAAAAAAGAGGACATGCGTCACCAAAAAAGATGATAAAAGAGGATAGAGGATTACACAAAAATTGCATATGTTAATTTAAACATACAGGTGCAAAAGTAAGACATAATCACCATAATTTAAATAAAATGCAATATATCTCATTCTCCATAGTGGGAAAGACTGTGACCAGATAACCTATGTGTCTGCTCAGTCTGCTGATGAGGTTCTAAGCCAGCCCTTGATGGGCAACTTCAAGGACCTGATCTCTCTTCTTGCAGGTTCTTGTGGTTCTTTATTTTTAAACTTGTCTTCGACTAGACAGCCCTTCAGATAGAGGATACCTTTAAATAGAGGGCGGACCTCTGACAGACCTTTAAACAGAGGACTGCCCTCTGTAAATTAGGACATCTGACCACCCTACATGGTGCCCTTTCCCCACAAGTCAAGGTGCATAGTACACAAAGCAAGGCAAGTTAGTTCGGCATCTGAGGTAGAAAATCCCACAAGCACCTCTCCCTCTCCCCAGCAGTAAAAATATAATGATAATAAGTTAACTAACAATTTGTTGTCCTTTCATCGCACCCAAAATTAGCTGCCTAAGGCAGCTCTCCCACTCTGCCTAATGGTAGGGCTGGCCTTACTATGAAGGCTTTTGTGTTTCCTCGAGCTAATTTGTGTTCACTGTAATAAACAAGCAAACAAATTTAAACTGCAAAACTATTACAGGAGACATATCTACAGGTATCAGCCTGAATGGTGGCCAGTTTCTTATATTACACATTAGATGAAAGCTTCTTTTTCTTTTTTGGAAAAAAGAAATGATTTACCAGGAGAAAAGCCTCCTGGTAAATCATGTTTAGGGACTTTGATGGCAAATTTTGTCTCCATCATATTGTTCTTAATTCCTCATAATTCCTTTGGGGCACAAAGCACTGAAAAAAAAATTATATATATATATATATATATATATATATATATATATAGTCTCTAAGCAACATGACAAAGGGCTTTTAGAGAATTCTGAAGCAGCTCTTCAGAGAGTGCCATCATGACCTCTGTAATGTCATAGAGCTCTTAGAATAGAACTGATCTCCATTATATATATATAATGCGCACTCACATTCATTTCTACTATGAACTGCTATGGTATACTGAACAATTCGTAACAGTCTATTTTCCACTGCATTTAGCAACTAAACTTTATATATAACCACAGATCAATTCCATATATATGTCGTTTATATTATTGCAGTCGGTTCATTTTCCTCCACCTCTCTCTCCTCCTCCCATGCATGCATGAGATTGGCTTTAAAACCCAGTACAAGTCTTTCTCAAAAAAAAAAAAAAAAATCAACTTGAAGTTTTGCCCTTCCGGAAGAACTAGATATCTCTCTGCCATGTTTTCAATCTTTTTTACCCAGCACATTGAAGAAATTATTGTATTCCTAGGTCATAGGAAATAATAAGTCACATCATCGTGTGTCTGCTTAGGGTGGAACTACAGAGTATCAGAAACACAAAAGTGGCAACAGCAAGTTGAATTTCCCAGTCTCTTTCCATAATGGTGAACCCAGATGTCACTTGCCTAGATGTCATGACACTGTTCACACAACACACTAACCCACACTCAGTGGTTTAGTGTGGCTTGTTGCTGAACTGTGGATTGTTTGTTAAACTGTTGGTTAGTATGTTGACTGACCCCAGGAAATTTTCTGCAGGGTGGCTTATTAACCATGCAGTGTGGCTTGTTAACCACCCTGAACAACCCAACAACAAACCATAGGTTCTCAAGGTGGCTTGTTTCAGAAAAATAAACCACCCTACAAGGTTAACAAGCCACCCTGCAGAAAATATCCTGTGTCCAGACAACACGCTAACTCACGGTTCAAGAAACAACCCACTGTTCAAAAACAACCCACACTCAACCACTGAGTGTGGGTTAGCATGTTGTGCAAAACCAGTCATTGAATGTTTCGACATTGGCTGACAGGCTGGGAAATGTTCAGTGTCATAATATCAGTACACCAAATAATTGGGCTATCCTCACAGAATAGATGAGAGAAATTTGACAAGGGAGTGCCGTTTGGGCTCTCAGCCCTCGGTTTCTGATCATTCATTCATTCATTCATTCATTTATAATACTTTTATACTCCTTAATATACTAAAATCCCTAAGTGGTTCACCTTAAAAATGCAAGATAAAAACAATATAAAATAATAAATAATTTAAAACATTACAACAAAATGACAATAAAACAGGGCAATAACATAATCCATTACAGATCAGGGAAAGGTATGAAAGGTGTGTTTTCAAGAGGCAAAACCTGCCACAGTTTCTGCCTCTTGAACCACATGTGGGAGAGTGTTCCAGAGTGCCAGAGTAAGGCCTCCTCAGAAGATCTCAGGGGTCAACTGGGTGTATATAGGGGAAGGTGTCAGCTAGGTATCCTGGACCTGAGTCATTTAGGAATTATATGTCAACAACAAGACCTTGAACATGGCTTGGTACCTAACAGGCAGCCAGTGCAGTTCTTTTAATGCAGGTGTAATATCTATATATCATGTGTAATTATTTACCTGGATTCTACCACCAACTGCCAGGGGGCAGAAAACTCTATAGGTCATCAGAAGGCCTGCTTTTGTGAGTTGGCAACTCTGTCATAAGTCAGCCCCTGATCATGACTTTTTCTTCCTTCTAGAAGGAAAAGCCTGGAACCTGGACTATGTCATCAACCAGCAGGGGCCAGAAGAGATAGCCCTCTGCACCAATATATCCTTAATTATATTGGACCTTTGGATTTTAACAGTACACTGCTTTGGGAGCTAATCCTGACTGAAGTTGGGAATAAATATAGTAAATAAATAATAATTCCATCCTAAGTATACAAGGGAGTATCATACTTGTTACACCTTGTGATCCCAAGCCAATTTGTAGCATTCATACACTCATTCCAGGGTGGCCCGAGCTCAGATTAAGGTCTGTGGCCATCCTAATTGCATCAACAGAGCAAATAGATTGGGTAAGTGATTAGAAAGTTGGACTAAGACTGGGGCTTCAAATGGACCCAGGTTCAAATCGCCATTCAACCATGAAGCTCAATGAGGGGCTTTGGGTCAGCCATGATCTCTGAGCCAAAGGTACTTCACAGGGTTGTTGAGGATAACAATGGAAGGGACTGCGTACAGCCTCTTGAGCTCCTTGGAAGAAGGACAATCTAATAAACAATCTAATAAACAAGCAAACAAATGACTGGCGATGTACGAGTTCCCCCATGCTATAATAGTATTTGCAGAGTTCTCTCTGTGGGTGGAGTAAAGCCATGGAGGTGTTATGGCGTGTCACTTCAGGGCTCTCCTGCTCTCTCAACAGCGGGAGGGAAGTCTTTGTCATTGGTTTAATAACAATGCCTGTCCCAAGAGGAAAGACCAGGCTAGGGTGCTTCCCTCAGATGGGGGTGTATATATATTCATTCATTCATTCATTCATTTATATCCCCTTTTTTCTTCTTGCAAGGAACCCAAGGCAGCTTACATTATCCTCCTCCTCTCCATTTTATCCTCACAACAACATCCCTGTGAGGTAGGCTGGGCTGAAAGTCTGTGACTGGCCCAAAGTCCCCCAGTGAGCTTCCATGGCTGAGTGGGGACTAGAACCTGGCCATTTGAGTTTTCCCATGCAAGTCGATGGGAAAATGCCCAAAATGCATGATTCGGATGTCCGAATCTTGCTTTGGATTTGGATCCAAGTCGAAGCAGGTGGGGTCCAAATTGTTTTTCCCCAAGTCCCAGTCCAACGCTCTCACCACTACACCACACCGGCGGGGAGTGCCTATTTCCAGGCACTCCCTGCCCCATCCCCTCTTAGCCTCAAGCTGGAGTCAAGGCAGCTACAGCAGCTGTTGCTGTCTGTCACACTGACTAGGGTGGCCATGGGAATAGGTTTATTGTGGCATAAACCTATTGGTTCATGGCTACAGCCACTTCATCAAATTCATGAATGCATGAAGTGTTGTCTGCAGTTAGCAGACAGATAAACTGGCAGACAGGCAGATATTATATATTATGCATATATTATGCATACCCACCAGTGAGCATGGCACTTTACAGAAGAGGACCGGTCCCTGTCCCCAAGGAGCCTGCAATCTAAAATTTGCCATAGGGCAAACAATAGTGGAAGAGGAGGAAAGGGGAGGCGGGAGTAAACAGGGGAGCAATGTGCTGTTGTTTCAGAGTATGTGCAATACCCCCAGTCCAGATCAGGACCCAATCAAAGGAGGCAGGGGGCTTTAACCTCCCCCCCACACACACAATCCTGTTCTGAATTGCAGAGCCCACACCTGATATTTCTATTGCACAACAGTAATCCATTTGCTTTGCAATGCTGATGTGTCAATAGTTAGGGGAGGGTGTAGGCAGGAGTTTACCTGAGAGAGGAGAGAGAGAGAGAGAGCTGCTAGCTTCATCTTTCAAGTAATGTCTGCTTTGGCCCTGAGTTGTACATGCTTTGATTTGGTTAGAGGCTGAACTACAGCAAGACATGGGAATATAATATCTAGACAGACAGAGCTACACACACGCACAGGGAGACAGACACACACAGACAGCCATGGGTATAAGGGGCGGGGGGGAATGTGTTAGCCATGGTGCCAAAAGGCATTGAAATGCAAGAGATACTCTGACATTTCTATGCAAAGCTCAAAGGGATACAAAATAGCTACAGTGGCAAATTACAACAGTGCTAATAGCCAACAATGCAATTATTCCAACTTTGCTATGCTAATTAGACAACTGTTGTGGTAGAGAGGTCTCCCCCATTACATGTGTTAAATTAACATGGCAAAGCTAGGAAAATAAAATTGTGTTTACTTACTGTTTACAATTTTCCCCTCTCTATATAGGGGATATCCATTACTGGGGCAAATAGTTACTTCTGGTCAGGGGGAGAAGAATGGAGACTTTATAACATCTTCAAATATCTGAAGAAGAGGTCAGAGATTGTTCGCTGCTTCCACAGAGGACAGGACTAGATCTTATGGGCTTAAGTTACAGGACAGTAGATTTCAGCTGAACATTAGGAGAAACATCTTAACAGAAACAGCAGCAACAACATCTAGCAGGATGCTAGGAGGTCTTCATCAAGCAGAAGCTGGCCATTCCAGATTAGGAATGGATTAATCTGTCAATTTCAGTTTCTCATTTTTTCAGTCTTAAATTCAGTTCATCTCAAACTTTGAGAAATTCTCCAGTTTTAAACTCAGCTAGGGATGTGCGAAAGTCACTTACCTTTTCGAAGGGGTGATTCGCGGTGGGGGGGGAAGCGCTCCGCACCTCCCCCCCGAAATCCTAACCCGGCCAGCTCCACTCTGCGGCAACTCTGCAGAGCCACTGGCCGGGTGCATTCGCAGGCGTGCGGAGCCTGCAGACGCAAGTGGCGGCGGCTACAGCGCAAATGGCTACGGCAGCCATTTGCATTCCCTTTTTTTGCCATGATAGGCTACGTAAATATTTACGCAGCCTATCACGGCCTCCGCAGGGATGCAAATGGCATCCCTGCATTAGCCATGATAGGCTACATAAGTATTTACATAGCCTATCACGGCAAAAATGGGGAAGCGAATGGCGGCCGCAGATGCAGCCACCATTCGCAAAGCAGCGCAAACAGCACCAGGTAAGTGCTCCATTTTGTGCGCCTTTCGTGGGGTGGTGGGGCGGGGGGTCTTCGTTCCACCACGGATTTTGGGGGGCCAAATGCACTGGCATTCGGCCTCACTGAGATCTGTGGCGGAATCCTCTGACATCTCTAAACTCAGCTCATTCTAAACTATGAGATTTTTTTTAAAGCTTGCATGAAAACTCATAGACATTTTTGTGCACATTTCCGCGAATAAATGCATTTCAGTTTGCATTTTTCCCAATAAACACATTTTTGCAACCTATTTTCCTAATATAATGCAGATTTGAACATTATTTTCTCTCATATACACATTCTGATGCACATTTTTTGACTGGTGAACTCCCATTGCAAAATTAGGAAAAGTGCTGTTTTTGAAAGGAAAACACATTTCAATTCACATAGTGCAAAATTTGGTACATGCACATTACAATGTGAACTGAATGACTTTCTCCCCTGTCCCTATCGGAGACGCTATAGCTCTAGATTATCTACATGGCATAAAACTAGGGCTGCACAAGGCCCCCCCCCCTTCAGATGCTGTTTTGGACCTTATGAAGCGGCCTTGCTTTGCTTCAGACTTATTTGGACTCCATCTGCTTCGACTTGAATTTGAACCCAAAGTGAGATTCAGACATCCGAATCACTCATTTTTCGTGTTTTCCCGTTGATATGCATGGAAAACACTAACTGCCATAACTTTTTCACTTTTCATGATACATACATGAAAGTTGGGAAACTCACAGCCGCCCCCCCCCCCCCCGAGGGCATTCCACCTGCTGAATCTCAGACAGTTTGGCCCACTAGTTTTAGTGCAAGGCGCAGGTGAAATTTGATTTTTTCAACTAAATCTCTCAAAGCAAAGAGCTATAACTTTTCACTGCTTGCACAGAAGTGCATGAAAGTTGGGAAACACACAGCACCCCTGGAGGGCATCCCACCTGCCAAATTTCAGACAGTTTGGCCCAGGGGTTTTTGTGCTAGGCACAGGTAAAATGTGCTGTTCTCAGACACTCAAACCAAAGTTCATAAAGGGATAATCAAATTAAGTGTTGAAGCGGTGAGAAGGTGACTATCCCTAAACTTTGCTGTAGGTTTCTTTGAAGTGCAAATAACCCCTTTCCCCTAGTACTACTTTCCTATTCACAGTCAATAACCCCAGCCAATTCTCTTTGGCTGAATTGCCTGGGAAAACACGGGATGGTAGGCAGGAAGCAAACAAAGAGAGCAACCCTGCGAGGTGGGCACGCTTACTTGAACAAAGAGCAATGACAGTTGTCTGCTGGACTGACAGAGGCAGGAAGCAACACAGCAACCCTGCCAGGAGGGCACAGCAGCACCTCGCCCACCTCTGCCCCTGCCAAGACCCCGAAGTTGTGTTATATTTGGCTTGCTTGCTTTGCAACACACAGCATAGTATTATATTTTTTAAATAATAGGTATTAATGTGTGTAGTCCTTTGCCCACTGTTTTTTTTTTAAATGTGGACTGTGTGTACTCCTTTGATACACGCTGTTCGCTTGTCCACACAGCACAAGCACACACACACACAAGAGCAAAAGAAAAGCAAACACTAAACTACAAGCAAAGGGTGTGTGTGTGTGTGGGGGGGGGACTAACTATAATTCTAACAGAACATAAAGTTTTTTTTATTTTTTTAGGGAAAAGAGATCAAAAATAGGAAGGGAAGCAATACAGGAACTGAGAAGGGGAGATGGAGGGGAGCCAAGAACAAGGAAAGGAAAGTACTGTCTAGACAGAATCAAAGTAAGGGCAAACTAATGGTTGGGAGAGAATAAAAAAGATGGAGGAGGGGTAAGCAACTACCATGAAATTCTCTGGATTTTTAAATGAACAAACAAGAAGAATGAACTGTAAACTTATTACAGAAGGGTGGGGTGGGGAGAGATATAGCTGTCATAGCACGCGCATTCTTCACAGCTTCTTTCTGCCAAAGGAAAGTGGGGAAGGGTTATTTCCTTCCCGCTCTCCTTCAGTCGGATGCCAGCTGCTCCAGTGCCGTGACTTCCTCCGCCATGCCTGGCAGAGGCTGGCGCAGTTGCTCTCTGTGGCCACAGCAGAGACAGGATAGGACTGGAGCTGAGAGAGAAATGCCATGGAGCTTCCCCCTCGGCCCCCATCCCATCCTGCTGCTGCTGCCGCTGCCACCGCCACCATCATTGCACATAATGGCAGCTCATCAGGGCAGCAGGAGGCTGCTCAATTATCAGGCAGCTCAAGCACCCCAATGAATCATCTTGTCCACCCCCTGGGATGCGTGCACCCCACTTTGGAGACCACTGCTCTAGCCAAATAACGTTCAGACAGTCCTCTCCTCTCGAGTAACACCACCTCTCCCACAATGAGCAAATGGAGGCTGACTCACAGCAAAGCTCACTCACTCCTCCTTCTCCTCTGCCCCCTGCCCCCTTTCCCCCTCCCTCCTTGGCTTTTGCTCCTCCCAGTGGCCAGATCTCTCTCAAATTGATACATTTGCCCCCCCCCCTCTCCCTCTGTGTGATCTTTCACAAGTTGATACATTTTGGAGACAGCCTGTCTGGGCTGCTCAGAAGGCGTAAGAAGAATCTCTGAGGCAGACGAGGCACCTTGTCGACAAGCTGCTTTGCTTCGGGGTGCCTCGTTGCTATTCTGATCTGCTTCTGATCGCAACGAGGCACCTCTGAATCAGCCTGCTTTGCCTCATTATTTCGGCTTCAGACCGAAGTGGTGCACAGTCCTACCTAAAAGAGCCCCTAAAATCTTATGATTTTATGATAATTTCATGTCCATTTTAAGTTTTGTTGATGAGGTTCCCCTTAAAATAACTACAATTAATTCTAAATTTATGCTTTCCCCACCCCAGGTCTCCCACGAATCCCTACAAAGCTCTTCATTCCAAAGTGTCCAGCGTCAAATAATGGAGGCTGGTGGCTCCTGAGTGGGGTGGTGAATCCACTCTGGGTTTCAATCAGAACCAGCCAGAATTCTAAAGGAGCTATTCAAAGTGCTGTACTCTATCTCCAAAATGGGTTCAGCACCTTGGATAGCTCCTTTAGAGTTCTGACTGAAAGCCAAAGTGGATTCACCGCCCCACTGCAATAGGAACCACCAGCCTCCACTGGTGTCAAACTTACAAAGAACATTTTCCCTCTGTTGGCAAAACTGGATTACATATAAATTGCCTAGTTTATACACAGCGTCATCCTAATATAAGCATGGTTATTTATAACATCATCATCAACAATGATGATATATAATCATCATATAACCAGGTATATATAATCATATAACCAGGTATATATATAACCAGGTATGATATATAATCATCATCATTGTTATGTTATTTATAACATCATCATGTTATAATCATCATAACATCATCATCATGTTATAAGTGCAGCTTATACCTACATACCAGCTTCTAAGGGCATCTGTGTAGGCTATGTGCAACCCCCTTGCTCTGGGGGAGGGGGGGTTATAAGTCTGCATGGTCATTTCACATTTTCATTTCATTTTTTTAAAGGTTGTATTAAACTGAGGGGAAATGTAAGCATGCTGCATTCAGAACACAATGCTGTACTCACAAAGCTTTGCCATTAATGGCAAGGTCACATGTGGCACTTTTTGCTCCATTGATTCAGACATTTCATGACCCAAGTGAGGTCATTGCTTATGCACAGAGCACAATTAAATCAAGGTTAGGCAAGCAGTCTTCCTTAATACACATAAGATAACATGCCAGGAAATTTGCATGTGATCCCTAAACTTCAAAAGCTCTGCACTGCTTTTCAAGACCCTGTAAGAAATACCAAGTCGCTGGTTATGTGGTTCTAATGGCTGGAAGGCACATGATGCAGTTAAAATATGTTAAACTATGGAATTCACTACCACAAGGTGTAGTGATGGCCACCAGTTTAAAAAGGGGTTAGACAAATTCTTGGAGGAAAAGGCCGTGACTAGTTCTGATGGCTATATGCTACTAGAGGCAGTATGCCTATGTACAAAAGTTGCAGGGGAACATGGGCGGCGGGGGGGGGTGCTGTTGCACTTGTGTCCTGCTTGTGGATTTCTGGTTGACAGCTCGTTGGCCACTGTGTGTTGGACTACATGGACCCTTGGTCTGATCCAGCATGGCTCTTCTTATGTTCTTATGTTTGATGCTATGGTCCGTTAGGAACATAGGAAGCTGCCTTATCCTGACTCAGACCATTGGTCCATCTGTCATCAACACTGAGTGGCAGCGACTTCCCTGGGATTCAAGCATGAGTTTATCCAGCCCAACCTGGAGATGCCAGGGACTGAGCCTGGAATATTTTGTAGGCAGAAGATCCCTCAGGGCAATAGGATATAGCGGACCTCCCCCTCCAAGCTCAGAGAGAGAGCTTCGGCCTCAGAGGGGGAGCTCCAACCTCAGATTCCCCTTCTCACTCTTATAGAAACGTCTGCACCACTCAACTCCCCGAAGTCAGAGCTCAGACAAAAAAGGCGTGGATTGGAGGCGTAGTGTGGGTGGATTGGAGAAGGCTTTTGGATCCTGCCCTCCTCGTCTCTGACCAGCCCCAGACATGAGGGAGAATTTACGCCAGCCCTGGGACTGGGGACAAATGGTTTGGGGGTGGGGAGGGGAGGGAAGGCAGGCAGGCAGGAGAACGTTCCTCCTCCTGCTTTTGCACCCTGCTGGCAGGAGCCTGGCAGGCCTTTGGATATGCTGGAGCCCTCCGATTCTGCGGATAGGATTGCCTCGCCCACGTGTCTAGATCTCCACCCATTCTAAATATCAGCCACAGGGTTGTTGGTGATTAGGATCAGAACAGTGAGTCAGGATGGGGGGGGGGTTAATCCCTTCCCTGAGCAATGTAGTCGCAGTGATGATCCAGCCACTATCAACGCCCATGGGAACATCACTCCCACAGCAAATAGCAGCTTCAGAGGACAATTTTGATCAGGAATGCAGTGGCAGAGGGGGAGGTTAACCCCTGCCTTCCAGGTGTGTCATGGTTCCAATCCTGATAGCCATCCCTCTCTCATAATACTAGACCCAATGGGGTCATCCTATGAAGCTGATTGGTGGGAGATTCAGGACAGATAAAGGGAAGGACTTCTTCACACTGAGCATATCAAACTATGGGATTTACTACCACAAGACATGGTAATGGCCACCACTTTGGATGGCTTTAAGAGCAGATTGGACAAATTCCTGGAGGAGAAGGCTATCAATGGCTACTAGTCCTGATATGCTGCCTCCAGTATCAGAGGCTGTATGCCTATGTACACCAGTTGCAGGGGAACATGGGCAGGAGGGTGCTGTTGCACTCATGTCCTGCTTGTGGGTTTCCCATGGGTGGCTGGTTGTTTAAATAACAAACTCTCTTATGGCTGTTATTTAAAAGAAAACTAGATGTATTAATAGCAATCAGACCTAGTTTGTCACTAAATCCCATATCAGTGATCGCGGCTTGAACCCATCTCAGTTTCACACTGCTGAAGGCTCTATTCTATTTGATAATATGTTCTCCCTCCCTGGGGGTCTAACATAGCCTGTTCCCCACTGATTTAAAAGCCAAGGGGATGCTTGTTTTTTAGACTGAAGAGATCTCAGAAACCCTTAATTTTCCCACGCTAGCAAAGAGTCCTGTGGCACGTTCAAGACCAAAAATTCCAAAATGAAAAGTATTGAGGCAGAACCTTTCATAACAGTCATAATAAATGGCTCAGCCCTTAATGTGACACCAGATTCTTGGATGTTTTTGTTGCTGCAGCTGCAACAGACTAACACGGCTACCCCTCGCAGTGTGTACAATGGCAAGCTGAGCACACCTTTGTGTTTACGTGCATGAATTTACATGGATGTGCACTAGAGACATAATAGATTTGTTCCCCACTCAGAGATTTAAATTCTATGCTGGGGTGTCAAACCTCTTTCAGCCCAAGGGCCAAATTCCATTTTACAGATGCTCTCAGGGGGCATTCCAGTGGTGGGTAGGTTTTGCCATTTTGCCAAAGTTCTAGTTTGTTTGTTTGTTTATTACATTTATATCCTGCCTTTTTTCCTCTTTAAGGAACCTGAGGCAGTGATCTTGGAAGCTAAGCAGGGTCAACCCTGGTTAGTACTTGGATGGGAGACCGCCTGGGAATCAGGCTTCCTGCACTGAGCAGGGGGTTGGACTCGATGGTCTTGTAGGCCCCTTTTAACCCTATGATTCTATGATTTTATCTGTACTCCATCCTGAGATCTTAATGATATAGGGTGGGATGCAAATGTTTTAAAAACATACTACATACATACATATGCTGGTATTTTTAATATTTTGTCCCTACCCCATTTGCCCACTCCATTTTCGTAGAATCATAGAATCATAGTTCTATGTTTTTAAAACATTTGCATCCCACCCTTCCGAGATCAGACGAGATCAGGTGCATCCAGCTCAGATCCCTAGGCACGTAGACACCATTCACCATCTCGATCCTTTAAACAAGGGGTCTCCAACCTTTTTGGACCCATAGGCACATATGCTAATTTGCAAAACTGCTGTGGTTACCACCACAAAATGCCTGTAATCAGTGGATTGCCACTTTGGAGTCTACCTATCGTGTCTATGGAGCTTAGGTTGCATCTTATTCAGCAGAAACTTTTGTTTCATGTCTACTGGACATCACAACATCTCTTTAATAAAGGATTGTCTCATTTGTCTCATCTGACTTCTTTTAAAACCATATTTTTAGACGGGATCAGGTACATCCAGCCAACAAATAATTTAAATACTAAAAATATATTAAATCATTAAGCTAGCTAATACCAATTTAAAATCCAATTAGCCCTCAAAGGCTTTAGTAAAAGTCATGTTTTAACTTGACGCTGAAATGAAACCAGTGTCTGTGCCAGTTGGGCCTCCAAGGGGAGGGCATTCCACAACTGGGGTGCCACAGCAGAGAAGGCCATCTCCCACATCTCACCATAGTGTATGTCCCGGACTGGGACATCACTAGCATATCTTAGCTTAAAGCTCTTACTGTCAGCAGCTAAGCATGCAGAGGGGTTATTCAGCCTTTTCGAATGAGAGGAAATGCACAAAAACCAGGAAACCATCAAATGATGCGTAGCTGGGGAAAGCGGGTGGGACCTGGGGAAGAGGCATGGCTAACTGGAGAACCATGGAAGGCCAGATTGGGACCACAGGCACATCAGATTTGGCCCACAGAGCTGAGATTCAACACTCCTGTTCTAGACAGTCCTGGAGAGGTAGCTGAACTCTTGCAACACACAGCTGATTTGGTATTTCCACATAAAACTAACATAAGTTGCTATGTTCTTGTTCTAGATATCAAATAAAGTTTTTCTCCAAGATAATTAACAGAGCTGGACTCGTCCTGTTGGTGGTATATTAAAATGCAAAAAACAAAATTTACACACCTGCTAGGGGACGACAATGCCTCTGTATATCAAGCATTTACAATGTTTTTATGTCCTGCTGTTTCCCAGCAAACACATGTTAAATAATGAACACTGCTCCTAGAGCCAAGACAAGACATTATCCATGTTTCTGGAGTGCAAAACAAGCTCATAAATGAAACAGGAGCCAGATGGAAAAATATGCAGCTAATAGGGACGTAAATGTGAAAGTCCCGTTTCAAACAGGAAGGTGGGTTACTTCAGATCATGGGAATTAGCATGTTTTCATTTTCTGAGTCACCCCCTTCTCCCCCTCCCATGATGGTACTATGTATTCTTGCAATAGGAAACCAAATTAAAGCCATTGCTTAAATTTCATAATATTCCATCCATGCTTTTTTAAAAAAATAATTCCTGGGTTATATTTTTTCCCCTTGGAATGAAAGGATTCCAGATACAGCATCATCTTTCTATCTTGACTGGATTGTGCATGTGGGATTCTCTAATTCCCAGAAAAATAAAGATATCCCAAAAATGTAAAATTGTCAGAATTGTATGAAATGTATGAAATGTAAACAGTCGCTTTTACTGGTTTTCCTACTGCAAGAATACATAATACCAGCCTTTTTTAAGAGACCTCATAAAGGAGAAGAACTAGGGGAAGGTGGGGTGGAGGGAGACAAGAAAGGGGGAATTTCAAGAATAAAGTAGGGGGGATTGTCAGTGTAATCCAACCTTCTCCAACTTGCTGCCCTCCAGACACCTGGTGCCCGCCAACACATCTGGAGGACACCAGGTTAAAGAAGGCTGGTATAATCTGTCGTTGCAAGAGTAGGGTCAGCACGCTACTGACTTCATGCGCTCCTATGGGCTTTCCAAAACTGTCTGATACAGGATGCTGCACTAGATAGGCCTTTGGTCAGACCTAGCAGGGCTAGGGATGTACGAACCCTGCAATGTTCCATTGACCTCCAGGGGGGTCCAATGTGGGGCAATTCGGGCCGCTTGGGGCCCCATGGATTCCTCCAGAGCCCTGCTGTGTCCGCCAGAGTTGGCGGAGCGGCTCTCCAGCTTTCTAAAAAATGAAATACGCTATTGGCAGCTGCCATTAGCCTATCATGGGAAAATTACACCTGTAACTGGCATATTTTACACACTTTGCAGCAATAAAGCACTTACCTTTACCTAAATTGCAGCTGTTTACGGCTGTATTTAGGTAAAAGTAAGTGCTTTACGGCCACAAATGACATACAATACCCCATTTATGGCTGTAATTTTCCTGTGATAAGCTAACGGCAGCCACCATTAGCGTATTGCGTTTTTTAGAATGCTGCAGAGCTGCCCTACGGGAACTCTTCCAGATGTGGAGATGAATGCAGCCAGTCCACTGCAGACTCCAGAGGTGGGATTCTTTGGAATCTGGCCTCATTTGAGTCTGTGGCAGGTTTCTCCAGAGTCCCTAAGCAGGGCTCTGCCTATGAGAAACACGAGCACAAAATTGTTGATGGGCAACTTCAGTGCCAGCGCCAGGTCTTGGGGGCACTTTGGCAAGTCACTCTCCATGGGCCCCTCCCTCCTTCCTTTAGGAAGTCACCACCACTTCTCACCACCATTGTGACCCCCTTCATTCCTTCCTTCCATTTCTATACTGCTCAATAGCTGAAGCTCTCCAAGCTGTTTACAAAGATTAAAGGTGCAATCCTATGGTAAGTAGGGATGCTGGAGAAATTCGGGAAGGACTTAAATGAGTTTGGATTTCTAAGAATCCGACCTGTGGAATCCGGAGTGGACCAGCCTCCTCAGGCCACACGGAGTCTGTGTATTTTTGGATCTTTTTTTTCTTTTCTTTTTTTACTTTCCTGAAATGTATGCAGATTTATTCGCAGGAAAATATGCAGGTTTCTGCTGAGACATATGCCATCCTGGAAAATGTACACAGGGAAAAACTGAATGGAATAGGGGACAATATGCCAAATTTACATACTAATTACACTATCTAAATTGTTGCGAATCTTCTTATGGAATGATTTGTGTATTTTTCTGCGTAATGGGGAAAAAAATATTCAAATCCGTCTGTGACCAGATGCTGAAACGAATGACACCGCACAATCCACGAAACACACATGGGATGGATTTCACAAAATCCAGGTATTCTACCCATAAGCCTCTGAACTTGGGCCTACTATGCAGAGTGGAGGGAGCGGCAGAGGTGATATTCACTTGTGTGCTCCTCCGCATTTTGGCTAGATGGGCTTTTTCGCCTATCTAGCTGGGGCTCATCAGAGTGGGAGGGAAGGAGGCTGGGGAGGCCTTGGGATACATCATATCCTAGCTTCCCCAGTCCCCCCCGCCGCCCACGGGCATGCCCTCTTTGCCCCCTCTCCAAAGTCACCTTTGCAACCTTGGAGAGGCAGCCAGCATGGTTCTCTCTGCACCAGCTGTGAGGGAGACGCAGAGGAGGCAGGAAGCTCGAATTCCTGGGTCTGAGCGCTGTCTCCAACCTCAGATCCAGGAATCCGAACTATCCTATGGCCCTGCAGACTCTGTCTAGGGGCTGTAGGATTGCTCCCTAAAAACAATAAAAATACATTATGCATAGTATACAAAGCCTTACATAGGAACATATGCACAGACAGCACACACTGAGACGCACATATATTTAAACAATTTTAAAGAACCAACAATAAGAAAAATCCAAGATCAGATTAAAACCTCATCATATGCTGCCAAAGGCCTGAGAGAAGAGGAAGGTCTTAACCTGGCACTGAAAAGATACCAGTGTTGGTGCCAGACAGACCTCATTGGGGAGACTGTTCCATAATTGGGGGGACCACTACCGAAAAGGCCCCCTCCCTTGTTGCCACCTTCGGAGCCTCACTCTGAGGAAGCACCAGAAGGAGGGCCTAGATGATGAGAGCAGTGTAAGGATAGGTTCATGCTAGGAGAGGCGCTCACCCTCTTCTCATCCTCCTGTCTCTTGGTTGCTTGACAGGCAGCCAGCCAGTGCACAAACGTTGTAAGCATGGAAGGGAGCGGGGAAAGTAGCTGTTAAAAATTTGGAAGTGTCTGAGTGAACCTGCTGCTGGTTATGCTGACTCTACTGTTCTATAGTCTCGAAGGATAACTGAGTTTTGGTTTACGTATTGGTAGGTTTGAATTAAAAGCAGTTTGAGGGATGCCATTTTGAAAGGGAAAATGGCAAGTAGAGAAAGGGCCAAGACCCCTCCCTCCATCTCTGACTTGACCTTCCTGTCAGGAGCGCTCTGGCGGCTTCTCCCAGTAGATTCCAATAGCCAACTCAAGACACAGATGAAAGGATTTATTTTCAAAGCTTTAATCCTTTTACAACTTAATGACTCTTTCTGATGCTAATCACCAGCGACTAAAGCAAGGAACAGCAGGGCAGCCTAAGCTTCAAGTAGTCAGTTGATCCCTGTTTGAAAGAGAGTCACTTGAAGGCCCAGAATTTATGGGCTAGGGAGAGATCCTCCCTCTTTCCCTTGGGTCCATGGGAGGCGGCCGTTGCTTGCGCGTCAAACGGGTGCTACACCTCCTTTCCATGCCCCCCATCACTCGTCGCTCTTTGCGTCGAGCGTCTAAGAAGCCCCCTCCCGCATTCCCTCACTACCCGGGTTGCTATCTATCTCTGGAATGCTGGCAGGAGGAATCTCTGCCAGGTGCTGAGCCTGTGAGGGATGAGCTGGCCCCTCTCCCACGGATAGCTGTTCCTCCTCAGAATCCGAACTGCTTTGAGGCTCTCTGGGCTCAGTTTCCACCCTGACACTTCCTCCCTCCATCCCTCCATCCCTGACTGCAGCCTCCACCAATGGCTGCTTTTCATGAAAACAAAAACAAAACGTTGGGGAGAGCGGTAACATGGAGTTTTGTATAATGTTTAGTTCGGCCCTCAGGTGGCTGGGTCTATCTGCTAGTCTTTGATTCAAAGCCCCTCTACCTATCAACAACAGTGTTGATTGGAGGGGGCTGGGTGAAGTCAGTGCCAGCTCCAGATTTTTGAGGGCCCTTGGGCAAGACACCCTCGTTGCGCCCCTTTCTCAGCGAGTCTGCCTTCTCTCCACCATCATCACCAGCTGCTATTGTCCCTCAAACTCTTCCTCGTCATTGCTGCCACTCACTTGCTTGACAGGCAGAGAGCCAGGGAGCAAGTAGGCCGTGGCATCTACCGCTGTTCCTTCTCAGCACCAACATTGTCTTGGCTAGAGCATGAGGAAGGTGAACAAATAGTCTGCAATGGTGAAGAAGAAGAAGAAGAAGAAGAAGAAGAAGGAGGAGGGGGAGGAGGAGGAGGGGGAGGAGGGGGAGGGGGAGGGGGAGGAGGGGGAGGGGGAGCAAGTTCAGGGAGTTCTTGTCAGTGGGCCCCTGTTGGGGTGGGGGTCCTTGGCAGATGCCTGACCATGCCTACCGTTGACACCAGCCCTGGGTGCAGTTTTCCATTTAAATATACATCTTTGATAATGTTGTAGTTACTACAATAATGTTGTAGTTACACCTGGGTCTTGAGGAAGCTCCTGGCCAGGTAATGCCACCCCCCACACACACACACCTTCTTGCTGATGCCATGGCTAATCAACAGAACTGGCCCAAGCCATTTTGTTTCCTTAAGTAAAAGACAAGATGGTGGCTCCTCTATTCTGTGTTCATACAACCAGAAACTTAGGTTAGCTTTGGCAGTGGGGCAACATCTACACCTGAAAGCAGCTGGTAGCATGCAAGTGCAGAGCAGGCCATACAACACACAGAGTTCTGTCTTCCAATGCCCCCACTCCTCAGGCAGCTGCCTCACTCTGCCTAATGGCAGGGCTGGGGATTTATCAATCCACAGGTGTGTGTTTGTGTGTGTTTTCTTTGCTTTCTTACAATTCTGTTTTGTTTTGCAGAACACATTTTTGCAAGTATGAGCAATGGTTACTGCTCTGGGTAAGCAGGATGGGTGAAACCCACACAATAAACTATTCAGTTTTGCTAATGAAGCGTGGTACATACATAATCAAATCTCCCTTCCCTGATCTCTCAGCGTAGATCATCCAGGTCACTTTTATTTTCATTTTGGAGGGGGAAGAAAAACAAAAAGGAAGAGTAAACCGTATAACAAAACCCAGACTGTTCCTTTTAACCAGGTCAGCTTTTCAGAGCTTTCCTATAAAGCCAGCACGTCATACTCATAATTTCAGTGCCCTCCCGGGCAATGATCATTTTACAACAACACAGCTGTAATTGAAAACTATAGAAGGCCTGATGTGTATGTGTTGCTTCCCGCCTCCTGCCCCGCTGACAGTTACTGTGGAGATAATAAGACCGACACTTAGTGGTGTTTTTTCACCTAGACAGATATCTAGATGCATTTCCAGAAAAAAAAAATGGCAATCTCATTATCTCTATTTTGCAAAGTGAGAAACTCAGGCACAAAGATTCTAAAGCTACACTTAGCCCTAGTGGTCCCATTAGGGACCCTGGAAGTGTTTTTACAATGAGATGGCTCAAGGCGGCTGATATTAAATTAAACTCAAAGTAGATCCTAGCTGAACTGAAAAGGCAAATATTGCACTGAAAATCTCCTCCCCCGTTTTTGCAGGGTCATTTGTCTCCCGCAAAAGGGTGGGGGTGTTTTCAGAGACTTTGGGGAGTGGGAGAAATTCCAATATTTTTTTCTGGGGGTGGCTTGCCATGATAGAGACAAGATGGCAGAGGACTGCACGAATCTATCTTTTGCAGAAAAAAGCTTTGCACGGAACTGCAATAAGCAGCAGCCCAACAGCCCACAGGACCCCAATTTAAGAGCAAGAAAAGTGTTTTACTTACCTTTTGAGTGGCATTGACCTGAACCAAGCAGACACTACCATGGGGGGTGGGGGGGACGGACAGGGTGTTCTTTATGGCACTCCTGCACCCTCATTGGCCAGCTCCCCCCGCCCTGCCCCAAGGGAGCATCTGATTGGTTCAGATCCATACATTCTGAGATAGGGCACAGACTGAATATGCAGGTGGGGATAGGAAAAGGTCAGCAAGGAGTTTAAAGCAATTGCACTGTGGAAGAACCTTACTGGAAGTAGCTAACTTGGTGACTTTCTGAGACAAAACAAGCCTAATTAGAAAAGTAGTATCTGTTTCTGTCTCAGAGCAAGGAAGCCTAAAGATTGCTCTTTAGGGGATCCTTCGCAAGTACTTTTATAGCAAAACCTCACCCTTTTAAAGTGCAGAGTAATTTAGCTTTAGTGGCTACAGTTTGCTTTCTGACTGTCTTAAGTGCACTGAAATAGTGATTTCCCTATATATATATTATGTGCCCCAAACCCCTCTGTCTTAAATTTGACCCTTGGGCTGAAAGAAGTTCACTACCCCTGATTTAGCTGCTCCCAAGCCATTTAGGCCTTTAGGGCCAACACCATCACTTTAAATTGGGCCCAGAAATCAACTGGAAGCCAGTGCAGACTCCACTATTGCAGGTCACATCAGCCAGAAAAAGATACATCCAAGGTGGAATTGGCTGGGAGTCATTTTTCAATACACTAGAATTCAGGGATAGCCTTACCATTAGGCAGAGTGAGGTGGCTGTTTGTGTGTCAGCAAATTGTTACTTTTTAGTTGATTGTTGTTGTTGCTGTTGCGCTTCTCCTTGGGAGTAAAAATACATCTGGGATGTTCTGCCTCAGGTGCTAAAATAACTTGGCTAGTTGGCTACTATGTCCTTTGACTGTGCGGAGCGGCACCATTTGCTGTTCCACTTCAGGCAGCAAAATATTTTCAGCGAGCCGTATGGGCGTTAAGTGAATTGTGCTTCAGTGTCCAGTAATCTTCTCCCCAAGTCCGTGGCTCAAAATATTCCACTGAGTCAGTGAACTGCGTGGAAGGTGCTGGATTGTGGACAAATATTCAGTTTATTCTGTAAGGATTCCAGAATATATTTTACAAGGGACAGTGCAATAATATTTGTTTCTCTGCCAGGATGAATCCTTCTGAAGGTTATTACTAAAGGATAGGAGGGGAGCCTGTATTGTTTTGGCCTGCAAACCCCAGATCCTAGAGAAAATGTATGTAAACTAGCTAAAGGTGCAATCCTATGCATGTTTAGCCAGAAAAAAACCCCTACAGCTCCCAGCATTCCCCAGTTGGGAGTTCTAGAACTTTTTTCTGTTTAAACATGCATAAAAGCGATCCCTAATTTTGTTTTATTGGCATACTGTTGAATCCATCCTGTGGATTAGGGTGACTATTTATGAATCGCCAAAAACAGGAAATATATCACCCAAAAATAGGACAAAGAGGACACCATTTTGCATAAAATCTGCAACTACTACTTTCTATGAATAGATGCAAACTTAGTGATAATTATTATATTTTAAATAGAAATACAGTACATCTCACCATAGTGTGGAATACTGACCAGTGACCTGTGTGTCTGCCTATTAATTCTACTGTCCTGCTCCTTACTGTTGATAAGCAACTGTTCTTATGGTTATTTCTCTTTAAACTGGAATTTAACAGGGCAGCCTCTCAAGTAGAAGACACCTTCTAAGAGAGTCCTCTGGCAGGACAGGTAATTTGACCCAGCTCTAATTTGGATGCACATCAGATTTGCACACACACTCATGATCCAGCAGATGATAAACACACAAGATTTGGGGAACAGTGCTTCACGTAACTCCCCACAGGCAAAGGTCTCTACAAGTTCTGCTACAGCTGATTCTTTAACCGAAGGTGCCATGGATTGAAGTTGAACCATTCTGCAAACACATCACGTGTTCTGCCACTGAGCTATATTTTCCTTACCATACGATGATTAACTTGCTAGGTCCTGTACCGGAATCTCGTTATCAAATCCATCTTTGTTTTACTTCCTTACATCATCTCTCATCCTGCAACCATTCCTGCTCCTCATTAGGTACACCGTTAGCACACAACAGACCTTGTTTTTCTCCTGTTTACCTGCATCACCAGTTATTGCCGTTTTCTTTACTCAACTTCAGGGAAGGTGAGTTACACAGGTCATTTCTTGCTGAAATCCCAGAAACGAACTGTGAGTTACACAATTCACTTCTTGCTGAAATCCCAAATGGTCTTGTTTTACAATTTGTAAAACAAGACCATTTGGGATTTCAGCAAGACACACTCTGTGATCCATAAACTAGATGTGTGGTGGGTGGTGGTTGTGGCTATTTTGCACATGCTTAAAATGCACCCATTAATGCTTCACATGCTGGCTTAAGCCCTGGCGCCCACTAATATTTCCCATCAATTAACCCATTAATTAAAATGCACCTGTTCACATGCTGGAGGATTCAGGCATAAGCCCTGGAAGTTCTGTGATGGCGCCAACTGGTGTGTTTTAGGCACCAATTAAAGACCCATC
Organism: Heloderma suspectum; assembly: GCF_057233095.1. NCBI lineage: Eukaryota > Metazoa > Chordata > Lepidosauria > Squamata > Helodermatidae > Heloderma > Heloderma suspectum. The sequence continues at coordinate 25,611,129 of NC_139460.1, read as the reverse complement.
TCATTTGTTTATTTGTGTTTGTTAAGGTGTTTTGAGTATTTGATTTTAATGCTTTTGTAAATATTCTATACAACTGTTTTTGTATTTATTATGATGTATTTTAATCTTTCATTGTAAACTGCTTATAGATATTTTTATATATGGTAAGCGGTATGTAACTCTATTAAATAAATTATAAAGAACGCCAATGATAACCTCAAGCATTTTGGAACCTAGTATTAAACATTAGTATCATGTTAAGCATCCAGAAGATGGACTCAGCAACTAGCTGATAAAACAAAATTAGATAGTTTGTATACATTCTCCCTGTTTTTAGTAGGATCTGGAATCTGAAGACTAAATAAACACAGACACTCCCTCCTTTTTACTTTAATAGTAATCTTCTTAAAGATTTGGCTTGGAGAAGACACAAATATTATCACATTGTCCTTTTTAAATGGGTTCTCGAATGTTTAAGGGATACATGAAGTATTTCTCCAGTACTGAACACCTTCAACCCAGTTCAGTGACTCGGAGGAATATTCTGAGAGCATTTCTACATCAGGCTAAAATCCCACAGTTTTACTGGGACTTTCTGCTTCCATTTTCTTTTCAGGGTTACAACAGGCTCCTTTAGACAGTGAGCATGTCATGTGGAATTGAAAAATTTCTTTCTCGGCAATTAGGGATGTCAGAGAATTCCGCCACGGATCTTGGTGAGGCAGAATGCCAGTGCATTCGGCTCCCCGAACTCTGTGGCGGAACGGCCTGCCACCCCCCCACCCCCCACGGATCCCCCCCAGGACGAGACTTACCTGGGGCGGATGTTCCGGACGGCGGCGGCTCCAGCGGCAGCTTCGGCGGAGGCTGGTCTTCCGACCGGTTGCCGCCGCCATTTGCAGTCTCCCCCCCCCCCCATTCGTGATAGGCTACGTAAAGACTTACGTAGCCTATCCCGTCTGGGTTAAAAACAAAAAACAAAATGCATACGCAAATGGTGGCGGCTGTAGCCGCCATTTGCGTATGCGTTTTTGTTTTTTAAAACCCAGACGGGATAGGCTACGTAAGTCTTTACGTAGCCTATCACGGCTGAATACAGGGTCGCAAACGGCGGCGGCTATGGCTGCCGCCATTTGCATCCCTGCTAGCCAGCGGCCGGATGTCCGGCTGCTGGCGGAGCTGGCTGGCGGCTCCATGGAATCACCACGGAGCGGAGCCGGCCGGCCAGGATTCTGGGGGGTGGGATGGAGTGCCTCCCCCCCCCAGTGGAACCCAGCGGAGCCGGGTAAGGGGGGTTTCGTACATCCCTATCAGCAATGCTCTATATGTTCAATGAAACAGTGCCATCTTGTGGTTGAATTATAGCGCTACGCTGTCTTCACATACTGCCAATATTGCGCAATTACGGTTTATCTATGAACTTTTTGAAAGCGGGATAACTGGGGAAAAGCATGGGAGACATCATGGAGGATGATGACATTGTGTAAAGGACCTGCAAACTTCTGTGAGTGGCTAATCATGAACAAGCAATGAACTGCTCATGTAGAGAAGCCCTGAGCCACAGACTTGAAGAAAAGATTGTCAGACACTGAAGCACAATTTCACCGAATGCCCACTTCATAGTATAATTAGAAGCACAATTCTTATGCCTTTAGTCTGAAATAAGTCTCACTGCATTCAGTGAACCTTACTTGCAAGTTAATGTGCATACCATCTTTTTAGTTAATTTACAGTTTTCTTATCAATCAATCTGATTAATCAACTAACATTGCGGCCATAAGGTATGCCAATTGCACACATTTTTTCCTTCATCAGCATTTTCAAAATGAAAGCACCCTGGAACTCAACCAAACCAGATGCTCTCATATTAGATCATTACAAGCCTTTCATGCTCCCAGAAAAGCTGCTCTAGAAACTCAGGGAACCATCTGGAGGACCATGTAATGCATCTTGCCCCATTTTGAAGGAAAACTCTCCTTCCACTTGTTCAATGAACATGCAAGGGGTGGAGGAGGGACACTTAGTCCCACCCATTGCTGGAACCATGTCTGTTCTTCAAATGATATGACATGCATATCCAGCTGTGGATGGAGTTATCCTGCATAGCTCGGCATCAAGGGTAGGCATGATTGGGCACCTGGCAAGGGCCCATACACCAATAGAGGGCCCACTGAGAAGAGTCCCCAAACATGTTCCTCTTCCTTTTCACTATTGCAGCCTGCTTGTGCACCCACTTCTTGTTCTGACCCAGACATCAGTAGAGGTGTGAAGGAGGAGCAGTAGCTGCCACTGTCTGCTTGCTCCCTGCCTGCCTCTCAAGCAAGCAGGTGGTAAAAGCTATGAGGAAGTGGAGCAGAAGCATGTGATGATACTGGTGAGAAGGCAGAAACCCGGAGGGAGAGGGGCCCATTCAGTGTGCCTTGCCCAAGGACCCTTCAGTATCTGGAGCTGGCTCTGGCGCCGTGACTCTCTCCGTACATTCTTTCAATGTGCGGAGAGGGCTGTGTGAATCCTCCTTCTGTGTTCTTGAAAGTGCTCTCTCTTCTGAGGACAATTATAACATTCCCATTGCAGATGACCACACTGGACTTGGCAACAACAGCCATCTTCCTGGTGGCAAAGCCCACAGTGAGTTGTTTCATGCAATCATCAAATGTCTCACCGGAAGCCAGCTTCCAAGTTATCAAAAACAGGTCACAAATTGTGCATAGGATTAGCTAAAGCTGCAGTCCTATGCCTGCTAACCAGGGTGTAAGCCTCATTGGACTTAATGGGATTTACTTTAGAGTAGACCTGTATAGCCTCCTAAAGAACATCCTTGAAATCTTACTAGAAACCCTAAAGAGAATACCAATTCTAATGTATAGTCTCTTTTACCTTTTTAGTTGGTTGTGCTATATGCTCCTTGTTATTGCTTTTAGAAATGGTTGGTTAGGTTTATATTTAGAATTATATTGTATCATTCTATGGTTATTCTGTACGGTGCTTTGGATATTTTTACTGGAGGAGCGAGATATAGATAAGCGCACGATGATGATGATGATGAAACTGTATGAAACTAGGAAACTACTTTGGGTTGGAATAGAGAATCAGTTTGTCCTTAAAGAATGGGAGGTAAGGCTGAGCCTACATGGAGTGCTGTTGATTTCCCAACATGCCATGCCAACATGAGTACCGCATAAGGGATACCGTATGTCAAATTGCCAGAAGTGCTCCCTTGATGGATGATTTATGCCCCTTAGATCACTGGAAAGCTCAGCCCTGAACCCTGCAGGCAGGCAGGGTGGTGGTTAGCCCATCCACCAGGCACAGAAATTCCAGCCTCTTGGGGACAGAATTCCCATGCCATCTTCTTAACACTGGCTTGTGAGGGGCTCACTCACCAATCAGAGACCACGTGGGTGGAAATTGCACCCAACTTGGGAGGGTGCAGTTTTCAGCGCCTTCTGTGATTGAACCCCTCTTCAGACATGCTCCACCACCCTGAACCAAGAAGAAGGGGGTTTGGCCTGTAGGGACTTAAAAAATAGGTAGAAATGGTGCCCTTATTGGCATCATTTCCACCTCTTCTAGGACTGGCACAGGGGGTTCATGTGACATACCCCACTACCTTGAATCAATAGGAAGTGGTCTTAGCATCTGCGGACTGATGATGTGGGTAGAAATGGTGTGCTTTGGTCCAGTGGAGGCAGGTGGTTATGTTTTTGATGGGACTGTGATTCCATTCTAGGTTTCAGTCAGAACCAGCCAGAACTCTAAAGGAGCTATCCAAGGTTCTGAACCCATTTGGAGGATAGGGTTCGGCACCTTGCATAGCTCCTTTAAAGCACTGGCTGGTTCTGACTAAAACCCAGTATGAAATCAAAGCCCCACCAAAATCAGTGCCACCAGCCTCCACCGCTTCGGTCACTTAGGCTGCGTACAGATTATATTTTCCAAAGAGCAATAGGAAAAAAAACCTTCCCTTTTACCACTACGATGGCACTAACGCTGATTCATCACTGGTTGCTTGATCGCTATAGAAATGTAACGGGGAGAGCAAATGCCTGTTTCTAATCTGGAATTGCAGCCATTTCCATAGCCCCTAGTGAACCTGGTGAAATTGACTCCCAAACAGCTTCTGGATTAGCCAATTTTAGAAAGGAAGAAAATGGCAAGGTATTACTGAGAGGGAAGTGACAGAAGTGCACCTTTTTTTTTCTTCTGAAAAAGTGATATGCACACATGTACGCACTTAGCCTATCACATGCTTAAAATTAAAATATAATTTGCTTTGATCATGAAGAGGAGGCGTGTATTAGGTGCATGTGCACTATGCAACGTGAGTCTTAACAGGCACACCAAAATGTACACACATCTGTTGCAGTAATGTTAGTTGCACTGCAGGAACCTAGTTCTGGCTTTTACCAGTTTCTGCTTGAAGTGCTGGAGAAATCAAAAGAGCCACTTTGACGAGACAATGGGGATGTGCGAACTTCAGACAGAGGCAGCTCTGCAACATCGCTCCAAACAGCTATTCAAAAGCAGGGCAGTGTGGTGGCAGTCGGAACTGGGAGAGGAGAGATGGAGGGTGAGGGCAGCTGAGCAACTGGAGCGGCCGCTCCTGCAAGGAGCAGCTGCCACCTCTTCTCTCGCTCATGCTCTCTGGACAGCCACACTGGCTTCAATCCTTCCCACCCAGAGAGAAGGTAAGTGACTCACCCCTGGTGACTGGTGTGCAGGGGGGACTGGGCCCTGCAGCCCGCTTCTCTCTGCAGCACTGCCCAAAGGGAGAGACTGGGTGGAAGCAGAGCCTCCTCCTGCAAGGAGCAGCTGCCTCCTCCTCTCGCTCGCTTGTGCGTTCTCTTGGCTCTGCTGGGCCCAATCCTCCTCACTGCTCCACCAGAGAGAAAAGACGTGAGCAAGGAACCACCGCCGAAACACCCTTCCTCACCTGTGCTCTCCCAGCGAGCCCAACCCCCTGCAAAGAGTGAGCAAGCGGGAAGAGGAAGAGCTGAGGAAGAGCTGGAATGGTCGGCCTCCCCGCCAGCTCCCTAGTTCTCTCTGTGTGGCTTCCCTCGGCCCAATCCTGCCCCCCCAATGCTTCCTCCCCACCAGAAGGAAGTGGACAAAGGCAGGAGCAACTGCCCCCTCCACTCACTCACTCGCCTGTGCTCTTCCTCTGGGCAGTGCAGAGATGGGGAGCAAGTGAGCGACAGGAGGCCACAGCTGCACCTCTTGCTTGCTGTCTCTCTCTGGGGTGGTTTGGTGGGGAGGACTGGGCCCCAGAGAGAGGGAGAGGGAAAAGCAGCTCTCTGCAACTGCTGTTTGCTAGAGCGGCCTGCTCCCTCTCCCGCCCAGAACGGGCTCAGTGGGGCTGCCCGGAGAAGGTGCAAGGCACCCCGTTTGCTCGCCCCCTCCTTGTGACCCACTGCTACTCAGAGGAAAAGTGCAAGTGGGCAAGGGCGAGGCGGCTGGAGCAGTGGTGTCTTCTCCTGCCTCTTTGTGTGGCCCTGGTCCTCCCTCCACCTGGAGAGAGGAAGAGGGAGGAGACGCTGCTCCGGCAAGGAGCCGGGCCCAACCCCTACCGCAGCCCTGGCCAGAGGGAAAGTGCAGGCAAGCCAGCAAAAAGGGAGAGGACAAGGACGCAGCCGCTCTTTGCAGTGGCTTGCCCTATTTCTCTGAGTGGTGCACGGCAGGGGGGGATTGGGCCTGCTGGTGTGCAGCAACGCTGCACCACGAAAAGCACGTTGTGGCCCAACCCCCCAACTCAGAACCAGCCTAGAGAGGAAGCAAAGGAGAAACCCTTCTTCGCACAGCGCAGAGTTAAACTACGGAATTTGCTACCACAGGATGTCGTGAGTGATGGCCACCAATTTGGATGGCTTTCAAAGGGGGTTGGACAAATTCCTGGAGGAGACGGCTATCAATGGCTACTAGTCCTGATGGCTATATGCTACCTCCAGCATCAGAGGCAGTATGCCTGTGTACACCAGTTGCTGGGGAACATGGGCAGGAGGGTGCTGTTGCACTCGTGTCCTGCTTGTGGGTTTCCTGTGGGCAGCTGCTTGCTTGGCCACCGTGTGAACAGAATGCTGGACGGGATGGACCCTTGGTCTGATCCAGTGTGGCTGTTATGCTCTTGGTGGGCTTCGAATATCTAAAGGGTTGTTACACAGAAAATGGATGATGCGTTCTCTGTTGCTTCAGAGGGCAGAGCCAGGGCCAGTGGGTGGACACTAGCTCTTCTCATGCTCTAAGTAGGGGGGGGGGGAGAGGAATGGCTAACGAAAGTGTGCGGGGGGGGCCCGGAAATTAGGGGGAGGCGGAGCTAGAAGCCTGTCTGCCTCCAGGCGCGGCCGTCCTGCCGTTTCGCTGGCCCGGCCAGCAGGCAGAGGGGCCGAGCGCCCGCAACTGGCCACCAGGAGGCAGCGCCGAGCCCGGGTTGGTGTTGGGTCGGTCCGGCTGGCTGGCTGGCAGGAGTCCCAGGCTCCCGCTCTCCTCCTCGCTGCCGCTGCAGCCCAGTTCGCTGCATCTTCCTCCCTCGGCAGGTCGCCGGGTTCGGAACGACCCTTTTGGCCACCTGTTGCCGCGCGGACCGGAGGCGGGCGGGCAGCGCTCGCGGCTCCGGGCAGGGGTCAGAGGGGGCCTTCCCGGGGAGAACGGCCTCGTCGGGACAGCGGCGGCGACGGGCGGAGCCCCAGCGCTCCCCGGCTGGAGAGGTAGCTCCGGGGCAGGAAAGGGCGGCCGCAGGGCCGAGCGCGCCTCGCGTCCCTTCTGGGCAGGCGGGGGAGGCGCTGCAGCGGGCGCCTTCCGCGTCTGGCCGCTGCGGGGCTTGCCTCGGGGCGCCCTGCGAGCCATCGGGGGCCGTCTGCGGGGCGCTAGCACCGCGGGCGCTGGCAAGCCGGGCAGGTGACGGCTGGCGCGGGCGGGGGGCCCGTCTGGGCTCCTTCTGGATCCGCGCTTCGCTTCCTCCTCCTCCGGCCAAGTTTGATCGCCGCTCGGGTCTCTTTCCCCAGCTGGGATCTCCCACGACGGAGATGAGCGTGGAGCCTGTCGCCAGGTGAACAGACGGCGGGAGCGGGCTCTGGAGCAAAGGGAATCAAGATGTTGGCGCGGAGAGGCCGGTGCCTCGGTGCCGGTCCTGCTTAGCCGGCGACCTGCCCCGCCCCGCCTGCCACCGAGTCGGATTCGTCGCCCGCCCCGTCGAACTTCTTGTGAGAGAGATGAAGACCAAAGGGGGTGCCCGGGACCCGACGTCCTCCTCCTCCTCCTGCTCTGCCCAGGATGGGTCAGTCCTTTCGCGAGGCCCCCAACCGCCTGGACAGGAGCCGTTTCCCCGAAGGGAGACCGTCGAAGCCATAGACTTGTCCTTGGACGTGCTGTTGTATCCCAAAAGCAGCGAAGACGACGATGAAGAGGAGGAGGAGGAGGAGGGAGACGATCCGCCATTGCACCAGTCGTGCCTCCTGGGCGAAGAGGAGGAGGAGGGGGAGGGAGAAAGGAAGGGCGACTCCCCCTTGGTCCAGCAAAGCTGCGGCTCCCCGGCGGACAAGGATGCCTTGGACCGGGTCTTGGACACCTTCTTGGCCCCCTCCTCCGCCCAGGCCAGCTCGGACAGCCCCTCTGCGGCGTGGTCTCTCTTCGGCCCCGAGATCCCCGAGTTCATCGGCGGGCTGATGAGCCGCCGCCCCGACGGCAAAGCCGGGGACGCGCCAGCGACCGCCGCTTCCCTGCCGCCTCCGCCCCCGGCGGGCAGCGCCGCCGCCGCTGCTGCTGCTGGCCGCTGGAAGGCGGCTACGGATGCGGATGGAGGAGGGCCTTTCAGGAGCCCAAAGGGCAAGGCGCCAACGCCCGCCGCCTCGGCACCGTGCAAGGGCGAGCACAGCCTTGCGCCGCGGGGCTCGACCGAGCAGGGCTTGGACGCCGCCGCCGCTCCCTCCGCCGCCGCCTCTTCCAGCACCAGCGCCGCCAGCAGCAGCGGCAGACTCCCGCTGGCTCCGGCGGCGGCCTCCGGGCGCGCTCCCCTGCCCGCCCCGTCGAGCTCGCACGAGATTCTCAACGTGCCCATCCTGCCGCTCAACCCGGCCTACTTAGCCGCCCGGACTCGGCAGCTGCTGGACGTGGACGAACTCCAGGACGGCAGCCCCTTTGGCGGGCACCAGGGCGCCGTCTCCCCGCCGTCTTGCACCATCCAGGATTTCGCGAACTACATGTATTCGCCCAAAGAAGGGCAGCCGCCGCCTTACGTCTTCGGCGGGGACTTCCAGCCCAGCTTCAGGATCAAGGAGGAAAGCCTGGCCGCGGCCTCCGCGAAGAACAGCGCTTACTTGGGCGCCAAAACTTCGGCGGCGGCAGGAGCGGCGATGCTTTGCGCGGACTACGCGCCGCCAAGCGCTGCTCCTCCTCAGCCCAAGAACAGCAGCGGCAGCCACGAGGCCTCCTCTTCCCTGGAGTGCATCCTCTACAAGGCTGAGGTCGCTGCTGCGGCTGCTGCGGCGGGCTCCTACGGACCAGCGCCTTGCAAAGCCTCCACCAGCTGCATAGTGCAGAGGGAGAGCCTCAGCTTGCCCTCGACGTCCAGCGCGGCGGCGGCGGCTCAGGCCCTTTATCAGCCGCTCGCCTTCCACGGCTCGCAGCAGCTCGCCGGCCTCAAAGACGGGTTGCCCCAGTTCTACTCGCCCTATTTGAGCTACATAAGGTAGGAGGGGTTATTCATCCTCCCCCCCGCACCCCCAATTGCCACAAAAGTATTGCGGCGTTAAAGTTTGAACTTGGCAACCTATTACGGCCGGTTAAATGATTTTTTTTTTTCGTGGATTCAGGCCGCAATCCTTTATCCGCCTACCTGGAAGTCAGTTCATGGAAGTTTCTTCTCAGTAGATCTGTAAAGGATTGCATCGTCAGTGTTCCAGTTAGGAGGTGTGGTGGAGTGTGGTGGGGGAACTAATGAAATCTGCAAGGCCCCCCACACCCATTTTAAATAAATCACCTTTTTAAAGGCTTTTAACTTTCTGGAAAGCACTGAGTTGATTGCTTGCATTCCCATTGATTAAATCAATTAGAATTATAAGCGAAAATGGCATTTTAAGAAAGCTGCAGTATAGGTACCGTGTGGGAATGTGGAAGGAAGTTTGAGAAGGAGAACAGTTTTGCGAACAAACCTACAGAAAGATCATATTTAACATTTCCTTTACCATACTCTGCCATTGTCACACCCCAGTACCTAAATTGCCTCAAAAAATGCCCTTAACTCAGACCCAATAGTTAAAATGTTCCATCTGATTAGAATTGCTGCCACCCCCAACATCAACATGAAGAAGCTGTCTTACCTGCTGTGTTCAGTAGTGCTAGTTCTTATTCTGTAGTGACAGCTGCTCTACAATGTGTAATTCACTTTATAGGATGACATGCCTAGTCAAAAAGGATCTCCGCTACGTTTAATCTACGGATTAATCAACCACTTAAAGCTTGCAGCCTTACAGGTAGCCCTTCAGTGGTGCAGAATGAGTAAGGCATCAAAACACTTATTATAGACTATAATAACAGACATCTACTTGCTTCATTTTAGTTCTTTCATCCTACAATCATAAACACATACTTATTAGGTATTAAGCCCCATTAAACAGAGCAAGTCTTATTTCTGAGTCAACAATTCTATACTTGTGCTGTTAATGATTAAATGCGGATTTGGGACACAGTTCATTAATGGCTACAACTAACGACCATTATAGCTACTTGGGTCAATCACTATCTCTCACCATAAGCTACCTTGCTGAGAGGATAGAAGGAGTTTTTTACACCACGCTGGAGGAAGGGCAGGGAAAAAACCCATACCAAAGAAAAATAGGCAATTATTTGTTCGCAGAAAAGGGCACGCTCCAGTAACACTACTCTCCAGTAGCACTAATAGAGAGGCCCTGTGTATGTTTACTCAGAAGTGAGTCCTACTGCGCTCAATGGGGCTTACTCCTAGGTATGCATGTATAGGTTTCCAGCTTAGGTTTTCCATGTATTATAGGCACAGCTTCTAAACTAAGACCAGTCCACAAAATTAGGAAGGGATGCCATACAGATCTGTACTTTTTACCAGTAATTCCAGGCAGTTCTTCCCCACATAATCCTTAAAATAGTACTAAATGTAGCTCTGCCAACATTTCATAACATTAGTTATTGTTTATAATGCAATATTTACTACCACACTTTCCAGTATCCCCAGCGATAATTGATCAATTGATAATTGATAATTCTTACATCATCTACACTCACAACAACTTCTGTTAAAATTCGTACATCAGACAATGGGACATTACAGGTGATAATTCCATCATTCAAACAAATGCGGCTGATATTTAGTTATGCCTTAGCACTGGGTGGAAATGTAACACACATGCAAGCAATTAGCACACAGAGTTGGGTCAGGAAACCCTGATACCATGCTTTTGGACCAGATCATATGATTTAAGAGTGAACTATAAACTTTTAAGAGGGCATCAAAGAGCTCTGGAGATCTGCATGCAACCCAACCCCCCAGTTTTCAATACTCAGACCCCAGTCTGCTGAGCCATGGAGTACTCCGTTGTTGTAAATCAGATGATGTTCCATTGAAACTGGTCTGTCACCACTTCCTTAGTCTGTGGATTCTTCACGACAGTGATATTACATTACTGATGGGAGAAGGCTAGTGCAAAATCATGCTTCCATCCAGGGGGAAGGACAAGGGTGTGTGCATTTTTGGTCAGTGAAGTCGCTCCTGCCAGCCCTCCCTGATTTGTCATTGCCTGCATCTTCAGGTGGTGAGACCCACTCAGTAAGGTAGTTTAGATGTCACGATAAACCATGGTTTATCATGATGGGAACAAGCTGCAGTGAGCCATGGGCTCACGCGCTGCCCCCTCCCCTCTCGTCCAGGCTCTGGTGCAGTCACAAGGAGGAGATCAGAAGCTCTTGCTTCAGGTTTTCCTTATATGCCCAGGGGTGTAGTGGTGGGGGGTCTCATGGGGACAAAGACCCAGGATGTTTTTAAGAGCCAGGTCTCAGCCAGGTCCCTCCCACTCCCAGCCTACCGCTGTGAGCCAGGCTCTTCCAGCCGTCTCCTCCCCTTCCCTGACGCCGATTGAGGGTGAAGCTTCTATAGAGTATCATATTTTAGTCTCTCCTCACAAGTCTTTTGTTTCCAGTCCCCTGATCCTCTTCCTTGCCCTCCTCTTTACCCTCTCCAGTTTGTCTGCATCCTTCTTAAAGTGTGGCTCCCAGAACTGGACACAGTACTCAAGATGAGGCCTAAGCAGTGCTGAGTAGAGGGGAACTAGGACTTCACGTGATTTGGAAGCTATGCTTCTATTAATGCAGCCCAAAAGAGCATTGGCCTTTTTTGCAGCCACATCACATTGTTGGCTCATATTCAGCTTGCAATCTACAACAATTCCAAGATCTTTGGATCCAAGATAGTTGCCACAAGCCAGAGTCCTTCTGCAATCCCATGTTTTAAGGGCTGACACATTTATTTCAGTGATAGGAGCAGAACACTGTACCATGCACAAACATGTGGGATGTGTTTGGCTTCACTGACAGCAGTTTACGGATGGAATAGTTTTATGTGACTGCTGGATCTCTTGGCCTCTCACAACAAATGGCTGGTTTATGATTTCTCCATATTACTCTCCTGCATGCCGAAACTAGTCATCAATTAAGACTGTGCTTGGCAAGTTGGGGTGTGTGAATTTTCTGCATATACCAAAGATTAGTTGCACGAGCCAAAGATTTCTCTTGGACCATGAAGAGGGCGTAGGGCCACAATGGATGAGGTGGTGGTAGACTTGTTTCGGGGGGGTGGGGGAGGATCTGTTTTTTAAAATAAATGGGATGCATAGGTGAGCTGCATACATCCTTCTCCTATCTGCAGTTCGCCTGCTTGCAGTCTCTCTCTCCCCCGCCCCCGCCCAGTGATTTTTCTCCCGATTGGGGGCTCTCCCATACATTGTAAGTGATGGATGCAGGGAGACACACATTTAAAAAGTCAGGCCTGCTGATATCTCATCAGTGCTGGCTCTTAGGCATGTCCTGCATGTGTGATGTGACTCGTGTTATTGCCGTGCTAGAAGATCACTGTTTTACGGTAGGTAATGTCCACAAGTTTTTCTGACCTTTATCGTTGTGATGGTTAATGGCCGTTTCCAAAGTACAGCTTGACATTTCTTCCATCCTGTCTAGGATGCCTTCTATTTTAAGGCCTCACGCCTTTGCCTACTTTACTTAGGTCCGATGCAGAAGCTGACCAGAGCCCTCAGTATGGTTTTGAATCATTACCCCAGAAGATCTGCCTTATCTGCGGTGATGAAGCTTCAGGCTGCCACTATGGGGTGCTCACATGCGGGAGCTGCAAAGTGTTTTTCAAAAGAGCCATGGAAGGTAAAGGGTGGTGGCTTTTCTTGTCATGGTCATATTATAATGATCTACAGAGTTCTTTAAGGCGTTAACATTTTATAGCTGGTACTTGCTAGCACTGTTGTGTGTGTGGGGGGGGGGGTTGAGAGATTATATGCAAATATTTGCAGAACATGATTGCTTTTTTTGTAATGATCTCATATGAGAGCGTCCTGTTTGGTTGCTTTCTAGGATGCTTTCATTTAGAAAATGCTGATGAAGAGGCAAACGTATGCAATGGCACATACTTAAACTATACATGTAGTTAAACTATGGAATTCGCTACTGCAAGATGTAGTGATGGCCACCAATTTGGATGGCTTTAAAAGAGGGTTAGATAAATTCCTGGAGAATAAGGCTATCAGTGGCTACAAGTCCTGATGACTATATGCTCCCTACGTTATCACAGGCAGTATGCATGTGTACACCAGTTGCTGGGGAACAAAGGTGGGAGGATGCTGTTGCACTCATGTCCTGCTTGTGGTTTTCCCATGGGTAGCTGGTTGGCCACTGTGAACAGAATGCTGGATTAGATGGACCCTTCGTCTGATCCAGCATCGCTCTTTTTATGTTCTTATATCTACAGTGTTTAATTGATTAATTGGTTAGATTACTTGATGAGAAAACTTTGAATTGTCTAAAAAGGTGGCCCTCAATTAATCTGGCAAAAGAATTAAAAATTATTTTTAATACAACTCTAGTTTAATGGCTGGAACTTTTATTTGCCTTCTGAAATTTTAGGAGGTATTGCCCAGGGTTTATGTTTGTACATTCCTTTCGTTTCTGTGAGAATGTACATATCCATTCATCTATCTAGGCTGAGAAGCTTCCATCTTTTCAGTTTTAAGCAATATTGTGGAAGAAAACAATGTAGTTAATCTTATTGTGTCTTCTAATTTTTTCCAATGGGAAGTTTAGTTTTGTTTTAAATTATTGTTAGTCTCGTAATGATGCTTTATAAATGCAGTGGCTTTGCTTTATTTGCAGGAGACAAGTATAAAATAGTTTTTTGCACCTTGATAATTGAACCAAGTTTAATTTCAAATTCCCCTAAAGTGCTTTTGTTGGAAAACCATTTTGGGAATTATGCTGTTCATCTTGTCATTGTTTTGAATTTTCTATGACCTCTGTCTGTTGTAGTCTTGCATGCTGAGTGTTCCCCAAATAGCATTTTTTGCTTGTGGAAGATTGTGATTGTTGCATATCATATAGGAGGCTGTGGACTTGATATTCAAATGTATGCTTATCTGCATAAAACAAAGCCTGGGACTTGTGAACTGTGCTGGTTTCCTAAAAGCGATATATCCATATCTATATACAGACGCACACAATTGGTTCCATCGTTATTTTTTACCTTCAGAACTACATAGAGTGTTCCAAAAAAGATTAAAAAACCCTGAAGCTGCAATGCTATACAACATTTGCTTGTGAGTAAGGCTCATTGAATGCAGTGAGACCTCAGAGTAAATATGCATTAAGATAGTGCTTCTAGTTATAATATGCAAAATGAACAAACAGTTTGGACTCTAGTCCCCCAAAATGTAAGCTATAATCTTTTTTTTTAGTCTTTAAGGTGCCACAAGGCTCTTCTATTGCTCTTGCTGCAAAATGAACTAACATGGCAACTACTCTGTAAATAGCTATAACGTGGAGTCTGTTTTATACTATTGTTTTACTGGATGCTTTTGCATGTCATGCTAAACCAGGCATGGGTGTGATATGCATGCGCCAGAATGAGCTGCAGTGAGCATCAGGATCACACACTCTCACTCTCCTTTTCCTGCACAGCTGAGATAAGGAGTTTGGATGCTTTCACTTGTGCTTTTAGTTAACCACAGCGTCCTGTGAAATCCGAACTGGGAACTTTTGTTAACATTAACTATGATTAATTGAAACAAGCCAGTTTCAGAAACCGTGGTTTAAAGTTGACTTGTTTGAAATTAAATATACTTAATGTTAACCACAATTTGTTGCTCCGGATGCCATGACAAACTGTGGAAATGAAAGGTTCTAATCTCCTGTTGACTGCGTGGGGGAATAGATGGGGAATGTGTGAGCTTGAGGCTTGTTCCATCTCATTTCTGCTTTTGCACATCATGGTAAACTATGGTTTAGCACAGCCTTGCTCAGCCTGGCACCCTCTGGATGTGTTGGACTACATCCCCCATCATCCCAGACAGCATGGCCATTGGTTATGCTGGTTGGGGATAGTTGGAGCTGTAGTCCAACACATATGGAAGGGGACAGGCTGGGGAAGGCTGGTTTAGCATGTCATGTGAACATGGCTACTGCTTAAATATTGATAGTACATATGTTTTGTGTTTCACATCTGTTGACTGTAGTGGATTTTATAGGATGGACTCTTTTACTCAAGTCTGTGTTGTGTTCAGGAAAAACACTAGGAAAACTTCCTGACTGTTAGAGCAATACGACAATGGAACCAATTACCTAGGGAGGTGGTGGGCTCTCCCACACTGGAGGCATTCAAGATGAAGCTGGACAGCCACCTGTCAGGGATGCTTTGACTTGGATTCCTGCACTGAGCAGGGGGTTGGACTCGATGGTCTTATAGGCCGCTTCAAACCCTACTATTCTGTTATTCTTTTGCACAGCATAACTGCAAGTTACAGTGGTGTGGATTTTACATTATTATCTTAAACCAGGGATGTGGAGCCTCCAGCCTGCAGAGGTTCCACACCTGGCTTGCAGAGCTTCCTTGTGTTACTCCAGGGGGCGGGGCTTGGCCTCCAGGGGGCGGGGCTTGGCCTCCAGAGTGTGCCTCCTGGAGGACTCTCCCCCTAAAGGCATTGTGATGTTATCTGCAATCTCAGATTGGAGATAACAGCTGGGTTGTGTGCAGCGGGGAACTTAGCAGCCACTGGGAGGAGTCAGTGGTAAGGAGTCAGTGGTATGGAGATTACTCATCTTCTCAAATTGGAGCCTGACTATGCTTAATAATAGCAACAACAAGAACATGATAGTGATGATCATAAACCATAAATAACAATAAACAATACAAGCTATTTAACTATAATTTAAGTATGAGAATAAAAAATACAAACAATCTAACTAT
This sequence comes from Heloderma suspectum, assembly GCF_057233095.1. Lineage (NCBI taxonomy): Eukaryota > Metazoa > Chordata > Lepidosauria > Squamata > Helodermatidae > Heloderma > Heloderma suspectum. The sequence goes on along the minus strand of NC_139460.1, from coordinate 25,595,672 downwards.
AGTTTAATTGACCCATCATTCAGACTTTGGTGACCTTCACTCGTGTGTCCAGCACTTTACTGTCAGCTTAATATTTATGATAAGGCACAATTCAGAGGCGTGAATGCAGCAAATGTTTTGCAAAATACTCCCTTATCAGGATCTCCCCACCCCCTCAAAATCCAAATTCTCTAATTCATTTTTAAATTGTCTCATGTTTAAACCGTATTTCAACACTAGCCTGGTTCTTATGTAAGAACAAGTCATGGCATGTTATGTGCATGAGGTGACATGAACCTTAGGTTTATGCCCCCCTCCCCTTCATACATGAGGGGAGGAGATTTAAAGTTTCTGTTCCTGGTTAGGAACAAACCAAGGTTTGTTGCTGTGTCCAGTTTTGACAAATGATGGTTTGTTTAAAACACAGCTTGTTAACGAACCAGGATATTAAACCACAGTTTGCTCCTGGTTGGATATTCTGTCTTGTTGAGAAACTGTAGTTTGAACAAACCTCTATTTGATGAGTTTTGATGTGATGAAATACTGTGGTTTGTTCTTAATGGAATGGAAGCTTTAAATTCTCAGCCTTCACATGTGTAGTTAATTGTTACATCTGAACCAGGCCACTGAAAGACACATTTGTTCTAAAAATAGGGTATGATCCAGTCAATGGTAACTTCATCTAAATACTACTGATTTAAGAGAGACGTCTGTGCTCTTCACTTAGCGTGGATTGTACCCATAATGCACATTTGTGAGAGACAGTTTCCTTATTGACAACTATCGCACAAAATCCCCCAAACTTCGTTTTAAACATAGGGGAGTTATAAAAGGAGATTTTAGATGTGTGTGAGGTTGAAAGCTCTTTTGTAGAGGAAAAATCAAAGAAGCTGTTACACCTCAGGACCGTGCCCATTGTAATATATGCATGGACTGCAGTCCTGCACACAATCCGTGTAAACCCCATTGAAACGAATCGGATTTAATTTAAGCAGCTTAATTGTGCGTAGGACATCAACCTTGGCAAATGCATAAAGCGTAAAAAGCAGGAATAATTTTGACTAAAGGAAACTTAGTTAAAGATTGAATGTGCTAAGTGACCAAGCACATGGCTGTGTAATTCATTTTATATGATACTAGAAATCAACCCTGACTGCTCATGGGAAGGACAGATACTGAAGGTGAAGCTCAAATATTTTGGCCACCTAATGCGAAGAGAAAACTCTCTGGAAAAGACCCTGATGCTGGGAAAGACTGAAGGCAAAAGGAGAAGGGGACAGCAGAGGATGAGATGGCTAGATAGCATCACCGATGCAATGAATATGAACTTGAGCACGCTCTGGGAGAGAGTGCAGGTCAGGAAAGCCTGGCGTGCTCTGGTCCATGGGGTCACGAAGAGTCGGACACACTGAACAACAACAAGTGTTTGAAGTGATTTCCTGGGTGGCAGCTGTTAAAACACCTCAAGCTAGTGTAGACCAGTTAGTCAGTAAATAAATCAAAGATGTATTCGCCATGAGGTTATTAGCTAATTAGGTTATTACAAGACAGTTAAGGTTAAAACTCTCTTAACTCATTGCTTGAAGAAGTTAATAAAACAATCCCCCACAATCTTATTTAACATGCAAATTAAACTAGTACAATCCATATCAGTCATGAACAAAAGCAGATTTCAGTGAGGTAGGAGTGCCTCTTAAAAATCAGTTTAATAATTACCCTGCTTGCTTCCAAAAGCTGTGGATGAGTAACACCGTGTGAAACATATAAGCTAGCAATATACAAAGAGAGAGAACAAATGATAAAATCGCACCCCGCCTTATACCAGCTTAAAATCCAGCTGCCACAACAAATGTAATAATAATGATAGGGACCTGCCACAAAATCTTGCAGTGTGGGGTGTTCCTGTTCAGTGTCGTCTTCCATAATACTCCATTCTGTTCCTCCTTCCATGTGATTTTCAATTTTCCCCACAAGAGTCAGCCAGCATTCTTCCTTCACTGAGCATGCTCAGTCCACATTGGGCTGTGTTTTCAGGGGAAAAAAAAAAAGTTTTGCATTTCTGCTAACCTTGGGGTTTTCCCAAGCCTGCTGTGCATGAATGTCTAATCTTGGTGCAAAGATGGCATTGTTAACTGGGTGCTCTCAGTCAATCTAAGAAACAGTGATGGGATAAAGAGAAAGTGGTAGTTTACTAGGTTTACTAGGCCAAACCATTTAGTGCTTTGTGATTCAAAATCATAACCTTGAGCAGTGCCCAGAAGATAGTAAGGGACTAGAGCAGAAGCTGGTGCCCTGGTGGAATCTGCCCATATCAACCAACATCCACCCATTCCGGTCAGAAACCTGATTTTAAAGAGCTTTCAAGGACACTGGCATTGTTGAGACCTCAGTCTAGATCTGAGGTTGCAATTGTATGAAAGAAGATTGTTGTGAAAACAGAAACTTATGAGTCCCTAGTCGTACTCATTAATTTATTTTATTTAAATGTATTTATTTAAAGTGTGTGTGCCTATACACACAAAATGTAGACACACAAACATATACACCACTTTATTCATTTGTCCAAAACACCATTCAGATTCCTATATTGCAGAGCCTTTAGCTGTCGTTGCTTTGTGCCCTGGATCTTACACTGTTGTTACCTAGCTTTGAGCTTACGTACAGATAGAATTACTCCAGTCTTTTGATCCTTGGGGTTTCTAGGAAGTACAGCCGTGACTGACAGCATCTCTTGCTCTTCTGTCTGTGACGGTAAGTTCCACGTGATCCACATTGTGTCAAGACAGATTCCTTCTGACTTCCAAATGCAGTAGAACAGGGGTGGGCAGCTCGTGGCCCTCCAGATGTTGGACTGCAAATCTCATCAGCCCTAGTCCACATGGCCAGTGGTGAGGGCTGATGGGGACTGCAGTCTAACAACATCTGGAGGGCCAGATGTTGCCCACCCTGCGGTATACTAAGGTGGATTCATATCTGCTTGTCTTCCCACTTCAGTGTGATCTCTTTCTCTTTCATAGTATGCGTGCAGGACACAGCCTCTCCCACCATGCTAGCAGTTTTGAGCCTATTCAGCCTGTGCACAGCCTTCTCTCTTTTTTGCATCCTTCCCAGAGGTCCTTCTTGCGATTCTGCATATTTCTTTAGAAGGAAGTCCCTGTGTGTTTACTTCTCCCAAGCAAATGTGTATAGGATTGCAATCCCTGTTGCAGCCTTGTATTTTCCTGAAACCGCATAATTTGCCATAATTTGTATTATTTATATAGTGAGGTTTTCACAGTGGGAATACAAAGAGCATACAAAATATCCTTTTAGCCTAGTCCGCCCTGTTCTTCCAGCACTTCACGCATACCCAATCCATATTTCCCCACTCTTTATCGCATAGCTCCCATAAATAGAAAGGGAGGAAAGGAAACAGAAGAAAACAAACAATTTGAAAATAGATTGGGACACTACTAACTGGACAGTTTTAGTGGATCAGGGAAAACAAAACAAAAAAATGTAGCTGTTCATAAGGTTGGGAACTGGCTAGTCTGTCATTTGAACTTTTAAGAATTTGTTGCTGTTGTTCAGTCGTTAAGTCATGTCTGACTCTTCGTGACCCCATGGACCATAGCACGCCAGGCCTTCCTGTCCTCTGCTCTCTCCTGGAGTGTGCTCAAGAATTAGGTGTGACAAATTCCCATTATAGGAAAAGGAGCTTGCCTCCTGTGTTGCTTCGAAGTAATTTACTCACTAAATCGTGTTCATAAAATGGGAATTACTAAGCATGGTTCTGAGTAAGAATCAGCATCGTAAAAATCTCACTGGAGTACCCTAAAACACGAGCTCCAGAGTTGCAGTGAAAAGTGGACAGGTTGTAATTGAAGTACACTGTTATGTTTTCAAGGGGGAAAAAACACAATGCTCGCCATCCCAATTATTCCCGTTTAGTATGCAGCGTTATTATTACCTTATTTTCTAACTTTAATAAGATGAATGTTGCAGGTAGCTTCTGTGCTCTGTGAACACATTCACATCTCTATATAGTTTTAATAAGATGGTGATGTTGTGAGGAATAAAGACTAAACTAGTAGGTATAGGCAGTTCCAAGTTACTTCTGCTTCACTTTATTAATATAATTGGGCTGTAATATCCTGATGGATTGAAGACAAAAGGAGAAGGGGACGGCAGAGGATGAGATGGCTAGATAGCATCACCGATGCAATGAATATGAACCTGAGCACACTCCGGGAGAGTGCGCAGGACAGGAAGGCCTGGCGTGCTATGGTTCATGGGGTCACGAAGAGTCGGACACGACTGAATGACTGAACAACAACAACAACAAAATCCTGATGGATATCAGTTTTTCCATGTTAGTACATAGCAACTGGGTAATTGTAGGGCAGAAGGAAGCCATGTACCAGCTATCTTGGTAACATTTTCCTTCTCTGTTCTAAATCTTTGACTTTGAATATGTTGCTGTTATCGCTCTCTCTCTCTCTCTCTCTCTCGCACGCACACGCGCACACACACACACACACACACACACTTGTGTGTGTGTGTAGATAATTGCAGTCTTAATTTTTCCCTGTATATTTCTTTAAGCTCTTTTAGAATCCATCTTTCCATTCTTCGTTAGGCAAAAAGTAAATATTAAATCTTGGACATGAAGATGAATTTCCAAGTACAACCAGTTCCTTTCCTTTGCCTACCCATCTCTCCAGGTTGTTTGCCGGTCTTGTTTGTTATAGGAGACATTAATCTGTACTGTTATGCACAATACAGATTTTGTAGTGGTGCTGGTGGTGAAGAAGCTTCTGGTAGTAATAGGCTCAGCTGCCTGCCTGTCACAGGGGGCTTGACTTCTTCCTCCCATTAGCTGAGCTGCTGTGAGGGTTGCTAGTTGCCACTGGCTGAGCTGCTCAGATCCTGGAAGGTCCTAGCAAGGAGCGATTAGAAGCAGAAACTAGGAAAGCAAAATTGGGAGTGTTCCAGGATGAAGAAGGGAAAATGAGAAGGCAAAGGGAGGAGTCTGAGCCTGAAAGGAAAACTGGGAGAGAGAATGGGCAGGGGAAAGTATACCTGGTCAAAAGCTACAGGACTGAGGCAAGCTGAAGTTCACATATTGATTTTGGTAAAACCCCAGATTTTGGTAAAACCCCAGAGCAGTGGGAAGAGCTGTGGTCTGGCAAGGAGTTGAATGTCTGCATTTGTTTCGTCCTGGACTCTTGCCATTTATTGCTCATACATGGTCTTTTAGAAGCCTGTATACATGCCAGTGAATTGCAGTTGTTCCTTCAGAAGGTTTATAGGTGCAAAAAGAATTATGAGCCCAGGGAGATCTGATTATGACATTTCCAGGGCTGTTGTTTTTAAACATGGAAGCCCATTTTTTATTTATTTTTTCCCATTCTTGTTTTGCATCAGTTTTGCTGCTTTACCAATGTTTTTGTGTTCTTTGAGGCATATAGATCGAGAGCCAGTATGGTGCAGTGGCAAGAGTGTTGGACTGGGAGCTGGGAGATCCGGGTTCTAGTCCCCACTCAGCCATGGAAGCTCACTGGGTGACTTTGGGCCAGTCACACACTCTCAGCCCAACCTACCTCACAGGGTTGTTGTTGTGAGGATAAAATGGAGAGGAGGAGGATAATGTAAGCCGCCTTGGGTTCCTTGCAAGAAGAATAAAGGCGGGATATAAATGCAATAATAATAATAATAATAATAATAATAATAATAATACTTGTTCCTTATATCAGATCTTTCAGCACTAAGGCCTTTTTGTGCAGTGGAGCCATTTGTCTTATGCAGTCAGCAAGAACTTTAGGCTGTGGTTCCAAAAGCACTTAACATTGTGCTGCATTGGCCATAAAATTCCTGCAATACCTGTCTCCATGGCAAGACCATAAGTATATTTACTGAGAAGTAAGTTCCATTCAATTCTAAAAAGTGTGTTTTAAGATTTCTACCTTCAACAAACCAAGGTCTTTCTATTTGTTGAAGTTAAAAGTGATTTCGGCTTCTCTCAGCCACTGGCATTATTGACAATGGTAGCTCTAATTAGGTGTTTCTGGAATTATTTCCTCCTTGCCTACTCCAGTGGCTTTACTGAAAATAGCCCTTAAACTAAACATCTCTTTGCAAATAGAGCCCTCTGCTATTTTCTTGTTCACTTTTTATCAGCACAGCTATATTTTAGCAAAACAAAAATATGTAAACATTTTTATTGGTACAGTTGTGCTTTAGCACAAAACCAAAACGATTTTTTAAAGGCAGAACTCTGGATATGGGGAAAGGGATCGCAGCACGATATGGTAATAGGATTGCTATTACATGATATGCATGGCAAGAAATGCAGAAAGATCACCAGCCATCTTACCAATTGCCTCCTTCCAGGTGTATCAGTAGCACTTTTCCAGGCACACTGAACAATACAGGGAGTAAAATCATAACAATCATAATAACAATTTTTATTATTTGTTTGTTTTATGATTAAATTGTAAACTTCCTTGAATGGTATGGCAAAAGGTGGCATTATAAATGCAGTAAAATAATAATAATATTATAATTAGCGTTGTTATTTTACTGCATTTATAATACACCTTTCGCCATGGCATTTGAGGCAGTTTACAATTTAATCCTAAAACAAACAAAAGATAGAATAATAAAAAGAGCAAGACTTGTCTTAGGTGGTCTCCTCGGGAACTGAGGGTATAACCTTCCTGGCCTTGGATTTTCCTCTTTGCCTTCTCCTTAAGGCACACAGGCCTTTAAGTAGCCTGAGAAGAAATGGGGTGTCCCAGCCAGTTTCTCTTTCAGGCTGTTGGTGGTCTTCTCAGGAGCTGATGGCAAAAGGTTCACGGCCTAGGCGTTTCCTCTTCAGCCTTGCCTTAGGGCACCACGATCTGGCCTGTGCTATCTGTTGGGGTTGTCCAGGGGCAGGGCTTAGCCTCCAAGCCCCACTCCTTAGAGGAATCCCGTCAGACGGCATCCCCACTGCTACCTACGAACTGAGATTGGAGATAGCAGCAGGGATGTGGGGTGGCCTGGGTGAGAGGACTCACCCATGCCGGTGGGGGGAGAGAGTGAACGCAATTCCCCATGCAAGATCGAGTCCCAACCCCTGCCACTGAACATCCCTGCTGCTATCACACCTCCTGAAGTCATCCAGCCTGTGTGGTGGGGGGAAATTTGGCTTCCCACCCAAAAGTTCTGCACCCCTGCCTTAGGGCATACAGGTAGAGCTGTGCATGATTGGATTATTTTCTTCAGTGTAAGCGTTCGGGGCCCCAATTCAGACCTGTGGTGCTCGGGGGGGGGGGGTTAATCTCACCCCTATTTTCTCTACTGATTCCAATTGAGATTTGTTCTTCTTTTCTACACCCCCCACCCCCTGGAAGTGGGGTGGAATTTCAGGAGAATACGGTGGGTGGGTGGGTTAAATTCCCCCTCCTCCTTGAGGGCCATGGTTCCAATACGAATTGGGGCCACACACACTTGCACTGAGTTAAATAATCCAATTGTGATTTGTAGAACATGTAGTTTGGCCCTGTGGAAAGGTGGGGGAGTGGCTGTCCAAACGGTTTTCTTCGGCTTTAGGTGGTCTCCTCAGGAGCAAATGCCATGAATTCCCTGGCCGGGACTTCCCATTTTCTGCCTTTCCCTCAGAGCAGAGCAAGATTCTAAGTGGTCATTGGGAAGGTGGGGAAGGAGCTGCCTCAGCTGAATTTTACTCTCTGTTGACACAGCTGATGACCAGGGATGATGGGACTTGAAAACATTAGGAGGGCACCATGTTGGGAAAAGCTGGTCTGTACTAGTAATCCTGGATTTATGGGTTTTTAAATTGAATATGTATTTAATGAATTTTATTTCATCCACTTTCTATAGTTTTTATCTTGTATGCCACCTTGAGAGGGTTCCACCCCTGAAGGCAGCCTAAATAATATTTTAAATAAGTAAATTAATTAAATGACATTTAAATAATATTCTCTCTGGCCATGGTGGTCTCCTCAGAAGTCCAGGCTTCTCTTGGGGCATCTCTACACCAGCCTAAAATCCCGCATTTAAAACGAGGCTTTCTGCCTCTGTTTTAAATGCAGGATCACAACGGACTCCCTTTACATGTGCTTCCTTCTCCCCCTCCCCTTTCCCCCTCCTTCTTCCTCTTATCTGAGGGCTCCTTCATACAGAGCTTTTATTCTGCTATTGAGATTGCTCACTCACGGAAGTTTGGGGGCCATGTAGATGACGTCGTGAGCGTCTTGGGGCATCTCCTGCACTAAATGACCTTTATTCTGTTTTTAAACAGATCAGAGATAATGCGGTATCAAATTACCCCGCTTGCGTTCAGCTTGAGTTCTCTCCATGAAAAAGGAAAAGCTGCAAAAAGAGGAGCGACATCAGTGAAACATATGGAAGACTCAGATAAGGGGAAGAAGGAGGGGGAAAGGGGAGGGGGGAAAGGAAGAACGTGTAAAGGGAGTCAGTTGTGATCCTGCATTTAAAACAAGCAGAAAGTAAGGATGTCAGAGAATTCTGCCACGGATCTCGGTGAGGCCGAATGCCAGTGCATTCGGCCCCCTGAACTCCGTGTCGGAACGGCCTGCCACCCCCCGCCCCCCTGCGGATCCCCCCCGGGACGAGACTTACCTGGGGCGGATCTTCCGGGCGGCGGCGGTTGCGTCGGCTGCATCGGCCGGTCTTCCGACCGGATGCCGCTGCCGACATTTCCACTCTGGTAAAAAAAAAAAAAAGAAAGACGTGATAGGCTACGTAAAGATTTACATAGCCTATCGTGACTAGGTTTTTTTAAAAAAAATCTTTACGTAGCCTATCATGGCTGGCTGGGTTAAAAAAACAAAACAAAACCACATACGCAAATGGCGGCGGCTACGGCCGCCGCCATTTGCGTTCCTTATTTTTGCCCTCTTAATCTACGTAAATATTTACGTAGACTATGACGGCGAAAATCAAGGGGAACACAAATAGGGTAGGGGGCGCTATTTGTGTCCTTTTTTGATTCCCCGTTTTAGCCTACGTAAATCTTTACGTAGGCTAAAACGGGGAATCAAAAAGAGACACAAATAGCGCCCGCTATGCTATTTGCGTTCCCCTTGATTTTCGCTGTCATAGTCTATGTAAATATTTACGTAGATTAAGAGGGCAAAAATAAAAAACGCAAATGGCGGCAGCCGTAGCCACTGCCATTTGCGTATGCGGTTTTGTTTTGTTTTTTTACCCAGAGCCCTCCGCGGCCGGAAATCCGGCTGCGGACAGCTCCGGTCTGGCCGGCTGCTCCGCGGAGCTGCTGCGGAGCACAGCCGGCCACGGAGGATTCCAGAGGGAGGGAGCGCCTCTCCCCCCAGCAAGGATTCCGGAGGGAGGGACGGAACGCCTCCCCCCCCACCATCAACATAATCTGCAAACAGGTAAGTGACTTTCGTACATCCCTAGCAGAAAGCCCTGTTTTAAATGTGGGGTTTTAAGCTGGTGTAGAGATGCTCTGAGTCTTCCATATCTTTCATTGGTCTAGCTCCTCTTCTTGCAACTTTTCCTTTTTCACAGAGGGAACTCAAGCAGAACACAAGCGGGGTAGTTTGATACCTCATTATCTCCGATGTATTTAAAAACAGAATAAAGGTAATTTAGTACAGGAGACGCCCTGCAGATACAGGGCCTGCAAACTTCTGTGAGTGAGCAATCTCAATTGCAGGATAAAAACTCCGTAAAGAAGCCCTTGTTCTGTCCTTCCTCAGTGCACAGAGTACTTAAGTAGCCCCAGGGTGGGGAAATGCATTATGTTCCTCAGCTTTTGTAATTTCTAAATATCAAAATAGTTCACAGGCTGTCTGATATTTTTCACATACTGACAGTGATGAATTTAGAAAAAATATGGTAGCATTGGGTCCATCAGCTGTAGTTTTGGAACCAGTTACACCCTTGAAAGTGATCTAAGAACAATATTACAGGAAATTATGTGGCCACCACAGAGATATTTCAGTAACTTTGGCCCTCAGGTTCATGTGCTTTCAGTGTTCAACAAGCTATGGTCCCTGCAGTACGCAGACATAACTATTTCAATAGTACTGGTAGAGTTTGTTTCTCTCAGGCTCTGGAGTTATATAAAGCTTATTTATGGTGAAAATTATTTTATATGAAACTATAATCAGGCTTGCACCAGCACATCTACAAAGAAAAAAAGATGCATATATTAGTAAGACAATGTATAAAACAGAAATATTTTGTGAGTCTCCAAGCTACCATGTGCTAGTATTTAATAAGAGCCTTAGGAAATAAGACAGTTTTATGGGCTGGATCCAGACTTGGTCATGTTACAGTGTAGTGCCAGCTCCAGGTTTTGAGGGCCCTTGGGAAAGACACCCCGAATATACCCCCGCCCTCAGGGAGTCTAACTTCTCACCACCATTGTCACCAGCTGCTATTGCTCCTCAACCTCTTTCCCATCATTGCTACCACTTGCTTGGCAGGCAGAGACCAAGTTGGCAGTGGCATCTACTGCTCCTCCGTCTCACCACCACCATTGTCTGGGCCAGAGAGAGAGGCAGGTGAACAAGCAGGTTGCAATGGTGAAGAAGAAGAGCAAGTCCAGGGCGTTCTTGTTGGTGTGCCCCTCTTAAGATGTGGGCCCTCAACAGAAGGCCGAATATCCCTACCTTGACACCACCTCTGTAACAGTAGACCTACTGAAATCAGTAGACTACTCTCTAAGCAAGCCTAACTCTGGATCCAACCCTGTGTCTGATGTTGAAGAGAGAATTGTACATAGGATCAGGTTTTGGGGGCTCTTGACCGAGATGACCCTCTTAGGAGGAGATGCCCCTAAGAGGGCCCACCTCCTTGTCGTCTTTGTTACCAAACTGCCTTTTCACTCTCTTCCTATGGGCCCGATTGTACAAAGCATGTGCTTTACCACTGAGCTGAATTCCCTCCCAGTTTAGGATCGACACTTCTACTAAACAATTCAGAAGAGAACTGTGAGGGTGATACAAAGGCCTAGAAGAATGAGCAGGTGACTTTAAGGAGCCAGAAAAGTAGAACAAATTCGGGTTGATTCTGAAGATGTTGAAAAATTTTCCAACATGGCTTGCTGGGGCATGCTGGGAGTCGTAGGATTCTCTTCTGTCTAAACACGCATAAGATTGCATAACATAGCAGAAACATAAAATATTTGTATCTGCCTTCTTAGGCAGAAAGGCTCTGCAGTCGTGCAATCCTTAACACAAGACAGTCCCTGCCCACAGGCTTACTGTCTAAAAGGACCTGACACACAAGGAAAAACAGATGGGAAGGGAAGAGGAAAAAACTAAGTAGCCTTTAAGCCTGGCTGGTGGAATGGCCCTGCGTCTCTTCTCATCTCCCTCTGTTACTGCCTGCTGGAATGACTACTGGAGATGACAGTTGAAGGGAGAGGATCCTTCATGGGGGTGGTCTTTCAGTAAGGCTGGTGGAATAAGCCTGCTTCCCCTCTCATCTCCCTTTGTTTGGCATGTTGGAATGGCTGCTGGTGGTGATAACTGATCAAGGTAATCACACAGACAGTCCCCATACTAGGAAAACAGGCTGCTAGGGGCGTGCAGCATAGCTTTTGTGGCTTGCTATGTAATCATTGGGATCCTCATGATGACAAACAGTGTGCAAATGTTGTGGCTGCTGCTTGGAGAATTGCAGAAGCATTTCTTTTTAGTGCTGGTACTATCTTTAGAACTCGTGGTCAGAGCTCATGTTACCAAGTGATCCTATGATCACTTGGCTAGATCAGAATTTGTTACTATGTGCCTTCTTTAGAGGGGGATCCCTGTGGAAAAGATTTGAGATCCTTTTTTCCAGAGAGGTGTTAAGTCTGTTGTAGCAAAAACAACAAACAGTTTTCTGGCACCTTAAAAATACGTATTGTGGCATAAACTTTCATGGAGTAGAGTCTGATGGATGCTACTCCGTGAAAGGTTCTGCTGCAATAAATGTGTTAATTTTCAAGGTGCCACAAGTCTCTTTGTCGTTTTGGAAGGATATAGTATTGATCTGGCCTCAGCTCTGGAATCTCTTTCAGGATATGTGAAGAAATGTTTATTTATTTCAACGTTTGTATGTCGCCTTTCAGAGCTCTAAGTCTTCCAAGTCAACTCACTCATACTAAAATATAAATAACCCTATACAATTCATCATAATACAACATCTACACACAGTCAGTACTAAAGCATTAAAACATTAAACATTGACCCAGTACTGTGTATGTTATTTAAAAGCAGCTTAAAGAGCATTACAACAGCAACAGTTGGAAACAGTCTAAAATATTGGATAAAAGCAGCTTGAAATAAGCAGGTCTTCAAGGCCCATTTTAAAAACTGACAAAAGTAGGGGCTATGCATACCACCTTTAGGGAAACATTTCCATAAACATGGGTCACCGCTGAAAAGGCCCTCTCTCTAGTACCTACCAACCTAATACATCTTGAGACCAGTCTTAAGACCCAGGTAGGGTTGCAGGTGGTCCATCAATTTAACTTGGTCCCAAACTGTTTAGGGTTTTTTTTAAAAAAGTAGTAATAATGATAACAATTAAAGTAGATAGATATGATTTTGACTATGTACAGGTTGCTCTCCCCCCACCCCGCCCCCCTGCGAGTACAACAACCAGATCAGACACATTATGAGATTATGTACTGGGATTAGGTTGCACTCCTATAGTGACTGTAACCCTGGCATCTTTCCTATTGAAAATTAATTTCTGGTTTCCAGACCCACCTACTTCTGAAGCAGATCTGCCATGTGTACTGTGATTAATGATCCCTTAATCTGCTTTGTTTCTATAGTTAATCCAGTTATCTGCCAACACCACTGCTCTGTTTGCCCAAGTTATACTGGCTGTTATTTCATTTTCATCGCCTGATTTTACCTTTGCAAGTAGAAGTTGTGGCTCACTTCTGATAGATTAAGAGAGCCAGTGTGGTGTAGTGGCTAGAGTGCTGGACTGAGAGTCGGGAGAGCCAGGTTCTAGTCCCCACTCGGCCAGGGAAGCTCACTGGGTGACTTTGGGCCAGTCACAGACTCTCAGCCCAACCCACCTCACAGGGTTGTTGTTGTGAGGATTGCCCTGGCAGTCCTTCAGCCAATGACCAGCTCATCCCTGGGAGGACTGCCCCCACCCCAGAAGAGGCAAGGTCTCCCCACTCAGCCCAGCTGTTATCACTTTCCAACTAAGGAGAATTGAGCCCGGCCTTGAGCGGCTGGGCCAAGGAGCTTCCCAGATAACACACTCCCAGGTAGTTGCATCAGACGTAAAAGCAGGGCCCAGCCTCATGGTGGAAAAGCAGGCCACTGTTCTTGACACCGCCTGTATAAAGGAGCCAGTCGTAATCCCGCAAAGAGTCTGGAAGCAGATGCCCTGGAAAAATTGCGGGATAAAAAGCCATTGTAGAGAAGCCCAGGCAGCTTGGGAAGACTCTCATTGAGCACACTGCAATGTTGTTATTATAGTTCCCAGGGTTTCTGGAGGTGACATGACACCCATTGCAAGCCTTCCCCATGGCCCCTGATCTTGGTTAGTGAAAGCGGCTGTGGGGAGGCCTCATGCCTTTTCCTCTTTTTTGTTTTGTTGACATTTTACAGTAAAAATTAGTTTTTAAAAGTGTCTGGGGCTTCAGTGGCAGATAGGTCTGAAACGAACCCAAACAACTGGCCTGGATTCCAAAGTTTTGATTTAAATGTCCAGCAAATAATAACTGCTGTTATTGGAGACATGATGGAAGCTTTCATTTGCTTAAGTCCTGATTCACAGCCTACCCTTGCCAGCGTTCCTTTTCATGTGGTTGAGAAACAATCATGTCCCACCTTTCCAGCATACATATGAATGCTCTGTAACATGTGGGTGCTCCATTATTTGAGCAACCCAGTTCATGCAATTCTTCCCCCTCCTTTCCGGGAGAAGCTCACAACGCTTGCTTTATATGCGAAATCATCTGTGTGGTGATAGGGAAAAGTCATGCCCACTTTGCCATTTGGGTATAATGAATAGGGCAGGGTCCCCAACCTTTTTGGACCTGTGGTGCATTTGGGAAATTGAGATACTGTTACGGGCACCACCACAAAATGCCAAATCAGTGGATCGCCGCTTTGGCGTCTACCTTTCGTGTCTGTGAATCTTAGGTTGTGTCTTATTCAGCAAAAACATTTGCTTTGTGTCTATGGGACACCACAGTGTCTGTTTAATAAGAGATTGTCTAATTCAGCTAACTGCTGGTGGTGCAATACAGCTAATGCTTCTTTTAAACATATGTTTTAGCAATGTCCAGTAGTTGCTCTTTTTTTGCTTGGAGGTTACTACACAGAAAAAATTTGTACTGGAAGTCTTTAATATTCACTGATGTACACGCTCTTTTAAATTATGTATCTGCTTCATGGAAATTAACAAATGGTCAGCGTAAATGGATTCTATGCATTCCTTTGACAGCGAAAAAGGTATGATATTACAACATTGGAAGGATAAACACTCACCTCCTATAAAGCAATGGATTGAGGGCCTAACAACACATTCAATATTTGAAAGGGTGGCATATAGATGTTACCTTCAAATGGTTACTTATTTGGATATTTGATCCACTTTTGTTGCAGCCTATGTGCAATTGCTAGAAAGTTGTTAGCATTTCATACAAATCCATGTATGTATTTTTTTAAAATGGGAAAAACATAAAAATAAAAAATAGTTTTGGGCACCCCGTTGAGAACCCCTGAAATAGGGGCAAAGGCCCTGTAGATTGTACGGAAACAATTCAGTAAAGAAGGTTCTTGCCATGCAATCCTATACATCTGGATATGTATCAGTTGTTCTTGGATTACAGCTCCCATCATCCCTGCCTATTGGCCATGCTGGCTGGGACAGATGGGAGTTGCAGTTGTTACGTTTGGAGGGCTGCAGGTTTTCCCCCTCTGCTCTACATGTCTGCTCAGATGCAAGCCCAATTGAACCTTAGAGCCACTTGCATTTGCTGAGTGGCAGCAGGAATTACAGGGATAACATCAGTCCCTTTGTCATAGTCAGATCATTGCCTGCTGAAGTTTAGACTTACAGCAGCTTTTCCCCTTTGCAAGGGTGGGGGACCTATCAAAATAGGTCCACCTCTGGAGCCAAATGGATCCAGATGGCTTCCAGAGGACTCTGGGAAGGTTTCTGCTGATATGGCGGGCTTTCCTGTCGAAACCCTGGTTGATCTGTGGAATGCAGAAATGACCCTGGGTGGTTGACACAATTGCTTCTGAGTGCCCTCTCCTGGGTAGAGCTCATACTGCACTGTGGTATACCCCAGAGCTGAGAGCGATGAAACAAAATAGGAGACAGCTTGAGTACAGATGGAGAAGAACTCGTAGTAGATGCAGAGTAACGGTGGTGTGTGCCTATGGTAAGGTATACTCGGGCAGTGAGAATGGCAAAGAAACAACATTTCGCTGCCTCCATTCAGTCTTCCAAATGCCACCCAGCAGAGCATGTCCGAGTCATCCAGGGGCTATTATGTGCCGGCCCTAAGGACACTGTAGACCCCTCTGAGGCCAGCTGTAACGCATTTGCTAGGCACTTCCAGGATAAAATCTTTTGCATCCGCTGGGACTTAGACTCCAGTGTTATAGCAGATGATTCACCAGACCACAGGCTTGTCCTGTTCTGGATGAGTTTCAGTTGGTACAGCTGAAGGAAGTTGGATGGCTTTAAAAGGGGGTTGGACAAATTCCTGGAGGAAAAGACTATCAATGGCTACTAGTCTTGATGGCTATGTGCTACCTCCAGTACCAGAGGCAGTGAGCCTATGAACACAATTTGATGGGGAACATGGGTGGGAGGGTGCTGTTGTGCTCATGCCCTGCTTGTGGGTTCCTGGTTGACAGCTGGTTGGCCACTGTGCAAACAGAATGGTGGACTAGATGGACCCTTGGTCTGATCAGAATGGTGGACTAGATGGACCCTTGGTCTGATCCATCGTGGCTCTTCTTATGTTCTTGTGTCCCATGGAACTTGGGCCCAGCTGGCTCAAATCAGCAGTAATTAGCCCAGGGGAGATGTTTTTCCCTCCTTTGGGGGCGGGGGCTGCTCTCTGGCAGCAACACGGTCCCAGGCAGGGCAAATAAGATGGTGACTCGGCCCACCTGCCTCTGTACAATGTCCCAGTTGCCTTCCCCTGCCTGGTCCAGGCTTTGAATATGCTGATGACAGCTTGGAAGGATGATCATAGCAACTTTCACGTTGAAGCTGAATTGTGCAAATGGCAAGTATACAACAGATATATATATATATATATACACACACACACACACACACACACATACATACATACATATACATATAACAGTATTGGAAACATCTGTTTTAATAAGGCCCCATTCTTTGTGGGTAGAATGACTTTGAAGCTTTGTACTTGGAGAATTAGGAAGATTAATAAAAGAACAGAATGTAACCACATTAGCCAATATATGCTTTGGGCTTTCGGCAAAAAGCAAGTAATGCCTTCTACATATGCTGTCATGATCTCTCTCTCTCTCTCTCTCTCTCTCTCTCTCTCTCTTTCCCAAACGCAGATAGAATACTGGGACCAAGTCCTTGCAAACAAGCTAATTTTTACCAAAGTTCTAGTGCAGATCCTTAAAAAAAATTCAGTGGAACTCAGAGCATTTTGAAACGACACCAGTATATCAGAATAACTGTTCTGTGCACATACACTTCAAACTAATCCCGATTAGAATTCAGCCAGAAAAAAAGGTTAAATATTGCAACATAGCGAGGCTACAAAAGCTACCCAGATGGCTTTGTGCCAGATCAATATTATTTCCTAATTTTGAATTTAGGCAAATGTCTTGCATATTTTCCTCCTGTTAGTCACACATTCTGTCCTTCAGAGAGATAGTGGAATTTGAATGCAAAGGTCAAAGAACTGACAACATTTCCTAGATTCTGCGCTCTAAAAACACAAATATTTAGCCTGAAATGTTTAGTGTGTGTCTGACAAAAACCCATTCAAGTTGTTCAATTAGACATCTGCTGGGTCAAAAAAAACACACTAATGCCCAGAGTATGCGAAACAAACAGAATGAACTTGAACTCTTAATACAGGAGGGAAATTATGACTTGATAGGTGTAACTGAGACTTGGTGGGATGACTCTCATGACTGGAATACAGCAGTTGAAGGATATAACTTGTTCAAAAAGAGCAGGAGGAACAGAAAGGGAGGTGGGGTTGCACTATATGTTAAAAATACATATCTCTCCACAGCAATACAGGAGGATGAGCTTGGTAGCCCCATTGAGCCATTGAGAGCATCTGGGTTAAAGTAAATGGAGCAAAGAATAAAAAGAACATGGTGGTTGGAGTCTACTATTGGCCATCCAATCAAGGAGAAGACGAGGATGAAACGTTTGAAAAGCAAATAGCCAATGTTTCAAGGAAGCATGATGTAGTAGCTATGGGGGACTTCAATCTCCCCGATATTTGTTGGGAGACAAATTCTGCAAAACATTGCTGATAATTCCCTCCTACAGAAACTAGAGGAAGGAACTAGAGGATCGGCTATCCTTGACTTGATCCTAACCAACAGAGATGACTTAGTGGATAAAGTAGCAGTTACAGGAACTCTGGGGGAAAGTGACCATGTTATACTTGAGCTCTTGGTTCTAAAGGAAGCAAAAGCTGAGTGTAGCCAAACACATACCCTGGAAAGCCAATTTTAATAAATTCAGAACAATGATAAGTAAGGTGCCATGACAAGTGACTCTAACGAGAAAAGGAGTCCAAGCTGGGTGGGAGTTTTTAAAAAAGGAAATTCTAAAGGTACATTTACAAAGCATTCCAACAAGGAAAACAGGTGGAAGACAACAGAAGAAGCCCATGTGGCTTCACAAAAAGCTTCGAGATGACCTGAAAACAAAAAAGCACACATATAGGAAGTGGGAGGAAGGCCAAGCTACAAAGGAAGAGTACAGGCAGGTAGCACAGAATTGCAGGATGGCGTCAGGAAGGCTAAAGCTGAGAACGAGCTGAGGTTAGCGAGGGATGCTAAAAGCAACAAAAAGGCTTTCTTCAGATACATGTATAGTAAAAGACAGAGGAAAGAAATGGTGGTTCAACTGTTAAATAAGTATGGCAAAATGATAACAGAAGATAAGGAAAAGGCAGAAGTGCTCAATTCCTACTTCAGCTGAGTCTTCTCCCAAAAGAGGGTCTATGACCCCCCTGACAAAGGCGAAGTACAGGCTGAAGGGACAGGATTGCAGCTTGACATTGATAGGCATATGGTCAAGGAACACCTAATTAATTTGAATGAGTTTGAATGAACACCTAATTAATTTGATTCAAATGAGTTTGAATGAACACCTAATTAATTTGAATGGAAAGGGTTCAGAGGAGGGCAACAAAGATGATCAGGGGACTTGAAATAAAGCCCTATGAGGAGAGACTGAAGGAACTGGGCATGTTTAGCCTTGAGAAGAGAAGACTGAGGGGAGATATGATAGTGCTGTTCAAGGACTTGAAGGGTTGTCACAGAGAGGAAGGCCAGGATCTCTTCTCGATCATTGCAGAGTGCAGGACACGGAATAATGGGCTCAAGTTACAGGAAGCCAGATTCCAGCTGAACATCAGGAAAAACTTCCTGACTGTTAGAGCACTACAACAATGGAACCAATTACCTAGGGAGGTGGTGGGCTCTCCCACACTGGAGGCGTTCAAGATGAGGCTGGACAGCCACCTGTCAGAATGCTTTGACTTAGATTCCTGCATTGAGCAGGGGGTTGGGCTCGATGGTCTTATAGGCCCCTTCCAACCCTACTATTCTATGATTCTATGTACATGTTTAGAATTAACATATTAGTGAAACAAATGAGGGGAAGTCAACTAATTGCTTACTCATTTATTCCAAATGTGGTCTGATTCTTTTCCTCATAGTGCAGATAACTGTCAGTGCAATCCTAGTCATCTCTACTCAGAAGTAAGCCCCATTGAGTTCAGTGGGACTTATTACCAGGTAAGTGCATATTTAGCAGCCTAAATTACTATTAGAGGGTTTTTACTGTGTTTACAAAGGGGACCCAGTAAGAGCAACTCAGGGCAGGATACCACCTGATGTCTGCATGTGAAGAAAAGTGATGGCCATACTTCGGGGAGCATACAATCAGGACTCTCATGTGATATATGTGTTGCTGGATTAGACCACTTCAGACTGCAGATGACAAATCAAATATTTGGATGCTTCATCCAAATATTTATGAAAATTACTCCCTGCACATTCACAGAATTACCACGTCAGAGAGAAAGCTAAGTTAGAAATTTCTCCCTTCAAGCTAATTTTATATATGCAGAGAGGGTTTAAAAAAAAAAATCCAAGGGAAACGTTTGAATATCTGATACCGTATCTGCAGTCTGAAGTGAAATACTCCAGCAACAGATTGTATCATGTGAGGCTGCTGGATATGTAGCCTGACCATGTCTCTGAAGCACGTGTGTTTCCTTCTTGCATGTTTTCAGCCTGGATGAGGACGGCTTCTAATGCCCTTGGAAGCTTAATCCACTGGAGAGATATTCTTTAAAAACAAAAACCCAGCTGAAATGTACTGAGGGACCACATCATTCCCTTGTGTATAGTAGGCCTTTGAAACTGGATGACTTCAACAAATTCACAGGCTTAAAGAAGTCAAAGGTGTTTGAAATATAAGGTGTTGATGGTAGCTACTGCGTTGAGACACAAATGGTGGTGCTCTTACAATATTTCAGTGGCTTGAGAATCCTTTCCAGATAGATAGATCGATCGATCGATCCATGTACACTTATTTGGGAGTATGCCCCACTGAACCCAGTATTTATTTATTACAGCCTTTCCCAAACTGGTGCCCTCTAGATGTGTTGGACTACTGCTTCCATCCTAAACCTTCCTTCCCCATGCTGGTAGGGAATGATGGGAGTTGCAGTCTAGCCTAATATGGACACTGCCAGGTTGGGGAAGGCTGCTTTATTGCATGTTTGTCTCACCCTTCCTCCAAGAGCTCAGTGTAGTCCACATGATTCCTCCCATGTCTGCATTTTTCCTCATGACAACTCTGTGGGATAGGCTAGGCTGAGAGATAATGACTGGCCCAAAGTCAGCAAGTAAACTTCATTATTAAGTAGAGTTTTGAACCCAGGTCTCTCCCGTCCTAACCTAGAATCATAGAATAGTAGGGTTGGAAGGGACCTATAAGACCATCGAGTCCAACCCTCTGCTCAATGCAGTAATCCAAGTCAAAGCATCCTTGACAGGTGGCTGTCCAGCCTTGTCTTGAATGCCTCCAGTGTGGGAGAGCCCACCACCTCCCTAGGGAGTTGGTTCCATTGTTGTATTGCTCTAACAGTCAGGAAGTTTTTCCTGATGTTCAGCCGGAATCTGGCTTCCTGTCACTTCAGCCCATTATTCCATGTCCTGCATTCTGGGGTGATCGAGAAGAGACCCTGGCTTTCCTCTCTGTGACAACCTTCCAAGTCCTTGAAGAGCGCTATCATATCTCCCCTCAGTCGTCTCTTCTCAAGGCTAAACATTCCCAGTTCTTTCAGTCTCTCCTCATAGGGCTTTGTTTCCAGTCCTAAACTGACACTCTGATTGCTACACCACACTGTCTCTCTGCACGTGTTAAAATGTTAGTAGCTAAAAATAAAAATCTGTGCTTTTTTTTAGCGCATTTATGTCTTTTTGGTGCTGTGGTTTAACGTAGCGCCCCCTCTGCAACTTGTGCAAGTTTATGCTGCAAAGGATCTGTTTTAAAAAATACATCTGAAATCTGTGTCCACAGCAGAGCAGCTCACCAGTAACAAGTGACTGATCGTAATAACACTTTGCTAATGTCATGGTGACCCTTGCATTGTTAAAGTCCATAAGATACTAGTTTCTCATCTGTTGAGTCATGTTAAACAGGAACAGATTGGTTTGTTCCTGTTTAATATGACCCAATACAAGAAAGACAGAGAAACGTGGTTGTTTAAAGGACGTACGGATAGCCTCCCAGCACCCATTAAAAAAACAAAACCTGCACACTGTAGTCAATAAAGCCACTTCCAGGATGTATATAATTATCCCGCCAAGAAGGTAGAAACAATAACTAAAGAGATTAATTCTGGTAATATCTGGTTTGTTGCCAGAATAAATATGCCCTCCAGTTCTTGGAGCGATTACTGTTGAGCATCCAGTCTGAAGGACATTTTAGAGATTGCTTTGTTACACCTGCAAAAAAAGAATGAGAAAGGCTGACAGTGAAGTATTATGATGATGTATTCCATTTCTATACTGCCCCATAGCAGAAGCTCTCTGGGTGGTTTACAAAGGTTAAAAACATTAAAAATACAATATGAATAATGTAAAAACATAAAAACACACAGACAGTATACACAGAGACAACATATTTCTAAAAACAACTTTGAGCAATCAGCCAAACCATAAAACAAATCCAGGATCAATTAAAACTCATCACAGTGAAGTTGAGTTACTTAGTTCTGAGGATTTATGTTAGAGATCGTTTTAATGTTTTGTATTTTTTTTATCCAGGTGTATGTAAGCCACTTTGAAAATTTCTGGAATTATAAAGTGGGATACAATTAAAAAATATTCAAAAATATATAAATTAGGTCTGGTCTCCTTTCACTTCATTTTCGGAGTTTGGCAGAATTTGGGGTTAATACAGTCCCCCCCCCCGCCGAGGCCGCTGCCGCCAAGGGAAACTAAAGGGGAGTGGTGAAACAGTTTGGGGAGGGGGCAAAAAGAATTTTAGGGGGGGAGGAGGATGGGTAGGGTCTTAGAATCATACGAAGCGGCCTTATACTGAGTCAGACCATTGGAGCATCTAGCCCAGTATTGTTGACTGACTGGCAGTGGCTCTCCGGGGTTTTAGACAAGAATTATTTATGTATTTATAATCTTATAAATATTATTATAATTTAGAAGCTTTCCATGCCTACCTGGTGATGTTGGAGATCAAACATGAGAAAGTTGGGGATCAAAGCACGTGTTCTACCACTGAACTATGGCCCTGGCATGGGGCAATATTCTTACTTCCCCTGCTTTTTTCTTTTCTTTTAAACCTTCCACACCTCTGCTTTTTTTTCTTTTTCTTTTTACAGTTTTTAAAGTCCAGAAGCTTTGGTAATACAGTATCAGAGTGGCTAGAGTGTTGGACTAGGAGTCAGGAGATCCGGGTTCTAGTCCCCGCTCGGCCATGGAAGCTCACTGGGTGACTTTGGGCCAGTCACAGACTCTCAGCCCAACCCACCTCACAGGGTTGTTGTTGTGAGGATAAAATGGAGGAGGAGGATTGTGTAAGCCGCCTTGGGTTCCTTAAGGAGGAAAAAAGGCGGGATATAAATGTAATAAATAAATAAATAAATAAATAGTCACCATTCTTTCTTCCCTGAGAGAGACGCTTGCTGAGTTCAATGGGGCTTACTCCCAAGTGGGCTGTCCAAGGTGTAAGCAAGGCTGAACTCAGTCAGCGGGACTTCCTTCTGAGTAACCTTGCATAGGATTTTGATGCATGTCCCATTGATTTTGATGAGAGAGTTATGTATGTGCGTAGCATCTTTCCCATGGAAAACAGTGGGATTTGGAACATCTTAACTTAGGCTGGAAAATGCCCCAGTTCTGGATATCTGTTAAAGCTGAGTTTCAGACTGCTTCATGATATAGTATTCATTTTGTCTTTCTTTCCTGCAGGTCAACATAACTATTTATGTGCTGGCCGAAATGACTGCATAGTGGATAAAATTCGTCGGAAGAACTGTCCTGCATGCCGCTTGAGGAAGTGCTGTCAAGCTGGTATGGTACTTGGAGGTAGGCACTTTGCAGAGCTTTAATTCAGGAGAAGAAACTCAGATATAGCTAACAGGGTTGAGATGCTTAGGGTCCAAAGCAGACCTCTGATTCTCACTTGTCGCCTATGGCAGTGTGCACAGCTGTTGTTCCTTGGGGGGGGGCGGGTTCCCTTTCCCCCGTTGTATAATATGGTCCTCCCCCACCAGCCCCCTCCCCACATTCCCCAGAAGACCCCTCCTTACAGCCATTACACAGGAACTAAGCCTGGGGGAAACGAGGGTGCAGGGACTAAGCCAGCCACCAGGAGGAAGGAATCTGGGGGGACACCTCCTCCACTGAAATGAATGGGCCACTCCTGACAGGAGATACATGGGTATATTAAATATGAGCTGTGTAGCTTCTGAGTTTCAGTTTCATGAAGGAAGGAACCTTCCCTCTTGTGTTGCTAGGTGATCCTCAGTACTAGGGCTGTCACAAAATGGCGGATTTTGCACAAAATGGCCACCATGCTTTGGAAGTCCAAATCCGAGGCTTTCACGGCCCTAGTCTCCTACCAAATACATCCTGCAAACATGACAGGTTGTATTGGTTCATCTAGCTGTCATGAAGGAACTAGATTAATGGTCTTATGCTCATCTTACACATAGCTGATGGAAAGCTCAGATCCTAAAGATGCATTTAATCCTGTGATTTCTTCTATGTGCATTCGATGTCTGAGTGGGTGAGAGTCTTCAGTCATTTTTATAGATCAGTCAAACATTGCCGCCCTAAGTGAACAGAAATTAAAATATTATGGTGTTAATCATGTAGTTTTCCATCATATTCCATTAGCGAGGATAATTTAGATGCTGAGATGTATTCTGGTTGCTTATTTTACATATTTCCCTGAACTTCCATGGATAGTAAAGTAAGTCATGCTGGCTTTGATTTACTTGATTAGCTTTTAAAACACACTTATTTAATGGGAAGAAACGTTTGGATCAAATCTTCTAACAGCACTATCCCATCCATGTTTTCTCAGGAATAGGTTCAGTGGGGCTTATATCCAACATGTGTGGTTAGGAATGTAACCTAAGAGTCAAGAAGCAACTTAACCAACCAAGTGGACTTTTGGAGATTGTATTGATAAGTCCTGTCACTTGGTTAATGATCTCATGATATTTTGACTCATACTTGGGTGGGAGATTTATTATTATTTAATTTTGAATTATGTGATGCATGAAGGTGACACTCTGTTCTTCAGATCCATGGCCTTTTATTCTCAAAGAGGTGGGAGTTGTTTAAAATAAGTATTAAGTAGATAGTGAGAGGCTGTTGAGGGAGGAAAACTATCCAACACAAATACTGAGGAGGAGGAGGAGGAGTGAAACCAGGGCATTTACTAGCACCTTTTGAAAAAGCTTTTCTATAAACTGTGATTACTGTATTGAGAGGTGATTATTTATTTCCTACTTTAGTTGGCAAAAATAAATTATATGCAGATAACAGTCTTATTCTCTTATACTTCAGGGTCCACAAATGCATTATCAGGTCACCACTGGTGAGGACATTTTTTGTTCTGATGAGATGCCCCTGCTCTTCTCTAGGCTCAAATAGAGAAGAGAATCATAGACTCGTAGAATAGTAGGGTTGGAAGGGGCCTACAAGGCCATCGAGTCCAACCCCCTGCTCAATGCAGGAATCCAAGTCAGAGCATCCCCGACAGATGGCTGTCCAGCCTCGTCTTGAAGGCCTCCAGTGTGGGACAGCCCACCACCTCCCCAGGTAACTGGTTCCATTGTCGTATTGCTCTTACAGTCAGGAAGTTTTTCCTGATGTTCAGCCGGAATCTGGCTTCCTGTAACTTGAGCCCATTATTCCGTGTCCTGCACTCTGGGATAGAGGGAGATCTTGCAACCTCGCATTGAGCAAGGCAGAGAAAGCAGCAAGCTGTTTTTTGAGCTTTTTTGAATTCAGGGCAAGCAAGATCCCCTGACCTTCAGCAGGCTCAGGAGAAGTCCTGCTTTTCTCCAGGCTTGGGAGAAGGGCAAGAGAATTTCCAGACCTTGCACTAAGGAAAGGCTCAGCATGATAGGTTTTAGCCACTGCCCCTCTATTCTGCTTAGAGCTGAGGAAGAAGCCAGGTATTTCTTCCTATAGTTGCACTGGGCCAGGGAGGTTATTGGAGTACCTCAGAAGTTCAACATACTATACCAATCAAGGGGTCCAGCAATTGCCTTCCATTGATGGAAGGGCTCTTCTGAAAGGCGCCTCTGCCTGACTTTGGGGAGGGGCTGTCCCTTCTCCTCCTGCACCACAGCTGACCCCATTCAGCAGTGTTCCTGACCCTCTGTGTAGCATTTTCAAGAGGCTGCAGGGCTGCCATGGGGAAAGGGGCAGGAAGTTGATTTCCGCCACCCCAGCTGCCTGCTCCTAAATCTGGATCCAACCCAAGACATTCAACAGTGCAGTTCTTTACATGGATGTAAGCCGCACTGCATTCAGTGGGACTTAGCCCATATATGTGAGAATAGGATTGCAGCCCAAATCTCCCATTCAAAGCAGTGGGATCTAGAAAGGCTTCAACTGTTTTAAATGGTTTGTTGGCAATTGAAATGAGAGCTTATGTTTATAGTTCAGCTCAATATAGGGATGTGCCTTCACTTGCCTGAGATATTTCAGGAAATGCCGTCAGTCATTCTTGATGGCGCTTACATTAAAATTCCATATATTTAAGTAAGCGTATTGGTGGAAATTGGCCTCTAGTGGATATTATTCCCATGCCTTATTGTAACTAAATGCAACTGCAACTAAAACAACTGCATGTTGCTTCCCTGTTGCTTGTCCCTTCTCCTTTCTCTTGTTTCCTGTCTGTCAAATGTTAGAGTGTAAGCTCATCAGGGCAGGGACCTTTCCTCTTATACTTCGTAAAATGCCATGCACTAATGGTGGTGGTGGTGTTAATGATGAAGATGACAATAATAATTGTATTGTGCTGCACAGAGACTAGACAGTTTTATTGTGCTACAAAGAGGCTACAACTCCCTACTCATTTTGACTCCTGGTCTCTGTTTACAAAAGTATGAAATCTTTGTTGGTGAACAGGCATAGGTTAACCACGAAAGAGGTGGCTCTCTCACATTGGCAGCCTAAAATACAAAGGAAGTTTTCATCGATCTTCATATGATAGATTGTCTAAGAATGCCTGACTTTTACAAATACTTAGGTGTATTTGTTTTATTTATAAATTTGGTGAATTATGCTGTGTATGTTTATTTGTTTTGTTATAGCTAACATTCTTGGTTATATCCTGGGGTGTTTGCAGGCTTAGGTGTTTTGGCAACCCCGGTTGGTATGTGCAAGCAGAATAGCAAATCTGCTTCCATAACAATCGCGACGTGGGCAGTCCTATTTTCCTCTGCCCAAAATATGTATGGGAGGTGGGGTTATTGGGGGCATCGCATAAGGGAAAAGGGTAAACATTCACTTGCTCCTGTTTGTGGTCCTGATCCTGATCAGGGGCCACCTGAAGCTGCTATGTAGATAAAAGAAAACACAAATGGAAAGGCAATGCCATTTAGAAAGGGAATAGTTAAATTGAGAATTCAGTATATTCAGTAGTTAGAAGAGGGATAGAAAGGGAACGAAAAATACTCCGGGTGAATGACTGGCTACAAAGGTGGGGCCGATGAGAGAGATTTGGATTCTGGGACCACGGGCTATACTTCCTGGAAGATGGGCTGTTGGCAAGGTACGGGTTGCACCTCACAAAGGATGAGAAGAATGTGTTTGGCCACAGCATGAAGAACTTCATCAGGAGGGCTTTAAACTGAATCCTACGGGGAAGGGAGATGTAATGTTGGGGGTAACAATGGACGTAGACGCATGCACTGCAACGGAGAGAACAGCTCTGATAGTGCCCAATAATAGTCTTCAGACACATGTAGGAAGAAAGCCAGACTATAAAGCACATGGTCTTCGATGTCTATATACTAATGCCCAGTCTATGGGAAACAAACAGAATGAACTTGAACTCTTAATACCAGAGGGAAATTATGACTTGATAGGTATAACTGAGACTTGGTGGGATGACTGTCTTGACTGGAATACAGCAATTGAAGGATATAACTTGTTCAAAAAGAGCAGGAGGAACAGAAAGGGAGGTGGGGTTGCACTGTATGTGAAAAATACATATCTCTGCACAGAAATACAGGAGGATGAGCTTGGTAGCCCCATCGAGAGCATCTGGATCAAAATAAATGGAGCAAAGAATAAAAGGAACCTGGTGGTCGGAGTCTACTACCGGCCACCCAACCAAGGAGAAAACGAGGATGAAACTTTTGAAAAGCAAATAGCCAGTGTTTTAAGGAAGCATGATGTCGTAGTCATGGGGGACTTCAATTTCCCCAATATTGGTTGGGAGACCAATTCTGCAAAACATGGCCCCTCCAGGAAATTCCTGACTTGTGTTGCTGATAACTTCCTCCTACAGAAAGTAGAGGAAGTAACTAGAGGATCGGCTATCCTTGACTTGATCCTAACCAACAGAGATGACTTGGTGGATAAAGTAGCAGTTACAGGAACTCTGGGGGAAAGCGACCATGTTGTACTTGAGTTCTTGGTTCTAAAGGAAGCAAAAGCCGAGTGTAGTCAAACGCGTACTCTGGATTTTAGGAAAGCTGATTTTAATAAACTCAGAACAATGATCAGTAAGGTCCCATGGCAAGCGACGCTAACGAGAAAAGGAGTCCAAGATGCGTGGGAGCTTTTAAAAAAGGAAATTCTCAAGGCACAATTACAAATAATTCCAACAAGAAGAAAAGGTGGAAGACAACAGAAGAAGCCAATGTGGCTTCACAAAAAGCTTAGGGATGACCTGAAAACAAAAAAGGACACATATAGGAAGTGGAAAGAAGGCCAAGTAACAAAGGAAGAGTAGAAGCAGGTAGCACAGAATTGCAGGGATGGTGTCAGGAAGGCTAAAGCTGAGAACGAACTGAGGTTAGCGAGGGATGCTAAAAACAACAAAAAAGCTTTCTTCAGCTACGTGCATAGTAAAAGGCAGAGGAAATAAATGGTTGTTCAGCTATTCAGTGAGGATGGCAAAATGATAACAGATGACAAAGAAAAGGCAGAGGTGCTCAATTCCTACTTTGGCTCAGTCTTCTCCCAAAAGAGGGTCTATGACCCACCTGGCAAAGGCGAAGTACAGGCTGAAGGGGCAGGATTGCAGCTTGAGATCGATAGGCATATGGTCAAGGAACACCTAATTACTTTGAATGAGTTCAAATCTCCAGGGCCAGATGACCTGTACCCTAGAGTAATAAAGGAACTGTCAGAAGAACTCTCAGAATCTCTGTCTATTCTCTTTGAGAAATCATGGAGGATGGGTGAAGTGCCAGATGACTGGAGGAGGGCTAATGTCCCTATTTTCAAAAAGGGTAAACAGGAGGAACCTGGGAACTACAGACCAGCCAGTCTGACATCAATCCCTGGGAAAATTCTGGAGCAGATGATAAAGCAATCTATCTGGAAGCACCTTGAAAACAATGCCATGATTACTCGAAGCCAACATGGATTTGTCAAAAACAAGTTCTGCCAGACAAATCTGATCTAATTTTTTGATCAAGTAACCTCCCTTGTGGACTGTGGGAATGCTGTGGACATCATATACCTCGACTTCAGCAAAGCTTTCGACAAAGTGCCCCATGATATCCTGATGAGCAAACTAACTCAAAGTAGGCTAGATGAAACAACGATCCAGTGGATCCACAGTTGGCTACAGAATCGGACTCAAGGAGTGCTTATCAATGGGATCTTCTCAAACTGGGGAGAGGTAACGCGTGGGGTACTGCAGGGCTCAATCCTGGGCCCAGTGCTCTTCAACATTTGTATTAATGACTTGGAGGAGGAGGTGCAGGGAATGCTGATCCAATTTGCAGATCACACAGAATTGGGCAGGATAGCTAATACTTTGGAAGACAGAAACCAAATTCAAAGTGATCTGGATAGACTGGAGCGCTGGGAAGAAAACAACAGAATGACATTTAATAGGGATAAATGCCAAGTTCTGCACCTAGGAAAAAGAAACCAAATGCACAGTTACAAGATGGGGGATATGTGGCTCAACAACACTACAAGCGAGAAGGATCTTGGAATTCTTGTCGATCACAAGCTGAATATAAGCCAACCATGTGATGTGGCTGCAAAAAAGGAAAATACTATTTAGGGCTGCATTAATAGAAGCATAGCTTCTAAATCCTGGGAAGTACTAGTTCCCCTCTACTCAGCACTGGTTAGGCCTCATCTGGAGTACTGTGTCCAGTTCTGGGCACCACACTTTAAGAAGGATGCAGACAAACTGGAGAGGGTTCAGAGGAGGGCAACAAAGATGATCAGCGGACTGGAAACAAAGCCCTATGAAGAGAGACTGAAAGAACTGGTCATGTTTAGCCTTGAGAAGAGAAGCCTGAGGGGAGATATGATAGCACTGTTCAAGTTCTTGAAAGGTTGTCACAGAGAAGAAGGCCAGGATCTCTTCTTGATCATCCCAGAGTACAGGACACGGAATAATGGGATCAAGTTACGGGAAGCCAGAGTCCGGCTGAACATCAGGAAAAACCTCCTGACTGTTAGAGCAATACGACAATGGAACCAATTCCCTAGGGAGGTGGTGGGCTCTCCCACACTGGAGGCGTTCAAGACGAGGCTGGACAGCCATTTGTCAGGGATGCTCTGACTTGGATTCCTGCATTGAGCAGGGGGTTGGACTCGATGGCCTTGTAGGCCCCTTCCAACCCTACTATTCTATGATTCTATGAGAAAGCCCATTCCTAGAGAGAAAGTAGAGACTGTAAAGTCCAGAAATGAGACTGAGGGCTTCTTCACACAGAGCTTTTATCCTGCTATTGAGATTGCTCACTCATGGAAGTTTGTGGGCCCTTTAGATGATGTTGTGAGCCTCCAAGGCGTCTCCTGCACTAAATGACCTTTATTCTATTTTTTAAAAGATTGGAGATAATGAGCTATCAAATAACCACGCTTGAGTTCTGCTTAAGTTCCCTCTGTGAAAAAGGAAAAGCTGCAAGAAGAGGAGCAAGATCAGTGAAACATATGGAAGACTCATATAAGGGGGAGAAGGAGGGGGGAAAGGAAGCATGTGTAAAGGGAGTCCGTTGTGATCCTGCATTTAAAACGGAAGCAGAAAGCCCTGTTTTAAATGGATTTTAGGCTGGTGTAGAGATGATCTGAAGGTTTTTTCAGTACTAAAAGTTTACTGATGAGCAAGCATAAGATCAGGTGTTGGCAATTACTTGGATCCTTGGTGCATAAAAGTGTGTGTCTGTAGGAGATGGTTGCAGAAACAGAGTTTATCAGGGAGTGGGATGGTGGAGGTACTGCAGTTACCTCCAGTTTTAGGTCGTACTGCAGTTGCATCTGTTGAATGGTTGGTATCTCTTGCTAAGATCAAAAAAAGTGCATTTTAACATATACCTCTTATTAGATATGGTGAAGGTAACTGTGGTCCCTTTTTTAAAAAAAACACCTTTCAAGCCGGCTTTGGAGCTAGGTAGCTGAACTGGAGAGGGCGATCTTGGTGGGTGGGGAAAGGAGCCTTCTGCCAGGAAGGGAGAGGGAGAAGAAGAGGTCTGTGGAAGAGCTAGCAAAAGTCTCTCAGCTGCATGCCCAGCTTCATCTCTGAGCTGCTCTTCCATTGCATCTCTGTAGCCAGGTGGGCAGAGCAACACAAGAAACTAGGATTAAGCCAGGATACTGAGTTCAGATGTAAGAACAATCACAGTTAATGCAAGCTGAGATTCAGCAACCATCTTCAAGCCATGTTTTACAATCCTGACTTGTTGGCTACAAACTATGTTTAGTGAGCCTAGTTGGATCACACGTACAAACTGGTGTTAAACTAATGGAAGATGGCTTCTCATTGCATCCAAAGTGGGCTATTAAATCTGCATTACATAGTTGCCTTTATTAGGGCAGGTTCTTAAGCCACTGTCAGTGGCTATTGGATTGCTGCAATGCTTCCTCTTCTTCAGAGAAAATGAAATAAAAAAAGATTTAAAACTAATAGCAAACCATATTTTATTCTCTTCGGAAAAGCATAGAAGTGCCTGCTGGCCTTTCGTTATTTATTATAAGTATTTGTTAAATGTAGTTCAAGGTTTATAAGCATTCTTCCCTGAACCAGTAGCCAGGGCATCAGGAAATAAGTGGTTTGACTGGAATACATTGGCAGCTGCATCAGTGCAAGGTCATGCGGCTTGTGGGTGTGCAGATGTTCCAAGCTGTACTGGGATTTCTTGGGATAGTGCAGTCATCCAAAGATTCATCAAATTTAGTGGCACTATGTCGTGGATCGAAAAGTGCTCTTTTGCCTGTGGAGACTCACGAAAGGGCTATATGGCACGTCATGCTCATTGCATGGGAAGAGTAAACTTCAGTCCAGCAGTGTTCTTCTGTTTGTGCCACAGCATCTTTGGAAAGCTTGCAGATGTATGGAAATGCTATTGAGCCAGCTGTGTGGTCTTGTGCAAGTTCTAAAATGAGTTAAAGAATAGCATGAATGCCATTTTCCTTTCTGCTCACAGTTCTTTTGATCCAACCCAGTGTCATAGGTGCTTGTGTTTACATGAGGCTTGGAAACAGCCGTTTGCCTAGTTGCCCATGGGAAGTTAGAAATGTGTACAGGTGACTAGACAGAGAAACCTTACAACAGATGTCTAACCAGGAATTAGTGGAAAGGCATTGTTCAGTTCAGTGATTGTTCTGGGTGCCTGACATCCAGTTGATTCCAGTCTGCTTTACTTCTGGTTGGAAATCCAGATTTTAGAACATGGGTGGCAGAATATCTCCTTAAAAGCAGGTTGTGGGTGTGCATGTGTATGTGGTTGGATTGTGTGTCATTGGATCTGGACTTAATCATACATAGAATAGAACTCACTGGGTCTGCTATGGCTAGGGCCGGATCCAAGCCACATGGTTAGATCCAGAATTAGGCATGTGCAACTGGGCTGGTGCGGAAGCAGATTTTCCTGTCCTGTCCTCCCCGCGGCAGCTGCTCCAGCCCCCTGAAAGTGCTACAAAGAGCGTCGGGGACATTGCTGAGTGGGATGAGTTGTGCTGTAGGGAAGAGGGGATCCCCCCAAATTAGGCGGAGGCACCTTCTGTGAGTGGAGGAGTTCTGTCCACAGAAGACAGAGCCTGGATCCAACCCATATTTTAAAAACAATGTGCAGTTGTGAGGATCACTTCATTGAAATCAATAAGGAGATCAAAAGAGGCTTCAGCGCAAAAATGTCTGCTGGGGAGCAAAAAGCAACTCATCGCTAAAGTCCACTGAGGCAAGAGGACCTTGCACATTGATTGCTTTTTGCCACCCACCAGGCATTTTGGGGGCTGCAGCCTTTATTGATTTCAATTGCACCATTGACTGTACCACTGTCATATTGTGACACTGCACCATTTCATCGTTGTAACATTGCAGCATTGTTACATCATTGCACCATTATATCACTGCAGCATTGTACCATTTCCAAAAATAAATGGGGGGGGGTAATTAAAAGCTCCTTTTCCAATAAGTTTAGTAGTTTGGTTTTCCCCTGGGGAAAAAATCTGAACATCGTCTGTAATCCAACCCTCAAACAGATTCTGCACCACCAAGTTCTGATCTGGAAATCATGCTGGAAGTACAGGACTTTAAAATCCAGGGTGGAATGTGATTGAGGTGGAATCCATAACCATCAATATAAATAACTAATATTGGTATATATGTAGAAGAAGAGCCGTCCATTTTTTCTTTGGCTTATAGCTTTGGTTGCTACTGTTCTATTCTTCTTCTCTGCATTGGCTTGAAGATATGTTTGTAAAGAAAATATAGTTTCCTCATGGGATAATCATTTTTGAAATAGCACATGACATTAATTTTTAATTTCAAAAGTGTACTTAATTGAGTGTAAATGTAATTATTACAGAGCTGTGTGATGTAAAACATTTGAAAAACCCAATTTCACTAACCTGATTAAAAACCCTGAATGATTAACACATTTTCATATGTTTTGTATACTTAAAATTGCAATCCAGTCACATTTGAGAATCACAGTGTGTCAAAGAAAATGAAAACAAGGTTTTATAAATGGGTTGCTAATGGCCTCCTTTGAATAGGTTTAAAATATGAGTTAATAATCCAAGCAGCAGTCTTATAATAACTCTGAAAGTTGTACTGTTATTAAAGGAAGTTACAGCAGTTCTGAACAAAAAGAGGACAGAACAGTTTATATGTTTAAAACATTGATCTTTCAAATAAGGAACCTTAATATGTTTTTCAGCAAGTGGTATTTGGACAAAAATTGTCACTTTTGCATGTTCCATATTTTGAGGAAGTAGTACTGGGAAATGCTGTGGAAAAAGAGATACTGTGTGGAAAGAACAGCATGGGAAGTAAAAATGATTCCTTACTCTCTAAAAAGGGAAAGCAAGGTAACTTACAGCCTGTCCAGTGCATACTGGAAGTAAGCTCCACTGAGTTCAGTTGGACTTACTCCCAAGCAAGTATGTATAGGATTGCAGCCTTACAGTGCAACTCCGTCCATGCTTACTCAGACGTAAGTTCCACTTCATTAAATATGCATAGGATTTCAGTGTTAATATGGATCAACTATTCTTTAGCATCCCATTGTACTCCATTTGGTGTGATTTTAGGCTCCATTTAAACAAGACTATACTCTTGTTCAGAAAGGACAGTCATGGGTTCAATCAGTGCCTGAATTGATTGAATACATGCCTGACTAGCCCCATCCCTTGGCAATATGTCTAGCAGGAAAGCCTTCATGTGTGCAAGCTGTAATACGCATGAAGGTTCCATATGATCAGGAACCCTGATTCCTGATCGCATGGGGTGTTTGTCTGTCCAGCTTGTATGCATGAAGGCTTTTCTACTAAAGACATGGCAGAGTGATCAAGCTGAAAGCTAGCTATGAGCTCTGGAACCATCTTGGGATCTGGTTGTGGGCTTGCTGCCTGCCAAGACTTTATGCTGCTTGTCTCCACCTATGGCTTAATTCTGTATGTTTAAATACATACAATTCTACAAGCAGCCATAAGTCTCCAGAGTTTTCCAAAAGGAAGCTGAACCTTGGTAAGCACTGCTTCTGGAACTTCTCACTGCTTGAGGAGGTAGAGGGCATAAAACAATGTCTTGTTTTCCCTCTGTTTAGTTTAAATTTATATTTAGCCCCTTGGTACCTCATCAGCAGCATCTGGGTTAAAATAAATGGAGCAAAGAATAAAAGGAACCTGGTGGTCGGAGTCTACTACCGGCCACCCAACCAAGGAGAAGACGAGGATGAAACTTTTGAAAAGCAAATAGCCAGTGTTTCAAGGAAGCATGATGTAGTAGTAATGGGGAGACAAACTTTCCCTGATATTTTGGGGAGACAAATTCTGCAAAACATGGCCCCTCCAAGAGAGTGTTGACTTGTGTTGCTGATAATTCCCTGCTGCAGAAAGTAGAGGAAGGAACTAGAGGATCGGCTATCCTTGACTTCATCCTAACCAACAGAGATGACTTAGTGGATAAAGTAGCAGTTATGGGAACTCTGGGGGAAAGTGACCATGTTATACTTGAGCTCTTGGTTCTAAGGGAAGCAAAAGCTGAGTGTAGCCAAACACATACCCTGGATTTTAGGAAAGCCGATTTTAATAACCTCAGAACAATGGTCAGTAAGGTCCCATGGCAAGCGACTCTAATGAGAAAAGGAGTCCAAGATGGGTGGGAGTTTTTAAAAAAGGAAATTCTCAAGGCACAATTACAAACCATTCCAACAAGAAAAAAAGGTGGAAGACAACAGAAGAAATCCATGTGGCTTCACAAAGAGCTTAGAGATGACCTGAAAACAAAAAAGGAAGTGGAAGGAAGGCCAAGCTACAAAGAAAGAGTACAGACAGGTAGCACAGAATTGCAGGGATGGCGTCAGGAAGGCTAAAGCTGAGAAAGAGCTGAGGTTTGCGAGGGATGCTAAAAGCAACAAAAAGGCTTTCTTCAGCTACATGCATAGTAGAAGGCAGAGGAAAGAAACTGTGGTTCAGCTATTAAATAAGAATGGCAAAATGATAACAGATGACAAAGAAAAGGCAGAAGTGCTCAATTCCTACTTTGGCTCAGCCTTCTCCCAAAAGAGGGTCTATAGCCCCCCTAGCAAAGGCAAAGTACAGGCTGAAGGGACAGGATTGCAGCTTGAGATCGATAGGCATACGGGGAACACCTAATTACTTTGAATGAGTTCAAATCTCCTGGGCTGGATCAGCTGCACCCTAGAGTAATAAAGGAACTGTCAGAAGAACTCTCAGAACCACTGTCTATTATCTTTGAGAAATCATGCAGGACGGGTGAAGTGCCAGATGACTGGAACCTGGTTGTCCCTCTTTTCAAAAAGGGTAAACAGGAGGAACCTGGGAATTACAGACCAGTCAGTCTGACATCAATCCCTGGGAAAATTCTGGAGCAGATGATAAAGCGATCCATCTGGAAGCACCTTGAAAACAATGCAGTAATTACTCGAAGCCAGCATGGATTTGTCAAGAACAAATCCTGCCAGACAAATCTGATCTCATTTTTTTGATCAGGTAACCTCCCTTGTCGACCGTGTGAATGCTGTGGACATAATATATCTCGCCTTCAGCAAAGCTTTCGACAAAGTGCCCCACAATATCCTGATGAGCAAACTAGCTCAAAGTGGGCTAGATAGAACAACGATCCAGTGGATCCACAGTTGGCTATAGAATCAGACTCAAAGAGTGCTTATCAATGGGATCTTCTCAAATTGGGGAGAGGTAACGAGCGGGGTACCGCAGGACTCAGTCCTGGGCCCTGTGCTCTTCAACATTTTTATTAATGACTTGGAGGAGGAGGTGCAGGGAATGCTGATCAAATTTGCAGATGACACAAAATTGGGCAGGATAGCTAATACTTTGGGAGACAGAAACAAAATTCAAAGTGATCTTGATAAACTGAAGTGCTGGGCAGAAAACAACAGAATGACATTTAATAGGGATAAATGCCAAGTTCTGCACCTAGGAAAAAGAAACCAAATGCACAGTTACAAGATGGAGGATATGTGGCTCAACCACACTACAAGCGAGAAGGATCTTGGAATTATTGTAGATCACAAGCTGAATATGAGCCAACAATGTGATGTGGCTGCAAGAAAGGCAAATGCTCTTTTGGGCTGCATTAATAGAAGCATAGCTTCCAAATTCCATGAAGTACTAGTTCCCTTCTACTCAGCACTGGTTAGGCCTCATCTGGAGTATTGTGTCCAGTTCTGGGTGCCACACTTTAGGAAGGATGCAGACAAGCTGGAGAGGGTTCAGGGGAGGGCAACAAAGATGATCAGGGGACTTGAAACAAAGCCCTATGAAGAGATACTGAAGGAACTGGGTATGTTTAGCCTTGAGAAGAGAAGCCTGAGGGGAGATATGATAGCACTCTTCAAGTTCTTGAAAGGTTGTCACAGAGAGGAAGGCCAGGAACTCTTCTCCATCATCCCAGAGTGCAGGACATGGAATAATGGGCTCAAGTTACAGGAAGCCAGATTCCGGCTGAACATCAGGAAAAACTTCCTGACTGTTAGAGCACCAGAACAATGGAACCATTGACCTAGGGAAGTGGTAAGCTCTCCCAGTCTGGGGGCATTCAAGATGAGGCCGGACAGCCATCTGTCAGGGATGCTCTGACTTGGATTCCTGCACTGAGCAGGGGGTTGGACTTGATAGTCTTGTAGGCCCCTTCCAACCCTATTTTTCTATGATTCTATGATTTATACAGAACAAAAACCATTTTTAGGATAATACTGCACAGCCTAGTCTCTCCTCTTTCATCTTATATTTAGTACATGTCTGTGTTCATTAGTGGCCAGTGAGGGAACATCTTTTCCTGTTAGATCAACAAAAGGCTGGACTTTTGGTTAGCTCTTCACTTGATGGCTATAAATGGTGACAGTCATTTGGAATGATTAAGTCGGTGTCTCATCAATGACTGCCAAACAGACTGTCAGTTAAACTCTTAGTTAAAGCAAGAGAAGAGGTTTCAATTATGAGTCTTTTGGTTGCTTAGTTTTTCTTTCGTTATCCAGTGCACCATTTTATCCTTCAAATAGTAAAAAGACAGAGGTCTGAACAGCTTGGATGTTTCAGGCAGACTTAACTATGACCTGGTGAATTAAACTGTCTGTATTCGTTTTGCGCTAAAGTTTTCATACTGCATTTGTTTGCAGCATCTGTTATGTTCCCTTGCCTTCTGTTCAAGGCCCCTAATTCTTGTCATGGTTTTATAGTAGGGAATCACTAAAAAAACAAACACCCAGTTTGGGGGCAGTGTTGTTAAATGTCATTTCATGTCATTGAATACAAGGGCATTTCGAATGATAATAAGTGACGCCCCCATGTAAGAATAACCGCAAATCTGCATTAATTAATTAATTAATTAATTAATTTCATTTATAGCCCAACTGCCCTCCAAGAAGCCCAAGGGGGCATACATGATCCTCTTCCTCTCCATTTTATCCTCACAACAACCTTGTTAGGTAGGTTAGGTTGAGAGTCAGTGATAGGCCCAAAGTCGCCCAGTGAGCTTCATGGCTGAGTTGGTATTTGAACCCAGGTCTCCCAAGTCCTAGTCTGACACTGTAACCCCTATACCACACTGGTTCCACGGCTTAGCAGTTTGAATTTTTGAACCACCTTAGATGGCTTGGAAGGCCTGTTTTTGTTTTTAAAGAAATCATCAACAACAAGTAATTTGTGAGCGTTTTCATTTTTTTGCTCATGAAAAACACACACCCAGTGACATGTATTCTTCTCACTCACTCATTTAAGGTGTGTGTGTGTGTGAGAGAGAGAGAGAGAGAGAGAGAGAGAGATTTGGTTTTTACTAGCATGGGTAGCAATAAGAATAATTATCCAAGCATTATAATCTCCTCTTGGGGCTACTGGAAAGTGATTGCACAGCATTTAAAACTGATGCAATGTGATGCAAATATATTAATCCTTCATTATACTATCCCTTCATTGTTGATCTGAGCAGCTGTGTTTTATTAGCTTGATATGCTGGGAGGCATGAAACATTGGCATCTGACTATTGTTATCTGGGCGCTGTTCAAGATTTATAGAAATAGAAATCCCGTGTAGGTTGGTCAAGCCATTAAAACCAAATATTCCATTATGTATCATCACGATTTCTGAGATCAGCTATTTATCCCTTAGTTTATTTCATCCATTTGGATGGCAAAGGCATGCAGAGATGGGTTCTCAGTGGTTGCACCATAGTTGTAGAATTGCCTTCCCCTGAAGACTCGCCAAAGCACAAGTTTGAACATTTTCCAGAAGAACTGCAAGACCTTATCCATACTGACTTTTGGCAGGATGGGTTGATTATTTAAGATGTGAGATTTTACAGTGCAACCCTATACACCTTTACTCAAACGCATCTCCCACTGGGACACTCTCCGCTATATGTATTTAGGATTCCAGCCTTGGTTTTTCTATTGCAGCACTATTTTTAGTGCAACCTGGCCAGAAATGTACAATAAACACTTGATGGGAAATGTCACCTATCAATCTCAGATACATGTAACTTTATAATAATAACATTGGCAGCAGTGAAAGCGAAGTGGCGTGGTGAGATACATGGTGCTGGTAATAGACCTGCAGGTGTGTTAGCGGTGTCCTCATCTACACACATATACCAGACTGCCACATGGTAGAATCCTTAACCTTGAGCCATGATGTGCTGTTGCAGAAAATGGCATGCAAGCGGGGAGAGATTTTATTCTGGTTGTACTTTTGTACTGTAGTTTTAAGCTTTTATATTTTATATTGTTCTACGCTGTATTTGTGGTTTTAATTTTTGTGACCCACCCAGAGAGCTTCAGCTATTGGGTGGTATAGAAATGTAATAGATAGATAGTAAACACACTAGACAAAGGACTAGGGTATTTAGATATGTAGTTTTATTACAAAAGCATTAGAATGAATGCATGAACAGAATTAAAATGAGACTGATGATTCTGTGTTTAAATTAGGGATGTACGAATCCCACTCACCTGTCTGTTCCGGGGCATCGGCGGTGGAGGGGACGCACTCCATCCCTTCCCCTGGAATCCTCCCTGGCCGGTTCCGCTCCACAGCAACTCCACAGAGCCGTTAGCCGAGGCCGGCCACAGCCAGAATTCCATCCGCGGCCAGGCTGCTGCGGCCACAAATGGCGGCTGCTGCGCTGGCCACCATTTGTGTGGCTGCCAAGCCGTGATAGGCTATGTAAGTATTTACGTAGCCTATCACGACAAAAGGCAGCCATGCAAATGGTGGCCGCTATGATGGCTGCCATTTGTGGCCACAGCGGCTGAGAGACCAGCCGCAGCCGCTGCCGCCACTGCATCCGCCGCCATGTAAGCTCTGTCCCAGGCGGATTCCGCGGGGTGGGGGGGCTGTTCCGCCACAGATTCCGGGGGGAACTTACACTTCCTACCTCTTAATTAAACTAGAATTCTTTAGAATCCGGCCTCACTGGAGTCCGTGGCGGAATTCTCTGACATCCCTAGTTTAATTAAGAGGTAGGAAGTGTAAGTTACATAGGAGCAGGGAAAAGCTGATACCTAATAAGGAGATAGGAGGGAAATAGACATGGAGATATCGGGCAGGTAAGCCCTAGTAAGGTCCCCTGGAGTCCAGTATGGTACAGGACCGGAACAAAACAAAACATCTGGGTGCTCCTTGAACCCTCCAAGTTGGTACCAGAAATTGTGTGTGGTGCATATGATGCAAGTAGGAAGAGGTGGAGGGTCCCTTTTGAGGAAGAGGGCCTGTATGTGTTTTACCGTGCACATACTTGGGACACATCTGCCACACATTGGTCTCCATCGGAGCACTCCCTCACTCTGGCCAGCTGTGGCAGAATATGTGTCAGTTTAGGGTCCCCATGACCTTTCATTCAGGGCCAACATTTGTCTTTGAGCACCGCATGTGATGTTCATTGGGTAAATGCAATTAATGTGCATAGTTCTGTTGTGTAAACAGCAGCTGTGGGGAAGTCTAAACATCCTTGGAGTTTAACTCTTTCTCTCCCTGCCACAGTCTAGACAAAAAAAATCCTCTCTCAGAAGCTGCTACTTGCATTTCAAGGGAAACTTCCATTGGCTGCTGGAGGCTTCCCTGTGGCTGCTAATTTAGATAACAGAAACTGTGCATGTTAATTGCATTCACCCAATTAACATCACAGCTCATTTTCTCCTGAGTGCCTTCATGATTATGAGCCTTTACATAGAAGTGGATTCCCTCTGCTAAATTTACTGCTGGTGGAGGCAGGGCAATCTATGTGGGTTGTAAATGAATGTGTTAAGCCCATTGAGCTGGCCTTGTTATTATACTGGCAGCCAGCTACATAACGGCTTTTCCAGGACTTCAGAGCTGTTAAATTTTAACATTGGCGTTAGTGGTTTTATCCTGTTAGCCTCCCCGTGTTTTGGAAGTGTGGGATACTTATTGTTTCAATAAGTAACAATAAGTAATGCAGCAGAATAAAAGTAGCATTTGGATCAGCAGGAACAAAATTAGCCAGACTTCAGTTTTAGAATCCCAGGACATAATAGGTTTTGTTGACCACCTAATTCTGCAATTTCAGTGTCGACTTCTAAGGCAAGAGCTGCTGTGCTATTAATTACCCTGCGTAATTATCAACCCGCATTATCCAGAATGCTGCAAAGAAGAGGGATGATGCAAAACACAGGAGGGCGGGGGGAATGTGCGTGAGAAATAGTTTAAGGGCGCAACCCTATGGGGATAGGTGGACGCCTCTGAACTCAAAGGCGACCACCAATCCAATTCAGGGCAGGAGAAGCACAGAGGGAATTGTTCCCTCCACGCGTCTCCTGCCCTGCATTTGCAGCCAGACAGCTGATTTTGGCTGTCTATCCAGGGGAAGGTGGAGTGGGGGAGGAGGCTGCCGGACGACACATAGGATGTGTCGTACCGGCATTTCTGCCCTCCCCGCCCTGGAGCACCACCCAGAATGCCCTGTTTTGGCCACTCCGCACTCCTCTTCTGAGTACAGAGCGCAGGGCTGCGAGGCAGTGCGGAAGGGGGGGAAGGTTAGTTCTCTGGGAACTGACCTCGGAGCATGGGCTCCAAGGTCGGTTCCTGGAAAATCACAGATCCTATGGCTGTCTAGCCGCTGACTAGCGGCCATAGGATTGCTCCCTAAGAAATGCAGATGGCAATAAATATCAAGTCAAGTGGGTGACCAACCTGAACCACCCTTTGGCCAGAGGAAGAGCAGTTGCAGGGAGCTGACCTCCTCCGTGCCGGAAAGAATACTTAGCTCCAGTGGCATGCAGGCCTGAAAATGCAGAATTAAGGGGAGAGAATTCTCTGGCCCCATTTATCGGTCAAATAGCCACCACTTGCTATTATTTAAATAAATAGCTAGCTCAGTAGCCAACCAGGCTTTTGCAAATACATCAGACTAAAATCACAGAGCAAGAGAGATACATAGTATCAGCATACAAGAAAAAAACAGACTAAATATAATAATAGGAAAATAAGCAATGGCTTCACGGGCCGTCAACAATTGATCGTATATTTAAATTCTTTTTAGTATGGGGTCACGAAGAGTCGGACACGACTTAACAACTGAACAACAACAACAACAACAAGATAGTTCAATGGCCTGTATTGTCATCCGTCAAAATAGCATAGGAAAAAAGCTCTTTGAGTCCAAAGAGCCATTGCAAAGGCACCACATTAAAACGCACACACATAGTCATCAGTTCAGCATTACCTGAGTGGTTCTTTTCCACCATGACTGTGCCGAAATAAATTATTCTAAACATTTACCCCTCTTAAAACCTGGAAACTGCCTTTTCGTCCACCGTGTATATGTATTAACATCTGGTTAATCCTCAAACTGTGGACCAAGTGACACAGGTTGTGCAACTGTGTGTGACTTTGCCCATTTTATGATGAGCAGCTGCAAGGTCATGCAGTCTTGAGCGATAGGCCAATGGGTGGCAGTGAAGCTTAATGCTTTTCTCTCAGGCACGTTTACTGTCCAAAATCAGACCCCACCACCCCCTTCTGCTTTTTTCTCTGCAGAAGAAAAGAAACTGCCCCTGTATCTTTTTTTTCCTGAGGTTAAAAAAAAAAAAAAAAAGCAACTGGGAGATGTTTAAAAACAGCTGGGGAAAAGTGACGCACAATTGCCACACTTTAAGAAGGATGCAGACAAGCTGGAGAGGGTTCAGAGGAGGGCAACAAAGATGATCAGGGGACTGGAAACAAAGCCCTATGAAGAGAGACTGAA
The DNA here is from genome assembly GCF_057233095.1 of Heloderma suspectum. NCBI lineage: Eukaryota > Metazoa > Chordata > Lepidosauria > Squamata > Helodermatidae > Heloderma > Heloderma suspectum. Next base: position 25,553,546 of record NC_139460.1, on the reverse strand, counting down.
AGAACTGGGCATGTTCAGCCTTGAGAAGAGAAGACTGAGGGGAGATACGATAGCGCTGTTCAAGTACTTGAAAGGCTGTCACAGAGAGGAAGGCCAGGATGTCTTCTCGATCATCCCAGAGTGCAGGACACGGAATAATGGGCTCAAGTTACAGGAAGCCAGATCCCTGCTGAACATCAGGAAAAAATTCCTGACTGTTAGAGCAATACGACAATGGAACCAATGACCCAGGGAGGTGGTGGGCTGTCCCACACTGGAGGCCTTCAAGACGAGGCTGGACTGCCATCTGTCAGAGGTGCACTGACTTGGATTCCTGCACTGAGCAGGGGGTTTGGATTCGATGGTCTTATAGGCCCCTTCCAACCCTACTATTCTATGATTCTGTGTGCCATTTGGTCTTCACAAATGTAAGTTAAGACATCCTCATCATTATTTCTCTGAGGTCAATTGCATCTACCCTTATGGCATAACATAACCGAACATCTAGGTGTAGTTATTAGCGGTCGAAAGTTCCCATTACAGCTCTGCTGAAATTGAGAGGGAGAGAAGCCCTATTCAGACATTACACTTATGTGTTTAATTAACATGAGGGGTGGGGATGGAGGGAAGTCTAGAGGAAAGACTAGCATGTTAGCTGTTCCACCCTGTGCCCTCCATGAGTTGGAGGAATAACTTCTGCAGTGCGGAGCCATTTCTACACATGTGGGCTCCCTGTGGGATGCAATAGCCTGGCTTTCCGGGATGCTACAACATGTAGGGAGCCTACATGGGTATAGAAGGCTCCCTGCTGCAGAAGTTATCCCTCCAGCTTGTGGAGGGGGACCACCACCGGGGGCGGGGGAGCACTAGCATGGTGAGCCTTGCTCTCCCCCCCCCCCCCGCATCCTTGTGGATTAAACGAGTAGGATGCCTGCATAGGACTGGAATGCACAGAAAGCAGATGAGAAATGTCTTGTTCCTGAAATCGCTTCCATTCCTCCTCTAGCCTAAGCGACTTTTACAGTTAGGACACAAAAGGCTTCTGCCTGTGTGTATTTTATGATTGTGTGGCGGGCATTGGAAGTATGAAAATCTTCTCTTCCAGTGCTTCCAGATGGAGAGTTCTTAGCAGTACTAAATAGAAGGCATTGTACAGCTATTCGGTCTTTTTCTCAATGGATTGGAAAGCATGGAAGGGTTCCAAGAGGAAGACAGTGTCATCTGAACCCTGCCCCCCCCCCCCCGCCGTAAAATTCTGTGAATGGGGCAGCAGGGCCTATGGTGCCTGGAAGAACTCTCTGTTTGGCTGCTACCTCTATGTTTCATGTGATACTGCATTAATGATGTGAGCAGAAGGAACATAAGGGCTTCCTTTCTCTGCCCAGTGCAGAGAAGGGAATATTGGCTTAGCTCTGCACTTGGTGGGTCTTCTGAGTACCTGGTAGCCACGAAGTAAAGCAAACCTCTGATTGCCCTCCAGCTCCAACTGGAGGGTGGGGGCGCGGACTTGTTTTAGCACTGAGTGGAATCTGTGTGTCCCCCTCCCCAGTTTAAGGTTTGGAGCTGGGAAGGGGACCAGGGGATTTTCCCTAGACCTGTGCTGAATTTCAGAGTTGCAGCATGAGGTCAGGGACAACGCTCAGCTCGGGGGCGGGGGGGATGGTCCTGGTGACTGCAATTGGTTGGCCACCAAGGCCACAGCCTAACTTTGTGTGGCCCTCTGCACAGGCAAAACTTTTGACAAAATGCTGAGCCTTCAACAAACAACTCCGAAAAGAGCTCTGAACTGCCTGCAGCTTTTTTCTTTTTTTTTTACAACAATAGCCCTCCAGAAAATGGTGTGAAGTATTTGTGGAACTACTTTGTTTAATGGGGCGTTTATGTTCCAATTTGCATTTGTAGCACCATAATTAAGCATTCTTTCCTTGTTGCTTATAAACGTTGCATTCCTGCACTCCTCCCCATTAGTTGGTGCTGTGTCAGATCTGTCATCATTTTTCCTTGCGATACGGTGCACGATTGTTCTGCTGCTGCACGGAGACAATGGCTTTACCCATGAGGTCACTGTAATTTCATTAGTGATCAAAGGCACAAATGAGGTGAGCTCTTTTCCCCCCTGCAAAGCTGATCAGTTCATAATCACACATTAAATTTAGTCTACTTATATTGATTAAGCTCACTCTGTGACGCCTTAGGCAGTGTCAAAGGTTAGCAAAACTCAAGGAGAACCTTGGGCTGTAAACTTTCTTGCCCAGTCTAGCTGTTCCATATGGAGGCGGGGGGTGGGGGGGGGAGGTGAAGAGGGCTCAATTGCACATGCAGCTCCCCTGTTTTCAAGAACTGAGAAGGTTTTATATAGAGTTCTATATAAAACTCTATTTATATAGAAGCTCCATGTGTATAGTGGAGCACACGTGAGGCTCCAGATCAAGGACAGTAAGTATAAATAAGCAAGCACTGCTGCGTTTAAAATCTCTTCCTAACTGTGGATTCTGCCTGTGGAAAAGGATCGTAACTCTATTGTAGTGCATGTGTGTCTTACACATATTATGAAGCTCTCAGGTTTCCCTTTCATATTTAGTGGGCCAGGTGAGACATGGCCCATTAAATGGACCGGGAGAGATGTCACTTTTAAGGGAGCCTTGGAAGAAGTCACGGTTTGAGAGCCAAGGTTAACAGTTCTGACTCAGTACTAACTTGCTTCTTCTTCATTCTTTATGAAATCAGCCTCTGCCAAGCTCTGGAATTGCTTTGTTAATGTTATCTGCCTGTATTGTCCACCCATAAATATTTTGATGTATAGGCCTCCTGCCTTGAAAGGCAGATAGAAATATTTTAAATAAAATAAATTTTAAAATCATGTCATTTTCCCATGATGGTTATAGATATCAGGATGCATTCAAATTTCAGCCCTTGGAATGGTGTTAAAGGCTGCATTTGTATCTCTCTCCTCTGTCCTCTATTGGCAGGGGGCTGCATAAAATACAAAAGAAAGTTGGTCCCCTCCCACAGAACTTACAGCCTCAATAGCTCACTGGTAGAGCGCATGTTTGGCATTTCATTTCATTTTCATTTCATTTATTCCATTTTTATACCACCCAACCAAAGCTCTCTGGGCAGTTTAGAAATATTTTTTTTAAAAAAAATACAATACTGTACATAATATAAAAACCATTGACATACAAACAGACAGCACACACATACACACACTTTTAAACAATTTTAACAATCAACAAATAGAAATCCTAGGACCCAATTAAACACTTTATCCCAGGCTACCAAATGCCTGAGAGTAGAGGCTGGTCTTAATCTGGTGCCAAAAAGATAACAGTGTTGGCTCCAGGTGGGACTCATTGGGGGATGGTTCCATAATCGAAAGACGGCCCTTTCCATTGTTGCCACCTTCTGAGCTTCCCTGGGTGGATGCACCTAGAGGGCGGCCTTAGTTGATGAGCATAGTGTACAATAGGTTTATGCTGGGAGAGGCACTCCGTCAAGTATTTATTTATTTATTTATTTATTTCTATACCATCCAATAGCCAAAGCTCTCTGGGCGGTTCACAAAAATTAAAACCAAAGAGCACACAATAAAACAATATTTTATATTTTATAATATATAAAACATTAAACCCACAGTAAACAATACAACCAGAATAAAACCTAGCAGCAGTGCAGGGATTTAAAATACAGATTTAAAACAGCAAAGCTAAAAGGCCAAAGAGCTAAAATGCCTGGGAAAATAAAAAAGGTCTTCACCTGGCACCGAAAGGAATACAATGTAGGTGCCAGGCGAACCTCACTAGGGAGCTCATTCCACAGCCGGGATGCCACAGCAGAAAAGGCCCTCTTCCTGGTAGCCACCCATCTCACTTCCTTTGGCAGGGGCTCATGGAGAAGGGCCGCTGAGGATGATCTTAAGGTCCGGGCAGGCACATACTGGAGGAGGCAGTCCTTCAGATAACCTGGCCCCAAGCCAAGGGACAGAATCGACCCCCCGCAGAACCCCATAGTGGGGAATGCGTGAGGCCGAGCAATATCCTCCAAGCACCGCCTTCTGGAGCCGACCATCCAAGTAGGAACGAGACCACTGCAATGCAGTACCTCTGCTCCCAACTAAGACAATTGTCCCAGAAGGATACCATGTCTGATGGTATTGAAAGCCCCCTAGAGATCAAGGAGAATCAACAAGGTCACACTCCCCCTGCCTCTGTCCTGACATAGGTCTTCATACAGGGCAACCAAGGCAATCAGAAGATTTCAGGTTCAATCTCTGGCATCTCCAGGTGGGGCTGAGAAAGACTTCTGTCTAAAACCCTGGAGAGGTGCTTCCAGTCAATTTAGACATTTACTGACTAGTCGTCTGACACACTAGAAGCCAGCTTCCTAACCTGAGAACAGGTTGTCATCATATTACAAGAAATGTCAGAAAAAACAAGCTTGTGCAAATGGAGCCATTAGGAGGACAGGATTCCATATAGTGTCATCATCTTCCCAATACATTCATGCATATGTGGGGGGGGGGGATGTAAGAACAGCCTCTGGTTTAGGAATTTATCTGTACATGACATTGAAACAGAAGGCCATGTGCTTTTTTTTTTAATAATTAGTGTAGCAGTGCAAACTTTGCAATGGCACTAGACTTTGGAGAGGGGGAAACTGACCAAAGGAAAGACAGTACTCTTGCTTGTTGGTCTTGAGCAGGTGGATCGGGATCCACTGCGCAACATAAGATATGACCCATCTGATGTTGAGCAGTGGGTCCCGACCCACCTGCCATGACTATTTTGCTTGCTTGCTTGCTTGCTTGCTTGCTTCCTTCCTTCCTTCCTTCCTTCCCTCCCTCCCTCCCTCCCTCCCTCCCTCCTCCTCCTCCTCCTCCTTCTTCTTCTTCTTCCTTTTCTTCTTTTAACATTATTATTATTATTATTATTATTATTATTATTATTATTCCATCAACAAACAGTACAACATGAAAACACAGCTGACACTGAGCATGAAATGACTTATTGACAATAACCCACATATAGCAATGCAGATATATAAAACTGTAGGGCTGCATTTCCTCTTGAGAATCTACCAATCTAGATTTAGCCAGGGAGTATTCATATTTCCAGATGGTTACATTTGATTGTTGGGGTTTCAAGCCCCCATCGCTATGGTTAGCTAAAGAAATCCAGGGTTGCCAGCATGTATAAATATAAAAATAGCTTTATTTTCTGAGCGGGGGGGGGGGGTCTCTCCCCCCCCCAACTTGAAAACTGAGCACCTCCTGCTGGTGCATTGCTGGTATCTTTTTCCATTGGCTTAGAGAGAGGGGGAGGAAGGGCAGAGCAATATGTGCTCAAAAGGAGGAGAGGAGTCCAAGGCATTAGCCGCCTTTTGGCTGATGTGGAGCTCTGCATGCATTCTCACAGGCTGAGCCTTGGCTGAACCCTGGCATGAGCTGAAGCTAGAGAGTGGCAGTCTGCACATGTCTGAAGCCCCCAGGCCCATTGGCTCCACTGGGCTCCAGGCTCTTGAAAGCGGGACTCATCTTGCAGGCTTGCTGTCCAGGTGAGTCCTAGCTCTTGACAGGTTGAAGATGACTGGTTCCAGCCTAAAACCTTCCTTTATCCTACCCAGCTGCTCCGTGGTTGGTTATATTATATTATAACTATATTGCAACTATGACTTGGTGGTAACCTATTCAGTCACTACAAGGAGATTACACTTGTGAATTGTGCATTACATCCAGAGATTCATACTGCTTCTAGACCTCTTTTTATTTATAAAACACATAACATTGGGACATAACTTTATCAGCAACCCCCTGAGGAGGGCCACAGGGACTAGCAGCATAGATGGCCACGCAAGATGCTTTTGGCAGAAGGAGAAGACACAGACAATAATGAGGATAAGACAGTGCAGGGCTCCACCTTATGACTGGTGTAAAAAGGATCTCCCCACTTTTTAAAGACATTTTCTTGATGCATTCTTGGTGGCTCTGATCCAACAAAGCATGTGAGTAGCAGCTAAAAGCAGGGAGGTGTTTAAATATCATCTACTAATCAGCTGTTTTGACAGAGAAAGGAACGTGGGAGGGGGGAGAATCTAGTTCCCCACTTTGCCTGTCATTCAGCCAGTTGGCAGAATTTCAGCTTTGTTTAAAGCAGGGGTCCCCAATGCAGCACTCATGGGCACCTACAATTAAAAAAAAAAAATTGAATACTTACGAAATGCACACAACTTTCTAACAATTATACATAGGCTTCAAGAAAACTGGACCAAATATCCCAATACTTATCCCTTTGAAGGTGGTATCTATATGCCACCCATTCAAATACGGAAAGCGTTGTAAGGCCTTTAATCCATTGCATTTTATGAGGTGTTTATTCTTCCAGTGTTGTGATATCAGTCTTTTCACTGTCAAAATGGCGTGGAGAATCCATTTACACTGACCATTTCTTACTCCATGAAGCAAGTAAATAATTTAAAAGAATATGTACATTAGTGAATATGTAAGACTGTTCCAGTACAAAATTTATCTGTGTAATAACCTCCTCCCAAAAAGAAGCAACTACCAGACATTGCCAAAACATAGTTTTAAAAGAAGCCAGATGAGACAAATGAGACAACCCTTTATTAAAGAGATGTTGTGCTGTTCAGTAGACATGAAACAAAAGTTTCTGCTGAATAAGATGCAACCTAAGCTCCATAGACATGACAGGTAGACTCCAAAGCAGCGATCCACTGATTGCAGGCATTTTGTGGTGGTGACCACAGCAATTTTGCAAATTAGCAAATGTGCCCATGGGTCCAAAAAGGTGGAGACCCCTTGTTTAAAGGATCGAGATGGTGAATAGTGTATACATGCCTAGGGATCTGGGCTGGATGCGCCTGATCTCGTCTGATCTCGGAAGCTAAGCAGGGTCAGCTCTGGTTAGTATTTGGATGGGAGACCGCCTGGGAACCAGGCTTCCTGCACTGAGCAGGGGGTTGGACTCGATGGTCTTGTAGGCCCCTTCCAACCCTATGATTCTGTGAGATCTGTCTAGGGATACACACCTGGTAACACACACATACAGTGACTAGCTGGATTGGACTTTATGTTTTTATTATCTTTGTTCAATAGATGGGGATATTTTACTTTCCCCAAATCATTCACAAAGGTTACATTTGCAAAAATAAAGACAACAACATATTGGCCACAGTCCAGCCAAGGTAAAGCACTTTTAAATTCCATTGATTCCAATGGGAATGATTTTAAGCACATGCTTAACTCTAATTAAAATCAATGCACCTTAAAACTACTGAACTTTGGCTCAATTGTGCCCATTGCTCTTTTTGTAATCTGCTGTGATATGCCCTTTCAGCTTCCCTTTTCAGTAAACTTACAGCTGTCCTAGCAATGTCAGATCCTGCATGTGTGTGTGTGTGTGTGTAATTGAATTAGGTTTGCAAGTAAGATTTTTTACAAGATGTTACTTAAGATTTTTCATTGAAATCTTGATGTATCACCTCTGCTTTGTTCTCTCAGGCCGGGTACACTCTTTCTGGAGTGCGCATAGAGCACTCTGCTTTAGAAAATCTCAGGGGCAGAGTGACCTTGGAAGCAGAATCATGGTGTTCTGTCAGGAAATAACAAATTGGCAAATATTTTTCTCACACAGTGAGACATTCTTAGTAGAAGCTTATCCATTTACAATGAATTGTCTGGCATAACTCTGTTCCTTCATTTCCAAATTTCTCCCAAACTCTTGAGGTGGGGGCAAAAGGAGGCTGGAGGGAGAATAAATCTAATGCAGAATCATGTAGGAATAATTTTGTAAGCGATTATGACCATATAAATTATATTGTTGCCTTTCCTCGGCCACTACTAGTGAGATCGACAAATCCCAAATGTTGCCTTATGTGGAATAGGGCTATGGTGGCCCTTTCTTATTATTTCTATGATATTTCCACCTTGACACACGGATGTTGCATGTTTTCTGACATATATTCACTGTGAAGGAATGAAACTTTCAACCATTTTGTGCTGGGTTTCATTTTAGAGGCTGTTCTGTCCAGGAGGATTTTAAAAACCTAATAAATAAAATACGAGGAAGGTTAAACGTTCTTTGCAGAAATCTAGCATTTAAGGGGAGAAGTGAGCTCAAAGGAGGGTCAAATGTTCAGCCCAGGCATCTAGCAATAAAGGAGAAATAGAAATTTAACCAAGACTCTGTTCCCCTTCTCTTTGTCCAAAAGGATGATGGGGGAGTGAAAATAATGAAAACCAGAAAATAGAGGGGGCAGGGGTGGGGAAAAATCCGGCTGGCGGGCCAAATTTGGCCCACAAGGCCCTCCCCCTTCCACCCCATAAAGACCTCCCCAAAGGCCCTCCCACTCCCTGAAGCCTCCACACCCTCTGAGAAGGGAGAGGCGATCCAGCTCTGTTGGGAGTTATAGTGGTTCCAAGAGAACCCAGGTCCCATCAGGAAAGCCAAGGAGGCGTTGGGGCAGCTGAACTGAGCAGCATAGTAATGGGCAGATCCTTTTGGTGCCAGGTGAAGACCTTGTTATTTCCCCAGCCTTTTAGCACCCTAGTCTTTTAGCTCTGCTGTTTGAAATCCGTATTTTAAATCTCTGCATTGTTGCTAGGTTTATTCTGGTAGTACTTTTATAGTGTCGTTTTAAGCTTTCATGCTTTATATTGTTTTATGCTGTACTTTGTGGTTTTAATTTTTGTGACCCGCCCAGAGAGCTTCAGCTATTGGGCGGTATATAAATACATAAATAAATCTCATGCCTGCCATTATGTGTGTACCTGGTATATGTGATGGGTGTGTCCAGGCAAGCATGTATGGGGGCCATATGCAAGCAGTGGGGATGCCCCCTCTTTTGGGGCTGTGAATGTGCCTACATCTGGAATGTAGCCACAGGAGTGCTAACCAGGAGCCAGTGTAGCCCTCAGGCCGAAAAAAGGTTCCCTTTAAGATAAGAAGAGTTACAGATATGAAAAGGGAAAGAAAAGAAGAGCGAATTTGAGAAAGCCAGTGCAGACGTTAGAGCACTGTTGCAGAAAGAAACTGGGATAGAGTCCTGTAGTGGATCCAGACTGGAGAAACTGAACTGAGAAAGCTGCAAGCTGCTTTATTGATAAATATTAGGGAAACCGCCTAGAGTAACTCCAGCTGGATGCATTTCTCTCTAACACATATTCAGTCTCTCCCATTTGCTTTCATGTTTATGTGTAAACCATTCTAAAATTAGTCCCCACTGCTAAAAATATCTTCTGAATAACTGGTTAACTTGTTGCCTTGCTAATCTTTTAAGTAAAAGCAAAACTTGTTTTAGAATAACTTTTGTCTGAGGCCTTATTATTTACATCATGCCATACCAGACTACCCAGGACAGAGAGTTGGCTGGGCCATTAATTAAGCTCCAGGGGTTAATGGGTTTTTTAATGGAGCCAGGCAGGGAATAAAGAAACCCACATGGTGGTAGCGCTGAGGATCAAGAAAGGGAGGCTGGGTTTTCAGGCTAAGGCCTGTAGAGACGCATCGCCAAAAGTCAGGCAAGGTTTCCAGCTTGTTACTTTCCATGCTAGTTGACATGCAGCTTGGACCCTAACTTTACTGTAACTTGTTTTCCCCTCAAAACACAATCCTATGCCGGTTTACTCAGAAGTAAGTGCCACTGTTTTCAGTGGGGCTTATTCTCAGGAAAGTGTGGTTAGGACTGTAGCCTGAAAGGCACAGAGGCCTGGCTTAATTTCACATGGTTGCCAACCGCAAGGCATAGCAACCTTATAGCTATTGTGCATCCATCGGGTCTAACTAATGCTAATCATAGTTCTCCCTTTGAAGTACAGTCTAGTAGCTATTTCACATCCATCCGGTTAACTTACACTCATTAAAGATTGGATACCAATTGTGCATCCACCTACTCTAATTAGTGCCCATTATATTTCCCTGCTCAGTTGCTCTCCAGTTTGCTATTGTACATCATTCTCCATTCCGTAAAACTTCTTGCGCAACACTACTGCTCCCCACCCCTTTCATATATGTGAGAAATATTCAGTAACCTGTCAGGACACTTCTCTACAGCTGCAGATATGTGATTTTTGTTTCCAGAAATGAAAATGATGGATATTCATTGCATGCCTGATGCAGATTAGTTATTCCGTAATATTCTATCCACACCAAAAAAAGGTGACAGCAGAATAACGTTCTAGAGCGTGCAAAGTTGAGAAATTGCTACTTATTGCTGTAACCTGCCTTGAGCCTGTGGGGTACAGCACGCTATACCTAGATTACAGGTAGGCAACCCCCCCCCCCTATGGTCAGAAGGGCCAAATATTTATTAATTTATTCATTTGTGATACTTATATACCACTAAATAAAATAAAATCTCTTAGTGGTTCACATATAAATATTGAAATCACATTTAAAATACAATATTAAATCGAATTACAATAACAGCTTCAGCCGTGCATTAAAAATGTGGTTGTTCAGGCAGGCATTTGGGGTGGGTTAGGGTATTTTAGAAAATGTTTTTATTGTAGAATTTTATTGTTTTAAACTGTTTTATTATATGCTGTACATCGCCCAGAGTGACCAGCCAGATGGGCGATTAATAAATTTAATAATTAATTAATTAATTAATAAACAGTACAGAGCAATACAAGGATCAGTAAGATGGAGCCGCATGATTCATTTAATTACAAGCCAGGGAAAGCCTGGGTGAACATGTGTGTTTTCAGGAAGTGTTTGAAACATGCCACATTTTCTGCCTTCAGAATTGCACAGGGGAAAGTTTTCCAAAGGGTGGGTGCCACTACCGAGAAGGCCCGCTGTTGAGGTGTTACATGACAACATTCCGTTAATTTTGGAATGACCAGCAAGGCCTCCTCTGATGATCTTAAAGGGCGGCTGCATATAGATAAGGGAAGGCAGTCTGCTAGATGTCCTGGTCCCAAGTTGTTTAGGGCTTTGTATGATAGTAACATAACCTTGTATGTGGCTTGGCTCAGTAGCTAATAGGCAGCCAGTGCAGTTCTTTGAACATGGATGTTACATGAGCATGGCTGGGTGGCCCAGTGAGCACCCTATATGCTGCATTCTGCGCTAGCTGCAGCTTCTGAACCACACTCAAGGGCAGCCCCTTATAGAGCATTGCAATAGTCTAATTGTGAGGTTACCAGTGCATGGATTGCAGTGGCTAGACTATCCCTATCCAGGAATGGGTGTAGTTGGTGTATCAGACCAAAGTTGGCAAGGGGCACTCCGGGCCACTCAGGTCAACTGGGCCTCCAGTGACAAAGATGGAGCCAGGAGCACCCCAAACTATGGACCTGCTCCTTCAGAGGGAGTGCAACCCCACCCAGAGCAGGCAAACAGCCCAATTCTCAGACCCAGGATCTTCCATCCCATAGGGTCTCTGTCTTATCGGGATTCAACTTCGGTTTGTTAGCCCTCATCCAAGCCATCACTGCATCCAGGCACTGGTTCAGAACGTGCACAGCCTCTCCTGATATAGATATCACAGAGAAATAGAGATTTTATCTTTTTGGCACTCTGCAGTGCTCCAGATGCTATCCTTTTATTTAATTTTTTAGATACTTTTGCGGGGGGGGGGGGTGTTCCCTGACAGACTGCAGGGCGGGGGCAGGTCCAAAGGGCGAAAATGGCTCCCGGACCTCCCAAAGTTGCTCATCCCTGACCTAGATAAATAAAAAATGCCTCAGATAGGATGTGGCCCATGCTGTTAAGTGCATATACTAGCAATGATCTTTGAACTTCGTTCCATTGATGGCAGTTGAGCTAAAATGTTCAAGTCTCATGATGGACAGGTATCTCCAGATCAGTTTGGAACAGGCTCACCCACAATGCTGCTGCAAGGCCTAATGAAGGCTCCAAAGGCAGCCTCTTCATCGCTGCCCCACCCTCACCCAGTAAGTCTCAGCAGAACAGGAAGCGGAAACTTGTGGCATAGAGGTTCTTGAGCTAGGACTAAACTTATTTTGAGCCATGCCTAAATATCAAAGACATGCAGGCTCGGTTCATAATTAGGCCAGAATGTCTGAGCTGAGGAAGTCTGTACTTCCACATTTCTCCTGCACAACTATTCAGGACAGTGTGATGATGTGTGAATAGCTTGAATTTTGAACAAAGTAAGATGTGCTATATAAATTGAATTTTTGTTCATTTATTAGGCATTGAGCCTAACAAATGCTTAGGCCGTTTTATTGTAGATGTTCCATAAATGTATTGGTTATAGACTAATAATTATAAGTAGAGAATTCCTTCATTTCTTTAGTGATCTTGATTTATTATTTATTATTTTGTATGTTCTTGTTTTTCTTGCCTTTATTTTGTTAACTTTGTTTCGAATTAAAATAACGTATCATGATGATGAAGTTTTCTCTGCGTTTGTGCTTATGTTTCTGTTGCCTATCACTAAGATTTGTATGCTTGGATTGCAGGTCGAAAGTTTAAAAAGTTTAATAAGGTCAAAGTATTAAGAGCGTTAGATGTCGTTGCACTCCAACAGCCAGCTGCCCTTCCAAATGAAAGCCAAGTGCTGGCACAGAGGCTCTCTTTTTCTCCAAGTCAAGACATCCAGTTTATCCCTCCGCTGATCAGTGTCTTACAGGGCATTGAGCCAGAAGTTGTCTACGCAGGTTACGACAACACACAACCAGAAACTCCAAGTGCTTTGATGACCAGCCTTAATCAACTATGTGAGAGGCAGCTCCTCTGTGTAGTCAAGTGGTCCAAGTCATTACCAGGTAATAGGGTTGTTTCATTTGGGTAATGGCCCCACTGTATTCTTCTTTGGTCTGACCTCAACTGGAGTACTGTGTCTAATTCTGGTCACCTCAGTTTAAGAAGATTATTGACAAACAGGAATGTGTCCAGGGAGGGTGACAAAGATGGTGAGGAGGCCTAGAGCCCAGAGCCTATGAGGAAAGGTTGAAGGAGTTTGGTATGTTTAGCCTGGAGAAAAGATGATTAAGAGGCACTATGATAGCCATCTTCAAATGTTTAATGGGCTGGCACATAGCTGATGGAGCAGTTTTGTTTTTTCTTGTTGCTCCAGAAGGCAGGACCTGAACCAACAGGTTCAAATTACAAGAAAGGGGATGTAGACTAAACATTAGGAAGAACTCCCAGATGGTACGCACTGTTTGACAGTGAAACGGACTGCCTTGGGAGGTGTTGGACTCTCCTTCGTTAGAGGTTTTTAAGCAGGTTGTTACCTGTAACAGATATTTTAGTAGTGGATTTCCTACATTAGATGGGGTTTGGATTAGGTTAACTTTGAAGTCTCTTCCAATTCTATGATTCTAATACTGATTCTGCCAATATGCCTTACTCTGCATCAGCAGTTGGATTTAAAAAAAACAAATAAAGATTTATTTAAAACATGAAAAGTTCTAAGTTATTATTGTTAATGCTTGTTCCTAACTCCCCTATCTACTCTACCCTCCTAAAATCCACACAAAACTGACTAGATGTTGCTTCTTCAATCGCTAAGGCCCTGTCTGACTCTTAACTGTCAGTTCACCCTTTATATACCCTCAAAATCCTCACACATACACAGGCCCCTCCCACCTTTCACTTGTGGGCATACTATTAACCCTATCTTACCTGGGTTAAATTTAACAATGAAAACGCATACATTAATATAACAGGCATACGTTACAGAGATCTTTATCAGACCTGCTACTTAACATAACTTTCATACCTCGAGATAGTTGAGACTGAGGGCTCCTTCCCACGGAGCTTTTATCCTGCTATTGAGATTACTCAGTCACGGAAGTTTGCAGGCTCTTTAGATGACGCTGTGAACCTCCAAGGCATCTCCTGCACTAAATTCCCTTTCTTCTGTTTTTAAATAGATCACAGATAATGAGCTATCAAATTACCCCATTGTGTTCTGCTTGAGTTCCCTCCGTGAAAAGAGGAAAAGCGGCAAGAACAGGAGCAAGATCAGTGAAAGATATGGAAGACTCAGATACGGGGAGAGGGAAGGGAAAAAGGAAGCATGTGAAAAAGGGAGTTGTTGTGATCCTGCATTTAAAACAGAAGCAGAAAGCCCTGTTTTAAATGCAGGATTTTAGGCTGGTGTAGAGATGCTCTGAATCTGGGATTATTTGCATGCTAAACATGGCTTTTACCACTAGCTATGGTCCCTTCCCTAGATGCTGGGCACGTCCTGTTGCTTCTGGAATATGCAGTGCTCTATGCTACGTGAGTTTACTTTGATGAAAATCCCGTTGCATTTTAATACAACAAATATCATGCTGATTTACATATTCTTCAAGATGCCCTAACTGTGGAATACTTTTCCAAGTAATTTCTTATCACTGCATAAGAAGCTTTTGATTTACATTACGTTGGCAGATATCAGCCCTCCGAAGGCCAGCATGTGAGTTCATGACTAAAGTTAGGGAGGTGATCCACAAAAGAGCTCTGCTGATGGGAAAAAAACTCATGCATTATGGGACCAGAATGGCGCACAGACTTGCACTTCTATGATTATTTTGACTCTTTATTTATTAGAACATCTGTAGCCCATGTTTTCATCCTAATTGAATCCTCAAGGTGACCAATGGGGTTGGCTGTGGCTCAGTGACAAAGCACTTGCTTTGCATGCAGAAGGTCTCAGGTTCAGTCCATGGCTTCTCCCGGTAGGGCTGGGAAGGACTCCTGTATGAAGCCATGGAGAGCCACTTCCAGTCGGCATAGACAATACTGAACTAGATAGTCCAAGATCCATACTTGTGTCCTAAGGTACAAAAGCTTTGGCTATTTGGGCATCTTACAAAAGTTGTGACATCTCCAAAACTGCCAGTTTTATGAGCAAGCCCCCCAAACCCCTTTTTGAGCCCAATAATCACGTCATAAGGTACATGGATGAAACAAGGAGTATCTGTTGGGGAACAGTTTACATAATCCCAGATTGTCCAATCAGGCTGACTTTTTTGGGGTGCACACCCTTTCTGACCCCTCAAAAAAGGTGTAATGGTGACCATTAACTACATCGTAAGGTACATGGCTGAAACTGATGCCACGTGGTAGAGATCACCTTCCTGTATATTAAAATATCCAATCTGATTGCTTTACATGGGGCCAACCCCACGTCCAGACCATTTAATATGATAATCAGAGTCATAACAATTTCTATTTAAGCCAAATGCAGCCCACCTGCCATATATATCAATCTAGAAGTGTAGCACACTCTTATTTCATATAGTCAATCTGTCTCTCTTTCTTCATTGTCTGCTTTTCAGGATTCCGGAACTTACATATCGATGATCAGATAACTCTTATCCAGTATTCATGGATGAGCCTGATGGTTTTTGCAATGGGATGGAGGTCTTATAAGCATGTCAGTGGTCAGATGCTGTACTTTGCACCTGATCTAATACTCAACGAGTAAGTGGAGGTTTCCAACCCTTACTTACGTGCTCTTGATTTCTGGACATAGCACAAATTAAACAATACCAGTACCAAGTATATAAAATGGTGCAGTTTAAAAATTCTGTATTGTCATGAAGGCAAACCCAGTCTCTAGCGTACAGTGGTAGTTTAGTGAGAAGCAAATAAACTAAGGGAGGCCAAGCCATTATCTGTGGCATTATCTGAAGTCCGAATCAGCCCCTCGTCAGTAGCCACGGATGTAGACAAAACACACTCGAGTGGTGGGTTAAGAACAGACTTTACTTGAAATATAACAAGCTTACATATTGAGGTGAGTTGCTTGAGGTCAGCCTTATGGTCAGCATCCCCTACAGGAGGAACTAGGAAGAGGAAGAGGAGAGCAGGGGGAGGAGACAAGGAAAAGGCAATACAATTTCCCAGAGATCTCCTCCCACCTGACTCAGGTACATATTAACCTTTCAAGTTCAGGTTAAATGACTCACGGCCTGAGTCCCTCCAACATTATCATGGACAATAAACTAGGGTTTGCACAGATTAATTGATAGCTTAATTAACAACATTTTGATTAATTAGTGGAAACTAGTTTGAATTGGTGGGCTGAGTATTAAGGACATATATGTTTATTTTCGGTTTGGTTTGTCCCAAGGGCGGCTGCTCTCTACAGAGAGCTAGCTATTCTGTACTACCAGTGGTAAGGAAGGAGGCTTTAAAAAAACATTAAAAAAAAAAGACCAACTCTCTTGGCTGCCTCTTCTACAGAAAAGTAAGCTGATCCCTGCCCCTGAAAATTTCCATAAACATCCCCCTCCTCCCCAAGCAGTTCCAAATTCCCTCCATTTACAGAGGTGGAGTAGTCCCACAAACGTGTGTGTGTGTGGGGGGAGTGTTCAACCATGCTCTAACTCTAAGGATTCTTTTTTTCTTAGCCTTGTATAATTTCAAGGTACCTCACACTTCTTTCAATATCTCAAAAAGGTACCTGTGCTGACTTTTGGTAATACGCAAATTTGCTTAATCAATTAGTTAGGGCGCAATCCTATGGCCACTAGTCAGCAGCTAGACGGCCATAGGATAGGTTGATTCCCGGGAACCGACCTCCACCCCCTCCCATGTTGCCGCGTAGGCAGCGTGGAATGGCCCCGCCCTCAGAAGAGGAATGTGGAGTGGCAAAAAATGGGGCATTCCTGGGGGAGTGTTGGGGCAGGGAAGTCAGAAATGCCAGTATGATACATTCCATGCGTCGTCCGCCTGCTGCTTCCCACACTCCAAAGTCCCACAGCTAGACAGCTGAAATCTGCTGTCTAGCCATAAATGTAGGGTGGCTGAAGCGCTGAGGGGATGATCCCTTCCACGCTTCTCCTGCCCTGCATTGGATAGGTGATCGCCTCGGAGTTCGGAGGCGGCTGCCTATCCCAATAGGATTGTGCCCTTAATCTATTAATCAGTTCAGGCTTCATTTGTATATGTACTTACCTGGGAGTAAGCCCCATTGAACTGAGTGGGGCTTACTTCTGTGTAGACATGTATAGGGTTGGACTGTAAAAGGCAGATGGCTAAACCACCCCAAAATCTTTATTCACCATGCAGCCCACGTAACAACTTCATGAAGTAGCAGCCTGCCTGATCCTTTGGGGTGATTAATGCTGGTTTCTCTACAGTCGCGTTGCAGAAAGTGGGGCTGAGAGGGTATGGTCCACTCCTGGACCATCTGTTTAGGTTTTGCTTCAGAATCAGTATAAGGAAAGGCAGGATGTTCTACAGCCAAGTCTTGTTCTTGCAGCAAAAAGCACCTGGACAAAAAACAAGCTCCTGTCAGCTTCTTCTCCCTCTCCCCACCTCCAGCAGTATGGTAAAAATGGATGCCAGCATGGAGGGAGGGTCTTCCCATCAGTTAAAATGTCTTTGAGCAAATCCCTCTCTGTCTATCAGAATATACTGGGGACTGTATTCAGGATGCCATTTCTGAGAGAAAAGACAGCCTGCAAACTAAAAACAACAACAGCAATAATACTTAGCAATGGGTTAGCGTTTTGAGTGTTCCAAGGGTATCAACTACATTATCTTGCTGTATAATAGCAGTATAAAGTGGTCTGGTACTATTATCCCAATGTTCGTTTTCTTGTTTGTTTCATAAAAGTATGTGTGAGCTGTTCTTCAGCCATGGCTTTCAGAGTAGCTTACAATTAAAATATTAAAAATACAATATAAAGCCATAGCAACTCCAAATTCAATAGGCAGTTAAAACTCCCAGCATAAAATAACCACAACATTTAAAAATCCAGGGTCACGTTACAATGTTTTCAGATTGGCACCAAAAGAAAAGAAGGAGAGCAGCAAGTGAATCTCCTGGAGGACAGCATTCCTTAAACATGGTGCTGTAACTGGAAAGGCCCTGTCTCTGATCAGCCTTATTTCCATTTGTGGTACTGCATCTTGGTGGGCTAACATTTTAAAAATTCTGTGTGGTGACTTACTCATGTGTCAGTAGGAATGTGGTCATATTCCCAACATGTTCTTCCAAGGCCAGCGCCCTAAAGACTCTCAGACTCGGTATTTATTTAGCTTTTGTCTTTCTTTTTTGGGGTGCGTAAGACAGAGGATGAAAGAATCATCATTCTATTCACTGTGCCTTTCCATGAGGCAGATCCCACAGGAGTTTGTCAAGCTACAAGTAAGCAGTGAAGAATTCCTCTGCATGAAAGCCTTGCTTCTCCTCAATACAAGTAAGACACACTTGTTGTTGTTGCTGTTGATCTTCTGCTGCTTCTGCTTCTGCTTTCTTCTGCTGCTACTGTTTCTTCTTCTTCATACAAATATTTCTAGAGCCATGTATGTTTCATCCAGCTGCCTAGGTGAAAAGAGGAGATTTGATTTTTCAATAACTCCCCAAAGCCCGTGGTTAGAGCACCAGGGACATATAGCTCAGAGATAGACCGCTTACTTTGCATGCAGTTGGTCCCAGGTTCAATCCCTGTGATCTCCATAGGTTCAGGTACCAAGTAATGGGAAAGACCTCTGTCTGAGACAGTAGAGAGCTACTGCTGACCTGTTCTGCTGGGGCTCCCAGAGGAAGGGGAAGCAGTCAAACAGAGGCTCACCTAGCCACGTTAAGGCAGGCCTCCCTAAGCTGGAATCATGGCTCTGGGCAGCTCCCAGTAGGCTCTAGGTTAACAACAGAGGGCTGTTCAGGGACCCCCTGACCCACCTCAGAGGCTGCTTCGGAGCTACCAAGATGGGTCCAACCTGCTCTGGGCAGCTCCGGGTCCAACCCAACCCGCTTCAGGCTCCAAGGCCAAAGCGGGATTCAGGAGGCTGAAGCAGGCTCTCTGCCCCCCTCCCCCAGTGACACCCCCTAATGCACTGCACGAGCCCCCGGCTCCATACTTGGACACTCGGGATGCGCACCGTCAGCCTCTTTGAGGGAGTCACCATTTTGGTGGCGTCCTCTATTTCCAGAAACTGAATCCTGTGCAAATGGCGGCTGTAAGGCCATCATGTAAGCAACGTTACAGGCATAAATGTTTACGCCTGTAATGTTGCTTACATAACAGCTGATGGCTGCCGTTTGCACAGGATTCAGTTTCCGGAAATAGAGGAAGCTGCAATGGCGATTCCCTCGAAGAGGCCGACGACTAGTGGCGCATGTCCCAAGGGTACAGGTACAGAATAGGGGGCTAGCGTGGCTGGGTGGTGGGGGTGGGGCTGGACAGCTGGGCTTCTGGATCATGCCGAAGTGTGCTGAAATGCCTCAGAGTGACCTGACCCACTTCAGGTGCGGCCCGAAGCACCCTGCTTCAGCTCAGAATGCGGCTCCGGAGCCAAAGCGGTGCACAGCCCTACAAGAAACCCTGGCCAGCACATGGTTGACTACGTGAATTTACATTAACTGGGGAGGACTGAATGCATCTTCTGCTTTATTTCAGAATTTGAGCCACAGAGGTAAAGCATTTTGTGTTGGGCTGTTTTGTTTCTCACAGTTCCTTTGGAAGGTCTGAGGAGCCAAAACCAGTTTGATGAGATGAGATCAAGTTATATCAGAGAGCTCGTCAAGGCAATCGGGTTGCGACAGAAAGGGGTTGTGGCCAGTTCACAGCGTTTCTATCAGCTTACAAAACTTATGGACTCCATGCACGACGTAAGTTTGTTTTAGCAGCCCTCAGCATGACCGGCTGTGGTGATCCGCGTACGCATGCAGCGTGCAGCTCACAGAACCGTGTACACAGCAGTGGAGCACCATTGGGCAGAGAGGGCCATTCTTGTCTCCCGGATGTGGGCTGCTTCATTCAATGTAGCCTGCATACCAGGGCCATGGGGAAGACTGAGGCTGCCGGATCTACGGATGGGAGGTGTGGACGGCCTTCCCATTTGAAATTATGACACACTTGGTGCTAAGCTAAGGACCAGCAGGGAATGGGGGACGGCAAAAGTGCCCGTCCCCCATGATGCCCTATGTGTATTCTTCCTGCACATGCAGGAACAGATGCTATTTAAAAACAACAACAGCATAGAATCAATCTCCATATTTAGTTTCTTCTCCATTCTTTAAAAGTATATCCCCAAAGGTTGGGGAAGGGCCTCACGGCTCAGGGGTAGAGCAAATGCTTCGTATGCGAATATCCCAGGTTCAGTTCCCAGCGTCTCCAGGTATGGAGAGATGCTGCTAACCTGGGTAGTTAGTATTGAGCTAAATGGACCAGTTCATAAGGCCTGGGATAACAGTGTGCTTTAAAAACAAATTAACGTTTCCTCCTTGCTAAGTAATCGTTGTACCCACGCTTTGGATGGAGGTTGTGCCTCATTCTCACATTATCAAGAAGACCGAATAGCCACCATAAAATGCTCCCCCTTGGTTCCATCTTTCATTGCCTTGATCATACATGAAGGTCTCACATGGGATCAAACTGACAGTGCCGCTCCCTACCATACTAACACCTTTGGCCAGATCATTTTTCAGGGAGGAGAAGGGGAAACAGTGCAGGAGCGCGAGGAAACAACACAATCCACATAGCTCAGAGTTTCTCAGCTACTCTCAGGGCTGGGCCTCAGGCAGCGAGCAGCCTGGAGCGAGCCAAGAGCCAGGAACCGGGACTCAGGGCTGGAGGGCAAACCAGAGAACAAGCCAGGAGTCAGGACTGAAGAGCAAGACCAGAAACACAAGGGACGCCACAGCTCAGGTAGACCTTGTTGCACAAGCTAGGCTCAGCTGCGACAGGAAGCCCTTTATATCCTTCCTCCCCAGCAAGATCCAGTGGCCAGTCTGGGGGATGGGGGGAGCCAAGTCAGTCCAGAACTGAAAGCTGCTGCCTGCAGTTCAGTGATTAACCACACAGGGCAGCTGCGTGCTGTTCGGGGCACTTTACTGACAGACTGCAGCCATGCTCTGCACCGCTGGGGGCAGTGATCAGCAGTTCCTGATGGGTACCAAGGCAATTCATGGGAGCTTGTTGACCCATCTGATCACATGTGGTGTCTGTGTAAAGCCTGGTCTTCCATTTTTGCTTTTTAAAATACAGCTTGTGAAACAGCTCCATCTATACTGTCTGAACACATTTCTCCAGTCCCGGACGCTGAGTGTTGAATTTCCAGAAATGATGTCGGAAGTGATTGCTGCACAACTCCCCAAGATTCTGGCAGGAATGGTGAAACCTCTTCTCTTTCACAAAAAGTGAAATGCACCCCTCTTTGCCCCCCACCCCTCTCATCTGTAGACATCACTCGCACAACGTGCACATTTTTAAAAATTCTTGGGGATTTGGGGGTGGGTTGGGATTTTGCAGCGCTAGGATCTTTACAAACTCTGTTCCACTTCACATACTTAGCAGTTTATGGGTTGGATCTAGGCTTAGTCATACTTACAGTAGACCCATTGAAATTGATGGGACTTAAGTTAGTCATGGGTAGTCACGCAAGGTATGACAAGGAGTGTAATCCTATACATGTCTACTCAAAAGAAAGTCTCATTGAGTTCAGTGGGACTGGGTATATAGGATTGCAGCCTAAGTGTGGATCCAACCCTATGGCTGCAAACCTTCAAATGCTGCGCAGTGCCCTCCGTATGGTGAACTTCTTGATTCCTTTACAACATTTTTTTTAAAGCATGACCAATATTTGTCATAAGAAATATTTTATAATAGGCCTGATTGAATTTCTCCTGAGGAATACATTAGAGATCAGTTTTGTTTTTATTTTTTAAGAGCAGGAAGTTACTTTGTACATTTTTCCTTCATATTAGTCATTTTTAAATTTCTGCAATGGAGTAAAGCTTTTAATACATTTGTGTGTGAGTGTGGGTGCGCACACATGTGCGTGTGTGTCTATATGTGTATATGTATATAAATATCAAAGAATATGGTGAAAATAAAATACAAATTGTCTTCTACCTTCAGAATATGCTCCTTTTACTTTCCAACTTGTCTCGTCGTAATACCGTCTCAGAGTTTGGTGGACTCTTTGCCGTGCCCTCGAGAAGACATAAGGGCATTTTCAGATATGAGGATAAAAGAAGTCCTTACTTCGGTTGTGTTTATAATGCGAATGTGAAACCTATATTAGCCAGAATCAGTGATGGCACCAGAAAACAAATCTATTAGAGGGGGAGTTCTCTGAAGTGAGGCATATCAAATTTGATGGAGTTTATTTTCAAGACCTGATATGGTGTGGTGGCTAAAGAGTTGTTCAGTCGTTCAGTCGTGTCCGACTCTTCGTGACCCCATGGACCATAGCACCCCAGTCCTTCCTGTCCTCCGCTCTCTCCGGAGTGTGCTGAAGCTCATATTCATTGCATCGGTGATGCTATCTAGCCATCTCATCCTCTGCCATCCCCTTCTGCCTTCAGTCTTTCCCAGCATCAGGGTCTTTTCCAGTGAGTTTTCTCTTCACATTAGGTAGCCAAAATAGACTGAGCCATGAATCAAGACATTCTCCATTTCTTACTTTGCCTCTGCCTGGAACTTAGTAGGTGTCGTGGGCATTACATTGACCCGATTCACATAATCACAGGGTGGTTAATAAACCAGGGTGGCTTGTTATTCACCCACCATGTGCCAGCCACATTTACATGATTGCCCTCACCAGTGTTGTGACATCCGAACCCAGTGAGGGTGGGTGGTTAACAAACCATCCAGCAGCCTTAAAACAGGCCATTGGTTCTGGGTGGTTTGTTAACCATCCCAACCACCCACCCCCACCAAGTTTGGACATCACAATAAGCTGTGCTGCGAGGGTAATTCCATAAATCGTAATTTACGTAATCGGTAATGTACATGGTTTCTTCACAACAACTCTGCGAGGTAGACACTGCTAATAAATACTGATTGGCCCAAATAGTGATCTTGCTCGAGCAGGAATTTGACTTGGAAATCTGGGGCTCCAGCCCAGCACTACTCATGACACCAAACTGGCTCCCAATACCGCAAGCCAGGAGGGGAGGGAGCTGCTTTCGTTATTAAGTGGAGCGCTTCCCCTTGGCAAGCAGCTGGTTTCTCATTCCTCTGGCTGAGAGAGGCTCTTGATGCTGACCCAGTCGCCAAAGCCTTCCCAGCCTTGCATAGCTCAGAAACGTGTGGAAATCCTGCCAGGCGTATTAGATTGATTAGCCTTTGCTGCTTTATGTCAGGATGACCTAGTATCAAGCACAGGGTTTATTTTTAATTTAACTCCCCCCCCCCCCGCTCCTTCCCTTTTGAATGGTGGGGGCAGGGGGAAACACATTAGTTTAAGGTTGTTAAAAGCAGCCTGTAGCCCATTTTCAGATGTAGGTTTCATCCTGCTATATTTGAAAGTGCCATGCCTGGGATGCTCTGAAACGAGTAGAATTTGAATCCATAGTATGGATTGTTAAAAGGAAATGTGGGAAAGAGACGATGCTTGTTTAAAATTCAGCCACCAGTTTTCTGATATCTGCCAACTCATTTTGCACTCGAGCCCACGCCTGTCACAGGAGCTTGAATTGCACACTGAGATCAGTCCTCTGTTGTTGCAAAATAAGCACATGCAGCTGCCTTTCACTGGAGTCAGGCCATTGGTTTGGCCAGCTCAGTAAAGCCTGCTGCAGGGACAGGCACCCTGGTATCCTCCAGATGTTTTTGTTTACAGTTCCCATAAGCCCCAGCCAGCATAGCTGAGGTTATGGGAGTTGTAGTCCAAAACATCTGGAGGGCACCAGGCCTACCACTAGTCTACTGTGACTGGCAGTGGTTCTTCAAGCTCTTCAACGGATGTTTCTCCTAGTTCTGCTAAGTGAAGTCATTCAGCTCAAGGTGTTAGAGATCGAACTTGGAACTTACAATGGAAAGAAGAAACAGGAAGGGAAGAACATAGTCATGGACATAGAAGGACATAGAACACAAACAGAACATAGTCTAGGGTTCTTCAAGCTGTGGGACTTCCAAGTGGAAGTAACAAACACTGGGTATATGTACTAAGATTTCATTGACCCTGCCATTTATATCATCAGCCTTTCTTTATTGCATTCAGTACCTACAGCGAACAGCCTAGTATTCTCCTGAAGCCATATTGGGTACCAAGAATTAAACTTGCACAGTACTATGGATTTTAGGAGATCTCTTTAAGTTAAGAAGATATTTTGCTGCAGTTTAGGTCACCAGAGTTGTATAGCTTTCTTGAAGCAGGACCTGGGCTTCATTGTTGTTGTTGTTCAGTCGTTCAGTCATGTCCGACTCTTCGTGACCCCATGGACCATAGCACGCCATAGCACGCCAGGGCTTCATTACAAGCTATATAATTGGGGAAAGACTGAAGAAAAAAGGAGAAGGGGACGGCAGAGGATGAGATGGCTAGATAGCATCACTGATGCAATGAATATGGACTTGAGCACGCTCCGGGAGAGAGCGCAGGACAGGAAGACCTGGCGTGCTATGGTCCATGGGGTCACGAAGAGTCGGACACGACTGAACGACTGAACAAATGACAACTTTATCATAACATCTTAACGTTTCGGGGAAGTGGGTTGGATGGTCTCCACTAAGAAACCAGCATAGTAGAAGTCTAGTTGGAGCACACAGTGACCACTGTTCTTGCAGTGTCTATGGCTTTGGGCAGGGGCCACAAACAACCCATGAAATGACACTTGACATATTGGCACAATTCCACTATGTTGGGAATAACCACCATCACCAGGATTAGTTGCATGGCAATGGAAGAGGAAGGCACCTGAGCCTAGATCATGCTCCTCCAGCAGATAGCCTTCAGAAAACAACAATCCTTGTGAAAATACGGAAGGGCCCCATTGGACTTCAGTTTCATCAAACAATGCAAATACAGAGCAAAATGTGCATTATGATGACTGGGGCATTGGAAGAGTGAGATGGTTCCAGATTTGGCCTTCTAGCCCAATCAAAATGTACACAAAATATTTAAATGTGTTGGGGTAGAGAGAGGTTGATGAGCAGTTCCTGCTTTAGCAACTGTTCACATCTCTTATGTTCTTACATGACGCCTAAGCTTACAGAGTAATATAAGGGGGGAAAGAGTAAGCTCCTGCTCCGCTGAACTTAACAATCGTAATTTTCAACAAGGGGATGCAACAGAGGGAGAGGAGGTAAAATAGGCAAGAGCAGCCAGGGAAGAGTATACATAAAGTAGGTGCTGCTTTGTTTTTCTATGTGATAATGGCTTCTGTCACACTGAGGTTGTTAGTCCTCATGAACCACCCTTGGATTTTTACATTGCTCAGGGAACGTTAGTTTATTATTTTTGTTTAAGAAACAAATATGACATATTGAATCATTTTGTAATGACAGAAGAAGATGAATTGACATTTGCAGTGCGAGAAGCTGAGATGCGAGCTGAGTTAAAGATTTTGAGCAAACTGCTGTGAAGCCGCTGTTTCATCAAGGTGTAATAATCCACACAGCTTAAGCCTTTGGATTATGTGGCATGGCTGTCAGTCAGTTTGCTATGAAGAGCGTGATTCAGTTACCTCTATGAGGTTTTGTACACTTTGATTTGATTTTGTAGGTGAGTTGATTAAAAAAAAAAAAAACCCAACTGTTCCCTGGCACCAGCAGGACAGCAAGGGAAAATAGAACGTAGGACTTTGACACTTTGAAGACTCGGCACGCATTTCCTGTTTGTGCTGTAGGCATCACAGAGAATAGCAACCACATTGCATCAGACTGTGCCGAGCGCCTGACACGCACCACACCCCCTGCATGGATACTGAAGCCACAAACCCACCGAAGGGCTGTGTGAGCGGGTGCTCCCTACACCGCTGCCTCCACCTTCCTGAGCAGTACTGCATCGTACAAAGCTGTTTCTCCAAGCGCTGGACTTTGGTGTGGCAGCACTATTCTCTTTTTTGTTAGTCGGCCTTTAAATATGTAAGGGCACAATATTATGCGAGTTTAGACAGGGAGCAATGACTTCTTCCTGTCTAAACATGCATAGCGCTGCGCCCTAAGAGAAGGACCAGACGCAAAGGAAGAGCAAAGTAAGGCTGTGATTCTAGGTTTGCGCTGTGCAGCAGGAGGTGCAGCTTCCCTCGGCCTTGCATGACGAATGGCGCTTTCTGCAACGCCCTCTTCTACACTGTTGTTCAGAGGAGAGGAAGTGCTGGTGTCTTCCTCTGCAGCTGGTCACCCTAGGCAGAAAAGGTTTAACATTTGCAGAATAATTAAACTTGATGCTATGTTACAGGTTGGGATTAAGAGGGGATCTTGGATCCAAGAAAGCCATTCTAGCTCACTGTAGGAGTTCATTGCCCAAGGAGGAGCATCTTCCTTCACCCACTGGAGGGAGAGAATGAAGAGGGCCCAGGGAGATGGTCAGGGTTAATAAAAAGCGATGCAGCGACAGTCAGCTGAACGAGTCATACACGAGGAGCTGATATCATTACATTTCATCCCTTTCTCCAGGCAAGGCCCAGTGAAATATTTCAACATTAGTCCAAAGGCCTGGGTCTTTCTCTGCAATAGAGGGTATTAAGCATTGGAATATAAAGCAAAGCAGATAAAGACACAGCAGAAGGCCTGTGCTTCCCAACGGTGGAGAAACGTGGTCACTCAGTAAAAGGGAGCAGATTGTCTTTAAGGTAAGACTGGGAGACTCTGCCAGGGACAAGGCTGTTTTGCGTATGGGAGTGAGACGCGCCACAGGAGAGAGTGGAATGAACCTTTATTTGAGAGTAGTATCTCCAAGAACTGGGCAATTTCCAAAGACAAATGCAGGGCAGCAAGTCTCAGTTGGTGGAAGGTCTGTGGGGGGAGAAAGAGAGGAGCCATTAGTATCCTAACAGGCATGTGGAACTAGTAACCTGTATGAGTGAAGATTTAGTGCCCAATGCAGAAACTGGAGAATTTGCTTCTCAAATTTAAGAGTAAAGCTGTTTCTAGGCCTTATGTTTGTGGAGAAAGCCTGAAGATGTAGGGGCAACTTCTGCCAAAGACTCAGAAATTGGATTTACTGCCCTCCACCCCGACACAGTCCTTAGGTGCCTGTTGCTCTTCTTTTCAACACTGAATGCAGTTGGGTCCAAACAATGGCAACTCTGGAAATTTTCCCAGGGTCCAAAGATTAGCTGCAGGCTGGCCAAAACAAAACTCTGAGAAAACTCTGGGGTTGCAAGCTCTGCCTCTTCCACATCAACATGCCTAAAGTAAAAGCAGTGGAAGCATGTGGATGCTACAGTTTTTTCCTCTATGCACTATTTAAACTTTTAACTCCACAAATTCACTGTGAATTTTTAAATTTGGCTCAGGAGAGATGGCAGTAAGATTGCAGAGCAGTTCAGATGTTTCTGCCATACAAGCGAGGACCCATAAGAAATCAGGGACAAGGGTAGGAAAACATTCGTTTCCTGCCCAATCCTGTTTTGTACGTGTGTGTTTTTCTTATGATTACATGGTTTATATTTTGTGTATAAAAAATATTACATGGTGTGAGCCACCTTGGAAATGGTAACACTGAAAGGCAGCCAATAAATAAAATAAATGAACTCAAGATGATGTGCATGGTTCCTCCTTCCCTCTTAATTCTCACAACAAACCTGTGAGGGATGTTAGGCTGAGAGACGGTTACTGGGTCCATCATCCCCCACTAAGCTTCATTGCTAAGCAGGTGTTCGAATTCTAACCATTTCACCACTCATATGAAGGAAGCTGCCTTAAACAGCTATTCTTCCTACCCCATAAAGCACCTCGATTGTTCATGAATGATGGCTACTACCTTTGTAAGATGGCTTAGCCTGTTTTTAGCATGTGTGTTTTATAAGATTGCCCCTGACAAAGGAGCTTTTGTCTCTGAAACTCATTGGATTCAAATCTGTTTCCTGTGCTGGTAGTGATGGTGGTAGAGATGGGCACTAGATCCTCTACTGCTTGTGGTCTTCTTACAACTGTTGGTTTTAATTATTTTGAAGTGTTGACTTAAAAATAAATAAAAGAATTGGTACATAGGCAACCTTGAAGACCTGCTAGTGGAAAGGTGGGGCATGAGTGTTTTATTTTAAAACAACAACAACACTGGAGCTTGGGCAAGGAGGAAGAAGACCTCTGACATTGGTCCAAGCAAGGATTTGATCAGCTGCCTTGTCTTTTGTTTTACAATACAAAATGTATTATGTTGTTGTTGTTGTTGTTCAGTCGTTAAGTCATGTCCGACTCCTCAAGACCCCATGGACCATAGCACGCCAGGCCTTCCTGTCCTCCGCTGTCTCCTGGAATGCGCTCAAGTTCATACAAGGGTATTATAGCCATATATAAATCTTTTCCAACAAGAGTAAAACAGTATATGATCTCTGTGTCAAGGGCTCCTTGGAGGGCTCTCTCAGTCTAATCCAGTAGCCAAGTCCAGACACAGACAAAGGGATTCTTTTCAGAGCTTTATTCTTCTTTTACAACTTAACAACTCTACAGGTAGCAACTAGATCTGAGCAGCAGCATCCCTATGCCCTAAGTTGGAACAGTTGGCCCCCGTTTGAAAGGCAATTACTGGCAGACCCCTGAATATAAGGACTAGGGAGAATCCCTCCCCTTTTCCCTTGGATCCTCTGGGCGCAACCGTTCTTTGAGCGCCAACTGGGCACTACGCCTCCTTTCCGCGCCCTCCATTTGGCGCCGCTCTCTGCGTCTGCGCCGCACATCCACCCAGTCTGCTATCTATGCTTGGTCACTCCCTGGACTACTTTCTAATCTAGGATTGTGGGTGGGAGGAATCTCTGTCAGCTGCGGGCCCTGGGAAAAAGGGGCGCGCTCCTCTTCCAGGAGCGACTGCTCTTCCTCCGAATCAGAACTACTCTGGGATTCTATGGGCTCAGTGTCCACCTTGACACTCTGTACCTTGGATGGGCAACTTGTGGCTCTCCATATGTTTTAGCCTACATCTCCCATGATCCCTCCCCATTGGTTATGGTGGCTAGGGCTAATTGGAGTTACACACCAAAACATCTGGCAGGCCACATGTCATCCCCCCCCCCCGGTGTAACTGGAAAAAAAGATGAGGTATACAGCAGTTGGGGTGGGGAGTATGGAGTTAGGACTGAGTCTCGAAGAGGGAGATAGAGGGTAGCAATGAAGAGCAACAGGGACACTGAAAGGAAAAGGGCTGTAGCTCAGTGGTAGAAAGAACCCTGAGAATATGCTACTCGTCAAGTGTAGACCGTACTGAGCAAGGTGGATCAAATGCAAAAAGAATGTATTCTCAAAGGTGCCAAAGGGAAACTTCTTCATTCTAAAATAGCAGAAAGACAAATTCTAGGTTAGTGGCTATCAGAAATTTAAGATGCCAAAAAGTAGGCATGAAGTGAATGGGATGGATCCAAGATCTGCCTTCTGTGAGAAAAGACTTTCTGCAAGAAGAAGGTCTATCTGCTTGATTTGGGGGGATTTCCCCCCCCCCCACACACACACACTACAACACATGCATTAAGCAGGGTCTCTTGAGTCTCTAGCACTTTCAGGGGCCTGGAGGGGCTGTCATGGGATGAAGTAGGTGGGGAAATCCACTTCCACCAGTGCAGTTGATCCACTGTAAATCTGGATCTAACTCAATGACTCCGGGGAGGTTGTCCTGCCTATGGAAGCTGCCCATCTCACGTCTGGGAACAAGAACTGTGCTGGATCAGGCCAAAGGCCTATCTAGTGCAGCATTCTGTTTACACGGTGGCCAACCAAATGCCCTATGGGAAGCCCACGAGCAGGACATGAGTACAATATTAGCATTTAGGATATAGTCATAGAATCATAGGTTTGGAAGGGGCCTGCGAACATCAGCACTTCGAACTGCATCTAGAACGCAGTTGGGAACCAGGGAAGAACTTTAAATGCTAGCAAAATATGGTGAGTCTCAGTTACCAATCTGGCTGCAGTATTCTGAACCGCTTGATGATTCTGAGTGTTTTCCAAAGGCTTCTCCATGTATTGCAAATTACAATAATCCAGCCTTCCCTGTCATTTAGTTGGATAGGGTCAAGCCAAGAGGAATGGTTTCCTGACCACTCCTGACAATGTTAAAATATCAGGACAAAAACTACACATGTTACTCAAAAATATCCTTATATACAAACTAATAATTTATGAACACAATAATAAAATGGATTATTTCATTTATTTGTAGTTTTTGTCCTGATGTTTTAACACTGTATTTCAGATGGCGACTAACAAGTGTAATTACAGATCTGTCATTGAAACAACCTCCCTTTTGCCACAAATTGGAGACATGGAAATGAACACTTAAAAAAAAAAAAGTAAAGCATTAAGGGAAACAGTTGTTTCAGTGCAAGGGTTGTGTTTTGTGTGTGTGTGTTTAATGCAGGGATAGTTTATCATTACTAAATGGATCATCTTTGTTATCTTGTATATCACCTAGACCCTCTCAAGAAGACATTTCAGTTGCAGAGAGATCTATTCTTTAATGGACGATTTTGTATCTCACTCCACCCCACCCTTCCACGAGACATTTGGTCGAATTCAATCAGAAATTGCTCCATCTTCTCATAATCTTTTTCCATCTGTTCAGCTCTTGCAAGGCAATAATCCTGTAAACAGCATCTTTTTTCAGGCCAACTTTTTTTGCTGACTGAGCTATTCTGCCTTTCACGACTGCTCACTGATGAGAAATTCAGCTAGTGAATGTTTTCCCCAGGACACCATTGCAGGGATAAAGTTCCCCCTGCTACACTTCATGTCATTATAAAGCCACAGAGGGCCTGCCAGAAACACACACACCAGTCCTGTTGACGGCCAACTTGTTTAAGGGGAGGGCTAATAAACCGCCATTGGCTTCGAAATTGCCTGAAAGCCATGCCTCTGGACCGGGAACCACTCCCCTCACCCATAAGAATATCTCTGGTGGATGACCCCAAAGTTCCAGCTGGTCCAGCATCCAGTTTGTGTGTGGCAGCATGTAGCTAGGCCCTTTGGGGCAGGGCAGGGAGGCAGGGAAACAAATTCACACCTAGATTTGGAGGGGATAAATAACTGGCCACAGCGTTATTGGTTTCAGCTTGGAATAGAGCGGGGAGGGGCATAGGGCATAGATCCATTAATCAGACTGTCCACTTGCAGTCCGATCCCTCCATCCTGTCCCACCTGTCAGATGCCTTGGGGGGGGGGGATCGGAGGCACACCTCACAGCACAGACGGTTGAAGTGAGCCCCTTTCTTCCTTCCTGGGGTGTGGCTGGATTGCAGCCCCACACTGAGCTGAGTCTTAATGTCACACACCCCACGGTCCCTTAAGGTGACCACCTCTTGAAAGAGAAAATGGGGAGCCCAATCCCATTCCCCTTACCAATGGATCAAGACCAACGCCTTCCATGCCTGCATGGTTGGGACTTGGAAATGGAATTGAAAGCTTTTATAAACAACCCTACAGTTAACTTGTCAAGCCAAATGAATCCATGTATCACCGAGTTCATACTCTCACAGCGGGTAGAGAGAAAACACAGCATCACAGTGTAAAACCCCTTCCCATCCCTTTATCCTAAATTAAAAATACAACAAAATGTATCTTCAGACTGGCTTTGTTACAGCGTATTTCAGGGGTGGGCAGACTTCAGGTTTGTCGGATCTACTTTGTCTTTTTTACTAGAACCCTAAGATCCAGGTTCCTGGTTCAAAATGCATAGACTTAGAATGAAAGAACAGGGTGCTTCTGAGCACATTCTGAGCCCAAGCATTTCTTTTCAGAACCAGTGAACTCACAGGGCATTTCTACACCAGCCTAAAATCCTGCATTTAAAACAGGGCTTTCTGCTTCCGTTTTAAATGCAGGATCACAACTGACCCCCTTTACATGCGTTTCCTTTTCCCCATCCCCCCCCCCCGCCTTATCTGAGTCTTCCATTATCTGTCATTGATGTCATGCTTCTTCTTGCTGCTTTAACTCTTTTGACAGAGGAAACTGAAGCGGAACACAACGAGGTAAATTGATAGCTCATTATCTGCGATCTATTTAAAAACGGAACAAAGGGCATTTAGTGCAGGAAGGTCACGGCAGGGTCACGGAGTCATGTAAAGAGCCCACAAACTTCCGTGAAGGAGCAATCTCAAGATAAAAGCCCGGTGTGAAGGAACCCACCGTCCTTTCACACAAAGGTCCACTCCTGGTTACCCCAACCTTTCTTTATTCCAGCAGCCTCATTTAGGTGGGAAAAAGTAATTTTGTTGTTGCTGGTTTGGAGGCATGTCTCAAGTTGGGGGAAAAAATGGCCACTCTATATTTGACATCATGGAGGCCTAGTAGTACAACAACAACAACAACAAGTAGTAGTTCAAGGAAAGTAGATTAACAGCACAGTCCTATACAAGCCTGCTTGGAGCTAAGTCCTATTAAATAGCAGGATTAGATTTAATTTGCTAAACAACTGCAAGTCAGAAACCTTTGCCAATTTATTCCAATGCAAAGTATCCATAGATCTACCAGCAGATGTTGATATATCATCCGTGCCCCTTGGCATACTTAATATTGATTTTTTCTTGAGCTCCAGACACTGGTACAGATGCTGCATGAGAAACCAGTTTAGTCCGCCTTTCCACCAGAGCTACTCTATCTTTCTAGCAAAGAAACAAGATTTAGACAAAACAAAGTTCACATTTCAAAATATATTATAGGACATCTGTTGTCATCCAACCAGCTGCCACCTATACCAGTGGTGACACAGCCATCTGCCTCAGTCTGCTCCACACACACAAAAAATAGCACAGTAGTACTCTGAGCTTGCCTACAGGGGGCAGACAAGCACCAAATCTTGCAAATATTTGCCCTCCTTGGCAGCCCACCAATACTACCCTTGGTCGCACATTTGGTGACTCGTAGATCCTACTCATCCTAGTACATCATCTTGAGGATATTTACTCTGTCGTGGGCTCCCATCTGAGCAACAATGGGAACGGCAAGATCTGGAGAACATGTTCAAGGATAAATTATCTGCATCCAAAAATAAATGAAACACAGAAAGACGTATGTCCCCAGGGAGCAGGGGTGGGGAGGAAGTAGCCACTGAATCTGTAGCATAGATGCACTTTTCTTTGATTGCATCTGCATTTAACTCTTTCAATCCTGGATCCTCTTGAATGCTCCACCATTCTTGGGTTACTACACTGGCTTGCTATACTAATCCCAAACAGATGACCAAGCTGCCACAGCTTGAGCTCTCGCCCCATCTCCAAAGTAGCTTGGTCATCTACAGTTCATACAGACTTCCAAACTGCATCCACATAGAGCAGTCTCTCTCTCCCCTGTCCTGCTTACCTTAATATCTATTTATATCTATCTATCTATCTATCTATCTATCTATCTATCTATCTATCTATCTATCTAATGTATTAATTGCCCATCTGGCTGGTCACCCAGCCACTCTGGGCAATGTACAATAATAGAAACAGTTTAAAACAATAAAATTCTATATTAAAAACATCATATTTCTAAAAATACCCTAACCCACCCCAAATGCCTGCCTGAACAACCACGTTTTTAATGTGTGGTGGAAGCTCATTAAAGAGGAGGCATGGCGGAGTTCCCTAGGGAGGGAGTTCCACAGAGTGCGGGCTACCACAGAGAAGGCCCTCTCCCTCATCCTCACCAGTTTAGGTATCCTGGCTGATGGGACAGAGAGAAGGCCATCCAAGTCTTATCTTGTTAAGTGGCCTGTCTGGTGTTGCTGGAGGTGCTCCTTAAGGTAGGCTGGGCCGGAACCATTCATTCATTCATTCATTCATTCATTTATTTATTTCATTTCTATACCGCCCAATAGCCAAAGCTCTCTGGGCGGGTCACAAAAATTAAAACCAAACAGCACACAATAAAACAATTTAAAATATACAGAACATTAAAACCACAATATAACAATACAACCACAATAAAACCTAGCAGCAGTGCAGGAGTTTAAAATACAGATTTAAAACAGCAAAGCTAAAAATTTATAAAGCTAAAATGCTAAAATGCCTGGGAAAATAAAAAGGTCTTCACCTGGCGCCGAAAGGAATACAATGTAGGTGCCAGGCGATCCTCACCAGGGAGCTCATTCCAGAGCCGGGGTGCCACAGCAGAAAAAGCCCTCCTCCTAGTAGCCACCCGCCTCACTTCCTTTGGCAGGGGCTCACGGAGAAGGGCCGCTGATGATGATCTTAAGGTCCGGGCAGGCACATATGGGAGGAGGTGATCCTTCAGGTAACCTGGCCCCAAGCCGTTAAGGGCTTTGAATGTTAACACCAGCACTTTGAATTGGGCCCGGAAATGGACTGGCAGCCAGTGCAGCTGGAAAAGTACTGGCGTAATATGAGCTTGCAGGCCAGTCCCTGTTAACAATCTTGCTGCCCTATTTTGGACCAGCTGAAGTTTCCGGACCGTTTTCAAAGGCAGCCCCACGTATAATGCATTGCAGTAATCCAGACGAGAAGTTATCAGAGCATGGATAACTGTAGCTAGGCTATCTCTGTCCAGATAAGGGTGTAGTTGGTATACCAGCCTAAGCTGATAAAAAGTGCTCCGTGCCACTGAGTTCACCTGTGCCTCAAGTGACAGTTCTGCATCCAAGAGCACCCCCAAACTACGAACCTGATCCTTTAGGGGGAGTGCAACCCCCTCCAGAACAGGTTGAATATCACCTAGCCAGGTAGACGAACCACCCACTAACAGTACCTCCGTCTTGTCTGGATTGAGTTTCAGTTTATTGGCCCTCATCCAGGCCATTACCGTGCCCAGGCCCTGATTCAGAACAGCCACTGCCTCACCTGGTTTTGATGAGAAAGAGAGGTAGATCTGGGTGTCATCCGCATATTGATGGCACCTCAGCCTACACCTCCGGATAACCTCCCCCAGAGGTTTCATGTAGATGTTAAACAGCATGGGGGATCAAATAGAGCCCTGTGGAACCCCACAGCACAATTGCCATGGCACAGAGCAATAATCCCCCAGCACCACCTTCTGGAATCGGCCATTCAAGTAGGAGCGGTACCACTGTAGTGCAGTGCCTCCAACTCCCAACCCAGACAACCTATCCAGAAGGATACCATGGTCGATTGTATCGAAAGCCGCTGAGAGGTCCAGGAGAATCAACAGGGTCGCACTCCCCCTGTCCCTCTCCTGGCAGAGGTCAACCCACAGGGCAACCAAGGCAGTTTCCGTTCCAAAACCAGGCCTGAAGCCCGATTGAAATGGATCTAGATAATCCGTTTCATTCAACAGTGCCTGGAGCTGTCCTACAACTACCCGCTCAAGCACCTTGCCCAGGAAGGGGATGTTGGCCATTGGCCTATAATTGTTAACATCCTCTGGGTCCAGGTTAAGCTTTTTCAGGAGTGGTCTAATTACTGCCTCTTTTAAAGCGGCAGGCACCACTCTCTCTCTCAAGGAGGAATTTACAACCTCCTGGACCCAGCCAGACATCCCCTCCTTGTTTGATTTAATAAGCCATGAAGGGCAAGGGTCAAGCACACAAGTGGTCGATCGGACTTGGCCAAGCACCTTGTCCGTATCCTCAGGCCTCAGTAACTGAAACTCATCCAATAAAACTGGATCAGACGGTGCTCTGAACGCCTCTACCAATGGAACTGCATTAATGGTGGTGTCCAATTCATGATGAATCTAGCGACTTCATCTTCAAAGTGCCGTGCAAACTCGTCACAGCGTGCTACCGAAGGTTCCACCGTCTCTCTCCCTGGCCCAGAATGTAACAGGCCGCGAACCACTCAGAAAATCTCCTCTGGACGACACTGAGAAGATGCAATGCTGGTGGAAAAGAACTGTCTCTTTTCCACCCTCACCACCACAGAGTAGGCTTGATAGTGGGCTCTTACCTGTGTTCGGTCAGACTCAGCACGAGTTTTCCTCCACCTGCTTTCTAGCCGTCTCCCCTCTTGCTTCATTGCCCTCAGCTCAGGTGTATACCAAGGAGCTGGCCGGGCTCTGCTCAGAGGGAGAGGGCTCTTGGGTGCGATCATGTCAACCGCCCAAGTCATCTCTGCATTCCACAGAGCGACCTGGGCTTCAACAGGAGCACCAGCCATACCCAGCAGGAAAATCCCCCAGAGCCCTCTGGAATCCATCAGTATCCATTAATCTCCAGGGATGGACCATTTTAATAGGTCCCCCACCCTTGCAGAGGGGGAAGGCTGCCAGGAGTCTAAACCTCAGCAGGAAGTGATCTGACCATGACAAAGGGACAGATACTAATTCCTCCACTTTCAGATCACCATCCTCCTGCCCAGTTGAGAAAACCAGATCAAGCGTGTGTCCTTTTATATGCATTGGGCCGATGACACGTTGGGACAGCCCCATGGTTGTCATGGTGGCCATGAAGTCCTGAACCGCCCCAGATACAGCAGCCTCAGCATGGAAGTTGAGATCCCCCAGGACCATCATCCTAGGGGTCCTCAACACCAAGTCTGAGACCACCTCCGTCAGCTCAGGCAGGGAGTCTGCTGGGCAGCGGGGTGGGCGGTACACCAACAGAATCCCTAATCTGTCCCGGGTACCCAACACAAGGTACAGACACTCAAGATCTGCACTCGAATGAGCAGGGAGCCTGGAGAGGGAGATTGAATTCCTATAGACCACGGCAACCCCCCCTCCCCGACCCTCAAGTCGGTGTTGGTGCTGCACCGAGTACCCAGGAGGGCACAGCTGGGAGAGAGTGACCCCTCCCAGTTCCCCCACCCAGGTCTCAGTAATACATACCAGGTCAGCCCCCTCATCCACAATCAAATCATGGATGAGGGAGATTTATTTTGGGCTGACCTGGCATTCAGCAGCAGCACCACCAGACCCGAGGGCAGACTGGTAAGGCTGCCAGGAACCATCAGGTTGGGGGAAGAACCAGAAGAGGGGACAGCTGTAAGGTGTCTAGCCCCTCTTCTCCTCAGCTGGCCTGTTAATCCCCCAATGCCATACCTCCCCCTGCCTGTGACCAAAGTTATAGTGGCACCTCCCCAACCCCCTGAGTTGCCCAATAGTCCTCCCAGGCACATATTAAAATGTTAGGGTATAAAATGCTCCACAAAAAAAATATAGGGGTTTAAAGGTCAAAACCAACACCTTGAATTTGGCCCAGAAAACAACTGGTAACCAGCGCAACTCCTTCAGCACTGGAGTGATGTGATCACACCGTAATGATTTGCATCACGCTGCCAAGTGCTAAGTTGTGGGGGTGGGGGTGTTAAATTACTACACCTCGCTCTTACCTGTGCAGGGGTGGCAGGGGCTTTTCACACCCACATCATTATGCAAGTTAACAAAGCATCCAACATTGTCTTTTACCATGCAATGTAGGTTAGGATCAAACATCTCAGTTCTCATAATGATGACCACAACATGATATGGTTATCACGTGTTCCCCTCTCCCATAACCAAAATACACTCTGTATGACGAATCTAGGATAGCTGACTCAATGTAGCAATTTAAAATTGCCATCATATGAAAGTTCTTTGTGTGAACCTACTCAAAATCATGCCTTTCCTCCATGGTCTCTCATTTCCTAATTGAGTCAACAACTAGTTCATTCCACTCACCATTTTGGCTCTGCTCCCTAGTTAAGTGTTTATGCTTCTGATAAACCCCAAGAAAAAGAAACCCAGCAAACAGAATATATACTTATTTGGAATTCCCTTCCTGAAAAGGATTCCAAGACAAGATGTGCGATCTTCAGTCACAGATCTAATGTAGGAGGCTGTTTCTTACAGAACGAAAAGCGAGGACGTAAGACCAGCAGAAATACATGTATTTTTCTTTCCCCCATACTGGACTCCACTCCCTTATAAGGAGACACCAAATACATTGCAAATAATGGCATGTGAAATATACTGTAATTGAGTAAATCTAACAAATTTACTTCTTGGTTATGCTGGCAGATTTTCTCAGCCTCCAAAATGCTTCCAAAGAGAATAAAAAGACTCCTTTCTGTACGGACAGCAAAGGTCACAGAAGGCTCCCATGAATCCTTTGCTGTTTATACTAAAAAGTACATCATGATCTTTGGCAAAAGGTCTGCTAAGTCGGTTATGTATCTGAATATGTTACTCTACGGACAATGGCGAGCCAGTAATCTTGACACCAGCACTAAAGAATTTAAAGCAATATTTCAATGGAAAGATAACCAAGCTGCCATTTTTGTAGTTGGACCCATATATAGGTGCACTACAAAAAGGTAGCAGTACAGTAGAGCTTCCAGTTGTCTCAAGCCACTTCTTTCAATACTCTGGGGCCAGTTCAATCCTAGATATCAATAAGGCTTTCTTTACCCCAGCCTCCTCAACCTGGTGCCCTCCAGATTTTTGGGATTCAGCTTCCATCAGTCCCAGTTAATATGGCAATAGTTAGGGATGCTGGGAGTTGTCATCCAAAACATCTGAAAGGCACCAGTTTGAGGAAGGCTGCTTTCCACCTAATGTTAGTGGCATGGATTCTGCTGTGTATGTGGCTCCCACATGAATCCAGGTCCCCAGTATAAAGAATTATGTCCATGTCATTCATCTAGACACCATGTTTACACAGGTAGGGACCATAGCTCAGTGGTAGAGCATATGCTCTATGTGCAGAAAGCCCCAGGTTCAATTCCTAGTATGTCCAGTTGCTTTCCCAACCCAGGTCACCCAAGATGTTTTGGACTACAACTCCGACCAGCCCCAGCCAGCATGGCTAATGTTAGGGACAATCGAAGTGTACCTAACAGTCTACAGGGTATGATCAAAACTCATCCTCCAGTTTTCAAAAATTATTTTGCAGGAGGTAAGGGATTCCACTCTGCACCTCACCCCATATGTAGGTAGAGCTCTTTGGATCCACCCAATTCCAGACTTGAATGGTGAATAAAGGGTGTAAGATGGGCAGTTCATTTATCACTATTATCAATGACCCATGGGTGGGGGTAAACAAGTCTGCAATAAGCCCTCAATAGATGAACAGTTATTTATAGGGAGCTCTTAGGTGTTTCTGGTGTAGGAACATAGGAAGCTGCCTTTCACCAGGTCACACTATTTGTCCATCTATCTAGCCTGGTATTGTGAGATGTCTTTCACATTACATGCTACCGCAGAAGCTTTTAACTGGAGTTTCTGAGAATTGTACCTGGGACTTTCTGCATAAAAAAGCATGTGCACTGCAATGGAGCTATGATGCAGTCTCAGTTGGTTACACACTAGTTTGGCTGTTTTGTGAAATTCTATTGCTCACTTTCAGCTCATTAAATCTTCGCCTCTGCCAGTGGTAACAATTTAATACTTGTAATCTTGCCATTATGCAATCTTTCACTCATCCAAATATTCTATATTTTTCTAGGTAATCCATTCCAAGTGCTACCTTCTACAGTATGTCATTTCTTTGTTATCAGTACAGTTCCTAAGACTGAATGTAGGTTTTCCAAATAAGGCCTAAAAGGAGCTGTTGAGATTATAGTTTGCTGTAGCAATTTGGGGAACAACATTTCTCTATGTGTTTCCTCTACTTAGTTCTTTGAACAAGCTATGCAAAAAAATCAGCAACCTAAAGCTTTTGTAGGTTTTACCCATGTGTAGATCTTCCACACAATAAGCCTTCTCTGGATGTGAAATTGTGAACTAGAGGTGCCTCTGAATCCTGCATAAATTGAAACATGGTGGTGAAATCCGGTCCATGTCGTGAATTCCTTGTAGAATCAAAGTGGAGATTTACTGGATTGAATAGCAGTTGCCAGATAATCCCTGTAGCAGAGCCCTGTGGTTTATAGTGAAAGTCTGAAAGAGGCATCCTTTCATGTAAAGACACCTCTTGCCAGGCGCATGAGGGTTTTACGCAATACATAGTGCGGTCTGGTGGATGCCCTGGGTTACATTTGGAGACCTGAACAGCAATTCCACATGGATTCTGGATTGGAACACAGATGTTTGGCAGAATTTGGATAGGTAATCTTATCTGGAGCATAACCGAATGGTTCCACCCATAATGCCTAACATTAACACATTCTCCCAGGCTTGCACTCTGGGAATTCTTCCAGTCCAGACATGACTTCACAATAACTTAGAAGTGCTCCATCGCAGCTATATCTAATAGATGGCTGCAGCCCTACCTAGGCAGCAGCTTTTCTTGGAATTGTGGCTCAGGCCTTGATAACTCCCCAGAATGACTACTGGAATGCAATCTACTTGGAGCTGCTGCTCAAGACTGATCTAAAGCTTTAGGTGTTCCCAAATGTAGCAGCCCATTTTGTAGCAGGTGTAAGTTGCAGGGAAGATATTGCACTTAATCTGTTCTGACTTTGCATTGGCTATCTATAACTTTCTGGGGTGGTTTGCTATCTATAGGGTACTAGATCTGGGGCTGGATCCTGTGTATATTTAGCCCCGGGGTGCAGAACCTCAGGCCAGTGGGCCAAACCTGGCCCACCTGGGGTCCCAATCTGGCCCTCCAGAGTTCCCCAGATGACCATCCACCTCCCCTGGCGAGAGCTTCTCTGAAGTGGAATTTGGCCCTAGGGCTGAAAGAGGGTTTTGCAGCCCTGCTTTAGCAATATCTCAACTTCAAGCAACTTCAAGGTCTGGAACCTTCTCTTTGGAAGGTTGCTTTGGTAATGTCTTGCAGTTTAGAGCATTCTTAGATATCACCTTTCAGTTATGGAACCCTCTCTAAAGAGAGGGCCTCATCCCTGAATTAAAAGCAATCAGAATAAGCTACGAGCGTATATTTCCTGCACTTAAGAAAATAAGTGAATGCAAAATGAAAAAAGGAACAATAGGTAATTTAAATTATTTTAAATATTTCTTACATTCTTAGTTTAAAATTACTGAACAGTTAATGGTAGTAACAAAATGCTCCAGGAATTACATGCTGGTTATTATTTACATATACATATGTACAGAGTGCAGAGAATTAACAAAAAAGCACACTACAAAATAAACAAAAAGTTCTATAATTTACTTGCAATGCCTTCTTAAATATATTTGACTTACAGTGCAATCTTATGTATGTTTAAACAGAAAAAATCCTACAACTCAACTGGCTGGGGAATGCTGGGAGTTATAGGACCTTTTTCTGTCTAAATATGTATAGGATTGCATCCTTAGTGGTATTATTGAGTACAGGTTCCCAGTATCAAAATACAAAATAATATCCAAATATTATATAAAACTCTAGTACCTGCAAAAAATAATTATTAATTTAAAAGGAATCCATATATGAGTGATCTGCCAAGCCTTACTTGCAACTGTAATATTTTGCAAGTTTGAGCCCTTCGGAGGTAGTAACCAAAAGGGATTCTTTCTCCTCCAGTACAACCAAACATTGCAACAGGGAATAAAAAGCACCAGATATTAGAATTATATTATATAAACAATGAAATGCTGCCATGTGCAGGACAATATTATGTTCTACCTTTGTTTTTAGTAGTTGGCTGGAAATATTACAGTAACAACTGCTTGGACAAGGGGACCCAAATCTTCAGTTGGAAAAAGAGCCATGACAATCTGTGTCATTACTTTTAGCAAAAGCATAATTGATCCACAGGAATACAAGTTATATTTGGAAAAATATAATTCCTCCAATCCAGTTGGAAGACATATATACATAGAAAGTGGGGTGTTGTGCACATATCCCTAGCCGGATAAGTGCTTTCCATGCATGTCATCATCACCACAACACAACTACTGGGGCTGTGCCTTGTTTGAACATCTGCTAATTAGTTGTATAGGAGAACAAGTGTGGGTTGCAAAAGGGGCTGGATTTAGTCCTCCCCACAACAGCTAATCTGTATATATGTGTGCGCGTGTGTGCGCGCGCACGCACGTGTGCGCATTTATTTATTTATTTAATAGATTTATATATTCCTGAACATATTTAAAAACATCTCTAAGTGGTTCACAAAATACATTATAATATACATTAAAATACAATTAAAATACATAACATTGCTAAAACATTAATATAAAGCATTAATTAAACATTAAACTCAAAATCAATTAAAACCACACTGTAATTACAAACAGACTGGGCAGCACATTCACTCAGGGAAGGCCCGGGTAAAGAAATGGCTCTTTAATTGGCGCCTAAAGCATGATGCAGTTGGTGCCTCCAGAATACCAGGGGGGAGATCATTCTATAAATTGGGTGCCCCCACAGAGAAGGCCCACCTCCTGGTTGCTGTGAGATGACAGTCTGCAGGTCATGATACCACCTGAAAGACCTCCTCCGATTATCTTAATGATCACATAGGCCTGTATTGGGAAAGGCGATCTGCCAGGTAACCTGGTCCCAAGCTGTTCAGCACTTTCTATGCTAACAGCAAGACCTTGTACTTGGCTTGGTAGCTAATAGGTAGCCAGTGCAGCTAACACTGGTGTAATATATGCACGGTCAGGCGCTCCACTCGGTATCCTGGCTGCCACATTCTGCACAGCCTGCAGCTCTGGACCAAGCCTGAGGGTAGCCCCACATAAAGTGCATTACAGTAATCAAAATGTGAGGTTACCAATGCATGGACTAGAGCAGTCAGGCGTGTGCACGCGCGCATGTGAGTTATACATATATAACGCACGCACGCACGCACACACACACATACATACAATATATATATATATATATATATATATATATATATATATATATATATATATATATATATATATATTTCACAAGTACATCCCACTATTACATGGTACTCCCAGGGGTCTCCCATCCAGTTTCTGCAGCCAATGATGTTCAAAGTGCATATTACATGGAATTGTAATCTCCCCACCCCAATTTTCTTAAAATAAGTAAAGTCAGCTGGGGCAGGCTGTGAATCAGGGTGTTGGAAGGGAAGGCACAGAGAGGCAGCTTCATCCTTTCCCTGCTTGTCTAGTTCGCTGCTCAAAATCACCCTCCCCAAGCTCCTTTCTCACATAGAGTGGGTGTGTGTGCACAAGAGCACAATATGCCCCCCCCCCCGGGAAAAATGATAAGTTCGTGCCCACACTTAGGCAGATTGAGTTAACCATCTCTGCAACAAATCTTTTAGCAAACGGTAAGATCTGTTCTTAATTTACCAAGCCCATAGGCAGCAACAGGTTTTCCAGGTTATCTGCACAGCCTTTAACAGGGATTTTTAAAATATGAAGAAATCCTTAGAGAATACCTTGTAATCGATGCATTTTTGGTCAGGGGTGGGGCAAATGGCAAATGCATACGGTTATCTTAAGACAGGGAGAGCATCTTATGTTAGACCTGCATGGTAAGTCCCAAATTGGGCAGGCTACTTGCCAGGTACTTGACAAGTCCTCTCCTTTTGCAGTCCAAGGTACCAAACCTGTTACTTGGCTCATACAGGAACATAAGAAGCTGCCTTATACTGAGTCAGATCATTTGTCCATCCAGCTAAGAATTATCTACCAGCAGCTCTCCAGGGTTTCAGACAGGAGTCTTTCCCAACCTGAAGATGTC
This sequence comes from Heloderma suspectum, assembly GCF_057233095.1. Taxonomy (NCBI): domain Eukaryota; kingdom Metazoa; phylum Chordata; class Lepidosauria; order Squamata; family Helodermatidae; genus Heloderma; species Heloderma suspectum. The sequence continues at coordinate 25,510,317 of NC_139460.1, read as the reverse complement.
TGGGATTAAAACTGGGACCTTGTACATGCAGAGCATGAGCTCCTCCACGGTCCGTACTACACTGAGCTTAGTGGGCTACAAATTGTACCAGCATTATTCAGCATGACTGCTGCTGAGAAGACAAACAACATGGACTCCAAAACAGTGCAGGAAACTGATTTTGTGAAGGGGCTCCCCACACGGTTCAGGCATTTTAACCACAACAGCAAAACCATTCTTTCTGGGGCTGTGATTTCTGTAAGGCCTTGCTGCTCTGCCTGGCCTAATCCACCTGGCTTGGGAGGACTGTGCTCTTGTTTAGGGCTTATTGCTGCTTTTGGATAAGATATACTTTCTTTCTTTTTTGCTGCTATTTGGATTTTGCTTTTGTATTCTTTTTAATAAGATCTCAGTATAAATTTTTACCCCTTCATGGATCACTGCCTTGTTGTGGCGAAGGGGCTTGCGTAACTCAATGAAGCCATAAGCTACGCCATGCAGGGCCACCCAAGACGGACAGGTCATGGCGGAGAGTTCTGACCAAATGTGGTCCACTGGAGAAGGAAATGGCAACCCACTCCAGTATTCTTGCCAACCACTGTGGCCAAAGAAGCTGAGGTTGATCGGTTCTATGAAGTCCTACAACACCTTCTAGAACTAACACCAAAAAAAAGATGTCCTTTTCATCATAGGGGATTGGAATGCTAAAGCAGGAAGTCAAGAAATCACTGGGATAACAGGCAAACATGGCCTTGGTGTATAAAATGAAGCAGGACAAAGGCTAATAGAGTTTTGCCAAGAGAACACGGTGATCATAGCAAACACTCTTTTCCAACAGCACAAGAGGTGACTGTACATATGGACATCACCAGATGGTCAATATCGAAATCAGATTGATTATGTCCTTTGCAGCCAAAGATGGAGAAGCTCTATACAGTCAGTAAAAACAAGACCTGGAGCTGACTGTGGCTCACATCATGAGCTTCTTGTTGCAAAATTTCGGCTTAAATTGAAGAACGTAGGGAAAACCACTAAACCATTCAGGTATGACCTCAATCATATCCCTTATGAATATACAGTGGAGGTGAGGAATAGATTTCAGGGATTAGACCTGATAGACAGAGTGCCTGAGGAACTATGGACGGAGGTCCGTAACATTGCTCAGGAGGCAGCAACTCAATCCATCCCAAAGAAAAAGAAATGCAAGAAAGCAAAGCGGCTGTCTGATGAAGCTTTACAAGTAGCTGAGGAAAGAAGGGAAGCAAAAAGCAAGGGAGAAAGGGGAAGATATATTCAACTGAATGCGGCATTCCAGAGAATCGCAAGGAGAGACAAGAAGGCCTTCTTAAATGAACAATGCAAAGAAATCGAGGAAAACAACAGAATGGGAAAGACTAGAGATCACTTCAAGAAAATCGGAGATATCAAGGGAACATTTTGTGCAAAGACGGGCATGATAAAGGACAAAGAAGGCAGGGACCTAACAGAAGCAGATGAGATTAAGAAGAGGTGGAAAGAATACACAGAAGAACTATACAGGAAAGATCTTAATGTCCCTGATAGCCATGGTAGTGCCATCACTGAACTTGAGCCGGACATCCTAGAGAGTGAAGTCAAGTGGGCATTAGGAAGCATTACTAACAACAAAGCTAGCAGAGATGACAGTATTCCAGCTGAGCTATTTAAAATCCAAAAAGATGATACTGTTGAAGTGCTGCACTCAATATGCCAACAAATTTGGAACACTCAACAGTGGCCACAAGACTGGAAAAGGTCAGTTTACATTCCAATTCCAAAGAAGGGCAATGCCAAAGAGTGTTCAAACTACTGTACAATTGCGCTCATTTCACATGCCAGCAAGGTTATGCTCAAAATCCTACAAGCTAGGCTTCAGCAGTATGTGAACTGAGAACTACCGGAAGTATAAGCTGGGTTCCGAAGAGGTAGAGGAACTAGAGATCAAATCGCCAACATTCGCTGGATCATGGAGAAAGCAAGAGAATTCCAGAAAAACGTCTATTTCTGCTTCACAACAAACTCTGGTGAATTCTTAAAGAGATGGGAGTACCAGACCACCTTACCTGTCTCCTGAGAAACCTGTACGAAGGTCAAGAAGCAACAGTAAGAACCAGACATGGAACAACCGATTGGTTCAAAATTGGGAAAGGAGTACGACAAGGCTGCATATTGTCGTCCTGCTTATTTAACTTATATGCAGAGTACATCATGAGAAACTCCAGGTTGGATGAATCACAGGTCGGAATTAAGATTGCCGGGAGAATTATCAACAACCTCAGATACACAGACGATACCACCCTAATGGCAGAAAGTGAAGAGGATCTAAACAGCCTGTTGTTGAGGGTGAAAGTGGAGAGTGCAAAAGCTGGTTTGAAACTCAACATTAAAAAAACGAAGATCATGGCATCTGGCCCCATCACTTCAATCCTAAAGGAAATCAACCCTGACTGCTCACTGGAAGGACAGATACTGAAGCTGAAGCTCAAATATTTTGGCCACCAAATGTGAAGAGAAAACTCCCTGGAAAAGACCCTGATGCTGTGAAGGATTGAAGGCAAAAAGAGAAGGGGACAGAAGAGGATGAGATGGCTAGATAGCATCTCTGATGCCATGAATATGGACTTGAGCACACTCCGGGAGAGAGCGCAGGACAGGAAGGCCTGGCGTGCTATGGTCCATGGGGTCACGAAGAGTCGGACAAGACTTAACGACTGAACAACAACAATAAATTGTTAACTGATGGTTTAATCTTAGTGTAATATTGAATTTATTAATATAAGGCGTTTTGAGTGGCCTATCGAAATCATATTGTTATAATAGTTTGATACTTTGCTGACATGCCCTGCAATCGCTACTTACATTGAAACGTTCTATTTTATTATTGTTGTTCTGTTCTGACAATTGATAGCTGCTCTGGGCATGGCTGGGCAAGAAAAAGTGGCATACAAATAAATCAGCAATGACGATGATGTATGTGGCTGTCACGGTTTCACTGATGACACATCACTTGCTTGAGCTGGCTTGGTCTATCACCTGTGGTACAGTGGCAAATTTTGAAGTGTAGGTGTTCATCATGACAGTCTCCAGGAAGAGACCCAAAATGCAGGCCGCCATGTTGATGTCTATCAACAAATGCATTTTAGCAATGTTCATCTCCACCAAGTGCAGCAGGGCAGGCCACCGCAAAATCCTTTGCATTACAACAGCTCACAGCTGTATATTGTTGCTGAGAAAAGGCATCCCCCCAGCTCCTGTGAGGAGCAGCTAAGCCCCAGCTACTGTGAGTGAGCAGCTCAGCTCAGAGAGAGCAGGAAATTCTGAGCAGGGGGCAGATGACATCAGCATCCCTGCTAATCGAAAAGTGTTGCATCCCTGTGAGACCTGGCTCCACTACACCACTGTCTACCACATGCTGAACCTTGGTATAAGCCACTCATATGGAGTTGCCTGTTTACATGAACATCACCCCCTGAGCCTTCCTGACACAATGATGTAGGGGCAGCTTCCTATGTAAACTGGTCTTTAAGGTTTTATTATTATAGGACAGCGTGCTGTGCCCTGAATTGATACTGTTGTTCTTGAGCAGAGGCAGCACAGGGTGCGTTCACACATGTTCACATCACTTGTTTGCAACATCAAGGCTGGGCGTGCTTGCATGGGTGTGTGTGGCAAACCCTCGACAACAAAACCACTCACAAAGCTTTCGCATAACCCAACAAATGCTTTAATACAATGCTTTTCAAGAGAGGCAGTTAACACTTTTGGGCCTGATTCGGAGGCCTGGTCTAACACATGGAATAGAATGCAGTGCTAGATTCGATTGCAGGTGGAAATTGCATTTTTGAAGTATGCTGCATGCTAAAGCAAGCAAGCAAACAAACAAACAAACAAAACACACCTCCCTGCAAATAATTTTTTTCAGACCATCAGGGAAAAAACATTCTATCACAGTTCAGTGCTTGCTGTGCTAGTTTTCTACTTGCTTAGTCTCTTTTAGATTTTTTACATAAATATTAAAATATGCAACAACCACTGCAGTCTGTGGCGGTACAGACAATTCTTTTACTTAATGGCTTTACAACCGTGTCTCCAGTTCATTGTACGTCATGTGTAGACCAGGCCAGAGTGATGAGACATTGCATGATGTACATGCCTGTATGAAAATTGCCTCTGCATTTGTTAGACTTAACGAATAATGAACAATACAGCGGTGAATGACAGGCTGGCAACTCATAAAAGGGATATGGTAATGGGGAAAAGGCACCCATGTAATTGACCAAACTCTGTATTTACTGCCAAATCACCAAAAGAATTAACTTCAAACAGATGCTATTAATCCCAGTACTGCATAGAATTTACAGAACACATAGCTTATGAAAGAGGACACACTTCACCAGGGGTGCTGTCAGGACAGGACTTTGGAGCAGATGTGTAGGGCCTCACTCAGCAAATGTTGGCTTATCACATTTTGAATTCAGCGAAGTAATACACATTACTACCTAAAGGGGGAGGGGGCAAAAGACCATTAAGCCCAGCAACTAAAATGACCTAACTGCAGATCACAAGGTACTTGTCAAATTTGCAGGAGAAAATTCAAAAGCTCAAAGAGTTTCATGTCTCAAACCAGTAGCAGAGATATAATGGCTTTTATTTAAGGCTCAAAATTATTCTCACCTCTTGTCTCATTTACTTTTTGGATCATTTAAGCTTCAGGATCCTCTTACTTAATTCATATTTATTTATTTAGCTGGTGTCCTGCCTTCTTCTATTTTGAAGGATCCAAGGTAAAACATGAAACAAATGAAAAGCTGTAACTTATTTATATGGTTGGCGTTCTGATAAGGGATAACAGTATTTTAGGGCAGTCAGATTACAGTATTTCAGGGCAGGCAGATACTATAAATATAATTTATTAATAGTTATATGGATAAGACACAAATTAACGAAGGCAGAAAACCAAAACACACACATATTGCATTAAAAATGACTTTTAAAACAAAAATCAAACTTTGATTAATTGGTGTTCAAATTAATTGTATTTGCAGCCCTATAAATGACATACATTGCATTTGCAAATTGTTACCTCTGTGGACAATTATCAAAAGTTTAAACAAATGTTTAAAGCAAAGACTTCCTTGAAATGACTGGAACCAACTGAGAATCAGTTGCTCAGCTGAAAAAACAAGAACACAGATTTGCCAATCTTTCATTTTGAGTTTCTTATTTTTGGCAGATTTGATCTGATGGTTGAAAAATCAAATCAAAGTGAATTTCTAGTTAACAACAGTGGATGACAGAAACAGTACCATTTTCAGTTTCAAAACACAGAAAATTTAAAAACCCAAACCCTGTTGACTATTTTCATTAGATTCTGTTCCACGTACAGGGAGATATATAATCTGCAGTTGCAGAAGTCGAAGGAAATCTACCACACGCAGGGCTAACTGGCAGACCCCCGTATCTGTGTCAGATTAAAAGAAAAAAACATAGTTCTTTTGCTTGTTACCATGGATACCATGAAGATACTGCTGTCCACTAACTATTACTAGAGAAAGACAACATAATTCTCTGGAACGAGTCCTGTTTTGCCTTCATATGTTGCTTTTAGCCATCCTGGTTCCACAGACGGATATACTATTAAGAAAAAGAAAGAGAGTGTATTACTTTCATCTGATATTGCATCCTCTTTTGTGTACATTTCAATGTTTTGCATATGTTTGTTTGTGTGTGTGTGTGTGTGCGCACGCACGCATTTATCTATATCTATATACATATCTATATCACACACACAGACACACACAATGATGTGTGTATGGACATGTATGTATTTTATAGTCACATACACCACTGTCATCACAATATAGTCAAATCCGGATGGATAGCCATGTTAGTTGCATCAAAAACAACAAGGGATCCTGTGAAATCTTAAATATGAACAAAATTTATCATGGCTCTAAGGTGCCACAAAACTGATGTTTTTGCTCAGTATTTTCTCAGTAATGAGAAAATACTCCTTCATGGATCACTGCCTTGTTGTGGTGAAGGGGCTTGCGTAACTCAGTGAAGCCATAAGCTATGCCGCGCAGGGCCACCCAAGACAGACAGGTCATGGTGGAGAGTTCTGACAAAATGTGGTCCACTGGAGAAGGAAATGGCAACCCACTCCAGTATTCTTGCCAAGAAAACCCCATGGAACGTATCACAAGGCTAAAAGAGATGACGCCGGAAGATGAGCCCCTCAGGTCGGAAGGTGTCCAATATACTACTGAGGAAGAGCAGAGGGAATTTCCAAGTAGCGCCAGAAAGAGTGAAGCGGCTGGGCCAAAACCAAAAGGACGCTCAGCTGTGGATGTGTCTGGTGGTGAAAAGAAAATCCAATGCTGTAGAGAACAATATTGTTTAGGAACCTGGAATGTAAAATTAATGAATCAAGGTAAGCTGGAGGTGGTCAAACATGAGATGGCAAGATCGAACATCGACATCTTGGGAATCAGCGAACTAAAATGGACAGGCATGGGCGAATTTAATTCAGGTGACCATTATATCTACTACTGTGAGCAAGAATCCCTTAGAAGAAATGGAGTAGCACTCGTAGTCAACAAAAGGTTGGGAAAAGCAGTACTGGGGTACAATCTCAAAAAATGACAGAATGATCTCAGTACGAATCCAAGGCAAACCATTCAACATCACAGTAATTCAAGTTTATGCCCCAACCACTGATGCCGAAGAAGCTGAGGTTGATCGGTTCTATGAAGACTTACAACACCTTCTAGAACTAACACCAAAAAAAGATGTCCTCTTCATCATAGGGGATTGGAATGCTAAAGTAGGAAGTCAAGAAATCACCGGGATAACAGGCAAGCATGGCCTTGGTGTACAAAATGAAGCAGGACAAAGGCTAAAAGAGTTTTCCCAAGAGAACACGCTGATCATAGCAAACACTCTTTTCCAACAGCACAAGAGGCAACTCTACACATGGACATCACCAGATGGTCAATATCGAAATCAGATTGATTATGTCCTTTGCAGCCAAAGATGGAGAAGCTCTATACAGTCAGTAAAAACAAGATCTGGAGCTGACTGTGGCTCAGATCATGAGCATCTTGTTGCAAAATTTCAGCTTAAATTGAAGAACGTAGGAAAAACCACTAAACCATTCAGGTATGACCTCAATCATATCCCTGATGAATATACAGTGGAGGTGAGGAATAGATTTCAGGGATTAGACCTGACAGACAGAGTGCCTGAGGAACTATGATGGAGGTCGGTAACATTGTTCAGGAGGCAGCAACTCAATCCATCCCCAAGAAAAAGAAATGCAAGAAAGCAAAGTGGCTGTCTGATGAGTCTTTACAAGTAGCTGAGGAAAGAAGGGAAGTGAAAAGCAAGGGAGAAAGGGGAAGATATATCCAACTGAATGCAGAGTTCCAGAGAATCGCAAGGAGAGACAAGAGGGCCTTCTTAAATGAACAATGCAAAGAAATCAAGGAAAACTATAGAATGGGAAAGACTAGAGATCTTTTCAAGAAAATCGGAGATCTCAAGGGAAAGTTTTGTGCAAAGACGGGCATGATAAAGGACAAAGAAGGCAGGGACCTAACAGAAGCAGATGAGATTAAGAAGAGGTGGAAAGAATACACAGAAGAACTATACAGGAAAGATCTGAATGTCCCTGATAGCCATGATAGTTCCGTCACTGAACTTGAGCCGGACATCCTAGAGAGTGAAGTCAAATGGGCCTTAGGAAGCATTACTAACAACAAAGCTAGCGGAGATGAAGTATTCCAGCTGAGCCATTTAAGATCCTAAAAGATGATGCTGTTAAAGTGCTGCACTCAATATGCCAACAAATTTGGAACACTCAACAATGGCCACAAGACTGGAAAAGGTCAGTTTACATTCCAATTCCAAAGAAGGGCAATGCCAAAGAGTGTTCAAACTACCGTACAATTGTGCTCATTTCACATGCCAGCAAGGTTCTGCTCAAAATCCTACAAGCTAGGCTTCAGCAGTATGAAAACCGAGAACTACCGGAAGTACAAGCTGGGTTTCGAAGAGGCAGAGGAACTAGAGATCAAATTGCCAACTTTCGCTGGATCATGGAGAAAGCAAGAGAATTCCAGAAAAACGTCTATTTCTGCTTCACTGACTATGCTAAAGTCTTTGATTGTGTGGATCACAACAAACTGTGGCAAATTCTTAAAGAGATGGGAGTACCAGACCACCTTACCTGTCTCCTGAGAAACCTGTATGAGCGTCAAGAAACAACAATAAGAACCGGACATGGAACAATCGATTGGTTCAAAATTGGGAAAGGAGTACGACAAGGCTGCATATTGTCGCCCTGCTTATTTAATTTATATGCAGAGTACATCATGAGAAACGCCGGGTTGGATGAATCACGGGTCGGAATTAAGACTGCTGGGAGAATTATCAACAACCTCAGATACGCAGACGATACTACCCTAAAGGCAGAAAGCGAAGAGGATCTAAACAGCCTCTTGTTGAGGGTGAAAGAGGAGAGTGCAAAAGCTGGTTTGAAACTCAACATTAAAAAAACGAAGATCATGGCATCTGGCCCCATCACTTCCTGGCATATGGAAGGGGAAGAAATGGAAGCAGTGACAATTTTTATTTTCTTGGGCTCCAAGATCACCGCAGACGATGACTGTAGCCATGAAATTAAAAGACGCTTGCTCCTTGGGAGGAAAGCTATGGCAAACCTAGACAGCATAGTAAGAAGCAGAGACATCACCTTGCCGACAAAGGTTCGTATAATCAAAGCTATGGTTTTCCCAGTAGCAACGTATGGCTGTGAGAGCTGGACTGCAAGGAAGGCTGAGTGCTGAAGCATCAATGCTTTCGAACTGTGGTGCTGGAGAAGACTCTTACAAGTCCCCTGGACTGCAAGGAGGTCAAATCAGTCCATCCTAAAGGAAATCAACCCTGAGTGCTCATTGGAAGGACAGATACTGAAGCTGAAGCTCAAATCTTTTGGCCACCTAATACGAAGAGAAAACTCCCTGGAAAAGACCCTGATGCTGGGAAGGATTGAAGGCAAAAGGAGAAGGGGACAGCAGAGGATGAGATGGTTAGATAGCATCACCGATGCAATGAATATGGACTTGAGCACACTCCGGGAGAGAGTGCAGGACAGGAAGGCTTGGCGTGCCATGGGGTCATGAAGAGTCGGACACGACTGAACGACTGAACAACAACAACGAGAAAATAACAACATACTGCATCTTACCATTGGAAAATATTGCCCCCTGAGGGAAGGAGAGTTCATGACTGTGTTCAGCCTTACAGGAATACATGGCCTTGGCTTGCCTGAAAAAGCATAGTTTATGTTATTACAGAAACAGAAGATGTAACACACTAAAAACTGTGTTACGGACACGTTTCTGTAAGTAATGTATATGACAAACACTGCATGAACCTTAACATCCCAGCCCCCACTCTTTTGCACAGGTTTCCCTGCCCGCTTCTTGCAAGCCTTAACTACAGTTAGGATAGCTCTGATGCTAATCCCTGCTCAGGCAGATGGCCTTCCCTTATACATACCCAGGCGACCTTTAAGCTCATCAGAGGAGGCCTTGTTATTCCAAAACTAATGGAATGTTGCCATGTAATACCCCAATGGTGGGCCTTCTCAGTGGCGGCACCCTAACCCTTTGGAAAACCCTCTCCTGTGCAGATTGGGAGGCAGAAAATGTAGCATCTTTCACACGCCTCCTGAAAGCACACTTGTTCGCCCAGGCTTTCCCAGGGCTGTAATTAAATTAAATCATGCCACTCTATCTTACTGCATCTTGTTTGCTTTTAATGTAATTGGGAATTGTTTTTAAGGCTGAGTTTTTAGTACTGCATTTTAGTCCTAAAAAATACTCCCAGAGCCAGGAGATCTGGGTTCTAGTCCCCACTTAGCCATGGAAGCTCACTGGGTGACTTTGGGCCTGTTACAGACTCTCAGCCCAGCCTACCTCACAGGGTTGTTGTTGTGAGGATAAAAAGGAGAGGAAGATAATGTAAGCCACCTTGGGTTCCTTGTAAAAGGAAAAAAGGTAGAATATAAATGCAATAAATAAATGATTTTAATATTTATATTTGAACCGCTGATGGATTTTATTATATTTGTATGTAAGCATCACCAATAAATAAATAAATAAATGGTTAAACCAGGGTGCAGACCCTCAGGACCAAATCCAGCTTTCCGGGGTTCCCCAGATGGCCCTGTGCCCTGGCACCACCCATTTCCCTCCACGCTGGTAGTTTGGCAGCTTATTGGCTTTTGTGCAGTTCTCTCCCCCACCTCCTGCATTCCAAAAGGTCAAGATGCCTCTCCTAAGGCTTAGTCACTGGCAGGCAGTAAGAGCTTTAAGCTAAAATATGTGGGTATGTTGGCTCCGCCCCTTTTGCCTTTGGCCCCGCCCACCACTGGAATGTGGCCCCCAAGAGCTTCACCAAATTCAGCCCTCATGCCAAAAGAGTTCCTGCACCCCTGGGCTCCTAATCAGGATTCATCTGGTTTCAAACCTTTAATTAAGAGTGACTTGGTCATGTAATGGTTAGCATCAGCAGTGACAACCTTGAACTGAGGTTATGGCTGCAAGGGGCAGTAGGGAGAGATGCATATGCTGGAGGAGGGAGCCACTCCTGATTACTTAGCCGTGGTTAAGGAAAGGGGAGTGCTACATCTGAACAAGCCCACTGTCAAATGGCTTGATTTATAAGAATTCTTATATATATATTTTTTTTTTAAATCAGAATTCAATATTGCTGCACCATTCGGATCATCAATACCTGTCTCCATCTGTCCTCTTCTCATGGTGCCACCTGAAGCACGTGACTTCACTTTGCTCCTAAGCTGCTCCCCAACGGGCAAATGGGATGATTTCATTATTTTTTTCTTTGGCAACATAGCATACAGTTAGGGATGTGCGAAAGTCACTTACCTTTTCGAAGGGGGTGATTCACGATGGGGGGAGGCGCTCCGCATCTCCCCCCAAAATCCTAACCCAGCTGGCTCCACTCCGTGGCAACTCCGCAGAGCTGCTGGCCGGGTGCATTCGCAGGCGTGCGGAGCCTGCGGATGCAAATGGCAGCGGATACGGCGGCCGCCATTTGTGCCCCTGTCTTTCGCCGTGATAGGCTATGTAAATATTTACATAGCCTATGATGGCAAAAAAACAGGAACGCAAATGGCAGCTGCTGTAGTCGCCGCCATTTACGTTCCATTTTTTTTGCCATGATAGGCTACATAAATATTTACATAGCCTATCACGGCAAAAATGGGGAAGCGAATGGCAGACGCAGCTGCGGCCACCATTCGCAAAGCAGCGTGAACGGCACCAGGTAAGTGCTCCATTTCACACGCCTTTTGCGGGGTGGTGGGGTGGGGGGCTTCGTTCCGCCACGGATTTCGGGGGCCCGAATGCACTGGCATTCGGCCTCACTGAGATCCGAGGCGGAATTCTCTGACATCCCTACATAAAGTGCAGATTGGCTTCCCCAACCCTTCTCTGTGGCCAACCAATGATAAGAAGTCCAGCTCATGTCGCAACACGTTGCCAGTGCCAAGAAGCTTGGGATAATATGCAGGGGAAGAGAGACACCACACAAACTATACCCTGCCCGTACGTCTGGAATACAAACTAGAGGTTGGAGTCTATTTTGTGGTTAGCGGTTTGTCTGAATGCATGAATGCAATCAGTGCATCCATCACCTCTTAAGCACACAGTAATTCCATTACCTTTGGCCTGTTTTCCAGTCCATGTCTTGCCTATTTCCTAAACCTCTGGATGAAAATGCTATTCTCTTTTACTATTCACAGCCTAAGGAGCTCTGATTTTCAAGATAAGAAATTATCATGTGCATTTGTGAAGATGGGATGCAATCTTTCCTGGCTATAATTCTCCCATTCATTCAATGCAGCCAGCAAAAGAGGGTATGAAACTAACATTGCCAGCCAGTACACATCCTTTAAGAAGATCCTCATTTTCTTTTGAATAAGCTACTGACTCAGGCCTTCTAGTACACAAGAGAGGGTTCTATAAATGGCATCTGTATTTCTAAGAAGCTAATGCTTTCCCTGAACTTGGCTAATAATGCCTATTGGTCTTCACATTTGCAGGCAGAAATTTTATATCTCCCCCCACAACTCCTCCCTTCCTTGCGGCTTCAGTGAGGATTGAAACCAAGACACCCAAATATTAGGGCATAAATATTATTTTACTTAGCACATTTGGATCCCACCATCCCTCTAAGAAAATCAGCAAGTAGTTCATTAAGTGTTCCTCCATTTCATTTTCATGAGCAGTCTATGGAAGGCATCCTTCTGTAGGATGGCATCGCAACTATCATCCAGTCACTAAGCCCACCTTCATCTCCTTCTGCTCTCTTCCTCTGGAGGGAAGAGCTTAGAAACTGGAGTGTATTATTCATTGGCAGGGGCCAGAAGAGGCTGCCCCCTCACCACACATGAACATATCCCTAATTATATTGTCCCTTTGTTTCTATTTTAATTTTAAGCTGCTCGGAAAGCCAATCTAGGCTTAGGACAGGAATATAAACATAAACAAACAAACCACCCTGTGAGGTAAGTTTGGTTTAAGCTAGCTGAAGGTTACCCTGTGAACTTCATGGCTGAGTGGAAGATCCAAATCCATTTCTTCCAGCACTCTACCCCCTACACCACAAGGCATAGTGTCACATGTGTGCAATGCAACACGTTTTGAAGACGAAATGCCTTCCTTCAAAATGGGCAAATGGAAGCGAGGCAAGATATGAAACTGAAAGAAACAGCTGTGAATGTTATTAGTGCCACACTGTTTGTCATCTTTTTTTTCTTTTCCTTTTTTAAGAGAGGGAGAGCTTAACATACAGTGAAGTAAAATGCCAAAAACATAGATGTTCCAGATATTAAAGAAATAATCTCCTTAAGGCTGATGAAAGCACACACCTTCTAAATCACTAAAAGCGATTTAGATGTGGCATGCTTGCAATTGTTTGCACTGGGCCAAAGAGACAGAGTTGGCTCAGAACAATGCCCATCTGCACGGCAAGTCTGAGTGTTTCCCTGCTGCAACAGGGAAGTCCAGATGAAGATTTCTTCCTTCTTTTCTTCATTCCTGTTGGCCTCTCACTCATGCTATTCATTGTTATCATCCAACACTCCTACAAAGACGAAGGCAGAGCATCTGTTAACCCTGCCAACCTTGCCTGCTCTATCAGCAAAAGCAACATGTCCCTTTTGTCAGTTTCTTCCCTCACATGTACTGAGATGACACAATGCCGTGGGCAGGGAGCTGTAAAGTGTAGGGTGAAATGACAAATGGCGAGGAAGGCAGGAAGAAGGGAGGTACATGGTGCAAAACTGACTGATGTATTTTTCTTTCACTGTGGTGTACTGGTTAGGCAAGGGTCCCCAAACATTTTCGGCCAGTGGCAGATTTGTAATTTTGAAAGCATGTGTGAGCGCTTTCACAAACTGGTTGTCAAGGGAGGGGGGCTTACCCATTCGTAAAATTGCTATGTGGTGAGCATAACACCTATTTCCCAGAAGGCAAACTGGTGAGACTTCAAGAAAAGTAACTCACCCAAGAACCTAAATACAGGGCAAAGGTGGGCTCTGACAGCCAAAACACAAAACTACTCTTTTAAACCCAAACAAAGATGGCACTTGAGGGCACCATTTCACTTTGCAGCAAGTCAGCCTCCCAGTTTTTTTTTTAATTACAAAAAATCTTAAGAAATATAATGAAAATCAGGAGGGACAGGGAGCCTGGCATGCACAAAGAGAGGTGTCTACAGACACATTGGTGCCTATGGGCACCGCATTAGAAACTCTAAGGTTAGAGAGAGAGACTATTATTTCTTTTTATTTATCTATTAACTAGATAAACTGGTGGACGGACTCGGTTTTGCATGCAATGGAGTAACCCTTAGTTTGACAGCAAAGCTTTCAAGTAAACATACACAGGTTAGTTGGACAGCTGTCCACTCTGTTGGAATGAAGCCATGTCTGCTGGCATCCCTAGGCACCGCCCCTGCCATGGTACACCCCTACAGTCCTCTGGGGAAGGGGTCTGTCCACTCCTTTTTCCTGATGTGGCAGCTTCCCCACAGCATATACCTTTGTACCTTAGCCTACTAATCTCCCGTGGCTTCAGACTGTATGGCCTCCAAAGCTTTGTCCAGCTTTGCTGGCTAGGGAAGTCTTCCCCTAGTGGCTGAAGAAGTTACTGCTGGCTTCAAGCACATGGACACATTAAAATTAATTAAAATTTAAGTGTTTAAAAAACAAAATAACCACGAGGTGCACACTGCTATGGTCCCCTTAGTGTGCACGCCACGTTTCAGGTGTTTAGGTTTTATGGTCTTGGTGCTATGGTGCTGATAGATGGACAGACAGACAGACATCCTCCTTTATTATTATAGTTTAATTATTAACATTTATATACCACTTTATTTGCTAAAAAGTCACCAAGGCAGTGCACAACAATTAAAACAATAAAGGGAAAGAACATTAAAAACAGTAAAACATTAAAACATTAACGACATAATTTAAAAGTGTCATGGATCTGCCACAAAAAGTCCTCAATGTGGCTGAAATGATTACTGAAGGAAGTGATTATTCCCCCAGACACACACACAAGCTAAAGCTGTCTTGTCTTGGAGCTGCAAGCCCCAAGCAATTAAGTGTGGTAATTGGAAATCCAAAGAATTAAATAAATATAAGGTACCAATAAAGAAGATACAGGTTTACATGCAGGTTCATAATGAATTCTGGGTAACTGGCATAAAAATAATGGTCAAGATGACCTGGATGGTATCCAAAGAGAAAATGCTGATTTAAAGTCCTATCACTTGGGCCAAAAGTTTATTTGAGTAATGAATAGGTGTGAGACTGTGTTATTCCAGGTCAAAAATGTACTTAAACTTTTCACTTATCAATTAATGAGCAAAAATATTGTGTATGATATACACATCAAAAAGCTTGATACAGAGATGTCTAGAAAAATTTATAGGCTTAAGTTTAATGGCAAATTTGGGGCAAGGAGTTATCAATGGTATAATTCAAAATTGATCTTATCTAGTCTGAAAGATGTATGTGTCTTTTATGTATGTTCCAAATTTTAAGCATGCTTAGTAACAATGAAATAATTAAGACTGTGAACCCTAATTTATGGGACAGTTGATAGTATTAGTTATGAGGTAATTTCTATACAACAGTATAAATATGTGTTGCTTTTAAAATGAGGGAGATTCTTCTTAGAAGCTCAGCAGGCCTGGATATCTGTCAGCTGAATGGTTTATTCAGTACTGGATACGGAATTCGGTACTTGGTAGGGAGGGGCCATAGCTCAGTGTGACAGAGCACCTGCTTTGCATGCAGAAGGTCCCAGATTTGATCCCTGGCTTCTCCAGGTAGGGCGAGGGAAGAATCCTGCCTGAAACCCTTGAGAGCCACTGCCAGTCAGTGCTGACAATACGGGGCTAGATGGACCAATGGTCTGAGTCAGTATAAGGCAGCTTCCTACGTTTCTACTTAGTATGAGATCTCTCCTTTTCACAGTATTAAGACTAGAAGCCTAAAAACAAGAGATGTTTAAGAAGTTCTATTTCCTTTTAAGCTGTTAAGATCTAAAGATTCTTAGCAAAGCTCTGTTTAACAACAAATGTTTTAATGTCATTATAGGTAAGTTATATTCTTATGTGATGTTATAAGCATATTTGTAATAAAAACAAAACACGGATCAAAAAAGATTTTCCTGTACTAATTCTTGTTAGTACAAAACCTAGATTGTAACCCATGAATCAATCTTAGACGTACACTTTGTTTAGAAGTATCTTATCTGCTATTGGATGGTAAACAGACAACTAAATGCTCTCAAAGTACTGAACTATAGACCGATAGGTCAAACAAAGCCCCTAAACTGTAACAAAAGACTAAATTAAAAAGATGTGTTTTCACACCCTTTCTAAAAGCCAAGTGAGTGGGGGCCAATTATAGTTCTTGAGGGAGTGCATTCCACTGTTTGGGAGCGACACAGGAAAAAGTCCTTTCATGTGTGCCCAACACTTCCATTCCATTCTTCCATTCGTAACCCTCTTGTGTTCCCCCACTGCTTCTACTGTCTTTTTTCTAATCATAAAAAAATCCATGAAGAAGAAAAAGATGGAATAGGTGCACAGTGCCTTTAGACTGGTAGCGCTACGAGTCCTATATGTGGTAGCACCCTTGGACAGGGGAGACCTGCGGTCAAATGCCCGCTCAGCCATCGGTTGGTGACGTTGGGCACTCCCAGCCTATCTTACCGCACGGGCTTTATTGTGGGGATAAAAAAATATGGGGGAGGAACAGTATCTGCTGCCTTCCACTCCTTGAAGGACAGGCAGGATATAAAATGCAGGAAAAGAAATCTCCTAACCCGAATGGCCATTTTCAGGGTTCAAGCCAGCCTGCCTTGCCCTCCTCCAGGATACTATAAGCTGCATGGGGCTCAAGCAGGCAAAGTCCCCACCACCCCACTGCAAGCTTTCCATTTTTCTTTTCCAGCTGATACACAACATTTCCTACCTCCTGGAATCCAGATCAACCCACCATAGAAGTTTCCTTTCTGTCTATACCTCCATTTGCAGATGGAAGTAGGTTACACTTCTATGGAAACTTCTGTGTTAGCCTTCTTCAACCTGCAAGGTAAATTCTAAAGTATGGGTGGACATGCAGAGAAAACTACAATTCCATTTTGTCAAATATATTTGGAAGCATAATTGCCAATTAAGGAATTTCCAGCAAGGCCTCTCCTATTTCTAGTGATCCCTCTCTGCCACCGGTTTCCCTCCCCACACAGGTTACCCCCTCCCCATTTTCAAAGGTAAGCCTTTCTTCCCCTTGAGAAAAGGATGAGGAGTTGGCAGAAAGGGCTGTCTGGAGGCAAACCTGAATTTGGTGTGTGTGGAGTGTGTGGCTGGGCTCAGTTTGAAATTGGATGAGCATTTCCCATCTTTGTATTTTGAATTCTCCCTATTTATTACTACTCCCTATTATTACTACCATCACCACTATAATTAAAAATGTAGAGTCTAAGGATTAAAAAAAAAAAAAATTCCTAGCCCTCCCGACTGCATAGTACTTCAACACATGCTGAGACCTACAGAGGCAAAGGGAAAAAAGGTCAGGCTAGAGGCCTGTTTTTGTTGTTGTTGGGATGGGGTATCCCTGAGAGGATTAGTTTCATTTCTCTGGTTAAGTTTCAGTGAAATTTCCCCAGTTAAGTTTCATTTCTTCAAGTATGAAATAGTACTTTCTGTTTTGAGGGAGAAGGGTATAGAAAGAGAGCGAGAGAGCCAGTGACAGCAGGAAGCAGCTTAGAGGAACCTAAGTGCAGCTAGGGTAAAGGAACTTGTATTTTGCAAATTTTATTCTCTCTTAATGCCTTTTGTATCACTTAGCTCTATTGTGTAAATACCTTCAGTTGTGATTTGCTTGCTTTAAATTTACCAATAAACTGTTGTGTTAAACCCCAGGTGTCTGGAGTGTCAATCACCCCAGTCTACAGCCTAAACCCCACGTTGTTAGGAGAGGGAAGTTCAAAAGAGGGGAGTTGGTGCTCTTAAGGAGGCAAGAGATCCTTAAGGAGTTGCTCAGGGGGTCCAGGTCATAAGAGGAACCCTGACACATGCATATGAAATACTGAATGGATATAGTATTGTGAAGTACAACTTACCTTCCTAAGGGAACCTGTTTAAGCGAGCAACCACTTTCAAACAGCTGGGCCCTTGCTGCTACCCTGGAACATATGAAATTATTTCAGGTTTACATATGTTCTTTTGAATGCAAGAATTCAAATGCTCACAAAAAATCCCCTGAGCCAACTTACACAGACCCTGGTCTCTGATAGCCATTACTTGATGTCGTATCTAATCGCAGTCTTCTACACATTTTTGGAGGCAGGTCTGGGTTTTCTGGGGCCTTTGGTGTCTCTTTGGCATCTAGAGAAGCTAAACTCTGTACTGAACCGCTGCAGCTTTTGTTACCTAAATAACAAAAGGATCATATGAAACCACCTTTAGCAACTCTTAGTTTAGTCTTAAACATTTGGTGAGAAACAGGGGCCCAGGGAAGTGCATTACCACCTCACTCTAAGGCTGTGTGTGTGAGTGTGTGTGTGTGGTGTTGTTGCATTTACAGGAGAGGAGTGACAGACAGGAGGAGTGGTACTTAACCCTTTACCTACCCATTGCTTGGTTTAATTAATTTGTTTTGCCACTAGTGGAGAGAACACACACAGGGAGGAATGCAATGCACAAAGGAAGGTTAAACCCTCTCATTGCTTCAACCCTGCAAAATCAAACCCCTCTCCCACACACAGCTGGTTCGCAGCACAGAGACAGTAATCCAGGCTCTCAGGTCTGCATGTATTGCTTACCTCAGTCCTTACTGTATATGCAAAACATGCATCACAACAGTTTCTCTTTTAATTATATCTTTCAACTTAGCAGGAACAGCACAGTTATTACTAAGTGTGATAAGACAAAAGCAAGTGCTGAATCAAGAATTTTCCTGGAAGATCATTATTGCAAAATATGGAAACAATACTGCACAATGATGGAAACAGCCTGATTCTTATCACCAGTAGGAAGAAAGTTAGGTTCTGTAATGTAAACACCAGTAAAGTTAAAGGTTTTTCTCAAGACAACGTTTCCGAAGTCTCTTACTTGAAATTCAGACAAGACCCATTTACTGAGAAAGAATGATAGACACCACAGGTTTTGCTGACCTAAAATTTCAGTTTCCTGCCCTGCTTGATTAAACTTTTGGTATTTTGCCATTTCTCTTATTATCTAAGCTCCTGCACCCTACACATTAAAACTTTTTTATATAAACGGAAATCAATAAAAATAGCTATTCACACCAACATTAATTGAGATAGGCTTTTAGATCTAGCTTGAGATCTAGCTTTTGAGATCTAGCTTTTCATAAATCGCCTACTGTTTCCCATCAGCCCTGTCAACACGGCTAGCCAAAACTCAATACTAGAGATAAAGTATCCTTGCATGTCTTTAATAAAAACTAGCAACTATTATCAATTCCATTGGGCAGTATCCAAGTCTGCCTGCATGCCAGCAGGATCCATCAATGGTCTAGTGCAATGGGGAACTAGCAGTTAAAAAAGCAACCAGAAACAAGCAGCAACACTAGTTTCCAGAACAGGGCAGGTCAGCAAAGATTGCAAAAAAAAAGCTTAGCTGACCTGTCCCAATCTGGAAACAGGTGTTTCCTCTTGTTTGCAGGGTTGTTTTTTTTTGAACCACTAGCTTTATAGGGATGTACGAAACTCACTTACCTTTTCGCGGAATTTTTCGCGGTGGGGGGGAGGCGCTCCGTCCCTCCCCCCGGAATCTTCAACGGGGGGGGAGGCGATCCGGTCCTCCCCCCCGGAATCCTCGATGGCCGGCTCCACTCCGCAGCCAGGCCGCGGAGCAGCTGGCCAAGGCCATCCACAGCCGGATTTCCAGAAGCAGACGGGCTGCTGCGGACGCAAATGGTGGCTGCCGTAGTGGCCGCCATTTGCATCCAGCCAGGCAGCTGTGATAGGCTACGTAAGAATTTACGTAGCCTATCATGGCTAACCCCCTCCCCAAAACCCCAGCGTACGCAAATGGCGGCGGCTATGGCGGCCGCCATTTGCATTCCCTATTTTTTGCCGTTTTATCCTACATAAATATTTACGTAGGCAATTACGGCGAAAAAAAGGGAACCACAAATAGCGTAGTGGGCGCTATTTGCGTTCCTTTCTTTTTCACTGTAAAAGCCTACGTAAATACTTATGTAGGTTAAAAGGGCGAAAAAAAAAGGAACGCAAATAGCGGCCACTACGCTATCTGCATTCCCCTTTTTTTCGCCGTAATAGCCTACGTAAATATTTTCGTAGGCTGGAACAGTGAAAAATAGGGAATGCAAATGGCGGCCGCTGTAGCCGCCGCCATTTGCGTACGCTGGTTTTTTTTGGGGGGGAGGGTTAGCCGTGATAGGCTACGTAAATTCTTACGTAGCCTATCACAGCTACAAAGATGCCAATGGCGGCTGCAGCAGCCCGGCCGCGGCCAGCCAGGAGACCAGCCGCTGCCGCCGGAACCACCGCCGCCAAATCCGCCACATCCGCCCCAGGTAAGTGCTGTCCTGGGGGATTCCGCGGGGGGGGGGGGCAGGAGGCTGTTCCGCCACCGATTCCAGGGGGCCGGATTCTAAAGAATCTGGCCTCAATGGAATCTGTGGCAGAATTCTCTGCCATCCCCACTATTGCACGAGTGGTGGGTCCCCCTTGCAGAACAGAATGAGCGGGAGTGCAGCAGCAGTATTGGATACTGCCCTTTTTATGCACTCCATTTGTTTCTTGGTACACGCTGTTAAATATACAGCTCTTTCTTGTTAACTGTAAGGCAATGAAACACACAGGGCTTACCTTCAGCAGATGGGATTGACCTAGTGGATGAAGCTGTTGATCTTTTCATTCCAGAGAGACTATACAGCTCTCTTTTGGTCAGTTCTACTGGTGGAGTCACATTTTCTGGATCGGTGATAGAGGTAACACTCTGACAGTCAGACTCTACATCTGTTTTTGCTGCATCCTCCTTTGAGGAGGATTCAGGACTTGTGGTCCAAAGACCGGAATTCTTCTGTCCATTGGATGATGGGGATGAGGCAATCCATGGAACTCCTCCTGCTTTTTCCCTGGGCTGAGAAGATGCAGGTTTTGTGGTGCTGTTTTGTTCTGATGAGTGAGATGAGAGTGATTCTATGCTGCCCATAGGGGTGCTGTCTGGACTGCTACTGTATGAATCACCTGAAAGGTGGAAAGGTTGGTGGTGGGGAGGAAAAAAAACAGTTGCCGTTTCTCAGGGTCTAATTATGCTTTCTTGCTTGGTGGGCAACGCTATCTGCTCGTTAACCAAAATGCTCATTGTGAAGGATTGTTGGTTTCACCCCAACAACCCTGCAAGGTAGGACAGGCCCAACTTGGCCACAGATTTCCCCACAGTAACACAGTAGATCCCACCCAGGCCAATAAGGCACTCTATTTAGCACTGAAGTTATTCAGGTAGACCACACCAACTGAAGGTTGAATAAGCTTATTAAAAAGGGAAAGGGCAAAGAGAAAGGAACAGGGGAAGAGGTGGTAGGTTGTACAGGAAATTACAAGCAAAGTCAAACAAGTACAAAACTCTAAGCAAAACCAGAAACGCCAAACCTCAAGGCGCACACTCCCAAGAGTAAAACAATAAAGCTAGCTAGTCTATCCTATACATACCAAAGTATGGGCCTCTCAGGATAGCCATCGACCAGCAGCACACCCTAGTACTGTCAGGGCCAGAAGAGACACCTGCCCCTTTCCTGGCTTTCTTTTTATTGTCTAGCCCTAGCAACTCCAGGCAGATTTGGAGCACCCAAATCCAAACCCAGTCACCCCGCCCCATCCTCCCAAGGAGGTTGCATCTTCCCACCAGGCATGCTGTTATCACTTCCCCAGTTAGTCGGAGCAACCCATGGCCTTGAGCTACCAGGCTGAAAAACAGCCAAAACCCATCAACCTCCAAGTGGCTGCTGTATACATGACTGCCCCAATGGCCCTCAAAATTCTTACTCTATTAACCCATTCTTGACACTCATTATCTAAAATGCATCATGGCCTAAATCAGGCATAGGGAACTAATACCTATGGGGGTACCCCATCCATCCGTCCAGCTTCCTCCCTAGGTCCTGCCCCCTCTTCACTAGGGAAAAGCTTCTTCCTTTCTCAGCACTCAGTAGGGAAAAGCTCTTGTCGCCAATCAGCTGTTGATCAGAGATAAGAACTTTTCACTGTTAGGGAGAGTGGGTGGAGCCTGGGGAGGAAGCTGCCAAGTGATTCAGTCTTGCTTACTTTTGAGGCTTGTCCTGCTTACTAGTGACTAGACATGCTGCTCAACCTTACTTCTGATTAGACTTGAAGAGGCTTGTCCTGCTTACTTCTGAGTAGGCTTAAAACTGGGCGGGGGGGAATCATGTTCAGCACCATCCACTCTGACTCTGGTCTCACAACTCTGCCTTTGTCCCCATCCACAGGTGGAATGCAGCCCATGAAACCTTTCCAAGATTGGAATTCAGCTCTTGGACTGAAAAAAGGTCCTCCACTCCTGGTCTAAATGAATAGTACCAATTTTAATCAGGACTGTATTTCTTCCATGATTCTGCACAAGTGCAGGAAAAGCCACAGAGTTTGGTACAGGCTACAGAAACCAGCATCCCAAGAATCTAGGTTTGGGGGGGCTCTTATGGTGGTGAAGATAGGCTATAAAGAATTTAAAAGAATTAAATTTTAAAAGACTTTTTGATTGCTACTTGTTTTACTTTTTTAATTATATGTTTAATGCCGCATTTTAAAACCATATTTTTCTATGTTTTAGCTGCTTTGATATTTATCATTTCTTTTAAAATTATTTAAAATTATATTTGATACTTTAAAAACTTTAAAAACATTATTTTAATGTGTTTTATCCTTGGTTCTATTGTATTTGTTTTTGATTATGTATGTCGCCTGGACAGCTTCATCTACAGCACAACTCATAAATTGAATAAATTATCATCATCATCATCATCATCAAAATGTGTAAGCCATGCCAGGCTAAACCTCTAAAGCCAGAGGAGATCTCAGTGGGCCTCCCAAAGGCCAAGGGACAAGACCTAAGCATCATGATCTGCTCAGTGATCCTTTTTCCTCATGTTTAGGAGAAGCAGAATTTCTAGACCAAGGAAATATACATAAATTTACATGGTTAATGCAGGTTGTAGATTCCAGGTTTTCCTGGCATGCAGGTTGTAGATTCCAGGCATAATTTGGATGACTTTAGCATCAAATATATTTATATAGACAGGAAGTGAAGACTACAAGCATACATGACGCCCTGATCTCAATCCTCCAGCAGTGAAACTATTGGGGTGTGATGTCACAGTTGAGCAAGGGAAACACTTGAAGCTAGCATTTGTCCCATCCGCACTTCTAACATTCACAGTGATATCATTTATTTATTTATTACATCTATTCTCTGCCGTTCTTCCATGATGGAGCTCAAGACAACTTACACAGTCTTCCAGGCAGTCTTTCCTTCAGATAATGACCAGACCCAGACCATCTTCATTTCAGCAGAGTTGCTGCATCATGTGTCTACAGACCAGCCTTCCCCAGCCTGGTACCCTCCAGGTGTCTTGGACTACAGCTCCCAGCATCCCCAGCCAGTATGGCCATTGCCCAATGTGCTGTAGTCCAACACATCTGGAAGGCACCAGGCTGTGGAACGCTGCTTCAAACCATGCCCTGTGGCTAATCATATATCCTTGGATGGCTCCTGCTGGTCCATGGGATGGGGATGGGCGAGAGGGAGGGAGGATGGGGATGACCTCGGAGGCTTATGGCCATCCAATGCAGAGTGGGAGGAGCAGCAGAAGCAATTGTTGCCTCCATGTTCCCCCTGCTCTGCATTTTAGCTTGATGGGCGTTTTCGCCCATTTAGTGGAGGTGTCAGGGAGGGGAGGAGGCTGGGGATAAGTATTATCCCCACGTCCTCAGTCCCTGCCCATGGGAACACCCCCCTTTTGTCCTCTCCGAAGGTACCTTTGCGACCTCAGAGAAGCAGCCAGCGTAGTTGTCTCCACGCTGTCTGCAAGGGGGAAGGGGTGGGGAGCTTGGACTCCTGGGTGCGAGGTCAGAGTGCTGTCTCTGATCTTGGATCCAGGAATCTGAAGCATCCCTTGCCCCTGGCTCTGTCTAGGGGCCATAGCATTGCTCTCTAAGAGCCCTATTAGTTTGGTGGACTTTGCTACTGTAGAGATGGGTTCACTGGGGACAAATCCATCTGCCTGTCTTAACTAACGAAAGCCTACTCTATTTGTCTCAGCACATTCAGATGATTTTGCTGGGGGGAAAGAGACACACAAAATACCCAGCAAAAGCTTGGAAACTTTCAAGTGACAACACAAGATCTATTTTACAGGACACAAAGTGCTAGCAGCAAGGAAAGCCGAGATCGACACTGTTATCGTTAAAAAAGGACAAGAAGCTCCACAGAGAAGCACCCCTTATGCTCAGAGCAAAGCAAATATTACCATCCATTAATTGCCAACCATGAGAACTGAAAATGTGCTGTAAGTCAGCTACACTTACTATCTGGGTCTGCTAAGCAGGGGGTATACCGTCCTTTTGGTTTGCGAGAGCCTGTGGAGAGGCAGATTGCTCTTGTCCTTCGTGAGCCTGATCGGGACTGAGGCTGCGGAAGAGGAATGTTGGGGTCCGGGGCTGTGTGGAATATCTGTCAGTTAAAAGCAAGGACTCTTAAAATATACATATTATTGAGAATCTTTTGAAGCATCCACATTTCCTTTAGGCCAAGAGATCATGGAGGGTCCATGGCCACTCAGCAATTTCATAGCCTGTAGAGTATACTCTTAAATTAATGCACTACAACAGCCTTCCTCATACCTGAGGGCCCTCTGGATGTGTTGGTCTGCAACTCCCATAATTCCGGGCAAGCATGGCCAATGGCCGTGCTTGCTGGGAATTATGGGAGTAGCAGACCAATACATCTGGAGGGTACCAGGTTGGAAAAGGCTGCACTAAACCAATTCTAGCACAAGAGTAAGCAAATCACCAAAGAAGGAAAGTTAGAACTGGACAACACAATTCCAAGATAAGGACTGGATGTTTCAATCTTATAACTCAACACCAATAGGCAGCTAATTGGTAAAATGGATTTTAAACCCCTCTAACCCAGCTGCCACCTCACAGAAGACCAAGGTCCCATCTACATGGCATCGCTTTCACCCCCCACCCCGTTGCAACTGCACAGCAATGTGGCTTTGAACTAGCATCCCCTGCGATACACTCATGATTTACTGCGCGCTTCCCTAGAAGACTCACAGTACCTTTTTTTGCCATTATACTTAAATGTGCAGCTGTGCAGTCCCGTGAGCATGGGGGTGCAACACTTCATTGGCTGTTTTGTATTTTAGGGGTTCTGATGTGTCTTTCCCTCCCTCGTTAGTTAAAAATTGGTTGTTCTGTACTCCTTCATTTCCACGCCATCTGTTTGTCAGTTCCCCAGTCTGAGACTCTCGCGATGGTTCGCACTCACAAGCATGAGTGGTACGTCCCTACCCATCACTCTGAAATGGTGGCCGGAGCAAAGATGGTCTCCTCCCCCAAGATCCCCCCGGCCCTTGGGTACTGAGACCAAAATCAACCATTGCGAAGATATGAAGCCGCAAAAATGTGCGAAAGTGTGATTAAATAACTGAAAACGCCTCTCTGTCCCTCTGTAACTGCGCAGCTGCGAAGGGATGGGGAGATAAACGGCGTAAGCACTACGCACGCCTACAACATGCCCACCGCAAAATGTGAAGTCAGTTCAGGGAAGGGACAGATGGCTCACAATTGTGGGGAAACCCACAGCAAACCCCCAAAATCTCAGCAAAATGCCACCTCAGAAATCTGCAGTTTTTGGAAGAAAACCACGGATGGCTGCGAAGTGGCGACTCTGTCATCTATCCCAAGGGACCTCAACTCGCAGCCTCCCCGGAGTACAAGGCTCATGTAGATGGGGCCCTATTTTAATGCCCAGTAGCCAAACCAATCAAAGTACAGTCTGGTCACGAGAAACTGCTCCTCTGCAACACTGAATCTGGCTGCCAAAATCAAAGCAACTGACTTGACCAGTGAAGACCCAAGCAAAAACATGGAAACTCGAAACAGTTCTACACATCAGTGAGTTCTTCAAACTATGATATATTACACAGTGATCATGTGAACCACAAAGAGCTGACAGGGTGCCTCATATATGTAAGACAATCTACAGTATTAGATAAGGTAACAACGATCTCTGTATATTATAGACATGTACAATTCAATCTATTTCTGTTAAGCTAGAGAAAGATTACTTATTTTAGGAGAGTTTTCAACACTTTGAAAGAAGGAATATTGCTTGTGGTATGTATGGTCATCATGGATTTCCAGGTGTTTTTGTATTGTTTCTTCTTTTTTTCAGGATAATGACTGTGGAGGCTGTTTCTAAGCTCAAATAATTAAAAAAAAAAACACCTTTCATTTTGTTTAATACAATGCTCATGGGTTTCGGTTTCTGTTTTTCACTATTTTTCCAATTGGCAAAAAGCAAAATATGTTTGATATCTTAGAGTGCAGCAGGGAACAGGAGATGTGGAAGCACTATGAGCTGTTAATACTACTAAACTACACTCTGAGGTGAATACTACTAAAACTGTTGAGGGGGAAGGAGCAGCTGTTATTCACACCAGCTGCTGCTTTTCACTGGCAAATATGTGATTGTCATCATGTTGTGCACCTGAGTAAACACTGAGGAATAACTGAAATACTATTCATCTACAAGGGGGTACTTCCAGACAAGGCTTTAACTGTGCAATTGTCCTGCCTCGTTCACAAAACTGTACAAGGGGGTAAGATGACAATATCTTCCACCCATAACCCTCCTTTGTTTTGCTACCATTTCTTTTGTCTTTTTCTTACCATTGAAAATCTGTAAAGGAACAAAAGATGAAATAGCTGCACAATGTCAAATATCTGTCTTTGAAATTCGATTTTTTAAATAGAAGTTTGTGGCTTTCAGACAGGTTTACAAGATTCCACTGTCCCACCTTTTCATAATGCTCAATGAGAATCTCAACCACAATATTCTGAAACTTGATGTTCATCATAGCAGCCACTGTTTCCTCTTGGGCTCTCATCAGTGTAGGACCAAAAATAACTCCAAGGTTGGAAATGGTCATGAGATTTTGCTGACTATGTAATGACACCCTGAAAAACAAACAATTAAAAAAAGAGAGAGGAAGTTAAACTTCACCCACTTTCCATTCAAGAAAGAGATTTAACAGAAGTATATGTGATTATTTGTTTGTCCACCCACACTTACATTTTAAGAAGCCATTTGTAATTTTGATTTGATAACACAGTCCAGAATGATTGAAATACCTGCTCTCACAGCAAAGGACATTTATTGCCAGAACTCTAAAATAGTTTTCACTGTTGTAATATTTTTTGTACTCTACACATTTTAAGTAGGGATCTACACTGAAACATATTTCAATAAACTGTTTTTATAGCATTTAAAAAAAAATCACTTCAGTTATGGAGTATAATTTGTTCAGATTAAGGCTGAAATAAATAAAAAAAACCCCACACCACTGTGAACACTGCATAGCAAAAACAGGTTTTCCTTCAAGTATTTATCCAAATATAGCAAATGTGTGCTGCATTTGAAGGTAAAACAACTCTGGATTTTTTTTTCTAGCAAGAAGGGCCACAAGCAAATGGCTGACAGTGCTTAGCTGAAATCAGAATAAATAAACCTGAATTTTCTACAAAAGGTGATGGGAATGACCTGTTACCATAGAATAGGTAGGTTGACCTATTGTGAAATAGGTCCAGCCTCAACTTCAATCCACTGATTCCTATATTGTGCTGTCGAGGTAGCATTGCCAGGTCATAATGCAATGATGATGAGAGGAGCTATACTTGGCAGAATTCTTCCTCTTATATAATGCTGTAAAGGCAGGTTTCACAGGTTTAGGACCAGGCATCCCCATGCCCTCCCTGAAAGCTCCCTATGCCTACCCACTTTCTTACTGGCAACTCTTTCCTTCAAATTTGTGGCTCCATCACCCCTTTTCCCCAAGTCTCTGCTTTCCAATTTACCACCTAACATATCCCACATCCTTTAGCCACCTTGATTCCTGGTGACCTCCCTGTCTGTTTAGCATCCTCTTTTCCATAAGTTCTAGTAGCATATAGGCTGACTTATGCTACAGTCCCAAGAGATTTTCTATAATCTTCTTTCATTAGCCTGTTTTCCTGAACTCAGTTTCTTCTACCCTTCTTTTCCTCACTTCTTTGTTTCTTTTAGCCACCCTTCGCTAGGTAGCTAAATGTTTCCTGTTCCTTATTCCACTGTTACTCTGATTCCAGACTTTTTGTTTCCTCCTCTCCTGGGACCTCCTTACACTCCCCTTTCAGTTTTCTGATTCCTACACAGCTCCTCACCCACACTGAGCTACCATTTTCTCACAAAACTCGGTCTGTCTGCAAACATTCCATTGTTAGAGCTTCATTCGCTGAACCCTCATGTATTTATTTATTTATTTATTTATTTATAATATTTCCAAACCACCTTTCAGGCAGGAGTCCTCCCAAGATGGCTTACAACAATGAAATCCCATATAGAAATATTGATACAGTGATAAAACAGCAAAGAACAACAACGCCAGCAATAAAACATCTGGCCTACACAATACTAAAATCTATAACATGACTGCAGCTAGAGCAGAGCAGTCTGATAAAACATAATCAGGAGAATACCAGAGTAAAGAGGTACATCTTCAGGGCCTTCCTAAATGCCTGCATTGAGGGGCCTGATGGACCCCTGATGGCAACACATTCCAAAGGTGTGGGGCCACTGAGGAAAAGGCCCTCTCTCACGTACTTGTCCACCTAACTGCTTCCCACACCCTTAAGAAAATAACAGCCCCCCCCTTACTCCCTACATGTAGAAATAGAAGACATTTTTATTTGGTTATTAGCTGGCCATCTAAATATGGAATTCAATGTTTAGTATAATTAGTATTAAATAATATTTAATATTATGTAACTAAAATTTAGTATTTTAAAACTAAAGGATGCATTTTTACAAGTCACATCCCAGTTTGTCAAGTTTGGACTTTGGCTCTGAGCCACTTCACTTACATTATTTATTTATTTAAAATATTTATAGGCTGCTATTCAGGGCAGACACGCTTCCAAGGCAGCTTATAACATAAAATTTCATATAATAAAAACCTCCTGTTAATATACTAAGGCAGCAATAATTCATAAAACAACAGACAACAGCAATAATGCATTACTAAAAGTCTACAGCATAACTGATGCAGAGCAGAAGAGTCCAGGAAAACATAGTTAGGAGAAGGCCATAGTAAACAAGTATGTCTTCAGGGCCTTCCTAAAAGCTTGCATTGATGGGGCCTGACGGACCCCAGATGACAACTCATTCCAGAGGCGTGGGGCCACTGCAGAAAAGGCCCTCTCTTGTGTACTTGCCCACCTAACTGCCTTCAAAGATGGGTAAATGAGACAGGCCTCTCTTGCTGATCTTGAAGTGATCTCTTGCTGATCTTAAAGAAATGTAATAAATAAATAAGTGCAGACAGACTGATATGGGTGAAGGTGGTCCTTCAGGTAATTTGGCTGCAAATCATTTAAGTCTCTAAAGTCAAAACCATCACTTTAAATTGGGCTCATAACCAGGGCAGGTGGCACAGTACAGGCATTACATGATCTGACTACCTTCCCCACCAACACTCCAATGGCCACATTTTCCACTAGCTGGACCATCTTTAAAGGTAGCGCCAGATACAGCACATTACAATAGTCTCACCTGGACATCTCTAGTGCATGGATAACTGAGGCAAGGTCCATCCTCACTAGTTAGGGCTACAGCTGATGTACCAACCTAAGCTGGCAAAACCCACTCCTGGATGCTACAGCCACCTGAGCTTCCCCAATTAGTGCATTGTACTCCCAGACTATGCACTTGGTCTTTTAAGGGGAGTGCAACCCCATCTAAGACCAGTTGTAAACCTCCATCCAGAGTAGCTGGTTTCTCAAAGCACAGTACCTCCATCTTGCCTGGAGTAAGTCTCAGGTTGTTCACCCTCACCCACTCCAAAACAGCTTCCAGCCTCCCTGGGATGTATAGATGGAAATGAGAGGTAGAGCTGAGTATCATCTGCATACTGAATGACTTCCCCCAGCAGTTTCATGTAGATGTTCAAAAACATGAGGGACAGGATGGAACCTTGCGGCACCCCACAAGCTTTTGGTCATAGGCTAGAACAAAGATCCTGCAGCACCACCTTCTGAGACCACTCCTCCAGGAAGGACTGGAACTATTTTAACACTGGGCCTCCTAAGCCCAACCTGGATAAATCATGCAAGATACCATGGGTGATGGTATCGAAAGAGGTCCAGAAGAATGAACAGAACTGCACTCCCCCTGTCCATTCTCCAGTGTAAGTCATCAACCAGGGTGACCAAGGCTGTTTCCTTCCTGTAACCAGGTCTGAAACCTGACTGGAATAGATCTAAATAGTTTCATCCAACACTGCTTGGACTTGTGAGGCCACCACATGCTCCAACGCCTTGCCCAAGAATGGCACGTTTGACACTGGGTGGTAATTTTCTGAAACCATAGGATCTAAATTTGGTTTCTTCAACAAGGACCTCACCACTGCTTTCTTCATGACCTCGAAGCAGCTCACCCTCTAAGGCTTTCACCACCGCCACAAAAATGTCCTGGCGTATCACAACATACATTTCACTGTAAAAGAGGGTATCTTCAGTTAATGCTAATATTAAAAATGTGGAGCTGTTTTAGAGCACCCTTTCCCAACCTGGTGCCCTCAAGATGTTTTGGACGACAACTTCTATTATCCCTGTCCATTGGCCATGCTGGCTGGGGTGATGGGAGGTATAGTCAAAAACATCTGGAGGGCACTAGGTTGGGGAAGTCTGTTTTAGAGAACAGGAACAAAGGAAGCTGCCTTATACTGAGTCAGACCATTGGTCCACCTGGCCCAGTGCTGTTGACACTGACTGGCAGCAGCTCTCCAGGGTTTCAGGCAAGAGCTTTTCCTGCCCTACCTGAAGATGCCAAGGACTGAACCTGGGCTACAGCCCCTCTCCAGGATGTTCCCATCAACAGGAGGCAGAAGTTATCTACTGTCCTGGTCACAGAGTTTTCTTGAAAAATGTACACTGATGGCCATTGGAGCACTTCCATAGGGCGTTACTTAAAAAGTGTTCCTGCGGGAGCAAAGGTTAGAACTGATCTATAAATCCAAGGTGAATTTTTAATGTCACACAACTTTCCATTTCATTATGGAGCGAGGCTGACATACTGGTGAATGGATAATGGCATTCAAATATCGTAGCATTTTCATTTCAGACAGAAAAGTTCAATGCTTTATTTAGAATGAAGCCTATAAAAATGTTGATTATTTATTTGGATAAAGAACACACAGATACAAAAATGAAGGGCTACAGATGCCAGCCATCTGAGGTAACCTCTCAGAATTTTCTGTCTAAACAGGGATTGCAACAGAAAGGGGTTAATTAGCCTGGAAGTATATACTGTAAAAAACAGGAGCGGCAGGGGGATTAGTCAAACCCCAAAGTAAAGGAGGTCATTGGGAGGAGGTGCACCAGCACTTTTTTTGGGTTTTGGATGTGGCTCTTTTGGGGGTCACCTACTGCACAAAATTCATTCAGCAGAAACCTTTGACACATCTGTTGAGAGAGTGGGATCCCTGCTGCCTGAGAACACATAGGGACAGAATAAGGGGAAACACAAAAAATGGAGCCAGCTAGAATTGGAGAGTTACTTCATTCTTTCATTCACTTTCATATTCAAGGCTGACCGTTTTTCTTCTTAGCCATACTCTTAGAGGGTGTGGGAAAGATTCAGACCTCATTGCTTTCCTACCCACTGGCACCATCTCCTTGGGGGAGCTTCTAGATCCAGCGTTGCTTATGGAGACTCAGGTCACTTCTGTGGAATGAAGTGCTTTCTAATTCTACTACCAATGTTGGTTGGTGCACCAACTGCGCCTCCTCCTGGAACGAGGTGATGTGGCCACAGCTATCCATGCTTTGGTAACATCCAGGGTTGATTACTGCAGTGTGTTGTATTTGGTGCTGCCCTTGGAAAATGCTCAGAAACTTGAACTGGTTCAAAACACAGTGACCAGACTGTTGAGTGGGGTTTAAAGGAGTGGCCATATTTTTTTCAGTTCTGAAAGAATGTCACTGGATTCCAGTTTATTTCCAGCTACCATTCAAGGTGCTGTTTCTTTAAGCCCTAAATCAGTGGTGTTGGGCCTCTTTCAGCCTGAGGGCCAAATACAATTTAGAGGAAGCTCTTGGGGGCCTCATTCCAGTGGTGGGTGGGGCTGAAGGCAAAAGGGGGTAGGTCCTAACTACCAGAACTACCCAAAAATACCAGCATGTTTTAGCTTAAAGCTTTTACTGCCAGTAATTAATTTTTAGAAAAGACATTTCAACATTTAGAATGGGGAAAAACTGTGGAAAAGCCAGGAAACCACCAAACAATCAGTGTTTGGGGGGTGGAGCCAGGGGAAGGGGCCATCCGGGGAACCCCAGAAGGCCATCTGGGAACAGGGTATTTAAAGGACTGCCTGGTCCCATATGACCCTCCCAACATTTAAATGAGGCAGGTCTCGGGTTCCCCTGCCATTTGATGTTAGGTGGGCAGGTGGCTAGTAGAGAAGAAGCCTTTTCTGTCTTGGTATCATGGCTTGGAACTTCCTCCCTAGGGAATTTCATCTGGTATCTTTCAGGCACCAGGCCAAGAAGCTCCTATGTTTTGACTTCAGTTTTAATTGATACCATACATCTGTTGAGTTCCTTGTTTGAGTATGTGTATTGCCCTTTTGTAATCAGGAATGTTTTTTTTTTAAATAAATTTGACTGTGACCCACCTAATGGATTCAACAAATGGGAAGGCAGGATAAAATTCCTCTAAATAAATATTATCTTCTTCCTTCCCAGCCCTCTCTCAGTGCCCTGACAACATTTCCTCCCTCCTCTCCATAATATTGGCTGCTGAGTGGGACAGGGGTGGAGGGGTGCACAATATAATGACATCAGGACATGGAGTAAATTGTACTATACATTACAGAGGATGTATAGAACTTGAAGAACTTGCAGGCTGCCATTTTTGGCAGCAGCCTCATTTTTTTTTATATAATAAGTAGTTCCAAAACCTAAAGGTCTAACTCTGTGGAAATATATATTTCAAGATATTTTTTAAAAGTCATAAGACTTCATAGAATCATAGAATAGTAGGGTTGGAAGGGGCCTACAAGACCATCGAGTCCAACCCCCTGCTCAATGCAGGAATCCAAGTCAGAGCATCCCTGACAGGTGGCTGTCCAGCCTCGTCTTGAACGCCTCCAGTGTGGGAGCGCCCACTACCTCCCTAGGTCATTGGTTCCATTGTCATATTGCTCTAACAGTCAGCAAGTTTTTCCTGATGTTCAGCTGGAATCTGGCTTCCTGTCACTTCAGCCTATTATTCCATGTCCTGCACTCTGGGATGATCGAGAAGACATCCTGGCCTTCCTCTCTGTGACAACCTTTCAATCCTTGAAGAGCGCTATCATATCTCCCCTCAGTCTTCTCTTCACAAGGCTAAACATGCCCAGTTCTTTCAGTCTCTCTTCATAAAGTTTTGTTTCCAGTCCCCTGATCATCTCTCTTGCCCTCTTCTGAATCCTCTCCAGCTTGTCTGCATCCTTCTTAAAGTGTGGTGCCCAGAACTGGACACAGTACTCCAGATGAGGCCTAACCAATGCTGAGTAGAGGGGAACTAGTACTTCACGGGATTTGGAAGCTATGTTTCAATTAATGCAGCCCAAAAGAGCATTGGCCTTTTTGGCAGCCACATCACATTGTTGACTCATATTCAGCTTGTGATCGACAACAATTCCAAGATCCTTCTTGCTTGTAGTGTTGTTGAGTCACATATCCTTCATCTTTTAACTGTGCATTTGGCTTCTTTTTCCTAGGTGCAGAACTCGGCATTTATCCCTATTAAATGTCGTTCTGTTGTTTTCTGCCCAGCGCTCCAGTCTATCCAGATCACTTTGAATTTTGTTTCTGTCTTCCCAAGTATTAGCTATCCCGCTCAATTTTGTGTCATCTGCAAATTTGATCAGCATTCCCTGCACCTCCTCCTCCAAGTTATTAATACAAATGTTGAAGAGCACTGGGCCAAGGAATGAGCCCTGCGGTACCCCGCTCGTTACCTCTCCCCAGTTTGAGAAGTTCCCATTGATAAGCACTCCTTGAGTCCGATTCTGTAGCCAACTGTGGATCCACCAGATCGTTGTTTCATCTATCCCACTTTGAGCTAGTTTGCTCATCAGGAGATCATGGGGCACTTTGTCGAAAGCTTTGCTGAAGTTGAGGTATATGATGTCTACAGCATTCCCACAGTCCACAAGGGAGGTTACCTGATCAAAAAATGAGATCAGATTTGTCTGGCAGGATTTGTTCTTGACAAATCCATGCTGGCTTCGAGTAATCACTGCATTGTTTTCAAGGTGCTTCCAGATGGATTGCTTTATCATCTGCTCCAGAATTTTCCCAGGGATTGATGTCAGACTGACTGGTCTGTAGTTCCCAGGTTCCTCCTTCTTACCCTTTTTGAAGAAAAGGATAAAAAGGAGGAACCTGGGAACTTCACTGCCTCATTTTGTCTAAGACAGATAGATGGCTTTGTATGTAACTAGAGGACAGAGTTAAGATTTTCTGTTCCTTATTGCTAATGGAATTGTGAAGAGGTAAGCTCCAAACAGAGGTAAGAATGCTAAAGTTTCCATATCATTATAATTTATTATCCCCAATGAGGAATATTATATTGCTTAGGTTGCCTTGGTGACAAATTGGATCTTTTAGATAAGAAAAGAGAAAAC
Source organism: Heloderma suspectum (assembly GCF_057233095.1). Classification (NCBI taxonomy): domain Eukaryota; kingdom Metazoa; phylum Chordata; class Lepidosauria; order Squamata; family Helodermatidae; genus Heloderma; species Heloderma suspectum. The sequence continues at coordinate 25,475,705 of NC_139460.1, read as the reverse complement.
TGAGTTTGGTATAATCCTGATAAGTAATGATTAGGCACAAATTTGGAAACAGGTTCAAAGGCTCAGGTTCTTACACAAGTCTTAGAAAATTGCCTTTTCAGAATGCTAATAAGATGGAACTTTTTAAATAACCATTTTTCCCTTGGGCCTCCTCTACTGTCCCCTCGGGTTAATAAATAAGTATAGGCTGAAGTAATCACATATTGAAAGATGGCAGTATCCTTTATTCCATAAAAAGCAAAATCACTGTCTCCTGAAAAAAATCACTGTCTCCTGAAAAATCCTGTCTCCATCTTTACTATGCGACGATTGAATATGAAATTTTGGTTATCACCAATCTGCAGACTGCAGTCTCCATTTATTACAAAGGAGTGAGTTATGGAGTGATTCTCCCCTCCCTTCCTTATATTGAGATGGAACAGCAAGCGAGTAGAGCTTCCATGATCAAATCGTCAGAGTGAAATACCAGCCGTGTTTATCTGTATAACTGTTGTACAATTTCTGTATTTTTCACCCATATAACATCATTGATTTTCAATGTCTGGAATATATCTATGTCTATATAATATGACTGGGTTCACAAAAATGCATGTATATCACTTCATTTTTGTGTCATTTACTGCTGTTCACTTGGAGCCAGTTGACCCATGCTTTTCAATGGAGCCTTTTCATATATTCAGCAGCCAGTGATACAGTAATCATGTGTAGCAATCATGAATGAGCAACCATGTGTGAACCAGGCCTTGATGACAGGTAACTGAATTGTGAACTGAATTCACTTGAATTCATCACTTTAGCCCCATTCAGTCGTTTCCGTTGTGTGTTTATTAAACACGCGCGGAGAGGGAATGTGCTAGCTTGGCCTCTGTCCGTCATCACTCTCATGGCCCTCTACATGTGGAGGATGGCTTTGTGAAGAGGAGAGCCTTCTCTATCCATGGGGGCTCTCCACGTGATCTGCAATGCTGATTATCCAGCATTCCAGATAGTGTGGGGAGCCCCCATGGATAGAGAAGGATCTCCTCTTCACAAAGTCACCCTCCATGTGTAGAGGGTGTCAAAAGTGACAATGGATATTTAATAAATACACAACAGGAATGCCTGCAGTCATCTGGTGATGAGCATGCATATGTGAATTAGCCACCCCCCCCACATGTTCATTTACAAGTGGAATTCATCAATTCTAATGCATTTAAGAATGATTTAGAATAAAACTAGTCAACCCTCCTTATGTCTCACCACCCCACTCTTCTAACAGCCCCACATGAAGGGCTGAGGCATTTTCCCAAAGAGACTTTCATACAGTTTCCCCTAAGTTATTTAAAACAAAAACAAAACAAAAAGGATGATAAACTTTCATGGTGAAAATAAACAAGAATCTTCCTAAACAAAGCAGATGTTATAGTTTAAGGATATGAATACCATTCCATGTTGAAAGGCATGAAAATAGTGCAGAAAGAAGAACAAGGTGGGGATAGTGGGTAGTCAGTCATAGACTTGAGCTTCCCTCCCACAGAATCATTCCCTGGCAGAAACAGAGGACAAGTATAATTAATGGGTTAATTTAATAAACACCACTTATGTTGAGAACTTTCAGGGCTTCAGTAAGAAATACATTTCCAGTCATCGCAGTCTTAGAGAGTGTAGAATCATTTTCTAGTGTAATTTCATCTTTGGGACAAAGCAATTAGAAAATGGAAGGAGGCAGTGGGGAGAAGCTACACTGAAGCATTCTTCCTTGCCCCTTCTAATCTTCCCCTCATTCAGCCCTCATTATCACAAATAACTAAAACAGAAAGTAATTACTTGACCAAGTGCTTGATTAGGATGTCCAGCATCTCTCGGTTTTTCTCTGGCAGTCTGTGAACAAGTGCATGGACAGCTTCCACTCTGTAATTTTGGTCATCAGACTCTACCAAAACAAACAAACAAACAAACAAAACAAAACACAATGGGGTTCCCCTTTTTCTTATTTGGAATGAAAATGGCTTGGATTTTAGTTTTAAGGGTTTATTTAACTAAACAATCACTGCTTAATAAGGTTCAGCCCTGTAAACCAGGCTTCCCAAAATGAGTGTGTAGTTCTATCAGTTAAATTTATACTCTGCCTCTTTAATTGCAGCAATTTAATTGCTGGTATTTTATTTATGTTTGTTGACTTGTTATTGTATAGGTTTTTTATTATACCAATTTTAATGCTGTAAGCTACCTTGGGAGGGCTGGCTCCTTGAAAGGTGGCCTAGAAATATTTTAAATAAAAAACAAAACAAAAAAAGCCAGTTAACAAATAGAACAGCTTTCCCAAACGTGGTACCTTCCATATGTGTTGGACTGTAACTCCCATAATTCCCAGCTAACATGGCCAATTATGTGTTGCAGTACAACACATTTGGAAGGTACCAGGTTGGGGAAGGCAGAAATAGAAGATAAAGTCCCCAAAGCCTTAAAAAAGAAACACATTAAAACAATCACACAAGCAAATCAAAAGATAGAAGCAGCAAAAGGGACACATGGGTGACACCTCTGTTCACCCCCTGCCCAAACACAACCCCTCCAGTCAAGTTCTTTTCCCCTTGTTAAAATCAGATCCCCAGTCTCTTCTTTCTATCCAACTGGGACCAACCAGATTTCAAACTTATGGAACTTTGACAATTATATCTATAGCCCTAACTCATACAGTTTAATTGTTATATATTATCTCAACGAAAACAACCTGGGACCATTTATTGGTTTGCTGTATTTTTATGGATGTTGCCTGCTTTGAGAATTTGCACATATTGAAAAGTGAGTTATAAATTTGTATAGTGATAGCTTTATCAAATAAGAGGGAACAATGTGGGTTGAGCAAATTATATTGTTCCTTCTGTGCCAGCTTTGACTGGCTCTTAGTGATGGCAACACTGGTATGGGAAAGAATTATATAATTTACCCAACCCATTTGGTTCCCTCTGCCAAATGTTACTGATGCAGTACAAGACCACAGCACAGTGAAGTGTCTCCCATGATGCAATACTGCCTGGTCCTAGGCTGCTGCAGCTTCCTCTACCACTTCTTAGGCTTGTGATCACAAGTTTGCCAAGGACTGGCATTCAGTATTTTCAACAGCATTTTTACTTACTAACTGCAACAATGAAATCCTTGTGCAACTTGAAGGTCATCAGTGGCTCTGCAAGACATCTAAGTAAAACATTTTAGAAGGAAAGAAGTTTAATATATTAGTCTATATAAATTTGTTTTTAATTCAGAAACACCATAATTTCATCCTAAACAAACAGAGATATAAATCAACGATAGTGCCAATGAAGCTTTAAATAACAGCACAGGAGAGATGACAAATTAAGACTTCCTGCTATGCAATATTGAATTTAAATATGCAGCACAAGAAGAGAGCAGTTTTGGCCACAGAAGTGGTTACTTTCCAAATCACTTTTTGCTATAGGGATGATAATTCCTTTAAACTTACAAGAGGTTCACCAGCTGCGTCCCAATCTGCAGGAAGTGGACCTTCCTACAGGCATCTATGCCCTGGTTGCATCCAGACTGTCATCCAGGTGAAACACACTCTATGGGGGGCTGTCTTTAAAGACACTGAGGAAGCTGCAGCTGGTACAGAATGTTGCTTGCAGGAGCCAGGCAATCAGAGCATATAATACTGATTCTGCACCAGCTGCACTGGTTGGTAATGTGTTTCAGGCCCAATATAAAGTGCTGGTGATCACCTTCTTAAATGGCTTGAGACCATATTATTTGAAGAACCACTTGCATCTATATGAACCTACCGGGGCCTTAAGATTGGCCACAGAGGCCCTGCTCACGTACCCACCAGCAAGATCTATTAGGTTCACGAGCAAGAGAAATAGGGCATTTTCTGTGGTGGACCCATTCTTATGGAATTTCCAACCACGAGGAGTGTGTGTGGCTAATTCCCTGACTGCTTTTAAATGGGCTTTAAAGACTTGGATGTTCCAGTCTGCTTTGAAATGAAGGTATGCCTATTTTTCTTTTGTAAATGCAGGTTTTCATAGCTGTTATTTTAAATGTTTTCGGCTGCTGTTTTAATTGCATTTTATATTTTGTTTTACATTTTTACTTTGTAAATGGCCTTGAGGATGCTATGCGTTGAAAGGGTGTATCAACTTATTTTAAATAAATAAATAACTTCAGATTCCCAAATAAAGATGTCACCATTTGATGGAATTAAGCCTTTGCATGTGCTTCACATACCTTTGGTAAATGTTGAGCTGTTTCTTTCACTTGGGCTGCAATCCTAAACATGCTTACTTGATTGTAAGAAAGCTGCCTTCTAGTCAGACCACTGGCCCATTCAACCCAGCCATGCTATTTGGGAACTTTTTAAGCCAGCCTTCTCCAATGTGGATCCCTTCATATGTTTTGGCCTACAACTCTGATCAGCCTCAGCCAGCATGGCCAATGGATGATGGGGGTTGTAGGCCAAAACATATGGAGGGAAAGGCTGTTTTAAGCAGAGATCAAAATTAGGACTTTTTGAATGTAAGATTTTGCTGTCAGTGGGACAGATCCAATGGGGGCCTTCTGAGTGCGGCCATTCCCACTGGTTCTGGTCCGTGTGTAGTAGCCCCTACCGCCAGCAGCTGTGATATAGCGCTACTGGAGGCAAGCCCTGAAATGAGTGCAAACGCTCGTTTCTGGAAGGGGCGTAACCTGCCCCTTCCAGAAAGGAGCTTTTCTGCGCATTTTAGGGCTTGATCCTGGAAGTGCTACATTGCGTCTGCCAGCAGCAGGGGCTGTGCACACACAGGAACTGGCGAGGCTGGCCACACATGGAAGGCCCCTGTTGGATCCTGTTCAATATTTCCTTCCCTCATTTGTACAATATACTGGCAATTCTAAACAGCTTTTTGAACAAATATGCATCTTCATGTTCCCATACCCCACCAACTACCTATATTACAGGATTTATGAGAAGGATGCCAAGAGTTATAGTTTTGTTTAGCCTCCTCTAATAACACAATTAAAAAATCACACCGTGCAATTTTGATAAAATAAATTAACCAGTTAAGGAGATTTACAGTTCCATGTTGTGAACATTAGATAACAATTTAAAATTAAATGCATCACATTCAAAATGGTGGGCTTTATGGTGCACAGTAACCAAGACAGATGGCTATTTATATAATGACTATTGGCTGGTTAGGTCCAACAATATACAATGATGGAACCTGAAGCATGTAAGACAGAAATGTGAGTATGTAAGCAAGGAATAAGAAATGTGGAAGCCACGCAGCTTACTCACCTAAGGTAGTTCTTTAGCCCACTTGTTATAGTTTTATTGTCCCAAATTTCCATATCAATGTCCATATCAGGAGGAGATTTAGGAGCTATTAGAAGAGACAGCGAGGGAGGAAGGAGAAAATAATAATAAGAAAAGCGAGTGAGCGAGAAAGCATTACTGCATTACTCAATTGCTTTATGTGGAAAATAATAATTAAGACGAGTCAGTGTTATATGGGCTAATTTGGCTATCTCAATGTACAAATGGAGGAAGCAGCAGTATGCACGGGATTTCCAGATACATCCAGCTTCTCGGACCGTCTGCATGGTTCCAAGTCATGGGAAGTGCATAGCTCTACGTTAGAGCATTCTAACCCCTCTGCGTTTCCCCCAAACAAGATGCATGGGAAGCACATGCCTTGATTTAATCACACTTCCCAAGGTTTTTAAGCCATCTTTTTCATATACCCCTGCCTGTATATTCAAGCTGCATACTCCATTGTATATACAAGAATAAAGCACTGAGGTACCCAGTGTGCTCTCTGCAAATTACTTGGAAAGCAAGAATGCCCCCAGCTGCACTTACAAAATATGGTATTCATCAGCTTCTGAACTTTGGAGTTCACACCACCTATTCTGTACAACCCCAAGATGGTGATACCTTCAAGGATAAAATAGAACATAATGTAGTGAGGCTTTGCTCTAAAGGACATAGATGTTTCACTGCTTATTTATTTATTGTATTTTTACCTTTAAAGGCGGGCTAAACATAATTGTGAATGAATGAATGAATAAATAAATAAATATATTTCAATTGCTGTGTCCAAATCACAGGAGCCATGTTGCAGGCAGGACTTGGCAACTATGCATTTCTTTCCTTGTACAACCCATATCCATCCTAATGCTGCTGTTGAATAAAGACCACTGACGTTTGAGCTGGTATCACTGAATGGTGCATTCTCTTTAGTTGCACTCAGAGCCTAGATAGAAAGGGATCCCTCTGGCCAACATTCCACACTCCATACCCTTTCACATAGTTAGACTACAATTCCTATCATCCCTGACCATTGGCCATGCTTGCTGGGGCTGATAGGCTTCCAGTGTGAATCATCTGAAGGGGCCCATGGTGTGGAGGACTACCTCAGACTGAATCAGTCATGGAGGTGTGGCTGTTGGCCGGGCCCCGGGGTGGGGTGCTTGTCCCAGGGGAACATTAGGTTGGGCAAGACAGGGCAGTGGTGGGCCACAATGAATTCGCTGCTCTCAGAATGAAGAGGAGGGAGCCCCATGAGGATGGGGGCTGCAAGAAGAAGAAAGGTAGCAGTCAGCAGGATAATGAGTACTTTTCACACAGTACATGGCAGGGTGGGAACATCGACCATGGGGTGGGAGGAGGGGGCTACACTGTGGTGATGGTGCAGTGGGTGGGTGACAGACCATGAGTGCATAGTGCAAGGTCTGGTCCACCTGGTCAGCAGCCCTGCACTGGGGCTGGGGGGCTTGGTGGGGACTGTCCATTCAAATCGCTGTGCTGCTGGCCTCAGGCACCAAAGTATTCTTTGGCTTCACAATCATAGGCTTGTATTCCATGGCAATCCTGCCCCTGGGGCCTTCCTCTCCTCCCTGCCAGCCAATGAGATCACAGAAATATCTTTGCCAGGAGGGTTCACCTGGAATTGTGGAAAAACCAAGTTGTGGAGCATAACTAGCACTATACTGGAAGCTTCCTCAAGTGTGTCACATGTCCACCTTCTCTGCCCAGCCTCATGCCCATCTCCTTCTGCTTCCTTGGCAATGGAGCATGTACAGTATTGGTGCCGCATGCATGCACGCGCTTGGCATGAGCATGCCCCTAACTGGGGTTTGTTTGATATTTCACTCTCTGCCACCGTGTGTGCCCTGCTTCCTTCCCCTCTTGCGTACTCACTTGCTCGCTCTGCTGGGCCCCAGCTCCCACTCACACCTCAGCAGACCCTCTCCATTTTCTATAGGGCAGCAGCAGCACCCCTCTACATCAGTGGTTTGCCCAAACTGCCCCTACTTTGCAAGCGGAGTATGGGGTGTTGTGCAATTGCATTACTGCCAGATCCAGTGGATCTGCCTCCAAATGGATATCTGCAATTAAGATTGCTCTGCAAAACTACAGCTTATATTAGATGTTTAGGACTGCTGGTTTTATGGCATGCTTACATTTCTAAGCAGCAGAAGTTGTCCTATTAAATCCTTACAGCAATATTGACCTAAAGAGTTCTTAGATGCACATACAAAACTATTATTTTGTAATACATTTCTCCAGTAATTTTGCTTTCCATCTTCTTCTTCTTAAGGTGCCATCTCCTATCGGAGGTTAGCTATCGTTACAGCTATTTTTGTTTTTGACGCTGCTGCTCTGAATAGAAGTACAGCTGAACCATTCCCTCAGATTCTTTAACCATGATGTTTGCCTTCTTCCTATTGATCTTTTCCTTCCATTTTCCCTTGTATAATGAGTTGGAGTATGGTGTATTTTTCGCCTTGGATAATATGGCCAAGGTATTGTAACTTTCTTCTTTTGATGGTCTTTACCTATTCTGTTTGTTTGTTTACTCTGTATAGTATGCTCTCATGTGTTACTTGATCAGTCCACACTATTTTCAGCATGAGTCGGTATACCCACAAAAAACCTTACAGCTTAGGTTTCAGCTTTCCATAAAAACCCAATAATGCTTAGCAGATCATTCTGAAAATACATACTTCCCTGAATTTTTTACTATGACTTTGATGTTTTAATATAAGATCTTGTGGCAGAGAAATCTAGCCCAATTTTGAGATAACCAAGAGCCATTTCACACATTACACAGCAGCAAAAATGAGTTTGCTACTGAGAGTTCACCTGACAGAGCCATCCTAATTCCCTGATGAGTGTACGAGATAATCCACTTGCAAAAATGTTGATTTAAATATGACACACACAAACAATGTATCCACGGGTATTCTGCATGCCTGGCATCTCATTTAAACCAGATTGCCTCAGCTATGCATGCAGTGTTACTACACTAGTCAAATGAGCCACACATTCCTAGTGTGCTAATTCTTTATGCGCAGGTAAGACATCATGGTTTAAACATCACATGGCAAACCAAGGTATTGTGTGAAATGGTCTCTAAGGCCCTATAAACTATGTTTTTACTAGAGCAACATCAACAAGTTTGCACCTCAATACATACCTCTTGTTTCCACCGCATGAATGCATTTTCTTACAAAGTTAAAACCAGCTTCGTTTAGGAACGCTACCAAAAGGAAAAGAAAAAAAATTATGCAGAACTTTTGATATTTGCCATAGTTCAGCCAAGCACACCAGAAAGCCAAATTCACTACAACCCAGTTCTCCCAATATTGGCAAACCTTGTGAAATATGATGGTCAAAAATCAAATGACTCTGCTTTATTAGAGGTAATCAGATTGTCCAGAATTTTTTTTAAAAGCAGTGCTATTATTATCTCACACTATGTCATGCTATGCAATGTACTTTGTCTTAACTGTAAAACTGCACCCAGGATTATCCCTAGGTACAACTGTATATTGGTATAATATTTAATTTATTTGCTTTATCAGAAAAAATCAAAAGAAAAAATGTATTTAGATTCTTTCTAAAATAAATAAATAAATAAATACGTTTTATGATATGCAATCAATTCAGTTGACATCAGCAGATGCAGCTCCATCTTTATTAACACATTAGTTATGGAACATTAGGCACTTTGTTCAATTAGAAAAGCAGGAAACAGAAAGGAGAAATCTAACAGGACAGGGCCTTTTTAATGGTGGCCCCACACTTGCAGAAATCTCTCCTGGAAATATGAGTGGCTCCATCTTTGGAAATTTTAAAAGGAACTTTAAAATTCTTTTTTAAAAATTAAATAATTTAAATTCCTATTTAAAAGAAATAAGTTAAACATTTTCATTTTATTCTGCTTTTTATTAGTTGTTTTATTAATGGCTTCTGAAATATTAATTAATTGCGACTGCTCAATTTTTAAGGGGGGGCACTATGTTTTTTTAACTGGATGCTTATACTATATTGCTTGGTGATTATGATTTTAATGAAATTTTGTATACTGCCTTGTAAGGGCAACTATGTCGTGAAGACAGTCTAGACATTAGGTGACAGACAGACAGACAGACAGACAGACAGACAAACTTGTTAGATTAAACAGCAGTAGAAGAGATTTGATCGGACTCAGGGGGAAGAATAGGAATCTCTGCAAATGACATGAAAAGAGTGGGAGCCCTGAGGCTGACACCCAGATGCCTTTTCTAACTTCCACTTGTCTCACAGCCTTTAAAACACAATTTGCATAATCCAGCATAATCCAGAGAAAGGAAGACAGAAGACCCACAAAAATCAAAGCAGTTCAAGCACAAATTTCAAGCATTCACTGACTTGAAATCAATGGAATGTAAATGCTTAACTGTATGCTTGCAATCCCATCGATTTCACTGAACCTAGCTTTCTTAGTACCATGCCCACTGCCTTCACATTTTAAAGCTCATCTGGAAATCTTAAAGACTGAAAAAAACATACTGATGATGAAATGAAGAGCCAAAATAGCACAGTGTAATCAAATTATTATTGCCTGGATTCTAAGACAGAGCACTTAACACTAAAATGAGAAGTACATCATGATGAACTACTTGAAATGTCAGGCTAAACTGTACATAACATTCATGTGCATTCGGGGGGGGGGGGGACACGACACAGACACAAAACAGGTTATTACCAAAAGCCACTAGGAATACTTGAGGGCAGGAAAACAGTATTTGTTATAGCTGCACTTGTTAATTAGTGCAGTTATTTCAATAAAGTATTCTTCATAGATTTTTTTTAAAGTATCTCAGTAGCTGATTTTGTTAACTGGCTACATCAAGAACAAAATGTAAAAGCAATGTTCTTAACATGATTGCAATAATTGGTCATGGAGTAGCAGACTTTCCAGCAGTTCAACCTTATAAAATGATATATAATTTTATATTCAGAAAAATACAACAGATGAACAAGAAAACAAGAACGTTGCCACTCATAACACACACAGACACAACCACGAAAATAGTTTCCATTAAATGCACTCTTTATTGTCAAAATAAGGGTTAGCATATACACTGGGTTTGGCATTTATATGAAAATTGGGTTGTATCGAATGCTAGCATCCTATGTACAGTAGACTCATTGAAATGAATGGGACTTAACTTCTATTCATTTCAATGGGAACACTCTACATAGGACTAACATCAGATATTGCCCATTGCTCTAAAAGTTTTGAACTTCAACAGATTTTCAGCAAATCATGGCCTTCAAGGCTTTCAGACAAATCTGTGGCTGCTACATATGGATAAAGCTTTCATCTGATTAAAGAAATAATCAGATAAAATAAATTGTCAATAAATTGGTGTACTCAATATAATTAAAAGTGAACTTACTTTCTTCTTTCTTGCTAATAATAGCTGGCAAAGTATAAATCTAAAAAAAAGAAAAGCAAGTCAACTGTAAATTGTATCACCCTCATACTTATTTATCATGCAAATCAAGTTATCTTAACTCAGGAGGGGTTACCCCATTTTATTAACCTCACCATAAATCTACGGAGGCAACTTAGCCAGGCAGGAGAGGGGTGGGGGTGGGGACTCAGGGGAAAACCAAATGTGTATGCAGTTGTGTAATCCTTTTGTAAAAGCCATCTATGTCAGTGGATGTTACTACATTCTGTAGCTGCTTTTCTGTTCTGTGAAGTGCTACTTCCTTTTGGCCAGTTCTGGCTCTGCCATCTGCCAGTTTCATCTGTTGACCCAGAGTTCTAATATTCTGAGAGAGAAGGACATCTCTCTTCTCTTTCTAGATTGTTCCAGTTTTACATCTCCATCATATCCCTCCTTGTGGGAAAGAGGCAGCAACTCCCTGACCATTTTAGCTAACTTTCTGTGGGTATGTGGGTGTGTTTCAGCTCTATGACATTCTTTTTGGAAACAAGTAATTTGAATAGTACACACACTCACTTTCTCAGAACTCTTTCACAGAAAGCTTACGATGAATAAGAATGTTAGAATCCCTTTCATGAATCAGAGAGATTATAGAGAAATGATAAATGAGATGCAAAAAGATGCATGCTTGCACAGAAACTGCTTCCTTCTCACTGCAGCCATTTGTACTACCTCAAATGCTACTCTAGTGGATCACTTGCCCTTTCTGTGTGGCATTTCAGGGGTGAAGGTAGGGCTTAGAAAGGCCCAGTGCCCAGAGGGTGCATAGCCCTTTGGATCCTGGCCAATTATAGCTCTCCTGTTTGCTATAATTTTTTAAACTTAGAATAAATAAAGTTTTTACATATGTGCACACAACAATGTAACAATGCAACTTTGTATTTTTTTATGTTGAAGTATTTTTAAAAGATGCATAGTGAATTTACTCATGTCAGGATTGAGCCCAGGGCCTCTGTTTTGGTTTTGAACTTTGAATCAGAGTCCGAAATCAAAACAGAGGGCCTGGGCTCAATCCTGACACCTCATAATTCTCTAGCTCAAAACACGTGCACACGCGAACTCGCACACACACATACACACACACACACTATAGAACGTGTTTTCCTTACTGGTTCTTTTCCATCCATAGCTTCCAACCAGAGCTTCCTGTTGGATTCGGAAAAAGCTTGTAGTGTAATGATCCCATGTCTATTAAAAAACAAAAGCAACCCAACAATCTACTTATTTACTTTTCTTTTCACAAATTTGTAGACTATCTTAATATGAAAGTGAAAAATGGAGAAGATGAAAAGGTGTTAAATCCTAGAGCTGAACTTAGTATTTCTAGTGAAGTTATTGGTTCAGTGTTTATACTGTCTATACAAAATGTTCTCTTTCTGACTATGAGAGCTTCCCAAGGGGTGTTCTGTAGGGCCAAAAGCTGAATGAACCATATAAAATTGGGAACAAATCAAGCAGCAATAAAAACAACAACAACACTAAGATTCTGATGGAGACACATTCTGCAGTGTCAAGGAGGCCTTCTCAGAGAGGAAATTAAAACAAAATAGACCGCATACAAAGCTCCCTATTCACTTCAGATAACTCTTCAAAACAGACTAAACTTTTTAACTCCATGATGAGCAGTTTACTGGCCATTGACAATCACAATGGCAAATGTTGCTATCACCTAGGATAACTTTTACTTATAGGGTGGCCTATAAATGCTGTAAATAAAATAAAATCAATAAAAACATACTCATAATGTGTCTGCAGCCTTCCAAAGAAGTTATTATAGGTGGTAAATCCAGGAGAGACAGCAGTGCCATTCACCTCCCTGCCCAGGCCAGCTACATGGAATTAAGCCATGGTGAACTGGAGGAGGGTGAGTGTTTTTTTAAAAAAAATGTTTCCAATTCTAACAACAATGACAACAAAGTGGGGGAGGGACCAAGGGAAGTAGAAAAAAAGGCGATTGAAAAGTAGGAGGGGCTGTTTTTGCTTTATAAGCAGCACAGATCACCAATGAGACGAGAGGAGGACTTACCAGGCAGAGACAGATTGCAAGGGAGGAGACATAGCAGTGAAAACACCAGAGAAGCAGAAAGACTTTAGGAATGTTAGGACAGGCAGTCCTCAGCCCTACTCTTTGATGAGTTGGGGCTCCTAGGTACAAGAATAGAGACCAGGAGTGGTTCCAAGACCTGTCATCTCATGTAAGAAGGGGCTAAGAATGCTCCTGAAGTATTCTCCCCCAATTTGGTGCCTTCTAAATATGTTGGACTACAACTCCCATCACTCCCATCACAAATGATGGTAGTTGCAGTCTAACACATCTGGATTGATGTGAGTCAGCCAGGTTGTCCAGGTTGTCCAAGCTGTCCAGGTTGAGGACAGCTGCCTGAAAGGTTGTGGTCTCACAGAGAGTTCTACATTATATTTAAATCAGAAATGGCACATCACTGGTGGTAGAATCATATCACCCCCCTCTCATGGTAGAAATCCTCAGGTTCAAGATTCCAGGAGGCTTCATAACAGAGGTGGGCAACTTGTGGCCCTCCAGATATTTTGACCTATGTCTCTTATCATCTCTCACTATGCCAGCTAGGGCTGATGGAAGATGTAGGCCAAAACATCTGGAGGGCCACAAGTTGCCCATCCCTGCTTTATGAGGGACTACAGAAGCAAGCAATCTCCCAGAGAGCGAGCAACCACAGCGAGCGAACAGGGGGAGCAAACAGGAGTTGGCCAGGAGAGTTGCAGTGGTAGAAGAGACAAAGGAGACAAAGGAGACAGAGGCTAGGAGGTAAGTGGGCTGCAGGAAGCCCAGGGGGCTGCCCTTTATCCTTCTGAGTGGCTGTGAGCTCACCAGGTGCTTCTGAGAGCTCCAACTGAACTGGGGGTGTGTGGCCTGAGTACTCCCAGCAGCTGAGTGGGCAGGAAACTTCAGTCTGTTTCCCACCTCCCAGCTGAGCAGAGCACAGCACAGCAGAGCAGAGCAAGCTGGTCCAGCTGGTCCAGGGACTACAGAAGCAAGCAAGCGACCAGAGAGCTAGTGACCAGAGCGAGCGAACAGGAGTTGGCCAGGGGAGTTCAGCAGGGGAGGCCAAGGGGGAGGCCCCTAACCTTTTTTTTCTTTTTTAACTAACTTATTAAAAAAAAATATTTATCTTGTAACACACACTTCCACACCAGTGGGACTCCACTTTTAACCTCTACTGAGTGGAGGAGCAGGCACAGGTTAGTCTAGAACAATCGCAAAGGTAGACACAAAAAGGGAAAGGAGGCTATGGAAGGACAAGACTCTCCAGTGGTGGTGACCTGCAATGTGTGTGCAATGTTTGTTTTCTTGCCTGAGAACAACATGGCCTACTCCTGCAACAAGTGCAAGTTGATCACGCTGCTGGAAGAAAAAGTAAGTGGACTCAAGCGGTGACTGTCGACCCTTTGGGGAATAAGAGAACATGAAGAGTTCTTGGACAGAGTGGGGGAACTACAGCAGCAAAGGGAAGACCAGAAGCTTGAAGAGCAACAGCAAGATGAGGCAGAAGTGGGAAATGCTGAGGTGAAGAAAAATGGAGTAGAGGATACTCCTTGGAAAAGGGTGATAGTTAGGAGAAGAAGAACTAGACGCCACTCTGCACCAGTGGAAGCAGTGGAGCTGTGGAACCGATTCCAGGAACTTGGGGATGAGACTGGAGGACAGCCTGCAGAGGAAGAATCACAGCGGAACCTACATGAGAGTGAGCAAGAGCCTGAAGGTCAGTCAAACAGAGGCGATGAAACCCAGGCCTACAAGAAGAAGAGAAGAGTAGTAGTAGTGGGAGACTCCTTGCTGCGTGGGATCGAGACCCAAGTATGTCGCGAAGACCCGTGGACTTGCCAGGTATGTTGTTTCCCGGGAGGACAGATTAGAGACGTGACTGAAAGGTTGCCTGCACTCATAAAGCCCACTGACAGGTATCCCTTTCTTCTCATCCATGTGGGAACAAATTATACCGCTAAGTGGAGCTACGAAGAAATCACGTCAGACTTTGAAGCTTTGGGAAGGAAACTCAAGAACTTTAGGGCCCAGATAGTTTTCTCATCCATCCTTCCAGTAGTTAGAAGAGGGATAGAAAGGGAACGAAAAATACTCCGGGTGAATGACTGGCTACGAAGGTGGTGCCGACGAGAGAGATTTGGATTCTGGGACCATGGGCTATACTTCCTGGAAGATGGGCTGTTGGCAAGGGATGGGTTGCACCTCACAAAGGATGGGAAGAATGTGTTTGGCCACAGCATGAAGACCTTCATCAGGAGCGCTTTAAACTGAATCCTACGGGGAAGGGAGATGTAAAGTTGGGGGTAACAAAGGACGTAGGTTCATGCACCGCAACGGAGAGAACAGCTCTAATAGCGCCCAATAATAGTCTTCAGACACATTTAGGAAGAAAGCCAGACTATGAACCACATGGTCTTCGATGTCTATATACCAATGCCCAGAGTGTGGGAAACAAACAGAACGAACTTGAATACAAGAGAGAAATTATGACTTGATAGGTATAAGTGAGACTTGGTGGGATGACTGTCATGACTGGAATACAGCAACTGAAGGATATAACTTGTTCAAAAAGAACAGGAGGAACAGAAAGGGAGGTGGGGTTGCACTGTATGTGAAAAATACATATCTCTGCACAGAAATACAGGAGGATGAGCTTGGTAGCCCCATCGAGCGCATCTGGATCAAAATAAATGGCGCAAAGAATAAAAGGAACTTGATGGTCGGAGTCTACTACCAGCCACCCAATCAAGGAGAAGACAAGGATGAAACTTTTGAAAAGCAAATAGCCAATGTTTCAAGGAAGCATGATGTAGTAGTAATGGGGGACTTCAATTTCCCCGATATTGGTTGGGAGACCAATTCTGCAAAACATGGCCCCTCCAGGAAATTCCTGACTTGTGTGGTGGATAACTTCCTCCTACAGAAAGTAGAGGAAGGAACTAGAGGATCGGCTATCCTTGACTTGATCCTAACCAACAGAGATGACTTCATGGGTAAAGTAGCAGTTACAGGAACTCTGGGGGAAAGCGACCATGTTGTACTTGTGTTCTTGGTTCTAAGGAAAGCAAAGGCCGAGTGTAGTCAAACGCGTACCCTAGATTTTAGGAAAGCTGATTTTAATAAACTCAGAACAATGATCAGTAAGGTCCCATGGCAAGTGACGCTAACAAGAAAAGAAGTCCAAGATGGGTGGGAGTTTTTAAAAAAGGAAATTCTCAAGGCACAATTACAAACAATTCCAACAAGAAGAAAAGGTGGAAGACAACAGAAGAAGCTAATGTGGCTTCACAAAAAGCTTAGAGATTACCTGAAAACAAAAAAGGACACATATAGGAAGTGGAAAGAAGGCCAAGTAACAAAGGAAGAGTACAGGCAGGTAGCACAGAATTGCAGGGATAGAGTCAGGAAGGCTAAAGCTGAGAACGAGCTGAGGTTAGCGAGGGATGCTAAAAGCAACAAAAAGGCTTTCTTCAGCTACGCGCATAGTAAAAGGCAGAGGAAATAAATGGTTGTTCAGCTATTAAATAAGGATGGCAAAACGATAACAGATGACAAAGAAAAGGCAGAGGTGCTCAATTCCTACTTTGACTCAGTCTTCTCCCAAAAGAGGGTCTATGACCACCCTGGCAAAGGCGAAGTACAGGTAGTACAGGCTGAAGGGGCAAGATTGCAGCTTGAGATTGATAGGAACACCTAATTACTTTGAATGAGTTCAAATCTCCAGGGCCAGATGAATTGTATCCTAGAGTAAGGAACTGGCAAAAGAACTCTCAGAACTGCTGTCTATTCTCTTTGAGAAATCATGGAGGATGAGTGAAGTGCCAGATGACTGGAGGAGGGCTAATGTGGTCCCTATCTTCAAAAAGGGTAAAAAGGAGGAACCTGGGAACTACAGACCAGTCAGTCTGACATCAATCCCTGGGAAAATTCTGGAGCAGATGATAAAGCAATCCATCTGGAAGCACCTTGAAAACAATGCAGTGATTACTCGAAGCCAACATGGATTTGTCAAGAACAAATCCTGCCAGACAAATCTGATCTCATTTTTGGATCAAGTCACCTCCCTTGTGGACCGTGAATATGCTGTAGACATCATATACCTCGACTTCAGCAAAGCTTTCGACAAAGTGCCCCATGATCTCCTGATGAGCAAACTAACTCAAAGTGGGCTAGATGAAACAATGATCTGGTGGATCCACAGTTGGCTACAGAATCGGACTCAAAGAATGCTGATCAATGGGACCTTCTCAAACTGGGGAGAGGTAACGAGTGGGGTACTGCAGGGCTCAGTCCTGGGCCCAGTGCTCTTCAACATTTGTATTAATGGCTTGGAGGAGGAGGTGCAGGGAATGCTGATTAGATTTTCAGAAGACACAAAATTGGGTTGGATAGCTAATACCCTGGAAGACAGAAGCAGAATTCAAAGTGATCTGGATAGACTGGAGCGCTGGGTAGAAAACAACAGAATGACATTTAATAGGGACAAATGCCAAGTTCTGCACCTAGGAAAAGGAAACCAAATGCACAGTTACAAGATGGGGGATACGTGGCTCAACAACACTACAAGCGAGAAGGATCTTGGAATTGTTGTCGATCACAAGCTGAATATGAGTCAACAATGTGATGTGGCTGCAAAAAAGGCAAATGCTCTTTGGGGCTGTATTAATAGAAGCATAGCTTCCAAATCCCGGGAAGAACTAGTCCCCCTCTACTCAGCACTGGTTAGGCCTCATCTGGAGTACTGTGTCCAGTTCTGGGCACCACACTTTACGAAGGATGCAGACAAACTGGAGAGGGTTCAGAGGAGGGCAACAAAGATGATCAGGAGACTGGAAACAAAGCCCTATGAAGAGAGACTGAAAGAACTGGGCATGTTTAGCCTTGAGAAGAGAAGACTGAGGGGAGATATGATAGTGCTCTTCAAGTACTTGAACCGCTGTCACAGAGAGGAAGGCCATCATCTCTTCTCAATCATCCCAGAGTGCAGGACACAGAATCATGGGCTCAAGTGACAGGAAGCCAGATTCCGGCTGAACATCAGGAAAAGCTTCCTAACTGTTAGAGCAATACAACAATGGAACCAATTGCCTAGAGAGGTAGTGGGCTCTCCAACACTGGAGGCGTTCAAGATGAGGCTGGACAGCCATCTGTCAGGGATGCTCTGACTTGGATTCCTGCATTGAGCAGGGGGTTGGACTCGATGGCCTTGTAGGCCCCTTCCAACCCTACTATTCTATGATTCTATAACGTACTCATCAAGGAGAGTGATTGTGGATATGGGAGAGTTTGAGTACCATTGCAGATCTCCATGCAGAAGAATTAATGAAGGAGAAGTCTACAGATGGCTACTTGTTATGAGGGCTGTATAGAACTGCCACGTGCTGGGGAGCAACAATAGGAGAGGATTACTGTCTACATGTCCTACTTGTGGACTTTCCCAGAGGCATCTTGGTTGGCCACTGTGGGAAACAGGACACTGGATTAGATGGGCCTTTGGTCTGTTTTAGCAAGAGACTTATGCTGCCAATGAATGAAGGTAGGGATTTAGGGTCTATATCCAGTAAGGGAGCAAGAAGAGAGGTCTTAGGGAAGCAGCCAGGGCTGGGGTTGAAAGAAGAGAAGGATGTAGCAATAGGATGTAAGAGACAGAAACACAGGGGAGTGTTGAGATCATTTCCCAGAGCCTCTGCCTATCGGCAAGGATGGCTCAGGAAGGTGGTTTCCTTCTTGGCCAATCACATATTGGTGATACCACATGGGTTGTGGAATTCTTTCCCAAGGGAGGCCTGAATGGCCCGTTTCCTGATGGGTTTTAGGTGGATAGTCTAGATGTTCCTGTTTTGCCAGGCTTTGAATGGGTTTTAACTGTTTGTTAATTTAGCTGGCTGCTGCTTTCATGTTGTTTGTTTGCATAGTATCAAGATAGTGTTTTCTATTATTATGAACCACCTTGAGGACCCTTACGGGGCCCAAAAGGCAGTATGTAGATGTGTCTATAAATAAAATATTTACGTTTCCCAGACATGAATATATGTGTCTACCCTTATGGTGTGGCAAAATGATACACAAAAATATTCATTTTTTAAGGCATTGCTGAAATCTCACCTTTCAACTACTTCAATATCAAAACAGAAGCGCTTGTCAATTGAATCTGTCTTTCTCCGGATGCAGGATTTCAACTTGAACACTTCTGGTGTGCTTGGGACAAGACCATTCTATAAAACATTAGAAACAGAGAAACTGGAATGATGATTCATGAAATTATTAGTTAGATATATTTTAGTATATTAACCAAATTAATGAAATATTAATTAACAGTATGACTTTAATGGCGCAATCCTATGGCCGCTACACAGCACCTAGACAGCCATAGTATTTTTTGGTTTATGGGAACTGAGCTCGGAGCCGGCACTCCAAGCTCGGTTCCCACAAATCCAACTCTTTGCCCCCTCCCCTGCCGCCTCGTAGGAAGTGCAGTTCGTCCCCGGCTCCATGCTTGGAAGAGCAGTGCAGAGCGGCAGAGAAGGAGGCGTTCCTGGGGGCGGGGAGGGGACAGCGGAAGTGCTGGTATCATGCTTCCTATGAGCTGTCCGGCTTCCCCACCACCATTCTGAGGCACCCCAGTTGGACAGCCAAAATCAGCCGCTTAGCTGCAAATGCAGGGCAGCTAGAGTATGAAGGAGAAGATGCCTTCCACGCTCCACCGCCCTGAATTGGATAGTGGACTGCCTCCATGTTCGGAGGCAGCCGTCTATCCCCATAGGATTGTGCCCTTAGTCAATCAATTCATTAAATGTACATGGATTTGCATATGGGTAAAACAGTGTTTCTGAAGCAAGAAGCATATTTTCTTTGTTGCACAAATGTTGTAGCAAGCATCATATTAGAAGAGGCAGTCATCATTTCTGTGAACGAAAAGGGAAAATGCCTACTCTTTATAAGCACTGTGTTCAGAATTGTGTGTGGGTGTACACACACACACACACACACACACACCTGCTGCCCAATTAATCAAGAGACACCTTTTTATCAATGAATCTATGCAATTAAACATTGTAGCCCTTTACTCACATGTGTATGAATCTGGAACTATAAATGCACTGTAGAGTTTCTCCCCTTGTAGATAACAGCTGGAATTTCCTTGTGTGCAAGTTCCTGCTGTTATCTCTGATCACAGATTGGAGAAAACACCGGGGAATGCAGGCATGCTGGATATACATCACCCACACAGAATCTTCCCTATTGAGGAAAGTGTTGCATGGATGAAGCAGCCACAGCAAAGCCAGTGACTGGCGTGCTCTAACCACCAATTTGGCTGTGGCTGCTTTTTCACCTTTCCCACATGGAGAAGCAAAGCCAGGATGAGCAGGATGAGCTTCTTAGTGCCCTCTCCCCAGTGGGAGAAGGCATAGGGGCAGAGGAATTGGCTCTGCTATGCATGGGCCTTCTCCAGTGGGGGACCCACCAGGTGCCAAATGATGTCAGGGGGTGTAGCCACACTCATTTAATGCCAGGAGGCATGGCCATGCCCTCTTTTACATCATTCAGCTTGCGGTGGCTGGGTGGGGTGTTATCCAGCCCCCCATCCAGTTCTGGTGACCACCCCTGCCTGCCGTAGAGACAAAGGTCTGAAAAGGGGCACCTATATCTGCATCTTTGTAATCTAAGTGCAAGGGTCAGGAAGGTAGAGATGTTGGGGTTGGGCTAGTGGCACAATTCTGCTCCCCCTTTTTCCATATCTACATAGTATGCATGGAGAATGCCTGAAGACTGATCTAATTGATACATTATGCAGAATGAGGTGGGCACATAATTCTGGACTGCCACATCAGACTGCAGGTGGAGGGAGTTATAGTCCCCACAAATAGTCATTCCCCCACTTTCAGTTCCAGGATTATGAAGTTGCTGGCTTCTGCTCAAAATGGAATTAGTTGATAAAATTAGCCAGATGTCTAGCTGAATGAATGCATAGCTGCAATGCCACTATTTCACAGAAGAAGTTAATGAAAAAGGCTCTGATGATGGGGGGCAGGGTTGAGACCCAGGAAGAAGTTTATCCAAACACGACCAGATCAAATGAGGGGGGAAATGTACTTCTTTAAGGAGGTAGGAGTTTTTCTTTCAAGAAAAGCTGTAGAGTGTTGTAACCAGTATCAGGAACAAAATGTTGGAGGGCAAAGAATATGGTATGGTATTGTTTTTCACTGATAATTGTTGTTGTTGTTGTTCAGTCATTCAGTCGTGTCTGACTCTTCATGACCCCATGATAATAGCAGACTACAAAAAAACTTCACAGTCCGGAAACACCTTAACCCTTTGTTAGCAACACCTTTCTTGCATGGTGTCCACTTCCTAACTTGAAATTAGTGGATGACAAGCCACAGTGTGCCTTGTTATCTTCTTCCCCAATTTAGGGTAATACTTACTACTTTCCCTCCAGATTTTGCTTCAGAAATGCTCATTGTGAATGCTTTTGTCCCTTTGTCATAAGTACAGTAATGTTTGATCCAGGTGAATCCTAGAGGTCCTGAAAAGAAAACAAATTGAAACAAATAAACAAACACAAACGTATTTATTCTATTTTTTATGTAAAAAGAAGAGGAAGTGTCCTGAGCAAAAATAGTCTTGGTAAAATATATATGCCATTGGTTTCGTCACATATTACGCTCTTTGAGCAGTGGTCATTTATATTTAATTGTAAACATTTGGCACTTTCTGTGTGTACCTGCATGTATGTGAAAAAGTAACTTTTCACAGAATAGACATTAAATTTCAAGAATTCTATTTCATATGTTTCAGACTGCCTTTTCTGATATTAGCATCTGGTATTCAGAGATTTACTGCCTCAAAACATGGAGGTTCCATTTAACCATTAGGGCTAATAGTCACTGAGATTTATGTATCTGTCTAACCCTTTCAAAAGAAACATAATAATCAGTTAAGCTGGTGTCTGTAACAATAGTCCCCTGTATAGTTAGTGTTTGTGCAGTCCCTCGCTTTAAAGAAGAGGTGGGTGACATCCTTTGCACCAAGGAGCACATTGATTATATGGTCTCAAATCTGCTCAAACTTATATTTGGTAGTTATAAGAGCTAGAAATTTACTGAAATGTATTGCTGTATTACAATAAAGTGTGGCACATTATTGCTATCATCATAGAAACTAGCTGTCTGAATGAATTAATGTGAATTAGCTCCTACCATCACTTGCCATGTAAACAGAAGCAGGGAAGTAAGCTGATGAAACCAACCCTCAGAGTAACTGTTCACATTATGTGTAGCTTTGGAGAGAATGAACTACTAATGAGTATCAGTGTATTTCATGCCGACTTTGTCAGCAGCAATAGGTGTGCTAAATGCATCCATCATTGCCCTTCAAAATGACAACACCATACTGTATACTTTTTTTTTAACCACTCTGACTGCTGCAATTGGAAAGGGAAAACATTTATGTAACATTTAAGATTTAGTTTTAATAAAATATAACTGCTATAGTATAGTATAGAGAGCCAGTGTGGTGTGGTGGCTAGAGTGTTGGACTGGGAGCTGGGAGATCCGGCTTCTAGTCCCCACTCAGCCATGGAAGCTCACTGGGTGACTTTGGGCCAGTCACAGACTCTCAGCCCAACCTACCTCACAGGGTTGTTGTTGTGAGGATAAAATGGAGAGGAGGAGGATAATGTAAGCCGCCTTGGGTTCCTTTGCAAGAGGAAAAAAGGCGGGATATAAATGCAATACAATAAAAAAATAAAAATAAAAAAAAGTATTTGTGTGTGTGATTTAGTTCTTACCATTCCTAATGTACTGCCATAGCATCTGCAGCCTGACACAGGTAATGAGTATGTATTATGTAGTATTCCCTAAATCAGGGGTGTTGAACCTCAGGCCTGTAGGCCAAATTCAGCCCACTTGGGATCCCAATCCAGCCCTCCGGGGTTCCTCAGATAATCAGGCCTCCTTCCCCTGGTCCACCCCTATCCCCCAAACACTGATAATTTGGTGGTTTCCTTGCTTTTGTGTGTTTTTCCCCCCATTTAAAAGGTTGAAATGCATCTCCTTAGTTATTGGCAGTAAGAACTTTAAACTAAAATATGCTAGCATTTTGATCTTTTCACCTTGCCCCTTTGCCTCCACCCTCCACTGGAATGTGGCCCCCAAGAACATTTCTGAAATTGAATTTGGCCCCTTGGGCTGAAAGAGCTTCAACACCCCTGCTCTGAATTAATAAAAATAAAGTTATCTAAAAAATTACAAAAAGTATACCCTCCTTGATGTCAGAAAATGTTGTACTGAATTGTAAGCTAAATGTTTTAGTGATATCAGATTGGCCCCATTGTCTAATGGAATATGTGAAGAACTAATCGGTGGCAAACTTGATTTAAATCAATGATCAATTATTTAAATTAGGAGTTTTCTCTTGGTGACTTAAATCATGCTTCCATTATTCAAATTGCCTTGTTTTAAAGAAATCCATCCTGCCATATTCTCAACAATTCACTGTAGACAGCCGTAGCCAATAT
Source organism: Heloderma suspectum (assembly GCF_057233095.1). Lineage (NCBI taxonomy): Eukaryota > Metazoa > Chordata > Lepidosauria > Squamata > Helodermatidae > Heloderma > Heloderma suspectum. The sequence continues at coordinate 25,452,396 of NC_139460.1, read as the reverse complement.
GATAGTGAAACAATTGGTGCCTTCATTTCTGAGATCAAGACTGTGTCTGTGTCTTTTTCCCCTTTAGCCTAAACAAATGACCAAATCCGTTCCTCTTCAATGGGAGCATGTCAAGTTGGCCTTTTACTATTTAATGAAGCACTGCATGTGCCCAGCATTTTGCTCTGTCCTTGCTCTCCTGTTAATAATGCCCAAGGTAATTTCCGCTTAACAGGGTTTTTTTTTGTAGCATTTTATTATCAATTAAAGGGTACCAACGCTGCTCAAAGCAATCTGCCACTATTACTAAAGCAGGCAAGTTTGTTTCAGAAAATCACTTGTGGGGGGGGGAGGGGGAGGTCAAGCAGGGAGGGAGTGATTCTTCTTTGGCTCATACACTTTTCAATAGGAACAAAACACCTTAGTGAGAAAGTCATTTGTTGTCTCAAACTACACTGTCACTGCACACGTGATTTTAGATTTGCTCCAATGAGCTTCAGAGGCAGCAGCTTAGAACTAGTGAACCTTTTAAAGCTGTTACATCAGTGTTGCAAAACAAACAAACAAAAATGGTACCCTGGATAGATGCCACGAGCATAACATTGCTCCAGGCGTAACATTTTTCATCTGTCTCAGGAGTAACAAATATCAAGCTCTTATCATATGTTGCAGTGACGTCAACACATGAGAAGGCTCCCTGTCCCCAGTCTATGTCAACAGTAGGTCTTGGCAAAGATACTCACAATTTGACAACACCTTGCCATGTGATAAAGAGCTGATAAAAAACACTGTTACCATGGTGCTGCGCTCTCCACTGATAGTCTGTTAATGACAGCATCCCCGTGATGACTCTAAGATACAGACCAGTTCTAAGATATGAAAATCTGGTTTGCACAATCGAAGGAGCCCAGTGAGGCTTATTTAAGCCACGGTGAGTTGTGGGGTTGCCAGCGGCCATTTTGAAAATTCAAACTGCAGTGGACGGCTGTCGTGGCTTATCATGATGTTGAATGTAGGGTGGGTTGTTAACAAACCACCCAGAACCCTAAAACAGCCCATGGGTTGTGGGTAGTTTGTTAACCACACCAACAACCCACCCTTGCCAGGTTCAGACATCGTGACAAGCAGCAGTGCCTGCCTGCCATAGCTTGAATATTCACAATGGCTGCCGGCATACAGCGCAACCCACTGTGGCTTAAATAAACTATGATGGGCTGTGGTGATCATGCATACTGCCTCACTGTCAATATCTGTTCCATGTGAATCAACCCTTAGCCATAAATAGATTATCAACACATGGAAGGGAGAAGCCATGAAACTCCTATTCATTATATGATATCTCATCCTGTGTCATACATATTCTTGAGTGTGTAGTTCAGCGTAGACTTATTTACTACTCACGTTTCTCTTGTACATATAGGTAGCCTTCCATTGTCCACTGGCTTGGTGGCCTGTAATCCTGGCTGGCTGACTTCATCCTCTGCATAAGTCGTTCTACTTCCTGCCTTGTGCTTTCAAAATTATTCCGGGTCTAAGCAGCAAGACAGAGGGGGGAGATAATGCATTAGGATTCCCTATTTCATGCTCCAGTTGTCTCCCATTTCTATTTCTGCTATCTTCTCCTCTCTGGTCTTCCTCTTATATACCTCACTACTCTTATGTCTATCCAAAAACTCTGTAACATTTCTAGTTTTTCCCATTGCTCTGAACATGTGATGCCCCACCTCAGATCTTTCCATGGTTTCCATTCCCTTCAGCAGAAATGCCTTGTCTGTAATTTAAAAGCTATTTGTGGCTTTGTCCCTCATTTCTTATTATATTCCCACCTGGGATCTTCGAGTCTATCACCCTTTCCCACCTAGAAGTCCCCAGCTCCCTCTAATGTCATCTACTCTCCCCTTGCTGTCCTAGAACATCTACCAGGTGCTACCTCTTTCCAAATCCCTCCTCAAAACCCACCTTTCCCACCTGGCCTTTGGCTTACCTGCTTAATGCTTATCCCAACTATGACTAAGCTTTAAATTAGTACAATAGCATCTGCCCACATTCTTTTGTCTCAGCAGTTGTTTCTCCCTTCCTCCTTCTGCTATTTTCTCACTATTCTAGACTCTAAGTTTTTCCCCCCACTGGGGAGCATTATAACACCCAACCCTTCACCTCCCACTTGAAGTGGTACAGTCCAGGCAAAGTTTTTCCACTTGATTCTGGAGAACATATGAACTGGCACTCATACTCATGCCTAACTGTTCACATGTTAGAAGACACACACCTTTCAGCATTTCCCAGCTGATTCCTTACTTGTGTCTGAAGGGACCTTGAATGTCTTAGGAAAAGACCACTTTGTGGCCTAAAATGGCCATTCCTCCTGCACAACACACACACAAATCCATTGTCCTAACAGCAGTCACAAATGTAACATTTAATGGGACCATTCTGTCTACAGGGCCTAAGACATTAATCTATTAATTCTCAACTCCTTCTGAAGCAGGAATGCTTAGAAATAAACAGAAAAATGCATAAAGAAAATACAAGTAGCTAATGGCTCTAATATGTCTCCAAAGCTATAAAACACCATTAGTGCCTATGATTAAAGCCTAAGCAGTGACTGAAAACATTGCTTCTCAAGTAGTTTAAATGAGAACTTTTTCTGCTAAAAAATAAACTTGACTTTAGGGCAGTAGCATTATCACATCCATGTCAAGTGGCTTTTTTATGTATTTAGTGTTTTTAGCCAGGCACCAAACAAAAAGGTTTTTTAGGCTTTTATAATATAAAAGCAAGGTTTCCTAAGATTTCTGTTCTTCTGTCATACTGCTTGTAAAAGTTTTATAAATCCTCAAAGTAGCAAAATCAGAAGAATTTCAGACTTTGAGAGGCAGCATGCAGGACTGGAAGAACACACAAACTCCAGTTCATATTGGTCCATTATCATCATGTCCAGTACTCATTCTGCAGTGAGGTGACTAACCTGAACAACCAAAAGAAAAGAAAAGAAAAAAAAATCCTTGGGTCATTCTTTTGCTCCAAAGGAAGTGGAATCTGTGCTCAGAGTCAGAGCTGACTTTGCTTCTACTCAACTTACTTGTAGAGCTACTGTGAAGTTATACACAAACATAACCTGGCCAAGCCAAAGCGCTGCCGCAGTCGTAAAAACTGTAGCAGCTACATGTCCGTTCAGTGTCGATCAAAAGAGTACGTAAAGGTTGTAAAGAAAAGAACCTGCTTCACCGAGTGCTGGAGGTGGATAGTGCACTGTTATCGTAAGAAAACCAAAAATTTGTCACTGTCAAGGAGCCTATTTGCACATGGGGTGGAGTTGTGTCATACGTTTTACTGTAACTGTTGGAATAAGTTAAGGAACAAAGGAGTGCTTGGGACACTTGTGCCTGAGGAACATAGGAAGCTGCCTTACACGGAGTCAGGCCACCGGTCTATCTACTCCAGTATTGTTGACACGGATTAGCAGAGTTTCAGGCAGGACATTTTACAGCCCTCCCTAAGGATTCTTGGGGCCTTCTGCATTCAAAGCAGGTGCTCTACCACCGAGCCGGTCCCCCTTCCGGCCAACTCCCTCTGTAAGGAAGCTGGGTCGCCCTGAGCACCCTCGATAAACAGGGAGACCAGATCTGGTCAGGCAAAGAGTCTGAGACTGAGAACCTCGATCCAGACATCCAGGTTGGGATCCCAGGTTTTCCTGGGTGGGAGCTTGAGCCAGGACTTAATATAAAAGAAGTAGAACAACCCCTAGACACCAAGTCAAACTCTGGGTGCTGACCCAAAGGTTACATCTGACTTCCTCATATTATCTCTATACCTAGGAAGAGTCAGGTGAGATGATATGGAGGCTTTTCAGAAATGTGAAGTGGCCTTTGCCTCAGGCACACTCATTTTGCACTTTGGCACTCTACATCATGGATCTTGTAGACTAAGGCTGTCTATGGGAGTAAGCCCCACTGAACTCAGTGGGGCTTACTTCTTAGTAGACATGCATAGGCTTGCATGATTAAGGATGAGTTCTTCATTCTTAGGCATGCATATTTCATTGTAGGTCACACTGGATATTGCTAGATTTCGTTAGATTACAAGAGACAGTCAGGCATGAGAAAATTAAAAAATTGCAAGAGCTGTGAGAAGATCTAATGCTCGTTGTTGGGGGTATGGTAGCAATAAAGACTTTCTATTCTGGACAGGACATGCAGTGGATTTGTCAAAAGCATGGCAGAAATGGTTTGGAACCAATACATCTGGGGTCTCCAATGTGATGCCCTTGGCCACCAATGTGCCTATAGACACCTGTCTTGGCACCCACCAGACTCCATGCCCCTTCTAATTTTTATTTTATTTCTTAAGATTTTTTAAGATCAAAAATGTGTTTAACTGGGAGGCTGGCATGCTACACGGTAAAGTGCTGCTTCCCAACACCATCTTTATTTGGATTCATAAGAGTGGTTTTGGAGCTCAGACCCCACCTCTGTCTTGAACTTAGGTTCTTGGGTTAGTTACTTTTCTAGTAGTCCCACATTTTGCCTTCTCAGAAATGGGTGGTTTGTGACCAGCCACACCCACCATTGCAGCCATTTTGTGAGAGCACTCACAGCACTCTTTTAAAATGTCAAATGTGCTCACCAACCCAAAAAAGGTTGGGGACTCCGGTAATACACAATACCCCCTAAACCCCGGCCCCTTTTGTGCTAAATTTCAACAGCACGTATAGATACTTTCGACGAAGCCAAAATTGGCACTAAATTGCTCTATGGTACAATTGAAGTTGTTGTGTCTAATTGGTGTATGGTAAGGGCTAAGAGTCCCCAGTGAGCCATGAGAAAAATGAGTGAAAATGTATTTACATTGCACCAGATTTTAACAATTGAAAGCTGCCTGCAGTAGTAAGTGACAGAGTACAAAATGGGAATGCCTTGTGTGTAATGAAGCAACAGTGACCTCTGGTGCTTTTAAAAACAAGATTTTAGTTATAACCTCAGTACACTGCTTCTTTTCTTTATCTTTTGTGGTTATTATCTTTACTTCCCGAGCCTCCTATCTGCTTCATTTTTTACATTTCTACTGAGTTATGATAAAAATTCCCCAAGGGTCAGATGTTGCTCCAGACATCTCCCAAATGTTTACCTCAAGTCAGCACTGCACCTCTAACATCAACAGGCTTGAGAGAGGTACTCACTGATTTCTGTGGAGGAGGCTACATTTTCAAGCTTTTCTTATCTTACTACACAGTGATACAACACAGGGGTGTCTGTTGACTGGAAATCTGGCCCTTTGGGGGCTTGGTGGACTTCTGCAGCATGTCTGACTTGGCTTGCTTTTGCAAGCTGAGCTGCACAGTTTCCCCAAGTTCCAGGGACCGTTTATGCTTTTTTTGTTGTAGTCTCAGCCGTAATTTGTGCAAATAGAATTTTGTGCAAATTACGGCCTCAAATTGAGCAAATTTATACAGATTACATCCGTAAATTGCATAATTTTCACAAATTGTGGCCTTAGTTTGTGCAAATTATGCAATCTACAGATGTAATTTGCACAAATCACACAATTTCTGGGCAGAATTTGTGCAAATCACACAATTACAGCTGTGATTTGCGCAAATGTCTTTTTATGCAAAAAATAATAATTTATGGAAATTCCACCAGCTGGCCCAACTCGTTGCACACTTGTTGTTGGAAGACAGAACAGAGTTGGGGGGGGGGGAGCTGACAAAAGCTGACTGAACTCCACCCCCTAACCAGATTCCTATGACATTGCTAGGTACATGATCCAGGTCCACCTGGCTTTAGCCCATGCCAATGATGTAATGCTCAAAAGTCTAGCATAGGACCTTCCCACTTGATCATTACCTTCCCTTCTAGCTGGGTGGCAATTGGGTGGGAAGGACTTATGCGATTGGGCCTGATCATATGGTGTTGGGCTCTCAAATATTACCTTAGAATGGGTGGGGCATATGGAGGAAGATGCTGAGTGATTCCATCCTGCTTACTTGTGAGTAGTCATGCTGCTCATGCTTACATTTAATCAACAACCAGGGGCTTTGTATTTGGATGCTATTTGAAAATGCTGCTGAGTGATCCAATCTTGCTTATTTCCAAGTAGACATGCAGAGGCTGTTCTGCTTACTTGTGCATACACATGCTGCTCATGCTTATTTCTGAACAGACATGCACAGGCTTGCTATTTGTATGCTATCTGAAAGTGCTGAGTGATTCAGTCCTGCTTACTTCTGAGTAGATATGCAGAGGCTGTCGTGCTTATTGGTGAGCAGGCTTAACATCAGTAATAATCACATTTGACCCTGCCCGCTCTGACTTTGGCCCCACCAACATATGTCATACAGCCCCCAAGACTATTTCCAGCTTGGAATTCAGCTTTCAGGATGAAAAAGGTTCCCCACCCCATGCTTAGCAGCATGGGGTTAAGTCCTGTGCTATAATAATAATATTGGAAGATAAACTAACAGATCTCCTTGGCAGGGTGATCTAAGGAAAATCATGAGCGTCCTCTAACAAAAGGATTAAGATGTGCAGGCGTGCATTCATTTTTTAAAAGTTTGTCCTTTCTCAAGGAGGCTTTTAAAAAAGTGGTAGAATTCCTACTGACTGAGTAGACATAAAATGGTATTTCTTATCTGAATTTCTACACCAGACTTCCCCAACCTAGCATCCCCCAGATGCTTTGGATTTACTGCTTCCATCAGTTCCAGCCACCTTGGCTTATGGCTAGAAGTTGCAGCCCAAAACAACTGGTGAGCACCAGGTTGGGGAAGGCTGCACTACACCATCTCCAACTGGAGAAATAGTTGAATATTAAACGGGCAGAGTTCTTTAAATGTTCCATACTCTTCGTTGGGGCAGGATTTTCAAATTCTCTCATTGCCTGTCTATTCAGTTCACAGAAGTATTCTGAAATTCTGACTGCAGGTCACTATGTTCCCAGTTACTTGTTTCAAATATTACACTCTTTAAAAATCTAACTTGGTGAACACTTCCAATTAATTGCTCTTTAGTTCTTACAGAACTGCATCAGGGATTGGCACTTGCAAAAGGCCCACACTCCAGCAAGGGGTCACATTGCTGAGCTCCATAGCTCATGACCCTGCTGCTCGTCTTGCTTGAGGTAGCTGCCTGTTGCCCTGCCTACTCCATGTGTCCAAGTAGTGACATGAGCAAGAAGAAGGAGCAGCCTCCCCTTGCCTTGTATTCTCCTTCTGGGCAATGGTGTGGATTAGGCCCAGAGGGAGAAGGCAAGCAAATGGGCAGCAGTGATAGTGGCACAGAGATAGAACCACACTAGGTCATCTAAAATCAAGCTCAGTTTTGACTAGTCCTTGAAATCCATCTGAATCAGCCCTTTAGTTTCCCACACATTTTCATTTTAAGCCTCTTACAGAACACGACTGGATGTATGCTGTAATTGGGGAGGGGGGTGCAGAAGGAACCACACCAGAATAGAATGTTCAGCTCCCAGAGCACGTCAGCTTTCATTTATTTATTTATTTAAATCAAGTTTCTACTTGTCCTTATGGCTAGAAAGGTATACTTAAAAATGTGGCCAATGCCCGCTGGTCAGATGTTGGGGTGGGGCTTCAGTGAAACACAGCAACATAGGAAGCTGTTTTATACTCAGTCAGAGCATCTGAACTAGTATTGTCGACACTGGGGCTGTTCACATAACACAACAGCCCACTGTGGGTTATTTCACCCATGGTGAGGCTGGGGCATGTGTGGCCACTATTTTTAATATACAATCAACCATTCAGGGGTTGTTGTGTTGTATGAATCGAGTGAGCGTGGGTTATGCAAGGGTTAAACAACAACCATTGCATAAGCCATGGCTTGTTTTAGGGTTATGAAAGGCTTGTTTAACCCTCACCCATGGGCGCTGCAGCAAGCTGCAGTGTGTCATCCAAACCCAGTCATTGACTGGCAAAAGTTCTCCGGGGTTTCAGGCAGTTTTTCCAGCCCTACCTGCAGATGTCGGGGACTGAACCTGGAACCTTCTGCATGCAAAGCAGGTGCTCTACCACTGAGCAACAGCCCCTCCCCTATTGGGGTAGAGCTTCAGCAGCCTGCATAGTTCCTTGCTGTGTCAAGCGGAACCAAAATAATACAAAATACAAATAATACAAAGCCTAACCTGGACCCAGAGGATGTTAACAATTATAGGCCAGTGGCCAACATCCCCTTCCTGGGCAAGGTGCTTGAGCGGGTGGTTGTAGGACAGCTCCAGGCACTGTTGAATGAAACGGATTATCTAGATCCATTTCAATTGGGCTTCAGGCCTGGTTTTGGAATGGAAACTGCCTTGGTCGCCCTGTGGGATGACCTCTGCCGGGAGAGGGACAGGGGGAGTGCGACCCTGTTGATTCTCCTCCTGGACCTCTCAGCGGCTTTCGATACCATCGACCATGGTATCCTTCTGGATAGGTTGTCTGGGTTGGGAGTTGGAGGCACTGCACTACAGTGGTTCCGCTCCTACTTGGATGGCCGATTCCAGAAGGTGGTGCTGGGGGATTATTGCTCTGTGCCATGGCAATTGTGCCATGGGGTTCCACAGGGCTCTATTTTATCCCCCATGCTGTTTAACATCTACATGAAACCGCTGGGGGAGGTTATCCGGAGGTGTGGGCTGAGGTGCCATCAATATGCGGATGACACCCAGCTCTACCTCTCTTTCTCATCAAAACCAGGTGAGGCAGTGGCTGTTCTGAACCAGTGCCTGGGCACGGTAATGGACTGGATGAGGGCTAATAAACTGAAACTCAATCCAGACAAGACGGAGGTACTGTTAGTGGGTGGTTTGTCTGCCCGGCTAGGTGATATTCAACCTGTTCTGGAGGGGGTTGCACTCCCCCTAAAGGATCAGGTTCGTAGTTTGGGGGTGCTCTTGGATCCAGAACTGTCACTTGAGGCACAGGTGAACTCAGTGGCACGGAGCACTTTTTATCAGCTTAGGCTGGTATACCAACTACGCCCTTATCTGGACAGAGATACAGTTATCCATGCTCTGATAACTTCTCGTCTGGATTACTGCAATGCGTTATACGTGGGGCTGCCTTTGAAAACGGTCCGGAAACTTCAGCGGGTCCAAAATAGGGCAGCAAGATTGTTAACAGGGTCACGAGCTCATATTACGCCAGTACTTTTCCAGCTGCACTGGCTGCCAGTCCACTTCCGGGCCCGATTCAAAGTGCTGGTGTTAACATTCAAAGCCCTTAACGGCTTGGGGCCAGGTTACCTGAAGGATCGCCTCCTCCCATATGTGCCTGCCCGGACCTTAAGATCATCATCAGCGGCCCTTCTCCGTGAGCCCCTGCCAAAGGAAGTGAGGCGGGTGGCTAGTAGGAGGAGGGCTTTTTCTGCTGTGGCACCCCGGCTCTGGAATGAGCTCCCTAGTGAGGTTCGCCTGGCGCCTACATTGTACTCCTTTCGGCGCCAGGTGAAGACCTTTTTATTTTCCCAGGCATTTTAGCTTTCTAAATTTTTATCTTTGCTGTTTTAAATCTGTATTTTAAACTCCTGTACTGCTGCTAGGTTTTATTGTGGTTGTATTGTTATATTGTGGTTTTAATGTTCTATATATTTTAAATTGTTTTATTGTGTGTTGTTTGGTTTTAATTTTTGTGAACCGCCCAGAGAACTTCGGCTATTGGGCGGTATAGAAATGAAATAAATAATAATAATAATAATATAATAATAATAATAATAAAAATAGCAAATACTGCAGAACAGATAGTGAACGGTAACTATACAATGTTTATTCAATTTGCCTAAGTTATAGGGGCATAGAATTTGGTATTCCTTGGCTCAAAAACTGGATTGGCCAAGTACATAATTTAAAATTTTATTTTCAGGCACAGTCCACACAGCTCTGCCAAAAGGCAAACCACATGCATGAGCCCATCAATCCAACTCTGTATTCAGGGTAGGTGAATGCTTTTATTTATACATGCTTTTACTTACGTCCATTTAACTTACTAGATATTCTGAATGGGGTTATTTTTCTGAACTGGGAGCAGAGCAAGTTGTACTAATTTAAAGCTTAGAGATGTTAAATCAGTAAGTGGATTTCCCAAGGCAGATGGATGAAACTCAACATGACTAAGCAGTACACAAAGTATCATGCATTTATGCATGAGCCTACTTGATTTGTTTTCTAGAGATTTTAGCATCGCAACAAAGCACTGTTGAGCATTCCTTTTGTTATACTGAAGTTTAATTATCTAAGAAGCTGTAGTAAATGCAGTTCAGCCTTACGTTCTGTAAATTGAACTGCAACTGCTGCTTGTATGGTGCAAACTCCTGGGCCAGCTCATATCCCTCGTGGTAAAACGTAAATAATCCCTGAAGAAATGCTAAAAGCTGAAAAGGAAAGGGGAAAAATGAGACTCAAAACCAACATTAAAAACGAACATTGTACACATTATGATGCAGAAGTAGAATACAACTGACACCGCTCAGGATAATAAGGAGGAAAAAGATTTACTTTCAACGGGGAGAATATATATTGTGGTTTACTGCAATATTCAGTAAAGGGCTATTTTTGGTGAAAGCCCTGGCAGTCAGACTACTTCTGATGTCACAGAGGGATTAAGTGGGAAGATGAGTCAAAGTCTCTTCCAGTCACTGCTGGAGCTTTTCTAGTATCATTAGGTGGGACAACAGAGGAAATAGGGGACCTATGAAAAGAGACAGCGGGGCCTAAGTCAACAACAGGCCAAGGAAAGGAGTGGAAGAAGGACTGGACCAGAGGCATGAGAGGGAAGGCCAGAAAGGGGAAGTGAAACTGCGAGAGATAATGGATAGAGGGCAGAAGCCAGGAGTTGGAGAAATGAAATGCACATATTGAAAATTCACACATTGGTTCAAAATAAGTATCAAAACTAAAAGCAAGCTCAGATCCAATGCACAGATAGCTGAGAAGGTGATTTGGGGAAGGAAGGGTTGGTTAGCGCAACTTCAGGCTTGTACCATCATCAGCCTTGTACCATCAGCAGACACTTTGTAGGCTTGCCCAAAAGTAGTCTGCGGAGCAGCCGAATGTCTGTATCATCTTAACAGACATGGTTAGCAAACAAGGTAGAAACAGATCTGGTAGAGGAAGGGATAGGGTATACTAGGCCCTTTCTAACAGAAGATGTTGCTACCTATTTGGGCTGCAGAGAGATACAACTTATTGGGGGATAAGTTGTCCCACTGTCTCACATTACTCAGACTCTGAATATGCTTCCCCGACTGTCTAGTTTCATTCAAATCTGCCTGCACGTGGTTTTAATAGCTGCTAGAGACCACTGTGATTATCACCAAATGAACAATGGAGTCCATGCATTGCTGCTTTTCCCACTCAGATCACCCAACCAGGGAACAGAATAGGGAGAACAAGCATTAAATTGCCAAAAGTAAAGGTTGCATTGGCTTGGTACAGAGAGCTGGAGATATTGCATACTGTCAACTCATTTCCATAAGGAACAGCTAGCAACTTTCTGTGCCAAACTACAACTCTGTCATTGAGTCTTTTGTTCCAAGGCCTAAGCAGGAAGTCCAGGGCTTTCAGTATTCATTCCTTTAAAAAGTAGTCCAAGGCTGATTTTCAGGAGCCTTGTGGCTAAATAAAAGAAATCCGAAATATAAACATGAGAATAGGGGAAAAAGCAATAGAAGCCATAGGACGGTATCCTATTTGGCACAACCTGCCACACCAGCAAATGCTACTGGTGTTGCATTAGAGGTTGCTTACATTAGCACAGCGTAATTTACAGGAGTGGTAGTCAGTGTGGGCTCTAGTTTTTTGAGGGCCCTTGGACAAGGCACCTTCAATGGGACCCCTCCCTCACAGCATATACCTTCTCACCACCACTGTCACCAGCTGCTGTTGCTCCTCATCCTCTTTCTCCTCATTGCTCTTTCTCATCTTTGCAGTCAGAGAACAAGTGAGTAAGTCAGCAATGGCATCTACAGCTCCTCCTTCTCACTACCACTATTGTCCGGGCCAGAACGAGAGGCAGGTGAAGAAGCGGGTTGCAGTGATGAAGAGGAGGAGCAACTTCAGGGGGCTCTCGTCTGTGGGCCACTGCTGGGGTGTGGGTCCTTAGTGGTGCTGAATAGAATCCTGCCCATACATTCAAAAAACCGTGATTAGGATCCAGACTTGCACTCAGTGGAGATCCACTGGTGCTGGAGATGGGTGAGGCAACGATTTTTTTCCCCAATTACCCATTCTCCCTGCAGCCCCAGTATTATCTCCTACACTGTTCTGGAGGGCTGGTGAACCCCCCAGAAGAGCATATGAAATGGCACTGGGGCTGCAGGAAGAAGGGAGAATGGGAGAGAATTGTCACCTCACCCTTTCCTCTGATCCTGTTCCTCTGCAAATGGAGGGTGCCCTTCTGTTCACGGAGGGGAAGCCTGAATCCAAATGAATGTGCAGATATAAAATGAATGTGCAAATATAAAACAGCCATATGGGTATAGGTGAAAAGGGAACAATCTGAAGCCACCACTGCCTTGCCAAGTGAAACCACTTCTCTTAATGCCAAGCCATCCGGGCAACCTTTCAATTTGTTTTAATGAAGTCTGGCACATGTAGAAGTAGTTTGTACAAATGGCAACACATCAGGAATGCAATGGCCCAGAGATTTTGCTTAATGTCAGCTTCACCAATTAACCGGGGGGGGGGGGTGGGGGGATTATCTGTGAGCAAATCTTTTATCAAGTAAATATATAAGCCTAACTGATAAAGTCCGTTTTAGCTCAAATGTTGGCCAAACATCCAACATTGCAACCTTAAGCTTTCTGAAACTTCTTTTTGCCCATCTTCCTCATGCACTTCAGTCCACTATTAATGTACTATTAAAATATCACCTTTGTGCAGAAAGACTCCAGATTATTAACTGCCTTTTCATTTTCTAAATATCAAGTTACTGTCAGAAATGGAACATCCTCCTTTGCAATCAACACCACAAGGAGACAAAGCTTCAGGCTAATACAACTTTATTTTGCTAGAAACTAGCTTTTCTACAAATGCAGATTCAAGGAAGCTCTCAGACTGCCTCAGGCCCTAAACTCTGCAATCTCTAATCAGCGGAGATGAAGATTCAAGGAAGCTCTCAGATTGCCTCAGGCCCTAAACTCTGCAATCTCTAATCAGAGGAGATGAAGTGGAGGGTAGCAAAGTTGCTAACAGTTTGGGTGTGAACCTCACGGCCAAACTTGCTTTGCAGTGATGCCCCTCCTTTAGGGTGGCTCCCTCCTACACTGGCTTCCAAAAGTGGCTATCCTGGCGCAGCATCTGAGCCCTGTCCCTAATTTTTCCTGCTTTGCTTTGCGATGCACCCTAGAGTCTCTCAAGTCATGCCCCTCTACCTTGGAAACTTGAATTCTCACAGTGGAGGGAGGGGGCAGGGATTCAGCCTGGGCCATCTATTTGTCAAGGCCTTTGGAGGAATCTCTCCCAGCATCTTGGCTCTCTAGGGATGGTCCCTCCCCTTGGCTTTGATCTAGCTGTTCCAACTCTGATTCAGAATCATAGCTGTTGGACATCCCAAGGGGCTTGGACTCATCTCTGACAGTTACTAGGGATGTATGAAAATTTCATTTGTTTACAAAACATGTGAGAAATGTTAGCAAATTCCAGAATTTATGATTCCTTTCAAAAAATTATATTTTCTAAAAATGCGCACTTTGAAATGCATATTAAAAATATGCAGTTTCACACTTTAGCTAATGGGGGGAAAGTGCACAGTTTTGAAGAATACACACAGAAATTCACATTTTCCTGTTCAATAAGTCCACGTTTCCCTTTCGAACAAGCCTAAAAATAGGTAGAAAACGAGAGCAAGCCGAAAAGAGCTTCAAAGTGATTTTTGAAGAATTTAGGTGAGCTTGAAAATTGCTGGTCCATCTCTACATCTAACTCTGTTCTGTACTGAAGGATCATACCAACTGGCACTAGATGGCAGCAACATCATACTTATTGTGGACTCTGACTATACTGAAATGTATTTGTTTAAGCAAGATTTCCAAAATCCTAGTCCTAATCACTTTTTGAAAAAAAGAAAGATAAAGGCAAGTGTATATGTTATATGACTCATGTAGATATGCTCTACCCTCCAGCTGTTTCATTTCGAGTTGCTTGCAATAAAGATAAAGTGACATTATTTTGAGAGTTTCAAATGCACCTGTTGGAGGTCATATAGTGGGGATGTGGGGAGTCTGAAGGCATGGTAAGAAGCTCTGAATGAAATAATATTCAACATTTCAACATCTACCAGGTTGGAGGTTTCAGGCAAGGGACCTCCACTGCCTCTGGTACATTTCTCCCATATCATGTCAACAACATCTTGCATGTGGGGGGAAAGAATCTGAATGAGGGAGACACATGAACAAACTGGTTGTCCCTGTTGTGCCTACTTTGCCTTCAAGGCAAATTAGAGACAGAGTGGGCAAGCTGAGAATTCCCTCTGACATCCTTCAGTGATTTGTGGAAAGTTTGAATGGTGGCATTGCTGGGACAACAAGTCCTTTGCCATTCTGTGGCCTCCAGCAAATGGTCAACCTTGCCACCCTCCAGAGCTAGCCCTGCTCTTCACCAGACTCCACATCTAGCACAGTGAGGGTCAGGGAAGTGCCTGGAAGACAAGGAATACAGGGCACAAAGCCAAATAATTCTCAGCAGCACCAAACTAGATGTGGCATGCAGACATACTTTCTTTTATTTTATTTATTTATTATTAAATTTATTAATCGCCCATCTGGCTGGTCACCCAGCCACTCTGGGTGATGTACAACATACAATAAAAACAGTTTAAAACAATAAAATTCTACAATAAAAACATTTTCTAAAATACCCTAACCCACCCCAAATGCCTGCCTGAACAACAACGTTTTTAATGCACGACGGAAGCTCATTAAAGAGGGGGCATGACGGAGTTCCCTAGGGAGGGAGTTCCACAGAGTGGGGGCCACCACAGAAAAGGCCCTCTCCCTCGTCCCCACCAGTCTAGCTGTCCTGGCTGATGGGACAGAGAGAAGGCCATCCGAGGCTGATCTTGTTAAGCGGCCTGTCTGGTGTTGCTGGAGGCGCTCCTTAAGATAGGCTGGGCCGGAACCATATAGGGTTTTAAAGGTCAAAACC
Source organism: Heloderma suspectum (assembly GCF_057233095.1). Lineage (NCBI taxonomy): Eukaryota > Metazoa > Chordata > Lepidosauria > Squamata > Helodermatidae > Heloderma > Heloderma suspectum. The sequence continues at coordinate 25,437,282 of NC_139460.1, read as the reverse complement.
AACACCTTGAATTTGGCCCGGAAAACAACTGGTAACCAGTGCAACTCCTTCAGCACTGGAGTGATGTGATCTCGCCGGCGGCTGACTTTAATCAGGTGAGCCGCCACGTTCTGTACCAGCTGCAGTTTTTTCTCTTTTTAAAAACAGGAAAAGCTACTTCTGGAGAGCTGATTGAGTCTGGAAAATCAGCACTAAGGGGTTGTTTAACCCTTTCCCTGCTTTACCCAAATCAATCCCAACCACCGCCGCCGCCACCCCCCCCAAAAAAAATTCCAAAGGGGATGAGGAAAGGCCACATGAGGAGGGCAAAATACTCCCTCCCTTTGCCACTACTACTCTAAGCCCAACAAGTCCTCTGGAAGTGGTTTGTTCTGCTTGAGCATAATGTTTCATACATCTGTGTATAATATCAAGTGTGGTCTGGAGAAAGGCTTTTATTGGTGGCTATGTTTTAAATGCAATAGTTTTTAACTTGTGCTTCAGTCATCAGATCTAGTTTCACTGGTTAACAAATTAGTCTTCTTCACCCCCTAAAGCAAGAATAAATAACCTGGTTATTTATAACCTCCAGATGTTTTTGACTACAATTCCCATAATCACTGACCACTGGCCATGCTGCCTATAGCTTCTTGGCATTGTAGTCCAAAACAACTGGAGACCCTCAAGTTGCCTACCCCTAACCTAGAGCATTTGTATAACATACAAGAGACATCTACTCCTAAAACACTATCTACAGCTCACATACTCCTACCACCCCTCTCCAGTGCAGTTGCAAAGAGATCAGCTACTTCCAACAGCAGTTTCAGTTATGCTCCGCTGGCCTCAGTCCCTATGCATACAGTCCCACCAGCCCAGGTCTGTGCAGGTCTCCTACCATGTGCAGCCGCGATATCGCATTTCCAGGCACAAGTGCCAACCTGGGCAAAAACGTGTGTTTCTAGAAGGGGCGCAAGCTGCCCCTTCTGGAAATGAATGTTTTTGCCTGGGTCGCCACTTGCTCCTGGAAGCACAATATCGCGGCCGGTATTGGCTGAGCGTGGACCTAAGTTGGCAGGTGGGGGCCGGGGCTGGCCACGTGTGCAGAGCCTCCATTGGTGACTACCCAATGTTGTGCATCTGAAATTAGGATTGCCATCTTTTCTTGTAAGGCTTCTATGGTTTTCACAGATGCATGAGAAAGGCAGAGATTGAATAGGTGAATCAGTTTCCATTATTGCATCTCAATGCCAGGAAAAGCTGCATCTATTTAATATCTCCCCATTATGCTGCTGTTTAAAGCATGGGTGCCCTACAGAAAATAGCGTGGCAACACTGAGTAAGATCCTATGGCAGTTATCCTTACAGTAAAATGCTGGCCCATTTCATTGTTTAAAAACCATCTGTCTCTTTCTCCTTTTATATTCCAGATCATCAACAAAATCAGTTTTAAACTGGATATCCATGTAAGTTTTTTTTTGCTATCTCTAATGTATTTTTTTTAAAGCACCAAACCAGGAAGACAGTAACTTCTTGGCTGATGAATTGAAGGCTAGAGGTCAAATTCCTACCCTATCCAAAATGGAAGTGCAATCTTCTTCCTGTGAGAATGAGATGACCAAACAATCTCAGGGTCAGCGACACTACATAAAAATAAATAAAAGACTCTTGCAGGCTTCAGATGCTGTTTTGCATGCTGGAATAACTGCTAGCCAACTGCCAGCTGCTAACCCGCTCATGGTTAGGACTGTGTTAAATTAATATAAGCTTTGATTTATTGAACTGGTTGATGTAAGGATTCAGAGAAAGGTAAATATGCAATCTTTGATCTACTTACAATTGAAATTGAAATCTGGGGAATTGAAATCTGGGGGAACAAATCAGCTTCCTCACCCTCCAGTGACACTGATTGACACTGACATCATACATGCTCATCGCTAGAAGGCTGCAGTATCAAGTTGTGAACTCCATGTGTCAATGAGTCATCGTAGATTAACCTCCACAGACAAAATCAAGTGATGCACAATCATGTGTGAACTGGCCTGCCATCTATTACTGCTGTTGTTGCTGTTATTAATAAAATACAACTTATTCATAAAACATTTCTATGTAACCAGCCCCACTGCGAGCACACCATTTCCACAACCAATGAAAAATATCATGGGACACACAATAATGCTGTCCTCACCATGTAGCCCAAGACCATCCTCCTAAAAACTCCTACTTACCCAGGTTACCTGCAAGAAACCCTGCATCAGTGTATCCCAGAGTAAACAGCACTCCTGTTTATTTGCTCTGATCAATGGAATGTCATGCAAAATTATATACATCAAATTAAAGCCATCCTCTAATTAAACAATGTTAATTTCAGTTCTGTTGTAGCACTGCACTTCCTCTGCCAGGGTTAGGACTGAGCAGGGTTGCTACATTTTCCCAGGAAATACTAACTTTGTGACAGCAGCTGATACAAAGACAGGAACGGGATTATTTGTAAGACATACACAAAACACTTCTTAAGGATTCCAAGGAAAATCTGAGCTGCTTTAAAAAAACATTTGCAGCTGTACTCAATATATTGACTTCTTACTAAAAGTAAAATTAACAATTTCACAGAGTTCAGGAATGGAGCCACTTATGGGAACTATTACTGGTATTGATGCAAGAAATACCACTGGTCCATCTAGCTCAGAATGGTCCACGTGGAGTGGCAGCACCTCTCCAGGGTTTCAGACGGGGTCTTTTCCAGCTCTAACTGGATATGCTGGGGATTGAACATCTCTAGAATCACCCTCAAGTTTCTTTTTGCACAGATCAATTTTCCTCTGCCAGGGATATTTATGTTGGTAGACATTCAGGAGATGCCACAACTTCCTCATGGAAAACTAATGAAGTTGTAGTAGAGCAGAAGTGGTCTGCTTGCAGTTCATGAGCCTCTTACTTTCACTGCCATTCAGAAATGATGGTCACAATTCCAAGCTTATTCTGGTTGAGGCTCTGCTTTAGCTATGCAGATTTTTCCTGTGTGATCTCCAGCCTAATCAGAGCCCTATGTGTTTCTCAAGATCAAGATCACACTGAACAACAGCCCACACAATCCTATCCATGTTTACTCTGAAATAAGTTTGCCTTGGTGCAGAAAGGTAATTTTGGACCCTGGACTTGTACTCTCCCCTTCTTTAGATAGCCATGGGTATTATGTCAGCAGTGAAGTACACAACTTAAATTAATCTTCACACACACCCCAACACGGCTCCATACTTTTCAACTGCTTTTACATTCCTGATACAAATTAGTTACCCATAAACACAGTTCACAGAGAAAAATCAAATCTTATGAAAGGTTTAACTTAACTAACTGCATTTATTGAAACATTCAAAGTGTTACATCTTTTATCTTTACAAAGCTTCCTTAAATATGATGTTCTTGGTGTAAACTCTAGGGTGGCCACTGTAACATCCTTGTACTGGTCCATCGATGACTTGAAACTTGAGGTTTGCCAATGAGCACACACAACTCATGGCAATGTAGAGTTGTTCATGACAGAAGACAAGGTGTAAACAGATAGATGCCAACTTGGTTTGCCTGGCTGAGACATGCACCATGTCAGGACCCCATCCAACCTCACTGTGAAAGTGCAGCAAAGGGTAAACCAAAGGTTCACCATGACTCTCCATGTAAGAGATCTTGTGGCACTGTCTACCTTTAGGGTATTAAAAGACGCTTGCTCCTTGGGAGGAAAGCTATGGCAAACCTAGACAGCATAGTAAGAAGCAGAGACATCACCTTGCCGACAAAGATCCATCTAATCAAAGCTATGGTTTTCCCAGTAGTAACGTATGACTGTGAGACCTGGACTATAAGGAAGGCTGAGCGCCGAAGAATTAATGCTTTCGAACTGTGGTGCTGGAGAAGGCTCTTATGAGTCCCCTGGACTGCAAGGAGGTCAAATCAGTCCATCCTAAAGGAAATCAACCCTGAGTGCTCATTGGAAGGACAGATACTGAAGCTGAAGCTCAAATATTTTGGCCACCTAATGGGAAGAGAAAACTCTCTGGAAAAGACCCTGATGCTGGGAAAGACTGAAGGCAAAAGGAGAAGGGGCCGGCAGAGGATGAGATGGCTAGATAGCATCACCGATGCAATGAATATGAACTTGAGCACACTCTGGGAGAGAGCGGAGGACAGGAAGGCCTGGCGTGCTATGGTCCATGGGGTCATGAAGAGTCGGACACGACTTAACGACTGAACAACAACAATCAGATAACAATGAGCTGGAGGAAAGCCATCTGAGGGAACAAACACACCAGCAATTTCAGAGACACGGGGAACATCATAGTGCCCAGAGTGAGCCGTAGTGTTCATCATGTTGTGGTCATGATGGAAGCACAGTGATACGTCCACTGGTCAACAATCAGCAGGAAGCACGGCAGTGTTCTCATGCTCAAGGATTTCACTGACATGCTGATACTCATCAGTGTATAGGTTAACATTAAGTAGCAGGTTAGTGAGTGACTCCAGCAAAGTGCAGTCCAAAGTGCTGTTCTCTACTCGCTTGAGGCAAGCCGTAGTGGTCTCGTCAGTATCAAGAATGTACAGCTGGCTGTAGCTCAGAGTCCCCTCTGACTGCAAAGTGCCCATCAGATGGTAAACTGAGCCTTGCACCTTGAGTATGAATGGACTGGGACCTTGCAGCTGTGCCATCTTGAGTGGTGTGTAGAAGGAAGCAAATCCTAGGGCACTGTCATACTTGTGAATATCCTTCAGGAATTGCTTGCCAAGGGCAGAGCCATCAGCGACAACGTTGCGGATGAAGTCCGGAACTGTGACTGGTGGTAGTGAAACCTTTCTGCCATGGCAGCAGAGTTGACAATTAACCATTGAAAGCAAGGCATCGCACTGGTGACATGGTTGCCGATATCAAACCTGTCAATATTGGTTGCGGGACATGTGCCGACAGGCACAGTCTGCCTCTAACACCTGGGCTGGTTTGAGACACTGACTGATGCAAGGCCGGCCAGAGCTTCGCTATCATCAAAAGGCCTGCATATGCAGGCTTGCTGAGGAGAGTGCAGCACCATTCAGGCGGGGGCACAAAGGTTCTTCTCTAGGGGCTGGGGGGTAGAATTAGCATGGCAGCGTGAGGCGTGCTTAGGCTCGTGTTTAGCCTGATGATTACTGCTACTGGCAAGCATTAGACGTCTAGGCATGTTAGTAATGCATAGAACATATTAATGTTGTTTTGTTAAATGTAACAGCTACAGGCTTCCTTTCTGAGCAATAACTAAACTTTGACTGGGTTACTTTTAACTGTATGGGTCTCTTAATCCCTTTATGATTTGTTTACAGGCTGTACGTTACTGGAATATCATTGTACTTTGGCCTGCACCTGTGTACAGAGGTGTACAGGCTCTTTTTGTGTTCATATTTCATTTTGCTCCAATTTGCAATAGATTATGTTTGTTTAATTATACTTGACATATTTTGATATTAAAATAAAACTTTATAGTACATTGTTATAGAAGATAACCTAATTCTTTAAAAACAGGCTTTATGGACATAAATAAACTCCTGACTTTGAATTATAGTGAAAATTGTTGGTATTTGTGGAATCTGCATGTCAAGACCTTTCCAATACTGTATGTTTCATGAGAATCAGTCAATGGGAAGGCAGTCAAAAAGGGATGACTAACTAACTCCTGAATTTGAATTATATATATAAGATGTTAGAGAAAGAAAGAAAAAACCCAACCCCAAACCTGTTTGCTAACCTGATAAAAACCTAATAAAAAAGAAAAGAAATACTCTGAGAAAGTTCAGTTCTGCATTTGAAGCTCATTTAAATTAAAGCACCATCATGACTACAGTAATAAAATGGAGTTTGCTTCTGTTGCCCTGATGTGAAACACATTTACTTGAGAATAAGGGGACTTGTTAAGAGGGACTGCCCAACGAGATCACATTACGCCAGTACTTTTCCAGCTGCACTGGCTGCCAGTCCATTTCTGGGCCCAACTCAAAGTGCTGGTATTAACATTCAAAGCCTTTAACGGCTTGGGGACAGGTTACCTGAAGGATTGCCTCCTCCCATATGTGCCTGACCGGACCCTAAGATCATCCTCAGCAGTCCTTCTCCATAAGCCCCTGCCAAAGGAAGTGAGGTGGGTGGCTACCAGGAAGGGGGCCTTTTTTGCTGTGGCTCCCTACATTGTATCCTTCCGGTGCCAGGTGAAGACCTTTTTATTGTCCCAGAATTTTAGCATTTTAGCTCCCTAGCGTTTTAGTTTTTGGTGTTTTAAATCTGTATTTTAAACCTCTGCATTGCTGCTAGGTTTCATTCTGGTTGTACTGTTATATTGTGGTTTTAAGCTTTCATATTTTATATTGTTTTATGCTGTACTTTCTGGTTTAATTTTTGTGAACTGGCAGAGAGCTTCAACTATTGGGTGGTATAGAAATAAATAAATAAATAAATAAGCAAGCAAGCAAGCAAGCACGTCTGTAACCATGTACATGCTTGCCCAGCAATCCCGACTATTAAATGCTTTTAAAAAGAAGAAAGGATGCTGCAAGAAACAGTGTAAGCTCTGGCATGCCCATGCTGATCAGGGCCCTGATCACCTGCCACAGTATGAGTGGTAATTCATATTGAAAAGAGGGGGGGCTCGGCTGCAGGCCCTGGACTTTAGCCCTGAGGTCCAGCTCTAAGTGCATCACTGTAAGTGTGCACACAAGTGCAGCCTTACAAAAAGCAACCTATGCATGTCTACTCAGAAGTTAAGTCCCACTGATCTCAAGTGGACTTGCTCTCAGGTAAGCATGTACAGAATTGCAACCCCAATGAGGCAGGCTAAGACATATGTTGGCTAAGACATGTTGCTGAGCTCTGCCTTAACAGTTCATTAAAAAAAAACACAATACTTCCATATTCTCCATTCCTATTGCTCCTTTAATAAAAGGTCAAACAGATTTATTGAAATTTGAAGACAAATGCCTTGGTTAGGCATTCTGAGCCAATTTTTACATTATGAAATACTTGTCATGTGTTGCACAGACAACACTGCTAAGCAAAAGTCGTTAAAATGTCATGCAGATAGATGGCAAGTCGTCTGCAATTTCATTCCACGCTGGATGAGAAACCTTTTACGTGAGCATTTAAGAAATCGAGATTATTCTTGAGACCAGGCCTTCAATGGCTTACAATATTAAATTCCCTTTTTTAATTAACCAATATATTCCACTTTAAATGCATTCACTGTAGGTATGTAAGTCAATAGTTTTCAAAAAATGTGTCCCTGGGAACCACAGGGTTCCTCAGAAGTTTACCAGGGATTCCTTACTGAGATATATTGGTCATTGCAGATAAGCTGCCCATAAGACAGCTTGGCTCCGTTCAGGCATCACACTGAACTACAGTTAAGGAAGCTGAACTATGGGTTTGGCATGATGTCTGAATTAACAAACCACGGTTTAAGCATTTAAAATGAGCTTGTACCCATGGTTTTTGCTAAAAATGGCTTGGCATGAAGTCTGAATTGACAAACTATAATTACAGCTGTTGTTCTGCATCTCTAGAGACCCCCATGCCATAGAACTGGCAGTGCTCAGCAGATGGAAAAAGAAAACAGACAAGGAGTGAAATCCAGTGTCATGCAACCAGACTTCTAATCATGCTACAAGATTTTCCACTCTTCTCTTTGCCCTTCCAGTTCCAACCCCCTGGATCAGACTTTGAGGGCACACAGGGGACTACAAGGGAAAGGGAGAATCACCCCCTCCCTGTTTTGCTCATGGAACCAAGTCCATCGGTGGAAAGGGTTAACTGTATACCACACAAGGAGCTTGAAGACACAGTTCGCAATCTGGATTTGGAGAATTCAGTCAAACCATAGTTTGCCAGTTTGGACACAACAACAAATTGTGGTTTGATCAAACCAGGGCACACTCTACTAAACCAGTGATTGTGAACCATATTGGTTCTGGGGATCAGATTGCCCCCTTGTTCCCCCCTGGCAGCCTGGATGATGTCAGGGGGCCAATTTACTTCCAGCCAGTGCTCTGTACTGAGAGCCAGCTTTGCTTGTTCTTCACCTTTCCCATAGTGAATGTGAGGCATGAGCAAAGGTTACTGAGCTGACACTTCTAGGGTCATGAAAGAAAGTCAAGTGGGGGAAGCCAAAGGACGTACGAAGTGCACTTGGCCAGTACTTCCAGGAACCTGTAGAGTTCTGCCTTGGGACTCAGCCAACTGAGCGCTCACTCGCTTTCCTACCCCCTCTCCCATTTGAAGGGGTGGGGCTTCAGGAAAGAGCTGCCTCAGAGCTCCGGTGAGCTGGATGGCCCAGCCTGGTAGATCAGATTGGCCCACGGGTTGAAGGTTCCCTGTATTAAACCAAAGCCATGAAGAGTAGAGGGAAGGGCATGGCAGAAACTCTCATTGTGTGAGTGGAAGTCTGTTTCTGAAACATTGGATTTAACCCTGTATGTTTATGTTTGTACTTTTATAAAAATAACAACTTACGGGCTCAACAAATTCAAACTTCTTTCTCTCTTGCACTTCTTGGATTTTAAAGACATATTCTAATGATGCTTCATAAAAATTTTGATGTTCTTTGTCGATCTGGGTATCTGCCTAAAAAATTAAAACAAAAAGTTACAATAAAGCCTATAAAATTTCTATTATATCCTCTGCTATTATTATACCAGAAAAGGCTTCCAGAACAGACACACTATAACCTTCTAGTCAAAGGAAGATTGAGTAATTAAAGCCTCCTGAAATGGCAAGTCAGTTCACAGAGGGCTCTATATGGTGTTTCCAAAATGCCATCATTCTCTCATTCACCCACAATTGCCCTAAAAATATTTGACCTCCAAAAGAACTCTAGCCCCATGGAAATCTTTTACTCCTTTCTTTGAACAAGCAGCTCTCCATGTTGTATCACAAGTAGCGGTGGGGTGAACTCTCATGGTCAGACTTCAAATTAATTGATCTGTGTACTGGCTCGGACAGTGTGAATTAGATAGGTTCATCTTAAAATGTGAATCAGTTTTGGAATCTTTTTGTCTGGATCCTCTCTCTAAATGGATGGCATTAGGTTCTCGACACATTAAAATGGATAGGGTTCCTCCCACAGTTATGGCTGTTAGAGATGTGTGTCGTATAATGTCACGTCAGTTACATCTTAATCCATTTTCTCATGCTAAATTGACTATATGGGAAAACCCAGATTTACAAATGGGAAAGAAAATGTTTTTGTGGCAGACTTGGATGGATAAGTTTATTTTTTTTAATTATTTTTTTTACATTGGATCAGCTAATGGGTGCTGATGATGAGTTTTTGTCATTCTCAGCTTTGTGTGCCAAATATGACTTGCCTCCCATGGCTGAATGGCAATATTTGCAATGGAAACATTTGTTAGAATCTAGGTTTGGTCCTGCTGATCTTACAGCTTCAGAGTCTCCTTCATTATTGGAAACACTTATTGCAGCTGATCAATTATATTGACCCAAGTTCCATGTTTATAAATACTTATTATTGGTGAATAAGTACATGAGCCAGGCAGCGTTGCACCAACTCCATCTGATACGGCGGCTGAGCCCATATCTTCCTGACCATCTGCTCCCATCGGTAGTACATGCCCTGGTCTCCTCTCGTCTAGACTACTGTAATGCGCTCTATGTGAGGTTATCCTTGAAGACGGTTCGGAAGCTGCAATTGGTGCAGAACGTGGCAGCTCGCCTGATTAAAGGCAGCCGCCGGCGTGATCAAATCACTCCGGTGCTGAAGGAGTTGCACTGGTTATCAGTTGTTTTCTGGGCCAAATTCAAGGTGTTGGTTTTGACCTTTAAAATCCTATATGGTTCCGGGCCAGCCTATCTCAAGGAGCGCCTCCAGCAACACCAGACAGGCCGCTTAACAAGATCAGCCTTGGATGGCCTTCTCTCTGTTCCATCAGCCAGGACAGCTAGGCTGGGGAGGACAAGGGAGAGGGCCTTCTCTGCGGTGTTCCCCACTCTGTGGAACTCCCTCCCTAGGGAACTCCGCCATACCCCCTCTTTAATGCGCTTCCGCCACGCACTGAAAACTTGGTTATTCAGGCAGGCATTTGGGGTGGGTTAGAATATTTTTACATAATGTTTTAAAGTATAATTTTACTGTTTCAAATTGTACTGTTGTACATCGCCCAGAGTGGCTGGGTGACCGGCCAGATGGGCGATTAAGAAATTTAATAAATAAATAAATAATATGATTTATAAGGTCATAAGCAGGAATGGAATAGGGAATTGGATGGGACCATCCAATGGCCATTAAGATCCACTGAGACCCATATTTCCAAGACACAAAATATGTGGAAGTAGTTGCCTAGTTCTTTGGATCTATTATCACTTCCATCATTTAGTATTAAATTCAATCCACAGAATATATTTCAAATGACTGTTTTAAAGAGCTGAGCCATCCAGATCATGAATTGGTCTGAACTGAGTATGGATTAGATTAAGTTCTTAATGAAACACTACTCATCTTGTCAAACGGAAAAGAAAAAGCACCACAGAAATCTAAAGGAAATGTTGCTCATTTGTAATCAAACAATATCAGAATATTCAGATATACATTAAGCTGATTTAGGAATCTAATCGATAGGGTTCCACCCTTAAAGGCAGTCTAGAGTTAGATAGATTTAGAAAGATAAGGAAATATAAGTAATGATCAACCAGCACTATCCTAGAATCAACATTTGGCAACATCTTAATAGGCAAGGATCTTAAAGTGATAAAACTACAAACAAAATGCATGGTCTTGCATAGGCTGTATAACTCTTCTAAACTCCATACATAAAATTTAAACCAGCAGGATAGGAAGAAGGAAGAGAAACTCAAACTAGAAATCCTTCATTACTTGAAAAAGAAGAAGCAAACCCCAGATATATGAAGCAAGCATTTAAAAGAACTAAGATATGATAATTAAAGACATTGGCTCCAATCCAGAGAAAGGTTGGGTTAGATCATGGACTAACTTGGCCCACAGATTTCAATGGGATTTGAGAGTAATTAACTTTTTTTTTTTTAGGAAAACCTGAAGTAGCAGAGATGAAGAAATGGGGAAAACAGTTTCCTAATTTCATCCAAAGAATAACATCAGGGGAAGGCACCTAGAAAGAAGCACCAGAGTACCGGAAGCAATAATTTGGGAGAAAAGGAAAAGCAGGCAAAGACTTCTTTTATCCTTAAACAGGAAAAACAAAACAAAACAAAACAAAACTGGGGTCAGTTGGCCATTTCCAACCAGCCTTTACTCATACATGATGAAGCATTATGACAGTCCCTTTCAGTGCTATGAGGCTGCGTTCTGACTCTGGCTGTTCAGGAATTTACTGAGTCAAACATTCCACATGGGGGAGAAACAGGCGCACCTCCTCCCCTATGCTGATTATGTGGGATGCAGGTGCTCCATGTGAATTTCTAAGACGATTCTGCTACATAAAAATGAGGTGGGGCAGATCCTTTGAATCCACATGAACAGAGGCCCATATGCAGTCTCTGCATTACATGTGACATCATCCACATGGTGGTAATGGGGGGAGTGCCTATTCCTCCACCTCAGAAAAACCTTTGCTAGCTCAGTTAAGTGTTTGAACTGGGTCTACATTTGGGTTTTGGTAAGCTGCCTTGAGTGCCATTTTTTGGTAGAAAGGCAGAGTATAAATCAAATAAATACACACATCTCTCCAGAACATGTCTGCTTGGCTTCTGTGACATCCGGAGCTTTCTCCAGTGCACCCGTTCACTTCTTCTGGCACACTGTGGCCTGGACAATATATCATTTGTATGGGGACATGAAATGGTGTAGCTCTAAGTGACATTTCTGGTCCTTTCCAACTCCATAACTACTAAATTCAGTAGTCAGGATCTTCAGCAACATACTCAGCTCAACCAGTTGTTTCATTTTATTTTCATTTATTACATTTCTATGCTACCCAATAGCCAAAGCTATTGGCAAGGGCAGTTTACAAAGATTAGAACTTTAAAAATACAACAGAGTAACATAATACAAAAATTTACTTGTTGAATTGGCAGAACACACAGCAGTTCCTGTCAGCCTAGATTAATCATTGACATCGTTCATGAATATTCTAAAAAAGTTGTATTTTACATCATCCTTTCCAAGAACCTGCATCTATTTTTGAAAAAGACAGCTAGGCATAAAGTAGTCAGTTAAGAAACTAGCCAGACTCATGAATCTTCTTTCCAAGAGTTTATATGCCTAGGCTCAAGCCAAAATACAGTTCCCTATCACCACCATTGCCACTGTATTCACAGTTTCTGTGCTTTTTCAACATAATTGTTATTTGGGTACCACAATTTGATAATTAATCCTTAGAAGTAGAATAAAGGTGTTTTATTCAAAGTCAAGAATGAAATCAGCACTTAACTCTACTTAGCCAGATCGTGATTTGAACGGAAGTATAATTATGAAATGCATTCCAACTTGCTTTTTAATGGCAAGTGCATCTATTTTCCCTGCCATTAATAGAGATGGAATTTAAGCCTCGGTAGAAATTGCATATGTGTACATCTGGTATGCACAGGTAACAGAACAATTTCTTGTTCTGTTTGCAATTGATTTCCTCAGATAAGGCAAATGTTTAGTGCATCATCATCAAAACCTAATTCTAAAGTCAATTACAACTTCTTGCTTACAGTGTAGTTGCTGTTGATTTAAAAAGCACGGGGCCCTCTGCAAATGCACAATCCAACCTTCTCTTCTCCCTCCCTCCCTCCCCCTCCCTCTCCCTCTCTCTCTCAGTTTCTCTCTCTGATCCATGTAGAAGGTCCAGGTTCAATCCCTGGCATCTCCATTTATAAAGATCAGGTAGCAGGTGATGGTAAAGAACCCTGCCTGAGGCCACGGATTACTGCTGTAAGTAGACAGTACTACACTAGATAGATAAATTATTGTTGATGAGCTAAAAGCAATAGAGGTTGGGGGCTCCAATTTTGGTGGTGCTGTAAATTTATTCAGGGTTTTAGTCAGAACAAGCCAGAACTCTAAAGGAGCTATCCAAGGTGCTGAACCTGATCCCCAAAATAGGTTCAGCACCTTGGATAGCTCCTTTAGAGTTCTGGCTGGTTCCGACTAAAACCCAGAATCAATTCACACACACACTGAAATTGGAGCCACCAGCATCCACCAGCTAAGAGGAATGGTAGAAATGTTTATATATAGCCCACAAATAGTGAAAATTGTAATGGAACCAACCTGAAAAGTGTGTGTGGGTGGGGGAAGTGTTTGTGAGGAATAATCCATAACAAATTTTTTAAAACCAAACCTAACAAAACTTTTCAAAAATAAGAGTTTAGTAGGTGTTCTGGCAACAGCCACATTTGACCCAAAATTTTCTTCTTTTATGAGGAAGAAGTGGGTGCTGGAGTTCTGTAACCCTCAATGGGTAATCCATCGTTCAATTTAGATTGCGTAACTGCTAGTGAATAACAAGAAATAGAATAATCCGACAATTTGTATTTACTGTTGTGTTCTTCTACTATAAGCACTGGAAAGAGACAGGATACTGAACTCCATACAACTAATGATTCAGAAGAAACCATTACATAAAAATTATTAAGTAATTCACCACTAGAATTAAAACTTATATTTAAAATCCATAAAGAAATCATTTTGCAATATATTTTAACTTCCCAAACTATCTGCTTTTTTCAGTTTAAGTAACTACATATTCACACTGGAAAGAATGTTCACTTTAGGAAGGGAGAGGTAAAGTTAGAAATCATGAAATGTTTTATTTAATGCTTAATGTTTATTAAAAGCTCTAGTTTCAAGTTTTGAAATTGTGGAAAATAGTATAAGTAGAATATTCTATCCCTGTTCTCAATTACTAAATTAAACAAAGGGCAACATATTATTGATACAAACTTATAGATCCTAAGCTTTGCATATTAACCTAACTAGTAAATGTTCAATTTATTTTTAAAAGCATATACAAATTCACAACAACAACAAAAGAGACCAAATTCAGGGCTAAATGAGTGTCATTTTATATTGGCAACAAAAACTAAATTAGACTTGCATTTAAAATACGGAACTACACAACTACTGCCTTAATAATGGTTTATTTTAACTTGCAATATTTATCTTAAACACATACACACATGAGGTTCACCTCAGGAGCACCTTCAGTAAAACATATTAACCTGGTTTGCACAATCACTGCTGCCACCGTGGTTAAAAAGCCAGGGTAGATTGCTGTGCCTGTGGGCATCAAGTTGTAGATCCAAGCCCTGACATGGCGGCTTCTCATGTCATCTGATACTGGTGAGGGTGGCTTGTTGGGGTGGTTAAGAAACAATATAGGCCATAGGTTCTGGGTGGTTTGTTAACCACCCCAACAAGCCCTCCTTGCTGGGTTTGGACGACATGTAAGCTGCACCTGGTGAGGGTAATTATGCAAATCAGTTGGCATATGACTAGCACTCATGGGTGGTTAACAAGCCACCGTGGCTTGCTAACCATCCTGTGACCATGCGAACCAGGCCTTAGTGTTCCAGCGCACAGCCTCTGGAATGCTTTACCAGTTGACATTAAACAGCCCTCCGCAGTTCTGATGTCTTACTAAAACTCATCTCTTTACAGAGTAGAGGCTTCCCCTGAAGTGTGACTAAGCCAGCTATGGTCTGTAGCACACAGTACTGTGTGCACTTTTATTCCTGATTAATTTGTATTGTATTGTTTTTATTCTTACACTTATTGTTGTTTTTATGTCTTTTTATTTATGTTTACTACTTTGATACCTTTGTGGAAAGCAGTATATAAATTTGAATAATAAATAAAATAAATACTTTAATTCCCACAACAAGCCTGTATTTCAGTTCTATATAAATTAGATGCTTTTCTTGAATATATTTCCCTTTTTTCCTTTACAGGTTAAAATAAAATCCCCAGTAGTAAAAGCTTACGTCTTGCAGGTGTGATTCCTTCTTCTTTGCTGATAAATTTAAGTGCTTCTCTAGGGTGGAATAATACTTTTCACTTTCTTTGTCAAACTTCTTCTTTCCTTCCTGCAAAACAAGACATTCTGAAGTAAAGAACTGGAAACAGCCATAGTGAGAGAGATGCTGAATATAGGGAAGAAAAGGCTTCCTGCCTGTCAGATAGAGGAATGAAGGCCAAAATAATAAAGGAGAACTAAGAGCCAGCTCACACATGCATATTCACCATTTTGAGTACTATGTCAAGTATTGGACTTGCAATTCAAATGCCAGATGGAACCTTCTTATCACCCCAAACATAATGCTTTTCAGTGATGTCAGTTCATACATCTGAAGGCAAAACTACACATTACACTAATTGCTAATTTGTTTTACTCTTGTGTAGAGTTTGGATCAGGACCAGCATGCTCTGACAGGTGCATACTGTTCTGATCCACACCTGCTTTTCCTCACACTTGCTTTTCCCGAAATTCCGCTCTAAGAAGACCATTTTTTCATTTTATAACCCCCCCCCCCACACACACAGGTGGAATTTGGAAGGGGGAAATGGGGGAAAGCTTAATCCTCTCCTCCTGGAACACACTGGTCCTGATCCAAATTGGGATTGCATGCACTTATACTAGAGTAAAACAAAACACAATCTTCAGCTGCATACTACATGATTAGTGTAATGTGTAGCTTGGCTCTACCTGCAAGCCACGGATGTACCTACGAACTGGCCAAACTAGGCCTGTCTGGCATGCTCCCCAAGTAAGTTCTAAACTAGCTCACCATGATATGCTGTGTGTATGCGGTAGTTGGGAAAAAGGGTACTGGCAAACTACCAATTCTGAATACCTCTCATTTTGAAGTGTAGTTCAGCATCTGGCATCTGTGTGTGTGTGTGTGTGCGTGCGCGCGCGCGCGCACATGTGCTTCCAGACATTCCTGTTCCCACAGCCTGGACATGCTGGGTGATTTCGTTAATGCCCTGGTCCACACAGGCGACAGAGGCCAGTGTGGATTATGCCCAAGTAAAAAGGTACCAAAAATGTTGACAAGTATGACAGCTGCCCAGGAGTTCCAAGCTACTTCTCAGAAGCAACACCACTGCTAAGATTTAGCACATACTGTCAATAACCATTCCTTATTATTCAGTTTTTTTCATTTGATGGAAGAGCTTTTCCATCATCAGAAATCCTGCAGCTTTAACCATCCATAGATTATATGTTGGCAACAAAAGAGAGGGCCTTCTTGGTGGCAGCCCCCCCGATCACGGAATGCTGTCCCCAGTAAGGAATGCTCTCCCCAGTGAGGTCTGCCTGGCACCAACATTGTCATCTTTTCTGCTCCAGTTTAAGACTTTTCTCTACTCCTAGGCATTTGGCAGCATATGATGGGCTTCTTGATCAAGTTATTTTACTGGGTCTTAATTATTTTTAATTGCTTTTAGTTGTTTCAAATTGGTTTAATTCTTTGTATGTTTTGAACCCTTGCAGTAAGAGACCTTGCGTCTTTTTTAGAGAAAAGTGTGAAATACATTTAATAAAGGCAATGAAATGTTCACATCGTAGTTCTTCGACATCCTTCCTAAAAACCTAAACAGCAACAAGTTTGCTGCTAACAGCAAAAACGCCAAAATGTTTTCTTTACAACCAAGGTGCCTGGAAACATTTAAGTAGAGAACAAAACTCTGGTTCTCAGGATTTTTTTAAGATGGAAGGCCTCGACCTCCACCCCTCTGTTGTTGCTGGCAGATTTTTAGAAAGCAAGAAAATAAATCCATATAAATCCAACCTGTTGTATCTGCATCCTTTGTATATCAAGAAAGCAACACCCTCATGTTACCCTCTAAATATGGAGACTCTATAAATTCGTTTGGACCCCTTAGTTGTGTAAAAAAGAAAGAAAAAAGAAAGGAGGGAACGGCATTTAAAGCAGATGCCAGTACTTTAAGCAGAAGCAACTATTATGTTTTTCTAAAGTGCTTAGGTCAGCCCTTGAAGCCTCTGACTCAGTTGGCATCACAGCCCTTATCCAGACATGTGGGTTTGGCCCAGAGCATCAATGGCTGCTGACTGCGTAATGCCCACGCTTGGCATGAAGTCCTGCCTATGTGCCCAGAGTAGCTTTCTGGAAAAAGCAGAGAAAAAGCAACATAATAGCCCACCTGTTCTCTTTTTGGAACTGGTTAAGTGAGGTTGTGCCTTGCTAGAGACTGACAGTAATGACAGGTAAAGAACACCCTGTGTGAATGGGTAGAAGGCACTGGATGAGCACTTGTACTCTTCTACATTATCACTCACACCTTTTGCAAGAAGGAACAATTTGTTTCAAGGGTTGGCTAGCTTTGGTTGCTGAAGTTTTTCATCTTGTCCTCTTTTAGGAATTCCTCTCATTTTTCCCCTCCAAGTTCTCATCAGGTGAAGTCAACAATTCCGTATCCCTTCCAGCTGTGTATGTTGAAGCATATGGAGGAATACAGAACTTGAAGGAACTACACAGCTGCAGCAGTTTAAACAAGGTAAAGGGGAAAAAGCATAACAATCTGATGCATAGGGATTATGTTAAGGGGGAACAGCTCTCAGCTGTACTCTTTAGAAAAAGCAGTATTTGAATGAAAGAAGAGGTCAACATCAACAAACATCTGCAACAACTTGATGATCATAATGGTCATGCTCCTATATTAAATGTTAAAAGGTACCATCCTGTGGTTAAAGAATTCCTCTAAAGTACACTGTTTACAGGCCTAAATCTTATCTTGTGCAATTCTCTGAATTAAAGTAAGAAACTGTGAATTAGGAGAAAAATCCAGAGAGGCTAGTATAAAGAACACAATGAGCACATTTGTAGGGGGCCATTTTTAAAGTGTGGAAAGAATACAAGGCTAGGGAGAACATAATGCAACACACAGTTTCTCTCTTCATAAGTTCAAGATGCACTAAATTTGACATTGATTTAATCACAGGATAGTTTGTATGAACACAAGAAGGTACCTTTAAGCTGTATATCAAGTTAAAGAAAGAACCTATATTATGATTTTACTACAATTGAACATTTTTCTCGGTAAAGCATCCCAGTACTTATCACCAGGAGAGGCTGGTGAATCTGATTTCGGTGGGAGGAGACCCCATTCTGGGTTTTAGTTACAACCTGTCAGAAGTCTAAAGGATCTATCCAAGGTGCTGGACCCAATCCCCAAAATGGGTTTAGCACCTTGGATAGCTCCTTTAGACTTCTGGCTGGTTGTAACTAAGAATGGAATCTTCACTCCACCAAAATTGGATCCACCAGTCTCCCCTGCTTATGACATCAACTATTGCTGATGATTTTACACAGAGTGACATGAATATCCACTGCCCAGTATTTTTACTGGCCAATTCTAAGGTCAGGCACACATGGGGAAGGGCCATAGTTCACTTGTAGACTACATGTTTTGTATGCAGAAGGTGCCAGGTTGAATCCCAGACATCTCAAGGTAAGGCTTGAAAAGATTCCTGTCTGAAACCCCAGAGGGCCCTTTCCAATCACTGTAGTCTACAGGTGGGGGAGAGCCTGTGGCCCTCCAGGACTTGTTGTACTCCAACTCCTATCAGCACCAGCCAACAGGTCCAATGTTCAGGGATGATGGGAGCTACAGACCAACAACATCTGGAGCACCACAGATTCCCACCTCTAATGCAGGCAAGGCTAAGCTAGATGGACCAACAGTCTCACTCTGTACAAGGTAGCATTTTATATTCCTACATGCTGCAGAATGTGGCAGCACAGCACATGTTCTATTATTGTTGTGGGGCAAAGAACAAATTTGAACGCTCCCCCATCCTGCAATAAAAACAAACAAACAAAAACACCCCCTACAAGCCAACTCAAAACAAGAACAGGTATATCAGGAAGAAGAGTTCTATCCCAGCCTGCTCTCTGCTGAACTAGCTTCCTACTTGTAGGGAGTTTAAGTAGAGGTGCATTCAAAAATGTGTATGAGCTGCATGCATGAGTTGTGTGCGTACATGTGCAGCCCCAGCCCCCATCCGAAATCAGATGCAGCCCTCAGGGTTGAAAAAGTCGTGGACCCCTGCTACATATAAACACAGAGGTGGGCAGAGGGTGATCATTGTCCCATTTCTGATGGACCAGACTACAAGCTGCTGATTCCTGAGATTATTGCAAAAAATGCTGGAATAGGTGGATTTTGGAATGATCCTGCAAGGCATTTCTTATCTGAGAGGGAAAACATCATTTACAGACAGATTAGTTATGCCGTAAGCTCCAATATTTTGGCCACCTAATGCGAAGAGAAAACTCCCTGGAAAAGACCCTGATGCTGGGAAAGACTGAAGGCAAAAGGAGAAGGGGACGGCAGAGGATGAGATGGCTAGATAGCATCACGGATGCAATGAATATGAACTTGAGCACGCTCCGGGAGAGAGCGCAGGACAGGAAGGCCTGGCGTGCTATGGTCCATGGGGTCACGAAGAGTCGGACACGACTGAATGACTGAACAACAACAACAAACTGTTAAGAGGCCCTGAGTTTACATCAGCTTTGTAAATTTAACATGCATCCGTGGATTACTGGGATTCTAAAAAACAAAACAAAAAGCAGTAGACCATGAAATATTAGTTAGCCTACTCTAGCTATAACAAAGGAAGCCTACCCACCTCATCCTGCCCTAGCCTTATTCAATATCTTCTCTAATGTTCATCAAGAGCTCTATGCATAATCCCTTGATTATTTCCCTCTTGCTTATATCTCAGATGAACATTCCCAAACGCTGGAAATGTGCACAACTCCCCACCTCCACTACAAGAGTATGGGTCAAAATGATAATGGAAAAGCTAACACACCAGATAAAGTTAACAAAAGGTTAATCAGGCCAGACACATCCTTCCAAGAATGGCATGTTTTTCCCAACAGCCCAGCCATTTCTAAATCATGGATGTAGAACCCCCAGCCCATGGGCCTAATCTAGCCCACGGGGGCTCCACATACAGCCGGTGGAACCTCCTTGGAATTCTCCAGGGAACAGGGCGTAGGGACAACAGGTGCTGTGAAAATCCAGGGACTCAGCTGGTGCTAGGAGGAGTGGCTGCTCTTCCCAGCACGGATCAAGTCACCGCTGCCTGCATCCCATGAACACTGATGTCCTCTGGCCCTCAGAGGGTTCAGTGGGGGCCAATTCGGTCTCCCACCATAAAACAATTCTTCACCCATGTTCCAAATATTCCAGCATATGGCCATATTAAGCACCTAACTAGATCGAAATCTATACTTCATGACAATCGTGTAGGCAATGTTTTTCTTGTTATTATTTGTCCTTTATGATTATTTGTTCTTTTAAATGTTGTATTAGTGTAACAGCAAAATCAGAATGTTTTTAAAAGTTTTGCTTTTTGTTTTAAAAAAGAAGTGTAGCACAAATTCCCTTTTGGTCAGGTACTAAAACCTATCAATAAAAGTGGTCAGGAAATACATTCAACCACATGAAGCAACAATTCCATTCACCTTTTAGCCAACCAAGATTGCTTTGTTTCACTAAATCAGTTAATATTAAGGCGAATAGTTCATTTTATTAGCCACACAATGCTTGTTCAATAATATGATTACAGCACAATCTTATGCATACATATTCAGAATAAAGACCCACTGGGCCAGTCACCATGGCTTAAATAAGTCACCACAGCTTGTTTTAATCCCCAGCATACGCCAGGCGCCATTTCCCTAGTTAGCTGCCTGGACGCAGTTTGTCATGCAATCCAGACCTGGGTGGCATGGCTTCTTTGAGGGGGAAACAACCCTCAAATAACCCATGGCACATGCCGGGGATTAAAGCAAATAACCGTGGCTTGGTATGATCGTGCAAACCAGGTCACTGAGTTCAATAATGTCTGCTCCCAGATAAATGCATATAGGATTGCGGCCCCATAGTCTCAGACATTATTTGCATGCAAGATTATGCAACAGTTAACAAGTTAAGAGATGAGCCTGAAGGCTCCCAATATGCATTATAGCAGAAATCCTGAGGGAAAAACATTCTTACTGAAAGATACTTTCAGTTAATATTTAAGTGAAACTCACAATGTGACTCACAATGCAAAATGAGCTCCTATACCAAACAGTTAAGATTTTAATTTGTTGTGACTGTGATAAATTAGCCACTAAAATTCTGCAGCATTTCATGTAGATCCTGCTAAAATTCTGCCTGCATGCAAAACTTTCACAGACAATTAAAATTCCAACCTCCCTCATAGAGGGAAACAAAAGGTAGCCTGTTACAATATGTGCAATAGTTCATCCCACCTTAGAATGTTACTGTTTTAAAACCAGCTATTCTGAAAGAGAATGACTTCCTGTTACCAGGGTATCCTTTGGCTTGAGAATTGCATTTACGGGAAAGCGGCCACACAAATCAGCTTTTTAATTTTCTCTTCCCTGTTTACCACATGCCAACATTTCTCTTTCCAATGGCATGAGATGGAAACATACAGAGAACAATTGTAGTGGGTGCTTCAGCCATCATTCAGCAGGTTCAACGGAATTTACGTCTTTGTTTTTATTTAGGCTATCAAACTGCTGGGAATCTCTTAATAAATGCCAGCAAGCTATCTTTTTTTTCTTTTTCTTTTCTTTTAAAAAGAAATTACTGGACAAATATTGCCCGGAATGTTATACAACAAAACACCAGCCAATGGTGTTTAGATTGGCAACTCTAAAACTGCCAATGAAAACAGATTTTATTTCAGTGGATCCCCCCTCTCCCTCCAGCCTCCTAAGACACAAGACTATTTACCAATGAAAGGTAGTAAGAAGCAAAGGGAGATTAATTCCAACAGCCAAGTATTTGTTTTGTGAAAAGCCACAGCCATTTTTGAGTATGCCAAGAGCTCCCACCTTAAAAAACATACACAGCGACTTCTAGCTTATAGTCAATATTCAAGATTATAAATGTCACTAGGGCCAATGCCAACATTCCTCCAATAATCCTTTAAACTCCTTTTTCAAAACAGTGCACAAGAGCAATTTATATCCCCACATATACCACAAAAAATAAAGTTGGGAAACAACAGGAGAAAGGTTTCATCAATGATTGTATTTGTTTAGACTTGAGAAATTATTTTTGCCACTTGCTTTCACACCTAACTGGCTAGCAGCATTAAAGACAGTGAACTTTGGTCCCTACCTAACATTTCCTTTGCTGAATCAATCCAAGCCTCTAATTTAATTTCAGAAAAGCATTCAGGAGCAGCATTCTAGTGCTGGCTGGGGCCAAAAACATGAGTATATTTTAGCTTAAAGCTCTTTACTGCCAGTAACTAAGCTTTAGGAGAGGCATTTCAACCTTTAAAATGAGGCAGGGGGAGTGCAAAAGCCGGGAAAACAGCCAACAATGGGTAGTTGGGGGAAAGGGAGTGTGGCGATTTGGGGAAGCCCAGGGGGCTGGTTTGGCCTCTGGGCCTAAGGCTCAACACCCCTGGTCTACTGGGCATGTATTCTACTCACATAAGAGAAACTCACAGCATTACTCTTTCCCACACTAAGAGTTGCTGTTTCTGTGAGCTGGGGCAACATTGGCTTTGAAAGGTCTGTTGTGAGCTCCTCACACATGACCAACCATCGGATATTACTTGCCCAGGATACATATCTTCAGTGAAAGGAAGGCTGAGGGGTCAGCGAACCCAAATGTTTAACCTGTGTTAATTAACCTCACCAAGCATGCTATAGATAGTTTTACTGCATAGCCATCACTTACTTCAGGAAGAAATTCCTCATCAGAATGTCACAACATCTGGAAAACTATTCATAGAATCATAGAATAGTAGGGTTGGGAGGGGCCTACAAGACCATCGAGTCCAATCCCCTGCTCAGTGCAGGAATCCAAGTCAAAGCATCCCTGACAGATGGCTGTCCATCTTCATCTTGAATGCCTCCAGTGTAGGAGATGTCAGGGTGGAAACTGAGCCGATAGAACCCCAGAGCAGTTCTGATTCTGAGGAGGATCAGCAATCCATGGGAGAGGAGCCAGCTCATCCCTCACAAGCACAGCAGCTGGCAGAGATTCCTCCTGCAGGCATTCCTGAGATAGATAGTGACCCTGGCAGTGAGAAAGTGCGGGAGGGGGGCTTGCTAGACACTTGACGCAGATGCAGGGAGCGACGAGCGATGCAGGGCGCGGAAAGGAGGCGTGGCGCCCGTTTGGCACGCAAGCAACGGCCGCGTCTCATGGACCCAAGGGAAAGAAGGAGGATATCTCCCTAGCCCATAAGTTCAGGGTCTTCAAGTGAGTCTCCTTCAAACGGGGATCAACTGCCTACCCGGAGCATAGGCTACTCTTCACTGAGTACTGCTTAGTCACTGGTGATTAGCATCTAAAAGAGTCATTAAATTGTAAAAGGATTAAAGCCTTGAAAAGAATCCTTTCGTCTGTGTCTTGAGTTGGCTATTGGAGTGTACTGAAAGAGGTCGCTAGGGCGCTCCTGACAGGAGAGCCCACTTACCTCCCTAGATAATTGGTTCCAGTCTCATACTGCTCTAACAGTCAGGACGTTTTTCCTGATGTTCAGCTGGAATCTGGCTTCTTGTAACTTCGGTCCATTACTCAATGTCCTGCACTCTGGGATGATCAAGAAGAGATCCTGGCTTTCCTCTCTGTGACAACCGTTCAAGTACTTGAAGAGCGCTATCAAATGTCCCCTCAGTCTTCTCTTCTCAAGGTTAAACATGCCCAGTTCTTTCAGTCTCTCTTCATAGGGCTTTGTTTCTAGTCCCCTGATCATCTGTCATCTGTTATCATTTTGCCATCCTTATTTAATAGTTAAACCACCCTTTCTTTCCTCTCTCTCTTACTATGCACGTATCTGAAGAAAGCCTTTTTGTTGCTTTTAGCATCCCTCACTAACTTCAGCTCGTTCTCAGCTTTAGCCTTCCTGACGCCATCCCTGCAATTCTGTGCTTCCTGCCTGTACTCTTCCTTTGTTGTTTGTCCTTCCTTCCACTTCCTATATGTGTGCTTTTTTGTATTCAGGTCATCTCTAAGCCTTTCGTGAAGCCACATTGGCTTCTTCCGTTGTCTTCCACCTTTTCTTCTTGTTGGAATTGTTTGTAATTGTGCCTTGAGAATTTCCTTTTTTAAAAACTCCCACCTGTCAGGGTGGACACTGAGCCCATAGAATCCCAGAGTAGTTCTGATTCGGAGGAAGAGCAGTCGCTCCTGGGAGAGGAGCGCGCCCCTTTTTCCCAGGGCCCGCAGCTGACAGAGATTCCTCCCACCCACATTCCTAGATTAGAAAGCAGTCCAGGGAGTGACCTAGCACCAATAGCAGACTGGTTGGATGCGCGGCGCAGACGCAGAGAGCGGCGCCAAATGGAGAGCATGGAAAGGAGGCATAGCGCCCGGTTGGCGCTCAAAGAATGGTTGCGCCCAGAGGATCCAAAGGAAAAGGGGAGGGATTCTCCCTAGTCCTTATATTCAGGGGTCTGCCAGTAATTGCCTTTCAAACGGGGACCAACTGTTCCAACTTAGGGCATAGGGATGCTACTGCTCAGATCTAGTTGCTACCTGTAGAGTTGTTAAGTTGTGAAAGAAGAATAAAGCTTTGAAAAGAATCCCTTTGTCTGTGTCTGGACTTGGCTACTGGATTAGACTGAGAGAGCCCTCCAAGGAGCCCTTGACACCACCCATCTTGGACTCCTTTTCTTGTTAGAGTTGCTTGCCGTGGGACCTTATTTATCATTGTTCTGAATTTATTAAAGTCGGCTTTCCTAAAATCCAGGGTATGCGTTTGGCTACACTCAGCTTGTGCTTCCTTTAGAACCAAGAACTCAATATAACATGGTCGCTTTCCCCCAGAGTTCCTCTAACTGCTACTTTATCCATAAAGTCATCTCTGTTGGTTAAGATCAAGTCAAGGATAGCCGATCCTCTAGTTCCTTCATCTACTTTTTGTAGGACGAAACTATCCGCCACACAAGTCAGGAATTTCCTGGAAAGGCCATGTTTTGCAGAATTTGTCTCCCAACAAATATCAGGGAAATTGAAGTCCCTATTACTACTACATCATGCTTCCTTGAAACATTGGCTATTTGCTTTTCAAAAGTTTCATCCTCATCTTCTCCTTGATTGGATGGCCAGTAGTAGACTCTGACCACCATGTTCCTTTGCTCCATTTATTTTAACCCAGCTGCTCTCAATTGGGCTACCAAGCTCATCCTCCTGTACTGCTGTGCAGAAATATGTATTTTTAACATATAGTGCAACCCCACCTCCCTTTCTGTTCCTCCTGTTCTTTTTGAACAAGTTATATCCTTCAACTGCTGTATTCCAGTCATGAGAGTCATCCCACCAAGTCTCAATTACACCTATCAAGTCATAATTTCCCTCCTGTATTAAGAGTTCAAGTTCGTTCTGTTTGTTTCCCACAGTCTTTAGTATATAGACATCGAAGACCATGTGCTTCATAGTCTGGCTTTCTTCCTACATGTTTGTGAAGACTATTATTGGGCACTATTAAAGCTGTTCTCTCCGTTGCAGTGCATGAGCCTTTGTCCATTGTTACCCCCAACTTTACGTCTCCCTTCCCCGTAGGATTCAGTTTAAAGCCCTGCTGATAAATTTCTTCATGCTGTGGCCAAACACGTTCCTCCCAGCCTTCGTGAAGTGAAACCCGTCCCTTGCCAACAGTCCATCTTCCAGGAAGTATAGCCCGTGGTCCCAGAATCCAAATCTCTCTCGTCGGCACCACCTTCGTAGCCAGTCATTCACCCGGAGTATTTTTTGTTCCCTTTCTATCCCTCTTCTAATTACTGGAAGGATGGATGAGAAAACTATCTGGGCCCCAAAGTTCTTGAGTTTCCTTCCCAAAGCTTCAAAGTTTGACATGATTTCTTCGTAGCTCCGCTTGGTGGTATCATTTGTTCTCACATGGATGAGAAGAATGGGATACCTGTCAGAGGGCTTTATGAGTGCAGGCGACCCTTCCGTCACATTTGTAGTCCGTCCTCTCGGGGCAGCAAGTCCACGGGTCTTTGCGACATACTTGGGTTTCAATCCCATGCAGCAAGGAGTCTCCCACTACTACTACTACTACTACTACTCTTCTCATTGTTGTAGGCCTTGGTTTCATCAGCTCTGCTTGACTGAGCATCAGCCTCCTGCTCGCTCTCATGCGGGCTCCCCTGTAATTCTTCCTCTGCAAGCTGTCCTCAAGTCTCATCCTCAAGTATCTGAAAACAGTTCCATAGTTCCAATGCTTCCACTGGTGTAGAATGGCTTCTAGTTCTTCTGGTCCTGTCACCCTTTTCCAAGGGGTATCCTCTACTGCATTTTTCCTCACCTCAGCATTTCCCTCTTCTGCCTCAGCTTGCTGTTGTTCTTCAAGCTCTGTTCTGTCCAAGAATTCTTCGTGTTCTCTTATTCCCTGGTGGGTCAACAGTCACCACTCCAGTCCTCTTACTTTTTCTTCCAGCAGCATGATCAACTTCCACTTGTTGCAGGTGTAGGCCATATTGTTCTCAGGCAAGAAAACAAACACTGCACACACCTTGCAGGTCACCACCACGGGAGAGTCTTGTCCTTCCATAGCCTCTTTTCCCTTTTTGTGTCTAGCTTTCTGATTGTTCTAGAGTAGCCTGTGCCTGGTCCTCTACTCACTGGAGGTTAAAAACAGAGTCCCACTGGTATGGAAGTGTGTGTTACAAGAATAATAAAGTAAAAAAAAGTTTTTAAAAAAATGTTAGGGGCCTCACCCTTGACCTCCCCTGGCCAACTCCTGTTTGCTCTCCCTAATTACTCGCTGTCTGGGAGCTTGCTTGCTTCTATAGTCCCTGGACCAGCTGGACCAGCTTCCTCTGCTCTGCTCAGCTGGGAGGAGGGAAACAGACTGAAACTTCCTGCCCACACAGCTGCTGGTAGTACTCAGGCCACAATTCAATTGGAGCTCTCAGGAGCACCTGGTGAGCTCACAGCCACTCAGAAGGAAAAGGACAGCCCCATGGGCTTACTGCAGCCCACTTACCTCTTTGCCTTTGTCTCCTTTGTCTCCTCTTCCACTGCAACTCCCCTGGCCAACTCCTGTTTGCTCTCCCTGTTCACTCGCTCTGATCGCTCTCTCTCTGGGAGCTTGCTTGCTTCTATAGTCCCTAGAGCAGCTGGAGCAGCTTCCTCTGCTCTGCTGAGTTGGGAGGCTGGAAACAGCATATTGTTGTTGTTTTGTTTCTGGAGATGTTTTTCACACAGATCTGGGTTTCCAGATAATCTCCTGTACTATATCTTAGAAGAGAGATCAAATACTTTCCACCCTCCTTATTCTTCGATGAGAGCTGACCTTACCATTATTTTGTTAAGGTTTTTATCCAGCTGCTGTTAAGATTTGGCCATATAGCCAGACTGTTTTCCTCCATTAAGTTTCCTACTTTTGTTTTTTCTCCTCTAAGACTCTTGTGAAATTTATAAACGTGGATACTGCTTGGATACGAAATGCTTTTCCCTGTACTTACTAAGGGGATTCTCCAAGAATCCACTTGACCATGGACTGAATGTGGGCGGGGTTTTTTTGTAATGTGCAACTACTATAGGCTTCCAATGTATCACCTATAGTACCTATGGCAAGAAGGTACAATAGTAATCCCCTTCAAACATTCAAACACACTTATACTGCATTCCTGTCAAATATCAGATACTGCTTATGGGATTCAAATGTCAACTGGAATACTTGTAAGTGGCTACAGCAGAGTGGGGCAACTTGTAGGCCACATGTGGAACCCTCAAAGCCTTTCCTGAGCCCCCTAAGGGCCTGGACTGCTCTTAAACTGCCCTCTTCCTCCTCCCTCCCAATACAAGAAGCAGTCACTGATGCAGCCACCACTATTTGTAAACTGTCGCTGCTACAGTATAGTAGATATATCATACACAAAGGGACCCTATGCATTGGGACCCTCCCCAACTATGGCCAGTGAAGATACATTACTTGCTCACATACCCAGAGCAAGGAGGTCTGCAAGTGTCCCAGGTAGAAATATTGAGCATCTCTATACCAGCCTAAAATCCCTCATTTAAAACGGGGCTTTCTGCTTCTGTTTTAAATGCAGGATCACAACGGACTCCCTTTACACGTGCTTCCTTTTCTCTCTCCCCTTTCCCCCTCCTTCTCCCCCTTATCTCAGTGTTCCATATGTTTCATTAATTTAGCTCCTCTTCTTTGCGGCTTTTCCTTTTTCATGGGGAGGGAACTCAGGTGGAACACAAGCGGGGTAATTTGATACCTCATTATCTCCAATCTATTTAACAATGGAATAAAGGTCATTTAGTGCAGGAGATGCCCTGGAAGTTAATAATGGCATATAAAGGGCCCATAAACTTCTGTGAGTGAGCAATCTCAATAGCAGGATAAAAGCTCCGTGTGAAGAAGCCCATTGAGCTCACAGTGTGATTAGGCTGCACCTTGTGTTGGAGCCATCTGGAAACACCATCTAGACACCAGAGTAGGAGAGGGAGAGTGCTAGGAATGGGCCAAGAGCCAATGGTAGGCCAGGCAGTTCTTGGAGCTATGTGACAGTGAGTCTGCCCATGCTGAGTCCCATTCCTGGGCAAGGTACTTGAGCGAGTGGTTGTCAGCGAGCTCCAGGCACTCTTCGATGAGACCAATTATCTGGATCCATTTCAATTGGGGTTCAGGCCAGGTTTGGGCATAGAAACAGCCTTGGTCACCCTGTATGATGACCTATGTCGGGAGAAAGACAGGGGGAGCGTGACCCTGTTGATTCTCCTTGATCTCTCGGCAGCTTTTGATACCATCGACCATGGTATCCTTCTGGGACGGCTCTCTGAGCTGGGAGTGGGAGGCACTACATTGAAATGGTTTCACTCCAACTTGGAGGGTCACCTCCAGAAGGTGGTGCTTGGGGAACACTGCTCAGCCCCATGGATTCTCCAATGTGGGGTTCCACAGGGGTCAGTTTTGTCCCCCATGCTGTTCAACATCTACATGAAACCACTGAGTGCGGTCATCTGGAGCTTCGGAGTGCATTGTCATCAGTATGCTGATGACATGCAGCTCTATTTCTCCTTTTCAACTTCTTCAGGTGAGGCTGTGGATGTGCTGAATCAGTGCCTGTCTGCAATAACGGACTGAATGAGGGCTAATAAACTGAAACTCAATCCAGACAAGATTGAGATGCTGTTAGTGGGTGGTTCTGCTGACCAGATGGAGGGTGTTCAACCTGTTCTGGATGGGGTTGCACGCCCTCTGAAGGAGCAGGTCCGTAGCTTGGGGGTCCTCCTGGAACCATCTTTGTCACTTGAGGCTCAGGTGGCCTCAGTGGCATGGAGTGCCTTCTACCACCTTCAGTTGGTGGCCCAGCTACACCCCTATCTGGACAGGCATAACCTGGCTTATTGTCTATGCTCTGGTAACCTCCAAGTTAGATTACTGCGATGCACTCTATGTGGAGCTGTCTTTGAAGACAGTTCGGAAGCTGCAGCTCGTGCAGCGGCCAGATTGTTAACAGGGACCAGAAGGTTCAAATATATAAGACCAACTCTGGCCTGCTTGCACTGGCTGCCTATATGCTTCCGAGCTCAATTCAAGGTGCTGGTTTTAACCTATAAAGCCCTAGAAAGCTTGGGACCGCAATACCTGACGGCACGCCTCTCCTGAAATGAACCTACCCGTACACTACGTTCAGCATCTAAGGCCCTCCTCCAAGTGCCTCCTCCAAGGGAAGCTCGGAAGGCAGCAACGAAAGAGAGAGAGAGGGCCTTCTCAGTGGTGGCCCCCCATCTGTGGAACAAGCTCCCTGATGAGGTCTGCCTGGCCCCAACATTATTATCTTTTTGGCACCTACCTCTTTTCCCAGGCATTTGGCAGCACATGATAAGTTTTAATCAGTCCTGGATGTGTCTTTAGTCATGTCTGATAGTTCAATGTTGTTTTTAATTATATGTTGTTTGTGTATATTGTTTGTCTGCTTTTATGTGCTTTTTTGTAAATGGCTTTTAAACCTTTTATATTGTGTTTAAGGTTTTAACTTTTGTAAACTGCTCAGAGAGCTTTGGCTATAGGGCGGTATAGGAATGCAATAATGATGGTGATGATGGTGATGATGATGATAATGAATGAATGAATGAAAAAATGTGCTGGATGCCCAAACTTAAGGGCACTTGTAGGCTTCAAACAAAAAGGGCAATGTCTTCAGGTAGACTCAGGATGGGATAGCACAAAGAAATCAATAACTTGATTCTGGCAAATAAAAGGGAACCTCAAAGAGGTACCTGGCTACCTGACTGAAGACAAGAGAAAGGAGAGAGTCCAGTTCAGACTGGGACTTTTCACACCCACTTCTTCCTGTTTTTTCATGAAATTTCATCCCCCACCCCAGGGGGGTGGGTTCAAGAAAAAGAAATAACGCTTTACTGCAGTCAAACGCTCCTTTGCATGGAAGGGGGTGATGGAATTTTGTGGAAAAAATGAGTGGGGGCAAGTTTTAACACCCCCACCCAGAGTGCCATGGTCCTGATCTGAATGGTGGTCATGTGCACTTACATGGAGGTAAAGATAACTAGTCTGTGTGGCTCTACCATACATGCTAGACAGATCGTTTAGTTTGCCCCTCGATGTTCTAAAGAAAAAATATATCGGCTTCTATCCAAAATCACTTTGATTCAAATACCTTATCACTGTGATAATTACAGCACATTACTAAAATAGTAGAAGAAGCAGCAATCCCCCCCCCCCCTTTCAAAGGGTACAAATGTCAGAAGAAAGAAATTATCTGGGGCACTAAACACCCACCCACTCTGCTGTCTTCTTTGGCAAGTTTCTGTGGTTGCTGGCAAATTAAGAATAAACTAAAGACAATGAATTATATACAAGAGAAAACAGATGAAAACAGATACACAGCATAACACACTTTGCAGAATATTATTTTCGGAATTTCCCATGACTTATTATCTCTTTCAGTCCAGGGTGACATGTTTATATCCCCATGCACCCCCAACAAGTAAATCCATGTTATTAATCCAGAATCAAAAGAATGCCATAAATCCACAGCAACAATCCACCAAAAATATCCGGAGCCTAGGTCCTGCAAAAGGCTGCTTTTTCCTTTTCAAGGGTATTTTCCTTTCCAGCTCTTGCAGAGGAACATAGCAAGGTGCACTATACATTGTCAGTTTATTGTTCCATCCAGGTCATCCCTATCTACGTTGGCAGTGGCTCTACAGCAGAGATGAGCAGCAAGTAGATCTCTAGATTTTGGGACTTCAAATCCCAGAAGCCCCCGCCAGCATGACCAATGGTTAGGAATGTTGGGAGTTGAAGCCTAAAACATCTGGAGATCTACTTTCTGCCCATCCATGCTCTACAGGATTTCATCGAGGAGTCTTTCCCAGCCATACCTTGAGATACCAGGAATTGAGGCTGAGACAAAAAAAGAAAATTAATATAATCCATAAAACAACAATTATAAAATCAACCATGCTGGCTGGGGAATGCTGGGAGTTGTAGGCCTTTTCTCTTGCATGCATAGGATGCACCCTAAATAAATTTCAAATGGCGGAAGGAAGCAGTGATTGCAACCCTAACTAGTATACTCAGCAGAGTAGTCAAAATTAATCTCAGTACAAAGGTTTTCAAGGCCAATTGAAATGGATCTCCCACAAAGGCACATTTCTTGCAATAACTGGGCTATAGGAAAAGACCCTGATGCTGGGAAAGATTGAAGGCAAAAAGAGAAGGGGACGGCAGAAGATGAGATGGCTAGATAGCATCACCGATGCAATGAATATGAACTTGAGCACACTCCAGGAGAGAGAGGAGGACAGGAAGGCCTGGCATGCTATGGTCCATGGGGTCACGGAGAGTTGGACACGACTTAATGACTGAACAACAACCACAACTAGAAATAGCCCTTTCCACGGTTGCTATGCACATGCAATGTAATTGTAAGCATATCTACTCAGAAGTAAGTCCCACTAAGTTCAGTAGAACTTACTCCCTAGGAACTGAATTTTGGATTGCACCCTCGGGCACTTGGAATATGTTTTTGCTACTAGATCTCAACATGCAGGTGGCTACATACAGGTGAAGATACTCCTTAAAGTATCTCAGACCAAGGACATAAAACCCTTTAAAATATAAGTACCAGCATCTTGATTTTGATCTGGAACAAATTGGAGCTCTGAAACTAGCACTGATAATTAGCCTGGTTGCATGATTTTGTACTAGTTCAGGGAGTACTAAGTATATGACTCTTCACATTAGTGGAGCTTCTGATATTACCAGATGTCCACAGATCCATGCAGATCCTAGGTCCAGGCCTAGGATTTCCCCCGAGGTATCTCCCAATGCTGGTAGCTAAATGGGCAGAATTGTGATGCACAGGAGGGACTGGCTCTATATCCTCTGGCTATGAGGGGAAGGGATGCAAACAGCAAACATTTAAGATTGGAGATGGGTGGTGGTGGTGGTGGCGGCGGCAGCAAGGAATCCTGCCCAGTTTTTCCTCCACACAGCCTCCATGTGAGGATAATACAAAAACAAACAGTGTTAGCCAGATGTAAAGACTGAGCTGTAAAGTTTAAACCTTCTAAAGAGTGTCTATATGCAATCCCATTAGCATACACTGTGCAAGTGTGAATAGGACTGAAGCTTAAGATATGAAAAATAAGCAGCCAGCTTAATTGCAGAATATGAAACTTTTTTTAAATACACTAATATATTCGGTGTGGCAACAGAAAATGTTTCCTGCCAGAGACTGCATACCACCAGACTCAAAAATATTTATAAAAACCAACTTTTCTACATTTCACATCTTGCATATTTTAAAGACAAATAGATTGAAAGACAGCTTTTCCCATAGGGAATAGAACTTGAGATAATTAATCTTACTCTAATATATTTCCAACCTACAATCCCTGTGAAGAGTAGCTTAAGGAGATAGAACATTTAGTTTTACAAAAATCAAAGAAGGAATGAAAACTTTATTTCAACATGTTACTTGAAGTAGTATCCTATTTTACAAAGGAACAACTAAACCAGTGGAGTCTGGTTACCCTCATTAATCTCCTTTCAATACATTTTAATGAAACATCATTGGGTACATTCCTTGGACAATTCACCATAAGAACTACTTTTCTGGATAAGACCAAAGCGTTATCTAGTTGAGGGTCCCATTTTCAACAGCATGCAACCAGACAGTTACTTCTGGAAATACACACAGAGATTATGAAGGCCACTGTCTTCTGCTATTTGTGCCCACTATCTAGTACAAAGAGGTTGTCCCCAAACATGGTGGTTCCATTATGATGGCCAATATGGCCAATAGCCATTGAGAAACCTATCCTTCATGAATTTGGGAAGGGCCATAGCTCAGTGGTAGAGCACATGTTTTGCATGCAGAAGGAATCCCTGGCATCTCCAGGTAAGGCCGGAAAAAACTCCTTGGAAAGAGCTGCCACCACCAGTCAGTGTAGACAATATTGACCGTGGCTTCCTATCCTCTAGTCTGTTTTAAAACCATCTCCACTTCCTGGGGCAGCTTAATTGCATGTGTTAATTATGTACTCTGCGAAGTACTGACTTTTGTCAGTCTCAAATCTCTTTCCAATCAATTTCATGGCGTGACCCCACTGTCTCGTTATTGGGAGGGGAGAATCTCTATCAATTCTCTACAAATAGTTTGTTTTATAAACTATCATGTCCCCCTTATTCACCATTTTTCTAAACTAAAAAGCCACAAATGTTTTAGCCTTTCATCATAGCTAAGTATTCCAATCCCTTGATCATTTTACTTGTTGTTTTAATTGACCATTAGTTAAAAGTGGCTGAAGTTTCAAACAGTGGAAAGAATTACTGAGCTTAAAATTTATTTACAGATTCATATTCCTCTTCGTTAAGACTCAAAGGAGCTAACAATGGATAGAGAAATAAACATCCATTAAATACAGCATCTGTTAAAGCTAATTTTCCCAGGCAACTATCAAGTAACACTGCAGTTCAGCCTTTCACAGTTGGAGCGCCTGGGCCATTTTATGAGAAAACAATCTTAGTCTCTTGCATAAAAATCGTTTACAACTGTTTTCCTGTTTACCAGGGGTGGGGGAGGAGGAAGGTGAATTAAGCCAAAGGTTAATCAGGGCCATCCAACCCTTCACTTATGCAGGTTAAGCAATAACTGGCAGATTCTAGCATGGGGTTCTTTATGGCCACTGCCCTCAGCATCCACTTTTTTGGCCATGACTAGCAAGTACGTACATTCATTCCAAGGGTACGTACATCGCTTCTCTGCTTCCTATCTCTGTAGTAGAAATATAGAGATCTAGAGTCCTCAAAACTTTGGTGGAAGCCCAAATGATCCACCACAAACTGACAGGCACTGGCCCAGGATTTGTACAGGGTGTACAGTCCTAGCAATTTCTGGTTTCCCAGGGTAAACATAGGAAAAAGTAGAAGCCTTAGGTGGGTGTACAGCAAGTCCAAAACTGTCCCAGGCTGAGTCCTACCTAACTGATGTAGTTACACATCCTTAGCAAACTACCCACGACCAGACTGGCGACAGAATGAGTCCATGGGAAAGCTATATTCCCCCACCCTCTGCACAACCATTACACTATAAACTTGATGAGGCCTGGAATAATATTTCCCGCCTGCAAAGACACTGAACATGCAGAACATTCCAGTCACCCCTATGGCATAAAAGAGTGATCCTTGGACGTCAGCTTCACCCGGCTGACAAGCAGTACCTATGTGCATACCAGCAGAGTCAGTGTTATCCTTATGCTTATGGCCAATTCACATATAACTATTTTGAGATGTAAAGCCACATGGAGGCCTATTTCATGTGTGAATGTTTTGGTTAACAGCCTTACATAGGGAGAGCTTTTTCAATGCAAAGTGAGAAGGTTTAAATGTAAAATGCCAAAATACTAAATATTTTCTTCATTGTTCCCTTTCATTCAGTATTTGCTGGTACACCTCTCCCCTCCACACACACACATATACACACTGTGTTGAACTTCGGTTGATTACTTTGGTATCATATTATTTACTACACAAAACAATGTGCTAAAATCTCTTCTTAACATGCAGGCAAGGCTATGGAGGAGGGACAGATCCCTCCAGCTCTGGGATTCTTGCATCAAGAATGGGGTTGGACTAGATCTGGGGTCTCCAACCTTTCAGGGCCAGTGGGCACATTTGGAAATTTGAGAGAGTGTCATGGGCACCCTCACAAAGTGATTCCCCAGTGGTGGTGGGTGCTGATTCATAAAATGGCTGCCATTGTGGGTGTGGCCTCTCACAAAACATACAATTTCCCAGAAGGCAAACTGGTTATTTTCTTATGTTAATATGGTGCAGGAGCCAGCACTTCACTTCACAGCATGCCTGCCATCTCATTTTTTTTTTTTTAATGAAGGGAAAACTTAAAAAATTAACATCAGGAAGGGCCGAGAGTCTGGCAGCCACCAAGGGAGGTGTCGGGGGGGGGGAATGGGGGCAATAGGACTAGATGGCTTACAAGACTCCAGTTCTATGAATCACTCCACCTTCCTCTGCCAGCCAACATGGTAGAGGGCTTTAAAAAAATATTAGCCTGCTAAGAGGCCACTAGTCTTGTTTCCATGCTGACTGTAGAGATGAGAACTTCCCTGCCTCTGTGGCTAGCACAGAAACACAGGGTATACCAACGATGTCTTTATCTAGACAGAGATAGCCTGGAGTTATCCATGCTCTGATAACTTTTCATCCGGATTACTGCAATGCATTATATGTGGGGCTGCCTTTGAAAACCGTCGGGAAACTTCCACTGATCTAAACCAGGGCAGCGAGATTGTTAAAGGGAATGGCCAATGTGATCATATCATGCTGGAACTTTTCCAGCTGCACTGGCTTCCAGTCCATGCCCGGGCCAATTCAAAGTACTGGTATTAAGATTCAAAGCCCTAAACGACTTGGGGCCAGGTTATCTGAAGACTCATCTCCTCCCATATGTATCTGCTCGGACCCGACGAACATCTGCAAGGGTCCTTCTCCGTGAGCCCCTACCAAAGGAAGTGAGGTGGATGGCTACCAGGAAGAGGGCCTTTTCTGCTGTGGCACCCCGGCTGTGGAATGAGCTACGTTGTACTCTTTCAGGAACCAGGTGAAGACCCTTTTTATTTCCCCAGCATTTTTGCATTATAATCTTTTAACTTTGCTATTTTAAGTCTGTTTCTGTATTTCAAATCTCTGCATTGCTGCTAGGTTGCATTTTTATATTCTGTTCGTATTTTTATACTGCAGGTCTAAGCTTTTATCTTTTATACAAATTTTTATTCTGTACTTTGTGGTTATAATTTCTGTGAACCGTCCAGAGAGCTTTGGCTATTGGGTGGTATAGAAATGTAATATACAAACAAACAAACAAACAAACACTAGCCTCAGCAGGCTAGTAAAATTTCTTTTTGCAGGCTGGTAACTTTTGTAGGCTTGTTTACAAGGCTGTAGTACTGACTAATTTTATAGGACTATTGGAAGGATTACAACAAGATAATTTATACTGAGTGCTTTGTGCTTTGAACACAGTGAAGTGCTATATAAATGCTAAGTATTATCATTCTTATTATAGGTACAGAGCCAAATCAACAGAGAAACAAACAGATCTGTCTCTTGCTTTGCCAAAAGCAATAGCAAGACAGATGGAATGTAGGGTTGTGCGGAAGAGGGGAGAGAAGAGAGAAGAAGCCTTCTTTAATGTCTTAAAAACATCTTGGTTTGCCCCTTTGTCTTTTTTGATCTGACACAGACTGTAATAAAGAGGCCAATGAGCACTTGAACAAATATTGCTAAATACTGTACAGAATGGATAAGAATGAACCACGCGAAAGCTTAGCCTAAAAGCAGACAGCGTGGTAATCCATGATCTCAACAACATTACCAGCTGGGGACCAGCAAACCACATTGACCAAATAAGGCAAGTGCCTTCGTGCCTGAAATCCTTTCCCACTTAGCTCACTCCACTTTTCCTGTGATTTGTGCTATAAATGATAGAGGTTAGTCTCTTACTCCCGCAACACCGCTTGACTCAGATAGAATAAACTACCAAGCAGCCCAGTGTATACCCGGGCCTCTGTGATCTTCAGGGGCTGGGGGAGAAGAGGGAAAGAAACTCAATTTTATTTATAAGGACTAATCCTATTAGCCTTGCGCCTTCCAGATATTTTGGGCTACAACTCCAAGCATTCACACGCTGGCTGAGACTGATGCAAGTTGAAGCCCAAAACATCTGGAGAGCACCAGGTTGGAGAAGTTGGAGAATTCCTTCATTTAGGAAAAGAAGATGAAAACACACACATGGCAGGTGAACATCATCATGCTTTTATTATTGAGCTTAGGTGACAGTAGAAGATTACATTATAATTTCCAGGGCACCTATGATATTAGGCATGGTACTTAAATAAAAATAGACAGGCCTTTCTCTCATAATTACAGTTTAAAAGAATTAGCCCAGAGTTGGGCAACTTCTGGCCTTCCAGAAGTTTTGGCCTACAGCTCCCCTCACCCTTCACCATTGCCTATGATGGCTACGGCTGAGTGCAGTTGCAGACCAAAACATCTGGAGGAACACAAGTTGCCCAGCCCTGAATTAGACACAGAATAGAATGGGAGTGGAGGGGAAGTCAATTTGAAAATATCAGAATGAGAGTGAGTTTTTAAAACAGGTCAGATTTCAATCCAGTTGGGGGCAAGATCATCCTCCCCTTGCTTATGTTCTTCTTAAGAACAACGGGGTTTGACCTCCCAGTAGCTCTTCATCCTCTGGCTAGCGGCTGGGACCAGAATGTCTTTCACCTTGCCATTACAACCACAAGGCAATGAAGAGCTGCAAAAGGTAAAAGTGGATACCCAGGGGTTTTTTTTGGGGGGGGGGGTGGCGGATTGTGTGTGTGTGTGCAGTGCATTCTTGCTTCACTATCTCACACACTCCCCAATTTACATGTGCACATATTCCTATCAGTCATACCCACCACAGAATCAATGTGAATCAAACATTAGATGCCATTGCCTGCTTGCTCAGTAGTTAAAGTTGGAGCCAATGTCAAGGGTAGGCATGGTTGGACACTTGCAAAGGCCTCCCTTAGGTGCTCCCTGGAGGTGCAACTGAGGGCTTCCTGAGAAGTGCTCCTCTTCACTACTGCAACCTCTTGTTCACCTGCTTCTCAGTGGTGAGAACAACAGTGGTGGTGGTGAGGAAGAACATTAGATGCCACTGCCTGCTTGCTCAATGGTTCTCTGCCTGTCAAGCAAGCAAGTGGTAGCGATGATGAGCAGAGGACGAGGAGCAAGAGCAGCTGGTGACAATGGCAGGGAGAAGGTGCAGTTACTAAGGAAGGGGGCCAACTCAGGATGTCTTGCCATCGGATCCTCAAAAACCTGAAGCCGGCACTGGTTAGAGTATCAGATTAGGATAGGGTAGATCTAGGTTCAAATCCCCACTCAGCAATGACACTCCCAGTCTTCTGCTGCTGTAACCTTGCTTCACCAGCCACTAGATCTGCCAAATTTCAGATGAATAGGGGAACGGCTATTTTTAAAAAGGCATATATTTCAGAACCAATTTTTTAAAAGGTGAACATCCTATAAGCTTGGCATTGCTTTCAATAGGAGACCCAAATACCCGTCTCTGGGTTGTAACTCCTATTCACATGACATTTTGAGGAATTCTACTAACTCTTTAAAGGATCAGATCTGCAAAATTTCAGATAGGCAGAACAAACAGATGCCATCAGGATCAAAAAAGATCAAGCAGATGTCCTTGTTTTGGTCGACCTGATGAAGGACAACTGACTGAATACAATGTGCCATGATCAAGCAGATTTGGCTAGCTTATTCACTGGTGTGGCAATCCGCACCCTGCCATGGCCAAGGATCTTCTCATGGTGAAGCAGAATATCAGAATTTCAAGAAGGTGTGTTTGCAAGTAACAGCCTACCAGGTTACTTCCAAACATATCTTGAAATTCTGATATGCTACTTTTCCAGCTTCTTCTGCCATGAGAAGATAAGCAATAGAAACAATCTATATATACTTTTCAGTAAAACAGAATAAAAGTTTTGCCACTTTACCCTATACTGATTTCTTGTCTGGCCTGGTGACTAATGGTTTAGCTAGACAAACCACATTATTGTGTTATGTCTCAACCTATCTATACATTTAGATCTAATGGGAAACCCTGATTTCCTGCTACATGAATGAGCCTCAGGCTCACATGCTCCCTCCTCCTCTCCTCTTGCAAAGCTGTATGAAGATCAGAAGCCGCCACTTTTAAACTAAGCGCAGTTTCCCATTACATCTCAGCTTGGGGAACTGTGGTTTGTTTAAACTGTTGTTGTTGGTTTTATTGTCAGCTTTTATAGTTGTTTTTATTTGTTATTTTATTGTGTTTACGTTTTTATTGCTTTTAATATTTTAACTGTTTTTATGTATTTTATTGCTGTGAGCCACCTTGTGAGTGCTTCTGTCCTGAAAGATGGCCAAGTTAAAAAAAAAAGAAAAGAAACAAACAAACTGTGCATTCAAAACAACCCAAGAAGTTAAACCAGGGTTTGGTCATGGCTTGTTCTAAACTAAACACAGTTCCCCAGCTTCATGAAACATGGAATTAAACTTAGTTTAAAAGTGGAAGCAAAGCTTCCAATCTCCTCTTCACAGCCACACAAGAGGAAGGAAGGAAGGAGAAGGGAGGGCAGCATGCAGGCTCATTCACATAACAGAAACAACAGTTTACCATTAGGTCTGGACTAGATAAGTGAGGGGCTTTTTCCAAGGTACTTTTTTCCCCAGGACTTCCCATCTCTATTCTGGATCAGCCCATTGTCTGCTGAGCAATATTTTGATTTCACTCCCTACCCTCTTCTCTGCCAAAACCCTTCCCACCAACAGCACACAGCCTCATCTGCCCCCAGGTCTTGCACACGGACAGTTTTAAATATTTCTAAGCAATTGAAATAAATTGCTGTAATAAGATTTCATAACAGCACAGAATCTGAGCCTATAGTTAGGGAGAACTAAGTTAAATCAACAGAAGCTCAAGCTCTTACTCATTATAAGCTATGGAGGCTTCAAAGACTGCAGTTAGCCTTTGTCTTAGGGTTAGGGCTGTAAAGTTTATCTTATTCTGGAAATATATTGGTAAAACTATTATTTGCTGCAAATCTGTATGTTTTGTGTTTAAATCTTATTCCTTGTGAGTCTTCTTATGACTTCAGTAAATGTTGTAAGACAACAAAAACTGGAGACATCCATATCTCTTTTATGAAATATATAGATACGGATATAAATAAACAATTCAACAGAGCAGGCTCTTTTGTTGTATATTCTTGTAACATTCTAAAACCACTTGAACTTTGCTCCTTGACATTTCCTTTTCAGAAGGCAGTTATATAATGAAAATAGAAGAAATGCTTATTCTCTAAGACTGATTTTCTTCTTAGTTAAGTTGTAAGGTGAAATGAAATAAGACACTTTTTACTTTCATTATCTTAACACTTTTTAATGTCAGAAATGGTTTAATTTTACAAGCCCAACAATAAAACCCAACATATATTATGTGTATTAGGATATTAAAGTCCATATTTCTAAGTTAATGTTTTAAAACATCCCCACCCCCTTCTCCAGATGACAAAGCAACAACAGAATATCTATTACAGAATCGGACTCAAAGAGTGCTTATCAACAGCATCTTCTCAAACTGGGGAGAGGTAACGAGCAGGGTACCACAGGGCTCAGTCCTGGGCCCGCTGCTCTTCAACATTTTTATTAATAACTTGGAGGAGGAGCAGGTGCAGGGGATGCTGATCAAATTTGCAAATGACACAAAATTGGGTGGGATATCTAATACCCTGGAAGACAGAAACAAAATTCAAAGTGATCTTGATAGGCTGGAGTACTGGGCAGAAAACAAAATGAAATTTAACAGGGATAAATGCCAAGTTTTGCACCTAGGAAAAAGAAACCAAATGCACACTTACAAGATGGGGGATATGTGGCTCAACAACACTACAAGTGAGAAGGATCTTGGAATTGGGGTAGATCACAAGCTGAATATGAGCCAACAATGTGATGTGGCTGCAAAAAAGGCCAATGCTATTTTGGGCTGCATTAATAGAAGTGTAGCTTCCAAATCATGTGAAGTACTAGTTCCCCTCTACTCAGCACTGGTTAGGCCTCATCTGGAGTCCTGTGTCCAGTTCTGGGCACTGCACTTTAAGAACGATGCAGACAAGCTGAAGAGGGTTCAGAGGAGGGCAACAAAGATGACCAGGGGACTTGAAACAAAGCCCTATGAAGAGAGACTGAAAGAACTGGGCATGTTTAGCCTTACGAAGAGAAGACTGAGGGGAGATATGATAGCGCTCTTCAAGGACTTAAAAGGTTGTCACAGAGAGGAAGGCCAGGATCTCTTCTCGATTATCCCAGAGTGCAAGACACGGAATAATGTGCTCAAGTTACAGCAAGTCAGATTTCTGCTTAACATCAGGAAAAACATCCTGACTGTTAGAGCACTACGACAATGTAACCAATGACCTAGGGAGGTAGTGGGCTCTCCCACACTGGAGGCATTCAAGATAAAGCTCGACAGCCATCCAACCCTACAGTTCTATGACTCTATTAAATATTAAGGCATGTAGATTCCAAGAATGAAAAGCTAGAGAGCCTTGGGCTATGAATATCTTGGGAATGCATGTTGTTTGCATTGCTCAAAAAGTTTATGACTTGGGAGGTTTCCTCCCACATATCTGAAACCACATCATAACAATCTGCTAAGTCAAATTGCTGACTTCCCACACACCTCAGCATCAAACAACATTCTAAAGAATCATTCAATGCCTACATTTGCTTCTGCCCAAATGCCTCATCCATTCATAAACACTTTGCAAATCTTTCACACTCTCACCCCAAATGCGTGAGAAACATGCATTTTTATGTTGCATAAGGAAAAACATGTCATGACACCAGAGGGAAGGAGAAATGCACAAGCTTCCCTTTTTAACATGACTGGAGTAATCCAATTATGTACAAAACTAAGGATACAGATTGTCCCAGTGAAATTGGGTAAAATAAAATGGTAAGAGAGTGTATGTGTGTACACGCGTATAAGTAAATTTAGGGTGTTGTTATCCCAGGGTTCAGATGCTTAATTTGTAGGTCAGCTGAAAATCATGTCCAAGACATAGCAGCATGTAGGTGTGGTGAGGGAAGCATGAACCTGAGCAAATAAACATATGAACAGAAGGGCATGAAAACAGCCTTTTCCCCCAGCAGGCTGACCACAAGTTCACTGTAGGAATTTGCTCAGGGCATGTGGTCAGCTTCTCCCAGCCAATTGTCTCATTTTTTTCAAAGATTTTTCTCCTGGACTATTCTCAACCATTTTTGCTTGCAATTAACATAACAGTAAAGCATCATCAATCACTTCTCTAGGAAACTGAACACCGGTTGCAGCGAAACCACATTTAGTTCAATGCCACAATATTAAGAATTTAAGCTCTGCCTTACTGGATCAGATTAAGATCTGTCTCAGCCTTTCCCAACCTGGTGCCCTCCATACGTTTTAGACTACAACTCCCAGCATTCCTGACCATTGGCCATGCTAACTGGGGCCAATGAGAGGTGAAGTCAAAAATACCTGGAGGGCACCAGATTGGGGAAGTCTGGTCTATCTTGTTCATTACATTTCACTTCATTTATTAAATGTATTAGATACCGTTCTCTAAAAAAGACTCAAGGCATCTTACTCAAGTGCTTCTAATGGGTTCTTGCATTCCATCCCCTATACCATTCTGTGCAGCATATAACCATTGACCTCATTCAGATGCAATGCTAAACCTTGGATTACAAGAATAAGATGTGGTGAGCCTTGGGGTCAGATGTTCTACCCTCCTTCTGTGGTGCAGCTGTGAGGAGGAGTTCAGAAACTTTTTGTTTTGTATTAGAGTAATACAAAAGCCTGTTGTGACATCTGAACCTGGACAGATTGTGATTAATCTTAAGTATGGTTTGATGAAAGGGGCTAAACTTCAAACCATAGTTTATGACTCTCGCTCATTTCAACTAAATATTGTTAAGATTAACCACAGTCTAGGATTCTGACAACATGTTAAACGGCATTAATCTAAAACTGAACCGTAACTATGCCAGACGACAAAGGAGCACGAGAATGGTTTCTTCTTATTAGAGGCATCTCAAATTAGCCATCACCAGAACTAAATTAAAACTTCAGTAGTATGCACAGCGTGCACTATTTACCCATCAGATACATTTTTTTTTTAGTATACAATAAGTCAATGATCGACTGATGGAGGGGTACCATTTAAGAATGTCAAACTCCTCTCCCACTACCAAAATTTGAAATGATGGCCTGATTGTACATGGTGGGTTACAAGCTGCCAAGCACTACAACTGACTTACCAGGCTTCCAGCAGTGTAAGAAGCATGTCAGGTGCATGCCTCCTGCATGCCCAAAGGAATTAGTCAAAACAAGGAGCATGCAAGACTTCAGCCTGCAGCATAGTTTGGCTGTGGGATGGATTAAGCAAATGAAGCAGGGATCTAGTGATATACTATAACTAATAATATTCATAAACAACTTACTTTTGCTGCACCTATTTGTTCTTTACGAAATTTCTCCAGTGGTGCTATTAAAACATCATTTGC
This sequence comes from Heloderma suspectum, assembly GCF_057233095.1. Lineage (NCBI taxonomy): Eukaryota > Metazoa > Chordata > Lepidosauria > Squamata > Helodermatidae > Heloderma > Heloderma suspectum. The sequence continues at coordinate 25,393,638 of NC_139460.1, read as the reverse complement.
ATTCTGGATCTGAAATATAGATATAGATATATAAATATGCATCATTTCAGCACATGCATTTTTAGTCATTCGAGATACATTAGTAATTCCTATCCACAAGCCATAAGTGGTCTTATCCATAAATGGTCAAATCTGCAACGCAATCCCACTGGCTCTATTAAATAGGCAGTCCCAGAAAGGAAAGCATGAGAAATAAATATAGAAGAAGATATAATTTATTATTTTATTTATTTATTAAATTTATTAATCGCCCATCTGGCCGGTCACCCAGCCACTCTGGGCAATGTAAAACCCCAACCAAGCTAAAAAGCTGTTGTAATTTTAGGCTGCAGCCCTAAAATAGTCAGTTTTTGCTGACTAAACACACCTAGGATTACACTGTATGTATCCATTCAGATTTAACAATCCTGGGCCCAAATAATCTTGATCCCATCACGCATCAGTGTAGGTGCTGAAATAATGGTTTCCCTGAAACTACAGTTTTCTGTTATGTCTATGTGTGGAGGGGGAGCAATCCTATGGCCACTAGACACTGGCTAGAGGGCCATAGGATATGCTCTTTTCCGTGTTCCCGGAAAACCGACCTCCTCCCACGTCTGCGTTGCCTCCAGGGCAGGGCGGAGGAGCTCCGTCCTCCGCACTCAGAAGAGGAGCACGGAGTGACTGAAAAGGGGCGGGGCTGGGGGCATTCTGGGGCAGGGAGAGAGGAGCTGTGTGTATGACACATCCTATGTGTTGTACATGCAGCCTCCTCTCCCAGTCGGCCCCCCGTGGCTAGACAGCTGAAAATGGCTGTCTAGTGGAAAACAGCAGGGCAGGAGAGGCGCAAAGGGAATGATCCCCCCCCCCCGGGCCTCTCCTGCCTTGCTTAGGATAGGCGGTCATCTCCGAGTTCAGAGGCGGCCACCACCCAACGAGTTCAACTGGGCTTATTCCCAAGTAAGTGTGTGCATGTGTGTGTGTGTGTAGGATTTCAGTCTTAATTACAACTAATTTAGCTGGACTGGGGACTAAATTTGCATACCTACAAACCTGTCTAAATCTTACCATTAATGCCACTTCTTTTAGTACTTATAATTAAGCACACAGTAGGGACAACATTGCTTGCTATGCAGAACACTGCAGACTTAAGACAAACATAGATTGTTTAGAGCAACAAATAAATAAATTGAACATACTGGAGAGCCAGTGTGGTGTAGTGGCTAGAGTGTTGGACTGGGAGTCAGGAGATCCGGGTTCTAGTCCCCACTTGGCTATGGAAACCCACTGGGTGACTTTGGGCCTATCACAGACTCTCAGCCCAACCTACCTCACAGGGTTGTTGTTGTGAGGCTAAAATGGAGAGGAGGAGGATTATGTACACTGCCGTGGGTTCCTTAAGTCGGAAAAAAGGTGGGATATAAATGTAATAAACAAACAAATACCAGTTTAAAAATTATCCTGATAATAAAAAATGAGTATACTAAAGCTAGAGATTCTTTATTTGAACAAAGGAGCAAGGGAAAGTCTCACACTTGCAACTGTTTCATTATCACCTCTCTAAAAACTGTAAAGTGTAGTTACATATTTTCTTTTCTAAAACATTCTTTGCATCGGATAAAATTAAGTAGTCTAGAGAAAAATCTCATACGCCTTCAAGAAAGGGTGCCAGCCATCATTTCATGCTCCTGCACAGCTGCTAGAATAACTTAAGGCCAGAAAAGTGTGCATGTACAAAGTTTTTGCTACTAGTATACACACGGCTATTGTGTCATGTACTTGTACTAAAGCACTAATTTAGCCATCAGGGCCAGCTATCTGAGCAAACCCATTTATAACCACCCTTTCTGTTGTACCTTTACACCCAAATAGTTGATTGAGAACCAAAGTTGAAATTCTAGCTCTTATAGGTATCTGTCATTTTGTATTCAGTTTTCTAAAGTGCTTTTAATTTTCCTTAATTGTATTTTCCAGCTCTGGAGCAAAAGAATGGCTGCATTCAAATGATTGTATCTTGGCTTAGTAAGATACAAACAAGCTTTTTGCCCATGCATACAGCCCTTCTCTCCTTCCTAAGCCAGAAAGTCTTTATCTGTAGTCTCCCATTTCACCCAAACCAGGAAAACAGTGGTTATCAGCTTCAGAACAAGCCAGGATCTTAAACCAACTTCAAATCATGGTTTTAGATCCTGGCTTGTTCCAAAGCTGGTAACCATTATTTTCCTTGTTTGGATAAAATGGGCAACTATGGATAATTAGAGACTTCCTGTCTTAAAGTACGCCATGGAGGGAGGAGCAAAGAGGCTGAGTGCATGGGCAAAAGGGTAATTCATACCATGACTTCTTAAGCCAAGATATGATCATCCAAATAGGACCAATGATTTAGAAACAAGGGCTTGAATCCTAAAAGTAAATTAACCTAAAGACGTTAACAGAAGACAGGTTTCCTGCCCCTTCCTTCCCCTTGGAGCTACTTGTGACCTTTAAAAAGCCTCTCCTGAACAATCTGAGATTGAGCATAGTGGGATGCTGAGAGAGGAGGGGATGGGAAGCTTCCTTTCCATGAACTTTGTCAACTTATCTTTGGTTTATGATTGCAAGTGTGTTGGATCAACAATATGCAATCAAATTATTCCTCTTGGACTTCAGGGCCCCATATACACAAGCCATTTACTCCGGGGCTGCTGCGATTTGAAGTCCTTCGGGGCATACAAAGTAGTCACCACTTTGCAGCCAAACCGTGGTTTTCACCCAGAAAATGCAGATTTCTAAAGAGGCATTTTGCTGCAATGTTTTTGGTTTGCTGCAGGTTTCCCATGGTTGCGAGCTGTCTGTCCCTTCCCGAACCAACTTTGCATTTTGTGGTGGGTGTGTGGTAGGTGTGCCTAGTGCCTGTGTCACTCTGTGATGCCCCTTCACTCCTCATCGTTTCTTCGCGGCTGCACAGAGGCACAGAGAAGCATGCTCATTTCTTCAACCACACCTTCGCACACCTTCACAGCTTTGTATCTTCGCAATGGCTACTTTGGAGTCAGTGGCTAAGGGCTGGGGGGGCGGGGTGGGAGAGCAGAATGTCCAGGACCAACCTCACTTCAGCCACCATTTTGGAATGATGGGTAGGCTTATACCTCTCATGGGTACATGCCTTGGTGTGTGCGAACCATGGCGAGAGTCTTGGGCTGAAGAACTGCCAAACAGTTGGCATGGTAATGAAGGAGCAGACCACCCACATTTTACCTAACGAGGAACAGACAGACATAAAAGAACCCCTAAAATACAAAATAACCACTAAAACCTGAAGTGTCGCACCCCCACCCTCACATGCCTGCACAGCTGTGTATTTAAATATAATGGTTAAAAAATGAGCAGCATGACTGCCACAGTTTACTTTGCTTCAACGGCTATGTGTCAGGGCACAACAAATTTCCCCACTGGAGAAGTCTGCAGTATATCGCACATGTACCACAGCAGAAGCTAATTCACAGCTGCAATGCTGCGCAGTTACGACGGAGTGAAGGTTGAAAGCAGTGCCATGTAGGTGGCCCCCAGGAGAACTAGTGTATATGATGAATTTTGCTGATGTGTAAGAAGCAGCTGAGAAATTCAGATAATGCCAATATCAGTTTTGTAAAAGGTAACCACTGACTCACACAAATAAAATATATCTAATGCAGTGTTAATAGTCGTTAACTCTTTGTTCTTCCATGTGGTTCTAACAAACTGTTTATTCCATAAATCAGCTACAAACCATGATTAAAAATGTTGATTTAGGCTGTGTCAGGGTGGACACTGAGCCCATAGAATCCCAGAGTAGTTCTGATTCTGAGGAAGAGCAGTCGCTCCTGGGAGAGGAGTGCGCTCCTCTTTCCCAGGACCAACAGCTGACAGAGATTCCTCCCACCAGCATTCCTAGTTTAGTTAGCAGCCCAGGGAGTGACCAAGCACAGATAGCAGACTTGGTGGATGCGCGACGCAGACGCAGAGAGCGGCGCCAGATGGAGGGCGCGGAAAGGAGGTGAAGTGCCAGGTTGGCGCGCAAACAACGGCTGCGCCCAGAGGCTCCAAGGGAAAAGGGGAGGGACTCTCCCTAGTCCTTAAGTTCAGGGGTCTGCCAGTAATTCCCTTTCAAACGGGGACCAACTGTTCCAACTTCGGGCATAGGTACTGTGCTGCTCAGATCTAGTTGCAATCAGTATAGTTGTTAAGTTGTAAAAGAAGAATAAAGCTTTGAAAGGAATTCCTTTGTCTGTGTCTGGACTTGGCTACTGGTTTAGACAGAGAGAGACCTCCAAGGAGCCCTTGACAGCTTGGTCCCCGTTCCTCTTTTTTTTTTCTTTCTCTCCTCTCTCTCTCCGATTGCCTTATGGAGGGTGCCGGGGACCCAGCGGTGCAAGCTCTGGTGCAAGAGAACCAGTTGCTCCGTGATCAGATGGCTCAACTGACGGCGGCCGTGCAAAATCTACAGGCTGTGGTTCAACCCCCCCCCCACCTCCGATTCCCCCATGCCGCAAGTGCCTGGTGGCGTTGCCAGAGAGGTTTTCTGGTGAGAAAGGACTTTTTCAGATTTTCAGGGCCCAATCAGAGCTGTACATGCGTCTTAGGCCTGAGGATTTCCAGATGGAACAGGTTCGTGTGGGTTTAATCATTAACCTACTGTCAGCATGGCAGCTAACTGGGCTTCGAGGCTCCTGCTCGCTAATGACCCCCTGCTCGGGGACTACCAAGGTTTCATGACAGCCATGGCACGTTTTTTCGGTGACCCCCTGCGCACGCAGACGGCTTCTCAGGAGATTCGCCGCCTCCGGCAGGGCAAGGACTCAGTTTCCAGCTACGCAACAACCTTTCGCTTGCTGATGCAGGATTTACAGTGGAATGATGCCGCGCTAGTGGCTCAGTTTTTGGATGGTTTGAACGACGAGATTTTGGATGAGTTGGCATGCACACCCAGCCCACCTACTTTGGAGAACCTCATCCAGACCTGCCTTCAGATAGACAGTCGGCTCGAGGGGCGCCGGCAGACCTGGCAGGGCGCCAGGGGCCGGGATTTCCCTCCTCGCATTCCCATTAGGGGTTGGACTCGATGGCCTTGTAGGCCCCTTCCAACCCTACTATTCTATGATTCTATGATCCCCCACGTTTCCTGCCTCCTCCCCCACCCCCCGCTCCGGCGCTGGGGGTAGAGGAGACCCCAATGCAGCTGGGAGCTACTTGAGCCTCGCTGCTGCCAAAGGAGTTTGAGCACCGCCGTGCTGAGCGCCTCTGTTTTCGATGTGGAAAGCTGGGGCATTTCGCCAAGACCTGCCGAGTGAAATCCATAGCTCCGCTGCCTCCCCCTCCTCCTCCTCTCCTTCCCCCCCTCCTCCTCCTAGTCCCCAGGCCTGACTAGACTGCCCCCCAAGCTTGTTGGGGGCCTCCAGTGTGGGGGTCAGTTCCCCACCCGGTGGGTGCCTTCCCCAACCCCCCCACCCTCCCATCTGCTGTTGCATGTTCACCTCCGCTCCTCTCAGTGGGGGCGGGTGGAGGCCCTAGCTTTAGCGGACTCGGGGGCGACGACCAGTTTCATGGATGAGACCTTCGCCCTTTTCCACAACATTCCTACCCTGCCCCTTCCTGCCCCCTTGGCAGTGCAGACCATTGATGGGCGTCCTCTCTCTTTGGGCGCAGTGACCCGGATTACAGTTCCGCTCACTGTGCGCATCCAGTCCCACGTTGAGCAGATTCAGTTTCACTTAGCCAAGGTTCCCTTATACCCACTCGTGCTGGGTGTTTCCTGGCCCTCTAAGCACAACCCTCAGATTTCTTGGGGGCTTCAGCAAGTGGAGTTTGCGTCTCCCTACTGCTGGCAGCATTGCCTCCCGGAGGAGGCGCCAGTCCCAGTCCAGGCCTTAACCCTTTCCTCCCCCTCCTTGTCTGTTTCTGGCAGTCCTTCAGCGACCGTCATCCTCCCAGAGAAGTATGCAGCTTTTCAGGATGTGTTTGACAAGAAGGAGGCTGACCGGCTTCCCCCCCACCGCCCTTTTGACTGTGCCATTAACCTCATTCCGGGGGCGACCATCCCCGCTGGCCGGCTGTATCCGATGTCGGAGCCAGAACTTTGAGCTCTGCGGGAGTTTTTGGACACAAATCTCAAACGCGGTTTCATTCGCCCCTCCTCCTCCCCCGCCTGCGCTCCTACCTTCTTTGTGGCCAAGAGATCTGGCGAGCTCAGGCCGGTGCACGATTTCAGAAATCTAAATTCCGTTTCCATCCCTGAGAAGTACCTCCTCCCCCTCATACCAGAGATGCTGGAGCGCCTGGGGCGAGCCAAGATTTTCACAAAGTTGGACCTGCGTAACGCATATAATCTCATTTGCATCCGGGAGGGGGATGAGTGGAAGACCTGTTTCGGGACCCGGGATGGAGCGTATGAATACCTAGTAATGCCCTTTGGGCTCTCCTGCGCCCCTCCCACTTTTTGGCGTTTTATGAATGCCATCTTCAGGGACTATTTGGACACTTTCCTCATTGTATATCTCGATGATTTACTTATATTTTCTGAGGACTCCGATGCCCATCAGCTTCATGTCTCTGCCGTACTCCAGCGCCTCTGTGAGAACCATCTTTATGCCAAGCTGGAGAAATGTGTGTTTGACCTAACCTCTTTGGACTTTCTTGGCTACATTATTTCACCTGACGGTATCAGGATGGATCCTGCAAAGGTCCAGGCTGTCCTCTCCTAGCAGGCTCCATCTACCAAGAAGGACTTGCAACGTTTTCTGGATTTTGCTAATTTTTACAGAAAGTTCCTGCCCAGTTTTGCTTGGCTCACTTCTCCTCTCACGGACCTCCTTAAGGGAAAGAAATCTCCTTTTCATTGGACAGCATCTGCCCAACAGGCTTTCGAGGAACTTAAGAGGCTTTTCAGTTCTGAGCCGATCCTGTTACATCCCGACCCGAGGAAGCCTTTTGTAGTGCAAACTGATGCCTCTGACTTCGTGGTGGGGGCGGTGCTCTTTCAGCCAGATCGGGAGGGTGGCGGGCTGCAACCCTGCGCCTACCACTCCAGGAAACTGACCATGTCTGAGAGGAATTATACCATCTGGGAGAAGGAACTGTTGGCCATCAAGTCCGCTTTGGAGACCTGGCGTCATCTCCTGGAGGGGGCACAGCACCCAGTCGAAGTTAGAACCGACCACTGCAACCTCGAACATCTTCAGACAGCCCGTGCCTTAAACCAGCGGCAGATTAGGTGGTCGCTTTTTTTTTCTCGGTTCCACCTTAAGATTTGCCATGTGAAGGCTTCAGACAACCTACAAGCGGATGCTCTTTCTCGTAAGCCTGACCTCCAGCCAGGGAGTGAGGAAACTCCCCCCCCCCTCTGATTCTTCCCCCTCAAGGCCTGGCGGCAGCTGCAGTGCCTCATTCTTGGGAGGAGCTCCTTCTCTCTGCACAGGCTCAGGATGCTTTTGTTCGCACAAAGGTGGAGGAATTGGGGCTAGCCTCTGCCCCCCCCCACTCTACCCCCTTCTCTTTGCGAGGTGGCCTGCGTTACCATTCTGGCCGGGTCTATGTGCCTTCTAGACCCCTCCGCGAGAAGGTCCTCCATCAGTGCCACGACTCCCCCACAGCTGGGCATTTTGGCGTCGCCAAAACCTTGCATGGAGTGACGAGGGATTTTTGGTGGCCTCGTGTGTGTCAGGACGTCAAGTCCTATGTCGCCTCCTGCCCAACCTGTCAGCGAGCGAAGGCCCCCTCAGGCAAGCCCACAGGCTTGCTTCACGCCCTGCCTACCCCCTCAGGACCTTGGAAACTGCTCTCCCTTGACTTCATCACTGACTTGCCTCCCTCACACGGTAAGACCACTATTCTGGTGGTGGTGGATTTGTTTTCTAAGATGGCCCATTTCATCCCCTGCTCTGGGTTGCCCACAGCCAGGGAGACGGCAGAGCTGTTCGTGGCGCATGTTTTCCACCTCCACGGATGGCCCGAGGGTCTCGTTTCCGATAGGGGGGCCCAATTCACTGCCCATTTCTGGAGGGAGCTACTGGCGTTGCTCCATGTGATGCTCCGTCTTTCCTCCGCCCACCATCCACAGACGGACGGTCAGACCGAGCGCACCAATGCGACTCTGGAGCAATATCTGCGCTGTTATGTAAATTACCAGTAGGATAACTGGTTTTCCTTGCTGCCTCTCGCAGAATTTGCTTATAACAATGCCTGCCATGCTTCCACCCGCCAAACTCAATTTTTTGCCAATTTTGGTTACCACCCCAAGGCCTCCCCGTCCACCCTAGCTCCCTCTTTGGTGCCAGCGGCCCAGGACTTTTTAGAGGAGTTGCGAGTGGTACACCACCTCTTACGGGACTCCCTTGAGCAAGCCAAGACAGCCTACAAGGCCTCTGCAGACCAGCGGCGCCAGCCGGGTCCGTCTCTGCAACCGGGGGACTGGGTTTGGTTGTCCACCCAATACCTCCCCTCTCACTTGCCTGCAAGGAAGCTCGCGCCTCGCCGCACGGGGCCTTTCCAGATTACGGCCCAGATTAACCCTGTTGCTTTTCGCCTGGCTCTCCCACCCTCCATGAAGATCCATCCCGTTTTTCATCGGTCCTTGCTGTCCCCTCTGGTTTCTGGCGACCCTCATCGCTTGGTCGGCTCCCCCCCGCCGCCAGTGCTGGTGGAGGGGGAGGAGGAGTTTGAGGTCGCGGAGATTCTGGACTCCCGCCTTTCTCGTGGCCGCTTGCAATAACTGGTGGACTGGAAGGGGTACGGGCCTGATGAGCGATCCTGGGAACCTGCGGAAAATGTGCATGCTCCGTTGCTGCTGAGGTGCTTCCACCAGCTGTACCCCCACAAACCTGGGGCCCCAGGGGAGGAGCACGAGGGGGGGCCTCATGGGAGCAGGGATGATGTCAGGGTGGACACTGAGCCCATAGAATCCCAGAGTAGTTCTGATTCTGAGGAAGAGCAGTCGCTCCTGGGAGAGGAGTGCGTTCCTCTTTCCCAGGACCAACAGCTGACAGAGATTCCTCCCACCAGCATTCCTAGTTTAGTTAGCAGTCCAGGGAGTGACCAAGCACAGATAGCAGACTTGGTGGATGCGCAACGCAAACACAGAGAGCGGCACCAGATGGAGGCCACGGAAAGGAGGCGAAGTGCCAGGTTGGCGTGCAAACAACGGCTGCGCCCAGAGGCTCCAAGGAAAAAGGGGAGGGACTCTCCTTAGTCCTTAAGTTCAAGGGTCTGCCAGTAATTCCCTTTCAAACGGGGACCAACTGTTCCAACTTAGGGCATAGGTACTGTGCTGCTCAGATCTAGTTGCAATCGGTATAGTTGTTAAGTTGTAAAAGAAGAATAAAGCTTTGAAAGGAATTCCTTTGTCTGTGTCTGGACTTGGCTACTGGTTTAGACAGAGAGAGAGAGACGTCCAAGGAGCCCTTGACAGGCTGAGACATAAATGCACATTTGCATCCCTTGAGAATTTTTTTTGTTAATACAGCACCTTTACATTATGTCATACAGTGCAGTTCAGTGTAGCGTGGTGGTACAATTACAAGACCCCTTCATGGATCACTGCCTTGTTGTGGCGAAGGGGCTTGCGTAACTCAGTGAAGCCATAAGCTATGCCGTGCAGGGCCACCCAAGACGGACAGGTCATGGCAGAGAGTTCTGACAAAATGTGGTCCACTGGAGAAGGAAATGGCAACCCACTCCAGTATTCTTGCCATGAAAACCCCATGGAACGTATCACAAGGCTAAAAGAGATGATGCCGGAAGATGAGCCCCTCAGGTCAGAAGGTGTCCAATATACTACTGGGGAAGAGCAGAGGGTATTTCCAAGTAGCGCCAGAAAGAGTGAAGCGGCTGGGCCAAAGCTGAAAGGACACTCAGCTGTGGATGTGTCTGGTGGTGAAAAGAAAATCCGATGCTGTAAAGAACAATATTGTTTAGGAACCTGGAATGTAAGATCAATAAATCAAGGTAAGCTGGAGGTGGTCAAACATGATATGGCAAGATTGAACATCAACATCTTGGGAATCAGTGAACTAAAATGGACAGGCATGGGCGAATTTAATTCAGGTGACATCATATCTACTACTGTGGGCAAGAATCCCATAGAAGAAATGGAGTAGCACTCATAGTCAACAAAAGGGTGGGAAAAGCAGTACTGGGGTACAATCTTAAAAATGACAGAATGATCTCAGTACGTATCCAAGGCAAACCATTCAACATCACAGTAATTCAAGTCTATGCCCCAACCACTGATGCCGAAGAAGCTGAGGTTGATCGGTTCTATGAAGACCTACAACACCTTCTAGAACTAACACCAAAAAAAGATGTCCTCTTCATCATAGGGGATTGGAATGCTAAAGTAGGAAGTCAAGAAATCACCGGGATAACAGGCAGGCATGGCCTTGGTGTACAAAATGAAGCAGGACAAAAGCTAATAGAGTTTTGCCAAGAGAACACGCTGATCATAGCAAACACTCCTTTCTAACAGCACAAGAGACGACTCTACACATGGACATCACCAGATGGTCAATATCGAAATCAGATTGGTTATGTCCTTTGCAGCCAAAGATGGAGAAGCTCTATATAGTCAGTAAAAACAAGACCTGGAGCTGACTGTGGCTCACATCTTGAGCTTCTTGTTGCAAAATTTCGGCTTAAATTGAAGAACGTAGGGAAAACCACTAAACCATTCAGGTATGACCTAAATCATATCCCTGATGAATATACAGTGGAGGTGAGGAATAGATTTAAGGGATTAGACCTGATAGACAGAGTGCCTGAGGAACTATGGACGGAGGTCCGTAACATTGTTCAGGAGGCAGCAACTCAATCCATCCCAAAGAAAAAGAAATGCAAGAAAGCCAGGTGGCTGTCTGATGAGGCTTTACAAGTAGCTGAGGAAAGAAGGGAAGCGAAAAGCAAGGGAGAAAGGGGAAGATATACCCAGCTGAATGCAGAGTTCCAGAGAATCGCAAGGAGAGACAAGAAGGCCTTCTTAAATGAACAATGCAAAGAAATCGAGGAAAACAACAGAATGGGAAAGACTAGAGATCTCTTCAAGAAAATTGGAGATCTCAAGGGAACGTTTTGTGCAAAGACGGGCATGATAAAGGACAAAGAAGGCAGGGACCTAACAGAAGCAGATGAGATTAAGAAGAGGTGGAAAGAATACACAGAAGAACTATACAGGAAAGATCTGAATGTCCCTGATAGCCATGAGAGTACGGTCACTGAACGTGAGCCAGACATCCTCGAGAGTGAAGTCAAATGGGCCTTAGGAAGCATTAGTAACAACAAAGCTAGCGGAGATGACAGTCTTCCAGCCGAGCTATTTAAAATCCTAAAAGATGATGCTGTTAAAGTGCTGCATTCAATATGCCAACAAATCTGGAACACTCAACAGTGGCCACAAGACTGGAAAAGGTCAGTTTACATTCCAATTCCAAAGAAGGGCAACGCCAAAGAATGTTCAAACTACCGCACAATTGCGCTCATTTCACATGCCAGCAAGGTGATGCTCAAAATCCTACAAGCTAGGCTTCAGCAGTATGCGAACCGAGAACTACCGGAAGTACAAGCTGGGTTTCGAAGAGGCAGAGGAACTAGAGATCAAATCGCCAACATTCGCTGCATCATGGAGAAAGCAAGAGAATTCCAGAAAAACGTCTATTTCTGCTTCATTGACTACGCTAAAGCCTTTGATTGTGTGGATCACAACAAACTGTGGCAAATTCTTAAAGTGATGGGAGTACCAGACCACCTTACCTGTCTCCTGAGAAACCTGTACGAGGGTCAAGAAACAACAGTAAGAACCAGAAATGGAACAACCGATTGGTTCAAAATTGGGAAAGGAGTACGACAAGGCTGCATATTGTCACCCTGCTTATTTAACTTATATGCAGAGTACATCATGAGAAATGCCGGGTTGGATGAATCAGAGGTCGGAATTAAGATTGCCGGGAGAATTATCAACAACCTCCGATATGCAGACGATACCACCCTAATGGCAGAAAGCGAAGAGGATCTCAAGAGCCTCTTGTTGACGGTGAAAGAGGAGAGTACAAAAGCTGGTTTGAAACTCAACATTAAAAAAACTAAGATCATGTCATCTGGCCCTATCACTTCCTGGCATATAGAAGGGGAAGAAATGGAAGCAGTGACAGATTTTACTTTCTTGGGCTCCAAGATCACCGCAGACGGTGACTGTAGCCATGAAATTAAAAGACGCTTGCTCCTTGGGAGGAAAGCTATGGCAAACCTAGACAGCATAGTAAGAAGCAGAGACATCACCTTGCCGACAAAGGTCCGTCTAATCAAAGCTATGGTTTTCCCAGTAGTAATGTATGGCTGTGAGAGCTGGACTATAAGGAAGGCTGAGCGCCGAAGAATGGATGCTTTCGAACTGTGGTGCTGGAGAAGACTCTTATGAGTCCCCTGGACTGCAAGGAGGTCAAATCAGTCCATCCTAAAGGAAATCAACCCTGACTGCTCATTGAAAGGACAGATACTGAAGCTGAAGCTCCAATATTTTGGCCACCTAATGCGAAGAGAAAACTCCCTGGAAAAGACCCTGATGCTGGGAAAGACTGAAGGCAAAAGGAGAAGGGGACGGCAGAGGATGAGATGGCTAGATAGCATCACAGATGCAATGAATATGAACTTGAGCACGCTCTGGGAGAGAGCGCAGGACAGGAAGGCCTGGCGTGCTATGGTCCATGGGGTCACGAAGAGTCGGACACGACTGAACGACTGAACAACAACAACAACAATCATTATAATGGGTAGAGGCTGTGAGCATGCTTGTAAGTGTGTGAGGAAGGTAGGCTTGCATATTTGCAAGGATGAGCAATGAAGTGCATCTCTGTATGCTCTGTGCACAGTCACTGCATTAGCCAAAAGGATCCCCCGCAATGAGAGATGGACCAGGCAATGCCAAGAAGTGGAGAACAAGTTGGTTCACTATTACAAGAGTCTTCCGAAACTGAGTATCCTCAGGATCTCCACTTTCTCCCTACCGCCCTTTAAAAGAAATCACGTTTGTAGTCCCTAAGGCAACAACAAAATAGGATTTGATACCATAGTGGGAAACTATGGTCTCATTTTCTCATGTTAATTCTTCATAATAGCACCTTCCATTTTATCTTTGTTTTATTGGTTACTTTGCTTCTGTACTAGGCATTTTATGGAATATTATGGAAAACAAGGAGGATAACAACCGGGTTTACAGTATGTGGGTATTAACACATAATACAACTAAAACAGCAACAGCAATTGTATCATCAATTCCTAAATGCATAAGAAGTTCAAAAAACGCTTTGGCTTGGTTCTTAAAAGGCATAAGTGTAGGCTCTGGGTGGATATATTTCCAAGTCAGGGCGCTAACGCCAAAAAGGCCCTATCCCTGATCACCATCTACCTAAGTGCTGAAGAAGGGGGACACATGCAACAGAGCCTCAGGTATGATCTTACTGAATGGACAGATTCCTAAGGAGAAGGTTGTCCTTCAGTCCTACCCATGACTAAGAAGCACCAGAATTATGTAAATACCAAATACATGCATAATTGATGCAACTTGCAAAAACTAGCTTTTCTTGGTGTTGGAATTAATTTGAACAATTTCTGGATGCACCCGATCTCGTCTGATCTTGGAAGCTAAGCAGGGTCAGCCCTGATTAGTACTTGGATGGGAGAACACCTGGGAATCAAGCTTCCTGCACTGAGCAGAAGGTTGGACTCGGTGGTCTTCCCTTCCAACCCTATGATCCTATTCAATTTTTTTGAAAGCATAGAGAAGCTTTCCTCAACCTGATACCCTCCAGATGTTTTGGACTATAACCCCAAGCACCCCCCAGCCAGCATGGATGGCCAGGAGATGCTGGGAGTTGTAGTAGTCCAACTTATCTGGAGGGTTGGAGAAGTCTGGCACAGAACATACACAGAAGCCTTCTGAAAATATATTGAGCTGTATGTACATTAAATATTTGTTTTTAAAATATGATTTCTTGCCAATTATTATGATTGCTCCCACTACATTTATTACTGGTAATCTCTCTAGATGGCAAATCTAAATAGTCATTCCATCTGTCCCAAAATTCTGCGTTTGTGAGGTTGAAACAATCTTTTTTGTTTAAACTTCATAAATATTTGAAGAAAAAAAAACCATTCCACTTAAACTCCTAGAACTGCAGTTATTTTAAGTAATTAAGTTTTAGTGTTTGAACACTGACGTATTTCAGTTCTAATTGTAGGATATGAGGGCAAGACTACTGTCTGAAGAAGTTTAATATAACCATTCCCTGCCAGCTTCTAATACCATTTGTATTTGGAGGATAATTTTTATCTGCTATAATCACCTTCTAAGCTCATGAATACTTAACATGCCAAATGAAATACTGAGGATATTTTGATAGCTGGTGCTTAAAGCTGTCTTGCTGAACTGGGGTAGAAATGTTAGTAATTATTCTTAAAATCAACTATGATCCGTAGACTTTGCACATAATGGAGCAAGAAAATGACTTTGGATGATGCTCCTGAAGTCAATGCGCCCTCTTTGCGATAGGTTTTATTGGCACACACAACATATTTGTAGTACTTAATATAAATGCAGCATTTTCTAACTGGAGAATGCAAATCCTGAGAGGATACCATAAATCCTGGTAGAGCTCAAGCTACAGGTTCAGGAAACATTTTCAGTCATGTCATTTGTCCTCATTAGGAATATGCAGAAGCTTCCCTACTATGGCCATATTTCCATCTCATGGAAAAGTGACATTGCATGTTCAGGGTATTTATGTGCAAAAGCAGTTATGCAATGTTCCCAAGGCAGGATTATGTGAATGGTTACATACTCAAAGTGCTTACTGGTTTGCTATGATGCCAGACTGCTACTCAAAAGACCAGAGTATTAAAGACCCTTACCCACTATGAGGAATAGCCTTGTAAATAAGCTCTCTGAAGTTACTAGTCTGTGTGCAATTGCATACAACAACTGCTGGGGGTTGCAGGAGGATGTGTAGAGAGCTTCATTTTTATGTTGGGCACAGAGAAGGGGGCTTCCCTCCTCTAGCAGCCTACTTTCTTTCTATGCTGAGCACAGTGGAAGGATGGAATGCTCCATTCCCCCTTCCACTAGCCTGCTCACTTGGCTGCATACAATTCCTGGCCACCTATGGCTACCAGGCTAGGGCTTAAATCCAGGACTGATGTACAACTGGACTAATTGTGCAGCAAGTACTGGTTCTCTTCTCCCCCCTCCCCTCTATCCCCTATTGTTGTTGTTGTTCAATCGTCTAGTCGTGTCCGGCTCTTCGTGACCCCATGGACCATAGCACGCCAGGCCTTCCTGTTCTCTGCTCTCTCCCGGAGCATGCTCAAGTTCATATTCATTGCATCGGTGATGCTATCTAGCCATCTCATCCTCTGCCGGCCCCTTCTCCTTTTGCCTTCAGTCTTTCCCAGCATCAGGGTCTTTTCCAGGGAGTTTTCTCTTTGCATTAGGTGGCCAAAATATTGGAGCTTCAGCTTCAGTATCTGTCCTTCCAATGAGCACTCAGGGTTGATTTCCTTTAGGATGGACTGATATGACCTCCTTGCAGTCCAGGGGACTCATACGAGTCTTCTCCAGCACCGCAGTTCGAAGGCATCAATTCTTCGGCGCTCAGCCTTCCTTATAGTCCAGCTCTCACAGCCATACATTACTACTGAGAAAACCATAGCTTTGATTAGATGGACCTTTGTCGGCAAGGTGATGTCTCTGCTTCTTACTATGCTGTCTAGGTTTGCCATAGCTTTCCTCCAAGGAGCTTCATGGCTACAGTCACCGTCTGCGGTGATCTTGGAGTCCAAGAAAATAAAATCTGTCACTGCTTCCATTTCTTCCCCTTCTATATGCCAGGAAGTGATGGGGCCAGATGCCATGATCTTAGTTTTTTTTTAATCCAGGATAATTGTCGAGAAACCCATTGTTTTATTAAAAACACATACTTTGGAAATAGTAACACCAGTTAAGCATTCTTTGCATCCTTAGTCCTAGTTTAGGACCAGTTCATATGTGTACACTACAGCACAGGAGTGGACTCATATCACAAGCCTTTTATATCAGGGGTGAGGAACTTCTGTCCCCCCAGATGTTCTTGGACCCCAACTCTCATGAGCCTCAGCCAGCATAGCCAATAGTCAGAGATTATGGAAGCTGTAGTCCAACAAGATCTGGAGGACCACAGGTTCCCCATCCCTGATTTACATCAAAATTAAGACACATCATCACATCGTCATCATCATCGATGAAACATCAAGATAAAATAGGCAGGCAGGCAGGCAAAAGGAGCTATGTATCATAAAATGCCTGACAGAAGAGGACAGACTTCTGCTTTGCTGGTGCTTAAAAGAAAAGTAACAAAAAGGTGCAAGGCAAACATGCCTGGGGTGGGATTCTGAGAATTTGGGTGCTATCACTAAAAAGGCCCTCTCCAGTAGCCATCTGCCTAAACTCCAGAGGGATGGACCTCTTGACAAAGATCTTAACTGGTAGGCAGTTTCATGTCAGTTCAGGCATGGTTGGTCTGAATTCAGTATCTTTCATAGAATCATAGAATAGTAGGGTTGCAAGGGGCCTACAAGGTCATCGAGTCCAACCCCCTGCTCAATGCAGGAATCCAAGTCACAGCATCCCTGACAGATGGCTGTCCAGCCTCATCTTGAATGGCTCTCGTGTGGGAGCCCACTACCTGCCTAGGTCATTGGTTCCATTGTCGTAGTGCTCTAACAGTCAGGAAGTTTTTCCTGATGTTCAGCTGGAATCTGGCTTCCTGTAACTTCAGCCCATTATTCTGTGTCTTGCATTCTGGGATGATTGAGAAAAGATGTTGGCTTTCCTCTCTGTAACAACCTTTCAAGTACTTGAAGGGTGCTATCATATCTCACCACTCGTTACCTCTCACCAGTTTGAGAAGATCCCATTGATAAGCACTCCTTGAGTCTGATTCTGTAGCCAACTGTGGATCCACTGGATCGTTGTTTCACCTAGCCCACTTTGAACTAGTTTGCTCAACAGGATATTGTGGGGCACTTTGTCGAAAGCTTTGCTGAAGTCAAGGTATATGATGTCTACAGCATTCCCACAGACCACAAGGGAGGTTACCTGATCAAAAAATGAGATCAGATTCGTCTGGCAGGATTTGTTCTTGACATATCCATGTTGGCTTCGAGTAATCACTGCATTGTTTTCAAGGTGCTTCCAGATGGATTGCTTTATCATCTGCTCCAAAATTTTCCCAGGGATTGACGTCAGACTGACTGGTCTGTAGTTCTCAGGTTCCTCCTTTTTACCTTTTTTGAAGATAGGAACAACATTAGCCCTCCTCCAGTCATCTGGCACTTCACCCATCCTCCATGATTTCTCAAAGAGAATAGACAGTGGTTCTGAGCGTTCTTCTGCCAGTTCCTTTATTACTGTAGGGTGCAGTTCATCTGGCCCTGGAGATTTGAACTCAAAGTAATTAGGTGTTCCTTGACCATATGCCTATCAATCTCGAGCTGCAATCCTGCTCCTTCAGCCTGTACTTTGCCTTTGCCAGGGGGGTCATAGACCCTCTTCTGGGAGAAGACTGAGCCAAAGTAGGAATTAAGCACTTCTACCTTTTCTTTGTCATCAGTTATCATTTTGCCATCCCTATTTAATAGCTGAACCACCCTTTCTTTCCTCTGTCTTTTATGATGCACGTAGCTGAAGAAAGCCTTTTTGTTGCTTTTAGCATCCCTCGCTAACCTCAGCTCGTTCTCAGCTTTAGCCTTCCTGACACCATCCCTGCAATTCTGTGCTACCTGCCTGTACTCTTCCTTTGTTGCTTGGCCTCCACTTTCTATATGTGTACTTTTTTGTTTGCGGGTCATCTCTTAGCTTTTTGTGAAGCCACATTGGCTTCTTCTATTGTCTTCTGTCTTTTCTTGTTGGAATTGTTTGTAATTGTGCCTTGAGAATTTCCTTTTTTAAAAGCTCCCACCCATCTTGGACTCCTTTTCTCGTTAGAGTCGCTTGCCATGGGACCTTACTGATCATTGCTCTGAGTTTATTAAATTCAGCTTTCCTAAAATCCAGGGTATGCGTTTGGTTACACATGGCTTTTGCTTCCTTTAGAACCATGAAATCAAGTATAACATGGTCGCTTTCCCCCAGAGTTCCTCTAACTGCTACTTTACCCACGAAGTCATCTCTGTTGGTTAGGATCAAGTCAAGGATAGCCGATCCTCTAGTTCCTTCCTCTACTTTCTGTAGGAGGAAGTTATCTGCCACACAAGTCAGGAATTTCCTGGAGGGGCCACGTTTTGCAGAATTTGTCTCCCAACCAATATCGGGGAAATTGAAGTCCCCCATTACTGCTACATCATGCTTCCTTGAAACATTGGCTATTTGCTTTTCAAAAGGTTCATCCTCATCTTCTCCTTGATTGGGTGGCTGGTAGTAGACTCCGACCACCATGTTCCTTTTTATTTTTTGCTGCATTTATTTTAACCCAGATGCCCTCGATGGGGCTACGAAGCTCATCCTCCTGTATTTCTGTGCAGAGATATGTATTTTTCACATAGAGTGCAACCCCACCTCCCTTTCTGTTCCTCCTGTTCTTTTTGAACAAGTTATATCCTTCAAATGCTGTATTCCAGTCATGGGAGTCATCCCACCAAGTCTCAGTTATACCTATCAAGTCATAATTTCCCTCCTGTATTAAGAGTTCAAGTTTGTTCTGTTTGTTTCCCATAGTCCGGGCATTAGTATATAGACATCGAAGACCATGTGCTTCATGGTCTGGCTTTCTTCCTACAGGTTTGTGAAGACTATTATTGGGTGCTATTAGAGCTGTTCTCTCCATTGCGGTGCATGAGCCTTCGTCCATTGTTACCCCCAACTTTACGTCTCCCTTCCCCGTAGGATTCACTTTAAAGCCCTCCTGATAAAGGTCTTCATGCTGTGGCCAAACATATTCTTCCCAGCCTTTGTGAGGTGCAACCCGTCCCTTGCCAACAGTCCATCTTCCAGGAAGTATAGCCTGCGGTCCCAGAAGCCAAATCTCTCTTGTCGGCACCACCTTCGTAGCCAGTCATTCACCTGGAGTATTTTTCTTTCCCTTTCTATCCCTCTTCTAACTACTGGAAGGATGGATGAGAAAACTATCTGGGCCCCAAAGTTCTTGAGTTTCCTTCCCAAAGCTTCAAAGTCTAATGTCATTTCTTCATAGCTCCACTTGGCAGTATCATTTGTTCCCACATGGATGAGAAGAAAGGGATACCTGTCAGTGGGCTTTATGAGTGCAGGCAACCCTTCAGTCACATCTCTAATCCATCCTCCCGGGAGACAGCATACCTGGCGAGTCCACGGGTCTTCGCGACATACTTGGGTTTCAATCCCATGAAGCAAGGAGTCTCCCACTACTACTACTGTTCTTGTAGCTGTAGGCCTTGGTTTCATTGCCTCTGCTTGGCTGACCTTCAGCCCCTTGCTCGCTCCCATGCAGGTTCCCCTGTAATTCTTCCTCTGCAGGCTGTCCTCCATTCTCATCCTCATGTACCTGGAAACGGTTCCCTAGTTCCACTGCCTCCACTGGTGCCAAATGTCTTCTAGTTCTTCTGCTCCTAACTGTCACCCTTTTCCAAGGAGTATCCTCTACTGCATTTTTCCTCACCTCAGCAGTTTCCTCTTCTGCCTCAGCTTGCTGTTGCTCTTCTAGCTTCTGTTCTTCACTTTGCTGCTGTAGTTCCACCGTTCTGTCCAATACCTCTTCGTGTTCTCTTATTTCCTGGTGGGTCGACAGTCGCCGCTCCAGCCCTCTTTTTTTTCCAGCAGCGTGATCAACTTGTTGCAGGTGTAGGCCATGTTGTTCTCAGGCAAGAAAACAAATATGGGACACACCTTGCAGGACACCACTGGAGAGTCTTGTCCTTCCATAGCCTCTTTTCCCTTTTTGTGTCTAGCTTCCTGGTTGTTCTAGAGTAGCCTGTGCCTGGTCTTCTACTCATTCTTTACCTTTGTCTCCTTTGTCTCTTCTGCCACTGCAGCTCCGCTGGCCAACTCCTGTTTGCTCGCTCTGATTGCTTGCTCTCTGGGAGGAGCTTGCTTGCTTCTGTAGTCCCTAGACCAGCTGGAGCAGCTTCCGGTGCTCCGCTCCGCTCAGATAACTGTGGATCTTAAGAAAATCTGAAGGACTGCTTGTGCAAACTCTGTCTCCTTCCAAGCCCATTACTCTTTTACAGATATTTGATTTGTGGTTGCTTGGGTTTTTTGTAATGACAATATCACCTTTCTGAATGTTATAAAAATGGCAGCTAAGATTCTCTGAAAACACAATATCAGAATTTTGTATTGTAGGCTCCATTGAAGGTCCTGAACGCAACAATTCTGCCAAGATATTCAAAGGCACAATGAGCTATGCACCCATACTGGATGGTGTAGCCAAAAAGCCGAAAAGTCTTTGCAAAGTATCTTTCAACATAGCAGTGTCACAGTTCTGCAGCTGGTCCTGGCTCTTTGTGTTGGTGGTGCGAAGAGGCCTCTATTCTTAGATGGAAAAAAATCTGCTTTCAAAGTCCAGGTCAGAAAAAGTGCCTAAGCAACAACAATATTAATATACAACATTCTGAGTATAGAGATTAACATTTACCTTCTTGCAGAATATAGATAAAAGTGACAGAGGACATTATTAAAAAATACTGTAGAAAAATACGTTGAAAATTCCCCACATTTGAACTCAACATATCCAGAGATGTCCAAATTCTTTAAGTGTCACCATTTAGTAAACAAAACATTATTTATTCTATGAATATGAAGTCTTCTTAAAAAGGGAAAAAACACCCAACTTTCCCAGGCACCCACAAGTTCTGGCTTGTAGAAATTGCTGAGAAATGTCTGTAATAAGTTCCTTATGTTGCTATGCAGTGCTTTTTTCCCAGATTCAAACCTATCCACAAGCTTTACAAGCCAAATTGCCATACCATGCAAATGTCAAGCACTTGTACAAAAGAGAAATGTAGCCACAACTGTCCTCCTTGTGAGGTCTACTGCCAGTGAATAATCAAATTTAATGGCAATTTCTGAAAGAAATATATATGCCAACAGCCTTGAGTAAACAAATTATGAACATGGCTTGGGTCCCCCCCGCCCCATTTGTAACTAACTCCATGAAAGCAAACAGTTCTATGAGATTGTATGGTCTGGCTGGATACCTGTGCTACAAAAATTAGGATAAACTGGAAACTGGTGTGAAATTACATGCAAGCCATTTCTTCCATCACATTATGCTGTGCTTTGAGAGGTACCAGGGCTGTAGCTACAGCAGGCCTGTAGGGGGTTGGGTGCCTAACAAATGCAATACCGCCCTCTCTGAATTACTAGCTTTCCTTTAAAAAAAAAAAAAAAGTCAGTCTCTAAAACCCTTTTCCTTACAGAACATGTATGGGAACATGTGAAAACAGTATTCTACCCATTTGCCCAGCGCAGGATGGGAAGGGGAAGTTACAGGATAGCTTTTGAATCTTGTCCTGAATAAGTTAACTACTTAGTAACAGAGCTCACAGGCATATGGCCCCCTTCCATAATCTTCTCTCTGTGCCCCTTTCCTGCTTTCTCGTTTGGTTACTCTCCATCTAAATATTAACACAGAAGAAAAATCAATGGGTAGACAATCTGAGTGATTTTGGGGGTGCCTCCTCTTGTTTGCAGTGGGAAATTTTCATCAGGAATAGGATGGGCCATTGAATGAGGAGGCCAGGAGGAGAAAGAGGAGTGCCCAATTTCATTCATTGCAAGCCATCTTGCTGTAACATGTCAGCTATTAGAGCAATCCACCTGCCTTCCACCTCGAGTAGGAGATCCCCTCTGTTGCTCTCTGTCCTTTTGAGTCCTAAGTTAGAAAATCTCTTTTGCCCTAGGCAACATTTTAGTTTAGTTCGCTAGACAAGTAAGAGTTTACTGCCTACATTAAATGTATAAACATTTTAAAAAATGGGATAATCATCTGAAGCTCTACTCCAAGTGCTCCCACAAACTGAGATTTGATGGGTGGCTACTCATAAGCAGGCCTTTTCTGTGGTGGCCCCCAAATTGTGGAATGTCCTTTCTAGAGAGGTCCACCTGGCACCTAGTGTATTGACTTTTTGGCGCCAAGCAAATACCGTTTTTTCTCCCAGGTCTTTAAAAAGTATTTTTAACTGTTGTTTGCTTCATTTTTAATAGGTGTAATGCTGCATTTTAAAAATACCCTCTCTTTTTTTTAGCTGCTCAGGTATTTATCTCTTCTAAATGTTGACTTTTTGTTGCTGCTTTTAAAACAATAATTTTAATGTGTTTTATTACTGATTTTATCATTGATTTTCTTGTTTTTGCTTTTATTATATATGTTGACCTGAGAGCTTCATCTATAGGGTGGCTCATACACTGAATGAATTAATGAATAATAAATAAGGGAGAGACAGAGTAGACTAAATTTAAAAAGCTTAAAAGCCTGGAGCACTTGACAAAGGTGAGATTATGGGAAATGAGATGAACCACTAAGTTAGTTTTTGCTGTTGTTAGGACTGCAGGTGTTGATAATTATGTTGTCCACCACTGGGCTAAACTTTGGAGAAGTGTTTTGCACACTGCATCATCAATGAGCATCAATGCCTAAAATACTAATAAGATGTCACACTGCACTAGTGCAGTACTTGAGATGTACAACTCTAAAACAGCAATCCTATGGCCCCTTGACATTGTCTGAGGGACCATAGGATATTGGGGATTCCCCACTCCCAGGTAGGAGACAGTGCTCTGACCACAGAAATGGGGAGTCGGAGATCTGAACCTGCTTCCCCGCCCCCTTGCAGCCAGAGCAGAAAGAACCACACCAGCTGGCCTCCATAGCTGGAAAAATGACCTTGGAGAGGGGGAAAAGGAGGAGTTCTGGTGGGTGGGGAGGTTAGGAGACCAGAGAGGGCAAGATGCAAGCAAAAAAGCCTGTCTAGTGAAAAATGCAACAATCAGAGGACAGGGAGGCAAAGATCACCTCTGCTGCTCCTCCCGTCCTGCTGACTTCAGTTGGCATGGGATACATGGAATCCTTTGAATTTGGAGGCTTCCATCCCGTGAGGGCGCAGCCTGTAGCATTGCACTCATTTTATATATTCATTTCTTTGACAGATTTATAAGCATCCTTTTAATGTAAACCTGCCCTAGGCACCGTATAACAGAACTTAAAAACACAAAACATAATAAAACAGTAACAACAATAATTTCTGGCATGGCATGTTTTTGTATCATGCCACAATACTGTGATAAAGAATAATCCTTTACAGTGAGGATGAGCATAGGTTGCAATAATAGTTTGGAAATATATTTCTAGGTGTGTGTTTTTTTTACATTATTGTATTTCATGGCACCAACTTCCAGTGAGGTAGCTATGTTAGTCTGTAGCAGCAAAGACGACAAAGAGGCTGGTAGCCCCAAGACTAAAAAGATTTATGATGACATAAGCTTTCATAACACATTTTCATCTAATAGATAAGTGTTAACCTTCGTTGGTAGAAATATAGCTTTACATAGAATTGTCACAGACTGTATCTTTTTGCATTTCATTGCCATTTGATTACATGGTTTAATATTTTTCTCTCTAATATGATAGGGGTGGAGAACTTCTTTCAGCCCAAGGGACAAATTTCATTTTGGAGAAGTTCTTGGGGGCCTCATTCCAGTAGTGGGCAGGGCCAAAAAAAAAAAAAAAAATCAGCATATTTTAGTTTAATGCTCCTACTGCCAGTAAGTAAGCCTCAGGAGAGGCATTTCAACAATTTAGAATGGGGAAAAACTGCACAAAAGCCAGGAAACCATACAATAATCAGTTTGGAGAAAAGGAGCTTTGCCTTCTGAGGAACCCTAGAGGGTTGGATTGGGACTCTCAAAGGGCCAGATTTGGCTCCCAGGCCTGCGGTTGTACACCCTTGCTATACAGGGAGTGTGAGGGGAGTTGCATACACATACACAAACCAGCCAACTGGTGCTAACATTTAATGTGTGTGATGATTCTAGTCCACTGAGCTTATGCCATAACGATAAAGATTTTAGTCTTTAAAAAGGTGCCACAAGATACTTTGTTATTTTATGGTTGCCATTATTGCTTAAAACATTTCTTACCAATTCTTGACTCAAAAATGAGGACATGAGCAACAGAAGCAGTTCAAAGTTAACTGCTACTGCTACTCCCACCGTGTGGTGTGTATAAATATGGTGATCACAGTCATTTCAAGAGTTTCCCATTATTATTATTATTATTATTATTATTATTATTATTATTAGTGTTGTTGTTGTTGATCTACTACCATCACTGTAAATTGCATATTTAATAATGTAAAAAGAAAAAAAAGAAAAGATATTTCAAGGAGCTTATAGTCAAATAATCTTGTATAGTATTTAAATTCTCTCAATGCCTGAAAAAAACATGTTAGTAGAATAATGATCTTGCATTCATCACTTCTACATTGAGCACCACTGACCCACCAAACACTGTTTGGGGGGTTAAGGAACCAGAGCAGAAAGCGTGCAAGCGTAACTGTTGCACTGGAAGGATGTAATTGAAAGTTGTATTTTAAACAGGATTTTCATGAATGAACATGTCCAGGCACTCAGCCAAAATCAGCAAAGTTGTTTGTAATGGTACCATGCCCAGGAGCCTTAGATTTGAGACTACTGTGCAAGTCTGGATTCAGGAACATCAGTACACATATTTACATCGTACAGATCATAAGAATATCACAGAAATGCAGCACATGAATGTTAAATATACTATGAAGGGATGGCCAAATGGTGGCTTGCAAGCTGGATCTGACCCTCAAAGCAACTTTTTGTGGTCCCTAGTAACCATAAATTTTAGATCAAACTGTGATAAAAAAAATATCCCACACTAACAGTCTGTCCCTTTTGAATTCCCATACAATTCCCTGGCTATGTCTGAATGCACATTGTTCATACCTATCGAACTCTTACTGCTAAAAGATGCCACCAGTATTATAAGCCTAACAACTCATGGGGGTGGGCGTGGGCGTAGGGCTGTGCAGCAAGACATACTTCCAGCCCCTGAATCACTCCCTGGAGACTTCAGTGGCACCCTCAAATCCAGAAATTGGCCATTCATGTATTAAGAGACAATAGACTGACAATCAAGTGAGAGGCTAGTCCTAAAACCTTGATCATATATTTTTCATACAAAATTGGTAGAGAGAGAGTTGATCCAAAATAAGTCTTCTAAAATACCCCATTTAGGAACAATGTAATAACATAAGAGCTGTATTGGAACAGACCAAGGTCCATCTAGTTCAGCATTCTGTTCATACAGTGGCCAACCAGCTGCCCATGGGAAACCCACAAACAGGACATAGTGCAACAGCACCTTCCCACCCATGCTCCCCAGCAATTGGTGTGCATAGGCATATCGCTTCTGATACTGGTGATAGCATATAGCTATCAGGCTTAATAGCCATTGATAGCCTTATCCTCCATGGATTTGTCCAATCCATGTTCGGGCATATGTGGATAGAGTCCCACAGTATTAACAAGCTTCCTTAAAAAAAAGCCCTCACCTCTGTGTTAGTGCAGTGGAAGTCAACGGGAATTACTTCTGACTAGATATGTTTATAGGGATGTCAGAGAATTCCGCCATGGATCTCGGTGAGGCCGAATGCCAGTGCATTCAGCCCCCTGAAATCCGTGGCAGAACGAAGCCCCCCCCACCCTGTGAAATGGGCCCGGAACGGAGCACCTACCTGCTGCCGTCCGCACTGCATTGCGAATGGTGGCCGCATCTGCAGCCGCCATTCGCTTCTTCCATATAGCCGTGATAGGCTACGTAAATACTTATGTAGCCTATCACGGCTAACACAGAGACACCATTTGCGTCCCTGCGGAAGCCGTGATAGGCTACGTAAGTATTTATATAGCCTATCACGGCAAAACTAAGGGAACGCAAATGGCGGTGGCTACAGCGGCTGCCATTTGCGTTCCCTTTTTTTTGCCATGATAGCCTACGTAAATATTTATGTAGGCTATTACGGGGGGGGGGGGAAGGGAACGCAAATGGCGTAGTGGCCACCATTTGCGTTCCCCCCCTTTTTTTCCGTAATAGGCCACGTAAATATTTACGTAACCTATCACGGCAAAAAAAAGGGAACGCAAATGGCGGCCGCCGTAGCCGTTTTTTTGGGGTTTTTTTTTGTCGTGATAGGCTACGTAAATATTTACGTAGCCTATCACGGCAAAGTACAGGGACGCAAATGGCGGCGGCCACGGCAGTCACCACTTGTGTCCCTGCAGGCTGCCCAGCGGCTGGATGTCCGGCTGCGGGCGGCCCTGGCCAGCGGCTCTGCGGAATCTCCGCAGAGCAGAGCCGGCCAGAGAGAATTTCGGGGGGAGGGACGGAGCGCCTCCCCCCCACCGCAAATGTCACCCTTCGAAAAGGTAAGTGACTTTCATACAACCCTACATGTTTAGCAGGCTGTTTTCAGTGCAGAAGTGGAGATCTCAAAAGAACAGAAGTCATCCCAGAGCACAGGCTCATTTGGGGAAAAACAAGCATGTTAAAGTCATTAACACTACGCAAGAATGTGCCCTCCTTTGCTCAACCAGAGATTCAAAACAATAGGCTTCTCTGCCCCTCTCTCTGCTCTGTGCTAAGCAAATGCAGTGGAAGTCAATGGGAATTACTTCTGAGTAGACATGTTTAGCAGGCTGTTTTCAGGGCAGAAGTGGAAATTTCAAAAGATCAAAAGTCATCCCACAGCAATGTGCTGATTTTAAGGCTCATTCAGGGAAAAACAAAGCACGATCATGCACAGGCCCGGTCATCTGGATATGACACAATTTCCCTTCCTCCTATCAGCACTGCACCCCCCAGCCAGCATCAAAGGCAGTATTGCTAGCTGAGGTCACACAAACTCCTCAACTGCACTGAAGACAGCGCGACAGGAATATCCGTCACAAAACGACTTTGCAAAAATGTGGGTTTTATAACATGAAAATGCACAAATGCTGTGGAGAGGGGGAACATCATGTGCCATGATCGTCTGTGAGGTGCAGTGGTACTGGAGTAATCCCCTGTACAGATGGGGCTTCTGTCTTGCCAGGATTCAAGCTCAAGATTCAAATTGCAATACTGTCTATCCAGGATTTTCATAGCTGACCTGGATTTTGTCCTTCTCCAACACAGAAATTGCAAAGGGAGCCTCCAGAATGTAATAGCTAAAATAGAACTAATAACCAAGTTTGAATCTATTTAACTGGGCTTAAATACAGCCAATGGCTTTCTTTCCCACTACAGCTGTTTACTTAGCAATGCTGGGATGTTCATCTTACCATTAATTACTGCTGTTGTGAACAGTCACTAAGGGCACAATCCTGCATATTTAGACAGAAAAAATCTATAGCTGGCTAGGAAATACTGGGAGTTGTAGGAACATGCATAGGATTGCACCCTATGTTTGTTTTGCATACATTTAAGCTTTGCATGAATTGTCACAGACTAGATATTTTGCATTTCATTGCAATTTGACCCACTTTTTACAACTTTTCCCCCTTCTGCACTCATGTGCATGTGTTCCTACCAAGGAAAACACTTTATGCACCTGATGAAGTGGACTCTAGTCCATTAAAGCTTGTTGTTGTTTATTTGGTCAGTTGCTTCCGACTCTTCGTGACTTCATGGACCAGCCCACGTCAGAGCTTCCTGTCGGCCGTCGCCACCCCCACCTCCCCCAAGGTCGAGTCTGTCACTTCCAGAATATCATCCATCCATCTTGCCCTTGGTCGGCCCCTCTGCCTTTTGCCTTCCACTTTCCCTAGCATCAGCATCTTCTCCAGGGTATCCTGTCTTCTCATTATGTGGTCAAAGTACTTCAGTTTTGCTTTTAATATCATTCCCTCAAGTGAGCAGTCTGGCTTTATTTCCTGGAGTATGGACTGGTTTGATCTTCTTGCAGTCCAAGGCACTCTCAGAAGGTGCCACAAGACACTGCGGTTGCCGAGTCAATCCCAAGCTCCTTGGATGAACTGGTGTAGTGTAGTTAGCCACAAAACAGTCTGTTAGCCACAAACCCCCGATTCGAATCTTGCCTCTGCTATGCATTCAATAGGTAGCCCTAAGCAAGCCACTATTGCTCAGCTTCACCTCTGACCTACCTTCCAGGGTTGTTGTAAGGATTACATTAAGATAAATTATGTGAAGGACTTTTGAACACTTGAAAGCATGACATAAAATGCTGATCATCATCTTCACTGTCTACGATTTTGAAAAATAACTCCCTTGCAGCACGAGGGAAAATGCACTCATTTCAACAAAGAACTTTGGTGGAAAGGTCATGAAACTGAGAAACTGATTAATTTTATGAATGAGAAAGAGCAAGTGGCTTTGCCATTTGTAATCCCAGGCTACAATCATTTTGCACTTTGGCTGAACCCAGCCTAGCAATATTATCTCTCCTACTCCCGTGGTGGATGGGTTTCAAGACAGAGAGCATGAAGCTGCGTGGTTCACTTTTTTAAAAAAGGGACAGTATTGAATGCTGTGCAAGGACGGTGTGCTCTGTTCTGCTGCCTCAGTGAGAGGTGTTGGGTTTCTCTCTATTGTGTCTCAGGCTGCTTATTAAGCAAAGTGAAAAGCAATACAGAAAAATCTTAGTGTATATCATGTTGTCCAATCAATACTATCTGTAGTACCCTTTCTGGCAGAAGGCTGCAAGGGGTTCCGTTCAGCAAAGCTAATGTACATCTTAATACACACTTCAGACCCAAGATCAAAGCTTTCTGTTATGCTTTCTCTGTAATGGGGAGAATTAATTATAGCATCTCAGTGGTCAAAAACAAAAGAGGGGCAAGGATTTTACATACATAGGTATTTGTACAGATACTAGACATATACATCAAAAAGCTTATTGAGTCACAGGGCTGAAAACCAAAGTGATGTCAATGTAGTTTAAAAAAATTCAGGATACTTCAACACTACGGAAACTTTGTTAATTTAAACTTAGACCTCGCTAGGCATGTTGTGAGTATTCACATAGAGGAGTGCCTCTGTTCAAATCCTTGAGAAGAGGATCTAGGTGAACAGGGATCTAGGTGAACAGGGATCTAGGTGAACAGGGCCTTGTTTGCAACATGCTGGGAGCAGTGCTTGCAGGACCCTACTTGCTGCAATCCTGGAAGTGTCCTCCACCATGGCCGTCTCCCCCTTCCCTAGTTCTAAGAGCCCAGTCACTTACCTTTGGGTAGGGAGAGGCAGCAGCCACTACGGAGGCCCTGGGTGAACATCTGTCCATACCAAGGATAGAGTACCAGTCCCATCATCCCAACAAGAAAATGACACTAATTTTATCATCTCTCCAATGGCCAAGGAGCCTTCTCCTCAATGGAAGTTATGCAAATGGTGTCATTCTTTCACCAGGAATGATGGGACTGGTAGTCCTGGTCCCAGTCCTGGAATGGAAAGGCACTCTTCTGGGGCCTCCGGAGCACCTGCCAACCGTTCTGCTGTTGGTTTCACCTCCCTTGGCCCCAAAGTAAGTTGACTTGTTAAGAAAAAGCTGGCTAGCCCTGCTAAATGCTGGCATTCTAATGCCATACATATGATACGAGGCATATAATATGGGTATGCCCAGTGGTGGCTTCTTTCTGGTTGGAAGTTATTGCCCACATAAATCGTGTTTTGAAAAATCAGTGATAATTGTGGCTGTTCATGCACTTTTAAATTATATTCCTGTTATGTGGGCATTAACCAATGGATAGCAAAAGAGAGTCATACCTAAAACTTGGAAGGATAAACACCCATTCACTGGTCTGAAGATCTTCCTGCATTTAAATATATATCCTACAGTCATCAAGTTTTGTCTGGATGCTTATTTAGATATATGGACTGCTTATATCCATGTATATATTTGAAACAGAAGTGTTGGACCGTTTTTCTTTTTTTACTTAAAATTTTAAAAGATAATGGTGTTGTGAATAGTTATTGTGAATGGATATGCTTTCTGTTGTTTTTGGTTTTGTTTTATCATTGTAAATAAAGTAAAGTTTAAAAACAAAAACAAAAAACCCTCCATTTGCTCCCAAGTAAGTTGCTTGTGTTGCAGAAGTTGAAGGGGTGGTGGCAGCAATGGCAGCAGTGTGCGTGTTGACCATGTGCAAGCCTTTTGCGAGCACTTGAACCTAACACTCACAGAAGTTGCACCCTTTTCAGGTTGAATGTAGGGATGCTCATGCATCCCGAGCCCTCCGTGTGTGGCAAAGAGGGGCAGGTTTTCCATGGGCAGCAGGGGAGCTGAAAGAAATTCAAATATCATGAGTACCGTTTGAGTCTAGTCTTCTCCACAAAGGCAGGGGGAGGGGGGTAAAAGTAAAACTCAGTAGTAGAACACCTGCCTTCCATGGGGCTGTCTTCACGAGCAATTTAGTGCAAGTTAAGAGTAGACTGAATTCCTTCGCAACAGACAGCGTCATATTTATTTTTATTTATTATTAAATTTATTAATCGCCCATCTGGCTGGTCATCCAGCCACTCTGGGCGATGTACAACATACAATAAAAACAGTTTAAAACAATAAAATTCTACAATAAAACATTTTCTAAAATACCCTAACCCACCCCAAATGCCTGCCTGAACAGCCACGTTTTTAATGCACGACGGAAGCTCATTAAAGAGGGGGCATGACGGAGTTCCCTAGGGAGGGAGTTTCACAGAGTGGGGGCCACCACAGAAAAGGCCTTCTCCCTCGTCCCCACCAGTCTAGCTGTCCTGGCTGATGGGAAAGAGAGAAGGCCATCCGAGGCTGATCTTGTTAAGCGGTCATCACCAATCCACTGCCAACCAGCCACTTCCCTCTTGAAAAGCTGCATTTTCTGAAACTCCTTTTACTCCAATTTTTTTACTGAAAGTGGCTCCCTGGGGGTTTTCCCACAGTGTGCCATGTCTCCCTGCATTAAATCCTGGGCGCGCTTCTATGACCTGGCATTGACATGGTCAAGGGGATGGGACACCCCATTTCCTCTTGCTTCCCCCATGGAAGTTGTTTTTCCCATTGAGAAAATCCCCAGGAGCACAGCAGCGATCCCTCACATTACTGCAGTAGTGGGGACACTCATTCACCTTAGGTAGCCAGCTTTTAATCTTTAACACATCCCTCCTTCTGTGCATGTTTACTTGGAAGTAAGAAATAAATCTCACTTCCCTGCAATGAAAGGGTTAAAGGCTAACTTTAGTAACTCACCCTAAAGCACTGTTTCATCTACTGGGATGTTGTGCTTCTTTGATGTTCTGGAGATTCAACTCATTTCTCTGTTGTTATGTAAAGTCCCTTCCCTGCTTTATCGCAATACAATCTTTTGGGTTTAGGGGAGCTTCTCCTTGTGAGCAGGGAGAAGGAGAAAGGGAGAAGGGGGGGTTGGAAGCAATAACTCCGGGTCAGAGTGCTGGAATGGGGCAAAACTGAGGGGCTGAGCTACTCTCAGGAGGGCCTTCAGATGCTGCACTCGAAAATCGGGGATTTTGGCTTCTCAAGGCAACAGTGCGCACATAGGGAAAAATGGGGTGGGAGCAACAATTCTGTGGCAGATTGCTGGAATGGGGCAAAATTGGGGTGGGGAGCTCCCAGGGGGACCCTTCAGATGCTGCACTTGAGAACCTGGGATTTTGGCTTCTTCAGGGAAATCTGCACACATGGGGAAAATTAGTTGCTCTCCATTCATAATAATGTAGTAGCAAAGGGGAGCCTGGATGGGGAGGGGAGTGGGGACAAGCCTCTATCATTGATTGAGCAGCCCCTTACAGTTTCATGATGTTCAGCGTTGTGTGACCCCGGAAAACCAGATAATAAAGGTATGCTACATTCGGCTTATCTTGCTTCATGTGTCCCTGACGGAGCAAAGCCGATTCCATGAAAATCTGGGTAATACTTCAATGTGCTTCTCATTCTGTTGTCGTGAAGATCCCTCCATGAAAAAGACTCCAGGTTCACCCTTTTGAGATATCCATTTAAAAAGCATCACAAGCAGCAGGGCTTGGAAGATACTCTGCCTGGGACCTTGGAGAGCCATTAACAGCTGAAATCGCTAGTACTGTGTTTGATGGAGCAGTGATCTGACAAGGTATAAGAAAGCTTCATATGACAGTGACCCTTAAATATTAGAATTATTAATGCTATTTGAGAAATATTACCAGCATTTAACACAGGGGGCAGTATCAACATGCATGTCCCTGTTCCAAGCAAAAATATGTATAAAATAAGTTGTGTGTGTGTGTGTGTGTGTGTGTGTGGCGGGGGGGACTATACACTCAAGTCATAGGAACCAGGAGCACAGCAGGGGATAACACACTTGCTGCAGCACTGACATACCCTAGGTCCTTATACGCACAGTTAATTGATGGAATTCTCTGCCACAAGATGCAGTAATGGCCACTATCTTATAGGGCTTTAACTAAAATTCTAGGTCTATCCATTGTGACAGCCATAATTACTGAATGCTAGATGCAGGCTGGGGGGAGCCAACACCTTCATAATCTGTTTGTGGGCTACCCAGCCAGAGCAGGCGATACTAGGTTAAACGGACAAACCGTCTAACCAGGTATAAGGTAGCCTTCGGTGGGGGGGAGGATATAACTTCAATTGCTAACCCTCACTATTTCACACATCTAACCATTTGGTTAAAAGAATAGGGATTATATGGGGTCGGCATTTGGCCAGTCAAAATGTGGTATAATACGGTCAAATAACAGCCAAATATTAAAGCATTAATTTTTTAGGGTAGTTACAAAGAAAAAGGTAAATCTAATTACAAAAATGGCTGTTCCCTGGATGATTGTAGATTCTCCTAGAAGCTGTATGCAGCACCATGCAAGATCTTATGGAGGTCCGTTGTTCCCCATAAGTAAATGCAATGGTCAAGCAGGTTTTGTCTTGACGCTTGGGCAGTTGTGTACTGTGTCATTGTGATGGCTGCTTGTATGTGTTTGCTTCATGCTCCCTTTGGTACCCTGTGTTCCTGTTCTGAGATGCTTGCAATTAATAACACATGGCCATTAGGAAAAGCTAGGGATGAAGGCTTAAGTGGGATGGGAAGGGCAGCAGTTCTTTGGAGAGACTTCCAGAGCAACAGTGACAGTGCTTGCTCCTTGATGACCAGTGTGTGCATGAGTGACTGACTTCAGCAGGAGCAGGCAGCAAGAGGTGACCTTCCTGCCTTTGCAGGATAACACCGAAGCAAGAGGAAAAAATCAGGCTGCCAGTTACACAAGAGCAGTACTGATTTCATGTAACATCTGGCAATATTTTGACCATGGCCAAATAATGGGTAGTGAACTGACCAGCTGCCCATCCCTAGTATTGGGTGGAATGGGGTGGAGATAAAAATTGGAAAAGATCTACACTGCCATGTTCTAAAAACTTCCAAATTGTCATTATTGTTGTACTGATTATACTTCATGGTAACCAGCAGACTAAAACATCTGATAAATGACACAAGTTGCATGTGTTCTTAATCCAAGAGATTGAAATCCATAGCAGAGCTGCTGTTGATTCAGTGGCAACAAGAATGTGCTTTGTTTCAAGTCCCATTTGGGAATTGTTGGGTTTCTTCCCTCTCCTCTCCATGTACTTGTCCAGGACTTGACTAATTTATCCTGGAGTCATGCTAGAGAGTCAGCCAGGTATGCTAGTGTCATATGATATACTTAAATGTTTGGCTGTTCTTTCTCTCAGAATAAATTACTAAAAACAGTTCCTGTCTAAGAAGTTTTTATTTTTAACCAGTGTTAACAGTGACATAAAACATTTCATTCCAAACGTAATGGTTAGTTCCGTTTTGTGATGATGATGATTATTATTATTGGAACAAGTAATGCACATATAACAGATCATGGGAACTCTTTGGGTTGGTCACAAACTGTAATGTTGTAGATCGGCTTGGGGACTGTGGAAGTGTCTTCCGATACAGAGCAAATGAAGTTCATACTTCAGACTACATTCTGGCAAAATAAGCACACACACCCTCTCCAGCCACTGTGCATGTGCATAGAAGAAAGTGTGCGAGATTTAAACAACCATGTAGATTGGGCTTGCAAAGAGAAAACTCACTGGAAAAGACCCTGATGCTGGGAAAGATTGAAGGCAAAAGGAGAAGGGGACGGCAGAGGATGAGATGGCTAGATAGCATCACCGATGCAATGAATATGAACTTGAGCACACTCCGGGAGAGAGCGGAGGACAGGAAGGCCTGGCGTGCTATGGTCCATGGGGTCACGAAGAGTCGGACACGACTGAACGACTGAACAACAACAAAGATTGGGCTAATCAAGAAGAAAGGTGTTTGATTTAAGGAAGGAAAGTGCTTTACACCTGGCCCCTGTCCATCTAGTTTTTCTACATTTCCTGTGGTGTGTGCATCTTAACCACATTGCTTTGTGAAAGTAGGTTGGTAACTGCTGCCCTCCTTCACCTCATTACAAGTAGGGAATTGATGCAAATTATATCAAATATATTATATGCATATAAAACCTCTTGAGGGTTTTAGATATGCTAGATTTTCATCTTGCACTATGTGCTCACCACCTAGCATTTGTTCATCACAATTATGGCCCAGTAACATCCCCCTCCGCCCCCGCTCCCCTCTCACATACTTCCTCCATCCTGCTCTTTCAACAACACCAGTAAGAAGGTGAGATTGTAGGACCCTTGTTGGATAAGTTCTAAGGTTGGTCTAATCTAGCATCCTGTTTCCAAAAGTAGCCAGGCAGATGCTTCTGGCAACAGAGTCTCAAGCAGAGGTATCTCATCACTTACCACCCAATCTTTTTTTTTTTTTTTTAACTGGAGATGCCAAGGATTGAACCTGCAGCCTTCTGTGTGCAAAGCATATGCTCTATCACTGAGCTATGGTCTCCCACACTGAATGCTCCAGGGGCGGGCAAATGTGTGCAGCACATACTTTCAAAGCCAGTGTACTCTTTAGTCAGGAAAGAGAAAGAGAAGAGGGGGGTACTTTTTCTTTAGTACCCCCCCCCTTTTAAAGGCTTGAGTCAGGTATACTACAGATACTGCTGCCCAATGCAAACGCTTCAGTCTCACGGCGATCGCCATAGTACTATAGACGGGTTCATGCATGAATTATGTTGGATGCTTTCCCCGATATGCAGCAATATTTGTGCATAAATACAGCAGAGCTTACCAAGGAAACATACTTTTATATGTGGGATGTGTTTGCTGGATCAGAATGTAGGGATGATACTATTAAAGATAGTGTCTTTAATACCAAGCCATTTAGATATATAAGTTCTAAGTAGGGCTTTTTCCAATCATGACAGCCACATAATGGAATGTACTTTTCAGAGAACTTCATTTGGTCATATATCTGGTTTTCTTCCACAGGCATGTCAAGGATGTGTTGTTGTTGTTGTTGTTGGGCTTTTAGGCTCATATTGCTCTTGTTTTATTCATTTAATACTTTTAGCTCTGTGTATTTTATTGCTGTTTATTTTTTATATTTTCATCTTTTGTTTGACTCCTTAATTTTGTGTTTAGGAAAACAATGCAATTCCATTCATTGATGAAGTTGATGAATGACATTCACAGGTTGCCAATTTGTACCATGGGTTCCATAATTATGTGCGGGGAGCAGGTGGGAAGTAACACAGAAATAGGAGCTCATTCCTGCCACCTTCTCCTGTGCTATCCTGCTAATTACTTCCCAACTCAGTATTTATTTTATTTAAAATATGTATATCCCACCTTTCTACTTGACAATGGGCCTCCAATGTGTCTGACAATAAGTGAAAATCAACAGGTAACACCACACAAGATTCTTTTAAAACAGGGATGAGCAACTTGTGGCCCTCCAGACGTTTTGGCTTATAACTCCCATTAGACGCAGCCAGCATAGTCAATGGTGAAGGGCCATGGGAGTTGTAGGCCAAAACATCTGGAGGATCACAAGTACTTACCCATGTTTTAAAAGGCAGTGGTGACTTAAGAAAGCTCTGGGGAACAATTATGGAAAATATCCACTCTCCAGGCCTTGTATGCTGCTGCTGCAACTGTTTCAATGACTGCTCTTTGAAGTTTCTATGGAGAAGAAGGGGAGAATAGCGCCCCCACCCCACCCCTGGATGTGTGCTTCTTAGCAAATAGGGCCAGACAGCACTAGAAGTTTCAGTCCTGGGAGAACAGGACTTCTCCTCAACTGCATAGCTCCTACCTCTTCCAATGGCAGGGGAACGGTTGACATAGGCTCAGTGGGGCAGGGGACAATGATGGAAAGTGTCAACTCCCCAGGCCTTAAAATGTTTCTACTGAGGCAGTAGACTAAAGGAAAAAACTGAGGTGGGGAACTGAGCATGTATTGTAGGGAAGAGCAATAGTGGTAGAGCGGATGGTTTGTACATAGATGTTCCTGTGTTCAACCTTTGGAACATCCATGTAAAAGGATCAGGTAATAGGGGATATGAAAGTCCTTTTCTCCATGGAATTTTATATTATTTTGAAATAAAGTTAAAAATACAAGCAACAAAGAAAAGCAGAACACATATAACAGAACAAACATAGCAATACAACAAGATCACTAAATAAACTCAGTGATTATAATTTTTAGTATATCATGGATATGCTTGAGGAACAACTAGAATAAAGCAGCTTACAGATAAGCTTACTATCTAATGAAAGGTAGGGTGTGTGTGTGTGTGTGAGAGAGAGAGAGAGAGAGAGAGAGCGCGCGCGCAAGGGAAGAAAATATAGGCATCTGCATTTGATTAGAATTTTATCAGAAATATGAAGGACTCCCACATAGGAAATAAACAGAAATCAAGGTGCCATAATATCTTTTTTAAAATTAAAATTACGATTCATTGCTTGCTGC
The DNA here is from genome assembly GCF_057233095.1 of Heloderma suspectum. NCBI lineage: Eukaryota > Metazoa > Chordata > Lepidosauria > Squamata > Helodermatidae > Heloderma > Heloderma suspectum. The sequence continues at coordinate 25,356,770 of NC_139460.1, read as the reverse complement.
ATCTGCCAAACGTTTGTACATAATCATGGTCTCCTTCGGAAGCAAAAAGGCTGTACAGCCCTACTGCAGGAAATTCAATCCCTGGCATCTCCAGTTAAAAACCTTACACTTTGTATATTGTATTTTAATGTTTTAACTTTTGTAAACCGCCCAGAGAGCTTCGGCTGTGGGGCAGTATAAAAATGTAATAAAAAAATAAATAATAAAGGATCAAGTAGAAGGTGATGTGAAAGACCCTTGTCTGAGGCCCTGGGGACCACTGCCAGTCAGTCAACAATTTATGGACCCCTGGTAATTCAGCCTCTTATGTCCATATGGCTGTAGTGTGCTATATAGCACCACTTGCTAATGCTGGTATAATAAATGCCACATGAAGGGCAGGATTATGATAGCTAAGGACAAGCTACATACTTAGTTTTATAGTTACTGAACTGGAAATTTCTTCTCCCCACCACCACCACCAAAATAAGGAAAAAGAATTATGGGAATGGTAATTTGGAGAGGCAGCTAAGAGTATCCCCCCCCCCCCCAGTATCAGATTTCAGAGTTGTCTAGGGAAAGAAAGAGAGTGGCCATTACACCAGTTTAAATCTATAGTGTATGCATGCCCTGAGGCAGGAGTGGGGAATGTGTGGCCCTCCAGATGTTGTTGGGACTCCAACTCCCATCAGCCCCAGACAGCATGGTCAATGATCAGGGATGATAGGAGTTGTAATCTAACTACATCTGGATGACTACAAATTCCCCACCACTGCCCTAAAGGATGCTTCCCTCTGCTCTGCTCCCATCCAAGTGCTTCTCTTCTTTAACTTCAAATAAAATGAAAGGCTGATGAGAGATAGGAAGAACTATTTCAAAAGTGCTGTAAGAGAAATGACTTTGTACATCTTGAAGAAAAGTATCAAAATCTATACAGAAAACCAGACCATTAAAGCGATCAGAGGGAACAGGTCATCAAACAGGACAAAGAATATAGTAGCATCAGAAAAAACTATGAATAATTGTAACTGTCCCAATACGACTTATTAGTAGATTCCTTTAAAAAAGCAAAATGAAACTATAAAGATGAAGAAAAGTGAGAGCTTCGGCTATTGGGCGGTATAGAAATGAAATAAATAAATAAATAAATAAAATAAGTGTGGCTGTTACAGCTCTATTCATCTTTTGTAAGTAAGAACAACAGGGTTTCATGTGGCACTCAGTCTCCCTGATATAAAAAGATACATCGTTTTCTCTTATTCCACACTGCAATATTCTAGACAAAAACTGTTGGCAAGCAGGTTTGTGCTTAAAGCCATTTTTCATTAGCTAGTAAAAAAGTACTGAGAATGTGCAGTGTTACTTATTTCTGACTGCAAATGACCAAGATGGAACATCACTTAGGTGTCTCCGTCTATCAGAGTGCTCTCAAACACACACACAAAATTACTCCATCTAAATCTTAAACTACAATAGCAATCCATTGTGCCTGAAAGAACATCCATGCTTTCTCTCAAGGAAGGTGCTCATGACAATGTTGCATGCAAAAGACAAACTTTTACGCATGAATAAGTAGCTTTCAGCATTAGAGGAAAATGATCACACACACTGACATCTATTACATTGTCTAATATTGTAAGGACTGTGCCATGAATTTATCCCAAGAGCTATTCAAATGTGCTCAGTATAGTCCTCCCAGGACTCTGCCATTTCAGAAGGAAGGTAGGGAGTGAATTGCATATTTCAGTGCTTCTAATTGCTCTATTCAACACTGCTGCCAGGAAGAGTGAGGAGCTGCAGATTATCAAGCGGCCCAAGAGGACATGCTCCAGTCCCAGGGACAATAGCCCCATGCCCCCTGCATAACCTTTAAGGAAAAACAGTTGGAGCAGAGTACCTTTTTTAGTCATCACTGACTTATTAAAAGAAAAAGAATTATGTTTAGCATGTGTTAATTTTATTTTACTATACACTGGCTTGGCAGCCTGTTGTCAGGTGGAAAAGTGGGATGTAAATATTGTAAACAAAAGAAGGCACTCCACCTGGAAGAACCATGCCATGTGCTTTTTCTGTGTTTCTGAATAAACACTCATAGCCAGTTCAAGTGCCTGTTCTTATGTGGTATAGTCTTCACAGTTTTATATGGGGAAGAATTTGGTTGACATGGCTTTCTCTTTGCAAAGATTGCTAACCAGGGGACTTGAGAACTGGCCTTTAGAGAATGCCACTATCTTTCTGGGCCTTGGACCTGCTAAACACTGTGCATACAATCTGATATTTACCTGAGGCTCTTATTAACATTAAATACAAACATTTAAATCTTGCATCTCAGCAAAGCCCTCAACAATATCATGCAACCAATTCAACAACAACAAAATCAAACCATCTGAATTCTTGATAAAAGCAGAGAAGAAAGCCCCATCTATAAAGGTTTCCAATATATCAGCTCCATATTCAGGCAGAGAAAAAAGGTCTCCTAAAGAGAGGAGAATTTTCATTTGCCTCCTAAAGAATTTAGCAAAACAAAAGGAAGGTAGTTCGAAGGCAATCGGAGTTGAATTTGGAAGATAAATTGTTGTAAGAATAGTGGGTGGTATCCAATGGGGCACGGCTCCCCTGCCGATTCCATTCGGCCCCCACTGATTCCATTCTACAAGCAAGACCCATCATGAGTGTACCTGAGTTTTAGCATTTCTGGAAGCAACACTCATTTCTGGAATGGGCAAGTCAGTGGAGCTCGCATAAGGGAGCTCCGCTGACCTATCCCGATTGAGAAGTGAGCATTTCTACTTGTTTTGGGGATTCCTATAGGAAGCGTTAAATCTCCATTGTGCAAGCAGTAGGTCCCACATGTGCAACAGAATTGGCAGGAGGGGCCACTTGCATGATGGAATTGCAAAATGGAATTGGTGGGAGAGGCTGCTTGCGCAATGGCCCCATTGGATATTGTCCAGTGACTGTCTGCAAATGTAAATTCACCATAGATTGATCCAAATTGTACCCAAACCTAAATTCACCATAGATTGCTATCTGACACACACAAGAGAACCAGTGTAATGTAGTGGTTAGAGTGACAGACCAAGATTAGGGAGAACTTAAGAATCCAGCTGTGCTGGATTAGTCTGATGGCCTATCTAGTCCAGTATTCTGTTTCCACAGTGGCCAACCAGATGCCTATGAGAAGCCCACAAGTAGGACATAAGCACTACAGCACCTTCCTGGTCATGTTCCTCAGCAACTCGCACTGACAGGCATACTGCCTCTGATATTTAAAGGAACATACAGCCATCATGACTAGTAGCCATTGATAGCCTTGTGCAGGTTCAACACCCCATTCAGCCACAAAGCTTACTAGGTGACCTTTGGTCAGTTACTATACCATCTCTCAGTCCAACCAACCTCACAGACTTATTGTGAGGATAAAAGGGTGGTGGAAGGTGGAACCATGTATAGCATCTTGAATTTCTTGGAAGGTTGGTGGGACAATAATGACTATCAGCTTCATAAAAAAATGACCTAGTTTGCATTTTTCTTCACTGGAACTAAGCAGCAAAAAGCCATCAATGAACAAAACCTCCTTGACAAGGTGAAGGACAGGGGAAGAAAGGAACATTTGCATTTTTGTTTTAGTGTCTTGTCAGCTTTGCACAGGAGATACAACTAAATTTATTGGGGGAAAACAAGTCAAAGTTGAAATATGCTTTCATTTAGAGGTCAGTGTAAACACCACTGTAGGGGTGTGTTTCCACGCTATCAGCTTCACTTTGTTGTGATGTTTCCCCAATCGTATCTTCTCCTTTTCCTGTTTCCACAGCCCTTAAAGTCTCAGCTTATCATCGTTGTAGCATGGGGCTCTGTGTTGTTTCCACTGAGCTCTAATCAAACTATTTTCTTGATAGCTGGGTGGAGTCTGGGTTGGGTCTGATTGCTTCATCAGTGTTCCACCTCCTCGGCCACGTTTCCAGGACAATGGAAGGAGAAGCTAATGGAGGAGTACGGGATTTTTAAAAAGGAATCAGCTTTGCTGTGAAGAGAGGCTTTTCCCCTCTCCCCCACTTTCTCCTTTCCCCTGAAAGTCCAGATACACCTGCATTTCAGGAGCAAGCCTCATTGAGCTCAATGGGAGTTACTTCCGAGTAGACACACATATGCTTGTGCTGGGAAAGGGGGGGGAGAACACAAAGAGGGAAACTAGCCCCCATTTTAACCCAGAGGACCTCATTGACCACAGTGGGAGTTACTTCTGACAAGACAGTAATGGGTTTGTTTGGGGAAAGAGAGCGAAACCAGCCCCCAGTTTAATGCGCAGGATCTCTATTTGGAAGCTGTGAATGAGTTATGGCCTAAGGCAATGGACCAAAGCCTCAAGATCGCACTTAATTGCATTTAAGGAATTGGGCTTGAAAGTGTGCCATTTCAATTGAGGGGGAATCTGTAAGTTCTGATGTAGGCATTCAAAGGCAAGCCTCATTTAGAACAATGGGAGTTACTTCTGAGGAGACACTAATGGGTTGGTTGTGGGAAAGAGAGTAGTAAAAACAAAGACAGAATCGGGCCCCCATTGTAACCTGCAGGATAGCTACAATGAAGCTGCGAAGTACTTTCTTCCTAAGGCAATTCATCAGAGCCTCACTTGGTGCTTAAACGCATTTAAGGAACTAGGCTTTAATGTGTGCCATTTCAATTGAGGGGGAATCTCAGCCTCATCCACCACAATGGGAGTTACTTCTGAGGAGACACTAATGGGTTTGTTGTTTGTAGACCACCAGGGAAAGAGACCGAAACCAGCCACCATTTTAATGCACAGGATCTCTATATGGAAGCTGTGAATGAGTTACATCCTAAGGCAATGGACTGAAGCTGCAAGATCACACTTAATTGCATTTAAGGAATTGGGCTTTGATATGTGCCGTGTCAATTGAGGGGCTTCTCTGTTATTAATGTGGTCACTGAGAGGGCCAGCCTCATTCAGCACAATGGGAGAAAACACCCCCTGACTGGGGAAATGGGCTGTGTTCTAGTACTTATTTTCAATGATGTTTTAAAAGTTGGTCCATCAGCATCCTGCTCCAAAACGGTGATGAAACTTCCAGAAAACAGGGAGGGAAAGGGTTGGGTCACTGAGGTCAGAGCAACACAACCACAAAGGCTGGGCTACACGCCCCAGGGGCAGGACTATGATACCGGACCCAGTGTGATTGTGGAAACAGGTCAGTAATGGAGTTGTGGTAAGCTGGAAAAGTCGGACTATAAGCAGTCTCAGAAGAAGCGGTTGTTCAGCGATAAAATGCGGGGCTGGTGCTGAATGGCCACGATGTCTTGGAAACACAGAGACCTCACCACGCAACCAGGTTGGAGTAAATCACTGGTGGAAACACAGCCTAGATTAATCGGTGCCCTGTGTAAAATTTAAAGGTTCAGTGTCTTTTCCCTAGAAGGAAAACTGTGAACTACAAAAATGATGAGTATTTAAAGAGTTTGATCTGTCACTATATAAGCACATTACTGACTTCAACATTCTTCCAGGACTTTGAAAATCATTACACCTTTGTTAACAGCTTTGCTGTTAAATGTTAGCTTGTGATCATCTTCAACAAAAGCAATGAAATAAAGAGCCATGACTGATGTCAGCCAAGACCTGGTACTATTAAGGAACAGAATAGAAGTGGACTGCTTGAGCTAAAGAAACCATTAAGACATAACCAGTTATAGTATGTACAAGGAGGGTCAGCAACTGGAGGCCCCTGAGCCAAACCTGGTTCATAGTAAGATGCCAGCATACTCCACTGACAGTCATTTTGGTGCAGGGGTGTCATTATACATTGGCCCACCTGGGCACAGGCCCCAGATCTTTTGAGCTGTGCCCCGGATCTTTTGAGCTGTCCTAATTGCCTTTTTTTTTTTTTTACATTTTCCCATTGGAAAACAAAAACGGCCATGACTTTTTTTATTTTGTATGATAAATACATGAAATTTGGAGGGTTGGTAGCCCCCATGGAGCTGAGTGAACATTCCAAATTATCGACAGTTAGGTCTAGTGGCTTTTGTGCTAGTCACAAGTAATATTTTCTATTTTCAAGAAAATCTGTCAAAGCAAAGGGCTATAATGTCTTTGTTCTTCCACATAAGTGTATGGAATTTGGAAACCTGGCAGCCCCATGGAGCCAATGGAACCTGCCAAATTTCAGGCAGTTATGTCCAGTGACTTTTGTGCTAGTCACAGGTAAAGTTTGCTATTTTCAAGAAAAAGTCTCAAGCAAAGAGCTTAGGGATGTACAAAACACTTACCTTGTTCCGCTGGGGCCATCCGCAGTGGGGGGGAAGTGCTCCGTCCCCCCCCCCAGAATCCTCCCCAGCCGACTCCACAGAGTCCATTTGCGTCCCTGCTGTAGCCGTGATAGGCTACGTATATATTTACGTAGCCTATCACAGCAAAAGGCAGGAACGCAAATGGCGGCCACTACGCCATTTGCGTCCCTGCATTAGCCGTGACAGGCTATGTACATACTTACGTAGCCTATCATGGCTTCGCAGGGACACAAATGGCGGCCGGTGTAGCAGCCGCCATTTGTGGCCGCAGCCTGGCAGTGGCCAGAAGACCACTCAGAGCCACCGCCACTGCCAGGTAGGCTCCGTCCCAGGGGGATTCTGCAGGGTGGCGGGGGGGATGGCCCCCTTCTGCAATAGGTTCCGGGGGGACTCCTTACTGGAGTCCATGGAGGAATTCTCCAACATCCCTAAAAGAGCTATATATTTTTTTGTGCTTCCACATACATGCATGGAATTTGGGGACCTGGCAGCCTCTATAGAGATGACTGAGCCTGCTAAAGTTCAGACAGTTAGGTCTAGTGGCTTTTGTGCTAGTCACAGGTAAAATTTGCTTCTTTCAAGAAAATCTGTCAAAATACAGAGCTATAATTTTTGTGAGCTTCCACATAAATTCATGGAATTTGGGGACCTAGTAGGCCCTATGGAGCAGACTGAACCTACCAAATTTCAGACAGTTAGGTCCAGTGCCTTTTGCGCTAGCCATGTGTAAAGTTTCCTTTTCTCAAAGTCTAAAACAAAAATTAAAAACTGTCAAGTCACCCAGGGGATTAGAGATCCTAATCAGAAGGTGTTTGAGGAGAGCATTAGGAGGTCACTATCCCTAATCTCTGGTGTAGGGGTTTTTGAGGTGCAAAAAACTTCTCTCCCCCTACTTTTCTTTTCTGCTCTTACATTCCCAGTGTTGGGAGCTTGCCTGCAATGAAATTTTGAAGAGGAAGAAGGAAGGGAAGAAAGAGCTCCATGTGAAATACTGGTATTTCACACAGCATCTGATTTTACTGCCCCAAACTGGAACCTTTGACTTCTGCAGAAGTTTAGTAGCTTCAGTACAGTAAAGGATCCAATCAGCTTCCACAAACTTCTTTCTCCCCCTTCACTTTAATTTCTCCTAAAGAGCTATAGGACTCAAATAATCCCAAAGGGAGGGTTAGGAATATGTGGCATCATGATCGAGAAACTGCTGGGGCTTTTAAATAGGTTCTACAGTTTTAAAAAAGCTAGAAAAGGCCCTCAGCCACCTCACCTCATAAAGTTCATTTAAATACATGCAATCCTTGCAAACCCTGCACAGCCTCCTAAATTCCTCTGAGGTACTACCTCTCTGAAAGGAGCCACTTGGCTTAGGCAATTCTCTCTACCCCCCCACCCCCGTGCACATTTCCAATCATCATTCTTCTTTTCTTCTTCCCTCCCCTATCCTGTTCTTTCTTTCTCTTCTGTACTCCACCAGAGCATATTTTGAGGAATTCTTAAAGAGAATTCTCTTCCATGGGCAAGAGAAGTTCTGAACTGTATTTGACTTTATACAAACAGACAAAAGGGTTGGTTTTTCTCCTTCTCCTCACTCAAGCCTTTGAGAAGAGTGGGTTCACAGGGTTGCAGAGAAACAAATCTGGGGCTGTTTGGTTTGTCAGTTGCCATTATCCAGCAATAGGAAGGGCTGTAGCTCAGTGGTAGAGCATATGCTCGACATGCAGAAGGTTCCAGGTTCAATCTCCAGCATCTCCAGGTAGGGCTACGAAAGAATCCTGCCTGAATCTTTCGAGAGCTGCTGCTGCCAGTCAGTGTCAACAATTCTGGGCTAGATGGAACCAGGGTCTGACTCAGTATAAGGCAGCTTCCTATGTTCCTATGAACAGAAAGCTTTAATAAAAAAAAGTAGGAGATTTTGGTTTATTTTTTAAGTGGAGGGGAGATAAATATTGTTAATTTGTGCAATCCTATGTATGCCTACTGAGAAGTCCCATTATGTTTAATGAGGCTTACCCTCAGGAAAGTGTGAATAGGATTCCAGCACAAGTTATTTTTGCAGGGAGGTTTGCACCCTGATGTTCTGCATGTTTATTCAGAAATAAGTCCTGAGTTGTGAGCATGGTACTGCAGGCTTTATAATACAGTGCCTACCCAATTCGACCTAATGAATTGACTACCCTTACAGCTCAGTCCTATGCATGTTTTGTCGTTTGTGGGTTTGGGGTTTCTTTTGCATGAACTCTAGCTTCAGTGGTGAGGGAAAGGCACTTAGTACATGCTCAGAGTTTCTCCATCACTTAGCCCTAGTTTTGAAAACAGACTCATTGGCTGAATCCTGGTGAAGTCTTGGCACAAATGAAGTTATGGGGAGGAAGATACAATGAGAGCTTGTGCATAGAGAGGAGTTGCACAAAACAAGACATCTGTTTCGATGAAGAGTTGCTGGAGGATGGTAGGATGAGGAGGGATGGTTGTATGGAGGGGAATAGAATTAGTAGGGGGAGAATGTAAGTGCTCAGTGGTGAAAGAAAAACATTCTGCACATGCTCAGAGGCACTCTCTATTTAAGAACATAAGAAGAGCCATGCTGCATCAGACCAAGGTCCATCTAGTCCAGCATTCTGTTCACACAGTGGCCAACCAGATGCCCATAGAAAACCCACAAGCAGGACATGAGTACAATAGCACCTTCCCACCCATGTTCCCCTACTGCTAACAGTGGTGAAATGTAAATAAATTCTAGTAATTCTGAATTAGAATGCATGTATATCCTTCAGAAAAATTGCAAGTTTCTTGCCTGGGGGACACTTCTAATGACCTGTGCATTTTCATACAAATTTACCCAAAAACTATTGGGGAAGGAGTGAATGGAAGGAAAAGCAAATCACTCCCTCCCCCAAATTGGAGAACTCCCCTTCCACATGAACTGCTGCACCTATCCTTCTGAAACTTTGCTGGTTTCTTACTTAGGGACAACTGTGGGCTGTCTGGAACTTTCAGAATAATAGTCCACAAGGAACATAGGGAGATAAGTATGTCCCCTTTTGGAGACCTCAAAATGTCAAGGCCACCCTTGCACAAAAACCCTTGTGGCTAGCATTCTGAAATTTGGCTGACATGATCTCCTCTGATGGGGCAATGAATCCTGAAATTTTTATCTAATTCTTCCAAGGAATTAAAATGTTATTGGCAGTTCCCTTTAAAAGAAAATCAAAATATGAACCTTGCACCTATTTTTTCTGACATTGGGCAGGTGGAATCCCCTTCTAGGGGGCTACTATGCCTGAAATTATCATCCAGTTCTAACCAAGAGAAAAAAAAATTACAGTTTTTTTCTCATTTCCCATGGTAGTCAACAGGAAATATAAAGACTCATTTTTCTAAACCTTGACTCAGGTTTGGTGCTGAGCTGAAGTGGTCCGACTACAAATTGCCCAGACCAGAAGCGGGATATTTTCCAAAATGCTGAATCGGGGTCTGAGTTGAAGTGGGGTGGGGGGTCAGTGAACACTTCTTCTTATGTATGTATGTATGCATGTAATCTATACACCCACGCAAGCACACTGCATGCACACACCATGCACATATATCAGACGTGCGCTTAGATATATATGCATGCAAATTTGTGTTATGGGCCTGTGCCCCAGATCTTTTAAGAACCTAGCAATGTCCCTGGTTTGGTGTAGTGTTGGACAGACTTGGGAGACCCAGATTCAAATTCCTGCTCAGCCATGAAACTCACTGGGTGACCGTGGGTCACTTGCTGTCAACCTCACAAAGCAGTTGCGTGAATAAAATGGAAGCAGGGGAAGAATCATGTATGCCACCTACAGTTTTTTGATGGAAGGACAGAATAAAAATGTAATAAATGAAATGCCACTTGTTCTCCCATTTGGGCTTGTCATATGGAGGGAGTAGCTTCTGGGACAGCAGGACTAGCCAGCAGGCCCCTTGGGAAGATGGGTTGAGGCTCTATTCTGCCATTGCATAGCTTTTGTCAGCTACTTCAAAGGATGTTTCCTAACCTCACCTTCAACTTCTGTTTCATTCAACAGGAATTTTTAAGATTGTTTCTGTATTCCACATTGCTCCTGTATTCCAAGTTTTGTCCTATTCTTGCATAGAGGTAACTGAATGCTCTTCGCAAATCAAACCAGCTGCGGTTTAAACCACGAGAAGGCAAACTGTGGCTCATGGGCCACATTCAGCCCTTGGCCACTCTCTGTGTGGGCCAGGAAGACCCACCCACTTTTCTCTGCTTCCCAGCTGATAAGCCATCAGCTGCTGATCCGCTATCAAGCAGCACTGGGACAGCAATCTTCACCAGTAAGTAAAGGTGAGTCCATGGAATTCTTTACAGGGGAGCTCTCTATCTATCCTTTGCACCAAGCAGGCTGCCAGAGAAAGCCTTCTCCTCTGCACCTCCTTCTGTGTGCATAGAAATATATGCTGCAGGAGGGACCATGATCTCTCGTCTTCCTCTGCCAGGCTTTAACAACCTAGTAACTACTAACACAGACCTGAATTTTATCTGGGATTTCTTTAATTCTACCACAGAAAATAATCCCAAATAGAATTCAGAACTATGTTAGTTTCCTAAATTTGAGAGGTGTCAAAGTCAACTTTACAAAATATGCGTAATTCAAACTGATAAATAATGTATCCTTTTGGCATTTGCCAGGAAACAATCAAACATACAGGGTTGTGTCCAATGTTAGTCCTTCTTAGTGGACTCACTGAAATGAATGGGGCTTAAGTTAGACTAACATTAGATACAACCCACAGTTTTTTGGGTGCTGCAATTTGTGTAAACCTGAAATAGGAGCTTTCCAGGAAAGACAACATTGAATTGAGTGAAAAAGCTGAACTTTACAAGCACATTCTAGGACAGACTTACCAGCCGTCTTCTCTCCTCTTCTACTGCAATCAATAACCGGGCAAACTCCTTCAATGACTGGGCTACAAAAGAAAGGGGGAAAGAGATTATTTTTATATTAGAAAGCCACATTACTCTTCATGAAAGGAGTAAGAGGGTCTTATGAATTTGTAAGGTTCCCTTGAGGCAGAGAAATCACAACAGTAAAACTGCTTAGATCTGTAGTGTAGAACTATCCACAGCAACATTTTCTTATCTACAATCCGGGACCACAACCAGGGGAAAATCTATCACGATAGAAGCCTTCAGGAAGAGCCCCAGTTATCAAAGTCAAACGTTCAACATTTAAAACCTGTTTTATGAAGATATCCATCCCCTTAATACAGTGTGATGAAAGTCCCTTAGAACTACCACACACGCCCTGAGAATACCACCAAAACCCACAAAACCAGCATCTCTATAGGGAAAACTCATCCTTTAAGATTAACTTTTTCTGTATGTGGTAGCCATCTTGTAGGGATTATTGCTGTTCTTTATCAGCAGAGACACAGCAAGGGCAGGGATATTTGATAAAGGTTGTTTGCCCTCCATGCATTAAGCATATGTGCATTTTATGACTGGCAGGTGAGAACTTGTTGGAGGGACACCATATTCAGCTGTCTTTCCAGAGCATGAACTCTTTCCCACTCTTTGTACAAAAGAGTGAAGACGTCCCGTAAAACTCTTCTGGCTGAATTTATTTGAATACTGACAAGACACAGCGGCAGATGTTGTATTCTGGCCAGAAAAATATCATTTATATTAATTCTCTGAAATGTACAATCATCTGTTCTTCTAATCAAGAGGTACTCTTTTGCACATTGAAGAATAAGACTACATTTCATTCAGTGGCCCCATTGACACACAATGGTAAAGCAGAATTACAGAGAATCATGGCTTACCATAAATGAGCTGTGTGTGTTTGCTCCTGTTTTACTCTTCCGTCCAGATCGAGGAGCTAAACTAACCAGAAATTAGAAGATTAGCATGCCAGCCAAACCAGGGCTCCTGACTGGTTTCATCCTTTACAAGCCAGGATCATAAACCAGGACTTGTTCTTCATTTATGAATCCTGACTCATAAAGGGAGCAACGAACCAGGAATCCCTCTACCGACAACACAAGTTAGTTGTCTGTACTGGGACTCCTGGCTTGATTTCTGGTTAGTTTAAACTTTAGCCACTCCTGCTAGTGGGAAGACCCAAGTGGGAGCAAACAGGCTGTGTACTCTGGCACACACCTTGCTCACAGTAAGCCATGATTCTCTGAAATTCTGTTTTACCTTGTGTGCAAATGTGGTCAGTGTCAGGGTGGCAACCCATGGGAGTCAAGTATGAACAATTAAAAAAAAGTGACACAGCCCAAGGTTGATTAACCATTTTGATTAAGCATTTTACCTTGCTTTTGTTTTATTTCAAGAGCCTGTTATTATTCCTAAAGTGCCTAAAATCTATTGAACACCATACAAAAATAAAATAGAAGATAATCCCTGCTCATAGATACACAATAAATGTAAAGAGGTGTAGGGGGTGGAATGGGACAAGAATGGGTTGTCCATTTTTGGGCCAATTAAAGTAGAAAAAGAAATATAAATGTGAGATATATGTGTGAAAACGGTGAGATTTCTTGAGAAGCTTCTAAAAAGCAAGAGAAAATGAGCTAAACAAAATATTAGGTGGAACAGAATCACAAGCAAAGAACAGCAAGCAAAGTAAAGATGGATATATGGGGGAGCACATACATATGAAACAGAGGTTTCAAAGGTCAAGTTAGTTTTTGCCTCTGTAAAGTTCTAGATACTTGTTAAAGCCTGATCCTAGGCATGGCTATTCAAAAGGTACCACTTTGTACAGTGGAATTGAGGCTGCAATCCTACACACACTCACCTGGGAGTAAGTCTGACTGATTATAATGGACTTACTTCTGAGCAGAAAAGTATAAGGATCGCACTGTTAATTTACAAATAAGCATGCCTAGGATTACAAGCGTTAGCTTCAAGTAAGTGATCTTCGTGTGCATCTTAGCATATGTTGTTGTTGTTCAGTCGTTCAGTCGTGTCCGACTCTTCGTGACCCCATGGACCATAGCACGCCAGGCCTTCCTGTCCTGCGCTCTCTCCCGGAGCGTGCTCAAGTTCATATTCATTGCATCCGTGATGCTATCTAGCCATCTCATCCTCTGCCGTCCCCTTCTCCTTTTGCCTTCAGTCTTTCCCAGCATCAGGGTCTTTTCCAGGGAGTTTTCTCTTCGCATTAGGTGGCCAAAATATTGGAGCTTCAGCTTCATTATCTGTCCTTCCAATGAGCACTCAGGGCTGATTTCCTTTAGGATGGACTGATTTGACCTCCTTGCAGTCCAGGGGACTCGTAAGAGTCTTCTCCAGCACCACAGTTCGAAAGCATCAATTCTTCGGCGCTCAGCCTTCCTTATAGTCCAGCTCTCACAGCCATACATTACTACTGGGAAAACCATAGCTTTGATTAGACGGACCTTTGTTGGCAAGGTGATGTCTCTGCTTCTTACTATGCTGTCTAGGTTTGCCATAGCTTTCCTCCCAAGGAGCAAGCGTCTTTTAATTTCATGGCTACAGTCACCGTCTGCGGTGATATAAGCAGACATAATTTAGCAATGCAAAGAGTGAAGGGTCGATACTGTGAGGAAACTGCTTTGTGTGTTTGGATTTTAAGTTTAGAAGAAAAAGAGAAATAAGGACAGAGATGCATAAAATTATGCACTTCGTAGAGAAATCTGATAAATTACTAGAACTCGAGATAATCCAAGGAAGAGGGGAAGATTCAGGACAAAAGCAAGTACTTCATCACTCATCATTAAACTACGGAATTTTCTACCACAATATGCAGTGATCGCCACCAATTTGGACTGCTTTAAAAGGGGTTAGACAAGTTCATGGAGTATAAAGCTATTGATCACTAGTAGTCATGAAGGCTATATACTTCCTCCAGAATCATAGGCAGCATGACTCAGAATACCAGTTGCTGGATAACTGCAGTCTTGTTTTGGGTCTACCCTAAGCAACTGGTTAGCCACTGTGGGATGCTGGACTAGGTAATCCTCTGCTCTGATCTACAAGAGCTTTTTTTATATTCCTAAATGTGGGCTACAGGTCTAAAGGGTTTAGATAATATTCTAAACCGGTATGCTGTAATTGTTATATCAACCAGTTAGCATATATGATTCAGGAAATATACGAATTTCAAAATGGAAAACCCAATGCAAACCAATTATTTAAATTAGGTTTTTTTTTTTTTGGTGATTAAAACTCAATGATTTAGGCCAGCAATCTTTCAACTGCTTTAATCCCCAACTGCAATACAGGACCCTCTTCTAATTTTTTAACCATATATACCCATTTTTCAGGGTGTCAGTAAGCAAATAAGAGCTTTTGCATTTTTATACTGCCTACCCAGGAACCTGTGTGTTCTGCCCAGACAAGAGACAGATCTGAGTGACAGCCAGCCTTTATGTTTTCAAAAATAGTGGTCAACCATTGCTTCTTTGTCCCAGAATGCTAGGTGTAATCTGATACCTGCAATCCCTACTATTGACTCATCCAGTCTGCATCTCCATTCAGAGACTGGCTCTAATCTACAGACCTCATGGCTACATCATCTGGCCTAGTTTTTGGAATTTTCTTCCCCCGTCCCCTGCTTTTTACAACCTTCCCTGATAACGAGTTCTGGAGGACTCTAAAGCGTGCACAATCTTTTGTGGCATTTTGGTTGGTCCTAATAAAGGTATTGCCCAACTGTGAATGTTGGAGGGTTTTTCCCTCATGGACCAGCACAGCTGTCTTTGTTTTTCATATATTTTTACAATTGTAAGGAAGACGGAATTTTGATAGGTGCAGCTTGTCATGCAGCGGTGAAAGCATCAGCAAATATAGTACTTTCATTATAAATTCTGCCATCCTTTGCATATGGTCACCATTCCTCTCTGTCTCTTTAAGAAGAAACTCAAAGCACAAGAAGAGGAAATCATGATGGTGCCGTTGATGTGACCCTTCTTTGGTCAGAGCACACCTCATTTGTGGGTCTTCACTCACTAGTTGAAGACTAATGATTTAAGTATTTTTGATTTTAAATCAATCCACCCTCATAAACAAAGGATCAAGATAACAAGCTGCAGGCTTTACCAAGAATCAGAAATGATTACACAAGCTTAATATATTTCTGGGAAACCTCTTTGGGAATAACATTTATTTGAACTGGATATGGAATTAATACACTGCTATGGTGTTCAAATCATAAGGGAGTCTGACCATGACTATCAAAACAAGAAAAGATGGGGCGAAATGAAAATATGATAAAAGCATTAAGTCAGAAAACAGAAACTAGGGGGGAATGTTCAGAACTTCATACTGTAGATATTTCGACAGATTAGCTTTTTTCTCCTTCTGAAGGGGGGAAAATCATGCAGGAACAGAGCAGTTAATTTTTACATTGTGTTGCAATACCACCAATTTAGAAAACAGTCAATTTTACATTTTGCAAGCTCCAGTTCCCAAAGCACTTCTAAAAGGAAGACCCAGAATTGTCCATGAGGCTCTATCACCTGAACACAGGAATATGGCAATGGTGACTAGGGATGTCAGAGAATTCCGCCACGGATCTCGGGGAGGCCGAATGCCAGCGCATTCGGCCCCCCGAAATCGGTGGCGGAATGGTCTGATCCCCCCTGGGACGAGACTTACCTGGGGCGGATCTTCCTGGCGGCTCTGGCTCTGGCAGCAGCGACTGCCGGTCTTCCGACCGGCTGCCGCAACCGCCATTTCCAGTAAAAAAAAAAAAAAAAAGACGTGATAGGCTACGTAAAGATTTACGTATCCTATCACGGCTAGGTTTAAAAAACAAAGTGATAGGCTATGTAAATCTTTACGTAGCCTATCACGTCTGACTTTAAAAAAAAAACCGCGCGTACGCAAATGGCGGCGGCCACGGCCGCCATTTGCGTACGCGTGTTGTTGTTGTTGTTGTTTTTAAGTCAGACGTGATAGGCTACGTAAACATTTACGTAGCCTATCACGGCTGACTGCAGGGACGCAAACGGCGGCGGCTATGGCTGCCGCCATTTGCGTCCCTGCTAGCCAGCGGCCGGATGTCCGGCTGCTGGCGGAGCCGGCCGGCGGCTCCGCAGAATCCCTGTGGAGCACAGCCAGCCGGCCAGGATTCCCGGGGGGGGGGGAGGTACGGAGTGCCTCCCCCCCCGTCCAGGATTCCGAAGGGAGGGACGGAGCTCCCCCCCCCACCATCAACATCCGTGAAAGGTAAGTGACTTTCGTACATCCCTAGTGGTGACAGAAGCGTATATATATTCCCAACCACTGATTTTTTAATAGCAGTTCTTTATCGATATTAAAAAATGAGTATGTGCAAGTGGAGACCCGCAGACATCCATGGGGCAGGCACGCAGAATAAGAATGGGTTTATGCACACATATCACAGATGCATATCCACTCTTCATATATGTCCACACATGTGCATTCTTGTGCATGCACATACAAAACCAAAAGAGAAAAACTATTTCAATACAACTCTCTCTTCTCTCCCCTCCCTCTTCCCTTGCCCCATCAGAGTCCATTCCAGGAGTGTTGAACTTCAGACCTGTGGGCCAAGTCCAGCCCTCCTGGGTTCACAGATGACCACGCCACCTTCTTTTTGCCCCACCCCCTTGCCCCAGATTGCTGTTGTCCTCCAATTGTTTCCCAGCTTTTGCAGAGCTTTTTCCTCATTCTAAAAGATTGAAATACCTCTCCTAAGGCTTACTTACTGGCAGTAAAAGCTTTAAGGTAAAACATGCTGATATTTTTGGTGGTTTGTGTCATCATCCTGCCCCCCATTTTGCCTTTGTCTAGCCTTTTGCCCCACCTACCACTGGAATGAAACCCTGAGACTTCTCCAAAATTGAATTCAGCCCTTGGGCTGAAACATGTTCCCCATCCCTGGTCCCCATCTGTTCCCATTCCCCAGCTCTACTTTGCAGCTGCTTTGGAAGAAGTGCCTTTCAGTCACTTCCAAAGAAGTGACTGCACAGACAGGCAGGCAACTGGCCAGCTGCTACCCCTCTCCCTGCCGCTATGTATACATTCTCAGCAAGTGTCTCCTGCAGAAAGAAGTGCATGTTAGCCTCAGGCACTAGGATGCCACTACACCACACTAGCCAGTGTGGTGTAGTGGCAAGAGTGTTGGACTGGGAGCTGGGAGATCTGGATTCTAGTCCCCACTCGGCCATGGAAGCTCACTGGGTGACTTTGGGCCAGTCACACACTCTCAGCCCAACCTACCTCACAGGGTTGTTGTTGTGAGGATAAAATGGAGAGGAGGAGGACCATGTAAGCCGCCTTGGGTTCCTTGAAAGAGGAAAAAAGGCGGGATATAAATGCAATAAATAAATAAATAAATGGTCCAGGCAGCCTGAATCCAGTACACATGTGTTCAATTTGGGACTGCTTATTCCCACCAGTCATTTTGTGGCATGGCTTGGGGGGCATGACTTGTTTGTGGGGAAACCCCCATGCAACATGCAGGAATAGTGTATACTTTTAAATACACCCCTAATTTCAATAAGAACATAAGAAGAGCCATGCCAAGGTTCCATCTCTCCCAGCATTCTGTTCATACAGTGGCCAACCAGCTGTCGACCAGGAACCCAGAAGCAGGACACAAGTGCAACAGCACCCTCCTGTCCATGATCCCCAGCAACTGGTGTACATAGACATACTGCCTCAGGTACTGGAGGCAGCACATCGCCATCAGGACTAGTAGCCATTGATAGACTTCTCCAGGAATTTGTCCAACCCCTTTTAAAGCCATCTAAGTTGGAGGCCATCACTACATCTTGTGGTAGCAAATCCATAGTTTAACTATGCATTGTGTGAAGAAGTCTGTTTCCCGCCTCCCAGCTGAGCAGAGCAGAGCAGAGCAAGCTGCTCCAGCTGGTCCAGGGACTACAGAAGCAGGCAAGCTCCCAGAGAGCGAGCGAACAGAGCGAGCGAACAGGGGGAGCAAACAGGAGTTGGCCAGGGGAGTTGCAGTGGTTGAAGAGACAAAGGAGACAAAGGAGACAGAGGCTAAGAGGTAAGTGGGTTGCAGGAAGCCCAGGGCGCTGCCCTTTATCCTTCTGACTGGCTGTGAGCTCACCAGGAGCTTCTGAGAGCTCCAACTGAATTGGAGGGGTGTGGCCTGAGTACTCCCAGCAGCTGACTGGGCGGGAAGCTTCAGTCTGTTTCCCGCCTCCCAGCTGAGCAGAGCAGAGCAGAGCAAGCTGCTCCAGCTGGTCCAGGGACTACAGAAGCAGGCAAGCTCCCAGAGAGCGAGCGAACAGAGCGAGCGAACAGGGGGAGCAAACAGGAGTTGGCCAGGGGAGTTGCAGTGGTTGAAGAGACAAAGGAGACAAAGGAGACAGAGGCTAAGAGGTAAGTGGGTTGCAGGAAGCCCAGGGCGCTGCCCTTTATCCTTCTGACTGGCTGTGAGCTCACCAGGAGCTTCTGAGAGCTCCAACTGAATTGGAGGGGTGTGGCCTGAGTACTCCCAGCAGCTGACTGGGCGGGAAGCTTCAGTCTGTTTCCCGCCTCCCAGCTGAGCAGAGCAGAGCAGAGCAAGCTGCTCCAGCTGGTCCAGGGACTACAGAAGCAGGCAAGCTCCCAGAGAGCGAGCGAACAGAGCGAGCGAACAGGGGGAGCAAACAGGAGTTGGCCAGGGGAGTTGCAGTGGTTGAAGAGACAAAGGAGACAAAGGAGACAGAGGCTAAGAGGTAAGTGGGTTGCAGGAAGCCCAGGGCGCTGCCCTTTATCCTTCTGACTGGCTGTGAGCTCACCAGGAGCTTCTGAGAGCTCCAACTGAATTGGAGGGGTGTGGCCTGAGTACTCCCAGCAGCTGACTGGGCGGGAAGCTTCAGTCTGTTTCCCGCCTCCCAGCTGAGCAGAGCAGAGCAGAGCAAGCTGCTCCAGCTGGTCCAGGGACTACAGAAGCAGGCAAGCTCCCAGAGAGCGAGCGAACAGAGCGAGCGAACAGGGGGAGCAAACAGGAGTTGGCCAGGGGAGTTGCAGTGGTTGAAGAGACAAAGGAGACAAAGGAGACAGAGGCTAAGAGGTAAGTGGGTTGCAGGAAGCCCAGGGCGCTGCCCTTTATCCTTCTGACTGGCTGTGAGCTCACCAGGAGCTTCTGAGAGCTCCAACTGAATTGGAGGGGTGTGGCCTGAGTACTCCCAGCAGCTGACTGGGCGGGAAGCTTCAGTCTGTTTCCCGCCTCCCAGCTGAGCAGAGCAGAGCAGAGCAAGCTGCTCCAGCTGGTCCAGGGACTACAGAAGCAGGCAAGCTCCCAGAGAGCGAGCGAACAGAGCGAGCGAACAGGGGGAGCAAACAGGAGTTGGCCAGGGGAGTTCAGCAGGGGAGATCAAGGGAGAGGCCCCTAACATTTTTTTTTAACATTTTTTTTACTAACTTTTTTTCATTTATTTGTCTTGTAACACACACTTCCACACCAGTGGGACTCTGCTTTTAACCTCTACTGAGTAGAGGAGCAGGCACAGGCTAGTCTAGAACAATCACAAAGCTAGACACAAAAAGGGAAAAGAGGCTATGGAAGGACAAGACTCTCCAGTGGTGGTGACCTGCAAGGTGTGTGCAATGTTTGTTTTCTTGCCTGAGAACAACATGGCCTACACCTGCAACAAGTGCAAGTTGATCACGCTGCTGGAGGAAAAAGTAAGTGGACTGGAGCGGCGACTGTCAACCCTCCGGGGAATAAGAGAACACGAAGAGTTCTTGGACAGAATGGGGGAACTACAGCAGCAAAGGGCAGACCAGAAGCTTGAAGAGCAACAGCAAGATGAGGCAGTGGGAAATGCTGAGGTGAAGAAAAATGGAGTAGAGGATACTCCTTGGAAAACGGTGACAGTTAGGAGAAGAAGAACTAGACGCCACTCTGCACCAGTGGAAGCGGTGGAGCTGTGGAACCGATTCCAGGTACTTGCAGATGAGACTGGAGGACAGCCTGCAGAGGAAGAATCACAGGGGAACCTGCATGAGAGTGAGCAAGAGGCTAAAGGTCAGTCAAACAGAGGCGATGAAACCCAGGCCTACAAGAAGAAGAAGAGAAGAGTGGTAGTAGTGGGAGACTCCTTGCTGCGTGGGATCGAGACCCAAGTATGTCGCGAAGACCCGTGGACTCACCAGGTATGTTGTCTCCCGGGAGGACAGATTAGAGACGTGACTGAAAGGTTGCCTGCACTCATAAAGCCCACTGACAGGTATCCCTTTCTTCTCATCCATGTGGGAACAAATGATACCGCCAAGCGGAGCTACGAAGAGATCACGTCAGACTTTGAAGCTTTGGGAAGGAAACTCAAGAACTTTGGGGCCCAGATAGTTTTCTCATCCATCCTTCCAGTAGTTAGAAGAGGGATAGAAAGGGAACGAAAAATACTCCGGGTGAATGACTGGCTACGAAGGTGGTGCCGACGAGAGAGATTTGGATTCTGGGACCACGGGCTATACTTCCTGGAAGATGGGCTGTTGGCTAGGGATGGGTTGCACCTCACAAAGGCTGGGAAGAATGTGTTTGGCCACAGCATGAAGAACTTCATCAGGAGGGCTTTAAACTGAATCCTACGGGGAAGGGAGATGTAATGTTGGGGGTAACAATGGACGTAGGCGCATGCACTGCAATGGAGAGAACAGCGCTGATAGCGCCCAATAATAGTCTTCAGACACATGTAGGAAGAAAGCCAGACTATGAAGCACATGGTCTTCAATGTCTATATACTAATGCCCAGAGTATGGGAAACAAACAGAACGAACTTGAACTCTTAATACAGGAGGGAAATTATGACTTGATAGGTATAACTGAGACTTGGTGGGATGACTCTCATGACTGGAATACAGCAGTTGAAGGATATAACTTGTTCAAAAAGAACAGGAGGAACAGAAAGGGAGGCGGGGTTGCACTGTATGTGAAAAATACATATCTCTGCACAGAAATACAGGAGGAGGAGCTTGGTAGCCCCATCGAAAGCATCTGGGTTGAAATAAATGGAGCAAAGAATAAAAGGAACCTGGTGGTCGGAGTCTACTACCGGCCACCCAATCAAGGAGAAGCCAAGGATGAAACTTTTGAAAAGCAAATAGCCAATGTTTTAAGGAAGCATGATGTAGTAGTAATGGGGGACTTCAATTTCCCCGATATTTGTTGGGAGACAAATTCTGCAAAACATGGCCCCTCCAGGAAATTCCTGACTTGTGTGGCGGATAACTTCCTCCTACAGAAAGTAGAGGAAGGAACTAGAGGATCGGCTATCCTTGACTTGATCCTAACCAACAGAGATGACTTAGTGGATAAAGTAGCAGTTACAGGAACTCTGGGGGAAAGCGACCATGTTGTACTTGAGTTCTTGGTTCTAAGGGAAGCAAAAGCCGAGTGTACTCAAACGCGTACCCTGAATTTTAGGAAAGCTGATTTTAATAAACTCAGAACAATGATCAGTAAGGTCCCATGGCAAACAATGCTAGCGAGAAAAGGAGTCCAAGATGGGTGGGAACTTTTAAAAAAGGAAATTCTCAAGGCACAATCACAAACAATTCCAACAAGAAGAAAAGGTGGAAGACAACAGAAGAAGCCAATGTGGCTTCACAAAAAGCTTAGGGATGACCTGAAAACAAAAAAGGACACATATAGGAAGTGGAAAGAAGGCCAAGTAACAAAGGAAGAGTACAGGCAGGTAGCACAGAATTGCAGGGATGGCGTCAGGAAGGCTAAAGCGGAGAACGAGGTGAGGTTAGCGAGGGATGCTAAAAACAACAAAAAGGCTTTCTTCAGCTACGTGCATAGTAAAAGGCAGAGGAAAGAAATGGTTGTTCAGCTATTAAATAAGGATGGCAAAATGATAACAGATGACAAAGAAAAGGCAGAGGTGCTCAATTCCTACTTTGGCTCAGTCTTCTCCCAAAAGAGGGTCTATGACCCCCCTGGCAAAGGCGAAGTACAGGCTGAAGGGGCAGGATTGCAGCTTGAGATCGACAGGCATATGGTCAAGGAACACCTCATTACTTTGAATGAGTTCAAATCTCCAGGGCCAGATGAACTGCATCCTAGAGTCATAAAGGAACTGGCAGAAGAGCTCTCAGAACCGCTGTCTATTCTCTTTGAGAAATCATGGAGGACCGGGGAAGTGCCAGATGACTGGAGGAGGGCTAACGTTGTCCCTATCTTCAAAAAGGGTAAAAAGGAGGAACCTGGGAACTACAGACCAGTCAGTCTGACATCAATCCCTGGGAAAATTCTGGAGCAGATCATAAAGCAATCCATCTGGAAGCACCTTGACAACAATGCAGTGATTACTCGAAGCCAACATGGATTTGTCAAAAACAAGTCCTGCCAGACAAATCTGATCTCATTTTTTGATCAAGTCACCTCCCTTGTAGACCGTGGGAATGCTGTAGACATCATATACCTCGACTTCAGCAAAGCTTTCGACAAAGTGCCCCATGATATCCTGATGAGCAAACTAGCTCGAAGTGGGCTAGATGAAACAACGATCCAGTGGATCCACAGTTGGCTACAGAATCGGACTCAAAGAGTGCTTATCAATGGGACCTTCTCAAGCTGGGGAGAGGTAACGAGTGGGGTACCGCAGGGCTCAGTCCTGGGCCCAGTGCTCTTCAATATTTTTATTAATGACTTGGAGGAGGAGGTGCAGGGAATGCTGATCAAATTTGCAGATGACACAAAATTGGGCGGGATAGCTAATACCTTGGAAGACAGAAACAAAATTCAAAGTGATCTGGATAGACTGGAGTGCTGGGCAGAAAACAACAGAATGGCATTTAATAGGGACAAATGCCAAGTTCTGCACCTAGGAAAAAGAAACCAAATGCACAGTTACAAGATGGGGGATACGTGGCTCAACCACACTACGAGCGAGAAGGATCTTGGAATTGTCGTCGATCACAAGCTGAATATGAGCCAACAATGTGATGTGGCTGCAAAAAAGGCAAATGCTATTTTGGGCTGCATTCATAGAAGCATCGCTTCCAAATCCCGGGAAGTACTAGTTCCCCTCTACTCAGCACTGGTTAGGCCTCATCTGGAGTACTGTGTCCAGTTCTGGGCACCACACTTTAAGAAGGATGCAGACAAGCTGGAGAGGGTTCAAAGGAGGGCAACAAAGATGATCAGGGGACTGGAAACAAAGCCCTATGAAGAGAGACTGAAAGAACTGGGCATGTTTAGCCTTGAGAAGAGAAGACTGAGGGGAGATATGATAGCGCTCTTCAAGTACTTGAAAGGTTGTCACAGAGAAGAAGGCCAGGATCTCTTCTTGATCATCCCAGAGTGCAGGACACGGAATAATGGGCTCAAGTTACAGGAAGCCAGATTCCGACTGAACATCAGGAAAAACTTCCTGAGTGTCAGAGCAATACGGCAATGGAACCAATTACCTGGGGAGGTGGTGGGCTCTCCCACACTGGAGGCCTTCAAGACGAGGCTGGACAGCCATTTGTCAGGGATGCTCTGACTTGGATTCCTGCATTGAGCAGGGGGTTGGACTCGATGGCCTTGTAGGCCCCTTCCAACCCTACTATTCTATGATTCTATGATTCTATAAGTATTTCTTTTATCTGTCCTGAATGTCCCACCAATCAGCTTCATGAAATGACCCCGGGTTCTAGTATTATGTGACAGGGAGAAAAAAGCCTCCCGATCTACATTCTCCACAGCTCGCATAAGTTTGTACCCCTCTATCATGTCTCCCCTTACCCTCCATTTTTCCAAGCTAACCAGACCTTCTCTCCCAGTGGAGATGCTCCAGCCCCTTTATCATTTTAGTTGCCCTTTTCTGCATTTTTTTCCAGCTCTACAATAGCCCTTTTTAGGTGTGGCGACCAGAACTGGACACAGTATTCCAAGTGTGATTGCACCATACATTTGTATAGGGGCAGTATGATATTGGCAGTTTTATTCTCAATCCCTTTCCTAATTATGCCTAACATGGAGTTTGCCTTTTTTACAGCAGCCGCACACTGGGTTGACATTTTCATCAAGCTGTCCACCACAACCCCCAGATCCCTTTCTTGCTTGGGTCACTGCTAGCTCAAATCCCATCAGGTTATACCTGAAGTTGGGATTTTTTGCCCTAACGTGCATCAGTTTACACTTGCTTACACTGAACCGCATGTGCCATTTGGATGACCATTCTTCCAGTTTGGAGAGATCCTTTTGGAGCTCTTCACAATCCTGTTTTGTTTTAAACACCCAAAATAATTTGGTGTCATTGGCAAACCTGCCCACTGCACTGGACCTGTCCTCTTATTCCATGACTGCTAAGTCTGCTCAGTAGTCTTTGGTGAGAGACTTTGTCAAAAGCTTTCTGGAGGTCCAAGTAAACAGTGTCTGCTGGTCACCCCTGTCTACATGTCTACTGACACTCTCAAAGAACTCTAAAAAGTTAGTGAGAGAGGACTTACATTTGTGGAAGCTGTGCTGAAGGCTTGTCCTTCTATATGCTTACTAGTTTTATCTTCAATAATGCTTTCAACCAATTTAACTGCAACAGGCGTTAAGATGAGGGGCTTGTAATTTCCCAGATCCGCCTTGGATCCCTTTTTAAAAAATCGGTGTTACACTGGCCATCTTCCAGTCCTCTGGTACAGTGGCCAATCTTAGAGACATGTTGCATATTTTGTTCCATAGGGCCATGTTCCATATAATCTCCCATTCTGCAAATGCCACTTTATACAACTTGTATCTCTCAAGCTGCAAATTCTTAACCAATGTGCAAATTGTAAACATAAAATAAGTGGGTTTTAACAAAATCTCCCACTGTAACAGACGTCTCCAGCATTCTTATTTTTATTGTCAGCACAAGTGGATATGAAATTATTGTGGATATGCAATTATCTTGAATATGCAATTCATGCAGGACCAACTTTTTATATTTCATAGTGACAGGCATAGACATCATATTCATTTGTGGTGAAGATGGTAAAAAACATACTGTTTGAATTTTCGTTTGTATTCAGGCGAGTACTTCATAAAACAGTTGTGTTTCTTGTAAAGTCAGCAAGACAAACTGCTTCCAGATTATATCCCTGTAGAAACTAGTCAGTTTTAACCGCAATATGATTTGCTACTTGTCATATAAGTTGCATTTACTTGTCAGTGTTTCTGCCCTCTTTTTAGGGGGTGCAGCAGTGTTGGTTGCTTTACAATCACTTTTTCAAGGACACTGGATTCATGTGTTGTGCCACATACGAACGCTTGTGCTCCTCTCTCTCTCTCTCTCTCTCTCTCTCTGTGCACATTTACTTTGAGTGAAAGCTTTTCAAGGTCAGCATGCTTCATTAACACATTCATAAAAGAGTCATAAGACAGTCTACTAAGCACACACTCGGGAGCTTAACCAATCATGGCTCTTGGGGATGCATTTAGCATGTTCCCTAGAATACCTTAGGCTTTTCAAAAGAAAAAACAGGGGGAAAAGACTTGGTCAGCCCACCTGTGAAACGTGGGAACCCATCTTTGCTGTACTGGGTGAAGGGTTCCATGTCCCACTGTGACCTCTACAAACAGTTGAGAGTGGATTCTAGGATTCACTCCATGCAACGTAAATAGCAAGGACATATAAGCTGAGGCAGTATCCTGACAAGACAGAGGCACTGTTGAAAGGTGGTTGCTATGTCTGAGAATTAGGGAAATTGCCTGTTCCGGATGGGGTTGCACTCCCTCTGAAGGAGCAGCTGCTTACCTTGGGGGTACTCCTAGATCCAGCATTGTCTATGAAGGCACAGATGGCCTCCACAACAAGTAGTGCCTTTTTCCAACTCCGATCAGAATCTGAAGAGAGATATTCTTGATACAGGCACCCTGACTGTGGAATTCCCTCCCCTGCTTCATATCTGAGTGGCACCAAGTCTTACAAGCTTTCAGTGACAACTAAAGACTGAATTTTCCTCTTTGCTTTTTCTGCATCATGTAAACAGTTATTTATCTGTTACTGTTCTCCCTTGCTTGGTTATGTTTGTTGTCAATGTTATACTATTTTACTGTGTTTTATTGCTCATACACTGCTTTGGGATTATTTTATGACAAGCAGGTAAAAATGTCTTAAAAAAATAATATGGAAAGCCATTCCAAAATATTCATCCTCAGCTCACTAATTCTTCCATCAAAGAAATCCCATGCCCAAGTTTCTTCCCAAAACTATGCAAAACCTTTTTATAGGCAGTGATAAGCCGGGGCAGGAGAGAGTAGTAGATGATCACCAGGCAATTGTCTTAAATGTTTTGAGCAATTAAAATGGCATAGTTCTAAAATGCTACCTACAACTGAGCGTGGAAATAGCTTGGAGTAGAAATTAGACCATAGCCTTACAGCTGAACCACTGCCCTCTGGACCACCCAGCACATATTGGTTGCTGCAGTTATTGCAAAGAATGCTAGGCTAGACAGATCTTGGACTGAACCAACAAGGTCCTTCTTATGTTCTTCAGCAAGAGGGTACACTCAGGATCATTCAACACCACATCAGTTGTCTTAATATGATGCGAGCCTGACTATACTGTCTTACTATAAATTTAAACAGACGCTGGTGGGCCATGGGGATTCTAGTAAAACAGGAACAAGCTGCTCAAGAGTGATCACCATACTCCTGAATTAGAAGCCCAAATAAAAGGATATCCATAGGAACATAGGAGGCTGCCATATACCAGGTCAGACCATTAGACCATCTAGCTCATCTAGTCCACACTGACTAGCAGTACCTTGCCAGGGTTTCAAATAGGGGCCTTTCCCAGACCTGCCTGAAGATGCCTGGAATTGAACCTGTGGGATGTTTTATATTGCTCTATCACTGAGCTATGGCCCTTCCCCCAAGGAGAAATCATTACCTCTCAGGTTAACTTATCCCACAAGATTGTTGCAAGGATGTAAAGACGTACATTATCCAGGCACCTTGCAGAATGAGAAGGAATGGCACTGGTTTTGTTTTTAAATATAGTTTGCACGCTGGTCCAGAATGCTGTGGCCAGACCATTGACTGGACTGCTTACAGGGAGCATGTGACTCCCTTGTTACAACAACTTCACTGGCTGCTGGTCTGTTTCCAGGCAGAATTCAAAGTGCTGGTTATGACTTATAACACCCTGTACGACTTGGGATCAGGCTACCTGAAAGATCACCTTCTCCCAAGTTGGCCTGCCTGGGTCTTGAAATCTTCAGGAGAGGCCTGTGTTTCGATACCTCCAACTTCAAAGGCACATTTGGTGATGATACGAGAGAGGGCCTTCTTGGTGGCCACTTCCTGGCTGTAGAACTCCCTGCCGATGGAGGCTAGGTTCGCTTCCTCTTTGCTGTCCTTCTGCTGGCAGGCAAATACCTTTTGCTGGGTTGGATGCTGTTTTTATTCTGCTATTCCTGAGATTTTAATTGTGTTTTAATACATTTGTTTTATTTTTTTTAATCAAACTTTATTTATGATTGTAAGCTGCTTTAATTGCCATTTTTCTTTGTAGAAAGGTGGGGTACAAATCAAATAAATAAATTTGATAAATATGAGAAGTGACTGGTTTATCAATGAAGAACAATTCACATAATAAACCATTGTAGGGTAGGATCTAGTTTCCCTTTCTATCCTCCCTACCCCAGCTACATGCAGTTTCCTGCTGCTAAACCTCCTCTCCCAATGACAGATCTTGTGAAAGTAGATAGTTCTGCATGGTGAGAACATGCACAACGGAATATCTCCACTTAGCCCATGTTATTCCTTTAAAAGTATTTTTAGAAATGTGTTGAAATTTAGCTTCGTTCACTGCCTTCAGTAACTCGTTTGTTCCCACTGCCTAGAGCAGGGGTGGGCAACTTCAGATGTTCTGGTGGCTAATTTCAACCTCCTGGGGGCCACACACCCATCACTATCATACATGCACATGCACACATGTGCGCGCGCACGCACACACACACACACACACACACTACTAGAGCTTAAACACACCTGTTTCCCAACAAGTGATGTAACAGGTAACGGTTGTTTGTTTAAAAATCAATGCTCCCTATATCCTCCTTACAGCTACAAACGAGGATGAAAGATGAGTCAGAAAATGTGAGCCTCAGGCTCACACTGGTTGATTTATGTAACAGGAAGCCATGGGCAAAGTCAAGTCATGACCTTTACCTACAAGTTCCACAATGCATGTTTGTTATCAAGGTCATGGACAAATTAAATAAATGTACAGTATACATGGGCAAACAATGAAAAGTGTAGGCTTTACATTCAATGATATGCTTAAAGCTATCTTCAATACTTCTACAGTCTGTTTTCTATATAAATGCTGTTTTGCAAATCAAACATAACACCACATTTAGTGCTATAATAGGAGTGATGTCTGAAACTAGCTTTAACATACAAAAAGCAGTTGCATATTCTTCCAGTTTGATGAAAGACACCAGCAGGCAAACGAGTTAAAACAGGTTTGCAGCTGTTTTCTCTGGAGCTTTCCCAAATCCAGAAACATTTTGTAACATTTTGAATTGTCGGGGGGGATTACAATATTTGACTCTTTTTCCGAAGAGGAACCTTAGTTTATCTTCTCTAGAAGAGATATGGCTCTAATTGGCTAATACTAATGGAAGCATAAAATGTATGCCCAAAATAAGGCTACTGTTATCTATTAATAAGTGATCTTGGGCTCTGCTCCATCACTTGGATTATATATAAAATATGACCAGAGACATCATCCACTTCAAGATATTTTAAGGATATTCAAATGTACAGGGCTTTATTTCCAGAAAAACAGATGTTCCTTCTATTTCAAGCACTTTCCTGATGTCTTTCCTAAACAGATTTTTTTAAAAGCCCAAAATGATGGATTGTACATTAGGCCTAACTCATTTTGTCAGGAACATATCACCATACATCTTCCTCCTGAACGTCCTCATATCTAGGAAAACACTATATATTAAAACCACAGTAGTTAACTTAGGACAGCCTTCCCCATCCTGTTCCCCTCCAGATGGTTTAGACTTCAGCTCCCTTCAGCCTCAGCCAGAATACCTAATGGTCAGGAATACTGGAAGTTGTAGTACAAAGTATCTGTAGGGCACCAAGTTGGAGAAGGCTGACTTAGAGGGGTAGAACTCATGGGTATAATATTGTGCCCAACTGGATCTTATATCTGAATTTAGGAGCTTATGCATCTAGAACTAGCTCTGAACATTAAAGATATATGAAAATACTACAGGGGATGTGAAGTCTCCATTTTATAAATGGAATATGCAAAGAAAATGCTACATATTTGACAATTACCAAGTATAGCAGTTTTAAATTTGTTTTATTATTTTATTTTGGCTCTTGTTAGTTACGTTAGAGACCTTGGTAGGTAGAAAGGCTGGGTACAAATATTTTAACAAACATATGAGCCTATACCAAACTTGACAGGCATGCTAATGCCTACTAAATACATATCTTACAAGAACTTCCTGCTTGCTTCAATGCCTGGGGCATCTCTGCACCTGCGGAGCTATCCCTGTCCACATGAAATGAATGGGAAAACCCTTGCTTCAGGGTAGATGGGCTAAACATCAATGCCTTGGGGGACGGGGTCGGAAATCAGCATTTAAAGTCATTTAAATAAGCAGCACTGACCCCTCCCCCAATTTAAAGAAACATTCACATTTCAACTCTAGATATTTCCTGGTTTTGTATTGTGGCTTCCCACTTTCGATGTAACAGAAAACTGTGTTATGGGGGCGGTACCAGTGATTGTACCCATCTGTTCCAAGAGAACGGAGGACAAAGACAAATATTCTAGGCACATCCATGTAGAACACTGCATTATGGGGCCTCACCATCAGGGATTACAGGGACCAGTGCTTGTCCATGCAAAGTGAAGCCTCTGCTTTCAGGTAAGTAGGATAAATATAAAGGGATGGTGGGGAAAACACAAAATACTGAGGTTAACACTAGCAGGACAGGGTAACAAATATAAACAGCAAGGAGTAAAGATCTGGGCTTTCCTCCAGGGCTCAACCCTCTGTCATTTACACTGGAGCCTCTGGACATTTACACTTCCTTTACTAAGGTGTCTGGAGAAGGTGGTTGGGTTGAAAAGCAACCCACCCTGGAGACAGCCCAGGCAATGTGGACTCAGGCCCCTTCTTCTGGCACTGAATGGCAGAGAGTCACGTCAACAACTCTCTTAACCCACTCCGTCAATGCTCTCTTCTCCCAGTCTGCTGGATCCCCCATTCAGTAGTATGAATCATCTAGAAGCCTTGTTCTGCAGCCCCACCCTCCCTACCGTGTGTTTTGAGCCTGCCTCCACCAGCAGCTGCAGCTTTATGATTAGCCCAGCTGCACAGCAAACACGCAAGAGCCTGAGCTGGACTTCTTAGGGGATGGTGTGTGGCCCCTCCCTGCTACATGCTAGTTTAAAAGTAACCATGATACAAGGCCTGAAGCCAGCACATAAGGAAAGGATTGGAGGGTGGGACAAGTGCAGAGCATGATGCTCATTCCCAACTTAATAAGCCATGGCTAATTAAAATGAGATTGTTCATTCTGCACCTAGGAAAAAGAAACCAAAGGCACAGTTACAAGATGGGGGATACGTGGCTCAGCCACACTACAAGCGAGAAGGATCTTGGAATTGTTGTCGATCACAAGCTGAATATGAACCAACCATGTGATGTGGCTGCAAAAAAGGCCAATGCCATTTTGGGCTGCATTAATAGAAGCATCGCTTCCAAATCCCGGGAAGTACTAGTTCCCCTCTACTCAGCACTGGCTAGGCCTCATCTGGAGTACTGTGTCCAGTTCTGGGCACCACACTTTAAGAAGGATGCAGACAAACTGGAGAGGGTTCAGAGGAGGGCAACAAAGATGATCAGGGGACTGGAAACAAAGCCCTATGAAGAGAGACTGAAAGAACCGGGCATGTTTAGCCTTGAGAAGAGAAGACTGAGGGGAGATAGGATAGCACTCTTCAAGTACTTGAAAGGTTGTCACAGAGAAGAAGGCCAGGATCTCTTCTTGATCATCCCAGAGTGCAGGACATGGAATAATGGGCTCAAGTTACAGGAAGCCAGATTCCGGCTGAACATCAGGAAAAACTTCCTGACTGTAAGAGCAATACAACAATGGAACCAATTACCTGGGGAGGTGGTGGGCTCTCCCACACTGGAGGCCTTCAAGACGAGGCTGGACAGCCATTTGTCAGGGATGCTCTGACTTGGATTCCTGCATTGATCAGGGGGTTGGACTCGATGGCCTTGTAGGCCCCTTCCAACCCTACTGTTCTATGATTCTATGAAACCAGCCCTCAGGTCCATGATGTTGGTAGATAGTATCAAATGTTCATCACATGAAAAAGTGGCTCAGTAAGTTAGCTCTGTAACTAGATAGGAGCATGAGATCACCCAGGGTATGCTCCATAGATGATGTAATGATAGCAAGATCCAGAAGTGCTCCATGAGTGGTTGTGCTATTGAAATAGTTCTGCAGAACACACTGGCCAGGATTCAGAGAACTCACTCCATATCCCCCAAGACTTTGGACTTGAATTACTTTGTTGTTGTTCAGTCATTCAGTCGTGTCCGACTCTTCGTGACCCCATGGACCATAGCACGCCAGGCCTTCCTGTCCTTTGAATTACTTAAACTACTTTAAAGGCTATGGGGACTTCCAAAAGCAGTTTGAGATAAATCAAAAATTCTACTACACATGTCTATTCCCCTGGATATGCATATCAATGGGAAAATACAACTAGAACAGCAGTAATTTTATATCATTGTCAGGGTTGCAGTGTTTTTTAAAAGTTAGTTTTGTTTAATTCCCAAGACACTGTGTGTCAGCAGTTACTACAGATGAGTTCAGTGGGATACAAGATGGCATCTCATGGAAGTAAGGATTAGACTCCATTGCCTGCGATGACTTGCCAATCCTTTTGTTATTTTATCGAGCTCATAAGACTAAAGGTGCGTTGCTATTAATCCTAGACAACATAATATGCCATCCTGCTACTTAACATGGATGGAGATTGCAAGGTCTTTGTTACTGACACCTAAGTTTTTCTGCAAACCTGTTCTTCAAAACAGCTTTTTCTGAGATTTCCAGTTCCAGCAGGATCTGTCTGTCTCTGCACTGAGCTATGGCTGTAATGTTCCCTCATGCACTTAGTAGTGTTAAACAGACTAGAACACAAATAAAAACTTGTGTTTTGTAAGTCAACTTAAACATTCGCCTAAAGTTTTGGTCTCCATCTTGGCCTCCAGGAGTAACTCTCAAAATCTCCAGGGACTTGGGTACATTCCTCATTTCACTTACCCATATAGGACTGTGCCAAATTAACCTGAAAATTGCAGGATACAGTGACCTATTGTGCCATATATAGAATGTTTGACCTCCCTGACAGATGTTTTTCCCACGATTCTTAACAGAGAAAAATAGCTTTTAAAATGAGTGTTTTCATGTTTAAGGGATTGTGTGATTATAGGCTTTGACATGTTTATTTGTACGAAATTCAGATTTCATTTTAAATCAGGTTCTTTTACTTTTAAAGGAACTTATTTAAAAAATCAATAGAGGTCTTTAAATTAGATTTTATTTTAAATCCACACCGTCTTGCTTACGTAAACTACAATAGCTGCATGGACAATTCATAGTTTAGACTTGAAGATTACAGACCCCCTTCTCCTCTTTGGTCCCAGATTCAATTCCCAACATGTCTGGATAGGACTGGGAAACTCTACAGTAAGTATACACAATATTGAGCTAGATGGACCAAAGGTCTGATTTGGTAAATGTAGCTTTCCATGTTCCCTCTTACATGCCAGGCTTCATTCATGATTTTATTTTAATCATAGTTTGTTGTGAGGTTTGACCTGGCAGACTGCAGTTGGAGTGACCCCCCCACCCCAAACCAGAAATGCAAACCAAGATCATCCACTGCATGAACCGCCATCTCGTATACAACACTGCAAGTCTCTTTTTGAATATCAAGAGCAGCTTGGAATGTGGTACTTTGCGTGGGGGGAGGGGCACACACTGTACAGTTGTGGCCATACAAAAAAGCTAATGCAAATACGTTCATTCAGACATTTAGCCTGAGGGAGCATCCTCCATGGTGTGGACAAGACTAAGGCTGGGAAAGTACATTTGCCCAGCACCAGCTGAATGAAGTACAGAAGTGGCTGAAACGATCACATATCATGCAAATGGCCTAGTTCATAAATGCAGCACCTTTACTGAAGCTAAACAGGTCTGGGTTTCGTTCATATGCTCCTAAGACCCCTCAACAGTCACAGGGCAATGGCCTAGAGTAGGGGCAGGCAACATCCAGGGGCCAGGGAACCCACTGGGGCAACACACCTCCCCTGCTGCAGCAATTACTGTTGGATTTGTCACGGCAGTGGCCCCAAAATGGCATTTTTGCAACAAAATAAGGCAGACAGGGAGAGCACAATCCAATACTGCCTGTACACAAGCAGAACTGGCTACCAATTCTGGTCCGTGCATGGCCAGCCCCACCAATTCTGGTCTACAAACAGCCCCTACCACTTGCAGAACGATGGTGCAGCACTTCCAGAGGCAAGCTCTGAAACAAGCACCAACACTTGTTTCTCAGAGGGGGCAGGTCAGCAGAGCTCCCTTATGAGAGCTCCACTGACTGCCCCCTTTCAGAAAAGATAGTTTCCACTCATTTCAGCTTGCCTCTGGAAGTGCTAAATCACCATTCCACAAGTGGTAGGGGCTAAACAGGTCTGGGTCTCGTCACTGTCTGGATACCTATGTATGACTTCTCAAGTGCTATGATGGAAGGGAAGTGGGATATACGGAAGGGAAGTGGGATAAAAATACATTTTTGCTCCTCCTTCTTTGTCCAAAACGAACTGTGGTTGAAAGGGGGTGGGTGTGGGGAGGTGTGGATTAAGGAACATGCAGCCAGGCACACCCACTTGCCAGCAAGGAGTGAGACAGGATGAGCAGGAAGGGAACCAAATTGCTAGGGAAGTGAGATGGGATGAAAGATGATTGTTCTCAATCATAATGACTTAAGAACTGGATTTCAGGGGCAAGGATATGTTCCACCATAGCAATGGTATATATCAGAGGGTGTATTAGCCTCCCTATATTTTATGTTATTGTTTTTATGTAAACCACCTTAGGGTCTTTCCAGACTGAAAGGCAGTATAGAAATCAAAATTAATTTTAAAAGATACCATATGGCCTGATCTAACCCTCTAACCTTGCTCCAAAGATGGAAAAAAGCTTGCACTAGAAGGGAAACTATTCTTATTCTCTGTTCTTATTCTCTTTTCTATAACAATTCTGAAGTGCTGGCAAGTTCTACTTCAAGTAATATTTCAGAAAGCACAGCTCGCACTCCTACAGGAGCTTCCTTTGAGCCTCATACAAAGCATCTGCAAGCATTGCTAATGAATGGTGTCCTAAGCTGATGTGCGTAATGGCTGGTTTTTAGGTCCATCTTCCATTCAGTTCTCATTAATTCCAACATAAATCAGGTTTGTAGAAATTAGAAAATCTCCTACAGATTGTTTGCCCAGTGCAACATTGCTAATTTAGGGCTTGTAAATACATTACATTTTTTGCCAATGTTTACTTTGGAGCAAATTATATTTACTGTCTGTAGAAAACCACGATGCATTGCAAAGGAAGTCTTCATTATCAATCCATGTTGTTTTGCTTACATGGCCCTATTTTGTGTCTGAATACAAGAATTCAGAAAGTTCTATTCGGTGTTTGCTCAAACTTCATCTTGCCTCTCCGTTATAAAAGCCAACAGTTTTTACATAGTTTTTTATATTTCATATAATCAGAAATAACATTTTTAAGCATGGAGAGCAACAAATAAAGATTTTATATTTCATCATTTTTTTCTGTGCTGCAGCTGTTTCTATAGACAGTATCTTAAGCCATGGCAGTGTTACCTTTTCAGTAGTAGGCTGTAAATTAGTTTAATTCCTTACTTGCTTGGGGCAAGTGAGAAATTAGACAATGCTACAGCAGCTCTGTACTACTAGCCATTTAAAGCTACAGGAGCGGTACATGCAGCTGCACTTGTGACTAAATAATCTCTTCCCCTTCTAGTCTAGGACAGATAGCAGTAAGGCAGATGGCTGTGGCAGGGAGAAGCAGCCACATCACATGGGGCAGTAGAGGTGATGACTTTATCTGCAGATAAATTTGCAATCTGACCCCACATTATACTTGGAATAGTTATATGCCTACAGAATTACTTCTAGGTAGGGCAGCTTCCGAGAATCTGAATTCAACTTCTTTCTGAATCTTGGCTCATGGGAGAATGTCTTCACATCTGAAGAATTCATGGTAATTTTCATGCCAGGAAGGCTGAAGTCACAAGGAAACCTGAGTACATTCAGATACACCCTAAAAACATCAGACGCAGATGGCAAAATCCATGCCTACTTGCAAATCAGACGGGGAAAGTTCCACACGTTGTCCAGTAACCAACCTAAGTTTATCCCAGAATGTACACCCAACAGTACACTCATGCAGACATGTCCAGAGAGGCAAATTAAGCCAGAGCCAATCTTGGACCTCTGACAAGCATAATGGTATGATGTATGTGTTTTCTGACACCCATTTATCACATTTACATTTTATACTTTTAGGTGTACACCCTGTATCCTGTGCGAAGTGGCCCAAGGTTATGCAGGGAACACTACAAACAAATCAGCATATCCACATTTGACTCTCAAGCAGATGTGGACAATGTCCCTCCAATATTACAATTTTCACCACAGGAGGAAGTCAAGCACTGGCCTATATGTTAAAACACTAACATTAGAAGCAGGTCCTAGAAGTACATATTGAGTTAACATGGTTTTGCGATGTAGCAAATAGTCTTTATTCTACAGAGGAAGTGCAAAAACATTTGGATCCCACCACTGACAGCAGCATGTGCAATATAACAATGTGCAGATGCAAGAGCAAACCAATTACATTTCCACTGTTGGAATTAATTCCCAGCATTAATTGTCACAGCTAAAAGAAATTGGTCAGGGTTTCCTAAAAAATCATCCCCAAATGGTTATTTTACCACTAGTTGTATAGACGATGACTTTTATTAGTATCTAGCAGAAATGTTCTCTCTGGCACAGCAAATGTAAACAGTGATTGTAACAACACAACATGCTTGGTCCCATAAATAAACCTGATGGCAAGTCAGCATTGTTTCATCTTTATAAACTGTGTACGTGTGCAAAGCTATACATGTGCAAATATCAAGAACACAAGTCCTTTTTAGAGGGGATGAGATGGAGATATGTGCATATGTAAATTTAAGTTTCGTGACTGCCATTTTCAAAGATGTGTGTCAAGATACTTTCAAAACCATAAAATAAAGTTCTCTAACATGCCTGGTATGAAAACTAGGATAACATAGTGGTTAAGACTAGAGACACTGAGCTGTAAACTAGAAGCCCACACATTACATAGCAATGTTCAAACCTCATCTCAGACATGGAACAGGGATGTTGTTTAAGGTGTTGATATTATTGTTAGTTTATTATACTTTTATTCCACCATCCTTTTAGAGATCTCAGACCACCTTGCACTAGGCTTATAGTGGCTTCCCATCCAGGCACTGAATTCAGTTTTAACACCTCACTTTTGCCACAGAATTTACTCCAAGACCATTCACTGGACCATCAACTATCTTGAACGTTATAAATAATCCCTGTATTCAACTAGAGTAAGGCAAACACTTGCTTCAAGAGGTTTTATTCCATCTTCTTGAATCGCTGACATTGTTGTTTCTAAGGTCTTTCCTTAATAATGTGAACACTTGGTAAATATTTCACATTTTGAACCAATTTGCACCTAGCCTGGAATGTGAACTTTTAACTCCAAGAATAGGAGCCAAGCAACTGCCCCATCCTCTCTTAGAAGAATAAGAGCCAGAAATGCCCATCCTCTCTCAGAAAATGGGTTACACTGATTACCACACATATATCTACCAAGGAAAGTGTAATAATGGATACTATAAATGATTGATTGCATCAGTGTTTTAAACGTTAAAATAGTATTGTTAACTTTTTTCTTCTCCCACACATTTATGCACATTCTCTTTTGTTGAATTACTTATTGTTAGGGTCACTGGTCAAGGTTCAGAGAATTGACTTATTAAAGAAATGAATGGGGACAGGGGGAGTCCAATGACAATAGGCACAGGCACTAACAGGCAAACACATCACAGCAACATCTGAGAGTTGAAGCTACTATTAATGGATGCTATGCCACCCTAATCTGGTCTCCTTTCTTATGGCATCTGCAGATGTTTCACCTTTCAGGTGCTTGCCTGTGCAATGAGGAACTAGGCAAAGCAGGAAAAGGACTCTGCAGATGAGCAGGCAAATTGCTTCACCAGCTCCCAGTGATGTGGGGTGGTAATTTCCCACTTTTAGAAATGCATTTTTTCAATACATTTTGAAATTTAAAAATCAATGTTTTCAACAAAATTTTACATAATACAAGTCAAATTGGGCAAAGGATACAATACCAGTCAACTCTAAAATAAACTAATAATTAATTTTTTTTCCAGGTGAGTATCCCTAGGAAGGGCTCTGATTTTTACTCTTCATCCTAGTCCAAAACACAGCACTGCAACTCTAACAGCACTGCCAACGCCGCCAATATGAATGGCATGACTGGTGGGACTTCGCCGCCAATATGAATGGCATGACTGGTGGGACTTTTCATATGTTTTCCCCCTGCCTT
Organism: Heloderma suspectum; assembly: GCF_057233095.1. NCBI lineage: Eukaryota > Metazoa > Chordata > Lepidosauria > Squamata > Helodermatidae > Heloderma > Heloderma suspectum. The sequence continues at coordinate 25,318,806 of NC_139460.1, read as the reverse complement.
TCCAACAGAGTTCAGCATGATATATATGGGCCTATCTAGCTGTATCCTCAACACAATTCTGATGCAGATCAGTCAGTCAATGACTTGTATAAGACCACCCAGTGAGTTTCAGGTTGAGCAGACAACTTTGAAGCCAGCTCTCCCCAGACAAAGTCCAATGCTCTATCATCTACACTACACTCCCTCCCTGGTATGTACATTAACTCCAGTTTCTATAAACAAGAAGCATACAACTTAGCATAAAAAAACCTAGAATGGAGAAACAACTTTTGCTATCCAGTCAGAGTCCTAAGGCATCTGCACATTTTAAACAAGGAGAAAACACCTGACATTTCAATTACTGCAGCTGTATAATTTTTATATGTGGGTGGCTCTGTGTGGGTGAAGTAATAAAAAGCAGAAGAAGGAAAATAAGAACTTTGGAACTACAATTGTGGCTCATTAAATAATGACGGGTTTTTTGAAATATGTTTTATTGTATGTGAAAGATACCTGCCTAAAAAATATTTTGAAGTCTGGAAAGCTGAAGTATTTTCAACATGAGTTATATTTTTCCATAATGAATCCATAGCCAATGTCTTGGAAGAAGCTTACTCATGCCAGAAGGGGGGAAAGAGAGAGAAAAGGAAGGAAAGCCGAGTTGGGACACTGATCAATTGCCCAGTCTCACATGCCTGTCAAATATTGTTGTATACTCAGTATAGCCAAGAACACCCTAGGTTCAATGACATATCTTTTAGTGCTTTGTGGGGTAATCTGACAGCAAGGGCAGGAGAAAGGGCCCCTTGCTCCCAGCACCACAAACTTCAGGGTCAAACATGTACAGTAAGGAATAGGGCTCTCCAGAAAGTTATAATAAAGCAGACACACAAAAGGAATTGTGACATATGACAAGTGTCCAGGAGCCATGAGTACCATACAGGCAATTTCATAGGAACATTGGAAGCTGCAATAATATACCAGGTGTGACTATTTGCTCATCATACCCAAGTGTTGTCTACTCTGAGTGGCAGTGGCTGTCCAGGGTCTTACAGTTAGGTCTTTCCCATTACCTGTTCCTTTCATAACTGGAGGTGTCAGGGATTGAGTCTGGGACCTTCTGCATGCAAAACACGTGCTCTATCACTGAGTTATAGTCCCTCTCCCATGTAATGTGGCAAGGTGGTGTGATTTAAATCAAGGACATTTTAATAATAATAATAATAATAATAATAATAATAATGAAAAAAGATGGTTTAAATTGTTAATTTCAATCAAGTTTCCCACTGAAACTTTTTTCATAATATTTCCTGAACAATGGTGCAAATCTGACCATTAAACCATGTTAATTACAACTAAATTATTTACACTGTTTCATTCTTACAACCAGGCTTTCCATCTCTTTGTCTCACTGTACATATTTTGCATGCTTTCCCTTTTTTTTTTAACCTGTACAGGGAATGTCTTTAAAATATTCCCATACAGGGTCTTCCTTATAACTACCACCATGACAGTTTGAGGTTAATAGTGCTATCTTATCAACTCAGAAATAAGTTCCACTGGGTTCAATGGAGCTTACTCTCAAGCAAGTGGTTATAGGATTGTACTCTAAGTATGGGAATAGAGGCAGATGCACACTGGACAATTTTGTCTTATTTTTCTTTCTAGTGCTGCTCCTTTCTGCTTCACTATGTGAAGCCCAGGTTACCCCACCCCAACCCCCCAGTAGCAAACAAAAATGAAACGCCCATCAAAGCACAGTTTGATAGTTACTAGGCAGATTAAGAACTAGGCAGTTTATTTTCATTTGGTGAAAATAAAATGTCTATATTTGGCTGGTAGAGAGATTAGCAGAACATTTAGTTTGACCCTCAGCTTCAACTCACTGTAGCCCTGGGACTGCGGAAGTAAGAATACTCTTGACCCAGCCACAGGCCAAATAGCCACCAATTACTATTGTTCTTGGTAAGCAAGAACACAAGAAAGGGAAGATCAACCTGGTCCAAAGTGCATTTCAGTGCCCACTTATAGCTCACCACTTTGTTTTGGCCTTGAAAAACATATCTCCTTCCTATTCCTTTTTCCTCCACTCCCCTTCCCTTGTGTGTCTTGTCTTGTTAGTTTGTAAGCCTGATGGCAGACCTTGTCTCTCTCGATCTCTCTCTCCCTTTGATTGATGTGAGCCGCTTTAGGAAAAGCGGCATAAAAATACAGTAAGTAAATAAATAATAGAATCTTCTAGATGATAATAGTTTATGCGTCAGTTATGCATCAATTACCATCAGTCACTGTTCTTTGCTACTCTTCTAATTAATGCTTTAAATGTCAAAATGCCAACCCTAAAAGAATGCATTAGATAGCAATCCTATGACCCTTAGATAGTGTCTCAGGAGCCATAGGATGCTGCAAATCTCCTTCTCTGCACCTGTAGACAGAGCTACAAGCATGAGAAGGAGATCCGATAGCACATATTCCTTCCCTCACCCACTCCCAACTGCAGTGGAAAGTTTCTCTGATGTGGTCGCAACTGTGACCTCATAAGAGAAGTCGGAGAGGTAGAAAAGGGGCATGATGGTGTGCAGGGAGGGGAGAGGAGAGGCCAGGATATAGAGTATCCTATGGCCTCTCCAGGGCCTCCCCACCTGTCAGTTAGATGGGCTCACTGCTAGATCCACCAATCTAGCTGATGAAAGGTACATCACCTGTATGGGCTCACAGGCCTGTCTAACTGCTTTTTGTATTTTAAATAGAGGAACAGGGGCGAAATCACCTTCGTCCTCCTGCCGTGCTGCCTGGCTCTGGCTGGCAGGGCACAGGATAGGTGGACAGCTCCAAACGCGGAGCCCTCTGTCTATCAGGAATGCAACTCATAGGACTTCACTCTTAAAATATGGTCATGGGGTGGAAGGGGCCTTCGGGACATACAAATTCCATCCACAGAGCAGTTACTTCCAGAAGTCTCAAGCGAGTGAGGGATTCTGTGATGATCACTACCCAATCAAATTGTTGGAGGGGAGGGCAAATTCCTTTCACACACACAGCTGTACTGATCAGAATTAGAAACAAGAGCCAACCCCATACACTGGCTCTACAGTGGACTGATACTGCAAATCAGGTACATTGGGGGACAAACTCTTCTTCATTCAACTTTCCTATAGCCACATGGCAGTTAACATATACAACCATTTATTATAAAACAGGGCCATATCTAACTGAGGATAATTTTCTGAAATAAAACAACATTGCTCTGTAGATATTCTTATTCACTGTAGATAAGAATTAGGTTTTGTCCCTATGTGAGTTTGTCTTCTAATTAAGAATTATCCTATCTATTTTTACTCTAACCAACTTTCTCAACCAAAACTTTTTTACTCAGGAGTCTATCAGTGGAAACCCTCAATCTTGCTAGCAAATGCTTATTTGTTTTTAACATTTCTAAACCAAACCTTCATCCAAAACGGATTCCAGAGCAGTGTAATTACAGTTCCAATACAATTGGAATACTACAACAGCAATAAAAATTAAAACATCAACAAAGTAAAACTGAGAGGCAAACTATTCAACCAGCAAACAAACAAACAAAAACCTCTATTAATTTAAAATCCCTGGACAAATAAGAACTTTTTGACTAGGCAGAAAAAAGAGTACCAGTCATACCTCCCTTAAGAGGGCATTCCAAAGTCAGGGCACCATCACAGAAAAGCCAATATAATTCCTTCAAAATAGATGAAAAGGGTCTACCTAGATAAATCAGCCAGGATTCCAGAAGCCAAATTCTGAACTAGTTGAAGGTTCTGAATCTGTTTCAAGGGCAGCCAATGTGGAAGTTACCAGAGCATGCATCACTATAGCCAAGCTTACCCTGGACATTCAAAATAAAGTGAAAAACATGCAGACACTCCAAGATCCCTGGCTTTTCCTAAACTCGGGGGAGGGCTGGGGAAAATCTGATGTTGGGCTTAGCATTTGAAATGTAAGAAATGTCCCTTCACCTCCCTCACCCCAAGTTCTCTGTAAAAAACAGCAACAAAACACTACAAATAGCTACTACCAAGGCCAGTCAAAATTGGTTGATCTCTGGTTTAATTTGTATAATTTTATGAGAACTTCCCACATTTTACCAAACATTGTCTTGCAACAACACTGTTGATAAATGTACGAATATACTTTCCATGCACACCTGGGGGAAGTAAGGGCAGGGGCGACTACCAGTGCATGTCCTTGTGGGGTTACAAAAGGAATTACTTTTATTAACTTAACACTTAACAAAATGCATCCATCATTAAAGGCCAACACAGAGACAAAGCCCTGAGGCCATGGAGTCATCTACCATAGTTAATCATGAGCCAGCAAATCTACATTTCTACTGATGACGGCAGATCAAATGATCTGATTTCATGACCACCATGACCATTACTGTTCAGTGATCCCTGACGTAATTCCCTCCACCACTGCATAAAGAAAGAATTCTGTTCCCATTGTGCAACCAAAGCAGGAAGACACATTCTTCCAGTTCTGTGACCCGTAGGTGACTGTGGGTTTACTAGGTAAGCTATTCAACTCCTAGTAATTTATAGCTTCAGGCAGCAAGAACTCTTAAAAACTCTGTGCAATGTTTGTCACAATCTCACTATGACTACAGCACTGTGTAGGTACTGGGGTAGGTGTTCAAAACCTTTAAGCAAGAGTTTCACTGGCAATTATCCAGAGTCAGCAGAGCACGTTTACTTGAGGATCAAAAAAATTCACAGTAAATTGATGTCTGGAATGAATGGGATTAATTCTAATCTGTAAAACTAATTCCCACCCATTTTATCCCCTCTACCTCTCAACTGACAAAAATTCTACCCATCACCCAACTGTCATTCCATGCTCTCTTCAACTCCCCCCCCGCAAGTTAAAGTACTTTAACACTCGAACCAATCTCCATTCCCAAAATAGCCTTCCAAAAGCAAACACCAAACATGGTTCATTAGAGTTTTATTTTTTATTAATGGGATAAGTAACTTCCAACTTAAGCCATCTCTCACAATATAAGAAAAGGATTTAAATTCTGTTAGATTAACTAGACTGAAGGTTGCAGTCCTACTCAGAATCCAGCAAGTGTATCCAAACCACTTCCAGCACATGTTAGATGTACATCTATCTTCACTTTTACCTTTGAGGAAAAAGCTCCACACATTATCTTCTTGAGCTGATAAGCCAAATAAATATTTGCATAAGATCAGCAATAAAAATCAGTCAAGACAAGGACATGAGCCATGGGCCATTAATGTGGCTATGTGACTTAAATAGCTGTGAATTTACAAATACTTGCACACATTATCACCACCAAACTTTCTTTTAAAAAACAGTTCTGCTAGCAAGACCATAAATCCCATGTCACAAATTTGTTTCTTACTTGAATCCAATAAAAGTATTAACTGCATTAGATGGAGCTCTCTCAGCAGTTCACGAAGTGGAAATAAAACCATAAAATACAAGAATAAAACATAATGTAAAATCTAAAAGAAATTAAAAACATCCACAGAATAAAATGAAAATACAACAGCAGAGGACAACAGCAGTGCAAGGATCTAAAAAGTACCCATTAACACATTTTTAAACGGAGGGACTAAGGCCTGGGAGAATAAAAAAAAGGCCTTCACCTAAAAGAGCACTGCTCCCTGAGGAGGGCATCCCACAACCAGAACAGCGTAAAACTAAGCCAACAAAATGAAATCTGAAAAGCCACCAGAAAATGTGAAACACATGTTATAGCTAAAACTGTACATAGTCACCACTGAAGACAAATTTACAAACATATGGAAATGAGGTCCTTCCCAAAGGATCTTTCCTTTTAAGCCCTTGTGGATAATAAGATGGGGTATAAAAAGTGTAGGCAATGGCTAGTGAAACTGCTAAAACCAGAGAGGGAGTTGATAGTTTTTTATTCTTCTATATATTTTTAATTTTTGTGAACCGCCCAGAGAGCTTCGGCTATTGGGCGGTATAGAAATGAAATAAACAAACAAACAAATAAATAAATATAGCCCAGTGACCCTCCCATGATGAGCAGAAGTAGAATACATCATGCAAACTAAGACAATATGAAAAATTTGCTTATTTGCATAGCTTATATGGGTCTCCCAAATGCACTTTCCAGTGAGTTAGATTAGCGTTGTTGTTGTTTTAAATCAGGGCAGTAAATTAATATGAATGTTTATTTCTGCACCACTTCTTGGCCAGAGAGCTATCACAGCAGTGAACTACAATACAATAAACCCAACCATGAACCCAAAATATAAACGATAGCAAAACCCACAAATAGTCGGGACAAAAATAAGTCATGTAAAAGGCACTACGGTTTTTTAAAAAAAGTTTTGAATGACCATCGGAAAGGAGAGCACAAGGAGATCAAATGTACCTGCCAAAGAAAAAAATTCCACTGCCTGGCCACTGCTATGGAGAAGGGTCTATCCACCATACTCATCAGACTAGATACATATTGTCCCAACTCTAAGGAGACTTTTTTTCACCTTGTCTAGCAATGAGGAGGAGGGGAAAGATCAAGATAAAGCCTGTATGACAAGATTACAGACTATGATTTCGTCTGCTGACTCAATAGACTGAATTTATGGCTCAGTAGAAGAGAGGGGAGAGACAAATTTTCAGAAGAAACTTCGAAGTATAAAACAGCCTTCCCCAATCTGGCGCTCTCCAGATGTTCTGGGCTACAAAACCATAATCCTCAATCATTGGCCATGCTGGCTGGGATGATTGGCACTGTAGTCTAACACATCTTGAATGTTCCTCATTGGAGAAGGCTGGTACATAGAATACCAAAATACCAAAAGGAAACAGATTTGCACAACAACATGCATAGCCACAGCACACAAGTTACACTGGCAAAAAATGATTTAAAAAGAAAAGTTGGGTAAAATAACATTAACAATATCGCCAGATAGTTCATCGGAGTGGTGGCTTCTCACGAGCCCTACTGTGTACACTAACCTTCTTAACTTCACTTGTGTTCATAAAATAGCTTCATTGGTAAAGTGCCTCATACACCAAATGAAAATAATTAATAAAGAGGCAAATCCATGCAATAAAAGCTCAGACACCAACAGAGTCCCCCAGCCCACCCCCGGAACATTGAGTAATGGGGTGCTCAGCACCTTGGTAGATCTAATTAAAATACCAACAACTGTTGTTCATGAAGACAACAGGCCAAATAATCCAGAAACTACAGTTAGTGCAGAATGCGGCAGCTTGGCTGCTGTCAGGAGTTGCCCCTTTTCAGCATGTAACAACATTACTGAGGGAGCTGGCTGCCTATTTAACACCAGGGCAGGTTTAAGTTTTGATTATTGGTGTATAAAACACTAAGCAACTTGGGACCAGGATATTTGAGAGAGTGCCTTCTCCCTTACTAGCCTGCCTGGTCACTGAGGTCATCAGTGAGACACTTCCGGTGGTTCCACATGGACCTGCGGTTGGTTTGGAGTCCACTCGGAGTAGAGACTTCAGTGTATTGTCTCCCTCTCTGTGGAATTCCCTGTTTGCCAATGTCAGGCAGGCACCTGCATTGCTTTTGTTTTTGTTTTCAGCACCTGCTTAAGAGATTTTTATTGAAACAGCTTTCCCTGACTGGCCAGCCACAGTTTTATGGGCATAATATGATTTTAAAAATTTTAATTCTGTATTTTGATCCCTTTTTCTTTCTTTTTATTGTTCACCCCTTGGGAATCTTATTGGATGCAGAGTGGTATATAAATCCGATGAATAAATAAACACATTTCAAGTTAGAATTCCTGAACCACATGGGAGGAAAATGAGCTCATCCCACATAGCTCAGGGATTCTGATATCTAAACTGCATGGGAAGGAGCCTCATGGCAGCTGTTCCCATGTCACAAAAGTGATGTGAGAATGGGCCCTGCATCAACCCAGCCGGTCAATAACATGTACATATAAACCTGCACATGCAGAGTCTCATTTTAGTTTATTGAAATTTTCTTTTCAATGGGCACTTGACATACAATTGAGCTAAATGTCCCCATTCCCTGTCAATTTATATGTCTTATACAGTTTCAGAGATGAAAGCTCACTTCATGATAATGCATCTTCAACAGCTAAGATGCTTGCATCCTTGCCATCCATTATCTGTGGCTGAAAGATTGCAAGTATCATTTTGGAAGATGGAGGAACTGTAATCATTAGCAATAAGAAGAATGATGTATTGCATCTTCAATCCAGTGTCCTTATAGGAAGGACTGATTTAGCCGTATCATATCACCATGTCACAATTTTTTAAAATTGGAACAAAAATACATTTAACATGATTTTACATTCTACCATCCCTCTCTGTCCATCTCTTCACAGGTGCAGTCCTCTCTTCCTTTTCAAAAAATAAGATCAGCCCTACCTCCGCTGTAGGATCTCTCTCTCTCTCTGGTGGTTAAGCCACATGGAAACAGATTTAAAACCCTAATATTTTCAGATTACATTTCAATATTTCATTGATTAAAAGTCAGGAAAGCAAGATGATCCATGAATCTGATACCATCACATCCTTTGGAAAGCTTGCTTGAGCTCACACGAATCCTTGAATTTTAGCATAAAACCCTGGTAATCTCAGATTTGAAGAGCAAGAGATCTTGTTCATTTGGGGTGAGGGAGAGCATCTCACAGCTTCTATATACATTGCCCGCATGTTTTAGGAAAATGTAAAACAGAATAGCTATAAAAAGGGTTGATTCTTAATGTTCACCAACAATAGGAGAAACTTAGCTATAAATCTGAAGCAAGCCCAAAGCTGCAATTCATGCAGAAAGCATAGAATTGTAGAATCATAGAATGGTAGGGTTGGAAGGGATCTACAAGGCCATTGAGTCCAACCCCCTGCTCAATGCAGGAATCCAAGTCACAGCATCCTTGACAGATGGCTGTCCAGCCTCATCTTGAATGCCTCCAGTGTGGGAGACCCCGCTACCTCCCTATGTAATTAGTTCCATTGTCGTATTGCTCTAACAGTCAGGAAGTGTCTCCTGATGTTCAGCCAGAATCTGGCTTCCTGTCACTTGAGCCCATGATTCCGTGTCCTGCACTCTGGGATGATCGAGAAGAGATCTTGGCCTTCCTCTCTGTGACAACCTTTCAAGTCCTTGAAGAGCGCTATCATATCTCCCCTCAGTCTTCTCTTCTCAAGGCTAAACATGCCCAGTTCTTTCAGTCTCTCCTCATAGGGCATATTTAAAAAGAGAACAGAAAGGGGGCAAGCTACATCATTACTAAGCTCAATAGCTTGTTCCCCTGTCTAGATCAATTCCTAGAAGTTACATACTCAGAACCCTTAAACTAATTTTAAATGTATTCCCTGAACTCTCTTGTAGAACCTAGGCCAGCCTTTGGCAACCTGGGGAATGTTTTAGACTTCAGCTCCCATCGGCTCCAGCGAGCAAGGCAACTGTTAGGATACTGGGAGTTGTAGTCCAAAGCATCTGGAAAACAGGTTGGGGAAGGTTGACCTAGACTATCTTTAAACACTTCTATTATATTACTTACATATTAATAAGTAACCCACTGAAAATCCATCATTCTGCCGATTGTCAGTCACTGAATGCTCCTATGAATAGAAGAGTCTACAGTCAACACAAGAAACTGCTCATCCCCAGCTCTGGATAGACATCCAGGACAAGACAATTCCAGAACTTTGGAGCAGCCTCTGAGAACACATCCTATGCCTAACACAATGAGAGCAATATTTACAAACTGGTCTAAAGACTTCAGTGGAGATTGTAATGGCGCATAATGTGCATAGAGCCCAAACTGTTTTAAAATGTACTCACAAGGCAATAAAAAGCCATTGGCGTATTAGTATAACTAAGAACTGAAACCACAAAGGCCTGAATGAGTATTACCAGGAGAAAAGCTCCTGGAGGCTAGCAGACATTGTTATACAAGGGAAGGACAGATTGGTGGTGTGTGAGTACACATATATCTGTCCTGCCAAAACCAGAAGCCTCATACCTATGGAGTCTTTTGCCTAAAGAGTAGGGTAAAAGTGGTTTGAAAAATGAAATACTGCCTATCATCACAGGGACTGATGTTGCACGTACCTATTCCTGGTTTAATAGTTCAGCTTTAGTGGCTATTTCCCTTGTTCACTCTTATGTTGAATGGGGGGATGGTTTTAGTGGCCTTTGCATGGACACTTTTAGTACATTTGTATGGTTTTAATGAATATTGTTTTCTTCTTTGCAAAATTTCATAATTTTATTAAATTTATGTATCACTTCAGGACTCCATTTGATTGGTTTTGTCCAGAAATTCTGAGGAGCTAACATGCATAGTCATGCCTCACGCCCTGGTACATGCTTACACTTGCTGTATTTTTTTATTATTATTATTTCATTTCTATACCGCCCAATAGCCAAAGCTCTCTAAGTGCAGTTTTGTACAACCAACATAGCACAGACCTGGCAGATCACTGCAGCAGCTCCTTCAGCAGCCATATTGCTGGGTTCTCTGTCAGTATTGCTGCAGCCTTCCTGGACTTCCCACCACAACCCTCAAACTTTAAAAAGGATATTGTACCTAAAAGGATATTCTAGAGTTGTAAAAAAGGGCAGAAAGGGCAACTCAAGCAGTCAAGGAGCTGGAGCAACTCCCCTATAAGGAAAGGTTACAACATTTGGGACTGTTTAGTTTAGAAAAGAGGTGAGTAAGGGGAGAGATGATAGAGATGTACAAAATTATGCATGGTGTAGACAAAGTGGACAGGGAGAAATTTTTCTCCCTCTTACATAAGATTAGAACCCGGGGTCACCCCATAAAACCTATTGGTGGGAGATTCGGGATGGATCAAAGGAAGTACTTCTTCACACAGTGCATATTTAAACTATGGAATTCATTTCCATAAGATGGGACCACTTTAAAAGAGGATTGGACAAATTCATGGAGGAGAAGGCTATCAATGGCTACTAAGCCTGATGGCTATATACTACCACCTGTACCAAAGGTAGTATGCCTATGTACACCAGTTGCTGGGGAACATGGATGGGAGGATGCTGTTGCACTCATGTCCTGCTTGTGGGTTTCCCGTGGGAAGCTAGTTGGCCCTGTGTGAACAGAATGCTGGATTACATGGACCCTTGGTATGATCCAGCATGGCTCTTATGTTCTTAAACTTCTGCACTAAACTCCCATGTAGAACTCCCTTGTTTACTGCTCTTCCATGCTCTCTCTAAATCTCCTCTCTCTTGGCTTTAATTTACATATATATGTGGGGTTTTAAGGGGAATAATGGTGTCAGTAGCAGCTACAGAGTGTTACAAGGGTCAAATCTAGATGGCAAACAAGCTAAATTTGACCCCTTGGGCACTCTGTGGTGCTAAAGATGTACTTTTTCTGTAAATAGTTATTTATTCGTTTATTTTTGAATTTGACAGGGCAGCAGAGCAGAACACATGTTGCCCACTCATGATATATATGATTTGAATTCCAAATTATCCTATTTCCTAGTAATAAACTTTTTTAAAAAATCAACAGCATTCAAGTACCTATAGATTTGAATGCCTACTCATGTCTTTAAACATTGTGTAATATACTACTAGTAAACAGACAGATTTATATGAAAAACTGACGTAGCTCCAAATATCTAGAGGGCAGGAAAATATATTAATTATCAAGTGTAAAATATTAAATCCCTTTTTGGAGTGGTGCGTTTCAGTTTTATATTAATCAAGGGAACATCTGAAAATGCAAATCTAGGTGATTTGTTTTTTTACCAAATTGCTTGGCCCCAATTCTTACAGCATGATCCAGTCATCTTCAGTGGCGAATACATCAAGCTTTAATAGGCACATAAAATATGGTCCAAGTTCTAGCTTGTTGCTTTAGTGAGATAAAAAAAGGATTATCCTATGAAGGCTGACAGTATGACCAGATCTCTAATACATTGGGCTTTTATTTCTGTTAGTTTAACTTCTGCTCCTGTGAGCTTCTTTGATGCTCATGACAACCAACCTGGCTACATATACTTTGTAAACCAGAAATCCCTTCTTTGAAGCTTCCCGTAAAAATAAATCATCTGTCAATTTTTATTTTTTTTATTTTTGGTGTGTGCACACAATTCCTGGATTCTTTTTGGATACTTTGATATGACTTTTTAACATCCAAAGACATCTTTAAAAGGCTCTTCAAAATAGTTCAGATCATAACAGATAAGGCAGCCTCAGACATCAGTGTCACTTTAATCACAAAGATTTTCAGTTTTAGATTAGGGAAGGGATAAATACCTGGAGTTCAGTTCCCAAAGCAAAAACTGTAAATCCACAATTGGAGAAGGGTGACAAATAAACAGATTTCTGAACAGTTATGACCAGATATAAACACAATGGATCAATATATTGACAATTAAGCAAATAATACAGAATGGGGAAATGAGATAACATTGTCTTGCAAGTGGTAATCTAGCACCCTGTGAAATAGCAAGCCAGACAACAATTTGAATAGGAAATACACATTTATGCTGGGATGTACACTAACACACAAAGCAACCATTCATAAAAGCATGCCCTTGTGAACGCTGTATGTCTTTTTATGCAAGTTAAGTGTCTGAGCATTCAACTGCACTTTCCAGATGAGGTGGAAACATCCACATCGATAAGGAGGTTTTACACATCCCTAGCTTATATTTATTATTTATTTATTGCAATTATTTCTATCCTGCCTTTTAAGATACAAATCCTTCCAAGCCAGCTTATTTGTAACATAACAAATAACATAACAGGCCACCTGGAGCAAACACTAAGGTCTTCTTTACCTGTGCCTTCCTCCAGATTAAATATGGCTAGACTGTAAACAATCTCCCCACCCCCACCCCCCAATTTTTTTAGCTAGATGCCAGGCAGATCACAGCATCAAGGGCCATAGCTCAGTGGTAGAGCATATGTTTGGCATTCAGAAGATCCCTGGTTCAATCTCTGGCATAGAATCATAGAATAGTAGGGTTGGAAGGGGCCTATAAGACCATCGAGTCCCTATCCAGGTAGGGCTAAGAGAAACTCCCACCTGAAACCCTAAAGAGACACTGACCTGATTCGCACAATCACCTTGCGTTAAATAAGTGATGGTGGCTTGTTTAACATTTGCCTAATCATCCATACAGACGTGGCTTGTTGTGTCTTCTGAACTTGGGAGGTATGGCTTGTTGGAGGAGGAAACAGGCTATGGCCTGCTGCTAGGTTATGTGAGGCTTGTTTTCCCTTCCAACAAGCCATACTACCCAACTTTGGGCCACACAACAAGCCACATCTGTGCGGGTGATTAGGCAAATGGTGCCCAGGATGTACCACAGCTTAAGCAAGCCACCACGGTTTGTTCAACCAATGATGATTGTGCAAACTGGACCACCATCAGTCAGTGGCTGGGTTTCCACCATCAAGGAAGGAAAATAAGCCAACGTAGTTCATTTTCCCACACCTGCACATGCTGGTCGCATGCTGTGCTGTTACCGTAATTACCCTCACTGGGCGTAGTTTGTTGTGTCGTCTCAACCTGGCAAGGTTGCGAGTCAGAGGTGTGTTACAAACCACCTTACAATTCTAGAACAAGCCATGGGTTGTGGGGTGGTTTGTAAATCCACCCGCCATGCACCCTTGCCGGGTTCAGAAGACACAACAAACCGTGCCCAGCAGGTCAAGACTGGCGCGTGACCAGCATGCACAGGGTGGGAGAATGGCTTATAAGAATGGCTTATTTTCCCCCCAAATCATGTGAATTCAGACAGTGTCGACAATACTGGACTAGATAGACCAGCAAGCAGTCTGACTCAGTATAACGCAGCTTCCTATGTTCCTAAATTCTACCCAATGTCCCAAACTCTATACATTTCAGAAAGCACACATAAATACAGATATCATAAGGGATTTAAAGGTCACTTATCAGCTAAACAGAATATTGTCATTGCAATTTTAAATTATAATTTACATAGGATTAAAATATTAATATTGCAACTGGAAGCAACACAGAATACTCACCAATGCTAATTTCGTCGTCTGTTTCAGCATCTCCAATACATTCAAATTGAAAATCTTGAAGTGACTGAGAAAACTTCTGTACTGCCATCGATAAATCTGTAAAAGAAAAGCAGCGTAAAAATTATTGTGGGTGTTATGCATAGAATAACAAATACAAATAGATTATTTTTAATAGTACTATCTTTTTTTCCCTTTCTGGTACAAGGGGAAAAAAGCACTGATTAAAGAATTCACAGCATTGCCAAACTTATTGGAAAAGTTATACTGGATGAATCAGATATTCTACAGACTGGAATTCAACAGCACAGCTCTCCCCTTGGGGACCCATCAGAAAAAAAGAACTGAATGCATAGCAAGTCCTAAAATAGTTTGGTCCAGAGTTTGGGGGTACTCCTAGATCCATCACTGTCGCTGGAATCCCAGGTGGCCATGGAGACTTGGAGTGCCTTTTACCAGCTTCAGCTGGTTCGCCAGCTACAGCCTCGCCTGGACAGGGATAGCTTGGCCACAGTGGTGCAGGTGCTAGTAGCCTCAAGACTGGATTACTACAATGTGCTCTATGCGGGGCTGCCCTTAAGGCTGTTATGGAAGCCGGAGCTAAAGCAGAATACAGCAGGTCAGTTGTTGTCACGACCTGCCCCTTTCCAGCATGTAACTCCTTTGCTGAGGGAACTGCACTGGCTACCTATTTGCTACCAGGCCAGGTTTAAGGTTTTAGTACTAGTGTACAAAGCCCTAAACAACTTGGGATGAGGATACCTGAGAGAATGCCTTCTCCCATACCAACCTGCCCGGTCACTAAAGTCATCAGGGGGCTCGCTCTTGGTGGTTCCACATGGACCTATGGTCCAATTAGAGTCCACCAGGAGAAGAGCCTCCAGTGTGGAGGCCCCCTTTCTTTGGAATTCTCTGACCCTGGAAGTCAGGCAGGCTCCTACACTGCGTTGTTTCTGGTGCCTCCTAAAACAGCACTGTTCCAGGAGGCATTCATTTAAAAAGCATAATTTTAATGTGGTGTTTTAACCTTTTTATTCTTCTACTATTTTATCTTTTGTGTTCACTGCTCCGAAATCTGTTCCAGATATGGAGCAGTATATAAATATTGTAAATTAAAAAAAGAAACAAAAAAAAAATGACTATGAACCAATCCAATGCAGGCATAAAGTGCAAATACAATTATAGGATGCATAAGATGACATTGCTAGAAGGGGTATGTAAAAAAAAACCCCACACCACTCAATAACTACTTTGCTAATCATAGGTAGTATGTGATATTCGGGGAATTCTTTCAGCAGGGTAAAAAGACACACACAGAGATGCTCGCTAGTGGGCAGGATTTGGCCAATGACCTGCGATGTCCCAAGTACCTTTGCTTGTAAATTAATTACATTGATTTCAATAACAACATGTATAGAATTGGCATATTCAGATCAGGTTCCAAGTCTATTTGTTTAAAATGGACATATATACACAAAATCAGACAGAAGTGTAGTATAGAGATGTAAGACACAGACACACCTCTAAAACAGTTTTTGTCATTTTTTTAGGTGTGATTTTACACTCCCCATTCCACTCAAACTTAAACCCACATTTGGGGGGGGACGACACCCCCCCCCATGTGTGAATCTGTCCAACTGCATTACATCTACGAGTTGGCCTCTCTGCAGCCCTGCCTTTGCAAGTCCTGAAGAATACACTGAATACTGAATTACAGTTATTACAAACAGAAGCACATCTGGTAGTCTTGATGTATTGAGCTACTGTACTGTCTCCATATTTTACTTAATATATGTTTTCTATTACAAAAGGCATTGAGTGAATTTTCTGCAGATTTGCTGGATGCTTCTTATTCCAAGCTATAAAAAAGCCTACTGAGATCATGCATTATTCTTGTTTGGCAGCTGCACATCTGATATTAGACAATGAAGATTCTGCTGCAGAAGTGTGAAGATACAAGTTTTGGCAAGTTACATTAACTTTATTCTTCTTTCCAACTGTGTTCCAGGAAGACCTGGAGTTTCCCTTGGAGGCATGTGAAGGGTTCCTCAGTAAGAAAATAAATAAATCAAATATTAAACAAGCTTTCCTGAATTGCCCCACTACCACCACTCATATTCCCCTGCCATGCACAGCCACCAAGGAATTCATATGGAGCAAGATCCAACAGCCTTGACAAGCACCCTGCACAGAGTGAGTAAACATACACAATGCCTCACAACATGCAAGAGGTTTTGTACAAACGCATAGGGGATCTTCAGCAGATAGGTCAATGTGAAAAAGGCTCCCTGATAGCACAAAGTTTAGAAAGGATCAATATTAACATTTTGGAATCACGTTTTTGGTCAGCTGAAAGCAGCACATTGATCAGAGAGAATTTAAAACAAATGCTTTACCACACTGAAAGTCAGTGTGGTGTAGTGGTCAGAGCGTTGGACTGGGAGTTGAGAGGTTCTGATCCCCACTCAGCCATGGAAGCTCACTAGGTGACTTTGGTCCAGTCACTCTCAGCGCAGCCTACCTCATAGGGTTGTCGTTATAAGGATAAAATGGAGAGGGGGAGGATAACGTAAGCCGCCTTGGGTTCCTTGCAAGAGGAAAAAAAGGTGGGATATAAATTCAGTAAAATAAATAAAAATAAATAAGTTGATGGATATGTACATGCAAACGTACATCTATATAATGTGTGAATCTTTCCTGCTGAGTCAGAGCATATAAAAACTAAACTGAGCAGGGAGAGGGTTGGATTCACATACCAAGATGGAGCTGCTGGGACTTGAAATGGCTCTTTATGCAGCTGCCCTGTGTGTGTTGAGCCACAAAGCCCTCATGACCAACACTGGGGAGAAAATTATCCTGTGTATGAGCTGTGCAGAATTTCTCTATGTCTTAAAATAAACTAAGTGCTGCTCAGAGTTCTTTTAAAAAGTCTAGGTATCAATAGGAGAGGGCAGGATGAGTAGAAAGAAGGAAACATTCTTTGTAAATCCTAAAGCATCCACTCTTGTGGAGTTACAGGGCTTAAGAATGTACAAAAAATCACTCTTACAGGTCAATGGCAGTTTCCTCTTTTTGTTACTTCTGAGTTTGTTGGGTGGGTGGGAGCAGGGGTGCAGAGAAGCGTTTAGGAAAGAAAACCAAAAACTTGGTGGCACACCCACCAAAAAGCGCAAAAGGGGATGTCTATACATGAATACAAGATTAAGGGTACAGTTCAATGGGCTAGATGCCCATTGGAGGCTTCTATCCATCCCATGCCCTGCCAAGGTCTTCCTGGAATGAGAGATTTTTTTTTTTAGCCTTTCCATCCTCCAACTCAGGATTTTTCATTAGACAGGCATCTGAGCCCCTCTAACTTGCCCACTCTATTGGGGACGGGGACTGAGAGGCCATTGGATCCAGTGGATCCACGACCTCTCCTCTCCCTGCTCACTGGCCTGCCCCCATCACAGCCACTGCCTCCCTTTCCAATGACAGAATCCCAACCTTGGAAGAGGGAGCTACAGAGCTTTCCATTGTGGTGGTGGTGGGGGGGGGGGGACACACACAAATTCACACTCAGATGTCCTTCTCCAAGGTTGAAGTGCTGTCTCCGGACTCAAAGGGGAAGATCTACTGCATGTTATGGCCCCTCAGACTGTCTTGGGGCCATAGGATTGCACTCCAAATTAATTTACTGAACTGAAAAAATATTTGAAATAACATAGCTATGTAGCCTGGGAATAGCCATACTGCATTTCAGAAGCCAGCAGTTACATAGCAGGCTGAAAGGCAATACTTCAAGTCCACCAGCCTGAATTGCTATGCTCTAGCACCAGTGTCGAAAAGTCTCATGCTGGATTATATCCCTCAGCTGAGGGGAGGGGCCACAGCTCAGTGGCAGAGCACATGGTTTGCATGCAGAAGGCCCAAGTTCATCTCTAGTTAGGGCTGGAAAAATTCCTGCCTGAAACCCTGGGTTGTTGTTCAGTCGTGTCCAACTCTTCATGACCCCATGGACCATAGCACGCCAGGCCTTCCTGTCCTGCGCTCTCTCCCGGAGTGTGCTCAAGTTCATATTCATTGCATCGGTGATGCTATCTAGCCATCTCATCCTCTGCCGTCCCCTTCTCCTTTTGCCTTCAATCTTTCCCAGCATCAGGGTCTTTTCCAGGGAGTTTTCTCTTCGCATTACGTGGCCAAAATATTTCAGCTTCAGCTTCAGGATCTGTCCTTCCAATGAGCACTCAGGGTTGATTTCCTTTAGGATGGACTGATTTGATCTCCTTGCAGTCCAGGGGACTCGTAAGAGTCTTCTCCAGCACTACAGTTCGAAAGCATCAATTCTTTGGCACTCAGCCTTCCTTACAGTCCAGCTCTCACAGCCATATGTTGCTACTGGGAAAACCATAGCTTTGATTATACAGACCTTTGTCGGCAACGTGATGTCTCTGCTTCTTACTATGCTGTCTAGGTTTGCCATAGCTTTCCTCCCAAGGAGCAAGCCTTTTTTAATTTCATGGCTACAGTCACCGACCGCGGTGATCTTGGAGCCAGAGAAAACAAAATCTGTCACTGCTTCCATTTCTTCCCCTTCTATATGCCAGGAAGTGATGGGGCCAGATGCCATGATCTTAGTTTTTTTAATGTTGAGTTTCAAACCAGCTTTTGCACTCTCCACTTTCACCCTCAACAAGAGGCTCTTTAGATCCTCTTCGCTTTCTGTCATTAGGGTGGTATCGTCTGCGTATCTGAGGTTGTTGATAATTCTCCTGGCAATCTTAATTCCGACCTGTGATTCATCCAACCCGGCGTTTCTCATGATGTACTCTGCATATAAATTAAATAAGCAGGGCGACAATATGCAGCCTTGTTGTACTCCTTTCTATCAGGGACATTAAGATCTTTCTATTTGGCTATCAGGGACATTAAGATCTTTCCGGTATACTTCTTCTGTGTATTCTTTCTACCTCTTCTTAGTCTCATCTGCTTCTATTAGATCCCTGCCTTCTTTGTCCTTTATCATGCCCGTCTTTGCACAAAATGTTCCCTTGATATCTCCGATTTTCTTGAAAAGATCTCGTCTTTCCCATTCCATTGTTTTCCTCGATTTCTTTGCATTGTTCATTTAAGAAGGCCTTCTTGTCTCTCCTTGCGATTCTCTGGAACTCTGCATTCAGCTGGGTATATCTTCCCCTTTCTCCCTTGCTTTTCGCTTCCCTTCTTTCCTCAGCTACTTGTAAAGCCTCATCAGACAGCCACCTGGCTTTCTTGCATTTCTTTTTCTTGGGGATGGATTGAGTTGCTGCCTCCTGAACAATGTTACGGACCTCCGTCCATAGTTCCTCAGGCACTCTGTCTATCAGGTCTAATCCCTTAAATCTATTCCTCACCTCCACTGTATATTCATAAGGGATATGATTTAAGTCATACCTGAATGGTTTAGTGGTTTTCCCTACGTTCTTCAATTTAAGCCGAAATTTTGCGATAAGAAGCTCATGATCTGAGCCACAGTCAGCTCCAGGTCTTGTTTTTACTGACTGTATAGAGCTTCTCCATCTTTGGCTGCAAAGGACATAATCCATCTGATTTCAATATTGACCATCTGGTGATGTCCATGTGTAGTCGCCTCTTGTGCTGTTGGAAAAGAGTGTTTGCTATGATCAGCGTGTTCTCTTGGCAAAACTCTATTAGCATTTGGCCTGCTTCATTTTGTACACCAAGGCCATGCTTGCCTGTTATCCCGGTGATTTCTTGACTTCCTACTTTGGCATCCCAGTCCCCTATGACGAAAAGGACATCTTTTTTTGGTGTTATTTCTAGAAGGTGCTGTAGGTCTTCATAGAACTGATCAACCTCAGCTTCTTCGGCCTCAGTGGTTGGGGCATAGACTTGAATTACTGTGATGTTGAATGGTTTGCCTTGGATTCGTACTGAGATCATTCTATCGTTTTTGAGATTGTACCCCAGTACTGCTTTTCCCACCCTTTTATTGACTATGAGTGCTACTCCATTTCTTCTAAGGGATTCTTGCCCACAGTAGTAGATATAATGGTCACCTGAATTAAATTCGCCCATGCTTGTCCATTTTAGTTCGCTGATTCCCAAGATGTCGATGTTCAGTCTTGCCATCTCATATTTGACCACCTCCAGCTTACCTTGATTCATTGATCTGACATTCCAGGTTCCTAAACAATATTGTTCTCTACAGCATTGCATTTTCTTTTCACCACCAGACACATCCACAGCTGAGTGTCCTTTCGGCTTTGGCCCAGCCGCTTCACTCTTTCTGGCACTACTTGGAAATTCCCTCTGCTCTTCCCCAGTAGCATATTGGACACCTTCCGACCTGAGGGGCTCATCTTCTGGCGTCATCTCTTTTAGCCTTGTGATACGTTCCATGGGGTTTTCTTGGCAAGAATACTGGAGTGGGTTGCCATTTCCTTCTCCAGTGGACCACATTTTGTCAGAACTCTCCGCCATGACCTGTCCGCCTTGGGTGGCCCTGCACGGCATAGCTTATGGCTTCACTGAGTTACGCAAGCCCCTTCGTCACAACAAGGCAATGATCCTGGGTTGTATCCCAATAGTATCAACAATACTGGGATAGAGAGATCAATGGTCTGGCTCAGTATAAGGCAGTTCCCAACTGCCTATATTCCCAACTGCCTCTTCATACTGTTTTAAATCCACAGACCAAGCTTTTTAAAATGTCTACATAAGAAAAATATTGGTCATGTGTTTACTTGGGCTACAATCTGCTGAGTACTTCTCCCATAAAATCGCAAACATTACAACCAGTGATTGGGCAGCAGCAATGTTGCTTTGGGGATTCTGCCTCCCATTACAAACCCTCAACTCACAGACAGCTTGATGTGTCAGGTTAGAAACATATGGCATATAGAGGATTTATAAACGGAAATGGTACCATGGCTGTAAAACACCAAAAACCATTTCTTAACCAAACTACAGAGAGAGATGAAGGCACTATGAAATATACATCCCCCAAATAATGATGGCTTTCATTTAAAAGCAGTGGTTTTCAAAAAATAAAATAAAATTGCTGCCTTCAGAGAATCCTCTTCATATCAACTCCCTGCATGTTTGCTACAGAAACACAGAATAGTGCAGAATAGGGGGCATGTTCTATGATGCCCTGTTAATTCAGGAAGGGCACTGGGCAAACCTGCTGGGTTCCACTACAGTCCCACATGAACCAAGAATTAAACTTAACACTTAGTTGTAGCTGCAAACTATAAAGATCACCAATGGAGGACAAGCTGACTTTCAGGGCACCTTGCCCTCCATTAACAATTCTCTAATTGAGGAAATCCCAGATAAGCTTCCAGGAGCTGTCTGAAAATCTTAAGAACATACAGTCAATCTGGAAAAGGGAGGACACTGAAAGCCCCTTTTAAGTTAAATACTACGTATTTATTGATTTCTTATGGCTTAGTTTGAGATGTGGCTTGCCCTGGGATGCATCACCAGCTTCTATTCCCATTAGTGAGGGGTTGAGCTCCAAGAGTCCTGGCTATCGGATTTCTTGCATCACAGGCAAGAAATCTAAGAGCAGTCAGTTTGACTGTTAAAATGAAAATTAAGGAGAGCCAGTGTGGTGTAGTGGCTAGAGTGTTGGACTGGGAGTTGAGAGATCCGGGTTCTAGTCCCCACTCGGCCATGGAAGCTTACTGGGTGACTTTCGGCCAGTCACAGACTCTCAGCCCAACCTACCTCACAGGGTGGTTGTTGTGAGGCTAAAATGGAGAGGAGAATTATGTACGCCGCCTTGAGTTCCTTAAGGAGGAAAAAAGCGAGATATAAATGTAATAAATGAATGAATAAATAAAGGGCAATACGTGAGCTTCAGCCAGAGAAAATGATGTTCTCTCTATATTACCACTTAAGCCACAACTGCACAACCTACTGCTGCTCATGGTGCAGCTTGCTGAGGCCTGGTATGTCCAGCCTACTTTTCCCCAGCACCCAGCCAATCAGCTATCAGCAGTATGGTGACAGCAATCTTCAGCAGGATTGCTTGGGGGCAGCAGACGCTTTAACCTTGACACGCCCAGTGATGCCAATGCTGCTAAGATTGTTGTCCCCAGGCGACTATCAGCAACCTAGACTGCATTAGGAGCAATGAAGAAGCAAGGATAAAGCCCCCCATCCAAGAAATCCCATCCCTAGGTACATCACACCCTTCCCAGCCGGCAAAAAATAGAAATGCAATACATAAACAAACAAACAAATAAATAAATCCCTACGTACATCACACCCCTCCCAGCCAGCAAAAAATAGAAATGTAATAAATAAATAAATGAATAAATTCCACCCAAAGGTACATCATACCCCTCCCAGCCAGCAAAAAATAGAAATGCAATAAATAAATAAATCCCATCCCTAGGTACATCATGCCCCTCCCAACCCGCAAAAAATAGAAATGCAATAAATGAATGAATGAATCCCATCCCTAGGTACATCACACCCTGCCCACCCTGCTAAACATCTGTTTCATGGGCTGGGAGGGGCACAATCTCTCCATGCTGTGGTGGAGAGGTGTCTACCCTTCTCAACCCTAGTAGGGAGACAAACTTTGAAAGCTACAATCCCACTTTTAAATGGATCTCAGCATACAGGGAGGTTTAAACTCCCCA
This sequence comes from Heloderma suspectum, assembly GCF_057233095.1. Classification (NCBI taxonomy): domain Eukaryota; kingdom Metazoa; phylum Chordata; class Lepidosauria; order Squamata; family Helodermatidae; genus Heloderma; species Heloderma suspectum. The sequence goes on along the minus strand of NC_139460.1, from coordinate 25,296,171 downwards.
TCTCTGCATGTTAAGACTGGGGTGGGGTGCAAATATATTTAGTTTTTTCAATACGCCGCCTCTCTGCCATAAGGTGTTCAAGGCATCTCATGAAGACCGGTTAAGAACAAATCAAAGCAATAAAAACTTTAACTAATAATAGAGAACAGAGGAAGCAGAAAACAATGTACAAGAACTTGATGGCTGTATCTTTTCTCCAGGGATTTTTGGCAGGAAAACAGCCCGGAGGCAAGGGGCAAGAACCCCCTCCTGTGGCACTCTTCCCTTCAATTTGCTGCCTCAGCAGCCGTATTGTATAAACATGGAGTTCTCCATGTAGCTGCTCTGTCACACTCACAGTAAAGATGATGAAAGAATGTACTTCATTTATAAAAGAGTATAGCACTTCCAACAGGAATGGGGCAGTTGTCTCTTGAGACCTGGAATCTTCCCCCACCCCCAACTAAACAGAGCCTTGCTGTTGCTTTACATTCAAGATGAATAGGAAGTAAACCTTGATTCTGTGCTACCAAAGAGTCCCCAGCCAGAAAAATATATCAGTAATAAAAAAATACGCTGAAGAAACAACAGCACCCTACTGAGAAGTACTGTACTCCAACAGCTGCTGTGCCCGATACAGTCAATTTTGTTCTAAATAGAACATGACACAGTGGGATTTTTTTTTTTTTTCCACAGCTGAGATTGTAAACATGCCAACTGGTAAAGTGAAATGCTTAGTGAAGCCTGAAAGAATTAAAGAGCCTTAAAATACTAATAAAATGAGTATCTTATAAATCATTATTACTGGACATTTCTCAGCCGGTTTTATCACATCAATAAAAACACAGCCAGTATCAGCAGGCCAATAAGCATAATGCTGAGCAAGAATAGTGAGGGGATTTTGAGCTCCGGAAAGCTGGAAGAGGCCACTGCACCCTACTCCGCTGACACCATGCCATTCTACTCCACCTCAGATAGCTGCCTGTCCATGCCCTTTATGGCACTGGTCTTCAACTGGTAGGTCTCCCTATCCCCCGCCTGCTTTCAGTCCCCCCCCCCCCAAATTCTTGCTGTTGATTGTCAGGAGAAAAACAAGAGCGCAGAGAGAGAAACACACAGAAAGACAGTGAGGTGTAGTTGGGAAAATCTAAAATGGCTGCTAATTCACCTTAGCAGCCAGTGCAATTGTCCTCCTTGCACTGAGAGGGAAGCAGCAGGAACTGGAGAAAGAAAGGGGTGTAAAAAAGGTTTTTTAAAAAATAGATGTGGGTCCCTTGTTGAAGGGATGGGTTCAAGAACTGGAAAGTTAAGGGCTACTGCTTGAAAGCTAATAGACCTTTAAAAGCCCAGAGACAGAAATCAGGTGGCCATCAGCAGCCATCTACATCGACATTTTCCCAGTGTGTGCAATTTAACATACAAAAGGTTAGGGAATGAAAAAGAAAATATTCAAGACTTTTTCCTAAGCACCCTAATTTAATTAACAAAGGCATTAATGGGCATGTGAGTGGTGGCAAGGAGAGTGATGAAGCCAGAAAGCTGAGAGGCTTAAGGCCTACTTAATACTGAGGTGGCAAACCTATGCCTGGGCCGTACTGCCTCAGGCTGCATGTGGGGGCTCAACTGTATTGTATTCCTCAGTAACAACTAGAACAACAAATCCCTCTACATAGAAAACTGGCATGACAGGGAGAAAAGGTCTCTGGCCTGCTTTTTCCCTGACATTTAGCTTTCTAAGAAGAGTTTAATGGTGGAACATTCAATCATGAAAGGTAGTAAACCAGACCTGAGAGAGAGGTCAGTGTCAATCCCTCACACTTTTTTTACTCTCTCAAAAAGGTGCCTATATTAAAATATTGGACAATATGCAAACTGATTTAACACTGGTTAAAAAGCAGATGACCAGGCACCTGAAATATCTTTTAAGTACCTAAGATATACATCCCTAATGAATAGTCACTTTGCCCCCAAGCCTTCAGAATAGGACTAGCTAGAAATCCAAGTATATGTACAACCCCATCCTTCAGCAAAGGAGATTGTTACCTTGTCGTGGTACTGGAGCTTGAGCACCTCAATGACATCATGAGCTAAACCGTGAAGGGGCCCCCAAGACGGGAAGGTCATGGCAGAGAGTTCAGACTAAATACGATCCCTGGGGAAGGAAACGGCAACCCACTCCAGTATTCTTGCCATGAAAACTAAATGGATCAGTACAACCACAGATATGTCGGTATACCATCAGAAGATGGGACTCCCAGGTCAGAAGATGGTCAAAATGCTACTGGGGAGGAACAGAGGATAAGTTCAACTAGCCCCAGATGTGATGACACAGCTAGCTCAAAGCCAAAAGGACGGCTAGCAGCCAATGGCGCTGGTGGTGAACGACGAATCCGATGTTCTAAAGATCAACACACCATAGGAACCTGGAATGTAAGATCTATGAGCCAGGGCAAACTGGATGTGGTTAATGGGGAGATGTCAAGATTAAATATAGACATTTTGGGTGTCAGTGAACTGAAATGGACTGGAATGGGCCACTTCACATCAGATGACCACCAGATCTACTACTGTGGCCAAGAGGACCACAGAAGAAATGGAGTAGCCTTCATAATTAATAATAAAGTGGCTAAAGCAGTGCTTGGATACAATCCAAAAAATGACAGAATGATCTCAATTCGAATTCAGGGTAAGCCATTTAACATCACAGTGATCAAAATATACGCCCCAGCCACAGATGCTGAAGAAGCAGAAGTAGATCAGTTCTATGAGGATCTGCAGCACCTACTGGATAGTACGCCAAAAAAAGATGTTATTTTCATTATAGGAGACTGGAATGCTAAGGTGGGTAGTCAAATGACACCTGGAATTACAGGCAAGAATGGTCTGGGAGAACAAAATGAAGCAGGACATAGGCTGATAGAATTTTGCCAAGACAACTCACTGTGCATAACAACTACTCTCTTCCAACAACCTAAGAGACGACTTTATACATGGACTTCACCAGACGGTCGACACCGAAATCAGATTGACTACATCCTTTGTAGCCAAAGGTGGCAGACATCTATGCAGTTGGTAAAAACAAGACCTGGAGCTGATTGTAGTTCAGATCACGAACTTCTTATTGCACAATTTAGAATCAGACTAAAGAGAATAGGGAAGACCCACAGATCAGTTAGATATGAGCTCACAAAAATTCCTAATGAATATGCAGTGGAGGTGAAGAATAAATTTAAGGGACTAGATTTAGTAGATAGGGTCCCAGAAGAACTATGGACAGAAGTTCACAACATTGTTCAGGAGGTGGCAACAAAAAACGTCCCAAAGAAAAAGAAAACCAAGAAGGCAAGATGGCTGTCTGCTGAGACACTGGAAGCAGCCCAAGAAAGAAGGAAAGCAAAAGGCAACAGTGATAGGGGGAGATATGCCCAATTAAATGCAAAATTCCAGAGGTTAGCCAGAAGAGATCAGGAATTATTTTTAAACAAGCAATGCACGGAAGCGGAAGAAGATAATAGAATAGGAAGGACAAGACACCTCTTCCAGAAAATTAGAAACATCGGAGGTAAATTCCAGGCAAAAATGGGTATGATCAAAAACAAAGATGGCAAGGACCTAACAGAAGCAGAAGAGATCAAGAAAAGGTGGCAAGAATATACGGAAGATCTGTATAGGAAGGATAATAATATCGCGGATAGATTTGATGGTGCGGTCAGTGAGCTAGAGCCAGACATCCTGAAGAGTGAGGTTGAATGGGCCTTAAGAAGCATTGCTAATAACAAGGCAGCAGGAGATGACGGCTGAACTGTTTAAAATCTTGCAAGATGATGCTGTCAAGGTGATGCATGCCATATGCCAGCAAATTTGGAAAACACAAGAATGGCCAACAGATTGGAAAAAATCAACTTATATCCCCATACCAAAAAGGGGAAGCACCAAAGAATGTTCAAACTATCGAACAGTGGCACTTATTTCACATGCCAGTAAGGTAATGCTCGAGATCTTGCAAGGTAGACTCCAGCAATTCATGGAACGATAATTGCCAGATGTACAAGCTGGGTTTAGAAAAGGCTGAGGAACTAGAGACCAAATTGCCAATATCCGCTGGATAATGGAGAAAGCCAGGGAGTTTCAGAAAAACATCCATTTCTGTTTTATTGACTATTCTAAAGCCTTTGACTGTGTGGATCATAACAAATTGTGGCAAGTTCTTGGTGGGATGGGGATACCAAGTCATCTTGTCTGCCTCCTGAGGAATCTGTATAACAACCAAGTAGCAACGGTAAGAACAGACCACGGATCAACGGACTGGTTTAAGATTGGGAAAGAAGTACGGCAGGGTTGTATACTCTCACCCTACCTATTCAACCTGTACGCAGAACACATCATGCGACGTGCTGGGCTTGATGAAGCCAAGATGGAGTTAAAATCGCTGGAAGAAACATTAACAATCTCCGATATGCAGATGATACCGCTTTGATGGCTGAAAGCGAGGAAGAGCTGAGGAACCTCATAACGAAGGTGAAAGAAGAAAGTGCAAAAGCTGGGTTGCAGTTCAACCTCAAAAAAACCAAGATTACAGCAACCAGCTTGATTGATAACTGGCAAACAGAGGGAGAAAACGTGGAGGCAGTGACAGACTTTGTCTTTCTAGGCGCAAAGATTACTGCAGACGCTGACTGCAGCCAGGAAATCAGAAGACGTTTACTTCTTGGGAGGAGAGCAATGACAAATCTTGATAAAATAGTGAAGAGCAGAGACATCACACTGACAACAAAGGTCCGCATAGTTAAAGCAATGGTATTCCCCGTAGTAACCTATGGCTGCGAGAGCTGGACCATAAGGAAGGCTGAGCGAAGGAAGATAGATGCTTTTGAACTGTGCTGCTGGAGGAAAATTCTGTGAGTGCCTTGGACTGCAAGAAGATCAAACCAGTCCATACTCCAGGAAATCAAGCCAGACTGCTCACTTGAGGGAATGCTATTAAAGGCAAAACTGAAGTACTTTGGCCACATCATGAGAAGACAGGATCCCCTGGAGAAGATGCTGATGCTAGGGAAAGTGGAAGGCAAAAGGAAGAGGGCCTGATCAAGGGCAAGATGGATGGATGATATTCTGGAGGTGACAGACTCGACCTTGGGTGAGCTGGGGGTGGCGACGGCCGACAGAAAGCTCTGGCGTGGGCTGGTCCATGAAGTCACGAAGAGTCGGAAGCGATGGAACGAATAAACAAGAACAACAAACAACCCTATCCCCTTCGAAAGAGTGCTACATTAGTCTCATATTTTATAGGAGTCCCATGCACACACACACACAATATTACAATCTCAATATGATTAACACATAAAATATGATTAACACAATATTAACAATCTCAATATGATTAACACATAAAAATGTAGTTGAGTCCCTACTCTGCAGCCATCCCCATCCTCTCCCTCCCCCTCCCCCTCCCCCCGCAACTCCTTGCTATTTTACAATACCACTCTACAATAAAGTTCTCTCTTTCCCCATAGAGGAGGGACTTTGGAATATCAAATATATTGCATCTGAATATATTACTTCTGTTGCAATAAAGATGACACAAGAAGGGGATTCTGGTACATATAACAGTACCACAACTCAGTCAAACAAGTCCTTCAAAATAGGCTTAGAATCTCCTGTGAACAGCATCAGAATAGAACATGGCGTATAACAACAGTGCCATCAAAGACCAACACAACTGTCATTCACTTTAGGTAAAAGGTAAAGGTGTCCCCAACCAGTCGTGTCCGACTCTAGGGTGTGGTGCTCATCTCCATTTCTAAGCCGAAGAGCCAGCGCTGTCCAAAGACGCTTCTGTGGTCATGTGGCCAGCATGACTGAACACTGAGGTGCACGGAACGCTGTTACCTTTCCCGCCGAGGCGGTACCTATTTATCTACTTGCAATTTCTTGCTTTTGAACTGCTTGGTTGGCAGGAGCTGGGACTGAAGACGGGAGCTCACTCCGTCACGCGGCACTCGGGTCTCGAACTGCTGCCGACCTTCCGGTCTGCAGTTCAGCGTCTTAACCACTAAGCCACCACGGCCCCATTCACTTTAGACTTGCCAGCTTTTGAGGGATTCAAGAAAGACAGCCTATATATTAAAAGAAAAGAAAAGATCATTCATTTGTTTAGATTTGTATCCCACTTTTTGCCCAAAATAGGTGTAAGGAGACATAATTTATCTCTTTACACTTCCTAAAAATTAAACCATTAGGATTCTGGCTGCATTCACATGAAGATAGATAGGAGAGCATATTGTTACTTCTGTCACATTCATAAGCTTTTAATGTTAACAGACTACAATATCCACCTTGGCATTTATAAACAGAATATTTTTAATGGTCCACTTTTCTGCTTTCAAGGAAGTAGTTTCTCTCCCTCTGTGGATGGCAAAGACATCTTGAAATCTCTTTGCCAACCTGGGGGATGGGGAAGCAATATTTACTCTGATAATGAACACGTGTATTTTTAAAATAAAGGAACTGCCGCTTCTGCAGACATAATACTAGTGCCTCACAAGCCATGGTTTGCAAATCCAGAGCCAGATGTGGTTGCATATGTTGCCTTTTGCTCCTATCTGTCCTTTTTCAGAGCAACACGTGTACCAACATAGGGCAGGATTTCTTGGAACCATGGTGTGCCAGTTGATTTCAAAATACTTTTTCAGAGTCTGGTTAATAAGGGAGCCTTGCTGTAAGCTGCCTTGGGAGAGCTTCTGCCCTGAAAGGCAGGCTAGAAATTTAAAAATAATAATAATTAAAAAATCCTGGTCTGCATCACCTATGGTTGGCTGGTTTTACCTGCATTTCCCCAGTAAGGGAGAGGATAACGGTCCACCTTACCAAGGTGAAGTGTACTTCACCATCTGCTGCCTGCTTACCTGTGGCTTCTCCAGACAGACTCTTGGTGTCTACAGAGGGTTGCCACCTAGAGGGGTCCAGGCCAGACTCGGCACTTTCTAGCAGCCTCCTGCCTGCTTACATTAGTTTCTTAGGTCAGGGATTGCTTGGGCTGCGGGCCCACTGCTGGCAGGGTCACCAGAGGAGGAGTGACACCAACGGGAGTCACCCCTTGGGATGCTTTATTTTACTGCTGTTTTAATCCTGGGTGATTTAGTTCGTCTGAAGAGGGATGGGGGTGCCCCTAGGGATCAGCGTGGTTACAGGAATACTTCTGGAAAGACTCATATGAGTAACATGCAAGTGTGAACCAACTTTTAGATCACTTTAAAAAAGGGTTTAGACAAATTCATAGAGCATGCTAGGTCCTATCTACAGGTATTAGCTAAATGAAGAAGTCATATAGCTCAGATTGCCGGAAGGTGGTAACAAGCAGGAAATTGCCTCTGTTAATTTCCAAAACCAGAAAGAGAGTGATGGATTCATTCTACTGATTCAAAGCCATTCTTCTGTTCTTATTTCAAAGTCCTTGCTTCTGAAGTGATTTAGAAAAAGCCATACATTTTACATTTTACAGGACATAACTTTCTTCACATCCAATCTGTCTTCTCCCACCACAACTTAACCATGTTGTTTTGAACATAAGCAATTTCCTTTTCCAAGATGAAGTTAGCTATTGTGCATGGCATGCATCTTCTCCCTCTCAGTTTCCCCATCACCAATTTCCTGAGAGCTTATTAATGATACAAAGTGGGTATAAAAACATCTGGCAGTGAAGAAAAAAGATTAGATGCAAGCAGGCCCAAGTAGGACACTGACTGACTTATCCCGGCATTAAACAGCAGAGAGAAAAAGCCCACGCTGACATGGAACTGTCTGTGTCCTGCCAAAAAATGTAAAGGCAAAGAGCCCATTAGCCTGCACTGACAGAGCATTTGTTGTCTTCTTCAGTGAATGCTTTCTCACATATTTACTCAATGCATTACATTTCTGTCATGTGCCAGCTTACAAGCAATGGAACAATAATGAGGCACAATATGCCACTTGGGGGTTGACTTTTCTCCTCATATTAGGGATACAAGCCAGTACTTCTCACAGTAAAGAAGTGGATTAGAGTTGGGGAAGAAGAGGAATAGCTTAACTCTAGTATATCCTCATCTGTCATTAATTTAAAGCTGCTTAATAAGAGGAAGCAGAAAAATTATTTTGCATGCACTATTCCACTCTCCCTCTTTCAAGCCCTGAAATGCACCCTTCATATAATCTAGCAACACTTAATTTAACAATTCCCATTTTCTCATTATGTATATTAATAGTTCATACGCTCAGTAGCTGGCTTTTTACTCCACCGCTAAAAACCCAAACAACTTTACTCATCTATATTGGCTTTAGAATTTATTTATTTTTTTAAGTAGTGTGCAGTACTTGATTTGTTTACCACAGTGAAAAGATACACATGGAGTAGTGATCTATAAAACAAAGGCATGTACTCCATATGGGGCAGAGCAGTCAAGATAACAAAGTTCTTCGATGTCATGCATCAGTGACAAAAACATACTTAGATTTTATTATTATTTCTTAAAACATTTACACGACACCTTTCCTCAGTTAAGTTCAAGGCAGCTAATAATGATAAGCTGAACCACTTTGAACTACAACACACACACAGAGGCTGCAGGTAAAAACAAACAAACAAACAACAAAATAAAAGGATTCAGAATTCCAACAACCATTAAAAATAACCTAGCAGACAGCTATTAGCAAGTTAAAATTCACTGAGAGGGCAACTATTCATGCCCCCAAAGGAATCTTCCTAGTCACAGAATAGTAGGGTTGGAAGGGGCCTGTAAGAGCAACAAGTCCAACCCCCACTCAGTTTTCAACCAGTCAGCAGAAGGCCATCAGAGGGGGTGAATTCCTCCTCTGGGTGCAGTCACTGAAAAGACCCTTCCTTAATTCCAATTAAGCATACGCCAGGGAACATTGGAACACAGCTTCATACAGAAGAAGATGGACCTTCAGATACATATGCTGGCCCCAAACTGTGAAAGGCTTTCGAATCACCAGCACTTTGAATTGGGCCTGGAAATGAACTGGACGCCTGTGTAGCTGTTTCTATAAGGGAATCACATACTCCCTATATGCAGTCCCTGATAACAGCCTGGCCACAGCATCCTGGACCAATTTTAGTTCAAGTTTGCTCCTGACACTTCGATAGCTTCCTTGCTATAAGGAGCCACCGACAGACAGACGATACCATGAAGGTTATTACATCAGTGAATAACTCCATATAAAGCAGGGGGAGGTGAACCTCAGAACTGCAGGGCAAACCCAGTTCACCTGGGGGCCCAAGATGGCCACACACCCTTATTTATTTATTTTGTTCCCCGCCTTTCTGCCAAGAAAAATTGCACACAAGGCAGCTTACCCATGTCCCCAGGTGGTTCCTGCGCCTCCCCCCTTAATCTCTGATCATTTGGTTGTTTCCCAGGTTCCGCGTGTTTTTTCCCTATTCCAAAAGGTTGAAATGTCTCTCCTAATGCTTAGTTATTGATGGTAAGATCTTTAAACTAAAATATGCTGGTATGTCTGGCCCCACCCCCTTTTGACTTCAGCTCCACCCACCACTGGAATGTACCCCCCACAAGAGCTTCTCCAAGGATCAGCCCTTGGACTGAAAGATGTTCAACACCCATGGTAGTCATGCCTGATCCAGATGACTCTTAGGATGAAGACCCTGACATGACACAGCCTAAAGACCTTGTGGGAGCCCCTAACCCTAGTGATACCCCAGGCACCTCTGGCATCAGTGGGGAAGCTACACCGAGCCCTTCAACAGCAATAGATCCTGAGGAGCCCTCAGACAGGATCCCCAAGGGCTATACCTCAGCTGTGGAGGCGGTCAAGCATCTGTCTGCCCAACCCTAGAACATGCCAGTTCCAGAAGGTGGAGGCACAGCCCACCACTCACAGGCAAAGCATGCACCTCCAGAACTGCAGCAGTTGGACTACTTGGGATTAAAGTCCTCCTTGTAAGTTGGGCCCTCCTCACGAGAAAGGATTTCTTCCAAAAGCCTCTGATGTGCTACAGCTAAGTCTTCAGTGGGGCTCTGGAAGCTCCAGCTTATAAGCTTTTAGTTGGGACTAGTCAGCTGCTGGGTCAACACCTTTATCCCAGCTTCTGTACCTTGAAACCTTGCTTCCTTGACCTTGCTTTTTCTTGGACTGATTTTTTTTTTTATGCTGCTGATCTCTGGCTCCTTGATAAGACACTGCTTTTGGACTGCCCTTCTGATCGACTGGTAATACTGTGCTCTTGACCTTTTGCCTACCTTTTGACTTATTTGGCTTTGAACTGCCCTTTCGCTACACTGAGAAAAATGTGCTTTGACTCTTCTCCTGCTGACTTTGCTAGATGCATGTTCTCCTAGTTTGCCATAAGGCTGAGCCCTAACCCAGCCCTAGCATGACAGTGATATAAAGCTATCAACATATTACAAATATGAACCATGTAAACACGATGACGTCCGAGTTTAGTAACCAATATGCTACCAGTTTTCCCAAGAAGATGACTCTGACTGGCATGGCAGCTTTTCTGGGTAAGTTCATACATGCACAGTCACCGGTCAGCAATATCAAGCAATGCCTTGCCAGTGTCAAGTCACCATCACCACACACCAATCACTATAAACCGAGCTTTTATATCATGGACCATCAGCTGAACACAATACTTTGGTGGAAGCAGTTCACACATTCAGCTGCATATTGAGTGACATATGTTCATATGTCACTCAGCCCTTGCTGTGCGACACACTTCAGGCCAGCTCATACAATTTCCCTTAAATGAATCAAACTCAGCAGATCAAACCAAAATTTGGCTTTCAGTCACACCCCATAACAAACAGGAATTTAAACTACAAAGCAATTAAATCCCAATAGCCACTTGACAGTTGCTTGACCTCTCCATTTTTTTAAAAGTAAAATACTTTCAGATGACCAATCTCTATTAAAATATAGCTGAACCTTCATGACAGACCTAGCTGTTTCCGAGAATCTACACATTTTCTAGTTGCTAAATGCTCAAGAAACAAGGCTTTAGTTGTTCCTCATACAACTGTGGGACATCCACATCAGAACTTACAGGAAATGTTTCCTTTGTTGCTCATCTACTTCCCTCTATCCCTTTTCTTCTAGGGACTTCTGTTTATGGTATGTTAATCAACTCTGGACTTGCTTAGCCCTTCAAGATTCAGAGGTTAACATCATTAGGACGTGTTTGTGGTCTCCTATGTACTAGGAACTCTAAGGTGTTTCAGACATAACCCTTTGCCAATTACCGGGTGTCATTCACATTTCACTGTGTATGCCAACTAAACTGCCATGTCAGCCCAGTGGATACAACACTCTCGCTATAGTACACATATTCTAGGATAAAACAGAGCTAGAACCAGCCTTCCTAGTTAGGTGCAACTACCAGATTTCCAGAATGGAGAATTAATATCATAACCAAACAGACTTCTATAACCCTCTCACTAACCCTCTAACTATAACCCTCTCACTAGGCACTTGTGTATTTAGTGCCTTATGAACTGATATTCAACTTATTATTCTTTTGATGCCAATTGTAGTAGTAATAATAATAATAATACATATTTGTATGACACTTTCAAGTACTTCACTTGCATTGTCTTATTTTTAAAATTTCTATACCGCCCTTCATCCTAACAGATTCCAGGGTGGTGTACAGTAGCAAGAGTACAACAGAATAAAAACATATCATCACCAGGAGGCAATAAAACAACAGAACTGCAGACAGAGGCAATAAAACCTCTGGGCAAATAAGAACTTCACACAGCATCAAAAAGATTTTGATGTCAGCACCAGCTGAACTTTATTTAATTTGTTTTAAGTGTCTCCCTAGAGGGGGTGTTCCAAAGTTGAGGGCACTATTACAGAAAATTACAGCTGTAAGTAATCCTCTAAGATAAGTCAGTATTATTATCCCCATGCTGCAGAGTGGGGGGACAGGGAGAGAGACAGACAGACAGACACTAAGGGCACAGTCCTATGCATGTTTAGACAGAAAGAAGTCCTACAACTCCCAGCATGCCCCAGCCAAATTCTGGAAGTCGTAGGACTTTTCTCTTTCTAAATATCCATAGGACTGTGCCCTAAGAGTGGCTTGCCAAGGCCACCTAGTAAGTCCATGTCAGAGCCCAAATTTTAACCAGGGGCATTTCAGCTCAAACGTCTACCTACGTATGATTAATGTTTTCCTTTAAATAGTTTTCCACTACTAGACTTAGTTCGGAAAGTGCCCTGCCAAGCTCAGAATCACAGTAGCTAAAGGGGGATTTATTTCAGCATCACTTAGGCATAAGGATAATATTGATTGTATCCTCATACAAAGCTGCCTTAAACCAAATCAAACCAAAGTCCATGTAGCCCAAATTTTGTTTATCATGACTGGCAGCAGCAGCTTTCTATATTCTCAGGAATAGGTCTTTACCACCTCCTGCTACCTGAACCTTTTAAATGCAGATGCCAGAAACTGGGCCTTTCTGCATGCAAAGCTTGTGCTCTACCACTATTTATTTATTTATTTATTTATTTCATTTCTATACCGCCCAATAGCCGAAGCTCTCTGGGGGGTTCACAAAAATTAAAACCAAACAACACACAATAAAACAATTTAAAATATACAGAACGTTAAAACCACACTAAGCTACGGCCACTCCCTTATGTAGAGTTCTACAGACTATATTCCAGTCAATTGATCAATTTTCTCTTGGTTATGTTGTAAGCCATAGCAAAACGCATCCATACCAAAATCAGTAACTAAGCAATAGATATAGGTAATAGCACTATTTTATTTTCAGAGTAAGCATGACAGCCCACCCCCTTCAGGGATCACTGCCTTGTTGTGGCGAAGGGGCTTGCGTAACTCAGTAAAGCCATAAGCTATGCCGTGCAGGGCTACCCAAGACGGAAAGGTCATGGCGGAGAGTTCTGACAAAATGTGGTCCACTGGAGAAGGAAATGGCAACCCACTCCAGTATTCTTGCCAAGAAAACCCCATGGAACGTATCACAAGGCTAAAAGAGATGATGCCGGAAGATGAGCCCCTCAGGTCGGAAGGTGTCCAATATACTACTGGGGAAGAGCAGAGGGTATTTCCAAGTAGCGCCAGAAAGAGTGAAGCGGCTGGGCCAAACCCGAAAGGACACTCAGCTGTGGATGTGTCTGGTGGTGAAAAGAAAATCCGGTGCTGTAAAGAACAATACTGTTTAGAAACCTGGAATGTCAGATCAATGAATCAAGGTAAGCTGGAGGTGGTCAAACAAGAGATGGCAAGATTGAACATCGACATCTTGGGAATCAGCAAACTAAAATGGACAGGCATGGGCGAATTTAATTCAGGTGACCATCATATCTACTACTGTGGGCAAGAATCCCTTAGAAGAAATGGAGTAGCACTCATAGTCAACAAAAGGGTGGGAAAAGCAGTACTGGGGTACAATCTCAAAAACGATAGAATGATCTCAGTACGAATCCAAGGCAAACCATTCAACATCACAGTAATTCAAGTCTATGCCCCAACCACTGAGGCCGAAGAAGCTGAGGTTGATCGGGTCTATGAAGACCTATAACACCTTCTAGAACTAACACCAAAAAAAGATGTCCTCTTCATCATAGGGGATTGGAATGCTAAAGTAGGAAGTCAAGAAATCACCGGGATAACAGGCAGGCATGGCCTTGGTGTACAAAATGAAGCAGGACAAAGGCTAATAGAGTTTTGCCAAGAGAACACGCTGATCATAGCAAACACTCTTTTCCAACAGCACAAGAGGCGACTCTACACATGGACATCACCAAATGGTCAATATCAAAATGAGATTGATTATGTACTTTGCAGCCAAAGATGGAGAAGGTCTATACAGTCAGTAAAAACAAGACCTGGAGCTGACTGTGGCTCAGATCATGAGCTTCTTGTTGCAAAATTTCGGCTTAAATTGAAGAACATAGGGAAAACCACTAAACCATTCAGGTATGACCTAAATCATATCCCTTGTGAATATACAGTGGAGGTGAGGAATAGATTTAAGGGATTAGACCTGATAGACAGAGTGCCTGAGGAACTATGGATGGAGGTCCGTAACATTGTTCAGGAGGCAGCACCGAAATCCATCTCAAAGAAAAAGAAATGCAAGAAAGCCAAGTGGCTGTCTGATGAGGCTTTACAAGTAGCTGAGGAAAGAAGGGAAGCGAAAAATAAGGGAGAAAGGGGAAGATATACCCAACTGAATGCAGAGTTCCAGAGAATAGCAAGGAGAGACAAGAAGGCCTTCTTAAATGAACAATGCAAAGAAATCGAGGAAAACAACAGAATGGGAAAGACTAGAGATCTTTTCAAGAAAATTGGAGATCTCAAGGGAACGTTTTGTGCAAAGACGGGCATGATAAAGGACAATGAAGGCAGGGACCTAACAGAAGCAGATGAGATTAAGAAGAGGTGGAAAGAATACACAGAAGAACTATACAGGAAAGATCTTAATGTCCCTGATAGCCATGATAGTGCGGTCACTGAACTTGAGCCGGACATCCTCGAGAGTGAAGTCAAGTGGGCCTTAGGAAGCATTAGTAACAACAAAGCTAGCGGAGATGACAGTATTCCAGCCGAGCTATTTAAAATCCTAAAAGATGATGCTGTTAAAGTGCTGCATTCAATATGCCAACAAATTTGGAACACTCAACAGTGGCCGCAAGACTGGAAAAGGTCAGTTTACATTCCAATTCCAAAGAAGGGCAACGCCAAAGAGTGTTCAAACTACTGCACAATTGTGCTCATTTCACATGCCAGCAAGGTTATGCTCAAAATCCTACAAGCTAGGCTTCAGCAGTATGCGAACCGAGAACTACCGGAAGTACAAGCTGGGTTTCGAAGAGGCAGAGGAACTAGAGATCAAATCGCCAACTTTCGCTGGATCATGGAGAAAGCAAGAGAATTCCAGAAAAACGTCTATTTCTGCTTCATTGACCACGCTAAAGCCTTTGATTGTGTGGATCACAACAAACTCTGGCAAATTCTTAAAGTGATGGGAGTACCAGACCACCTTACCTGTCTCCTGAGAAACCTGTACAAGGGTCAAGAAGCAACAGTAAGAAGCAGACATGGAACAACTGAGTGGTTCAAAATTGGGAAAGGAGTACAACAAGGCTGCATATTGTCACCCTGCTTATTTAACTTATATGCAGAGTACATCATGAGAAACGCCGGGTTGGATGAATCACAGGTCAGAATTAAGATTGCTGGGAGAATGATCAACAACCTCCGATATGCAGACAATACCACCCTAATGGCAGAAAGCGAAGAGGATCTACAGAGCCTCTTGTTGAGGGTGAAAGTGGAGAGTGCAAAAGCTGATTTGAAACTCAACATTAAAATAATGAAGATCATGGCATCTGGCCCCATCACTTCCTGGCATATAGAAGGGGAAGAAATGGAAGCAGTGGCAGATTTTACTTTCTTGGGCTCCAAGATCACTGCAGACGGTGACTGTAGCCATGAAATTAAAAGACGCTTGCTCCTTGGGAGGAAAGCTATGGCAAACCTAGACAGCATAGTAAGAAGCAGAGACATCACCTTGCTGACAAAGGTCCGTCTAATCAAAGCTATGGTTTTCCCAATAGTAATGTATGGCTGTGAGAGCTGGACTATAAGGAAGGCTGAGCGCCAAATAATTGATGCTTTCGAACTGTGGTGCTGGAGAAGACTCTTACGCGTCCCCTGGACTGCAAGGAGGTCAAATCAGTCAATCCTAAAGGAAATCAAACCTGAGTGCTCATTAGAAGGACAGATACTGAAGCTGAAGCTGAAATATTTTGGCCACCTAATGGGAAGAGAAAACTCTCTGGAAAAGACCCTGATGCTGGGAAAGACTGAAGGCAAAAGGAGAAGGGGACGGCAGAGGATGAGATGGTTAGATAGCATCACCGATGCAATGAATATGAACTTGAGCACACTCCGGGAGAGAGCGTAGGACAGGAAGGCCTGGCGTGCTATGGTCCATGGGGTCACGAAGAGTCGGACACAACTGAATGAATGAACAACAACAATGACAGCCCACAGTGCTGCATTTAACAAAAAGTTCTCTTGTCACTCCAAAGGAGGCAACTTTCTGTTCAGCATATTGTCAATTAAAAAAAAAAAAGGGGCAAGTACAAAATTTCTGGATATATGGGAGACAAAATCTCTTCTCCAACACTCTCATCATCAGGGACAGACAGAAATAGAATGATTCTACAGGAACCCAGAGGATCGATGCGGTACTGGGTGCAGAATTCATCATCTTGAGTCTCTTGAAATTTTAAAAATAGCATGTTTCTAGCCCTCATGCATGTAAAGATACTCTTGTTAGTGTGTTAGCACTACATACTAAAATCTCAGAAGCTAGATGACAGCTGAATACGGTTTCAAATGGTTTGCAGAAGAGTGTCAGTGCTGCATAAAGCTCCCTGCCCCTCTTTCTGACTAAATCAAGCACAATCAATTATGCAGAGTAGGATAAATGATAAACTTTTGCTCCATTTACACAGAAGCTGGCTTGTCTTGGTACAGAATTTGAGTTGTCTAGAGCAGGCTTGTATTACAGCACTAGCCCAGTAGCTATAAGTGACGTAAGAGCTATCCTGGATCAGACCAAGGGTCCATCTAGTTCAGCATCTGTTCACAGAGCAGCCAAGCAGCTCCCTGTGGGAAACCTACACGTAGCTCATGAGTGCAATAGTGCCCTCCCATTTTTGTTTCCCAGCAACTGGTGTATATAGGCATATCACCTCAGATACCTGCTGCAAGCAAATGGTACTTCCTGAAAGCAAATGAGTGGGCTGGTGGAGGCAGGGTGGAATGCTCATCACAGAAGCCAAGTAGGCTGACAGGGAAAGGAATCCCCCTCCTCCAAGCCTAGCATAGAAATGCAATGGGTTGCTGCAGGAGAGACGAGCTTCTCAGTCCCTCCTCTGCCAGCCCCCGGCAGGCTAGTAAATTTTGTAGGCTTATTTACAAGGGTGATCTGGACCACATAATTTTAATTCGTTTTCCAATCTAGTACATACCACACCGTACATTTATTGAGTGCAAGGAATGGACTCAACCTGCCTCTATTCCATCTCCACATACTTACCCCAAACTGACACTAATAGTTCAGCATTGCTTCCCACCCCAAGACTATTTCCATTGTTTTTCAATACCTCCATTCCACAAAAACCTTGCACGTTGAGAAAGGCTGACTGAACTGTATGGAAACCCACTTAGGAGGAGGAAACTTACTGATATGCACAGCTTCAAAGGCTATACTGTAGCCTTTCCCAAGCTGGCACTCTCCAGGTGTGTTGGACTGTAACTCCCATAATTCCCAGCCAGCATTGT
The DNA here is from genome assembly GCF_057233095.1 of Heloderma suspectum. NCBI lineage: Eukaryota > Metazoa > Chordata > Lepidosauria > Squamata > Helodermatidae > Heloderma > Heloderma suspectum. Next base: position 25,278,839 of record NC_139460.1, on the reverse strand, counting down.
CATTGGCCATGCTGGCTGGGATTTATGGGAGCTGTAGTCTAACACATCTGGAGAATGCCAAGTTGGGGAAAGCTGCTATACTTTGACTTGTTCCAGAACAGTAGTTGCGTTCATCTGAAGCAGCAAACACAGAGATCAGGAGCTTACTTGTACAGATGAATACATCTATCTTGTGGAAAGCTTATTCCACAAAACAGTAATTCATCTTTAAACAGGTACCACAGACCTTTTTGGTTATTATAGCCTGTGTCAAGTACAGTCACCAAAGGAACAAAGCTCAGGTGCAACTAGGAATTCATGGGTTTAAAAAGTTGCTCTACGACTACAACTTATAGGCTGGTTCCAAAGAACAACCTTAGGCACACCCAGGAATTTTCACGCACAGCCAGTGGGATGTTTTGACTTCTTACCTTTAAAAGCAGATCCAAATACCCACACACCACTACCACCACCACTTCCATATCTTAAACTTGTTTTGCAGCTCCCTCCAGTTACAGAAATTGCTTCCTATGCAAGACAAGGAGGGCTGACATTTGTGAAGCATGAGCCTTGAGACTCCCTTGGGTGCACTGAAGTAGTTGTGCTGTTCTTTGGATCCTGGCCATCAAACAACAGCATGGAATTTGTCATCTCCCCATTATTCCTTGGAACAGCTCTGTTCAGTAAATATTTGTTAAATTTATATCCACCTTAACAAATAAAATGTCCAAGACCCTTTTAAAATGCCTAATAAAATCCACATCAATAAAATCAGAAAAGATAGTAATATGAACCCAGGTGTCTTAAAGCAGTTATTGTAAGGTCTACACCAAAGAAGCTTTAAACGTATATGCTTGAAAACGTAAAGTGCAAGGGGAAAAATCTGTACTCACAAACACGTTTTATTAAACGTAGGCCCTATGCTGACATGACAATCTGAACAGAGAAACTGTGGTTCAATCTCTGCTTACAAACCAGGATTGGATTCCTTGGGGCAACAGGGTCCTTGGTTGGGGGTGAGTTTTGCCCCCTCCAGCCAATTTTCAGCAGGAGGGGACTTTTTCTCACCCCATGCACATGAATGGAGAAATTGCTCCATTCGCTTACATGGAGATGCGGAGAGAGGGAGAGAGAAAGAAAGAGAGAAAGAGGGGCCCAGAGAAAGAGAAAGAAAAAAGAAGAGCCCGAGAGAGGGGTGGGGGAAGGATGAGGGGCCAGAGAGAGAGAGAGAGAGAGAGAGAAAGACGGAGGGACGGAGAGAAACAGAAAGAGGAGCTAGAGGGAGGGAGGGAAAGAACAAATGAAAGAAAGAGAAACCAGAGAGAGAGAGAAGAGCCAGGGAAAGAGAGACGCCACACACAAACACAGATAAGGGGGCACTCCTAACATTTTTGTGCTTGTGGTGCCCAGGGCACATTTTCAAAATGCCAAATGCGTCCACAGGCCCAAAGAGGTTGGAGACCCCTGCTCTAAGCCATCTTCAGCCTAAGTTGGGCTGACATGCACAGCGAAGTGAACCAAAACACTACATTAAACATAAACCACTAAAACTAAGTACTAAAAGCCCAAACAAATCAGAACAGGTACTTGGCAGATCTTCCTTGGGAGAGATTTTTACAGTCAGGGCACAACCACAGAAGGGGCCCTCTCTCTGCTAGCCACTCTGCATGTGAGGGCACCTGGAGGAGGGCTTTGATGGCCGTGGCTCCCAACTTAATGTAGTTTCAGTACATTCATAATGTGTGAAATGTTCCTGTGCACGATTAGAATGTTAGGGCGATCCTGACTCTTTCACATGCAGCACATTAACAAAAAGGCAGACAAATAAAAGGTGAACCAACACCACAGATTAACACTGAACGTTTTTACAATGCTCATCTTGCAAGTATTATGTAAGTAAAAGCGTGCCAGCACAATGAAAAAAGCTACTTGACTGAGGTCGGAGTGATTTTGCTGTGGATGGGATGGGAGGATGTATGGAATTAAAGCGGTTATCTAGGCATTTCGAGTAATGAGCCCTTGGAACAACAACAGCATCTAGAATGAGGGTCATGGGAAAGAGAAGATTCGCTCACCCTTTTTCCTGGCAAGTTTTTCTACACTTGGGTGGAGAGCAATCTATGTTTTGGAAGAATGGGAGAAAGACGGAAAACACAGCAGAAGGGTTTTTTTTTTTTTTAAGGCATCTGCATATTTAGTCCTTTTAAAAAGAAATAAAAAGACAGCACCCGACCCTTTTGCTCTAAAGGAAATGAAACACATTCTACGATAAATTCCTTTGAGCCCTAAGCAGTTAGTGACACAAAGCCACTGATTAGCTGCCTTTGATCATAAAGTTTGGATCAGTCACATGACTTTCAGGACTGCATATAGCAGTTGGTTTGGCTTAAGCACACATACAAAAGAAAACTGGTGTGTTCAAACATTGTTTATGTACAGTCAGAACACACACACATAGTGAGAGGGAGCAAAAACTGGAGATAACTATGTTTACTCCACTGAAAAGGCAGCTATGGGTCCAAGGGCCAAACTAAACATTTTGCTAATCACACAAGGTGAAGCTATGCATGACAGTTTTCCTTACTCCTGTGTAAATGCACACAGCCCTGATTTGGATTGGGGCCACAATGCTCCAGGACGTTTGGCTGGGGGTGGGGGTAAAAAAAGTAAAAATGTCTCCGTTGGAAAAAAGCTGAACTCTCTGGTACTCAGTTAGATCCTTACTATGCAAGTCACCTGAAATTAAGCACAAGACAGCCCTTATAAACTACATTAGAACTTTCAGTGAATAGAGTTGCTCCAGTCTCACCAGAGGTTAAATCAAAAGATGCTCACACACAATTAGGAAGACATCGATAGGAGAATGTCTTACATTGCCCAGAAATGTGTAAAAAAAATCCAGGGATTTTTGGAAAATTTGAGGGGAGGGGACATTTTTTCCTGAATTTTTCCAGTCCCCCATTTTCTTGGGCCTTCACAGTGCAGTGTCTAAACGCTCTGGATGCTTGAAGAGAACTTCACCAGCCCCCAGCGTGTAGTAACAACTCTTGCTTAATTGTGTTTAAGGCCCAGTGCAGATGTAATGCTACCCAACCTTCTAAACATTAGATGATTAGGCAGCATTATATCTGCACTAGACCCAACAGATGAGCAGGCCAGAGGAATCTGTCCACTCCTTCACAGGCACTTATATCCCTGAAATGAGCACTCTCTCACACCTTAACCACAGTTGTTTTCTTGGCACTTACATTAACCGTGGTTAAGGCTTATCGGAGTTCTCTTAAGCCAGGATTTGACAATATTATACTGCCAAGAGTAACAACAAACCCAGATTTAATGAGGAACATATACTTAAAACAACAACAACAACAACCACAGCCAGTCCTGGCTGTAATTTATTATGTCTTCAAGCACTTTTTCATCACAATAAAATTTTAAGTGCTTTAGATATAAACCTAAATAGCACAACGTGTGCAGCATATTTAACTCTGATTGGAAATCAGAGAGCAGCCTTCCCCAACCTGGTGCTTTCCAGATGTTTTGACTACAACCCCCAGAATTCTGGACAATCAGCCATGCTAGCTTGAGCTGATGGAACTGAAGTTGAAAACATCTGGAGGGCACCAGATTGGGGAAGACAGTTTGCGACACATAGCATAAGCCCAAACAAGTTTTTGTCTATTCACATCCACACACAAAAGGCTCCACAGGAAGAAAAACAACAACAGCAGCTTTTGAATCCATAAAGTTATCCAAATTCACGGCAAGGAGAGAAACTAAGCAAGGCACCATGATTTAATAAAATTGCTCTTGTTCAATAAAGAATTAAGCTTTCTATTACATCATAAAGCCTAACTTTATCTAGCATCTGAAATTCATTAACTGCCAAGGAAGAACAGATTTAAAAGTTGCCAAAACCAATCAAGTCTGTGCTTTCAACATGGCTTCAAGCTTGCAGATTTGGTCACAGCTCATTCCTTGAACATGATACCATCCTCAAGAAAAACGCAACCCTCCCTCTTCCTAGACAGCTCTGCAGTTGGAAGTTAAAACTTTCAAGAAATCATTGTTGGAAACATCCTGATCAGGATCATCCATCAATGACTAAACATGATTGATCATAAGTCTTCTGATGTATGTTAAAAGTTGCAAGCTTCAAGGGGTGAACTTTTACACATCTTTGGTCCTGCCCAAATATCAAACAATTTTGGAGTGACATTTTATCCTTGAATCCACACAGTACCAGGTATCCTCAAATACTAAGAGTTTTAGTATGTTACTTTAAAAAAAATCAGAAGACCAGTTGTTGTTGTTCAGTCATTCAGTCGTGTCCGACTCTTCATGACCCCATGGACCATAGCACGCCAGGCCTTCCTGTCCTGCGCTCCCTCCCAGAGTGTGCTCAAGTTCATATTCATTGCATCGGTGATGCTATCTAGCCATCTCATCCTCTGCCGTCCCCTTCTCCTTTTGTCTTCAATCTTTCCCAGCATCAGGGTCTTTTCCAGGGAGTTTTCTCTTCCCATTAGGTGGCCAAAATATTTGCGCTTCAGCTTCAGGATCTGTCCTTCCAGTGAGCACTCAGGGTTGATTTCCTTTAGTATGGACTGATTGGACCTCCTTGCAGTCCAGGGGACTCGTAAGAGTCTTCTCCAGCACCACAGTTCAAAAGCATCAATTCTTCGGCGCTCAGCCTTCCTTATAGTCCAGGTCTCACAGCCATACGTTGCTACTGGGAAAACCATAGCTTTGATTATACGAATCTTTGTCGGCAAGGTGATGTCTCTGCTTCTTACTATGCTGTCTAGGTGTGCCATAGCTTTCCTCCCAAGGAGCAAGCGTCTTTTAATTTCATGGCTACAGTCACCGTCTGCGGCGATCTTGGAGCCCAAGAAAGTAAAATCTGTCACTGCTTCCATTTCTTCCCCTTTTATATGCCAGGAAGTGATGGGGCCAGATGCCATGATCTTCGTTTTTTTAATGTTGAGTCTCAAATCAGGTTTTGCACTCTCCACTTTCACCCTCAACAAGAGACTCTTTAGATCCTCTTCGCTTTCTGCCATTAGGGTGGTGTCGTCTGCGTATCTGAGGTTGTCGATAATTCTCCCAGCAATCTTAATTCCGACCTGTGATTCATCCAACCTGGCGTTTCTCATGATGTACTCTGCATATAAGTTAAATAAGCAGGGTGACAATATACAGCTGTCAAAGGCTCCTTGGCGGCCTCTTTCAGTCTAATCCAGTAGCCAAGTCCAGACACAGACAAAGGGATTCTTTTCAAAGCTTTATTCCTCTTTTACAACTTAACAACTCTACTGTTAGCAACTAGATATGAGCAGCAGAGTACCTATGCCCTAAGTTGGAACAGTTGGTCCCCGTTTGAAGGAGAATCACTGGCAGACCCTGAACTTATGGGCTAGGGACAGTCCCTCCGCTTTTCCCTTGGATCCTCTGGCCGCAACCGTTGTTTGCGCGCCAACCGGGCACTACGCCTCCTTTCCGCGCCCTCCATTTGGCGCTGCTCCCTGCGTTGGCATCGCGCATCCAGCAAGTCTTCTACCCGCATTCTCTCACTCCCAGGACTGCTATCTATGCCAGGAATGCCGGTGGGAGGAATCTCTGCCAGCTGTTGGCCCTGGGAAGGATGAGCGTGCTCCTCTCCCAGGAGCGGCTGCTCCTCCTCAGAATCAGAACTACTCTGGGATTCTATAGGCTCAGCGTCCACCCTGACAACAGCCTTGTCGTACTCCTTTCCCAGTTTTGAACCAGTCGGTTCTTCCATGTCTGGTTCTGACTGTTGCTTCTTGACCCTCGTACAGGTTTCTCAGGAGACAGGTAAGGTGGTCTGGTACTCTCATCTCTTTAAGAATTTGCCACAGTTTGTTATGATCCACACAATCAAAGCCTTTAGCATAGTCAATGAAGCAGAAATAGACGTTTTTCTGGAATTCTCTTGCTTTCTCCATGATCCAGCAAACGTTGGCGATTTGATCTCTACTTCCTCTGCCTCTTCGGAACCTCGCTTGTACTTCTGGTAGTTCTCAGTTCACATACTGCTGAAGCCTAGCTTGTAGGATTTTGAGCATAACCTTGCTGGCATGTGAAATGAGCGCAATTGTACGGTAGTTTGAACACTCTTTGGCATTGCCCTTCTTTGGAATTGGAATGTAAACTGACCTTTTCCAGTCTTGCGGCCATTGTTGAGTGTTCCAAATTTGTTGGCATATTGAGTGCAGCACTTTAACAGCATAATCTTTTAGGATCTTAAATAGCTCAGCTGGAATACTGTCATCTCTGCTAGCTTTGTTGTTAGTAATGCTTCCTAAGGCCCACTTGACTTCACTCTCGAGGATGTCCGGCTCAAGTTCAGTGACTGCACTATCATGGCTATCAGGGACATTAAGATCTTTCCTGTATAGTTCTTCTGTGTATTCTTTCCACCTCTTCTTAATCTCATCTGCTTCTGTTAGGTCCCTGCCTTCTTTGTCCTTTATCATGCCCATCTTTGCACAAAACGTTCCCTTGAGATCTCCGATTTTCTTGAAGAGATCTCTAGTCTTTCCCATTGTATTGTTTTCCTCAATTTCTTTGCTTTGTTCATTTAAGAAGGCCTTCTTGTCTCTCCTTGCTATTCTCTGGAAATCTGCATTCAGTTGGATATATCTTCCCCTTTCTCCCTTGCTTTTCGCTTCCCTTCTTTCCTCAGCTACTTGTAAAGCCTCAAGTAGCTCATATTAAATGTAACCATTGTAGCGTCAACATTTGAAATCGGTAGAAACTCCAGACTCTCAGAATAGCAAGGGAAAAAATATATTGAAGGTAGCTTTCTTTACAGCTCACTTATTTCATAAGAAGTTAACATAATCCTCTAACTGTCAAATTACACAAATATGGTCATTTATTAATTTTTGGAATAAGAAATTTCATGACAATATTGAGCCTTATCTATTTTTCCTACATTATAGCATATAATTTCTTCTATTATTCAAATAAAATACCAAGACATGATCACAAGCTATATGAAGTATAGTGCTTTTATCATGAAGAACAGTAATTGTTATTCCTTGATAGGAAGTCAACTCAATCTCATTTCTGTCCTGCTGTATACTGATAAAGTAACCATGCCAGATTATTTAGACATTCAGTGACATTTTCCAGGTCCAGATGGCAGAAATGAAATTTGACACTCCTCTTAAGAACGTGCCCCAATGACAAGGCATCCAAAACGTTTTTCAAGACGCTGTTGGCCACAATTGTCACCATCTTTGTAGCAAAACATACCATCCATTGGGCATCTCATCCAGTTGAATTCACCAGGTAAGTAGGGGCCATCATGAAGTCTGGTCAACAATTAATTTTCCTGGAATGTCACAATCAGTAAGGACTGGAGAGCCTAACCCATCAACCCTCTCAAGGCCAAAAAGTACCATGGCCAGAAGGGATGCTGATCTCAAGAGAAAAGGTAGCATGTGGACCAGCTGCACTCCAAGGCTGCTATCAAAAGTATACTTACTTGGTAGTAAGTCTTATTGAAATGAATGTGACTTCTGCATAGACATTATTGGAACTGAGCTGTAAACCTCTTATAATGTAAGAGCATTTCATAGTGTCCCTGACCTTGGAAATTTGTGATGTTATTATGCTTAGGAGTAACTTGACTGGTGTTGATTCTGCCATCTTTGACTGTTGTACTGAAAATGAAGATAAATGCCAGTCCCACAAAGACCCTGGTACCAAGATGAATAAGGGAAACTCCACACATTCCAATTGATACAAAAAACACCAGTGTTATGTATTTGCTATGGGGAACACTGCTGTAGCATCTGTCTCACACGCTCTCCTTTAAATATGCATGTACATATCTGGGAAAACTGATTGGGCCAGGGTTACTAAATGAGTGTACATGGGCATACATACATTACATGTTTGGTGTCTCCTGCAGCAGTTGCAACATGTGGAGCTGCCCCAATTCCCTTGCAGGCTGTCATCTTTGTTGCGCTTCCCAATTGAGCCTGCACATGTTAATGACACTACAGTAGGTGACTTATGGATTGCAGCTGCAATGCATACCAAGTCATCCCACTCTTGAAATATAGATAAGGCCCCAACATGTGCATGCAAACTCAATAAAGTCCCACTGAAATCAGAAAAATAAGCATTTTACTGTGCACTTCTGTCTCGTCTCATTTATATCAATGGGATGGAAGCATACCTAACTTTTCCTGCTCTGCAGATTATGCCCACTTTTCTTAATATTATTATCACAACTGAAGTAAAAACTGGGGCATTGTTTCAGAAAAAAAGCACAAAGTAATAACCACCCATAGATAGCATCACCTCTCAGAAACAGACACCTACTAAATTTTAAACTGACAACACAGACAGGCAACCCCTCACATTAACCACCACAGAGGTTCCAACAAACATAAACAGATAGTGACAGGCAGTACCCTCATCTGCAAACTGAAACATTTTCAACATGTCTTTTGACCTCCAGATGCCAAGTAAAACACAGATGCAAAGGTTCAGTACATTAGGGCAGCACAGAGAACTGTAGAATGCTGAGGCAGTTATTCAGAGAAATGAGTATTCCTAAGATACTATCGACTTTAATTTTTTTTAATGGTACAAGTACTATGCTAAATTAGGAAGCAATGGTGCATTTAAGAGAAATAAAATTATTTTTAAAAAAGAATACATTTTTATTTATTTATTTAAAACATTTGTATCCTGCCCTATATCATTAAGATCTCAGGGAGGCATACAGATAAAATCAATTTAAGGAGTATAAAACAATAAATAATGTAAACACCTAAAAACATATTAAACCATTAAACAAGCTAAAACCAATTAAAACCTAAAACAATAAACAGTTAAAACATTGTGCTACTTTAGGGAATGCATTTAGCCCTCAAAGGCTTTGGTAAAAAGCTATGTTTTTACTTGGCGCCAAAATGAAACCAATGTACCCGCCAATCGGGCCTCCAAGGGGATGGAGTGCCACAACTGGGGTGCCACAGCAAAGAAGGCCCTCTTCCACATCCCACCATAGTGTATGTCTCGCACTGGCAGGACGCAGAGGAGGGCCCCTCCAACAGATTTCAGTCCTCGGGCAGGCATGTATAGGGAGAAGTACTCAAATATCGAGGTCCCAAGCCGCTTAGAGCTTTAAATGTCATCACCACGGAAGTGTACTGACAGCCAGTGCAATTCCTTTAAAACTGGTGTTATATGATTTTTATGAGTCTAGCTGCTGCATTTTGCACTAGCTGCAACTTCCGAATTACATGGGTAGCCCCATGTAAAGTGCATTGCAGTAGTCTAATCAGGAAGTTACCAGCGCATGTACTACTGTGGCTAAGTTATCCCTGTCCAGAAAAGGCTGTAGCCGGAGGATCAGCTGGCCTCAAGTACTCCAGGACACAAAGTCCACCTGGGGCTCCAGTGACAGGGATAGATCTAGGAGTACTCTGAAGCGACGCACCTGCTCCTTCAAGGGGAGTGCAACCCTGTCCAGGACAGGTTGTTTACCCAATTCCCGGACTCAGGAACCACTAATTCACAGATCTTCCATCTTGTCAGGATTTAGCTTCAGTTTATTGGCCCTCATCCAGCCCATTATAGCCTCCAGGCGCTGGTCCAGCACCTTCACCACCTCAGCTGACAACAAGGAGAAATAGAAATGAGTATCATCAGTGTACTGGTGACAGTCCACCCCCAAACTCCTAATAACCTCACCCAACGGCATCATATAGATGTTTGAACAGCATGGGGAATAGAACCCTGTGGCACCACACAGCTGAATAGCCATGGGGTAGAACAGGAATCCCCCAATACCACTGTCTAGAATTGGCCCTGCAGGTAGGAGCAGAACCACTGTAGCACAATGCCCCCAGCTCCCATCCTGCAGAGCCGATCCAGTAAGACACCATGATCAATGGTGTCATAAGCTGCTGAGAGATCCAGGAAGATCAACAGGGTAGCACTCCCCCTGTCTTTCATTCAGAGCAGGTTGTCAGTCAGAGCAACCAAGGACATTTCAGTGCCGTACCCTGGCCTGAAACCAGACTGAAATGGGTCGAGATAATCAGTTTCCTCCAAGAATGTCTGAAGTTGTCCAGCCACCACACGCTCAAGCACCTTGCCCCAAAAGGGGATATTAGCAATAGGGCGATAATTCTCACATACCTCTGGGTCCAGGGAGGTCCTCTTCAGGAGAGGGTGCACTACAGCCTCTTTCAAGGTGGCAGGCACCACCCCCTGGACCTACCCAATCAATCCATCCCGCTAGATCATATTAACCAAGATGGGCAAGGGTCAAGCTTACATGTGGTGGGACGGACTGATTCAAGCATCTTGTACTCATCATCAGGCTGCAACAACTGAAACTGATCCTAGGAAACACAATCAGACAGAACACTGGACACCTCCCCAGACTCTGCAATAACTGTGGCGTCAAGTTCTGAGCGAATACGAGCAACATCCTCCTCGAAGTGCCTAGAAAATTTATTACAGCAAATGACCAAGGGTTCCAATCCCAATTTCTCTGAGCCCGACCAAGATCCCAACAGGCTCTTCACCACTCAGAACAATTCTACTAGACGACATTTCAAGGATGAGATAATAGATGTTTAATAAGATTTGTTTGCCATCCTCACTGCCACATAACAGGAGCAACGAAAAGTCTGCTAATCTTCAGTCGAACTCACTCCGAGACCTGCACCACCTGCACTTTAGCTGTTGTCCAGCCTGTTTCATTGCCCATAGATCTTCTGTAAACTAAGGTGAATTACGGGCTCCACAGCACCAGAGTGGGCACTTGGGAGTGATTGTACTGATGGCCTTTCCATAGTGAGACCAAGGCCTCAACTGAATCACCAGCCCTATCAGCGGGAAAATCCCGCAGAGCATTCAGGAATCCATCGGATTCCGTAAGTCTCCGGGAGCAGACCATTTAATCAGTCTCCCACCCCTGCAGGGAGGATCTGCTACCGCCAAACCAAACTTCACAAGGAAATGATCTGACCATGACAGTGGGATTGTTGAGTCGTCGTCATCCCCGCCCCAAACCAGATCATCCCTCATCCACCCAACAGCAAAAGCCAGGTCCAGGGTATGTCCTACCACACATGTTGGGGCAGTGATGTACTGAGACAGCCCCATGGTGATCATGGTTGCCATGAAGTCCCAAGTGGAACCTGTCAGGATAGCCTCGGCATGGATGTTGAAGTCTCCCAGAACCACAGTCCTAGGGTTCTCCAGTACCACCTCCGAGACCACCTCAGCCAGGGAAACTGCTGGCCAGCGGGGTGAATGGTACACCAGCAGCATACCTGTTCTGTCTCTTTGGCCCAACACAAGGTCCAACACAGACCCTCAAAACTGGTGCTCGGATGGATGGGTTTCCACATGAGGGAGATGCTTAAATGCTTAATATTGCATACTCGACAAGCTATGACTGAAGATTTAGAATTATCAACAACCTCCGATATGCAGACGATACCATCCTAATGGCAGAAAGCAAAGAGGATCTAAAGAGCCTCTTGTTGAGGGTGAAAGAGGAGAGTGCAAAAGCTGGTTTGAAACTCAACATTAAAAAAAGAAGATCATGGCATCTGGCCCCATCACTTCCTGGCATATAGAAGGGGAAGAAATGGAAGCTGTGACAGATTTTATTTTCTTGGGCTCCAAGATCACCACAGACGGGGACTGTAGCCATGAAATTAAAAGACGCTTGCTCCTTGGGAGGAAAGCTATGGGAAACCTAGACAGCATAGTAAGAAGCAGAGACATCACCTTGCCGACAAAGGTCCGTCTAATCAAAGCTATGGTTTTCCCAGTAGTAATGTATGGCTGTGAGAGCTGGACTATAAGGAAGGCTGAGCACCGAAGAATTGATGCTTTCGAACTGTGGACTGGAGAAGACTCTTACGAGTCCCCTGGACTGCAAGGAGGTCAAATCAGTCCATCCTAAAGGAAATCAACCCTGAGTGCTCATTGGAAGGACAGCTACTGAAGCTGAAGCGCAAATATTTTGGCCACCTAATGGGAAGAGAAAACTCTCTGGAAAAGACCCTGATGCTGGGAAAGACTGAAGGCAAAAGGAGAAGGGGCCGGCAGAGGATGAGATGGCTAGATAGCATCACTGATGCAATGAATATGAACTTGAGCACGCTCCAGGAGAGAGCACAGGGCAGGAAGGCCTGGTGTGCTATGGTCCATGGGGTCACGAAGAGTCGGACACGACTGAACGACTGAACAACAACAAAATTCCAAAATATAGCAAGATGTCAAGTTTATATTTTATTTTATTTATATACCGCTCCACATCTAAACAGATTCCTGAGCAGTGAACGATAAAAGATAAAAATAATAAAAACACCATATTAAAACATATAAACAATAAAACAATATATAAAAAGTTTTTAAAAAGAGAATACCAATAAAAACCATAGCTGGTCAATCAAGGACAGCTTCTTGAAATAAAGATGTCTTCAGCAGGCACTGAAAACAACACAATTGGTGCCTGTCTGGCCTCCAGATGCAGGGAGTTCTACAGAAAGGAAGCCACCACACTAACGGTTTTAGTCTGGGCGGTCTCCAATCAGGCCACAGGTCTATGTGGAACCACCAGGAGCCTCATATCTGATGAACTCAGTGACCAGGGAGAATGTGCTCTCTCAATTATACTCCATTACGAGATACTTTGAGGGCCCCTAAAGCGCTGAAAACAAAGCAAAGAAACACAATACAATATTACAGTTTTGTTTAAGATAATCTAACAGATTAAGGACAGACGCATCCAATCAACACTTTAAACGTTCTCTTAATTTTCTGACCTGGTGGAAGAGAATAGACATATGAAATTTCCCTGGCACAAGATGTGATGATGGCCACTCAGATGGCTTTCAAAGAGAAGGAGGTTGTTAAATGCATGGAGTTTAATAGTGCAATTCCATCCATGTCTACTCACAATTTCCACTGAGTTCAGTGGGGCATACTCCCAGGTAACTGGGTATAGGATTGCAGCCCACGTCTCTTGAAGATTAGCAGCCATAATAACTAAACAGAAATTCCATATTCAGAGACAGTGCATCACAGTACCAGATGCTATGGCCATCATCTTCATGCCCTTGCTATTGGAAGTCTCCTCCCGCATTCTGCAATAAATGATCTCTCAGGGTCACTTACCATGGCAACGTACTAGGTTGGAGGCACATGTTCAAATCAGAGGGATACACAATTGGGGATACAAGCAAGGAACCATGAGTGGCTACAGCAGAGAGGGTCTTTTCAGTGGTGGTGCCCCCAATGTGGAATGCCCTCCCAAGAAAGTTTCACTTGGTGCCTATGTTAGTGTTATTTCAGCACCAATCTTAAGGCTTTAAAAAAAAAAATCCCAAGCATTTTAATGTCTTTAAGCTGTTTTGACACCATATTGATACTTCTACTGTTGCTTTTTAAATTGTTAAACAATTTAAAATTCTATAAGGCTGCAATCTGATACACACTTACATGGGAGTGAACCACATTGAACTAACTTCTGAATAGACATGAACAGGATTGCACTGTAATTTTTATTGTGCATCACCCTGAGTACTTTATTATATGGAAACTGTAAATATTGGGTTGGATCTAGGATCTGCCTTTCGTGAGAAGAAGGGCTCCACTTGCAGAAGATCCCTCTGCCCAATTTTGGGGGATCTCCTATTCCTCTGAAACCACAATTCACCCCATTCAGCATGGTCTCCTGACTCTGTGTAGCGTTTTTAGGGGGCTGGAGAGGCTGTCATGGGAAGGAAGGGGTGGGAAGATCCACTTCCATCAGTGCAGTCAATGAATCCAGCATAAATCTGGATCCAACCCTTAAAAAAACAAAACACCAACATCACAGACCTCAGTTTTAATAATGCAAGTATTATGTTTATGTTTTAAATTATTTTATTTTACTGGTTTTAATTTTTGTGAACCGCCCAGAGAGCTTCAGCTATTGGGCGGTATAGAAATGAAATAAATAAATAAATTTTGATGTTTATGTTTTAGGGCAAATTTCTTAGGCTGCAGTTCTCTACACACACCTGAGAATAAGGCCAGCTGAACACAGTGCGGCTCCTGAGCAGACATGTATAGGATTGTACTAGGGATGTGCGAACTCACCCCTGTCCGGGTTCTCCGGACACCCGCCCAGCCCTTGCCCCTGCTCGCCAGTCCCCGGACTGCACTCAAGCCCCTACCACGCTTGGTGAGCAGCCCACACTCACCCCAGCAGTCTCATCAAGCTCTGCAGTCGCCATTTTTTGAAAAAATAAAATCGCGATCGCAAAAATGCACATGCTTTTATATGTGTGAAAATGCACATTTCTGTGAATGTGCATATTCTCATGTGCAAAATATGCATTTTTTGTGAAGGCTCACATTTGTGTCCGTGCAAAAATGCACAGTTCTTTAAAAATGTGCATTTTCACGCAGATGTGAATATGCGCATTCGCAAAAATGCACATTTTCATGTGTGCGCAGATATGTGCATTTTTGCAATTGCCATTTTATTTCTCAAAAAATGACGACCACAAAGCTTGATGAGGCCACCGGGGTGAGTGCAGGCCATTCGCTGAGTGCGGGTAGGAGGCGGGCAGGGGCTCGGCGAGCGGGGCTAAGGGTGTGGGCAGGGGCGGTTCTGCTGGATTCCTGGACTGAATCGGGCACCCGCGCCATCCCTAGATTGTGCTGTAAACCTGGTTGTTAGCTGCTTTGAATATAAGCAATAGAAAAGCGCGCACGCTGTCTCTCTCAAAATAAATAAATAGACTCATCTGCTTCTGACTCACCAAATGGATAAGAACGCAAGATCTTTCACCAGGTTATTTTGAACAAAGGACCACTCTCTTTTATAAGCCTGAATACTGAACTCCTGAAAAATGTTTATTCTGCTAGCAGTCTCAGCATGCTTTCCTTCTACAAAGAGAAAGAACATACAGAAGCCCTTCCAGTGACAAGAAAAATAAAAGTTTTATCCCTGATGAAAATAACTGATGAAAATAAATAGCTGATGAAAATAAACCAATGCTGCTGAGAACAGATAAAGCAGAAAATCATTCTGAATTAATTGTAACAGGAAACTGCCAGGTTGCCACGAAAATTCCCAGCCTATAAAGCCCCAAGAGAATCCCTACTGACTCAGTGAGAGTCAATTTTTCCACTCTAATGAGAACAACATTCACAGAACTACTTTCTTATGAACCGAGGCTGTTTATTTTAGTCATTCTGAGTAAAGTTAAGTATCCAGTGAAAGGAAAAAATAAGGCTGCAATCCTATACCTACTTACCCAGGAGTAAGTCCCAACAAACTCAACAGGCCTTACTTCTGCATAGCTATGTATACCAACTATCTGCAACCAGATGCCCTCCAGATGCTTTGAACTACAACCCCCATCAAACCCAGTAAGCAAGTGCAATGGCCAGGGATGAACTGAAGGGCACCAGGTTGGGGAAGGCAGAGGTACAGGATTGTGTTGCAATAAATGACATAAAATTACATCTAAAAAGGTCCAATTTCAAGTTTTTAATATTTACACCCACCACTGAAATGTGATAACACTTGATTTATTCATTTATTACGGTTCTATACTGCCCAAAAGCCAAAGCTCTAAGTGCTATTGTTGGGATTTGCTTCCCAAATGCAGGGATTTAGTCTAGTGCAGTTATGACACCAATTACAACAAACAAAGATTGTAAATTAAGAACCAGATTATGTACGTGAATTCCCTTTCCACTGACACGCCCTATCATATACAGTTTCTCCCTTACCTGCACTGATCATGGTTTTGTGCTACCCACCCGCCAATGCAAACCACGGTTAAAGCCAGGGATGGCATCCTCATCCAGCACCCCCAGGAACCTGACAAGGCCAAAGCACCCCAGGACAGCCTGTTTTAGCCTCCTGTGCCCCTGGCTTGGGTTTACTTGGCAGCAGGGAATGGGTCTGAGAAGCTGCCCACTAGGGATGGATGAAAGGCCCTTACCTGTCCTTGAAGCTTGCTTCGCGGTGGGGGGGAGGCGCTTCACTTCTCCCCCCGAAGTTCATGCGAGGGGGGGGAGGTGCCCCGTCTCGGCCAGCCGAAATTCAGGCCAGGCGGGAGGCACCCCATCCCTCGCCGGCGAAATTCAGGCCGGGTAGAAGCGCCCCGTCTACCCGGCCACGAAAAAAAAACAAAACCCACCCCCGTGATAGGCTACGTTAATTGTTACGTAGCCTATCACGGCTAGATTTCCAAAGTGAGCAGTGATAGGCTACGTTAATCGTCACGTAGCCTATCACGGGTGACTTTGGGGGGAAAAAAAAGCGCGTACGCAAATGGCGGCCCCCATAGGGAGCCGCCATTTCCGTTCCTTATTTGATCCCTGTAGTCTACGTAAAGATTTACATAGACTACGGCGAAAATAAGGGCAATGCAAATAGCGTTGCCCTTATTTTCACCGTAGTCTACGTAAATCTTTACGTAGACTACATTGACCAAATAATGAACGCAAATGGCGGCTCCCTATGGGTGCCGCCATTTGCGTACGCGCTCTTTTTTTTTTTCTTCAAAGTCACCCGTGATAGGCTACGTGACGATTAACGTAGTCTATCACGGCTGACTTTGGAGATCTAGCCGTGATAGGCTACATTAATCGTTACGTAGCCTATCACGGGGTTGTTGGGTTTTTTTTACTGCCCTTGTAATGGTGGCGGTGGCAGTCGGTCGAAGGACTGGCTGCTGCCCCCGCCCCTGACGAAGACCTGACGAACCGCCGCCGGGACCCGCCGCCGGGAGGGACATTCGTGAAAGGTAAGTCCCATCCCGGGGGGGTGGCGGAGAATTTCACCGCCGATTTCGGGGGGCCGAATGCGTTGGCATTCGGCCTCACTGAGATTCATGGAGAAATTCTCAGAAATTCTCCGCCATCCCTACCGCCCACTGTGTTAAATTTCTCATAATGCCTTGGAGTGCCTGTCATAGCATTGCTCCAGTGGCTCATCTTTACAGTGTAACATTTCATTCATTTTAATTTCATGTATTTTATTTCTATACCGTCCCATAGCTGAAGCTCTCTGAGCAGTTCACACAAATTAAAAACCATAAAATATAACACCATTCACATACTGACATAGAACAAATAGCACACACAACAACAACATATATCTAAAACAATTTAAAACAATCAGCCGGAGACAATCGAGAGACACATCTGCCAAATGTCTGAGAGAAGAGGGCAGTTTTAACCTGGTGCTGAAAAGATGACGATGTTGGCACCAGGCGGACCTTAGACGCAGAGCATAGCATATAGCTAGGTTCATGCCGGGAGATGCGTTCCGTCAGGTACTGCGGTCCCAAACCGTGCAGGGCTTCATAGGTCAAACCCAGCACTTTGAATTGAGCTTGGAAGCATATAGACAGCCAGTGCAAGCGGGCCAGAATCGGTCTTATATGTTCAGACCTTCTGGTCCCCGTTATCAATCTGGCTGCCACATTTTGCACAAGCTGCAGATTCTGAACCATCTTCAAAAGCAGCCCCACGTAGAGCACATTGCAGTAATCTAACTTGGAGGTTACCAGAGCATAGACAACTGAAGCCAGGTTAACCCTGTCCAGATAGGGGCGTAGCTGGGACACCAACCGAAGTTGGTAGAAGGTACTCCATGCCACTGAGGCTACCTGAGCCTCAGGTGACAAAGATGGCTCCAGGAGGACCCCCAAGCTATGAACCTGCTCCTTTGGGGGAGTGCAAGGTTGAAAGGTTGAAGATACTGTTTTGCAGCCCTGTAATGCTATAATTTTTATAGCTGTAGGGCATTTGAAGATTCCAGATTCCAACCATATGAACATTTTGCTGTGTATGTTGCTGCTGGAGTTTTATTTTTTTCCTGGCTGCACCACAGGGAATGGAGGAGTAATTTGCACACTTCCATCTTAATGACAGATTTAACAAAATTAAACTTTTTACTGCAACTATTTTCATATTAACTTCAAGTGCATAAACCTCAAATACACAAATACTTTTCAAGCACCAGAATAATAGGCTGCCTTAAAAATAAAATGCTCAATATCAGGCATTTGGTCAAATATTTACTAAGGGAGAAAGCCAGCTACTGGAAACAGTTTACCAATGCCGTGGCTGAATTCTGGAAGTGGCATTTTGCCTGAAGCTTATTACTAAAGTATGGAAAAATACAATGATCTGTCTCATTTTCACAAGAAATATGGCCCACCATCTCCTGAATTATAAATTCCATCACGCCGTTCCCCCCCCCCCCGTTTAATTATTTTCTTTGAAATCTCTTATTCTCAGTGGAGGTGTGGTACTCATTTAGACGTTTAGCCAATTGCATAGATTAATGTAAAAAGAACCTTGACTAAAATGGGCACGCTGTAGCCTTGAAAAGACACTTTGGTTAAAATATTTTGTTGAAAAACAAAGAGAACAATTGGCAGGGGAAGAGCTGTGCAAATCAGAAGGCCACATCTAACACAGCATTATCTCTGAGAGAAGGAGCACTCCTGTTCTCCCAGCATGCAAAGACTCTCATCAGCCCTGCGACTGTTTGAACTGGATCTCAGATTGCAAATTGGCTTTAAGGAATTTCAAGATTTCATTCTTGCTTTTTGCACCAGAGCTTGCCAGAAGAACAACAAAAAAAAATGCTTCAAGGTCCAGTTGAATAGTGTACAAGTTTTGTGCCCCCTCATGCAACCCCTCACCACCACACTTGAAAGGATTCTGTCCACCACAGATTCCAAGAGCATGACCAAGATACTTCTTGCATCTTAAACGGCAGTTTCTACTGAAATCAGTGGAATTTCTCAGGCCCTGGATCAAAAGCAAAAAACTTCAGTGAAACTTCCCTTATGCAAAGGACTGTCAAAGTAAACAAACTCTGAAGAACCATGAGAAGTATGTGCTTCTTTTGAGCTTACATTTCAGGGCATTTTTTAACAGTAACGAGAGCATAAAATTCAGATGTGAACTAAAGTTTAAATATGGTGGAACTGATATTTGGAATATGGTGGAACAACCCTTTGTGGTCTTTAGAACTGAGGCAAGGTACACCATGGTCAATGCTGAAAAGAGATTGTGTGTGTGTGTGTGTGTGTGTGCGCGCGCGCGTGCGCGCGGAGTTAACATGGGAAAGGAAGGAGTGGGGACAAATGCACAAGCCCACAGGGCATTCCCAATTTCTTAAATATATTTAAGAGATAGAGAAATATATAGGGCCAGGGAGACCCAGGTTCAAATCCCTACTCTGCCATGAATCTCACTAGAAGGCCACTTTTCAACCTAACCTACGTCACAGGGTTGTTGTCAGGTTAAAGTGGGGGAAACCATGCATTTCACCCTGAACTCCTTGGATGAAGGATAAGATTAAGTTGTAATAAATTAATAGAGATCCTTTGTTTAAAAGATTTGTCATTTATTCTAACCTTTGTGCAAGATTAGGCAAGGAGATGAATAAAAGACAAAGATAGCTGCACTGGCCAAAGAATAAAAAATCTAGGGAGGGGTAATCTAAAATCTGCAGCTAGGCAATCCCTTTATTAGCACCAACGAAACTGCCACAAAAGATTTGCAAACTTTTGAGTTCTCTTGAACTCTTCATCAGGCAAAGTGGTATAAGAGGCAGGGGGATTCAGGATTCCAGGATTTTAAAGTTTCTTTAGGATCACAGCA
Organism: Heloderma suspectum; assembly: GCF_057233095.1. NCBI lineage: Eukaryota > Metazoa > Chordata > Lepidosauria > Squamata > Helodermatidae > Heloderma > Heloderma suspectum. Next base: position 25,259,156 of record NC_139460.1, on the reverse strand, counting down.
GCAATCATGTGCCTGTGGTTGCATAAGGGGCCTTCAAGAAATCAAAGCAAAGGCTGCATCGTAGAATTCACCATTTACTTAACCATTTGACTAGTTTTGCTCTTTGTGAAAACAAAAAACAGCATTGCGGAATGCTACCCGACGCTGCATTATTCAGGCTAAGAAAAGATAACAAAAACACATGTCTAAAACACCCTCTTCTGCAGCATTACTTCCAGAAATTCAGCTGCTGTGGACTATCAATATCATAAATAAATTACAACGCACACCTAAGTAACACCCAAGAAACAGAAATATTAAGAGGCCATTTCTTTCCGACTGTTTGCACTTGATTATTTCATTATTATTATTTTTTCATGCAGTTGCCCAAATATAGGCAAATAGGAAGCTGCCATATACTGAGTCAGGCCAATACTGTCGACACCGACTGGCAGTGACTCTCCGGAGTTTCAGTAAGGAATTTTTCCAGCCCTACTTGGAGAACATAGAAACATAGGGTTGGAAGGGCCCTACAAGACCATCAAGTCCAACCCCCTGCTCAATTCAGGAAGCCTGATTCCCAGGCGGACTCCCATCCAAGTACAAACCAGGGCTGACCCTGCTTAGCTTCCGAGATCAGACGAGGTCAAGCACATCCAGTCCCACACCCGGGACCTTCTGCAGGTAAGCCATGTGCTCTACCACTGTGCTATGGCCCTTCCCTGAAGCCACCATCATGTTTTAAAACTGATCATGGCAAAGCTCTCACCAAGATAGAACTAGCTGCACATAGTCACTAAATGCAGCAAGCAGCTAGTTTGGATGGAGGAGGAAGTATGGGCCTCACTCCACCCTCGCCTGCGGCCAAATCCATTAGTCTCAGATGCTCCTCAACCACAGCTGTCTTTTGCTCCCTGGGCTGGTAATTGAGGGGTCATCTGGCACAACTTAGGGGGCTGGGTTTGGCCCAAAGTCAGCCAATGGATGACCTCTCTGCCAAATTAAAGCAATCTGGAGAACCAAAAGGTACCCCCTCACAACCCAGAAAACCTTCCTGCTTTTTTTAATTATTCCCACATTAAGCGGGGGAAGCTACATTTATGGATGTGGGAGTAATTAAAAAGTCAGGAAGGTTTTTGGGTTGTGAGGGAAGTCCACCCACGTGACAATTCGATCCAACCCTTAGGGTGTAAGTATAATGGAGCAGGTCTATCACTCCTTCTTTGCTTAAGTTACTTGTAAAGTAAAACGTACATGGCTGGTACTCTATTAATTCACAGTCTTGATTGTGAAGATACAACTAGGGGAGTTCCAGAGTTGAAAGTTCTTTGCAGAACATTTGCCCTACAAAGCTGCCACCCACCCACCACCGGGCAAGCTGACAAAGATTCCATAAAACTACTACATACCCACTCACCACTGCCTGCCTGTATGGTCCTACCAGCAATGATCACACTTGCCCCACTGCTGTTGGAAGCTATTTTTTGTTTAATACTTTCTATCCAGAAAACACCAAAGTGAAAGCAGGAAGCACTGCTCCCTTCCCTGCCTTCACTCCAATTTGGCTTCATGGAAATGTCACAGAGCAACATGATAAAGCTAAATCAGAATAAGGGCAGGAGAATGGAGCAATGCTTCCAGCCCTCATTCTGGCAATTTCTGGGTTGGACATGAATACTGGCAGTGGCAAGAGGGACAAACACTTTGGTGCCACCATCTCCCCCGCCCCCCCAATACCACACTACACACAAACACTTCGCACCCTGTAAACAGGGTAGTGAAGTTGGGGGGATTTCAGCTCAATCCTAGTTATTTCTGACTACAACACAGAGGTAGATTATTCAAGGAGCTGACTATAGCATCTTATCACAGCTATTCAGAACCTGTGTTGCTGGCATTAACCACCTCCTTTTACAGAGAAAATTCTCATTGAAAAATTGGCATATTCTGTATCAATTCTCACAAATTGTCTTAGAAGAATATAACATTCCAAGGTATGTGGTGGCAATGATGCCCCCCTGGTTTGTATTTGGCTAACTGGCAACTGGATTCTTCAACTGGATTTTGATCAGCTTAGAGAGAAACCAGACGATGTGATATTAAACACATCTATCTTCACATTTATCCAGAAGGATTTTTTTAAAAAAACAACAACGAACAAACAATCCAGATAATGTTGGCAGGGGGTGGGCTAATAATTATTGGAATTATAGCAGGTCATTTGGGGAAGGAGAATAGCTCAATGGTAGAGCACATGCTTTGTATGCAGAAGGTCCCTACCATCTCCAGGTAGGGCTGGAAAAATTCTTGCCTGCCAGTGTCAACAATACTGGACTAGATCTTACTCAGTGTAAGGCAGTTTCCTATGTTCCAGGCAGAGGTGGAACTTAACCTTTTCCTTCCCTGCCATGGTCCTGAGGAAAATCTCTCCTTTGAAGGCACTTTTTGCACTGAGAAGAATTTTCCCCTTGGTGTCAACAGAGGACTTCCCCCACCCTACCTTCTAAGAAATACCAGCTTCAGAGGTTTCAACTATGCTTCCTGTTCCTTTTCCAACTTCCTAAATATATTTATGTGGAAGTCAAGAATTATGGGGAGTTAGATTATACAAGAAGAGAGCTACCCAGAATTGTATACAAACTCAAGAAATACACATACAAGGAAAATCCTTCTAAAACTTCACTTCTGTTTTGGTTCACATTTCTAGCTACCTACCCTGTTATTTCAGGATGAATGAAATCACTAGGAAGGTATAGGCTATCACATACACAAGCAGCATGTTAGCTAACTGTTATTTCCTTCAAATGCATGAATGTTCTTTACATCAGAAGCTCCATGTTTGGCAAGGCATCAGTGTTTTTAAGGAGCTTTAATGAGAAGCTATAAGGGTTTAAGTAATATGTCATACTGTCCCCACCCTTCCTAAAAAATAAATTGGTGGTTTCAGCAACAGCGTGTTGGACTTGAACCTGGTCCAAATCTCCTCTCAACCATCTCACCATACGGCACTAGGCAGTTCACCCTCACTCAACTTGGCCTCGCAGGCTTGTTGTGAAGACAAAATAGCATAATCCCACGCATGCTGCTTTGACTTGTAGGAAAGGTAAGATACAAATACAATCAATTCAATCAAACATCCATTTGAGGAGGAGCCATACCTCAGTGGTAGAGTACATGCTTTGCAGGAAAGAAGCCCTAAATTCAATCCCAAGCATCTTCAGTTAAAAGTTAAGGGGTGATGGGACAAGGTAGGAAGCAAAGGGAAAGACCCCTCCTTGCCCAAGACCCTTGGACAGCTGCTGCTGCCAGTCAGAACAGACAACACTGAGCTAGGTGAACAATTAGCCTGCCCTAGTACAAAGTAGCTTCCTAAATTACTCAAAATCAGAAGCAGAATGCTTTAGGTACCATCCAGACGTTATTGTCTGTCAGGTTAAGACTACAGGAGGAAATGAAATCTCGTTTCAGTCTGCTTTTGATAAGAATTTACCAAAATTTGCACAGTTCCTCATATTTAGGACAAAAAGAACTTGAGATTAAAAAGATTCAAATGAGGTAGACACTGAAATGGATAGATTCATCCATTCACGCCCAAGCCCTTAAGTGCCTAGCTAAGAGTTGTAGAACCTTTTTCTGTCTAAGCATGGATAGGATTGCACCCTAAGGCTGCAATTCTTAACACATATCAACCACCAAAGAACATAAGAACCGTGCTGGATCAGACCAAGGGTCTATCTAGTTCAGCATTCTGTTCACACAGTAGCCATCAACTGTTGAACGGGAACCCACAAGCAGGACATGAGTGAGTCAGCACCCCACCCATGTTCCCCAGCAACTGGTGCCTCTGATACTGGAGGTAGCACATATCCATCAGGATGAGAAGCCGTTGACAGCCTTCTCCTCCAAAAATTTGTCTAACCCCCTTTTAAAGCCATCCAAATTGGTGACCATCACTACATCTTGTGGTAGAGAGTTCCATAGTTTAACTATGCACTGAAGGACTTCCTTTTATCGTCTTGAGTCTTCCACCAATCAGCTTCATGGGATGACCTGCGATTTGCTTCTTGAGCAAGTATGCACAGGCCCTAACTATAAACGATTTGAGATTGTAAATTCCTACAGGGCAGGGCGCTGTCTTTGGATTGATATTCCGTACATGTATGGTTCAATATAAATAGTGCAGCAACTCAGCAAGATATTTATACACTTGGCCTAACAGGAATGGGTTAGAAGGCGACAAGTACTTAGACTGAAGCACAGAGCAGAAGAAGCGAGTTTTATGAAATGCCACCAACACTGGGCATTTCCCTCCTGCACACACTCGCACATCGCCAAGAGGCTTGAATCAGGTTGAAGGATTTCTTTATTTATTTTAACCGAACTACGTGTGTTAATTGGCGCACCTACGATGTTTGCGTCATCAGCAACAACTGCACTGTTAAAAACGTGATTGTCGCTTTCGGAAAGTAAATTGCCTTCTGACCTCACGGTTTACAATTCTCCCCCCATGCCCCCACCCCACCCCACCCCACCCCATCACTGTAGGTACCGTACAGAAACCTGAAACTCTCCATACTCCTCTCTGCATCTGATGAAGTGAGTTCATCAAATAGTGAGTTCATCAAATAGCGCAGCAACTCAGCAAGATATTTATACACTTGGGCTAACAGGAACGGGTTAGAAGGCGACAAGTACTTCTTATGGCAGCATAAACGTGCTCGTCTTTAAAGGGGCCACAAGACCCGTCGTCGTTTTGGCTTGCAATAGCCCTAACACGACTGCCACCGCTCTGGAAATTATTACTGATAGGATCGCCTGTCTCTACCCATTGTCTCCACGGCTTTCTGTCCCAGGACAAGGCGAGCGGGGGGAGCGAACGCCGAGAAAACTTTTCCTGCTACCAGCAGGGGAGCCCTGCCGCTGGATCCATTCAAACAAAAGAACAGCCTCCCGCCCGCACCTCGGCCGCCCCACACGCCGCCGCCCGCTCCCCACCCCCTTACTCACTCCTGAGCGCCCCGATGAGGGAGCTGCCGTCCTTAATGAGCTCCTTAATGAACTTGTTGGTCCTTTCCAGCTCCACCTCGTGACATTTCAGTCTCTCCCTGAAATCCGGACTATCCAAATAGGAATCGCTGAACTCCAGCGTCGGCAGCCCCATCGCAGCGTCGGCTGCAGCACGAGCAGCCCCCACTGCCAGCCCGGGGGCGGGGGGGGGGAGAGAGAAAGGAGCAGAAGTGGGGCGGAGAGCGAGAAAGCGAGCCGCGATTCAGCGGACGCCCCGACCGATCCGAAATCCGTGCGTGCGTGCGCGCATGCAGAGCGGCGCGGCGCTTCCGAAACTTGCTGTCAGCTGTTTACATGGTCGAGCCAGGAGGGCATCGCTGCGTCCCGGCCGTCGTCGTCGCCGCCTTCTTCCGGCAGCTCTGGGTTGCTTCGTCTCTTTCCTCCTCCCGCCAGCTCCGCGCTCGCTTTGAGCCTTTCCTAGCCCGGCCAAGAAAACTCTCCTCCCAGCCCAGGTCAACAGGCAGACACGCTGGAGGAGGGGTAGGGAGAGAGTCAGAGAGAGAAAAGGGCAGTTCTGATTCTCCTGCTCCGGCCCAATCAGTATGCTTCGCTTCTTCCCAGGCTTTGCCCCCTGCACACACACACACACACACACACCCCAACTTTTCCACCTTGCCGCGCCCCCTTCCCCCTCCTCCAGGCTCGAAAAGGACCACCCACCCATCCAAAGTTAGAGACACCCCGCCCCCCCCAAAAATGCATGTTGTGTTTCAGATTTTTCGTGATGTTCGTAGCCTATGAGCTCCAAAGCCTGCATTTAAAAAAAAAAAAAAGTCACACATTTAATTGTGCCCATAACAGGGATTTCCAAACTTTTGGCCTATTTAAGCCTAGCCATGTTAAGAGAGAGAAATGGCTTGAGCTTTCTACAAGCGGCAACTTCTTCCCTCTCCCTTTTAAACGTTATTTTACCATGTGCTCCTAGTATTGTTTTAAAGTGCTGGGTGCGCAGCAAATGATTGATCCAAGTAATTCCTATACAACAACCAGAGAAGCAGTGGTTTATGGTCGGACTGATTTCACGAGGGACTGACGACTCATAGCTTGTGGTTGTAACCCCTGTGCAGGCAGACATGACCAGGGAGAGCTTTTTTTTCCACATGGAAATGCAGTGGTGGCTGGAAAGTTTTATCTGAACTTCTGTTTGTCATGAAGTTGTTAAAGGCACAGGAGCCCTGCCTAGTTTGCCCCACCTATTACCCCTAAACAGATTCACAGCACTAAATCCCAGCAGGCTTGGACAGAGGGAGATGAGAAGCAGTGCAGTTTCATCAGCTCTGTTGAAAAACCAGCTTCATTGGGCTCCTCTTCCTGAACTGTTTCCATTGCAGGTGATCGTGATAAGAACTCTGATTCAACTTGAAGAAGAAGGAAGGAAACAGGCTCGTTTTCCTCTTCTTCACCCCTCTCCATCCCTTTTCCATCATGACTTAGTCATGTAAGCCTGAAGGCAGGACTGTCTCATTTTATTGACTGTACTCTGGGAGTTGCTTTGGCTGAAGAGTGGGATAAAAAATGCTTTAATTAAGCATTAATTAAATGAATTAAGCATTAATTAATTTAATTAATTAAGCATTAATGAATTAAACATTAATTAAAATCAAAAATTGACCATGCGGAGTCAGGAGGTGTTTGCTCGAGCAGCGCTGTGGTGGGCCGATATTTTCTTTTTGTTTACTGGTGAGACTATGCTTAAGATTTCAGCTAAATACTGCAGTGCTATAATCAGTTACCTAGGAATGAGCTCCATGAAATTCAGTGGGAATTTCTTCCAAGTAAATGTGCATAGGGTTGCACTGTAAGCGTTGGTTAGCACGAATATGCAAGAAAGGCATATCTCACACATACCAGCAGATGCACGAGCTCACCTTGATGCTACCATGGCCATTTTCTAATGGTCAGTTAACACTTCATCCCAGTGTTTATGGACTCCACCAGTTTTGTGGCTCAGGAAGCCTCCTTGGTGATGGTGCAGATTGGTCCCAAAAGGTGAGGACAAGCTAATAGGAAGGAACATAGTGAAGTGCCTCATGCCATAACAGACCATTGGTCCTTCCAACCCAGTATTATCTTTTCTGACTGGCAGTAGCTCTCCAGTGGGGTGGCCAGACACAAGAGAGGACAGGGTGCCTGCACCTTTAATCATTGTACAGAGGAGGGAATTTCAGCAGGTGTAGCTTGTTGTGCAAAGTACAGCTTCTGGAATTCCCCCTTCTGCACAACTATTGTAGTTGTGCATGGGAAGGGCAATAGCTCAGTGGCAGAGCACATACTTTGCATTCGGAAGGTCCCAGGTTCAATCCCTGGCATCTCCAGGTAGGGCTAGAAAAAAACCTGCCTGAAACCCTGGAGAGCTGCTGCCAATCAGTGTGACAATACTGGTCTAGATCGACCAAGGGTCCGACTTGGTATAAAGCAGCTTCCTGTGTTCCTATGGTTAAAGGTGTCAGAGCACTTGTCATCTCTTCCATCTCCCCACCCTCACATTCTCTGGGGTCTCAGAGATCTTCTCTGTTGCCTATTATCTGTCTGCAAGTGCAATGGATGGGCCCTTGCTGAACCCTTTGATTCCCACAAGCAGGGGTGTCATTATAGAGTGCCTCACCTGGGCATGGGCACCTGATCTTTTTGAGTTGTGCCCTGGATCTTTTGAGCTGTCCTAATGGCCATTTTTTTAAAAAACATTTTCCCATTGACTTGCATTGGAAAACAAAAACGGCCATAACTTTTTTTAAATTTGGAGGCTTGGTTACACCCATGGAACTGATTGAATCTGCCAAATTTCAGGCAGTTAGGTCCAGTGGCTTTTGTGCTAGCCACAGGTAAAATTTGCTTTTTCCAAGAAAATGTGTCAAAGCAAAGAGCTATAATTTCTTTGTGCTTCCAAATATGTGCATGGAATTTGGGGGACTTGGAAGCTCCCATAGAGATGGCTGAGTCTGCCAAAGTTCAGACAGTTACGTCTAGTGGCTTACATGCTAGCCACAGGTAAAATTGCTTTTTCCAAGAAAATCTGTCGAAGTACAGAGCTATAATTTTTGTGTACTTCCACATAAATTCATGGAATTTGGGGACCTGGTAGGCCCTTTGGAGCTGACTGAACCTACCAAATTTCAGACAGTTAGGTCCAGTGGCTTTTTCACTAGGCATGCATAAAGTTTCCTTTTCTCAAAAGTCTAAAACAAAAAGTAAAAACTGTCAAGTCACCTAGGGGATTAGAGATCCTCATCAGAAGGTTTTTAAGGTGACCATTAGGAGGTCACTATCCCTAATCTCTGGTGTAGGGGGGTTTTTTTGAGGTGCAAAAAACCTCTCCCCCCCCCTACTTTTCTGCTCTTACATGCCCACTGTTGGGAGCTTGCCTGAAATGAAATTTTGAAGGGCGAGAAGGAAGGGAAGAAAGAGCTCGATATGAAATACTGGTATTTCACACAGCATCTGATTTTACTGCCCCAAACTGGAACCTTTGACTTCTGCAGAAGTTTAGTAGCTTCAGTACAGCAAAGGATCCAATCACCCTCCACAAACTTCTTTCTCCCCCTCCACTTTAATTTCTCCTAAAGAGCTGTAGGACTCAAATAATCCCAAAGGGAGGGTTAGGACTATGTGGCATCATGATCAAGAAACTGCTGGGGCTTTTAAATAGCTTCTACAGTTTTAAAAATGCTAGAAAAGGCCCTCAGCCACCTCACCTCATAAAGTTCATTTAAATACGTGCAATCCTTGCAAACCCTGCACAGCCTCCTAAATTCCTCTGAAGTACTACCTCTCTGAAAGGAGCCACTTGGCTTAGGCAATTCTCTCTACCCCCCCACCCCCGTGCACATTTCCAATCATCATTCTTCTTTTCTTCTTCCCTCCCCTATCCTGTTCTTTCTTTCTTTCTTTCTTTCTTTCTTTCTTTCTTTCTTCCACCCAGAGCATGTCTTGGGGAATTCTTAAAGAGAATTCTCTTCCATGGGCAAGAGAAGTTCTGAACTGTATTTGATTTTATACTAGCAAACAAGAGGGTTGGTTTTTCTCCTTCTCCTCCCTCAAGCCTTTGAGAAGAGTGGGTTCACATGGTTGCAGAGAAACAAATCTGGGGCTATTTTGTTTGCCAGTTGCCATTATCCAGCAATAGGAAGGGCTGTAGCTCAGTGGTAGAGCACATGCTTGGCATGCAGAATGTATCAGGTTCAATCCCCAGCATCTCCAGGTAGGGCTAGGAAAGAATCCTGCCTGAAACCCTGGAGAGCTGTTGCTGCCAGTCAGTGTCAACAATTTTGGGCCAGATGGACCCAGGGTCTGACTCAGTACAAGGCAGCTTCCTATGTTCCTCTGAACAGAAAGCTTTAATTAAAAAAATGAGGGTTTTTTGGGGTTAAGTGGAGGGGAGATAAATATTGCTTATTTATGCAATCCTATGTATGCCTACTGAGAAGTCCCATTAATGAGGCTTACCCTCAGGAAAGTGTGAATAGGATTCCAGCACAAGTTACTTTTGCAGGGAGGTTTGCACCCTGATGTTCTGCATGTTTATTCAGAAATAAGTCCTGAGTTGTGAGCATGGTACTGCAGGCTTAATACAGTGCCTACCCAATTCTGTCTAATGAATTGACTACCCTTTCAGCTCAGTCCTATGCATGCTTTGTCATTTGTGGGTTTGGGTGGGGTTTTTTGCATCAGCTGTAGCTTCAGTGGTGAGGGAAAGGCACTTGGTACATGCTCAGAGTTTCTCCATCACTTAGCCCTAGTTTTGAAAACAGACTCATTGGCTGAATCCTGGTGAAGTCTTGGCACAAATGAAGTTATGGGGAGGAAGATACAATGAGAGCTTGTGCATAGAGAGGAGTTGCACAAAACAAGACATCTGTTTCGATGAAGAGTTGCTGGAGGATGGTAGGATGAGGAGGGATGGTTGCATGGAGGGGAATAGAATTGGTAGGGGGAGAATGTAAGTGCTCAGTGGTGAAAGAAAAACATTCTGCACATGCTCAAAGGCACTCTCTATTTAAGAACATAAGAAGAGCTGTGCTGCATCAGACCAAGGTCCATTGGAAACCCACAAGCAGGATATGAGTGCAATAGCACCTTCCCACCCACGTTCCCCTGCTGCCAACATTCGTGAAATGTAAATAAATGCTAGTAATTCTAAATTAGAATGCATGTATATCCTTCAGAAACATTGCAAGTTTCTTGCCTGGGGGACACCGCTAATGACCTGTGCATTTTCATACAAATTTATCCAAAAAACTATTGGGGAAGGGGTGAATGGAAAGGAAAGCAAATCACCCCCCCCCCCGAAACTGGAGAACTCCCCTTCCACATGAACTGCTGCACCTATCCTTCTGAAACTTTGCTGGTTTCTTACTTAGGGACAACTGTGGGCTGTCTGGAACTTTCAGAACAATAGTCCACAAGGAACATAGGGAGATAAGTATGTCCCCTTTTGGAGACCTCAAAATGTCAAGGCCACCCTTGCACAAAAACCCATGTGGCTAGCATTCTGAAATTTGGCTGACATGATCTCCTCTGATGGGGCAATGAATCCTGAAGTTTTTGTCCAATTCTTCCAAGGAATTAAAATGTTATTGGCAGTTCCCTTTAAAAGAAAATTAAAATATAAACCCTGTACCTATTTTTCTGACATTGGGCAGGTGTAATCCTCTTCTAGGGGGCTACTGTGCCTGAAATTATCCAGTTCTGACCAAGAGAAAAAAGTAATTTTTGTTCTAATTTCCCATGGTAGTCAACAGGAAGCATAAAGACTCATTTTTCCAAACCTTGACTCAGGTTTGGTGCTGAGCTGAAGTGGTCTGACTACAAATTGGCCCGAGCAGATGTTTGGGGGATGTTTTCCAAAATGCTGAATCGGGGTCTGGGTTGAAGTGGGGTTAGGGGTCAGTGTCAGTGCACACTTCTTTATGTATGTATGTAATCTATACACACATGCAAGCACACTACATGCACGTGCCACACACACACACATATTAGATGCACGCTTAGACTCAGATGTGTGTGTGTGTGTGTTATGAGTAGGAATGGCGGAGAATTTCTCCCCGAAACTTCGGGGGGCTGAGCGCCAACGTGTTTGGCCCCCCGAACAAGTTTCGGGGAGAAATTCTCCGCACCCCCAGCCCCCCGCACCCCCCCCGGGACGGGACTTACCTTTGGCGAATGTCCCTCCCGGCGGCGGGTCCGGCCGGTGGTTCGGCGGGTGTTCGTCCGGGGCGGGAGCAGCAGCTGGTCTTTCGACCGGCTGCCGCCGCCGCCATTCCAATCAAAGAAAAAAAACAAAAACGCCCCCGTGATAGGCTACGTGACGATTAACGTAGCCTATCACGGCTAGATTTGCAAAGTCAGCCGTGATAGGCTACGTAAATCGTCACGTAGCCTATCATGGGTGACTTAAAAAAAAAAAAAAGCACGTACGGATAATGGCGGCCCCCATAGGGAGCCGCCATTCCCATTCCTTATTTGGTCGCTGTAGTCTACGTAAATCTTTACGTAGACTACAGCGACCAAATAAGGAACGCGAATGGTGGCTCCCTATGGGGGCCGCCATTTGCGTACGTGCTTTTTTTTTTTTTTAAGTCACCCGTGATAGGCTACGTGACGATTAACGTAGCCTATCACGGCTGACTTTGCAGATCTAGCCGTGATAGGCTACGTTAATCGTCACGTAGCCTATCACGGGTGTGTGTTTTTTTTTTAAAAAAAACTTTTGAGTTCGCGGCCGGGCAAGGCGAGGCGCCTCCTCCCCGGCCTGAATTTCGGCCGGGCGAGGCAGGAAGCCTCCCCCCCGGCCTGAACTTCGCGGGGGGAGCAGCGAAGTGCCTTCCCCCCACCGCGAACAACCTTCGAGGACAGGTAAGTGACTTTCGTCCACCCCTAGTTATGAGCCTGTGCCCCAGATATTTTAAGACCCTAGCAACACCCTTGCCCACAAGTGCAGAATACTGTGGTGTCTTTGTGCATACACCAGTACGCTGAATCCATCTGCCCAAAATGGTGTGTGTGTGTGATCGGTTCTTATGTTCCATGAAGAAACACGTTTTCTTCATATTACGTTTCATACCCTTTAGGTTCGAAACCATGTAAAAATATCCATCTATATCTTACCAATACGAAGGGTATTTTAAGATGTTTTAAATGGTTCTTTTTGATGTTGTATTTCGCATGCATGCAGGTGTTTTGTTCTGACATGGGAAAGTATCCAAAACTGGTATTTCTCACCTGCAGGTGGTACAGTAGTCTGCCTCACCACCTGAGGATTCTCCCCCCCCCCCTTTTTGAGGTCTAGATGTGGCCTTGTGGAATATGGGCCTAGGAGAGTTGGACCAATGGCGCAGCTAGGTCTTGACCCCAGGGCTGAAGTCTGGGGGTCCCAAATGACCCCCCCCTCCAAAGAGCAGCAGGTGATGGGGCAATGGCAAACAGGTCAGCACCTCGGCTGGCAAACTCCATTTTACAGGGCTGGTCCTACCATTAGGCAGAGCGAGGCTGTCGCCTCAGACATCAGATCCTTGGTGGTGTGGGAGGGGGCAGCAGTGTCAGCCCCTGGCTGTTCTCCTCTGTTGGCGGACAGAGCTGTGTGTTCCAGGCAACCTGTTGTGCAGCCCCTAAGCTACCCTGCTGCCTTCAGGTGAGATGGGGAATGCTGTCCCATCATCAGTGTTGAAGTAAGATTCAGTCCAGTCGGCTCCTGTAAGTAGAATTGGGTGGGGAGGCAGGGTGGAGAGGGGGAATACTATCTTGTCCTACACTGCAGGCAGCAAAAGGTCTAGACCTGGCCCTGCCATTTCATTCCTGTAGTCATAAATGTGCTATTATTTAAGTGCAGGGCTGGCCCTACTGTTAGGCAAAGTGAGGCAGTTGCTGCAGGCAACAGATATAGGAGGCGGCCACAATCTACCCAGCCTGCTTTGCAACCCCTAAGCTAACCTGCTGCCTTCAGGTACAGAGGAGGACGCAGTTCTATCAACCAGTGTTGAAGAAAGATTTAATGTCCAGCCCAGTCTGCTTGTACATAAAATTGAAGGGGGCGCTATCTTGTACCTCAGGCAGCAAAATGCATTGGGCCAACCCTGTTTTAAGTGAGCTGAAAAAGCAAAACTGCACACGCTCAAGAGTATTTCTTCTCCTTTTAATCAGGGTTGGCAAACAGTTTTTTGCTATCGTTATTTTGCGCCAACGTATCAGGAATGCAGAAGCAGTTGTAAAGTATGGGGAGAGAAATGTTAATCGTGTGCTTCACATCTGAAGTAATACACATGCCCATCTAAAGACCTTAAGGCCATTAAGTCCAGGGCCTAAATTCCCCAGCTACACTACTGACCTGGACTCAAAAGTCCACTTTGGTTATGAACCTGCTCACGGGTGATTCATGTATTTATTTTGAAAATGTTATACTCTGTCTATCCTGCTACCCATCAAGGTCACTTAGGATGGCTTCCAAGAAAACAAGAATTAAAAGTTAAAACAGACAAACATTAACATCATGTTAATTAACATTATACATTAACCAATGTAAGGCACATGATGCGGTTCTGCTACTAAAGCTAAGCAAGCTTGACTCTGTAAACTTCTTGGATGGCTGACTGTCTGGAAACCAGATGTATGCTGGTCTGGGATACTTGGAGAAAGAGTGGAGTCTAAATAAAATATGAATAAAAGTGCAAGAGGAAAATAAAATCAAGTCAGCCCCAAAACCTGGCAGATTTTTTAAAAATGTAACAGCCTTCTAAAAAACTTCAAAGGACTTGCTTTGATCATCGAGGCAGAAAAAGCCTGAATTTGAAAGCCACCATTGGCCAGGTTTTGCTTCTGAATCTTCCTTACTGAGAAGAAAATACAAAAATCACTCTAGACCTGGAGTGCTGAACTTCTTTCAGCCTGAGGGATAAACCCCATTTCTTAGAAGCTCTCAGGAGCTGCATTCCAGTGATGGGTGGGGCCAAAGACAGAAGGGGTGGGGCCAAAGACAGAAGGGGTGGGGCCAAAGACAGAAGGGGTGGGGCCAAAGACAAAAGAGGTAGGGCCCCAAATACCAACATATTTTAGCTCAAAGCTCTTGCTGCCAGTAACTGAGCCTTAGGGTAACTTAAGGGTAACTGAGGGTTAACTTAAGGGTAACTGAGGGTAACTAAGCCTTAGGCATTTCAATCTTTTAAAATGGGGAGGGGGAACTGCATAAAACCTGGGAAACCACCAAATAATTGGTGGTCAGGGGGGAAGGGGTGGGGCCAGGGATAGGGGTGTGGCCATCTGGGGAACTTTGGAGGGCCAAAATTGGGACCCTGGGTCTGGGATTCTGTACCCTTGCTCTAGACCAATGATTTTCAAACTCTGCTGCAGGAACTTCAGGGTTCCTCCAAAGCTTGTCAAGGGTTCCTTGTAGCTGTAGAACGCTTTCCCTGAAATGAAGCCTGTTGTCTGATGCTCTTGACCTTCTCCAGTAATGGGCAGCTACTGGACAGTTCTGGATGGATTCTAGGGTGGGCTTTCCAGTCATGTGAGGCAACAGTGAAGTCCAAAGCTATAGAGCTGAGCCAAAAGTTCTCCATTGAGAACCTTCGGCTTGAAATTTGTGGGGGCGGGGCACTATTCCGCCCTGCCTGAGTCCCCCTCAGAGCTGTTCTATGTCTCTGTGGTGAACATAGCCTATACATCATGGGTGGAGAACCTCAGGCCCGGAGGCCAAATCCAACCCTGGGGTCTCAATCTGGCCCTCCAGGATTCCCCAGATGGCCATGCCCTCTTCCCCTGGCCCCACCCACTTTCCTGCAACCTCTGATTATTTGGTGGTTTCCTGGATTTTGTGCAATTTTTCTCCTGTTCTAAAAGGTTGAAATGCCTTCCCTCAGGCTTTGTTGATGGCAGTAACACCATTACATTAAAATATAATGGTATCTTTGACCCAGCTCCCTTTTGCCTTTGGCCCCGCCCCACCCCACCCATAACTGGAATGGGACCCCCAACAGCTTCTCCAAAATGGAATTCAGCCCCTTGGTCTTAAAGAGCTTCCCCATCCCTGTAGGATATTAGGTATGTCGCCCAGAGAGCTTCTGGTAAAGCAACAACTCATTAATTGAATGAATGAATGAATGAATAAACTAACTAAGGGCACAATCCTATGGCCACTAGACAGCGTCTAGATGGCCACATGATTTTTCAGTTTATGGGAACTAAGCTTGGAGCCGGTGCTCTGAGCTTGGTTCCCAGAAATCTGACTCCTTACCCCCTACCCCACTGCTGTGTAGGCGGTGTGATTCGTCCCCGGCTCCACACTCAGAAGAGCACTGTGGAGTAGCGAAAAGGGGGGCATTCCTGGGGGTGGGGCAGGGACCGTAGAAGTGCCAGTAGTATGCTTCCTATGCACTGTCTGGCCTCCCTCCGCCCACCCTGAGTAGCCCCAGTTAGACAGCTGAAATCAGCCATCTAGCCAGAAATGCAGGGCGGTTGGAGAGCAGAGGAGAAGATCCCCTCCGCGCTCCGCTTGCCCTGCATTAGATAGCTGGCTGCCTCTGAGTTCAAAGGCGGCCAACTATTCCAATAGGATTGCACCATAATTTTACATTGGACATCAAGAAAGAGTGGAGAAAAAAGTCTTTTGGGCATTTAAATCAGAAGTGCCAGGATGGATTGAGATGGTATAGGCATGCTAATCTTTGTATTTCAATGGATCTTGCAGGCCTTTCTTCAAAGGGTGTTCCACAAGTGTGGCACTACCACAGGGAAAGCCCCGCTGCATCTGGCTCAAAAAAAGAGTTGCATGTTCTTATATGTAAGATGCTAGTGACAAACATATAGCTCAAAGGGTTGTTATACAGATGAATGAAATACAGCATTCTGCATTCAAAAAATCTAGACAGATTTGTTCTTGACAAACACATTTTATCTTCTAAATTTTTGTGTTTTTATGGATTTTATAAATGGAACCATTTGAGAGCCTCATACTTGGTAGATTTGACCTTTCCCAGACTTTGGCAAGCTTTTACAGCTTTATGATTTCAAACCATGCCAACAGCAGTATTTGATGGCAGATACCATCAGATTCCTAATGACCAACTATGTATTTGTTGATCCCCAGAAACTGAAGATCTGATACATTTATGTATGGGTATGTGTCCTTTATATGCATTACCGCATTTAAAATTTCTTGGGAATATTATATCTGGGTTGCAACCTGAATGCACCTTAAGAAATACCTGTTACCTGCTGTCTGATCAAGATAGTCAAGTGATCCAGCAGGTGGTGCTTTTTGCCTTAGCGGCTTCAAAAATTCGTACTAAGTAAAACCCTAAGTCCCATCATCGTAAATACGATTCTTTGGTGTGAAGGTCTAGATGTATTTTAGTCCAGATTCATTGAGCTCTTTTTTATTTGTTTAATTACCCCATTGTTTTGTACATTTTGCAATTTTGTATAGGTTTTATTAATGGCCTTTGGCTTGCAAATAAATGACATCTTCATCAACAATTGAACTCATAGACAAGGTGGGGAAAATTGTTTAGGCTTTAACAAACAGAAGAGTAACATCAGAGTGCACCAGATTAAATTGTTATTTTATCATTATTGTTAACAACAACAACAACAACATTATGTGTGATAATTATGTGTAGAAGAGGATTACGGTAACATAATTAACAACATCAACTGTGGCAATTTACCATTCATATAATTTTAAGGGTTGTATTGTATTGTTGTGATTATTGTAATTAGGCTTATTGCTGTGGTTTTGCCTTAACAGGATTCCTGATCAGAAACTGTAAGTTGTCAAAAGCATGTTAATGTTTCTGAATGGCTATGGATGGTCCCTTGAACAGGCACTCCATCTGCAGGAGTTGGGTTTAGGAAGTGTGCTTAGCAGATTGTAGGTGAAGAAAAAGCAGCTTTTGAAGCAGAGAGAGAGGGAGAGGAATGGAAAGGAGAGGAGAGGAGAGAAGAGTTGAAGGCCTCTTGGGAGGGGCAGTGGTATCTCTGGGGTTTTGATATGGGGTTGTAGATATACTGGCTGGTAGAAGTGCATGCTGCTTGCTTCCACATTTGCTCTACTTGTATAGTTGTAAATAAAGCAATTAAAAAAAAAAAACCTGCCCCACCACCATAATACGTTTGCTCCAAAGGAAATAAAATCTTGGCTAGCCCTGCCACTGGAACCTCTCACTGCTTGGGGAAGTGAGGAGTACGCTGGTTTTAGAAGCGAGATTGTATTTTCATGGAGAGAAAGGGCATTTCTCCACGAGGCATTTATTATATGCTTGTGACTGGTCAGTCACTTTTTTTGTGGGTCCTTTATACAATGTTGTCAACCTCCAGGGCTTTCTTTCCATTATAGTGGTGTAATTCTCAACGGGGATAACGCGGTAAGAGATTTTATCATGCTTTGAAGCATGATACATTTCCAGAGAATTTCCAGTATCCTGCTTTATCACAGTGCCATCTAGTGGCTGTATAATGAAACATATAGAACTTGCCCCAAAAGACCCCCCCCCCCCCAAACAACCATGTGTAAAAGAGGCGGCCTTAATCCTGCAAGGAACCTGGAAGGAGAAGGCCTGGTGAGGGTGCAGGATTTCAACCTTGTGTGGAGAAGCTCTGAGGGGTGTGAATGAGCCAGAAGTGGCATGGCTGAACAGTGAAACTCATAGCCAAAACAAATGCATGTTTGGGCAGCATGGAAAAGGCCTTTGAGTAGAAAAAACATGGTGGCAGACCTATTCACAGTAATCAGATGGCAAACCCCAAACAGTGTTTACCTATACACATTACTACATTATCTCTGTGTTATAGTGGCTAGAGCAGCCATCCGTAACCTGGTGCCCTCCAGATATTTGGACAACAACTCCTGGCATTCCTGGCTATTGGCCATGCTGAATGGGGATGATGGGAGTTGAAGTCCTAAACATGTACAAAATTATGCATGGTGTGGGGAATGTAGATAGGTAGACATTTTTCTCCCTCTCCCATAACACTACAACCTGGAGTAATCCCATGAAGCTGATTGCTGGGAGATTCAGGACAGATAAAAGGGAGGACTTCTTCACACAGTGTGTAGTTAAACTATGGAACTCACTTCTACAAGATGTACTGATGGCCACCACTTTGGATGGCTTTAAAAGGGGACTGGACAATTTCATGGAGGAGAAGGCTATCAATGGCCACTAGTCCTGATGGCTATATGCTACCTCCAGTATCAGATGCAGTATGCCTATGTGCTCCAGTTGTTGGGGGAAATGAGAAGGAGGTTGCTGTTGCACTCATGTCCTGCTTGTGGGTTTCCCATGGGCAGCTGGTTGGCCACTCTGTAAACAGAATGCTGGACTAGATGGGCCTTGGTCTGATCCAGCATGGCTCTTCTTATGTTCTTACATCTGGAGGGCACTAGGTTGGGAAAAGATGCACTACAGTGCTGGATTAGGACTGCAGAGACCTAGATTCAAATTCCCACTCAGCCATCAAGCCTACTGGGTAACCCTGGGCTAGTTGGTATCTCTCCAACTAACCTACCTCACAGAGTTGTTGTGAGGATAAAATGGGGGAGAGAAGAACCATGTACATGACTTTGAGCACATTGGAGGAATGCAGGAACTAAATAATAAATATAAAGAATAATTATCACCTTAAGTGAAAAGCAGAGCAAATGAGATGATACCTTTTCCCATGATACAGTAATGGTAAAAGCTACATCCATTAGATTTCTGCCTCACAGGCCACTTTTGAAAGCAAAGAACCTTTGCAAGGAAATACTGGCAGCCTATATATATATGTGTGTGTGTGTGTGTGTGTGTGTGTGTGTGTATATATATATATATATATATATATTAGTATATATATATATATATATATATATAATAGTATATATATATATATATATATATATATATATTAGTATGTGTATATATATATACACACACACACACACACACTAGTGTATTGCTGTTGTTCAGTCGTTCAGTTGTGTCCGACTCTTCGTGACCCCATGGATCATAGCACGCCAGGCCTTCCTGTCCTGCGCTCTCTCCCGGAGCGTGCTCAAGTCCATATTCATTGCATCCGTGATGCTATCTAGCCATCTCATCCTCTGCCGTCCCCTTCTCCTTTTGCCTTCAGTCTTTCCCAGCATCAGGGTCTTTTCCAGAGAGTTTTCTCTTCGCATTAGGTGGCCAAAATATTTGAGCTTCAGCTTCAGTAGCTGTCCTTCCAATGAGCACTCTGGGTTGATTTCCTTTAGGATTGACTGATTTGACCTCCTTGCAGTCCAGGGGACTCGTAAGAGTCTTCTCCAGCACCACAGTTCGAAAGCATCAATTCTTCGGCGCTCAGCCTTCCTTATAGTCCAGCTCTCACAGCCATACATTACTACTGGGAAAACCATAGCTTTGATTAGATGGACCTTTGTCGGCAAGGTGATGTCTCTGCTTCTTACTATGCTGTCTAGGTTTGCCATAGCTTTCCTCCCAAGGAGCAAGCGTCTTTTAATTTCATGGCTACAGTTACCGTCTGCAGTGATCTTGGAGCCCAAGAAAATAAAATCTGTCACAGCTTCCATTTCTTCCCCTTCTATATGCCAGGAAGTGATGGGGCCAGATGCCATGATCTTCGTTTTTTTAATGTTGAGTTTCAAACCAGCTTTTGCACTCTCCTCTTTCACCCTCAACAACAGGCTCTTTAGATCCTCTTCGCTTTCTGCCATTAGGGTGGTATCATCTGCGTATCTGAGGTTGTTGATCATTCTCCCAGCAATCTTAATTCCGACCTGTGATTCATCCAACCCGGCGTTTCTCATGATGTACTCTGCATATAAGTTAAATAAGCAGGGCGACAGTATGCAGCCCTGTCGTACTCCTTTCCCAATTTTGAACCAATCGGTTGTTCCATCTCTGGTTCTTACTATTGCTTCTTGACCCTTGTACAGGTTTCTTAGGAGACAGGTAAGGTGGTCTGGTACCCCCATCTCTTTCAGAATTTGCCACAGTTTGTTGTGATCCACACAATCAAAGGCTTTAGCGTAGTCAATGAAGCAGAAATAGACATTTTTCTGGAACTCTCTTGCTTTCTCCATGATCCAGCAAAAGTTGGCGATTTGATCTCTAGTTCCTCTGCCTCTTCGAAACCCAGCTTGTACTTCCGGTAGTTCTCGGTTCGCATAGTGCTGAAGCCTAGCTTGTAGGATTTTGAGCATCACCTTGCTGGCATGTGAAATGAGCGCAATTGTGCGGTAGTTTGAACACTCTTTGGCGTTGCCCTTCTTTGGAACTGGAATGTAAACTGACCTTTTCCAGTCTTGTGGCCACTGTTGAGTGTTCCACATTTGTTGGCATATTGAGTGCAGCACTTTAACAGCATCATCTTTTAGGATTTTAAATAGCTCAGGTGGAATACTGTCATCTCTGCTAGCTTTGTTGTTAGTAATGCCTCCTAAGGCCCACTTGACTTCACTCTCTAGGATGTCCGGCTCAAGTTCAGTGACCGCACTATCATGGCTGTCAGGGACATTAACATCTTTCCTGTATAATTCGTCTGTGTATTCTTTCCACCTCTTCTTAATCTCATCTGCTTCTGTTAGGTCCCTGCCTTCTTTGTCCTTTATCATGCCCGTCTTTGCACAAAACGTTCCCTTGAGATCTCCGATTTTCTTGAAGAGATCTCTAGTCCTTCCCATTCTGTTGTTTTCCTTGATTTCTTTGCATTGTTCATTTAAGAAGGCCTTCTTGTCTCTCCTTGCTATTCTCTGGAACTCTGCATTCAGTTGGGTATATCTTCCCCTTTCTCCCTTGCTTTTTGCTTCCATTCTTTCCTCAGCTACTTGTAAAGCCTCATCAGACAGCCACCTGGCTTCCTTGCATTTCTTTTTCTTGGGGATGGATTGAGTTGCTGCCTCCTGAACAATGTTACCGACCTCCGTCCATAGTTCCTCAGGCACTCTGTCTATCAGGTCTAATCCCTGAAATTTATTCGTCACCTCCACTGTATATTCATAAGGGATATGATTGAGGTCATACCTGAATGGTTTAGTGGTTTTCCCTACGTTCTTCAATTTAAGCTGAAATTTTGCAAGAAGCAGCTCATGATCTGAGCCACAGTCAGCTCCAGGTCTTGTTTTTACTGACTGTATAGAGCTTCTCCATCTTTGGCTGCAAAGTACATAATCAATCTGATTTCGATATTGACCGTCTGGTGATGTCCATACACTAGTGTGTGTGTGTATATATAAATATAAATATATATATATATATATATATATATATATATTTTCCACCATGCTATTTCATTAGGTCTGACATTGGATAATGTGAAGTGTGTGTGTATGTGTGTGTGTGTGTGTATGTGCGTGGTGTATGTGTATGTGCACCATGTGCGTGGTGGAAAAATTTACAGTCAAAATATTCTTGATGGGGGGGAAAATCTGCATGTATTTGGCCATAAAAGTGTAGTCAGTATTGCTGGGGAAAACAGAAAATGAACTTTGCTTGAACTCTCCCCCCTCCACCTTTTACTATGCTTTATTATTTTTGTCAATCCCTGTGTTTTTATTGCATTATGGGAGCAACAGGAGAGTCCTCCTGTAGACATTTTAATGGTTATCCATTTCCTCATTCAGCAAGCCAGTGGATAATGGTTTTCACCCATTCAATTCAGATAGCGTTGGTTTTATTGATATAAAAAAATATTTCATTCCCCCATACTGTTTTAAGTTGCTGCATGCAGAAATTTCCTGAGGAGCTTTATTAGATACAAATACATCTCAGTGCGTATTGAAAACATATCACATGTATTATAAATCATCTGTTGTAAAGTAAGAGTCTGTCCATCCCAAGCTTGTGAAAACAGAGGATTAAATTTTTAGGTCAGCACTTTCCTTGAGTTTCAGAATTTGAGCAACAACAGACTGGAAGTCTGTGGAAAAATAAACAGCTGTATGATCTAGCCCTGAGGCATGGATCTGGTATACTTGGGTGGGTTAGTATTTTAGTAGGGTGGCCACTTACACATCACCGAAAAGAGGAAAAGCATCACCCTCCAAAAGGACTAAAAAGGACACAGATTTGCATAACATTGGCATATGTTAATCTATATGCATAGAGCTGCACTTTTAGAAACAATCACTACAATTTAAATAGAAATACAATATATCTCAACCATGTCCAGATGCTCAGTTAGCTGTCTAAGAGCATTTCTACAGTAGCCTAAAGTCCTGCATTTAAAATGGGGTTTTCTGCTTCCATTTTAAATGCAGGATCACGATGAACTGCCCATACACGTGCTTCCTTCCCTCCTCCTTTCCCCCCTCTTATCAAAGTCTTCAATATGTTTCATTATACAGCCAGTAGATGGCGGTGTTGTCTAGCTCCTCCTACTGTGAATTTTCCTCTTTTCATGAGGGAACTCAAGCAGAACTCAAGGGCTGTAATTTGATAATTCATTATCTCCAACCTTTTAAAAAATAGAATAAAGTTCATTTAGTATGGGAGACGCCCTGGAGGCTGACAACGTCATCTAAAGGACCTGCAAACTTCCGTGAGTAACCAATCTCAATAGCAACATAAAACCCCTGTGTGACGAAGCCCTGAGTTGATGGGCAATGTTAAGACCCCTGCTCTTGCTTCTTATGGTTATCTTTAAGCCAGATTTGGACAGGACAGCCATTCAAACATAGGATTCTCCTCTGACAGCCCTGTTAGCCTGATGCTCCAGGAAGAGAGAAAAAAGAAACTGGACTATGCGGGATCCAGTCAAGAGGAGTAGTCCTTAAAGTAAAAAGGTTGCCCAGCTATAGTTAGATTTTACTTTACCAAAGGGAGTAATTTTGTCTTTCTGCCTTTTAGGTCTTCTATGAAAAATCCCTGGCACAATTTTTTATTTGGTGTGCAGGCGTGGATGGCAGGAGTACATGCTAACCTTGAGGTGGTTCTGACAATTTCTCCTGTAAAACTTTTGGTGTGTCCAAATGTGTGCCATCTGGTTCTGTTTCAGTAGAAAGTAAGGCTTGGCTTTTGGCTGGAACTCATGCACTGAGATTTTTCTTCTTGGAGAATATTTCTAATTTGTTATATTTAGTGTGGGAGGACTCGTATAGGAGCGACTGGAAGAACTTTGTACTTATGGTATGCTGTTTAACAAATACATTTTCCTTGGGCCACATAGCAGGGTTCCCCAACCTTTCTGGTTCAGTGGGCACATTTGGAATTGTGAGAGAGTGTCGCGGGTGCTCTCACAAAATGGCTGTCATGGGGACACCTTGCCCATTCATAAAATGGCTGCCATAGTGGGCATAGCCAGTACAAAACACGCATTTCTGAGAAAGGCAAACTGATGTGATTGAAGGAAAAGTAACTTGCTAAGAACCTAATACAAGGCAGGTAGGGTCTGAGCTCAAAAACACAAAACCCCTCTTTTGAACCCAAATAATGATAATGCTAGCGAGCAGCACTTTGCTTTGCAGCATGCCACCCTCCCAGTTAAAAGAAGTGTAATTTAAAAACAATGCTAAGAAAGAAACTAAAAATTACAAGGGGCGATGTGACTGGCAGGTACCAAGAGAAGTACCACACCAAAAAAACATTATTTCTAAATATAGCAACAACAAACAAAAATAAAGTGGGTTGGAGGAAAAAAGCTACAAAAAAGAAGAAAAGGAAGAGCATATCATAAAACATATCCATACACAATAATCATTTACATCATCCCTATTAAGAAAAAAAGGAGTGGGGGATGGTAAGTGATATCTGAGTAAGTGATAGCTTTGGTTCACTCACAGGCAATATCCAATGAATGTGGAACAGAACATTACCAAGTCTGAGCTGCCAGAAAAATTTATGTCCAAGGGGAGTTCTCCTGTTCAAGACTTCATCCAGCCTGGAACAGGAGTTTCATAGTCTTCTTCAAGCCTAACTCAAGAGAGGGGTGGGATGTTTCAGGAGTGGGGGCAGGGGGGAAGCTTCTGTGTGTCTAGGGAGTCCCCCAAGTATGCAGAAATCAATACAGCTTATTTTTGAGTAGCCCCATTTTGCTTAGAAAATGATAGGCACACAACAACTTGAGTTCGGTATTAGAAGGAATGATTTTGGAGTAGTATGAATAACATCTGGGTGTACACAGCAGCACTCACAAACCCAGGCCTAAAACAACAAGAAGAGAAAAGTGGTAGTAGTGGGAGACTCCTTGCTGCATGGGATCGAGACCCAAGTATGTTGCGAAGACCCGTGGACTCGCCAGGTATGTTGTCTCCCGGGAGGACGAATTAGAGACGTGACTGAAAGGTTGCCTGCACTCATAAAGCCCACTGACAGGTATACCTTTCTTCTCATCCATGTGGGAACAAATGATACCGCCAAGCGGAGCTACGAAGAAATCGCGTCAGACTTTGAAGCTTTGGAAGCAAAACTCAAGAACTTTGGGGCCCAGATAGTTTTCTCATCCATCCTTCCAGTAGTGAGAAGAGGGATAGAAAGGGAAAGAAAAATACTCCGGGTGAATGACCGGCTACGAAGGTGGTGCCGACAAGAGAGATTTGGATTCTGGGACCACGGGCTATACTTCCTGGAAGATGGGCTGTTGCCAAGGGACGGGTTGCACCTCACAAAGGATGGGAAGAATGTGTTTGGCCACAGCATGAAGAACTTCATCAGGAGGGCTTTAAACTGAATCCTACTGGGAAGGGAGATGTAATGTTGGGGGTAACAATGGACGTAGGCGCATGCACTGCAACGGAGAGAACTCTGATAGCACCCAATAATAGTCTTCAGACACATGTAGGAAGAAAGCCAGACTATGAAGCACATGGTCTTCGATGTCTATATACTAATGCCCAGAGTATGGGAAACAAACAGAATGAACTTGAACTCTTAATACAGGAGGGAAATTATGACTTGATAGGTATAACTGAGACTTGGTGGGATGACTCTCATGACTGGAATACAGCAATTGAAGGATAAAACTTGTTCAAAAAGAACAGGAGGAACAGAAAGGGAGGTGGGGTTGCACTGTATGTGAAAAATACATATCTCTGCACAGAAATACAGGAGGATGAGCTTGGTAGCCCCATCGAGAGCATCTGGATCAAAATAAATGGAGCAAAGAATAAAAAGAACCTGGTGGTCGGAGTCTACTACCGGCCACCCAACCAAGGAGAAGACGAGGATGAAACTTTTGAAAAGCAAATAGCCAATGTTTTAAGGAAGCATGATGTAGTAGTAATGGGGGACTTCAATTTCCCTGATATTTGTTGGGAGACAAATTCTGCAAAACATGGCCCCTCCAGGAAATTCCTGACTTGTGTGGCGGATAACTTCCTCCTACAAGAAAGTAGATGAAGGAACTAGAGGCTCGGCTATCCTTGACTTGATCCTAACCAACAGAGATGACTTAGTGGATAAAGTAGCAGTTACAGGAACTCTGGGGGAAAGCGACCATGTTGCACTTGAGTTCTTGGTTCTAAGGGAAGCAAAAGCTGAGTGTAGTCAAACGCGTACCCTGGATTTTAGGAAAGCCGATTTTAATAAACTCAGAACAATGATAAGGTCCCATGGCAAGTGACGCTAATGAGAAAAGGAGTCCAAGATGGGTGGGAGCTTTTAAAAAAGGAAATTCTCAAGGCACAATCACAAACAATTCCAACAAGAAAAGGTGGAAGACAACAGAAGAAGCCAATGTGGCTTCACAAAAAGCTTAGGGATGACCTGAAAACAAAAAAAGGACACATATAGGAAGTGGAAAGAAGGCCAAGTAACAAAGGAAGAGTAGAAGCAGGTAGCACAGAATTGCAGGGATGGTGTCAGGAAGGCTAAAGCTGAGAACGAGCTGAGGTTAGCGAGGGATGCTAAAAGCAACAAAAAGGCTTTCTTCAGCTACGTGCATAGTAAAAGGCAGAGGAAATAAATGGTTGTTCAGCTATTAAATAAGGATGGCAAAACAATAACAGATGACAAAGAAAAGGCAGAGGTGCTCAATTCCTACTTTGGCTGAGTCTTCTCCCAAAAGAGGGTCTATGACCGCCCTGGCAAAGGCGAAGTACAGGCTGAAGGGGCAGGATTGCAGCTTGAGATCGACAGGCATATGGTCAAGGAACACCTAATTACTTTGAATGAGTTCAAATCTCCAGGGCTAGATGAACTGCATCCTAGAGTAATAAAGGAGCTGGCAGAGGAACTCTCAGAACCGCTGTCTATTCTCTTTGAGAAATCATGGAGGACGGGGGAAGTGCCAGATGACTGGAGGAGGGCTAATGTTGTCCCTATCTTCAAAAAGGGTAAAAAGGAGGAACCTGAGAACTACAGACCAGTCAGTCTGACATCAATCCCTGGGAAAATTCTGGAGCAGATGATAAAGCAATCCATCTGGAAGCACCTTGAAAACAATGCGGTGATTACCCAAAGCCAACATGGATTTGTCAAGAACAAATCCTGCCAGATGTATCTGATCTCATTTTTTGATCAAGTAACCTCCCTTGTAGACCGTGGGAATGCTGTAGACATCATATACCTCGACTTCAGCAAAGCTTTCGACAAAGTGCCCCATGATATCCTGATGAGCAAACTTGCTCGAAGTGGGCTAGATGAAACAACGATCTGGTGGATCCACAGTTGGCTACAGAATCGGACTCAAAGAGTGCTTATCAATGGGACCTTCTCAAGCTGGGGAGAGGTAACGAGTGGGGTACCGCAGGGCTCAGTCCTGGGCCCAGTGCTCTTCAACATTTTTATTAATGACTTGGAGGAGGAGGTGCAGGGAATGCTGATCAAATTTGCAGATGACACAAAATTGGGAGGGATAGCTAATACTTTGGAAGACAGAAACAAAATTCAAAGTGATCTGGATAGACTGGAGCGCTGGGCAGAAAACAACAAAATGACATTTAATAGGGATAAATGCCAAGTTCTGCACCTCAGAAAAAGAAACCAAATGCACAGTTACAAGATGGGGGATACGTGGCTCAACAATACTGCAAGCGAGAAAGATCTTGGAATTGTTGTTGATCACAAGCTGAATATGAGCCAACAATGTGATGTGGCTGCAAAAAAAGGCCAATGCTCTTTGGGGCTGCATTAATAGAAGCATAGCTTCCAAATCCCGGGAAGTACTAGTTCCCCTCTACTCAACACTGGTTAGGACTCATCTGGAGTACTGTGTCCAGTTCTGGGCACCACACTTTAAGAAGGATGCAGACAAACTGGAGAGGGTTCAGAGGAAGGCAACAAAGATGATCAGAGGACTGGAAACAAAGCCCTATGAAGAGAGACTGAAAGAACTGGGCATGTTTAGCCTTGAGAAGAGAAGACTGAGGGGAGATATGATAGCGCTCTTCAAGTATTTGAAAGGTTGTCACAGAGAAGAAGGCCAGGATCTCTTCTTGATCATCGTAGAGTGCAGGACACGGAATAATGGGCTGAAGTTAGAGGAAGCCAGATTCCGGCTGAACATCAGGAAAAACTTCCTGACTGTTAGAGCAATACGACAATGGAACCAATGACCTAGGGAGGTGGTGGGCTCTCCCACACTGGAGGCATTCAAGACGAGGCTGGACAGCCATCTGTCAGGGATGCTCTGACTTGGATTCCTGCACTGAGCAGGGGTTTGGACTCGATGGCCTTGTAGGCCCCTTCCAGCCCTACTATTCTATGATTCTATGATTCTATACTTTCTAACTCTCCTCAGCACAGGTTGTTTGTTTGTTTGTTTAATAACTTCTCATGCATTACCCGACAGCATAAGTATTCCCCACAGGCACACACCTTCCCAAATCTAATATTATTGAAAAGTTGATTTACATAAGAGCATGTTATTCAGGTGATCAAATTGTATTAATTTTGGAAGACATGCTGGAACTGGAGCCTGGAAAAACTGTACTCCTTTGAGGGTCAAATGCAAATGTGTCATAAAATCTGTTCTCTCTTTTTGGCTGTGCTTAGCCACCCATTAGTGTAATACTGGTGTACATTTCAAGGGCAATGCATGCAACTAGCCTTTGTTATGTCTCTTGTATTGTTTTTAGAGTTATTGCTGAAATTTACCTGATGTGGAATTCAGCTGAGGAATTCAACTTTCTCCTGGTGGAAACATGCAATGAAGTATCAGTAGGGACCCAATGAAATTTGACAACATTCCGGTGAACTGGGACATAAGTAGCTTCTGGAATCCACAGAGTATTTATGACATTTTTAGAAGTAGGAGCTGCAATAGAATTCAGGGTTCCAGCTAACCAGCCATGCCTCTTTCAGAGACGCCATTCCATTTCCCCTTCCCACTTTTCTATTTTCATCCCTGCCAACCGTCATTCAGCATTCTGTGCCCACTGAGCATGCTCCATCTACACTGGCCTGTTCTTGGTTCTGTTCCCCCTATTGGTTTATTTTCCCTTTAAAAAAAAAAGTTTTTTTTTGCAATCCTTGTGGTTTCTCTAGCCCTGGAGATAGATACCTCTGTCTTGTGCATGGATGGTATCATTTTGGCGGCAGAAGAATTGACACACACTATTAGTACATTTGATTCTATCCTTTCTCCAAGGAGCCCAGAGTAGCCGATGTGATTCCCCCTGATTAGGCTGAGAGATGATAACTGGCCAAGGTCACCCGGTGAGATTAATCAATGAGCAGGGTTTTTTTGTTTTTTAATAGATCTCTCTAGTCCTAGTTTGATGCTGTAACCACACACCTTACTGGTACCCTGAGATTTCTTTCTCAGTATATAGCAGGGGTACAGAACATCAGGCCTGGCCCTCCTGTGGTCCTGATCCAGCCCTCTGGGATTTCCCAGATGGCACATCTCCTTCCCCCAACCACCACCTATTTCGTGGTTTCTCGGCTTTTATGCAGTCCCCACCATATTTTAAAAGGTTGAAGTTCCTCTTCCAAGTTAGATGCTAAGAGCTTTAAGCAAAAACAAGCTTGTAATTCACCCCCAGCCCTTTTACCTTCATGCCCGCCCACGACTGGGATGCAGCACCAAGGGCTTTTCTGAAATGGAATTCGTCCCTCGCGCTGAAAGAAGTTCAATACCTCTGTCATATAGAATAGGTCCAGAAGTGATCTAAGGCTTAGCTAGTTCAGTCTCCATACACCAACACTCCTTCCTTATTAGCCCTGCTTACAGTTGTCAGTGCTTCCCCACCCCCCGCATGATTGTGTACCTTTAAGAGAGGACAAAACATGGCCAAACTTAGCCAAATAAGCTTTTCATGAGAAGGGATGCTTCTAGAGGAGGCTGTGACTGTGCCATCACCCTGCCTCATTCACACAGAATTTTACCAGGGGTCTAGACCAGATGTCATCGTCTTCCATCCGTAACCTTCCTGTGTTTTCCCACCATTTCTTCTGTCTTTTTTTCTTACCACAGAAAATCTATGAAGGAGAAGGAGAAGGAGAAGGAGAAGGAGAGGGGTGGGTAGCCTGCCTGATAGGCGGGAGTGAGGGGGCATGTGTCCACCTGATGGAGGCAGTGGGGGGAGTGTTGGGGGGCAGAATATACCGAGGCTGGGCGGCAGGCGCTGGCGGAGTGCTAGAGGCAGGCCATGCCAGGTAAGGGGAACAAGAGAGAGATGTGTAATATCTGTCCCCTGCTC
This sequence comes from Heloderma suspectum, assembly GCF_057233095.1. Taxonomy (NCBI): domain Eukaryota; kingdom Metazoa; phylum Chordata; class Lepidosauria; order Squamata; family Helodermatidae; genus Heloderma; species Heloderma suspectum. The sequence goes on along the minus strand of NC_139460.1, from coordinate 25,229,566 downwards.
CGGGCCTGTCCAGAGCCAAAGGATGGCTGGGGGAGGCGTGACCCCATCTTCTGGCCTTCGTTTGCTGCTCTGCAATGCCAGGTCTGTTACCCAGGAAACCTCCCTCATCCATGACATGATTCTGGATGAGGGTGCAGACCTGGCATGTATTACGGAGACCTGGCTGGCCGAGGCTGCTGCTCCAATCCTTGCAGCCATGTGTCCAGCTGGATTTTCGTATGCACAGCAGCCGAGGGCTGGGGATCAGGGAGGGGGACTGGCTGTTATCTACCGAGAGTGCTTGGTCTTCTCCAGGCCCCCTCTCCGGGACACCAAGGTTGCTGAGTGCATGTACTGGAGAGTGGGCCCGAAGGGCAGTCTGGGGATTCTGCTCGTGTTCCGCTGCACGACTGACTCCCTGGCCGAGGTGCTGGAGGTGGTCTCTGATGTGCGTGTACAGTCCCCTAACTTATTGGTGTTGGGGGACTTCAACGTACACTTGGAGGCCATCCTCACAGGAGCACCTCGGGACTTCATGGAGACCATGGCCTCCTGGGAGCTGCACCATATTCTAACTGGGCCCACCCATGTAGCTGGTCATGCACTAGACCTTGTGTTTGTTTCTGGAGAAGCAGGGAGTGATCTGGAAGTCGGGGGTATATCCACCACCCCCTTGTCATGGTCAGATCACTATCTGGTGACGTTGGACTTCTCGGTTCCACAACCCCTCCGCAGGGGTGGAGGACCCATTAAATGGTCCGCCCCAGGCGTCTTATGGATCCAAATGGATTCCTGAACGCGCTTGGGGATTCTCTGGGGCACGCCAACGGCCACTCGGTCGAGACCCTGGTGGGTGGCTGGAATGCCGCAATCACTGGGGCATTAGATCAGGTGGCTCCGAAACACCCTCTCCCCCTGAACAGGGTTCGGACTGCACCATGGTTCAATCCGCGGTTACGAGCTCTGAAACAGGAGGTGAGACGGCTAGAGCGCCGGTGGCGGAAGTCTCGCTCCAAAGACGATCAGACACGGGCTAGAGCTGTATCTTCAGCCTATCATGTGGCGGTGAGGGCAGCAAAAAAGGAATATTATGCTGCCTCCATTGCATCTGCAGAGTGCTGTCCCAGGAGGCTGTTCCAAGTGGTCCGGAGCCTGGTCGGTCCTGTGGCTCCGGAACCACTGGAGCATTCTAAGGCCTCCTGTGAGGCCTTGGCAAGGCACTTTGCAGATAAAATTGATCAGATTAGGTGTGTTACTCTGCACGCTGTGGATACAGTTAGTGAGCAAGAGGCGGCCTGTGGCAAACTGGTTTTGTGGGATCGATTCCAGCTTCTTCCTCCTGATGAAGTGGACAAGGTGCTTTCAACTGTAAGGCCGACCACCTGCTTACTTGATCCTTGCCCATCGTGGCTCATTATGGGCTGCAGAGAGAGACTGGGTGAGGGGATCAGGGCGGTGGTGAACGCCTCCCTTGAGGAGGGAGTGATGCCATCAGCCCTCAAGGAGGCAGTGATAAGACCGCTCTTAAAGAAGCCCTCCTTGGATCTTCAAGTTCTGAACAACTTTCGCCCAGTCTCAAATCTGCCATTTTTGGGCAAGGTGATTGAGCGGGTGGTGGCGGTGCAGTTGAAGGCACACTTGGAAGAAACTGATTATCTAGACCCATTTCAGTCAGGCTTCAGGCCTGGGCATGGAACAGAAACGGCCTTGGTCGCTTTGGTAGATGATATGAGGAGGGCTCTGGATAGGGGTGAATGCTCCTTCCTTGTTCTCCTCGACCTCTCAGCGACTTTTGATACCGTTGACCACGGTATCCTCCTGGACTGCCTGGAGGGGTTGGGCATTGGAGACACCGTATTGCGGTGGTTCCGGTCCTTCCTCTCCGGCAGGTACCAGAGGGTAGCACTGGGAGAGGAGGTTTCGGACCCGTGGCCACTCACATGTGGGGTGCCACAGGGTTCCATCCTCTCCCGATGCTATTTAACATCTATGTGAAGCCGCTGGGGGCTATCATCAGGAGGTTTGGGGTGCAGTGTCATCAATATGCGGATGACACGCAGCTCTACCTCTCATTCAAATCTTCACCAAGGTTGGCCGTGGAATCCCTGTCCAAATGTCTGGAGACGGTGAGTGGCTGGATGGGGAGGAATAGGCTAAAGCTGAACCCTGACAAGACCGAGGTGGGAGACAAGAGGAGGCTGGGGGATGTTGACCTGGTGTTGAATGGGGTATGACTACCCTTGAAAGACCAGGTCTGCAGCCTGGGGGTCATTTTGGACTCCCAGCTGTCCATGGAGGCTCAGGTGTCAGCTGTGAGCCGGACAGCGCTGTATCAACTCCATCTGATATGGCGGCTGCGCCCCTTCCTTCCCGACCATCGGCTCCCATCGGTAGTACATTCCCTGGTCTCCTCTCGTTTAGACTACTGTAATGTGCTCTACGTGGGGTTACCCTTGAAGACGGTTCAGAAGCTGCAGCTGGTATAGAATGCGGCGGCTCGCCTGATTAAAGGCAGCCGCCGGCGAGATCACATCACTCCAGTGCTGAAGGAGTTGCACTGGTTACCAGTTGTTTTCCGGGCCAAATTCAAGGTGTTGGTTTTGACCTTTAAAATCCTATATGGTTCCGGCCCAGCCTATCTTAAGGAGCGCCTCCAGCAGCACCAGACAGGCCGCTTAACAAGATCAGCCTCGGATGGCCTTCTCTCTGTCCCATCATCCAGGACAGCTAGACTGGTGGGGACGAGGGAGAGGGCCTTTTCTGTAGTGGCCCCCACTCTGTGGAACTCCCTCCCTAGGGAACTCCATCATGCCCCCTCTTTAATGAGCTTCCGTCGTGCATTAAAAATGTGGCTGTTCAGGCAGGCATTTGGGGTGGGTTAGGGTATTTTAGAAAATGTTTTTATTGTAGAATTTTATTGTTTTATTGTATGTTGTACATCGCCCAGAGTGGCTGGGTGACCAGCCAGATGGGTGATTAATAAATTTAATAATAATAATAATAATAATAATAATAAGAAGAAGAAGAAGAAGAAGAAGGAGAAGGAGACTCAATTGCTGCACAGTACCTTCTGAGGGCCAAAGCAGACATTACTTTAAGGGTGCAATCCTATGTATGTTTAGACAGAAAAAAGCTTGTTTGTCTGGGGAATTCTGAGACTTGTAGGAATTTTTCCATCTAAACATGCACAGAATTGCACTTTAAATCCTAGCAGCTGCATCTCCCCCTCACCTTTTTACTCTGGAGAAGGTACAGTGATCCTGGATTAGGACCTTAACATGGGGGGTGGAGGTGGGGGGGCTTTTGAGATCCAGATCTGGGCCCCTGTGCCTGCTGTAGAGTAAACATGAAAAAATGAAAGGGCAGCGCTGCTAGATGGCTTTAAAGTACTGTCTCTTTTGGCCCACATCATCAACATCATCATCATTATTATTTTCATTTCATTATTATTATTATTATTATTATTATCATCATCATCATCATCATTTCATTATTATTATTATTATCATTTCATTATTATTATTATTATTTTCATTTCATTATTTTCATTATTATTTTCATTTGTATACCGCCCAATAAGCGAAGGTCTCTGGCGGTTCACAACAATTCACAAAAGATATGAACAACAGCATTATACAACATTATACAACACTATGATAAAACATAGTCTAAACTATTTTAACATGCACGATTTAACACAATTTAAACAGTTACAAACAATTTCAGTGACTGGTCGTGCTAGGAGCCATGCATCTGGAAGCAGCCAAACAGTCGTGGACATATCCCCGTGACATTTCTTCGAGGCAACTCACTGTCCCTATCTTTGCTTCGAACTGCCCACACAACATTCCATTTCTAAAGCAGCCAAAACGAGCAAAATGCCAGCCTTTCCCCCCAACCCCAGTAGTCCCCTTCCTTTTGGTGTTCTCTGGCTCCCCCTTCCGTAGGCTTCTGACTTCATTTGTTAGTTAACCTTTTGTCGTTGTTTTTATTTCAGAAGCAAGGGCAGTAATTGGAGAGGAAATGAAGGGTTGAGGGCTGAAAAGGAAAGAAATGGGAGACCTTGGCAGTGGCTGTGACAAAGGAAAACGGAATCCAGAAGCTGTTGTGCCTGAGTAGTTAAGAGGGCAGGGTGAACTATTTTTGGTTCCACAAGAATGTAAGCAACAATTCCTCTTTCTCTGTAATGCGATACCTGCGCATCACACTTATTCTGTGATGCAAGAGTCACCCATTTTTAAACTTTAGTGTTACCGAAAAACCAAAACAAAACACAGACGGCCTATTTCTAGAAGCTCTATTAACTTCAGTCTGTTCCATGCAAGAGAAAACTCTGCATCACATATAAGGGGTGCTTCCTGATGAGGCTTTTATCATGCTGTTGCTTCATGGAATTTTAAGGGGGGGTGTTTCCAGATGTCATCATCACCCAGTCGTAACCCTCCTGTGTTTTCCCACCACTTCTTCCATCTTTTTTCCTTACCGCGGAGAATCCATGAAGGAAGAAAAGATGGAATAGTTCAGAGGTCCCCCAAACATTTTAGGTCCATTTGGAATTTTGAGAGTGTTGTAAGCAGTCTCACAAAATGGCTGCCATGGCCGGTTACAAAACACTCAATTCCCAGAAGGCAAAACTGGTGTGACTAAAAGAAAAATAACTTGCCCAAGAATCCCTAGGTACAAGGCAGAGGTGGTGTCTGAGCTCCAAAGCACAGCACCACTCTTTTGAGTCCAAATAAAGTTAGCACTGGAGGGACGCCCCCCACTTTGCAGCAAGCCGGCCTCCCAGTTTTTTTTAAAAAAAAAACATTGTAAAAAAAGATATAAAATCAAAATCAAGAGGGGCAGGGGGCCAGGTGGGGGCCAAGAAAGGTGTCTCCCGGCTCATTGGTGGTCATGGGCTCCATTTTGGGGACCCCAGGGATAGCTGTACAAGGCCTTCTGATTGGTAGCGCTAGGACCACTCTGTCTGAAAGCTCCTTTGGAGTCCCATATGCAAACAGATGTACTTCCACAAATCTATTGGGATTTGTCCATTTCCTGTTCCTATATCAGCTACTTGCCCTGCATCCAGATGCTTCTCTACATTTTGGAAACAGCCTGTGCAATGCTGAGAGGGTTTGTGAATGGAAAGTGTGCGTGCATGTGTGTGTGTATGTGGGGGGGGGAGGTGCTCCCCAAACACCAGTCTGCCCGAAGGCCTCAGTGCTTTCAAAGTTGATAGTTAAGTTTGTTGTTGAATTTTTTATAGAAGAAAAAGAAGCCTCATCCAAAACTCATGAGCCACATAGAAATCTGTGGAGTGCATCTTTTCAGGTGCCGGCCAGCTAGCCATGTCCTCTTGCAGGATATTCCATTCCATTCCCTTTGTCTCTGGTTTTCTGGTTTTCTCCAACTGTCAATCAGCCTTCCAGGCCCAGTGAGCATGCTCAGCCTTCATTAGTCTGTTTTTTGTTTTTTTTTGCTACTGCCCTGCCCCCTTTAAGCTCCCTCCACACCATATTTTTGTTCTTCTACAAACCTTGGGATCCCTAGAGCTTGCCAATACTTCCCTCTTGTGCATGGATGGTGCTGCTATGGCTACACAAAGAGCAGACCTTGGACTTGCAGAATTGAGTTTGCTGTTACTACGTACAAATGGGAGCTGCAACAAAATGTTGCAGTGTGGAGTGCTCCTGTTTTGAGTTCCAGCCAGCCATGCCCTCTTCTAGGATACGGCATTCCATGCCCCCCCCCCGCCCCCCAACAGTCAACCAGCATTCTGTGCCCACTGAGCATGCTCAGTCTTTATTAGGCTGTTTCAATGTTGTTGTTGCTGTTTTTTCACCCCTTAGTTCCCCCCCCCCCATCCCTAAAGATTTTTGTATTTCTGCAAACTTTGGGATCCCTAACAGCTGCTGCTACCTCCCTCTTGTGCCTGGCTTGTGCCATTTAGGCTACATAAGAATCCATATTTGGAGATGAGTTTGGTGTTAATGTATAGTATTGTACCAAGCAGTTTTTCAATATAACATAATCATTTCTTTATTTAAAAAAGACACACAAAACATCACAATAATAATAAACTAAATAAAGAGAATAAAAAGGGAGAAAAGTAAACTGTATTTACAGGGCCATCACTATACATCATAATTCTTATTCCAACCCAGGTCACCCCTCCCATGCAGCAATTTGAAGCAGGTTGCCTTCATGGCAGAATTTAAGGGGATAGATTAGAAGTGATGTCTGAATAGTGCAGTGAGATTAAAAAAAAAAAAAGTTTTGGCTCTAGTGGGAGGGAGGATGCCATTTAGGTTCCACTTCAGGCAGCAAAATCTCTTGGGCCAGCACTGATTCTGACATGATACAGAAAAGAACTGGTTTTCAAAAAAGGAGGAGGAGAAGGTAGAAGTGGAGGTAGAGGAGGAGAAGAAAGAGGAGGAGAAGAAAGAGGACAAGAACAAAGAGAAGGAGGAGGAGGTCAAGAATGAAGAGGAGGTGGAGGAGAAAGAGGTGGAGGAGAAGGAAGAGGAAGAAGGGAAAGAAGTCAAGAACAAAGATGGGGAGATGGAGGAGAAGAAGAAGGAAGTGGAGGTGAAGGAAAAGGAGGACAAGAACAAAGAGGAGGAGGAAGTGGAGGAGGAGGTGGAGGAGAAGAAGGAAGAGGAGAAGGAGGACGAGAACAAGGAGGAGGAAGAGGTGGAGGAGGAGAAGGAAGAGGAGAAGGAGGAGGGGGACGAGGACAAAGAGGAGGAGGAGGCGGAGGAGTTCCAGCATTAGCCAAGCAAATCTTCAACACTGTAGGTAATCAACTGGACTTCCCCACTAACAAGAAACTCAGTTTCTTTGGTAATGGCTTATATGTGGTTATAAGCCTTGCAAATTATTTTAGTCTAATCTCCCAGTACAACAGGCAATACATTGAAGAATGATCATCCAAGGGCCTCCACCTTATGGGATCCAGTGCAGGGCTTTGAGTCCTGGTCAAGGGGCACAATATACAGAGCGTTAATCATGCCTACGTCCCATGGAATGAGAGTGATGACCTGATTCAATGCATGTTGACTCAGAAGTAAGTCCCACTGTATTCCATGGGGCTTCCTCCAAGTGAGCATAGGACTGCAGCCTGAAGTGTTTCATTTGTGGAGGGAGATGCCATTGATATGGATGGGGCTCAAGTGTTCTGTAGAGGGTCCTTTCTCTTTATGCAAATCACATCTTTACTTGCAGGCCAACAAACATGCTGTGTTACTTATGGAAATTAACTGAGCAGAAACTGAAAGGGACAAGGAAAAATAAGTCCAAGGGTGAAGTCCAGTAGAGGCTGGTGGCTCCGATGTCAGTGGGAATGCCAGTGGTGAATCCACTCTGGGTTTCTGCACCTTGGGTAGCTCCTTTAGAGTTCTGACTGGTTCTGACTGAAACCCAGAGTGGGTTCACCACCCCACTGGCATTGAAGCCAACGGCCTCCACTGGTGAAGTCTGTATTATCCGATATTTTAATTCCAGTTCAGTATTCGGCTGGCAAGGGAGCAGGTGGAAGTTTTTATATCTGTGTGTCTGTTGTTCCATCTTATTCCAGCCATTCCATTCTATTCCATTCCTCTTCCCCTCTCAGTGTTTTTCCTCTCAACAGTCAGGCAGTGTTCTATGATCCCTGGGCATGCTCAGTCCACATTGGGCTGTTTTAGGGATTTCCCCCTCGGGTGTTTTTGTACTTCTGCAAACCTTTGGGATTACCCCAAATCTGCTGATACCTCCCTCTTGTGTATGGATGGTGCCCTTTTTGCTACATAAGCGACAGCTACAGGGGTCACTTACAGATTGCCAAAAAGGAGGAATTGTGTCACCAAAAAAGAGGACAAAAGAGGACCCCGATTTGCATAACATTTGAATATGTAAATGTATCTGTATAGGTGCAAATTTAGAAATAACTGTAATTTAAGCAGAAATACAAGACATCTCAGCATAGTGGAGAAGACTGACCAGGTGACCCGTGTGCCTGATCAGTCTGCTAGCCAGGTGCTAACAATTGGTGGGCAGCTTCAAGACCCCTTCCTGCTCTCCCTCCTTTTGTTCTTTGACTTTGAACTGGAGTTGGACTGGACACCTCTCCAAATAGAGGACTGTCCTCTGTAATGTGGCCACCCTAGCCAACACTCAAGTTTTTTTTTAAAAAAAAAAATCTGCCATGTTAATCTTTTATATTGGCATGTAAAATATTGCTGCTGAAGATATAGTCAGTGCAAAATAATAGGATTCCATGGTCACAGACCTGGATACACTGAATGTAGTACATGCAGTGAGCACTGTTGATATTGCAACACCAAAAAATTGGATAGCATATTAAGAATTGTATAAGTGGTATCTGGATCCAGTCTGCCACTGAGGAAAGCCAGACAGGCCGAAACGCATTTGGATTTGTTTTGAGATCATCAAGTATTTTTTCCTCTTTACCAATTCCATGAGCATCCAGCAAGGAGTGATATGAACCACTATTCTGTCTTACAGATTACATATTGATTATATATTGACCTTTTTCATTTCTATGTAGCCTCTGCTGGGCTCTGTGAGAATTTGTCATATATGATATTGTATTATACAGATTTTGATTTTTGTGTTGTGCTTCTTTAAATAATTGGGGATTGTACCCATAGTTTAAATAAATTTTGTGCTCAATATTTACAGTTAGTTGTATTAGTGACATTGAAGCTGTGGAAATCCCAGCATACCTCTGACTTTTGGGGTAGTTGTACATTGTATTTTATTTATTTATTTGTTTGTTTGTTTATTTATTACATTTATTAATTGCCCATCTGGCTGGTCACCCAGCCACTCTGGGCGATGTACAATAATAGAAACAGTTTAAAACAATAAAATTCTACATTAAAAACATCATATTTCTAAAAATACCCTAACCCACCCCAAATGCCTGCCTGAACAATCATGTTTTTAATGCGTGGCGGAAGCTCATTAAAAAGGGAACATGGCAAAGTTCCCTAGGGAGGGAGTTCCACGGAGTGGGGGCCACCACAGAGAAGGCCCTCTCCCTTGTCCTCACCAGTCTAGCTGTCCTGGCTGATGGGACAGAGAGAAGGCCATCCAAGGCTGCTCTTGATAAGCGGCCTGTCTGGTGTTGCAGGAGGCGCTCCTTAAGATAGGCTGGGCTGGAACTATATAGGGTTTTAAAGGTCAAAACCAACACCTTGAATTTGGCCCGGAAAACAACTGGTAACCAGTGCAACTCCTTCAGCACTGGAGTGATGTGATTTCACCGGTGGCTGCCTTTAATCAGGTTAGCCGCTGTGTTCTGTACCAGCTTCAGCTTCCGAACCATCTTCAAGGGTAACCTCACGTAGAGCGCATTACAGTAGTCTAGACGAGAGGAGACCAGGGCATGTACTACCACTGGGAGCAGATGGTCGGGAAGGTAGGGGTGCAGCTCCTGTATCAGATGGAGTTGGTACAGCGCTGTCCGGCTCACAGCTGACACCTGAGCCTCCTCTAAAATGACCCCCAGGCTGTGGACCTGGTCTTTCAAGGGTAGTCATACCCCATTCAACACCAGGTCAACATCCCCAAACTACTCTTGTCTTCCACCAAAAGTACCTTGGTCTTGTCAGAGTTCAGCTTCAGCTTATTCCTCCCCATCCAGCCACTCACCGTCTCCAGACATTTGGACAGGGATTCTATGGCCAACCTTGGTGAAGATTTAAACAAGAGGAAGAGCTGCGTGTCATCCACATATTGATGATACTGCACCCCAAACCTCCTGATGATAGCATCAGGGAGAGGATGGAAGCCTGTGGCACCCCACAAGTGAGCGGCCACGGGTCCGAGACCTCCTCTCCCAGTGCTACACTCTGGTACCTGCTGGAGAGGAAGGACCGGAACCACCATAATACGGTGTCTCCAATGCCCAACCCCTCCAGGCGGTCCAGGAGGATACCGTGGTCAATGGTATCAAAAGCCGCTGAGAGGTCGAGGAGAACAAGTAAGGAGCATTCGCCCCTATCCAGAGCCCTCCTCATATCATCCACCAAGGCGACCAAGGCCGTTTCTGTCCCATGCCCAGGCCTGAAGCCCGATTGAAATGGATCTAGATAATCTGCTTCTTCCAAGTGTGCCTTCAACTGCATCGCCACCACCCACTCAATCACCTTGCCCCAAAATGGCAGATTCGAGACTGGGTGAAAGTTGTTCAGAACTTGGGGATCCAAGGAGGGCTTTTTAAAGAGTGGTCATATCACTGCCTCCTTGAGAGCTGATGGCATCACTCCCTCCTCAAGGGAGGCATTTACCACCACCCTGATCCCCTCACCCAGTCTCTCTCTGCAGCTCATAATAAGCCAAGATGAGCAACAATCAAGTAAGCTGGTGGTCAGCCTTACAGATGACAGCACCTTGTCCACTTCTTCAGAAGGAAGAAGCTGGAAGCGATCCCACAAAACCAATTTGCCACAGGCCGCCTCTCGCTCACTAACTGTATCCCCAGCGCATGGAATAACACTCCTAATCCTAATCGGGGAGAGGATGGAACCCTGTGGCACCCCTTGTGACACACCTTGTATGTCAAGGTATACAAACGTTTGCTTTTTTTTATTTTTTATATATATATCTGCCACTCTAATCTGCTTTTATATTGGCATGTAAAATATTGCTTTTGAAGATATAGTCAGGGCAAAATAATAGAGTTCCATGGCCATTTTACATAAGTCAAATAGCTGTTTATTTCCTTGAAGTTTTGATGGCATCTAAACCAGCAAAAAGGAAAACTGGAGGTATAATGTGGGTATGCAAATGATGGTCACAAACAAGTGAAAACTAGACTTCAGGGGGGGAATCTTTAAACTGCTGTATCTCAGATATTTCTTAGCCAAATGTGTTTTTTTAAAGCTAAACCTTTTTAAAACAGTTCCTCCAGCCATAACATTTCTAGTTTAAGAAATAAAAGGTAGTATTTCTAGCCGACTCCAAACAAGGGGAAACATTGTTATTATAAGTGACAAGTTTAAAAATAGCTGCCTCAAATATTTGTTCAAGTTAAAATGTACTAGGTAAAAGTTTCAGCCAGCGTCCCCAAATACTTTTCAGTCAGAAACTGATGCAATAATTTATTTTTTATTTGCATAACTTGGTCCCGACGTGCCCTCTAGTGGTCATAGATAGAAGACACTCCAGCTACAAAAGCTGGTTGTTGTTGTTCAGTCGTGTCCGACTCTTCGTGACCCCATGGACCATAGCATGCCAGGCCTTCCTGTCCTGCGCTCTCTCCCAGAGTGTGCTCAAGTCCATATTCATTGCATCGGTTGTGCTATCTAGCCATCTCATCCCCTGCCGTCCTCTTCTCCTTTTGCCTTCAGTCTTTCCCAGCATCAGGGTCTTTTCCAGGGAGTTTTCTCTTCGCATTAGGTGGCCAAAATATTTGAGCTTCAGCTTCAGTATCTGTCCTTCCAATGAGCACTCGGGGTTGATTTCCTTTAGGATTGACTGACAGAGGATTTGTGTCAGAGTTCTCCCCTTGTGCTCTGCAGCTGCTCACTGCCCTGTGCTGTAAGCCAAGAAACAGGGAAATGGCAGTGATTTATACGAAGGGAAGGATCCTGCCAAACTTGCTGTTGCTGTACACACTACCAAGGGCTCTAAAGAGCCCTTTGCCTGGGTCTTGATTGGTGTAGGGGTAAATCATGGAGGGGGGCAGTGGCGGCAATGTTGCTGGCCTTCAACCTCTTGCTCAGTTTTGATTAGAATGCCCCAATGGACACAGCACCAAATTATGATGTACATGATTGGGCAATGGGTTAACCACCCTTTTTCTCCATGTTTATTTATTTATTTATTTATTTATTTACTATATTTATATCCCGACTTTTTTCCTCCTTAAGGAACCCAAGGTGGCACACACAATCCTCCTCCATTTTATCCTCACAACAACAACCCTGTGAGGTGGGCTGGGCTGGGCTGAGAGTCTGTGACTGGCCCGAAGTTACCCAGTGAGCTTCCATGGCTGAGTGGGGACTAGAACCTGGATCTCTCAACTCCCAGTCCAACACTCTAGCCACTACACCACACTGGCTCTCATATCATGTCCAGTATGGTATGGATGGGGAAATCTGTCAGTTTTGGTTTCTTTCAGTGCCTCATTGTCCCCCCCCCCCAATCTTCAGTTAATTTCATCCCAAACTTTATGATTTTTGGGTGGCGACGGCCAACAGGAAGCTCTGGCATGGGCTGGTCCATGAAGTCACGAAGAGTCAGAAAGCGACTGACCGAATAAACAACATGAAAACTCCTAAACATTTGCATGCACATTTCTCCTAATACATGCATTTCTGCCTGACATACACATTCTTTGCAAGTGTTTTTCAAAAAATAAAAAAAAAGCATGCTGGACCATTATTTTCTTTAACATACACATTTTTGCACACATTTTTTGGAACAGAGAACTCATCCCAAAATTTGGAAAAGTGCAAATTTTGAAGAGTAACTGAGTTTTGTTTCATGTAGTGGCTCGAAAGTGTGAAATTAGGTAACTTCACGTTAAAATGTGAATTTCTTCCCCATCCCTACCATGGAATGCTAATTGCTGAGGAACAACCATGGGAGAGTACTGTTGCACTCATGTCCTGTGTGTGCGCTTCTTGGAAGTATCTGGTTGGTCATTGTGGGAACCAGAATGCTGCACTTTATGGTCCTCTGGTCTGACACAGCGAAGCATTTATTATGTTCCTCTGTTCTTTTGAAAGCTGGAAAATGTGGAATGGAAATTCTGGCTGCTTCATGCAGGCAAACAGGGAGGCATTTACTCATACATTCAAAGAAACCAGAGTCTGATCTTTGTTTAAAGGAAGTGTTTTTCAGCGCAATCAAATTCTGCTTACTCATAATCAATGAATGTATTATTCTCCATAGCTTTAGAGATCTCTGCCTTAATTCCAGGAACCCCTACTGTGAACAAAAAGAGGTATCTTTAGCAATCTCATAAAAGAATCCAAAGCTAATAAACTCTTAATGCTTTCTGAACAAGTGTATATTCCTTAACTAGGCTGTTCCCTGGTTATTATCAAAATTCTTGCCTGTTGCTGATCATAAAGTATTCAGCTTTATTGGAACAGTTCATCTTGGAATGTCTTTCTCCAAGAGGGATGTAATCTTGATTGGATGGCTGTAAAATGATTGTCATTGCCTATAATTCCTTAAGATGTGATTGGCCTGACAGCCCAGCAAAAGTATACAACACTGTTGGCTTGTCATTGCTCATGTTACCTTTTGATAACGTGTGCAGTCTGTAGCAGGACTTTCATCTGATACTGCTTTGTATTTTCTCAGTGCATCGATCAAAATCTCTGCTCCTTTCCAAGATCTTTAAAAAATCATTTAAATATAGCACCAGGCAATGGTGACAAATATTTGGCAATATTCAGTCCCACAATCTGCTTCAGACTGGAGTATTGCAGGATTCTCTGTGGTTATGAAGTTTAAACAGATACTGGATGTGAGACATGTAAGTTACTGTCAGTGCCAGGTTTTTAACCTATGATTTTCCAGCTCAGCCCACTTATGGGCAGGGCTTCCTTCCGCTCTGCCTCTCCTGTCTTTTCTCATGGGAGTAGATGGCAGAATGACTAAGATTCGATTCTGTTAGGGACCAGGATGAAGTTTTCTCCTAGCTTCTCCCACAGGTGAGAAGGTGAAGTAGAGCTGAAGATGCTGCAAGATGGGACTTCCCTTTTGCATTTTCTGAGGGGATTAAGCTAATGGAGGAGAGGAAGAGAGAGAAGTTTGTACTCCAATCTGCTTCTGACCTTTTAAAATCTATGTAGGTAGGTCATTATTATTTCCATTTCACAGGCTGAAAACTGTTGGCTTCCACCAATGCCAATTATTTCTAGAGGAGTAGCTGTGTTAGTCTGTTGCAGCAAAAAACATGAGACCAGCAGCATCTTAAGACTACCAGTTTTATTATGACACAGAAGTTTATGCCATAGTAAAACGTGTTTGTCTTTAAGGTGCTACAAAATTCTTTGTTGTTTTCAATGCTGAAGTCTGTGGTTGAACAAGAATAGGAAGTTGGGTTTCTTATTTCTTTGTATTCATTTTATTTACATAATTTTAGACCACCTACTGACAATATGCCAAAACCATAAAATATTAAAAAACACACACACAATGAACATAAAATTGAAATCAAGTTAAATCAGCATCAAAATAAAAGCAGCAACAGTAGAGCCCACAGCCTAAAACACATTTGAAAACCAAAAAGCCTCGGAAAAATAAAAAGGTCTTCACCTGCTACTGAAAGAACCACAATGTAGGTTCCTCCTCTGAGGAGGGCATTCTACAGCTGGGATGCCACCACTGAAAAGGCCCTCTCCATAATAGCCACCCACCTCACCTCATTTGGCAGGGGCACCCAGAGACGGGCTTCTGAGGATGATCTTAGGGTCTGGGCTGATATATATAGGAGGAGACAATCCTTCAGCTACCTGGCCCCAATCTGCCTTAGAGGTTAATATGAACACTTCGAATTGTGACCAGAAGCAGAAACAGACTTGGAGCCATGGCGATGAAGCACTGGCATAATATGATTGTGTTGGCCAGTCCCTGTTAACAAGCTTGCTGCCTTATTTTGGACCAGCTGAAGTTGCTGAACTATTTTCAAATGCACCCCGCCCCCCAGTATATCACATTGCAGTAATCAAAATTAGCGCTTAGCAGAACATAGATCACTGTAGCTAGGCTTATAGTAGTTATGTCCAAATCCAATACTGTCCAATGTACCTGCCTTATACTGAGACACATCACTGATCTATCTACCCCAGTGCCGTCTACTGGCAGCAGTTCTTCAAGAATACAAGCCTTTCCCAGCCCTGAAACCTGTCATCCTTTCCCTTGGACATTTCAGGGATTTAATCTGGGACCATCTGCATGCAACAAGTGTGCTTTTTCACCAAGTTATGGTTTTTCTCCAAAGGCTGGTTCTCATACAGCAGCCCCGGACTATAGGTGTAAGTAAGGGGTGCTGAATCACTTTCAACCCAAGGGCTAAATTCCATTTTGGAGAAACTCTCAGGGCCAAGCACCTTAGAGAGCTTCTTAAGAGTTCTGACTGAAACCTGGAGTAGATTCACCAACCCATTGACATCAGAGCCACCAGCCACCCTTGTGTGGCAGTACAGGCCTGATGGCTTGCTCTGTAGGGCAGCAGTAGCACAGAGATGCTCCTGTTCCCATTTCCAGCCACAGCTCCTGAGAATCCAGCCTGCTGCTATCTGCATAGACCCACCTCTTAATCTGCGTTGACTCCTGTGGGTTCTGCCTTTTGGTCATGCTAGCGTGTGACAGAGTGTTGGAAACTGGCTTTTATATTTACGCAGCAGCCCCGTGGCATTCCTCATTGCGAATGGTCCAATGGGAGCAATGCTACGTCATGATGTAGTGCCATCCCCAAGGGCATTCTTAGCTAGCGTGGGAAGCCGTCTTTTTCCGAGTAAAAAAAGAATGTATATCTGTCACCATGTATCTATCATGGTGAGCCACCCATCCTCTGAAAAGTATGGGAATTTCTCTCCCCCGCCCCCAAGTACCTGAAAACATCCCTCCATACACACACGCTTTTGCGGGAGACAAATGATGTAGTGAAAGTGTGTGGGTAGGTGTTGTGTGCGGGGTGGGGTGGGGTGGGGAATGATTTTTCTCCCAGCACTAATATACAGGGCTGGTATCAAGGGTAGGCATGGTTGGACACCTGCCAAGGGCCCACACCCCAGCAGGGGCCCCCCGACCCCCCCGACTCACTTCTCTTCCCCCATTGGGACCTGCTTGTTCACCCGCCTCTTGCTCTGGCCCAGACGATGGTGGTAGCGAGAAGGAGGAGCTGTAGATGCCATTGCTGACTTACTCACTGGCTCTCTGCCTGCCAAGCAAGCAAGCAATGATGAGAAAGAGGATGAGGAGCAAAAGCAGCTGGTGACAATGGCGGTGAGAAGATAGACTCATTGAGGGAGGGCGCCCATTGAGGGTGTCTTGCCCAAGGGCCCTCCAAAACCTGGAGCCAGTACTGTTAATATAACATTAGAAAAGAACTACTCTTAAGAGTTTTCCATTAGATAATTGCTTTGGAAAGAGATAGATCCTTTCCACAAAGTACCAAAAATGTCTCTTCTCTGTCATATTCCCCTTTATACTCTCGGCGAGTTATCAGCTGATGTCTTGCTGCTGCATAAAACAACATGCTCCGTTCCATTAAGGTTCCAGCTTTTGAGCCTTAGGCTCAACACTCTGCTTACAAAAGTATAATGCGGGAGCGTTTATTGGATTCCAAATGTGGCCTCATTTGCACTTCCATTGGTTCTCATAACTCTGGTGACAATGTGTCTGTTGAGGGAGTGTGGGGAGAAAGAAAGATTTCTTGCAGTTTAATTTCTGCCCAATGTTTCATTTTCTTGCTCTGACTTTAAAACAAAACAAAACACCCTTATTGTAGTTCATTTTCGCTTCAATCAGGACACAGGCTTCTAATTTGGGAGTGTTCTCAGATTTTTTTAATTTATTTTTTTAAAAGACAAGTTACAATAATGGCATATTTCAAGGGGGAACTTATCTCCAATAATCGGAGGAAGCAGACTTTCAATTGCATTTTCAGCTGACTGGAGCGTGATTCATGATAGTCATGGCTGTGTTTTATTAGATACTGCCTTCCTGGTGCTCACTCAGTATGTGCAATAAGTATCAAAAGACAATTTGTATTTCTTTCACTTCATAATTCAGTGCGGTTTTGGGCGGCGGTTTATGGGATGTGTTGCTATCTTGACACAGAGAGTGGTACAGTTTGATTTAACTCAACATAAAAATATAAAAGTAGCCCTGCTAGGTGGCACATTGGGGGGTGGCAGTGAACAGTCAACAGCCAGATGCTTCTAGAGAGGCATCAAGTGAGGCAGGAACACAATAGGTCTCACCCCACTTCATTTGTCCTCGGCATCTGGTATTCAGAAAGATATTCCCTTTGAAGATGAAGGTTCCATTAAGTTATCATGGCTTCTAGTGGTCCAATGGATGGTGGGTGTTGATATTAGCCCTCTTTGTGGTGGCTCTGCATGCAGCATTAATGAGGAAGGGGCCTATGTCTGTGAGCTCTGATTGGCCCAGACATCCTGACCACAAGGAAGAACACTGTTGGGCCTAGTACGATTAACACTGTATGTGGAGCCACCAGGAGGTATGGACAGTAGGTGTGTCAGCATTTGGGGGGTATGGCTAGTGGGCACAATCCCACTCTCCCTGGGCCAGTTGTCCTCCTTTACAGAGAACAGTCCTCTATTTTGGAGAGCAGGCAGAGGACAGTCTTCTATTAGAACGTGTCCTCAATTTGATGTGCTGACTAGTCCAAGTCGGGTTTAAAGCCAAAGAACCATAAGGAGGGAGAGCAGAAGGGGCCTAGAATAATAAACTGCACCCTAGAGCAATAAAGGAACTGGCAGAAGAACTCTCAGAACCACTGTCTATTCTCTTTGAGAAATCATGGAGGATGGGTGAAGTGCCAGATGACTGGAGGAGGGCTAATGTTGTCCCTATCTTCAAAAAGGGTACAAAGGAGGAACCTGAGAACTACAGACCAGTCAGTCTGACGTCAACCCCGAGGAAAATTCTGGAGCAGATGATAAAGCAATCCATCTGGAAGCACCTTGAAAACAATGCAGTGATTACTCGAAGTCAACATGGATATGTCAAGAACAAATCCTGCCAGACGAATCTGATCTCATTTTTTGATCAGGTAACCTCCCTTGTAGACTGTGGGAATGCTGTAGACATAATTTACCTTGCGTTGGGCAAAGCTTTCGACAAAGTGCCCCATGATATTCTGATGAGCAAACTAGCTCAAAGTGGGCTAGATGAAACAACGATCCGGTGGATCCACAGTTGGCTACAGAATCGGACTCAAAGAGTGCTTATCAATGGGACCTTCTCAAACTGGGGAGAGGTAACGAGTGGGGTACCGCAGGGCTCAGTCCTGGGCCCAGTGCTCTTCAACATTTTTATTAATGACTTGGAGGAGGATGTGCAGGGAATGCTGATCCAGTTTGCAGATGACACAAAATTGAGCGGGATAGCTAATACTTTGGAAGACAGAAACAAAATTCAAAGTGATCTTGATAGACTGGAGTGCTGGGCAGAAAACAACAAAAGGAATTTCATAGGGATAAATGCCAAGTTCTGCACCTAGGAAAAAGAAACCAAATGCACAGTTACAAGATGAGGGATACGTGGCTCAACAACACTGCAAGCCAGAAGGATCTTGGAATTGTTGTTGATCACAAGCTGAATATGAGCCAACAATGTGATGTGGCTGCAAAAAAGGCAAATGTTCTTTTGGGCTGCATTAATAGAAGTATAGCTTCCAAATCCCGGGAAGTACTAGTTCCCCTCTACTCAGCACTGGTTAGGCCTCATCTGGAGTACTGTGTCCAGTTCTGGGCACCGCACTTTAAGAAGGATGCAGACAAGCTGGAGAGGGTTCAGAGGAGGGCAGTGAAGAGGTTCAGAGGACTGGAAACAAAGCCCTATGAAGAGAGACTGAAGGAACTGGGCATGTTTAGCCTTGAGAAGAGAAGACTGAGGGGACATATGATAGCGCTCTTCAAGTACTTGAACGGCTGTCACAGAGAGGAAGGCCAGGATCTTTCCTCGATCATCCCAGAGTGCAGGACATGGAATAATGGGCTGAAGTTAGAGGAAGCCAGATTCCGGCTGAACATCAGGAAAAACTTCCTGAGTATTAGAGCAATATGACAATGGAACCAATGATGTAGGGAGGTGGTTGGCTCTCCCACACTGGAGACATTCAAGATGAGGCTGGACAGCCACTTGTCAGGGATGCTTTGACTTGGATTCCTGCACTGAGCAGGGGGTTGGACTCGATGGTCTTGTAGGCCCCTTCCAACCCTACTATTGTATGATTCTATGAGTCTGTGAAGTCACCCATCAAGAGTGTGCACTTGGCCAGTGGACTGAGCAGGCACACAGGTCACCTGGGTAGTCTTCTCAGCCATGGTGAGATATCATGTATTTCTATTTAACTAATAGTTATTATTTCTAAATTTGCACCTATATGTATAAATTTGCATATGCAAATTGGTGTCTTTTGTCCTCTTTTTTGATGATGCTTGAGTGACCACTCTACTCTCCCCTCACACATTCAGTGAAAGCATGAGGGATGTGTGTGTCATGTGTGCACCCTTTAAAGCAGGGGTGCAAACCTTGGACCCAGAGGCCAAATCTAGCCCCCCTGGGGTCCAAATCTGGCTCTTTGCAGTTCCTCAGATGGCCATGACCCTTTTCTCTGGCCCTGCCCCTTTCTCTTTTCATTTGGTTGTTTCTCAGTTTTTGTGTAGTTTTTTTTCCTCCATTCTAAAATGTTGAAATTCCTCTCCTAAGGTTTAGTTACTGGCAGTAACAGCTTTAAGCTGAAATATACCGATATTTTTGGCCTCACCCATTTTGTCTTTGGCCACACTGGACCTTCTCCAAAATGGTATTTGGCCCTTGGGCTGAAAGAAGTTGAAGACCCCGATATAAAGCATCTTTATCTAAATGCAGTACACAGTTCTTGGTAGAAGTGAGTCTTCATCAGCGGCACGCCTGCTACCAGCTCAGTGTGCAGAGGGGCCACACATCAAAATATTAGAGCAGGGGAAGTGTATGGTTTCTCTAGCCTCTGCATGAAACCCAATGCAAACATAAAACAAGATTGCTAAACCTACCTTAAAAATAATTTGAACGTACAGGCCTCTGTTTCTGACATTCAGGCTAGCATGCCGACAGTTATGTAGCAAAAACAGCACCATCCACACACAAGAGGGAAGCATCAACATGCTTGGGGAACCTAGAGGTTTGCAGAAGTGCAAAAATCCCATTATTTTGAAAACAAAGGGTGTGTGTGTATGTGCGTTCGTGCGTGCATGTGCTTGTGCAGAAGGGAGTGGGGGGAAGAGGGGATGGGGAAGGGGAAGGGGGAAAATCTGGGAGAGAAGACAGGCCTGAGGAAGGAGGGTTTCGAAGCCACAGATGATCCTGACCAGTGGAGGCTGGTGGGTTCCGATGTCAGTGGGGCTGTGGATCCGCTCTGGGTTTCAAGCGGATCCACAGAACCAGTCAGAACTCTAAAGGAGCTATCTAAGGTGCTGCACCCAATCCCCCAAATAGGTCCAGCACCTTGGATAGCTCCTTTAGAGTTCTGACTGGTTCTTATTGAAACCCAGAGCGGATGTACAGCCCCACTGTCATTGGAACCACCAGCCTCCACTGATCCCAACCTAATCTGTGCCTTCCAGTGCTTCGAGACCTAATCCCTGCCTTCAAGGCGAAGGGCTGTGGCTCAGTGGCAGAGCACCTGCTTTGCATGCAGAAGGCCTTAGGCTCGATCCCGGCACCTCCAGGCAGAGCTGGAAAAATTTCCTGCCTGAAACCCCGGAGAGCTGCTGCCAGCCAGTGCTGACAATGCTGAGCTAGATGGACCTAGGGTTTGACTCAGGATAAGGCAGCTTCCTGTGTCAGCAGTTTCTTCTCAGTCAAGGAGAAATCTGAGAAGGGAGAAATGTGGAAGCTCCCCCTTCCACCACAAGCAGCATTTTGTTGAAGGGCCCCACTTATATGTCCCCATTGGCAATTCCTAGTCTAGAGGGATAGGGTACGCTAGGATCTGAAAAACAAAACAAAAAATCATTGCGAGGGAGGCAATATCATAGAACCATAGCATCATAGGGTTGGAAGGGGCCTACAAGGCCATCGAGTCCAACCCCCTGCTCAGTGCAGGAAGCCTGGTTCCCAGGTGATCTCCCGTCCAAATACTAACCAGGGCTGACCCTGCTTAGCTTGCGAGATCAGACGAGATCAGGCACATACCGTTAGCTCACAGGGCCAGTGTGGTTCAGTGCCACGAATACCTTTGCATTTGCATATCAGGTAGAATGAAGGGAGGCATCTTCTAGGCTCTGTGAACTGAGGCACACAAAGCAGGAAGGATGAGCAAGGTGAGGGGGGTCAGAGGAAACACTGAAGGAGAATGTTAAAAACGGCACTCAAACTTTTTCTATAACCTTCTGAGGAGACACCGTGGACTCGACTCAAAAATGTTCACAGGAAGTCCACCAGTGTAAACAAGTCAAAGTAGCTATGTTCCAGAAATAAAGGATAGCCAAGGAACATCCTAAAAATCTGAAGCAGTGGCATGTGAATGTGTTTGTGTATCTGCATAGATAGGTCGATAGATGGACAAATGATAGATAGGTAGATAGATAAATTGATAGATCTAAGTGACCTACCCTGTGCCTCCTAAGCTAGCCTGCTGCCTTCAGGTGTGGTGGAGGAGGCAATGGCACAGCTCCCATTGCCTCCTCCACAACAACTGCTAGTCCAGTCAGCTTGTGTACATGGAATGGGACAGGGCGCCATCTTGTCCTCAAGCAGCAAAATTATTTGAGTTGGCCCTGACCGGTGGACCCAGCTGCTGGGGGCCACCAGTGCGCTGATGGCTGCCCCCTTGAATGTGGAGCTGGCTCCTCTGCTGCCCGGAGCTACCTACACTGGACAGCCTGGAGCTACCAACTAAACTGCCCCTGACTTAGCATTACTTGGAGCTGCCGCTGAAATTCATCACTATGTTATGTCAGGGGCATTGTGGAAAATCAAAATGGTAGCTCCAAGACACTTGGTTGCTCACAGCCCTGCTGATGTTGCCAGGTAAGCCCACTGCGGTGCTGTAGGAGAGGGCCCACGCGATGGGACTTTGCCCAGCCAGGTGTCCTACTTTTCAGAGTACAGACCTCTATTTGAAGAACTGGCAGAGGACAGTCTTCTATCTGAAGGTGTCCTCTGTTTGAAGGACTGTCCAGTCCAAGTCTGTTTTAAAGTCAACGAACCATAAGGAGGGAGAGCAGCAGGGGCCTTGGAGTGGCCCATCAATGATTAGCACCTGGATGTAAAACTCAGCAGGCACACAGGCCGCTTAGTCGGTCTTCTTGACTACAGTGAGATGCCTTGTATATCTGATTAAAATATAGCAATTATTTCTAAATTTGCACCCGTACGTATAAATTTGCATATGCAAATTTTATTCAAATTGGCATCATCTTTTGTCCTCTTGTTTGGTGACGTGCAAATAGTTACCCTATGCCGAGGTTCCCATCCACGCTGGAGCAGGCTCCGAGTCAAACCCGGTGCCAACAGGCAGCTTTTCTTCCTAAGCCTCATAGCCACGTTGGGAGTGCCAGTTTTCATCCTGATTATGGCTCAGGAGCGAAGGGATAAACCTCCCCTCCCCATGTGTTGTAATGCTAGTGAGAATTGGCCCCCACTTCCCATGGCTGTAATTACCATGAAAAACTTTCATGGTTTTCTTTCATTACAGATAGACATAGATGCATACTATGGCAAGTTTGGCCAAGAAAGGACAAGGTGCCAACCAGGGCTGGCTCCAGGTTTTTGAGGGCCCTTCGGCAAGACGCCCTCAGTGGGGCCCCTCCCTCCGTGAGTCGGCCTTTTTGCCACTATGGTCACCAGCTGCTCTCGCTCTTCTTCCGTTTTCTCTTCATTGCTGCCCCTTGCTTGCTTGGCAGGCAGCCAGCCAGTGAGCCAGTAGGCGGGGCATCTCCTGTCTACTGCTCCTCCTTCTCATCACAACCATTGTCTGGGCCAGAGCGAGAGGCAGATGAACAAGCAAGTTGCAGTGGTGAAGAGCAGGGGTGTGGTGCTCTGGGGTCTCACCGGTGCTTTGTTCCTGCACTTTTATTGGAGCTGGCTCCCATCCACGTTGCCATCTGCTGCTGCTGCTGCAGGGCAGACGCGGCGGAAGGAGGAGGGAGCAGAGGAAGGGAGTGCGAGCAACTGGCAGCTGCCTCTCGCCTACCACGCAGAGCCAGCCAGACAAAGGGGGCGAGAGACGGAGCCTGAGGGAGCGCTGCAGCCTCTTCTCATGCCCCCTGTTCTCCTCCTCAGCTCTCAGCTTCTTCACCTTCCACCCCCTGAGCAGCCTCCACGCCTTGCAACTCGACCATCCCCAGCCAGCCCCTCAGCTTCCTGACCCTTTCCCCACCCTGCTGCCCGTCCCCCCTCCGTGGCTGCACGCCAAGCGCTGCCCTCGTCATCCTGCAGCACCGGCCTCCTGTTCAGGGCTGCTGCTGCTGGCCACAGTGGGGTGGGGGTGTGCTGCCACTGCCGCTGCCGATGTCTGCTGCTTGCGCTTCTGAGTAGGGTTTGCCGTGTGTGGGAGAGGGATTCTAGTGGGCTCCACGTGCAGACATTAGCAGGGGATCAAGTTTTAGCACCATGCAGTGAAAAGTTTTCACCTGCTGTTTGCATATCAAGTTTGTCCTTCAAGGCACAGGAGGGGGGCTGGGGTTGGATCCAACCCCTCTGGTTGACAGTAGGATCCTAGGTTTCTTTACTCCAAAGTAAGTCCCAATGTGTTCAGTGGAGTTTATGTTGGAGAGACTAGGGCCATGAGTCATTTAACCTGAACTTGAAAGGTTAATATGAGTAAGGTGGGAGGGAATGAGAGCCCTCTTCCGCCTTTTCCTTGTCTCCCCCCTCTACTTTCCTATCTTCTTCCTTCTTCCTCCTGCAAGTGATGCTGACCTCAGCCAGCTTACCTTGAGATGTAAGTTTGTTATATCTCCAGTAAAAGTCTGTTCCTAACCCACCACTCGAGTGTGTTTTGTCTACATCCATGGCTACTGATGGGGGGCTGATACCGAAGTCCAAATTACTCCCCTAGTAATGCTTGTACCCCCTTCATGGATCACTGCCTTGTTGTGGCGAAGGGGCTTGCGTAACTCAGTGAAGCCATAAGCTATGCCGTGCAGGGCCACCCAAGACGGACAGGTCATGGCAGAGAGTTCTGACAAAATGTGGTCCACTGGAGAAGGAAATGGCAACCCACTCCAGTATTCTTGCCAAGAAAACCCCATGGAACGTATCACAAGGCTAAAAGAGATGACGCCGGAAGATGAGCCCCTCAGGTCGGAAGGTGTCCAATATGCTACTGGGGAAGAGCAGAGGGTATTTCCAAGTAGCGCCAGAAAGAGTGAAGCGGCTGGGCCAAAGCCGAAAGGACACTCAGCTGTGGATGTGTCTGGTGGTGAAAAGAAAATCCGATGCTGTAAAGAACAATATTGTTTAGGAACCTGGAATGTCAGATCAATGAATCAAGGCAAGCTGGAGGTGGTCAAACATGAGATGGCAAGATTGAACATCGACATCTTGGGAATCAGCGAACTAAAATGGACAGGCATGGGCGAATTTAATTCAGGTGACCATCATATCTACTATTGTGGGCAAGAATCCCTTAGAAGAAATGGAGTAGCACTCATAGTCAACAAAAGGGTGGGAAAAGCAGTACTGGGGTACAATCTTAAAAATGATAGAATGATCTCAGTACGAATCCAAGGCAAACCATTCAACATCACAGTAATTCAAGTCTATGCCCCAACCACTGAGGCCAAAGAAGCTGAGGTTGATCAGTTCTATGAAGACCTACAACACCTTCTAGAACTAACACCAAAAAAAGATGTCCTCTTCATCATAGGGGATTGGAATGCTAAAGTAGGAAGTCAAGAAATCACCGGGATAACAGGCAGGCATGGCCTTGGTGTACAAAATGAAGCAGGACAAAAGCTAATAGAGTTTTGCCAAGAGAACATGCTGATCATAGCAAACACTCTTTTCCAACAGCACAAGAGGCGACTCTACACATGGACGTCACCAGATGGTCAATATCGAAATCAGATTGATTATGTCCTTTGCAGCCAAAGATGGAGAAGCTCCATACAGTCAGTAAAAACAAGACCTGGAGCTGACTGTGGCTCAGATCATGAGCTGCTTCTTGCAAAATTTTGGCTTAAATTGAAGAACGTCGGGAAAACCACTAAACCATTCAGGTATGACCTAAATCATATCCCTGATGAATATACAGTGGAGGTGAGGAATAGATTTCAGGGATTAGACCTGATAGACAGAGTGCCTGAGGAACTATGGACGGAGGTCCGTAACATTGTTCAGGAGGCAGCAACGAAATCCATCCCAAAGAAAAAGAAATGCAAGAAAGCCAAGTGGCTGTCTGATGAGGCTTTACAAGTAGCTGAGGAAAGAAGGGAAGCGAAAAGCAAGGGAGAAAGGGGAAGATATACCCAACTGAATGCAGAGTTCCAGAGAATAGCAAGGAGAGACAAGAAGGCCTTCTTAAATGAACAATGCAAAGAAATCGAGGAAAACAACAGAATGGGAAAGACTAGAGATCTCTTCAAGAAAATTGGAGATCTCAAGGGAACGTTTTGTGCAAAGACGGGCATGATAAAGGACAAAGAAGGCAGGGACCTAACAGAAGCAGATGAGATTAAGAAGAGGTGGCAAGAATACACAGAAGAACTATGCAGGAAAGATCTGAATGTCCCTGATAGCCATGATAGTGTGGTCACTGAACTTGAGCCGGACATCCTCGAGAGTGAAGTCAAGTGGGCCTTAGGAAGCATTAGTAACAACAAAGCTAGCGGAGATGACAGTATTCCAGCTGAGCTATTTAAAATCCTAAAAGATGATGCTGTTAAAGTGCTGCATTCAATATGCCAACAAATCTGGAACACTCAACAGTGGCCACAAGACTGGAAAAGGTCAGTTTACATTCCAATTCCAAAGAAGGGCAACGCCAAAGAGTGTTGAAACTACCGCACAATTGCGCTCATTTCACATGCCAGCAAGGTTATGCTCAAAATCCTACAAGCTAGGCTTCAGCAGTATGCGAACCGAGAACTACCGGAAGTACAAGCTGGGTTTAGAAGAGGCAGAGGAACTAGAGATCAAATCGCCAACATTCGCTGCATCATGGAGAAAGCGAGAGAATTCCAGAAAAACGTCTATTTCTGCTTCATTGACTACGCTAAAGCCTTTGATTGTGTGGATCACAACAAACTGTGGCAAATTCTTAAAGTGATGGGAGTACCAGACCACCTTACCAGTCTCCTGAGAAACCTATACGAGGGTCAAGAAGCAACAGTAAGAACCAGACATGGAACAACCGATTGGTTCAAAATTGGGAAAGGAGTATGACAAGGCTGCATATTGTCACCCTGCTTATTTAACTTATATGCAGAGTACATCATGAGAAATGCCGGGTTGGATGAATCAGAGGTCGGAATTAAGATTGCTGGGAGAATGATCAACAACCTCCGATATGCAGACGATACCACCCTAATGGCAGAAAGCGAAGAGGATCTCAAGAGCCTCTTGTTGAGGGTGAAAGAGGAGAGTGCAAAAGCTGGTTTGAAACTCAACATTAAAAAAACGAAGATCATGGCATCTGGCCCCATCACTTCCTGGCATATAGAAGGGGAAAAATGGAAGCAGTGACAGATTTTACTTTCTTGGGCTCCAAGATCACCGCAGACGGTGACTGTAGCCATGAAATTAAAAGACGCTTGCTCCTTGGGAGGAAAGCTTTGACCAACCTAGACAGCATAGTAAGAAGCAGAGACATCACCTTGCCGACAAAGGTCCGTCTAATCAAAGCTATGGTTTTCCCAGTAGTAATGTATGGCTGTGAGAGCTGGACTATAAGGAAGGCTGAGCGCCGAAGAATTGATGCTTTCGAACTGTGGTGCTGGAGAAGACTCTTACGAGTCCCCTGGACTGCAAGGAGGTCAAATCAGTCCATCCTAAAGGAAATCAACCCTGAGTGCTCATTGGAAGGACAGCTACTGAAGCTGAAGCTCCAATATTTTGGCCACCTAATGCGAAGAGAAAACTCACTGGAAAAGACCCTGATGCTGGGAAAGACTGAAGGCAAAAGGAGAAGGGGACGGCAGAGGATGAGATGGCTAGATAGCATCACGGATGCAATGAATATGAACTTGAGCACACTCCGGGAGAGAGCGCAGGACAGGAAGGCCTGGCGTGCTATGGTCCATGGGGTCACGAAGAGTCGGACACGACTGAACGACTGAACAACAACAACAATGCTTGTACCTTGTAAGGCAATCCCATTTGTCTATTCAGAAGTAAGTACCATTATGTTCAATGGGATTTACGGCCAAATAAGTGTGTATAGGATTGCAGCCTTAAAGGAGTTGTGGGTCACCATGGTCTAATTTCCATTTATTTTAATGAGGCATTGCTTCAAACCTGGTTGCAATGGCTCTTCATAATAATAATTAATAAATAATATGTGAAGATGATGTTTCTTGAATTAAAAAGGACAAACCTTTTTTAGTGCACACCGGAGGCATTCAAGATGAAGCTGGACAGCCATGTGTCAGGGATGCTCTGATTTGGATTCCTGCATTGAGCAGGGGGTTGGACTCGATGGTCTTATAGGCCCCTTCCAACCCTACTATTCTATGATTAACCAAATAATATTTTCTAGCAATTTGCTGGACATGACTTTGTGTGTGTGTGTGTTTTCTTTTCAAATGACCTTTTAATAATTCCGAATTAGGGTGACCAGATACTCCAAACAAAGTGACTGAAAGCTCACTTGTATTGTATAATCTTACAAAGCTGTATAGCTTCAGAAGAGGGTGTGGCTGTGAGGGGGTGTGGCTGTGACTATCAAGAAGGGCTCCTGAACTTCTGAATTTGCCACTATACTACTGGTGAAGAGGAGGAGCAACTCCAGGGAGTTCCTGTCTGTGGGCCCCTGCTGGGGTGTGGGCCCTTGGCGGATGCCCAACCATGCCTACCCTTGATGCCAGCTGTGGTGGCAACATTTTAAAAAAGAAAGAAAGAAAAAGGCCAAAGAGTTTATGAGATACATATGTCTATATTTTGCAGTGCTAAAAAGTCCTGTCCTTGCGGTTTCAGCGGGGGACAAATCAATAAGGGAGCACTTAAGAAAGCACATAAATATAGTTAAGGTCATAAAAAGTAAATCGTTGTGTTTACCATGTTATTTATTCAACAATAAACTTTTAATGGGTTTCTGTTGACTTAAGGGGAAAAAAACCCAGAAGGGTTCTCTGCAGAACAGCAAAGAATAAAACTTTCGGTCAAAGAATTTCTTTAGTTAGAATGAATATAGATTTAGCTCCTGATTAAGAGCTACTGTACAAAATGCATGTGGCATTTTGAGTCACTGAGATTACCTGCAGCTTTTGCTCTCCCCCCCACTGACTTGCACCACTTCTTAAAAACATGCAGAAACATGTGCTTATCTTGCCTCTCCTCTCCCAGTGGCACTGAGATATTGGCTTGTGAGATCCTCTGGATGAAGTGGCACAGCATAAAGTTGTGTGCTTTATTAGCATTGCCAATTTTGGATTATGGCATAAAGAAAACACAATTAAAATATCAAAGGCCCCAACTTGGTTTTCTTGTCAAACAGCAAGTGAGACAAGTACAGAAGGAATACTTTTTATCTTGAAGAAATATGCACACCATATGAGAAAACCATCCAGACCTTTTCAGCTACCTGTGTTTCTAATGCTTATTGACTAAAAAGCAATGCACTTCAAAGGGTAGGCGTGGTTGGGCATCCACCAAGGGCCCACCAATGCTGGCAACACACCTGGTGTGAGCTCTTAGACAGACAAGGGTAGGGGGTGCTATGCCCCAACAAGCCAGAGTCCTGCCCCTTTAAGGCTTTCCACTTTATAGGAAGGGTGGAGTCTGAGAGGAGGTTCTGCACAGAAGCATAAAGGGCTTCAGTCTGGTCTCAGACCTTGTTGGAGTAAGTTGATCGCTGGTCACGGCAACATCCAGTTTGCCTTGCTACAGTCCTAAGCACACTTACTTAGAGGTCAGTCCCATTGACATCACTTACTTCTGAGTAAACCTCATTAGGATTGGGTTGGAAATGTATGGCCATCTGCTTGTAATTTTAAAGAGCTATGATTCAAACACAAACCCAGGTTTTGGTTCTGGTACAGGACAATCACAGAGGAAACAGAAACGCACATGTTCATTTTTAATAATAAATGTGTTGTCTTTTTCCTGGAAAGTTTTGAAGTTCACGAACGATTAGTTAGGTTAATCATGTTTGGGTTATAAACCTCATCTGAATTGATATAACTAATTATAGAACAATGGAGTTAAAAACAAATGCATACACGCTACAAGTACAGTTTATAGTGTTAGCTTAGGCTGTTTACCATTAGAGTCCACCAGGAGTTTGTTCTCCTAATTATCTTCTGCATAATATTAACCATCATAATTACTTGCTAAAGTAGCTAGCCGAACATTATTTCATAATGTTTAATGTATGCAATCTCTAATATATGCAACAGTGGTTATGATTTAGTTGGCCGCATCTAGAGCAGTGGAGAGCCTTATAGTGATTAAAGATGTTAACAGTTGTTATAATTCATCTGTTTCCAGCTGAAACAACACGGGCATCCGCTTATGAATGCATCAGTTGCCCGGAAGCATTTACCCAGTGTCTCTGTTTCAAATAGATAGTCTTCTATAAATACACTGAATCCTGCTGGCGCGGCACTAATGGCATTTGATGCATCATATTTACCACATGTCATTTGCTTTCTTGAATGTTAGGTAGGGAACAGTAAGGTAGACAATGTTCATACCTGAAAACAGAGTTTTGTGATGCAGATATTGGGGGTGTCTCCATGACAATGGAAGGAGAAGCAAATGGTGGCTTACCTGGATTTTTCAAGGAACTGGCTTTGGTCCATGCAGGGTTCCATGAATGAGTGCACTGCACCATTCTAAGTCGCTTCACAGGAATATGGTTCCGGGTGGGGTGGGGTTCGAGTGAACATCATCAGACTGGCCGCTCAACCTATAGGAGAGGCTCCCCCCCCTAGGCTCTACCCCCCGTCTACTTCCCCTGAAGCTCCCGTAATGCTATGGAGCAAAGCTTCGCATTAATTACTTCTTTACAGCAACAAAGCAAGCAGTAAAGAAACGCAGCATCAATATTTGGGGAACAAGCCTCATTGACCACAATGGGTGTTACTTCTGAGGAGACATCTGCTTCCCCAACCTATGCCTGACTCCACCTATTTTTAAAATGTCTTTCCCTTTAAAACCATATTAGCAAGCGCCACCCCCATCTCACTATCTCGCATTTGCCAGCAATTACTATACCCCTTAACTCACTATCTTAGTATCGCACTATTGTGAATGTTTATTTCACATGCCAGTAAGGTAATGCTCAAGATCTTGCAAGGTAGACTCCAGCAATTCATGGAATGAGAATTGCCAGATGTACAAGCTGGGTTTAGAAAAGGCTGAGGAACTAGAGACCAAATTGCCAATATCCGCTGGATAATGGAGAAAGCCAGGGAGTTTCAGAAAAACATCCATTTCTGTTTTATTGACTATTCTAAAGCCTTTGACTGTGTGGATCATCACAAACTGTGGCACGTTCTTGGTGGTATGGCGATACCAAGTCATCTTGTCTGCCTCCTGAGGAATCTGTATAATGATCAAGTAGCAACGGTAAGAACAGACCATGGATCAACGGACTGGTTTAAGATTGGGAAAGGAGTACGGCAGGGTTGTATACTCTCACCCTACCTATTCAACCTGTATGCACAACACATCATGCGACGTGCTGGGCTTGATGAAGCCAAGGCTGGAGTTCAAATCGCTGGAAGAAACATTAACAATCTCTGATATGCAGATGATACCACTTGGATGGCTGAAAGCGAGGAGGAGCTGAGGAACCTCATAACGAAGGTGAAAGAAGAAAGTGCAAAAGCTGGATTGCAGTTAAACCTAAAAAACCCCCAAGATTATGGCAACCAGCTTGATTGAGAACTGGCAAATAGAGGGAGAAAACGTGGAGGCAGTGACAGACTTTGTCTTTCTAGGCACAAAGATTACTGCAGACGTTGACTGCAGCCAGGAAATCAGAAGTCGTTGACTTCTTGGGAGGAGAGCAATGACAAATCTTGATAAAATAGTGAAGAGCAGAGACATCACACTGACAACAAAGGTCCGCATAGTGAAAGCAATGGTGTTCCCCGTAGTAACCTATGGCTGCGAGAGCTGGACCATAAGGAAGGCTGAGCGAAGGAAGATAGATGCTTTTGAACTGTGGTGCTGGAGGAAAATTCTGCGAGTCCCTTGGACTGCAAGAAGATCAAACCAGTCCATACTCCAGGAAATAAAGCCAGACTGCTCACTTGAGGGAAGGATATTAAAGGCAAAACTGAAGTACTTTGGCCACATCATGAGAAGACAGGATCCCCTGGAGAAGATGCTGATGCTAGGGAAAGTGGAAGGCAAAAGGAAGGGGGGCTGATCAAGGGCAAGATGGATGGATGATATTCTGGAGGTGACAGACTCGACCTTGGGTGAGCTGGGGGTGGCGACAGCCAACAGGAAGCTCTGGTGTGGGCTGGTCCATGAAGTAAATATATTATAAGCAAGAACACATTGCCATAATATAAAACAAGTCCTTTAAGAACTAGGCTACACAGTTAGAAGACTCACACGGTGCTGGTCACTATCGCACATACCTTGGTTATATCCAGATTAGATTATTAAACATATTCTGTGTGGGGCTCCTTTACTAACTTGTTCAGAAAATAGAGTTGGTCCAGAATTCAGCACCTAACAGTAGTTAGCTGGTAATTAGACATATTAGAGAAGGTGCTAGGTAATAGCAGCAAAATACATGCATTAATGCCATCATGGCTGAGTGTCTCAGTAACGTAGGGCCATTGGACTAGTTCTCATGGAGGGCAGAGATACAGCAGCATAATTCTCATTTCAGTGCTTAACCTATGTCAGGACTCTACCACTTCAGCCTACTGGCTGGGGCTCACATGAGCGGATGTTCCTGCATACAAAAACAATCCTTCTGTACTAAAACTTGCATGTCAAGAGGAAGAGTTCTAGCTTGGCTTTGCGCCTGAATTCTTATGTTCTGCATGGAGGAATTGTTTCTTTTTCTTTTCTTTTTTTGGTATGGAAGTGCATTCAGTCAAGTGAGACCCTACCTGCAGTGTGAAGTGTGGCACCCAGGCTTACTTCCCCTGTGAGAATGAGACTACCATCTCTTTCTGTCAAACAGACAGGCTATTGCTGAACAGGCTGTAGGTCACTTTTTGCATCATGTGGAGCTAATGAGTCCGGCTTGTGCCATTTCATTTCCCTGCAAAACGTATTACAATGATCAAAATCCTTCTATTACCGGCGCAAATCCGTTGCCCATCAAGCCCAAAGCATTAAAATTAAAATTGCATGAAACTTTGATTTTGTTCTCCATTAATCATGCCAGTTGACTATATACACAGGTACCAGCTTCTCTATTACATGAGCAGCTTTTTTTTTAGTCTGGAGAAAGAAAAAAAAAAACACCTAAATTTCTGGCATATAAATTTAAGAGGGCAGTAAATGCCCCCTTAATGTCTGAAAGTCATGTAAAAATGTCTGAAAGTCATGTAAAAATGTCTGAAAGTCATGTAAAAAAATACAGCTTCTTATAATGTTTGCAGGGCCTGAAATATTTTATAAAACATTGTATCCAATGATAGTCCTACTTAGAATAGACCCATTGAAATGAATGGGACTTATGTTAGACTAACATTGGCTATAACCCAGAGAGAGAGAGAGAGAGGGAGAGGGAGAGAGAGGGAGAGAGAGATTTCTGTTAGCATCTTCTATTAGCATTAGCCAGGACAGCATAAGCATAATATAGAACAAATGCTCCGTAAGTACCAAGGCCACAAATTAATCCTTAATTTCAGCTGATTTAGGCTGTGCTGAAGTCACTGGCCCTGTTCAGATGTCACGCAGCCATGATGGTTACATGTTTTTTTGCAAACCACAGAGGCTCAGTGTGTTGTGTGGGGGAGAAAACCATGTTCCTCATGATTAGTAAGCCACCCCGGCTAGCCCCCCCCCCCGCAATAGGGTTAAGTGGCCCTGGGGTGGCTTTCCATGTCATCTGGTGGGCTCTGCAGTGGTTAACACAGGCTCTGGAGGACTTCTAGACCGTGACCATAGAGTCTGTGAGCTAGAGTGTTTGCTACTGCCGGCAACGCTCCAGCCGCCACAGACTTTCTCTATGATTGCACGGCTGTTCCGGAAGCCGGAGCTGCTGCTGGGAGCCTGTTCACACTGCAGAGGATGATGGGATGCATGCTAACCACGCTGGGACGATGGCCAGATAACTATGGAGCCGAGTGGTTAGCAGAACCATGCGGTGCTTCATGGTTCCACGGTCGTCTGGCAGGCCTGTGCGTCGTGGTTTCGCTATCCATCCCCCATAGTTACCCTAACCACCCTCTCCCCAAGTGCGTCTGGACACGGCCATTCTCAGAATGCTAATGCCACTTCTTATCATGTACTTAGCACCGTCAGTGCCAGATTCTAGCAAATTGACACAGCCCTTGTCATTTATAGTCTCTGTTAGGTGGACAGGACAAAAGAGGGAGCAAGGACAGGAACCGAAAATGAACGGTAGGGCTAGCATGAAAGAAGGTGATTGTTCTGTGATAAAGTTAATTAGCGTTCAAAAAACACAGTCCCTTCCAGTGACTTTTCAGGGATTACTGCAAAAAGGGCGGAAGCTGTGGTGTAGTGAATATGTCTTTAAGG
Organism: Heloderma suspectum; assembly: GCF_057233095.1. NCBI lineage: Eukaryota > Metazoa > Chordata > Lepidosauria > Squamata > Helodermatidae > Heloderma > Heloderma suspectum. Next base: position 25,196,053 of record NC_139460.1, on the reverse strand, counting down.
GGCCTGCAACAGCACAATCTGGTTTCACCTCTGATACTTGTGGTATGGTTCAATCCCACTGGATGTGGCTCTGGTTTTGTTCCATCTCTCTGTATGTTCAAGCCTGTGGAAGTCTGCATAAGCTGCTTTGCTTTGCCATCAGAAGGTTACGTTTCCCTGTGTTCTTAATAAAAATGAAGGTGTTGATCAATCTACCTGTCTGCTGAGTCGTTACATGAGACTAGAACCTACTGGAGCATGAAAGCCTGAGTAAGTACTCAGAGAGCTTCGGCTATGGGGCGGTATAGAAATGAAATAAATATATAAATAAACCCCTGGAAGCCACAGGCAAAAAGAGGGAATATTACAGAAGTATTTGTCCAGTCAGGAAGCATTGCTCTAAATAGGCTTCATTTGCCCTCACCTTCCTGATGAGCAGCCTAGAAAGCTTTGCTGTCACTCAGAATGAGCTTTTTTAAACCTTCAATGACATCAGCGTAGAGCCAGATCTAATTAGCTATATTTTATTACGATGCCAACATTCTCCCTCAGGGAGAAAGGACTAAGAATATAGTGAACATTCAAAGAGCGTTTCATCTTGAAGGACAAAGAAGAGGTGGGCATAGGGAGGGGATAGTACTGAAGCAGGAATGGAGAATGTTAACATTCTCAGTGGGGTGGTGGTGATAATATTTCAGGTAGTGTGGAAGCATTGCATTCACCCCCTAAATCGATATGAATATTTGGCACAGCCCTAATGAAACGTCTGCTAAGAGATTTCGAGATGGCAATAGAGACACATCTGAGGCAAGGCTATTGTAGAGCCCCAGATTTAGTGCTGTTGCTCAAAAACATTTGGAGAACAGAGAAGTATTATTGCAATTTTTTCATTACTAATGCAAGCACACCTTTACAGAAGAGTAGACTGGGCCCTTCCTGGCACACAACCCTCCCTCAGTCAATATTTTATAGAAACTTCACCTTTTCTGAATTCATTTTACCCACTTGTCAGCATTATTCAGAAATACAGGTTTATTTCCTGGAATGAAAGGATTTGGATTCAAACCTTGTATCCTCTGAAGAGCTGTGTGTGTGCATGTGTGGGCAGTTGAGGTGGGGTGGGGGAAGTATACAAAGCTGCTTCACCTCGATGGATGACCAAATTCGCCTTTTTTATCCATGAAAATTATGCTTCATATGTCAGTATTTTGTAGGGATGTGCAAAAGTCACTTACCTTTTCGAAGGGGTGATTTGTGGCGGGGGGGGGGAGGCGCTCTGCACCTCCCCCTGAAATCCTAACCAGGCCGGCTCTGCAGGGTGGTGGGGCGGGGGAGGTTTCATTCCTGCCCCCACTTGACCCTCCCCCCCGCTTGCTGAGCCGCCCACACTCCCCTGGGCCCCATCTGTGAGTGCCATTTTGCAGAAGAAAATGACAATCATGAATATGCATGCATTTAGACTTATGCAAAATGGTGCCATGAATAGCCCATATTCACAAGATGGGGTGTGTGTGCCCATCCATCCCTGTTATCACCCATGTTCCCTGCAGATGAGGGAACTGAGGCTGAAAGAGAGTGCATGGCTCACCTAAGTTCACCTAGTGAGCTTATGGCAGAGGCACGTTCCCAAACAGAGACTTCCTGACTCATAGCCCAGTCTCTTTAGCCATTACAGTACAAGGCTCAGTTCTCACAATGTCCTGGAGCGATGCTGTATTGGGAAAACTAAAATGTTGCATCCCATCCACCTGGCACTGGCCTAAAATACACTTCTTACTGGTCCAAAGAATAACAAAATGCAAAAATGAACATGTAATAGTTCTGTGGAAGATAACGTAAGAATATAAGAAGAGCCATGCAAGAGTCCATCCGCTCCAGCATTCTGTTCACACTGTGGCCAGCCAGCTGCCCATGGGAAACCCACAAGTGCAAGAGTGCAAGAGCACCCTTCTGCCCATGTACCCCAGCAACTGGAGTACATAGGCATACTGCCTCTGATAATGGAGGTAGCATAGAGCCATCAGGACCAGTAGCCATTGATGGCCTTCTCCTCCATGAATTTGTCTCAACCACTTTTAAAGCCATCCAAACTGGTGGCCATCACTACATCCTATGGTAGTGAATTCCATAGTTTAACTCTGTACTCTCTGAAGAAGTACTTTCTTTTAACTGTCCTGAATTTCCCACCAATCACTTTCATGGGATGACCCCATTGGGTTCTAATATTCTGAGAGAGGGAGAAAAATGTCCCCCTCTCCACTTGCTCCACACCATGCATACTTTTGTACACTTCTATCATGTCTCCCTTTACTTGCCTTGGGAAGCTAAACAATCCCAGCTGTTGTAACCTTCTCCAGCCCCTTGATCATTTTAGTTTTCCTTTTCTGTGCTTTGTCCAAGTCTACAATATATATTTTTTAGGTGCGGTGACCAGAACTGTACACAGTATTCTAAGTGTGGTTGCACCATAGATATATAAAAGAGCAATGTGATATTGGCAGGGTTATTCTCAATTCCATTCCTAATTATGCCTAACATGGAGTTTCCATAGCAGCCACACAATGGGTTGACATTTTCATCGAGCTGTCCACCACAACCCCAAGATCTCTTTCTTGGACAGTCACTGCTAGCTCAGATGCCATCAGCTTATACTTGAAGTTGGGAATTTTTTGCCCTAACATGGCAAAAAAGAGAAATTTCTGCAGTTTGTATCCAATGTTAGTCTCACTTAAGTCTCTTTCATTTCGGTGGGTTTATTTTAAATAAGACTAACATGGGATATAACCCAACAAGTTCACTGTTTTCTTGCAGTTGTCAATGTGGGCTTGCTGTGTGGAAATCAACATTTATCACTGACCTGAACAGGAGGTAGTTCTTACCACAACAGAAAACCTCACAAAAATATTAACTTCTGTCATCTTACTGTTCCACCCCCTTCCTTATAACAATTCACAACACCTGTTTTCTGTGAACAAAAAAAAGGCAAGATAAATTATTAATAGCTTATGGCATTGGAAAGAAGAATAGAAGTTGCTTTGTTGTTGTTCTTATCTGTGGGAAATTGAATTTTGCCAACCCTGCCACCTATTTCTGTTTTGTTGAAATATTGCTTCCAGACAGTTCCATTTATTCCAGACTTTTCATAATAATAGAGCTTGTGGAATGTAGTCACGAAGACTGTGGGATGGGAGTTCCCTAGTTCGATATCTTACCTCAGATATGAACTCACTAAATGGCCTTAGGAACGCTTCTGTTCTCTTAACCTCTCCCCTCCCCCCCCCTGCCCATTTACAAGGGATAATATACTGGTCTACCATATTGTAAAGGTATCAAAGATGGACTGGAGATTGCAACTTGTACAAAATGCAGCCACAGGGATGTTGACTGACTCAGTCATGCGAGACCATTTAAAACTGGTCCTTAAAGAATTGCACCAGGTGTCTGTTTGTCACTGAGTCCAATTCAGGGTATAAAACAGCTTAGGACTGGGCTGCCTAAAGAATTGCCTCTCCCTATATTCTTCTTTCCATGAACTGAGATCCACCAAGGAGGCCCTTTTGGTTATACCATCACTTAACAAAGTCCAGACTTCTCATAATAAGACCTTTTCCATGGTGACACCCTGGCTGTAGAATGCTCTTCCCTTGGAGGTTAGACTGGCATCAACAATGGTCACCTTTTGGTGCCTGGTGAAAACAATCCTTTATGGACAGGCCTTTTGATTGGACAGTTGGGCCTATGTATTAGAGTGAGATGGTTGGCGGCTGGTGTATATGGAATTTTTGATATTGGCTGGTTGTTGTGCCTTTTTATAGGTTTTATAATGACATATTGTGCATTGTGACCCATCCCAAGCTCATTTTGTGATGAAGAGTGGGCTCAGTGGAACATCAATAAATAAATAACTACCACCATATTGGAAGGTGCCAGGGCCGGGACCAAGAACTCCTTTTTCTGTGTAGAACTTCCCTGTGTGTTAAGCCACCTGGGGCAATGGGCTGGATGGAGTATCTCCCTAGACATCAAATAGTTTCCAGGCACTGGAGTGACTCCACCCACCCAGGCTGCCAATTGGCTCTTCCCAACAGGAAGGGCTAAGAAGGCCTCCTGTTCAGAACACTTTACCCTGGCAATGATAATGGTCTTGGCTTTGACTTTTTGCATGCTCCTACGCCAGGTACGATTTGCACATTGCCTACAGTTCAGCTCTGATTGATAACAGATATGAAGTGCTTTTAATATTTTACAATTTGTTATATAAATCATCATCATCATCATTATTAATATTAATAATTATTAGTACGTAGTCATTACAATTTATGGCTATTAGTATTAATAATTTCTGGTACAGCCTCTGCTGTCTCCCCTACTTTACTGTTCTAAATGTTTCCACCGTACTCTTAAGATTTCTTCCAGCAGACTTCCCATGTTTTATCTTTGTCAGTTGTTATCTCTGCAAGTTATTTTCTTTATCTTTGATGTCCAAAGGCACATTGTTTTTTGCCCATATTAATCTTATCCACATACTGCTGCAAATCTACCCCTCTGTGTTCTGTAAAGCACAGCATCCGTGGCCAAGGGAAGAGAAAGTCAATGGGATCATCAGAAGATCCTTCAACCAGCAAGCACAATGTATGGATCTATACCTAACTAGCAAAGGCAGACAGAGGTTATTCTTATGACTTAAGGAATATTTTTTTCAGTACTGGTCACAGTTTGATCCACTGATTGCATTTGCATTTATTGTAGATTATTTATGTGGCTTACTGCAATAGTATATTCTACATGGCATCATCATGAAGCAGAATCAGAGTCAGGCCAGGAGTAATACATCTGGCAGCTTCTGGGTAGAAAGCACCAAGGGAATGGCGTCAGACAGCAGTAGGGAGACTGAACACTGCTGCCGATAAGTGGGGTGAACACTTCGCCCCTGTTTGCATGCTCAAGCCACCCACTCCAATAGCTGAAATGGCCCTTCCACAAATGCACAGCCTGCAAACAGGTTGGGGGTTAGGGTGGCATTTTGGCCCAGCACTACTTGCAACAACAGTGATGGAGCAATATAAATTATCATTCCGGTAAAATACCAAACTCCAGAAGAAACGTTCAGAACATCTTAGCACAGGGTCTAAGGTCATAACAGATCACTGCATGCTCAGACAAACTTGCACTGCTGTCAGTGTTTTTTGCTCATTAATGAAGCTCAGTTATTTCATGCTTACTGTAGCACCATCAGTGTACATGGCATACATGTCCTTCATAAATAATGGGCAAGCATCCCAGTATTCAGAGGCACCATTTAGAGAGGACAGGAGTTTCAGGACACATGTGATTGTTCCTCAGGAACATCTATATTTCTCTTGTTAGAATGCACTGCCCTTTCTGAAATCGATATGAAATGTGTCTAAGAGCAGGCCTTTGAACCTTGACCTTCCTTACTGAAATATATATTGCCCTCCCCTATGGAAACAAGGGACGCTGCCTTATACCAGGTCAGACTCCTTGTCCATGTAACCCATTGTCTATTCTGACTAGCAGTGGCTCTCCAGAAGCCTTTCCAATCACCTGCGACCCAATCCTTCTGCACTCAGCTATGGTGCTTCCCAAATCTAAAATGGCACCCCTACCAGCATTACAGAGTATTTGAAAAAAACAACCCCCCCTGTAGTGGAAACGCAGAATACAGTTTTTGTTTCGAGGAGTTAGTGCTATACAACAGTTGCTCTTTCTGTGCCTAGACTTCCCGTTGGGCCTGTTGCTTTAAATTAAGCAAGGTTTTCTTCTTATTATTAGTTTCCAGAGCCAGTTATTTGTTTGAGGCTGAACAACTTCAACTGACCTGGTATAAAGCATGACGTTATTATATAATAACATCCTGATAAGAAATAATAACCTCCTGAAGGCGTTATTATTTCGAGAGGCTTTCCCTGAGTGACCAGCCGTGGTTATTATGTTCAGAACCTGTTCTTTTGAAATGTTTTAATTGTTTTAATTATGAGGGTTTTATTCTTTTATATTGCTGTTCACCGTTTCGAGATCTTTGATGTGGAGTGGTATATAAACATTGTAAATAAATAAAATGAATAAATAAACTTGAGAGGCTAGTAGATAAGCTTCTGGCAAAATCTCAGGGTTGGCCGCTTGTTGTCAGAGTAGCCACGATTATCATATTTACGTTGGCTATGATCCCATGTGCTACAGCTCCAGAACAGGGGTGTAGTTAGAATGAGCATAACAGTATATGAATCCCTCAGACACTCCCAGGGTGCGATCTCAATACAGGCCGATTTGGAAAGGTGCTGTGCACCAGGCTGGTATTGGAGTCACGTCCGTTGCCATATTTTGATGGGGTCCCAGGTAGGGATGCTGGAGAAATTCAAGATGGACTGAAATGAGCTCAGATTTCTAAGAATCTGACCTGCAGAATCTTTTGTGGACTGACCTCCTCAGGCTGCGCGGAGTCCGTGGACTTCCAGATTTTTTTTTTTTTAAACTTTCCTGAAATTTACACTTATTTATTTGTAGGAAAATATGCACATATGAAAATATGGATGATATTCTGGAGGTTCTGGAGGTGACGGACTCGACCTTGGGGGAGCTGGGGGTGGCAACAGCCGACAGGAAGCTCTGGTGTGGGCTGGTCCATGAAGTCACGAAGAGTCAGAAGCGACTGACCAAATAAACAACAACATGCACATTTCTGCTGAGACTGGTAAATATACGCAGGGAAGAGTTTAATGGAATGGGGGACATATGCTATATGTTAAGTACTAAGGAAAATTATGTAAACTGTTGCAAACCCTCTTACGGAATTATTTGTGCATTTTTCCGCATAACGAAAAAGAATCAAATCTGTCTCTGAACAGATGATGGAACAAAAGGCGCCCGACAATCCACAAAACACAGACAGAGCATATTTTACACAATCTGTACATCCCTAGTCCCAGGCAATTGTAGGGATGTAAGCTTCTAAACTTGCTCAGTAACGTTTCACTTTTTTCTGCTTTATTAATTTGCTCCTGCTTAATAAAATCCTTAGCCTTCACCTAACAGGGTGTTGATTATATTCTGAATCCCAAAAAGAACCGTTGCCTCTTGGCAAACCCCCTCCCACAGAAGCCCTATTCAGGGCACAGTTCAAACTTTGTAGGGCAGGGTTGAGCAATCTGAGGCTCTAGGCTGCAAATGGCCCTCAGCCTCATTTCTAAAGTTCTCTGAATGTAACCCATTCAGATCTTTGGCAAGAGCAGGTCTGTCCCTTCTTTGGCAAGAGTGGGTCTGTCCCTTCTTTGTCAGCCTGCTAGGCGGTAAGGAAGACAGAGAGGGAGAGAGAGAGAAAAGCGGTGACCCACCCACTTTTGGCTCTGGTCTGCCCATTGCTGGCCTTGGGCCCACCCACCACTGATGTGCGGCCCACAACAGGTTACCCTGTGTGCAGCCGGGGTAAAAAAAGGCAAACTCCCTGTTAGGCATAATTAGAAAAAGAATTAGGAATAAAACTGCTAATATATCATGCTGCCCCTATACAAATCTGTGGTGCGGCCACACTTGGAATACTGTGTACAGTTCTGGTCACCACACCTAAAAAAATATATTGTAGAACTGGAAAAAGTGCAGAAAAGGGCAACTAAAATGATCAAGGGGCTGGAGCATCTCCCCTATGAGAGAAGGTTACAACAGCTGGGAATGTTTAGCTTGGAAAGAAAGGAGGGTAAGGGGAAACATGATAGAGGTGTACAAAATTATGCATGGTGTGGAGAAAGTGGATAGGGATACATTTTTCTCCCCTCATAATACTAGAACCCAGGTCATTCCATGAAACTGTTTGGTGGGAAATTCAGGACAGATAAAAGGAAGCACTTCTTCACACAGTGCATAGTTAAACTATGGAACTCGCTATCACAGGATGTAGTGATGGCTATCAACTTGGATGGCTTTCAAAGGGGGTTGGATAAATTCCTGGGGGAGGAGGCTATCAATGGCTACTAGTCCTGATGGTCATATGCTACCTCCAGTATCAGAAGCAGTATGCTGATGTACACCAGTTGCTGGGGAACATGGGTGGGAAGGTGCTGTTGCACTCATGCCCTGCTTGTGGGTTCCTGGTCGACAGCTGGCTGGCCACTGTGTGAACAGAATGCTGGACTAGATGGACCCTTGGTCTGATCCAGCAGGGCTCTTCTAATGTATGTACCCATGAAGGAACACAGCTCTCAACAGAAAAAAGGTTGATTTTTTTCTGGTGTAGTGGGGCGGGGGGCGCATGCACTGGCTCTGCCCCAGTGTCTCAGCACATGCCAGCCCCACACCCTCAACTCCCAATATTTCTGCATTGAGCAGAAATGTCTGAAGTGGGATATGCACATTCATGCTGGATGCCAAAGCCTGCCTGTGGCTGTGACCCTTGGTTGTGTAGGGTTCCTACTTGGGAGGAGTCTTCAAAGTATGCTCAGCCAAATGTACTTAGAAGGGGTGGAGCTAATGCACATGGGGATGTTTTGGGGGCAGGGCAATGCACACGCCCCTGCACCTCTTGTATGATTTGTGCCCTTGCACATTCTTTTGAATGTCTGAATAGGGCTGATGTGTAGGCAATATTCCATATCTAACAAAATCTCATGATTAGTTTTTTGCCACCACCAGCTCCAGGAGCATTTCTTAGCGTGAGGTTGTCTTAGAATGAGAGTTGTTGACAACTGTCGACTCTGACGCTGCCAGACAAACATTCCTTTGCTACTTGCAGTTGTTCCACCCTCCAGCCCTTTTCTGTGAGATTACAAATATCAAGCATTGAATACTAAATCTCACTATCAGAAAGGAAACATGAAAAATAAGGTGCCATATGTCAAACTTAGAACATGTTTGATTGATGAGTGATATTTGAAACTGCAGGAGTGGGAGTTATTGGTGGAGGTGGGGAGAAGAAATGCAAACAATATTTTTAAAACTTGAACCTCTTCGTTGCTTTAAACCACTACAACATATTGTTAAAAATGTTCCTTTCTCCATTGGTCATTTTCTTCTATTATGTACATTTCTGTCGTGATCTAAAGCTCCACCGAGTTCTAATGCGCAAACAGAAATGGGGATGCTCAGTTCATTTAGGGTGCAATCCTATGCTTGTTTAGACAGAGAAAAGGCCTGCAACTCCAAGCATGCCCTGGCTGGGGCGTGCTGGGAGTTGTAGGCCTTTTCTCTGTCTAAACATGCATAGGATTGCACCCTTAATTCTATAAGGAGAACTCTGCTGGATCAGACCAAGGGCTTTCTAGGGCAGCATCCTGTTTCCCAAGGCAACTAACAGATGCGGTGGTGTAGTGGCAAATGTTGTGGTGAAGGAGCTCATCATGACAGCCCCATGCCACCAAGGAAAATCCCTAGTCATGCTTCCAAGAGAAATGTGTATGCATATGTGTGAGTCCATGTGTATGTAAGTATTCATACACACACAACTGGGTTAAAATGGGTTAATGAAGGCTGTTCTGTATATCAGCCTTACCCAACCTGGTGCACTTCAGATGACTTGGACTGCAACTCCCATAATTCCTAGCCAGCATAGCCATGGGAATGATGGGAATTGTAGTCCAACATTCTGGAAGGCACCAGGCTGGGGAATGCTGATATATGTTGTCTTTATATGATTTAATGGACACTAAGAGATGCAATCCAACAGGCTTCTTACATTGAGCAGGGGGTTGGACTCGATGGTCTTGTAGGCCCCTTCCAACCCTATGATTCTATGATTCTATAATCTCTAAATTTTAAGACATGCTTCCAAAACTCCATGTCCTATGTCCTGTCTATGGAAAGCTCTATAACAGCCCTCCCCACCTTGGGTCCCACCAGATGTTTTAGACTACAACTCCCAACATCCTTGACCATTGGCTGTCCTTTCCGGGGCTGATGAGATTGCAATGCCAAACATCTAAAGAGACCCAAGTTGGGGAAGGCTGCTATGTAAACCTTCCTGATTTCAGGAAAGCTTTTCAATGCAACCTTGAGTGCTAGAGATCTATTTTTAGTTTTAACAAATGCTATGATTCTCCTGATTCTAGATACATCATCAGACTTTACATATGTCATATAACTGTGGCCGCACAGATTGAGGTACTCTGCCACAGGCCTCATTTTCACCACCAGAGTGGCACAAAGGGTAAAAGAATATCCCATGGCATTTTAAATTCAGTTGTGTAACTGTTACGTATTACTCATTCGTCACACAATGAATAATATTAACCACAGTATTATTTATTTAATTAATTTATGTCCCACCTTTCCACCAAAAAAATGGTACTCAAGGTGGCTAAGAATAAAATACAGCTGAAAAACGAGATCTTAACTGATGCTTTCATCTCCAAAATAATTGTGATTCAGAACTGCACTGGCAGGGGGGAAATATATTTGCACAAATGTAAGCTTTTTGTGAGTTCTTTATGCAGTGAACAGCAGAGGAGGAAACGTGTCACAGAATCACAGAATCACAGAACAGTAGGGTTGGAAGGGGCCTACAAGGCATCGAGTCCAACCCCCTGCTCATGCAGGAATCCAAGTCAGAGCATCCCCGATAGATGGCTGTCCAGCCTCGTCTTGAAGGCTTCCAGTGTGGGAGAGCCCACCACCTCCCTAGGGAATTGGTTCCATTGTTTTATTGCTCTAATAGTCAGGACGTTTCTCTTGATGTTCAGCCAGAATCTGGTTTCCTGTCACTTGAGCCCATTATTCCGTGTCCTGCACTCTGGCATGATCAAGAAGAGATGCTGGCTTTCCTCTCTGTGACAACCTTTCAAGTCCTTGAAGAGCACTATCATATCTCCCCTCAGTCTTCTCTTCTCAAGGCTAAACATGCCCAGTTCTTTCAGTCTTTCTTCATAGGGCTTTGTTTCCAGTCCCCTGATCATCTTTGTTGCCCTCCTCTGAACCCTCTCCAGTTTGTCTGCATCCTTCCGAAAGTGTGGTGCCCAGAACTGGACACAGTACTCCAGATGAGGCCTAACCAGTGCTGAGTAGAGGGGAACTAGTACTTCCCGGGATTTGGAAACTATGCTTCTATTAATGCAGCCCAAAAGAGCATTGGCCTTTTTTGCAGCCACATCACATTGTTGGCTCATATTCAGCTTGTGATCAACAACAATTCCAAGATCCTTCTCGATTGTAGTGTTGTTGAGCCACGTATTCCCCATCTTGTAACTGTGCATTTGGTTTCTTTTTCCTAGGTGCAGAACTTGCCATTTATCCCTGTGAAATGTCATTCTATTGTTTTCTGCCCAGCGCTCCAGTCTATCCAGATCATTTTGAATTTTTTTTGTGACAACTTGAAAGGTTGTCACAGAGAAGAAGGCCAGGATCTCTTCTTGATCATCACAGAGTGCAGGACACGGAATAATGGGCTCAAGCTACAGGAAGCCAGATTCCAGCTGAACATCAGGAAAAACTTCCTGACTGTTAGAGCAATACGACAATGGAACCAATTACCTGGGGAGGTGGTGGGCTCTCCCACACTGGAGGCGTTCAAGACATGGCTGGACAGCCATCTGTCAGGGATGCTCTGACTTGGATTCCTGCACTGAGCGGGGGGTTGGACTCGATGGCCTTGTGGGCCCCTTCCAACCCTACTATTCTATGATTCTATGAAGGTGCTTCCAGATGGATTGCTTTATCATCTGCTCCAGAATTTTCCCAGGGACTAATGTCAGACTCACTGGTCTGTAGTTCCCGGGTTCCTCCTTTTTACCCTTTTTGAAGATAGGGACAACATTAACCCTCCTCCAGTCATCTGGCACTTCCCCGGTCCTCCATGATTTCTCAAAGAGAATAGACAGAAGTTCTGAGAGTTCTTCTGCCAGTTCCTTTATTACTCTAGGATGCAATTCATCTGGCCCTGGAGATTTGAACTCATTCAAAGTAATTAGGTGTTCCTTGACCATATGCCTATCGATCTCAAGCTGCAATCCTGCCCCTTCAGCCTGTACTTCGCCTTTGCCAGGGGGGTCATAGACCCTCTTTTGGAGAAGACTGAGCCAAAGTAGGAAATGAGCACCTCTGCCTTTTCTTTCGTTTTGCCATCCTTATTTAATTGCTGAACAACCATTTATTTCCTCTGCCTTTTACTATGCACGTAGCTGAAGAAAGCCTTTTTGTTGTTTTTAGCATCCCTTGCTAACCTCAGCTCATTCTCAGCTTTAGCCTTCCTGACACCATCCCTGCAATTCTGTGCTATCTTCCTGTACTCTTCCTTTGTTAGTTGGCCTTCTTTCCACTTCCTATATGTGTCCTTTTTTGTTTTCAGGTCATCCCTAAGCCTTTTCTGAAGCCACATTGGCTTCTTCTGTTGTCTTCCACCTTTTCTTCTTGTTGGAATTGTTTGTAATTCTGCCCTGAGAATTTCCTTTTTTAAAAACTCCCACCCATCTTGGACTCCTTTTCTCATTAGCGTCGCTTGCCATGGGACCTTACTGATCATTGTTCTGAGTTTATGAAAATCAGCTTTCCTAAAATCCAGGGTACACGTTTGACTACACTCGGCTTTTGCTTCCCTTAGAATCAAGAACTCAAGTACAACATGGTCGCTTTCCCCCAGAGTTCCCCTAACTGCTCCTTTATCCACTAAGTCATCTCTGTTGGTTAGGATCAAGTCAAGGATAGCTGATCCTCTAGTTCCTTCCTCAGGAGGAAGTTATCCGCCGCACAAGTCAGGAATTTCCTGGAGGGGCCATGCTTTGCAGAATCCCAACCAATATCGGGGAAACTGAAGTCCCCCATGACTACGACATCATGCTTCCTTGAAACATTGGCTATTTGCTTTTCAAAAGTTTCATCCTTGTCTTCTCCTTGATTGGGTGGCCAGTAGTAGACTCCGACCACCGTGTTCCTTTTATTCTTTGCTCCATTTATTTTGATCCAGATGCTCTCGATGGGGCCACCAAGCTCATCCTCCTGTATTTCTGTGCAGAGATATGTATTTTTCACATACAGTGCAACCCCACCTCCCTTTCTGTTCCTCCTGTTCTTTTTGAACAAGTTATATCCTTCAGTTGCTGTATTCCAGTCATGAGAGTCATCCCACCAAGTCTCAGTTATACCTATCAAGTCATAATTTCCCTCCTGTATTAAGAGTTGAAGTTCGTTCTGTTTGTTTCCCATACTCTGGGCATCAGTATATAGACATCGAAGACCATATACTATATGTCTATGTACTATATTAGTATATAGGCAATCGAAGATTGATGAATAGACATCATTATTCTCATCATTCAAGTGACCTGCATTTTCAAAATAGCTTTATACCACAATTGTGAGCACACTATTTTTGAGATAATGCTGGAGACACCTAACCCCTATTAATCAAGGGTGAAAGAGACTTTTTGATTACCCTAAAATTGCTTTTGCATGCATACTTTTGTGTGTGTGTATGTTGAGTGCACGTGTTAAATGTTTGTATGATCAAGGTCACAGAGGGAGAGACAGTGAGGAAGGGAGACTTGGAATCTTCTAATTACTAGGATTAGTTTCTATTTTACCTGCAGCATTTCCTGTTCAGAGTTTTTGTCTGTCTGGATAATGAAAGAAGTGTTAATGGTACCAATTAAGAAGTGTAAACGTGATTTATGGGTCTTTGTTACTTTCCAGGTCACTAAAGATGCAACAGGAAGACACACATCCAGCAATCTAAAGACAATTTAAACTGAAGCAGTTCTTTGCGATTTAGGCATTTAATTAAAGCCTTTTAAAGTTTAATTAAAAAGTTAAATCATTAGTCTAATTCTGGAGGGGGGTGGTGTTCCTCTCTGCTTGTTGTTCCACTTACATAGCAGAAAGCAAGCATAGAGTTGCATATTATTTGTGATACTGAAGTTTGATCATTTCCCCACATTAAGGCACAACACATAAAAATATATTTCAGAAGCAAATAGATAAATGGTTCAACTAAAAACAGCATGAAAATATTTAATTGGAAAGAATATGTTCCTTCTCTTGCTATGATTACCTGCTTATATTCTTTGAGGAATGATATCACATGAGAATATCAAGGAAACTGTTTTTACAATGATTTAAATTTTGTTCTTTGACAGAATGATCCACTATTGAAGAACACCTCTCCCTTTTCGATGATTTTATGACATTCCTTGAGAAACATTAACTTTTAGAACCATTGTACTGACTTGCTGTCATTCTTGGATGTCTTCAGTAACTGTCTTCAGTAAACATCATTTAGTCAATTCTGATTTGCATGATGTCTTCCTGTTCTTTATGTGATTCCTGATAGTCTTGGATCACCCTTGTGACTGATCTTGGAGCCATTGACCTGGTTCTCATGACAGGACAACCCACCATGGGTGATCATGGTTTCTGCAAGTTGGCTTATTTTTCACAAACAAGCCACACTAAGAACTCATGGCTTGTTTTAGGGCTGTGCATACCAATGATGGCTTGTTGTGTCGTCCAAACCCAACAGGGCACTTTTATCGTGGGGGGCCATGAATGGGTAGGGAGTGCCAGCCCCCCCCACTGCTCCTTGCAATCTTGCTCATGCCGCCACCATCCACCCTCATGTCTTCTCAGCACCCTTCACCCCATGCCCCTAAAAATCATGAAGAAATGAGAGTGGAGAGTGTCCTGAAAGCATTTTCAACTCTTTAAAACTTTTATTTTTGGTCCTGCGTAAGAGCACAGGAGCGAATGATAGCTGCCTTAACATTTCTGCAATTCCCCCCTCCATGTTAGTGCTTTGCCATGACATTTGTGTATCTTTCCCAATCCTGTTCACTGCTCTGTAACCCATATCAAGATGTGACAGCTAGCAATGGAGGGAAGTGACAAGCAGAGGTGGCGGGGGAGCGGGAGTTGAAAGTGGCTGGAGAGAAATGCCCTACCCGGCGCCAGCTTGTCTGGCTGAAAGGGGGGGGCCATTGTGGGGGGGTGGGGTGATAAGTCGTATGGGCCTCTGATTGGTGCACCCCAGTCGCACCACCAGTTAGGGAGGAGCGGGCAAAGTTGTCTTAAACTCGACCCCCCTCCCTATCTCAGCTCTTTGGTGCGACACAGCTATTGAGAACTAAAGACTTGCCTGGATTCGATGAGGGATTCTCGCCTGCTGGAGACCGGCTTCGTCGTCGTCTTTCCAGCCACCTGGACTCAGCATGCTTCTGCGCACCAAAGCTTCTCTTCACGCGCGGCTATCAAGTTGCCGACACTCGCGGCGGGTCTCGTGCGCTCCGGCGCTGCTCCCTCTGGGACGGCGCCCACTGGCCGTCAGGAGAGCCAGCCTTACTGGTGATATCATGTCCACCCCCCTTCCCTCCCTCTTTCATGCTGCGGCCTTAACAGCCTTTTTTGGGGCCCTTAGGATTTCAGAACTGGTCTGGGCATCCAAATCCGACACCACCGGGAGGGCCTTGAGGTATTCCGATATCCTGATCCATTCTAACCTGATTCACCTCCATATTCGACGTTCAAAAACCCATCAGTCAGGCAAGGGAGCATTGGTGACCCTTAACCAGGCCCAGGCTGACGAGTTATGCCCTGTCAGGGCCTTGCAGGCTTTCTTTGAGCATCGCGGGGCAAAGGAGGGTCCCCTATTTTGCCATGCTGACGGTTCACCACTGACAAAGTTCCAATTTTGGGCAGTCACTAAGTTAGCCTTGACCACACTGGGTCTGGGGCATTATTGTTTTGGGACTCACTCATTCCATATTGGGGCGGCCTCTACGGCAGCTGCCATAGGCTTTTCTTCCAAGCAAGTGAAGGCGGTAGGGAGATGGCGCTCCAGGGCCTTCCGCTCTTACATTTGCAAGTTGCCTGATGCTTCATGATGATTCTCTTCGCCTTCCCCAATGTTTTATTTAGATGGGATTCGACCGACGCCGATACAGGTGCTCATTTGTGGGCACAGTATGGTTTTTTGGGCTGCCTGCAGAGCTTCTACGTCATCCTTCGGATCCCGGCTGCAGTTTCTCCAACTGGTGGCAATACAATGGCTCGGCCGACAGGTTATGCGATGGGACAGTCTTCTTCCCACACTCTTTCAACGAGGTTTGGTCAGTTTCCCTCCACAGGTCCTGGTGCTGCACCTAGGAGGGAACGACCTGGGCTACAAGCCTGGAAAGGGGTTGACTGAGCAGGCATTGGCTGATCTGCGGACGATCCGACATCGTTGGCCAGGGGTGACCATATTATGGTCCTCAATGCTCCCGAGAATCATGTGGAGGGCGCAGAGCAATGCGGCCATGGAACGGGCCCGGTGCAAGGTGAACAGAGAACTGGCACGTGGGTTGTCAGAGCATGGTGATGGTTATATCAACCACCAAGGAATCCATTGGACTAGGAGGGAGCTTTACAGGCAGGACGGTGTCCACCTGTCAGACATAGGCAACGACTTATTTTTGGCCGATCAGCAAAGGGGCCTGTGGGAAGTTCTTCTGCGCAGGTGGGGGGAGTTTCACAAGCAATAGGCTTGTGACTCCTGTGGCGGCTAGGACGGGCAAAACAGGAAAGGGAGTAGGGATGGTGTGCACGCAGAGGCACCTTATGGTGACAGGTGACATCTGAGGCCCCCCGAACGGGTTGTGCGGCTTGGCGGGGGGATAAGGGTTGCCTGGGAGACCCACCGTACTCACTCACCCAGGTGTTGTGTGGCACCGGGTTGGGGGTGACACCAGAAGGTCTACCTCCCCCAGAAGGGGCAGTCTGGAGGGATGGCGAGATCACCGCCACCCCTCAGGCTGGGTGTGTTTTCACCCTAGAAGTGTCAGCTAGCCGCTGACACAGTTAGATGCCTGTCCTAGTTACCCCTTTGCAAATATTTCAATAAATGTGGCCCAATTTTCAATCCAAGCTTGTTGTCTGCGTCTTCTTTGACCCATCTCCGCTCGCAAGGCACTTTGCCAGCAGGTGTTCTTACTTTGGGAGTGGGTGTGCTTACTTCAATGTAACATGAAGCAGCCTTTTTCTTTTAAGGTGTTTGCTAGCTAGCAATGTAAGTGCTAGGGGCTGCGGTGGCTTTGTGGTTTAGACGCTGAACTGCAGACCGGAAGGTCGGCAGGACAGCAGTTCGAGACTCGAGTGCCGTGTGACGGAGTGAGCTCCCGTCTTCAGTCCCAGCTCCTGCCAACCTAGCAGTTCGAAAGCAAGAAATTGCAAGTAGATAAATAGGTACCGCTTTTGCAGGAAAGGTAACAGTGTTCCATGCACCTCGGTGTTCAGTCATGCCGGCCACATGACCATGGAAGCATCTTCGGACAGTGCTGGCTCTTCGGCTTAGAAATGGAGATAAGCACCACACCCTAGAGTTGGACACGACTGGTTGGGGACACCTTTACCTTTTTTTACCTTTTAATTTAAGTGCTGAAGTGGAAGAGGGGAAAATGCGGATGCTTTGCTAAATATCAAAGAGACAGACTTGCGCAACAGCAAAAATCCCCCCAAATAATAATAAAATTAAAAAGCTAGCAAGCAAGTTCCCACATTCATAAGGGCTCTGAAAATTAATTCCATTGGCAATCTGATGCCAGGGATTGGGGCAGTTTCCCTTGGTACCCAGTGAGCCAACTGCAGAATGGGTGCTGACGTAGGGGCCAAGGCAATGGAGTTCTGCTGCAAAGTTGCCCGGGACATGTGTTGGAGCCAGCAGGAGGGCTGAAGGGGAATTTGGGGGAGAACAAGCCACAACAAGCCCAATCGTCTGTCCGGAGCAGTGTGGGTTCTTCAGCAAACCACCAACCCGCAGTTGCTTATTCGTAGGGTGGCTTAGCATGACGTGTGAACTCACCCATTGTCATCCTTCTTAGTTGCCTTCACTGAATCTGTCTGACTGGCCATGTAGCATCAAGACGTCATCACATTCACATGCTTCTGTACTTTATGATTCCATTTTGTAACATTTTCAGTTTTGTATTAGGTTGTTTTGGTCTTGTATGGGGAAATAAATAAATAAATAAATAAATAAATAAATAAAAGAATAAAATATGGTCCATCTCCCAAAAAGATGACTGTCCAGACTCCCAGAGTGGAGTAGAGGGCAAATGTGTAACTATGACTCTCCTGCATAGTTACAGGGTAACTCTTCTTTGGAAGCTCGGCTAAGTGAGTGATCGCATCACCCCTTTTTAACTCAGCAAGCATGGTGTACAATTCTCTGTGTACTGCAGAATGCCCCTACTTTCTGGCAAGGAAAGCGGCAGGAAAATCGCCCTCCCTGCAATGGGAGAGGATCAGTTTCGGATGTGACAGAATTCTCCTTAAGCTGCGACGGCGATCAGTGGAAGTGCAAACTGAGGACCCCGATCGGACCCGATGCACTGTCGGTGTCATTACGAGAGGGACAATGGACAGCCCTGAAGGGCGATCAAGGACTGGGCTCCCTCAAATGGGGGACAGTACAGAAGGCCCAGACACGATGGTGGGCTCAGGCCCTAGCCCAAATGGGCAAACAGAGATGAATGTGGAGGAAGAAAGGGCGGACAAGATGGAAATGGTAAAGGAGCAGGCAGAAGAACAGAATGCAGAGCAAGAAGAGCAAGCTCTGACTAAAATTGTCTGGCTCCCACAAGAGAAACTGGAGTGTCCCATGTGTCAGGCGATTGTTGGCAAGCCGAGGGCTCTGGATCAGCACTTAAGGGGAGTGCACGGAAATATCCCCATTTTGTATGGCTGTGTGGCCTGCAAACGAATGAACGAAAAGGCACTCTATTCAAACTCATATACTGAAGTGCAAAGGAGTCGGGCCAGAGATGAGAGGAGAAGGACAGTTTGTGTGCGAGTTATGTAAAGAGACTTTTCAGACCAAAAGTGGCTTATCACAACACAAGAGGCACACACCCCCAAGTTTAAGGAATGAGGAGAGAATATAGGAAGCAGCGGGTCAGGAAAAGACCAGTCAGAGGGGGAAATATAAGGCGTGTTGGACAGAACAGGAGGTGGAGAAGCTTAGGCTGTTGGACATGAAATATGCAGGATGTTGGAACATCAATAAGAGGACTGAGTAAGAGCTGCAATCCAAAAGAGCTAAGCAGATCTCAGATAAATGGAGGCTGCTAGCAAATGCTAGTGGCAAACAGAAGGGAGTTGAGATAGGGGAGGTAGTGGAAGAGGAAGGGGAAGGAGAGATGGAGAGGGTGGAAGGCTTGAGGGAGGTTTATGAGAGTAAGGTGAAGGGGATGTTGGAAGGGAACAGTATACAGCAAGAGGGGATTGCAAGGACCTTATGCTGTTGGCTGCAGAAGCGGGGGGATATAAGAACGGAGGTGGATGAGGTTTCTGCAGCATTACTAGAGGGGTGGGGGATGAAGTTGAGGGTGCAGAGTATGAGTCAAGGTATGAAGAAGAGTGAAAAGAAGAGTAGAAGAAGAGGGTGTAAGTGGATGAGGAAAAGGGCAGTGAAGAGATACAGCTATAAACAAATCCAGCAGTTATGGAACAAGGATAGGTCTGCAGTGGCCACCTATGTTATGGCAGTCTGGGGATTCTGCTCGTGTACCGTCCACCCCGCTGCATGACTGACTCCCTGGCTGAGGTGCTTGAGGTGGTCTCTGATGTGCGTGTACAGTCCCCTAACTTACTGGTGTTGGGGGACTTCAACGTACATTCGGAGGCCATCCTCACAGGAGCACCTCGGGACTTCATGGAGACCATGGCCTCCTGGGAGCTGCACCATATTCTAACTGGGCCCACCCATGTAGCCGGTCATGCACTAGACCTTGTGTTTGTTTCTGGAGAAGCGGGGAGTGATCTGGAAGTCGGGGGTATATCCACCACCCCCTTGTCATGGTCAGATCACTATCTGGTGACGTTGGACTTCTCGGTTCCACAACCCCTCCGCAGGGGTGGAGGACCCATTAAAATGGTCCGCCCCAGGCGTCTTATGGATCCAAATGGATTCCTGAACGCGCTTGGGGATTCTCTGGGGCATGCCAACGGCCACTCGGTCGAGACCCTGGTGGGTGGCTGGAATGCCGCAATCACTGGGGCATTAGATCGGGTGGCTCCGAAACACCCTCTCCCCCTGAACAGGGCTCGGACTGCACCATGGTTCAATCCGCGGTTACGAGCTCTGAAACAGGAGGTGAGACGGCTAGAGCGCCGGTGGCGGAAGTCTCGCTCCAAAGACGATCAGACATGGGCTAGAACTATATCTTCAGCCTATCACGTGGCGGTGAAGGCAGCAAAAAAGGAATATTATGCTGCCTCCATCGCGTCTGCAGAGTGCTGCCCCAAGAGGCTGTTCCAAGTGGTCCGGAGCCTGGTCGGTCCTGTGGCTCCGGAACCACTGGAGCATTCTAAGGCCTCCTGTGAGGCCTTGGCAAGGCACTTTGCAGATAAAATTGATCAGATTAGGTGTGTTACTCTGCACACTGTGGATACAGTTAGTGAGCAAGAGGCGGCCTGTGATGCAAACCGGTTTTGTGGGATCGGTTCCAGCTTCTTCCTCCTGATGAAGTGGACAAGGTGCTTTCATCTGTAAGGCCAACCACCTGCTTACTTGATCCTTGCCCATCTTGGCTCATTATGAGCTGCAGAGAGAGACTGGGTGAGGGGATCAAGGCAGTGGTGAACGCCTCCCTTGAGGAGGGAGTGATGCCATCAGCCCTCAAGGAGGCAGTGATAAGACCGCTCTTAAAGAAGCCCTCCTTGGATCCTCAAGTTCTGAACAACTTTCGCCCAGGCTCAAATCTGCCATTTTTGGGCAAGGTGATTGAGCGGGTGGTGGCAGTGCAGTTGAAGGCACACTTGGAAGAAACTGATTATCTAGACCCATTTCAGTCGGGCTTCAGGCCTGGGCATGGGACAGAAACGGCCTTGGTCGCCTTGGTGGATGATATGAGGAGGGCTCTGGATAGGGGTGAATGCTCCTTCCTTGTTCTCCTCGACCTCTCAGCGGCTTTTGATACCGTTGACCACGGTATCCTCCTGGACCGCCTGGAGGGGTTGGGCATTGGAAACACTGTATTGCGGTGGTTCCAGTCCTTCCTCTCTGGCAGGTACCAGAGGGTAGCACTGGGAGAGGAGGTTTCGGACCCGTGGCCACTTACTTGTGGGGTGCCACAGGGTTCCATCCTCTCCCCGATGCTATTTAACATCTATGTGAAGCCACTGGGGGCTATCATCAGGAGGTTTGGGGTGCAGTGTCATCAATATGCGGATGACACGCAGCTCTACCTCTCATTCAAATCTTCACCAAGGTTGGCCGTAGAATCCCTGTCCAAATGTCTGGAGACGGTGAGTGGCTGGATGGGGAGGAATAAGCTGAAGCTCAACCCTGACAAGACCGAGGTACTTTTGGTGGGAGACAAGAGGAGGCTGGGGGATGTTGACCTGGTGTTGAATGGGGTACAGCTACCCTTGAAAGTCCAGGTCCGCAGCCTGGGGGTCATTTTGGACTCCCAGCTGTCCATGGAGGCTCAGGTGTCAGCTGTGAGCCGGACAGCGCTGTATCAACTCCATCTGATACGGCGGCTGCGCCCCTACCTTCCCGACCATCTGCTCCCATCGGTAGTACGTGACCTGGTCTCCTCTCGTTTAGACTACTGTAATGCGCTCTACGTGGGGTTACCCTTGAAGACGGTTCGGAAACTGCAGCTGGTACAGAACGCGGCGGCTCGCCTGATTAAAGGCAGCCGCCGGCGAGATCACAGCACTCCAGTGCTGAAGGAGTTGCACTGGTTACCAGTTGTTTTCCGGGCCAAATTCAAGGTGTTGGTTTTGACCTTTAAAACCCTATATGGTTCCGGCCCAGCCTATCTTAAGGAGCGCCTCCAGCAACACCAGACAGGCCGCTTAACAAGATCAGCCTCAGATGGCCTTCTCTCTGTCCCATCAGCCAGGACAGCTAGACTGGTGGGGACGAGGGAGAGGGCCTTCTCTGTGGTGGCCCCCACTCTGTGGAACTCCCTCCCTAGGGAACTCCGTCATGCCCCCTCTTTAATGAGCTTCCGTCGTGCATTAAAAACGTGGTTGTTCAGGCAGGCATTTGGGGTGGGTTAGGGTATTTTTTTAAAAAAAAATTTATGGTAAAATTTTATTGTTTTAAATTGTTTATGGTGGGTTGTACATCGCCCAGAGTGGCTGGGGGACCAGTCAGATGGGCGATTAATAAATTTAATAAATAAATAATAAATAAATTATGGACGGCTGCAGAAAGGTGAGGTGTGAGGTCCCTATAGAAGAGGTTTACAGGGTGTATAAGGGGAAGTGGGAGTTGGAAACAACTTTCACTGGATTGGGTGAGTTTCATCCCTGGGATCAAGTCAACAATGTCATCTTTCGAGATCTAGTCATGAGAGAGGAGGTGGAGCAATGCTGGAATGAGATGAAGCCCAAGGTGGCTCCGGGACCGGATGGCATCATGGTAAGAGATCTGAGAAAGCATGACCCTGACGGGAACAAGATGGGTGAACTGTACAACCTATGGCTTGTGACCGGTATAATACCAAAGGGGATGAAAGTGAATCAGTCGACATCCCCAAAACAACGGACCAACACAAGCTAAAATCCATAGGCAACTGGGGACCCCTTACCATCGGGTCAGTGGTGCTGCGGTTGTTTTCAAAGATTTTAGTGAGACCGAGGAAAAGCTGCTCTACAAATCAGAGACAGCGGGGCTTCATTGCGGAAGCAGGATGCTCGGAGAACCTGTGGATCGTGCAGCACCTGATTAAGCGAGCGAAGATGGCCAAAAAAGAACTGGGACTGGTGCTCGTCGACATTGCAAAAGCCTTCGATTTGATCTCCCACAATCACATTGCCGAGGTCCTTAGGCAGAGAAGGATGGATGATATCATCCAGTTTGTTGTGGAGTCCTATGGGGATGTGGAGACTAACATTGAGGTGGGAAAGAGGACTACCCCTCGGATCAGGTTGTGGACTGGGGTGAAACCGGGGGATCCCGTATCCCTGTTGTTGTTTAACCTGGCCATTGACCCCCTAATAGTGAGGTTGGAAGAGAAAGGGAAGGGAGTGAAAGGTGATGACTGGGAGCTGTGTGCACTGGCTTTTGCTGATGACTTGGCAGTAGTGAGGGAGAGCTACGAGCAGATGAGAGTAGGGGTGCACGAAAGCCACTTACCTGGTCTCGCAGCTTGCTTCGCGGTGGGGGGGAGGCGCTTCGCTGCTCCCCCTGAAGTTCAGGCCGGGGGGGGGAGGCTTCCCACCTCGCCCGGCCGAAATTCAGGCCGGGGAGGAGGCGCCTTGCCTGGCCGCGAAATAAAAAGTAAAAAAAAAAAAAAAACACCCCCGTGATAGGCTATGTGACGATTAACGTAGCCTATCACGGCTAGATCTGCAAAGTCAGATCTGCAAAGTCCTCCCTGACCAGCTCCGCTCCATGGCGATTCCCCAGAGCTGCCAGCTGGGGCCAGCCGCAGCCAGACTTCCGGGTGCTGTTGGGCTGCTGCGGCTGCAAATGGCGGCCACTACGCCATTTGCGTCCCCGCTCTTTGCCGTGATAGGCTATGTAAATATTTACGTAGCCTATCACGGCTCAGCGAAGGGACGCAAATGGCAACCGCTCTGCTGGCTGCCATTTGCATCCGCAGACCTGCCACAGCCAGATGTCTGGCTGCGGATGCACCCGGCGAGCGGCTCCGCGGAGTTGCCACAGAGCGGAGCCGGCTGGGGAGGATTCCAGGGGGAGGTACGGAGCACCTCTCCCCCCACAGCAGATGCCACTTACAAAACAGGTAAGTGGTTTTGTACATCCCTAGTTGTAGCGGCCGCCATTTGCATGGCTGCCTTTTGCCATGATAGGCAACGTAAATACTTACATAGCCTATCATGGCAAACAGCAGGGACGCAAATGGCGTAGTGGCCGCCATTTGCAGCTGCAGCAGCCCAACAGCACCCGGAAGTCTGGCTGCGGCTGGCCCCAGCTGGCAGCTCTGGGGAATCGCCATGGAGCGGAGCTGGCCAGGGAGGATTCCGGGGGGAGGGACAGAGTACCTTCCCCCCACTGCGGATGCCCCGGAATGGAGCCAGGTAAGGGATCTGTACATCTCTAACATAAACCCAACTAAGGAATTGTTTGTGGTTAATAACTGTGCTGCGTGGCAGATGAGCGGAGAGTACATACATATGATCCAGCCAGGGGAGGTGGAAAAATATCTAGGTGCCAAGGTGGATCCCTGGGTTGGTCTATGTAAATGGGAGGTCGAGGGCCAGGTAAAGAGTTGGTTAAGATAGACTCGGAAGGCGACGTTGAAGCCAACCCAAAGGGTCGAATTGGTGAGGACATAATGCTACCTCGTGTGACGTACCTGGGGGATCACACGGGGGCGACGAAAGGGGCCCTGAGGAAAGTTGATAGTGAGATTAGGAGGGAGGTGAAGAGGTGGTTGCATTGGCCTCCTGGCACATGTTCCAACTTCATTTACGCAAGAAATAAGGACGGGGCGTTGGGATTGCCCCACCTAGAAAAGAGCATTCCTGTAATGCAATCGAAGTGACTCCAAAGAATAGCCAGCTCCTCTGACAATATGATGAAACAGATGGCTAGGAGCTTGGGTCTGGAGGAGGAGCTGAGAAAGGTGTGGGTGATGGCAGGAGGAAAGGCCGAGGAGATGCCGAAGGTGATAAGAGATGAGACTGTAAAAAAGGTGGGAGGTGAGCAGAAATTAGTCCAGTAGACTGGAAAGTGGAAGAGTTGGAGGAGTGGAAGAGGTACCCATGTCAGGGAAATAGTGTAGGTCACTTCCAGAATGACTCAATAAGTAACGATTGGCTGCTGACACCGGGCGAGATAACTCAGAGAGAATATATAACCGCACTCAAGCTTCGAACTAATGTATATCCAACGCGAGAGATCCTTGGCAGAGGGAACACCATGGCTGTGAGAAATTGCAGGAACTGCTGTGCCCTGTTTGAGACATGCTCACATATACTGGGACAGCGTCCGTCCATACAAGATGCCCGCATTTATCACCACAACAAACTGTGCCAACTGTTGGCGAGCGAGGCAAAGAGAGTGAAATGTGTATAATGAGCCTCACCTGAGGAATGGTCAGTGAGAACTCAGGAAGCCCGACCTAACTTTTGCTTGGAAACATCGAGCACTGGCCATGGATGTGACGGTCAGATGGGAGTACTTACCTGGAGGCTTGGAGAGGGCGGCCGAAGAAAAGGTTAAGTACTACCAGGACCTAGCTGGAGAAGTTGAGCGATTGACCGAAGCGAGAGATGTGAGCTTTCATGGTTTTGTGATGGGAGCACGTGGAAAATAGCCTGCCAAAAACAGTGAGATCCTGTCAGCTCTTGGAGTGGTGAAATCCAGGCAGTGGTGGCTTGCGAAGTTGTTCAGCAAACGAACTCTTTCATACGCAAGCATGATGCTGCACGTGTTCTGTGAACGATGACACTTGAGAATTTCTTTCCGTTGTAGTTGTCGTTCAGTCGTGTCCGACTCTTCATGACCCCATGGACCATAGCACACCAGGCCTTCCTGTCCTCCGCTCTCTCCTGGAGCGTGCTCAAGTTCATATTCATCGCATTTCTTTCCATACTTGCTGCCTAATTTCTAACACATAAATCCATTTTATCCCAACTTTAATTAAACATTGGATCTTATTTTTATAAATTAATTTTTAAATTTCAGTGGGTATTAAAAGAAAATCTCATAATGATTACTCCCTCGTGGGTCTCTAGGTATACTCCATCGTTACCATAAGAGACCCACAGGAGCATGCGATGTCCTACTGAATTTGACGATGACCTTAAACGTGGGCGGATGGGCCGCTGGGGTGCTGTTCACACCCCAACAACTCAAAATAGGTTCCCGTCACCTGGTGATGAGCTTCTGAAAATAACATTGAAGCCTTATATTTGTATGTATTTCCAGAAGAAACCAAAATATTTCTAAGGAAAGTGTCTTGACTTTATATATACCAATAATTAGACAATCACAGCTTAACGTTTTCTTTATTTCTAATTGCTTTTTGCATTATTTGAAATGAAAAAGAATTAAGTTACATTTTTAATTAAAATAAGCACAATTTACACCAAAACCATGCTACATATTAGAGTTGTATTTCTAGTATTATTTATATTTTAACTATCCCCCTATGCCTCATTGAGAATAAACAAACCCAACCCCAGGCCTGCCTTTCTTCATAATAAACTCTTTAATTACTGCTTAATGTGTGACTTTGTGGTTAGGGTGCTGCTGCGTGGGGTATGTAAGTGTGGGTTCTAGCCCTGTCTTTCCTAAGCTTTATTATCAAAAGGAAGTACTTCATACAAGGTATAATTTATGGAATACACTGCCACAAGAGCCATGCACATAACAGAGATGACTGGGATGAAATACATTTATAGAGGATATATCTACCAATGGGTATTAGTCATGACAAGTGGAAATATTGCAGTGTGGAGGTTCATGTTCAGGATTTCAGGTAGCCAATCAGCAATGCCCTGATTCCAGCCAGCCAATCAGCAATGTCCATTGCAGCCCGCACTCAGAGTTTCAATAGTTGGCTCACATTTCAAACCCACTGAGTATGCTCAGTCTTCATTTGCACCCCCCTCCCCACCTTAGGTTTTTTTCCCCATAAATCTTAAAGATGTCATATACTTCTGCAAACCTTGGAGTTTGCCCACGCCTGCTGATACCACCCTCTTGTTCATGGATAGTGCCACTTTGACCACATAAGGATCCACCCTCAGAGAATGAGTTCTCTATTAGTATGTAGGATTGCTAAATGGAACTGCCACACTTAGAGTTATTCTTCTTTTGAATATCAGTTGTTGTGGGCAGGGGACAATAAGGGAGGGCTTTTGCACTCATGTCCTGCTTGTGGGCTTCCCAGAAGCATCTGGTTGGCCACTGTGCAAAAAGAGGATATTGGACTGGATCCCCCTTCATTGTAATCCAGGAGATATCTTTGTATGTTATCGAAATGGGGCTGCATTAATAGAAGTATAACTTCCAAAGCACTTGAAGTACTAGTTCCCCTCTACTCAGCACTGGTTAGGCCTCATCTGGAGTACTGTGTCCAGTTCTGGGCACCACACTTTAAGAAGAATGCACGCTATTTGTGTTGCCCTTATTTTCGCCGTAGTCTACGTAAATCTTTACGTAGACTAGACATGCCAAAATAAGGAATGCAAATGGCGGCGCCCATGGGCCGCTGCCATTTGCGTACGCGCTTTTTTTTTTTCAAAGTCACCCGTGATAGGCTATGTGACGATTTACGTAGCCTATCACAGCTGACTTTGGAAATCTAGCCATGATAGGCTACGTAAATGGTCACGTAGCCTATCATGGGGTCTTTTTTTTTTTTACTTTTTGTTTCGCGGCCGGGGAGACGGGGCGCTTCTCCCCGGCCTGAATTTCGGCCGGGCGAGGCGGGAAGCCTCCCCCCCGGCCTGAATTTCGGCCGGGTGAGGCGGGAAGCCTCCCCCCCTTCGCCTGA
Organism: Heloderma suspectum; assembly: GCF_057233095.1. Lineage (NCBI taxonomy): Eukaryota > Metazoa > Chordata > Lepidosauria > Squamata > Helodermatidae > Heloderma > Heloderma suspectum. Next base: position 25,168,682 of record NC_139460.1, on the reverse strand, counting down.
ACTTCGGGGGGAAAAGTGAAGCGCCTCCCCCTCACTGCAAAGCCAAGCTGCGAAAAGGTAAGTGACTTTCATACATCCCTACTTCCAACCCTACTATTCTATGATTCTATGCTCTCAGAAGTGCTAAATCTTTGTTGTGGAAGTGCTGTATCTCACTTCTGGAAAGGGATCTGTGGGGGCACAATGGAATCAGTGGGGATGTAGTGCCCTGTTGGATACTCCCCAACATTGTGTAATGAAACTGAAACCAAACTTAGACTTGGAAATACACAAATGCTGATTTGGGGGCCTATTGCAGTCTGGCCATAGTCTTTGTTCAGAGGCCTTTCAAGAAAGAAGTCGGGTGGGAAGAAACTGGAGCTATTGTGCACTTTGATAAATATTGTATTTTGAAAGGAGGCTTACAGATTTCTTAATAAAATAAATACACAGGTTAAGGAGGTTTCTGGTGCTTCATGTTGACCTGTCATGCCATGAAGACAATGGGAGAAAGAGACCAAAGAGAAAAAGAAAAGTATCAGTTGTGCTGATTTTGTTTTATAGTTGTGGAAAGGAGTTACAAGAGCCCATTTCTCTTATGCACCAATGGCTGAAACTCTCATGTTGGGGAAGTTCTTGGACAGGTTATTTATTTATTTACAAGATTTATATTCCGCTCTCTATCTAATAAGATTCCTGAGCGGTCAACAATAAAAAGAAAGAAAAGAAGTATCAAAATTACCTATTGCAACATCAATCCTCATCATATATGGGAGAATACAGCATCCACTCCAAAGGAAGAGATGTAAGTGGACTATAAATTGTTATAACAGTGCTATTTAATCTCATGCTATGTTTACAAGGTCAGCCCCTCCAAAGAGAAATCAGAGGGCAAAACAGTAAAATGATTTATCTCGGGGTGAAAGCCTGCTGTTGGATAACTTCACAGATGAATTGAAAAAACGCAAAAACAGTGCATTATAAAAGTATTTATTGATAGTATTTTCTATCTATCTATCTATCTATCTATCTATCTATCTATCTATCTATCTATCTATCTATCATCTATCTGTAGCAGTATGATTCATATAAACAAGAGCCCTATGCATGTGTTCACCTGAAACATGTAAGGGCTGAACTGGGGAAGGGACATGGGCATGCACACAAGTCCCACCCCAACAGTCCCGCATGCCCCCAAAGTCCCCACATGCCCCTCTCTGACCTGAGAAGCTTACAGTTTATTTGTGTTGGTTGGGGAGGAAGAAATGGTAATGATGAGTGAATGCAATCAAATGCAGCTACACATTTTTGGGATTTGCTTCTTTTTCATTTCATACCTATGGTATGTATATTTTGGTTACTATCCAACACAGTGTCACGGACTCCAAAGCTTGGACCAGGAATGAGATGGATTGTAGCTGGGACCTAGCCTAGTGATATGCCATGGACCATGGGGTCGGTGGAAAGTAGATTTCAAGATGTTTCGGACTTCAACTCCCAGAAACCTTTGCCAGTATATTCAGGAATGCTGGGAGTTTAAGTCCAAAACATCTGGACATCTACTTTCTGCCCATCCCTGTGCTACATTACATCAGTCCTTGTGGTTGGCAGGTAAGTCTAGGGTCTCTCATTTGGCCCAACTTTATATAAATATTGGGAGCTTGATGTTCTCTTTTGGCCTGATCTCCAGAGTATAGGGTGGCCACTTAGGAATCAGCAAACAAAAGGACAAAGGGGGACATCGATATGTAGAAGAAATGCATATGCTAATTTACTGTATATGTATACGTGCAAATTTAGAGATAATTATTATAATTTAAAAATAAATACAGTACATCTCAGCATAGTGTGGAAGACTGTGACCAGGTGAAATGGGCAATTTCAAGGCCAAGCTCTGCTTCGTATGGTTGTTTACCTTTAAAATGGACTCAGTGCACAGCCCTTAAAATATATATTTATGATGTTTGTATACCACTCCACATTCAAAGATCTTGGAGCGGTGAACAGCAGATAGGATAAAAGAATAAAAATGCCATGTTAAAATAAGTACTATTTTTTTTTTTAAAGAAACAGCGTTCTGATAAAACCACAGCTGGTCACTCAAGGAAGGCTTCCTGAAATAACAATGTTTTCAGGAGCTGCCAGAACCAATGCAACCAAAGGCAGGGAATTCCATAGGAAAGGGCTCTTCTCCTCCTGGACTGCAGCTGGGCTATAGGTCCATGTGGAGCCACCAGGAACATGCCCTCTGATGACCTCAGTGACCAGGCAGGTTGGTAAGGGAGAAGGCGCTCTCTCAGGTATCCTGGTCCCAAGTTGTTTAGGGCTTTGTACGCTAGTACTAATACCTTAAGCCTGGCCCGGTAGTGAATAGGCAGCCAGTGCAGTTCCCTCAGCAAAGGAGTTGCATGCTGAAAAGGGGCAGCTCCTGACAACAGCCGAGCTGCTGCATTCTGCACTAGCTTCAGCTCCTGGAGCAGCCTTTAGAGCAGCCCCACATAGAGCACATTGCAGTAATCTAGTCTTGAGGTTACTAATGCCTATACCACCATGGCCAAGCTATCCCTGTCCAGGAGAGGCTGTAGCTGGTGAACCAAGCAAAGCTGGTAAAAGGTACTCCAAGCCACCATGGCCACTTGGCCCTCCAGTGACAGTGATGGATCTCCACAGACTATGGACCTGATCTTTCAAGGGGAGTGCAACCCCATCCAGAACAGGCAATGAGTCTATCTCCCAGACTCGGGAACCACTCACCCACTGGGCTTCCACCTTGCCAGGATTCAGCTTCAGCTTATTGGCCCTCATCCAGCCCATTACTGAGTAGAGATGTTAGAGAATTCCGCCACGGACTCCAGTGAGTCTGCCAAGGATTCCCCTGGAATCCTTGGCAGAACGGCCTCCCCCCCCCCCCGCGGAATCCCTCTGGGATGGAGCATACCTGGCGGCGGATGCGGCGGTGGCTCTGGCTGGTTCCCTGGCTGCTGCCGGGCTGCTGCAGCCGCAAATGGCTGCCATCGTAGTGGCCGCCATTTGCGTGGCTGCCTTTCTTCATGACAGGCTACGTAAATACTTACGTAGCCTGTCACGGCAAAGAGCAGGGGCGTAAATGGTGGCCGCTATGCCATTTGCGCCCCTGCTGTTTGCCGTAATAGGCTATGTAAGTATTTATGTAGTCTATCACGGCTTGGCAGCCATGCAAATGGTGTAGCGGCCACCATGTGCCTTTTGTCGTGATAGGCTATGTAAATACTTACATAGCCTATCACGGCTTGGCAGCCATGCAAATGGCGGCTGGCATAGCGGCCGCAGCAGCCTGGCAGCAGCCGGAATTCTGGCTGCAGCTGGCCACGGCTGGCGGCTCCACAGAGTCGCAGCGGAGTGGAGCCGGCTGGGGAGGATTCCGGGGGGAGGGATGGAGCACCTCCCCACCCCCGCGGATGCCCTGGAACGGAGCCAGGTAAGTGTTTCCTACATCCCTATTACTGAGTCCAGTACAGGTCTGTCCTCTGTAAAAGAGAACACATGGCCACCCCAGCAGAACAGTGAATTCTGCTTGCTTCTCTCCAGGAGTCAGTTTCCTGCTCCCCATGGAACCCAGACTGGAGAGACCTTCTAAGTCTGGACTTGGTTCTGTCCTGGCTTAGGGATGGGTGAGCACCTGGTGCGCATCCCAAAACTGAATTGGGCCTTCTGGTTTTCCTGTCAAATATTTGGAAACCCTCAAGGGATTGATGCTACCTAGTCATCCACCGCCTGCTACCTTTTTGCCTTCCTCAAATGGGAGAAAGAGGGCCAGGGCCGCAGGTAGTGAAGGACACCAACAAAGATGGGCTTGGTAGTTCTCTTTTCCCTCAGGGAAATGATACTAGCGGTGTCTTCCTGCTGCCAGGGATCATAAGCCGGTCCCACAATCCCCTAGTGGCAAAAAAATTGCCAAAACAGCAGACAGACATGCATCACCAAACAAAGAGGACAAAGGAGGATACAGATCTGCAGAGCATGTGCAGATGCTAAGGCAGATGTATAGATGATGCTGTTAATTTGGTCCTGTTTAGCTTCAGAACGTGTCGTAATTGGGTTTGGGACACCCGAGTGGGAAATGAAGCTATGTCCGAACAGGCAAACATGATCATAGACACAAAAGTAAACTGAAACGCATTAAATGCTTTAAGGGTGCAATTCTATGCGTGTTTAGACAGAAAAAAAGTCCTACAACTCCCAGCATTCCCCAGCCAGCTATGCTGGCTGGGGAATGCTGGGAGTTATAGGACTTTTTTTTCTGTCTAAACACGCAAAGGATTGCACCCTTATTTAAGAAAATGACAGAAATTTAGAAAATTAGCATGGTGGTTACATGAGCACAATCTGGAAGCTTTTTTGTGGTTACGTTAACAGCAGTGAAAGAGAATGTAACATACATTTAAGATTAACTGAAAGGATTGCAGGTGACAAAGCTGGCACAACAAATGTGGCAAGCAAGGTAGCAAATCAAGCTCCTAGCATTGTTTGTTTGGTTAATACTCTTCCTCCTCAGCACCCTTCTGCACTTTACTTGCATTTTAAAGCTAAACTAAAACATATTTAAATGCCAACTTCCCCCTGACTTCCTCCTGTATACTAGTTGAATGTAAAAAGCTAAGCTAAAGCATTACTAAGTTCCCCTAGGCATGTGAAGAATTAAAGTTGGCACGTCAGTAGTTAAATGAAAAAGCAAAAGCTAGAAAAAAAAAACTACTAAAGTCCAAAAGTGAAAATTAAGTAGTCTAAATAAAAACGTTTCTGGGACTTGGGTTAACTCTGATAGTGTGAATGTTAGAACTGTTGCATCAATGATCAGATCTTAAATCTAAACTTTGTGTCTCATATGAGAACCTAAAATGTAATGGCACTTAAGGGGTTAATAAATTTGAAATCAAAAGAGTGAACCGAGTTTGGTTCTAAGATAGCTTCAGGTTTAGAAATGATTCCAAGTCTCGCCTTCAGAAATAAGACAAAATCCCAAGTTTTGGAAGGAAGCTGGGAAGGCCAGAGGATTCCTCATAACTCAGCGTCCCCAGTCCTCTCCCCGCCCACAGAGCTGCCCCCTTTCCCTCCTCTCTGAGATCACTTTGCAAGCTCAGTGAGGCATCTGACATGGTTCTCTCCACACCAACTGCGAGGGGGATGGGGAGGGGAGCTCAGACTCCTGGGTCCAAGGTTGGAGTACTATCTCCAACTTCAGATCCAGGAATCTGAACTATCCTGTGGCCCCGCAGATGCTGTCTAGGGCCCATAGGATTCCTCTTGGAGTGAGCAATCCTATGGCCACTAGTCAAAGGCTAGACAGCCATGGGAGGATATGTGGTTTTCCAGGAACTGACTGCAGAGCCTGTGCTCCGAGGCTGGTTGTCAGACAACTGACCTTCCCCCCCTTCCGCGCTGCCTCATAGGTAGTGTGGAACAGCCCTGTGCTCAGAAGAGGGGCACAGAGCAGCCAAAATGGGGTGTTCCAGGGGGTGTTCTGGGGCAGGGATGGCAGAAATGCTGGTACGACACATCCGAATTCGGCTGTCTAGTCATAAATGCAGGGCAGGAGAAGCACGGAGGGAATGATCCCCTCCATGCTTCTCCTGCCCTGCATTAGATAGGTGGTCACCTCTGAGTTTGGAGGCGGCTGCCTATCCCCATAGGATTGCACCCTAAAGGGTTTAAATTATTGGCAAGTTAAAGTCTAAAGTCTAAGAGCCAAAAAAAGTTCTGTAGTTACTTACAACCTTGTGCCCGGTGGTCCAGTGAAGAACAGGGGCAAAGCAGTGAGAGAGTGAAGTGAAGAAGCGAAGTTGAGCTCTCTCTGCCTGTGCTTTTATACACTTGTACCGGCCAGAGGTGGGGCCCCCAGTGAGCGGTGAGACAACCACCTTCCAGTCAAAAATATGAGACCACCCACTCACTAATCAGAAGTGAGGTGTCTGTTTATTTCCCCATTTTATTCCCATGTGTTTTGGCAACATCTCTGGCATTATCATTAAGAAGTTAATTTGAGCCTTCTAAAACTTTGCTGAAGGTTTATCATCTGGGCACATTATCTTGATTGATGTGTTCCTTTTTGGTACATTTTCCTTGAAATTACAGACATCTTTGGATATCTACAGTTATCTATGCCTCTTCCCAACCATTGCTCATGCTCATTGTTATGGCTTCCCAAACTAACAGGTGTTGAGTACGGACATTCCCAGCATCCTTTATTAGTGCAGGTCCACAACATGAGCTAGTCAACAAGGTTTTTTTTCTCTTCTCTTAACTGGTATTTGAGCAAGTACCGCTCTCTTCTCCATTGTTTGTCATCAGTTGCTCTGCAAGATAAAGACCTTGCAGTGACCTTTTGATTTAGCAAAAAAAGAGCATCTTTTCTTTTTCAAGCAAGTTCTTTAAAGTCTCAGTTGTTGTTGTTCAGTCGTTAAGTCGTGTCCGACTCTTCGTGACCCCATGGACCATAGCACGCAGTTGGGAATCAGCATACTTTCTTGGAGTACAAAGTATTTGTGTTGTGTCACCCAAAACTGGTTCATGATACAATCAGAACATATGGGCTCATCTTTATAGAAAATAGGCGTACATCAGACCTTTACGGCTGGTCTCTTATGCAGCACATGAAGCTATTGTTCAAAACAATCAGATAAGATGGTGAATATAACTCAGAAACCATCAGGTATGAAGGGGGTCTTCATGTATCATGCCAGACATATGAAATATGTTAGGCAGTTTTTCACAAGTGGAGTCAAAATAAATTTTATTTTTATAATCATGCACAACAACTGCACCGATTGGTTCAAAATTGGGAAAGGAGTACGACAAGGCTGCATATTGTCACCCTGCTTATTTAACTTATATGCAGAGTACATCATGAGAAATGCCGGGTTGGATGAATCAGAGGTCGGAATTAAGTTTGCTGGGAGAATTATCAACAACCTCCGATATGCAGACGATACCACCCTAATGGCAGAAAGTGAAGAGGATCTCAAGAGCCTCTTGTTGAGGGTGAAAGAGGAGAGTGCAAAAGCTGGTTTGAAACTCAACATTAAAAAAACTAAGATCATGGCATCTGGCCCCATCACTTCCTGGCATATAGAAGGGGAAGAAATGGAAGCAGTGACAGATTTTACTTTCTTGGGCTCCAAGATCACCGCAGACGGTGACTGTAGCCATGAAATTAAAAGACGCTTGCTCCTGGGGAGGAAAGCTATGGCCAACCTAGACGGCATAGTAAGAAGCAGAGACATCACCTTGCCGACAAAGGTCCGTCTAATCAAAGCTATGGTTTTCCCAGTAGTAATGTATGGCTGTGAGAGCTGGACTATAAGGAAGGCTGAGCGCCGAAGAATTGATGCTTTCGAACTGTGGTGCTGGAGAAGACTCTTACGAGTCCCCTGGACTGCAAGGAGGTCAAATCAGTCCATCCTAAAGGAAATCAACCCTGAGTGCTCATTGGAAGGACAGATACTGAAGCTGAAACTCCAATATTTTGGCCACCTAATGCGAAGAGAAAACTCCCTGGAAAAGACCCTGATGCTGGGAAAGACTGAAGGCAAAAGGAGAAGGGGACGGCAGAGGATGAGATGGCTAGATAGCATCACGGATGCAATGAATATAAACTTGAGCACGCTCCAGGAGAGAGCGCAGGACAGGAAGGCCTGGCGTGCTATGGTCCATGGGGTCACGAAGAGTCGGACACGACTGAACAACTGAACAACAACAACAACAACAACTGCTACCTCATTCATTAAGTCATCCTAGGCCTGCGTGTGCACGTGTGTGCACGCGCACGTGAGTGTGTGTACACTTTAGTGATTAATGCCAAAGCAGGAAGGATAATAACCTTCTTAGCAAACATATAATACACAAATGGACTAACCAGTGGGGTGTAGTGGCAAGAGTGTTGGACTGGGAGCCGGGGATTCTGGGTTCTAGTCCCCACTCGGCCATGGAAGCTCACTGAGTGACTTTGGGCCCATCACAGACTCTCAGCCCAGCCTACCTCACAGGGTTGTTGTTGTGAGGATAAAATGGAGAGGAGGAGGATAATGTAAACCAGCTTGGGTTCCTTGTAAGAGGAAAGAAGGTTGGATATAAATGCTATAATTAAAAACGCCCCCATCTATGGCCATCTGCATTTGCCATCTGCTATTCCACTTCAGAATACTGGTTCTCAGTTTGGCACCACCTGTCATAGGAAAAAAAAAAAAAGTTAATCTGGAAACACATTTGGCCATGAACTTCGTGTTGCAATTATTGATTTATTTATCATGGCTGCTGTGCTAAGTAAGGCAGAGCTCTACAAATGCATTTGTGGATACTCCTTGAAGTGGGCAGTCTTGCAATTTCGACCACCCCACCAAAGGATCAGTCCACATCAGCTTCCTTGCAAAGTTTCCCCACTCTGGATGAAATTATACTCAGACTTTGAAAGGGTAGGGAAGCAGCCAGAAAATGTCCAAAGACATAAGAACTAACATAAAAGCCAGTGTGATGTAGTGGTTACTGAGATCCAGATTGAAGTCCTCATTTGGTCACCGGGTGACTTTGGACCAGTCGCTGATTCTCAGCATAACCTACCTCACAAGGTTGTTGTGAGGATAAAATGGAGAGAAGGATCATGTACTCCACTTTGGGCTCCTTGGAGGAAAAGGCGGGATATACATATAACAAGTAAATTATTAACTGTGATCCAACAAACTGCATGAAGTAGCCATGCCTGTGCCCACACAACTGTTTCAAAGGAGTTGGAATCCGATTGATTTGCTGTTTGGCAGGGACAGAGGTGGGAAGGGTGGTGGTGAATTTAGCCCCTGAACAATTAAATTCACAGGATTTCAACTTTTTACGTGCATGCAGCCTTTGACGTTGGGTTGGAAATGGGAATTCCATGAATACCACCAATTCGCCTGTGTGTTTCCCCATCCAGCTTGGGATACACGTGTAGAAGTCCACTTCCACCTGCATATGGTCCTGAGATGGAGCAGGACACACATGGCTCTCTATTCTGATACTCCCGAGACTTGGTTCACTCACATATATTTGTCTGCATTCTTTGCTCTGTGATGGCCCATTCACATGCACAAGATATCACTCATCGGGAAATGAACATGCATGTGTGAACTATGCCTAAGATCCACATTTTAGGAACACATGAAGATACTAATTGTAGCTCCCTGGGAACCCAAAACTCTCCCACAAATTAGAGAAAATAAGGGAGCAATCCTATTGGGATAGGCAGCTGCCTCCAAACTCGGGTGCGACTGCCTACCCAATGCACGGTGGGAGGAGCGTGGAGGGGATCCTCTCCTCTGTGCTCCAGCTGCCCTGCATTCATGGCTAGATGGCCGATTTTGGCTGTCTAGCCATGGGATGTTGGAGCACGGGGTGGGGAGGCCAGATAATGCATAGGAAGCATCGTACGGGCACTTCCGCACTCCCCTCCCCTCCCAACCCCATCCCCAGGAACACCCCCTTTTGCTCTGCTCTGCACTGCTCTTATGAGCCCAGAGCCCAGGGACAATCCACGCTGCCTACAAGGCTGCAGGGGTGGGGAAGCGGTTCTCCAGGAACTGACCTTGGAGCATGGGCTCTGAGGTTGGTTCCTGGAAACCAACCAATTCTATGGCCATCTAGCCTCTGACCAGCGGCCATAGGATTGTGCCCTAAAACATTTTTAAGCCTCCAGTGACTTAAGGGCCACTGAGTCATAAATTACAACCAAGTCCCTTGGCTGCTGCCAAACCTTTAAAGCAGGGGTGTGGATCTTTAGGCCCCAGGGCCATATCCGGCCCTCCTGGGTTCCCGAGGTGGCCATACTCCCTTCCCCCAGTCCCACTCCTTTCCTGCAATCACCAACTGCTTGGTGGTTTCCGAGCTTTTGTGCCATTCTTTCCCTCTTTGAAAAGGCTGAAATGCCTCTCCTTAAGGCTTTGTTACTGGCTTTAAAAGCAATATGTGGATGTTTTTGGCCCCGCCATTTTGTCCCACCCACTGCAGCAATGCAGTCCCTGAGAGCTTCTCCAAAATGGAAATTCTGCACCCTGCTCTAAAGCAAAGCAACTTTTCATTGTGGTCCCTTGGTGGCTGCTTAAAACACAGTGTCTGTGGAAATGAATGATTGATTATCAGCTCAGCCATTAGAACCACCTGGCACACATAGGAAAGCCGATGTTATAAGATAAGCACACCAAAGCAAATTGAATCATAATCTGCATAGTATCCCTATTCTTAGGGTGCCAGCAATGTTGGATTACTAGTTTATATTTGTTTTGTTTTTCACTGATCTGCCATGTGCTGTTCCCGTCTTTCATACATTGTTTTCTTTGCTGTGCCTGCATGTATCTCTCTCTCACTATGTGTGTGTTTCGCTGGGATTATTGGGCTGCCTCTTACTCTTGGGCCATTGATGAAAAATGGGACACTTACCAGAATGATGAACCAAACTGACAGAAGGAGGAATAGGGAGGTTGAATTCTATTCCCTTGCTGGCTGGCGGAAGCAGAGTTGGGGAAGGGCTGTAGCTCAATGACAGAGCACATCCTTTGCATGTAGATGGTCCCAAGTTCAATCCCTAGCATCTCCAGGTAGGGCTGGGAAAGGTTCCCATCTGAAACCCCAGAGAACTGCTGCCAGTCAGTGTAGAGTAGACAATATGGAGCTCGACGGACCAATGGTAAGACTCAAAACCAGTATAAGGTAGCTTCCAGCATTCCTAACCCACCCTGAGCAAATTCACTGATCATCAGAATGCTTTGATGGGTTGCATTGTTTAGAGAGGATCATCCGGTGAAAACCTAGGTATGTGCAGACTCCCTGCTCCAAGAATTGTTCACTTGTCTCATCCGAAGTCATGGCTTCTCCTGGATTTTTAAATAGTTTGATTGGCAAGGAATCCCCAAATTTACATTTCAAGTTCTTATTGGGATGAAACGATGAAAGCCAGCCTATTCTGGAGGCAGCGCAAGCTCAGATGAAGCATCGATCCTTCTGTGAAACATTGGTTGACCTGCACCTGCAAGGCAAGACAAACCACTCGTGTTTTGGTTTGTTCCGTCAGCAGGAGCAGCATTGTTACACAGGCATCCTCTTGTTTACCTTCTCTGGTGAGTGGGAGGTGACGCCGATTCCAATCTTGCAAACCCTTTCAAGACTTCTTGCCTTTATTGAACCTATTGATTGAGAGAGTGGCAGCAGCCACGGGTCAAAGTCCCCCAGCAACAGATTCCCATGGCAGATGACTGCAGGCGTTCAGAGACGTGCACCAGCGTGTCCTTTCCACCGATTTAAATTTTTTATTGCTCCTCCGCAACAACTCAACGTACATTTCCCACTAACCTTCAAATGCAATGATTTCTGACTCAAAATTCATCAGGAAGCTGGAATCCCACAGCTATGGTTGCTTTTCAGAACTTCTCACAGTTCTTGTCCCTGTGTGCTAATGCGCGGCAACTTGGGAGCATCAGTGTTTATCTGTTTCTCCACTCAACATTTCCTTCAGTGCCACAGTGTGAGTTTCCCTTTTTAATTACCTGGGTGCTTTCCATCCCCCCCCCCCCACACAACCCCTGTTCATGTGCCATCCCAAATTCATGGCTTATTTTCTTCTTGCATATTCATTACAGGCTTTGAAGACTCAGTATAGGTTCAGAGTATTTTCAAGCAGTTCCAAATGCTGTCATTGTCAGGTTGTGTTCTTGATAATGAAGGCATGTAAGGCAACAATGAGATGCAATGGTGTGCGGCAAAAGCGAAAACATAAAATGGAGATAGAACAGCCTTTTTATGTTTTTCTTTGACATCCTTGTTTAGGAGTGGAAGGAAGACCGAGATTTTTTACCTTAGTGCGGAGGTTTTCAAAGCTGAGTGTTTATTGTCTAGCCCGGGGCTGCCGAGACACAGGAGAGAACGGAAACTGGGAAAGCTAACACAATAAAATAAAATAGAGTTGTGTCATGCATGTCTTTTGCTGGCCTGCTCTGGTTTGGTGGTGAATGATATTACTCTGCATGGAATCAGGAAAAGTTCCCTATATAAATTGGAATGTATTTTCTTTTAGTAATTTGGTGTAATAAACCTTTATAGATCACAACTTTTGAATTAAAACAAAATGGCAGTGGTATTGCACTGTTAAAGAGCACAGTAGAGCTTCCACAGCCATAGAACTTCCACAGTATATGGTACAACTTCCATGGACACCAAGTTTGCTAGAGTGGGAACTTGCGCTCTGATCCAGCTGAGGGCTAATGTAGGCTTTTGACCTGTGAATCAAATTTCAGGTCAAATCAACACAAATCATTTCACAAACCCCACCACCTCTTTTTTTTTTAGAGAGTTCAGTTAGTGACTAGCTTCACACAACACACTAACCCACACTCAGCAGTTGAATGTGGGTTGTTGCTGAACCGTGGGTTGTTTGTTGAACCATAGATTAGTCTGTTGTCTGATGCCAGGACATTTTCCACAAGGTGGTATGTTAACCATGCAGTGCGGCTTATTTTTCTTGAACAAGCCATCCTGAGAAACCAGGGTTTGTTGTTGAGTTGTTCAGGGTAGTTAACAAGCCACACTGCATAGTTCAGAAGCCACCCCACAGAAGTGTCCTGGGTTCAGACAACATGCTAACCAGCAGTTCAACAAACAACCCACGGTTCACCAGTAACCCACACTCAACCACTGAGTGTGGCTTAGTGTCAGGCCTGGCCCAGCTTGTATTGCCGCCTCAGATGCAGTGGTGCTGCTGCCCGCCCTCGCTAGCTCACTTGGCCGGGCTTCCTCGCTCCCTTGCTCTCCCATTGTGGCCTGTGCTCCCAGGGCTGCCACTCACAGGGCTCCCCTCACCCTGCCAAGATCATGCCTGCCTGCCTTGGTGGTTGGTGCAGGAAGCACCAGTGAGCCACTCTCTCACATACTGGGTGGGAGCGGGGCTGGCCTGGAGCCAGGGCTGCCCTTTTGTGGAACTTCTGCAGTGCCTCAATTTTTGGGGGGTGGGGGGAGGACCAGACTCTCACAGAAGTGCTGTGTCTGGGCCACAATGTAAGAGCAGCTGGACAGGCAGGAACAATTGGTCAGATAGGCTGCTGACTGACTGAGCAAGTGAGGGAGGCCCAGCGAGCGAGCGGGTGGGCGCACGTGGCAGCTCTGGCCAAGGCAGTGGGGAGGAAGCTCCGTACCTTTTTGGCAGGGGAGGGGGGGGCAGAGGGAAGAGCAGCACAATTTTCCACCCTTTCTGCTCTGCTGCCTGATGCGGGCACATTACCCCGGGAAATGGTAGAGCCGTCCCTAATTTGCGTATTGCGTGAACAGCTCCAATGTCAATATAAATGTTGACAAATTAAAATGCGAGTCCCCATTGCAAGTAAAGGAATTTCAATCAATGGCATGAACATCTCAATCCAGAAAACACAGACATCCTAGCCCTACTCATATTTTACTCTAGAGGAAGTTCCATTATGATAAATGGGGCTTACTCCCAGATGCAATAAGGAAATATGTGTAGAATTGCACTATTAAACACATGTAACTTTTTCTGGATTGGGCCCTTTGCTTGCCAGTTCCACACTCCTAGGGTTCCTGTTTTTATTGTTCCATCCATTTTTTAAATTTAGTCTTGTATGATTGCAATTATTTAATTTACATACCATCATACTTTTATGACCAGTCTTAATCATGTGCTGCCATTAGTCCATGTTCTGCATTATTTTCCCAAGTACTGAGCACTGGTTAGATGAGATTTTATAGCCTGGTTAGGTGTCCCCCCTTTCACAGAATCGCAAGCAATCATTTGGCACCTTAAATAGATTTTCCAGAAGTCCCAGATGGTGAAAGGTGATTTTACAAACCCATTGTTGCATTTTAGAAAGAGATTGGCCTGGTTGTTAATGAGAAGCAGAAAATTGCTCTTCCGTAGCCAAGTGGTATCAAAAGGGCATTTCCAAGTCATCAGGATATAACCTCTTTTTCAATTACATTTTAAAACATAATAATTAATGACCAGAAAGAGGGACCCAATTCATAACTGGAGGACACTGCACAAATCGAATGGGGAGAGTTAATATGGGGAAAATCTTTTAATGAGTACAAGATTTAGAAAATGTGCTCGAATATTGTCAGGAGTCAAACCTTGCTTAAAAACAATGAATTATTCAGCAAGAGAGAGAGAGAGAGATGTTCCCCACTCCCTAAGGAGTAAGAAATTCCTGTGGCAGCACTATACAGCATTAGCTTCCTTTGGAGAAAACATTACTGGAGGATTATGGCGTTCTTGTAGTATTTGGTTTATTTACGAATATACGACCTTGAGCCAAGTCTCTGCCTCTCTCTCTCATCTACTGTTTCTTCACACATACACGCCTTCCATCAGCCCCTCCTCTTAGCTCAGTGGTGGAAAGTGTGTGTCACCTTCCATGTTCTGACAGTGGAGACTGGTGGCTCCAATTTCGATGGGACTGTGAATGCATTCTGGAGTTTAGTCAGAACCAGCCAGAACTCTAAAGGTGCTGAACCATACCCCCAAACAGGTTTGACAGCTTGGATAGCTCCTTTAGAGTTCTGCCTGGTTCTGACTAAAACCCAGATAGGAATAATGGCCCCACCGAAATCGGAGCCACCAGCCTCCATGGAATTCTGATACTTTTTCTGGTTTGAAATGTTCAAACCAGATCTCTTGCTACTGCCTGTGTGTTAGTTCCCTTTAGCTGATACATGCACATTGATCCCCTTCACATGTTGGCCAAAGGCATAGCTGGTAGAGGCATGGCTGCAGCATGCATCACTAGCAGGGCAGGAGTAGCCTATGCAGTCCCACAATGCCCCTCACGTCACGTCTTCTTTAACAGGCCCCCTGTTACATTGTACACACCTTGGTGTATACACTGTGGTGTCAGAAACGCCTTAGCTTTACTGTACAGATAATACTCTTCAATCAATGACACTACGAAAATAAATTAAAAGGAATCTATGTGGCAGAGAAGGGGAAACCCACCTGGGAAGGGTGTGTGTCATTTGCCTGGGCCTTGTTGTACTGGGTGTTGGACCTAGATGAGGGACAGCAAAGTTAAAACCCTGAGAGAGCACAGAGTCTGGGTGGAGGGGCATAGGATACTTCCGATTCACACAGATACTGCTCCAATCTCAGGGGATCCGTGCTCCGCTCCCCCTCCCCCTCCTCCTCACAGCCAGTGCAGAAAGAAACATGCTGGCTGCCTCTCTGAGGTCAGGAACTTGACCTTGGAGAAGGGGTAAAGGGGGCGTTTCAGTGGGAGGGGAGAGGTGGGGACCGGAGAGGCCAGGAGACGAGCTATCCCGAGGCCTCTCCAGCTAAGGATGTCAGAGAAATCCACAACAGAACCAAATGAGTTTGGATATTTATGAATCCAACCTGCAGATTCCACAGCGGACCAGCTTCTCCCCTGGCTTGCAGATTCCATGGACTTGCAGACTATTTTTCTAACTTTCATGAATTTTGCTTGAATTTCATCGTAGAAAAGTATGCAAAAATAAAAAGAAATCCTGGTAAAATGTGCCTTTTCCCCATAAGGTAAAGCGCAAACATGGACATTTGGGGAGAATTTGCACATTTTAAGGGAATTTGTGCATTTTTGCACGTGTGAATTTGCACAAATTTGCATTTCTGCAAATGTGAATTTGCACACATTCAGAAACTACCCCCCCATGCCATTGATGGGTTCATGACGGAATGAAAGGTGCCTGAAAATCTGGAAAACAGATGGAACGGATTTTATACAATCCATACATCCCTTTCTCCAGCCTCCTTCCCTCCTCTTCTGGAACGTCCCAGCTAGACAGGCAAAAAAGCTCATCAAGTGAGAATGCAGATTAAGAGGAGCGGGGAGGTGGTAGTTGCCTCCACTGCTCCTCCAGCTCTGCACTGGATGCTTATAAGCCTTCAAGTTCGGAGGCTTATGCGCATCAAGGGTGTAAACAATAGGATCGCACCCTTACTACCTCAGGAAGCTCTTTCACTTCAAATAGAGGACCTCTATGAATATGTCAGTATGCATGTGGAGTTCCTTCTCACATGCATGAAATGTGTGCACAACAGGGGGTGTGGCTGCAGCTTTACACCCCCCACACACACATCATCTTTGAACATGTGTGGGACTGTGTGACCTGCCTCTTCAATGTGAGGGTAGTGAAGTACTTTGCAACTGAAAAGCCAGCTAAAGAATAGATGGTGGTGGCATGGCATGGGGGAGACTGGAGGGAAATAGTTTTAAATACCATCTGTTCTTCTGCAATATCTTTACAGTTTATCTAAGAAATGTTGGATAAACATTTGTGTTATCATGTATATTTTATGTGCGGAAAGATTCCTTTTTTTGTGTGGTTATTTAGAGCTTTTCTCCACAAGGCTGTTAATCAGCTGCATCTACTTTTGTTTTTGTTGCAGAATTGAGATCTGAGCACTACATGAGGAGTGTTTCCTTTCCTGCTTTCTTGCTACATAACCTCTAGGTGGCACTATGGTATAGTGGAATAGTGCAAATACACAACAGGAAATCACACTTCTTTTGCTTTCACAATTAAATGCCACATTTTCCCTGCTCTAAAAAAAAATCTGAAAGTGCTGGTTAGACACAGAAGAGGAACTAGAGGGTCAGGTCATAGTCTAAAGAACCTGTAAACAACCGTAAATAGGGAATGATGAGCACACAAATGCCTCAGAGCTGAAATCTCTCACCCAATCCCACCTTACACATACAACCTCACCACCCTATTTGTAGGATATGAAATTAGGGAAAGCATTTGGGCAACATTGAGAGCAGGGGTGCAAACGGGTGAAATGTGGGGTAAAACTGGTCATAGCAATTGCTCTCCCAGTTGCTGGCAGGTATCACACCTGAAGGCTTCAGAAGGCTTCAGAATGAGGGTAGTAAGCATTGGCCTCCAATTCCGAGTCCTTCATGATGATGCCATGTGTCATCATAGTGAAGCCAATTCAGAGTAAGGGCCTTCTGGAGCCTTATGAGTGAAAAATGGCACCTACCAGCAATCAGGAGTGGGATTACAGCTGTCACTGAAATGATGCAATTGATGGCAGCAGCGGAGGGAACAGTTTTGTGAAACCTTTCTCCCCGCTCCCCCCACTCAAACTGCAGCACCCACATTTTGGAAGGAAGTTTTGCTCCAGTCCAAATTGAAATGATTTCATAATGCTACTCTGAAATTGCATGACTAGCAGTGCAACCCTACTCATGTTTTGTTGTTGTTGTTCAGTCGTTCAGTCGTGTCCGACTCTTCGTGACCCCATGGACCATAGCACGCCAGGCCTTCCTGTCCTGCGCTCTCTCCCGGAGCGTGCTCAAGTTCATATTCATTGCATCCGTGATGCTATCTAGCCATCTCATCCTCTGCCGTCCCCTTCTCCTTTTGCCTTCAGTCTTTCCCAGCATCAGGGTCTTTTCCAGAGTTTTCTCTTCGCATTAGGTGGCCAAAATATTTCAGCTTCAGCTTCAGTATCTGTCCTTCCAATGAGCACTCAGGGTTGATTTCCTTTAGGATGGACTGATTTGACCTCCTTGCAGTCCAGGGGACTTGTAAGAGTCTTCTCCAGCACCACAGTTCGAAAGCATCAATTCTTCGGCGCTCAGCCTTCCTTATAGTCCAGCTCTCACAGCCATACATTACTACTGGGAAAACCATAGCTTTGATTAGACGGACCTTTGTCGGCAAGGTGATGTCTCTGCTTCTTACTATGCTGTCTAGGTTTGCCATAGCTTTCCTCCCAAGGAGCAAGCGTCTTTTAATTTCATGGCTACAGTCACCGTCTGCGGTGATCTTGGAGCCCAAGAAAGTAAAATCTGTCACTGCTTCCATTTCTTCCCCTTCTATATGCCAGGAAGTGATGGGGCCAGATGCCATGATCTTCGTTTTTTTAATGCTGAGTTTCAAACCAGCTTTTGCACTCTCCTGTTTCACCCTCAACAAGAGGCTCCTGAGATCCTCTTCGCTTTCTGCCATTAGGGTGGTAATGTCTGCATATCGGAGGTTGTTGATAATTCTCCTGGCAATCTTAATTCCGACCTCTGATTCATCCAACCCAGCATTTCTCATGATGTACTCTGCATATAAGTTAAATAAGCAGGGTGACAGTATGCAGCCTTGTCGTACTCCTTTCCCAATTTTGAACCAATCGGTTGTTCCATGTCTGGTTCTTACTGTTGCTTCTTGACCTTCATACAGGTTTCTCAGGAGACAGGTAAGGTGGTCTGGTACTCCCATCACTTTAAGAATTTTCCACAGTTTGTTGTGTTCCACACAATCAAAGGCTTTAGCGTAGTCAATGAAGCAGAAATAGACGTTTTTCTGGAATTCTCTTGCTTTCTCCATGATGCAGCGAATGTTGGCGATTTGATCTCTAGTTCCTCTGCCTCTTCGAAACCCAGCTTGTACTTCCGGTAGTTCTCGGTTCGCATACTGCTGAAGCCTAGCTTGTAGGATTTTGAGCATCACCTTGCTGGCATGTGAAATGAGCGCAATTGTGCGGTAGTTTGAACACTCTTTGGCGTTGCCCTTCTTTGGAATTGGAAGGTAAACTGACCTTTTCCAGTCTTGTGGCCACTGTTGAGTGTTCCAGATTTGTTGGCATATTGAATGCAGCACTTTAACAGCATCATCTTTTAGGATTTTAAATAGCTCGGCTGGAATACTGTCATCTCCGCTAGCTTTGTTGTTACTAATGCTTCCTAAGGCCCACTTGACTTCACTCTCTAGGATGTCCGGCTCAAGTTCAGTGACCGCACTATCATGGCCATCAGGGACATTCAGATCTTTCCTGTATAGTTCTTCTGTGTATTCTTGCCACCTCTTCTTAATCTCATCTGCTTCTGTTAGGTCCCTGCCTTCTTTGTCCTTGATCATGCCCGTCTTTGCACAAAACGTTCCCTTGAGATCTCCAATTTTCTTGAAGAGATCTCTAGTCTTTCCCATTCTGTTGTTTTCCTCGATTTCTTTGCATTGTTCATTTAAGAAGGCCTTCTTGTCTCTCCTTGCTATTCTCTGGAACTCTGCATTCAGTTGGGTATATCTTCCCCTTTCTCCCTTGCTTTTCGCTTCCCTTCTTTCCTCAGCTACTTGTAAAGCCTCATCAGACAGCCACTTGGCTTTCTTGCATTTCTTTTTCTTTGGGATGGATTTCGTTGCTGCCTCCTGAACAATGTTACGGACCTCCGTCCATAGTTCCTCAGGCACTCTGTCTATCAGGTCTAATCCCTGAAATCTATTCCTCACCTCCACTGTATATTCATCAGGGATATGATTTAGGTCATACCTGAACGGTTTAGTGGTTTTCCCGACGTTCTTCAATTTAAGCCGAAATTTTGCAAGAAGCAGCTCATGATCTGAGCCACAGTCAGCTCCAGGTCTTGTTTTTACTGACTGTATGGAGCTTCTCCATCTTTGGCTGCAAAGGACATAATCAATCTGATTTCGATATTGACCATCTGGTGACGTCCATGTGTAGAGTCGCCTCTTGTGCTGTTGGAAAAGAGTGTTTGCTATGATCAGCGTGTTCTCTTGGCAAAACTCTATTAGCTTTTGTCCTGCTTCATTTTGTACACCAAGGCCATGCCTGCCTGTTATCCCGGTGATTTCTTGAAGAGGACATCTTTTTTTGGTGTTAGTTGAATGGTTTGCCTTGGATTCGTACTGAGATCATTCTATCGTTTTTGAGATTGTATCCCAGTACTGCTTTTCCCACCCTTTTGTTGACTATGAGTGCTACTTCATTTCTTCTAAGGGATTCTTGCCCACAATAGTAGATATGATGGTCACCTGAATTAAATTCGCCCATGCCTGTCCATTTTAGTTCGCTGATTCCCAAGATGTCGATGTTCAATCTTGCCATCTCATGTTTGACCACCTCCAGCTTACCTTGATTCATTTATCTGACATTCCAGGTTCCTAAACAATATTGTTCTTTACAGCATCGGATTTTCTTTTCACCGCCAGACACATCCACAGCTGAGTGTCCTTTCGGCTTTGGCCCAGCCGCTTCACTCTTTCTGGCGCTACTTGGAAATACCCTCTGCTCTTCCCCAGTAGCATATTGGACACCTTCCGACCTGAGGGGCTCATCTTCCAGCGTCATATCTTTTAGCCTTTACTCAGAAGTAAATATTCTGCTCAGTGGAGTTTACTCTCAGGTAAGGGTGAACAGGATTGCAGCCTTAATCTACCAACCATTTCTATTTTGCAATTTCTGGTCATTTTAAGTGAGCTCATGTAATCCTGTTGAAATCAATGGAGCTTGCCCAACAACAGTGCTTGTCAGAAAGTGGAATCATTGACCCAGTCCAGTGGTTTCTTCTATTCTGTATAAGGCCAGAACACCTATGATCCATTTGCAAGTATTTCTTTTTTTCTAGTCTGATTAAAAAAGAAGACGAAATCTACTGCCGGAAGATTTATTTTCCCAGTGCAGGTGATTGAAGATGATTTTCTGTCTGTACAGTAGACCTAATTAATTTCTGACATCAAGGTCATTTACAGTGTATAGCAAAAGTAATCTCTTGGCTGGAACACAAATAGACAAAAGATAATTGCTGAGGACAAGAACAATATATTCCACCGCCCACACCCGTGACCAAGGCAGAGTTCAATGCCATGAAACAGAGTTATAGCTGATCAGCATTTCATGATTCGTCCACTGAATTTTTATCTTTCCAAGCAGGGAGAAACTCCAGCTGTAGTCAGCCAGCCAGCTCTGTTGGTAAGGGAATGGTGCTAATAACAGCAAAGCTCGAGGTTCAAGGCCCATGCTGGCCACACCAGATGGATGCATTCTCCTTTCTTGGAGAGGGTCCATAGCTCAGTGGTAGGGCACACACTGTACATGCAGAAGGTCCCAGATTCAATGCCTGGCATCTTCAGTTAAAAGCATCTCAAGTAGGCAATGGTAAGGACCTCTCTTTCTGCCTGAGACCCTTGAGAAGGTTGTTTAAGCCCAGTTTGAAAAACAGCTCATCACATGTTGATGGGCAAGGGACCGTTGCTCAGTGGTACATCACACGCTTTGCAGGCAGAAGGTCCCAGCTTCAGTCTCCAGCATGTCTAGTTAAAAAAGAAATCAGGACGAAGGTGGTTGGAAAGACCCCTTCCTGGCTGGAATCCCAAAGCACTGCTGCCCATCAATAGACAATACTGGATGAGATGGACAAATGATACCACCTGGTATTAAGGCAAATCCCTGTGTACATTCCTATGGCAATTCAGGTGATGTGAATGATCAGTGAACAAAAAACCTTTCAGTTTAACATGTTGTGTTAAAGGCTTTCTGTGCTCACTCCAGCTCCTCCTCCCTCACTTTTCTCCGACATGCATCCCAGCAATATTGCTGTAATTCCCAACATGCTGGAAGATCTACGCAGTATTTGGGAGTTAATATTTTTAATACCTCCATTTAAAGAATCACGTAAGGGCACTAGGTTATCCACTGTGAATTGTCACACTGCAAGAGAAATGCAAGAGAAATGAGCCCTGCCAGGGGCAGCTTATATGCCTTACCAGTGTGGGGGGGAAAAGGACACAAAGTTCTGCGATGTATTAGAAATAAAATGATACAGAGGACATCCCCCCCATTTAAATGAGTGGAAATAATTGTTCTTACATCTTCCTTTCCACTTAGATATTTTAACAGAAAGGAGATAAGCATATAGCAGAACTGCATTGGGGTTTGGTATAGAGGTGACTTTTTTGCTCTGCCCTGCACAACCTGTGATCCACCCTGCCAAAAATAGCCCACAATTTAAAAATCTTTTTATAACATTTTTTTCCCAGCCTTATCCAAAACGGTTCACGGTCAGGGCTGATGTCAGGACCTGGCTTTCTTGGTCAGCTGCTTGAGCCCTGTCATGGGTCACTACTCACTACCTGATGCCACCCCATTTTTTTTTTTGACCCTATACTTCAGGAGTCAAATGTCAGGTGTCTGGATCTATTTTCCCACAATGCCCCTGACCAAATGTTGCTCAGGGGCATTGTGTCATTTCATTCATTCATTCATTCATTCATTCATTATATTTCTATACCGCCCCATAGCCGAAGCTCTCTGACCAGTTCACAAAAATTAAAAACCATTAAAATACATTATATAAAATATAAAACCATTCATGTAATAATATAGAACAGACAACACACACACCAATAACATATATCAAAACCAAAAACAATCAGCCAGAGACAATCAGAGACTCATCGTAAGCTGCCAAATGCCTGAGTGAGAGGGCAATTTTAACCCAGCGCCGAAAAGATGACAACGTTGGTGCCAGGAGGGCCTTGTCAGGGAGATTATTCCATAAATGGGGAGGAAGAATGTCAAGAGGAAGAATCATGGAACTGGCATCACACGTCATGTGTCCCGCTATCACAACGCCACACTGGACCCCACCTATGCTGTCTCCACGGAACGCCGTGCCTAGGTGACCCCAAATCTCTGCTTTTATCCATTGCTTAAGGCAGGGGTGAGGAACCTCTTTCAGCCCAAGGGCAGATTCAGTTTTGAAGAAACTCTCGGGAACTGCATTCCACTAGTGGGTGGGGCTAAAGGAAAATGGGGCGGAGCCAAAGGCAAAGAGTGTTGGACCATATATACCAAAAATACCAGCATATTTTAGCTTAAGGCTCTTACGGCCAGTAACTAAGCCTTAGGAGAGGCATTTCTACCTTTTCTAAAGGGGAAAGAACTGCACAAAGGCTGGGAAACCACTGAACGATCGGTGGTTAGGAGAAAGGGGGTGGGGCCAGGTAAGGGGGCATGGCCATCTGCAAACCCTGGAGGATGGATTTTGCCCCAGGCCTGGGGCTCTTCACCCCTGCCCTAAGGCAAACGTGAACCTCAAGTGCTTATCCACGCTCCTGTGCTTTAATTCATTGTGTACCATGAGATTTCCCTAGCCATATTGCCTGCAAAATAGCATGTTTGTTCTGACCACTCTTAAATAAAAGTCCATTCCCTTAGCAACTGCTAGGCACATACCCTCCCCGTGCTGCCAGAATAAGTGGTGTATCTAATACTTGCTGAATGCTTGCCCCTCTCTGAAATAGTTCTCCATCATTTCGGCGAATGGGCTGCTCCTGAATGAAGGGCGGGTTTTAAAATGGTGTGTTATTATTTTGACTTGGGCTGTAATATGTTTACATGGATTGGAATATATGTAGTTTTACAGTTTAGAGCTGAGTAGACTAAAATTAAACAATAAATGCAAGAAGTCAGGCTAATTTCTCTTTCCCCCATTAAGTTTTTGATTTATGCTTTGTTTGCAAACAGCTGCTGATGCCTCATGAAAATTTGCAAAACAGCCTCCCTGTAGATAATTCTGCTAATATATTATGTAGTGGTGTCATTTCTACTCCCTTCCATTCTTTAAGTGTCCATAAAAGGAGAATTTTTGAACCACATCCAGCAGAAAAATATTGGCAGTGTTTCTGAACGCTGCTAAACCAGTGGTTAAAAGGTTGGGTCTGGGAGGTCCTGGGTTAAAATCTTAACTTATTGATTAAGGCTGCAATCCTATAAACACTTATCCGAGAGTAAGTCCCATTGGACTAAATGGGGCTTACTTCTGAGTAGACATGCATAGGACTGCACTATAAGGATGCAATCCTATGCAGGTTTAGGCAGAAAAAGTCCCACAACTTCCACAAATAAACACAACACAAATAAAACAGTCCTTGCTTGCAGACTTACAATCTAAAAGACATGACACAAAAGGAAAAAGGGATGAGGAGGGAAGAGGACAGGCACAGTCCATCCATCCATCCAAAATTCTTTGTAGGGCATCTTTAAGAGTGGGACCCCTCTCACCCTTTAAGGCACCAATTCTTACTGTTATACAGTAGTTCTTATAATGTCAAGCTGGAATGGAAACTGTTCATGGAGGGACCAAATGGAGCTGGTCTTTCAGCAGAGCCAACAGAGTGGTCCTGCTTTCCATTCCTCCCTCTGATTGAATGCTCCCTGTAACATCTGCCTGGTTTTTATGTATGTGTTTTCATTATTAAATGTGACCCAGGTAAGATACGGTTAACAGAGCATTAGGGAGGGAGTGAAAGGTGGGAAGGGCTTGTGTGTGTGTGAGAGAGAGACAGAGAGTGAGAGAGGGAGGGAGAGAGAGAGAGAGAGGATTCTGAGGTTATATAAAGGGTGAACTGTCAGTTAAGAGCCAGATAGGGCCTTAGGGATTGAAGAAGTAACATCAGTTAGTGGGGCGCGTGTATAGGATATTAGAAGGGGTAGAACAGGTAAGGAAGTTAGGAACAAATATTAATGAATAATAATAGCATATAACTCTTGTGTTAAATAAATTTTCATTTGTTTTTAAAAATCCAAATTCCCATGTGTTGTTTGATTTGCGTTACCTTTATTATATCTGTTTCCTGATTATTTCTCCTGTAGTGGATTGAAAGACCCAATGGAGCATATTGAGTTTCTCTGAAGCCCAGAGAGGGTAAAAGGGCTGAAGACTGTGGGATGGTGAGACAGCCATCCCAAAGTGAAAGCAGGCGTTCCTGAGGGGTTTGGTTCTCGGTTTCTGAGGAGGAGGCTGGGGAAAAGGTGGAACCTCGGGTGGGAATGTCACACCCCCTTTTATGGTACCCTAGATTAAAAACAAAACAAAAGTCTCTCTACACATTGAAAACTTGCAGCAGGTGAGCCAGGCTAGAACCTTTATTCAGATTTACTAATATTTTGCTCTCAAGAAAATGGCATCAAGTCTACTCTGCCAGCTCAGGATCCCCGCACCTCTTTCTGTTTTATTTGTAGACCAGGTCTAAAACAGCAGTCCTATGCATGTGTACTTGAGAGTATGCCTCACTGAGCTCAGCCAGTCTTATTTTTAAGTAAAGACGTATAGGATGAGCTGAATCCCTGCAAATCCCTGCACACTTACTTGAAAGTAAGTGCCTTTGAATCAGTGGCAGTTGCACCTGGATGACCATTGATAGGATTAGGCTGCATGGCTATCAGAGAGAAGGATGGGCAGAGGTTCAGTCCTAGGCATCAAGGGTAGGCATGGGTGGGCTCCTGCCAAGGGCCCACACCCCAGCAGAGGCCCATTGATGATAGTCCCCTGGACTTGCTTCTCCTCTTCACCATTACAACCAGCTTGTTCACCTGCCTCTCACTCTGCCCCAGAGAACAGTGGTGGTGAGAAGGAGGAGCAGTAGATGTCCCTGCCTACTTGTTCACTGGCTCTCTACCTGCCGAGCAAACAAGTGGTAGCAATGATGAGAAAGAGGATGAGGAGTGACAGCACCTGGTGACAATGGTGGTGAGAAGGTAGACTCACTGAGGGAGGAGACCCATTGAAGGTGTCTTGCCTAGGAGCCAGTATTGCTCCTAGGAAGCAGAAAAAGTGTTAGAACAGTCTTCCTCAACCACTGGCCATGTTGAGAATTATGGGAGTTGCAGTCCAACACAAATGGAGGACACCAACTTGGGGAAGGCTGTGTTGGATCATAAGGAGAGTCCTCCTTGATCAGACCCAAGGACTATCTATTCCAGCATCTGGTTTCCCACAGTGGCCCACCAGATGCCTGTGGGACCATTTCCACCTCCCCATTGCCATTTATCCCCAGCATCTGGTATTTTAGGGTTGACCTCCGTTGGATTTTAGTGTTTATCTTCACTGCACTCTTCAACATTAAATTTAAACAAATTAAAACATCTGCATGTATTTGAATTTGATACTGTGGATTAGTCCCCAAATCAGATGCAACTCTTGAGTTAGTATCTGGGTATTTGGAAAGCTAATCAAATATTTACTTCATTTAGTCTCTGCTTCTAAATACCCTTTCTCTGTTTTCCAAACAAACCAGCTGGGGAGAGGTGGTGGGAGGGATTGGTGGGAGACATTTTAGTGTAATAAGGGATTCTCATTTAGTTTGTAGAGCTGCCATTTCTTTTGCATTTATCTTTACCATTTGTTCTATCACTGTGCCCCCCAAACCTATTCCAAACCTACCTTCATATAATTCATACCCACTTCTTCTTAGAGGAGGCATACTTGATATGCAGATGACTCTATTGTTATTCATTTTCATTATGCATGTATAGTTGTGTTGCAAAACAGAAATTAATCGTGTCACTGTAAGTCTAATTCAGCTTGATCCTGCCTTTTGGCCTTCACATTATTTGCATGGGAAAACAGTGTGGTCTTCGAGCCCTTGAGATTGAAAACACTGCGAGGAAAAGCTTCTGCTAAACCCCAAATCCCTTAAACTGATTATAGTTCTGTGATGCTGTTCTCTCTTAGGGCACATCTTTTTCTATTCTCTTCCTCCCCGATTCATTAGATGAACACTCACATGGATTGGCTGTCTCTGGCTGCAAACCTATGCACTCTTACTTAGGAGTAAGGCTCATTGAACTCAGTATGACTGCCTTCCAAGTAAATATGCCTAGGACGGCTCTGTCCGTATCTGAATTACAATTTTTTTCAAAGGAATAGCTCTCTAAGTCATTTGCATTCTTTGCAGCTGAAGGTGAAGGCAAATTCCAAACTAATAAATGAAGGCATTCTTACAATGTCTGCTGGAAGGAAATTAATTTGTTTTTTTATTCTGGAAAGCCTTTATCTTAATTAGAGTACATTACTGAGTACCACTTAGGATAATTTCTAGTTATTTAAAAAAAATAAGACCAAAAACACTGATCATATATTTTTCCAGAATGCAAAAGAAAGAACTACTGAATGAGGACCTTCTCAATAAAATGGCAATACTCCCATTTAATGCTGTCCTTAGCAATCATGTGCATTAGTGGTCGTTAACTTCACAAGGAGAAACAATGCTGATTTATTTAATGAACTAACTGGTAATTGCTGATACTATTACTAATGGCTAGCTCTAGGACAACTGTACTGTGCTGGCCTGTCCATAGCCCCTCTGTAGTTCCAATGGACCTGCCTATGCACAGACCAAATTTACTGGATTAGATACAGACTGAGTCATGCTTAGAGCAGATCAATTGAAATCAATTTGATTTAAGTCAGTCGTAACTAACTTAAGTTACCCTTCATGGATCACTGCCCTGTTGTGGCAAAAGGGCTTACGTAACTCAGTGAAGCCATAAGCTATGCCGTGCAGGTCCACCCAAGACGGACAGGTCATGGCGGAGAGTTCTGACAAAATGTGGTCCACTGGAAAAGGAAATGGCAACCCACTCCAGTATTCTTGCCAAGAAAACCCCATGGAACGTATCACAAGGCTAAAAGAGATGACGCCGGAAGATGAGCCCCTCAGGTTGGAAGGTGTCCAATATACTACTGGGGAAGAGCAGAGGGAATTTCCAAGTAGCACCAGAAAGAGTGAAGCAGCTGGGCTAAAGCCGAAAGGACACTCAGCTGTGGATGTGTCTGGTGGTGAAAAGAAAGTCTGATGCTGTAAAGAACAATACAGTTTAGGAACCTGGAATGTCAGATCAATGAATCAAGGTAAGCTGGAGGTGGTCAAACATGAGATGGCAAGATTGAACATCGACATCTTGGGAATCAGTGAACTAAAACGGACAAGCATGGGCGAATTTAATTCAGGTGACCATCATATCCACTACTGTGGGCAAGAATCCCTTAGAAGAAATGGAGTAGCACTCATAGTCAACAAAAGGGTGGGAAAAGCAGTATTGGGGTACAATCTTAAAAACGATAGAATGATCTCAGTACAAATCCAAGGCAAACCATTCAACATCACAGTAATTCAAGTCTATGCCCCAACCATTGATGCCGAAGAAGCTGAGGTTGATCGGTTCTATGAAGACCTACAGCACCTTCTAGAACTAACACCAAAAAAAGATGTCCTCTTCATCATAGGGGATTGGAATGCTAAAGTAGGAAGTCAAGAAATCACCGGGATAACAGGCAAGCATGGCCTTGGTGTACAAAATGAAGCAGGACAAAGGCTAATAGAGTTTTGCCAAGAGAACACGCTGATCATAGCAAACACTCTTTTCCAACAGCACAAGAGGCAACTCTACACATGGACATCACCAGATGGTCAATATTGAAATCAGATTGATTATGTCCTTTGCAGCCAAAGATGGAGAAGCTCTATACAGTCAGTAAAAACAAGACCTGGAGCTGACTGTGGCTCAGATGATCATGAGCTGCTTCTTGCAAAATTTCGGCTTAAATTGAAGAATGTAGGGAAAACCACTAAACCATTCAGGTATGACCTAAATCATATCCCTGATGAATATACAGTGGAGGTGAGGAATAGATTTAAGGGATTAGACCTGATAGACAGAGTGCCTGAGGAACTATGGACGGAGTAACATTGTTCAGGAGGCAGCAACAAAATCCATCCCAAAGAAAAAGAAATGCAAGAAAGCCAAGTGGCTGTCTGAGGTAGCTGAGGAAAGAATGGAAGCAAAAAGCAAGGGAGAAAGTGGAAGATATATCCAACTGAATGCAGAGTTCCAGAGAATAGCAAGGAGAGACAAGAAGGCCTTCTTAAATGAACAATGCAAAGAAATAGAGGAAAACAACAGAATGGGAAAGACTAGAGATCTCTTCAAGAAAATCCAAGATCTCAAGGGAACGTTCTGTGCAAAACAAGGCCTGATAAAGGACAAAGAAGGCAGGGACCTAACAGAAGCAGATGAGATTAAGAAGAGGTGGAAAGAATACACAGAAGAACTATACAGGAAAGATCTGAATATCACTGATAGCCATGATAATGCGGTCACTGAAGCCGGACATCCTCGAGAGTGAAGTCAAGTGGGCCTTAGGAAGCATTACTAACAACAAAGCTAGCGGAGATGACAGTATTCCAGCGGAGCTATTTAAAATCCTAAAAGATGATGCTGTTAAAGTGCTGCACTCAATATGCCAACAAATGTGGAACACTCAACAATGGCCACAAGACTGGAAAAGGTCAGTTTACATTCCAATTCCAAAGAAGGGCAACGCCAAAGAGTGTTCAAACTACTGCACAATTGCGCTCACTTCACATGCCAGCGAGGTTATGCTCAAAATCCTACAAGCTAGGCTTCAGCAGTATGTGAACCGAGAACTACCGGAAGTACAAGCTGGGTCTTGAAGAGGCAGAGGAACTAGGGATCAAATCGCCAACTTTCGCTGGATCATGGAGAAAGCAAGAGAATTCCAGAAAAACGTCTATTTCTGCTTCATGGCTAAAGCCTTTGATTGTGTGGATCACAACAAACTGTGGCAAATTCTGAAAGAGATGGGGGTACCAGACCACCTTACCTGTCTCCTGAGAAACCTGTACGAGGGTCAAGAAGCAACAGTAAGAACCAGACATGGAACAACCGATTGGTTCAAAATTGGGAAAGGAGTACGACAAGACTGCATATTGTCGCCCTGCTTATTTAACTTATATGCAGAGTACATCATGAGAAATGCCAGGTTGGATGAATCACAGGTTGGAATTAAGATTGCTGGGAGAATTATTCACAACCTCAGATATTTATTTATTTATTTATTTCATTTCTATACCACCCAATAGCCGAAGCTCTCTGGGCGGTTCACAAAAATTAAAACCAAACAACACACAATAAAACAATTTAAAATATATAGAACATTAAAACCACAATATAACAATACAACCACAATAAAACCTAGCAGCAGTGCAAGAATTTAAAATAAAGATTTAAAACAGCAAAGATAAAAATTTAGAAAGCTAAAATGCTAAAATGCCTGGCAAAATAAAAAGGTCTTCACCTGGCACCGAAAGGGATACAACGTAGGCGCCAGGCGAACCTCACTAGGGAGCTCATTCCAGAGCCGGGGTGCCACAGCAGAAAAAGCCGTCCTCCTAGTAGCCACCTGCCTCACTTCCTTTGGCAGGGGCTCATGGAGAAGGGCCGCTGATGATGATCTTAAGGTCCGGGCAGGCACATATGGGAGGAGGCGATCCTTCAGGTAACCTGGCCCCAAGCCGTTAAGGGCTTTGAATGTTAACACCAGCACTTTGAATCGGGCCCGGAAATGGACTGGCAGCCAGTGCAGCTGGAAAAGTACTGGCGTAATATGAGCTCGCAGGCCAGTCCCTGTTAACAATCTTGCTGCCCTATTTTGGACCAGCTGAAGTTTCCGGACCGTTTTCAAAGGCAGCCCCACGTATAATGCATTGCAGTAATCCAGACGAGAAGTTATCAGAGCATGGATAACTGTAGCTAGGCTATCTCTGTCCAGATAAGGGCGTAGTTGGTATACCAGCCTAAGCTGATAAAAAATGCTCCGTGCCACTGAGTTCACCTGTGCCTCAAGTGACAGTTCTGGGTCCAAGAGCACCCCCAAACTGCGAACCTGATCCTTTAGGGGGAGTGCAACCCCCTCCAGAACAGGTTGAATATCACCTAGCTGGGCAGACGAACCACCCACTAACAGTACCTCCGTCTTGTCTGGATTGAGTTTCAGTTTATTAGCCCTCATCCAGTCCATTACCGTGCCCAGGCACTGATTCAGAACAGCCACTGCCTCACCTGGTTTTGATGAGAGAGAGAGGTAGAGCTGGGTGTCATCTGCATATTGATGGCACCTCAGCCCACACCTCCGGACAACCTCCCCCAGCGGTTTCATGTAGATGTTAAACAGCATGGGGGATAAAATAGAGCCCTGTGGAACCCCATGGTATAATTGCCATGGCACAGAGCAATAATCCCCCAGCACCGCCTTGTGGAATCGGCCATCCAAGTAGGAGCGGAACCACTGTAGTGCAGTGCCTCCAACTCCTAACCCAGACAACCTATCCAGAAGGATACCATGGTCGATGGTATCGAAAGCCGCTGAGAGGTCCAGGAGAATCAACAGGGTCGCACTCCCCCTGTCCCTCTCCCAGCAGAGGTCATCCCACAGGGCGACCAAGGCAGTTTCCGTTCCAAAACCAGGCCTGAAGCCCGATTGAAATGGATCTAGATAATCCGTTTCATTCAACAGTGCCTGGAGCTGTCCTACAACCACCCGCTCAAGCACCTTGCCCAGGAAGGGGATGTTGGCCACTGGCCTATAATTGTTAATATTCTCTGGGTCCAGGTTAGGCTTTTTCAGGAGTGGTCTAATTACTGCCTCTTTTAAAGTGGCAGGCACCACTCCCTCTCTCAAGGAGGAATTTACGACCTCCTGGACCCAGCCGGACAACCCCTCCTTGTTTGATTTAATAAGCCATGAAGGGCAAGGGTCAAGCACACAAGTGGTCCATCGGACTTGGCCAAGCACCTTGTCCGCATCCTCAGGCCTCAGTAACTGAAACTCATCCAATAAAACTGGACCAGACGGTGCTCTGAACGCCTCTACCAATGGAACTGCATTAATGGTGGTGTCCAATTCATGACGAATCTGAGCGACTTTATCCTCAAAGTGCTGTGCAAACTTGTCACAGTGTGCTACCGAGGGTTCCACCGTCTCTCTCTCTGGCCCAGAATGTAACAGGCCATGAACCACTCAGAAAAGCTCTGCTGGATGACACTGAGAAGATGCAATGCTGGTGGAAAAGAACTGTCTCTTTGCCACCCTCACCGCCACAGAGTAGGCTCGATAGTGGGCTCTTACCTGTGTTCGGTCAGACTCAGCATGAGTTTTCCTCCACCTGCGTTCTAGCCATCTCCCCTCTTGCTTCATTGCCCTCAGCTCAGGTGTATACCAAGGAGCTGGCTGGGCTCTGCTCAGAGGGAAAGGGCGCTTGGGCGCGATCGTGTCAACCGCCCGAGTCATCTCTGCATTCCACAGAGCGACCTGGGCTTCGACAGGAGCACCAGCCATACCAGCAGGAAAATCCCCCAGAGCCCTTTGGAATCCATCGGAATCCATTAATCTCCGGGGGCAGACCATTTTAATAGGTCCCCCACCCTTGCAGAGGGGAAAGGCCGCCAGGAGTCTAAACCTCAGCAGGAAGTGATCTGACCATGACAAAGGGACAGATGTTAATTCCTCCACTTTCAGATCACCATCCTCCTGCCCAGTCGAGAAAACCAGATCAAGCGTGTGTCCTTTTATATGCGTTGGGCCGATGGCATGTTGGGACAGCCCCATGGTTGTCATGGCGGCCATGAAGTCCTGAGCCGTCCCGGATACAGCGGCCTCGGCATGGAAGTTGAGATCCCCCAGGACCATCATCCTGGGGGTCCTCAACACCAAGTCCGAGACCACCTCTGTCAGCTCAGGCAGGGAGTCTGCTGGGCAGCGGGGTGGGCGGTACACCAACAGAATCCCTAATCTGTCCCGGGTACCCAACACAAGGTACAAACACTCAAGATCTGCACTCGAATGAGCAGGAAGCCTGGAGAGGGAGATTGAATTCCTATAGACCACGGCAACCCCCCCTCCCCGACCCTCAAGTCGGTGTTGGTGCTGCACCGAGTACCCAGGAGGGCACAGCTGGGAGAGAGTGACCCCTCCCAGTTCCCCCACCCAGGTCTCAGTAATACATGCCAGGTCAGCCCCCTCATCCACAATCAAATCATGGATGAGGGAGATTTTATTTTGGGCTGACCTGGCATTCAGCAGCAGCACCACCAGACCCGAGGGCAGACTGGTAAGGCTGCCAGGAACCATCAGGTTGGGGGAAGAACCAGAAGAGGGGACAGCTGTAAGGTGTCTAGCCCCTCTTCTCCTCAGCTGGCCTGTTAATCCCCCAATGCCATACCTCCCCCTGCCCGTGACCACAGTTATGGTGGCACCTCCCCCACCCCCTGAGTTGCCCAATAGTCCTCCCAGGCACATATTAAAATGTTAGAATATAAAATGCACAACAGTTTAAAAGAATATAAAAGATAAAAGAGATAAAAGAGAACAGCAGCTAAGAAGGAGCAGATAAAGTCCACGTTTGCCCCTTTCCCCTTGTCTTTAAGCTGCTGCCCTCTGCTGCTGCTATTTGCTGCTGGTACTGTGGCTGCTACACAGATACGCAGATGATACCACCCTAATGGCAGAAAGCGAAGAGGATCTAAAGAGCCTCTTGTTGAGGGTGAAAGAGGAGAGTGCAAAAGCTGGTTTGAAACTCAACATTAAAAAAACGAAGATCATGGCATCTGGCCCCATCACTTCCTGGCATATGGAAGGGGAAGAAATGGAAGCAGTGATAGATTTTATTTTCTTGGGCTCCAAGATCACTGCAGATGGTGACTGTAGCCATGAAATTAAAAGACGCTTGCTCCTTGGGAGGAAAGCTATGGCAAACCTAGACAGCATAGTAAGAAGCAGAGACACCACCTTACCGACAAAGGTCCGTCTAATCAAACCTATGGTCTTCCCAGTAGCAACGTATGGTTGTGAGGGCTGGACTATAAGGAAGGCTGAGCGCCGAAGAATTGATGCTTTCGAACTGTGGTGCTGGAGAAGACTCTTACGAGTCCCCTGGACTGCAAGGAGGTCAGATCAGTCAATCCTAAAGGAAATCAACCCTGAGTGCTCATTGGAAGGACAGATACTGAAGCTGAAATATTTTGGCCACCTAATGCGAAGAGAAAACTCTGGAAAAGACCCTGATGCTGGGAAAGACTGAAGGCAAAAGGAGAAGGGGACGGCAGAGGATGAGATTTTATTTTTATTTTTTTATTATTTATTAAATTTATTAATCGCCCATCTGACTGGTCACCCAGCCACTCTGGGCGATGTACAACCCACCATAAAACAATTTAAAACAATAAAATTTTACCATTTTTTTTTTAAAATACCCTAACCCACCCCAAATGCCTGCCTGAACAACCACGTTTTTAATGCACGACGGAAGCTCATTAAAGAGGGGGCATGACGGAGTTCCCTAGGGAGGGAGTTCCACAGAGTGGGGGCCACCACAGAGAAGGCCCTCTCCCTCGTCCCCACCAGTCTAGCTGTCCTGGCTGATGGGACAGAGAGAAGGCCATCCGAGGCTGATCTTGTTAAGCGGCCTGTCTGGTGTTGCTGGAGGCGCTCCTTAAGATAGGCTGGGCCGGAACCATATAGGGTTTTAAAGGTCAAAACCAACACCTTGAATTTGGCCCGGAAAACAACTGGTAACCAGTGCAACTCCTTCAGCACTGGAGTGATGTGATCTTGCCGGCGGCTGCCTTTAATCAGGCGAGCCGCCGCGTTCTGTACCAGCTGCAGCTTCTGAACCGTCTTCAAGGGTAACCCCACGTAGAGCGCATTACAGTAGTCTAAACGAGAGGAGACCAGGGCATGTACTACCGATGGGAGCAGATGGTTGGGAAGGAAGGGGCGCAGACGCCGTATCAGATGGAGTTGATACAGCGCTGTCCGGCTCACAGCTGACACCTGAGCCTCCATGGACAGCTGGGAGTCCAAAATGACCCCCAGGCTGCGGACCTGGTCTTTCAAGGGTAGCCGTACCCCATTCAACACCAGGTCAACATCCCCCAGCCTCCTCTTGTCTCCCACCAAAAGTACCTCGGTCTTGTCAGGGTTGAGCTTCAGCTTATTCCTCCCCATCCAGCCACTCACCGTCTCCAGACATTTGGACAGGGATTCCACGGCCAACCTTGGTGAAGATTTGAATGAGAGGTAGAGCTGCGTGTCATCCACATATTGATGACACTGCACCCCAAACCTCCTGATGATAGCCCCCAGTGGCTTCACATAGATGTTAAATAGCATCGGGGAGAGGATGGAACCCTGTGGCACCCCACAAGTAAGTGGCCACGGGTCCGAAACCTCCTCTCCCACTGCTACCCTCTGGTACCTGCTGGAGAGGAAGGACCGGAACCACCGCAATACAGTGTCTCCAATGCCCAACCCCTCCAGGCGGTCCAGGAGGATACCGTGGTCAACGGTATCAAAAGCCGCTGAGAGGTCGAGGAGAACAAGGAAGGAGCATTCACCCCTATCCAGAGCCCTCCTCATATCATCCACCAAGGTGACCAAGGCCGTTTCTGTCCCATGCCCAGGCCTGAAGCCCGACTGAAATGGGTCTAGGTAATCAGTTTCTTCCAAGTGTGCCTTCAACTGCACCGCCACCACCCGCTCAATCACCTTGCCCAAAAATGGCAGATTTGAGCCTGGGCGAAAGTTGTTCAGAACTTGAGGATGCAAGGAGGGCTTCTTTAAGAGCGGTCTTATCACTGCCTCCTTGAGGGCTGATGGCATCACTCCCTCCTCAAGGGAGGCGTTCACCACCGCCTTGATCCCCTCACCCAGTTTCTCTCTGCAGCTCATAATGAGCCAAGATGGGCAAGGATCAAGTAAGCAGGTGGTCGGCCTTACAGATGAAAGCACCTTGTCCACTTCATCAGGAGGAAGAAGCTGGAACCGATCCCACAAAACCGGTTTGCCACAAGCCGCCTCTTGCTCACTAACTGTATCCACAGCGTGCAGAGTAACACACCTAATCTGATCAATTTTATCTGCAAAGTGCCTTGCCAAAGCCTCACAGGAGGCCTTAGAATGCTCCAGTGGTTCCGGAGCCACAGGACCGACCAGGCTCCGGACCACTTGGAACAGCCTCCTGGGGCAGCACTCTGCAGACGCGATGGAGGCAGCATAATATTCCTTTTTTGCTGCCTTCACTGCCATGTGATAGGCTGAAGATACAGCTCTAGCCCGTGTCTGATCGTCTTTGGAGCGAGACTTCCGCCACCGGCGCTCTAGCCGTCTCACCTCCTGTTTCAGAGCTCGTAACCGCAGATTGAACCATGGTGCAGTCTGAGATGGCTAGATAGCATCACTGATGCAATGAATATGGACTCGAGCACGCTCCGGGAGAGAGCACAGGACAGGAAGGCCTGGCGTGTTATGGTCCATGTGGTCACGAAGATTCGGACACGACTGAATGACTGAACAACAACAACTTAAGTTACATTGATATTAATGGATCTGCTCTAAATATGTGAGTCTGGATCCAACCCATTCCCTTCATTGACTACCAACTCCTCTTGCTATCCAGAATCCAAGGAAGGGGATTCCTTTGACTTCTGGAGCTCAGATGCGTCTTTGGGACCTCTTCTTAATAGGCTGCATTTATGTATTCAGTGCACTAATATTCTTTCTTCCTGCCCTAGAATGCAAAGCAATGTTCATAGGGTCCCCAAGTGAATCTAGGAAGCTGCCTTATACTGAGTCAGACCACTGGATCGTCTAGGCCAGTACTGTCGACACTGACTGGCAGCAGTTCTCCAGGGTTTCCAGAAGGATTCTTTCCTAGCAATACCTGGAGATGCCGGGGATTGAACCTGGGACCTCCTGCATGCCAAGCAGGTGTGCTGTACTGCTGAGTGGCCCATTGCCATGGTGTCTCATCACGGCACTGACCCGACTCGGATATGCTTTCAGTCCATGCTCTGGGAATTCTGAAAAGAACAGTTGCAAGTGTAAATGCAGAAGGCCTCTCCTGTTTACCTGTAGTAGAAGATGGCCAGCCCGAGACCAAGGCTAGATCTATACTACTGCTTTTTAGCGGTATTGAAGTGCACTGATAACCATTGGGGCACATTACACATTTGATAGACCACTTTTGTAGTGTCATTTCCTGCTTTTCATTCCACATTTTCCAAAATACCGCAACGAATGTCATTGTGTGTCCTACAAGGTATAAATACGCAAGAGGGATACAGCGTTACCAAACTGCTATTTGAAGTTATCAAACTGCTCCAGAGATTTGTAATAGTGAATGATACCATATTGGTCTGTCTGTCTGTCTGTCTGTCTATCATCGGACAGTCGAAGGCTGGCTTTGTAACTATCTTAATTACACATTGCAGTTAAGTAGGTACTGTAGCAGGTACTATAGAACAGCAGATTCAATATAATTGACTGCTAACAGGGGCATAATTACAGATCACTTAGATGCATTCAAACAAAGGCAATACCCAGTGGCAAGGACTAAAGAGATGTTGTTTTCCTTCATCCTGGCTGTTTCCCACTCCTTGATACAATTTTTCTGTCTCTACCTACTCATCACTGATACTCCATGATTTTCACTAGCTAGCATGAGAAACAACAGACAAGTTATCACCAGCCAGTGCTGGCAAAGATGGT
Organism: Heloderma suspectum; assembly: GCF_057233095.1. Taxonomy (NCBI): domain Eukaryota; kingdom Metazoa; phylum Chordata; class Lepidosauria; order Squamata; family Helodermatidae; genus Heloderma; species Heloderma suspectum. The sequence continues at coordinate 25,131,741 of NC_139460.1, read as the reverse complement.
ATCTACTGCCTCCAGTTCGATTGCTTCATTACATTCGATAATATTCACCATAACCTGCAAAAAATGTGTGCTGTTTGCAGTGTTACTCCTTCTGTTCTTAGTGTACAAAGAACCTGCCCCTCTCACTTGCCAAGTGTCGGTTCCAGATTTAACATACATTAAGATCCCTGGTCATAAGGGTTAATCAAAACTTGCCACCAATAGACCAGATACAGCAGCTCTTTGGGGGAAGAGGAAGAGTATCAATTAAAAAGAGCTTACAGGTGACCCACGTATGCTCCATTCACAGGAGCCACTTTAGAAAGTGCCATTTGAAAAGTACCCTTAGATTAAGCATCTCTTGAGTCTACTCACTTAGCTGCTCATGACCATCATCACCCTTTGCAAACTGATTGTGTTAATTGAGCAAGCGGCTTCGAGGACTCCCTTTGTAACCATTAAATGAAACTGCCACACACTCACCTCTCCAAGTTGTCCCAGCCCATCGCATTTAGCCAATGAGTTCTTTTAAAATATGGCTGTTTATCTCTCCATTTCATTACACCAAATCTCTAGGAGGTAATTTAACCCTAACATGGAAGCCATTATCTAAAACCTGCTTTAATTCAAATTGTTAAGTGATTCACTTGGGAAGCTAAGGAGGTTTCTTTTGTTTGAATTGGGTGGGCATTCAAGTCACTGGCTTTACATTGGTGCAGAAACATATCCCTTAAACAATGATGAAGGGCTGGTCTTGACAAATAGCTCATCATGTGGTAAAACTGTTCCTGGACTATACCACTTCAGATTGCAGGTGTGTGTGTTTTGCAGGACTGAATGCTTCCACATATAAAAAACCACAGCTCCTTGCACATGGAAAGCTAGGTGTCAGGCAGAAGGTTTTCAGGCTATCCTTCTTCCTTGACATGCTAGTTTTCAATGTGTAGGGAGACTTTTGTGATGGATCATTTAAGTATGTAATCCCACAAATGCAGCATCGAAGTCCAGGAACAGTTTTACAAAGGAGACTACATTATACCAGGTCAGACTGGTATAAGGCATCTAGTAAAGTACTGGCTACACTCTGACTGCTACTTTCCCATCACCGCCTACCTGAGCCCTTTTAAACTGAAGATTAAACCAGGATTTCCAGTTTTGGGCACCACACTTTAAGAAGGATGCAGACAAACTGGAGAGGGTTCAGCAGAGGGCAACGAAGAGGATCAGGGAACTAGAAACAAAGCCTTATGAGGAGAGACTGAAAGAACTGGGTATGTTTAGCCTTGAGAAGAGGAGACTGAGGGGAGATATGATAGCGCTCTTCAAGTACTTGCAAGGTTGTCACAGAGAGGAAGGCCAGGATCGATTCTCGATCATCCCAGAGTGCAGGACATGGAATAATGGGCTCAAGTTCCAGGAAGCCAGATTCCGGCTGAACATCAGGAGACACTTCCTGACTGTTAGAGCAATACGACAATGGAACCAATTCACTAGGGAGGTAGTGGGCTCTCCCACACTGGAGGCATTTAAGATGAAGCTGGACAGCCATCTGTCAAGGATGCTTTGACTTGGATTCCTGCATCGAGCAGGTGGTTGGACTTATTGGTCTTACAGGCCCCTTCCAACCCTACTATTCTGTGATTCTATGATCCTATGATTCTAAACATGGGGCTTCTGCATACAAAACATGCAATGTACACCTGAGCTAGGGCCTCTTCCGTATCATCAAGTTGTTTTCTAGGCTGGACTTAAGAAAACTGTCTGTGATGATGTCCAAGTCTGGTGGCACTTAGACTAGAAAGAGATTTCAGCCTAGTGGGTCTAGGAACACAGTGACAGGAGACTAGGGATGTACGGAGTGTGTAAAATCTGTTCCATCTCTGTTTCGTGGATTGTCAGGCCCCTTTTGTTCCATCATCCATCCATCAACAGAACTGGATTTTGTTTTGTTTCCGAGTTTGTGCATATGTGCAAATTCACAATGTGAAAATGCACCAGTTTCCCCCAAATGTGCATTTTCATGCTTTAGCCTCTTGGGGGAAATGCACATTTTTTGCTATTTTTAAAAAATGTGTATTTTTCTACGATGAAATTTGCACAAATTTTTGGAAAGTTAGAAAAACAGTTCACAAGTCCATGGAATCCACCCAACAGGGGAAAAGCTGGTCTGCTGTAGAATCTGTGGTTCAGATTCATGAAAATCCAAACTCATTTGATTCTGTTGTGGATTTCTCCAACATCCTACAGGAGACACAGGACCTGGCTTAATTTTTTTTTTACTGCATCCCAACACACCCTGAGAACAAAACAGATCACAGCTGGTTTTTAGTTTACCAGGAAAATGTCTCCACTCCCCGAAGGTGTGAGTTTGCTGTCCTAATAGGACAGGTGAGTCATTAAGCCCAGATCCCAATAGGGACCCAGCACCTTTAAGAAATGCATGGGAGGGAGGATTCTGGAGGGTGAAGCTTCTCCACTCAGTGCAACACTCTGATAGGAAAAGCTAGAGGCAACATAATTCTGCCTCTGGTACAATATGTGTGCCAGAAGATTCCCAAGGTCTAGACCTGTCTTTCAGACCTTGCTGCCTTTTGCAAAATCAATGCTGGAATATTTCTAAATGACCAAGGGGCTAATGTACCATATTCAGAAGGCACATTAGAACTCCCTCCCACTAAAATTTGGACAGGTCCAAGCTAAACTAATCAATGGAAGCAGGGCCGCCCCTACCATTAGGCAGCTGCCTCAGGTGGCAGATGCTGGGAGGTGGCAGCGAGGTGTTGGAGGAGAAAGCTATATGCCAGGTGGCTTGGCCTGTACCCCATAAACAAGCCTGCTGCCTTAAGTTGTGGTGGAGGAAGCTCTCCCATCATCAGTATTGAAGTAAGATTCAATTGCCAGTCCAGTCAGGCTTTGTACATGGAATGGGAGGGAATACCACCTTATTCTTTGCCTTAGGCAGAAAATATCCTGGGCGAGCCCTGAGTGGAAGTAGTTCAAGACCTCTCTGTTCAGGCTCGGGATGTCCATCACTGTGAAAACTTGCCCTTTGGGGGCTTGACAGACTCTTGCTGAGCACCTGACTTGGCTCACAGTTGCAGGCTGAGCAGTGCAGCTTTCCCCCCAATCCAGGAAGTTTTCCATTAACATTTTTTGCATGAAAATAAAATCTGTGCAAATTGCAACTGCATTCGCATAACTTATGCCATTTCTGGTCAGAAATCACGTACATTGTGCAAATTATGGCTGCAATTTGTGCAAATTTCTTTTTACACCCCCCCACAGGGAAATGAGCCAAAGTCCAGGGGGTCGAGCTGAGGAAAACTCGGCAAGCTCCACCCCACAGACGGATTCCTCCAACATCCCTAGTTCAGGCTAGGACTTGGTAGCTGAAAGTGGAGCTTTGCCTTCAATAAAAAGTTGGAACTTTTCCAACTTTTTATTCCTATGCAGGCTTACTCAAATGCAACCGCCAGAGGCGTTTGATGCTGCTGCCACCCAGGCCTCATACAGGTCAATGGAATGACTTGTATACTGCTATCATGACAACCATTGTGGGGTCTTTGCCCTGCCACTGACTCCATCTTTTGCAGATGGCAAGAAAGAGGTGGGCACTGGCGTTTGAAATATATCCTGCTACAACCTCTATTTTTACCATTACAATGAGCTTAACTGGGATCAGCCAGAATGCTTCTCCCCCACTCTTCTTCAGCCAAAATTACTGGCTTAGCTGTCCATGCTGTGATTGTCCCTCAGGTCATGCACATGAGTCACCTAGCCACCTGCAGTGAAGCCATGAGTTTAGCTGTGCGGTTAGACTGAGAGCAGGTCCTACCTCCAGCAGCTGCTTGGTTAGGGCGGCCATTTATGAATCATCCCAAAAGAGGAATGCATAAAATTTGCATGTGCTAATTTCTATGTCCCCTACATGGATCACTGCCTTGTTGTGGCAAAGGGGCTTGCGTAACTCAGTGAAGCCATAAGCTATGCCGTACAGGGCCACCCAAGACGGACAGGTCATGGCAGAGAGTTCTGACAAAATGTGGTCCACTGGAGAAGGAAATGGCAACCCACTCCAGTATTCTTGCCAAGAAAACCCCATGGAATGTATCACAAGGCTAAAAGAGATGACGCTGGAAGATGAGCCCCTCAGGTCAGAAGGTGTCCAATATACTACTGGGGAAGAGCAGAGGGAATTTCCAAGTAGCGCCAGAAAGAGTGAAGCGGCTGGGCCAAAGCCGAAAGGACACTCAGCTGTGGATGTGTCTGGTGGTGAAAAGAAAATCTGATGCTGTAAAGAACAATATTGTTTAGGAACCTGGAATGTCAGATCAATGAATCAAGGTAAGCTGGAGGTGGTCAAACATGAGATGGCAAGATTGAAAATCGACATCTTGGGAATTAGCGAACTAAAATGGACAAGCATGGGCGAATTTAATTCAAGTGACCATCATATCTATTACTGTGGGCAAGAATCCCTTAGAAGAAATGGAGTAGCACTCATAGTCAACAAAAGGGTGGGAAAAGCAGTACTGGGGTACAATCTTAAAAACGATAGAATGATCTCAGTACGAATCCAAGGCAAACCATTCAACATCACAGTAATTCAAGTCTATGCCCCAACTACTGAGGCCGAAGAAGCTGAGGTTGATCAGTTCTATGAAGACCTACAACACCTTGTAGAACTAACACCAAAAAAAGATGTCCTCTTCATCATAGGGGACTGGAATGCTAAAGTAGGAAGTCAAGAAATCACCGGGATAACAGGCAAGCATGGCCTTGGTGTACAAAATGAAGCAGGACAAAGGCTAATAGAGTTTTGCCAAGAGAACACGCTGATCATAGCAAACATGCTTTACCAACAGCACAAGAGGCGACTCTACACATGGACATCACCAGATGGTCAATATTGAAATCATATTGATTATGTCCTTTGCAGCCAAAGATGGAGAAGCTCTATACAGTCAGTAAAAACAAGTCTGACTGACTGGAGCTGACTGTGGTTCAGATCATGAGCTGCTTCTTGCAAAATTTCAGCTTAAATTGAAGAACGTCGGGAAAACCACTAAACCATTCAGGTATGACCTAAATCATATCCCTGATGAATATACAGTGGAGGTGAGGAATAGATTTAAGGGATTAGACCTGATAGACAGAGTGCCTGAGGAACTATGGATGGAGGTCCATAACATTGTTCAGGAGGCAGCAACTAAATCCATCCCAAAGAAAAAGAAATGGAAGAAAGCAAAGTGGCTGTCTGAGGAGGCTTTACAAGTAGCTGAGAAAAGAATGGAAGTGAAAAGCAAGGGAGAAAGGGGAAGATATATCCAACTGAATGCAGAGTTCCAGAGAATAGCAAGGAGAGACAAGAAGGCCTTCTTAAATGAACAATGCAAAGAAATCGAGGAAAACAACAGAATGGGAAAGACTAGAGATCTTTTCAAGAAAATTGGAGATCTCAAGGGAATGTTTTGTGCAAAGAGAGGCATGAAGGACAAAGAGGGCAGGGACCTAACAGAAGCAGATGAGATTAAGAAGAGGTGGAAAGAATATACAGAAGAACTATACAGGAAAGATCTGAATGTCCCTGATAGCCATGATAGTGCGGTCACTGAACTTGAGCTGGACATCCTCGAGAGTGAAGTCAAATGGGCCTTAGGAAGCATTCCTAACAACAAAGCTAGCGGAGATGACAGTATTCCAGCTGAACTATTTAAAATCTTAAAAGATGATGCTGTTGAAGTGCTGCACTCAATATGCCAACAAATGTGGAACACTCAACAGTGGCCACAAGATTGTTCAAACTGCCGTACAATTGCATTCATTTCACATGCCAGCAAGGTGATGCTCAAAATCCTACAAGCTAGGCTTCAGCAGTATGCGAACCAAGAACTACTGGAAGTACAAGCTGGGTTTCGAAGAGGCAGAGGAACTAGAGATCAAATCGCCAACTTTCGCCGGATCATGGAGAAAGCAAGAGAATTCCAGAAAAATGTCTATTTCTGCTTCATTGACTACGCTAAAGCCTTTGATTGTGTGGATCACAACAAACTGTGGCAAATTCTGAAAGAGATGGGAGTACCAGACCACCTTACCTGTCTCCTGAGAAACCTGTACGAGGGTCAAGAAGCAACAGTAAGAACCAGACATGGAAGAACTGATTGGTTCAAAATTGGGAAAGGAGTACGACAAGGCTGCATTTTGTCGCCCTGCTTATTTAACTTATATGCAGAGTACATCATGAGAAACGCCAGGTTGGATGAATCACAGGTCGGAATTAAGATTGACTGGAGAATTATCCACAGCCTCAGATACACAGATGATACCACCCTAATGGCAGAAAGCGAAGAGGATCTAAAGAGCCTCTTGTTGAGGGTGAAAGTGGAGAGTGCAAAAGCTGGTTTGAAACTCAACATTAAAAAATACAAAGATCATGGCATCTGGCCCCATCACTTCCTGGCATATGGAAGGGGAAGAAATGGAAGCTGTGACAGATTTTATTTTCTTGGGTTCCAAGATCACCGCAGACGGTGACTGTAGCCATGAAATTAAAAGACGCTTGCTCCTTGGGAGGAAAGCTATGGCAAACCTAGACAGCATAGGAAGAAGCAGAGACATCACCTTGCCGACAAATGTCCATCTAATCAATGCTATGGTTTTCCCAGTAGTAACATATGGCTGTGAGAGCTGGACTATAAGGAAGGCTGAGCGCTGAAGAATTGATGCTTTCGAACTGTGGTGCTGGAGAAGACTCTTACGAGTCCCCTGGACTGCAAGGAGGTCAAATCAGTCCATCCTAAAGAAATCAACCCTGACTGCTCATTGGAAGGACAGATACTGAAGCTGAAGCTCAAATATTTTGGCCACCTAATGCGAAGAGAAAACTCTCTGGAAAAGACCCTGATGCTGGGAAAGACTGAAGGCAACAGGAGAAGGGGACGGCAGAGGATGAGATGGCTAGATGGCATCACTGATGCAATGAATATGGACTTGAGCATGCTCCGGGAGAGAGTGCAGGACAGGAAGGCCTGGCGTGCTATGGTCCATGGGGTCACGAAGAGTCGGACACGACTTAACGACTGAACAACAACAACAACAACAACAAGAGTGCATCTTACCATAGTGGGGAAGACTATGACCAGGTGACCTGTTCAGCCTGCACTCCAGGTGCTATTGATGGGCAACTTCAAGGCCCCGCTCTTTCATCTGATCTGTCAAACCAGATTTTTGATGGGACAAAGGACTACTAGAGGACACCTCCAAAATGGAGGACAGTCCTCTGTAAAAGAGGACACATGGCCAGCCTACGGTTTAGCTGGCTGGTCTCTGCCCTGCCATTGCACACATTTAAAGTAATGTCTGTTTTGGCCCTCAGAAGAATATAGATGCTTGCAAACAGGGTTATATGGGGGAGGAAGGGACCCTTCAGATACTAGCCAGCAAAGTGTCTTAATATGGCATATGGGTTAGGGATAAGGAATGGATCCATCAGAAATATTACATTTCACTTTGTATCTTTTGAAACTGAGTTTCTATCTAGATTGGAACACCTTATCGCTGAAGCCCAGCAGGGCAGATTACAAATTCACACAATTATTGACAGGCTGTGGATCTGGGGCATCTTCCTATGTTACAAGTCTAATGACAAAATATGGAAATACCTGAGATATGTATCATTGCAGCCACAATTACAGAAGAAATGTGTGAGCTTTTAATGGACCCAAATAGATTATGATGTCCACAGAAGAGAAGAGAAGCTCTAGAAAGATCCATTTGCTCCTAGGGATCAAAATGTAGATCTGTCAAGGATGACCTGGAAAGATTTTCTTCCTAAACTTATACCAGTGTAAGACTTACAACCATTCCTCAAAGACATGATTGAGGGCTGAATACCAAACAACTTCCCAGGAGATACATTATGCTAATCGCTACTGCAATCAGTTATTTATCATTCTTACAGACATGTATTTTCCATTTATGCTAACAGGGTGGTTGATTGGATTCTGCTCATTAAATGGGGAGAGTCAAAACCAGTCTTATAAACTGCTGTTCAAGTTAATTGGGGAGTACTTTAGTACTTGGAAACTGAAAATTAATGTTTTAAAATTATAACCTACATCAATCAGGCATTCTTCTGACATTAAACCAAAATCAATCCACTTACTGTGTTCAGCATAAAGCTAACTTCCTTTTTTGGTTTTTTTAAATATATAAATGCTGGCTTACCACTTTTGCCTTTGCTGGAAATGCAAGGTTCTCATCAAGGGGAGGTGCACTATACTTGGTAACGGTTTCATTTTACTTTTTTATTTGGGCTATTCAAAGAACTAGACAAAGGCAATGCACAAACTGCAGAGTGTACATGGCACATCACACCCCTGACTATTTGTTCTTCTGGTACATTGCATCAATTTATTGAAGTTGGAAGAATTTCCCCTTTCCCTCCTTTCTGTTCTGTCTCTCACACATCTGTTACTTTAGTTGAAATTACTATATTTCCAAAGCTAACTATTTATTAAATTGCTATACTGGTAAGGATGTCAGAGAATTCTGCCATGGACTGAAATGGGATCGAATTCCCTTCAGTCCGTGCCACAGAGTCCTCTGAGGAATGGCACCATGAAGTCCTGAGGAGCCAGCAGTCATGCGGCTTTTTTTTCGTCGTCCGCAAAGAATCGTGGAATTTTCATAAATAAGAACGCAGTGTAGTATGTTCTGATAATAAATATCTAAGTTTTTTTTTAAAAAAATGAATTGTGCTCACCGCCTTATTTGTGGGTGTTCTTTTTAAATTGAAATCCTCTGTCTCCATTTACTTTCAGCCAAAACACTTCCTCCTCCTAGGGGCTTCCCAAAACAAGGCCGCCGCCACCAGGTAGATCCATTCCAGGGGGGATTTCGGGGAGTGGCGGGGGGGTAGTCTGTTCTGCCATGGACTCTGGGGGGCCGGATTCTAAAGAATTCGGTCTCACTGGAGTCAATGGCGGAATTCTCCAACATCCCTACCTTGAAAATGAAAAGCTTCCCCTCTCAGCAATCACATGGTCACCGTCTGGGAGCTCGCTGTAAACATGGAAAGGCTCCACAATGGTAGGACTGCAGTTTTTTTCTTTAATGTAAAGGCAGCCTAAGTATCCTTCCCTAGAAGGTTCTGCTGTTTCATCAAGAAGACCTGACGGAACAAGATTCCGGTACAAGAAAAACTGAGAGCCAGACTAAGCTAATCACATGGCATGTAGTAGAGGGCTAGCTTTTTCTTTACTCTAGTGTAAGTGTGTGCAGCCCCAATTCAGATTGGAACTAATATGCACTGGAAGGGTAGGATTAAATCTTTCCTGCCCGTTTGCATCCTCAGCTAGAGATGGGCAGATTCCCTACCTTTCGTTCCTTTGGGAATCCGCCCGGGGTGGGGGAGGTGATCCATTCCTCCACCCGGAATCCTCTGGAGCTGGCTCCTCCCTGCGGTGATTCCGTGGAGCCACACACAGGTAGGGATGTCAGAGAATTCTGCCACGGATCTCGGGGAGGCCGAATGCCAGCGCATTCGGCCCCCCGAAATCTGTGGCGGAATGGCCTGCCCCCCTGCCCCCCCGCGGATCCCCCTGGGACGAGACTTACCTGGGGCAGATCTTCCAGGTGGCGGCGGCTCCGGCGGTGGTTCGGTGGCAGCGGCTGAGGCGGCCGGTCTTCCGACTGGCTGCCGCCGTTGCCATTTCCCGTGTTAAAAAAAAAAAAGACATGATAGGCTACGTAAAGATTTATGTAGCCTATCACGGCTAGGTTAAAAACAAAACAAAACGTGATAGGCTACGTAAAGATTTACGTCATGTCTGACTTAAAAAAAAATGCGTGCGTACGTAAATGGCGACGGCTACGGCCGCCACCATTTGCATTCTTTATTTTAAATATTTTAAATATTTACGTAGACTAAGACTGCAAAAATAAGGGGAATGGAAATACGTAAACGGCTGGCCCGGATTCCGGGGGGAGGGACGGAGCGCCTCCCCCCGGCCACCATCAACATAATCCGCGAAAGGTAAGTCACTTTCGTACATCCCTACACACAGGCTTCGTATTGCCAGCTATATGGCAATGGTGGTCACCATTGCCATATTGCTGAGGAATGAATACAGCCGCAAATGGTGCAGTGGACACCACTTGTGGCCGTAAAGCCCTTAGTTCAATCTAAATTCAGCTGTAAATGGCTGCAGTTAGGTTAAGCTAAGGGCTTTATGACCGCAAGCAGCGTCCACTTCGCCATTTGCATCTGTATTCATTCCTCAGCTATACGGAGCTAGTGTGCGGCTCTGTGGAATCACCACAGAGACAAGCCAGCTCCGGAGGATTCTGGGGCAGAGGTAAGTCCTCCGTTCCGCTGTGGACTCCGGAGGCCAGATTCTTTTGAACCCAGCCTCATTTCGGTCCACGGCAGAATTCTCCACCATCCTTATCCTGAACCCCTGCCCTATGAATGGGGGGGGGGTTAACAAAAGGGGAGGAGTCTCCATTGATGTCAATAGAGACTTTTTCCTCTTTTGTTAACATGCCTCCTTGTTGGTGAAGATTTTGGGAAGCAAACAGTGGTGGTAAAGAATAGGTTCATCCCCCTCTTCTCGGCGCATGTTGGTCCTGGCCTGAATCAGGGAAGTGTATGGTTACAATAGAGTAGAGAAAAAGCTACCCCTCTGCTATATGATTAATGGAATGTCTAGTTTGCCTCTGAGGGATTGAACTGTTTGGCTGCAGTCCTAAAACCATATAGGTATCAACTGGAGGGGCCGCGGTGGCTTAGTGGTTAAGACGCTGAACTGCAGACTGGAAGGTTGGCAGGTCACCAGTTCGAGACCCGAGTGCTGCGTGACGGAGTGAGCTCCTGTCTTCAGTCCCAGCTTCTGCCAACCTAGCAGTTCGAAAGCAAGAAATTGCAAGTAGATAAATAGGTACCGCCTCGGCGGGAAAGGTAACAGCGTTCCGTGCACCTCAGTGTTGACTGATGCCGGCCACATGACCACGGAAGCATCTTCGGACAGCGCTGGCTCTTCGGCTTAGAAATGGGGATGAGCACCGCTCCCTAGAGTCGGACACGACTGGTTGGGGACACCTTTACCTTTTACCTTAATCAACTGGAAGAGGATGGGATGGCATTTCAAATACGTAGCTTCAGGACTACAAATGTGTGTGACCCAAGCTGGTATCAAGGACAGGCACAGTCAGGCACCTGACGAGCTCCCACACCAAAGCAGAAGCCCACTGACAAGGGTCCCCTGGAGTTGTTCCTCCTCTTCCCCCATTGGAACCTGCTTGTTCACCTGCCTCTTGCTCTGGCCCAGACAACGGTGGTGGTGAGAAGGAGGAGGAGGAGATGCCACTGCCAACTTGCTCACTGGCTCTCTGCCCGTCCAGCACACAAGTGGCCGCAATGATGAGAAAGAGGACGAGGAGCAATAGCAGCTGGTGACAATAGCAGAGAAAAGGTAGATTTGCAGAGGGAGGAAGCCAGTGCCCTCCAAAACCTGGAGTTAGTACTGAATGTGTCTGATTGCAGCTTTCCTCACAGAACCACTTTGGAGTCACTTTCTGGAACTGTACAGTAGTTGACAGTGAACAGCCCTCTCCTCAGACAATATTCAAAACAGATTAATTATAATCTGTATGGAGAACCTCCAAGCATGACTCCCCATGTCTGCCTCAACTTACTTGTTTTGAAACAAAGGAACAACAAGCCCTTCCTGTCTTTTCTAATGTAGAGTACACAGACATGTATCTAATGCACCAAGGATAATCCTTATCTCAGGTGGTATCCAATACAATACAAGCCCCTTCCTAGGACAGCTTTTCGATATATGGATGGATTTAGAAGCATGTTTACCAAAGATAATGGTTTGGTTTGGCACTGTGCTTCTAAGCTTGTGGCGTTTTAAAAAAGGACACCAGAAAGCACTATTGGATCTCAGAAAGCTCCCTTCATGTCACAGATAAGATGCCGTATCATTAGACAACAGAAAGAGGTTGCTCAGCCAAGCATGAGGTCAGCAGAATAAAATGCCACTTGCTAGAGCTTTGACACAGATATGCTTCACAAAGCTCTCAGTGTCTTTAAGAGCGAGCGAGCGAGCGAGAGATTTTGTTTCTGGAAAGAAATTGATGCAATTTCCTATCATAAACAACATCAGGAATTCTAAACATGCTGAGTATCATCACTCCTGATTGACACAAGCCTACCTCCTGCCATTGGGATAAATGTCCATCAAGCAGTGGTCTTTTTCTATGATATTATATTTACATGTACTTTCCCTATTACCAACAAAAACCTTTGGAGAAGGCCCAAGGGGGTGACAGATAAAGAAACTTGTGGTAGGCATCCATTTGGAGAACCTTAAAAACCAGGTAACTTTATCACACACAATTTAGGTCCAATTCGTACCTTATTGGACTACTTTCCTGCTACAGGTGTTCCCTGCTACACATGTTCTCTGTTACAGGGCTGTAGCCGACATTCCCTTCTACAAACCTACAGGCTTCCCTGCTCCAGACATTAGGTCATTAACATCTGAAAGAATATTGGGTTCCTTGTGGCCTTCCATATAGACCAGAGGTGGGCAGTTTCCAGGGAACCCACCAGAGGCCACCCCAACACCCCCCCCCACCCCTGCCAGCCACATTTTTTTTTTCTTGCCACCAATTGCTGCTGAATTTGTGGTGGTGGTGTTGTGGGTAGCAAAAAACCCAGCGATTTTGTGAGGAAACAAGGCCTGTAAAAAGTGCATGCCTTGTTTGCAAACAGAATTGTGCTCCTGGGAGGCTTCCAGGGATGTTCATCTGCTTGCAAAGAAGGCATGTGCTCCTCACATAAAGGGCAGAGTGGCCATTTATGCATCACCAAAAAAGAGGAAAGAGAACAAAAGAGGACATAGGTTTGCACGAAACCTGTACATGCATATAAACTGTTAAGAGATATTTTCAAACATGGTCAGTGGTATATAAATCTATTAAATAAATAAATGCAAATTTAGAAATAAGTTTTGTAATTTAAATAGAAATATCATTTGATAGTGGGGAGGACTGGGTAAAATCCAACATAAATCCTACTTAGAGTAGGCCCATTGAAATGACTGAGACTTCAGTTACTCATGACTAGCTTAAGTCCCATTTCTTTCAGTGGGTAGGCCTTAGGTGACTAGTGTGCCTGCCAGTTTAGTCTGCTGTCTGGGTGCTAACTGTTGATGGGCAACTTCCTGCCCTCTTAAGGTTCTTTATCTTTAAACTGGACATGGATGGGATACAGGACACGTATTCAAATAGAGGACACCTTCAAACAGAGGAGGTTTCTCTGGCAGTAGATGAGCACACGGTCATCTTGCCCCCTTTGACTGGAAGGAAACAAAACAACAACCCTTGGCCACCTCGTAACCTGCAAGTCAGGAGGAGTGAGCAACTTTTGGGGCCTGTGGGCCATTTTTGCCCCCTGGACTGCACTCTGCAGGTGCCATGGGGTGCCCAGGAAAAGAACACACCAAACATTTGGTCATGTTAGTGATGGAATGCTAAAGGGGGCGGGTTTAGCTTGTTTTGAAGTTAAATTTGACCTACATAGTGCTCCCTGGTGGGGGTGGCTGAACCAGGGCAGCAAGGGCCCACCCCTGCTGTGTCAGTTAGTAGAATCCCTCTTCTTCCAAAGCCTGAAGAATGTTGCCTCATCCCTGAAATTCACCAATATTATCCCCCCCCCCACTTCACACTGGATGAAGGTCTGGCAAAGGTGGGAGGAGGAAGACTCTCAGCCATTCCTAGTTTCACACCCAATTCCCTTTCATGCTTGAAGAGGGTTCTGGGGCCTGAGCCAGGTTTCCTGAACAGTTTACTAGGCTTGGTCCTTGCCTCAGGACATGAGAAGGCCCAGCATCAGCTCTTGGCATCCTCAGACCGGCCCCCACCCCCAAGCGGTGGAACGTAATAGCCACCATTTTACATTTCTGACAGTGCCCTGGGTAGCCCAACAGAACATCTAGTGTGGTCCAACATTTAAATTTCCACCAATGCTCCAGAGCGACACTGAGTCAGGCACTCCAGAGCATTGTGGGAAATTTAAACCACTGGCTTGCCGTGGCCCGCTACTGCCACCAGGTAAATCTGCTGTTGTGGGGACGGTACCTTGTCAGGGACCCTGTCAAACCTGGAGGTTTCTGGTTCAAGGCCTAGATTCCTGAGTAGGTTTGTGGGTTTTGTGACAATCAAAAGAAGACACAATTGTTCTAGAAATAGGTCCAAAAGCGAAGCTAGTCTGAAACTACTTTTAAATATATATATATATCACGGACTGTTTTGCTGCCTAGCCCAGATAGTAATTAAGAAAGGAAATGCCTTTCATCTTCACAAGAGTGGTGATGATGGTCATAAAAGGATGAGAATGCATTGCAGATGGATTGAAGTTCTGACTGCCTTATGGATTTTCAATATATGCTGTTGTCTGCATCAGCAAAAAAAAGGTCATTACAGCCTTGTGTGACATTCATAGCTAATTTCCTAGAAGGCCTCTTATAATATGCTATTTAAGCAACAACCATTTTGTAATCGAAATCTCGGTTGAAATGCAGAGAGACACAATCTATTTTTATTTCCCAAGCAACTTCTTCTTTTACTTGTTATTATATTGCAAACTCATGCACCCTTATCAATATGTATGCCATAAAACTGTGATAAGTGCTTATAAAAGTTTCCATCTAAGTCTAATGATTAAAAGGCAAATGAGGGGTTGTCAGAAAACACGGTGCCTTCCCCAATGCTGTACAGCAGGCTTCCTCAACCTGGAGTCCTTCAGATGTGTTGGACTACAACTCCCATAATCCCGCAGGGCAACATATCTTGAGGGGGCTATAGAGTGTGTATGTATTTTTCAAAACCCTTTAAGAATGCAACTCTTCATTTTAGAACCAAGTGATGGGTCTGCTGGAGAGAGCTGGAAAATAACCAGTAGCAGTGTGTCAGGCTGGTACTTTGGTCTGAGCGTTCAAAAGGGGAACATTCAGGAAACATAGAGGGCATCAGCTGATGTGGCATCAGCTCCTAGCACCTTGAGGCTGTTGTTGTTGTTGTTGTTATTATTATTACATTTATATCCTGCCTTTTTTCCTCCTGCAAGGAACGTAAGGCACCTTGCACAGTCCTCCTCCTCTCCATTTTATCCTCACAACAACGCTGTGAGGTAGGTTAGGCTGAGAGTCAGTGACTGGCCCAAAGTCACCCTGCAAACTTTATAGCCAAGTGGGGACTAGAACTTGGGTCTCCCCAGCCCCAGTCCAACACTGTAACTACTACACCATACTGGCTCTCTGCAGTTCCTGGGCCCCCAGCACCCATAAGCACTAAATCATGCTCTTAGCCCTCCATGAAAGGTAGCTGTCAACACCCTGTTTTCAATTTCCTTCAGGGTAGAATTGCTCCTCCTTCCCGTGGAGGCCGCTATTTAAATGTCCCACAATGCCCTGGAGTGATGCAACACTACAGTCGTTGTGGGCAATTTTAAATGTTGTTGCTCAGGGCCCACTGACATAAGGGCCCACCAGAGGCCCAGAGCCCCCTCAAACCTGCAGCCAACCCTGCTTTGGGCTTTCCACTGCAGGAACTCAAGCAGGCAATGGTGTGGAAATAGTGTCACCTAATTCCCAAGACCAGGAGAATTCTGGGATGGCATTTTATTATCCCATCTTAAACTTCTTGCACTTCCCTTCCCCAGTCAGTGGCATGAGAATTTCTTATTAGACCTGTAGGGCCATTGGTTGAAGCCCTAAGGAAACAAAAGCATGGTGTGTGAATGATCCAAATAATGTCATTAAGAAGTGTAACTGAGAATTCAACTGGAGTCCAAATTTATATTGTAAGGTTGTACTTTAAAGAGTCCAGGCCCTCTACAGTACTTTTTTTTTAATGGCCCTTGTCTTTTACAGAGGACAGTCCAATATCTGAAGGGTTGCTAGAGAACTGTCCTTTATTTTGAAGCTGTCCTCTATTTGAAGGGCTATGCAGTCCAAGTCTAGATTAAAGATAAAGAAACTTCAGACAGAACAGCTGGGTCTTGAAGCTGCCCATCAAGAGCACCTGGGCTGAGCAAGGCACACAGACCACCTGGTCAAAATCTTTCACACTATGGTGAGATGTTCTGTGTTTCTATTGAAATTATAATAATTATTTTAAATTAGCATTTATGCATATAATTAGCATACACAATTTTTACACAAATTGATGCCCTGTTTGGTCCTTTTTGAGGGGGGATTCTTAAGTGTCTACCCTACTCCTGTTCTGTGTACAAGCCCAGTTAGAGGATTGAGCACTTGGGTCTTCATGCATGGTTGAGATGATAGGATGAATAACTTAGGGCACAATCCTATGGGGTTAGTGTATTGTATTGTTTTTAGGTCATTTTATGTACACTGCCCTGAAATCCATTTTGGGATGAAAGCATGGTGTATGAATTTTCAAATTTATAGTCAGGATATACTACTACCAGATACATAAATGAATAAAAATAATGGAGCCTGAGGGAAGCAGGAGGCCAATGCAGAGTAGGGACAATAGATGATAAAGTTATGAAACGAGCACAGAAAGGTAATTGGAGAGAAATCAAATTAAGGCTCACTTTTCTTTTTAAACTTGGGTCTAAATTCCCAGATCCACATATTAACGGAAGGGGGACTTTTGGAGGGTGGGGCAAAGAATATTGACTTTTGGGTGTAGTTGTTGTTGTTCAGTCGTTCAGTTGTGTCCGACTCTTCGTGACCCCATGGACCATAGCACGCCAGGCCTTCCTATCCTGCGCTCTCTCCCAAAGTGTGCTCAAGTTCATATTCATTGCATCGGTGGTGCTATCTAGCCATCTCATCCTCTGCCGTCCCCTTCTCCTTTTGCCTTCAATCCTTCCCAGCATCAGGGTCTTTTCCAGGGAGTTTTCTCTTTGCATTAGGTGGCCAAAATATTTGAGCTTCAGCTTCAGTCTCTGTCCTTCCAATGAGCAGTTAGGGTTGATTTCTTTAGGATGGACTGATTTGACCTCCTTGCAGTCCAGGGGACTCGTAAGAATCTTCTCCAGCACCACAGTTCGAAAGCATCAATTCTTCGGCGCTCAGCCTTCCTTATAGTCCAGCTCTCACAGCCATACGTTACTACTGGGAAAACCATAGCTTTGATTATACGAACCTTTGTTGGCAAGGTGATGTCTCTGCTTCTTACTATGTTATCTAGGTTTGCCATAGCTTTCCTCCCAAGGAGCAAGCGTCTTTTAATTTCATGGCTACAGTCACCGTCTGTGGTGATCTTGGAGCTGAAGAAAATAAAATCTGTCACTGCTTCCATTTCTTCCCCTTCTATATGCCAGGAAGTGATGGGGCCAGATGCCATGATTTTAGTTTTTTAATGTTGAGTTTCAAACCAGCTTTTGCACTCTCCACTTTCACCCTCAACAAGAGGCTCTTTAGATCCTCTTCGCTTTCTGCCTTCTTTAATTACAGTGGTTCAAGGTTTCTCCTGCAGAGACATCACCGTGCCAACAAAGGTCCGTCTAATCAAAGCTATGGTTTTCCCAGTAGTAATGTATGGCTGTGAGAGCTGGGCTATAAGGAAGGCTGAGCGCCGAAGAATTGATGCGTTCGAACTGTGGTGCTGGAGAAGACTCTTAGGAGTCCCCTGGACTGCAAGGAGGTCAGATCAGTCCATCCTAAAGAAATCAACCCTGAGTGCTCATTGGAAGGACAGATACTGAAGCTGAAGTTCAAATATTTTGGCCACCTAAATATTTTGGCCACAAATCCCTCTGAGGGCAGCCATCTTTTCCCCTGTACAATGTCCCTGGGAAGGATGGCCCTTCATCACATACCATCATTCCCAGGGGTATTCGTGGCCCCATTTTCAAAGTACATACCACATGGGCTACTACCAAACATGCAGTGAAGCTGCAGCTTCAGTTTTAAAGTATAAAAAGAAGAAAACAAAAATTAAAAAGCCCTCAGACAGACCATCTTGTAGCAAGTACAGTAAGAAACCCCCCTCCCCCAATGTTTGTTCTCTGCCGGAATGCCTGCTCCAGTCTTACACAGGTTTTTGTCCCTCCTCGTGACCTCCCCTGAATGTGGAGAATTTGGGTGGGGGGCAGTGTTGTACATCCAGATCAGCAATAGTTATAATGAGATTCTGAGCACAGAAAGCCACAATTCAGGTGACCTTCGACAAAAACCAGATGCCCAAAGCCAGCTTTATAGGTGCATGTGTAGAAATGCTTTCATATTAACCTGCAACTCTCACGTGTTGGTTGCTGTGAACTACATCACTAGACCAAGCAGCTGTTTTTGTGAGCGGGGGCAAGTATCTTCTTCATTTGGGATCATCAGTTTTGTTTTCTCCTATCCTTGTTCTAAAAGCCACCCTTGTTCCTTGATGTTTTTGCCTGGGGAAGAGAGTGTTTGAATTTCTAGGTGCCTCTCCACCATGGGTGGTGATATGAGGTGAGTGCACGAGGCAAATGAAACTGAAACTACATTTCCCAGAGGGCAAGACTACAGTACAGATGCATACCATACCATCAGCATGTAAATGCCTACACAATGAACCAAGAGAGAACTCTTGGAATAGGGAACAGCTTTTTTCTTCTTCTTTTCCTTAAATGCTTCCTAAGAAAAGGAAGTGAGTCAGGTGGCTACCAAGAAGAAGGCATTTCTGCTGTGGCACTCCAGTTGTGGAATGAGCTTCCTAGAGAGGCTCCCCTGGCATAAACATTGTACTCTTTCTGGTGCCAGGTGAAGAACTTTTTATTTTCCCAGGCATTTTAGCCTTTTAGTTCTGTTGTTTTAAATCCGTTACTGCATTTTAAATCTTGTCATTGCTGCTAGGTTTATTGTTTTTTTTAAAAAACTGTAGTTAACTGTAGTTTTAACCTTCTAAATTTTATATTGTATTTTATGCTGTATTTTGTCATTTTAATTGTTGTAAACTGCCCTGAGGGCTTCTATTGAGCAGTATAGAAATGTAATAAATAAACCATGTAAATACTGAGCTGATTCCAAATCATGTTGCAGGAATTCCCCCTTCTCTACAAGAATATTTGTGTGACCTCTCATAGGGTGACCTGTTACAGATTATGAAAAAAAGAGGACATGCATTGTCAAAAAAGAGGACAAAAGAGGACACACAGTTGCACAAAAATTACATATGCTAATTTATATGTATAAATGCAAATTTAGAAATAATTACTATAATTTAAACAGAAATACAAGACATCTCACAGTAGTGGGGAAGACTGTGTCCAGTTATCTATATAACTGCTCAATCTGCTGTTCAGGGAGTAATGGTTGATGGACAACTTCCCTCCTTACAGTTTCTTATGGGTCTCATAGAATCATAGAATAGTAGGGTTGGAAGGGGCCTACAAGGCCATTGAGCCCAACCCCTATTTATTTTTAATGGAATTAAGAATTCCATTAATTTAAATAATATGAATATTATTATTATTATTAATATTCTTTATTTTTAAATCTGACTTGGACTGGACAGCCCTTCAAAGAGGACTGTCCTCTGTTATATAGGACACCTGGCCTTCCTAGGCCGAATCTACACATAGCAGTTATACCGTTATCATACCATTTTCTAGGGTTGGCGGAGAATTTCTCCCCGAAACTTCGGGGGGCCGAGCGCCAACGTGTTCGGCCCCCCGAACAAGTTTCAGGGAGAAATTATCTGCCCCCCCACCCCCTGCACTCCCCCTGGGACGGGACTTACCTTTGGCGAATGTCCCTCCCGGCAGTGGGTCCGGCCGGCCGTTCGGTGGGTCTTTGTCCGGGGCGGGAGCGGCAGCCGGTCTTTTGACCGGCTGCTGCCGCCGCCATTCCAATCAAAGAAAAAAAAAAAACGCCCCCGTGATAGGCTACGTGACGATTAACGTAGCCTATCACGGCGAGATTTGCAAAGTCAGCCGTGATAGGCTATGTAAATCGTCACGTAGCCTATCACGGGTGACTTTAAAAAAAAAAAAAAAGCACGTACGGATAATGGCGGCCCCCATAGGGAGCCGCCATTCCTGTTCCTTATTTGGTTGCTGTAGTCTACGTAAAGATTTACGTAGACTACAGCGACCAAATAAGGAACGCGAATGGCGGCTCCCTATGGGGGCCGCCATTTGCGTACGCGCTTTTTTTTTTTTAAAGTCACCCGTGATAGGCTACATGACGATTTACGTAGCCTATCACGGCTGACTTTGCAGATCTAGCCGTGATAGGCTACGTTAATCATCACGTAGCCTATCACGGGGGCGTTTTTTTTTTTTTAACTTTTTATTTCGCGGCCGGGCGAGGCGAGGCGCCTCCTCCCCGGCCTGAATTTCGGCCGGGCGAGGCGGGAAGCCTCCCCCCTGGCCTGAATTTCGGCTGGGCGAGGCGGGAAGCCTCCCCCCCGGCCTGAACTTTGCGGGGGGAGCAGCGAAGCGCCTCCCCCCCACCGCGAAAAGCTTCGAGGACAGGTAAGGGACTTTCGTGTACCCCTACCATTTTCATAACTATTGATGCCCATTGGTGTCATGTGTACCAATAGTTATGATAATGGTATAAATGCTATGTGTAGATTCAGCCCTAGTCTCCAGGGTTCTTTCAACCAAGGCTGGTCTCCATTTACCACTGCTCTGGGAATGGAGGAGTGAAAACAGATCAGAGCCTTTCCCAACTTGGTGCCCTCCAGATCTGTCCTACTCCAACTCCCACAGTTTCCATCCAGCATGGCCATGGAAACAACACATCTAGAGGATACCAGGTTAGGAAAAGCTGCCGTATCATTTAGCATCTGACAGGAAATAAGATAAAAGTCAATAAAAAGAGAATAATTTATTAAAAAGGTCTAATGTTACAAGAACAGTACGCAGGAACCAGTATTTGACTGTGTCTTTCACATAGTATATACCATTATATATAGTAAATATATACAGGTTGTATACAAGATATCTAACATTTTAAGATGGACCTTTGGGTTTCTGGACCAATTTTTTTTCCTGATCGCTTTTTAAAATTATTATGACATTATACAAAAATACAGTCTTTCTAGTTAAGTTGGACTGCTCTGTTACAATCTCATCCAAAGAAAATAAAAAATGAAACAAAACAAATAAACCTCTCTTTGCAGCAACCTCCCCGACCCCAAAACCCACTAAAAGAAAAACAACAAATAGTTGTCATGCGATGAAAATGTTGTCTTCTACAAAGTAACAAATATGGTAATATGGAGGTACTTAAACATTTAGAACATGTTTATTAATAGGCTGAAGATTCAAAATACAACATTCTGCACAGGCTGAAGAGAAAACATACCCCTTTGCATCCCTGCAACACAGCTACTCAGCAAGCTTGGCCATTCAGATCTACAATATTGACTAACAGCGGAGTGTCTGCCGCCCTGTTGGTGTCACAGTCTACTGGACCTTAACGGTGAAATATATCAAAGAGGCTCTTGGTCATGAACTGGGAAACAGTGAGCATGCAGAGTTCCCATTGCTGGTGATGGAATGCCCAAGCATGTTTATAGGGAAGCATGCTCACTATTTCCCAGCTCATGACTCTTACTTTCTGTAGACTTCATTCAGAAAGCTGTTTTTAATATGCCATTTCCTTCTGATGAGTTACAGCCAGTGCTCAAAAACCAGAAACAAAAATGTAACCATATAGGGTTCATGTTGCAGGTAGTGATAGGCTAATTCACCCTCTTGTCTAATCAGTGTTTTGGATGACACCAGCCAGAGGAAGAAAACATCCACAAACCATTTAATTAATCGAAGAAGGGGTGTTAAAGGCCTCCTAATGACATCGTTGAGGTGTCCTGAGGCATAGAAGATTATTTGTGTGTTTTTCTGACATTGATTAGGGCCCTTCCTTCCACCTGGTGCTTCATACTGGTGGTAGTGATGGTGGCAGTGGCTCAGGATGATGTTGGGATGAGGATGCAGGGAGGACTCTAGGCCCCAGTGTGTTTCTGATGAAATTATCAAGTGTACCAAGGTCCAGAGGCCTCTCGAGACCTTTGCCATGATTCTGTAGGATGGGTTAGCCTGTTCATCACACCCCAACTCATTGCATTACTTTGTGGGGCTAGCTGGGAGACCTAATGAATCCTGAAGGGGGTGGGGCAGTAATGGTGAACATCCCTAGGTTCTGCCACATGCATTATAGCATTTGATGATGTGCACCAGGGCCTACAGTACTCACGGAGGGCTTCCATCCTTTCAAAGGTTTTAAGCCACATTTCAGAGACCCAACCCTCCAATGGAGGCTGGTGCCAACACAAGTTGATGACTGAGGAATGTCAAATCACCACATGCATATGAGTATCACTTTCCATAGCCAGCGAAGGGAAATCTCTGGGTTGCCTTTGTTGGAATGTGACAATTATAATCTTTTCTACTTTTCCTCTCCTTACCATTTTAATGTTGCACTCTCTCTCTCTCTGGAGTAAAGTCAGTTTGCATTTCATTCAATTGCATGGAGTAAAGTCAGTTTGCATTTCATTCGATTGATTTGATAAACTTTTTTTTTTTTAGATGAACAATTTATATTCTAAAAGAAGTGGCTTTGAAGAAGTCTTTATCTTGCCACTAAACCCTATAGTGCTCGAGCCAACCATTGTCTTGGTGTCACAATGGTTTAGAAATATTTAAACTATTTGCCCCCTTTCTAAGGGAGTGATATGCATAGAAATGTAACATCAATGGGCAACAGAGCAAATGTTCTTCCATCTGCTTTCGAGAGATGACCTTAATAGGACGGACAGTGAAGGAATATCCCTCACTGCACCATATACACCATGTTAAAGCTGTTCAGTTCAGTCCAATATATTATGCCATTAATATGACCCATTAACATGTTAAAGCAAACTCGTGCACCATATATAAACCCCACATGGACCATAGGGGAGGCATTTGACTTGGGTGTTCAAATCATACAAGGCCTTTAGAACTACAATAGGTGTGTGTGTGTGTGTGTGTGTGTGCGTGCATGCGTTAGTGTGCATCTCTTCACTCTGTATTG
The DNA here is from genome assembly GCF_057233095.1 of Heloderma suspectum. Lineage (NCBI taxonomy): Eukaryota > Metazoa > Chordata > Lepidosauria > Squamata > Helodermatidae > Heloderma > Heloderma suspectum. The sequence continues at coordinate 25,108,717 of NC_139460.1, read as the reverse complement.
TGGGGTACCACAAAAGAACTTCATGGATTAGAAATGAAAACAAATGGTCTTAGCCACTGAAGGAGTAGCTCTGTGTAATAAGATAATAATCTGCATCAGGGGCTGGCAGGAAGTAGATCTCTAGATGTTTTGGACTTCAACTCCCAGCATTCCTAACCATTGCCCATGCTGGTTGGTGCTTCTGGGAGTTGAAGTCCCAACATCTGGAGATCTACCTTCTGCCAACACCTGGTCTAGATAACCGGTCTTCAGATTGTGATTCATTACCCACAAACTGAGCTGATATATTACCCACTACCTAGTATGAGCCACATCAATGTGTTGTGGCCAACTGGTGGTGAAAAAAGGAGAAATGTGAAGGAAGGAGGAAGAAAAGCAACGGGGGGGGGAGGGAAAGAAGGAAGGAAGGAAATAGATCTAGAGAGACAAATGGATAAATTATTGAAAAAATAATAGATAAAATTAAAAAATGAAAGTGGGTCTAGCATTGCAGGCTGAGTTTGAAGATAGAACCTGGATCTGGAAGGCTGAAGGCTTAGATCAGGGGTGGGCAACTTGTGGCCCTCCAGACATTTTGGCCTACAATTCCCATCAGTCCTAGTGGTGAAGGATGAGGGGAATTATAGACCAAATAGGGTAGCATCGCCCCCAAATGACTACCAATTTATATAAAATTTGCATATGCAAATTTATATGTACAGTAGACATGCAAATTTAGAAATAATCACTCTTATTTAAATGGATATGCAAGGCATCTCACCATAATGGGAGACTGACTAGGTGACCTGTGTGCCTGCTCAGTCTGCTATCCAGGTGTTAAGTGTTGATGGGCAACTCCAAGGCCCCTGCTGCTCTCCCTCCTTAGAGTTCTTTGACTTTTTAAACCAGACTTGGACTGGACAGTCCATAAAATTGATGACAACTTCAAATGGAGGACTGTCCTCTTCCAGCTCTCCAAAATAGAGGACAGTTCTCTGTAAAGTAGGACACCTGGCCACCCTAAGGCCAAAAATCTCTGGAGCGCCATAGATTGCCCACCCCTGGCTTAGACGGTTAGAAGCACTGCCCAACAGTATCCATGCCAGTGTTTTTTCGGACACAGAATTTGAACTTTGTGCATTTTATTGATAATAATCCAGGCAAAACCACCTTGTTCCAATCTTAATATGCTTCTCGATATCAGTTAGTTTAATCACCAAATATAGACAGTACAGTACCATACAAAAATGGACTACAAAAATAAAGGTCTAAAGAGTGAAAGCTGTTTGGGGATAACAGCTTTGTCTCTTTGCATTCATTTCTTCCAGTTAGCAATTACTGGAGGCTATGATTAACCGTCTGGCAATGGTTTCATTGCCATTTGCATTCTCAACCAGCTGTATTTTCACTTTTAAAAATAAGCATTTTCTCCCTCAGTTGTTAAGGTGGACAATATCAGATGCAAAACAATAGGGCTGAATTTTATTCTCCATTCAAATGTTTCAAATTTACCTTGTAGTGAAAAAAATGGCTCATTATATGCCCAGAGAATACAAATAGAGCTGAAAAACAATAGAAAATTACCATACTTTGCTAACTTGATGTGGCGCTTTTTTAAAAAGAGAAAATTTGTTACAGCAATTGAGAAAAGGGGCCACACAATCTAAATGTTGTCATCATGCCTTGTTGATCTGGAGAAAAAAGAAAGAAAGCCAGCCTTATGAAAAGAGGGAGAAGGGGGGGGGCACTAAACTCCAAATATTTATCAAACTTCGTTCTTTTTTAAAAAAATCTGGAACAACTCAAACAAAATAGATGTACTGTACTAGACGCCACAATTTAAACGACTAATGATACAAGACTGGTGTCAGCTAATATATAAACATATTAGAAAAGTAAAATAAAATAAAATGTGACAGAAATGTCATTTGCTTACAAAAGTTCATTTCATACAATCTGCATATTTTCTGTTGGGCAATAAACATCCCCTCCCCCCATAGAGGACATTTACACAAACTGAAGAGAAGAAACCTGATGAGTTTTTAAGCACTATTTCCCTCCCACAACACTCTTTCTGGTGCACTGGGTGTATTTCCGCACATCTTGCACTGTTAGCTCTTCACCAACTTCTTCCTCCATGGACACAGAGCTCCATCCATTGGTGTTATCAGGCTAAAGCAATTGAACACATGAATGATAAAAGGTCTACAGTCTTCTTCACCATGAGGTTGAAGGGACCATCAGTACCAAGAGAAATGTTACAGTCGATGAGGAAGTGGAGAAAGTATGTAGGCTTGATTGAGAACTTGTGACTTTTCCACCTGCGGGTGATCAAAACCAAAGGTGAACAGAAACTGTAAATCCCTATAGTATTTTGGCATTTTACAATAGCTAATGCAATTATTCTTAGACCCCATGCTGGAGTACATGTTTCCCCCCAAAGGAGCTGAGGTGTGTTTTGAAAAATTGCAACCATGTTGGATACATGCACCATTCTATTCTACCAGCCAGATCAATCCTTTTGGAACATATGATCTCATACATACTATGAAGGTTTGAGGCCTACAGAGGCAAGGAAAAGTAAAAGCTCAGACCTAGAGGCCTGGAGGTTTTGTTTTGTTTTGTTTTGTTTTGTTTTGTTGGGAGGGGGTATCCCTGAGAGGAGTAGTTTCATTTCCCTGGTTAAGTTTCATTTTCATTTCCCCACTTAAGTTTCATTTCTTCTGGTTTGAAACAGTACTTTTGGTTTTGAGGGAGGAGGGTATATAAAGAGCGTGAGAGAGCCAGTAAGAGCGGAGTCAGGGGAGACTAGAGCCTGAAGAGGGAGGGGGAAGAAGCAGCCTGGAAAAGTCTAAGTACAGCTAAGGTAAAGGAACTTGCATTTTGCAACTTTTATTTTCTCTTAATGCCTTTTGTATCATTCAGCAGTACTATGTAAATACCTTTAGCTGTAATTTGCTTGCTTTAATTTACCAGTAAACTGTTGTGGTTAACACCCAGGTGTCTAGAGTGTCAGTCACCCCATGCCTACAGCCTAAACCCCATGTTATTGGAAAGGGGAAGGTAAAAGGAAGGTGGGGCTCTAAGGAGACAAGAGATCCTTGAGGAGTTGCTCAGGGGGTCCAGGTCATAAAGGGAACCCTGACACATGCATAAGAACATAAGAAGAGCCATGATAGATCAGACCAAAGGCCTACCCAGTCCAGCATTTTGTTCCCACAGTGGCTTGTGGGAAGCCCACAAGCAGGGCATGTAGACAAAAGTTCTCTCCTGCTCATATCCCCCAGCAATTGGTATTACAAGTTTGGTGAGTGTAAAGATCAGTCAACAGAAATGTCTGTAACTGGCAGCACGAAGAAGTCCTTATGATTGCACTAGGGTTGGGTGAAACATTTGTTTGGTTCACATCTCAATGTGAATTTACCAAGCTTTCACTTCAAAAACCTAAACGCAAACCAGAATGTAGTTAGATGTCAACACTGATACTTTTCAAAAGTTTGCAATGCAGTTTGCCAAACAAATGTGCACAACAATGCATACATTTGGAAGTCTACACAAAAATTGTGTATATTTGGAAAAATGTGCACAAAAATGGTTTATTCAATGGAAACATCACTTGCAAACATGTATACAAGTGAAAAAGTGTCCACAAATATTTATTTATTTATTGCATTTATACCCCGCCTTTCTCCCTCTCGCAAGGAACTCAAGGCGGCTTACATTATCCTCCTCCTCACCATTGTATCCTCACAAAAACAACCCTGTGAGGTGGGTTGGGCTGAGAGTCTGTGACTGGCCCAAAGTCACCCAGTGAGCTTCCATGGCCAAGTGGGGACTAGAACCCGGATCTCCCAGCTCCCAGTCCGTCACTCTCACCACTACACTACACTGGCTCTCAGTGTACATATAAATTCAGTGTAAATATGTGTACATTTGAATAAAATGCATACAAAAATGTGTACATTTTAAAAAATGCACATGAAAATATGCACAAATGTCCATGCCAACTAAAAAAATATTGCAATCTGAATTGGAAACAGGACAGAACAAACTTAGAAGTGGAAAAATGAGAACCTGAACAAAATCAAGCTTGAAAGATTTGCCCATCTTTCGATTGTACAGGTTGCTCCTGGCCAGTATCCATCAGTGTCTAGTACACACACCTACAAATCAACAGAATTGCTTACATAGCTAAGAAACATGATAATCACACTTGCCCTAAGATTAGGTATGACGGTGATTGTCAAGAACTCCATTTTCTTTTTTTGTCCTAGCAGCTTGAAGTTTCCATTTCACAAGACTGGAGCGGCACACAGTGGCAAACCGTGTGTGTGTGTTATCTTGAGATGTCTCTATTCCCAAGGTCAGAAAAGGACCCAGTTAATTGGATTGAGTGATCTCAGCTGTGTTCCTGTGGGAACTCTCACCCCGCCCCCTTGGAGCCTGGGAAAACTATTCCAGCCAGCCCATGATTGGTTGACAGGGATCACCTTAGAGTTGTCAGGGGCTCGAGCATATTATCAGCTACCCAGTGTCTTCGACTTCATTTTGCCTTTGCTTTGGCTTCCAAGTATTTCTGTCTGGGCCCTGTCCTATTTGAGGACCTGTGCCTAGGTACATACGTAGGTTTAGGTAGCTTTGTTATTTTTTCCTTGAAGCATTGTTTCCAAACATTCTCTGGTCCTTGTGCGCCTTTTATTCCCCTTTCCCAATAAACTTACTACCTGTTATAGCTGGTTGTCTGTGTGTTTTATTCTAAATTGCCTCAGTACTAAATCCAAAGTCTTCCTCTTGGTTACTGCTACTGTTTAAGGTTTCAGGCCTAAGCCTTAGAAACAGAGGGTGCTAGTTTGGCCCCCTATTTCATAAGCCTTTGGGGGGTTCTGTAAGGTCTGAGAGTCCCCTGGCTCAGGTTGAGTGGCATGTAAGGGGAGTTGGCAGCCTACCTTGCTGGGTTGGTGTTCATCCTGAGCAACCTTTTGTCCCTGCCTACACTGCTGGGAGTTAGAGCAAATCCCTTCCTCTATTCTCAGTGATGATTTCATTCACCTGTTCTTTCAAATTTCAAGGCATGAGGCTGTGCTAACTAATGAAACGTATTTTCTAAAACAAAACACATTCCTCTTTGACTTCTTTCCAAAGCCCATGAAAGAGAGAGGGGCAATCTACATTACAACTTTAAACTGGTTTCAGACCTGTTTTTAGTGATTACGGCTACCAAATACAGGAATTCTGGGAATTGTAGCTCTAGGAAGAGGGGCCGCTTGGGCAGGGGACAGGGGTCTCTAGCAAAGAATTCTCAGTACCCTCATGAAACTGCAGGATCCCTTTAGATAAACCGGTTTGAAACCAGTTTAAAGTTGTAATGTAGATTGGCTCTGAGTAAATTCTCAAAAGTTCAGCCCTGAAGTGAGAGGGGGAAGAAATAGCTAGATGCTTGGAAGCTTCCTATTAGTTGCTCTGCTTTCCCATGAGAGAGGAGTGGTGGGCTAATATCTGGGGATTTGGTGCAGGTATTTGTCAAATGAAGGACTTGCCAATGACATGGGCTTCTGATAGTGACAACCGAAGCTAGGATTTACAGATCTCTGACCGGCAGTTCACTTATTCGACTAGCCATAAATTTTCTGTATTCATGGTGGGACATGGACACGTGCACACAAGATTTCTTTGGACTGGTCTTGGGCCTGGCCGCACAGGATTAGGAGGAATGGCAGAGAAAAGGAGAGGTGTATTTAACTTTGGAAGATCTCTGTGTCTAGAACTTAACAGTTTTCATCTCCTCCCTTCTTGGCATGTAGCTCCCCAATAAGAGGTGCCCACTACAAAAAACAAAAAGGTGGTGGAAGCAATTGGAAAGGTAGCGTTTGGGAACCCAGTGAAGGTTTTTTGCCCAGGGGCTCACAAACTAGCCAGCTCAGACTTTTAAGAGCCAAACACTCAAAGCCTTGGGCCTGCATGGATGGATCTCTCAGTTTCGGTCTCTCCTACATTTTTTTTTTTAAATCTCAAGTTCTTTTTGTCCCAAATACGGAGAGCTTTGGTAAATTCTTATCAAAATGGAACTGAACTGAAATTCTCACCGATCCCTGGCTGACACACTCAAACATCTCCCAGAGTGACATTTTATCATAATGTATTGCATTTCTATACCGCCTCCTAGCCGAAGCTCTCTGGGCAGTTTACAAAATATAAAATATTAAAAATACAGTATGCAAAATTAAAAACATAAGAGACACACAGACAGTATACACAAAGACAACATATATCTAAAAACAAATTTGAGCAATCAGCCAAACCATAAAACAAATCTAGGATCAATTAATACTCATCACATGCTGCCAAATGACTTGGAAAAGAGAAAAAGTTTTGACCTGGTGCCAAAAAGATAACAATATTGGCACCAGGCAGGCCTCATCTGGGAGATCATTCCATAATTGGGGGGCCACCACTGAGAAGCCTCTCTCCCTTGTTGCTGTCTTCCGAGCCTCCCATGGAGTAGGCACTCAGAGGAGGACCTTAGATGCTGAGCGTAGTGTACGGGTATGTTTGAACTGGGAAAGGCTCTGTTTTATGAAGGCTTTACTTGACGTCAGAGGCTTGGATCCTAAAAACTGCAGGTTGACCTCCACTAGCACAACAGGGCTTTCCTCCCTCCTGTCGCAGCTCATTGCCCCCTCTCCCTGGAATGGTGTGCGGTGCAGCATGGGAGTGGGGTTGCACCTGCAGGGGGCTTGACAGAACTCAGAGACCCTCTATTGCACATGGAGAAATGTTTCATGCTCACGCAAGGGGCTTTTTGATCCAAACCAGACTATTCTTAAATTTACTGTATATCTCTCTGGGCTCAGTGAAACAACATTTAAGGTTCATTTTCATTACAACAGGCTTGAATCTGTTTTTCAACTACGATGTCTCTGCTAAGCCGAAATGTAAAAATACAATTAACTCTCTATTTGGCAAGAAATCCTGAGAGTAAATAACCTTTGTTATGTTCATTTGAAATGCATGTCCTTTGCAAACTTATTAAGCAGTGATTTTAGTGATAGTTAATCAGTGCAAATGCAAACAATACACTATGTCATTCTTCCTTTTTTAAATTAGCAGTTGGGCTTCCTGTTGGTTGGACATGTGTATCCAAACTTGCAAGGTAACATTTTTTCTTTCTGAAATACTTTCTTTCTCTTGCTCATGGTTTTTTCATCTCATTCCCTCCATTTCTAATGTTCAGTCACTGAGTGCCATTGCTTATATAGCCAAAACAGCCCCAGCCCCAGCCCCATGCAACAGGGAGGCATCAGCAGGCTGGAGGAAACTCCAAGTTTCGGAGAAGTACAAAACAACTTTTCTATAAACCCAAAGGGCTGGACCCCCCACCCCCTGGACCAATGAGGGCTGAGCATGCTCAGTGGTCATTGGATGCTGACTAATTCCTGGGGCAAAAAACAACACCAGGGGTATGTGGGGAAGAGAAGGAAATGGAATGGAGTGGCTGGAATCCTGAAAAGCAGCACTGCATATTGCACGTTTTTGCTGCAGTTCACCCTCGTGACGTCTGTTTCTGAGGACACCCAGCTGAGAGTAACAGAGCTCAGATCTTTCCTCGGCTTTCAACTGGCCACTAATAAGAATGCACGCGTAATTCAGCTTTATACGCTTGCACACCTGGCTTATGGTATAAGAATGGCGGCCGGCTTGGAGTATGACAATTGTAGGTTCCAATTTCAATGGTCACAGAGGCCTTACCTGAAAAAGAAGGTACCCTGATTTGGGAGCTTGGTGTTCCATCCCCTCCTTCGCTGACTGCACGGACCTCTATAATGTAGACACCTACGTCAGGGAGAAGCACCACTGCAGACGTTTTCTGTGTTTCAATTACTTGACTGTTGCTGTGACCTTCTTGCCTAAACAAGACCTGTGGATGACATGTATAGCCAAGTAGAATGTCTAACATCAAATAAATATCTAATTCTGGACTCAGGAAAATTGCAATTAAAGCAAGGACTAAGGAAATTGGGGTTTGGCTAATGAAATTACACTGGAGACTAAGGTCTATATCACTGTCACTTCATTCTTCACTCTTCTTCACTAGGGATGTATTTGTTTTTGCTTGCAAAACATGCAAGCATGCCTCGTTTACAACTCCAAATGCGACTGCGAGCATGAGCACATCTGTCGAAATGCTTGTCAATTGCCAAACATGTGCTTGCATTTCATTTGCGCACATTTCCTAAACTCATGCAAATCTCGTAATTTGCGCAAATTCCCCCATAGACTGAATCAGCCCCACTTTACTCTATGGAGGAAATTTACATAAAGTTAGGAAATTTGTGTAAATGTTAGGAAATCTGTGTAAATATTAGGAAATTTCCTGTTTGCTGTTTGATTTGTGCAAACTTCCCATTTGTGCAGAGTGAACAGCAATCGCACATGTGAATGGGACCTTTGCATGAGATGAGGAGTGAGGCGATGTTCAGAGAATCCTGGCAATCTCAAACATCACGTGGTTATCCATCCTTACTCTTCATAAGTCCCACTTTTTCAGCCCAGCAAATATTGTATCCCCCTAACTCCTCCTCTAACACCCTAACCCTGACTGCCTCTCCACTGCACACTTGCTTCCCCTTTCCCAATACTTACTGGTTTGGTGCAGATGTCAAACTTCTAATCTTTTAACCATGTTTAGAAGATTTGGTGAGTGCTGAAAGCTTGTACCCTCCTTTCCTCACCCTCACCCACATGAATCCCATGCACTCCCTTCTCTGGTTAGTGTCAACTACGGCGTAGCATTTCAGTTCCAGCAGTGCTAACAATAATGTATACTAACCATGGTTAGTTTTTAAATCAGAGTTAGAAGCTGGTTTGCAGAACCAGGTTCATACATACCATAGCGATGCAGCACTATTAATGCTAACTAAAGTAGTACAGCAGGGGAATGGGCAGGAAACAAAAGCGTGTGTAAGAAATGGAGTGTGTAAGCCTGCAGCACATTCTTAGTCTTCTTAACCATGGGTAGAAGATTGCTAGCATTAGCAATACACCCGTCAGTGTAGATTGCTGATTGCTCCTTCTTGCCCCATTACATTTTGCCCATAAGAAATTGGATCCAGGATCTACCTTCTGCGAGAGAAAGAGCTCCACTCATGGAGGGTCCCTCCACCAGATTTTTGGGGATTCCCCTATCCCTTCACACCACAGTTCACCCCATTCAGCAGGGTCTTCTGACTCTCTGCATAGCATTTGGAAGGAGCTGGAGGTACTGCCGTGGGAAGGAGGGGGCAGGGGAGTCCATTTCTACCAGCACAGTTGATCCAGCCTAAATCTGGATCCAACCCATAATGTAGAATACGAATCTGCTGGGTGGCATCTGTGTTCTATACCCTGTGCATGTGAGAGAGAAATGGTGCATATGCATTTTTTGGTATGGGCAATAGCCATTTTCTAACGACATCTGGGTAAAGACCAATCCATTCTTCAAAGCACCCCAAATTTAAGAAGAAGGCAGATGCTACGAGCACAGATTGATGAATATCCCCAACATAATCATAACAAATCTCAGTATTTGCACTTCTGCTCTATAAAGAAAATATTAATTTTAATGGCATTTACAACAGCTCATGCTTCTGCATTTTCTTAAATCCTACTGCAAATATACTATCAAATTGAAGCGTGCACATGGATTTCACTGCAGTCTGCTCCTATTAATAGTCAGATGGGGTGGTGTTAACGGCATCAAGCAGTGTATATTACACAGTTTACAATCCCTGGTTGACAATCACTATATCCAAAATATACTTACAAAGGAATAAATGCATTTAATTCCATTTTAGTTCCCCCCCATAAAAGTTATTGCTTTTGATTGAGTTCCATGGTTACAACAGTAATGTAACAGGGGTGAGGATGGGGAGGTATATGGGACTGAGATATTTACGAAATGGTCTACATCTCAGTGAAGATCCAGCCATGAGAGAACTGTGTCCTCTCGATGCTATGTGCAATTGGACTTCAGTGTGTGAATCAGATGAGGAACCATGTGTACAAAAATGTTCTGCACATGTGGTTCCTCCCTGACCTAGTTGCTGGGGTCATGCACACAATGCCGTGTTACATATTTGCCAGTAGCACTGATGAGCAGTTTGGGAGGGGAGTGGGGAATGGGATTTAATCCCCCCCACTCTGCCCTTCCCACCAAACAGCTGATCAGTGTAATTGCCAATTACTTGAGAAGGCTAAGCACATACAGCAGGGCTGGGGAATCTCACACCAAATCTGGCCCTCCTGGGCTCCTAATCCGGCCCTCTGGGATTCCCCAGAAGGCCCCATCCCCTTCTGCTGGCCCTACCCCTTTTCCCCAAATGCCAATTGTTTTGTTGTTTCCTGGCTTTTGTGCAATTTTTCCTTCTTCTAAATTACTGAAATGCTTCTCCTAAGGCTTAGAACATAAGAACATAAGAAGAGCCCTGCTGGATCAGACCAAGGGTCCATCTAGTCCAGCATTCTGTTCACACAGTGGCCAACCAGCTGTTGACCAGGAACCCACAAGCAGGACATGAGAGCAACAGCACCCTCCCTCCCATGTTCCCCAGCAACTGGTGTACATAGGCTCATTGCCTCTGGAACTGGAGGTAGCACATAGCCATCAAGACTAGTAGCCATTGATAGCCTTTTCCTCCAGGAATTTGTCCAACCTTCTTTTAAAGCCATCTAAATTGGTGGCTATCACTACACCAGTTCCATAGTTTAACTATGCTCTGTATGAAGAAGCACTTCCTTTTACCTGTCCTGAATCTCTCACCAATCAGCTTCATAGGATGACCCTGGGTTCTAGTATTTTGTAGGGATGTACGAAAGTCACTTACCTGTTCGTGGATTATGTTGATGGTGGGGGGGAGGCGCTCTGTTCCTCCCACCCGGAATCCTCCGCGGCCAGCTGTGCTCCACGGCAGCTCCGCGGAGCAGCCGGCCAGGCCAGAGCCGTCCGCAGCCGGATTTCTGGCCGCAGAGGTCTCTGGGTAAAAAAACACAAAAAAACCCTGTATGCAAATGGCGGCGGCTACGGCCGCCACCATTTGCGTTCCTTATTTTTGCCCTCTTAATCTACGTAAATATTTACGTAGACTATGACGGCGAAAATCAAGGGGAACGCAAATAGCGTAGCGGGTGCTATTTGTGTCCCTTTTTGTTTCCCCGTTTTAGCCTGTGTAAATATTTACGTAGGCTAAAATGGGGAATCAAAAAGGGACGCAAATAGCACGCACTACGCTATTTGCGTTCCCCTTGATTTTCGCCGTCATAGTCTACGTGAATATTTATGTAGATTAAGAGGGCAAAAATAAGGAACGCAAATGGTGGCGGCTGTAGCCGCCGCCATTTGCGTATGCGGTTTTTTTTTTTAAACCCACCCAGCCATGATAGGCTACGTAAAGATTTACATAGCCTATCACGTCGTGTGTGTGTGTGTTTTAACCTAGTCATGATAGGCTACGTAAATCTTTACGTAGCCTATCATGTCTTTCTTTTTCTTTCTTTCTTCCTTTTTTTTACAAGAGTGGAAATGGTGGCGGCGACAGCCGGTCGGAAGTCTGGCCGCTGCTGGAGCCGCTGCCGCCCGGAAGATCTGCCCCAGGTGAGTCTCGTCCCGGGGGGGATCCGTGGGGGGGTGGCAGGCCATTCCGCCATGGAGTTCGGGGGCCCAAATGCACTGGCATTTGGCCTCACTGTGATCCGTGGCGGAATTCTCTGCCATCCCTAGTATTTTGAGAGAGGGAGAAAAATGTCTCCCTGGCCACATTCTCCACACCATGCATAATTTTGTACCCCTCTATCATGTCTCCCCTTACCCTCCTTTTTTCCAAGCTATACAATCCCAAGTGTTGTAACCTTCTCTCATAGGGGAGATGCCCCAGCCCCTTGATAATTTTAGTTGACCTTTTCTGCACTTTTTTTTTCAGCTCTACAATATCTGTTTTAGTTGTGGTGACCAGAACTGTACACAGTATTCCAAGTGTGGTCGCACCATATAGTTGTATGGGGCAGTATGATATTGGCAGTTTTATTCTCAATTCCTTTTCTAATTATGCCTAAAGAGTCTGCCTTTTTTTACAGTGGCCACACACTGGGTTGATATCTTCATTGAGCTGTCCACCACAACACCAAGATCTCTTTCTTGGTCAGTCACCTCTGTCTCAGATCCCATCAGGCTATACTTGAAGTTGGGATTTTTTGTCCCAATGTGCATCACTTTACACTTGCTTACATTGAACTACATTTGCCATTTAGAAGCCCATTCTCTCACTTTGTAGAGATCCTTTTGGAGCTCCTCAAAATCCCTTTTTGTTTTAACCACCCTAAATAATTTGGTGTCATTGGCAAACTTGGCCATTTCACTGCTCACTCCTAATTCCAGATCATTTATGAACAGGTTGAAAAGCATTGGTCCTAATACAGATCCTTGTGGGACCCCACTATTTACCTCCCTCCATTGGGAGAATTTACCATTTATTCCTACTCTTTGCTTTCTCTTCTTTAACCAGTTACTGATGCATAAGAGGACCTGCCCTCTTGTTCCATGACTACTAAGTTTGCTCAGTCCCTCTCCTTTGGTGAGGGACTTTGTCAAAAGCCTTTTGGAAGTCCAAGTAAATAGTGTCTACCGGATGACTCCTGTCTACATGTTTATTGACACTCTAAAAGAACTCTAAAAGGTAAGTGAGTCAGGACTTACCTCTGTGGAAGCCATCTTAATTCTTTTTCAGCAGGCCTTGTCCTTCTATATGCTTACTACTTTTATCCTTAATAATACCTTCAAACAATTTACCCGAAACAGACGTTAAGCTAACTGGCCTGTAATTTCCCGGATCCCCCTGGATCCCTTTTTGAAAATTGGTGTTACATTGGCCATCTTCCAGTCCTCTGGTATAGAGACTGATCTTAGGGACATGTTGCATATTTTTGATAGAATATCAGTAATTTTATATTTGAGTTCTTTGAGAACTCTAGGATGGATATCATCTGGACCCGGTGATTTATTTGCTTTCAATTTATCAGTAAGGTTGAGAACTTCATCTTTTGTCACCACTATTTGCCTCAGTTCCTCAGGCTCCCTTCTTGAAAACATCAGTTCAGGCACAGGTATCTGTCCTCTATTCTTCTGCAGTGAAGGTGGATGAAAAGAATTCATTCAGCTTCTCTGCAATCTCCCTGTCCTCCTTCAGTACTCCTTTAACTCCATCGTCATCCAGTGGTCCAACTGCCTCCCTAGCTTGTTTTCTGCTTCTGATATATCTAAAGAGTTTTTTATTGTTGGCCTTGATATTGTTAGCAATATGCTCTTCAAAATGTTTCTTTTGCATCTCTTATTGTCTGCTTGCATTGCCTTTGTGCAAGCTTGCACTCCCTTTTGTTTTACTAGCTTTGGCAAGTCTTCCATTTTCTGAAGGAAATTCTCTTTTTTCTAATAGCTCTCTTAAGACTGCTCATTAACCATGCCAGCAACCTCCTGGGCTTGGTGCTACCTTTCCTAACCTGTGGTATACCTTTTAGCTGGGCTTCTATTATTGTGGTTTTGAATAATCTCCAAGCATTTTGAAGGGATTTAATCCCCTTGACTCCCCCTTTTAACTTCTTTTTCACCAGTTCCCTCATTTTAGAGAAGTTTCCTCTTTTGAAGTTAAATGTGACTGTGTTGGACTTCCTGGGCAATTTCCCACTTAAATATATATTAAATTTGATAGCACTGTGATCACTGTTTCCAGTTGGTTCAACAACATTTACATCTCATACTGGGTCCTGGACAACACCATTTAGGATTAAATCCAGGGTTGCCTCCCCTCTGGTCGGTTCCATGACCAACTGTTCTAGGGCACAATTGTTTAGGGCATCAAGAAATTTAACGTCTTTGTCATGGCTGGAACATGCATTTATCCAATCAACGTGGGGGTAATTGAAGCCACCCATTATTACAACACTTCCTTGTTTGGAGGCCTCCCTGATTTCATTTTCCATCTCAAGGTCACTCTGAGCATTCTGGTCTGGGGGACGATAGCATGATCCTAACACTAAATTAGTTTTGGAGCCTGGAATTGTGGTTCTGTGGAAGAGCCTACCCCTTTTAGGTGTTCTAGTCCATTTAACACTATGCCCACTTTGACCTACAGGATTGTAAGACTGCCTTCATATAGGCCTGGCCAGTTCCTAAGATCTTCTGGAGAGGCCCTTCTTTTGAGACCTCCACCTTCAGAAGTACATTTGGTGGTGGCCCGAGAAAGGGCCTTTTTGGTGGCGAGTCCCAGGCTGGGGGACTTCCTCTCAAAGGAGGCAAAGTTTGCTCCCTCTTTGATGTTCTTCCACTGGCAGGGAAGGACTGCTTTATTTAAGAAGGCCTTTAACCTGTAAGTGGGTCTGGTGGGTTGGCTGCTGTTTTTAATAATACATATATTTGTAATTGTTATGTTTTTACTGCATTTTAATGTATTGTGTTAATCAGTTTTAATTGGTTGTGTAAGCCGCCTTGAGTGCCATTTTTTGGTAGAAAGGTGGGGTACTAAATAAATAAATAGGTTCCCCACCCCTGCTGTAAACTGTTGACCACACAGATATGCACACATACACATATGACCTCACACTTGGATTTGTGCCTGTGAGTTTGGTATTCTGCCTCTCAGTGCTGAATAGTATTGCTTTACATAGCACGAGGAAAGAAAGAAAAAGATGAATGAGAAGTCACAATGTTCCAGAGAGTGAGATGGTCTACTAACCTTGTATCCCATGACATCAGATTCATTAGCTAAAGGTCTAACAGGCTCCCATCCCAGGGACACATGGGAGCCATCTTGCATCCACATAATATTGCTTGGTGCTTGACTAGGAGCTGAGAAAAGATGAAAAAAAAAGGTAATGTTGTGAAATAAATTTGGAAGTTTTGGAAAAAGAACAAAAACACACCCAAGAAGTAGTTTAATTTTTTATTAGGTTTATGTTTGATGGCCAACTCTGCTAGACAAAGTTCACGGGTATAGTCTCTTGCTGAAGAAGTGTAATTTTTAATAGCTACTATTGAGCCCAGGATTATTTAATCTCCCCTTGTTGCATGTCAAAAATACTTAGCCTTGTTTTCCAGAAAGATAACCCTTTGCCTCTTGTGAATGCCAAATGCTCTCGGTCACTCTTTAGAATACAGATCCTTTGAAGTGAGCTCATGAATCAAAACAACATCACAGCCCTGTTTGTTAGGCAATATATATGCATCCCAAGAAAGGAAAACCAAGGCAGAGAACGGAAGCCTTTTCAGGGCTGTACATTATGAGGAGAACAAGAAGTTGAGAACCTACGAGATTTCTTGGTGGCGGCACGGACTGGACTGCTAGGTGGCCCATACCCCGCTGAGTTGTATGCCTTCACTCTCAGGTGGTAAACTGTGTTGCCTTCCAGCCCTGTCAGAATGATGGATGACTCATTTCCTTCTGTCCTGGCCTTTTCAGCTGCTTCCTCTTGTTCCATATCTTTCCAGTAACCAACCTGCCAATGGAAGACTGTGTGAGCGATGGACCAGTACATTTGTGAGGTCCTGTCTTTAACTATGATCATTCATAATGTCAACAGCATTTTTCAGCATACACAACTTTTTGAAATACCTTTTTTTCATCATCCTCACAAAGAACCTCTGAAGTTTTGGTGAAGCCTGTGGAATGGTTATGTGCCCAATGCCACCCATTGGGTTTTGGTCCAATGATATAATCCCTCCTTCCCCGACCCGGTGCCCTCCAAACATTTTGGACTACAACTCCCATCAGCATGGCCAATGGTTATGGATGATCAGAGTTGTAGTCCAAAACATCTGGAAGGCACCAGGGTGGGGAAGGCTGATATAGTCGTATATGCTTCTGGTATGTGAACAGCAGGGTTAGGAACATAGGAAGAGAGGAAGCTGCGTTATACTGCATTGGACCATGGGTCCATCTAGCCCAGTATTGTCACCATTGACTGCCAGCGGCTGTTCCAGGGTTTCAGGCAGGATTTTTTCAGCCTTGGAGACACCAGGGATTGAACCCAGGACCTTCTGCATGCAAAGTATGTGCTCTACCACTGAGCTTTGGGCCTTCCTCCAATAGGCCCAATGGCCAATGAGGGTTATGGGACATGATCTCACCCAAGGTGGACCAAGCATCTCTTCTCACCACACACTTATGTCCAGACTGGCAACTGAGGGGAGTCAGGTGGTACTGCTCAAAGCACTTGATTTTACCAGCAGCCTCCAGTTGCTTATCAAAGACCATCTAGTCCAGAGGTATTTATCTATTTATTATTTACCAAATATATTTAGATCCTGCCTTTCCTCAAAGGAGCCCAAAGCAGTGTATACGGATATCCCATCCCAATTTTATCCTCACAACAACCTGTGAGGCAGGTTTGGCTTCTGGGGTTCATTACTTGTTTGCAAACCTTGATGCACTGTTGATAAAAAGACAAATACCTTCATCTGGTTCTGGACTCTGGATCATTTTGAGCCTTGCACTCAGTGGGGGCTGGTGGCTGTGAATCCATTCTGGGTTTCAGTGAGAAACAGCCAGAACTTTAGAGGAGCCATTAAACATGCTGAAACCATTTGGAGGACAGGGTTCAGCACATTGGATAAGTCCTTTAGAGATCTGGCTGGTTCTGATTGAAACCCAGAATGGATTCACTCCCCACCAAAATCGGAGCCACCAGCCACCACTGCTTGAGCCATATTGCTTCACTACGTTATAACTTCGTTCAGTCAGCATTTTTTTTTTTTTTTACCATCCTGTCCAAAACATTGAAATCTCATCCCTTGTGACAGGATCCCATGGAATGCCTTAGGCCAAGGCTTCTCTTATAGCAAGAGACACTTAAAATCGGGTTCATATTTTTATAAAAAGGTAAAGGTGTCCCCAACCAGTCGTGTCCGACTCTAGGGTGCGGTGCTTATCTCCATTTCTAAGCCGAAGAGCCAGCGCTGTCCGAAGACGCTTCCGTGGTCATGTGGCCGGCATGACTGAACACTGAGGTGCACGGAATGCTGTCACCTTTCCCGCCGAAGCGGTACCTATTTATCTACTTGCAATTTCTTGCTTTTGAACTGCTAGGTTGGCAGAAGCTAGGACTGAAGACGGGAGCTCACTCCGTCACGCAGCACTCGGGTCTTGAACTGCTGTCCTGCCGACCTTCCGGTCTGCAGTTCAGCGTCTAAACCACTAAGCCACCGCGGCCCCCTCATATTTGTATAGCTCTGCACAGTTACACCAGCCCTCATTACATCAGCTCAAACATACTCATTGTTTTTTGTTGAGGGGAAGAAGAAAAGCCTTGACTGTGAAGATGGTTATTGGTAATCCTAGTGAAGGAGACCTTTGCACTTCATGAGAACACAGCAAGCTGTGTCCTAGAGTGTATTTGAAGTACAGGCCCCAGTTTGTAAGTGCTGATCATGCAAATTTAAAAGTGGCTGTTTCCCACATTCCATGCTGCATCATCTAATATAAATGCTGAAAGTGTCTTAGTGGCTCTCATGAAGGAGCAATGCTAGCAACTTTTCATGGGCCACCTGGAGAGCTTCATGGTTGAATGCAGCTTTTAAGATCAGTCTCCATGCCTGAAACCAACATTTATCTATTTATTACATTTATAGCCTGGCCTTCATCCAAAACATTCAGAGCACATGGTTCTCCCCCTCCCCATTTCATTCTCAAAATATTTGTTTGAGTTATATAGGAAGAAGATAGGAAGCTGCCTTACAGGCCTAGCATCAACATCTGGTATGATTGGGCAACTGCAGGCACCCATCTGTCTCCACAGGGCCCACTGGGGCTGAAATCTTGCCTCCTGGCTCCTCCTCTGGGTGGACTGGCTGGCTTACCCAGCAGTGATGCAATTGGCTGGGTGGGAACTGAGGGGCTACCATTTTTATGCTCCACAATGCAATATCTGAGTGTTTCATTGTGCAGCCTAAAAAATGGCAGCTGTTCAGCCTCCACCAGCTGATTACAGCACTGCCACTGCTCGTGGGTCAGCCAGCCAGCCAGCCCAGTGGGGGAAGAGTTGGTGGTTGGTGGCAGCAGCAGGAGCAGTGTTGTTGACTATATGGCCCATGTGGTGGCAGGGGATGGCAAGGGGAGTCAGTATTGGGGAGCCAGTATGCCAAGGAAAGGAAAGGTTCCTCCTGTGCAAGCACCAGGTCATTACTGACCCCTAGAGGGACGCCATTAGGGTGGTATCGTCTGCATATCGGAGGTTGTTGATAATTCTCCCAGCAATCTTAATTCCGACCTCTGATTCATCCAACCCGGCATTTCTCATGATGTACTCTGCATATAAGTTAAATAAGCAGGGTGACAATATGCAGCCTTGTCGTACTCCTTTCCCAATTTTGAACCAATCGGTTGTTCCATGTCTGGTTCTTACTGTTGCTTCTTGACCCTCGTACAGGTTTCTCAGGAGACAGGTAAGGTGGTCTGGTACTCCCATCACTTTCAGAATTTGCCACAGTTTGTTGTGATCCACACAATCAAAGGCTTTAGCGTAGTCAATGAAGCAGAAATAGACATTTTTCTGGAATTCTCTTGCTTTCTCCATGATGCAGCGAATGTTGGCGATTTGATCTCTAGTTCCTCTGCCTCTTCGAAACCCAGCTTGTACTTCTGGTAGTTCTCGGTTCGCATACTGCTGAAGCCTAGCTTGTAGGATTTTGAGCATCACCTTGCTGGCATGTGAAATGAGCGCAATTGTGCGGTAGTTTGAACACTCTTTGGCATTGCCCTTCTTTGGAATTGGAATGTAAACTGACCTTTTCCAGTCTTGCGGCCATTGTTGAGGGTTCCAAATTTGTTGGCATATTGAATGCAGCACTTTAACAGCATCATCTTTTAGGATTTTAAATAGCTCAGCTGGAATACTGTCATCTCCACTAGCTTTGTTGTTAGGAATGCTTCCTAAGGCCCACTTGACTTCACTCTCGAGGATGTCCGGCTCAAGTTCAGTGACCGCACTATCATGGCTATCAGGGACATTCAGATCTTTCCTGTATAGTTCTTCTGTGTATTCTTGCCACCTCTTCTTAATCTCATCTGCTTCTGTTAGGTCCCTGCCTTCTTTGTCCTTTATCATGCCAGTCTTTGCACAAAACGTTCTCTTGAGATCTCGGATTTTCTTGAAGAGATCACTAGTCTTTCCCATTCTGTTGTTTTCCTCGATTTCTTTGCATTGTTCATTTAAGAAGGCCTTCTTGTCTCTCCTTGCTATTCTCTGGAACTCTGCATTCAGTTGGATATATCTTCCCCTTTCTCCCTTGCTTTTCGCTTCCCTTCTTTCCTCAGCTCCTTGTAAAGCCTCCTCAGACAGCCACTTGGCTTTCTTGCATTTCTTTTTCTTGGGGATGGATTGAGTTGCTGCCTCCTGAACAATGTTACGGACCTCCGTCCATAGTTCCTCAGGCACTCTGTCTATCAGGTCTAATCCCTGAAATCTATTCCTCACCTCCACTGTGTATTCATAAGGGATATGAATATGAGGTCATACCTGAATGGTTTAGTGGTTTTCCCTACGTTCTTCAATTTAAGCCGAAATTTTGCAAGAAGCAGCTCATGATCTGAGCCACAGTCAGCTCCAGGTCTTGTTTTTACTGACTGTATGGAGCTTCTCCATCTTTGGCTGCAAAGGACATAATCAATCTGATTTCGATATTGACCATCTGGTGACGTCCATGTGTAGAGTCGCCTCTTGTGCTGTTGGAAAAGAGTGTTTGCTATGATCAGCGTGTTCTCTTGGCAAAACTCTATTAGCCTTTGTCCTGCTTCATTTTGTACACCAAGGCCATGCCTGCCTGTTATCCCGGTGATTTCTTGACTTCCTACTTTAGCATTCCAATCCCCTATGATGAAGAGGACATCTTTTTTTGGTGTTAGTTCTAGAAGGTGTTGTAGGTCTTCATAGAACCGATCAACCTCAGCTTCTTTGGCCTCAGTGGTTGGGGCATAGACTTGAATTACTGTGATGTTGAATGGTTTGCCTTGGATTCGTACTGAGATCATTCTATCGTTTTTGAGATTGTACCCCAGTACTGCTTTTCCCACCCTTTTGTTGACTATGAGTGCTACTCCATTTCTTCTAAGGGATTCTTGCCCACAATAGTAGATACGATGGTCACCTGAATTAAATTCGCCCATGCCTGTCCATTTTAGTTCGCTGATTCCCAAGATGTTGATGTTCAATCTTGCCATCTCATGTTTGACCACCTCCAACTTACCTTGATTCATTGATCTGACATTCCAGGTTCCTAAACAATATTGTTCTTTACAGCAGAAAGTGAAGAGGATCTCAAGAGCCTCTTGTTGAGGGTGAAAGAGGAGAGTGCAAAAGCTGGTTTGAAACTCAACATTAAAAAGCTAAGATCATGGCATCTGGCCCCATCACTTCCTGGCATATAGAAGGGGAAGAAATGGAAGCAGTGACAGATTTTACTTTCTTGGGCTCCAAGATCACCGCAGACGGTGACTGTAGCCATGAAATTAAAAGACGCTTGCTCCTTGGGAGGAAAGCTATGGCCAACCTAGACAGCATAGTAAGAAGCAGAGACATCACCTTGCCGACAAAGGTCCGTCTAATCAAAGCTATGGTTTTCCCAGTAGTAATGTATGGCTGTGAGAGCTGGACTATAAGGAAGGCTGAGCGCCGAAGAATTGATGCTTTCGAACTGTGGTGCTGGAGAAGACTCTTACGAGTCCCCTGGACTGCAAGGAGGTCAAATCAGTCCATCCTAAAGGAAATCAACCCTGAGTGCTCATTGGAAGGACAGATACTGAAGCTGAAGCTCAAATATTTTGGCCACCTAATGCGAAGAGAAAACTCTCTGGAAAAGACCCTGATGCTGGGAAAGACTGAAGGCAAAAGGAGAAGGGGCCGGCAGAGGAGGAGATGGCTAGATAGCATCACCGATGCAATGAATATGAACTTGAGCACACTCTGGGAGAGAGCGCAGGACAGGAAGGCCTGGCATGCTATGGTCCATGGGGTCACGAAGAGTCGGACACAACTGAACGACTGAACAACAACAAAGAGGGACGCCACTTGTGCTGGCGTTTTCATGGCAGACTATAGCGGGGTGGTTTGCCATTGCCTTCCCCAGTCATGACTACCTTTCCCCCAGCAAGCTGGGTGCTCATTTTACCGACCTCGGAAGGATGGAAAGCTGAGTCGACCTGAGCCAGCTACCCGAGACCCGGCTTCTGCTGGGATCGAACTCAGGTTGTGGGGCGAGTTTCGGTTGCAATATTGGGGAGCCAGTATGCCAAGGGTGCACCCAAATCTGGTGCTGGCCCTGTTCCCTTATGCTGATGGTCCATCTAGCTTATTACTGTTATGGTCTACACTGAATGGCAATGGCTCTCCAGGTTTCAAGACTGGGTTTTCCCCAGGTCTACCTGGGTATGCCAGGGATTCCTCCTAGAACTTCTGCATGCAAAGCAGATGCTCTGCCACTGAGCTGTGACAGATACAAGGTCACCCAGTGAGTTTTCATGGCTCAATGAAGATATGAACACGCAGTCCTAATAGGAAGGGGGTGGAAATAGGCTGGCAACGCATGAATACTGAATAGTTGCTTTGTAATCCATTCAGTTCACGTTTTAATGCAAACTCACCCAATTTCACATTTTTAACCAACAACTGAAACTCAGTTACTCTTCAAAAACTGCAGTGGAGTTCCCCAGTTAAAAAAATGCAGATGTTTTCCCCCCTCAGAGTTCAAGATGAACCGACTTAAGAATGGAAAATGAGAAACCGGAATTGACAAATTCATCCATCCCTAAGTTTTAGTCCGACACCCTAAGCAGTACACCACACTGGCTCTCATGCCCTACATGGGCTTCTGAAATATGCTATTTTTGTAGTGTTTGTTACTTGTCCCCACCCCCCAAAAAAATCTCACCAGTTCTTCTGAGGAAAAGCTCTTACGAAAACCCATGGTTCACTCTGGAATGGCTTTTGACATACCATTCCCAGCCGGCCAGAAGCGGGGTGTCAGTCACAGTGTTAGCTCAATGAGATGCAATGCTGCACAAGTATGCCAGCAAGGGATGCTGTGACTAGCTAGACAGGTCAAGCAAGAATGAGTGCTGACAGGAAGTCAAAAGCACTTCCGAAGAGTCAAGGACAGCCCACTTCTGGTGGGTCTTCAAAGACATTTACTATTCAAACCTGGCAAGCTTTGAGTGAATCATGAGAGGAAGTGGCATGAGCAATATTTCTTTCCTTGGCGGGCACAGTGCACAGTGAGAAAGCTCTGAATCAGTGTAATGAATTGGAGATGACAGAACACCTGAGGAAGCCTTGCAGTGGGTTAATCATACCAGAGCAGCATCGCTGGAGGACAGAGAAGAGGGCTGAGAGTTTGGTTTGAGTCACTCAGATACGAACAGGTTTCTGTCAAATGTAATTCAGGAAGAACCCTCTCTGTGGAGCACCACCTCGTCCTCCGCACACAAAAGCCCAAATCGTTTTTGATGTTTACAAGTCTGTGGCAGTCGTTGCTTTGCCTTCACTGAGTTTCCCCCACTCTCTAGAGGCTAGGCTGGCAACGCATGAATACTGAATAGTTCCTTTGTAATCCATTCAGTGAAGCCACCAACTTCTTACAAGACTTGGTTTTGCAGTGAGCCAAATGCTTACTTCAGGGTAGCTCTGGAGTTACTGTCTGAGCTCAGTACAACTGCTGCTAAGTTTATTACTCATTTGTTGTAAAAGACTTACAAGCCACTTTTCTGTTGAAAAGAAGCATTTTAAAGAGTGGAAGGAATACGGTATATATACAGACTTCACGAACCTATATGTGAACTCTCAGCCGCTTCACTGTGAGTAAATTTCAAGGATGACATCTGATATTAGGGGGTGACTAAATTTCAAGGATATCTGATATTTAACTGCCAAGGGGGTTAAAATGTGTCAAATTGTGGACAATCCTACAGTAATTTAGCAGGCCTCACATGCTCTAGCTGGCTGTAAATGAAAATGCATAGGATTGCGCCCTTAGTTTCTTTTAGGAAATTATTTGGAATTCTCCCAGAAACCCAAAATGAAGCAATTGATAAAATTCATAGGTACATTCTTAGGAAATCAGATTACTTGGAATTCAAGAAGATATTTCTAAAAAGCCGACTTTTCCATGACGGTAGGCTTGTTTTTCTGTCTAAACATGCATAGGATTGCACCCTTAGTCATTTGTTTGTTTGTTTGTTTATTAGAAGCATGTTTAGGAATTGCTTATAAAAGGGAAAGTAATGATATGGTTACACTTGTTCAGTGGTACACAATGGTATGGGATTTAACCTTGATGGGCAAATTTACTGAAGAAATATGAACACAATCAGATTTATTTATAGATGTGCATGTTTATTTCTTATATACACAATAATTCTTCAGTAGAGTGTTTCTCAAGTCAACACGAAACATTTTGAGAGGACTTCATTTCAGTATGATTTTGATATGATTGTTAATTCTATGAAGATCTGTCTGAATTGATGACAATATTCAGTTTTGGTTATAATATGTGCATTGGATTTGCTGGTGTTGCACTTATATTTTTATTTTGTTGATTAACTTACATAATTTCTTTGAAAAAAATACAATAAAATATAAGAAAAAATATTTAAAGCAGATCACAAAATCTCAAAGAACACATAATAAATGACTGAGTGCATTTCAAAAGAAAAAGCTAACGAATCACCAGAAAGAATAAAATCAATGAAAACCAGCAAGAAGAAACAACAGCAGACTAAAACTCCCCCTGTCCAAAAGCCCACTGAATTAAATATTTTTTTACAGAGCATCAGAAGTCCAGGAAGGAGCCAGATGGGATGAAATTCCAAAGCCTAACTTCTGAAGTTGAGCTTCATGCACATAACTAGTCTTAAATTGAAGCCAAGATAAATTCAGTGGGATTGCACTGAGGTACAAGTAGCACCATCAGTAATCTCTCAAGTCCAACAAACATCCTTGGACCTAGAGTGGGAAAATGGGCTTAAGGTGGTGTAGTGCCAGGGTGGGGTAATGGGTAGAGTGTAGGGCTGGGACTGGGGAGTTCAAGTCTCCATTTGGCCATGGAGCTCACTGAGTCACTCAGCCTCACAAGCTTGTTGTGAGGATAAAATGTAGAGGAGGAGGATCATGTACACTGCCTTGGTCTCCTTGGAGGAAAAGGCAGGATATAAATGCAACAAACAAACAAATTAGTAAATAAAGGGAATTCTGTCTAGGAGTTTTGAACCTCACTGCTTATTAGTGCTGTATCTGACTACTTTTACCTGGTAGCCTATGAAAGCATCTCATACAGGCAATGCTGCCCATTTTCTGGGATGTAGAACATGGATGCCTTTGTGACTGTGCCAGCCCATTAGCTTTATTTCCTTCCCATGTTGCTGGCCCCTAGAAGACTGTGCCTTGGTTCCAGATTTTATCCAGAGGGTTATCTGGCTTTAAAGAAGCTACTCATAAGTATCTAGACAACATCTCCTCAGAGAACAAGGTGTATAGCCCAATTTTGTGTGTATGCAGTGACAGAGCACCTCACAGATGCAAGCAGCAACTCCCAGCACAGGGACATTGTACAGCTGGTAGCAATTTTTCAGGGTGAGCGGGGAGGGGCGTGTGAACCGCTGTTTCTGCCCCTGCAGCTAAAGAACTCCCGCAGGGCTTGGCTGCACAGGTAACACTGTGGACCTCGGAAAAATAAATATAATAAAAATGCCGACTATAAAATAAAGCCCTGCATATGATACATACATTACAGTTACCAAGTGACACTTTATCCCCAGCCATTAAAAGCCACCATTGCAACAAGGAAACCTTTTAAGAAAACACACAGGGCTAGATCCAGACTGAGTTAGCTGAGGGCAATCCCATGCATATTTAGACAGAAAAAAGTCCTACAGTTCCCAGCATGCACTGGGAGATAGGACCTTTTTGTTCTGTCTAAACATGCATAGGATTGCACCTTGAGTCACTTAGGGCACAATCTTGTCGGGATAGGTGGCTGCCTCCGAACTTGGAGACGGCCGCCTATCCAATGCAGGGCAGGAGCAGCGCGGAAGGAATCATCCCCTCTGTGCTTCAGCTGCCCTGCATTCACAGCTGGACAGCTGATTTCAGCTGTCTAGCTGCAGGAAGTCAGAGCGGGGGTGGCAGATGCCAGATGACGCATAGGAAGTGTCGGAACGGCACTTCTGCCCTCCCTGCCCCGGCCCACCCCCAGGAACTCTCCTTATTCACTGCTTTGCACTCCTCTTCTGAGTGCGGAGCATGGGGCCATTTTGTGCTGCCTACGAGGGAGCGCAGGAGGGGGTAGAGGTCGGTTCTCAGGGAACCAACCTCAGAGCATGGGTTCCGAGGTCGGTTCCTGGGAACTGACCTATCCTATGGCTGTCTAGCCACTGACTAGCAGCCGTAGGATTGCGCCCTTAGTCGTGACTATGGATGTTTCAGGATTTCATTTCATCTGCATTTCAAAGCAAACAGACCTGATCTGCCCATCCCAGTCTAAGGTGAGGATCAGAACACAGTCATCCTTCATGTTTAGGGATGTCAGAATTCCGCCACAGATCTCAGTGAGGCCGAATGCCAGTGCATTCGGCCCCCCGAAATCCATGGTGGAACGAAGCCCCCTGCCCCCCAAAACCACGAAAAGTGTGCGAAATGGAGCACTTACCTGCTGCCGTCCGCGCTGACTTGTGAATGGCGGCCATGTCTGTGGCCTCCATTTGCTTCCTCATTATAGCCGTGATAGGCTACGTAAATAATTATGTAGCCTATCACGGCTGACGCAGGGACGCCATTTGCGTCCCTGCAGAGGCCGTGATAGGCTACGTAAGTATTTATGTAGCCTATCACGGCAAAAAACAAAATAGCAAACGCAAATGGCGGCGGCTACGGCAGCTGCCATTTGCGTTCCCTTTTTTTTGCCATTTTAGCCTACGCAAATATTTATGTAGGCTATTACGGCAACAAAAAAAAAGGGAACGCAAATGGCGGCCACTACGCCATTTGCATCCCCCCCCTTTTTTTTACGTAGGCTGAAACGGCAAAAAACAAAAGGGAACGGAAATGGCAGCTGCCGTAGCCACCGCCATTTGCATTCGCTGTTTTGTTTTGTTTTTTGCCGTGATAGGCTACATAAATACTTACGTAGCCCATCACGGTAAAATACAGGGATGCAAATGGCGGCGGCTATGGCCGCCGCCATTTGCGTCCCTGCAGGCTGGCCAGCGGCTGGATGTCCAGCTGCGGGCGGCCCCGGCCGGCGGCTCTGTGGAATCTCCGCGGAGCGGAGCTGGCCGGAGAGAATTTCGGGGGGAGGGATGGAGCACCTCCCCCCTACTGCGAATGTCACCCTTTGAAAAGGTAAGTGACTTTCATACATCCCTGTTCATGTTTTGCAGTTCTCTGAATTTTGCAGTTCAGTTCATGGCTCAAAATATGTACCAAAATGTACCCCAAACCGTATTTAGGATAAAAGATGTTTAGAAATGGATACTTTTGAGAGAAAATAGGTATTTTGTGAGAAAAGGCATTCAAAAATGTGTTTTTCAATGAAACGTCCATGCTGATTAGAGAAAGGTGGGTGGGGGGAATGGGGGAAAATGTAGGCCAGCTCTGAAGATGGTGTAGTCATTTTCCATCCCATTACAACCAATGTGAGGCAACACATGTACAAAACCCACCAAATCAAAGCAAAGCAAAGCAAACAAACAAACAAACACTACGGCCGAGTAGGAAAAAGAAGATCCCCGCCCTTTACTTTCAGTACAAGCCCAGCAGGGATTTGGATTTGGCGGTTCATCCATCACGGCTTCTCCCTCCCCTGACTGCATACCGATTGCTCTGTTGATGAGTCTGTCATGTACATTTGTGCTCCTTTAGCCAGAACCGTGTGGTGGTGCATAGCCTGAAATCCTGCCAGAGGTCCCTCACACCCTTCAGACCTTCTTTTTGCAAATATGTTTTTTTTTTTTTAGAAATTGCCAGTTAGCTACTCAGCTTTGAGAGCTAATATTCTACACACGTCTGCACTGTGAGCTTGGACAACAGCATACGAGGAAGTACCACGATCTGTACCACTCAGGATGGGGCACTGAACATCAGATGGGGGTTGGCCACTGTGTGAACAGAACGCTGGATGAGATGGACCCTTGGTCGGATCCAGCAGGGCTCTTCTTCTAAGAGGTTATGTACTTTTAGAAGGGGGGAAAACACCCGTGGAAAAGCCGGGAAACGGCCAAATGATCAGTGGTCTGGGGCAAGGGGGCATGGCAATCTGAGAAGCCCCAGTGGGGCGGATTGGGATCCCAGGCAAGCTGGACATGACTCATGGGTCTGAGGTCCAACATCCTGCAGTATTGTCTGTTTTGACTGGCAGTGGATCTCCAGGGTGTCAAGCCTTTCTCACCTGCAGTGCAGGCTGGTGGCTTCGATTTCAGTGGGGCTGTGTTTCCATTTTGGGTTTCAGTCAGAAGCAGCCAGAACTCTAAAAGAGCTATCTAAGATGGTGAACCCATCTGGGGACAGGGTTCAGCACTTTGGATAGCTCCTTCAGAGTTTGCAGAGTTTCAGAGCCCTAAATGCCTGCAATTAGGTTAAACTAAGGACTCTAGGGCCTCAAGTGGCGTCCATATGCTATTTGCATCTGTGTTTTTTCCCACGATAGGCTAGCCTCACAAGGATTCTGGGGGGAGGAATGGATCACCTCCCCCCGTGGGCGGATTCCCAGAGGACCGAAAGGTAGGGAATCCACCCATCCCTAGGTCCAGGGTGCTGAGCTGCTGAAAGCTTGGCGAACTTCATCTGCCAGATGGATTCTTCCAACATTCGTAGCCTATGGCCACCTTTGCCTAAAACATGGGCAACATCGTTGGTAGCACTGACTGCCACTCAAGGATGTGTGTGCAAGTGGACAAATCACAATTACTTCTCAATGCAAAGCATAGCAGGCCAGCAATTCTAAATAGGTAACAGACAGGGATTGGTGAAAATTTCACTTCAGCTCATTTTGATAAGCATTTGCCAAAATCCACAATCTTCTTCGTATTTGGGACAGAAAGAAGTTGAGATTCAAGGTGAAGCTGGACAGCCACTTGTCAGGGATGCTTTGACTTGAATTCCTTCATTGGATTCCTGCATTGAGTGGGGGTTGGACTCGATGGTCTTAGAGGCCTCTTCCAACCCTACTATTCTATGATTCTATGAGATTAAAAAAGTCTGAATCTGGGAGAAACCAAAACTGACAGACTTGTCCATCTATGCCTAGGGCTTTGAGTGCTTAGCTCTTAAAAGTCTTGGTTTGAATCCCTGTGTATATTCAACCATGTTAATGCAGAATTAGGGTTGCCACCTCTTTTTTCCTACAGCTCATCTTTAACAGCTCCATGGCAGGCCGGTGGAACATGATCCTCTCCGAATAGCTGTAATCTATTGAATTTGGCCAGAGCAGATGGGTGAGAATTTCATTTCAGTTTGGTTTTGATAAGAATTTCCATTTTTTTTTTAATTTCTTCATATTCAGAATGGAAAGAACTTAAGATTTTTAAAAAATTGAATGTTGGAGAAAGCAGAACTGACAGATTCATCCCAGAAGACTTATTCCTCCTGTCACTCTTGTCAACAAAACAGAACAGCAGATAGTTGCGAAACAAACATGGAAGCCAAAAAATGCATAAGGGAACCATCTGGTGTATAATGCGATTCCAAAAAAGGACTAGCAGTTGGAAAAGGCATTGAAGGCTGGGACCCATGGCCTAGGGACTCTGTACCTTACTTAGCATAATGGGTAATCCAGTCCTGTCTGAATAACTGGTTCTCCTTTTTGTTGCTAATATATTATAATGATTAAAATTTTGAGAGAAGTTTTACCGTGTAATTCTTTTAGCAGAACACAGAGTTAGGAAAACAAAAGCAGACCCACAATGCAGATTATATTTTATATTCATACCTCAAATCCCCTTGGTCTTCCTAGACTTTCTTTACTGTGTCTCCACGCAACAAGAATCTCTGATACAGACAATCCTGTAGCCTTGACATCAGTGGGAGCAGCACTGGGTTCTGTATTAAGAAAAAAATGGAAATAATAAAGCCCAGCCATAACAACTTGAATCTGTAAAATATGCTAGAACTGAAATTGTCATATACTTTCTCCTCAATCTCTCATATTGCTCAGGATAAAACTTCACCATTGTCCCGTGTATCAGAAAAACAATGCAATAAAAAGAATTATATTCATTGTATTGCTTTATGTCATCTCATCATATTTGTATCACTGACAGGTCCAGAAAGATAGCTACCTAGTATGCTATGTATCCGTTGTTATACATTTGCACGTTGCTTGTCAACTAGCAACCTGCTAAGCATTATGATGGACACAATGTGAGTGAAGAGAGGGTTTATTTTTATTGTTGTGATGGTTGATGGACATTTAGATTCTGCTTTTCAAATGATATGCTCAAGGCAACTTATAACAAAATCATCACAATGCAATCCCATTATAAAATTAACATAATAAAAAAGCTCTCCTTAACAAAGTGTTGTTTGAGGTTGCTGCTCCAGTGACCATGGGTTCTTCCCTACTGCAGTCTTTAATAAATCCTTATAATTCTGATGTTCAGCCCTGAGTGGTTTTGCTTATGTAGCCAAACTGGGACCACCCATGGAGAAGAGGGAAGTATCAACAAGGTCAGACTATTCAGTGCTGGCTCCAGGTTTTTGAGGGCCCTTAGTCAAGACACCCTCAATAGGCCCCCTCCCTGAGCGAGTCTACCTTCTCACCACCATCGTCACCAGCTGCTATTGCTCCTCAACCTCTTTCCCATCATTGCTACCACTTGCTGGCTTGGCAGGCAGAGAGCCATTAAGCAAGCAGGCAGAGGCATCTCCTCCTCCTCCTTCTCACCACTACCATTGTCTGGGCCAGAGCCAGAGGCAAGTGAACAAGCAGGTTGCAATAGTGAAGAGGAGGAACAACTCCAGGGGGCTCTTATCAGTGGCCCTTGGCAGATGCCCAACCATTCCTACCCTTGACACTGGGCCTGAGACTATTTGTCCATCAAGCCCAGTATTGTCTGCTCTGACTGGCAGTAGCACTTCAGGATCTCAGGTAGAGATCTCACCCATCATCCTTTTAATTGAAGATATCGAGGACTGAACCTGGTAGCTTCTGCATGTGCACTACCATGGAGCCACAATCTTTCCCTGCGGCTTGGTGCCTCTTCTCAGCTCTGGAATGTTCAAACTTTGAGCACCCATGTTTTCATAGTATAAAATGAGAAAAGTTATGGAGTCAAAGAAATATTATGCTTCAATATTTTCCACCCAACCTGATTTTCTGTGCAGTAGACACACCTTGTTTTCTGTTTTATGCATTACAAAGATTTGTGCATTGAAAGCCATTTTCTTGATTTGATATCATTGAAGCAATTACCTTGTTGTCAGGGAAGACTGCAGTGGGACAAATAATTTGCGATCTACACAAAATGTTGGATGGCAGTTTTCTATAATGCAGAATCATTTCCCTTTCATAGAACTGTATTGCTCAGAATGAAAAGTAAGCAGACAAAAATATCAATAGCTTTTTGCCATATGGGGGAAGGAATCAAGTCTTTCTGTTTAATAAATGAAACAAACGCTTTTGGGGTGTTTTTTTTGTGTGTGTTGCATGCAGCTATTCACCAAAGTTTCTCTGGTATTAGACACTAAAATGCAAATTTTCAAGAAAAGATTGGGAATGCACAATATATGAATAAGCTATAGTATAATTTCCTGAAAGTTTATAGAGATGAAATGGTATTTTATATTGATTTGGATTGAAAAAGGGACTATCAAATCTGCTATAATTTGAAATAGCCCGTAACTCAGTACATTGCCGAATGTTGTTTGACTAACACTAAGAATAAGATTGATGGGGTCATTAGATTTTCCTATAATTGTTCCCAGTGTTATGATCATAACCTTTTATTAATGTTGTATTATCAACTTCTAACTATTAATGTATTTGCAGGAATGTGCAGATGAAAAAGTCCAATATCTCTGTTCTTATAGCATTTAAAATATGTTATGCCACATCTCAACCACACTGTTTTCTCATTTGCAAAGGCCAGCATTTGGAGTTCTATATTTAGTGTGCCATATGTTACCAGTTGCAAATATCTAAAGCCAAGGTGAAAGCTGCATTCATTTAGTTAAAGTAAATGTTATAAAGGGAATCAGTGGGTACACTACACTAAAAAAAAAAAAATTGTGTCAGTTTTATATCATTTTAACTCTCATGGCTTCCTCCAAAGAAGCCACCTTCAGGAAGCTACTGTTCCCAGAATCCCCTGTGAAGAGGGAATGAATATTAAAGTCTGTAGAGTGGATATGCCTGGTGATTCGACTCTTCATATGTAGCTTTATAGCATGCATGTATGTAACCTATGGGCAAACTATGATTTGAGCAAACCATAGTTTGTTGCACTCAGACACAGATGCAAACTATGGTTTGTCACTAAGCATAAGTAGGTGCTTTTAATCTCCTTCCTTCACAAGTGGAGGAAGAAGGAAGGGAAGCACACAAGTCTGCTGCTCATAGTGTGAACAGAATAACTGCCCATGACAGGGGCACACTTTTAGAGATTCTGGTCCTCCATAATTAAAGCTGCTCTGGATTTTGCAGGGCCCTTGGGCAAGATATCCTCAGTGGGCCCTCCTCCCTCTATGGCCCACCTCCTTGCCACTGTCACCACTGCTCATTTGCTGGTCCTTTCCCTTTGGACCCAGTCTAAGGAGCTGTAAGCATCCAGAAATGATAAGCAAGGGAATTCCTTTGGTCATGAGACTCATGACTTCTGTCCTGTGGAGAAAAGTGCAGGAGGAATTCTCACATGGATGAAAGTGCAAGGAGCTCATATAGGTGATCAAACTATCCCACCCAAAGTCTTTTGGTTATCTATATCAGAAATTCTTAAACTGTAGTCTGTGGATCACTGGGGGTGTGCAAGCTCCATTCAGATGTCCACAAAATGTTTGTGGAACAGTTAAGAATATCTGTACTTGGCCCTGCACTTGATTTAATTTTTCTGATGACAGAGATTAAGGACATTTTGACCAAGGTCAGATTATCAAACAGGCTAATATGGCCTAGGCCTGGAGTCTCCAATGTGATGCCCATAGGGACCACTGTGTCCAGGGACACCTTTCATGGCATCCACCAGGCTCCTTGCCCATCTTGATGTTTATTTTATTATTCATTTAAAATTTAAAGACTTTTTTTTTTTAAACTACGAGACTGGCATGCTGAAGTGTAGCACTCCAGTGCCATTTTTATTTGGGTTGAAAAGAGTGGTTTTGTGTTTGGAGCTCAGATCCCCACCTTATATTTAGGTTCTTGGGGAAGTTACTTTTCTTTTAGTCTCATCAGTTTGCCTTCTGGGAGATGAGTGTTTTGTGACCAGTCATGCCCACCATGGCAGCCATTTTATGAATGGTCAGCCCTAGCACCAGCTCATGGCAGCCATTTTGTGAGATTGCACTCAGCACTCTGTCAAAATTCCAAATGTGTCCACTGACCCAGAAAGGTTGGGGGCCCCTGGCCTGTCATGCTCATAATAAGATGCTGCTGCAGTCTACCAATATTTCCTGAAAACTGTACCAGTTAAAGGTACCAGCTGTACCCTTCTCAGCAGCCTGGCTTAGGGCCCAGGATTTTCACAATACAGCAGTGGTTCTGACAATTATGCTGGCAGTTTAGAAGACAATATGATTAAATATGGGTTATGCCTTAGCTTTGATTTTTAGAATAAAAATAAGTTTATTAAGGGCACAATCCTATGGCCGCTAGTCAGCGGCTAGACAGCCATAGGATAGGTTGGTTCCTGGGAACTGACCTCGGAGCCTGAGCTCCGAGGTTGGTTCCCGGAGAACTGACCCCTACCCCTTCCCGTGCCGCCTCATAGGCAGCATGGATCAGCCCCACACTTGTAAGAGCAGCACGGAGTGCTGAAAATGGGGCATTCCCAGGGGTGGGCTGGGGCAGGGAGGCCAGAAATGCCAGTACGACACATCCTACGTGTCGTCCGGCTGCCGCTTCCCACGCTCCGAGGTCCTGCAGCTAGCCAGCCGAAATTGGCAGTCTAGCTGTGAAAGCAGGGCAGCAGGAGCATGGAAGAGATCTGCTCCTCACCACTCCTCCCACCCTGCAGTGGATAGGCGGTTCCCCCCGGGGTCGGAGGCGGCCGTCGATCCACATAGGATTGCTCCCTAAGTCATCCACTGTGACCCACAGCAATTTGCAAGTGGTCCATGAAAATAAAGTCTGAGAACTGCTGTTCTATATCATAATGCTTTGGTATCAAGGTTTTGCCACAGAACACATGCAACTAGGGATGTACGAAAGTCACTTACCTTTTCGACGGGGTGATTCACGGTGGGGGGGGGCCGAAATCCGCACCTCCCCCTGAAATCCTAACCCGGCCAGCTCCGCTCCGCGGACATTCCGCGGAGCCAGCAGCAGGGGCTGCCCACAGCCGGACATCCAGCTGCTGAGCAGCCTGCAGGCAAAAAACCCCACACCAGCGTACGCAAACGGCGGCGGCTATGGTGGCCGCCATTTGCATTCCCTTTTTTCACTGTTTTAGTCTACTTAAATATTTACGTAAGCTATTACGGCGAAAAAAAGGGGAACACAAATAGCATAGTGGGCGCCATTTGCGTTCCTTTTTTCCCTGCCATTTTAGCCTACGTAAATATTTACATAAGCTATTATGGCGGGAAAAAAAAGGAACGCAAATAGCACCCACTACGCTATTTGCGTTCCCCTTTTTTCCCGCAATAATAGCTTACGTAAATATTTACGTAGGCTAAAACAGCGAAAAAAGTGAACGCAAATGGCTCCTGCTGTAGCCGCCGCCATTTGCGTACGCTGTTTTTTTTTATAGCTTGCCATGATAGGCTACGTAAATACTTATGTAGCCTATCACGGCCTCCACAGGGACGCAAATGGCATCCCTGTATTAGCCGTGATAGGCTATGTAATTATTTACGTAGCCTATCACAGCTATGATGAGGAAGCGCAGAAGGTAAGTGCTCTGTTTCGCGCGCCTTTCGTGAGGTGGGGGGGCGGGGGCTTCATTCTGCCATGGATTTTGGGGGGCCGAATGCACTGGCATTCAGCCTCACTGAGATCCGTGGCGGAATTCTCTGACATCCCTACATGCAACAGTTGTGCCAAGATGGTTCCTTCTTCAGCCTCTTGTTCTAGATATGGCGCTGATGTTGAGGCTTGCCTCATGCCAATCCTTTTGTCCAGAATGCTAATGAGAGGATGCTTGGTGCACATTATGCTGAAGAAGATGCTATCCTGTCCTTACGAAGATATTAGTTATCTCCCCAATGGCTCTCTTATAGAGGAGGTAGGAAACAGACAGGCTGAGTGATAAAACTGGGTTCTGTTAGATTAAACAGTTTAAAAGGCATTTCTATGTTCATGAATATAAAGGGTTCATTTGCAATGAAGCGGCAGAGCAGCTAGAGATTTCAAAACAACAGGGTGTAGTACTGCTGGTGGTGAAAGTGGAGCGGTGGTAGGGGGGAGCATGCTTGGGTTTTATGGATGACATGTACTGCTTCCCAAGGGCCTGTTAGTACTAATCAAAGAGGAGTTTAATCAATTCCCCATTCCGTGCCAGTTAAAAAAAAAGAGTCAGTGAAGGCAGTGCAACATTCACAGGATTGCAAAGTGCAAATTAAGCAGGCTTGCCCAACCCGGCACCCTCTAGATGTGCTTGGCAACAGTTCTTATCATCCCCAGCATGGGGATTATGGGAGCTCTAGTCCAACACATTTGGAGGACCCCCGGTTGGAGGCAGCTGGTTTACAGTTTCTTTTTTAAAAGAAAAAGTCATCGGTAGTGAATGGCAGGGAAGGGAGATTTTATGCTAACTTGTCAGTAATATTTATTAATGTAAATAAGTAAATAAATAAATAAACTCATTAGTAAATCAATTGCTCCTTTGGATTGAGTGATGGGAAGCATGGAAGTAAGGTGACACACGGTGACAGTCGTAGAGAGAAGGATTTATAAGGGGATCGCTGCTGCAGAGATAAATCTTTGTCTGGCACCACACACCTGTTTTTCCACCCTTGTGGGTTTTTGATTTTTTAATTTTTGAAATAAAGTTAAAATACAGGCAACAAAAAGAAGAACATAACAGTACAATGATCACTGAAGGAAGAAAGAAACTCACTGATTGTTATTCTTACTGTGAAATCTTAATATATCTATTTTTTAAAAGCCTCACTGTGTTTAGACTGACAATAACAATTAATACTTAATCATTGGTATTTGTCTTTCTACTCTGTAGGCTTTTAAAGTGCCTTACGGTGCAATCCTACGCATGTTTAGACAGAAAAAAGTCCCACAACTCCCAGCATTCCTCAGCCAGCTATGCTTGGTTTAGACAGAAAAAAAGCCAGAATTTTTTTTTTCTGTCTAAACATGCATAGGATTGCACCCTTAGTTTCTTTAAGGAAATTTTTTGGAATTCTCCCAGAAACACAAAATGAAGCAAGCAACTGATAAAAACCATAGGTATGTTCTTAGGACATCAGATCACTTGGAACTGAAGAAGTTATTTCTAAACAGCCTCCTTTCCCATGGGGGTAGGCCTGTTTTGGTTATCAGTCAGAGATCATTTCTAAATTTGGTACTGATCAGTGGAGGCTGGTGGCTCCGATGTCAGTGGGGTGGTGAATCCACTCCAGGTTTCAGTCAGAACTCTAAAGGACCTGTCCAAAGTAGCTCCTTTAGAGTTCTGACTGGTTCTGACTGAAACCCAGAGCGGATTCACTGTCCCTCTGATATCGGAGCCACCAGCGTCCCCTGGTACTGAGTATATTGGAGGCAGACAATCAGGCTCCAATGAATGGGTTAGGGGTAGGGGTGGGGGTGGACATGTGGGAAAGAGGAAGTCTCTAGCCAAAGGCTCTGTGATGAGACAGCCCCACCAAACTGATTGCTAGAGAAGTCTGAAACTCGAATACTTTAAAAATTGTAACAGCATAAAGAGGAAGAAGAGAAATTCACTCCCTATTTAAAAAAGTGGGTGCTATCCTGCACACAATTAAAGCCAGAAAGATTTAAGCAGCCTAACCATGCTTGTAGGATGGTAGCCAATGAGATGAAGTGTATGTCGCAGCCGATGTTCTAAATGATATCAGACATCGCTTAAATTTTCTGTGGATGTTGAGATGAGGTGAGTATTTCATAATGCAAGTGCAAGTGCTGAAAAGTGCTGATTATGACAAATTAAAGGGGGTTAACTTTCCCTTGTTTTATTTTGGGTTAAAAGCTTTCATACTAATATCTAAATTGACAGGAAAACTTAGTCAAGGCATCTATATCTGTATCATATATTCAGATGTGCTTCTCTCCTCAGCGGCCATTGTGTCCCATTTTCTCCTGGTAGTGCATGGCTAGGTAAGGGTGTACGAAACCCCACTTACCTTGCTCTGCTGGGGTCCGTGGGGGGGGGAGGTGATCTGGTCCTCCCCCCGGAATCCTCAACAGGGGGGAGGCGATCCTCCCCCCCCCCCGGAATCCTCCCCGGCTGGCTCTGCCGCCAGCCAGGCCGATCCGCAGCCGGGCTGCTGCGGACGCAAATGGCGTCCTGTGTAGGGGACGCCATTTCCATCACTGCTTTAGCCATGATAGGCTACGTAAATATTTACATAGCCTATCATGGCTAAAGCAGCGACGCAAATGGCGTCCCCTATGCAGGATGCCATTCGTGGCCGCACACCAGAGCAGTGGCCAGCAGTGGTCGGATCCGTACCGCTGGAGGCAGGTAGGATCCGGTCCACGGGGACTTCGTGGGGTAGCGGGGGGGATTGCTCCATTCCGTCACAGACTTCAGGGGGCCAGATTCTTTAGAACTCACTGGAGTCCGTGGCGGAATTCTCCGCCATCCCTATGGCTAGGTTAACCTAGGATATAGCAATTCACAACAGAAGAATATAGGAAAAAATTGCCACTACTATTAAGCAATTGCAACCTACTATTTAGTTTGCTACATCCTTGTTACAGAGTCAGGGCCAAATGTCATGCTATGTTCAACGTCTAGTTTTCCATTGCACAGATCTTTTTTGATCTGTGAACAGCAGCTGCTGTGGGCCCACTCAGGATCAGAGCTGTGGCATCCAGGGTGGGAGGTAATATTTTCCTGCTCACACCCAATGAAAATTGCCCCCCAAGCTGCTATTTGGCACATCACGGAAGCTCCGATTGACCCTAAATAGCACTAATGTTTGCCATCACCATGGAGCACACCCATGGGGTGGGATAATTCCCGTTTGCCATTGCACCATGAGCCTGTTGGGTACCCCAACGGTTGCTATTTACAGGTGAATAAAGAATCATGCAATACCAAACTATACATATAGTGCCTTGCATAAGTATTCATTCCCATTTGATGGTTCCACATTTTGTTGTGTTACAACCTGGAATTAAAATGGTTTTAATTAGGATTTTGTGTCACCAATCTACACAAAGTAGGCCATATTGTTGAAATGGGGAAAAATCTACGTATTTTACAAAATGATTTACAAATAAAGAACTGAAATGTCTTGATGGCACAGGCATTCACTCCCTTTGGTGTGACATCCCTAAAGAAGCTCTGGTGTAACCAACTGCCTTCAGAAGTCACAAAATTAGTTGAATGGAATCCACCTGTGTGCAGTTCAAGTGTCACATGGTCTCAGATTAAATACATCTGTTTCTGGAAGGCCCCAGACTTTGTGGGAGAGCATATCTAAACAAACAGCATCATGAAGACCAAGGAGCTATGAAAACAAGTCCAGGATAAAGTTCTGGAGAAGCACCAATCAGAGTTGGGTTATAAAAAAATATCCCAAACTCCTCCATGGGACAACTATCACCCGGACACTCTGCAAAGCTGGGCTTTATGGAAGAGACAAAAACCATTTCTGAAAAAAACCCATATTAAATCCCATTTGGATTTTGCCAAAAGGCATGTAGGAGACACAACAAAGATGTGGAAAAATGGTATCTGGTCTGATGAGACCAAATTTAACTTTTTGGCCTTACCGCAAAACCCTATGTGTGGTGCAAAGCCAACAGTGCTCATTGCCCTGAGAACACCATCCCCACGGTGAAGCATAGTGGAGGCAGTATCCTGTTGTGGGGATGCTTTTCTTCAGCAGGGACTGGGAAACTGGTCAGGAATGAGGGCAAGATGGATGGAGCCCAATACAGGGCAATTCTAGAGGAAAACCTGTTTCAGTCTGCAGGGGACCTGTGACTGAGGAGGAGGTTCACCTTCCAGCAGGACAATGACCCTAAACATACAGCCAAAGTTACACTGGAATGGTTTAAAAGCTAGAAACTGAATGACTTAGAATGGCCCAGTCAAAGCCCAGACCTCAATCCGATTGAGAATCTGTGGCAAGACTTGGAAACTGCTGTTCACCAACGGTCCCCATCCAACCTGATAGAGGCTGAGCAATTTTGCCAAGAAGAATGGGCAAAAATTGCAGGATCCAGATGAGCAAAGCTGGTAGAGATGTACCCACAAAGACTCACAGCTGTAATTGCTGCCAAAGGTGCCTCTACCAAGTATTGACTTATGCAACCAACAAATGCCAGTTTGTTTTTGTTTAATTAGCTTTTGTGCCACAATAAAAACATTTTGTACCATCAAAGTGTTATGTATGTTGTATAAAGCAAATGGTAAAAATGCTGATTAAATCCATTTTAATCCCAGGTTGTAAAACAACAAAATGTGGAAAACTCAAAGGGGGGTGATTATGCAAGGCACTACTGTACTGTTCTCTTAAATAAAGACCTCAACGCTCTACCCGCCTCCCAGCTGAGCAGAGCAGAGCAGAGTAGAGCAAGCTGCTCCAGCTGGTCCAGGGACTACAGAAGCAGGCAAGCTCCCAGAGAGCGAGCGAACAGAGCGAGCGAACAGGGGGAGCAAACAGGAGTTGGCCAGGGGAGTTGCAGTGGTTGAAGAGACAAAGGAGACAAAGGAGACAGAGGCTAAGAGGTAAGTGGGTTGCAGGAAGCCCAGGGCGCTGCCCTTTATCCTTCTGACTGGCTGTGAGCTCACCAGGAGCTTCTGAGAGCTCCAACTGAATTGGAGGGGTGTGGCCTGAGTACTCCCAGCAGCTGACTGGGCGGGAAGCTTCAGTCTGTTTCCCGCCTCCCAGCTGAGCAGAGCAGAGCAGAGCAGAGCAAGCTGCTCCAGCTGGTCCAGGGACTACAGAAGCAGGCAAGCTCCCAGAGAGCGAGCGAACAGAGCGAGCGAACAGGGGGAGCAAACAGGAGTTGGCCAGGGGAGTTGCAGTGGTTGAAGAGACAAAGGAGACAAAGGAGACAGAGGCTAAGAGGTAAGTGGGTTGCAGGAAGCCCAGGGCGCTGCCCTTTATCCTTCTGACTGGCTGTGAGCTCACCAGGAGCTTCTGAGAGCTCCAACTGAATTGGAGGGGTGTGGCCTGAGTACTCCCAGCAGCTGACTGGGCGGGAAGCTTCAGTCTGTTTCCCGCCTCCCAGCTGAGCAGAGCAGAGCAGAGCAGAGCAAGCTGCTCCAGCTGGTCCAGGGACTACAGAAGCAGGCAAGCTCCCAGAGAGCGAGCGAACAGAGCGAGCGAACAGGGGGAGCAAACAGGAGTTGGCCAGGGGAGTTGCAGTGGTTGAAGAGACAAAGGAGACAAAGGAGACAGAGGCTAAGAGGTAAGTGGGTTGCAGGAAGCCCAGGGCGCTGCCCTTTATCCTTCTGACTGGCTGTGAGCTCACCAGGAGCTTCTGAGAGCTCCAACTGAATTGGAGGGGTGTGGCCTGAGTACTCCCAGCAGCTGACTGGGCGGGAAGCTTCAGTCTGTTTCCCGCCTCCCAGCTGAGCAGAGCAGAGCAGAGCAGAGCAAGCTGCTCCAGCTGGTCCAGGGACTACAGAAGCAGGCAAGCTCCCAGAGAGCGAGCGAACAGAGCGAGCGAACAGGGGGAGCAAACAGGAGTTGGCCAGGGGAGTTGCAGTGGTTGAAGAGACAAAGGAGACAAAGGAGACAGAGGCTAAGAGGTAAGTGGGTTGCAGGAAGCCCAGGGCGCTGCCCTTTATCCTTCTGACTGGCTGTGAGCTCACCAGGAGCTTCTGAGAGCTCCAACTGAATTGGAGGGGTGTGGCCTGAGTACTCCCAGCAGCTGACTGGGCGGGAAGCTTCAGTCTGTTTCCCGCCTCCCAGCTGAGCAGAGCAGAGCAGAGTAGAGCAAGCTGCTCCAGCTGGTCCAGGGACTACAGAAGCAGGCAAGCTCCCAGAGAGCGAGCGAACAGAGCGAGCGAACAGGGGGAGCAATCAGGAGTTGGCCAGGGGAGTTGCAGTGGTTGAAGAGACAAAGGAGACAAAGGAGACAGAGGCTAAGAGGTAAGTGGGTTGCAGGAAGCCCAGGGCGCTGCCCTTTATCCTTCTGACTGGCTGTGAGCTCACCAGGAGCTTCTGAGAGCTCCAACTGAATTGGAGGGGTGTGGCCTGAGTACTCCCAGCAGCTGACTGGGCGGGAAGCTTCAGTCTGTTTCCCGCCTCCCAGCTGAGCAGAGCAGAGCAGAGCAGAGCAAGCTGCTCCAGCTGGTCCAGGGACTACAGAAGCAGGCAAGCTCCCAGAGAGCGAGCGAACAGAGCGAGCGAACAGGGGGAGCAAACAGGAGTTGGCCAGGGGAGTTGCAGTGGTTGAAGAGACAAAGGAGACAAAGGAGACAGAGGCTAAGAGGTAAGTGGGTTGCAGGAAGCCCAGGGCGCTGCCCTTTATCCTTCTGACTGGCTGTGAGCTCACCAGGAGCTTCTGAGAGCTCCAACTGAATTGGAGGGGTGTGGCCTGAGTACTCCCAGCAGCTGACTGGGCGGGAAGCTTCAGTCTGTTTCCCGCCTCCCAGCTGAGCAGAGCAGAGCAGAGCAGAGCAAGCTGCTCCAGCTGGTCCAGGGACTACAGAAGCAGGCAAGCTCCCAGAGAGCGAGCGAACAGAGCGAGCGAACAGGGGGAGCAAACAGGAGTTGGCCAGGGGAGTTGCAGTGGTTGAAGAGACAAAGGAGACAAAGGAGACAGAGGCTAAGAGGTAAGTGGGTTGCAGGAAGCCCAGGGCGCTGCCCTTTATCCTTCTGACTGGCTGTGAGCTCACCAGGAGCTTCTGAGAGCTCCAACTGAATTGGAGGGGTGTGGCCTGAGTACTCCCAGCAGCTGACTGGGCGGGAAGCTTCAGTCTGTTTCCCGCCTCCCAGCTGAGCAGAGCAGAGCAGAGCAGAGCAAGCTGCTCCAGCTGGTCCAGGGACTACAGAAGCAGGCAAGCTCCCAGAGAGCGAGCGAACAGAGCGAGCGAACAGGGGGAGCAAACAGGAGTTGGCCAGGGGAGTTGCAGTGGTTGAAGAGACAAAGGAGACAAAGGAGACAGAGGCTAAGAGGTAAGTGGGTTGCAGGAAGCCCAGGGCGCTGCCCTTTATCCTTCTGACTGGCTGTGAGCTCACCAGGAGCTTCTGAGAGCTCCAACTGAATTGGAGGGGTGTGGCCTGAGTACTCCCAGCAGCTGACTGGGCGGGAAGCTTCAGTCTGTTTCCCGCCTCCCAGCTGAGCAGAGCAGAGCAGAGCAAGCTGCTCCAGCTGGTCCAGGGACTACAGAAGCAGGCAAGCTCCCAGAGAGCGAGCGAACAGAGCGAGCGGTCAGGGGGAGCAAACAGGAGTTGGCCAGGGGAGTTCGGCAGGGGAGGTCAAGGGGGAGGCCCCTAACATTTTTTTTTTTATTTTTCTTTACTAACTTTTTTCCATTTATTTGTCTTGTAACACACACTTCCACACCAGTGGGACTCTGCTTTTAACCTCTACTGAGTAGAGGAGCAGGCACAGGCTAGTCTAGAACAATCACAAAGCTAGACACAAAAAGGGAAAAGAGGCAATGGAAGGACAAGACTCTCCAGTGGTGGTGACCTGCAAGGTGTGTGCAATGTTTGTTTTCTTGCCTGAGAACAACATGGCCTACACCTGCAACAAGTGCAAGTTGATCACGCTGCTGGAGGAAAAAGTAAGTGGACTGGAGCGGCGACTGTCAACCCTCCGGGGAATAAGAGAACACGAAGAGTTCTTGAACAGAATGGGGGAACTACAGCAGCAAAGGGCAGACCAGAAGCTTGAAGAGCAACAGCAAGATGAGGCAGTGGGAAATGCTGAGGTGAAGAAAAATGGAGTAGAGGATACTCCTTGGAAAACGGTGACAGTTAGGAGAAGAAGAATTAGACGCCACTCTGCACCAGTGGAAGCGGTGGAGCTGTGGAACCGATTCCAGGTACTTGCAGATGAGACTGGAGGACAGCCTGCAGAGGAAGAATCACAGGGGAACCTGCATGAGAGTGAGCAAGAGGCTAAAGGTCAGTCAAACAGAGGCGATGAAACCCAGGCCTACAAGAAGAAGAAGAGAAGAGTGGTAGTAGTGGGAGACTCCTTGCTGCGTGGGATCGAGACCCAAGTATGTCGCGAAGACCCATGGACTCGCCAGGTATGTTGTCTCCCGGGAGGACAGATTAGAGACGTGACTGAAAGGTTGCCTGCACTCATAAAGCCCACTGACAGGTATCCCTTTCTTCTCATCCATGTGGGAACAAATGATACCGCCAAGCGGAGCTACGAAGAGATCACGTCAGACTTTGAAGCTTTGGGAAGGAAACTCAAGAACTTTGGGGCCCAGATAGTTTTCTCATCCATCCTTCCAGTAGTTAGAAGAGGGATAGAAAGGGAACGAAAAATACTCCGGGTGAATGACTGGCTACGAAGGTGGTGCCGACAAGAGAGATTTGGATTCTGGGACCACGGGC
Organism: Heloderma suspectum; assembly: GCF_057233095.1. Classification (NCBI taxonomy): domain Eukaryota; kingdom Metazoa; phylum Chordata; class Lepidosauria; order Squamata; family Helodermatidae; genus Heloderma; species Heloderma suspectum. The sequence continues at coordinate 25,065,850 of NC_139460.1, read as the reverse complement.
TATACTTCCTGGAAGATGGGCTGTTGGCTAGGGATGGGTTGCACCTCACAAAGGCTGGGAAGAACGTGTTTGGCCACAGCATGAAGAACTTCATCAGGAGGGCTTTAAACTGAATCCTACGGGGAAGGGAGATGTAATGTTGGGGGTAACAATGGACGTAGGCGCATGCACTGCAATGGAGAGAACAGCGCTGATAGCGCCCAATAATAGTCTTCAGACACATGTAGGAAGAAAGCCAGACTATGAAGCACATAGTCTTCGATGTCTATATACTAATGCCCAGAGTATGGGAAACAAACAGAACGAACTTGAACTCTTAATACAGGAGGGAAATTATGACTTGATAGGTATAACTGAGACTTGGTGGGATGACTCTCATGACTGGAATACAGCAGTTGAAGGATATAACTTGTTCAAAAAGAACAGGAGGAACAGAAAGGGAGGCGGGGTTGCACTGTATGTGAAAAATACATATCTCTGCACAGAAATACAGGAGGAGGAGCTTGGTAGCCCCATCGAGAGCATCTGGGTTGAAATAAATGGAGCAAAGAATAAAAGGAACCTGGTGGTCGGAGTCTACTACCGGCCACCCAATCAAGGAGAAGCCAAGGATGAAACTTTTGAAAAGCAAATAGCCAATGTTTTAAGGAAGCATGATGTAGTAGTAATGGGGGACTTCAATTTCCCCGATATTTGTTGGGAGACAAATTCTGCAAAACATGGCCCCTCCAGGAAATTCCTGACTTGTGTGGCGGATAACTTCCTCCTACAGAAAGTAGAGGAAGGAACTAGAGGATCGGCTATCCTTGACTTGATCCTAACCAACAGAGATGACTTAGTGGATAAAGTAGCAGTTACAGGAACTCTGGGGGAAAGCGACCATGTTGTACTTGAGTTCTTGGTTCTAAGGGAAGCAAAAGCCGAGTGTACTCAAACGCGTACCCTGGATTTTAGGAAAGCTGATTTTAATAAACTCAGAACAATGATCAGTAAGGTCCCATGGCAAGCAATGCTAGCGAGAAAAGGAGTCCAAGATGGGTGGGAACTTTTAAAAAAGGAAATTCTCAAGGCACAATCACAAACAATTCCAACAAGAAGAAAAGGTGGAAGACAACAGAAGAAGCCAATGTGGCTTCACAAAAAGCTTAGGGATGACCTGAAAACAAAAAAGGACACATATAGGAAGTGGAAAGAAGGCCAAGTAACAAAGGAAGAGTACAGGCAGGTAGCACAGAATTGCAGGGATGGCGTCAGGAAGGCTAAAGCGGAGAACGAGGTGAGGTTAGCGAGGGATGCTAAAAACAACAAAAAGGCTTTCTTCAGCTACGTGCATAGTAAAAGGCAGAGGAAAGAAATGGTTGTTCAGCTATTAAATAAGGATGGCAAAATGATAACAGAGGACAAAGAAAAGGCAGAGGTGCTCAATTCCTACTTTGGCTCAGTCTTCTCCCAAAAGAGGGTCTATGACCCCCCTGGCAAAGGCGAAGTACAGGCTGAAGGGGCAGGATTGCAGCTTGAGATCGACAGGCATATGGTCAAGGAACACCTCATTACTTTGAATGAGTTCAAATCTCCAGGGCCAGATGAACTGCATCCTAGAGTCATAAAGGAACTGGCAGAAGAGCTCTCAGAACCGCTGTCTATTCTCTTTGAGAAATCATGGAGGACCGGGGAAGTGCCAGATGACTGGAGGAGGGCTAACGTTGTCCCTATCTTCAAAAAGGGTAAAAAGGAGGAACCTGGGAACTACAGACCAGTCAGTCTGACATCAATCCCTGGGAAAATTCTGGAGCAGATCATAAAGCAATCCATCTGGAAGCACCTTGACAACAATGCAGTGATTACTCGAAGCCAACATGGATTTGTCAAAAACAAGTCCTGCCAGACAAATCTGATCTCATTTTTTGATCAAGTCACCTCCCTTGTAGACCGTGGGAATGCTGTAGACATCATATACCTCGACTTCAGCAAAGCTTTCGACAAAGTGCCCCATGATATCCTGATGAGCAAACTAGCTCGAAGTGGGCTAGATGAAACAACGATCCAGTGGATCCACAGTTGGCTACAGAATCGGACTCAAAGAGTGCTTATCAATGGGACCTTCTCAAGCTGGGGAGAGGTAACGAGTGGGGTACCGCAGGGCTCAGTCCTGGGCCCAGTGCTCTTCAATATTTTTATTAATGACTTGGAGGAGGAGGTGCAGGGAATGCTGATCAAATTTGCAGATGACACAAAATTGGGAGGGATAGCTAATACTTTGGAAGACAGAAACAAAATTCAAAGTGATCTGGATAGACTGGAGTGCTGGGCAGAAAACAACAGAATGGCATTTAATAGGGACAAATGCCAAGTTCTGCACCTAGGAAAAAGAAACCAAATGCACAGTTACAAGATGGGGGATACGTGGCTCAACCACACTACGAGCGAGAAGGATCTTGGAATTGTCGTCGATCACAAGCTGAATATGAGCCAACAATGTGATGTGGCTGCAAAAAAGGCAAATGCTATTTTGGGCTGCATTCATAGAAGCATCGCTTCCAAATCCCGGGAAGTACTAGTTCCCCTCTACTCAGCACTGGTTAGGCCTCATCTGGAGTACTGTGTCCAGTTCTGGGCACCACACTTTAAGAAGGATGCAGACAAGCTGGAGAGGGTTCAAAGGAGGGCAACAAAGATGATCAGGGGACTGGAAACAAAGCCCTATGAAGAGAGACTGAAAGAACTGGGCATGTTTAGCCTTGAGAAGAGAAGACTGAGGGGAGATATGATAGCGCTCTTCAAGTACTTGAAAGGTTGTCACAGAGAAGAAGGCCAGGATCTCTTCTTGATCATCCCAGAGTGCAGGACACGGAATAATGGGCTCAAGTTACAGGAAGCCAGATTCCGACTGAACATCAGGAAAAACTTCCTGAGTGTCAGAGCAATACGGCAATGGAACCAATTACCTGGGGAGGTGGTGGGCTCTCCCACACTGGAGGCCTTCAAGACGAGGCTGGACAGCCATTTGTCAGGGATGCTCTGACTTGGATTCCTGCATTGAGCAGGGGGTTGGACTCGATGGCCTTGTAGGCCCCTTCCAACCCTACTATTCTATGATTCTATGATTCTACCCCCCCCCCCCCACAACTACACATTTAATCATGTATTGTGTAACTTTGGCCATCAGAGTTTAAAGTGACAGAAACTCATCTTTATCCTGGCTGCTTGCTTTCTTGCTTTCATTTTATAAGAAGATGTCTAAACTGCCCTTTTGCCCAAGTTGCCCTTAGTGTTGTTGGGAATATTACAACCTCATCTGCAAGCTACAAGAAGGGGTAGTATTGCAGTTTGCTAGTCAATGCATGGGAATTTGGGGCATAGCTAGCCTTATAGCCTATAGTGTGGTTTCTGGCTAATCCCCCCCCCCCCATCTCTCTGACTTTTTGCATGTCTTTGCGGAGTTTGTTCAGTTTGGACTGAACAAACTCTGTTTGAAACTCTACACTGTACCTGCATTTTTATGTAAGGACATTGTGAGTAAACCATTTTTTTCTTCGCTAAAGAAGGGTGTGGTCTTCTTTTTTTAGGCCTGGGTGCATATGGGATTGGTAAACTCACTCTGTTCTGCCTTCTGTTTTTTCTCTCTGCTAACTGCCTTTTTAGCAGGAGGCAGCAATACCAAAGAACTCCCATCAAGTGTGTCTCCCTCACAGAATAGGCTCACCTCCTTCCTGCCACTGTCCCTGTTCCCCATTTTGTTGCCTTCTGCCCCTGGGACCATTCTGCACAACCTCCCAGATGTGGGAGTGCAAGGAGGGTGGAGAATGTGTCTTCATCTCCTCACTCCTGCTGTTGCTTCCTTGCATGCTTGCAGTTGAGAAGTGAGGAGGCAGAAAGAAGGAAGAACAGAAGGGCCAGGAGTCTGAGTGGGTCAGCAGTGGACCCATGCGAGGGGTGGGCCTTGGCAGGTGCCTGATGTTGCTGACCCCTGAAGGTACATGCATTCCTTAGTACAGGGGTGGGGAACTGCAGGTTCAGGGACAAAATCTGGCCCTCCTGGGGTCCCAATCCAGCCCCAGAAGAACACACCTCCTTCCCCTGGCCCCTGGTGAATTCCTAGCTTTTGTTCAGTTTTTTCTCCATTCTAAAAGGTTGAAATGGCTCTCCTAAGTATTTGCTAATGGCAGCAACAGCTTTAAGCTACAACATGCCAGGCTTATCCTTTTTTTTGTCCCACCTGTTTTTCCTTTGGCTCTGCCCCCTTTGTGGCCCCACTCCTTTTGCTTCAGCTCCTCCAAAACTGAATTTGACCCTGGGGCTGAAAGAGGTTCCCCACCCTTGCCTTAGTAGGAGAAGCCACTTGGCAAGGCAGGGGTTTGGGGCAGGGGGAGAAGAGATCTTCCACTCCACACACATACTGGAGTTCCTAGATTAGATCCAGGCAACAGTCTTCCTCCCCAATCTTATACACATTTACTTAGGCCATTGATAAGTCCTATTGATTGGGTTTGCACAACACGATAATTCACTCAGCGGTTGAGTATGGGTTGTCATTGAACCTTGGGTTGTTGTTGAACTGTGGGTTATTGTGTTGTCTGAACCCAGTGCATTTTCCCTTGTCAACTTTGCAAACAAGCCACCTTGAGAACCCATGGTTTGTTGTTCAGTTATTCAGGATGGTTAACAAGCTACCCTGCATGGTTAAAAAGCCACCCTGTGGAAAATGCACTGGGTTCAGACAACACAATAACCCATGGTTCACCAACAACCCACAGTTCAACGACAAGCCACACTCAACCACTGAGTGTGGGTTATCATGCTGTGTAAACCCAGTCACAGACTGATCTTACATCCTATTAAATATGTTTAAGGTCACAGCCACAGTTAGCAAGATGCAAGAGAACATCAGGTTTTACAGACTCACCTCCCTCGGCGGAACAGATAACGACAATAGGGCTGAATGGCCCATCTCCTTTGTTGTTATAAGCTCCAACTTTCACTTCGAATGGAGTCAGGGGAGGCACACTCTCATCTCTGTAGATGAACTTGGAGGCATCCGAAGAGGTTACCATTTTTTCCTTCCAGCCTCTTGTCCCATTGGGTCTGAAAGCCACAATGTAACCAAAGCCTTCTCCATTCTGAAACTCTTCAGAGACTGGCTGAAGAAAGATAAGTGCGGTTATTATTCCTTGGGATATGGCCCACTGAAGTATAAGACAAGCAGCACAAAGCTTCTGCTTAGCTATAAAATATATTTAAAAAGCGCAACTATGAAAATTGCCCAATATTGAAAGAAAAGGTTAAGAGAGTGTATTTGGAATGCTTAGTGGGACCAAGCTTATGAACCTATGTGGGATAGGCAGAGCAATCTTATGCATGTTTACTCAGAAGTAAGTCCCACTCATTCCCTATTCCTATTAGAGGACCTATTCCTAGATAAGTGTGAATAAGATTTAGGATAGTCACTTGTCCGATATTATAGTGGATAGTCTTCTATCCAAAGAGCTGTTAGAGGACAGTCATCTATATGAATGGTTGTCCATGCCAAGTCTGGTTTAATGAGAAAGAATCCTAAGATGGGAGAGTAATGGGGGGGGGGGGTTGAAGCTGCCAATCAAGAGTTAGCACCTGAACAGTAGGCTGAACAGGCACACAGGTCACCTGGTCATAGTCTTCACCACTAATGGGAGATGTATTGTTGTTGTTCAGTCGTTCGGTCATGTCCGACTCTTCGTGACCCCATGGACTATAACACGCCAGGCCTTCCTGTCCTCCACTCTCTCCCGGAGCATGTTCAAGTTCATATTCATTGCGTCGGTGATAATATCTAGCCATCTCATCTTCTGCCATCCCCTTCTCCTTTTGCCTTCAGTCTTTCCCAGCGTCAGGGTCTTTTCCAGTGAGTTTTCTCTTCACATTAGGTGGCCAAAATATTTGAGCTTCAGCTTCAGGATCTGTCCTTCCAATGAGCAGTCAGGGTTGATTTCCTTTAGGATGGACTGATTTGACCTCCTTGCAGTCCAGGGGACTCGTAAGAGTGTTCTCCAGCACCACAGTTCGAAGGCATCAATTCTTCGGCGCTCAGCCTTCCTTATAGTCCAGCTCTCACAGCCATACATTACTACTGGGAAAACCATAGCTTTGATTAGACGGACCTTTGTCGGCAAGGTGATGTCTCTGCTTCTTACTATGCTATCTAGGTTTGCCATAGCTTTCCTCCCAAGGAGCAAGCGTCTTTTAATTTCATGGCTACAGTCACCGTCTGCGGTGATCTTGGAGCCCAAGAAAGTAAAATCTGTCACTGCTTCCATTTCTTCCCCTTCCATATGCCAGGAAGTGATGGGGCCAGATGCCATGATCTTCATTTTTTTAATGTTGAGTTTCAAACCAGCTTTTGCACTCTCCTCTTTCACCCTCATCAAGAGGCTCGTTAGATCCTCTTCGCTTTCTGTGAAACTGTGATTCATCCAACCCGGCGTTTCTCATGATGTACTCTGCATAGATATAAATTATGATAATTTCTAAATGTACATAGGGGTGTACAGATTGTGTAAAATCCATTCTGTCTGTGTTTCACGGATTGTTCTGTCATCCTCTCATTGCCTTTTGTTTTGTCGTCCACTCATCGATGGAATTGGATTCTTTAATTTGTATTTGTACTGGATATGGAACAACCAATTGGTTCAAAATTGGGAAAGGAGTACGACAAGGCTGCATATTGTCGCCCTGCTTATTTAATTTATATGCAGAGTACATCATGAGAAACGTGGGGTTGGATTTAAGGTTGGAATTAAGATTGCTGGGAGAATTATCAACAACCTCAGATACGCAGATGATACCACCCTAATGGCAGAAAGTGAAGAGGATCTAAAGAGCTTCTTGTTGAGGGTGAAAGATGAGAGTGCAAAAGCTGGTTTGAAACTCAACATTAAAAAAACGAAAATCATGGCATCTGGCCCCATCACTTCCTGGCATATGGAAGGGGAAGAAATGGAAGCAGTGACAGATTTTATTTTCTTGGGCTCCAAGGTCACCGCAGACAGTAACTGTAGCCATGAAATTAAAAGATGCTTGCTCTTTGGGAAGAAAGCTATGGCAAACCTAGACTGCATAGTAAGAAGCAGAGACATCACCTTGCCGACAAAGGTTCATATAATCAAAGCTATGGCTTTCCCAGTAGTAATGTATGGCTGTGAGAGCTGGACTGTAAGGAAGGCTGAGCACCAATGAATCGATGCTTTGGAACTGTGGTGCTGGAGAAGACTCTTACGAGTCCCCTGGACTGCAGGGAGGTCAAATCAGTCAATCCTAAAGGAAATAAACCCTGAGCGCTCATTGGAAGGACAGATATTGAAGTTGAAGCTCAAATATTTTGGCCACGTAATGCGAAGAGAAAACTCACTGGAAAAGACCCTGAATTTAGGGATGTACGAAAGTCACTTACCTGTTCGCGGATTATGCTGATGCTGGGGGGGAGGCGCTCCGTCCCTCCCCCTGAAATTCTGGCCGGGGGGGGAGGCGCTCCATCCCTCCCCCCCCTGAAACCTGGCTGGCCGGCTCCGCTCCACAGGGATTCTGCGGAGCTGCCGGCCGGCTCCGCCAGCGGCCGGACATCCGGCCACTGGCTAGCAGGGATGCAAATGGCGGCGGCCGTAGCCGCCGCCGTTTGCGTCCCTGCAGTCAGCCGTGATAGGCTATGTAAATGTTTACATAGCCTATCACGGCTGATTAAAAAAACAAACACGTGCGTACGCAAATGGCGGCGCCCATGGGCGCCGCCATTTGCGTTCCTTATTTTGGCACGTCTTAGTCTACGTAAACATTTACATAGACTATGGCGAAAATAAGGGGAATGCAAATAGCGTAGCGTACGCTATTTGCATTCCCCTTATTTTCGCCGTAGTCTACTTAAATGTTTATGTAGACTAAGACGTGCCAAAATAAGGAATGGAAATGGCGGCGCCCTTGGGCGCAGCCATTTGCGTACGCGCGTTTTGTTTATTAAACCAGCCATGATAGGCTACGTAAACATTTACGTAGCCTATCACGGTGTTTTTTAAAATTTAGCTGTGATAGGCTACGTAAATCTTTATGTAACCTATCACATTTTGTTGTTGTTGTTTTTTAACTTGGAAATGGTGGCGGTGGCAGCTGGTCGGAAGACCAGCGCCGCAGCTGCTGCCGCTGAACCGACACCGGAGCTGCCGCCTTTGCTGCCGCCACCAAGAAGATCCGCCCAAGGTAAGTCCCATCCCGGGGGGGGGGGCCGTTCCGCCACTGATTTCGGGGGGGCAAATGCGCTGGCATTCGGCTTCCCCAAGATCCATGGCGGAACTTTCGTACATCCCTAACCCTGATGCTGGGAAAGATTGAAGGCAAAAGGAGAAGCGGACAGCAGAGGATGAGATGGCTAGATAGCATCACCGATGCAATGAATACGAACTTGAGCACACTCCAGGAGAGAACAGAGGACAGGAACTGTCAGGAAGGCCTGGTCTGCTATGGTCCATGGGGTCACGAAGAGTCGGACATGACTTAACAACTGAACAACAACAACAACAACAACAACAATTGTGCAAATTCATGAATCCCCCCAAATGCACATTTTCACGCTTTAGCCTATGGGGGAAATGCACATTTTCAGCTGTGGTTTTTAAAATTTTGAGTATTTTTCTACTACCAAATTTGTGCAAAGTTCAGGAAAGGTAGAAAAAATGGTCCGCAAGCCGATGGAATTTGCCTGACTGGGGAAAAGTCAGTCTGCTGCAGAATCCACAGCGGGACTCATAAGAATCTGAACTCATTTGATTCCATTGCGTATTTCTCCGACACTCCTATCTATACAAATAAAATAGAATATGCAAATTTTATGTGAATCTGTGTCCTCTGTGTCCTTTTGAGGGGAAGAAAATCTCCCTGAAAATATTCAGCCAGCCAACCAATTTTTTCAGGCATTCAACTCATTTTCAAACACCTCTTTAAAAACAGACTGTCATTGTCCATGTTTAAAATGTCACTCTGCTTTTCTTCTCTTTTTTTAATATCCAGTGAAAGTTTTTGGAAGGACCATTAAAAAAGTTAAATAATTCCTGGCACATCTGTAATTATTTCCTGACATTTTAAAATGAGGTACCTGCATCACTCAAGTATATCACTCAAGTTAGAAGCCTACTGCTAACAGGCAGTGCGTCATTTAAAGGAAACTCTCAAAGGCTTTCAGAGTTAGGGTTGCTGGAGAAATTTGAGATGGACTAAAATGAGCTCTGATTTCTAAGACTCCGACCTTTGGGATCTGCTGTGGACCAACATCCTCAGGCCACACAGAGTCTGTGGACTTCTGGATCTTTGTTTACTTTCCCGAAATGTATGTGTAACACTTTTTCTTCAGGGTCTCTAAAGGGACTCCCAGCAAAGGCCTTGTACAGGGACAATTAACATATATCATTTTAATTTCTTAATTAAAAACAATAATAATGCACATGTAATAATTTTACATGCATAGCAATTCACTTATCACCAAAACAATAGAGCAGAGCCCAGCCCTCCAAAAGTTCTGTCTTTCAGCTTGAGTCCACAACAAAAATACAAATAAAACTTCTCTCTGAAGCTTGATTTTTCTGCTGGCCCAAGAAAGAAAACAGTCTCTATTCAGTTCACTCCAGCTCCACAGCAATCTTCTCAAAATGGAGCAGGATTCAGCAACACAGAAACAACTTGTTAAACAGTCCTGCCTTAAGGGTTCAGGGTCTTACAGAGAGGAGAAAACAAGTTTCTTCCACACTGCATTTTGGTAACTGCCAGTGTGGTGTAGTGGCTAGAGTGTTGGACTGGGAGTCAGGAGATCTGGGTTCTAGTCCCCACTCGGCCATGGAAGCTCACTGGGTGACTTTGGGCCAGTCACAGACTCTCAGCCCAACCTACCTTACAGGGTTGTTGTTCTGAGGCTAAAATGGAGTGAAGGAGGATTACATATACCACTTTGGGTTCCTTAAGGAGGAAAAAGGGTGGGATATAAACAAACAAACAAACAAACAAACAAACTGCCTAAAATGGTGGCCACTCCCTATCTCAATGCTTTACTGAGGATTATTCCCACTCAGAATTCTTAAAGAAAAATATACCAGTGGCTTACGAATGTATATTTATTCACAGGAAAAAAAACGCAAGTTTCTGCTGAGACTGGTAAATATATGTGGGGAAAAGTCGAATGGAATGGGGACAATATGCTAAATGTTAGGCACTAAGGTAAATTATGTAAATTGTTTTGAACCCTCTTACAGAATTATTTGCGTATTTTTCCGCACAATGAAAAAAAATCGAATCCATCTGTGAACGAACGAAGGAACAAAAGGTTCCTGACAATCTGTGAAACACAGATGGGATGGATTTTACATGATCTGTACATCCCTATTCAAACAGTGTAAATTTCTCCTGATATCATTTACAAGGAGGACCCTAAAGGGCCAATCTGGATGCAGTGTTTTTCATAGGGATGGGGGAGAATTTCTCCCCGAAACTTCGGGGGGCCGAGTGCCAACGTATTCGGCCCCCCTAAGTAGTTTCAGGGAGAAATTCTCCGCCCCCCCGCCCCCCCCGGGATGGGACTTACCTTTCCCGAATGTCGCTCCCAGTGGCGGGTCGCAGCGGCGGTTCGGCAGGGCTTCGACAGGGGCAGGGGCGGCAGCGGGTCTTTTGATTGGCTGCCGCTGCTGCCATTCCAAGAAAAGTAAAAAAAAAAAACCACCCCCATGATAGGCTACGTGACGATTAACGTAGCCTATCACGGCTAGATTTGCAAAGTCAGCCGTGATAGGCTACGTAAATCGTCACGTGGCCTTTCACGGGTGACTTAAAAAAAAAAAAAAGCGCGTACACTAATGGCGGCCCCCATAGGGAGCCGCCATTCGCGTTCCTTATTTGGTCGCTGTAGTCTACGTAAATCTTTACATAGACTACGGCGAAAATAAGGGCAACGCAAATAGCGTTGCCCTTATTTTCGCCGTAGTCTACGTAATCTTTACGTAGACTACAGTGACCAAATAAGGAACGCGAATGGCGGCTCCCTATGGGGGCCGCCATTTGTGTACGCGCTTTTTTTTTTTTAAGTCACCCGTGATAGGCTACGTGACGATTAACATAGCCTATCACGGCTGACTTTGCAGATCTAGCCATGATAGGCTACGTAAATCGTCACGTAGCCTATCACGGGGGCGTTTTTTTTTTTAACTTTTTATTTCGTGGCCGGGCGAGGCGAGGCGCCACCTCCCCGGCCTGAACTTCGGGGGGAGCAGCGAAGCGCCTCCCCCCCACCGCGAAGCAAGCTGCGAGACCAGGTAAGTGACTTTCGTGCACCCCTAGTTTTTCATTGGCACCAGTGGGAGCTTTCTTTCCATTGCAAATAGCAAGGACAATAGCAGGTCCAGAATGCAGCGGCTAGGCTGTTGACTGAGACTGCTTACAGAGAGCATGTGACTCCATTGTTAGAACAGCTTTACTGGCTACCACCTGTTTCTGGGCACAATTCAAAGTGTATGGTTATAAAGCCCTATATGACTTGGGACCAGGCTACCTGAAAGACCGCATCCTCCCTTACGAGCCTGTCTGGGTGTGAACATCTTCCGGGAGGCCCTTCTCTTGGTCCCACCAGCATCGGAGGCATGTTTGGTGGGTATGTGAGAGAGGGCTTTCTTGGGGCTGCTCCCAGAGTTTGGAAGTCCCTTCTGAGGGAGGCAAAATAGGTCCCTCTCTGCTGTCCTTCCACCGGCTGGCAAAGATATTTTTATCCAAGCAGACCTTTGGCATGCAAGCTGATCTGTTGCTGAAGCAGGATCTATTGGTTTGGGTTCTGTTTTTATTTCTTTTATTGTGTCTTTTATTGTGTTTTTTTATCGTGTTTTTAATCGATTTGTTTTTATGGTTGTTTTCACTGAGTTTATTTTACAAACTACAGACGCAAGATAATAAAACACAGTATAACATTTTGAACATACAAAATGTAAAACACCTGCAATAAACTTAGGGATGGACGAAAGTCCCTTACCTGGTCCCGCAGCTTTTTTCGGGGGGGGAGGCGCTCCGTTTCTCCCCCTGAAATTCTTGGTGGGTGGGGAGGCGCCCCGTCCCTCCCTGGTGAAATTCTGGCCGGGGGGGAGGCGCCCCATCCCTCCCCGCCGAAATTCTGGCCGGAGGGGAGCACCCCACCTCTCTGGCCGTGAAAGAAAAAAGTAAAGTAAAAACAAAAACAAAAACGTGATAGGCTATGTAAATATTTACGTAGCCTATCATGGCTAGATTTTCAAAGTCAGCCGTGATAGGCTACGTAAATCTTTACGTAGCCTATTACGGATGACTTTGAAAAAAAAAAGCGCGTACGCAAATGGTGGCGCCCATGGGTGCCGCCATTTGCGTTCCTTATTTGGGCACGGGTAGGCCTGGCGTGCTATGGTCCATGGGGTCACGAAGAGTCGGACACGACTGAACGACTGAACAACAACAACAACAAAGTCTACGTATGGGCCACGGTGGCTTAGTGGTTAAGACGCTGAACTGCAGACTGGAAGGTCGGCAGGTCAGCAGTTCGAGACCCGAGTGCTGTGTGACGGAGTGAGCTCCCGTCTTCAGTCCCAGCTCCTGCCAACCTAGCAGTTCGAAAGCAAGAAATTGCAAGTAGATAAATAGGTACTGCCTCGGCGGGAAAGGTAACAGCGTTCCGTGCACCTCGGTGTTCAGTCATGCCGGCCACATGACCACGGAAGCGTCTTCGGACAGCGCTGGCTCTTCGGCTTAGAAACGGGGATGAGCACCGCACCCTAGAGTCAGACACGACTGGTTGGGGACACCTTTCCCTTTACCTTTCAGTCTACGTAAAGATTTACGTAGACTATGGCGAAAATAAGGGCAACGCTATTTGTGTTGCCCTTATTTTCGCCGTAGTCTACGTAAATCTTTACGTAGACTACCCGTGCCCAAATAAGGAACGCAAATGGCGGCACCCATGGGTGCCGCCATTTGCGTACGCGCTTCCCCCCCCCAAAGTCAGCTGTGATAGGCTACGTAAAGATTTACGTAGACTATCACGGCTGACTTTGAAAATCTAGTCGTGATAGGCTACGTAAACCTTTACATAGCCTATCACGTTTTTTGTTTACTTTGAAATGGTGGCGGCGGCAGCCAGTCGGAAGACTGCCACTGGGACTGCCGAACTGCCACTGGGACCCGCCGCCGCGAGGGACATTCACACGAGGTAAGTCCCATCCGGGGGGGGAGGGGGGTGTCGGAGAATTTCTCCACCAATTTCGGGGGGCCAAATGCGTTGGCATTCGGCCTCCCAGAGATTCGTGAAGAAATTCTCTGACATACCTAATTATAAACTACTAGACCAGTTCAAGACAGCTGACATAAATGCCCCATCATATGCCATTAAATGCCTTGGAGTAGAAGGCAATCTTAACCTGGTGCCGAAAAGATGACAGTGTTGGCACCAGGTGAGCCTCAGCAGGGAGACAGTTCCATAATCTGGGGGCCACCACTGAGAAGGCCCTCTCCCTTGCTCCTTCTGAGCATCCCTTGGAGGTGGCACTCAGGAATTCCTCAGATGTAAATCGTAGTGTCTGGGTACGTTCAGGTTGAGAGAGATGCTCTGTTAGGTGTTGTGGTCCCAAGCCATGTAAGTTTTTATAGGTTAAACCCAGCACCTTGAATGGGGCTTGGAAACATACAGGCAGCCAATGCAAGCAGGCCAGAATTGGTGTTATACACTCAGACCTTCTGGTCCCAGTTATTAATCTGGCTGTGACATTTTGCACAAGCTGCTGCTGCTGAATGGGTCTTAATTGCCCATTCCAGACCAGGCCGCCCCAGAACACTTTGCATTACAACAGGAAACAATATATTGTTGCTGGGAACATTCACCCCCTCCACCTCGCTACCAGAAGGATTGCAGCTAAGCTCAGAGGGAAGAAGGAATTCTGAGCGGGCGGCAGATGGCTGCAGCATCCCTACTAATAAAAAAGTGCCAGTGCGGTGTCCGTGTGAGCCCCAGCTCCAGTGCACCACTGTTGCTGATTGCAAAAGTTATTGCTCACCAGTGGGGGGTGAGGGAGACCTGGTTCCCCAAATGCATGTACTATTATCTCATGTTGATGCCAAGTCTGACCCATGGTTATCCCAGGTTCAAACTAACTTGTGAATAAAATGAAAGCAAAAAACAAAACAAAATTAATTTGGGATTTCATTGTGAGCTGCTGGCTCTCCAAACTGCTGGTACTTTTTCTTCACATTGAATTGTGACCCACAGGGAGATTTTAACAGGTATTTAAAACATGATCTTGCATGTGCCTATCTTGACAGGCTTTGCTGTGGGGAAACCTTGGTGCAGACCTCTGTACCTGGCACTCAAAGAAGTCAACATGAAACAAGGATGTTAATCAAAACAGCGCCTTACCTCCCACGCTATTACTAATTCATGCCGCCTTCCACTCCTGCCACTTACATTAGCAGGTGCTGTCTTTGGAACTGTGAACAAAAAGAGAAAGAGAGAAAGGGAAAAATCAGAACGTCCATGTTAGCGAGGTTTTCCCCCAAAGGAATCCTCTTCTCAAAAAGATGATATGCCCTGGGCAAATCAGGTCGAAAATAAAAATAATTAAAAGAAAGGAGGAATACAGATGCTGCTTCAGCTCAGATTTTGTAGCTCTGTTTTGAGAGATCCTGTCGGAAAGGCCATTAATTGTAACAGTCCAAAAACCTGGTGAAGTAGAAAAAGGTATGGAATAAACAAAATCTATGACTTAAATGTGTCCACGTGATCGTTCAAATATTTCAAAAACATTTAAAAATAAATAAAACCATTTTCCTATCTCATCGACTAAATTTAAATGAAGACCGAGTGGTATCAGCCAACAGCTATGGCAAGCTTGCATGAATTGTGATCACTGAGTCAAATGCAGCTATGAAGCTCATAAAGGATTTGATCAACCACCCAGTTTTACTCTTGGTCTGGGACTTGGAAAACAACCACGGCATTTGTGTGTTTGTGTGTGTATGAAGTACCCAGAAGGCAATGCCAATACACAATTAGCTATATTTAGCTTGGCATCTCACCTGGTGCAGTCCTGACCTGTGGCCTCTTTTCCCTAGCTTTTAAAGAGGTTTGTTGCTTGCTGCTACTGCCTGTGCTGAACTGCTTGATTTTCTTCTATCTGTTTTAACTCGTTAATTTTGTTGATAGTTTAATAGGGATTCATTTATTGTTATTAGATTGGCTGGAATCTTGAATTTGCTCCTGCTGGCAGGAGTGTCCCTTGAGTGGAGTTCTGCTCATAGGATGGTCCCATCAGTGGAAGGGAGGAGGCAAGATGGAAAATAGGGATGGGAGAACTCTGCTGTGCCTGCCCTTTACACTGCTTGCCAGACCCCTGCCAGACCCCTGCTGCTTACCCGATGCTGTTTGGCATGCTGGGTGAGCTGCTGGACAGTCTGTGGGCACCCGGTGAGTGGTGCACAGCTCCTCTTGTTCCCACTAGCCACCATTTTGTGTAGAAATTATGGGTAAGCAACTTACGTAAATCACGATTTCCGCAAAATGGCTGCCATATAGACCCACTTACACAAAATTACAGATGTCAATGGTCTAATTTTGTGTAAATGGGGATATACGACCACCATTTTGCAGAAATCGTGATTTACATAAGTAGTTACCTGCAATTTCGATGTAAAATAAAGCTTGTGGGTAAGCGAGGATCCCTGTGCTTGCCCAACTTGGTGCATGCTGACTTGGGCAAGTGCAGGGATCCACAGAGTGATGTGGGGGGGCAGCTGGTGAGAAATCACTGAGCCTCGAGCTCGAACTGGACTCTTGTGACATCCATCCCTACCTGGGAATCTGAAAATCTACCTCCTGGAAATCTGCTCTGGAGGGCTGGGGGACCCTCCAGAACAGTGTGGGAGTACTACAGGGGGAGGGGATCATCAGCAAAAGTTGCCCTCTTCCATTAACAGGATCCTCCACTGGATTTTCCAGAGACCTTCCATTTGCAGAAGCCTAGTTAGGACTGAAGCCATTCAAAAGCTTCATTATTGAGGGCTGGAATACACATCTTCTAAATCAGGGCTGGGCAGAAGTTAGATCTGGATCTACTAGTAGATTGCTGGGTGATCTGGGGTAGATTGGGAAGCTTCCAGTTATTTAACTATAGCAGCAACAAAATGGCTCTCCCCTCCCTGAATTAGACTGTTGAAATGAAGAAAGATTGGGGTAACCAGGGAGTGGATGTTTGTGTGGAAGGACCTCAGCTCAGTTCTGGAATGCCAAACACATTCTTGGGCTCAGAATCCTTTAATTCTAAGTCTTTTGTATCAGGTTCTAGCTGGTGGATCTCGGGGTTGTAGTAAAAAAACAAACCAAAACAATGTACATCCTTCAAGCTGGAAGTGTAAGAAATTTGGTAGGGTTGCTAAGGGCCAAATATAAAGGTTTCAGGGACAACAGTTGGCCATTTCCAGTTTACATAATGGCATTAAGTGATGCCATACTAGGTCATGGCATAGCTGTGTCCTCTCATAATTGTTGCTGTTCTTGATTTTTTATATATTTTTTATCATCATCATCATCATTAATTTACTAGTCCTTTGTCAGTGCAGTAAAATATATCAAAGCAAAGTGTGTTATTTACTCGCGTGTTCTTGAAAGAATAGCCTTTCTCCTTGGCACATATATGGCTGGATGGTGCCTTATTTATTCATCTGTCATTTCACTGATTCAGAGCACAGCCTCCCTTTGAAGTATCTAAGCTGATGGCCTTGTTTGTTACTCAGCCAGAGATGAGCACCTTTCTAGAGGATTTTAGTAATGGCCTTGTAGACTGAAGCCCTCCTTCAATGGGTAAATGTTAGAAGAATAAACCTGTCCAAAGAATGAATCTCTGTCTGCCCCAAACTGTAAAATACAGAGACATACAGTGAAACTCTCTTGAATGAATAACCATTACAAAAATAAATAAGTCAAAGTAGTATTTTTTTTTCTCTGCATTGCACCAAACCAAAAACAAAACAACAAGATATAGCCAGAGAGGGAACACTCTTAAATGAATAAATGTTCAGTGAAGAAAACTATTAAAATAAGCCATTTTTCCCCCTTGACACTGGGACTGTATATTTGTAGCTTTCTCTGAAACTTCACTTAATATTATGGAATACAATTTTATACCAAGAGCTATTTGTCCATAAGCTATGTTTATGGCGACATAATTAGAACCTTGTTGCTAGTCTACATATGAATTATCAGCAGTGCTACATATATTGGTCAATAAATACAGATGCTGTGTGAGGAAACCTAGCCAGAAAGAAGTTGTGTGAGAAGTGATGTGAAGACTTTCTCCTAGATCAAGTAGTTAACTTTCTAATGCACTACAGACCTCAGAACCTTGATATACTGTGATGAATGAATTGCAAAATTCATCAGCCATTCTGTTGGTTTACTGCGCATTATGCTGAGGAAAGCATGCCACCTGCTAGGATATAAATAATATCATTTTTATTTGGCTAAATCGTTTTGGGTAGAGTTGAAATGAACTGGTTGTTCCTTGCTTCCTGAAAAGGATCTTGGAGGACTCATAGAATGTGGTGGTGGTGGTGGTGGTAATGATGATGATGATAATAATAATAAATGCAATGCTGCCTCCAGGTTTGAGGGCAGTTTGGGCAAGATATCATCAATGGGCACCCTCCCCCAGTGAGTCTATCTTCTCACCACCATTGTCACCAGCTGCTTTTGCTCCTCATCCTTTCTCATCATTGCTACCACTTGCTTGCTTGGTGGGCAGAGAGCCAGTGAGCAAGTAGGCGGGGCATCTATTGCTCCTCCTTCTCACCACCACCGTTGTCTGGGCCAGAGGGAGAGGCAGATGAACAAGCAGGTTGAAGTGGTGAAGAGGAGGAGCAACCCCAGGGGGATCTTGTCAGGGACTCCTGCTGGGGTCAGGGCCCTTGGCAGGTGCCCAGCCAGGCTAACCCTTGAAAGCTCACTGAACATATGTATACCTCATATATCCACAAACACTGATGGGAAGGGTTTCACAACAGATAGGACAAATAGGGGAAGTTAATATTTGTTTTTTGTTTTGTTTCCAACATTTATTCCCTGCCCTTTAGCCAAAAAGGATCCTAGAGCAGCTTATGAATATAAGTAGCATGGCAGTTCCTGCCCTCAGGCTTACAATCCAAGACATGACACACAAGGATTAAGGGACAGGGAGGGAGGATATATATATATATATATATATATATAGAGAGAGAGAGAGAGAGAGAGAGAGAGAGAGAGAGAATAGACTATTTGAAGAGATGGTGATGGTGACAGTTTACATCTTCTTCCTCTTCTGCTCACAGAACTGTTGTTTATAATGGCTTCTGTGGAAGGACAATAATCAGAATCAAGTGGTAAAGATTTTGCATGAATCATACTGATTTAAGCCTGAGGATAGCATGCTTGAATGTCTGCCATTAAAAAAAAAAAAACTCCCTTCATACAGAAAACTAGGGTTTCAGGAAGAAGACATGGTGCAGTCTGCTGAGGGAAGCTTCACTGCTGCAGCAAAAAAGGTTTTTTAAAAATAAAAAAATAAATAAAGGGAAAGTCACCACTGCTGGTTTCCTGGTAAGCATCTTCATCCTCTATGCCAGGAATCGTCAATGTGTGGCTCTACAGTAGGGTGGCCAGGTGTCGTATTTTACAGAGGACAGTCCTCTATTCTGGAGGGCTGGCAGTCTGGCAGAGAGCTGGCAGAGTCCACTAGTTCCTAACACAATGTTACTGTTTTACTGTATATCACTCTGGAATCTCATTGACTGCTTCAATGAAGGAAGGTATAAACATGTTTTCAATCCATTCCACTTGGGGGAGAATGCAACATTGTAATAATAAATGAGATAGGTGACAATTTGCTTCCTTTTCATGGTTCCCCAAAATATGCTGCCTGAGGCAAGGCTGCCTCTGGCTGCTTTAAGTTTAATACTAAGTGTCTGCTTGCTTCCACCTGCTCTACCTGTATGTCTGTAAATAAACAAACAGATGCTATAGAAAACATCACAAGGCTTAGTAATTAATGACCTTTTAAAATTGTTCTGCAATTTCCTACTGCTTGAGGAGGAGGGAATTGTGAAACCATATTTAGGTGATCCTACCAACCATGGTTTAGAGGGTCAAAAATAAGCTCCTGTGTTCCCTCTTCCCCTTGCATGGTACAGTTCTTTCCCTGGCTTCCCGGTTTATGCAAACCACAGCTATTACATCCAAACTGGCAAACAATGGATTGCTCTCAGAGGGAGCAATCCTATGGGGACAGGCGGCGGCCTTCTAACTCAGAGGTGACCGCCTATCCAATGCATGGCGGGAGCAGTGTGGAAGGGATCCTCTCCTCCATGCTCCAGCTTCCCTGCATCGTGGCTAGACAGCTGATTTTGGCTGTTTAGCCACGGGTCATCAGAGCATGGGTGGGGAGGCCAGATGACGCATAGGAAGTGTTGTACCGGCACTCCCCACCCCACCCCAACCCTGGGAATACCCCTTTTGCCCCACTCCATGCTGCTCTTACGAGACTGGAGCCCAGAGATGATCCGTGCCGCTTACAAGGTGGTGTGCCGATTCAGACATCACAGTAAAGTATGGTTAGTGCTCAACAGGAAACTGAAATTAAGCCACCTGTAAACAGGGAGGAGGAGGAAATAAGCAGTAACATGCAGGCTTGTGCCAAGATTTAGGGTTGTTTGAATTGAGCCTATTGTGTCTATGGATGAAATTACACAATGCTAAATCCGTATGGAAATGTGCTTTGCAAATATTTTTAAGCTCCATATTTGTTTCAAAGCCCACTTTCAATTTTTGGTACATACAATGAGCATGCATATTAACATGAAAAGTGCAAAGTGACTTCTCAGGCAGCCAGTAGTGCATGAGCAATGCTGATGGTGCAGTGTACCTCTCTGTTTTGTCTAAGGCCCTGCAGTAGAGAGATCAGATATACCATGGCCTTTCTTATGCATCAGAATTTGAAATATTGCTTTCCCTATCTTGGCTGCATTAGTAACTGGACAGCTGTAATCCTATTCCAAATTTTAAAGTGTAAAACATGGCCTTGGAATAAATGTGTTCTAAGCCATGTTTTAAAGGCAAAACTGAAGTACTTTGGCCACATCATGAGAAGACAGGATACCCTGGAGAAGATGCTGATGCTAGGGAAAGTGGAAGGCAAAAGGAGGAGGGGCCGACCAAGGGCAAGGTGGATGGATGATATTCTGGAGGTGACGGACTCGACCTTGGGGGAGCTGGGGGTGGTGATGGCCAACAGGAAGCTCTGGCATGGGCTAGTCCATGAAGTCATGAAGAGTCAGAAGCGACTGACTGAATAAACAACAACAAGCCATGTTTTGCTAGTGGCATAGTGTGCGACCTTGGTCAAGTCACTTTTGCCTCCATTTTCCCCGCTGTCTTTTAGTCTGTCTTAGCAATTTCATGTCTTAGAGGTATTTTTTTTTCTAATTGTCAATACAGCTGTTATCATAACTGAAATCGGACAAGACCCTGGAGCAAAGGAAACAGAATATATTGGCTAATACTAATCTAGAGAGAAAGGAGAACAAATTTGGAATGCCTTTGCTGCAAAACGTTAAACAATGGTGGGTAGTAGCCCCATTGCTGAACAACATCTGGTGGGGAGGGGGTTTCTCCTGCTTACAAGCAAGTTATGCACGACTAGAGGCCATCAGCTGCTGGAGTGGCACTGCACAGGCGTTGATTGGCCAGCAGTGCCTTCCCTGAGCATTGGCCAATGATCTCAGCTGCCTGTGTAGGGCACTGCCAGCCAATCTAACTGCCCCTGTTTCTGCCACTTTGAAATATCTGACAGTAACAGTGTGGGGCTTTGTCACCATTTGCTGATGGCAACTCTACCACCTCACCAGCTGCCACTGAAGATCAAGTGACTAAATTTGGATCTGTTCAACTTCCATCGTGTGTGTGTGTGTGTGTGTGCGCGCGCACGCACGTGCGAATAAAGGAAGCTTTCATTCTAAAAGCATACATTATTGCTACTCGAGGTGCCCTCTCCACAAATCCAAGTCTGAGAAACTGACGGAACCTACAGTGCTCAACACTCTGGCCAATATGAAGTTTGACTTGTTCTGATCTGGGATGTGGGCCTCTTTTAGGAACTAAATTTATTGCCCACCATATTGGCTGTCATTTCTCTCTCTCTAGATGGCCGTCTGAGCCTGGGGTACACACAATTTGGTACATGCAAAGCTCCAAACCCTAGGTTCAGCACCTCGGATAGTTCCTTTAGAGTTCTGGCTTGTTATTTATTATTTATTTATTGCATTTATACCCCGCCTTTCTCCCTCTCGCAAGGAACTCAAGGCGGCGTACATTATCCTCCTCCTCACCGTTGTATCCTCACAACAACAACCCTGTGAGGTAGGTTGGGCTGAGAGTCTGTGACTGGCCCAAAGTCACCCAGTGAGCTTCCATGGCCAAGTGGGGACTAGAACCCGGATCTCCCGGCTCCCAGTCCGTCACTCTCACCACTACACTACACTGGCTCTGGATACACAGCCTCACCAAAATCAGAGCCAGCAGCCTCCATGATGCCCAACAACTTAAGTCTGAAAATATCCAGAGGCATGGGTGGTTCTTAGGGTGGTTTTTTTGGATGCATCACCCCCCAAAAGAGGACACAGATTTGCATAAAATGTGCATATGCTGATTTTACATGCATAATTGCAAATTTAGAAATCATTATGAAAATTTAAATAGAAATACATTTTCATAGTGGGGATGACTCTGACCAGGTGACCTGTGCGCCTACCTGTTCAGGTGTGCAGGTGCTAACAGTGGATGGGCAACTTCAAGGCCCAGCATTCCCTTCTGATGGTTCTTTATCTTTAAACTGGACTTGGACTGGACAGCCCTTCAAATAGAGTTCTCCTCTCTGAGAGCTCTTCAAATAATGGACTGTCTCCTGTAAAATAGGACACACAGCTACCCTAAACTTTGTTTACACTCAGGAATAGCTCCCATTGAATTGAATGGAATACCACCACTATCCAAAGCTTTAAGAAGCTGTTTCACATTGCCTCATGACTTTCTGGTGTGGTGACCACTTACATGGCGTGGTGACCACCCCAAAGCAGGAAACACATCATCAGAAAGGAGAGCAAAAGAGGGTGCCGATTTGTATAAAATTTGCATTTGGTAACTTATATGTGTAAATGCATATTGAGAAATCATTACTATAATTTAAATGGAAATATAAATCTCACCATAGTGGGAAAACTGTGACCAGGTGACCTGTGTGCATGCTCGGTCTGCTGCCATGGTGCTGACTGTATGTGAGCAATTTTAAGGCCCCTGTTCTCCTTGCTTGTGGTTCTTTATCTTTCATGCAGACTTGGGCAGGGCAGTCCTTCAAATAAAGGATGCCTTCAAATGGAGGACTGACCTCCGTAAAGTAGGACACCCTAGCCCTTCTCCTTCTCACATCCTGAGGGGTTATTTCCAGCAGCATCCAAGAACATGTATCTATGCTTGTAGAATGGAAGGTTTAGGAACATAGGAAGCCACCTTATACTGAGTCCGACCATTGTGTGTGTAAAATGTTAAGTGTTAGGTTGTGCTTACGCCTCTTTTCTTCATGGTGTTTGATCTCACTGAAGAAAATAAGTTTGTCAACAGCTTGATGAAAGCTTCCTGATACATGGATGCAAATAAAAACAAACACCCTGGTAATTCAGCCGAACCTTGAATTTCTTTGCTGTTATTTTCTTTCCTTCTCCTTCAAAAAAAATATGGGTGGTTTTATTTGCAGTACACATCTGAGAAACCAACAAATATTAAGTGAAAACCCTTTCACAGTATGAAAGGACAGGCCTCCAGTTCTCACCCACCTAAGAACACATTTCACATCTCATCTCTTCTGTAGAGGTGTACGAAACCCTGCTTACCTGGCTCCGCCAGGTTCCGCAGGTGGGGGGAGGCGATCCATTCCTCCCCCTGGAATCCTTGACAGGGGGGGAGGCGATCCGTTCCGCCTCCCCGGAATCCTGCCCGGCTGGCTCTGCTCTGCGGCCAGGCCGCAGAGCCGCTGGCCGGGCCAACCTGCAGCGGGGCCTTCAGCTGCTGCCAGGCTGCTGCAGATGCAAATGGCGTCCTGTGTAGGGGACACCATTTGTGTCCCCTACGCCTTTTGCGTTCCCGCTTTAGCTGTGATAGGCTACGTAAATATTTACATAGCCTATCACGGCAAAAAAAAAGGGGACGCAAATGGCGGCGGCTACGGCGGCCGCCATTTGCGTTCCCTTTTTTAGCTGTGATAGGCTACGTAAATATTTACATAGCCTATCACACCCTCCGTAGGGATGCAAATGGCGTAAGTATTTATGTAGCCTATCATGGCCATTCGAAAGACGCAAATGGCGGCTGCAGATGCGGCCGCCATTCAAGGAGCACCGGAGCGGCCGACAAAGGTAGGCTCCGTTCCGGGCCCATTTCGTGGGGTGGGGGGGTGGGGGGCTTGTTCTGCCATGGATTTCGGGGGGCTGAATGCGCTGGCATTTGGCCTCACCGAGATCCGTGGCGGAATTCTCCGCCATGCCTACTCTTCTGGAATTAGATTGAAAATGTGTCAGCTCTTCCAAAGGAGTTGGTCCAACGTATTTCACACAAGTAGACAACAATGGGGGGAAAATTACAGACTCTGCTTTCACGCATCACATGCTGCTCAGCTGTTCATTCTCCTTCAGTGTTGAAGACATTCTGGTATTTGTTATTTAAAATGCAGTAATTAAATAGACTGTTTCCCTCATTATCATTATTGGTGCTATAACATGTAGAGGCCATGCCAGCAGTGCCAAATTCTCAGTTCACAGAGCCCTCAGCCTGGCATTCATTTTGGAAAAACAGCATCCCCTTTCAGATGCTCGAATGAATGAACATGTGGACGGAGTAGTATCATGTACCACCTATTAGGGTGGTCACTTATGAATCACCATAAAAAGGAAACGCATCACCCAAAAAGAGGACAGAAGAGACCAATTTGCATAAAATTTACATATGCTAATTTATATTTGTAGATGCAGATTTAGCTTGTTCTGTCTCATGTCCATATCACATCGCAACATTTTTTTCTTTTTGTGTGAAAATCCGTGCATATTCCGCACGTACTTTTCCAATTGTGCATATCTTTGAAATGTACACATTCTTCTCCCATTGATTATAATGCATTGGTGCGCATTTTCCACATTTTTCCATGTGCATTTTTCTACATACTTATGAGACTTGCAAGGCAGGCAGAAGTGTAGAAATTGTAAATGTTGAAGACGTGGATCTACTTGGCCAGTACTGAACAGTACTTACTTCATCTTCTCTAAATGATCACCTTTGAAATTTGTAAAAAGTGGGTCTAATGGGTCAGAACCTAAGAGTACTTGCTTCGTCTTCCCTAAACAATAATCTCTGAAATTGGTAAAAGTTAAAAAAGTGGTTGTAACAATACTTACTTCACTTTCCCAAACCAATCATCTTTGATTTCCTTGTACATGATTGGCTCCTCTTGTCCTTGGCTGACAGGGATTGGCCCACATCCAAAAGTGGGTTTGCCCCTGCACCACAATATCAGACATCTTTAGTTGGTATATGGAGATCAATGCTGTGTAAGGAGATCAAAGAGAGCTTTTGTGTGCCTCAGAAAGAACTTTCTCTTGGGCAAGAGAATGAGTTATGCTAAATATGGTCTTGTGGTCCACCATGAGGAGATTTCCTGCTCTGTTCTTTAAGCCAAAAAAGGGCTTGATTCCATTTTTAGAAGAGGGGTAAACCAAGGGTTACTTTTTTTTTGACTAAGCCTTCCTGGCAGTAAAAATATTGTAATAACAAAATAAACAAGGAACTATTTGCTGCCCTTTCACGACACCCCAAATCTACTGCCTGTGGCAGCCATCTCACTCTGCCTAATTGTAGAGCCAGCCCTGTAGCTCAGTACTGTTGACACTGTCTAGCAACAGCTTTCCAGGATTTCAGACACAGGTCTTTCCCAGCCCTACATGGAGATGCCAGGGATGGAACCTGGGACCTTCTAGATGCCAAGCATGTGCTCTACCACTGAGCTACGGCCCTTCATTTTGTTGTGGGATTGATAGGAATGTGCATTTAGAAATGTGTAGCACAGCTTGAGAGCAGCTTTTGTGAAACCCTTGTAAATTAATAACCTGGATTGGTTTTTGTCCAGGTCCAATTCAGACTACACTAAAATAGGGATGTACGAAACTCACTTACCTGTTTGCGGATGCGATTCGCAGTGGGGGGGGGAGGCACTCCGTCCCTCCCCTTGGAATCCTCGATGGGAGGGGGAGGCGATCCAGTCCTCCCCCCCGGAATCCTGCCCGGCCAGCTCCGCTCTGCGACGGCTCTGCAGAGCAGCCGGCCAGGGCCATCCGCTGCGAACGGGCCTCTGTGGACGCAAATGGTGGCCAGGCTGCCATGATAGGCTACGTAAGAATTTAGGTAGCCTATAACGGCTATCCCCCCACCCCCAAAAAACAAACCAGCGTACGCAAATGGTGGTGGCTACGGCGGCCGCCATTTGTGTTCCCTATTTTTCGCCGTTCTAGCAAAAAATTTTTCTAGCGAAAAATTTTTTTTCCCGCCGTTCTAGCGAAAAAAAAGGAATGCAAATAGTGCCCACCACACTATTTGCGTTCCCCTTTTTTCGCCATAATAGCCTACGTAAATATTAAGTAGACTAAAAAGGTAAAAAATAGGGAATGCAAATGGCGGCTGTTGGAGCTGCCGCCATTTATGTACGCTGGGTTTTTTTTGGGGGGGTTAGCCATGATAGGCTACGTAAATTCTTACATAGCCTATCACAGCTGCAAAGACGCCAATGGCAGCTGCAGCAGCCTGGCTGCGGCCGGCCAGTAGACCATCCCCCGCCGGAGCTGCTGCCGCTGAATCCACTGCATCCGCCCCAGGTAAGTTCCGTCCCGGGGGATTCCGTGGGGGGGCGGGGGGGCAGGAGGCCATTCCAGCACGGATTCCAGGGGGGTGGATTCTTTAGAATCCGGCCTCACTGGAATCCGTGGTGGAATTCTCTGCCATCCCTACACTAAAATAATAGTTCAGGTACTATTCCAGGTTTTTTGTTTGTTTGTTTGTTTTGATGGAGAGGATGGTTTGCACTAGTATTATTTTGACTCCTTACACTTTAGTACAACTGATGATTTGACAGGGGTGCATATTAACTGAAATTGGTGGGAAAATTAAAATGATCCCTACCAAGATAAAGAACAAAACAAGCTGGGGTGAAGCCATTCATTTTTCACCCTTTCATTCTTCGGAAGATCTAATTTGGAATCAGGCCTTCTCTTCACCCTCCCTAATCCCTGCACACATGCTGCTACTGATAAATGTCACCAGCTTATTAGCTCGTGGAAGCCAGTGTGCATGCATGATTAGCAGGGTAAACTCTGATTCTACTCAGTTTCGACTCTTACTTCCCCATGAATAGATAATGTAATTGATGCCGTGCCCCAAGGCTCCCAATGCCCAGCTGCTTTAGTGGAATGTCTTGCATGTTTAAATTCATGTTACGGGTTCTTTTCTAATGTAGATCAGTAAAATGTGTATTCGAATGAGAACAGATGGGAATAGAGTCACCTGTGCCAGTGAACAGGGAGAGTCCAGAAAAGTGATTGTTTTTATAATAATAATGTTGATGATGATGATGAGGGTTCAGTCCAGATTTATGCTGGATCAACTACACTGATGGAAATAGATTTCCCTCCCCCCTTCCTTTCCACAGCAGCCTCTCCAGCCCTCTGAAAATGCCTTATGGAGAGTTGGGGGACCCTGCTGAATGGGATGAGCTGTGGTTTGGGGGGACCTCCAAAATCAGGTGGAGGGATGTTCTGTGAGCAGAGCCCTTCCTCTGATGGAAGGCAGATTCTGGATCCCTCCTCCTCCCCCTTCTCATACAACTATAGTAGCATTTAACTGGTTGCTTTAAACTGGCTGTTTTACCTGTTTGTTTTATATACTGTTTATATTTTATAGGATTGTTTTATGTTGTATTATGTCTAATTTGTGGTTAGCTGCCTTGGGCACCAGTGCATGGAAAGGTGAGATATAAATTTAAATAATAAATAAGTAACAGTGCAATCCTGACACCCAGAATCACTGGCTGGAGGGGGCTAGGATGGGGTGGATGTCCCTAGACGAGAGTTAGTTAGGGTGCCATGCAATCCTATGCTTGTTTAGACAGAAAAAGTCCTATAACTCCCAGCATTCCCCAGCCAGCATGGACCTCTTTCCTGTCTAAATTTGCACAGGATTGCACCCTTTGTTGATTATTACATTTTTATACTAGCCAACAGCTGAAGAGAGGTGCTCCACTGGTGGGATCCTTCAAAATGGGGCATTCTGGGAGCAGGGCGAGGCTCCAGAATCAGGGTGGTATAGGTGCTTTCTGCCTCACTGGGGGCAAAAAGACTGCTGGGACAAAGAAAAAAGTACATTGCCCATCCCTGTCCCTTCTTCCACTGCACTCAGGACTGTTCTGCCCATAAAAATTGTATCAAGCATTTTTTAGGCTTGGCGGGGAATTCTATTTTTAGTGGAAAATTGAAGGAGGTATGATGCAGCCATTATTGCCTATGGTGTGTATATGTAGACCACTGTTACCTCTGGTAAACACCAAATGTGGCTTTGTAAGGCTTTAAAAATCTCAAAAGCATGTTGACCAGAGGTGATGGTAGAATAACCTTATACATGACTATACTGAAGTAAGCCCCATTTGGTTCAATGACACTTACTGCCAAGTAAGTGAGAATACCATTGCATCCTCAGTTCTCTAAGGGGAAACTAGATGATAATGTGAAATACATGGTTGCATAAACAGCAGTGCCAAGGGAGAGAATCATGCTTAGGACCATGGCATGAGGGGAGGCGATCTAACCCATTTCCCTCTTGCTGTGGTCCTGATGAATATCCTCCTCTGAAACTGTTGTTACCTCCAGGAGAGAAGAAGCCACTATGACAAGGGTGGGCCACTGGTGTGCACCATCCAGATGTTTTGGCCTACAACTCCCACCATCCCTCGCCATCATCTAGGGCTGATGGGAGTTGTAGGCCAAAACATCTGGAGGGCCACAATTCCCCTATCTCTGCACTATGGCATCATGACATGGCGAAAGTGATGTTACATGTTATAGGGGAGAACTTGGCATGGCGTTGCTAATTTAAGTAGCCTCCCCCATGTAATTTTAAATGTAGCTCCATCTGTAAACTGATGACTTCAAGTATTCCATGTGTGTGATAGTTTCCCACAAAACAGAAGGACCATTTTTTTTTTTTTAAAGACAGACAGACCAGTTTTCAAATTCCCTTTCAATGCAGTTGCATGCAATTCTGAATCTTCGGAACATCAGTAAACAACGAAAACTCAAATGGCACTCACTGTCTCCTTTTAAAAAAATAAAATCTCAGAAGACTAAGAATAAATCAATCTGGATATATATACACACACACCCCTGAAGCAGTCAACCAGGAAGGAGACATGCTGAATGACAAATATGACAAATTTGCCGCTTACTACAATGGATTTCAACAAATGCTGTGACTCAATATGTTGACATGTATAGAGATTATGAGATACCATGCTCCACAACATGCATTAAACTTTGAAGCAATTATGTAGTTAAGGAGCATTTACAACATCTATAGTTGCTAACCAACCCCGAGGGGAAAATAAACAAACCCAGCCGGGCTTGTTGTTATGCTTTTGGGCCAGATGCCAGAAAAGCAAGGGTCCAAGCCATTTCCCCTAATCATAGCTGAAAACAGAAAACTGCTTTATATTGAGCCATATTGTCTATCCTGAATAGGAATGTCGGAGAAATCTACAATGGAGTCAAATGAATTTGGACTGCCTTTTCCCCAGTGAGGTGGATTTCATGGCCTTTCGGTCCATTTTTCTAACTTTCTGGAATTTCGTGCAAATTTAGTAATAGAAAAATAATCATTTTTTTTTTTAAAATCTGGCCCCAAATATGCACTTCACACACAAGCTAAAGCATGAACATGTGCATTTTGGGGAGATTTCTGCATTTTGGGAGGATTTGCTCATTTTTGCAAGTGCGCATTTGCGCAAATTCAGGAATAAAAAAATCCGATTCTGTCTATTAGTTGACAACGGAACCAAAGATATCTGACAATCCATGAAATGCAGATGGGATGGATTTTACACAATCTGTAATTCCCTCAGCCTGACTGGCAGGGTTTCACCACCTGATCCTTTTGTCAGGAGCGCCCTAGCGGCCTCTTTCAGTCTACTCCAATAGCCAACTCAAGACACATATAAAAGGATTCTTTTCAAGGCTTTAATACTTTTACAACTTAATGACTCTTTCAGATGCTAATCACCAGCGACTAAGCAAGGAACAGCAGAGTAGCCTATGCTCTGGGTTAGGCAGTTGGTCCCCGTTTGAAGGAGAATCACTTGCAGACCCTGAACTTATGGGCTAGGGAGAGTTCCTCCCTCTTTCCCTTGGGTCCATGGGATGCGACCGTTGTTTGTGCACCAAACGGGCGCTACGCCTCCTTTCTGCACCCTCCATCGCTTGTCGCTCCCTCTGTCTGCGTTGAGTGTCTACCAAGCCCCCCTCCCGCGCTCTCTCACTGCCAGGGTCACTATCTATCTCAGGAATGCCGGCAGGAGGAATCTCTGCCAGCTGCTGTGCCTGTGAGGGATGAGCAGGCTCTTCTCCCATGGATTGCTGTTCCTCCTCAGAATCAGAACTGCTCTGGGGTTCTATGGGCTCAGTTTCCAGTCCACCCTGATACCTTTTTTAAAACTTGGAGATGCCAAGTGTTGAACTTGGGACCGTCTGTGTACATGTGCTCTACGACTGAGCTATTATCTCTCACCTTTGAAAAACTTTATTTCATTATAAATATACAAACAAACAAAACATCACACATTTAGGTATGTACGAAGTACTCACCTGGCTCCGCACCGGGGCATCCGCGGTGGGGGGGAGGTGCTCTGTCCCTCCCCACGGAATCCTCTGTGACTGGCTCCACTCTGCGGCGGCTCCGCGGAGCCATCAGCCGGGGCTGGCTGCAGCCAGAGTTCCTGCCGCAGCCAGGCTGCTGTGGCCGCAAATGCCGGCCATTGTAGTGGCTGCCATTTGCGTTCTTGCAAGCAGCTGTAATAGGCTACGTAAGTATTTATGTAGCCTATCACGGTAAAGGCAGCCACGCAAATGGTGGCTGCTATGCCATTTGCGTGGCTGCCTTTACCATGATAGGCTACATAAATACTTACGTAGCCTATCACGGCAAAGAACAGAGGCGCAAATGGCAGCTGCTATGCCATTTGCGTCCCTTCTCTATGCCATGATAGGCTACAAAAATACTTATGCAGCCTATCACGGCTGCAAGAACGCAAATGGTGGCCGCAGCAGCCCGTCCGCAGCCGGCTGGGAGACCAGCTGGAGCTGCCGCCATAGGAGCCACCGCCAAAGCTGCCACCAGAGCTACTGCCGCATCCACCCCAGGTAAGTTCCATCCCGGGGGGATTCCGCAGGGTGGCAGGGGGCAGGAGGCCATTCCACCACAGATTCCAGGGGGCCAGATTCCTTAGAATTCTCTGACATTCTACACACATTACAAAAGAAAATCACCAATACAAAATAAAACATATAGACTGGATGGTCAAGTAATTCTGAACAACTGATCAGGAAGCATTTGAAGTCTTCCTAATTTTCCTTTCTTTCACAACAAATACACGACGACCCACTTCAATTAATTTACGCGAATAATGCAAAAGCTCTGTATTTACTCACGCCCAAGTAAAATTGTCATTTCATATAAGAAATAAATAGCATCCAAAGTTGTTCACATTTCTGTTTTTGTTGTCTGCCTTCATGTAAGTGAACAAATTCTTCTTATTTAACCATTGGGGCAATGTACTGTATCTTATTAATCTAGTGTGATGCAGTGGCTATAGTGTTGGACTTGGACTTGGGAGATCTGGGTTCTAGTCCCCATCGTCCATGATGTCACTGTTTGACTCTGGGCCAGTCACTGCCTCTCAGTCTAACCTACCTCACAGGATTGTTGTGTGGATAAAATGGAGATGAGGAGGATCATGCTGCTTTTCCGTTCCCAACAAGGAAGAGAGGCCGGGTGGTGTGTGTGAAGATTTACTCTGGCTGCTCAGAGGAAAGAGGGCAAACTCTCATACAGATCTCACACTGAATGGCAGGAGTGCAGCAGTATTATGAGTACAGGATCCATAATGGCCCACTCTAACCAGGCTTACAAGGACTCTAGCCTCTCCCCACGTCATCTTTCTAAAGGAGGTTTCAATTTTGTTCTTATTCCACCAGCACTGGAGTGACCCAGATTAAAATCCCCACTTGGTCATTAAGCTCACAGCGTGACATCGGACCAGTTACTATCTCTTATCCTAACCTACCTCACAGGGTTGTTGTGCAGATAAAATGGAGCTGAGGAGGATCATGTACACCACCTTGGGTTCCTTTGAGGAAAAAAGGTAGGATATAAATGTAATAAAATAAATAAATAAATAAATGAATGAATAAGATACCGTTTAATAATTTAATCACCCTTTAAAGCTCTACACCTACAGTTTAAAAAGCTTTACTACCAAACCCAGCTCCTGGATCCATTCTGGACAGTACTCCCAGGTCCTGCTCATATACCCCTATTTTCTGTTTCAAGAGTTAACCATTGGGGCAATATACTATATTTTATTAATCCATTCCTTTAAAGAAGGTGCACTGGTTAATCTCCATTTAGCAGCTATGACTAATTTTGCAGCTATTAAAAGCTTTCCTACCAATTCTACGGTATGTGCTCATTTCCAGGGCAGGTGTCAAAAGCAGGCATGGCTGGACACCTCCTGAGGGCCCACACTTTAGCAAGGGCCCACTGCCCAGAGCCCCCTGGAGTTATTTCTCCTCTTCACCATTGCAACCTGCTTGTTCACCCGCCTCTTTCTCTGGCCCAGACAACAGTGGCGTTGAGAAGGATGAGCAGGAGATGCCCCTGCCTACTTGCTTGCTGGCTCTCCACCTGTCAAGCAAGCAAGTGGTAGCAATGAAGACAAAAAGGTTGAGGAGCAATAGCAGCTGGTGATGGTGGTGGTGAGAAGGTAGAACCACTGAGGGAGGGGGGGCCACTTAGGGGGTGTCTTGTCTAAGCTTCCTCCAAAACCTGGAGGTGGCACTGCTCATCTCTCAGAACACCATTAAGGTATCCAAGCAATATGTACATAGGCTTCATGAGCATAGGATGAGAATCAGTGCGATGCATTGGCCAGAGTGTTGGATTCGGACTCAGCAGATCTGGGTTCTAGTCCCCACTTGTCCATGATGCTCACTGTTTGACTTTGGGCCAGTTACTAAGGTTGGCGGAGAATTTCTCCCCGAAACTTCGGGGGGCCAAGCGCCAACGTGTTCGGCCCCCCGAACAAGTTTCGGGGAGAAATCCTCTGAACCCCCCCGCCCCCCGCACCCCACCTGGGACGGGACTTACCTTCACCGAATGTCCCTCCTGGTGGCTGGTCTGGCCGGCGGTTCGGCGGGTGTTCGAGCGAGGCGGGAGTGGCAGCCGGTCTTTCGACCGGCTGCCGCCACCGCCATTGCAATGAAAGAAAAAAAAAAAACACCCCCTGATAGGCTACGTGACGATTCACGTAGCCTATCACGGCTAGATTTGCAAAGTCAGCCGTGATAGGCTACGTCAATCGTCACGTAGCCTATCACGGGTGACTTTAAAGAAAAAAAAAAGTGTGTACGGATAATGGCGGCCCCCATAGGGAGCCGCCATTCCCGTTCCTTATTTGGTCGCTGTAGTCTACATAAAGATTTACGTAGACTACGGCGAAAATAAGGGCAATGCTATTTGCGTTGCCCTTATTTTTGCCGTAGTCTACGTAAACATTTACGTAGACTACAGCGACTAAATAAGGAACGCGAATGGCGGCTCCCTATGGGGGCCGCCATTAGCGTACGTGCTTTTTTTTTTTTAAAGTCACCCGTGATAGGCTACGTGATGATTGACGTAGCCTGTCACAGCTGACTTTGCAGATCTAGCCATGATAGGCTACGTGAATCGTCACGTAGCCTATCAGGGGGCGTTTTTTTTTTTTTTGGTAACTTTCGCGTTCGCGGCCAGGCGAGGCGGGAAGCCTCCCCCCCCAGACGGAACTTCGCGGGGGGACCAGCGAAGCGCCTCCCCCCCACCGCGAACGTCCTTCGAGGAAAGGTAAGTGACTTTCGTCCACCCCTACCAGTTACTGCCTCTCAGTCTAACCTACCTCACAGGGTTGTTGTGAGGATAAAATGGGTATGAGGAGGATCATGTACATCACTTTGGGTACCTTTGAGGAAAAAAGGTGGGATATAAATGTAAACTTCAAAATGCCCTGTTTGCAACCCCGTCCGTGTCTCTTGCAAACACTCTTTGATAGTATGGGCTTTGGCTTCTAGGCATGGGGTTGGTAACCCAAGGAAAGAGACCTCACAGTTTAAACAATGAAACTTTAAATGTTTACTGAATAGTAATAGATAAAAATATTTTAGCATCTGAATAATTACAGCACATGAACACAAAACAAAATCACAGGTGCAAAAGGGTAAGAAAATAACCAGGGTTAAACCCACCCAATTAATTTCTAACTAGAGTTTTCTCTTCTTCCCACCAGTATCTTACTGTCAGAGTTCTCAACTTCTCCAAGTATTCAGCTTTTCCCAGAAAGCAGGCCTCTGATTCCCCTTCCCTCTTTCTGATTCTTTCTTCATTCCAACATTCTTTCTCTTTCAGTCTTCCTCTACAGTCTAAAAACTTTTTTTGACCTCATTTTTTTATAAGTTGAAGCTAGTTGGTGCTCTTGCAACTCATGATCAATCAGGAAGGCTCACCCTTGCCTTAAATCCCTCATGCTGAGCAATTTGCAAACATTTCTGCAGAAATTAAACCACTTCTATCAACCTACAGAGTTTTTTGGTACCATAATGTTATGTAAACAAACCTGCTTCTGCAGGCTTCCTATCTTGCTAACCATCTGCTGAAGTGGCACCAAGACTTAGTGAAACATTAACTGAACTTTTAACCTTTGGGATTTTACACTGATAATAAAATCTAACCCTATAATTGCCAAACCAAACTATATACAAAATTAGAAGACATTTTGTCTTCATGGACTGTAAGCTGCAGAGTGGTGGAAAAGTAGCATATAAATACTACTTATAAATAAATAAATAAAGCTACGCTAATGTTTAGAATAAAAAAGCGTTGTTGTTGTTATAATTATAATTTCATTAATTTGGTGACTTTCACAAACTGGCTTTCTCAGGAATAGTCCTACCTAGTGCCACCAGTGATGAATACACAGTTACGGAGAACTGAGGCATAGTTGAGACATTGCAAACATCTTGTGAGGAAAAAATGGAGAGGAGGAAGATTATGTAAGGTACCTTGGATTTCTTGGAGGAAAACAGGTGGGATATGTGATAAAAATATAAAATAAAATAAAATGTAACCTTAAAATACATAATACCTCTAGTTATTAGAACATGAAAACATTTTTCCTTTCCTGCCTAATTAATGAAACTCTGGGCAAATTTTACCACAGCTTGATTAAAATTTGGTAGTTCCCCCAGAGTCTAAATTATTAAGTCCCTAGATGGTGGTATCTCCCAATTTTTGAATTGGGTTCATACTAGGGGTGGACGAAAGTCCCTTACCTGTCCTCGAAGGACGTTTGCGGTGGGGGGGAGGCGCTTCGCTGCTCCCCCCGCGAAGTTCAGGCCAGGGGGGGAGGCTTCCCACCTCGCCCCGGCCGAAATTCAGGCCGGGGGGGAGGCTTCCCACCTCGCCCCGGCCGAAATTCAGGCCGGGGAGGAGGCTTCCTGCCTCACCCGGCCGCGAACGCGAAAGTTTTTTTTTTTTTTTAAACTCCCCCTGATAGGCTACGTGACGATTAACGTAGCCTATCACGGCTGACTTTGCAAATCTAGCCGTGATAGGCTACGTTAATCGTTACGTAGCCTATCAGGGGGCGTTTTTTTTTCTTTTATTGCAATGGCGGCGGCGGCAGCCGGTTGAAGGACCGGCTGCCACTCCCGCCCCGCTCGAACACCCGCCGAACCGCCAGCCGGACCCGCCGCCGGGAGGGACATTCGGTGAAGGTAAGTCCCGTCCCGGGGGGGGGGTGCGGGGGGTGGGGGGGTCGGAGGATTTCTCCCCGAAACTTGTTCGGGGGGCCGAACACATTGGCGTTCGGCCCCCCGAAGTTTTGGGGAGAAATTCTCCGCCAACCCTAGTTCACACCTTCTTTTCCATTTCCATGTCTTCTTCAGTTTGTTTTAAGGGCTAAGGACTATTTGGGGTAGTGGTGGTTCTGACCATGGCTGGGTTGGCCACTTATGCATCACCAAAGAAGAGGACAAAAGAGGACATATGCAAATTTATATGTATGGGTACAAATTTAGAAATAATGATGATGATGATGATGATGATGATGATAATAATAATAATAATAATAATAATAATAATAATAATTTAAATAGAAATAGAAGACATCTCGCCATAGTGGAGAGACTAGATGACCTGTGTACCTGTTCAGCCTGCTTTCCAGGTTCTAACTGTTGATGGGCTTTTCCTCTCTCTCTTTATGGTTCTTTGGTTTTAAACCAGAGTTGGACTGGACAGTCCATCAATATAGAACACTTTCAAATAAGAGGACTGTCCTCTCTGCCAGCTCTCCAAAATAGAGAACTGCTCTTTGTAAAGTAGGACTTCTGGCTGCCTTAGTTGTGTAGCTATTGGACCCAAATGATTGACCAAAAGCTGGAAAAATATTTCTTTTCTTTTTCTCCCACCATGGTATCCAATGCCACTTGCAAGAATCTAAAATCAACAATGATGAAACAAAACACACACACACAAATTAAATGAATGCAACCATTCAGTACACCCTTGATATTTTAACCAAGAGAAATAAGAATTACAAAAATCCAGTCTCAAATAAACACTCAAAATGAAACTATTAACTACCCAAAGCTCACACAATATGAACATGGTGCCTAAAGGATGACAAAGTTGATGCTCCTTGAACATCCTTGGGAAAAGAATTCCATAATTGGGGCATTCCTACAGAAGAAGCTCTCTCTCCAGGAAACATCTGCCTAATATTCAAAAGTAGGAACAAAGTTGATGAGTTTATTTAATTAATTACATTTATATCTCAACTCTCCTATAATGAGCTGAGGGCAACATACATAGTTCTCATTCCCCCCATGTTATCATCACAACAACCCTGTGGGGTAGGTTAGCCTGAGAGATAGTGACTGGCTCAAGATTATACTGTGGGCTTTATGACTGAGTGGAGACTAGAACTTGGGTCTCTCCAGTCCTAGTCTGACACTCTAGTCACTACCCCACACTGTCTTAATGATCTTAGCTGCCAGGCAGTTTCTTATGGGAGAAGGGAGTCTTTCATATACCCTGGTCACAGATCATTTATGACTTTTATAGAGCAAAAAACAGCACTTTGAATCGTGCCTGGAAACACGCCCGTGGTGCCGTATATTGCCCGTGGTGTTGGGAAAAGGGGGAATAAAATTGTTTAGGTTGCATATGGATGTGCAATTGTTCAAGAGAAAGGAAATGACACTTGGCTGAAAAGTTCTTTTTATTTTTGTAAAACTGGTTGAGTTAGCAGTAGAGAGGGTTAAAAAAAGGGGGCAGGAAAATATTAAAATATTCTAAACAGACCTGAGAGATGGGGGGGGGGCAATATACAAGGAAACAAACAAGTAAATAAACCGAACAAGGAGAAATCAATAAAAGCAAAACAAAATAAGGGTGCCAAGGAGTGCAATTTTATTACGGAGTCGGAGATAGAAGAATAACTTAAAATGCCTTGCCTGGTAAACAACTGGAATGGAGGTAGGGGGAATACCTACACCGAATTAGAACAAACCTGTGTCATGAAATTTTTAAAAACCCAAGCTGGTGTGAAAATTATGTGCTCTCAGCCTAATACCCATCTGGCCCATTAAAACACAGAACCTGCCCTTTAAAATGCAGGATATGCATTCCTAACTCTTGAAAGAACACGGGCACTGGGATGCAACCTCTCACCCAAGATAAGCGTCCTGTCGCATGTCCATGTCCTCTTTGATTTGTGCTGCCTGGCTAAATAAAGGAGCAGTTAGACTGTTTGCGTTTGACCGAATGGGCACGTGTGGTGCAGAGGAGCCATTGCAGCCGTAAGGTGCGTGGTAAATGCTTTTCCAGACATGCTTTTCGGTGAAGGTACACATGAATTTTTAATGCTGTTTTCCTTCTTTCCCATAATAGTGTAAAGGAGCAAAATAAGCAGCTTGCTGTTGTTGAAAAGGAAAGAAGAGACTGAACCTCTGGGCAACTTTCAGATGACACTTTGTGTGTGTTTTTTTTTACAGCAGGAGCTCTGGATGAGCATCGCCTAGTTTATGACATGTGCAAGCAGCTACCAGCAATCGTGCACTGACCAGCTGTAGAAGAGCATCAGGTACCTCCCTGGGAATGGAGGAGAAATAGTATATTCATTTAGGGATGTACGAAAGTCACTTACCTTTCCGCGGATTATGTTTATGGTGTGGGGGGGGAGGCGTTCCATCCCTCCTCCTGGAATCCTCGACGGGGGGGAGGCGATCCGTTCCTCCCCCCTGGAATCCTCAAACAGTCGGCTGTGCTCCACGGCAGCTCCGCGGAGCAGCTGGCCAGGCCCAGGCCAGAGCCATCCGCAGCCGGATTTCCGGCCGAGGAGGGCTCTGGGTAAAAAAACAAAAAACAAAACCGCGTACGCAAATGGCG
This sequence comes from Heloderma suspectum, assembly GCF_057233095.1. Lineage (NCBI taxonomy): Eukaryota > Metazoa > Chordata > Lepidosauria > Squamata > Helodermatidae > Heloderma > Heloderma suspectum. The sequence goes on along the minus strand of NC_139460.1, from coordinate 25,027,935 downwards.
GCGGCTACGACCACCGCCATTTGCGTTCCTTCTTTTTGGCCATCTTAGTCTACATAAATATTTACGTAGACTATTACAGTGAAAATAAAGGGGAACGCAAATAGTGCCCGCCCGGAACATCTGCCCCAGGTAAGTCTCGTCCCGGGGGGGATCTGTGGGGGGATGGGGGGCTGGCAGGCCATTCTGCCACAGATTTCGGGGGGCAGAATGCACTGGCATTCGGCCTAACCGAGATCCGTGGCGGAATTCTCTGACATCCCTATTCATTTTAATGCTAACTTACCAAATCTGTATCTCTCGAACCTACGCACAAACCGGAATGCAGTTATACAGTGATAGCCACAGTTTCCCCAGTTCTACAATGCAGTTTGCAATTCAAAAGATGTGTACCAAAATGCGTATGCATAAATAACACAACATAATTGCAAAACAAAAAACAAATAGTTCAAAATTTAAAAATGGACTTCAGAAAGCAAGAATACTGTAATAGTGGCAAGTGGCTTTTGCATGAAGACATTATATTTTTATCCTATCGTCCCTCCAAGGATTCAGAGTTGGAAGAGGCCATTTGGGCTATCCAGTCCAATCCCCTGCTCAGTGCAGGAATCCAGTTTAAAGTATCCCAAGTATGTAGCGAATAGGGATGGCGGAGAATTCCGCCACCGAGTTCAGTGAGGCTGAATGCACTGGCTTTCAGCCCCCCGAAACCCATGGGAGAATGGCCTCCCATCCCCTGTCACCCTGCAGAATCCCCCCAGAACGAAACCTACCTGGGGCTCCGGCGGCGGTGGCGGTGGTGGTGGCTCTGGCTGCAGCGGCCGCTGGTCTTTCGGCCAGCTGCTGCGGCTGCCATTTGCGTCCTGCCAAGCTGCTGTGATAGGCTAAGTAAGTATTTACATAGCCTATCACGGAAAAAGCAGCGGCGCAAATGGCATAGCGGCCACTGTTTGCATCCCTGCTCTTTGCCGTGATAGGCTACGTAAATACTTACGCAGCCTATCACGGCAGCCTGGCAGGTCGCAAATGGTTACCTCTACGGCGGCCACCATTTGCGTCCGCAGCAGCCCGGTGGCAGCTGGAACTCCGGCTGCAGACGGCCCTGGCCGGCGGCTCTGTGGAGCCAGCCAGGGAGGATTCCAGGGGGGAGGGACGGAGCGCCTCCCCCCCCACCGCGAATCACATCTGCGAAAAGGTAAGTGACTTTTGTACATCCCTAATCGCGAAGACCCGTGGACTCGCCAGATATGTTGTCTCCCAGGAGGACGGATCAGAGACGTGACTGAAAGGTTGCCTGCACTCATAAAGCCCACTGACAGGAATCCCTTTCTTCTCATCCATGTGGGAACAAATGATACCGCCAAGCGGAGCTACAAAGAAATCACATCAGACTTTGAAGCTTTGGGAAGGACACTCAAGAACTTTGGGGCCCAGATAGTTTTCTCATCCATCCTTCAAGTAGTTAGAAGAGGGATAGAAAGGGAACGAAAAATACTCCGGGTGAATGACTGGCTATGAAGGTGGTGCCGACAAGAGAGATTTGGATTCTGGGACCACGAGCTATACTTCCTGGAAGATGGGCTGTTGGCAAGAGATGGGTTGCACCTCACAAAGGCTGGGAAGAATGTGTTTGGCCACAGCATGAAGAACTTCATCAGGAGGGCTTTAAACTGAATCCTACAGGGAGGGAGACATAAAGTTGGGGGTAACAATGGACCAAGGCTCATGCACTGCAATGGAGAGAACAGCTGTAATAGTGCCCAATAATAGTCTTCAGACACAAGTAGGAAGAAAGCCAGACTATGAAGCACATGGTCTTCGATGTCTATATACTAGGGATGTACGAAACACTTACCTGATTTCGTCCAGGGACATCTGCGGTAGGGGGGAGGCACTCCATCCCTCCCCCCGAAATCCTCGATGGGGGGGAGGCGATCCGTTCCTCCCCCCCCGGAATCCTGCCCTGCTGGCTCCGCTCCACGGCCAGGCTGCAGAGCTGCCAGCTAGGCCAACCCGCAGTGGGGCCTCCAGCTGCTGCTAGGCTGCTGCAGACTCAAATGGCATCCTAAGTAGGGGACGCCATTTGCATCCCTATGGTAGCCCATGATAGGCTATGCAAATATTTACGTAGCTTATCACAGCTAAAGTGGGAACGCAAATGGCATCCCCTACGCCATTTGCATTCCTGTTTTCTCTGTGATAGGCTACATAAATATTTACGTAGCCTATCACGGGCTACCATAGGGATGCAAATGGCGTCCCCTACTCAGGACGCCATTTGCGTCCGCAGCAGCTTGGCAGCAGCCGGAGCTGCCACTGCCACTGCCACTGCCGCCGCTGCTGCTGCTGCTGCCGCCGGAGCCAAAGCCGCAGCCAGAGCCGCAGCCAGGTAGGCTCCGTTTCGCGGGGCTTTTGCGGGGTGGTGGGGTGCTCCATTCCGCCACGGATTCTGGGGGCTGAATTCACTGGAATTCGGCCCCCCTGGGATCCATGGCGGAATTCTCTAACATCCCTACTATATACTAATGCCCAGAGTATGGGAAACAAACAGAATGAACTTGAACTCTTAATACAATAGGGAAATTATGACTTGATAGGTATAACTGAGACTTGGTGGGATGACTCTCATGACTGGAATACAGCAATTGAAGGATATAACTTGTTCAAAAAGAACAGGAGGAACAGAAAGGGAGGTGAGGTTGCACTGTATGTAAAAATACATATCTTTGCACAGAAAAACAGGAGGATGAGCTTGATTGCCCCATTGAGGGCATCTGGATCAAAATAAATGGAGCAAAGAATAAAAGGAACCTGGTGGTCGGAGTCTAGTACCGGCCACCCAATCAAGGAGAAGATGAGGATGAAACTTTTGAAAAGCAAGTAGCCAATGTTTTAAGGAAGCATGATGTAGTAGTAATGGAGGACTTCAATTTCCCCAATATTTATTGGGAGACAAATTCTGCAAAACATGGCTCCTAGGGATGTACAAAAGTCATTTACCTTTCCGCGGAATATGTTGATGGTGGGGGGGGGAGACGTTCCATCCCTCCCCCTGGAATCCTCGACAGGGGGGGAGGTGATCCGTTCCTCCCCCCCGGAATCCTCCATGGCTGGCTGTGCTCCGCAGCAGCTCCGCGGAGCAGCCGGCCAGGCCCAGCCCAGCCCAGCCCAGCCCAGAGCTGTCCGCAGCCAGATTTCCGGCCGCGGAGGGCTCTGGGGAAAAAAACAAAACAAAATTGTGTATGCAAATGGCGGCGGCTACGGCCGCTGCCATTTGCGTTCCTTATTTTTGGCCGTCTTAATCTACGTAAATATTTACGTAGACTATGATGGTGAAAATAAAAGGGAATGCAAATAGCGTAGTGGGCGCTATTTGCATCCCTTTTTGATTCACCGTTTTAGCCTACGTAAATCTTTATGTAGGCTAAAACGGCGAATCAAAAAGGGACGCAAATAGCGCCCGCTACGCTATTTGCATTCCCCTTTATTTTCGCCGTCATAGTCTACATAAATATTTATGTAGATTAAGACAGCCAAAAATAAGGAACGCAAATGGAGGCGGCCATAGCCACCGCCATTTGCGTACGCGGTTTTTTTTTTTTAACCCAGACATGATAGGCTACGTAAAACTTTATGTAGCCTATCATGTCGTTTTTTGTTTTGTTTTGTTTTACAAGGCAAATGGTGGCGGTGGCAGCCGGTCAGAAGACCAGCCGCTGCCGCCACCGCAGCTCCCGCCAGAGCCGCCGCTGCCTGGAAGATCTGCCCCAGGTAAGTCTCGTCCCAGGGGGGATCCGCGGGGGGGCAGGGGAGTGGCAGGCCGTTGTGCCACAGAATTCGGGGGGCCGAATGCACTGGCATTCGGCCTCACCGAGATCCGTGGCGGAATTCTCTGACATCCCTAATGGCCCCTCCAGGAAATTCCTGACTTCTGTGGCGGATAACTTCCTCCTACAGAAAGTAGAGGAAGGAACTAGAGGATCGGCTATCCTTGACTTGATCCTAACCAACAGAGATGACTTAGTGGATAAAGTAGCAGTTACAGGAACTCTGGGGGAAAGTAACCATTTGTACTTGAGTTCTTGGTTCTAAGGGAAGCAAAAGCTGAGGGTAGTGAAACGCGTACCCTGGATTTTAGGAAAGCTGATTTTCATAAACTCAGAACAATGATCAGTAAGGTCCCATGGCAAGTGACGTTAACGAGAAAAGGAGTCCAAGATGCGTGGGAGCTTTTAAAAAAGGAAATTCTCAAGGCACAATTACAAACAATCCCAACAAGAAGAAAAGGTGGAAGACAACAGAAGAAACCAATGTGCTTCACAAAAAGCTTAGAGATGACCTGAAAACAAAAAAGGACACATATAGGAAGTGGAAAGAAGGCCAAGCAACAATGGAAGCTTACAGGCAGGTAGCACAGAATTGCAGGGATGGTGTCAGGAAGGCTAAAGCTGAGAACGAGCTGAGGTTAGTGAGGGATGCTAAAAGCAACAAAAAGGCTTTCTTAAGATACATGCATAGTAAGAGACAGAGGAAAGAAAGGGTGGTTCAGCTATTAAATAAGGATGGCAAAATGATAACAGATGACAAAGAAAAGGCTGAGGTGCTCAATTCCTACTTTGGCTCAGTCTTCTCCCAAAACAGGATCTATGACCCTCCTGGAAAAGGCAAAGTCCAGGCTGAAGGGGCAGGATTGCAGCTTGAGATCGATAGGCATATGGTCAAGGAACACTTAATTACTTTGAATGAGTTCAAATCTCCAGGGCCAGATGAATTGCATCCTAGAGTAATAAAGGAACTGGCAGAAGAACTCTCAGAACTGCTGTCTATTCTCTTTGAGAAATCATGGAGGATGGGGGAAGTGCCAGATGACTGGAGGAGGGCTAATGTTGTCCCTCTCTTCAAAAAGGGTAAACAGGAAGAACCTAGGAACTACAGACCAGTCAGTCTGATATCAATCCCTGGGAAAATTCTGGAGCAGATGATAAAGCAATCCATCTGGAAGCACCTTGAAAACAATGCAGTGATTACCCAAAGCCAACATGGATTTGAACAAATCCTGCCAGATGTATCTGATCTCATTTTTTGATCAAGTAACCTCCCTTATGGATCGTGGGAATGCTGTAGACATCACATACCTCAACTTCAGCAAAGCTTTCGACAAAGTGCCCCATGATCTCCTGATGAGCAAACTAGCTCAAAGTGGGCTAGATGAAACAACGATCTGGTGGATCCACAGTTGGCTACAGAATCGGACTCAAAGAGTGCTTATCAATGGGACCTTCTCAAACTGGGGAGAGGTAATGGATGGGGTACTGCAGGGCTCAGTCCTGGGCCCAGTGCTCTTCAACATTTTTATTAATGACTTGGAGGAGGAGGTGCAGGGAATGCTGAATTGCAGATGACATAAAATTGGGTGGGATAGCTAATATTTGGAAGACAGAAACAAAATTCAAAGTGATCTGGATAGACTGGAGCGCTGGGCAGAAAACAACAGAATGACATTTAACAGGGATAAATGCCAAGTTCTGCACTTAGGAAAAAGAAACCAAATGCACAGTTACAAGTTGAGGGATACGTGGCTCAACAACACTAGAAGCAAGAAGGATCTTGGAACTGTTGTTGATCACAAGCTGAATATGAGCCAACAATGTGATGTGGCTGCAAAAAAGGCAAATGCTATTTTGGGCTGCATTAATAGAAGCATTGCTTCCAAATCCCGGGAAGTACTAGTTCCCCTGTACTCAGCACTGGTTAGGCCTCATCTGGAGTCCTGTGTCCAGTTCTGGGCACCACACTTTAAGAAGGATGTAGACAAACTGGAGTGGGTTCAGAGGAGGGCAACAAAGATGTTCAGCTGACTGGAAACAAAGCCCTATGAAGAGAGACTGAAAGAACTGGGTATGTTTAGCCTTGAGAAGAGAAGACTGAGGGGAGATATGATAGCGCTCTCCAAGTACTTGAAAGGTTGTCACAGAGAGGAAGGCCAGGATCTCTTCTCGATCATCCCAGAGTGCAGGACACGGAATAATGTGCTCAAGTGGCAGGAAGCCAGATTCCAGCTGAACATCAGGAAAAACTTCTTGACTGTCAGAGCAATACATGACAATGGAACCAATTCCCTAGGGAGGTGGTGGGCTCTCCCACACTCTAGGCATTCAAGACGAGGCTGGACAGCCATCTGTCAGGGATGCTCTGATTTGGATTCCTGCATTGAGCAGGGGGTTGCACTCGATGGCCTTGTAGGCCCCTTCCAACCCTACTATTCTATGATTCTATGAATCTATGTTCCCTGATAGGTGGCATTCCAGACTCTGCCTGAATATTTATTTTATTATTTATTTCATTTATTTCATTTCTATACCATCCAATAGCTGAAGCTGCCTGGGCAGTTCACAAAAAATCAAAACAAAAAGCACACAGTAAAACAATATAAAATATAAAAGCATTAAAACCACAATATAACAATACAACCAGAATAAAACCAGAATAAAACATAGCAGCAATGCAGAGATACAGATTTAAAACAGCAAAGCTAAAAGATTAGAAAGCTAAAATTAATGGGAAAATAAAAAGGTCTTCACCTGGCGCCAGAAGGAATACAATGTAGGTGCCAGGCGAACCTCACTAGGAAGTGCATTCTACAGCCAGGGTGCCACAGCAGAAAAGTCCCTCCTCCTATTAGCCATCCACCTCACTTCCTTTGGCAGGGGCTCACGGAGAAGGACTGCTGAGGATGACCTTAAGGTCTGGGCAGGCACATCTGCAGCGATGGAGAACCTGCCACCTCCCTAGGCAGTTGGTTCCATTGTCTCACTGCTCTGACCATTAGGATGTTTTCCCTGGTGTTCAACAGAAATCTGCTTTCCTCTTAGGCCCTTTATTTCATTTCTTAGTCTTGGACGATTGAGAATAGGTTGTGGCCCTCTTTTGTGTGAGCACCCTTTAGGTACTTGAAAAGTGCTATCATATCCCGCCCCCCTCCCGCACACACTCAGTCTTCTCTTCTCAAGGCTAAACATACCCAGTTCCTTCAATCTTTCCACATAGGACTTAATTTCTAGTCCCCTGGTCATCTTTGTTGCTCTTCTCTGAAGTTCTCTGTATTTGTCTGAATCCTTCTTAAAGTATAGTGTCCAGAACTGGACACAGTATTCAAGGTGAGGTCTGACCAGCACAGAGTAGAGTGGAACTATTACTTCCTGTGACTTATGGCGCAATCCTACCCAGATAGTCGCCCACCTCCAAAATCGGAGGCTGCTGACTATCCCATGCAGGGGGGCTGGAGCACAGAGGGAATCCTCTCCTCTGTGCTTGGGCTGCCCTGCATTTTGGGCTAGATGGCCGATTTAGGCCATCTAACTGCAGCTTCAGGGAGGGGGAGGGAAGGAGGCTACGAAGTGCATAGGAAGCTGCCTAAAGTGGCTTCTATGGTCTCCTCCCCTCCCTACCCCGGGACTGCCCCCTTTTCCCTGTCTCTGCCGTCTGTTTCCAAGCATGGAGATGTAGCCAGCTCTGAGAGAATTGCACCGGCTATGATGGGGAGGGATGGGGCAGGGAGTGCTGTTTCTGGGAACTGCGTTTGGAGCCCTCGCTCTGACCTCGGTTCCTACAAATGAAAAAATCCTTTGGCCCTCTAGACAGTGTCTAATGGCCATAGGATTGCTCCCTTAGAAACTATACTTCCCTTGATACAACCTGAAATTGCATTTGCCTTTTTTGCAGCCACATTACACTGCTGACTAGGGATGTACGGACTATGTCTGTGTTTCATGGACTGTCAGGTGCCTTTTGTTCTGTCATCTGCCCACAGACGGATGTGAATATTTTTTTTGTCATGCGGAAAAATATGGATATAATTATGTAAATATTTATGTAAGTATTTACATATTTACATAATTTACCTCAGTACCTAACATTTAGTATATTGGCCCAAATTCCATTCAACGTTTCCTCAGCAGAAACTTACATATTTACTATGGATTTATATGCATAAATTTTGGGAAAGTAAAAAAATCATCCGAAAGTCCACAGACTCCGTGCCCCCTGGTGGGGTTGCACTGCAGCAGATTCCACAGGTTGGATTCTTAGAAATCTGAGCTCATTTTAATCCATCTCGAATTTCTCTAGCATCCCTACTGCTGACTCATATTCAGCTTATGATCAACTACAACTCCAAGATCTTTTTCACACATAGGCCATCTACACCTTGTGTCATATCGTTACGATCCCATCATGGTAACGCTATATCCCTCTTGCACATTTATACCTTGCAGGACACACAATGACATTTGTTGAGGTATTTTGGATAATGTGGAATAAAAATAGGGATGGGGGAGAATTTCTCCCCGAAACTTCGGGGGGCCAAGCGCCAACGCATTTGGCCCCCTGAAATTGGCAGTGAAATTCTCCGCCACCCCCCTGCCACCCCTCGAGATGGGACTTACCTTTCATGAATGTCCCTCCCGGCGGCGGGTTCCGGCGGCGGTTCGTCGGGTCTTCATCAGGGGCGGGGGCAGCAGCCGGTCTTTCGACCGGCCGCCGCCATTACAAGGAAAGTTAAAAAAAACAACCACCACCCCCGTGATAGGCTACATAACGATTAACGTAGCCTATCACGGCTAGATCTCCAAAGTCAGCCGTGATAGGCTACGTAAATCGTCACGTAGCCTATCATGGGTGACTTTGAAAAAAAAAAAAAAAGCGTGTACGCAAATGGCGGCCCCCATAGGGAGCCGCCATTTGCGTTCCTTATTTGGTCCCTCTAGTCAACGTAAAGATTTACGTAGACTACGGAGAAAATAAGGGCAATGCTTTTTTTTTTTCCCCCAAAGTCACCCGTGATAGGCTACGTGATGATTAACGTAGCCTATCATGGCTGACTTTGCAAATCTAGCTGTGATAGGCTACGTTAATCGTTATGTAGCCTATCACGGGGGTGGTTTTTTTTTTTCGTGGCCGGGTAGACCGGGCGCTTCTACCCGGCCTGACTTTCACCGGCGAGGGATGGGGCGCCTCCCGCCCAGCCTGAATTTCGGCCAGGCGAGGCAGGAAGCCTCCCGCCCTCGCATGAACTTCAGGGGGAGAAGCGAAGCGCCTCCCCCCCACCGCGAAAAAATCTGCGGGACAAGGTAAGTCCCTTTCGTACATCCCTAAATAAAAAGCAGGAAAAAACACTGCAATTAGGGATGCACTAACTCACCCCCATCCAGGCTCACCGGATGCCCACGCAGCCCCTGCCCCTGCTCACTGGTCCCCGGACCACACTCAACCTCCTCCCACACTCCTACTCACCCCAGCGGCCTCATTGAGCTCCATGGTCGCCATTTTTTTGAAAAAACGAAATGGCAATAGCAAAAATGCACAAGTCTTTGTATGCACGAAAATGTGCATTTTGTGAATGCGCATATTCTCATGTGTAAAATGTGCATTTTTGTGAATGCGCATATTCTCATGTGTAAAATGCGCATTTTTGTGAAGGTGCATATTTGTGTGTGCAAAAATGTGTATTTTTTGAAAAAGTGTAAATTTGCAAGATGTACATTTCTGCATACGTGAATATGAGCATTCACAAAACACGCATTTTCGCATGGCGCAAATATACACATTTTTGCGATTGTCATTTTATTTCTCAAAAAAAGGCAACCACAAAGCTTGAAGAGGCCACCAGGGTGAGTGCAGGCCATTCACCGAGAGTTGGCAAGGGGCGAGCAGGGGCAGGGGCTCGGTGAGCGGGGCTTGGGGGTGCGGGCAGGGGCATTTTGACCAGATTCCCAGACCAAATTGGGTGCCTGTGCCATCCCTAACTAAAATAGCGGTATACAGAATATGTAATGTGCCCCAACAGTTATCAGTGCACTTCAGTACCACTATAAAACAGTAATGTAGATCTAGCCATACTATTGCCAAGCCAGGTGTCCCCCATCTTATACCTGTCCATTTGATTTCTCTTTCCTAAATGAATAACTTTGCATTTGTCTCTGTTGAATTTCATTCTGTTTTTTTTCTGCCCAATTTTATAAGCATTTTCCCTACCTCCTTCTCAGATCATTAATAGAAATGTTGAAGAGTACAGGGCCCAGGACCAAGACATGTGGCACCCTACCATTGAAAAGCACTCTTTGAGTATGATTCTCCAGCCAGCTGTACATCCATCTGGTGGTAGTGCCATCCAGCCCACATTTAACTAGCTTTCTAATCAGGACACCTTGTCAAATGCCTTGCTGAAGTCAAGACATATTAAGTCCACAGCATTTCCACAACCTACTAAGGAAGATACCTGATTGAAAAATGAAATAAGATAAGTCTGGCAGGAGTTTTTCTTGACAAATCCATGTTGGCTTCCATTGATCACTGTATTAGTATCATGATGCCTACAGAGCACTTTATAATCTGCTCTAGAATCTTCCCAAGTATTTACATCCATCCCACACCCCTGGAATCCTTGCTGGCTGGCTCTGCTCCACTGCAAGTTTGCAGAGCTGACGGCTGGCTCCAGCTGCTGGTGGACTTCTGGCCGCTGGGACACAAATGGCATCTGGTGTAGCGGATGCCATTGGCGTCCCTGCTCTTTGCCGTGATAGGATACATCACGCAAATGGAGTCCGCTATGTTGGATGCCATTTTCTTCCGTAGGATGGCAGTAGACGGACTGGACCGGATGGTGGCAGGTAGGATCCATTCCGCAGCAACTTTGTGGGGTGGCGGAGGTGGGTGGTCCATTCTGCCACGGACTCCAAGGGGCCAGATTCTTTAGAATCTGGCCTCATTGGAGTCCGTGGCGGAATTCTCTAATATCCCTAATTTAAGGTACTTAGACTCCTTGAACATCTCTTTGTCAACCTCAAGCTGCACTCCTTCTCCTTCATCCTGTTTGTCACATATGCCAGAGGGGACACTGATCTTCTTTTGGGAGAAGATGGAGCCCAAACAGTTCTGCCTTTTCTTTGTCACCTGTCAGTATTTTGCTTCCACCACACAGAAACATTTCTGGTTGGTTTCTACATGGCAGGCAGGCACATCAGAAAAACCAGCCCTTGGTGACTAAAGCCTTGTTAGTACATCACACTGATAAGCAAGAGAGCCAGTATAGTGCTGCATTTTAATTTACCAGGTGCGTAATTGTCTAGGAACCAGAGCAAAGCTAATTGAATGAAACCAACTGTTAAAATCTAATATAAATTTAATAAAGCAATAAGATATTATTTAGAAGCCACCAACGTGAGAACCAGTTTTTGAAGGAGTTCCACGTCTGCTGATCTACCAGGCCCACCCAGGGAGGAGATATATGATAAACGCAGAGGTCATTTCACACACTATTTTGTCTATTAAAATATTTATATTCTGCTTTTTGGCCTCTGGTGGGGCCCAAGAGGCAGCTAACAACATCAATTAAAACAATATATAATCCATAACACAAGAAAGACTAAACAAAAATTCCGAGTTAAAAATCAGAAGCCAGATATCAAGAGAATGGTCCTTGCTATGCAGTGCCTTGAGGAGAAGGGTGATAGATAAAGATAGGAAGTGATGTCTAATGGTGCAACCACTTTTTTAATGTTTAGCCTAGTTGCAGTGGGGAGGCATTTGGATTCAGCTTCAGACAGAAAAGAAATATTTTGGGCAAACCACATTTGGTTGAAAACCACAGAAGGGAGAGGAACTAAACCAAACCAAAGGCACAGTGGAACAAAATGGTTTTAGCAGCATGCTGAAATGCCAGTATAAAGAGGTGATAGAGTTAAATTATAGTTGTGCATAGGGATGGAAGAATTTGTCAGTTTTGGTTTCATTCAGTCTCTAATTTTTTAGGTTTGGTTCATTTTGAACCTTGAGCATTTTTTTTAAATGTTTGCATGAATATTCAGAAGCATTTTTGTGAATACTGCTCCAAATACTTGTATTTTTGTATGCATTTTTGCCAAATATTTGTTGCAAGCAATTGCCCTAATATAATTCATTTATAAACATCATTTCCCCTAGTAAACACATCTTTCCATGCATTTTTTGATTGTAGAACTCTATTGTGAATTTTGGAGGATAACTCATTTTGGTTAGCATAGTGGTTTGAAAGTGTGAAATTAGGCAAACTAACACTGCAATGCAAAGAGAATAAACTTCTCTCCCATCCCGAGTGGCTCACTCAGTTCCATTTTGCTTAGCTACCACCAATGCTTGAATTTGTAACATCTGGGATTTGTCAGACCCATATAACTCAGAGTAACAGTGATCTCAAACCTCCAAGTATCAGTCAATGGGCCAATTCGCACGTCATGACAAGCCACCCTGAAAATAAGCCACAGTGGGATGGTTGTTCACTTGCCAACCCACGTTACTCCTGACAGATGAGAAGATGCTCTGTGGCTTGCCATGGCTTGTTTGCCTGAGTCCTCCCACCCACTCCTGGCATGTATCCCATGGGCTTTTGCGGCACAACCTCAGTGCCATACTCCGCTAATGAGTGTAAATGTACTCATTAGCAGAGTAGAGTTTATTTCCTAGAAATTTTTTTAATACCTTTAGGGAGATTTGCACATATTTAACTTAAAAAAATGTTTTGGGGGAGATTTGTGCAAATTTGCTAAGGCACAATAGTTACTGTGAATAAGCACAGTAGTTATGACAAGTATGTGCAAATCTTCCCCAAATTAAAAAGAAGTTGAATTTATGCTAATCTCCCCCAATGTGAAAAAATAACACTAAATATGTGCAATTCTCTCTGAAGGTGGAAAAAAATAATGTTATATATCTCCCTGAAGGTGGGGAAAAAAAAGGTGTCGCTATCTAGGGAGGTGATGATGTATTGGAGCCGGGGCAGATGGTGAGAGAGGAGGGAGGATGGACACTAGCAAAATTGCAAGGAGTGACTGGTTTTTCACCACTCTTGTTTGGAGGCCCTTCATAAGCCCCTCTGCTGTATTTACATGTCACAACAAGCCACTCTGAAAACAAGCTACCCTGAACAACCCAACAACAAGCCATGGGTTCTCAGGATGGGTTGTGTGTGGTTAACAAACCACACTGAAGAAACTGCATCAGATTTGGACACCATGACAAGCCACCTTGAAACAAAGAAGGGCGACAACCCACCATGTGTTGTCATGTCCTTCGAACCAGGTCCTTAAGTAGCTGAAAGGGTCCCATCCATGCACCAGAGGGAGGTTTGGGGGACACCGAGGGTTTCAAAAGTTCAAAAACAACTAAGCGGGAGTGCAGGGAGGACCCAATCTCCCTAATCAGGATTAAATATGCTCAGTGGGCACAGAATGCTAACTAACTGTTGGACAAAAAAAAAAATAGAAAAGCAGGAATAGGGATGTGTGAACCCACCCCCACTTGGGTTCTCCAGGTATCCGCCCAGACCCTGCCCTCACTCGATGGCCCCCAGACCACTCTCGAGCCCCTCCTGCACTCAGCAAATGGCCCACACTCACCCTGGTGGCCTCGTTGAGGTCTGCGGATGCCATTTTTTGAAAAATAAAATGGCAATTGCAAAAATGTGCATATTTGCATATGTGCAAAATGCGCATTATTGCAAATACATGTATTTGCGTATGCATGAATATGTGCATTTGCAAAAATGCACATATTTGCACATTTGTGAATATGCGCATCTGCGTAAGTGTAAAATGTAAAAATGCGCATTTTCGTGCATCTGCAAATATGCATATTTTTGTGACCACTATTTTATTTTTCAAAAAATGGCAATTGTGAAGCTTGATGAGGCAGCTGGGGGTGAGCATGAGGTGCTTGCTGAGCATGGGCAGTGGGTGAGAGGGGGCCGGGCCTCAGTGAGGGGGCTCAGGCATGTGGGTGGGGGGGTTCTGCCAGATACCCAGATGGAATTGGGTGCCCACACCAATTGGGTGCAGGAGGGAAAGAGAATGGAATGGAGTGTCTGGAATCCTGAAAAAGACCACTCCAAACTGCAACATTTTGTTGCAGGTCTCACATGCAGCTCAGAATTCCAAAATGGGCTTGGAGCTGTGTGTTGTCTGTTAAATCTCTTTACAAGTCCAGCCTGGTACGACAATTGAAATGCAAAATGAAGCTATTGCAGACAGTCTCAAGGGAAAAAAGTGCATTTATAATATACATAAGATCACAAATGTTTCTCCCCTAAAAAACTGACAATCTAAAATCCATCTTTTTCTAATAACCTTCAAAAACATCTGACATACCAGGCTAGTTTGGCAGCTTAGCAAACAACAACACAACAAGAGGCATCACAAATATTTCAAAATTCCTGCTTCCATGTGAGATTCTTACCTGCTTCCTTGGTCCGGATCACTCTAGATGGCGCACTTGGATCTCCAGTCCCAATTTTGTTCATTGCTACAACTCTGAATTCATATTCCACCCACGGGTTCAGCTCGACAGCCATCGCAGACTCCATGTCACCACTGATGTTTTCTGGAACTGCGAAGAGGGAGGAAACTGAGTAACTCATTACAGCTGTGCAATCTACAAACAATTTTCTCTGAAGGTGCTAAACTGAAGTTGGGAGGAATCAGTTGCCGAGACAAGGCTTTGAGAATTTGGTCTTTGCTAATTTGTATATAACATGTCCTGATCTGCACTGTGCGGGCCCACGCATGGACTCCAATTAGATATCCAACAGATTTTGAACTCCTTTGAATGTTGTGAAGAAATTCTCAGCCATTTAAACATTAAAAAAATGGACTTAAAGAGAATTTTAAGGGGAAGATGTGTATTTAAATGTGGATTTTTAGAGAAAATGCACATTTAAAGATGTATTTAAATTATGGCCGGTCTCCTTTTCTTTCATTTTGGGGGTTTGCCCAATTTTGGGAAGGAGGATTTCAGGGAAAAATCCTGATATGAAGGAGAAAGAGGGGGCAAAATGACTGGGAGGGGGCATGATTCAGAGGCAGAAGAGGGAAGGGGACTTACAATTCCAGCAGAGGTCTCTTACCTTTTCTTCTCTTTTCTTTTTTCTCTTCCCCCCTTAATTTTTTAAAGGGTGTAATCCTATGCATGGCTGGCTGGGGGTTGTGGCACTTTTTTTTCTTTCTAGACATGCATAGGATTGTGCCTTTACAGTTTTAAAAGCTTCCAGCTTTGCTGGTGGGTTTGGCAGCATGGCAGTATTATTGGAGCTCTGGCTGCTGCCATCACCATTCTTCCTTCTCAGAGCATTCGGAACAGTTACAGTGGATTCCAGAGGTTTATTACTGCTGCCACACTGCCATGGTTTAAACACTTTTAAAAAAGGGGTGGGGAGGAAATAAAAGGAAGGTAAGGACAACCCCCACCCACCCCCGGACACAATTGTGAGACCTCTCCCCTGAAACGATTTGGGGTTGAATTGTGACCCCTGGAACTGAACCGAAAGAGCCAGCTCCAATTTGCCACCAGGAAAATTGGTTGGGCAATTGGGTGTGGCCGTTTTAGCCCATCCCTAAAAATACGTATTTAAGTATTTATTTAGAGATGATTTCAAAATAAATAGATAACTTGATTAACACTGAACATGTGCATACGTGACACAGAGAAGAATTACAGACAGTTCGTCCCTTCCTAGGGACAATGAGTAGCAAAATGAAGATAAAGTTGTCAGCAAAAATTAGGTTGGCACAGCTTGCAGCCCATAAAGCTGACCATTGCGCTCATCCCTTGATCACTCCTCTGCTTCTTTTTCCAGCCCTAGGCAGGCCCCAAGATCCATTCGGGTCTCTTGATTTATGTGATTTATTTATTTTGTAATTCTCTCACCTGTTTTTACAGTCTGCCAGCCAAGTGAAAATGGGCTTCGTGCTTGCAGGTTGTAGGAGGTTATGGGGCTGTGATTGTCTGCCCCGGGAGTCCACGAAAGTGTTGCCGTGGTCTCTGTGATCTCCTCCACAATCACAACCCCAGGAGGTCCAGGTGGACCTGAAAGAGAAGAGACTGAATGCACTACTTGGAAATTCCTATCACTATGCATGTCTGACCACATCCATGTGCACTCTGTAATTCATACATATTAAGAACTACTAGTCTCTGCTATCACTATGACTCCCCATTCTCCCATGTATATCTTGAGAGGCCCAGTCACATGAAAGAACTGCACTGCCTGAGAGTTTGCATGTTTGAATCTCCTCATTGGGGAATGATTGTTCAGTCTGGGGAATTGACACAATGCCAACCCATAACCTCCAGGGTTGTAATACTTGAACTTCTCAGCCATAGGTCCTAGACCAGCCTTCCCCAACCTGGCACTGTCCAGATGTTTTGAACCATAACTCTCATCCTCCATGCCCATTGGCCATGCTGGCTGGGGTTGATGGAAGTTGTGGTCCAAAACATCTGGATGGCCCCAGCAGGGCTTGCCCAAGACATCTGCTGCCTGAGGCAAAGGACAAAATGGCGCCCCTCCCCATTCCACATACAGAAACTGACTGGAGTGTCAGAAACATTTTACTTCAATACTGGTGATGGGACAGCAACCCGCACCACACCTGAGGGCAGCGGGACAGTTTAGGGTGTGCAGGTCAGGCTGTGGGGCACGCACAACTCTGTCCTCCGACAGAGGGGAACACCTGGGAGGCTCGGGGGGAACAGCTCAGCAGCTGCTGCTACTTCCGCCAACATCTGCCACCTGAGGCAGTTGCCTCACTCTCTCTAAAGACGGTTTAGAAAGGCTGTTCTAGACCATTCACAGCAATGGCCAGTGAAAGGCTTTAGTTTACTGGCCATGTTTTCATGAGGGTATGATGCAAATGTTAGATGTTTATTACTTATTTATTTAATAATACTTGTGCACCACTTAATATAGTAAAATCTCTAAGCAGTTTACATACAAAAATATCACAAATCACTGTTAAAACACAGCAAAAATAAATACATAAAAAGACACTATGAAAAAAACCCATATTCCTTTGTTTGCTGGCTTTTGTTTTTACTACATGTACAAACTAGAAAGAAATATGCACAGGCTAACATCTCCTACAGGGCATTACAACTTTACAGTTGATATAGCACAGTGCCTAATAGCGTGATTGTATAGGTATCTACTCAGAAGTACATCCCATTGAATTCAATGGGGTGTTCTCCTCCCAAGTAAGTGGACTGCAGTCTAAGAGGCTGAGCTACAAATCAGGAGGTCCCTGCTTTGAGCTCACCTCTGCTACAAACTCACTAGGTGGTCTTAGGCCAGCAGTGGGCAGAAAATAGATCTCCAGATGTTTTGGCTTTCCACTCCCAGCATTCTTGACCATTGGCAATGCTGGAAGGGGCTTCTGGGAGCTGAAGCCCAAAACATCTGGAGATCTACCTTCTACCCATAGGCAAACAACTCTCTCTCTCAGCCTCATGCATCTACATAAGGGGGTAATTATACTGCCTTACCTCACAGAGTTGTTGTAAAGATTATGGAAATACTGAATATGAAGCACTTTGATCATTTGGTAAGTGTCATACAACAACAACAACAACAACAACATAAATAAGTCACCTGATTGTTGCAAGTCTAATTACAATGGGTTGGATCTAGATCTAGATGGTTGGATCTAGAGTCAGGAGACCCTGCTCAATGGAATGAGTTCTGGTGTATGGTATGTGGGGGATCCCCCAAAATCAAAGGAAAGGAACCTTCTATGAGCAGAAGTCAAAGGAAAGGCAAAGGAACCTTCTATGAGCAGACACCTTCCTTTGGAAGGTTCCCCTCCTCTCACAGAAGGCAGATTCTGGATCCAACCCAATATTTAGAACACTTCAGAACAACTGAGCACGCATCTCTGTCTACTCTAACAGGCAGAGGTCTCTCTGGCAGAGGTTTCCCCCATCACCTGCTACCTTTTGTTTTTAACTGGGGATGCCAAGGATTGATTCTGGAACCTTACGCATATGGGGCATGTGCTCTACCATTGAACCACAGTCTCTTCACAAAGCTGCCTACAAGTAGGGAGATTTTTCCCCTAATGTTGGGGGAAAAAAGAGATGACTTGTTCTTTTTGACCTGTTGGTGGTTACACCAGGATATCTGGAGAATGTGTATTTTATGGCAGCAAGAATCCTTATTGCTAAGGGTTTTTTGGGGGGTGGGGGTCGGGGGAAACAAACCAGAAATGCCAATGGCAGTTCAGTGGGAAATTAAATGCCTTGCTTTATTAAGGTGCCTGAGATATATCCATGTAATGTGTGTTAGGTAAGGAAGAAGAAAACCTGGATATAACATGAAGATGATGGATAGTGTTTTTTCACTATTAGAAGAGGCATGCTTTTTGAAAGACAAATAGTTGGGTTCTAATGATGGCATAGCAACATAGTAAACTTATTAGCTTCCAATTGATAGGGGAAATTGATTTTAGCTTCACTTGTTGCATTCAATGTTTTTTTAAAATGGTACCTTTTATAACTTTGATGATAAGCCTAATAAGCAGCTAAGAAGGAAGACCTACAACAAAATGCTGCAAACTCTCTCTCTCTTCTGTTAAGTGTTTTGGTCAGCCAGCCATGCCTTCCTCCAGGATATTATAAATTGCTATGGGCTCAAGCAGACCAATTTACTCTTCCCTCCCACACCTCATTTTTCTTTTCTTTTTTTCCAACTGACACTCAACATTCTATGATATTCTTTCGCTAAACAGTAGGGATGTCCATCACTGGGAAATCTGGTTCTTTCTTTTCTTTTTTTTTGACTCAACAGAGTTCCGTACTGTGTATGGCATGATTTCCATTTGTGAGCTGAGCTATGGGCTTTTCCATGAACTCTGGGAACTTTTTGGGCAGGTTCTGCAATTTGCACAAATTCTGAGCAATTTGTGCAAATTATGACCAAATTTATGCAAATTTGGCTGTAATTTGTGGAAATTGCTCAGAAATTAGTGCAAATTGAGGAACCTGCAAAAAAAGCACAAAATGCCCAAACTGGCCTGACTCACTACAGATTGAATCAGGCGCTATAGCTGGAACTGAAATGAAGTCGGGGCGGGGTGGGGGACACACACACAGAAAATTCCACCTCAGACAGATTTCTCCAACATCTCTAGGTAGACATAGTTAGAGAGTATTCCTGATCATAGTATTATAGCAACACCAGCAAGCTCAGGCCTGTATAAAACATGCAGAGGCTGTGTTCATGTTCAGTCTCCAATACTGTTTTGCAGCCAGAATTCTTCTATATTTCTGAGACCTTCTTAAGGATGCTTGCAATCTTCATGATTATAGTTTATGTTTTTCGAGCTATGTATCTCCTACACTGTCTGTATGATTGCACTTCCTTTTAACACAGAGCGCTTTGAAAGTAGATTGGAATAGGTAAAAAAACCCACCCCCTCATGCGTGCACATCTCAGTCAAGACAAAAGTATGATTGTCAGATAGGGCCTAAAATCCTGTGCAGATGTCAGTTTGTGTGTGGGGGAAAAAAAACTCATTAAATTTTATGCTCAGCTGTAATCATTTATAGTGTCGACTGGATGGCTAATCCAGGAAAGCTCTTCCCTTTCCCCCAGGGCTGTGTTACTTTTATAGATATATATATTTTTAAATTGAGAAGAGACAATTTGGGGAAAAATGTATAGTCTGCTCAATGTGTGTTTGTATGCTTGGCACACACAATGACTGGGTATAAATGCAGTCAGTCTCTTCAGAGAAAGCATTCCAAGCTGAATCATGTAGTTGTAGAATAAATAGAAATATAGCATAGAGGCCCCTGTGAAGAATTGTATGCATATATGAAGCTACCTCAGCAAGTATCATGAAAGGCTCAGAGGAAGCTGGACAAGAACTTTATTGTTTCTCTTCAACATGAGCATTAATGGGACCTAACTTAGGAATCTAAATTGACCTAACATCAGTGGGACCTAACATCAGTGGGACCTAACATCAATGGGACCTAACTTAGGGACCTAACTTGACCTAATCAATAGGACCTAACTTTATTGTCTGTCTTCAACATGAACATCAGTGGGCCCTAACTTAGGTTGCTCCATCCTGTAGTCTTCACCTGGAGCCTAAACAATAAGAATGTAGGACACAGGCAGACATCTCTGGAGGGTTGTTCCAAAGACAGGATGTTGGTCATGGCCTAGTCTCATATCACCACTTGCCTCACCTCCAAGGGTGGGACAGAGAGAAATATAGAATGACCTTTGATGATGCTATATGTGGACGGGCAGTTGGAGAAAGTGATACTTCAATATGGAAAATGGTTCCTAGACAGCACACATTGGATCACTGTCCCATTTCTCCAGTGGCAACCAATACTGTGGAGTAAGTATTCCCATTCCTTCTAAGTAGGGGCATTGCCAGGCACTTAATTTTTTTGGGGCCCAGGCCCATTGGACACAAACCTGTGTGAAATCTTCATATGCTAATTTATCTCTATATATGCAAATTTAGAAATAATTGCTAGGATTTGTTTGGACTCAGTGGTCTAAATGCCCCTTTCCAACTGTATAGTTCTATGATTCTATGAAATTTCATAGGAGACAAAGGCAGCCAATTAATTTCTCATCCAAACCATCTCAAATAAAATAAAGTATTCCATTAATTTATACCCTGGCCTAGATAATCTCAAAGCAATGGGAAAAGTTTTCTTTTACCTTAATTTATTTTTGCTTAATTGCCAGGCAGGGGAAGATTCTTTTGGTAGGTGTTCCAGCATGTAGGAAGGGGAACTCTAACCCCTCCCTTCCAGCCAGCAATCACCTTGAAAATTGCCTGCTGGATGACAATTAAGCTAGAAAAAAACACACCTTCCATTGGCAGCAGTGGATGCCCAGGCACCTATGGAATAGATCCAGAATCCTGAAAAATAGATATAGGCCCAGGCCTAGCAATGCGCTTGCTTCCAAGAGTTTTTGTTGTAACAGAGCAATCTTACTGGGGCGGAGAAGGGAACATTGCTTATGTGTGTGTGCTGTCTGCTTATATTAAACAGTTTTTATACTATGTATACTACTGCATTTTCAAGGTTTTTAATCTTTGTAAACAGCCCAGGGAGCTTCAGTTATTAGGCATTATAGAAATGTAATAAATGAAAATGAAATGAACAGACATGGGGGAGAACCACCTCTTCCTCTGCCCTGCTGGGCTTGTGCCAGCCAGGAGGGGAGGAAGGAAAGACGGATGGAAGGAAGGAAGGAAGGAAGGAAGGAGAAGATTTTTCTTTCCTCCCCTCTTTTTTCCCTTCTTTGGGTCGGTGGTTGTTGTAAATGAATCTTTCGTTGCCTCCAGTAGGAGGTTGATTCACTACACCAGCTTCAGGGGTGGTTTAGTTTCCCCTCCATTCTGGGGGTGTATTTGAGGAATGTGGGGCCTTTGGAGCCCCTGACATGGCTCCTTACAGGGAACAGCTGTAGTGGGGCAGCCACAGCAGTGGAAAACTCTGTTGCCATCCAGAGAGGACCTCTGGAAGGGCTGGTGACAGGTGTAGGTATGGTCAGTTACCTGCTGAAGGCCCACACCCGAGCAAGGACCCACTGACAAGAGCCCCCTAGGGTTGCTCCTCTTCACCACTGCAACCTGCTTGTTCACCTGCCTCTTCCTCTGGCCCAAGCAATTGTGGTGGTGAGATGGAGGTGTAGTAGATGCCACTTCCAACTTGCTCTCTGCCTGCCAAGCAAGCAAGTGGTAGCAATGATGGGAAAGAGGATGAGGAGCAAATAGCAGCTGGTGACAATGGTGGTGAGAAGGTAGATTCACCAAAGGAGGGGCCATTGAGGCTGTCTTGACCAAAGACCATCTAAAACCTGGGGTTGGCACTGAACTCTGTATGAAGATGTCCCTTTCTGCAGTATCTTAAGGCCCCTGAGACATTCTCCCAGGGGCCACACAACTGCATCCTGAAAATAGTTATTTATCTTAAGCATTTTCATCCCACTCCTAGAGCGGGCTATGTTAGATAAATAAGAAATAGGACATTCCTTGCCCTCAGGAATACAATCCAAAAGACATGACACAAAAATAAAAAGGGATAAGGAGGAAAGAAGAAACAAGGAAACTCAGGCTCTAGTTATTAAAGTTAAAAAGATGAGATGATTCAAAACAAAACAAAACAAAACAGAAAGTCTATTAGCTACTATATAAGCAGTCTAAAATAAGACAGCATCATCCTTCTGCTGTTGAGTGGCCACATGCAAATATCCCAGTCAGTGGGTCCCAGTATGAAGGTGTATGCCCCGGCTGTAGGCTGCTAAGGTTTGGAGATGCCGAGAAAGTGATAAGCGAGATCCAGGTTTACTTACAAAGAGCCTTTATTGAATACTTATAGCACAGAGGCGTACCCAATGGTTGGCTCACACAGCTTCTCTGAACAAAGAGCTGTGGTCCAAGATAGCTTTTATACCATACATGTTAGCAGTGAGGCATCATGACAGCAGCAAGAGTTAATTTGAGTTCATCTGCAACTTTCCCAGCATAGCCTAACAGTGCTTGGTTCTCAGCACAGACACCTGTAGCTTTAATACAAACAGAGCTCCACTTCCCAGGCACATCCGAGACTCTGATAAGATAAACGGTACCAGAGCTCATTAGCATGGAATGTGCTGAGGCGGCCATATTGACCTTTGACTCATCTTACAAGCCAAAGAGCCCACTTGCAAGGAAATTTCACTTAATAATGAACCAAAGCAGAGAACATTATGGATCTCTAAGCCTCTCTAAACTACTGTTATTTAGTTTGCTTACAGGCCTGGGGCCTTACAGAAGGAGAAGTTTGAATGGCATTTTCTGTAGGGTTTATTGAAAAAAACCACAGTATTTTGTATGGATTTTATTTTACTGATTTGAATACAGCAGTATTCTCCTTTAGCTCTTATTCATTTTAATGTGGCTTGGGCTGATGGGCCCTCTGCATTGTGCTTAATATTTCATTCATTCATTCACTCACTCAATAGGATATTCCCTTTAACCCTTTTTAAAGCTCACTCAGCTCCCAGGTAGCTTTTTGATCTTTAAGTTCATCTGACATACAGCAGGTATCGGAAAGTGCTCCGGCTTGCTTCCTGTGTACGGTGTGCTTTATTCTCTGTGCCAAAGGATGGATTTTCATTTCAATGAGCACACTTTTTATCTCGGGAAGGAGGGGGAAATCCCCCCACACACCCAGCCAGATAAAGTCACAGTAGCTGCCTTGAATATATTATTAGAGATTCTCTGGTTGAAATAATATATATTTTTAATGAAGTTAACTTTGTTGCTTTCCCACTTTTTGAGACTTATTTAACAATGGTAGATAGTAGCACCCAAGAAGATTTAATATTGAATAGGGATGTTTATAGCAGAGACATCACCTTGCTGACAAAGGTCCATATAATTAAAGCTATGGTTTTCCCAGTAGCAATGTATGGCTGTGAGAGCTGGACTATAAGGAAGGCTGAGCACCAAAGAATTGATGCCTTCAAACTGTGGTGCTGGAGAAGACTCTTATGAGTCCCCTGGACTGCAAGGAGGTCAAATCAGTCAGTCCTAAAGGAAATCAACCCTGACTGCTCATTGGAAGGACAGATACAGATGCTGAAGCTCAAATATTTTGGCCACCTAATGCGAAGAGAAAACTCCCTGGAAAAGACCCTGATGCTGGGTCTTTCTTTGCCTTTCTGAAGGCAAAAGGAGAAGGGGACAGCAGAGGATGAGATGGCTAGATAGCATCACCGATGCAATGAATATGAACTTGAGCACGCTCCGGGAGAGAGTGCAGGTCAGGAAGGCCTGGCGTGCTCTGGTCCATGGGGTCACGAAGAGTCGGACATGACTTAACGACTGAACAACAACAAGGGATGTTTATAAGATCCTGAGACAAAATGCTAATTTGAAGAGAAAAAACAAGAGTTCAGCCAAGTGTCTGTGAGTTTTCATTTCTATACAAAATGTGCCCTCAAGACCTGGGGGCGCTGGGAAGCAAGACTGCTGTGCAGGCCCTGAACTTGCATGGCTAAGCTTGGGGATGTTTTCCAACCAGCTGAGCTAAAGCTTAGATGTAGCTCTCCCTCTTTAAGTGATGGGTAGGAAACCTCTTTCAGCCTGAGGGCCAGATTCTCCCACAAAAGCTCTCAGGGGCTTGGCGGAAGGCAAAGGAGGTGGGGCTGAAATACAAAACGTACCAGCATATTGTTGCTTAAGGGAACAATCCTATGGAGATAGATGTTAAGGAAGGGCCATAGCTCAGTGTGGCAGAGCACATGCTTGGCATGCAGAAGGTCCCAGGTTCGATCCCCGGCTTCTCCAGGTAAGGCAAGGAAAGAATCCTGCCTGAAGCCCTGGAAAGCCACTGCCAGTCAGTGCCAACAATACTGGGCTAGATGGACCAAGGGTCTGACTCAGTTTAAGGCAGCTTCCTATGCTCCTATATCAGCCTCTGAACTCGGAGGCTGCCAACTCTCCTATGAAGGGCAGCTGGAGCAGGGAGGTGATCCTCCCCTCCGTGCTCCGGCTGCCCTGCATTTTCAGCTAGGCGTGCAATTTCCAGGTGAATGCACATCATGATTCTTAATGCACTTTCCCTATTCAATTTGCATTAGCTGTCTAAAAGAAATGAATTTTCTTGTGTCATTTCTGGTTCTTTGTGGCTAGAAAACTGAAGAAGACTAATGGACATAGTAATGCAAGTTGAAGAGTTGAAGAGATTCCTGAGTGTCAGAGCAATACGGCAATGGAACCAATTACCTGGGGAGGTGGTGGGCTCTCCCACACTGGAGGCCTTTAAGACGAGGCTGGACAGCCATTTGTCAGGGATGCTCTGACTTGGATTCCTGCATTGAGCAGGGGGTTGGACTCGATGGCCTTGTAGGCCCCTTCCAACCCTACTATTCTATGATTCTATGATTTGCTATTACTAAAATAATTTGCATTTTATTTTATTTTATTATTTTATTTTATTGGAACTGCTGGTGATTGTGAACCAGAGGATAAGAAATCATCACTTTGAAGACATATCTTTAAAGGTGAAACCCTATGCATGTTTACACAGAACAAAGTCCATGCAAAGTAGGACTTCTTTCTGTCTAAACATGTATAGGGTTACACCCTAAGTCTAAGTAACTTATTAACCAAATGGTGTTTTGAGGAAACTTGACACACCATTACTTAGGGCAAGGGTTTTCAAACTGTGTTCCTAGAAATCTGGGGTTCCTCAGAGGTTTTTCTGATGGTCCTCAATCAAAAGATCAATAGTGTGGACAAGTTTTCCAAAAACCCAGCCTGCTCACCTCTTTCAATCTTTTTTTAACATTTCCATTTCAGGGGCAAACGGAGCACATTCTAAGGGACACACTGTATTTGCAAGGCACAGTGTCAAGGTCCAACATGGCAGAGATTCATGCAGCAATCTTGCATGGTACGGAGGAAGTAGACAGAGATAAGCCATCGAATCACCCTATAGAACTGATGGGCAGGGGACTCAGGACAGACAAAAGGAAGTACTTCTTCGCATGGCATATAATAAATTTATTGAAGGCCACTGGGTTAGATGGCTTTAAAAGAGGCTAAGTCTATCAATGGCCACTAGTCATGGTGGCTATATGCAACTTCCAGGAACAGAGATAGTATGCTAGGAGGAAAAATGAAAGAGGACATTCACATCCTGCTTGTGGGCTTCCCAGTGGCCTCTGATCAGAAGCACAGGAAGCAACTGAGTTGCTCAAATCTGTCTGTCTGTCTGTCTGTCTGTCTATCATCCATCCATCGTCAATCAATCATCCATCCATCCATCCATCATCTATCAATCATCTGTCCATCCATCCATCCATCCATCCATCCATCACCTATCTATTTATCTATTGTTTATCCATCCATCCATCCATCCATCCATCCATCCATCCATCCATCATCATCTATCTAAACTTATCTGTAGGCAACCTTGAAGGGTAGAACCCTCTCAAATAAATAAAAGCTGGCAGGCATGGGTACCAATAGGAAAGGAAAATTTGCTCTGGGATCAGAACCAAGAATTGGACTTATCATTTGCTGACAAGGAGCAAGATTTGATTTGCCTCCATACACTGAAACCTGACAGACGGAAGCAAGCATCTTTCCACAGCGTCATAAATGCTACTACCCTGTGAGAATACCTTGGTTCGTTTGATGAAGTTCTGTTTCCCCCCATAATCCCCCAACACAAATTAGGAATCAAAGAATATTAAACATGTTGAACAGTGATGCCAAAACAGAAAACAACTTTTTTTGAAAATATGCCTCATTCTTTTTGCAAGCTGTGAAAGAAAAATTGGCAGGGTGCATCAGAAAGGTAGAGTAGCTGGGAAGTAGTTAGTTGGTGGAGCTAGGATTACCAGTGTTTCCTTCTGGCTGGGATAACTGTGCTTTTAACAGCTACATGATGCCAAAATGCCTCCCAGAACAGCTGTATGATTCCACTTCTCTTAGTTCCTCCAAAGCCCATCTCAAATCACACTTTTGTGCAGGCTTTGGCACAGCCCCTATTATACAAACTCTACTGCAGTCTTCTGTAACCTGGTGCCCTCCAGATGTTTTGGACTACAACTCCCAGCATCCCTGACCCTTGGCCATGCTGTCTGGGAATTATAGGAGTTGCTGTCCAACACATCTGGAGGGCACCAGGCTGGGTAAAGGCTGTCCTACTGTAAGTAGGGGAGAGCTTCAGCTATTGGGTGGTATAGAAATAAATAAATAATCCGACGTAGGTGTAAATTAAATAATAATTTCACAATCTTCCTTGGCCTCCCCTTCCCTTCTTTTCCTCTGCTGTTCCCCCCAGGGTCAGCTCCTCAGGGCAGAAACCTGTCCTTTGGAAGTCTGTAAAGTGACATGCGCATTGATGGTGATATAGTAGATGTCAGGGTGCCCCTGAGCGCAGCGATAGGCAGAGTAGCCTGGAGTCTGAAGAGGAACCACAATACATGGGGAAGGAAATTTCCCAGGCCTGGGCAGATGGATAGGCCTACTCCTCAAGCTTCAAAGGCACAGCTGGATGGAGAGGGCCCTTCTTCTCCCATCACTGGGACAGATAGTGAACAGGGAGAAAGGGGGCTGGCAGAGCCTGAATTCTTAGATGCTAGAGCAGATGCAGACACAAGAGAGAAATGGCAGGGGCAGAGATTAGGCGATCAGCTGTGCTTGGAGTCCTCATGAGATAGAGGCAGATCCCCCCCCCTTAAATTAGGACAGCAAGCTGCCTGTCCCTCAGACGATGGGCAACTTTTGTAGTTTTCCTTTGAACTCTCTGAAGGTATTTTCTTTGTAGACTGTGAGTCACTGACAATTAGCATCTGAATGACCCATTGAATTAAGTGGGTTAAAAGCCTTGGAATTGAAGTCTCTTGTCTGTGTTTTGATTTGGCTTTTGAAGTTTTACAGCAAAGGGAATCGTGACAGTAGCTACTGGGTCCAGTTCTGGGCACTGCGGTTTAAGGAAGATTAAACCTTAAATCTGTTGGACCTTGTAGGCCCCTTCCAACCCTACTATTCTATGATTTGATTCTATTCTACTGACAAATTGGAATGGGTCCAGAGAAGGGAGAAAGTGAGGGTGAGGGACCTTGAGGAAAGGTTGAAGGAGTTGAGTATGTTTAGCCTAGAGAAGAGACAATTAAGAGGTGATACAATGATAGCCAGTTTCAAATATTTTAACATAAATAATATATTGGATGGTGTAGAAATGTAATAAAGGGGGGAGGGAAGAATTAAGGCGCAATCCTATGCACATTTAGACAGACAAAAGTCCTACAACTCTCAGCTATCACATAGATGATGAAAGGTGTAATCCTATGCATGTTTAGACAGACAAAAGTCCTACAACTCACAGCTGTCATAGAGATGATGAAAGGTGTAATCCTATGCATGTTTAGACAGACAAAAGTCCTACAACTCCCAGCATGCCTCAGCCAGGATTTGCCTTAATTCATTTTTTCGTTTATTACATTTCTATACCACCCAATAGCTAACGCTCTCTGGGCAGGTTACAAAAATTAAAAACCTTAAAATACAATATTGTATAAAATAAAATATAAAAACCATTTACATATAAACATATAAGCAGACAACACACACATACACACATATGTGTGTGTTGTCTGTTTATTTATTCCATCATCTTTAACTGGATCCTGGGAATTTTTATTGTTGTTTGTTAAAATTGTGTGTGTGTGTGTGCACGTGTGTATATATATATATATATATATATATATACACACACACACACAATTTTAACAAACAATAAAAAATCCCAGGACCCAATTAAAAATGATGGAGCAAATTTGTGCTCTGTTGATCCTGAATAGATAGATTCAAGTTACAAGAAAGGGGATTTTAACTAAACAATTAGAATTTCCTGATGCTCTGAGCTATTTGAGAGTGGAACACACCACCTCAGAAGTTGGCAGACTCTCTTTCGTTAGCGGTTTTTAAATAGAGTCTGCATAGCCACCTGTCAGAGATTAGTGGATTTCCTGTAGTTGCAGAGTTCTGGACTAGATGACCCTCACGGTCCCTTCCAGCTCTGTGTTACATTCATATATACATACATACATACATACATACATATGCCTCCAAGTGAGGAAGTGAACCATTTTCCAGTGTGGATATGTCATGTTAGGAAAAGTTTTACTTGTTTATTTTATTTACTAATTCTATTCATTCATTTGTTTTGCCTGTCACGAAGCTGTGAAAAGTACAGGTGCCCTGGCAAGAAAAGGTAGTGAGAATCTTTAAGCTATAACGTGCCAGCTGTCATCTTGCCCCCCTCCCCCCCTCCAAAGTATGATTGTGTGTGGTGAATTCACAGCAGGGCATGGGCAAGGCAGGAAGCAAAAGTGGGTGGAAGAATATCCAGCATGGTGCATCCTCCGGCTTAGGTAGTACAAATCTCAAATGTTTGAGTGAGGGACCACAGATGTATATAACTTGAGAGCAGGTACCGAGGAAGATTTTAGGGGAACGAGAATATCTCACTCTGGAATGCCATTCTGTTATCCATATCACCACCACAGGATGTAGTGATGACCACCAGTTTGGATGGCTTTAAACGGGGGTTAGAAAAATTCCTGGAGGAAAAGGTGATCAATGGCTACCAGTCCTGATGGCTATGTGCTACCTTCAGAACCAGAGGCTATGAGCCTATGTACACCAGTTGCTGTTGCACTCGTGTCCTGCTTGTGTGTTCCTGGTCAGCAGCTGGTTGGCCACTGTGTGAACAGGATGCTGGACTAGATGGACCCTTGGTCTGATCCAGCATGGCTCCTCTTATGTTCTTATATAAAATAAGCATACATATATGTTTCTTTATTTATGCTAATTTCATACTGCTACAAGGCTTGATCTCATCCCTCCATGCTTTTCAGCATCATTTTAATAATGGTTCAGTTTATTTTGAATTTTCTAATGGCTTTTACGGCATACTCTGTCTATGTATCGCTTTTAAGCTGCTGTTTTAAATTTATTATATGCATTTATTGTATTTTAAATTGGTTCCTTTAAAACACACACACACACACACACACCTGTTGCATGTTTAGAACAGCGGTGTGCAACTGTGTAAGGTCCTGGGACCATTTTCTCCCTCCCCCGAGCTGCACTCCATAGGGTGCCCCACAGTCTGCGGGGCACTCAATTTTTTAAAAGATCACAAGTTTGCCATTGAAATTTGGTGGCAAAGTGCTCTGTAGCACTCAGTAGAACCAAAAAGGTTAAATTTAGCTTCTTTGCAACCTAACACTGACCCTTTTAATGCTCCATAGCACTAAAAGCATTACTTTTTGGTAACGTTTTCCCCCCACTGCTGATGAATTTGCTGCTGGTGGTAGGGCAGCGGGGGGGGGGGGGAGAGAATGCAGCCCATGGGCTACGTGTTGCACACCCCTGGTTTAGAATGTTATTTTATTCTGTATTTTATGTAAGATGCTTTGTGAGGACTATGCCCTATAGGGAAGCCGACAATGTCTATACAAATTTCTATACAAATAAAAACAAATGGACAAGACATGAAACCACTGCAGGGTGGAGGTTGTTTGGAGGTTCCTAGTGACCAATGACATCCAGCTCTATTTCTCCTTTTTATAAGAACAAAGTAGTGCAGTAGAAGCTCTGAATCTATCTGGAAGTCTGGAATCAGTGCTGAAATGGATGAGGATGAACAAACTGAAAGCTCTGCCCAGACCAGATGGACATTTTCCATGGTTTGTGGAAATCTGGCTTGTTTAAACCAGGGCTTGTCATGATGTTTGAACCAGAACCATGGCTTATCCCTGGCTTGTTTACACTGCTGTCCACCCTGATAGAGAGGCCCCTGGAAAGAGCAGCCAGGAAAAAAAACCTGCTCTGAAGGCTGGCAAAATGGGCCAGAGAGAAAAAGAACCAGACATAGGGAAAACAAGCCATGGTTTCTTTTCTCATCTGCAAGACAATTCATGGCTAAAGCAACAAGCCATGGTTAACCATGGCTTTCCATCATTGCTGCAAGGAGAGAAAGCCCTTCAGTGTTGCAAGGCAGGTGGGATCTAGTGCTCCTGTTGCTGCTGCCTTGCTGAGCTCTACCTCCACCTGGGGGACTTCTACTCTGCCTCCTTGCAGACCCAGGTCCAGCCAAGCACCACCCCACTCCCAGCTGCAACACCTGTGGGAGCTGGGGCATAAAACCCAGGCCCGGTGGGGGCAGGACCACTGCCACTGGATGTCACTGCTGAAGGGTGACGACACCAAAGGGGGTCAACCCTTTAGGGGAGCCACTTCAGGTGAACATGAGGGTGTGGGCCTGTCCCCTTGCTTGAAAGGAGTGAAAGGGACTGTTTGCCTCAGTGTGGCCTGCTGGACTGCCTGCATTAAATATGTGTTTTTTAAAGAAGGGGGGAGGTGTTGGGAACCAGGGAACGGCCATTACAGTTCTACAGGGCAGAGGGAGACACAGAGCGGGGAGACAGTCACACTCTAAAGGCAGCAGAGTGTGTAACAATAGGGTGCTGACTGTCCCTAAACTGTCCCCCAACTCAAATAACCTGGATGGCCCTGGCAACAGACCCCCTGGGTTGAAACTGCTGCTGCTGAATGCCAGGTCGGTGAATGGTAAAACAACTGCTATCCAGGACTTGATCCTGGATGAGCACACTGACCGGCCCTGTATTACAGAGACCTGGCTGGATGAAGCTGGGGTGTGTGTGTTAATCTCTCTCAGCTCTGCCCCCCAGGGTTCTCTCTCCAGCAGCAGGCAAGACCTGGGGGGCAGGGAGGTGGAGTGGCAGTGGTCTATCGGGATTTGATCCCCCTCACCAGGTGCCCTATCCTGCAGTCTGCTGCGTTCAATTGTGTGTGTTTGAAGGTTGGTGCCCGGGACAGAATAGAGATTCTGTTGGTGTACCATCCACCCCACTGCTCAACAGTCTCCCTTCCTGAGCTAGCTGGGGTAGTCTCAGGGTTGGTGTTGGAGATCCATTGGCTTGTTGTGCTGGGGAATTTCAACATCCATGCTGAGGCTGCCCTGTCGGGAGTGGCTCAGGACTTCATGTCTGCCATGACAACCATGGGTCTGTCCCAGAAGGTATCTGGCCCACCCCTGCTGCTGGGCACACTCTGGACCTTGTTTTCTGTGCTGGATGGGGTGATAGTGATCTGAGACTGGAGGAACTCTCTATAGTTCTGTTGTCATGGACAGATCATTACCTGGTGGGGTTTAGACTTGCCGGCACTTGGAACCTCTGCAGGGGTGGAGGGCCGATTAAGATGGTCCACCCTAGGAGGCTGATGGATCCGAATGGTTTCCTGACAGCTCTTGGGGATTTTCCTGTTGCCTCGGCAGGCGATTCTGTCAAAGCCCTGGCCGATCTCTGGAAAGGAGAAATGACCAGGGCTGTGGACACAATTGCTCCTGAGCGTCCTCTCTCACAAAGTGGAGCCGCACCAGCACCCTGGTTTTCGAGAGAGCTGGCAATGATGAAATGAGTGAGAAGACGACTAGAGCAACATTGGCAGAAAACTTGGAGTGAATCCAACCAAATACGGGCTAGAGCCTATTTGAAGGCCTACTCTGTGGCAATACGGGCAGCAAAGAAAATATGTTTTTCTGCCACTATTGCATCTGCAAAGAGCTGTCCAGCGGAGCTGTTTCGGGTGGTCAGCGGTCTTTTACACACTAGCCCACAAGAGGATAATTTAAACCTCTCAGCAGCCCGCTGTGAACAAGTTGCTCAGCACTTTGCAGACAAAATCGCTTGGATCCGCTCTGACTTGGACACTATAGCTGCTACAGACCCAGTGGATGTCACTTTGGCCCTGCTTGTCCAGTGTTGTTGGATACTTTTCAATTTGTACAGCCTGAGGATGTGGACAGGATCCTGGGAGAGGTGAGAGCCACCCCGTGTGTTCTAGATCCTTGCCCTTCCTGGCTCATAAAAGCAGCCAGAGGTGGACAGGCTGAGTGGGTAAGGGGAGTGGTCAATGCCTCCCTTAGGCAAGGCAGAGTTCCAGCCTGCTTGAAGGAGGCGGTGGTGAGATCTTTGTTAAAAAAGCCCTCCCTGAACCCCACCATATTGGATAATTATCAGCCGGTCTCCAATATTCCATTTCTGCTCAAGATATTGGAGCGCATGGTGGCCCCTCAACTCCAGGGATTCCTCGATGAGACAGATTATCTAGATCCATTTCAGTCTGGCTTCAGACCCGGTTATGGGACAGGAACAGCTTTGGTCACCTTGGTGGATAACCTACGCCGGGAACTAGACAGGGGCAGTTTGTCCCTGTTGGTTCTGCTGGACCTCCCAGCGGCTTTCGATACCATCAACCATGGTATCTTTCTGGGCTGCCTCGCTGGGATAGGACTTGGAGGCACTGTTTTACAGTAGCTCCATTCCTTCTTGGAGGGGTGGACCCAGAAGGTGGTGCTGGGGGACTTCTCTTCGACTCCCTGGCCATTGGCTTGTGGAGTCCCTCAGGGTTCTGTTTTGTCCACCATGCTATTTAACATATACATGAAACCACTGGGAGAGGTTGTCCGGAGTTTTGGGGTTCGGTGTCACCAGTATGCTGATGACATCCAACTCTACTCTTCCTTTCCATCTAATTCCAAGGAAGCTGTTGGGGTACTGAACCAGTGTCTGTCGGCAGTAATGGACTGGATGAGGGCAAACAAATTGAAGCTTAATCTAGATAAGACAGAGGTGTCCCTGGTCAGTCGAAAGGTAGATCAGGGAATAGGGATACAGCTTGTGCTAGATGGGGCTACACTTCCCCTGAAGACACAGGTTTGCAACTTGGGTATACTTCTGGATTCAGCCCTGAGCCTGGATGCCCGGGTTTCAGCAGTGGCCAGGAGGGCATTTGCACAGTTAAAGCTAGTGCACCAGCTGCGACCGTTCCTTGAGATGTCTGACTTGGCCACAGTGACACATGCCTTAGTTACATCCCATTTGGATGACTGTAATGCACTCTACATGGGGCTGCCTCAGAAGAGTGTTCGGAAACTTCAGCTGGTTCAAAGACCTGCTGCCAGACTGCTGACTGGGCCTGGCTACAGGGAATATACAACTCCCCTGCTAAAACAGCTTCACTGGCTCCCAGTCTGTTTCCAGGCACAATTCAGAGTGCTGGTTGTGTCCTATAAAGCCCTATACAGCTTTGGTCCAGGTTATCTGAAAGACCATATTCCCTCCTGTGAGCCTACTTGTGCCCAGAGATCTTCAGGGGAGGCCCTTCTCACCGTCCCGCCACCATCACAGGCATGTCTGGTGGGAACATGGGAAAGGGCCTTCTTGGTGGCTGCCCCAGAAGGCTTTGGAACTCCCTTCCCAGGGAGGCAAGAGTGGCACCCTCCTTGATATACTTCCGTAGGCATGTATGAACATTTTTGTTCCAGCAGGCCTTTGTGGATAACTAGTCTGGACCTGTGAAAATATGACGGATGGATACTATTTTTCTTGTTGGCTTTTAATGTTTTGATATTTTTACAATTTTAACACTGATGATTTAATTATATTTTTTAACCTTTGTACACTTGTATTTATATAGGTTTTAATTGTATAAATTGTAATGTTGTAAAGCTGCCTTGAGTCCCAGTATTGGGAAAAAGATGGGATATAATATAATATAATATAATATAATATAATATAATATAATATATACTAACATAAATAGCGAATGTACCCCAAGTGAATTATTTACATAGAAAGTAACAAACTCATCCATGTGACCTTGGAAGAGTGTTCTCCTTTAATACAAAATCTCATTCTGTGTATATGAGGTTTTGTGCAAGCACAATATCAAGGTGTATTTGGAAGCTGTAGTTTGAAGTCTCATAGTGCGTCATGACATCATGTGTCACCATGCCATGTGGCCCCTTTCTGAATGGTTGTTTTATTTGGCCTGCCTCAGTGATGATGTCATGTGATGTTTACTTGTTGTTGTCAATTGCCGGTATGAAGATGGATCCATAGAGCCTTCCTCCTTCTTGGAGCCAGAGCTGCGGCGGCAACAATGAGGAAAGTTGCTAATGAGACTGCGTCAAGTAAGTCTAGGGGGAGTCTAGATGGTAGGATGACTGAATATTTAGTGGGGGATTTGTGTGCTGCTTCACTGCACATGTGTTAAAGTTTGCAATCAATTCCGAACTTAATGAATTTGTAATACATTGATTCAAGCTCGCTAAAAAGGTGAGCATTACAAATGTATACATTTCGACCAACAAGCTGACTCATTATGAAATTCGGCAGTATCATTAAACATAAACCATCACAGCTGAACGTTGCCTTGTGCACTATTGGTGGAAAGATGGTATACAAGTCCCAAAAGTGATGTTCCATTGAGAATTAGGAGTGCATCTCTGTAGCTGGAACATGCTTTCTGAACCCAAACATCCTTCCAGAATTGAAAAACATTTTAGAAAATGGTTCTCCAAATCAAAAGCAATTGTATCCATATAATTTATTTCTACCTCACCCCAACATTTGAGTCGCCTTCTCCCCCCACCTCTTTTGGGAAGGGGTTAATCATCGAGGCTTTTCAAATTGTCAGAATTGTCAGTTTTCAATTTGTTTGTTATCACCCTTTGCGAACTTTAACCACATGTCCTTCTTCCCAAAGAAAAACTGTTAAAGGAAACATAACACACAAAAGAGAGAGTCGTGCAATGTATAGTACTGAAGCGCATGGAAGGCTGCATTTAAATTCCTTTGTACGGTAATTTATGTTGATCATGTCCCGAGTTATTACCATACTCACCCCTAACAAGAAGTTCTGCTTCATCTGATATACTGTCTGCTGTGGTCTGTACCCTGCAGCCATATCTCCCAGCATGCATCAGAAGAATGTTCCTGATCATTAAATCTGCAGAGGATGCTTGCTGGAAAAAAAAAGTGATACAATAGCACCAGCTTAAAAACATTACAAATCTTTGAAAAAATGGAGGAACAACATTTATTGCATATTTTGGAGGTACTTATTCCAGTCTGAGTACAACAGTGGTAGTGACCCCACCACACTCAACATGTGTTATAGTAATATCCATATTAATTATAATTTATATGGATATGCAAATTTGCATTATGCTAGGTACATTGGTACAGGCATCCTGCTGGTCTCTATTGGTAGCAGGAGGCTGATGGCTCTGATTTCATTGGGGCTGTGATTCTGCTCTGGGTTTCAATCAGAACCAGTCAGAACTCTAAAGGAGCTATCCAGGGGGCTGAACCTATTTTGGGGATAGGGTTCAGCACCTTAAGAACATAAGAACATAAGAAGAGCCATGCTGGATCAGACCAAGAGTCCATTCTGTTCACACAGTGACCAATCAGCTGTAGACCAGGAACCCACAAGCAGGGCATGAGTGCAACAGCACCCTCCTGCCCATGTTCCCCAGCAACTGGTGTACATAGGCATACTGGAGACAGCACATAGCCATCAAGACTAATAGCCATTGATAGCCTTTTCCTCCAGGAATTTGTCTAACTCCCCATCCAAACTGGTGGCCATCACTACTTCCTGTGGTAGTGGATTCCATAGTTTAACTATGCCCTGTGTGAAGAAGTCCTTTCTTTTATCTGTCCTGAATCTCCCACCAATCAGCTTCATGGGATGACCCCACTGAGTTCTAGTTTTTTGAGAGAGGGAGAAGAATGTCTCCCTATCCACATTCTCTACACCATGCATAGTTTTGTACACCTCCATCATGTCTCCCCTTACTCACAGTTTTCCCAAGCTAAACAATCCCAGAATTGATTCTATATTGGACTGTAAATGCAAACAAGAATTTAGATGAAAGCTTCCATCTACAGAAATCAAGAGCACGGGTCACACCAGCTTCAGTGGTGTGATGGAGCAGCGGCATTATGAGATGGGCCCGTTTTAATACAGTGTAATTGGTTCTGCTGTGCATTGAGATTGTGGTTTATTTTTAGATGTTTAAGCTGTACTGCTGAGTTTGTTTTTCAGTGCACCATAAAAGAATGTTGTTTTAAAGAGTATGATAAAGCTAAGCCAGAATGAGTGTGTAGTTATTTGCTTACTTCTTAAAAATATAGAGTGGCAGGTAATAAACTAATCTTCTTAAATTGCAACCACAGTTCTTAGAACTGCTGTGCTGCTGTATTGAATGACAATAACACATTGTCCCTTTCAGTATTTAATAGAGAATATGATGTGGTTTATGGTAGGTGCCTTCTTGCTGAACTGCATCTTGATTTATATAATGCTTACAATATATCATTACCACATTGCAAAGAGTTTTGGTGTTTTTAGTTTATCTCTTTCTTTTTATTACTGTAACTCTCTGACTCACTGCCTTGAATCCATTGTAACTTTGTTTTCCACTAAGATTTTATAGGTGATTTAAACACAGTGTAATGGCTGGATCCTGGCCCTTGAGATGCCAGCACAAACATGATTAGGAAGCGGTATACCAAAACCCAGTGGAATGACATGGTGTACTTGACAAGAAGCCACTACCAGAAATGGCAGAATTGTGTTGAGTTCTCCCTACTATGTCCCATAACATTCATTCACACTTAGCCTGCAGTTCCATGTCCCCTGAGGTGATAGGGGTGAGGGTGCACTTGTAAGCCCTGCCTGCAATGTCCCTGGGCACATAGGCACCTCTAAAGAACTTTACAAATTTAGCACAAAGGTCTGCACTCAGGAGTGTTGGACTGAGCTGTAGATTGTCTTATTAGAAGTAGTATCCAACTGCATCATTCTGTTAGCGCAAATGATTTTGTGCTAGTGGAAACTAGGTTCTGAACTATGTGCTAGAGAAGAACCCAACTAAAGGTTGTTTGCACAAGCGCGGTTGTGCAAGCAGTTGTGCATTATGCTTGTGAAACCAGTTGGGCAGCCAGTTGCACATAGCTCTGCACAATCCATTGTGCGACTTGTTGTGCAGCCCATTGTGCAACCGGTTGGGCAACTGCTTGCCCAACCAGTTGCACAAGCATAATGGGCAACTGCTTGCACAATGGAAAGATGTACTGGAGCTCTGCTACTGCTATTTGAGTTTGTGGAATGTCACCATTGGATACTGCCCAATGATTCCCAGTCACAAGGATGTTTGTAAGCATGTTCAACTGTACACACTTACAAATCCCCTGCAGAGCTTCATGCTCAACATGTGAAGATCTACAGAAGAAGTAGGCATGTGACAATGTTGGTTGCAGGATTTGCATGTGTGCCCTTACTCCTACCAAGCTTTTAACTATCACATGTACAGGCTGAATGCCTGCATAGGTCATATCAGCCTCCACTATTAAGAACATAAGAAGAGCCATGCTGAATCAGACCAAAGGCTTATCTAGTCCAGTGTTTTGTTCATATGGTAGCCAACCAGCTGCCTGTGGAAGTCCCACAAGTAGGACATGAGTGCAAGAGCACCCTCCCACTTATGTTCCCCAGCAACTGGGATACATAGGCATACTGGGCTTTTTCCACAAAGCTGTTAATCTGCTCCATCTACTTTCAGTTTTGTCACGGAACTGAGATCCAAGCACTACATGAAGAGTGTTTCCTTTCCTGCTTTTCCGCTACATAACCTCTATGTGGTACTGTGCTATAGTGGAATAGCCCAAATACACAAGTGGAAAATACGTTTTCTTTCACTTTCTCAAATAATACCACATTTTCCCTGCTCTAAAACAACTTGCAGAAAGTGGTCTTTAACAACAGAAGCAAAGTTGGAGGGTCATGATGTCATCTAATAACCCATAAACAATTATAAATAGGGAATGATCGGCACACAATAAATGCCTCATGTCGAAAAGCTCACTTCCTCTGATACTGGAGGTAGCATACAGCCATCATGACTAGTAACCATTGATAGCCTTATCCTTTGTCTAATCCACATTTAAGGCCATCCAAATTGGGGGCCATCCAAGTTCATCACCACATCTTCTGTTACTGAATCCTATGAAGAAGTCCTTCCTTTCATCTGTCCTGCATCTCCCAACCTCTCAGCACCATCAGATGACCCTGAGTTCTAGTATTATGGGAGAGTTTTGTACACCTCTGTCATGTCTCCCCATCCTTGCCAGTATTCTTTCTCATCAAGGAAGGAGATCTTGTAAATAGCCCATGTCAGAAATGGATCGTCCTTTCTCTTTGCAATCAACCCCACAATAGACAAAGCTTCAAGCTAATACAACTTTAGTCTGCTAGAGACTACCCTTCTCTACAACTCCAGATTCAAGGAAACTCTCAGACTGCCCCAGGCCCTAAGCAACTAATCAACAATCTCTAAGCAGAGGACACGAAACAGAGGGTAGAGAAGTTGTTGGCAGTTTGGGTATGAACCTCATGGCCCAGCTTGCTTCATAGTGATGCACCTCCCTTAGGAAGGGTCCCTCCTATGTTGGCTTCCAAGAGTGGCTGTCGGGGCAGAGCGTCTGAGCCTTGCTTTTCCCACTTAGCTTTGCGATGCACCCTAGCATCTCTCAAGTCATGCCCTCTTCCTCCTCCTCCTCCGAAACTTGAGTTCCCATGGTAGAGGGAGGAACTGAGCCTGGGCCATTTGTTTGTCAAGGCATTTGGAGGAATCTCTCTCAGCATCTAGGTGGTCTAGGGCATCCCCCATGCTTTGATCTAGCAGTTCTAACTCTGACTCAGAATCGGAGCTGTCAGATGTCTGAAAGGGCTGAAACTCATCCCTGACAGCCCATTCCTAGAACTTGCTACCACTTGGGAAAATGGGATTAGCAAATCCCATTTTCATAACGATACTTTGCATTCAAACACACCTATAAAATCTATTTAGAGAGAATAGGAAAATTGAAACTCTGAATAAGTGTTAAAAAAAAACACCCCACAGGTGATATCCCACTGATAACATAACTCTTCCTCGTGTATATCAAGTCTGACAGATCTGTTGATACTTGTCTAAGCCAATTGCCTGAGAAAAGGCAATTCCCATGTTTCTATTGCAGAGTTTCTGGATCTCTCAGGTACTTCACAACCCAGCTAGTTCATTGTGACTTTGAAGATGGACGATGTGATGAATCACTGTATTTCACTTCAGTAAGGTGCCATCTTGGGGATACGAAGTTTGCAACTTGTCTAGCTCAACAATGCTTATTAGCCATGAAATATAGGCTATTCAGGAAGATTAATGTTTTTGATATAAAACTATAGATAGTTAAAGGGTAAGACCAAAATCAGTCCACATTTTCCTTCCCCTCTGAGAATAATTTACATTTAATGGGGGCTTTGCTGTTAAAGAAAAAAAAAAGTATCATATATACAGTGACTGTCTGGCTTTATTGCCTCGGTGCTTTTAAAAATTGTAGCTGACACTATCCGAGAGGGGTTCACAGAGATTGAATCCTAATGTGCTCCTCAGGAAAGCAAATGTATATTCAATCTACATACCTAAATGGCAGACCAGCAGCAATTGGATGAATCATAGATTTTCGGATGGCAGAGAGAAGAGCAAAAACAAACACACACAAAAACAGAATCCCAGGGCATGCAGTTATTTCAACAAAATGGATTTGGATTGCTCTTAGGTAGGCCTGCACAACATGTGATCCAGAATGCTAATCACTGCCCACCAGCTAGGTATTGTGGCCTTGCAGTGGCTTAAACAAGCTCCTGTCTGGTGCTGTGCCTAGGACTGCAAAAATGGGAGAACGGGTCCAAGCACCCAGAAGGCCCCGCTGCATTGCTGGTGGATCACAGGTCATATGGACATGTTCTGTGGAAAGAAGATTATGCGTGCTGCTGTTTAACATTATGCATGTTTAGAAATTAGAAGATTCCACTGAGGGCCAAACTACACATTATGTGAATTGCATAGCATCATGTAGCTAAGGCTTGTCTTGTCTTCTTCTTTTACCCTCTAGTGTAAGCATGCATGTCCCTGATTTGGATCGGGATCACTGTGCTCTCCCCCCCTCCCACACACAAACCATTTTCCCTAACCCCCTCATGGGCGTGGGCGTGTATTAAAAAAAGGAAAAAATAGTCTCCATTGACACCAGGCTTTTCCTGGACTGTACCATCCAGAGCTAGAGCCTGGTTTGAGCCGCCCCCCCCAGTGCTACCCTGGCATCCTCCCCCCAAACTCTGGGGAAATAAAGATGGAGGCAGATGCAGCCTTGCCCGGTGCATCTCTTCACAGTGCCGGGCTCAGTGGTGCCACCCTAAGTATGTTTTAATTTCAAATAAATAAAAAAAAGTATGTGGGTCACTAGTGTCAGCTGCCAGGGGTCTTCTGGGAAGCATGGGTCTCACCATTTACCCCACCATTACCCCACCATTTCAGATGCACCTGTTACCACTTCAGGAGGCAAGTGGGAAGGCTGCATGTTTGAATCCTCCTCCAAGGCTTTAAAAATATGCAACAAGACACAAAGTGTGCCGTTCTGGGGGGAAAAAGTGCAGTTCCAAAAGAACAATTGTGCAGTTAAAAATTCAAGTTATGTTACAGTTATGCTAAATGTTAGCTGATGTAAAAAAAAAAAAAAAAAAAAAAGGTTGATAATAATGTGAAAAGTAAGGTGTGTAGTCCAGGCTCCTCTTTAGAGCCCCCAAACCTGAGCAAGTGTACAAATTTCTCCTCTCCACAGAATCTGCTCCTTTTCTCAACAGAGTTTTCAAGGTGAAGGAAATTATTTTAGAATATAGGGACCCCTTTCCTGACAAGTCATGTGAAGCTCATAGAATCATAGAATAGTAGCGCTGAAAGGGGGCTGTAAGCCCATTGAGTCCAACCTCCTGCTCAATGAAGGAATCCAAGTCAAAGCATCCCTGACAGATGGCTGTCCAGCCTCGTCTTGAATGCCTCCAGTGTGGGAGAGCACACCACCTCCTTAGGTAGTTGGTTCCATTGCCGTATTGCTCTAACAGTCAGGAAGTTGTCAATATTATGATAAGGGCAGGGATGCCAGAAAACATTCTTAACAGGGAGCATCTCCCCTATGAGGGGAGGTTACAACACCTGGGATTGTTTAGCTTGGAAAAAAGGAGGGTAAGGGGAGACATGATAGAGGTGTACAATATTATGCATAGAGTGGAGAATGTGGATAGGGAGACATTTCTCTCTCTCATAATACTAGAACCTGGGTCATCCCATGAAGCTGATTGGTGGGAGATTCAGATATGCTACCTCCAGTATCAGAGGCGGTATGCCTATGCACACCATTTGCTGGGGAACTTGGGCGGGAGGGTGCTGTTTAACTTGCATCCTGCTTGTGGGTTCCTGCTCAACAGCTGGTTGGCCACTGCGTGAACAGAATGCTGGATTAGGGGGACCCTTGGTCTGATCCAGCAGGGCTCTCCTTATGTTTTTATGAGTGTTGTACTGTGTTTGTGCATCTTTTATTTTCCCTCTTGTTCTTTTTTTTTTTTATCCCTCATGCCAAATAAAGTTTTGTTCGAATTAATGATACCCCTTGTGTGAAGCTTGAATAATATAACACTCTTCTGCATTAGTGCTGTCAAATTCCCAGTTCTGTGGATTTTCCTCCTACTGGGGGACGGGGGGGGGGGAGTCAAGCATGCAACACCCAGCAGGCTACTTAAGTGGCACAATCCAGAAAAAAGCATTATCCCTGGATTCTGGTGAATATATAAACTGGCTCGTCTTAATGGCTCTTGAAAGAGATGCCTGCGGTAAA
The DNA here is from genome assembly GCF_057233095.1 of Heloderma suspectum. Lineage (NCBI taxonomy): Eukaryota > Metazoa > Chordata > Lepidosauria > Squamata > Helodermatidae > Heloderma > Heloderma suspectum. Next base: position 24,985,946 of record NC_139460.1, on the reverse strand, counting down.
GAAGAAGATGAAGAACTGTTATTCCCTTTCCCAAAGGCGTCATCCAGGGGTGTGTGTGCACGGCCCCACCCTTCTCATGCACTGATGACACACTCTATAGCCACCCTTTATAGCAGTCTTCCAAAACCTTGGGCTCTCCAGATGTTTTGGACTATGATTCCCAGCATTCCTGACCACTGGCCATGCTGGCTGGGGCTGATGAGAGTTGAAGGAACCAGGTTGGAGAATGTTGCATTATAGGATTTAGCATACTTGATTGCATGGCTCTAGCTGGTGCTCTCCCAGGTTCCCATCAGCAGCCTGGTAACTACCGGAGAATCGGTAGGACTACGGGTTAAGAGCTGCTGTTGTACTCAGTACAATCCTTTAAAACTAAACAAGGAAATAGTCCAGGGTGTGCGTAGGCTCAAGCTCGTCACGAATTTCAGTTTGTCATGCAGCATTCCTAAAAATAGCTTCAGCACCTTGGATAGCTCATTTAGGGTTCTGACTGGCTCCAATCCCCCCCCCCCATTCAGAGCCACCAGCTTTCACCGCATATCAATTTGCAGGGCGTGTGTGTGTGTGTCATTTTGTTGCTGCTGTTGTTAAACCATTGGGAATCAGATCTACTTCAGATCTACCAGTAGATCTACCAGTAGATCCAGATCCACCTTCTGCCCACCCCTGCATTAAGGAGAGTGTGGTAAGTACAGTACCACTCTTGTCACTACATTGTCAGACAATTCATACAATAACACATGCTACAGCTCTATTCTGCACATTAATGGCAAAAGCATAAAATAGACCATGCTGATTGAGCTTATCTTGTTCCATTACCCTTCTAAAAATATGTCTCTTCCCATTATTTTTTTTTTCAGTCCAGCTCTCTGAATGCCCACTTGCTCTTTCATAGGAGCTACAGGAGTGATCTTTATTAATAACTCTAAGCCAAATTAATATAATCATGTGACCGAATTCGACTGCTTTTCATGCATTTGATGATTAAGCAATAACATTTTTTTTCCTTTTCTTAAAAAATATCACATAGTAATTATTCTCACAATATACCTTGGCAGTGCATGGTATATAATGTCAGCAGAGAATTTTTGAAAAAGGCAGATTAATGCTGTGTTAAGTTGTAGTGACAGGAGAAACCCTGTTCAGGTGTTCCTGAAAGGGCTTAAATACACATGCAAGCGAGGAACAGTGTTGTGCAACTCCACCCCAACATCAGACATATGACTCCCCCCCCCCAGGGGTCTGCACATATAGCAAGAACATCTGGAAGGAGAGGGCCTACATGTGCACAGCTGTAACCCTGTAGGCCTCCATGCAAACTGGAACCCTGATCACATGGGGGTGAAGATGGGATAATATTAAAAGTCATCTTGAAAAAGTGGCCTTGTTTGTCTTTCCCTCTCATGGGCAAAGCGTTCATGCACCATCAAGATGACTCACAACATTTATTTAGCAGAAATCCTCCAATTAAAACATGTTAAGTGCTGCATGCATGCCTATATCTTTGAAAAGAAATGTTTTAACGTGTATTGCCCCAAACCATAAAAACTTCTACTTAATTAGTATAGCATTTTCTGACAAGTGGTGTTAGTTTTTTTCTTCTCTTTTTATGAGTGACTCATCTTTATTGGACCTCCTGCACACTGAACTTCGTTTAGGCTTCTTGCTTTTTAAAATGGAATAGTTTCTACAAGAGTATATTAACTGGATTTAAAACCAATAACATAGGAGAGATATGCTAGGAAAATGTTTTTTGAACTTCCTTTCTACTTCAGTTTTTTTTTCAGCTGAAGCACCCCTGTCCATCTGTCATGGAAGCTTTGCATGTTGCAAAGGATTCTGGGAGGATTACAAGACTGCATTCTCAACCCAGACCTATGAGGCAGCGCTATGGCCCTGTATCAACGGGGACTGTGACATGAAGCATACCCAACATCAGTGCTGGCCTCAGGTTTTGGAGGGCCCTTGTGCAAGACAACCTCAGTGGGCTCTCCCTCAGTGAATCTACCATCTCACAGACATTGTCACCAGCTGCTATTGTTCCTCATCATCTCTTGTCATAGCTACCACATGTTTGCTTGACAGGCAGAGAGCCAGTGAGCAAGCAGGTAGGGATGTACAAAACTCCCCTTACCTGGCTCCATCGGGTTCCGCTGGGGGGGGAGGCGCTCCGTCCCTCCCCCCGGAATCCTGACCGGCCGGCTCTGCTCCACGGGGATTCCGCGGAGCCGCCAGCCGGCTCCGCCAGCAGCCGGACATCCGGCCACTGGCTAGCAGGGACGCAAATGGTGGCGGCCGTAGCCGCCGCCGTTTGCGTCCCTGTAGTCAGCCGTGATAGGCTACGTAAAGACTTACGTAGCCTATCATGTCTGGCTTAAAAAAAAAATAAAAGCGTACGCAAATGGCGGTGGCTACGGCCACCACCATTTGTGTTCCTTATTTTTGGCCGACTTAGTCTACGTAAATATTTACGTAGACTAAGACGGCGAAAATAAGGGGGAACACAAATAGTGCCCGCTACGCTATTTGCATTCCCCTTATTTTCGCTGTCTTAGTCTACGTAAATATTTGCGAAGACTAAGACGGGCAAAAATAAGGAACGCAAATGGCGGTGGCCGTAGCCGCCGCCATTTGCATACGCGCATTGTTTTTTTTAAAAAGCCAGACGTGATAGGCTACGTAAGTCTTTACATAGCCTATCACGTCTTGTAAAAAAACAAAACAAAAACCCGACAAGATTGCAAATGGCGGCAGCAGCAGCCGGTCGGAAGACCAGCCGCCGCCACTGCCGCCGCCGCTGCCGCTGGAGCCGCTGCCACCCGGAAGATCCGCCCCAGGTAAGTCTAGTCCCGGGGGGGATCTGTGGGGGGGCGGGGGGGGCAGGCCATTCCACCACAGATTTCAGGGGCCCGAATGCACTGGTATTCAGCCTCATCGAGATCAGTGGCGGAATTCTCTGCCATCCCTACAAGCAGGCAGTGGTATCTACTGCTCCTGTTTCTCCCACCACTATCTGGCCCAGAGAGAGATGCAGGTGAACAAGCAGGCTACAATGCTGAAGAGGAGGACCAAGTCCAGGGGGCTCTTGTCGGTGGGCTCCTGCTTGGGTGTGGGCCCTTGGGAGGTTCCCTATGATGCCTACCCTTGACGCAGGCCCTGCCCAACATACCCAAGCATACCCAAGGACAATACGTATTGTGGGCTGGATGTATGTATCTCTCAATGTGGATTCCTAACTAGAATCACTAGTTTCATGGGACTAGTTGTGCATGCCTAGAGTTGGACTGGGACTTATTACTAAGGCTGTCCATTGACTAAATAACCCTTTGTTAATAATCTGCCTTTATTAATCACTCCAATTAATTTAACCATGTACAATTATTTTAATTGGATTTTTAAAAATACTTAGTTCACATATATTGGTTTGAAATCTTCCTGACTACACAGGATAATACAAAACAAATCAAAGTAAATTAAATACATGCATAACATCTGCTGAAATTTGTCCTTTGCTCCTTTGTCCTTTGCTAATAAAAGATAACCAGGTTTCTATTAATAATTCTTGTTTGAACTAGTTTAATGAGGAGTTTACTGCAGAACAGGAACAGATAACTGTATGCTCAAAGGGCCTTCTTCTTCTTCTTCTTCTTCTTCTTCTTCTTCTTCTTCTTCTTCTTCTTCTTCGTCTTCTTCTTCTTCTTCGTCTTCTTCTTCTTCTTCTTCTTCTTCTTCTTCTTCTTCAACTCCTTTTTATAAAGTATGATCTTCTTTCTCACTAGACTCATGAATGTCTCACCAGTACAATTCATGGCTATTTTCTTCTTGACTAAAGCAAATATTTCTGCGAAGAGAAAACTCCCTGGAAAAGACCCTGATGCTGGGAAAGACTGAAGGCAAAAGGAGAAGGGGACGGCAGAGGATGAGATGGCTAGATAGCATCACGGATGCAATGAATATGAACTTGAGCACGCTCCGGGAGAGAGCGCAGGACAGGAAGGCCTGGCGTGCTATGGTCCATGGGGTCACGAAGAGTCGGACACGACTGAACGACTGAACAACAACAACAACAAAAGCAAATATTCCCGTGCTTCAATTAACTCAAATGAGATACTTAATTCTGTGAGCTAACATTTCTTTCTTTCTTCCTTTCTTCCTTCCTTCCTTCCTTTCTTTCTTTCTTTCTTTCTTTCTTTCTTTCTTTCTCTCTCTCTCTCTCTCTCTCTCTCTCTCTCTCTCTCTCTCCCTCCCTTCCTTCCTTCCTTCCTTCCTTCCTTCCTTCCTTTTTTTTTTACCTTGACTGTAATTACATTTCTTTCAGTCATGTTTGAAATTTTGCAGTGAAGAAAAGGCTTTACTAGGAAAGAGTTTTCTTTTAGATTTTCCAAAGAAAATGGATTTTAAGCCATGCTTACCGCCCTGATGCTTTCGAAGTGTCCTCCCTCTTTCTCAAAATCGATTGGCTGTCCATTCAGAGTCCAATGGAACATGACATCTAAGGTGGGGTCATGAATGGCTTTGCAGCTGAGTACAATGCTTTCTCCCACAGTCAGCTCTGTCCTCTTAGGAGTCAGGTCTATCTTGGTAGGCTCTAAACAGATAAAAGGAATCAATGGCATGCAGTGCTAGGTTATAACAGCAACACACACACACACACACACATGTATACACAGTTGTAGTGGGTTATGTCTGTACTTTTTGTTGCTCTTCCCAAGAAGCAAAAACAAGGGTTAGGAAAATACATTGAGAGTGCAATCCTATGGACTGCACCCTCCCTCCACAGAAGCCCCTCAACTTGGAGGCACCTGAGATTCCTATGCCCTGCCAAGCTGAGGCTAGCAAGGTGGGAGAAGCGGATGCAATCTTTGACTCCCCGTCCTCTGATCTCCATTGGCCATGCTGGCTAGGAATGATAGGAATTGCAGTCTAAAATATCTGGGGGGATCAGGCTGGGCAAGGCTGCTCCAGAGGAACACCTGCACTCATGTTTCTACCCCCATAGAATTTTGCTGGTCTGATGCAATGCAGCCTCTAGAAGATTATTTTACCATATCTGTTCCAGGCGGAATTTGTTGGGAGGAATGTCAGGAGAAACAAGAGCAAAGTCCTCCCTCCTCCCATAGTTTCTCAAACACAAAGAAAGAGAAGCCAAACCCTATCCACAATGGGGGCGTGTTATCCTGTTGTGGAAGTAGGTGCTAACCACTAGGAAGCACTGCCAACCACCTATAAATATCAGGTCTACACTATTTGTGACCCAACACACCAAATGTAGCCCACCATCAGCCATGTTTTGTTAACAGCCAAGTAGTTGACAACCCTCCTCCCTTTGCTCTCCCAGAAAGGCCGTGAACACAGAAAGTTTATTAACAGGGCTGGCCTGAGATATTTTGGTGCCTAAAGTGAAGGACAAGATGACCCCACTCCCTCCACATTCCCTGTACAAATGGACTGGCAGTTGAACATTACTTCAACACTGGAGATAACACAACGTCCTTCCCTGCGCTGGAAAGCACTAGACTAGCTTAAGTGAGTATAAGGCAGACTATGTGACACACACAGCCGTCTCCTCCATCAACTCACGACCACTCCATGCCCACCCTTGCTAACACCTGCCAATTGAGACAGCCGCCCCACTCCACCTAACGCTAGGGCCACCCTATTCATCAAGCCCCTTGAGAGGTGGCCTACATAAATGGCAGCCCGCATAGTCCTTAGCAAGTCGCAGGGTTTGACTAACGGTGCCCTAGTCAATTAGGGGTTACAACCACCAAAGCAGCATCCTTTGTGAAGCCCAATCAAATCTCCTGCAGCATCTCTCACCTTTGACAAACACAGAAGCTGCTATTTCTGCTGAGCCAAACACGTTTTCTCCTCGGCAGACATATCTTCCCTCATCAGATTTGGAGGCATTCAGGATCCGCAGGCTCCCATCTGGAAGAACAGTTATCCTGAAAATTATAAAAGAGGTTTTTATCCTGAAATAGCATATGCAAAATTATCGCAAATGCAGACAAGTGCCGCAGAGCCATCTTTTGTCAGCTTCATAAATAGAATTATGGATGTTTCTGCCGATGTTTCCGAAGGATAATGGCAATGCCAATTGAATCTGCCAGTCTGTCAAATAAGGCTGAAACAAACTCATTTTGTTCCCTTTCCTTCTGTAATACAAAAAGTTCCAGACTCCTCAAACAAGTGGATTAATCTTCTAAAATCTACAAAGAGTAAAAAGTGTAATGAGTTTTTTGTTTCAGAAGGCACCTGCCTTTCAGGTTTGGCAAGCATAACTTTATCATCAAAAGATGCCTTAGTATTAAGCACCAGCTGTCCAACTAGAACCTAATAGTGATTGATACACACACACACACACACACACACACACACACACTGTTACAAAAGAAGCGCAGATGGGGAAATAACAGCCTGATCGAGATTTGCAGTCACCATTTTGTGAGAAATAAAATGGCGACCGCAAAAATGCACATGTTTTTGTGTCTATGAAAATGCACATTTTAGTGAATGTGCATATTAACATATGCAGAAATGTGCATTTTGCTAATGCGCTTATTTGTGTATGCATGGAAATGCTCATTTTCTGAAAAATGCACATTTTCGCACACACAGTAATGTGTGCCTTCACAAAAATACGCATCTCACACATGAGAGTATGTGCATTTGCAAAAATGCACATTTTAGTGCACACAAAACATGCGCATTCTTGCGGTCGCTATTTTATTTTTTTTAAAAAAATGGCGACCATGGAGCTTGACGAGGCTGCTGGGGTGAGTGCAGGCTGCTCACCAAGCATGGGAGGGGCTTGAGTGCAGTCCGCGGACCGGTGAGTGGGGACAGGGGCTGGGTGGGAGTCCAGAGAACCTGGACAGGGGTGAGTTTGCACATCCCTAATTTATAGTACATTCTATGCCCATGCAGCACAAAGATGAAAATGAGATCTGGCTACTCATGCATATTATTTTTATTTATTATAGTTATGCAGCACAGTACCTAAACAATGTCAGAGGCACTAAGGGTAGAATTAAAGTATATAAGAAGCATGGGACTATTCCTGAAAACAGTAGCCCTGTGTGGGATCCCTCTTCCTCCACAACCATCATCATGTATAATGTAGGGATGTCCATCAATGGGAAATCTGGCCCTTTTTGGGCTCACTGGAGTTTCACAGCACCCCCCCGACTTGGCTTGCATTTGCAAGCCAAGCCACAGGGTTTCCCTGAATTCTTGGGGCATTTTATGTATTATGTGAGTGTTGGCTGCAATTTGAGCAAATTCATGCTATCTGTGCAAATCACAGCTGCAATTTACATAATGTTCACAAATTACAGGTGGAATTTGCATAATTTGAGCAAATTCCACCGTAATTTGTCCAAATTACAGAAATCTACACAAATTGCGGTTGTAATCTGCACAAATTAAAAAACACACACACCAAAAATCTGCTGGCTGGCCCAACTCACTGCAGATCGAGTCAGGCCAGCTAGCAGAAGATGAACCAAAGTCTGGGGGGCTGAGCTGATGAAAGATATCATCCTTTAAATGGATTCTTCCAACATCCACAGTATAGTGGAACTTATCCCATATCCTCACATCCTCACATCAGGCATTTTCTTGACTATATTAGAAGCAGCCAATGAGGTGAAGAAGACCAGAGATTTTCTTAGGGATGGGCAAGCAAGTGAGATCACTAGGATTTACTGAACAACATCACGCCCCTTGTCTTGTACCCAATTCCCAATTGCATTTGTGATTGCTGCCTGTTCTGTCTGAATGTGAAACTTTTGCAAATCGAACAGCAATCGAGTGGGAGTTTGTGCAAATCTCCTCAAATCTGCACATATTTCTTCCACAGAGTAAAGCAGGGCTGAGTCTGTCTACTGAGGAAATTTGTGCAAATTAGGAAACTTATGCAAATTGAACTGGGAATTGGGAATGAGATGAATGCGAGGGCATGTCTGACAATTTGTGAATATTTTTGGTGGGCATATGCTTGCGCTTGCGTTTGGAGCTTCAACCAGCGCACTCTCACATGGTTTGCGAGCACAAATTAAATTCTCATAATCCCTAGATTTTACCTCATTTGCTGCCTGCCACTGGCAGGATCAAATAAATACACAATATGATGTCATCAGGAGATGAAATAAGTTGTAGTAGATGATACGGAGTGATAACTAGGCATGAAGCTGCCATTTTCAGCAGCACATCCATGTTTTCTAGAATATTTATTTTTCCCTTTGTTTCTGTGGCCCCAACATTCATCAGCAGTTCCATATCTGCATGTAATAATTTGGTTCTTGTTACTGCCTGTAATGACAGAATCTAAAGCAAAGAGATGCACAAAACACCTCCTGGTCCATTTTTGGTGATTAAATTGCTAAATAGTCCTACAAATGTGTCACCTGATCAGCACCACCCATACTCACCTCATGTCTAACTTTATGCAAAATCTGGAGGCCCCTTTAATCTTTAGTCTTTGGACACTATCCACTAAAAAGTGCAAGCATGTTGAGCACTGACAGTATTTGTGCAACCACATCAAAGTATTCTTGAGCAGCTCTCATTCTTTTCAATGAAAGCTGTGTAGGAAAACATTCTGGGGGATTGCATCCTATCAGGGTGACTTCAGAGTAATTAATTTTTGAGAACAATGAGGTGGTAAAGACAATAATTGTAGAAGAAAGTATATTTTTGCTATACATTTCACACACTGGAGATGTATGAGAATTTCTGTTTCGCTTGCAAAACACAAGAGCAATAGTATTCGAAGCCCTGAACAGAAGTGTGAATTTGAACATGTGGCTGCCAAAAATATTCAAAATGATCAAACATGTGCTCATATCCAACCCATTCCCGATTCCTAGTTTGATTTGCGCAAATTTCCTCATTAGACTGAATCAGCCCTGTTTTACTCTCTGGAAGAAATTTGTGCAAATTGGGAAATTTGTGCAAATTTGGGGAGGTTTGTGCAAATTTGGGGAGGTTTGCACAAAATTCCCATTCAATACCTGCTTGATTTGCACAAATTTCCCATTTGCACAAAGAACAAGATGACTCTCTAGACAATATTCGGAGAGTCCTAGCGATCTCGAACATCGCTTGTTTGCCCATCCCTGTGTATAACAGCCTTTGCTAACCTGGAATCCTCCGGATGTGTTGGACTACAACTCCCATTAGGCTGGCTGGGGAGGATGGGAGTTGTAGGACCATGCATCTGGGCTGGAGAAGGGAGATGTAAGAGAATACAAAGGAGAATTAGGGAGGAAGAACCTGTGAGAGGGGAGGAGGAGAAGGAGAAGAATGAGAAAGGCCCCACCCTTCAGCCAGGGAGTGGGCCCTGTGGATCAGGAGTGCTGTGTCTGAACCCAGCTGGGCTCACATTAAGAGTAGATGCTGGTGAGAGGAGGAACGATGGAGGCAACAACCTAGATGGAAGCCATTAGAGGCAATGAGGGAACCAAAACTGCAAGAATTAAGGGCTGCAAACCTCGAGGACTGACCCCTAGGAGAACAAAAGAATCCAGTACATGGGGTGAAGGCAGATATCGTGGACTAGTCTTGTAACTAGGGATGTCCACTGTCCAGAAATCTGGCCCTTCTGGGGTTCGCCAGTTATCTGTGGCACCCTCAGCATGGCTTGCATTTGCAAGCTGAATTGTGAGGTTTCCCTGAAATCCAGGAACTTTTTCTGGTTTAAAAAATAAACTGTGTGAGTAGAAATTTGTGCAAATCGCCCCTGCAATTTCCATAATTTGCTCAAATTTCAGCCACAATGTGCACAAATTGTGGCTATAATTGTGCAAATTTCAGCTGCAAGTTGTGCAAATTACGGCTGAAATTTGTGCAAATTTCTATTGCTGCGAATACCCCCTTCCCCCAGAAAATCTGCCAACTGGCCTGTCTTGAGGCAGATTGAGCTGGGCCAGCTCGTGGGGAAATGAACCAAAGCCTGGGGGCCAAGATGATGAAAGCTCAGTGAGCTCCATCCCTGGATGCATTCCTCTGACATTACTACTTGTAACCACTCAAGAAAGAAGAGAATTGTTTAACCTAGGGGTGTACAAAACCCCGCTTACCTGGCTCCGCTGGGTTCCGCAGGTGGGGGGAGGTGATCCGTTCCTCCCCGCGGAATCCTGCCTGGCTGGCTTCGCTCTGCGGCCAGGCTGCGGAGCCACCAGCTGGGCCAACCCACAGTGGGGCCTCCAGCCGCTGCCAGGCTGGTGCGGACGCAAATGGCGTCCTGAGTAGGGGATGCCATTTGCGTCCCTATGGTAGCCCGTGATAGGCTACGTAAATATTTACGTAGCCTATCACGGCTAAAGCAGGGATGCAAATGGCGTCCCCTATGCCATTTGCGTTCCCGTTTTATCTGTGATAGGTTACATAAATATTTATCCCCTAAATACCCCATAGATCCAATGGGAACGCAAATGGCATAGGGGACGCCATTTGTGTCCCTGCTTTAGCCATGATATTTACGTAGCCTATCACGGGCTACCATAGGGACGCAAATGGTGTCCCCTACTCAGGACGCCATTTGCGTCCACACCAGCCCGGCAGCAGCTGGAGCTGCCACCGCCACCACCAGAGCTGAAGCTGCAGCCGGAGCCACAGCCAGGTAGGCTCCGTTCCGCGGGGCTTTCGCGGGGTGGAGGGGCAGGGGGCTCCATTCCGCCATAGATTCCGGGGGGTTGAATTCACTGGAATTCGCCCCCCCTGGGATCCGTGGTGGAATTCTCTAACATCCTTAGTTTAACCTCAGTCTAGCTAAACTCAATGTGTTTTCAGTTAACTCAGGTAAGTCGATAGAGTCCTATGCTATGGAGCTGCCCCTGCAACCAGCCCTGAAATGCCACTATCCACAACCCTTTTCCCTTCCAGAAACCTTAACAATGTTTATTTTAGGGATGGGGGAGAATTTCTCCCCGAAACTTCGGGGGGCTGAGTGCCAACGTATTCGGCCCCCCAAAGTAGTTTCGGGGAGAAATTCTCCGCCCCCCCGCCCCCCCCGGGATGGGACTTACCTTTCCCGAATGTCCCTCCCGGCGGCGGGTCCCGGCAGCGGTTCGGCAGGTCTTCGACAGGGGCAGGGGCGGCAGCTGGTCTTTCGACCGGCTGCCGCCGCCGCCATTCCAAGAAAAGTAAAAAAAAACAAAACGCCCCCGTGATAGGCTACATGATGATTAACGTAGCCTATCACGGCTAGATTTGCAAAGTCAGCCGTGATAGGCTACGTAAATCGTCACGTAGCCTATCACAGGTGACTTAAAAAAAAAAAAGCGCGTACGGCTAATGGCGGCCCCCATAGGGAGCCGCCATTCGCGTTCCTTATTTGGTCGCTGTAGTCTACGTAAAGATTACGTAGACTACAGCGACCAAATAAGGAACGCGAATGGCGGCTCCCTATGGGGGCCGCCATTTGCGTACGTGCTTTTTTTTTTAAAGTCACCCGTGATAGGCTACGTGACGATTTACGTAGCCTATCACGGCTGACTTTGCAGATCTAGCCGTGATAGGCTACGTAAATCGTCACATAGCCTATCACGGGGGCATTTTTTTTTTACTTTTTATTTCGCGGCCAGGCGAGGCGAGGCGCCTCCTCCCCGGCCTGAATTTCGGCCGGGCGAGGAGGGAAGCCTCCCCCCCCGGCCTGAACTTCGGGGGGAGCAGCGAAGCGCCTCCCCCCCACCGCGAAGCAAGCTGCGAGACCAAGTAAGTGACTTTCGTGCACCCCTAGTTTATTTTTGAAAAGCTAAGAGAGTCAACCTCATAAAAGCCACTCGCCATGCATTTCTTAAGATAATTTGTTTTCACTTGAAGGCATGACCATTGTTCTTTCAGACGAGGTACCTGACAGAAGAATACTCACACTAATGACATCTAATTGCTGAGAATCATGGGAAACAAGTTTATGTTGATCCAAAGAGTAAAACAAATAAACAAACAAATGCCTCTGGTGGTAGACCTATACATATGGTGCTTTCCATGGACATATCAGGGGCTGCCAGGGCAATGTGACACCCTGTCAGCAGAGCTCCATTCCATCCTAACCCCCTCCAGCAGATCTGGGGGTTACGAAGGATTGGTACGGTAAGGGCGCAATCCTGTGGGGATAGTTGGCCATCTCTGAACCTAGAGGTGGCCAACTATCCAAGGCAGGGCAGGCAGAGCACCAAGGGGGTCTTCTCCTCCACTCTCCAGCTGCTCTGGGTTTGTGGCTAGACAGCTGATTTTGGCTGTCTAACTGGGCACTGCGGAACAGGGTGGAGGGGAGGCTGGATGGTGCATGGGAAGTGTTGTACTGGAGCTTCTGCAGTCTGCTCCCCACCCCCAGGAATGCCCCCTTTTCAGCCGCTCCGCACCGCTGTTCTGAGTGCAGAGCTGTGGACAACCCACACCTCCTATGAGGCAGTGGGGGAAGGGAGTTGGAGTTTTGGGAACCGAGCTCCAAGCGCGAGCTCTGAGCTCAGTTCTCATAAACCAAAAAATCCTATGGCCGTCTAGACGATGTTTAGCAGCCATAGGATTGCACCCTAAATCAGATATTTTTGTAAACTAGTATATGTCCTGTGAAGCTTTGAGGCCTACAGAGGCAAAGGGAAAAATGGTCAGGCTTAGAGGCCTGGAGTTTTCTGCTGGGAGGGGGTAACCCTGAGAGGAGTAGCTTCATTTATCTTGTTAAACATCAGTTTTGTGTCTCTGCTTGAGTTTCATTTCTTCAGGGTTGAAGCAGTACTTTTGGTTTTGAAGAAGGAGGGTATGAGAGCGAGAGAAGTGAGCCTGATGTGAGAGCAGAGTCTGAAGAGTGAGCAGAAAGAAGCAGTCTAGGGAAGTCTAAGGACAGCTAGGGTAAAGGAACTTGCGTTTTGCAACTTCTATTTTCATTTAATGCCTTTTGTATCACTCAGCTGTATTGTGTAAATGCCTTTAGTTGTATTTTGTTTGCTTTAAATCTACTGGTAAACTGTAGTGGTTAAACCCTGTGTCTAGAGTGTCAGTCGCCCCACATCTACAGCCTAAACTCCACATTACTGGGAAGGTGAAGGTGGGACTCTTAAGGAGGGAAGAGATCCTTAAGGAGTTGCTCAGGGGGTCTTAAGGGGAACTTTGATAGTCCCATTTCTAAAAGATCCAAGGTGTTGATCCAAGTTAAAGCTACTATGGTACATTGCAGGCCATATAGTTAAACTGTCAAGAATAAAAATCCCATGGTACATATCCCAGATCCTCATAAATTCGGCTGATATTGCTATTCTGTTTCAATTTTTCTCAGTCCTTTTATTTATATCCATAGGACAATTGGTAATAGGTTTGGAATACCTAATTCCAGTATATATGATGGATTAGATTTCTGTGTCTCAAACAATTCTGTCATCCAGGCTGAACAGTTTCTTAGGCCAATATAGATATAGTTGGGACCGATACCTGCCCCCATCTTATTTTTGCTTTTGGATAGTCTAATAAGTTACCCTACATTTCTGCTCCCCTCTGCACACACACTGCAATAAAATAATTTATCATCTTTTGCAAGCTTTGAAACATATCTTGTAATCTCAAACAGAATACAGTTAAACAAGAATTATAATTTAGGATAGGTTTTTTGTTTTTTGTTTCGTCTTAAATACAGGTATCCTCTCCAGCCATAATTTTTTCCGTATTGTTCCAAATATGTTTAACTAGCAAACAGACCTGGTTTTGCACAGATTGGAATAGCCGTTAGTATAATACAGCAAAGGTTTCAGCCAGCCTTCAGAGCTGTCAGAGTTGGATACATCTGAGGCCTACTAAACTCCCCTTGCTTCAAACTGTATGGACTGCTAAGCTATTTGCTGGTTAGGGAAGTCTTCGCCTAGTGGCTGAAGATGTTATTTCAGGCATCAACAATATGGACACATTTAAAGTAATCAAAATTAATTTTGTATTTTAAATGTATTTTAAGAACAAAATAACCCCTAGCATCCGCTTAGTATGCATGCCAAATTTCAGGTGTCTAGTACTATGTTGGTACAACGTCAGGTGGTGGTACTATGGTGCTGATGGGCGGATGGACAGATAGACATACACACATCCTCTTTTATTATTATATATACATGTGACTGCTGGCTCATAGCTACCTTTATATAATTTGGTTAGAACGTTGTACCTGCAAAAATATCCCTAATGTTTTTACTGGTTTTTCACTGCCACTCATGCTGATTTGCATCTTTCATTCTCTAACGCCCAGCGTGGCTTGCAACAAAGTAAAACAATATCAATACACAATAAAATATATAAAGCTGATGTAGCAGAAACCGTAAAAACAGATGAGAGCAATAAAAAACATTTAAACCGTGCAAATTGTTCCCTCTATTTCTGATGTTCAGAGGTGAGTGCTAGTGTTTATGTAGCCAAAACAGCACCATCCACACATAAGAGGCAGGCATCAGTAGGGATGTTGGAGAAATCCGCCATGGACTCCAGTGAGTCTGTGGAGCCCCCGGAGTCCGTGGCGGAACGGCCTCCCCCTGCCACCCCCCAAAATCCCCCCCTGGGACGGACCTACCTGGCGGTGGATATGGCGGTGGCAGCTCCAGCTTGTCTTCTGGCTGCTGCCGGGCTGCTGTGGCTGCAATTTGCGGCCGCAGCAGCCTGGCAGCAGCTGGAAGTGCGGCTGTGGCTGGCCCCGGCTAGCGGCTCCGCGGAGTCGCCGCGGAGCAGAGCCGGCCAGGGAGGATTCCAGGGGGGGACGACGGAGCACCTCCCCCCCACTGTGGATGGTCCCAGCGGAACCAGGTAAGTGTTTTGTACACCCCTAGGCATCAGTAGACTCGAGGAAACCCCATGGTTTGCAGAAGTACAAAGAAACCCCTAAGTGGGGAAAAATCCCCACAACAGCCCAGTCAGGAGTGAGCATGCTCAGTGCCCATGGAATGCTTAATGGCAGTTGCAGGGCGGGGAAGAGAAAACTAGGTGGGAGGGGGCCATAGAATGGAGTATCCTGGAAGAGGGCATGACCGATTGATTGAACCATTGTAGAAGAGCATTTCACATTGCAATGTTTTGTTGCAGGCCCTTCCTGTAATCAACTAAAACCATGCTGGAATGCCTGAGCCAAATGTCTTTTGCTTGGCACTGAATTGCAGTGGTAGGCAAGTCGGCCCACAGCAGCATTCTACATATAGGGCACCACCACTGAGAAGGGCATTGCCTGGCTAGCTTTAGAAGGGAGGCAGATTCAGAGGAGGGACTCTGATGACTGCAATGTGCAGGTAGGCTCATGTGGGAGAAGGCAGTTCTTTAGAGATTACACATCCTGGCAGATGGTCATTATGTGACCCACATGTAATGAAATCTCCATCTCTGTCTCTATCACCTCCTTTTGATGGATTGATTGTCTCTGATGCAGAATGAGGAGGTATTTTCTAACAAAACAAAAGCCTGACCAGAATCTGTCAGGGCTTTCCACATTAAAAAAAACACAAAAAACTGTATGACCCTACTGAGGAAAAATAAATTACGGCTTTGTTGTTGTGTGTAGTTTATAAGATGCATTGGCTTAAGGAAGTCTCATTGTCATGAAAAATGGGCTACCATTTACTTGAAATATGAATTTGGTCCCTGTTCTAAGCAATTGAACAGATAGGGTAAATAGGTGTCAAAGCAAATCCGGGGGCATGGAAAGGTTGGTCGGGCTGTTCTCTGTATGTTGCATGTGGAGGGTGAGGGATGGATTACAAGAGTGCTAACAGTTGACAACCAGGTCCATTCCATCTAATCATGTTGCATACATTTTCTTGTTGGGTTCCATTACGGTGCATTACAGTAATCTAACCTCAGGGGTTATGAAGGCATGATTGACTGCAGCCAGGCTCAAAAGTGTTGCAGGATCAAAACAGAGTGGGAGATCGATAACTCAGTGGAAGTACATGTGCTTTGCATGCTTAAGATGCCAGGTTCCACCTCCACTGAAAGGATGTCAGGAACAGGGCTGGGAAATACCTCTGCAGACTAGACATTAGATGTAGAGACGGACCAATTTGTCTCACTCTTCCCACATTCTAATTCTTTAAATCTCAAGTTCTTTTGATGCTGAATATGAAGAACTTTGAACATTTTGGTAAACTGTTATCTAAAATGAACTAAAATTATATTTTCACTAGCGTTGTCAGAGAAATCCGTCTGGGGGGTTGGGGGTAAAACTTGCTGAGCTTTTAGTCACTGGACTTTGGCTCACTTCCCCATGAGCTGGCCCGACTTGATCTGCATCGAGTCAGGCCAGCGCACGGATTTTCCATTTGTTTCATAAAAAGAAATTTGTGTAAATTGCGGCTACAAATCACACAAATTATAGCTGCGATTTGCACAAATTTCTTTTTATGGAAAAAAACTCATGAGAAAAGTTTCCAGATTCTGGGAAAAACCTGCATGGCTCAGCTCATGAATGCAAGCCAAGCTAGGTGGGCAGTGGGGATCCGTCTGGCCCCCAAAGGGCTAGATTTTCTAATGACGGAGATGCTTAATTCTCACCCATCTGCTCTGGTCAAATTTAGTAGGTCCAGCTATTCCCAACATGGAGAGGCCAATCTTGTACCTACACACCATGTAGCTGTTAAAGATGAGAAGCCTGTCATAAAAAAGAGGTGACAACCCTAATTCTGCACCACAAACATGGCTGATTACGCAGAGATGTTTAAGAGCTAAGTACTCAAAGCCCTGGGTTGGATGGAGTTTCACTTTCTCCCACATTCATTTCTTAAAAGCAAATGCTTGTAATCTTGCATATATGGGCCATTCACGGCCCATTTTGCATATATGTAAATATATTTTCACGATTGCCATTTTATTTTGCAAAAAATGGTGATCGCAGAGCTCAATGAAGCCACCTGGGTGAGTGTGGGCAGCTTGACAAGCAGTGGGTAGCTCGAGTGCTGGTCTGGGTGTGCACAAGTGGGGGGCAGGGCTGGGTGGGCACCCAGAGAACCTATATGGGGAGGGTGCCCATCCATCCCTAGTAGGGACACAGGTGGACTCGGTGGAATAGGGCACCTTTTATCAGTTTAGGCTGATACATTAACTCATCCTTATATGGACAGAGATAGCCTGGCTCCAGTTAGACATGCTCTGATAACCTCTCATCTGGAATACTGCACTGTGTTATATGTGGGACTGAGGATGTCAGAGAAATCCGCTGCAAATTCAAATGAGGCCGGATTCTTTGGAATCCAGCCTCAGGAATCCACAGCGGATTGGGGCCACTTACCTCTGCTCCAGGGGGACTGGAGGCGGAACGGCACTCGGCTGCTTCTTCCAGCCAGAGCCGTTTGCCTCCTCCCTGTCCCTGCCGATTGCCTTAAAAAAAACTCTTAAAAAAAAAAAAGGCGATTGGGAGGATGTGCCCATAGATTTATACGCAAATAGAGTCATGAATCTTACGTATAAGTCTATTTGTCCATAGGCTTATATGCAAGATTCACGGCTCTATTTTGCGTATAAGTCTATGGGCACATGCGATCAGCAGGATGTGCCATAGACTTATATGCAAAATGGAGCCATGAATCTTGCGTATAAGCCTATGGACACATAGACTTATACGCAGGATTCATGACTCTATTTGCATATAAATCTATGGGCACATCCTCCTGATCGCCATTTTTTTTAAAGGCAATCGGCAGGGACAGGGAGGAGGCGAACAACTCTGGCTGGCAGGAGAGCACCCCAGTTGCAGAATGAGCTCTGCAGGGAGGCTCATCTGGGGATAGGGATGGCAGAGAATTCTGCCTCGGATCTCGGTGAGGCTGAATGCCAGTGGCGGAACGGCCTGCCCCCCCGCCCCCCCACAGATCCCCCCCCGGGATGAGACTTACCTGGGGCTGGTCTTCTGACCGGCTGCCGCTGCCGCCATTTGCAGTTTTTTTTTTTTACAGAGACGTGATAGGCTACGTAAGTTTTTACTTAGCCTAAAACGACTGGGTAAAAAAAAAAAAAAAGTGTAAAGGCGTACGCAAATGGTGGCGGCTATGGCCGCCGCCATTTGCATTCCTTATTTTGAGCCGTCTTAGTCTATGTAAATATTTTTTATTTACATAAAATAAATAAATAGTGTCTGCTACGCTATTTGCGTTCCCCTTATTTTCGCCATCTTAGTCTATGTAAATATTTACGTAGATTAAGACAGCAAAAATAAGGAACGCAAATGGTGGAGGCTGTAGCCGCCACCATTTGTGTACGTGGTTCCCCCCCCCCCGAGCCCTCCATGGCCGGAAATCTGGCTGCGGACGGCTCTGGCCTGGCTGGGCCTGGCCGGCTGCTCCGCAGAGCTGCCGCGGAGCACAGCCGGCCACGGAGGATTCCGGGGGGGTGGAACGGATCGCCTCCCCCCCCATTGAGGATTCTGGGGGGAGGGACGGAACGCCTCCGCGAAAGGTAAGTGACTTTCGTACATCCCTATCTGGGGATCTCCAAGATTCTAGTTGGTTATTATTTTTATGTTTTATATTGTAGCGATAAACTTTTAATATTTCATATTGTATTTTGTTGTTGTTGTTGTTGTTGTTCAGTCGTTCAGTCGTGTCCGACTCTTCGTGACCCCATGGACCATAGCACGCCAGGCCTTCCTGTCCTGCGCTCTCTCCTGGAGCGTGCTCAAGTTCATATTCATTGCATCCGTGATGCTATCTAGCCATCTCATCCTCTGCCATCCCCTTCTCCTTTTGCCTTCAGTCTTTCCCAGCATCAGGGTCTTTTCCAGGGAGTTTTCTCTTCGCATTAGGTGGCCAAAATATTGGAGCTTCAGCTTCATTATCTGTCCTTCCAATGAGCAGTCAGGGTTGATTTCCTTTAGGATGGACTGATTTGACCTCCTTGCAGTCCAGGGGACTCGTAAGAGTCTTCTCCAGCACCACAGTTCGAAAGCATCAATTCTTCGGCGCTCAGCCTTCCTTATAGTCCAGCTCTCACAGCCATACATTACTACTGGGAAAACCATAGCTTTGATTAGACGGACCTTTGTCGGCAAGGTGATGTCTCTGCTTCTTACTATGCTGTCTAGGTTGGCCATAGCTTTCCTCCCAAGGAGCAAGCGTCTTTTAATTTCATGGCTACAGTCACCCTCTGCGGTGATCTTGGAGCCCAAGAAAGTAAAATCTGTCACTGCTTCCATTTCTTCCCCTTCTATATGCCAGGAAGTGATAGGGCCAGATGACATGATCTTAGTTTTTTTAATGTTGAGTTTCAAACCAGCTTTTGCACTCTCCTCTTTCACCCTCAACAAGAGGCTCTTTAGATCCTCTTCGCTTTCTGCCATTAGGGTGGTATCGTCTGCGTATCGGAGGTTGTTGATAATTCTCCCGGCAATCTTAATTCCGACCTCTGATTTATCCAACCCGGCATTTCTCATGATGTACTCTGCATATAAGTTAAATAAGCAGGGTGACAATATGCAGCCTTGTCGTACTCCTTTCCCAATTTTGAACCAATCGGTTGTTCCATCTCTGGCTCTTACCGTTGCTTCTTGACCCTCGTACAGGTTTCTCAGGAGACAGGTAAGGTGGTCTGGTACTCCCATCACTTTCAGAATTTGCCACAGTTTGTTGTGATTTATTTATTTATTTATTAAATTTATTAATCGCCCATCTGACTGGTCACCCAGCCACTCTGGACGATGTACAACCCACCATAAACAATTTAAAACAATAAAATTTTACCATAATTTTTTTTTTAAAAAAATACCCTAACCTACCCCAAATGCCTGCCTGAACAACCACGTTTTTAATACATGACGGAAGCTCATTAAAGAGGGGGCATGGCGGAGTTCCCTAGGGAGGGAGTTCCACAGAGTGGGGGCCACCACAGAGAAGGCCCTCTCCCTCGTCCCCACCAGTCTAGCTGTCCTGGCTGATGGGACAGAGAGAAGGCCATCCGAGGCTGATCTTGTTAAGCGGCCTGTCTGGTGTTGCTGGAGGCGCTCCTCCACACAATCAAAGGCTTTAGCGTAGTCAATGAAGCAGAAATAGACGTTTTTCTGGAATTCTCTTGCTTTCTCCATGATGCAGCGAATGTTGGCGATTTGATCTCTACTTCCTCTGCCTCTTCGAAACCCAGCTTGTACTTCCGGTAGTTCTCAGTTCGCATACTGCTGAAGCCTAGCTTGTAGGATTTTGAGCATCACCTTGCTGGCATGTGAAATGAGCGCAATTGTGCGGTAGTTTGAACACTCTTTGGCGTTGCCCTTCTTTGGAATTGGAATGTAAACTGACCTTTTCCAGTCTTGTGGCCACTGTTGAGTGTTCCAGATTTGTTGGCATATTGAATGCAGCACTTTAACAGCATCATCTTTTAGGATTTTAAATAGCTCGGCTGGAATACTGTCATCTCCGCTAGCTTTGTTGTTACTAATGCTTCCTAAGGCCCACTTGACTTCACTCTCGAGGATGTCTGGCTCAAGTTCAGTGACCGCACTATCATGGCTATCAGGGACATTCAGATCTTTCCTGTATTTCAGATCTTCTGTGTATTCTTGCCACCTCTTCTTAATCTCATCTGCTTCTGTTAGGTCCCTGCCTTCTTTGTCCTTTATCATGCCCGTCTTTGCACAAAACGTTCCCTTGAGATCTCCAATTTTCTTGAAGAGATCTCTAGTCTTTCCCATTCTGTTGTTTTCCTCGATTTCTTTGCATTGTTCATTTAAGAAGGCCTTCTTGTCTCTCCTTGCTATTCTCTGGAACTCTGCATTCAGTTGGGTATATCTTCCCCTTTCTCCTTTGCTTTTCGCTTCCCTTCTTTCGTGAGCTACTTGTAGAGCCTCATCAGACAGCCACTTGGCTTTCTTGCATTTCTTTTTCTTTGGGATGGATTTCGTTGCTGCCTCCTGAACAATGTTACGGACCTCCGTCCATAGTTCCTCAGGCACTCTGTCTATCAGGTCTAATCCCTGAAATCTATTCCTCACCTCCACTGTATATTCATCAGGGATATGATTTAGGTCATACCTGAACGGTTTAGTGGTTTTCCCGACGTTCTTCAATTTAAGCCGAAATTTTGCAAGAAGCAGCTCATGATCTGAGCCACAGTCAGCTCCAGGTCTTGTTTTGACTGACTGTATGGAGCTTCTCCATCTTTGGCTGCAAAGGACATAATCAATCTGATTTCGATATTGACCATCTGGTGACGTCCATGTGTAGAGTCGCCTCTTGTGCTGTTGGAAAAGAGTGTTTGCTATGATCAGCATGTTCTCTTGGCAAAACTCTATTAGCTTTTGTCCTGCTTCATTTTGTACACCAAGGCCATGCCTGCCTGTTATCCCGGTGATTTCTTGACTTCCTACTTTAGCATTCCAATCCCCTATGATGAAGAGGACATCTTTTTTTGGTGTTAGTTCTAGAAGGTGTTGTAGGTCTTCATAGAACCGATCAACCTCAGCTTCTTCGGCCTCAGTGGTTGGGGCATAGACTTGAATTACTGTGATGTTGAATGGTTTGCCTTGGATTCGTACTGAGATCATTCTATCATTTTTAAGATTGTACCCCAGTACTGCTTTTCCCACCCTTTTGTTGACTATGAGTGCTACTCCATTTCTTCTAAGGGATTCTTGCCCACAATAGTAGATATGATGGTCACCTGAATTAAATTCGCCCATGCCTGTCCATTTTAGTTCGCTGATTCCCAAGATGTCGATGTTCAATCTCGCCATCTCATGTTTGACCACCTCCAGCTTACCTTGATTCATTGATCTGACATTCCAGGTTCCTAAACAATATTGTTCTTTACAGCATCGGATTTTCTTTTCACCGCCAGACACATCCACAGCTGAGTGTCCTTTCGGGTTTGGCCCAGCCGCTTCACTCTTTCTGGCGCTACTTGGAAATACCCTCTGCTCTTCCCCAGTAGCATATTGGACACCTTCCGACCTGAGGGGCTCATCTTCCGGCGTCATCTCTTTTAGCCTTGTGATACGTTCCATGGGGTTTTCTTGGCAAGAATACTGGAGTGGGTTGCAATTTCCTTCTCCAATTGTATTTTATCAACTTATATTTTATGGTTTTACTTGTTGTGAACTGGAGGTTCCTGGAGGAGAAGGCTATTAATGGCTACTAGTCCTGATAGCTATGTGCTACCTCCAGTAGCAGAGGCAGTGAGCCTATGTACACCAGTTGCTGGGGAACATGGGCAGGAGGGTGCTGTTGCACTTGTGTCCTGCTTGTGGGTTCCTGGTCTACAGTTGGTTGGTTGCTGTGTAAAGAGAATGCTGGACTAGATGGACCTTTGGTCTGATCCAGCATGACTCTTCTTATGTTCTTATTTGAGACATTTTGACATATGAGAGACTGCAAAACGTTTCTGTAATTGCTGGTTTTCTCTGCAGTACTACAGATGTGGTTGTTTATCCCCCCCCCCTTTTAGCTGTACAAATATTTCTGCCAAGTTTGCTTGCTGCTTCTGTTTAACAAAATATTAAGAAAGGCAACTTCACATTTATTTCATTCACAGAAAAGGATCAGATTACATAGATCAGTGATTTCATCAACCTTACTTTTTATCTTATGATTTTCTTGTCAGCGGTAATAACAGTGCAAAAATGGGGAAAGTGGCTTTTTCTCATGAGGGGGAGGAGACTTTACTTTTATACTGAACTTATTTATATTGAAAGCAGATGGAATTAGGTTGGTTAACCATCAATGGTTCCTTTTTCTCACAAAAATATAGCAGGGCTGGTAGGTTGAAGGCAGACAGGCAGTTCGGCAGAGTGGCAAACCAGGAATTGGCCCATGCAAGTACCTCCACCACGTACATCTGAGTGGCATGATGAGTCAGGCCAGAGTTAGCAGCCTTCTAGGTTGAGATGGGACTTCTACTACCTCCTTGTATTACCTGATCACTGCTGGGCTAGAAGCTTCAGTGCCATCCTCTGGCCACCTGCTATGGACATTCTGTGGTGCAACTAGGGATGTGCAAATCAGCAAAAACTGAGCTGGTGGAGGTTCTCCAAATTCCACCTTGAAGCTCATTCTGACTCATGTCGGTATCAGATTGCGAGCTTTGTTTTTTTCCTTTTTGTACGAAAATTTGTCTGTATTTTCTCCAAATGTACACATCGTGTGCATTTTTGAAATGTGTTCATTTTTCTCCCATTGATTAAACCGCGTTTGTGCACATCTTTCAGAAGTATCATTTTTTTCCATGTGCATTTTTCAACTGTACTCACTTTTTGAATGCATTTTTGTTTTGTTTTGTTTTGTTTCTCAAGCTCAGACATGTATTATATGGACTTTGACTACAAACTGCATTTTTGTCAATGGTTGGTGATGGGAGGTGTGAAATGGGTAAATTCTGGTCAAAAATGAACTGAAACAAATTTCTCGTACATCCCTGCATGCAACTGAGATCAACATCTCTCTGCTTCTAAGCCATCACCATGGCACAGAAGGCCAAATGACTCGGCACTTCCATCTTTATGGTGAGTTTGAGATTTTTGTCAATGGTTGGTGATGGGAGGTGTGAAATGGGTAAATTCTGGTCAAAAATGAACTGAAACAAATTTCTCGTACATCCCTGCATGCAACTGAGATCAACATCTCTCTGCTTCTAAGCCATCACCATGGCACAGAAGGCCAAATGACTCGGCACTTCCATCTTTATTGTGAGTCTGAGATTTTTGTCAATGGTTGGTGATGGGAGGTGTGAAATGGGTAAATTCTGGTCAAAAATGAACTGAAACAAATTTCTCGTACATCCCTGCATGCAACTGAGATCAACATCTCTCTGCTTCTAAGCCATCACCATGGCACAGAAGGCCAAATGACTCGGCACTTCCATCTTCATGGTGAGTCTGAGATTTTTGTCAATGGTTGGTGATGGGAGGTGTGAAATGGGTAAATTCTGGTCAAAAATGAACTGAAACAACTTTCTCGTACATCCCTGCATGCAACTGAGATCAACATCTCTCTGCTTCTAAGCCATCACCATGGCACAGAAGGCCAAATGACTCGGCACTTCCATCTTTATGGTGAGTCTGAGATTTTTGTCAATGGTTGGTGATGGGAGGTGTGAAATGGGTAAATTCTGGTCAAAAATGAACTGAAACAAATTTCTCGTACATCCCTGCATGCAACTGAGATCAACATCTCTCTGCTTCTAAGCCATCACCATGGCACAGAAGGCCAAATGACTCGGCACTTCCATCTTCATGGTGAGTCTGAGATTTTTGTCAATGGTTGGTGATGGGAGGTGTGAAATGGGTAAATTCTGGTCAAAAATGAACTGAAACAAATTTCTCGTACATCCCTGCATGCAACTGAGATCAACATCTCTCTGCTTCTAAGCCATCACCATGGCACAGAAGGCCAAATGACTCGGCACTTCCATCTTTATGGTGAGTCTGAGATTTTTGTCAATGGTTGGTGATGGGAGGTGTGAAATGGGTAAATTCTGGTCAAAAATGAACTGAAACAAATTTCTCGTACATCCCTGCATGCAACTGAGATCAACATCTCTCTGCTTCTAAGCCATCACCATGGCACAGAAGGCCAAATGACTCGGCACTTCCATCTTCATGGTGAGTCTGAGATTTTTGTCAATGGTTGGTGATGGGAGGTGTGAAATGGGTAAATTCTGGTCAAAAATGAACTGAAACAAATTTCTCGTACATCCCTGCATGCAACTGAGATCAACATCTCTCTGCTTCTAAGCCATCACCATGGCACAGAAGGCCAAATGACTCGGCACTTCCATCTTCATGGTGAGTCTGAGATTTTTGTCAATGGTTGGTGATGGGAGGTGTGAAATGGGTAAATTCTGGTCAAAAATGAACTGAAACAAATTTCTCGTACATCCCTGCATGCAACTGAGATCGACATCTCTCTGCTTCTAAGCCATCACCATGGCACAGAAGGCCAAATGACTCGGCACTTCCATCTTCATGGTGAGTCTGAGATCTCTAAGAGCAGTCCGACTAGGTCAGACCATTTTTTTAAAGGGGCACAGGAATACTAGAAGCTGCCTTATACTGAGTCAGACCACTGGTCCCTCTAGTCCAGTGTTTTCACATTATTAGCAATCATATTTACATCAACTAATGTCGTGCAACTTTAGCATAACTTGAATTTTTAACTGTGCAATTGTTGTTTTGGAACTGCACATTTTTTTCCCCTGGAACTGCACACTTGGTGTATCACTGCAGATTTTCAAAAGCCTTGGGGGAGCATTTGAACATGCAGCCTTTCCACCTGCCTCCTGAAGTGATAACAGGTGCAATGGAAGTGTCTGAATAGTTGGGTAAATGGTGAGGCCCATGGCTCTTGAAGGACCCGTGGCAGCAGACATTGGTCAGCCACATACCTTTTCATTTCATTCATTTCTTTTGTGAAATTAAAAAAAAAAAAAAATTAGGATGGCCCTGAGCCCAGCACTGTAAAGCAAAGGACTGGGCAAGGCTGCATCTGCCTCCATCTTTATTTCTGCAGAGTCGTGGGTTTGAGGCAGGATTCTTTCCTGGCCCTGCCTGGAGAAGCTGGGGATCAAACCTGGGAACTTCGGTATGCAGAGCAGCTGGTCTACTGCTGAACCACAACATTTGGGGTGAGTGTAACTACAGAATGCCAACAATGCAATACAAGGATTTTGATGCTGGCCATTAATTTGCATGAACCATCTAGAAATGAAGCAGTGCAAATGGGAGGGCCTGTTAGCGATGCAAATGGGAGGGCCTGTTAACAGTGATACTGGAAGGTGGAGACTTCATGAATGTCTAGCACATAGCAGCAGTTTAGCTCCAGGAGGCTGGAACACGCAACATACTGGGAAGCCAGGGTGGGGCTGGGGTTAAGATGATTAGAAAGTCCAGCAAAAGTAAGGAACCTTCAGGAGAAATGCCCCATAGAATGAACTATCAAACCCGGAGAATTTATAATACGGGCTGCCCACTCCTTGCTTGTATTGGCAGCACCAGCTAATCCATCTGGAGGATACTTCTATGATATTTTTGGAGAAAGGGTTTAAAGAGGATTGTGTTTCTCTTCATTGCCCCAGACATGAATTGGGTGGTGATCACAGTTTGCCCTGCATTTTGTTCATTCAAGTTGCAACTCTACATACACTTACTTGTGAGTAAGCCCCATTAAGCACAGCAGGACCTACTTTCATGGAACTATGAATCAGGTTACGTTGTTAATTTGTCGCACGTATGCATGCATTATTTTAAAATTGACCTTGATTCTCATGCTTCCTTAGATGAAAAGTTGAAATAGTAATGAGGGAATGAAAGTAGAACAGCATTAAAAAAAAAAAAAGTGCAGGGGGGGCTGGGAGACGAATAGATCATGAAAGGCTTTGCATTACCCCCATGTCAGCAAGTAGGTTAAAGAGAAAGAAAAAATGCAGCTTAAACGGTTCAGTTTCCTATTTTTCTCAACTGACATTGTCACTTGGGGTATGAAATTGGTCTGCGCTGAATGCTAGCAAAGGGGACTTTTTTTAAGATGCAAAACAGGTTGGGAAGTTAGATTGACTCATTTACCCTATGGCTTTTCTCGGTGTTCTGATCTGAGCAATCTGTCATTTCACATTAGCCTAGATACGGAACCTGTCAATATTCTTTAATGTAGATTATGTGGAATGAAGACATGTATTTGTAAATAGTTTAAACCTTTATTTCTCCTTGAATGTCTCATGAGCCCTCAATCTCTTTTCTCTGTCTTTCATATTAGAATTATAAGCCTCTAAATCTCAGAGGAACTAGGAGTGGGTTATTATTTGGCTGAAATTTCTTGGGTAACCAGGATACCAACCAGCCCTGTATGAACTTTTGACTATCCTCTCCTGTATTGAATTTTGTTATTTTCAATATTGTTGACCTAATTAGAAGGAACTTGATTGTGGTTAAATCCCACAGCTCAAAACAAAATTGCTAGGAAGTCTCATTCAGCTGATTTTTCTCATCCTTGTATTTAGAATAGATTATCTCCTCATGCTTGAGTGTAGTATCATAAGGTCACTGGAATACTAAAAGTAAAATGCTAAGACTCAGCATTAATGTATCACAAATCCATTTCCTGCTTTCAGCCAAATGGAGGATTTTGCTCATGTTAAAATGGTTGGGTTTCATATCTTTGAATATGATCTCTTTTAAATCCATATGGAAAGTGTGGGATCACTGAACCGTTATGAATTTTTAAAAAGCTATCAGTAAAGGCTTTTAGATTAGTACAGATGTCTTTACATTGCATTCCACGAAAGCATTGGTGACCAACCCGAAGTATGGATGCCGCAAATGGAACAGTTGTGACACACCTAGGTAGGAGTAGAAGGACCTGTGGACCTGGCCATGGCATAAAGTCAACTCTATACTACTGGCTGTCTTTCTCACACTGTACTACTGTCTGCTTCCCCCAGCCAGGGATGAATGAGAACTTCGTTTCTTTTCACAAATCATGCTAACATGTCCTATTCGCAACCCTTGCAATTTTCCAAACACGTTTGCATTGCAAGTGCACACTTGTGCAAGCGCATACTTCCAAAATGTGTGCTTCTGTAAGTGCGCACTTCTTCAAATGTTCACTTGCACAAATGCACATCCCCCCCCAAATCTGCATTTTCACACATGAGCCTAAATGCGTATTTTTCTCTATTGAAAATGTGCATTTCCCCCTTTTGAAACTGTGCATTTTTTCCAATTTGGAAAAAGACACATGCGTTCAGGAATGTAAACAAGGTGAACCAAGCTTTGAGGAGGAATTCAGATAACTTCAACAAGCTTGAACATCACATGTTCACCCATCCCTGTACCCAGCTCAGTGGACCGAAGAGCTTTGGCTATTGGGTGGTATAGAAATGTAATAAATAAATTTCCCAGGGTCCCAGGGCATAGGCTGAAGGCACATGAGGCAGCCACCTTGCTGAAGCTAAGCAGGTCTGGGTCTGGTCAGTGCTTGGAGGGCAGCCCACCTGGGAACCAAATGTAGCCACCTTGAGTTCCATGATGGAAGAAAGGTGGGATATAAATAAAAATAAATAAATAAATGAAGGTAGATTTTTGGGAGTTTAGTTTACCTAGATATCACACTTTTCAAGCCCTTACCACTGTCATCAGAGAGAGAGAGAGAGAGAGAGAGAGAGAGAGAGAGAGAATTTTGAGTGGGTTGATTCCCCCTGTTGGAGAGAGATACTTAAAATGAAAATGTTTGGTTTTTATCAAAATGCAAATTTATGCAATTGATTAATAGATTGAACTCTGACAAGTACTCAACTGAGATTTCATTAATCGAGTGGTAGCCCTGAAAATAATGAATAACCTCAAAATTAAGATTTGTTAAGTGGAAGCCAGGGAAAACTACCAGAAAGTTTTATTCTAAACGGTTTGTTCTAAATTCAGCAGTGGCCCATCTCACCAAAAGCAAATTCACTATGAAAATATGTGTGTATTAGCTGATTTTCATATGATTTGTACTTGAAAATATTATGAGTATCTTATGCACTCTACTTTTAATTCCACACCCTGTCCTGATTACCACGACATGTCCATGTTTTATAGCCTGTAAGTTAGTAGTACTTCAGCAAGCAGTTACTAACTTTCCATGGTGCCCCTTGTTTTGGTATGTCTTGCAATATTCCTCATCCCTATCTCTCTTCCCACTGTCAATCTTTTAAAATATATATTTAGGCTACAATTGTATACACACTTCCATAGAAGTAAGCCCAAATGGATTTAATGGTACTTACTTCTGCGTAGACATGCATAGGATGAAATGTTAACCTGGTTAAGAACATAGGAAGAGCCCCGCTAGATGAGACCAAAGGTCTATCTCACCCACCATCCTGTTTCCCACAGTGGCCAGCTGGATGCTTATGAAAAGCCCACAAGTAGGACACGAGGGCAATAGGCAACCAGAAACAAGCAAGAACTCTTGTTTCTGGAAAGGGGCAGGTTGGCGGAGCTCCACCAACCTGTCCCAATTGAGAAACAAGTGTTGCTGCTTATTCCAGGTCTTCCTCTGAAAAGTGCTACATCTGTGTTGCGCAAGCGGTGGGTCTTGCTTACGCTACAGAATTGGTGGGGGCAAAAGCACCCCATTAGATTCCACCCCTTGTTTTTGTCTTGCTTCCGGATTGTATCCAATGGTGGCTTTGCGCAACTAGGAGAAAGTACTTCCATTGCACAACACAGGGAACGCAATTTTTACTAATCCACTCTACTAACTGCAGCCCCTGAAAATATGCTCTGGGGACACTCTGGAACATTATGGAATATGGTTCAGAGCATATGAATACTTTCGCAGAGTGAGGCAGCAGCCTCAGCCAGCTGATTTGGGTGTCATGAAAGGGCAGAAGACATTTATTTATTTGTTACTACTGTGTTTTTACTACCAGGGATGGGGAGAAGTGCTCGTGGGATTTTCTGCCACATGAACCAAAATAATTTGACTGGCTTTGGGAACTATGCACCTTGACTTGGTTTTTAAAGAAGATAATTTCAATAAAAACTGAAGACTTCTTGAAATACAGATGTTTTCAACAAATGGATCCATCCACCCACCTAGGGATGGATGAAAGGGACTTACCTTGTCCCACAGCTTGCTTCGCGGTGGGGGGGAGGCGCTTCGTTTCTCCCCCCGAATTTCAGGTGGGGGGGAGGCGCCCCACCTCGCCTGGCTGAAATTCAGGCCGGGGGGGAGGCGCCCCATCCCTCACCAGCGAAATTCAGGCTGGGTAGGAGCACCCCGTCTACCCGGCCGCGAAAAAAAAGTAAAAACAACAACAACACACACACACACCCATGATAGGCTACGTAACGATTTACGTAGCCTATCACGGCTAGATTTCCAAAGTCAGCCGTGATAGGCTATGTAAATCGTCACGTAGCCTATCACGGGTGACTTTGAAAAAAAAAAGCGCGTACGCAAATGGCGGCGCCCATGGAGCGCCGCCATTTGCGTTCCTTATTTTGGCACGTCTAGTCTACGTAAAGATTTACGTAGACTACAGTGAAAATAAGGGCAACGTAAATAGCGTTCCCTTATTTTCGCCGTAGTCTACGTAAATCTTTACGTAGACTAGACATGCCAAAATAAGGAACGCAAATGGCGGCACCCCATGGGCGCCGCCATTTGCGTACGCGCTTTTTTTTTTCAAAGTCACCCGTGATAGGCTACGTGACGATTTGCGTAGCCTATCACGGCTGACTTTGGAAATCTAGCCGTGATAGGCTACGTAAATCGTTATGTAGCCTATCACGGGTGTGTGTGTTTTTTTTTTACTTTACTTTTTTTTTTTGCAATGGCGGCGGCGGCAGCCGGTCGGGAGACCGGCCGCCACCCCCGCCGCCAACGAACCGCTGCCGAACCGCTGCCGGGACCTGCCGCCGAGAGGGACATTCACCGAAGGTAAGTCCCATCCCCGGGGGGGGGGGGGCCGGCAGAGAATTTCCCCAACACTTTCGGGGGGCCGAATGCATCGGCGCTTGGCCTCCCGAAGATTTGTGGAGAAATTCTCTGCCAACCCTACACCCACCTAAGTCAAGGTGGGGTGGATGGAGCTATTTGTTGCTCCAACTCAGGCAGCAAAATGTCTTAGCCCTACCCTGATGGAATGAGCTACAGTAGGTGTGTGTGTGAATTTGGATGCTCCATGTTCCATGAATGGAAGCGATCTCCACTAGTAACAAGTCAGCATTAGATACAACCCTGTTTCTTTTAGGCAGGGGTAGAATCATAGAATAGTAGGGTTGGAAGGGGCCTACAAGGCCATCGAGTCCGACCCCCTGCTCAATGCAGGGCTCCAAGCCAGAACATCCCTGACAGTTGGCTGTCCAGCCGTGTCTTGAACACCTCCAGTGTGGGAGAGCCCACCACCTCCCTAGGGAATTGGTTCCATTGTCGTATTGCTCTAACACTCAGGAAGTTTTCCCTGATGTTCAGCCAGAATCTGGCTTCCTGTGACTTGAGCCCATTATTCCGTGTCCTGCACTCTGGGATGATCGAGAAGAGATCCTGGCCTTCCTCTCTGTGACAACCTTTCAAGTACTTGGAGAGCGCTATCATATCTCCCCTCAGTCTTCTCTTCTCAAGGCTAAACATGCCTAGTTCTTTCAGCCTCTCCTCCTAGGGCTTTGTTTCCAGTCCCCTGATCATCTTTGTTGCCCTCCTCTGAACCCTCTCCAGCTTGTCTGTATCCTTCTTAAAGTGTGGCTCCCAGAACTGGACACAGGACTCCAGATGAGGCCTAACCAGTGCTGAGTAGAGGGGAACTAGCACTTCCCGGGATTTGGAAGCTATGCTTCTATTAATGCAGCCCAAAATAGCATTTGCCTTTTTTGCAGCCACATCACACTGCAGGGTAGGGAACCTTTTTTTTCTTTGAAGGGCCATTGGCCCATGAGAAAAGTCAACTGGAGACTGAACACAACAGTGGGTGGAACCAGGACCAATGGTAGGTGAAGCTAATGCTGACAGCACATATTTAGACCATGTACATAACATAGTTACTGGTGGCAGTGGTGGTTCCAGTTGTCAAGTGTGCACATTCAGCATTATTTTTGATAAAATCTAAACTCAATGCAAAGAGCAGCACACTAACCCCAAGAGAACAGAGAGTATATGTATGGGAAATATGCAATGAGAGCCGTGGAGACACAGAAGAAGCAAGGAATGGGCAATACCCAATGGGGCTGTCGTCCAAATGGCTGCTCCTGCTGATTCCATTGAGCAATGACGATTTAATGCTTCCAATAGGAAGCCCCCACCCCCAAACTGGAAATGCTCATTTCTGGATTGGAACAAGTCTTCGGTGCTGCCTTATGCAAGCTCCCCTGACCTGTCCCATTCCAGAAATGAATGTTTCTTCTTGTTTCCAGTTTGTCTCAGAAATGCTAAATCTCCCTTGTGCAAGTGGTGGGTCTCACTTCTGGAATGGAATTGGTGGGAGCACAATGGAATTGGCAGGGATGCAGTGGCCTGTTAGATACTGCCCCATACTGAAACAAAACACGAATAAATACAACAAAATGCTCTACCCGCATGTCTGGCTTGCCTGGCTGTGGGGGGGGGATGTTGCGGGCGGGCGGGGAGAAGAGGACTTGGACTGCTATTGGGCAGTCCTTCCTGCCGTTTGGGGGGAGGAGGGGCCGGAGGGGCCTTTGCCTCTGTCCCGCACCCTTCTCCCCTCAGTCTCGTCGGATGCTGCTGACAGCTGTGGAGCTACCTCGCAGCACACGCCAGCAGCAGCCTAAGTGGTGGCCCCAGCAGCTTGGCGGTGGTGGCTCCCGACACCTGCACCCAGCAGCAGTAGCGGCGGCATCTCCAGCGGTCCGGCAGTGGTAGCAGCAGCGGCGGCGGCGTCTCCGGTGGCCCAGCAGCAGCCCCAGCGGGGGCGGCGTGGCAGTGCCTCTGGTGGCGGTGGCCTCGACAGCGGCTCTTGGCCGAGTGGCTCAGCAGCCTCGTGGGTGGCCTCGGCAGTGGCTGGCAGCTTCTCAGAGGCCAGACGGCCTCGGCGACGGCCCAGCAACAGCCAACTTGGCGGCCCAGCTGGCCTCCCTCCGACGTGGGTTCTGCCCGGCGGCAGCTCGGTGGGTGTGTTTTTCCCCTCACTCTGCTGTGCCTCAGCCCACCTGGAGGGAGGCAAGGGGAGGTCGCGGTGCCCAGCTAGCTGGGGATATGCTGCGTGCTCCAGCAAGGGCCAGCAGCTGCGGGCCCTCTTCACCGCAAGCACGATCTTCTGGGCCTTTGGCCTTTCGTCCCTGGTGGGGACGAGGGAGAGGGCCTTTTCTGTGGTGGCCCCCACTCTGTGGAACTCCCTCCCTAGGGAACTCCGTCATGCCCCCTCTTTAATGAGCTTACGTCGTGCATTAAAAACGTGGTTGTTCAGGCAGGCATTTGGGGTGGGTTAGGGTATTTTAAAAAAAATTTTATGGTAGAATTTTATTGTTTTAAATTGTTTTATGGTATGTTGTACATCGCCCAGAGTGGCTGGGTGACCAGCCAGATGGGCAATTAATAAATTTAATAATAAATAAAAATAAATAAAATAAATTGGAGTTTGGGTGCTGGGGAGGGGGGTGAAGGGAGGGCGGAAATTGTCCCTTCGTCAAGTCAGTGCTCACTCAGCTTAGCAGCACAGTCCCCCACCCCCCCAAGCATTTTGCATAGGTTGCGACCCGCCCAATTAAGGGCGCCCTGGGACTTGAGGCCCAGTGCAGGACGGTTTGAACTTTGAGAAAGGGGAGGCCGAACTTAAGCCTGTGGCCTCCTTTCTGGCCAGCGGCCTCCGTGCCTTGTCCTTTGCAGAGGGGGAGGGTTAGGCTGTACACCGGTGGGTGTGGGTCTTCCTCATCCTTTTACATGGGGTCATCCAAGCCCAACAGTTTCATCACACCACTGGTGGTATTCCCAAAGTCAGTCAGGGCTTAGCTCAGTGTGCTCGGCAACATGCCTCCTAAGAAAGGGCAGGGTAGCAAGAAAGGAAAGAAAGTGCAGGGCCCCTAAGCCTCTCTCTAAGAGTACCCAGGGAGGGCAAGATTCTTCCTCTGAAGATGAGGTGGGCCCTGACTTGTCCGCCATCCTGGCTCGCTTGAAGGCTGTAGAGCAGGGCACCAGGATTGTCCTTCCTCCTCATGCTGGACCAAATAAGTCCAGCGCAGTGCAGCCTAAAAGAACGATGCTTCAGACACAGTGCTCCCTTTTGCTCTCCATTGCAGCTCGTTTGGATGCCATAGAGGCGTCCTCCACACCCTCCTTAGCCCGCTCAGGTCTCAAACATCAATGTGAGGGTGTGCATTCCTCTGCAACGGCTCAGGCTGAGAAAGCAGGTGAACCAACAACCACCAGTGCCCCTGGGGTCTCCGGCGCTTCAGCCCAAGGCGCAGGTGAGGATAATGTTTCACCTTTGCAAACTGGTTTAGGCTTAGGGCCACTAGGTCCTTGGGGATGTTTCCCTTGGTTCAATCTCCAGGGCTGGCCTTTTTCACCACCCCAAGGCGTTGGGCTTAGCGCAAGGGTGGGGGCCCCAGCTACTGTCCTGGAGACTCCAACTCCCTCACTGCAGGACAGGTCAGTGCCCTTGGAACGAGCAGCAGTAGTCCCTCCGACCACCAGTCCTACTGTGGCGGAGGGAGTGGCGGCGCCCCTCACCTCTCCCCAGGCTGAGCAGAGGCAGGCCTATTCTCCCTTTCCTGTCCTGCCCCTCCCCCAGTGCGATGCCCCCCCCCACTGGTGACAGCCACAGCGGTATGCGCTAGTGTTTGGCAGGGACCTGCGGGGCAGATGCAGGGATTCTCCCCCTCACTTCCGCCTGCGCAGATGGACCCCAGCTTGCGCACTTGCCTCAGCCTACTCCTTCCATCCAGCAGATAGCACAGCTGGACCCCTTTGCTAACCTGGCAAGGGGGGCAATGCCTACTGGCACCTCTTCCTCTCCGATAGGTTTCCACTTGACCCTGGCCACTACGGACAAGATCCTGCGGGGGGGAATTCATTGATATTTTTTCTTTGCTATTCTGAGAACTGGAATATGTCGAGAATGACAAGCATAAGGACAGGGAGATCCAAAGGAGCAGGGGGGAAAAGGTGGCCCGCATCTAGGGATGGCGGAGAATTCTGCCATGGATTTCAGTGAGGCTGCATGCACTGACATCCGGCCCCCCGAAACCCATGGTGGAACGGCCTCCCACCCCCTGCCACCCCGTGGAAATCCCCCCAGAACGAAACTTAACTGGGGCAGCGGCTGGTCTTTCGGCCAGCTGCTGCGGCCGCAAATGGTGGCTGCTGTAGCAGCCGACATTTGCATCCTTCCAGGCTGCCGTGATAGGCTACCTAAGTATTTACGTAGCCTATCACGGCCTGTGGACGGCCCTGGTTGGCAGCTCCATGGAGCCGCCGTGGAGCGGAGCCAGCCAGGGAGGATTCCGGGGGGAGGGACGGAGCGCCTCCCCCCCACCATGAATCACACCTGCGAAAAGGTAAGTGACTTTCGTACATCCCTAATCTTACATTCCTCAAGTTTTTTTCCCATTTATGTGGCGGTCCACCTCTGGACTGACCAATTGGCCAATAGAGATGGTGGAGAATTTCTCCAACTTTATGCCAACGCAATTTTATGCCAACGCATTCGGCCCCCCGAAATTGGTGGAGAAATTCCCCCCCCCCGGAATGGGACTTACCTTTGGCGAATGTCCCTGGTGCTGGCAGCTCCCGGCGGCGGTTCGGCAGCGGCGGCGGCGGCCGGTCTTCCGACCGGCTGCCACCGCCGCCATTTACCAGTAAAAAAACAACAACAACAACAAACGTGATAGGCTACGTAAAGATTTATGTAGCCTATCACGGCTAAATTTTCAAAAAACACTGTGATAGGCTACGTAAATCCTTACGTAGCCTATCATGGCTGACTTTGGGAAAAAAAAAAGCGTGTACGCAAATGGCGGCGCCCATGGGCACCGCTATTTGCGTTCCTTATTTGGGCACGTGTAGTCTACATAAACATTTATTATTAAATAATAATACGGCTTATTTTCGCCGTATTCTACGTAAATGTTTACGTAGACTACATGTGCCCAAATAAGAAACGCAAATGGTGGTGCCCCTGGGCGCCGCCATTTGCGTACGTGCTTCCCCCCCCAAAGTCAGCCGTGATAGGCTACGTGAGGATTTACGTAGCCTATCACGCGGCTGACTGCAGGGATGCAAACGGCGGCGGCTATGGCCGCCGCCATTTGCGTCCCGGCTGGCCAGGAGGATTTGCGGCTGGAGGGACGGGGCGCCTCCCCCCCAGCCAGAATTTTGGCCGGAGGGACGGGGCGCCTCCCCCCCGGCCAGAATTTTGGCGGGGAGGAACGGAGCGCCTCCCCCCCTCCGCTAAGCAAGCTGCGGGACCAGGTAAGTGACTTTCGTCCATCCCTATAATGGCCAACTCCGTGGTTCTATTCTGGTGTGACAGTCTAGTCACCGTTCATGTCATTAACACCCTGACCTCCGCAAACCTCAGGGTTATGTCATTGGTAAGAGTGTTCACACTCCACTGTCTATGACATAATATCCTGTTCCAGGCCCACCATGTGCCTGGATTGGACAACTCAATAGCTGATGCTTTGTCACGTAACCAGATCAACAGGTTTCGAGAGTTAGCACCGTGGGCTCGTCCACACCCAGACCCCATGCCCATTGCTCTATGGGAGATTGGCGGACTGATGTTGAGCACGCCATGATGAACTGCATAGCTCCCAGCACTAGGGCCGCCTACGTCAAAGCAGGTAGGGAGTTCCGGGCCTTTCGGAGCAACTTTCAGTTGGATCACACATGGCCCATCCCAGTGGATCACCTTCTGCAATTTTGCTTGTATGCCAGAAACTGGGGGCTGGCAGCTAGGACCATTAGTGGAAAGCTGGCGGCTTTGTCCTTCTGGGCTAAGGTAAGGGCTGTAAGTGACTCCACGGCCAATTTCAGGGTGCAACGCAACATACAGGGCTGGGCTAGATTGTCACCCACACCTATCCCTTTCGCCGGATACCCTGTTGGGTCTTTGCAATCTTTGGCCATCCATTTGTGCTTCACACTATGAGGCTACATTGTTCCATGCCGTGGCCTTAACGGCCTTCTTCGGGGCCCTTCGGATTTCCAAATTAGTTTGGGTGTCCAAAAGTGACATGTCTGGTAGGGCCTTGAGATATTCAGACGTTCAGGTCAGTCCAGGTATTGTTCATCTTTGGATTCGGAGATCCAAGACTGACCAGCAAGGAAAGGGTGTGACGGTTTCCCTCCATGCTGCCCAGGTGGAGGAATTATGCCCGGTTAGTGCCTTAAGGAATTTTTTGGGTCTGCGGGGGTCAGCGGACGGCCTGTTATTCTGCCACTCTGATGGTTCTCTGCTGACAAAATTCCAATTTTGGACCATCACCAAGTCAGGAAATTTTCGATTTGGAACACATTCTTTTCGGATTGGGGTGGCTTCCAGAGCCACCTCACTGGGTTTTGCGCCAGATCAGGTGAAGGCGGTAGGCAGGTGGCGCTCTTGGGCCTTCTGGTCATATGTGTGTGGAATCCGTGGATTGGCTGTCTGATTGGAAGCTTGGCTTTCTTGTTCATTGTTATCATTTTCCTCAAATTGTTGGAGTGGAGGAGCACCAGTTTGGGTGCTCATATACAGTCACAGCGTGGTGTTCTGGACTGCCCGGAGGGCTTCTGCATTGAGTTGTGGAGCACAGCTCAGATTGTCCAGCCGTGTCACTGTGCAATGGCTTGCCAGACGGGGCATGCGGTGGGAGCATCTCTTGCCCACACTCTTCCGTCAAGGTCGGGTTGAGCTGCCCCCGCAGGTTCTGGTGCTGCATTTGGGGGGAACGATTTGGGATATGTGAAAGGCAAGGACCTGATTGTGAAGGCCTTGGCTGATTTCCAGGAGACATGCCTAAGATGGCCTGGGGTAATCATTCTATGGTCTTGTTTGCTTCCAAGGATCAAGTGGAAGGTGGTCAAAATGGGTGCCATTGAGAAGGCTCGGCGGAAGGTCAACAGAAATGTTGCCTTGGGGTTACACGATCACGGTGATGGAGTCATCACTCATCAGGAAATTCAGTGGATTTGGAGGGAGCTTTCCAGACAGGATGGGGACCATCTGTCTGATGCAGGAAATGACATCTTTCTGTCAGATATGCAAAGGGCCCTGCGGGAAGTTCTTCAGAGCAGGTGGGGGGAGTCTGACAAGCAATAGGCTTGTCACTCCCTGTGGCGGTTAGGACAAGCCAAGGAGAACAAGCTTAGGGATGTTGAGCATTCAGAGGCACCATAAGGTGACAGGTGACACCCGAGGCCTCCCGCATGGGTTCTGCAGCTTGGCGGGGGGATAAGGGTTGCCTGGGAGACCAACTCACCTCACTCACCCAGGAGCTGTGCGGCCCCGGGAGGGGGTGACATGGGAAGGTCTACCTCCCCCATGAGGGGCAGACCAGAGGGGCGGTGATGCAGGCATGCCACCCCTCAGGCTGGGAATGTTGTCACCCAAAGGTGCCAGCTAGCTGCTGGCACAGGCAGGGCCCGTCCTATGTCTCCTCTTTGCAGATAATTCAATAAATGTGGCCCAATTTCGATCCAAGTTTGGTTGTCAGTCTCTTCATTTCACCGTCTCCGCTTGCAACAGGCAGACACTGGTGCTAATATAAACTAAACAATTGCTATACCAAACAGAAGCAAGCAAGGTAAACTAGTTACCCACTGATTTTAAAGAAATGAATTCGGCAGCACTGCACACATGATTACATGAAAGAATCCAAGCGAGAGCACTTTTGGAAAATGTATCTACATTCTGCTCTAGTATCCATTTCTATTAATTTTAACACAAGCTCTACCACATGTACATTTTGAAGCTGATGGAATATTTAATATTTATTTCCCCTGAAATCAATCTCTGGATTGTTCATTAGATTCAGAACAATAGATTTAGGACCAAATACTCATTATCCTTCCACCATGGTAAATCTCTCTTTGGGTTTGTGAATGATAGAAGCAGAAAATTAACTAATTCCCTGACAACTCAATTTAAAACACACACACACACACACACGCACGCACGCACACACACAGACGCACACACACACACACACACACACACTATAATGATCTTTGTTCTTTCTGGTTCTTTTCCTCTCCATCACCATTTATGAGAATAAGAAAGGGAAATGTTTAGTAAGTTTTAAATGTTAAATTAGATTTCAAATGCTATTCATTTATTTACAGTATTTATATACCTCTCCACATCTAAACAGATTCGGGAGTGGTGAACAATAAAAGTTAAAAAGATTTCTAAAAATACCATATTAACAATATTTTAAAAATTGTTTTTTAAAAAAAGAGAATTTCAATAAAATCTGAAGGCTTCTTGAAATACAGATGTTTTCAGGAGGTGCTGAAAACAACACAATGTTGGTGCCTTCCTGACCTCCAGAGGCAGGGAGTTCCATAGGAAAAAAACCTGAACAAACCAGCCTCCTACTCACCATCCAAGTATCAAAGCCCTTAAACCAAAATGGAAACCTTCCTTCTAGACATGATTAATAAAGGTATACAAGTGGGACCTGCCACAAAAGGTTGCAGTGTGGAATACTCATTTTCTGGAGACTCCATTCCATTCCCCTCCTGCCCAGTTTTTCCCAACAGTCAGTCAGCATTCTGCGCCACTGAGAATGCTCAATGCTCATTAGGACTTTTAGAGTCTCCCTGCCCCTCATTTTTTCCCTACACATATTTTTTGTACAGTTCTTCTTCGAACTTTGGTATTTCCAGGACCCTGCTCATAACTCCCTTCTTGCGCTTGGATGGTGCTATTTTGACTGCATAAGCAATGGCTCTCAGCTCTGAACATCAGAAATAGAGGGGGTCATGAATAGCTGTAAGCATCTGAGTACCAGTCCCTTGGGAGCAATGGAGGGAGAGAATTACTACCCTCATTCCCAGAGGCACCTGGATGGCCACTGTGGAAAACAGGATGCTGGGAGGTGATCCGGCAGGTTTCTTCTAATGTTCTTACATGGTTCTTACACAGGCACCTTTTAGAAGTACAGGCCTTCGGCTGGTGTAGTCTAGAACAACCCATTTAGTTCTGTGGCAATTTATACCTGAAACTTATCCCAAACTATTGTAAAGCTGGTGCTTCAAGGGGAAATGGTGCTTCAACTGCTATGTCATTAACCTTGAGAAATACATAATAAATACAGGAGCTGTTTCCATATTTTTGTGACGCACAACCCTTTTTAATTTCATTGAATGTGGTGAGAGTTTTGTTAACTTCAGAATTGTTAATTGACTATTTACGTGGAAAGTTTCCCTATGCTTCGGGCAACAATTGTTGAGTTAAATCATTTGTATTATTATTAAAATGAACCATATAATATTGTCCATTCAGATGGAACTGACTCCTTTACATGGTTATTTGATTTAGAGGAATGCTGTTGGAATATTAATGACAGGTAACAATATATTCCATTGCTTGAATGTTCTCTTTGTTTGGAAGGCTGTATCACAATTCCCAGGAGTTAGTGTGCATTGATGACAGGCGAGGCAAAGGTGCTGCTGAAATATTACCCAAAGCCAAAATTGATGTGAATTTGTGGATGCTTCATCAGACAAAATACTTGCCAGATTTCTGGGGAAGCAGAGTGTATTTAAAGCTCAGCATCCTTAAGAATTTTTAGCTGAAGGCTTTTCTCCAGTTTTATAACAGTAGATAAACTTTCCCAAAATTTCTCTGATTTATGTAGTTATCATTAAATTATCATGCCAGGCTAATACTCATGATCATTTTCTGATCAATTTGAGGTTTCCAAATGGGTCAGGCTGCAAAAGTACCTCTACTTCGAAATGAATGCTTTTTCTGGAATCGGGAATAGACAGAATGATGGAGAAGGTAAAGCCACAAGGGTTCAAACCAAGATCCTTTTGATCTAAAAGTCCAGAAATGTCACTTTGTTGTTGCTGTTGTTACATTTATATCCCACACTTTTTCCTTTTGCAAGAAACCGAAGGTGGTTTACATAGTCCTCTCCATTTTATCTTCTCAACAACTCTGTGAGGTATGTTGGGCTGAGAGTCTGTGACTGGCCCAAAGTCACCCAGTGAGCTCCATGGCTGAGTGGGGACTAGAACCTGGATCTCCTGGCTCCCAGTCCAACACCATAACCACTACCACGCTGGCTAATCTCAGGCTTCTAGGTTTGGGGGTAGAATCTCCAAGGGGCTCGTAACTGCCTCCTCATATAGAGGAAAGCTAGTAACGTATGGCTGTGAGAGCTGGACTAAGCTGAGTGCCAAAGAATTGCTTTCGAATTGTGGTGCTGGACAAGACTCTTATGAGTCCCCTGGACTTCAAGGAAGTCAAATCAGTCAATCCTAAAGGAAATCAACCCTGACTGCTCATTGGAAGGACAGATACTGAAGCTGAAGCTCAAATATTTTGGCCACCTAATGGGAAGAGAAAACTCCCTGGAAAAGACCCTGATGCTGGGAAAGATTGAAGGCAAAAGGAGAAGGGGACGGCAGAGGAGGAGATGGCTAGATAGCATCACGGATGCAATGAATATGAACTTGAGCACGCTCCGGGAGAGAGCGCAGGTCAGGAAGGCCTGGCGTGCTATGGTCCATGGGGTCACGAAGAGTCGGACACGACTGAACGACTGAACAACAACAAACAAGTTAAACGAGAAGGCAGGGACCTAGGAGACAGGCAACCTGCAGAAAAATAATTAAATGGCATGGTGTACAAGTGCTCATACTCATCCTAAGAGATCTGAGCTGGCCGCCTAGAAGTTTCCCGGCCCATGTCAAGGTGTGGGTTCTTCAGTTAAAAACCCTAAATCAGGGGTGTTGAACTGCTTTCAGCCCATTTTGGAGAAACTCTCAGGGGTCACATTCCAGTGGTGGGAAGAGCCAAAGGCAAAAAGCAGGGCCTAAAATACCAGCATATTTTAGTTTAAAGCCAGAAGCTAACCCTTAGGAGAGGCATTTTGACCTTTTAGAATGGGGAAAACCCATACAAAAGCCAGGAAACCACAAAACAATCAGTGGTTGGAGGAAAGGGGGTGGTGCCAGTGAAAGAGGGTGTGGCCTTCTGTGGAACTTCAGAGGGCCAGGCTGAGATGCTAGGAAGGCTGGGTTTGGCCCCCTTCCCTGAGGTTCTGCACTCATGCCCAAAATGGGTTGTGCCCTGCATATCATAGGGAACCCCTTCATCCATACAGCCCTCCCTGATTGCTCAGGCAAGGAAGGAAGGCTTTGTTCCATTTTCCTCTGCTTACCCAAATATGATTTGTGAGGAGCAGGGCTTTCTCTATAATCTAATGTGCTCCCACTGAAGCTACCTTATTGCTAGCTTTTCATCTGCAAACGAATGCTTTAAGAAAGTTACTTCCAGGTTACCAATCTTTCTTTTTCTGCTGACTGTTGGCTAGGGATGTCAGAGAATTCCGCCACAGATGTCAGTGAGATTCTACAGAATCTGGCCCCCCGGAATCCGTGGCGGAACGGCCTCCTACCCCCCGCCCCCCTGTGGAATCCCCCGGGATGGAACTTACCTGGGCCGGATGCGGTGGATTTGGCGGCGGCGGCAGTTCCGGTGGCAGCGGCGGCTGGTCTCCTGGCCGGCTGCAGCAGGGCTACTGCGGCCGCCATTGCTGTCCTTGCAGCTGTGATAGGCTACGTAAGAATTTACGTAGCCTATCACGGCCACCCCCACAAAAAACCCAGTGTACGCAAATGGCAGCGGCTACGGCGGCTGCAATTTGCGTTCCCTATTTTTCGCCATTCTAGCCTATGTAAATATTTACATAGGCAATTACGGCGAAATAAAGGGAACCGCAAATAGCATAGTGGGCGCTATTTGTGTTCCTCCCCCCTTCCGCCGTTTTATCCTACGTAAATATTTACGTAGGCTTTTATGGCGAAAAAAAGAAAGAAACGCAAATAGCGCCCACTACGCTTTTTGCGGTTCCCTTTTTTTTCTCTGTAATTGCCTACGTAAATATTTACGTAGGCTGGAACGGGGAAAAATAGGGAATGCAAATGGCAGCCGCCATAGCCGCTGCCATTTGCGTACGCTGGTTTTTTTGGGGGGTTTGGCCATGATAGGCTACGTAAATTCTTACGTAGCCTATCACGGCAGCCTGGAAGGACACAAATGGCAGCTGCTATGGCGGCTGCCATTTCCATCCGCAGCTGCCTGTCTGTGGCTGGAAGTCCGGCTGCGGATGGCCCTGGCCGGCTGCTCCACGGAGCTGCTGCGGAGCAGAGCTGGCCGGGCAGGATTCCGGGGCGGAGGACCGGATCGCCTCCCCCCCCAGTGGATGCCCCGACTGGAACCAGGTAAGTGTTTCATGCATCCCTACTGTTGGCTCTAGATTTGGTTTTACTCTGTTGGCAAGTTGGCTTTCATCCTCTATTGACTGGCATTGGATTGATTGGCTTTCATTTGACTTTTGGTCATTTTTACTGTTTTTTTTGTCTTTGTACAAATAAAATAGTTAACAGCACAATCCTAGGGATGTCTACTCAGAGGTAAGACCCACTGAGTTCAATGGGCCTTACCCCCAGAGAAGCGTGTGTAGAATCGTAGCCTATATACACTTACCTGGGAGTAAGGCCCATTACATTTGGTGGAGTTTATGTCTGAGTAGACATGTCAAGGATTGCACTAATGTACTTTTTTTTTTTAAAACAGAGAATATTACAAGTGTAAGCCAATGAATCCCGAAAGCATCAAATTCAAACACAATTTGATTCATGTTCACTTTCTTTTTTTCACTGCTTATCCTGCCCAGTTTTCAATCCCTCCTCCCTCCCCCAGTTTGATATCCAAGCCACAGATTAATAATCAAATGGATAGTTCCTTCTCTGTTTAATCTTTTATGAAGGAGTTATAAATAAGTACTTCAAATTATACTGCAGAAGCACCAGCTTTCTCATGTTTCCTGTAATGTCCAGTTTAACCTTGGCTATTTAGACACCTTGAAAAAGGAGGGAGTCAAAAGCTACGCTGCCAATCACAGGCAAACACCACTTTTGCTGCTACTACAGAAAAGACTCTAGTCTGTCAAAAGCCAACACACACACTCTCTCTCACACACACATACACACTACATTAGGCCAATAATATACCAGAATCTCATTAGACCCTTGACATCAGTTTTTGCTCGGCAGAGTTCATTTAGAATTCTGCGAAAGAATTGTGTTATCGTGTGCTATGATTGGCAAAATGGGTAAGGCAACATCTATCTCTTTTTGCTAACACTACAAGGTGAATTATGGGTCTGCAACTGGGAAGAGGCAGTTAAAAAGACAGATGTGTCCTTTCCTGAGAACTTTATTATTGCTAAAATTAGGGGGTGAAAAGGGCATTAGTTCCTACTGGCAAACCATCTATTGATTAGAGGATGTCTGGACCATGTAAGCTACAGTTTCCCATGCAGGGGCGTTTGCTCTTTAGCTATAACTTCAGAAGTTCTGACGGTGAGGCTTAATGACAGTTTCCCCAGGAAGTGCCTTCCTCTTGTTAAAAGTGACATCTCCTGCAGCAATATCCCTGAGTATAGAAGAGCAGAGGTGAAATTGCATCGGTACAAATGTTATGCAGTAAATTCCTTCAAAAATACAGTCTAGTGTTTCAGCAAAAAATGCATGACAGGATTCCCCCCCCCTCAAAAAAAGATGAAGAAGGTTGCAGCACTGATTTTTTTTTAAGCTGCACATTCGATACAGTCAAATTACTGTGCATGGGGGGACACCTTGGAAATATTTGAGGTTTTATCACCCAGTTCAGAATCCTATAATCCCCCTGTGAAGTCCCCAAGTGCCCAAGTCACTTTTTGGTTCAGAAAAATGGGGAGAGGAGCTCAGGCCCCAATGAGACCTATGGCTTCTACTGTATGTCCCATGTAGTGTGACCAAAAAAGAGGACTAAAGAGGACACCAATGTGCA
Source organism: Heloderma suspectum (assembly GCF_057233095.1). Taxonomy (NCBI): domain Eukaryota; kingdom Metazoa; phylum Chordata; class Lepidosauria; order Squamata; family Helodermatidae; genus Heloderma; species Heloderma suspectum. The sequence continues at coordinate 24,941,525 of NC_139460.1, read as the reverse complement.
TAACAGTTGCATACACAAATGTGTGTGTGTGTGTGTGTGTGTGTGTGTGTATATATATATATATATATATATATGCAAATTTAGAAATAAGAACCATAATTTCAATAAAAATACAATCCATCCCACTATAGTAGAGAAGACTGGCCAGTGACCTGTGTGCCCGCTCAGTCTTCTGTCCAGGTGCTAGCTGTTGATAGGAAACTTCAAGGCCCCTGATGCTCTCCCTTCTTATGGTTCTTTGACTTTAGACCAGACTCGGACTAGACAGCTCATCAAATAGAGAACAGCTTCAAATAGAGGACTGTCCTCTATCAGCTCTCCAGAATAGAGGGCCATTCTCTGTAAAGTAGGACACCTGGCCACCTTAGTTCCATAGAACTAACTTAGAACCACACCCAACGAAATTTCAGAGAGGCTTCAAGAGACTTGTCCAGTTGATGAATTAGGGATAAGAAGGCAGAGTCTGGGGCTGCAGAAGGCTGCTGGGTGAGAACAAGTGGAGGGAGACAGAAGTAGATGTGGGTTTGCTAGAGGAGGAGCCAATTGACACCACTTCTCTCTCCTTTGAAGAACTGAATGACTCTACAAGTCAGCTTCTGTTTCCTGGGCTTCCCTAGGAGCTGATCTGTAACTTACCCAGCCAGACATTGTACATGTTCTCTGCTGGGAGCCTCTGTCTGAGCCATCTTGGTAGCTAAGGAGGTCATCTAGACTGATCCAATAACTATGTCTGAACAACAGAGTAGGACACCAAGAAAAGGACATTAAAATGTTTGGAACCCACTTCCTCTAAGTGTAAATAAGTACCTACCTATATATGTATCTCTGAGTCTCTGGGCCAAAAGGGATGTTACTTTAAATCTGTGCCTAGCAGCAATCTCTCTTTTTCTATTTTTACTCTAGAGTAGCCATAGGGCTCTAATTTGGATCAGGACCCTAAAGTGGGGGGGGTAAGGGGGACTTTAAGACATGAATTAGGGGCTCTGCACATACACTAGAGTGAAAATGAAAAGAAGAAGAAAACATAGCCACTAGGCACAGATTTAAAGTAATGTCTGTTTGGGCCCTAAGTCAGTTCTTCTAGGTGCTTGTCTCAGGGAAACATGGATGCACTCAGTTGTAACCCTCACACCTGGCTACTATTTCGTCTCAGAAGAACCCGTTTTCTTCTTCTTTATTCTTGCCGAGATTAAAATGCAGTTTGGGCAAATGAGTCCAAGACCTCTTGGACTCATTTGCCCAAACTTCATTTTAATCTTGATCTCATTTGCCAGACTGCCATTTAATCTGTTGCCTATGGCAACCCACATAATTTCATTTCAAAGCATCCTTGACATAGTGTTGAGACTTTGGTAACAAAATCACATAGGTTGCTGTAACCGACAGGATTAGATGGCAGTACTGGGGAAGGCAAAGAGGAAGAAGGGAAATTTACGTCATGAAATGCCGTCACTGCAATAACATAAATGTTTGCACCCCGTGTCAAATACCACCAAAAAGGGGGTGCCATTTAATGTAGTTTGACACTCGTGAAAAACAAATGCAAAGTGATGCTCAGCCTTCCGCTTGCACTCTTTGCAGTCATTCCTGTCACGTTGGCACAAACATGGCTCTGAGGATGGGGTGCTATTGGTGCTGTGTCAGGAATCCCCCAATGATGCCCCCTGTATGCCAGCCAGGGTGAAGTACTCCAATACGCCACGGGAGGCTGCATCCACAGCCCAACAATGTCATGAATGCCCAAGCAGAGTCACAGACAACTCTCTCCGAGCAAGAGTGCGAGATGACAGGGAGGGATGGCTCCATTGCCGTAGTGATGGAGACACTACCTCCTTTGCCAGGAAGTGAGGTAGTGTCAAGGGGTGTGGTCAGGGGTGCAGTTCCTGTCAAGCCTGAGGCTGGCTGTTGGTAAGCCAGACAGGAACTGGGCAGGGAAGGTCAGCCCAGAGAGAATAGACCGAGTGGAGGCTAAACTGTGGATAGAGAAAAGGGGGTGCCCATGGTGAATTCAGCACTTCCCTATCTCAACTGAGACCAGAAGAGAGTGCACCATGGGGGAAGTCAGCTACCCACTACCCCTCACCACATGCCACATGCCTCACCACACCACATTAGCGCTAGAGGGCTTGGGAAGTCTCCCTTCCCTTCTTTTCTGCCTGTTTTCAGCTTCACAAAACTCCCTTTTAGAGAAGGGTATAGAATCAGATTCTAAGGCTGCAATTCTATCCACACTTACTTGGGAGTTCATCCCATGGTATACGATGGGACTGCTGAGTGGAACATACATAGGCTCAGGCTGCATAAATAATTCCCTATAGTTGCAATGCTTGCATATGATTTTGAGTGGATTTATTTCTTTAATATGTATTTATAATACGTATGTAAATACATATGTATTTAATATGTATTGTATAATACGTATTATAAACCACCCTTCATAATTCATATATATATATATATATATATATATATAGAGAGAGAGAGAGAGAGAGGTATATGTATATATCTATATCTGTCCATCCCCATCCCCATCCATCCATCCATCCATCCATGAGATGAAGGGTGGTTTATAGATTACCACACACACACACACACACACCATTTCACACAACCACAAAATGCAATAGAAAACAATAACATACAACCTTAAAACAGCATTAAAAGGTAGCAAAAATACGATCAAGCAGACTGGCCAACTTCAAATGGCCAGACAAAAGAAAAAGTGCTGATCTGTTTGTTTGTTTGTTTATTTATTTATTTATTGCATTTATACCCCACGTTTTTCCTCTTGCAAGGAACCCAAGGTGGTTTACATTATCCTCCTCTCCAGTTTAGCCTCACAACAACAACCCTGTGAGGTAGGCTGGGCTGAGAGTCTGTGACTGGCCCAAAGTCACCCAGTGAGCTTCCATGGCCGAGTGGGGACTAGAACCCAGATCTCCCAGCTCCTAGTCCAACACTCTAGCCACTACACCACACTGGCTCACTGGCTGTTGTCTAAATGATTGCAAGGGTGGTGCCAGAAACACCTCTCTTTGGACTGAGTGGCTGTTCCACAAATGGAGTACCATGGCAGAGACAGCTCTTCCACCAGTTCTCACATAACAAGTAGAAGTACTTGGAGAAGTCTGCCTTGCAGAACATAACACACAGGCAGGCTAGTACAGGGAGACATTCCTTCATGCATTTGGGTCCCAAGACATGTCTCCTAAATGCAGGCTTGCTGTTGATTTATTTCTTTATTAGATTTATTAGCCGCCCATCTGGCCAGCTACCTGGCCACTCTAGACAGCATACAATATGAATAACAACACAAAATGCAACACAATCAACTGAACAAAACAACATTGCTCTAAAAACAAACAAACAAAAACTAACCCACCCCAAATGCCCACCTGAACAGCCAGTTTTTCAAAGCCCAGCGGAAGCTCATCAAAGAGGGGTCATGGTGGAGGTCACAAGGGAGGGAATTCCACAGAGTGGGGGCCACCACAGAAAAGGCCCTCTCCCTAGTCCTCACCAGCCTAGCTGTCCTGGCTGATGGGACAGACAGAAGGCCTTCCAAGGCCAATTTCATTGAGTGGGATCCCTCGTGTTTTGAATTGGATGCACTCCTTAAGGTAGACTGGGCTGGAATTGTATAGGGTTTTAAAGGTCAATACCAACACCTTGAATTGGGCCTGGAAAACAACTGGTAACCAGTGCAACTCCTTCGGCACCGGAGTCATGTGAACTCGCCGATGGCTGCCTTTAATCAGGCGGGCTGCCACGTTCTGCATCAGCTGCAACTTCTGAACTGTCTTCAAGGGTAACCCCACATAGAATACATTACAGTAGTCTAGGCAAGAGGAGACCAGGGCATGAAGTACTGAGGGGAGCAGATGGTAGGAGTGCAGCTGCTGTATCAGATGGAGTTGGTACAGCGCTGCCCGGCTCATGGAGGACACCTGAGCCTCCATGGACAGCTGGAGTCTAAAATGACCCCCAGGTGGTGGACCTGGTCCTTCAGGGGCAGCTGCACCCATTCAACACCAGGTCAACCTCCCCCAACTTCCCCCTCTCTCCCACCAAAAGTACTTCGGTTTAGTTAGTTGGGGTTCGGTTTCAGCTTATTACTTCCCACCCACCACTTACCGACTCCAGACACTTGGACAGGGTTTCTACAGCCACCCTTGGTGAGGATTTAAATGAGAGGTAGAGTTGCATGTCACCTGCATATTGGTGACGCTGCACCCCAAACCTCCTGATGATAGTACCCAGTGGCTTCACATAGGTGTTAAATAACACCGACGAGAGAATAGAACCCTGTGGCACCCTGCAACTGAGCAGGCAAGGGTCTGAAGTTTCCTCCCTCAGAGCTACCCTCTGGTACCTTCCAGACAGGAAGGAACGGAACAACTGTTTTTGTGAAGCCACATTGGCTTCTTCTGTTGTCTTCCACCTTTTCTTCTTGTTGGAATTGTTTGTAATTGTGCCTTGAAAATATCCTTTTTTAAAAGCTCCCACCCATCTTGGACTCCTTTTCTCGTTAGCGTCGCTTGCCATGGGACCCTACTGATCATTGTTCTGAGTTTATTAAAATCAGCTTTCCCAAAATCCAGTACACGTCTGACTACACTTGGCTTTTGCTTCCCTTAGAACCAAGAACTCAAGTACAACATGGTCGCTTTCCCCCAGAGTTCCTGTAACTGCTACTTGATCCACCAAGTCATCTCTGTTGGTTAGGATCAAGTCAAGGTTAGCCGATCCTCTAGTTCCTTCCTCTACTTTCTGTAGGAGGAAGTTATCTGCCACACAAGTCAGGAATTTCCTGGAGGGGCTGTGTTTTGCAGAATTTGTCTCCCAACAAATATCGGGGAAATTGATGTCCCCCATGACTACGACATCATGCTTCCTTGAAACATTGTCTATTTGCTTTTCAAAAGTTTCATCCTCATCTTCTCCTTGATTGGGTGGCCGGTAGTAGACTCTGACCACCAGGTTCCTTTTATTATTTGCCTCATTTATTTTGAACCAGATGCTCTCAATGGGGCTACCAAGCTCATCCTCCTGTATTTCTGTGCAGAGATATGTATTTTTCACATACAGTGCAACCCCACCTCCCTTTCTGTTCCTCCTGTTCTTTTTGAACAAGTTATATCCTTCAATTGCTGTATTCCAGTCATGAGAGTCATCCCACCAAGTCTCAGTTATACCTATCAAGTCATAATTTCCCTCCTGTATTAAGAGTTCCAGTTCGTTCTGTTTGTTTCCCATACTCTGGGCATTAGTATATAGACATGGAAGACCATGTGCTTCATAGTCTGGCTTTCTTCCTACATGTGTCTGAAGACTATTATTGGGCTCTATAAGAGCTGTTCTCTCCATTGCAGTGCATGAGCCTATGTCCATTGTTACCCCCAACTTTACATCTCCCTTCCCGGTAGGATTCAGTTTAAAGCCCTCCTGATGAAGTTCTTCATGCTGTGGCCAAACACATTCTTCCCATCCTTTGTGAGGTGCAACCCGTCCCTTGCCAACAGCCCATCTTCCAGGAAGTATAGACAGTATCAAAAAGAAAAGACGGTATCAAAAATGGCAGCCCCCCAGCCCCCTGTATTCAGTTTCCCCTCTTTACCCAAAATGTTTGATTCCTGTAATGTTATATATGGTGTCATCTTGTTTAGGGCTGGCCAAGGTATTTTGCTGCCTTAGACGGAGCAGTAAATGCACCACCCACCCACCTACATCAAGGTGCATAGTACCTAAAGCCAGCCAAGGTAATTTCGTACATGAGGCAGAAAGTCCCACAAGCACTTCTCTCTATCCCCAACAGTAAAATACAGTAATAACAAAATACATAACAGTTTGCGGCCATTTCATGACACCGCAAATCTGCTGACTGAGGCCACCTTTCACTCTGCCTAATGGTAGGGCTGGCCCTGTTTCTGTTGTGCATTTCTCTGCCCCGTGCAACAACACTGGCTGCCTTTGTCAAGGCTCAGGGAGGTACTGGATATGATTATGTTATGTCATGCATTTCAGAAATGCGTAACAGAGAGATGACAGGTGTCAAGGAGAAGGGAAGGAGGATCCCTGCTGCTGGGACTGGCCCCACCCTCCCTGCGAGGGAGGACCACCCAGGATCCAATCCCAGGGTCCCCTTCCCAAAAACAGGACTGGTCAAACCCGGCCTTTCAGTCCCCCCAAATACTAGGTAGCCACCCTCTTAAGCCAAGAGGCACTGAAATTAGCACTGAGGTTATGCAGAGAGATCACTAGGGGCGGCAGAGAATTCCGCCACAGACTCCAATAACTCCCCTGGAGTCCATGGTATAACGGACCATTCCCCCCGCCACCCCGTGAACTTCGTCCCAGACAGACCCTACCTGGTGCTGTCCGGGTCCATCCGCTGAGTCGTTGTGCCCGCTGCCGGTGTGCGGACACAAATAGCGTCCAGCGTAGAGGATGCCATTTGTGTCCCTGGTCTTTTCGTGATAGAGTACATAAATATTCACATAGCCTATCACGAAAGGGCCAGGGACGCAAATGGCGTCCGCAGCTACGCTGGACACCATTTGTGTCCGCACACCAGCAGGGCAGTGGACGGAAGTCCAGCTGCGGATGGGCCTGGCCGGTGGCTCCGTGGACTAGCTGTGGAGTAGAGCTGGCCAGGGAGGATTCCGGGGGGAGGAACAGATCACCTCCCCCCCCGCGGACCCCCAGGTGGATCGGTGAGTGGGGTTTGTACACCCCTAGAGATCACACCAACTAAAGGTTGGATAAAGGTTTATTAAGATCAAAATAAAGGGGTAGAGGGAAAGGGAAGAATGAAAGTAGCAAGTTACACAGAGGGTACAAAGCTAAATCACTTAACTATATACAGAGAGCTTCATGAACACCCCCCCAAGCCAAAATAATAAATCTACCTGTCCTGTCCTTGCATACCTAAGCATGGATCTCCCCAGATAGCAACCAGCCATTTGCAGGTGCAGGACCACCAGGATGAAGGGAGATCCCATGCCTCGACCTCAGCCCACTTTTAAAGCCCAGCCCTGGCAACCCAGGGCAGTTTTTCCTTCAACCAATCACTGGCTCAGCCCCTGGGTAGACCGCCCCAGCCTCCAAGAGGCTGGAACTCCCCACCATCTTTAGCTGTTGGAACTTTCTAGTTAGCAGGGACTGCACCCTTGGGCAGAGGGCCAAGGAGCCCCTAGATTACAAACAATTCCAGGTGGTTACCTCTGACATGACAGTCTGACCCGATCTTATGGCAAAAGCAGGCCATGATCCTTGACAACAGGAAAAATGGATTGCCATTTGCAAAAGCAAACTCTGTATTTGATCTCATGTCCAGCTCTGCCCATAAAACTATGGAAAGATATAAAACCTGTTTATATCCCCAACCCCTTGTCCTTCACAGTCACTCTCTGTATGAATAAATGCTAACTTGATAATAAAAGTTATCAGACTCAGAAATCAGTATTTATGATAATCGTTGAGTTATTATCATACCTTTCAGACACTCAAGTAAATGCTGCAATATTGAAGAGAAAACAACAGTACATAACCAAATCTGCCCCTGACCCCTGCATCGCCACAATGCAGCTTGCAGTACTGAAGGTCAGCTGCATACAAAAAGAGTTTCTTCTGTGCCACAAGAGAGGAGTTAATAACACAGAAAGACACATTGGGCAGCAGTATATAGCAGTAAACTGACTCTGAAGAGGCAAAACCTTTAGATGCAGTCTACAAAAACCAATACGAACTGTACGTACGGCAATAAATAATGTTTGATTTTTTTAAGAGGAAAAAGGAACCCAAAAGAGTTTTCAGGACCACAGTATTGGTGCAAGTCGGCTCATATATGTTTTATGTGCTTGTGAGGCTATTGTCATTAGAGTGGCAGTGTGGGGAGGAATTAGCAACATCTCTTAAAAATAGAACACAATGAAAGTGTCTCTTGTGATAAATGATGGTATAATGGAAGGCATTTCTCTAAACTCTTATATCTGGGATTGCCAATCAGGTAGTATCTACTGGTCCAACCAGCAAAACAGTTTTATTTCTATTAGGTGACCTGTGCTAGGGTCTTAAGGATCTCCAAATGGTGCCCTTAACTTGCTAGATTTTGATGAGCTCCCTCCATTTCCTACCCAGCTTTCTGTAGTGGCTTTACCCCTAACCCTTCAGATTTTATCCTGGTGGTTTTGCCTCTGACTTTACAGGTTCCATCTTGCAGATAGGTAAGGAGCAGACTCTGTGGTGAATAAGTTCAGGTTTGGCAGTGGCACTAACCGGGGTTGGGTGTTAGGAGCTACAAATGCTAGAACTGGGAGCCCCTGCTCAGTGCATGGCTACCCTGTATGGAGAGCCACCAGACCTACAGGTTGGAGCATCTATCTAGTCAGGAAATAATTTCTGGGTACTGGAGTAACTCTTCCCACCTATGCTAGCCATCGGATCTTTCTAACAGGAACGGTCATAAGGACTTTCTGTTCAGACTGGGAATGTCCCTGGGCAATTATAGTCTTTCCTGATTCTGGCTAGTTCTGACTTCCCAGTTCTGAATCCTGGTTCTCAGGTTATATTCATGTGATCAGATGTTCTAAGGAATGCATGCTGATTGGAGGAGCTTGTACCACACCCCCTCTCATGTGCATTCAGTTATAGGGATGTCACAAGGGCCCAACTGGGTCCAGCAGACTCCCCCGTGCCCGGACCCCACTTGCTGAGCCACAGGATGCTTGCGTACATGCAAGCATCATGTGGTCTGGGAGCACCCCGAGCTGCTTGCTCCTCTCTGCAAGCCCCATTTTCACACAAGATGGGGGCTCTGTAATTTCCATATATTTAATGTTGCACACCATGGCAGCCACACAGGGCCATCTCCACAACAACAGAGGCGGGGAGGGCACAACATTAAATATATGGGAATTGTGGAGCCCCTATCTTGCATAAAATCGGTGGCTTGCAGCAAGGAGCGGGCAGCTGTGGGTAGGGATGTTAGAGAAATGTGCGGCAGATTCAATTCTTTGGAATCTGGCCCCAGGAATCCGCGGCAGATCGGCACCACTTAACTCCACTCCAGGAGGATTGGAGGCGGAACGGTACTTGGCTACTTCTTCCACTGGAGCTGTTCACATCCTCTGCGCTGATCGCCATTTCCTTTTTTTTAAATGGTGATCGGCAGGATGTGCCCATAGACATATATGCAAATAGAGCTGTGAATCTTGTGTATAAGCCTATGTGTCCATAGGCTTATATGCAAGATTCATGGCTCTATTTTGCATATAAGTCTATGGGCACATCCTGCCGATTTAAAGAAATGGCGATCGGCAGGATGTGCCCATAGACTTATACGCAAAATAGAGCCATGAATCTTGCATAGACACTCAGACTTATACGCAAGATTCACGGCTCTATTTGCATATAAGACTATGGGCACATCCCACTGATCGCCTTTAAAAGAAGAAAAGAAATGGCGATCAGTGGGGAGGAGGTGAACGGCTCTGGCTGGCAAGGTAAGCGGCCCTATAGCTGGTGCAGCTCCACGGAATCCTTGTGGAGCAGAGCTGCTCTGGATGATTCCAGGGTGGGGGGAGGAACAGATTGCCCCCCCCCCAGATTCCTCACTGGAACAGACAGTGGGGAATCCATACATCCCTAGCTGTGGGACACTTCTGGACTGCTCGCCAAGCCCTCCAAGGCTCATGTGGCCTGGCGAGGAGGGGCAGATGGTAGCGGTGACTCAGCGAGTGCACACACTTGGCGGGCATTGGTGAGTCCATCCATCCCTATTTAGTTAACCATAACTATTTAGTTAACAGCTGAAAAAAAGCTGATCTTTCACAGTATCTTTTCCTAAATGTATCTAATACAGAGCTTCACAATGCTCCTGCAACATTTTGAACCTGCAGCACTCTGCTGCTGGAGTTCAGTCTCTGGTTAAGCTCATCTGGGCCTGTCTAGTACTTGGATAGGAGATCAGCTACTTGTTGTTTCAGGTGCTCATCTCAGCTACTGCAGTTTCTTCACTTAAATCTGTAGTTTTCAAAATGCAGTTATATCTGTAGTTTTCAAAAACCCCTAGGAGCTCAGGGGTTGCATAGGGAGAGATGTTTAATAGTGGACAAGCTTTCCTAAAAGGCAAGTTCCTCTACAGATGCAGGGCAGTAGATTTCAGTTCACGCTGTCTAATGGCAAAGGTTAGCAGGCCTGGCTGGCCGGCCTCGTATACTTAGGGATGGCGTGGGAGTCTCAGAAGGGGTTGGGGTCCAACGGACTCCCCCCTGTCTGGCCTCCCAGACCCTGCTTCCCAGGCTGCAGGGGGCTTGCTTACCCACTCAGCACTCAGTGCTGCGGGCTGTCTGTCCCCTTACCGAGCCGCAATTATGTGCACAACCAGGCTCAGTTAGTTCCGCATATGTGAAGTTGAGTCTGTGGCTGCTTAAAGGGGCAATGCCTCAAGATTACAGCATAAAGGGCCCTTTAGGTACACAATGGCGGCTCGGTAAGGGGATGGACAGCCCCACAGTGCTTTTCAGGTGATCACCCAGCCATGCTGCAGCTCCTGCTGTGCAGCTCGCACTGGCAGGCAGCAAGGATGGCTTGGTGACCGCCCAAAGGGAGCAGACAGAGGTGTGTCCATCCATCCCTATGCGTACTGTTCTCATTTACTGAGAGACCACACAGGAATGTGCTGCAGAACCCCCTACAAAACATAAAAGCCTTGGGCAGGTGTAGACAGATTTCTTGGCAGATATATCAAAGTGAAAAGGGTGCCCCCCTTTGAAAACAGTTGAAGTAAACTATCGCTTAAATCCTTTATTGTACAAATGTATGAATTTAATAAAGAGGAGACAAACTGGGAACCCTATGCAGCCTCTCGGAGTTCTTTTCAAGCTGTGGTTAAACACTTTTCAAACCTTGTTCTTGGGAAGTACTGGGGTTCCTTGAAATAGGCTGGCCACTTAGGTCTTGTCAAAGAAGAGGAAGAGGAAATGTATCTCCAAAAAAGGAGGACAAAAGATTGCACAGATTTACCTAAAATGTCCATATCTTTATTTATATGTATAGAGGTAAATTTCATAGGGAAGGTGACCAGGTGACCTGTGTTGCCTGCTCCATCTGCTGTCCAGATGTTAACTGTGGGTGGGCAACTTCATGGCCTCTGCTCTCTATTTTTATGGTTCTTTATCTCTGAACCAGACTTGGATTGGACAGCCGTTCAAAGAAAGGACTGTCCTCTGACAGCCTTTATAATAGAGGGCTGAAGTCTTTTGGGGTAGGATACATAGCCACATGACTTTGAAGCTTATGAAAAATTTCACAGTGATATTAATAGCGGCGAAGCAGTTCACTTGGAAGATAGCTTGTATGTTATGCTGCTCTTCTGAAATTCACGCTGTCTTAGGGGACCCACTGAGTTCATTCAGGATGGTGGTAAGGCTGAACAGAAACAACTCTAGCCAGTGCTCTAGGTGAACTGTGATTATACTGCAGAATATTTCCCAGAACCCTCTGAAAGGCTCAGGGTCTTTTTTCTTCTTTTTTCTCTCAGCCAGCTCTATGCAAAAAGTGCCTTATGAAGATAGAGGGTTGGATCTAGGATGTGCCTTCCATGGATGGAAGGGCTCCCTCAAGGAAAATGCCTCCCTTTCAAGGATCCTCCCCCCCCCCCAGCTCACTCCATTCAAGAGAGTCTCCCAACCCTCAGTCGACCATTTTTAGGAGGCTGGAGGGAATGCTGGGAATGCTGATCAAATTTGCGGATGAGACAAAATTGGGCGGGATAGCTAATACTTTAGAAGACAGAAACAAAATTCAAAGTGATCATGATAGACTGGAGCGCTGGGCAGAAAATAACAGAATGAAATTTAATAGGGATAAATGCCAAGTTCTCCACCTAGGAAAAAGAAACCAAATGCACAGTTACAAGATGTGTAACTTGGACGATACTTGGCTTAACAACACTACAAGCGAGAAGGATCTTGGAATTGTTGTAGATCACAAGCTGCATATGAGCTAACAATGTGCTGTGGCTACAAAAAAGGCAAATGCTCTTTTGGGCTGCATTAATAGAAGCATAGCTTCCAAATCCCGGGAAGTACTAGTTCCCCTCTACTCAGCACTGGTTAGGCCTCATCTGGAGTGCTGTGTCCAGTTCTGGGCACCACACTTTAAGAAGGATGCAGACAAACTGGACAGGGTTCAGAGGAGGGCAATGAAGATGATCAGCGGACTGGAAACAAAGCCCTATGAAGAGAGACTGAAAGAACTGGGCATGTTTAGCCTTGAGAAGAGAAGACTGAGGGCAGATAAGATAGCGCTCTTCAAGGACTTGACAGGTTGTCACAGAGAAGAAGGCCAGGATCTCTTCTCGATCATCCCAGAGTGCAGGACACGGAATCATGGGCTCAAGTGACAGGAAGCCAGATTCCGGCTGACCATCAGGAAAAACTTCCTGACCATTAGAGCAATTCAACAATGGAACCAATTCCCTAGGATGGTGGGGGGCTCTCCCACGCTGGAGGCATTCAAGATGAGTCTGGACAGCCATGTGTCAGGGATGCTCTGGCTTGGATTCCTGCATTGAGCAGGGGGTTGGATTCGATGGTCTGGTAGGCCCCTTCCAGCCCTACTATCCTATGATTCTATGATTCATAGTCACAGAGGGACTGCTGTGGGGAGGAGGGGGTAGTTACAATCCAGAACATAGTCATAGGTGGGATACACAGACCCGGGTGGCATGATTAAACAAACCATGGGGTCTTTGTGAGTGCATGGGAGCAAGCAAGCATGCTGGCTCCTGCCCACTTGCCCATTTCTACTTGGCTAAACAACCCCTGGGTTGTTTGCTTGCCATGAAGTCCACACCTGGAACTCTGGGTTTTTGAAGGAGAAACAATGAAGAGTTTAAACCCATGGTTTGTTGTTGGGTTAAAACTCTGGGTTGTTTATCCTTCAACAACCCAGAGTTCTGGGTTTGGATGTCCCAGTGAACAACTGGGGGGTTGGACTCGATGTTCTTGTAGGCCCCTTCCAACCCTACTATTCTATGACTATTGTATTCTATGAACCTAGAAACAGGGCATTTCTGGATTGTTTAGGAAAGCAGAAGCGGGTGAGTGGGTGAGACCCAGTAAGATCTCTCATTCCCAACCCCTAGCAAACAACTGACAGTTAATAAACTACAGGTTGTTTAATTGTCTGAACTGGATCATGTAGTGGCCAGGATCCAAAGCACCGTGAGCCTTGTTCTGTGAACCAAAGGAGGTTTTAGTCTCCTTTGGACTTTAGTCTTGTTTTCCTTCAACTGAAACCCACATGCTCTATGGCAAAGTGGTTTGAACAAAGGGAAGCTTTCAAAGTGGTGTGTGTGACATAGCAAGGTCAGCTATTCAGAGACAAAGAAAAGTAAAGCAAAGGTTCAGTGAGCTAGCACAAGACCCTTGCAAGAGCCAAAGCACCTGTTTGGGATCCCAGCCATCACAAACAAGTTACATTTACTTAGTAAATGAACAGGAGATATGGTAATTCAGAATAAATAGGAAGCTGTCATCGCAATAAAACAGGGATGAAGTTAATGACCATTGATTAAAGAAAGAGAAAAACAACATTCATCTCTCTATATGCTACACTAATTAGAAAAGATGTGACACCAAAAGACAAAGAAGCCGAGCTTAAATTCTTATCGCTGCTATACAAATTATTTGCTCAAGATACATTCTGTAGCAGAGGACAATACACTTATGAAATTAAAACAAATGTGGAAAAATGTATTGGTCCAGACCAAAGGACTGGTTATAGTGACACAATGGCGAAAAAGAAAAAAAGAAAAGAAAAGAGTATAACGTCCTTGCATCTAATAAATCACAAATAGTAATGAACCAAGAACCGAAGCCTATGGGACCATAAGCCAATATACCTGACAAAATGAAGGAAGCATCATTATCTGGAAACAATTAGTTAAGATATAATTGAGCCAAGCCAGAAATGAAAGATCATAAATCTAGAAGGCCCAAGGTGATAATACAATCCCATTGGCATCAAATACTATGGGAAAGTAAGAATGAGACAAAGGTGTGGAGAAGGCTTTGAAAACCAGATGGCTGTTCGGGACATATTCTGACTCAAAACCTTGTATGTGCGCTAGAGGCATGAGTGGTTGACTTCAGTAGAGGGTGACTCATTGCATACAATAGGGATCTATGTGTGGATCCCGCATTAATGCCCTTACACACATGGGAAGTCTTTATGCAAGAAGAGTTTGGACTGAGCTAGTGGTCTTTATAAGAACCAAGCTACAAAGTCTGTTGCCGAGTTGGACTTTAACTCCATGGCCAAAAGCTTGAGATGAATACATTGCAACAGATGCCATGTGGTATTTTTTTTAGCATTGCCATTAATTCATTCAGCCTTCCTCAACCAGATGCCCTCCCAATGTGCTGGATACCAACTTTCATATTCCCCAGCCAGTGTCACCATTGGCCATGCTGGCTGGGGAGTTGTTGTTCAACACCTCCGGAGGGTAGCAGGTTGGGGAAAGCTAAATTAATCCTTAGGCTTGGTCCTTGAACTAGTGCAGTCTGGTGCCTGTGAGGATTTTATTAACATATGAACAGTGTAGCCTTGGAAGAGCAGACACATGCAAGATTGTGGCTCCTTCTCTGTGAACAGGAAAGTTTCAACTCACAAAGTGGTGATCTACACTGAATTTGCTCTCCCAGCCTTGTACACACACAAACCATTCATCTGAACAGTAGCAAACCAGCTGCAGCAATGGCTCTTTGTGCAAGCTCTGGAGCAATGAGTTCCAAAGCTAGAGAGAGTCCAATGGGAGAGTTAAGTCCAAACAGCAAGGGAACACACCATCTTGTACTCCCTTGCTGTTTGGACTTAACAGATGAAGGGCACCACCAAGAAGTTATTTTTCACTGACTGTACATATTTCAAGGAGAGACAAGGAAGGAGGAGATCTCAAAGACAGATGTATGTAGAGGAAGGGTACTGTGCTGTTCTCCCAGTGCTGCTCGCGCATGTGTGCAGGTAGCAGGTTGTGGAGCAGCCAAGCAGAACCCCTTCCCATCCACTCCACTGCTGAGCCAACTTACATGCTCCATGGCAGCCCAGCTTACCTCAACTAAGATGCCTACTGGGCTTTTGCACTGGATGATCTAGCATCTGTGTCCGTGTCCGTGTTGGTATTTGGACCTGCTTACAGAGGCTGATCTCAGCAGAAATAGGAATGTGGCTGTGGCTAACCTAGCACAGTGGCAGCTGGGTGTGGAAAGAGAGGGTCTTGCTTGGCTGTTATGGGGAACCACTCTGCAGCCTTCTCCACAAGCTGGGAGTTTACAAACCAAAATTTGCCACAGGGGAAACAACAGAGGAAGTGGAGGAAAGTGGACAAGGGGGACAAACAGAGAAGCATGATGCTTTTGTTTCTGTTACATATGCTTAAGCTTAGTTACAGGCTCAGTTGCTGTTAGGGATGGCTGTCGTGGGGAAATCTGGCCCTTTTTGGGCTTGCCAGATTTCCCCAGAGCCCCCAGCTTGGCTTGCATTTGTGGGCTGAGCCATGGGCTTTTTCCAAGATCCATGGACTTCCTTGGGTCCCCCCCCCAAATCACCATGTATGGAAATTGCAACTGCAATTTCCATATCCGACACAAATTTTGGCTTCAGTTTGCTTAATTCACACAAATTGCAGCTGCATCATGCTTAATTTTGTGCAAATTGCACCTGCAATTTGCACAAATTAAGCATATTACAGCCACAGTTTCTGCAAATTAAGCAAATTGCAGCCAGAAGTTGTACAAACTATACAAATTGCAGTTGCAATTGAAAAAAGGAGAGCAAAAAACAAAAAGGGAAATCCACAAGCTGGCTCAACTCAATACAGATCAAGTTGGGCCAGCTCGCGGGTAAGTAAGCTGGAGTTTGATGGGCTGAGCTGCTGAAAGTTCAATGAACTTCACACACACACCCCAGACAAATTCATCCAACAGCCCTATTTGCAGTTGAGCAAGGGTGCTCAGCCTGCAAGCCAGTGACTGCATGTGGCCCTCCATGGGCTGCATTGCAAGCCCCCCATGGGTGCTCCAACCCCACTGCCACGGAATTCTCTACCCCGGTGATCCTGATACAGATCAGTCTTTCCTCACTGGAAAGAGATAGGGATGGGAGAACCAGGGATGCTCAAGTTTGCTGAAATTCTGAAATATACTTCTAGGCCCTGCTTGGTTCTCTCAAGTTCTCATTTGACCTGGGTGGTTTTTTTCCCCCTTTTTTGTTCATTCAAATGGGAAAAGTGAGCATTTTCCAAAAGTGTGCTCATTTCTCCCATCGACTGAAACTTCTCAACGTAAAAATGCAGAACTTTAAAAATGCACAATGCAAAGTGTGCCTTTTAAAAAATGTACATTTAAAAATGCTCACTTTAAAACATGCCTACTTTGAACGGCACATTTTTAAAGTTCTGCATTGTATAAGTTCTGCAGTTAAAAACTGCACATTTTGCAAACACGAATTCAAGTTTGGGAATTTGCGAACATTTTCGGAGAACGGGTGCTTCCATTTGCATTCGTGGTTGTGAAAGGGGCATTTTCGAGTGAAACAAAGTTTTCGTATGTCCCTAGAAAGAGCAGTCTGTATCAGGATCACTGGAGGAGAGGGTGGAGAGAAGGGTCTCCACTTCACCCACCAGTAATCCTCATATGGACTGCTGTTTCCCTGCTGCTTCCAGAAGTGAGGAAGGAGTGTTCTGTATCAGGATTGCTGGGATGTGTGCACGCGTATATATGTGTGTATGTGTGTGCATACATGCATATCTGTGTACATGCATGTACGGCCTCTGATCTGCAAGCGAAGTGGCCCTCAGGCCTGAAAAGTTGTGCATTTCTGCAATAGAGCATGGAAACACTGTCCTAGTGGACTCAGTTAACTATACAGAATCGGCAGCCATTTTGGCATTCTGAAATGCCTTGGTGTTGGTATAGAGATAGTGATGCATGTGCTCAGAAATATACTAACAGACTGGCATTAAAAGAAAGTGGAAAGCTGCAGCTAACCATCTTTAGACATCCAAAACAAATAAAAAGAAGAGGATATTAGCCATCTGGACATCTGAACGTGCATTCTTAATCCTTCCAGGTTGTCATGTCCCTGCACATCCATTGCTGGCAACAATTCCACACAGAGGAAATCTAAATTTGACCGTTGAGCAATCAACCGGACAGCCTATGATTGATGGAAGTGGAACCTACCCTTTATTAAATCTGCAGGTATCTAATTGCTTAGTTCCATCAAGTAGCACTTTGTGCCCCGAACACTGTGCCAGACAAGTCTTCATTGCCCATGAAAACTATTCACATTTAAGAGGCATGTGGTTGCTACCACCTGTGTGGGAAAATTGGGATGGTGATGAATTGACTTATGGTTTAGTGGAATTGCCTCTCCTCCTTACTATTCTCAGATTTACTGTAAAGGTTAAATAAGATTGTGAAGTATTGGGAGTGTCCAGCAGTTATCCCATGTCATACTGTGATCTTATTATGATGTTCAAGCCAGAAAGGCCTTGGCTAAGATGGTATTTGGAAAAGAGATATTCTTGGAATATCTGCGTTCAGCCAGAAATTTCTGGTCCTTCACAATATGGGGTAGCCCCAGGGATGGATCATTCCAACTAGCAGGCAAACTAGATACAACACTAATTGCATGAATAAAAAGAAGCCATGGGAAAGCTTGATCAGTCATAGGACCATGGGGGAAAGTTTGTCTCTTTCTCCGCCGAATATGTTCCCAACAAAAATCACCTCCCTGAAGCTGCTATTTGCATTTCATGGGTGCCAATGGGAGCTTCCCTTAAAATGCAAATAGCAGCTCCAAAGAGGTGATTTTTGTCAGGACAATGGCAAGGAGAGAGAGAAAAAACCTCCCCATTGCCATTCCCTGTGGTCCTGTGACTGCTCAGGTTTTCCCGCAGCTGCTATTTTCATAACAGTAAATGTGCATATTAATTGCATTCACCCTATTAATGTGATGTCTAGTTCGGCTCTAAGCTACATTGTAGATTCCCAGTCAAGTTGTGCCTCTTTATGATGCATAATTACAATTACTAGTGTTGCATGTTGTATTTACTCTGTGGTAGTCTGTCCTGCATTGGATCCACTGAAACAGGTGTGTAAGTAATCCAGAAAAGCAGGGACAGAAATAAAATCTCAGGGTATACAGAAATCTTTGTTCCTGTGTACCTTTGAGTTTCTCTCTCTCTCTCTCTCTCTCTTCCACTCATGGCCATTATTTGTGCATTCCCTCCTTCTTTTATGTTAGTAAACCAGGTATAACAGTTTCCTTTTCCAGTCTCCATTTTTAAGATCTTTACAAATCTTTGGGGAAGGATGCAAGGGAAGCAGACCAATGGCTATTAGTGTTTAAATAACCAAGAAACAATCAACTAAGATTCACCCATGGTTTTGCCTGTCCATTGAGATCTTCAGAGGAGCCATCTGAAGTATGGCTGGTGAGTATGCTGGACAGGTCAAGAATGGTAACCCCAGTGCACGTGTGAGCACCCTGGTAATGTTTTAAAAAGGCAACTCCAAAAACTACCCCAAAGGTATAGATAGGGGCAAGCTCTAGAAAACAGGGACTGCCCATGAAAATACTGGAGTGTATGTGGTGTATTTGTCCACACACACCACGAATGAAGATTTGAAACAGCATATGGGGTGAATGGGCAACAGCTGTACTAACTTTCAAGATCTTCATTGAGCACAAATATGTTAGTAGTAACAGGCTAACAACCCTTCAGTGTGGCCCTCTACTTCAGTTGAGAACTGGAAGCATACCTCTTCTACTGTCTACCTGGCATGGGCAAATTCACCCTTGCTCTGAGCACCAGACCAGTTTGCTGGCCTATGCTTGTGTTCACCTGCTCACCTTAAAGGTGTGCTGAGCAGGCACCAGACAGTCCCATGCCATCGGGGCTGGACACCCTTAGATGTGATGAGACTTCCAGGGCCCAAGGGTAGCTTCTCTTCCATAGCCCCCGGCACTGGATAGCTGTAAGAGGTCAGCTGGATAACCATCTCCTTCACCATATAAAGATGCCCCAGGTTTCTCCCCAGGGTGGCTTAACTCACCCCTTACCTGCACTGAACCTGCCAGCTCTTCCAAAGTAATTCATTTTCCAAATCCACTTAATGAACATCATGTCCTCAAAGAAAGAGATTCCACAGAATGAAATAAGTGACAATTATTAGTTGCACCCTCAAAAAACCTTCCAGATTTAAACTGTAAAACTGATTTTTAAGTCCTGCACCTGCTGGCAGCCCCAGCAGGAGAAGTTAAAGGTGGACAGGGCAGGGGAAGATGTTTGTGAGGCGAGCAGCCATCAAGGGACTTCTCAGTGGCTGCTTGCTTCCAGGCTTTGGAATTCCTTGCCAAGGGAAGCTAGGTTGGCTCCCACTCTCCTGTCCTTCTGCCAGCAGGCAAAATACATTTTTTTCCCCCAGGAGGCCTTTGGCATGTAAGTGGGTCTGTTGGGTTGGGTGCTATTTTATTTTTTCAGTGTTAAAACACGGCACTGTATTTTAATGTAATTCTTTATGCTAGTTTTAACAAAGTTTTTATTTTAAATTTTGGGTTTTATTCTGGTCAGCCACCTTGAGTGCCATTTCCTCAGTAGAAAGGCCAGGTATCATCATCATCATCTGTGCTGAATCCAGTGAGCTTTTGTTGAAGCCAAAGTTCCAGTTTGGGGCAGTAAAATCAGACATTGCCTGGAACAACAGTATTTCACAGGGAGCCCTTCCTGCCCTTCCCCCTCCCTATTCAAATTTTCTTTGCAAGCACTCTGCCAGCAGTGGGCATGTAAGAGTAGAAAGGTGGGGCAGTGGTGGTGGTGGGGAGAGACAGTGATTAGATTTTAGCAGGAAATTTGGCAGTGCTTTCTATAGTTTAAAAGGTTGCTGCCTTCATGCTTAACCCCTATTAGTCTTCTAAGGGAGTGAGTCCTATGGTCTCTTAAACTGCACAAGGCTACTGAGAGGCAGGGTTATGTTAAGGCAGATTATGTTATTAGGGCTGTTCCAAAGATTCGAGGTACAGCTCAGGAGATTCAGGGCATGTGCCCTGGTGTGCCATCTATAAGAATGCCCATGAGCAGCAACATTGCAGTATGTGTCTTCAAAAAACAAACTAACAAACATTTGAACCTTTAGATCCAGCAAAAGGCCACTGGATTCATTGTCCACTTATGTTGTTTTGCTTGTGTTACTTCCTGTGAGTCACTGGCAAGCTATACAACCAGGCAGTAAATGGTTTAATAAATAGCTTTTAAAAACATTGCTGGCATTGTGCAAAGGATCAAGCATTTTTATGTGTCCTGTTTTCATCTCCAAAAGCTGTGTAAATTGATTAATCACGGATCAAAACATTGCCTCACTTGATTTGACTCTGGACATTCTAATGATTGGTGATTGGAAGCTGCAAAGGAACCAAATATTTGTATTTAGCATTAAGGTATCAGTGTAATATTGTATTTGTGATACCTCTTTCCTCTCCTGAAAACTTTCAGTTCATATGTATTCTACCTAGGAGGTCTGGATTTATTATTTATAAATTCAGTTCCTCCCTCCACATAAAATATTAAGAGCAGTTATATATAGTACTGAGCAAACGGGCTGATTTCCATCCAAGGTGTGCCGTATACTATAGCTGAGCTCATTGGCAAAAGCTACCTATTGCTTAAGGGTTGAAATTATGCTATTCTGCTTTACCCTGCACCTTGAATAAAACTTCTTGGAAAATAATATATTTAGATAAGTCTTTCTGGCTTGTAAATTATTAAATTCCTAAAATGGATTGACAGTATAAAGTAATATTGGAGGGGAGGGGTCTGTCTCAGTCCTGGTTTCAAGGTCGTCCTGCAGCTATTTCTCAAGTTCTAGAAGTACAAGTGTTACCCAATGGATAAAAGCAGACAAATAACACAACCTTGAAGACAGACATTCAGAAATGGAGATGGACTGTTTTCACTGAGAGCATCAGCTGCTTTCAGTCAGGGCTAAAGGGCAATATATGATTGATTTGAGGTACCATGTTCAGACAGGTCCCACAACATGGGAAGATTCACTCCTATTTCACTTTAATTATTCTATTTATAGCCTCCCTCATCCTGAGGGCTCACAGCAGTAGAGGCAATTATAAAACAATGAGATATATATGGCTGGATTGGGAATGCAGCATAATCACGGAGCATATCCTACTTTGCACAGGACTGGGATGCACCTACTGGTATGTAAGGATGTACAGTCAGGGCCAGAAATATTGGAAGAAGGATAACTGTTTTGGCAGTTGGCCTCTGTACACCACCACATTGAAGATGAAAGGAAACACACCCAGATGGGAGCGAAGTCAGGACTTTCAGCTGTAATTCAAGGGCTTGGACAAAAGTGGAGCACTAACCATTCAGGAAGGACAGCAGTGGCATACACCGCCCCCATTGTAGGTGGCTCATAAATAATGGAACAAATGGCTGACAAGCAGTTGCATGGCCAGGTGTAGCCTGTTTCCTGGGTACCCCATGACCAATCAAGCAGAGAAAATGCCTGGAGGTAGTTCTGAGTGTTACATTTGCATTTGGAAGCTGTTCACTGGAACTCCCAACATGAGGTCCAAAGAGGTGTCCATGCAAGTGAAGGAGGCCATCATTAGGCTAAGGAAACAAAATAAACCCATCAGAGACAGTGGGAGTGGCCAACACAACAGTTTGGAACATCCTGAAAAAGGAATTAACTAGCAAGCTCAGCAACAGCAAAAGGCCTGGAAGACCATGGAAGACAACTACAGTGGATGACCGCAGAATTCTGCTCATGGTGAAGAGGAACCCTTTCACAACATCTAGTGAGATCAAGAATGCTCTTGCGGAGGTAGGCATGTCATTGTCAACATCTACAGTCAAGAGATGGCTTTATGAATGTAAATACAGAGGCTTCACAACAAGGTGCAAACCACTGGCAACACTCAAGAACAGACAGACCAGACTAGCCTTTGCCAGCAAACACCTAAAAAAGCCTGCCCAGTTATGGAATAAGATTCTTTGGACTGATGAAACCAAGATTTACTTGTACCAGAATGATGGGAAGAGAGAAGTATGGAGAAGGAAAGGAACAGTTCATGATCCAAAGCATACCATATCATCTGTCAAACATGGTGGAGGCAGCGTTATGGCATGGGCACGTATGGCTGCCAATAGAACCGGGTCACTGGTGTTTATTGATGACCTGACTGCTGATCAAAGCAGCAGGATGAATTCTGAAGTGTATAGGGCTATACTTTCTGCTCAGATTCAGCCGAATGCTGCCAAACTGATAGGACTCTGCTTCATATTGCAGATGGATAATGACCCTAAACATACAGCAAAAGCTCCCCAAGAGTTTCTCCAGGCAAAGAAGTGGGATGTTCTTCAATGGCCAAGTCAGTCACCTGCTCTCAACCCAACAGAGCATGCTTTTCACTTACTGAAGACAAGACTGACAGCAGAAAGACCCACAAACAAGCAGCAGCTGAAGGCAGCTGCAGTCAAGGCCTGGTAAAGCATCTCAAGGGAGGAAACTCAGCATTTGGTCATGTCCATGGGTTCCAGACTTCAGGCAGTCATTGACTGCAAAGGATTTTCATCCAGGTATTAAAAGGCAATCCTTAAGTTTGAAATGATGTTGGTTTGTTCCATTACTTATGAGCCACCAATGATGGGTGTGTGTGTATGCCACTGGCTGTCCTTCCTGAATGGTTAGTGCCCCACTTTTGTCAAACCCCTTGAATTACAGCTGAAAGTCTTGACTTTGCTCCCATCTGGGTGTGTTTCCTTTCAACTTCAATGTGGTGGTGTACAGAGGCCAATTGCCAAAACAGTTACCCTTGTTCCAATATTTCTGGCCCTGACTGTATGAGAAATTAACTTCAGTTTGTTTTTCATCAGAAATTACCTTGTTCTCAAGTAGCAAATCCTTTATTTCTTTTTAAAGTATCCTTGCTATAACAGATTGAAATAAATAAATCTGAGTTAATGAGGGGTGGACACAGCTTCCATTTAGTATCAGCACTAGGGGACAACATTTTAACTGAGACAATGCCAAGCATAGTACATTAGATTCCAGATATCTTCTTTACATAGTGAAGTCCTTCTCTGAGTGTGGGTCCTTATGTAGTCAAAATGGCCCTCTCCACACACAAGAGGAAGGTACCAGCCGCCCAAGCTTTGCAGAAGTACAAACAACTGTTAGGAAAGAAATTAGCCAATCAGGACTGAGCATGATCCGTGGCCATGGAGTGCTAACTCCCTATTGAGGAAGGGGATGGAATGGATATCCTGGAAAGGGGCATGGCTGGCTGGCTGGAACCACACTGCAACATTTTGTTGCATGTCCCACGTGTTGTATCCTAATAGCTGTGGCGGAGTAATGGAGGGATATTGGGATATTGGGATGGTGGCAGACATTTGTGGATGTCACAATGCCCCCTATTTCTTTCTTCCAAGGCATCCCCACCAAGTGGACCATGCCTGGAAATCATCATCTGAGGCTTTGCTCTGAGTTCCCCCACATACTGAGATTCAGTGGGTGGATAAACGTGAGCAGGCTTTTCTGCAGCGGCCCCCGAATTGTGGAATGCCTTCTGCCTGGCACCTACGTCATTGACTTTTCAATGCCTTTTTATTCTCCCATGCCTTAAAATTGTTTCCCCCCCCCCGCAAACTACTGTTTGTTTTGTTTTTAACGTTATGTTTAAAGCTGTATGTATTTTAAATTATTGTTGTTGTTGTTCAGTTGTGTCCGACTCTTCGTGACCCCATGGACTATAGCATGCCAGGCCTTCCTGTCCTCCGCTCTCTCCCGGAGTGTGCTCAAGTTCATATCCATTGCATCGGTGATGCTGTCTAGCCATCTCATCCTCTGCCGTCCCCTTCTCCTGTTGCCTTCAATCTTGCCCAGCATCAGGGTCTTTTCCAGGGAATTTTCTCTTCACATTAGGTGGCCAAAATATTGGAGCTTCAGCTTCAGGATCTGTCCTTCCAATGAGCAGTCAGGGTTGATTTCCTTTAGGACTGACTGATTTGACCTCCTTGCAGTCCAGGGGACTCGTAAGAGCCTTCTCCAGCACCACAGTTCGAAAGCATCAATTCTTCGGCGCTCAGCCTTCCTTTTAGTCCAGCTCTCGCTTCTGAATTCTTCTACTGTGCTTTATCATTGGTTTTATTGTATTTGTTTTTATTACGTATGTTGCCCTGAGAGTTTCAGCTATAGGGCAACTCATAAATTGAAGTAATATACTAATACTAATACTAATAAATAGCAGCCCTGGTAGAGGTGGCACGATGTTCCCTGTTGCTGATAGGGTTTGTTTTTCTTCAGTGCAAGTTCAACTTCCTTCCCAGGAGACACTAGAGCAGGTGCAGGGAGTAATGGCTTCTGCCCTTTTAACAAATGTTCTGAAAACAATGCTTCCTATCCTTGCTCTGGTGTCTTCCGTGTAAGAAACTGAACTTGCAGGAAAGACAAATGGTTCCCATCAGCACTAGAGAGGGTGGGAGTAACCACAGCTTAGTGGTGGATGGGGATGTCAGAGAAATCCATAACAGATTCAGATGAGTTTGGATTTGTATGAATATGACTTGTGGATTCTGCCATGGCCCGGATTCTTCTAAGTTGCACAGATTCCACAGACTTAATGGACCTTTTTTTTTTTTAGGTGCGTGTGTGCGTGTGGGGAGATTGGCATGATTTGGTTTATTTGCAAATGTGTACTTGGGCTAATATGCATTAACGCTAATGTGTACTTGCGCATTTGTGCTAAGGCACATTAGTCTGGTTGTGTATTAGCGCAAGTGTGCATTAGTGCAAATGTGCTTTTGCAAATGAATGCAATTCTCATATAAAAAATCTGATTCTGTCAATAGGGATGTGAGAACCCACCCCAGCTCAGGTTCTCTGGGCACCTGCGGAAGCGCGGCCCCCACCCGCCCCCCTGGACCCGCACTTGGGCTGCCTATGAACTCAGCGAGTTGCCTGGACTCACCATAATCCTGTCCAGTGAGCACCTGCCATTTCCCTGCCTCTGTTGTCTGCGCAAAAAAGGAAGTTTAAAAAATGTGCATATTTACATATGCACAGTTTGGGGCCAAGAAAGCTTAATATGCAAAAATTAGAGGCATTATACCTCTAATATTGTGCACATTAAGCTTTTCTCGCCCCAAACTGTGCATATTTATTTTTTTTTAAAACTTCCTGTTTACACAGACAACAGAGGCAAGAAAATGGCAGGCGCTCACCAGTCCGACTGTGGTGAGTCCAGGAGGGTGAAAACTGGGAGCAAGCAAGGATAGCGTCTTGGTGGGCATAGTCCGGGGGTCATGGGCAGGGGGGGTGATGGACTCCCAGACCCAGTTGGGCACCCATGACATCCCTATCTGTCAATGAGTGGACACCAGAACAAAAAGCGCCTGTCAATCTGTGAAACAGAGATGGAATGGATTTAACAAAATCGTTACATCCCTGAAGGTGAAGCACCTGGATTGCATGCAGAAGGTCCCACCTTCAATCCCTGACATCTCTCACTAAAAAAGGATGAAGCAGCAGGTATCGGGGAAGACCATTCTCTTCCTGAGACCCCAGAGAGTTGCCACCAGTCAAATTAGGCAGTACTGGGCTAGATGGGCAAACGTTCTGACCTTGTATAGAGCAGCTTTCTGTTTTTCTATTACTGCCATCATCAGTAAGCTCATGTCCAGGGATGTGCGAATCAGCAAAACCTGAGCTCACCAAAGTTCTTTGAATTCCATCTTGAAGTTTGTTCCAACTTGGGTCCATATCAGATTACAAGTTTGGTTTTTTTTTTGTTCTTGTGTGAAAATCCATGTGTATTTCCATGCATATTTCTCCAAATTTCTCCATCAATTCTGCATCAATTGTGTGCATTTTTAAAATGTATGCATTCTTCTCCCATTGACTAAAGCATATTCACATGCAGTTTTTAGAAGTACATATACTTTCATGGACATCTCTCATATGTACGCATACTGTTTAATGCATTTTTCTTGGGTCCGTGAATCACATCACATGCTCGGAAATGTACGGACTTGAACTGCAGATTGCATCCGAGTCCATGTTTGGTCCAGATGGTGCGAAATTGGTAAAATCCTGATCAAAACTCAACTGAAACAAATTTCTCTTACATCCGTATTCATGCCGCTAGTTACATCAACCTCAAGGTTGTCTCCTGTAACTTTGCAGCCTATGAACAGGATGGTGAAGGTTTATTTGAGGGTGGGTGGTGGGTGATACCTTTCAGCTTGGCATTATTGTTTTTAACATTATTTGGCTAAAGATGACAATCCTATACTTACTTTTTCTTTATGTGACACATAAAGATATTAGGCGTTATCTCTATTGTGTTGTAATGTCTTCTGTTGCATGTTGGCATCTTAAAGGGATGTCACCGTACACAGTCTCCTTGGTGAAAAAAGATCCATTGGGAATCATTAATAGGTATATTTAAAGGTCAAGTCACCCCTTTTATATTTCAGTGCAGACAGGCAGATCTTTTTTTTTTCTTTCTTTTTTTGAGCTGTTATAGATGTTTGCTACAGCAAGAGCTCAGCAGGCTGTAATAGAACCCGTCTCGATGAAACAGAAATTATATGCTTTGCAATCTGATAGCCACTATCTGCTTCAAGAGTGAATATCTGTTTTTGATATATTACAAATTAAACTGCCACTGGATTTGTTAGATTTTTTGAATCACAGCAATAAGACGGACCTGGGCTGAACTGATAAGGGGGCTTCTTTTTGTTCCACATCCACTTTGCAAAGCTCTCTTTGGACTAAACTGCCGTCAGCACACACACTTTAATTTCTCCTAGGGAGGACTTGAGGACCTCCTAACTTTTACTGAGTGTCATCTTCATCATGGTTTGTTTGTTTTTTTGCTCCCAAGGAAGAGAATGCATGGGGCTGATGCTGCTTACTCAGATGTATATTGCAGGAGCCATAGCGAATTCATGGAGTCCAGGGAGCTAACAAGAGATGTGACCACAGCGGCTGAAGGGAGCAGCAAAAATGGGGAGGACGCTTTAGAAATTAATAAAAGGAGAGTATATTTGAGAGAGAAATACTCTGATTTAGGTCAATTCAATATGGTTACAGGCAGGAGCGACCCTCTTTGAAATCCTATGACAGGCGTGATAATAGCCTATTGCACAGGCGATTATTATGCTCCAGTTTCCCCAATTTCTTTCACTGAAAGGAAACAAAAATAGGGACATTTTGCAACTTCCTCCATGTTGATTAGCCTTGGATAAAGCAGTTGCTTGGAAGCACTTGGGAACCTCAGTACTATGCTTCCAATGTACTCTCCCGGCAGAAGAAGAGGAGGGGAAATAAGTGAAGTGGCAGATGTGTCTGACCCTAGATCTATTTTTACATTCAGGGCAGAAGAACTAGATAGAATGGGGGCAGTATGGCTGTTGCTGAAACCAGCAGGCCCGTATCTCTTCCTTAGCACTCTCCTGGAAACTTATAATAAAATATAAAATGGGATGCTGACAGGCTCACATTCTGCAGCCAATGAAGTGGAGTGGAGGTGAGGAATCTTGGAGCATGGTCATCGCACATGGTGCATTTTGTTTAGGGATGCCAGAGAAATCCAAGACAGATTAAAATGAATTCAGACTCCTATGAATTTGACCCACTGTTTCCACAGCGGACCAGCCTCTTTGAGATGCATGGAGTTGCGTGGACTTTTGGACCGTCTTTTTACTATCCTGAAATTTGCACAAAATTTACACATATGCTAATACAGACGGCATTCTGAAAAATTACACAAATATATACGCCATTTCAATTTCTTAAAATACATCTCCAATCTCTCTTCAGCCTCCTTGTAGCACTCTTTTTTTGTGCACTCTGCTCATTGTACACTGATCTAAGTGTGTGCAACACAACGCTGTGCTGGTGGAAATGAATATTTTGTACTAATGGAAATTACATTAATTGCTGTGAAACTCATAGTGGAATTTTTTTGCATACTTTTCCACAGCCACAACTTTCCCCAATTCCATCTGTGAATGGACAATGGAATGAATGACACCTGATGATCTGCAAAACATACACAGAATGGATTACACAAAATCTGGACATCCCAGGTTGTGCTGTACTATTAGCTACCAGGTGGAGGTGTGGAAGATATCTGGGATGCCCCTTTAGGGTGTCTGCTATAGAGTGACACCTAGTTCTGCTCTCCTGGAGACTACTTAGACTCACAGCATTTGCTTCTTGGTTCACCATTTGTACAATGGAAACTTTAATGGCCTACCTTACAGGGTTGTTTCTAGGAAGAGCCAGGAAGGTTTGGCAGGACTTGCTATATTTTAAAATGCCATAGGAAGTATATTGGGGGATGGCCCTTAGCTCTGGGGTGGAGCACATGTTTTCCATGCAAAAGGCCCCAGGTTCAAACCCTGATATGTTCACCTGAAAGCTTCTCAGAGAGCAGGGCAGACAAATATCTCTCAGCAAACAGAACTAGGAAAAACCTATGCCTACCACCCTGGAGGGCTTCTGACCATCAGACGAGACAACAGTGGGCTGGATAGATCAATGGTCTAAGCCAGCTTTTATGTCATTGGTTTCTTGTTTGCAGTATGGCAGGGGTGGGCAACCTGCAGCCTTAGTGCTGCATGTGGCCTTTGGCCTAATTTAATGAGGCCTTTGGCCTAATTTTATGTGGCTCTCAGTCTAATTCCCAAAAAATTCTCCCCCAAATTTGGAAAGTAACACATTAGTTCATGTGAGCTTGGTGAGTTCTCCTTCAATCCCAAATCTCATTCTGTGTATATGAGTTTTTGTGCATGCGCAATATCAAAGTGCATCTTGGGAGCTGTAGTTGGGAATCACATTGTGTGGCATGACATCGTGCATCACCACCTAACATGGCCTCTTTCTGATTGGTTGTTTTCACGTGACCTGCCTATATGATGATGTCATGTGATGTTTATACGATGTCACCAGTTGCCAGTATGAGGATGGGCCCTCAGAGTCTTCCTCCTTCTCCTTGTAGCCAGAGCTGCTGCAGCGATGACAAGTGTCAGGATTCCCCTGTTGCCTAATGAATACTCCAATAGCCAAATCAACACTCAGACAAAAGGGCTGCTTTCCAAGGCTTTAATTCCATTTACCCTAATGAGGCATACAGATGCTAATTGCTAGAGACTCAGACAACTAAAAAGGAACAGCCATCTAGGGGTTCAAAGGGAAAGTATGTCAGTTGATTTCCGTTTGGGAAAAGGGCGGTAATTCTCTGAACTTAAGAGGTGGGAGGGGAAGATCTCTCCCTCTCCTGTGATGTTTCTGGGTGCAGCTGTTGACGTCGAGCCAATCGGGCTGAGCAATCTCTCACTTGTGCCTGAGTCTGCACCTCGCATCTAAAAGTTTAGGTTGTCCTTCCCTTTCCATGCCTTGTTCACTGTCACTCCCAGGGATGTGACAGCAATGTGGGTTCCCCCTCCAGCTGTGCCTCTGAAGTCTGGGAAAGTTCCTCCCCCACACATTGCCTCTCTTCCTCAGAATCAGAGCTACTTTGGGACTCTATGGGCTCAGATACAACCCTGACAACAGGAAGGCGAACAGCCAATGAGACTGCTTCAAGTAAACTTTTTGTGGGGAGGTCTAGGTGGTAGGTTGACTGAACATTTAGGTAGGGGAGTCTGTATACTAATTTATGGCACAGGCTTCAAACCTCATAATCAGTTCTGAACTTAATAGCAAACTCATAATACATCGATCCAGGCTTGCTACAAAGGTGAGTATTACAAATGGAGGAGTTTCGACCAACAAACTGATGAATTTCAAAATTCAGCAAGATCAACCTTGCATACAATCAGTTCAGACCTCTAGGAAGAGACACCTGTCTTTCCTGGCAGCTTGCTGCATAGGAAGGAAGGGGGGGGGGAGAGAAAAAAGGGCTTTGCAGAAAAAGAAAAGGGGTAAAGCACTCATGTTTGGCCCTGGACCTACTCACTGATGGTTTCAGACTTGTCCACTGCCAACATGATCATGACAGAATGCCTGTGAAGGAATGCAGCCCTCAGCAGAAAAGCTGGCTCAGTCATGCACTACAGGAATGTTTGGAGCTGGCTTTACACATATCTATATAGCACATAATAAGAATAATGGACATGGCAACTAAAAAACTATCGTTGAGCGTCTATGTCTACTTGTGTCCTTTGGATTGCCTTGACTCATCTGACAGAATGAGGGTGCATGATTTACCTTGAGTATGGGCTCCTAGCAATAGGAGCTCTGAAAATGTGATTTGTCTTGCTAGCACTATTTGTCCCATGAAAAATGAGCAGATACAGCCCTGTACAACCCATTACGCACCTGATGGGGCTGGAGATTGCTGGCGGGGGGTGGGGGAGGAATGCATGCAGTGGAGAAGAAAGGAGAGAGGTAGAGTTCATGGACATATCAGGCTTCTTTCAGTGGGGTAGCGGATGTGCATGGGAAAGCCCTTAAGACCAGCTGGGCTTTCTGAATGTTTGTAAGAGAGCAGAAGAGCCTACAGGCAGTTCAGGTCTGGGAAATCCACTGTCAGTAAGTGTCACATGTGGAGATAATGAACCATAAGGAAATCACCGTGAGAGCTCAAAACACAGATGGCCTATTTCCCCTGGAGAACTTTGATGGAGAGGCTGAAATAGGCCAGGCAGTAACAAGGCCTGCATCTAGTGATGTGCTTTACATAATGAGTTAAAAGATAAACCAACAAACATTACTTGTGTCATATGGTTATCTTTCTCAGCCTGTACAGTAGAGAGAAAAGGTATCTTGCAGTGCCATCCTATGCATGCCTACTCATTAGTAAGCCTCAATGAGTTCAAATGCATCTTAAAAGTGTAAAGCCTTAGAAAACAAGGCAAAACATATTTCATGGATGCAACTGCATACACTCTCATTATCCCTGTCTAACAGCCAAAGTCCTTATTTTCTGGCACCTGATAATCGTGATAAAATCAACAGCCCTATTTTGTTTATATTTTGCCTCTTTTGCGGCGAGGGGAGTTAAAATCTGTGTTAGTCTTTGCACATATGCACTAGGTGCTTCTTCCATCTCAAGCATCCCAAGTAGGGTAGCAATTAGACTGCCAGACCAAAACTAGGGTGACTGAGGTTCAAAACCCAACACAACCATGAAGCTCATTGTGTGGGTGTCCTAGGGCTGGTCACTAACTTACCTCACAGAGTTATGAGCATAGATGGGGGTGGGGAACCATATATGCCATTTTGAATCCAATGGAGGAAAGATGGGATATCAATGGAATAAACACCCCAAATACCTATCTAGATAGTAAATGCTGTTGAACATATTTAAATTCTGACTACTCAATAAATACATACAACCAGACCCATTCTGAGATTAAGCTTTCCTAATTTTTTTAAAGGGACCTATAAGGGCCAACTCACATTTTATGTAGCAGATTAGTTAGCTATCTGTCAACCAAGAGTGTCTCAGTAATGGGGATGTCAGAGAAATCCATTTGGGGGATAGTGATGGAATTTGATGAGTGTTCCTAGGTTCAGCCCCCCAGACTTCATTCCAGTTCCTACTGTGGTGCCTGACACGGTCTGCAGCAAGTCAGGCCAGTTTGTGGATTTTCCAGGCATTCTGCACATTTTTGCAAGTTCTGCAATTTGCACAGATTACAGATGAATTCACGCAAATTGCTCAGATATTTGCACAAATGTGGAACCTGCAAAAAACAAAGTGCAGAATTTTGGAACTAGACCTGCAAAAAAAATGTTTGTGGGATTTGGGGAAAAGCTCACAGCTCAGCTTGCAAATGCAAATTGGTTCATACATGCTGCGGAACTCTGTCGAGTAAAAAAAAGAATGGCATTTTCCAGCAATGGACGTCCCTACTCAGTATAAACACATCTGACACAACCCCAAATGTATACAATAGGGAAAATAGTGCACAAAATGCATATATTAAAGTGCTTGCAAAATATATATATATTAGGGAAAACTGCATATAAAATAGTGTACATTTTTAGTGTGCACAACAATTAATATGAATTTTTTGTGCAGACTTTTTTTTAAATTGCAAAGTGAAACAGACAGATTTCACCTAGTGTTGGTGGTACGTGTGCCAGATCTCAATAACATTAAAAGCAACAAAATAGGAGTTACAACTACTGAGTGGATTCTATCCCGGATATCTGAAAGGGGGACCCATGTCTATAAACCTGTGGTGGGCATATGCTGGCGAGTTAAGGCCAATAAAGCATTCACTGCATACCCCTTCAGACTTTATGATGTCTGAGAAGGAACATGCAGGGGACACATGATCAACCCCCCTGTTACACGAAGTGTGAATTGTCCCTTGTCAATGTTCCCTTTATGCCCTGGATCCCCTGAGCAACTCCTTAAGGATCTCTTGCCTCCTTAAGAGTCCCACCTTCCTTCTTTTAAACTTCCTCTTCCCAAGAACATAGGGTTTAGGCTGTAGATGTGGGGTGATTGGCACTTCAGACACCTGGGTGTTAACCACAACAGTTTAATGGTAAATCAAAGCAAGCAAATTACAACAAAAGTATTTACAGAATAGAGCTGAGTGATACAAAAGGCATTAAGAGAAAATAAAAGTTGCAAAAACACAAGTTCCTCTACTGTAGCTACACTTAGACTTCTCCAGGCTGCTTCTTCCTGCTCTCTTTTCAGGCTGTGGTCTCCCTCTCACTGGCTCTCTCCCCCTTTATATCCCCTCCTTCCACAAAACTGAAAGTACTATATCAAACCTGGAGAAATTAAACCTATCTCAGGAAAATGAAATTAACTGGGAAATGAAACAACTCCCCACAGGGATAGTCCCTCCCAACAAAAAACCCCCAGGCCTCTAGGCCTGACTTTTCTCTTTTCCTTGCCTCTGTAGGCCTCAAACCTTCACAGCCCTAAAGATTTTTTTCTTCAGGTCTAGAAGAGACGTAATATTGCTTTTTAAGATGGTAAATAACAGACATGTCAAGGTCCACTGATCCATCTTGCACAATATTTTCTATAACAGGTCTCCAGGGTGTCAGAGAAGGGTATTTCTCAGCCCTCCCTGGAGAAGTCAGGGATTGGACCTAAGATCTTCATGCAAAGCATGAGCTCTACCACTGAGATATGGTTCTATCCTCTTCCAAAGAAGTTGGATAACATAGCTTGCCTACTCATTTTATGCAACTTTGAAAGATTGAGACAAACTCTTCAGCTCCTACCCATCCCATACAATTTTATTGTATTTTTGGACACCTTTAAAGTTCTAGTTCAAATCTGTTGGTTCAGAGC
Source organism: Heloderma suspectum (assembly GCF_057233095.1). Taxonomy (NCBI): domain Eukaryota; kingdom Metazoa; phylum Chordata; class Lepidosauria; order Squamata; family Helodermatidae; genus Heloderma; species Heloderma suspectum. The sequence continues at coordinate 24,908,150 of NC_139460.1, read as the reverse complement.
ATGTGAAGGTGGCACCTAGCTAGCTGGGCTTCACCTGCTCAATGTCTTCCCCCAATGCAAAAGGCAAAATTTCCTCAAAATCAGCTCATGCATTTGAATCCATCTACATCTCAATAAATGAGCTGATGTGGTGTTATCCTTGTTCATCTTGTCTAAGTATGGCTCTTTTGGGGTGGGAACTGCCTCTGTCTTTGTCACAGACGCTCAATTTGCCAATGCTAAAATGTCTCTTAAGGGAATGCCAGTCAGATGGGAACGTCTGCAAGCTTGTTTATGCATCTCAATGGGAGTGCATTCCATACCACAATATCCTGGTATGTTGTCCTTGTGTGGTATAACCTGACTTGGTATTCCAGCCCCTCTCTATCTCCATCTGGGCAGAGACCAACAAAAGGGAGGTGGTAGTTTTTTGAGCCAAGGTAAGATTTCATTATGTAGTGAAGTGGTTGCTTGATTGCTTTAGCATGTGGTGTGAGCACATGATGTGCTGTCAACAAAAAGTCAGATAACTGCGTGGCTGGAAAGTTTGCTATGCACAAAATTGCCAGTAGTTTCAGTGAATATCGATGATGTGCAACAAAATCTCATTCACTTGTACGCATGTAGGGTTTTTGTTATGTGCTCATGTTAATGAGAAAAAATATCAAAAAGAAAATAGAACTCTGTGTGCATCCTGTTGAAAAGGAATACCAGGAGACATGATCCAAAGCATCACGTAATACAGATGCTGGGAATTTTATATCAATGCCAGATCAATTACAAGAGCGCAGGTGTTTAAGATTAACTCAAGGACAAATGAGAACCTGTTATATACTTACAAGGTGAAGATGAAAAAGCACACAAACAGGAAAATGATGTGTTTTTTTAAAACAACAACCACAACAAAGGAACGGATTTTAAGATTATAAATGACAGCTGTGGTGGGGGGTTTGTGAACAAATATCCTAGACAATTTATAACTGATTGCAATATATAAAGCATTTCTTGTTTGGCACAACTGTCATCCAGAAAGCTTCATTCTGAAAGATGCTAATATTACTACATGGTATCTATCAAAGGAATGATGATAAATTCAGGCACCTCAATGCTAAGCTTCACTTATCAAATCCCTCCCCCCCCCCCCGCCAAACCCATTTTGAGAAAGTATTGCCTAAATATTTATATCAGTGCAAGTACAGGACTTTATGATGAAAACTAAGAAGGTGGGGTAGGGCAGGATTGGGCAACTTGGAACGAAGATCCAAACAAGTCTCCCATCTCTCTGTCAGTGGCCACGCTCTACACTGGAAAAAAGCACCATCTGCCACAAAATACTACTAGTGATTCCAGGACTGGATCCAGTACATAGAAACATAGGAAGCTGCCTTATAATGAGTCATACCCTGGTTCCATCTAGTCCAGTACTGTTGACACTGACTGGCAGCAGCTCTCCAGGTGTTCAGGAAGGCATTTTTTTCAACCCTACCTGGAGATACTGGGGAGCTTCTGGGACCTTCTGCATGCAAAGCATGTGCTCCACCACTGAGCTATAGCACCCAAGCTGATCCTTCAGAGGGAGTGTTATCCTATCCAAAAAGGACTGAACCCACTTCCCTGCTCAGATGAACCATCTACCGATAAACTTCCATTTTATTTGGATTGAATATGAGTTCATTGGCCTCATTCATTCAATTACTCCTAGGGATGTATGAATCCTTTACCTGTTCCGGTCGAGGCATCCGCTGGGGGGGGGAGGTGCTCCATCCCTCCCCCCAGAATCCTCGACAGTGGGGGAGGCGATCCGGTCCTCCCCCCCCCGGAATCCTGCCCAGCTGGCTCTGCTCCACGGCAGCTCCGTGGAGCAGCCAGCCAGGGCTGTCTGCACCTGGACTTCCGGCTGCGGACCGGCTGCTGCGGACGCAAATGGCAGCTGCTACGGCGGCCGCCATTTGCGTTCCCCATTTTTCGCCTTAATTGCCTACGTAAATATTTACGTAGGCTAGAACGGCGAAAAATAGGGAATGCAAATGGCGGCTGCCGTAGCTGCCACCATTTGCGTATGCCGTTTTTTTGGGGGGGGGTTAGCTGTGATAGGCTATGTAAATTCTTATGTAACCTATCACAGCTGCAAGGATAGCAATGGCAGCTGCAGCAGCCCGGCCGCGGCCGGCCAGGAGACCAGCTGCCGCCGCCACTGCCAAATCCGCTGCATCCGCCCCAGGTAAGTTCCATCCTGGGAGATTCCACGGGGGGGGGGCAGGAGGCCGTTCTAAAGAATCCAGCCTCACTGGAATCCGTGGCGGAATTCTCTGCCATCCCTAATTACTCCACATCTCCCCCTAGGTTCTATCAGCCTAGGGAGAAAGTCTTTAGCTGCATAAAGAAAAGCTCCCAGTTCAATCTTTTCACTGGGTTGAAAACGCTTAATAATTGGTTGGGCAGAAAGAGTTCAGCCAATCCAGGTGAGGATCGACAAACAACACCACTCAGTGTGGTAGGGGAGGGAGGGAGAAGAAGATTAAACTTCCAGTCATAGAAGGCTATGGAACTAGAAGATACTGCCCTGTGTGCTCATACATGACCCTACCTGTGGAAGTGACTTGGGAATCCACACTTGATTTCCTGTGTGCAAATGGAGCATGTGCCCAAACTCCCCCCCTCTCCTTTTCTAAGTGTTACTTTATTTTTATCTAGGTTTTCTCTCCTCCTTTGCCTATATTTGTGATTAACTTCAAAATAGCAGTCAAAAAATCATCACCATCTCCTGTTTTATTAGGGACAATCCCCAATTTCTTGTCCTTGTCCTGGTAAAACACTGTCCTTATCTTCTGGGGGGGGGGGATATTGGGGGATGCCTTTTTGCAGTTCTTCAGGGCCAGCTAAGCTATAAAGGAAAGCCAGACATGTGCCTGGGGTAAAATAAAAATCCAGGGACACTTTCTTCAGCTATGTAACTCTTTTGGACAGGGATAGATAAGTTGCTGCACTTTGGGGTCTAGTCAGTCCAGAATGGCTGGGTGACCAGCCAGATGGGCGATTAATAAATTCACTAAATAAATAAAAATATCCAAAGCCCTACTGGCAAGAGCCAGGCTAGGTGGGAGGAATTCTGGCGCTGTTTTTGCCTGCTGCAGCTCCTTAAAAAGCATTTTTAGGCTAGACAGGTGTTGCTGACTTACCCAGCAGTGGGTGGTGAAAGAGAGGTGTGTGGATCCTAGGGATGTCAGAGAATTCCACCATGGATCTCTGTGAGGCCGAATGCCAGTGCATTCGGCCCCCCAAAATCTGTGGTGGAATGGCCTGCCACCTCCCGCCCCCCCCGTGGATCCCCCCCGGGATGAGACTTACCTGGGGCGGATCTTCCTGGCGGCTCCGGCGGCGGCTTTGGCGGTGGTCGCGGTGGCGGCTGGTCTTCCAACCGGCTGCTGCCGCCACCACTTGCAGTCTGGAGGGTTTTTTTTTTTTTTTTTTTACAGAGACGTGATAGGCTACGTAAAGATTTACATAGCCTATCACGGCTGGGTTAAAAAAAAACGCGTACGCAAATGGCGGCGGCTACGGCCGCCACCATTTGTGTTCCTTATTTTTGGCTGTCTTAGTCTACGTAAATATTTATGTAGACTATTACGGCGAAAATAAAGGGGAACGTAAATAGCGTAGCAGGCGCTATTTGCGTTCCCCTTTATTTTCGCTGTAATAGTCTACGTAAATATTTACGTAGTCTAAGACAGACAAAAATAAGGAATGCAAATGGCGGCGGCCGTAGCTGCCGCCATTTGCGTACACGTTTTTTTTTTTTTACCCAGAGTCCTCCGCGGCCGGAGCCACCGCGGAGCACAGCCAGCCATTCGAGGATTCCGGGGGGGGAGGAACGGAACGCCTTCCCCCCACCATAAACATAATCCGCGGAAAGGTAAGTGACTTTCGTACATCCCTAGTGGATCCACATCCACTCCCTTTCCTGCTCACTGTCGCACCGTTCCTCCCTGTCTGACCCTCTTCTGATGTCGTAACAGCAACAGGAAGAGGGGCTGCTGTGGGGCTTTCTATGGCAGCTGGGGGGGCAGGGGGTGGGGGAATCCCTGCTCAGATTCCCCCTTCTATGTAGCATCCATTGCTTTGGTCTGTAAGTAGTTTACAAAAACAAACATGTATATACCTCATAATAAATACAAAAGCTTATCAGTTTAAATGTTTAAAATAGTTAAAACCAAAACTAGAAACACAATAAATGCTTTGACTTGGATTCCTGCCTTGAGCAGGGGTTTGGACTCAATGGTCTTACAGATTCCTTCCAAGCCTACTATTCTATGATTCTAATAAGTACTAAACAACCTAACTGAGCAGCACAGTCATTCAGGGAAGGCTTGGGTAAAGATATGGGCACCAAAAAAATGCCACAGTTGGATCCTCCTGAATGTCAGGGGGGACAGCATCACATATGGTTGGTGCCACCATGGAGAAGGTTGGAGAGTATAAAGATAGTGTCTTTGGACAGCCCTTTCCTAACTATTTGCTGTCGTTTTGTGATTTGAGCAAAACAGTAAAAACAACATCACCCCATAGAGACATCATGACGCACTGCAATCTAGTAACTTAGGAACATAGGAACATAGGAAGCTGCCTTATACTGAGTCAAGCCATTGGTCCATCTAGCCCAGTATTGTCAACACTGACTGGCAGCAGCTCTCCAGGGTTTCTGGCAGGATTCTTTCCTCACCCTACCTGGAGAAGCCGGGGATCAAATCTGGGACCTTCTGCATGCTAAGCTTGTGCTCTGTCACACTGAGCTGTGCCCCCTCCCAGACTTATAACTTATATAACTGTTGCAATGCCTCATCGGAAATATAAATATCAACATGTTTTTGAGTTTGGAGTTTGAAGTTCTGATGAGGAATGAAAAAGTAAAACTTTTGGCTGGTTAGAAATCTTGAAGCTTCTGCTATTGAGCTATTGAGCAGTAGATAAATGTAATAACTAAATAAATAAGAAAGAAAGAAAGAAAGAAAGAAAGAACCATGAGTACAGAAGACAGAACATTTTGAGGTATGTGTTCAGAGAAAATAGTTCAATACCCTTCACGCTGATAGGGACACAGAGGGAAAAGTCATGAGTTATGCTTTTTAGGTTTATACCTAAAATATATCATCTGAATTAGACAAACATATATTTGTAAACACATGTATTCTACCTCTCTGGGACATATTATACAGTTGGTCTAATCAGGTTTGGCTGCAGCTTCCTGTCAGATATATGCCTGGGTTTGCTGCATATTATAAGTGAAGAGGCTCAGAGTCGAAGTCCAAACTGCAAATCAGGATGTAACTTATAAAAAAAAGTATCCTTTAATATTAAAATATTAAATTTTATTTAAAAGATATTAAATATTAATTATTAATTATAATAAACATTGAATTCCATATTGAAATGGCCAGCTAATAACCAAATAAAAGTTCCCTCTATTTCTACAAGTGGGGAGAAAAGGAGGGGGGCTGTTATTTTCTTTAGGGTGTGGGGAGCTGATTGAATAAAAATAGTGAGAAATGGGGAACATAGAGGCCTATATAAGGATTAATAACGTTGTTTAAAATTTTAATCCTTGCAGGCAATTTCATTTTCATTTCTTTATGCTTAGTGAACAACAACAAAAAGTACATTAAAAGGAATGAAGATTGTTTCTTCTTATTACTCTTGTCTTCTTTGGGGATCCAGCTGCATCCTGTCCCAAATAAAATTTTTTATCGAGGGAAGCATCAGACACCTCTATCGTCTCCCCTTGTAACTTCTGAAAAGAGAACATTAGGCCAAGTGTGTGCTTGGTAGTTAATACAACGTAACTATGCCAGAGGGACAATTAATTCAGAGGAAGAGCATGGATAGCTTAATCAAACTGAGAGCTACTATGACAGAGAAAGAGAACAAAAGAAGAGAAAGAATGAACAAGTCCATACACTACTACAGCATGGGAAGAAAGTGGCAGAATGGGACAGAACAGAAAAGAGAAGGCAATCTGAGAGCAGTGGGCTGAAAGACCGTTTCTCCCATAACTGCTTCATGGACTACTAGGTTGACATTTCTTCTGCCTCTGGATTGCAATGGCTATTTAGCTGATGTATGTCTGTCAAATTCCTTATGACTATCTATGTATCATCCATTGCCATCTCAGTCTCTCCGTATATGACTTAGTATATTTTTTCAGCTAGAACTAGAGAAACACAAACACAACTGGGCTGATCAGAGAGAGACAGAGTGAGAGAGAGCGAGAGCGAGAGAGCAGGGTAGCCAAAAGAAGAATCTTACGCAGGAAGTTTTATATTTAGGTAGATCAGGGTCTACTAAAGGTTCTCAGGGTGATTTCCAGAAGTCCTCCAAGAGTTTCTCATTCCCAAGACATTAGAAATGCAGTTAAAATTGCAAGATCTCTCTCTCTCTTTCTCTCTCTCTCATATGTATATATGCCTTTGTAGCTGCACTATTCAGTTTTAGAGTTTTGCGTTAAAGTCCCTGATCTGTAATAACTAAGATGTAGATTTCTACTTGTATATTCAGGCTCATGGGCATGGGAGAGAGGTAATTGGCTCCACCGTAAGTCATGATTTTGCATGTGGCTCTGTCCTCCTGAGCTATTATTTTGCATTTGTCTGGTGGACATCTGGGTTCTAGATTACACAAGCCTGAAGTCTGCCTACCCCTGTTTCATAGGACTCAGAACCACAGCACTGTGGCCAGGTATCCTACTTTACAGAGGAGAGTCCTCTATTTTGGAGAGCAGGCAGAGGACAGTCCTCTATTTGAAGGTGTCCTCTATCTGAAGAGGTGTCCAATCTAAGTCTGGTTTAAAGTCAAAGAACCATAAGGACGGAGAGCAGCAGGGACCTTGAAGTTGCCCATCAACAGCTAGCAACTCGACAGCAGACTGAGTGGGCACACAGGTCAACTAATCAATCTCTCCACTATGGTGAGATGCCTTCTGTTTCTAGTTATATTAGAGCTGTGCACAAATGGCTTCTCAAACTTCTCCACCTTATTTGTGGGCAGAGAAATTTGGGAGATAATTTCACCAAATTTCTCCAGGGGAGGGAGAAATTCTCAATAGTTTCTCACAGATAGGGCTCCCCATTGGCAGGGCTTGTAGCACAGCTTCTTTCATTTTTGGTAAGGGTTTGGCATTTTTTTGTGTTGCAACAGATCAGCTGTTGGCAGGCTGGCCCCCATTTTCACCCACCACAATGCAGGTGTGTGCATGTGGGAGCAGTGTTGTGTCAAGCTCCAGGGATGAGGTGGAGTTAGTGCTTTGCTAAAATCTATCCTCTAGTTTCCAGAAAAATTTCTTCCCCCATGAAAGGGGCTTCCATTGTTCTGTCTCATTCTCAGGACAGTCTATAATTTATGTCGAATTTCTTTGGGTGGTGTTTTTGAGCTTACCTAATCACAGGTAGCCTCCTAGGCTGCCTGCACTTCCTGATCTGAAAAAGCCCCAAAGGAAGCTCATGATGCCTTCCACCAGGCTTTAATTGAAGTGTGGGAAGCTGAGGAGGCTACAGGCTGCCAGAGAGAGGATTATACAGTTTAAAAACAGGACACTTGTGCACACTCCTCAGGCACCTCCTAAGCAAGGTAAGCCCAAGAAACTCAAACCCAACCCTTGAGAATTTCTCCAAAATTTCTTAAGTATCAAATTTCTTTTCAAAAGCAATTTTTCTTCAATTATATTGAATGAGAATGGTTGAAAAAAGTGGGAGAAATTTTTGGCACAGTACTAATTTAAATAATACTTTTTTCTAAATTTGCACTTATACATATAAATTTGCATATGCAAATGTTATGCAAATTGCTGTCCTCTTTTATCCTTCTTTGTGATGCATGTCCTCTTCTTTTGGGGATGTGTAAGTGGTCACCTTAACCCCAGCTGTTGTGATGGATGAGCTCACTAAGGCCCAAATTTGATTGACTGGGAGAGATGAGGCAGACAGTGAAAATAGTTTCTGGGGAAGGGGAAGGGGGAGGGGGAGGGGGAGGGGGAGGGGGGAGCTGGGAATTTTTTCTCCAGCATGGATTTCACCTAGAGAAGAATGTAAGGACTTTAAAATCTTGCCTCCTGTTTTAGCTTCTTTCCAAAGTGGCAACCATAAGCAAAGGCAGATACTATTCCTACATCCTGACAGAAAACTCATTCTCTGACTGTGGATCCCTAGGTAGCAAAACAGCACCATTCACACACAAGAAGGTGGTATCAGGCTTGGGGGATTTCCCCCCCCCCAGCATTGCGGATGTAAAAAAAATGTGGAGGGACCCAAAAAAGAGCTCAATGAGGACTGTGCATGCTCAGTGGACATGAAATGCTGACTTTTGCGGGGTGGGAGGGATAGAAAAGGGGAGAGAGGAGTAGGAATGGAGAATCCTGAAAAAGGCCTAGACTCCTGAACAGGAGCATTCTACACCACACTTTTCTGTAGGCCCCACTTGTCTTTAATAATTGTATAGAAGAGGGAATTTCAACAGGCGGGAATGTGTGTAATGATGATTCATCCCGAGAAACTATCTCAAAACGACAAATTCCTTTGCAGGCATTTCATCCGGCAAAACCGGATGTATTTCACCTCGTGCATCAAGCCAAAATCAACTGTCACTTTACAATGGAACCTGCTTCAGCATTGTGAGCTGTGCCTGAAGTTGAACTTGTTTTTCTTAATATGAATATTGCCAGCTAAAATGACATGAATAAAATGAGTCAAAAATGGTAAATAGCTCCCTTGAGCCCTTCCCTGTTCATAAATCACAGTCTACGAAGATGCACCCAAGCAATCAAATACACCGAGAGACGTTTAATTAAGTTCAAAGTCTTTTCAGTTGCTGCTTATAAACAAGCCCCTGTCATTCTCTTCCCTACCATAGGAAATTAAGAATCTAGATCATGATTTACAAACTAGATCAAGCGGCACTGTTTTCTAAGTTATATGGTTAACAAATCACATTGTCTTGTTTTTGTTTTCCTTCAAAAATGTATTCCATATTATAAGAATGTAAGAAGTGCCTTGTTGGATCAGATCAAGGTCAAACTAGTTCTTTTTCTAAATATGGCCAGACAGAAACCTCTAGCCATTCACAATCAGTGCATAAGTGATGGCCCTTGTTTCTCCCCAGTATTTAGTATTTAGAGATATATTGCACTGGTACATGGAAGCTCCATTTAGAATCATACAGTTGGAGGGGGTCTTGTAATCCATCAGTCCAATATTATGCTCGATACAGGAAATTCAAAGCTAGTGCAACCTCAACCGCTAGCTGTTCAGCTTCTGCTTGAAGACATCCAGTGAGAGACAGAGTCCACCACCTTTCTAGGTAATTGGTTCTACTGTCAAACTGCCCTTACCATCAAGACATTGCTCCCAATGTCCAACTGAAATCTACCCTCCTGTATATTAGGACCATTAGATCCAGTCCTGCACAGAACAAGTCTTTGACCTATGCAAGAGCCTTTCACATATTTGAAGAGTGCTATTATGAAGACTGAGAAGTCTCAGTCTTCTTTTGTCCAGACTAGAAGATTTAACTATCATCATGGCCAATCACCATTAAGGTCACAATCCTGTGCGTGACCAATTCTACGTCCTATGCAAAACCAATTCTATTTACCTTATTCCTTTTCAAGGCATGGAGCCTAGTAGAGGAACTGCATTTGATAATTATGCACTGTATCATCTGATAGATGAGCACAAATCAAGTCCTCCAGGCTCATCATGAACAAAACTGGAACACACATGTAATTTGTTTCACATTCAGTCTGGAAATATCCTTCTTCTTAACCACAACATTTTAAAAATTAAAATGGGGGGGGGCACCACCAAGAAGGCCCTCTCCCTTGTTGCCTCCTTTTGAGCCTCCCTTCATGATCCTTTTGTTGTTGTTGTTGTTGTTGTTTTTAACAAGGGGTCCACAACCCTTTTACAATGGCTTTACAAGTAGCTGAGAAAAGAAGGGAAGCGAAAAGCAAGGGAGAAAGGGGAAGATATATCCAACTGAATGCAGAGTTCCAGAGAATAGCAAGGAGAGAAAAGAAGGCCTTCTTAAATGAACAATGCAAAGAAATGGAGGAAAACAACAGAATGGGAAAGACTAGAGATCTTTTCAAGAAAATTGGAGATCTCAAGGGAACATTTTGTGCAAAGACGGGCCTGATAAAGGACAAAGAAGGCAGGGACCGAACAGAAGCAGATGAGATTAAGAAGAGGTGGAAAGAATACACAGAAGAACTATACAGGAAAGATATGAATGTCCCTGATAGCCATGATAGTGTGGTCACTGAACTTGAGCTGGACATCCTAGAGAGTGAAGTCAAGTGGGCCTTAGGAAGCATTCCTAACAACAAAGCTAGCGGAGATGACAGTATTCCAGCTGAGTTATTTAAAATCCTAAAAGATGATGCTGTTGAAGTGCTGCACTCAATATGCCAACAAATTTGGAACACTCATCAGTGGCCGCAAGACTGGAAAAGGTCAGTTTACATTCCAATTCCAAAGTAGGGCAATGCCAAAGAGTGTTGAAACTACCATACAATTGCGCTCATTTCACATGCCAGCAAGGTTATGCTCAAAATCCTACAAGCTAGGCTTCAGCAGTATGTGAACCGAGAACTACTGGAAGTACAAGCTGGGTTCTGAAGAGGCAGAGGAACTAGAGATGAAATTGCCAATATTCGCTGAATCATGGAGAAAGCAAGAGAATTCCAGAAAAACGTCTATTTCTGCTTCATTGACTATGCTAAAGCCTGTGATTGTGTGGATCACAACAAACTCTGACAAATTCTTAAAGAGATGGGAGTACCAGACCACCTTACCTGTCTCCTGAGAAACCTGTACGGGGGCCAAGAAGCAACAGTAAGAACCAGACATGGAACAACCGATTGGTTCAAAATTGGGAAAGGAGTACGACAAGGCTGCATATTGTCACCCTGCTTATTTAATTTATATGCAGAGTACATCATGAGAAATGCCGGGTTGGATGAATCAAAGGTCAGAATTAAGATTGCTGAGAGAATTATCAACAACCTCAGATATGCAGATGATACCACCCTAATGGCAGAAAGTGAAGAGGATCTAAAGAGCCTCTTGTTGAGGGTGAAAGTGGAGAGTGCAAAAGCTGGTTTGAAACTCAACATTAAAAAAACTAAGATCATGTCATCTGGCCCCATCACTTGCTGGCATATAGAAGGGGAAGAAATGGAAGCAGTGACAGATTTTATTTTCTTGGGCTCCAAGATCACCGCAGACAGTGACTGTAGCCATGAAATTAAAAGACGCTTGCTCCTTGGGAGGAAAGCTATGGCACACCTAGACAGCATAGTAAGAAGCAGAGACATCACCTTACCGACAAAGGTCCATCTAATCAAAGCTATGGTTTTCCCAGTAGTAACGTATGGCTGTGAGAGCTGGACTATAAGGAAGGCTGAGCGCCGAAGAATTGATGCCTTCGAACTGTGGTGCTGGAGAAGGCTCTTACGAGTCCCCTGGACTGCAAGGAGGTCAAATCAGTCCATCCTAAAGGAAATCAACCCTGACTGCTCATTGGAAGGACAGATACTGAAGCTGAAGCTCAAATATTTTGGCCACCAAATGCAAAGAGAAAAGTCACTGGAAAAGTCACTGATGCTGGGCAAGATTGAAGGCAAAAGGAGAAGGGGATGGCAGAGGATGAGATGGCTAGACAGCATCACCGATGCAATGAATATGAACTTGAGCACACTCCAGGAGAGAGCGCAGGACAGGAAGGCCTGGTGTGCTATGGTCCATGGGGTCACGAAGAGTCGGACATGACTTAACGACTGAACAACAACAACCACAAGACTATTCAAAAGGAATACTAATGTTCAGTTCACTCTGCCCCTCAAAAGAGGGAGGAATGAACTAAGAGTTATGTCCATCAGCTCAGCAGGATTCCAGTATTTTTAACAAACCTTTTCTTGCTTTGTTTTGAAAATCATTCAAAGTTTTAATAGTGGGATGGACAGTTACACTGCAATTCTCTGCATCTCACCCCCTTCCTTAGTTTTGTTTTTCTATGATCGTGGTTCTTTCTTCTTTTTTCATAATTAGATCAAGTCAGCTTTCTGCTGAGACAGTGACAGCTTAATGTCATCAGCGTGTAGTTTTCCCAAGATTCGATTCCCTGAAAACTCTTTTAATTGCTTTGGTGACTTTAGTGCATTGAGATTCTCTTGTGTAAAAAAAGAAATGCTATTGATCAAAGTCCTTCTTGTGCTAAGCACAGAAGTTCCAACCTATTGATGATGATGTATAAATACAATCTTCCTGAGCATTCCTCCGGGGGTCATTAGAAAGCTTGAACATCAATCCTCTCCTTCGCTCAGTCACCCAGCTGAGACAATAAAAGTCTTGTGCATCAAGATTGCTGAACTTTCAACTCTACTATAAAAGCTCATTAGAATTGTCTTTGGGTTTTACTCCAGCATACATCCTGTACACTGTTATGTAATAACCTGCCCCAAGTTTAAAATACAGCTCCACTTCTATTATAATTGTTTTTCAGAATGCTTTAAAGCTCTCTTCTGAGACAGTAGCTTCTAGATATTACTAGCAAGGTAACAATGGGATGAGGTTCTGAAAAAATACTTACAGCAGCGCATCTGATTACACGATGAGGGTTGTGATCTATGTGAGTCTGTCTTTAAGACCACCATTTCCTGTCTCACCTTAATCCACAGGACGGGACATAGCTTAGGGGCAGAGCCCCTGCTTTGCATGCAGAAGGTCTCAGGTTCAGTCCTTGGTATCTCCAGACAGGGCTGGAAAAGACCTTTTCTGAAACCCCGGGGAGCTGCTGCCAGTTAATTCAGGCAACAGTGAGCTAGATTGGCCAGTAGTCGGATGGTTTAAGGCAGCTTCCTGTCTCAATCTAAAGAGATAAGTTGTTATGCCTCCCTCAGACTAGGGATGGGAGGATCACTTACCCCATTCTGGGTGGGGGGTCTGCAGGGGGGTGTGTGAGGTGATCCCTCCCTCCCCCTGGAATCCATCCAGGCTGGTTCCACTCTGCGGTGATCCTGCGCAGCCGGCTGCGGAGCTGGCTCTGCAGTGCTGGCAATACAGCTGGCCGCCATTGCCATGCCGTATCGCTATGCTAAGTCCGGATGCAAATGGTGTCCACTATTATTTATTTATTTATTTATTTATTTCTATGCTGCCCAATAGCTGAAGCTCTCTGGGCGGTTCACAAAAATTAAAACCAAACAGCACACAATAAAACAATTTAAAATATATAGAACATTAAAACCACAATATAACAATACAACCACAATAAAACCTAGCAGCAGTGCAGGAGTTTAAAATACAGATTTCAAACAGCAAAGCTAAAAGTTTAGGAAGCTAAAATGCTAAATTGCCTGGGAAAATAAAAAGGTCTTCACCTGGCGCCGAAAGGAATACAATGTAGGTGCCAGGCGAACCTCACTAGGGAGCTCATTCCAGAGCCGGGGTGCCACAGCAGAAAAAGCCCTCCTCCTAGTAGCCACCCGCCTCACTTCCTTTGGCAGGGGCTCACGGAGAAGGGCCGCTGACAATGATCTTAAGGTCCAGGCAGGCACATATGGGAGGAGGCGATCTTTCAGGTAACCTGGCCCCAAGCCGTTAAGGGCTTTAAATGTTAATACCAGCACTTTGAATCGGGCCCAGAAATGGACTGGCAGCCAGTGCAGCTGGAAAAGTATTGGCATAATATATAGCTTGTCCACCTGTGTCCTTATCTCCTCAGTGTACGTTATTGGCAATGTGTGAATTGGTAGCCCTTTGGTAGGGGCTCATGGAGAAGGGCCGCTGAGGACGATCTTAAGGTCCGGACAGGCATGTGATAGGCTACACAAATTATATTTATGTAGATATTTGTGTAGCCTATCACATGAAAAAACAGGGACGCAAATGGCGTAGTGGACTTAGCACAGTGATACGGCATGGCAATGGAGGCCGGCTGTATCGCCAGTGCTGTGGAACCAGTGGCCGGCTCCATAGGATCACCACGTGGAGAAGCTGGCCTGGACGGATTCCAGAGGGGCATGGAGGTGAGTGCTCCATTCTGCCATGGATCCCAATGGGGCTGGATTCTTGGAATCTGGCCTCATTGGGGTCCGTGGAGGAATTCTCTGACGTCCCTACCTCAGACTCCTCCAAGGACGAAGGGGAATGGCAGGCTCCAGACCTGGGAGAAGGGACTAGCACAGAAACAGCTCCAGCCCCCTCACCACTGCCAATGATCTATGCTCTGCTGCAGCCCTTCCACCAGATTCAGAGGGCGAAGTTTCACTGACTCCAGCAGAGCGAAGGCAGCTTCATGTGAAAGAACAACAGAGGCAAGCCTCTGTCCATTTAACATGGAGAGGCTCCCAGAAGCCAGAGGACTGATTGCCAGCAGCTGCTCAAGGATGCTGTAGTTAAAAGCAGGAAGCAGACAGGAGAAAAGATTCTGGAGAACAATGTTGTATCCACACATTGGATCTCATCAGCCTCGCTGTAGACCTAGAACCTGAACCTCCTCCTATGCTCGTGGATCCCTAGTGTTCGGCCCTGGCCTGTTAAAAGGACTTCTTTCTGCCTTGCCAACTTGTATATGTTTGAACCAGTAAATTTCCAAGCTCTGGTTAACCTGCCTCCTTTCCTGGCCTTGGGCAGGTTTATGACCCTGCTTACCAGTGAGTGATTTATTGCAGCCATTGTAAACCAGCTACCGTCAGCCAGCAAGGACTGACAGCTGAATGGGTTCGAAATTGGAACTTGTCCCAAACAAATGCTCATGACCCATCCTTTGCACTGACCTCCTCTTCATCCTTCATTTGACATCACCTGCATAGTTTTTGTAGTTCCTCTGGGCTACCAATTCACACATTGCCAATAATGTACACTGAGGCGATAAGGACACAGGTGGGCAAGCTATATCCCTCGGAGACCTGAGGTGGGGGGTGCCCACTTTCCCCCTGCTCACTTTCCACCAGACATCAGCTAGATGGCAGGGAGCAGGTAATTGTTCCGGTGCTGTTCATTTGGGAAACGGCGATCTTGCTAGGGGTGGAGAGACTCAATCCAAGCCAGGTAGTTATTAATTGAACTCCATGCTTTGCACCTTAAAAAACCCTTAAAAATACAACATCACACATTATAAAAACTGCTTACATACAAACATATAAACAGACAGCAAGTGCCCCTCCCTGCAATAGTTTTAATATTCAGCAATAAGTAATACAGGACTCAAATTAAAAATGTTATTGTATGCTGCCAAATGCCTGCAAGGAGAGGAGGGTCTTGGGCCTCACTGGGGAGATCACTCCATAATCAGGGTGCCACCCTGGAGAAGGCCCTCTCCCTTGTTTCCACCTTCCAAGCCTCCCTCGGAGGAGGGACCTGGAGGACGGCCTTAGATGATGATCATAGTATACAGGTAGGTTGATGCCAGGAGAGGCACTCCATCAGGTATTTCAGTTCCAAGCCATGTAAGGCTTAATAGGTCAAAACCAGCACCTTGAATCAGGCTCAGAAACATACAGGCAGCCAGTGCAAATGGGCCAGAATGGACATGGATAGGCAAACATACAGGCAGCCAGTGCAAATGGGCCAGAATGGACATGGATAGGCAAACATACAGGCAGCCAGTGCAAATGGGCCAGAATGGACATGGATAGGCAAACATACAGGCAGCCAGTGCAAATGGGCCAGAATGGACATGGATAGGCAACCCCATGTAGAACAGGCCAAACACCCTCCATCCAGTCAGAAGAACCACCCAATAAGAGCATCTCTGTCTTGTCTGGATTGTTTATTAGCCTTTGCCCAGTCCATTCTTTCAGCCAGGCACTGATCTAGCACATCCAGAGCCTCACCTGATGAAGATGATAAGGAGAAATAGAGCTGTGTGTCATCAGCATACTGCTAAGAATGCACTCCAAAACACTGGATGACTGCATTCAACCATTCCATGTAGATGTTAAATAGTATGAGGAACAACACAGACCCCTGTGGGACCCCATACTGGAGAATTCAAGGGGCTGAGCAATATTCCCCAAACACCACCTTCTAAAGCTGACCATCCAATTAGGAGCAAAACCACTGCAATGAAGTATGTCACTCCCAACTCAAACAATTGTCCCAGAAGCATACCATGGTCGGTTGTATCGCAAGCCACAGAGAATTCAAGGAGAATCAACAGGGTCACACTCTCACTGTCTCTATCCTAGCATAGGTTATCTATCATACAGGGCACCCAAGGCTGTTTCCATGCCACAATCTGACCTGAACCAAAGGTAGCTTTAGCTTTCTTTAGGCATTCAAAACTTGTGCGTGTGGAGGACAGATAGGAATGTGCATTCTAAACCGGCCTCCTCCACCCCTTACCTCCCATGTTGGTGGTAAAGTCTGAAGATTGAGCGTAACTTTGTTCTGCTGAACCCATGGAGTCCTGTGACTGCTTTCAGCTGAGGGTCTGGGGATGGAGAGTATGTCCCCATCTGCCCTCAATGGATACAAATCTTGGATGCCTAAAGGGGGAAATTTTCACAGTTCCCAAATATTCTGACACAGCTCTTAGCTCAAAAAAATCTTATTAAAATCCATTTAAAATATGTAATTTGTGAGAAAATATGTTTATAATGCAAATGTTTGTGCAGATTAAAAATAAGTCACAGATTAATGCAGAAATGGGATGGAACAATTTATGGATGAACACACGCAGAAGTGTCATGGACCAGAGAAACAGACAGATTCAGCAATCCCTACCACTGCCACCGGAGTATTTGGACATGGAAAAATAAATATGTTAAGTGGCAGGCTTGTAAAAAACCAATCTGGGAAGCTTACACTAATAGGACTTCTGTTGTCCATGCTAATGAATGTAATTAATCTTGGGGGCCAAAAGGCAGGATAGATGTTTACTAAACTAAAACAAAACAAATAACTTGAACTTGGCACTCTTTAGGTTCAACAAATCCATGAAGGATATAATGAGTGGCTACTTGACATCTCACATGATATTTTGCTAGGTCTTAGGAAATTTCTATAAAGCATTTACAGAATACTCTTGGTTGATGAACAACCACTAAGTAGGCAGGAAGGTATATGTAGGGGGCAAGGTAGGTTCATGTTGTCATGGTGACATAAAAGAAATACCTTAGGTTGACTCCCCAAAATGGTAAATGGGTTTTTTAAAAACTAAATCAGAAAGTTAAGCAAGCCAAAAGAAGTAGTGATGAGTGACTTCCCCTCAGTTTGATCTGGAGCCAAGCAATTGCTCCCCTCTAGAGTAGGGAAATAATTTTGAGCCCAATTATGGCTCTGTTATATTCCTGATAGTATCACTGAAAATTTAATGGGGTCTGAATCCCTACTCCAACCTCATGAGCCCCCAAATCCCCTTGCATGTCTGCTCGAGTGAGGAACTCCTCCATCCTTGGATATTCTAAAACAGTGGTGGTGGTGGAGAGATGGCCAGGCAGGCACTCAAATATATTTATCTCTTATTATGTGAGTAATGTATGCATTAGGCCGGAGTTAGCTTTATTTTGAGTGCAATTCAGACTCTATCCTTTGGGTTGACATTTGTTCAGACTAGCTCTTACCTTTGATTTTTAAGCCACATTTCACAGATTTATTTATTTATTTATTTATTATTTCATTTCATTTCATTTCATTTCATTTCATTTCTGTACTGCCCAATAGCTGAAGCTCTCTGGGCAGTTCACAAAAATTAAGATGAGATAGAGTTAGGGATGTACATATGAGATACTAGGGAAATCGGAGGAATCCAGCTGGGGGGTGGAACTCGACGAGCTTTGGTAGCCTCAGTCCCCTGGATTCCATTTGATCTTCCACCAGCTGTCCCAACTTGGTGCACAATGAGTCGGCCCAGCTGGTGGAATTTCCATTGTTTTTTTTTGGGGGGGGGATTAAAAAACATTTGCACAAATTAGTGCCTCAAATTGTGCAAATATGCATAATTTGTGCAAAGTATGCCCACAATTTGCACAAATTAAACAAATTATGGCTGCAATTTGCAGACATAATTTGCAATTGGCTGCACTTTGTGCAAATAGTGCCTGTGGTGTATCCTGGGGGAATGGCAATTTCAGAGGAAAAAACAATTAAGTTCCTGGATTTTAGGGAAAAGCCTGTGCCCTGGCTTGCAAATGCAAGCTGAACCAGGAGCTCCAGGGAAATCCAATGAGCCCCCAAAGGACTGGATTTCTCCATGATTGCCATCCCTACCTGCCAGAAAGTACAAAATCTGCAGAATACGCATCAATGTGGGGATTGGTATTTGCATATTTTATAATGCACTACTGTAGAAGGACTAAAGAAATTCCAATCCCTACTTTAGGCTGATATCAAGCCATGCATATTGCTTGAAGAGGTATCCTCCATCGTTATATTTATATAACTTCATTGTATAGCTACTGCCCAGCAAAGCAGCAAACTGTCAATAATGTAATGAAGCTGTCCAAACTATAGAAATCAAGGAGGCTTATTTTTATGGTATATACCAATTATTCAGCAGTATTCTGCAGGAAGAAGCTTGTATCATCTGTTCTACACACAGTCAATTGCACTTGTACAATTCTCTGCACTCTGGGGTTCAGTAGGAAGCGTGTGAATTACTTCTTTTTAATATTATGTTTATGCAATGAAAATTCTTTCATTAACTATATTGGGAAAATTACTTCCGACAGAACAAGCGGCCCCATGCTAAGGAAGAAATGATTTTTAATAAATAGGAATTCATCTTCAGCAGTAGCTGCCAGGGTTTATAATTTTTCTCTCTCTTCAAGATATCCTATTACACGCTAGGGGTTCTGTTAGCTAACCAATTTGGACTGTGCCTTCTGGTATACACGTTTCTCCAAGCATCATGTGAAAGTAAAACTTGATACAGGAAGCAAACCTCAAGTTACAATTAAAACCTCAAAAGATGAAAGACAAAGAACAGGGATGCCAGCAAGCATGGTTGCTTCCCATGTTACTTGTCCTGATGTGCATGTTGGTCACTGGCTTTTCAGTGGTTCTCCCAGCTTGTAAGTGGTAATTCTCAAGCTTCAAAGTCCTAACAGCTTTTCTATACATCTTTGGCATACATCTTGAGTAGGATGCCTTAGATCAGGTCCATGTATGACTTTTGCCACAACACCAGATATCCCCGTGTGAGCTTCTTAACCTCACTATGAGCTAGGGCTCTTGCAGTTTTGTGAGTCTGGCTTCTGAAATATGCAGCCTGCTCATCTCTTATACGGATCACTAAAACAGACTATATACACACAAAGTTGAGTAACAACACAATAGCAGCCAAACAACAGAGAACACCTTGGCGTGGGGGGTAGGCGGGAGTTATCCTTGACAGCAGCCAGCTTCCATTTTGTTTCTTTCCTTCCATCCCCTTTGCTGCTTTCAACATTCTCCTGCAGCTTCTCCCTCCACTATGGAAGTGCAGCCTTCGTAGCTTCCTGGTCCTTCTTGTCTTTTTAGACTCCTGATAAGCTGCACCACTTTGAGACTAATTCACTCTGTGACATAATAACCCCCCTACGCATTTGCATAGTGCTGAATCAAGTAAGTGATAGTTCCTGGGCTAGAAGTGAGCCCCCCTTTTCTAACCCAACTCTGAACTCACAGAAATTACATTTGTGCACACACATGGAAAGAAAACTATGTTCTGTACAATAACAATGTAGAAGGACTTTTTCTACATATCTTACTGGAAATGATCATCCACGCTTTCTTAGAAGGAAGAGATAGTAAAGTAGGGATGTCAGAGAATTCCGCCACAGATTCCAGTGAGGCTGGATTCTTAGAATCCGGCCCCCTGGAATCCATGGCGGAATGGCCTCTCCCCGCTGCCACCCCATGGAATCCCCCCAGGACTGATCTTACCTGGCAGTGGATGCAGCGGTGGTGGCGGTTCCGGCGGTGGCTTGGTGGTGGAGGCAGCGGTGGTGGCTCCAGCTGGTCTCCTGGCTGGCCGCTGCCGGGCTGCTGCGGCTGCAAATGGCGGCCGTCGTAGTGTCCACTATTTGCATCCTTGCATTCAGCCATGATAGTCTATGTAAATACTTACATGGCCTATCACGGCTGACTGCAAGAACGCAAATGGCAGCTGCTACGACGGCCGCCATTTGCGGTCACAGCAGCCCGGCTGCAGCCAGAACTCCAACTGTGGCTGGCCCCGGCCGGGGAGGATTCCGGAGGGAGGGACGGAATGCCTCCCCCCCACTGCAGATGCCCCGGAGCGGATCCAGGTAAGACTTTCCTACATCCCTACAGTAAAGCCCCCTTCACATGCTGATCGCATGATGGGGTCTTCTTGAGTGTAAAAGGCCACACTCCTGGACCTACTTTTAATGTCACATGGCTTCTCCAGACCCACTTTCAACATCTACATGTTTAGTATCAATATCAGCCTAGGGGTGATCTCCATCAGTAAGCTTCTCCTATGTAGAGATCCACATTCAGTGCAGGCACATCGGGGGCAGGGCTGTTAAAGCCATGCAACACTGGAGCCTACAGTACCACACTTGTACTTGTGGAGACCCCTTCACAAACAGTGCATATGGTGTCAACTTTTTTCTTTCTAAGATGCCAGTTTTTAATCTCTACAGTATTACACACAAATTTTCACACAAATAGGAATTTTCACCTAAATGCAAATCAGGAGGAAGCTCCCGTTTTTTGTATATAAACCAAAAGGAACAACTTCTTTACGTAGCCTTTAAATCTTTACGTAGCCTATCACGGGTGACTTTGAAAAAAAAAAGCACGTACGCAAATGGCGGCACCCATGGGCGCCGCCATTTGCGTTCCTTATTTGGGCAGCGGTAGTCTATGTAAAGATTTACGTAGACTATGGCAAAAATAAGGGCAACGCTGCATTGCCCTTATTTTCGCCATAGTCTACGTAAATCTTTATGTAGACTACCCCTGCCCAAACAAGGAACACAAATGGTGGCGTCCATGGGCGACGCCATTTGCATATGCGCTTTTTTTTTCTTCAAAGTCACCCGTGATAGGCTACGTAAAGATTTACATAGCCTATCACGGCTGAATTTGAAAATCTAGCTGTGTGTGTTTTTTTTTTACTTTTTTTTATTTCGCGGCTGGGGAGATGGGCGCTCCCCCCCGGCCTGAATTTCGGCCGGGCAAGGCGGGCGCCTCCCCCCCGCCATGAACTTCGGGGGGAGAACCGAAGCGCCTCCCCCCAACCGCGAAGCAAGCTGCAGGACCAGGTAAGGGACTTTCGTCCATCCTTAGATAGAACAAACTGAATTAACCAAAAGATCACAAAATTAGGGATGTACGAAAGTGACTTACCTTCCATAGATTATGTTGATGGTGGGGGGGAAGCGTTCCGTCCCTCCCACCGGAATCCTGGCCGGGGGGGAGGCGCTCCATTCCTCCCCCCGGAATCCTCGGACGGACGGCTGTGCTCCGTGGCAGCTCCGCGGAGCAGCTGGCCAGGCCCGGCCCGGCCAGGCCAGAGCCATCCACAGATGGATTTCCAGCTGCGGAGGGCTCTGGGTAAAAAAAAAAACCCTGCGTAGGCAAATGGCGGTGGGTATGGCCGCCGCCATTTGCGTTCCTTCTTTTTGGCCGTCTTAATCTACGTAAATATTTATGTAGACTATGATGGGGAAAATAAAGGGGAACGCAAATAGCGTAGTGGGCGCTATTTGTGTCCCTTTTTCATTCACCATTTTAGCCTACGTAAATCTATACGTAGGCTAAAACAGCGAATCAAAAGGGGGCGCAAATAGTGCCCGCTACGGTATTTGCCTTCCCCTTTATTTTCGCTGTCATAGTCTACGTAAATATTTATGTAGATTAAGATGGTTAAAAACCTATCATGGCTAGGTTTTTAAATCTAGCCATGATAGGTAACGTAAACCTTTATGTAGCCTATCACGTCTTTTTTTTTTATTTTACACAAGCCTGGAAATGGCGGTGGCGGCAGCTGGTCAGAAGACCGCCCGCCGCCACTGCCACCGCTGGAGCCACCGCCACCCGGAAGTTCCGCCCCAGGGAAGTCTCATCCTGGGGGGGATCTGCGGGGGGGCAGGGGGTGGCAGGCCGTTCCGCCACAGATTTCGGGGGATGGAATGCACTGGCATTCGGTATCACCAAGATCCGTTGCGGAATTAGGGATGTACGAAAGTGACTTACCTTTCCGCCGATTATGTTGATGGTGGGGGGGAGGCGTTCCATCCCTCCCCTCGGAATCCTGGCCGGGGGGGAGGTGCTCCGTTCCTCCCCCCCGGAATCCTGGCCATCCGGCTGTGCTCCGCAGCAATTCTGCAGAGCCGCCAGCCGGCTACGCCAGCAGCCGGACATCCGGCCCCTGGCTAGCAGGGATGCAAACGGCGGCGGCCGTAGCTGCCGCCGTTTGCGTCCCTGCAGTCAGCCATGATAGGCTACATAAATGTTTACGTAGCCTATCACGGCTTATTTTTTTTTTAAAGTAGCATCTACGCTATTTGCATTCCCCTTATTTTTGCCGTCACTGCAGTCAGCCATGATAGGCTACGTAAATGTTTACGTAACCTATCACGGCTGATTTTTTTTTTAAAGTAGCATCTACGCTATTTGCGTTCCCCTTATTTTTGCCGTCTTAGTCTACGTAAATGTTTACGTAGAGTAAGACGTGCCAAAATAAGGAACGCAAATGGCGGCGGCCATGGCTGCCGCCATTTGCGTACGCGCGTCTTTTTTTAAAGTCAGCCGTGATAGGCTACGTAAAAATTTACGTAGCCTATCACTTTTTTTCCTTTTGCTTTGTTTTTTAACATGGAAATGGCGGCAGCGGCAGCCGGTCGGAAGACCAGCTGCTGCCGCCGCCTCCGCCAAACCGCTGCCGAAGCCGCCGCCAGAGCCACCACCACCAGGACGATCTGCCCAAGGTAAGTCTCGTCCCGGGTGTGGCGGGGGGGTAGCGGGCCGTTCCACCACCGATTTCAAGGGGCCGAATGTGCTGGCATTCGGCCTCCCCGAGATCCGTGGCAGAACTTTCGTACATCCCTATGCGGAATTCTCTGACATCCCTAGCACATTGTGATCTTTCTGTTGGCCTAATAAAGATATTACATTCACATGGATTTTGGATTTTTCTTACCGTCAACATGTAGACAACATGTGTGGATACAATAGAGTATGGAAACACATCTGTTTGCTTTTTTTGGTAGTGTTTTTAGCATGCAATGCACATAAGTGCACATATTAGTAATGCTGAAGTAAAGTATGCATATTAAAACACTATGCATAAAAAAGAAACAAAAACATGGAACAATGGAGAATTCTTATTACAGCCCTTCCACTGTGGAAACAAGATCAATGTTTGGAACTCCAAAACATGGGTAGGGGGGAATTCAGTTGAACAGAATTTTGAAAGCCCCTTCAATAGGGATGGGGGGGAATTTCTCCCTGAAACTTCGGGGGCCCGAGTGCCAACGCATTCGGTCCTCCAAAGGTTGTTCGGGGAGAAATTCTCTGCCCCCCCACCCCCCCGGGATGGGACTTACCTTTCATGAATGTCCCTCCCGGCGGCGGGTCCCGGTGGCAGTTCGGCAGGTCTTCGTCAGGGGCGGGAGCGGCAGCCGGTCTTTTGACCGGCTGCCACCGCCGCCATTACAAAAAAAGTAAAAAAACAAACAAAATGCCCCTGTGATAGGCTACGTAACGATTAACGTAGCCTATCATGGCTAGATTTGCAAAGTCAGCCGTGATAGGCTACGTTAATCGTCATGTAGCCTATCACAGGTGACTTAAAAAAAAAAAAAGTGCGTACAGCTAATGGCGGCCCCCATAGGGACTTTCGTGCATCCCTACCCTTCAAGTGGGGAGTTCGACCAATTTTCACTTCAAAATGCAGGGATGTTACAGAATTCCGCCACTGATCCCAGGGAGGCCAAATTCCACTGAATTCGGCCCCCCGGAATCCATGGTGGAACGGAGCAACCTGACCCACCACCCCGTGAAAGCCCTGCGAAATGAAGCCTACCTGGCTGCAGTGGCAGCGGCAGTGGCTCCGGCGGCAGCGGCAGGTCCGGCGGCTCCAGCTGCTGCCTGGCTGCAGCCACAAATGGCGGCTGCTATGCCGGCCACCATTTGTGTCCCTGGCAAGCTGTGATAGGCTATGTAAGTATCTATGTAGCCTATCACAGCTCAGCGAAGGGACACAAATGCTGTAGTGGCTGCCATTTGCATGCCCCCTTTTGCCGTGATAGGCTACGTAAATATTTACGTAGCCTATCACAGCAAAAGGGGGGATGCAAATGGCATAGCAGCCACCATTTGTGTCCCTGGCAAGCCGTGATAGGCTACATATCTATGTAGCCTATCACAGCTCAGCGAAGGGACACAAGTTTGTGTGGATGCACCCGGCCGGTGGCTCTGCGGAGTCGCTGCGGAGCGGATCCGGCCGGGGTAGGATTTCGGGGGGAGGTATGGAGCGCCTCCCCCCCACCGCGAATGTCACCTTTTGAAAAGGTAAGTGACTTTCGTACATCCCTAGCCCCTTATCAGGTCTACATCAGGTGCTGTTCCAAAGGGTCACCTCACTTCCCAGGTGGTTTTCCAGGCACAATGAATTACAGTGGGAAAGGACCTGAGAAACCCTATTGTGGAAGCAGAAGATGAATTTGGTCCTGTGGATTCACCCCATAGCAAGTATATTCCATATGTTTTATTGGAATGTACTTGCTATTTAATAGGTAATATTTTATTGAATAGGGGAAGAATCTGTAGCCATGTTATTACAGGGTTTTTATTTTTTTTAAAGAGCATTTTCCTGAAACAAGATTGGAGAGACGGGTGTGTGAATAAATAAGAGCATCACACACAAATGCACACAGATACATGTTGTTTTTAACAAGAAAAACACAAAAACTATTCAAACTCCCATTACAAGGTTGTCATAGGAAAAATTAGTACATGATATGCTCAGAGTCACAGATTGTTCAGAACTTACTGGTGTGTGAAATCAGATTTAGGCAAAATGCTAGAAAATCAGGAAGAAAGATCATGGATATGTATCTGTAGCCAGTGAGTTGCCACTAACAATGTCAGGATTTGGTAGTGGAAGTTTTGTTGGAGTCTGTTTAAGGATTCAAATATATGGCAGGGCTATGCATGCAAATCACTGTGTTCAAAAGCCCTACAGGGTAGAGCTATGCACGGACCCCTGCTCCCCTCCAAATGCCAGTTCAGATCTTCCAAAGCAGCTGCACTCCTCTTTGGACTGATTTGGGCCCCTCCACTTTGACTCGGATCCAGATCTGAAGCGAGATTCAGACAAACCGATCACTCGTTTGGGGTGTTTCCCCATGGACCAGCATGGGAAAACACAAATGGCCATAACTTTTTCAGTTTTTATGATACATACATGACATTTGGGGAACTCTCAGCTCCCTGAGAGGGAAGGGAACCTGACCTGCCAAATTTCAGACAGTTTAGCCCAGTGGTTTTTGTGCTAGGAGGAGTTAGAATTTGATTCCCCCCCAAAAAAAACCTCTCAAAGCAAAGAGCTATAACTTTTCACTGTTTCCACAGAAGTACTTGAAATCTGGGCCCCTCTCAGCCCCTTTGGAGGGCATCCCACTTGTCAAATCTCAGTCAGTCTGGCCCGTAGGTTTTTGTAC
The DNA here is from genome assembly GCF_057233095.1 of Heloderma suspectum. Lineage (NCBI taxonomy): Eukaryota > Metazoa > Chordata > Lepidosauria > Squamata > Helodermatidae > Heloderma > Heloderma suspectum. Next base: position 24,882,505 of record NC_139460.1, on the reverse strand, counting down.
AAGGCGCAGGTAAAATGTGCTGTTCTCAGGAACTGGAACCAAAGTTCATAAAGGGATAATCAAGTTAGGTATTGAAGTGGTGAGGAGGTCACTATCCCTAAACTCTGCTGCAGGTTTCTTTGAAGTGAAAATAACCCCTTTCCCCTAGTACTACTTTCCTATTCACAGTAGGGATGTATGAAAGTCACTTACCTGGTCTTGCAGCTTGCTTCGCAGTGGGGGGGAGGCGCTTCGCTTCTCCCCACGAAGTTCAGGCCGGGGGGGAGGCTTCCCGCCTTGCCCGGCCAAAATTCAGGCCGGGGAGAAGCGCCCCATCTCCCCAGCCGTGAACTTCAAAAAAAAAAAAAAGACCCGTGATAGGCTACGTAATGTTTTATGCAGCCTATCACGGCTAGATTTATTTTATTTATTTTATTTATTTATTTAATATCTATACCACCCAATAGCCAAAGCTCTCTGGGCAGTTCACAAAAATTAAATCCAAGCAACACACAATAAAACAATTTAAAATATACAGAACATTAAAACCACAATATAACAATACAACCACAATAAAACCTAGCAGCAGTGCAGGAGTTTAAAATACAGATTTAAAACAGCAAAGATAAAAATTTAGAAAGCTAAAATGCTAAAATGCCTGGGAAAATAAAAAGGTCTTCACCTGGCGCTGAAAGGAATACAATGTAGGCGCCAGGCGAACCTCACTAGGGAGCTCATTCCAGAGCCGGGGTGCCACAGCAGAAAAAGCCCTCCTCCTAGTAGCCACCCGCCTCACTTCCTTTGGCAGGGGCTCACGGAGAAGGGCAGCTGATGATGATCTTAAGGTCCAGGCAGGCACATATGGGAGGAGGCGATCCTTCAGGTAACCTGGCCCCAAGCCGTTAAGGGCTTTGAATGTTAACACCAGCACTTTGAATCGGGCCCGGAAATGGACTGGCAGCCAGTGCAGCTGGAAAAGTACTGGCATAATATGAGCTCGCAGGCCAGTCCCTGTTAACAATCTTGCTGCCCTATTTTGGACCAGCTGAAGTTTCCGGACCGTTTTCAAAGGCAGCCCCACGTATAACGCATTTCACTAATCCAGACGAGAGGTTATCAGAGCATGGATAACTGTAGCAAGGCTATCTCTGTCCAGATAAGGTCAGAGTCTTTGAAAACTTAGATTTTCAAAGTCAGCCGTGATAGGCTACGTAAATCGTCACGTAGCCTATCACGGGTGACTTTGAAAAAAAAAAGAAAGCGCGTACGCAAATGGCGGCGGCCCATGGGCGCCGCCATTAGCGTTCCTTAGTTTGACATGTCTAGTCTACGTAAAGATTTACGTAGACTACGGTGAAAATAAGGGCAACGCAGCGTTGCCCTTATTTTCGCCGTAGTCTATGTAAATCTTTACGTAGATTAGATGTGCCAAATAAGGAACGCTAATGGTGGCGCCCATGGGCCGCCACCATTTGCCTATGCGCTTTTTTTTTTTTCCCAAAGTCACCCATGATAGGCTACGTGACGATTTACGTACCCTATCACGGCTGACTTTGCAGATCTAGCCGTTAATCGTTACGTAGCCTATCACGGGTTTTTTTGTTTAAATTCAGCTGTAATGGCGGTGACGGTGGCAGCCGGTCGAAAGACTGGCTGTCGCCCCCACCCCCGGATGAAAGCCTGCCGAACCGCCGCCGGGACCCGCCGCCGGGAGGGACATTCGGAGGAGGTAAGTCCCATCCCGGGGGGGGGGCGGGGGAGTGGCGGAGAATTTCACCACCGATTTCGGGGGGCCGAATGTGTTGGCACTCGGCCCCCCGAAGTTTCAGGGAGAAATTCTCCCCCATCCCTAATTCACAGTCAATAACCTCAGGGTCTCTTTGGCTGAATTGCCTGGGAAAACACGGGATGGTAGGCAGGAAGCAAACAAAGACAGCAACCCTGCGAGGTGGGCACGCTTACTTGAACAAAGAGCAATGACAGTTGTCTGCTGGACTGACAGAGGCAGGAAGCAACACAGCAACCCTGCCAGGAGGGCACAGCAGCACCTCGCCCACCTCTGCCCCTGCCAAGACGCCGAAGATTCCTCATATTGGGCTGGCTTGTTTTGCCACACAGTGGAGTATTATTGGAATAATAAGTTAATATAAATAACATGTGCGTAGTGCTTTGCCCACTGTATTGCATTGTGGACATATTGCTTTGCTTGACTACAACACAAGCACGTGCACACACACACACACACACACGAGCAAAAGAAATGCAAATACAGAACTACCTACAAGCAAAGAAAAGGGCTTTATTTATTATTTTAAATTTATTTTTTTTAAGGAAAACATATAAAGTTCAAGAAATACAGGAGGGCAGTGGGGGGGGGATAAGAGCCAAGGGGAAGCAAAGAATAGAAAAAAGTTCTTTAATTTATGTTTTTTGAGCATCAAGCCAGAAAAGAAACAGACAGTTCACTTCAGAAGGGGGGGAGGAGGGCAAACAATAAGGGAAAGCTGAGTCAGCCACTATAGTAATATTTATTTATTTTAGAATTTAGAAAGAAGGAAAAAAACTAAATGGTTGAATAATTAAAAAGGGTGGTGGTGGGGAGTGAAGGAACAAGCCAAGAAGTAAATGTTTGTTTTTAAAAATCTAGAAAAGACAGAGTTGAATGGAGAACAACTAAGGAGAATGATTAATTTTTGTGAACTGCCCAGAGAGTTTCACCTATTGGGTGGTATAGAAATGAAATAAATAAATAAATAAATAAATAAATAAATAAGGGGAAGGAATAAGAAGCTGCAGTGAGTGCCAAACTTAAAAACAAACAAACACAGCCCTCTCCCGAGTCCCAACTGACTTGCGCAATGAACAATGGAACAGCAGGGGCAGGGGGGGGGGAGCGATAGAATGAGCCAAGAAGAACCTAACTAGTATTTTTTTTTAATCATCTAGAAAAAACAGATTTGAATGGAGAAGGAAGGAATGTAAGAAGAAGCCACAATGAATGCACAGACACACCCCAGATCTAACCAACCAAACAAAACACTCTCCCAACTAACCACCTCGTGCAATGAACAAACGCAGCCTTTCACCAAACTATATATACCCCCACTTCCACCACTGTCTCTCATTGAAGACTGCTGGCTTAGGGTCAGCTCTAGTGTTCCCATTCATTAAAGCACATTCCTCCTCCTTCTCCTGTTGCCTTCCCCCTCCTCCTCCCTCATCTCTCGCCTTCCCCCTCCCTCCTCTTCCTCCCCCTCTGTATGATCTTTCAGAAGTTGATACATTTTGGAGACAACCTGGGCTTCACAGAAGGCATAAGGAAAGCTTTGAGGAGGATGAGGTACCTTGTGGAGGAGCTGTTTTGCTTTGGGGTGCCTCAATGCTGGTCTGATCTGCTTTGTATCATGATGAGACACCTCCGAATCAGCCTGCTTCACCTTGTTATTTGGGCTTTGTACCAAAGCAGTGCACAGCCCTACTACAGAGGATGTTTTGCAGTTCTTTGAATTGTGACTTCAGCCACTAACCACCACTAAATAAGAACATAATAAGTGCTGGATCAGATCAGTGGGAAACATAGCCCAGCATCATATCTCTTCCCAGTGGCCAACCAGATTCCTATGTGAAGCCCATAAGCATGACATGAGTGTAACTGCACCCATCTGCTAGTTTCGCCCAACCAGGGATGTGTGAACCCGCCCCTGTCCAGGTTTTCTGGGCACCCACCCAGCCCCTGCTTGCTGGTTCCCCCTCCCGCGCTCAGTGAGCAGCCCGTGCTCACCCTGCTGGCCTCATTGAACTCTGCGGTCATCACCGTTTGAAAAACAAAATGGTGATTGCAAAAATGCAGATTGTTGCACATGCAAATATGTGCATGTGCAAAAATGTGAATTTTCGTGCATGTGCAAAAATGTGAATTTTCATGCATATGCAAATATGTGCATTTTTGCAATTGCCATTTTATTTTTCAAAAAATGGCAACTGTGGAGCTCGACAAGGCCACTAGGTGAGTGTGGGCTGCTCACCAAGTGTGGGCAGGGGGTAAGCGGGGGCAGGGGCTCGGCAAACAGGGCTTGGGTGGTGCAGGCAGGGAGGGTTCTTCCAGATTCCGGGATAAAATTGGGGTCTGTGCCATCCGTATCCCCAATAACTGGTACCCAGGTCAATGGTGCCTCTAAATCTGGAAGTAGCATATAGTAGGGATGGACGAAAGGGACTTACCTTGTCCCGCAGCTTGCTTCGCGGTGGGGGGGAGGCGCTTCGGTTCTCCTCCCGAAGTTCAGGCGAGGGGGGGAGGCGCCCCGCCTCGTCCGGCCAAAATTCAGGCCGGGGGGGGGAGGTGCCTCATCCCTCACCGGCAAAATTCAGGCCGGGGAGGAGCACCCCGTCTCCCCATTCGCGAAAAAAGTAAAACAAAAACAAAAACACACACCCGTGATAGGCTATGTAATGATTTGCGTAGCCTACCACGGCTAGATTTCCAAAGTCAGCCGCGATAGGCTATGTAAATCGTCACATAGCCTATCACGGGTGACTTTGGAAAAAAAAAAGCACGTACGCAAATGGCAGCGCCCCATGGGCGCTGCCATTTGTGTTCCTTATTTTGGCATGTCTAGTCTACGTAAAGATTTACGTAGACTACGGTGAAAATAAGGGCAACGCAAATAGCGTTCCCTTGTTTTCACCGTAGTCTACGTAAATCTTTACTTAGACTAGACGTGCCAAAATAAGGAACGCAAATGGTGGCGCCCATGGGGCGCCGCCATTTGTGTATGCGCTTTCCCCCCCAAAGTCACCCGTGATAGGCTACGTGACAATTTACGTAGCCTATCGCGGCTGACTTTGGAAATCTAGCCGTGATAGGCTACGTAAATTGTCACGTAGCCTATCACGGGTTTTTTTTTTTTTACTTTATTTTGTAATGGCGGTGATGGCAGCCGGTCGGGAGACCGGCCGCCGCCCCCGCCCTCGCCCTCGCCAAACCGCCGCCGCACTGCCGCCGGCAGGGACATTCGCCGAAGGTAAGTCCTATCCCAGGGGGGCGGGGGGCTGACGGAGAATTTCCCCAACACTTTCGGGGGGCCAAATGCATCGGCACTCGGCCTCCTGAAGATTCATGGAGAAATTCTCCGCCATCCCTAGCATATAGACACCATGACAATAGCTATTGATAGCCCTTTCTTCCATGAATGTGTCTAACTCCCCATTTTGAAACTAATTTGTAGGGATGGTGGAGAATTCCACCATGAATCTCAGTGACGTTGAATGCCAGTGCATTCGGCCCCCCAAAATCTGTGGCGGAGTGAAGCCCTCCCCTCCCCATCACCCCGCAAAAGGCACGTGAAACGGAGCACCTACCTGGTGCCGTTCGCGCTGCTTTGTGAATGGCGGCTGTGTCTGCGGCCACCATTTGCTTCACGATTTTTGCCATGATAGGCTACGTAAATACTTATGTAAATACTTATGTAGCCTATCATGGCTAACACAGGGATGCCATTTGCATCCCTGCGGAAGCCGTGATAGGCTACGTAAATATTTACGTAGCTTATCACGGGAAAAAAAGGGAATGCAAATGGTGGTGGCTACGGCGGCCGCCATTTGCATCCCTGCGCAGCCCAGCAGCGGCTGGATGTCGCTGCAGGTGGCCCCGGCTGGCAGCTACGTGGAGCTGCTGTGGAGCGGAGCCGGCTGGTGAGGATTTCAGGGGGAGGGATGGAGCACCTCCCCCCCACCGTGGATTTCACGAAATGAAACAGGTAAGTCGTTTCGTAATCCCTACTAATTTGGTAGCCATCACCACATGTTATGGAAGCAAATTCTGTAGTATAACTTTGTGCAGTGTGAAGAAGTACTTCTTTTTGTCTGTCCTGAATCTCCTATAGGGATGGACAAACCTGTCAGGTTGCTTTCTCTGTGATTCTAGTTCTTAAAATCTCCAGTTCCTTATGACCTGATTATGAAGAAATTTGTGAATGTTTGTACATTCTGATCAAAACTGATTTGAAATTCTCCCCCATCTGCATTCGCCATATTCAACAGGACTGTGTTGTACCTGCCTGCCATATAGTTGTTAAAGATGTGGAACTTAAAGGTGAGGTACCCTAATTCAGCACCATAAACATGGTTAAACACACAGGGATTAACACCCAGACTTTTAAGAGTTATGCATTGAAAGCCCTGAACCCGGATGGACAAATCTGTCCAGTTTGGTCTCTCCCACATTATTTTTTTGTTTTAATATCAAATGGTTTTTGTCCCAAATATAAACTGAAACAAAATTCCCATCCAACCCTATTCTCCCACTATGTGGCTTCATAGGATAATTTCAGATTCTAATATTACGAGAGAGGGAGAAAAGCCTAGCTCCAACTACTTTCTCCACAGCATGCACAATAATTTTATACAGCCCTACCATGCCCAACTTTCTTACTATTTTTCAAACTAAATAGCCCCAAATGTAAAAGTGCTACCATTCTTCACATGTTTGCTATCAATACATTCCATGATTGCCATCTTACGAATCCCCTGCTATGCCATTTATTTCAGTCTCTAGGCTGATGTATTCCTGTTTTATAATAAACACAGAATAGCTGACCTAGCATGGATAGCACTTTCTCAATTTTGTTTTTACACTTTCTGTTTGTTTTGTAAATCTTTTCTCTATGGCATGACAATCATATACTATTAGTTTAATCTGAACAAATCCTGCTTGCAACGTATATAGGATTTTTCTGCACTCTAATGTTGAGTTATGAATGCACTTTACCCATCATGAAAGGATGGAAAAGCAAATCCTATTTGGTCTTGAAGTATGTACTCTGCCACAGAACAAATTGTATATTGTTTTAAAGTCTATAAACTATCACACAGCATTACAGGGTTTCTGTGGGGCTGGAACTAGATGTTATGAGAGTGCTGAAAGAACCAAATCTGCATCTCCTCCTCTTTTCCTTGGTAAGAATACAATATATGAAATGTCATGACCATGGAAGCGTCTTCGGACAGTGCTGGCTCTTTGGCTTAGAAACGGGGATGAGCACCGCACCGTAGAGTTGGACACAACTGGTTGGGGACACCTTTTTTTTTTATATGAAATGTAATGTCAACTTTTCCTGCCATTTGTGATGGCAGGGTAAACTCAGAGGGCACTATCCAACAATGTCATCCTGCTGACACAAGGTATGCTAACCTAGCATAAGCAACCTCTAAAACAACACCAATAGTGTTAGCTAGTGCGGCAAGATTCCCCGGAAAACTTGTAGCACAAACTAACACTATTGCCATTGTGCTAAAGGTCCCTTAGGCTAGGGCAGCAGTAGGCAATTTTATTGGGCCATAGACACATTTGGCAATTTGAGAAACTGTCCTGGGCACAACCACAAAATGGCTGCTATGAGAGGCATGGCAAAGATGAGGAATCTGCCAAAAAGACTTAGAACAATGCACAGAACTGGGGTCTGAGCCCCAGCACACTAAACAACTCCTTTGAAGCCACAGTTTTCAGCACCAACAGAAACCTAGGCTAGATCTAGGGATGGACAGAGACAGACCCACCCCCCATCTGGTTTCGGTGGGTGCCCACTGAAATGCTGTCTCCACTGGAGCCCCCCAGACCCACACTTAAACCCCCACAAGCTCACTGAGCCACCCACACTCACCCTAGATTGCATCTATGAGCACTCACTATTTTCCTAAGCTTGTTTTTAAGAAAAGGTCTTTAAAAATGCACATATTTAAACATGCGCAAATTTGGTCTGGGAAAGGTTGATATACACAACATTAGAAACATAAATGGGCCACTACATAGATCAGCCTTTTGCAGCCTGAATTTACACATATTTAAATATGCACATTTTTAAAGACCTCCTTTCTTTGTAAAAACAAGCTCAGGAAAATGGCGGGTGCTTGCAGATGGGTCTGGGTGAGTGCGGGGAACATCTGGATGTGAGCGGGAGCAAGCGAGGCCAGAGGCTCGGTGGGTGAGGTCCAGGGGTGCAGGTGGGGAGGAGCCTGATGAACTCCCGGACCCAGTTTGGTACCCGCCCTATCCCTAGCTAGATCTACATTACTGCTTTATAGCAATAATGCACTGATAAATGTTGGGGCACATTACACATTCTGTATACTGCTATTATAGTGTTAGTTCCTGCTTTTTATTCCACATTATCCAAAAAAATGCAACAGATGTCATTGTGCATCCTAAGAGGTATAAATGCGTGAGAGGGATATAGCATTATCATGATGGGATTGTAACAATATGACACAAGGTGTAGATCTGGCCCTAATTCACAGCAATCCCAGCTGCAGCAGGTAAGAAAATCCCAGCTGTAGGTAGGAAAACAATCCTTTGAAACCACAGTTTTCAGCACCAAGAGAAACCTAATTCACAGCAATCCCAGCTGCAGGTAAGAAAATGTGCTATTTTTTTAAAAAAAAAAAATGGTGGGAGGGGTAGGGCACCCTTGGCAGGTGCCAAAAAGGGTATCCAGGGGAAAATTGGTGCCCATGACCACCAGGTTACCTACCCCTGCCCTAGCAGAACATCCTTTTTCCTAGCGGAATTATATTGCTGGATAATGTCCAGAGCCTGTTGATGTCACATCTCACATTTGCACATCTAGATGCAAGGGCAGCACCAGGTGTGAGACCCCCCCACTAAAACACATCATCCACTGGACCCCACTTGGCACAGCCTCCCAAGTGTAGGTTTATTGTTGGTGGCAAGTGGTGGTGCCATTAGCAGGCAGCAGCAGGAATAGTTCTACAATCCACAGCAACGCCCTGTGAGCAATGCGCCAAGTTAGTGTCACTCCAGAGCTGTGGGAGCACTGAAATGGCAGCTTCCTACCCAGCCACCCCTTATACTCAGTCAACCTGAGCAAAACAGGCATGGGCAGGAGGGAAAGACCAGGTCATATGCAAGTGTGTCTTTTTGGAAGCTGACCGTCTATGCTGGGTTCTCCTGGTGGCTCTGCTCGATTTTCCTAGGGAAGGGAAAAGGAGAGCCTGTTGAGCTGTTGGTTGTGGTGGCAGCAGCCACACTACTCTTGTAACATCTAGTTCTGGTCTCATATTCCTGATTTTGGTTCCCATCAAGAATTGAACTAGCCACATCAATGTTATCCACTATTCTTGTTTATTTGAATTGCTCACAAAACTATTTTCAGGACCAACACATGGCACAGAACAAAATTGAGGGGTGCTCTCTTTAAATGGAGGAGATCTGATCTAAATAGAATAGGGATGCACGAAAGTCACTTACCTGGTCTCGCAGCTTGCTTCACGGTGTGGGGGGGAGGCACTTCGCTGCTCCCCCCGAAGTTCAGGCCTGGGGGGGAGGCTTCCTGCCTCGCCCGGCCGAAATTCAGGCCGGGGGGGAGGCTTCCCGCCTCGCCCGGCCGAAATTCAGGCCGGGGAGAAGCACCCCGTCTCCCCGGCCGCGAACTTCGAAAGAAAGAAAAAAAGCCCCTGTGATAGGCTACGTAATGATTAACATAGCCTATCACGGCTAGATCTCCAAAGTCAGCCGTGATAGGCTACGTTAATTGTCACGTAGCCTATCACGGGTGACTTTGAAAAAAAAAAAAAAGCGCGTATGCACATGGCGGCCCCCATAGGGAGCCGCCATTCGCATTCCTTATTTGGTCCCTGTAGTCTACGTAAAGATTTACGTAGACTATGGTGAAAATAAGGGCAATGCTATTTGCGTTGTCCTTATTTTCGCCGTAGTCTACGTAAATCTTTACGTAGACTACAGGGACCAAATAAGGAACGTGAATGGTGGCTCCCTATGGGGGCCGCCATTAGCCGTACGCGCTTTTTTTTTTTTAAAGTCACCTGTGATAGGCTACGTGACGATTAACATAGCCTATCACGGCTGACTTTGCAAATCTAGCTGTGATAGGCTACGTTAATCGTTACGTAGCCTATCACAGGGGCGTTTTTTTTTTTTTTACTTTTCTTGTAATGGCGGCGGCAGCCGCCGGTCGAAAGACCGGCTGCCGCCCCCGCCCCTGACGAAGACCTGCCGAACCGCCACCGGGACCAGCCGCTGGGAGGGACATTTGTGAAAGGTAAGTCCCATCCCGGGGGGGGGGCGGGGGGGCAGAGAATTTCTCCCCGAACAACCTTCGGAGGACCGAATGCGTTGGCACTCGGCCCCCCGAAGTTTCGGGGAGAAATTCTCCCCCATCCCTAAAATAGAATAACTCCCAAAGTTGGCTCAGACTCGGCACTGCAACTAGAATAATACGGCCAGTTAATACAATTTCATACTACTGAGGGAAAAAAGAGATGAACTGGCAATTTGTTTTTATTACAAAGGCAATGTTTTCATTGTTTCCGCTTTCTAATTAATATCCAAATCTCTAATTCCCATTATGAAATGACACAGCTAAATTAGACTATGATTTATGCAAAGGGGAAAAATGAAAAGCAGCAACTACACAATTCTCATGGAAGTTTAAAAAATACTGTATTAGAAAATACCTTTTCCCTCTCTTCCCCTAACTGTCCTCTGAAAATGGCTTTTCTATTATGTTATGATCACTAAAGTACCACTTGGGGATCTGGTGAAGCACTTGGTAGATGTTTTGATTCCAAAATATGTTAGATGTAAGCTTCTATTAAGGACAAAGAAAGCCAAAAGTGGTAGTTGAGATCAGGTGTGGGCAGAAGCTAAATCTCCAGATGTTTTGGACTTCAGCTCCCAGAAGCCCATGCCAGCATGGCCAATGGTCAGGAGACCTGGGGACTGAAATTCAAAATATCTTTTGCCCACCCCTTGTCTAGACTGTCTTAATCAAAGAAAATCCTTTAAGGGAGCAATCCTGTGGGGATAGGCGGCCACCTCCGAACTCGGAGGTGACCACCTATCCAATGCAAGGCAGGAGAAGCACGGAGGGGATCATTCTCTCCGCACTTCTCCTGCCCTGCATTTGCAGCCAGACAGCTGATTTTGGCTGCCTAGCCATGGGAAGGCAGAGCAGGGGAGGAGGCTGCCGGACGACACATAGGATGTGTCTTACCAGCATTTCAGCCTTCCCCTCCCCAACACGCCCCCTGGAACGCCCTGTTTTGACTAGTCCGCACTCCTCTTCCAAGTGCAGAGAACAGGGCTGTTCCACGCTGCCTGAGGCAGCACGGAAGGTGTGGGGGGGAGATCGGTTCTCTGAAAACCGACCTCGGAGTGGAGTCTAGACACTGACTAGCAGCCATAGGATTGCTACCTAAGCAAATGAAAAATGCCAATTGAAAAAATGTCTTTTGCAGGGTTTGTCTGGAGCGTTCACAGAGAGGCAATTGGGTCGCCATTTTTCATGACTGGAGCAATTGAGCCATAGTTATCTGACCATCTCTTTAACTTAGCCTTTAAAAAAAAAAAGTGTGTTGTGCTGTTGCTTTAATGTTTTTAATGGTTTTCTGAATGGCTAAACAAAAACATTTCTGAATGGGTTTTTTTATGGCTGCATTGTTTTATTTTAAATTGTTTTGTGAATCACCTTGGTGGCCTGTTGGCAAAAGGGGCAGTACAGAAATATTAATAATAATTAATATACAATCTGTAATCAGTCTGCAATGCAAAGGAACACGTAAAGGAACACAAAGCCTAACAACAGAGCAATGGCATGGCTGGTGATGGTGTTGCACTCCGAGATCACCGAATAAACCATGCCATCTTCTGTGAAAAGCCATAAAACAAAACTAGTAATTGTTTGGCATTCAATATTGAAGACAAAAAAATAAAAAAATAAATGAGAAATTAAATAAGAGCGAGAGCGAGAAAGAAAGAAAGAAAGAAAGAAAGAAAAGAAAGAAAGGGAATAGGTGCTTGGAAATGGGTTATTCTGAGTGATTATTAGCAATGTTCAGTGCTTGGATGGAACATGTTTTTAAAAATAATTAAAATGGTAAGAGAGTGCATTAGGGTAGTGCCTAAGGGCTTCTTTACACATTATTCCACACTGCTGGCTTTTCCTTTTTTTTCTTTTGGAACCATGGAGATTAGTTTTAATATCAGCATGAGAGCTGGTATAATATAGTGGCTAAGGCTGCAATCCCATATTCACTTACCCAGGGCTTACTTTTGAGTAGACAAGTGTAGGGTTGCACTGCAAGAGTGTGTACTGCCTAGTTCTGATCTCAGCTAAGCCAAGAAATCACTTGAGGCAAGCCATTGTTCACACAGCCTCAGCTCTCCACCATTCTGTAATATGGGTGACAAGATGCTCATCGACTTTGCAGAGTTTATTCTAAAGGATACTGAGATAATGCAAGTGAGGCACTTTGAGCACTCAAACATAATCGTGGAGAGCTAAGAGAGCTGGAGTGGTAACGTGGACAAAGTGTTTGACTTGGACCAGGGAGACAAGAGTTTTCATTCTTGCTCAGTCATAAAGGTTGTGGGATAGGGTCAGCCACGCACTCTCAGCCTGAGCTTTTTCACAGGGTTGCTGTGATGGAAAGTGGAGAGGGAGGGAAGCATGGAACAAGGATGCAATAAATCTCTAAGAAATAAATGAATATTATGTCAGACAAGACAAAATGTGTTCATATTATATGATTAGTGGCATATAAAAAGATCAGATGGTAGAAGACCTTGATTGGATCTTTCACAAGGACCTCGTAAAAGAGATGGCTTTTTCAGGGGTGGTGCCCCATCGGTGGGATGCCCTCTCCAGAGAGGCTTGTGGCTAGAGTGCTGGACTGGGAGTTCGGAGATCTGGGTTCTAGTCCCCACTCGGCCATGGAAGCTCCTGGGTGACTTTGGGCCAGTCACAGACTCTCAGCCCAACCCACCTCAGAGGGTTGTTGTTGTGAGGATAAAATGGAGGAGGAGGAAGAGGATTATGTACACTGCGTTGAGTTCCTTGGAGGAAAAAAGGCAGGATCTAAATGCAACAAATAAATAAATAAATAAATAAATAAAATTTGTGGTGCCAGGCTAAGGCCTTTTTCTTTTCCCAGGCATTTTAGAAATTGTGTTTACAATCTTTAGCACTGTTTTATCCCTGCTGCTGGTGGTTTTACTTTTAGATTTATTATGTACTGGCTCTATCCTGTTATCCTGTTTTTACATGATTTGTTTTATTGTCATTGTTTTGCTGATACTTCGTATTTTATGTTTTTAATTTGCATACTGCCCAGAGAACTTTGCTTATTGGGCAGTGTAAAAAGATAATCAATTAAGTAATCCCTCAATATTTGTGCAGGTGTTTCTTAAAGGAAGCTACAGCCTGGGTAAGGAAGGGTTTAGATTTGAGCTGTCATAATGGGGTGGAGTGTTCTTTTCCCCTTCCCCATGCCATTTTCCTGATCTGACTCCTACCCCCCAAAGCGTCAATTTGTCCCACAGAGCAACATATATATCATATGGATCCCTGATCTCCCACCATCTCATCTACTAGTTTGGCCCTTAAATTCTTTTTTTGTAAAATTCAAGGTATGTGTCTGGTATGTGTCTTTTCACCCTGCATCAGAAAACTAGTCTGTGAAGAAACCAACTCTCCCATGCAAATTTTGGGTATACTGGGGGAGTGGAGATACTGTAAACCAGCAACACCAAAAGGTCCACGACTCTAAAATGTATGGAATTGGGAAATCATAGGATCATAGAGGGGGGCATTTAGGCCATTGGATCCAACCCCCCAGTTACTGGGGAACATGGGTGGGAGGGTGCTGTTGTGCTCATGCCCTGCTTGTGGGTTCCTGGACAACAGCTGGTTGGCCACTGTGTGAACAGAATGCTGGACTAGATGGACCCTTGGTCTGATCCAGTAGGGCTCTTCTGATCTTTTTACGTTCTTAACGCCCTGCTCAATGCAGGAATCCAATTTAAAGCATGGCTGTCCAGTTTTTCCTTGAATAACTCCAGCGATGGATTGCCCACCACCTCCCTAGGCAGTTGGTTCTATTGTCTGACTGAGGAACAAAATTTGCCCTCCTCCAGTCCTCAGGATTTCTCAAAGATAATAGATAGAGGTTTTCTCAAAGATAATAGCTAGGGGTTCTGAGAGTCCATCCACCAGCTCCTTCAACACCCTAGGATGCAATTCATCTGGACCTGGGGAATTGAACTCGTTCAAGGTGCTTAGACTGAGCCCTGCAATAACCACTCAATAACCTCCCTCCATATTGCCACAATACCATTTAATTCAACTCACTGAAGGATACTCCATGAAGCAGTTCTTTTCCATCACAGATCAGTCTACACAGTCAAGTCATCTCCACAATCAGATCAATTGCACTGCCAAGAGCTGTCTGCAGAGCAAATGCCTCCGGATGACTCAAGCATGAGAACTATATAGCATATTCCAGGAAAAAGCAAGCATACAAAAAAGACTGACATTCAACCTGCTACTTATTTGACCCTTTAAACACATAAATTAACTTCACTGTGCCTTCTACAGCTTTCCTGTGTCCTCACCTCCCAGATCTCAAGCTCTTTGCATTCACTTTCTAATAGCTCACCATGGTGTTCTGCTGCATAAAGCAAGATGTAACCAACTGAAAACAGAAGTAGAAATCAACTAGGCAACTTTTATATTAACAAAGCTGGAGATAAAGATAGATGCTGGGCTAGGTAAAAAAGAAAGAGTAAACATAAGTGAAATTGAGTAGTTTTACCAAGTAGTTTGAGGGGATGAACCAACTATAAAAGTGTAAGTTTAGGGCAGGCGGGGGGCAGGGAGTGCTAAAAGGGAAACGGATTGAAAAGTCTGGGTTGTGTGCCTTTGTGGGACACAGACTTAGTCTGGCCAAAATGGAAACTTGTAATCAACAGCCATAAAATGAAAACACTGATCTTGACATGCAAATAATACTGTCATTCACTTTTGGGCAAGCTAACAAACCAAAACAAACCCATTAAAAAAAGGACACTGTCTTCCTGAAATTAGTTTTTTGTTAGCTAAAACCAGACAATTAAAACACTTTTTCTTTTGCAGAGGGAGCAAACAAAGTAAGTAATAATAGAGCCTTAATAGGATTTTCCTTTGCTAGAATGGTTTGGGATGATTTTATTTTAACTATAATTAATGGGCATGTAATGGTAATAATGAGCTGAAATGAAAGCTCAATAATGAGAAGATGTTTTGTGTGTGTGTGTGTGTGTGTGAGAGAGAGAGAGAGAGAGAGAGAGACAGAGACAGAGAGAGAGAGAGAGAGAGAGAGAGAGAGAGAAGGGGGAGAGAAGAAATGAACAAAGCTTTGTTTTTGTTTTTAAAGGTAATGCCTATAACTCCCCAAGTATATTGGCTTAAACACTATCTGAAGTTGATAAAGCAACAATAAATCCAGAACACTGGTTTTTCAAATCTGAAGAACTCTGGAGTGTCATGGAAGCTTCTCAGAGATTCCTTAAGGGGAAAACTAAAATTAGAGTAAGCCATCTTGGAAGATAGTTTGCCCACCACTACTGATCTTGCACAGCAATGCACAGCCCTGGGATAGTTGGAGTCCACCATGACAATGGTCAAGTCCAACAGGCTTGGCAATCACTCAGCATGAACTGTGTATATGCCCTACAATGCATCCCAGAATGCTCTGAAAAACACAGTGGTCCCATGGCAGACTTGAATGTAGAAAGTGTGAAAAACTGATGTAGGGCACAATCCTGTGCATGTTTAGACAGAAAAAGTCCTACAGCTCCCAGCATGCCTCACCCACACCCTTAGACTCTAGAGGGGAAATAGGTAACCTGAAAAATTGCCCTTAAAACAAAAAGGAAGAAAAGATGGCAGCATATACAGATGTAGGTTATTACCAAGCACCCCCATTTGAAAAGTACTTCCACAAGTACAACTGAAATCAATGTCATCTTCAGGTGCTATCCACTAGGTCTGTGCACAGACCCCCCCTCAACCCGATTTAGAGCTTCAGATTCAGCCCTGATCCACTGTGGACAGATTTGGACCCAACCCAACCTGCTTCAGACTCTGGATCTGAAGCAAGATTCAGATGTTACATTTTCCAATTTTTTAAATAATTTTATTAATTTTCCAAGTACAATAAAAACACACACAAATGAACAAACAAAACAAACAAATAAAAAATAAAGAAAATTTAAAATAAAATACATAACGTTGAATTCTGTTGGCAGAGGGTAATATATTTAACACATTTTCCACTTTTACATTACAATCACAAATGTGAACTAAATCCATAAATGGCCTGGAGATTATTTATATAATTCTTTGTATTACAGTTTGTATTTATTCCCTTTTCCATAATCTGAGGAAGGACCTTGATGGATGTTGAATACCCTGCTGGTCTGTATATGAAATAAAATCATGCCATACTTTATAAAAATCATAGAATCATAGAACAGTAGGGTTGGAAGGGGCCTACAAGACCACTGAGTCCAACCCCCTGCTCAATGCAGGAATCCAAGTCAGAGCATCCCTGACAGATGGCTGTCCAGCCTCATCTTGAATGCCTCCAGTGTGGGAGAGCCCACCACCTCCCTAGGTCATTGGTTCCATGGTCATATTGCTCTAACAGTCAGGAAGCTTCTCCTGCTGTTCAGCTGGAATCTGGCTTCCTGTAACTTGAGCCCATTATTCCATATCCTGCACTCTGGGATGACGGAGAACAGATCCTGGCCTTCCTCTCTGTGACACCCTTTCAAGTACTTGAAGAGCGCTACCATATCTCCCCTAAGACTTCTCTTCTCAAGGCTAAACATGCCCAGTTCTTTCAGTCTCTCCTCATAGGGCCCCTGTTCATCTTTGTTGCCCTCCTCCGAACCCTCTCCAGCTTGTCTACATCCTTCTTAAAGTGCAGTGCCCAGAACTGGCCACAGTACTCCAGATGAGGCCTAACCAGTGCTGAGTAGAGGGGAACTAGTACTTCCTGGGATTTGGAAGCTATACTTCTATTAATGCAGCCCCAAATAGCATTTGCCTTTTTTGCAGCCACATCACATTGTTGGCTCATATTCAGCTTGTTTGTTGTTTATTCATTCAGTTGCTTCCGACTCTTTGTGACTTCATGGACCAGCCCACGCCAGAGTTTCCTGTTGGCCGTTGCCACCCCCAGCTCCCCCAAGGTCGAGTCTGTCACCTCCAGAATATCATCCATCCATCTTGCCCTTGGTCGGCCCCTCTTCCTTTGGCCTTCCACTTTCCCTAGCATCAGCATCTTCTCCAGGGTATCCTGTCTTCTCATGATGTGGCCAAAGTACTTCAGTTTTGCCTTTAATAGCATTCCCTCAAGTGAGCAGTCTGGCTTTATTTCCTGGAGTATGGACTGGTTTGATCTTCTTGCAGTCCAAGGCACTCGCAGAATTTTCCTCCAGCACCACAGTTCAAAAGCATCTATCTTCCTTCGCTCAGCCTTCCTTATGGTCCAGCTCTAGCAGCCATAGGTTGCTACGGAGAATACCATTGCTTTCACTATGTGGACTTTTGTTGTCAGTGTGATATCTCTGCTCTTCACTATTTTATCAAGATTTGTCATTGCTCTCCACCCAAGAAGTAAACGTCTTCTGATCTCCTGTCCTGGCTGCAGTCAGCGTCTGCAGTCATCTTTGTGCCTAGAAAGACAAAGTCTGTCACTGCCTCCATGTTTTCTTCCTCTATTTGCCAGTTCTCAATCAAGCTGGTTGCCATAATCTTGGCTTTTTTGAGGTTTATCTGCAACCCAGCTTTTGCACTTTCTTCTTTCACCTTCGTCATAAGGTTCCTTAACTCCTCCTCACTTTCAGCCATCAAAGTGGTATCATCTGCATATCTGAGATTGTTAATGTTTCTTCCCGTGATTTTAACTCCAGCCTTGGCTTCATCAAGTCGAGCACATCGCATGATGGGTTCTGCGTACAGGTTGAATAGGTAGGGTGAGAGTATACAACCCTGCCATACTCCTTTCCCCATCTTAAACCAGTCTGTTGTTCCGTGGTCTGTTCTTACTGTTGCTACTTGGTTATTATACAGATTCCTCAGGAGGCAGACAAGATGACTTGGTATCCCCATACCACCAAGAACTTGCCACAATTTGTTATGATCCACACAGTCAAAGGCTTTAGAATAGTCAATAAAAGAGAAATAGATGTTTTTTTTGAAACTCCCTGGCTTTCTCCTTTATCCAGCGGATATTGGCAATTTGGTCTATAGCTCCTCTGCCTTTTCTAAACCCAGCTTGTACATCTGGCAATTCTCGTTCCATGAATTCTTGGAGTCTACCTTTCAAGATCTTGAGCATTACCTTACCGGCATGTGAAATAAGTGCCACTGTTCGATAGTTTGAGCATTCTTTGGTGTTTCCCTTTTTTGGTATGGGGATATAAGTTGATTTTTTCCAGTCTGATGGCCATACTTGCATTTTCCAAATTTGCTGGCATATGGCATGATCACCTTGACAGCATCATCTTGCAAATTTTAAACAGTTTAGCTGGGATACCATCATCTCCTGCTGCGTTGTTATTAGCAATGCTTCTTAAGGCCCATTCAACCTCACTCTTCAGGATGTCTGGCTCTAACTCACTGACCACACTGTCAAATCTATCCCTGATATTATTATCCTTCCTATACAGATCTTCCATATATTCTTGCCACCTTTTCTTGATCTCTTCTGCTTCTGTTAGGTCCTTGCCATCTTTGTTTTTGATCATACCCATTTTTGCCTGGAATTTACCTCCAATGTTTCTAATTTTCTGGAAGAGGTCTCTTGTCCTTCCTATTCTATTATCTTCTTCCACTTCTGCATATTGCTTGTTTAAAAATAATTGCTTATCTCTTCTGGCTAACCTCTGGAATTTTGCATTTAATTGGGCATATCTCCCCCTATCACTATTGCCTTTTGTTTTCCTTCTTCCTTGGGCTATTTCCAGTGTCTCAGCAGACAGCCATCTTGCCTTCTTGGTTTTCTTTTTCTTTGGGATGTTTTTTGTTGCCACCTCTTGAACAATGTTGCAAACTTCTGTCCATAGTTCTTCCGGGACCCTATCTACTAAATCTAGTCCCTTAAATCTATTCTTCACCTCCACTGCATATTCATTAGGAATATTAGTGATCTCATATCTAACTGATCTGTAGATCTTCCCTATTCTCTTTAGTCTGATTCTAAATTGTGCAATAAGAAGTTTGTGATCTGAACTACAGTCAGCTCCAGGTCTTGTTTTTACCGACTGTATAGATGTCTGCCACCTTTGGCTACAAAGGATGTAGTCAATCTGATTTCGGTGTTGACCATCTGGTGAAGTCCATGTATAAAGTTGTCTTTTAGGTTGTTGGAAGAGAGTGTTTGGTATGCACAGTGAGTTGTCTTGGCAAAATTCTATCAGCCTATGTCCTGCTTCATTTTGTTCTCCCAGACCATGCTTGCCTGTAATTCCAGGTGTCGTTTGACTACCCACCTTAGCATTCCAGTCTCTTGTAATGAAAATAACATCTCTTTTTGGCATTTTATCCAGTAGGTGCTGCAGATCCTTGTAGAACTGATCTACTTCTGCTTCTTCAGCATCTGTGGTTGGGGCATATATTTGAATCACTGTGATGTTAAATGGCTTACCCTGAATTTGAATTGAGATCATTCTATCTTTTTTTGGACTGTATCCAAGCACTGCTTTAGCCACTTTATTATTAATTATGAAGGCTACTCCATTTCTTCTGTGGTCCTCTTGTCCACGGTAGTAGATCTGGTGGTCATCTGATGTGAAGTGGCCCATTCCAATCCATTTCAGTTCACTGACATCCAGAATGTCTATATTTCAGCTTGTGATCTACAACAATTCCAAGATCCTTCTCACTTGTAGATCAGATACTATCAGATACTTTAGCTTTACCTATAACTAATCTAAGTTGGTGTGTCAATTTTTCTGCTATGGCTATTTGCCACAGCTCTGTATACCAAGAATTTAATGTTAAGAATTCTGCATTTTTCCAACCTTTTGCTATTACCTTCTGAGCTGCCATCAGCATAAAGACTATCAGTCCCTTAGATGTCACCTTTCCATTTTGTTCCTCCCAAATTGTTAATAAAGCATTGGAAAACAGAAATGGCCATAAAACCTAAAAACTAAATTTTAGTTTTTATGATAAATACATGAAATTTGGAGACCTGCAACCCATATAGAGGTGATTGAACCTGCCAAATTTCAGACAGTTGGGTCCAGTGACTTTTGCACTAGCCGCAGGTAGAATTTGCTTTTTTCAAGAAAATCTGTCAAAGCAAAGAGCTGTAGTGTGTGTGCGTGTGTGCGATTTCACATAAGTGCATGGAATTTGGGACTTGGTAGCCCCTATGGAGGTGACTGAACCTGCCAAATTTCAGACAGTTAGGTCCAGTGGCTTTTGCACTAGCCATGCATATAGTTTCCTTTTCTCAAACACTAAAACAAAAGGAAAAAAAACCCTGTCAAGCCACACAGGGGATTAGAGATCCTAATCAGAAGGTGTTTAAGGTGACCATTGGGCGGGAACTATCCGTAATCTCAGGTGTAGGGTTTTTGTTTTTTGTTTTAAGTGCAAATAATACTTAGATGGACAGCCATCTGTCAGGGATGCTCTGACTTGGATTCCTGCATTGAGCATGGGGTTGGACTCAATGGTCTTGTAGGCCCCTTCCAACCCTACTGTTCTATGATTCTATGATTCTACTTTCCTTTTGTCTGTCCTGAATCTGCCACTATTCAGCTTCACTGGATGACCTGAGGCTCCTCATTAGGGGGAGGAAAAAAATAAAACCTCTCTTTGGCTGCAATACACGTTACCTGGGAGTAGGGATGGCGGAGAATTTCTCCCCGAAACTTTGGGGGGCCGAGCGCCAATGTGTTCGGCCCCCCGAACAAGTTTCGGGGAGAAATCCCGTCACGGAGATAATCGTCACGGAGCCTATCAGGGGGCGTTTTTTTTTTTTTTAAACTTTCGAGTTCGCGGCCGGGCGAGGCGGGAAGCCTCCCCTCTGGCCTGAATTTCGGCCGGGGCGAGGCGGGAAGCCTCCCCCCTGGCCTGAACTTCGCGGGGGGAGCAGCAAAGCGCCTCCCCCCCCACCGCGAACAACCTTCGAGGACAGGTAAGGGACTTTCATCCACCCCTACCTGGGAGTAACTCACACTGAACTCAGTGGAGCTCATTTATTGCACTGTTCCACTTTCACTACTCCATATAATTTTATCAACCTTCCCCCTCATTTGACTTTCTTCTATATTAAATAGCCCAAACACTGAAGCCATTCCTTATACAGGAGCTAGTCCAGACCCCTGATCATTTTGGCAGCTCTTTTCCCCATTTGTAAAAGGAAGGGTAAGATGAAGCAAACATTTTTTAAAATGCATATAGCCTAGGCTGATCATATTCTTCTTATGGTCATTTGATGTGCACAAGGGAAAACAAGCAACAGGCAAAATGTCTTGGAAAATCAGCAAAAGCGAGTGGGTTATTTTTTACTATAAGGATGTGAACTTTGGGGACATGGCGGTAGCCCCTTCAGAAGTAATTGATGACCCTGCCAAGTTTCACAGGTAGGTAGGTTCAGTGGCTTTTGCCACAGTAACAGTTTCCCAGTGTTCCTTATGGATGACACAAGAGGGATGGTGCCCTTCACCACTGTAATGGTGAGTCATCGCCCCTTTCAGGCAGCCATAGATTTATGGCAGCAATCCAGCCGCTATGTCTGTGCACAATGGAAACCCAGTAAGGCAACTGATGGCCTGGCAGCACTTCCCAGGCAGTCGCCAAGCCGCCCCGTAGTTCCTGCAGCACAGCTCGTGCGGATGGGTGGTGATGGTGGCTTGTCGATTGCCCCACGGAACCAGACAGAGATGAGTCTGTCCATTTCTGGTGTTTCTTTTTTTTTTTAAAAAAAGAAGGTCTGGCTTACAGGGAGCTAAATCCTGACCACCAGCAGTACCAATTAGCCACCACTCAGGTGGGCGCATTCAAGGCCGGCACAGCCCCCATGGAGGAACCAAGCCAGGCGGCATGGGTGGCGGAAGCTGGCGGGGGAGGGGGGCAGCAGCAGCAGCAAGGAGGGCATCTGACACCTGTGGCGTGACCTCCATCAGTGGGCTCTCCCGTCTCACTGCAGAAGAAGGAGGAGATGCTGCTTCTGTGAGGCTGCTGCCAGCATCCGCCTCTTCAAACCATGGGTGGTGGTACCCCTAAGATGCTTCACATGATGTATTATGTGTAGTGCTTTGCCCCACAGTATATATTGGACTTTGTATGTACTGCTTTGGCCACACACTGTTTGCTTGTGCGCAATAATGTGTATGCTGCACTCACACAGCACGTGTGCACGTGCGCGTGCGCACACACACACACACAAGGCCAAAAGAAAAACAGATACATTAAAAAAAACCTACTTACAGACTCTAAGGGGTGGGGGGAAGGGAAATAACGGTAACTGTAACTATCTGTCCAAAGCCTAGCAGAAGAGAAGTTGTTGTTGTTGTTTAAATAAGAATATAGATAAAGAGTTAAAAAATAGGAAGGGAAGGAATAGTAGTTGAGAAGGGTGGGGGTGGGGATCCAAAGAACAAGTAGTAAACTAAGCAGGGAAACAAACTGAAGCCTAACAACTAGAAGAGAAACTGTGTGTGCATGTGTGTGTGTGTGTGTGTGTGTACACACACACACACACACACCCCCCACTAGAAAAAGGATTTACAGGAAAGGGAAAGGGAAGAAATGGAATTGAGAAGGGCTGGGTAGGTACTGGGAACTGCTGCACTGGTACAATCCAATAATAAAGAACTCTCCTCTTTCTACCAACTGTCTCTCACACTGAGAAGTGAAAGCAGAATCTCCTGGTATATACAACCCCTCCTCCACCACTGTGACTGGAGACTGCTGGGTTAAACGTTCAGCCCTATTCGCACCTAGAGATGTCACTTGCCAAGCCTCTGTTCCTCTCTCCCAACTCCTCCTCTTCCCCTCCCTAATCTTAAGCAACTTGCTACATTTCTCAGACAGGCTATCTGGCCTTCAGAATTGTCTGGATCAGTCCAAAACAATTCAAATTGATACGACCTGCTTTAGATCAGTTAGGATTCAGACTGATTCACTCTAAATCACCCTGTTTTGGTTCAGAATTCAGATCCGGAACTGAAGTGGTGCACAGCCCTACTATCGACTAGGTCAGCCTTCCCCAACCAGAAGTGTTGGGCTCCAATTTCCCTAATGGCCATGCTGGCCTGGAATGATGGGAGTTGTAGTCCAACACATCTGGAGGGCATCAGGTTGGGGAAGGCTAGACTAGATCCTACTGCCAAATAATCACCATTTGTTTTCCTCACCAAAGCTGTCCAAAGTAGGAATGTGTGAAACCACCTCCATCCGGGTTCTCCGGGCACCTGCCCAGCCCCTGCTCCCACTCGCTGTTACCTGGACTACACTCGAGCCCCTCCCATACTCGGCAAGCAGCCTGCACTCACCCTGGGAGCCTCGTTGAGCTCCATGGTCATCATTTTTTGAGAAATAAAATGGTGATCGCGAAAATGCATAAATTTGCATATGTGTGAAAATGCACATTTTGCAAATGTGCACGTTCATGTATGTGAAAATGAGATTTTGCAAATGCGCATGGTTGTGCATGACTGTGAGTACGAAGTAGTGCAATTACCTCAAGGACACCCCTTAGAATTCTGTGTAAAAGTGAAACTCGCAATGGTGAATTGCAGTGGAGCGCTATTGGGAGTAGTGGTCACACTGACTTGGAGTAATGAAGTGGCCCTTGATGAAAGAGAAGACCTGTCTCTTCCTCACTGAACGGGTTTTGAGAGCGATTCTTCCCTCATGGGACACTCCTGAAGCTGTAGCGAATAACAGCAGCAGGAAATAAACCATCTTCTCTCCTCCTGTATAGTTCCTGCTAACCTTGACTGGCGTAGTATTACAAGCTGTGCACTTCAGCTTACCTAGCTGCAACCCTAAACTTACCTTAATTTCCCTGACTCGGATATTCCTGGACTGTGAAGAGTTGAGCTCTGTGTTCAGCACAGTCCTTTCTCGAATATATTATTTCAGACTGAAGGTGTTGTAAATTGGAAATGCAGATGTTGCATATGTGAATGATTCCCATATTAAAAAAAGAACAACAGCCTTCACTTGGATGATATAGGGGCGGCTGTGGCAGGGAAATCCGGCCCTTTTTGGACTTGCTGGATTTCTTCAGAGCCCCCCCCCCCTGCTCAGCTTGCATTTGCTACCCGAGCAGCAGGCTTTCCCCCTGAAATCTGCAAACTTTCTTGGATATTTTTTAAAATCACCATTTATGCAGTTTGCAGTTGCAATTTGTACAATTTATGCAAATGTTGGCCATAATTTGTGCAAATCAGCTGTAATATGCAAAAATTTGTACAAATTAAGCATACGATAGCTGTAATTTCCACAAATTAAGCAAATCACAGCCAGAATTTGGATAAATCATGATTTAAAATGGTGATTAACCCCCCCCCCCCCCGAAAATCCATGAGCAGGCCTGACTTGATACAGATCGAGTCGGGCCAGCTTGCAGGTAAGTGAGTTGCAGTCCAAGGGGACAAGCTGCTGAAAGGTTGGGGAATCCTGCCCCCCCCTCTGCCAATGGATTCCTCTGATATCCCTAGGATGATAGGGTAGTTTTCTTTGTGCTGGGCAGGTTTTACATGAGAAAGCATTAAAAAACACAACTCCACTGTCCCCCACAAACTGAAATGGTATGGTTCGGGAAGGACACTGCCATGTAATCAAGCAGATCAGCTCTACAGACTTCCTATTTGAGTCACAAGTTCAGGTTTCTTTTCAACATTTCATCCACAGCTTGACATATTTGCCCACAGCTGCTCCACCCCATGGCTACTGTATACCCCATGCCCTCAGCTGGTTATTGTCTCAGATAGCTTCTAAGCCACCAGCCTGCAGAGGCTTACAACAAAACCTGAGATGAAGGTGCCATCACTGTGGAACTTGCAGGAGTCTGTAAAGTGAAGCTGGGGGGAGGATCAGCAGGCTGGAAAGCTGTGAGGTGGGAAGAGGGTAACTGTTAAAGCCAGTGTGGTGCGGAGGTTAGAGTGATGGACTGGGACTGAGGAGGCCCAGGGTCAAGTACTGTCCGCTCAGTCATGAAGCTCATTGGGTGACTTTGGGCTAGTCACTGACACCCAGCACAACCTACCTCACAGAGTTGTTGTGAGGATAAAATGGAGAGGAGGAGGATCATGTATGACCCCTTGGGCTCCTTGGAGGAAAAGATGGGATATATAAGAAATATAAATGTAAACGGGGATGTCTGTCGCTGGGAAATGGTTCTTTTTTTTCCTTGATGGAGTTCTGTGGCATTTACAAATCGATTTGTGTTTCTGAGCCAAGCTGCAATCTTTTCTCCAAATTCTGGGAACTCCCCCGCTTTTTTTCACAGTTCTGCAATTTGCACAAATCATGGCCAAATTTGCACAAATTCAGCTGAATTTGCAGAAATTGCTGTAATTTGTGGACATTGCTCAGGAATTTGTGCAAATTGCAGAACCTGTGGACAAAATATGCAAAATGGCCAGAAATCTGTGAACTGGCCCAAGTTTAGGGATGTACGAAAGTCACTTAACTTTTCGATAGGGTGATTTGTGGTGGGGGGGAGGCGCTCCACACCTCCCCCCCAAATCCTAATCCGGCCGGCTCCGCTCTGTGGAGATTCCGCAGAGCCGCCAGCCAAGGCCATCTGCAGCCGGACATCCGGCCACAGGGCAGCCTTCCGGGAAAAACAACAACTGCGTACGCAAATGGTGGCGGCTATGGCAGCTGCCATTTGCATTCCATTTTTTTCGCTGTTTTAGCCTACGTAAATATTTACGTAAGCTATTATGGCGAAAAAAAGGGGAACGCAAATAGCGTAGTGGGCGCCATTTGCGTTCCTTCCCCCCCCCCCGCCGTTTTAGCCTACATAAATATTTAGGTCAGCTATTACGGCGGGAAAAAAAGGAATGCAAATGGCGCCCACTACGTTATTTGCATTCCTCTTTTTTTCTCCGTAATAGCTTACGTAAATATTTACGTAGGCTAAAACAGTGAAAAAAAGGGAACGCAAATGGTGGCTGCCATAGTCGCCACCATTTGCATACTCGGTTTTTCCCCCCCTCGCTTGCCGTGATAGGCAAGCTAATAGCTATTTGCTATTACAGCAAAGGCAGCTACACAAATGGCATGGTGGCTGCCATTTAAGTCCACGGCAGCCGACCAAGAGACCAGCTGCCGCTGCTGCTGCCGCCACCGCCAGAACATCTGCCCCAGGTAAGCTTCATCCTGGGGGGGATTCCGCGGGGAGGCGGGGGATGGGAGGCCATTCTGCCACGGGTTTCGGGGGGCCGAATGCCAGTGCATTCAGCCTCACTAAAATCCATGGCAGAATTCTCCACCATCCCTACCCAAGTTGCAGCAGGCTGAGTCAGGTGCTGCAGTGGGAGCCGGAACAAAGTTTGGGGGCCAAACCTAGGAAAACTCATTGAACTCTACCTCGAAAACAATTTTCGCTGACATTCCTAAATGTGATAAATACATAATTTGAGGGGCTATAGGGTAGAGTGTAGAAAATGCCAACACAGAGAAATAATTAAACATGGTGAGGGTTTTTGTTGGGTGCCAATCCTTTGGACGGGAGGACGAATAAGAAAAAATGGGGACAAGGAGTAAGGTGAAAACTGCTGGGGAAAGAGGACGGGGGAGAACACGAACAATCTTGGGCCTACTGGACAAACATGGACGTAATAGTTATTGTGGATCTCAGCCAAACCAAGGTTTTTTATATAGAGTGTTTATGGTTTTAAACTTGGCATTTTTGAACATGCTTGGTTTAAAATAAGATCCTTCCCCTAAAAAGAAAAGTATTTATTCAATTTATGCAAATTATTTATATCCAACTCTCCTTCAAAAAAAATATCCAGGACCACTTCTAATATTTAACAATATACATTAGAACGCATAAGAAAAATAATAAAAATCACACATTTTCATTATTTAACACATTCAGCATTTTAAGCCAACTATTGTCAATCAAATGAGTTTGCCTGTTATCTTTGTCTTACAGGCATTTATGCAGCGAAAGGCAAACATTAATGAACTGACATCTGACCTTTTATTTTCTCTCATTGCTTTGTCTCCTTTCTTCCATGAAATAGCTGCTTTGGGAGAGCCTTGTGGTTTGCACTCAACAACAACTTCTTGGCTCTTGGTAATAATGATCGTTCTCTTCAGTTGACTTAGGGGGAAAGCTGGAGCAGAAGCTGGTGAAAAAGGGATTTTTTTAGCCTTACTATTAAATATTTAGCTTACCATTTCAATGAATTCTTCCACAAATTGCACACCACTTTTTTGTGCTTTTTCTTATGGAATGTCTTACAATGCAAAATGCAATAGCTGTTGAACAAAAACACATATTAAGCTAGTATGCAAATCCAAAGGATATGTTGGAATGCTTTTCTCTTTTCAATTAAACATTATCACAAATCGTACAAGTATAAAAGTTTAAATTAAGAATGAAATGAAAGAGTTTTAGAACTAAAAAAGCACTTAAGGGAGCAATCCTATGCAGATAGGCGGCTGCCTCCAAACTCGGAGGTGACTGCCTATCCAATGCAGGGCAGGAGAAGCATGGAGGGGATTGTTCCTTCCGCACTTCTCCTGCCCTGCATTTTCGGCTAGACAACCACTTTTGGCAGTCTAGCTGTGGGACGGCGGAGCAGGGGAGGAGGCTGCTGGACGACACATTGGATGTGTCGTGCTGGCATTTCTGCACTCCCCGCCCTGGAACACCTCCCAGAACACCTCGTTTCAGCCACTCTGTGCTCCTCTTGCAAGCGCGGGGGGCACGGGGCTTCTCTGCACTGCCTGTGAGGTAGCGCGGAAGGTGGGGAAGGTTGGTTCCCAGAAAACAAGATATCCTATGGCTGTCTAGCCGCTGACTAGTGGCTCTAGGATTGCTCTCTAAAAGTGATAGATTTAGGGAAAATAGAGGAGGATTCATTTTACCATTTGATTGAAATTATTTGTAATTAACATACTTCTGGAAAGTTAAAAACACTTATAGCTTATTACATGTATTCTATGTACTACTTTAGAATTGTTTGTTCCTTTATTTTCTTATATGCCTACATTTGAGTTTGCTTTTTTCCTGAGTACATGTTTCTTCTATTAAATGGTTTTGTTTAACAGAATACTGGACTTGTTGGAACATGGTCTGATACTAGGGATGTACGAAAATTCCACCACGGATCTCGGGAAGGCCGAATGCCAGCGCATTCGGCCCCCTGAAATAGGTGGCAGAACGGCCCACCCCCCCATCCCCTCCGGGATGAGACTTACCTTGGGTGGATCTTCCTGGCGGCAGCAGCTCCGGCGGCGGTTCGGCGGTGGTGGCTGCGGCGGCCGGTCTTCCAACCGGCTGCCACTGCCGCCATTTCCAGGTAAAACAACAACAACAACAACAACAAAAGTGATAGGCTACATAAAGATTTACGTAGCCTATCATGGCTAGGGTTTTTAAAAAAACCGTGATAGGCTATGTAAATGTTTACGTAGCCTATCACGGCTGCCTTTTTTTAAAAAAACAAAAAATGCACGTACGCAAATGGCAGCGGCCATGGCCACCGCCATTTGTATTCCTTATTTTGGCATGTCGTAGTCTATGTAAACATTTACGTAGACTAAGATGGCGAAAATAAGGGGAACGCAAATAGCGTAGCGTCTACACTATTTGCGTTCCCCTTATTTTCGCTGTCTTAGTCTATGTAAATGTTTACGTAGACTAAGATGTGCCAAAATAAGGAACGCAAATGGCGGTGGCCGTGGCCACCGCCATTTGCGTACGCGCTTTTTTTTTTTTTAAGTCAGCTGTGATAGGCTACGTAAACATTTATGTAGCCTATCACGGCTGACTGCAGGGATGCAAACGGCAGCGGCTATGGCTGCCACCATTTGCATCCCTGCTAGCCAGCGGCCGGATGTCTGGCTGCTGGTGGAGCCGGCTGGTGGCTCTGCAGAATCGCTGCGGAGCACAGCCGGCCGGCCAGGATTCCGGGGGGGAGGGAGGAATGGAGCGCCTCCCCCCCGGCGAGGATTCTGGGGGGAGGGACGGAATGCCTCCCCCCCAACCATAAACATAATCCGCGAAAGGTAAGTGCCTTTTGTACATCCCTATCTGATACACCAAGGTAATTCCTATGGTCCGGCAAGAAATGTGTTTCATTTGAATGTTTAAGCAAATTTACCAAATTTACATCTGCCAAACTGATGAGCGATCCATAACAGAGTTGTGTACCAAGGTTTACACTTTCTTGGATTTAGCATTATTATTCCTTAAAAGAAAGAAAGGTAGGAAGGAAGGAAAGAAGGAAAGAAGGAAGGAAGGAAGGAAGGAACAAAAATGAACACATCAGGTAAAGGTGTGCACAAAAATCCATACAAACTAGAAAAGTGAGAAAAAAAAGGCCAGAATGGTAAAAATAATACAGAAATACATAATTATAGGAAAATAAGTTTTAAAAATGCACACATTAGCAAAACATGCACACAAAAATATATACATTTGGAAAAAGTGCATACAAAACGCATATGAATATTCATGCATACTTTTAAAAATAAAAGTCATACGCTGATACGGAGCTGGGCCAAAATGAACCTAAGGTTGGAAAAATGAGAATATGAACAGAACTGAAATTGACAGATTTGACCATCCATAGTAATTCCTATATGTAGAAAGTAATTAGGTGATGGTAGCTACACTTTTTAAAATGTATTCTCAAATAAGTGCAGATCAGGATCCTAGTGTGGGGGCAGGGTTTGTTGTTGTTGTTGTTGTTGTTGTTGTTGTTGTTGTTGTTGCTGTTGGGAATATTGCAACCTTGTCTGCAAGTTACTGGAAGGGGGCAGTGTTGCAGTTGGTTAGATCATGGGAATTTAGGCCACAGCCAGCCTTAGGATCTCTATAGCCTATGATGTGGTTTCCTGTGATTTGGTGGTTTTGCTCCCCCCTTCCTACCCCACTCCCTCCCTGACTTCCTCCATTGCTGGGAGCAGCTGTGTTTGCCCTCTTGCTCCTGCCAGTGTTATAGAACACAAAATGGACTGAACAAACTCTTGTTTGAAACTATACGCCGTACTTGGATTTTTATGCAAGGATATTGTGAGTTAACTATTTTATCTTTTCTTTACTAAAGAAGGATGTGTTCTCCTTTTTAGTCTTGTGTGCATGTGGGGTTGGTAAACACCCATTCTGTTCTTCCTTTTGATTTTTCTCTGCTAACTGCCTTTCTAACAGGAGGCAACAATACTAAATAATTTATGTCAGGCTTTAACTCCTTGACCTTGCTGTGATCTCAATTGGACCACAATTGAGTGGTCCTACCATGCCCTACCATCATTTCAATGGGACTTGCTCTGGAGAACTTTCTGGAGCACTGTGCTCCGTGCCAACAGCATATTCATAATGATAAAACCAAATGACCTTATTCAATACACACCCAAAATCCTCAACTCGGCACTGGCGTAAATGGCTCCATGCTTGTTTTCTGCTACACACTGGTACATTCCAGCATCAGATTGATTGACACTGTGGATCATCAGTACACCATTAACCATCTCAATCCTGCTCTGTAATGGAATAGAAACATAATTCTACAAAAGCAAACAACACCAGGAAAATGTGTTGGGTTTTCAGCTTTAGATGAAAGTAGCAGGGCAGGAGTTATTAATGTGCTGAACATGCATGAAAGTCACTTATTGAGTTCAATGGTGAGAGCTTTTCCTTTGTTTTGCCTTTTTACTCTGTGACAATGCTAAAATATTTGGGCTGCTTAAAAGTGCATATAATGGATATTGCCTGGGATTATCCTCTTTGATTAACTTTTCTAACTCATTGACTTGTTGCCATCTGCATTCTACAGGGTATTCTACTGTGCAAGACTCTGAAATTGAAGAAGTGAATAGGGCCTATATAACTTGTGACCCAAGCCAAGCATAGCCCATTAACTATGGCAGCCCACTGGGGATGCATTAAGTCTCCTGCTTTTTCTGCTGCCTGGGACTGCAAAAACAGGGTGATTGTCACCTGGCCCACCACATAATACATGACTGGTGGGATATGCTCTGTTTTGTGGGACTTAAGTTGGCCAGGCCTGGAATAGATTCAAGACACCAGTTTTGCTCTGTGCTGCTTCTGCTGCAGAAGTTCTGTTGCATGACAAAGAAATGATTATGTTGTATTTCTACAGAAGAAGCACTCATCTGATTGAGTATGGCCCAAGGGAATACATATTTTGACTTCTTGGCAATGGTCCATCCCACCAGAAAATCATTGATATACATCAGGATGTAATTGTTCAGAAGCCTTCAGTGAAATTTGGGCTACCTGTGACGATGTGCCTCTTCTTGTGAAATTACTCATTACATTTCTCATACAGGAGAGGACCATCCCTGAAAATGTATTCCCCTGAAAAGGAATTGCTAGAATACATCCCGCAAAGATAGCTGAGAAACTGGAATTCCATTCCAAGCTAGTGTATGTGTAATTTAAAGTCTTGCATGTATTCAGAGACTGCGGTGACTATCTTGTACCTGCAAAAACAACAGGAGATGAAGCCCTAAGAAGTTGGGCATGTGTGAGTTAGCTAGATACAGCTGCAATGAATTGCTACAATGCAGCTTGTTATACTTATACCACATGCTTTGGCTTCTATATGATACATACAGTATATTTATTGTTTCTATCCTTTCATTTGTAAACCACCTTGGCCTGTACTTACAGCAGAAATGCAGCATATGCATTTTAAAATGTTCTAATAGAGACCAATCCAGCCCCCAGCCTGCATGAAGAATGTGCATGTGCAACTGTGCATGCACAGAAGTGAAGTCACCAGATGAGGTTCACTGCCAGCAGGGGAGGGGATAGGGATAGGGGCTGGATGATGCTCGTAGTTACATGGGTTTTTCAGACAGAAGAAGAATAAATTGTGTTTTATGCACTTGGATTCAATTGTTGTGTTACATCCCCCCCCTTTTTGTGATAACCTTTGGTTTGGGGAAATTAAGTACTGACTGACTGGTTGACTGAATGTATGCAAATTCCAATAGAATAAAAAGGAAGAAGAAGGGCAATGCATTCTCTGTTCTTACAAATGACTAGATCAGTCTATGATTAAGGCTGTGTGTATGATGCAATTCCACAGAAGTGCATAATGTAGGGATGTCGTGGAAATCTGGGAAGAGGGTGGAGTCCAGTGAACATCCCCTGCTCAGCCACCCAGATGCCAGTCTGTGGAGCCCGCACTTGCCCGACTCAGCATGTGCCAAGTTGGCCAAACTTGGGGATCCCTGCTTACACGCAAGCCACCATTTTGTGAAAAAACACAGGTAAGACCACTTATGCCTGCAATTTATGCCTGCAATTTTCCATAAATGGCCTATTTACAGCCACCATTTTGCGCAAAATAGCCATTTATGTAAATGCTTCCCCACTTTTTTTTTGGGGGGGGGATGGTGGCTCATGGGTGAATGGGATGCTGTGAGCTAGGGATGGGGGAGAATTCTGCCATGGACCCCAATGAGGCTGGATTCCAAAATCTGGTCCCATTAGGGCCTGTGGCAGAATGGAGCACTCACCTCTGCCTCCCCTGGAATCCGTCCAGGTCAGATCCGTCTCTGTGTCAATCCTGCGGAGCTGACCACCTGCTCTGCATCACTGGTGAATGTCGATACGGCCAGCAGCCATTGCCATGCCGTATCGTTGTGCTAAGTAAGTCTCTGGATGCAAATGGCATAGTGGACACCATTTGCGGCGGTAAAGCTGGTAGATTAACCTAAATGCAGCTGTAAATGGCTGCATTTTGGCTTTATGGCCACAAATGGCACTACTCCATTTGCATCCGGAGACTTACTTAGCACAGCAGTACGGCACAGCAATGGCTGCTGGCTGTATCGACATTTGTCAGCGATGTGGAGCTGGCAGCTGACTCCGCAGGGTCAATGCAGAGCGGAGCCAGCCTGGACAGATTCCGGGAGGTGGGACGGATCACCTCCCCCCACGGGCGGATTCCCCCCTGGAATGACAGGTAGGGAATCCACCCATCCATACTGTGAGCCCACCAGACTGTCTGGCAGCTTGCCACACATGCCTGCCAGGGTTGGGCAAGTGGCGGGAGTTTGGTGAGTGGTGCCTCCTGCAGGCGCAGGTAAGTCCATCCATCCCTAGCATAATGTAGGATTAGGTGCAGAGTTCTGCTTCCTCAGAATCTCAGTCTTCTTTTCTTTCTCTTTATTCAAGTATAGGTTTCTAGTCTTTATAGTTTTGAAGACATGCTTGAAAGTGTGAAAGCAATGCCTGATGAAATCCCATAAACCAAATAGGGATGTCAGAGAATTCCGCCACAGATCTCGATGAGGCCGAATGCCAGTGCATTCGGCCCCCCGAACTCCGTGGCGGAATGGCCTGCCACCCCCCGCCACCCCTCGGAACCCCCCCGGGATGAGACTTACCTCGGGCAGATGTTCCGGACGGCGGCGGCTCCAGTGGCGGCTTCGGCTCCAGCGGCGGTGGTGGCTGGTTTTCCAACCGGCTGCCGCCGCCATTTGCAGTCTTTCCCCCCCCACCATTCATGATAGGCTACGTAAAGACTTATGTAGCCTATCACGTCTGGGTTAAAAAAACCCAAAACAATGCGTATGCAAATAGTGGTGGCTACGGCCGCAGTCATTTGCGTTCCTTATTTTTTGCCGTCTTAGTCTATGTAAATATTTATGTAGACTAAGACGGCCAAAAATAAGGAATGCAAATAGCGGCGTCTGTAGCCGCTGCCATTTGCGTACACATTTTTTTTTTTAACCCAGACATGATAGGCTACGTAAGTCTTTACGTAGCCTATCACGGCTGAATTCAGGGACGCAAACAGCGGTGGCTACGGCTGCCACCATTTGCGTCCCTGCTAGCCAGCAGCCGGATGTCCGGCTGCTGGCGGAGCCAGCCGGCAGCTCCGCGGAATCCCCATGGAGCGGAGCCGGCCGGCCAGGATTCTGGGGGGAGGCGCAGAGCGCCTCCCCCCCGGCGAGGATTCCGGGGGGAGGGACGGAGCGCCTCCCCCCCCAGCGGAACCCGGCGGAGCCAGGTAAGCGGGGTTTCGTACATCCCTAAAACCAAAGACGTTGCTGAATAATGGACAGTATCCAATGGGCATGACCGCTAACATAATTTAGGTTGTGCTAGCATGAACTACTCTAGCACAATGCCAGTAGCGTTAGCTGGTGCATTGATTTCTTGGGGAAATAGGTGTGCCAGCTAATGTCATTGGTGGTGGTGTACTAGGGTAGTGTATGCTAGCACAACATACTTTAGGATGAACATACATACATACATACTTTTGGGAGGCAATATTAGAGGCACTAGTATATAATTATATATATTATACATTATTATATTATATATTATATTATACATTATATTACATATAATATATTATTATATTATACATTATATTACATATATTATATATTATATTATAATACATAGCATTATTATATCCATACATACTTTTGGGAGGCAATATTAGAGGCACTAGGGTAGAGTATGCTAGCGCAACGTACTTTATGTTAGCAGTTGCGTCCCATTGGTTGCTGCCTGGTATGTTCAGAGGTCACTGCAGGGCTCCAATATCCTAATTAGACTCTTCTCCCTCCCCATTACTTACAGAAGGAGAAAAGCCGTGCAAAATGAGGGCTATGCAAATTTGCTTAACTTGCATAATTTATACATGTTTCTGTTTTTCTTATTACAGAAAAAAAACACACACCACACACTCTCACTGACCTCAAAGTGGCCATTGTGGAGCAAAGAAATTTCAAAGGGAGGTTAGTGTGAGAGACTGCTAAGTTAAAATGCAGCAACAAGTTTAATTCTAATGCCAGAGGCTTGAATCAGGATAAAGGATTCTTATCACACTTCATGTGTTCATGTGAAGGAGCCTGGGGAAGGAGGACCAGCCAGCAGCTGCACCGGGTACTTAAGGCGGGGCCGCCAGAGGCTGCTCGGGAAGGAGCCTGGGGAAGGAGGACCAGTCAGCAGCTGCACCGGGTGATCCTGAGCCTGAGCCTGCTTCTGCCCCCGCCCACAGGTACTTAAGGCGGGGCTGCCAGAGGCTGCTCGGGAAGGAGCCTGGGGAAGGAGGACCAGCCAGCAGCTGCACCGGGTGATCCTGAGCCTGAGCCTGCTTCTGCCCCCGCCCACAGGTACTTAAGGCGGGGCTGCCACAGGCAGCGCCTCGGCGTCGCGCCAAGTGCGACGCTAAGTGCGCACTTAGCGTCGCACTTGGAGTCGCAAGATCTACCCACCTGCCTCTCCAGAGACACCAGCAGCCACAACACCAGCAGCAAATAGCAGCAGCAGCAGAGGGCAGCAGCTTTAAAGACCAGGGGAAGGGGCAAACGTGGACTATCTGCTCCTTCTTCGCTGCTGTTCTCTTTTATCTCTTTTATATTCTTTTAAACTGTTGTATATTTTATATCTTAATATTTTAATATGTGCCTGGGAGGACTATTGGACAACTCAGGGGGTGGGGGAGGTGCCACCATAACTGTGGTCACGGGCAGGGGGAGGTATGGCGTTGGGGGATTAACAGGCCAGCTGAGGAGAAGAGGGGCTAGACACCTTACAGCTGTCCCCTCTTCTGGTTCTTCCCCCAACCTGATGGTTCCTGGCAGCCTTACCAGTCTGCCCTCGGGTCTGGTGGTGCTGCTGCTGAATGCCAGGTCGGCCCAAAATAAGACCTCCCTCATCCATGATTTGATTGTGGATGAGGGGGCTGACCTGGCATGTATTACTGAGACCTGGGTGGGGGAACTGGGAGGGGTCACTGTCTCCCAGCTGTGCCCTCCTGGGTACTCAGTGCAGCACCAACACCGACTTGAGGGTCGGGGAGGGGGGGTTGCCGTGGTCTATAGGAATTCAATCTCCCTCTCCAGGCTTCCTGCTCATTCGAGTGCAGATCTTGAGTGTCTGTACCTTGTGTTGGGTACCCGAGACAGATTAGGGATTCTGTTGGTGTACCGCCCACCCCGCTGCCCATCGGACTCCCTGCCTGAGCTGACGGAGGTGGTCTCGGACTTGGTGTTGAGGACCCCCAGGATGATGGTCCTGGGGGATCTCAACTTCCATGCCGAGGCCGCTGTATCCGGGGTGGCTCAGGACTTCATGGCCACCATGACAACCATGGGGCTGTCCCAACATGTCATCGGCCCAACGCATATAAAAGGACACACGCTTGATCTGGTTTTCTCGACTGGGCAGGAGGATGGTGATCTGAAAGTAGAGGAATTAACATCTGTCCCTTTGTCATGGTCAGATCACTTCCTGCTGAGGTTTAGACTTCTAGCGGCCTTTCCTCTCTGCAAGGGTGGGGGACCTATTAAAATGGTCCGCCCCCGGAGATTAATGGATTCCGATGGATTCCAGAGGGCTCTGGGGGATTTTCCTGCTGGTATGGCTGGTGCTCCTGTCGAAGCCCAGGTCGCTCTGTGGAATGCAGAGATGACTCAGGCGATTGACACGATCGCACCCAAGCGCCCTCTCCCTCTGAGCAGAGCCCAGCCAGCTCCTTGGTATACACCTGAGCTGAGGGCAATGAAGCAAGAGGGGAGACGGCTAGAACGCAGGTGGAGGAAAACTTGTGCTGAGTCTGACCGAACACAGGTAAGAGCCCACTATCGAGCCTACTCTGTGGCGGTGAGGGTGGCAAAGAGGCAGTTCTTTTCCACCAGCATTGCATCTTCTCAGTGTCGTCCGGCGGAGCTTTTCCGAGTGGTTCGCGGCCTCTTACATTCTGGGCCAGGGAGAGAGACGGTGGAACCCTCGGTAGCACGCTGTGACGAGTTTGCGCAGCACTTTGAGGATAAAGTCGCTCAGATTCGTCATGAATTGGACACCACCGTTAATGCAGTTCCATTGGTAGAGGCGTTCAGAGCACCGTCTGGTCCAGTTTTATTGGATGAGTTTCAGTTACTGAGGCCTGAGGATGCGGACAAGGTGCTTGGCCAAGTCCGATGGACCACTTGTGTGCTTGACCCTTGCCCTTCATGGCTTATTAAATCAAACAAGGAGGGGTTGTCCGGCTGGGTCCAGGAGGTTGTAAATTCCTCCTTGAGAGAGGGAGTGGTGCCTGCTGCTTTAAAAGAGGCAGTAATTAGACCACTCCTGAAAAAGCCTAACCTGGACCCAGAGAATGTTAACAATTATAGGCCAGTGGCCAACATCCCCTTCCTGGGCAAGGTGCTTGAGCGGGTGGTTGTAGGACAGCTCCAGGCACTGTTGAATGAAATGGATTATCTAGATCCATTTCAATCGGGCTTCAGGCCTGGTTTTGGAACGGAAACTGCCTTGGTCGCCCTGTGGGATGACCTCTGCCGGGAGAGGGACAGGGGGAGTGCGACCCTGTTGATTCTCCTGGACCTCTCAGAGGCTTTCGATACCATCGACCATGGTATCCTTCTGGATAGGTTGTCTGGGTTGGGAGTTGGAGGCACTGCACTACAGTGGTTCCGCTCCTACTTGGATGGCCGATTCCAGAAGGTGGTGCTGGGGGATTATTGCTCTGTGCCATGGCAATTGCGCCATGGGGTTCCACAGGGCTCTATTCTATCCCCCATGCTGTTTAACATCTACATGAAACCGCTGGGGGAGGTTATCCGGAGGTGTGGGCTGAGGTGCCATCAATATGCGGAT
Organism: Heloderma suspectum; assembly: GCF_057233095.1. Classification (NCBI taxonomy): domain Eukaryota; kingdom Metazoa; phylum Chordata; class Lepidosauria; order Squamata; family Helodermatidae; genus Heloderma; species Heloderma suspectum. The sequence continues at coordinate 24,844,861 of NC_139460.1, read as the reverse complement.
GACACCCAGCTCTACCTCTCTTTCTCATCAAAACCAGGTGAGGCAGTGGCTGTTCTGAACCAGTGCCTGGGCATGGTAATGGACTGGATGAGGGCTAATAAACTGAAACTCAATCCAGACAAGACGGAGGTACTGTTAGTGGGTGGTTCGTCTGCCCGGCTAGGTGATATTCAACCTGTTCTGAAGGGGGTTGCACTCCCCCTAAAGGATCAGGTTCGTAGTTTGGGGGTGCTCTTGGATCCAGAACTGTCACTTGAGGCACAGGTGAACTCAGTGGCACGGAGCACTTTTTATCAGCTTAGGCTGGTATACCAACTACGCCCTTATCTGGACAGAGATAGCCTAGCTACAGTTATCCATGCTCTGATAACTTCTCGTCTGGATTACTGCAATGCGTTATACGTGGGGCTGCCTTTGAAAACGGTCCGGAAACTTCAGCTGGTCCAAAATAGGGCAGCAAGATTGTTAGCAGGGACTGGCCTGCGAGCTCATATTACGCCAGTACTTTTTCAGCTGCACTGGCTGCCAGTCCATTTCCGGGCCCAATTCAAAGTGCTGGTGTTAACATTCAAAGCCCTTAACGGCTTGGGGCCAGGTTACCTGAAGGATCGCCTCCTCCCATATGTGCCTGCCTGGACCTTAAGATCATCATCAGCGGCCCTTCTCCGTGAGCCCCTGCCAAAGGAAGTGAGGCGGGTGGCTACTAGGAGGAGGGCTTTTTCTGTTGTGGCACCCCAGCTCTGGAATGAGCTCCCTAGTGAGGTTCGCCTGGCGCCTACATTGTACTCCTTTCGGAGCCAGGTGAAGACCTTTTTATTTTCCCAGGCATTTTAGCTTTCTAAATTTTTATCTTTGCTGTTTTAAATCTGTATTTTAAACTCCTGTACTGCTGCTAGGTTTTATTGTGGTTGTATTGTTATATTGTGGTTTTAATGTTCTATATATTTTAAATTGTTTTATTGTGTGTTGTTTGGTTTTAGTTTTTGTGAACCGCCCAGAGAGCTTCGGCTATTGGGCGGTATAGAAATGAAATAAATAAATAAATAAATAAATAATTGGCTTACCTACGGACAGGACATGCCTGGTATTGTCAGCAACAATGGCAATGTGAATGACTGCTGTTATTAATGTGCTTGTCACTATCAGTACTTCCTATATTTAATTTCCTTCTCACTTCATTGTTTACACTTTTTCCTCCTGAGCCCCCACCAAATGTACTGTATATAATAAACCTGAAACAAACTAGGGATGTAAGAACTCACCCTAGTTCGGTTGTCTGTGCACTCGCTGAAGCAGCGTCCCTGCTCGCTTCCCCCCCAAACCTGTGCTCAAGCCACCCACGAGTTTGGTGAATTCCCTAGCACTCACCGTGAAACTGTTCAGTGAGCGCCACCATTTTCGCACCTTTGCTTTCTAGGAAAAACAGGAAGTAAAAAAAAAATGCGTATATTCAAATATGTGCAGTTTGGAGCTGGGAAAGCTAAATAAGCGCAATATTAGATGGATTATACCTCTAATATTGCACTTATTTAGCTTTCCCAGCTCCAAACTGCGCATATTTGAATATGCGCATTTTTAAACTTCCTGTCGTTCTTAGAAAGCAAAGGCATGAAAATGGCGGCGTTCACCCAATGGGTTTGCAGTGAGTACTTTGGAGCGCAAGCAGGCATGACTGGGGGGTTAACAAGGACAGCGTCTCGGTGGGCGCAGTTTGGGGGTCACAGGTGGGGGTTGCTCGATAAATTCCCAAACCCTGAACTGCACTCGTGACATCCCTACCTGAAACTAGGGATGGACGAAAGTCCCTTACCTGGTCCCGCAGCTTGCTTTGCGGTGGGGGGGAGGCGCTCTGTTCCTCCCCCGAAATTCTTGGCAGGAGGGAGGCACCCCATCCCTCCCCACCAAAATTCTGGCCGGGGGGGAGGCACCCTGTCCCTCTGGCCGCGAATCCTCCTTGCCGGCCGGGACGCAAATGGCAGTGGCCGTAGCAGCCGCCGTTTGCGTCCCTGCAGTCAGCTGTGATAGGCTACGTAAATCCTTACGTAGCCTATCACGGCTGACTTTGAAAAAAAAAAAAAAGTGCATACGCAAATGGCGGCACCCCCCCCCCCAAAGTCAGCCATGATAGGCTACGTAAGGATTTACGTAGCCTATCACGGTGTTTTTTGAAAATCTAGCCGTGATAGGCTACGTAAATCTTTACGTAGCCTATCACGTTTGCTTGAGTTTTTTTTTTTTTTAACTTAGAAATGGTGGCGGCCGTGGCCGGTTGGGAGACCGGCCGCTGCCAAACCGCCGCCGAACCACCGCCGAACCGCTGCAGGGAGCTGCCACCACCAGGGACATTCGCCAAAGGTAAGTCCCATCCCGGGGGGGTGGCGGACCATTTCTCCACTAATTTCGGGGGGCCGAATGCGTTGGCATTCGGTCTCCCAGAGATTTGTGGAGAAATTCTCCGCCATCCCTACTTGAAACTGTCGATAAGATTCCATGCATCTATAGTCACAAAACTTTATGTCAGAATAAATTTGTTAGCCTTCAAGCTGCCACAGGACTCTTTGCTGTTTTTTCTGCATCAGACTAAGATGGCTACCCTCTGCAAAAGCTGCAGTTACCTCAGTACAGAATTTTATTATTTTTAGTGTAGAATACATGCAGTCCTGTTTATAGTTTAGTAGGCTTCTATGTTTCTTGGAGGTTCAATCACAGCAGCACAGTAAATTAAGTAAGGTGACTTGCTGAAAGCAAAATGAAATTACTGCACACTTACCTCTGGCCAGAGAGGTGATCCATTTTTTAGCCAGCGATAGGTGGGCCTTGGCTTTCCCATAGCTTTACATTCCCATTGAAGTTGCTCCCCACTGTCTAACTGGGTATCATTCAACCTCTCCGTCCAATGTGGGTATGCTGCCAATAACAACAATAGCAACAAAAGGGGATGATTAATAGTGCCAAACTTTTAGCTGACATTATCAAGGTTCATTCAGTTGAACAAATTTTGCTGGTGATAAAGAAGCAGAGATGGCGGCATTTTAAAAACGTTTTGCAAGCAATGGGCTGGGAAGGAATAAGGCTTCGGCGTACTTCAGTCAACCAGGAATGGCAGTGTAGAACTGAGTAATGAGCTGTAATTTATTTATTTATTCGATTGACCCCCCCCCCCAACTGACAAATGCCTTCGGAGTGGTTTACAGTCCCAAGTAACCACAAACAACAGTGAAATAACAACACATGAGATAATACACCTGATTAAAATATTGGAAAAAAAATAAGACATTAGAAACATTTGTAATAGTCTAATATGAAAAAGACAAATTGTCCTGAGTTTGGCCTGATATGGATAGGGCTCTTTAGATGCCTTCAGGTGATAACAGTCTAGCTGCCCGTAGAGCAATTTCTTTACTTGTTACATTTATATATTGGCTTTTGCTCCAAGGAACCCAAGATGGGATACATGATCCTCTTCCTCATCTCCATTTTATCCTCAACGCAACAACCCTGTGAGGTAGGTTAGGCTGAGCATCAGTGACTGGCCCCGAAGTCACCCAGTGGGCTTCATGTCTGAGTGGGGTCTAGAGCCTGGGCCTCCCTAGTCCCAGTCCAACACTCTTACCACTGCACCACACTGGGTCTCAATGACATTACCACATGCAAGGCCTGGAGGCTCTTAACCCTGCTGTGGATTTTAGGTGATGGACGGAGCCCTCCCTGGTACTCGTGGTATGTAATGCAAATGGATACCATCTGAGACGTGCACTGAGATCCCGGTCTCCTCACCCTGAACATAAGAAGAGCCCTGCTGGATAAGACTAATGGCTTATTCAGTCGAGCATCTTATTTCTCACTATGGCCAAAAAGATGCCCATGGGTAGCCCCAAAGCAGGACATGAGGGCAATAGTCCTCTCCCACTATTGTTCCCCTGCAGCTGGTATTCAGAGGCATACTGGTGGGTTATATTTAATCTAAAAGAGAAGTGTTATGTCCCAACCAGCCCAATGCCTGAGCTCAGAGCACTTTTCTGGAGTTGATTCCATTCACAAAACATTGTCTGTGTATTTATTTGTTTTTATTCTTATTTATTTTATTACATTTCTATACCGCCCAATAGCCGAAGCTCTCTGGGTCATTCACAACAATTAAAACCATAAAATACAAGACAATAAAATACAATATAAAAGTTGAAAACTACAGTATAAAAAATAAAAATAACAACCAAATAGAACCTAGCAGTGGTGCAAGATTTAAAATACAGTACCTCACTTAAAACAGAAACTGAAAAACTAAAATGCCTGAGAAAAAAATAAAGGGTCTTCACCTGGAGCTGAAAAGAGCACAGTGTAGGCACCAGGTGAGCCTCTCTGGGAAGCTTATTCCACAACTGGGGTGCCACAGCAGAAAAGACCCTCTTCTTAGTAGCCACTCACCTCACCTCCTTTGGTGGAGGCCCCCAGAGAAGGACTGCTGAAGATAATTTTAGTGTCTGGGCAGGTGTATATGGGAGGAGATGATCCTTCATGTAACCTGGAAAGCTCCCCGCAGTTGGAGCAGCTCCAAGCTCCGTAGAGTTCCCTGCCTATCAGTGTTAGCTTTGAATCCCGTTCTCCTAACCAACACAAGGCTGTGGGCCAGCTTTCCCCAACCTAGTCATTTCCAGCAGTACAATTCCAAAGATTCCTGACCAGTGGGTATTCTGGTTTGGGATGATGGAAGTTGCAAGTCCAAAACACCTAGAGGGCACCAAGTTGGAGAAAGCTGCTCTAGGTAGTAGGCCTTAAAAACTATTCTGCAGATGTGAAGTCCCAAGGGGTGGGGGGGAAGCCTTCTTAAATTAATAAAGCTTAACTCATTAATCCAAAGCACTGAAGAGGAAAGCCTTTAAATCTCTTCTGTATGGCATTGCAGAGTATCGGGTGTCAATGGCCTTGACATCACGGAATGCAGAATAATATATCTGGCAGGGTTGGTTAGTAATTGAGAGTTAGCACAGTGAAGGATCTTTTTTGGACAGAACAAAATCAATAAAGCACTTTAATAACAGCCCTTGTGCTGGACTGAATTTAAAAATAAATCTTATAATCTATTTGGTATTTGACCAGTCGGCAATTAGAGTTTCAAGAAGCTACAAGAAAGGCATGACAGTTCTGCCTGGCATCTTGGTTACAAAGAATATAAAGCAAGTTGGTATTTAGGCTGCAACCCTGTATACACTTCAATGGGACAGAGCCCCATTGAACTGAGTGGGTTGTCTTCTGCATAGATGTGCATAGAATTATGTTCTTAGCATTGCCTCTGAAGGTTGATGGGAATTATTTGGTATTGCTGACTCCTGTTAAAAAGGCAGCTAGCAGAGAAAAACAGAAGGCAGAACAGAATGCGTGTTTATGAGTCCCACATGCACACAAAGGCTAAAAAAGAAAAGAAAAGACCACGCCCTTCTTTAGGGAAGAAAAGGTAAAATGATTTATCACAATTTCTTGCATAAAAATACAGATACAGTGTATAGTTTCAGATGAAGTTTGTTCAGTCCATTTCTTTGTGTTCTATAATACTGGCAGGAAGAGAGCAAACACACGTGCTCCCAGCAATGGAGAAGGTCAGAGAGAGGGAGAGGGGGGAAGGAAGAGGAGGAGCAGGAAACCACACTGTAGGCTATAGAGATCCTAAGGCTAGCTATGCTCAACATTCCCATGAACTAACTTCAACTGCCCCCTTCCTGTAACTTGCAAACAAGGTTGCAATATTTGCAACAAAGATTTCCAGACAAGTGTTGGCCAGCAACATGAACTCATAATGAAATATTTTGAAGGCTGGGATTACACATGAATATCCAAGAAACTTTGACTGAAAAAAACTGGCAAACTATCCTGAGTTTAAAATAATGATAATAATATCAGATTACATCTTCTGATCAACTAAAAAAAAGTGACCCCGATTTATAAAAACTGTGAGTGGCAGGTGTCATTTTAGAAAAGGGGGTGTTTGCCGGTTCCCTCTTTCACAGATAAAATATTGATTACATTGATTACATCTGCATGAATCTAAAACATAAAGATTTATGTAGCCTATCACGTTAGAGAGCAGGGACGCAAATGGCGTAGCGGACGCCATTTGCGTCTGCAGTACAGCAGTACAGCCATGGCGGCTGTGTCTCTGTGTCTTCGGAGCCGGAGGCAGGGGGGATCCACTGGCGAGGAAGAATCTGGAAGAAAAGGTAGGAGATACGATCCTCTATGGACTTTGGCGGACCGGATTCAATAGAATCCGGCCTCACTGGAGTCGGTGGAGGATTTCTCCAACATCCCTAAATTAGCCATACAATTCCCACTACTTTGACTCAGTGGTATGGCACAAAGCACAGTGCTGTTCCTTAATTGAGCAGCCACAGTTTCTATTGGCCTTTTTTTTTTAAAGTACATTTTAATGTGATGTTTTAATGTTTTTATTTTTTACTGTTTTATCTTTTGTGTTGACCGCTCCAAAATCTGTTCTAGATGTGGAGTGATATATAAATATTGTAAATACGTACATACATACATACAGGCTAGTGGAAGGGATTTTAGGCTCCACTCTCTTGTAATGCTAGTGATTTCAGAAGAAGCACTAACATGGAGTGACCACTAAAGCCCTGTTTGGGCATTCAAAAATGGGTTACCAGCAATCTGTGAGGAGAAGGAGTACTCCAGCCCTGCCTGTCTCCTCCATAGTGTTTGTCAGTCTGTACTCATGGAGGAAGACTGTCTGCGGCGGGGTGCCTCCTCTATCCCTGGGATTTACATGGGAAATGCACATTCTGGCTAGTGTGGATTGCTCCCACAGATACAGGAGGCTCCCTGATGCAGACAGTTACCCTCCATGAGTACAGAGCGACAAATGCACCTAGGAGAAAGAAACCAAATGCACAGTTACAAGATGAGGGATACGTGGCTCAACAATACTACAAGCGAGAAGGATCTTGGAACTGTGGTAGATCACAACCTGAATATGAGCCAAAATGTGATGTGGCTGCAAAAAAGGCAAATGCTATTTTGGGCTACATTAATAGTAGGATAGCCTCCAAATCACGTGAATACTAGTTCCCCTCTAGACCTCATCTTGAGTACTGTGTCCAGTTCTGGGCATCACACTTGAAAAAGGATGTAGACAAACTGAAGAGGGTTCAGAGGATGGCAACGAAGATGATCAGGGGACTGGAAACAAAGCCCTATGAGGAGAGACTGAGAGAACTGGGCCTTGAGAAGAGAAAACTGAGGGAAGATAGGATAGCGCTCTTCAAGTACTTGAAATATTTGTCACAGAGGAAGGCCAAGATCTCTTCTCTGTCATCCCAGAGTGCAGGATATGGAGAAATGGACTCAAGTTACAGGAAGCCAGATTTTGTCTGAACATCAGGAAAAACTTCCTGACTGTTAGAGCAATACGACAATGGAACCAATGACCTAGGGTGGTAGTGGGTTCTCCGACACTGGAGTCATTCAAGATGAAGCTGGACAGCCATCTGTCAGGGATGCTTAGACTTAGATTCCTCCACTGAGCAGGTGGTTGGACTCGATGGTCTTATAGGCCCCTTCCAACCCTACTGTTCTATGCTTCTGTGAAATGTGGTGGAGGATGGGGCAGGGCTGGAGCATTCCTTCTCCTCATGCATTGCTGTCAACTGTTTTTTTGAACACCTGAACAGGGCTTATGTTGTATCTGAATTGGTAATCAGGGAAATGGTCACAAACGGAGAGGTGTGCAACCTGTGTAGGTGAGAGCAAATGTCCAATGGAGGGAAGGGGATGAGATTTAACACTATACATTATAGTCTGTTTAACCATATTTTTTGTTTCCATTGTATTTTTTTAGATGTATTGGGATGGATTCAGACTTAGGGCAAAATGATCCAATGCATGTTCAGACAAAAAAAAGTCCTACAACTCCCAGCATCCCCAAGCTGGAATAGCTGGGGAATGCTTGGAGTTGTAGGACCTCTTTTCTGTCTAAACATGCATAGGTTTGCGCCTAAAGTCATACTTTAAGTAGACCCAGTGAAATCAATGAGACTGAATTCAGTCTTGATTAACTTACATCCCTTTGATTTCAATGGGTCTTCTCTAAGCATGACGAAGTCTGGATCCAGCCTGCTGTTTAGAGTCTCTGAAGTGAGAAGGCTAAGATTTCATACCAATCCATCAGTACAAAATGTAGTACCAATCACCAATTTACAATCTAATTTCACAAAAGAGCTTAATAGGAATATTAATTACTCAAGAAAGATGGAAAAGGCATCCCCTTTAAAATGATTTCTCCAAACATTAGTCTGTTGGAAAGTGATAGTAGTGGTATGTACTCTATTAGTGCCTTAGAGCACAATCCTATGGCTGCTAGTCAGTGGCTAGACAGACATAGGATAGGTCGGTAGGGATGGTGGAGAAATCTGCCATGGACTCCAAATGAGGCCAGATTCTGAAGAACCCCCAGAGTCCGTGGTGGAATGGACCAGTCCCCCCTCTCTCAAATCCTCCCTGGACGGACCCTACCTGCTGCCGGGTGGTCTGGGTCTGTCCGCTGCTGCCGTCCGTTTGCTGCCCCAGACTGCGGACGCAAATGGCGTCCAGTGTAGAAGACACCATTTGCATCCCTGCTCTTTTTAGTGATAGGCTACGTAAATATTTACGTAGCCTATCACGAAAAGAGCAGGGACACAAATTGTGTCTGCTATGCCATTTGTATCCCTGCTCTTTGCCGCGATAGGCTACGTAAATATTTACGTAGCCTATCACCGAAAAGAGCAGGGATGCAAATGGCATCCCCTATGCCAGACGCCATTTGTGGCTGCAGCCTGGCAGCGGATGGGAGTCCGGCTGTGGATGGGCCTGGCCAGCAGCTCTGTGGACTCACTGTGGAGTAGAGCCGGCCAGGGAGGATTCCGGGGTGAAGGATGGATCGCCTCCCCCCCGCCTGCGGACACCCTTGAGAATCAACCTACACCCCCTCCCTCGCTGCCTCATAGGTAGCACGGAACAGCCCCAAGCTCCACGCTTGGAACAATAGTGTGGAGCGGCAAAAATGGGGCATTCCTAGAGGGGTGTCAGGGTGGGGAAGTTGGAAATGCTGGTACAACACATCCTACACGTTGTCCGGCCGCCGCTTCCTGTGCTCTAACGTCCCATGGCTAGACATCTGAAATCGGCTGTCTAGCCATTAATGTAGGGCAGCTGAAGCACAGAGGGGATGATCCTCTCCACGCTTCTCCTGCCCTGCATTGGATAGGTGGGCGCCTCCAAGTTCAGAGGCGGGCGCCTACCCTGATAGGATTGCGCCCTTATGCAACCCCTTAAAGCATTCAGGTCTTGATAATGAATTGGACAGGACAATTCGTTGTGGATAATCTTAAATCCACTGAAGATTATTTGTAATGCTCCTATCAATTTTCAAAATGTAACTCAAATAATTGGGGTCAAAAAATCAAATTGGGATGATAAACGTAATGTAACTCTCAGCAAGAATAAGAATAGGCAAATATTGGAAAGGCAAAAAGATTCTTACAACAGAGAGATTGTTAACATAATTATGGCAAATTGCAAAAATTGAACTATTTTATGTGTGACTTACAAAAAGCAGCTCAAGCAAAGACTGTTTTTGTGATGAATGGGCAACACTCTTCATTTATGAGAAAGCAAAAATTAATGAGACAAACCAAGTGAGCCAATTGTTCCCTTTAATTAGACATATTTGAGAACATTAGGCTTGTGCCGATAAGATGTTGAGGTCTGGAGGGTTTTTGTTGGCATGCAATTACTGAAATGCTATTAGGGTTATTTGAAAATAATACCCCCCCCCCAAAAAAAACATCTAAAAGGTTTTTGAGCCTGTTCTTTTGAACACAGAGATATAACACAACTGCTCCCCTGGTTGAGCAAACTGTCTCTCACACACACCACTGTGTCACGGTATAGTCCCAAGCACATGCATGCACACACACATTCTGCCACCACTGACATCTAGGACAGCTTTCCCCTTGGCCAGTGGGTGGGGATGATGGGAACTGTAGTCAAACACATTTGGTAGGCACCAGGCGTGGACAGTTCATTTAAGAAATAAGGATTTTGCAACTCTCACTTTTGCCTTACTAGCCAAAAAGCGAAGGTTCTGGTTCATTAGAAAAAAATATGAATGGGAGCACTATAATTATACATTATTATATTATTATTGTTAGTGTTAATAATAATAATAATAATAATAATAATAATAATAATAATAAATTTCCATTAACACCCCATAGCCAAGGCTCCCTGGGTGGTCTACATTAAACATTACATTACAGTAATAAAGACATCATGAAACATTTCCTGTTTGCATTTATGCATCTCTAATCTCAAGGATCAATTACTGTAGTTCCTGCCTTGGAAGAAAGGACTGACAAAACTGTCTACATAATTCCACTCCCTTCAATTTCTGCAGTAATATGGGAAATATCCAATGCTGACCTCACACTAGTGAGACACACCACTAGTGCAATGGGAAGGAAGCGTATCCTGCAGCAATCAGAAATGAGCTGAAATGCACATTTCCAGAATGGGATGGTTAGTGGACCTTTATTTATTTATTTAATTAATTTTATTTATTATTAATTTATAATATTTCTTGGCTGCCTTTCAGGGCAGAAGCCCTCGCAAGGCAGCTTGCAGCAATAAAATACATAAAAACAGTTAAAATATTAAAAGTGATAAAAACAGTTAAAATATTAAAAGTGATAAAAACCAGAAAAACAATAAAAACAATAAAAGCCAACAATAAAACCAGCAACAACAATGTTGCCAGCAGCAACAGCAACAACAGCAGTCATATCATGAGAAGGCCAAGGTAAAATAATATGTTTTCAAGGCCTTCTTAAAAGCCTGCAGTGACGGTGCATGGTGGACCTGCAATGGCAGCTTGTTCCAAAGGTTTGGGGCCACTGCAGAGAAGGCCCTCTCATGTGTGGTTACCCACCTGACTGCTCTCATGGGTAGGCAAATGAGAAGGGCCTCTCTTACTGATCTTAAAGTGCAGGCAGGCTGGTATGGGTGTAGGTGGTCCTTCAAGTAACTTGGTCCCTTAACATTTAAGGCTTTAAAGGTCAAAACCAGCACTTTGAATTGGGCTCAGAAACGCACCGGTAACCAGTGCAGCTGGCGCAATATAGGCATTATGTGATCTAATCGAATTGCCCCCACCAATACTTGGGTGCCCGCATTCTGCACAAGCTGGAGTTTCTGAACTGTCTTCAAAGGGGGCCCCACATATAGCACATTACATTAGTCCAGTATGGACATGACTAGTGCATGGATAACTGAGGCAAAGTCTGTCCTCTCCAGATAGGGCCACAGTTGGCGTAGCAGCCTAAACTGGTAAAATGCACTTCTGGACACTGCAGCCACCTTGGTTTCCTCAGTTAGCTCAGAGTCCAGGAGAACTCCCAGACTGCACACTTGGTCTTTCAGGGGGAGTGCAACCTCATCTAAGACCAGTTGTAAACCTCCATCCAAAGTAGTTGGTTTCCCAACCCACAGTACCTCTGTCTTGAGTGCATTAAGTTTCAGCTTGCTCACCCTCATCCATCCCAAAACAGCCTCCAGTCACTTGCAGAAGGGAGCTCTGTTGATCTGTTCCATTCCAGAAATGAGCGTTTCTGCTCATTTCCAGGATTCCTGTTGGAACTGCTAGCTCCTGTTGCACTCGTAGCGGATATCGCTAGTGCAACAGAAACAGTGGGAGCATAGCAGCAGTATTAGATACTGCTCTACTATGAGTTTTTGAAAGATCCATCCAAATAGAATATTTAAATACATATTCAAAGCTTATTTTCTCTCAAAATACTATTTAAATGTGCATTTCAATACATTTAAAGTCCAGAAAACTGTATCACAACACTTGGAGAAGTGTAAAATCTAGAGGCTAGCTAAATTGAAGTGCTGAACTGCACATTAGTTCCAAAGATGCAGATTAGGTCATTTCATCTAGGAATCTGCAATGATTGGATTCCTCGGGCAACTTTACCTGGAAGATTTCCCAGAAGATTTCCTCTAGTAAAAGATGCAGCTGTGTGCCTCTGCGGGTGGGGTAGGGGATTTTGATGTAGTGAATATATTTCATCTTTTCTTGCTAGTCTGCATTATCAATTCTGAGCATGATTCAGTACCAAAAAAAAGTGAAGAGGGTGATCAAAATCATCAAGGGGCAGGAACAACACCCCTATGTGGAAAGGCTAGAAGAAATGTGACTAGGCAGGCATGCTAGAGGTGTATAATGTTATGTATGGTGTGGAGAGAGTGGAGAGAGAGATGTTTTGCTTCCTCTTTCGTAGCACTAGAACTCGAGGTCATCCAATGAAGCTGAATGTTGGGAGGCCCAGGACAGACAAAAGGAAGGTTCCTCTTCACACAGTGCATAGTTAACCTATGGAATTTGCTGCCACAAGATGTAGCAATGGCCACCAACTTGGACAGGTTTAAGAGGGGATGAGACAAATGCATGGGAGATAAAACTATCAATGGCAACTAGCCATGGTGGTTATATGCTACCTCCAGAATTGGGACAATATATCTCTGAATACTAGTTGCTGGGGAACAACACCAGGAGAGGGCTCATGTCCTGTTAGGGATGTATGAGAAATACATTGCAGTTCATTTTTGATTAATATTTATTTATTATTACATTGATATCCCACCTTTTTTTCCTCCAAGGAACTCAAGGCGGCATACATAATCCTCCTCCTCCTCCATGTTATCCTCACAACAACAACCCTGTGAGGTAGGTTGGGCTGAGAGTTTGTGACTGGCCCGAAGTCACCTGGTAAGCTTCCGTGGCCGAGTGGGGACTAGAACCCGGATCGCCTGACTCCCAGTCCAGCACTCTCGCCACTACACCACACTGGCTCTGTGTAATATCTACACAGTTCATATCTTCCAGAACGAACACTAGGGATGGGCAGGCGCCACCCCCCCATCCAGGTTCTCTGGGTGCCTGCCCAGCCCCTGCCCCTGCTTGCATGCACCTGGGACCGCACTTATAGAATCATAGAATCATAGAATAGTAGGGTTGGAAGGGGCCTACAAGGCCATCGAGTCCAACCCCCTGCTCAATGCAGGAATCCAAGTCAGAGCATCCCTGACAAATGGCTGTCCAGCCTCGTCTTAAAGGCCTCCAGTGTGGGAGAGCCCACCACCTCCCCAGGTAATTGGTTCCATTGCCGTATTGCTCTGACACTCAGGAAGTTTTTCCTGATGTTCAGCCGGAATCTGGCTTCCTGTAACTTGAGCCCATTATTCCGTGTCCTGCACTCTGGGATGATCAAGAAGAGATCCTGGCCTTCTTCTCTGTGACAACCTTTCAAGTACTTGAAGAGTGCTATCATATCTCCCCTCAGTCTTCTCTTCTCAAGGCTAAACATGCCCAGTTCTTTCAGTCTCTCTTCATAGGGCTTTGTTTCCAGTCCCCTGATCATCTTTGTTGCCCTCCTTTGAACCCTCTCCAGCTTGTCTGCATCCTTCTTAAAGTGTGGTGCCCAGAACTGGACACAGTACTCCAGATGAGGCCTTACCAGTGCTGAGTAGAGGGGAACTAGTACTTCCCGGGATTTGGAAGTGATGCTTCTATTAATGCAGCCCAAAATAGCATTTGCCTTTTTTGCAGCCACATCACATTGTTGGCTCATATTCAGCTTGTGATCGACGACAATTCCAAGATCCTTCTCGCTCGTAGTGTGGTTGAGCCACGTATCCCCCATCTTGTAACTGTGCATTTGGTTTCTTTTTCCTAGGTGCAGAACTTGGCATTTGTCCCTATTAAATGCCATTCTGTTGTTTTCTGCCCAGCACTCCAGTCTATCCAGATCACTTTGAATTTTGTTTCTGTCTTCCAAAGTATTAGCTATCCCTCCCAATTTTGTGTCATCTGCAAATTTGATCAGCATTCCCTGCACCTCCTCCTCCAAGTCATTAATAAAAATGTTGAAGAGCACTGGGCCCAGGACTGAGCCCTGCGGTACCCCACTCGTTACCTCTCCCCAGCTTGAGAAGGTCCCATTGATAAGCACTCTCTGAGTCCGATTCTGTAGCCAACTGTGGATCCACCGGATCGTTGTTTCATCTAGCCCACTTCGAGCTAGTTTGCTCATCAGGATATCATGGGGCACTTTGTCGAAAGCTTTGCTGAAGTCGAGGTATATGATGTCTACAGCATTCCCACGGTCTACAAGGGAGGTGACTTGATCAAAAAAAGAGATCAGATTTGTCTGGCAGGACTTGTTTTTGACAAATCCATGTTGGCTTCGAGTAATCATGGCATTGATGTCAAGGTGCTTCCAGATGGATTGCTTTATGATCTGCTCCAGAATTTTCCCAGGGATTGATGTCAGACTGACTGGTCTGTAGTTCCCAGGTTCCTCCTTTTTACCCTTTTTGAAGATAGGGACAACGTTAGCCCTCCTCCAGTCATCTGGCACTTCCCCGGTCCTCCATGATTTCTCAAAGAGAATAGACAGCGGTTCTGAGAGTTCTTCTGCCAGTTCCTTTATTACTCTAGGATGCAGTTCATCTGGCCCTGGAGATTTGAACTCATTCAAAGTAATGAGGTGTTCCTTGACCATATGCCTGTCGATCTCAAGCTGCAATCCTGCCCCTTCAGCCTGTACTTCGCCTTTGCCAGGGGGGTCATCAACCCTCTTTTGGGAGAAGACTGAGCCAAAGTAGGAATTGAGCACCTCTGCCTTTTCTTTGTCCTCTGTTATCATTTTGCCATCCTTATTTAATAGCTGAACAACCATTTCTTTCCTCTGCCTTTTACTATGCACGTAGCTGAAGAAAGCCTTTTTGTTGTTTTTAGCATCCCTCGCTAACCTCACCTCGTTCTCCGCTTTAGCCTTCCTGACGCCATCCCTGCAATTCTGTGCTACCTGCCTGTACTCTTCCTTTGTTACTTGGCCTTCTTTCCACTTCCTATATGTGTCCTTTTTTGTTTTCAGGTCATCCCTAAGCTTTTTGTGAAGCCACATTGGCTTCTTCTGTTGTCTTCCACCTTTTCTTCTTGTTGGAATTGTTTGTGATTGTGCCTTGAGAATTTCCTTTTTTAAAAGTTCCCACCCATCTTGGACTCCTTTTCTCGCTAGCATTGCTTGCCATGGGACCTTACTGATCATTGTTCTGAGTTTATTAAAATCAGCTTTCCTAAAATCCAGGGTACGCGTTTGAGTACACTCGGCTTTTGCTTCCCTTAGAACCAAGAACTCAAGTACAACATGGTCGCTTTCCCCCAGAGTTCCTGTAACTGCTACTTTATCCACTAAGTCATCTCTGTTGGTTAGGATCAAGTCAAGGATAGCCGATCCTCTAGTTCCTTCCTCTACTTTCTGTAGGAGGAAGTGATCCGCCACAGAAGTCAGGAATTTCCTGGAGGGGCCATGTTTTGCAGAATTTGTCTCCCAACAAATATCGGGGAAATTGAAGTCCCCCATTACTACTACATCATGCTTCCTTAAAACATTGGCTATTTGCTTTTCAAAAGTTTCCTCCTTGGCTTCTCCTTGATTGGGTGGCCGGTAGTAGACTCCGACCACCAGGTTCCTTTTATTCTTTGCTCCATTTATTTCAACCCAGATGCTCTCGATGGGGCTACCAAGCTCCTCCTCCTGTATTTCTGTGCAGAGATATGTATTTTTCACATACAGTGCAACCCCGCCTCCCTTTCTGTTCCTCCTGTTCTTTTTGAACAAGTTATATCCTTCAACTGCTGTATTCCAGTCATGAGAGTCATCCCACCAAGTCTCAGTTATACCTATCAAGTCATAATTTCCCTCCTGTATTAAGAGTTCAAGTTCGTTCTGTTTGTTTCCCATACTCTGGGCATTAGTATATAGACATCGAAGACCATGTGCTTCATAGTCTGGCTTTCTTCCTACATGTGTCTGAAGACTATTATTGGGCGCTATCAGCGCTGTTCTCTCCATTGCAGTGCATGCGCCTACGTCCATTGTTACCCCCAACATTACATCTCCCTTCCCCGTAGGATTCAGTTTAAAGCCCTCCTGATGAAGTTCTTCATGCTGTGGCCAAACACATTCTTCCCATCCTTTGTGAGGTGCAACCCATCCCTAGCCAACAGCCCATCTTCCAGGAAGTATAGCCCGTGGTCCCAGAATCCAAATCTCTCTCGTCGGCACCACCTTTGTAGCCAGTCATTCACCCGGAGTATTTTTCGTTCCCTTTCTATCCCTCTTCTAACTACTGGAAGGATGGATGAGAAAACTATCTGGGCCCCAAAGTTCTTGAGTTTCCTTCCCAAAGCTTCAAAGTCTGACGTGATCTCTTTGTAGCTCCGCTTGGCGCTATCATTTGTTCCCACATGGATGAGAAGAAAGGGATACCTGTCAGTGGGCTTTATGAGTGCAGGTAACCTTTCAGTCACGTCTCTAATCTGTCCTCCCGGGAGACAACATACCTGGCGAGTCCACGGGTCTTCGCGACATACTTGGGTCTCGATCCCACGCAGCAAGGAGTCTCCCACTACTACCACTCTTCTCTTCTTCTTCTTGTAGGCCTGGGTTTCATCGCCTCTGTTTGACTGACCTTCAGCCTCTTGCTCACTCTCATGCAGGTTCCCCTGTGATTCTTCCTCTGCAGGCTGTCCTCCAGTCTCATCTGCAAGTACCTGGAATCAGTTCCACAGCTCCACCGCTTCCACTGGTGCAGAGTGGCGTCTAGTTCTTCTTCTCCTAACTGTCACCGTTTTCCAAGGAGTATCCTCTACTCCATTTTTCTTCTCCTCAGCATTTCCCACTTCTGCCTCATCTTGCTGTTGCTCTTCAAGCTTCTGGTCTGCCCTTTGCTGCTGTAGTTCCCCCATTCTGTCCAAGAACTCTTCGTGTTCTCTTATTCCCCGGAGGGTTGACAGTCGCCGCTCCAGTCCACTTACTTTTTCCTCCAGCAGCGTGATCAACTTGCACTTGTTGCAGGTGTAGGCCATGTTGTTCTCAGGCAAGAAAACAAACATGGCACACACCTTGCAGGTCACCACCACTGGAGAGTCTTGTCCTTCCATAGCCCCGTTTCCCTTTTTGTGTCTAGCTTTGTGATTGTTCTAGACTAGCCTGTGCCTGCTCCTCTACTCAGTAGAGGTTAAAAGCAGAGTCCCACTGGTGTGGAAGTGTGTGTTACAAGACAAATAAATGGGAAAAAGTTAGTTAAAACAAAAATGTTAGGGGCCTCCCCCTTGACCTCCCCTGCCGAACTCCCCTGGCCAACTCCTGTTTGCTCCCCCTGTCTGCTCGCTCCGTTCGCTCGCTCTCTGGGAGCTTGCCTGCTTCTGTAGTCCCTGGACCAGCTGGAGCAGCTTGCTCTGCTCTGCTCAGCTGGGAGGCGGGAAACAGACTGAAGCTTCCCGCCCAGTCAGCTGCTGGGAGTACTCAGGCCACACCCCTCCAATTCAGTTGGAGCTCTCAGAAGCTCCTGGTGAGCTCACAGCCAGTCAGAAGGATAAAGGGCAGCGCCCTGGGCTTCCTGCAACCCACTTACCTCTTAGCCTCTGTCTCCTTTGTCTCCTTTGTCTCTTCAACCACTGCAACTCCCCTGGCCAACTCCTGTTTGCTCCCCCTGTTCGCTCGCTCTGTTCGCTCGCTCTCTGGGAGCTTGCCTGCTTCTGTAGTCCCTGGACCAGCTGGAGCAGCTTGCTCTGCTCTGCTCTGCTCAGCTGGGAGGCGGGAAACAGACTGAAGCTTCCCGCCCAGTCAGCTGCTGGGAGTACTCAGGCCACACCCCTCCAATTCAGTTGGAGCTCTCAGAAGCTCCTGGTGAGCTCACAGCCAGTCAGAAGGATAAAGGGCAGCGCCCTGGGCTTCCTGCAACCCACTTACCTCTTAGCCTCTGTCTCCTTTGTCTCCTTTGTCTCTTCAACCACTGCAACTCCCCTGGCCAACTCCTGTTTGCTCCCCCTGTTCGCTCGCTCTGTTTGCTCGCTCTCTGGGAGCTTGCCTGCTTCTGTAGTCCCTGGACCAGCTGGAGCAGCTTGCTCTGCTCTGCTCTGCTGGGAGGCAGGAAACAGACTGAAGCTTCCCGCCCAGTCAGCTGCTGGGAGTACTCAGGCCACACCCCTCCAATTCAGTTGGAGCTCTCAGAAGCTCCTGGTGAGCTCACAGCCAGTCAGAAGGATAAAGGGCAGCGCCCTGGGCTTCCTGCAACCCACTTACCTCTTAGCCTCTGTCTCCTTTGTCTCCTTTGTCTCTTCAACCACTGCAACTCCCCTGGCCAACTCCTGTTTGCTCCCCCTGTTTGCTCGCTCTGTTCGCTCGCTCTCTGGGAGCTTGCCTGCTTCTGTAGTCCCTGGACCAGCTGGAGCAGCTTGAGCTCCTTGTCCCTCGCTGAGCCACCCGCACTCACTCGAGCAACCTCGTCGAGCACCACAATCGCCGTTTTTTGAAGAAAAAAAAATGGCGATCGCGAAAATGCACAAATTTCTGTATGCGCAAAACGGGGCCGTGAATTGCCCAACTATGCAAGATTACTTCGTAGAGGCATGTGATGAGCCGCTGTGGGAATAGGATGTTGGGCTATGAGTCCTTTGGTATAATCCAGCATTGCTATTTTTATGTTCTTGAAATTTAAGGTACTGGTGATAAAACATATGCACAGTTCACATGGGTCCATAGAGATGTCCAACAAGACTCGTCAGCCCCCTACATGTATTATGGGTATGTCCTAAAACATTCCCCGAATCTTCTGAAATAGTCAGCCATTCCTGAGCAGAAAGGAAATGGTTCTTTGAAGGCAGGGCCAGTGTCAAGGGTATGCATGGTCGAGCACTTGCTGGTGGCCCACAACCCAACAGGGGCCCACTGGCAAGAGCCCCTGTTGGGTTGTAGGGATGTCAGAGTAGGGATGTCAAAGAAATCCACTGTGGATTCAAATGAGGCTGGATTCCAGAGAACCAGTTCCTGTTGCTACCTCTTACTTGCTTGACAGACAGAGAGCCAGTGAGCAAGTAGGCAGTGGCATCTACAGTTCCTCCTTCTCACCACCGCCATTGTCTGGGCGAGAGCAAGAGGCCGATGAACAAGTAGGTTGCAGTGTAGAAGAATCGGACCAACTCTTGAGTAGGGGTGTACGGATTCCCCACCATCTGTTCCGGTAGGGAATCCATGTGGGGGGCAGGCAATCCGTTCCTCCCCCCCTCAGAATCCTCCAGAGCGATTCTGCTCTGCTCAGATTCTGGGGCGGGGGGGACTGGCTTGGGGGTGATCTGCTAATCTCATGTGCCATAGACTATGGGCACATGCGATCCCTGCTGATCACATGTGCCCATAGACGTATACACAAAATAGAGCCATGAATCTTGCGTATAAGCCTATGGATACATAGACTTATACACAAGATTCATGACTCTATATGTGTATAAGTCTATGGGCACATCCTCCCCATCGCCTTTTTTTTTTTTTTTTTTTAAGACATGGCAATCAGCAGGGATTGCCTCAGGAATCCGCAGCAGATCAGGACTACTTACCTCCACTCCAGGAAGACTGGAGGCGGAAAGGCACTGGGCTGCTTCTTGCCAGCCAGAGCCATTTGCCTCTTCCCTTTCCCTGCTGATTGCCATGTCTTAAAAAAAAAAAAAAGGCGATGGGGAGGATGTGCCCATAGACTTATACACATATAGAGTCATGAATCTTGTGTATACGTCTATGTATCCATAGGCTTATACACAAGATTCATGGCTCTATTTTGTGTATATGTCTATGGGCACATGCGATCAGCAGGGATCGCATGTGCCCATAGTCTATGGCACATGAGATTAGCAGATCACCCCCAAGCCAGTCCCCCCCCCCGAATCTGAGCAGAGCAGAATCACTCTGGAGGATTCTGGGGGGGGGAGGAACGGATTGCCTGCCCCCCACATGGATTCCCTACCGGAACAGATGGTGGGGAATCCATACACCCCTACTCAAGAGTTGGTCCGATTCTTCTACACTGCAACCTACTTGTTCATCGGCCTCTTGCTCTCGCCCAGACAATGGCAGTGGTGAGAAGGAGGAACTGTAGATGCCACTGCCTACTTGCTCACTGGCTCTCTGTCTGTCAAGCAAGTAAGAGGTAGCAACAGGAACTGGTGACAATATTGGTAAGAAAATAGACTCGCTTAGGGAGGGGGCCAATGGAGGGTGTCCTGTCCTGCCCAAGGACTCTCAAAAACCTGAAGCTGGCAGTGCCTGAAGGTAGAAAGTTTGAAAGCCCCTGGCCTGGGCCAGGAGATAACCAGATTCTGAACACCAATCACAACAAATCAGATGTGACCAAAATGGTGCAGGAGGCAAAGTTGCAGACCTTCAAAACAGAAACCCAGGCAAGCATCATGGGTCTAGCAAAATCAAATATGAAGTGCTTTTTGTCACTCGTGGGGCTGTCAAGCCAAGTGGCTGAGACAGATGCAGGGATCGCATCCAAAGTGTCAGCTGTATCAGGCAATCATGGTACATCTGGTTGTCAGCGTTAGGTAAGATGGGAATCAAATCAGCCTGTGATTGCATGAGAACAGACAGGCCACCTCTGTGCATGCTGGGCAATCCCCAAAGCATCCACAGTGAACTGGATCAAATTCAACTGACAAACTGAACATGATTAAGGCAGACAGAAAAACTAGTACCTAAGGATGAATGCAAACCGGAGCATTCCCCAGAATGACAGGCTCAATCCCATAAGCCAGTCTGAAGCTGTCCAAAGGACCCCTTGTAAAAGATGGTTGTTTATTTACAAATCAGTGAACCCATAGCAAGGAGATCTGCAGTGTCCATGTCAGGCTTTTAACCAAGACTTGTTCCCAGGCTAAAAAGCCATGATTCTCTGAAAGGAAAGCACGGGCACTCAGAGCATTGATCAACACTACAGTCAGTAGTGCTCTGCTGTCTTATATTAGCCTGGTGAAGAGACATGTACATTAGGGATCATAGAATCATAGAATAGCAGGGTTGGAAGGTGCCTACAAGACCATCGAGTCCAACCCCTTGCTCAATGCAGGAATCCAAGCCAGAGCATCCCTGACACATGGCTGTCCAGCCTCATCTTGAATGCCTCCAGTGTGGGAGAGCCCACCACCTCCCTAGGGAATTGGTTCCATGGTTGTATTGCTCTAACACTCAGGAAGTTTTTCCTGATGTTCAGCTGGGATCTGGCTTCCTGTCACTTGAGCCCATGATTCCATGTCCTGCACTCTGGGATGATGGAGATGAGATCCTGGCCTTCCTTTCTGTGACAACCTTTCAGGTACTTGAAGAGCGCTGTCAAAGTCCAACCTCATGAGGGTATGCAGCAGGAGCACTCACAGCAGCGGAGGCTGGTGGCTCCGATGGCAGTGAGGTGGGGAATCTGCTCTGGCTTCCAGCCGGAGCTCTAAAGGAGCTATCCAAGGTGCTGAAACCAGTGCTGAACCCTATCGCCAAAGTGGGTCCAGCACTTTGGATAGCTCCTTTAGAGCTCTGGCTGGAACCTGGAGTGGATTCACCGCTCCACTGACATCGGAGCCACCACCATCCACTGATTCACAGATATAGGTGTCCTTGCTCTGTTTACAGAGAGCAGAAGTGAGGTGGGCGCAACCCCCCACTCATCCCTCGATTCCCCTTGCACCCACTCAGTTCAGTGCCACCTGCTAACCCTTCTACCTCCCCAAGGAGAAAAAAAGCTTCATCTTAGGGAAGAAGAAGGCAGTAGCAAGCAGCAGATTTTTGGCCAGCAGTTGCACCCTACATTTGTCTAGCAAATGGTTGTCATGCCCTCTCAAGAGTTTGTGAGCGCTCACCAATAACACTAGTAGAGGGCAAGAGGTGTCTGGGGTGAGCACTTGTTGTACTCACCTGACACTAATATAAACATTTCACAAACTAACCTGTTTCTTTAGGGGCCACAGCTCAGTGGTAGAGCGCACGCTTGGCATGTAGATGGACCCAGGTTTGATTTCCGGCATCTCCAGGTAGGGTTAGGAAATAGTCCTGCCTGAAACCTGGACAGCTGCTGCCAGTCAGTGTTGACAATACTGGGCTAGATGGACCCATGGTCTGACTCAGTATAAGGCAGCTTCCTATGTTCCTAATTTTCTTGCTGATCTCTACCTAGTTCACTGAACAAAAGCACCCCCAACTTAAGAGCTTTTATCCTAGAGAAATCCTCTCCCCAGCTGTTTTCCCTCCAGATGATGCCAGGCATGTTTTGGACAATAACCCTCTTCAGGCATTCCAAATAATGTGAGACAGTGCAAACATTGTCCCCAACATCTCCGTGCATCCCTAGCCCTACCCCCTGGTGAGGACTGAACAGAAATTCTACTCACATTCAACTGAACATAACTAGAATGCTCCTTGTGGTCAGGGACCCTGATAAAACTGGGTCAATGGAATGCGGGTAGAACCTCAGTTCAGACCTCCTGACTCAACACAGGGTGGTTGGGGAATGAAGGTGTGGGGTGAAAGATACATAGGGAGATTGGAAGCAAGGCCAGAATGCTGAGCCCTGTCCTTCTCCCCACTTTTACCCCTCACAAGGTCTTTGGGATGCCTAAGTGGGCTAGTTACTCCTTCTCATGATCGCTGCTTCTTCACTGCAAATTGCCACCTCACAAAATGATTTTGCAGAGGAAAAATGGTGGCAGGATTGTCTGTAGAATGAATGTGTACTTCAAATCTCAGTGGAGAAGCTTTTTGGGGTCAAATCCAAGAAATCCACAACCCCCAGACTGCTAAGCTACACTCACTGGAACACAAGTATCGCTTTGTGAGCACTAGGTGCTAGTTTTCACCACATGCATGTACATCACTTGTTTCCCCAACACTAGACTATTCATCATGGTGACTCACAGCTGAATGAGTGAATTGTTTGGAAAGCTTTAGGTTTTGAGTGATAGCAGAGTTTGATTTGTGGTGGCTTATTCTCACAGGCAACGTCACTGCTTGATGCTGCAGTCATAGAGTGATGAATATGCATGTGTTAACCAGCCCTCAGTAGAGCACGGCCCTCAGATGACTTAAACCAGCTCTGTGAAGGACTGGTCCAGGACATCTTGTTGTACAGCACAATCTGATAAGTGCACCACTTCTTGGATCACACACTGTTTCATTGGGTGCATAGGGATGCACGAATTGTGTCAAATCCGTTCCGTCTCTTTCACGGATTGTCAGGCACCTTTGTTCTATCATCCGCCCATTGACAGAACTGGATTTTTTTTTGTTTCCGAATTTGTGCAAATGCACATGTGAGAAAACGTGCAAATTCCCTCCAAATATGCATTTTCACACTTTAGCCTATGGGGGAAATGTACATTTTTGGCTGATTTTTTATTTTTTTGCATATTTTTCCATGACAAAATTCCCGAAGGTTAGAAAAATGTTCTGCAAGTCTGCAGAATCCATCTGATAGAGGAAAGCCAGTCCACTGCAGAATCTGTGGGTCACATTCATGAAAATCGAAATTCATTTGGTTCCATTGTGAATTTCTCTGACATCCTTACACCCAGACAAACATGCATATTGCAGTCCCAAGCAACTACTGTTACGTTCTTGAATCCCTCTTTGTGAATTGTTTAATAACATAATATATATTATGGCTATACCTTGTGCCTATATATGCATGTGGAAGTTTCTTTCACTTCCTCTGAAACACATACAGAGGAGAATTTCTTTGTTGCTCAGAACAGCAAGCTTTTCTTAACCTTTTATAAGGGTCAGGCTGTACCACATGACCCACTCTGTCCTATTGAGGGTAAGTGGGATCTTCAGTGGCCCTGCAGTTCCCCCCTTTGCCTAGAATCAGATGGTGGCATCCAGACAGAATTCCCACCTGACATCATTTAGGTTCAAAATGTGCAGTGGGAACAAATCCAGCCAGGCGCAACTCTGAAACGCTGGGGCATGCTGTCTCTGCATGAACCTTCCCATCAATTGTAGTCATGTTCCAAGGCACTACTGCACACAAGGCCGGTGCAATTGGTGGGGACATGGGTCAGGACCTTCAACAGCAGTGCCCCAATTGTGGAAGGGAGCTCACACTGCCCCTTTCGGTTTTCCTATGCTCAGCCAGGCTTTACACCTGTTTCAGTTTTATCTAGTTCTGGTTTTGTTGATCTGCTTTGCTTTGACTTTGATATGTCTTTTTAACTTTATTGGTATTTTATCATTGCAAATGGCCTTGGGGTCTCTTTTTAGCGCCAAAAGGCTGTATAGAATTGTTTTATAAATGAATGAAATTTTTTTTTTTAAAAAAAGGCAGTCACATTGCATTCAATGAGACTTATTCCCAGGTTAGCATACATCGGATTATGGCCCTCACAACAGTGGGTTTCTTCCTGGACACACCTATTTGCAGCCAGAAAAGAACACTAGTTAGCTTTGCCATTTGCAAGAGATAAACTTCAAAACGTACTGTATACTTGCAGCTGTCCTCGGAAGACATTCCTTCCACGAGAGTTTTCAGCCTTGCATTCATATGTCCCGGCGTCTTCCAGCTGCACATTCGGGATCTCGAGCACTGCTTGGGACTTCCGCAGGCGGGCTTTGCTCGGATTGGGGCCATTAACTTTCCTCCATGAGATTGTTGGAACGGGGCTGAAATATTTAATGAAGTCATGATTAGTGCCTTCCTGCCATTAAGAATATAGATCCCGTTACCTGCTAATTTAAGTACTTAATCGTCTAAGCAGCAATAAAGTGTAATCACAATTAAGGCTCATGAACTGCTTAATATATTTCACTTAATGAGGGCATTTAATAAGTGCCATGGCTGTCATGGATGCTTCCTGTCCATAGGAAAGAAAGTTAAGTCCCAGCAATCAAGCCACAGAATTTAAACTGAACATACTACCTTTCAGGGGCTCAAAGAAATGGTATCACAGACCTTCAGTGAAAACGTGATGCAAACATTTACTTCTATAACTATATTACATTCTCATCAAGGCTGGCTTAATCTTTGAGCGAAGTCAGTACGTGGCAGAGCAGGGACTATCTATTCAGTTCTTGTTAGTGCTACCACTTGTTAGCATTACAACACTTGTTAGTCTTACAACTACTTTTGGTGAGGTTTGATTTTCACTGGGGAAGTTCCCATTTTGTGGGGGAGGGATGGGGAGAGATCTACCCCAACCACCCATGCCTTTGTCCCTTGTAGCCATGGTTCTTATGATCTGTGGCTGTTTCAGAGTGGAATGCTTCCTCCTGTGTTGGAATCTTAGGGCTGGACTGAAATGGACACCCGCAATTCGCTACTCCATTTGCAGCAGGTGGTAAAGTGCATTTGGCCACTTTGATTCCATTTTGTGGATCATGATTCAATCCCCCCCAATAGTTTCAGGGGAGCAGAGCAAGCTTACAATGGTGACGGGGTGTGTGTGTGTCTTACCCTTTATTTTATTTATTTATTTTTTCTTTCTTCTTTTTAAACTGTTCTTTCTTTTTTATTTCTCCTCCCATATGTGCCTGCCTGGACCATAAGATCATCCTCAGCGGCTCTTCTCCATGAACCCCTGACAAAGGAAGTGAGGTAGGTGGCTACTAGGAGGAGGGCTTTTTCTGCTGTGGCACCCCAGCTGTGGAATGAGCTCCCTAGTGAGGTTCGCTTGGCACCTACACTGTATTCTTTCTGGCGCCAGGTGAATACCTTTTTATTTTCCCAGGCATGTTAGCATTTTAGCTTTCTGGACTTTTAGCTTTGCTGTTTTAAATGTATATTTTAAATCCCTGCACTGCTGCTAGGTTTTATTCTGGTTGTATTGTTATACTGTGGTTTTAATGTTCTATATGTTTTATATTGTTTTATTGTGTGCTGTTTGTTTTTAATGTTTGTGAACCACCCAGAGAGCTTCAGCTATTGGGTGGTATAGAAATAAATAAATAAATAATTTTTGTTTTTAAAATATTTTTTAAAAAGCAGTACAGTTCTGGCTGCTCCCGTTCTTTCTTCCCAGAGGCACTCTGGGGAGGAAGAATAGTGCCGCCGTGCCACCAAAGCCACCAGCAAAGCAAGTGGCTTTAAAGAGAATTTTTTTAAAAGAAACAAAGTGTAATAAAAAAGAAAAGAAGCCCCCCTCCCATAAATCTGCTCCCTTGCAAATCATTCTCCCCAAATAATTTTGCTCTTCACTCTATGTTCACCCCAAATGCCACCCCTTCAGTTTGGGTAAACTAAATGAAAGGTGACCAGCCATAGTTTGGATGTACAAGCAAATGATCAATCAGTTAAACATAATGCAGTCTAGAGGAACAACAGCTGTATGGTTCCACATGGTTTCTCTGGTTCACCCTATCCCGGGTTCCACTCCTCCTAAATTCCATTTTGGAATTTCTATTTTCAAAACCTTATTTAACAATATAGATTCCCTCAGTATTAACAATGTTGTTAACAAGCCATTAACAATGTTGTTAACAAGCTATGATTACAAATACCTACTTGCAAAATTAATAGATATTACCGATATGTAAATATCCTGCTATAAACATACCAAGATTCAATCATTACTAAATATTGCTAAGATAATTCTACTTGAAAGCTTATAATTCTACTTCCCCCCCAACACCATTTCCTTCTCATTTTTGAGATATCCCTAATATTCATCAGTTTTATCATATAAATCAACTTCCACATCATCAACATCCGTTCTCTAATGGAAGGAGTGTGTTTATGCTTCCATCTTTGCCATCTCCATTTGCTGCTCCTTTTACCAGTTGGACAAGGCACCTCCTCCCTAGGCACAGAGGCCACTGGCATCAACTTCCCTGTGAGGAAGAGGAGCGGGGTCGTTTGCTCTGGAGGTGGTGATTCATCAGGGTTCCCTGAGCCTTATCTGCAGTAGAGGAGTGGCAAGAAGTCAGCAGATTCATAGGGATGGCGGAGAATTTCTCCATGAATCTCCAGGAGGCCAAATGCCAACACATTTGGCCCCCTGAAATCAGTGGGGAAATTCTCCGCCCCCTGCCCCCCCCAGGATGGGACTTACCTCTGTCGAATGTCCCTCTCGGCGGCGGGTCCCGGCGGCATTTCGGCGGCGTTTCGGTGGTGGCAGGGGCGGCGGCCGGTCTTCTGACCGGCTGCTGCCGCCGCCATTTCCCAGTAAAATAAAAAAACACACAAACAAACATGATAGGCTACGTAACGATTTACGTAGCCTATCACAGCTAGATTTTCAAAGTCAGCTGTGATAGGCTACGTAAATTGTTACATAGCCTATCATGTATTTCCCCCCCCCCCATAACTTGTTTATTTTGCGGCCGGGGAGACGGGGTGCTTCCCCCTGGCCAGAATTTCGGCGGCGAGGGATGGGGTGCCCCCCCCGGCCTGAATTTCGGCCGGGAGGGGCGGGGCACCTCCCCCCGCCAAGAATTTCGGGGGGAGAACCGAAGTGCCTCCCCCCCGTGAAGCAAGCTGCGGGACCAGGTAGGGGACTTTCGTCCATCCTTAGATTCCAACTAGGCCCCAGAAGGCCGAGGCCCCATCCTGTAAGACCAACAACTTCTAGCTGCATTACCACTAGGGGTGTATGAACCCTGCAATTTCTGGTCCAAGGGGGGTCCACAGCAGGGAAATCTGACCCACTTGGGGCCCTGTGGATTTCCCTGGAGTCTTACTGCATCCATCGGATTTTGTGGGGGTGGCTCTCCTCCATGAAGGCTGGCCACACTGGGACCCTTCTTCCTTATGCCAGCTGTTAAGGAAGCCCTTGACAGCTGGTGCAGGGAGGAAAGGCCTTGGGGGCACCCCCAGCACTCTCTCCCTGGATTCCTCAAGAGGAGGCCATGGTGAGAGCACTGGGGGCTGTTTGTACTGGGACCCTTCTTCCCTATGCCAGCTGTTAAGGCAGCCCTTGACAGCTAGCGTGGGGAGGAAGGGCATCCGTGGCACCCCAGCACTGTTTAGAATGGAGAACCACCCCACAGGAAATCTGACAGACCTGGAGATGAGTGAGGTCAGTCCGCTGTGGACTTTGCAGGTCAGATTATTGAGAATCTGGCTTGATTTCAGTCCACAGCAGATTTCTCCACTGTCCCTAATTACAGCCATTTTGAGGACAGTTGGGTCATCTGTCCAGGGCTGGCCCTACAATTAGGCAGAGTGAGGTAGCTGCCTCAGGCAGCGTGTGGTAAAAAAAAAAAGTAACCTAATGCCATTGTATGTGCCTTAAGCAGGTGCAGCATTGTAAGAGCTGCGCATGCCTGGAATGAGTGGACAGTAACCCTAAGTTAAGGCTCCTAGGCAAACCGCTGGCAACCAATCAAAAGTAACATGCTGGCTGAGGAATGCAAGCTAAGTGATAAAACTGTAGCGTGGGGGTTGCCCAGGTTCGACTCTGCTTTTGAGCGTGAGCTCCTCTGTCGAACTGTTTGCAGACAATAAAATTGATTTGGACCCAGCCTGAAGTTGACTCTCCTCTTTGGGGCAAATTGGACTCACCTCCAGGGGGCGAAACTAGCAACAATCTGCTACAATCTGGCGAGTAGTCAGGAGTCCCCTTGGACTACCCCAGAGTCGAACGACAGGACCGGCAAAGGTGCCTGTGGGGCACGCCGGTCCACCTTTGAGGTCTGCCACGGGACCAGAGAATGGGGGTCAAGACACCCAGGAGGTTAAAGACGTGGACTCCATTGACTGAGTCAACCAGGCTGAACAAGTCCGAAGGGACAGTGCCAGGGTTCTGGGCAGAGTAAGTATTTGATTTCCCTTGTGTCTTTCTGTTTGTCTTCGGAGCATCTGAGGTTCGTCAGGCTCTGTGTACAGTTTTGAATAGAGGTAGGCACAAGGGGGCGGGTAGCTCCCATTTAGAAAGCTCTGCGACTCCCTTGGGATGCATGCTAAAGAACTTTAGTAAATTCAAAGATAATTATGGCATTAAGATGTCGAAAGGCAAGCTGGTTACATTCTGTCAATTGGAATGGCTGTCATTTGGAGTCAACTGGCCAGATATTGGTTCCTTTAAGGAGGCCACAATTAGAAAAGTGCACGTTATTGTTGTAAACGATGGGCACTGGGATCAGTATCCCTACATAGACTCATGGTTGAGTTGCGCTTTGAGCAACCCCTCCTGTGTGAAACAATGTAAAGGAGAGATGTGTAAACAAATGCTGGCTGCAGACCCTCAGAGAGAGAAAGGAGGGAAGGGAAGGCCAATCTTAGAGGGAGAAGATAAAATAAAATAAAATATAAAATAAAATAAAAATAAGGGCAACGCAAATAGCAAATGGCGGCTCCCTATGGGGGCCGCCATTTGCGTACGCTTTTTTTTTTTCCAAAGTCACCCGTGACTGCAAAGTCACCCAAATAGCGTTTTTTCCAAAGTCACCCGTGACGATTAACGTAGCCTATCACGGCTGACTTTGCAAATCTAGCCGTGATAGGCTACGTTAATCGTTACGTAGCCTATCACGGGGGTGTTTTTTTTTTTCGCCGGGTAGATGGGGCGCTTCTACCTGGCCTGACTTTCACTGGCAAGGGATGGGGCGCCTCCTGCCCGGCCTGAATTTCGGCTGGGCGAGGTGGGAAGACACCCCCCCCTCGCATGAACTTCGGGGGGAGAAGCGAAGTGCCTCCCCCCCCGCAAAAAAAGCTGCGGGACAAGGTAAGTCCCTTTCGTACATCCCTAGTCAGAGGGAGGGATGCCAATTGAAAGCAGACTCCTCTGAGGAATGTAGCTGAAGGAGACCGGGATCTAAAGCCACCACCCTACAAGTAAGTGCTCGGGAAGATCCCATGGTAAAGATAAGGGTCGGTGGCAGAGACTATGAGGCTCTGGTAGATACTGGAGCCACCTTTTCCATGATCCCCGCAAAAACCCCCCTTGCTAAAGAAAGTGGATGACACGTGACGATAGAAGGAATTGAAGGAAGAAAGGCTAGATTG
The DNA here is from genome assembly GCF_057233095.1 of Heloderma suspectum. Lineage (NCBI taxonomy): Eukaryota > Metazoa > Chordata > Lepidosauria > Squamata > Helodermatidae > Heloderma > Heloderma suspectum. The sequence continues at coordinate 24,814,987 of NC_139460.1, read as the reverse complement.
CCTCTATGTGACCCCTCCTCCAAAGATTGGAGACAATAGACTAGAACATGCCTTTGTGGTTTCACCCACATGTCCAGTTGCCCTTCTGGGGCGGGATTGCTAACGAAGCTGCAAGCTGAGATTTTCTTTCGTGAGGATCAGACTGTAGTACAGCTACCAGTAAAGCAGAGCTAGGGATGTACGAAACACTTACCTGGTTTCATCCAGGGACATCCGCGGTGGGGGGGAGGTGCTCCATCCCCCCCCCTGAAATTCTCAACGAGGGGGGAGGCGATCCTTTCCTCCCCTCCGGAATCCTACCCGGCCGGCTCCGCTCCGTGGCCAGGCTGTGGAGCCACCGGCCGGGCCAACCCACAGCGGGGCCTCCAGCCACTGCCGGGCTGCTGTGGATGCAAATGGCATCCTGAGTAGGGGATGCCATTTGTGTCCCTATGGTAGCCCATGATAGACTACTTAAATATTTATGTAGCCTATCATGGCTAAAGCAGGGACACAAATGGCATCCCCTATGCCATTTGCATTCCCGCTTTAGCCGTCATAGGCTACATAAATATTTATGTAGCCTATCATGGGCTACCATAGGGACACAAATGGCATCCCCTACTCAGGGCGCCATTTGCGTCCACAGCAGCCAGGCAGCAGCTGGAGCCACTGCTGTCGCTGCCACTGGAGCCGCCGCCAGAGCTGAAGCCGCAGCCAGGTAGGCTCCGTTTCATGAGGCTTTTGCAGGGTGGTGGAGCGGGTTGCTCCACTCCGCCATGGATTCCGGGGGGCCGAATTCACAGGAATTCGGCCCCCTGGGATCCATAGCGGAATTCTCTAACATCCCTAAGCAGAGCTCAAATTACCAGATGGCCCTTCAGGCAACTGAAAAAGTGTCAAAGGCCAAGGGGATTGAGCTCTTAGAGAATGTTGACCTGTGTGTATGGGCAGACGGAACCCCAGCCCGGGCAAAGTATGTAACACCAATCAAAATTCCCCTAAAGGAGGGAGAGCTGCCTGTGTGCATGAAACAGTATCCTTTGAAGAGAGCTATTGGTGCAGGCTTAAAACCGCTTATTGAAAAGTTTAAGAAGTATGGCTGGCTAGTAGAGGGCTCATCCCCCTTTAACACCCCAATTTTGGGGTTGCCCAAGGCAAATAGCGCCTCCTTCAGGCTGGTGCAAGACCTGAGAGCCATAAACAAGAAAGTTTTAGTGGATCATCCCCTGGTTCAGATCCCCCACATCCTTTTGACCCAAGTCCCAGTGAATGCAAGGGTGTTTTCCATCCAAGATTTAAAAGATGCTTTCTTCCATACCCCACTGCATAAAGACAGCCAGAAAATATTTGCATTTAAATGGGAAGACCCAGATACTTATAATAAAACTCAATTGTTATGGGCCAAGTTTTCCCAAGGGCTTGTTTCAGCCCCCAACATTTTTGGATTGGCATTGCAAAAGGATTTGGAACAGTGGAGAGAAAACCACCAGGAGGTGGCACTGTTGCAATATGTTGATGATGTGTTGATAGTAGGGATGTCAGAGAATTTCGCCACGAACCTTGGGGAGGCCGAATGCCAGCGCACTCGGCCCCACAAAATTGGTGGCGAAACGGTCTGCCCCCCCGCCCCCACCCAGGACGGGACTTACCTTGGGCGAATCTTCCTGGCGGCGGTGGTTCCGGCGGAGGTTCAGCGGCGGTTCGGCGGCCACGGCTGCGGCGGCCGGCCTTCCGACCGGCTGCCACCGCCGCCATTTCCAGTAACAAAACAAAAAAACTAAAAAGTGAAAGGCTACGTAAGGATTTATGTAGCCTATCACGGCTAGATTTTTAAAAAATACCGTGATAGGCTATGTAAATATTTACGTAGCATATCACGGCTGATTTAAAAGAAAAAACGAACAAACGCACGTACGCAAATGGTGGTGCCCATGGGCGCCACCATTTGCGTTCCTTATTTTGACACGTCTTAGTTTACGTAAAGATTTACGTAGACTAAGATGGCGAAAATAAGGGGAACGCAAATAGCGTAGCGTCTATGCTATTTGCATTCCCCTTATATTCGCCGTCTTAGTCTACGTAAATGTTTACATAGACTGAGATGTGTCAAAATAAGGAATGCAAATGGCAGTGACCATGGGCGCCGCCATTTGCGTATGCGTGTTTTTTTTCTTTTAAATCAGCCGTGATAGGCTACGTAAACATTTACGTAGCCTATCACGGCTGACTGCAGGGATGCAAATGTTGGCGGCTATGGCTGCCGCCATTTGCAGACCTAGCTGGCCAGGATTTGGGGGGGAAGGGACGGAGCGCCTCCCCCCCTGGCCAGAATTTCAGGGGGAGGGACGGAGCGCCTCCCCCCCTGGCCAGAATTTCAGGGGGAGCGACGGAGCACCTCCCCCCCACCTCGAATCAATTTGGTTAAAAGGTAAGTCATTTTCGTACATCCCTAGTTGATAGCGAGCCCTAGCATGCAAACAGGGAAGAAGGCGACAGAGTCCTTGCTGAACACCTTGGGAGAAAGGGGGTATAAAGTATCATGAGAAAAGGCTCAAACATGCCAGCCAAAGGCTATGAAATTAATTAAAGGCTTCTTAAGCTATGAAATTGAAATAGGAACAAGAGCCCTGAGCAAAGATTGAATTCAAGCTATACAAAATATGCCTGCTCCTAAAAGCCCAAAGGAGGTATGAGCCTTTCTGGGTCTGATGGGGTTTTGCAGAATGTGGATCCCTGATTATGGGGGAAAGGCTAAGCCCCTATATGAGTCTCTTACCAAAGAGGGCCTCGCAAGTTAAAAATGGACCAAAGAAAACCAGCATGCATTTGAACTATTGAAAACTGCCCTCTCACAACCTCCAGCACTCATGATTCCAAATGGGCACAAGACCTATAGACTGTACATGCATGAGAACAAGGGAGTTGCCTCAGGAGTCTTAACTCAACCAGTGGGCCCAACATGGAGGCCTGTGGGCTACTACTCCAAGGTCCTGGACCCTGTAGCAAAAGGGTGGCCAGCACGCCTAAAAGCTGTTGCGGCCACCGCCACCCTTGTAGAGGAGGCTCAAAAGATTGTCATGGGAGCCAACATGGAGATACACACCCCACATGGAGTGCCCCAAATCCTCGGAGCAGAGGGAGGAAAGTTCTTAAACCCTTCCAGACAATCTAGATATGAGATCTTTTTGTTATCTAATCCAGACCTCACCTATAAGCACACCACTGCCCTAAATCCAGCCACCCTTCTGCCAGAACCAGGGCCCCCATGTCATGATTGTCTAGAAGTGTTAACTTAAACAGTATTGATTCGACCTGACTTGACAGATGATCCGCTTGAAAATCCAGAAGAAGAGTTCTTCGTAGATGGCTCAAGCAATGTAATCCATGGCACACGACATACAGGATGCACCGTGGTAACACTGACTGAGACTATGTGGAAAGAGAAACTCCCTGCAAGTTGGTCAGTGCAAGCAGCAGAGCTCACTGCCTTGACACGCGCACTAGAATTGGGGAAGGATAAAAGAGTGAACATCTTTACAGACTCACGCTATGCCTTTGCCACTGTACATGCCCATGGACTACTGTGGAAAGAATGTGGGTTCATCACGGCCTCTGGACAGAAGATTGCAAATGGGCCACAGATTGTGGCAGTACTGGAAGCTCTCCAACTGCCAAAGGAGGTAACTGTGGTGCACATAAAAGCGCACAGCAAAGCCGCAGACGAGCGCCAGAGAAGGGGAAACACAAAGGCCGACATGGCAGCCAAAGAAGCAGTGTAGATGGGAGGAGAAGCAGTGTTTCAAGGCTCAGCCTATGAGATACCCCTCTGCCTGGAAGATTACAAATCAAATTATACCCAGGCTGATGACAAAGCTGCTGAAGAAAATAAGGCCACAAAACCCCCCAAGGGTGGTGGATAGTCCTAGGAGGAAAAGTCATGCTACCCCGATAGCTGGCAGAAGAAGTAGTGAAACAACTTCATGTGAAGACCCACATGGGAGGCACAGCAATGGGTGACTTACTAGTTTGGTAAGAAGTATGTATGTAGAAGCCCAACAAGTCACAGCAAGATGCCCCACCTGCCAGAAGGTACATCCAAAAGGGGCCCTAGCATCACTGCCAATGGGAGGACGACAGTGGGCATACTACCCTGGACAGGACTGGCAGATTGACTTCGCAGAACTTCCAAGGTCAGGCCGACACCAATATTTATTGGTACTGGTGGACCAGCTAATGGGCTGGGTAGAGGCCTACCCTACAAGGACAGCTACAGCATCAACAGTGGCACGCTTCCTGCTCCAGGAACTGATACCCTGGTTCCTGTTACCTGAGTCTATTGAATCAGATCAGGGGAGCCACTTTGTGGGAAAGATAGTGCAAGAAGTGTCCAAAGCTTTAGGCATTGAATGGAGGCTCCATACCCCATGGAGGCCTCAGAGTTCAGGTCAGGTGGAGCACATGAATAGGACGTTAAAGGCAATGATGACAAAAATTTGCATTGAGACCCACTTAAAGTGGCCCCAGGCACTCCCACTGGCTTTAACTCACATTTGTAGCATTCCACGTAGAGGGATAAAATTGTCGCCTTTTGAATTAATGTTTGGAATGCCTCCCAGGGTTCTGCCAGCAGGGTGGAGGGAACAAGTCACTGTCAATTTAGGAAAAACTGAAATAAGAGAACATGTTATTGTCTTGCAGTCTGTTTTGTCATCCCTTCACAGGTTTGCTGCACCATTCCAGAGCCTACTGTTGGATGCCCCGATCCATAACTACCAGCTGGGGAACCAGGTCCTGCTCCAAAAGTGGAAAAAGGGCCCCCTAACTGAGAAGTGGGAGGGACCACACCAGGTGTTGCTGGTAACCCATGCGGCTGTCAAGCTCAGCGGCAATGACAGGTGGATTCATTGTTCCAGAATAAAAAGTTACAACCAAAGTGAGGACATCAGCTCCCAGGGTGTGGTCACTCCAGAAGCTGACCTCCTCTTGGAAGAAGAAGCCTGCAAGCAGCAGAATAAAGACAACTGGCATAGTCATCCCATTACAGTACTGAAATTGAAATTATATAAGATGAGGACCAAAGATTAAGTATGCAGCAGCTGTGTCTGTTAGTGATAATCCTAAGGCTAAACCTAGCTGCAGGAGAAAACAGCATGCTGTTTTTAGCCGAAGCTGTAGTCAGATACTTGAACCTCTCAGACTGCTGGGTCTGCATACAGGCCGAGAATGAGGGAAAGGTAGGCACATGGATCCCTCATCCTCTGAACCTGACATAATTAGTACACACTGATTATAGGATACATAAGCAAACCAATGTTATTTGGGAAGACGATTTTATCTTAAGTCAAACTCCGTCATGGGAAGTGCGGCCCCAATTAGAAGAATGGTGTTTCATGCAAAACAGGTCTGACACACATACATACTTTGTAGGAAATAGCAGCTGCAGGAATTATATAGTAAAGGGAGGTGCATAGCACAACAATCACACCTCGAAGAGACTTTTTGTGCAGGATATGCAGACTTCACCACCCTTCGACCTGAGGTTTCAAGGGTGATAGGTGGCCACAAATGTGTGTTGTGGTCAGTCCCTCATAGTAGCTCACAATCCTTGTTCTATTGCATTCGAAACCAGACAAAAGATCAAAATACTAGAGCTTGTTATATGAATGGAACTCTCAGCTCACATGGAGATTCAACCCTATACTTGGGATATTATAATCAGTATTTGGATCCCAGAAAATATGGCCTAGCAGACAAGTCTTGGCCTGCTTTGACTGGCCATTATTGGATCTGTGGGACTCACACATATACCCAGTTGCCCACCAACTGGACTGGTGTGTGCTATCCTGGGATATTAAGGCCCCCATTCACACTGTTGCCTCAAAGGGCCTCAGTGCTGCACCGACTATACGGAGTAGATAAAAGATCCCTGAGCATGAAAGACTTGTCTGCTACACAAAGATGGGGAAATGATGAGTGGCCGGCAGAAAGGATAATAAGGTATTATGGGCCTGCCACTTGGGAACTCAACGTGGTGGGGAGAGAACCCACATACCTCACTAACCGCATAATCTGGCTTCAGGCAATAGTGGAAATCTTTGCTAACGACGCTGCAAGGGCCATAGATTTAGCAGCCACACAGCTAACCCAATGCAATGCTGTCACCCAAAATCAGATGGGACTTGATTACGTGCTGGCAGCAGAGGGGGGCCTTTGTCAAAAGTTCAATTGGACAGATTGTTGCTAACAGATTGATGACAATGGTGATATCCTTAGAGATATTACAACCAAAATTAGAAAAGTAACTCACGTCCCAGTGCAAACCTGGAACGGGTGGAGTACTGAGTGGCTGACTTTGTGGCTGCCAAACTTTCACTGGTTAAAGACTGGATTTATGATATTCTGCTTAGTTATGCTAATTTTGTGTTTATTACCCTGCATACTACCCTGCATTATAGTCCTAGTTAGATGCACGGTAGAATCTGTAGTCAGCAGGGAAATGTTTGTACATTATCAGAGATTAGCGGTGGCTGAAATAGATTAAGTGTTATAAGAAGAAAGCACCTTGAGGGGGGAATTGTGGTAAAAAAAAAAAAGTAACCTAATGCCATTTTATGTGCCTTAAGCAGGCGCAGCATTGTAAGAGCTGCACATGCCTAGAATGAGTGGACAGTAACCCTAAGATAAGGTTGCTAGGCAAACCGCTGGCAACCAATAAAAAGTAGGGATGTACGAAAGGTACTTACCTTTCCATGGATTATGCTGATGCTGGGGGGGAGGCGTTCCATCCCTCCCCCCGGAATCCTGGCCGGGGGGGAGGCGCTCTGTTCCTCCCCCCCGGAATCCTGGCCGGCCGGCTCCACTCTGCAGGGATTCTGTGGAGCTGCCGGCCGGCTCCGCCAGCAGCTGGACATCCAGCCGCTGGCTAGCAGGGATACAAATGGCAGCGGCCATAGCCGCTGCCGTTTGCGTCCCTGCAGTCAGCCGTGATAGGCTATGTAAATGTTTACATAGCCTATCACGGCTGATTAAAAAAACAAAAACAAAAACAAAAACGCGCATACGCAAGTGGTGGCGGCGGCCATGGGTGCCGCCATTTGCGTTCCTTATTTTGGCATGTCTTAGTCTACATAAACATTTACATAGACTAAGACGGTGAAAATAAGGGGAACGCAAATAGTGTAGCTTCTACGCTATTTGCGTTCCCTTATTTTCGCCGTCTTAGTCTACGTAAATGTTTACGTAGACTATGACATGCCAAAATAAGGAACGCAAATGGTGGCGCCCATGGGCGCTGCCATTTACGTACGTGCATTTTTTTTTAAAATCAGCCGTGATAGGCTACGTAAAGATTTACGTAGCCTATCACGGTGTTTTTTTAAAAATCTAGCCATGATAGGCTACGTAAATCTTTACGTAGCGTATCACTTTTTTTTTTTTACCTGGAAATGGCAGCAGCGGCGGCTGGTCGGAAGACTGGCTGCCGCTGCCGCGCCTCCGCCGGAGCCGCCGCTGGAGCCGCCGCCGCCAGGAAGATCCGCCTAAGGTAAGTCCCATCCCAGGGGGGTGGGGGGGCAGGGGGGTGGGGGCTGTTCCACCACCGATTTCGGGGGGCCAAATGTGCTGGCATTCGGCCTCCCGAGATCCGTGGTGGAACTTTCGTACATCCCTAATCAAAAGTAACATGCTGGTTGAGGAATGCAAGCTAAGTGCTAAAACTGTAGGATGGGGGTTGCCCAGGGTCGACTCTGCTTTTCAGCATGAGCTCCTTTGTCGAACTGTTTGCAAACAATAAAATTGAGTTGGACCCAGCCTGAAGTTGAGTCTCCTCTTTGGGGCAAATTGGACTAGCCTCCAGGGGGCTAAAGTAGTATTTCGTGCAACAAGCAGACACTGGGAGATGTTGACAAGGTGTTGGAGGGGAGACTCTGTGCCACATGGCCTGCTGTGCTGTGCATTTCCAAGCTGCTGGATTGCACCCACAGATCCAAACAGACTCCACTTTATAAACAAGCCTCTAAGTTTTATTTAAACAAACACCCCTCTACAGAGCGCTCTCAGGCTGTGGCCTCTCTCTCCTCAGGCCGGAAACAGTGGGTGTTGCCCTCAACTACTTCCTGGCTCCTCCCAGGAAGGACAACCCATTCAGGCTAAACTCAGTAGTTCTTCCATATTGTTACACCATGTGTCCCCTAAGTTAGCCTGCTGCATTCAAGTATGGCGGAGGAAGCTATCCCATTGTCAGTGTAAACAGCAACATCAACAAAACACATAACCTGCCTGTCCTTTTGTATATGGAATGAGAAAGGATGCCATCTAGTTCTTTGCTTCATGCAGCAAAACATCTTTGGCTGCCCCTGCTCCAGGCTGTTCCTCAGAGGCCCTCAGGGCCTGTCTTTGAACTGTGAGCAGCCAGTTTCTACCACGGCTGGTCATTACAAGTACTGTATGACATTAAGAACTGGTGACTGAGCTTTCTGTTTTCCTTTTCCTCCTTCCTTTTACCTTTATTTGTTGTCATTTAGGCTGTAAGCTGAGAGAAGGGTCTGTCTTGTATTTATTTTTCTTTAGGCAGCCGGGGGAGCCTTTTTGGTTGAAGAGCAGGGTACATTTTTTTTTTACCATTAAAAGTGGGTTTTTTTTCAAACGAACGAACGAACGAACAAACAAACAAACAAATGTAAAACTAATGGCAGCAGTTAACAGATGTATAATCAGGTCCCTGTCTCCTTCCAAGACTTTAGACCTTCTATCCACCCAGAGAAAATTGATTATTAGGCAGAATTAAAAATATAACAAATAAAGAAATAAAATATTACAGTATAATATCATTACAGGATCAAATAGCAGGCCATGACTAGTCAGCTCTTTTGTACTCTGATTTGGAGAATTTCTAGAATTAAATTCAGAATTGGAGTATGCATGTTTTGCCTCAGGTTATAGTTAATCCACTAAATTTGCATCTTTCCTGTTCCTGAAACTTCACCAGTTCACACTGTCTGCATTGATAAAAAACTGCAAAAAACAACAGATTTCAGCCAACTGTACGTATGATTACTTCATTATTCCTTATGTGTAGTGTTTTACAGATGCACACATGTAGTTATGTGCACTAGGGAGACACCTATTTTTTTGTATCCTTTCTTCATAGGTATGCTGCTCCACCAAGATAATTTTTCTTTATCTTTTCTGTACTTTACTGAGTTCTACGATAGCCATTTTTAGATGGGATACACTACACACAGTGTTCTAAATGTAACTGGACCATTTAAAAGCTGTGTCCCAACCATCCCATACCATGGAGGACAAGGACGTGCCCTTCCCACCAGCCCCTGTGGGTTTGCTCCACCTATGATGTCCCCAGATGCCCATCAAGGGCCATAACATTTAGGGATGTGTGGGAATTTCATTTTTGCTCACCAAACATGTGAGCATGTCCCATTTGAAGCTCCGAATGTGAGTGCAAGTACATGTCCACCAAAAATGTTTGCAAATTGTCGAATACGTGCTCGTATTTATATCATTCCTAATTCCAAGTTCGATGTGCACAAATTTCCTAATTTGCTCAAATTTTCTCAGCTGATTAAATCAGTCCTGCTTTAGTCCACAGAGGAAATGTGTGCAAATTTCAAGAGATTTGTGCAAATCTCCCATTTGATTGCTGCTTGATTTGCGCAAATCTCCCGTTCACACAAAGCGAACAGCAATCTCAAACGCGAATGGGAAACGAGCACGAGATGACTGGCAAGACGATGTTTGGAGAATCCTAGTGAACTCAAACATTGCTAGATCGCCCATCCCGAGTACCATTCAAATATGGCTTGTGCATGTAAATCCATTGGATGTAGGTACAAATTAAATAGTTAATACTGAAAAACGAGCTTGGGAAATGAGCTTATACACACTGGGATTTAGGTACGTAGGCCATATTAGAATATTACAGCCCTGTGTGGATGTCCTGGGTGTCAAAGTTGGGGCAGGTGCATCAAATGAGCAGGGAGGGAAGGCACACTTTCAGTCCCCCCATATACTCCCACCGTGTACATAGGCTGGATCACGGAAATATATTAGGCAATCTGACCACCTATAAGGAGGGTAAGGGCCATAGATCAGTGTCAGAGCACATGCTTTGCATACCAAAGGTCCAATCCATGGCATCCTCTTTCACAAAAGGATCAAGTAGCAGGTGATGAGAAGAGCTGCTGCCAGTGGAGGCTGGTGGATCTGGTTATAGTGGGGTTCTGATTCTGGTTTCAGAATCAGAAGATTCTGATTCTGAAACCCCGAATGCATTCACAGCCCCACCGAAATCAGACCCACCAGCCTCTGTTGGCCACTGTCAATTACAGAAGACAATGCTGCACTACATGGACAAATACACCGAGCAAACACACATATGGCAGCTTCCTATATTTCAGATGACATGAAGAATGTTTTTCACATGTTTCAGGAGTTACAAAAGTTTCTAAGCAATTTGGTATAGCAAACTTTGAATAGGTTTAACCAGACTTTTATCTCGTTTTAATTGTATGCTGCATCAACTTTACTGCTATCAATTACAGCTGGAGAGATGCTGGAAGATTTTTTTTTTTTTAATGTCATTGCCTAGGCCATTAACAAGTCTCTTTCAGAATTTTACTTTCCCCCACCCCCCTCTGATGAGGAGGTAATAAGCCAATTTTTCAAGGAGAGTAAAATACTTTGGCTGTAAAGTTTTAATGATTTCAAAGGAAATTGCTCCCAAATTGCAAATCGCTATTCAAAGGCAAGTTGTAACTCGCTTTAATGAATCTTATTTTCCTTGCCGAAGTCACCAGTCACATGGATTTTATATCTGGGATGAATATATATGTAGATATGTACATGCAGATATCTCTCCTCTGTGACTTTGGTAGAAAATAAATAGAAAGAAGGTGAAAAATCGAGAATACTGTGATAAAGCTTTCTTGTAAAAAAAAAGAAAGACATTTTTATGTACTGTACATGGGGTTTTATGGTCTAAACTGTGATTTCTAGAAATGTTAGGGAAGATGATGCACCTTGTTTGCTTTTTGTTTACTTTTGGGAAAATTACATATAACATTATTGAAAGATACAGGAGAAGAACATATTATGTTGCAAGATGTGTAAAAGCCACCTGAGAAACTCACAGAGCAATCTTCCTGTAATGGTCAGAGCCACCCAAACTCAGAGGATCTGAGGAATCCCGAACCTTGCCAAGCTCATGCCGTTAGGACAGAAGTTAGGGAGAAACAGCATATTTGTTGTTAGCTTTAATCTAGGCCAGCTCCAGGACTGGCGTAGATCTGCTTCTAGTTTGGGGGTGATTCTGGGGACCAGAAGCGCTGTGGATTCTGCATGTCTGCAAGTCACTCACAGCATACTCCCAGCCCACCTTTAGCATACCTTCTTTCCCCCTTCTCTGATGTTGGAGTTTGGACATCAGAGAAGAACCAGCTTTGGCAGGGCTGGCCCAAGACGTTTTTCTGCCTGAGGTGAAGAACAAGATGGCACCGCTTCCATTTCATATACAAAACCTGACTGGACTGATAGCTGAATCTTTCTCCAGCCCTGGCAAAGGGATGGCATCCTCCATCTCACCTCAAGACAGCAGGCCAGCTTAGGGAACACAGGGCAGGCTGCTCGGCAAACTGCTGTTTCCTCCTTGCGGCTGCCTCCCAGCATCTCCTGCCTTTGGTGATCACCTCACTCTGCCTAATGGTAAGGCCAATGCTAAGCCTTGCACCTTACCAAGGCAGCTGGGAGGGGGTTTTGAGGTCAGAGGGGGAGATTCAACATTGCTTCCCAGGGAACATAGGACTGCAATGTTAAGTAATTTAACTGAAATTCTTTACAGTGCTCACACCTCTTCGATTTTTTCCCCCTTTTCAGGAAAAAGCCCATGATAGTTAATGTTCTAATCCCAGATAAACCATTTTGGTCTGGGAGAAAGTGGGAACCCCTTCTGTTCTGTCATGATTTCCTCAGCCAAGTGCAGTAGTACTGAGAAGATAGCATGCAAAATAAAAACAAAACAACAAAACACAAAACAGGCCATTTCCAGCAGGGTAGCCGTATTAGTCTTGCAGTAAAAACAGCAAAGTATTTTGTTGCACCTTGACTAACGTATTCATTATGGCATAAGCTTTCATGGACTGGAATCCACATAATCAGATTCATTAAGTTATCTATCTATCTATCTATCTATCTATCTATCTATCTATCTATCTATCTACCATCTATCTACACACACACACATGATTGGGTGGGTGGGTAAACACTGAAGTCAGAAGGAAATGAAATACAGAAAGTACAGACAGTGATAATTAAAGGTTTTCTATACTCTTTGAATCCTCCAGAAGAATATGCCTATGTACACCAGTTTCTGGGGAACATGGGCACAAGAGCTCTTTTGCACTCATGTCCTGCATCTGGGTTTCCCATGGGCAGCTGACTGGGCCATTGTGTGAATAGAATGCAGGACTAGATGAACCCCTGGTCTGATCCAGGGGTTCATCTAGTCTGATCCAGACTAGACCATAAGTCTTCTTATAACACTTAATCTGATTCAGATACTGGTCTGATCCAGCATGTCTCTTCTTATGTTCTTAAGAGTCCTGCTGGATCAAAACAAAGTCTAGATATTTTGGATTACAACTCCCAACATTTCTGACCATTGGCTATGTTGGCTCAGGGTGATGGGAGTTGAAGTCAAAAACATCTGGAGGGCACCAGGTTGAGGAAGGCTGAACTAGCTTTTTAATTATTTTCAGTGTGCTACTGTTTCAGTGTTTTTAACGGCTTTATTAACAGTGTGTGTGTTTCCATAGGTGAATTGTTTTATCTTATATTGGTTGTGCGCCACCTTGGTGGCCTTTTGGCCAAAAGGGCAGTATAGAATAGTTGTAATAAGACTGTGAAAGTAACTGCTGTTTATTCAAATCTGGACTCTCCCCCCTACCCCCTTGAATGTGTTTCATCTACGTTTTCATCCTTCAAATTTGTGGAAAGAAACATTTATATCTGCCTAATGTGTGTTTAAATTATATGGGTAACTTAAGGATCATCTCCCTCCCTTCCTTTCTGTTTCCTCAGATCTGCTCTGTGTCCCATCTATCACCCAGATGAGCTTGACAAAGATGTAGGTCAAGTGCTTTCCATGATGGCATCCAGAGTATGACATACTCTTTATACTGAAATCCACTGGACTCCTTGCCTAATGGCCTTTTGCCAATAGGTGAGGATATTTTGATTACTCCTGGATGATGGTTCAGATGGTGTTCTGAGCTGTATATGCTGTTTTGTTTAGATTATCCATTCCATTTTGAGGTGCTGATTTAATGGTACAGCACCATTTTCACTGTGATGAAAATTTTATAATGATTTTAGTTCTATGTGTTACTTTGGGTGATATTTGTGATAGATCATGCCACCAATAAATGCCACAATAAATAAAAATTAATAACTAGGGCTGTCACACAATTAAATGAATCTTAGATGGTGAATCTTATGTGTTTTACTTGATTAATAAATCAATTCAATTTGCATATGGGTAGAAACAATTGTTCTGAAGCAAGGAGCACACTTCCTTTGTCTTGAGTTGATGTGTGTTTGTGTTGTCGGAAGCATCATCTTAGAAGAGGCATTCCCTGCTATGCAAGAGAGAAGGTAGAATACCTCTTTTAAGATGGTGCCTTAACTGTGTGTTAACACTCCCTCTAATAGTAAACTCAGGCGGTCAGTGTCGAACAGACTGTAGCCAAAATAGGCTACTGAGAAATAAGAGGGAGGTATTACCACTCTTGGGGAATCCTGAGGTTTGCAGAAAAAAAACCTGGGGGACACACCCTCCCCCAAGCCCCACAAGGACTGAGCATACTAAGTAGCCATGGAATGTAGAGTGCCAGATGGAAAAAAAATGGGCAGTGGGGTGTGAGGGAGAAGACTGGAATGATCTGGTTGGTGGTGATGGCTGTTTGGAATCCTACACAGCAGCAAACTTGTTAGGAGAGAGGATATACTGCAACAGTTCATTGTAGTTCCTATTTGCATTGAAAATACTTTTTTGTGTGGCTTCCACTTGTATTAATTTTTAAAATTGTTGCCTGGTTAACTAGACACACCTTTTTAACTGATGATTTTTTAAAAATGGATAACCTATTAAGAATAAAGGATTGAATGTGAGCCATGGATTTATAGAGATATACCTCTGTGTGAACAAGCCTTTTTTCTCCGGGCTCTTTTTTTTCTTTAGGATTTCTGTCCCTCAAGCTATCAAATCACCTGACCTGAGTTTGACAGACACATATGGTGCTTCCTCCAGTTTAGTTTTTAATTCCAGAAGCCTGTGGTGATTGGCAGTTTCAAATAAACACTATTAATAAATCATTAATCTGTAACCAAAAGCCCAGACTCTTCTAAGGAAAGCTTGCCAATTGCCTACCACAGAAAGTCTCACAGGAATATTTGTCATTCTCACAATTACAATGGAACAGAAGTCATTTGAGACAGCTTGAGCCGGAATCACAAGGAAAGCAAAATTATAGAGCCCTAGAGTGAGAAATGTTTGGAAATTAGTGATAGCTGGCATTTGTTTATTTTCACTAAAAATGCTGAACAATAAAGAGTTTCTGTTCATTAATGATTGCCTGGTGAAAGGTAACAATAGAAACATTGTAAATGCTAATTTGCAGGGGGTGGGGCAGGGGAGAGAAGTAGGAAGAGATGAAAACCTAAGAGAAGAAGGGATTTCATGCATGTTTACCCCCTGCCTCAGCCTCGAGGAGTCACATGAAGCCTGAAATGTCATCTAATCATTACAGAATGTAGTCAAAAGCAGTTTCGGTGTAGCTCGTCCCTGATTGTGTACTGATGGCTGGAAAAGTGAGATAAGGACTGCAAGAGCTAAAATATCGGCCTCTTTCACTGTTGGTTTGACTTACTAGATAACTCTCCGCTGCTTAACAAAGAAGGCTGTGAACTTAGCCTTGACATAATGGTGGTGTTTGCTGTCAACCTTTCTTTTCCCTTCTGTGATAGGTGTGACGAAACTCAGGACAAAGATGCCCTTTCTCAGAGTCTTGGTGATAAAACATCAAGGAATCCTCCTTGCTTGAGAGTCAGCCTTCACATGTTGTCTCATGATTTCATTCAAAAGTTGTATTTACTTAATCAATTTTTTTCCCACTGTCCCTTTAACAGCAGGCTGACCTGCTGATATTTGCAGATAAAAATGAGTATTGCTAGGCCAGGCCATGAAAAGCATCACTTGCTGATTTCTGCAGGAGAAACAGCTCTTAACAGGAAAAGAACATGCCAGGCTGTCCTGCCCACCCCCATGGCCCATGGCATAACATGAATTCAGATAGAAGATGCCTCTCCCTTAAAATCTTTATTTATATTTTTGAATCAAACTTTAATTCAAATGTAGGTAGTCTACACACACACACTCACCTTTGGCAATTTACTAGAAATGATTATATTAGAAATGCCTATGAGCTTTTTTACACAAGGCATTTACTGTGTGGTCATCATTCCCTGCTCATGGTTGGTGATGGGTACTTTAGACGATGTCGTGATACTTCTGTTTTTAAACAACACTTTCAGCAACTTTTGTTTAGACCAGGGAAAATGAGGTATTATTTGTGAAAGTGAAATAAACGCTTTTCCACTTGTGTAATTGTGCTATTCCACTATAGTACAGTGCCACCTAGAGGTTATGTAGCAGAAAAGCAGGAAAGGAAATGCTCTTCATGTAGTGCTCAGATCTCAATTCTGTGATGAAACCAAAAGTAGATACAGCAGATTAACAGCCTTGTGTAGAAAAGCTCTATGTAGTGTGCCTGTGCTTGTGTGTGTGTGTTTATTTATTTTTTATTTATTATTAAATTTATTAATCGCCCATCTGGCTGGTCACCCAGCCACTCTGGGCGATGTACAACATACAATAAAACAGTTTAAAACAATAAAATTCTACAATAAAAACATTTCCTAAAATACCCTAACCCACCCCAAATGCCTGCTTGAACAACCACGTTTTTAATGCACGATGGAAGCTCATTAAAGAGGGGGCATGACGGAGTTCCCTAGGGAGGGAGTTCCACAGAGTGGGGGCCACCACAGAAAAGGCCCTCTCCCTCGTCCCCACCAGTCTAGCTGTCCTGGCTGATGGGACAGAGAGAAGGCCATCCGAGGCTGATCTTGTTAAGTGGCCTGTCTGGTGCTGCTGGAGGCGCTCCTTAAGATAGGCTGGGTCAGAACCATATAGGGTTTTAAAGGTCAAAACCAACACCTTGAATTTGGCCCGGAAAACAACTGGTAACCAGTGCAACTCCTTCAGCACTGGAGTGATGTGATCTCGCCGGCGGCTGCCTTTAATCAAGCGAGCCGCCGCGTTCTGTACCAGCTGCAGTTTCTGAACCGTCTTCAAGGGTAACCCCACGTAGAGCGCATTACAGTAGTCTAAACAAGAGGAGACCAGGGCATGTACTACCAATGGGAGCAGATGGTCGGGAAGGAAGGGGCTCAGCTGCCGTAAGAGATGGAGTTGATACAGCGCTGTCCGGCTCACAGCTGACACCTGAGCCTCCATGGACAGCTGGGAGTCCAAAATGACCCCCAGGCTGCGGACCTGGTCTTTCACGGGTAGCCGTACCCCATTCAACACCAGGTCAACATCCCCCAGCCTCCTCTTGTCTCCCACCAAAAGTACCTCGGTCTTGTCAGGGTTCAGCTTCAGCTTATTCCTCCCCATCCAGCCACTCACCGTCTCCAGACATTTGGACAGGGATTCCATGGTCAACCTTGGTGAAGATTTGAATGAGAGGTAGAGCTGCGTGTCATCCGCATATTGATGACACTGCACCCCAAACCTCCTGATGATAGCCCCCAGTGGCTTCACATAGATGTTAAATAGCATCGGGGAGAGGATGGAACCCTGTGGCACCCCACAAGTAAGTGGCCACAGGTCCGAAACCTCCTCTCCCAGTGCTACCCTCTGGTACCTGCCGGAGAGGAAGGATGTAAAGTAATTCCATTAGAATTCTAATGTAATTCCATTAGAAATGATTATTGATACTCCTTTTCACAATTAACATAATTTTATATTATACTTAATTAATTTATATAATTAATTTTGTTTTTGACTGTTGAACCAAATCTACTTGTCTTATAAGAGGAATTCAAAGAAGGGCCTCCTCTAGTGATCTTAACGTACAGACAGGTTGATACAGTATTTGGAACCCAAGTTTTTTAGGGCTTTAAAGGTAAGCAGCAGCACCTTGAATTGGGCTCAGCGCCACATGGGCAGCCAGTGAAGCTCCTTCAGAACTATTGTGATATATGGGTCCACCTTTTGTAATCCCAAATGTCAGGAACCGATGGATATAATTATCAGTTGCAGAGGATTTGCAACTAGGGATGTCATGAGCATCCATCTGGGGGCTTGAGCTCGGTGGGTTCCCACCAGTTCAGCCTCCTGGATGCCAGTCCGTGACATCCTGCTCTTGCCTGACTTGGTGCATGCTGCACCAACTCCTTGCCCAAGCGGCACCAACTCCTTGCCCAAGCGGCGACAGCAGGATGGCAAGCCTTCCCATCCTGCCACTGAGCAACTGCACTCCTCTCTGCTGGTGCTCGGCAGAGAGGGACACAGTTGCTCGTCGTGGCAACAGTGACAGTGACAGGGGCCCAGCGAGGGGCTTGCTGGGCCCCTGTGAACCACCAGCTGGCTCACATCCCAGCCAGGTCTGGCAAGGGACAATGATCCAGCGAGTAGGTCGTGGGGTGGACTCAGGTGAGTTTGCACAACCCTTTTTGCAACATGTAGGTACCTTTAATTTATTTTATTTTTAATTTATCTTTATCTTTATTGATTTATTTACTCATTCTATTTATCAGTTGTCCAATAACAATAGTTCTCCAGTGATATACAAAATATCACTGCCCTATGTGAATGGCGAGTGCACCTTACAAAACATTCCATGCTTCCCTGCAGTTGCATCTTGCAGCAGTCATTTGGTAGCAAGACATCTTTCAGGGAACCCTGATAATCATTACTGATCTTCTAATTAGCAACCTCTAGATAAGTTTCTAAGGAAACTCAGGTTTTCCTGGAATCCAATTTGCAAACCAGTGGACTAGGTAAGAGCTGTCACTTTCCAGGGCATCTGACCTATGCATTTATATATTTAGAACATTTTGCCCTGAGCTTCAGGAAAAACTATCTGGAGGACTCACAATTAATAAAACAATAAAGTGGCATATAGGAAAACTAGCAATAGCAACATTAATTTGGATGAATAAAGCTGCAAGCACAAAATTCAGCTGGTGTTTACAAAGTCCTGGGCCATTTCTTTTTTAAAATGTCCTTGGCACTGAAGGGACATAAGATGACCCCAAAGTGAGCCACCCTGGAGACAGCATTTTCGAACTGTGCTGCCAACTCTCTCAGTGGTCACTGCCCTCCTGATTTCAGAAGGCAGGACATCAAGAAGAGAAGGGCCTGTAAAAATGATCTCAGTGCATGGGCAGCTAGTTATATGTGGACTATCTCAACCTATTTTAGTGCACTAGGCATGGTAGTGACCCACACACTGCCGCCCTCTCTTCTCTCTTGCCAAACCCAGTGGCAGCTACTGCCACTGCTACCACCACTACCCTCCTTCTCCTTGCCTCCCCCCACAGCTGCCACTGCTACCCACCTCCTTCCTACCCACCTACCTCCTGTCAGCACTGTCTCCTCCTTCTCTTCTCTTCTCTTCTCTTCTCTTCTCTTCTCTTCTCTTCTCTTCTCTTCTCCTCCCCTTCTCCATCCACCCTGGCCACCGCTGCCACCATTGCCTCCCGCTCCTCACCTCCTATTTGCTTTCCCTCCCCCCCCACTGCTGTCACCTCCTCCTCTTCTCTTTCCCTTTCGCCCATTCCTCCCGGCCACCACCATCCTCCACTCTTCCAGTTTCCCCCATGGTGGATGCCACCTGACTGCTTTGCTCGCTCTGAAGCCTCCTTCCTAGTGAGTGTGGTGGCCCTGGAGATTTGGGTGTGGTGGCCTTGGAGATTGCCTCTGCTGCTGTGTCACAGGCAGCCCCAAGGCCACCTCACCCATAATGCCTCCCTGTGAGGAAGGACCCCTCAGAGTGAGGCATGATTTGGGCTGCTTCTGCCATCTGATGAGCTGCTCTCTGGAGAACCTTGCCAGCCACTTTTCTGCTATGGAATTCACTGCAGCAGGGAAGCCGCTGGGAGGGCTTCTGAGGCAGCCTGCCCCAGGCCTAGCACCGAGGGGTTCTCAGAGTTAGACATGGGGGGGGGGGCTGGTGCTCTGGAGAGCTGTGCCAGGTATTCCTGAGCAGGAGAGCATCTGATCTGATGCAGATCGCTGGGGCGTCGGGCAGGCCAATGCCTCGCTCTGAGAACACCGCAGAGCTAGGCATTGGCCTGCCACTCTGTGCACAGTCCTCCAAGCACCACAGGAGCATGAGGCTGTGGCTCCCAGCACCAGCTAGGAAGACCCAGCATGCTGCCAATGCTGGTGCCACCATCACACAGCCCCTGCTGGGGATGTGACCTGCAGGGTGTCATTTGCCACCCCCAGAATTGTTACTGTTATTGTTATTGTTATTGTTATTGTTATTGTTATTATATTTATTTATATCCCGCCTTTTCCCCAATACTGGGACTCAAGGCGGCCTCACAACGTTAAAACTTATACAATTAAAACCTATAAATAGAATTATAAATACAAGTGTACAAAAGTTAAAAATATAATTAAATCATCAATATTAAAATTGTAAAAATATCAAAATATTAGAAGACAACAACAACAACAAAAATAGTATCCATATATCATATTTTCACAGGTCCAGACTAGTTATCTCCAAAGGCCTGCTGGAAGAAAAAGTTTTTACATTCCTATGAAAGCATATCAAGGAGGGTGCCACTCTTACCACCCTGGGAAGGGAGTTCCAGAGCCTTGGGGCAGGCACCAAGAAGGCCCTCTCCTGCGTTCCCACCAGGCATGCCTGTGATGGTGGTGGGATGGTGAGAAGGGCTTCCCCTGAAGATCTCAGGGTATGAGTAGGCTCGTAGGGGAGAATACAGTCTTTCAGATAACCTGGACCCGAGCTGTATAGGGCTTTATAGGACGTGACCAGCACTCTGAATTGTGCCTGGAAACAGACTGGGAGCCAGTGAAGCTGTTTTAGCAGGGGAGTTGTATATTCCCTGTAGCCAGGCTCAGTCAGCAGTCTGGCAGCAGCTCTTTGAACCAGCTGAAGTTTCTGAACACTCTTCTGAGGCAGCCCCACGTAGAGTGCATTACAGTCATCCAAATCGGATGCAACTAAGGCATGTGTCACTGTGGCCAAGTCAGACATCTCAAGGAATGGGTGCAGCTGAAGCACTAGCTTTAACTGTGCAAATGCACTCCTGGCCACCAGTGAAACCTGGGCATCCAGGCTCAGGGCTGAATCCAGAAGTACACCCAAGCTGAGAACCTGTGTCTTCAGGGGGAGCATAACCCCATCCAGCACAAGCTGTCTCCCTATTTCCCCATCCAGTCCATTACTGCTGACAGACACCGGTTCAGCACCCCAACAGCTTCCTTGGAATTAGATGGAAAGGAAGAGTAGAGTTGGGTGTCATCAGTGTACTGGTGACACCGAACCCCAAAGCTCCGGAGAACCTCTCCCAGTGGTTTCATATATATGTTAAATAGCATGGGGGACAAAACGGAACCCTGAGGGACTCCACAGGCCAATGGCCAGGGAGTCGAAGAGAAGTCCCCCAGCACCACCTTCTGGGTCCGCCCCTCCAAGAAGGAATGGACCTACTGTAAAACAGTGCCTCCAAGTCCTATCCCAGCGAGGCGGCCCAGAAAGATACCATGGTTGATGGTAGGGATGGACGAAAGTCCCTTACCTGATCCTGAAGCTTGCTTCGCGGTGGGGGGGAGGTGCTCCGTCCCTCCCCCAAACATTCTGGCCAGGGGGGAGGCGCCCCGTCCCTCCCCCCTGAAATTCTGGCCGACGGGGAGGCACCCCATCCCTCTGGCTGTGAAACCTCCTCTCCTGCCGGGACGCAAATGGCGGTGGCCGTAGCCGCCGCCGTTTGTGTCCCTGCAGTCAGCCGTGATAGGCTACGTAAATGTTTACGTAGCCTATCACGGCTGACTTTGAAAAAAAAAAAAGCGCGTAAGCTATTTGCGTTCCCCTTATTTTCGCCGTAGTCTACGTAAATGTTTACGTAGACTACACGTGCCAAAATAAGGAACGCAAATGGCAGCGCCCATGGGCGCCGCCATTTGCGTACGTGCTTTTTTTCCCCCCCCAAAGTCAGCCGTGATAGGCTACGTAAACATTTACGTAGCCTATCACAGTTTTTTTTTAAAATCTAGCCGTGATAAGCTATGTAAATCTTTACGTAGCCTATCACATTTGTTGGTTTGGTTTTTTTTTTTACTTGGAAATGGTGGTGGCGGCAGCCAGTCGGAAGACCGGCTGCCGCAGCTGCCGCCGCCGAACCGCTGCTGAACCGCCGCCGGAGCCGCCGCCTCCAGGGACATTTGAACAAGGTAAGTCCCATCCCGGGGGGTGGTGGGGGAGTGGCAAACCATTTCTCCACCATTTTCAGGGGGCCGAATGCGCTGGCATTCAGCCTCCCTGAGATTCATGGAGAAATTCTCTGACAGCCCTAGTTGATGGTATCAAAAGCCACTGGGAGGTCCAGCAGAACCAACAGGGACAGACTCCCCTTTTCTAGTTCCCGGCGTAGGTCATCCACCAAGGCGACCAAAACTGTTTCTGTCCCATAACCGGGTCTGAAGCCAGATTGAAATGGATCTGGATAATCTGTCTCATCCAGGAATCCCTGGAGCTGGGAGGCCACCATACGCTCCAATATCTTGCACAGAAATGGGATATTGGACACTGGCCGATAATTATCCAATATGGTGGGGTTCAGGGAGGGCTTTTTTAACAAAGGTCTCACCACCGCCTCCTTCAAGCAGGCTGGAACTCTGCCTTGCCTAAGGGAGGCATTAACCATTCCCCTTACCCACTCGGCCTGTCCACCTCTGGCTGCTTTTATGAGCTAGGAAGGGCAAGGATCTAGAACACATGGGGTGGCTCTCACCTCTCCCAGGATCCTGTCCACATCCTCAGGCTGTACAAATTGAAAAGTATCCAACAACACTGGACAAGCAGGGGCCAAAGTGACATCCACTGGGTCTGTATCAATAGCATCCAAGTCAGAGTGGATCCGAGCGATTTTGTCTGCAACGTGCTGAGCAACTTGTTCACAGCGGGCTGCCAAGAGGTTTAAATTATCCTCTTGAGGGCTGGTGTGTAAAAGACCCCTGACCACTTGAAACAGCTCCACTGGATGGCTCTTTGCAGATGCAATAGTGGCAGAAAAACATATTTTCTTTGCTGCCCGTATTGCCACAGAGTAGGCCTTCAAATAGGCTCTAGCCCGTGTTCGATCGGATTCATGCCGAGTTTTCTGCCAATGTTGCCCTAGTCGTCTTCTTACTCGTTTAATCATTGCCAGCTCCCTCAAAAACCAGGGTGCTGGTGCAGCTCCACTTCATGAGAGAGGACGCTCAGGAGCGATTGTGTCCACGACCCTGGTCATTTCTCCTTTCCAGAGATTGGCCAGGGCTTCGACAGAATCACCTGCCGAGGCAACAGGAAAATCTCCAGGAGCTGTCAGGAAACCATTCGGATCCATCAGCCTCCTGGGGTGGACCATCTTAATCAGCCCTCCACCCCTGCAGAGTTTCCAAGTGCCAGCAAGTCTAAACCCCACCAGGTAATGATCTGTCCATGACAACGGAACTATAGAGAGTTCCTCCAGTCTCAGATCACTATCACCCCATCCAGCATAGAAAATGAGGTCCAGAGTGCACCCAGCAGCATGGGTGGGGCCAGATACCTTCTGAGACAGACCCATGGTTGTCATGGTGGACATGAATTCCTGAGCTGCTCCCAACAGGGCAGCTTCAGCATGGATGTTGAAATCCCCCAGCACAACAAGCTGAGGGGTCTCCAGCACCAACCCCGAGACTACCCCGGCTAGCTCAGGAAGGGAGACTGTTGAGCAGTGGGGTGGACAGTACACTAACAGAATCCCTATTCTGTCCCAGGCACCTACCTTCAAATACACACACTTGAACCCAGCAGAATTTGGTGCCCAAGTCAGTTGCCCTGTTTGCACCCCCCCCCCAAATCAAGAAACAGCCTTTAGCCTTTAGAAACACATTTTAATCCCACAAAGGAAGTTCTTATCTTCTTAGGCTCTATCAATATCTTTTTCACTATATGTGACATTGTACAACTGTGGAACACTGCACATCTATATTATTGCCCTTTATGTTTGTCCTGAAATTTGGTAAGTGCTGTAAGAGAGATTCAGGGTTGTTTGAATTTAATGTAATTTAGAGTTCATATTTTCAGTTTTTTATAATATCGATAGTTACACCTACCCCATGCCCATGTCATACGATAGATATAAATCCAGAATGTTTCATAATTTCATAATCAATACAAGACATTTCATTTGCTTCTCCCTTACTGTTTTATCAATTTCCTCATTTGGGACACTGAATTAATTATTGATTTAGCAAACTTAGGTTGCTAATTCACCATCATTCTTTCGGAACAACTCTAAAGAACACATATTCATAATGGATTCATAGTTTTCATTAAACTTTTTGGAAGTGTTGTCTGGTCACAAGAATACTTTTCAGAGGGTTTATGAACTTCTGCGCACATCTAATGACTAGCACACTGAACTGGACATGTGGCAGATAATGTACAGTTTCAGATTCATTGGAATTACACTTGTGAAAAAAAGGCTACAAATGGTGCAAACTGGCTCTGTGGTCCAAGCTCTCTGGACATACTTAATATTGTAAGGAAGTAACTTAGAGCCTATTCTATACAAACTTCAATTGGTATAGAATATGGCAGTGAGACTGCAAGAACCAAGTGATCATAGAATCATAGGATCATAGAATAGTAGGGTTGGAAGGGGCCTACAAGGCCATCGAGTCCAATCCCCTGATCAATGCAGGAATCCAAGTCACAGCATCCCCGACAGATGGCTGCCAGCCTTGTCTTGAATGCCTCCAGTGTGGGAGAGCCCACCACCTCCCTAAGCCATTGATTCCATTGTCATATTGCTCTAAGAGTCAGGAAGCTTTTCCTGCTGTTCAGCCAGAATCTGGCTTCCTGTCACTTGAGCCCATTATTCCGTGTCCTGCACTCTGGGATGATCGAGAAGAGATCCTGGCCTTCCTCTCTGTGACAACAGCGCTATTGTATCTCCCCTCGGTCTTCTCTTCTCAAGGCTAAACATGCCCAGTTCCTTCAGTCTCTCCTCACAGGGCTTTGTTTCCAGTCCCCTGATCATCTTTGTTGCCCTCCTCTGAACCCTCTCCAGCTTGTCTGCATCTAGGGATGGCAGAGAATTCTGCCACAGATTTCAGTGAGGCCGAATGCACTGGCATTCAGCCCCCTGAAATCTGTGGAGGAACGGCCTCCCACCCCCTGCCACCCCGCGGAATCCCCCCGGAACGAAACTTACCTTGGGCTCTGGTGGTGGCTGCAGCGGCGGCAGCGGCTGGTCTTTCAGCCGGCTGTTGCGGTCGCCATTTGCATCCTGCCAAGCTGCTGTGATAAATACTTATGTAGCCTATCACGGCAAAAAGCAGGGATGCAAACGGTGGCTGCTATGCTGTTTGCGCCGCTGCTCTCTCTGTGATAGGCTACATAAGTATTTACATAGCCTATCATGGTAAAGGCAGCCACACAAATGGCGGCCACTATGCCATTTGTGCCCCTGCTCTTTGAAGAGATAGGCTATGTAAATACTTACGTAGCCTATCACGGCAGCCTGGCAGGACGCAAATGGCGGCTGCTATGGCGGCTGCCATTTGCATCCATAGCAGCCGGCCATGGCCGGAACTCTGGCTGTGGACGGCCCTGGCCAGCGGCTCTGTGGAGCCGCTGCGGAGCAGAGCCGGCCCAGGGAGGATTCTGGGGGGAGGGACAGAATGCCTCCCCCTCCGCTACGAATCCAAGCTGAGAAAAGGTAAGTGACTTTTGTAGATCCCTATCTGCATCCTTCTTAAAGTGTGGTGCCCAGAAATGGACACAGTACTCCAGATGAGGCCTAACCAGTGCTGAGTAGAGGGGAACTAGTACTTCCCGGGATTTGGAAGCCATGCTTCTATTAATGCAGCCCCAAATAGCATTTGCCTTTTTTGCAGCCACATCACATTGTTGGCTCATATTCAGCTTGTATCAAATCATATTACACCAATGCTGTACTGGTTACACTGGTTGCCTATTTGCTTCTGGGCCCAATATAAAGTGCTGGTTTGAGCCTTCAAATCTAGCAATGGATCGGTGCCCCTGCCTGGTTTTGACGGGCACCCACCCAGCCCCTGTCCCTGCGCTGCAGGACATGCCTGCATTCTTGCATATATGGGCCATTCATGGCCCCCTTTTGTGCACAATTAGATGTGCGCATATTTTGCGAGCACTATTTTTTTGGTAAAATGGCACTCGTGGCGCTTGCTGGCAGCTCCAGGGTGCATGCAGGTGGCACAGTGAGTGCGAGGTGGGGGGGTGAGTGGGGGTGTAGTAAAAATGTAACCTAAAAGCCATTGTATGTGTCTTAAGCAGCACATAGTACTGTAAGAGCTGCGCATGCCTGGAATGAGCAGACAGTAACCCTAAGATAAGGTTGCTAAGCAAACCGCTGGCAACCAATCAAAAGTAACACGCTGGCTGAGGAATGCAAGCTAAGTGATAAAACTGTAGCGCGGAGGTTGCCCAGGGTCGACTCTGCTTTGAGCGTGAGCTCCTTTGTCGAACTGTTTGCAAACAATAAAATCGAGTTGGACCCAGCCTGAAGTTGACTCTCCTCTTTGGGGCAAATTGGACTAGCCTCCAGGGGGCGAAACTAGCATTTTGTGCAACAAACTGGCGAGTTAGTCAGGAGTCCCTTGGACCACCCTGGGGTCAAATGACAGAACCGGCGAAGGTGCCTGTGGGGCGCGCCGGACCGCCTTTGAGGTCTGCCACGGCACCAGAGAACGGGGGTCGGGACACCCAGGAGGTTAAAGGCATGGACTCCATTGATTGAGTCAACCAGGCTGAATGGGTCTGAAGAGACGGCACTAGGGTGTTGGGCAGAGTAAGTACTTGATTTCCCTTCTGTCTTTCTGTTTGAGTTGCCTTCGGAGCGTCTGAGGTTTGTCAGACTCTGTGTAAACGTCTGAGGTTTGTCAGACTCCGTGTCAGTGTCGGAGGTTTGTCAGGCTCCGTGTATGGTTTCAAATAGAGGTAGGCACAATGGAGGCGGGTAGCTCCCGTTTAGAAAGCTCTGCCACTCCCTTGGGATGCATGCTAAAGAACTTTAGCAAAGTCAAGCGTCTGAGGTTTGTCAGACTCCGTGTACTAAGATGTCGAAAGGCAAGCTGGTTACACTGTCAATTGGACTGGCCAGCATTTGGAATTAGTTGGCCAGACATAGGATCCTTTGGTGTAAATCTTGTAAATGCTGTATATAAAAATGTGGTGAATAATGGGCAATGGGATCAATTCGCCTATATTGATGGGTGGTTGAATTGGTGCGGAAAGAATCCCCCTTAGTTACAGAAGTGTAAATGTGTAAATGTGTTACTGGCAAAGGACCGCAGGGGCAAGAGACCCCGGGTGGTGTCTGAATCAAGTAGTAAGAGATAAATTTGCCTCAGGGAAGGTGAGGTTATCAGCATTTGGATGAGTGCCAACCAAAATCCACTGAAGGTGAGAAAAGGTTGAATATAAAGTTCAATATTGTAAAGTCATGATGGTATGCTCCGAGGTGAAGCCCAAAGCCCCTGTTCCCCCCGATTCAAGCCCCACGGAAGGAGCTTGAAGACTGGGAGACCCTGCCCAAGGTGCCCTGAGCTCCCCCCGGTCTGATTCGGCCTGTTAGGTTGGGAGGAGAGGTTGTTGGGGGGAGGGAGGGGGCCCTCCAGAGACAGTTTGTCTGCCACCGTATCCAAGTTTGTTAGAAGAAACAAAAGCAGTTGAAAAAGTTGCAACTTCTGAAGAAAGAGATTTGTTTGACGACTTAAAGACTGTGGCAAAATCAAGAAACAAAGACAGAGCAAGTTCTTAAAATATCAGGGTCTGTGTGAGCTTATCTCTGTCAGCCTGCTCAGAGCAGAGCCAAGGGGGACTTGCCTAACCCCCCTTCGCCCTGTGGCTGGTTTAGCCTTAGCAAGCAGAGAGGCTGGAAGGTGTCTGTGACGACCTGACAAAAGAGTGAGATTTGCAAAAAAAAAAAGCATCACAGCTGGAAAGCTGAGCAGCACTGCTCTGTTCTTATCTGTGGAGGAATCTAGAAGAGGTGTAAGGTTACACCTTCCCCATTCGAACTGATGAAGAGACACAGAGCTTTTGTTAAAACGCATCCCTTCTTTATGGCCCAAAGCCTTCTTTGTTAGAGGCACTCTGCACATGGACTGGAACTTTGGCCAGTTAAAGACTTGCCGTAAAAAGTACTGTGAGGCTTGTCATAGCCTTAAACTCCCGTTGTTGTAGATTGTGTGTTTGTTTGTGATCAGCTCAGTGTACAGTTTGATTTGTGATTTCAACACTCAGATAAAAAGCTGCATTTGACTGAAAGAACTGGGTATATTTAGCCTTGAAAAGAGAAGACTGAGAGGAGATCTGATAGCACTCTTCAAGTACTTAAAAGGTTGTCCCAGAGAGGAAGGCCAGGATCTCTTCTCAATAATCCCAGAGTGCAGGACACGGAATAATGGGCTCAAGTGACAGGAAGCTGGATTCCGGCTGAACATCAGGAGAAACGTCCTAACTGTTAGAGCAATACGACAATGGAACCAATTACCTGGGGAGGTGGTGGGCTCTCCCACCCTGGAGGCATTCAAGACGAGGCTAGACAGCCATCTGTCAGGGATGCTCTGATTTGGATTCCTGCAGTAAGCAAGGGGTTGGACTCGATGGCCTTGTAAGCCCCTTCCAACCCTACTATTCTATGATTCTATGATTTCCAAGGCTTTGATTTCATTTACCCTAATGAAGCATACAGACACAAATTTCTAGAGATTCATAGACTACAAAGGAAACAGCCTTCAAAAAGTTCAAAGAGAAACTACGAAAGTTAGTTTCCCTTTAAAAAGGGGGGCAGCAAATTCTCTTAACTTAAGAGGTGAGAGAGAGAGAGTCCCCCACTCTCCCGTGATACTTCTAAGCCCAGCTGTGTTTCTGAAGCCTAAGAAAGTTCCTGCCCCATGTGTTCCAGCTCTTTCTCAAAATCTGAACTGTTCTGATGTTCCATTTGCTCAGAGGCAAACCTGACACTCTGCCAAAACTCATGCAGTGTGGAGTTGCCGATGCAAAAATGGTGGCTTGGAACTCTTTCCACATATGAGAACGCCCTTCCCTTAATTTTGATGGGCCCTGACCATGCAGTCAGAGGAGCAGTATAATGGTTAGATCTGCTCCACCATGCCCTACTATACAAAACAAATGTTTTCCAGTCATGGTGTTAGATTTTAATGATATGAAAAAGGTATAAAAGAAGGCAGAAGAAAGTAGCAGACAAAAAGGCTTAAAAAAAAGAAAGAAAGCTTATTCCAAATTTGTGTCGTTGAAATTAGTAAGATCTAAGCAAGCAAGTCTCTGTCGAAGCAATGGCAAACAGCCTAACTTGCAGAGAAAACAAAGAGTTAAAACTGGTGCATGGCACAGAGAATTTAAAACATGATTTGCAGAACAGGCAAGCCAAAAGATAAGTGTGCCTGTTACAAGAGGGAGGCTATAGTAGCCATAAAAAGGGGTGAAGCCCCCGTATGAAGCTTTAACAAAAATATTACCCACTAGAAGTGGACAATTAAAATAAAAAAAGGCTTTTCTTAAATTGAAGCAAGCCTTAATATCACCGCCTGCTTTAGCCTTATCAGACCCCAGATCATGAAGTTTTTAGAGCTATGGTGCACATGAGAGCACATAAAAAAGTGCCATTCCTGGAAAAAGGAAAAGGCAATGCTGGCAGCCACCATGGGCGGAGATATAAACAGCAGCTTGAGAGCAGAGAAGCGACCAGAGGGGGGGGGCAGAAAAGGAAAGGGCCGACCGAGGCTCAATAAATGTGCGTATTGCCGAGAGAAGAGACATTAAAAGAAAGATTGTCCAGAGCTGAAAGAAAAAAGAAAAGAGACTCACCCTGAAGGCTGCCAAATGCTGGCAGGGTCCTCCAGTGGGGGGGAGTCTAGCTGAAGGGCCACCACCCTACGAACAAATGCTCGGGAGAATCCCAAGGTAAAAGTAAGGGTTGGTGGCGAGGACTGTAAAGCCCTAGTAGATACTGGAGCCACATTTTCTATGATCCCTGTGTAAGCCCCTCCTCACGAAGACTGGAAATAACATACTGGAACATGCCTTTGTAGTTTCATCTGCATACCTGGTTGCCCTCATGGAGCGGGACTTGTTAACAAAACTGCAAGCTAAAATCTTCTTCAGTGATAATCAGATTGTAGTACAGCTGCCAGCAATGCAGGGCTCAAATTATCAAATGGCCTTTCAAGCAATCAAGATTGTGTCAGAGGCCAAAGAGACTGAGATTTTAGAGAATGTTGATCCATGTGTGTGGGCAGACAGAACCCCTGCCCAAGCAAATGCATGACACCAGTTAAAATCTTCTTTAAAAAGGGAGAGCCCTGTGTGCGTGAGGCAGTATCCTCTGAAAAAAGCCACCTGTGCAGGCTTGAAGCCGCTCATTGAAAAGTTCAAAAATTATGGTTAGCTAATAAAGGGATCGTCCCCCTTTAACACCCCAATTTTAGGTGCGCCCGAGGCAAATAGCACCTCCTTCAGGTTAGACCAAGACCTGAGAACAGTGGCTGATTGCCCTTTGTGCCTCAAAAATGATTCAAAGATGTTTGAGCCCCCAGCTCAAATGAGAAGTTGCCCATGCGCTTACTATCCTTTTCAGAGATTTCAAATTGACTTTTCAGAGTTGCCCCAGACTCATGGCTATCAGTACCTGCTAGTAATGATAAAAGCAATTGACTGCACCGCTCAGACAGTAGCCAAGATCCTGTTAAAAAGTAATCCCTAAGCTCTTGTTACCTAAAGAGAGTGAATCAAATCAGGGGCCCCATTTTGTTGGACAAGTAACGCAAGTAGTGGCCCAGGCATAACAAACTAACTAGAAGCTACACCCCCCTTGGAAACCTCAATCTACAAGTCAAGTTGAGAAGATGAACCGCACCTTAAAGACAATGCTCATTAGAATTTGTTGAAAGATTAAGTTGAAAGGCCACAGGCCTTGCCAATCACCTTGACTCGAGTATGGTGCGCCCCCAAGGGAAGTATTAAATTGACACCTTTTAAACGTTCCATAAGTGCCCACCTCGAATATTACCTATGGCTGATAGCTTAAATGTGAATTTAAAAGTAAAAGTTTTAAGATTCAAGGTTATGTTACTGCTTTGCAGTCTGTTTTGTTTTCACAGGTTTGCGACACCGCACCAATCCTGGCCTTTAGATGCTCCAGTGCATAATCTCAATCCCAGCGATTGGGTGCTAATCCAGTCCTAGAAAGATGAACCACCTACCAAGAAGCAGAAGGGTCTGTTTCAGATCCTACTTACCACTTCCATTGCTATGAAAGTCGCCAAAGAAAAGAAGTGGATTCATCACACTGAATAAAGGCATCACCTGCACCAGAGAGGGTCACACCGGAAGCTGACCCACCTGAAGGTCACCGTTGGAATAATGAACCCCTGAAAGGACTCAAGTAGCTCTACAGAAAGAGGGTGCTCTCGTCTCAAGGGTTCCTGATGAACGGAACAATACTGAGTTCCAAAAGTTCAAAAAAAAAGTGTTTTTGTTGTCAGCATTCTAGTAGCTAGAACAAAGGCGTCCCAGGCCTCACTTGCTGTTTAGAGAAAACCGTCAATGCCACGGCAATAATAGTTTGCGCCTTTAAGTGCGTAGTCCACCGCTGGACCAAAGAGAGTATAAATTTGAGAAAAGCCTTTTGAGGGGGGAATTGTAGTAAAAATGTAACCTAAAAGCCATTGTATGTGTCTTAAGCAGCACATAGTACTGTAAGAGCTGCGCATGCCTGGAATGAGCAGACAGTAACCCTAAGATAAGGTTGCTAAGCAAACCGCTGGCAACCAATCAAAAGTAACACGCTGGCTGAGGAATGCAAGCTAAGTGATAAAACTGTAGCGCGGAGGTTGCCCAGGGTTGACTCTGCTTTGAGCGTGAGCTCCTTTGTCGAACTGTTTGCAAACAATAAAATCGAGTTGGACCCAGCCTGAAGTTGACTCTCCTCTTTGGGGCAAATTGGACTAGCCTCCAGGGGGCGAAACTAGCATTTTGTGCAACAGGGGCAGGGGCTTGGCAAGTGTGGCTCACCAGTGCAGGTGGGGGGAGTCCATCAGACTCTCAAACCCAACCGGGTGCCTGCGCCATCCCTATTCAAATCCCTTAATGGTTTGGGACCAGGTTATCTGAAGGACCACATGCACCCACACAGGCCTGACCAAACTTTACAACCAGCCACTCTGAGGCCCTGCTCTCTGGTGCTTCTATAGGGGATATTAGTATTTATTGCGCTGACAGAAAGCGGGGACAAAACCTTTTCAGAGGTGGCCCTGCACTTATGGAACTCTCTCCCCCAGGAAATATGAATGGTCCCATCTTTGGAAATGTTTAAAAAATAAGTTAAATTTACATTTCAATCTCCTTTTTATAAATAGCTTCAGCTTTTATTATTCACGGTTGATATTTTAACTACTACTGCTCTGTTTTAAGGGGGTGTCATATGTTTTTAATTGCTTGATTATTTTATGAAGCTTGGTGATGATGATACTCTACAAAATCTTGTGCACCATCTTGAAAGGGGAATATATAAAAAGGTAATGAAGGCTGTATAGAAATCAGGTAATGAAGGCAGTAAATGAATCAGGGAAAGAAAGTAGTATATACATTGAGTAATGAATGAATGAATGGAATAATAAAAATATTCACTCAAAAATAAACCTTACTGAGTTCAACGGAGCTTTCTCCCAGCTTATGCTTTGTAGCCCTACATTACAATCCTAAACATGTTTACTCAGAAATAAATCTCATTCTGTTCAATGAGGCTTACTCCCAGGTAAGTGAGCATAAGGTTGAAGTCTTAATGTATATAACTATATTGTTGCATCTAAAGATATCCACTGATAATGGATGTAGCTGTTTTCAAAAGCAAATTTGAAAGGAAACTAGTGGTTTCTTGTCTCCATAGGAGAGATAAGATCTGATATGTGTTTGAACAACAAGGTTGAATATTATGTGTGGATGACTTGTACCTTTGTACCTTCAAAAATAAATAGCCCAAAATGTTGCTTTATGTGATGCTTCCAGACAAGGTATTTTATGATGTAATCACTCTGCCTGATTCATGGAATTTTATGGGGGAGTCCAGAGACGTTGTCGTCTTCTCTTTTATCCTACCCTTCAGAAGAAGGGTGGGATAAAAGTTCAATAACTAAATATACATTTTTTTTTTAATGAAGACAGGTAGGAAAATGTGTATATTCTTGTATACTGTTATGCATGAACTCTGGAGAAATGTGCTTTTCCATGGATACATGTGTTTGGAAGCTGCTGCATCTCTCTCAACCCATGTCATATATTTAGAGCCCACAGCATCCTGAGAAGCACGCCTATCCATATCTGAACTCACTCGGGAAGTTGCCTCCCCCGGTTCTAGGTGTTCCCCTTATGAATCTGAACTGCTAACTATCTCCATATGCTCAGAATCAATCCTGACACAGGCTGCTGTGGGAAACAGGTTGCTGGACAAGGTAGGGATTTAGTCTGATCAGGTTGGGCTCTTCTTATGTTCTTTTGTTAGAGAGAATGGCCTGACCTTAGTACAGGCAAGGGAATAAAAAGCAGGAAAGGTACAGTGGAAATCTCCTGATGCACACAAATATGTTTTATTGAACCCAATATATTTGAGATATGAAACCTCCTCTTCCTCCTCCTCCTCCTCCTCCTCCTCCTCCTCCTCCTCCTCCTCCTCCTCCTCTTATTACTACTTCTACTATTAGTACTAGTAATAGTAGTAGTGAAATTATTCCAAACAACATTTTGTAGCCTAGTTTGGAGACCAAAGATTGAAGTTGGTTATGCTTTGGAGTGCACCTGGAGAATTCATGTGTGAGGCTCTCTAATACATATCTTGAGCGGAACCAGCATGCACTTAAGTTCTGCCACACTATTACTAGTGAGATTCCCTAGCATCAGATCCTATGCATTCCTGTCTCAACAAAGCAGCTCAAAACATTTAGTCCCATAATTTGGATTCTTTGGGTTGGATCCAGAGTTAGTCCCACCTAGGGTAGACTGACTGAAATAAATGGGACTTAAATTAGTCTTGACTAATTTAAGATCCATTGCTTTCAGTGCGTAGTATCCAATGTGATACAAGTACCAGTGTAAATTATGTTGTGCTAGCATGAGGGAACTCTAGCACAATGCCAATACTGGTGGATAGCACAATGGGTGTTCTGGGGAATCCCATTGCTCTAGCTAAAGCTATTCATGTGTTACACTAGAGGTCTCTTATGCTAGCACAATGTAATATGTTAGTGCTCATGTCACATTGGATACAGCCCAGTGGGTCTACTCTGACTAAGTCTGGATCCAACCCTTTATTTGTCAAAGTACAGCATTTATAATTGCCTCCTCCTTGGAGTCCATTTCCACAATTATTTAAGTTTAGCAGAAGGATCGAGGGAGGGGATGCTTTTGTTGCAAAAGTGAAACACTGCTACATAATGGAGCCCAAGATGAAATATGTCATATTGTAATAACCAATTGTGTCTAATTATGGAAGAATATGTACTTACTTGCCAAGTGCAAAGCACTCCATCTTAACAGTAGATCCCTTTGCGGCTGTAACTGTGTATGGAAAATGGACTTCAATTTTCGGCTCATATTCCCCCATCACACCTGGGAAATAAAGAATGGTCTTTAAAAATAAAATGGATGTCACTGCTGCTTTCCATTTGTAGAAAGCTTATTTTGAGAGCCATCATGGCAAGCTTGTTAAACAGCCAGATAGTTAGCCAGCCATGAAGTTCATTGTAGAAAGACATGGTTACAATTAGGATCAAATCCTGAACATCATCTAAAAAATTAGAACTTTCCATGATTATCAAAGCAACATTTTATTTTTAAAGAGCAGACAATTATTTCTTAGGGTGTATGTCCCAAGTCAATATCCAAAAAGATTGGAAGATGCTGTCTATTTGCATGATGCATGGAGCACCTTCGTATTAATAAATGTTGTATTATAATCACCATCTTCATCTTCCCCATTCCTCAAAATAAAGTTACCCACATAACATTTTATTTTTGGCTGCAATCCTATTAACATGTTTGGTGGAGGTTAAGCGCCACTAAACTCTGGAAACAGACTTCTGAATAAACCTATATAGGATTGGGTTGCATAACAATATATACCAGCATTCCCCAACCTAATGCACTCCAGATGTGTTGGACTACAGCTCCCATCACCCCAGCCAACTTTACCATTGGCCATAGGGATAGTGTGGGTGCCCGATTCCATCCAGGAATCCAACAGAACATCCCCTGTCCATATCCCTGAGTCCTGCCCCGCTCACTCCCTGTCCCCGCTTGCTCCCTGCCCATGCTCAGCAAGAGGCCTGCACTCACCCCAGTGGCCTTGTCAAGCTCTGTGGTCACCATTTTTTGAAAAATAAGATAGCCATCACAAGAAAGCGCATATTTGCATATGTGTGAAATGCACATTTTTGAGAATGTGCATATTTGTGTGTGCAAAAACAGGCGTTTTGCAAATGCTCATATTTGCATATACATGAAAATGCACATTTTTGTGAAAATGCCCATTTTTGCATATGAGCAAACATGTGAATTTGCAAATATATGCTTTTTTGCGCATACACAAATATGCACATTTTTGTGATTGCCATTTTATTTTTCAAAAAATGGTGACTGCAGAGCTCGACGAGGCTGCTGTGGTGAGTACAGGCCGCTCGCCGAGCATGGGAGGGGCTTGAGTGCGGTCTGAGGACCAGCGAGCGGGGGCAGGGGCTGGGTGGGTACCTGGAGAACCCAGCAGGGGTGGGTTCACACATCCTTAATTGGGCATGCTGCCTGGGGATGCTGGGACACCAGGTTGGAGAAAATATAATAAAGGCCATACACTAAAACCTTAGCCAGCTTCTATCCATTCCAAAATACCAGATAGAATAAAAATAGGTCTGCTAACATTTGCCAAGATACTCATTCTTGGTCTCTATAATGTAATGTAATAAATAAATGAGTTAAATAGAGAGATGGTAGATTGATCATAGGATTTGGGTAGATAAAGAAGACCTATTCAATATTCTTCCTAGCAAACAGTCTTCACATTCAGTGGGGATTCCTGCTATGGAGGAAACTCATTCACACTCATGCAAAGGGATGTATGAGAATTTCATTTCAGTACGTTAAACAGAACTTTATGTGTTTGCACCCCTGGATGTGGATGTGACAACATTTTTTCAGGCTATGGTTGCATATTCCTGCCCTTGTGGATGTTTTCACAAAACTAATATGTTAGAAAAAATGAGCACCTGTTTTGAAAAGAAAAGATGCATTTTCACATTTTAGTCAATGGGCAAAAATTATGCATTTGGGTGTGCATTTTTAAAAAGTGCACCTAAATGTGCATTTTTTCCTGTTCAAACAACAATTTAAAAAAGCTTGCATTCAGGAGTGGGAACGAGGTGGACCAAGCATGATTTGGGAGGCATATTCAGAAACATTGTACATATATTTAATGCTTCTGTTAGGTTCAAGCCATCAGCTGTGATGGCCACATAAAATGGCAACACAGATCAATAAAATCTGAGTAGAAGAACTTGTCCTTACCTGTGATCCTTCATCTTCTCTTTTCAGTTTTCATCTGGCTCTATGCTACTGAACAGTTGACTTGTTTTATTTCCTTGAATGAACTGCATTTCAGAAGTAAATGAAATGATACCTGGCCTGGATCTAAGTAACAAATCAGTCTCCCCCATCTTGTTCCTATAGGTACTGGGGATAGGGGGCTTCTTGTGGGCTTCCTATAGGCATCTGGTTGACCACTGTGGGGTGTTCGAATAGACAGGCCTTTAGTCTGGGCTTTTCTATTCTCCCTTGTTCTCTTTCCACCCTTCCACCAAGTGCACCACCTTTGATACTCCTGGATATCCACATATGGCCATAATGTCTGAACAGAATGTATGCACATCAGATCTGATGTGCATAACATTCTGTTCAGACATTATGGCCATATGTGGATATCCAGGAGTATCAAAGGTGGTGCAGATCTGATGTGCATAACACCCAAACCAAACCATCCAATTTATGGATAGTGAGATATCAATAATGCGTTCCAGATCTATGAGCATACACCCTATTCCAATGATACCCCATGCAAATGCAGGTCTTAGACGCAGGACAGATGCCCCATGTGGGCACCGTAGGAAGTCATGAATGTGGACCCCACAGGATGCTTAGGGATAAGGAAAGATGGGGAAATACATCTTCCAATAGGGGCCCTTGTCTCTCTGCTTTTTGGCCCTTAGAATGTTTTGAAATGATCAGAGACACATTGTTTGACATCATCAGACACACCCTGAAGCCCAAACAGTTCTTCACTCAAGAATAATTCACTCAAGCTTTCCTGGCTAGCTCATGTTGCTTCAAATAAAGCTGCATGTGAAAAGGAAGAATCAAACATTTATCTTGTAAATATATGTATTTCAATTCCTTTATGACATATTGTCCTGGCAATTACGTTAGCCCACTTTATTACTCTTTCTGGGAAAAAAACAACATTATGCGATATCTACATCAGCATAGCTGGATTCACCACAGGGCTAAGGGGGCTGCAGCCCCCAGCCCACCATCTGATCTGAGGGGCCCCAGTAGATAGCCTGGAGAACTTTGTTTATGGGGCACTATATAAATATGGTAAATATATTTGGTGCTATGCACATCTCACCCTGGCTTGTGGATGATGCTTTTCAGACTGGGAAACATATATACAGCAGACCATTGCTGTACCTGCTTGGGATGTATGGACTGTTGAAATCTGCTCTGTCTGTGTTTCACGGATTGTCAGTTACCTTTTGCTCCATTATCTGTCCACAGACGAATGCGAATATATTTTTTTCATCATGTGGAAAAATGTGCAAATAATTACGTAAGAATTTACGTGTTTACATAATTTACCTTAGTACATAACATTTAGTGTATGGTCCTACATTCCATTCAATTGTTTCCTCAACAGAAACTTATATATTTTCCTACAAATTTTTGCGTAAATATTGGGAAAGCAAAACAAAAAAAAAATAGCCAAAAGTCCACGGACTCCGTGTGGCCTGAGGGTGTCGATCTGCAGCAGGTTCTGCAGGTTGGATTCTTGGCAATCCAAGCTCATTCTAGTACATCTCAAATTTCTCTAGCATCCCTAGTGTCTGCATAGTGCCCAATCAAGGCCCATTAATCTAATATCTTGGATGTAGGGCTGTGCACGGACCTGGACCTGGGCCAACCTGCTTTGGCCTCTGGATCCGAACCGAGATCCGGACAGCCGAAGTGCCCCCTGCCCCTGTGCCCAGCCATGCAAGCCCTTTGCCTCCCCCCAGTCCCACAAGCCCTGCACCCACCCCAAACCAGCAGTGTGAGCCCCCTGCTCCTCCTTACCTGGACTGTGGGGTGCATGTCACTATCTTGGAGGGAGTTGCCATTTGTGACTCTTCTTCTTCTTCCAGTCATTAAATGATGCATAGTAGGGCTGTGTAGGGACCCCCCGATCTGACTCGAGCTTCCGAGGAGGGCCCAATTTGGCTCGGGCAGATTTGGGAGGCTCTGGATCTGACTCGGCCCCAAACCCGAAGCGGGTTTCAGATACCGAACCCTGCTTCAGGTCCCCCCTGACACCCCTGTGCAACCCCCCACAGCTCCCTTACCTGGGCTGCCTCCTCCTCCATTGCAGCTGCTGCCTTCTCCGCTGCCACGTTCTCCTTGCCACCTCCACTGCCTTCTCCATTGCCACTGCTGCTGTTGCTGCCTTCTCCATTGCTGCTGGCTGCCACAGCTTCCAGCTCCTGAGGCCTGGACGTATGGTGACTCTTCTTGCAGGGAGTTGCCATTTTTAAAATGGCAACTTCCTGGAACTTCCAGGAGGTTGTCTTTTTAAAAATGGCGACTCCCTCCAAGAAGATGAGTTACTGTGAGACCAGGCTTCAGGAGATGGTGGTGGCACCGGGCGGTGGCGGATAAGGCAGCAGCAGCGGTGGCGAAGGTGGTGAAGGTGGCGGCCGGTGATGGAGAAGGTGGCAGCATGGCAGCAGGCAGCAGCAGTGGCATGGCGGCGGCAGGTGGCAGCAGTGGAGAAGGCAGCTCAAGTAAGGACCTGTAGGTGCCGGGGTGACTGGGACGTTGGGTCCACAGCTCTGAAATGCACCAAGTGCTTTGGGGAGCCCCCTCTGCTTCACCTTGGAAGGGGCTCAAAGTGACCCAAAGCAGCCCACTTCAACTCGGGGTTTGGGCCTCAGGCCGAGGTGGTGCACAGCCTTACTGCATAGACCGTGGCCATAAAGGGGCCATCTACACCACATTACCGGTGTAAATGGGCCATTTATGGCCTCAGTCTATGCAACATTTAATTATTGGAAGAAGAGTTGCCATTTGAAAAGAACATGGCGGTTCCCTCCAAGATGGGAACAGCTGCGGACACGTCCAGGGCGCTCACACAGCTGGGCATGTGGCTGTCCAGGTCACTCCAGGATTCTTCAGCCTGACCCCGACCTACTACAGACCCAGACTGCCTCAATCCAAATCACCCTGATCCAAATTGGTATTTGGGATTCAGACTGAAGCAGTGCACAGCCCTACTTGGATGCTGGTTTAAGACACCCCCACTTCTAACTATGTAAACTGTAGTACAGGGCTGTAGAACATCCTTCAGTCTGAGGAACAAATTCCATTTTGGAGAAGTTCTACCCACCCACATGAAGGCAAAAGGGGGAGGGGCCAATATACCAAGATAATTCAGTTAAAGCTCTTCCTGCCAGTCACTAAGCCTTAGGAGAGACATTTCAACCTTTCAGAATGGGAAAAAATGCACAAAAGCCAGGGAAACACTAACTAAATGATAACTGGGGGAAAGGGGGTGGGGTCAGGGACATGGTCAGATTGGTACCCCAGGGCTGGGGTTCTACACCTCTGACATAGTGGCACAAATGTTTTTTTTTTTTTTAATTATCCAACCTGAAGACTGATTAATATTTAGCTTACACTGTATGGAACAATTTCAGTACACTGGAAGGAATTTAGGAACAGTTTCATGCTCGTGTAAATATCTGAGCTTCATGATCAAATCCCGGAGCTCCACATGCAATATCAACTGCCCATTTGCTCCATGGTGCGGTGTTTGTATTTTATCAAAATATGATTTCAATGCTGAATCCTGCTAGTCTGTTTTTCAGGAACAAATGCATCCTCTGGCAATCCCTAAAAAGCATCATGTGAAATCACTGCTGTGCAGTGTACTAAACTGGTAAAATCTCCACTGAGATGACCGGTGGGAGTCTGGCGAGCAGCATGCGAGGTGGGCTGGGCTGAGTCCATCCATCCCTAATTAAGGGCACAATCCTATGGGCTGCACCCTGGGACTCTGGAAGGAAATATTGCAGTCACATCATCCCCACCCTGCTGGCTAGATAGCATTCTTCAAACTATCCTAGCTCAAAAGAATTTCAATATTACATCCAAGGGAGAGAAGAAGAACAAACTTCTACAGATTATACAGTGAAGAAAGGAACCACTTTCTATAACACATCTTGAAATATTTAGTGATAGGAGAATGTAGAAATCAATCAACTGAGTTTATGCTCAATAAACTGGGATTTGGAAGTTAGAGTTAGGGATGTATGAGAAATTAGTTTCAGCTCATTTTAGGATCAGGATTTATTCAGTTCGTACCTTATGGACTTAACACAGACTTGGATGCAATCTGATGTCAATGTCCATACATTTCCAAGCTCACAGACTGCCCCCCACCCCAGCATTTGATGGTATGCATATATATGAAAAATGTGCACGTTTGAAAAATGTGCACAAATACGTTTTAATCAATGAGAGAAGAATACATACATTTCAAAGATGCACGGAATTGATGGGTACATTTGGAAAAACATGCATGACAATATGCATGGATTTTCATCCAGAAAAGAACACCAAAGCTCGCAATCTGATGTGGACTTGAGTAGGAATGAGCTTTGAAATGGAATTGGGAGAACATCGGCCAGCTTGAATTTTGCCGATTCACACATCCCTAGTTAGAGTAGACAGCATAGATGGTGGACAAATACGATGACCTGGTATAAGGAAGTTTACTATGTACTTATGCTTATAAATTGATTTATGAGTTGCCTAACAAATACTCAAAGTAAGTTATGATAGATTAAAAGCGATCAAAATAATAAGAAAACATATCACTAGAGAGCTTTGGCTATTGGGTGGTATAAAATGTTATATATACACACACACTTACAGAGAGAGAGAGAGAGAGAGAGAGAGCGAGAGAGAGAGCAAAAATATGTTTTAAATTACTTTTTATTTAAGTGTGCCTATGTTTCACAACAGATGTTGGTCTAATAAATTAGTGTTAGGTACCATTTCCTTCTGTCTTCTCTAGTAAGTAGCATTTCTTATTCACAGGAAGATAGCAAGCAACAATTCATATGATCCAGCCAAATGCAAATATTTTCAGTGTGAGAAAGTTAAATACATAGGGTTGGATCCAGTCTTAGCTGAAATGTAGGTCCCATTGGAATCAAATTAATTCTGACTTCTCTCATTGATTTCAATGGGAACTAAGTTCAGCTAGCACAGGCTGCAATCCTGTACCCACATCTTGGAGTAAGCCCCACTTACCCACAACAGGACTTACTTCTGAATAAACATTTATAGGATTGCAGTGTTCGTCTAGATCGAACACGATGGGAATTGTTTGTGCCAGACCTTGGCTGGAGCTGGATCATGCTCCGTATTTCTGAGTAAAATACTTGCTTCAGAAATACTTTAATGATTAAGTATTGCATTGCTGAAATCACCTAGACCATTGAAAGAAACAAACTCATGGACGTCACCAGATGGTCAATATCATGGACGTCACCAGATGGTCAATATCGAAATCAGATTGATTATGTCCTTTGCAGCCAAAGATGGAGAAGCTCCATACAGTCAGTAAAAATAAGACCTGGAGCTGACTGTGGCTCAGATCATGAGCTGCTTCTTGCAAAATTTCGGCTTAAATTGAAGAACGTCGGGAAAACCACTAAACCGTTCAGGTATGACCTAAATCATATCCCTGATGAATATACAGTGGAGGTGAGGAATAGATTTCAGGGATTAGACCTGATAGACAGAGTGCCTGAGGAACTATGGACGGAGGTCCGTAACATTGTTCAGGAGGCAGCAACAAAATCCATCCCAAAGAAAAAGAAAGACAAGAAAGCCAAGTGGCTGTCTGATGAGGCTTTACAAGTAGCTCACGAAAGAAGGGAAGCGAAAAGCAAGGGAGAAAGGGGAAGATATACCCAACTGAATGCAGAGTTCCAGAGAATAGCAAGGAGAGACAAGAAGGCCTTCTTAAATGAACAATGCAAAGAAATCGAGGAAAACAACAGAATGGGAAAGACTAGAGATCTCTTCAAGAAAATTGGAGATCTCAAGGGAACGTTTTGTGCAAAGACGGGCATGATAAAGGACAAAGAAGGCAGGGACCTAACAGAAGCAGATGAGATTAAGAAGAGGTGGCAAGAATACACAGAAGAACTATACAGGAAAGATCTGAATGTCCCTGATAGCCATGATAGTGCGGTCACTGAACTTGAGCCGGACATCCTCGAGAGTGAAGTCAAGTGGGCCTTAGGAAGCATTAGTAACAACAAAGCTAGTGGAGATGACAGTATTCCAGCTGAGCTATTTAAAATCCTAAAAGATGATGCTGTTGAAGTGCTGCATTCAATATGCCAACAAATCTGGAACACTCAGCAGTGGCCACAAGACTGGAAAAGGTCAGTTTACATTCCAATTCCAAAGAAGGGCAACGCCAAAGAGTGTTCAAACTACCGCACAATTGCGCTCATTTCAAATGCCAGCAAGGTGATGCTCAAAATCCTACAAGCTAGGCTTCATCAGTATGCGAACCGAGAACTACCGGAAGTACAAGCTGGGTTTCGAAGAGGCAGAGGAACTAGAGATCAAATCGCCAACATTCGCTGGATCATGGAGAAAGCAAGAGAATTCCAGAAAAACATCTATTTCTGCTTCATTGACTACGCTAAAGCCTTTGATTGTGTGGATCACAACAAACTCTGGCAAAGTCTTAAAGTGATGGGAGTACCAGACCACCTTACCTGTTTCCTGAGAAACCTGTACGAGGGTCAAGAAGCAACAGTAAGAACCAGACATGGAACAACCGAGTGGTTCAAAATTGGGAAAGGAGTACGACAAGGCTGCATATTGTCACCCTGCTTATTTAACTTATATGCAGAGTACATCATGAGAAATGCCGGGTTGGATGAATCAGAGGTCGGAATTAAGATTGCCGGGAGAATTATCAACAACCTCCGATATGCAGACGATACCACCCTAATGGCAGAAAGCGAAGAGGATCTCAAGAGCCTCTTGTTGAGGGTGAAAGAGGAGAGTGTAAAAGCTGGTTTGAAACTCAACATTAAAAAAACGAAGATCATGGCATCTGGCCCCATCACTTCCTGGCATATAGAAGGGGAAGAAATGGAAGCAGTGACAGATTTTACTTTCTTGGGCTCCAAGATCACCGCAGACGGTGACTGTAGCCATGAAATTAAAAGACGCTTGCTCCTGGGGAGGAAAGCTATGGCCAACCTAGACAGCATAGTAAGAAGCAGAGACATCACCTTGCCGACAAAGGTCCGTCTAATCAAAGCTATGGTTTTCCCAGTAGTAATGTATGGCTGTGAGAGCTGGACTATAAGGAAGGCTGAGCGCCGAAGAATTGATGCTTTCGAACTGTGGTGCTGGAGAAGACTCTTACGAGTCCCCTGGACTGCAAGGAGGTCAAATCAGTCCATCCTAAAGGAAATCAACCCTGAGTGCTCATTGGAAGGACAGATAATGAAGCTGAAGCTCCAATATTTTGGCCACCTAATGCGAAGAGAAAACTCTCTGGAAAAGACCCTGATGCTGGGAAAGACTGAAGGCAAAAGGAGAAGGGGACGGCAGAGGATGAGATGGCTAGATAGCATCACGGATGCAATGAATATGAACTTGAGCACGCTCCGGGAGAGAGCGCAGGACAGGAAGGCCTGGCGTGCTATGGTCCATGGGGTCACGAAGAGTCGGACACGACTGAACGACTGAACAACAACAACAATGGCCACCATTTGTGTAAAATGGCCCTTTACGAAAAAGGCCAAGGCACCATTTTGTGTTAAATAGTGGCTCCGTGAGGGACCGGGACGTTGTGCGCCACTCGCTGGCGGACTGCCCAGCAGCTTGCTGCATGTGGCAAGCAAGGTTGGGTGACTGGTGGGAGTCTGGTGAGCAGCATGCAAGCGGGGCTAGGCTGGGCTGAGTGAGTCCATCCATCCCTAATTAAGGACATAATCCTATGGGCTGCACCTTGTATACTCATAAGCCCACAAACTCGGAGGCTTACGAGGATCCTATGCAGAGAGGGAGGTGCCTTGTGTCTCCTGTACTGCATTTTAGCTAGACAAGCGATTTTGCCTCTCTAATGGAAGCTTCGGAGAGGAGGAGAGAAGGAGACTGGAGTGGCAATAGGAAAAGGCATAAGCCAGCCACCCCAGCCTCTTCCCCTCCCCACCCACATGAATGCCTCCTGCTCCCTGTCTCCATGCGCCATTCACCAAGCACAGAGAGGCAGCTGGCACATTTCTCTCTGCGCTTGCTATTAGGGGGATAGGGGCAGGGAGCATGATTTCCTGGCTCTGTGCTTGGAGCCCTGCCTTCCAGTGTGGAGCCAGGAAACCGAAAAATCCTTTGTCCCCCAGATGCTGTCTAGGGGACATCAGATTGCTCTCTAAAATGCTTAAAACATTTCATTCTTCAAATGTAGGTTGATCTTTCTAGTCTACTAAACATTTCTGCTGCACTTGCAACTCTCTAGTTTCTCCATATGTTTTGGAAACGCACTTGCCAGATGTCATGCTTTGACCTAGTCTCTGTCTTGAGATGCTTTCTAACAATTAAAATCTATGACCCTCTTCCATTGCTCCTTCCTTAAAATTCTCACATGGCTGCTTTTGTGAGACACAAAAGTAAACATTCTCTTCATTCAGTTCCTTAGGTGGTCATAATGTCTGTCCTGAATTTTTTTCAGATTTCCCCGCTTTCACTCAGCTGTAATAGTCTGAGATAGAAAAATAGGATTACTTTCCCTATCTTTGATATCCAATTAAGCTAAATGGAGCTGTAGAAATGAGAAATGCTTGTCAGCTAAAATGACCCACATGCATTGTGCAAAGCACAATCAAGTGCAAACATCCCATCATCTCCTTGGTAATAAAGACAAGGCAGGCTCAAAGCTCCTTCTTCCTCCTTCAGCAGCAGCAGCCCCAAATGTCCATTATTTTACCGCCTATAGCAACAAAGTGCCCTTGTTACAGTGGAGTCTTTCTGTCCTGAAGCCAAATGGTTGCTGTTCATACTCAGATCGTTTCAGAGGGCTGACGTGTGACAG
This sequence comes from Heloderma suspectum, assembly GCF_057233095.1. Lineage (NCBI taxonomy): Eukaryota > Metazoa > Chordata > Lepidosauria > Squamata > Helodermatidae > Heloderma > Heloderma suspectum. The sequence goes on along the minus strand of NC_139460.1, from coordinate 24,770,146 downwards.
GAAGTGACAAGCTGCTCTTAGTTGGACTCCATGTCATATGCCAGGACCATGGGGAAAGCTGTTAGACAGGTAATATACAGGGAAAAAAATGGGCTTAGAGTTTGCAGACAGAGCGGTAAATAAATATCTGGTTTTGTAAGTAACTATTGTACCTGCAAGGCCAAAATCTGCTTGCAAATTTGTCTTGTATTAAGCTGGGTGACTGAATTTCACCATGCTCTCAACTTAAAAGGGGCTGGAAGGGGCCCTGCAAGACTAGTGCATTTTTTTTCCTCGGAGCCTGATAATGCTTAAGAGCTACCATGGTCAAAACACACAAACCCAGGCAAATATCTTCTTCCCCAGCAACATGTATTAATGAGCTGTCATATAGCACTGTATGCCCAAGGACTTGTACAACCAGATAAATCTTTCAACAGATAATTAGCAGACAGAGTAACAGAACACCTGCATTTTCCATTGATGGCAGCAGTCAGTTTGTGTCAAATCAATAGTCAAGTGGAACTCTGATTTCACTAAATTATGTGCAGTAATTCCTTAGGCACAGGGCACACCTGGGCTCTTCCTCTTGGGGAGGGAGGATGGGTTTGGAACTTATTCTTACACATCCCAAATCTCAAAGCACTGCTTTACAAAGCAGATACCAATTTTATCCATTGTTATTATATCCCTAAATCAGGCCTGCACAGCTTGTGGCTGACTAAATGCAACAGAGTCCAGCAGTGGTAATGATGTGCCAGAGGCTCTATAATTAGGTATGAGCGAACCCACCCCCATCCGGGTTCTCCGGGTGCCTGCCCAGCTCCTGCCACCGCTTGCTGGTCCCTGGACTGTGCTCGAGCTCCTCCCACTCTCAGCGAGCAGCCCACACTCACCCTAGCTGCTTCATCAAGCTCTGCGGTCACCACATTTTGAAAAATAAAATGGCGATCGCAAAATGCGCATATTTGCATATGCGCGAAAATGCACATTTTGCTTAGGTGTATATTTGTGCATGTGCGAAAATGCATGTTTTGACAAAAATGTGCAGTTTTGCGCAGATGCAAATATGCACATTCACAAAATCCACATTTTCGCATACCCAAATATGTGCATTTCAGTCCCATGACTGAAAAGGCACTCTCATTTTGAAATGTTGTCTTCAGAGTTTGGGGATTGCAAAGCATTTTTGGGGGAGGAAGAAATGAATTCCATGAGGAAACAAGCAGGAGCCAAAGTGACATCCACAGGATCTGCATCAACTACAGCATCCAAGTCAGAACAGATCTGATAATGGATTATCTTTCTCTCTGTCAGTTTTCCTGTTCCACTTTCCCTTTCTTTCCCTCGATCTTTATCCCCTACTCCTTGTAGACTTTGCCAATGTACACCACCAGGATATAACAAAGGGAAAACACATGCACAACTGATAGGATGGGCTGACCCTTACAAAGGGGCTGTCCTTGATACAGCAATTTCCACCCTCTTAAGGGCGCAATCCTATGTGGATAGGTGGCCACCTCCAAATTCGGAGGTGACTGCCTATCCAATGCAGGGCAGGAGAAGCACAGAGGGCATCACTCCCTCTGTGCTTCTCCTGCCCTGCATTTGTGGCTAGACAGCCAATCTTGGCTGTCTAACCATGGGAAGGTGGAGCGGGGGAGGAGGCTGCCAGATGACACATAGGATATGTCGTACCGGCATTTCTGCCTTCCCCGCCCCAGAACGCCCCCCGGAATGCCCTGTTTTGGCCGCTCCGCACCCCTCTTCTGAGCATGGAGCACGGGGCTTCTCTGCACTGCCTGCAAGGCAGTGCGGAAGGGTGGGAAGGTCGGTTCTCCGGGAACCGACCTCAGTGTTCAGGCTCTGAGGTCAGTTCCCAGAAAACCACATATCCTATGGCCGTCTAGCCTCTGACTTGTGGCCATAGGATTGCTCCCTTAATGAATTAAAGGGATCACATGAATTGCGTCTTTATGCAGACATCCCTAAGTGTGGACTGCCCAGCTCATCTGACACTTTATAAGTTCGGTAGCAACAAAGTACACACAGACTTGTGTCTTCCAGCAGTGATCCTCTGCTACATGAGTAAGAGCATTTCTACACAAGGCTTTTATTGCACACTCTGGATTGGTCACTCACAGCTTTGTGGGTTCTTTACATGACATCATCAAGCTCCAGGGCATCTCCCGTGCTTTCTGACCATTATCCCACTTTCAAAAAGATTGGAGATAACCCAATAAGAAATGTTAATCCAATATATTGGCTGTGCGTAATGACACAGTTGTGCTATAACCACAGTGCCATCTAGTGGCTGTAAAATGAAACATATAGAACTTGCCAAGAAAGGAATTCCTTATTCAAAGCACATGTCTGCCCATGTAAAGGAGCTGATCTTAATCCTGCAAAGAATCCAGAAGCAAAAGCCCCAGAAGGATATGGGATTTCAGCCTCGTGTGGTGAGCCAGTTTTTACTGCACAAAACAGGTGGGGGTGGGGGTGGGAGGGATCTGTGATTTGGTCTCCTGATGTCTTTTACTTCGGCTAAAAGCACATATAGAAGATGCATGATTTGGATTGGGGCTGCAGTGCTGGGGGAAGGGGATTTATCAGTGAAGGCTGGTGGCTGTGATGTCAGGAGGCTGTGAATCTGCTCTGGGTTTCAGTCAGAACCAGTCAGAATTCTCAAAGAGCTATCCAAGGTGCTGAACCCAATCCCCAAAATGGGTTCAGCACCTTGGATAGCTCTTTTAGAGTTCTGACTGAAGCTCTGAGCAGATTCACAGCCCCACTGACTGTACAGCAAATCCCCCCCCCCCAAGCTTTAATCAGCTGCAGAGGGGAAACACACAGGCACAATGGGATGAAACCACATTTGTCCTTCCACAAACAGGAGGCCTCCTTTCATTCGTAGAAGGGTTCTAGTTCCTTCATTCTCAGGCGTTCTAGATCCAGTAGAAGCTCCTGCTGGAAGAAGGTGAGGAGAAAGGATATTTTCACTTATTCCCCCTTCTTTCTACAGTACCCAGCTCCATCTCTTACTCAGATATTTGGTCTTATGGTCCTGTAGGGGAAATGGATAATCAGAAAAAACCCAACAACCCCAAACCTGCCCCTTTCCACTACTGAAAGTGTCCTGTGAGTGGAACTCCACTCATGGGATGTGTGCATCTCAACTACAACATGTATCAGTATGTTTTTCAGGGCTAATAGCTTCTGGGGGGTGGGGGTGGATGACAGTGGAGGAAAATGTTAAAATAAACCTCTGACAAAGCCATGCCCCTGCCCATGCCCACCACAAACTCCCACCCCGGAGACTCCTTTTAGCAAAAGTAAATGTTTCAATGACAGATCTCACACATCATGTGTAGTTTAGCTGAGACATTGCCTGTGGTCTGGGACCTATCTGTGGCTATACATTTTGTGGCAGAGATTGCAATGAGTGAAGGCCAGAGAACGTATGTATCAAGCAACCTTTCAGTAGCTTTTTTCTTTGTTAGAATGAAATCACATAGAATTCAAAGCACTTTTATTAGCGCATTAGCAAGGGTAGGGTAACAGTATCATAAAAATATATGAACTTCAAATGATTGCATTTTATTATCAAACAGCAAATGTTTTAAACTCCCTGAGTTTCCATTTCATAATTCTGTGGGAGTTGCCTGCAGTTTCCTTCACCAAAGGCATTTTTTTAGTTTTTGTTTGGTAACTGAAACTCCAAAGCTGCATCAGAACAAACAATATCCTTTCTACTGCTTGTAAACACTTATTAAATAATTCTACAGAGTTTCTAATGTATTGTAAAAGGCAGTTAATGAAATGATGTATGATCTATTTTTTCCCCTCCGATGAAACTTTTTATCTCTTCAGATAGAATTTTAAATTGTTTTTGTAAGTCTGTGCAAAGTGAAATTGAATTGTATGGAATGACTGATTGTCAAGGACATCTGCACAAATGAGGTATTCATTTTATTCAGAATCCATTCAAGGATTTCTTGATGTTTTTATTTAATTTGCTTCGTATCAAGGAGATAAGTTTCCCTTTGAGGCAGAGCTCTGAGGAAATAAAAGATTAATATAAAGACAAGTGAATTCCTACACTCTTGCAGGATTTGACATAAAACTATCATATTATTCTGCTGCCTCAATGAAGATAAATATATAGACATGTTGTCTCAGGAGAATTCTTGTCTTAAGATGCCAAGTCTCAGTGGTATTGCCCACAATTGAGAATTCCGAGTGGGAAGTAGCAGCCCATGAAAATTCAAATTCACTGAAAGGATTATTGTAATTGGATTATTCTGAATTTAGCAGTCCTCACCTTCTATACACCCCCTTCCAAGAAACAGCATGCTTGCATGAATCAAGGTGATTTCCTGAATAGAACTCTGCTTAGTTTCCCTCAATAATGCCAGTGAAGGACACATAAAAAAGGCATCTCCTTGATGACCTGCCTCTGTCCCTAGGTCCTGACTGTGGTAGGGATGTTGTGGGAATCCAAGAGGGGGGTGGATTCTGGTGGACTCCCCCCCACTAGGCCTCCCAGACCCCACTTGCCAAGCTACTTCACGCTTATCCAGCCATTCCCCATTTGCTGCACAGTCCATGAGTGCTCAGCAGCTGCCTGTTCCCTTGCTGAGCCACCATTTTGCAAAAATAAAAATGGTGGCTTGGGGTTTTCCATAAAAGTCATGTTGTGTAAATGGCAGCTGTAAAGGGGCCATTTATGCAACATTAGAGTCTTAAATGGTTCCGTTATGCCTGAAATGTTGCATAAATGGCCCCTTCAGAGCTGCCATTTCTGCAACACTACTTTTATGGAAAACCCTGAGACGCTTTTTTTTTTTTGCAAAATGGTGGCTCGACGAGAGGAGGGGCAGCTTCAGGGTGCTCACCGGACACTTGCAAGGCTGTCCAGTGGTTCATGCAGTGTGGTGAGCCGGGGCAGGTAGCAGTGCTTTGGCGAGCACCTGATGGGGACAGATGGAGGTGGGTCCATCCATCCCTAGACTGAGTTTTTCTTTCAGAACATTCTGTGACATCATTAATTTCTAGGGATATTGGAGAAAGCCATCTGGGGCATGAAACTAACTGAGCTTTCATCAGCTGAGCTCCACAGACTTCAGCTCACATTCCCTTGTGCTGGCCCAACTCAATCTCCATCGAGTCGGAAATTGTGGGAATTACTTAGAGATGTTGAAAGAGTCCATGAGAGGGAGGGGGAGTCCAATGGACTCTCCCTCACTTGCCCACCTGGACCCATATCACCAAACCGTGGGGTGCTCACAGACTTACTTAGCAAGCACCCTGCGGTTCGGCAAGTGCCTGGCAGTCCCCATCTTCCCTAGAGAGCCTCCATTGTGCATGACAATGGCAGCTTGGGTGCTTCTGGGTAGGTAATGTTGTGTATTTCACAGCCATAAAGGACCCATTTACACAATATTACAGGCAGGAATGGAACATTCACACCTGTAATCTTGTGTAAAGGGGGCATTTGCTGCCACCAAATATCAACTTACCTACCCGGAAGCACCCAAGCTGCCATTGTTGCACACAATGGCAGCTCGCTCGGGAGGATGGGCGGCCTGGTGGCTTTGTTGGGTGCTTCGTGGGCCTCAACAAAGTTCTCGTGGTGCTGCAAGCAGGGGTGGGTGGCGGCGGTGGCTTGGCGAGTGCCCGACAAAGCTGGGTGTGGGTGAATCTGTCCATCCCTAGAATTACTCAAACTAAGGCTGGAACTTGCACAAATTATGCAAATTGCAGCTGCAATTTGTGCTAATTTCTATTTATGAAGTATGCCCCCCCGAGAAAAGTTCCTGGATTTCAGGAAAAATCCATGGCTCAGCTTGCAAATGCAAGCCAAGCCAGGCAGGCAGTGGGGATCTACCAGGCCCCCAAAGGGCTGGATTTTCAAACGACGGACATCGCTATCAATCTGAACCAATAACAGTGGAAAAAGGAGGCTGAGGCTCACAAGCAGATTTTCAGTTGCACCTCCTCTAATTGTTCAGCCTTGTTTGGCTTATCTTCACTTCCGCCAGCACCCTGTCTCTTCTATCTATCTGTTCCTTTGCCCATTGTTTCGTCCATGCCTTCCTAAGCCCCCAGCTTCTCTCTGTGTATGGAACCCTTTCCCAGACTTGAGTCCCCAGAAGTTGAACAACTCCCATCATCCCTTACCATTGACCATGCTGGCTGAGGAGGACGGGAATTATAGACCAACAACATTTGGAGAGTCAAAGCTGGGAAAGGCTGGCATGGCGTTCTGGCTTTCTTCACTCTCCTCTACAGTGATTTTGTGGTCTTAATTTCCATAGTATTCTTTCTTTTCCTTTTGGAAGAAAAAAAAAATCCAGAAATAAGTGATAAGTACATTCAGATGATTCTTCCCTCTTTATTTAGTCTTTGTCCCAGCCCTCATCTCCCTCTTTACTCTGCCTTCCCATCAATATTCTAGTCTTCTCTGATATCACAGCAGCCTAGCCAATGGCTAATGAGGGCCCACAGACCAAGTGGTTAACAGCCAAATTACCAAGAGCAAAATGCTACAGTTGCATTTTTTAAAGTTATAGTCTCCTGTGTTTTAATGGGAAACATAATTCATACCTCTATGCCCACACAGAAGGTGTGAGAATGTCCCTTTTTGCCCTGCCCATGCTCCGTGTCATGAGTACGGACAGGCATGGAGGGCCAGCCACTACGGTTCTCTCCGCCCTGGCTACGAGGGGGAGGGGGAGTGGAGCACGGCTTCCCGGCTACAAGCTCGCAGCACTGCCTATGAGCTCGAAGCTGGGGAACCAAAAAATCCTGTCTCCCCCAGACACTGTCTGGGGGGCATAGGATTGCTCTCTAAGAAGAGCAGGTACCACCCTACTGATTAATTTAGCCTTTTCCATGAGTGAAGTTTGTAGTCTGTCTCTTGTAGAACCTGGGAACAAAGGCCATGGGTCCAAGTGAATGGTCTACAGTTTCAGAAAACTCTTCCTAATTTAAGTTGTTTCATTCATTCATTCATTCCATTCCATTTCATTTCTATACCTCCCAATAACTGAAGCTGGTGTGTATGTGTGTCCTATGACTTCTTAGTCATGTGTCTGAATGCTGTATGTGATCACCTTGGATGAATGCAGTGCCCTTTGAGGGCCCTTGGGCAAGACCCTGGTGAGTCTATTATTATTAACTTGTTGGGTAGCATCTATGCTGTAACTATTATATATGATTTGATTTAATATTTGTAGGCTACTTTCCCAGCAACAAATTTTAGCTCGAAGCAGCTCACAACAACTATAAAAACCAATAGAAAATAACATATAAATAAAATGTCTGTCATTTCGCAATATAACCACAAAAAAAAATACACATCAGCAAAGCAAAGGAAACCATTCAACAAACAAGGAATGCAGTATAATCCAAAATAATGCATCAGAAATCAGTGCTCAGCACCTGGGAAGGAGCTTCCTCACTCAGTACAGCAGGTGGAGAAGGCTCTGCTTGACCCTTGTTTTCCTCCCAGAGGAATGTGCACACGCACAGTCTTTGCCGAAGCATCAACAAAAAGCTGTCACCCATCCAGGCAGCAGCTTCCTTGATACCTTCAGCAACAAGGGAGGTGAGGGTGATCAGCTGGTCTTCCAGCCCTGGATGGACCCGACACTCCTTGATATTAATCTCAGTAGGCTGGAGGGATGTCTTATGTGCAAGTCATTTAAGAAATAAAAATCAAAGGATCTAATTCTTTAATGGTTTCAATGGCCTCTGGAGCTCTGGCTCAGGACTTCATGGCCTCCATCACAACCATGGGGCTGTCTCAGTTTGTCACTGGACTAACTTTTGAAGCAGAGCACACCCTTGACTTGGTCTTTCCTAGGGATGTCAGATAATTCTGCCACGGACTCCAGTGAGTCCCCCGGAATCTGTGGCGGAACGGTCTCCCCCCCGCCATCCCACGGAATCCCCCCAGGATGGAGCTTACCTGGCGGCGGCAGTGACAGTGGCTCCAGTGGTGGATGCGGTGGCGGCTCTGGCTGGTCTCCCGGCTGGCCGCTGCTGGGCTGCTGCGGCTGCAAATGGCAGCCATTGTAGCAGCCACCATTTGTGTCCTTGCAGTCAGCCGTGATAGGCTACGTAAGTATTTACATAGCCTATCATGGCAAAGAGCAGGGATGCAAATGGCAGCCGCTATGCCATTTGCGCCCCTGCTCTTTGACGTGATAGGCTATGTAAGTATTTACGTAGCCTATCACGGTAAAGGCAGCCACGCAAATGGCATAGTGGCCGCCATTTGTGTGGCTGCCTTTGCCATGATAGGCTACATAAATACTTATGCAGCCTATCATAGCTGACTGCAAGGACGCAAATGGCAGCCGCTATGACGGCTGCCATTTGCGGCCGCAGCAGTCCGTCTGTGACTGGAACTCCGGCTGGCCCTGGCCAGCGGCTGCATGGAGCCACTGCAGAGCAGAGCTGTCCGGGGAGGATTCCAGGGGGAGGGATGGAGTGCCTCCCCCCCACCACGGATTGCCCGGTGCGGAGCCAGGTAAGACTTTTGTACATCATGAGTCTTTCCTCCAAGCTATGAGATGAGTGGTCTGAAATTGGAAGCAGAGGTCAAAGTAACCCCGTTATCATGGACAGACAATTTCCTTCTGAGATTTGGACTCACATTGTTATTTCCCTCCTGCAGGGGTGGGGGACCCATTTGGATGGTCCTCCCCAGGAGGAGGATGGAGTAGATAGGTTGCTATCTGTAACTGTAGTTCCTCGAGTAGCAGAGAGAAAGTATTAAAGTAGCAGAGAGAACGCATGACTCCTAAGTTCATGGAAAGATGTTGTTTTTGTTGTTGTTGTTGGTGTGTGTGTGTGTGTGTGTGTTTTACCTCAGGGATTGAAACTAACAAGAAAAGCAAAAACACTGACAAATCCAGGCAAATTATCACACTATTTCTGGTGCCCTGTCTAGTAAGCAAATTCTATTTCATAACAGAATTATTAGACACTTCTCACATTTTGTGCATTGCCAAGAGAAATGCATGTTGTTAAGAAAACCCTTTACAGATTTATTCAAATTCTGACCTGATGGGTCTCACTTTTCTCACTCATATGTGCAGAACAAATGGAGCTGAAACAACCTTGGAAGTTGGCTGTTTGCTTCATTAGGGGAAAACGTAAGACTGAACAGAAGTTTTTTCTAAGGCAGGGATGGGCAACTTGCAGCCCTCCAGATGTTTTGGCCTACAACTCCCACCATCCCTTATCACGGGCTATGTTGGCTATGGATGATGGGAGTTGTAAGCCAAAACTTTTGGAATGCCATAAGTTGCCCACCCCTGCCCTAAGGTGGCAAATAATTACTTTCAGTGGGTGGTTTTCTTTGGAAAAAATGGTGCAGGGGTTAACCATCCCATTCTGCATAGTCCTGATTCATATCCCACTGACCCTCGGCTGCTGATGCAAAATTAAAAGGATGGGTTATCTGGTCATGGATCCCCATTATCTCATTGACTTTGGGCAAGAGCAATGGCCCTTCTTGGCACAGAAGAGGAAAGATAGTCTATGGACCATTCTACACATTGCATAGCAACACACCTGGGTTTACCACCTAGTCAACAATGAGCTTCAGCAAACTCTGGTTGCCTATGGGAACAATTCTATAGGTTGCACCCTCAGTGATTGTAAGCCCCCAAATTCAGAGGCTTACAACCATCCCATGCAAGGTAGGAGGAGTGGCAGAGGTGATCATTGCTGCCCTGTCTTCTCATCTGCATTTTTTGCTAGACGGGCTTTTTTGCCCATCCAATGATGGCATTTCAGAAGCGGAGGGAAGGAGGCTGGAGAGGCTGCAGGATAGCTTGTATTCTGGCCTCTCCAGTCTCCTCCCCTCCCCTCCCCTCCCCGTCCCCCTCCCCACCCATGGAAATGCCTCCCTTCCCCCCTCTCTGAGGTCAAGTTCTTCACCTTGGAGGCCAGCAGGCGTGGTTCTTTCCATGCCTGCTGGGCGGGGGGGGGGTCAGATCTCTGATTCCCCCCTCTAAGATTGGAGTGTTGTCTCCAACCTTGGATGGGGGAATCTAAACTATCCTACAGCAGCTCAGGTGCTGTCTAGGGGCCATGGGCTTGCTCTGAATTAGTGTACTTGTATGAAAGATGTGTTTGTAAGCACTCCTTTGCTTTATTCACACATTACACTTTCACACATTAGAATTCAAGCAAGCCTTACGAGTGCATCTAGAACAATGTAATGTGTGAAGGTGCCTCATCACTGTGTGAAACTCAGGTTTTCAATTGACTGTAGACCAGGGGTGAGGAACCTCTTTCAGCCCAAGGGCTGAATTCAATTTTGGAAAAGCTCTTGGTCCCCCAACATTCTGTTGGTGGGTGGGGCCAAAGCAGGAGGCTAAAAGCAAAAGGGGGGGGGACAAAATGGAAAAATATGCCAGCATATTCCAGTTTAAAGCTAAGACTTCAAGTAACTGTGCCTTAGGAGAGGCATTTCAACCTTTTGGAATGGGGGAAAACTGCACAAAAGGTGGGAAACCAAATGATTTCCCAATTTGGAAACCAAATGATGGATGGTTGGGGAAAAGGGAACATGGTCAGGGGAAGAAGTCATCTGGGGAACCCCACAAGGCCAGACTGGGGATCCAGGAGGCCAGATTTGTCCCCCTGGCATGAGGTTCCCCAGCCATGCTATACATTAACCAGAATAGGGATTGACGGATTCACCTCCATCCGGTTTTATGAGCTGCAAGGCTGCCCGTCCTCTTAGCGAGCCTCTATTTCATATAAAAATGGCAGCTCAGGGTTTGGTGGTTGTAAAAGGGCCATTTAAGCAACATTACAGGTGTAAATGGCCCCTTTACCACCACCATTTACATAACATTGCATAACTGGAAAACCCGAGCTGCCATTTTTACGCACAATGACAGCTTGCTAAGGGGATGGGCAGCTGCTGGGCACTCATGGACTGCATGGGCACTCGGTAAGCAGGTCCAGTAAGTGGTGGTGGCTCGGCAAATGGGGTCCAGGAGGCTGAGTGGTAGGGAGTCCGTCGGACTCCACTCCCTTCTAAGATTCCTGTGACATCCCTAATCCAAAACCCTTCTTCTTGAAGAGTGGAAGGAAAAAAATTGAGCAAGCAAAAATATAAATTGTTTTCGAAATAAATTTCAGTGTCTTAAACAGGGAAGTGAGGTTTGTTCCAAAAACTATCAGACAACATTGGATGACTACTGAAAAGCCAAGACTGGTGAATTAAGGATGGTGCAAAAGCAAAATAAACTGCTAGGCCATGAAGCACAGTAAGGACCTACTTCTTATGTAGGATTCATGCTGTGCAAACATGGAAACTTTCCAGCCAGTAGTAATGAACAAGGATCAACTTAATTCCAGGCTAAGCTCTGAATGAATACATACTGTATCAAATCAAACCATCTTTTTAAAGCCTAGACTTTGTAATGTTCTCACAGTGCTCAAATATTTATAAGCCAGAGCAAGTATCTTACTGTGTTTGCATGTTTTACGGCTTTGTTTAATACTTACTCCTACGAGCTTATGTGTTTGTGTGTGCATGTATGCGAGCAAACTGCTCAAATGAGTTTCTCAGAAAGGAGCAGTCATTGAAAATAACGTGATATTGTGATCCTAAATACATATTCTCAAAATCAACACCAAAGTGAGTGCAGTTAGAAAGGGAATGATGCCACGCATTTATTCATATGTAATTTAAAATAAGTCTCTCTTAGGCACACATGCAGCTTCCTTACCAGACTATGGGTTGTTGTAGCCAATGTTAATTTCTCCCATTTATTTTAATGGGTCTACTCTAAATAGGACTAAAACTGGATTACGGAAGTATGGATTTTGTTTAATCTGTTCTGCGTGTTTCATGGATTGTCATGCATCTTTCATTCCATCATCCACTCATCGAAATTGGATTTCTTTTCCCCTTCAGAAAACTCTGCAAAAAATGTCAGCCTCAGTTTACATAACTTTTGCTGTCATGTAACTTTTTGCTCATTTTTTTTTTTTTTTTAGCTGAGCATTAGTCAATGAGCAGAGCACACACACAAAACAGCATTGCACAGTGGAGGCTGAAGAGAGATCAGAGATGTATAAAATTGTGTTGTGTGTTCTTCTTCTTCTTGTTTAAAAAAATGCCAAACATATTAGCATATTTTCCAGTACCTTCCGTAAGTTTGTACGACTAAGTTCGTATGTCTCGGAAGATAGCCACCTGCTGTGAAATCTGCAAGTCGAATTCACAGAAATCCAAACTCATTTGGATCCATTTCAGATGTCTCTGATATGTCTACTTTGCATACAGCCCTATTTGTCCATCCATGGCTTGGTCTGGAATGGGCAATTTAGACCCATTCATTTTACAATAGACTGGCTCCTGGCACAGATCAGACCTCTTAGAAGTGGTTTGTTGACATGGATCAACACAGCTGCCTGCAATTTTGGACTGTCCTTGGGGGTATGGCTATGGAGACTGCCATGATGAGTGCCTGCACTTCAAGACTTTGCCACTACAGCACTGCTTGCAGGCTCAATAGGTGGAGTGGGGGTGGGATTACATCCACTGCACCCAGTAGAGGCTGGTGGTTCTGATTTCAGTGGGGCTGTGAATCCATTCTGGGTTCCAGTCAGAACCAGCCACAACTCTAAAGGACCTATCCAAGGTGCTGAAGGTGAGCCCCTGTTCACGCGATAGGCTACGCAAATATTTGCGTAGCCTATCACGTCAAAAAACAGGGATGCAAATGGTGTAGTGGATGCCATTTGCAGCCATAAAGCTGGTAGATTAACCTAAATGCAGCTGCAAATGGCTGCATTTAGGCTAATCTACCAGCTTTACCACCACGAATGGCGCCCACTACGCCATTTGCATCTGGACACTTACTTAGCACAGTGATATGGCACGGCGATGGCTGCCGGCCATATCGACGTTCGCCAGTGATGTGAAGCAGGCAGCCAGCTCTGCAGGATAGATGCAGAGACGGATCTGACCTGGACAGATTCCAGCGGGAGGCGGAGGTGAGTGCTCCGTTCCACCACGGGCCCCAATGGGGCCAGATTCTTGGAATCCGGCCTCATTGGGGTCCGTGGCAGAATTCTCCCCCATCCTACCAGGCTCCACGGAGTGTACCCAATCCTGCACACAGTCCTCCTCCCACTCTGCATATTAAGCCTACGTTGGTTCTACTTGTGTGAAAAGGGCTACAGTGGACCTGTGAGAATAGTTTGCTCTTGGAGATTCATGGAACCAGCTGCATTTCATAACGCTATGAAGGGTGTCCCCACCACACATGGCAGCCCCTCTAGCAATGGTTTGAGCAACTTAGGGCTCAATCCTATAGGGATAGTCATCCACCTCCAAACTTGGAGGTGACCAACTATCCAATACAGGATGGATGGAGCATGGAGCGGATCTTCTCCTCCGCACTCTGGCCACCCTGCATTTGTGGCTAGATGGCTGATTTTGGCTGTCTAGCTGGAGTGGCTTGGAGCAGGGGGCCAGATGGCACATAGGAAGCATCATACTGGCACTTCCGCCATCCCCCACCAGGAACACCCCCTTTTTGGCTGATCCATGCTGCTCTTCTGAGCATGGAGCCAGGGATGACCCATGCCTCCTATGAGGCAGAGGGGGAAGCAGAGGGGAGGAGGCTTTCTGAGAACCAACCTCGGAGCACTGGCTCCGTGGTTGGTCCTGAAAACTGAAAAATCCTATGGCTGTCTAGCCCTTATTGACTGTGGCTATTTCCTTAGAGAAAAGACCTTCTGACTTATGAAGCACCATGTACATGGGACATATTCCGCACTCTAGCAGAGGTTCATATTGGCCCATCATTGCAAGCATTCAAACAGGCGTTAAAGACCGATTTGTTCTGTGTTACATTTTTCTTGGAAAGTATATGCTGCTGCTGTAGTTTGCTCTGCTGCTAATTTTTCACCTGTTTTAATTATACTGTTGAACTGGATGCTGCTATTTCTTGTTATTGTTCTGCTGCAATATTTATTGTTATCCATTTTTATTGCTCTCTTTAAGCCATTATTATTATTATTGTTATTATTATTAGTATTATTATTCATCACTAATATTTACAATTCTATACCTCCCCATAGCAAAAGCTCTTTTGGTTCTTGCATTTTTTTTGGTGATTTTAAGGTGATTTTGTTTTGAAAAATTGTAATTTTTAATATTTATACAATAGATGCCACTTTGTTAGGCTCAGCCCTAAAGGATCTACACTGGATGCCAGTCTGCTACCAAGCTAGACTTAAGGTGTTGGTATTAGTATACAAAGCCCTATACAACTCAGGACTAGGTTACCTCAAGGAATGTCTGCCCATATACAAATATCCCAGGATACTACAATCTTCAGGGGAGGCCCTGTTGCCTGCACCATGACCTATGGATTTACATTTTGCAGTGACACAGAGATGGGCCTTCTCTGCAGTGGCACTCACCCCGTGGAATGATCTTCCCTCTGAGGTACATCAGGCCCCAATGCTGGTGTGTTACAACATAAGAACATAAGAAGAGCCATGCTGGATCAGAACAAGACACCATTTGCTCCAGCATTCTGTTCAGACAGTGGCCAACCAGCTGCACATGGGAAACCCACAAGCAGGACATGAGTGCAACAGCACCATCCTGCCCACATTCCCCAGCATCTGGTGTACACAGGCATACTGCCTTTGATACAGAAGGTATCATAGAGCCATCAGGACTAATAGCCATTGATAGCCTTATCCTCCATGAGTTTGTTTAATCCCCTTTTAAAACCATCCCAGTTGGTGGTCGTGACTACATCAGTTTGAAGCTGAGTTACTTACTGGCAGGAATATACACACTGAAAAAGAAGCTATAGAGGTAGGTGTGCTAGAGCCCAGATTTCTGCTTATCGATTGTTGCATCCTTAAGCCCCAGTGAACACATTTTAAAGCCCCCATGTGGTCACCTGCATGACAATATTGGTGGGAATCATGGACATATGCCAGTTCTATGAAGTGGTGCCTCCATGTGGATGCAGCTGCTGTTGATACAGCCCTCCTTATCATGTGTGTGATTTTGACTGTTTGGAAAAGGGCAGCTGTGAGTGCAGGAGTGGTGGAGGCTATGTAGATGTTCCCTGGGGGGCTACTGGTTCATATCAGCACCTCCATGCAGTTACCATAGGCCTAATAACAGCTCTGCAGGTGACTACACAATAGCTGTTAAAGTATGAACTGGGTAGGGATGTTAGAGAATTCCGCCATGGAATGGCATTCTTCCGTTCTCCGTTCTGCCACAGAGTCCGTGGAAGAACGGTGCAATCCCCCCGCCACCCCGCGAAACTTCCACGGGATGGATCTTACCTTGTGCCAGCCATCCGGTCCATCTGCTTCCCCTGGTCTGCAGCCTCAAATGGCTGTCCCGGTCTGCGGCTGCCATTTCCCTCCCTACTTTAGCCGTGATAGGTCACATAAGTATTTACGTAGCCTATCGCGGCAAAGAGCAAGGACACAAATACGCCATTTGCGTCCCTGCTCTTTTCGTGATAGGCTACATAAATATATACATAGCCTATCACAGCTAATGCAGGGACACAAATGGCAGCCGCTATGGCAGCTGCCATTTGCAACCGCAACCTGGCAGCGGATGGCAGTTTAGCTCTTGGTGGCCCCGGCTGGTGGCTCAGTGGACTTGTCATGGAGCAGAGCCAGCCAGGGAGGATTCTGGGAGGAGGGACGGATCGCCTCTCCCCCCACCGTGGACGCCCCAGACTGGAACAAGGTAAGGGATTCGTACATCCCTAGAACTGGGGCTAAAGAGGTTGCATAAAGCTACATTTTTATGTTATAACTCTGGCTTTGTAAAAAATTAGTAATGTTTCATTGCTTTGCTCTGATCAGGGAATACGGATTCAGCTTGGATGGGGTTACAGTCCCCCTGAAGACACAGGTTCATAGCTTGGGTGTACTTGTGGATTCAGCCCTGAGCTGGATGCCTGGGTTTCACTGGTGGACAGGAGTGCATTTGCACAGTTAAAGCTGGTGCTCCAGATGTGCCCATTCCTTGAGATGTCTGACTTGTGCATAGTGACACATTTCTTAGTTACATCCCGTTTGGATTACTGTACCATGTATTATGTGGGGCTGCCTCTGAAGAGTGTTTGGAAACTTCAGCTGGTTCAAAGAGCTGCTGTCAGAATGTTGACTGGGGCTGGCTACAGGGAGCATACAACTCCCCTGCTATAACAGCTCCCCTGGCTCCCAGTCTGTTTCCGGGCACAATTCAAAGTGCCGGTTATGACCTATAAAGCCTTATACGGCTCAGGTCCAGGTTATCTGACAGACTATATTGTCCCCTATGAGCCTACTCGTGCCCTGAGATCTTCACAGGAGACCCCTCTTGTGGTCCTGCCACCATCACAGGCTCGCCTGGTGGGAACGCAGGAGAGGGCCTTCTTGGTGGCTGCCCCAAGGCTCTAGAACTCCCTTCCCAGGGAAGGGAGAATGGCAACCTCCTTGGTATGTTTCTGCAGGCAGGTAAAAACTGTATTTCTTCTGGCAGGCCTTTGGGGATAGATAGCCTGGACCTGTGAGAATATGATGGATTGGTACTATTGTTTATATTGTTGACTTTTTAAATTCTGATATTTTATACCATTTTAATATTATTGATGATTTAATTATATTTTTAACTTTTGTATATTTCTATTTATATGTTTTAACTGTACAAGTTTTTAATGTTGTAAAGCCGCCTTGAATCCCAGTATCGGGAAAAAGGCAGGATATAAATAAATATCACCATCGTCGTCGTCATCGTCATCATCATCAGCTTGTGGTGGTGAGTTCCATAGTTTCACTATGCACAGTCTGAAGAAGTCCTTCCTTTTATCTGTTCTGAATCTCCCATCAATCAACTTCATGGGATGACCTCATTGGGTTCTAGTATTTTGAGAGAGAGAGAGGAAAATGTCTCCCTATCCACTTTCTCCACACCATGCATAATTCATGCATAATATTCTCTCTCTCTCTCTCTCTCTGTGTGTGTGTGTGTGTGAGAGAGAGAGAGAGAGAGAGAGAGAGAGTGAAGGAGAGCATTTTTTGATTGTTCTTATTCTTTTGTAAGCCACATTGGGATTTGTTTTCAAATGAGAAGCTGTGTATAAATGTTGCTAATAAATAAATAAGTATATAAAAACAAAGTATATAAAACTCACAATTGATTACTTAAAACCACAATAATAGAAGCCCAGCTAAGAGGTATACCACAGGTTAGGAAAGGTAGCACCAAGTCCAAGAGGTCACCTGCAGCATGGTTAATGAGTAGTGTTAAGGGAGCTATTAGAGAAAAGAGACCTTCCTTCAGAAAATGGAAGTCTTGCCTGAGTGAGGAAAACAAAAGGGAGCACAAGCTTGCACAAAGGCAATGCAAGCAGACAATAAGAGATGCAAAAGAAGCATTCTGAAGAGCATACTGCTAACAACATCAAGGCCAACAATAAAGAATTCTTTAAATATATCAGAAGCAGAAAACCAGCTAGGGAGGCATTTGGACCATTGGATGACAATGGAGTTAAAGGAGTACTGAAGGAGGATAAGGATATTGCAGAGCAGCTGAATGAATTCTTTTCATCTGTCTTCACTGCAGAAGATAGAGGACAGATATCTGTGCCTAAACTGATGTTTTCAGGAAGGGTATCTGAGGAACTGAGGCAAATAGCGGTGAAAAAATATGAAGTTCTCAGCCTCATTGATAAACTGAAACCAAATAAATCACTGGACCCAGATGGTATCCATCCTAGAGTTCTCAAAGAACTCAAATATGAGATTGCTGATATTCTAACCAAACTATGCAACATGTCCCTAAGATCAGTCTCTATACCAGAGGACTAGAAGATGGCCAATGTAACACCAATTTCCAAAAAGGGATCCGGGGGGGATTCGGTAAATTACAGGCTGGTTAGCTTAACGTCTGTTCCAGGTAAATTGGTTGAAGGCATTATTAAAGATAAAATTAGTAAGCATATAGGACAAGCCCTGCTGAAAAAGAATCAATACAGCTTCCACAAAGGTATGTCCTGTCTCATTAACATTTTAGAGCTCTTTGAGAGTGTCAGTAAACATGTAGACAGGGGTGATCCAGTAGACATTGTTTATTTGGACTTCCAAAAGGCTTTTGATGAAGTCCCTCACCAAAGACTCCTGAGAAAACTTAGCAGTCATTGAATAAGAGGGCAGGTCCTCTTATGGATCAGTAACTGGATAAAGAACAGAAAGCACAGAGTAGGAATAAATGGTAAATTCTCCCAATGGAGGGAAGTATATAGTGGGGTCCCACAAGGTTCTGTATTAGGAAAGGAAAGGTTCCTCTGTCCTGTGCAAGCACTGGGACATTACTGACCCCTAGAGGGATGCTGCTTACGCTGGCATTTTCATGGCAGACTATAGCGGGGTGGTTTGCCATTGCCTTCCCCAGTCGTGACTACCTTTCCCCCAGCAAGCTGGGTACTCATTTTACCGACCTCGGAAGGGTGGAAGGCTGAGTCGACCTGAGCCGGCTACCCGAGACCCGGCTTCCACTGGGATCGAACTCAGGTCGTGGGGAGAGTTTCGGTTGCAAGCAATACTGCCACCTACCACTCTGCGCCAATGCTTTTCAACCTGTTCAAAATGATCTGGAATTAGGAGTGAGGAGTGAAGTGGCCAAGTTTGCGGATGACACCAAATTATTTAGGGTGGTTAAAACAAAAAGGGATTGTGAAGAGCTCCAAAAGGATCTCTCCAAACTGGGAGAATGGGCATCTAAATGGCAAATGCTGTTCAATGTAAGCAAGTGATGCATGCTGGGGCAAAAAAATCACAACTTTGAGTATAGCTTGATGGGATCTGAGCTAGCGGTGACTGACCAGGAAAAAGATCTTGGGGTTGTGGTGGACAGCTCAATGAAGATGTCAACCCAGTGTGCGGCCACTGTAAAAAAGGCAAACTCTGTGTTAGGCATAGTTAGAAAAGGAATTGAGAATAAAACTGCCAAGATCATACTGCCCTTATACAACTCTATGGTACAACCACACTTGGAATACTGTGTACAGTTCTGGTCACCACACCTAAAAAAAAGATATTGTAGAGTTGGAAAAAGTGCAGAAAAGGGCAACTAAAATGATCAAGGGGCTGGAGCATCTCCCCTATGAGGGAAGGTTACAACAGCTGGGATTGTTTAGCTTGGAAAAAAGGAGGGTAAGGGGAGACATGATAGAGGACTACAAAATTATGCATGATGTGGATAGGGAGGCTTTTTTCTCCCTCTCTCAAAATACTAGAACCCAGGGTCATCCTATGAAGTTGATTGGTGGGAGATTCAGGACAGATAAAAGGAAGTACTTTGTCACACAGTGCAGAGTTAAGCTATGCTACCTCCAGTACCAGAGGCAGTGAGCCTATGTACACCAGTTCTTGGGGAACATGGGTGGGAGGGTGCTATTACACTCATGGCCTGCTTGTGAGTTCCTGGTGGACAGCTAGCTGGCCACTGTGTGAACAGAATGTTGGACTAGATGGACCCTTGGTCTGATCCAACAGGGCTCTTCTTATGTTCTTATGTTCTTAATTTAAATAAATAAAATTGACAGAACTGGACAAATAAACAAAAAACAATATAAAACAAGTCTAACTTCAGGGCTAGAAAGAGTACTGTGTTTGCTGCTACTGATTGTTTGAAGACTGTAATGGCAACCTGTCTTCTGACATTAGTTAGCTGATTGACAGCATATTTCATGAATGCTGCAAGGCACAAGTCTTCAACTGTTAATACTGCAGATTCATAGAACTGTGTGGAACTCAGTGGCTCTGATTCAGGGAAACTGTAATCCTATACCTACTTACCTGGGAGTAAGTCCCATTGAACTCAGAGGGGCTTGCTTCTGAAGAGACATGTATAGTATTGCCTCTTAAGTCACCATAAAGCCTCTTTAAGCTCATTGAAAAAAAGAGCTGGGTATGCATGTATAGATCAATCAATCATCTGCCCACGAAATAGGTTTCTTGATGAGGTTCAAGTAGTCATGCCATTGTCAGGGTTCCCCTTATGATCTGGACCCCCTGAGCAACTCCTTAAGGATCTCTTGCCTCCTTAAGAGTCCCACCTTCCTTCTTTTAAACTTCCCCTTCCCAATAACATGGGGTTTAGGCTGTAGATGTGGGGAGATTGACACTTTAGACATGTTTAGTTTAACCACAACAGTTTACTGGTAAATTAAAGCAAGCAAATCACAACTAAAGGTATTTACACAATAGAACTGAGTGATACAAAATGCATTAAGAGAAAATAAAAGTTGTGAAATGCAAGTTCCTTTACCCTAGCTGTACTTAGACTTCTCCAGGCTGCTTCTTCCTACTCCTGGTCATCCTGATTCTGCTCTCACTGGCTCTCTCCCCCTCTTTATATACCCTCCTCCCTCAAAACTGAAAGTACTGCTTCAAACCTGAAGAAATGAAACTTAACTGGGGAAAAGAAATGGAAACTTCAGTGGGGAAATGAAACTCCTCCTCCCAGGGATACCCCCTCTCAACACCTCCCCCCCCAAAACAACCAAAAACCGAAACAAAACTCCAGGCCTCTAAGCCTGCTCTTTCCCCCCTTTTTCTTCTGCAGGCCTTAAAACTTCACAGCCATACAATCAGTTCACTTTTCTTTTGTTTTTTCTCGAATAAAAGTAATGCATTTGGGAAAGAAGGGCTACTGCTGTGACACAATTCATCTATTTATTTATTCTTATTCAGAAGACTTATATCTGCCTTTCCACTATAAAATACTGCCCAAGGAGACCAACATCATAAAAATAATATACAACTCAACATAAAAACCTAAGCTAATTAAAAAAAAACACCACCTAAACAAAACTGTATTCCCTCGGTGAGGGAAATTAAAACTTCTGGGGGCCAGATGAACATTTCATTGGAAAGAATTCCATAACAGGGCTATGGCCACAGGAAAGGGCCTGTTTTGCATCCTGACCAACCTAACATCAGTGTGTGTTGGGGCACAGAAAAAGGCATCTTGATTGGATCTTAGAGTTTGGTTAGGTTGGCATGGGAGGAAACAGTAGGTACCCTAGACCCAAGCCAATTAGGGCTTTACAAGTAGGGCTGTGCAGGGACCCCCCCAATCAGACATGGAAGCCACTTAGTGGCTTTGAAGGAAGGCCTGATTTGGCTTGGGCTGCTTCAGGGGCCCTCTGACCTGTCTCAGTCCCAAACCCAAAGCAGGATTCGGCCATCTGAATCCTGCTTCAGCCCCCCCATGCCCCTGTGCAAACCCCCAGCTCCTTACCTGGGTCACTGCCGCCACCTCCTCCTCCTCCTCTGTGGTGCTGCTGCCTCCACCACCTCCGTTGCCACCTCTGCCACTATTGCCACCACTGCTGCCATCATTGCTGCCTGCCACCACCAACTCCTGAGCCCTGGATGTGCATCAGCTCTTGTTGCAGGGAGTTGCCATTTTAAAAATGGCAACCCACACGAAAAAGAGCCAACACACATCCAGGGCTTAGGAGCTGGTGGTGGTGGGCAGCAGTGGTGATGATGGCAGCGGTGATAGTGGTGGAGGCAGCAGTGGCAGCAACCGCTGCCACCGCTGTCACTGTCGCCACCATCATTGCTGCCTGCCACCACCAGCTCCTGAGCCATGGAGGTGCGGCGACTCTTCCTGCAGGGAGTTGCCATTTCTAAAATGGCGACTCCTGCCAAAAAGAGCTGACATGCATCCAGGGCTCAGGAGCTGGCGGTGGCGGGTGGTGATGGTGGTGGTGGCGGCTATGACAGCAGTAGTGGAGGTGGTGTGATGGCAACCGAGGTGACAGTAGCGATGGCAGTGGCAGTGGCGGCAGTGGTGACTCCGGTGAGTCACCTCAGGTAAGGAGCTGGAGGTGCCAGTGCGTCTGGGCTGGACTGCTGAAGCTCCAAAGTGCACCAAGAACTTTGGAGAGCCCCCAACCCGCTTCGGGTTGCTTCATGTCTGCTCCGCTTTGCCTTGGAAGGGGGTCGCGATGGACCAAAGCGGCCCGCTTCAACTCGGGGTTCGGGCTTCGGGCCGAAGTGGTGCACAGCCCTATTTATAGGTAATATGTAGGGATAAGGGTAAAATTCATTTGGTTCTCATTTTAATAAAGCCTACAGCATACTTCCTGAACTAGTACACAATTTTCACACATCTCTGAGTTTTGTGATCCAGTTCTCTGATCAGAAAATGCATACAAAAATGCTTTCATTAGAAAAATAACATAAATGTGTACATTATGGATAATAGCAGACACAAAGGCATATATCAGGGAAATTGCTATCTATATCTATATCTATATCTATATCTATATCTATCAGCAAATTGCACACAAAGCTGTACCAATTTCATGTGCATGAAAATGGATACAAATAATAAAAAAACATATTTTTTTTTTGCAGATTGATGCAGAAAATGGCACCAAACTTGCGCTTTGAAAAAAATGAGAATGTTATAGAAAGCAATACAGTCAGGTTCATCTATCCCTAATCATAACCAGCCCTTTGAATTGCAGCCAGAAATATATTGGTATCAGTGCAGCTGTTCTGAATTGCACATAATAGGCTCAGACAGCCATGTTCCTGCGTGCCTCATGTGGAATGCTGAGGCATTCTCCACCAGCTGAAGCTTCTGGAGCCTCTGAAGAGTAGAGGCAGTTCCATGTAAGACACATTACACTAATCCAATTTTGACAGAATGAACATGCGTCACTGTTTGTACATCCAATTATGGTTGAACACCCCATTATGGGATTCTCCACACAGAAGCTTTTTGTCCGGCGATTTTCCCAGGGCTTCAGCTTCCAGATTCTTTTCAGGATTAAGATCTCCCTTTACGTGTGCTTCCCTCCCCCACTTGTCCCCTTTATCCATGAGTTCTATATTTTTCATTTATGGAGCCACTAGATGGTGCTGTGGTCTAGCTCCTCTCACTGCAGGATTTCCTCATTTCATGGAGAAATGGGAAAAATAACTTTTTGTTGCCACATTATTTCCATTTCAAATTAAGCCGCGGAAGTGCTCGGAAAGTACGAGAGAGATGCTGGAGCTTGACGATTTCAGGTAAAGGACCAGAAAACTGCTGTGAGTGACCAATCTCAATTGCAGGATAAAACCCCCATGTGGAGAAGCCCTTTGTCTCTGTTCAACACCCCTGCACCCACATATTTCAGTTTGCTTATTGACACAAAGATTGCTTACCATCCGTTCGGAGTGTCAGTGGTGTAGGAGGGCTAAGGACCCTGGCGTTGGTCACTGTGTTCTTCACCAGGCAGATGTAACTCCCTACATCTGATGGCTGTACCTTGGATATGTACAAGTTGCCTGTTTCCTGGGAGATGAACCGCCGGCTGTCCTCTGCCACAAAGGAGGGGAACTCATTAAACACCCAGCTATAGATGATCTCTGGAAAATAAAAAAGCAGCAGTTTTTTAAAAGAAAAAATTGGCAACCAAGTCAGATCAGTAAATCTGCAAATGAAAGTGGCCTGAAGTTATTGTTCCTTAAGAAACTGCAATCTTCTGTTAAAAGTTAGCTTGGGGAGGTTTGCATGGATATGTCTCTGATTGCTCAAGTCAGGGCAGCAAGTAACAAACATTCATAGAACAGAACATCTTGTCATTTGTTTGTCCCATCCTGTGGGGCTAGATGTTCTATAGAAACAAGAACATCTCTTTATACAGGCATGCATTTCTTTTTTTTTTCTTTTTTTAGTGAACTATGGGAAACATGTTCCTTTTTTCACTTTCTGCAGATATGGTGCTATCCAACATGCTGAACCCATTTTTGGGGTAGGGTTGGATAGCACCTTGGATAGCACCATTAGAGTTTTAGCTGGTGGTGGTAACTAAAGCCCTGAATGAAATCACAGCCCCTCCAGAACTGGAGTCACCAGTTGCCATTGGAAGCTTCTTTATAATGAGTAAGGCCATTGGTCTATCTGTTTTGATCAGCATTGTCTGCCCTGCTTGACAGCAGCTTCCTACCTCTTCAAGTAGAGGTCTTACCCATCCTGGCTACCTGAAATACCTTCACTGGATAGGTGTTAAACCTGATATTAACTGGAGATGCCCAGGACTGAACATGGGACTTTCCACATATACATCTTAGGCACTAGCACTGAGCGATGTCCTCTCAGATAGCTCTCTTGCAGCTCATAAATATGATTGCATATCAATCCCTATATATTAGGCACATTTCAAGTGTTCAAAGCACTTCACTGTCATTATCAAAGTAATCCTTGCTAATGGCTTATCCCCATGAGGGAGGGGTGGAATTTGGAGGGTGAGAGTGAACTTCCTAGCTATTTGAGAGTATAGGACCAGCCTACCTAGTTTATTTTCTTGTGGTCTCAGTATTTAATGTTTACTCATGTTAAGTTCTCAGGATTTAATCTTTTACTTGTATTGTGTTCCCACTATTGAACTTTTATTTTTGTTAACAGAAAACAGTATACATGTTTAGGAACACTAAATGTGAATAATGCACCCCATAAGGATATAAGAAGAGCTATACTGGGTCAGACCAAGGGTTCATGTAGTCCAGTATTCTGTTCACACGGTGGTCAACCAGCTACCCATGGAGAACTCACAAGCAGGACACGAGTGCAAAAGCACCCTCCCTCCCATGTTCCCCAGTAACTGGTGTACAGAGCTATACATCCTCTGATTCTGGAGGTGGCATATAGCCATCAGGACTAGTAGCCATCGATAGCCTTCTCCTCCATGAATTTGTTGGTGACAACCTGCACAGCTATTCTCCATCCATTCCCTCTACTTGGTGTGAGAGGGGGCAGGGGGTCATAAATAAGAATTATAGGTTTCTTCCATACTAGGATCCATCAGCACCACTTTTAAAGTTGTCCAAATTGGTGGCCATCACTACGTCTTGTGGTAGTGAATTCCATAGTTTAACTATGCGCTGTTTTCTAAGACAGGCTAGAAAAAATTATTTACCCATTTTACAAATGGTTCATTCCTTGATAATATGACACATAGAAGCATATTATCTGTTTTGTGACTTCATTTGTAGCCTGTGGATGAGATTATGTGCTTGAATTATTGGCTTGGCACATATTTCTAGTTCTTGCTTTGTGCTTGTGACACATTGTACTAGTCTGGGTTATGGCAGAGTAATACTGGGGGAGAGCATATCATCTGCAGGGTGTCCACCTTCTTGAGTTAGAATTCCACCCCTGCCATGAGGTAAACCAGTTTTATTATTCCAATATTTCAGATGAGGAATGGCAGCTGAGAAAATATATGAGAAAATTCAGATGAGATTTTAGCCAGGCTTTCCCAGTTTGCATCTCACATTTTAGCCCCTTTCATAGGGTCAGAAACCATGCAAGTGCAATGCGCGATGGAGGAAACAGGACAGCGCCCACTGTTCCTGCTCTCCCTTACACATGTTTGGTCTACACTGTTTCTAGACCAGTTTGTTCTGTAACAGTGTGAGGTAAGGGGTTTTATTCTTACCCATTCACCTCACAAATTCTTACTTCTATACTTTTTGGGGGGGTCAAATAACACTGGAGTTAGAAGCAAAAAGCCCAACAAAGTGCCACAACTGAAATGCTTCCAACACATTAGGAATCTGTGTATGTATAAATACTTTTACTACTTTACCATGAATGCAAACATAGCAGCTTCGTTGCAACATTAACAGCACAATCCTATACATGACTACTCAGAAGTAAGTCAAATTGTGCTCAGTTCAGTGGGGCTTACTCCCAGTTAAGCTTGTATAGGTAAATGGCCCATTTACACCTCTAATATTGTGTATATCAACCTTTCCCAACCTGAATTTGCACATATTTAAATATGCGTATTTTAAAGACCTCAGTTTTCATAAAAAAAACAAGCTCAGGAAAATGGCGGGTGCTTGTGGATGGGATCCAGTGTGAGTGCATGTGCTCAGTAAACTTGTGGGGGCTCAAGCACAGGTCTGGGGGGGGGAGCCTCAAATGGAGGACAGTGCTTCAGTGGGTGCCTGCCAAAAATGGACAGGGGTAGGTCTGTCCATCCCTACTCAGTGGTGCTGATGGATCCTAGTATGGAAGAAACCTATAATTCTTACTTATGACCCCCTGCCCCCTCTCACACCAAGTAGAGGGAATGGATGGAGAATAGCTGTGCAGGTTGTCACCCACCTCTGTATGCCCACATCCATTCTTGACTCAGCCCCATTTACAGTATGGCAGTGTGAACCATTTTCCTCTGTACGAGAAGCATTCATTGCAAGGCACGCACATAGGACTGGGATGAGGCAGATATTGATGTAATGGCTGCTGTTATCACAAAGTCATACTTTACAGGGGGGAGCAGCGGTATTCTTCTTCATAATTGCTAGTGCCAAGGGACATCTATAGAACTCTCTCCCAGTACACAGTTGCAGATTTTCCAGACACATCTCCTTTCCTCTTTCTCTCCCTTTCTGTTTTCTGATGGTACTCCTCACAGTCACATTGGAAGGGCGGTCGAGGAAGAGAAGACAGATGGATAGCAACTGCTACAATAGTTGAGTCCTCCTTCTGCCAGAGCTGTCTTAGAAGACATAGCTCCATCTCAATTTTCATGTTCTATCTTCTCCACTTCCATTATCTCATCTTCTCCTCCCACCCCCATCCCTCAATTCTTCTAAGCTGCTGAACTTTTGACACCCGGCATTAGCTTCGAGGCAGCCTTGCTCTGCTGTCGGTTCTCTGACAGTCTTGTCAGGGCTGGCTTTAAAGGCAGAAATGTCAAGGTTAGCACAGTAATAGAAAGTCATTGCCGATTTGCCGCTGCTCCAAGACACAAAATGCTTTTCCAGTAGAGTAAGTCCTGGGCTTTCATCTACTAATTGTCTGAGCTACTGTTTTCAGCCTGAGAAGCAGTATGAAAACAGTAACCACCATCTACCCTCATGGTACATTTATTTCTAATGTGCTAAAAACGAAGAAGCCTCATTGCCAGTGGATAGTTAGAAAGTTGGGGGAATTTAAGGTCACAAAGATTGGAAGCATCTCCCCACTATTTCTAAACATCTATTATTTCCATAGACCACTCAACTTCCTTTTCTCGTGATAAGGGTGAAACTAGTTTAGTTGCAAATCCTTTTAGGTGTTCCTTTTTTGGGGGGGGGGTAATGTTATAAGTCTATGACATCCCAGGGGATGGCCTGAGGGCACATGACACAGCCAGCTTGCTGAAGCTAAGCAGGTCTGAGTCTGGTCAGTGTGTGAATGGGAGATCACCTGGAAACTTCATTGTACTCCACCTTGAGTCCCATAATGGAAGAACGGTGGTATATAAATGTACATACTAAAATAACAACTATGATAATAATATTAATAATGGTCTAAATCAGTGCCTTTCAAAATTTCTAACTACAGAGAACCCTCTTTACATCTCAGTTAGTTGTCTGTTGAGATTCCTGCAGGCTGAAAAGGATTCTCAGTTTATAAGTGAAGCTGGCCAGCCCGTTACTGTACCTTACGGCACAGCCATTTGCCTCTGTGGCTGCGGATTTTGAGAGATGATCAGCTGCTTTTCCTTTTTTTCTGGAAAGTTGTCCCCCCTCCCCCCCAAAGAAGAAGCTTGACTGCTATTTCTGAGCTTCTAAGTGAGAAATTTCTGATAAGATTTTCTTTTTCTACATAATGTGGAGAAAGTGGATTGAGAAACAGTTTTCTTCCTTCTTTGTAATCGTAGAACCTGGGCTCCTCCAATGAAGCTGAATGGTGGGAGATTCAGGACAGACAAAAGGAAGTACTTCTTCATGCAGCACATCATTGAACTATGGAATTTGCTACAACAAGATGTGACGACGGCCACATCTCTCTCTTTTTTTTAAAAGCCATCTAGCCTAGATGGCTTTAAAAGGGGATTAGACAAATTAATGGAAGGTAAGGGTATCAATCAATAGATCTATGCAGGCATTTGCTTGCAACAAGAGTAAACAAAAATAAAAACCTGGGGAGGGGATATGTGTGTGCATGTCAGCTCCCAATGTCCCCACACATCCAGATCTTTGTGCATTTAGCATAAAGATCTGAAAAGGATGCTGAAAATGCAGCTGAATGCACTTGCAAGACTCCCATGATTGGGAACCCTGATTAGGCAGGGTTCTTGTGCACAAGAGTTTTCTAAGCATGTGCAGCACAACTTGCTTGCAAGGTCTTTCAGATCTTCACACTAACTATGCAATGTTTCCATATACTTGCATTGTAGATGAATGCTTGCACACACCTAAATGGCTGCTGGTCATGATGGATATATGCGACCCTGCAGGCTCAGAGGCAGCATGCATATAAATACCAGTTGGAAGAGGGCTACTACTGGTATCATGTGCTGATTGTAGGCTTCTCAGAGGCATCTGGTTGGCTACTGTGAAAAAGGTGATGTTGGACTAGACAGGCCTTTGGTCTTGTCCATCAGGGCTCTTCCTATGTATTTATGTCCTTAACTCATGAGTTCCTCAGAGCAGAGTTTGAAAATCACTGGTCTAGATTAAATCATATCTCACTAATGCTAGGGATGCTTTTGAGCTCCTCAGAGACAGAAAATGCACTTGCCTATGGACTGCTACAGTTGCTGAAAGAATAGATGAATCTCCTCCCAAGAAGTGAAATCTATATGAATCCAATTTACTCCATTTTGGGGAAAGGGCTTCCTCTGTATTGTTCCACTCAGGTGGGCTCTAGATCAGGGGTGAGCAGAACATAGATCGTCAGATGCTCTGGACTTCAACTCCCAGCATTTCTGACCACTGAACCATGCTGCCATGGGCTTCTGGGACTTCCGAGTCCAAAATATCTGGAGATTCTGTCCATCCCTGCTCTAGATGATTCCAGGGAAATCAAAACGCTACAGGAAACATGACATACATTTTGGACAGATCCAGTTGGGCATTGCCCAGCAAAGGCAATGAATGAGCTTTAGGCAGGACCATGGTCTCACACAGAAGCTAAAGGAAAAATATATACAACAAAGGGTGGCCATAACAGTAAATAGCTAATAATATGTCCTACTTACTTACACCCAAGAGACCTGGATTCAAGCAGGGGTTTATTAATGGATTTGTTGAGTGGAAATGTAAAAATCAGTATATTTAATGCTGCAATCCTATAGTTATTTACCTGGGAGTAAGCCCCATTGAATGCAATGGGACGTAATTCTGAGTACACATCTACAGGATTGCAGTCTCAGTAAACAAACTGGATATAAGGTTCTTAACTCAAATAAAAACTCAAAATAACCATAGCATAAGGGTAGATGCACCGACATGGGGGCGAAGGCGAGCCCATGGTTATCAGGCAGGGCATCAAATGGTCAATTAGTGTTTCAGATGTGAGAAGAAACAGGTAGAGGGCTACTTAGGAATGGAACATAGAAGTCCCACTTAGCTGTCATGGCTAATAGCTATCTCTCATCCATGAATTTGTTTAATCTCCTTTTAAAGCCATCACCACATCTTCTGACAATGAATTTCATAAAATAATTATGTAACATATTGTGTGAAGAACAGGCTCTGTTACTATTCCACAGAAAGAAAGAGTTAGTAAAGATATGCCACTGGACCAATGGTATTATAATTCAAAGTGATTCTCAAAATCCATAAGGCATACATGTATCTTACGATCAACATTTATATACCACACATTTATGTGTTCAACACATTTCTCAACTCAGTATTCCTTGCAATAGCCCTTTACCTCTACATTGTTGGCATTCCTACCTCTACATTGCAGATAGGTAGAGTGGGGTGGGGGAGAGGAGAGAAGATGCTGAGGATGAGACAATAGTTGCTCAGGCCGGCTCTGCCATTAGGGAGAGTGAGGCGGTGGCCTCAGGCAACTGAGTTTGGGTGTCACAAAAGGATAGCAAATTGTAACTTATCTTCATCATCATCATCACCATAATTTTATTTCTTTTGTTGTTTATTCGCTCAGTCGCTTCCAACTCTTTGTGACTTCATGGACCAGCCCACGCCAGAGTTTCCTGTCGGCCGTCGCCACCCCCAGCTCCCCCAAGACAATTGTGGGATTTTCTGCCTCAAGAGCCAAACTAACCTGGCCAGCCTTAAGTACTATGTACGTCACTTAAAAACAAGAAGAGCCCTGCTGGATCAGACCAAGGGTCCACCTAGTTCAGCATTCTGTTCACATAGAGGCCAACCAGCTGTCGACCAGAAACCTACAAGCAGAACACAAGTGCAACAGCACCCTCCCACCCACGTTCCCGAGAAACATCGCTCTTGTTCATGTTGCCCAGCAACTCACCCCACTTTGGGGGAGGGGGAACCATTTGCTGTTCTGCCACAGGCAGCAAATGTCTTAGACAAGCTTGCCTGTGCTGAACTAATACTTGAATAGGGAACTGTCCTGCTCACACTTTTTAGCCACTAGTCTACATGAGTTCTCATAAATTATAATCAACACATTTTGTCTCTCTCCCAACTGTTCCCCTATCCCCCTCCCCCTGCTGAAAGCGGTAATGCCGTGGTTTGACATAAGGCCTTCTCTGGCTATAACGATAAGTGATAACACAAGTGTTTATATCGTAACAGAGGAACATTTTCAGAGAAAACATTTTTTTAATTAGAGGCACCTGTTCCTCATTCACATGGAGAGAAATAAGTCTCCGATAATTGGTATGGGTTAGAGGCAGTTCGCTTTATCTGAAATGTAGCCATCACTCGGCTTCACAGTGACTGATGTAAAATCAAAGGTATTTAATCAGCAGCCTGACAGCATGGCCTTTTAATAATTCATCCATTAATTAGAGTGATGGCTGAAAAACAGAGTCAGTGTGAACCACTTCAACCATTTTACTGTGTTTACATTTGGTGATGATTCAGGGTTCAATGGTGGTCCTGTTCATGCAGTGTTTCCCACACTTTTGACACCTGGGGCACTGGGTTCAAATCAGAAGCACACTTCACTCTTACACTGAAAAAGATACATATTTCTTGATCCATGCCCAGATCAATGGCAAGGCACTGACCTTGCAAATATGGGATAACCCGGTTAATACTGCCTTTTGGCATCCTGCCCTTTGCTTTGCCCAATCAGCCAGAGAACTCCTGAGATGGGAGCAAGCTTTATGGATAACGGGGATGCTCCTGGGATTTCTTTGTGCCTGTCAGCTATATTGTGACAGCCTCAGGGAATGTTGGCACCTCCAGGCTCCCTACCCCGTCCCTGTGGATGAGGTCAGTGCCTATACATTGGCAACCAGTGGTGCATGGGGTCTTCTCACTCTGATGGGCATAGGGTGGTGGATGCACTCTAGGCTCGCTTTAGTCCATTTTGCAGTACCCTGGGGTAGTTTTTAGCTCTACAGCTCTCCCCCGTTTATGAACACATTCACTTCCTGAAATACATTATTTCCCCCCTCCCCTTTTCATTCATGAACCTGTTGTGCAAAAGATTAAGGATCCAGATCTTTCCTGAACTAGTTGAAATGAAAAATAA
The DNA here is from genome assembly GCF_057233095.1 of Heloderma suspectum. Taxonomy (NCBI): domain Eukaryota; kingdom Metazoa; phylum Chordata; class Lepidosauria; order Squamata; family Helodermatidae; genus Heloderma; species Heloderma suspectum. Next base: position 24,738,660 of record NC_139460.1, on the reverse strand, counting down.
AATAAAATCTGACAATAAGTATTTCCTCTGAGATGTGAGCAGCTGAATGACCACAACCAGAAGCAACTATTAACTTCACCTCAAAAACCACCAGGCTCTGCCCATACCCTAACAGGTTTTATCATGGCTCTACCCATATATTATTGGCCAGGTTCCATGTTGGGTCCTTCTCCTGGCTCACCTCAAAGCAGCAGTGGTGGTGGTGGAAGTGGGGCAGTCATTCTGAAAGTTTGCAACCCCTAGAAACAGTATATTTCACATTATCTAGTCAAATGTTAAGCACTTTTAAGTCTCATTGATTTCATTGGGAGAATGATGCATGTGCTTAATTCTCCCCCACATATGATGCTAAAATTCTTAACTCCATTATGCACACTGTTTGTATGCCAGCAGGTTCTGAAGCAAAAAAATTGATCCAAGTGTCTGTTTTAGAAAAAAACACACACACATAGGTGAGACAAAGGAAGGGTTTTACCACTGTAGTATGCAGGGTTGTTTCCTTTTTCTTTGGGAATATATGCATACACACAGACACTACTTATATTTTATTTTCATGGCTTGATATTTTATTTTTAATCTGAGACCTATATCAGCTGCTAAGCAGAAATCACACAGACGGTTGCACTAAAATTGCAATGTACAGATGTCAGAAAACAAACTTTTAAGTACAATTCATCACACATTCACCACAGTATGCTCAGAATATAAAGAACAAAATCATGAATGGTAAAGGTAGCCATAAATTGGCATTCTCATGGGATGCTGAGAGGGAGCTATTGTCTGCCAGCAAACCCTGCTATTTACAAAGTTTGGTTGTTGAAGTGATTAAGTCACCATGGTGACAGCAGAGCTGGCATTTCGTTTTATGAATAGCCCATCTTGTTTACAGATATCCCTCCAGGAGTTCTGTATCTAGTTTCCGAAGGTCATTTGGAAAGCCTTTCTAAATGTTGAACCTATTTCCATATATTATTGTGCTTCATTTTATTCATTCTTGCATGTCTGGAGGAAGATCTAAGCTACCTAACGACAAAACGGGGAGACAAAAAGATCAGATTTTCTGCTGAGAAGTATCTTTGAGGTGAATGCTTTTTGTTTTGTTTTGTTCCTTATGAACTTTTAAAAACTAATTCAGGGAGATCCATTTCTTCTCTTGTTTCCTGAGCTGACACAATTTGATCTCCTTCTCCTAATAGTAGGGTCTTACCAGATCAGCATTCCCAGTGCTACACTATCTCATCTGAAATGAATTTTCCAAGGCACTACTGATGATAGTATGATTAAAAAGACATATCACACAGATTTGACATACTGGGGTCAAAGCCAGGTAAAAAATATAATAGTTCTTCTAGCTGTTACGTTGTCTATATCTGCAGCTTCAAATGCATCAGAGATGCTGTGAAGGGCTTTCCATCACTGGAATCCCCATTTTTATTATCTGCACTGGAGGCAAACACCTCTCCTAGCATGAAGGACAGTGTGCAGTAATGAAACTGTATGTCTTTGCATGAAATTTGTACTTGTTGCATGGAGTTGAGATGTAAATTCACCTGAAAATAATAAAGCATCCAGTAAAATTAATACCACACAGTACCCGCAATAATTATAGTTAGTGCTGTTGATTTGGGTTGTCTGATACCGAAGGAGTTCATTGCAAGCTCTATGGAACCAAGTGGCAGAATGGAAATGGCAGAAGAAATAATAAAATATAATAAAAATCCTAGAACAATAATTCAAATAAAAAAATAAAATTCAACAATAAATATGTCATCAATTTTTGAAATTGACATGATTTGGGGGTGGTGGTAGATTATCTCTTGTGATTATATGACACTGTTAAACACCATAGGTTTGATCCAGGATCTGCCTCCCATTGATAAAGGGCTCCATTCATATAAGGTGCCTCCCCCGATTTTGGAAAAAAAACCCTCCCTGCCCACACCGCAGGTCAGCCCATTCAGCAGAGCCCCCCTGACTCTCTGCATATCATTATCAGGGCCTGGAGGGGTGGCTGTGGGGAGTAGGGAGTAGGAAAATCCACTTCCATCAGCCCCATTGCACATGCCCAAATCTGGATCCAACCCATGTATTTACTCCAATGGTGCTATAATACTAAAGCTACTGTTACTACTAATAAATGGGACTCAGCTGGTATTATTTATTTATTTATTTATTTATTGACTTTCTTAATTGCCCACCTGGCTGGTCACCTGGCCACTCTGGGTGATGTACAGCAATACAAACAGTTTTAAGACAATACAATCCTACTTTAAAACATCATATTTCTAAAATACCCTAACCCACCCCAAATGCCTGCCTGAACAGCCACGTTTTTAATGCATGACGGAAGCTCATTAAAGAGGGGGCATGATGGAGTTCCCTAGGGAGGGAGTTCCACAGAGTGGGGGCCACCACAGAGAAGGCCCCCTCCCTCATCCTCACCAGCCTATCTGTCCTGGCTGATGGGGACAGAGGGAAGGCCATCCGAGGCTGATCTTGTTAAGCGGCCTGTCTGGTGTTGCTGGAGGCGCTCCTTAAGATAGGCTGCGCCAGAACCATATAGGGTTTTAAAGGTCAAAACTGATGCCTTGAATTTGGCCCAGAAAACAACTGGTAACCAGTGCAACTCCTTCAGCACTGGAGTGATGTGATCACGCCAGCAGCTGCCTTTAAACAGGCGAGCCGCCGCGTTCTATAGGGATGTTAGAGAATTCTGCCACTGATCCCAGGGGGGCCGAATTCCTGTGAATTCAGCCCCCCAGAATCCGTGGCAAAACAGAGCCCCCCACCCCTCCACCCCGCGAAAGCCCCGCGAAATGGAGCCTACCTGGCTGCGGCTCTGGCTTCGGTGGCGGCGGCCGCTGCTGCTGGGCTGCTGCGGCCGCAAATGGCGGCTATCGTAATGACTGCTATTTCCGTCCCTACGTCGGCCCTGTGATAGACTATGTAGATATTTATGTAGCCTATCATGGGCTACTATAGGGATGCAAATGGCGTCCCCTACTCAGGACGCCATTTGCGTCTGCACCAGCCTGGCAGAGGCTGGCGGCCCTGCTGCGGGTTAGCCCGGCCGGCAGCTCCATGGCCTGGCCATGGAGCAGAGCTGGCCGGGCAGGATTCCCAAACTTCCTGATGATAGCATCCAGTGGCTTCACATAGATGTTAAATAGCATCGGGGAGAGGATGGAACCTTGTGGCACCCCACAAGTAGTGATGTACGAAAGTCACTTACCTGGTCCCGCAGCTTCCTTCGCGGTGGAGGGGAGGTGCTTCAGTTCTCCCTCCGAAGTTCAGGCTGGGGGGGAGGCTCCCCGCCTCGCCCGGCCGAAATTCAGGCCAGGGGGGGAGGCGCCCCGCCTCTCCCGGCCGAAATTCAGGCCGGGGAGAAGCGTCCCGTCTCACCAGGTGCGAAATAAAAAAGTGAATTAAAAAAAAAAAAACCCGTGATAGGCGATGTAACGATTAACGTAGCCTATCACAGCTAGATTTCCAAAGTCAGCCGTGATAGGCTACGTTAATCGTTATGTAGCCTATCACGGGTGACTTTGAAAAAAAAAAAAAGCACGTACGCAAATGGCGGCGCCCATAGGCACCTCCATTTGCGTTCCTTATTTGGGCCTCGGTAGTCTACGTAAAGATTTACGTAGACTACGGCGAAAATAAGGGCAATGTTTGTAATGGTGGCGGTAGCAGCCGGTCGGAAGATCGGCCACCGCCCCCGCCCCCACCCAAACGCCGCCGAAATGCCGCTGGGACCCGCCGCTGAGGGGGACATTCGAGGGAGGTAAGTCCCATCCCGGGGGGGCGGAGAATTTCACCAACAATTTCGGGGGCCGAATGTGTTGGCATTCGGCCTCCCGGAGATTCGTGGAGAAATTCACGGCCATCCCTACCCACAAGTGAGCAGCCATGGGTCCGAAACGTCCTCTCCCAGTGCTACCCTCTGGTACCTGCCGGAGAGGAAGGACCGGAACCACAGTAATATGGTGTCTGCAATGCCGAACCCTGCCAGGCGGTCCAGAAGGATACCGTGGTCAATGGTATCAAAAGCTGCTAAGAAGTCAAGGAGAACAAGGAAGGATCATTCGCCCCTATCCAAAGCCCTCCTCATATCAATATTCTGAATATTGTTATAAATATTCTGAAACAAAAACACCTTCAGCAATAACTTTTTTTTAAAAAAAACTTCAAGTAGTGTCTGAAATCCCCCCCCCTCTCTCTCCTTCCTTCCTTCCTTCCTTCCTTCCTTCCTTCCTTCCTTCCTTCCTTTTTTCCTTTCTTTCTACATGACCTGTCCACTCTTCAGACAAATATGGGCTGCTTCACACGTGCATGTCGGGATGGGTGAGTGAGTGACGTTTGAGATTGCTAGGATTCTCCAAACATGACCTTGCCACTCATTTTGTGTCCAATTGATACTTGGGTTTGTGATTGCCACTCATTCTGTGTGAACGGGAAAATTGTGCAAATCAATCAGAGATTGAATGAGATATTTGTGCAAATTTTCCCCAATGTGCGCAACTTTCCTCCATAGTCTAAAGCAGGGCTGATTCAATCTGCAGGGGAAATTTGCTCAAAATTGAGCTGGGAAGTTGCACAAATCAGATGTGAGCACATGTCCAGAAATGTGCGGACGGACATTTTTGGCTGATACATCCTTGCAATTTCATTTGTGGCTTTGAACAGGACAAAACATGTGAGCAAACATGGAATTCTCATATACCCCTACATGCAGGTAGTTGATGTCATTCTGTGATCCCTCAACACTGAAAGACCCACTGCTGGATGGGAAAAAAAGCATTGTGTGGCAGGTGATACAAGAGCTCCCTGTGGTTCTTTAATCTATGATGCTTGTTTCACAGGCACAGGTCCTTCTCATCACCTCCTACCTAATTCCTTCACCTGAGATGCCAAGGATTGAATCTGGGAGCTTCTGTATACAAAACCGCTGTACTGCTGAGCCAGGGTTCTCCCCTCCACACAGGGGGTAGAGTGTTATACGTTTGTATGAGGCCCAGATAAATTATGTTAGGCATTGAGTAATGTGTGGGAAATGCCTGCTAGAGTCGCAGGAGCAAAGGGACCAGTGGCTGAATAAGATTTCCAGTGGTGGTGATGGTGGTGGTGATGGATTCCAGGCCCTGCATGCATCTTTGCCCATCCCTATGACTAGAAAGAATATACCAAGCGAAAGTGCACATATTGTGGGATGAACTATCATAAACAAGTGAAATATACAGATCTTAGAGAAACCAGCTTCTCTTGATGCAAAATGTGGGCTATCCTAATGTAAAACCAGGGATGGGTGAATGAGTGATGTTCAACATCACCAGGATTTTCTGAACATCTCCTCACTGCTCATCTCATGCCCTGTTCCCATTCATGATCACTGCTCATTTTGTGTGAATAGGGAACTTGTGCAAATCAAGCAGTGATTGAATGGGAGATTTGTGCAAATTTCCCCCCTCCCAATTTGCTGAAATTTCCAAATTGGCAAAAATTTCCTCCATAGAGTAAAGCAGAGGTGATTTGGTCTACTGAACAAATTTGTGTGAATTAGGAATTTTCATTTTGCATGAAATGAACTGGGTATTGGGAATGAGACAAATGTGAGTACATCTTTGGAAATCTGCAAATATTTTCAGTGGACATGTGCTCACATTCAGAGCTTCAAATGGGACTTGCTTGCATGTTTTGCGAGCAAAATTGAAATTGTCATGCATCCCAATGTAAGACCTTTTTTTTTTAAGTATACATAGCATTTTGCCTATAGCATTTTGCACACATTTCACATTAGGGATGTCCAGATTTTATGAAAGCCATCCTGTGTGTGTTTCATGGATTGTGTGCTGTCATTCGTTCTGGTATCCGTTCATGGATGGATTCAATTTTTCTTTGCAATGATATATGTAATTTATGTTAATATGTAACATTTAGCATATTGTCTCCCATTCTATTCAACTTTTCCACACATATATTTACTAGTCTCTGTAGAAATTTGTGCATTTTCCTATGAATAAATTTGCATAAATTTTGGGAAAGTAAAAAAAAAAAAAAAAGATCAAGGCGAACATGCCATGAGGACAGATCCTGCACTGGCAAACTAAATGGCTTAGTGTGCATCACAGAAGGGCTTTTCTTCCAGATTCTCAGCAGTCTTCAAAAGAATGGGAAATAAATGATTCATGCATCTTAGGTATGTTTCTGCCAGCAGGAAAGACAGGACAAAGGGCATAGAACAAGGCACACTGAGCAGCCTAAACTGAAAGGTGGGAAATAAATATTTTAATAGTACTATATCCAGTTCTGGGTGCAACATTTCAACATTTTGAGAACATTTCTGGTGACCAGAATCATGATGATTAAACTGTTGACATCCTCTAAATCAGCCTTCCTCGATCTGGGACCTTCAGATGTTTTAGACATCAGCTTCCACCATCCCTAGTCAGCATGGTCAATGGTACAAGTGCTGAGAGCTGATATCCAAAATATCTAAAGGGCATCAGGAAGGCTCCTCTAAAATCTGCATGAGTGGACAGCCAATTAAGATTTTTCACTCTTGGAGACTGATGGATATAAAATAATTCTTTAGCTACATGTCCTTCCTTTAAGGAAGCACTCACTACTTCACAAACCCAAGTGTGCAAGCCTGACCATATTGATTTTACAAGACACAGTGGATAAGGGTCAAGAAATCAAGTGGTGGATCATACTTCTCCAAGGATGCCGCCCACATCCTCAGGGCCAGCAACATGAAAAGTTTCCTACAAAACAGGATAAATGGAATCCCCAGTCCCCTCCAGAACTATTTCTGAGAAAATGGAGTTCATGTCGAAGTGGATCAGAATGATTTTATCTGCAAAATGCTTGGTAAACAAGTCACAGCAGTCATCCAAGTAATCCTTCACTCCTGTTTAGGGATGGCGGAGAATTCCGCCACGGATTCCAGTGAGGCCAGATTCTTTAGAATCCGGCCCCCTGGAATCCATGGCAGAATGGCCTCCTGTCCCCCGCCCCCCTGCGGAATCCCCCCGGGATGGCACTTACCTGGGGCAGCTCTGGTGGCGGCCACAGCGGCTGCAGCTCTGTCAGTGGCGGTGGCGGCTGATCTCCTGGCCGGCTGCGGTAGGGCTGCTGCCGCCGCCATTGCCATCCTTGGACCGTGATAGGCTATGTAAGAATTTACGTAGCCTATCATGGCTAACCTAAACAAAAAGCAAAAAACCCGCAGTGTATGCAAATGGCAGCGGCTATGGCAGCCTCCATTTGCTTTCCCTATTTTTCACCGATTTATCTTATGTAAATATTTATGTAAGATAAATCGGTGAAAAATAGGGAATGCAAATGGCGGCGGCCGTAGCCGCCGCCATTTGCGTATGCTGCGTTTTTTTTTTTGATTAGCCGTGATAGGCTACGCAAATTCTTACATAGCCTATCACGGTTGTCTGGCTGGACGCAAATGGCGGCCGCTACAGTGGCCATCATTTGCATCTGCACCAGGCTGTCTGCGGCCGGAAATCTGGCTGCGGACGGCCCTAGCCGGCTGCTCCGTGGCCTGGCCGTGGAGCGGAGCCGGCTGTCGAAGATTCTGGGGGGGAGGACCGGATCACCTCCCCCCTGTCGAGGATTCCGCGGGGAGGGACTGAGCAAAGGTAAGTGAGTTTCGTACATCCCTACTCCTGTCTGAGGGCCAAGCTGTAATAGGCTCTTCACCACATGGATCAACTCTGCTGGACAGCATTATGCAGATGCAATGGTTATGTGAAAGAAAGACTTTTTTATATTAGGGATGTTGGAGAAATCTGTTCGCGGGGTTAAGTTCAATGAGTTTTCTTAGGTTCAGTCCCCCAGGCTTTCAGTTCCCACTGCAGTGCCCGACTCAATCTGCAGCAAGTTGGGCCAGTTCAGGGGGATTTTCCAGGCATTTTGCACATTTTTCTATAGGTTACGCCATTTGCCCGAAGCTTGTGCGAATTTCTGAGCAATTTGTGTGAATTTCTGAGCAATTTGTGCAAATTTGCCTGCGATTTGTTCAGAAATTTGCATGCATTGCTCAGAAATTTGCACAAATTGCAGACCTGTGGAAAAAATGTGCAAAAAAGTTCCTGGAATTCAGAGAAAAGCCTGCAGCTTGAGTCACAAACACAAACTGAGTGGTATATGCTGCAGAACTCCATCAAGTCAAAAAAGAACCAGATTACCCAGTGGTGAACATCCATATTCTTTGCCCTCATCATCATCACAGAAGAGGCCCAATAATGAGCTCTAAGCTGTGTTTGCTCAGATATGCTATACATTTCCCTCCACCTTCATTCTAACAGTCTCTCATTTACATCAAAAGGTGGGAGCAAGGTTGCTGATGGGAGATAGGGCTTTTGACTATGTTATGACTTTTTTAGTTGACTTACACTGGCTGCCAGTTTGTTTTCAGGTTCAATTCAAGGTGCTGACCTCAACCTTTAAAACCCTAAATGACTTGGGACCTGGGTACCTTAAGGACTACCTTCTTCCATATGTTCCTCCCTGCATGCTCCGAGCACCATCTGAGGCACTACTTCAGATTCCCTGGCCTCTTGAAGTTAGGCATAAGTTAGGCATGCAGCCACAAGGTCTAGAGCCTCTATGATGGTTGCATCCACCCTGATAGACTACTCTGCTAACAGAGATTCATCAGGCCCTGACACTGTACTGCTTTTAGCAGTATTTGGAAACTTGACTCTTTAAAAAGACATTTGCTTAACAGTCCTTGAGTGTGTTTTAGCCCTTGTTGTTAACTGTGGTTTTTATACACTTATTGTTTGTTTTTATTCATTTATTTGGGCTTTTAAGTGCTCAGTCCTATGGGGATGCCTGTCAGCCTCCAAACTCAGAGGCTAATGGGAACCGTATGCAGGCCGGGAGGAGCACAGAGGTGATAATTGCCTCCGTGTTCCTCTTGCTATGCATTTTCACTAGATGGGCAATTTTGCCTGTCTAGCTGGTGCTCTGCAGAGAGGGAGGGAAGGAGGCTGGGGCAGTGTATTGCCCTGGCTATGGATGTCGACCTCTTAATTTAGGAGGTGCCAAGATCGTGATAAATCAGATCCAGGTTTACTAACAAAGGAGTACTTTATTGAGTAACTTACAGCACACAGGTGTACCCAGTGGTTGGATCAGACAGCTTCTCTGAACCCAGAGCCATGGGATACAATGGGTTTTATACCATACATGTTAGCAATCAGGCAGCATAACAGCAGCAAGCACCTCTAGCGTTCATTCCCAGCATAGACTAGAAGTGTATGGTTCTCAGCACAGCTACCTAAGATAAACAAACTTTGCTTCCCAGGCACATCTTGATATCAGCCTTCTGACTCATCTCATGCTCAGAGGCCTACTAGCATGGGAATTGCACCAATAATGAACTTAAGCAAGCATTATGGATCTCTAGGCCCCTCTAACACTATAAATGACTTGGTTACACTCCTGGGGCCAATACAGGCAGCTGGAGGATTCTTCATCAGCCAACTGTCCTGGTTTCCTCCCCTCTCTGCCCACAGAACTGCCCCCTTTCTCTCCTCTCTGAGCTTGTGTTTGTGAGCTTGTAGAGGCAGCTGGCACAGTTCTCTCCATGCCGGGTATGAGGGGGCGGAGGCAGGGAGCTCAGACTCCTGGGTTTGAGGTTGGAGCACTCTTTCAGGCCTTGGATCCAGGAATCTAGAATATCCTATGTTCTCCACCCCATTTCTGTCTAGGGGCCATAGGATTGCTCCCTAAGATTGTTTTAAATATTGCTTACTTCATTTCTTTACTACATTGAGTTCTCTTTCAGGGAGATAGGTGGTATATATGCCTTTTTAAAAACAACAAGAGCAGCTTTTATCTATTAATTAACTTATATTGATTAACAAATACAAATAATAACAAAGAAGTGTTATAAAGATAATCAAACTCATTCCAGTTAAATTGCCCCTAACAATAAATAAGGTTGTCCTTAACTGATCCTTAACTTTATCATTTCAATATAAAATACAGAGACTCAATTCTCTCTCTCTCTCTCTCTCTCTCTCTCTCTCTATATATATATATATATATATATATATATACACATACACACACACACACACACACACACACACACATATGTATATATATATATATATAGTTCATCCCGGTCTTATTCTAATCATATTAGTTAATTTCTTCATTGCAGCCATGCCCCAAACCCTCATACACCAATCATCAGTTGTTGGAGGGTTAACTCTCTTCCACCTAGGGATGGCAGAGGAATCTGCCACAGACTCCAATGAGGCTGGATTCTTTAGAATCCGCCCCCCTGGAGTCCATGGTGGAACAGACTAGCTCCCCCCTGAAATCCCCCCAGGACAGACCCTACTTGGCGGCGGCTAGTTCGGGTCCATCGTCTTTGTTCCACAGCCATCCACTGCCAGGCTGCGGAACAAAATGGCATCTGGTGTAGCGGACACCATTTGCGTCCCTACCCTTGGCCATGATTGGCTATATAAATATTTATGTAGCCAATCACGGCCAAGGGCAGGAACGCAAATGGTGTCTCCTATGCTGGACACCATTTGCGGCCACAGCCCGGCAGCGGACGGAAGTCTGGCTGCGGGTGGCCCCGGCTGGCAGCTCCATGGATTTGCTGCGGAATGGAACCAGCTGGGGAGGATTCCATGGGGAGGGAGGGATCACTTCCCCCCCAGCGGACCCCGGAGCGGAATGGTAAGTGGGGTTCGTACACCCCTACTTCCACCTATAGTTTATTGCCATACAGGCAGCTGTCAGTAAATGAATAATCATTTCCACATTTTAATAGATAGATGATGGATGGATGGATGGATGGATGGATAGATAGACACATGATAAGTCTGGAAGCCAAATCCTAAGAAGAATGGTTGAAAGAGCTGGGAATGTTTAGCCTGGAGAAGAGACAAAGGGAGAGACGATAGCTGTAAGAGCTGTTCGACAGTGGAGCAGATGGCCTTGGGAGGTGGTGGGCTCTTCGAAGGTATTTAAGCAGAGTCTGGACCGCCATCTGTCAAGGATGCTGTTGTTGCAAGTGCCTGCACTGAGCAGTGGGTTGGACTGGATGGTCTCCAAGGTCACTTCCAGCTTTTAAACACTATGATACTATGAAATAAATTGGACTTGGAAAGGGTTGGGTGGGTTGGGGACAGTTCATAATTACTAGATGGGTCAATGTTGCATTAAAAAAAAATCTAACTCATTCCCATCCAAAAATGAAGTGGAGAATAACAACAGCTATAAAACAACCTAATAAAACCAACACAATTAAAATAGCAATTCAAATATCAAAAACTGCACACAAATGTTTTCCCATTTCCTATATGGATATTTAAAGGAATGTAAAAAACCTGCCAATATTCCTGGAAATTGCTCAGGCTTCAACTTTGATAAAGCCATGTGGTGAAGGGAGTTTTGTTATCAACTTGGTGCACAAAATGTTATGGCCATGAAGACGCTCCCTATTGACCAAACACATGACTGAAGTGCTCCGTTCATGGAAAGTGCCTCCCCTAAACGAAGCCATGAACAGCTGCTTCAATACTGGTTCAGTCAGTGGCTACCAGCTGAGCAGAGCATGGAAGCATCACATATGTTTCCCCCTCCAAAAGTGCAAAAGAGGGGAAATAAGTTTGCTCCAACCTCTTACCACCTCAATTAGGGCAGTTCAAAAGTTCAGCCCGGGCCCCAAGTAGAGGTTAGGGGAAATGGAATGTGGCCAGATGAAGGGATTGGGCCCAGACTGGAACTCCAGGTGAGTCAGCTTTGGTCCACAGGCTGGAGGTTCAACGCCCCTGCTTTACAAGGATTACTGATAACTTGGGTGATGCATGCTGATCACTCCAGAACAATGCTGCACAAGTACTTGGTATTATTTGGGATTGTCATTTTCACTGTTGTGTGATACCCTGCCAAATGACTTGAGTGACAAGAGCACAATATCTCACACCCCCACACAATACGCCGGTGCTTAGTCATGCTGCTTTTCCCATTGTTCACCACCCAAACAAGGAATGCATATTCAAGCAAGGCCATCCAGTCCGAATAATATGTTTCCAGGACAGAATTTGCCTGTATGCATGCAGAATGCCCGATGCCTTCCAAATAGGTTAAAGAAAACCATACCAGTGAAATGCAGGGGACTGAACTCTAGACTTCTAATTTGATGCTAACTCTCTCTTTGTGAGGCTTAATTAAAATACTTTGGAACCTCGGTGGGAAGGGAGGACTGGCCAATTTATCAAAAGTTAGTCAACTGCCTAATGATGCCAATATTTCTGTTTAGCCATGCATTGGGCTAATAAATCATTATCAATATACCTAGTTATCATTCAGACAGTACCTGGCAGTGCAAAATCTGCAGCCGTCACCTGATCTTACATATACATAAAACACAGCTGAGTCCCTGTTATCTCGTGGATCATGTGGAGCTGCTGGAAGCCCAGCAAACTACTTCCATCCATCTTCTCCTTGTCAAATAATTGTTATTTAGAGATCATGCATAGCCATCTGTTGTCTTATTTCAGGCCCAGGGCTCTGTCCCATGATTACAATATCTCTTCAACCCCTTAGCAACAGCAACCAATGTGACATTTGATGTTCACAGCATAGGAATATACATCAAAGAAAGAGGCCATGCTTTACCACTGTTGCCTACTCACTTTTTTTAAACAAATAAGCTTGTGATCAGTTAAATATTCTGCAGTCTTCTACATAGCATATGCCCTTGACCCATCCTTCACATGTTGCCTAACAGGGGCCTAGATATTCAAAGCATTTCTTGAACCATGTAACTGTAATTAAACAAAGGGCAAATCTACACATTTCCCAGTCCCATGTTAGTCTCCAGCTATCCTATGGAAGGATGAAGCCCACAAGGGTATACTTGCAAAGCACCACAAGAGTCCAGGATAGGCTGTAGGTTGCCAGGACCATGGACAACTCATTCCTGGCTACAAGGCCAAGGAATTTCAAAGCATTTCAAAGACATTTCCAGCTGAATGGAACTGCTGAATTACAAGAAGTTCAGTTCTATCATCTGTGGCCTGAACTGATTTTTTTTTTTAAACTCCTCTACAGGTGTGAATTAACTTAGTAATGGTAGGATGTTTGTGTTTCTACTGACAAAGCTTTGAGAATGTGCTTTGCATACATTTGCACTTTAACATAATTATCACACTCTGCTGATTTTGTCTTTCATTTTCTCTGACCTACCCGCACCCCCTACACCCATGTATGTATATATATACACCTGCCAACCTAGGATGACCCTTCATTTGACAAAATAGACTCTAGACCATGAAAGGTTATGCCACACTAAATTTGTTGGTCTTTAAGGTGCCACAAGATTTGAACAAGACATAGGAAACTGCCTTCTACCAGACCAGGCCATTTGTCTACTGAGACTGCCCTGCCAGTGATTCTCCAGCGGTCTCAGGCAGAGGTCTTTCTCATCACCCAGTACCTGATCTTTTAACAAGAGAGGTCAGCAATTGAACCTGGGAACTTCTGTATGCAACAGTACTGCACTCCATTGGTTACCTTTGTATGTCTGAGCCAAAATTAAAGTGCTTGGTTTGACCTTGAAAACTTAAAATGGTTTGGGACCAAAGGACTTAAGGACCACATTACCTGTATCAGCCTGCCTGCTATTTAAGATCAGCAAGAGAGGCCCTTCTCATTTACCCACCTGTGAGGGCAGTTAGGTGGGTGACTACATGAGAGAGGGGCTTTTCTGCAGTGGTCCCACACCTCTGAAATCAGTTGCCAGTGGGTGTCAGCCATGCACCAGCACTGCATGCTTTTAGGAATGCCTTGAAAACATACTACCTTAATCTGGCCTTCTCATACTATGTTTTATCTGACTGGATTGTAGCTAGGGATTGTGCAGGTGCCTGACTGGGTCTGGGATTCTGTCAGACTCCCTCCCTTCCCAAATCCAGCTTGGCAAAGTGCCATCCCTGTCCGCCAAGCTGCGTGAGTGGGTGGGACTTACTGGGCCCATCTACTCATGCCCAGCAGCCTCCCGGCCTCCTTTCAAGTAGCCGTCTTTTATGCAAGATGGGGCTCTATATTTTGGTATATTTACTATTGTGCACAACAGCTGCCATAAAGGGCCATTTCCACAACATTAGAGGCCTCTAGTACATTTACTGTTGTGTGCAGCAGTACATATCTGAAAACATAGTGCCCCGTCTTGTGTAAAAGATGGTGGCTCTCATGGAGTAACGGGCAGCTCCCAGACGGCTCCAAGACAGCTATCTGAGCTCTCCAAGGGCTTGCACAGCCTGGCGGTGGCAGCTGTTCGATCACCTGCCGAACACAGACTCTGTTGAGTCCGTCCATCCCTAGTTGTAGCTGCAGTTATTGTGAAAGGTTTTATTTTATGCTGGTAATCTTTTAGAATGTTTGCTGCTGTTGCTTTTTTTTTTTTTTTTTACTGTTTTTATTACCCCACTGGTTTTTATTATCTCTTTTATTGTTTATGCTGCTTCTGCCCTGAAAGACGGCTAGGAAATATTTTAAATAATAAATAACAATTCATAATAAACCATGTGCTCTGCTCTACCACTGAGCTATGGTCCCTCCCTGAGCTGAATTCAAGGCAGTTCAAACGAGCAGAGATCTTGGAGTATTGGTCCAGGAAACATCTGCCAACTGGGAGCTTAAGCAGTTCTGTGGCAAGGTGGATGCCTCAATTTCCACTTCCTTGGAGGAAAATTGTGCCTACTCTGGAGGCACAGACTTAGGTGGAGCTGGGAAGCTTCCTGCATAACTCGATGTATGAGGCAGTGCCCTCATAGACATAGAATCATAGGGCTGGAAGGGGTCTACAAGACCAAGTCCAACCCCCTGCTCAATGCAGGAAGCCTGATTCCCATGCGGTCTCCCATCCAAGTACTAACCAGGGCTGATCCTGCTTAGCTTCAGATCAGATAAGATCAGGTGCATCCAGCCTTTTGCTCATTCCTCAGCTGAAATTGGTTCTGGGGATAAGCCTATAGTGATGGAGGATAGGACCTGGGTTAGCTCCTCAGGATGGAGGCATAGCTGTCCCCGGTGGCTCTCTTCCATAGGAAGGATACTTTTATTGATTATTAAAGGAAATACCATCTAGAGCCCTTTTTTTCTGCCTCAGATCTGATTTGAAATGTACCCTAGGAGCATAGGAAGATAATGGAGTCAAAAGCAAGCAGATGTGTAGGAATGCCTGATGAGAGGCCTCATGTTACAGAACTATGCCAATGTGAAAAGTTATTAGTTTGGCAATAAACCCCTCAGAAATTAATCACAAAGTGGAAGTGGACAAATTATCAGTACCAAGAGAACAATTAATTAGTGTATTGTCATTGTCAAGAATAGCCCACACTAGTGAAAGTGAAAGCTGGTAATACCTAGAAGTGCCTCAACAGTGCCACAAATATAATACTTTCTCATTAAGGAGAGGGAAAGTAGCACATTTGCTGTGGGTGCATAGATGCTTGCCTAAGTGTGTGTAATCCTTCAGTCTTTAATCTGAACATTAACACACACATTCACAGCCATGCGAATTTGCACCTGATCCCACTCAATTATGCTGTCATCACAGATTCATTTTCCCCAGAGTTAAACCTTTTAAAATCACTTATAGTTACAGTTTAACAATCTTCATCTTATTAGTCCTGTGTCAGTAATGAAGATACTGTCAAGGAAGAGGAACATGCTGGAATTAATAAGCAGGGAATTTTTAAGGGGATTAGGTGGGGATATCCATCTATCCATCTATCTATCTATCTATCTATCTATCTATCTATCTATCAATCATCTATTCATAGATACATCTATACTTATACATGCGTAAGTCATATGCTTGTGTGACCAAGAAATGACACCTGGGACACACACTCAAGGTATACATAATTTTATCCTAAGATTATCCAGTTGGACACTAGCGCTAACGTAAATTATGTTGCACTAGCATAAGGGACTTCTAGCGCAATGCTAATAGCAGCATCAGCTGGTGTAATGGGATTCCCTGGAAAACCTGTTGCATAAACTAACACTATTGTCATTACACTAGAGATCCCTTATGCTAGTGCGACATAATTTAAATTAACTCTATTTATTTATTTATTTATTTATTTCATTTCTATACCGCCCAATAGCCGAAGCCCTCTGGGCGGTTCACAAAAATTAAAACCAAACACACAATAAAACAATTTAAAATATATAGAACATTAAAACCACAATATAACAATACAACCACAATAAAATCTAGCAGCAGTGCAGGAGTTTACTGACCATACATCAGAATATATAAAAAAGCAAATGTTGACCGTAAGAAAAAAAAACCCAAAATCCATATTAGTGTAATACCTCTATTAGGTCAAAAGATCAAAAAGATATCAAAAAATGTGCAAACTTCCATGTTCTCAACAATCCTAGGGTCAACTCCAGGTCTAACCTTGTAATCATCTGTCTGTCTGTCTGTCTGTCTAATCTATCCTCTCTCTCTCTCTCTCTCTCTCTCTCTCATCTCTCATCTCTCTCTCATCTCTCATAGGCATGGCTGGAACTCCCCGCCCCACCCCCTTCTTTGCCTGCTGGACCCCTGCTGCTCATCCAACCTGGTGAGTATGAAGGGCAAGCAAGTGGGGCTATTGGTGGGGATGTGGGGCTCTGCAGCAGCTCAGGGTGTTCATTTGTTTGGTTGCCAACCCGGTCTCCATGCAAGCCCCATTTTAGCACAAGATGGGGACTCTGCTTTTCTGTAGATCTACTGCAGTGAACAACAGTGGTTGTGAAGGTCAATTTCAACCATATTAGAGGCCTGTAATATGGCTGCAATGACCCTTTATGGCCATCATGGTGTGTAGATCTACAGAAATTACAGAGTCTCCATCTTGTGCTAAAATGGGGCTCACATGGAGATGGGGCAGCAGCCATAAGTCCTGGCCTCTCACACAGAGTGGGAGGCAGGGGTGGGGTTTGCTGAGCTGCATTTGGGGGCATGGACCGGGGAGGGGGATTTGGCTGGTTCCTGAACCCAGTCAGGATCCCACACCATCCCTAATCTATTGGATTTATAAAATGGCCAGTAACCTTCTCTGGTTGTTGTACAATAGATTAAAACATAAAATGCAAACAATAATTAATAAAAACAGCACATAATAAAAGCAAGCAAAAATCATCACGTAACCTCCAGAACTTAATCTGAATGTCTTCAGGCCCCTCTTCCTCCACTTCATCTTGGGACTCTGAACATACAGATACTGTGACTTCACCATCAAGTTAATATTTCCCTCCCCATTCTCCCCCCCGCCCATTGCCAAATCTTGTTTGATGAATAGACCTGGAGATCTCAAAAGCTTACACAATGAGTGGGGGAATTTTTGGTTGGCCTAAGAAAGGTATTACACTAATAAAAGCATTACACTAATATGGTTTTTGGAATCAGAAGATAACTATTACAAGATAATTATAACAGATCCAATTTCAGCTGCTGCTGCTTCTTCTTCTTCTTCTTCTTCTTCTTCTTCTTCTTCTTCTTCTTCTTCTTCTTCTTCTTCAAAAACCCTGTTAGTTAAATTCCTTAATTTATAGTTTAGTTAAATTTTTAGTTAGTTAAATTCCTTAATTTATAAATTCATCTTGAAACAAAGATTTGGGCTAGACACTAAGAATTTAAACCTGGAAAAATCAATAGCAGATGCCCAGTTATCCAAGAAATATCCTTAGCTCCAGTATCAGCCTTCACTGCCCCATGAAGGAGTGATTTGGCTGCACTAACCTGAGTAGGTATGGTGGAGAGTGTGGCTGGCAGAGCAAAAGGTGGTCCTGCCAAATTGTTACTATACTGCACCACACCACAAGCTAGATGCTTAATGCCAGGGGCATAGTATGGATTTAATCCCCTAGCCAATGGGGTACCACTTTACTCTCTCCTCAAAGCATACAGGGGGAAAAAAACAGGAAAATAGGAAGCTTCCTATACCAGGTCCTTGAACTCAGTATTGGGCAGTATCCAACTGTGTCATTCCATTAGCACAAATGATGCTGTGTGAGCACAAACTATGTAAGTTCTGAACCATGTGCAAGAAAAGAATCCAACTAAAGTTACATTTGCGCAAGCCTGGTTCTACAAGCAGTTTTGCATTATGCTTGTCCAATCCATTGTGCAACCCGTTGCGCTACTGGTTGCGCATTCTGCTTGGGTTGTACAACTGGTTGCACCTGTTGTGCAACACATTCTGCAACCTGTTGTGCAACAGGTGGTGTAGGTGCTTGTACAACCATTGAGTTGTACAAGTTGTACGCTTGGTGCAAGAGTAATGGGCAACCACTGGCACAACAGAAAGATTCAGCAGAGCTAGCGCTATTTGAGTTTGCGGAATGTCACCTCTGGATACAGCCCCACTGTCTCCTCTGACTGGCAGTGGCTTCCCAGGATCTCAGAGAGATGCCTTGCCCATTACCTGCTAGCTGATGCTCTTTTATCTGGAGACTCCGAGAACTGAAGCTGGGGCATTCTGTGTGCAAAGCCTGTGGTGTGTTCTGCAAGTGAGATATGGACATTTTAGTGAGAGTAATGGATCCTGATGAGAGGGAGCCATCAAGAGAATTGCAATCCCCAGTGGATATGTGTATGTATATGTATGTATATGTATGTATGTGTGTGTGTGTGTGTGTGTGTGTGTATATATATATATATATATATATGAAGCTGCCTTGCAGTATCAGACCATTGGTTCATCAGCCCAGTATTGGCAGCTGCTTGTCTCAGGCAGAGGTCTTCCCTATGACTTGCAAACCTGACCCTTTTCCAAACAAAACATGCCAGGGATTGGATTGCATCCAAAGCAGAATTTCTACTATTGTCCTCCCTCTGTCCTAGGGATGTGTGAACCCATCCCAGTCTGGGTTCTCCAGTCCCCCACCCAAGCCCCTGCCCCTGCTCGCCAGTCTCCAGAACATGTTCGAGCCCCTCCTGTGGTCAGCAAGCAGCCCGCACTCACCTGGGAGGCTTCATTGAGCTCTGCGGTCATATATATATATATATATATATATATATGTATGTATGTATGTATGTATGTATTTAAAACATGGGTCACAAAATTCACATATTTCCATATGTGTGAAAATGCACATTTTGCAAGAATGTGTATTTTGTGCATATGCAAATATGCTCATTTGCAAAATGCACATTTTTGCATATGCAAAATGCACATTTTTGCATATGCAAATATGCACATTTTTGTGTTCACCATTTTATTTTTCAAAAAAAGGTGATCACGGAGCTCAATGAGGCCACTGGGGTGAGTGCAGGCTGCTCGCTGAACACGGGCAGGGCGTGAGCAGGGGCTGGGGCTCAGTGAGCGGGCCTTGGGAGTGCAGGTGTGTGTGCAGGTTCTGCTGGATTCCTGGATGGAATTGGGAGCCTGCGCCATCTCTACTCTATACCTATGTACCTTGCCCATCATAAGGACCAGCATTGTGGTAGTTTTATATGAACAGAACCAGACTGGTTTTAGCATTGCCTTCCTACCCCCCTTGTTACAAAATGCCTTCTTTGGTAAGGCCATTAATTATTTTACTGTCTCAGTAGATATAACATGACACTCTTTTTGAATAGGACAGAGGGAAAACCTACACAATGTCCTTAGGTTGGCTGCTAAGGCCTCAGCCCACCAAGCTGCAATTTGGGATAACAATCTTTGCCTTATCTTACAGGGCTGTTACATTGTCTCAGCAATTCTTTCAGCAAGCCTATAAGACTGTCTGAAACACTTTGAACACTTAAAATGAGCTAAATATCATGATTCTTAGGCTTTTGCAGCAGAGGACACTTCATCCTTGCTTTCAGCTAGAGGAAAGCTGAAAACCCATCATCTTATGAAGATGGACAGTTTGTTAGTTACCAATATGTGATCTGTGGTATCTTGTGGGAAAGACCCTGGCAGGAAAAAAACGGGGCACCCATGGGACTGTATGAGTCTCATACACTGGTCAATGAGGATGTTTCCATTAGCATCTGGCAAATACGAACAATTTTAGCTGTAGCATGGCGGGGTGGGGTCTCATGGGCTTAGAGTCAATGGCAGTGTGTAATATCTTTAGCAGCCTATGACTGAAAATAGTGTACTTCCCTATAGATATAGCAGAGAGATATCTTTCTTTTTTAAAATGTAAGACAGTGTTCTCCACCCTAGTACCCTCCCGATGTTTCAGACCACAACTCCTATTGTGGAGGGCATCAGGTTGGGGAAGCCTGATTTAAGATATTTGTGTACTGCCCTTCATACAAATATATCCCAGGGCAGTGCACAAAAAGAATTTACAGTGGCATACAATTCCATAATTAAAGTACTATCCCCCCTCACTACACATACACAATTAAAACAAAAGTGCTTTTCAAATTCACCACAGTTTCAAAACGGATTCAGACAGCAGAATGGATGACATCACTTAAGGTGCAATCCTATGCATATTTAGACAGAAAAAAATCCTACAATTCCCATGCTGGCTGGGGCATGCTGAGAGTTGTAGGACTTTTTTTTTCTGTCCAAACATGCAGATTGCACCTTAAAGTGTTAAAGCAACTAAAGATGTTAAGCCTATTAGAATCATGGCGAGTTTATATATTACAGGGCCACATTTGTGGCTATATGTTTACGGTGAGTTGGAGAAATTGCATTCCGCCATTATAAGCAGAAATCAAGGGAGCAGTAGGTTCTGAGGCTTATAGTCAGAAATCTCTCTCTCTTTCTCTCTCTCTCTCTCTCTTTCTCTCAATTGGAGCTGAAACTTCAGTGATAGTTATAACTAATTTGCAAAATGTAGATTAATTGGGATATTTCTGTAACAAGCTATTAGCCTGCCTCTGGGGAGGGGGAAAAGATCCTTTCCCATCATTATTGTCCCATATATCAGTAGCCACATGGAGTAGATGCCTAAAAGGCAATAAAGGACATGGCCAGGAGCCAACGTTCTCAGTGCATTTTTCAAGTTAATTAATTGCCACCTTCCTCTTATTTTCTCACATTTGAGTTTCCTGTAATGACATCTGGAGCTATACCTGTCGACATCACTAACACTGTGTCACACCAGCACAGTGCCCTACAGGAGATCCCTTGTCGGGGCTCCCCACTCCCACTGTACCGAGTGCTGCCTTAATTGGGCAAGGTCAGGTAGTTTTTCTCACCCACAATTTTCATCATACCCCAGGGGAAGAGCCATTTCAGTGAGTAAGCCACCTCATCCAAGACCAACTACATCTGGTGTTTGTTAGCTTAGGAGTCAACTTTGCCTTATGTCAGAATGACAAGTGAGGGGAAAAAGAGAAACAGGATAAGCTCACTGAACAGTCATGATTTCTGGATCTGGACAGATTCAGAAGAGAACTCAAGATTACTCCACAGCAGACACAGATCGTAGAGCCAGAATGAACCAGAGGTCATCTTTTTTACCACCAGCTCCTGCTTCATCAAGTGAAAGGTATGATGTTACATAGGAGCATAGGAAGCTGCCTTATAATGAGTCAGATCCTTGATCCATCTATCCCTGTATTGTCAACACTGACTGGCAGCAGCTCTCCAGGGTTTCAGGTAGGAGTTTTTCCTGCCCTACCTGGAGATGCCAGGGATCAAACCTGAGAACTTCTGCATGCAAAGCTTGCACCTTACCACTGAGCTAGAACCCTGTTCTCCACTGATACACCTCCACATGACACATTAATCCCCTTCAGAATAATCCTCACATTCACCCAGATTGTAGTGTTCAACAGAAGATATGAGTAATGCTGGAGATATCAAAATGAATTTCAGGTTCTTTTACTAAAATAAATGTACATGGCTCAGGTAAGTGCTGGCCCACATGGGCACATCCATTATTTATTTAAAATATTTATATACTGCCCTTCATTTTCAAATCACAGGGTGGTGAAAACAACAATTAAATCACAAATCACATATATAAAAACAATTAAAAATACAATACAAATATAAAAACAAGAAAGGAAATCTCCCAAGCTAGGTATTAAAATCAGCAAATGCCTGGGTATACAGATATGTTTTCAACAGGTGCCTAAGCACCATCAAAGATTAGGTCTTTTGCACTGCCAGCAGGAGAGGATACCAGAAGTGGAGCTCCACCACAGAAAAGGCTCTCCTCCCTGGTTGCTGTTAGATGTACCCATGCAGGTGCTAGGACAACCAGGAGACCCTGTTCTATGGACCTCAGGGAATGGGCAGGTTGACATGGGAGAAGGTCCTCCCTCAGGTAGCCTGATCCCAAGTTTTTGAGGGCTGTGTATGTCAATAACATCACCTTGAACCTTGATGTTGCCAGCATCACATGATAAGCTGCATGCATGATAGCCATCATAGATCAAACACCACAGACATATTTTTTCTAGTGCTTCATACCTCCTCTAAATACAATGTTTCCCAGTACAATCAGTTCATACCATTAGGAGCTTCCAGGGCCAAAGCCAGAAAAGTCCAGATCTGTATGCAGGTGCCCTATGTGGTGAGCTATCATTCTTGCAGGTTAGGACACTTCCTGGCAATGAAGTATTCTTGTGACCACCCATGCTGGCCATTTGTCCCTCCTGGGCAGGAAGGGCTATACAAGACTTCCTGTTTGGTTTGGGTCCTTCCCTGAGCAATAAGGGCTTCCTGCTTCTGATGTGTATTCATTGGCTTTGAGTCTCTGGCTCAATTTCTGGCTTCTGGTACTAGCGATGAAGAGGCAATGTTCAGAATTGCTAGAATTCTCTGAATGTTGTCTCACTGCTCACCCCATGCCTGATTCCTGTTCGCATTTGCAATCACTGCTTGCTCTGCATGAATGAGAAAATTCTACAAAAGGAGCAGAGATCAAATGTGAAACTTGTGCAAATTTCCCCAAATTTGCACAACTTTTCTCCACACGGCTAAAGCAGAGGAAAATTTGTGCAAGATTGAATTGGGGAAACTTACTTACTTACTTATTTATTTTCTTAATCACCCATCTGGCTGGTCACCCAGCCACTCTGGGTGATGTACAACAAAAAAACAATTTAAAAAAATAAAATATCACATTAAAAACATCATATTTCTAAAAATACCCTAACCCACCCCAAATGCCTGCCTGAACAACCATGTTTTTAATGCATGGCGGAAGCTCATTAAAGAGGGGGCATGGCAGAGTTCCCTAGGGAGGGAGTTCCACAGAGTGGGGGCCACCACAGAGAAGACCCTCTTTGAACAGGACATGCTCACATGTTTTGTGAGCAAACATAAAATTTTCATAATCCCTACCTGGTACTTAGCTCACCTCTGGCAAGTTGCCTACTGCTCACAATCAGCATATGCATTTTGGTGTGGTGAAAATGATGAAAGATCAGGTGATACATTTGCACAAATAAGCCAGTGATATGTGACCCAAGCTACACATTGGAAATAAAATGAAAGTTGGGATGGGTGTGTGTGTGTGCGTGTAAATTCCTTCACAGCCTGAACTGTCACAATAAGCTAAACACCAGGCCTTCAACAGAGGACGATTTTAGTAAAAAACAAGACGAAACAGCAGGTTTGATAAGTTTCAACTACTCAGTCCAATTAAGTTGTATTGGTTAAAATTCACAATAAAAAATTGATTAAAAAGTTGTTCTCACTAAGCTTTATTTGTGTGCTTGCTTATTTTTAAAGCAGCTATAATCAACAAGTGAGCCCCATACCTCACAAGGGCAAAGGCAGTACCACCTCTTTCCAACACTTATATACATGACAGATTTATGCTTCCATAGGTTCTGAGGTCATATGGGAGGTCTTTCTCCACATGTCCTCGGTTTCTGAGGTTTGGTCAGTGACTATGACCTACTTTCTTACGGAGCTTGTAAAGCTGCACTGTGTACCTCTTTCATTCTGCATGTGTAGGCTCCTGAAAACTAGATGCTTGAGAGAAAAAGTTCTAGCCTAGCTTTCTCCCTGATGTTCTTGTTTTCTGTAGGGCTGTGCTGTGCACTGCTTCAATTCCGGATCAAAATTCTGAACCAAAGCGGATGATTCAGACTGAATTGGTTCGTATTTGAATTGTTTTGGATTGCTTTGGACCAATCTGGATGATTCTGAAGGCCCTGTCTGGGGAATGTAGCAAGTTGCTTAAGATTAGGGAAGGGGGGAGGAGGAGTTGGGGGGGGGAACTGAGCCTTGGCAAGTGACATCTGTAGGTGCCAATAGGGCTGAACCTTTAACCCAGCAGACTCCAGTCACAGTGGTGGAGGAGGGGTTGTATATACCAGGAGATTCTGCTTTCATTTCCCAGTATGAGAGAGAGAGTTGGTAGAAGGAGGAGAGTTCTTTATTATTGGATTGTGCCAGTGCAGCAGGTCCCAGTACTTGCCCAGCCCTTCTCAATTCCATTTCTTAGTCTTCCCTTTCTTGTAAATCCTTCTTCTAGATTCTTTAAAACACACACCCACACCCCGTCTGTCTGTCTGTCTGTCTGTCTGTCTGTCTGTCTGTCTGTCTGTCTATCTATCTATCTATCTATCTATCTATCTATCTATCTATCTATCTATCTATCTATCTATCTATCTTCTAGTTAGTTATTAGGCTTCAGTTTGTTTCCTTGCTTTGTTTCCTGCTTGTTCTTCGGCTCCCTGCCCCCCTGTCCTTCTCAATTACTATTCCTTCCCTTCCTATTTTTCAACTCTTCAACTATCTCCTTCTACTTAAAAAAAAAACACAGTTTTCTTTTCTCTTTTGTTAGGCTTCAGATAGATAGTCAGTGTTAGTGTTATTTCCCTTCCCCGAGCCCCTTAGCTTGTGTGCACAAGCAAACAGTGTGTGGCCAAAGAGTACACTAATACATGGTCCAATATATACTGTGGGGCAAAGCACTACATAATACATCATGTGAAGCATCTTAGGGGTACCACCACCCATGGTGCTGTTCTTGGCTGGGGCAGATGTGGGTGTGGGCAAGGTGCTGCTTGGGCCAGCAGCACCAGTAGCCAGGCTGGCTTGCCCCCCATCTGGATAGTGCATCCTGTTGTTGGTCAGCAACAGCAACAGCCTTGAACATGCCCACCTGAGTGAGTTAGCCACCTGTAAGATGGCGAAGAAACACTGGGGAACTGTTACCTGTGGCAAAAGCCACTGGACCTACCTGTGAAATTTGGCAGGGTTGGCAACTGAAGGGGCTACCGCCATGTCCCCAGAGTTTCATGTCCTTATATTAAAAAAAAGAAAAGAAATTACACCCACTCACTCTTGCTGATTTTCCAAGACACTTTGCCTGTTGCTTGTTTTTCCTTGTGTATATCAAATGACCATAAGTAGAATATGATCAGCTTAGGCTATATGCATTTTAAATTTTTTTTTGCTTCATCTTACCCTTCCTTTTACAAATGGGGAAAGGGGCTGCAACAATGATCAAGAGGTTGGAACAGCTCCTCTGTAAGGAAAGGCTTCAATGTTTGGACTATTTAATTTAGAAAAAAGGCAAATAAGTGGGGAGGTTGATAAAATTATATGGAGTAGAGAAAGTGGAGCAGTGTAATAAATGAGCTCCACTGAGTTCAATGTGACTTACTCCCAGGTAATGTGTACTGCAGCCAAAGAAAGGTTTAACTTTTTTCTTCCCTTAATGAGAAGTGCCCCAGGTCATCCAGCGAATAGTGGCAGATTCAGAACAGACACAAAGAAAGTACTAGGGGAGAGGGGTTATTTGGACTTCAGAAAAAACTGCACCAGAGATTAGGGATAGTGACCTACTAAATGTCAGTTTAAATACCTTCTGAGTAGGATCTCTAATCCCCTGTGTGGCTTGATGGTTTTTTTTTTTTAACTTTTTTTTTGTTTTTGAGTAAAGAAAACTTTATGCATGGCTAGCACAAAAGCCACTGGACCTGTCTGAAATTTGATAGGTTCAATCACCTCTATATGGGCTGCCAGGTATCCAAATTTCATGTATTTAATAAGAACTAAAAAAAAGTTTTGGCCACTTCTGTTTCCCAATGCAAGTCAATGGGAAAATGTAAAATCTGAATCATTCGGATTTCCAAATCTTGCTTTGGATCTGGAGTCCAAAGCAGATCAGATCAGGTTCAAAACAGTCCGAAGTGGATCAGGGCCAAATCCGAAGCCCCGAATCAGCCTCCAAAGAGGGTTGGAGGGTGTCCGTGAACAGCCCTATTTTTCTGTGTATTCACTACAGTTCATTATGTGAGCCCCCACCTGCAGTCTAAACCGGGACAGCCCAGACAATGATTTACTACCTTAGTTATAGAACAAGGTGTGTAACATGTTGGGACCTCACAGTCATGGCATTGTTCTTGTGGAATTCCTTCTGTAAGAAAATCTGTGAAGTCCGCTCGCTTCCTTTAGGATCAGAGGCAATATGCCTCTGCATCTCAGTTGATGAAGATCAACAGTGATGGAGGAATAGTGCTGTCATCATGTCTTGCCCATGGGCTTCCTAGAGGCATCTTGTTGACCACTGTGGGAAACATGACGTTAGACTAGATAGGCCTTTGGTGTTACCCAGCAGGGTTCTTCTTATGTCCTGATGCTGGCTGAGACATTTCTGTTTACACTGGCTTTTGGTGAACTGTCGCTACTCTTTCCAGTTCTGTCTTGGCTGCCAGGTTTCTCTGTTTATTGTGAATGGTTTAAATAGTTTTAATTCAGCTTTATATTGTATTTTAATGACATTGTAAGCCACCTCTAGAGCCCTTGTAGTGCTAGGAGGTGGGATATACATTTTTACATAAAATAAGATACAATACTCCAGGCCCTCTTCAAAACCTTGCAAAGGAGATGCTATAATCCCAGCTACACAAGAAATTAATCATAATATGTGAATAATTTCCTACAGAAGCACAATTCCAGAAAAAAAATGCACTCGTTTTGTATGACTGAATCAATGAAATCTCATGATGCACTAGTATGATCTCATGTCACCTCATTATAAGAACTGGATAACAGAGGCTGGAGGTGTAGTCATTGCCTCCCATGGGAAATTGATACATGTTTTTTTGTTCTAAGCAATGCCACTGCTTAGCAAGTTCATGTGCTGTTAAGTGAAATGCACCACATTTTTTTTTTTGGGGGGGGAGACTTTTATAGCACTGGTTCCAATTAAAGTGAGAACCAGATCTGTCCTTTAGAGTGTGATAAAAGTTTCAATTTAACATCTGTACAGCTGTTACATCTAAGAATTGTACTGCAGAGTCATTTACAGGATGTAAAGTCCTTTGAGGCGGGGGGACACCACATCTGCTTTTCATACTATAGAAGATAAACACTGCTCTAATTTAACAATAAGAAGATTCTCGTTCTCTATTAGCAGGCGATAAAAACTTTGTATAGACGGTTTAAAGAAGAAAAAGACCTAAACCAATTAATGCTGTATTCTTTTTTAATTTTGCAAACCTTGCAATTTGGATGGATGACAGCCAAATTGTTTTCCTTCTCATTTAATCAGAACAGACAGATACACACAGATCTATCTATCTTTCTGTCGATCTATCCTTCTATATCTGTCTGTCTGTCTATCTTATTTATCATCACTATCACATATGCAACATTGCGGTCAATCAATAAAACTTAATTAGAGAGGCCAAAAACCAAATCTAGAAGAGAAAAACAAACACATTCCTATTTAATAGGTGTTTCTTCACACAACACATATTTAACATGAAATTTAGTGTCACAAGATGTGACACTAGCCTAACAGTGGGAAGTCTTCAAGCTTGCAGGATCTACTTTGGGACCCTTGAGATCTACCAACTAGAGCCTAGTTTTTTAAAAAAGAGTGGTTCAGAGGGCAGATGCACCCTTAGACACATCTTTAGAATTAAAGAACAGGGTGCCTCTGAGTACATGCTCAGCCCAGGAATTTGTTTACAGTACCAAACTTGAGCTCATAGTCCCATCAAACAACACTCCTGGTTTTCCTTCAGGCTACCTAATTTCAGCAGCATAATTAATTTATTTTAACAATTATTTTAGTTGTTAAAAAATAGGGAGTCAGAAATTCTTGCTGATCTGCTGCAAATCCCCGAAAGATCTACCTGTACAAACCAATATACCTTCTGCTAAAAGAAGCCTCCACATTCAGAGCACAGTCCTGAAAACCAATTGTTCGGGACAAGCAACAAAGAAGGGAATGTTGACTTCATGTCCTGCTTATCTGCTTCCTGGAGACATCTGACTGGCCAGTGTTAGAAATAGGCACGATGAACTAGATAGATGCTAGAGATGGGATGGGTGAGAATTTCCTTTCAGTTCAGTTTTGTTAAGAAGTTACCAGAATGTGTTGTGTTGGCCAAATTCAGGACAAAAAAATTTTGAGATTTAAAAATGTCAAATGTGGGAGAAACCGAAACTGACAGATTTGGCCATTCAGGTCCAGAGCTTTGAGTCCTGATGGCTATGTGCTACCTCCAATATCAGATGCAGTATGCCTATGTACACCACTTGCTGGGGAACATGGGTGGGAAGGTGCTGTTGTGCTTATGTCCTGCTTGTGGGTTCCTGGTCAACACCTGGTTGTCTGCTGTGTGAACAAAATGTTGGACTAGATGGACCCTTGGTCTGATCCAACAGGGCTCTTCTTATGTTCTTATGAGTGTCCAGGCAGCTCTTTTGGTTCCATTGCAGTCAGGGAAGAGATTGCCTGTGCAACGGGGCTTTTATGCTTCTAAAAATAACCCCAGAGATGCTTGTTTCTGGATCAGGACAGGTCATTGGAGCTTCCTTCTGTGAGCTCTGCTGACCTGGCCCATTCCAGAAATGAGTATTTCCACTCATTTTTTTTTTTTAGAAGCATGAAAGCCCCATTGTACAAATGGTCATTCCTTCTACTGAATATAGCCAGGGCAGATGGGTGGGAATTTTGTTTCAGTTCATTTCTGATAAGAATTTACCAAAATGTACAAATTTCTTCATATTCAAGATGCAAAAAAAAAACCCCTTGAGATTTTAAAAATTCAAATGTGGGAGAAAGTGAAACTGACAGATTCATCCATCCTTGATCTAGAGCTGTTGTTCAGAGGTTCAAGATGAATGCCTGGAGGGGATTGCCAGGCTCCATCAAAAGGAGAATTCTAAATGCATTCATCCAAACACACTTAGAATTCCCCAGATAGAGCCTGCAAGAAGGGGATTTTGGGGGCCAGACATGCACATCCGTCCCCCTTCACATGTTCTTTGAAAGTGTAGGCAAATAATGTCTGAATAGGGCTTATGTCTGATCCCACAAGACCCGTCTTATGTTCAAAAATGTGTGTGTGGATTTTTATGGACTCATTTGATTGTTGATTGATTGCCTTCCATTTGTTGTGCAGAAAGATCATGATCCAAATCTTGTCGGAACAAGTCAAAACTAAAAATGTAAAATGGCATGCAACTACAGTCTCTCCCAGCAATGACATTTGGAACAGTTTTGAGGCTGAAAGAAATATCCTTTTTTGACCTGGAGGCAAAGCACTTTGCACTAACAGCTACCACTCTTCCCATCGCTGGGCAAAACAGAAAGAAGGCTGTCTTATCTTAGAAACCTTGGCTCTTGTTCAGTGGCATTTACAGTAGACAATCTTGCATTGCTCCTTTGGTTGTCCAGGAGCTGGTAATGGATCTGTGCATAGTTCAATCTTTAGTGATCCACGATCGAGACCTCAGCTGAAAATTAGGAATGCATTGAAAAGTGAGGGTTGTATGAATACAAAATGAAGCCAACTGTACCTGGTGAGTGGAGTGGAGGAGAACACATCAGAACTACACCTTGACCTTCTCTCACCGACACGGCACTTCTCATCCGGCCACTGAAATTCCCCAGGTCTGTTAACATAATACAACAATTTAGATTCATGGAAAGAAAGTTATCAATATTAGTGTCTCTACAGCTTTCTCTTCCTCTCCTTCCTATCTTCCCCCTCTCTCTTATACTAAAAAGACCAATGCTCATTTTTATTCTTGAAATTTAAAAGAAAATGTCCAGTCCTTCCACGATAAATCTATTCTAGCTAATTTCAACTGGAACATAGAAATATTTTCCGCCTTACATCAACACCTTTTTATTGCTTCTTATAGGATATGGAAATGGTGTCAGCAAGAAGGCATTAGGTGATATACCTTTCTGTAACAGAGATTTAATAGCTCTTTTATTCCATTTTACTATTTCCTGCTTATTGATTTCTTGCCCAGTAAAAGTCATTCTGTGCATAGTGAAAAGAGATATAATGGGGGGAGAGGATGCATTGCATCTAGCCTGCATCCTGTGTGAGGCTCTTGGGTGTCATCAAAGGGATACTGCAAACAAGGCAATATTGAATTGTTTGGAACAAGCTTAGCAGCATTGGATCTACTGGAAAATCTGTTCTATGGTACCTAGATGATACTGTATTAACATTATGAAATGTTTGTAAAGGACTCGCCATGTGCAACATGCTTCACAATCTTTCTCCTCAAAATAACCCTGAGTGGCCACCAATCATTTCTTTGAAAAGGAATTGACTCCCTGCTCTTGAACCGAAGCATACTCATGGAGATGTAGGTTGGGGAAGCAAAAGCACATGGTGGGGAATAATCACATGCATTTGATTGCCAATGATAATTAGTTATATTATAATTGGTTAATGAGTAAAATTATGTCTGCTTGATTAATGGAGATTGTTAATTTACATACCATCAAAGTCTCCACTGTTCAGCTAAGATTGATTATTTTCCTTCACAGTGCAAAGGAATATTCCACTGGTATTGGTTATAGGGATCTACCTTATTCCAAGTTCATAGGAATCTACTCTGTACCAAGTCAGATCATTGCTCCAGTTAGCTCAGCATTGTCTACATTGACTGGTAGTGGCTTTCCAGGTTTTCAGACAGGTCTCTTTTCCAGCGCAACCTTTAGATGCCAAGTATTGACCTTCTGCATGCAACACGTGTGCTCTACCAGTGAGCTACAGCCCTTCCACCTGAGGTTGTCACACTCAATAGAACTGTAGTTTGCAACAGCACAATTTCTGTGGACTTAAAGTTTCTTATAAGTCCCCCTTGTTATTGTTACATATTTATGTAATACTCAAGAGAGATATGTGTAGGTCAAATCTTCTATTGTTTTGGCCCCTCAGTTCTTTTTCACAGAATCATAGAATCATAGAATAGTAGGGTTGGAAGGGGCCTACAAGGCCATCGAGTCCAACCCCCTGCTCAATGCAGGAATCCAAGTCAGAGCATCCCTGACAAATGGCTGTCCAGCCTCATCTTGAAGGCCTCCAGTGTGAGAGAGCCCACCACCTCCCCAGGTAATTGGTTCCATTGTCGTATTGCTCTGACAGTCAGGAAGTTTTTCCTGATGTTCAGCCGGAATCTGGCTTCCTGTAACTTGAGCCCATTATTCCGTGTCCTGCACTCTGGCATGATCGAGAAGAGATCCTGGCCTTCTTCTCTGTGACAACCTTTCAAGTACTTGAAGAGTGCTATCATATCTCCCCTCAGTCTTCTCTTCTCAAGGCTAAACATGCCCAGTTCTTTCAGTCTCTCTTCATAGGGCTTTGTTTCCAGTCCCCCGATCATCTTTGTTGCCCTCCTCTGAACACTTTTCAGTTTGTCTGCATCCTTCTTAAAGTGTGGTGCCCAGAACTGGACACAGTACTCCAGATGAGGCCTAACCAGTGCTGAGTAGAGGGGAACTAGTACTTCCCGGGATTTGGAAGCGATGCTTCTATTAATGCAGCCCAAAATAGCATTGGCCTTTTTTGCAGCCACATCACATTGTTGGCTCATATTCAGTTTGTGATCAACAACAATTCCAAGATCCTTCTCGCTTGTAGTGTGGTTGAGCCATGTATCCCCCATCTTGTAACTGTGCATTTGGTTTCTTTTTCCTAGGTGCAGAACTTGGCATTTATCCCTATTAAATGTCATTCTGTTGTTTTCTGCCCAGCACTCCAGTCTATCCAGATCACTTTGAATTTTGTTTCTGTCTTCCAAAGTATTAGCTATCCCGCCCAATTTTGTGTCATCTGCAAATTTGATCTGCAAATTTGATCAGCATTTTTGCACTTATTTCCCATTAAAACCCTGCCCATGATACTGCTCTTCCACATCTGCTACCCTCAAGGCACAATCCTATCCACATTCAGACTGAAACAAGTTCTGTAATTCCCAGCATTCCTCAGTCAGCCATGCTGGCCATAAAGTACTTACTTCAGCTTAAATTGTGGTGTTAACAGCTGCAATTTAGGGCAAAGTAAGTGCTTTATGGCTGCAAAGGGTGTCAAATACACAAATTATGGCCATAATTTCCCTACAATAGGCCAATGGAAGTGGTGATTAGCCTATTGCACCATTTAGAAAGATCAAGGGCTGCCCCGCGAACTCTCGCGGATGCATACAGGCCCTGGGGAAATTTGTGGGGCTCCAAGCAGCCTGGATTTCTCGATGATGGATCCCCCCCAGACCAGACATTGGGGGATTCACCCAGCCCTATCTCCAATGAAATGATGCAGGTATTGTAACACCCATTTGTTGTTGAAGTAATGCACCAATGTTAGGATTGGGAGAACAAGCCTCACCAAGATTCTCCGTACATCAGTTCGCAGCTCATCTCTCCTCAATTTGTGCTCATGTTTGCAATCACTCTTTGTTTTCCATGAATGGGAAAATTGAGCAAAACAAACAGCTATCGAAAATGAAAGTTGCACAAACAATTTCCAAGCATGTGAAAATTTCCAAAATTGAGCAAATTTCTCCTGTAGACTAAAGTGTGGGTGCTTTAAAATGTGCACATTTTGAGGAAGTTGTGCATTTTTGGAATGTTGCACATTTTTCAAGTATACATTTTCGAAACGTGAAGGCAACTTCAGGAATTTGCAAACATTTTCAGAGAATATGTGCTCCTGTTTGGGATTTCGAACAGGGCATTTTTGAGTAATTTGCAAACTGGAACAAAATTCTCATACATCCCTAATAAACATCCCACTCCTCTCCCTAAAAATGAATTGGGTCCTTTGTGTGTTCCATTTGAATACTCAAAACCTATGTGTGTGTGTGTGTGTGTGTGTGTGCGCGCGCACATGCACATGCACACACATATGTGTGCATGCATGCACGTGTGCATGGGGAGTGGGGTGAGGCTGAGTATTTGAAAGAATGTTTCAAGGGCCTGATTCCCTTCTCTAATAAGGGACAAATCTCACAAGGAAGCCATGACAGGGTAGAAGGCAACAGCACCAGCTCCTTGGAAGGTGTGAGAGGTTCACTGGGATTTTCCTCCATCCTGTACAACTGTTTGTAATAAGGTGGCTACTTACACATCTCCAAAGAGGGGGGGCAAAAGAAGACACAGACTTGCATAAAATTCACATATGCTAATTTATATGGATAGATACAAATTTGGAAATAATGACAATAATTTAAATAGCAATACAATACATGGGGGGTGGTGTGGTTGGAGATTGTGACTAGATGCCCGATGTGCCTGATGCTCAGTCTGCTGTCCAGGTGCTAAGTGTTCATGAGAACTCCAAGGCCCCTCCTCTCCCTTCTGAAGGTTCTGTCTCTTTAAACTGGACATAGACTGGACAGCCCTTCAAACAGAGGTTACCTTAAAATAGAGGACTGTCCTCTGGCAGCCCTTCAAATAGAAGACTGTCCTTTGTAAAGTGGGACAGCTGGCCACTCCAGTTTGTAAAGAGGAAGCAGGAAGTAAAGAGGAAACAGGAAGTGTACTGTTGCTGGCAACTTTTATCACTGTGGGCCCCTGAATGCTTTTGTGACATGACTTCACAAAAACTCATGGGGGAAGGATTCTCCTGTCGTTGTAACACTTGCCACCACCTGATGCCCTGTTCTCGCCCTGAAGTGAAGATGAGGTTCCCCCTCCCCATCCCTGCATGGAGATGGAGTACAAGGTAGCGGAGGATGGGGTGTGTCTGTGTGTAAGTACAATCAAGGTGGGAAGCCCACTTTTATAATTTTCCTTCAATTTTGCCCCTTTTACTGTGATTCTCCCAACTGTCAAAATTTGGACTGCAACCTCCTCATGGGAGGAAATGTTTTTTTAACAAAGTAATTCCACAAAACAACATACTACAGTATTGGAAAGATAAAAGCTCACTGCCTATAATGCAATGGACTGAAGACTTAACAACACTAGCAACATTTGAAAGAGTCGTATATAGGCGTAACTTTCAAATGGACTTATAGACAGATATTTGGTCTGCTTTTACTGAAGTTTATGTCTAACTTTTTTTCTTCTGTTTTTTTTTCTTTTCTCACTCAAGTATTGTAATTTTAGAAACTGAGGGTTTTGAATATGTTGTTGTATTTTTATTTCATTCCTTTTTTTAGGTTTTGTAATGTTTTCAGTTTGGTTTGGTTTGTAAAAATTCACAATAAAAGATTAATTTTTAAAAAAATTCCGCAAAAGCTATGCACAGGGATGGTACTATATTAATCAGAAAAACACTAAAAGGCTAATGTGTGAGGACTCTTCTGTAAATAAATAATTCCCAGTGAAATGAAAGTCCTTCGATGGCAAGAACATATTTTTGAGAGGGAGACAGGTAAGTAACATTAGGAAACAGTGGGAATTAAATGATCCCCCCCCCCCAGGTTGAAAGAGGGCAGTAGCAGCAGGACTCCCATCTTTGTGTCTTTGTAAAGGAAAAAAAATAGGCTGAGTTTTTCCAGCTGAACTCATTTAAAGCATTTAAGAACAAGAAAACCAGAGCCCCTTACTGGGTTTTACAAAGTGTGCCAGTATGTAAGGCTGTGTGAGTGAAGGTGTTGCAAAAGAAAGAAAGATAACATGGATCAGAAAATTAGGATAGTTGGAAGAAAACAGGCCCTGCTTTAAGTCTGAAATCCAAAATTCTGTGAGGCTTGTTTCTTTAGAAATTTGGTAAGGACACTGCAGTTAGTACTTGCAGTGTGGATGTATGTGTGGCACTAACAGAGATACAACTGCATACTCCAATTTGTGCTTACATTAATTACCAGGGGCTTTATTAGTATTGTATGCCACCTAGAGAGGCCGGATAGCTGGCCAGCTGGGTGGCTAATCAATCAATCAATCAATCAATCAAATAAATAAGCAAGCAAATGTAGGTAAGCCTTCAGCTGAGGCTCTGCACTATTGCATCCTCTACTCTGCAAAAACTTGCTAGAATGAAACAACACAGCCTATCATGAGGCTGGGACTGCAGAGAGAGAACCATCTATGTGACATAGCCCTCTACAGCCTCGCAAGAAATCAATTAAATGTAAGTGGTTGAGTCTCCTATGTGGATGAAAAGAGTAACTAGCAAGGTTTTAGTTAACCTCTAGCAAGGTTGTACATAATCAGCAAGCTGATTATGTACAACAGTCCATTCTGTTTTTCTCTGGTCACTTGCTTCTGAAAAGGACCTCTAACCTATACTCTGGCTCACACTTTCAGACATAACAACATTGGCACAGCAACAGATTTGATCTTAACCTCTTCTCTGTGTTTCTCATTGTGTGCTGACCTTTTCAAAAATGGTTTCCTTGTCTTTTTTTTCACTTCTTTTGCGAAATAATGAAACACTATTCCTGCTTTCATTCCTCTCAAAGAACCATTAAAGACATCTTCCATATTCCAAAAGACAACAGTAAAACATGAACATTTGTACACTTTTCAGTGCCTGTTCCATCTATCATTTGAGGGCATTTTCCAGAAAGGCAAATGGCATCCTAAGGAAATTAATGACACCTCTGTTGGCATATAATTGCATTCTTAGAAATACAAGTGTTTCACAGAGATGCCACAAGCTGCAACAATTCACAAAATTGCTCTCAAAATTGTCCTCGCTGACTGCAAATAAATTATAGATCATAAAGAGTGATAAGATGGAAATCTATTTTGCTGTTGTTAAAACCAATTTGCAAATTTTGATGGTCTCCAGACAGCATGGTTGTTAATTAAAAATAAAAAAAATCCAACTAATAAAAACACATAACAAGAATTGGTTCACATAGCAGCTTCCCACAGCGATTATCACCTTTTTATTGGGTCATCTGTTCCTTTAATGTGGCTTTACTGGAAGCAAACTGGGGGCCAAACTAGACATGACATTAATTGCATGAATGCAATTTGTGTGTATGGTTTTTGCAATGTAAATGGCACCCCTGACGGGATGGAGGAA
This sequence comes from Heloderma suspectum, assembly GCF_057233095.1. Taxonomy (NCBI): domain Eukaryota; kingdom Metazoa; phylum Chordata; class Lepidosauria; order Squamata; family Helodermatidae; genus Heloderma; species Heloderma suspectum. The sequence goes on along the minus strand of NC_139460.1, from coordinate 24,702,503 downwards.
CAACACAGGATTGTGAGGAGGGTGAACTTAAAATTTTCCTCCTACCATGGTCATGACAAAAATCACCCCCTCTCCTAAACTCAGGTTTTCATCAGTAGGAAAGCCTCCATTGATGCCATGTGGAATGTTTTTCCTTGAGACCACAGCAGGGGGGAGGGTTCCCCCTTTGCACTCTCAGTCCCAATGCCACTCCCCCTACAGCTGCTATTTACATTGCATAAATCATGAATGTCAACTGCACTCACTTAATTAACATTACCTCTAGTATTGCCCCATGTGAGCAATCACATGCCTTAGAAGTCATTGGAAAGAATTCCCACTCCAACACCATGAAACGAAGTTTCCTTAATCATTGTTATAAGTGACCTTTTGAAATCCATGGGATGGAGGAAGTTCCATGGTATAACTCTGGAATAAAGAAGCATCACTAATGTATACATTCATGCTGCAGATTGGCATGTTTGTACAAGAAACCAGTGAAAGAAAGAAACATGACCGCCTTCCAAACCACATAAATCAGGCAAAATGGGCAAAAGGAAGCAGCGGCCACAAGGAGAAACTGTACTGTCCTACAATAGTGCAGTGGAGGTGGAATGCACTGGGATGGACATCCAGGATGTGTTTTGGAACAGAAGTGATAATGTCATCTGCCAGAGCAATAGATGGATCCTCCTTGCTAGGGATGTCAGAGAAATCCACAATGGATTCAAATGAGTTTGGGTTTCTATGGGCATGACCCAGGGATAGGGATGGTGCAAGAGTCCAAGGAGGGGCTGGAGTCTGGTGGACTCCCCCCCCACCACCTGGACCCCACTTGCCAGGCCACGGGGGGCTCGTTTGCCCACTTGGTGACCAGCAGGAAGCACTGCGAAGACGTCTGTCACCCTACTGAGCTCCCATTGTGTGCAGAAATCATGACTCAGTTACTTCTGCATATTTAATGTTGCATCTATGGCTGCCTTAATGGGGCGATGACTCAAATGACAGGGATAAAGGGCCCTTTATGCCTGTAATGTTGAGCCAATGCCCCTTTAAGGCAGCTGTAGATTCCACATTAGATGTCCGGAAGTAACCAAGGTGTGATCTCTGCACACAGTGGGAGCTGAGTCAGGCAACGGATGGCCTCTCAGCGCTTCTCGGGCACTTGCTGAGCGGTCCTTTCACTCCCACAGTGCAGCTCACATGAGGCAAGTCCGTCCATCCCTACCCATGGATTCCACAGCAGACTGGCTTTTTCTGAGCCCCATGAATTCTGAGAACTTGAGGACTTTTTTTTTTTTTTACTTCCTGGAATTGTATGCTAAATTAGTTGTGCAAAAATATGAAGAAAAGAAAACCACTGACCAAAAATGCATATTTTCCCCAATAGGCTAAAGCATGGAAATGCAGATGGGGGTATGTGTCATTTGTGCATTTTTCTTTTTCTTTTTTTCACTTTGGGGCAATTTGCACAAATGCACATTAATTAGTTAATAATAATTTGTGCACATGTACAAGTACACATGACGGAATTAGCGTTAAGTAGACCAAAATTCTCCTACGAACAGTGATTCCGTCAGTGAGTGGATGATAGAACAAAAGTTGTCTGACAATCCATGAAACACATATGGAATAGATTTAACAAAATCTGTACGTCCCTACTGCTTGCCCTGGCCGGTGTATAATAATGACGCTTTCAAGTTTTGCTATTGTTTGTGATGGATTAGAGGAAGTCATGGGGAAAGCAATCAAGCAGCACCTGAATCCTACTTTCTTTTCTTTGAGGGGGTACCGACTTTACACTAGCAGTTAAATGGCAAAACTTATTTGCATGATGTTTGACTTTTTAGTTAAAAGTTCAAGGTTGCATTTCAGCTGACTGAATAACTTTTGTTAAAGCTCTGTATGTTTTCTAAGCTGAACCAGTGAAGTCTGAAATAATAAGAGCCACTGAGTTCAATGCATATGAATGATGCATAGGATTTCAATCATACCCAGTAAACTTAATTGTGAGATTTTATTACTGGTGTGTTGGCTTATTTTGGATGTCTGTGTTTCATGAAGGAGTTTCCCACCAGACTGATAGCTCCTTTGAATATAAATAAAAAGAAAAACAGGAGAGTGCCTATGGATTTTCCATGGGAACTATCAAGATAAGCTCCTGCATTTCAAAATATACCACTACACTTGGAATATCTGTCTCAGTACATTTTTCTATCTTTATGATGAGTTGATTGGGTTCTTTATACCTGGAAAGGATAATTTTTATCACTCAGACATCCACGGCGAGTCATAGTCATTCAACAACCTGAGAGAGATTCCTATGTAATGAGCTAATCTCTGGACCATAAAGCAACTTTTTTTTTTCTTGGACAGGGGAGTGAGATGGAAGAGAGTTGCCATGGGGAGATAGCATGGTGGTAGTGGACAGAGTATCAAACCTGGACTTAGTTGAGCCATGAAGTTGACTACATGACCTTGGCCTAATTCTTTCTCAGCCTAACCTACCTCACAGGTTTGCTGTGAGGATCAAATTGAAAATACTCCATATATACACACAGATCCCACAAGCACCTTGGAGGAACGTCAGAATATCAATGTAATAAAATAAAATGAAGCAAATAAAAACAAAATGAAATTCAATGACATAAAGAGAATTCATTCCAGGGAAATGAAATGTGTCACAAATCCCCGAGTCATCCTTCACCTGAACCCTTCCTCTCAATACCATGTAACACAGCCTTCTCCAAGCAGATACCCTCCAGATGTTTTGGACTTCAGGTCCCATCAGCCCCAGCCAGCATGGCTAATGGTCAGGAATGCTTGGAGTTCTAGTCCAAAACATGTGTATGGCATCAGGTTGAGGAAGGCTAATGTAGTTATAAGGCTGTTTTTTTCCTGCACATCAAAAGGGGAAACCACCACTAAATATTTTGGGAAATGACAGTGTTCAGTATGCATCAATGGAGAACCAGAGTTCAAGGGCCAGATCATAGATGACAATCCTAAAATGGGTTTTTAAAAGACAGCCTTTAGGGATCAAGCATTGAACAGCTGGCTGGGGTCAGCACTGTGGGAGACGGAGAGTGATTGAGTTAAGATGGGAATGTGGAACAGGCTGAAAGTGAAGAAGAAGCAGAACCTGTGAGACTGGTGTTTAAAAATGAAAATATGTTTTGCTTGAAAGCGTGACTGGCAAGTGTGACTGTCAGTGCTGCGAGGAACTTCTGTAGAAAGCAGCGAAGAGAGGGACCAAAGGCAGAGGAAGCTGTGAATTTTTTCCTCGCACTTTTCTACCTCCTCTTTGGCACCATTTAAAAGTGATGCTGGAAAGGTAAAAAAAGAAAGAAAGAAAGAAGTACCCGTGAGCATTTCCCCAAGGCTGGTGTGACATTTTAAAGTGATTTATTTATTATTATTTATTGAAAAATATTTTTTATAGTTAGCAACTCCTGTGCATCCAGCTTTAGCATGCCAGGGATGTGCAGTCTGGATGCACATCTTACTTGCTAGTACTTGTTGCTTCACACTTAATAAATGATGCAAGTGCAGCAGGAGACTGGAGTTTGCGATAACAGAACTTTAGTCAAACTGTGCAACTCTTACTACAGTAACCCAAATGGCTCTTGCTCTAGGTTTCAGTTCCTTTGCTTATTGATTGATTGATTGCATTTATACCCTGCCTTTTTTCCTCTTGCAAGGAACCCAAGGTGGCTTACATGATCCTCCTCTCCATTTTATCCTCACAACAACAACCCTGTGAGGTGGGTTGGGCTGAGAGTCTGTGACTGGCCCAAAGTCACCCAGTGAGCTTCCATGGCCAAGTGGGGACTAGAACCCGGATCTCCCAGATCCTAGCCCAACACTCTTGCCACTATACCACGAACTGTTTCCCTCTATACAATGTCACACAGCTACTATCTTATGTCACATAGCTACTATCAAGCCTTCTTCTTTCATCTTTCTGTACAAAAAAAAAAAAAAAAGCTCAATGTATCTAATAGCTTTTCTCTCTGCCTCTTGATGTAGTCACAGGCATTACTGTCACTGTCCAAAAACCTCTCTGAAGTCTCACAGGTGCATGGTGCCACAAACATTTCACGTGCTTTGTTCTGCAGATATAGCCCTTTCTTCCTTCTACTCCGACAGTAACTATGTGGACAAGGAGACAGAATGGGGCCCACTGGCCCTGGCTCTAATGTCACTGTGCCTTACTGGTCCCTCCCCAAGACTTCCAGGCATTAGCTGAAAGGTCTGTCAACAGGATCCCCTGAGTGCGCAGCTGGATGTACATAGGTGCCTCATGGAATTTGGAACCACAGGGGAGTGTCTACTCACATGTATCTGTATGCAATATATATTCTAGTAGGCTAGGGATGTATGGATTGTGTAAAATCAGTTCTGTCTGTGTTTCATGGATTGTCAGGTGCCTTTCATTCCCTTGTCTACCCATCAACAGAATCGGATTTTTTACGTTTCCAAATTTGCACAAGTTCTCATTAGTGCAAATTCACATTAGCGCAGATTCACATATGAAAAACTGCACAAATTCACCAAAATGCACATTTTTGCATTTTAGCTTATGGGGGGATGTGCACATTTTGGGGCATTTTTTTATTTTGCATATTTTTCTATGATGAAATTTGTGCAAAATTTGGAATAGTTAGAAAACCAGTCTGCGAGTCTGTGGAATCAGCCCAACAGGGGAAAAGCTGGTCCACTACAGAATCTGCGGGTTGGATTCATGAATATCTGAACTCATTTGGTTCCATTGCAGATTTCTCCAACATCCCTAAAGTACACACATCTTCCAGACTTTCCAGCTAATGACCAGAACTGAGTAGGTGAGCCTACATCATTCGTAGTGCCATTCTGTGGACCAAAACACAGATCTATTCTGTCAGAAATACATTACTACCAAATCATTTTATTTTCTTTTAATTTCTCTGTACATCATTCCAGTACACTGAGAAAATAATTATTCTGTTAGGGCTGCACTGAATGTTTGCCCATTTCCGTTTTTAGGTCAAAAGTAGTGCTTCCTTGAGGGGGTTGTGATTTTCTTAAAAACTAAAACAACTACAACTTTGATTTGTATAACTGTTTACCTCTTTAGAAGCTCTTTGCTACTATCTCCCCCCTGCGCCCCCCCCCCCCGACTATCTATCCTGGTTAAATAGTTTCTTCTTCTTAGGGTGATCCAAGAAAACCACATAGGGATGATGATGGCAATAGGATTCCACATAGGCATATTTAGCTTTGTGCTGACATCACTGAGGGCAAATCAGTATCTGTTAATTCTCTGCCTAGTGCATATATATACACACACACACACACACACACACACACACATACATATACAATTTACTACAAAAATATCATCTGCATTAGTAGCCATTTTTGGATTCTTACAGATCTTACACTTCAGTGCATAGCCTCTAATGGGCTATGATCTTCTTCTGTCCCTGTTTTCCATAGAGGAATTAATGAACACTTCCGGATCCAAACACTGTGGCCAACATTTCCTTTTCTATTTGTGCATAATGCTGCTGGGTTCTTTGAAAGAATGTGAACATGTGCCTTTCTGCAGCAACACTGTACCTAATTTTGTACAACTGTCATCTATATGTGCATGACTTGGAGATTTTATTATATTTAATGATATATAAATATTACAAATAAATAAATAAATAATATTGGCATAGTTTCTGGTAGGGATGGCGGAGAATTCCGCCACGGACTCCCCTGGAGTCCATGGCGGAACAGAGCACTCCCCTTCGCCACCCTGCAAAATTATCCCCAGACAGACCCTACCTGCTGCTGGCCGGTCCAGTCCATCTGCTGCCATCTGCTGTGCTGGTCTGCGGCCACAAATGGCCTCTGGCGTAGTGGATGCCATTTGCCCATTTGCGTCCCTGCTTTAGCCGTGATAGGCTACGTAAATCTTTACGTAGCCTATCACGGCAAAGAGCAGGGACGCAAATGGCATCCACTACGCCATTTGTGTCGCTACTCTTTTTGTGATAGGCTACGTAAAGCTTTACGTAGCCTATCACAGCTAAAGTAGGGACGCAAATGGTGTCCCCTATGCTGGATACCATTTGAGTCCAAAGATAGGCAGGAGCAGAAGGGACAAGTGGCAGCGGCTGGCTGGCAGAAGGTAGCATCTGGCCCCACACGGATTCCCCCGGGTGGTGGAGGTGAGTCTTTCGTTCCACCGCAGACTCTGGGGGGCCGGATTCTTAGAATCTGGCCTCATTGGAGTCTCTGGTGGAATACTCTGCCATCCCTATGTACCTCTAGTTGCATACAAAATGGTGCCGTAAATCAGCATAATAGGCCATTTATGCCTGTAATCTTGTGTATATGGGCTATACATGGCACCATTTTGCTTAAGACCAGATGTGTGCATATTTGTGATTGCCATTTTCTTCTGCAAAATGGCACTCCTGGTGTTTGCAGACAGGTCCCAGATGAATGAGGTTGGCTTGGTGAGCAGGGGGGAGATCGACTGCCGGTCCCAGGATGCACGAGTGGGGCCTAAGTGAGCACCTGGAGAACCTGGACAGGGGGGTGCCTGTCCATCCCTATTGTTTACTACAACCCCCCCAAACTAGTAACTCCTCTGAAACGATGCCAAAGTTTTGTGTCAGTTTCGTGCTGCCACCCATAACTATCTACTGATACATCAGATGTGGTGTTCATAGTTAACACATAAAAAACAACAATATTATCATATCACCTTTTTTGTGCTAGTTTTGTGCCACAAATCCCAAGTTTTATGCTACTGCCAAAAGTGTGAAAATGGCATACACTTAGGTGGAACTGGTGAAGGCAAAAAATCCGCATTCACATATCACCTCTGAACGTATGCCAGAATTTTGTGGTAGTTTACCTAGGGATGGCGGAGAATTTCTCCCCGAAACTTCGGGGAGCCAAGCGCCAATGTGTTCGGCCCCCTGAACAAGTTTTGGGGAGAAATTCTCCACACCCCCCGCCCCCCGCCCCCCCCCGGGACGGGACTTATCTTTGCCGAATGTCCCTCCTGGTGGTGGGTCTGGCTGGCGGTTCGGCAGGTGTTCGTGCGGGGCGGGAATGGCAGCCGGTCTTTCGACCGGCTGCCGCTGCCGCCATTCCAATAAAAGAAAAAAAACCAAAAACGCCCCCGTGATAGGCTACGTGACGATTAACGTAGCCTATCACAGCTAGATTTGCAAAGTCAGCCGTGATAGGCTACGTAAATCGTCACGTGGCCTATCACGGGTGACTTTAAAAAAAAAAAAAAAGTGGCCCCTATCACAGGGGCGTTTTTTGTTTTGTTTTTTAAAACAATGGCGTTCGCGGCCGGGCAAGGCGGGAAGCCTCCTCCCCGGCCTGAATTTCGGCCGGGCGAGGCGGGAAGCCTCCCCCCCGGCCTGAATTTCAGCCGGGGTGAGGCGGGAAGCCTCCCCCCCGGCCTGAACTTCGTGGGGGGAGCCGCGAAGCGCCTCCCCCCCACCGCGAACAAGCTTCGACGAAAGGTAAGTGCCTTTCGTCCACCCCTAGTTTCGTATCTATTGGACACTGCAACATCTCTTTAAGAAAGGATTGTCTAATTTGGATAATTGCTGGTGGTTTAATACATCTTATGCTTCTTTTAAAAATATGTTTCAGCAATGTCCAGTAGCTTCTTTTTGGGAGGAGGTTATTACACAGCTAAATTCTGTACTGGAACTGTCTTCAATATTCACTGATATACACGCTCTTTTAAATTATGGATTTTCTATGCCCTTTTGACAGCTAAAAGACTGATGTTACAACAATGGAAGGATAAACACTCACTTCCAATAACTAGGGATGTACGAAACGACTCACCTGTTTTGTTTCGTGACATCCACGGTGGGGGGGGGAGACGCTCTGTCCCTCCCGCCAAAATCCTTGCCGGCCAGCTCCTCTGCGGAGCCACTGGCCAGCCAGGGCTGCCCACAGTGACATCCGGCCACTGCTGGTCTGCACAGGGATAAAAATGGCAGCCGCCATAGCTGCCATTTGCATCCCTTTTTTTTTCCTGTGATAGGCTACATTAATATTTATGTAGCCTATCACGGCTAGGGGTGAACGAAAGTCACTTACCTTTTCTCGCAGCTTTTTCGCGGTGGGGGGGAGCGCTTCGCTGCTCCCCCCGTGAAGTTCAGGCTGGGGGGGGAGGCTTCCCGCCTCGCCCGGCCGAAATTCAGGCCGGGGGGGGAGGCTTCCCGCCTCACCCGGCCGAAATTCAGGCCGGGGAGGAGGCTTCCCGCCTCGCCCGGCCGCGAACACGAAAGTTAAAAAAAAAAAAACAAACGTCCCCTGATAGGCTACGTGACGATTCACGTAGCCTATCACGGCTAGATCTGGAAAGTCAGCCGTGATAGGCTACGTGAATCGTCACGTAGCCTATCACGGGTGACTTAAAAAAAAAAAAAAGCGCGTACGCGAATGGCGGCCCCCATAGGGAGCCGCCATTCGCGTTCCTTATTTAGTTGCTGTAGTCTACGTCAATGTTTACGTAGACTACGGCGAAAATAAGGGCAACGCAAATAGCGTTGCCCTTATTTTCGCCGTAGTCTATGTAAACATTGACGTAGACTACAGCGACCAAATAAGGAACGGGAATGGCGGCTCCCTATGGGGGCCGCCATTATCCGTACACACTTTTTTTTTTTTAAAAGTCACCCGTGATAGGCTACGTGACGATTCACGTAGCCTATCACGGCTGACTTTGCAAATCTTGCCGTGATAGGCTACGTGAATCATCACGTAGCCTATCAGGGGACTTTTTTTTTTTCTTTCATTGCAATGGCGGGGGCGGCAGCCGGTCGAAAGACCGGCTGCCGCTCCCGCCCCGCTCGAACACCGGATGAACCGCCAGCCGGACCCGCCGCCGGGAGGGACATTCAGGGAAGGTAAGTCCCGTCCCGGGGGGGGCGAGGGGGTGGAGGATTTCTCCCCGAAACTTGTTCGGGGGGCCGAACACGTTGGCGCTCGGCCCCCCGAAGTTTCGGGGAGAAATTCTCCGCCATCCCTAATCATGGCCTCCACAGGGGCACAAATGGTGTCCTTGCATTAGCTGTGATAGGCTACGTAAGTATTTACATAGCCTATCACGGCAAAATCGTGAAGCGAATGGCAGCCACAGATACAGCTGCCATTCACAAACCAGCATGAACAGCACTAGGTAGGTGTTCCGTTTTGCACGACTTTCATGGGGTGGGGGGGGCTTCGTTCTGCCATGGATTTCGGGGGGCATTTGGCCTCACTGAGATCCATGGCGAAATTCTCCGCCACCCCTACCAATAACACAATGGATTGAGGACCTTACAACACTTCCAGTATTTGTCTGCGAGGCATATACTGTAGATGCCCCCTTCAAATGGATACTTATTTGGATACTTCATCCACTTTTGTTGAACCCTATATATAACTTCTAGAACATTGAATCCATTCCATATGTACTCATTATTATTGATATATACAAATTGATGTACATATATTTAAAAAGAGGGGAAATTTTTTAAAAAATTGTTTGTGCATGCTCACGGGACTCCATGTTGGGGAGCCCTGATCTAATGGAACATCTTATCCTATATGTACCTGCTAGGACCTTGAGATCATCTTCAGAGGCCCAGTTCTCCCACTGAAAGAAGTTAGGTGGGTGGCTGCAAAAGAATAGGGATGTCCATCACATGGAAATCCAGCCCTTTTAAGGCCTGCTCTTGCGAGCTGAGCCAGGGGGTCCACCCCCGAAATCCAAGAACTTGGCCAGGTCTTTTTCTCCTAACTCAGAATGTGTGCAAATTATTGCCAAATTAGGGGGGAACCACATTCCTGCCACTGCTGTGCACAAACCTCCCTCTCTCCCTGCCGGTGGCAATACCAGCAGGGACAGAGGGATGGTCATGCCGTGGTGGTGGTGACAAGGTGAGAGGAGAACACCATGGCGCTCTCTTCCCACTCTGTCACTGCTGCCACTGCCGCTGCTATGGTGCAACACCATAGTGTTACCAGTGCCAACACCAGCAGGGAGAGAAGCATGGATGCACAGCAAACATAGTGGTATCCTGATGCCACCACCGTACAGAGGCGGAAAATCCACCAGCTGGCCTGACTCACTGAAGCAGGACCAGCTGGCAGATGTTAGACCAAAGTGTGTGGGAAGGGGGGCTGAGCTGGCAAAAACTTGATCAGCTCCACACACACTCCAAATGGTTTCCTCTGATATCCCTACAACAGAGGGCCTTCTCAGTTGTGGCACCCCATTTAGAATGCTGTCCCCAACAAGGCTCACATGGCACCTACATTGTTAGCTTTTCAGCAGCAGGTGAAAACCCTTTTTCTCCCAGACATTTTAGATGTTATGGATGTTTTTAATACATTTTACATGGTTTTTCGTGTGGTGTTTTTGTTGTATCTGCATTGTATTTTATTCTTTTAGCTTTAAGTAATCTGACCAGAGAATTCCTATTATTAGGCAGATTAAAAATATAATAAATTTTAAAATATGTCTGGCATCCTGACATTATATTTTCATTCCCATGCAATGTATGCACAAGGTTCCAGATTCGATCCTTGGCAGTATTTCAGGTAATGCTGAAATACCTCTGCCCGAGTCCCTGGGGAATCACTGTTCCCCAGGTGAATTTGATATTACTTAGCTTCCTGAGTTGTTTTGTGATAGGGATGCCAGAGGAATCCATCTGGGGGTGGGGGGAGTTGGCTGAGCTTTCAGCAGCTCAGCCCCCCGGACTTCAGCTTGCCTCCCCACGAGCTAGCCCAACATGACTGCATCAAGCTGAGCCAGCTCACAGATTGTCCGTTTCCCCCATAAATTGCAATTTGCACAAATTGCCGCTAAAATTAAATAGCAGCTCAAATAGCAGCTCAGTTGGCAAATGCAAGCGAAGCCAGCAGTGGCAAGGAAATCCAGTGAGCCCAAAAAGGGCCGGATTTCCCCATGACGAACATCCCTAGTTTGAGGCAGTATCCTGCTTTCTTTCCAACATGCTTGTCTCTTGAACTATGCTACTCCTGCAAATAGCTAGTTCTGTATGCTGCTTTGTCCAGTGTCGTATCAAAGGTGTTAAATCTTCAGTCTTTGTTTTACAGATGATTAACCATTCTGATTCAATTAGAGCTAATGCTGCAAAGTCTCCTGCTACTAATGGAAGCCGAGTCTGTCTACACCCTTGTATGCAGCATTTTCTTTCCCAGCCAGCCCAGAAGCACCTGAACGGCCATTAATTTTCACTTGCAAATAGGGCTTGTACTGTACTGTTTACTGGAAACAAGTCCTTTACAGCAGTAATTAAATTTAATAAAATGCACATTTCTGCACAAGTTGTTTTTATAAATATTTTCGCAAATGGCCAGGTAAAGTCCCTCACTTAAACGGTTTGGCAGTCAGTGCATAGAAACTGAGGCATTATGAATGTGGCAAGGCAGAGTAATTTTCATTATGTTTCCTAAGCAGAAATGGTCCCCTTCCCCATGCTTCTCTACGATTAAACATCAACAACCATTTCACACATTCCAATTCAGTCTGATTCTGTTAAATTTAAGGATGATGCTTTTGCACTGCAAAAAAAAAAAGGTCACCTTGTTGGCTACATATAAAAGCTAAATTCGAGAAATTTGAATTTGAATTAGTTTCTGCTTTTCGTTTCTCATTCAGCCCTTCCCAAACTTGGTTTCTCATTCTTGGCAGCTGGATTTGGGTGGAGGGTATAGTTTGCTTTTTAACTCATTTGATTTGTGTCATTGGCTAGTAATACAATGTATTTATTTATTTAAAGTATTTCTTGGCTGCCTTTCAGGGCAGAAGCCCTCCCAAGGTGGTTTACGGCAATAAAATACATTTTTTAAAAAAGTTAAAATATTAAAAGCGATAAAAACATAAAAACAACAATAAAAACCAACAATAAAACCAGCAACAGCAACAGCAACAGCAACAACAGCAGTTATATCAAGAGAAGGCCAGGTTAAAAATATATATTTTGAAAGCCTTCTTAAAAGCCTGCCATGATGGAGTGTGGTACATGGAACATCAACAAGAAGAAGTATGGGCCTCACACTGTAGTCATTTCTGCATATGATGTCAGTGATGGTAAATGACACAAAATTCTACACTTTGGCACAGAGTGGGCCCTACAATTAGGCAGAATGAGGTAATTACCTCAGATGGCATAAGCTGCAGAATGGTTAGTAACTAACAGTTAGTAACAGGGAGGTGTTGGCGGCTCTGTTAACTATGAAACCTCCAAGCTAGTATCTTCTCTGTATGTATGCCACACTTTTGTGCCAATTTTGTGGATGTCATTTGGGTAAACTTAGGGGTGGACGAAAGTCACTTACCTGTCGTCGAAGCTTGTTCGCGGTGGGGGGGAGGCGCTTCGCTGCTCCCCCCGTGAAGTTCAGGCCGGGGGGGAGGCTTCCCGCCTCGCCCGGCCGTAATTCAGGCCGGGGGGGAGGCTTCCCGCCTCGCCCGGCCGAAATTCAGGCCGGGGAGGAGGCGCCTCGCCTCGCCCGGCCGTGAACTCCAAAGTTTAAAAAAAAAAAAAATGCCCCCGTGATAGGCTACGTGACGATTAACATAGCCTATCACGGCTAGATCTGCAAAGTCAGCTGTGATAGGCTACCTTAATCGTCACGTAGCCTATCACGGGTGACTTTAAATTTTTTTTTAAAAAGCGCGTACGCTAATGGCGGCCCCCATAGGGAGCCACCATTCGCGTTCCTTATTTGCTCACTGCAGTCTACTTAAATCTTTACGTAGACTACGGCGAAAATAAAGGCAACGCAAATAGCGTTGCCCTTATTTTTGCCGTAGTCTATGTAAATCTTTACGTAGACTACAGCGACCAAATAAGGAACGGGAATGGCGGCTCCCTATGGGGGCCGCCATTATCTGTACGCGCTTTTTTTTTTTTTAAAGTCACCCGTGATAGGCTACGTGACGATTAACGTAGCCTATCACGGCTGACTTTGCAAATCTAGCCATGATAGGCTACGTTAATCATCATGTAGCCTATCATGGGGGCGTTTTTCTTTTTCTTTTATTGCAATGGCGGGGGCGGCAGCCAGTCGAAAGACTGGCTGTCGCTCCCGCCCCGCTCGAACACCCGCCGAACCGCCGGCTGGACCCGCCGCCGGGAGGGACATTCGGCGAAGGTAAGTCCCGTCCCGGGGGGTGTGTGGGGGGCGGGGGGGGTCCAGAGGATTTCTCCCCGAAACTTGTTCGGGAGGCCGAACACGTTGGCGCTCGGCCCCCCGAAGTTTCGGGGAGAAATTCTCCGCCATCCCTATACGAAACAAACATTTTTGCTGAGTAAGGTGCAGCCTAAGATCCATGGATGTGACAGTTAGACACCAAAACATTGATCCACTGATGAGACATTTTGTCCTGATGCCTACAGCATTTTCTCATATTCACAAATGTGCCTATGGGTCCAAAAGATTGGGGACCCCTGCTAGTTTCAAACTCTTTAGGGCTTTAAAGGTCAACACACTAACACATTGAATTGGGCTCAGAACTGGACTGGAAGTCAGTGCAGCAGACTAAATACTGGTGTCACATGATCATATCCAGCAGTCCTAGTTAGTAACCCAGCAGCTCTGTTTTGAATTAAGTGAAAGTTTGGAGCTGTTTTCAAAGGTAGCCCCATGCACAACTCATTGCACTGGATATTTCTGGTTCTTCAAAACTGGACTGTTGGCAAATTAACTGAGAAACTGAATCAAACTAACTTCTTTGATCTCAGGGAAAAATCTCTGTACGTCTTTGCATTGAACGTGTGTGTGTGTGTGTGTGTGTGTGTTCAGAGCAGGCTAAGGAAATAAGCAATTCTGCTGGGTTGGCAAATAAAGATATTTGGTCTATCATTTTGTATTTATAACTGAACAGGTGTGCTTTGTCATCACTACTCGACAATCACCACTCAGTACATAAGCACAGGTGCTGCATGTACTGATAAGTTTACATATCATTCTGGCATGCACAAAGGGGGGGAATGATCACCAAGTTCTCCCATTCCTGCTTATTTTTTAAAAAGGTACTTGTTGTCAACTCTGTAATATTTGGTTTTAAGATGAGTGGATGGCAAACATTGACTATGAGACAAGTGTTGGATTTTTTTCCTTTTGATTTAATACTGTAGGGGCAGTACAGAGAATGGGAAGGCATGAAGAAGTGTCTCCACTGTACTGTACCCAGACCCAGGAGCAGGGCAAAGTCATATCTGGAAAAAATTGCCAGTAGAGAATTCCACACAGATTCCTTAGCATGATTTCTTACAAAAAATGAACAGATATTAAAGCTCTGGAAGATATGCATCCATTTTTTTCCTACCTCTCATACATAGCAGATGTGATGGGAATGCAAACCTGTGCCTGGATTGTACCCAATTCAAGCTGTATGTCGTGGTTCATATGAGTAAATGTTCCTTTGTACAACCCCTCCCCCCACAACACATATACACAATGGCCACACACAGAAAACTATCTCAGGGAGAAGGCTAAGCCAAAATGTTTCTCCCTGGCATTTCTACAAGTGGGACCTGCAACCCAATATTGCAGCATGGAGTGCTTCTGTTCAGGGTTCCAGCCAGCCAGCCAGGTATGCCCATTTTCTGGATATGGCATTCCAATCCCCACCCTCCCAATTTTCTTTCCCTCTTCCCCTCTCACAAAAGTCAGACAGCATCTTGTGGCCACTGAGTATGCTCAGTCCTCATTGGGCTGGTTTTGGACTTTTCTCCCCCCTGCCTGCCTTCTGAGTTTTTGTTCCCTACAAGGTTGTAAAAGAAGTAGAAGACTTTTGTACTTCAGCAAACCTTGAGGTTTCTCCAGGCCTGTTAATACCTTCCTCTTGGTCATGTAAGGCGCCATTTTAGCTACAATATTGCACTTTTAGTGGTGAAGGCTTCTCCACTCTACCACATGAGCACTAATGTAGTCCTTATGTTGAATTCAAGGAAGGCTATACTCCCTGCTGCATGCAACAATACACCTCGCATGTCATCTTGGAAACATTCCTTTTTTTTGTTTCATCTGAAGGATGTATACTCCACACCCATTCCAGTACTGGAGTGCACATTTACTTCACTTAAAAAACAAAAACAAAACAAAACACTCCTTTCTATCAGATTACCCGGAGTACCTGTTTCCAATCAATTAAGCTTGCTTTAATTCATGGAAGAGACTCTGGATGAAAACTGAAGGACCCGCCTTACCTGCACGATATTACATTCCTATATTATCTATTGAAAACACACACATGCAATCTAGGTTAACTATATTACTAGTTCTAAAGCAAATGAATTATTGTCTAATATTTGATAAGCATTTGCCTGCCATCACTAGAAAAGAAACTATGGATACATAAGAGAAGCAGAAAACTGAACGTCTTGCCAGATTTTCTTTGAGGACTTCCACCACTAAAATGCATGCATGGACAAGACTAAGGGCACAATCCTATGGATGTTTAGACAGAGAAATGCCCTCACCCTGGCGCCAGCTTGTCTGGCCGAAAGGGGGGGGCATTGCGGGCGGGTGGGGTGACAAGACGTAGGGGCCTCTGATTGGTGCACCCCAGTGGCACCACCATGCAAGGAGGGGCAGGCTGAGTTGCCTTAAACTCAGCCCCCTTCCCAATCTCAGCTCTCTGGCTCGACGCAGCTAGAGAGAACTACAGCTCCGCCGAGAAACAACGAAGGACACCTGCCTGCTGGAAACCGTCGTCGTCGTCGTTCCAGCCACTTGAACTCCTCCTTCTCCTCGGTTCCTCCTTCTTGGTCCCGAGGGCTCAGCGCGCCTGCTGCGGCTCCGGCTTTGCCGGCAGCCGCGGCGGAGGCGCACGTGCTCAGACACCACCCCCTTCACGGCCAGCACTTGGTCGCGCCGGCAGGAGTGCAGGCGGCTGCGCCAGTGGCACTCACCTGGGGGAGCTGCCGGTTGCTCGCTCCTTGTGCATGGCCCCGCCTGGCCGAGATTTGCCCTCCAAGCACCCACCCCCTTCCTTTTCCCTCCTCGGGCAGTGGCCGCGCGCCTGCGCTGCCACAGCCCCAGTGTTGCCGGCGCTCACAGTGGGGGCGCATTTGTGTGGGTGTCGCCCCCTCGGGCAGCGCTTTTCACCCGACGGAGGTGCCGTCGGATGTGACGGCGCGGGCCCGGGCGCGCCGCCTCCAGTGCGCTCCCCTGCTGTGGCGCCCGCGCTCCCGGTGCCCGAGCGCCCGCCCCCCCTCGCCTCCTTGGGCGGATTGCCGCGCGTTTACACCGGTGTGGCCCCAGGGTTGCCGGCACTTGCGGCGGGGGCACGTGTGTGCGGGCGCCGCCCCCTCAGCTGGCGCTTGCCGCCCGTCGGGAGCGCTGGTGGGTGTGCAGGCGCACGCCCGGGCGCGGTGCCTCCTAGAGTGCTCCCCGGCCGGGGCGACCACGCTCCTACTAAAAAAAAAATGGCAGCCAGGTGCCCCCCCCCACCGGGGGTTGCGGCTCCGTGGGGGGAGTGCCTGCTTGACAAGCCAGGGGTCCCAGGTTTGATCCCCGGCAGCTCCAGGCAGGGCTAGGAAAGAATCCTGCCGGAAAACCCTGGAGAGCCATTGTTGCCGAGCAATGTTGGCACTCTTCGGCTGGATGGAGCAATGGTCGGACCCAGTCTAAGGCAGTTTCCAACGTTCAGCCAACCCCCCCCAAACTGCTTTTGTTCTCGCTGGCGGTTGCACGGGCCTGGGCGCCGAGCAAATCGGCGCTGGCTCTGGCTGCCTCCCGCGAGTGTGGGGCGCTCGCGGCGGCAGCACGTGCATCCCCCCCCAAATGCACCAACAAACTCAAAAATAAACAAAACATCCTCCTCCTTGGGGTTTCGCCCAGGCCAGGCGACACACCACAGCTGGAGGCGGTCTGCCCTCATGGGGCATCTCCATCAGGAGCACTACAAGTGGCATCGCCTCCCTTGCTCCCGGGGACCCAGACACGGTAGGGATGGCGGAGAATTTCTCCCCGAATCTTCTGGGGTCCAAGCGCCAACGCATTCGGCCCCCCGAAATCGGCGGTGAAATTCTCCGCCCCCCCGGCCCCCCCGGAATGGGACTTAGCTTTGGTGAATGTCCCTCCCGGTGGCGGGTCCCAGCGGCGGTTTGTTGGCCTTTCGTCAGGAGCGGGAGCGGCAGCCGGTCTTCCGACCGGCTGCCGCCGCTGCCATTACAAGGTAAAGTGTTAAAAAAACCCAACAACCCCGTGATAGACTACGTAACGATTTACGTAGCCTATTACATCTAGATTACCAAAGTCAGTCGTGATAGGCTATGTAAATCATTACGTAGCCTATCACGGGTGACTTTGAAAAAAAAAAGTAGGTACGCAAATGGCGGCGCCCTATGGGCACCGCCATTTGCATTCCTTATTTGGTCCCGGTAGTCTACGTAAAGTTTTACGTAGTCTACGCCGTAGTCTACGTAAAGATTTACGTAGTCTACGCCGTAGTCTACGTAAATCTTTACGTAGACTACCGGGACCAAATAAAGAACGCAAATGGCAGCGCCCATAGGGCGCCGCCATTTGCGTACATGCTTTTTTTTTTTTTCCAATGTCACCCGTGATAGGCTACGTAACGCTTAACGTAGCCTATCACAGCTGACTTTGGAAATCTAGCCGTGATAGGCTACGTTAATCGTTACGTAGCCTATCATCATCTTTTTTTTTTTTTTTTACACTTTGTTTCGCGGCCGGGGAGACGGGACGCTTCTCCCTGGCCTGAATTTCGGCCGGGCAAGGCGGGGCGGCTCCCCTCCCTCGCCTGAACTTCGGGGGGAGAAGCGAAGCGCCTCCCCCCCACCGCAAAGCACCCCTGCGAAAAGGTAAGTGACTTTTGTACATCCCTAAGACACGGCTGCCCTGGATATGGGTGAGATGACTGCACCTCACCCCAGTTGTCCAGACGGGTGACCTTCAAGGCCGTGGGATTGCCGCCTTAGCTTACCTCCCTGGGGCGGCTGTCCCTCCCAATGTCATCTCCCTATATGACGCCCGGGCCGCTTGCAGCTCCGCCAGTCACACCCCAGTAACCCCAGCTGCTTAATGCAGCATCTTACTGGGTTTTGCTGGATTAATTTAGGATCCCTCACCTGCCCCCGCCCGTTCAGGCATCCACGTAAGGGGCATATCAGATCCCTATGCTAATCTGGTGAGTTGTATGGTCACCAAGGGTACTCCTTCTCGTAATGTCTTTCACCTGAGGAGGTGTGTGAATGGCTTGTTGAGTCCTCTCGCAGGAGGGCCGCCATTGCCCTGCTCTGCGTAAGGACCTGTTGGACCAGGACCTTTCGCTCCAATTTTTGACTCCTTCCCGGTCGGGGTTGGCAACAGATCTGGCAGTGGCCACATTCACCAGGCGGTCTCCCGCACTGGCCCTCGGCCGATGGCGGGTCCGCTGCTTCAGCACTGCTATCTGTGCAGGGAATAAAGCCCCAAGGGCACATACTCCCAGGACACGTGACGTTTCCGTCGTGAGTGTCCCCTTGTAGCAGTCAGCACTCATGCACCTCTTGTCCAATGCCCGGGGATGGGGAGGTCCCCCTTGGAAAAGCCGAGGCAGTAGGAAGCTCTGGATGGCCCATGCCTAGTTAGGTTGGCGCCGTTACTCCGGCTTAAAGACACTACCCCAACTGGGGGAACGCATCTTAACTTGGAACTCGGTCTATGCTAGGTTCTAAGCGGTTAACAAGGCAGTACTGGCAGAAGGGTTTTAGTCCCCCCCTTTTTCTCCACACCCCATTAGCTACTCTAGGGATCTCCCTTCTCGAAATGATACCCAGGAAATCCTCTAGGAAGTTATCCTGATTCGTAACCTCTCTTCCCTGAGGGCCAGTCAGTTAATCACAAGATCCCTGATCATCTCTGCTCAGTGCGACACACCTCTTCATGAGGCAGCTGTCTTGGTCTGGGATCCTGTCCATGGGTCCCTGAGGGGCATGTGCTACATGGAGTCCAAAGACGGTGGTCAATGTTCTGACCTAATGCAAGTATTGCTCCCCTTTCCTGTTACTTCGGTGCCCCTTAAGCTCACAAAGGCTGAGAACCTGTCTCCCACAGCAACATTCGGTGAAGCCTATCCGATACCCTTACATGTTATTCTCACTTCCCTCAGGACAACTTTCAGGTCTTTTAGGCACAGCTCCAAGCAGTTATACATCAGGCATGGCTTCAACTTAGTATGGCTTAAATGGCACCTCCTTCCGGAAGCGTGAGCCTCTCCTCAAAGCTGGACTGCGGACTCACATGGTTCCGCCACTACCCCGAGGGGTTTCAGATTCTTAGGGCAGGTCCGATCGTGCTGTGGGTAGTGGCCTGTAGAGTGGAGACTGCTGCCCCCGCCAAGCACATTGTGGGATGACCTTATAGCCAAGTCAGTAACCCCCCCTTCGGTATGACAATATGACCACGTTATTCATTCTCCGTCCTCCTGAAATTGGAGGGTCATGTCATGTGTCAGTGTGTTCATGCTCCAGAGTCAGTGTTACAACATCTGGTTCTGGGTCCACCATGTGCCAGGTTAGGCAAACCCAATTGTCGATGCCTTGTCATGCAATTAGGTCAACATCTTCCGGGCCTTAGCCCCGTGGGTGCTCCATTCCCAGATCCCATCCTTGCAGTACTATGGCAGACCGGGATACTGAAGCCAGGCATGCCAGCCTGCATTCCATGGCTCTCCGTACAGGAGCTGCCTACGACAGAGCAGGTGGGGTGTGCCACGCATTAGGCAAAGCCTCAGTGATAGGATTCATGGCCATTATCTATAGAACATTGGCCACAATTTCATGCCTCCTTAAGGAACAACAGACTATTTGGGACCATAAGTCGCAAGCTGGCCATTTAGCCTTCGGCCCACAAAGGTGGGTTTCACTGACTCCATGTCAGATTTTAGGTTTCGGCGTGCAAGATAGTGTTGGGCACAGATGTTGCCTGCATTAGTAAATTAACCACCCTCTCTCTCTGGATACCCCTTTCGGGCTCCGGGGGTAATGGCCCTCCATTTGAGCTTTCCAATAAGACGTTTCCCTGTTCCACGTAGCAGCCTTAATGGAATGCAGGGTTGGTCTGGGCTCACAAGGCCGACTCGTCCCGGAGGGCCTTGATTTGCTTCAAGGTACAGGTCTGGCCCAATGTAACCCATTTACATATTTGGTGATCAAACTCATCGGTATGGCAAGGGCACGGCAGTGGCCCACGGCCAAACGCAAGTCAACCGATTATGCTCTGATGGCACCTTACAGGTTTTATGGAATGCCACGGGTCTGAGGAGGGGCCTCTGTTTTTATCAATTCAACGGTTTACTGTTGACTTAAGGGCAATTGTGCAGTTTCTGCATTAGCTTTACCCCGCTATGCCTAGGTAATTTGCAGTTCAGAACCCACTGTTGTTACATGGAAGCAGTCTCCATGGCAGCCGCTGGAGATTTCTCTCAGGCATGTTACGACATTTTGAAAATGGGGCTTCTCAGCATTTTGGCCTGCGTTCGCGAGTTGTCCGCTTCTTCCTGACACAATTTTCGCTTTGCTTGCCCTAATGTGCTTATTCCTTAGACCAGCAGACTCGTCGTACGCCAGTATGGGTGCTCTTACATGGGCACGTTATGATGTCTGGAGCTGCATGAAGGGCGTGTATGTCGTCTTCAGACTTCAGCTTCTGTCACCCCGTCACATTAAGATCCAGTGGCTCCATAGACATGGCATACAGTGGGAGTTCCCTCCTCACTCTGTCCCACCAAAGTTTGTCAGTCTTCCTCCGCAGGTCCAGGTGCTGCACATTGGAAGGAATGACTTCGGTTGTAAGCCAGGCGAGGACCTGATCGAACAGGCCTTGATTGAGATCCAGGTGGTCCGGCATACCTGGCCGGAAGTAGCCTATTGCAGCCCTCACTGCTCCCATGGATCAATGGGAAGGAATGCAATGATGTTGCCAGTAGCAGGGCATGTCTGAAAGTGCACAGAGAAATTGCTTATGGCCATGTGAATGAGGTGATGGATTCACCACCCGCCAGGGAATTCTGTGGACATGGAGGGAGCATTACAGGTAGGACGGTGTCCGCCTGTCTC
Organism: Heloderma suspectum; assembly: GCF_057233095.1. NCBI lineage: Eukaryota > Metazoa > Chordata > Lepidosauria > Squamata > Helodermatidae > Heloderma > Heloderma suspectum. The sequence goes on along the minus strand of NC_139460.1, from coordinate 24,681,420 downwards.
ATTTAGTGAATAACATATGTCTGTCTGATCTGCAAAGGGGCCTGCGGGAAGTTCTTCTGCAGAGGTGGGGGGAGTTTCACAAGCTCTAGGCTTGTGACTCCTGTGGCGGCTAGGACGGGCAAAAACAGGAAAGTAGGGATGGTGTGCAGGCAGAGGCACCTTATGGTGACAGGTGACGCCTGGGACCCCCCGAACGGGTTGTGTGGCTTGGCGGGGGGATAAGGGTTGCCTGGGAGACCAACCCTACTCACTCACCCAGGTGTTGTGCGGCACCGGGTTGGGGGTGACACCGGAAGGTCTACCTCCCCCAGAAGGGGCAGTGTGGAGGGATGGCGAGATCACCGCCACCCCTCAGGCTGGGTATGTTTTCGCCCAAGAAGTGCCAGCTAGCCGCTGACACAGTTAGATGCCCGTCCTAGTTACCCCTTTGCAGGTATTTAATAAATGTGGCCCAATTTTCAACCCAAGCTTGTTGTCTGCATCTCCTTTAATCCATCTCCGCTCGCAAAAGGCCTACAATTCCCAGCATGCCCCAGCCAGGGGCATGCTGGCTGGGGCATGCTGGGAGTTGTAGGCCTTTTCTCTGTCTAAACTTGCATAGGATTGCGCCCTCAATCTGCTATTAGGATGGAATTTTGCCAGGAAAGGACAGGAGGCAATATTAGAAACAATAGCTACTATAGTAACTACAGCAGAAGTAATATTTTCAGCCCAATCTTGACATGAGAGAGACAGTGAGGACACTATTGTAAGCTGCTCAGCGTATTCCCACCTGGAATACATCCTGGCACAGCAAATGTCACAGCTGCATAAACACCAGGCTGCAACACTAAATGCATACCCCCACTGATACATCCAAAAGCCTGTTTGAAAATGTATTCTTCCTATGGTTAAAAAACATTGCTCATTAAACTGCTTCTTCTTTGCTTTAACTATAGGATATCGTAAAACAGTGTGCTACATTGCGTGCTTGATCAATTTAAAATAAATGGTCTTAAAATTGCTGATGGTAAAGCCAGAACTGACGCTGTCTTATTATCACAAAACTCAGTTTGCAGATTAGCTTTCCAGAGAAGAAAGCAGACTTCAAGTGCTCAGTTGTTAAAAACGAAAATTAGTCTGATGTTTACCCTTGGAATGCATTTGCCAATAATAAGACGCAAACCTAACAAAGCAAAGATGACAAGATGCCTTTGTTTGGGGGGGGGAGAGAGAGAGAGACCATAATATGAGAGGACCACCCACCCTTTCTAGCAATGTTTTAAAGGAGCAATGTAGGGCTGGTTTACACAGTCCATGCCAAATGTTTCATGAGATGTGTTGTGACACTCATTTTTTGATCAGGTAACCTCCCTTGCGGACTGTGGGAATGCTGTAGAGAACTTCAGCAAAGCTTTTGACAAAGTACCCCATGATATCCTGATGAGCAAACTAGCTCAAAGTGGGCTAGATGAAACAACGATCTGGTGGATCCACAGTTGGCTACAGAATCGGACTCAAAGAGTGCTTATCAATGGGAACTTCTCAAAATGGGGAGAGGTAACGAGCGGGGTACCGCAGGGCTCAGTCCTGGGCCCAGTGCTCTTCAACATGTTTATTAATGACTTGGAGGAGGAGGTGCAGGGAATGCTGATCAGATTTGCAGAGGACACAAAATTGGGTGGGATAGCTAATACTTTGGAAGACAGAAACAAAATTCAAAGTGATCTTGATGGACTGGAGTGCTGGACAGAAAACAACAGAATGCAATTTAATAGGCATACATGATAAGTTCTGCATCTAGGAAAAGAAACCAAATGCACAGTTACAAGATGGGGGATATGTAGCTCAACAACACTACAAGCGAGAAGGATCTTGGAATTGTTGTCGATCACAAGCTGAATATGAGCCAACAATGTGATGTGGCTGCAAAAAAGGCCAATGCTTTTTTGGGCTGCATTAATAGAAGCATAGCTTCCAAATCCCAAGAAGTACTAGTTCCCCTGTACTCAGCACTGGTTAGGCCTCATCTGGAGTGCTGTGTCCAGTTCTGGGCACCACTAGGGATGGACGAAAGGGACTTACCTTGTCCCGCAGCTTGCTTCGCGGTGGGGGGGAGGCGCTTTGGTTCTCCCCCTGAAGTTCAGGCGAGGGGGGGAGGCGCCCCGCCTCGCCCGGCCAAAATTCAGGTCGGGGAGGAGCGCCCCGTCTCCCCGGCCGTGAAAAAAAAGTAAACAAAAAACAAAAAACACACACCCGTGATAGGCTACGTAACGATTTGTGTACCCTATCACAGCTAGATTTCCAAAGTCAGCCATGATAGGCTACGTAAATCGTCACGTAGCCTATCACGGGTGACTTTGGAAAAAAAAAGCACGTATGCAAATGGCGGCGCCCCATGGGCGCCGCCATTTGCGTTCCTTAGTTTGGCACATCTAGTCTACGTAAACATTTACATAGACTACGGCGAAAATAAGGGCAACGCAAATAGCGTTCCCTTATTTTCGCCGTAGTCTACGTAAATCTTTACGTAGACTGCCCCTGTCCAAATAAGGAACGCAAATGGAGGTGCCCATGGGGCACCTCCATTTGCGTACGCGCTTCCCCCACCCAAAGTCACCCGTGATAGGCTATGTGATGATTTACGTCGCCTATCACGGCTGACTTTGGAAATCTAGCCGTGATAGGCTATGTAAATCGTCACGTAGCCTATCACGGGTGTGTGTGTTTTTTACTGTACTTTTTTATTTTGTAACGGCGGCGGTGGCAGCCAGTCAGGAGACTGGCCGCCGCCCCCACCCCTGCTGAAATACCGCCGAACCGTTGCCGGGACCCGCCGCCGAGAGGGACATTCGCCGAAGGTAAGTCCCATCCCAGGGTGGGGGGTGGGGGGCCGGCGGAGAATTTCCCTAACACTTTCGGGGGGCTGAATGCGTCGGCACTCAGCCTCCCGAAGATTCGTGGAGAAATTCTCCGCCACCCCTAGGCACCACATTTTAAGAAGGATGCAGACAAACTGGAGAGGGTTCAGAGGAGGGCAACAAAGATGATCAGGGGACTGGAAACAAAGCCCTATGAAGAGAGACTGAAAGAACTGGGCATGTTTAGCCTTGAGAAGAGAAGACTGAGGGGAGATATGAAAGCGCTCTTCAAGGACTTGAAAGGTTGTCACAGACAGGAAGGCCAGGATCTCTTCTTGATCATGCCAGAGTGCAGGACATGGAATCATAGGCTCAAGTGACAGGAAGCCAGATTCTGGCTGAACATAAGGAAAAGCTTCCTGACCATTAGAGCCATACGGCAATGGAAATAATTCCCTAGGGAGGTGGTGGGCTCTCCCACACTGGAGGAATTCAAGATGAGGCTGAACAGCCATCTGTCAGGGATGCTCTGACTTGGATTCCTGCATTGAACAGGGGGTTGAACTCGATGGCCTTGTAGGCCCCTTCCAACCCTACTATTCTTTGATCCAAATTGCTGGATGCTGGGCTGGCAGTTTTCTAGTGTAACCCACCAGCTTCCACTATGGGACAATTCAGGAGAGAAGGAACTTCCTGTCCTTACCAGTGGTGAAGGGAGTGGGCACTTCAGTCAGCATTGTGCAAGCATGCAGTTACTGATTGGCTAGCAACCTTACTAATGTCAGCAGCCCATGCCCACCTGGCGAGCAGGCAGCCAGTCAGCAGCTTTTGCATGGTGCTGAATGTGGTGTCCCCCCAGCCTCCAATTTGTTTCTGGTAAGGATGGGAATTCTCTTTCCTCTAAGGGTCCCACAATAGCAGCTAGCAGTTCCTACTAGATGCATCAAGGTTGCCACTGACTAGAACTGTTAGCACAGGACTTTGTTTTGAGAGCTCAGTATTTATTCTGGTGGGCAGGGTGAAGACATTTGGCCATAGAGTTCTCATTCTACAGGATGATCCATAGGCAGCAGTCAGAGGTGAACCAGGAACCAAGAACTAGGAGTTAAGCCAGGAAGTCAGAGCCAAAGAACCAGGCATAGAGTCGGAGCTGAGGACAAGCACACAGACACCTGTCAGTACTAGGGAGTGCAGAGATGCTCAGGAAAGGTTCCATCCCAAACACAAAGTCTTTATACCCCTTCCTGTCCAGGAATGCCCAATGGCCCGCTTGCATGAGTGGGTGGGTGGGGCAAGTCTAGGTAGAAGTATTCACAGCTTGGGTAGACATTGGCCCAAGCTGCACCACACAGCGCAGGGGCATGAAAGGTTCCTGAATCTAGTCCTAGCTGCTTCTGACACTTGCCCTCATTCAGAACAGATGGAAATACATTTCTGTTCTAAGAAGCAATATGATAAAGCCCTATATACAATATACTTGTGATTTTCAAAGGAAAATCAACACCACCTTGATGATGGGCTGTCACTTCAGCCTGAGGCTTAGCTGACAAAGTGGTTGCATGTCAGCGCAAAGGAATGAATTGTGACATGAAGGGCAGGCTGTAACATTCACATTCATATTTCCTAGAGTTAAAAGGAACGTGTGTTGTGACACTCATGTAGAAAGGTCAACTTTTGACAGTCTAGCCACCTTCTGTGGTATAGCTGGTCCACATAGTAAGGTGAAAACACACAGTACTCCCTGCAGCCAAAAGACACATGCGTAAGTCCAGCTGTCACTGAATTTTCTGCATGTGTGATCGGATATAATAGAGGTTTATATTATTTCTGAATGGGTAAACAGCTTACAGAAAGAGCATGACAGCTCCAGATAGTCCGGATGCAAGATAAATGTTTTACTGTTGAGCTACTGTAGTGTATTGTACTCATTGTCATTTTAACTTTTTAAAAAGTTATTGATTTTTAACTGTTTGATATCATCATCATCACTGTTGTTAGTCACCTTGGGTGGCTATATGCTATATGCAGAAAGGCAGGATACAAATTAAAATAATAAATAAAATACATAAACAATTGTTATGGGTTGGATCCAAATGTTGTCATTCTTATGGCTGTTGTTGTTGTTGTTCAGTCGTTCAGTCGTGTCCGACTCTTCGTGACCCCATGGACCACAGCACGCCAGGCCTTCCTGTCCTGCGCTCTCTCCATATTCTCAAGTCCATATTCTTATGGTAGATCCATTCAAACAATGGGTCTTGAATTAGGACCATGGGACCATAGGAAGCTGCCTTATACTGAGTGAGACCACTGGACCATCTAGCCCAGTACATGGACTGGCAGTGGCTCTCCAGGGTTTCAGGCAGGATTCTTTCCTCGCCCTACCTGCAGATGTTGGGGATTGAACCTGAGACCTTCTGCATGCAAAGCATGTGCTCTGTCACACTGAGCTATGGCCCCTCTCCATGACCAACTTAAGTCCCTTTGATTTGCATGGGTCTACTCCAAGTATAAGTCTGGATCCAACCCTTTGTGCTTAGATAAGATGATATCTGTGCTGTTTTAATATTGCTTTAAAATACTGCATATGCACGTTGGTTTTTCCCCCCAAACACTGGTGGGAAGAGGCACACCAATTGTTTCAATTTGGATGTGACTTAGAGCACAATCCTAAGGGGTTGCTACTTGATAGACAGAGGCCTCCAACATCAAAGCCCTCTGGCTATCATATGCGCAGCTGGCAGGAGCCAGGCAGGGTGGGGGGATGACAGAAGCGAAAACACCTCAAATTCCTCATTTTCTTTACATTGGATGACTCTGGGTTCTGACATTATGAGAGAGGGGAGAAAAAATGGGTGCCCCCCAATCCACAAAAATAAATGTAGACTCAGACAAATACAGAAATTATTTATTTATTTAGGGATAATCCTATGCCTGTTTAGACAGAGAAAAAGGCCTGCAACTTCCAGCATTCCCCAGCCAGCTTTGTAAGCCTTTTCTCTGTCTAAACGTGCGTAGGATTGCACCCTTAGAATATTTTTGGATTGCCCCTGTTTAGAAACTGAGGTGAAATGGAGGTAAAAAAGTTTAGCTGTTATGTTTTGTTTCAATGACTGAAGGACTGAATAGGCAGTAGAAGGAAAAAAAATGTGTGCCTTTTACCAGAGGCTTGTGCCTGAGGAGAGATACTTTATCAATATGGTGTTCTGCTGGAGTGGAAGTTACCATCTGGGGTGTGTGTGTGTGTGAGGCCAGGTTTCTTTCTTATACATAGGAAGGTTGGATCAAAGTTGGTATGACTTGACTGGAGAATAACTGAACGTTCTAAATACAGTTATTGGTCCTGAGTATGAACTGAGGAGGCATGATGGATGGTTGGCCACACCAGAACTGATGGGCTGGAGGGTTCTGACTGGAGCAAATATAAGGAGCTGGTGAGGGGCATTTGGACAGAAGGTGTCTGCCAGGGAGAGTTTATCAAGAGGCGTCTTCATGAGAGGCTGGGAACCTGAGGAAGCCGAGAAGAAGAGCAGTTGCTAGACCAGGAAGCCAGTCTGAGAGATAAGAGACATGAGGCAGAAGCTGAAGAAGGTCTGCAAGTGAGGAGAGGAAGACTCCTGAAGCAGCCTTCAGAGGAATGAGCTAAGGCCTGCATGTCAGCTGGTGGATGTGTTCTCAAGATGATGCAGCTGCTGGAACACTGTGAACTTCAGGAGAAGCCTAGCGAACAGCCTGAAAGATTCCAGTCCATAGTCAAACGGTACCAGAAAGATGGCTGCCTTTCAAGCCCTCATTGCTAGGCCTGTGAGTTAACTGAGGTGAAGCTTGACAGGAGAACTGGTTTGATTTGGGTTAGGAACTGTGACTTCTAACAGCTGACTGGGGGTAACAGTAACAATACAGAAGCTCTGTTTTTAAAGCAGCAATATACAAGCCTTGTTCTTAAAGTAACAGAAATAGGGATGTACAGATTGTGTAAAATGTGTTCTGTCTGTGTTCCACAGATTGTCAGGCAACTTTCATTCTGTCATCTGCCATTGGTGGAATCAGATTTTTTTTTCTGAATTTGTGCAAATGTGCACTTGTGCAAATGTGCACATGCAAAAATGTGCAAATTCTCCCCAAATGTGCAAAAATCCCCCCAAATGTGCATTTTCACACTTTAGGCTATAGGGGAAATATGCAATTTGGACTGGTTTTTTTTTTTAAAAAGGGTATTTTTCTATGATGAAATTTGCGCAAAAGTGGGAAAATTAAAAAAACTGTCCACGAGTCTGTAGAATCCCCCTAATGGGGGAAGGGCTGCTCCACTGCAGAATCTGCCAGTCGGATTCATCAAAATCTGAACTCATTTGGTTCCATTGCCCATTTCTCTGACAACCCTAAACACAAATCATAAATAATAAGCCTTCTTGTTTTATTTCTTTTAAATAAAATATTCTTTATCTTTGTTTATTATACCCGCCATGTCTTTGATCTGTTTGTCATACCTTTAGTGACCACCTTAGGGAAAAAGGGGTATATTAAATAAAGAGGTGTAGATTTATGGTGGCAGCCAAAGTGAAGTAAAGGATCGCCCAGTAGTAAGGATGTCATCAGTGTCCAAATGGGGCTTGAAGCTTGGCTTGGCCCCCCAGATGCCAGTCCACAGATCCCTGCGCTTGCCTGACTTGGCATGCCCCAAGTCAGGCAAGCATGGGGATCCCCACTCCCTTGCCGAGCCACCATTTTGCATAAAAATGGCAGCTCAGCCTTTTACAGAAAGGCTGATTTTGTGCAAATGGCCGCCAGAAAGAGCCCATTTATACACAATTAAAGGCATCGTGGTCAATTTCTGTAAAAGGCTGAGCTGTCATTCTTACACAAAATGGAGGCTTAGCAAAGGAGTGGGAGGCCGTATATAGAGTGATCTTGCGTATATAGGTGATTCACAGTGCTATTTGCATATAGCTCTATTTGCGCATTTTTGTGATTGCTATGTTGTTTTGCAACATGGCAATCACAGTGCAGGAGGGCAGGGCCCAAGTGAGTGTAGGCAGCTCAGTGAGTGAGCATGGGGCTTGAGCATGGGTCTGGGGGCATGAGAGTGGGGCAGAGGTTGGGCAGGCTCCCCGGAGAACCCCCCGGAGAACCCAATCCATCCCTAATATCAACCAAAATTGGAAAAAGGCACTCCTCACTGTGAAGGCCACTTGTGCCTCCACAGGCAGTGATGGATCTAGATCCTGAATAGCTATCAACAAAACAGATACTGAGAATAGATTCTGAGCTTTTAAAAGAAGACCCAGTGTCATCCCAGTGCTCAAATCAAACATACCTGCTGTCTCCATTGCACTTCTAACCCAAAATGCATGCTATTCTTTTCTTTAAAAAAGAAAAGAAAAAAGGCTTAACAACCTGCGTACTAATTCTTAGATGGCAGCATGTTTTCCAGACATTCATTTCCACTTTGCCTTAATGTACACTTATGGGATGAGAATGATGAGGGTGACATTCACAAGAATCTCCATAATATATAACTTATTGCAAAAATCAACACATGCCATGCTTTCACCGAGTAAACTCTATAAAGAATCTGCATAAACAGTAAACAAGGGTTTTATAAATCAACTTTTAAGTGCTTAACCACACTTTCATTTCCAGCTGTATTTACAGAGCTGATGCAGAAGCCTTATTTCTCCTCCCACCATTATAATTCAAAACCCGAAACTTGTATACCTTCTATGATAGCCCTTTTTCATAACACATAGACTTAATGTATCAAATGTGTCTCTTTCTCAGTTTGCACTATCCATGCAGTGCGAACAATGAAGGTGGGTTATTCACCAAGCGTATTTTACTTTGAGGCAATATCTATAAAAAGGTAAATCTACGACTGTTGTAATTACCTCAAACCAAATTTCTGCTGTCATGTTGAATAAATCAGGGACATCTAAAGCTTCCCAAATGCAAGTTGGTGTTCTCTAGCTGCTGAAAACCTGAGTTTGCCCCCCCCCCCGCCCGGTGAAGCAAGTTGTAGTAGCTTACCCTGAATTCTGGGCTTCAAGCAGACATTGTTGAATAAATTCTTATTATGTAGAAGGTTAGAGGAAACAATATCATAATGATCCCCTATGGCCATATATATTTATTGATGAGGATGTGCAAATCCTATAGGCAGAATGTTGTTACCAACTATGTTTTCCCAGGCTCAAGTAGCAGATCCCCATGAAAAATCTGTCTGCTCATATACGTTGTGCATTCAGGTTAGCTCACACTCTCACTTCATAATAGGTTTTCTAGTCTTAAGTCTGCATAAACAGATAAACATTTTTGTGCACCAGTGCATCCTTGTTTGAAGAGATTACAGGAAATGGTTTAGCATGAAAGGGTTAAAATATCTCAAAGCTAAACATATAACCAAAAAATGGAATGGTATCCAATAAAACCTTCTTGAATGGCAACTATCAGTGAAACAGAGAGGGGAATGATTCCCCCCTCCCCAGCACCCTGCACACCCTCAAAATCTGCTATGGAGGATTGAGGGATGCCCCACAGCAGATGAGAGGGGGGCTGCATGGGGGAGGAGAGGAGGGGAAAGTCCTGTTGTGCAAGTGGAAGTCTGCTAGCATGATGTTGGATTTCACTCCCGGAATGCTTATTGCTCTCAGTCTGTAAAAAAATCATACTACATCTGTTAATTGGCTTATCTAGGGCAAGGGTGCTTGTGTTATTAACAACTGCAGTACGAGTGACCACTGTTAATGTGACTGTCACTTCTTGCATTTAATTTCTTTCTGACGTCACTATTTACCATTTGTTCCCTCCTCGGACTGTATATAAACCAGGAACTCTCCATAATGCTCTGAGGAAGTGGCCTACAGTCCATGAAAGCTTAAGCCAGAATAAAGTTAATCCTTAAAAAAAAAAGGGGGGGGGATGTTGCTTGCAGGCCACATTTATTTATTTATTTATCTATCTATTTATTCATTTATGTGCCCACATTCTTTTCTTGTGTTCCCCCACTCCCAAAGAGACACTCCGTGGCTATATTGTTGCTGAAACCCTCCCTCACATTTTTGCTTTAAAAAAGATGTTTTGGGAGTGCAATTCTGCATTAAAACAAGGTGTGTTCCCCACACCACATTGCTGCCAATTGCTTGTGTGTGTGTGTGCATGCTCCCTGGTGGATGGTGGAAATTGGCCCGTAGACCTTACAGTATTGTCCACTCCTGGCCTTTAAGATGCCACGTGTTGTTGTTTCTGCTAGAACAGTCTAACATGGTTACCCCCTGGAAACTGTTGCAATGCTGTTGAGAATTCATAGTGATAATGGTTTAGTACAAGGCAAAATGGTGTCAACATTTATTTTTTTTTTAACAACAGGTACTTGTTTGCCAGAAATAAAAAGTGCACCTAAATACACTTGGCTTGCAAGATCATTATTTGAATGTGTGAAGACTTCCTCCTTATAAGTAATGCAATTGTTGGTCTGTGGTGCTCGAGTGCTCTACAAGTCTGGTATTGTAAATGTTTAGCAGTCCTAGGGCTTGACTTACTAGACTGCAATGATCATCTTGTTTATTAGGATTTCTTAAAATAATAATGGCCTTTCCATTACTATTTGCTTAGAGCTATCAGTCACAATTAGGATCTGGATACAATATCTGCTAAAATATGTGAGACATCTTTAGCTCAGTGCTTTAATATTAATGGACTTATACAAAACCCACCATTTTCAGATGTAGTTGGTTGGTTTATTTGAGGTATTGTTTGTTTGTATTTTTTGCATTTAGTAAACCACAGAGTATTTTTCCCATTTTAATTTATATTTAATTCATGGCTGACTCATTTGCCACAGAGGCTATACATTCTCATTACGAAAGAGAGCGCAAATAAGGATATTTATATAGGGTAATAAAAATGACAAAACCATTTACGATAAAGGTAAATGTATGTGGCTTTAAAAAAACTGAATGATATACATGACAGTCCCTGATTAAGTGAAATTGACTATTATATACTGTGTTCATTACACTGTGTTATCACAGAGCACTTGTCTTTAAATTGATAATCACCACAGCTGAATATGTGAATTCTTGCAACTGATCCAGAAATCTCAACTGGGTAAAAGAGAAATTACTGCATTTTTTTTTTTTTTTACTGATCTGAAAGAAGCACATTTTCTCTACCAAGAAAACAAGAAGACGCACTGCTTACAGATTAATAACAAGCATTATGAACAATTTCTTAGCCATAAATGACTAGAGGAAAGGCCCGTCACTGTTTTGAGCTACAAACACTTGAAATAAAGTAAAGCTACACATTGAGATAAGCCTCATGTTGAAGTGCAGTGAACTATAATTTAATGTTCACCCTAATCCTGTCCATTTCCAGTTTCTGCCATGGGTGCAGGAGGAGGGGGCAGATGCTTACCAAGTTTTAAAAGGTCCATTGTGGGTGGAAAAGGGGAAATAAAGAGTCAGACACTAGTGATTGGTATCAAATTGGGCCACATTTATTGATTGATCTGCAAAGGGGAAGACTTGGACGGGCAACTAATCTGTGCTGGCCACTAGCTAGGCACTGTAATGGGAGAAAACACTCAAAGCCTGTAGAGTGGTGTCGCAGCTTGCCACCCTCCAGGGCTACCCCTTTGGGGGAAAGTAGGCCTTCCCTTGTCACACCCTTCTGGGCTGCAAAACACCAGGTGGGTAAGGTGAGTTGGCCTCACAGGTAACCCTTATGCCCCCGATGGGTTGCGAAAACCAGAGTGGGAGGCTTCGGGCATCACCTGTCACCAAAACAATACCTCTGAATGCTCACCATCCCTGTTCTCAGCAGCAGTGCCCTAGCAGCTCACCTGGAGAAATGTGACCGGATAGAGCTAATCATCAGATAAGGCCAAATTCACCTAATGGACACACCCAACCCCACTTACGGTGTGAAGTAGGCAAAAAGACGCACAGCCCCAGCCAATCAGACTGTGAGCCAAAAATTCTTTCTCAGCCCCCAAAAGGGTGACCAGTGGAACCCACACTGCATACAGGGAGGGTGGGAGGGATCCGTGCTTCAAAGATGTGTTTAGAAAGGGCCTGGAGAGCTAAAAGCACCTCTTGGGTCCCTCCCACCCCAGTGGCACCACCTGAGGCCGCCAATGGCAGTTGCCCACGTCTCTCCTCTCCCCCATCACCTGCAACAGCCCCCCCCTCCATGGCCAGGCAAACTGGACATGGCATAGGGCATTACTTGCACATTTGTGAGGTGAGGAGACCATGAATAGCACTCTGCCCTTTTTGGAAGGACAGTAAGATGAAACTGAAAATAAATCAGATAGAAATATATTTAAAGATTAAATTGCAAAGCCACCATCACCACCACCAAAACCAATAGCAATGCATTTTAAGAGCATGTGTAGTAAAGAGGCCCACATGCAGCCTTATCCTATGATTTATGCATATTTACTAAGAAGTAACCCCCACTGAGTTCAATGTGACTTACTCTGAAGTCAGTGTGCATAGCATTACAGTCTTAATTATTTCACTAATCAGTGTGTAGAATCCCTGTGGAATAGTCAGATGTGGTCTGAAGCACATGCAAGGGGGATTGTTCCAAAGTAGTGACCTGATCATTTACTTTGCTGCTGTGAGGGCTGATGCAGGCAGAGAACAGGAGTCAAGCTCTCCCCGTTTGCCTCGATGACATCCATTCTATCCTTGTATGCTGTTTTCATGGCCATTAGGAGTTAGTCTGTAATGACCTCTGAGTAAGCATGCAGAGGAGCAAGATATGATGGAAAGACATACTGGTCACTGGGAAATCCATTTCTCTTTTTGCTCAGTGGAGTTCCACGACTGAGTTTACATTTGCGGGATGAGCAGCAGCTTTTCCCCAAACTACAGGAGCGTCAGCCATAATTTGTGCAAATAATAATTAAAAAACATGGAAAATTTGCAGTCTGGCCTGACTTGCTGCAGACCAAGTCGGGCTCCACAGTAGAAAGTGGACTGAAGTCTGTGGGGCTAAACCAATGAAAGCGCATTGAGCTCCAGCCCCCAAACAGATTCCTTTGACATCCCTACATGCTGGTCAATATACACAGCCTGATCTTGTCCACGTTGACTTAGGGGCATATTTCACTGAGTTCAATGGGTTTATTCATAGGGAACATAGAAAGCTGCATTATATCAAGTCAGATTCTCTGTGCATTGCATTTAGCCCTTGTAGCAGCCATGTCGGGGGTCAGACTGAGTGGTCTCATGTTCTTGCTGAGCTAGCATAGTTTGGCAGGAACAGCAATGTAGAGACTTCCCCTGTCAGCAAGCCGAATTGCACAACACAGTCATGATTTTGCCTTTTTGCTTACTGCAAGACTGTATCCTTGTACTCAAGATAGAATGTCCTATGGCCCATTTCCTGTACTATAAACAACTGTACCAACTGTAAAACCACAGGAGAGGGGGTGGGAGAAAGGGTCGCTTGTGTGTCATCATCGCTATAAAAGTAATGTGTGGCTATGCCTCTGGGCTTTTGGCTCTTTGGAAAAGATTCCAGCCTTAAGCCCGCGCGTTAAATAAAGAATACTCATTTTTCCTTCACTCCGTGGTCTCTCTGACTCTGATTTCTGCTACATAAATGGTGCCGTGACTCGGATGTGGCAGGCTCTGAGAGAGAGAGGTGGCAGTTGCCTGCTCTTAATCGCCGCACCGGGAGGGAGAGCTCGGCGCACGCCTCCCTTTCTTGGCGCCACCGACCTTTTTGTCAGGTAAACGGGAGGGAGCCTGCGCCGGGATCGCCCAAACGGCAGCGAGCAGCAAGAGAACCTTGGGAAGCGGAGGAAGGAACTTGAGCCCTGCCTGTATCGCAGCTGCAATTGAGTTGAAACCCACATTGGAAACCTTCAGGAGTAAGGCAAGTATGGAGTAAAAGTGGGCCCCGCCTTTAGGGAGAAAGGCCACTGGGCAGAAAAAAAGAGGGCCCCGCCTTATGAAGAAGGTCAGTGTTAGTATACGTATACGAAAAGAACCTACTCCTTGCGAATAGAAGGGGGGCCTGATCACACCCCCGAGCAGGCACCAGTACCCAGCATGCCAGTACTCAGTAGGAAGCTGAGGAAGCTGGGGAAGCCGCTTTCCGCTCTGGTGAAAAGTGGGAAAAGTGGGTGGCAGGGACATATGGATGCAGTGGAGAGATTGATGATTGTGTGAGTGGATACTGCGGTTTCTGATGCATACCGTTGACCGTCTGGGTGCCCAGGCCAGTAGCAAAGTGCGTGGTGTGAAATTCCTTTTGTGTCGGCCAGTGAGACCCCTTACTCACTGACCAATCCCCTTTCCCTCCTTGTGTCTGTCTTTATCTTAGGAGAGAGGCTATGGGAGGTGGGGGAAGCAAGACTTGCACCCCCTTGAGATGTATGTTAAAAAAAAAAAAAGGAAAAAGATTTTTTAAAAAAGATTCAGAATAGAGAGAGGGAATAGCAAAAAAGCTCAAGGTCGAGCTGAGAGAAAAAAAAAGAACAAGATCTGAGGCTGTTAATCAGAGAAATGTTGCAAGACAGCCTGGCTTTTGACGAAGTGTGGGAGTGTGAGGCTGAAGAAGTAACCGTTAGCCTAGTGCGCCGGGAGGGCAGCGGAATTGCCCACAACGTTCTGAGTTGTGCAACATCATCACCTCGCCTAATTGAGATGAAATCCCTAAGAAATGGAAACTGAAAATGAAGACCCAGAAGATGAAGGCGCAAAATTAAATAAAGGTGAAGAATCAGCCCCCAGGGCACAGGCTAGACCCCTCTTCGAGTGGAAAGTGTGCCATGCCCATAGGACCGTCCCAAGGCAGAATGAAGCGGAGAGACCATGATGAAGATCTCTGTCAAGGTAGCCGTGTTTAGCTTTGAACTGTCCTAGAATTTCATAGAGCCTGTAGACCATCAGCTATATGATTTCTGAAGAGCGTAACCATTAAGCTTTTGCCATGGGATTCCCTGCAATGAAGAAATCTCACTGATTTGAGTGTCCAGTGTTAAACTGCCTGAGTGTGTGTGCTGAAGAGACCGAGAAACCAGACAGCATGTTCCTGGCCAAGCCAAAATTACGCTACTACCATGCTCCTGGAAGCTGCAATAAACTGTGTAAGCTGGGAGACCCAACCTGATTGAGAAGAAAAGAAGATATTGGAGTAACTGTCTTGAAAAACAGTGAAATCTGTGTAGCTGGCTGGCTGACGCTGTCAGTGATGTTACAACTTTAAATTAAGACTGTTTTCCTGTTTGAGACCCCAGCGAAGAAAGCTAACCTGAGTTATTCGTTGCCCGTGCCAAAGCAAAGATTTGGCTGCCCTGTACCTCATCGTGTCCTGTTTTAAGCTTGGGATTTACAAATACAAACAAACTGGGAAGCTTGCCTTTGAAGTCCTGCAAATCACCCCACCGCCTCCCCGAAGAAGATTAATGGCTGCCTGAAAAAAATGCAAGTATAAGGCGATGCCTATCACCCCCCCCCAGTGTCCTGAGTTTTGGCACTTTGCTTTCGTGTACCAGATTAAAGGAAAGAGAAAAAAGAGTAAGTTTTTAAAATGTCAAAGTCTGTATGAGCTTATCTCCGTCAGCGTTCTCAGAGCCAGGGGGAGTCACCCAACTCCCTAGCTGGTCTGGCCCTGGCAGGCAGAGAAGCTAGAAAAGATGTCTGTGAGAACCTGACGGAAGTAAAATAGAATTTACAGAGAAGTTGCCCAGGTTAAAGCGTCACGGCTAGAGAGCTGAGCTGTGCCGCTCTGTTTAGACAGAGGCCTTGCTAAAAAGTTAAAGGCCCTTGTCTGTCAAAAGGGGTGTAGGGCCACACTTCCCCTTTTTTAAACTGATGCAAAAGTGGGGAGCCTTTGCTGGAAACATCTCATCTTCATTGCCCAGAGCCTTCTCTGTTTGGCTCCATCATCTGGGCTTTTTAGAGACACTCTGCACATGGACTAAAATTTTGAATTGTCAAAGACTTTCCATGGACAGTGCTGTGAAGCTTTTCATAAACTTGAACTCTCATCGCTGTAGACCGTGTGTCTGTGTTTGTAGTCAGCTTAGCGTACAGCAGGCTAAGTTTGATCTATAACTTTTAGATTTCCTTCTGCCAGAACTCATGCAGCATAGAGTTGCCATGCAAAAATGGTGACCTAAAACTCTTTGCGTGTGTGAGTATGCCCATCCCTTGATTTTAATGGGCCCTGAGCTTTCAGCCAGAAGAGCAGTATAATTGCTGGATCTGCTCCATCATGCCTTACCATGCAAAAAGTTTTTTTCATTCATTGTGTTAAATTGCAAAAAAAAGTTTATTGTGTATATTTTATGATTTCTTAGATATCATAAAATATATGTGATATTTGCAGATGTTTTTACTGTTAGTGGCAACTCCAAATGATACTGAGTGTGGTTCCCAATGGTTGACAAGTAGAAAAAGACAGAGAAATCGAAAAAGTGGCAGACAGATAGAGAAGAAAAAAGAAGAAAAAGGAGGCAAGAAGCAAAGAGAGAAAACATTTATAAAGAAAAAGCGTGGCCATAGTTGCCCCAGGGTAAATTGGAAGCAGCTGATTATGCCTAGAGCTTATTACCAGTGTATAAAGTAGCCACAATAATGTAATAGTTCTTTAAGATGAGAAAATGTAACTAGAAAGAGAAGAAGAGCCTATCCCAAATGTGCGTCATTGGGACTAGTGTAGGGCAGAAAACTTTAAGTAAGTGAGTTTAACTTGCAAAAAGACAAGGCTGGTGCATAGAGCGGAAAGTTTTATATAAAAAGTTTGAAACATGATCTGCAATACAGGCAGATCAGCAAAAGAGAGAAAAAGCAAGAGAGGGAGAGAGGTTTCTCTCTCCCAACACACAAGCGGGGCTAAAGCGCCTCACCCAGTATCAAACCCTGCTGTTAGAAGCCATGACAGCAAGTATGAAAAAGTCAGTTAATATAACCAAAGTGTCTAAAGTGCTGCAAGGTGCCACCGAAGCCCCCAGAGCGTACTTGGAGCGTCTTTTAAATGCCTATTGCCAGTATGCCCCCTCGACCCAGAGGCCCAAGAAAACATAGACGAAGAAATGAAAAAGACCCGGCAGAGGCAGAAGATTCTTAAGAAAAAACCAGAGTGCCCAGTGCGGACAAGATGGACATTGGTGGCGTGAATGCCCAAATTAAATAAATCAAATACATGAAAGAGAAAACCAAAGGGGCCAGAACGGGCGAGGGAGGAGACAGCTTAGTTAGCAACCAAACTGGAAAGCAGGGGTCTATAAAAATGTATAAAGAAGCCCCCTTCATTAAAGTGGCTAAAGCCAAAAGTCTTAAATAAGACAGACCGGGCCCCCTTAATCTCAGCCCCGGGAAGCCCCTACTCACTGCCACTGTGAGGGGCCATAACATTGACTTCATAATTGACACTGGAGCAGCATCAAGAGCAAGCAAACGTTAGCCTTAAACAAGAAGTCTAAACACTGGGCAAAGTTCTTCAAGCCCAGTGTCGCTTTGTCTTAGAAAATAAGCCCCAATTCCCATTACAGAGATTCATCCTTTCCAACCAGGAGATAAAGTATGAGTTAAAGAGGGAAAAATGACCCTTTGACTCCCAGATGGAGAGGACCAAAAACTGTTATACTTTCCACCCCCACAGCTATGAACTCGTGTACATTAAACACGAGTCAAGAGAGTGAAAGGAGGGAAATGGACTGTAAACAGACATCCTAAAAATCCTTTAAAAATCATTCTGAAAAGGCAGTAAGAAGACTCAGGCTAGACCTTACTGTGGTCACACCTGGAGACTGTCCACCCAGCATACGGTCAGACCTGCACCTGGAGAATTAAAGAAGGGGACTAGACCCTGCTGCAGCTAGCCAGGTGAATAGCTGCCCGGCGTACGGTCAGATCCCAAAGAAGATCAAACATGCGTGTTGTAGTGTTAGTAGTGTTGTATTGTGTTTCCCCAATAAGATGTAAAAAAGGGGGCCTGCCCCTAGAGAAGGTAGTTTGTCCCAGCAATTTGCTAATAATTACTGGCTTCACTTAGCTACCATCACTGGGATAAAGTATTTTTGTTTACCAAAAGATATACCTGCAAACAGGCTTATTAGCATGTCTAATACCTGTCTGTAACCATGCTAAAAGAATTCAAAAAGATACCATGTTAAGAGTTTATAGTGTAAGTTTAACTTAATCCCAAAATGCTGATTGGGGCGTGGTTGCAAAGATCCTACCCCCTACAGAATTTATTTATTTATTTATTTATTGCATTTATACCCCGCCTTTCTCCCTCTTGCAAGGAACTCAAGGTGGCTTACATTATCCTCCTCCTCACCATTGTATCCTCACAACAACAACCCTGTGAGGTAGGTTGGGCTGAGAGTCTGTGACTGGCCCAAAGTCACCCAGTAAGCTTCCATGGCCAAGTGGGGACTAGAACCCGGATCTCCCGGCTCCCAGTCCGTCACTCTCACCACTACACTACACTGGCTCCCCCATTGTTGCTGGAACAAATGCTACGTGTGCGCGAATGCCCAATTGTCAAAAATCTTCCGGAAAATGTAAAACCATCCCTGGTCCCCCCCTTCCACTGTAATAAAATTCAAAATATATCTTTTAATGAGGCCCACATACTTTTGCCTCATAGATAGTTTTAGACATGTGGTTCCCGCACTTGGTCATTTATTCCTGCCAACTTGTCCAATAACCAACCATGTTGCCTCAGTCGCCTAGTGCCATTCCTTCCCCCATGGCCTAAAAAAATCCGTCAACAGCAGCCTCGAGCACTGCAACTGACTGAAGATTGTAATAGTCATGTGCAGCTATGCTCTGACTCGGAAAAATTGGCCTTAGCGATGTCACTAGTTGGTGTTCCAGGTTTAGCCTTGGCTGATGGTCTGAAAATCAACCGGTTAGCGTGCAGCTTGGCCAAAAGTATAAATGCCACCTCACGAGCATTGTCATTATTAAATAAAGAAGTTGCGTGGTCTAAGAGGTGCGGTTCTAAAAAATAGAGCTAGTATAGATTACCTCTTCCTTCTTCATCATTTGGGTTGTGAGACACACCAAAAGCTCTGTTGCTTTAACTTAACTGATAATGGCAATGCTGTAGATAAACAGATCAACAAACTGCACCAAATAGTCGCTGACATCAAAAGAGAGCAACATAATTGGCTCGACTGGTTGACCTCTTGGCTTCCAGATCTCAGCTGGCTCAAAGCATTATTTGTTCTGATTTTACCAGTAGCAGTGGTAGGGGTACTGTTATGCCTCTGCATCCCCTGGTTTATGCGTTGCTTAAACAATCTGTTTATTGCCTCAGCCACAAAAACAGCCGCCCGCTATGCTTTAATAGCTCAACAAGATATTAAATAAGAAAGTTGCCATAAAAATCCTGTTATGCCTTGCCAACCGAGATGTCTACTTGTGTAATGAAATGCTATAATTGTAATAAAATTATGCATTTAAGGGGGGAATGTAGCAGCCATGTCGGGGGTCAGACTAAGTGGTCTCATGTTCTTGCTGAGCTAGCATAGTTTGGCAGGAACAGCAATGTAGAGACTTCCCCTGTCAGCAAGCCGAATTGCACAACACAGTCATGATTTTGCCTTTTTGCTTACTGCAAGACTGTATCCTTGTTCTCAAGATAGAATGTCCTATGGCCCATTTCCTGTACTATAAACAACTGTACCAACTGTAAAACCACAGGAGAGGGGGTGGGAGAAAGGGTCGCTTGTGTGTCGTCATCTCTATAAAAGTAATGTGTGGCTATGCCTCTGGGCTTTTGGCTCTTTGGAAAAGATTCCAGCCTTAAGCCCGCACGTTAAATAAAGAATACTCATTTTTCTTTACTCCGTGGTCTCTCTGACTCTGATTTCTGCTACACCCTGAACTATCTGCTACAAATTGCAGCAACTCTCCAGGGTCTTGTGCACATCACATGCCTCTTTCCCATCACCTGCTATCTGAAATTCCCTTCCCTCTCAGGAATTGAACATGGGACATTCTGCATGCAAAGCATGTGCTCAACCATTCTGTTACAGTTTCTTCCCAGGATAAGATGCTATTCATGTAGGCAGTCCACTCTCCCCACTTCAGACAGTCCCTGCCCTAGAATACCCAACAACACAATAGCACTGATGGCAGTAGATACCTTGGCAAGGGGATGGGATTCGCTTCCAGTACTGGCACAAGGGTGAAGTACTCCCTTAGTGGGAGGCCAGCATCTGAACCTATGTACTGCAACTGCTGAGTGTAGAATCAGGTTTTAAAACTAACAGGTAGATGCTCAAACAGATGAAATCCTAAGTAATGTGTCCATGATCCATGCATGTCAGCACCGGCAGAGGTTGGTAATAACTATGGGTCCACATGCCAGCTTTATTATTTTGTTTATTTATGTATTTATATCTAAATACCATCTGTCATGTAGAACATATCCAGGTGGTATAGAGCAATAAAACCATAATATAAATATACATAACTAAAGCATAACCAATGGCCAACCAAAAAAATGAAACAAAAAATAGAATTAGAGGCATCCCAAATCACCAAACACTGAGACTTCATCCAAGGCATAGATAGATAGATAGGCACCAGCAGAGGAGTGAGAGACTGGATTAGCTCTGTGACGGTACAAACCAGAACAAGGAGGAGCAATTTAATGGAAAGAGAGATCTTTGGAGCATGAACAGCAAGGACTGGCAGCAAGTAGCACAGCAGAAGCTGGGCAGTGGAGAGAATAGAGCTTCTAAAGGAGACTGCTTAAAAAGCCCTAGATGGGTACTTTAGAGGCACAGGGCAGGCCCCTAGCTCAATGGACATGGTGTGCATGCACAACAGCTAGGGAAGCTGGGTGAAGTTGTTCTTTGTCATTTCCAAAATGAACTGTCTTGATCGGCATCTCCTAGACTAATGTGCAGATTGGGACACACCTGTTCTTTTTTAGATTTGGCATTTCTCCCAATTTTGCCTTGAAGTTATCAGTTAAAAAGAAGGGTACCAAAATGCATATTACAGGATAAAATATGTTTAGAAACACACATTGTGGGAGAAAATAGATTCAAAAATAAGTTTCTAGGTACAGACTGAAATATGAACATTTGCATGGATTGTGTGTGTTTTTAAATTGCAGATTCATATAGAAAGAAATGGGATGGAACAGAAGTATGATTTATTACTTATTAGAATATTTCTAAACCACCCTTCATCCTTATGGATACCAGAGTGGTGTACCAAGAGCATGACCAGCTAGTGTGAAGTTTCTACCACTTCTGGAAACCCCATTTCCATCCTTGCACAAGTGTCAAATCCAGTACATGGCATAAGTCATTACGACTAGGTGTTAGATGCACAGCTTGTAGGGATGTCAGAGAATTCTGCCACAGATCTTGGTGAGGCCGAATGCCAGTGCATTCGGCCACCCGAAATCCATGGTGGAACGAAGCCCCCCGCCCCCCCACGAAAGGCGCACGAAATGGAGCACTTACCTGCTGCAGTTCGCGCTGCTTTGCGAATGGCGCCGCATGTGCAGCCGCCATTCGCTTCCTCATTATACCTCTGAGAGGTTACATAAATAATTACATCGCCTATCACGGCTAACACAGGGACGCCATTTGTGTAAGTATTTACGTAGCCTATCATGGCAAAAAAGAGAGAGAAAAACAGCGGACGCAAATGGCGGCGGCTATGGTGGCTGCCATTTGCGTTCCCTTTTTTTTTTTTTTTGGGCTGTTTTAGCCTATGTAAATATTTACATAGGCTATTACGGCAAAAAAAAGGAAACGCAAACAGTGGCCACCATAGCCGCCGCCATTTGCGTCCACTGTTTTTTTCTCTTTTTTTGCCGTGATAGGCTACATAAATATTTACGTAGCCTATATGGCGGAGAATATCTGAGAATTTCTCCACGAATCTCAGTGAGGCCGAATGCCAACGCATTCGGCTCCCCAAAATTGGCGATGAAATTCTCTGCCCCCCCGCACCCCCCGGGATGGGACTTACCTCCTGTGAATGTCCCTTGCGGCGGCGGGTCCCGGCGGCGTTTCAGAGGCGTTTCGGCGGGGGCGGGGGCAGCGGCTGGTCTTCCGACTGGCTGCTGCCGCCGCCGCCATTACAAAATAAAGTAAAAAAAACAACAGCCCCGTGATAGGCTACGTAACGATTAACGTAGCCTATCACGGCTAGATTTCCAAAGTCAGTCGTGCGTACGTACTTTCCCCCCCCCCAAAGTCACCCATGATAGGCTACGTGACGATTAACGTAGCCTATCACGGCTGACTTTGGAAATCTAGCTGTGATAGGCTATGTTAATCATTACGTAGCCTATCTCGGGGTTGTTTTTTTTTCACTTTTTCTTTCGTGGCCGGGGAGACGGGGCGCTTCTCCCAGGCCTGAATTTCGGCCAGGCGAGGCGGTACGCCTCCCCCCCTCGCCTGAACTTCGGGGGTTGAAGCGAAGCATCTCCCCCCACTGCGAAGCCAAGCTGAGAAAAGGTAAGTGACTTTCGTATATCCCTAGGCAAAATACAGGGACGCAAATGGCGGCGGCTATGGCTGCCGCCATTTGTGTCCCTGCAGGCTGCCCAGTGGCCAGATGTCCGGCTGCGGGGCGGCCCTGTCCGGCGGCTCCACGGAATCTCTGCGGAGTGGAGCCAGCTGGAAAGAATTTCATGGGAGGGACGGAGCGCCTCCCCCCCACTGCGAATGTCACCCTTCGAAATGGTAAGTGACTTTCGTACAACCCTAACAGCTTGTGCTAGTTATTCTGCTAGTGGTTGTGCAACTTCTAGCAGAACAATGCCAACAACTCTTGTCATTTTTCTGCTGCTGTAATGTTGGATATAACTCTATGCCTTTGGGAATTGGGTGTTGTGGTGATAGATAGGGTTCCACCCAACAGGGGGCAAATGCATTAAAAATCTCGTATAATTTGAGAAAGAAAGAAGGATATAGGGATGGTGTGGACACCTGATCTGGTCTGGGAGTCTGGCAGACATTCCCCGGCCTGCTGCTTTGAGCTGTGCGTGCTGAGCCCCCTACCACGCTCAAGCTCGCCCCATGCTCGCCAAGCACTTGTAATCTTGTGTATATTGGCCATTCACAGCCCCATCTTATGCAAGATCAAATATGCACATTTTTGTGATCACCATTTTTTCACAAAACGGGGATTGCAGAGGTTGTTGGATGGGCCTCGGGTGGCTTGGTGAGCGGGGCCTTGGGTGCAGGTCTGGGGGTGCACGAGCAGTGGCAGGGGCTCAGTGGGCACCCGAAGAAGATGGATGGGCACCCATCCATACATATATAGATCAAAGAACTGAGGGAGAAGGCAGAGCTGCAGCATGACCTATAGCATGCTCAGTATACAATGAGCCATCTTTGTGAGTCTTTGCTCTCTCCAGTCTTCTGGCTGCCACTAAAACTGGCATAAACAAGCTAGCACTTTCCAAGTGCTACAGGCCAGCTGATAGGGTGGAGATCTATCTCTCTATCTCTCTATCTCTCTATCTCTCTATCTCTCTATCTCTCTATATCTATATCTATATCTATATCTCCACCTTATCAGCTGTAGCACTTGGAAAGTGCTAGCTTGTTTGTGCCAGTTTTAGTGGCAGCCAGAAGACTGGAGAGAGCAAAGACTCACAACAATGGCTCATTGTATATACATTGGTGTGTATATACAATGATGGCTCATTGTGTGTATGTATATATGTGTGTGTGTATATATATATATATATATATATATATATATATATATATATATATACACATACATACATACATACACACACACACACACACACACACAGTATATATATATATATGTGTGTGTGTGTGTGTGTGTGTGTGTATGTTCTGTTTGTTTTTGGCAATATGTTTCAGAGCTTTTCTAGTCCTACCACAGTAGGGGAAAATATCTGTTGCTGGGTTTGAGGTGCAGAAAATCACAGCTATGCGAGACTCAGTTTTAATAAATCCTGTTTGTCCAACTCTCAGATTCAATTTGATTTTTATATTCATTACGTTTCTATACAATATGAGTTTACACAGACAATACCACCTAATGGCAGAAAGCGAAGAAGATCTAAAGAGCCTCTTGTTGAGGGTGAAAGTGGAGAGTGCAAAAGCTGGTTTGAAACTCAACATTAAAAAAACGAAGATCATGGCATCTGGCCCCATCACTTCTTGGCATATAGAAGGGGAAGAAATGGAAGCAGTGACAGATTTTATTTTCTTGGGCTCCAAGATCACTGCAGAAGGTGACTGTAGCCATGAAATTAAAAGACGCTTGCTCCTTGGGAGGAAAGCTATGGCAAACCTAGACAGCATAGTAAGAAGCAGAGACATCACCTTGCCGACAAAGGTCCATGTAATCAAAGCTATGGTTTTCCCAGTAGTAACGTATGGCTGTGAGAGCTGGACTATAAGGAAGGCTGAGCACCGAAGAATTGATGCTTTCGAACTGTGGTGCTGGAGAAGACTCTTACGAGTCCCCTGGACTGCAAGGAGGTCAAATCAGTCCATCCTAAAGGAAATCAACCCTGACTGCTCATTGGAAGGACAGATCCTGAAGCTGAAGCTCAAATATTTTGGCTACCTAATGCGAAGAGAAAAGTCACTGGAAAAGACCCTGATGCTGGGAAAGATTGAAGGCGAAAGGAAAAGGGGACGGCAGAGGATGAGATGGCTAGATAGCATCACCAATGTAATGAATATGGACTTGAGCACACTCCGGGAGAGAGCGGAGGACAGGAAGGCCTGGCCTGCTATGGTCCATGGGGTCATGAAGAGTCGGACACGACTTAACGACTGAACAAAAACAACAATATGAGTTATGGATATTTAGGGTGCCTGAAAATGAGGTCCTTGGTGACTGCTTGCCTAAAGAACAAAATGCTGAGTGAAAGAAAGGGATAAGTCTTTGTGAAAGGGAGAGATAAGTCTTTGAGTATCCCTTAGGGATCACCTCCCCAACAGCTAGGCTTATAATGATGCTTCAGCATAACTTCCACAGTCCTTTTAGATATTTATACTAGGGTTGTACGAACCCCCCCCTATCCCGGTCTGGGGGTGGTGGTGGTTCGCAGAGCGTCTGGAGGGTTCGCAGAGTGGGACTCCAGCTCCCTAATGCAGGCAATACGGTATTGGCTGCTGCCATTACCATATTGCTGGGAGAAATACAGCTGCAAATGGCATATTGGATGCCACTTGTGGCTGTAAAGTGCTGTTTTTTTTTTACCCAAATAGAGCCTTAAATTGTTGCAATTAGCTCAAAGTCAGGGTTTTACAGCTGCAAGTGGTGTCCAATATGCTATTTATGTCTGTATTTTTTCCCATGATACAGTAGCCTATCTCAGGGACAAATACAGACATAAATAATGTATTGGATGTCACTTGCAGCTGTAAGGCCCTGACTTTGACCTAATTGCAGCTGTTTACGGCTTTATTTAGGTCAAAATCATTGCTTTATAGCTGCAAGTGGTATACAATATGCCATTTGCTTCTGTATTTGTCCCAGCGATAGGCTAATGGCAGCTGCCATTAGCGTATTGCTTTGTATAGGGACCTGGAGAGCTGCTCCGGATGAAATCCTCCAGAGCTAGGGTTGGTGGAGAATTTCTCCCCGAAACTTCGGGGGGCCGAGCGCCAACGTGTTCGGCCCCCCGAACAAGTTTCGGGGAGAAATCCTCCGCACCCCCCCGCCCCCCGCACCCCCCCCGGGATGGGACTTACCTTCCCCGAATGTCCCTCCCAGCGGCAGGTCCGGCCGGCGGTTCGGCGGGTGTTCGAGCGGGGTGGGAGCGGCAGCCAGTCTTTCGACCGGCTGCCGCCGCCGCCATTGCAATGAAAGAAAAAAAAACAAACGCCCCCTGATAGGCTACGTGACGATTCACGTAGCCTATCACGGCTAGATCTGCAAAGTCAGCCGTGATAGGCTACGTCAATCATCACGTAGCCTATCACGGGTGACTTAAAAAAAAAAAAAAAGTGTGTACGGATAATGGTGGCCCCCATAGGGAGCCGCCATTCCCGTTCCTTATTTGGTCGCTGTAGTCTATGTAAAGATTTACGTAGACTACGGCGAAAATAAGGGCAACGCTATTTGCGTTGCCCTTATTTTCGCCGTAGTCTACGTAAACATTTACGTAGACTACAGTGACTAAATAAGGAACGCGAATGGTGGCTCCCTATGGGGGCCGCCATTTGCGTACGCGCTTTTTTTTTTTAAAGTCACCCGTGATAGGCTACGTGACGATTGACGTAGCCTATCACGGCTGACTTTGCAGATCTAGCCGTGATAGGCTACGTGAATTGTCACGTAGCCTATCAGGGGGCATTTTTTTTTTTAAACTTTCGCGTTCGCGGCCGGGTGAGGCGGGAAGCCTCCTCCCCGGCCTGAATTTCGGCTGGGGTGAGGCGGGAAGCCTCCCCCCCGGCCTGAAATTCGGCCGGGCCAAGGCGGGAAGCCTCCCCCCCGGCCTGAACTTTGCGGGGGGACCAGCGAAGCGCCTCCCCCCCACCGCGAACGTCCTTCGAGGACAGGTAAGTGACTTTCGTCCACCCCTATCCAGAGCTGGAGGTAGGTGGTGCCATTCTGCTGTGGAATCCAGAGATCAGATTCTCTGGAATCCGGCCTCATTTGAGTCCATGGCGGAATTCTCTGACAACCCTAATTCATACTTGCTAGCTCAGTTTTCTTAAAGGCAAACTGTTTAGAAAACAAGATATTGACTACTGCCTGAGGTTATGATTACATTCCCCCTGCCCCTTCAGCTCAGCCCAGGGAAATATAGCCTGCTCATATTTACTAGGACATAAGGAGTAGGGAAGGATGAATCAGTCTTTCTCTAGTCCATGTCACTTCCGCATGCATTCGCTCTAGGGATGTAGGAGAAATTCACAGTGGAACCAAATGGGTTTGGATTTTTATGAATTTGACCTGCGGATTTTGCAGTGGACAGCTTTTCCCCTGTCAAGTGGATTCTGCAGACTTGCGGACCATTTTTTCTAACCTTTAGGAATTTTGTGCACATTTAATCATAGGAAAATATGCAAAAATTAAAAAGCCCGGCCAAAAATGTGCATTTCCTCCATAGGCAAAAGCATGAAAATGCACATTTTGTGGGGATTTGCACATTTTGTGGGGATTTGTGTATTTTTCATATGCAATTTGCACAAATTCAGAAACTAAAAAAAAAAAATCCAATTTGGTTGATGGGCTGACAATGGAATGAAAGTTGCCTGACCTGAGAAACACACGGAACACATCTTACATAATCTATACATCCCCAATTCACACATAAGTCCCTTCCATTCCGTTTCTACATTAACCTGTGATTTTTTTTAAAAAGGGAAATCCACACCCAAACCTGCATTTAAATTCATGTTTAAATATTTCTTTTATCCATATTTTCTCTCCGATGTAGGAATGGGTGAGAATTTTATTCCATAAGAATTTGAAATCATTATGATAGGATTTGATAAGAATTTACTAAAATGCTAGAAGTCCTCCATGTTCAGGACAAAAAGAACTTAAGATTTATTAAAAAAAAAATCAAATGTGGGAGAAACCAAAGTTGACAGATTTGTACATCCAGACTCAGGACTTTGAGTCCTTTGCTCTTAAAAGTTTGTGTATGAATCATGGTTTGAATCATTTCAACCCCGTTAGAACTGAATTAGGGTTGACACCCCTTCTTTCTGACAGGCTCCTCATTTTTAAGAGCTATATGGAAGGCAGGTAGATCATGGTCCTTTCCAGGCTGGTAATAGCTCTACCCATTGAAACTGGCTGGTACAGATGGCTAAGAATTTCATTTCAGTTCAGTTCATTTTTTATAAGAATTCACCCCCAAAATTGCAAAGTTCTTCATATTTGGGAGAGAAAGAACTTGGGATTAAAAACAAAACAAAAACACACACAAATCAAATGCAGAAGAAAGTTAAACTGACAGATTCACCCATCCCTACTGAAACTATGTTTTAAATGCATTTGGGGGTTTTAAAAATTGAGCTAAGAACTGCATCAGAATATTTGGAAAGTGTGAAACCTGATAGATGATTAAGTTCCAATCCGCACATTAGTCCAGGAAGTGCAGATCAAATCAGTTTGAACTGGAATTCACATTGACCAAATGTCTCAAGCATCCCTAATAAGGAGTTACCTTACATCAGGGATGGGGAACCTCCTGCCCATGGGTGAGATATGGCCCATTGGGGTCCCCATCCAACCTGCCAGCTTCTCATCATGTTGGTGGTCCCTCTAACCAAGTTTTAGGGATAAGTGGCTTGTATCAGAAACTGGACTCAACCTTGGGGGAGCTGGGGGTGGAGACGGCTGACAGGAAGCTCTGGCGTGGGCTGGTCCATGAAGTCACGAAGAGTTGGAAGTGACTGACCGAATAAACAACAACAACAAATCAGAAACCAGCTCCTGGTCAGGCTGAGTAACCTGTCTAGGACATTTATGACCTCAGAGTTTCAGAATAAGTAATCCAAAGTTTGGCATTCCTTCGAGACTGGCTAGCAGTAACCTTGCAATTGATCAGTAAGAGGTGGCCTGATCAACAGGTTTATTCTATTGAATTGTAGTCTTTGACCTCTTGCTTTCATTACTTTCTTGAGTTCCTGTCTCCCACCTACTTGTGTTCCAATCTCCTCCCACTTGGAATTTGACCCACAGCATGGCACTTGGCACCATCCCTTGAGGTTAATAAGGATTTGCAACACACAAGAATTCCAATTCTCAAATACTGTGGTTTGTAGACTCTACATGCCTGCCTTGCTACATCTCTTCCAGCTCACTAATCTGGTGGAAACCAGATAACAACCTGAAATACTAAGATATGATGGTCCTGCCAGACATCACATAACATAAAGTATTAGAATAAATAATTAATGCAAGTAAATTTAATTATCTGTATGGCACTGACCCCAAACAGGACTACAGAGTTTAATTTCAATTTCAGTTTTATAGAATATAAAATATACATACGTATGAATATTATATATTCAGTCAAAGAAAAAAAGAAAGAAAAGAAAGAAAGAAAGAAAGAAAGAAAGGGCTTTCTATCCTCAAGCAGGAGCATTGACTGGGTGGAGACATCTTAATTGTACTTCACAGTTGCATTCTATTCCTACATTCACATCCAGGCATCTCACATAATTATATCCTAACAAATAATTTCACCAATTTGTTCTAAAAGCAGAGATCCCTGTTAAAAAGTGTTTTTATTTATAAATTAGCTAAATGAAAAAGTCATGGAATAAATAAATTGCAAGAGGTGCTCTGTTAATTTATGCTGTCAAAGAAATTAAGCTTTAATTGTTTACAGTCTTCTGTGGCACTTTAGTAAATATTCTGCCATACAGTTAGCGAAAAAACATTAGCTCAGGTATGCATACCATAATCTCACCTCTAAAAATGGCCAGTTCTGATTAAGTGTCTCCAAGTGAGACCTTTCAGGCCAGCCTTCCCAAGGACAACAGAGACAAAGCAAAGGTGGACAGCTCAGATTTGAGTATTCGCTCACCCTTTTTCCTGAACTAGGTACCTGTATTCATCTTAACATTTTCAATATTTTTTAAAAACAGGGGTGGGGAACCTCTTTCAGCCTGAGGGCTGAATTCAGTTTTGGAGATGCTCTGGGGCATGCGTGCGCGCGTGTGCATTCTAGCGGTGGGAGGGGCCAAAGGCAAAAGGGCGAGGCTAAAACACCAAAAATACCACCATATTTTAGTTTAAGGCTCTTAATGCCAATAACTAAGCCTCAGGAGTGGCATTTTAAGTTTTAAAATGTGTGTATAATTCTTTGCATCATCAGCATAAGATGATAAACCCTTTAGTCCATCACCATTTAGTCTAGGGCAGCTCAGAAGACAGCAACAAGGGAGAGGGCCTTCTCGGTGGTGGCCCCGGAATTATGGAATGATTGCCCATATGGAATGATCAGGTCCACCTGGCACCAACGTTGCTATCTTATCAGCACCAGGTTAAGACCTTGCTCTTCTCCCAGGCATTTGGCAGCATATCATAAGTTTAATCAGTCCTGGATTGTCTTATGGTTGTAGCTGTTTGCTTGTGATTGCTTGTTTGAAGTCATTTTAGATATATGTTCTCTTGTGTATGTCTGTTCCTGTGGTTTTTTTTTTAATGTAAATGATTTTTAATCTCTGCATACTGCATTTTTAATGTTTTTAATCTTTGGAAACCACCCAGAGAGCTTTGGCTACTGGGTGGTATAGAAATGTAAATCATCATCTTCATCATCATCATCATCATCATCATCATCATGCTGTTTCCTCCAGCAACCAATGGCTGCATTTAGCTGAAACTAAGACCTATGGCATAGTGGATGCCATTTGCGTCCGCAGTCAATCCACCCAGCCAGCGATACAGTAATGGCGGCCGTATTGCTGGCGCTCTGGAGCCGGCCGGCAGGGAGGATCCGGCCGGCGAGGATTCCTCTGGGAGGCGGAGGTAAGTCTTCCGATCCTCCACAGACTCTGGGGGGTGGGGGATGGTGGATTCTTTTTACTCTGGCCTCACTGGGGTCTGTGGAGGATTTCTCCCCCATCCCTAGCTCAGGTCTGAAGTGGATGCATGAAAAGAGTGTGAGGAAAAATGTACCTAGGTTTCTTTAAGATATTGCAGTGACTCTTAGTGGGTATCCAAGATTCATTTGCCCTAGTCCAGCATGGGAAACCTGCATGCATGTAGCAGGTACACATCCAGTTGTAGAGATATGTCCACATGATGATCGGGTTTATCCTGGCCCCAGTGGAACTGATGGATGCATGTATTGATGAAAAGGGCTACCCCAATAAGAACATGAGGTTGGGGGATGTCAACCTGGTGTTGAATGGGGTACGGCTACCCTTGAAAGACTAGGTCTGCAGCCTGAGGGTCATTTTAGACTCTCAGCTGTCCATGGAGGCTTAGGTGTCACCTGTGAGCTGGACAGCACTGTACCAACTCCATCTGATACGGCGGCTGCACCCCTGCCTTCCCGACCATCTGCTCCCATGGGTAGTAAATGCCCTGGTCTCCTCTCATCTAGACTACTGTAATGCACTCTATGTGAGGTTATCCTTGAAGACAGTTCAGAAGCTGCAGCTGGTGCAGAACATGGAAGCTTGCCTGATTAAAGGCAGCTGCCGGAGTGATGATCACATGACTCCCGTGCTGAAGGAGTTGCATTGGTTACCAGTTATTTTCTGGGCCAAATTCAAGGTGTTGGTTTTGACCTTCAAAACCCTATATGGTTCTGGCCCAGCCTATCTCAAGGAGCACCTCCAGCAACACCAGACAGGCCGCTCAACAAGATCAGCCTCGGATGGCCTTCTCTCTGTCCCATCAGCCAGGACAGCTAGGCTGGTGAGGACGAAGGAGAGGGCCTTCTCTGTGGTAGTCCCCACTCTGTGGAACTCCCTCCCTAGGGAACTCTGCCATGCCCCCTCTTTAATGAGCTTCCACCACTTATTAAAAACTTGGTTGTTCAGGGAGGCATTTGGGGTGGGTTAGGGTATTTTTAGATGATGTTTTAATGTGTAATTTTACTGTTTTAAATTGTACTGTTGACATCGCCCAGAGTGGCTGGGTGACCGGCCAGATGGGCGATTAAGAAATTTAATACATACATACATACATACATACATACATAAAGAGCATAAGAAGAACCAGGCTGGATCAGACCAAGGGTCCATCTAGTCCAGTATTCTGCTCGCACAGTGGCCAACCATCTGTCAACCAGGAACCCAGAAGCAGGACACGAGTGCAACAGCCCACATTCCCCAGCAACTGGTGTACATAGGCATACTGCCTCTGGTAGTGGAGGTAGCACATAGCCCTCAAGCCTAGTAGTCATTGGTGGACTTCTCCTCCAGGAATTTGTCCAACCGCCTTTTAAAGCCATCCAAACTGGTGGCCATCGGTACATGTTGCAGTAGCGAATTCCATAGTTTAACTCTGCACTGTGTGTACAAGTCCTTCCTTTTATCTGTCCTGAATCTCCCACCAATCAGCTTCATGGAATGACCCCGGGTTCCAGTATTATGAGAGAGGGAGAAAAAACCCTCCCTATCCACATTCTCTGCAGCATGCACAATTTCGTACATCTCCATCATGTCTCCCCTTACGCTCCTTTTTTTCCAAGCTAAACAATCGCAGCTGTTGTAACTTTCTCTCATAGGGGAGATGCTCCAGCCCCTTGATCATTTTAATTGCCCTTTTCTGCACTTCTTCCAGCTCTACAATACCCTTTTTAAGGTGTGGTCGCCAGAATAGTACACAGTATCTGGGACTAATGGTCACAGCACATGATGCAAATAGAGCTGGATTGGATCCAATGCTTTTAGCGGTCATTGTGAGCCACCAAAGACAACAGAGCTCATTAAAGACAGTTTGCAGGTGGCCAAAAGTTCTCCAGCAAGCTGTCAGGAGTGTTCCATGATAGAATGTGCAGCACACAGGCTGTCTCCGAATACCCTATTGATTTATTTGTCTGTGTCACTGTGGACTTCTTATCCTGTCTGTCAGTGGACAGTTATTATGCTGCAACCATTGGCAAAGGGAGATATGAGTTATAGCTAATCGGTACTTGTCTTTCTGTATCCTAAATGGGAAAATAGATATAGGGAGCAAGAAATGCCAAAGAAGATAAAAAGAAGAGGCAGTAACAATCAGTCGAGTAAAATTGGAAGAAGGAAGTTGAATTGAAAATTTACGAGATAGATTTGGAGGAGAGAATGTAAATAATACAGTCATGTCAAGACCCCAAACAGAAAAATAATCTATGAACAAATAAAAAAAAACACTTTATTGCATTAAAGAGTGCATCAATTATATGTGTGAGGAGAGATGTCAGCAGAATGAGTAAATTAACAAACAAAACCGAGAGTGGTTACAATCCAGTCCATGCTTAGACATGATTGCTTTCGATGGATCTTAAGTATGCATAACTATATAAAGGGATACAGCCTCTTTGCAAATGAAGCTACACTACTCTATCCCATAGGATTAGGAATGTGCAAGAACATTCTGTTATTTTCACAAATATTTCCACCTTCCCCATCATTATGGACACTTACATGCAAAAGTGGATTTAGTTTTCTCATCAGTACCATTTTCTGAATAAATCATGTACATTGTTATTGCATTGCATACGTTTGTTGAGCATCACATGTGCAGCTGCCTTATGGTGTAATGCTATGCATAGCTACTCAGAAGTAAGTCCAATTGAGTTCAATGGGGCTTACTCCCAGGTAAGTGGATATAGGATTGCAGCTGTAGTTGCACAGCATTCCCGTTTGAAAAGTATCGACATTTACATGGACTTTTGGCTTACATGAATTGTGCCTTATCACCCAGTCAAAATAAGTGTTGAGTAAGTCTTGACAAAAGACAAACACTTGCCACTGAGGAGGCAAAACTATATATGGATAATTTAATCTTTTATTTGTTTTTGGTGTCTCAAAACTAGGGATCAGACTACACCTGGTGTAGGTGCCTGATTCTGTCCAGGAATCTGGTGGAAACCCCCCACCCACACCCCCGAGCCCCTCTCGCCAAACCCCTGCACCCACTCACCCTCTACCCATGCTTGGTGAGTGGCCCACGCTCCCCTGGCAGCCTTGTCAATCTCCTTGCCATTTTTTGAAAAATAGACTGGCAATTGCAAAAATGTGCATATTTGCATGTGCGTGAAAATGCAGTCTTGCGAATGCACATATTTGCATATGCATGAAAATGTGCATTTTTGCATATGCACCTATACACACATATGCAAATATTCATATTTTCACAAAACGTGCATTTTCGTGCATATGCAAAAATGCACATTTTAATATTGCCATTTTATTCTTTTTTTAATGGTGACTGTGGAACTCAATGAGGCTGCCGGGGTGAGTGCGGGCTGCTCACCAAGCATGGGAGGGGCTCCAGCGCAGTCCAGGGACCTGTGAGCAGGGGCAGGGGCTGGGTGGGTGCCCAGAGAACCCGGACAGGGGTGGTTTTGCACATCCCTACTCAAAACATTTTATGTAGCGGTGAGATAAATACTGAGAGTTGGATCCAAATCTAGTCATACTTAAGAGTAGATCCACTGAAATCAAGTCACTGATTTCAATAGGTCTACTTTAGACTATGTCTGGATCCTACCCTGAGACTAGAGGTGCCACCAAATTTTGCTTAAGCATGTCTGAGTTTTGTGCATCTTGCTCCCATATCAACCTCCTGCCTGCTTCTGTCATCTGCTAATGCTCTCCACTGCGTGTTTCCACTGGCAGAGGTAACACAACTTTCTCTTAAGGAGTTTTGAGAAGAAAACACGCTTCATTATAACCACTAGCTGTTCATCAAACTTTAGTGTGCGCTTAATCACAGAGAGAAAACTGCTTTAAGAGCTATCATTATTAAAATAATCATGGTAGCAGCACACAAAATTGCTGATTAGAAATCCTATACCCATGGCAGCAAAAAAGGCTTGTACATTCATAATATAGGTGGGTAGGATATACTTATACATCCATACACTAGTATATCCAATCACTGTCCTTCTTCCCCCTCAAATAGCAGATGAGCAGTATTGGGAATTGTGTCATCATAGCAACATAGGAATTTGCCTTCTATCAGGGCAGAGTATTTGTCCATCTAGCCCAGTATTGTCTACTCTGATTGGCCATGGCTCTCCAGGGCCTCATGCTTATGGATGGGTGAATCTGTCAAGCTCAATTTCACTCAGCTTTTCATTTTTCCAATGCTATGTTTTAGGCTATGGTCTTACAAGCCATCTGGTCCAATGCTTTGCTGGATGCAGGAAATCCTGAATTACAGCATCACCAGCAGATGGCTGTCCAGCCCCTGCTAGAAGATCTCATAAGAATTTAAGAAGAGCCCTGCTGGAACAGACCAAGGGTCCATCTAGTCCAGCATTCTGTCCACACAATGGCCAACCAGCTGCCCACAGGAAATCCACAAGTAGGACATTAGTGCAATAGCACCCTTCCACCCATGTTCCCCAACAACTTGTATACATATGCAGACTGCCTCTGATACTGGAGGCCTCTGATACTGGAGGCTACTAGTCCTGATGGCTAGTAGCCAGGACTAGTAGCCATTGACAGACTTCTTCTCCAGCAATATGTCCAGTTCCCTTTTAAAGCCATTCAAATTGGTGGCCAACACTACACCTTGTGATAGCAAATTGCGCTGTGTGAAGAAGCCCTTCCTTTTATCTGTCCTGCATCTCCCACCAATCAGCTTTTTGTGATGACCCCACTGGGTTCTATTATTATGACAGAGGGAGAAAGATCTCTCCTTATCCACTTTCTCCACACCATGCATTGTTTTATACGTCGCCTGCATCATGAATCTCAGACCTGCTGAATCAATGAAAAGCAAATGCTCAGTTGCTATGGCCCCTCCCCTCCATCATGTGCAGGGGGGTGTAAGAGGAGTGTATGCTTAAGCCCACAGGATTTCTACTCCCTAATTTGGAAGAACAGGTACAAGTGTCATTATACTGAATCTGCATGCTATTAATGATGTTGTATGCACAAACAGAAGAACATGCAACTCCGCACATCTGCTATATTTATATATCTGTCTTATAACGCTATTCAGAGCATTATAAGAGTCTTCACATTCAGCCACAGCCTGTGCTATAGGGCCTTCTGGAAATGTAGCTTCCAAGATTGAAACTGGGGGAATCATGACTTAAAAATGGGTTACGTTTTGTACCAACACCCAGCAGAAAAGTGGGTGTGTTTTTGTTAAATCAGAACAGATAGATACTGCGAAGTTGTCAGATGGTCTCATATGATCTGGTGGCAACCTGTAGCTTTAAGTATTATATCTGGGCTCCTAGAAGATCCTATTTCATGTATGCATCCTTGTATACACAGATAGATACTGTGAAGTTGTCAGATGGTCTCATATGATCTGGTGGCAACCTATAGCTTTAAGTATTATATCTGGGCTCCTAGAAGATCCTATTTCATGTATGCATCCTTGTATACAATTACGTGTTAACTATACATGAAGATATGCTGGCAGAATAAAATTTGTAGATTCTTCATGTGATATCACATGACTGCCCACAGTCATGCACGTATTTACTAATGAGCAGTTCCACTGGAAAAAATGCAACTTCCACATGCATATGCAACCCTAGGTTTGCATTCTTTTTTCCCGCTTTTTTAAATGTTTCTTTACCACCCAATAGCCAGAGTTCCCTGGGTGGTTCGCAACAATTAACTAAGTAGCTTCCTAGTCTTTTAGTGTTTGTGTTTTAAATCTGTATTTTAAATCTCTGCATTGCTGCTAGGTTTTATTCTGGTTGGACTATTATACTGTGGTTTTAAACTTTCATATTTGATATTGTTTTATGCTGCACTTCGTGATTTTAATTTTTGTGAACTGCCCAGAAAGCTTCGGCTATTGGGCAGCAGTATATGAATGAAATGAATGGATGGATGAATGAATGAGTGAATGAATGAGTGAATGAATGAATCAAGTAACAATGTTCTAATTGTTCTCATGTGCTGCTACTAATTCAGTACATCTGAAATACAAGGTCGGATCCAACTGTGTCATTCCATTAGTGCAAATGATGTTGAACTAGTGGAAACTAGGTTCTGAACTATGCGCAAGAGAAGAATCCAACTGAAGTTACATTTGTGCAAGTGTGGTTGCAGCAGCAGTTTTGCATAACTCTTGTGCAACCTGTTGTGCAATGCATTGTGCATGCCATTGTGCATTCTGCTTGTGCAACCAGTTATGCAACTGCTCCCGCCCTTGTGCAAATGGTTGAGCTTCTGCTTGCACAACAGGTGGCACAAGAATAATGGGCAACTGCTTGCACAATGGAAAGATTCAGGGGAGCTCTGCTACTGCTATTTGAGTTTGTGGAATGTCACCGTTGGATACTGCCCACAGTCTCCTCAGTTGAGGATACAGTAATCTTATTTTTTTTTAAACATAAATCACTTAAGTAAAATGCACAATGTAGAGCTGTGGAATGGCATGGAACTGTACATAGGAATACAGCCACCATTTGGGGAGGGGGGGAGTTGCTTTCCTGGGGGCTCCCCCCATCAGCCAGTGGCCTCATCTTGAATACTGTGTCCAGTTCTGGGCACCACACTTTAAGAAGGATGCAGACAAACTGGAGAGGGTTCAAAGGAGGGCAATGAAGATGATCAGGGGATTGGAAAAAAAGCCCTATGAGGAGAGATTGAAAGAAGTGGGCATGTTTAGCCTTAAGAAGAGAAGACTGAGGGGAGATATGATAGTGCTCTTCAAGTACCTGAAAGGTTGTCAAAGAGAGGAAGGCCAGGATCTCTGTTCGATCATCCCAGAATACAGGACATGGAATAATGGGCTCAAGTTACAGGAAGTCAGATTCTGGCTGAACATGAGGAAAAACTCCTTGACTGTTAGAGCAATATGACAATGGAACCACTTCCCTAGGGAGGTGGTGGGCTCTCCCACACTGGAGGGATTCAAGCTGAAGCTGGGCAGCCATCCGTCAGGGATGCTTTGACTTGGATTCCTGCATTGAGCAGAGGGTTGGACTCGATGGTCTTATAGGCCCCTTCCAACCCTACTATTCTATGATTCTATGATTCTGTGCCGCCACCAACCAGCCCTCCCTCCCTCCTTTCAAAAACAAACAAACCGGGTGGCAGGTTTCAGGCAGGAGCCTTTTCTAGCTCTGCCTGGAGATATTAGACATGAGATCATGCAAAAAAATTGGTGGAGCATGCAAAGTATATGCTCTACCAATTAGCTATGGCCCTTCCACAAAGCAATTGTGTACAGAACTGCAGTCTTAAATCTCCAAAACAGCATACTCTGTATTTAGATACATAGTATCAATTCAGTAGAGTGACTATACAGAGATTTCAAAGCTGGGAATATCATGGGAAAGCTTGACATCCCTCCTCCTTTAAATTCATGTTGCATTTGATATGAATGTTTGAGAATCTACACTTTTGATAAATTGCTAGCCCGAAGAATTTATTTCAGCAGGACAGATGCTTGATCTGACCTCTGCATGATGGCTTCACCTTACCACTGTCATAACATAAAATGGTACTCATTGTCAGGATTCCCCTTTTGTCGCTGCTGAACTTCAATAGCCAAATCAAAACACAGACAAGAGGCTTCTATCCACGGCTCTTTAATCCTTTTACTTCAATGGGTCATACAGATGCAAATTGTCAGTAACTCACAGTCTACAAAGGAAATACCTTCAGGGAGTTCAAAGGGAAGCTATGAAGGTTGAAAGTTGCCCACTGTTTGAGAAAAGGCAGGCATGCTATCCTAACTTAAGGGGTGGGGGGGGATCTCCCTCTATCTCGTGAGGTCTCTACACATAGCTGTTCCCGCCAGGCCAATGGGGCGGATCGCCTCAGCTCCACCCCTGCCATCTCTCTCGTGGCTCTGCGTCTGTGCCTGGAATCTAAGAATTCAGACTCTTCAAGCCCCACCTCTCCCTGTTTGCTATCTCTCACAGGAGTGTGTGAAGAGAGGCCCTCTCATAGAATAGTAGGGTTGGAAGGGGCCTACAAGGCCATCGAGTCCAACCCCCATCCATCTCCATCCAGCTGGACTATTGAAACCTGAGGAGTCTGTCTCTCCTTGTCTGGAAGAGTCTGGGAAAGTTCCTCCCCCACATTTTGTGGTTCCTCTTCGGAATCCGAGCTACTCTGCCACTGCCTATGCTCAGAAGCACCCCTGACACTCATTATATAGTCCTTTGTATGTGAAGAGCTTTTCTCTACCAGTGGCAAGACTAGGAAGCATAATTCTCCACACCACATAGAAGAATCACATTATGAGCCACAGGACCTGTTCTGTTGCTGGTATGGGGAAGCCAACATATGGAGGCTGTTTCCAGCTACTGCTGTGAAAAGCTAACTTGTAAATACTCCAGACTGAGATCCTAAAAAACACTGTCACTGAGCAGAAACCATAGATAAGCCTTCCCCAACCTGGTGCCAGATCCCAGCATTCCTCACCATTGGCCATGCAGGTTGGGGCTGATCAGACCTGAGATCCAAAACATCTGGAGGACACCAGGTTGGGGAAAAGCTGCAATAGATGGCTGACAACAAGACAGATCAGTCCTTCACAATTCAATCAGTCCCTTCCTCATTATTCAGAATATGGTAGAACAACTTTGCTATCGAAATCCGGATGATAAAAAAGGGTCTGGTAACAGGATCAATAATGTATTGTTACTTACATGCAAACTGAAGTGTAGCTTCTCTGCTCAAAATGCTGCCAAATGTGTTGGTGGTAAAGCACTGATACTGCCCAGAATCTTTTGTTTCACTGGGATTACTGATGATAATGCTCCCTTCTATTATGCTGAAGCGGTAATCGCTTTCAATGTCAATCTCCGTTCCATTCCGGAGCCACCTTGGGAGGAAATCAGAGAAAGTGTCCATTTCAAGAAAACACAGAAGTGTGAAACAGAGCATTGATATAACTGATATAATTCCATAACTGGTTTTTGAGAAATAATTTGACATGATGCAGGACATCCAGGGACAGGATCTCCTGTGTTATTTTTAATGTTAAAGAACACCCATGGGAGTGGGATAATTATTTAGACTGGGATAGTGGTGCTGGGAGAGGGAGGGTGAACTTCTCCATGCTCCATTTTCCCCAGTTCAAAACTCTCTGTCTGTCTGTCTCTCTCTCACGCGTGCACACACACACACACCTGAAGCTATTTTCTCTATGGGGGAAAATATACAGGCAAAATATTGGAGGGGGCATGCCTCAGTAGTAGAGCACATACTTTGCAAGCAGAAGGCCCCAGGTTCAATCCCTGGTAGATCCAGGTAGAATAAGAGCTGCTGCCAGTCAGTGTTGACAATACTGGGCTAGATGGACCAATGGTTTGACTCAGTATAGTATTCCTATGTTCCGTGCACAATTATATTGTCTGTTCTTCTTGTGTACCCTTTAAGGGACAATTCCATTCTAACTCTGGTCTACCAGATGACCTGTGCAGATCACCTGGAGATAATTTATATGGGGAGGGGGGGGAGGATGGTATTGGCTACCTCAATCTTCCCCAACCTGGTGCCATCCAGATGTTTTGGATTACGACTCCCATCACCCATGATCACTGGAGAAGCTGGCTGGAGCTGGTGGGAGTTGAAGTCCAAAAAGTCTGGAGGGCACAATGTTGATGAAAGGTTTTCTAGCCCTTGGGCACAGAGCTTCTGGTATACACTTACATTTCATTGTCCCTGTCCATACAGTCTATACACTACAAAAATGCAGTGTTCAAGTTATGTGGAAAAAACAACAACTTATGTGCATGGACATGCATAGAACTCTATGCAGAAGTCCAGAGCAATCAGCAGAGGCTGGTGGCTCTGATTTTGGTGGGGCTGTGAATCCATTCTGGGTTTCAGTCAGAACTATCCCCCAAATGGGTTCAGCACCTTGGATAGCTCTTTTAGATTTCTGGCTGGTTCTGACTGAAACTCAGAATGGATTTACAACACTGCCAAAATCAAAGACACCAGCCTCCACTGAGAATAATGTACTGAAGTAAGGAGTTGGGTCAGCAGGCATAACGTCCCCTCCCTCCACGCCCATCCATGGGTTCATTATTCCCAAAATGTATTCATTTGATAATGCCTCAGGTGTTCCAGAGAAAAGGGTGAATTCCTTATTCCCTAACACATGCTTAAGGGCTGTATCAACTTAGCCAGCAACTGCAGAACACGATGTCTGCCTTTCCACAACACCCCCCTTCCCCCCGCTGCCACAACACACAAAATTCAAGAATGTCTAGCAAGGACATAAACCCACATATGTATCTCAAAAATATTTTTCACTTTCCTGGATCTTTAGAATAGGGCTGGGTTGAATAAATGATAAACCTATGGAGGATGATTCCAGAAAACATGTATGGAGGAGAGAGAATTCAGTTTGATTCATGTTTGAATAAGAACTGACCTAATTTGCACTTCCTGAAGCAACATGCAAACTGGAACTCAGTTATCTATTGGTTTTTCCACTTCTCGGAATTTTATGACACAGTTCTTCAATTTTTTGGTGAAAATTGTATACAAAAATGGGTATATAGCAGAAATGCACACAAAAAGGCTTTGGGTATTTCACTCACCTTTTAAAAAAAATATGTGGAAATTGGATGGAATGGATTTGGGATTGAAAACAGGAGAAACCAACATGGGCCAAAATAGAAAGGTTTGTCCATCTCTAGAAGCATATTACTTACCTGTAAGTTGGAGCAGGATTTCCACGTGCTTGACAACTGAGGGACACTTTCTTCTCATCTGAATCCATGGGGAAAATCACATTGTCAGGCTCCTGCATAAACACTGGCCCATAATCGACATTCTCTGTGAGGACAGAAAAGATAATTTCCTTCAGAGGTCACAATGAAAGCCTTCTGCAAGTCTTGCGCAGTAAGATTTTGAGGGGCACACCTGACTTGTCTCTGATCTGGTCCATATATGCCTACTCCTCATTTGATTACTAGAACAGCAGGTGAGTACTTGCATGTGTGAATGGGCTATCCCAGATGTAGCACTACAGTTAGAAGATGTTGATATCTATGACCACCAGCTGGCCAGAGAAACAACCAGCTTGGCCTGCTTTTGTACTTTTAGAAAAGTTGCAAAAATCTGCAAAAATCAGCAGGTGAAGCTTTTTCTGGAATGCAGCATTAGCTCCAGATTTTATTTTATTTTTATTTTTTTGCACCGGGGATAACGGGTGAAATTTCATTTCATTTCTTTCATTTCTATACCATCCAATAGCCAAAGCTTTCTGGGCAATTCACAAAAATGACAACCCCCAAACACAACATAATAAAAGATAATATAAAATCTTTCACTTACAAAATTCAGAAACAATTTAACAAACAG
This sequence comes from Heloderma suspectum, assembly GCF_057233095.1. Lineage (NCBI taxonomy): Eukaryota > Metazoa > Chordata > Lepidosauria > Squamata > Helodermatidae > Heloderma > Heloderma suspectum. The sequence continues at coordinate 24,639,693 of NC_139460.1, read as the reverse complement.
TCCTGTTCACCTCACTTCACTTCACACTCATTGCTTTTTAATGAAGTCAGTCCACAAACTCAGAAGTCAAGAATTCAGGGTACACAAACACATACAGAGTAATCACATGCATTTGTGAAGCAACCATTTACCCAGTATTTTCAACCCCCCCCCGCCATTAAAATGGCTGGATCCTCCAAAAGTTTCCCAAAGACATTAGCCCTTATCACTGTTCCAAGTCATGAAGAGAGTTCTACTTGCCTTCAAGCAAATGTAAGTAGAACTCCCATTCAGGGTTTGCCGGTTCAACATGGCAAGTTCTGTAGTGAGGGGGACCAGGCCAACATGCACAAAAATAGAAGGGTGGGGTCAGCATACACAGGCCCATTCCAATACATGGTTTGAGCCCTTTGAATGAAGACATGAATAGAGCTATAGATATTTGGAAATCCTTGTCATACATTTTTCTTCTCAACTTCCCCCACCCATGACCTACCTAGTCTGTGACACTTAACCTGGGGTTATTATGTAGCTTTGCAAGCATGGATATGGAAATACTACCCTTAGGTAAAGGATCCAAGAGAACAGAGAAGTGTGAAATCCTTTTCAATCAGATATAACTGCCACCCACTTTAATTTAAACATGCCCTCCCTGTTTAGTAAAGAAGGGGGGAAATGGAAAGGTCATCAGCCAAATCGCAGGGGCAGAGTAAGGACCCAGGGACAGGAAAAGCTGAAATGAGACAAAAGGGTGATAGTTAGGAAAAGGGTGACAGGAGCAGAAGAAGTAGAAGCCACTCTGCACCAGTGGAAGCAGTGGAACTATGGAACTGTTTTCAGGTACTTCAGGATGAGACTGGGGAACAGCCTGCAGGGGAAGAATTACAGGGGACCCTGCATGAGAGCGAGCAAGAGGTTGAAGATCAGTCAAGCAGATGGTCAGGATTGATTCTGAGCTCAGGGAGATAGTTAGCAGCTCAGATTCAGAAGAGGAGCAGCCAGAACTAGGGATGGACAAAAGTCACTTACCTGGTCCCGCAGCTTGCTTCGCGGTGTGGGGGAGGTGCACTGTTCCTCCCTGCCAAAATTCTGGCCAGGGGGGAGGTGCCCCGTCCCTCCGGCCACAAATCCTCCTGGCCGGCTGGGACGAAAATGGCGGTGGCTGTAGCCGCTGCCTTTTGTGTCCCTGCAGTCAGCCATGATAGGCTACGCAAATCCTTACGTAGCCTATCATGGCTGACTTTGGGGGGGGAAGCGCGTCCGCAAATGGCGGCGCCCATGGGCGCCGCCATTTGTGTTCCTTATTTGGGCACGTGTAGTCTACGTAAACATTTACGTAGACTACGGTGAAAATAAGGGCAACGCTATTTGCGTTGCCCTTATTTTCACCATAGTCTATGTAAATGTTTACGTAGACTACACGTGCCCAAATAAGGAACGCAAATGGCGGCGCCCATGGGCGCCACCATTTGCGTATGCGCTTCCCCCCCCCAAAGTCAGCCGTGATAGGCTACGTAAGGATTTACGTAGCCTATCACGGTGTTTTTTGAAAATCTAGCCATGATAGGCTACGTAAATCTTTACGTAGTCTATCACATTTGCTTGTTTGTTTGTTTTTTTCACTTGGAAATGGAGGTGGTGGCAGCTGGTCGGAAGATCGGCCGCCGCCGCCACACCGCCGCTGCACCGCCCCCGGGAGCCGCCAGTGCCAGGGACATTCGGGAAAGGTAAGTCCCATTCCGGGGGGGGGGCAGGGTGGTGGACTGTTTCTCCACCAATTTCGGGGGGCCGAATGCGTTGACATTCGGCCTCCCAGAGATTCGTGGAGAAATTCTCCGACATGCGACATCCCTAGCCAGAACTGGGGGAGGTTTTTTCACAGGCCAGGTGAGATATGGGTAGGCGTTCTTTTCAGGTTACCAGCTCCCAGATGGCCGGGCATGAAACCTCATCCTCACCCCCCTCTGTGAGAGACAGCGAGCAGGAGCAGGAGGAGCTTGAGGCCTGTGACCTAAGAGACGTCAGGTGGAGATGCAGAGCTAAGAGGGAAACGTTCCCTCTAAGAGGGCTAAGAGGGCGGAGCTTAGACGTTCGAACCGGTTAGCGATGCGTGAGAGGCTGCGCAGGGAAGCAGCAGGCGAGGGGTGGGACCTCCCTCCCTAAGTTAGCCTAGTCAGACAGCCACCCTTTCAAACTGCAGGCAATTTTAGTTTATCCCATTTGAGTCCCCTGGAGGCATTCCTCTGTAGCCTGAGAGTCTTCAAGGATTTGCATCTGTAATGAACCTGTGAATAATGAATTAAAGGCATGAGACTGAAGCCTCTCTTTTTGTGTGTTTGTGAGTGCTTGAGGAAAGAGGGGGCCAAGGGAATCTTGACAGCAGAAGCAATGAAACCAAGGCCTACAAAAAGAAGAGAAGAGTAGCAGTTATGGGAGACTCCTTGCTGCGTGGGATTGAAACCCAAGATGGACTGTTGGCAAGGGATGGGTTGCACCTCACAAGGGCTGGGAAGAATGTGTTTGGCTACAGCATGAAGAACTTCATCAGGGGGGCTTTAAACTGAATCCTTTGGGGAAGGGAGACATAAGGTTGAGGGTAACAATGGACAAACGCTCTTGCACGGCAACGGACACAACAACAGCTCTAATACCACCCAATAATAGTCTTCACAAACATGTAGGAAGAAAGCCAGAATATAAAGCACATGGTCTTCAATGTCTATATACTAATGCCCAGAGTATGGGAAACAAACAGAACAAACTTGAACTCTTAATACGGGAGGGAAATTATGACTTGATAGGTGTACCTGAAACTTGTTGGGATGACTCTCATTGCTCATACAGCAACTGAAGGATATAACTTGCTCAGAAAGAACAGAAGGAACAGAAAGGGAGGTGGAGTTGCACTATATGTTAAAAATACATATCTCTGACAGAGATAAAGAGGATGAGCTTGGTAGCCCCACTGAGACCATCTGGGTTAAAATTAGGGATGGCCGTGAATTTCTCCATGAATCTCAGGGAGGCCAAATGCCAACGCATTCAGCCCCCCGAAATTGTTGGTGAAATTCTCCACCCCCCCGCTCCCCCCCGGGATGGGACTTACCTCCCTTGAATGTCCCTCTCGGGGGCAGGTCCCGGTGGCGTTTTGGCAGCGTTTCGTTGGGGGCGGGGGCAGGGGCCGGTCTTCCGACTGGCTGCCGCCGCCAACATTACAAAGTGAATGAAAAAAAAACCCAACACACCCGTGATAGGCTACGTAACGATTAACGTAGCCTATCACGGCTAGATTTCCAAAGTCAGCCGTGATAGGCAGAGGTGCTCAATTCCTACTTTGGCTCACTCTTCTCCCAAAAGAGGGTTGATGACCCCCCTGGCAAAGGCAAAGTACAGGCTGAAGGGGCAGGATTGCAGCTTGAGAATGATAGGCATATGGTCAAGGAACACGTAATTTCTTTGAATGAGTTCAAATATCCAGGGCCAGATGAACTGCACCCTAGAGTAATAAAGGAACTGGCAGAAGAACTCTCAGAACCGCTGTCTATTCTCTTTGAGAAATCATGGAGGATGTCCTGTCTGATGTCTGATGCTAGACCTGTGTTTGCTTTTTTTTGTCATTACCCAATCTCCATGCTGAAAAAACAAAGCAAAACAAACAAAAAAACCCTTCACCATTTGAATGTCTGCTTCTCACAGCCCTGCCAGGAGGAGAAAAAATCACAATCTTAACTTCCCAGTAACAAGATAAAGTTTTTATAGCACTTTGCATAATAACTTCTCTCTATAAACGATAGAATAATTTGCTTCGTATCTTTTGGTTCCTAATTCCCGTGACACGAATGCTCTTAAACAAGCCAGCGATTTTCATCTGCTAATTTGGAAGATTTTCACATGCACAAAAATACCCTTGTGCATAAGTGTGCGCATGATTGGGCCCTTCTGCTTCTCAGCAGACATAATGATTCAGATCAATCCTTGTCAATTTGGGTCCTCATAGGAGCATGAAGAGGTTGCTAGCAAATTACAGATATGAATATCTGCAATCTATCTACAACAGACTCATAGGAAGACATCTGCAGATATTTATTTTTCATTACGTTTCTCCTCCGCCCATCTTCAAAACATCCGGAGTGGTTTACAACAGATAAAAACAGCACTACCAACAGAATACATAACATTTCCAAAAAGCCGTCCATGTGAAAGACACAGCATACTGTTTTTGAAAGAACATAAGAAGAGCCATGCTGGATCAGACCAAAGGTCCATATAGTTCAGCATTCTATTCACAAAGCCTGAGGTTTTAATTGGCCAGTCTACTCAGATATACATCCCATCAAATTCAGCAGGGCTAACTTCCAAGGAAGCATGCATAGGACTGTAGCCTCAGCATTATTTTCAGAACTATATATCTTGATATTGACAGTGTAGAACCAAGTTCTCTCATGGATGTACAAGAATTTTATTATCATGTGAGGATGTCCCATTCGCAACACTGCACACCAATGCAATCAGGAACACAATTCTCAGGACATTTTTGCAATTTCCCAAATCTGTGTTCATGTTCAAAAGTGTGCATTTGTGCAAATGTGCACTTTTGAAAATGTGCATTTGTGAGTATTTATTTATTTCATTTTTATACCACCCAAGAGACAAAGGTCTCTGGGCAGTTCACAAAAAATAATATGTGCCAATGCCCCCCAAATCCTCATTTTCACACTTTAGCCTATGGGGGAAAATGCATACTTTCGATAGGGGAAAATGCACATATTCAACAATGTGCTTTTTTTTCCCCAATTGGGAAAAATTGTGCACTTTTAAAAACGTGCATTTGCCCTGATTGAAAATTCACATTTTTCCCATTAAAAAAAGAAAAGAAAAGATGCTCATGTTTGGGAATGCAAATAAGGCAAAATGAGTTTCAAAGAAATATTTGGAGAACTCAGTGTGCTCGAACATTGCATGTTCGCCCATCCCTAAGTTCTCTATATCCTGTAATTGTGGAACAACAGTATAGTTCTATATATGTCAGTTACTTATTCTCACTACAATAACAATGTAGGGATGTACGAAAGTCACTTACCTTTTCGAAGGGTGACATTCACGGCGGGGGGGAGGCGTTCCATCCCTCCCCCCGAAATTCTGTCTGGCTGGCTCCGCTCCGCAGAGATTCTGCAGAGCTGCCGGCTGGGGCACCCACAGCTGGACATCCGGCCACTGAGCAGCCTGCAGGAACACAAATGGCAGCTGCCATAGCCGCCGCCATTTGCCTCCCTGTATTTGGATGTGATAGGCTACATAAATATTTATGTAGCCTGCCTATCACGACAAAAAACAAAACAAAACAAAACAGCATTTGCTTTCCCTTTTTTTCCCGCCATTTTAGCCTACGTAAATATTTACGTAGGCTGTTACGTCAAAAAAAAAAAAAAAGAACGCAAATGGCGTAGTGGCCGCCATTTGCGTTCCTTTTTTTCCCCCCGTAATAACCTACGTAATATTTACGTAGGCTAAAACGGTGGGAAAAAAAGGGAACGCAAGTGGCGGCTGCCGTAGCCGCCGCCATTTGCGTTCCCTTAGTTAAGCCGTGATAGGCTATGTAAATACTTACGTAGCCTATCACGGCCTCCGCAGGGATGCAAAAGGCGTCCCTGCATTAGCCATGATAGGCTACATAATTATTTACATAGCCTATTACCACTATAATGAGGAAGCGAATGGCGGCTGCAGATGCGGCCGCCATTCACAAGTCAGCGCGGATGGAAGCAGGTAAGTGCTCCATTTCGCATGCCTTTCGTGGGGTGGGGGGGCGGGGGCTTTGTTCTGCCATGGATTTCGGGGGGCTGAATGCACTGGCATTCGGCCTCACTGAGATCTGTGGCAGAATTCTCTGACATCCCTATAACGATGACATGAGATTATTGTAGCCACTTTCCCTGACGTATCTTAAAAGTCTTCAGTAAGGCATAGATTTGGGTATAAGGAACAGTTACCTAAAAGGTACAAGTTAGAAATCCTTAATCAGAGCAGTTCTACTGGCAGCAGCATGGAGATCCAATCCAAAGGCGAACAGGGTAGCCCATTTAAATACCTGCCAGGAGCTCTCCCTTTCTTCACAACCAAAATTCAAAACTTGTGTGTGTGTGTGTGTATTTTTATACTGCCCTTTAATCATATTCCTAGAGAGGTTTAGGAAAAGAATAAACCAAATGTAAATACAACAAATAAAATACACTAAAAGCCACAAAATTGTTAAAAGCAGCATCAAACCATCAGTGGGTTTAACATTTCAACTAAAAAAAGCTCAGGAAAATAAAATGGGCTTTGCCTGGTACTAAAAGGACAATAAACCATGGATTTTCTCAATTCGTAATGTGCGGATATATTCTGAAGAGAGTTGCCTTACCCCACAAATATTCTAGGGATATACGAAATCCCTTACCTCCAGTCCGCCGGGGGTCCGTGGGGGGGGAGGCGATCCGTTCCTCCCCCCCGGAATCGTCGCTGGCTGGCTCTGCTCCGCAGTGAGTCCACGGAGCTGCCGGCCGGCTCCGTTCCGCAAGCGATATGGCTGCCATTGCGGTCCGTATCGCTGAGTGGAAAGAGGAAGTGATCAGGATGCAAATGGTGTCCGCTATGCCATTTGCGTCCCTGCTTCTTCTCGCAATAGGCTACGTAAGTATCTACGTAAATAAAGACACATAGCCTATCGCGAGAAGAAATGGAGATGCAAATGGCGTAGTGGATGCCATTTGCATCTGATCACTTCCTGGTTCCACTCAGGATAGTGGAACAGAATCGGCCGGGAGGGGAAATTCGGCCAGTTGCATCCTGGGTGGCAGGGGTAAGTACATTCATTCCACCACAGAATCTGGGGGGCTGAATCCACTGGAATTCAGCCTCATTTGAGTCCGTGGTGTATTTTGAGGTCATCCCTAATAATATTCCTGTTGTTTAAAAAGTAAATCAAGATTATTTTGAGTTTACGTGCTTCTTTTGTTCCTGTGCACTCTGCATGCATCCGACCGGCTACAGATCATGGTCAGCACATGCACAGAAGTGGATTTCTTTAAGTCAGGGGAGGAGAACCTGTAGCACCTCCGATATTGTTGGACTTCACCTCCCATCATCCCCAGCCAACATGGCCAATGGTCAGGGTTAGGAGTTGGGAGTTGTAGTCCACCAACATCTGGAGCGTCATTATGTTCCCCACCCTAAGCCCTTAGTGTTGATTAACCGATGATTGTTGAAATTGACTGTACCTTTTTTTGAAATGTAATTTAAAGAACACCTTTGCTTTGAGCCATCAGTTTGGCAGGGAACTTCCAAATCTGAAAAAGTCAGGCATGGCCCATGGGAATGCAACATGTCATTGTGTCCTTTAAAGAAATTCATAAGTCTGACAGTTCATTAAAAAACAAACCAACTCATGAACAAACTACTTTTCCCCACCCCTGCACTATAATTCCCTAGTGGCAGTGTGAAAATGTACATGTGGGCTGGAAGGGGAAGCACATAAGTTCAAAGAGTTGTGTGAGCTAGAAAGAACTCCTGAAAATAGCTTATTTTTCCCAAGTATTTTCCATGGGTTGTTTTAGAGTCAAACTATTTGACACCTCTTCTCAGCTGGATGGCACTAGGATTTAGGTACATTAAAAAGAAAAGAATGGCTTTACCTGCAATTATGGTGGCTACAGAGATATGGCAGATAATGTCTCACCAACTGCAGTTAGAACCTTATTCTCATGCTACATTAATTTTATGGGGGAATCCTGATTTGAAAGTAGAGAAACAGGCTTTTTTTGTGGAGGAATTGGGTTGATAGTGGATTTTACACTCTAGATCAGTTAATAGGATCGGGTGATGAGTTTTTCCCATTTTCAGTACTGCAGTGTAGATATCACTTCTCATCTAGTGATGGGTGGCAATATATTCAATTACAGCACCTTCTGGTGTCTATATGTGGGCCATAAGCGATGAGCACTTCAGCACCTCCTATACTGTTGGAGGAATTAACTGGATCTTTACAGAAAGCTCAGTTTACAATAGTTTATAAATGTCTTTTGGAATGTAATCAAGCGGATGTTCACTATGTTAGAGAGGAATGGAATAGGGAATTGGAATGCTCTGTACAGCCTAGTCAGTGGAAGGTTGCCTTAGCTTCCATATGTACAATTTCTGTAGATTTAAAAGTGAGGCTGATGCAACAAAAAATAATGGGTCCCCCCCCCCCCCGTATATTGGACACCACAGAGGCTGATTAAGGAAAAGCTGGCTAACTCTGCAAGATGCTGGCAATGTAATGCAGAAAATAGGTTACTATGGCATATGATGTGGGCAAGCCCTGTGGTGGCTTCTTTCTGGCTGAAGTTATTGCACACATAAATGGTCATGTACTATTAAATGATATTCTTGTGATGTGAGGATTAATGGATGGACAGCAAAAGTGGCCACTCAGAGTCCTAACAATTGCAACCCCCTCAACAACTTATACTCCAAGCCTGGAAAGATAAACACCCATCACCTATTACTCAGTGGCCTGAGAATCTTACTGCTCTTGTTGTTTTTGAATGTATATCTTACAGTCATCAATTTCATCTAGAGATGCTTATTCAAATATATGGTCTGCTTATATTATAATATTGCGAACTGATGAGAGATTTTATGATATTCAGCGGTATATAAATGGCACAAATATAATAAATAAAACAATAATCTATTGAAGTACGTATTTGAAACAGAAGTGTTGGATCCATTTTTTTTTTAAACCAGTAGTGTTGTGGATAGTTATTGTGAATGGATATGTCCTTTTCGCTTTGTTCTTGCTATTGGTGTTGCTCTTTGCAAGTCCTGTTGTTTTTGTTGGTTTGCTTGAATTGCAAATAAAATTCAAACAAACAAAAACTCCAACAAGAACAAATAAAACACACTTGTAACTGCTGAGCCACTTCTGAACTGAGCTGAGTTCAGCCATCACTACTTGCCAACTATCCTGGGTGAAAGTGCTCATGTTTCAAGGTTGGAGGTGGGGCTTGCTTGCCGCTGTTGATCTTGGGCTTATGGCCAAACAATGACTCTTAGCCCACTGCTTCTTCCAATGTCCAGTGGATGATGGCAGTATATCATAGACTCCCATTATAGACAAAGGAAATAATTCTCCCCGAGAGCTTTGTTCACTATATTATTGCTTATTATTAATTTGGGATAGGGGTGGACGAAAGTCCCTTACCTGTCCTCGAAGGACGTTCGCGGTGAGGGGGAGGCGCTTCGCTGCTCCCCCCGCGAGGTTCAGGCCGGGGGGGAGGCTTCCCGCCTCGCCCTGGCCGAAATTCAGGCCAGGGGGGAGGCTTCCCGCCTCACTCCGGCCGAAATTCAAGCCAGGGAGGAGGCTTCCTGCCTCGCCCAGCCGTGAACGCGAAAGTTAAAAAAAAAAAAGAACGCCCCCTGATAGGCTACGTGACGATTAACGTAGCCTATCACGGCTAGATCTGCAAAGTCAGCCATGATAGGCTACGTCAATCGTCACGTAGCCTATCACGGGTGACTTTAAAAAAAAAAAAAAAGCGCGTACGCTAATGGCGGCCCCCATAGGGAGCCGCCATTCGCGTTCCTTATTTAGTCGCTGTAGCGTTGCCCTTATAATAGCGTTGCCCTTATTTTCGCCGTAGTCTACGTAAATCTTTACGTAGACTACAGCGACCAAATAAGGAACGGGAATGGCGGCTCCCTATGGGGGCCGCCATTATCCGTACGCGCTTTTTTTTTTTAAAGTCACCCGTGATAGGCTACGTGACGATTGACGTAGCCTATCATGGCTGACTTTGCAAATCTAGCCGTGATAGGCTACGTGAATCGTCACGTAGCCTATCAGGGGGAGTTTTTTTTTTCTTTTATTGCCATGGCGGTGGCGGCAGCCGGTCGAAAGACCGGCTGCCGCTCCCGCCCCGCTCGAACACCCGCCGAACCGCCGGCCGGACCCGCCGCCGGGAGGGACATTCGGCGAACTTAAGTCCCGTCCTGGGGGGGTGTGGGGTGCGGAGGGGGTTCGGAGGATTTCTCCCCGAAACTTGTTCAGGGGGCTGAACACGTTGGCGCTCGGCCCCCCCGAAGTTTCGGGGAGAAATTCTCCACCAACCCTAATTTGGGAAGCTGCACGCTCTGAACCAACCACTAGGCTGGCTTTAGTTTGCAGCAGAGAGGCACTTTATACCATAGGTTGAACCTCATGCCCGTGGGCCTAATCTGAGGTCCCAATCCAGCCCTCTGGGGTTCTGAAGATGGTTCCACCCCCTTCCCCTACCCCACCTCCTTTCTCCTGAATCATTTGGTGGTTTACTGGCTTTTACACAATCCTCTCCTCCCCACCCCATTCCAAACAGTGTCTCTCCTAAGGCTTAGTTACTAAGCAATAAGAGCTTTAAGCTGAAATATGCTGGTATTTTTGGCCCCACCCCTTTTGCCTTCAGCCCCACCCACCACTGCAATGCAGCTCCCAAGAGGTTCTCTGAGACTGAATTCAACTAGAGCTGTGCCGAAATGGCCTCTCAAAATTCTCCAGCCTATTTGTGTCCAGAGAAATGGGTGTGGGGGGGGGATTTCACCAAATTCCTCCTAGGGGAGGAGAAATTCTCCAACAGTTTCTCACAGATAGGGCTCACTATTGGCATGGGTTGTAGCACAGGTTCTTTCTTTTCTGCTCAGGGTTTTTGTTTTATTGCACTGCTTCTGTAGGGGGTAGGGATGTGTGAGCACACCCCAGCTCAGATTCTCTGGGTACCTGCCAAGCCGCTGTCCTTGCTTGCCCCCTGCTCACACCCGCTCATGTCCTCCTGGACTCACCATGATCCTGTCTGGTGAGCACCTGCCATTTTCCTGCCTTTGCTTTCTGAACAAAAAAGGCAGTTTTGAAAATGCACATATTTAAATATGCACAGTTTGGGGGCCAGGAAAACTTAGTAAGCACAATATTAGAGGCATTATATGATTGTCTTAGAAGAGGAATTATCCACATATTTTTTAAGCAGAGAGATAGAATTGATTATTAGTAGCATTGCCAATATTATTAGCATGTTTATAATTCGGCCAATTTTTGGTCCAAAGGCCCATAAAGCAATGCACAGCATGTTGAAATACAATAAAAATGGCACAACATCAGTCCCAACCAAACAAAATTTAAACATGGGAATATAAAGACAGCAAAACCAATGGAGATTGGATGGGTTGACTTTGAGAGGCACAGAATCTGCTGGGAGTTGCAAGACTTTTTTCTGTCTTAACATGCATAGGGTTGTACCCTAAGCTGAAGCCGTATGAACTTGTATTTTCTAACTTTAATTCTAACATGTGAGCAAGAACATAAAATGGGAAGAGAAATGAATACATTTGAAAGAGTCATGACAAGGATGTTGATACATAATAAATCAAAAGATTTTCCTTAACAAAGACAGATCTATCGAGAAATAAATGCAGACAGGCATATGCCATCACTTACTACTGTAATTTCCCGAGGGCAACATTTCCCCCCTGTTCTTCATCAAGACTTTTAGTAACACCTGTCAGTTTTTGAACTCCTCCAGTTCTGAAACTCAGCAACATCAGCTCCTGCTACTGTAGCAATTCAATTGTGTGTCTTCCAGCACTATGTTGACTTTAACTATACCTTACCTTGATGCTTGTTAGTTTTGCATTGGGGAGAGGTTCATTGTGAAAGATGACTCAAATCAAAAACCTCCTTCACATGCACCCTGGATCAAAGAAGACACTGTAGTGCGGTGCCATCCTATGCTGCATGGGTATACATGTATGAGTAATGCAACCACATAGGTTGGCCAATTGCATGGGTCTTTCTCACACAGGGATTTTTCTGGACTGAATCAGAATGCAGTTAACATCTCCATTACAATAGAATTCTTGGCTTAACCCCCCCCATACCAAAATGCATGTAAACATGAAAAATATGCATTTTGTGTGCATCTTGTCCTAAAACACATATAAAAATATGTAGGATATGCATTTTAGGAAAATATATGTACCAAAAATTGTATCTCATTTATTTATTTCATTTCTATCCTGCGTTGCCACCCAAAACAGTGCTCAAGGCAACTAACAATGACAAAATACAAATTAAAAAACAAAACCTTAATTAAAGCATAACATAAAAACGGGTCCATTAAAACACAATTAAAACACAACAATGAAAAATAGACAGCACCCAACCGATTTAAACCTCTTTCAGCAACAGACCAGCTTATATGCCAAAGGCCTACCTGAATTAAAACATATTTGCCTACTAGCAGAAGGACAAAAGGAAGGGAACCAACATAGCATCTCTTGGCATAGAATTTCAGAGCTTGGGAGCTGCCACTGAGAAGAACCTCTCTTCCCTTGCCCACCTAACATGCCTCCAGTGGTGGTAGGACCAAGAGAAGAGCCTCCCCCAAAGGTCACAGAACCTGGGCAGGCTTGTATGGGAGAATGTGATCTTTCAGGCAGCCTGGTCCCAAGTCGTATAGGGCTTTCTAAGTAGGGATGCTGGAGAAATTTGAGATGGACTAAAATGAGCTTGGATTTCTAAGAAACCAACCTGTGGAATCTGCTGTGGAGCAACTTGCTCAGGCCGCTTGGAGTCCATGGACTTTTGAATGATTTTTTTTTTTTTACTTTCCCGAAATGTATGCATATAAAATTGTAGGAAAATACAAATGTTGTTGTATAAATGAAAATAGTATGTTTCTGCTGAGGAAACAGAATGGAATGGGGGACAATATGCTAAATGTTATGTACTAAGGTAAATTATGTAAATACTAGGGATGTCAGAGAATTCTGCAATGGATCTTGGTGAGGCCGAATGCCAGTGCATTCGGCCCCCGAAAACCATCGCGGAACAAAGCCCCTGCCCCCCCAACCGACGAAAGGCGTGTGGGACAAAGTGCCCACCGCCCCCATCCCATGAAAGGCACTTACCTGCTCCTGTCCGCGCTGCTGTGCGAATGGCGGCCGTCCTGCGGCCGCCATTCGCTTCCTCCTTCTTCAGCCGTGATAGGCTACATAAATACTTACGTAGCCTATCACGGCTAACGCAGGGACGTCATTTGCGCTGGTTTTTTTCCCCCCCTGCCGTGATAGGCTACGTAAATATTTATGTAGCCTATCATGGCAAGGGGAAAAAAACACCAGCCTACGCAAATGGCGGTGGCTACCGCCATTTGCGTACGCTGAGGTTTTCCCCCTGCCGTGATAGGCTATGTAAGTATTTACGTAGCCTATCACGGCTCACTACAGGGACGCAAATGACAGCGACTATGACAGCCACCATTTGCGTCCCTGCAGGGCTGCCCAGCAGCCGGATGTCTGGCTGCAGGCGGCTGGAGCTGGCTGGCGGCTGGAGCTGGCTGGCGGCTCCGCGGCTTGGCCGTGGAGCGGAGCCAGCCGGCCAGGATTCCGGGGGGAGGCATGGAGTGCCTCCCCCCCATTGAGGATTCCGGGGGGAGGGACAGAGCACCTCCCCCCACCTGAGGAACCTGGCGGAGCCAGGTAAGCAGGGTTTCATACACCCCTAGGAAATACTTATGTAAATACTTATGTAATTATTTGTGTACTTTTCCACATGACAAAAAAATAATAATATTCGCATCCATCTATGGATGGATAATGGAATGAAAGGCACCTGACAATCCACGAAACATAGACAGAGAGGATTTTACACAGTCTGTACATCCCCATTTCTAAGTCCTAACCAGCACTTTGAATTGTGCCTGGAAACAGACTATTAGCCAGTGAAGCTGTTGTAACACGGTGGTGACTTGCTGCAGGTAACCAGACCCAGTCAACAGTCTGGCTGAAGCATTCTGATTTTGAACAAGCTGAAGATTCTGAACATTTTTCGAAGGAAGCCCTGCATAGAATATCTCAGTCTGGAAGTAATGAAGGAACAGAAAGCTATGGCAAACTGCACATGCTCTAACTGTGGAATTCAGTTTAGAAATTATTGTAAGCCATGCTCCAGGGTTAGTTGGCAGGGGGGACAGGGCTCGAATTAACATTAAGTACCCGGGCCTCCCTTTCTTAAAAGGGGTCTGCCTTAATGGATTTCCACCAATTTTTCAAGGCCCACCAACCACCATTAGCAGTGGTGTTGGGGTAGGTTTGAAATTGCAGGCCCTCATCATTGCAATCCCTATAGCCATGCCCTCAGGGAGAGTCCAAAAATGCAGACAGCTGTGTTGATCCATATAAACAACCCATGTCCAGCAATTTTCACCTCCACCAGGACCAGGTATTTTGTAAAGCTTAATTGCCATTCAAGACCAAGCCACCTCAAAATTCTTTACATTACAACAGGGAACAATATATTGTTACTGGGAAAATTCATCCCCCACCCCCCACCAGCTACTGTGATGATAGCAGCTAAGCTCAGAGGGAACATGGATGTCTAATGGGCTTGGCAGATGACATCATCGTCCCTTCTAATAAAAAAGTGCCGCTGCTACGTCCCTGCAAGCCTTGGTTCCATTACACCAGTGGCCATTAGGTCAATGACTGAGCCTCATAGCTCTGCTTCAGGCAGTCACTGAACCTGCCTTTCCTTCCAAATTGGGATAATATGAAAAACAGTAGCAACGTGGAAATGAAAGAGCGATGAAGGTTGTTTCACAAGAAAGTTGGTAGAGCTGCATTATACCTGATGCTTTGGAAGAATGAGGGCCACAAAATAAAAATAACCAGGCTTCCCTCTACAGCTCCCTATATCTCTCAGTATGGAATCACTATAGATGGGAAAGGGTTCTTACTCCAAGAAGAAGCACATTTTCTTTTGATGGAGTAAATGAGAGAAGTCTCAACATGGTTCAGAGAAATCAGATATTATCTTTTGTTCAACACATCATTTTCACATTGGTACTTATTCTGTGAATGTTTGCTTTCAATTTACTGTTGCTCTGTATGTGCTTCAGGTGATGGGCTCTTCAGGGTCTTTCAATTAACCTTCATTACTATGAAAAGAGTCAGTCAGATCTCTTAATCAGTTTTTTAAATTCTCAGGATAACGCATACAGACAGCGAATTCAATGGTATTAAAAGTGTGTAGTTACAAAAAGAAATAGTCTTTTTGATCTAAATATGCAGAATGTTAGCTGACACACTAGCTTCTTCTTTTTTTAAATTACCACTGAATACGAACAGTGGTGTCTTTTTGATTCAGGGCCAAAGAAGGCAGCACTCACTTTTATTTTGTGAAGTGACACAAAAGGAACAAAATCTTCCACTAAATATTCTACAATTAATTTCCAGTTGCCTGTGCTCAAGCAAGCAGGTTTGCCCATCTCCTCAGCTCCCTCACACTCATGGTGTAAGCTGAAAGTTGTGGGTAACCTGTGACATTACACCTCTCTTCTTTCACAGAGATGGGTTATTATAGGGTGGCAATGTCTTCTACTTTACACAGGATAGTCCTCTGTTTGAAGGGCTGTCCAGTCCAAGTCCAAGTCCAAGTCCAAGATAAAGAACCATAAGAAGGGAGAGCAGGGACCTTGAACACTCAGCACCTGGACAGCAGACTGAACAGGCAGGCATGCAACTCATGCAGTCACAGTCTTCCCCAGTAATGTGAGAGGTATTGTATTTTCTATTTAAATTATAGTCGTTATTTCTAAATTTCCACATACGCTAGAATATGCAAACTTTTCACAAATCTTTGTCCTCTTTTGACCTCTTTTTTGGTGATGTCACACTGATGTGTAAGTGGCCACCCAAACTTATTCCCTCACACCCTAGCCAAGACAACTATTCCTGTCACGCAGAGAGTTTTGTCTTTTGTCAGACTATGGGCCTGTGTTAGGGAGGGTAAGAGAAATCTTATCTGGTAAGAGAACTCTTAAAATGTTTTTATTTCAGTCCACTTTTTACTGATGGCTGTGTTACTGCTCATTCTAAAGGGTTATAATGTGGCTTTTAATTGCATGGTTTTATATGTTATTATGTTTTGTTGTGTAATCTTCTGTACACCCTCTTGGGAGGGCAATGTGCCCAGAAAAGTGGTTTAAAATATATTTTAAATAGATTAACTAAATATATGTTACTTTGTATGTGGAAAGAAATGGTTATCATCTCTCTCTCTCTCTCTCTTCATTATTTTCATTCTTCAAACAATTTCAGGGCTGCATACGTGGGGTTATCCCATTTTATCTTTAAACACACCCACTAAGAGAGATAGTGGCAGGCCCAAAGTCATCTTAGGCTGTAATCCTATGCACATTTACATGGGAGTAAGGGCCAAAATAGACATGACTTTAAATCCATTTCTAGTGGCTACATCTTTTTTCGTTTTTACTGTAGAGTCAGTGCAATGGGCCTGTTCTAGATCAAGATTCTAGCATGGGGTAGGGGGGCTTTTAAGATCTGGATCGGCCCCCCTGCATCTACCCTAGAGTAAAAGTGACAAAAAGATGTAGCTGCTAGATATGGATTTAAAGTCATATCTGTTTTGGCCTTGTCCCATTGAACTGCATGGTATGTTACGTTTGAGTAATGGATTGCACTGTTAATGAGTTTCATAGCCAAGTCATGCAATATCTTGAAAAGAAAGATTAGCTAATATGATTCTATAATTTCTGATTGATCATTTCATGGACTGAATATAAGTATTTATATTAAACTTTCAAAACCAAGAATAAAAACTGGGTAGCGGTTGCTGTTCCTTGCTATTTATCTTTGCATAGCTCTTGGCTGACCACAGTAACCTTACGGGAGCCAAGAAGAAATAATCTGCATAGTATATCTAGCATCAGCATTTTTTGCCAGGGCAAATCACTTCTATTTTTGTCCAGTCCAATGACCATGGACTGACATCTTCATCTCAAATGCAGGCATTGCAATTAATTAATATTATTAATAATTTTGAAATATGATTAACATTAATTAATTATCAATTTAAACATTCATTGACATTATAGAAATACATTATGTAAATACATAATGTAATAATTAATGTGATATTTATATATAAATATATAAACCTTGCCTGTGGTTTTTTTTAATAATAATTTCCTCTTATCTTTTTTTTCTTCATAGCATATGGATATTTTTAGGAACACTGCTACAAATAATATTAAGATCATATTAAGGTTCATTGGAAAAAGGAGAAAAAAGAAGGCAAGAGAAAATGTCATCTGAATAATAGAATATCATATCTGAAGATTTTCACACTGGAAAAATACAAAGCTATACCTTATATGTATTATGGAAGAGTTCTATGAAATATGCTTGATTGATGACAAAATTAGTTTGATAAATAGAACTTCATGGTTATAAACTACATAACTAGTGTTATGGAGTCAATTTGAAAAATATTGGAGCAATCAAGGGAGAAATATATTGGCTTCCCAAGCCCTACTGTATTGACTTTCAAAGATACAGACAAGTAATATAGATCAGGTGGGGTTGTAATGCAATTTCATCATGTCTAGTTTTCCACAGTTATGTTTGTTACTATGGCTTCAATATGAAAGGAACCCTAGGAAATAAGTTGAAAGTGCTCATCTTAAGATTAATCTAAGAGATTTACAGAAAAGTGATTTCCTCTTTTTGGGGGGCTGGATGTAGTTTATTGAAATTTAGCAACACATACAGAAACAATTTGAATATAATAAATAGCTTTTGGAAATGCCAGAGCCACAGATTTGTGCTTTCTCTACGAAGGATCCACAGGGGAAAATCAAACATACCATCATGTTTGAAGGCCTCTGAGACATGATAGAGGTTTGTTGGCGAGTGATAGTGTTGCGCTGTCCCATGCCAGCTTGGTGAAGAGATGCTTCCTAGGGCAGGGCTGCTTGATCGTTGCCTGCTTCTTGGGTTAATGGCAGCGGTGGAGTATGATGAACTGGCAGATTTGAGTCTTAAGATAGCAGCATATGTTGTAGGAATTCCCGGAACAGCTTCAGAATATTCTGGTGGGGTGGGGGGAGAGAAATGTATTCTGAGTTGGAGATGAGAAATATCAGTGTTTAGATGACAGTTTCCTATACAACATCAGCACGGACTCCAATCTAGTTGTGCACAACTTTTTGTATACAACAATTCTTTGTGTCCCCATCAGTATCAAAACATAAGGTCAATTGGTTCGGTGGGGCCCAGATGGCCATCCCAGGCATGTATGAGAATTTTATTTTTGCTTGCAAACCAAGTGAACACGCCCCGTTTGATGCTCCAAATGCAATTGTGAGCACGTGTCCACCAAGAATATTCATAAATCATTGAACACATGCTCACATTTGTCTCATTCTTGATTCCCAGTTTGATTTGCACAAATTTCCTAATTAGAGCAAATTTCTTCCATAGACTGAATCAGCTCCACTTTTGTCTAAGTAGGAAAGATGTGCAAATAAGGACATTGGTGCAAACTGGGGGAAAATTCTGCACATCTTCCATTTGATTGCTGCTTGATTTGTGTAAGCTTCCCATTTGCACTGAGTGAGCAGTGATTGCAAATGGGAATCGGGCACAAGATGAGCAGTTAGATGACGTTCAGAGAATCCTGGTGATCTTGAACATTGCTTGTTCACCCATCCATTAGGCCATCCCAGTGTGAATGGAATGCATCAACTGTGAGTGTGGATAACTGCTAGGGATGGGAGAGAAATTTGTCTGGTTCACATTTTAATGCAAAATAACCTAATTTCAAACTCTCAAAACACTACACAAACCAAAATTCAGTTATCCTTTGAAATGTACATTTCTCCAAATGTTCAAAAGGAATTCTCCAATCAAAAAATGTGTACACGAATGTATGTATTAGGGAAAGGTGCAACAAAAATGCATATATTTGGGAAAATAACATTTGAATTATAGTGGGGAAATCATTTGGAAAAATATGTGTATTAGGCAAAATTGTGTTCAAATGTGTATTAGGAAAAATACACCCAAAAATGTGTATGGATTTTCATACAAATCTAAAAATTCCATTCTCAAAAGTCAAGATTGCACTTAAGAGTGGAGAAAAGCTCAAAGACAAACCCAACTTAAGAGTAGAAAAGTGAGAAAGTGAGAGAAACCAAAATTTACTGATACATTCATCCCTAATACCTACTTGTCCAGTTGGATCTCATTTTCTGGATTAAGGCAAAAGAAAATTAAGTCATCCTATATGATAATGTGGCATGTAGGGATGGCGGAGAAATCCGCCATGGATTCCAATGAGGCCGGATTCTTTAGAATCTGCCCCCCTGGAGTCTGTGGCAGGATGGACTGTTCCCCCCTGCCACCCCGCAAACTAAGGTGGGGATGGACCCTACCTGGCACTGGCTGGTCCGGGTTTGTCCTCTTTGTTCCGCAGCCATCCACTGCCAGGCTGCGGATGCAAATGGCATCCGGCATAGCAGATGCCATTTGCATCCCTGCCTTTTGCCGTGATTGGCTATGTAAATATTTACGTAGCCAATCACGGCAAAGGGCAGGGATGCAAATGTAGGGATGTACGAATCCCTTACCTTGCTCCACTGAGGGGCATCCGTGGTGGAGGGGAGGTGCTCCATCCCTCCCCCTGGAATCCTCCCCGGCTGGATCCGCTCCAAGGCAACTCTGCGGAGCCACTGGCCAGGGCTGCCCACAGCCAGACTTCTGTCCTCTGCTGTAGTGAATTTAGTAGATGTAGTAGATACTGTAGTGAAGTATCTATGTAGCCTATCACAGCAAAAGGCAGGAACGCAAATGGCGGCTGCTACGCCATTTGCATCCCTGCCTTTTGCCGTGATAGGCTATGTAGATACTTATGTAGCCTATCATGGCCTCTGCAAGGACGCAGATGGCAGCCACTATGGCCGCCGCCATTTGTGGCCACAGCCCAGCAGCGGCCAGAAGACAATGACCTGGAGCCGCCACAGCCGCTGCAGCTGCTGCTGCCGCCAGGTAGGCTCCGTCCCGGGGGGATTCCACAGGGTGGTGGTGGGGATTGCCCTGTTCTGCCACGGACTCCAGGGGCTGGATTGTAAAGAATCCGGCCTCACTGGAGTCCGTAGTGGAATTCTCCAACATCCCTATGCAAATGGTGTCCCCTATGCCAGACGCCATTTGCGGCCGCAGCCCGGCAGTGGATGGAAGTCCGGCTGCAGACAGCCCTGGCCGGTGGCTCTCTGGACTTGCTGCAGAGTGGAACCAGCCAGGGAGGATTCCGGGGGGAGGGACGGATCGCCTCCCCCCCAGCGGATCCCGGAGTGGACTGGTAAATGGGGTTCGTACACCCCTAGTGGCATGTCGTCTTATGGCAAATAAATGTTTAAAAAGGGTACACTATGCAGCCCGCATGGGACTGTCTCACCTCAAAATGTACATGAGGGACCATATGTTTGATTGTGTACCCCACATCAAAATATCCCTTTATGTACAAAGCCAACATATCTGGAAGGTGGCTATGCTAGAAGTCCTCCTAATAAGACTTTAACCTGTGGATACATTCCCCCTACCCCGCCATGTGCACCAGGAATATAGGAAGTCTTGCATGGGAACATAAAAGTTGTCTTATACCAGATCAGACCACTGGTTCATCTAGGTCTGTATTAGGGATGTACGAAAGTCACTTACCTTGTCCCGCAGCTTTTTTCGCGGTGGGGGGGAGGCGCTTCGCTTCTCCCCCCGAAGTTCATGCGAGGGGGGGGTGTCTTCCCACCTCACCCGGCTGAAATTCAGGCCAGGGGGGAGGCTTCCCGCCTCGCCCGGCCGAAATTCAGGCCGGGGAAAAGCGCCCCGTCTCCCCGGCCGCGAACTTCAAAAAAAAAGTAAAAAAAAAAAAAAAAAGCCCCGTGATAGGCTACGTAACGATTTACGTAGCCTATCACGGCTAGATCTGCAAAGTCAGCCGTGATAGGCTACGTTAATCGTCACGTAGCCTATCACGGGTGACTTTGAAAAAAAAAAGCGCGTACGGCTAATGGCGGCCCCCATAGGGAGCCGCCATTCACGTTCCTTATTTGGTCGCTGTAGTCTACGTAAAGATTACGTAGACTACGGCGAAAATAAGGGCAACGCTATTTGCGTTGCCCTTATTTTCGCCGTAGTCTACGTAAAGACTTACGTAGACTACCGGGACCAAATAAGGAACGCAAATGGCGGCTCCCTATGGGGGCCGCCATTTGCGTACGTGCTTTTTTTTTTTTTCAAAGTCACCCGTGATAGGCTACGTGACAATTAACATAGCCTATCACGGCTGACTTTGCAAATCTAGCCGTGATAGGCTATGTTAATCATTACATAGCCTATCACAGGGGCGTTTTTGTTTTTTTTACTTTTCTTGTAATGGCGGTGGCGGCGGCAGCCGGTCGAAAGACCGGCTGCTGCCCCCGCCCCTGACGAAGACCTGCCAAACCGCCGCCGGGACCCGCCGCCGGGAGCGACATTCGTAAAAGGTAAGTCCCATCCCGGGGGGGGGGCGGGGGGCCGGGGGGGAGAATTTCTCCCGAACCTTCGGAGGACCGAATGCGTTGGCACTCGGCCCCCCGAAGTTTCGTGGAGAAATTCTCCCCCATCCCTAGCTCTGTATTGTCTACATTGACTGGCAGCAGCTCTTCACAGTTTCAGACAGGAGTCTTCCCCAGCCCTATCTGTAGATGGCAGAGATTGAACCTGGGACCCTTTGAATGCAAAGCGTGTGCTCTACCATTAAGTTACATCCTTTTCCCTAGGTCTATACCAGTCTGAGGTTGTGCAGTCCCATGAGGGCTGGTTTACCTTGGTAGATCTCCCCCCCCCAATTCTCTACACACTGAAAAACTCTTATTCACACTTGATAGCTGCCCTACCATCCATGCTAATGTGGGAGTTCATACCACTGAACATGCATAGAGCTGGGCTGTCAGAAACCATACAGTTCTGCATTTTGTTGCTCTTGTCAATCACAAAGTACTTTAAGTCTTTAAAATGTAGCCTATATTGGCAAGCTGTCAAGTATGACAGACAAATATTATCTTCAATCAGGTGTAGGTGGCAGGAAACTGCACTCTTCTATTAGCTGCAAATTCGGTACACATCGTAAAAACAACAACAACAAAATCGATAGGAGCTTAGGGAGATGCCAAGTCAGACCATATGTCCCTCTAACTCAGTACTGTGTTCTCTCACTGGCAACAGCTCTCCGAAGTCTCAGGGAGAAGTCCAGTCCTATGAATGTGTTCCTTTAACTGGAGATAGTGAGTGATGGTGGTGGATTCTGGAAATGGGGAGGCTAGGTCAGAAATCCACTTCCAACTTTGGAAATCTGAAAGCCACTGCAAGCTGAGCTCAGCTCCACTACAAATATCAGCTTGGCTCATCATGACCCTTCCAATTCATTAAGTTCTTCATTGGCAGCCTTGCTCCAGGTGCCACTGTTTTCAAAGGTAGGGATGGGTGGATACTCCATCGTTCGCGTCCTCTGGGCAGCCACCAAGCCATTGACACAGCTCGCGTGCCCCTGGACCTGTGCTCAAGGCCTTCCCACCCTCACTGAGCCACCCGCACTCACCCTGGACTGGTCCACAAGTGCAGCGAGCGCCATTTTGCGAAAGGAAATGGCAATTGCAAATATGCACACGTCTGGTCTTATGCTAAACGGCGCCTTGAATGGCTGACATACACAAGATTAAAGTTATGATTGGCCCATATATGCCTGTAATCTTACATATATTGGCAATTCACAGTGCCATTTTGTATGAGACTACATGTGTGCATATTCATGGCCACCATTTTCTTTTGCAAACTGGCACTCTCAGCACTCGCAGATGAATCCAGGGTGAGGGCGGGTGGCTCTGTGAGCATGGAGTGGGACTTGAGTGGGAGCAGAGGCTCAGTGAGTGTGGCTCAGGGGACAGTCTGCTGGACTCCCAGACCTTATTGGGCACCCACGCCATCCTTTATGTCAGAATGGGTAGCACTCAGGAATAGGTCCTTCTCTGTGGCGGCATCCCAGTCATGGACACCTGTCCCTAGAAATGTTAGTTTGGCAACCTCACTTACAACTTTTAGATAGCAACTGAAAACATTTCTATTTCACCAAGCCTTTTGCAAGCTCCAAGGAAAACTGTTGTTTCATTGCTGCTGTCAGTTGTTGTTCATTTGCCCATGAGATTCTATTTTACATGGTTTTTTATTGCTTGTAAGCCATCTTGAAGCTGTGCTTGGGGTATAAATGTTCTAAATATACATAAATAATGGTACCATTCTACATAGGGATGTGCGAAAGTGATTTAACTGTTCGCGGATTATGTTTATGGTGGTGGGGGAGGCGTTCCATTCCTCCCCCCGGAATCCTCGAACGGCCGGCTGTGCTCTGCGGCAGCTCCGTGGAGCAGCCGGCCAGGCCCAGCCAGGCCAGAGCTGTCCGCAACTGGATTTCCGACCGCAGAGGGCTCTGGGTAAACAAAAAAACAAAAAACTGCATAAGCAAATGGCGGCGGCTACAGCCGCCACCATTTGCGTCCCTTCTTTTTGACCATCTTAATCTACATAACTATTTACATAGACTATGATTGCAAAAATCAAGGGAAACGCAAATAGCATAGCAGGCGCTATTTGCGTCCCTTTTTCATTCACCGTTTTAGCCTACGTAAATATTTACATAGGCTAAAATGGCGATCAAAAGGGGACGCAAATAGCGCCCGCTACGCTTTTTGCGTTCCCCTTTATTTTCACCATCATAGTCTACGTAAATATTTACGTAGATTAAGATGGCAAAAAGAAGGAATGCAAATGGCGGCGGCCGTAGCCGCCACCATTTGCGTAGGTGCGTTGTTGTTTTTTTAAACCCACCCACCCATGATAGGCTACATAAATCTTTACGTAGCCTATCATGTCTTTTTTTTTTTTTTACACAAGCCTGGAAATGGCGGCGGTGGCAGCCGGTCGGAAGACCAGCTGCTGGAGCCGCCACCGCCCGGAAGATCCGCCACAGGTAAGTCTCGTCCTGGGGGGGGATCCACGGGGGTGCAGTGGGCAGGCCATTCCTACATGGAGTTCGGGGGACCAAATGCACTGGCATTCGGCCTCACCGAGATTCGTGGCGGAATTCTCTGCCATCCCTAATTCTACATATACTAGGGATGGTGGAGAATTCTGCCACGGATTTCAGTGAGGCCGAATGCACTGGCATTCGGTCCCCCCAAATCCACGGCAGAACGGCCTGCCCCCTGCCCCCCTGCGTATTCCCCTGGGACAAGGTTTACCTGGGGCGGATGTTTCAGCTGTGGGTCCGGCAGCGGCAGCGGCGGCTGGTCTTTCGACCGGCTGACGCAGCTGCCATTGTCATCCTGGTCTTTGCCATGATAGGCTACATAAGTAATTATGTAGCCTATCATGGCAAGCCAATAAAAAAAGGCGTACGCAAATGGTGGCAGCTACAGCAGCTGCCATTTGCGTTTCCTATTTTTCGCCGATTTATCTTACGTAAATATTTATGTAAGATAAAACGGTGAAAAAAAGGGGAACACAAATACCATAAATATTTACGTAGGCTAGAACGGTGAAAAATAAAGGAATGCAAATAGCGCCCACTACGCTATTTGCGTTCCCCTTTTTTGGCCATTTTATCTTATGTAAATATTTACGTAAGATAAATCAGCGAAAAATAGGGAACGCAAATGGTGGCCCCCGTAGCCGCCGCCATTTGCGTACAGCTTTTTTTTTTCCTTCTGGAAGGAAGTTGCCCAACGGCTGGATTTCTGGCTGTTGGCGGCCCCAGCCGGTGGCTCTGTGGAACCTCCGCAGAGTGGAGCTGGCCGGAGAAGGATTTCGGGGGGAGGTGCGGATAGGGATGTACGGAAGTTCGCGGATTATGCTGATGCGAAACCTGTTTGCGGATTATGCTGATGCTGGGGGGGAGGCGTTCCGTCCCTCTCCCCGGAATCCTGCCCTGCCAGCTCCGCTCTGCAGGGATTCTGCGGAGCCGCCGGCCGGCTCTGCCAGTGGCCGGACATCCGGCCGCTGGCTAGCAGGGACACAAATGGCGGCGGCTGTAGCTGCCACCGTTTGCGTCCCTGCAGTCAGTTGTGATAGGCTACGTAAATGTTTACGTAGCCTATCACGGCTGATTTAAACAAAAAACAAAAAACGCGCGTACGCAAATGGCGGCGCCTATGGGTGCCGCCATTTGCGTTCCTTATTTTGGCACGTCTTAGTCTACGTAAACACTTACGTAGACTAAGATGGCGAAAATAAGGGGAACGCAAATAGTGTAGATGCTACGCTATTTGCGTTCCCCTTATTTTCGCCGTCTTAGTCTACCTAAAGAGCACCTCCCCCCCACCGCGAATCACCTCGTCGAAAAGGTAAGTGACTTTTGTAGATCCCTACATATATCCAGCATGGCTGGCTTGGGTATGCTGGGAGTTGTAGGACTGTTTCTGTCTAAACATACATAGGATTGCATCCTGAATAAATCACTCTTGCCTGCCAATTTCCCTCCTCTCTCCCCCTTTCCCACACTCTTGGAAACCAATTGACTTGTTGGAGTGAGCAGAAGCAGAAACAGGAGCTGTCAGGAGTAGCTAAAACTGATGATTCTTCCTAAACAATCAGCATGGTCAGAGGAATAAAAAGCTACAATTCCCAGAGTTCACCTTAACAATTGAGGTACCTCAATTGAGGTAGCATGCTCAGAAGACTTGGTTGCAGAGTCAGGAATCTAAGAACATAAGAAGAGCCATGCTGCATCAGACCAAGAGTCCATCTAGTCCAGCATTCTGTTCACACAGTGGCCAACCAGCTGTCTGTCAGGATTCCCTTTTTGCCTGGCTGAGAACTCCAATAGCCAAATCAACACTCAGACAAGAGGCTGCATTTCCAAGGCTTTAATTCCATTTACCCTGATGAGGCATACAGATGCAAATTGCTAGAGACTCACAGACTACAAAAGAAACAACCTTCAAGGAGTTCAAAGGGAAACTACGAAAGCTGATCTCCATTTGGGAAAAAGGCGGCAAGCTCTCTTAACTTAAGGGATGGGAGGGGAAGATCTCCCCCTCTCCCGTGACACCTCTAGGCGCAGCTGTTGATGCTGAGCCAGTCGGGCAGAGCACCGAAGTTCAGCCCCTGAGATTTCCCGTTTGTGCCTGCATCTGCGTCTTGCATCTAAGAGTTCAGGTTGTTCTTCCCTCGCCTTCCCCTGTTCACTATCACTCCCAGTGATGGGTGGGGGGGGGGCTCTCCATGCAGCTGCATCTCTGAAACCTGGGAAAGTTCCTCCCCCACATGTTGCAGCTCTTTCTCAGAATCTGAGCTACTCTGACACTCTATATGCTCAGAGGCAACCCTGACACTGTCAACCTGAAACCCTCAAGCAAGACACAAGCACAACAGCACCCTCCCACCCATGTTCCCCAGAAACTGGTGTACATAGGCAGACTGCCTCTGATACTGGAGGTAGCACAGAGCCATCAGGACTAGTAGCCATTGATGGCCTTTTCCTCCAGGACTTTATCTAACCCCTTTTTAAAGCCATCCAAATTGCTGGCCATCGGTACATGTTGTGGTAGCAAATTCCATAGTTTAACTATGCGCCATGTGAAGAAGCCCTCCCTTTTATCTGTCCTTAATCTCCCACCAATCAGCTTCATGGGATGTCCCTACTGGGTTCTAGTATTTTGAGAGAGGGATAAAAATTTCTTCCCATCCTCATTCTCCACAGCATGCATATTTTTCTACTCCTCTATCATGTCTCCCCTTACCCTTCTGTTTTCCAAGCTAAACAAGCCCAGCTGTTGTAACCATCTACGCATAGGGGAGATGTTCCTGCCCCTTGATAATTTTAGTTGCCCTTTTCTTAGAGGGATTTAGCCAACCCTCAAGCTGCTGTTTTATCGCCTCAACTTGGAAAGGAAGAAAACTTGTAGACAGAGTGTTGATGCCAGTGGAGGAACTCTCCTGGTCTGGGTCTTCCCAGTCTTTAGAGAACTCTCAGAAAATGCCCAAGCTGTTCTTAGAACTCTTCAAAAACACTTAGGAAGACTCAGCCCACCCTAAAGAAATATGTGCATTTGAACCAGGAACCTTCTGCATGCAAAGCATGTACTTTACCAGGGGTTAAGCACACTTCCCTAAGGTACAACCCCCTTACCTGCCTCTGGCATGGAGGAGAATGGAATTTGAACCTGTAGTTTTCATGGCAAACTTAGAGCAATCACACAACTAATGCCCTGCATCAGATGAGCAGGGAAGACTTGATGAAGTACAATGCCAGTACAATAAAAGAAAAGATGTTGCAGTCTTGTAATAAAATTCTTTCTCTTAATTGGTTTTAGATTCTTTTGGAGTTCTAAAACCAATCCTTCCCTATACCTGAAGCATGTCACACAGCTCATTTCAAATAAAATTTTAAAAAAGTTTGAATTTAACATGAATTACAGTCATCTGTGGAGCAGGAAAAAACAACCTTCAATTTCAGCTCACGCCTTGATGAGTGGAAATTTAAGAGCCAATAGATACAAGCAACAGAGGGTGTAATCCTGAACATCTGGTCAGGTTTACATCCAAATTCTCTGAGCCTGAATTCTTGAGAGGCTTTCAGGGTTTAAAATCCAGCCACTGAGCTGTCTAGCTATAATGTTCCCGCATGGATGAACAGGCATTAAAGCAGGGGTTGCCTTTGTTTTAGGCTATGCTTGTACCAGACCATTTCTTTCTAGAAGGGCTTAGAATAATAGAACTGGAGGGGGGGGGGTCTTATAAGCCATCTGGTCCAATGCCTTGCTGGATGCAGGGAATTCTGAGTTACAGCATCCCCAGCAGATGGCCATCGAGCCCCTGCCCCCTGCTAGAAGATTTCATAGGAAGACTGTGCTAGATCAGACCAAGGAACCATCTTGTCCAGCACTCTGTCCACACAGTAGCCAAGCAGCTGTCAACCAGAAACTGTCAAGCAGCACACAAGTTCAATAGCACCCTCCGGCCCATGTTCCCCAGCAGCTGGTGTACCTAGGCAGACTGCCTCTGATACTGGAGGTAGCACAGAGCCATCAGGACTAGTAGCCATCAATAGCCTTCTCCTCCAGGAATTTGTTTAACCCCCTTTGAAAGCCATCCAAACTGGTAGCCATCACTAGGTTTTAGTATTATGCGAGAGGGAGGAAAATGTCTCCCTATCCACATTTTCCACACCATACATAATTGTGTAAACCTCCATCATGTCTCCCTTGACTCACCCTTTTTCTAAGCTAAACAGCCCCAAATGCTGTAACCTTTCCTCATAGAAGGAGTTGCTCCAGACCCTTGATCATTTCAGTTGCCCTTTCCTGCACTTTTCCCAACTCTACAGTATCCTTTTTTAGGTGCATTGACCAGAACTGTACACAGTATTCTAAGTGTGGTTGCACCACAGACTTGTATAAGGGGAGTATGATCCTGTCAGTTTTATTTTCCATTCCTTTCTAAAGGCCTAACATTTGCCTTTTTCACAGCAGCCACACACTGGGTCAACGTTTTCATCAAGCTGTCCATCTCAGCTCTAAGACCTCTTTCTTTTGCTAGCTCAGTTGCCATCAGCTTATTCGTGGAGTTGGGATTGTTTGCCCCAGCATGCGAGGGAGAGCCCAATGCTCCTCTATCTAGGTAATTGGTTCCATTATCAAACTGTCATTACAGTCAAGGAATTCCTCCTAATGCTCAACTGAAATCTATCTTCCTGTAAGTTAAGCCCATTAGACCTAGACCTGCCCTCTGGGGCAGCAGAGAACAAGTATTTGTGATGGTCCTTCAGTTATTTGAAAAGTGCTACCAAGCCCCCCTTGATAGTCTCTAAAGGCCAAACTAGTTGTGATGCTTCATACATAGCATGTAGCTACATCTTTGTTTTTTTAATTACAGCCACATGCAGGAGGCTATCCTTACTGGGAATGCAGCATGCAGGGAGGGGAGGTTTATCTCCACCCTCCCCAGTGCAGTTGGAACTACCCCCTCTCCTGACATGGCTTGGGGGGGGGGAATCTCATTGGCACCAATGGGAACTTTCCCCCTAAGCATTCTAGCTAGCCACTGAGACAATTTTACTCAGACAAATCAAACACCAAATACATGGCCTACTAGTCTAGGAAGCTGCAGAAGCTCTGTTCTTCTGCAAATCTTTACTGTTCATTGTAGTTGAAGAGGGAGCTCTCTTCTCAGTCTTTTCTGCACACCCAGAACTGCCTTCTCCCTTTGCATTTGATGGAAAGGGGGAAGCTAGAGGAACTTCCTCTGTCCATAGGCTGACTTTCTCCCTAGAGATTGGTGAATCCAGGTAATTATCTTCTCAGAAGTCAAATTTTGGAATATTATCTTGTATAGGAATACATAAATCACTACAGCTCCTGTATGCCAACTATTCAGGCTTGAAATTGCATCCTTTTTTCTCTTTTTTTCTTAAAATCCTTTTATGTCTCACCAGAAGGAATTATTTAGTATTGTAATATAATACCGTTGGACCAATAAAAAAGAAGAAGGAAACAGCAATAGTCCATGATGTAATGCCAGACATTAAAAGGAAGTATGGGCATAGGACTTCTGGTAGCAATGCCACCAGAATCCTCCACATAGCAATATAATGTGGTTTTCTTTACAACATTATCTTCTATTGTCTCCTGATATATTTCTTATCATATTTTAACAAGATCTACATTGTCCCAGGTGATAATGCTTGTGGATTGATCATAATTTCTACTTGGGACTAGAGACTAAACAAACATCTTCCTTGAAATGAGACTTTTTCTATTCTGTATGCACATTAACGCTTTCAGAACAATGACAACAACAACAACAACAACAACAACAAAGGCTGAGTAGTGTTGCTTATAAATGAACTGTGAAGGCTGGAACTTGCGTTTCATTTTGAGTTCCATGTAGCTTATATTATACCAGTACCATTTTTATCTCCCAGCAAAGTTACAACAAGAATGATAAAAGGAAAAAAGGATATTCCGGTTCAAATGGGTTTCTCTCTTGATCACGGGACCTGTTGATAAATGTTAAGGTACCTATGTTAAGTATACTTTGCTAAATCCTTTTAACACTTGCACACACACACACACACACACACACATATATATATATATATATATATATATATATATAATCACTGGTTTTCTCATTCTAATAGGAAACAAATAGGAAACAAATGTTTTGAACGAACCACGGTGGCCTAGGGTGTTGTGTATGGGGTCAAAATCCTGACCACGATGGCTAGGTAACCTCCCTGGCTAACCAACCCTCTGCAGTGGGGTTAAGGGAGCCTGGGGTGGCTTACCGTGTCATGTGGTGGGATCTCCATTGTTAAAAACAGACGCCTCATGCAAAAACATGGTGACCATAGAGACAGCAGCCTAGATCATCCGCCACTTCTGGTGATGCTCTAGGTAGCACAGTTAGACTCTATGGTTACTGTTACACAGCAACTAACAAAGCAGCTGGCGTGCACCATTTCCCAGCATGATGTCCACTGGGATAACCAGTGGCAGTGGTGAGAGGATGATGCAGTAACCACAGAGCAGGGATGGGTAAGTCAACCACAGTACACTGCACGATTCCTGGTCATGTGATGGGCATGTGCGTCATGGTTAGCCTAAACCTCCCCGCTCCATAGTTACCTTAACCATACTACCCCTTTCCGCATCTGAACAGGGCCAATCTGTTTAACTGTACAATCACCCTGTGAGGTAGGTTAGGCTGGGAGATGTACTGGTTTTCCAAATGCCACCCAGTGAGTTTCGCAGGTGGGTAGATATTTGAACCCACATTCTTCCCAGTCCAGGTTCCAAAACCTAATCTATTTATGTACAAATTATATGAATTTAAAAAGAAAAGTTTTTACGGTGTAAATTCTAGCTGTGCTGACACCTGTCCTCCTGTTTCTCAAACTATTCTCTCTCCCCTCCCTGCAAATGAAGGAGGCTTTATTTATTTATTTATTTATTTATTTCATTTCTATACCACCCAATAGCCGAAGCTCTCTGGGCGGTTCACAAAAGTTAAAACCAAACAACACACAATAAAACAATTTAAAATATATAGAACATTAAAACCGCAATATAACAATACAACCACAATAAAACCTAGCAGCAGTGCAGGAGTTTAAAATACAGATTTAAAACAGCAAAGATAAAAATTTAGAAAGCTAAAATACTAAAATGCCTGGGAAAATAAAAAGGTCTTCACCTGGCGCCGAAAGGAATACAATGTAGGCGCCAGGCGAACCTCACTTGGGAGCTCATTCCAGAGCCGGGGTGCCACAGCAGAAAAAGCCCTCCTCCTAGTAGCCACTTCCTTTGGCAGGGGCTCACGGAGAAGGGCCGCTGATGATGATCTTAAGGTCCGGGCAGGCACATATGGGAGGAGGCGATCCTTCAGGTAACCTGGCCCCAAGCCGTTAAGGGCTTTGAATGTTAACACCAGCACTTTGAATCGGGCCCGGAAATGGACTGGCAGCCAGTGCAGCTGGAAAAGTACTGGCTTCTGTTTTTCTGCCTCATTCTCAGGGTTATCTAGAATTAGTTTCTTTGCATTTCTCTTGGTTAGGCTGACCATACGTACCGTTCTAAAGGGGACAGTACCGTTTTTTTCATATTTCCCAACCGTCTCGTAGTTTTAATATAAATGTCAATTTTGTCCCGTTTTTAATTTTTTGAAAAAAAACGGAACGCGTTTATCATAAGGCTCTATGCTAATCAATGCATGCCATAAAACTACTAGTGTGACGAAAGAGGTAGTTCCATTTACTTT
Source organism: Heloderma suspectum (assembly GCF_057233095.1). Taxonomy (NCBI): domain Eukaryota; kingdom Metazoa; phylum Chordata; class Lepidosauria; order Squamata; family Helodermatidae; genus Heloderma; species Heloderma suspectum. The sequence goes on along the minus strand of NC_139460.1, from coordinate 24,608,013 downwards.
ATCCAATCAGGGCCAGGCTTCTTGAGCTAGCGACGATCAGACGCCGCCCCCTTGCTTGTCTGCAGCGGCGGGGAATTCAAGAGGTGGTCGCTAAGCCCCATTCAGCATGTGGGAGCAGGAGAGTGAGTCTTACTGTTATTTCTACCATCATTCCACCCACAGAGATTCTTTCTGCCCTACATTCAGTTTGATTCAGACTTTTCAGACTCATATTTCGGTTCAACGGGCTGTTCGCTATTTTTTTAATTACAACAGAACTCTCAGTGAAATACAGCCTCCCTCTACATCTACCTAAATATTTGTATGAGTTCTGTCACTGAAGAATAATTATTAGCTCAATATGATCATGTAATAAAACTTTTGATATTGTCTTACTTTTTCATGAATACGGAATATTACATAACCCCATCCTGTTTTTGTCTCAAGGAAATCTGGTCAGCCTACTCTTGGTAGTGTTTTTGAGCTTGCCTTATCTAGGTATGGTGTGCAAGTCCGAGGAGGCGGTGAAGTCTGACAGAGTCCCCCACCCCCGCAGCCTCCCAGACCCTGCTTGCCGAGCTGGGGGGCACTGACAGACCCAGCCACCAAGCACCCTTGAGCTCGGTGAGTGGCTGGGAGCAGCACTGAGGACTCATCCTGCATCTGCCAGATGTCAAGGAAGCCCAAGGGCTAGAGCACTTGGGGGGTGAGCAGGGCTAGAGCACTCAGGGGGTGAGCCATGCCAGGACCCGTCCTGCCTTTGCTGGCTGTCAAGGAACCTCAGCAGCACCCAAGCTCTTTAACCCTGGCCTCCTTGGGAGGAGGACAGGACTAGAGTGCTGTGTGTGTGTGGGGGCACTCTGAGAACTCTGGCAGTCAAGCCTTTGTGTGCATAAAGGAAAAGGGCTTGGCTGCCAGAGTCCTTGGCATGGAGAGGAGCGGTGGCTTGCATGGCTTGGTGGGTGGGGTGAACAGAGATGCACTCTGAATGGCTGCAGGACACATGGATGGTGGGGGCAGGTCGTCAAGCTCCCCCATGCCCCAGATGGAGATGAGCCTATCCATCCCTAGCCTTATCATTGTGGAATGGCCAAAGGTGCTGTGTAGGTTTTTCTTTCTTTCTGATACACATCCCTCTATCACTCTGCAGCCTCCCCAGCTACACGCTTCCTGATCTGAAACAGCCCCATGTCTTCCTCTGGGCTTTAACTGAAGCACTGGAAGTTGGGGGAGGCTACAGACCCCCAGAATGATAATTGTACAATAAAAGATAGGACTTTCAAACACATACACTCAACCACCTCATAACTAAGGCAAGTGCTCAAGAATCCTGCACCAAAATTTTCTTCTCCTTTGAAATTTCCCCCTGAAAGCTGTTTCTTCTGTATCAAATCCAACTGAAATGGTTGAAAAAATGTGGAAGAAAGTTCTGGTGCAGCTCTAGTTCAAATCTTAAGAGGTGGTCCTGAAGAGCAGACATTTCATAATAACAAAACAAATTCCATTCATACTCCGATGATAATATTCTCCACTAACACCATATTAGGCAATCTGGTTCCTGACCTTTCCAAGCATAATTGCTAAAGGGGTCCTCCATTAGATAGGGATTAATGTTAACGATGCTGTTTTATTTAATGGTGGCTGTTTTATGCCACTCATGAGGTTTCTGTGTTCCTAGCGGCATGGGGTCCTATAAAACGTATTTAGAAATGGTTAATCAATTATGTAGAAGAAAACTGTTCTTCCTTTTGTTTACTGAGAGTCTGGAGTCTGCACTCAGCAGTGCCAACAGACAGCAGTAACCAGACATGCCCAAAAGCAAACCCATTTCCAGTTGAAGCCCTTCCCTGAAGTAATCTGGCCCTGCTTAAACCGACACTCACTCTCGTAGGTAACTTAATTAGAAAACACTTTTCAGTGGTATTGTTTCCTCTAATTGGCCAAATGGTTCCCTTAATTTTCTTTGAACCAGATGCCTGAGCTACATAAGACAAATAAATAACTTTAATCTCAGTACTGAAATATCTGTTTTGATACGATTTTGGCATCCTTTAGGTCAGCTGTGCACAAACTGGTGCCCACCAGATGTGGTGGACTTCACTCTCAACATTCCCAGCTGGCATGGCCATTGTCAGCTGCAACCCAACACATCTGGAAGGCACCAGGTTGAGGGATGCTATTGGGGGTTCCTCATCCTTCTTCCTTGCATCAAATTTTCTGTGACAGAAAAGGGCAGAGCTTGAATTACTGGGGGCGGGGAGAGGGAAGGAGGGAGGAAAAGGGACTTCTTATATCTCCCCGTTGTGAGAACTGTTCATTTGTTCCTACTCTCTTTTTCTTGTTCTCTAATTAGGGAGGGACAGGCCAGTTTATTTCCAGTCTGTATGAGTTTCTGCATGCAGTGATACATAAGTCTGTTCCACCCTGATCTATTTTTATTTGTTTTTTTACCCTGCCTTTCTGTCAAGAAAATGGCATGCAAGGTGGCTTATAATCATAGGAACTTTTTTTTAAATATAAAAAGAGTAATAAAAAAATAGAAAATCAAAAACATGAAAAACACGGTGAAAAACACAACAATAACAGAATAAAAACCCGCACCCAATTCAGCTTACATGCCAAAGGCCTGCTTAAAGTAAAATGTCTTTGCCTGCTGGTTGAAGGATAACAGAGAGGGAGCCAACCTAGCCTCTCTTGTCAGGGAGTTCCACAGCTTGGGACCAGCCACTGAGAAGGCCCTGTCTTGCATCACTACTAAACACACCTCTGAAGATGGCAAAGAAGGGCCTCTCCTAGGGATGTACGGACTGTGTAAAATCTGCTCCATCTGTGTTTCGCAGATTGTCAGGTGCCTTTTGTTCCATCGTCCACTCACAAACAGATGCATTTTTTTTTCATCATGCAGAAAAATATGCAAATACTTAGTAAGTATTTACGTAAGTATTTATATAACTATTTACGTAATTTGCCTTAGTATACAACATTTAGTTGTTGTCCCCCATTCTATTTAACGTTTCCTCAGCAGAAATATACATATCTGTCTATGAATGTATATGTGTAAATTTTGGGAAAGTTAAAAAAAAAAATCATCTGAAAGCCAATGGACTCTGTGTGGCCTGAGGGGGTCGCTCTGCAGCAGAGCTCATTTTAGTCTGTCTCAAATTTCTCCAGCATCCCTAGCCTCTCCTGAAGATCTCAATCCTATTTGGAGATGGTGGGGATTGAACTTAGGACCTTCTACATACAAAGCATGTGCTCTGCTGAAGAACTACAGCCTCTCCTTACAGAGATCCTGTAGCAGCAGATTTCCTGCAGCTGCATGGAATTGGACTAGAGTAACTTTGAGTACCATTTCAGCTCTATGATTCTATGATTGAGGAAACATTGTATCAGCAGGAACAGCTGGATAGCGCATCAGTTGTGGTGCAAAACCAGTGATAGTAACACCAGATCCTCTTAAGAGGAGGCACCCTTTCTTTGAGGTTCTTCCACTTTCTGTTTTGCAGCCAATGTGGAAAATGCATCTGAAAGCACCCTTTGTAATGACACTACTCCTACAGAGTAAGAAATCCAGAGAATGTGATGAGATACTTTTTACTGGCCTAACTAGTTTATAAAAGTACTGGAAGCAAGCTTTCCAACTGCGTCTTCTTTGTCATCTAAGCCATCAACAAATGTGTGGTGCTTTTATAGACTCGTGTGGCTATAAAAGGGTATTGTTTCTCACTGTGTTTCTCCTGAAATGTGGGACATCAAACTTTCTATCAATGATGATGAAATGGTGTGATTATTTTTGGAGAGTAGCATCTGTGTGAGAGATGGGGATTTGAACAATTAGGTATGTCTTCCATAGTGCCAGAGATTTCTAAGAAATGCTCTAAAATAAGGTGAATTTCCTAAGAGCTAGAAGCCTGCAGCCGAAGAATTGGTTGTTTAGTTCCAATCAATATAAGTAATTCAGTGACCACTACCCATAATTTCATTTCCTTCTTAGTGTCACAGGGCTCTTCCATATATTTTTTTCTAAGCTTGCTTGCTTTGCCTTGCTTCAGTTCCTGGACTCCTGTGAAGTCTTCCTTTACGGCAACATATTTTGGCCACCTAATGCGAAGAGAAAACTCTCTGGAAAAGACCCTGATGCTGGGAAAGACTGAAGGCAAAAGGAGAAGGGGACGGCAGAGGATGAGATGGCTAGATAGCATCACCGATGCAATGAATATGAACCTGAGCACACTCCGGGAGAGTGCGCAGGACAGGAAGGCCTGGCGTGCTATGGTCCATGGGGTCACGAAGAGTCGGACACGACTGAACAACTGAACAAATGCATGTTTAGACAGAACAAAACAACAACCTACAGTATAACTGCCATCATGCCCCAGCTAGCTATGCTGGCTTGGGCATGCTGGGAGTTGTAGGCTTTTTTTTTTTCTGTCTAAACATTCATAGGATTGTGCCCTAAGTGCTTTATTCCTGGTTGCCTTGCCTCATAATTTTCTTGCTTCCAGAGATCTTTCTCTGTCTTCAGCCTGCACCAGAAAGCTACACACCCCCTCAAGGGTCTATGTGTAGTTTTAATTAAAGTAAGTTGGGCAAAAATAGCCTCCCATTTTTGTGGGTACATTCGTTTCCCACAAAAGTCTCTGTGTGGAAATTTGCTGGTTTTGGGTGGCAGGGGCAGGGGAGAGAAATGTGGTGAATTTTTCAGGGCATGAAGGCTTTGGTCTTTGCCTTTACAAGGTGGCTAAGAGGTGTTTTGCTTTAAACTTTTTTTTTAAAGCCTTAAGGCTGCCTGTAGTGGTGCAAGGCTCCCCACAACTTTTGGGACTAGCAACACATCTTGGAATGACCATAGGACTTGTCTACATCACGTCTTCTCCCTTGTCCTCTTATTCCATAACTGCTAAATTTGCTCAGGAGTCTTTGGTGAGGGACATTATCAAAAGCCTTTTAGAAGTCCAATAAACAGTGTCTACTGGAACACCCCTGTCTACATTTTTACTGACACTCTCAAGGAACTCTAAAGGGTTAGTGAGACAGGACTTACCTTTGCAGAAGCCATGTTGATTTGTTTTCAGCAGGGCTTGTCCTTCTATATGCTCATTAATTTTATCTTTAAGAATGCTTTCAACCAGTTTATCCAGAACAGATGTTAAGCTAACTGGCCTCTAATTTTCCAGATCCACTTGGATTCTTTTTTTCTTTTTTTTAAATGGTGTTACATTGGGCATTCTCCAGTCCTCTGGTACAGAGTCTGATCTTACGGACATGTTACATATTTTGTTAGAAGATCAGCAATTTCATATTTGAGTTCTTTAAAAGCTCTAGGATGGATACCATCTGGACCCAGAGATTTATTGACTTTCACTTTGTCAGTATGGTTGAGAACTTCATCTTTTGTCACCACCACTTGCCTCAGTTCCTAAGACTGCCTTCCTGAAAACATCCATTCAGGAACAGATATTTGTCCTATATCTTTTGCAGTAAAGACAGATGAGAAGAACTCATTCAGCTTTTCTGCAATCTACTTATTCTCCTTTAGTACTCCTTTAACTCCATTGTCATCCAGTGGTCCAACTGCCTCCTTAGGTGGTTACCGGCTTCTGATATATTTAGGGTGCAATCCTATGGGGATACTAGTTGGCCATCTCCGAACTCGGAGGCGGCCAACTATCCAATGGCAGGGCAGGTGGAGCGCAGAGGGATCTTCTCCTCCATGCTCCAGCTGCCCTGCATTTGTGGCTAGACAGCTGATTTAGGCTGTCTAACTGGGGCACCTCCAAACAGGGGTGGGGGAAGGCTGGATGGTGCATGGGAAGCATCATACTGGCACTTCTGCAGTCCCCTCCCTGCCCCCCAATGCCCCCTTTTTGGCTGCTCCATGCTGCTCTTCTGAGCATGGAGCTGGGGATGAACCACACCTCCTATGAGGCAGTGGGGGAGTTGACACTGTCTAGCGGCCATAGTGCCCTTAAATAATTCTTTATTGTTGTCCTTAATGTTGTTAGCAATTTGCTCTTCAAAATGTTTCTTTGTATCTCTTAATGTCTGCTTGCATCTCCTTTGTTCAAGCTTCTGCTCCTTTTTGTTTTCCTCATTTGGGCAAGACTTCCATTTTTTGAAAGAACTTTCTTTTCTCTAAGAGCTTCCTTGGCAGTGCTTGTTAAGCAAGCTGGTGACCTCTGGGACTTGGTGCTACCTTTGCTAGCCTGTAGTATACATTCTAGCTGAGCTTCTGTTGTGGTGGTTTTGACGTCTGAGCATTTTGAAGAAATTTAACCCTCTTGTCTGTCTCCCCCTTTCAACTTCCTTTTCCCCAGTTCCCTCATTATAGTGAAGTTCCCTCTTTTAAAGTCAATTGTGACTGTGTTGGAGGAACCCAAAAACAGCCCAATGAGGATTGTGCATGGTTAATGGGCACAGAATACTGACTGACTGAGGAAGGAGGAATGAAATACCAGTGGGGAGGGAAATAGACTGGAAAAAGACATGGATGGTTGGCTGGGACCCTGAACAGGAGAACTTCACACTGCAATATTTTATTGCAGGCCCCATTTGTACAACGTAATACAGATCATTGTCTCCTTAGAAAGGATATGATGGTTAGAGTTGTATGAAAGGGTGTGCAGCTTGATATGAAGGCTAAGATTTCTTTTGAAGTGTGACTAGTAAGCTACTGAAAAGGAAGGAACTTTTTGCTTCTCTGCAATATATTCATGTACTCTGTACTGAGCCTCCCCCTCAGAGATTAGACTCCCTCAGGGATTTGCCCTCAGGGATTACATGTCTGTTGAAATTCAACTTTCTACTTTGTGTGGACATTGCTTAACTATCTGGGGTACATTGGGGTACATGTTTTGAAGGAGAGATGTATGTACAATTCTTTAATTTTCAGGTTGTTCTTGCCATCAGTGAACTCTTGGCTAGGCATGTGCCAAGGAGACTGGAAGTTTCCTACCATTGTTTAAACCCCTGTCATCATGGCCTGATACACACACACACACACACAGACACACACACACACACACACACGATACCTAGCAGTTAGATAGAGACATACAATAATTTGTTTTGAAGACATATCTTAAGTTTGATTTTTCCCCCCAGCCAGCATATTAATATTTCCATCCTTTCTGGTGACTTTGTAATGAGTCACTCTCATTAAATTATTGATGGAAGCCTAGCTGTTCAGCACTTGCAGTTGCTCAGAGCTTGATATGATCAGATTTAGACATAATTCACCAAAATAACACCATAGGCAATGCAGACTCATGGCAATTCTCGGTGGCTTGAGCCCTCACTTTACAGATTCACTGAATGATCTAATTTACTGTGTCAGAGATGAGAAATTTGTTAATATTATTCATAAGGAACATCAATTCCATGTAGTCCTTTATCAAATCATGACATTTCATCAAGCCATTGGGTATGGGTGAGGCAGTGGCAAATGTTCAGACATTAGCAGCCTTGCTTCCAGAACCCGACTTTTCAAGTCTATAGGCTGAAACATTACCTTTTCTGCCAGCTAAGGAGGTCCAGAAAGCTGCAGCAGGGCCTTTTCAATGCTGGCATCAGCACCTGGGCATCCTTGGGCTTATGCAGGGGCCCCAGTGCCCTGGGAGGGCCCATGGATGACACCTGCCCTCCAGCTGCTCTGAGAACCATTAACTGCTATTTAAATTTCCCACCATGCCTCCAGCATACCATCACTCTGCAGCATTGTTCAAGCAGTGTCCCTGCCTACTACTACTGTCAGGTAAGTCCACCAGACCCACCAGCAGAGAAGGGGACCTACCAGAGGACACTTCATCCAAGGTCCACTCAACCTCTCCACTTTTGAAAGACCGGGTAGGGAGTAACTGAGCTTTCACAAGGTCTGAGTGGCCTCCACAATAGCCTCACAACTATTTATAGCTAGTGATGGGCAAGCTCCCTATGGTTCCCCTTGAAAATTCCCCAGGAGTTTGGGGAGCTATTCCTGAGAAAAGATCAAAGCAACAACAGTAAAAAACAACACCCAAATCAGTGAACCAAGCCTGCTCCATCATTATTGCCCCCCAAACTCCCCCCCAATCCTACTGTTGATAAGGTGAGGAGGTAATCAGCTTTCTCTCACTTCTCTCCCCTTTCTTGCAGTTTCAACATCTCCATCATCTTGCCCTTCTATATTTATCTTCTCTCTATTCTCTATATGCTTCTTCTTGGATCGTTTGTTCTACAGAAGTCTTCCCCAACTTGCTTCCCTCCCAGTGTTTTGGACTACAACTCCCATGTTTCCTGACCATTGGCCATAGTGGCTGAGGCTGATGGGAACTGAAGATCCAAAACGTCTCGAGGGTACCAGGTTGGGGAAGGCTGTTCTACTGCTACTTCTTGCTTTATTCTCTGTTTTAATCCCTTTTCCCATATAGTTCCAAAGCCCTGGAATACCCTTCCACCCGTCTGATTTTCGTCATCCGATGGGCAAAGTTCTGGTATTAACATTCAAAGCCCTTAACGGCTTGGGGCCAGGTTATCTGAAGGATCGCCTCCTCCCATATGTGCCTGCCCGGACCTCAAGATCATCCTCAGTGGCCCTTCTCCGTGAGCCCCTGCCAAAGGAAGTGAAACGGGTGGCTACTAGGAGGAGGGCTTTTTCTGCTGTGGCACCCCGGCTCTGGAATGAGCTCCCTGGTGAGGCTCACCTCACACCTACATTGTATTCTTTCTGGCGCCAGGTGATGACTTTTTTTATTTTCCCAGGCATTTTAGCATTTTAGCTCTTTTGCCTTTTAGCTTTGCTGTTTTAAATCTGTATTTTAAATACCTGCACTGCTGCTAGGTTTTATTCTGAACGACTGAACAACAACAACAACAAATTCTGGTTGTATTGTTTACTGTGGTTTTAATGTTTTATATATTTTGTATAGTTTTATTGTGTGCTCTTTGGTTTTAATTTTTGTGAACCACCCAGAGAGCTCTGGCTATTGGGCGGTATAGAAATACATACATACATACATACATACCTACACACACACAAATAAATAAATAAACTCTTCCTCTGTTCTTTAGTTTTAAGTAGGGATGTATGAAAGTCACTTACCTTTTCACAGCTTTGATTCGCGGTGGGGGGGTGGCTCTCCATCCCTTCCCCCGGAATCCTCCGTGGGCCGGCTCTGCGGAGATGCAGCTCCGCAGAGCCGCCGGCCAGGGCCATCCACAGCCAGAGTTCCGGCCACGGCTGGCTGCTGCAGCCGCAAATGGCGGCCGCCGTAGAGGCTGCCATTTGCATCCTGCCAGGCTGCCATGATAGGCTTCGTAAGTATTTATGTAGCCTATCATGGCAAAGAGCAGGGGCGCAAACGGATAGAATAAAAAAATAGATAAAAAGAGCAGGGGTGCAAAATACTTACTTAGCCTATCATGGAAAAAGCAGCGGAAAGAAGCAGCGGAAAAAGTAGCCTATTATGGTAAAGGCAGCTACACAAACGGCATAGCGGCCACTGTTTACGCCCTTGCTTTTTGTTGTGATAGGCTATGTAAATACTTATGTAGCCTATCACGGGAGCCTGGCAGGATGCAAATGGTGGCTGCTATGGCAGCTGCCATTTGTGGCCGCAGCAGCTGGCTGAGAGACCAGCTGCTGCCACTGCCGCTGGAGCCACCGCTGCCAGAACATCTGCCCCAGGTAAGCTTCGTCCCGGGGGGGATTCCACGGGGTGGCGGGGGGTGGTAGGCCATTCTGCCACAGGTTTCGGGGGGCTGAATGCCAGTGCATTTGGCCTTACTGAAATCCGTGGTGGAATTCTCCACCATCCCTAGTTTTAAGGTCATGTGTAAAACAAAAAAAACGAGGAAGAGAGCTACCACCTAAAAGCAGATTTGTTCATCCTAGCTTACTCCAATCAATCCTCCTGCTCTTTTCCTTTGTTCTTTCCTCCTTAGCATCAGTGATGCTGAGGATTAGTCGAAAATTGTACAGTACGGGTGCAATTCGGGGGGGGGAGAATTTTCATTGAAATCAATGGAACTGGGGTATACAGTTAATGGACCTGAGTTCAATGAATTTCAATGGGAAATACACATGATTAACATCCTTTTAATATGCACTAAGGCCACAGCACAGTGCACAGGTAAGCAGGGATGGTGGAGAAATCCACCACAGACTCCAATGAGTCAATTTTAGTCTGTGGCGGAATGGACTGCGCCCCCCCGCCACCCCGAGAAGGCCGGTCGGGACTGCCCCTACCTGGCGGCGGCTGGTCCGGGTCCGTCATCTTCGTTCCGCAGCCGGGCTGCGGATACGAATGGTGTCTGGCACAGCAGATGCCATTTGCGTCCCTGCCCTTGGCAGTGATAGGCTACATAAAGATTTACGTAGCCTATCACAGCTAAGAGCAGGGACACAAATGGCGTAGTGGACGCCATTTGCGTGGCAGCGGCCGGAAGTCTGGCTGCGGTCAGGCCCAGCCGGTAGCTCCGCGGACTCACTGTGGAGTGGAGACAGTTGGGGGGATTCCGGGGGGTGGGACAGATCGCCTCCCCCCCTGTGGACCCCTTCAGCAGACGGATAAGTAGGTTTCGTACACCCCTACAGGTAAGTGCTCTTAAATCCAACTGAAATCAATGAGATCTAACTGTGCTGGATTGCCATTTTTATTATTGCTTTAAAATATTCACAGTTCTACAGTTATTATTTTTTCATAGTGCTGGCAAGATGAAAGAATGCAAAAGTTATCCACTATGTTAAGTGACAATGATTTGAGATGTAATGGCCACAAGCTCATGAGCCAGTCTGAGACTAGGGATGTACGAATCCCTTACCTTGCTCCACTCAGGGGCATCTGCAGTGGGGGGGGAGGAGATCTGTCCCTTCCCCCAGAATCCCTCCCCCTGGGTCGTCTTCCAGCCACTGCTGGGCTGCAGCCGCAAACGTAGCCTATCACGGCAAAAGTCAGGGATGCAAATGGCAGCCACTACGCCATTTGTGTCCCTGCCTTTTGCCATTATAGGCTACATACATACTTACGTAGCCTATCACGGCTTGGCAAGGACGCAAATGGCGGCTGCCATTTGCAGCCACCATTTGTGGCCGCAGCCTGGCAGTGGCTGGAAGATGACCCGGAGCCACTGTTAGAGCCGCTGCTGCTACCAGAGCTGCCGCTGCCAGGTAGGCTCTGTCCCGGATGGATTCCACGGGGTGGCAGGGGGTAGTGCCTCATAGGGATGGCATAGAATTCCGCCATGGACCTCGGGGAGGCCGAATGCCAGTGCATTTGGCCCCCCGAAAACTGTGGCAGAACGGCCTGCCACCCCCCGCCACCCCCATGGATCCCCCGGGGATGAGACTTACCTGGGGCGGATCTTCCGGGCGGCGGCAGCTCCGACGGCGGCTCCGGCAGCAGCGGCAGTGGCTGCGGTAGCTGGTCTTCCAACCGGCTGCCGCCGCCGCTATTTGCAGGTTGTTGTTTTTTTTTTTACACCGATGTGATAGGCTACGTAAGTTTTTAGCCTAAAATGTCTGGGTAAAAAAAGAAAAAAAAAGCATATGCAAATGGTGGCAGCTACGGCCTCCGCCATTTGTGTTCCTTATTTTGGGCCGTCTTAGTCTACGTAAATAATTACATAGACTAAGACGGCAAAAATAAGGGGAACGCAAATAGCATCCACTACGCTATTTACGTTCCCCTTATTTTCGCCGTCTTAGTCTATGTAAATATTTACGTAGATTAAGAAGTCAAAAATAAGGAATGCAAATGGCGGCGGCCATAGCCGCTGCCATTTGCGTATGCAGTTTGTTTTTTCCCAGACCCCTCTGTGGCTGGAAATCCGGCTGCAGACAGCTCTGGCCTAGCTGGGCCTGGCCGGCTGCTCCGCGGAGCCGCCACAGAGCACAGCCGGCCAAGGAGGATTCCGGGGGGGGGGAGGAACGGAGTGCCTCCCCCCTGTCCAGGATTCTGGGGGGAGGGACAGAGCGCCTCCCCCCCAACTAGGATTCCGGGGGGAGGGACGGCGCGCTTCCCCCACCATCAGCATAATCCACGAACAGTAAGTGATTTTCGTACATCCCTAGTGCCCCGTTCCGCCATGGACTCCAGGGCGTGGAGTCCGTGGCAGAATTCTCCAACATCCCTATCTGAGACAAATGTGGATGTGCAGCCTTCGCTAACTTTTTTTTGGCATCAAAGGGATCACCTTTTCAGTCATATGCATTTTGGGGATGGCTGTGAAAGGGGACAAAATGTTGGCATATTCAGGAAGTGATGCCCTCACTCTGAAAAGGCTTCTTTTGCACTCAGAGACACCATCTCATTAACTGTGTAATACCCGATTGGCTATAGCCACTCATGTGACGAGTCCAGGAAGCACTGCACTCACTTTAAATCAGCATTGTTTGTCCTCAGTGAATCAAAACTAATGAATGTTTGGCACAGCCCTACTCCTGAGTAAAGAACTTTTGACTTCCTAGTTGCAAGTTGTGACTTTTAAGTGACAGTTGGTCAGTGGCTAGGGCTCAGTGACATTTACTGGTTCTCTAATTAGAATGGAGTCTTGCTTATAATACTTGCAAATGTGACCTTCGTTTGTGTGGGCGTTTTTTTTTTCTTCCTCCCCTTTTTTTGTGTTAGCTCACATGTTTAGTCAAATGTCACTAAATCTCTAAGACAGTTTTTCTCCATGTTCAACTTTTAATTACGTTGTTCCAAAGGAAAAGCCTATTTCTGTTCTGTTGCCCTGACTTATTCAAGACAACCAGCTTCACTTAGTTTACCACTGTAACTACACACTGGTTCTGTAATTTAGTAATACATTGATTTCTTGCTGACTTCAGTTAGCAGTATGTATTCATCTTTCAATATGATATTTGTTTGAAACTCTTATACCCTAGCCTTCCTCAAAAAGGAGCACAGAGCTGCTTACAGTATTAAAGTACCAGTAAAACAACCATAAAACTCTACTATCATAATAAAACAATTTAGACTACAACAATAATAATCTAACATAAAAGCACAAAACCAGTAAGTCAGGAGTCCAATGATTCTGGAAATAAAAATATCTTTAATTTATGTTTAAGAATAGTCACAGTGGTGGCTAATCACACCTCTCCTGGGAGGGAGTTCCACAAATGGGGGGTCACCACTAAGAATGCCCTATCTGATTCCCCACCCTCCTCACTTATGGAGAGGACAGTGAGAAGGCTGTCTTTGCATATCAAAGGGCCCTAACTGGCTGGTAATGGGGGAGACCCAAATGGTTAAGGGCTTCATATGCTAAATGGAAAGTCTGTGATCCTTCCTAGCTACTTTTACCACCAGCTGGGCCACAGCATTCTGCAGTAGCTGTAGCTTCCAGACTATCTTCAAGGGAAGCCCCACATCGAACAAGTTGCAGTAACCTATCCAATATGTTCATAAAACATTGCCTTTGGCAAACCACCAAGTTTTTCCCATGACTGGGGATGCTGGAGAAATTCGAGATGGACTAAAATGAGCTCGGATTTCTAAGAATTCAACCAGCAGAATCTGCTGCAGAATGACCCCCTCAGGCCAGGCAGAGCCTGTGGATTTTCGGATGATTATTTTACTTTCCCAAAATGTACGCGTATTTATTTGTAGGAAAATACTCAAGTTTCTGCTGAGGAAAAGTTGAATGGAATGAGGGACAATATGTTAAATGTTACGTACTAAGGTAAATTATGTAAATTCTTATGAAACCTCTTACGTAATTATTTGTGTATTTTTCCTCATGATGGGAGGAAAAGTTTCATCCATCTGTGAGCAGTTGATGGAACAAAAGGTGCCTGACAGCGGAACACAGAGCAGATTTCACACAGTCTGTATATCCCTACCCATGTCATGAATGAGCCAGATTGGTGATGCCCAACTTTTTTGGCAACCAGTTGAGTTCAAAGTATGAGAGAGTGCCATTGTAGTATCTCATGCATTCCCCCATCTTGAGCCAGGGAGCACTAGGGATTGGGGAGAATTCTGATTGGTTGGCGTTTTAATGTGAACCTGCCTAATTTGCACTTCTGAAACCAGTTTGAGAACTGAAACACAATTATGTTTTGGCATTTGCATGTTTCCGAATTTTGCGATGCACTTCTCGGGTTCAAACTTGTGTATATTAGGAAAGCACATGCAAAAAAATCCATGTTATTGGTGAACATAATATACAAAAATGTATTATGTTAAGGAAATTGTTTCTAAAAATGCATAAATTAGCTAAAATTGCATAGAACAATACATATATTTGAAGAAATGAGCACAGAAATTAGTACAGATATTCATGAAAACTTTGAAAAAATCACACATTGATGCAGAAATACAGTGGAAGAAACATAAGATTGGAAAAATGAGAAACTGAGAGAAACCAGAATTGACAGATTTGTCCATTTCTAGGGCTTAGCACTGCATAGCTGGAGAAGTAGGTAGAAGTATAGGACTGATTCTATGCCATAGTCAAGCTGAATGGCCCTCTGCAACATCCTGTTCTGTCATGTCATGAAACCCAGCTGTTTGTGTAACTAAAATTATCCAAAATTGCACAAAACACCTGGAAAATCCACAAACTGGCCTAACAAGCTGCAGATCTGAGGGAGGGGGGAATCTAGGAAACCTCGTCAAATTCCACCCCTCAAATGGATTTCTCCAGCATCCCAAACATTTTATAGGTACCTTTTTATACCTGACAAATAACTATAGCAATGTTATCAATGTACATCAGTGGCCACAGACTCTTTTTTGCCTGCCTTTGGAATCCTGACTGGAAGCAGATCGGCCCATGTAACTAACTGTTTCTAACAATAATCACTCAGAGTTGAATTACACAGTACCGTAAATATGTAGGATGCAACTGTGTCTCTTCCTTTTTATTATTTAGAAGTCTGCGTGGGGGACCCAAACCAGATTGGCAACCTATCATGTAGGGTAGGAGAGCTTCAACCATTTTGCCTCACTACAGTATCAGTCTGTATCACACACACCCAGCCCCAAACACACACACATCTGCAGTCTGCATAGGGAAAAAAGGCTTCCATTGAAACAATTGGAGGCTTCTTCTTTTTGCAGGCATATGGTGGTGGTGGCCATATTCATATCCAGATCATAATCACAGTAGAGGACAAAGCAATCCAGATCATAATCACAGTAGAGGACAAAGGATTAAAGTCCCCTACTGCCTAAATGAGGGTCCCAATCTGGATTAGGTCCCATATGCTTACTTTTGTTATATGAAAAGAAAAGAACAGATGCAGCTGTGTCCTATATATTAAGAGTGATGTCTAGTTTGACCCTCAATGTATGGGACTAGTGAGCTGGCCTAATATAGAGGTCCTAAATCACAATAGCCATCACACATGGATTGAAACATTGTGGCAATATGGTGCCCCACCTATTTTGTAGGGCCCAGGAAACCAGACATATATCCTATGGCTGTCTAGCCACTGACTAGCGGCCATAGGATTGCTTCCTCCATTCGTTGTATTTTATGTTTTTTACTCCCATAGGGAGGTGCTTGTGGGATTTTCAGTGTCAGGCCTCAAAATAACTTGGCTGTCTTTATGTATGACACACACTGATTTTCAAGGGAGGCACTATTTGCTGTTCCACCTCAGGCAGCAAAATATCTCAGGCTATCCCTGTTTCCTAGCTTGCATGGGAAATAGTCAAATTTAGACATAGTATAATATATAGCAATAAGGAGCAGCTATCCATATATGATACCAAGTCACCTCAGTTATTTTGAAGAGGGAAGACGTTAAATGTTATTTATAGTCTAGCTCGGTAGAAGTTTAGTGACACTGCAAAAACAAATAAAATAAAAGAGATGGCTTCACATATATTTAGCTAAATATTTGTGTGTGTTTATGCCAGATCTGTATCCCTTTTTACTGCTACCTGAAGTACTGCATTATAAAACTGAAATATAAACCCCGGTACTTGTACGTATTATGAGGCTATAATTTTGTCTCAGTGTTCTAATGACAAGAGGAAAAAAATACCCATCTGCACTTCTGATGGTTTATGTTACTACCTGGAACCTTTTAGGCATGATTGGGATAAAAAAACCCAAAAAACAAATTACTTCCATAAGTCTTGGGCAGGCATAAAAATATAGCTGAATATTTTTTAAGACTCAAAATCCTTTTTGAAAATAATTCTTTAAAATCCTAATTACACTGTAGTGAAGGTGCAAAGACGTGGAACGAAGCCGTCAAAAGAGACAAAATGCCATTTGGCCAGAAAAGGAGACATAAGAAGCAAAAATGCTAAGCTGGATACTGGAAAGCATGAGAACATAATAATCCCAGTGCAGTAAGAATTAATCAATACACATGTTCTGGTTGGAGTTATATACATGTTCTCGAATTATAAATTGGAAAGCATGGTGCAGTGGTTACTACAATTACTTGGTCTAGGACTGGAGGGACAAGGATTTAAATCCCCACTCAGCCATGAAGATCATTGAGTGACCTTGGGGCAGCCACTACCTCTTTGCCTGACCTACAAGCCTGATGAGAAAATAAAATAAAGCAGGGCTGTGCAGGGACCCCCCCCCCATTCGACTCTGAAGCTGCTTCATGGCTTTGGAGATGAGCCCGAATTGGCTCAGGCTGATTCACCCCCCCCCCAACCCGACCCTGGCTGTCAGGGTTACAGGAATTCCTGAAAAGGAATTGCAGGAGGTGGAGGAGGAAATTTCCCAGGCTTGTCCAGAGGTAGAGACACAGACTCCTGAGGCTTCAAAGGACCAGCTGGACGGAGAGGGCCTCTCTTCACACACTCCTGTGAGAGATAGAGAACAGGGAGAGGTAGGGCTTGGAGAGCCTGAATTCTTAGATGCTAGGCGCAGACGCAGAGCCAAGAGAGAGATGGCAGGGGAGGAGCTTAGACAGTCTGCCCGATTGGCCCAGCATGAACAGTGGCGCTTAGAGGCCTCATGAGAGAGAGGGAGATCCCCCACCCCTTAAGTTAAGATAGTAGCCCGCCTTTTCTTCAAATGGTGGGCAACTTTCCTAGCTTTCCTTTGAACTCCCTGAAGGCATTTCTTTTGTAGACTGTGAGTCACTGACCATTTGCTTCTGTATGACCCATTGAAGTAGTGCAGTAAAAGCTGAGAATTGAAGCCTCTCATCTGTGTTTAGATTTGGGATCTGAAGTTTACAGCAGGGGTAAAATAAAATTCTGGCATGGCCTCTGCTTCCTCCTCCTCCTCTGCCACCACTTCTGCCTCCTCTGCTTCTGCCATTGCTGTCACCACTATTGCTTCCGCTGCCATCATCACTGCCCACTGCTGCCAGCTCCTGGGCCCTGGACATGCGCCAGCTCTTGTTGCAGGGAGTCACCATTTTAAAAATGGTGACTCTTGCCAAAAAGAGCTGGTGCACGTCCAGGGCTCAGGAGCTGGCAGAGGTGTGCAACAATGGCAGTGGTGATGGCAGCGATGGCAGTGACGGTGGCTTGGTGGAAGTGGCAGTGGTGACAGCAGCTGTGGTGACTCCTGTTAGTCACCTCAGGTAAGGAGCTGGAAGTGCTGGTGCAGCTGGGCCAGCATGCTGAAGCTCCAAAGTGCACTGAGTGCTTTGGAGAGCCCCTGACCCACTTCGGGTTGCTTTGCGCCCCCTCAGCTTCACCTCGGAAGGGGCCCAAAATGGCCTGAAGTGGCCCGCTTCAACTCGGGGTTCGGGCTGAAGCGGTCCACAGCCCTAAAATAAAGAGTTGCCTGAATCATAGAGATGGAAGGAGCCATTTAGGCCATCAAATCCAACCCCCTGCTCAGTGCAGGAATCCAGTTTAAAGCATCCTTGACAGATGGCTGTCCAGTTTCTGCTTGAATACCCACCATTGGTTCCATTATTTGACTGCTCTCACCATCAGGACTTCTCCCCCCCGAAGTTCAATTGAAATCTGCCTTTCTTTAACCTAAGCCAGTTATTTTGTCTCTTGGATGATAGAGGACAGGTTGCAGCCCTTTTCTGTGTAACAACCCATTAGGTACTTGAAGAGTGCTACCATATCCACTTTAGTCTTCTCTTCTCAAGGCTAAACATACCCAGTTCCTTCAGTCTTTCCTCATAGGAGTCCCCTGATCATCTTTGTTGCCCTTCTCTGAAGTTGTTCCATTTTATCTGAATCCTTCTTAAAGTGTGGTGCCCACAATTGGACACAGTATTGGAGGTGAGGACTGACCAGCACAGAGTAGAGTAGGACTATTACTTCCCATGATTTAGAAATTATACTTCTATTGATGCAATCTAAAATGGCATTTCCATTTTTTGTAGCCACATCATATTGCTGACTCATATTCAGCTTGTGATGGACTATGTCCACTACACCATTGCAGCCCTGTTTTTTCACGTGATAGGTTACGCAAATATTTGTGTAGCCTATCACATGAAAAAAAAGCAGGGATGTAAATGGTGTCCAGTATGCCATTTGCGGCCATAAAGGTCTTAGTTTACGCTAAATGCAGCCATTTATGACTGCATTTACCTTAAACTAAGACCTTTACAGCTGCAAATGGCATACTGGATGCCATTTGCATCCACAGTCAATCCCCCTCAGCCAGCAATACAGCAATGGCAGCCGTATCACTGGTGCTTCGGAGCTGGCTGGTGGCTCCACGGAATCTCCACGGATCAGAGCTGGCCAAAGAGGATTCCAGGGGGAGGAACGGATCGCCTCCCCCTGCAGGCAGATTCCCACCCAGACCAGCAGGTAGGGAATCTGCCCATCCCTAGTCCCACTACAGCTCCTCTCCCAGTTTCTGCTACAGTCCATGAGTCTTCATCTGTAGTCCTTACCACTGGGCTTTTGTCTCCATCCCCCAGAGGATTCATTTTAATGCCCTCCTGATCAAACTTGCCATTCTTTGGGCAAACACATTCTTCCCAGTCTTCATGAGGTGAAGTCTGTCTCCTGTCATGAGTCTTTCATCCAAAAAGCATAAACCATGAGCCCAGTACAAAAGTACAAAAGTGTACAAAAGTGTACAAAAGTGTACAAAAGTCACTTACCTTGAACGAAATTTGATTTGCGGTGGGGGGGAGTCGCTCCGTCCCTCCCCCTCAAAATTCTGGCCGGGGGGGGAGGCACTCCGTCCCTCCACCCCCGAATCCTGGCCGGCCGGGCTGCAAATGGCGGCGGCCGTAGCCGCTGCCGTTTGCATCCCTGAAGTCAGCCATGATAGGCTACGTAAATGTTTACATAGCCTATCACGGCTGAGTAAAAAAACAAAAACCAAAACCGCGCGTGCGCAAATGGTGGCGCCCATGGGCGCTGCCATTTGCATTCCTTATTTTGGCATGTGTAGTCTACGTAAACATTTACGTAGACTACGGTGAAAATAAGGGGAACGCAAATAGCATAGATGCTACGCTATTTGCATTCCCCTTATTTTCGCCATAGTCTACGTAAATGTTTACGTAGACCAGACGTGCCAAAATAAGGAATGCAAATGGAGGCGCCCATGGGCGCCACCATTTGCTTACGTGTGGTTTTTGTTTTTTACTCAGCTGTGATAGGCTACGTAAACTTTTACATAGCCTATCACGGTATTTTTTAAAAATCTAGTCGTGATAGGCTACGTAAATCTTTACATAGCCTATCACTTGTTTTTTACTGGAAATGGCAGTGGCGGCAGCTGCCGCCGCCGCCAGGAGGACTCACCCAAGGTAGGTCCCGTCCCGGGTGGGGTGGGGGGCAGACCATTTCACCACCAATTTTGGGGGGCCGAATGCGCTGGCATTCGGCCTCCCCAAGATTCATGGCGAAATTCTCTGACATCCCTACATTGTAAATAAGCTTCCTTCCTAGAGGTTCATAGTCTGACATGATGAAGTCATAGCTGCACTTGGCAATATAATTCATTCCCACATGGAGGGGGGTGGGATAATTACAGGTTGACTTGATAAGTGTCAGCAGGTGCTCCATCACATCTCCAATCCATGCTCCTGGGAGACAATACTTCTTAGACAATGGGTCTGGCCAGCACATATCCCCTTCTATTCTCCTCAGTAGGGAGTCACCAGACATGACCACCCTTCTTTTCTTCTTCCTGCAGTAGGAATTTGTGAACCCACCCATGTCCAGGTTCTCTGGGCACCCACCCAGCTCCTGCCCCTGCTTGCCAGTCACTGGACCACTCTCAAGCCCCTCCCAGGTTCAGCAAGCAGCTTGCACTCATCTCAGCAGCCTTGTTGAGCTCCACAGTCACCATTTTTTGAAAAATAAAATGGCGATTGCAAAAATTCACATATTTGCATATGTGCAAAAATGCACTTTTGTTTATGTGCATCATGCATATTTTTGCGCTTATGCAAATATGCACATTCACAAACTACATTTTCACATGCATAAAATGTGCATGCGCAAAATGTGCATTTTCGCGCATTCACAAATATGTGCATTTTTGCAATCGCCATTTTATTTTTCAAAAAATGGTGACTGCATGGAGAGCTCCACCGAGAGCTCAATGAGGCCACCAGTGTGAGTGCCGAGTGAGGGCAGGGGCTCGGTGAGTGGGGCTTGGGGGTGGAATCAGGAGCCTGTGCCATGCCCATGCTGTAGTGAGTGGTTTCATCCCCTCTGATCGGTAGGGCACCAGAACCTTGCTTCCTGTCCTGCGAGGTCTACTGTAGGGATGTACGAAAGTCACTTACCTTTCCGTGGATTATGTTGATGGTGGGGGGGAGGCATTCCGTCCCTCCCCCCAGAATCCTACATGGCCAGCTGTGCTCCGTGGCTGCTCCGCGGAGCAGCCGGCCAGGCCCAGGCCAGAGCCATCCACAGCTGGATTTCCAGCTGTGGAGGGCTCTGGGTAAACCCCCTCCCAAAAAAACCCCGCGTACACAAATGGTGGCGATAACGGCCGCTGCCATTTGCATTCCTTATTTTTGCCTGTCTTAGTCTACGTAAATATTTACGTAGACTATGACGGCAAAAATAAAGGGGAACACAAATAGTGTAGCAGGCGCTATTTGCGTCCCTTTTTGATTCACCATTTTATTTATTTATTTATTTATTTATTTCATTTCATTTCTATACCGCCCAATAGGCGAAGCTCTCTGGTCGGTTCACAAAAATTAAAACCAAACAACAAACAATAAAACAATTTAAAATATATAGAACATTAAAACCACAATATAACAATACAACCACAATAAAACCTAGCAGCAGTGCAGGAGTTTAAAATACAGATTTAAAACAGCAAAGATAAAAATTTAGAAAGCTAAAAAGCTGAACCTACGTAAGCTTTAGCCTACGTAAATACGCGGGGTTTTTTTTTTTTTTTTTACCCAGCCATGATAGGCTACGTAAATCTTTACGTAGCCTATCACGTCTTGTAAAAAAAACAAAAAACGACAAGACTGCAAATGGTGGTGGCGGCAGCCGGCCGGAAGACCAGCCGCCACAGCTGCTGCCGCCGCCGCTGCCTCCAGAGCCACCGCCACCCGGAACATCCGCCCCAGGTAAGTCTCGTCCTGGGGGGGATCTGCAGGGGGGCGGGGGGGCAGGCCGTTCTGCCACGGAGTTCGGGGGGGCCGAATGCACTGACATTTGGCCTCATCGAGATCTGTGGTGGAATTCTCTGACATCCCTAGTCTGCTGTAGATCTTCTCCTGAAGGCTCAGAGCCACTCTTCTTCAAGAACCTCAAAGTGGTTTCTTGGTTCCAGGGGTATAGAGTGCCTTCTGAATCTCTTTCTCCTGAATGGCACTTGTCATTCATGCAGGTTGCTCCTCCTTTTGTTCAGCTTGCTCCTCTTCCTGAGTCCCCCCCCCACAGTTGTCCTTCCAGTGCCTCCTGTGTGCTGTCCAAGAGCTCTTCACCTTCTCTTATGCCAATCACTGTTCCAGACCTCTTACCTTTTCTTCTACTAATGAGACCAGCTTGTACGTGCTGCCAACATACACCATTCTATATTCAGGCAGGAAAACAAACATGCCATTAGAGATGTCAGAGAATTTCACCACGAATCTCGGGGAGGCCGCATGCCAGCGCATTCGGCCCCCCGAAATCGGTGGTGAAACAGTCTGCCATCCCCCACACCCCCGGGACGGTACTTACCTTCGGTGAATCTTCCTGGCGGCGGCAGTTTGGTGGCGGCAGCTGTGGAGGCCAGTCTTCCGACCAGCTGCCGCCGCCACCATTTCCAACTTAAAAAAAAAAAAAAAAGTGATAGGCTACGTAAAGATTTACATAGCCTATCACGGCTAAATTTTAAAAAACACCATGATAGGCTACGTAAATGTTTACGTAGCCTATCACGGCTGAGTAAAAAAAAAAAAAGCGCATACGGAAATGGCGGCGCCCATGGGCACCGCCATTTGCGTTCCTTATTTTGGCACATCTTTGTCTACGTAAACATTTACATAGACTACGGCGAAAATAAGGGGAACGCAAATAGCGTAGATGCTATGCTATTTGCGTTCCCCTTATTTTTGCCGTAGTCTACATAAATGTTTACGTAGACTAAGACGTGACAAAATAAGGAATGCAAATGGCGGCACCCATGGGCGCTGCCATTTGTGTATGCGCTTTTTTTTTTAACTCAGCCGTGATAGGCTACGTAAACATTTACGTAGCCTATCATGGCTGACTGCAGGGATGCAAACAGCGGTGGCTACGGCCGCCGCCATTTGCGGGCCCGGCCGGCCAGGATTCGGGGGTGGAGGGACGGAGCTCCTCCCCCCCCGGCCAGAATTTCAGGGGGGAGGGACGGAGTGCCTCCCCCCCAGCCAGAATTTCAGGGGGAGGGACGGAGCGCCTCCCTCCACCGTGAATCAAATTTCGTTAAAGGTAAGTGACTTTCATACATCCCTACATGCCATATACTTTGCAGGTCATCATTGCTGAACTGCATCCATCCATTTTCTCTTCCTTCGAAGAGAAGCTCCTGTCAGGATCTGCTGACCACTACCCCATGTGGTGAAATTCATAACTGCAGCCTCTCAGTGCAGAACTTTCTGCGTCTAGACTGACTCCGCCCAACCAGACTTGCCATTGGCTCTTCCTGGGCAGGAAGTAATATAAGTGGGCTTCCTGTGTCAGAGCTGCTTTGTTCGAGCAACAATGTCTACATGTGTCTTCAGTTTTTGGTCTTGCTCTTTGGGCCAGATCCTGGCTTGTTATTTGGTCCTGATTTCTGTTTTGCCCTCTGATCCTGCTTGTTCTTTCATCCAGCTCATGACACACTCCAGACTACTGCTCATTGCCCAGTCTTGACAGCTCCTTAGAGGGCAGGTGGGCTACTGTATATGAATAGTAATGCTAACACGAAGAAAGAGAAACAGTAATAGCAACAACAACAACAACAACAACAACAACAAGAGGTCATTACTGTTGTTAACAATAACAACTATGATTATGATTACAATTGGGTCAAGAAGCAACTCCAAAATCAGGACCAAAGAATAACCACTACACTAGAGCTTAGGAGCACTATATTGTAGTAGCAAGGTTCAGATGGAAAAGGAAGAACTTTATAATTCCTTCCTTCCTTTTAAGGATCCAGTGGCCAGCCTGGGTGGGAAGATTCAGTCCAAGGCTAGAAGGTACTTTATGGGGAACGCTGCTACCTGCAGTTCAGTGGTTCACCACAGGGGACAGCTGCACAAAGATCCAAGCATTCATCAGGAAGTCATGACACTCAACAGGGAGTGGTGATCAGTTGCAGCCACTTGAGTGTATACTCGGTGGCAAACATGGGTTGCCTCTGTGTAATGTGTGAAATGATCTACATTAAACTCACTCTAAGAATCAGTGTGACAAGCAGCAAAATCAGTAAATAAACTGGTCATAAAAGAAAGAGATGATGAATGTTCGTTTCAGTGAATTATGTAGAACTGGCCTGGGAGGGATAGTTAAATTGGAACCTTAGGAGAAACAGCTCCACACTCTGCTTTTTATGGACATAGGGTGTGGGACTGTGATGAATTTCTGTATATTATAATAATGAATTATTTAAAATATAATAAATGTGGAGAATTGCATATTTGCTATAAATCTTGTTGTAGCAAAGATTAGGCTAGACACTAAAAACTCAATATGGTACTAAATCAGGAGGAATGGTTGCATAAGATGATGAATACATTGGTAATGAAACTGATGATGATGATGGTGATAATTTCAGATACTCAGAGATAGTAAGTTAATGTTGATAATTGAAGTGTCAACATGGGGAGGGTAATCAATTTCTGGAATAATAATCATTACCAGTATGTACATGTCTCTTCATATATAGTGTCAGTTTCTTTAATATACAAAATAAGAAACAAAAACATATACAACGGCCTGCAATTGGTTAATGTTGACCATCAGAAAACTTCCAATAACCCCCCCAAAGGATAATAAATTAATTTTCTTCTCATAATAATTTAATCTTGTCTGCTACCTATGACATGCTCAGTTTTTCTCCCTTTAAGTCTCTGTTCTTTTAACTCCCCTACATACTCCCCTGTACTGCCTGGTCTAATATTCTGTGATGTGGTTTAATGTCTGCTAAATATTTTACAACATTCTATTCACCTTGGTGTGAATTGTTAAGGCCTTTCTATGGCTTAGTCTTTCCCCCAGGAATCCCACAAATTAATCACTGGATGTGTTGTTAGCACCATAGGAGATGCTTGTAAACAGCTTTTGCTAACACTTAATTAAACTAACCTTTTACTTGTGAAGGTTAAAATTCATTCCAGCCTACAGGACCAACAGTACATAATACCCAAATCTGTTCATCCCAGGAATTCATATAGATTCCCACTTCCTTAGTCCCTGGGCATCCTCTGAGTCATACAGCTGGATGCCTCCAACTGTACAGTGTAGATCACTCTGCAATAGACTTGTAGGGGAGGAGATACCACAGATCTTTCAGGTTGGAATGCTTGAGGAATTCAATCTTTGTGAGTTCTGATATATGAACTTACCTGCTGGCTGTCCTCATGGGGGATTTGCTGCAAATTGGGAGCATTTCGAGGTCACTGGTGGCAGATGACACTGTGGCCAATCTGCAGCCACCCCAGAGATTCCTGGCAGAAAAGCCAGATTTTCTGAGACTACTTTTACTCCATTTGATTTCTTTAATTCGGGTCCTCCATGCTTCTGGTGCTGTGTGTCCCTATCCTCCACATTTGCTTCAGCATCATAGCTAGGGATGTCAGAGAATTTCTCCACGAATCTCCGGGAGACCGAATGCCAACGCGTTTGGCCCCCTGAAATTGGTGGAGAAACAGTCTGCCCCCCCACCCCTCCCGGGATGGGACTTACCTTTGGTGAATGTCCCTCACGGCAGCGGCTCCCGGCGGCGGTTCGGCGGCGGCGGCGGTGGCGGCCGGTCTTCCGACCGGCTGCTGCTGCAGCCATTTCCAAGTAAAAACAAAACAACAAACAACAAACATGATAGGCTACGTAAAGATTTACGTAGCCTATCATGGCTAGATTTTCAAAAAACACCGTGATAGGCTACGTAAGTGTTTACGTAGCCTATCATGGCTGACTTTGAAAAAAAAAAGAAGCGCGTACGCAAATGGTGGTGCCCATGGGCGCCGCCATTTGCGTTCCTTATTTTGGCCCGGGTAGTCTAGGTAAATATTTGTGTAGACTATGGCGTAAATAAGGGCAACGCAAATAGCGTTGCCCTTATTTTCGCCGTAGTCTACGTAAATATTTACATAGACTACCCGTGCCAAAATAAGGAACGCAAATGGCGGTGCCCATGGACGCCGCCATTTGCGTATGTGCTTTTCCCCCCCTCAAAGTCAGCTGTGATAGGCTATGTAAACATTTACATAGCCTATCACGGCTGACAGCAGGGACGCGAACAGCGGCGGCTACAGCCGCCGCCATTTGCGTCCCGGCAGGAGACGAGATTCGCGGCCGGGGAGACAGGGCGCTCCCCCCTGGCCAGAATTTCAGCGGGGAGGGATGGGGCGCCTCCTCCCAGGCTAGAATTTTGGTGGGGAGGGACAGGGCGCCTCCCCCCCACCAAGAATTTTGGGGGGAGAAATGGAGTGCCTCCCCCCCACCGCAAAGCAAGCTGAGGGATCAGGTAAGGGACTTTCGTCCATCCCTAAGTCATAGCCCTGCCCAGTGACATGTCTTTCACTTGGACATGACCTCACTGAGCCTTTCCAGCCTTCAGAATTGCCCTGCACAACTATTTCACCAGTAATTAGCCTCCCTGATGATGCACTTCTCTTATGTTTGCATTACTTTGCTTCTCCATTGCTGTGTTAAATCACCTCTCCAATATAGTGTTAAGTCACTTCTTTGATGTTATGTAAAGTTGCTTCTCTGATCTGGCAAGGTGCTGGAGCCTGTCATTGCAAGCAGAGACAATGTGCCCAGAGAAGGAGAAAGGCAGGGTAGATGGGCGGAAGTAATAACTCCACAACAGTTTGGTGGAATGGGCAAAATTTGGGTGCGTGGGCTGCTCTCAGGGGGAGCTTTCACATACTGCACTCGAGAACCAGGGATTTTTGGCTTCTCAAGCAAAAGTGTGCACATTCGGGAACAGAGGAGAGAGGAATAACTCTGAGTTTGCTGGAATGGGGCAAAATGGAGGTGGGTGGGATGCTCTCAGAGGGAGCCTTTAGATGCTGCACTTAAGAACTGAGGATTTGGGCTTCTCAAGGCAAAATTGCACACATTGTGGAAAAATGGGGTGGGAGCAATAACTCTGTGGCAGATTGCTGGAATGTGGCAAAATTGCTGGGGGGGTGATGCTTCAGATGCTGCATTCGAGAACCAGGGATTTTGGTTTCTTTGGGGAAATCTGCACACACGGTAGGGATGTACAAAAGTCATGTACCTTTTCAAAGGGTGACATTCGCGGTGGGGGGAGGCACTCCATCCCTCCCCCCAAAATTTAGGGGTGGACGAAAGTGACTTACCTGTCCTCAAAGCTTGTTCGCGGTGGGGGGGAGGTGCTTCGCTGCTCCCCCCGCGAAGTTCAGGCTGGGGGGGGAGGCTTCCTGCCTCACCCGGCCGAAATTCAGGCTGGGGGGGAGGCTTCCCGCCTCGCCCGGCTGAAATTCAGGCCGGGGAGGAGGCTTCTCGCCTCGCCCAGCCGCGAACTAGAAAGTTAAAAAAAAAAACAAATGCCCCTGTGATAGGCTTAGGGGTGGACGAAAGTCACTTACCTTTTCTTGCAGCTTGTTCGCGGTGGGGGGGAGTGCTTCGCTGCTCCCCCCGCGAAGTTCAGGCTGGGGGGAGAGGCTTCCCGCCTCGCCCGGCCGAAATTCAGGCCGGGGAGGAGGCTTCCCGCCTCGCCCGGCTGCGAACACGAAAGTTAAAAAAAAAAAAAGTCCCCTGATAGGCTACGTGACGATTCACGTAGCCTATCATGGCTAGATCTGGAAAGTCAGCCGTGATAGGCTACGTGAATCGTCACGTAGCCTATCACGGGTGACTTAAAAAAAAAAAAAGCGTGTATGCGAATGGCGGCCCCCATAGGGAGCCGCCATTCGCGTTCCTTATTTAGTTGCTGTAGTCTACGTCAATGTTTACGTAGACTACGGTGAAAATAAGGGCAACGCAAATAGTGTTGCCCTTATTTTCGCCGTAGTCTACGTAAACATTTACGTAGACTACAGCGACCAAATAAGGAACGGGAATGGCGGCTCCCTATGGGGGCCGCCATTATCCGTACACACTTTTTTTTTTTTTAAAGTCACCCGTGATAGGCTACGTGACGATTCACGTAGCCTATCATGGCTGACTTTGCAAATCTAGCCATGATAGGCTACGTGAATCGTCACGTAGCCTATCAGGGGACTTTTTTTTTTTTCTTTGATTGCAATGGCGGGGGCGGCAGCCGGTCAAAAGACCGGCTGCCGCTCCCGCCCCGCTCGAACACCAGACGAACCGCCAGCTGGACCCGCCGCCGGGAGGGACATTCAGGGAAGGTAATTCCCGTCCCGGGGGGTGCGGGGTGCGGGGGGGTGCGGAGGATTTCTCCCCGAAACTTGTTCGGGGGGCCGAACACGTTGGCGCTCGGCCCCCCGAAGTTTCGGGGAGAAATTCTCCGCCATCCCTAGATAGGCTACGTGACGATTAACGTAGCCTATCATGGCTAGATCTGCAAAGTCAGCCGTGATAGGCTACGTAAATCATCACGTAGCCTATCACGGGGGCATTTTTTTTTCTTTTATTGCAATGGCGGTGGCGGCAGCCGGTCGAAAGATCGGCTGCCGCCCCCGCCCAGGACGAACACCCGCCGAACCGCCGGCTGGACCCGCTGCCGGGAGGGACATTCGGCAAAGGTAAGTCCTGTCCCGGGGGGGTGCAGGGGGTGGGGGCGGCGGAGAATTTCTCCCCAAAACTTGTTCGGGGGGCCGAACACGTTGGCGCTCGCCCCCTAGAAGTTTGGGGGAGAAATTCTCTGCCATCCCTACCGAAATTCTCCCTGGCCGGCTCCGCTCCGCAGCGACTCCATAGCCATAGCCGCCATAGACTGCCATAGACAGTCACTGTCTATGTCCATAGACAGTCCATAGCCATAGACTGCCATAGCCGCCGCCATTTCATCCCTGTATTTTGCCGTGATAGGCTATGTAAATATTTATGTAGCCTATCGCGGCAAAACAACAACAACAAGGTAACGCAAATGGTGGTGGCTCCGGCGGCCGCCATTTGTGTTCCTTTTTTTTTGCTGTGATAGGCTATGTAAATATTTATGTAGCCTATTACAGAAAAAGACAGGGGCGCAAATGGCATAGTAGCCTAATATGGCAAAAAAAAAAAAAAAAAGAGAACGCAAATGGTGGCCACCGGAGCTGCCGCCATTTGCATTCCCCTTTTTTTTGGCCATGATAGGCTACGTAACTACTTACGTAGCCTATCATGGCCACTGCAGGGACGCAAATGGCATCCCTGCGTTAGCTGTGATAGGCTACGTAAGTATTTACATAGCCTATCACGGCTATAATGAAGAAGTGAATGGTGGCCGCATGTGCGGCCACCATTCGCAAGGCAGCGTGAACGGCAGCAGGTAGGTGCTCCATTTCGCAAGCCTTTCGTGGGGTTGGGGGGTGAGGGGCTTCGTTCTGCCACGGATTTCAGGGGGCCGAATGCACTGACATTCTGCGTCACCAAGATCTGTGGCGGAATTCTCTGACATCCCTAACACATGGGACATGGGCCAGTAAGCAAGCCTCTCTCATTGCTTGAGCAGGACATGCCACTTTGATGATGTTTAGTTCTACTCCCTCCACCCCACCCTGCAGTATTTTCCTTCCAAGCACTGTGTGACCCCTAAACTGGATTTTAATGGTACAGTGCACTCGGCTAATCTTGCTTCATGTGTCCCTGATGGACCAAAGCTGATTCCATGAAAATCTGGATAATACTCCAATGTGCTTCTCATTTCATTGCCGTGAAGATCTCCTCTCCCCCGATAAGCACCTCCCACACTAATGTGCAGATTGGAACTTAATTATCCACCAATTAGGGATGGCGGAGGATTCCTCCACGGACTCCAATGAGCGGAGCGGACCACCCCACCCCACCACCCTGCAAAGTCCGACTTGGCCAGATCCTACCTGGCACCGCCGGGTCCGGGTCCGTCCGGGTTCATCCGCTGCCCCTGTGCGGATGCAAAATGGCATCCAGCGTAGCAGACGCCATTTGCACCCTTGCCATGATAGGCTACGTAAATCTTTACATAGCCTATCATGGCAAAAGGGAGGCATGCAAATGGCTACGCTGGACGCCATTTGCGTCCATAGACCAGCTGTGGCCAGAAGTCTGGCAGTGGCTGGCCCTGGCTGGCAGCTCCTCGGACCCACCACAGAGCCGGCTGGGGAGGATTCTGGGGGGAGGACCAGATCACCTCCCCCCCGCGGACCTCCCAGCAGATGAAGGTGAGTGGGGTTCGTACATCCCTACCACCTATGTTCACACTTCCCAAATGTTTTGATGCAATTCTCAGCTCAAAATATGTATCAAGGAAGGTGCATTTTAAAATGCAAAAATTTGAGAATACATGTGTGCCTGTGAATTTTGGTGACTTTTTTTTAAAAAAAGAAAACAACACAAATTAACAGATTAATAAGGAACCTGGACAGAACAACTTATGCGTGGTATCTAGGGATGTCGGAGAATTCTGCTGCAGACTCAAATGAGGCCGTATTCTTTGGAATCCAGCCTCTGGAATCCATGGAGGAATGGCACAACTTACCTCTGTGTCCAGAGGTTTCCCATGGAATGGCACCCCAGCTCTGTAGTGCAGGCAATACGGTAATGGTGGCTGCCATTACTGTATTGCTGGGAGAAATACAGCCACCTGTAAAGCACTGTTTTTTACCTAAATAGAGCCATAAATTGCTACAATTAGGTTAAACTCAGGGCTTTAACGCCTATACCAGGTGATACGGTAATGGCGGCTGCCATTATCCTATCACTGTCTGTCTGTCCCTTCCCTCAAAGGCCAGCGTGGGGAGGAGGGACCTCGGTATAGCCACCCCATGGCCTGCAGTGCTCTCACCCTATCCTTCTCAGGGCAAGAGTGCTGCGGGGTGGGTGCGCCGAGGCCCCTCCTCCCTGCGCCAGCCTTTGACAGCTGGTGCATGGAAGAGGGACAGCGGCAGGCACCTCAGCGCTCTTGCCCTGAGAAGGACAGGGCGAAAGCACTGTGGGGTGGGTGCGCTGAGGCCCCTCCTCCCCATGCTGGCCTTTGACAGCTTTGACAGCCAGCTCATGGAAGAGGGAAGGGACAGACAGCCAGTGTCCCATTACCGTGTCACCTAGTATAGGCAGTAAAGCCCTGAATTTAACCTAACTGTAGCCATTTATGGCTCTATTTAGGTAAAAAACAGCACTTTATAGGTGGCTGTATTTCTCCCAGCAATACGGTAATGGCAGCCACCATTACCATATCACCTGTGCCACGGAGCTGGAGTGCAGCTCCGCGAAATCCTCCAGACACAGAGCCGCTCTGGAGGATTCCAAGGGGGAGGAACGGATCGCTTCCCACCCTGTGGATCCCCCCTCTGGAATGGAAGGTAGTGGTTTCGTACATCCCTAGTTGTATCAAATGGTGGCTTCTGCTGGCTTAAGAAGCCACACCCAATTTATGCCACACCCAATTTTTGCCAGACCTGCTTACCTGCTGCAGTTCTTTACAACATATCAAATCCTTTTACAGAGGTTCCCCCAACCCTCAGAAACAGCTGGGGGTGGGGGTTAAATGAGTAGGAGAGGTTTGTAAACAATGGGTGTCCCAAATTGTGTGAGAGGATGTAAAATGCTTTCTGTGTTTCTGCTAAGACAAAAGCTATCATTGGATACAACCCTATGAGTGATCTCAAAACTGATGTGGACTGGAAATAAACTGATTCATCCATCCCTACCTTTTTTTTCGTTTCAGAGAATAGGGGAAAGTGTTTGTAGAGGAAAGTAAGACATTAATTATAACCCACTGAAGGATCTGCAGTGGCCAATTGATACAACTATGCATGGTTTTACGAAGAAAACATTAAATATTTAACTTGCACTCATATTTCCGCTGTGCAAGTCTAAATAAAATGTTGACCTTTCTTTGTACACTTCATCATTCTAAAATTAATTCCACTGGGAATTTTCATTTTAGAAGAGTAAGATATAAGAGCAATCCCTCACATACAGTAAGCCTGTGTATTAAATTCTGCTGTGTTGGTGGCAATTATCTCATGTTTGCTATTTGCATATGCACTGATTTATACCATAAGAGCCTGGAACACAGCTACCTTTCCTACAATTTCCTAGAAATTATAGGCTTTTAAGAGAGACTGACTGAATATGAATGAAATATTTTTAAAACAAATTTCCCAGGCTGTATTAATTTTAGAAAAAATACTATGGGCACCAACAGGACCCACCGCTAGCACAAGCACAACAGGAAGCTGGAGGTTATTAAAACAATTCAAAATGAGCAGAAACACTGGTTTCTGGAATGGGGTAGAGTCAGTGTAGCTCGCAAAAGGGAGCTATGCTGACCTGTCCCAATCTGGACAGAAGCATTTCTCATTTCTGCTCATTTCCAGGATTCCTTTACAAAGTGTTTATTCGCTGTTGCACCAGTGGTGGGTCCCGCTGGTGCAACACAATTAGTGGAAGCACAGTGGCCCCATTGGATACTGCCCCATATGCTATTTACTGTAGTACTGATTTTTTTTTTTCCTGAAATGACACTTTATCACTGATCCATTTATATCTGAGAAGGACACCATAGGATAAACAGATACAATGGGAAGACAGAATTACAAAACTCAAAAGATAATAGCCCTGTTCACTAGGGATGTGCAAATCCACCCCTGTGCAGGTTCTCTGGGTGCCCGCCCAGCCCCTGCCCCTGCTCACTGCTTGAGCTCCTCCTGAAGTCGGCAAGCGGCTCGAACTCACCCCAGTGGCCTCGTCGAGCTCTACGGTCACCATTTTTTGAAACATAAAATGGCAATAGCAAAAATGCACGTGTTTGCCTAAGCGCAAAAATGTGCATTTTCTCAACGCACATATTTATGCGTGCACAAAATGCACATATTCGCATATGTGTGAATATGCACAATTGTGAGAATGCATATATTTGAATATGTGTGAATATGTGCATTCGCAAAATGCATATTTTCATGCATTAGCAAATATGCACATTTTTGCAATCCCCATTTTATTTTTCAAAGAATGGCAACTGTGGAGCTCAACAAGGCCACCAGGGTGAGTGCGGGCCACTTGCAGAGCATGGGCAGGGGGCAAGCAGGGGCAGAGGCTTGGTGAAGGGGGCTCGGGGGTGTGGGTAGGGGGGGCACCAGATTCCTGGATGGAATCAGATGCCCGTGCCATCTCTACTGTTCACAGATTTGTGTCCACATGTGGGGCAAGATATAAGGAGAAGTGGGACTGCAGCTATTGGCCTTGCCCCTGATGTTGCACACCCTACTGGGCTTGCCCCTAACATCCGCACATTTAATGCAGACTTCTGAAAAGAAGAGCCACTGAGCTTTTCACTGGATGCATTTATTGTCTGCTTGTCATTCCTTATTCATGGTTGTTTATGGGTCATTTACATGAAATCATGACCCTCCAGTTTTCCTTCTGTTTTTAAGAGTATTTTTTTAGGGTTTTTTTTTTTTTTTAGAATAGGGAAAATGGAGTATTATTTGTGAAAGAAAATTTATTTTCCAACATGTGTAATTGTGTTATTCTGTTATAGCACAGTGCCATCTAGAGGTTGTGTAGCAGAAAACCTCTGTGTAGACCTTGGATCTCAATTCTGTGACAAAACTGAAAGCAGATACAATGGACTGGCAGCCTCATTTAAAAAAGCTCTATAGACATACAGCTGTACAAGAAAGGGCAATTTATTAGCCCTAGTCAATTTAGCTTTTTTATACTTTTACTCTGGTAAAAGTATAACTTTTGGCGGCTCTGCTGATTTTAATAATTTCTTAGATGTTATTGCTATTGTTATTAAGTTGGTGTGAAAGCTGATCTGAAAGCAGATAACTACAATAAATGAATACATAATATTATTTTGGAACAAAATAGGCAAGTCCATTTGCCTCCTCTTAAGGATAACAAATTATGTGATCATCAGACTTACAACAGAAACTTTGATCACACATTGCAAGATTTTAACCCAGTGGTGGTACAGTTGAATTTCATGTCTATGGTCCTTTATGAGATTATATTTCTATACATACTATACATTATGGCTGTGATCATATAGATTTGGATGACAGCCTGAATATGTGTGTGTGTGTGTGTGTGTGTGTGTGTGTATACATGAATATATTTCTACATGTACAACACATTATAGCTAAGAATCCCTGCACTCTCTGTATATATTTTTCCCAATTCCCCTCTCCCCCTACAATTGCCCACACAGTTCCCAAAGAGCAGATTTTTTTGGGGGGGCATAGGGTAAGTCTCTTGGATCAAAAGTCCTTGGATACTTTTTTGAAGATTAAATTTTAGGTAGGACTATCACATGGAGGTCACTTCCTATTACTCCATGTGGTAGATATGACCACATAGTGAACCATTCATGTCTAGTAACTCAGCAGGTGGATCAGGCAATGTTTACTAGGACATCAGAACCTGGACACTGTTGAAAATCACATGATCAGCATGATGACAAGCTACATGTGGTCCGTTCATCAGATGCTAATAGGTAACAACTATCATGTGGAACAATTTAATATAGTCCCAATGTTGCCACTAAACACATAAACTGGCCCTAAATTTTGAGAAGCAGATAACCAAGCACACCTCTCAATTCGTACTGGGAAAAAGGTTCCATTCTCAAAAGATGTTTTCTTTCCAAACACAATATAACCTTTACAAAACTAGCCCTGAGTTGAAAGGGTTAATACACAACCTCCTAAAAGGCTTTTAAAAAATAGGAGGTGGGGGTGGGTGGGGGGAAGCTTGGATACCTCAAGATATTGGTGACAAACATGAAATTTACTTAAGCAGCCAGGTAAATGTTCAAAAAGCCTTGCAAGAGAAAGGGTGGTGAACAAATAATTCTCTCTGTGTTTGCTTTAGGAGACAACTCAAATTCCACAATAATCTCAACTGACAGAAAATACCTTTTTCTTACATACTTTTTTTTTTGCAGGGAGGTGGGATTCACTTTTCAAAAATTTCTAACTGGGAGGTGACAGTGGAAGAGGAAAAGGCATGTGTGCGTGTGCGCGCGCGCGCACACACACACACACCATCTGTTAAGCTTTTTCTTTACAAAATGACATGTTCCTATGCCCTATTATGCCCCATTCCACTAACTTAGATACAGTTAGTTAGTGGAAACCATGCTGTTAGAAATTTCACTAATCTTAACCAAACATTTGTGCCCCCCCCAATTCCTGGTGTTTGGTTGAAGACCTTCCAAATTTGCTCTGAATTTTGCTGTAGGCAGAACCTAGTAACAGCCCCTGGAATGTGTAACTGCCATCACCACTAAGAAATGTCACCAGTTCCATCAAAACACTTTTGGCTTCCCTTGCGATTTCTCTGATGCTTTACCCATGGACAAACTCCCAAAGCTTACTCTGAATATTACTTTGGACCAAATTTCAAAGGCACATCTTTTATTTTTGGTCATCTGCAAAGATGCCCTGAACTACAGGCTAATGGTGCTGTCCATGAATTTCCAGAGAGCCTGAGGTCCATGCTTTTGTTAGAAGGTACACCTTTCATAATAATTATTAGTACTTAGCATTTATACTGCACATTCAGAGCACTTTGCACAGAGGTGTCGTGCAGGACAGGACAGTATTATAACCTTCCATGGGTGGGGTGGAGTCATTGAAGCTGATAAAACAGCAGCTTGGCTAAGGCCTCCTAGTGAGTTAAATATACTACCCCTGAAGGCAAGGTAGTGTGATCAGACTAATTACACTCTCAGTCTCTTAGTTCCCATGCCCTACTGAAACCAAGCCCAAATATGTGAAATGAACTAACTCTCTCTTCCTGTTAGCTTCATTTCTGTATTTCTCCCAACCCTTAGTTACCAACCCTGTGCCAAATCTTAAAATGTAAGCTCCTTGGGGAAGGGGCCTGTCTTCTTATTCTTACTCATCAATTCACAAATTGATGGTGTAACACCACCACCACCACCACCACCACCACCAGTCTCTTTATCTTTAATAGCAAAATGGACAGTTTCATCCCAGACCAATCTCACCCCATCAGTCAGTAGTGCCATGAGTGACCAAATAAACCACATCGTTCCTGCTCTAACATATTCTTCCCAGCCTGAAATTTCAAACAGCACCCACCATTGCCACACAGAATCAAGTACACCCTGGCGTTCCTACTTACACCACTTTCGTGAGAGGTGCAATCCCCCCCCCCAAAGTCTGGGAGGGACCTCCAACTATTCAGGGAGTACAAACATTGTGGGAAAGAGCTGAGTCCATCAGAGCAGACAACTCCCCCCCCCCCCGCATACAATGCCCCTGCAAATATAGCATTGTTCCCAAAGTTATCTGAGGACAGATTTTCAAAAAAATTAAAAAGCCACAGCCTGGCTTTTTAAAAGCACAAAACATAGATGTTGAACTTTAGGCCTGCGGGCCAAATCTGACTCACCTAGGGTCCCAATCTAGCCCAGTAGGGTCCCCCTGATGGCCATGCCCCTTCCCCTTGCCCAACACCCTTTTCCTGACCACCAATCATTTGGTGTTTTCCCGTATTTTCCCATTTTTGAAATGCCTCTCCTAAGGCTTAGTTACTGGCAGCAAAAGCTTTAATCTAAAATATGCTGGTACATAGGGACATAGGAAGCTGACTTATACCTAAGTCAGACCCTTAGCAGCTCTCCAGGGTTTCAGGCAGGAATTTTTTAGGGATGTTAGAGAATTCCACCACGGATCCCGGGGGGCTGAATTCCAGTGAATTAGGCTCCCCGGAATCCATGGCGGAATGGAGCCCCCCACCCCTCCACCCTGCAAAAGCCCCGTGAAATGGAGCCTACCTGGCTCCAGCTGTAGCTTCGGCTCTGGCGGAGGCGGCGGCTCCGGCTGCTGCCGGGCTGGTAAAGACGCAAATGGCGTCCTGAGTAGGGGACGCCATTTGCATCCCTATGGTAGCCCGTGATAGGCTACATAAATATTTACACAGCCTATCACAGCTAAAACAGGGATGCACATGGCGTTCCCGTTTTATCCGTGATAGGCTACGTAAATATTTACGTAGCCTATCATGTAGGGATGGGGGAGAATTTCTCCCCGAAACTTGGGGGGCCGAGTGCCAACGCATTCGGCCCCCCAAAATCGGCGGTGAAATTCTCCACCACTCCCCCACCCCCCCGGGATGGGACTTACCTTTCACGAATGTCCCTCCTGGCGGCGGGTCCCGGCGGCGGTTCGTCGGGTCTTCGTCAGGGGCGGGGGCAGCAGCCGGTCTTTCGACTGGCTGCTGCCGCTGCCATTACAAGTGCAATAAAAAAACACACACCCCGTGATAGGCTACGTAACGATTAACGTAGCCTATCATGGCTAGATCTCCAAAGTCAGCAGTGATAGGCTACGTTAATCGTCACGTAGCCTATCACGGACTTTGGAAAAAAAAAAAGCGCGTACGCAAATGGCGGCCCCCATAGGGAGCCGCCATTTGCGTTCCTTATTTGGTCCCTGTAGTCTACGTAAAGATTTATGTAGACTACGGCGAAAATAAGGGAACGCTATTTGCGTTGCCCTTATTTTCGCCGTAGTCTACGTAAATCTTTACGTAGACTACAGGGACCAAATAAGGAACGCAAATGGTGGCTCCCTATGGGGGCTGCCATTTGCGTACGTGCTTTTTTTTTTCCAAAGTCACCCGTGATAGGCTACGTGACGATTTATGTAGCCTATCACGGCTGACTTTGGAAATCTAGCCGTGATAGGCTACGTTAATCGTTACGTAGCCTATCACGGGGGTGTTTTTTTTTTTTTCGCGACCGGGTAGACAGGGCGCTTCTACCTGGCCTGAATTTCGCAGGCGAGGGATGGGGCGCCTCCCGCCCGGCCTGAATTTCGGCCGGGCAAGGTGGGGCGCCTCCCCCCCCTCGCATGAACTTCGGGGGGAGAAGCGAAGCGCCTCCCCCCCACCGCAAAGCAAGCTTCAAGGACAGGTAAGGGACTTTCGTCCATCCCTACTATCATGGCTAAATGGCGTAGGGGACGCCATTTGCATTCCCGTTTTATCCGTGATAGACTACGTAAATATTTATGTAGCCTATTATGGGTAAAACGGGAACGCAAATGGGGTAGGGGATGCTATTTGCATCCATGCTTTAGCCGTGATAGGCTACATAAATATTTACGTAGCCTATCACAGGCTACCATAGGGATGCAAATGGTGTCCCCTGCCCAGGATGCCATTTGCGTCCACACCAGCCTGGCAGCAGCTGGAGGCCCCGCTGCAGGTTAGCCCAGCCGGTGGCTCCATGGCCTGGCTGCGGAGCAGAGCCGGCCAGGCAGGATTCCGGGGGGGGGGGACGGATCTTCTCCCCCCACCTGCGGAACCCAGTGGAGCCAGGTAAGTGGGGTTTCGTACATCCCTCGATTTTTTTCGGGATGTTGGAAAATTCCACCATGGACTCCAGTGAGGCCAGATTCTTTAGAATCTGCCCCCCCAGAGCCCATGACAGAACAGCCTCCCTCCCGCCACCCCTGGAATTCCCCCCCCCAGGACGGACCTACCCGGTGGTGAATGCGGAGGCGGCAGATGCAGCGGCAGAGGCTCTGGCTCATCTTCCGGCCGCTGCCAGGCTGCTGCGGCCGTGCCTGCATTAGGCTGTGATAGGCTATGTAAATACTTATGTAGCCTATCATAGCAAACAGCAGGGGCGCAAATGGTGGCCGCTACACCATTTGCGCCCTTGCTCTTTGCTGTAATAGGCTAAGTATTTACATAGCCTAACACGGCAAAAGGAAGGGATGAAAATAGTGTAGTGGCCGCCATTTGTGTCCTGGCTTTAGTCGTGATAGGCTACATAAATATATACATAGCCTATTACAGCCTAGTGTAGGGACACAAATGGCATCCCCTATGCAGGATGCCATTTGCATCCACAGCAGCCTGGCAGCAGATGGAGGCCCCGCTGTGGATTGGCCCGGCCAGCAGTTCTGTGGACTGGCCACAGAGCGGATTCCAGGGGGGAGGACCGGATCACCTCCCCTCCGTTGAGGATTCCGAGGGAAGGACTGGATCGTGTCACCCCCACCGTGGAACCCAGCAGAGCCAGGTAAGTGGGTTTTCGTACACCCCTAGAATTTTTCCAGCCTTACCTGGAGATGCCAGGGATCGAACTTGGGACCTTCTAGATGCAAAGCAGGTGCTGTGCCACTGAGCCACAGCCCTTCCCCATTGTACATGGGGAATACTGAGCCATGGTATTTTGGTTCTACCCCATTTTGCCTCTGGCCCTGCCCCACCCACCACTGGAATGTGGTCCCTGAGAGCTTCTCTGAAATTGAATTCAGCCTTCAGACTAAAAGAGGGTTGACATCCCTTATATGAAAGGATGGGGGCAAGCCCTCAGACCACCTCATAAATATAAGTACCCCACCCCCACACATAGACACACAGACCTGAAAATGAGGCCATTTTTCTCCACTTCTTGGAAGTTGATGGCATTCACCCTACCCTTGCCACTTTCACAAGGGCTGCATGTTCCAGCAAAGGTGGGTGGGGGAGCCCTGTTACCAGAAAGAGTGTGGTATCATGGTGGATAGAGTAATGGACTTGGATTGGGAGTGGGGAACCAGCTCAACCATAGCTTTGGGTAATTTACTATCCCTCAGGCTATTCCACCCCTACAGAAAGTAGGATAATCCTCTTGGGAGCAAGGCAATGTGCCAATGTGATAAATGAAATGAATACCAGCACTTGAACTTACGCTAGAAAGAGGGAAAACAAAGACTGGAAAATGCTCCTAAAACTTATTAGCATTTTTATTTGTGTGAGTGTTTACTGGGTGGGTATAAGCTAGGGCTGTGCAGGGACCCCCCAATTGGACTCAGCAGCCGCTTCGTGGCTTCAGCGGTGGCTGATTTGGCTCAGGCTGATTCGGGCCCTCCCTGACCTGACTCTGCCCCGAACCAGAAGTGGGATTCAGCTCCTGAGACCTGGACGCTTGCTGACTCTGTTGGGTGGGAGTCACCGTTTTTAAAATGGCGACTTCCTGCAGCAAGAGCCAGTGCACGTCCAGGGCTCAGGAGCTGGCAGTGGTGGGCGGCAGTGATGACAGTGGCAGCGGCAGCTATAGTGGCAGTGGGGGCAGAGGCGGCGACAGCAGCGGAGGTGGCGGTGGGCAGTGACGGAGAGGATGGAGGCGGCGACTCCCGTGAGTCACCTCAGGTAAGGAGCTAGAGTCACTGGTGTGGCTGCGCCAGGATGCTGAAGCTCCAAAGCACACCGGGCGCTTCAGAGAGCCCCCAACCCGCTCCAGGTTGCTTCGTGCCCCCTTCACTTCACCTCAGAAGGGGCCTGAAATGGCCTGAAGTGGCCCACTTCAACTCAGGGTTCAGGCCTCAGGCTGAACTAGTGCACAGCCTTGGTATAAGCATTGGCTGGTTTGCATGATGGCTGGCATCCACCCATGGGTTCTCCTTCAGCCCAGGGATTCTGGCTGGCTTGTAACTGACAGCAGCAAGCCACCCTACTCGGGTTTGCATGTCGTGATAAGTTTCAGCTACTGCCCGCCACAGCTTGGATATTCACAATGGCAGCTGACACACATCACGACCCACCATGCCTTATTTAAGCAACGGTGGGCACCAACGATCATGTGGACCAGGTCACTGGTTTGTTACAGGTGCACATGCAATTTGTCTTGTAGATGTAATTTAGGCTTTTAATTTTTTTAATTGATCTTAGGTCTGCAAAACCAAGCCAAAGTCAGCCCACCAGCTATGGATGGCTGTTTGTGCACAATGTCAATGCAATGTCACGACTCAAACATTAGGGGACAGATGGGCCAGAGACAGGCCAAGACATTTTGTCAACTGAGGCAGAAATGGCACCTCACTACTGAGACCCAGTATGGTGCAGTAGTTAATGGTGGACTAGATCAGGAGTGCACAAACTGTGCTCCTTCAGCCTAATTTCAAAGCCCCCTGCAAGTGATCAGTTCATTCTGGCAAGAGTGATGCTTTGGCAGGGAGGGATGGGGGGGTCAGAAAGAAGAGAGAGAGAGAGAGAGAGAGAGAGAGAGAAGGGGTAGTCTTATCTACTTTTGACTCTGACCTCACCCTCTTTTGAATCTGGGCCTGGCCAGTATACAGCTCCCAACAGATTATACCTGAGGGCAGGGTGGAAGAGGAGAGGAAGAGAAGGGGGTGTCAGAAAGATAAGAGGGGGATAGGTAAAGGGGTGGCAGAGAGAGAAAAAAGGTGGTTACAAAGGGGGGAGAGAGAGAGAGAGAGAGAGAGAAGGGGTGGCCTTATCCACTTTTGACCCCACCCTTTTTTGAGTCTGGGCCCTACCAGTATGCAACTCCCAACAGATTACACGAGCAGGAGGAAGAGGGTGGGGAGAGGAGGGGTACCAGAAAGAAAAGAGAGAGAGAAAGGGGTGCCAGGAGACAGAAAATGTGGTTACACAGAGAGAGAGAGAGAGAGAGAGAGAGAGAGAGAAAGAGAGGGGGGTGGCTCTGTCCAGTTTTGGCTGTGACCCCACCCCCCTTTTAGTTTGGCCGCTGCCAGTATGCAGCCCCCAACAGGTTAGCCCTGAGTGAAACTTTGCCTAGTTACTCCCTTTCTCAGCCTAATCTACCTCACAGGGTTGTTGAGAGGATAGAAGGAGTAAGACATATAATTCACCCAGAGCTGCTTTTAGGAATAAAAACATAGTGAAGAAAGAAGAAAGGGAGGGGGTGGTGGAATACAAGGATAAACTAAATAATTGACCATTTGCTTGTCTTTAATGGTGCCCTAACACCTGTTGTCTGGGGCCAGCACTGGGATGGGACAAAATAGAAATAAATAATACATCAGCATGAGGGGAAAAACACACAGAGAAAGGACTCCAAATGTGGATTAGCAACAACAACACAAGACACCAAAAAAAGTTTCTCTTCAAGCTGTCTCTTAAACAAGCAGAATGGTCCGTTTGGACTTAAGATCACAAGGATGTGGGATAAAAGCTGCTTAATCTCATACGAGTAACTGCCAGTAGTTAATTATAATTCCAGTGTCTTAATTTTCATTATGTATATATTTATGGGATAATGCCAATAGAAAAAATGTGTTGCTGCTGGGATAAAAGCATCAAACTGCTAAATAAATACTGCTGCCCACTGCCTTCTCTTTAGCTCGGCAGGGAGCAAAGAAATACACCAATTATGGCTTTCTACACTCTTTATTGTTCTCTCCAACTGTGCAGAACAGCTCTTTGATTGATGCTCCGCCCGCCATGCATCGTCCAATTAAAAGGAACTGGTTATGCAGGGTCCATAGAATTTTACTGACATTAAAATATTCAGCTGGTGTGCTTTTTTGGCCAACATGTGCGGTTTCCATTTCTGTGCTTGGTGTTCATATTGTCTGTGCATTTCAGTATTTATTTATTTTTTAAGCTTGGGGAAACATGAAAAGAGAGAGTTATTTTTTAAGTCTTGCGGAACTGGAACAACACTCAAGACATGCAGCTAATCATTTTCAATCTATCTGTGAACTCCAGCTCTCGTCAACTCCTCTCCATTTAAAATATATGCATCTTTCTTCCATGTGTTCTCTCTGGATTTCCCCTCCCAATTCTGAGTAGAATTAGACCTCATGGGGCTTCTGGTATATAAACAGCAGCTCCCTTTTCAAGGTTCCTCCTCCCACCCTTTATAATGTGTATGTGCTGCTGTCCTCTGGCAAGGGGACAACAAGTCTCCATTGGGTCCATCAAACAACAATACATGCTAGCTAAGTAGTTGTTTACTGAATCTTCTTTCCGTTACTTCACTGGTTCAGATTGGAACTTCACACCAGACCTTTTCAAGGAACAGAGCTCCACTTATTGCCATTCAGTGGGCTTACAGTCCCCCCCCCCACCAAAGGCAGTCCCCTTGGGGTCAGTGACAGCTCCTTCTTGGAGACTTCAGGTTTCTCCCTGGCTTACACCATTTCCACTCAGGATACTTCAGCTCTCTAGAAAATCAATAGCATCTAGAGGTACCCCACGGCTTACAGGTTTCATGCTGCCCTCAGG
Organism: Heloderma suspectum; assembly: GCF_057233095.1. Classification (NCBI taxonomy): domain Eukaryota; kingdom Metazoa; phylum Chordata; class Lepidosauria; order Squamata; family Helodermatidae; genus Heloderma; species Heloderma suspectum. The sequence continues at coordinate 24,565,393 of NC_139460.1, read as the reverse complement.
GGGGTCTTTTCTGTGGTCCACTGAATGCTCTATCCACTCCCCAAAGTCAATCCCACTGACTGACTACTTCTTCTTCCTTTGTGTCCCTCTTTCCCCCTGGCTCTCAGTCTTGCTCACATACTGTCATTCTATCTGTTCCTCTCACTTGTTCTCTGCCTCTTGCTCTGTCCTCCTTTCCTCATCTGCCCCTCACAGGGCCATTTAAAGGGCTCCCTAGCATCCACTGGACCTTCCTCTCCTCTTCCTGCCAGCCACAGCTGCAGATAATTCTGGCTGGTGAACAGGTGTCCCTCCCCAGTGAGATCACCTTTGAGTGCTGCTACCCACAGCTGTCCTGGCTCAGACTCTCAGCAGTGCAGGGGACACAGTGTCCTAAGGTGAGGTCCAGCAGTTCCATGCAGTATAATAAAATCTAGTGTCCAAGTCCTGAAGGCATGCTGTGGGGGGTTTCCCCATCCCCGTTAGCTTCCTAATTTCTCACCTTTCTTCTGTATCTTCCTCACATTCTTCTGGACTACATTTCTTCCAGACTTCCATATTGTCACCTTCTCTCAGTTCTTTGCCCCTTTAGCTTCTTACCCTCAGCACCCGTTTGCTGCTCCCTTCACCCAGTCCCCTGTGTCCTCCTCTCTTTTCCTTTCTCTCCCTTCTCCTTTTTTTTTAGTCATAGTCAATTTATTCGTAGGCTGCATCTTCCGTAAAACATTGTGCTCAAAGCAGTTCACAAAACAAACACAGTAGCCATAATTATAATACATTGCAATACAACATTATTGTATTGTATTGCACTGAGGAAAAGATATCAAAATTTAAATAAGCACAAGGTCATTTAACTATATCAAGTACCAATAATGTCAGCATTATACTCATATTAAATAATTCACTTAACAACTGTTGGTATTAAGAGACCTAACCGTACAATACCTCATCCACATCAGCAAAAAAGGAGGCGGGGGAGAAAAGGCTGTTGAAACAGCCCACCCTCATGTAACAGAAAGAGATCCTCCTCTCACCAGGGTCCCATGTCCTGAGCCAAAACAGGGCACCTTCATCCCCATGGCAATTCCCTTCTTTTGGGAGCGCAACAGCAAGAGAGGGAAGATGGAAAAAGCCTCTCCCTGGTCAGATGCTTTCAAGCTGTCCTAAAAGTAGCACCAACATCAACACAATACAAAAGTCACAGCAGCTCTCTTATGGAGGCTCCTAGGGCTGGGGATGTGGGAAGACAGCTGGATACAGCCCAGTCCTTCCAGAAGGAACAGAAATGACAATTCCTTGGGAATACAGACTCTGGCCTCATCCATTGGCCAGAGAACCAAAGGCTGCACCTCCTCCCCTGCCTCCCAGGAAGAACATCATGGCAAGGGAGAGATCAACATCAGCCAGAGAAGGAACAGCTGCAGGGAGCTTGTTTCATCCTCCCCTGCCAGAAAGAGAACTTATAAGAACTTTGAAACTAAGAACTGGTGCCTGAGTTTTGCTCCCCCCCTGCCCACCTAGGGATGTGCAGGAACATCCCAGCTCAGGTTCTCTGGGAGCCCCCTGAAGCGCCACCCCTGCTCCCCCCTGCTCGAGCTCCCACGACCTCAGCGAGTCACTCACACTCACCACAACCCCATATGGTAAGTGTCCACCATTTTGCCCCCTTTTTTTCCTGCATAAAAACAGGAATTTTTAAAAATGTGCATATTTAAATATGTGCAGTTTGGGGGCATGGAAAGCGTAGTATGTGCAATATTAGAGGCCTCTAATATTTAAAGATGTGCATTTTTTAAACTTCCTTTTTTATGCAGAAAAAAAGGTGGCAAAAATGTCAGGCCCTTGCTGGAGGTGGTTGCGGTGAGTCCGGGAGGGCGTGAGCGGCCACGAGCGAGGACAAGGGCTCGGCAGGCACGACCCAGGGGTTTGTGGGTGGTGTGTGCATGTGTGTGTGATGGACTCCTGGACCCAGTCTGGCACCCACAAAATCCCTACTCCCACCTCCCAATTCCTTTACATTTTGTGTCATTTTAGATTGTAAGCCAGAGGGCAGGGACTGTCTTATTATTAATCATTGTAAGGCACTCTGGGAGACTTTTTTTGGCAGAAGAGTGGGGTAAAAATGCTGTAAACAAACAAACAAACAAACAAACAAACAAACAACAGATTCTCTCTCCCTTCATTCTGATGGACTTTGCCCACTCAGTCTGGCCATTTGCTCTCTTGACCAGGAAGCACTGTTCAGGCTTCGTGTTCAGGCTGGGACTTTGCCCAAGTAAAACATTACTACTGACTCTGTGTCTGCTCCATGGCTCCCACTGAGAGGCTGCCAACAGCTCAGCAATCACAACCAATTATCTATGCATACGTTTTGTGGCACATTGAAGGCTTGGATAAAATCACATTCAGCCAGTCCTTATTGAATCAAAGCTTCCCTACCCAATCACCAATTGACATTTTTATTTGCCATAGCCAACAAGGAAAATTGTTCTTTATAAGCCTCAGTTAGGGATGTCAGAGGTGGAGTTCAATGAGTTTTCCTAGGCTTGGCTGCCTGGACATCATTTCAGTTCCCACTGCAGCACCCAACTTGAGCGAGCTGAGCCAGTTCATGGATTTTTGGGGAATTTTGTGCATTCTGGGTGGAGGGAGGTTCTGCTCTTTGTGCAAATTTCTGAGGAATTTGCATGAATTGCTCAGGAATTTGTGGAAATTGCAGGAACCCCCCCTGTACAAAAAAGTTCCTGGAGTTTGGGGAACAGCCCACAGTTTGGCTTACAGGCACAAAGCAAGTTGTACATGCCACGGAACTCCATTGAGACAAAAAAGAACCAGAGTTCCCAGTTATGGACATTCCTAGTCTCAGTTCTTGACCCAGAAAGGCTCATTGTGGATTGTTTTTTAAACTTCCAACATTCAGAAGTCTGACCAAATGAAACATTTTCTTCTTATTTGGGTGGGCCAAATTCTATAGTGGTATTGGTCCAACTGTAGCCATTTATAACTTATAGTGCAGGAGTAAGCAACCTGGTAACCTCAAGATGGTTTGGACTACAACACCCATAAGTCCCTGACACTATGGCTGATTGGTTAGAGATTGTGGGAGTTGTAGTCCAAAACATCTGGAGGGCACCATGTTGCCTCCTTTTGCTACAGTGGATAGTGAACGCCATAAGAGTAAATCATAATTAACAAGAGTTAATTACTTTTTCTCCTGTTTTATTTTAATAACATCCAAATTAGCAATTTATATTTCAAAAAATAGTGCAAGTCACACTCAGCAGGGAACCGTTTCTCAAAGCAAGCTCATACACTTCAAGTAAGCCAATATAAATACATAATGAAGAAATTTCCTCAAATGCTAAGTCAAGACTAGGGAGTTGATTCCCCGCTCCCCCCCCACACACACACAAAAGTAAAGTAATCACCATCACATTACTTGAAATCATTAATATTTCAGAATGGTGACAGATGGTGGAAAGAAGAAAGGAATCCAGAGTTTTGGATCCCATATGCAAACTTTAGACAATGATAGTGAAGAGTGGAAGTTTAGGAAAGAGGCAGATAATGTCCAATTTTTCACAATGACAAGCTCGTAATGGGAAAATGTTGCTCATGTTAGCATTCACACTGACACTGAAGCGTAATTGTATTCAGAAGCACAATGCATAGATTTTTCCCAAAGTTCACTTGAAGCAGGTGTGGGCAGCATGTGACCCTAGACTTAATCCTAAGCAGTGCCACGCAGAACCTTTCATGAGATCAGGGTGTTGTCAAACCAGTTGGAAACCGTGACTACAGTGCTATCAAATTTAATTTATATTTAAGTAGAAAACTCAACATAAGAACATAAGAAGAGCCATGTTGGATCAGACCAAGGATCCATCTAGTCCAGCATTCTGTTCACATAGTGGACAACCAGCTGTCGACCAGGAACCCACAAGCAGGAAATGAGAACAACAGCACCCTCCCACCCATGTTCCCCAGCAACTGGTGTAAATAGGTTCACTGCCTCTGGTACTGGAGGCACCACATAACCATCAAGACTAGTAGCCATTGATAGCCTTTTCTTCCAGGAATTTGTCTAATCCCCTTTTAAAGCCATCCAAATTGGTGGCCATCACTACTCCTGTGGTAGTGAATTCCATAGTTTAATTACGTGCTGGGTGAAGAAGTACTTCCTTTTATCTGTCCTGAATTTCCCACCAATCAGCTTAATGGGATGACCAAGGTTTTTTGTATTTTGAGAGAGGGAGAAAAATGTCTCCCTATCCACATTCTCCACACCATACATATTTTGTATACCTCTCTCATATCTCCCCTTATGCTTCTTTTTTCCAAGCTAAACAATCCCAGCTGTTGTAACCTTCTCTCATGGGGGACATGCTCCAGCCCCTTGATAATTTTAGTTACCCTTTTCTGCACTTTTTCTAGCTCTACAATATATTCTTTTAGGTGTAGTGACCAGAACGATACACAGTATTCCAAGTGTGGTTGCACCATAGATTTGTATAGGGGCAGTATGATATTGGCAGTTTTATTCTCAGTTCCTTTTCTAATTAAGCCTAACATGGAGTTTGCCTTTTTTACAGTAGGGGTGTACGGAATACTCACCCTGTTCCAGTCCGGGCATCCATGGAGGGGGAAGGTGATCCCTCCCTCCACCCGGAATCCTGCCTGGCTGGCTCTGCTCCACGGTGAGTCCGCAGAGTCGAAGGCCGGGGCTGTGGTCAGACTTCCGTCTGCTGCCGGGCTGCGGCCGCAAATGGCGTCCGGCATAGGGGATGCAATTTGCGTCCCTGCCCTTGGCTGTGATCGGCTACGTAAATATTTACGTAGCCAATCATGGCCAAGGGCAGGGACGCAAATGGCGTCTGCTATGCCGGATGCCATTTTGTTCTGCAGCCTGGCAGCGGATGGCTGTGGGATGAAGATGACGACCCGGACAAGCCGCTGCCAGTTAGGGTCAGTCCCGGGGTGATTTCGGGGGGTGGCGGGGGGGTAGGGATGGCGGAGAATTTCTCCCCGAAACTTCGGGGGGCCGAGCGCCAATGTGTTCGGCCCCCCGAACAAGTTTCGGGGAGAAATCCTCCGAACCCCCACCCCCCGCCCCCCCCGGGACAGGACTTACCTTCCCTGAATGTCCCTCCCGGCTGGCGGTTCGTCGGGTGTTCGAGCGGGGCGGGAGCAGCAGCCGGTCTTTTGACCGGCTGCCGCCCCCGCCATTGCAATAAAAGAAAAAAAAAAAAGTCCCCTGATAGGCTACGTGATGATTCACGTAGCCTATCATGGCTAGATTTGCAAAGTCAGCCATGATAGGCTACGTGAATCGTCACATAGCCTATCACAGGTGACTTAAAAAAAAAAAAGTGTGTACGGATAATGGCGGCCCCCATAGGGAGCCGCCATTCCCGTTCCTTATTTGGTGGCTGTAGTCTACGTAAATGTTTACGTAGACTACGGCGAAAATAAGGGCAACGCTATTTGCGTTGCCCTTATTTTTGCCGTAGTCTACGTAAACATTTATGTAGACTACAGCAACTAAATAAGGAACGCGAATAGCGGCTCCCTATGGGGGCCGCCATTCGCGTACGCGCTTTTTTTTTTTTTTTTTAAAGTCACCTGTGATAGGCTACGTGACGATTCACGTAGCCTATCACGGCTGACTTTGCAGATCTAGCCGTGATAGGCTACGTGAATTGTCATGTAGCCTATCAGGGGGCGTTTTTTTTTTTTTTTTAACTTTCGCGTTCACGGCCGGGCGAGGTGGCAAGCCTCCTCCCCGGCCTGAATTTCGGCCGGGCGAGGCGGGAAGCCTCCCCCCCGGCCTGAATTTCAGCCGGGCGAGGCAGGAAGCCTCCCCCCCCGGCCTGAACTTCGCGGGGGGAGCAAGAACAAGCTGCGAGAAAAGGTAAGTGACTTTCGTCCACCCCTAGCGGGGGGGTAGTCCATTCCGCCACGGACTCCGGGGGGCTGGATTCTAAAGAATCTGGCCTCATTGGTGTCCGTGGCAGATTTCTCCGCCATCCCTATTTTACAGTGGCTGCACATTTTCATCAAGCTGTCCACCACAACCCCAAGATCTCTTTCTTGTTCAGTCACTGCCAGCTCAGATCCCATCAAGTTATACTTGATGTTGGGATTTTTTGCCCCAACATGCATCACTTTATACTTGCTTACATTGAAGTGCATATGCCATTTAGATGCCCATTCTCCTGTTTTTGAGAGATCCTTTTGGAGCTCTTCACAATCCCTTTTTGTTTTAACCTCCCTAAATCATTTGGTCTTATCCACAAACTTGGCCTCTTCACTGCTCACTCCTAATTCCAGATCATTTATGAAGATGAAAAGCACTGGTCCTAATACAGAACCTTATGGGACCCCATTATTTACTACCCTCCATTGGGAGAATTTACCATTTATTCTTACTCTGCTTTCTGTCCTTTAACCAGTTACTGATCCATAAGAGGACCTGTCCTCTTATTTCATTACTCCTACATTTTCTCAGGAGTCTTTGGTGAGGGACTTTGTCAAAAGCCTTTTGGAAGTCCAAGTAAACAATGTCAAGGAAGTCCAAATAAACTGCCAAGGACATAGTAAAATTTGAGTTCAAAAGAGGAAACATTTCTAAAATGAGGGGAATGGTAAAAAGGAAGTTGAAAGGGGGAGTCAAGAGGCTTAAATCTCTCCAAAAAGATTGGAGGTTATTCAAAACCACAATAATAGAAACTCAGCTAGAATGTATACCACATGTCAGTAAGGATGGCAACAAGTCCAAGAGGGCACCAGCATGGTTAATGAGCAATGCCAAGGCAACTATTGCAGAAAAGTAGCCTTCCTTCAGAAAATGGAAGTCTTGCCCAAATGAAGAGAACAAAGAGGAACAAAAACTTGCACAAAGGAAATAAAAGCAAACAATAAGAGATGCAAAATGCATTTTAAGGAACACATCAGACCAGGGGAATGGAGTGTGGCCTTCTGGGGAACCCTCAGAGGGCTGGATTGGGACCTCCATAGGGCTGGATTTGACCCCCAGGCCTGAAATTCTGCATCCCTTCTCTCCATATTACAGAAGTGCAGCAGAGGACAAGATGAGAGTCCAGAGGATCATGGTCCCTCTCTGTTTAAGTTGATATTTAGTTTTATTGCTGTTCAGTGTTATAAATACATGCATATAAATATCATTTGGAGCAGCAGAATAAAGGAAGATTAAAAATGGGAGCTTCTGAGTTGGTTCTTGTAGTGGAAACATGGAAGACCATTGCTATTTTAAGGAGCTAGTGGTGTGCAAATTCCCCTGCCTGTCGTGGGCCTGATGGTTCAAGGACACGCTCTGGAATTCTGACACAGGACACTCCAAATCAGTGAGACTCTTTTATTGTAGCAAAGCCCGTGGTAAAAGCATAATGTTTACATTCTTCAGAAATCATATAGGTGCTGATAATTAGATATAGACTCCATAAGTAATTCCAAAACAATCCAAAGCTATAACCATGTCAGAGATCCAGACAACTTGGTTTCCCCGTTGCAATTTCTATGGCTCAGAATATAGGGCAAGGTGGCTCAGAAGATCCCTGGTATAATTCATCCCAGGCAATCTAAGACAAGGGTTTCCAAATACAGAGCAGAGGCTTGAATAATTCCTGGTGTAAGCCATCCCAGGCAATCAAAGACAAGGGTTCTACAAAAAGACCTAAATAATCCACACATGCAGAGGTTGTCCACCCTTGGAAACTCTGCATTACACAGGTCAAATCCATGAGTCAAGACAGATTCAAGAGTAAATCCAAAGTAATCCCAGATACACAGAGGTTTCGATGATCATAGCTTTCACTTTCCTGGGACCCTCCACAGGCTGATCTGGAACAGCTGCAACAGGCCAGGCCGTTATGGGGTTCCGTTTGCTGCTCATCTTATCTTGATAAGATACTGGGGTTCCCAGTAAAGCATTGGCAAAACAGTTCCGGAACACCAGAATTCCTTTTTAGTCCACCAAACAACTATCTCTGTATCAGAGCAAAGCCAACAGACAAGCACCCTGCACAAAAGCACTGAGGTGGACATAGCCTTTAAAGCTTAATTAGGGATGTCCTTTACTGGGACACCCACCTCTTTTTTGCCTTGATGGAGTGCTGCAGAGTGCCTGACCCAGTTCACATTTGTGGGCCAAGTCATTTTTTCTCCCAAATCCTGGGAACTTTTTGTGTAATAGATTTGTGTAAATAATTTTGTGCAAATTTTGGCCATAAATTACAGAAATTGCAGACACAATTTGTGCAAATCTCTCTTATTTGTGTGCGTCTCTATTTGCACGAACTAAAAAAAGAATAATACAGAAAATGCATGGACTGGCCCAACTCAATGCAAATCGAGTTGGGCTCCATAGCAGAAACCGGACCGAAGTCAGGGGGGGGGGTGCTGAACAAAGAGAAGCTCATCAATGTTTCCTGTGTGTGTATGTGTGTATGAAGGGAGGACTTGTATATTGCAAAGAGTCCTGATGGGTGAAACCCACTGTGGGTTCCCTGTCAGAGAGGTTCAGAGTCACCTATTCTGTTGGAGTGCAGATTTTGCCATCACAGTAACAGTGCCCTCAAATAATCCACTTTACTTACCCCATTAATTTACGGCGAACACTGGATGAATGGTAACTTCCAGTGATTTTTGTGTAGAGCACAAAAGCTAATCCAGTCTTAGGCTGCATTAAAAGCATAGTGTCAGGGGTGTTTCTGAATGCAGGGAGTGGGATAGCAGTTCAGATTCTGAAGGCAAACCATCAGACATGGGGGAGGTGTTTTCCCAGGCTAGTCCAGATATGAGTAGGCTTGCTTCTCAGGTTACAAATGTACAGATGGCTGAGCTTGAGGGTCCCTCCTCACACCCTACCCCCAGTGAGAGGCAGCAAACAGGAGGAGGACCTAATAGATGCCAGGCACAGGTGCAAAGCAAAGAGAGAGAAGGCAGGGGTGGAACTTAGACAGTCTACTCGATTGGCATTGCGTGAGAAGCTGCATTAAAGGCCACACAAGAAGAGAGGGACTTTCCCGCCCTTACGTTAGGCTAGCTAGACCCCCTCCCTCTTCAGATGGCAGGCAGCTCTCATAAATTCCATTTGAATCCCCTGAAGGCTTTCCTTGTAGATGGAGAGTCTCTGAGAATTTGCATCTGTATGACCCTGTGAAGTAATGGATTAAAAGTAGGCATGGCGGAGAATTCCGCCACGGATCTCGGTGAGGCCGAATGCCCGCGCATTCAGCCCCCCGAAATCCCCCACCCCATGAAATGGACCCGGAACGGAGCCTACCTTTGTTGGCCATTCCAGTGCTCCTCGAATGGCGGCCACGTCTGCAGCCACCATTCGCGTCTTTCGAATGGCCGTGATAGGCTACGTAAATACTTATGTAAATACGTATGTAGCCTATCATGGCTAATGCAGGGACGCCATTTGCATCCCTGCGGAGGCTGTGATAGACTAGGTAAATATTTACATAGCCTATCACGGCAAAAAAAAAGGGAACGTAAATGGCAGCGGCTACGGTGGCCGCCATTTGCGTTCCCTTTTTCACCGTGATAGGCTACGTAAATATTTACGTAGCCTATCACAGCTAAAAAAGGAAATGCAAATGGCGGCCACTGTAGCTGCCACCATTTGCATTCCCTTTTTTTTTTTGCCTTGATAGGCTACGAATATATTTACGTAGCCTATCACGGCTAAAGCAGGAATGCAAATGACATAGGGGATGCCATTTGAGTCCCTGCTTTAGTCGTGATAGGCTACGTAAATATTTACATAGCCTATCATGGGCTGGCATAGGGATGCAAATGGCGTCCCCTACTCAGGACGCCATTTGCATCCGCACCAGCCCGGCAGCGGCTGGAGGCCTCACTGCAGGTTGGCCCGGCCAGTGGCTCCACAGCCTGGCCGCGGAGCGGAGCCAGCCAGGCAGGATTCCGGGGGGGGGGGAGGAATGGATCGCCTCCCCCCCATCAAGGATTCCGGGGGGAGGAATGGATCACCTCCCCCCACCTGCGGAACCCGGCGGAGCAAGGTAAGCGGGGTTTCGTACACCCCTAAAAGCTGTAGACTGAAGCCTCTTGTCTGTGTATGTTTGGGCATGGAGTGAAGTGGGGGCTAAGGGAATCCTGACATATAGGAAAGTATCCAATGAAGCCTCTACTGATTGTGTTGCACTAGCAGGAGGGACCACTAGTGCAACATAGATTTAATGCTTCATAAAGCAAGCCTTGAAACAAGCTCCCTTCTGTGACCTCCTCTGATCCGCCTTGTTCCGGAAATGAGTGTTTTCACTTGGTTTGGCTTGCTTTATGATGCCCTAAATCCCCTTTGCACAAGCAGTTGGTCCAGCTGGCGCATGGGCACAATAGGATACTGCCTATACTGTCCACATTATGGGAAGTAATAATTCTGCTCTGTTCTGCATTAGTCAGGCCACATTTGGAGTACTGTGTCCAGTTTTGGGCACCACCGCACCAGTGCATTTTCAGAAGCCCTTTAACTACTGGAATGTGTCCAGAGCAGAGTGGCCACCATAGTGAGAGGTCTGGAAGTGAAGTCCTATGAGGAATGGTTGGAAGAGCTAGGTATGTTTAGCTTGGAGAAAAGATTAAGGGGAGCCATGATAGCAGTCAAATACCTGAAAGGCTGTAATGCAGAAACTAGTTGTTCTCTGGTATGGGCGTAAATGGCTGCACTTTACATAAAAGTAGGTGCTTTATGGCCACAAATAGCACAATATATGCAGCTTACGGCTTTAATTTTCCCACAATAGGCTGATGGCAGCTGCCATTAACCTATCATGCCTTTTATTAAGCTAGGCAGGTGCTGTGTGGGAAATCTGAAGGACCCAGAAGTAGGGATGGGTGGAACCCCAACCTTTTGTTTTTGGGGGGGGGATCCGCGGGGGGGGGGGAGGCGATCTGCGGAATATAAATGGCTGCATTTAGCTTAAACTAAGGGCTTTATGGCTGCAAATGGCATCCGCTACACCATTTGCGTCTGTGGTTTTTCCTGCGATAGGGTAGTGTAGTGGATGCCATTTGCATCTGGAGTCAGCCTCAGCCAGTGATACAGCATGGCAATGGTGGCCATATCGCTGGTGCTTTGGAGCCACTGATGGGGAGGATCAAGCCAGGGAGGATTCCGCATGGAAGCAGAGGTAAGGGATCCTTTCCACCACGGACTCTGGAGGCCAGATACTTTGAATCCGGCCTTATTGGGGTCTATGGCAGAATTCTCTGACATCCCTACCCAGAAGTGAGTGGAGCCTTTCCACTGCCAACTCTGCATGTCGGATTCTTGGGAATCCAGCCTCATTGCAGTCCACACTCCACAGCGTATTCCTCCAGAATCCGTAACCTATATGAGTTTGTGTTTTGCTGATTTTTACATGCCTAGGTTGGATTAGGTTATCTCCAAGGTCCCTTTCAGCTCTTTGATCCTAGGAAATGTGCCTCTATTTCCATAACTTCTTACTGGGTTTTGTACTTTGGGCAAATTGGATTCTGATGCAATGCTGGGAATTGGTATCAGACATCTAGACTAGAAAAATGTCCATCATTCTGATGAGTTGTGTGTGTGTGGATGGAGGGCTTGGCCCTGGAGAGGTGTAATAGGTCTCTGTGCAGAGACACAGATTGCATCCCCTGTGGGAGTCCTGTCAGACTCCCAGGACCAGAGGTCCTTGCACAAAAGTGCCTATACATGTAGTGCTTTATTTAAGAGAGAGTGACAGCATATGGAAGTAAGTAAAATGAAGCACTTGGGGACACCATTTGGGTAGCATCTAAACATTTCCCCAGGCCTCAGTAACTGAGAATAGGGATGTTCAAGAATTTCATTTATGTTCACGAATCATCCAAAAACATCCTGTTTGCAATCCTGAACATGAGCACGAGCAGTCAATTTTATTTTGAGAAATATTTGCAATTTGACAAAAATTGCAATCACATTTGAAAAATGGGCATTTTCTATGATTTTGTCAATGGGGGGAAAGTGTGCACTTCTGAAAAATATGCACAGACATGCACATTTTTCTTGTTCACAATGTATACTTTTCCCATTCGAATGAGCTGAAATATAGATCAGAAATAAAAATGGGAGGAAGAAAACAAGCTTGAAACTGCATTTCAGAGAATTTTGGTGAGCTTGAAAATCATGAGTTATTCCACCCCTAATTGGGAGTGAAGCTGATTCATATCTGCATAGTTCCACCATAGCCCCTCCTGAGATCTCTTTCTTGGTCATGCTAGAGGAGATGGAATACTGGGGAATGTGCATATATATATATATATATATATATTCCTCAGCAGGTGCGAAACACCATTCTTATGCATGAAGATTGTACTGTCTGAGACATCTTTATGCTGGAGGCAAGAATCTCAAGAAACAGCTAATATTTGGTCTTTGGGTTTGACACTGAAGCAAAGCGCTTGTCCTTGTGTTTTGTAAAGCAGGAAAATAAGCCACTGCTTAACAGCTGTAAAGGATTTCAGTCAACAGCAGGCAAATGACATCCTTCAGTAGAAAGCTGAAATGCAGACCTACATGAAAAGCCCATATTTCCTTTCCCTCTGATTCATTTCCCCTATCTCTTCCAAGAACATTATGCCTGAAATAGTTACTGGCCTGATAGCAATGGACGTTCACTGCTCATAGAAACTGTAATAGCCTAGTCTCCATAGATCTGAGCAGGGTATCTCCTCCTCCTCCTCCTCCTCCTCCTCCTCCTCCTCCTCCTCCTTCTTCTTCTTCTTCTTCTTCTTCTTCTTCTTCTTCTTCTTCTTCTTTTTCAGAATATCCTACAGGATAGGGCTAAAAACTCTGAAAAAATATTGTGATCAAAACAGTGCCACAGAGGAATTGCCTGGAGAAGATTTCATTCTCAGTGTTCACTCCAGCCTCCGCCTATCCTGCAGAGATGCTCTCATTTGAGAAGCTACTATACAGTGAGAAGGGAAAAAATGAGGATTCCAGGGAAATTATTAGGTGGGTTTGATGTCTGGGATGTAGTTATACAGCTCATGGAGTCTCTGCAGGCAACATAACAAATATGCCAAGTCACACACTAACTCCAGTAGTCAGTGGTCCCACTGGGAAGACACTGTTTTGTAGTTCCTTTCTTCACTCCATCCTGCTCTACTCTAGAACCTGCCAGAACCAATTGCATCTTCATAAAGTAAAGGTACATGATTATCTAAGATTTTTGCATATTGATACAAAAAATAAAGCCTTTTTTAAAAACAAATCTGCTATAAAGGATTGCACACAATGAAAGCCAGACAAAATCATAAATAATAAAGAAATCAAGAGCACAAAACAAAACATCCTAATCATTTGAAACAGGACCAGAAGACAATACTTTGCAGGTTGTTTGTTCATATAACATTACTGGAGACAGAGTTTCAGTCAGTTTTGAAAACATAGATCTTAGATTTCTGGTAGACAATTCACTTGATCAGAAGTTACTTTTGATGCAAGTTGATTTGTATAATAAACATCTGCCTCCATTAGGTCTGCTCCAAGATGAGTGGAGATGGACCAGATTTATAATGTTATGCAAATAGGATCAGCAGCAAAACAGCTTCAATAGATAAATGTGCCCTTAACTTATAGCACCACTGGTTCAAATGAATTATTTATATTCATACTCTACCTCACTTCAACACAGCTCAAGGCCACAATCTGGGGTTTGTGACATAACCCTCCCTCAGGTCTGTCTGCCTCCACTTTGGGACAGCTCTCACAAGCTTCAGTCCCTAAGTTCATGAGGTAAAAGAGACACCCAATATGCCTAATTGGTCCCTTTACCCAAGCAGGAGAAGTACCCAGGAAATGAGACCACTATTGGTAGTGCAGAAAGATGAACAAGGCGTGGGGTTTTATAATTTCAAAACCAACAAAATAAAGGTCATTTAATACAAGAGATGTTATATCTTACAATTAATCACTCAGTTCTCAGTCTTACCCTGCCTACTCTACCCCTTCTAACTCCACAACCTCACTATCTAGATGTAGCTTCATCAAACCCTAAGACCCTATTTCCAAAGCCTCTCTCTGTCTAACCAACCGTCTGCTCCTGCCTTTTATAAACTCAGTCTCCTCTCTCTCTCTCTCTCTCTCTCTCTCTCTCTCTCACACACACACACACACACACACACAAGCCCCTTTCACTCACTCCCTCACTCCCTCACTCCCAAATGGTTAGCCCTAATTTCCCTGGGTTCTATTTAACACAGCAAACACATATAAACATTAATATAGACTCCACATGACAAGTACTGTGATCTTTTCACAGGGTTCCCTAGAGGTCTCCCTTTCAGGCACTGATCAGACCCACACCTTCAGGCAGGTTGCAACGTCATGTTGCAGCGTGACCAAGTCTGTCTGTCTGTCCTTCCTTCCTTCCTTCTTTCCTTCTTTCATAGATCTATATACCACTGACATATTTAAAAATAACTCTAATCAGTTTACAAGAAAATATGTTAAAATGCATTATGATATACATTACAATACAATTAAAATACACAAGAATCGCTAAACATTTATATAAAATGAATAAAAACATTAAAACCAATTAAAGCAATTAAACGTTAAGGGAGAAATCCTACGGCTGCTAGACAGCGGCTAGACAGCCATAGGATATCCCGTTTTCCTGAACCGAGCTTGGAGCCTGAGCTCCGAGGTCAGTTCCCGGAAAACTGACCTCCCCCCGCTTCCACACTGCCTTGGCAGCAGCGCAGAACAGCCCCACCCTCTGCACTCGCAAGAGGTGTGCAGAGGGGCCAAAGAGGGGCGTGGCTGGGGGCATTCCAGGGTGGGGAGACTGTAGCCGCGTGTACGACACATCCGATGTGTCGTTCATCAGCCTCCTTCCCTGCTCCATGCTCCTGCAGCTAGAGAGCTGCTGCAATCAGCTGTCTAGCCAAAAAAAGCAGGGCAGGGGAAGCACAGAGGGCACGATTGCCTCCTTGCTCCTCCTGCCCTGCTTAGGACAGGTGGTTGCCTCCAAGTTTGGAGGCCGCTGCCTATCTTGATAGGATTGCGCCCAACATCAATTAAACATTAAAACAACATCATACTATGGTTTCAACATGACCCTCCCTCACCAGCACTGGCTAATTGGTTAATTGATTGATTAAATCTTTGCTTATTTATTTAGTACCATTATACTATTGTGTAGTTGTACTAAATAAATATATAATTGCATATAATTATACAATTATACTTTCTTCTGTCATGGAACTTAAGGTGGCATGCATGATGTTCTTTAGAAGTCTCCCATCTGACCAGACCTCGCCCTGCTTCTGCAACAGGGCTGCATCATACATCCTTGGATGATACCCACCCTGTGACCATATCCCACCTTTCCACCATGGAGCTTAAAGTGGCATACATGTTTCTCTCTCTTCCCCATTTGATCCTCATGACAAGCCTGTCTGGTATGTTAGGTTGAGAGAGACTGACTAGCTCCAGGTCATGACCAAACGAAGATTTGAACCCAGGTCTCCCCAGTCCCAATCTCGTACTCTAACCCAGCCTTCCCCAACCTGGTTCCCATTGCAGAAGTGTTGGACTGCAGCTCCCATCATTCCCAATGGCCATTCTGGGTGGGAATGATGGAAGCTGCAGTCCTGCACATCTGCAGGACACCAGATAATTTGAGGAAAGATGCTCTAACCACTACACCACACTGGTTCTAACTTCCATACAATTTAATTATGAATGTACTGGTTAAGTCTGCAACCCTAATAAGAAAACATATGTTGGAAACACAGGCAGTAGAGGCTGGTGGCTCCAATTTCAGTGGGGCTGTGAATCCATTCTGGGTTTCAGTCAGAACCAGCCAAAACTCTAAGGGAGCTACACAAGGTGCTGAACGTATTTTGGACACAGGATTCTGCACCTTGGATAGCCCGTTTAGAGTTCTAGCTGGTTCTGACTGAAACCCAAGATGGATTTACAGCCCGACCGAAAGTGGAGCTGCCAGCCTCCACTGAATACAGGTACAGAGGAACCTCCTGATTTATGTCATATGGCCAGGTGGCAACAAAGCAGGTGTCTGCAAAACACTAAGCCTTATTTTTCACAGGGTTTGGAGGTTTGTCTGCAACTCCTAAACTGACCCAATCCAGGATGGATCATACTTGAAGCCCAGCCCTAATATATGACATCTACACCCACACCAACTACAAGTCTAGGAAAATTAGTCCCCAAGAAGACTGTATTTTATTCTTCCCATCTTTCATGCAATTCAGCAATATATATATATATATTTTTTAAAGTGAGATGAAGGAGACAAGAGGGTGATGAGATGCGGTGTGATGAGTTCAAAAAGAATGGTAACACGGTTCTCTGGTATCACCTACAAATACGGAGCTTAGCTTTCAGTTTCGCTTAAATGCTAGGCAATGATTTAGTCACACATCAAAAACATGAAAGGAATGTTTGAAGCTACCTTTGGAGTCATTATCACTATATTTGTAATGAAAAGTATGAACAGTTCTTGTATTATGTATTAATGGAAATTATGCACCTTCAGGCTGTTAAGATACATTTAAAAATAATTGGCTATTGTTTCCTGTGAATAGTTTACCAGGACTGCAGCATCCCCCACCCTGTGATATATTACTGTACAACCCAGTTGCTGTCCATGATGGCAGAATGGAGATATCCCCTCTGGTCGACCTTGCAGTTCTTGTAAGGTATAGTGCAAGGGATTCGCTTGTATGTTCTTCCATCATGGGAAGGGGCTGAATAGCCTGGTACTTGGATTATGGGGGATTTCCTTTCCCTAGCTCTGCCACCACCTGCTTCTTTACTGGGCAATCCCACCTGTGGGGTTTCTTATTTATAGCAAATGCTTATTTTTCAGGGCCTGAGGAGCTATCTGCCACTATAACTCAGAGTTCCATAAGCTGATCCTTTCCCACTGCCATCAGTTCTGTGAGAATACTTAAAACCTCCTGGTAGCTGGTATAAGAGGCTTAGGCATGAGATGGGCACCAACACTAGTGACAAGATGCAGTATTAAACAAATGATTTATTAAAAGGATATTTTGTACATAAGGTATAACTAATATTTACTTTGGAGTTTTCAAAAGACTGCTTAGTGACAATTCTTAAGGACTCAAGGGACACTGTTGCTGCTGCTACAAGCCTCTAATGTCTTTTACCTCAGGCCAATTTCCCTAAACCTTCACCCCAGCCAAATACACTTACACCCAGGTCCAGCTTCTGGGTACAGTCTTCCTCAGACTCCAAAGCCACTCCTGTTGTATTTCTGGCTGCTTGGACAGTTATCTGGGTTTTAACTGCCTGCTTGTATAACCTCCTTCTGGCAAGATTTTAGGGCAGCCTTCTGGCATAACATAGCCACCAGCTTCCTACTCTTGATCATCACCAGCCATGTATGGTTATCTCACAGAGAAGCAATAGCTTAATATCCAGGCCTTAGCTATTCACTTTTTCCTTAGCTTTCTCTTAGTCCTTCCAAAACACCACACACCAGCCATAAGACCTTCTCCCTCTGTGACAATGGATGGTGCGGATGCTTGACTGGGTCTGGGAGTCTGCCGAGTTTCCCCCCAGCCACACCCCTGGACCCCGCCCACTGAGCCTCTGGCCTTGCTTGCCCACTCCAGTGTTGTTCCCCACACTCACCTGAACCTGTCCATGAGCACCCACCACCGAAATTCTGGCCGGGGGGGAGGCGCCCCGTCCCTCCGGCCACGAATCTCGTCTTCTGCCGGGACGCAAATGGCGGTGGCCGTAGCCGCCGCCGTTTGCGTCCCTGCAGTCAGCCGTTATAGGCTATGTAAACCCTTACGTAGCCTATCACGGCTGACTTCAGAAAAAAAAAAGTGCATACGCATTTGCGTCCTGGCAGAAGACGGGATTCGCGGCCGGAGGGATGGGGCGCCTCCCACCCTGCCCAGAATTTCAGGGGGAGGGACGGAGTGCCTCCCCCCCACCGCAAAGCAACCTGCGGGATAAGGTAAGGGACTTTTGTCCATCCCTAGAAGTGCACTGAGCCACCTGTACTCACCCTGGATCCCATCTGTGAGTACCATATTTAAATATGTCCAAATTCGGGCTGGGAAAGCTTAATATATGCAATATTAGAGGTGTAAATGGGCCATTTATGCCTCTAATATTGTGTAGATCACCCATTCCCAGCCTGAATTTGCACTTATTTAAATATGTGCATTTTTAATGACCCCCTTCTTTCCATAAAAATAAGCTTGGCAAAAAGCTTGCCATGGGCGCCGCCATTTGCGTTCCTTATTTGGGCACATGTAGTCTACGTAAACATTTACGTAGACTACGGCGAAAATAAGGGCAATGTAAATGTTTATTTAGGCCACACATGCCAAAATAAGGAACGCAAATTCCATTTGCGTACGCGCTTTTTTTTTTCCCCCAAAGTCAGCCGTGATAGGCTACGTAAGGATTTACGTAGCCTATCTCGGTGTTTTTTGAAAATCTAGCCATGATAGGCTACATAAATCTTTACGTAGCCCCTGCCTATCACGTTTGTTGTTTGTTTGTTTTTACTGGGAAATAGTGGCGGCGGCAGCCGGTCGGAAGACCGGCTGCCGCCGCCGAACCGCCGCCGAACCGCCGCCGAACCGCCGCCGAACCGCCGCCGAACCGCCGCCGAACCGCCGCCGAACCGCCGCCGAACCGCCGCCGAACCGCCGCCGAACCGCCGCCGAACCGCCGCCGAACCGCCGCCGAACCGCCGCCGAACCGCCGCCGAACCGCCACTGGGAGCTGCCAGCGCCAGGGACATTCGCGCAAGGTAAGTCCCATCCCGGGGGGGGGGCGGACCGTTTCTCCACCAATTTCAGGGGGCTGAATGCGTTGGCATTCGGCCTCCTGGAGATTCGTGGAGAAATTCTTCGACATCCCTAGTGAGGACCTGAGCACAGGTCTGGAGGGCTTGACCAAGGGCTGTGCTTCAGTGGGTGCCCGCCGATACCGGATGGGGGCGGGTTCATCCATCCCTATCATTGAATACTACAGACTGACTAACTCACAACTGTCAACTGTCATACCTTAACTGTTATTTCCCAACTGATCTTTTCCACATAGCTAGAATCTCCAGCAAATCAACAATGAATTCACCTCATCCAGGCCCCATCTCACAATATTCAAAGAGATTGTCTCTCTCTGCCCCTTTGGAATATCACTACACATGCCTTTGACAGTAACAAAACAAGGCCTCAGGCCTACTCAGATGCATTATTGCCTCACAGAGGCCACACAAGGTAAACATTACATAACAATAACCGGGCATTTCTTCACACTGATGAACTGGGCCTTTACATCTGTGAGTTTTTTCTGATTTACTTAAGGGCGCAGTCCATTTATCATATGGGCTGTATGCATGAAGTCTCACATCACGTGTTAGAGAACATGCCCTGTGGAGGGAGTAGGCATGTGACTACTCCTTCAGCTTATGAGGAGGCTCAGTGGTCTGGTCATCTGTGATTTCCCCCACTGAAAACTCATGAGTTGTCTAAGAATATAATCCACAACTCCAATTCATTCGAATGGGTCTTTTCAATGGATAACATTGAGAAGACCCATTATATATGCGCTTGTAACTTTTATGGAATGCAATGTGATGGGGAGGGGAGAATTTCATTCTAAAAGTTTGAAGCCAGTTCTGTGCAACTTGTAAAAAACAAAACACAGATGTACAATGTACTCAGTTGTTTGAAAAGCTTGGAGCAATGTAAGTGATTGTAGCCTTGAAATTGCTATGATTTAAAAAAATAAAAATACGACAGGCATGAGCTCTCTTTTGTGAGCTTCAGAGCAGACTGAGTATTCAACAGTAATCGCAGAAGATGAATAAGAGAAATAACTACACTATTACATGTAAGCTCATGCAAACCACAATTTCATGCCACTCAAAGCTTTCTCTTAACTACTAACAATTGCACAACAAAAACATGGTAGCTTTAAAATCCACCACAACAACCTTATACATTCTGTGTTTAATGTCCACTTTTTCTAATTCTATGTTTTAGTCTCACCTTCCTGGTTGATCCCTTAAGGAAAAAAAAATATTCACTTTTAAAACTCTAGCCTCACACTAAGTTCTCCTCCACAGTTAGCTAACTCTCAACTCCATCCCTACATTACCAAGGGAGCAATCCTATGGCCCGTAGACAGTGTCGTGGGAGGGGTGGTGGTAGGATTTTTCAGATTCCTGGATTCAAGGTCAGAGACAGCGCTCTGGCTTCAGAGCTAGGAATCCAAACTTCCCTTCCCCTCACCTCACAGCTGGCACAGAGAGAACCATGCCTGCTGCCTCCCCAAGCTTGCGGAAGTGACCTCGGAGAGGAGGGAAAGGGGGTGGAATGGGGAGGGGACTGGGGAAGCTGGCCTCCTCATTCTCCTTCCGCTCTGCAGAGCCCCAGCTAGACAGGCGAGAAAGCCCATCTAGCAAGAATGCAGAGCAGGAGGAGTGTGGAGGTGAAGAATGCATTCACGCTCCTCCTGCTCTGCATAGGATGCCCACCGGCCTCCGAGTTCGGAGGCTGATGGTCATCCTGATAGGACTGCTCCCTAAATGCCCTTATGCAGAGATGCAGAGTGCAGACTCAATCAGAGTGTGGGAGGAACAGTATGCTTCCTGTTCCTGTGCCTGACCTCCACATGACGTTGTGCATAGAGCCCATGTATGTAGAAGCTCTATGGGCGTAAGCTCTGTCAATAGATATGGCTAATGTGCATAACTCAGTGGTTCACCACATGCTTTCCATTACACGCAGAGGGCCCCAGTTCCATCCCTGGCTCTCCAGGAAGTGCTGGGAAGATCTCCTGTCTAAAACCCTGGAGAGCCACTGCCAGTCAGTCTACACAGTATTGAGCTACATCAGCCGTCCCCAACCTGGGGTCCTCCAAATGTTGTGGACTTCAGCTCTCATCCACCCTTCTCAGCATGGCCAATGGTCAGGAATGCTGGGAGTTATAGTCCAAAACATCCACAGAGCATCAGGTTGAGGAAGGATGAATTACAGCTTCAGGAGCAATCCTATCTAGATGCCTGTCAGCCCCGGAGGCTGATGGGCATCCTAGGCAGATTACCTCCATGCTCCTCCTGCTTTGTATTTCAGCTAGACAAGCATTTTTGCTTGTAAGCTGGCCTCCCCAGTCCCCTCCCCATTCATGGGAACACCCCCTTTACCTTCCATCTGAGGTCACTTGAGCGACTTCGGAGAGACAGCCAGCGTGAGGGGGAGGGGTGGGGGAGCTCGGTCTCCTGGGTCTGAGGTTGGAGTGCAGACTCTGACCTTGGATCCAGGGATCTGAACTATCCTAAGCCCCCCCCCCCCCCGATGCTGTCTAGGGGCCATAGCGATGCTCTCTTACATTCCTATCCAAAAAGCAAGCTTTTTTTTCCAGGTGGTCATTCAAGACTCACATTAAAAACTTAAACAAGATTATTCATTTATGTTTCCATGGTACATTTTGTGACACATCAATCACAGAAAACACTTTAGTTCTGTCTGTCAGAACAAGGGATATTAAAGAAAATTATGGTTTGCCTTTTTAATGTCTCCCAAGGATTCAGCACTAAGCTATTAATATCAGCTTCTGGAATTGACATACTTGCAGCAGCTACAATGAAATAAGGAACTAAAAATAGGCTCTTGACAGCCTGTAAAAATATATACTCCCAATAAACATACCTTGTTCTTTTATTTCAAGTTCTGTTAAATAAAAAAAAGCAGATGTAGAGTGCAATCCTGAGAAAACTCTTTGGAAAAGACCCTGATGCTGGGAAAGACTGAAGGCAAAAGGAGAATGGGACGGCAGAGGATGAGATGGCTAGATAGCATCACTGATGCAATGAATATGAACTTGAGCACGCTCCGGGAGAGAGTGCAGGATAGGAAGGCCTGGCGTGCTATGGTCCATGGGGTCACGAAGAATCGGACATGACTGAATGACTGAACAACAACAACAACAAGAGTGCAATCCTATGTATACTTTCTTTGGAGTAAGTCCCATTGAAGTCAATGGGATTTGCTTCTGAGTAGACATGCATGAAAAGAAAAATAGAATGTAGTGTTGGCTTTGGGAAGACAGTTTAAAAACAAAAACAAAACAGTTCTACAATAGAAGATATTTTCGATTATCCTTTGAAGCTCAATAAAGGCTATAAAGCAAAATGTTTTTCAAAACACTACAGTTTGATGACAGTACATAGCAAAATGTATTTGTTTCTCAGTACCAAATATAGAAACTTATATCTCATTTCCCCCCCTTTATTGCTAACCAATCATACATTTAATAGCTAACAGCATGTTTGAGATTTACACTTAGGCTTCATATTTTACTTGTTTAGATGTCCTTTTTACATACCTATAGGAGGTTCATAACACACATCAAATAGAAAATCAGAACTTGCCCAAAAACCATTGAAAGGATCCAACAGCACAAGAGGCGACTCTACACATGGACATCACCAGATGGTCAATATCGAAATCAGATTGATTATGTCCTTTGCAGCCAAAGATGGAGGAGCTCCATACAGTCAGTAAAAACAAGACCTGGAGCTGACTGTGGCTCAGATCATGAGCGGCTTCTTGCAAAATTTTGGCTTAAATTGAAGAACGTAGGGAAAACCACTAAACCATTCAGATATGACCTAAATCATATCCCTTATGAATATACAGTGGAGGTGAAGAATAGATTTAAGGGATTAGACCTGATAGACAGAGTGCCTGAGGAACTATGGACGGAGGTCTGTAACATTGTTCAGGAGGCAGCAAATAAATCCATCCCAAAGAAAAAGAAATGCAAGAAAGCCAAGTGGCTGTCTGATGAGGCTTTACAAGTAGCTGAGGAAAGAAAGGAAGCAAAAAGCAAGGGAGAAAGAGGAAGATATATCCAACTGAATGCAGAGTTCCAGAGAATAGCAAGGAGAGACAACAAGGCCTTCTTAAATGAACAATGCAAAGAAATCGAGGAAAACAACAGAATGGGAAAGACTAGAGATCTTTTCAAGAAAACTGGAGATATCAAGGGAACGTTTTGTGCAAAGACGGGCATGATAAAGGACAAAGAAGGCAGGGACCTAACAGAAGCAGATGAGATTAAGAAGAGGTGGAAAGAATACACAGAAGAACTATACAGGAAAGATCTGAATGCCCCTGATAGCCATGATAGTGTGGTCACTGAACTTGAGCCGGATATCCTAGAGAGTAAAGTCAGTGGGCCTTAGGAAGCATTACTAACAACAAAGCTAGCGGATATGACAGTATTCCAGCTGAGCTATTTAAGATCCTAAAAGATGATGCTGTTAAAGTGCTGCACTCAATATGCCAACAAATATGGAACACTCAACAGTGGCCACAAGACTGGAAAAGGTCAGTTTACATTCCAATTCCAAAGAAGGGCAATGCCAAAGATTGTTCAAGCTACCATACAATTGCGCTGATTTCACATGCCAGCAAGGTTATGCTCAAAACCCTAAAAGCTAGGCTGCAGCAGTATGTGAACTGAGAACTACTGGAAGTACAAGCTGGGTTTCGAAGAGGCAGAGGAACTAGAGATCAAATCGCCAACGTTCGCTGGATCATGGAGAAAGCAAGAGAATTCCAGAAAAACATCTATTTCTGCCTCATTGACTATGCTAAAGCCTTTGATTGTGTGGATCACAACAAACTGTGGCAAATTCTTAAAGAGATGGGAGTACCAGACCACCTTCCCTGTCTCCTGACAAACCTGTACAAGGGTCAAGAAGCAACAGTAGGAACCGGACATGGAACAACCGATTGGTTCAAAATTGGGAAAGGAGTATGACAAGGCTGTATATTGTCACCCTGCTTATTTAATTTATATGCAGAGAACATCATGAGAAACACTGGGTTGGATGAATCACAGGTCAGAATTAAGATTGCCAGGAGAATTATCAACAACCTCAGATATGCAGACGATACCACCCTAATGGCAGAAAGCGAAGAGGATCAAAAGAACCTCTTGTTGAGGGTGAAAATGGAGAGTGCAAAAGCTGGTTTGAAACTCAACATTAAAAAAACTAAGATCATGGCATCTGGCCCCCTCACTTCCTGGCATATAGAAGGGGAAGAAATGGAAGCAGTGACAGAGTTTACTTCCTTAGGCTCCAAGATCACCGTAGACAGTGACTGTAGCCATGAAATTAAAAGACGCTTGCTCCTTGGGAGGAAAGCTATGGCAAACCTAGACAGCATAGTAAGAAGCAGAGACATCACCTTGCCGACAAAGGTCCACATAATCTAAGCTATGGTTTTCCCAGTAGCAACGTATGGCTGTGAGAGCTGGACTATAAGGAAGGCTGAGCGCCGAAGAATTGATGCTTTCGAACTGTGGTGCTGGAGAAGACTCTTACGAGTCCCCTGGACTGCAAGGAGGTCAAAGGAAATCAACCCTGACTGCTCATTGGAAGGACAGATCCTGAAACTGAAGCTGAAATATTTTGGCCACCTATGCGAAGAGAAAACTCCCTGGAAAAGACCCTGATGCTGGGAAAGATTGAAGGCAAAAGGAGAAGGGGACGGCAGAGGATGAGATGGCTAGATAGCATCACCGATGCAACAGATATGAATTTGAGCACACTCCTGGAGAGAGCGGAGGACAGGAAGGCCTGGCATGCTATGGTCCATGGGGTCACGAAGAGTCAGACATGACTTAACAACTGACCAACAACATTGAAAGGAAGAGCAGAGGCACAGACATACATTTTGGTTACATGATCTGAAATTAAATTTGCTGATACATACCAGTGATTGGAATCTAGGGATGTAGTTTGACCTGGAATGTGTCTGAGATCCCCTCATCATTTAATCGTTTGCCCTATGACAGCTCTGATTCAGATCGCCTTTCCCTGTAGCTGCTATTTACTTTTTTTTTTTAAGAAGCCTAGTCAATCAATTGCTAATTGCCTTAATAACTTCATGTCAAGTTTGGCCCTCACATTCAGGGCCACTGGAGGCAGATATACCTGAACTGCTATTACAAAGTGAGTTTTTCTTTAGGCACCAGAAACATAGTGCAATGCAAAACATCAATTCTTCTTTCGAGACAAAAGCAATGTAATCCTGCAGAAATTGGTTTGTTCTTTGGGCATCTGTCTTGTTCTGAGACTCATGTAGCTAATTCTGTTGCTCGCTTGAATAATTGGGTCCTGTTCATATTTGTGTACTTAGCACAGTTGCACTGCAATTTGGGATTTGTAGTCTCAAGGTTGCACAAAAAGTAGTTTTTGAGTATGCATATTTTGCTTACAACTCCAATACATCATGATTCTTGTAGCGTTAAGGCTGCATAATGAATAGAGCACTTTCTGGAAAAACCCAGAGTGGATCCAAAGAATATCATTTTGTGGGTTTTGCTTATGTATTTTGGAGTATGGCTCCACCTTGGCAGATTCCCAAATTCCATCTCAAAATTGGTTTTGGTGGTATTTGGCAACATTGCAAATAGATCCATACATGAAACAGGGGCACAGGGAAAATGAAATGTTTTACACATGGGTCAGCTGTACTGAGTACAAACAGTTTTACAATATAAGCACACAATCATCCATACCACCATTCTGTAGGTAAAGGAGTCATCAGCTTGAAGAAACATTTTCAGTTTACCATCATATGTTTAAAAGCAGCCTCGTGAAAATATGCCTGTTTGATAAATGGTGAGGATTAGTTACTGCTGCTACTACAAAAAATTACTGCTATAAATTACAATAATACCTTACGTGAGCAATGCGTTACGGGACATAACACATTGTGCCACATACAGTTTCCCCACCAACTCTGTTTTAGCATCATTGAAACTGGGTACATAGTGCACATTCATTCATTCATTATGTATTATTTATTTATTTCATTTCTATACCGCCCAATAGCCGGAGCTCTCTGGGCAGTTCATAAAAATTAAAACCAAAGAGCACACAATAAAATAATACAAAATATATAAAACATTAAAACCACAGTAAACAATACAACCAGAATAAACCAGAATAAAACCTAGCAGCAAACAATGCAGGGATTTAAAATACAGATTTAACACAGCAAAGCTAAAAGTCTAAAGAGCTAAAATGTTAAAATGCCTGGGAAAATAAACAGGTCTTCACATGGCGCCAGGAAGAATATAATGTAGGTGCCAGGCGAACCTCATTAGGGAGCTCATTCCACAGCCGGGGCACCACAGCAGAGAAAGCCCTCCTCCTAGTAGCCACCTGCCTCACTCCCTTTGGCAGGGGCTCATGGAGAAGGGCCTCTGAACTAGGGGTGTACGAAACCCCCTTACCTGGAGTCTGCTGGGGGTCTGTGGGGGGGGAGGCGATCTGGTCCTCCCCCCGGAATCCTCCCCGGCCAGCTCCGCTCTGCAGCGAGTCAGCGGAGCCGCCGGCCGGGGCCTGCCGCAGCCGATCTTCGGACGCAAATGGCGTCCAGCCTAGCAGACTCCTTTTGCGTCCCTTCCCCTTCCCGTGATAGGCTACGTAGCCTATTACGGGAAGGGGAAGGGATGCAAATGGCATCCACTAGGCTGGATGCCATTTGTGTCTAGGGATGGCGGAGAATTTCTCCACGAATCTCTGGGAGGCCGAATGCCAACGCATTCGGCCCCCCGAATTTTGCCCCCCCCGGCGGAAATTCTCCGCCGCCCCCCCCGGGATGGGACTTACCGTGGCCGAATGTCCCTCTCAGCGGCGGGTCCCGGCGGCGGTTTGGTGGCGTTTCGGCGGGGGCGGGGGCGGCAGCCAGTCTCCCGACCGGCTGCCGCCAGCGCCATTGCAAAAAAAAAAAGTAAAGTAAAAAAAACACACAACACACCCGTGATAGGCTACATAACGATTTACGTAGCCTATCACGGCTAGATTTCCAAAGTCAGCCGTGATAGGCTACGTAAATCGTCACGTAGCCTATCACGGGTGACTTTGAAAAAAAAAAGCGCGTACGCAAATAGCGTTCCCTTATTTTCGCCGTAGTCTACGTAAATCTTTACGTAGACTAGACATGCCAAACTAAGGAACGCAAATGGCGGCGCCCCATGGGCGCCGCCATTTGCATACGTGCTTTTTTTTCCCCCCAAAGTCACCCGTGATAGGCTACGTGACGATTTACATAGCCTATCACGGCTGACTTTGGAAATCTAGCCATGATAGGCTACGTAAATCGTTACGTAGCCTATGACGGGTGTGTGCGTGTGTGTTTTTTTACTTTACTTTTTTTTTCGCGGCCAGGGAGATGGGCCGCTCCTCCCCGGCCTGAATTTCAGCGGCGAGGGATGGGGCGCCTCCCCCCCGGCCTGAATTTCGGCTGGGCGAGGCGGGGTGCCTCCTCCCCCTTGCCTGAGCTTCGGGGGGAGAAGCAAAGCGCCTCCCCCCCCCGCGAAGCAAGCTGCGGGACCAGGTAAGTCCCTTTCGTCCATCCCTATAATTGTGTCCGATGACTGGCCGCAGATGGACCCGGACAGACCCGGCGTCGCCAGGTAGGATCCGGCCAGGTCAGACTTCGCGAGGTGGCAGGGTGTGGTGGTTGGTTCTGCCACGGACTCCGGGGGGGCGGATTCTAAGAATCCGCCCCCCCCGGTGTCCGTGGCAGAATTCTCTGCCATCCCTACTCTGAACATCCATGTTGTTCTGCATGACCTGGGTCATTGGAATAGAATCTTAAGCAAAAAGAGGCACAATCCCTTCAAAGACCAAGGAACGCGAGCTGCTATTTTCACCTTCAAATGCAATATATTTAATGCTGTAAGCAGAAATATAGCAGACAGTTCTTCCCACCCCCAGCCCAGTACTCAATATAAACTAATTAATTAATTAATTAATTAATGTGGCAGATATACATAGAATCCACAAACCCACAGGGGTAAATGTTGTAAGAAGGAGAAAGGAAGAAGACAGACACACACATGGCTGCAGATCAGGTGAAGAGAGGAGAACATCACAGGTGTTTGATCTGCAGTTTCAGCTTTTAAAAGAAGTGACAGTGGGTATTGGAGTCCCGGGATGGGAGAGCATATCTGGCAAGACTGATCAAGAACAACAGGTACAGGTGGGCTCAGCTTTCAGTGGAGGTGAATAAGCTGGCAAGGGAAAGAGGAGAGAGAGAAGGATCGGCTAATAACCGCATCGTTGCGGGCAGAAAGGAAATGCCTGGATTGTCAGCATACTAATTTTTCACATGCAGTATAAGAACGTTTGGTCTTCTCACTGTCTTTGTCTGAGAGGCATATATCTAGCATTAAAAAAACAAACCACCAAAATACTTTTGCTGCCGCTCATACCAGGACTCACTGCTCACCATTGCTGTTCTCCACATGCCCTGCATGCTTAGCTGCATTTTCTCACAGGATCTCTTGGTACCCTTGCCTCCCCTCCTCCCTCTGCTGTGTTACTCACATGTTAGCTTCCTATTGGAACCAGAGACATATAGTTCTCAAGGGCAGTGAGTCCACAGTATAGACTCTAGCGCCTTGGAGAACTACATTTCCCAGGCGATAAGTTGCAATGACTTCCATGGGACAGGCTTTCGTACGTACATTGCAACAAAGAAATGCAGAGTAGGGACGCTAAAGCATCTGTGGAAGGGCAGAGCAAACCTGAGCAGGACTGGTGGGGAGTGATGAGGAGGACCTACTGCTTCACCCTTAGCCCTGCTGGCTTGCACCAGCCAGGGCAGAAGGGAGGTAGTTTCAGTGTTCTTACGATCCTCCCATTGACAGCAGGGCAGGGGGATTAGTTAATGGGCATGGAAGCAGCAGATTGAAAGGTGGCTCTGCCGAACCACTGGCCATGGAACACAATATTTTGGGTCTTTCTGCCTGCTACTGCTGCAGGACAAGCATTGGTGGTCACTTTTCACCTGTCTGGGCAAAGCGGGGGGTGGGGGTGGGGTGATCAACAGCTTTGACAGCCGCTCATCGCTACACAAAACACCTCTCTGCTAGGGATGTCCATTGTGGGAAATCCAGCCCTTTTAGGGCCTGGAGGATTCCTGTGATGTCCCCAGCTCTGCTTGCCTCTGCGAGCCAAGCCAGGCATTTCATCCTGAAATCTGGGAAATTTCTTTCTTTTTTCCTTCCATAAACACATTTACAGAAGGGGAAAAAAGACAAGAAAAAAAGTTCCAACTGCCTCCAGGTGAACGACCCTCCCTCTCTACTGGGGCCAACCCCAGAAGAGAGGGTCGGTTGCCCAGTGGTGGCAGGAGGGTGACAGGGGAGCACTATGGCACTCTCCTCTTATCTTGCTACCCCCATTGCTGTGCTGTTGTGCAAAGGCAGAAACTCTGCCAGCTAGCCTGACTCATCGTGGGCCGAGTCAAGCCAGCTGGCAGATGTTGGACTGGAGTCCTGGGGGAGGGGGTTGAGCTGGTGAAAGCTCTCCAAGCTCCACCCATGAAATGGATTCTTTTGACATCCCTACTCTCTGTTGGTGGTGGCCATCAGCTTGCCATCTCAAACTAGGGGTGGCAGAACTCAACCCTGTCTGTGGCACACAATGCTCGCCAGACCCTTGCCAGCTGCCTGCCCCTGTTCGCTGCAAGTGGTGAGCTGCTGGGCAGTCCGCAGGCACTTGATCACCTGATCCCTCATTGAGCTGCCATTTTGTGTAAAAATGGCACCTCGACCTTTTTCGTAGATCCTCATTTGTGCAAATGGTGGCCGTAAAGTGGCCAATGGTCCTTTTATGCCTGTAATCTTGTGTAAATGGCGCCATCAAGGCCACCATTTGTGTAAATGGGGATTTATGAAAAAGGCTGAGGTGCCATTTTTACACAAAACGGTGGCTTGGTGGACCAGCAGGGACTGCCACACTTGCTTGGCACAGCGTGCACTGAGTTGGATAAGCGTGGCGGTCCACAGACTGGAGGCCAGGAGGCCAGGCAGTGGGAAGTCTGCCAGACTCCACCTTTCAGGGTGGAAACTGAGCCCCGAGAGCCCCAGAGCAGTTCTGATTCTGAGGAGGAACAGCAATCTGTGGGAGTGGAGCCAGCTCATGCCTCAGAGGCTCAGCACCTGGCAGAGATTCCTCCTCCTGGCATTCCAGAGATACTTAGTGACCCTGGTAGTGAGGGAGTGCAGGAGGGGGGCTTCTTAGATGCTCGACGCAGACACAAAGAGCGACGAGCGATAGAGGGCACAGAAAGGAGGTGTAGCGCCTGTTTGGCACGCAAGCAACGGCCGCCTCCCATGGACCCAAGGGAAAGAGGGAGGATCTCTCCCTAGCCCATAAGTTCTGGGTCTTTAAGTGACTCCCTTTCAAACGGGGATCCACCGCTTGCCTAAAGCTTAGGCCACGCTCCTGTCCCTTGCTCTAGCCACTGGTGATTAGCATCTGAAAGAGTCATTAAGCTGTAATGGGATTAAAGCTTTGAAAAGAATTCCCTTTCGTCTGTGTCTTGACTTGAGTTGGCTATTGGGATCTACTAGGGGAGGCCGCCAACAAGGCATTCCTGACACCACCCTCTTCCCAGTCTCGTGCAACATCCCTAATTCAGACCCTTGCAGTCATCAAAATGGAGGTTTAGGGTTGTGCTCTTAGCTGTTTAAATAAGCGTCATGATATTGCAAGTGGCATTTATAATATACTAGCAAAATGCTGGACATAGGGCTGTACACACTGAGTGCACACAGACAGACATGGTTCTCCCTCCAACCTCCCTCTTTTGATGGAGTTTTTCACACAGAAGAAGTCTGGAAAACCCAATCGTAGGTTTCAATGAAGATGTTTTGCTTCCACTACAACATTATCCCCAGGTGCAGTGCTTCACTTTTCTTCATAGGAGTAACTGGCAGCCATTGACTTCTTGATTGCAGGCTGTCGAATGAATCCCACTGAGCTCAGTGGGAACCAAAATATGCTTCTCTCTGCATGGCCCCAACCTGGGTTCACACTGGAAACTGATAAAGAGAACCCAGGAACTTGCATTTAAATATTCCTCTTGATTTAGCTAATGCCCCACTTCTGCATAATTTCTGTCTTGCTGCCTATTTCATTTTATTTGAAGCCTTAAATATAACTTGATAAGCATATGATGTTGATGTCTATAATTTGTACAGTTGTTGATTGTGCTCATTTTCAAGTTATCAATGTCAGTAGGGAGAGGCTATTTTTAACTCTGCTCCTTTGTACTTTTCCCCCTCATATAAATGCAGTTCAGATGAGTAATTTCCACTAGGGATTGCAGCGGATGCTTCTCTCTCTGCATTTATTTTTAGAAAACTTTTAACTTTGGCCTGGCTAACATATTGAGTTCTTTTGATCTCAATAGCTCCTAGTAAAGAATGGCCACTTAAGTAGACTCTGTGCAAACCAGCAAAAGCAATGTAGGACAACAAATTAACCACATTGGCTTCTGAGTGACTAAAGATCTCTGCATTTAGAGGAAAAAGTGGGATGCCGCTTATATTCCAACTGTTTACTAGAAGACAGTAAATCACTGTCCCTTTTTGCCTTTTGGGGATGCTAGAGTCTTCAGGATTCAGTGTTGTTCCCATGGTCTCTAGAAATTAAATGTCTGATTGCAGTACAAATGAAACTATAATGCACATGCATGTCATTGCATACAAATAGTAACAACTCAGTCGTACAGTGTAAGGTGAATGTGAAACCCATTGATTTCTATATGCTTCAGCACAACTAACTTGGGATGCTGCCGAAACTTGAAATTAGGTGGTTCATTGGTAGAATCTATTATGTTCATAATGCCCATGTACCAAGTCTGGATGGCTATTGAATGAACTTCAGTATTTTCATTACGCAAACTGGGATTGATTACGAGAGCCTGCATGGCCTGTATGACTCAAGCATCCAAACTCTGCCATTTCTGCACATGTTGGTTGGATTAACTCTTCACTTTCTGAAGGAAATATAAATAGTCCCATCTACAATGCTCATGCTTGTGGAATGATGTCACTTAACCCTGGGGGGAGCAATCCTATGGCTCCTACACAGTGTCTGGGGGTCCATAGGATACTTTGGATTCCTGGATCTGAGGTCAGAGACAGGGCTCCAACCTCAGACCCAGAAATCCATGCTCCCACACTCCCTCACAGCTGGTATAGAGAGAACCATGCTGGCTGGCTCTCCGAGGTCACAAAAGTTACCTTGCAGAGGTGGTAAAGGGGGTGTTCTGGTGGGTAGGGAGGGGAGGGTACTAGAGTGATTGGCTTATGTGGTATTGCAAGGCCTCTCCAGCCTCCTTCCCTCTGCCTTTGAGATGCCTCCATCTAGAAAAAGCCTGTCTAGCTGAAATGAAGAGCAGGAAGTGTGGCAGAGGTGAGAATTGCCTCTGCTGCTCTTCCCGCTCTTCATTGGATACTCGTAAGCCTTCGGGTTCAAAGGCTTATGAGCATCAAGGGTGCAATCAATAGGACTGCACTCTTACTTGCTGTTTGGCAAAGTTTGGATATGCAATCCTTCAATAAACCAATCACATTTAAAGAAACAGGCACATGGGTCAGTATCTACCCCCCCTCGTTCAGTGTTGCCTTTTCAGTCATAGCTTAGTTTCCTGACTGTATCTGGCTTGTAGTCCAACACATCTGGAGGGCCCCTGGTTCGGGAAGGCTTTATTTAGTCATCATAACTAGTAGCCATTGATAACGTCATCCTCCATGAATTTTTCTAATCATCTTTTAAAGTTATCCAACCTGCTTGTCATCACAAAATTGGCTTTAGCTATGTGTTCTGTTGAGGTGGTGGTGGTGGGGAGAAGTGTGTGCAGTGATCCTTGGTGTGAGTATAGGATTGTGACAAGTGTGTTTCTGTTTGCACCTACAGAATGTTGGAGTGTGTAGAACAGACAGTTTCTCATAATGTACCCCTTTATTTAACCTTCTTTTACTGTATTCATGATGAACAGGCTGAACTTTGGGAAGAGGAGAACTAATGTGGTGGAATTCTTAAGCTATGATTAGTGATCATAGAATCATAGAATAGTAGGGTTGGAAGGGGCCTACAAGGCCATCGAGTCCAACCCCCTGCTCAATGCAGTAATCCAAGTCAGAGCATCCCTGACAGATGGCTGTCCAGCCTTGTCTTGAACACCTCCAGTGTGGGAGAGCCCACCACCTCCCTAGGTCATTGGTTCCATTGTCGTATTGCTCTAACAGTCAGGAAGTTTTTCCTGATGTTCAGCAGGAATCTGGCTTCCTGTCACTTGAGCCCATTATTCCGTCTCCTGCACTCTGGGATGATCACGAAGAGATCCTGGCCTTCTTCTCTGTGACAGCCTTTCAAGTACTTGAACAGCGCTATCGTATCTCCCCTCAGTCTTCTCTTCTCAAGGCTAAACATGCCCAGTTCTTTCAGTCTTTCTTCATAGGGCTTTGTTTCTAGTCCCCTGATCATCTTTGTTGCCCTCCTTTGAACCCTCTCCAGTTTGTCTGCATCCTCCTTCAAGTGTGGTGCCCAGAACTGGACACAGTACTCCAGATGAGGCCTAACCAGTGCTGAGTAGAGGAGAACTAGTACTTCCCGGGATTTGGAAGCTATGCTTCTATTAATGCAGCCCAAAAGAGCACTGGCCTTTTTTGCAGCCACATCACATGGTTGGCTCATATTCAGTTTGTGATCAACAACAATTCCAAGATCCTTCTCGCTTGTAGTGTTATTGAGCCATGTATCCCCCATCTTGTAACTGTGCATTTGGTTTCTTTTTTCTAGGTGCAGCAGAACTTGGCATTTATCCCTATTAAATGTCATTCTGTTGTTTTCTGCCCAGTGCTCCAGTCTATCCAGATCACTTTGAATTTTGTTTCTGTCTTCGAAAGTATTAGCTATCCCACCCAATTTTGTGTCTTCTGCAAATTTGATCAGCACTCCCTGCACCTCCTCCTCCAAGTCATTAATAAACACGTTGAAGAGCACTGGGCCCAGGAATGAGCCCTGCAGTACCCCAGTCGTTCCCTCTCCCCAGTTTGAGAAGGTCCCATTGATAAGCACTCTTTGAGTCTGATTCTGTAGCCAACTGTGGATCCACCGGATCGTTGTTTCATCTAGCCCACTTTGAGCTAGTTTGCTCATCAGGATATCATGGGGTACTTTGTCGAAAGCTTTGCTGAAGTTGAGGTATATTATGTCCACAGCATTCCCACGGTCCACAAGGAAGGTGACTTGATCAAAAAATGAGATCAGATTCATCTGGTAGGAGTTGTTCTTGACAAATCCATGTTGGCTTCGAGTAATCACGGCATTGTTGTCAAGGTGCTTCCAGATGGATTGCTTTATCATCTGCTCCAGAATTTTCCCAGGGATTGATGTCAGACTGACTGGTCTGTAGTTCCCAGGTTCCTCCTTTTTACCCTTTTTGAAGATAGGGACAACATTAGCCCTCCTCCAGTCATCTGGCACTTCCCCCATCCTCCATGGTTTCTCAAAGAGAATAGGCAGCAGTTCTGAAAGTTCTTCTGCCAGTTCCTTTATTACTCTAGGGTGCAGCTCATCGGGCCCTAGAGATTTGAACTCATTCAAAGTAATTAGGTGTTCCTTAACCATATGCCTATCGATCGCAAGCTGCAATCCTGCCCCTTTAGCCTGTACTTCGCCTTTGCCAGGGGGGTTATAGACCCTCTTTTGGGAGAAGACTGAGCCAAAGTAGGAATTGAGCAACTCTGCCTTTTCTTTGTCATCTGTTATCATTTTGCCATCCTTATTTAATAGCTGACAACCATTTCTTTCCTCTGCCTTTTACTATGCATGTAGCTGAAGAAAGCCTTTTTGTTGTTTTTAGCATCCCTCGCTAACCTCAGCTCGTTCTCAGCTCTAGCCTTCCTGATGCCATCCCTGCAATTCTGGGCTACCTGCCTGTAGTCTTCCTTTGTTACTTGGCCTTCTTTCCACTTCCTGTATGTGTCCTTTTTTTGTTTTCAGGTCATCTCTAAGCTTTTTGTGAAGCCACATTGGCTTCTTCTGTTGTCTTCCACCTTTTCTTCTTGTTGGAATTGTTTGTAATTGTGCCTTGAGAATTTCCTTTTTTAAAAGCTCCAACCCATCTCGGACTCCTTTTCTTGTTAGAGTGGCTTGCCATGGGACCTTACTGATCATTGTTCTGAGTTTATTAAAATCAGCTTTCCTAAAATCCAGGGTATGCATTTGACTGCACTCAGCTTTTGCTTCCCTTAGAACCAAGAACTACAACATGGTCACTTTCCCCCAGAGTTCCTGTAACTGCTACTTTATCCACTAAGTCAACTCTGTTGGTTAAGATCAAGTCAAGGATAGCCGATCCTCTAGTTCCTTCCTCTACTTTCTGTAGGAGGAAGTTATCCACCACACAAGTCAGGAATTTCCTGGAGGGGCTGTGTCTTGCAGAATTTGTCTCCCAACAAATATCGGGGAAATTGAAGTCCCCCATTACTACTACATCATGCTTCCTTAAAACATTGGCTAATGCTGTTCAAAAGTTTCATCCTTGTCTTCTCCTTGATTGGGTGGCCGGTAGTAGACTCCGACCATCAGGTTCCTTTTATTCTTTGCACCATTTATTTTGATCCAGATGCTCTCGATGGGGCTACCAAGCTCATCCTCCTGTATTTCTGTGCAGAGATATGTATTTTTCACATACAGTGCAACCCCACCTCCCTTTCTGTTCCTCCTGTTCTTTTTGAACAAGTTATATCCTTCAATTGCTGTATTCCAGTCATGAGAGTCATCCCACCAAGTCTCAGTTATACCTATCAAGTCATAATTTCCCTCCTGTGTTAAGAGTTCAAGTTTGTTCTGTTTGTTTCCCATACTCTGGGCATTAGTATTGAAGACAATGTGCTTCATAGTCTGGCTTTCTTCCTACATGTGTCTGAAGACTATTATTGGGCACTATTAGAGCTGTTCTCTCCATGGCAGTGCATGCACCTACGTCCATTGTTACCCCCAACTTCTCATCTCCTTTCCCCGTAGGATTCAGTTTAAAGCCCTCCTGATGAAGTTCTTCATGCTGTGGCCAAACACATTCTTCCCAGCCTTTGTGAGGTCCAGGAAGTATAGCCCGTGGTCCCAGAATCCAAATCTCTCTCGGCGGCACCACCTTCATAGCCAGTCATTCACCCTGAGTATTTTTCGTTCCCTTTCTATCCCTCTTCTAACTACTGGAAGGATGGATGGATGAGAAAACTATCTGGGCCCCAAAGTTTTTGAGTTTCCTTCCCAAAGCTTCAAAGTCTGACATGATTTCTTCGTAGCTCTGCTTGGCAGTGTCATTTGTTCACACATGGATGAGAAGAAAGGGATACCTGTCAGTGGGCTTTATGAATGCAGGCAACCTTTTAGTCATGTCTCTAATCCGTCCTCCTGGGAGACAACATACCTGGCGAGTCCATGGGTCTTCGTGACATACTTGGGTCTCGATCCCTCGCAGCAAGGAGTCTCCCACTACTACCACTCTTCTCTTCTTCTTGTTGTAGGCCTGGGTTTCATCGCCTCTGTTTGACTGACCTTCAGCCTCTTGCTCACACTCATGTAGGTTCCCTTGTGAGTCTTTCTCTGCAGGCTGTCCTCCAGTCTCATCCCCAAGTACCTGGAAATGGTTCCACAGCTCCACTGCTTCCACTGGTGCAGAGTGACATCTAGTTCTTCTTCTCCTAATTGTCACCCTTTTCCAAGGAGTATCCTCTACTCCATTTTTCTTCGCCTCAGCATTTCCCACTTCTGCCACATCTTGCTGTTGCTCTTCAAGCTTCTGGTCTTCCCTTTGCTGCTGTAGTTCCCCCATTCTGTCCAAGAACTCTTTGTGTTCTCTTATTCCCTGGAGGGTTGACAGTCGCCGCTCCAGTCCACTTACTTTTTCTTCCAGCAGTGTGATCAACTTGCACTTGTTGCAGGTGTAGGCCATGTTGTTCTCAGGCAAGAAAACAAACACTGCACACACCTTGCAGGTCACCACCACTGGAGAGTCTTGTCCTTCCATTGCCTCTTTTCCCTTTTGTGTCTAGCTTTGTGATTGTTCTAGACTAGCCTGTGCCTGCTCCTCTACTCAACAGAGGTTAAAAGTAGGGATGGGGGAGAATTTCTCCCTGAAACTTCAGGGGGCCGAGTGCCAACGCATTCGGTCCTCTGAAGGTTGTTCGGGGAGAAATTCTCCGCCCCCCCCCCCCCCGGGATGGGACTTACCTTTCATGAATGTCGTTCCCGGCGGTGGGTCCCGGTGGCGGTTCGGCAGGTCTTCGTCAGGGCCGGGGGCGGCAGCCGGTCTTTCGACCGGCTGCTGCCGCCGCCATTACAAGAAAAGTAAAAAAAACGCCGCCGCCATTACAAAAAAACGCCGCCGCCATTACAAGAAAAGTAAAAAAAACCAAAACGCCCCTGTGATAGGCTACATAACGATTAACGAAGCCTATCACGGCTAGATTTGCAAAGTCAGCCGTGATAGGCTACGTCAATCGTCATGTAGCCTATCATGGGTGACTTAAAAAAAAACAACGCTACGTAAAAAATCTTTACGTAGACTACAGGGACCAAATAAGGAATGCGAATGGCGGCTCCCTATGGGGGCCGCCATTAGCGTACGCGCTTTTTTTTTTTTTAAGTCAACCGTGATAGGTAGGCTACATGACGATTAACGTAGCCTATCATGGCTGACTTTGCAGATCTAGCCATGATAGGCTATGTTAATCGTTACGTAGCCTATCACGGGGCGTGTTTTTTTTCTTTTGAAGTTCGCGGCCGGGGAGATGGGGCGCTTCTCCCCGGCCTGAATTTCGGCTGGGCAAGGCAGGAAGCCTCCCCCCCGGCCTGAATTTTGGCCGAGCGAGGTGGGAAGCCTCCCCCCCCAGCCTGAACTTCAGGGGGAGAAGAGAAGCGCCTCCCCCCCACCGCGAAGCAAGCTGCGAGACCAGGTAAGTGACTTTCGTACATCCCTAGTTAAAAGCATAGTCCCACTGGTGTGGAAGTGTGTGTCACAAGACAAATAAATGAAAAAAAGTTAGTTAAAAAAGAAAAAAAATGTTAGCGACCTCCCCCTTGACCTCCCCTGCTGAACTTCCCTGGCCAACTCCTGTTTGCTCCCCCTGTTTGCTCGCTCTGGTTGCTCGCTCTCTGGGAGCTTGCTTGCTTCTGTAGTCCCTGGACCAGCTGGAGCAGCTTGCTCTGCTCTGCTCTGCTCAGCTGGGAGGCGGGAAACAGACTGGAGCCCACTGGGCGGTCTTGGAATGGTCATGTAGGGATGGGCAGATTTGTCCACCTCAGCCTCACCAAGATTGTCAGTTGCTTGAGGTAAAGCTTATTCCATTCAATTTCTGCATGAACTTGCTTTTTTTTTTTTTTTTGTAAAAATCAAATCAAATCAAAATCCATACAGAAATTTGTGCACATTTTTTGCATTAATATAAACATTTTTGTGCTTATTTTTATATGTTATATATTAATTTGGTCCTGTTAGTTTCAGGATCTAGACAATGTCAATATGTAAGTTTTAGAGAAGTGGAAGCTGAATTGTTTAGCACATTTTCTGAGGGTGGGGGTGGGTGATCTGGTCTCAAATTAGTCAGCATTCAGTGGGCACAGAGCATGCTCAGTTCTCACTGGGCTGTTTTGGGGCTCCCCCTACTTAATCTTTTTCTTTTCTCCTATAAGTTTTTTTTTTTTTTTTAGAATCATAGAATAGTAGGGTTAGAAGGGGTCTACAAGGCCATCAAGTCCAACCCCCTGCTCAATGCAGGAATCCAAGTCAGAGCATCCCTGACAGATGGCTGTCCAGCCTTGTCTTGAATGCCTCCAGTGTGGGAGAGCCCATCACCTCCCTAGATAATTGGTTACATTGTCGTATTGCTCTAACAGTTAGGAAGTTTTTCCTGCTGTTCAGCTGGAATCTGGCTTCCTGTCACTTGAGCCCATTATTCTGTGTCCTGCACCCTGGGGTGATCGAGAAGAGATCCTGGCCTTCCTCTCTGTGACAACCTTTCAAGTACTTGAACAGCGCTATCCTATCTCCCCTCAGTCTTCTCTTCTCAAGGTGAAACATGCCCAGTTCTTTCAGTCTCTCTTCATAGGGCTTTGTTTCCAGTCCCCTCATCATCTTTGTTGCCCTCCTCTGAACCCTCTCCAGTTTGTCTGCATCCTTCTTCAAGTGCGGTGCCCAGAACTGGACACAGGACTCCAGATGAGGCCTAACCAGTGCTGAGTAGAGGGGAACTAGTACTTCCTGGGATTTGGAAGGTATGCTTCTATAAATGCAGCCCAAAACAGCATTTGCCTTTTTTGCAGCCACATCACATTGGCTCATTTTCGGCTTGTGATCTACAACAATTCCAAGATCTTTCTCGCTTGTAGTGTTGTTGTTGAGCCACGTATCCCCCATCTTGTAACTGTGCATTTGGTTTCTTTTTCCTAGGTGCAGAACTTGGCATTTATCCCTATTAAATGTCATTTTGTTGTTTTCTGCCCAGCGCTCCAGTCTATCAAGATCACTTTGAATTTTGTTTCTGTCTTCCAAAGTATTAGCTATCCCGCCCAGGTTTATTCCCACAAAACTTGGTATTTCTACAAACCTGCTGATGCCTCCTATTCGTGCACCAGTAATGAAGGTTTGGCCACATAAGCAAACAGCAGTGAGCTCTGAACATTGGAAATAAAGAATGAAGAAACATGCCCAGCTCAGACATTTAGCTAAACGACACTAAATTCTCTTTCAGTCACTCTTGATGCAGATATAAAGAATTACCTGTCCTCAGAGGACTTTGCCCATCAGATTCCTGCATGAGTTAATATTCTGGGGTTGTCTCCTTCCAAACATGAGCCATATGCAGACCAATAACTTACAGTATTGCATACTTACTTTTGCACTCCCTAAAAGTAAGCTTTTTGGGGTAGGCAGGTGTAAAAGCAAAACATACATATGATCTTAATTCTGCTAATAGTGATCAAATATCACATGTTTGGAAATCATTACACAATCCACTAGCTTTAGAGTGCATGTCCAGACCTTTGTGGGTTTCAGATATATCACAGTAAAAAGATGAAAGAAAAAAGTTATCTTTCTTAAAAAGAGGGGGAAAAAGACTTGTAAACTACTTTTGAATGCACATCCTGCTTTTTCATCTTTGACAGAGGCAGTATTTCAGAAGATACCAGAGAGACGGTATTTATGGCAGGTGCATTACTACTTAGAAACTAATCTCGCACACATGGCTGTTAACGTGAAATATGGATTTTAATAATCCCAGCTCGGTGAGAGATGTGAGCTTGCCTGGTGGGGATGTGATTAGCCACAGTCTGCAAGATTAATTGAGATGTACAGCACAAGATTACATCTAGAGAACTCCAAACCTGTCTTGATTATGCAAGAGATTGCTTAGTTAAGGCCATATCTTCCCAGATATAAGAAACAGATAAATTATGTCCTCTATCCCAGCTAAGAATAACCTTCCCTTGTTTTCAAGTCACTAAGATGAACAAAAAGATGAGATGCAATATCCAGTTCGAACACCCAGCAACCAGAAATGGTGAATTATTAAATACTAGCATAATGCCTGTTAAATCCCACTGATTTGGGGATATGGTGAAGGGCAGCTCCAGTCCCTTTTCTCTCTTCCTCTTCTTTCCTATCCATCTTTGCTTTTGCCCTCTTCCATTCCCAGTTTGCGGGGAATGATTGGGGCTTTTTAGTTAAAAAAAATATGATAAAGGCTTATACATTATACCTGGTGTGGAGAAAGTAGATAGAGAGATTTTTTTCCCTCCCTCTCTCACAATACTAGAACGTGGGCTTGTGCAATGCCAGTGATTGGCATGGAAGTATTCAGGACAGGGAAAGAGAAAGCATTTCTTCACACAATGCATATATTGGTTGTTGTTTCTAGGATTCCTCCATGCCTGTTAGCTCTTAAAGCATACTGTGTCAGAGAATCCTGGTGTGTCCTTCTTCCCACTCTCCTGCATGATGATCCTGCCAATAGATTGGCTAAAAAAGGTAGGATCAGTGCTGAATAAAACTTCCCCACTGATTTCTGGCAGTTGGGCACTGAGCTCTGAGTTAGGTATGAAATACTACGTGCAGGCCTAAATGGCCAAGATTTAAGGTAGGGCCATAACTCTGGAAATGGAATGTAGGGGGTAAAAATTAAAGGCAAATGGTAAGAGTAGAAATGGGGAAAAATTGTTTGTTTTTCACATTTTAATATGCACTGACTTAATTTGCACTTTCTGAACTAATTATCCTTAGGTTGTCCTTAGGTTTTCGCACTTTTCTGAATTCTGTGATACAGTTTGCCAATAAAAAATGCATACAGACATGTGTACATTACAGAAAATTCTGTACCAAAAAGGTGTATGATAGGGAAAGTAACATACAAAAAGGCCTATATTAGTGAAAATGGCTTGCACAAAATGTGTATATTAGGAATATGCATACAAAACCATGTATGAATGTTTTTGTGTATGAAAATGTGCATAAAAGTCATACAATTTTTCATATGGACTTTAAAAAAATAAAATTCAGGTGCTAGAAAAAAAAAAGTGAACATTATAGGAAGCAAAACAAACACATTTATCCATCCCTAACTAGGAGTTCTATGTCTTAGGCAAAACTTCAACAAGGTGAGTCTTAGTGGACCTTCAAAGATTCAGCTGTACTGCCTTAAAGGTTTCTCCATCTTATAGGGTATAATCTTAGGTTGGCTTTGGACAAGAAGCTGAGGGCAGTTTGGAAAGAGTAGTTTTTGTTAACCATTTTCTTTTCTGTGCTTGTCATTAAGAACTTATCCCCTACAAGTGGTACATGTAGTTCTCCACTGCAGGCTTTTAAAATGCATCCGGGGGTGGGAGATATTATCATTATATGTGTGATATACTTATTTGTGTGTGGGGTGTGTGTGTGTGTGTGTGTGTGTCTCCATGCTACTCTAACATATCATGAGAATAAGGATGAAAAAGTCTGACATTCTTTGTTGAGAGTCCATTTCTTGCCCTCAGAAGTGTGTACCTTATGCACCACAGAGAATGTCCTGGAGACCAAATAAGAATACAGAGGGCTGCAGCTAATTTGAATGCTTTAATATGGGGAACAAAATCTGCATAATATCTTCCAGCTGGTGGCAGATGCTATCAGACAGAGGCGACATGCCCTGTGTGGCATTTTACTCATGGGAAAGAATTCCTTGAATGTTAAGAGGTACTCTAGCTTTGAGCTGGTTTGAGTGTCATTACCTCCTGTACAAATAACTCTGGGAAGTGGGAACTGGACTTCTGTGGAGGGAGCAGGGGAATTTCAAACAGTAAATTGTCATTGCATTCACAGAAATATAGTTCTTTGGTAGAAGGCCTGAGAGTTGACTCAGTCTTAAATTGCTGTTTGTGTATAATCTTATGGCCTTGGGGGGGGGGGATACACCAGACCTGAGGCCTTCCAGATGTTGCTGGACTACAACTCCCATCACCACTGACCATTGACCATCCAGGCTGAGGATTATGGGAGATGGAATCCAGGGAGCCAAAGGATTTAGCGATTCCATTTACCAGAAGACTACGTTTTCATATGTGCTTATACAACCAAGTATGGTATTTTGGGTGCACACGGTACTCCACACCATATGAACAAGTACACTTGTGTAGTGCCTATTTCTGGCAGGGCAAGCCTCAGCATGCATTACTCTCTAGGACAGGGATGGGCAACAAACAGTCCTGTATCCAGCCCCCATGGTTTGAGGGTTTTTCCTGCCCCTACTGGGCCTCCTGCCTCCACCATGGCAACCAAGGTGCCAGATTCCCAGAAGAAACTGCTGTTTGGTGGGGGTAGGGATGTCCGTTGTGGGGAAATCTGGCCCTTTT
The DNA here is from genome assembly GCF_057233095.1 of Heloderma suspectum. Lineage (NCBI taxonomy): Eukaryota > Metazoa > Chordata > Lepidosauria > Squamata > Helodermatidae > Heloderma > Heloderma suspectum. The sequence goes on along the minus strand of NC_139460.1, from coordinate 24,522,617 downwards.
GGGGCCCACTGGAGTTCGATGGTGCACCTGACACAGCTCACATTTGTGGGCCAAACCACTGGTTGTTCCCCAAATCTGGGAACTGCTTCCATTTTATTTTTAATGCATGAATAGAGATTTGTGCAATTTGCAGCTGCAGTTTGTGCAAATATCTATTTGTGCAAGTTAAAAAAAATAAATAAACAGAAAGTCAAGCCAGCTAGTGGAAGATGAGTCAAAGTTTGCGGGGACAAGCCAATGAAAGCTCATCAATCTCCACCCCATGACCGGATACCTCCGCCATCCCTAGGTGTCTCTGTGTAGGGTGCAATTCTGTAAGACACGGGGAGCATGATTCTGGGGTAGGGGAGTGCAATTGTACAGAGAAACTGTTTCACTGCAGAAACGGTGATTGTGCTGGGAAACAGGGCACACCCTGGGCACACCCAGGGCACACCCAGGGCACACCCCAACAGAATAGCTGAGTATGAGGCTGCATGGCCACTTCCAGTGATGGCACGGCCCCCTCTGGCACCCACCCCCAAACCACTGAAATTGCCCAGCCCTGCTTCAGGAGATGCCAGGCCCCCAGACGTCAAGCAGGACCCACCATAGGCACCTGCCCTGGGCCTCCTTTTAAAATGTGTCTGGGAGGCACCATTTAAATGTCCCTGGCAAGACCATATCCTTGGGTACTGCCAAAGTAGCTCTTTAGGTCCCAGGAAATCTGTCTGCATAGTTCACATTCTAGTTTCTGGGTATGATCTACTGCCATCTGATTTTGAACAAGTATCTCTGGAAATATAGAATGAAAGAAGAGATGGGGTGGTACTCTTGGAGTTCCAACGGGAATTTGTTATATTACTACAACATAAATAAATAATAAAAATACCTTCCACATCAGTATTACTCAATGAAAGCACCAGACTTGTGTGAACTAGCAGATGAGGACACATGTATTTGATTTAAATAATCAATGACTGACCTATTATTTCTGTTCCATTTTGACAAGTCTGGAACACCAAGACTTGTAAAGCTTAACAAAATGTAGAGGATCTGTAGTAACATATTAATTATGATTACACCAAGAGAGAAAGCCCTGTTATTATAAAAAATGTTTTCATATTCAACGATGTCATGAATCAATGAGGAATCATTCTTGACTGGTGATCTGTAGGGCGTCCTGAACAAAAAAATATTGGCTCAATTTAGAAAGATTTTCCTGATGCTGAATTAACATATTGTGCGGGTGTCTGAGAATTACATCCACTCTACTAATTACACAGAGCACATGATTTCTTACTCCCAGTGTGAAAACCACAAAGTCATGGCTACAGATAAGTGTCCTAAACATGCAGGAGGTCTGAGGATATTATTGAGGGCTGGGGGAGAAGCAAAAGCAGTGGATGGATGGATGGATGGATGGATGGATGGATGATTAAGCCAGTTGCAGATAATACTACCAATGTACAAAACTAATTCAGATCTGCATCACAGAATCACAGCATCATAGAATAGTAGGGTTGGAAGGGGCCTATAAGACCATCGAGTCCAACCCCCTGCTCAATGCAGGAATCTAAGTCAAAGTCATGCTTTTTAGAAAGATGTCTATGCTCTTGAATGGTAATGACCATGCTGTGAATTAAGTTAATTGTGGATAATAATATTTATTCATGCAGCATGCAACAGTGATTCACATCTGCATTGCAAAAAGCACGTATCTCCTTACACATATATGTGCCCTGATCATGTGATTGAGGCACTCGAAAATGTAAATAAAGAGATTAGTTTCATGCATCACTACATCTCATTTACAGCTAGGGAGTGAAATAAAACTTGTACGTGTAGATATATATTTCTTCTCAACTGTCATGCAATAGGCATTGACTGGAGCATCACATGGTTAAGTGATCTAATCTATCCTGGCATTTTCAATATTTTTATAGCATAGCATGAGAGATACGACTTTATAGGGCTGTAAACAATATATTCAATTAAGCAGGGCTATTTAATTAGCTCCATGGTGTGCTTTACATTGCTCTTCAGGCAAAGATGCAGACATTGGATAGTTCTACTACAGCCTGCTGAAGCTTCAAGGCATAATGTAGGAGCTTGCTTATATAAATCGAAAGCGAAAACAAGCAAACACATGAAAAGAAAAAAACCACACATAGTGGCTGTTAAATGATTATGCTTGATAAATAAGAAGTCAGCCTGTCTTTGGTAATTCTGAATAATTTTCATAAGCATGCTTGCCAAACAAACCTGCAGCATTCATATTTAATAAGCAGAGCAGGCACAGTGGCGGTACTTGGGTAAGAAAAGATATGACAGTGGTACATAAAAATCTGTCAGTGTTTCTGAAACAATTAACAGAAAACTACTTTATTGTTGGCATAATTCTGCAGCTCCAGGACAATTAATACACTAATTATTACCCTTCCCTCCATAACCAGTGGTTCTGTGTATGATCCATGCTTCATTGAAGTGGAGAGGAAGCTTTGGTGAGCGTGGGAACTCTTCTGTGTGCATCGGTGCTCCAGCACACATAGGATAGTAGGGATGTGCACCCACCCAGCCCTTGCCCCTGCTCACCGGTCCCCAGAACCCCTCCTGCACTTGGTGAGCAGGCCGCAGTCACACTGGCAGCCTCATCGAGCTCCACAGTTGCCATTTTTTAAAAAATAAAATCGCGATTGCAAAATGCGCATTTTAGCAAATGCGCATATTTGTGTATGTGTGAAAATGTGCATTTTTCCAGATCTTTTTGCATTTTTGCACATATGCAAATATATGCATTTTTCCGATCACCATTTTATTTCACAAGAAATGGTGACTGTAAAGCTCGCCACTGCCACTAGGGTGAGTGCAGGCCATTCACTGAGCATGGGCACGGGACGAGCAGGGGCAGGGGCTCGGTGAGCGGAGCTCAGGGGTGTGGACAGGAGCAGTTCCACCAGATTCCTGGATGGAATTGGAAACCTGCACCATCCCTATAGGATAGTCACTTCTCACTTGTTTGCATCACCAAAGAAGAGGAAATGCATCACCCCCAAAAAGGACAACAGACATTTAGGTTTGTATGGCATTTGCATATACAACTTTAAATGTATATAGACACAAATCTAGAAATAATTACTAAAATTTAAACATTCATAGAATACATCTCACCAGGGATGGACGAACCCACCCCTGTTGGGTATTGGCAGGCATCTGCTGAAGTGCTGCCTAGGGATGGCAGAGAAATCTGCCATGGACTCCAATGAGGCCGAATTCTTTAGAATCCGCCCCCCCAGAGTCCGTGGCGGAACAGACTACCCCTCCCCCACCACCCCCCAAAATCCCCCTGGGACAGACCCTACCTGGCGGCGGCTGGTCCGGGTCGTCGTCTTCGTTCCGCAGCCATCCGCTGCCGGGCTGCGGAACAAAATGGTATCTGGTGTAGCGTTTCCATCCCTGCCCTTGGCTATGAAATATTTACGTAGCCAATCACAGCAAAGGGCAGGGACGCAAATGGCGTCCCCCACACTGGTCACCATTTGTGGCTGCAGCCCAGCAGCAGACAGAAGTCTGGCTGCGGGCGGCCCTGGCTGGCGGCTCCGCAGACTCGCTGCAGAGTGGAGCCAGCCAGGGAGGATTCTGGGGGGAGGGAGGGATCGCCTACCTACAACCGCGGATGCCCCAAATGGAATGGTGAGTGGGATTCGTACACCACTAATGCTTCCCCTGCTTGATCCTCCCTGGACCCATGCTCGAGCTCCCACGAGCTCGCCAGGCCACCCGCACTCACCCTGGATCCAATCTGAGAGTGCCAACCATTTTGTCAAGCTTATTTTTAAGGAAGCAAGGAGGTCACTAAAAATGTGCATATTTAAATATGCACAAATTTGAGCCAGGGAAACTTGATACGTATATGCAATATTAGAGACATAAATTGGCCAATGATGGGAAAATGGTGGGAGCTAGCAGACGGGTCTGGGTGAGTGCAGGGAACACCCAGGAGGGTGCAAGCAGGGGCCAGCAAGGCCAGAGGCTTGGTGGGGGCAGTCCAGGGATGCAGGTGGGGGGAAGCCCAACGGACTCTCAGACCCAGTCAGACATCTGCATCATCCCTACATCTCACCACAATGGGGAAGACCACAACCAAATGGCCTTATTTATATTATCACATTTCTGTTCTCTCCAGTAGTGAAAACTCTCTGTGTGCTTGCTCAGTCTGATGTCCAGATGCTAACTGTTGATGGGCAACTTCAGCTCTCTCTTCTCATAGTTCTTTATCTTTAAACTGGGTTTAAAGATAACCCTTCAAATATAGGATTGTCCTCTGATAGGCCTTCAAATATAGGACTCACCTATGTAAAGTAGGGCTCATGGCCACCCTACACACACAAGAAACTAGTTGACTGAAGCGAATATGTTTAAAATGAACATCTTACCTATAGCGAACCATTGATTTTTGAAACTTCATTTTTCATGGAGTATTGCTATGGTCAATATACCCTTGATTGCACATATTGTAAATGTTTGAAAACATTAGTGAGTGGGTGGATAAAGGAGAAACAAGGGGGTGCTAAGGACATCTCCCATAGGTTAAGTTCAGCCACAGCAACATTTATCCAAGTGCCCTCTCATTCTGAGGCTCAGAGGGTGGCAACAAGAGAGGGCTTTTTCGTGGTGCTCCTTCCACAATTCTAGAATGTTCTTCTAAGGAACACTAGCCTGACACCCACATTGCTATATTTTCAGGGCCAGGCTAAGACATTTCTGTTCTCCCAGGCTTTTAAAGTATTTTGGACTGCAATACTATACACACCTACCTGGAGTAAGCCTCACTGAACTCAGTAAGGCTTACTTCTGAGTAGACATGCATAGGATTGCATTGTTAATATATTTCCTATTTAAGTTCCATTCTTTTAGTCCCAGCATTTGGTTTTAATGTTAATACTTGATGGTCATTTCACTTTTTGTATTTCAATTACATTTTATGTTGCATTGGTGTGCTTTATTGGTTGCATATTGTATATTGTTTTTCTTGGGATTTTATTTGCATTTTTTTTTCTTATTAGGTTTTAAATGATATAATGCCTAGCAAAATTGATGTGTGAGGCATTGAATACATAAAACAAATGAATACATAAATAAGATGGAGTAGATCAGTCTACAATTATGTAAAATGTAGAATCATCTTGAAAGAGTGGCAGAAAAGGGAAATCAAAGAACCGGGCAGAATCCAATGCTGCCCATCCGCTAGTGATGCTGGCTGCCGATTCTGGTCCACGTGCAGCCAGCCCCACCGCTTCTGGTCTGCAACTGGCCCCTACCGCTCACGGAACAACACTTTAGTGCTTCCAGAGGCAAGCCCTATAAGGAGAGTTAACACTCATTTTTGAAAGGGGGAGGTCAGCAGAGCTCTCTTATGTGAACTGCTCAGGGATTTTTTGACATTTCGAAGTACATACATACCACAAATAAACAAATAAATAAATGCAAGCTCCACCAACCTACTCCCTTCCAGAAACTTGCAGACCAGAAGTGGTGGAGCGGCTCTGCATGCAAGAGCAGGGTTGGATTCTGCCCAATATCTACTGACAATGGGTATTGATGTACTAAACAGTTGTGCTGCAGAAGCAACTACCAAAGAGTGACATGACATTTCAACCAACATCCTCCTTTGTTTTGCCAGAAATTGTCATAATTTATGAATGAATCTTTTTTAGGGATGTTGCAGGTGCCTGACTGGGTCCAGGAGTCCGTCGCCCCCCTCCCCCGCCTGCGTCTGCTGAGATGCTGTCCTCACTCAGTCCCCACTCACGCCCGTTCACCCTCTGCCCGTACCCTCCAGGACTCACTGCTATCGGTCCGGTGAGCGCCCACTATTCTCCCACCTTTGTTGTCTGCACAACAAGGAAGTTTTTAAAAATGTGTATATTTAAATATGCACAGTTTGGGGCCAGGAAAGCTTAATGTGCACAGTATTAGAGGTATAATGCCTCTAATATTGCACATATTAAACTTTCTTGGCCCCAAACTGCACATATTTAAATATACACATTTTTTTAAACTTCCTTTTTGAGCAGACAAGGAAGGCAGGAAAAATGGCGGGTGCTCTCCCGACAGGATCGCGGTGAGTCTGGGCAACTTGCCGAGCTTGTGGGCAGTCTGAGCATGGGTCCAGGGGGGAGAGCAGGGGCTGTGCTTCCGTGGCTCCTGGAGAACCCAAGCTGGGGTGGGTTATCACATCCCTAATCTTTTTCATCCCCTGAGGGCACAATCCTATGCATGTTTAGACAGAAAAATGTCCTACATTTCCCAGCATTCCCCAGCCAGCCATGCTGGGAGTTGTAGGACTTTTTCTGTCTAAAAATGCATAGGATTGAGACCAAAATGTGTTTTATTCCAGAGTATTCTTTTGCCTGTAGCAACATCTTCTATCCATTCCATACTGACATTTGCCTGCCCTTTTACTTATCCTCCAGATCTATAGCTACAAAGAACTTTTAATTGCTTCTTCTTTGATTATGCAAAGGCAAAATGGCAATGCCATTTCAGCCATGTCTTTTTGTGTCGAGAATTTCAGATTTGAACATTTGGCTAGGCACCAATGTATTCCCAAACACCTTTTTGTTGCCTGCTAAGGTGTCCTACCCCTCTCACTTTTAAAGGCAACACCAACACATTTCCTCACCAGCAGCTGGGATTGCTGTGAAATAGGTTTCTGCTGAGAACTGTGGGTTCATAGAATTATAGAATAGTAGGATTGAAAGGGGCCTATAAGACCATCGAGCACAACCCCCTGGTCAATGCAGGTTCAAAGGACTTGTTAGTGTCTTCAGCTCAGACCCCACCTCTGCCATGTACTCAGTCTTTTGGGCAGGTTACTTGTCCGTTGCCATGCCTCCCATGGCAGCCATTTTGTGGTGGTGCCCAGGAAAGTTTCTCAAATTGCAAAATGTGCCTACAGCCTGAAAAGGTTGCGTACCCCTGGATTAATGGATAGCTGAAAACAGAATGAGTGAAAGCAAGATTAGAGATGCAATGAGATATATCAGATTACTTTTGATGAAAATAACTGCAACTCCTATGCAACCAATTAGTCTGGTGGTGGTAGGCCCAGACCAAATGTGCTTCCTGAAATATCTCCTCAAGACCCAGTGATCCCTGGACCTTCAACTTTGCAAAATGTGCATGAGAAAGCAATGCAGTAACACTTATATGCACAGGGGTGCAGCTAGGTAATTTTAGAACCTGGAAGTAATGGTCTTATGCCTCCCTTTAGACAGCCATGTGTATTACTTCAGTTGTGAATCATACAACTAACATTCCTCTTTCCCTGCCCCACAACTACTATTCCATGTTTTACAGCTGCTTCTACATTCCTGCCATCTTAGAACAACCACAAAAACCTGCCAACCCTGACAAAAAGGAAAAACTTTGAGCATGTGCAGTTCTGCATATTAAATTCACATAAATCATAGCACCATCTGTGGTCATTTGAGTCACCCCTGGGTTGTGGGGCTCATGACTTTAGCCCCACAGTCCAGTCCTAGCTGCACCACTGTATATACAACACACAAGGAATTGGGGAATGAGTGATTTTTGGGCTCTCCTTTTCCCACCTCAATGCTCATTTCACCACATTCTCACTCCTGAATGTGAGTGTGTGTGTTTTTCTGAACAGGAAAAGTGTGCATTTTTGAACAGGAAAAAAATGTGCATTTTCCCAAATGTGCACCCAAGCGTGCACTTGCCCCATTGATAAAAACATGAAAAAAATTAAAGTGCCCATTTTTCAAAAAGGTCACATTTTGAGAATGTGATCGCAAGCTCAAGAATGTGTGAGCTTTTCCCCCAAAATGCAATTGCTTTCAGGGCTGTGAGCAGGTGCTTCTTGAACTGCAATGAAATTCTTTGTACATCCCTACCAGGGGAGGCTGGTGGATCCCATTTCAGCCTCCCCTGATCCCTACAACACAGAGATACAATTATTTCTTCTTTCCATACAAATTGCAAGCATCTCCCCACCCCTCGGACCAGTAAATGTTTTTCTGGGGGCCAGGCCTGACCCACTAGATTGCCATTCCTGATCTAGATCAAAATCTTAGTACCTTTCAGGTGTTTAATCTGGGGATAATTAATATGCATAGGTTAGAGGTGGCATCTTGGTGGCAAACCCCTCCTCTTTCTACATATGTTCATTAAAACATCTGAAAAGACCCCTCCATGTGCATTTGTACTTGCTTGGATTCTTGTAAAGGAGAAAGCCTAATTAAGAGAAGGCCATGGTAGGTCGTAAGGGCCAATTGTATAAGGTATTTCTTGAAGGTTGCATTTTATTGTTCAACTGTAGAAGGGGGTAGGATACCACAAAGGAGACTTGCAACCCCAGCCACCTGGGCTAAGGGGCGGGGGAGGGGGGAAGCTGGAATGCCTCAAAGCTGGAGGTGTCAGGCCAGAGTTCTTATCTCAATTCAAGGCCGTAAACCATCTGCCAAAGAGCCAACACAGCTGGAGAGGTGAAAAAGCCATCTCATCCTCCTTGGGAGGAGGGAAGGGGTGAAGGAGCTAGAAACTGGGTAGGAAACAGATAAAAACAGACAAGTGACCATCCATCCATTGTCTTTTGGGGTTTTCATCCAGTCTGGATGGAAGGTGTTTGTAATGTATGCTGGCAATGACAAAGGATCTTACTTCGATGTGTGAGTAGATAGGCCAGGTAGGGTTTTGTTATTTGAGCCTATGTTGGGTTTCCAAACAGGCAATTGGTTCTTGGCTATTTCCATTTGTATCTTGTTCTATTTCTCTGCTGCTATTTCTTTCCTGGGTCAGTGCTAAACTCAGGGGCTATTGATTCCCTCTGGAGGGTTGGAGTGAGTGAGAGGTTCCTCTAGCGCTGGGTAGAGCTAGGGTTGTATGAATCCCTTACCTTGCTCTGCTCAGAGGCATCTGCGGTGGGAGGGAGGCGATCCATCCCTCCCCCCGGAATCCTGCCCTGCTGGGTCCACTCCGTGGCAAGGGTGTGGAGCTGCCGGCCGGGGCCAGCCACAGCCAGACTTCCGGCCACTGCTGGGCTGCGTCCGCAAATGGCAGCCACTACGCTGGACGCCATTTGCGTCCCTGCCAAGCTGTGATAGGCTACATAAGTATCTACGTAGCCTATCATGGCAAAAGGCAGGGATGCAAATGGCGTAGCAGCCGCCATTTGTGTCCCTGCCAAGCCATGATAGGCTATGTAAGTGTCTACATAGCCTATCACAGCAAAAGGCAGGGACACAAATGGTGTAGTGGCCGCCATTTGCATCCCTGCCAAGCTGTGATAAGCTATGTAAGTACCTATGTAGCCTATCACGGCAAAAGGCAGGGACGCAAATGGCGTAGCAGCCACTATTTGTGTCCCTGCCTTTTGCCATGATAGGCTATGTAGATGCTTACGTAGCCTATCATGGCTTGGCAGGGACACAGATGGCAGCTGCTACACCATTTGCATCCCTGTCTTTTGCCATGATAGACTACGTAGATACTTATGTAGCCTATCATGGCTTGGCAGGGACGCAAATGACGGCCGGCATAGCAGCCGCCATTTGCGGCCACTGCCTGGCAGTGTCTGGAAGACGACCCCGAGCCGCTGGAGCCACCGCCGCTGCCGCCAGGTAGGCTCTTTCTCGGGGGATTCCGCGGGGTGGCGGGAGGGATTGCCCCATTCCTCCATGGACTTTGGGGGGCTGAATTCTAAAGAATTCAGCCTCACTGGAGTCCATGGTGGAATTCTCCAACATCCCTAGGTAGAGCCAAGCTGAAGAGGTGGTGGCAGTGGGAAAAAGGGGGCTGGCAGAGCACTCTAACCACTACACCACACTGGCTTTCAGCAGCCTTTCATCATCTCTGGATTGGAATTAACACCTGAAAGGGGATCTTGAGCCCCTCTGAAGAGGACAGGATGGGAGAAGGATCCATCCTGCATCCAAAGGGCCCTTTAAACAGCCCTGGGAATGTTGATTGTTCTTATCTTCTTTTTGTTGTCCCATAAATGGATCGGAGGCCATTTCTTATTTAATAGACTAGTTATTATTTAATAGATTAGTCTAGTACAATGAACAGTAGAAGGAGCATACGCTCTGTGCAGAGCTGAGGTTGGATGTGACAGTATCTGCATGTAAACAAAAAAGGAGACCAATAGGATATTTGACTCATAACTCATTGGTCCTGCTCCCTGTTTTGGGGCATCACAGTGAAATTTAATCCAGGGGATCAGCCAAGAAAATAACTCAACACAAATTCAATATGTTCTGTAAGGAAGAAATCCAGTAATCCTTATTCAGGCAAAAAGTTTCATTGAATTTAAAGGGATGATTTATTTACGACTGGTTTTAAGTGTTAAGCACTGCACCTATAATGAGGAGGTATGGAAAGGATAAATGAATAATGTGACAACTAATTACTGGGATCTGATTTTTGTTTTTTTCTTTGTCTTAGATAAACTGTGCACGTCTCAGATAGTTGCTGGGGACTTTGATTTTTTTTAATTAAATAACGTATGTTTTAACCACTTTTTGAGTACTCAACATGGTTGAATAAGTAGTAGTTATACAGTGTGCTTCTATGCATGTTTACTCAGAAGCAAGTATTTAAACAAGTGTGTTTAGGATTGTACCACACCTACCTGAAGTAAATCCTATTGAACTCAGTGGGACATCCATCTGAGTAGGTATTCTTAGGAAGCTGGAGTCAGTCATGCCAAATAATGGCACTGTGGGGCACCATTTGAACAGAGAGCGCTTGTGGGGGGGGAGCAGAATTGCTCTGGATCAACTTCTCTTGCCTGACTGCTCCATCACTCTCTCCCAGAAAGCACACCTGAGAGTATGGGAAGGATTTATTAGCCCAACCCAAGTGGAAAAGCAACACAGGGGCAATATTTTTAGTGGCACCAAAGGAAGTTGCCCTCAGAATCCCTTGAAGTGTTGCAGAGGGTGTGCAAACATATTAAGAAAGTGTATTGATCTGGGTATTGATAGGTTGTATCCAATGCTAGCCATCTGCCAGCAGAACAGAAACCTCCACCAGCAGAACAAATTCCCCTGCCCTGCTCCCTAAATCTACTCTGGAGGGTTGGAGAACTTTCTGGAGCAGATCTGGGAGCTGCAGAGAGGAGGAGAGCAAAGTCCCATTGCATTTGCAGAAGTCCACTTGCAAGATGTAGGATTTAACCCCATGTGTCTAATCTTACAGAAGACAGCTGTCTGTTTGAAAGGCTGTCAGAAGATCATCCTCCAGCAGCATCCAGCCGCTGCTGGGCTGTGCAGGGACACAAATGGTGGCCGCTGTAGCCACCGCCATTTGTGTCCCTTTTTTTTTGCCATGATAGGCTACGTAAATATTTACGTAGTCTAACATGGCTAAAAAAGGGAATGCAAATGGCGGCCGCCATAGCTGCCGCCATTTGCGTTCCCTTTATTTTGCAAATGGTGTCCCTGCGTTAGCCGTGATAGGCTACGTAAGTATTTACATAGCCTATCACGGTAAAGGCAGCCATGCAAACGGCGGCCACTACACCATTTGCGTGGCTGCCTTTACTGTGTTAGGCTACGTAAATACTTACGTAGCCTATCATGGAAAGATCAGCAGTGCAAATGGCATAGCGGCCGCTGTTTGCGTCCCTGCTCTTTGCCATGATAGGCTACATAAATACTTACATAGCTTCTCATGGCAGCCTGGCTGGATGCAAATGGCGGCTGCTATGTTGGCTGCCATTTGCGTCCGCAGCAGCCCGGCCGCAGCCGGAACTCCAGCTGCGGACAGCCCTGGCCAGCAGCTCCGCGGAGCTGGCCAGGGAGGATTCCGGGGGGAGGGATGGAGCTAGGGATGGACGAAAGGGACTTACCTGGTCCTGCAGCTTGCTTCGCGGTGGGGGGGAGGTGCTTCAGTTCTCCCCTCGGGCAAGGGGGGGGAGGCGCCCCGCCTCGCCTGGCCGAAATTCAGGCCGGGTGGGAGGCGCCCTATCCCTCGCCGCCGAAATTCAGGCCGGGGAGGAGCGCCCCGTCTACCCGGCCGCAAAAAAAAAAAGGAAAGTAAAAAACCCCCCAAAACCCACACCTGTGATAGGCTACGTGATGATTTACATAGCCTATCACAGCTGACTTTGGAAATCTAGCCGTGATAGGCTACGTAAATCGTTACGTAGCCTATCACGGGTGTGTGTGTGTTTTTTTTTTACTTTCCTTTTTTATTTTGCAATGGCGGCGGCGGCGGCAGCCGGTCAGAAGACCAGCCGCCGCTGCTGCCACTGCTGCCGCCACCGTCCCCGCTGAAACGCCGCCGGGACCCGCTGCCAAGAGGGACATTTGCACGAGGTAAATCCCATCCCGGGGGGGGCGGGGGGCCGGCGGAGAATTTCACCACCAATTTTGGGGGGCCGAATGCCAATGCATTCGGCCTCCCGGATATTTGTGGAGAAATTCTCCACCATCCCTAGATGGAGCGCCTCCCCCCACCGCAGAAGCCCCACAACGGAACAAGGTAAGGGATTTGTACAACCCTAGAATGGTGGCCGCAGACACAGCTGCCATTTGCAAAGCAGCGTGAACAGCAGCAGGTGAGTGCTCCATTTCGTGTGCCTTTCTCAGTGTGGGGGGGTAGGGGGCTTCATTCCGCCATGGGTTTTGGGGGGCTGAATGCACTGACATTCGGTGTCACTGAGATCCGTGGCGGAATTCTCCACCATCCCTAATTTGAAGGTATCTTCTTTTTGAAGCGCTGCCCAGTCCAAGTTTAGTTTAAAGGTAAATAACACTAAGAAGGGAGAGCAGAGGGCTTGAAGTTGCCCATCAACAGTTAGTACTAAGACAGCATCCTGAGCAGGCATTCAGGTCACCAGGCCAGAGTCTTCTCCATTATAATGAGATGCAGCATTTTATTTCTATCTAAATTATAATCATTATTTCCAAATTTGCATGCATACATCTAAATTAGCATATGCAAACCTTAAGCAAATCTCTCTCCCTTTCTTCATTTTTGGCAATACCTATGTGGCCATCCTACTTGCTTCAGACCATAGTTCTATCTGGATGGACTGGATGCCTCCAGGAACTGGGTACCTCTCTAGGAAGGTCAGAAGCATGGCATGAAAACAATAGCTCTCTCCCATCATTGCCCCCACCATGTGGGAGTTAGAGGCCTTCTTACTTTGAACATGGAAACAGGGCTCAAAGCTGGCTGACTTTAAAACAGTATTTGCTGAGAGGAAAAATGGCAGGGGCCTCTTGGAAGCCGTGCAATGAAGCAGTTTTTCAGCTGTAGAACCTTTCCCTATTTTAATTTTATTTCATGCAAAACTCTGGTGAAGAAGTGAATAAGAGCTGAGGCTTTGGAAGCCAGAGTTGGGGAGAAAAAGAAAGAGAAGGGCAGAGAGAAGAAGGGAGAAAGAGAGCGAGAGCAAGCTGTAAGCATTGTGTTCATCCCCAGGGCCCAATATTTCTCCCAGGGTGCCTGACTGCAGCTTTTAGGTCAGATTCAGATGTACGCTTAGCATGCTAACTCCACTTACTGTCATCTTGCAGTGCTAGGAACAGCCAACACTAAATGCGATGTTATCTGAACCTAGCATCTCCAATACAAGCAGTGTACCAGTGTGTGCTTTGGAGTGATGTGCCTAGTGAAAATAAACAGAGCTGGCAAGACTGAATCCATGTTTCATTATGATTCTTCTAGCTTAACCATGCACAGCCAGAAACCTGCCAAAGAAGAACACAGCTAATCGGCTATGGGATTGATAAATCATGTTGCTGCAAAATCAGGGTAGTTGACAATAATCTCCCAGGCCGTTATATATGCATGGTGCGGTCCGTTTGGCCTGGTGGGTCATGAGTTGTGCAGACCTCTTCGAACAAAAGCAATCAGAGGAGAAGCACAGGGGCCAAGCAATCCATCTACTGAACAATAGGTTTCTCTATATTCTCATGTAGCGTAACTCTATTTAGAAACGAAGTATGAACTTCATGTCTGTTTAGTTGTATTTTGGTCCCTTGCTTGGCCCTATGTTGTACTTTGCTGAGAACTGTCCTCTATTTGAAGGTGCTCTCTGCTGGAAGAGCTGATCTGTCCAAGTCCAGTTTAAAGATAAAGAACCCCAAGAAGGGAGAGCAGCAGGGGTCTTGAAATCGCCCATCAACAGTTAACATCCTGACAGCAGACTGAACAGATGTCTTCCCCATTATGGTGAGATGCATTGGATCTCTATTTAAATTATAGTAATTATTTCTAAATTTGCACCTTTACATACAAATTAGCAAATTTGATGCAAATTCATGACCTTTTTAGTCCTCTTTTTGGGTGAGGTGTAAGTGCTCATGCTATGTTGTGATGGTGGAGGAGCCAGTTTGATAAAGAACCATAGCCCAGGTGTAGAACATCTGCTTTGTATGCAGAGGTTCCAGGTTCAATCCCTGATACTTACCATTAAAAGGATCAGGTAGAAAGTAATGGGGAAGTCCTCTCTCTTCCAGAGAGTTGCTGCCAGCCACAGCAGCCAATACTGGGCTAATGCCCTCAGTTGCTATAAAGCAGCTTTGTATTTAATTTTTCATGGTGAGTTCTTGCATCCCTCCTGTAAAGCCATAGAATCATAGAATAGTACGGTTGGAAGGGGCCTAAAAGGCCATTGAGTCCAACTGCCTGCTCAGTGCAGGAATCCAAGTCAGAGCATCCCTGACAGATGGCTGTCCAGCCCTGTCTTGAAGCAGAAACCACATGAGTGGTGTCAATGATGTGATTCCTTCCCATTCCACCACTGGCAGGCCCCCCAAAAATGTTGCACTGGGGGGCACTGGGGGGGTTACAGGAACCTCTTAGCTATGTGGGGCCTGACAGCTGGATGAAGAAAGCCAGGACATCAAGAAATGGAGGGAGGGTATGTCTCTTTAGAAGAAAACCATGCATTTCAAAGTAGCAACAAAGAGACATGCTTGAAACAGCACTTTTATTTTATTTATTTTTATCTGTATTCATTTTTAATTCTTCTTTTTCCATGTAACTAGTAATTTATCCAATTTTTGCTTAATTATTGTACTTACAGACATGAAGCCTGGTTATGCTTTTCATACAGGATGATATGAAGGAGGGAGGGAGAAACCTAAAGGGAAGGGAAGGGGAGCAGGAGGCAGAAGGGTTTACTGTTTATATTGTATTGGAAAATGAAAAAAATAAATAGATCTTAAACCGTGTATAACATTAAAAAGTAACAGTATGGACCAGGTTAAGAGATCTTCGGCCATAAGTTTTGGAGGTTTGAATCAACTGATGCCAGCTGATGTATTACTTATATTTCAGCTTTCTTTTTCTTGGCCAGGGTTTTGCTTTCTACACTGGTTAGACTAGCCTCAGCTATTAAAACTTCCAGTCCTTCAGAGCTCCACAGTTGGAAATGTCTTTGATGTCATGAGAGTTCCATTCACAAAGCAGTTAAAATTTTGGGCTACAGGGAAACACATTTGAATCAAAAGCAACTTCTTAAACATCCAAGTGCTACAGGCATTGCATTAGAAGCTTGCCTGACTCCTTGATCATGTAAAATGCTAGCTTCTGATGAGATGACTCATGTGGAATAGTGCACAGTAATCAGGGCTGAGCAGAAGGATGGTGTTGTCATACTATATATATATATATATATATATATATATATATATGTGTGTGTGTGTGTGTGTAAAAATAATCAGAACTTTGGTGGCCCAGGACAGCTAGAAAAGAGGCAAAGCTAATACAAATATGTACAAAGCAAAGGCTGCAGTGCTAGGCACACCTACCTTGGAGTAAATCTCACCAAATGGTATATAATTCTGAGACACAGTTCGGAAACTTCAGCTGGTACAGAATATGGCCACCTGGATATTGGTGGGCGCTGGGTGGTTGGCTCAAACAAGAATGGTACTGTGCCAGCTGCACTGGCTGCCCTTGTGTTTCTGATCCCAATTTAAAGTGCTGTCATTGACCTTGAAAGCCTTAAATGGTTTGTACCCAAGTTACCTGAAGGGTCAAGAAGACATGGTCTGAAGGCACATGAGGCAGCCACCTTGCTGAAGCTAAGCAGGTCTGGGTCTGGTCAGTGTTTGGAGGGGAGACCCCCTGGGAACCACATGTAAGCCATCTTGAGTTCCACAATGGAAGAAATGTGGTATATAAATGTAATAAATAAATAAAATGAAGAACCACCTTCTCCCGTACCAGGGCCAGGCTGCCTGCACTCTGAGGTCATCAGCAGAGACATTTCTTACTTGCCCACCGCTAAGGGCAGTTAGACTGGTGAGTACAAGTGATGGGACTTTCCCAGTGGTGGCACAGCACTTCTGCAATCTGCTTCTATCAGGGGTTCATGAGGCCCCTACATTGTAGGTCTTCAGGACAGCTCTCAAGACCCATCTGTTTTCACTGAGTTTTCTGTAAATTCTTGGGCTTCTGTTCTTTTTTTCATCAATAACCTTTGTTTTTATTGAGCTTTTAATGAATATATATTGATTTAATTTTATTGTGTCAATTGTGTTTGGTTTTTGTCTTTTATGCTGCCTTGAGAGAGTTTTACCTGCTGGAATGGTTTTAAAAGGGGGGGGGGTTATCTGCAACTTAGTGCTGTGCTAATTCCTCAGCCCACTGCCTGATATATTTTATTATTGTGATTCTCTAACTCAGGGATAGGCAACCTTTCTGGGCCACGGGCACATTTTGGCTATTTGTGAAACTGACCTGGGCACCACCATAAAATGGCTGCTACAGGAGGTATGGCAAAGGACAAGCAACCTTCCCAAAAGACTGAGTACAAGGCAGAGGTGGGGTCTGAGCCGAACATGCTAAACAACTCCTTTGGATCCAAAGTTTTCAGCACCAAAAGAAATCTGTTTCACAGCAATCCCAGCTGCTGGTTAGAAAATGTGTTATTTTTAAAAACAAAAGGGGTTTGGAAAGGTAGGACACCTTGGTGGGTGCCAAGGAAGGTGTCCAGGGGTGTTTTGGCACCTGTGAGCATCATGCTGCCTACCCCTGCTTTAACTTTTGTCTTAAAGTGTGATCCCATGTATCTGCTCAAAAGTAGGGATGGACAGGTGCCTCCCCCGCCCAATCTGGATTCTCTGGACGCCCACCCAGTTCCTGTCCCTGCTCACGCATCCCTTGCTAAAACTGTTTTGTTGTTTATTCATTCAGTCGCTTCTGACTCTTCGTGACTTCATGGACCAGCCCATGCAGAGCATGCCATTATCACAGCACCATTTAGTGGCTGTATAATGAAACATATTGAACTTGCAGAGAAGTGAAACCCCTGCCAGCCCATGTAAGGAGCTGATCTTAATCCCACAAAGAATCCAGAAGCAGAAGCCCCAGTAACTTGCAGGATAAAAAGCCTGGGGTGGAGAAGCCCTAAAACTATGGTCTTGTGTGACTCATTGCAGGGGATTTGCTTGGTTGTTGTTATTCGTTCAGTCGCTTCCGACTCTTCGTGACTTCATGGACCAGCCCATGCCAGAGCTTCCTGTTGGCCGTCACCACCCCCAGCTCCCCCAAGGTCGAGTCCGTCACCTTCAGGATATTATCCATCCATCTTGCCCCTTGGTCGGCCCCTCTTCCTTTTGCCTTCCACTTGTGCCCATAGACTTATCCACAAAATGGTGCCATGAATCACCCATGTATGCAAGATTCACAGCGCCATTTTGCAGATAAGTCTTTTTCAAAACATGGTGATTGCAGTGGAGGAGGATGGGGCCTGGGTAACTGCAGGCGGCTTGGTGAGTGCAGGGGGGTTTGAGCGGGGGCAGGGGCTCGGTGGGAGTGGCTCAAGGGGTGCAGGCAGTCCTCCAGACTCCCAGAACAAGACAGGCGCCCATGCCATCCCTACTCAGAAGTAAGTTCCACTGAGTTCAAAGTCACTTATGCATAGATAAGGTATAAGACTGCTAATTACTTGGTTGTTAAGCCGCCTTGAGGGTCATTCATGGGAGATGGCTTGGATACCTGCATTGAGCAGGGGGTTGGAAGGGGCCTACAAGACCCGATGGTCTTGTAGGCCCCTTCCAACCCTACTATTCTATGATTCTATGAGAAAAGCAGCATACAACTGCATACATACATACTGAACAAACAAACCAATGAACCAATAAATGAATAAAGTCTCCATCGTGTTATGAACATGCTGTATTTTGGATGATTCATTCAGACTAAGGCACTCTACTACAGTAAGCTGCAACTGCAGACAGTATAGAAGCAAAATAATGCATTGCTGGAGTAAATGGCTACTGTTTGATAGTATGGGCCACTACAGCTCCCATCATCCTTGGCAATTGGCCACTGTGGCTGTGGCTAATGGGACCTGGAGTCCAACAACATTTGGAGGGCCACAGGTGTCCATCCCCCCCCCAATTTCTATAGCTGGTCTAAATATAGAGGAGATGGTCTCTAACTTACATTGGGCCTAAGGCGTCTAGGGTTGTATTGTACACAAGGATCTTTATAAAATGATCCTTCAAAAGGTTAGAGCATTAGAGGTATCGCTACTGTAAATGTTATACCCAGGACTTATATCATGTGAGCCTTTTTTTCTAGCAAAGCACTCTTCTGACTTTCCAAACCCTAATAAAATATTTGATCATCTTGGTGTTTATGAAAATTAATTTATAATAATCTGGAAGCACCTGATGCTGTAGCACTGTGTGGATCAATCGGTACTGGGATGCTTCCATAAAGCATCCCCATTGGGAAGCCCATGTAAGTCACTCTGAGCTTTAATTAATTAGCTTTAATTAAGCTAAATTAAGTAATAAAATTAATACCTTTCAACAAACTTCTGATAGGGGTGAGAAAAATATTTATTTCTTTGGTAAATGTCTTGTAAATATGATCATTACTTCATTGCTGGTAGTGTCCTTGATGCTCTGCTGGGATTCATAAGCCAAACTGTGGGAGCCAGTGTGGTGTAGTAGTTGGACTGGGAGCTGGGAGATCTGGGTTCTAGTCCCCACTCAGCCATGAAGCTCACGGGGTGACTTTGGGCCAGTCACTGACTCTCAGCCTAGCATACCTCACAGGGTTGTTGTGAGGATAAAATGGAGACGAGGATCATATATGCTGCCTTGGGCTCCTTGGAGGAAAGGTGGGATATAAATGTAATAAATAAATAAATTTTGACAGGCCCTGCTCCAACAAGGAGCTTACAAACTAAATGTTGCTCAGTTCATATTGATATCAGTGATGAGGGGGGAATTATATCATGCAAGGGAAAGGAACTGTTTATGCAACTCTTCTGATTGGACTGGAGTCAAATGCAGAATGAAAAAGATAGTATCATAGAGTTGGAAGGGGTCTTGGAGATCATCTAGTCCAACCCCATGCTCAATACAGGCTCTGCAATGCAAAATGCAGCTAGGAATGCATACATCTGTGAATTTCAGCTTCTCACAGTTTCTCATTTTTCCACTCAGTTTGTCCTGAATTTTGAGAATTCTTCAAATCTTAAATTTAGTCTATCCCAAGCTTTGAGAATTTTTTAAAGTTTGTATGAAAATTCATAGACATTTTTGTGTGCATTTCTCCTGATACATGCATTTTATACAGCTTTGTCTAATACATTTTTATTTGTGAGAAATTGTCCTTATATAATTTCCCCATGACTTCAGTTTAAATGTTCAGCTTTCAGATAGTGGAGAATTTTATCTGAGCAATGTGTGCATTATCTCGTTAGCAACCTAGATATTCCTCAAGTCTTCTATGTGCACTTTAATTTACATACATCAACTTGACACTGCAGGCTAGTGGCAGTAATTTCTTCAGGGGTGGGGGCATAGCCAACCTTGGCTGCCAATTGGCCCTTAGTTGCATGGTCCAGCCAATAAGCCACATTCTGGCAGGTGTTCAATACTGGAGTCCGAAAGGACAAATATGATTTTCTGCTATTGACCCTCTGCCTCATACTGCCAGCGTGCTGCTAGACTCCACCCACTGGCCCACCAGTTTCCACTAAGGCTCCACCCCCTTGCCTAGGGGGCAGTACATTTCATACTGAAAGTTGGCAGACCTCATCTAACTTTTCTGCCCTGTCAGAATGGCAGCGTGGCATTGCTACCTTTCATCTGGGCTGTAGAGTCAGAGGTATGAGTCTTGCCACCCCATGGTGAGTTTCCTACACTCTCAGTGCACAGGTTGAAGGAACTTTAACACATAACTCCTGTCCATCTGGCCCAGCCTTCCCCAACCTGAAGCCTGCCAGATGAGGTGGGGTACAATTCCCAGCATCCCCAGCGAGCATGGTGTCAGGATTCCCTTAGCCCCCACTATACTTCAACACCCAAATATACATGGACGAGAGGCTTCAGTGTATAGCTTTTAATCAATTACTTCACAGGGTCATACAGATGCAAATTCTCAGAGACTCTCCATCTACAAAGCAATGCCTTCAGGGGATTCAAATGGAATTTACCAGAGTTGCCCACTGTTTGAAGAGGGAGGTGGTCTGGCTAGCCTAACTTAAGGGTGTGTGTGTCCCTCTCTTCTCGTGAGGCCTCTAAGCGCAGCTTTTTACGCAAGGCAAATTGGGTAGACTGTCTAAGTTCCACCCCTGCCTTCTCTTTCATTGCTCTATGCCTGCGTCTGGCATCTATTAGGTCGTCCTCCCCAAACCCCACCTCCTCCTGCTCACTGCCTCTCATGGGGGGTGTGAAGAGGGACCCTCACGCTTAGCCATCTGGATGTTTGGAGCCTGAGAAGCAGGCCTACTCATATCTGGACTAGCCTGGGAAAACACCTCCCCCATGTCTGACAGTTCTCCTTCAGAATCTGAACTGCTATCCCACTCCCTGCGCTCAGAAACACCCCTGACACATAGCCATTGGAGGATGCTGGGTATTGTAGCCCAACACGTTTGGAGGACACGAAGTTAGGGAAGGCTGATCTAACATCTCAACAAGCTCAGCAGTCCCCAGGCCTGCAACCAGATCTTAGACCTGCCACTACTAAATTGACATCAGTGTCATAAGCGAAAAGATGTAAATGGTTCACTCTACATTAGGGATGGGCAAACTCACCCCTGCCGGCTGCCTGACCCTGCTCGCCATGTGCAGCAAGCTGCTGGGCAGTCTGCAGGCACCCGGCAAGCGGCACCCGGCCACCCGCTCCTTTGCCGAGCCGCCATTTTGCGTAAAATGGCAGCTCAGGCTTTTTTTGTAAATAATCATTTACGCAAATGGCAGCTGTAAAGGGGCCACTTACGCAACATTACAGGTGTAAATAGACCACTTATAATGTAAAGTTTTGTAAATGCCTCCTTTATGGCATGCACAGAGTTGGGCAAGGGAGGGGATCCGTGGAGTGGTGTCTGGGGGGGGCTGAGCCAGCAAGAAATCACCGAGCTTCAAGCCCCAATTGGATGCCTGTGCCATCCGTACCCTACGTTTGGAGCATAATGCTGAAAAGGCCTTAATCTTTGATGCTTAAAAAGGCAGGGCCCCCTGAGAGAACTTTAAATAATGTTAATATGAACTCAAGAACTTCATGTAAATCCTGAATGTAAAGCACTCATCAGTAGGGGTGGACGGAAGTCCCTTACCTGTCCTCGAAGGACGTTCGCGGTGGGGGGGAGGCGCTTCGCTGCTCCCCCCGCGAAGTTCAGGCCGGGGGGGGAGGCTTCCCGCCTCGCCCCGGCTGAAATTCAGGCCAGGGGGGAGGCTTCCCACCTCGCCCCGGCTGAAATTCAGGCCAGGGAGGAGGCTTCCCACCTCGCCCAGCCGCGAACGCCAAAGTTAAAAAAAAACACAAAAAACGCCCCCTGATAGGCTACGTGATGATTCACGTAGCCTATCACGGCTAGATTTGCAAAGTCAGCCGTGATAGGCTACGTCAATCGTCACGTAGCCTATCACGGGTGACTTTAAAAAAAAAAAAGTGTGTATGGATAATGGTGGCCCCCATAGGGAGCCGCCATTCCCGTTCCTTATTTGGTCACTGTAGTCTACGTAAATGTTTACGTAGACTACGGCGAAAATAAGGGCAACGCAAATAGCGTTTGCGCCTTATTTTCGCCGTAGTCTACATAAACATTTACGTAGACTACAGTGACCAAATAAGGAACGGGAATGGTGGCTCCCTATGGGGGCCACTATTATCCGTACACACTTTTTTTTTTTTTAAGTCACCCGTGATAGGCTACGTGACGATTGACGTAGCCTATCACGGCTGACTTTGCAAATCTAGCCGTGATAGGCTACGTGAATCGTCACGTAGCCTATCAGGGGGGATTTTTTTTTTCTTTTATTGCAATGGCAGCGGTGGCAGCCGGTTGAAAGACCGGCTGCCGCTCCCACCCCGCTCGAACACCCACCGAACCGCCAGCCGGATCCGCCGCCGGGAGGGACATTCGGCGAAGGTAAGTCCCATCCCGGGGGGGGGGGTGCAGGGTGCGGGGGGGGGGTTTCGGAGGATTTCTCCCCGAAACTTGTTCGGGGGGCCGAACACGTTGGCGCTCGGCCCCCTGAAGTTTCGGGGAGAAATACTCCGCCAACCCTACCATCAGCTGGAGTGCCAAACCGGCTTGCTTTGATCTACTTTTGAGAACAAGCAGTACTAAACTAGCTCTGACATCCTGATTGTGAGCCCTCCTTCCATAAAGTAGGGATGTCGGAGAATTTCTCCACAAATCTCTGGGAGGCTGAATGCCAATGCATTCGGCCCCCCAAAATTGGTGGGGAAATTCTCTGCCCCCCGCCCCCCAGGGATGGGACTTACTTCGTGCGAATGTCCCTCTCGGCAGTGGGTCCCAGTGGCGATTTGGCAGTGGTTCGGCAGCGGCGGTGGCGGCAGCCGGTCTTCTGACCGGCTGCCGCCACCGCCATTACAAAGTAAAAAACAAAACAAAACAAAAATGTGATAGGCTACGTAAAGATTTACGTAGCCTATCACGGCTAGATTTTCAAAGTCAGCCATGGTAGGCTACGTAAATCTTTACGTAGCCTATCACGGCTGACTTTGGAAAAAAAAAAAAGCATGTACACAAATGGTGGCGCCCATGGGCACCGCCTTTTGCATTTCTTATTTGGGCATGGGTAGCCTACGTAAAGATTTATGTAGACTATGGCAAAAATAAGGGCAATGCTATTTGCATGGAGAGAACTGCTCTGGCTGCCTCTGAAGTAGGGATGTACAAAAATCATTTACCTTTTTGCAGATGTGATTCGTGGATGGGTGGGGGAGGCGCTCCATCCCTCCCCCCAGAATCCTTGACGGGGTGGAGGCGATCCGGTCCTCCACCCCAGAATCCTGCCTGGCTGGTTCCGCTCCGCAGTGGCTCCGTGGAGCAGTGGGCCAGGGCTGTCCGCAGCCGAAGTTCCGGCCATGGATGGGCTGCTGCAGACGCAAATGGCAGCTGCTGCAGTAGCCACCATTTGCGTCCAGCCAGGCTGCTGTGATAGGCTACGTAAGTATTTACATAGCCTATCACAGCAGGCAACCCCCCCACAAAAAACGGCATACGCAAATGGCGGCAGCTATGGCGGCCACCATTTGCGTTTCCTATTTTTCGCCCTTTTATCCTACGTAAATATTTACGTAGGCTATTACAGCGAAAAAGAAGGGAACACAAATAGCGTATTGGGCGCCATTTGCATTCCTTTTTTCCCCACCGATTTAGCCTACGTAAATATTTATGTAAGCTATTACGGCGAAAAAAAGGAATGCAAATAGTGCCCACTACGCTATTTGCATTCCCCGTTTTTTTCGCTGTATTAGCTTATGTAAATATTTACGTAGGCTAAAACAGTGAAAAAAAGGGAACGTAAATGGCGGCCGCCGTAGCCGCCGCCATTTGCGTACGCAGTTTTGTTTTGTTTTTTGCTTGCCGTGATAGGCTACGTAAATATTTACATACCTATCACAGCAAACAGCAGATGCAAATGGCAGCTGCGGCAGCCGGTCGAAAGACCAGCCGCCGCCACTGCCGCTGCCGGAGCCAGCGCCGCTGGAACATCCGCCTCAGGTAAGCTTCGTCCCGGGGGGGGAATCCGTGGGGGGGACAGGGGGTGGCAGGCCGTTCCGCCACTGGTTTCGGGGGGCCAAATGCCAGTGCATTTGGCCTCACTGAAATCCGTGGCGGAATTCTCCGCCGTCCCTACTCTGAAGTCACAAAGGCAACCTGAGAGGGAAGGGAAACAGGTCATGCCAGTGGGCAGGGAGGGGAAGGGATGGTTTATGCCATATCCCTAGTCCTCCCCAGCCCCCTTCCCTCCTCCTCCCCGACGCCTCAGCTAGATGGCCAAAAATGCTCATCTAGCTAAAATTTGGAGCAGGAGGAGCACAGAGGCAAAGATCACCTCCACTGCTCCTCCTGCTCTGCTTTGGAAGACCATAAGCCTCTGAGTTTGGAGGCTTGTGGCCATCCCCATAAGATTGTGCTCTTAGTCTCTAATGCAGGGGTGGGAAACCTGTGTCTTCCATATGTCATTGGATTCCAACTCCCATCAACCTCAGCCAGGATGGCAAATGGTCAGGGACAATTGGAGTTGTAGTCTGACACCATCTGGAGGGCCAGAGTGTCCACATCCCTGCTCTAAAGGGTCAGAGAAGGGCACTGAAACCTGTGCTTGAATCATGGGGTGTAAAGTAAGTAGCACACCTTCATGAAATCTACAAGCCCAAATAATGCACCCCTACAACCT
Organism: Heloderma suspectum; assembly: GCF_057233095.1. Lineage (NCBI taxonomy): Eukaryota > Metazoa > Chordata > Lepidosauria > Squamata > Helodermatidae > Heloderma > Heloderma suspectum. The sequence continues at coordinate 24,497,967 of NC_139460.1, read as the reverse complement.
TCTAAAAACCATAGCTGAGGGTATGCATGACAAAAAGTAAGGGGACTACCCCTGCTATAATGTGAGCACTGGCTGAAATCTCAAGGATGGCAAGATTTTTAAAAGTCATTCCCCAATTCTCTGGAAATGACAAAACTGTGACAAAATGGGGGCAGCAATTTTCCAGGAACAAGGACCTGTTCATGGGCCCTGTCCATGAAAAACAAGGGCAGCTGGAGTGTTTAGAGCTGTGAAGACATGGCTTGCCAGAATGAATAATGTTTGGGCAAGTCTTTAAAAGTGTGATCAAATGCAAGATTATTTACTTAAATTCATTCCCTTCCTTCTCACAGCATTAAGGAGAGATATAAACAATACATTGTACAGCTGAAAGAAACCTCTGCCATACACTTTCCCAAGCTTAAACTTCTTGCATTGCCTCTGTAAGACTCAGGAATGGGGTGGCTACGAGCACCATGCAGATCTATATGTACTGATGTAAATGTAGAAATAATGACTATAACTGAAATAGAAATACATTACATCTCACCATACTGAAGAAGACTAAGTGACTTGTCCGCCTGCTCAGTCTGGTGCCCAGCTTTGGATGGGCAATTTCAAGGCCCCTGCTGATCTCCCTTCGTAGGCTTATCTTTAAATAAATTGATCATCCCAGAGTGCAGGACATGGAATAATGGGCTCAAGTTACAGGAAGCCAAATTCTGGCTGAACAGCAGGAAAAACTTCCTGACTGTTAGAGCAATACGAGAATGGAACCAATGACCTAGGGAGGTGGTGGGCTCTCCCACACTGGAGGCGTTCAAGACGAGGCTGGACAGCCACCTGTCAGGGATGCTCTGACTTGGATTCCTGCATTGAGCAGGGGGTCAGACTCGATGGCCTTGTAGGCCCCTTCCAACCCTACTATTCTATGATTCTATGAAATTGGAGTTGGGCTGGAGAGACCTGCCAGTAAAGGGCACAGTAGAGGACACTGTAAAGCAGGGCATACTGCCACTCAGTTAGGAAAGAAAGAATATGGCTAAAACAGAAGTGTACAAAATAATTCATGGTGTAAAGACAGTAGATAGGGAGACATTTTTCTCCCTCTTTCATAATACTAGAACCCGGGGTCATCCCATGAAGCTGAATAGTGGGAGATTCAGGGCAGATACAAGAAAGGACTTCCTCATATAGCACATAGTTAAACTATGGAATTCACTACCACAAGATGTAGTGATGGCCAACAATCTGGATGTCTTTAAAAGGCGGTTAGCCAAATTTCTGGAAGAGAAAGCTATCAACAGCTACTAGTCCTGATGGCTATACGATACCTCCAGTATCAGAGGAAGTATTCTTACGTACACCAGTTGCTTGCTAGGGAACATGGGCGGGAGGGTGCTGTTGCATTCATGCCCTGCTTGTGGACTTCCCATGGGCAGCCGATTGGCCACTGTGTGAGCAGAATGCTGGATTAGATGGACCTTGATCTGATCCAGCAGGGCTCTTCCTTTGTTCTTAACAGTACAAAGAATCATAGAATCATAGAATAGTAGGGTTGGAAAGGGCCTATAAGACCATCAAGTCCAACCTAGTGATCATGAAGTTCATCCTTTTTTTCCCTTACAATAATTTGATGCAGGAAAAATATAAAAGGTAAAGGTGTCCCCAACCAGTCGTGTCCGACTCTAGGGTGCGGTGCTCATCTCCATTTCTAAGCCGAAGAGCCAGCGCTGTCCGAAGACGCTTCCGTGGTCATGTGGCCGGCACGACTGAAAACCGAGGTGCACGGAACGCTGTCACCTTTCCCGCCGAGGCGGTACCTATTTATCACCTTGCAATTTCTTGCTTTCGAACTGCTAGGTTGGCAAGAGCTGGGACTGAAGACGGGAGCTCACTCCGTCACGCAGCACTCGGGTCTCGAACTGCTGCCCTGCCGACCTTCTGGTCTGCAGTTCAGCGTCTTAACCACTAAGCCACCGCGGCCCCTGGGAAATATATATATATATATATATATATATATATATATATGTATGAAAAGTTGATTGTTCAGCTGTATTGTATCAATGCTCATCTCCTTCTCTTTCCTATGTAAGTGACAAATAAAATGTTACATTCCTTATAATTTAAATTTCAAGATGGGATGTGCACAAAATTCTTGAACAATTGTCAGTTGCTTGATCTTCTCTCATTGTGTTGCAGGGAGAACACAAACTTTTCCTTCTGTTCATTTATGGGCATCTCATTTTTTTCTTGGATTTAAAAGCATAACGGAACTGAATATCTCGTAGCAGTGATGCATAATATATATACACCGTGATAAAAAGGAAAACCAGATAAGTCTTAAGTCTCTCTACTTTCCAACTGAAAATCATATTATGTTATATAAGGGCCCCAATAAACCAAATGTTGTAGCACTAGTAACTTATAGCTTCCTCCTGTTTTATTTGATATTACTTTTTTGTCACAGAGAAATAAAAAAGCTGACAGTTGTCTCTTTCCTTTTATATGAGAATATTTCAGGAGACAGAATATCTCTGTACATTACAGTGGCTATTGTGCTAATATATAAAACGTTTTCGGTAGATGAGTATGGTGAAATCCCTGTTTTATAGTTATATTATCAAAAGCAATAGAATTAATCAGGGAAAATTTGATTGATATTCTTAGCTCCAATATATCTTAGAGGGGGAAAGGCAACTTCAGTTATTGATCATATACTCACAGAAATATTAGGATAATCATTTAGTAAAACGTTTAGGCTGTGACCTTGCACAATGCAGTCCTATGCACACGTAAGCTGTAATCCTATGGGGCCTTGGGGGATGTCCCAGGGGTCTTTCGAGATTGTGGAACTCCCTCACGGCAGGGGGAGAGGCAGGTCTGCAGGCAGAGAAGTATGTCTGCTGCTGGAATTCTCCAGCAGCATACCTTTCCACCATCATTGCTCCTCCGCTGCTGGTGGTAGGGGTGGATTGAAGATGGCCCTGGATTTGCAGAATCCAAAAGCATCTCATTCCCCTGACACACCCCCAAGAAAGGCAAAAAAGTATGCCAGCCCTGAAGCTGGCATACACATTTTCACTCTCATTAGTGTCAATGGGAGATAATTTTTTAAAAGGCCCAACTAGGGGTAGGAGAGACTGGAAAATCCATCCCATATCTCACACCCTGGCTGGTGCAAGTCAGAAGGGCTTAAGACATGCTGGTTTCTCCACCACAGGTTTTCTCTTCCCCGCCCCCTAGCAATGTTCTGTTAGGCTGTAAGTCTATACACATTTACTGGGAGCACTTACTTCTGAGTAGACATGTATGGAAAGTCCCATTGAATCCAATAAATGTGCAAAAGATCTGGCTGTATATCTCATTGATTTTAAGGGCCTTCTAACAAACCTAGCAGGGCAGGTTACAGATTTACCATCTTCAGATTTAAAGAATAAGCTAAAACTTTGCTAATTATCACCACAATCCAGCTGAAGTGAAGAATGTGAATGATTTATTTTGATGGGGAAATTAAGTGGTAGAAAGAAAGAAACAAAGAAAGAATGTGTGTGTGTGTGAGAGAGAGAGAGAGAGAGAAAGAAAGGAAGGAAGGAAGGAAGGAAGGAAGGAAGGAAGAAAGAAAGAAAGAAAGAAAGAAAGAAAGAAAAGGGGTGGCCTAGCACACTTTTGGGTCTGGCCCCATCCACTTTTCATTCCACACCCACCCACCACCAGTATACAGCCCTGAACAGATCACCCACAAGGGAATACATCTCTCAAGTAGGTATGTCTGTTGCTGGGAAATCCAATTCTTTTTTTGGCTCAATGGATTCTGTGGTGTGTACAACTTGCTTTGTGTCTGCAACCTGAGCTGCGTGCTGTTCCCTGAACTCTGGGAACTTTTTTGCACTGGGGGTGGGGTTCTGCAATTTGGACAAATTTCTGAGCAATTTGACCAAATTACAGCCAAATTTGCACAAATTACAGCAGGATTTGCACAAATCGTGAAAATTTGGCCATAATTTGTGAATTTGGGCATAATTTCCACACACTGCTCAGAAATTTGTCCAAATTGCAGAACCTTCCAAAAATGCACATAATTCCCAGAAAATCTGTGAACTGGTCCAACTCTCACTGCACATTGGGTTGGGTGCCACAGCAGAAACCAAACTGAATTTGGTGGGGGGTGAGCCTAGAAAAACTCATCAAACTCCAGCACCTAAGTGGATTTCTCTGACATCCTTACTCTTGACAGAAAAAAGATTCCCCACTAGGGATGTCGGAGAATTTCTCCACGAATCTCCGGGAGGCCGAATGCCAACGCAATCACCCCCCCCGAAATTGGTGGAGAAACGGTCCGCCCCCGCCCCCCCCGGGATGGGACTTAGCTTGCGCGAATGTCCCTGGCGGCGGCGGCTCCCGGCGGCGGTTCGGCTGCGGCCGGTCTTCCGACCGGCTGCCATCGCTGCCATTTCCAAGTAAAAAACAAAACAAAACAACAAACGTGATAGGCTACGTAAAGATTTACGTAGCCTATCACGGCTAGATTTTCAAAAAACACCATGATAGGCTACATAAATCTTTACGTAGCCTATCACGGCTGACTGCAGTCCAGGGATGCAAATGGCGGCAGCTATGGCTGCCGCCATTTGCGTCCCGGCAGGAGAAGAACTTTCATGGCCGGAGAGGCAGGGCGCTCCCCCCCGGCCAGAATTTCAGCGGGGAGGGATGGGGCGCCTCCCCCCGGCCAGAATTTCAGCGGGGAGGGATGGGGCACCTCCCACCCGCCCAGAATTTCGGGGGGAGGGACGGAGCACCTCCCCCCCACTGCGAAGCAAGCTGCGGGACCAGGTAAGTGACTTTCGTCCATCCCTATACCCCACCCCTACATTACATGAATCTACGTTGAATCACTTGACAGTTCTAGTTATACTTCTAATGAGGGATTACATGAAGATGAAATCCTCCTCTGCCTATTTGGAATTTTGATGCAGGGATGGCCCATTGGATTTAGAATACTCAGCTGGTCAGGAAAGAATGGAAATACTATGACTTCAACCCACACTTTCCTGAGAGGAGAACAGAGATGGAGTTGCCATAGCTGTGGCTGCACTCTGCTAACCCATCCTCAGTGGAGGCTGATGGCTCCAATGTCATTGGGAAGTGAATCCGCTCCGGGTTGCAGTTGAAACAAGTCAGAACTCTAAAGGAATTCACACCTTTGAACTCCAAGGAATTCCTTGGATAGCTCCTTCAGAGTTCGGACTGGTTCTGACTGAAACCCGGAGTGGATTCACTGCCCCACTAACATCGGAGCCACCAGCCTCCACTACCCATCCCTCTCAAAGCTAATCTAGACAAGATGACGTGATGTTCAAAGCTGTATAAAGTAGCTGAGGGGGAGACTGGGCAGCAAGGACTTCTGAGGGAGAGGTTATCTCTTCCCCCAATGCTATGGCCCCCAGGGAAAATCACCCTTCCCTAAGGTGCTTTTGCATCAGAAGAGAAGGCCCCACTGTTGCCAACAGAGACTTCCCCACTGTGTGGATAGTGTCATTATGCAGCATAGTCAGTAGGCAGCACTGGAACTAGTTGTATCTGCACAGAGTCAGGAGTTTCCTGTTGCTGTTTTAGAGAGAGATTGAAGTCCTTGTCTAGCTCCCTGACTGATATGTTGTATAAGCATTCCAAAATTGTAGAGTCAGCAGCACCAGTCAAGTAGCAGGTCCCAAGGATTTCTGTTTCAGTGATAGGGATGACCATCACAGGGAAACCCACCCCTTTTTAAGCTCACTAGATTTCTCTGGAGCCCCCAGCTTGGCTTGAATTTGTGAGCCAAGCTGTATCCCCCGCCCCGAATCTGGGAACTTTTCTTGGTTTCTTTCTTTCTTTCTTTCTTTCTTTCTTTCTTTCTTTCTTTCTTTCTTTCTTTCTAATTGACATTTATCTATTTATTTATCTATTTAAAAAAATTCTTGGCTGCCTTTCAGGGCAGAAGCCCTCCCAAGGCAGCTCTCAACAATAAAATACATAAAAACTGGTAAAATATTAAAATCAATAAAACATAAACACAATAAAAGAGCAATAAAACCAACAACAAAATTTGACAATAAAACCAACAACAACAGCAGTCATATTGTTTATTTATGCAAATGGCAAATTTGTGTAATTTGTGCAAATTTTGGGCGTAGTTTACATAACTTGAGCAAATTGAGGCTGTAATGTGCTCAATTTGCACAAATTAGTGCAAATGTCAATTCTAGGAACAAATAAACAAACTCAAAAATCCTTGACCTGGCCTGACTCGATATGCATTGAGTCAGGCCATCTTGTGGATAACCAAGCCTAAAGTGGGGGAGGGGGGCAAGCAGATGAAAATTTGGTGAACTTCACCCCCCAGATGAATTCCTCTGACCTCCCTATTGAGTGATCAGACACATTACACAGAATGTGCTTTACATTTCTGGACTATATAACGTCAAACGCAGGGTAGTGTATGTGCAATGACTGAATGCTTCTTCTGTAAAAATATGTTTGTTTTTAAGTTGCAGGGAAATTTTTACGTAAGGGAGTATTCAAACATAGCACGTGGCTCACCCTCAGTTAGAAGTGGTGTGGTACAGAAATCCAACACCTCATTTTGCATAATATATTAATACATATATTACTTCAGTATTGGAGACAAGATGCCTCTTCATACCAGTTGCTGGGGAACATGAGCGGGAGGGTGCTGTTGCCCTCATGTCCTACTTGTGGGCTTCCTACAGGCAGCTGGTTGGCCACTGTGTGAACAGAATGCTGGACTAGATAGGTCTTTGGTCTGAATCAGCTTGGCTCTTCTTATGTTCTTATGATGTATAAAATAGCTCTTTGAGTGCTGTACTGGTTTTCTGGTTGCAAGGAAGTTTTTAGTGAAGAGAAGCACTCAGGAAAGTGATGCCACCTGAAGTCTGAAGTGTACAAGCCTTTCTACTCTATCAGGACTTTGCCACCTCGTTCAACTCATGTGTAAGCCAGGGTGCATAGAGAAGCTCTTAATGATGCTGCTCCTCGCCCCCAGACTAACATCGGCTACTGGCTAGAAGTGGAAACAATCAGAAGCACCAACTATAAATCTCTCAGAAGAATAAGGAAGATGGCAGAAATGAGGAAATGAACATCTCAATAAAAAGTGACTTTAGTGATTCTAAATTTCCATAGGATTGACCCCAGACTACATTTTATTTAATGAGCTCTTAGCACTGAGGAATTGAGCCCATCATTATCAGTAGTCATGGAAAAATACAGAGCCCTTAACAGGGTATGCTTCACTTTGATTGAAATTCTATGTAGAACTCATGTAAATTCTTCAGTGCCTGAGGGAACAACTTTTGAACTGTTCTGCGATTGCTACCATCCCAAACATCTGTCACTCCTGCATCTAGCCAAGGTATTTAAATGTTCATATTACTGCAGTAATTCAGTGTTTTGCAATATATTTAAAGCATCCTGGAGGTAGAGAAATGCTGTTATCGTTATTTTATAGGGGAAGGATGTGAAACACAGAGACATGGGGCAGTATCCAATGGTGTCATTCTGCAAACTCAAATAGCACTAGCAGAGCTCCACTGAATCTTTCCGTTGTGCAAGTGGTTGCCCATGGCATTTGCACAACTGGTTGTGCGAGCAGTTGTGCAACAGATCGCCCAACCAGAATGTGCAACCAGTTGCACAACAGATTTCACAAGAGTTACTCACAATGGGTTGCAGAAGGATAATGCACAACCGCTTCTGCAACTGTGCTTCCACAAATGTAACTTTAGTTGGATTCTCCCCTTGTGCATAGTTCAGAACCAGGTTTCTGCTAGCACAATGTCATTTGTGCTAACAGAACGACACAGTTAGATACTGCCCAAGGAACAACAAGTCTACACTACACAGCAGTATTAAGGAGACACTGGCCTGGTTTGCACATCGCAATAACTCACATTATAAATGAATGAATGAATGAATGAATGAATGAATGTGTGGGTTATTGTGAATGCGAATGATCTCACGAAAGCATGATCTTATGGGTTATCTGATCACTCCCACCACAAGTTGGAGTGGCTAAAAAGAAAAAAAAGAGTACATTTTGCCTGTGGTTTAATCAGCATTATATGTGAACCAGGAATTCTGGCTTGTCTCTGCCCTGTGATGGTATATGATAGGGCATTTATGTCAGTGATTTTATCAGGTCTCAGTATGTTATTGTAACCATTTATGTTTAGCTCTTTTACATTGGTCTTAAATTCTGTGTCTTTTTATTTCCTCGTTTTTGGTGGGTTGTAATCTTTGTAAACCACCCAGAGTGCTTTGGCTATTGGGCAGTATAGAAATGCAATAAATGAAAATGAAATGGCAGCCCCCAGTCATTGTAAGCCAGGGCTTGGTGTTGAGTTGTGACTCTGGCTTCAGTTTATCAAGAATGATTAGGCAACATGAAACAGCACATTAACTTATTCACGATAACCCACAGTTTAGAAAATTTGTGGGCTATCATGATGTGCGAACCAGGTTGGATCTCCTGCAGCAGTCTGGGTTTTCCACTGGTTTTCCACCAGGTGGATGCCTATGACAGCAGTCTTCAGGGCCTACCTATCAACTCATTCTTTTGCTGCAGCATCATATGAAAGAGATTTATTTTTAAGTGCCTCCTGGACATATATATTCGGAGGTGGGGGGACTCAGATAGATAAGTCTATTGGTCAAATCTGGTCACTTTAGAAGTTATGCCAGTTATCAGGAATGGTCTTTTTATTTTTACAAAAGAATGTGCTTTTATGTGCATATGGCTTTCAGAGAGTTTATGTGCTTTTAAATTAATGGGGAACAATGTATGAAACTGCTTGGATCTGAACTAGCACATGAACGACTGATGTGGAAAATCATGCCCTCACAAACAATTACCTGGGCACTTTTGCGGACAAGTGCCTTAGACAAGTAATGTCACTTTTTGACAATGCAGAAATATCTGTGAAAATAATTGGGGAGATTTTGCATGTCTCTAGGAAGACTTAAATTGCTTTTGAGCCTCTCGTCTGCTATATGCCCTAACCTCGGCACCAGCTTGTCTGGCAAAGGGGGGGGGGGCGTTGCAGGAGGGTGGGGTGAGAAGAGGTGGCTGCTGCGTATTGGGTGCCCCCTCATGGCACCACCAGGCAGGGGAGGGGTCTGCTGAGACCTCTTAAGATCTGCGCCCCCTCCCAAACCAACTCTCTTGCTCTCGCGGCTCCTTCCCACCCTCCCTTAAGCAGTGTGGGTTTATACCAGTTGCCCTTTTGGGAGCTATGTAGGAATTTTTGGCTCATAGTTCAATTGGCCTTTTACTGTGTGTCTTTTTGCCTACTTCACACTGTTATTGGGGCTAGGGTGCGTCCAGTAGGTGAATATGGTCCAATCTCTCATAGGTCACTTTTCACTTTGTGGCTAGGATGGGCAAAAGCAGAAAGAGGTTAGGGATGGTGTGCATGCAGAGGCACCTTATGGTGACAGGTGATGCCTGAGGCCCCCCAAATGGGTTGTGCGGCTCGGTGGAGGGATAAGGGTTGCCTGGGAGACCAACCCTCCTCACTCACGCAGGTGTTGTGCGGCACTGGGAGGGGGTGACAGGGGAAGGTCTACCTCCCCCAGAAGGGGCAGTCCAGAAGGGTGGCGGGATCGATGCTACCCCTCAGGCCGGGTGTGTTTTCGCCCAAGAAGTACTAGCTAGTTGCTGGCACAGTCAGCTGCCCATCCTAGGTACCCCTTTGCAGATATTTTCAATAAATGTGGCCCAATTTTCAACCCAGGCCTTGTTGTTTGTCTCTTCTTTGACCCATCTCCGCTCGCAATTAGGCGAATGTGTGATCACTGATAGTGCAAAACAGAAAGCAAAAGAGAGGAGTTTATAATGCATCAGGAAGCAACTCTAGTGGTACTGATGAGTGCAAGATCATTCTGCATTTCTATTTCAGTCAGTCAATATTCTACAGGAAAGATTTCTAACTAGGGGTGGGGGGCAGTACTCCCCAGAGAGAACCCTCATCCATCTCCGATACCACCTATGCTTTTTCTTCCTATCCCTCAAACACTTTTCCTGTCGCCAAGCATTTGCCCGGGTTTCTTTGTCAGGTTCATCAGTGAAGGAGACTTCACCACTGTGCACATACCTTCCCCAACTCCATGTCAGCTGCAGGAGAAAAACAAAAACAAAAAAACTGCCTCTAGGTTGGGACAGGGATGTCAGAGAATTCTGCCATGGATCTCAGTGAGGCTGAATGCCAGTGCATTTGGCCCCCCGAAATCTGTGGCGGAACGGCCTGCCCCCCCGCCCCCCCACGGATCCTCCCCGGAATGAGACTTACCTGGGGCGGATCTTCCGGGTGGCGGTGGCTCCAGTGGCGGTGGCGGCTGATCTTCTGACCAGCTGCCGCCGCCGCCATTTGTCTTGTAAAAAAAACAAAAAACAAAAAAAATGACGTGATAGGCTACGTAAAGATTTACGTAGCCTATCATTGCTGGGTTAAAAAATAAAAACAAAAAACAATGTGATAGGCTACGTAAAGATTTACATAGCCTATCATGGCTGGGTTAAAAAACAAAACAAAAAACCGCGTATGCAAATGGCGGCGGTTACAGCCGCCGCCATTTGCGTTCCTTATTTTTGGCCGTCTTAATCTACGTAAATATTTACGTAGACTATGACGGCAAAAATAAAGGGAACACAAATAGCGTAGCGGGCGCTATTTGCATCCCTTTTTGATTGGCCATTTTAGCCTAAATAAAGATTTACGTAGGCTAAAACGGTGACTCAAAAAGGGACGCAAATAGCACCCACTACGCTATTTGCATTCCCCTTTATTTTCACCGTCATAGTCTATGTAAATATTTACGTAGATTAAGATGGCCAAAAATAAGGAACACAAATGGCGGCGGCCGTAGCCGCCGTCATTTGCGTACATGGTTTGTTTGTTTTTTTCTCCCCAGAGCCCTCCGCAGCTGGAAATCCGGCTGCGGAGGGCTCTGGGCTCTGAGCCGGTTGCTCCGCAGAGCTGCCGCGGAGCACAGCCGGCCGCGGAGGATTCCGGGGGGGGAGGAACGGATCGCCTCCCCCCCCATCGAGGATTCTGGGGGGAGGGAAGGAACGCCTCCCCCCCACCATCAACATAATCCGTGGAAAGGTAAGTGACATTCGTACATCCCTAGGTTGGGTATCCCTCCCAAACTTTTCATCAGTTTGCCCTGTTCCTTGGGATTACTTAGTGGGATCCATTAGGGCTCTTAAGTTCTTATGAGTGGGAGACACAGTGCATACAGCAGCCATTTGCACACTCAGTTCCCTTTTCTTCCAGCTATGGAAATATATGTTTTTACATACATTTACTTTTACATCTGTACTTTTACATCTGTATTATCCCATCTGTATTCTCCCCAACTGAACTTGGGCAGAGGAGACTGATAAACTTCTAAAGGTATGTAATTAGTGGACCATCCTAGAAATAATGTCTAAGCTCTCTTATTTTAATCTATATTTTACTACTTAATGTGCAAATATATGTGAACCTTGAGTCCTCAACAGGTCTGTAGCATTTGCTTCCCCTCCACCCCCTTTTTAGGCCTGCTCTGTCACATTTTTTCCTCTGTGTTATAAATATACAGAGATGCAATCTATCCACACTAAAATAAACAAAATAAAACAAATGCTTTCAGCTGCAAATAATTCTTGCTCCTGGCAATGTATTGCCCAGATAGAAAAATCAATACTGAGAAATGGACTCAGCAAAAACAAATTAACTGTGCTACTGGCTTGGACTTGTTCTGCAAACTTTTGTTCTGATGTTTTAAAACCTCTTAGGTATTCCACTTACAGCAGACAGAAAAAAAAGAAGGAAAATAGACAGAAGAGATTAGTTTAATAGGAGCTTGCTATCAATTCTCAATAAAATTTTAAAACACACACACACACACATACACACACACACAGAGATATTTGTGATGTCTAGATGGGAGTTTTTCTCACATCTCTAAACCAGAATTGTATTTAGTCACTGGAAACATGACTTTCCATTTATTACATGTGTTATACAACAGGAGACAGTTAATGTTGCTTATGTCTGTTTACTCCTTTCCTATGGCCTTCCTTTGCTTTCATGAAGTGTTATAGACCTTAAAACATCCTCATAATCCCTGTAATGGCATCCTCGTTAGGAAGCTTGAAAAATTGGAACTGGAAGAATGTGCCTCGAGATGAGAACTCAGTTTGTGGGGAAACTGCTTGTAAAGGGTATACAATAGGATCAGTGTCAGTGTGCAAAGAGGTACCCAGTGGTATTCAGCAGGGGGTTCTGCTGTGTGTGTCTGGTGCTGTGAAGAAGTGGATAGCACAGTTACCAAATTTGCAGATGTTAGGTAAGCAAGATTTCCATAATTGCACTTCAAATTCAGAATCATCTCAAACTCATGGGCTTTGCAAAACAAAATTCCTAATAGTAAGAGCTGCTAGTGAGAAAACCAGCTGCCTTGGGAATGTGTGAAATCTAGGGATGGCGGAGAATTCCACCACGGATTTCAGTGACACCGAATGCACTGGCATTCAGCCCTCCGAAATCCATGCTAGAATGGCCTGTCCCCCCCCCCATGGATTCCCCCCTGGACGAGGCTTACCTGGGGCGGATGTTCTGGACTGCAGTGGCTCTGATGGTGGGTTCGGCAGTGGCAGAGACGGCAGAGGCTGGTCTTTCGACTGGCTGCCGCGGCCGCCATTGCCATCTGCCCTTTGCCATCATAGGCTACATAAGCATTTACGTAGCCTATCATGGCAAGCCAAGAAAAAACAACAACAACCTGTGTACGCAAATGGTGGCGGCTACGGCAGCCGCCATTTGCATTCCCTTTTTTTCGCAGTTTTAGCCTACGTAAATATTTACATAGGCTAAAACTGCGAAAAAAAGGGAATGCAAATGGCAGCCGCCGTAGCTGCCACCATTTGCGTACACTGGTTTTTTTTTCTTCCAGAAAGAAGACTGCCCAGTGGCCAGATTTCTGGCCGCGGGCAGCCCTGGCTGGCAGCTCCGTGGAATCTCTGCGGAGCGGAGCCGGCCGGAGAAGGATTTCAGGGGGAGGTGTGGAGCACCTCTCCCCCACCATGAATCGCCTCGTCAAAAAGTTAAGTGACTTTCGTATATCCCTAGTGAAATCTCACTGGAAGTGGTGGTGATGGGGGTACTGAGCCCTTTTCAAGATTGGCTGGGATTTGAACCAGAAGAAGCCTTCCAATCTGTGTGCACTGGCTTGTGGTGAAGGATTTGTGCTGCAAAATGGAGCAGAAGGGACAGTGTTAGTCTCTCACTCAGGCACTGACCAGCCTGCTTAGCTTTTGCCAGGTTCTGGGACATCATGTGTCCCCAGAACTGTGCCCTGGGACTTTTTGAAAGAATTGTCTGTTGTTGTTTTAGAAAGAGAGTAGCACTATCCCATATCTCACTCAATCCCTAAAGTATCTCTTGACCGACTTTTTTTTTACTCTATGGGATAGTTGACAATTGTCTATCTAGATCCAGAGAAATAGTAAGGCTAGAAGGTGGGAGGGGAGAGCAACCACAAGATAAAGGGGTGCGTGGGAGAGAAAGAGCAAGGCTAGGAAAAGAGAGAAAGTAGAAGGCTAGGTATGGGGGAGAGAATAGTGAGGAAAGGGACTGAGGGAAGAAAAAAATAGTAAGGAAAGGGGTTGGGTGGAGAGAAATAGAAAGGCTAGAGGCTGGGAGGAGAGAGAGAGAGAGAGAGAGAGAGAGCAAAGGGAAAAGGGAAAAGGGCTACAGGGGCAGAAGAAGATTGAGTGGGGGCAAGAAAGCAACTCTTCCCTTCTCTTCCTGCTCACAGAACAGCTGATCAGTGGCAGGTTCGAGAACAGGAAGGAGAACCTGGCACCCTGACATTTTTCAAGTTTTATATTAAAAATGGTTTTTGACAGTTGCAGGGAATGGAGAGATTCACGGGCACAACTGGAGGTCCTTGTGGGCACTGTATCAGGGACCCCTGAAAGACTTTAATGGAACTTAAGCAATTTCTACAGTAATTTGCCAGTTCATATATTCTGTAGTAGAAGGAAGCAGAGATGATGACACTGCCCAAGGATTTCTCCACTTTGATGTAGATCTAGTCAACTTTGGGGAGCATTTGTCTTTCTTTCCAGCTTTAATAACCCAAGTCCATGAGCGACTGTGTGCTATGCCAAAACTGACAAGTACTAACAGTGGTATAACAATAGAAATGGAATTCCAGCAGCATTACAGCCCTAATTTATTTATGAGCAATGAGCTTGTCATCATCATCAGGGATTTGATCACTTGTAGATCTTGTTCTGTTTTCAAAGCCGTGCGGTACACACTCAAACATGTGAAACAATCAAAATTAAAAAGCCATCTTTTGGCGGAGTCCCTCAGTCTCCGCACACATGCCATCAACATCATCTCTCTAATGCCAGCTGAGGCAAAAGAAATGCAAATGTGTATGTTATTTTAGCTATAATTCATGCAATTATTGTGGTCAGCAGTATTGATTCCTACAGCATGCCTGAACAAATTGGACTGGACACAAGCACTCAAAAATCATTCTCTAATTATTATCTCCATGTAAACAGCTCATCCATCATGAATAATCAAGTCTTAAATATGGATGTGAAAGTATCCAGTTGCTCAATAGCCCTGGCTAAATTAGAATTTCCATGGAGACAACCATGAAACTCTTCAGAATCCTGAGGTTTTTCAACAGTACATTGTACACCTTCCCAAACACTTGGGTTAATTAGGAATTAATTAGTAACAGTAGAGTGTCAGGTAGAAAAGAGAAGACTGAATGGAGAAATGATGCTATACTTGATACCTGAAAGAATGTCGTATAGAAGAGGGCAAAGACTTGTTTTCTGCTACAGAGGACTAAATCTAATGGATTCATATGTACAAGCCTGCCTAACTGTTGAGATCATCTTTGGAGGTCCTCTTGTATGTTCCAACAACCCATGAGATACTTCTAGTTGAGACTAGGAAGAAGGTCTTTTCGGTGGCTGTTCCTAGGCTATGGAACTCCCTTCTAAGGGAGGTCAGTTTCACCTCCTCATTAATGACCTTCCAGAGGGTGGTGAAGACCTTCCTTTTCAGAAAGGCATCAAGTGTGTAATATTAACTGGTGGTTTAAATTGGCCTTTATTTTTGGAATATTTAAAATATTTTGATTGCTGATGCATTGTGGTTTTCTGCTGATGTTTTTGTGTCTTCTGTTATGTTTTAATTAAATTGGGAGGATGTTTTTAATTCTTAAGTTATTCACTTGCTGTAAACTGCCTAGAACTTTTCAGAGATAAGGCGAGGTATACAAGTTTTTAAATAATAATAATAATAAAATATTTCCGTCCAACATACAGAGAAACTTCTTCATGGTAAGACCAGTTTGGAACTAATTAACTGGGGAGGGGGGAGCTGTCCCTCACTGGAGGTCTTCAATCAGAGACTGTGCAGCCATCTATCGGGGTTGCTGTGGCTCGGGATTTCCTGTATCGAATGGGAAGTTTGAGTAGATGCCAGACCATGTCCTTTCCATCTCTGGTATTCTATTCTATATCTGTGCACACCAATGAGGCACACTATAGACAGTTATTGTATTTGGAAAGGTCCTTCTCGTCCTAATGGGAACTGTCAATCATAATCTGTAGAAAACCTCATCCATCTACCTGCCTCTCCACCCCCTGTAGATCCTGCTGTTTCCGTTGCTGCTGCCCCATGAAAAAAGGGGATGTTTACTTCCTCTCCCCCAAAGTAATGCATGCAAACCTGTGATGGAGCAGGACAATACACAGACTACACAGTACAGTACACATGGCTAATTATAAGTTGCTAGGGCTGCTGCAAAAGGGGCTGCGGTGGCTAAGGGGCCACAGTGGCTTAGTGGTTAAGATGCTGAACTGCAGACCGGAAGGTCTGCAGGACAGCAGTTCGAGACCCAAGTGCCGCATGACGGAGTGAGCTCCCGTCTTCAGTCCCAGCTCCTGCCAACCTAGCAGTTCGAAAGCAAGAAATTGCAAGTAGATAAATAGGTACCGCTTTGGCAGGAAAGGTAACAGCGTTCTGTGCACCTCGGTGTTCAATCATGCCGGCCACATGACCACGGAAGCGTCTTTGGACAGCGCTGGCTCTTCGGCTTAGAAATGGAGATGAGCACCACACCCTAGAGTCGGACACGACTGGTTGGGGACACCTTCACCTTTACTTAGGGCTGCTGCATGGTGGCTGTGGAATGCTTAGCTTGTGAACAAGTAAGCATATCCAAGTGGTCAGGTCATCATCCTCAGAGATCAATCTTCAGCATCATGTCTCTTTGAAGCAGCTTTGGCTGGCTCATCAACATCAAGTGGGCTCCCTGCTGCAGGTCCAGAAGAGACTTGTGCCCTTGGTGGCCCTCATCAGATCTCCTTTCTCTCAAGGGCAGAAAAAAGAGGAGCAGATCATGGATCTGCAGTCATCAGGATATGTGGAACTGGTCAGAAACCTCTCGCACATGGGTACAGGATCGTGGAGAGTTACGTTTCACACTGAAGTGCTCAATGGTGAGCTCTGCAGCAACCTAGTCAAATACCCATGCTCTGTAGGAGTGGCTAGCCAAGTTCTGGCTGACACTGTGAATGGATCTGTGTCTGCTGGGCATAGCTGTATAACCACTGGTTAGGGATGGGAGAAAATGTCATTGTCAATTTCTCCTGCATTCATTAAAAAAAAAACACAAAAAATCCAAAAAAACAACTTCATTTCTTTCTCTCCTGAATATGAACTTTGTGAATTCTGGTAAATTCTTATCAAAAACTAACTGAAACGAAATGATCACGCACTTGCACCAGCCAAATTCAATAGCCACAGCTATTTCTAGTATGAGAGAACCATGCTGTATC
The DNA here is from genome assembly GCF_057233095.1 of Heloderma suspectum. NCBI lineage: Eukaryota > Metazoa > Chordata > Lepidosauria > Squamata > Helodermatidae > Heloderma > Heloderma suspectum. The sequence goes on along the minus strand of NC_139460.1, from coordinate 24,481,070 downwards.
TGTGTGCCATGCAACCGTTAAAGAAGAGGACCCTGTAAAAAACAAAGAGTTTGCAACCATGGCCCTGGATGGCCAAATCAGTCCATTTCAATTTCTCCCACATTCAGTGTTTTTTTTTTATCATTTTCTTTTTGTCCGAACTATGGAACATTTTGCAAATTTTGGAAAATTCTTATCAAAACTGAACTGAACTGAACTCCTCACTCATCTCTAGAGGCAGTCAAGGTCTTGAACCAAGACTTGAGAGCAGAGATGGACGGCACGTGGGCTAACAAAATAGCTCCTTATCCATAGGGATGTCAGAGAATTCTGCCATGGATCTCGGTGAGGCCGAATACCAGTGCATTCAGCCCCCGAAATCTGTGGTGGAATGAAGCCCCCCTGCTCCCCACCCCACGAAAGGCACACAAAACGGGACACCTACCTGCTGCCATCCGCGCTGCTTTGCGAATCGTGGGCGTGTCCACGGCCACAATTCGCTTCTTCATTATAGCCGTGATTGTTGTTATTCAGTTGTTCAGTCATGTCCGACTCTTCGTGACCCCATGGACACACCAGGCACTGAACTGCAGACCGGAAGGTCGCACACCATGGGCACACCAGGCCTTCCTGTCCTGCACTCTCTCCCGGAATAGCCGTGATAGGCTACGTAAATACTTACGTAGCCTATCACGGCTAATGCAGGGATGCCATTTGCGTCCCTGTGGAAGCCGTGATAGGCTGCGTAAGTACTTACGTAGCCTATCACGTCAAAAAAAAGGGAACGCAAATGGCGACGGCTATGACGACCACCATTTGCATTCCCTTTTTTTTGGCCGTGATAGGCTACGTAAATATTTACATAGCCTATTATGGCAAAAGAGAGGGGCGCAAATGGCGTAGTGGCCACCATTTGCACCCATCTCTTTTGCCATAATAGGCTATGTAAAAATTTACGTAGCCTATCACGGCCAAAAAAAAAAGGGAACGCAAATGGTGGCTGCTGGAGCCGCCACCATTTGCATTCGCTGTTTGTTTGCTTTTTTGCTGTGATAGGCTACGTAAATATTAACATAGCCTATCATGGCAAAATACAGGATGCAAATGGCGGTGGCTATGGCCGCCGCCATTTGCGTCCCTGTGCAGGCTGCCCAGCGGCCGGCTGTCCAGCTGCGGGCGGCCCCGGCCAGCGGCTCCGTGGAAGTGGAGCCAGCCGGAGAGAATTTCAGGGGGAGGGATGGAGCGCCTCCCCCCCACCGCGAATGTCACCCTTCGAAAAGGTAAGTGACTTTAGTACATCCCTAATTATCCATTCTCGGCTGTTCCATTTTTGCCCAGACAGGAAGAGATAGAAGACATTGATAAATTTATTGAAGAGTGTGCCATAAAATGATGGGTCAATAGAACTTCATGTGCAGTGCACATTAGAATGTCCTCCACCTGAACATATTACCAGACTGAACTAGGAGCAATATGAAAGGACGTATGAGAACTGAGCATTTAAAAACTAAATGCTACCACTCTTTGTTATAAAAGACTACTTTGATTTTCTTTTACAGTAATCCACCAGAACCGAAACAGCAAAACAATAAACAAGGGTAGCCTTAACTCCCATCTCCACCAATTAAATTTGCAATCGCTGATTAAAATTGGCCCCCACTAGTTTATCAAGTAAAACTTTATTTGATTAATCTGTCAGTGAAACCCATTAAAAAGCTGGCATTCCTCAAGAATACATGCATATATATCTGGAAGGCTTTTGAATTTAATAGACTTTCAGGAGCCCCGGAAAAGACCATTTAGAATACTATGTGAATGCAAAGCAATAAAAGTAATTTATCTCCAAAACATCGAATTCCTTCTCAGTAAACAGCCCACTTGGGCACAATAATAATAAAAAAAAACACGTTAGAGAATCTTCAACGTGGTAAATAATTAAGAGATTGGTCAAGAGTTTAATATAAAGTCCCCTATTGTCTGATCTGCAAATTACACAGAGCTCTGTGGATCCTCCTGCAGATACAAAAAAGTGCAAGAACACAGGAAATGACTAAAGTTAAAGTGCTAATTCTGACACAGTAGTATTTAACATTAAATATTAAATAAATACAAATTTGAATTGAAAGGAAGTTTCCACCATGATGTAATTTATGCACCTTATCACATTTGTGGTTTATACAAAATGCAACAATGAAAAGGAAGTCCAGCTAAGAGAAGGGGTGGGGGTGGGTCCTAAAACTGAAGTGTATTCAGAAGTACGGAGTGCATACAGCAATATCATAAATAGTATCACAATTAAGACACTACAATATCGGTTATAATGCAAACCACTGATTCTGATTATTTTCACCTAGTTTATTTTGTAAAGATATTAGTGCTATCATAATTAGAAGATCACAACTTTGTTAGTCATGGCCCTTCCAAACATTTAATGTTGAAGCTACTGTAGCAGGCTGATTTTATTATTTTAATCTCTGTTGTTTTAGTACGTTTCTGTATGTTTTAAATTATAAATAAAAATACAACCCAATAATTTCTTACATTAATATCAGTAAATCTCAATTACAAATCCACTACTAAATCAAACAGAACTATGTATATGATGTGTATGGTTATTACATTTTATCATTCCAAAACATAATAGAAATCATCCATTCCCTGAAAAATTGAGTATAGTACATTTATTTTTCTCATGCATATATTTAGTAGGTACATTTCATCATCACCACCACTTCTCAAATTGTATAAAACAAACTAGATATGGAAGGGGATGGGGATACTCTTCTTACAGTACAAAGCTATAAACATTTTTTTGCAGCCCTTAATAAATTAATCACATTTTCAGAATAGGGGTGCTTGAGAAATGTGTTCTTTGTGAATATAGAATGACCTGATCCACATGTCCTGGACTAATGTGCCGACTGGAATGTAGTTATGTTTTGGGTATTGTACTTCTTGGCTCAGAAGAACATACTATAATGGATATAAAATGTGTTTTAGGACAAAATATGTTTAGACATGCATATGTTGAGAGAAAATGCTTTTCAAAATGTGTATTTAAAAATACTGTACAAATACAAGTTTTTTTTAATTTAAATAAAGGATTGTGGATTAATCCATCCATCTGTATTTCTTCTGATCCATCTATGCCTATTTTAAGTATGTTTCCTTCCACACACATTTCTTCATAGCACAATTCTATGTTCCCTTGGAGAGCATCCCAGGGACCACAGGATATGGCAGATCCTGCCTCCTGAGGCTGTAGACAGTGCTATGAGCTCTGGAAGGGGAATCCAAGATCAGGCCATTCCCCCACCCAAGATGGTCTGTGGCTCAGTGGTAGAGCACCTGCTTTGCATGTAGAAGGTCCCTCGTTCAGTCCCTGGCATCTCTAGGTAGGAACGGAAAAATTCCTGCCTGAACCCCTGGAGAGCCATTGCTGCCAGTCAGTGTTGACAACACTGGGCTAGATGGACCAAGGGTCTGACTCGGTATAAGGCAGCTTCCTATCTTCCTATGTTCCCCCACTCCCTTGCAGCCATGGTGGGAAGCAGCATGGTGGCTGCTCTTCCAAAGTTGAAGTTTGAAGAGCTTGTGGAGAAGGAAAAGGTGGCAGGGCAGTGGGTGGGGAAAGGAGGGAAGATCTGCAGGATCTTAAAGCCTCTCCATTGCTGTCTCTACCTACTGCCAGGTAGGGATGGCAGAGAATTCCGCCATGGATTCCACTGAGGCTGGATTGTTTAGAATCTGCCCCCCCCAGAATCCGTGGTGGAATGGCCTCCTGCCCCCTGCCCCCACCCCATGGAATCCCCCCGGGATGGCACTTACCTGGGGCAGATGCGGTGGATTCGGTGGTGGCGGCGGCTCCAGCGGCGGCGGCTGGTCTCCTGGCCGGTGGTGGCAGGGCTGCAGCAGCCGCCATTTGTGTGCCCTATTTTTTGCCAATTTATCTTACGTAAATATTTACGTGAGATAAAACGGAGAAAAAAAAGGGGAACGCAAATAGCGTAGTGGACGCTATTTGCGTTCCTTTATTTTTCACCATTCTAGCCTCCGTAAATATTTTTCGTCATTCTAGCCTACGTAAATATTTACGTAGGCTAGAACGGCGAAAAATAAGGGAACGCAAATAGTGTCCACTACACTATTTGTGTTCCCCATTTTTTTTGCCATTTTATCTTATGTAAATATTTATGTAAGATAAATAGGCGAAAAATAGGGTACACAAATGGTGGCCGCCATAACCGCCGCCATTTGTGTACGCTGCCTTTTTTTTTTTGAGGTTAGTCATGATAGGCTACGTAAATTCTTACATAGCCTATCATGGCTGTCTGGCTGTGATGCTATGGCAGCCGCCATTTGCGTCCGCACCAGGCCATCTGCGGCCGGAAATCCAGCTGCAGATGGCCCTGGCCGGTTGCTCTGCAGCCTGGCCGCGGAGCGGAGCCGGCCATCGAGGATTCTGGGGGTGAGGACTGGATCGCCTCCCCCCCCATCGAGGATTCCGGGGGGAGGGATGGAGCAAAGGTGAGTTTCGTACATCCCTACTGCCAGGTAAGTCAGCTAGATAGGCTGAGAAGAAGCCTGCCTAGCTGAAGATATTTGAAACAGAGACATGTGAAAGCCTACATCGTCCTTCCACCCTGCACAGCTCTTGCCGGCAAGGCTTTGGATGAACAGAAGGCTCCTATCTCAGAGCCTTCTGTTGAGCAGCAATCACATAGGATTCTGCTCGTCCATTGTTTGTTTGTTTAATTTATATCTCACCATTCTGCCAAAAGAATGGTGCTCAAGTTGGCTAACCATAAAATCCAGATTAAAAACACATTTTTAATTAAAACATAACATAAAAGCTAATTTAAAACTCAAATAAAAGGACTTCTACAGGGACTGCTGGGATCTGATTTCTGGTCTTTTCTCTTAAATCATTTCCATTGTTATAAGTCATATTAGAAATGTAATTTTACTAAATTGAAAAGCAGGATTAAAAAATGAATTAAACAAAGAAAGGAAGATAGAAATTTTAACTAACTAAAGCATTTGCTTCTATATTCTCACCAGTAATTATTTTGGGAATTTCTTGGGAAATGGACAGAAAGCAACCTTATCCTCCATTGTCGAGCTGAGCTGAAATTTCTTAGAAGACATTTGTATGTGAAAAATTCTGAGGATTTTCTTTTTCATGCCTGTGTAGAAAAAGGCCATAGTACATAACTTTCTTTAAATATTTTCCACCATATATATATATATTTGTGATGGCCACCATTTACACTGGGCAATGCCCTGGAATGATGGTAGGTCTGGGACACTGCGAAGGATGCAAAATGGTGGCCAGAATGCTAATGCTTGCAGCAGCAAAACACAAAACCTTTAGGGGAAAAAAGAAAGATGCTGTGCTTAGGAATGTCCGTCACTGGGAAATCCGACCCTTATTGGGCTCGCCAGATTTCCATGGTGCCCCTGACTTAGCTTGCATTTACGAGCCAAGCCACAGGTTTCCTCCTGAAATCTGGGAACTGTTTTTTTTTTTAAATGTAAATAGGAATCTGTGCAAATCAGATTCCATAACTTGCACAATTTCAGATGTAAATTGCATAATGCAGATCAAGTTGTGCCAGCTCGTGGGAAAGCGAGCGGAAGCGTGGAGGGACCACCTGATGATAGGTTGGCGAGCTTCACTCCCCAGATGGATTCCTCCGATACCCCTAGCTGTGCTATTGGCACTAATTGTGACCCCCCCCCCCGAGAATTTCTCCTGCTCCTTGTGGAAATTTGGTGACATGTTCACAGTTTCTCGGCTCCTAAATAACGTGAAGAGTTTCATGAGGCCATTTACAGACTGCTCCCATAAAATCCATCTTCTCCCACACATGCAGGTCAGAGAGGAGGAGATCCTGATCCCCATAAAGCAAAATTGATGTGGATCTTTTTCACTCCCCTTCTCATATGTGTTACTTCCTCAATAGAGCATGCATAGTGCTAGGTGCATTGCAGTACTCTCAACAGGAAGCATTTGTATTTTTCACAAATGCAAGGCTCCAAAATAAAATTTTAAAAACTGTAAAGAAATAAAAGAAATAAAGTCTATCCATTTGATTGAGCCATGTGAAACCCTTTGAAGGATTTTTCTATTCCTATTGAAATTCTTGTTGCTTCCTTCAGAATTCCCACCTGGGCAGTACTGTTCAAATTCATCTCAAATGTATCTGCAGGCAAAATCTGGTGGTAGCTGTATGGACACTCTCTAGCAGTAATTGTGATATGTTTCCTGGAGATTACATCCCAGACTTTTTAGTATTCTAGCCAGTTCACAGGACAAGATGCTTTACAAAGATTGAAGCAGACGAGTCAAATGGGGAAACTAATGCAGGGGCTAATACAATGTAGCTGGAAACACGAGTTGGTAATAAATATAACAGAGGATAATAAACAGAGAGGATAAATGTAACAATTCAGCCAAGCGGCAGAAGAAAGAGACCCTTGTGCTGGGTTTCACCTATTCGTGTAGTAGCATTGGCATTATTTTTCGGCATCAATGTTATGTTGATGTGAATAGCACAATTCATACTTGCTGCAAGGGGAACCTGAAGAAAATCAGCTGGATGTCTACATACAATAGAAACACAAAGTTCAGTGTTCCTATGCATATTTCACTTAAATGGCACCCATTCTCCTGCACCAGTAACAAAACTGTACCAGTAACAAAGCCAGTATTTTAACAACGGAACTTCATGGAAACTAGTGTTGTAGGAGTATGGATATCATCACATCTGGCATCAGCATGGAGCATTCTTGGGCAGCTACCGATGCCCCAGATCCAAAGCAGGTTCCATTGGCACTGAGCCCTCCCCTCTGCTCCCATTGACAAGGCCTGTGAACCACCATTTTAATTTCACACAATGCCCGTCTTGTAATGTCTTCCCATGATGTTGTGAGAAACTGAAAGGGCCACCCAACACTCTCACCATTGCTGCCAGTTAAATCCACTGTCAAAGGTAGGGACCCACTCAAACAGGGGTAGTCAACCTTTTTGAGTAGTCCAGGTGTAGCCAAATGGGCACATTTGGCAATTTGAGACACTGTCCTGAGCACCACCACAAAATGACCCCCCCTTAAGGCACAGCAAAAGACAAGTAACCTGCTCAAAAGACTGACTACAAGGCAAAGGTGGGGTCTGACCCCCAAAGCACTCAACAATTCCTTTTGAACCACAGTTTTCAGCACCAGGAGTTGTCTATTTCACAGCAATCCCGGCTGCTCATAAGAAAATGTTTGTTTGTTTGTTTGTTTATTTGTTTATAAAAGTGGAAGGGTTAGGGCACTATAGCAGGTACCAATAAAGGTGTCCTGGGTTGCATTGGTGCCTGTGGGCACAATTTTTCCTACCCCTGCACTAGAGGGCACTTTGCCACTGCCCACCTCAAAGCTGGGGCTGGCCTGGATATATTAGAGCAAATCCTGTTAGTTTCCATACTAGCCTGCAGGTAATTGCTACCTAGACTGGTGAGGCAATCCAAAGTAGGGATGGCGGAGAATTTCTCCCCGAATCTTCGGGAGGCCGAGTGCCGAGGCATTCGGCCCCCCAAAGTGTTGGGGAAATTCTCCGCCGGCCCCCTGCCCCCCCCCCGGGATGGGACTTACCTTCAGCGAATGTCCCTCTCGGCGGCGGGTCCTGGCGGCGGTTCGGCGACGTTTCGTGGGGGGCGGGGGCGGCGGCCGGTCTCCCGACCAGCTGCCACCGCCGCCATTACAAAATAAAAAAGTAAGTAAAAAAAACAAAACACACACCCATGATAAGCTACATGATGATTTACGTAGCCTATCACGGCTAGATTTCCAAAGTCAGCCGTGATAGGCTACGTAAATCGTCACGTAGCCTATCACGGGTGACTTTGGAAAAAAAAAAAAAGCACGTACGCAAATGGCGGGGGCCCATGGGCGCCGCCATTTGCATTCCTTATTTTGGCACGTCTAGTCTACGTAAAGATTTACGTAGACTACGGCGAAAATAAGGGAACACTATTTGCGTTGCCCTTATTTTCGCCGTAGTCTACGTAAATCTTTACGTAGACTAGACATGCCAAAATAAGGAATGCAAATGGCGGTGCCCATGGGCCGCCGCCATTTGCGTACGCACTTTTTTTCCCCCCAAAGTCACCTGTGATAGGCTACGTGATGATTAACATAGCCTATCATGGCTTACTTTGGAAATCTAGCCGTGATAGGCTACGTTAATCGTTACGTAGCCTATCATGTTTTTTGTTTTTTTTTTACTTTTTCTTTCGCGGCTAGGGAGACGGGGTGCTTCTCCCCGGCCTGAATTTCAGCCGGGCAAGGCGGGGCGCCTCCCCCCCGGCCTGAATTTTGGCCTGGCGAGGCGGGATGCCTCCCCCCCTTGCCTGAACTTCGGGGGGAGAAGTGAATCGCCTCCCCCCCACCGCGAATCACCCCTGCGAAAAGGTAAGTGACTTTCGTACATCCCTAATCCAAAGACCCATCCACACACATGCTTCCATTCTATAAAAGGCACACACACACATGCAGAGGTTCTGCTTAATACAGAGTATGAGAAATTTCTTTCAGTTCATTTTTTATCAGGATTTACTGACTTCATACCTTCGAGACTGAACATGGACTTGGATGCAGTCTGTCGTTGAAGTCTATATATTGCAGAGCTGTGATTTGCAGACCAAACATTTTTTTGTTCAACACCATGTGTGTATTTGAAAAATATGTACTTCTGAAAAATGAGCATAAATGTGCTTTAATCAATAGGGGAACAATGTGCACATTTCAAAGATGTGCACATTTGATGCATACATTTTGAAAAAATATGGATGAAAATACACACAGATTTTCATGCAAAAAACCAAAACAATAACCACAGCTCACAATCTGATATGGTCTTGAGTTGGAACAAGCTTTGATATGGAATTTGAAGAACTTTGGCAAGCTTAAGTCTGCTGATGCACACATCCCTAATACAGAAGAAAGACCTGGCACCCCACCTACTACACAGTACAGTTGTAATTTTAAAAAGTCACCATGAGGTGGGAAAAATGTGTTGTCTGAAAATGAATGAAATAATTTGCACAAAGGCAAATTATTGTCCTATCTTATGTCAAGAACATGTGGCAACCAAGCAGAAGTTTGAAATGTGGTGTTATTAAAACAGGGCGTGCATCATTCCCTCTATCTTCCATGCTGTTCTACATGTAGAATTTCTTGCCCATTGATCCCTCTTTCCCATCAGCCTCCCTATGTGTAGAATAAAAGCAAAGGAAAACAAATGTTTAAATATAGTACAGTCAATGTTTTTATAGGTGTACAAAATACTTAAATGACATTGGGTTGTATCCAGTGTTAGTCCTACTTAGAATAGACCCATTGAAATTAATGGGGTTTCAGTCAGACTAACATTGGGTACTGTACAACCCATCGTCTAAATTTTGACATCACCAGCATACTTCTGTTCCAGAAATATTATAATATAAAGATGGTAAAACCCATTGTACACTGAAGTATATCATGATGGCTAACATTTTTTTCCGTGCATTGAATCTTTGTAAAAAGAAGATGAAAATAAATTGAAGGACAATGCTGGCCTCCAATGCAAACAGCACAGTACAATTCTTGCAAGCCCATAATTTCAGGAAGGCTTGCAAGGAAATAAAGTGTCATTGGGGACACCGGCCCATAGAACCAAGGGGTAAAATCCAATGTAAGTCCTACTTAAAGTAGACCCATTAAAAGAATGGGACTTGAGTTGGTCATGACTCTAAGTAGGATTAATGTAGGATTGTATCCACAGATTCCTGGAAGCAATTCCCTGTGGTTCTGCTGCTATTTTGAGGCAATGTGTTGCTGTTTTCCCAGCTGCAGGGATCGTGAGAATCAGCTCTTCCCCAGCTACAGCTGAATTTGCCATGTCCCCAGTCACAATGGTCTCCTCACAGATGCATCCATGCGAATGGTTGCCGGACATAACATGGAGAGAAAAATGAATGTCTGAACTTCTAACCTAAGTGATTTTCGCTTTTGTATCAAATGCCACTCCATAGGTTCCTTTGTACTAGGGAATGCTGTAAAAAAACAGGCCAAAAAAGTCTGTGTTGATGTGTGTGTGTGCTTAAACCCATATGAGCCTTTTAAGCAGGCTTTAAAGATTTGTTTATTTAGACAAGCTTTCCATGGTTAACTTTAATTTACTTTCATTGAGTGCCATATCTGTTTTTTTTTTCCTGCTTATCATCTCCTTCAGATTGCTTTATTGATGTTTTAATTTGATTTTGCTTTTGATTTTTTGCAAATATAACCATTCTGCCTTGAGAATGGTTATATTTGAAAGGTGGGAGTAGCAGTGGATGAATCTGTCAGTTTTGCTCTCTTCCATACTCAGAGTTCACATCTCAAGTTCTTTCTGTCTTGTTTATGAATTTGTTTAATTTTTGTATATTCTTATTAAAAAAACAAAGCAAAACAAAAACATGAAGCACATTGTCATCCCTCTGTACCGGCCAAATCCAATAGGTACAACTATTCCCAGCAAGGAGATGACCATGTTGTATACCTGCCTACCATGTAACTGTTAAATGTGAGGAGACCATCAGAAAAAAGCCATGCTCCCATCTCCCTACCAGAAATCAGTAAGTCCTACCTACCATAGACCTACCTAATTCAGCATCACAGACATGAATGAATTCAAACCCGGACTTCTAAAAGCTAAGCTTTCAAAGCCCTCGGACTCGATGGGCAAATCTGACAGTTTCGCTTCCTCTCACATCCAATTTTCTTTTAAAAATAATAATCTCACGTTCTTTCCATCCTGTTTATAAAGACATTTGCAAATTTTTGGTAAATTCTTATCAACATATGAACTGAACAAAATTCTCACCCATTTTCAAATTAACAAATTAATTAACAACAACAACAGCAACAAAGGCTCTTTGGGTTCTACTCCTGGTCTGTGATAACCTATCTGGCCTGTGGCACAAAAAAAGCTTAGACCACAAAACTCCACTGACTGGAATAAGAAACAGAGCCTTAAAGTTTGGTCAGTATATGAGGAACTCCAATAAAGCTAGGCATGGGCAAATCTGTCATTTCTTGTTTCTCTCAGTTTCTCATTTTTTCCCAATCTTAGATTCATCTTGAACTTTAAGAATTTCTCCAGTCTTAAGTTCAGTTTGAACTTCGAGAATCTTTTTGAATAGTATGCATGGAAATTCGTAATACAGGCATTCCTGTATGCATTTTGGCCTAATACACACATCTTCTGCAAGCAGTTTTCTGAATGTAATCTATATTTGTACATTATTTCCCCTAATATTTGCATTTTTGTCTGCACTTTTGATTGGAGAACTCTACTGCAAAATTCAGAGAATTGTAGATTTTGAAGGATAACTTAGTTACCGTTCACAGAGTAATTTGAAAGTGCAAAATTAGGTAAGTTTGCATTATTATCACATTAAAATGCAAACTAGATTAATGTCTTCCTCTCCCTAAATTTAGGCCTTACATGTATTCTTTGGCCAATTTTCACAGACAAACAGACATAAATAAATAAATAAAGACATTTCTTATTTAAAACATTTGTATCCCACCTTATATCATTAAGATCTCAGGGTGGTGTACAGATAAAATAAATTTAAACAGTATAAAACAATAAATAATTTAGCTAAAAACATATTAAACCATTCAACAAGATAATACCAATTAAAATCTAAAACAATAAAACAGTTAAAACTGTGTGCTACTTTAGGGAATGCATTTAGCCCTCTAAGGCTTTGGTAAAAAGCCGTGTTTTTACTTGGCGCTAAAATGAACCCAATGTCTGTGCTGATTGGGCCTCCAAGAAATATTTTTCTGCATCTGACAACATATGCCATACATGAATACTCACTGGGAATGCCCTACAGTTGCTACACAGACATTTTGCTTACCAAGTCTGAGCACGATCTAGCTAAGGTTAAGTGCTTTAATATGCTTAAAACTTCCAAACTGAAACCCAAACAGCAGTGGAAAATGTGGTCATTGTTACAGATTGTATATTACAGCTTAATTAGCATGCAAATAATAACCCCCCAATTTATAGGCAAGTGGGATCAACTTCACTTTTGAAAACTTTTTTTTGAAATGATTGAATCTATTTGATAGTGCAATTAAACATATGGGAGTCATAATTCTGCAAGGCATTTGCAAAGCATCAGTTTTTGAAATGAAATCTCTCCTGCAAGAAAATTAAAAATTTTGTAACCAGTTCATGAACTGAAAGTAAGCTATCTTAAATCTTTCTTTAGTGTTCTGAATGGTTGACACTGGCATGCGATGCCTTTAGTCCATAATACTCACATCCCATTACAAATTTTGGAAAGTATCAAAGAACTCTCTGTCTCCAGTCATACTAATTTCATTAAAGCAAATTGATTGCAAGCTAGTTTATATTTAAGACAGCAGGGGCTGTAAATTTTATTCTAATTGATTGGAATATATGGTCTAACAAAACAAAGGAGAGACCACCTGCAGTTGTGAACATAAGAGTTATTAAGTCAACTTGCTGTATCTCAATTGCCATCCATAAAATAATTTATGTTAACTATGCCTGGATTTTAAAAGTTGCAGTTAAAGGAAACAGTCCATTGTCATTTGGCTAACATTTGCAGATGAAACAGAACCAGGCCAATGGACCAATGCTTGTGAAATCTGGAATTGTGTACTGCCAATACATTTCTGGAATTGTTCAGGATGAAATAGGTTGCACTTTATTCCTGATGTCATTTCAGAATAATTCGTTATTTTAAAGGGGTGCATAAATCCTTGAGTCCAAAGGGACATGAACATATAAAGCTGCTATAAACTAAACAAAACCATCGTCTAGCCCATGCTATGTACGAGAGATGCTAGTGAGCTTTGCTGGAGACAAGCTTAGAAATGAGCTTCAGAGACCCAGATTAGAATTTGGAGCTGGATAAGAATTCCAATCCCTACTAAAGAGATGATCCAAGGAAAACTAGAGGGGTGGGGAAGCAAAAGCCCACCATACAGGGGACTCTCTTAGCTCATCGCCACCGCCCCCCCACCCACACAGGAGGAGTGGGCTTTTGTTCCTCAGCTCCAGTTTTCCTCAGACGTTCTTCAAAAGCACACACACACTCCTTGCAAAGCCACAGGCAAGTTTCTCTGTCTCTTTGCTGTTGGTGGTGGTGGTGGGGATGCTGGGTCCAGCAGCTGCCCTCTGTGAAATGGGATGGGGGCCAAAAGCTCACCTTGCAGGGAACTCTTGGAGTAAAAGGGTGCTGAGGGATGGGCTTTAGGCTCCCACTGCAAGTTTATCCAGGGACAGATCTTCAAAGCAGCCCCCTAATAGAGCCAGAGAGAAGCATCTCTCCTGCTTTTCTGTGAGCTGCTTTGACAAGCTGCCTGGATTGGTTCAGCAATGAATCCAGCTGTTTACCTATTTTGGAGTAAAGCTTGGCTCATTTCTCAGTATATCCGATGGAGGCCGAGAGGAGAGCTCCTCTCCATCTCACTGTCTACTCCTATTTGCAGCAACTCTCCGAGCTCTCAGGCTCAGGACTTTCATGGGTGTTTTCTCAGCCTTGAGAACGTTTTAAACTGAAAACAAAATCAAACAAGGAAGGACTGGACCTGAGATCTGCATTGAATGCTGAGTTATGGCACATCCCAACCTTGTCAGATGCCTTGCATCTGGCTTGAACTACAATGTGGGCATGCGTCTGCTGCTCATGATATGCAAGCAAGTCCAGGTTCAGCAACAAAATGGTGTGCGGAGTGCATGGGTAGGACACTTAGTTTTACTTACCTTCCAAAATGGCAGCTTAGGACAGTTTTGACAATGCTGGAGTTTGGTTAAGCAAAAGTCTCCCCCCCCCAAGTTAAAACTGCATGTAAAATGATTTAAATAAACACTTTAAAATTAGTTTACTAAAAAAAAAAGGCTTCAGAATATTCACATTAGTTTACAGACTTGACTTTGGTTATTAAAAAACATGCATGTTGTGTAAAGTGAGCACAGAACTGATTAACCTGTGTATGTGGATGAATCAATGCAACCTATTTAAAAACAACACCTCTTTGCATTTTGGCCCATTGGATGTAGTGACTAATCTATTAATTCCATCAATACCTAATACTTTGAGATTAAAAATAACAGAATGTAAGTAAAACTAATTAACAGAAATCTTTGCCACTTGACATAATAATACTTCCTTAATCAAAAGTTTAACATACAATTTCACTTTATTATTGCACCAAGAAGACAGAGTTGCTGGTTCACATGCCCAACAGTTTGGCTTCAAATATTAACCAACTTCAAGCAAACAGTAAAGTTTAGATGCATAATATAGGCTTAAACCCATATTTAGATTTCAGTCCACTTGTAATTTAATGCAGAAACCAACAGGGAAGGCTGGAAATTAAACAGTACTGGCTGGGAAACAACTTTCAGACACTCCAGTTGCCTCTATTTATAAGGGCAGGGCAGTTCTCTTTTTTCTGCTACCCATTCCATTGGGAGGTGGTTACATGAAGGACCACCTTCACCCATATGATCTTGCCCGAAGGGCTGGCTCTTCCTTGCAGAGGGGTGAAGCTACGCTGGATCCACTTCAGGCAGAAAGATGTCTTGGGCCAGCACTGCTTGGCAGAAATATGATTAACTTAGACTGTGAATCAGCTGGCATGGGGGATAAGTATAAAGTTTTAGGTAGCAAGACAGGGTTGGGCTCTGCAGGGCCCAGGATTGCTCTGAGGGAAGACGGACATTGCTTTGACAATGGTCAGGGCCCAGCAGAGCTCCTAGGTCAGGGTTGGGCAACTTGTGGCTCTCATGATGTTTTGGCCTACAATTCCCATGATACCTCACTATTGGCTATGCTGGCTTAGGGTGATGGTAATTGTAGGCCAAAACATCTGGAGGGCCACAGATTGCCAACCTTGGTCCTAGGGAGTTCTCAACATGCCTGCTGAGCATCCATCCCCACTCTCAGTTGACTGAAATCTATAAATGGCAGAAGTTTAGCTTCGAGGCATAAGAGCATAAGAAGAACCTTTCTGGATCAGACCAAAGAGCTATCTAGTCCAGTATTCTCTTCCCACAAGGTCAACCAGATACCTATGGGAAGCCCACAAGAAGAACATAAACACAACAACACTCTCCTAGTCATGTTCTCCAGCAACTAATGCTCAGAGACATATAATCTCTGATACTAAAGATAAAACATAGCCATGATGACTAGTACCCATTCATAGCATTATCCTCCATGAACTTCTTTAATCCACCTCTAAAGCTGTCCAGGTTGATGGCCATCACTACTCTTGTGGTAGCAAATTCCGCAATTCAACTATGCACTGCCTGAAGGAGACCTTCCTTTTTTCTGTCCCAGTGGAAGCTGTTGGCTCTGATTTTGGTGGGGCTGTGTTTCCATTCTGGGTTTCACTCAGAACCAGCCAGAACTCTAAAGGAGCTATTCAAGGTGCTGAACCCTATCCCCAAACCTCTATCCTGCAAAACTCCTTTAGAGCTCTGACTGCTTCTGACTAAAACCCTGAATGGAACTGCAGCCACAATGAAAATGGAGCCACCCCCCCACCCCCACTGATGTGTCCTGAATTTCCCTCTGCTCAGCTTCAGTGGATGATCTTGGATTCTAATATTATGAGAGAAACAGAAACATAACATCCCTATCCACTTTCTCCACACCATGCATTATGATAGATAGATATCTCTCTATTAACTTGCCTTTATAAGCTAAAAAGCCCCAAACATTGTAAAAACAAAAGGAAACACACACATGCATACCCTATGCAGTCCACTGTCAATGGGTGGGGTGGCCTTCAGTTGTGTCCTCTATTCAGAGCTTACAGGCAGGCTTTGGATGATCAGTGAGGTGGCAAAGCTAAGAGCTCAAGTTCTCTACTTGAGAGATCTGAACGCCCAAACTTAAGGAGAATCAGGTTTCAAAGCTTTTTCCTTGGGGTGGTGCAAGGCATGTTCTCCCCCAGGCTAGGCCTAAGGAGGCTTGGAAAATACCTTTTAAAATCCACAGTTGTGTAGACACACTTTGCCTCAGAATAACTCTCCATGGTGTCTGAAGACTAAAACTTGATGGCTGATGTCAATGGTTTTTGTAGCAGTAAGCTGAGGAAAATAATAGGCGGTATCCAAGCCTGCCTGTACGTGAATGAGACCCAATGTTACTGCAACTAAGAGCTAGCACTTGTAAAAGCCACTCAAAATGGGAGGAAATGTTTATTTCTGGAATGGGGCAGGTTAGTGGAGCTTGCAAAAAGAAGTTCAGCTGACCTATCCTGGTCTTGGAACAAGAGGGCAGTAGCCAACAGTGTCATTCTGCAAACAGAAATAATGCTAGTGGAGCTCCACTGAATCTTTCTGTTGTGCAAGTGGTTGCCCATTATGCTTGTGCAACTGGTTGAACAACAGTTTGCACGAGAATTATGCACCATGAGTTGCACAGCAGGTTCCACAAGAGTTATGCGGAACTGGTTGCACAACAGGTTGCACAAGCATAATGCACAACCTTTTGTGCAAATGTAACTTTAGTTGGAGTCTTCCTTTGAGCATCGTTCAGAACCTAGTTTCCACTAGTGCAACATCATTTGTGCTAACAGAATGACATCCTTGTATATTGCCCATTGTTTCTGCTTGTTTTGGGGTTGAATCATAGAATAGTAGAGGCCTACAAGGCCATCGAGTCCAACCCCCTTGCTTATTGAACAACCAGCTTTCTGTTTCATGAGTGGTGGGTTCCACTTATAGAACAGATCAAGTGGGACCATAGTGGCAGTATTGCATATTGCTCAGTGTCTGTACCAGTTCTTGGAATCCCAAGACCAAATTTCATAGACCGTGCAGTGATGGTATTGCATTAATTACATAGTAACATTTACAAGAGTATCACTGCAGTTCAGGAGGATGGATCTACCACTCAAGCTGTAGCCAAAAGCCCAGGGGCAAACAACTGTTCCAATCAATGGCAGTTAACTAGGTTTTAAAAAGAAATGTGTTGTGATTATATCCTTAGACAAATACGTTTGTGTGTGTGCGCATGGACGTGTGTGTGTATGTGTATGTGTGTGTGTATACAAACACACATACCAAACTATGCATTATGTACAGTTTAAATGTCTTTGTGTATTAGTGACTTTTAAAGTAGATCAAAAATTCATTGTTATACCTCTATTTTTTATTTTGATGCTACACAATTTCCATTAACAGCATGCTGTGAGAACTAGGAATTGCCCTTTTTGTAATTTTACAGTTTCTCATTTCTTAACCATCAGGCAAACACCATGAGTGCCATGATTAATTCTGTGTCTTTAGCAAAGCTTATCTCCCTAGAGACAGACCAATAAATTATTTACAGTGCTATATATTTCACACAGATGAGTAATATTTCTATTTGATATCTCTAAATACAAGCAGGATTCAACAGCTTCTGGAAATAAACTGCTGAAGATGCTCTTATTTTAAAGTGCTTATTGCTCTCCCTCATCTGCTGTTTTGTTAGGAACCAATGTTTTCAGTATGATCCAGCATTTAGGATTTAGGGACCCTAGATACGTCTCCCCAAAGGTTCTGAATTCTAAGACTGTTTGCTCAGCATTTCCTGTGTCCACTTAAGATGGAATTAAGCTGAAATTTATCATAACACATTTTTGTCTGAGATTTTTCTTTTTCTCACCCCTGTAGAAAAAGAAGACCACCATGAAGAATTTTCTCCAAATATTCTCCATATCCCCTCACATTTATTCCCTGCAGTGATGCTAGAGGATGCAAAATGGACTACCATTACATGTTCTACATGGGGCTACCTTTGAAAACTGTTCAGAAACTTCAACTGGTCCAGAATGCTGTGGCTAGACTGTTGACTAGGGCGGGTTACAGGAGATGCGACTCCCTTGTTACAGCAGCTTCACTGGCTACAGGTCTGTTTCCAGGCAAAATTAAAAGTGCTGGTTATGAATAATAAAGCCGTATATGGCTTGTGACTAGGCTATCTGAAAGACCACCTTCTCCTATCCAAGCCTGTCTGGTCCTTAAGATCTTCTGGAGAGGACTTTCTTCTGCAATCACCACCATCAGAGGTGTGTTTGGTGGCAATGTGAAAGAGGACCTTTTCGGTGGCCACTCCCAGACTGTGAAACTCCCTCCCAAGGGATGCTAAGCTTTCTGCCTCTCTGCTGTCCTTCCAGAGGCAGGCAAAGACCACTTTATAAGAAAGGCTTTGGCATGTAAGTGGGTCTGTGGGTTGGGTCCTTTTTTTATTCTGTAATTATCAAGTTTTTTAATGTATTATAATGTGCTTTATTGTTTTAATCTATTTTAAATTATTATTTTCTAAGCTGCCTTGAGTACCATTTTTTTGGAGGGTAGAAAGGTGGGGTGTAAATCAAATAAATAATAAATAGTAATAATAACATGGTGGCCAGGTTGCCAACACAGTCACTGATGCTGCAAAAACTTTTAGGAAAAAAGAAAGAAGCTGTGTTTATGCCAGATGGTGAGTCCCAGCCCCAAGGATCTTTTGGAGAATCTCACTTCCACCTGGAGAAATGGTCCCCCAAATTTCTCTGTCCATATAGAGAATTTTATAGGATGGAGAATTTTGATAGGCCGTTTGCTCATAGCTCTAGATGCAATGAAACTAAACTAAGACATTAAATAACACTAAGTTTAACCAATTGGTAAATTCTGCCTTCAGCAGAGTTTTAAATGGAACACTTGATCACTAGGAAGCAGATTGGGGCTTTGGATGGGGAAAGATGCAATGGCAGCAGGTGGGGCACACACATCTGCCCATTACTGGCCCATCTTACTTTCCATTTTTTTACACATAATTCTGTTCCATTCTGAATTACGTGTAAAAAAAAAAATATTATTATTATTTTTTTTACACATAATTCTGTTCCATTCCCCCTTCATGGATCACTGCCTTGTTGTGGCAAAGGGGCTTGAGTAACTCAGTGAAGCCATAAGCTATGCCGTGCAGGGCCACCCAAGACGGACAGGTCATGGCAGAGAGTTCTGACAAAATGTGGAGAACGAAATGGCAACCCACTCATGTATTCTTGCCAAGAAAACCCCATGGAACATATCACAAGGCTAAAAGAGATGACGCTGGAAGATGAGCCCCTCAGGTTGGAAGGTGTCCAATATACTACTGGGGAAGAGCAGAGGGTATTTCCAAGTAGTGCCAGAAAGAGTGAAGCGGCTGGGCCAAAGCCGAAAGGACACTCAGCTGTGGATGTGTCTGGTGGTGAAAAGAAAATCCGATGCTGTAAAGAACAATATTGTTTAGGAACCTGGAATGTCAGATCAATGAATCAAGGTAAGCTGGAGGTGGTCAAACATGAGATGGCAAGATTGAACATCGACATCTTGGGAATCAGTGAACTAAAATGGACAGGCATGGGCGAATTTAATTCAGGTGACCATCATATCTACTTTTGTGGGTGAGAATCCCTTAGAAGAAATGGAGTAGCACTCATAGTCAACAAAAGGGTGGGAAAAGCAGTACTGGGGTACAATCTTAAAAATGATAGAATGATCTCAGTACGAATCCAAGGCAAACCATTCAACATCACAGTAATTCAAGTCTATGCCCCAACCACTGATGCTGAAGAAGCTGAGGTTGATCGGTTCTATGAAGACCTACAACACCTCCTAGAACTAACACCAAAAAAAGATGTCCTCTTCATCATAGGGGATTGGAATGCTAAAGTAGGAAGTCAAGAAATCACTGGGATAACAGGCAGGCATGGCCTTGGTGTACAAAATGAAGCAGGACAAAAGCTAATAGAGTTTTGCCAAGAGAACACACTGATCATAGCAAACACTCTTTTCCAACAGCACAAGAGACGACTCTACACATGGACATCACCAGATGGTCAATATCGAAATCAGATTGATTATGTCCTTTGCAGCGAAAGATGGAGAAGCTCTATGCAGTCAGTCAAAACAAGACCTGGAGCTGACTGTGGCTCAGATCATGAGCTTCTTGTTGCAAAATCTCGGCTTAAATTGAAGAACGTAGGGAAAACCACTAAACCATTCAGGTATGACCTAAATCATATCCCTTATGAATATACAGTGGAGGTGAGGAATAGATTTCAGGGATTAGACCTGATAGAGTGCCTGAGGAACTATGGACGGAGGTCTGTAACATGGTTCAGGAGGCAGCAACGAAATCCATCCCAAAGAAAAAGAAATGCAAGAAACCCAAGTGGCTGTCTGATGAGGCTTTACAAGTAGCTGAGGAAAGAAGGGAAGCAAAAAGCAAGGGAGAAAGGGGAAGATATATCCAACTGAATGCAGAGTTCCAGAGAATCACAAGGAGAGACAAGAAGGCCTTCTTAAATGAACAATGCAAAGAAATCGAGGAAAACAACGGAATGGGAAAGACTAGAGATCTCTTCAAGAAAAGACCTTCAAGACCTTAGACGGTGACTGTAGCCATGAAATTAAAAGACGCTTGCTCCTTGGGAGGAAAGCTATGGCACACCTAGACAGCATAGTAAGAAGCAGAGACATCACCCTGCCAACAAAGGTCCGTCTAATCAACGCTATGGTTTTCCCAGTAGTAATGTATGGCTGTGAGAGCTGGACTATAAGGAAGGCTGAGCGCCGAAGAATTGATGCTTTCGAACTGTGGTGCTGGAGAAGACTCTTACGAGTCCCCTGGACTGCAGGGAGGTCAAATCAGTCCATCCTAAAGGAAATCAACCCTGAGTGCTCATTGGAAGGACAGATACTGAAGCTGAAGCTCAAATATTTTGGCCACCTAATGCGAAGAGAAAACTCTCTGGAAAAGACCCTGATGCTGGGAAAGACTGAGGGCAAAAGGAGAAGGGGATGGCAGAGGATGAGATGGCTAGATAGCATCACCGATGCAATGAATATGAACTTGAGCACGCTCCGGGAGAGAGTGCAGGACAGGAAGGCCTGGCGTGCTATGGTCCATGGGGTCACGAAGAGTCGGACACGACTGAACGACTGAACAACAACAACTGTTCCATTCTGTATCCATATGCACCTGT
Organism: Heloderma suspectum; assembly: GCF_057233095.1. NCBI lineage: Eukaryota > Metazoa > Chordata > Lepidosauria > Squamata > Helodermatidae > Heloderma > Heloderma suspectum. The sequence goes on along the minus strand of NC_139460.1, from coordinate 24,460,013 downwards.
GATTTAGACTTTTGATATCCTCTCAAAATAAGTATTCTAATAAGCATTTGAATTTGAATGTTCTCTCAAACTACTTATGTATATGTGCATTTTGATACTTTAAGGTTGCAGTCCTATACCCACATACCTGAGAGTAAGATACGTCTGAGTGCACATGTATAGGATTGCACTGTAAAATGTGGGAAACTGCATCACGATGTTTGGAAAAGTGCTTAATCTGGTGGATAGCGTAAATTCTGAGCCACACATTAGATTGAGCAGTGTAGATCAGGTTATTTCCTACAGGAATGTGCAAATATGGACTTCCTCAAGTTTCTCTATCTCCAAGCCCCTGTATTCTTGGGAAAGGATGATACTATGCACATTTAAGATGCTTCTCTCCTATCCCTGAAATAGTCTTTTAAAGGGGGAATGTCAGAGAATTTCGCCACGAATCTCGGGGAAGCTCAAGAATCTCGCCCCCTAAATTGGTGGTGAAATGGTCTGCCCCCCCTGCCCCCCCGGGACAGGACTTACCTTCGGCGAATCTTCCTGGCAGCGGCGGCTGCGGCGGTGGCTCCGGCGACGGCTGCGGCGGCTGCAGCGGCTGCGGCGGCTGGTCTTCCGACCGGCTGCTGCCACCGCCATTTCCAAGTTTGTTTGTTTTTTTAAAAAAAGTAATAGGCTACATAAAGATTTACGTCGCGTATCACGGCTAAATTTTAAAAAACACCGTGATAGGCTACGTAAATGTTTACGTAGCCTATCATGGCTGAGTAAAAAAACAAAACAAAAACGCGTGTACGCAAATGGCGGCGCCCATGGGCGCTGCCATTTGCGTTCCTTATTTTGGCACATCTTAGTCTACGTAAACATTTACGTAGACTACGGCGAAAATAAGGGGAACGCAAATAGCGTAGACGCTATGCTATTTGCGTTCCCCTTATTTTCGCCGTAGTCTACGTAAATGTTTACATAGACTAAGACATGTCAAAATAAGGAACGCAAATGGCGGCGCCCATGGGCACCGCCATTTGCATATGCACTTTTTTTTTCTTTTAAATCAGGCATGATAGGCTATGTAAACATTTACGTAGCCTATCATGGCTGACTGCAGGGATGCAAATGGCGGAGGCTACAGCCGCCGCCATTTGTGGACCCGGCCGGCCAGGATTCGGGGGGGGAGGGACGGAGCGCCTCCCCCCCTGGCCAGAATTTCAGGGGGGAGGGATGGAGAGCCTCCCCCCCAGCCAGAATTTTGGGGGGAGGGACGGAGTGCCTCCCCCCCACTGCGAATCAATTTCGTTAAAAGGTAAATGACTTTCATACATTCCTAGTATGTACTTGAAAAATAATCAAGAGAAAGATAACTATGATTTTAAATGAATGGGGAACAATACAAACCAACTCTGACATGCAAAGTAACCATTCAGAAAATGATACCTGTAATCATAGGGGACTCTTTTAGACACATCTATTTCCAATAAAAATGCAGCCATCTGGGTGGTGAACAATGGTCGGCAAATCAGGCTTGCACCACAGAGATATCAGAGTAGAGCAACTTCCCCTGTCTATATTGTGGCCTTGCCAATGCCATCCAAATTTCAGATTTCAAATGGGAACAAATAACACAAGCTATGTGTGACTCTAAACCTTTTTTTTAGGTTTATGGCTCTTCCCTCTTTCTCAAACAGACTTAGGTCTGAGGTGTGCCTCAGACAGTAATGTGGCTACAGCTTTCTTCTTCAGTCCTTTCAACCCATTTCATTGTGTGAGCTGCCCTAGAAACTTTTTATTCTAGGGCAGCAAATAGACATCATAAATAAAATAAATAATAAATAAATTATGGGGATAGCATCACTCTCAAATTCCATTTCTGTTGTCTTCTTTGTCTTCTCCTATCATGAACCCATATCCTTTGTGCCTAGTGAGAAACACTGCAAAGTGGCATGAATCCTGTAGGTTTGGAGAAATTCGGGGGGGGGGGAGCCGAGGAGCTGAGGAACAACATAGATAGTTGCCTAGCAACTTCTACCATCTGAATTCCATGCCTCCTGACCTCAGGCCGGAAAACATGCTTCATTTTGGCCCAGGCTGGTTATCTTTATATTACTATTAGGTGCAGGTAAATTAGGTCCAGCTGGGGCTCTTTTTCAGAAATGGGATTGTGGTTCTCTTCTTGTTCTGATGTGTGTATATGTGTATGTATGCGACAGAAATAGAGAATTGGAATAGTGATTGGAATCAGTGATATCCCCCAGACTCTTTCCCCGTTCCACCACCTGTGAATGGGGCAGCTAAATTGGAGAAGGTATTTTGACCCAGCTTTAGCAATATCAAACACCCTGTGACTATACGATATTGACCATAATTTTTCCCTATCCTAAACTAGAAGATTAGCTAGCACTTTAAACACACTGTGATTAGAAATGTGAAATAGATTGTAATTTAAATGTAACTCAGAGCAATTAATGAGCTGACTTGGGCAAAAGAAAATATTTTGAATGTGAAGAAAATTGTCACTTAATAAGATATTAGCAGTTTCTCTTTTCAAGCAGGTAAGGAAATTAGATCATTGTCCAATTACAGTTCTTGCATCTCCAGCTAAAGTAGAGTTTCATTTTTTTATTTAATCATCACTAACATACTATTTTGCCCTTTCTGGGATTTCTTGATTATCTAGAGCAAATACAAAATGTAAATAGCCGACAACTAAGCAGCTGCTCCATGAAATAATGATAATGTCTTATAACTTCTTTGTGCAGAATGGATTTTAAATTAGACACTTTTTATTATTATGGCTGCAGCATTTTGTTGATTAATCAGTTAGCATTTTAAGTTACATATCTGTTTTACTGTTTTTTAATTCTCTTGGTTTTTAAAATTGTATTACAGTTTTATTATTTTAAATTGTTGTACCCTGCCTTGATGGCTTTTTATCAAATAAGGCAATGGACAATAATAGATAAATTAAAAATAGATTATTCAGTTTAGAACACTGTGATTGACTACAACAAGTGCAAAACCTCAGGGGTTCAAACCAGGGGTTCAAATCTAGCCCTCTGGGTTTCCAAATAGAGCCCAACCACCTTTATCTTGACCACTGATTGATGGGTGGTTTCCTGGCTTTTGTGAAGTTTTCCCCTCATTCTAAAAGCTTGAACTGCCTCCCCCAAGGCTCAGCAAGGCTTGAACTGCCAAGGCTTGAACTGCCTCCCCCAAGGTTACCAGCAGCAAGCGCTTTAAGCTAAATTATGTTGGCATTTTTGGTTTTTCTGCTCTGACCCTTCTGCCTTCAGCCCCACTCAGCACTGGAGTGAGGCCCCCAATAGCTTTTCCCAAATGAAATTTCGCCCTCGTGATGAAAAAGTTTCAACACCCATGGACTACAACAAGGTGGCTGATGGGTGTGTGTGTGTGCATTCTCCTGTGTTTTTGCAGCCCCCCAGATGCTTCTTCTTTCTGAAAATCCCTCTTGGGTAGGGATGTATGAAAGTCACTTACCTTTTCACGAAATGTGATTCGAGGTGGGGAGAGGCGCTCCGTCCCTCCCCCTGAAATTCTGGCCGGGGGGGGAGGCGCTTCGTCCCTTCCCCCCCGAATCCAGGCTGGCCAAGTCTGCAAATGGCAGCGGCCATAGCCGCCGCAGTCTGCGTCCCTGCAGTCAGCCGTGATAGGCTATGTAAATGTTTACGTAGCCTATCACGGCTGAGTAAAAAAAAACAAAAAAAAATGCACGTACGCAAATGATGGCGCCCATGGGCGCTGCCATTTGCATTCCTTATTTTGGCACGTATAGTCTACGTCAACATTTATGCAGACTACGGCAAAAATAAGGGGAACGCAAATAGCGTAGACACTACGCTATTTGCATTCCCCTTATTTTCGCCGTAGTCTATGTAAATGTTTACGTAGACTATACTATATGTTTACGTAGACTAGCCCATGGGCGCCGCCATTTCTGTATGCGCATTTTTTTTTTTTTACTCAGCTGTGATAGGCTACGTAAACATTTATGTAGCCTATCATGGTATTTTTAAAAAATCTAGCCGTGATAGGCCACATAAATCTTTACGTAGCCTATCACGTTTTATTTTTTTTACAGGAAATGGCGGCGGCGGCAGCTGGTCGGAAGACCAGCCACCGCCGCCCGCCGCCGCTGAACTGCCACCGAACCGCCGCCGGAGCCTCTGCCACCACCACGAAGATTCGCCCAAGGTAAGTCCCGTCCCAGGGGGGGCGGGGGGGCAGACCGTTTCACCACTGATTTCAGGGAGCTGAATGCGCTGGCATTCAGCCTCCCCGAGATTTGTGGCGAAATTCTCTGACATCCCTACTCTTGGGACTTTCTAGTACTACTGCATCCTGAGTACCTGAAAGCTGTGTAAGGTGATTGATATTGTTGTTCTTAAGTCCTATTAACAACAGCAAAACTAAACAACAACAAAAAACCCCACCTCACTCCGCTTTCAGGCAATCAGTAGGCAGTACCAAGGGAAGTAATCCTGGTTATGTCCTTTTAGAGAGGTTTTCAGAAAGCACAAGTAGCCAGGGAGGCTGGAAAGTGCGCGCGCGCGCACCCCCCCCCCCAGCCTCTTTATTACAGCATGGTAAATCCTGATAGGGATGTACAAAAGTCACTTAACTTTCCGTGGATTATGTTGATGGTGAGGGGGGAGGTGTTCCGTCATTCCCCCCAGAATCCTCGACGGGGGGGGGGAATCCTCCGCGGCCGGCTGAGCTCCGCGGCAGCTCCACAGAGCAGCTGGCCAGGCCCAGGCCAGAACCGCCCGCAGCCGCATTTCCAGCCGTGGAGGGCTCTGGGTAAAAAAACAAACAAACAAAACCTCGTACGCAAATGGCGGCAGCTACGGCCGCCACCATTTGCGTTCCTTATTTTTGGCCGTCTTAGTCTACGTAAATATTTACGTAGACTATGATGGCGAAAATAAAGGGGAATGCAAATAGCGTAGCGGGAACTATTTGCATCCCTTTTTGATTCACCGTTTTAGCTTACGTAAATATTTACGTAGGCTAAAACGGCGAATCAAAAAGGGACGCAAATAGCGCCCGCTATGCTATTTGCATTCCCCTTTATTTTCGCAGTCATAGTCTATGTAAATATTTATGTAGACTAAGACGGACAAAAATAAGGAACGCAAATGGCGGCGGCCATAGCCGCCACCATTTGCGTACGTGGTTTTGTTTTTGTTTTACCCAGCCATGATAGGCTATGTAAATCTTTACTTAGCCTATCATGTCTTGTAAAAAAAAAAAAAATGACAAGACTGCAAATGGCGGCAGTGGCAGCTGGTCGGAAGACCACCTGCCACTGCTACCACCACCAAAGCCGCCGCCGGAGATGCTGCCGCTGCCCAGAACATCTGCCCCAGGTAAGTCTCGTCCTGGGTGGGATCTGTGGGGGGGGGCAGGGGGGGCAGGCCGTTCCGCCACGGAGTTTGGGGGGCCGAATGCACTGGCATTCAGCCTCACCGAGATCCATGGCGGAATTCTCTGACATCCCTAATCCTGAAGCCCTTCACACTGAGAAATTTCTCCAAAATTCTAATCCCTTCTTCCCTCATTTTTCGGATGTGATTTCTTTTCTCCTATCCCACAAGGAATGGTCAAAAATACATAGGAAAATGTATTTCCAGCTTCAGTCTCTGTCCTTCCAATGAGCACTCAGGGTTGATTTCCTTTAGGATGGACTGATTTGACCTCCTTGCGGTCCAGGGGACTCATAAGAGTCTTCTCCAGCATCACAACATAGGAAAATGCAGCACACCAAACCAAATTCACCACACCCAGTGGTTCCTCAGAAGAAATGCTGGCTCTCCCACTTTCCACCCCATCTTAAACTGATTTGGGAAGAGCCTATGCTTGGTTCTAATCAGGGTTTATTATCTATGGTTGTAGGAGGGATGAGGGATGTCTCCTTTCCTTTCTAAAACCAGTGTTGGATTAGGGTCCCAGTCCACAGGAGCAGGCTGTAGGTGGACACAGAATACAGATGGAACAGATGGAGTGACAGAGGGCAAAAGGTAGAATAAATTAGAAGGGGAGCACACCCAACAAGGCTCAGATTTAGAGAATGAATAGGAGAGCCAAATGTCTACACACATGCCTTGCTGTGTTCTCAAACCCCCAGGAGCAAGCATTTCTAATCTTCAAAAAGCCAGCTATCAAAGCAAAAGCAAAATTAGGGTGGATTAACTCAGTTCTGCCCTGTTATTGTTTTGTTGTTCCAATATCCTTTGGTTTTCACTCCATTTGAATTTTGGCAGACATTCTGTATTTCATCATATACTTTGCAAAAAAACAAAACAACCCCCCTAAACCAATTGTGCTTCTTTGGAAAACCGGAATTTTTCAGCAAGAATTAAAAACACTATTCACATTTTCTTTTTTAAAAAATTAAAACATTTGCACAATTGCACAATTTCGCAAAATGATTTTTCTTAAAAAAATTCTTGTGCATTTGGGTGGGGGCAGATGGTTGTTGTTGTTTTAAATACATACATACATACATATAATGTATTTTCTGAATGGGAAAAAAAGGCAGAAAGGGAGATCATCCGACTATACCTATAGTCCTGGAACTATACCTATGGAAAAATAAGGGATTCGAACAGAAAGCAGAACTTCAAAATCTGGGACAAAATTGGGTAAGTCTAAGGGGCAATATATAGCCTCCAGTCCTTATGTTTAACACCCCTGGTGTGAATCTTCACAGTTCTGCTAAGATGTCTACTGTTGAATGCTAATTGTATTCACACGAACATGACCTTCATTGTATGGATATAATTGGTACCATGATTTAAGACAGCTAATCTATTATTTGTATTCTGAATCTGAACTTTGTTTTTTTTTACTAGTTAATGCAACAGGGATTTATTACACTGACAGAGGAAACCAGATTTATAAAAGTAACACTTTCTTGTAGTCTATCTTTTTCTTTCTTGATATAATTTAATCTTATCATACTTTGTTTTATCTTTCCATTAAGTTGGAGATTTAAAGACGCAGACCACCAACCCCAGGAGTCAAGAAGAGGTTTTCTGTTTTCTCTCTGAGACAACTTTTATGATTTATTGATATGTCTTAAATCTTTATTTGTTATGAAGGTGAGATGTACCCTGGATTTGTCATTGTGGCATTATGTTTCTTAGCTAATCAAAGTTATTTGAAAGGGGAAAATATATTAAAATCCTGTAGGATTCTGAAGTTTCCTATGGGCATAGAAGATTCAGTGCATAGCCTGCCTTGTTAATTCCAGTGAATGGGTAGCAGATCTGTGTATGGTTTCCATGCTTGTCCAGGTCTGATCTCTTTGTTGAAATGGGCGCTTCAGGTGTGGCAGAGCCTGTATATGTTATAATGGCAATAAAAAGGTAAAGGTGTCCCCAACCAGTCGTGTCCGACTCTAGGGTGTGGTGCTCATCTCCATTTCTAAGCTGAAGAGCCAGTGCTGTCCGAAGACGCTTCCGTGGTCATGTGGCCGGCATGACTGAACACTGAGGTGCATGGAACGCTGTTACCTTTCCCGCCAAAGTGGTACCTATTTATCTACTTGCAATTTCTTGCTTTCGAATGGCTAGGTTGGCAGGAGCTGGGACTGAAGACGGGAGCTCACTCCGTCACGCAGCACTCAGGTCTCGAACTGCTGTCCTGCTGACCTTCCAGTCTGCAGTTCAGCGTCTTAACCACTAAGCCACCATGGCCCCCACTATAATGGCAATACTATCATGTTAATTAATGGCAAGAACCAGCTTGCAAGAACATGCTTCCTTAATGGCCCGTGTTGGCTTGCAGCTTCCAGCTACTGAACACTTACCTGCCAAAGCAGGTGATCAGCCCAGTGTTGTGTGGCAAGAGGAAAACAGTTGGGCAGCCCACATTTACTCACCAAAGGAGAACAGACATTTTGCAGCTGACTGTGAATAATCCCAAGGCTGATTCTTCACCATGCATGCAAACACCCTTCAGACATCATTAACTGCTTGGTGTTTGCTTTTGGGTGAACAGAGGCTGCTTTAAAAGCTAGCACTTTCTCTTTAGGTGCTTGTTTTATCCCTTGTGCTCAGCGTGCATAGTGAAGTATGCATGCATGCCTTGGGAGGGAACAAACTAACACCATAAAGCCCCAGTGCTCTCTTCTTACAAGGAAACTGATAATGTAGAGCAGGGGTGTTGGAAGAATCCATCGGGGGCGGGGGGAGCTCACTGAGCTATCAGCAGCTTGGCCCCCTGGACTTTGGTTTGCTTACCCACATCGAGTCGGGCCAGCTCGTGGATTTTCCATTTTTTTCTTCTCGTCAATAGAAAGTTGCGCAAATTGCAGGAGTGAATTCTGGTTGTAATTTGCACAAATTCCAGCTTTGCACAAATGAAGCAAATTATGGCCAGAATTTGCACAAATTATATAAATTGCACCCACAATTTCCTCAACTTTCCATTGATGAGAAAAAAGCTGTAAAAAGTTCCGGATTTTGGGAGAAGCCCGCTGACTCAGGTTGCGAATGCAAGCCAAGCCAGGTGGGCAGTGGGGATCCATCGGGGCCAAGAAGGACCAGATTTTCAAATGAACATCCCTACTTCCAAGGGTTGGGGTGCTGCATTGCCCCCAGGAACTCACCAGGAGCCACATACCTGCCCTCTGTCTGCCACCGCCAAATTTGTTGGTGAAATTGCCATTACAGTGGCAATTTCAGCAGCAATTTTACTTGAAAAATGTCAAAAGGTTTCCAGGAGTTCATGCTTCTAAACAAGGTGCACTGTACCTACACATCTTTGTTTTCAAGCAGATTTGCTCCTCTTTTTTTTTGTCACCACCATTGCAGCAGCAAATTCAGCATCATTGTCAGTGGGGGCAATGGGGGCTGCAAACAAGGTCATGGGGAAGCAGCTACATGCAGCCCAGGGGGCTGCATTTTGTCTAACCCTGAAGTAAAGATCGATGCCCCTCTATCATGAAACTGTGGATAAGAATATATATATAAGCTCTATGTATGGATAAGAATTCATATATAGGCAACAATGTGAAATTTCGGGATTACAAAACATGAAGGGTGATCCATACTTTCAAATTTGAACAATATTCCCCAAGCCCTTAAAAAAAGAAAGAACGAACTAAGCAACTGGAAAAGGATGTAAAAGTATTTCAGTAAACTCAGGCAGTACGTTATACAAAACAGCCCTATGCATTTAGACATCACTTCCAGAGTATTCAAAGTGTAACAGGTGATAATGTTGCTGAACAGAATAGACAGATACAGACTACATCCCATGGTCAAAGTCTGGTTTTAGTTCCTTCAGTTTGGCTGTAAGTCAAGGACACAATCCACCAGGAAGTTCTCCTGCACCAACCCCATAGAAATTATTGGGAGTTGCACAAGATCATTGTTTCATGTTCTGCATTTGGTTTGGTGGTCCAAAAGTAGTACAAGTCTAGTCCTATAGTGCGGGTCATTTCTTGACCCATACCTACCTACCTTCCTTCCTTCCTTCCTTCCTTCCTTCCTTCCTTCCTTTTTGGCTCATCATCATTGTTTTGCTGCATACCAGGTTTTATTTTGGTTATTTAATATCAAATTCAGTTGCCTTTGAAATATTCACCTCAATGCTGAATAAAATCTCATAGGTATTATGATCTTGTACGGGTGCAGTGTAATCTTCCTATGTATGTTTACTTGGAAGTAATTCCCATCATGTTGGGTGGGGATCACTTCTAGTAAGACTATTGAGGTTTGTAGCTTTAGTCCTTAGGAGTCTGCTTATTCCTTGATCTCTTGTGCTCCTCTAAGGAGCTCCACTCACTTCTGGTTAAACTCACTTGATGCTCTGAACCAATATAGACACTGACATGATCGCAGACAATTTTCTTGTTAGTCTTGCATCTGCTCTTGCTAACATCATATGGCTGGCCATGGCACCCTCTTAATTGGAGAAAAACAACACTTTTATTTGTTTAAAAAAGAGAATTTGGGGCAATATGATAGAGGCATTGTTTCCTGTGGTGTATACACTCATTTGTTTTGACTCACTATCATCTCTGATCAAATATGTGTGATTGGGTTTTTTTGAGAGACAACAGAGTTTGGACAACACAGGCAATGGTATGTCATATCACTTGCAATTCTTTGGATGGTCCATTTTCATTGTAAGGGGGCTTTTCAGCCCTTCTGGTGATGATCCGTTGACGTACAGCAAGATATTTCTCTGGGATACACCAAAGGGCTCAAGTAGGGATGGCATGGGCATCCAGTTGGGGCTTGAAGCTTGGCATTTCTCACTGGCTCACCCCCCCACCCCGGACACCAGTCTGCAGCTCCCCTCATTTGCTCAACTTGGCCAGTGCCAAGTTGGGAAAGCACATGGCTCCTGCTCCCTTGCCAAGCTGCCATTTTGCATAAAAATGGCAGCTCAGTCTTTTTTGTAAATAACCATTTACGCAAATGGAGGCCATAAAGCAGCCATTTACACAACATTACTGTAATGTTGCTTAAATGTTTATGTACAAAAAAGGCAGAGCCACCATTTCTACACAAAATGGTGGCTCAGCGAGGGAGTGGGTGGCTGTGAGCTGCTCACCAGGTGCCTGCAGACCGCTTGGGGGCTTTCCACGCATGGCGAGCAGGGTTTGGCAACCTGCAGGGGTCCACCAAGCAGTGCAAGGGGCGAGCTTTGGTGAGTTTGCCCATCCCTAGGGACAAGGCATAGCAACCTGATACCAGTGTGTGGTTTCCAGCATGGACATAGTGTTCCATTCTGCCATGGGCTAGCCCTGAGGGCCTGAAACACTGTTCACTGCCATCCAAATCCTCTGTCACTGTAGCTCACTGACACAAGGCTGTGCTTCTTCTGCAGAGCCTGGAGTAGGTAGGGAGATATCCAGCTGCCATTCCAGGGACTTTTCTGAAGTGATGACCTCACATCTCTGAAAAATCTATCATCTGTCTCCAACTCTATACTCTCTAAGACATGATTAAAATATTTCTCCTGCATTTAAAGGCTACCACTTCCAGTGCTGCACCATACTAAAACAACAGCATTAAAAGGTGTGCAATGAGCCATAGCTGACCACCTGCAAGTTTTGTGTGGACATAAACTGTCATGTCCTCTCAGGCCATAACTAAAATACTCCTTTTTCACAGTGGCCCATCATGCTAAGAGCTCCTACAGACAGGAGAGTCCCCACCATGCTGCCATTACCACAGCAGACAATGAGCATGTGGTACATTTAACTTCCCGCTCTGATGTCTGCATTCTCCAGCGCATGGAATTGCATGCACTCCTCAGCACTGAGCTGAATAAAAGCTACTTGATATGGCCATGACTGCATATTATACAGAGTGGTGAGGGCACATTAGATTAAGTCAACACAATGAAACATCAAAAAACTCTCCTCTTTGAAAAGGAGGCTTTCTGAGAGACACGGTCAGCTGTGCTGCAAAGTGGAGTTAAAACCTTAGGATGCACAGTCTTTGGCATTATCAGGCATTTTCACACTATTGCACTTAATAGGAAAAAAGCTACCTATCAAAACACTCCACTGAGCAACAGTGTTACCAGACATGGTATTTTACGGAGCCAGGTAAGAGCCCTGCCTTCCACAGCTCCCTGAACAATATAACCACATTTCATATTTTTCCAGGCTGAGCAGCAAGTTAACTTTCCCCACTTTATTCATTTCTGTTGATCTCAGAATGGTGTCTTGTTAGATCAAACATAATTTGATCAAAGACCAGAGATATTACTGTTGAGGAAATGTATTGTAGAATCATCCAATTAGAAGCAACCTGATGGGTCAGATAGTTCAGTCCACTTTCCTAAAAGTGGTTACGTTACAGCTAAAGCCTTCCAGATAGGTGTTTGTCCAGTCTTCTGGTTCTACTAAATTATACACGCACGAGGCTAAAAAGTCCAAGCCTGCAGCTAGGGTTGTGCTAGCCAGTGAGCTATTGAATGTCAGTTGCAGTGTGATACATACAATAAATAACAGGCACATAAAAGCATTCATAAAAGTTATGAAGGAAAACTGTAATCTGAATAACTCTTTCTCTAGAAGGGCACTTACCATCCATCAAGCATCAAATGGATTCTCGATTATTTGGGATGAATAAACAGGAACATTTTTGGGTGTTGTTCTGTCTGTTAGATATTATTCTTTTGTGGACCACTGTGGAAGCTTTCACCACACCGGTTGGATTTGTCATAAGAGAGTTTGACAATATAGACAAATGTGGGAAAGCGTATATATGAAGTATTTTAGCTATTTTACATGAACCATACTCACTGCGGAGAACTGATGACCTTCTGTATGAGAAGTAGAACCAGAAGCACATGAACGCTTTGCCAGCATTCTGGCAAGCAGAATTGAGATGAGCACAGCCTGCTGAAAGCAGCCTCCCTGCCTCAGTTCTGCTTGAAGATAGAGATGTTGGAGGAATCTGTCTTGGGGTTAAAGTGTGCCAAGCTTTCAGCAGCTTGCCCCCTCAGACTCCAGATTGCTTCCCAGCAAGCTGACCCAACTCAATCTGTATTGAGTAGAGCTAGCTCATGGATTTTTCTTTTTTAATCACCATTTATGCAAATCGCAGGCACAATTTGCGTGATTCATTCAGATTTCAGCAATAATGTGCTTAATTTGCACAAATTGTGGCCATAAAATGCTTCATTTGCACAAATTGTGGCCATAAAATGCTTAATTTGTGCAAATTGCACCCATGATTTGTGCAAAATTAAGCATATTATGGCTGCAAAATGTGCAAATTAAACAACTTACGCGTGAAATTTGTGTAAATTACTCAAACTGCACCTGCAATTTGTGCAAATGGCAATTAAAAGTGTCTGAGAAAGTTCACAGATTTTGGGGGGAAAGCCCACGGCCCAGCTTGCAAATGCAGGCTTAACCCAGGGGTTCCAGGGAAATCCAGCAAGCCCACAAAAGGCCAGATTTCCTTACAACTGCCATCCCTACTTGGACCCCCCATTCCCTCCACCACTTGCTAATCATTGTGCTGGCAGCCCTGTACTTATTTCTGTTTGGAAAACATACTATATTACATATGTAGCATCTTTTTATTAATTTATTTAAACTACTTATATACCGCTTGATATCATAAGATCTCTAAGTGGTTTACATTTTTTAAAAAATACCTAAAGTACAATATAAAAACAAACAGAAAAACAATAATAAATACATTATTCCTGAGTTAGCTCAACCTAACTTTTTAAACTTTAGTGTAAGCATGAAGTCCCCAATCCATACTGGGGCCATTGTGCATGGGTAGCAGGGGTTAAACCTTGCCACTGAGCTGCTTCCCCCCTAAATTTGTCACCCCCTTCCTGCATAGGACTAAAGAAAGGAAGTGTGCATGGGGGGCATTTAGCAGGGGAAGCAAATGACTGGGAAGGTTTAGCTCCCCACCCACCAATGAATGATGGTCCCAATCTGGCCCTGCATGCTTACACTAAAGTAAAAGAAGTTAGGATCAGCTACACATTATGCATTTAATGCAGCATGTAGCTTAGCCCCAAGTCTTTCCCACCTATGAGAGACCCCTCTACTGCCTGCTCCATTGGTGCCATTCCCCAAAGTGAGTCTTACCTTTGGGTAGGGGGGTGGGATAACAGGTTGTGAAGGGAATTGTGTGTTTTGAACGTTCCTTTCAAATGCTTAAAAAATCCACAACAACCCAACACCTTGAGAGTTTTCGTTCATTCGAAAGGAATGCTCGAAGGGTCCAATGCATTTGTGGACTGAGCACCAGGTTGCTACCCCATTGCTAATCAAAAGCAAAGAACAAAAGAGATGCCCCATTCTGGAGGGGCCATCCCCACCTTTTGAATGAAGCCCCATCTGCTGCTTAGTCAGAGATAAGTGCTTCACTCAGCAATTGCTTCAATGGTTTTGTGGACGAGGCTGTCCAAGCCATGACAGCGATGTTTCTACAAATAGTTATGCCTCGAAGATGACAATTTTTGGAAAACAACGCCATCTTTCTGTGAAGATGTATGTTTTTCTCCTCTGTAGTGCTTAGGAAAAGGAGACTTAAAGAGCCCTGGGAAAGGACCAAAGGACTGTTCTTAGCAGCATGAGACAGTGCCAAAGGGGAATGGCTTTATGAATTAAACCAATGCCTCCTCGGAGCTACCCTGAGCTTGAATGATACCATTTCCTGGCCTGTGCTGAGCTGAGCCAAAAATGCTCCCCCCTATGGTTTGTTTCAGCTGCACTTGCACCGGATGACTCCTGACTGTGTTCAGTATCATTTCCAGATGAGACTTCATCTCCTTTTGGAAGCTACCCTAAGAAACTTAATGGGGAGAAAAGCACAGGCAGCACTACAATAAACCCAGGCTGCAATTCTAAGCATATCACTCTTCATTTATCATCCTCACAATTTGTTTACTGTATTACATTTAAGCTTCTTTAGAAATATAATTATCTCCATGTGAATTGGCCAGAAATATAATTCTCTCTTGCTCCATCTTCTCTCTTCTCAGTGTTTTCTCTATGTCCTTCTCTGCATAATCTTCATCCTCCTAATACTAACCTGCTAAGAACAACTTATTAGTCCTCATCCCCTACAGAAAAGCAGTCCAAGTCTGTGCAACTTGACACTTCCTCCAGAAGCCCTGGAGTTGCCCATCAACATTTAGCTCTTGGGCACACGGATACAGACTGATGGTCTTCCCCACTGTCATGAGATGTATTGTACTTCTGTTTAAATTATACTATTTCTATCTTTGCACATATGTACATTTATGCAAGTCTGTTTCCTCTGTTGTCCACTTTTTAGATGATGCATTTCCTCTTTGACAATGTGTAAGTGGCCGCACTATTCAAGTCCCAATTTCTGAGTCACTGAACTTCTCACTTCTGTCTACAGACTGCTGGAAGCCCTCTCCAGACATTTTCTTGCCTTCGTACATTAGTTGGCACCCCTTCAATCCACATGTTTTCCCCTCACATTGCCAAGTTACTGTGCAATCATTGTTGTTCAATGGGGCTTATTCAGCCTTAGTCTACCATACTGCACAACTACCTATATTTGGGTATTTCCTTTGAACATGGACTAAGCAGTGTTTTTCTTTAGGAAAGACCAGTGGGGCAATTTCCCTGAGTCTCACACATGGTGGTGGCCACATCAGTGCAGACAAAGGGTACATCCCAAATCAGAAAAGAAATAAGGGCTCAAAGGCATATTCAGCCCCTGAGACTTTCAGTCTTAAAATGGTCTACTGGGCTGGGGAGATGTGCTTAAAATACTGGTCTTGTGTCTTTACTTGGACCTTTTGTGGGGGCCCAGGTGTGTGTAATGGTGTCAGAGCCATTTCTCTGTGATGTGATCACACACAACTCTGGAAACATGTATATGAAGGAACAACTGAGGTAGGAATAATGACTTGGCTCTTTATTGTGTTCCTCTTGCTTGGGGATATCCGCTTGGCCCTCTTATTTTATTTTATTTTATTTAGTACATTTCTAATCTACCCAATAAGTAATGTTCTCTGGGCAGATTGCAACAGTTAAAAAACTATAATGCCATATAACAGTAAAAAATAAAATAAAATACATTACAAATAATTAAAAGAATAAAATACAATATAATGCAAAACAATAATCAGCACAGGAATGGATAAAACAGCCACAATAACCTAGAACTAGGTCTCTAAAATGCCTGGAAGAAAAGAAAGTCTTTGTCTGGTGATGAAAATATAACAACGTAGGTCCAGTTAAACCTCTTTGGGAAGTTTATTCCATAAGTGGGGTGCTCTTGCATGTCATTGAACCAACCCACATTGTTCCTTTGTAGACACATTTCCACAGTGGCATGTGATAGCACCACAGGGAAATTGCTTCCATAAGTCATAAGCTTGGCTCACCTTAGAGTCACAGCACCATGGCTGAACTGGGAGGTGGAAGAAGATCTGGAGATAAAGGCAATGACAAAGTTGAATTTCATATCTGAGAAGGTTGCCAGGACCATTGCTTGTGGTCATGGTGGAAGCATTTCCAGAACAGACTGAGAATCCACTGCTCCACAGCAGTTTCTGGGCCCATTCCAGAAACATGTGATGTGGGCATAGCCAGGCCTGTCACTGGGGTCTACTGTGCCCAAATACCATTGCTGGGAATGTGGAAAGGATAACAACGTTGCCACTTCCTCACAAAGCCCCCTTATACTAAGTTGGATTATTTTCCAATTTGGCCCAGTACTTTCTACTCTGGTTGCCAGTTTCTCTCTGACTGCCAAGGTCTCAGGCAAAGTTCTTCCATATCATTGTAGTAAAAATGTAACCTAAAAGCCATTGTATGTGCCTTAAGCAGCACGTAGCATTGTAAGAGCTGCGCATGCCTGGAATGAGTGGACAGTAACCCTAAGATAAGGTTGCTAAGCAAACCTCTGGCAACCAATCAAAAGTAACACGCTGGCTACGAATGCAAGCTAAGTGATAAAACTGTAGCGCGGGGGTTGCCGGGGGTCGACTCTGCTTTTGAGCATGAGCTCCTTTGTCAACTGTTTGCAAACAATAAAATCGAGTTGGACCCAGCCTGAAGTTGACTCTCCTCTTTGGGGCAAATTGGACTAGCCTCCAGGGGGCAAAACTAGCAATTTGTGCAACATCCTCTTCTACCTGATCCTTTTTTTTCCTTTTCTTTTTCTAACCATGCCAGGCATTGAATCTGGGACCTTCCATATGCAAGGTCTCTGCTTGATTACTGAGCTACAGTCCCTCCTCCTCAGCATACAGGAGCCTCAGTGTCCTTCAGGCCACACTAGGCCTCATTGAGTATGGCATAAGGCCTCCAGTGTGCTGAGAAGTGATACAGCCATTCCTTTTACATACGTAACAGAGATCTTGGAGCATGCACAGAGAGTAAGGGTAGGCCAAGAAATACCACCACCTGAGGTAGACAAGCAAATCTGGCCACTGCCCCCTGGCCCCAACCTGGCCCTGCCTCCCCCATTGCACCTCTTGGCACTGCCACCACCACAAGTCCCTTGCACCCTTCCTCCATCTGAGAAGGAGGTTACCAGGTCAGATGGCAGCCAGGGCAGGATGGCAACTTCAGAGTCAAGCTCCCTCTCAGCTGCAAACGGTCAGCCACTGTTGCCATATTCCCTCCACATGCAGTGTCTGATGTGATGATGGAAGCAGAGGGTGGACAGCCAGCCAGAGACAGCAGCAAGGTGGCTATTACTCCACTGTCCTCCTGAACTGCCACCTGAAACAAGAGGCTCACTCTGCCTCGGGGGAGGGGTGGGGTGGGGCTGACAGAGAGGCCTACACATACAAATTCGCCAAACAGATATTTATTTGTTTTGCCACACAGGAGAGAGCTTACTTTTCAGGCCTAGCAAATGACAGGTGGCCACATTTCATGAGTACATTACCGACTGGGCAAGAAAACAAACTAACACAGATTGTCAAAGACTTGCATATGCTGGACTTGACAAAACTGGGCAGAAGGTGAAGAGAAAAGAAAAAAAAATGCAGAACAGCCCTTGCCTGTATGGGAGGCATACATGTTGGATGGGGTCTGGTTAATGAGTTTTTCATCCTTTCGTCAATGAATTTTTATGCTGGCAGGGATTGCTAGGAATCTGAATACTGCACGTTGAGCAGCTTTTGGGAAGCATTCAGAGGTTCTCCCGTCAGATGCACTCCAAGCCTCCAACATGCCAGATGGAGAGGGAGGGATCTAATAAGAGAGCCAAAAGTTCTTTCTCCCACCAGCAGCTGCAGGTCAGGATAGCGGGCAGGGTGCTGAAACTTGCATTAGTTCTACACATGTTCATCTCTTAAGGGCAATTTTTGTACTACTGCATAAGTGGCTTAACCGGCTGCTCAGCGAAGCCCTGCTGTTTCTGATCTAAAGCTTCCAACTTGGGGACCCAGAGCAGATGCCTGCACATGTGGTTCCTTGGTCTGGAGAAACTCCTGTGGTTAGTTAAAAGCCATGAGTGAAATACAGGATAGAGAGTAGTAAAGTACGCTAATTCTCTCTTATTAGCGTAGCTAACGCTCAGTCCTGTATTTCACTCATGGCTTTTAATTCAAACACAACTGAGTTTAGCAGTGGCTAAAAACTCATAGCTTTCACTGGTGTTCCAGTGGCTTGGCATTGTAGATTTTATCGTCATTCATTCAGTCATTCATTTTTACATGCTTTCTCTGCTATGGGGTACATTAGATGTACCAACGTTGCTAAGAAATCTAAACTACATTTTAAAACATCATACAACATTCAGAAAATTAAGGACTCATAGCACTACAAAATGGTAGAATGTAGGCGAAGTCGAAAAGAAGCTACACACAGGTCACCAACTTCCTGCCCCAGTGTCAGAACAGGAAGTTGAACAGGCCCAATATCTCACTGAGCCTAGCCAGGAAGTGCTGTAGTGGTTATAATGTAGCACCGGGACTGGGGAGACACAGGTTCAAATTTCCACTCAGCCACAAAGCTCACTAGATGACTTGGACCATTCATCCTCTCTCAGCCTAAGCTACCTCACATGGCTGTTGTGGGGACAAAATGGGTAGGAGAACCGTAGGTGCTCATTTCAGCTTCCTGGAAGAAGGGTGTGATAAAAATGTGATATAGAAAGAAAGAAGAAAAGAAAGCTCTTTTATCCTGTGCAGAATAGATGCCTTTTCCTCTTTCCCACTGTGTTCTTCTAACCTTAATATTTAAATCACACTTCCAAACATGGTCAATGGTTAGTGCCCAAATCCACTGCATTACCACCCAAAAGACTGCAGTCAAGAATACTGAAAGCTAGAATGCTAAAGTACTTGGCTTAGTGGACCATGTGGAACACAAATCAATAGAAGGAAGCATTTTCAGCAGCAAACACACTTCAGTGACTGCAGTAACACAACACAGGTGTAATTGTAGAGTGATGTGATCAAATTCCAAAAGGGACAAAGCCGAAAGTGCCTTGTTAGAATTAGAGCTTATCTTTACATCCAATGTGATTTTATCAGCTTTGACTTCAATTATCTATATCTCTCGAAGCCAGGATCTAATATTCTATCCCATTTTGCCAATAGATTGGCACACACTAGTGTGACTAAAAAAGAGAACACAGGATGGAGCTATGTAGATAGAAGTAGGCTTCATTGTTAATGGCTGGTGTCACCAGGTCAGAAAGGACGCTTAGATCACACCCCAATGGGTGTGGGATAAACAGCCCTTTCATTTCCACCATACAAGTGAATCCAGGGCCAGCCCTTCCATTAAGTGGTCCAATTGTTATTTTTAGCTGGAATGGGAGAGAGGACCATCTTGTTCTTTCCCTCAGGCAGCAAAATGTCTTCAGAATGGCCCTGAGTGAACGGTTGCCGTTCTCTCCTATGGAGCACAGTAAAGTGTTGTGCTTAGGGACATTACAGTGAGAGCAAAACCTGCCCTCCACCCCTGACAGTGGATGACCTGCACTGAAAGGAATCTTTAATGGGTTTGCAACCTCTGTCTGTGGTCTGTGAAATACCCAAACCTGTCTGGCACACATGTCCACATGCCATAATAATAGGCATTTTGTTAGTATATCTCAACATTTTCTAGTTGAGAACCCAGGGCTGGGCCATGCAAATGAATGGATGAAGCCATGTAGCTTTGTCTGGTTCATTTCTTGAAGATTCCCATTGAATTCCACAACGGAGACTGTGCTTTTGAACAACACAACCAAACAGTTTCTGGAGAGATAGCTGTGTTAATTTGTTGCAGCAAAAACAGTGAAAAGTCTTTTGGCAGCTTAAGGACTAACAAATGTATTTTGGCATGGACTAAATAAGCATTTGATCAAGTGGACTATAGACTGTGAAAACTTATGGGATAAAACATGTTCATCTTTAAGGTGCCACAAGACTCTATGTTGTTACAGGTGACCAGGCAACTGAACCTCCCGTTTGCCTCATATTTTGGGTATGCCGGGAACAGGGCCCCATCTACACGAGCCATTTGCCCCAGTGCCAATTCAAAGGGAAGATCTTTGTGACATATGACGTAGTTGCTGCTTTGCAGCCAAATCGTAGTTTTCATGGAGAAATCTGGGTTTTCCCAGAGTCCATTTGATACAAAGCGTTCACTTGCTTTGGGTTCACTGCGGGGGGTTGAGCTGTCTGTCCCTTCCTTGGATTGAAATCGCAGCATCATTAGTGATGCCCCTTCCCATTCCTCCTTCGCAGCTCTGCGGTTGCAGAGGCATGAAGAAGCGGGCTGGTGGAAGCCGCGCTAATTGGTGGAAGGGAGAGAAAGTAGCTGGGGGAGAGCAGGGGGGCAAACACATCTATCAGGAAGTAACTCATTGCCTTCAGTTCCACTTCACTGCCTCTTTCACTTTAAGTATCGAGCTTGAGAGTGGAGACATTCAGCTACAAAGGAGCACAGTTGAGAAACGCTGGATGCTTGTGGATTCGAAGCTGCGCGGTTGAGAAAGGGTAGGTGCCAGGGTGGATTATTTGCGAGTGGAGACGGGGTAATAAAGAGACAGACTCAAGTGCTTGGATTAAAAATGGGGCCACATTTCTTGAAATATCTGCAAAGGGAAACCTAGGACAGGCACTGACTGGTACCAGCAGCTAGCTGGCACTTTTATGGGCAAAAACTAGGGATGTCAGAGAATTTCGCCACGAATCTCAGGGAGGCCGAATGCCAGCACATTTAGCCCCCCGAAATCGGTGGTGAAATGGTCTGCCACCCCCCCAGGATGGGACTTACCTTGGGCGAATCTCCCTAGTGGCAGTGGTTCGGCGGCGGCAGCGGCAGCCGGTCTTCTGACCAGCTGCCGCCGCCGCCATTTCCAACTTAAAAACAAAAAAAGTGATAGGCTACGTAAAGATTTATGTAGCCTATCATGGCTAGATTTTTAAAAAATACCGTGATAGGCTACATAAATGTTTACGTAGCCTATCACGGCAGAGTGAAAAAAAAAACAACGTGCGTATTTGCGTTCCTTATTTTGGCACGTCTAGTCTACGTAAACATTTACGTAGACTACGGCGAAATTGAGGGGAACGCAAATAGCGTAGCGTCTATGCTATTTACGTTCCCCTTATTTTTGCCGTAGTCTACGTAAATGTTTATGTAGACTAGACGTGCCAAAATAAGGAACGCAAATGGTGGTGCCCATGGGTGCCGCCATTTGTGTACGCGCAGTTTTTTTTTTCTTTCACTCAGCCGTGATAGGCTACGTAAAGATTTACGTAGGCTATCACGGCTGACTGCAGGGACATAAACGGTGGCGCCTATGGCCTCCGCCATTTGCAGTCCCGGCAGGACAGGATTCGCGGCGGGAGGGACGGGGCGCCTCCCCGTCGGCCAGAATTTCGGGGGGGAGGGACGGGGCTCCTCCCCCCCAGTCAGAATTTTGGGGGGGAGGGACGGGGCACCTCCCCCCGGCCAGAATTTCGGGGGGGAGGGATGGAGCGCCTCCCCCCCACCGTGAATCAAATTTTGTCACAGGTAAGTGACTTTCGTACATCCCTAGCGAAAACATACCCAGCCTGAGGAGTGGTGTGACAGCATTACAGCTAGGGGTGTATGAAACACTTACCTGGGTCCACTGGGGCCATCAGCGGTGGGGGGGAGGTGCTCCATCCACCCCCCGGAATCCTCCCCGGCCGGCTCCGCTCCATAGCTACTCCGCAGAGCTGCCAGCTGGGTCTGTGCTGGAGCCGGAATTCTGGCCGCTGCTGGGCTGCTGTGGCCACAAATGGTGGACCAAATCTACCTAAAGGACATGCCCAACCCCATTAACAGTGTGAAGCAGGCAAAAAGATGCACAGCCCAGGCCAATCAGACTGTGAGCCAAAAATTCCTACTTGGCCCCCAAAAGGGCAACCGGATGGCACCCACACTGCTTAAGGGAAGGCGGGAGGGAGCCATGAGAGCGAGAGCCTGTTGGGAGGGGCATGTTGCATAAAAGGCCTCTCCAGCCACTCCCTTTCCCAGTGGCGCCATGGGGTTCTGCCAATGACAGCCCGCAACACCTGCTCACCCCACCCGCTCGCCACCCCCCCCTCACGGCCAGAGCATTTACATAAACATGTACTCAGAAGCATGCCATTGAGCCTTGTTCGTGTGTGTGTGTGGGGGGGCTGTTGATTGGGCAGTTAAGACACTACGTGCTACTTGCTCTCTCCTTCTCCTCAGCTCCGCGCTCTCGGCTCTCAGCATGGGCATTAATCTCCAGAGGCAGCGGCTGTCTGCTTGCCTGCCTGCCTCAGAAATGTGTATGTGGGGTTTGTTATGAATGTCTACTCACAAGCAAGTCCTTCATGCTAGCCGCGCACCCGCCTCCCCAGCTCTGTGCTCTCTGCTCTTCCCAGCTTGGGAAGCCGCTTTAACCCTCCCATCTACCACCCCAGTTGTTAATAATACGGCGCAGCTCCAACAGAATGAACAATGAAATTGGTGCCATGCAGATGCGGCTCAGGTTAAATCCTGCCTTAGGGATATACCATTACTTTAAATCCTTTACTTCATCTCCCACACACTTCAATCAACAACTGAGGCCCTCATCTGTGTTCCTCCTCTGTCAGAAGGGCAGAGGGTAGGCACAAGAGATGGAGTCTTTTCAGTCATGGCACCTAAATTGTGGCACACCCTCCTGAAGGACCCCCCACCCCCGCTTCCCTCATTATTTTGTTTTCTGGCAACCTGCAAAAAGCTGTTTGCTCTGGCAGGTGTTTGGTGCTGCATAAAATGGCGCCTCCCCCCCCACACACATACGCACAAATCTCTTGTTTGTATTGTTATTTTAACAACGTTTATCCATAAGTCGCTTTGGTGGTCCTAGGATCGACAGAAGGGAAGAAATGTTTCTAATAAAATAATAAATAAATAGGTGCCATTCACTCTCAAGAGAAGATTGCACTTGTTGAAAATATATGGCAGACCAAAATTTTCACATGACCCCTGATGTTGACCCCTGATGCTATCAGCAACTCTATGGGGGATGTGGTGTTTCGCTGTGTACAATGTCCTTGGGCATCCCTACTAAACATACTGTCCCCCCCTATGCATATATGTTAACTATTGCACTAGTTGATGTATATGAGAAAGTAACGGGTAGTGCGAAAATTATCTCGTGCAAAATTAAAATGCAAATACTATTTGTAAGGGTAAATGTAGTGCATAATAATATTGAAGCAAACATTTTTATACAATAATCTTCTTTAGCAAAGCTGAAGTAAGTCTGGGGATCTAGTCAATGAATTAAAGTGGATAACACACACCTCAGTGAATACCTGGCAGGAATCAATAGTAACTGAAACCCAAAGACAAAACAGGTATTTAATTTTAAACAGCATTCCTGGGTGACTCACTAATGCTTTTGGTGTTTTGTGATTCTTCAAACTAATACTCTGTTTAGCATTTAATTTTGAACACCATGCAATATTGTTTTGTAATGCTAATCTTTCACTTGTTTGTGGTTTACATTTCAAAGGGGATGCAGTCTCATCTGAGGAATATACGGATTGGAATGGCTGATAACAATATATGGAATTTCTTAGGCTTGAAAATAAATGGTTAAGGAAAAGCCAAACTACACAAGACATAGAAATTGCTGGGGGCTGGAGGTGGGTGGACGATTTCCATGCCCTTCACGTTTGGCCACAAAAGCAATGTGGGAAGTTAATCCACACCCCTATTCTTTTCCCACAAGTTAAATCACACATGCACTCATGGGCGTGCACACACACACACACCTGCTATTTGCACCACTGAGGAAAAAATATGGTTACCTCTGTATTTTCCCCAGACGACCAAACACTGACTCCAGAGGTGGTACGTGGGGAAGAGGTTAAAAACCATCCCTCATGGCTGCTGCCCCAGTTGAATTTGGCCCACTGCCCCTGTGCTGTTTTTAACTAAAAACAGAAATATAAAAAAGATCCCATCATGGAACTAGTTTCCTGTAGCATACTCCCTCTGAAACGTGAGGCTCCATTTATCCATCATGGTTAATAAAAAAGTTTTTCAGTAATAGCAAAAACAAATATAATATTTTGGCTGAGCTCATAATTTTTAGGGATGGGTGGATCTCTGTTTTTCTGGTAGGATATTATAGTCCTCTAGCCTGGAGTTACCAGAATATGGTATCTCTGCTAAGGTAGGATTGAAGCTGGTATACCACACTAAACTGATAAAAGGCACTTGTGCTTCCTGTGACAAAGATGGACCACCCCCAAACTGTGGATCTGTTTCTTCAGGGCAGTGCAACTCCATCTAGTACAGGATAAACACTATTCCCTTGGAGAGATGAATCGCAGACCCATAGTACCTCTATTCTGTCTGGACTGAGCTTCAGTTTCGTGGCCTTCATCCATTCCATTATCACAGCCAGGCATGGTTTTTGTATTCCCCCCACTTTACTTGAATTTGAAGAAAAGGAGAAATAGAGTCCATTGGATGTCATCAGCATTTTGATGACCCCTCATCCCAAACCTCTGGGTGACCTCATTCAGGGATTTCATGTAGATATTAAATAACATGGGGCCAAAAGAGAACCCTGCAAGATCTCATAGCAGAAATCCCAAGAAGTCGACAATTGTCCCCCAGAACCAGCTTCTGAAATCAGACATCTGGTAGTAATGGAACCATTACAACATAGAAACTCCAATTCTCACCCCAGAAAGCCTATACAAGAGGATATCATGGTCAGTGGTATTGAAATCCTCAGAGAGATCTAGGACAATCAGTTGGGTTATACTCCCCCTGTCCTTCTCCCAGCATAGGTCAGCCATCAAGGTAACTGAAGCAGGCTCAGTGCCAAAACCAAGGCCTAACCCCATTTGAAATGGATCTAGAAATTCATTTCCATCCAAGAATGCCCAGAGTTGTATAGCAATTACCAAGTCGGCCACCTTGCCCAGGAAGTGCATATTAGCAACCAGTCAATAATGATTAAGTTCTTCAGGGTTCAAAGTAGGGTTTTTTTTTTTTTTTTAGGAGTGGTTGAATCACTGCCTCTGAAAAGATGGCACTGCCCCTCTGTCATTTATCACCTGCTGGCCCTAGCCAATCAATTCAGGAGCCAAAAGGGGCAAGGACACACAAACTGGGCTGCACTGTCCAAATTCTCAGGCCTCCACAACTAAATTCATTTAACAGCACAGGGACATAGACATAGACTTCCATAGACTGACCTTATTCAATTGCGGAGCAAAAATCATGGTGGTTTGAGTGATTTTATCCTGAAAATGCTTTTTAAATGTATCACAGCAAGCCTCAGAGGATTTCTTAACGTTACCAGATGTTAATGTTACCAGACCAGTTACGTGCTTCATAGAGCTGTTGATTTATGCCTCTGTTCTTCATTGTTTATAATGAACATTTTAAATATATTCTTGTCATTCTTATTACTATGTTTTGTACTGGTTTATTATGACATAAACTCCCTTAGGGTGGTCCTAGAGGCTCAGAAGGTGAAGCATAAATGTAACAATTCAACAAAACAAACAAACAAACAAACACACATGAATACAGTTTTCAGTTTGGCATGCTTCCCACACAGCTATTTTCTTTTTAAATAGAATGAGTCAAGAAGTGGAATACCAAGTTGTCAGAAGAAATTGTAACATATTTTACCACAAGCAGATAGGGTGGGGGAAAAAGAAGTGTTGGGCCACTCCCCAGTCTACCTGAAATTGGTTGTGTGAAGTGCCTTTCAACTGTGTGGCTTATTAACCATGTAAATGGTAGTTACATTACATGCTCTGGGTTGGATCACAAGACTTAAAGCAGACCCATTACAATCAAACCAACTTAAGTTAGTTAACTTAAGATTTACTTAAATAACAAAGAGTATTTCTTGCAACAGCCTAAGATGGCTACCACTCTGAAAATTGTTATAATGACTTAGTTATGACAAATTTAAGTCCCATTGATTTAAATTGTTCTTCTCTAAGGATGACTAAGTCTGGATCTGATCCATTGTATTGATCCAACATTACATTTTGAAAGGCAAAATAATAACTTCTAGAACAAAACAAAACAAAACAAAACAACACCTTGAGTGGGCAAATAAAATTAAATACAGATGAAAAATCAAGTTAAGCAAAACCCTATCACATTGCAAGGATCCCCATGAGGAAAGATTAAATGATTATAATCAAGCATAAATCAACATAATTTGTTGCCATTAATGGATAATAATACCAGCCATGTAAAGCCAAGATAAAAAGCAAGACAAGATGTTGTTGTGCAAGCAAAATCACCAGTGGTGTGCAGAAACAACATACAAATTTTTCACACACACAAACAACTATCATGATCTCTAAAACTGGAACATGGCATAGGGATAATTTCAAATTTCAAGGCATATTAAGCTTTTCCGCCTTCAAACAGTCATTGGCCTTTCCCCTCTTGCTGCCTCCTGTACCTGGAACTATATCCCAGATGATGATGGTGATGGTGATGATGATGATTTGAATGTCCTAGGGTGCAATCTTATGCATGTTTAGACAGAAAATGTCCTTCAGCTGAGCTCCCAGCATGCCCTAGCCAGCCATGCTGGCTGAGGATTGCTGGGAGGTGTAGGATATTTTTCTATCTAAATATGCATAGTATTGTCCCTCAGTCACCTTTCTCTTAAAAAAAAAAAAGACAAGAAAAGACCCGAGGTGACTTACAACACAATTATTAAAACATACAAAATATAAATAGCTAAAAACAATTTCCATTAAAATACCAAACATAATAATTCCGCCATGATGCCACCTTTCTTATTTCTTTCACATCCTTTCTCATAGCCACTTTCCCCATCAAGTCCTTAGCACAAATTGTGTGTGTCTTACAGTTTATTTCAGGCAGTTCTTATGTTACCAGAGCAGTATGGGACATGACAACATGGAAGCCATGCCCTGCAGGAACCATGTCCTGCAGGAAATTTAAGAACTCCCTTTGCAAATTCCAACATAAATTAGTGGAGGCATCCAGACAATGGTCTTAATTATTGGTTGGGATGCAAAGAACTGCACTATTTGCATGCATTTTATTTATTTCATTATTTATTTCTGTCTGGTAAATCAGGCCAGATTGTTCCTTGAGCAGTAAAGGATTATTGGGCTCTGGAGAGACCCTGACCACATGGGCTGACCATTGGCTTCTGCCCTGACCAGGAAGGACTATAAAGGGTTCCTGTTCAAGCTAAAACTTTGCCTGAGTACCAGCAATATCTAATTGGCATTGATTTCTGGTTCGTGATTCCTGTTTCCCATGCCCTACTTACTGGCTCCAAGCTCTCTCTCAGCAACTGGCCCAGATCTGACACTGGGTTTTTCAAAAGGCAGCCTTCAACGTATCACGGCAAATCACTTTTGAAACCGGTGGAGCTTTTAAAAGCAGTTTGTGATATGGCACACAGTTCTGTCATTTAAAGAAAGAAGTAAACAATCTCACTGGCACATCCATGCCCTTGGGCACGCCTCAAGTAACTCTTTGGATCCTACCAATTGTTTTCATGTTTTTAACCTGTCCTGTGTCAAAGTCTCAAGAAAAGTTGAAATATCATCAGGCCGGGGGGGGGGGGGGATCATGAAACCAGTAAATAATTATCTGTAAAAGTAAACTGCACATTCTTCACCAAAGAACAAAGTTAAAAAACTTCTAGCCAAAACCAAACAGTATAAATTCCCCTCATACACAGTACATTCAAATACCAAAACAACAACACAATCCAAAATTGGATGGCTGTGAATTTTCAGAATATCCAATAATAGCACTGTATACTTGGATTTTCAAAAATCCAAAAATCCTCAGCAAAGGCTCCAGAGGAAACTTAGCAGTCATGGGATAAGAGGACAGGTCATGTTAATTCTAGGTAACTGGTTAAAGAGTAAGAATAAATGGACAGTTCTAACAATGGAGGGTTGTAAGGAATGGGGTCCTCCAGGGATCCACATTGGAACCAGTATTTTAAAACTTGTTCAGTGAACTGGAGTTGGGGTTAGCAGTGAGGTGGCCAAGTTTGATGATAGCACCAAATTATTCAGGGTGGTAAAAACAGAAAGGGATTGTAAAGAGCTCCAAAAGTAACTCTCCAAACTGGATGAATTGGCAATACAATGTCAGATATAGTTCCATATAAGTACATCTAAAATGATGCACATTGGGACAAAACATTCCAACTTCACACGCATATTGATGGAGTATGAGCTGACAGTGATTTTCGAGGAAAGGGATCCTACGGTTGTGGTGGATCGTTCAGTGACAGTGTTAACCAACGTTCGGCAGCCTTGAAAAAGGTGGATTCTCTATTAGGGAGTATAAAGAAAGTAGGGATGTAGGTAGGGGTGTACAAAACCCTGCTTACCTGGCTCTGCCGGGTTCCACTGGGGGGGGAGGCGCTCCGTCCCTCCCCCCCCAAATCCTGGCCAACCAGCTCCGCTCCACGGGGATTCCCGTGACATGGGGATTCCCACAGGGATTTCCGGACATCCGGCCACTGGCTAGCAGGGACGCAAATGGCAGCGGCCGTAGCCGCCACCGTTTGCGTCCCTGAATTCAGCCATGATAGGCTACGTAAAGACTTATGTAGCCTATCACATCTGGGTTAAAAAACAAAAACACGTACGCAAATGGCGGCGGCTATGGTCACCGCCATTTGCGTTCCTTATTTTTGGCCATCTTAGTCTACGTAAATATTTATGTAGACTAAGATGAGGACAAGAAAGGGGAACGCAAATAGCGTAGTGGATGCTATTTGCATTCCCCTTTATTTTCACCGCCTTACTCTACATAAATATTTACGTAGACTAAGACGGCGAAAATAAGGGGGAATGCAAATAGCGTCTGCTATGCTATTTGCGTTCCCTTATTTTCACCGTCTTAGTCTACATAAATATTTACGTAGACTAAGACGGCCAAAAATAAGGAAGGCAAATGGTGGCGGCTGTAGCCGCCACCATTTGCGTACGCGTTTTTTTAAAAAATCCAGACAGGATAGGCTACGTAAGTCTTTACGTAGCCTATCACGAATGGGGGAAAAAAAACCACAGACTGCAAATGGCGGTGGTGGCAGCTGGTCGGAAGACCAGCTGCCGCCGCCGCCACCACCACCGCCGGAGCCGCCGCCATCCGGAACATCCGCCCCAGGTAAGTCTCGTCCCGAGAGGGATCCGCGGGGGGGCGGGGGGGCAGCAGGCTGTTCTGCCGCAGAGCTGGGGGGGCTGAATGCACTGGCATTCGGCCTCACCGAGATCCATGGCGGAATTCTCTGACATCCCTAGATGTAGGAAAGTCACTTACCTTTTTGAAGGCTGATATTCGCTGTGGGGGGGAGGTGCTCCATCCCTCCCCCCGAAATTCTCTCCAGCCGGCTCCACTCCGCAGCGATTCTGTGGAGCCGCTGGCCGGGGCCGCCCGCAGCCGGACATCTGGCTGCTGGGCAGCCTGCACAGGGATGCAAATGGCGGCTGCCGTAGCTGCCGCCATTTGTGTCCCTGTATTTTGCTGTGATAGGCTACATAAATATTTAAGTAGCCTATCATGGCAAAAACAAAAACAAAAAACAGTGAACGCAAATGGCATGGCTATGGCGGCCGCCATTTGTGTTCCCTTTTATTTTTGGCCATCGCTACGCCATTTGCGCCCCTCTCTTTTGCCGTAATAGGCTACGTAAATATTTACGTAGGGTATCACTGACCAAAAACAAAAAGGGAACACAAATGGCAGCTGCCGTAGCCACCACCATTCGCATTGCCTTTTTTTTTTTGCCGTGATAGGCTATGTAAATACTTACGCAGCCTATAACGGCTTCCGCAGGGATGAAAATGGCATCCCTGCATTAGCCGTGATAGGCTACGTAAGTATTTATGTAGCCTATCACAGCTATAATGAAGAAGTGAATGGCGGCCACGGCCACCATTCTCAAAGCAGCACGAACGGCAGCAGGTACATGTCCCGTTTTGTGCACCTTTCGCGGGGTGGGGGGGCTTCATTCCGCTACGGATTTCAGGGGGCTGAATGCGCTGGCATTTGGACTCACCGAGATCCGAGGCGGAATTCTCTGACATCCCTAAATGAAAGGGATCAAAAGCAAAACTGCCAATACTCTAATACTTTTATAAAAATCTATAGTGGTTAGAAATGTGCAAACCCACCCCCATCTGGGTTCTCCAGGTGCCCGCCCAGCCCCTGCTGCTGCTCACCAGTCCCTGGACCATGCTTGAGCTCCTCCCACACTTGACAAATACCCCGCACTCACCCCGACGGCTTCGTCGAGCTCCGCAGTCACCATTTTTTGAAAATTAAAATGGTGATCGCAAAATGCACATATTTGCAGATGCGTGAAAATGCACATTTTTGTGAATGCACATATTTGTGTAGATTTGAAAATGTTCATTTTCGTGCATACGCAAATATGTGCGTTTTTGCAGTTGCCATTTTATTTCTCAAAAATGGTGACCGTGAAACTCGAAGAGGCTGCTGGGGTGAGTGCGGACCATTCGCTGAACACAGACAGTGGATGAGTAGGGGCAGGTGCTCAGGGAGCAGGGGTCGGGGTGCGGGTGGGGCAGTTCTGCTGAATTCCCAGATGGAATTGGGTGCCTGCTCCATCAATAATGACACTGCCACATTTGAACTATCCAGTATAGTTCTGGCTACAATACCTCAAAAAGGATATTGTAGAGCAGGAGAAGTACAGAAAAAGGCAATCAAAATTATCCAGAGGCTGGAGCAATTCCCAAATGAGGAAAGTTTACAATATTTGGAGCTCTTTAGCTCAGGAAAAAATGAATAAAGGTGATGGAGATTAGATAGGATTTTATGAAATTATTCATGGTGCGGAAATAGAGGTTTTCTTCCTCTCTCATAATACTAGAACCTGGGATCATCCAATGAAGCTGAATGGAGGACAGACAAAAGAAAGTTCTTCACATAGCACATAATTAAAACTATGGAAGTCACTGCTGCCACAAGATCTGGTGATGACCACGACCACAGATGGCTTTAAAAGTAGGTATGTATGAAAGTCACTTACCTTTTCGAAGGGTGACATTTGTGGTGGGGAGGAGGCACTCTGTCACTCCCCCCAAAATTCTCTCCGGCCGGCTCCGCTCCGTGGTGACTCTGCAGAGCTGCCAGCCGGGGCCGCCCGCAGCCGGACATCTGGCTGGTGGGCAGCCTGCACAGGGACGCAAATGGTGGCAACCATAGCCACCACCATTTGCACCCCTGTATCTTGCCATGATAGGCTATGTAAATATTTATGTAGCCTATGACGGCAAAAAAAAAAAGGAGCGCAAATGGCGGTGGCTATGGTGGCCGCCATTTGCGTTCCCTTTTTTTTGCCGTGATAGGCTACGTAAATATTTACGTAGCCTATTACGGCAAAAGACAGGGGCGCAAATAGCGTAGTGGCTGCCATTTGCGCCCCTGTCTTTTGCCGTAATAGGCTTCATAAATATTTACGTAGCCTATCACGGCAAAAAAAAAAGGGAACACAAATGGCAGCCGCCGTAGCTGCCACCATTTGCATTCCTTTTTCTTTTTGCCACGATAGGCTACATAAATACTTACATAGCCTATCACGGCCTCCGCAAGGATGCAAATGGCACCCCTGCGTTAGCCGTGATAGGCTATGTAAGTATTTACGTAGCCTATCATGGCTTTAATGAAGAAGCGAATGACGGCCACAGACGTCGCCGCCATTCGCAAAGCAGCACAAACGGCACCGGGTAAGTGTCCCGTTTCGTGCGCCTTTCATGGGGTGGGGGGGCGGGGGGCTTCATTCTGCCACGGATTTTGGGGGGCCGAATGCCAGTGGTGGAATTCTATGACATCCCTATTTAAAAGGGGATGAGACAAATTCATGGAGGATAAAACATCAATGGTTACTTGATGTGATGGCTATATCTACCTCCAGGATCAGAGGCAGTGTGCCTCTTAATTAGTAGTTTTCAAGTGAACATGAGCATGAGCAGGCTATTGTCCTCATGTCTTACTTGTGAGCTTTCCATATGCTTCTGGTTGGGTACTGTGCAAAACACAATATTAGACTAGTAGGCCTTGATCTCATTCAGCAGGACTCTGCTTATGTTCTTAGAATCACAAGAGTTTTGTTCTTACCTGTAAGACAGCTAGTGAGTGATAGAAACAGCATCAGTTCCCATGACGACTGCATGGCTTGCCTCAAAGGTCTTCAGCCCTCGCTTGTATGATGGCTAGCAGCTCTGAGATTTCTTCATTAAAACACAGCCCTGGTGAAACAAAACATAGCTCTTTGATAAGTACTTTCCTCCTTTTTGTTTGCAATGGACTACAAATTCTCACATGTAAGAAAGAACACTTGATAAAGGCTACCTGAGATCACACCAGCATTTTTGGTGGAGGGCATTTGGGCTAGGCACTCTTGATGGGCCCTTTGACCCTTTAAAGAGAAAGAAGATGCAACCCAAGAATTATCTCACACTGGCCCAATTCAGCTGATCCTGGCTTAATAAGATGAGATATGCATTAATGTTGTGCCCACACATGCTGCCTCTTCTCTCCTCCCTTCTTAGTGTACTTTAATTAAACCTAGAAGTCTCCAATTAGCCATAGTTTTTTGTTTTGTCTGAACCAGAAATGATGGATTCATTCATTCATTCATTCATTCATTCATTTCACTTCACTTCACTTCATTTCTATACTACCCAATAGCTGATGCTCTCTGGCAGTTCACAAAATCACCAGCTTCTGTTTCATCCAAGCCAGAAACTATGGTTACCCATTTCAGAACAAGCCAGGTTCTTAAAACAACTTCAAACCATGGTTTAGGACCCTGGATTAAGATCCCAGCACTGCCTACATTCTTCTTGGTGCTTCTGCAAAGGGAATATTGAGGCCTGATCTTCCTACCCTCTGAAGTTGATCATGCAACACAATGGAATAAACACACACACACCATAGGGATTATTATGAAAAATGGCTCAGATAATGGTTTGAAGGCTCATGAGAGTTGCCCTTTCACACCATCTCCCAATGTATGGAGTGAGGAGCAGGACTGTGCCTGCTGGTCCCATCCTTGCCATTGTGTGCATCTCCATGTCCATTTCCTGATGTCTGCACAATGTCTGAAAATAAGGGCTCAAGCACATAGGATTTATGAGCATAGATTAGGGGTGGACGAAAGTAGGGATGGCAGAGAATTTCTCCCCGAAACTTCGGGGGGCCGAGCGCCAACGCGTTCGGCCCCCCAAACAAGTTTCGGGGAGAAATCCTCCGCACCCCCCCCGCACCCCCCCCCAGGACGGGACTTACCTTCACCGAATGTCCCCCCCGGTGGCTGGTCCGGCCGGCGGTTGGGCGGGTGTTCGAGCGAGGCGGGAGCGGCAGCCGGTCTTTCGAACGGCTGCCGCCGCCGCCATTGCAATGAAAGGAAAAAACAAACAAACTTCCCCTGATAGGCTACGTGATGATTCACATAGCCTATCATGGCTAGATTTGCAAAGTCAGCCGTGATAGGCTACATGAATCATCACGTAGCCTATCACGGGTGACTTAAAAAAAAAAGAGTGTACGGATAATGGCGGCCCCCATAGGGAGCCGCCATTCCCGTTCCTTATTTGGTGGCTGTAGTCTACGTAAATGTTTACGTAGACTACGGCGAAAATAAGGGCAACGCTATTTGCGTTGCCCTTATTTTTGCCGTAGTCTACGTAAACATTTACGTAGACTACAGCGACTAAATAAGTAACGCGAATGGCGGCTCCCTATGGGGGCCGCCATTCGCGTACGTGCTTTTTTTTTTTTTTAAAGTCACCCGTGATAGGCTACGTGACGATTCACGTAGCCTATCACGGCTGACTTTGCAGATCTAGCCGTGATAGGCTACGTGAATCGTCACGTAGCCTATCAGGGGAAGTTTGTTTGTTTTTTTTTTTTACTTTCGCGTTCGCGGCCGGGCGAGGCGAGGCGCCTCCTCCCTGGCCTGAATTCCGCCCGGGCGAGGCGGGAAGCCTCCCCCCCGGCCTGAATTTCTGCCGGGCGAGGCGGGAAGCCTCCCCTCCCGGCCTGAACTTCGCGGGGGGAGCAGCGAAGCGCCTCCCCCCCACCGCGAACGGCCTTCGACGACAGGTAAGTGACTTTCATCCACCCCTAGACGAAAGTCACCTACCTGTCCTCGAAGCTTGTTCACAGTGGGGGGGGAGGCGCTTCGCTGCTCCCCCCGTGAAGTTCAGCCCATGGGGGGGAGGCTTCCCGCCTCGCCCGGCCGAAATTCAGGCCGGGGAGGAGGAGCCTCGCCTCGCCCGGCCGCGAACTCAAAAGTTTTTTTTTTTTTAAACGCCCCCGTGATAGGCTACGTGACGATTAACGTAGCCTATCATGGCTAGATCTGCAAAGTCAGCCGTGATAGGCTACGTTAATCGTCACGTAGCCTATCACAGGTGACTTAAAAAAAAAAAAAAAAGCGCGTACGCAAATGGCGGCCCCCATAGGGAGCTGCCATTCGCGTTCCTTCTTTGGTCGCTGTAGTCTACGTAAATCTTTACGTAGACTACAGCGAAAATAAGGGCAACACAAATAGCGTTGCCCTTATTTTCGCCATAGTCTACGTAAAGATTTACGTAGACTACAGCGACCAAATGAGGAACGGGAATGGTGGCTCCCTATGGGGGCCGCCATTATCCGTACGTGTTTTTTTTTTTTTTAAGTCACCCGTGATAGGCTACGTGACGATTTACGTAGCCTATCACGGCTGACTTTGCAAATCTAGCCGTGATAGGCTACGTTATTCATCACGTAGCCTATCACGGGGCCTTTTTTTTTTTCTTTGATTGGAATGGTGGCAGCGGCAGCCAGTCGAAAGACCGGCTGCCGCTCCCGCCCCGGACGAACACCCGCTGAACCGCCAGCCGGACCCGCCGCCTGGAGGGACATTCGGCAAAGGTAAGTCCCGTCCTGGGGGGGGGTGTGCGGGGGGCGGGGGGGTGGAGAATTTCTCCCCGAAACATGTTCGGGGGGCCGAACACGTTGGTGCTCGCCCCCCTGAAGTTTCAGGGAGAAATTCTCCGCCATCCCTAGCATAGATTCTCCATACAATTGGGAACTTAAACTTTATACAGTCCTTGATCACATACAACCATACGCTTCCCTTTCCAGACATCATGCTGAACACCTGAACATCATGGGGCAAAGCTGGTGGGGTAGGCAATGGCAATGGTAGGGCAAGCAGCCATAGTCCTACTCCCCCTTCCATGTGTTCATGGAAAGCATGGTGGGTTCATGTGAACATCCCTATCGTTTCCATGGCTGAAGCTAAGCGTGAGAGGCTCCAAAACCTGCTTTGAAGGAAAACTCCTTGGAACCATATGCAAGCTGATCTGAATTCTTTAGAAGAAGAGTGGATGTGATGTAAGTGTAATAGTAATAGTAGTGGAAATACTACTTATAGTACTTTGTACTATATTATTAGTATTAGTATTATTATACTAATACTAATAGTACAAAGCATTCTCAGAAAACCTATATAGGCAATGCATTCTGCAAATGTTAATGGGAAGGAGAGATGACCCAGACTCAAACATAACAGGGTCCTACAGGAAAATGGTAATTGTTTCCAGGGAGTATTAGGATGTTTCTAAGGCCGTAGTGTGACTGACAAGTTTCTTCTTGTTACATTCCCATGGGAATTTACACATCTGTTCTGTGATGATGGGCATGACTTGCCTGCCTGCCCTGATGGAACAAATATATATATATATATATATATTCCGGATCTTGGGAATTATTTACATATTAATTTATTATTTATTTACATTTCTATCCCACCTTTTCCCCAAGGATGGCATTTTAGTTATTTATTATTTGTTTAAAATTATGTTTAGGATGTTTTTAAGGGTAACATTCTCTCAAGGTGGCATACAAGATTCTTCTCCCCCT
Organism: Heloderma suspectum; assembly: GCF_057233095.1. Taxonomy (NCBI): domain Eukaryota; kingdom Metazoa; phylum Chordata; class Lepidosauria; order Squamata; family Helodermatidae; genus Heloderma; species Heloderma suspectum. Next base: position 24,424,144 of record NC_139460.1, on the reverse strand, counting down.
TTCCCCATTTTATCCTTACAACAACACTTTGAGAGAGACTGGGCTAAGAATGTGTGTGACTGGTCACCCATGGAATTCCACAGCTATGTGGGGATTTGGACCTAGTTTTCCTGAGTCCTAGCTGGACACTCTAACCCAATGTAGGCAAGCTGGGCCATGTTTCCATGACAACGGAAGGAGAAGCGAATGGAGGCGTACCAGATTATTTTAAAAAAAGGATCAGCTTTGCTGCACTTTGGTCCATGCAGGGCTCCACGAGCAGTAAAAAATGCTTCACAGAACATACTTCCTGGTGGGGGGTGCAGTAAACGTCATCTGATGGCAGGGGCTGCTCAACTAATAAAAGAGGCTTCCCCCCTGCTCTCCCCCCTTTCTCCTTTCCCCTGAAACTCCAGATGCACCTGCATTTCAGGAGCAAGCCTCATTGAGCACAATGGGAGTTACTTCTGAGTAGACACATATATGCTTGTGCTGGGAAGGTGGGGGGGAGAACACAAATATAGGAAACCATCCTCCATTCTAACCCATCAGATCTCTATAACGGAGGGTCGGAGTAGTTCCTTCCTAAGGCAATAAATAAAAGTACAATCATAGCCTCGAGAACGCGCTTTACCACACTTAGGGAACTGGGCTTTAAACTGTGCCATGTCAATTGAGAGGGATCTCTGTAAGTTCTGATGTGGGCATGCAGAGGGCAAGCCTCATTCAGCTAGCGATGTTGGAGAATTCTGACACGGACTCCAGTGAGGCTGTATTCTTTAGAATCTGGCCCCCCAGAGTCCATGGCGGAACGGCCTCCCCACCACCACCCCCGAAATCCCCCTTGGGACGGACCTACCTGGCAATGGATGCAGTGGAGGTGGATGTGGCAGCAGATGTGGCGGCTCCGGCTCGTCTTCCGGCCACTGCCAGGCTGCTGCGGCTGCAAATTTGCGTGCCTGCATTAGGCCGTGATAGGCTATGTAAATACTTACATAGCCTATCACAGAAAAAGGCAGGGACGCAAATGGCAGCTGCTCTGACGGCCACCATTTGCGGCCACAGCAGCCCAGCAGTGGCTGGAACTCTGGCTGCGGCAGGCCCTGGCTGGCAGCTCCACGGCCTTGCTGTGGAGCAGAGCGGCTGGGGAGGATTCCGGGGGGAGGGCCGGATCGCCTCCCCCACACCTCCCAAGCCCTGGACCAGAACCAGTTAAGGGATTTGTACATCCCTACATTCAGCACAAAGGGAGTTACTTCTGAGGAGACACTAATGGGTAGGGGTGTACGAAACCCCACTTACTTTGCTCTGCTGGGATCTGAGGGGGGGGGGAGGCAATCCAGTCCTTCCCCTGGAATCCTCATCGGAGGGGGAGGTGATCCATTCCTCCCCCCCAGAATCCTCCCCGGCTGGCTCCACTCTGCAGCATGTCCGCAGAGCCACCGGTCGGGCCGATCCACAGCCAGGCTGCTGCGGACTCAAATGGCGTCCTGTGTAGGGGACGCCATTTGTGCTGCTGCTGTAGCTGTGATAGGCTACTTAAATATTTACGTAGCCTATCACGGCTAAAGCAGCAACGCAAATGGTGTCCCCTACGCAGGACACCATTCGCGGCTGCACACCGGAGCAGCGGCCAGCAGCAGCTGGATCTGGACTGCCAGAGGCAGGTAGGATCTGGTCTGTGGGGACTTCATGGGGTGGCAGGGGGATTGCTCCATTCCTCCATGGTCTCTGGGGGGGGGGCAGATTCTAAAGAATCCGGCCTCACTGGAGTCCATGGTGGAATTCTCCGCCATCACTACTAATGGGTTTGTGCAGGATGGGAAAGACACAGGTAACACCCCTTGACCGGGGTCGTGGTGAAAGTTACACCCCTGAGCAGAGCTAGAATACCCAAAGTAAATGTGGGGGTTGGGGAACGATGTAACTATACTGAGGAGAACCCAACTTAAGGAAAAGAATCGGACTTTAAGCGGTCTCAGGAAATCTGGTTTTTCCCTGATAAGCTCCGGGGGGGCTGCTGGATGGCCATGATGTCATGTATCCCTAACAACCCCAACACGCACCCAGCTCATGAGTAAATTGCTGGTGGAAACACCCCCTGGTCATCTAATCACAATTGTTTTGACTTCCCTCAATATTTCTACAGATGTTTCACCTGAACAGGACACTCCGAATTTAGCTCATATTTTACTTGAGGCCAAATTCCATGGCAACTAGAAATGTGAGAACCTTACTGGGTGTTGTTGTTGTTGTTTTTAGAATAACATAAATAGGAAACAATGAATATTTTATTGGAGGGTTAACTTAGCCACTGAACCAACAACAACAAAATCCTAGGAACAAAGACAAAATAGCTGGGTAAGCATAGAAATTGAATTTTAATATGGGAGGAGAGAAAACACACACACACAAAGGGGACTGATAATATGATCCAGAGTACAAGCATCGTGACTGCCACATCAAATGTATAAAACCTTTGGGGTACTTACTTAAAAAGGTGATGTAACAATTAAACACCCATGCTCTGCCTATCCCAACCCACAACTGCATCAGAATACAGCAAGTGTATATCCAAGCCAGCCCTGCCATATTTGCTGGGGCCTGGAGAGAGTAGAATCCTGGGATGGTAATGGATGGAACCAATTTAGGCTGCAGGTGCCATTTTTTTTCATGCTCCCCCATGTAACACCCCCCCCCCTTCCCTGCAACTAAACATGCAAAAAGGGCATATCAACAAAACAGGTATTAGATCAACCCACTTCCTGCTAGGCTAGCTTTTTCTTCTTTTTTTTATGCAGGGAACATTAAATAATGCTATCAAAAATGGTATGGTCCATTCTATCCCCCTCAAACTCTAGCATCATATTCCCACCTCAGGGCAGAACTACACATTGAGATGAAGGTGTCTATGTCTTTCTGTTCTTTCCCCTTGTATAATGTATTAATTAGTTTTTAAACTTATCTTTAATTGTAAACGTTCAAAAAAAGAAAAGAAAGAAATGTATTCTGATCGTGGTAAGGCAGCCCTCTTCCCGTGCACTTCATTCCCAGTAAGAATTGCCCCCCCCCCCCCGGTGGTGGTAATTAATTAAAGAAACAAAGGCAGTGCTATATATTCAGCATAGCATGTCATTTGGCCCTTGGTCAGCTGTACATATAGACCAGCCCTGATTTTATATAAATAATTTTGACTTCCTGTGAAATTTGTACAGATACTTTTTGCCTCAACGAACCCTCCAAATTCACTTTGGATTTGGCTTTAGGTGAGATTTGGTGGCAACTCTATTCCAAACATGGCTTTTTTTGTGATCAAACAATTAATGTATCGGTCACAACCAGCTGTCACACTGTCACTAGTAGTGAAAAACAGAGGATTGTGTCCCTTCCAGGCAGCCTTGGCTGGGCCTTTTGACTAGGTAATGTCTCTTACCATGAAACAGAGCATAATGGCCTGGTAGTCATGTGACTTCACACACATTCTGCCTGCAGCTCATCTGCATCTCTGGAGGGATCTCCTCTCAATTAAGTATTGATGTCAGCAGCCTTTGTTTTTTCACTCCTGTGATAATCTGTGCTTCAGCATGCTCCCTGGGCTGGTGAGTTATCTTGATTGTGAATATTCTGATAGCCAAACCACTGGGAAATAAGTATTTTTTTCCATGAATATTTTACTTTACTCAGGACTAATATTCTCTCCATCTACCGATCCCTATTCTGTAGTGAAACATGCATGGTAACATTGGAATTAAGAAATGACAGTCTGATGCTTTTTAGATAGACACAAGAAAAAGAAGTAAAGATGTTGGTGTTAGTGGAAAACACATGGGATATGCAACAAAATGCTGCAGTCTGGAGTGCTCCAGTCATGCCTCTTTTCAAGATATCCCATTCCAGTTGCCTCCCCTGCCCAATTTTCTGTTTCCAGTCCCAGCAGTCAGCCCACTCAGCATGCTTTTTCATGATTTGTTTGTTTCTGCTACCTGTCCATTAGGGTTTGTTGGTTTTTTTTCTTATATATTTTTTTTTAAATAAACATAATTTCCAAATGCTCAGACTCTCTCTCTCTCTCTCTCTCTCTCTCTCTTATCTAGATTTATTACGGGTCTTCTAACATAAAAATTCAGACTCAGGAGTTCATTATTAGCATATGGGATGGGAGTCTGCAAGCCTAAATCTTTCAGTCCCAAATCTAGATGGGGAGGATGGAGTGCCTGGGACCAGCAAAGAAGACTCACTGGTCCTATATTGCCTTCTGAAACATCAGAAGTTGCTAGAGGAATCCTCCTGTGATTTGAACCATGGCTGTTAGTTGCCTAGAATTGTTGGTGTGATTGTTGGTGTTACACTGAGATATAGATTTACCTTTCCAGTCACATTTGTCACATTCCACAATTATACTTGGCTTTGGAGTGTAGTGTTGGGATGACACCTTTTGTGATTCTGCCAAATTTGTATCCCCTGAGTTCTGTGGCTACAATAAACTTCTCAGAAGGGCATAGGTATTACTACCACACACAGACACTGAGAAATATTGCTTTTTCTTGTCCCCATCAGGGACTTCATTTGCCAGAAAATAAGTGGATCGGTCTCTCCACATTGCTGCCAGTCCCCTGTCTCTGGATTGCATTCCTCTGTTTTCATCTAGGATGATGTAACATATGCATGATAATGTGAATGTTTGTGTTTGAATTTAAAATGTTATCCAGGTAAGTTAGAGTCAACGGAGTGTTGGGGGAGGGTGAAAGGTGGGAGGGGCTTGTGAGTGAGAGAATCCTAAGGAGTTTAAATGGAGGGAACTGACAGTTTAATGGTTAGAGAGGGTTTAGGGATTCACTGAATGTACGTCTAGTCAGTTAGTGGGGTTTGGGGTGGAGGGTTTAGAAGGGGTAGGTAGGTAGTTTAGGACTATAGGATGATTAAATAATAACCTATGTAACTCTTCTTGTATTTAATAACAGTTTTAATTGTTATATATATATATATATATATATATATATTCCCATGTATTGGTTTCATTTATTTATGCTACCAAACAGAAGAAGTCTATTTTCCTGTTATGACTCCTGTATTGGTGAAAGGAAACCAGTTAACCTATTGGGTGTCTCCTTCACGCAGAGTAAAAGGGCTGAAGCTTTGGGATTCAGCTTTGGGGAAGAGTCGCTGTGGTTCATGGGACCTCCATCTCCATCACCAGTGATAGAACTAAAGAGGCACCATCTTAAAGTATTGTCAGCCATCTGAGGCAGCCTCCTACAGTGGAAAGTCCCAGAGGAAGATAGTCTTATCAACTGCCTTGTTGAAACCAACAGTAACGGTCTGTTTCATATTAGGTACAGCCAGAGGAGCCCCCCCCCTCAAGTAGCCGCCACTCCTGCAGCTGGTTAGAATCAGTTCCAGCTAGATCGCTTCCTGCCCAGCTTGCAAGGACAGGTCAGCCATAGAGACATGTCAACTACGCATGCTTAATGAAGTTCATAAATATTATGTGGCCCACCCTGCATAGCTAATGAGGTCATTATACTGAATGTATATAAGCTGTACCAAAAACATCTAGGGTGTGGTTGTGGCGTTAGCCACGAGAATCTACCCGAACACTGCTTTTTGTCTCCTGCCAGATAAAATGGCATTGGACTGAATCTCAGAGTTCCGTGTGTCTCTAAGGGGATATTGGCATACCCCTCCTAGAGGGAATGAACTTAAGCATAATTTGTGCAACCAATGGCGACTCCACCGGGACTTTTCCTCTAATCGACCCCTGTGGGCAAATGACCTCCGACGGCAAGAAATGAAGTGCGCACTGGAAGCCTGAATTAGGATCCGCCATTCCCCTGCTTCTCAGATGTGTGTCGACCGGTGCTGGTGACCCTAGAGGGGAAGTCCCTTTCTGGACACAGAACAAACAGTCCTCCGCTCAGAGGTGATGGTTTGAAGCAGCCAGACGTGGCCACCTCAGACGAGGTAAAAGTGTGTTTCTCTTTTGGAATTAACATTGGAACAGAGGCCAGGAGAGCCATGGGTTCTGCCTCTAGTAAATGTTCTGAGGGCACACCTCTGGGGTGTATGCTTCAACACTGGAAACAGTTTAAAGGTGATTATGGTGTTAAAATGTCTAGAGAAACTTTGGAGAAATTTTGTAATTGCGAGTGGCCAATGTTTGGTGTTGGATGGCCCGAGGGAGGATCTTATGACCCTTCTCTGGTCTCTTCTGTTTACCAGGTAGTCACCAGAGATGGCCATTTAGACCAGCTTCCATATATTGATTCCTGGGAATCCATGATTACAAGGAGACCTTCACCATCATGGTTATCGAAATGTAAAATGTCTCAGTATAAAATGATGATTGTCCGCAGAGGTCCCCTGAAGGCTGCAACTTCGGACGGCCTCTGCCCCCCGTCAGCCCCCGTTATCCCCCCTGCACCCGAGGACCTTTTAGCCCCCCCATTTATATCCCATCCTCCCACAACCTGTGTCCCAGGAAACTCTGGCTGAGATTCAGGCCGAGAAAAAAATGTGGGAGGATTTTTGGAAAAAGGAACGTGAAGAGAAGGAGGCGGCTGCCACCAAGGCTCAGTTAGAGTCTCTCCAGAGCCATGAATCAGACCCCCCCCCAAAAAAATGACCCTGAGGTGGCACCAGAAACATCTCTCCAAGCTCCCTTAAGGGAAATCCTTGACTCAGAGGGACACACAGCCTATGTGTATGTTCCCTTTACTACCAGTGGAACATCAAAATCCTACCTTCTCCAAAGATCTGGGCCGAATGGCTGGGATCACAGTGGGCACTCACAAGCCCACTTGGCAAGACATGCAGATTGTCATGCACACCCTATTGACAGCTGAGGAGCGTAGACTAGTAAAAACAAAAGCAAGGGAATGTGTTTTTGAGACAGCTCGAGCACAGGGTGAGGATGAAGATAAGATTAGCGGAGCCAAGGCCATCCCTGACACCAACCCTGGGTGGTCACATGGGACTGATGCGGAGCACAAACAGCATGCCAGCTATGCTAATCTGTTTGTAAAGGGAATGAAGAAGTATATTAGAAAGACAGTCAACTTATCCAAACTGTATGAAATAAAACAGATAAAAGAAGAATCCCCAGCGGGATTCTATGAAAGGTTGTGTGAGGTGTGTCGGAAGTATACTGATCTGGATCCTGAGAACCCCGACAATCGACGGGTTCTGGTGTCCCTATTTGTGGGCTAGTCATATGATGACCTTAGAAGAAAATTGCAAAAGGTAGAAGGAGTAATGGGAAAGGGCATTGAAGAGCTTATTGAGATTGCTATGAAAGTCTATGATAGGCAGGAAGAAAAAGAGAAAGTCGAGGGGGCCAGGCTCCTTGCAAAGGCCATCCGGGGTGAAGATCCTGGATGCCGAGGAAGGGGCTGTGTGGGACAGGGAGGGTCCTTGTGCAGCGGACCAGGGTGCGGCGAGAGTAATAGAAACACGGGCCACCATTTAGACAGGAACCAGTGCGCCCGCTGCAAACAGCATGACCATTGGAAGAACGAATGTCCTCAGAACCAGGCCAATGCTGCGCCCGCTGGTTCTACACAGACACCGCCCCCCCGGCTCCCCTGTTTTATGCTGAAAATCATTTGGAATAGGGGCGTCAGGGTGCCGGGTTCCCCCTCTTGGCTCAACAATGAGCACACCTGGACCCTGTAGTAAAAATTGAAGTAGGGGGCCAGACTGTGCCTGCCTGAATTGACACTGGGGCTACACTTAGCCTCATCCCCTTTGCAAGGGCTCCAGGGGGCTCAGAGGGAAGTGCGCAGATCCAGGGCATTGAGGGTCGTATGACCCGCCTTGAAAAGACCCGACCCCTCCTCACTAAAATTGGTGACACCCACCTTACTCATCCGTTCGTTTGCAGCCCTGCGTGCCCTGTAGCCCTCCTGGGAAGAGAGACATCTTGACAAAACTACAGGCAGAGATAAGCTTTTGCAATGGCCAAATAGAAGTTAGAATTCCCAAACAACAGGGGTCCAACTACCAGATGGCCTTGTTAACTTATATGGTCAGGGCTCCTGAGGGGAGTCCTGAGTGGTCACGATTCCTGGGTGTAGACCCCTCTGCCTGGGCTGAGAAAGGAGGATGGGCCCGGGCAAAGACTGCAGCCCCCGTTGTTTTAACTCTAAAGTCTGGCCATGGCCCTGTCAAGGTCTGCTAGTACCTAATGAAACTGGCTACCTGGAAAGGCCTGAAACCCCTCATTGAGAAATTCAAGGCTTGTGGCTGGCTCCATGAAGGAACTTCCCCATACAACACCCCCATTTTGGGGGTCCCCAAACTGGGGGCCCCAGATTTCAGGCTTGTGCAAGACTTACGCTTTATCAGCAAATTAATTATAGCTCCCTATCCTGTCGTGCCAAACCCCCACACAATCTTGACCCAGTGTCGGGAGTGCCCTAGCGGCCTCTTTCAGTACACTCCAATAGCCAACTCAAGACACAGACGAAAGGATTCTTTTCAAGGCTTTAATCCTTTTACAACTTAATGACTCTTTCAGATGCTAATCACCAGCGACTAAGCAAGGAACAGCAGAGTAGCCTATGCTCCGGGTAGGCAGTTGGTCCCTGTTTGAAGGAGAATCACTTGAAGACCCTGAACTTAAGGGCTAGGGTGGATCCTCCCTCTTTCCCTTGGGTCCATGGGATGCGGCCGTTGCTTGCGCACGCTATGCCTCCTTTCCGCGCCCTCCATCGCTCGTCGCTCCCTGTGTCTGCGTCGAGTGTCTAGCAAGCCCCCTCCTGCACTTTCTCACTGCCAGGGTCATTATCTATCTCAGGAATGCTGGCAGGAGGAATCTCTGCCAGCTGCTGTGCCTGTGAGGGATGAGCTGGCTCCTCTCCCATGGATTGCTGATCCTCCTCAGAATCAGAACTTATCTGGGATTCTATCGGCTCAGTTTCCACCCTGAAATCCAGATCCCTCCAAAGAGCACCTGCTTTTTGGTCTTAGACTTGAAGGATGTGTTGTTCTCAATACCAATCCATGAAACGGCCCAGCCCCTGTTTCCCTTTAAATGGAAAGACCCTGACACCCACCACAAGACCCAGCTAATGTGGACAGTAGTGCCTCAGGGGCTCACATGCGCTCCTGAGATTTTTGGGTCCCAACTGCAAAGAGACCTGGCCACCTGGAAGGGGGGCCTCGAAAAAGGCCAGGTCTTACAGTATTTTGATGACCTGTTGATCGCTGCCGAGACCCTGCAAGACTGTGAACAATATACCTGCGAATTGCTCAATTTGCTGGCCACCTGCGGGTACAAAGTCTCTGGCAAAAAGGCGCAACTCATAAAAGCTGAAGTCACCTTTTTATAGGGATGGCGGAGAATTCCGCCATAGATTCCAGTGAGGCTGGATTCTGTAGAATCCGGCCCCCTGGAATCCGTGGCGGAATGTCCTCCTGCCCCCCGCCTCCCCCCACGGAATCTCCCGGGACAGCACTTACCTGGGGTGGATGCGGTGGCGGCGGCTCCGGCAACATGGCGGCAGATTCGGTGGCGGCGGGTGTGGGTGTGGCGGCGGATTCGGCGGCAGGTGTGGTGGCGGCAGGTGCAGTGGGGTCGGCGGCGGCAGGTGCAGTGGAGGGGGTGGCGGGGTGGCGGGGCGGGGGCGGTGGGGCAGCAGTGGGTGCAGCGGGGTGGCGGGTGCGGCGGGGTGGCGGCGGCGGGTGTGGTGGGTGCGGTGGGTGCAGCGGTGGCGGTGGCTGGTCTCCTGGCCGGCCGCAGCCAGGCTCAGCATACACAAGTGGCGGCGGCTATGGTGGCCGCCATTTGCGTTCGCTATTTTTCACCGTTCTAGCCTATGTAAATATTTACGTAGGCTAGAACGGCGAAAAATAGCGAATGCAAATGGCAGCTGCTGTAGCCACCGCCATTTGCATACAAATTTTTTTTTACTTTGCCGTGATAGGCTACGTACGTAAATATTTCAATAAACGGCCACTGCCATTTGTGTCCCTGCTGCCCAGCAGCTGGATTTCTGGCTGCGGACAGAGCCGGCCAGCGGCTCCGCAGAATCCCCGCGGAGTGGAGCTGGCCGGGCAGGACTCTGGGGGTAGGGTCTCACCTCCCCCCCTGTCGAGGATTCCGGGGGGAGGGAGGGAGCGCCTCCCCACCACGACAGATGCCCCTGCGCGGAGCTAGGTAAGGGATTCGTACATCCCTAATAAAATCTCAAAGGGCCAGCGCCGCCTTGATCATAGCCGAATACAGGCCATTCAAGAGTACCCCTCCCCTAGCTGCCCATGTGAACTTTGGGCATTCTTGGGCCTCACCGGATTCTGTCACTTATGGATTGCAGACTATGGTGGCAAAGCTAAGCCACTCTATGAATCCTTGACAAAAGAAGGGGCTCTCAATTGGGCTTGGACCAGGGATATACAAAAAGCCTTTCAAGAGCTTAAATGGTCCCTAATGTATCCCCTGGCCTTGATGATCCCAAATCCTGCCAAGGCCTTCTGCCTCTTTCTGTATGTGCTTTGCCAGGAGTATAGGCTAGGGATGTCAGAGAATTTTGCCATGGATCTCTGTGAAGCCGAATGCCAGTGCATTTGGCCACCCAAAATTTGTGGTGGAACAAAGCTCCCCACCCCCACACCCCACGAAAGGCGTGCGAAACGGAGAACTTACCTGCTGCCACCTGTGGCGACTTGCGAATGGTGGCCATGTCTGTGGCTGCCATTCGCTTCCTCATTATAGCCATGATAGGCAACGTAAATAATTACGTAGCCTATCACAGCTAACGCAGGGACACCATTTGCGTCCCTGTGGAGGCTGTGGTAGGCTATGTAAGTATTTATGTAGCCTATCACGGCAAAAAACAACAAAACAGCGAACGCAAATGGCGGTGGCTATGGCAGCCGCCATTTGCGTTGCCTTTTTTTGCTGATTTAGCCTATGTAAATATTTAGATGGCAAAGAGCAGGGGCACAAATGATGTAGCGACCGCCATTTGCATCCCTGCTGTTTGCCGTGATAGGCTATGTAAATACTTACGTAGCCTATCACAGCTGCAAGGACGCAAATGGCAGGCGCAGCAGCCCGGCTGTGGCTGGCCGGGAGACCAGCCACCCCCGCCGGACCCGCCGTCGCCGCTGGAGCCACCACCAGAGCTGCTGCTGCCACCGCATCCACCCCAGGTTAATTCCATTGCAGGGGGATTTTACGGGGTGGCGGGGGGGCAGGAGGCCATTCCGCCACGGATTCCGGGAGGCCGGATTCCAATGAATCTGTCCTCACTGGAATCTGTGGCGGAATTCTCTGACATCCCTAAAACCAGCACACATACAGGAAGTGGAAGGAAGGCCAAGCTACAAAGGAAGAGTACAGGCAGGTAGCACAGAATTGAGTGTCAGGAAGGCTAAAACTGAGAATGAGCTGAGGTTAGCGAGGGAGGCAAAAAGCAACAAAAAGGCTTTCTTCAGATACATGTATAGTAAAAGACAGAGGAAAGAAATGGTGGTTCAAGTATTAAATAAGGATGGCAAAATGATAACAGATGACAAAGAAAAGGCAGAGGTGCTTAATTCCTACTTTGGCTCAGTCTTCTCCCAAAAGAGGGTTGATGACCCCCCTGGCAAAGGCGAAGTACAGGCTGAAGGGGCAGGATTGCAGCTTGAGATCGATAGGCTCAAAGTCATTAGGTCAAGGAACACCTAATGACTTTGAATGAATTCAAATCTCCAGGGCCAGATGAACTGCATCCTAGAGTCATAAAGGAACTGGCAGAAGAACTCTCAGAACCACTGTCTATTCTCTTTAAGAAATCATGGAGGACAGGTGAAGTGCCAGATGACTGGAGGAGTGCTAATATTGTCCCTATCTTCAAAAAGGGTAAAAAGGAGCAACCTGAGAACTACAGACCAGTCAGTCTGACATCAATCCCTGGGGTACCCTGGCACAATTCTGGAGCAGATTATCAAGCAATCCATCTGTAAGCCCCTTGAAAACAATGCAGTGATTACTCGAAGCCAACATGGATTTGTCAAAAACAAGTCCTGCCAGACAAATCTTATGTCATTTTTTTATCACAAGTCCCTTGTGGACTGTGGGAATGCAGTGGACATAATATACCTTGACTACAGCAAAGCTTTCGACAAAGTGCCCCATCATATCCTGAGTAGCAAACTAGCTCAAAGTGGGCTAGATGAAACAATGATCACGTGGATCCACAGTTGGCTACAGAATCGGACTCAAAGAGTGCTTATCAATGGGACCTTCTCAAACTGGGGAGAGGTACGAAGCGGGGTACCACAGGGCTCAGTCCTGGGCCCAGTGCTCTTCAACATTTTTATTAATGACTTGGAGGAGGAAGTGCAGGGAATGCTGATCAGATTTGCAGATGACACAAAATTGGGCGGGATAGCTAATACTTTGGAAGACAGAAACAAAATTCAAAGTGATCTTGAGAGGCTGGAGCACTGGGCAGAAAACAACAAAATGACATTTAATAGGGATAAATGCCAAGTCCTGCTCCCAGGAAAAAGAAATGAAATGCACAATTTCAAGATGGGGGATACTTGGCTCAACAACACTACAAGCGAGAAGGATCTTGGAATTGTTGTAGATCACAAACTGAATATGAGCCAACAATGTGATGTGGCTGCAAAAAGGGCCAATGCTCTTTTGGGCTGCATTAATAGAAGCATAGCTTCCAAATCCCAGGAAGTAGTAGTTCCCCTCTACTCAGCACTGGTTAGGCCTCATCTTGAATACTGTGTCCAGTGCTGGGCACCACACTTTAAGAAGGATGCAGACAAACTGGAGAGGGTTCAGAGGAGGGCAACAAAGATGATCAGGGGACTGGAAACAAAGCCCTATGAAGAGAGACAGAAAGAACTGGGCATGTGTAGCCTTGAGAAGAGAAGACTGAGGGGAGATACGATAGTGCTCTTCAAGTACTTGAAAGGTTGTCACAGAGAGGAAGGCCAGGATCTCTTCTCAATCATCCCAGAGCACAGGACATGGAATAATGGGCTCAAATTACAGGAAGCCAGATTCTGGCTGAACTCTAGGAAAAACTTTGTGACTGTTAGAGCAATATGACAATGGAACCAATTACCTGGGGAGGTTCAGGGATTGTCTGACTTGGATTCCTGCATTGAGTAGAGGGTTGGACTTGATGGTCTTATAAGCCCCTTCCAACCCTACTATTCTATGATTCTATGATTCACTTTGAGGATAAAATCGTGTGTCTCCACCGCAAACTTGATGCTGTTGTTATCACAGTTCCAGTTGAGGTGTCTGATGGCACCATCTGCCTGATTTTTGTGGGATCAGCTCCAGTTCCTGCGGCGTGATGATGTGGACAAGGTGCTTGCAGCAATGTGACCAACCACATGCCCTCACGATCCCTGCCCCTCTTGGCTAATAAAAGCTAGCCAAGGAGGTATGATTGGGTGGGTTCAGGGAGTGATAAATGCTTCCCTGTGGGAAGGGGTGGTCTCTGCTGTCCTTAAGGAGGCAGTAGGCCACTCTGGACCCAACAGTATCAGACAACTACCACCCAGTCGCAAATACCCCTTTCTTAGGGAAGGTACTTCAGAGGATTGAGGCAGAGCAACTGGAGGCCCTCTTGGGGGATACTGATTTTCTAGGCCCATTCCAGTCTTGGTTTCAATCTGGTTACGGGACTGAATTAGCCTTGGTCACCCTGATGGATTACCTTTATCAAGAGAGGGACAGGGGGAGTGCAACCCTGTTAATTCTTCTTGAGCTCTCATAGGTTTTGATACCATTGAGCATGGTATCCTCCTGGATCGACTCTGTGGGATGGGTATCGGAGGCACTGTGTTACAGTGGTTCTGGTCCTACCTGTGGGGCTGATTTCAGAGAATAACATTGGACGACTATTCCTCAGCACCTTGGCAATTGAGCCATGGGGTGCTGCAGGGTACCATCCTGTCCCCAATGTTGTTTAATATCTATATGAAGCTGCTGGGAACAGTCATTAGGGGATTTGGAGCCAAGTGCCATCAGTATGCTGATGATACACAGCTCTAGCTCACTGTGACATCTGAATCAGGAGAGGCTATGCAAGTCCTGTAACAGTGTCTCGGCTCAGTAATGGGCTGGTTGAGGACCAATAAACTGAAACTGAATCCTGGCAAGATGGAAGCCCTGTGGGTGAGCAGTTGCCTGTTCTGGATGGGATTGCACTCCCTCTGAAAGATCAGGTTCGTAGTCTTGGAGTATTAGATCCATCACTGTTCCTGGAAGCCCAAGTGTCTGCTGCAGCTCGGAGTGTATTTTACCAGCTTTGGCTGGTTCACCAGCTACGGCCTCTCCTGGACAGGGATAGCTTGGCCACAGTGGTACAGTCAGTAGTAACCACAAGACTGGATTACTGCAATGTGCTCTATGTGGGGCTGTCATTGAAGCTGGTCTGGAAGCTGGAGTTAGTGCAGAATGCAGCAGCTTGGCTGTTGTCAGGAGCTGCCCCTTTTCAGCATGTCACTCCTTTGCTGAGGGAACTGCACTGTCTGCCTATTTGCTACTGGGCCAGGTTTAAGGTATTTGTACTAGTGTACAAAGCCCTAAATAATTTGGGACCAGAATACCGAAGAAAGCACATTCTTCTTTACCAACTTGCCCCGTCACTGAAGTCATCGGAGGGCTCGCTCTTGGTGGCTCCACGTGGACCTATGGCCCAGTTGGAGTCCACCAGGAAAAGAGCCTTCAGCGTGGTGGCCCCCTTCCTATGGAATTCTGCCTTTGGAGGTCAGGCAGGCACCAACTTTGTGTTGCTTTCTGTGCCCCCTGAAGACTTGGTTATTTTGAGAGGCCTTCCCTGAGTGACCAGCTGTGGTTTATTAAGTTCAGAATCTGTTCATTTAAAATGTTTTAATGGCTTTAATTATGGGGTTTTATTCTTTTATCTTGCTGTTCACCACTCTGAAATGTTTGTTGTGGAGCAGTATATAAATATTGTAAACAAAATAAATAAATAAATGCAGTGAGGACAACAGGCCAAAGCTGAGGCAAATGTCCTGGTTTTTGGTTTTCAGTTTCAACAGGTGGAAACTGAAGTGAGAATAACTCTGAGCAGGAACATCACAAATGACATAGCTAGATTTTCTCATCACCTGGTTAAGTTCCTCACTTTTAAAGAAGCCAGCATCTGCTCACTTTTAGGCTCATGTCATAATCAGTTTACTGAAAAACAAGCAAATGGTACTGAACAGGAAAATGGGAGTTAAACACAAACACTATCTGAGAGTGGAGTCTTTAGCTCCAAACCAATAGATTGAAGACTTAAAATTTTACCCTAGCACTTCCCATTACTACAGTTAGTAAATATACTGCAAATAGAATAGGTATATTGCATAAGACTGCAATCCTATCCATATTTTGACAGGAAAAATTCCTACAAATCCCAGCATCCCCAGCCAGCAAGAAAAAATAATGTATTGAAAAGAAGCCAAACTCCTCCACACAGTGGTAAAATCCATAGACGGAAGCTGCTGATATAACAGGCCAAACTTAGGTGAAGTCTACATACAAAGTCCCCTTCATGGATCACTGCCTTGTTGTGGTGAAGGGGCTTGCGTAACTCAGTGAAGCCATAAGCTATGCCGTGCAGGGCCACCCAAGACGGACAGGTCATGGCAGAGAGTTCTGACAAAATGTGGTCCACTGGAGAAGGAAATGGCAACCCACTCCAGTATTCTTGCCAAGAAAACCCCATGGAACGTATCACAAGGCTAAAAGAGATGACACCGGAAGATGAGCCCCTCAGGTCGGAAGGTGTCCAATATGCTACTGGGGAAGAGCAGAGGGTATTTCCAAGTAGCGTCAGAAAGAGTGAAGTGGCTGGGCCAAACCCGAAAGGACACTCAGCTGTGGATGTGTCTGGTGGTGAAAAGAAAATCCGATGCTGTAAAGAACAATATTGTTTAGGAACCTGGAATGTCAGATCAATGAATCAAGGTAAGCTGGAGGTGGTCAAACATGAGATGGCAAGATTGAACGTTGACATCTTGGGAATCAGCAAACTAAAATGGACAGGCATGGGCGAATTTAATTCAGGTGACCATCATATCTACTATTGTGGGCAAGAATCCCTTAGAAGAAATGAAGTAGCACTCATAGTCAACAAAAGGGTGGGAAAAGCAGTACTGGGGTACAATCTTAAAAATGATAGAATGATCTCAGTACGAATCCAAGGCAAACCATTCAACATCACAGTAATTCAAGTCTATGCCCCAACCACTGATGCCGAAGAAGCTGAGGTTGATCAGTTCTATGAAGACCTACAACACCTTCTAGAATTAACACCAAAAAAAGATGTCCTCTTCATCATAGGGGATTGGAATGCTAAAGTAGGAAGTCAAGAAATCACGGGGATAACAGGCAGGCATGGCCTTGGTGTACAAAATGAAGCAGGACAAAAGCTAATAGAGTTTTGCCAAGAGAACATGCTGATCATAGCAAACACTCTTTTCCAACAGCACAAGAGGCGACTCTACACATGGACACCACCAGATGGTCAATATCGAAATCAGATTGATTATGTCCTTTGCAGCCAAAGATGGAGAAGCTCCATACTGTCAGTAAAAACAAGACCTGGAGCTGACTGTGGCTCAGATCATGAGCTGCTTCTTGCAAAATTTTGGCTTAAATTGAAGAACGTAGGGAAAACCACTAAACCATTCAGGTATGACCTAAATCATATCCCTGATGAACATACAGTGGAGGTGAGGAATAGATTTCAGGGATTAGACCTGATAGACAGAGTGCCTGAGGAACTATGGATGGAGGTCCGTAACATATATATCCAACTGAATGCAGAGTTTATCCAACTGAATGCAGAGTTCCAGAGAATAGCAAGGAGAGACAAGAAGGCCTTCTTAAATGAACAATGCAAAGAAATCGAAGAAAACAACAGAATGGGAAAGACTAGAGATCTCTTCAAGAAAATTGGAGATCTCAAGGGAACGTTTTGTGCAAAGACGGGCATGATAAAGGACAAAGAAGGCAGGGACCTAACAGAAGCAGATGAGATTAAGAGGAGGTGGCAAGAATACACAGAAGAACTATACAGGAAAGATCTGAATGTCCCTGATAGCCATGATAGTGCGGTCACTGAACTTGAGCCGGACATCCTAGAGAGTGAAGTCAAGTGGGCCTTAGGAAGCATTAGTAACAACAAAGCTAGCGGAGATGACAGTATTCCAGCTGAGCTATTTAAAATCCTAAAAGATGATGCTGTTAAAGTGCTGCACTCAATATGCCAACAAATCTGGAACACTCAACAGTGGCCACAAGACTGGAAAAGGTCAGTTTACATTCCAATTCCAAAGAAGGGCAACGCCAAAGAGTGTTCAAACTACCGCACCATTGCGCTCATTTCACATGCCAGCAAGGTGATGCTCAAAATCCTACAAGCTAGGCTTCAGCAGTATGTGAACCGAGAACTACCGGAAGTACAAGCTGGGTTTCGAAGAGGCAGAGAAACTAGAGATCAAATCGCCAACATTCGCTGCATCATGGAGAAAGCAAGAGAATTCCAGAAAAACGTCTATTTCTGCTTCATTGACTACGCTAAAGCCTTTGATTGTGTGGATCACAACAAACTGTGGCAAATTCTTAAAGGGATGGGAGTACCAGACCACCTTACCTGTCTCCTGAGAAACCTGTACGAGGGTCAAGAAGCAACAGTAAGAACCAGAGATGGAACAACCGATTGGTTCAAAATTGGGAAAGGAGTACGACAAGGCTGCATATTGTCACCCTGCTTATTTAACTTATATGCAGAGTACATCATGAGAAATGCCGGGTTGGATGAATCAGAGGTCGGAATTAAGATTGCTGGGAGAATTATCAACAACCTCCGATATGCAGACGATACCACCCTAATGGCAGAAAGCGAAGAGGATCTCAAGAGCCTCTTGTTGAGGGTGAAAGAGGAGAGTGCAAAAGCTGGTTTGAAACTCAACATTAAAAAACTAAGATCATGTCATCTGGCCCCATCACTTGCTGGCATATAGAAGGGGAAGAAATGGAAGCAGTGACAGATGTTATTTTCTTGGGCTCCAAGATCACCGCAGATGGTGACTGTAGCCATGAAATTAAAAGATGCTTGCTCCTTGGGAGGAAAGCTATGGCAAACCTAGACAGCATAGCAAGAAGCAGAGACATCACCTTGCCGACAAAGGTCCGTCTAATCAAAGCTATGGTTTTCCCAGTAGTAATGTATGGCTGTGAGAGCTGGACTATAAGGAAGGCTGAGCGCCGAAGAATTGATGCTTTCGAACTGTGGTGCTGGAGAAGACTCTTACGAGTCCCCTGGACTGCAAGGAGGTCCAATCAGTCCATCCTAAAGGAAATCAACCCTGAGTGCTCATTGGAAGGACAGATAATGAAGCTGAAGCTCCAATATTTTGGCCACCTAATGCGAAGAGAAAACTCCCTGGAAAAGACCCTGATGCTGGGAAAGACTGAAAGCAAAAGGAGAAGGGGACGGCAGAGGATGAGATGGCTAGGATGCAATGAATATGAACTTGAGCATGCTCCAGGAGAGAGCGCAGGACAGGAAGGCCTGGCGTGCTATGGTCCATGGGGTCACGAAGAGTCAGACACGACTGAACGAATGAACAACAACAACAACAACATACAAAGTGGAAACTACAACAACAAGAAATCAGTGTACCAAAAAAAATGTACAAAAAACTCCCGAAGAAGCTAAATAATTAATTATATCTCAAAATACAATTATTGGCTCATTCAAAAAGCAAAATGAGGGGAAAATACAGTATACTGTCCAATAAATAGGGTTGCAATGACTAAATGCAATATATAATCTCCTTTCAACAATGGATGTGGGGGGAAAACCAGACACAAACATTCTCTGACAAGAGAATGCCATTTCTTTGCCTTTAACAAATTAATTTTAGAATCTTCACACTATATATTTACTCTTGAGTATAAGAGGGATGGTAAAACAACAGCAACCTACCAACACTGAGGGCGTTTTGCAATTTATTGTTCATTTTGTGTGTCTGAGATCTTGTCAGGCATATTTAGACAGAGGAATAGCTCAAATGCTGTAATTTCTTGAAAATCCCTTGGGAAATTTCCAAGTTGTTAGCGTAAGAATTGTAGCACTCACTTAGACATCAGTATTTTTTTAAAAAAATGTAAACATGCCTGCTTTCCACTGTAGACACATTTATTTTCTCATTTCAAGCTGGGGGTTAAAACTACTCAAGCCTGTTCAGCCACCTCTCCCTTTATTTCCTCCTCTCTTGGCTTTTCCCCACAATTCCAAAGTTCTTGCCAGTGCTACAGCGAATGCCCTGCCTCACCAGCTCCTCTTGTAATATTTATTTATTTATTTTTTTGCACAGCTTTTCCAGATATTTTCTAAACAAGGATTTATTTATGTATGGAACACATGAGGGACAGTGCATTAAGAGTTTACTGTGCACAGCATATTGCACATGCTTTTTTTGTTCCTAGTACAGTAGATGAGTAAAGGAGACTTGCTTGCCGCATTCTTAGTGCCTCATGAATGGTTAACTAACACAACAACAACAAAATACAAAGGATAACCATTTGTCTTCCCAGTTTATTATCAATTATCTATATTGTATTATGCTTGAGGAGGCTGCAACAAAGCCTCTGGCACTGATTGACTGAGATGTTGTCAGTGTTGTTCAGCTGAATGTTCAGCTATTCAGGGAACAAAAGCAGTATGCAGTCCAGGTTCCATGAGGGAAGGGAAGGGAAAGTTGTCACTTTGACTGGGATTAAAACTTCATACAGTGCAAGGCTGAAGACTCAGAAGAGTCCCTGGGGATGTATGAAAGCACAGGGATTCAGAAAAAGGAGGCTGAATGAAGGGTGCAAACTTTTCAAAAGAACCTGAATGAAAGGTTGAGAGGAAGTGAAGCTTGACGAAAAGTTCACAGAATACAGAGAATTGGCAGTGGGGAGGGGGAAATGAATGGAGAAGAGGCTCTGAAGAAACATTAAACCATCTAGATTCAGGAGATCTTTATGCAGTGGGATAAAGAGAGAGAGAAAATTGTGAAGGGGGCTGGTCAAGAGATAGGGTGGTGGGCAGTAAGCTGAAAAGCAGGAATTTGGGGAACCAAAAGGTGATGGTGGAGACATAGAATTGAAAAAAAAGGAGAATCAAAGAGAAAGTAGGGCTGGGACAACACTGGAAATGAGCATGGGGGAACTATGGTATGGGAAGGAAGGAAGTAGGCAGGCAAGGGAGGTTTGGAGAAGTGGGGTCTGTAGGCCAGGAAGACCAGGGAACATAGGGTCATTGGCTCTAGAATCTAAACCTTGAAAGGGGAATTCTGCAATGTGTGACTTCTACTGATAATGTAGAAATCAATGTGACTTGGTAAATCTAAGGAGGCAACAAGACCCCCAAATGGGGCTGAAATTAGGGATGTAAGAACTCACCCTAGTTTGGGTTCTCCAGGCACTCTCCAAAGCAGTGCCCCTGCTCGCATCCCCCCAAACCTGCGCTCGAGCCACCCACGAGTTTGGTGAATTCCCCAATACTCACCATGAACCCATTTGGTGAATGCTGCCATTTCCATGCCTTTGATTTCTGCGTAAAACAGGCAGTTAAAAAACGCACATATTCAAATATGCGTAGTTTGGAGCTCGGAAAGCTAAATAAGCGCAATATTAGAGGGATTATACCTCTAATATTGTGCATATTCAGCTTTCCCAGCTCCAAACTGCACATATTTGAACATGCACATTTTTTTAACTTCCTATTTTACACAGAAATCAAAGGTGGGGAAATGGTGGTGCTCACTGAATGGGTTCGCGGTGAGTACTGGGGAGCATGGGTGAGCACAAGCAGCGGGTGAACAAGGACAGCATCTCAGCGGGCGCAGTTTGGGGGTTGTGAGAAGGGGTTACTCGATGAATTCCCAAACCCCAAACTGCGCTTGCGACATCCCTAGCTGAAATTCACATATTGCTTTGAACTATCAGCCAATTCTTTTTGTGCAAGCTTCTACTTTATTTTGTTGTTGTTTTATTATTTATTTTATATTGAAAGGGTTTTTTGAGATTGCTTATTAGTCTAGGGATGTACGAAATCCCTCACCTTTGACGAAAGTTGATTCACAGTGGGGGGGAGGCGCTCCGTCCCTCCCCCCGAAATTCTGGCCTCAGGGGAGGTGTCCCGTCCCTCCCCCCCAAATTCTGGCCAGGGGGGAGGTGTCCCATCCCTCCCCCCGAAATTCTGGCTGGGGGGGAGGCGCCCCATCCCTCCCGCCGCAAATCCTGTTCTGCCGGGACTGTTTGCGTCCCTGCAGTCAGCTGTGATAGGCTACGTAAATGTTTACGTAGCCTATCACGGCTGAGTGAAAGAAAAAAAAAACCCACGCATACGCAAATGCATTCCTTATTTGCATTCCTTATAATTTGCATTCCTTATTTTGGCACGTGTAGTCTACGTAAACATTTACGTAGACTACGGCGAAAATAAGGGGAACGCTATTTGTGTTCCCCTTATTTTCGCCGTAGTCTATGTAAGGATGGATGAAAGTCCCTTACCTGGTCCCGCAGCTGTTTTCGGTGGGGGGGGAGGTGCTCCGTTTCTCCCCCCGAAATTCTTGGCGGGTGGGGAGGCGCCCCGCCCCTCCCCGCCGAAATTCTGGCCGGGGGGGAGTGCCCCGTCTCCACGGCCACGAAAGAAAAAAGTAAAGTGTAAAAAAAAACAAAAACGTGATAGGCTACGTAAAGATTTACGTAGTCTATCACGGCTAGATTTTCAAAGTCAGCCATGATAGGCTACGTAAATCTTTACGTAGCCTATCATGGCTGACTTTGAAAAAAAAAGGGCAATGCTGCGTTGCCCTTATTTTCGCCGTAGTCTACGTAAATCTTTACGTAGACTACCCGTGCCCAAATAAGGAATGCAAATGGCGGTGCCCACGGGCGCCGCCATTTGCATACGTGCTTTTTTTTTTCAAAGTCAGCCGTGATAGGCTACGTAAAGATTTACGTAGCCTATCATGGCTGACTTTGAAAATCTAGCCGTGATAGGCTATGTAAATCTTTACAAAGGCTATCACGTTTTTTTTTTACACTTTACTTGGAAACGGCGGTGGCGGCAGCTGGTCGGAAGACCGGCCGCCGTCGCTGCTGCCACCGAACCACCGCCAAACCGCCGCCGGGACCCGTCGCCGCGAAGGACATTCGTGCAAGGTAAGTCTCATCCCGGGGGGGGGCGTGGGTGTGTCAGAAAATTTCCCCACTTATTTCAGGGAGCCGAATGCGTTGGCATTCGGCCTCCCGGAGATTCGTGGAGAAATTCTCCGACATTCCTAAGTCTACATAAATGTATACGTGGACTACACGTGCCAAAATAAGGTACGCATATGGCAGCCCCATGGGCGCCGCCATTTGCGTACGTGCGGTTTTTTTTTTTCCACTCAGGCGTGATAGGCTACGTAAACATTGATTTAACCTCTCACGGTATTTTTTTTAAAATCTAGCTGTGATAGGCTACGTATATGTTCATGTAGCCTATCACATTTTTTTTTTTTTTTACTGGAAATGGTGGCAGCGGCCGGTCGGAAGACCGGCCCTTGCAACTGCCACCGCCGAACTGCCGCCGAACCGCCGCCGGTGCTGCCGCCACCAGGGACATTCGCACAAGGTAAGTCCCGTCCTGGGGGGGGCAGCGGGCATACCATTTCACCACCGATTTCAAGGGGCCGAATGAACTGGCATTCGGCCTCCCTGAGATTCGTGGCGAAATTCTCTGACATCCCTATTTTTAACAATGAAAGAATCCCCCACCCTTCTTCCCAATTATGCAGTCAATGGAACAAGACATATAACAATAAGCCTCCATTTCCCAAGCTTCCCTCCCCTCACCCTTCCCCTCAGGTGACTAGCAAGTGTTAACTTTTTTGTGTTACATATTAAATGATTTACAGTTATAACTTTCACATCCACTAATGTGCCTATTGTAGTATATTGTTTAAAAAGAATAAAGAAAGAAAACAAAAGAATGAAGGAAAGGGGAAAGATAAAAGGGGGATTCAAAAAGAAAGGAGAGAAAGCTTTAAAAACATAACATGAAACTAAGTATTGTGTTGATAGTGCAAAGGAGTGGGCAGTGCAAGGCAAGGCAGTAGGAACATATTCTCCACTTAGGGATGTCTGATAATTCCGCCACAGATCTCGGTGAGGCTGAATGCCAGTGCATTCAGCCCCCCGAACTCCGTGGTGGAACGGCCTGCCATCCCCCCACCCCCCGCAGATCACTCCCGGGACGAGACTTACCTGGGGCGGACATTCCAGACGGTGGTGGCTCCAGCGGCAGCTTCGGCAGAGGCAGCGGCAGTGGCTGGTCTTCCGACCGGCTGCCGCCACCGCCATTTGCAGTCTTTCCCCCCCCCCATTCATGATAGGCTACGTAAAGACTTATGTAGCCTATCACGTCTGGGTTAAAAAAAAAAAATTATGTAGACTAAGACAACCAAAAATAGGGAATGCAAATGGCGGCCGGACGTAGCCGCCATTTGCATACGTGTTTTTTTTTTTTTTAACCCAGACGTGATAGGCTACATAAGTCTTTACGTAGCCTATCACGGCTGAATACAGGGACGCAAACGGCGGCGGCTATGGCCGCCGCCATTTGTGTCCCTGCTAGCCAGCGGCTGGATGTCCGGCTGCTGGCAGAGCCGGCCGGCGGCACCACGGAATCCCTGCGGAGTGGAGCCGGCCAGCCAGGATTCTGGAGGGAGGCATGGAGTGCCTCCCCCCCAGCGAGGATTCCGGGGGGAGGGACGGAGCACCTCCCCCCCCAGCGGAACCTGGCGGAGCCAGGTAAGGGGGGTTTCGTACATCCCTATCTCCACTCCTCAGTCCACACAGAGGTCTAAAAACATTCTGCCAGACATTTGGAATTTTTCTTTCCTCCCCCTCTTTATGTAAATGATTCATTCATGAGCTTCAAGCTCAAAGAAGTCTTTCACCCATTGATCCACATCAGGAGACCTGGTGGCTTTCTACCTCTGCAGTGTAATAATGTTTGGCAATGAGTGTGGCCATATAACACTAGGCTATGTTCTTCAGACATGCCCTATTTTAAAGGTAGGTGGCTGATAATCTTCTGGAGAAATTGAATAGAAAGAGATTTGTTTAAGGTCATATTGAGCCTTATTATTACTTTTTTCCCCAAGGATGATATAAGTTGATGTCTTCTTATATGAAAAGATGATAGCACAGTCCCAGAGAAGGTGGGAGATATGAGTCTGTGGTACTTTACATCTCCAGCAGCCAGCATTCATTTGGATACCTAAATGTGCAGGGGTCTAATGTATTCATTTAAATGTATTTTCTATTGAGGAGGGCCAATTTATCCATTTAACAGAATCAAAGCCCAGACTGTATGACTTCAGATACACATGTGTGCAATGGAGGGTGGTGCCCATTGGGGCTGGTGTGGCAGAGGACTGGGCACTTAATAGTGGGCAGAGCCAGCCAAGAGGTTCATTACAGAGAACCAAGGCAGCAATCCATTGCATAGAACAGGGAAACTGAAGCAAATTAACTGAGTTCATACATCCAAAGCAGAGTGTTGGGGTGGAGGGGAGTTGCCCACATTTATACACAAATCTTTTTTGTCTGTTGAATCTACAGTGCCAACCCATAGCAGCAGATAACAAGGAAACCAAGGCAAAGTATGTTTGAGATCATGCCTCCAAAGCAGAGGGTTTGGAGTGGGGTGGGGAGATCTGCACATCTGCATACAAAATCAATCTTTTGAACTGCAACTGCAACACAGTGAACTATTGCGTGGTTTAGTGGTGAGAGTGCTGGACTGGGAGCCGGGAGATCCGGGTTCTAGTCCCCACTCGGCCATGGAAGCTCACTGGGTGACTTTGGGCCAGTCACAGACTCTCAGCCCAACCCACCTCACAGGGTTGTTGTTGTGAGGATAAAATGGAGAGGAGGAGGAGGATAATGTAAGCCACCTTGGGTTCCTTGCAAGACGAAAACAGGCAGGATATAAATGCAATAAATAATAAATAAAGTAAGAAAAATAACTTTAGGATTGCCTGAACAGGCTGAACAGCAACACACAAAAGCAGTCTTTGGAATCCACAGCAGATGCAACCCATTTCACAGAAAAGAGAAAGTTGCAGGCAAGTTAATGTTAAGATCATGCCTGCAAAATGAAGAGTTGAGGGAGAAGATCCACACAGCTACACCATAAAGTACTTCTACAAACTAGGGATGGCAGAGAATTTCTCCCCGAAACTTCGGGGGGCCGAGCGCCAACGTGTTCAGCCCCCCGAACAAGTTTCAGGGAGAAATTCTCCGCCCCCCGCACCCCCCCCCCGGGATGGGACTTGCCTTTCCCGAATGTCCCTCCCGGCGGCGGGTCCGGCCGGCGGTTCGTCGGGTCTTCATCCGGGGCGGGAGCGGCAGCCGGTCTGTTGACCGGCTGCCGCCGCCGCCATTCCAATAAAAGAAAAAAAAAAAACCACGCCCCCATGATAGGCTACGTGATGATTAACGTAGCCTATCACGGCTAGATTTGCAAAGTCAGCCATGATGGGCTACGTAAATCATCACGTAGCCTATCATGGGTGACTTAAAAAAAAAAGAAAAAAAAAGCGCGTACGGATAATGGCGGCCCCCATAGGGAGCCGCCATTCGCGTTCCTTATTTGGTCGCTGTAGTCTACGTAAATCTTTACGTAGAATACGGCGAAAATAAGGGCAACGCAAATAGCGTTTTTTTTTTAACTTTTAATTTCGCGGCCGGGCGAGGCGGGAAGCCTCCCCCCCGGCCTGAATTTCGGCCGGGCAGGGCGGGAAGCCTCCCCCCCCAGCCTGAACTTCGCGGGGAGAGCAGCGAAGTGCCTCCCCCCCACCGCGAAAAGCTGCGGGACCAGGTAAGTGACTTTCGTGCACCCCTACTACAAACCCACTTTTCCCCCGCTTGTACCAGACGATAAAATGAACAGGAAAAAGGAAAACCAAGGCAAGTAACTGAGTGCAAAGCAGAGTGAAAATAGAAAAAAAGAAAAGAAAACACAGCCAGTGTAGTGTAGTGGTTCAAGTGTTAGACCCGGAGCTACGAGATCCAGTTTCTAGTCCCCACTTGGCCATGGAAGCTCACTGAGTGACTTTGGGCAGTCACAGACTCTCCTAACCTACCTCACAGAGTTTTTGTTGTGAGGATAAAATGGAGAGGACGAGGATTTATGTTATACTGCCTTGGGTTCCTTGGAAGAAAAAAGGAGGGATATGAATGCAACAAAGTAAGCAAGCAAGCAAGCAAGCAAGCAAGCTAGGAGTTGGAGACTACCAGCACAGTCTCCCCACCCCTACATCCCCACCACCCCACACACCATAATGCTCCCCATATTCCCATGTTAAAACCAGCCAGATTAAAAACCAGACAATTAGAGAGAAAATGAACAAAGAAAAATAGGGGAAAAATAGCATGGGGATTTCCATAGTGTTCTGGGCTGGCTCTTGGGAACTGCTTCGGATCTTATTTGTACATTTGGCAGCACCCAAAAGGACTGCTTTGCCTGTCAGCTGCATTCAAAGAGAAATGCATTAGTGACTGAGAATGCCTTAACCAACCCTAGGGAGGTATACTCAGAAGCACCACCCAGCCCTTCATCTTACCAGATTCCAGGGCGGATTACAATAGATAATAACACAATTAAGGCAAGAGCAGCAGATAAAAACACTAAAAACATACTATAAGCGGCAACATTTTTAAAAGCCTGAGTGAATAAAAGCGGTGTTGTGTGTGTGTGTGTGTGGGGGGGAGTGTTGCCTGGCATGTAAAAGATAACAATGTAGGTACCAGGCAGGCCTCCTTGGGAAGTATACTCCATAATTGGGCCTCCGCAGCCCCCCCCCCCAATCAAAGCACTTTAAAATCTAAAGTAGAACAGTCCAGGTTCCACTTTTACTATGTTGACTACCATTTAGATAGACCTGAAGTGTGTGTGAGCTTTAAGAAGGTACAAACATCTATCACCAAACATCATACTTTTTTAAAAATGCAGAATATTCTTGTCAGCAGATTGCATGGCAATTACTTTTTCCGAGGGTTCTGCTTTTGAAACATAAGCTGCTGATTCTCACCACAGGCTTCAGAATTAACTATCCTCCCCGCCTCTCCAAAAATACTACTACACAAAATATTTCAACCTCAACCACTTAGAAACTAGCTTTGGATGTCTGCCATGTCACTCAAATACTGCCTTAATTGGGGGTTTTACAACACTTTTAGCTGAATAGCCTCTTCCCTTCTAAAGTATCAGAAGTAGGCTTGAAGTTTTGCATATAAATCCAAACCCGGACATATTAAATTAGATCTATTTGGGGCAGGCTCATTGGCCCAACTGGTAGAGTAATGCAAGCAGAAAAGTTAGGATCCCCCAAGGATATTAAGTTTTATAGATTTATTTTGCATAATAATGGGATTTGAATGAGCTCCAAAGCCCCCTTTTTACTTGTTAAAAGAAGGGATGGCATCTCTATTCTCCCCCCGCCTTTTTTAATCCTATTTTTATTCTTATCATTTTATTCTGGGTTGTGCAGCTTCATGGGATTGGTCCTTTCAGATGAGAAGATAAAATTTGCCTGCAGGCAGTTGAAAGGCAATAGTCATCTGCAACTCAAATGCAGGAAGTAATTTGAGATGAAGACTTTGTGAAGGAAATTTCGGCACTTTTTTGTCTCACAGGTGATCTAAAGAAGCCATTTTCCATTTTCTTGTTCTGGCTAGTTGTTTTGTTTCTGCCAGACCTTCTGACAATTTGGTTGGCAATTAACATAAAGTACACAAGAGGACTGGATAAATTACCTATTGGAGCCATGTCTGCATCCCCAGCTCTGCTGATCTCTGCACAGAAGTTCATTTCATTTATTATATTTCTATACTCCATAGCTGAAGCTCTCTGGGTGGTTCACATTTTTTCAATGTTTATGTTTAAAAAACTATATTTAAAAAACTGTGTGTGGCTATAATGAATCTGAGTAGGCCAGAGGCCTAGCTTTCTTATAGAGCTTTAAACAGTTGTGGTTGCCTCGGTTACGGTTGCTTATGAAGGGAGTCATTAGGCTGTTTAAAAATGTTTAGTGGGAGAAGTTACCTTCAGTTTGATTGGTCAGGTGGATCAACAAAGATGATTGGCAGTTGGGAATTCCACGGAGAACGTGACTGGCCAGGAGTTTTTAAAAAGGTCAGGGAGACATAGGTTAAAGTCAGTTAGGGGCAGTTGGAAAGTGAATGAGAGGCAGTTGGGATTACTGGTAGTTTTGCTGAAGGGAGCTGTGCTTAGGGATGGGTGAACATGCAATGTTCAAGTTTGCCAGGATTCTCTGAACATCAGCTTACCACTTGTCTCATGCACAAATGGGAAACTTGCGCAAATTGATCAGTGATTGAATGGGAGATTTCCACAAATCTCCCCAAATCTGGGCAAATCTCCCTAAATTTGTGAAAAAAGTCCTCTATAGACTAAAATGGAGCTGATTCCATCTACTAAGAAGATTCACACAAATTAAGAAATGTGTGCAAATTCACCTGGGAATCAGGAATGAGACCAGCACATGTTTGACAATTTGTGAATATTTTTGGTGGACATGTCCTCACACTCAAGTTTGGGCCTTCAAATGGGGCATGCTCACCTGTTCTGTGAGCAAAGACACAATTCTCATGCATCCCTAGCTGTCAGTGGAGGCTGGTGGCTCCTATTTCAATGGGGCAGTGAATCTGCTCTGGGTTTTAGTCAGAACTGGTCAGAACTCTAAAGGAGGTGTTAAAAGTTCTGAACCCTATCCCCAAAATGAGTTCAGCATTTTGTGGAAAGCTAGATAGCTCCTTTGGAGTTCAGACTGGTTCTGACTGGAACCCAGAGCAGATTCACTGCCCCACTGAAATAAGAGCCACCAGCCTCCACTGCTAGCTGTGCTCAGAACTGGAAAAAGAGAAAGCCAGTCTGAGATAAGTATTCTGGATCTTGAGACCTGGAATCCAGAGCTGGTGTCTGTGGAGAGGAGGAGGCTGGGCTGTGAGGTGGTGATACTTCTGTCAGGCAGCAGAACAGCTCCCTAGAGGGATTCAGTCAGAAGTCTGACCAGAAGGAACTTCAGCAAGTGATTCCTCATACAGTGTCATCATCCCTGAAGCCAGAGGCAACAGGCTGTCCAGCATCCATTCCTGCTTGTGAGGGATTGTCTGGGGTGGAGTTTAGGGGGAATTGGATTGGGGGTAGAGGAGCTATTGAATGCTTCTTAGCAGGGAAGACTCTCTTACTAAGTTCAGTAACTAAAGGCTAACCTAAGGATATTTAAGTATGTTTAAGCATTCCCATCTAGTAATTTATGTACAAAATATCCCTTAAGAAAACTCTTAGTTTAATAGTTCAAATTGTCTTTAGTGTTGGTCACCATCTCACACCTTAGTCTCTTATACCAAGCTCCTAGGAGGTTTTCTTCTAAGAGAATTGGTGGCAGCAGAAAAGAATTGACTTGTGGAACTCTGAGTTATAGTAGCAGGGAGTTCTGTAGGACCTGAAATACAAACATTGCTAAGAAAAAGAAATCATACCACACATACCAAGAAACCCCCATAGATACCAAAGGTCTACATGAACAAAAACATTTTTGTCTGCCAGAGGTAGGACAACAGGGAGGGATCCAACCTATCCTCTCTTGGCAGGGATCCAACCTACCCTCTCTTGGTAGGGAGTTCCAGAGTCCTGTCTGAAAACCAAGGGAGCTGCTGCCAGTCAGTGTTGACAATACTGAGTTAGATTAAGTGACTCTGTATAAGCTAGCTTCCTGTGGTCCCATTAGAGACAGTTTTAATGGGGCCCCATTTATGCATGCATATGCATGCACACTCCAGTTTGTGTATCATATACATGCATGTGCATGTACACACACACATGCACATGCACACACACAAACACAGTACACACATCCACATATTTATTGCAGAGACCTGGGCAGACTGAATAGCTTGCAGTTATCTGACTGTGATCTATGTAGATGAAATCATATGTAAATAAAGCTTCTGCCTGTGTGAATGTTTGCTTATGCATGTTTGTTTTAGGCCCATTAGCCTATTCCACTCAATGAAAATGTTATGCATATTGTCATCTGCATACATGCATTTATGTGCAGATGAGTAAATGCATTGTAATCTCAGCTGGCATGATAAGAGATGCAAAATATAATACATACACACAAACACTGCCCATTTTTGTTCCAAAAAAACATTGCAGATTATCATTCCCCTGCAGACAGTAGAGGTATGCTGGCATTTACAACAAATTAAACACTTTGACTTTGCTTATTCATATTTTGGTTTTATAATTTATAGATTTATGACCCACCCTTTCCCTAAGGGTTCTGAAAGGATAATACTCTTCATAAAATGTGATTAACCATGACATATTAATAAAACAAATCCCCCCCACCCCAAAATTCCAAAATAAGTTTCAACAAAGCCCTGGCATTTTCGAGCAGAAAAAACAACAACCCTCTACTGAATATTGTAATAATCTTCTGATGGTAGAAAATGTGATCATCATGTAGAAAACTAGGCTTGAACTGACTCCCAGGCCCCATTGACACCGGGTTCTACTCCAGGGCGGGTGTGAGTCGAGGTGCCTCATGATAGATGATGAAGTCATGACTTCACAGCCATCCATTGTTCTCGCCTGGAAAAAACGGAGCTCCAAGGAGTCATTTTACTGAGATTTTCTGGTTTTGCTCATCTGTCCCTTCCCCGAACTGACTTCGCATCTTACGGTGGGCGTGTTGTAGGCATGTTTAGTGCCTGCATCACTCTGTGATGCCCCTTTACTCCCCCATCCTTTTGCGGCTGCGCAGTTACAGAGACACAGAGGGGTGTTTTCATCTATTTAATCACACTTTCACACAGTTTTGCAGCTTCGTATCTTCGCAATGGTTGTGGACTGAGTACCCAAGGGCCAGGGGGAGAGGGTCTTGGGGAAGGACCAACACCACTCCAGCCACTATTTCGGAGTGGTGGCTGGGCACATAGTGCTCATGCTTGTGAGTGAGAACCATCATGAGAGTCTCGGGCTGGGGAACTGACAAACTGATGGTGTGGAAATGAAGGAGCACAGAACACCCACCTCTTACCTAAAAAGGGATGCCAAGACACAGCAGAGCCCCTCAAATACAAAACAGCCACTGAAGTGTCGCACCCCCACACTCACGGGACTGTGCAGCTGTGCATTTCAGTAAAATGGCCAAAAAAAAAAGAGGGCACGGCGAGTCTGTCAGGGAAGTGCGCAGCACATTGTGAGTGTATCACAGGGCATGCTGACTCGAAGCCGAATCGCTGCGCAGTTGCGATGGGGTGGGGGGTCAAAGTGGTGCCATATAGATGTGGCCCCTGACTTGCTAGTTTTCCTCACCTGTGAATCTGCCCTGCAGTCTGAAATGGTCCGGCATCATTTCAGTGAAGGTGTAAAATGGCTCTTATTTTCCATGAGTGATAACTTTTGGCGGGGCAACTCCAAGAGTCTTGGTTCACAATAAGGCAGTGAAGTGGTTATCACCAAGGTCTCATCTTGGGATTGTCAGATGTTCTTTATTTTAAAGGACTGGTCCTTGTTCCCAAACATTATAGGGCAAAATGTGTGTCTCATATTTTTAGATTACCCACCACAGATCATAATGAATGACCTTGACTCCAGACTTCACACCCATGTGCTGTTGATATATGGTTAATATAGTAACCATATATGGTTACTATATTAACCAAGACTATGATTAATATAGTAACCATAGTCCTCAATCCAATACAGTGCACCATAGCAAACTGAAGGGGCTTGGGAAAGT
Source organism: Heloderma suspectum (assembly GCF_057233095.1). Lineage (NCBI taxonomy): Eukaryota > Metazoa > Chordata > Lepidosauria > Squamata > Helodermatidae > Heloderma > Heloderma suspectum. The sequence continues at coordinate 24,392,302 of NC_139460.1, read as the reverse complement.
CCCCTTCATTCAGTTCACAGACACACACACACACACACACACTCACAAAGATTGTGCCATTATAAGCCTAAAAAATGTACTGCTTAAAAAAATAACACCTGTACAGTGAACAGTGTGAAACTTACTTGGCATCAATGATCTACCTGATGAGGTCTACAATCATGCACAAATTCAAGCCGATCTGATACAAAACTGTCTCAGATACAGAAGTAAAGTGCTGAAAAAATTGACATGTTTGTACTTCTTACTCCAACATGTGGCTTGGCTTATCATACGTTTCTTTGAAATTCTGGGGGAAACTCCTGATGTACTTTATTCAGGTCTGTTGAGGAGGTGTGCCTTTCACTGATTCGGTGAAATTCTGAGGAAGCATTTAAAAATTGGCATGGTTTTTCTGCCACATGAATGCTCGTGGCACCAACTGTTGCCAAAGTTAGGTTGGGCATGCTCAGTTTCACTCTGAAGCTAGAATGCTGCCAGTACACTCCAGGGGGTTTGAATTCCATTGTCCCTGTCAGCATTCTCACAGTGGGGCTTGGGAACTGTCAAATGAGTGAGGTAATTCTGAAGGTTGAGGGAATTACTCTCACTGATTGATTCCTTTTGGGGCTGCATTAGTAGAAGTATAGCTTCCCAATGCCAGGAAGTACTAGTTCCCCTCTATGCAGCACTGATTAGGCCTCATCTTGAGTACTGTGTCCAGTTCTGGGCATTGCACGTTAAGAAGGATGCAGACAAGCTGTTGAGGGTTCAGAGGAGGGATGATAAGGGGACTGGAAACAAAGCCCCATGAGGAGAGACTGAAAGAACTGGGCATGTTTAGCCTTGAGAAGAGAAGACTGAGGGGAGATATGATAGCGCTCTTCAAGTATGTGAAAGGTTGTCACAGAGAAGAAGGCCAGGATCTCTTCTCAATCATCCCAGAGTGCAGGACACAGAATAATGGGCTCAAGTGACAGAAAGCCAGATTCCGGCTGAACATCAGGAAAAACTTCGTCACTGTTAGAGCAATATGACCATGGAACCAATGACCTAGGGAGGTGGTGGGCTCTCCCACACTGGAGGTGTTCAAGACAAGGCTGGACAGCCATCTGTCAGGGATGCTTTGACTTAGATTCCTGTATTGAGCAGGGGGTTGGACACAATGGTCTTATAGGCCCCTTCCAACTCTCCTATTCTATGATTCTATGATTGATAGATCACTGATGAAGAGGGAATAGGAAGGGAAAGAGAAAGGGTATGTTGGAATCCTCTGCAGACTTACTCAGAGGTAAACTTTTCCAAACATACAGGGGCATATCTAATCATTTCTATACACCTACTCAGTTAATGACTTTTTTTTAGTTTGTGTTTTTTTGTTCAGCATGCTTTAATAATAAATTTCCTTTTCAAAAACCAGGGAAAATTCAGTGATAAAAAACCTGCAGATCTGAGACCAGAGTTAAGGCTATCTCATGTTGGCTCAAGCTCCACAAATTCAGGAATCCTGAAACTTTGGTTGATGCCTTATTAGATGTGCCCCATGATCAATAATGATGTTGTGCAATGTCACAAACTGTGCTTGTTTACAAGCAGCAAACAGGCATGGGTCAACTCGTAGGAGGATTCTTCTAGCAATACTGTATGGTTCAGCTGCTTCATAAAGCAATACAAGTCTAGGACAGTGTGGGGCACATTTGCTGGTTCCAGGCACTCCTTCCTCCCCATCTGGATTTGGGTCTGAAAGACTCAGGAAAAGTGTGGGTGCATGGAAGGTAAGTTCTAAGCAAGCACAGTTTGTAACCTTAATTCTGATCTTAAACCTTCCAAGATTTTTTTAATAATTGAATTTAGAAATAAAATAAGGATGCAATCCTAGTGAGATAGTCAGCCGCCTCTGAACTTGGAGGCAGTTGACTATCCAATGAAGGGTGGGTGGAGCATGAAGGGGATGCTCTCCTCTGTGATCTGGCCACCCTGCATTTGTGGCTAGACAGCTGATTTTGGCTGTCTAGTTGGGGACTTCGGAGCGGGAGCTGGGGAGGCCACACAGCACATAGGAAGCATTGTAAAAGGCTTTTGAGGTCTCCTCCCCACCACTGGGAACACCTCATTTTTGCCCACTCTGCTGCATTGCAGTTATGAGCATTGAGACAGGGAAGAACCACACTACCTATGAGGCAGTGGGGGGCGGGGGCATGGAGCCAAGCTTCTGGGAACCAAGCTCAGAGCCCTCCCTGGCTCCGAGCTCGGTTCCTAGAAACTGAAAAATCTTATGGCCATCAATATACCATCTACCAGCCATAGGATTGTTCTCTAGTCAACTAAATCTGTGGTGGCCCCCACTCTGTGGAACTCCCTCCCTAGGGAACTCTGCCATGCCCCCTCCTTAATGATCTTCTGCCACGCATTAAAAATGTGGTTGTTCAGGCAGGCATTTGGGATGGGTTAGGGTATGTTTAGAAATATGATGTTTTAATGTAGAATTTTATTGTTTTAAAATTGATGTATTGTTGTACATCGCCCAGAGTGGCTGGGCAACCAGCCAGATGGGCAATCAAGAAATTTAATAAATAAATAAACAAACAAACAAACTACCTACCTAGCTAGCTAGGTTTTGGAGAGTTGGCTGTGGCACACTTAGGCTGAAATTCACAGGAACTTTCCCACATATTGACCAGATCTTGCTTTGCACGAGGAAATTAAAGGTAAAATTCGAGATTTTTTTCAACATATGAACCTACATTATCAGAAATCCACATGGAAACCATCAGGAGTAGGGCCTTTAGTGTATTGGATCCCACCTTATGAAATACCCATCCAATTGAGATCAGGCATGCACTTACACTACTTCAGAATTTTTTTAGTTCAAAGTGTGTATCTATTGCACCAGTCTCCAGCTGGTGTATCTTGGGCTTTTACTAAAGAACAAAGTAGATTCCACAAGCCTAGAAGTACGTTGGCCAAGCTTACTATGGTGGCCCACTCCAATGACTAACCTATCAGTGACAAAAAAAAATAAATCATGGATATCAAATACCCCCCCGACACACACACACAAACTTCACCACCTAAATGTTGTATGCATAGACCTTTATTTTGGCTCCATTATCACCAAATATAAAAGTTTTCCATATTCTTTTTCTGTAAATGAGAGAAATCATATTTACTGAAAGCAGTTTTGAATTGTTAATGAACATTGTTAATGTGAATAGTTAACAGCTTTCAGAAGATGGAGCTTTCTGTTTGGAGGAAAAGAATAACCATTAGTGCTTTTATAATGAAACATATTAGAAAATTTTGGCACCAGCCAAGTAAAAGTAATATTACTCTAAGCAAATTGTAAACGGTGAGATGGCTTATAGGATTGATTGCTGCCCCAAGGGGAAAGCATTTAGTTAGGATTTTACTAATAACATCCCTTTTCTTAAAAGGGGGTATATTCTATATTTGTTAATTTATTATTAAGAACAATGTGAGGGGCATTGAATTTCCAGCTGAAGTATAAAACTGTATTGTAAGCGCTTGAAAATAGCAGTAAATGTAAAAGATAGGAACGTCCTATTAGGGATAGGGATGTCAGAGAATTCCGCGACGGATCTCGGTGAGGCCGAATGCCAGTGCATTCGGCCCCCCGAAATCCATTGCGGAACGGCCTGCCACCCCCCACCCCCCATGGATCCCCCCCGGGACGAGACTTACTTGGGGCGGATGTTCCAGACAGAGGTGGCTCCAGCGGCGGCTTCGGTGGCAGCGGCGGCAGCTGGTCTTCCGAACGGCTGCCGCCGCCGCCATTTGCAATCTGTGTCTTCCCCCCCCCATAGACGTGATAGGCTACGTAAAGACTTATGTAGCCTATCACGTCTGGGTTAAAAAAAAAAAAAGCGTACGTAAATGGTGGCAGCTACGGCTGCTGCCATTTGCGTTCCTTATTGCGTTCCCTGGCCTGGGCCTGGCCGGCTGCTCCATGGAGCACCGTGGAGCACAGCCGGCCATCGAGGATTCCGGGGGGAGGGATGGAATGCCTCCCCCCCCATGAACAGAATCCGCGAAAAAGTAAGTTACTTTCGTACATCCCTAATTAGGGATGAATGGGAGCCCCTTGCCCAGTTTTGCTGGGTGCCCACCAAGCCCCTGCCCCTGCTCATACCCCCTGGACCTGCAGTCTCTTCCCCGCGCTTGCTGAGCCACTCACACTCACCCAGAAGTGGCCAGCGAGTGCTGTGAGTGTTCTCTCAACATACGCACATTTTCACAATCGCCTGAAATGGTGATAGCCCATACACACAAGATAACAGGTATTTATGCCTGTAATCTTGCGTGTATGGGCTAGTCATGCCCCCCCTTTTGCATATATACAAATATAATAATTTTTGTGATCGCCATTTAAGGTGATCGCGAAAATGTGCATATTTCTATATATGCAAAAGAGGGCTGTGATTCTGTGAATAGCTCATATACGCAAGATTACAGATGTGCAAAAGAGGGCTGAGATTCTGTGAATAGGACTGCGAATAGGGCTGTGAATATTCTATTCTGTGAATAGGGCTGTGATTCTGTGAATAGCTCATATACGCAACATTACAGATATGCAAAAGGGGGCTGTGATTCTGTGAATAGCTCATATACGCAACATTACAGATATGCAAAATAGGGCTGTGATTCTGTGAATAGCTCATATACGCAACATTACAGATATGCAAAAGAGGGCTGTGATTCTGTGAATAGCTCATATACGCAAGATTACAGATATGCAAAAGAGGGCTGTGATTCTGTGAATAGCTCATATACGCAAGATTACAGATATGCAAAAGAGGGCTGTGATTCTGTGAATAGCTCATATACGCAACATTACAGATATGCAAAAGAGGGCTGTGATTCTGTGAATAGCTCATATACGCAACATTACAGATATGCAAAAGAGGGCTGTGATTCTGTGAATAGCTCATATACGCAAGATTACAGATATGCAAAAGAGGGCTGTGATTCTGTGAATAGCTCATATACGCAACATTACAGATATGCAAAAGAGGGCTGTGATTCTGTGAATAGCTCATATACGCAAGATTACAGATATGCAAAAGAGGGCTGTGATTCTGTGAATAGCTCATATACGCAACATTACAGATATGCAAAAGAGGGCTGTGATTCTGTGAATAGCTAATATACGCAAGATTACAGATGTGTATGCCTGTTATCTTGCATATATAGGCTACATAGCCCCCAGCTGCTCTGCCAAGGACTCCAGAAATCAAGCCCTTGTGTGCACAAGGGCTTGACTGCCAGGGTTAGCATACATGCCCCAGCCACTAGCTCCTTTGACAGTTGACTGGGCAGGAGGAGACCTTGGCACTGCGCATGCCCCAGCCACTCTTGTCATTTCCTCCTTGCAAGAAAGAGATAGCAACAGTGGTTGGGGTGCATGTCTGGGCTGTTCGCTGGCCTCCTGAACTAAGTCGGGTGCTCACAATACCCCTACTTCCTATAGATACATTTTGGGAAAAGAGTTGCGCATAAGTTCCTAAGCTCACAAAGTATCATAGTATTTACTTCTAAACAGACAATGACCCCTATTGTTTATCAGTGGTTTGGAGCTAGGGGTGAATAGTGAGAAGCCTAACATTTGCTTACAACACCTGTGGGTTCAGCACTTCGGATAGGTCCTTTAGAGTTCTGACTGGCTCTGACTGAAACCCAGAGTAGATTCACCACCCCACGGACCTTGGAGCCACCAGCCTCTACTTCTAGATTTCAAGTAGTGTGCCTGCTACCTGTCACATCTGGGATGTTAAAGGATCATGTCCATAAGAATCTAGGCTGCCATTTTCCAAGGTATGACACAATATTAAGGCCTAATGCCAACACACAACTCACTGGAGCAAGTGTCAGGGTCCAGCACCCCAGTAGGGCCCAGTGTTGCCACCACCCACTGCTGCTGCCCAGCTGGTTGTCTACCCATTCCAGTAGTCCCGAAGGGCTGGGGAGGGGGTGCTAATCAGAGCTCTGGGCCCAGACTTGATGACCCTGCCACCTTAATTATGCTGGCACTGAATTCAGGCCAAGATAATTAAGACAGTGGCACTGCGCAATTCAGACACATGGCTCGGAGCGCCTATCAGCACTGCTGCCATCATCATTAGCGGGCATCCTTCCAATGTATATGTTTTTTACATTGATTTGTTTAATGGACTTAAAAATCAACTTTCAGGATAAATTAACCTCCCAAGTTAGCTAGGATGAGGGGCCATTGACTACCCAGGGGGAACACCGAGGACAGCTTGCCCAGGTCCCTCAAAACCTGGAGTCAGGCCTGGTTCTTGTAATTATAGATAATCATTACCCTAACGTGTGTGTGTGTGTGTGTGTGTGTGTAGAATCCAGATCCTTTGTCAATGGAATGAAAGGGTTGCTATGAAAATCTCAGATACAGTCATACTCTAGCAGCCTCCCAAAAGAAGAGTTGTTGAGCTTAAAATGCATAGTGATCTTCAGACCCATCAAGTATCCCAAGAACCAAGGGCCTTATGGTTGAGCAACTAGAACAACTGGTGTGTATAAGGTGATGCCCAGAGGCAATATCACTCACTGGGAATTTGATACTTGATTCAATTTGTTTATAATTAAAAGTCTCAGAGAAGAGCAAGCTGACATTGCTAGGGTGGAATCTCGAGGAGCAGCTCTGGAGGATTGCACAGCTGTTTTATGAACCATTTTATTTCTACTGTTAAAATTGTGTTTAGTAATCCAAGAAATATGCCAGATTCAGCACAGTGAAGGAATGACACTTTCCACCCACAGAGAAAGTCAAATACCAAGAGCCATATTGACAACTTCACCATATTGTATAGGACAAGATTGTCCTGCTGGCACCCTACAGGGCACACATCTATAGATGTTGCCAAATTTCACACTTCCTTAGCTTGGAATATGAATCTCAGTAAAGTGTAAAGCTTGAGGTGAGGATTAGGACCCCCAGTTTCTTCCCAGCTATAAACCTCCAAACTCCCTTCATCCCACATGCCTATGAACCTCCACTTTTCCATTTGCCTCCAATCTGTCCACCTGACTGTTTCTCTGAAGCAGTGGAAGTGAACATAAGGAAGGGAGGTAGTCCTCTTTCTTCCCCTCCAGTGCCTGGATCATGGCTGAACCGGTGAATCTGACTCGAGTAGCCCTTAGAAATTTAATATCATTTCCCCAGAGATATGGGCATTGTATGGATACCAGTACAGTAGCCCTGGGAAAATTACATTTTCTAGAGTATTGGCAACAGTGATGTAGTGGTGCTCCAGGAAGGGGTGAAAAGGACCCCTTTCCCCTTCTTTGCCAAATGAGCAGCATCCATGTAATCAGGAGTGAAGAATGAGGTTTGGAGGCTCATGTAAAGGGGAAGTTGGTCAGAGAAATGCCCTACCCTGCATCTGGCTTGCCTGGCTGCGGGGGGGGGGAGGGGCATTGCAGGTGGGTGAGGAGAGAAGATGTGGATGACTGCCATTGGCGGTCTCCGGTGGTACCACCAAGGGTGGGAGGGGATGGAGATGTGCTTTTAGCTCTCCATGCCCCTCCCTATCACCTCTTGGATGCGCGCCTCCCTCCCACCCTCCCTTATGTAGTGTGGGTTTCAGCTGGTAGCCCTTTTGGGGGCCAAGTAGAAATTTTTGTCTCACAGTCTGATTGGCTGCGGCTGTGTGTCTTTTTGCCTTTGTCACACTGTAAATGGGAGGGGTGTGTCCTTTAGGCGAAGCTGGCTTACTTGATGCTTAGATTTCCGGTCACATTTACTAGGAGCTGTTAGGATGAGCAATGGGGATGAGAATAGGGATGGTGAGCATTCACAATCACAGGCACTGTTCTGGTGACAGGTGATGCCTGAGGCCTCCCACTCTGGGTTTTGTGGCCCATTGGGGGGATAAGGTTTACCTGAGAAGCTAACTCACCTCACCCACCCGGTGTTTTGCAGTCTGGGATGGGGTGACAGGGGTAGGCCTACCTTCCTCAAAAGGGGTAGCCCTGTAGGGTGGTGAAATGAGATGCCACTCTACAAGCTTTGAATGTTTTTGCCCATTACAGTGCCTAGCTAGTTTCTGGCACAATTTAGTTGCCCAACCTGGTTTTCTCCCTTTGCCAATGGATCAATAAATGTGGCCCAATTTGAATCCAAGCATTTGTGTCCATCTCTTTATTTCCCCATCAGTGCTTGCAAATGGAGGTTTTTTTTCTTTCTTTCTTTTTGGAAGCTCTTAGGAGCATCGGGATAGGGATGTATGAGAAATTCATTTGAGATTGTTGTTTTTTTAGCTAAAATTTGAATAGTGTGCACCTCCTGCAACTGAATGATGACTTGAATGCAATCTGGAGGCAACATCTGTACAATTCCGAGTTTGCAATGTGATATGTGGAACAACAACAACAACAGCAACAAAAATGTGTCCAAAAAGTGTGTACATTTAAAAAACATGCATGAGAAAATGCATACAAGTATGCTTTAATTAAAAATGCACACAATAAATGCATACATTTGGGAAAATGTGCACACAAATACACATGCATTTTTGTGTGAAAAGAAATAAAAGAAAGCTTACAATTTGATATGGACATGACTTGGAATGAGCTTCAAGGTAGAATTCAGAGAACCCAAATGAGCTCGGATGTCCTGATTTGCACATCCCTTGTTTGTGAACTCAGTGGGAGGTCAATCAAAAAGTGAGATATTCTTTACTATTATATTGCTCTGACTTTTGCATGGAGAAATGTTAGGTGCTGGTTTTATTATATGATGTAGGGATGTACGAAAGGTACTTACCTTTCGCGGATTATGTTTATGGTTGGGGGGGAGGTGTTCCGTCCCTCCCCATGGAATCCTCGCTGGGGGGGAGGTGCTCCATTCCTCCCCCCCGGAATCCTGGCCGGCCGGCTGTGCTCCACAGCGATTCTGCGGAGCCTCCAGCCGGCTCCGCCAGCAGCCAGACATCCGGCTGCTGGCTAGCAGGGACGCAAATAGTGGCGGCCATAGCCGCCGCCATTTGCATCCCTGCAGTCAGCCGTGATAGGGTATGTAAATGTTTACGTAGCCTATCATGGCTGACAAAAAAACCCCAAACAAAACGCGCATACGCAAATGGAACATTTGTGTTCCTTATTTTGGCACATAATAATAATTATGTCTACGTAAACATTTACATAGACTAAGACAGCGAAAATAAGGGGAACGCAAATAGCATAGACGCTATGCTATTTGTGTTCCCCTTATTTTTGCCATCTTAGTCAATGTAATTGTTTATGTAGACTAAGATGTGCCAAAATAAGGAACACAAATGGCGGCGGCCATGGCCGCCGCCATTTGCGTACGTGCGTTTTGTTTTGTTTTTTAAAGTCAGCCGTGATAGGCTATGTAAACATTTAAATCTTAGCATAGCCTATCATGTTATTTTTAAAAAACTGGAAATGGCGGTGGCGGCAGCTGCCGCCGCTGCACCACTTCCGCACTGCCGCCGGAGTCTCGTCCCGAGGGGGGTGGGGGGCGGGCCGTTCCGCCACCGATTTCGGGGGGCCGAATGCGCTGGCATTCGGCTTCCCCGAGATCTGTGGCGGAATTTTCGTACATCCCTAATGATGAGATGGGTAGTACAGCCAAATTTATTTATTTGTTGGCATTCACCAATTAAATTGACATCCTGCCTTTCCTTCAAAAGGTAGGGATGTACAAAAGTCACGTACCTTTTCGACGGGGTGATTTGCAGTGGGGGGGAGGTGCTCCATACCTCCCCCTGAAATCCTAATCTGGCCAGCTCCGCTCCGCTGAGATTCCACAGAGCCGCCAGCCGGGGCCGCCTGCAGCCGGACATCCCGCCACTGGGCAGCCTTCCCGGAAAAAAAAACAACCGCGTACGCAAATGGCTGTGGCTACGGCAGCCGCCATTTGCATTCCCTTTTTTCCACAGTTTTAGCCTATGTAAATATTTACATAAGCTATTACGGTGAGGAAAAAAAGGAATGCAAATAGCGCTCCCTACGCTATTTGCGTTCCCCTTTTTTTGCCGTAATTGCTTATGTAAATATTTACATAGGCTAAAACTGCGAAAAGAAGGGAACGCAAATGGTGGCTGCCTTAGCCGCCACCATTTGCGTACGTGGTTTCTTTTCTTTTTTTTGCTTGCCGTGATAGGCTAGCCTATCATGGCAAAGGCAGCTACGCAAATGGCATTGTGGCCGCTATTTGAGTCCGCAGCAGCCGGCCGAGACACCAGCTGCCGCTGCTGCTGCTGCTGCCGCTGCTGCCAGAGTTGCCGCCGGAGCCGCTGCCACCAGAACATCCGCCCCAGGTAAGCTTTGTCCTGGGGGGGATTCCGTGGGGGGGTGGGAGGCCGTTCCGCCACGGGATTTGGGGGGCTGAATGCCAGTGCATTCGGCCTCACTGAAATCCATGGTGGAATTCTCCACCATCCCTACCAAAAGGTGGTGCTAAATGTACATTGCCAGCATTGATATCATTATTCAAAGAACAGATGGACCAAAAGGATATAGAAGCTGCCTATCCCAGGAGTGCTGTGCAGAAATCTGTCCTCCAAGTTCCTGGAAGTTTTCTTTTGCCATATGAAAGAGGATCACTGGCCCAGCCTCCCTCTGTTGCATCCTTCCATGCATGGGATGAAGAAGCTTTGAAGTGTGCATAGGGATGTTGGAGAAATTGGTTTGACGGGTGGAGTTCAATGGGTTTTCTTAAGGTTTGGCCCCCTGGTCTTTGCTCTAGTTCTTACTGTAGCACACAATGTAGTCTTCAGTGAGTCAGGCCAGTTTGTGGATTTCTGGGCATTTTGTGCATTTTTTCATAGGTTCCACGATTTCCACAAAATTCTGAGCAATTTGCACAAATTATGGTCAAATTTGTGAAAATTAGAGCTGAACCTGTGCAAATTACAGCCAAATTTCTGCACATTCGGCTGTAATTTGTGCGAATTTGGCTGTAATTTGTGCAGATTCCTTAGGAATTTGCCCAAATTGTGTGGAACCTGTGGGAAAAATGCACAAAAACAGTACCCAGAGGTCAGGCAAAAGCCTCCAGCTCAGCTCAGAAATGCAAATTGAATTGTACATACCATGGAACTCCTTGGAGTAAAACAAAACAAAACAAATCTGGAGTTCTCAGTGACGGGCATCCCTAAGTATGGAGCCTGCTTTACGCATGGAAGCTCTGTATACTATTTAGTACCCTGCACCATCAGGATTCTAAATTACACAGCAGTCTCCACATATAGCTTCCTGTTTCTGATCTTTTCCATCCAATGAGTGAAAAGCAGTGAGTTGAGCAGTGGAGGTGAGACAGAGGCGTTATGACCAGCAAGTGCAGATCCACCTCCCATACAATGAGGGATGCATGCCTTTGAATAGGGCTAAAATTGTATCAAGATTATTTTTGTGGTGTGTTTTACCAATACAAAGGAGTACATCTGAGTGTAATAAACACTGCACAACAAGAATTACATTTTAGAAATTCTCTGTATTAAACCAGAATTCTGCAGAAGTAGAACGCAGAACAGAGAAAATGCATGGAGCAATAAAGAAAGGATTGGGGGAAATGCTTTTCTCCCCAGGCTTCTTGCTGGCAATAATATCACAATTCAACATCAACACAGGCTAATGAAACATGGTAGGAGACCATTCAGCTCCCTTGAATGGATTATCATTTAAAAAAGGAAAAATAAATAAAGAAAAGAACACCATGAAACCTTACCACAGTCAAATTATAACGCTTTCTGACATAAATGTACCAGTTGCAAAAAATAATCTGCATGTCCTGTTCGAACGAAGAAAAAAGAGATGGATGTATTAGAAAATAAAAATGAAACAAACACCAGTTGCTTAGGTGAAATATCATCAACAAGCCCAAATTAGATCTCAAGAGGAGATACCTATAACATTTGCTTGTTGTTGTAGTGGATGCAGAGATAGAGAGCGCAGGACAGGAAGGCCTGGCGTTAGGGATGGCCTTGAATTTCTCCATGAATCTCGGGGAGGCCGAGTGCCAACGCATTCGGCCCCCCAAAATTGTTGGTGAAATTCTCCGCCACCCCCCGGGATGGGACTTACCTCCCTCTAATGTCCTTCTTGGCAGCGGGTCCCGGCGGCGTTTCGGCTGTGTTTCGGCAGGGGCGGCGGCTGGTCTTCCTACCGGCTGCCGCCGCCGCCGCCGCCATTACAAGGTGAATGAAAAAAAAAAAACACCACACCCGTGATAGGCTACGTAACGATTAACGTAGCCTATCACGGCTAGATTTCCAAAGTCAGCCGTAATAGGCTATGTAAATCGCTATGTAGCCTATCACGGGTGACTTTGAGAAAAAAAAAAAGCGCATACGCAAATGGCGGCGCCCATGGGCACTGCCATTTGCGTTCCTTATTTGGGCCCAGGTAGTCTAGGTAAATCTTTACGTAGACTACCCAGGCCCAAATAAGGAACAAAAGTGGTGGCGCCCATGGGCGCCGCCATTTGCGTACGCGCTTTTTTTTTTTCCCAAAGTCACCCGTGATAGGCTATGTAACGATTTACGTAGCCTATCACGGCTGACTTTGGAAATCTAGCCGTGATAGGCTACGTTAATCGTTACGTAGCCTATCACAGGTGTGTGTGTGTTTTTTTAAATTCACTTTTGTATTTCGCGGCCGGGGAGACGGGGTGCTTCTCCTCAGCCTGAATTTCGGCCGGGCGAGGCGGGGCGCCTCCCCCCCGGCCTGAATTTCGGCCAGGCGAGGCGGGGCGCCTCCCCCCCCGGCCTGAACTTTGGGGGGAGAACCAAAGCGCCTCCCCCCCCACCGCGAAGCAAGCTGCGGGACCAGGTAAGTGACTTTGGTACATCACTACCTGGCGTGCTATCGTCCATGGGGTCATGAAGAGTCGGACATGACTGAAGACTGAACAACAAATTTTGCCTTTCGCTATTCCGAACTTGAATTACTGGAGTGAATTTTTTTATAAAAGTGCCACACTGAAGGATATTAATAATGCAGCAAAATGACTGGTGTTCTAAGCATGTATCTATTTATTTTTATGAATGTGTATAACTGTACATTTCTCTTAAGTTCCTAATTACAACCTGCTCTAAAAGTGATGTCTAGTTGTTTAAATATGCATTTTGATGCTAAATATGTTACATTATTATTAGTTATACTGCATTTAGTTCACTAAGAAATAGTGTTGGGATATGTGGGGGGATTAGAAATTGCATTACTAATACAGGAGCTTGTCTGCCTGGGAAAAGGGAAAATAAATAAAGTACTCCATGCAAAAGAAGAGCCTCTTCAATTCCCCCCCCCCACAAATCTCATTTTATTAGAATCTAAATGCCACTCTCATAAAACATGGAGTTAGTAGCATGGTCTGACGGGAATGTTTTTCACTTTCTGTTCTCCATTTAACATCTATAAACTGCTCCACAAGTGTTTTCTTTTGTTGTTGTTTTTTAATGGTGGAGGGGGATACTATGGGCAGTATCCAACTAGGGATGTATGAAATCCCTTACCTCCAGTCCGCCGGGGGTCTGTGGGGGGGGGAGGTGATTCGTTCCTCCCCCTGGAATCCTCAATGGGTGTGTGTGATTCGTTCCTCCCCCCGGAATCTGTCCAGGCTGGCTCCACTTCGAAGCCCTGCGGAGCTGGCCGCCAGCTCCACAGGGCTGAAGAAAGTCAATGCTGCTGGCAGCCATTGCTGTGCTGTATCTCTGTGTAAGTCAGTCCCCCGGACGCAAATGGCGTAGTGGGTGCCATTTGCAGCCGTAAAGCTGGTTGATTAGCCTAAATGCAGCCATAAATGCTGCCGGCAGTATCAACTTTCTCCAGCCCTGTGGAGCTGGTGGCCAGCTCCACAGGTTCGATGTGGACCGGGATCTGACCTGGACAGATCCTGCAGGGAGGTGAAGGTGAATGATCTGTTCTGTAGGGATGGCAGAGAATTCCGCCACTGATCATGGTGAGACCGAATGCCAGCGCATTCGGCCCCCTGAACTTTGTGGTGGAACGGCCTGCCCCCCTGCCCCCCCGTGGATCCCCCCCAGGACGAGACTCACCTGGGGAGGATCTTCCGGGTGGCGGCTGCTCCAGCGGCGGCCAGGCTTCCGACTGGCTGCTGCCGCCACCATTTCCACTCTGGTAAAAAAAAAAGAAAGAAAGAAAGAAAAAGAAAGACGTGATAGGCTATGTAAAGATTTACGTAGCCTATCATGACTAGTTTTTTTTAAAAAAAACATGACGTGATAGGCTATGTAAATCTTTACGTAGCCTATTATGGCTGGGTGGGTAACCCCCCCCCCAAAAAAACTGCATACGCAAATGGCGGCGGCTACGGCCACCGCCATTTGTGTTCCTTATTTTTGCCCTCTTATTCTATGTAAATATTTACGTAGACTATGACAGTGAAAATCAAGAGGAATGCAAATAGCGTAGCGGGCGCTATTTGCGTCCCTTTTTCATTCACCGTTTTAGCCTACATAAATATTTATGTAAGCTAAAACGGGGAATCAAAAAGGGACGCAAATAGCGCCCGCTACGCTATTTGCATTCCCCTTGATTTTTGCCGTCATAGTCTACGTAAATATTTACGTAGATTAAGAGGGCAAAAGTAAGGAATGCAAATGGTGGTGGCCATAGCCGCCGCCATTTACGTATGCGGGTTTTTTGGTTTTTTTTTTACCCAGAGCCCTCCGCGGCTGGAAATCCTGTGGAGCACAGCCAGCCTCAGAGAATTCCGGGGGGGAGGAACGGAGCGCCTCCCCCCCCGGCGAGGATTCCAGGAGGAGGGACGGAATGCCCCCCCCATCAACATAATCCATGAACAGGTAAGTGACTTTTGTACATCCCTACTGTTCTGCCATGGACTCCGTGTGTGTGTGTGGATTCTTTAGAATCTGGCCTCATTGGAGTCCATGGCAGAATTCTCCGCCATCCCTATATCCAACACTGGCAGTTTGCCAATCATGTTGCGCTAGTAGAAATGACCACTAATGCCAATGTGAAACTAGCATTTCATGGCACCACCCAAGAAACTAGCCAAACCAGTACTTCCAGAACTAGATGTCAGTGGAGATCACAGAATAAAGCTCTGCTGACTTGACTGGTTCTGGAAGTACTAGTTTGGACTAGTTTCCAGTTGCAGTACAAAGTGCTCGCTTCCTGTTGCACCAGCAGTCCTTCCCACTAGTGCAAAAGCAGTTTTGGATACTGCCTTACAGTTCTAGGCATACCTCCAATGGTACAGCCCTGATTTGACCCAGAGCCTGCCTCAATGCAGCAAGTTCTGCCTTACGTATCGAACTACCCAAATAGAAATACCTCTGTATTTCAAGTAATGCTAGATTCTGCACATTTTTACTCAGATGTAAATAATACTAGAAATACCTGAATAATGATTTTATTTGCAAATACTTATATAAAATGACCCTCTGTGCTGTTCTTGGACTACTGTGCAGACTGGAACTTAGCTATCCACCAGATCTGACTCTTCTCTGAAGAGTCAACAGACTTGAAGTTGTATCAGATGATCCTTGAGAGATGGTTCAGAGAAATAATTCATATGACATCTTTAAGTGACACTCAGTGCAGCTTTGCAAGTGAGGACATAAGAGAACCCTGTGTCAAGAAGCACTTGGAGGATGCTCCAGTTAGGAAACAAGACAAGAACTTTATTGTCTCTTTCCATCCAGATACATCTAAGTCCAGGGCCACCTAGTGATTAGGGATGTACAGATTGTGTAAAATCCACTCCATTTTTGTTTTGCAGGTTGTCAGGCACCTTTCGCTCCACCATCTGCCCATCAATGGAATTGGATTTTTTTAGTTTCCAAATTTGTGCGAATTGCACAAATTTACATGTGCAAAATGCACAGATCCCCACAAAATGCACATCCCCCCCCCTCAAATGTGCATTTTCACACTTTAGCCTATGGGGAAAATGCACATTTTTCTAGAGGTGTATGAACCCCACTCACCGTTCTGGTCCAGGGCGTCCACAGTGGAGGGGAGGCAATCTGTCCCTCCCCCTGGAATCCTCCCTGGCTGACTCCACTCCGCAGCAAGTCTGTGGAGCTGCTGGCCAGGCCCATCCGCAGCCGGACTTCCGTCCACTGCAGGTCTGCGACTGCAAATGGCGTCCAGCATAGTAGACGCTATTTGCGTCCCTGCTTTAGCCAGGATCGGCTACGTAAATATTTATATAGCCTATCATGGTAAAGAGCAAGGATGCAAATGGCATCTGCTACACCGGACGCCATTTGCAGCCGCAGACCGGGGCAGTAGACAGCAGCGGGCGGACCCGGACTGGCCAGCGGCAGGAAGGGTCTGTCCGGGGAGAATTTTGCGGGGTGGCAGGGGGGAGTAGTGCATTCCACCATGGACTCCGGGGGGCCGTATTCTAAAGAATCTGGCCTCACTGGAGTCCATGGCAGATTTATCCGCCATCCCTACATTTTTCAGTGTGTGTATGTATGTATGTGTGTTCAGATTCTATGACAAAATTTCCAAAGGTTAGAAAAATGCTCTGCAATTCCACAGTATCTGTCCAACAGGGGAAACGCCAGTCTGCTGAGGAATCCATGGGTTCGATTCATAAAAATCCAAACTCATTTGGTTCTTTTCCAGCTTTCTCTGACATCCCTACTAGTGACTAAACTATATAATGTTACTATGTGCACACCGGGGTACAGAATTTGAGTTCAAAGTAGGGATGTACGAAAGTCACTTACTTTTCCGCGGATTATGTTGATGGTGGTGGGGGAGGCGATCTGCTCCTCCACCCTGGAATCCTCCATGGCTGGCTGTGCTCTGTGGCAGCTCCGCGTAGCAGCTGACCAGGCCCAGCCCAGCCCAGCCCAGAGCTGTCCGCAGCTGGATTTCCGGCCGCGGAGGGCTCTGGGAAAACAAAACAAAACCCGCGCATGCAAATGGCGGCGGCTATGGCCGCCGCCGTTTGCGTTCCTTATTTTTGGCTATTTTAATCTATGTAAATATTTACGTAGATTGTGACGGCGAAAATAAAGGGGAATGCAAATAGCGTAGAGGGCGCTATTTGCGTTGCATCCCTTTTTGATTCACCATTTTAGCCTATGTAAATCTTTACGTAGGCTAAAACGGTGAATCAAAATGGGACGCAAATAACGCCTGCTATGCTATTTGCATTCCCCTTTATTTTCGATGTCACAGTCTACGTAAATATTTACGTAGATTAAGATTTACGTGCTTCTTTATAGCTGCCGCTGCCCGGAAGATCTGCCCCAGGTAAGTCTCGTCCCGGGGGGGATCCGCGGGGGGCAGGGAGGTGGCAGGCCGTTCCACCATGGAGTTCGGGGGGCCGAATGCACTGGCATTCGGCCTTACCGAGATCCATGGTGGAATTCTCTGACATCCCTAGTTCAAAAATAAAGAGGCGCTGTTGAGGCAAAGATGGGAAAAGGTAGAAGAAGACAGGGCTGGCCTAAGGCCTTTGCCTGATGCAGATACGCAAATGGTGTCCATCCACCCAAGTCAAGGTGTATGGTACCCAAAGGGCAGTATCTAATATTGCTGATATGCTTCCATTGTTTCTGTTGTACCAGCAGGACCCATTGCAACCATAACAGGAAGCTAGAATTTCCTAATACAACCCCAGAAATGAAACACTTTTTTCCAGAATGAGGCAGGTCAGAGGAATTCCCTTCTGTAAGCTCTGCTGACCTGCCCTGTTGTGGAAACTAGTATTTTGGCTTGGTTCTGGTTGCTTTTGGAACCACTGGCTTCCCACTGCACTAGTGTTGGATCCCACTGACATGTGAGCAGCTTTGGATACTGCCCCGAAACAGGTGTGTTATTTTGGCAGATGAGGCAGAAAATCCTGCAAGTACCTTTCCTAATCCCTGGCATTCAAAATACAACACAAATTGAATAGCTAACAATGTTCTGCCCATTCGTGACACCCCAAATCTGCTGAAATGTCTGCTTCACTCAGCCAAATGGTACAGCCAGTCCTGGAAGAGGAGAATGGGGGATAAACATGCATTGAAAGGATGGGTAGAATCCACCTATATACAAGATAGTGTACTTTTGCTCCATAATCAGCCTGGAAACCCTAACTACTTGGTGAGTGAGGAACATTTAATTCTCAATCCTTTTACATCCTAACATTTGTACAGCTTTCCAGGAAGGTCTTAGAAATTCACATCTCTTCCCTGAAAATCAGCCATGCTTCTTTCTGTCCCCTTAGGTACAGTGTACCAAAGTGGTTGATGAGACCTTTTGCTAACAATCCTTGCGGTTTATCAATTCAAGCCCCAGCACCTCCTTAGAATCTAGCCCAAAATGCAACAGTGGACCTATACAGTGTAGGGATGTCTGTCACTGGGAAATCTGTCTCTCTTTCTGCGGCGTGCCAGAGTTCTGTGGGGTGCCTGACTCAGCTTGCATTGGTGGGCTGAGACACAGGTTTTTCCTGAACAATGGGACTTTTTCTTTCTTTTTTTTGGTGATGGTTGTAATTTGCGCAAATTGAGATTTGCATAAATTGCAGCTGTGATATATGCAAATTGCACTTGTATGTGCAAAATTCAGCTGTAAATTGCAGAACTTAAAAAAAATGAAAGAAATCTGTGAAGTGGCCCTACTCGATACATATCAAATCAGGTTCCACAGTGGAAAGTGGGCCAAAGTCTGAGGGTCCGAACCAAGGGAAGCCCATCAAGCTTCACCCCCTGCAATGGATTCCTCTGACATTCCTAGTATGGTGTACTCAGAGGCAGGTTTTAGGAAGACAGAGAAGTGGGGGGCTGGTGGTAGCTTCCCTGCATGGGCAAGCTAGAGCTAGAGCCAGTGTGGTGTAATTGTTAGGGACTGAGAAGATCTGGGTTCTAGTCTCCACTCAGCCATGAAGCTCACTGAGTGACTTTGGGCCAGTCACTGATACTCAGCCTAACCAACCTCACAGGGTTGTTGTGAGGATAAAATGAAGAGGAGCAGGACCTTGCAATAGGGGGAAAGGAAAAGATATAAATGTAATAATAAATATGGGAATGCTATTGACTCTTTTTTTGTTCAGCCCTTATAGTCATGTCATATGAACATAAGAGCCCTAATGGATAAGACCAAATGTCCATCTAATATACCATCTGCTTTCACAATAGTGTCCAAACATGAAGACTATAGCCTTCTCTGCACTGCACGGAGACAACTGCCTTAGAGCATAGGATTTCCTTGGTTTAGAGAGCAATTGACAAGATAAGAACTTTTGGAAGCATTAATATACTCCACACCTAAATTTTAATAGGTTTTTTTTTTTTTTGCATTTTGAATCAAGGACAAAAGAACATATTAGAAATGATATGTTACATTATCACAATGGCCTTGTCTCTACCTTGCTGATTTCTATTAAAATAAGTAGGATGGGCTTTATATGTTTGTTTTCAGTTGTTCACTGAAATAATAGTCCTCAATACGGCAGCCGGAGTTGCACACATGGAGTCGGTTAAAAAAGTAGTATTTTTTGCTGATGTGCTGTTTGGTAGGAGGCAGTGTGTGTGTGTGTGTGAGAGAGAGAGAGAGAGGTGGGGAGGGGAGATAAATCCAGCCCTTCTGCTCCTTCTGTGTGATTATTGGCTTTAATGAGCTTCCGCCATGCATTAAAAACGTGGTTGTTCAGGCAGGCATTTGGGGTGGGTTAGGGCATTTTTAGAAATATGATGTTTTAATGTAGAATTTTATTGTTTTTAAACTATTGTATTGTTGTACATTGCCCAGGGTAGCCAGGTGACTGGCCAGATGGGTGATTAAGAAATTTAATAAAAATAAATAAATAACAGGGCTCTTCATTTGCAATCATGGCAGGTGGATGTGTCCAGCTCTCAGATATTCATGTGGTTCCTTGACCACCAGGGATATATGTACATATGTATAGGGTTAGGGACCCATCACAATATAATGGATTGCCAACTGGCACCCTGTGATCCAGATAAAGTCTACATCCAAACCTCTGTAGAACTTTTTAGGTCCTGGAAACTCACCTCTCTTCCATGAAAGCTCAGCCAAGCATCCTTCCGCCTCCATAGGCACAATAATTTATGAGGAACTGATTTGGCCTTTGGCTAACAATCCATTGGAATATCTTAAATTGGATCCAGATTGTGTTACAGTTAGAGAAGATGTATTGGGATCAATGAAATTACTCTAAGTATGACTAAATCTGGATTCACTAACTTAAGTTCCATTGATTCCAAAGGGTGTATTCTAATGCAATCTGGATCCACGCCCTTACCTGCCCTGCTGTAGATACATGTGATAAAGTCTATTACTCCAAATTTCTTTCTTAAGAGGAAACTGTTTTTAAAATTTGGAGAAGGATATTTCATAAAATGCTGAGCTGGACCGGCACGGTGTGTTTTGTGAACATTTTCATGCAGCCTCTGTTTTTGGACTGCTGTTTTTTAGGGGGCACCCAAAAAAGCTGGGAATGGTTAAGGGTGTGTGTTTCTGGAAGGTTTTAAAAAAATCCAGGCATTTATAGTCAGGGCCAGAAATATTGGAACAAGGATAACTGTTTTGGCAGTTGGCCTCTGTATACCACCACACTGAAGTTGAAAGGAAACACACCCAGATGGGAGTGAAGTCAGGACTTTCAGCTGTAATTCAAGAGGTTTGACAAAACTGGGGCATTAACCATTCAGGAAGGACAGCCAGTGGCATACACCCCCCCCATCATTGGTGGCTCATAAGTAATGGAACAAACCAATATCATTTCAAACTGAAGGATTGCCTTTAATACCGGGATGAAAATCCTTTGCAGTCACTGACTTCCTGAAGTCTGGAACCCATGGACATGACCAAATGCTGAGTTTCCTCCCTCAAGATGTTTTGCCAGGCCTTTACTGCAGCTGCCTTCAGGTGCTGCTTGTTTGTGGGCCTTTCTGCCTTCAGTCTTGTCTTCAGGAAGTGAAAAGCATACTCTATTGGGTTGAGAGCAGGTGACTGACTTGGCCATTGAAGAACATCCCACTTCTTTGCCTTGAGAAACCCTTGGGTAGCTTTTGCTGTATGTTTTGGGTCATTATCCATCTGCAATATGAAGCGGCGTCCTATCAGTTTGGTGTCATTCGGCTGAATCTGAGCAGAAAGTATAGCCCTATACACTTCAGAATTCATCCTGCTGCTTTTATCAGCAGTCAGGTCATCAATAAACACCAGTGACCTGGTTTCATTGGCAGCCATACATGCCCATGCCATAACACTGCCTCCACCATGTTTGACAGATGATGGGGTATGCTTTGGATCATGAGCTGTTCCTCTCCTTCTCCATACTTTTCTCTTCCCATCATTCTGGCACAAGTTAATCGTGGTTTCATCAGTCCAAAGAATCTTATTCCAGAACTGGGCAGGCTTTTTTTGGTGTTTTCTGGCAAAGGCTAATCTGGCCTTTCGGTTCTTGTAGGGATGTCAGAGAATTTCTCCATGAACCTCCGGGAGGCTGAATGCCAACGTATTTGGCCCCCCAAAATTGGTGGGGAAATTCTCCGCCCCCGCCGCCCCCCCGGGATGGGACTTACCTCGCGTGAATGTCCCTCGCGGCAGCGAGTCCCAGCGGCGTTTCAGCGGCATTTTGGCGGCATTTTGGCGGTGTTTTGGCGGCGTTTTGGCAGTGTTTTGGCGGTGGCGGCGGTGGCGCCCGGTCTTCCGACTGGCTGCCGCCGCCGCCATTTCCAAGTAAAGTGTAAAAAAAAAAAAAACGTGATAGGCTACCTAAAGATTTATGTAGCCTATCACGGCTAGATTTTCAGTCAGTCATGATAGGCTACAGAAATCTTTACGTAGCCTATCACAGCTGACTTTGAAAAAAAAAAAAAACCCGTACGCAAGTGTGTGTACTTCCAACATGAGGTCCAAAAAGGTGTCCATGCGAGTGAAGGAGGCCATCATTAGGCTGAGGAAACAACATAAACCCATCAGAGAGATAGCAAAAACTTTGGGAGTGGCCAACACAACAGTTTGGAACATCCTGAAAAAGAAGGAATTAACTGGCAAGCTCAGCAACAGCAAAAGGCCTGGAAGACCATGGAAGAAAACTAAAGTGGATGACCGCAGAATTCTGCTCATGGTGAAGAGGAACCCTTTCACAACATCTAGCCAGGTCAAGAACACTCTTGCAGAGGTAGGCATGTCATTGTCAACATCTACAGTCAAGAGATGGCTTTATGAATGTAAATACAGAGGTTTCACGACAAGGTGCAAACCACTGGTAACACTCAAGAATCTAGGGATGGACGAAAATCCCTTACCTGGTCCCACAGTGTTTTTCTCGGTGGGGGGGAGGCACTCTGGTTCTCCCCCCGAAATTCTTGGTGGGTGGGGAGGTGCCCCACCCCTCCCAGCCAAAATTCTGGCCGGGGGGGAGGCGCCCCAACCCTCCCCGCCAAAATTCTGTCCGGGGGGGAGCGCCCCGTCTCCCCGGCCGCGAAAGAAAAAAGTAAAGTGTAAAAAAAAAAACAGTGATAGGCTACGTAAATCTTTATGTAGCCTATCACAGCTGACTTTTTTGGGGGGAAAAGCGCATACGCAAATGGCGGTGCCCATGGGTGCCGCCATTTGCGTTCCTTATTTGGGCACGGGTAGTCTAAGTAAAGATTTACGTAGACTACGGAGAAAATAAGGGTAACGCTATTTGCGTTGCCCTTATTTTCACCGTAGTCTACGTAAATCTTTACGTAGACTACCCGTGCCCAAATAAGGAACGCAAATGGCGGCGCCCATGGCGCCGCCATTTGTGTACGTGCTTTTTTTCCCCCAAAGTCAGCCGTGATAGGCTACGTAAAGATTTACGTAGCCTATCACTTTTTTTTTTTTACACTTTACTTTTTTCTTTCGTGGCCAGGGAGACGGGGCACTCCCCCCCCGGCCAGAATTTTGGCGGGGAGGGTTGGGGCGCCTCCCCCCCCGGCCAGAATTTTGGCCGGGAGGGGTGGGGCGCCTCCCCACCCACCAAGAATTTCGGGGAGAGAACCAGAGTGCCTCCCCCCCGCCGAGAAAAACGCTGCGGGACCAGGTAAGGGACTTTCGTCCATCCCTAGGTTCTTGAGCATTACCAGTGGTTTGCATCTTGTCATGAAGCCTCTGTATTTACATTCATAAAGCCATCTCTTGACTGCAGATGTTGACAATGACATGCCTACCTCCACAAGAGCATTCTTTAGTTGTCTTCCGTGGTCTTCCAGGCCTTTTGCTGTTGCTGAGCTTGCCAGTTAATTCCTTCTTTTTCAGGATGTTCCAAACTGTTGTGTTGGCCACTCCCAATGTTTTTGCTATCTCTCTGATGGGTTTATGTTGTTTCCTCAGCCTAATGATGGCCTCCTTCACTCGCATGGACACCTTTTTGGACCTCATGTTGGGAGTTCCAGTGAACAGCTACCAAATGCAAATGTAACAGTCAGAACCACCTCCAGGCCCTTTATCTACTTGATTGGTTATGGGGTACCCAGGGAACAGGCCACACCTGGCCATGAATCTGCTTGTCAGCCATTCGTTCCATTACTTATGAGCCACCAACGATGGGTGTGTGTGTGTGTGTGTGTGTGTGTATGCCACTGGCTGTCCTTCCTGAATGGTTAGTGCCCCACTTTTGTCAAACCCCTTGAATTACAGCTGAAAGTCCTGACTTTGCTCCCATATGGGTGTGTTTCCTTTCAACTTGAATGTGGAGGTGTACAGAGGCCAACTGCCAAAACAATTATCCTTGTTCCAATATTTCTGGCCCTGACTGTATGTGCATCAGCACACAACTTTTAAAATCCAAGTATCTACGCACAAGCACAACAGCACTCAGCAACAGGGTTGGAAAAAAGAAGAATATGAACATTGCAGCAGTGTTATCTCTATGGACATCACCACACAGGCAAATCTGAATGGGGATATTGTTCAATTACACCTTCGTATTTATTTGTGTGCTCTTGAATTGGCTGGGATCACACAGTGAGGAAGCTTTTTCAAATACAATAAATGATAACATTGAGGCAAAAGCATATAAGGAACAATGGCTTCAAGTATCCACAAAAAATGTGCAAAAGAGTGGTGGGCAGGCTTTTTTCACAGACACATGTCTTTTGAAACTGTAACTATTACACTGAAAATCAAGGACCACAAAAATCAGTCCATCTTACATTTTGTATGCAATACTTCTACTGATATTTTATTTTATAGAATCCAATCATGTGAGGTGGGATGGAGGTTGGATTTTGAGGCAAAACCAGCTTCCAGTCCCTCATTGTCTAGGCTCTGGCACCTAGGGATGGCACAGGTGCCCAATTCCATCCAGGAATCCAGTAGAACCCCCCTCCCCTCACCCCTGAGCCCCGCTCACCAAGCCCCTGCCTCCTCCCTTCCTGTGCTCGGTGAGCAGCCCACATTCACCCTGGCAGCCTCATCAAGCTCCATGGTCACCATTTTTTGAAAAATAAAATGGTGATCACAAAGATATGCATATTTGCGTATGCACAAAAAATCACATTTCTGTGAAAATACTGGGGCAGGGGCTGGGGGGGCACTCAGAACATCTGGATGAAGGTGGGTTCACAAATCCCTACTGGCACCACAGTCTAGCTCTTGAGGATACAATGGTTGGACATCATCCCTCCTAGATAATAATCTTGGTGGTGTGGGCAAGTCAATGCCATAGGCAAGGTCAGCTTATCTCTAATTAGACAAAGGACAAACCATGCATTGCCAATGCTAGTACTATATTGTTTGACATTTAAAAACAAAGGTTTTAAAATATCTCTTATTATGCAGGACAAGGTGTGCAATGCAAGGTTATCTTTAAGGTGGCATTTTACTCCATATAAACTTAATGGGATTTATAAGACTGTATTCCATGAATGTTGGAAATGCCAGTTAATCAATGCAGATTTTATGTATCTTTGGCGGGTACGGAAGGTTATGGAGGATTATTGAAGAAAATGCTGGAGATAATGCACTGCATGGCTGATTACAGGATATCCTGTGAACAGTGGGCATTACTGGTTTATTTCAAGGACTCTGTTTAATTTAGAGACAGGTCACTTTTTAAAAAATGTAATCAGGCCTCCAGCTATTGTTTGGGTTCTTATGGGAAACTCCATCTTTCAAATATTGGACGAGTGGAGAAAAGTTCTGGAGTTGTCTCAGATGAGGAAATTCAACTTCAGTAATAACTGAATAATAATAATAATAATAATAATAATAATGTAATGTTATAACATTATGGGTCCTTAATTTTGGCCCTTAATAACATTAAGGGCCAAAATTTATTATGCTAATCATGTGGCATTTAGCTGAGGCTTATTTTATTTTATTTTATTTATTTATTGCATTTATATCCCGCCTTTTTTCCTCTTGCAAGGAACCCAAGGCGGCTTACATTATCCTCCTCCTCTCCATTTTATCCTCACAACAACAACCCAGTGAGGTAGGTTGGGCTGAGAGTGTGTGTTTTTCCCTTTCCTTTGGGGGGGGGGATTTCAGGAAAAAAATAGATGGGAGGAAGGTTTAACACTCCTCTCCCAGAGCACCATGTTCCCAGTTTGAACCAGGACTGTGCATACCTTCATGGGAGTAAAAAAAGAAGCCTTCAATTGTACACTATCGAATTTACATAATATATAGTTTGACTCTGAGAGGAGGCCTGCAGTAAGTGAATGATCTTGTGAACAGATGGAAGCAACTAGTAAATTATTGCAAACACGTCTACAAACATTTTCTTTTTGGTTTATGCAACTCTGAAATGGAACTAGAAAAAATAAAATTAAAAACGTGTACTGTTTCTGTCCAGGAAGTCTAACCCTATATGCCTGTGGGACTTACCATATCTGCCAGGTGAGGGTTTCACTGAAATACTGCAAGAACCATTCTAGGTATTGCAATATGAACACTGTATTGCTACATATCTGGCCCAGAACTAGTGCTATGCTAGCAATCAGCAGCCCACTGAAATTATATCTATTCAGGTAACAGTCTCCAAAGACTTTCTCTCTGGTGACTTAATCCCACATCCAGCTGCATTTCTGCTTTTGACATTCATCACATTCCTGGGGTCCTTTGCAGACCACTTGCCTTTCTCTTTATACTGGGATCTGAGCGGTTCACTGAATTAGATGCATATCTAGTATGGATGGCGGAGAATTCCACCACGGACTCCAATGAGGCTAGATTCTAAGAATCTGCCCCACCCCAGAGTCCACAGTGAAATGAAAGACTCGCCTCTGCCACCCGAGGGAATCCACACTTGGCTGGATCCGACCTGCTGCCAGCTGTCCGCTGCTGTCCGCTGCCGCCCGCTGCCACCTGTCCCATCCGCTGCTGCCTGTCTTTGGACGCAAATGGCGTCCAGCATAGTGGATGCCATTTGCGTCCTTGCCTTTAGCCATGATAGGCTATATAAATCTTTACATAGCATATCACGGCAAAGAGCAGGGACACAAATGGCAACTGCTTTGCTGGACACCATTGGTGTCTGACGACTGGCAGTCTGGCAGCGGATGGACTTGGCCGGCGGCTCCGCGGACTTGTTGCAGAGCGGAGACAGCCATGGAGGATTCCGGAGGGATGAATGAATTGCCCCCCCCGCGAACCCCCTGGCAGACTCAGAGGTGAGTTCTGTACACCCCTAATATCTAGTTGCACCAGCTTTACCACTGGGACTAGATCTGCCCTAAAATACCCAAAACATCCATAGTTGCCAATATTCCACCACCTACTGAGTTAAAGAGGAGTAGGATTTCTGTGATGGTGGGGAGATCTATCTGGGGTACCAAGTTCCATCTATGTTTAGGGATGTCAGAGAATTTCTCCACGAATCACGGGGAGGCCGAATGCCAGCGCATTCGGCCACCGAAATTGGTGGAGAAACGGTCTGCCCCCCGCCCCCCCCGGGACGGGACTTAGCTTGTGCGAATGTCCCTGGCGGCGGCTCCGGCGGCGGTTCGGCAGCGGTTCGGTGGCGGTTCAGCGGCAGCGGCTGCAGCGGCCGGTCTTCTGACCGGCCGCCGCCACCGCCGCCATTTCCAAGATAAAAAAAAAAAAAGTTATAGGCTACGTAAAGATTTACGTAGCCTATTACGGCTAGATTTTTAAAAAACACCATGATATGCTACGTAAATGTTTAGGTAGCCTATCACGGCTGAGTGAAAAAAACACAACAACCGCGCGTAAGCAAATGGCAGCGCCCATGGGTGCCGCCATTTGCATTCCTTACTTTGGTACGTGTAGTCTACGTAAACATTTACGTAGCCTACGGCGAAAATAAGGGGAACGCATAGTTCCTGTATAGTTCTTCTGTGTATTCTTTCCACCTCCTCTTAATCTCATCTGCTTCTGTTAGGTCCCTGCCTTCTTTGTCCATTATCATGCCCGTCTTTGCACAAAATGTTCCCTTGAGATCTCTGATTTTCTTGAAAAGATCTCTAGTCTTTCCCATTCTATTGTTTTCCTCGATTTCTTTGCATTGTTCATTTAAGAAGGCCTTCTTGTCTGTCCTTGCTATTCTCTGGAAATCTGCATTCAGTTGGATATATCTTCCCCTTTCTCCCTTGCTTTTCGCTTCCCTTCTTTCCTCAGCTAGTTGTAAAGCCTCATCAGACAGCCACTTGGCTTTCTTGCATTTCTTTTTCTTTGGGATGGATTGAGTTGCTGCCTCCTGAACAATGTTACAGACCTCCGTCCATAGTTCCTCAGGCACTCTGTCTATCAGGTCTAATCCCTGAAATCTATTCCTCACCTCCACTGTATATTCATCAGGGATATGATTTAGGTCATACCTGAACAGTTTAGTGGTTTTCCCTACGTTCTTCAATTTCAGCCGAAATTTTGCAAGAAGCAGCTCATGATCTGAGCCACAGTCATCTCCAGGTCTTGTTTTTACTGACTGTATGGAGCTTCTCCATCTTTGGCTGCAAAGGACATAATCAATCTGATTTCGATATTGACCATCTGGTGATGTCCATATGTAGATACGCCTCTTGTGCTGTTGGAAAAGAGTGTTTGCTATGATCAGCGTGTTCTCTTGGCAAAACTCTATTAGCCTTTGTCCTGCTTCCTTTTGTACACCAAGGCCATGCTTGCCTGTTATCCCGGTGGTTTCTTGACTTCTTACTTTGGCATTCCAATCCCCTATGATGAAAAGGACATCTTTTTTTGGTGTTAGTTCTAGAAGGTGTTGTAGGTCTTCATAGATCAACCTCAGCTTCTTCGGCCTCAGTGGTTGGGGCATAGACTTGAATTACTGTGATGTTGAATGGCTTGCCTTGGATTCATACTGAGATCATTTTATCATTTTTGAGATTGTACCCCAGTACTACTTCTCCCACCCTTTTGTTGACTATGAGTGCTACTCCATTTCTTCTAAGGGATTCTTGCCCACAGTAGTAGATATAATGGTCACCTGAATTAAATTCGCCCATGCTTGTCCATTTTAGTTTGCTGATTCCCAAGATGTCGATGTTCAATCTTTCCATCTCATATTTGACCACCTCCAGCTTACCTTGATTCATTGATCTGACATTCCAGGTTCCTAAACAATATTGTTCTTTACAGCGTCAGACTTCACCACCAGACACATCCACAGCTGAGTGTCCTTTCGGGTTTGGCCCAGCTGCTTCACACTTTCTGGCGCTACTTGGAAATTCCCTCTGCTCTTCCCCAGTAGTATATGGGACACCTTCTTCCAACCTGAGGGGCTCATCTTCTGGTGTCATATCTTTTAGCATTGTGATACGTTCCATGGGGCTTTCTTGGCAAGAATACTGGAGTGGGTTACCATTTCCTTCTCCAGTGGACCACATTTTGTCAGAACTCTCCACCATGACCTGTCCATCTTGGGTGGCCCTGCATGGCATAGCTTATGGCTTCACTGAGTTACACAAGCCCCTTTGCCACAACAAGGCAGTGATCCATGAAGGGGATACACGTATTACACCAATGTAAAAAGAATTGCACTGGCTGCCAATTAGCGATCAAACCATGTTCAAGGTTCTGTTGTTGACATACAATAAAGGTTGCGGGGCCAGGATACCTAGCTTCCCTTATACCCTGAGATCTTCTGAGGAGGCCTTACTGGTCATTGTGAATGTCACCACGTGCCCACCCTTTAGAATCATGTCCCACATATGATTTGAGAGGCAGAAATGGTGGCAAGTTTTAAACACCTCTTGAAAACACAACTGTTCGTGCAGGCTGTCCTTGACCTAGGGGGGACTCTGTTTCCTCACCTGAGTCCAAAACCTTTCTCCAACCCTACCATATTTGATAGATTGCTTGCAATGGGAGGGATTCTTTTAAAATGAAAAACAACCTGAATCCTTCCTCTTTTCTCACCCTGCTAAGCTAACGCGGACAGGGATTTAGATAACCTGGAGGCTCCAATATCAGCGTTATCTACACTGGGCAGTATGATTGCTCTATTAAAATTAATTTCAGGGTGCAACCCTATTAAGATAGATAGTAGCCTGTGAAACTGGAGTCACTGACTATCCAATACAGGGTAGACAGAGGAGATCCTCTTCTCCGCACCTTGCCCACCCTGCATTTGTGGCCAGATGCATGTTTTCCTGTGTCTAGCTGTGGTTTTGGGGAGGGGAAGGAAAGGAGCCTGGAGCCTGGATAGGAAGCTGTCTAAAACAGCTTCTGTGGTCACCTTCTCTCCGTCCCCTGGGAACGCCCCATTTTCACACTCTCTGCGCTCCATTTATGAGTGCAGAGACAGTGGTGGTGTGGAAAGAACCATGGCAGCAACGAGGGGGAGGGGGAGAAGGCAGAAACTGAAATATCCTCTGGCTGCCTAGACAGTGTCTAGCAGCCATACAATTGCTCTCTTAGTTGTGTAGGCCTGTACTAACTCATAATTAGTAAATATCAGTTGGTTAGAATGAAAAGAAAAAGATGTGGGACCTGCAATAAAATGTTGCAGTGTGGATGGTTCTGTTCAGTGTTCCAACCAGCCCTCCAGCCATTCCCTTGTCCAAAATACATTATTTCATGCTCTCTGGTTTTCTCTCCTCCCCTGGATAGTCAGCCAGCATTATGTGGCCACTAAGCATGCTCAGTCTGTGTATAAAGTTTTCTGTTCCAATCTCACTGGTAGGGATGTACGAAAGTCACTTAACTGGTCCCACAGCTTGCTTCGCGGTGGGGGGGAGGTGCTTCAGTTCTCCCCCCGAAGTTCAGGCTGGGAGGGAGGCGCCCCGCCTCCCCCGGCTGAAATTCAGGCCGGGGGGGGAGGCGCCCCGCCTCGCCCAGCCGAAATTCAGGCCGGGGAGAAGCACCCCGTCTCCCCAGCCACGAAATACAAAGTGAAAAAAAAAACCCCACCAGTGATAGGCTACGTAACGATTTACGTAGCCTATCATGGCTAGATTTCCAAAGTCAGACGTGATAGGCTACGTTAATCATTACGTAGCCTATCACGGGTGACTTTGGAAAAAAAAAAAGCACGTATGCAAATGGCGGCGCCCATGGGTGCCGCCATTTGCGTTCCTTATTTGGTCCCGGGTAGTCTATGTAAAGATGTACGTAGACTATGGCGAAAATAAGGGCAACGCTATTTGCATTGCCCTTATTTTAGCGATGGTCTACGTAAATCTTTACGTAGACTACTGGGACCAAATAAGGAACGCAAATGGCGGTGCCCATGGGCACCGCCATTTGTGTATGCGTTTTTTTTTTCAAAGTCGCCCGTGATAGGCTACGTAACGATTAACATAGCCTATCACGGCTGACTTTGGAAATATAGCCGTGATAGGCTACGTTAATCATTATGTAGCCTATTACGGGTGTTTTGGTTTTTTTTACTTGATTTTGTAATGGCGGCGGTGGCAGCCGGTCGGAAGACCAGCTGCCACCCCCGTCCCCACTGAACCACCGCCGAACCACTGCTGGGACCCGCCACCGGGAGGGACATTCGCAGGAGGTAAGTCCCATCCAGGGGTGGTGGTGGGGGGTGGCGGAGAATTTCACCAACATTTTCAGGGGGCCAAATGAGTTGGCATTCAGCCTCCCAGAGATTCGGGGAGAAATTCTCCACCATCCCTACTCACTGGTGCAATAAAACTTCATCTTACTGTTTCTGGAGACTGACAAATCTCCATCAAAGAGGGCACCCCTATCCAAGGGCTATAAAACTTCTAAAACTTTGAGACACTTGGGACACAGTTCACAGCAGGCAATGTGCTACAAAGACAGAGCAGAACTCACTTGTCATTTAAACTTTTTTCAGACATTTGTCCATATTTTCTTCTTTTCTTTTGTAGGAAAGTCTCTTTGGCAATAGCCAGTTGCTCTAGGCAATGCGTTTTTAGCACTTTCCTCCTTCAGAATTGTCAAGTGCCATGAAGTCAATGGATGTCAGGAGGTGAAGACAATTTTTTAAAGGAAAAAATGGGCACCACGTCTGACTCTACTATGAATTCTGTTGGTGTATTCTATTTTTTTAAGCATCATCTATATGGAGAACACATGCCAAAGCAGAAATCTAAGTTGTATTTGCTCTTCTTCATGGAGACAACACCAATAAAGCAAAATAATAAGTGAGGACAGCGTAGGATGACTGTTGCTGTTGGTCCATGCGGCTATTTAGATTTGACAACATGAAAATCATCATCTTTAGCTTTGATCCTCAGTGATGTTTCAATTTGGTTCTCCCCTCTCATTATGGAGGGAAATGGATTTCAATTAAACATAAGAGCATCAGGAACACAGGAACACAGGAAGCTGCCTTATACCGAGTCAGACCATTGGCCCATCTAGCTCAGTATTGTTGACACTGACGGGTAGCGGCTCTCCAGGGCTTCAGGCAAGCTCCTTTCCTCATCTTCCTGTAGAAGTCAGGGATCGATCCAGGGACCTTCCTCATGCAAAGGAGGTGCTCTATCACACTGAGCTATGGCCCTTCCCATAGTAAGAGCTGTAAAGGATCAGACCAAAGGCCTATCTAATGCAGCACCCTGTCTCTACAGCAGACAACCAGATGCCCATGGAAAGCCCACAAGCAGGCCATGAATGCATCATAGGGATGTCAGAGAATTTCGCCACGAATCTCGGGGAGGCCGAATGCAAGCGCATTCGGCCCCCCAAAATCGGTGGTGAAACAGTCTGCCCCCCCGCCCCCCGCCCCCCCCCGGGATGGGACTTACCTTGGGCGAATCCTCCTGGTGGCGGCGGCGGCTCCAGCGGCTGTTCAGCGGCGGTGGCTGCGGTGGCCGGTCTTCTGACCGGCTGCCACCGCCGCCATTTCCAGTAAAAAAAAACAAAACGTGATAGGCTATGTAAAGATTTACGTAGCCTATCACGGCTGAGTAAAAAAACCAAAACAAAACCGCGTGTATGCAAATGGCAGTGCCCATGGGCGCCGCCATTTGCGTTCCTTATTTTGGCACATCTAGTCTACGTAAACATTTACGTAGACTACGGTGAAAATAAGGGGAATGCAAATAACGTAGCGTCTACGCTATTTGCGTTCCCCTTATTTTCGCCGTAGTATATGTAAATGTTTACGTAGACTAGATGTGCCAAAATAAGGAACGCAAATGGCGGTGCCCATGGGCGCTGCCATTTGCATACGCGCAGGTTTGTTTGTTTTTATTCAGCCGTGATAGGCTACGTAAACATTTACGTAGCCTATCACAGCTGACTGCAGGGACGCAAACGGCGGCGGCTATGGCCGCCACCATTTGCGCACCCGGCCGGCCAGGATTCGGGGGGGGAGGGATGGAGTGCCTCTCCCCCGGCCAGAATTTCGGGGGGAGGGACGGAGTCCCTCCCCCCCAGCCAGAATTTCAGGGGGAGGGACGGAGCACCTCCCCCCCACCTCAAATCACATTTCGTCAAAAGGTGAGTGACTTTCGTACATCCCTAGAATGCAATAACACCCTTGTTCCCCAGAAAGTGGTATTGAGGGGCACACTTAGGGATGCTGGAGAAATTTGAGGCAGACTAAAATGAGCTTGGATTTCTGATAATCTGACCTGCAGAATCCGCTGCAGAGCAACCCCCTCAGGCTGTGCAAACTCTGTAGACTTACAGAGGGCTGCACCACCCTCAGATACTATCTGTGAATATTTACACAACCTTGAATCAATGAGCTGTCACTTGAAACTACTGGGGACATAGTAAGTAACTGAGGAAAACATACAATTGAGGAGGGAGAAATAACAAGCATGCAGATAGCGGGGTGGGTATCACCATGAAAGCAAGCAAGCAAGCATATATATTAGGGCTGTGCAGGGACCTCCCTATCTGCCTCAGAATCTGGTCTGGGCAGATTCGGGGGGGGGGCTCAGCCCCAAACCCCAAGTGGGGTTTGGATGTTGAACCCTGATGCCCCTGCCATTTGGCACTCTGGGGGATGGGGGTGAGCTGCTGACAGCTTGGTGAACTTTAATCCCTCTTGAAATATTCCTCTGACATCCCTAATTCCATCTGGAAGGTCATTCCAACTTGAGTTAATATCAGATTGCGAGCTTTGTTTTTTTTTTTTTTTCAAGTATATTTTTGTGCATCTTTTCCCAAATATACATATCAATTGTTTGCATTTTTTAACTGGACACATTCTTCTCCCATTGATTAAATTGTATTTGTGAGCATTTTTCAAAAGTACACATGTTTCATGCACATTTTTCAAATGTATGTGTCTTGTCCAAATCATTTTTGGAGGTCTGCAATTACACTACAGACTTGAAAATGTATGCATGGACTTCAACTACAGATTAAGTCCAAGTCTGTGTTCGATCCGGAACGTGTGAACTGGGTAAGGTCCTGATTAAAAACCAACTGAAACAAATTACTCATCCATCCCTAACTCAGGTTCAACAGCTGGAAGTTCTACAGCCAGTTATGGACACCAAGTACAATTGGCCGTCTCCACTCAGTTGCTAATCCAAAGATGTGTAGAGGAAGTGGTGCCAGTGAAATCTGACTTAATGGCAGTGTCCTTGAGGGAGGGGGAAGGGGATACCCTGTCACACTCTTTTGCTTCCCCACCCTCATCCTTAAAGTGGACCTCCCCAGCCCTACTTGCTGACTAGGCCACTATAATACCAGCAGTCTGGTTTACTGAAACCAGTTTTAAGGCCAAAGGCACATTGGACAACCTACTTCCCATCATTGTTTGGTGGGGGAGGGAAGGAATGGTTGTCTGATCCCATTCTAAGCAGCTATACTTCATATCATATATCCACAACAAAGCACAACCACAGGTCTATCTTTAAAATAAATCAGTTAAATTATTGTCTGTATTGTTAGGATGTCAGCTGTCAAGACAGTAAACTTTTGTGTGTGTACGAAATGCCACGGCCCTCTTTATTACATCTCTAAACACTTCAGCATCTGAGAAAAGCACCTAAATAAACTGTCTTTCAGGAGAGTGTAGTTTGTGATAAGTGGAAGTATATCACTCAGCATTTTGACACGTAAATGCAACTTGCTCGATGGCAATCAAACATTCATCTGTTGTTGTTGTTTCTTAAGTGTATTGCACAGAACTACATACTACCTTCAACAATAACAACAATTCAAATCTATTTTGATG
The DNA here is from genome assembly GCF_057233095.1 of Heloderma suspectum. Classification (NCBI taxonomy): domain Eukaryota; kingdom Metazoa; phylum Chordata; class Lepidosauria; order Squamata; family Helodermatidae; genus Heloderma; species Heloderma suspectum. Next base: position 24,357,780 of record NC_139460.1, on the reverse strand, counting down.
AAATATTATCTGTATTAAATTTGGGGGGTTGTTATTATTATTATTATTATTAAAGTGAGTTCTGTTTGTTATGTTCTACAGTATATATGAGCTGTGAAATGAGCTGTATCAGCTCTTGTAGACTTTTCCAAGAGGAAACTGAAATTAGGGATGTAAGTACTCACCATAGCTCGGTTTCTCTGGGGGCTTGCCAAAGCGGCGCCCCCGCTTGCACCCCCCCAGACCCATGCTCGGGCTGCCCATGAGCTCAGAGAGTTCCACGTGATCCTGTTCAGTGAGTGCCTGCCATTTTCACGCTTTTGATTGCTACGTAAAACAGGAAGTTAAAAAATGTGCATATTTAGATATGCTCAGTTTGGAGCTGGGAAAGCTAAAGAAGCACAATATTAGAGCTATAATCCCTCTAATATTGTGCTTATTTAGCTTTCCCAGCTCCAAATTGCATGTATTTAAATATGCACATTTTTAACTTCCTGTTTTACATGGACATCAAAGGCGCGACAATGGTGGGCGCGCACTGAACGGGATTGCAGTGAGTCCTGGAGAGCATGAGCGGGCGTGAGCATGGGGCGAGCAAGGGCAGCGTCTCAGCAGGCACAGTCTGGGGGTCATGGGTGGGGGGAGCCCAACGAATTCCCAGACCCAGTCGGGTGCCTGCGACATCCCTAACTGAAATATGTTATCAGTAACCTGGAGTATAGAATGTTATGAAATCTTTTTGCCTGGTTCATCCAAAACTCACTTCCAGCTCGTGGTTAGTCACTTTCCTGTGAAGTTACTCTTCATAGTTGTGGCAGAGAGCAGTACAGCTTTGCTGTTGTCACATGAAATCTTGAGATGGCATTATCTCAGATTATGGTGTGACAGATAGGAAGGTAGGATTGTGCTGACCTAGGGTTGGCGGAGAATTTCTCCCCGAAACTTCGGGGGGCCGAGCACCAACGTGTTCAGCCCCCCAAACAAGTTTCGGGGAGAAATTCTCCACACCCCCCCGCCCCCCGCACCCCCCCGGGACGGGACTTACCTTTGGCGAATATCCCTCCCGGCGGCGGGTCCGGCCGGCGGTTCGTCGGGTCTTCGTCAGGGGCGGCAGCCGATCTTTCGACCGGCTGCCACCGCCGCCATTCCAATAAAAGAAAAAAAAACGCCCCCGTGATAGGTTACGTGACGATTAATGTAGCCTATCACGGCTAGATCTGCAAAGTCAGCCATGATAGGCTACGTAAATCGTCACGTAGCCTATCATGGGTGACTTAAAAAAAAAAAAAGTGTGTACGGATAATGGCGGCCCCCATAGGGAGCCGCCATTCCCGTTCCTTATTTGGTCACTGTAGTCTACGTAAACCTTTACGTAGACTACAGTGACCAAATAAGGAACGCAAATGGCGGCTCCCTATGGGGGCCGCCATTTGCGTACGCGCTTTTTTTTTTTTTTAAGTCACCCATGATAGGCTACGTGACGATTAATGTAGCCTATCACGGGTGACTTTGCAGATCTAGCCGTGATAGGCTACATAAATGGTTACGTAGCCTATCACGGGGCTTTTTTTTTTACTTTTCTTTTGAAGTTCGCGGCCGGGGAGACAGGGCGCTTCTCCCCGGCCTGAATTTCGGCCGGGCGAGGCAGGAAGCATCCCCCCCGGCCTGAACTTGGGGGGGAGAAGCGAAGCGCCTCCCCCCCACCGCAAAGCAAGCTGCGAGACCAGGTAAGTGACTTTCGTACATCCCTAGGTAATGCAGGAAAATATGCAAATAATGGGTTCTCAACAATTTACATAATTTATGGTAGTATGTAACATTAAGCATATTGTCCCCCATTCTATTCAACTTTTCCCTGCATATATTTTCCAGTCTCAGCAGAAACTTGAATATTTTCAAAAGAATAAATTTGCATAAATTTCAGGAAAATAAACAAATAAAAAAGATCAGGAAGCCCAAGGAGTCTGCATGGCTTGATGAGGCCACTCCACAGCACATTCTCTAGGTCAGATTCTTACAAATCCAAGCTCATTTTAGTATGTCTCGAATTTCTCCAGAATCCCTATTGTTGGGATAGAATGATAGAATAGTAGAATCACAGAATAGTAGGGTTGGAAGGGGCCTATAAGACCATCGAGTCCAGCCCCTGGACCATTGAGTCCAACCCCCAAGGCATGGCAACATTCCGTTAGTTCTGGAACGACCAGCAAGGTTTCCTTTGATGGTCTTAAATGTCACCTGGGTATGTAAGGTTAGGGACGTACGAAAATCACTTACCTTTTGGGGATTATGCTGATGGTGGGGGGGAGGCATTTCGTCCCTCCCCCCGGAATCCTCGCCGGGGGGGAGGCGCTCCATTCCTCCCCCCCCCCGGAATCCTGGCCAGCCGGCTGTGCTCCGCAGCGATTCTGTGGAGCCACCAGCCGGCTCCATCAGCAGCCGGACATCCGGCCGCTGGCTAGCAGGGACGCAAATGGTGGCGGCCATAGCCACCGCCATTTGCATCCCTGCAGTCAGCCGTGATAGGCTACATAAATTTTACATAGCCTATCACGGCTGATTTAAAAAACAAAAACAAAATGTGTGTACGCAAATGGTGGCAGCCATGGCCGCCGCCATTTGCGTTCCTTATTTTGGCACGTCTTAGTCTACGCTATTTGCGTTCCCCTTATTTTCACCGTCTTAGTCTACATAAATGTTTACGTAGACTAAGATGTGCCAAAATAAGGAACACAAATGGCGGCGGCCATGGGCGCTGCCATTTGTGTATGGGTGTTTTTTTGTTTTTTTTTAAGTCAGCCGTGATAGGCTACGTAAACATTTACGTAGCCTATCATGGTGTTTTTTTTAAAAAATCTAGCCATGATAGGCTACGTAAATCTTTACGAAACCTATCACTTTTTTTTTTTAACCTGGAAATGGCGGCGGTGGCGGCAGCTGGTCAGAAGACTGGCCGTTGCAGCCACCGCCGCCGTACCGGCGCAGCTGCCGCTGCCGCCGCCAGGAAGATCCGCCCAAGGTAAGTCCCATCCTGGGGGGGGGTGGGGGGTGGCGGGCCGTTCCACCACCAATTTCGGGGGGCCGAATGCGCTGGCATTCGGCCTCCCCGAGATCCGTGGCGGAACTTTCATACATCCCTAGTATATATAAAGGTTGAGCAGAGGTAGAGGCTTAAACACCAACAGACAGTAGAAGTCCAGTGTTCCCATATCAGATCTCTAGGGAGATAGCCAGCACTCAAAGTTGTTTATAGAGCAGAGATTCAGCTGTCTCCGTCTCCATGCTTTGTCTAGGCTGTGTCTCAAATATAGAAATTGTACAAATTGTGTACCTTCAGTGCCGCTTGACTTCTGCAGTTTGCAGCCAGTGCTCCATTCCGCCATTAACAAGCCCCCAGAATTCTCCTTTTTTTTCTGCTCCGAAAATTGAGAAGATAAATCCGTACCGACAACCGTAATTCCGGTGCCCAGCTGTCTCTGTGAGTCTGCATAACTTCTGTAAGAATTGCTATTTTTTGTAAATATTTTCATTTTTTTTAATTGAAATCCTCCATCTCCATTTACTTTCAGCCAAAACACTTCCTCTTCCTAGGGGCTTCCCAAAAGAAGGCTGTCTTAGGTGTGCCTGAGTGATAAACTCTTTGTTTAAAGCAACACTGTTTTAAAGAAAGAAAAAACCTTTTAAAATGACCATGCTGCTCCAGGACCGGCACAGTCATTTTAAAAGGTTTTTTCTTTCTTTAAAACAGTGTTGCTTTAAACAAAGAGTTTATCGCTCAGGCACACCTAAGACAGCCTTCTTTTGGGAAGCCCTTAGGAAGAGGAAGTGTTTTGGCTGAAAGTAAATGGAGACGAAGGATTTCAATTGAAAAAGAACACCCACAAACAAGGCAGTGAACACAATTCATTTTTTAAAAAAAACTTATGTATTTATTATCGGAATATACTACACTGCGTTTTTATTTACAAAAATTTCAGGACTCTTTGCGGACAACAACAAAAAAGCCACATGACTGCTGGCTCCGCAGGACCTCGTGATGCCGTTCCGCAGAGGATTCCGTGGCATGGACTGAAGGGAATTCGATCCCATTTCAGTCCATGGTGGAATTCTCTGACATCCCTACTCAAATAGCAATCTGCCCCCTTTCTTTCCTTTACAGGTACCTAGATCACAGAATAATTAGCTGGCAGGTTGGGGTTGGGGAGAGAAGAAAGAGGCATCTTTTGTCAAACAAGATTTCACTTTCTGAAAGTGTCCCCAGCTATTTCCTAGTCATTGGGCCCCATTTACCTTTAGCTTCACTAAGGAAGGAGCTACGTGGTAACTTTGTAGCCCGAGCCATTAAGACAGCAATCCTATGGCTGCTAGACAGTGTCTAGACAGCCATAGGATTTTTCATTTTCTTGGAACCATGCTCCCTGCCCCCTCCCCCTCACAGGCGACATGGTTCTTCCCTGTCTTTGTGCTTGTAACTGCAGCACGGAGCAGGCAAAAAGGAGACATTATCGGGGGCAGGGCAGGGAGATGATTGCGGAAGTGTTGTTATGATGTTTCCTATGTTTCATCCTGCCTCCCCTCTTCCCGCTCCAAAGCCCCTAGCTAGACAGACAAAATTGGCTGTCTAGCCGCATATGCGGGGTAGCTGCAGCACGGAGGTTCCCCTCTGTGCTCTGCCCACCCTGCCTTGGATAGTCAGCCACCTCCGAGTTCAGAGGCAGCTGGCTATCCCAATAGGATTCCGCCCTTAGACCATCTCCAACTGCACTATTGTCCCCATTAACCCCCTCCTGTCCAATCCCTCAGTCTTTCAACAGTATAATGATGGTGCAAAACTTCAGAAGGGGCTTGAAATGCAGGTTTCTCCTGCTCAGAAGATCTGGCCCTATTTCAAAATGGGTCCAGCTCTCTTCACACCAGACTCAAAACGCCACTATGGAGCCCTGCCTGCCATCCCACCTACCAAATTTCCAAAGCAAATACAAATGTCCTCCCAAGAACAGCCACATGTTCTGAAGGTGCTACGTTATTGTTGCTGGGTTTGTTTGCTTGTTAGCAGATTCAGATGTTTAGATACAAGAGCAAGAAAACCTCATATCCTCCTGCACAAATGAAAGGGCAGATCTGGGAGAGTGATTTTAAACTCAAAAAGGACCAAAAGAGAAATGAGTTAATGAATAGAACTTCATCTCTCTCCCCAAACATCACCCCTGCTGAAATTCAGCCTGCTTACAGCTGCTTTCTTTTTTCTTTTTAAAGAAGGAAACAAGTCATGAAACTCTGCCTAACATGTAGTTGTAGCCGCAATGTTCGCAAAATGGGAAAATCTATCCGATCTATTGTTGCTTTTGGGTTTTTTTGCGCAGAAGATATTCTTTGAGCACCAGTGTGATCTGCCTAATTTGTTGCAGCATAATGCAAACCCAGTAACATTGACTCGCCCAATCAATTGTTTCTCAGCTTCTTCTATTCACTGTCTCTTAGTTACAGCAGACGTTGAATTTCGAAACAAAGCAGTAGAGCTTTTGCTTTGGCTGATAAGGGGTTGGAATGTCAAGCTGATGTTGAACTGGAGGTTTTATTCTTGCAAAGCTAAAAAGGAAAAAGAAGAAGCTCAAATGTGTCTTGATATTATTCCACTGGAATCAATGCTTCTCTTCTTGGCTCCCTGGAAGGCCCTCTCTTAAATAATCAGGTGTAAGAGAGAAATTGAGCTGGGTATCATCTGTGAACTAATGACACCTCACACCAAATCCCCTAATGGCTCCCCCAAATGGCTTCAAAGGGGAATTGGTGACAAGTTTGTGCCCTGTGGCACCCACAGAACAATTGCCAAGGGGCCGAGACATGCCCCCAATGGTACTATCTGGAACCGTCCCCACAAGTAGGAGTGGAACCACTGCAATACACTGCCTCCTACTCTAACCTCATGCAGCTGGTCCAGGAGGATGCCATGTTTGATGGTGTCAAATGCCACTAAGAGATGAAGGAGAAGCAGCAGGGTCACATTATCCCATCCCTTTCCAAATAAAGGTTATTCATTAGGCCAACCAAGGCTGATTCCATCCTGAAACGATGCCTGAAACCAGAATGAAATAGGTCCAGATACTCCATATCCTCCAAGAGCATCTGCAATTGTGCTGCCACCACTGTCTTGAGTACCCAAAGGGGGTATTTGTAACTGGGTGGTAGTTCTCCAAAACCTCTGGGTCCAGGGAGGGCTTTTTCAGCAGTGGTTGCACAAATGCAGCTCTCACCACTCTTTCATATAAAGATGCATTGACCACTCCCTGAACCCACCTGGCCAAACCCACATTACTAATCCTAATAAGCCAAGATGGGCAAAGGCCAAGAGGGCATGTGGTTGGCCAAGTGTCTTGTTCACATCCTCAGGCCACATCAACCTAAATGGATCCCACAAAACTGGATAAGATGGACACCTCATGAGGACTTATGTCAAGCCTGGTATTCAGATTGCTATGTAGACAAGCAATTTTGTCCTCAAAGTACCAGACAAATTCATTACAGTGGGACTGTGATTTTAGCAACATACTTTTTGTTGGGACAACTGACACAAAGCCTCATACCACCTAGACAGCTACTTGAGAGCAGAATGGAATCAGTGAAGTAGACTTTTGTTGACTTCACTGCCATGTAGTAGTATGGTTACAGTATGTGCTCTCTCATATGTTTAGTCATCCACAAAGTAAGTCCTACACCAAAGGTGCTATAATCTTCATTTGGCCTGTCTCATCTCTGCAGAAAACTATGGAGTCACTCAGTCTCTGTAGCACCACGGATGGTTCTCAAGAGTAGGGATGTCTGGACTGTGTAAAATCCACTCCGTCTGTGTTCCATGGATTGTTAGGCACCTTTCATTCTGTGGGGGGATACCCACAGACGGATGCAAATATATGTTTTTTTCATCATGCAGAAAAATATGGAAATATGTACTTAAATATTTATGTAAGTATTTACACAATTTACCTCAGTACATAACATTTGGTGTATTGTCCCCCATTCCATTCAACATTTTCTCAGCTTGCGTGTTTTCCCACAAATTTATATGTGTAAATTTTGGGAAAGTAAAAGAATCATCCAAAAGTCCATGGATTCCACACGGCCTGAGGAGGGTGCTCCACAGTATATTCTGCCAGCTGGATTCTTAGAAATCCGAGCTCGTTTTAATCTGTCTTGAATTTCTCCAGCATCCCTACTCAGGATTGATCATATCAGTGTCCCACCTCACCTTGCCATTCCATAATGACAGGATCATCGGTTCTAGCTACTAGAAACTCCCACAGAACATTCAGGAATCCCTCAGATTCCACAAGGCTCCAGGATTGGATCATTTTAGTAGGTCCTCCACCCCTGTGTGTGTGTGTGTTACAACTGATGCCATGAGGGCAAACTTCACCAGAAAATGATCTGACCACAACAACAGGGTGATTGAAACCCCCTGCCATCAGGCGACCCCCTCACATCCAGGGGCAAAGACTAAATCAAGAGTGAGTCCCACTCTATGTGTTGAGCTGCTTACACATTGGGACAGTCCCATATTTGCCAGGAAGGCCAGAACCAGACCACTCAAGGCAGCCTAAGTGTGGATGATGAAATCCCCCTAGGGGCCTCCAACACCATGCCTGAGACCACCTCAGCCACATCAAGCAGGGAAACCATTGGTCAGCAGGGTGGAAGACACACCAACAGTAAACCCCATCTTTCTCTCTGGCCCATCACCAGATGCAGGCCCTCAAAGCCCACACCATAGTGGAGAGGTTTTCTGGTGTGCAAAATGGAACTTCTATGGATCACAGCAAGTCCCCTGGCCCCCCTATTGAGGTTGGTACTGCGTGGAATACTCAGGCAGGCAAACGTGGGTCAGATGAAGCCAGCTCACCTGCCCAGGTCTCGGTAATATACATCAGGTTGGCTCCTTCATCCATGGTCAAATTATGGATGCGTTTGATCTTATTATGAACCAACCTGGCATTAAACACCTGAACAACCAGGCCAGAGGGTCCTGTAGTTGAGCAAGTGATCCTTGTTATTGTGCCTACTAACTACTTAAAATCTCTAAGGACAAATTAACCCTTAGCTTGCACCTCTTTTTGGTGTGATGTCCTACCATCACTATTCCAACAACCAGGGCCATGGTTAAGGACAGGCCTGGTCAGGCTGAGGGAACACACTCCAGTGGGGGCCTGAGACAAGAGCTGCCTGGTGTTGCTTCCCCTCTTCACCATTGCAACCTGTTTCTTCACCTGCCTCTTACTCTGGCTCAGTCAGTGGAGGTCGTGAGAAGGAGGAGGAGCAGATGCCACTGCCTGCTTGCTCACTAGCTCTCTGCCTGTCAATGTTCAATGTTCAGAAAGCTAGTGACACTGAGAGAGAGAAAACAGACTCAGTGAGGGAGGAGGGCCATTGAGGGTATCTTGCCCAAGGGCTCTCAGAAACCTGGAGCTGGCACTACAAATGACAATAATTCAGTTTTAAAACAAACAGCATTAATTAACACAATTAAGGGTGCATTCCTATTCAGACAGGCAGCTGCCTCTGAACTCAGAGGTGCCACCTATCCAATGCAGGGCAGGAGAAGCATGGAAGGGATCATTCCCTTCATGTTCCTCCTGCCCTGCATTTTCAGCTAGACAGCCATTTGCGGCTGTCTAGCCACAGGTGGTCTGAGTGTGGGAGGAGGTTGCCGGACAACACACTGGATGTGTCATACAGGCATTTCTGCCCTCCCCGCCCTGGAACGCCCCTTGGAATGCCCCCTTTCAGCCGCTCCATGGTCCTCTTGCAAGCATGGATCATGGGGCTGTTTCGCACTGCCTCCGAGGCAGCACAGAATTCAGGGGGAGGTCGGTTCTCCAGGAGTCAACCTCAGAGTGCAGGCTCTGAGGTCAGTTCCCAGAAAACAAGATATCCTATGGCCATCTAGCTGCTGTCTAGCAGCCATAGGGCTGGGTTGCTTCCTAAATTAACAATTATATAGCCAAGAAATACAGTCAATTGCAACAGTGCAACCTATACAAATTGCCATAAAAATTCTAAAATCTGAGCCAACCAACAAAAAGGCCCTCCAAAATGGAAAGATCTTTACAGGCTGACTAAAAGATGGTTCTTTTTTTCTTTTCTTTTTTTTGCAGAGTAGAAGCTCTAAATAGGCAAATGTCGTGATGATGGTAGTGAGAAGCAGGGGAAAGGAGAGGAGCTAACCAGTCCTTAGTCTAAATTAGGCTGCAAATCATTTGGGAAGGGTTCTGCAGCACACAGCACCATGTAAATAAATGTTAAGTAGTGACAGGAGAAATAATTTATTCTGTAATCACCTGTCCAACCAAGAGTAAGAAGAATGCATGAGAAAGCTATTTGTTTCCTTCTTCTTTTACCCAGATTTTCTCCAGGGAATTGCTAGCTACTGCCACAAAGAGTATTGCTCTGAATTGGAGTAATCTTTGAGCAAATAATTATGTCCTTAGTAAGTGTTAAGTCAAACACACTTTTCTAACTGAAAAAGGTCACTATAGAAACTTGGTTTTATTGGGACAAAAATTTCATTTTCTAACTATAACCTCCAACATTTCACAGTTGAAAGAGGAACAGCTGGAGCATATATATATGTTATCAGTTTGCCTGCCTTGTGAATGAGCTTATCACTACATTTTTACCTATCTAGCCAGTCATGGGTGATCTCATATATCTATATCTGTGTATGTAGCATGTATACACAGCAGGAATATTGGGGAAATCCACAATGGATACCAATGAGTTTGGATTTTTATGAATGCAACCTGTGGTTTCCTCAGCAGACAGACTTTTTCTGAGCCATGTGGATTCCACAGATCTAAGGACCTTTTTTCCCACTTTGTGGGAGGATTTGTTCTGGTTAAAAGATCATATTCCATCAATGAGCAGATGACGGAATGAAAGACACCTGGCAATCGGCAAAACACAGATGGAATGGATTTAACAAAATCCATACATCCCTCACACAGATACACAGACACACACCCAAACACACACACATATGCACACATACTTTCACAGTCTCAAGGAGTTCTCCATGTTCAAGGAGAGAGTAGGGATCAATGGATTCACCCCAGCCCACCTCATTTGCCAGTTGCCAGACCCCTGCCAGTTGCCTGACCCAGCTTGCCAAATGTGAGCCGCATGTGAGTATGCAAGATTACAGGTGTAAATGGTAGACCATTTACACCTGTAATTTTGTGTAAATAGGCCTCTTTACCACCACCATTTGTGCAAAATGGCCCTTTACAAAAAAGGCCAAGATGTCATCTTGCAGCTCAGTGAGGGAATGGGCATCCCCATGCTTGCCCAACTTGGCATGCACCAAGTCAGGCAAGCATGGGGATCTGCAGACTGGTGTCCAGGGGGCCAAGCCAGCAAGAAATTGCTGAGCTTCAAACCCCAAGTGGACACCCATGACATCCTTAGTAGAGAACCTATGAATTGTACTAGTTTATTAATCAATCATCGGTTGAGTACTTAAGCAATGGATTAAGGCTGCAGTCCTACACCCACTTACCTGGATGTAAGCTCCATTGAACTCAGTGAGACTTAACTCCTGAGTAGACATGTATAAGTTCACACTATGAAGAATTAAATATTTCTGTCTTATGCAACTAAACTGTGGCATCATGAGCCAATTGATGTTAAGACTGCAATCCCTGGCCCAAAGGCAAACGACTCAGAATATGAGTGGCCAAAGGTTTGACGAAGGCAATGTTAATTAGGGATGGCTGGAACCCCCTGTGCCTCCGCACACTTTGCCCGCCAAACTCCTGCTTCTTACCTAGTGAGCAGCGCCGAGTAAGCCAATGGGGACATTGGGGTGGGGGCTCAGCAGTGGTGCAGGGTGTCTGTTTGTTTGGCTGCTGACCCAGTCTCCATGTGAGCCCCATTTTAGAGCAAGATGGGGACTCTGCATCTTTCGTAGATCTACTGCAGCAAACATTGGTGGCCATGAAGGGCCATTTCAGCCATATTATAGGGCTCTAATATTGCTGCAATGACCCTTTATGGACATTGTCATGCACAACAGTAGATCTATGAAAAACTCAGAGTCCCCATCTTGTGCTGAAATGGGGCTCAAATAGAAACTGGGCAGCTGCTGTAACTCCTGGAATATCATGTGGTGCAGGAGGTAGAGGTGGGGATTCACCAAGCTGGGTTCATGGGTATGGATGGGGTGGGATTTGGTGGGTTCCCAGACCCAGTCGGGCACCTGCACCTTCCCTAATGTTAATGAATGGCCAGCTTGGCCACAGTAAGTGGAGTGGGGTATAGCACAGCATCTTTTGCAGATTGAGAAATTTCATTTGTGAATCACACTCCAGTGATTCAGCTGCAAGAGTGGCACTGGTTGTATAAAATGCTGACCCATAACCCTTACAGCAGTTATCAGTGGCTTGTGAAAATGACCACAGAGGGAATCCACCTAGAGTGTGTCATATTTATATAATTAATACATCAGAGAATTTATAAAAATGGCAGCTGCCCTTGCCCTGGGGAATATAGGAAATATATTAGGAAAATGTGTCAAAATCAGCTGGATTTAAATCAGAGAATTAGGACCTGCAAATTTCCATCTAGGGATGGACAAATCTGTCTCTTTCAGTTTCTACAACTTTTTGAAGCACAAAGTTCTTTCTGCCCCATTTCAACATCAGTTTGTGATTTATTTTATTTTATTGTGGGGGCGGTGGGGATGATAAGAAGTAGGGATGGCTGTTGCCAGGAAATCCAGCCATTTTGGGGCTGGCTGGATTTCCCAAGAACCCCTGACTTGGGTTGTATTTGCAAGCTGAGCTGGAGGCTTTTTCCTGCAATCCAGGAACTTCCACGTCCCCCCCCCTCTCTCTCTTAAAATTGGCATTTACAGAAGCTGAGACCTCAGTTTACACAAGACACACAATTTTGGCTGTAAGTTGCATAACTTGTGCACATTGCAGCCATAAATATCTTTAACTTGCACAAATTGCATGTGCAATTTGCACAAATTGGGGGCACCTGTGCCCAAGCTAAGCACCTTTACAGCTGCAATTAGCATAAATTGTGATGTTGAGGGGGGAAACCCCCCCACAATCTGCAAGCTGGCCATACTCAATACAGATCAAGTTGGGCCAGCTCATTGGTGAGTCAGAATCCAGGGGGCTGAGCTGCTGAAAGCTTGGCAAACTTGACCACCCAGACAGATTCCTCCAAAATCCCTAGTAAAAAGTCAGCATGAAAATTCATGCACATTTTTGTATACATCGCTCCCAGTATACAAATGTTTGTATGAATTTCTCATAATTGTTTTGCATACAGATGTGGAAATAAGATGGAAAGAACTTGTGCTTCAAAAAACTTTAATGTTGTAGAAATTCAGACATTAAGAGCAAAGCATACAAAAATGCATGCATTAGGAAAAATGAAATGCATACAAAATGTGCACATTGGGAGAAATCAGGTATACAAGTGCATACACTTTTAATGCATTTCTCCAAATGTATGCAATTTTATACACATTTTTCAATTAGAGAACTGCAACTGCATCACAAAATTTGGAGAACTTTGAAAACTGAAGGATAATTGCATTCTGGGTCACATATTAGTTCAGGAAGTATTAATTTGGTCAGCTTTTATTAAAATGCGACCCAAACAAATTTCTCCTGTATCCCTACTCCCACCGTTAGTGGTAGAACGTTTCTCCCAGCTTGGAGAATAGAATAGAAAGTAATGGTATCCTCTTCAATTACCTTTTTTGACCCTGTTCTGTATAAAGAAATGTGCATATGATAACAAATTTTAAGTCACTTTTTGAGACACTGAAAAATGTAAGATAACTTACATGGCTCAATAGCCTGGCTTCAAAGAATCATGATTAGTTCTGTGTACTTCAGAGAAGTGTGCAGTTGAGTGTTTTGAACAGCAGTTATCTCTTCCACAGAACTTGCTTTACCAAAAACATTTAAAAAATGAGGGGGAGTTACATAAGCAATTTGCATCAAGGCAAGAAGATCCACCTTTCCAATGGGAAAGGTCAAAACTTCCACTGAACTCCAAGGCTTTGAGTGGACTGAAAGTTGTTCTTTGGATCCCAACCCCAGGGCTATTTATTTACTAGAAAGTCTCCCAATTGCTCTTAGGGATATTTTGATTTCCCCCTCCCTGTTTCTCTATCCATATTTCCAATCCCTTCTTTCATTTGTGCACCATTATAATTGGTGTTTTCAAATAAGAGTCCAGACTGCAGACCCATTCATGTGTGGTCTCGTCTTCCTTCTGCATGAGATTACAAACTGCTGATTATTAAAAAAATTACAAAACATTTTATAACCACTCACTTTGTACCCTTTAAAGGAATATGACCCCATCTCCATTCATCTATTGGCTGTAAAACTAGGCAGGGTATCAGTGTAATAATTGTAAATTGTAACAAATACAGGTAGAAAGCAGGAGAAGTTCCACCATGAGGTAGGGATGTGGGAATTAGCAAAAAACATGGCTCATTCAGATTCTTCAAATTCCATCTTGAAACTTGTTCTGTTGTTCTGACTCATGTCTGTATCATTTTGCGAGCTCCCCACTCATCCACCCCCCATATGAAAATTTATTTCGGAGTGCACTGAAAAGGACTCCATTCTCTCTCATTGATTAAAGCATGTTTGTGCACTGTGATGAAACCCCTCCTCTCTTCACCAGGCCTATGGTCCCTCAAGGTGGGGGGTTTGTCTTTGCTTCCACCTAGGCAGGTTATTCCCACACACCTCAGATTTCCACCTTTTACAACCTTCCTTATACTCCTTTTTCCCCCTAGAGTATAACTGTGTGTGTGAGTTGCACCTTTTTAAAACTTCTGCCTAGGTTAAGTATAAGGAGCATGATGAAGACTTCAGTGCAGGCTAGATGTAAAAGAATCAAAATAATTTATTTAGATTATTATACAGATTGAACTTTAAAAGATTTCTCTTAAGTTAACCTATGCTAAACTAAGGCCTAAAACCACTAACCACTTCTCCCTATCCCCAGGAAACGTTTTATCTAAGAGATCAAATCCCTTTCTTTGTCCTCATCTCTCTTTTGTCATCCAACTGCCTCCTTTAACTCACTTTCACTTACTCTAACTCCCGCTCCCATCAGCATTTTCACTGACCAATCACATGGCCTCAGGCGCTCAGCCACTCACACCGTTCCATACATTCTCACCCACCTACAAAGCAAACTACAATATATAGAAAAGCTATAAACCCTTAACACTCTATTTAAATAAATAAAACCATGGGGTGGTTCCACCAAATGCACATTTCCAGGAGCACACATTTTTCATGCATATTCTTCAAATTATGTAATTTCAAACACATTTTTCTTCAGTCCATGAATGGCATCACAAGCTTGGAAACGTATGGACTTCAACTCTAAGTTGCATTTGAATTCATGTTCAAGCTTGGGAGGTTTGACTTGGGTAAATCCTGGTCTAAAATGAACTCAAAGTGATTTCTCGTACATCCCTACCATGGATGCAGAGGTCAAGAAGTATTATATTTTGCCTAGGAACTCAAAATATATAAGGTAGGGATGTTAGAGAATTCCTCCATGGACTCCAATGAGGCCAGATTCTAAAGAATCCAGCCCCTTGGAGTCCGTGGCGGAACGGACCACCCACCTCTGCTGCCCCGTGAAGTTGCCCTGGAACTTGCCACTGGCCAGGTCCGGTCTGTCCGCTGCCATCCGCTGCCGGTCTGAGGAAGAAAATGGTGTCCAGCGTAGCGGACGCCATTTATATCCCTGCTCTTTGCCATGATAGGCTATGTAAATCCTTACATAGACTATCATGGCAAAGAGCAGGGACGCAAATGGCGTTGCGGACTTTTTACTTTTTACGTAAATCTTTATGTAGCCTATTACTGCAAAGAACAGGGACACAAATGGCATCTGCTACGCCATTTGTGTCCCTGCTCTTTGCCATGATAGGCTACGTAAATATTTACATAGCCTATCACAGGAAAGAGAAGGGACGTAAATGGCATCTGCTATGCTGGATGCCATTTGAGTCCACAGACTGGCAGTGGCCGGAAGTCTGCCAGCGGCCGGAGCCAGCCAGTGGCTTCACGGACTTGCCACAGAGTGGAGCCGGCTGGCGAGGATTCTGGGGGGAGGGATGGATCATCTCCCCCCCCTGCAGACCCCCCATGGACTCCAGGTAAGGGGGTTTCGTACATCCCTAATATAAGGATATCTAGTCTAAATGCCATGAGAAATGCCAAAATGGGTAGGAGATGCTTAATTGGCAAGATTATGTTTTCCACAAAGCTTTCTTGAGTGCTGTGGGGGGTGGGGGTGGGGAGAGCATTGCTGAGACGCAAGAAAATGAATTGCCAGCTGCTAGTGACCTTGAGTTCAATGGAATACTCAAAACAGACAACACCTAGGTGGCTATAAAAGATTCACCTTACCTTTCTCTTGCTAATTTCTACTGGGACAGAAAAGGACAGGTGATTCCTGTAGTCATCAGGCAGATAAGTATGAGCTTCCCCAACATCAGTCATGAAGTATTTATAAGTCTTTTGCTAACTAATATGAAAAAAGTCACAAAAGAAATTGTGTGTCAGTTCTTCCAGCCAATGGCACTTTTTCCCGATTGAATCAGACACTTACAGACTTCTCAACAGTTTTCCTTCTGTGCTAACATCTCCCAGGAAGTGATAATGAGTTCGAACTCCCTTTCGGCAAGCAGAGTGTAAACCAAGTTGGCTAACTCGAGCATTACACCACTGATGGTATACGTGGGTGTCGGTAGTTTTAAAATAACAATTGCAATGTGCAAAGCTTGAAGGGTGCTATGGTACATTAGTTCAGTGTGCTAGCAAACACAGCTTGTTTTATTTATGTGTCATTTGGGAAAAACTATCAGTTTCTAGCCTGGAACTGTAGTTCCAGTATGGCAAATTCTGTGATTCCATTATAGCATGTTCATCCTTAGTGCGGCTCTAGTTAATTAAACCGCTGTAAGTAAAACTAACTCTGTATATGCCTGTGGAAGTGCATTTGAAAAGTAATTGTTCCATTGCTATGCTACATTTCAATTTCTTGGTTACAATTTATTTCAGTCGTTTCTAATAGCAAGAGTTATTTGATACTAACAGGCTTTCTACAAAGTACTTTTTATGGATTGTAAGTGTGCAGCCTTGTACACATCTACACTTATCAGCTATATTTTCTAGCAGAAGTTGAGCCAAAATCTTTTCCCCACCCCAAGTCTGTTTATTGCCTGAGAATCAACCAGTGATTTTCAGAAGGGATCTATCCACAGGGGTGACATCTTTGATCCACTTATCATGATGCTGATCATGCTTCTTGTTAATGAGTGCTATTTTTCTCCATGTTTGAATCACAAGAAGAATTGCTGTCTCTCTGAACTGGCTTCAAATATAATTATATAGGCTAGGGGAGATGAACGTATTTTAACCAGAGGGCCGAACTGACTCCAGAAATGTATGTTGGGTGGAGGGACAGGCCACCCACATGCCAAAGTAGGAGGGTCCACCCCACTGCTAACATGCCCCCCCCCGGTGTGTTGTCCCAGACCCATATACACACTCATACATATTC
The DNA here is from genome assembly GCF_057233095.1 of Heloderma suspectum. NCBI lineage: Eukaryota > Metazoa > Chordata > Lepidosauria > Squamata > Helodermatidae > Heloderma > Heloderma suspectum. The sequence goes on along the minus strand of NC_139460.1, from coordinate 24,341,184 downwards.
ATACACACACACACTCCTGAAAATGACTCCCACCATCAGTCAGGCTTTCTTAAAGCCTCCATTGGCACCAAGAGTCCTAAAACTCAAACAGGTTAAAAACCAACCACAGTACAAAACTAATACATAGAAATAAAACAACAACAACAACATTCAAACAGCAAAATTAAAAACACTGAAGATTTTGATCTTAAAAAGTATGGGAGAATAATAAAGGTCTCCACCTGGTGCCCCAAAGGCAAAAACATGGGTGCCAGGTGAGCTCCTCTGAGGAGAGTATTTCAAAACAGGGTGCCGCCACCATAAGGCCCTTTCTCTGGTAGCCACTTTCTGTCCCTCATTCTATCCCCTACATCACTCATCACAGCATGCGTATAACCTGAGCTGTTTGGGCAATGGGAAGTCTGTGCGCATTTCTCATTTTTCTATCCAGCCTTCCCCACCTGGTCATTCAAGTTACTTGAGCTCTGGAGTAGAGGAGGAAAGGGCATGGGGCCCACTGAGACATAAATGAGACATAAGAACATAAGAACATAAGAAGAACCATGCTGGATCAGGCCAAGGGTCCATCTAGTCCAGCATACTGTTCACACAGTGGCCAACCAACTGCCCATGGGAAACCCACAAGTAGGAATGTCTGGATTTTGTGAAATCCATCCTGTGTGGGATTCATGGATTGTGTGGTGTCATTCATTCCAGCACCTGTTCACACAGATGGATTCAATCCCTACCCCATTATGCAGAAAAATACATAAATAATTCCATAAGACGATTTGCAGCAATTTATGTAATTTATGTTTGTACGTACCATTTAGTGTATTGTCCCCCATTCCATTCAACTTTTCCCCACATATATTTTCCAGAACAGCGTATGTCTCAGCAGAAGCATGCAGGGTTTCCTTTGAATAAATTTGCATACATTTTTGGAAAGTTAAAAAAAGGGGAAAAAAGATCAAAAGTCCACAGACTCTGTGCAGCCTGAAAAGGCCAGTCTGCAGTGGATTCTGCAGGCTGGATTCTTAGAAATCCAAACTCATTTTAGCCTGTCTTGAATTTCTCCAGCATCCCTGCCCACAAGCAGGACATGAGCACAACAACACCCTGACACCCAGTTTCCCAGCAACTGGTGTACATAGGTATATGTCTCTGATACTGGAGGTTGCATATAGTCATCAGGACTAGTAGAAAGCTAGATAGCTTTCTCCTCCCTGCATTTGTCCAATCCACTTTAAAGCCATCCAAATTGGTGGCCATCATTACCTACTAGAATCCTTCAGTGTGCTCTTGTGGGAAAGGATTACACCCATAATTTATACCTATTTGGGTTAATATTTCAGCTGAGTTTTACTTAATGAAACCAAATAAAACCTGAATGAAAGCCAAAAACAAAACAAAAGCTTTTCATTCTCTCCCTTTGGGAATATGTGCAGCTGTTGCCCCAATCTGCGGCATACTTTCTATTTTAGTATCACTCATTGTGAAGTCAGACACAACTGTCAAACTTTGTGGTTAAGCGAAATGCACTCGAGACTGGCATGTCAGCGAGAAGCAACAGAATAAAATCCACACAAATTGATAGAGAAAACCTTTCTCATTAACTTCCTTGTCCAGAAAGAAAAATCAAAAGGTGCTCTCCTCATTCCAATTATTAAAAAAATACTGAAACAAACATTAATAAATAATCCATTTTGTTTTGCCTTGAAAGCAAAAAAGGAGAGAAAACGTTCTACTGCTAGATAAATACAGAGGAGGAAAATTAGTCATTGATTTCAAAGAAAAAAACAATGATGAAGCTAGGAGAGAACAGGCAGGATGGGAAGCCCTCCAGAACTGGAATAGTTGAATTTCAGCTGAGTACTTCAATGTAAGTCAACTGGTTTATGTGCACACCGAACTGCATTATGTACTGTTATGCCCAACAAAATAGTAGGCATGGGTTTAAGCTTGGGTCACAAGCATGGGACAAAGGAAGGAACATTTTTCCTGAGCCCAGCTTGGACTGTAGGCCCATTATTGGGTGGTGGTGGTGGTGGTGATGGTGTGGTGTCATCTGGTTCCATTGGAGATTCCGTCTTCCCTAGTAGGCAACAGCCTAAGCAAGGGGACACAGTGTTGGGCAGTGGCTGAAGCAATTCTAGAGTAGAGCAGGTTCAGGACCCCGGACAGAACTGTAGTAGTGACGGTGGCCTCAGATTCAGGACCATGGAGAGCAATCTCACAGCTAGGTAAGGTGAGTTATCCCAGCACTGGTTTGGAGTAACTAATAGGGCTCTATACCCAAGCTGGGAGAATTCTTCTGGGTGCTCCACCTCCTCAAATGCTGCAGCTGTTTTCTTTGTTAAAGGGCAAGAGCCCACAGTTGCTAGCCTCTTCAGGGTAGTGAGGGTGTGTGGAGTGAGGAGATGGTTGGGGAATGCTGCCCTGGGCCTCCCTGCTTGTTAGAGGAGTCCGATGTCCACTTTTCAGAATTGGAGGGCAGTGGTGACTCCTGGTGAGAGCGGACAATGTGCAGTATCTAAGGTTGTCATGTGTGCCTGACTGGGTCTGGGAGACTGGCAGACTCTCCTACATTTGGCCTCCTGAACCCCAGTCATTGATACATGGGGCACTGATGGATCTGGCTGCCAAGCAACCCAAGGCTTGGTAGCACCTGGGATCAGTTCGTCCCTCATTATGAGCCACCAAAATGGCAGTTAGGACTTTTCCCTTCACTTGCAAGGAAGGAGAACATGAGGGGATGGGTTCTCCTCCAGCCCTGACAGCACCATCACTACCTTCTCCCTCTCTCATCTTGGCTATGATGGTGGCAACAGTGCCAGTAGGGCAGGAGGATGACAAGAGGGGCTCCCCTCTCATTGTCCTCCTGCCCCACCAATGCTGCCATGTTAGCCGGGATGGTTGGGGGAGGAGCGCCAAGCAGCACTGCCTTATGCTCCTCCCCCCATTCTGGCTACCATGGCAGCCACAGTGCTGGCAGGGCAAGAGGCTTACTGAGGCCATCTGCTTGTGCATGTCTGCCTTTGCGGCTGCCATTTCAATGTAAGATGGGGGTCTTATTGTAGAAATGGCTCTTTATAGCCACCGTTGTGCACAACAATAGACTTATGAAAAACTAGAGCCTCCATCTTGTGTTAAAATGGCAGCCACAAAGGAGGATGGCCGGAGGAAGGACATGCGTGACCCAGGCCCAGACATGAGCCGAAGGGTCACTGAGCCCTCCAGGGCCTTGCATGGCCTGGCTTTCCTGGGTGAGCAGCAGCGGTGGCTACTGGAGCACCCGCTGAGCATGGACACAGTGGCTTCCATCCATCCTTAGCAGCATCCAAGGTGGAAGGCCCCGCTTGTGAAGGTCTGGGAATTGGTTTTGACTCCTCACTGTTACTGGAAACCTCAATCTCAGAGAGCTCTCAGTCCTGGGCCATGAAAGGGGGTAGAGACATTAAGTTTAAACTGAGTTTAAATTGTTAATACCAAATTATTTCCCTGTATTGATGCATCAGCATGGGTTGTCCACATTTTGTAAGATTTGTTGGAGTCAATCAGAAGCTGCATTAGAACAGAACAAACAACACTCTCAGCTGCTGACAGAGAGACATGCTGATAGTGAGCTGCTGACAGAGACAGAGAGAGAATATGGGAGTGTGCACATGGCATATTTGATTATAAATATAAATAAAGGAGACACAAATATGGAGATTAAAGAAAGGGATCTAATGAAGCTAAAGGGCATCCATCTATCCTCCATCATGCCACCCAGAAGTCAAGGTCTTTGAGCGGGGATGTATGTTACAAGTTTTTACTGGGCCCAGAGAAATGATGGTTCAGCACTGAATGTAAGAAGCAGAAGGTCCTATTCCATTGACGAGGCCAGTGGAGGCTTATGGCTCCTATCTCAATGGGGTGGTAAATCTGTTCTGAGTTTCAACTCAGAACCAGTCGACCTAGGGATGCTGGAGAAATTTGAGACAGATTAAAATGAGCTTGGATTTCTAAGAATCTGACCTGCGGAATCTACTGCAGAGCGTCCTGCTCAGGCTGTGCAGAATCTATGGACTTTCGGATGAATTTTTTACTTTCCCGAAATGTACACATATAAATCCATAGAAAAATATGTAAGTTTCTGCTGAGGAAACGTTGAATGGAATGGGGGACAATACACTAAATATTATGTACTGAGGTAAATTATGTAAATAATTACATAAATACTTATGTAATTATTTCTCTACTTTTCTGCATGATGGAAGAAAAAGATATCCACATCCATCTGTGGGCAGATGATGGAACGAAAGGCGCCTGTCAATCAGCAAAACACAGACGTAGCGGATTTTACACAGTCCATACATCCCTAGTCGGAACTCTAAATGAGCTATGTATGGTTCTGGACCATTTGGGAGATGGTGTTCAGCACTTTGGATAGCTCCTTTAGAGTTCTGACTGGTACTGCCTGAAACCCAGAGTGGACTCACTGCCCCACTGAAATCAGAACCACCAGCCTTCCCTGGATGAAGCAAGGGCAGTTGACCTGGCTGTAGGGGTGCACGAAAGTCACTTAACTGGTCTCGCAGCTTTTCGCGGTGGGGGGGAGGCGCTTTGCTGCTCTCCCCCCGAAGTTCAGGCCGGGGGGGGGAGGCTTCCCGCCTCGCCTGGCTGAAATTCAGGCCGGGGGGGAGGCTTCCTGCCTCGCCCGGCCGAAATTCAGGCCGAGGAGGAGGCGCCTCGCCCGGCCGTGAAATAAGTTAAAAAAAAACCCGCCCCCGTGATATGCTACGTGACGTTTAACGTAGCCTATCACGGCTAGATCTGCAAAGTCAGCTGTGATAGGCTACATAAATCGTCACATAGCCTATCACAGGTGACTTAAAAAAAAAAAAAGTGCGTACGGATAATGGCGGCCCCCATAGGGAGCCGCCATTCGCGTTCCTTATTTGGTCGCTGTAGTCTATGTAAATCTTTACGTAGACTATGGCGAAAATAAGGGCAACGCAAATAGCGTTGCCCTTATTTTCGCCGTAGTCTACGTAATCTTTACGTACACGCTTTTTTTTTTTTAAAGTCACACGTGATAGGCTACGTGACGATTTACGTAGCCGATCACGGCTGACTTTGCAAATCTAGCCATGATAGGCTACGTTAATTGTCACGTAGCCTATCACGGGGGCGCTTTTTTTTTTTAGTTTTATTGGAATGGCGGCGGCGGCAGCCGGTCGAAAGATCGGCTGCCGCCCCCGCCCCTGACGAAGACCCGATGAACCGCCGCCGGGACCTGCCGCCGGGAGGGACATTCGGGAAAGGTAAGTCCCGTCCTGGGGGGGGTGCGGGGTGCGGGGGGGTGCGGAGAATTTCTCCCCGAAACTTCTTCGGGGGGCCAAACACGTTGGCGCTCGGCCCCCTGAAGTTTCGGGAAGAAATTCTCCGCCAACCCTACCAGGCTGTTTGTATTTGGAGCAGATCTGTCCAACCTTAGAGGCCTGCTCATCCTGACTGCAAATTTCAGGGGATCAACATGGCTTCTTGGGCCATAGAAGTCTCCAAGACCTAAGTACACACAGGCCCATTTAGATTTCCTGCTTGAGCCCCAGAGTGGCTGGGAGAGAATGAGCTAAGAAATGGGAAGCCCAGTTCAATTTTAACCTCTGCCACAAACTTGCTAAGGGCACTATCCTATTGAGGTAGTTGCCCACCTTTGAAGTTGGAAGTTTCCAAGGAACTAATGTAGGGATGTTAGAGAAATCTGCCATGGGTCTGCTCAGGAATCAGTGCTGGATCGGCCCCACTTACCTCCTCTCCTGGAGGATGCCGCGCGGGATGACACGGCTGCTTCTTGCACCGGGAGCCCTTCGCCTCTGCGTCAATTGCCATTTTTTTAAAAAAAGGTGATTGGCAGGATGTGTCCATAGACTTGTACGCAAAATAGAGCCATGAATCTTGTGTATAAGCCTATGGACACATAGACTTAAATGCAAGATTCATGACTTTATGTGTCCATAGGCTTATACGCAAGATTCATGGCTCTATTTTGCATATAAGTCTATGGGCACATCCTGCTGATTGTAGGGATGTACAAAAGTGACTTACCTTTCATGGATTATGTTGATGGTGGGGGGGAGGTGTTCCGTCCCTCCCCCTGGAATCCTGGCCGGGGGGGAGGCGCTCTGTTCCTCCCCCCCGGAATCCTCCAACGGCCGGCTGTGCTCTGCGGCAGCTCCGCGGAGCAGCCAGCCAGGCCCGGCCTGGCCAGGCCAGAGCCGTCCGCAGCCGGATTTCTGGCCGAGGAGGGCTCTGGGTAAAACAAACAAACAAAAAACAACGCATACGCAAATGGCGGCAGCTACGGCCACCACCATTTGCATTCCTTCTTTTTACCATCTTAATCTACGTAAATATTTACGTAGACTATGACAGTGAAAATCAAGGGGAATGCAAATAGCGTAGCGGGTGCCATTTGCATCCCCTTTTGATTCCCCATTTTAGCCTACATAAAAATTTATGTAGGCTAAAACGGTGAATGAAAAAGGGATGCAAATAGCTCCCGCTATGCTATTTACGTTCCCCTTTATTTTTGCCGTCATAGTCTACGTAAATATTTACGTAGATTAAGACGGCCAAAAAGAAGGAATGCAAATGGCGGTGGCCATAGCCGCCGCCATTTGCGTACGCGTTTTTTTTTTTAAACCCACCCCCAACCATGATAGACTACGTAAAGATTTACGTAGCCTATCACGTCTTTTCTTTCTTTTTTTAAAAACCTAGCCATGATAGACTATGTAAATCTTTACGTAGCCTATCATGTCTTTTTTTTTTTTCACAAGCCTGGAAATGGTGGTGGCGGCAGCCGGTCAGAAGACCGGCCGCCGCCGCCGCCGGAGCCGGAACCGCCGCCGGAGCCGCTGCCGCCCAGAAGATCCGCCCCAGGTAAGTCTCATCCTGGGGGGATCCACGGGGGGGGGCGCGGGGGGCAGGCCGTTCCACCACAGATTTCGGGGGGCTGAATGCACTGGCATTTGGCCTCACCGAGATCCATGGCGGAATTCTCTGACATCCCTAGCTACGTTTTTTTTTTTTTTAAAAAAAGCTATCGGCGTGGAAGTGAAGGGCTCCGGTTGATTCGGGTAAGTGGCCCTCGGCTCTGCAGAATCCTCATGGAGCGGAGCATCTCTGGAGGATTCGGGGGGGGGGAGGAATGGATCGACTCCCCTCCCCACAGATTCTCTACCAGAATGGATGGTGGGGAATCCATACATTCCTAATCCAATGCAAGGTGGCCGTAGCATGGAGGTGATCTTCACCTCTGTGCTCCAGCTGCCCTGCATTTTTGGCTAGATCGCTTATTTTGGCTGTCTAACTGTGGCTTGGGGGAGGGGGATGGAAGCAGGCTGCACAACACATAGGAAGCTGTGTAACATGGCTTCCGTGGTCTCTTCCCCTGCCCGCTCCTGAGGCTGCCCTTTTTCCCCATCTCCACATTCTGAAGCATGCAGATGTTGCCAGCACAAGGGAACCATGCTGACGGGGGCGGGGGATAGATGTTTCTGGGAACCAAAGTCAGAGCCCTGGCTCTGACCTCAGTTCCCAGAAACCAAAAAAATCCTATGGCCCCCGAGACAGTGTCTAGTGGCCACAGGATTGCTCCCTGAGTGAGCATAGGGAAGTCTCTCTCTCTCTCTCAATCTCTCTCTCTCACTCAGGTTAGACCCCAGCTTGTAATATGGGGCTTAATGACAATGAACTGTCCTACAGGGTTGTTGTAAAGATTTCAGTTAGACAATACAAGTTAAGCCCTTTGAATACTTGAAAACTCTATATTCAGTTCTTTACTTAATAAGAGTATTTTCCAGCCCTAAACAAGGGCCCCCAAAGTGATTTACAATCTAAAACAATTAACCAATTTAAAATGTGATGAATAACATTTAAGCAAAGACAAAGGGCACACATTAAAAGGAAAGAGAAGAGAGAAATTAAAATGTTAATATTCTAATTAAAAACCATTGAAAGTGAGATGAAAGGAAAAACATTTTTACGTTTTTGATAAAACCCCATCAGAAATAGGGCTGGTCTGACTTCTTTCAGGGGGGGAATTCCTCAAGTGGGGTGCTGCCGCCGAGAACTACTTTTATTATCCCTATCCCGAGTGATCAAGGAATGATATATTTTCAAAATGTTTTAAAATCCAGTTACAAACAGAATATTCATTAATGCTAGGCTCTTAGAAAGCTCAACTGTGGTATCAAAACCAGTCCAAACCTAAAGGGTTTACAGTGCCTCTGAAAACATTTAGGGTCAGACTTCACAAAGACTTCACAAAGGAAGTTCCAAATGGAAGGGTAGCTTTGTAGAGGTTGCTCATATTGCTTTGACTTTGCACACAGGTGAAATCATAAAAGTGTCTTTTTCTCCATTGTCCAGAGATATTGGAAAGAAGCAAATGGTGGAAAGCATTTTCGTTAGGGGTCTTCAAGCTGACACATTTTTTTAAAAAATGTTAACTTTAGAAGCAGGCTTGCACAATTTATTGATTGATTTGAAATATTTGTATGCTGCCTTTTAAGAGAGAGAGAAAAAGCACACGCCACCCTAGGTGGCTTCCAAAAATGACACAAATGTAAGTCACAATAATAAAATATACTTCCGAACGATGTCAACCATTAAAACTAATCCAGCTAGTTTTAAACCAACTAAAACCTAAAACAATGTGGAACTTGGGACCCTTAGTGTGGCCATGTGTCCTACTTTACAGAGGACACTCCTCTGTTTGAAGGCATCGTCTGTTTGAAGGATAACAGTAAGCGCAAGAAGGGGGAGCAGGGGCTGTGAAGTTGCCCATCAGCAGTTAGCATCTGGTCAGCAGGGACACAGGTTTTCCACCCAATGATTGATTGATTTGAATGATAGTAACTTAAGGTGCAACCCTATGCATGTTTAGACAGAATACAGTTCTACAACTCCCAGAATAAAGTCTTACAACTAGGGATGTTGGAGAATTCTGCCACGGACACCAGTCTAAAGAATCTGACCCCCTGGAGTCCGTGGCGGAACAGGGCAATCCTCCCCGCCACCCTGTGGAATCCCCCCAGGACAGAGCCTACCTGGCAGCGGTGGCAGCTCTGACAGTGGCCGCGGCTCCGGTGGTGGCTCCGGGTGGTCTTCCAGCCTGGCCAATGGCGGCCGCTACACTGGCCGCCATTTGCATCCCTGCGGTAGCCGTGATAGGCTACATATATATTTATGTAGCCTATCATGGTGAAAGGCAGGGACACAAATGGCGTAGCGACCACCATTTGCGTTCCTGCCTTTTGCCGGGATAGGCTACGTAAATATATGCATAGGCTATCACAGTTATGGCAGGGACGCAAATGGCATAGTGACTGCCATTTGCATCCCTGCGGTAGCTGTGATTTATGTTCCTTCTTTTTACCGTCTTAATCTACATAAATATTTACGTAGACTATGACGGCGAGAAGAAAGGGGAATGCAAATAGCGTAGCGGGCGCTATTTGTGTCCCCTTTTGATTCACCGTTTTAGCCTATGTAAAGATTTACATAGGCTAAAACAGAGAATAAAAACGGGATGCAAATAGCCCCCGCAACGCTATTTGTGTTCCCCTTTCTTTTCGCCGTCATAGTCTACGTAAATATTTACGTAGATTAATATGGTAAAAAGAAGGAACGCAAACGGCGGCGGCCGTAGCCGCCGCCATTTGCATAGGCAGTTGGTTTTTTTGTTTGTTTTTACCCAGAGCCCTCTTTGTTTTTACCCGGGCCGGGCCTGGCTGGCTGCTCCGCGGAGCTGCCGCGGAGCACAGCTGGCCATTTGAGGATTCCTGGGGGAGGAACGGAGCACCTCCCCCCCAGCCAGGATTCTGGGGGGAGGGATGGAATGCCTCCCCCCCCACCATCAACATAATCCACGAAAGGTAAGTCACTTTCGTACATCCATACGTATTTCCCTACAAATTTATATGCATAAATTTTGGGAAAGTAAAAAAAAATTCCAAAAGTCCACAGGCTGTGCACGGCCTGAGGGGGTCATTCCACAGTGGATTTCGCAGGTCAGTAATTCTTAGAAATCTGAGCTCATTTTAGTCCATCTCAAATTTCTCCAGCATCCCTACTATTATCTCCCTAGTTTGCATGCATGGTGCTGCTTTGGCTACATGATGTCCAGCATTCAGAGAACTGAGATCTCTACTGGTCTATATGATATTTGCTTCCTTTACCCTCCAGAATGAAACAAATTCTTAGATTTGGAATTGGCATGCTTTGCCATCTTCTTCTTTTCTGTATACTATCCATTTCAGTACATCTGCATGAATGGGATGATAAATGTGAGGATCAAAACTCAACCCTTAAACTCAAAAGCATTCTACATCCTTAAGAACCTGGATCGAATCATGTGCAGGCACACAACACGGCCCACAAAATGTAGATATATCATTTTACATTGGCTCCCTTTTCAAGGTCGATTGAAGCCTGGCCCCACTGTTGTCTTCTCCTTCTCCAGAGGTACGAGAGCACTTAAAGCAATAATTGTCAGCTTGTACACAGTGCTTAGCTCTAGGTTCAGCAACATAATGAGATTTATCATGAAGACATCTATTCTGTATGCAAGTAATGTACACATTCTCTCTGGAGTCTACTGCAAAGCTTTAGTTGATTATTCAGTGGGTAACAAGTTTGATTGGGGAGGACAGGTTTTAATTGGTGGGGATCTGAATAAAGGGCACACTTGCATGTTTAGTTTCTGGTGTGTTACTGTAATAATTAAAATAAATAATTTAAGTTGGTCTTTTTATTTAATTGCATCATTGATATTTATATCAATAAATATTGATGTATTTGATTCAATACATCAAATCCCTCCCACCAAAACCATGATTTTATCTGAGGGATGGGAGAACCAGGGATGCTTGAGGTAGCTGAAATTCTCCGAACATTATTTCAAAGTTTGGCTCATTTCTGCTCTCATTTGAGACCTGATTTTTCAGTTTGTTCGAATGGGAAAAATGTGCATATTGCAAAAGAGCACACTTCCCCCCCCATTGACAAGAAAACCAAGAAACTGAGAGAAGCTGAAATTGATAGACTGATCTGTCCCCAGCTCTGGGTAAAATATCCACCAGTGGACCCCCTCCTCTTTCAGTGGGTCCTGGAAGGCGTACCTGTCTACTGTCGTAGCCTTCCAGAGAGTACTGGGCAGCAGGTTCTAGCTAGCTTTTAAATTTCCCACAATGCCTCAGAGTGTCAGGGTGGACACTGAGCCCATAGATTCCCAGAGTAGTTCTGCTGCTGAGGAAGAGCAGTCGCTCCTTCAGGAGAGGAGCACGCTCCTTTTTCCCAGGACCAACAGCTGACGGAGATTCCTCCCACCCACATTCCTAGTTTAGAAAGCAGTCCAGGGAGTGACTCAGCACAGATAGCAGACTGGGTGGCGCGGCGCAGATGCAGAGAGTGGTGCCAAAGGGTTCGCGCTCAAAGAACAGTTGCGCCCAAAGGATCCAAGGGAAAAGGGGAGGGATTCTCCCTAGTCCTTATATTCAGGGGTCTGCCAGTAATTGCCTTTCAAACGGGGACCAACTGTTCCAACTTAGGGCATAGGGATGCTGCTGCTCAGATCTAGTTGCTACCTGTAAAGTTATTAAGTTGTAAGAGAAGAATAAAGCTTTGAAAAGAATCCCTTTGTCTGTGTCTGGACTTGGCTACTGGATTAGACTGAGAGAGCCCTACAAGGAGCCCTTGACACAGAGTGACACTAGGTTAGGGGCACTGTGGGGAATAAAAAATGTGCTTAGATCCAACCATCTACTTGTACTGCCAGGCCATAAAAAACGAAAGAAAAAAAGGTGGGGTCCAGGATGGGCATCAGGAGTGGGCCCTCTCAAGGTCCTGGGGCCCTGTAGACTGCCCAAAGATGCCTGGTTGTGGCCCTGGTTATGTACCATGTCATTTCTCTGGTCAGGTAATCCTTCCCAGTGACTCCAGCTGCTCTGAGTGTATCCTTCGGATGCAGAGGGGACCCATCCATAGGCCTGGCACTCCTAACACACTCTCCATTGGTCAATGGGATTATATTTCAAGTGGTGGGAAATTTAAGTGACAATTTCTTGGCATGTTCAAGACACAGGCTGATACTGATACTATACAGAGAGTTCTACATGCCAAAGAAATCAGCTACTTTGCCAAAAGATGATTCCTGTCCTAACATTAAATTAAAGATGTCATTTTAAGTCTCTTTAATCCCATGGCTTGAAAAATGACAGAATGGTTTCTGGTAAGAACTGGAGATTATTTCAGATACCTTTATGCATAAGGGACCAATCCATTCTCATAACAATCCTCTTTTCTCTTTGTGATGTACATAAAAGGTGCCCATAATATTTAAAAATGCCTTTCTCTTTTGGAGATTTAAAATTCATTTAGATTCAGTGCCAGCATTTGAAAGGTGTGAGTAGGCTAGTGAAATATATGATTTTTGCTGTCTCTCTGTGTGTGGAAATTAGTTGTGGCAGATTCTGTGAAGCAAATTTGGATTGCCTTACAAATTAAAAAAACAATTTTCTTGTTAGTTACTACCTTGTGATTTGCACTGCTTTGTACAGCCCAAACACTGATAGACAACTTTCCAAAGCACTTTTTGGAGTATCAGCAAAAGGCTCTGTACTTGTGCATATGCCCTCCCCCTTCCTCCCCTCCATTTCTGCATGTGTGTGGCTTGAACAAAGTGCTCCCTATTTTGATCAAACCATCATTTGCTCTTTTATCTGTACCTGGCAAACTATGGTTTGATGAAAGCATAGTTTGCCCACAAACCAAGATAGCCAACTCTTGATTTGCAATCCTGGTTTGTGGACAAACTATGGTTTGATGAAACCATAGCTTGTTGTATGCTGATGCAGTGCCAAATGATGGTTTAATCCAGCGGTTCTCAACCTGTGGGTTGTGACCCCTTTGGGGGTCGAACGACCCTTTCACAGGGGTCACCTAAGACCATTGGAAAACACATATTTCCGATGGTCTTAGGAACCGAGACACCGCTCCTCTATCCATCTTCAGGCGGGTCCGCCCACATGCAGAAATGCTAGATAGAATCTAGCACCTTTGTGAGGCTCCAGGTGAGGGAGGCAAGAGAAGGGGAGGCGAAGAGGGAAGGGAGGCCCAGAGGCTCCAGCACTGACGGTGGTGGCTCCCCTTACCGGGGTGACTGGCTGGCGGGGTCCGGCGTGCTCTGCCCCGGGGAGGCTGGACCAGGAAGCATGTGTGGCCGGCCGGGGGGCTGCTGAAGTGGCGGTGGCCTAAGCGGTAAGAGTGCGGGGAGAGAGCCAGGCAGGGCTGGCGTGTCTGTGTCCGCCACCTGCAAGGCCTGGCTAAGCCTGGCCGCCTGCCATGGGGTAGGCAAGGATGGCATGTGGAGAAATTGGAGATGGCGGGAGGCAGAACAGCTGAAGAACGGTCGCCGTTTATGGGCGGGCGAGGGAAGATCTCCATGATACAAGGGCGGCGAGAGGGAAGGGCGGTGTCCAGAGCTGCACGCCGAATTATTGGGGGATGTGGGGAGAGAAGGGAGCCGAGGCCTGGCTGCTGTGGGTGGAGGGTGGCCCCTGCAAGCCAGGAGGGTGAGGGGAGATGGGCTGCAATGGTCACCGTGGGTTGTGAGGACGGTGTGTGAAGCCGAGGCCTGATGCTGTGGAGTGGGCTGGGTTGTGCTGTGGGGCAAGGAGGAGATGGGGCCCCTGCATGGGTTTGGGGATCCCTGAGGTGGAGTGGGCTGGGCTGTGGGGGTGTGTGAAGGGGGCATTTTTATATGGGCCAAGGGAGGCCTATAGGGTGTGTGGAAGAAGGGAACAGCACAAAAGCATATGGGGTGGGTCAGAAGGCTGGGTGAGGACCTGGAGGTCGTGGGTCGCAGAGGCTTGTCCTTATGGGGTGGGCTGGGCAGTGAGGGGTGAAGGAGGTGTTTATGGGCAAAACGACCAGGGAGAGGAGCCCTATGTGGGGTCGTGGGAAGCAGAGGCTAGTCCCTATGGGGTGGGCTGGGCAATGAGGGGTGAAGGGGGTGTTAATGAGCTAAAGGAGCCCTGTCTCTTCTTGGGTGGAGGTTGATTAATCACTATGCTTTAATTATGTTCAATTTGTAACAATGAAAATACATCCTGCATATCAGATATTTACATTACGATTCATAACAGTAGCAAAATTACAGTTATGAAGTAGCAACGAAAATAATTTTATGGTTGGGGGTCACCAAAACAGGAGGAACTGTATTAAAGGGTCACGGCATTAGGAAGGTTGAGAACCACTGGTTTAATCAAAGCATGCTGTACTGCATTAAGCTCTACATATGCAGATAGGAGGAAAGTGGAGGGAGAGGAGAAATTGCAAGCACACAACTTCTTCTTGATCCTCTAAACCAGGGGTAAGCAAACTTTTTTGGCCATGGGCACATTTGGCAATTTGAAAATCTGTCTTGGGCAGCACCACAAAATGGCTGCCTGTCAAGGGCTCCTTGGAGGCCTCTCTCAGTCTAATCCAGTAGCCAAGTCCAGACACAGACAAAGGAATTCCTTTCAAAGCTTTATTCTTCTTTTACAACTTAACAACTATACTGTTTGCAACTGGATCTGAGCAGCACAGTACCTATGCCCTAAGTTGGAACAGTTGGTCCATGTTTGAAAGGGAATTACTGGCAGACCCCTGAACTTAAGGACTAGGGAGAGTCCCTCCCCTTTTCCCTTTGAGCCATTGTTTGCGCGCCAACCTGGCACTACGCCTCCTTTCCGCGCCCTCCATCTGGCGCCGCTCTCTGCGTCTGCGTCACGCATCCACCAAGTTTGCTATCTGTGCTCGGTCACTCCCTGGACTGCTTTCTAATCTAGGAATGCTGGTGGGAGGAATCTCTGTCAGCTGCGGGACCTGGGAAAAAGGGGCGCGCTCCTCTCCCAGGAGCGACTGCTCTTCCTCAGAATCAGAACTACTCTGGGATTCTATGGGCTCAGTGTCCACCCTGACATCGCCATGAGAAGCATCACAAAGGACATGTAAGTTGAAGTAACCTGCCCAAAAGACTGAATGCAAGGCAGAAGTCGGGTGTGAACCCCAACACACTAAACAACTGCTTTGAAACCACAGTTTTCAGCACCAACAGAAACCGATTTCAGAGCAATCCCACCTGCCAGTAAGACATATGAATTTTTAAGAAGTGGGAGATGTAGGACACCTTGAAAGGTGCCAAGATAGGTATCTAGGGATGCATTGGTGCCCACAGGCTTCTTCTACTCTAAACCATGGTTTGGATGAAAACAGCTGATTGCAGCAGTTGGTGCTAATATTCAGGACCTTATTCATTTCCCCTGTGTGGCAAAACTTTTCTGCAGAAGGATTATTTTTTTTCCAGAGTGGGACCAAAACATTCCCAAGAGGATGCCTTCCTTGAAACATTTAAGAAGTCCATCTTCAGCTCTGAAGCAAGCAAGACAAAATAGGATTCTGTTACGAGGGTGAACCATTGGAGGTGAAGTTGGAGATTGTAAAACAAATTAAAAGTGCCAGGTCCACACAACTGGCCACCCACTCCCTGCAGGGGGGAAGGTGGAGATGGCAAGCATCTGGCAAGATAATACACCTGGCAAGCATACTGAGTTTGGCATGGTAGCTGGGGAGCTGCTAACCACACAACACTTGGCAGAGGCCTGAGGCCCCTTGGCCCAGGGGCACATCGGTGGGCCCTCAAGCACCAAAGGAGCAGCAGTGGTGGTGAACCACGGTGCAAAAGCAAAATGTTGCAAATCAAAATGGCGCTCAGCTGCAGCCTCAGAGTCAGCCAGTGCAGCGCTGTGCTGTGCTCTCCATTGTGCACTGGGCAGCTGGCAGACAAATAGGGTTGTGTGAACCAGCGGAACGTGAGCTCACAGAAGTTCTTCGAACTCTGCCTCAAAGCTGGTTCCAGCTCAAGTCCGTATCAGATTGAGAGCTTGGTATTTTCTTTTCACATGAAAATGCGTGCTTCTTTTCGTGCGCTTCCATCCCAAAGTACCCATCAGTCGTGTGCTTTTTTGAAATCTACACATTTTTCTCCCATTGATTTGTGTGCATGCTTGTGCACCTTTTTTAAAAGGCATTTTATGTGCATATTCTAGGGATGTAAGAGAAATCCGCCGCAGATTCAAATGAGGCCAGATTCTTTGGAATCCGGCCTCAGGAATCTGCAGCAGATCAGCACCACTTACCTCTACTCCAGGAGGATTGGAGTAGGGATGGCAGAGAATTCCGCCACGGATCTTGGTGAGGCCAAATGCCAGTGCATTCAGCCCCCCAAAATCTGTGGCGGAACGGCCTGCCCCCCGCCCCCCCACGGATCCCCCCCGGGACGAGACTTACCTGGGGCGGATCTTCCGAGCGGCGGCGGCTCCAGCGGCGGCTTCGGTGGTGGCGGCTGCGGCGGCTGGTCTTCCAACCGGCTGCCGCCACCGCCATTTGCAGTCTTGTCGCTTTGTTGTGTTTTTTTTTTACAAGACGTGATAGGCTACATAAAGACTTATGTAGCCTATCACATCTGTTTTTTTTTTAAAAAAGCGTATGCAAATGGCGGCGGCCGTAGCCACCGCCATTTGCATATGTGCATTTTTTTAAAGCCAGATGTGATAGGCTATGTAAGTCTTTATGTAGCCTATCAAGGCTGACTACAGGGACGCAAATGGCAGTGGCTACGGCCGCTGCCATTTGCGTCCCTGGAAGCCAGAAGCCGGATGTCCAGCTGCTGGCGGAGCCGGCCGGTGGCTCTGCAGAATCCCCGCGGAGCGGAGCCGGCCGGCCAGGATTCCAGGGGGAGGGACGGAGCGCCTCCCCCCCCCAGCAGAACCCAGCGGAGCCAGGTAAGGGGACTTTTGTACATCCCTGGATTGGAGGCAGAACGGCACTCGGCTGCTTCTTCCACTGGAGCTGTTCGCCTCCTCCGCACCGATCGCCATTTCTTTAAAAAAAAAAAAAAAGGCGATCAGAAGGATGTGCCCATAGACTTATACACAAGATTCACATCTCTATTTGCATATTAGTCTATGGGCACATCCTGCTGATCACCTTTTTTTTTTTTTAAGAAATGGATATCAGGGCGGAGGAGGCAAACAGCTCTGGCCGGTAAGGTAAGCGGCCCTATAGCCGGTGTGGCTCTGTGGAATCCTCGTGGAGCGGAGCAGAGCCGCTCTGGAGGATTCTGCAGGGGGGGGGGATCGCCTCCCTCCCCATGGATTCCCCACCGGAACAGATGGTGGGGAATCTGTACACCCCTAGTATATTCCAAACACCTTTTTCTCAATATGGTTTTGCAAATCACATTGCAAGTTCAGAAATGTTCAGGCATCAGCCACAGAGAGTGTTTGGGTCAGTGTCCCGTTCCAGGAGGTATGGATTTGGTAAATTATGGTTGAAATGAACTGAAGTGAATTTCTCATACATCCCTAGCAGGGAATTTATCTGCTTTGACTGCCAGACAGGGGTGGTGGAGGAAGCAGAGTTGAGGAGAGGATCCCTGCCTCAGATTAAAACTAAGAAAAAAGTGGGGAAGTGACAATGGCAAGGGAGAGAGAAGTTCAGCCCAACAAAAGGTTTTAAATTAACTAACCAAGGCAGCCAAGGTGGGGGTGGAAAACAGCTGAGCCAGTGCCCCCCTCAAACCTGTCTGCCCCTCTGCATGATGTGACACATTTTGTACAGGCCTGGCTTTGTCTATGATGTTTTGAGTCTGTTTATGGTTATTAATTATGAGGGAACATCATTCTGCCAGAACCACTCATTCTTTTATGTGGGGATGCTTGGAAAATTTGACCTTTGCAAATTCCTATATGAAATGACTCGGTCTCCGCCACTCAGACTAATGTGCAGATTGGAATGTAGCAATCCACTGGATTTCACGCTTCTCCTAATGTTGCCGCACATTTCTTGGCAGCTTTAACATATCAAAAATATGCATTTACTTCTGTAATTTGAGAGTAAATGCACATTTAAATAGTATTTTAGGAGAAAAAGACATCTTAATACATATATTAAATATATATTTTGAGAGGATTTATTTTAAAAATGGTCAGATTCATGTGGAAATACACTGGAACAAATTATGGGTTAAAAAGCATACAAAAGTGATATGGACCTAGGGATAGACAGATTGCTTACCATCCCTTCCATGGCGTTGTCTACTTGGTGGGGGAGGTGATCCATTCCTCCCCCCTGGAATCCTCTGGAGAGGCTCTGCTCTGCAATGATTCCATGGAGCCACACGCTGGCTCTGTACCGCTTCCAATACGGTAATGGCGGCCACCATTACCGTATTGGCATTGCAAGTGGTCTGGAGCCAGGGTGCCATTCCGGAGGAAATCCTCAGCAGGTGGAGGTAAGTGATCAGTTCCACCATGGATTCTGGAGGCTGGATTCAAAAGAATCCGGCCTCATTTGTTTCCATGGCGGAATTCTCCACCATCCCTACATGGACCAGAAATAGCCAGTGGGCAGTATCCAACTGGGCTGCTCCTCCTCCACTGGTTCCATTGCACTGCTTGCACAATGGGGCTTTTGCACTTCTAAAAAATAACCCCCAAAACAAATGGGAACATTCATTTCTGGATTGGGACAGGTCAGTGGAGCCCTCTTTTTCAAGCTTTGCTGACCTGCCCTGTTCTGGAAATGAGCATTTCCACTTATTTTGGATTATTTTAGAATGCTAAGCCCCATTGTGCAAGTGGTAGATCCCACGTCACACATGCACAATAGGATTCTACCTACATTTACCCATTCCTATTTTAATGTTCCAAGTCTGTGTCTTGGAATTAAAAACAGGCTCCAGTGTTGTGCCAGGCATGAACAATTTATGACCAGTCATGCTGAATGCTGCTCACCAGAAATATGTGCAAGCTGCCTAGTGCTTCACAACAAACTTGGTTTTTCAATCCTAGGTAGGTAGCAAAAAAGGAGAAATTGGATAAATTTCATAAATAAATGAGAAATTGGATGCAACTTTAGAGATGCCATCCTCAACAAATATCTTAAAGGAGGCAATATTGTAAGCACAAAGTGTGACTGTTGTGCAGAAAATACATAGTCCAAGATGAAAACAAAGGACGAACCATGTGTATTAGATAAATGTACTAATGGAATTTAGTTGGTACTAATTATGCTCATTGTCAAATGACCCATGCTACATGAGATTAGTTTTCCTCAAAATGGTGGGTTTAAATATGTTGCTCAAGGCGATGATTTGCTCCAAAGACCGACAATAAGCCTTTCTATTTGTAATTAATACATTTAAATTGAAAGCACCCACAAGTCTTTATAGCTGATCCAACATTAATTAAAGTTGGTAATATACCAAGAGGATTTAACTCTTCACAGAAGGAAGTCTACACGTACTGTTCCCAATGTGCTCCCAGTGACATATTGATTATCCGGTAAAGCACAAAATGTTCTGACAGAGCAGTGTTTCCAGGCCATGCCTGCCGACTTGGAATTAAACCTGTTGGGTTCAGTGGGGATTAGTTCTACATAAATGTGCATAGTATACATAAATACCTGGCAGTACAACCCAGTGAACTCAGTAGCACTTGCTTCTGAGTAGGCATCTACAGGATTTCGGGATGGGTGAGAAATTTGCTCCATCAAGGTTTGTTTGCGTTTGTGAAGGTTGGAGGCTTATTATACTGATGTACGAAAGTCACTTACCTTTCCGCTGATTATGTTGATGGTGGGAGGGGAGGCGTTCCGTCCCTCCCCCTGGAATCCTCAACGGGGGGGAGGCGATCCATTCCTCCCCCCCAGAATTCTCCACGGCCTGCTGTGCTCTGCAGCAGCTCCGCGGAGCAGCCGGCCAGGCCCAGCCAGGCCAGAGCCACAGCCAGATTTCCGGCCACGGAGGGCTCTGGGAAAAAAAAAATGCGTACGCAAATGGCGGCAGCTATGGCCGCCGCCATTTGTGTTCCTTATTTTTGGCCATCTTAATCTACGTAAATATTTACGTAGATTATGATGGTGAAAATAAAGGGGAATGCAAATAGCGTAGTGGGCACTATTTGCATCCCTTTTTGATTCACCGTTTTCGCCTACGTAAATATTTACATAGGCTAAAACGGCAAACCAAAAAGGGATGCAAATAGCGCCCGCAAATGGCAGTGGCTGTAGATTTTGTTGTTTTTTTAAAGCCCAGCCATGATAGGCTACGTAAATCTTTACATAGTCTATCACGTTGTTTTTTGTTTTTTGTTTTACAAGACTGCAAATGGTGGCGGTGGCAGCCGGTCGGAACACCAGCCGCAGCCGCTGCCGCTGGAGCTGCCGCCGCCCGGAAGATCCGCCCCAGGTAAGTCTCATCCTGGGGGGGATCCACGGGGTTGTGGGGGGGTGGCAGGCTGTTCTGCCACGGAGTTCAGGGGGCTGAATGCACTTGCATTCGGCCTCACCGAGATCCGTGGCGGAATTCTCTGACATCCCTAGGCTTATAGAGGCAAAGAGGGGGGGGAGTCAGGCTTAGAAGCCTGAGGTTTTTTGTTGGGATGGGGTATTCCTGAGAGGAGTAGTTTCATTTCCCTGGTTAGGTTTCAGTTTCATTTACCCAGTGAAGTCGAATTTCTTCAGTTTGGAAACAGTACTATGGGTTTTGAGGGATGAGTGTATATAAAGACTGTATGTGATTGAGAGAGTAAGAGCAGAGTCAGGAAGAGAAGAACATGGAGAGGGGCCTGGAAGAAGCAGCCTGAAGAAGTCTAAGTGTAGCTGGGTAGAGGTACTTCCATTTTTATTTTCTCTTAATGCCTTTTGTGTCACTCAGCTCTATTGTGTAAATACCTTTACTGTAATTTGCTTGCTTTAATCTACCAGTAAACTGTTGTGGTTAAACCCTGTGTCTGGTGTGTCAATCACCCCACACCCACAGGCTAAACTCCACATTATTGGAAGGGGGGGTAAAAGAAGGAAGGTTGGGCTCTCAAAGAGGCAAGAGATGCTTAAAGAGTTGCTCAGGGGGTCCCTGTCATAAGGGGTGCCCTGATGTCTTTTAATGGATTTACCCAATTTGCACCGCCCAAGAGTTTCAGTGAGCCAAGACATAGTTGCATTCTGAAATCTGCAGTTTTGAGAGCATTCTGATGCACCTTCTCTCAGGAAAAAATGTGCATGAAAAACATGCATATGAGGGAAACGTCCACACAAAAGTATATATTTGAGAAAAATGCACACAAGACATCATTTCAGCAACATGAAGAACTTGGGGAAAATGTGTACATTTAAAAATGTGCGCAAAATGTGTCCATTAATGGTACATTATGAAAAAAAAGTGCATCAAAAGGTATGGACTTTTTTTAAAAAAAATCAAGGTTATGTGGAAATGGGATGGAACAAGCTTGATCTCAAAACCCCATCAATCTTGGTGAGCCAGACACCCAATCTATTTATCAATATTAGGCTCCAGCATTTCCTTCTTTGAGCATCCAACCTCAGGGACCCATAGGGATGTATGAAAGGGACGTACCTTGTCCCGCAGCTTGCTTCACGGTGGGGGGGAGGCGCTTTGCTTCTCCCCCCGAAGTTCAGGCTAGGGGGGGGAGGCGCCCTGCCTCGCCCGGCCGAAATTCAGGCCGGGGGGGAGGCACCCCACCTCCCCGCCCGGCCGAAATTCAGGCCGGGGAGAAGCGCCCCGTCTCCCCGGCCGCGAAAGAAAAAGTGAAAAAACAAACAAACCCGTGATAGGCTACGTAACGATTAACGTAGCCTATCACAGCTAGATTTCCAAAGTCAGCCGTGATAGGCTACGTTAATCATCACGTAGCCTATCATGGGTGACTTTGGAAAAAAAAAAGTGCGTACGCAAATGGTGGCAGCCCATGGGGGCCGCCATTTGCATTCCTTATTTTGGCGCGTCTAGTCTACGTAAAGATTTACGTAGACTACGGCGAAAATAAGGGCACGCTATTTGCGTTGCCCTTATTTTCGCTGTAGTCTACGTAAAACTTTACGTAGACTAGACGCGCCAAAATAAGGAACGCAAATGGCGGCGCCCATGGGCCGCCACCATTTGCATACGTGCTTTTTTTTTCCAAAGTCACCCATGATAGACTACGTGATGATTTACGTAGCCTATCACGGCTGACTTTGGAAATCTAGCCGTGATAGGCTACGTAAATTGTTACGTAGCCTATCACGGGTGTGTGTTTTTTTGTTTTTTTGTTACTTTTTGATTTTGTAATGCTGGCGGCGGCAGGTGGTCAGGAGACCGGCCGCCACCCCCACCCCCGCCAAAATGCTGCCGAAACACCGCTGGCACCCGCTGCTTAGAGGGACATTCGCAGAAGGTAAGTCCCATCCTGGGGGGTGGGGGGCCGGCGGAGAATTTCCCCAACACTTTCGGGGGGCCGAATGCCTCGGCGCTCGGCCTCCCGAAGATTCATGGAGAAATTCTCCGCCATCCCTAGGGACCCACTGATCCTGCAATCAGCACCACTCTCTCCTCTTCTTCTCCTATTTCATGTATGTCAAGTACATTACTCAACCAGTTCCATCTCTGTGGCTTAGTTATAACTAGGGATGGCAGAGAAATCCGCCATGGACCCCAATGAGGCTGGATTCTTTAGAATCCGCCCCCCCCCGGAGTCCATGGCGGAACGGACTACACCCCCGCCACCCCCCGAAATCCCTCTGGGATGGACTCTACCTGGCGACAGCAGCTGCTCTGGGTCGTTGTCTCCATCCACTGCCGGGTTGCGGAACGAAATGGCGGCCAGTGTAGTGGCCACCATTTGCATCCCTGCCCGTAGCTGTGATTGGCTACATAAATATTTATGTAGCCTATCACGGCAAAGAGCAGGGATGCAAATGGCATAGCAGCTGCCATTTGCATCCCTGCTCTTTGCCGTGATAGGCTACATAAATATATACGTAGCCTATCACGGCCTAATGTAGGGACGCATATGGCGGCCACTATGCCGGCTGCCATTTGCAGCCACAGCAGCCTGGCAGCAGACGGCAGTCCAGCTGTGGATGGGCCTGGCTGGTGGCTCCGTGGACTCACTGTGGAGCAGAGCCGGCCAGGCAGGATTCCAGGGGGAGAGACAGATTGCCTCCCCCCCCCAGTGGACACTGCCATCTGGAACAGTGAGTGGGGTTTGTACACCCCTAGTTATAACTAGTCCTCTTTGAGAGTAAAGATGAATCACTTAGGTAGTTTATTCTTTCAGCTACTGATAAATAGGGATGAACGAAAATTCTGCCATGGATCTCGGGGAAGCCGAATGCCAGCGCATTCGGCCCCCCAAAATCGTTGTCCGAATGGCCTGCCCTCCTGCCCCCCCCCAAGATGAGACTTACCATGGGCGGATCTTCCATTTCCAGTTTTTTAAAAAAACATGATAGGCTACGTAGGGATGTACGAAAGTCACTTACCTGGTCCCGCAGCTTGCTTCGCGGTGGGCGGGAGGCACTTCGGTTCTCCCCCCAAAGTTCAGGCCAGGGGGGAGGCGCCCCGTCTCCCCGGCCATGAAATAAAAAAGTGAATGTAAAAACAAACAAACACACACACGTAATAGGCTACTAGGTGTGCACGAAAGTTACTTACCTGGTGTCGCAGCTTTTCGCGGTGGGGGGGAGGCGCTTCGCTGCTCCCCCCGCGAAGTTCAGGCCAGTGGGGGGAGGCTTCCCACCTCGCCCGGCAGAAATTCAGGCCGGGGAGGAGGCGCCTCGCCTCGCCCAGCCGCGAAATTAAAAGTTAAAAAAAAAACGCCCCCGTGATAGGCTACATGACGATTAACGTAGCCTATCATGGCTAGATTTGCAAAGTCAGCCGTGATAGGCTACGTAAATCGTCACGTAGCCTATCACGGGTGACTTAAAAAAAAAAAAAGCGCATACGCAAATGGTGGCCCCCATAGGGAGCCGCCATTCACATTCCTTATTTGGTCGCTGTAGTCTACATAAAGATTTACATAGACTACGGCGAAAATAAGGGCAACGCAAATAGCGTTGCCCTTATTTTCGCCGTAGTCTACGTAATCTTTACGTAGACTACAGCGACCAAATAAGGAACGGGAATGGCGGCTCCCTATGGGGGCTGCCATTATCCGTACGCACTTTTTTTTTTTTTAAGTCACCCGTGATAGGCTACGTGACGATTTATGTAGCCTATCACGGCTGACTTTGCAAATCTAGCCATGATAGGCTACGTTAATTGTCACGTAGCCTATCACGGGGGCATTTTTTTTTTCTTTTATTGGAATGGCGGTGGCGGAAGCCGGTCGAAAGACTGGCTGCCGCTCCCGCCCCGGACGAAGACCCGACGAACCGCCGGCTGGACCCGCCACCGGGAGGGACATTCGCCAAAGGTTCACCGGGGGGGTGCGGGGGGGAGGGGGTGCGGAGAATTTCTCCCTGAAACTTGTTCGGGGGGCCAAACACGTTGGCGCTCGGCCCCCCGAAGTTTCGGGGATAAATTCTCCGCCATCCCTCTAGGCTACGTAACGATTTACGTAGACTATCACGGCTAGATTTCCAAAGTCAGCCGTGATAGGCTACGTAAATCGTTACGTAGCCTATCACAGGTGACTTTGAAAAAAAAAAAGTGCGTATAGCATTAAAATAGCGTTGCCCTTATTTTCGCCATAGTGTATGTAAATCTTTATGTAGACTACCCGGGCCCAAATAAGGAACTCAAATGGTGGCGCCCATCGGCGCCGCCATTTGCGTACACCTTTTTTTTTTTTAAAGTCACCCGTGATAGTCTACGTAATGATTTACGTAGCCTATCATGGCTGACTTTGGAAATCTAGCCCTGATAGGCTACGTAAATCATTACATAGCCTATCACGTGTGTGTGTGTGTGTTTTATACATTCACTTTGTAATGGTGGCGGTGGCGGCAGCCGGTCGGAAGACCAGCCGCCACCCCCGCCCCGGCCGAACTGCCGCCGAACCGCCGCCGGGACCCGCCGCCGAGAGGGACATTCGAGGGAGGTAAGTCCCATCCCGGGGGGGTGGGGGGCGGAGTATTTCACCACCAATTTCGGAGGGCCGAATGCATTGGCATTCGGCCTCCTCGAGATTCGTGGAGAAATTCTCCGCCATCCCTAAGGCTACGTAAAGATTTACATAGCCTATCACGGCTAGGTTTTTTTAAAAAACCATGATAGGCTACGTAAATGTTTACGTAGCCTATCACGGCTGACTTTTTTTAAAAAAACAAAAAACGCGTGTACGCAAATGGCGGTGGCCATGACTGCCGCCATTTGTGTTCCTTATTTTGGCACGTCTTAATCTACGTAAACTTTTATGTAGACTAAGACGGCGAAAATAAGGGGAACACAAATAGCGTAGCATCTACGCTATTTGCGTTCCCCTTATTTTCGCCGTCTTAGTCTATGTAAATGTTTACGTAGACTAAGATGAGCCAAAATAAGGAACGCAAATGGCGGCGGCCGTGGCTGCCACCATTTGCGTACGTGCAATTTTTTTTTTTAAAGTCAGCTGTGATAGGCTACGTAAACGTTTACGTAGCCTATCATGGCTGACTGCAGTGATGCAAACGGCGGCGGCTATGGCCGCCGCCATTTGCGTCCCTGCTAGCCAGTGGCCGGATGTCCGGCTGCTGGCAGAGCTGGCCGGTGGCTCCGCAGAATCCCTGTAGAGCACAGCCGGCTGGCCAGGATTCCGGGGGGGGGGAAGGAACGGAGCGCTTCCCCCCCCGGCGAGGATTCCGGGGGGAGGGACAGAACGCCTCCCCCCCAACCATAAACATAATCCATGAAAGGTAAGTGCCTTTCGTACATCCCTACGATAAATGAGCAAATACTTGGGGTGGGGGGGACTTCAAGAGGAAAAGCCTGGAGGCTGCCAACATTGCCCCCTGGCACCTATTACCTGAGACAATCTCTTCTCTCGGCCTAATGGTAGGGCTGGTCTTGGTATTGAGCAACTGACAATAGTATTCTCAAATCTACGGACCATTCATCCAAAACAATAAATAGTAGGGCTGTCCATGCACCCCCCTATTTGCTTTGGATGCAGGTTCAGATCATCCAAAGCAACCTCAATCTGCCTCAGACTGATTCAGACCCTCTCCGATCTGACTCAGATCTGAATCCAAAGCGAAAGTCGAATATACAGATCACCCGTTTTGGATGTTTTCCCTTTGACTTGCATGGGAAAACACAAACTGTCATAACTTCTTTTAGTTTTTATGATACAGGAGTGAAATTTTGAGAGCTCTCCATGCCCCTGGAGAGGAGGCCACCTGCAAAATTTCAGACAGTTTTTCTGCTACGTGCAGTTGAAATTTGATGTTTTCCAGAGAAACACTCAAAGCAAAGAGCTGTAACTTCTCCCTGTTTCCACACATGCACGTGACCCCTTGGCCTCTCCCAGCCCCCCTCCACGGCATTGCACACCCCAAAGCCCAGGCAGTTTTGCCCACTGGGTTGTGTGCTAGCTGCAGGTGAAATTTGAGTTTTTCCTGGAAAACTCCCAAAGCAAAGAGCTGTAACTTCTCCTTTTTTCCATGCACACTTATGAAAACTGGACCCCTCCCAGCCCCCCTTGAGAGCATCTCACCCACAAATCCAGGCACTTTGGCCCAATGGCTTGTGTGCAAGGCGCTGGTGAAATTTGATTTTTCCCAGGAAAACTCCCAAAGCCAATAGTTGTCAATTCTCCCTGTTTCCATGGGCATGCATGACACCTCAGCCCCGCCCAGCACCCCTCGAGGGCATCCCACCCACCAGATTTCAAGCACTTTGGCCCACTGGCTTTTGTGCAAGGTTCTGGTGAAATCTGAGGTTTTCTAAAGAAACTCAGAAAGCAAAGAGCTGTAACTTCTCCCCACCTCTACCCCTGCCAACACCCCAAAGCACTCATATTGCACTGAATTGTTTTGCCACACAGTAGACTGTTATTGGAATACAAAGGTAATTAATATAAATACTATGAGTCTCATGCTTTTTTCAACACTGCCATTTGCATCCCTGCTTTAGCCATGATAGGCTACTTAAATATTTACGTAGCCTATCACGGGCTACCATACGGATGCAAATGGCATCCCCTACTCAGGATGCCATTTGTGTCTAGGGATGGCGGAGAATTCCGCCACGGATTTCAGTGAGGCCGAATGCACTGGCATTCACCCCCCAAAAATCCATGGCAGAATGGCCTGCCCCCCGCCCCCCGCGGATTCCCCCAGGGATGAGGCTTACCTGGTGTGGATGTTATGGATGGCGGCGGGTCTGGCGGTGGGTCCGGTGGTGGCAGCGGCTGGTCTTTCGACTGGCTGCCGCAGCCGCCATGTTCATCCTGATCTTTGCCGTGATAGGCTACGTAAGTATTTATGTAGCCTATCACGGCAACCCAAGCAACCCCCCCAACAAAAAATGGTGTATGCAAATGGCAGCAGCTATGGTGGCCACCATTTGCGTTCCCTATTTTTCACCGTTTTAGTCTATGTAAATATTTATGTAGGTTATTACGGCGAAAAAAAGGGGAATGCAAATAGCATAGTGGGTGCTATTTGCATTCCTTTTTTTTCCGTTTTAGCCTATGTAAATATTTACGTAAGCTATTACGGTGAAAAAAAAGGAATGCAAATAGTGCCCACTATGCTATTTGCGTCCCCCCCTTTTTTTGCCATAATAGCCTATGTAAATATTTAAGTAGGCTAAAATGGCAAAAAATAGGGAATGCAAATGGTGGCTGCCATAGCCTCCGCCATTTGCGTATGCTTTTTTTTTTTTGCCCAGTCATGATAGGCTACATAAATACTTACGTAGCCTATCATGGCAGCCTGGCTGGACGCAAATGGCGGCCGCTAAGGTGGCCACCATTTGCGTCCACAGCAGCCCGTCTGTGGCTGGAACTCCGGCTGCGGATGGGCCTGGCCGGCTGCTCCACGGAGCTGCTGAGGAGTGCAGCCGGCCAGGCAGGATTCCGGGGGGGAGGACTGGATCGCCTCCACCCTGTCGAGGATTCTGGGGGGAGGGATGGAGCACCTCCCCCCCACTGTGAATCAATTCCGCGAACAGGTAAGTGACTTTCGTACATCCCTATTTGCGTCCGCACCAGCCCAGCAGCAGCCAGAGATGCCACCGCCGCCACTGCTGGAGCCAAAGCCGCCGCTGGAGCTGCAGCCAGGTAGGCTCTGTTTCACAGGGCTTTCGAAGGGTGGAAGGGTGGGGGGCTCCGTTCTGCCACAGAGTCCGAGAGGCCGAATTCACTGGAATTCGGCCCCTCTAGCATCCATGGCGGAATTCTCTAACATCCCTAGCTCTCTCTAATTGGAGACTGCTAGCGTAGGATTTGGCTGAGGGTTCCTATTTGCCAAAGCAAACTCTCTCCTCCTCCTGCGCTCACCTTTCCGCCTCTCCCCACCATCCCGTGTACGCTCACCTTCCCCCTCCCTCCCTCCCTCCCTCCCTCCCTCCCTCCCTCTTTCCTCCTTCCTCCTCCTCCTCATGCTGCTCCACATGAGCATTGAGAAGTTGATAGATTTTGGAGACAGCCTGTCTGGACTGCTGCGGCATTCAGTTGTACTCCGAATACACAAGGGGGAGGAGGCACTTCGTGGGGGGGGCACTTCTCCCCGGGGTGCCTCGGTACTGCTCTGAACCACCTCGTATCATGAGGCTTTTGCTCCGAAACTGCCCGCTTTGCCTCATTATTCGGACTTCGTAACGAGGCGGTGCACAGCCCTAGTAAATATGCACTTTTCAAACAAATGAACAAACAACAGAAAATCACAAATAACTCCACATTTGTAGTTCAAAGAGAGCAATACGCAATTAATATAGCCTATTCGCCAATATAATACTTGACAGTGAAACTGCCTTCTCTTGCGAGCCTTAAAGACTCAAGTTATGATCGCCTCTCCTGCTAATTTGGAAAGCAATTAAAAATAAATGATCTTTAACATCAAATAATGGAGTGCTGAGGCAAATGACAACCCGGGGTTTGATCTACTACTAAATTGTCCAACTTATAAGTGTAGGGCAATGAGAACTGATGGTAAGGGATCATTTCTAAAGTAATGTAATAGCAGGTTTTATTGCCCCCAAGATCATCTTAATGTCTTCATAGTATTATTACTACAACTGATATTACTTCTAGTATTGCTACTTCTATTTAACTCCAGCAGTGTGATAGGCATATCATATACTATATTTAGGCTACAAATCTGAGTTGTTGTTGTTGTAAAATCTATGATAATTGCTGTATTCACTCATTCAAGTTAGTAAAGGGAATGTATAATTTCTGTGATATGCCTAAAAGCCCCTCATACTTAAGCGAGTTTTCCAAGCCCCTGCAAGCAATAAAATTGCTCATATTTTGTACATCATCTAGAGCAATATTAGAAGCAACAGGATTCCGGTGGTGTTATATTGAATTAAGCCATGACATATGCTAAAATATGAACTAATGGAGGACTGTGAGTGGTTAGTGAGTGCCAGTGACATCTTTCTTGTACAGAGAATGATGCAGGCATGCTAGTCTACATTTATTTTATTTATTTAAAATATTTTTATATCACCTTTTGAGGCAAAGCCTCTTCAGGGTGGTTTACAAAGTAAGATATTAAAATGATAAAACATAAAATACAGTGAATGAAAACAGCATTCTGAGACATTTAAAATAACAACAGCAACAGTTAGCACTCCAATTTATAAGATAGAGATGGGCATCCATTCATTTAAAAGCAATCTGGAACATCCAGGTCTTTACGGCCTGTTTAAAAATAGTCAGGGCCAGGCTTTAAGGATGGGGCTACCACAGAAAAAGCCCCGTCTCTTATGTGCACCAATCTGGTAGATCTTGTTGGTGAATGTGTGGAGGATATTTGGAGAAAATTATTTGAAGTGGTCATGGTGGCTGAAGGTGCTATGCGTTTGTGTGTTTTCTTTCTATTACACGTGTCTCCACCACTGTGCACCCTCCTTCCTTCCTTCCTGATCTGAAAACAAAAAGGCCACATGGGGAAGAATTACCCTGTGACGTCTTCCCCTGAGCTTTACTTGAATTGTGGGAAGCTGGGGAAACTACAGGCTGCCAGTGAGATGATAGTACAAGGAAAGACAAGACACTCTCACACACTGCCCCTAGCCATTTCGTAAGTATGGTAAGCACAAGAATCCCTAACCCCATCCATGAGAATTTTTCTGAAATTTTCTTCTCCTTTGAATTCTGTTTTTCAAAAGCAATTTTTTTTTTCATCAAATGGAATGAGAATGGTTTTTAAAAGAGAGTGGCATAATTTTACAGACAGTGGCATAATTTTTCAGACAGTACTAATTCAAGCCCAGATTTTAAGAGCTAATAATTCACAGCCTCATGGATGAATGGATGAATATTTCCATTTGCTTTCTACCACCTTCAGTTTTTGTTTGTTTTTAATCTCAAGAAGAAATCTGTGAATGTTGGGTGCCTGCTGAAGAATTGCCCCTACTCAAGCCCCCCTGGACCCATGCTTGAGCCCCCACGAGCTTACTGAGCTGACCGTACTTATCCTGGATCCTGTCTGTGAGCACCCACCATTTTCCGAGCTTGTTTTTATTAAACAAGGAGGTCTTTTAAAATGTGCATATTTAAATATGCACAAATTCGGGCTGGGAAAGGTTGATAAATGCAGGCAAGAGGCCTGGCAGGTGCAGTGTGGGGGGTGCAGGCGGAAGAGGAGGCGATGGACTTCTGGACCCAGTCAGGCACCAGCACCATCCCTACTGGTCCCTGAGGTCCAGGGAGATTAAAATGAGACTGAACTATAAAAGACACAAAATAGGATAAAGGAATAAAACAGCACATTAAAATAATTAGTATTTTAAATAGGGATGGACAAAAGTCCCTTACCTGATCCCGCAGCTTGCTTTGCGGTGGGGAGAAGGTGCTCTGTTCCTCCCCCCGAAATTCTGGGTGGGGGGGAGGTGCCCGATCCCTCCAGCTGAAATTCTGGCCGGGGGTAGGCGCCCCATCCCTCCGGCCGTGAACCTTGTCTCCTGCCAGGACGCAAATGGCAGCGGCCATAGCTGCCGCCATTTGCATCCCTGCAGTCAGCCATGATAGGCTACGTAAAACTTTACGTAGTCTATCACGGCTGACTTTGGGGGGGGGGGGAAAGTGTGTACGCAAATGGCGGCGCCCATGGGTGCCACCATTTGCGTTCCTTCTTTTGGCACGTGTAGTCTACGTAAACATTTACGTAGACTACGGCGAAAATAAGGGCAACACAAATAGCGTTGCACTTATTTTTGCTGTAGTCTACGTAAATGTTTACATAGACTACACGTGCCCAAATAAGGAATGCAAAGGGCAGCGCCCATGGGCGCCGCCATTTGCGTACGCGCTTCCCCCCGCCCCCTAAGTCAGCCGTGATAGGCTATGTAAAGATTTACGTAGCCTATCACGGTGTTTTTTGAAAATCTAGCCATGATAGGCTACGTAAATCTTTACGTAGCCTATCACATTTGTTTTTTGTTTTTTGTTTTTACTTGGAAATGGGGGCGGCAGCAGTCGGTTGGAAAACCGGCCGCCGCCACCGAACTGCCGATGGGAGCCGCTGCCGCCAGGGACATTCGACCAAGGTAAGTCCCATCCGGGGAGGGCGGGGTGGTGGTGGACCGTTTCTCCACCAATTTCGGGGGGCCGAATGCGTTGGCATTCGGCCTCCTGGAGATTCGTGGAGATATTCTCCGACATCCCTAATTTTAAAAAGGAAACGGAATTCTGATAACACCATGGCTGGTCAGTCATGGAAGGCTTCCTGAAATAAAGATGTTTTTAGGAGGTGCCTGAAACAGCACAATGTTGACACCTGCCTGACACCACTTATTCAGTGGTGAGGATTAAGGGGCTGACAGAGGTAGGTTTTGCAAGGATAGAGTTTTGTGTTGGAAGGGTCTTGGAGGTTATCTACTCCAACCATCTGCTCAATGCAGAATCTACAATATTCTACAATACAGAATATTGCAACTACAGCATCCTTGAGAGATGGGCATCCATTCTCTCCACAAATACCCTCAGCAAAGGAAAGTCCACCTCCTCTTCAGGCAGTTTGTTCCATTGTCAAAGAGATCCTTCCATTAAGAAGTTTCTCCTATTTTTGCAGCCAAAATTTGCTTCCTTGGATTTTCCACCCATTCTTGTCCTGCCCTGTTTTTAACACCACAGATTTGTTCTGGGGAAGTGTTCTACATTGCTTCCTATATCCCACCTGGGTTTCAGCAGAAAGGTTTAAAAAAATAATGGAAACTGACAGCCCTTTGAGCATAATTGAAATAGTTTGGGAGGGTTCCAGTCAATGAATCCACAATATTTTCTAGGACACCAGCTCTTTCATCCTGGCAGATATGCCAGTTTATGTTTGGAAGTGTTTCTCTATAGTAAATGGTCCCAATGCCAAGCACAGAATGCAAATTGTCAAGAGTAGGGATGGGTGAGAAATTAACTTCATTGACTTGGGAGATGCAGGTTCTGTCCCCACTAAGCCATGGAGGATAAAATGGGGAGGAGGCAGCCCATGTATGCCATCTTGGGTCCCTTGCAAGAGGAAAAGAATGAAGAAAATAAATAGTTTACCAAATGTGCACCTCCCAAGCCTTTCAGCAAGCCAAGACAGAGCTGCATACAGAAATCTGCCTCCTGGTGAGCTTCCTGATGTAGCTCATCTCTGAGAAAATATGCACCCAAAATGTGCATATTAGGAAAAGTGTACACACAATGCATATATATTCAAGCATTGTGTGTGCACTGCATTTCAGCAATGTAAACTATCTGGAAAAATGAAGACTTTTAAAAATGTGCACCAAAAAATGCATACGTTAGGGAAAATGAACTTAGGAAAAAAAATGTATACATTTCTGCAGAAACAGGATGAAATGAGCTTGACCTTAAACTAGGGATGTACGAAACACTTACCTGGTTTCGTCCAGGGACATCCGTGGTGGGGGGGAGGTGCTCCGTCCCTCCCCCCAAAATCCTCGACGGGGGGGGGGGAGGCGATCCGTTCCTTCCCCTGGGAATCCTGCCCGGCCAGCTCCGCTCTGTGGCCAGGCCGCGGAGCCATCGGCCAGGCCAACCTGCAGCGGGTCCTCCAGCCACTGCTGGGCTGCTGTGGACACAAATGGCGTCCTGAGTAGGGGACGCCATTTGCGTCCCTAAGGTAGTCCATGATAGGCTACGTAAATATTTACGTAGCCTATCACAGCTAAAGCAGGGATGCAAATGGCGTCCCCTACGCCATTTGCGTTCCCGTTTTCTCTGTGATAGGCTACGTAAATATTTACGTAGCCTATGACAGCTAAAACGGGAATGCAAATGGTGTCCCCTATGCCATTTGCGTCCCTGCTTTAGCTGTGATAAGCTACGTAAATATTTATGTAGCCTATCAGGGGCTACCATAGGGACGCAAATGGCGTCCCCTATTCAGGATACCATTTGCATCTGCAGCAGCCTGGCAGTGGCTGAAGCCACTGCCACCACTGCTGGATCCACCGCCACAGCCGGAGCCGCAGCCGGAGCCGCCGCCAGGTAGGCTCTGTTCCAGGGGGCTTTCGTGGGGTGGTTGGGTGGGTTGCTTCATTCCGCCACGGATTCCGGAGGGCCAAATTCACTGGAATTAGGCCCCCCTGGGATCCATGGTGGAATTCTCTAACATCCCTACCTTAAACATACCACAGTCTTAGCAAGAGTGAGATTGACACATAAGTGCATCCCTAGTCAAGAGTCATGTTCACTCCAGACTAGGCTGCTCACCTGGCAAATTTAGAGAGCAGCCAACCTATCCAGTGACTTGAATGTGCTAATTAAAATATTTTGGGAAGGAGCACAGTGCACAAACACCATTACTCCACTTTATCATCCACTGAAACATACAAAGCTGCTCTGTAATGATGAGCAGCTTTGCCATTTTGCTGAGCACTTTTACAGCAGGGATCTTGGAGAAATCCACAACACATTCAAATGAATTTGGATTTCTATGAATCCAATCTGTGGATTCTGCAGTAGACCAAGTCATGCACATTCACACTTGCGCTAGTGCACATTTGAGCTAATGTGCATTAGCACGAGTGTGCATTAGCATAGATGCACATTTGTATAAGTGGAACATAATTCTCATACATCCCTAAACAAATCTGATTCCATCAATGAGGGAATGATGGAACAAAAGACACCTCACTGACAATCCACAAAAAGGCACACAGACCGAACAAATTTAACAACATCTGTATATCCCTGTTGTATAGATAGGCATGGTGTGGGCGCCTGGTTGGGGATCAAAGCATGGGGAGAAATTGCCAGCTCGGCCCCCTGAATGACAGTCTGTGGCTCCCTGGGTCTGCCCAGCTTGGCACATGCTG
This sequence comes from Heloderma suspectum, assembly GCF_057233095.1. Taxonomy (NCBI): domain Eukaryota; kingdom Metazoa; phylum Chordata; class Lepidosauria; order Squamata; family Helodermatidae; genus Heloderma; species Heloderma suspectum. Next base: position 24,306,848 of record NC_139460.1, on the reverse strand, counting down.
AGCTGGGCAAGGACGTGGGCATCTGCTCCCTCGTCAAGCACCATTCACCACTCAAATGCCTGCTCATTCCTTTCCATAAGTATCCCATCTATGCAAATGGGGGCCTTAAAAGGGCAATGTCCACAACATTGCAGGGATAAATGAGGGAGTGGAAGCTGGCACTCTGATGCCAAGAACCCTGCAACACACCCAGTACCTCGCCCCGCACCACTCACCTGGATTGGGTAAATGCTGGGGGTTCGGTGAGCGCTCCACATAGGGATGGAGGAGAATTCTGCCTTGGACCCAAATGAGGTGGGATTCTTTGGAATCTGGCCTCTGGAATCCACTGCGGAATGGCTCACTTACCTCCACCTCCTGATGATTTCCTTCGGAATGGCATGCTGGCACCATACCACTTGCGATACGGTAATGGTGGCTGGGAGGAATACAGCCGCAAATGGCATATTGGATGTAAACAGCTGCATTTAGGTTAAACTCAGCTCTTTTTACGACCACAAGTGGTGTCCAATATGCCATTTGCGGCTGTATTCCTCCCAGTGATATGGACAAGCGGTATGGAGCTGGTGTGTGGCTCCACGGAATCCTCGCGGAGTGGAGTCGCTCCGGAGGATTCCGGGGGGGGGAGGAATGGATCACCTCCCCCCTGGGTGGATTCCTTACCAGATTGGAAGGTGGGGAATCCGTACATCCCTAGCTTTGCAGGACAGGTGCAAGGTGGTCCATCCATCCCTTCGTATAGGTTGAGAAATGTGGCATAATCAGGCTTTTATAAGTAAGAATCAAAAGCCATTAGCATTTCATTGAGATTTCTATGGAGGCTAAATTTTTCATTCTGTTACCAGATTGTAGACAGGGCTTTCCAAGTTAGAAGCATCCTGCATTTGCAACCCAAGATATAAAGCAGCCAAAAGCTCCACTCTTTTGCCATGATTGTTCATAGCCATTTAAGAGTCTTGCCTTTTGCTGATATATGGAAGGAAGCAGTACAATATTTTTTCCTGTTCTTTTGTGATCATGTAAATTTACCTTATCTTCTGTGAGATGATCAAATCTGGGTTTTGTTTTCATATTTCTCCTTCTGTGTCCTTAATGAGAGTAAGTGCTGACACGACTGTTTTCTTAGATCTATTTTCATGTATTTTTTATACATCTTTCAATTGACAAGCCACCTCCATGTGAAAGGCTCTGGATTGTTTAACCGATAAGATTTAAATCTATGTGCTGACAGAGAAAATTTTGCGGTGCTACCAGGTAGCATTCTACATTTGCCTTTTATAAAAAGACGAAGAGAGGAAGGACTGATAGTGACCTGAGACCTCATAAGGGACAGGATACATTGACTCACTGCTAAGGATGTAGCAGGGGGGTGGAATCTGGTGGACTCCCCCCAGTTCGGCCTCCTGGACCCCATTCTCCTGTAATGTTGCATAAATGGACCCTTTTCAGCCATGATTTTTGTCACATTACATTTAGCAAAAAAAAAAGCTGTCATTTTTTCACAAAATGGCAGCTCCCTGAGGGGTCACATGGCTGCTGGGTGCTTGCCAGATGCCCGCGGACTGCACGGCGACTCATCCAGGAAGCTGAGCAGGGGTGGATAGCTGGCGGCAGCTCAGCGAGCACCTGGTTGCCTGGATGGAAGTGAGTCTGTCCATCCCTACTCACCATGTAAGAAGCAGAGATTTGAGGTCAAGGTAGCACAAGGAGCAGCAAGAGCAGATGGTCCTAGTTATCCAGAAGAGAGAGCAAGTCTTATCCCTAAGCCTTTATAGACAACGTCTCCTGGTCTATTGTTGTTGATGTTGAGATGTTTCCTTGCTGGTCTCCCTACAGTTCTTTTGTTGGCCAGAGCTGGGTGGCAGTGCGCATGCTGGGTCTCTTTCTGATATTCCTCAGATCTCAGATTAAGCTGGCTTCTGCAGGCTTGACTCTTGACAATATGATTGGCAATACTAATGCTAGTTTGGTGTTCAGGATGCACTGAGACCAACTCTCTTGTCACATTTAATTTAAGCCAGGGTTGGGGAAATGTTTTGGATATGGGGGCCAGATTGAATCCCCAGGCCCCCATGGATCAGATTATTGTATGTATGTATGTATGTATGTATTTGTTTATTTCATTTCTATATTGCCCAATAGCCGGAGCTCTCTCGAAGATTATGTTAGGGCAGAGCCTAGTTTCATGACATCAGAGTGATGGGGCTTGGGTTGGGGGAGAAATGTCTGAAATGTTTGGGGGAGGACTTATTTTACCTTTTGAAAAAAAGTATTAAAAGAGAGAGAGCAAAAGAGCACTTAGAACTACTTTTAATAACCACCAAGGTAAGTGCCCACTCCATAAAATGTTTTGGTTATTTTCCCCTCATTCCCCCACCCTCTATTTCATCATCCATTTATCGATCTTAATGTCTTGCCCCTATTTTAGAAATAAACACATATATGTTATGACAACTTAACAGATCAGTTATCACTTATCCAGCTGAACAGCCATCTCATTTCTGACTGGCATCAGGGGCAGTTCTTTCAGAAGTGGTGATCATGGAACAGCTTCTCCCGCACCTCTCTCACACTGAGAAAGAACACTGAGACACACCAAGTCAACTGAGATCCATTCTGCAGTAAGGATGGGGAAGAAATTTGTTTGATTCGCACATCCCAAACCAATACATGAATCAAATGCAGTTCTGTATTTTGTAGCTGCATATGAAAATGCATATCTTGGGGGAAAGTGCACACACAAAAATGTGTACACTAGTGAAAATAGGTATGGCATGGGTGCCTGACTGGGTCCTGGAATCCATCAGGCTCCCCCTCACCCCCACTCACTCCCCTGAATCCAACTCGGTGATCTACTGCCCCTGCCCTAGGGATGGCAGATAAATCCTCCGCAGACCCCAGTGAGGCCAGATTCAAAGGAGTCTGGAGTCAGGGGCAGAATGGCACCACTTACCTCCACCTCCCTCCGGAATCCCTCGGAGCCAGATCCTCCCCGCTGCAACTCTGAGGAGCCGCCGGTAGGGATGTCAGAGAATTCCGCCACGGATCTCAGGGAGGCTGAATGCCAGTGCATTTGGCCCCTCGAAAACGGTGGCAGAACGGTCTGCCCCCCCGCCCCCCCCGGGACGGGACTTACCTTGGGTGGATCTTCCTGGTGGCGGCGGTTCAGCGGCAGGGGCTGAGGTGGCCAGTCTTCCGGCCAGCTGCCGCCGCCATTTCCAGTTAAAAACAAAAAACCCCCCAAAAATGTGATAGGCTACGTAAAGATTTACGTAGCCTATCATGGCTAGATTTTTAAAAAACACTGTGATACGCTACGTAAATGTTTACGTAGCCTATCATGGCTGATTTAAAAGAAAAAAACATGCGTACGCAAATGGCGGCACCCATGGGCACCGCCATTTGCGTTCCTTATTTTGGCACGTCTTAGTCTACGTAAACATTTATGTATACTAAGACGGCGAAAATAAGGGGAACGCAAATAGCATAGATGCTACACTATTTGCATTCCCCTTATTTTCGCCGTCTCAGTCTGCGTAAATGTTTACATAGACTAAGACGTGCCAAAATAAGGAACGCAAATGGCGGCGCCCATGGGTGCCGCCATTTGCGTACGCGTGTTTTTTTTCTTTTAAATCAGCCGTGATAGGCTACGTAAACATTTACATAGCCTATCACGGCTGACTGCAGGGACGCAAACGGTGGCGGCTACGGCCGCTGCCATTTGCATCCCTGCTAGCCAGTGGCTGGATGTCCGGCTGCTGGCGGAGCCGGCCGGTGGCTCCGCAGAATCCCTGCGGAGCGGAGCCGGCCGGCCAAGATTCGTGGGGAGGGATGGAGCGCCTCCCCCTCTGGCCAGAATTTTGTGGGGAGGGATGGAGCACCTCCCCCCCACCATGAATGTCACCCTTCGAAAAGGTAAGTGACTTTCGTACATCCCTAGCCGCTGGCCAGCTCCGTGTCGCCAGTAATACAGCCGCCATTGCCATGCTTTATCACTAGGTTAAGGGCTGACTCAAGATGCAAATGGCATCCACTACACCATTTGCAGCCGTAAAGCTCTTAGATTAACCTAAATGCAGCTGTAAATGGCTAGCCTATCGCGGGAAAAACCATAGACACAAACGGCATAGTGGACGCCATTTGCATCTGTAAAGCCTTTAGTTTAAGCTAAATGCAGCCATTTACAGCTGCATTTAGGTTAATCTAAGAGCTTTACAGCTGCAAATGGCATAGTGGATGCCATTTGCATCTTGAGTCAGCCCTTAACCTAGTGATACGGCACGGCAATCGTGGCCAGGCGTATCACTGGTGATACGGAGCTGGTGGCTGGCTCCATGGAATTGCCATGGAGTAGAGCCGGCTGAAGAGGATTCCGGGGGGAGGGAGGGAACACCTCCCCCCATGGGCAGATTCCCCCCTGGAGCAGCAGGTAGGGAATCTGCCCATCCCTACCCTGCCCACCGAGCCACATGAGTGGCCAGGACTTACTGGATCTGTCCACCCATGCCCAGCAGCCACCCATCTTCCTTTCAAGCTGCCATTTCTTATGCAAGATGGGGCTCTATATTTTCATATATTTACTGTTGCACACAACAGCAGCTGTATAGGGCCATTTCCATAACATTAGAGGCCTCATGTTGTGGAGATGGCCCTTTACATCCAACGTTGTGTGAAGCTGTAAATATATGAAAACAGAGAGCTTCATCTTGTGCAAAAGATGGCGACTTGCATGGAGGAGTGGGTAGCTGCGTTGTACTCCCAGAAAGCTCTCCGAACCCTCCAGAGCCTCACACAGCCTGGGTTGTGAAAATCCCTAAGTGAAAATCATATAGAAAAGTACATTATACTAGGGAAAATTATTCTGAACAATGCATATATTTGTCATAATTGTGTACAAAAGTATGTAAATTAGGGTACATCTGGATAGTAATTCATACACGTTTTCATGCAGACTTTAACAACAACAACAACAACAACAACAACAACAACAACCTTAAACTGATGTGGAAACAGGATGGAACAAACTCAAGAAAAATGTGAAACAGAGAGAAACTGAAATTGAGAGATTTGTTCAACCCTATCCTTCAGCCTGTGACTGACTATATTTCCTGAGAACTGTGATGGCTCATGTCCACTTGAAAACAGGATCAGACACTATCCACTACTTCCATTCAGAGGGTATTTTCAGCATAACAATGCACCACTGCCATGGCTGTTATAGCTCCATTTTTTTATAACACCAAGTGATCTTCCATGCATATTTTTGCTTGGCAAAAATCAACTTGACACAGCGTAGTAGTGCTTAATGCAGAGGATTTACCACAGTGAATTTTAGCCCTTTTCACATTAAAATATGAAAAACATATTTCCCAAAAGAGGGCAGTAGGATGATGGCTTCTTGCAGATTCATTTCAACCTGGGTGGGTGGGGAGAACCCCTACTACAACAAGCCTACCAAATTCTTAAAAATATCAATATTTCAGCTTTTATGCAAGTGGTAGAAAAGCATAGCCTACAGAATATTAGAAATGGCAACTTCTCATCTGAGCAATGGTTTCATAGAATCATAGAATCATAGAATAGTAGGGTTGGAAGGGGCCTACAAGGTCCCTCCAAACCAGCAGCTTAAGACGTTGATCTTCATGAAAAACAGGCACAGTCTCCTGCACAGCTTAGGGTAGAAAGACATGTTACAATAGATGCATAATTGAGTTGGCATCATGTGTTGAGTCCTTCCTCCACAATGTGTAGGAAAACCCACCATGTGCCCTAATTAGAGATGGGAGAGAAATCCCTTCACTTGGCATTTTAATGTGCATTTACCTAATTTCACATTTTTTAACCACTGTACAAACCGAAACTTGGTAATCCTTCAAAATTCACACTTCACTGCAATGGATTTCTCCAATCATAAAATGCATAGAAAAACCATATATTAGGAAAATGACATTCAAAAATCCATTATCTTAGGTAAATTCCTTGTAAAAAATGTGTAGATTAGGCTAACTGCTTACAAAAATGCATGTATTAAGAGAAATGTGCACAAAATACCTATGCATTGTCATGCAAATATTTTCTTTTAAATCTCAATGTTTGAGACAAGCTGAACTTAACAGTAGAAAAATTCTCAAAGTTCAAGATGAACTGAACGTAAGACTGGGGTACTCTGCAGTGGTGAAATTTATGGGTCCAAGAGGGTCCCTTCCCTCAGATTTCATCCCTGCAGGGTTCCTCCACTCCAATGCAAAGTAAGGAAGCAAAACCATGAAGGATTATTATTTATTATTTATTTATTAACTACATTTCTATATCAGCCAGTAACCAAAGCTCCCTGGATGGTTCACAAACTAGAGGTTAAAAACCCATAAAATACAGGAATCTATGACAGTGAAACATAATGTAAAATATAAACATATTTAAACAGCCACAGAATACAATTGCCAGCAAAACCAAGAGCAAAGGAACAGCAGTACAAGGAACTTCACAGTTAGTAATTTGCTCTGCCAAGTTTTTTTGTTTTTTTAAATGAGTTTATTCAATTCAGCCCTCCTAAGCTTTTCAACGAGCCGAGACAGAGTTGCGTTCCAAAATATGCATTTTTTGCAAGCTTTCGGATGCAGTTCATCTCATGGAAAAGTATGCACAAACATGTGGATATTAGGGAAGAGAGCACAACGTGCATATATTTGAGAAAAGTGCCCACAAAAATGCATTCCAGCAATGTAAAGTTCTTTGAAAAGATGTGTATGTTTAAACATGTACAGAGCAATATGCATACATTCATGTGTATCTTAGGAAAACTGTGCACAAAAACGTTTGGATTACCATATAGAATAAAAAACCCCAACAACAATAACAACACCAGAAGCTCATATAGAAATGGAATGGAACAATCCTATGCATGTTTACAACTCCCAGCATTCCCCAGCCAGCCTTGTTGTAGGCCTGTTCTCTGTCTAAACATGCATAGGATTGCACCCTAAAGGACTAAAAAGCCTGAGAGAATATAAAGGACCTCACCTGCTGATGAAAATATTACAAGGAGGCAGCTGCTGAACCTCTCTGGGGAGGGAATTCTGCAACCATGAAATGGTGGCATGGGAGTCCGAGGAGAGGGTGGAGTCCAATGGACTCCACCCCCCCTCTGGCCTTTCAACAAGCCATGGGGCGCTGATGGATCTGGCCACAAGTGACCCAGAGCTCGGCGAGTGGCTGCAAGCGGCGGCAATGACTCATCCTGCCTGCACAAGCTGTCAAGGAAGCCCTTGACAACCAGCATGGGCAGAAGGGAGCTCAGCAGCACCCAAGCGCCCTAGGCCTATCTTCCTCCTGAGGAGGGCAGGATTCTGCGGATGAGGCTGGATTCTTTGGAATCTGGCTCCCCAGAGTCCGTGGAGGAATGGACTACCCCCGCGCCACCCCCAGAAATCCCCCCGGGACGGACCCTACCTGGTGGTGGCTGGTTCAAGTCGTCGTCTTCGTTCCACAGCCATCCACTGCCGGGCTGCAGAACAAAATGGCATCCGGCGTAGTGGACGCCATTTGTGTCCCTGCCCTTGGCCTTGATTGGTTACGTAAATATTTACGTAGCCAATCACAAAAAGATCAGGGATGCAAATGGCATCCGCTATGCCATTTGCATCCCTGCTCTTTGCAGTGATAGGCTATGTAAATATTTACATAGCCAATCATGGCCAAAGGCAGGGACGCAAATGGCATCCCCTATGCCAGACGCCATTTGCGGCCGCAGCCCAGCAGTGGACGGAAGTCTGGCCACGGGCGGCCCCAGCTGGCAGCTCTGCGGACTCACCGTGGAGCGAAGCCAGCTGGTCAGGATTCCAGGGGGAGGAACGGATCGCCTCCCCCCCCCCATGGATGCCCAGACCGGAATGGTATGAGTATTCCGTACACCCCTACTTCTACTAGCCTGACAAGAGAGTGGTTATAACAGGCCTGTTAAATTCAATGGGGTTGTTCCAAGGTTCTTGATGGCACAGGCAAAACTGCCCTGCAAACTGCACCCCACAACGCCCATTAATATTAATATGTTTCGCAAGAGGAAACTAACATGAAAGAGTGCAATTGGAACCATTGTTGTTTAAAAAGGTAAAGGTGTCCCCAACCAGTCATGTCCGACTCTAGGGTGTGGTGCTCATCTCCATTTCTAAGCCGAAGAGCCAGCGCTGTCCAAAGATGCTTCCGTGGTCATGTGGCTGGCATGACTGAACACCGAGGTGCACGGAACGCTGTTACCTTTCCCGCCGAAGTGGTACCTATTTATCTACTTGCAATTTCTTGCTTTCGAACTGCTAGGTTGGCAGGAGCTGGGACTGAAGATGGGAGTTCACTCTGTCATGCAGCACTCGGGTCTCCAACTGCTGTCCTGCCGACCTTCCAGTCTGCAGTTCAGCATCTTAACCACTAAGCCGCCCAGGATGCCATGCACGCAGTTAGTATTTCATTCCACATCAGGTTATCTTTACACTGGATCTCCATTTACAAGAAGGCAGCAAACAATAGATGATTAACACAGATACTGTATTAGTTCCCCCTTCTGAAATTTCTGTTCATGTCTTTACACACATGCACATGCGTGTGCGCACATGTCTTTTTTACTCTGCTAGTGATTTCTGCCTCTCAGTGACTTGATTGTTCTGATGACCTCAATCAAAAGGCAATTACCCAGTGAGGGCAGAAGGTAATTATTCTCATCAAGGGGAGATTGAATGCACCTGAATAGACAGCTGTAGTTCTTCCAGGGATTACATTAGGATGCTAGAAACTGCCTTTGCTAATTTGTGATGCGTGTCAAATTTATGATAAAAAGCTTATTTGTTTGCAGGACAACTCTGTGCCCCAGCGGTACAGCAGTCTCCCTTCTCATCCATCCACTCCCCCAACAGAGAGAGGCAATGAAGCTAGCTTGTTGCTTTGATCTGATACTTTGACACATCTCTGCATGCTGCCACCTTAAACAGCAGCAGCAATGTCAAATAATGAAATAAAAATAAAGCCAGCAAGGAAAGACTCTCCAGACGTACGCATTATGATCTCCAGAAACACAGAAAACGAGTATGCTAACGTAGCACGCCAACCCCAGCATTCAAAAATGGGAAGGAAGGAGAGGAGGTTGGTGTGTCAAATTAATTCATCAAGTACAGATCAGCTCAGCACAAGTAAAAAAATTACTGGGTTGACTTGACAGCAAGATTTTGAAAAGCCTTTGCATGACAAACCTAATGAAAGTGATTTTTGCAAAAGGAGATGGTATGCAAAGGAGTCTTTCAGTGTTACATAGAGATGTACGAAAGCCACTTACCTTTTCGCAGGGGTGCTTCGCGGTGGGGGGGAGGCGCTTCGCTTCTCCCCCCGAAGTTCAGGTGGGTGGGGAGCTGTCCAGCCTTGCCCGGCCGAAATTCAGGCCGGGGGGGAGGCTTCCCGCCTTGCCCGGCCGAAATTCAGGCCGGGGAGAAGCGCCCCGTCTCCCCGGCCGCAAAACAAAGTGTAAAAAAAACAACAACAACACCGTGATAGGCTACGTAACGATTAACGTAGCCTATCACAGCTAGATTTCCAAAGTCCGCCGTGATAGGCTACGTTAATCGTTACGTAGCCTATCACAGGTGACTTTGAAAAAAAAAGCAGCGCATACGCAATAGGCGGCGGTCTATGGGCGCCGCCATTTGCGTTCCTTATTTGTAGGGGTGGACAAAAGTCACTTACCTGTCCTCGAAGCTTGTTCGTGGTGGGGGGGAGGCACTTCGCTGCTCCCCCCGCGAAGTTCAGGCCGGGGGGGGAGGCTTCCCGCCTCGCCCGGCCGAAATTCAGGCCGGGGAGGAGGCGCCTCGCCTCGCCCGGCCGCAAACTAAAATGTTTTTTTTTTTAAATGCCCCTGTGATAGGCTACGTGACGATTAACGTAGCCTATCACGGCTAGATCTGCAAAGTCAGCCGTGATAGGCTACGTTAATCGTCACGTAGCCTATCACGGGTGACTTTAAAAAAAAAGAAAAAAAAAGCACGTACGCAAATGGCGGCCCCCATAGGGAGCCGCCATTCGCATTCCTTATTTGGTCGCTGTAGTCTACGTAAATCTTTACGTAGACTACGGCGAAAATAAGGGCAACGCAAATAGCGTTGCCCTTATTTTCGCCGTAGTCTACGTAAATCTACGTAGTCTACGTAAATCGAAAGACCGGCTGCCGCTCCTGCCCCAGACGAAGACCAGACGAACCGCCGGCCAGACCCGCCGCCGGGAGGGACATTCAGGAAAGGTAAGTCCCATCCCGGGGGGGTGCGGGGGGTGGGGGGGTGCGGAGAATTTCTCCCCGAAACTTGTTCGGGGGGCCGAACACGTTGGCGCTTGGCCCCCCGAAGTTTCGGGGAGAAATTCTCCGCCATCCCTACTTATTTGGTCACGGTAGTCTACGTAAAGATTTACGTAGACTACAGTATAGTCTACGTAAATCTTTACGTAGACTATCGTGACCAAATAAAGAATGCAAATGGTGGCGCCCTATGGGCGCCGCCATTTGCATACATGCTTTTTTTTTTCAAAGTCACCCGTGATAGGCTACGTAATGATTTACGTAGCCTATCACGGCTGACTTTGGAAATCTAGCCGTGATAGGCTACGTTAATCATTATGTAGCCTATCACGGGTTTGTTTTTTTGTTTTTTTACACTTTGTAGTGGCGGTGGCGGCAGCCAGTCGGAAGATCGGCTGCTGCCCCCGCCGAAAGGCCGACGAACTGCTGCCGGGGCCCGCCGCCAGGAGGGACATTCGCCAAAGGTAAGTTCCATCCCGGCAGGGGGGCGGAGAATTTCACAGCCGATTTCGGGGGGCCGAATGCGTTGCCGCTCGGCCCCCCAAAGATTCGGGGAGGAATTCTCCACCATCCCTAGTGTTACTTAAGGAAAGCAATGGGTCTACTCTTAGTTGTTGTTCAGTCATGTCCGACTCTTCATGACCCCATGGACCATAGCATGCCAGGCCTGCCTGTCCTCCGGTCTCTCCCGGAGTGTGCTCAAGTCCATATCTATTGCATCGCCAGCATCGGTGATGCTATCTAGCCATCTCATCCTCTGCCGTCCCCTTCTCCTTTTGCCTTCAATCTTGCCCAGCATCAGGGTCTTTTCCAGGGAGTTTTCTCTTCGCATTAGGTGGCCAAAATATTTGAGATTCAGCTTCAGTATCTGTCCTTCCAATGAGCAGTCAGGGTTGATTTCTTTTAGGATGGACTGATTGGACCTCCTTGCAGTCCAGGGGACTCATAAGAGTCTTCTCCAGCACTACATTTCGAAAGCATTGATTCTTCGGCACTCAGCCTTCCTTATAGTCCAGCTCTCACAGCCGTACATTACTAGTGGGAAAACCATAGCTTTGATTATGCGGACCTTTGTTGGCAAGGTGATGTCTCTGCTTCTTACTATGCTGTCTAGGTTTGCCATAGCTTTCCTCCCAAGGAGCAAGCGTCTTTTAATTTCATGGCTACAGTCACCATCTGCGGTGATTTTGGAGCCCAAGAAAATAAAATCTGACACTGCTTCCATTTCTTCCCCTTCCATATGCCAGGAAGTGATGGGGCCAGATGCCATGATCTTCATTTTTTTAATGTTGAGTTTCAAACCAGCTTTTGCACTCTCCTCTTTCACCCTCAACAAGAGGCTCTTCAGATCCTCTTAGCTTTCTGCCATTAGGGTGGTATCATCTGTGTATCTGAGGTTGTTGATAATTCTCCCGGCAATCTTAATTCCGACCTGTCTAGGGATTAGGGTTGGCGGAGAATTTCTCCCCGAAACTCCGGGGGGCCAAGCGCCAACGTGTTCGGCCCCCCGAACAAGTTTCGGGGAGAAATCCTCCGCACCCCCCGCACCCTGCCCGGGACGGGACTTACCTTCGCCGAATGTCCCTCCCGGCAGCGGGTCCGGCCGGCAGTTCGGCGGGTGTTCGAGCAGGGCGGGAGCAGCAGCCGGTCTTTTGACCGGCTGCTGCCACCGCCATTGCAATGAAAGAAAAAAAAAAGCCCCCTGATAGGCTACGTGACGATTCACGTAGCCTATCACAGCTAGATTTGCAAAGTCAGCCGTGATAGGCTATGTCAATCGTCACGTAGCCTATCCCGGATGACTTTAAAAAAAAAAAAAGTGTGTACGGATAATGGCGGCCCCCATAGGGAGCCGCCATTCCCATTCCTTATTTGGTCGCTGTAGTCTACGTAAAGATTTACGTAGACTACGGCGAAAATAAGGGCAATGCTATTTGCGTTGCCCTTATTTTCGCCGTAGTCTACGTAAACATTTACGTAGACTACAGCGACTAAATAAGGAACGCGAATGGTGGCTCCCTATGGGGGCCGCCATTAGTGTACGCGCTTTTTTTTTTTTTTTTAAAGTCACCCGTGAAGGCTACGTGATGATTGACGTAGCCTATCACGGCTGACTTTGCAGATCTAGCCATGATAGGCTACGTGAATTGTCACGTAGCCTATCAGGGGGCTTTTTTTTTTTTTAAACTTTCCCGTTCGTGGCCGGGCGAGGCGGGAAGCCTCCTCCCCGGCCTGAATTTCGGCCGGGCGAGGCGGGAAGCCTCCCCCCCCAGCCTGAACTTCGCGGGGGGACCAGCGAAGTGCCTTCCCCCCACCGCGAACATCCTTCGAGGACAGGTAAGTGACTTTCATCCACCCCTACTAGGGATGTCAGAGAATTCTGCCATGGATCTCGGGGAGGCCGAATGCCAGTGCATTTGGCCCCCCGAAATCAGTGGCCGAACGGTCTGCCCATCTGCCTCCCCCGGGACAAGACTTACCTGGGGCGGATCTTCCTGGCGGCAGCAGCTCCGGCGGCGGCCCCGGTGGTGGTGCGGCGGCGGTGGTGGCCGGTCTTCTGACCAGCTGCCACCGCCGCCATTTCCAGTTAAAAAAACAAAACAAAACGTGATAGGCTACGTAAAGATTTACGTAGCCTATCATGGCAAAGTTTTTTTAAAAAAAAAACCGTGATAGGCTACGTAAATGTTTACGTAGCCTATCACAGCTGACTTAAAAAAATGAACAAACAAACATGTGTACGCAAATGGTGACGGACATGGCCGCCACCATTTGCATTCCTTATTTTGGCACGTCTTAGTATACATAAAGATTTATGTAGACTAAGACGGTGAAAATACGGGGAACACAAATAGTGTAGCGTCCACTACGCTATTTGCGTTCCCCTTATTTTCGCCGTCTTAGTCTACATAAATCTTGACATAGACTAAGATGTGCCAAAATAAGGAATGCAAATGGTGGTGGCCGTGGCCGTCGCCATTTGCGTACACACATTTTTTTTTTTTAAGTCAGCCGTGATAGGCTACATAAACATTTACGTAGCCTATCACGGCTGACTGCAGGGACACAAATGGCGGCGGCTATGGCCGCTGCGATTTGCATCCCTGCTAGCCAGCGGCCGGATGTCCGGCTGCTGGCGGAGCCAGCTGATGGCTCCGCAGAATCACTGCGGCGCACAGCCGGCCGGCCAGGATTCCGGGGGGGGGAGGAACGGAGCGCTTCTCCCCCGTCCAGGATTCCAGGGGGAGGGATAGAGTGCCCCCCCCACCATCAACATAATCTGCAAAAGGTAAGTGCCTTTCGTACATCCCTACCTGTGATTCATCCAGCCCAGCATTTCTCATGATGTACTCTGCATATAAATTAAATAAGCAGGGCGACAATATACAGCCTTGTCGTATTCCTTCCCAATTTGGAACCAATCAGTTGTTCCATGTCTGGTTCTCACTGTTGCTTCTTGACCCTCATACAGGTTTCTCAGGAGACAAGTAAGGTGGTCTGGTACTCCCATCTCTGTAAGAATTTGTCACAGTTTGTTGTGATCCACACAATCAAAGGCTTTAGCATAGTCAATGAAGCAGAAATAGACGTTTTTCTGGAATTCTCTTGCTTTCTCCATGATGCAGCGAAAGTTGGCGATTTGATCTGTAGTTCCTCTGCTTCTTCGAAATCCAGCTTCTACTTCCGGTAGTTCTTGGTTCACATACTGCTGAAGCCTAGCTTGTAGGATTTTGAGCATCACCTTGCTGGCATGTGAAATGAGCGCAATTGTGCGGTAGTTTGAACACTCTTTGGTGTTGCCCTTCTTTGGAATTGGAATGTAAACTGACCTTTTCCTGTCTTGTGGCAATTGTTCCAAATGTGTTGGCATATTGAGTGCAGCACTTTAACAGCATCATCTTTTAGGATCTTAAATAGCTCAGCTGGAATACTGTCATCTCCGCTAACTTTGTTGTTAGTAATGCTTCCTAAGGCCTACTTGACTTCACTCTCTAGGATGTCCGGCTCAAGTTCAGTGACCACACTATCATGGCTATCAGGGACTTTTAAGATCTTTCCTGTATAGTTCTTCTGTGTATTCTTTCCACCTCTTCTTAATTTCATCTGCTTCTGTTAGGTCCCTGCCTTCTTTCTCCTTTATCATTCCCGTCTTTGCACAAAACTTTCCCTTGAGTCTTTCCTGTCATTACGACAGTTCCATACTTATGCATGGTTAGAACAGACCCAGGTAAATCAGTGGGTCTACTCTAAGAATGACTAAATGTGGCTCCAACCCATTATCATAAATTCAGGCCATAGAAACTGATTCCAAAGTCACAAGGGGACTGAAAAATAATCCCAATGGCCATTCTATACCTTTTTTTGCTTTTGCTTCTTTTGTTGTGTTTTATCCTCTCACCTTTGCTTAAAAATAAATTCATTTGCCTTTGGAGACAGTGAGATGTCATGCTGAGCTGAAGGATTTTAATTTCCTTTTCATGTAACTTTAAGATTATTTTTGTTTCCCTCCCCATTACTTAAGGACACTGGACATAATTAGTGCATATCGTTATTCCCTTTTTGTGGGTCAGCAATACTGTTTTGAATCACCTCTAGCTGCTGTTTAAGACTCGACACTGAAAACTCATATCTGTGCTCTGCAACCCGAACTCCCATAAAACCAGCATTTTAACTGTTGGAAATAAATAAATAAATACAAATCTGTTTAGCTAAGGATTATCTGGATTTGGAGGGTGACATTTATCAAATTATATGAAGGTTATTGTTTTTCCCCATTGCCACAGATTTATGTGCGAACACTTATATTACTGTTACAACTTTAACGTGAAAAGATTTTAATACATCTGGGACTTTGTTTTAGGCTACTGTTCCTAGACATAGTACTAAGCTTTGAACATCAAGTAATAAATGAATGTATTTCCAATTCCAGTATTGTCAATTAGAGGGCATTGTTTTCTCTTCTTTCCTTCAGCAAAACCACATTATTAAACCTGTCCCCTACATTTAAAGTAGATTTACCTAGGGATGCTGGAGAAATTAGAGAGGGATTAAAATGAGCTCAGATTTTGAAGAATCCAACCTGTGGAATCTGCTGTGGAGTGAATCCCTCAGGCTGTGTGGAGTCCGTGGACTTTTGGATTATTTTTTTAAGTTTCTGAAATGTACGCACATGGATCCATAGAAAAATACATAAGTTTCTGCTGAGGAAACGTTGAATGGAATGAGGGACATTACACTAAATATTACGTACTGAGGTAAATTATATAAATACTTACATAAATACTTATGTAAATATTTATGTAATTATTTCTGTATTTTTCCACATGACAAAAAAAAATATTTGCATCCATCTGTGGGCAGATGACGGAAAGAAAAGCGCCTGACAATCCGTGAAACACAGATGGAGGGGATTTTACACAGTCCGTACATCCCTAGATTTACCCGTTACCTGGAAGGAGATGGTAGACTGGGGTGGAACAATTCTGGATTGTACCCCTTTAGGAGCAGGAGGTTATATTTTCAAATCTTATGTGAACCAAAGGTCCTTATGTGAACAAAAGTAGCACATTAGTTATCATGTTTTTGCATAGCCATCTCCCTGATGTGCTATATTATTACATGCAAGGAGCTTCTAACATCAGGGGGGAGGGTTAATTCAAAAATGGCACCTCACCCACAGTCTGAAATGGTGCAGCCCTGAATTTCACTGCTTTGCTAGGGATGTATGAAAGTGACTTACCTTTTGTGGATTATGTTGATGGTGGGGGGGGGAGGCGTTCTGTCCCTCCCCCCGGGATCCTCGACGGGGGGGAGGCGCTCCGTTCCTCCCCCCTGGAATCCTCAATGGCCGGCTGTGCTCCGTGGCAGCTCCGCGGAGCAGCCAGCCAGCCAGGCCCAGCCCAGCCCAGAGCTGTCCGCAGCCTGATTTCTGGCTGCGGAGGGCTCTGGGGGAAAAAAACACAAAAAACCGCGTACGCAAATGGCGGCTGCGTTCCTTATTTTTGGCTGTCTTAGTCTACGTAAATATAAAAGTATATACGTAAATATTTACATAGGCTAAAACGGCAAATCAAAAAGGGAAGCAAATAGCGCCCGCTACGCTATTTGCGTTCCCCTTTATTTTTGCCGTCATAGTCTACGTAAATATTTAAGTAGACTAAGATGGACAAAAATAAGGAACACAAATGGCAGTGGCTGTAGCCGCCGCCATTTGCGTATGCGTTTTTTTTTTTAAACCCACCCAACCATGATAGGCTATGTAAAGATGCCTATCACATCGTCTTTGTTTGTTTGTTTAAACCCAGCCATGATAGGCTACGTAAATCTTTACGTAGCCTATCACGTCTTTTTGTTTTTGTTTTTAACAAGACTGGAAATGGTGGCAGCGGCAGCCAGTCAGAAGGCCAGCTGCCACCGCTGCCGCCACTGAAGCTGCCACCGGAGCTGCCGCCACCCGGAAGATCCGCCCCAGGTAAGTCCCGTCCTGGGGGGGATCCCCGGGGGGGTGGGGGAGTGGCAGGCCATTCCGCCACGGAGTTCAGGGGGCTGAATGCACTGGCATTCGGCCTCACCGAGATCTGTGGCAGAATTCTCTGACATCCCTAGGTTTCCCACATCATTACTAGCAACGTGCAAAGTAGCTCTCAAATTACAAAATACCATTATTTTAGTTTTGCTCTTCTCTTTCAGTTATTGTCTATTGAGTGAATATTCAAATCCTTTATTTAGGTTTATAGCTCAGTCCATTCTGAAGACATAAGGGTAGATAATCTCACTTCCCCAGCCAACAGAATCCAAGCAACAGACATTTCTCAGTTTCCCCCCCTCATATAATCTGGAGCACAAAAATCCAAACCATCAGGTAAAGATTATACTGATAATGAAAGTTGTTCGGGCTTGCATTTTGATGAATCTGTTGTAGAGTTGGACAGATCAGTCCATTTTGGGTTCTATCACTTTCACCCACATCTATTCATGAGGCTGCTGCATCCTATTTTCACATTAATCTATGATGACAATTATTTTTTTCAATCCTCACAAACATTTGTAAAAATTCCTCCAGCACCCCTGGTCTGTTGTAGGATGGGGCAGAGTTCTGAGAACACTTCTCTTCACACTCTTTCAGCACAATCCTATGCTTGTTTCCTTGGAAGTATCTCCTATCATGTACAGTGAGGTTTATTCCCTAGTAAGTGGGCATACAATTGCAGCCTTGATGTCAGAACCTGACATCTCAATTTATTTATTTTGGTTTATAAAAATGTGTATATCCCAGGAATGAAACCTAACAACCAGAACATGATGGGGAACAATAATTTAAAAGGTCATTCACAATAAAAGCAGTGTAAGAATCCCTTAAAACAAGCAAACAATAAAGGAAAATCCAGAAACAACATTGTTTAACTGAGAAATCATATTTAAAATAATAAATAAATAAATAAACAATAACGTACGAAACAGCTCTCTGGCAGTCTTTCCCATCACCCATGATGGAGAAAGTGATGGAGATGTACTCCCATCACTTCATTATGGTCATCCCCCAATGTTTGAAGCTCATTGGGTGACTTTTAGCCAGTCACCAGCTCTTAACCTAACTAGGGATGGCGGAGAATTTCTCCCCGAAACTTCGGGGGGCCAAGCACCAACATGTTCGGCCCCCCGAACAAGTTTCGGGGAGAAATTCTCCGCCCCCCCGCCCCCCCCCCAGGACGGGACTTACCTTTCCCAAATGTCCCTCCCGGCAGCGGGTCCGGCCGATGGTTCGTCGGGTCTTCGTCCGGGGTGGGAGCGGCAGCCGGTCTTTCGACCGGCTGCCGCCGCCGCCATTCCAATAAAAGAAAAAAAACCCGCCCCCATGATAGGCTACGTGACGATTCACATAGCCTATCACGGCTAGATTTGCAAAGTCAGCCATCATAGGCTACGTAAATCGTCACGTAGCCTATCACGGGTGACTTTAAAAAAAAAAAAGCGCGTACGGATAATGGCGGCCCCCATAGGGAGCCGCCATTCCCGTTCCTTATTTGGACGCTGTAGTCTACGTAATCTTTACGGCGAAAATAAGGGCAAAGCTATTGGGGAAATGGGGAAATATTGCATGGGGAAATATTGGAGGATGACCATAATGAAGTGATGGAATACATGCTTTGCATGCAGAAGGTCCCAAATTCTATCTCCATCATCTCCAGTTAAAGATCACCTAGGGCATCCACTATTCAGTAGAACAAAGCATTGAAAATGAAATATAGTTGCCAGAATTGTAATCATTTGGCTGTGAAGGAAAGTTGCATTTGGAGGCAGAGGGAAGGAAATGTGCCTTGGTCCTCTCTGCAGAATTTGTAGCTCTTAATAATGGGGAAAAAATTGTGAACTTCTGCTGTTCCTCTCCTCTCTACTTACATGGGGCTTTCTAATGTTAGGCTGTTAATGCACAGGACACGGCACTGCATATGCATTGCTTTTCTAATAATAAACTGCAATGAAGTACTATAAATGTCTTCTGCAGAAGTGGGTGAGAGATGGATATAATGAACGCACAGAGGGGGACACTTTAAAGCCAGTGTGTAGCACTGGTAGGCACCAAACCAATTATGCAAATAATGTTCACATCGCTCATACACTGTTTTTCACATCAGCAAGTGCCGTAAAGTTCCTTCTAATGAGAACTTTTGCTGATTGTTACCGAGGGAAGGATGTCCTGTGATGTTTCTTGAAAAACAGGGAGGGGGGGTGTTCTTTCAGTTCCTTCCCTTCATTTCTCTTGCAGGAAAATTGAAATTTTAAATCTACAGAATAGAGAAACAGGACAGCAACCACAGTGGCGAATGTGAAACCTAATTTAGTGGCAACCATTTGCACTGAGAGAACCGGCAGAGGTAGGGCCTGATAAGTGGTATCATCTTGGCCAATTCAATCCTCCCCCATGCACTCAGGTACCAGTTGGCCCCCTGTTACAAACCCAAAGGTGAAAAAAAGCTGTGTGGAGAAATTGCAATAATTCCCCAATCTGGTGTCATCCAGATGTTTTGTACTACAATTCCCAGCATTCTTTACCATTAGCCACGCTGGCTGGGGCTGATGGGAGGTGAAGTTCAAAACATCTGGAGGGCACCAGGTTGGGGAAGGGTACATTAGCGGTTACAAGTCTGGCCAACATGGTGTTTAAGGGGGAGTGCACCACATATCCCCCCTTCCATTTCAACATAGCCCTCAAATGAAACTAGAAGCTGTCCAGGTTAGGGGTGTATGAACCCCACTCACCTGAGTCTGCTGGGGGTCCGCAAGGGGGGGAGGTGATCCGTTCCTCCCGTCAGAATCCTCCCCGGCCAGCTCCGCTCCGCAGCGAGTCCACAGAGCCGCCGGCCGGGTCCATCTGCTGCCGGACTTCTGTCCAGTGCCGGTCTGTGGACGCAAATGGTGTCCAGCGTAGCAGATGCCATTTGCGTCCATGCTCTTTGCCGTGATAGGCTATGTAAAGATTTATGTAGCCTATCACGGCAAACAGCAGGGATGCAAATGGCGTTCGCTATGCTGGACGCCATTTGCTTCTGAAGAATGGCAGCGGACTGCAGTGGATGGCAGCGGACGGCCTGGACCCGGCCGGTGGCAGGTAGGATCCAGCCAGTGTGAACTTTGTGGGGTAGCGGAGGTGAGTGGTCTGTTCTGCCACGGATTCTGGGGGGGGGGCAGATTCTTTAGAATCCGGCCTCATTGGAGTCCGTGGCAGAATTCTCCGCCATCCCTAGTCCAGGTTCATGAGCTAAGGATACTGAAGACAGCCAAATGTACAGATATGAAAGTAGAACCACTCTTGTCCTCTTACTAGAGATGGGTGAATCTGTCAGCTTTGCTTTCTCCTCGATTCAGTGTTTTAAAATCTCAAGTTCATTCTTCCTGAATATGAAGAAGTGTTCTCCACCCTTATCCTCATAACAGTCCTGTGAAGTAGGTTAGGCTGAGAGATAGTGACTGGCCCAAGTTCACCCACTGAGCTTCATGTCTGAATCGGGATATGAACCTGGCTTTCCGCAGTCTTAGCCCAACACTCTAGAGTCTAAACTCTACACCCGGAAATTCACTATAGGCAAATTTCAACACTAATTCAATTTCTGGTCTATTTTGCCTCCTCAATGAAGTTGTTCTTAAATTTTAATCAGCCCAGACTCAGAAGAAGACTACCCGTGCTGGCAGATGACTCCCACAGCAAAGCTAATCGATAATCTGCAATATTTTCTGTGGGTACCAGTATGGATGGACAAATCTATTTCAGAGAAATAAGTTCAGTTTCTCTTTATTTCTCATTTCCCCAATTGTAAGTTTTGTTCATCCCTTGAGAATTTCATCATTCTTAAGTCTGGTTCATCCTGAACATCGAGAATTTTTAAAAATATAGTACATGCAAGAATTTATGTGGTGTAATGGTTAGAGTGTTGGACTGGGGGTCGGGAGATCCAGGTTCTAGTCCCCACTTGGCCATGGAAGCTCACTGGATGACTTTGGACCAGTCACAGGCTCTCAGCCCAACCTACCTCACAGGGCTGTTGTGAATATAAAATGGAGAGGAGGAGGATTACATAAGTCACCTTGGATTCCTTGCAGAAAAAAAGGCCAGCTATAAATGTAATAAAATAAAACTAAACACAATAAAATAAAATTCTCCTAATAAATGGATTTTTGTATGCATGTTTGCCTGATATACACACTCTTGTCAAGCAATTTCCATAATATTATGAATTTTTAATGTTCTTTCCCCTAATATATGCATTTTTGTATGGAATAGATGTAATTTTGGATGCATGTTGTGACTAGAGAACTCCATTGCAAAATTCAGAGAATCACAAAATTCAAAGGCTAATTGAGTTTCAGTACTCATGGTTAGGTATGTTGCAGATGCCCGACTCAGTCAGGAGTCCATTGCCCCCCCACCACAGCCCACAACCCCCAGACTATGCCCACCGAGCCCCTGCCCTCGCTCACTCACACTTGCCCCCTTCCAGACTCATCTTGATCAGTCTGGCAAGCACCTGCCATTTTGCCGCCTTTCTTTTTTTACGGAAAAAAGGGAGCTTAAAAATGTGCATATTTAAATATGTGCAGTTTCGGGCTGGGAAAGCTTAATATCCTCAGTATTACAGGCATAATGCCGGATGGGCCCGGGGTGACTGTGGGTAGGGATGTACGGACTGTGTAAAATCTGCACCACCTGTGTTTCGCAGATTATCAGGTGCCTTTCACTCTGTCGTCCACCCACAGACGGAACCACAGACATGGTTTTAATGTTCTATATATTTTAAATTGTTTTATTGTGTGCGATTTGGTTTTAATTTTTGTGAACCACACAGAGAGCTTCAGCTATTGGGCGGTATAGAAATGAAATAAATAAAAAAAAATGCAAAAAAAATATTTTCATTGTGTGGAAAAATACGCAAATAATTATGTAAGTATTTACATAACTTTCCTTAGTATGTACATTTAGCATATTGTCCCCCATTCCATTCAATGTTTCCTCAGCAGAAACTTACTTATTTTCCTATGGATTTATGTGCGTAAATTTCAGGAAACTAAAAAAATCATCCGAAAGTCCACAGACTCCGCATGGCCTGAGGGGGTGGCTCTGCAGCAGATTCTGCAGGTTGAATTCTAAGAAATCCAAGCTCATTTTAGTCAGTCTCAAATTTCTCCAGCATCCCTAAGTGCGTCTGACTCGCTGGGTGTGGGTCCGGAGGGGAGGGTGGGCAAGAGTGCTTCTTCAGTGGGCACCTGGAGTAGGGATGTACAAAAGTGACTTACCTTTCCAAGGATTATGTTGATGCTGGGGGGGAGGCGCTCCTTTCCTCCCCCCCGGAATCCTAGCCGGCCAGCTCCTCTCCGCAGGGATTCTGTGGAGCCACCGGCTGGCTCCGCCAGCAGCCGGACATCCGGCTGCTGGCTCGCAGGGATACAAATGGCGGCGGCCATAGCCGCCGCCATTTGCGTCCCTGCAGTCAGCCGTGATAGGCTACGTAAATGTTTATGTAGCCTATCACGGCTGACTTAAAAAAACCAAACAAAACGCGCGTATGCAAATGCCATTTGCATTCCTTATTTTGGCACATGTTAGTCTACGTAAACATTTACGTAGACTAAGATGGCGAAAATAAGGGGAACGCAAATAGCGTAGCATCTACACTATTTGTGTTCCCCTTATTTTTGCCGTCTTAGTCTATGTAAATGTTTACATAGACTAAGATATGCCAAAACAAGGAATGCAAATGGCAGCGGTCATGGCCGCCGCCAGTTGCGTATGCACGTTTTTGTTTTTTTCTAAAGTCAGCCATGATAGGCTACGTAAACATTTACGTAGCCTATCATGGTGTTTTTTTAAAAAATCTAGCCGTGATAGGCTACGTAAATCTTTATGTAGCCTATCATGTTTTTTTGTTTTTGTTTTTTTTTTAACTGGAAATGGCGGCCGTGGCAGCCAGTCGGAATACCGGCCGCCGCTGCTGCCCCGCCGCCAGAGCCGCCGCCGGAGCCTCCACCACCAGGAAGATCCACCCCAGGTAAGTCTCATCCTAGGGGGGGCGGGGGGGCAGACCGTTCTGCCACCGATTTCGGGGGGCCAAATGCGCTGGCATTCGGCCTCCCCGAGATCCGTGGCAGAATTCTCTGACATCCCTTACCTGGAGAACCTGAGCTGGGATGGCTTTGCACGTCCCTACTCATAGGCAGCCACCCACAAGAGGACCTTTTCCTTTGTCACCCCTCAGTTGTGGAACGACCTGCCGGTTGAAATCTGCCTGCTGACCTCATTGAAGGTTTTGAAGCAGGCATTAAAGATGCTGTTACTCCGGCAGGCCTTCCCTTTGTAGAACTCTCGTCCCTTTTCCTGACTTTTGCATACTGTTTTTAAGCTGTGCTGTTTTATTGCTTGATTTTTTTAAAATTGTTTTTTGTTCAAAGTTTTTTTTAGTTATATCTTGTTTGTATGTGCTGTCTGTATGCTTTCATGTCAATGGTTTTTTAAATTTTGCATACTGTATTTTAACTTTTAAAATGTAATATTTTAAAAGTTGTGTTTGAACTTTGGTAGACAGCCCAGAGAGCTTAGGCTATGGGGCAATATAGAAATGTAATAAATAAATAAATAAATAAATGTGGTTTGCAAGTGTGAAATTAGATGAATTAAAATAAAATGTGAACTGAATGAATGTATTCCCCATTCCGTAGGTGCCAGGCAGGGACACAAAGGAGGAACCACCCTCAGAAATCCCATGCTTTTTCTTGAAACACTTTTTGCTTCCCTTCAAAATCCCTCCAGTGTTTTGCTTGAGAAGGGAGCTTCTGGACTCTCCTTTGCTTTTAAGCAAAATCTAGTGACAACACTTCTTCTCAGGTACTACTAGCATGATCTAATATGGCCCAGGAGAGATTCGCTGTGCATTTTAACGGTCTTCCAAATCATCTAAATGTATTTCCATCTGGGAGAAAAACAACTCACCGAATTGTAAGCAAGCTAAACTAAGCAAGCTTATCACCTCTTCAGAAAAACTGCAGGAGCTGGCATCAAGGGAGGAAGACAAATGCCTCTGTCATAGCCACAACACTTACGAAAAAGAGCTGGCTTTAGCAAGGTGATCATCTGCCTTCTCCGGTAATCTTTGCAGGCGATTTGTCACTGAGATGCTTTTCTAAACATTACCGTTTTTTACATTTATTTATTAATTTATCTATTATTTATGCCAGTATTGAAGCATTTATCATAAATATGTTTATGATGTTTATTGAATATAAACAGAACACATGGGGATGCAATTGTACATATACATGCATACAAGCCCAGCAACAGGATACGACAGTCACCAGTAATAGCTCCTGGAGCCCCAGTATCCCAGCAAGTCCCACTGCTGATGTCTGCCTTGGGAGCCCCTTTTAAAACAGGCACACCAATCAGTGCTGTGTGGTCCATGATTTTAATTTCCCATAATGCCCTACACCAGGAGTGCACAAGCTTTTAATCTCCAAGGGTGACATGTGATGATGGCTTGGGGTAGGCATGTCTGTCACCAGGAAATCTGGCCCCTTTTGGGCTCCCTGGATTTCCACAGCACCCCAGCTGTGCTGGATCTCCATGTCACCCCAACAATGATGGTGTCTGCCTGACCTCCAAAGGCAGGGAGTTCCACAGGAAGGGGGCCACCACACTGAAGGCTCTTCTTCTGGTGAACTCAGCCAGGCCATGGGTCCATGTGGAACCATTAGGAACATGACCTCAATGATGAGGCAGGTTGGTAAGGGAGAAGGCACTAGGGATGTACGAAAGTTCTGCCACGGATCTCAGGGAGGCTGAATGCCAGCGCATTTGGCCCCCCGAAATGGGTGGCGGAACGGCCCCCCACCCCCTGCCCCCCCTGGGACGGGACTTACCTTAGGTGGATCTTCCTGGCGGCGGAGGCTCCGGCGGCGGCTCTGGCTGTCGCCGCCGCCATTTCCAGGTACAAAACAAAACAAAAAATCGTGATAGGCTACATAAAGATTTACGTAGCCTATCACAGATAGATTTTAAAAAAACAGCGTGATAGGCTACGTAAATGTTTACGTAGCCTTATCACGGCTGATTAAAAAAAACAAAACAAAATGTGCATATGCAAATGGCGGCGCCCATGGGCGCCGCCATTTGCGTTCCTTATTTTGGCACGTCTTAGTCTACGTGCCAAAAGAAGGAACTAAGACGTGCCCAAATAAGGAACGCAAATGGTGGTGCCCATGGGCGCCACCATTTGCGTACGCGCGTTTTGTTTTTTGTTTTTTTTAAATCAGCCGTGATAGGCTACGTAAATCTTTACGTAGCCTATCACATTTTTTTGTTTTTGTTTTTACCAGGAAATGGCAGTGGCGGCAGCCAGTCGGAAGACCGGCCACTGCAGCCGCTGCTGCCGAACCGCGGCCGCAGCCACCGGTGGAGCTGCTGCCACAGCTGCCACTACCAGGAAGATCCGCCTAAGGTAAGTCCCATCCCGGGGGGGGCGGGGGGCCATTCCGCCACCAATTTCAGGGGGCAGAATGCGCTGGCATTCGGCCTCCCAGAGATCCGTGGCAGAACTTTCGTACATCCCTATGTCTTGCCAGGATTCAATTTCAATTTATTAGTCCTCAACCAACCCATTACTGAGTCTAGGTGCTTGCACAGCCTCTCCTGATTCAGATGCCACAGGGAGATAGAGGTATATGTCATCAGGATACTGATGGCACTTGGCTCCAAATCCCCTAATGACCACTTCCAGCAGCTTCATATCGATGTTAAACAACATTGGGGACAAGATGGTACCCTGCAGCACCCCATGGCTCAATTACCAAGGGGCCTCCAAATGGTCACCCAATGATACTCTCTGAAATTGGCCCTGCAGGTAATACTGGAACCAATGTAACACAGTGCCTCCAATACCCATCCCACAGAGTCAATCCAGGAGGATACCATAGTCAGTGAGATCCAGTCCAGTCAATCGTCACGTAGCCTATCACGGGTGACTTAAAAAAAAAAAAAAAAAAGCGCGTACACTAATGGCGGCCCCCATAGGGAGCCGCCATTTGCGTTCCTTATTTGGTCGCTGTAGTCTACGTAAAGATTTACGTAGACTACGGCGAAAATAAGGGCAACGCAAATAGCGTTGCCCTTATTTTCGCCGTAGTCTACGTAAATCTTTACGTAGATTACAGCGACCAAATAAGGAACGGGAATGGCGGCTCCCTATGGGGGCCGCCATTATCCGTACGCGCTTTTTTTTTTTTAAAGTCACCCATGATAGGCTACATGACGATTGACGCAGCCTATCATGGCTGACTTTGCAAATCTAGCCGTGATAGGCTATGTTAATCGTCACGTAGCCTATCAGGGGGCGTTTGTTTTGTTTTTTTCTTTCATTGTAATGGCGGCGGCGGCAGGCGGTCGAAAGACCGGCTGCTGCTCCCGCCTCGCTCGAACACCCGCCGAACCGCCGGCCGGACCAGCCACCAGGAGGGACATTCGGTGAAGGTAAGTCCCGTCCTGGGGGGGGTGCGGGGTGCGGGGTGCGGGGGGGTTCGGAGGATTTCTCCCTGAAACTTGTTTGGGGGGCCGAACACGTTGGCGCTCGGCCCCCCGAAGTTTCGGGGAGATATTCTCCGCCATCCCTACGCAAAATATCATTTGCCTTTTTTGCAGCCACATCACATTGTTGGCTCATATTCAGCTTGTGATCAACAACAATTCCAAGATCCTTCTCCTTGTAGTATTGTTGAGCCAAGTATCCCCCATCTTGTAACTGTGCAAGATGCTCGGCCATCTTTGCTTTGAGTCTTACACCATTTGCTCTCTAGGTGACATCCAACCTGTTTCATCGACTTCAGTTCCCGACCGAGGAGCAGAGCGAGCTCTACATCACTGGAGAGTGCAATCAAGTGCAATCAAGTTGATGGTCCTCTGAATCTCACTTTTCCACAGTGAGGCCAGGGCCTTGGCTGGATCACCTTTCTCTTCACTGGAAAATCCCCAAGAATATTCAGAAATCCATTGAATTCCATCAATCTCCTGGGGTGGACTATTCAAATGGGTTCTCCACCCCTGCAGGAGGGAAGTAGCACTGTGAGTTCAAATCTCATCAGGAAATGGTCTGATGATGACTATGGGGTTAGTGGAACACCTCCCCCCCCCTGGTTACTCTTCTCACACCTTGGAGCAAAAACCAAATCAAGGGTATGCCCTGCTTCATGTGTTGGGCCAATGACAAGCTGAGATAGCTCCATGGTTGTCATGGATGGCATGAAGTCTCAGGCTGGAACTCCAGAGACAGCCTCAGCATGGAAGCTGAAGTCACCCAGAACCACCACCCTGGGTTCCTCCAACACCACAGTCCAGACTGCCTCTGCCAGCTCAGTCAGGGAGGATGCTGGGCAGCAGGGTGGGCGGTACACCAGCAGCATCCCCAATCTGTCTCTATTGCCCAACAGTAGGTGCAACCCCTCTAGGCCTGCTCCAAGGTGGAGTGATGTCCTGGTGATATATTTATATTTATTTATTTATTATTTATTTTTTGTGAACCGCCCAGAGAGCTTCGGCTATTGGGTGGTATAGAAATAAATAAATAAAAATAATAAATAAATAAATAACCATTCAACACAAATACTTCACTCATCCAACAGTCACTCCTAACCAAACAACACAATCACAGTTTGTAGCTTGTAGTTATAACCAGCCTCTGGCCACATCTAAGACATCAGGCTTGCCAACCAAGCAAGCAATATAAATAATAAGAAGCTGCTTATTTCCTAGCCATTCAACCTACCTCCATTAGTTCATGCTCATTCCATCTCTCACCTGGAGTGTGGCAAGCAGTTCTCCCCCCTGGCTATCAGCCAGGGGAGGTCCTGCTTCTAACTATCACAGGCTTCCACCCTGGGCAGAAGAAGCAGAGATGGCATGGGTGCCCAATTCTGTCTGGGCATCTTGCAGACCCCCCTCCATATGTCTGAGCCATGTTCTCTGAGCCTCTGACCCCACTCGGCCCTGCCCGTGCTCACTGAACTGCCCACATTCACCTGGGTGGGGGTGTTGAGCTCTGTGATGGCCATTTTTCAGAACAAAATGGCAATCATGAAAAAATGCATATTTGCATATATGCAAAATGGGGCTGTGAATAGCCCATATAGGCACAATTACAGGCATTTGCTTTCCTGTAAACTTTCATATATGGGCTATTCACAGCCCCATTTTGCATGTACATGAATGGGCACATTTTTTGAAAATGGCCATTGCAGAGCTCAATGAGGCCACCCAGGTGAGTGTGGGTGGCTTGGCGAGTGGTGGGAAGCTCAAGCTTGGAGCCAGGTGTGCACGAGCAGGGGCAGGGACTGGGTGGGCACTCGGAGAACCTGGACGAGGGGGGCACCCACACATCCCTACTCATAGCTCTTCTTTAAAAATCAATTTTACTGTGAGTTCTAACAGAACAAAACTAACAAAAACATAACAAAACCAAAACAAAATACAAATGTAACAACATATTCTAAAGTCCTCAGTTTCAAATATTACAATATTCTAGGGAGAAAAAAGAAAGAGAAAGAATAGGTTACACATCAGCTTCAGTAAAAGCAGACCAGATATCCAAATATAAGTCCATTTTCCAGATACGCCTATATACCACTCTTTCAAATGTTGCCAAGGTTGTTAAGTCTTCAATCCATTGCATTATAGATGGTGAGCTTTTATCCTTCCAGTATCATAGTATCAGTCTTTTAGCAACCAAAACCAAAACAAAGGATCCATTTACATTGACCATGTGTAACATTCCAAAAAGCAGGTAAGTGATTGAAGGAACATTTACATCAGCAAGTATGAAATAGGTTTCCAATACAAAATTTATCCATATAATAAGTTCCTCCCAAAAGGAGGCAAGTATTGGGCATTCCCCAAACATGCATATAAGCGAAGTGTTAACTGTGTTATACCTGCAACAAATAGCTGAGTTTGACAAAGCTGTATTAAAAAGGCTTTCTGGCTAGGGATGGCAGAGAATTCTGCCACGGATTCCAGTGAGAATGTAAATATTTACATAGGCTAGAATGGTGAAAAATAAAGGAATGCAAATAGTGCCCACTACTCTATTTGTGTTGCCCTTTTTTCGCCGTTTTATCTTATGTAAATATTTACGTATGATAATCATAGAATCATCGAATCATCGAATACTAGAGTTGGAAGGGGCCTACAAGGCCATCGAGTCCAACCCCCTGCTCAATGCAGGAATCCAAGTCAAAGCATCCCTGACAGATGGCCGTCCAGCCTCATCTTGAATGCCTCCAGTGTGGGAGAGCCCACCACCTCCCTAGGGAATTGGTTCCATTCACGTATTGCTCTAACACTCCGGAAGTTTTTCCTGATGTTCAGCCGGAATCTGGCTTCCTGTAACTCGAGCCCATTATTCCATGTCCTGCACCCTGTGATGATCAATAAGAGATCCTGGCCTTCTTCTCTGTCACAACCTTTCAAGTACTTGAAGAGTGCTATCTCCCTATCTCCCCTCAGTCTTCTATTCTCAAGGCTAAACATGCCCATTTCTTTCAGTCTCTCTTCCTCATAGGGCTTTGTTTCCAGTCCTCTGATCATCTTCGTTGCCCTCCTCTGAACCCTCTCCAGTTTGTCTGCATCCTTCTGAAAGTGTGGTGCTCAGAACTGGACACAGTACTCCAGATGAGGCCTAAACAGTGCTGAGTAGAGGGGAACTAGTACTTCCGGGGATTTGGAAGCTATGCTATACTATATACTATAAATCGACGAAAAATAGGGAATGCAAATGTACACTGTACAAATATACATTGTACATTGTACACTGTACAAATGTACAAATGTACATGTAGACGCAAATGTACATTTGCGTACACTGGGTTTTTTTTTGGGGGGTTAGCCATGATAGGCTACGTAAATTCTTACGTAGCCTATCACGGCTGCCTGGCTGGACACAAATGGCGGCCGCTATGGTGGCCGCCATTTGCATCTGCAGCAGCCCATCCACGGCTGGAAATCTGGCTGCGGATGGTCCTGGCCGGCTGCTCTGCGGCCTGGCCGCGGAGCGGAGCCGGCCGTTGAGGACTCCAGTGGGGAGGACTGGATCGCCTCCCCCCCATCCCCCCCACCACAAAAGATTCCGCGAAAAGGTAAGTGAGTTTCATACATCCCTATTTCTGGCATCCAGTGGACCCCAAACAAAAGTTTTTTTTACTGAATAAGGCATAACCAAAGATCCATAGAGATATCTGATACAGACGCCAAAATGGTGGCCCAGTGATTCGACAAAACAGGGCATTCCAATTCCCTGTTCCATTCCTGCTGTAGACCATATGTACCATATTTAATTATTGATAATAAGTATTTGTAAACATGAATCATGGGTCGATATATCGGTCAGCTTCAATAAGTGTTTCCAATAGCAAAGGAGACTCCGAAGCAGTAAAAGCAGCAGGACGGAATCTAGTTACTAACAAATGTTTCATTTGCAAATACTGCCATTCTGCTGAGCAGGCAAGCCAAATTTATCTCACAAAGTTGAAAATAGCAAAAGCTCATAATCAACACCCAATTATTGATCCAGGGTAAAGATAATTTTATCTGTCCAGGTCCACAATAAAAAACATTTTCTTTCCAATTCTTAAATCTGGATTTCCCCATAAAGTCAATTTGACATGGGGAAATGGGTCAAATTGTAATTGGTGTGACATTATATGCCACACATCTCTAAGTGCCAAAATTGTGGGAAGAGCTCTATCTTCTTAAAATGCCCAAAACCAAATGCCATCCATTTAGAGAGAGGCTCCAGACAAGAAGATTCCAACGCTGACCAAGGTGGAAAATCAGATCTGAATAGGGATGGTGGAGAATTCTGCCACGGATCTCAGTGAGGCTGAATGTCAGTGCATTTGGCCCCCCGAAATCCATGGTAGAATGAAGCCCCCCGCCCCACCACCCCGCAAAAGGCGTGCGAAACGGAATACCTACCTGGTGCTCCTTTGTGAGTGGAAAGGACTCCATTTGTGAATGGCGCTCCTTTGTGAATGGCGGCCGCATCTGCGGCCGCCATTTGCTTCACCATTTTTCCCATGATAGGCTATGTAAATACTTATGTAGCCTATCACGGCTAATGCAGGGACGCCATTTGCATCCCTGCAGAGGCCATGATAGGCTACGTAAATATGTATGTAGCCTATCACGGGGGGGGGGGAAGGGAATGCAAATGGTGGCCGCCATAGCTGCCACCATTTGCGTTCCCTTTTTTTCACCATGATAAGCTACATAAATATTTACGTAGTCTATCACAGTGAAAAAAGGGACACAAATGGCGACGGCTACAGCAGCCACCATTTGCATCCCTGTGCAGCCCAGCAGTGGGCGGATGTCGCTGCAGGCGGTCCTGGCTGGCCAGAAGCTGCATGGAGTTGCCGTGGAGCGGAGCCGGCCGGCGAGGATTTCGGGGGTAGGGACAGAGCGCCTCCCTCCCACTATGGATGTCACGAAACGAAACAGGTGAGTCGTTTCGTACATCCCTAGATCTGAGTGGAAAAGAGCTCATCTTAATAGTATTCTTAGACTAGCCTTCCCCAACCTGGTGCCCTCCAGATTTTTGAACTACAACTCCCAGCATTCCTGACCATTGGCCATGATGTCTTGGGAAGATGGTAGTTGTAATCCAAGTCATTTGGAGGGCACCAGGTTGGGGAAGACTGTTTTATATGGTATCCCCCAGTGTTGTTTTGTGTGTACTGTTTTTATTCTTTTTTCCATCTAACTCCCCCAGAGAATGTTTTGTTATTGGACGAACTAAAAATATGATATATGTATCTAGATGATAGATAGATATAAACAAATTAGTATTTTCGGCATCAATAGTTTCCAGGCTTGGGGGAGGCAGCCCATGTCTTGAAAGTGTAGTGTGCTGATCAGGACCTAAGGATGGAGAAGATGACCATTATTTTGAATGTACCTTCTAAGAAGGAGTCATTTGATGAGGGATGACCTCCTCAGAACTTGCAACCTGCTGTTGGACAGCCATGCATCAGCCTTCTTCCTTAGTAGCTAAAATCTTTGAAATGTATTTCAAGGACAGCTCGAGAGAGGACGTTGTATTAATCTAGCCTCAGGGTACAGAAGGCGCAGGTGGGTTGCATCCATAAAAAAAGGTCAGACAGCATGTTTGAATATTTCCAAAATGAAAATAGCCACATAAAAGTGATGTCTCAAAGCTTTTATTATGAAATATCACTAGACTAGGCTTTAACATCACTGATAATACCAGAGATGTAACCTTTTAAGTAGAAATAAAGAGAGATTATTACAGGAAGCTAAATTTCCATCACAACCACTAGCAACCTGTGAATAGGTAGGTTTACTACTATCACGAAAGAAGATACAGAGTATGGTTGAGAACTGGATAAAGAAATAACTGGGTTGGATCCAGACTTCATTATGCTTAGAGTAGACCCATTGAATTTAATGGGACAGTTTAGTCATTACTAACTTGTCCCATTGATTTTGGTTGGTCTATTATAAGTACGGCTAAGTCTGAATTGAACCCACTGTATACAAGCGAGCATCACCAAACAGTTGCATATGATAACAAAACTCTCTTGTTGAACATACATTGATATTTTGTTGTGGTTCTGTACTTTGGATTTTAAGAGCAAAGCATTTTTCTAGGTCTCTTGTTGCCACACACTAAATGTTAGGACATAGCTGGACTGGGAATTTCACAATAATCAGACCTGGAACCCAGATACATATTAAACCAGCACCAAAAGTAAGGTTGGTAATTCATTTTACACATTGATCCATATCTTGGGTGTGGCTGTCTGGGGAATTCTGGGAGCTGTGGGACTTTTTTTCTGTCTAAACATGCATAGGATTGCACCCTAAATAATTTAGAACATGGCTATCTAAGGGACCACCTGTCTTGCTGTGAACCTGCCTGAATATTATGAGCTATATTAGAGGCCCTTTGGGGCATCATGACCTACAGAAGCCCATCTCTTGGGAACATGTGAAAGGGCTTTTTCCTGTGTTGTCCCCAAACTATGGAAGGTGCTCCCTGAAGAATTACAATTGCCTCCCACTCTCTTGGCCTTTAGAAAGGTTGTAAAGGTGCATATTTTCAATGTAACTTTTTTGTTTTTGTTTTTTTAAACGTTATAATGTTTTTACTGTTTCTGATGTTCTTGTTTTGTTGCTTTAAATTGTGGTACTCTGCCTTGATGGCTTTTTAGCAGATGAGGTGATAAATACATGCAAATAAATAAATAATGAGAAATGCAATTATCATTGTATTAGCATCCACGCTTTCATAAATACATACATACATACATACCAGGGCCATAGCTTCTTTTAACATTTTTTTCAAATGAATCAAGCTCCCATATCAGATTCCACAAAGTCATTGTTCTTGTTCAGAAAACTTTTAGTAATTCGGGAACTGCTCAATCAAGGCTTACATTATCTTACTTGTTCTCCCTGCTTAAGGGCAAAATTGTTCTTGATATAATTTTCCTGTGCATTTTAAAGGACCATGGGCCCTGAACAATTGTACCTTTATTTCATCCTGTTCTTGGCCTGTTGTAGAAATAATCCTGCTGAACTCTTAAGCATGGCCAGGAGATGGGCAGTGTATTGGGGGATACACAGTCCTGGTTCCTCCATTCTCACTAGGGATGGAGGACAAAATAGTTCAGTCAGAATTCATACATGAACTTAGCCAGTTCCCAGCTTCCAAACCTGTACATAAACTGGAACACACTTTTGTGCTGAAATCTGTACTTTTCAGAATTTTGTAGGGATGTACGAAAGTCCCTTACCTGAACCAAAACTTGCTTCGCGGTGGGGGGGAGGTGCTCCGTCCCTCCCCCCAAAATTCTGGCTGGGGGGAGGTGCCCCATCCCTCCCCCCCAAAATTCTGTCTTGGGGGGAGGCGCCCCGTCCCTCCTGCCGCGAATCCTGGCCAGCCGGGATGCAAATGGCGGTGGCCGTAGCTGCCGCCGTTTGCATCCCTGCAGTCAGCTGTGATAGGCTACGTAAATGTTTACGTAGCCTATCACGGCTGAGTGAAAAAAAAACACCTGCACATATGCAAATGGCGGCACCCATGGGCGCCGCCATTTGCGTTCCTTATTTTGGCACGTGTAGTCTACGTAAACATTTACGTAGACTACGGCGAAAATAAGGGGAATGCAAATAGCGTTCCCCTTATTTTCGCCATAGTCTACGTAAATGTTTATGTAGACTACACGTGCCAAAATAAGGAATGCAAATGGCGGCGCCCATGGTTTGGTTTTTTTTTCACTCAGCCGTGATAGGCTACGTAAATGTTTACGTTGCCTATCACGTTTGTTTGTTTTTTAACTTGGAAATGGCGACAGCGGCAGCTGGTCGGAAGACCGGCCCCTGCAGCCGCCGCCGCCGAACCGCCACCGAACCGCCGCCAGAGCCACCGCCGCCAGGGACATTCACACAAGGTAAATCCTGTCCTGGGGGGGTGGGGGGGTAGACCGTTTCACCAACAATTTTGGGGGGCCGAATGCGCTGGCATTCAGCCTCCCCGAGATTCATGGCAAAATTCTCTGACATCCCTAGAATTTTGTGATGAAGTTTTCACCTAAAAAATGCACACAAATATGTATACTGGGGAAAAGTCTGAGCATAAATGTATATATTAGGGGAAAGTATGCACAACACCCTCCCATTATATTAGGTAAAAATGACTTGCAAAACGTGCAAACAAAAATGTGTATATTAGGAGAAATGTGCATGGAAATGTGTATACATTTTTGTGCGGACCATTAGTGTGTTTTTTTGTGATTTTTTTTTTGCCAAAGTCACAAATAAATGCAGAAATGAGAAACTGAGTGAAATGAAATGGACAGATTCACCCATCCCTAATCCTTACCTTTCCACCTCCACTCCTTCATTTGCCTGAAATATATGTCATGTCAGACAAACATGGTTCATGAAACCAGGGTTGTAATGGGTTTAGGGATGTGTAAACCCAACCCTGTCCAGGTTCCTTGGGTGCCTGCCCAGCCCCTGCTCTCGCTCTCTGATCCCCGGACCACGCCTGACCCCTCCCGTGCTCAGTGAGCAGCCCACACTCACACCAGTGGCCTCATTGAGCTCCGTGGTCACCACTTTTTGAAAAATAAAATGGTGATTGCAAAAATGTGCATATCTGTGTATGCACGAAAATGCATGCTTTCGCAACAATGTGTATTTCACACTCACACAACAATGAACATTTGGAAAGCGAATTTTTGTGCATGCACGAATATGCACATTCGCAGAAATGCACATTTTTGCACCAAGCATGCGCAGAGGGCGAGCAGGGGCAGGGGCTCAGCAATGTGGGGCTTGGAGTGCTGGCAGGGGGGTCCATGAGATTTCTGGACAGAATTGGATGCCTACACCATCCCTAAATGGGTTTGCCAACCTTTAAGAGATTGGCCTCTTTAACTCTACACCTGAAATAGGAAGTATGTCTTCTAGCCATAGTTACTGCCAACCAAAACGTGAAATCAGGGTTTGTAACAGGTTTGCCCACATTGAAGAAATTGACAGGTTTACATCTGCCCCAGACCCTTGGCTCTTTCCGATAGCTTTTGAGGACGCCATATGTAAAAAAAATATGACTACTATGAAGAACCTATGGATATTAGTTGTAAAAATTGTGGAATAGTGTGCATATTTTTGAAACAATAATAAAACAAATCAAGCACCATGTCACAATTGCAGAGATGGGCTTATAGGTCATTCCCATTTTTATTTCAGCATTTTCTTTTTAATCCATCCTGCCACATTTGAAAGGGGCATTCCTTTCTGAAGCCATTGCTCCGGTTGTTTGACCATTGTCAGTGAGCTATTACCACATTCAGAAGGGTATATTTTTTTCCCCTCAAGAATAATTTCATGTCAGAAGGTTACACTTCAGGGACAAAGAAGAAGAAAAACTATTTTAGCTGAAGGAGACGAAAAGAAAAAAAAAGAGTGTGTTTTTAAGTTTTTGTCTTTCTATATAATATAAGATAGTTCTGAGGTTTCATAAAGATATTCAGCGTTGTTCACCCCTACACCACTGGGTTCAAGTGTAGCCTGGATGCAATATGATGAAAAAGTACTGCAGTGGAGAACTGTGGTGACTTATACATCACAAAATAGCTTTGAGAAAGAAAAATGGCCGAGATCAAAATTCTGACAGAATTGGTCATCACTTCTTTTTCCTAAAGAAGCCATTCAACAATTGCCTCTCTATCAAATTCACACTTCACAGTATGTAATTTGGCCTTTCAGGTGTGAAACCTATAATACAGTCCTCTGTGGTGAATGGGTGAAGATCATGCAGCCACATAGCATGGCATGTGAATATCTGTAATGTTTTGCTTGAGATTTGTTCCAGTTGTAAGAAGTCATGGCTTGTGTTGACTTACCCTGAGATAATGAACAATCTTATGCATATTTACTCAGAAGTCCCACTGTGCTCCATTGGGCTTACTCCCAAGTAAGTCCACATAGGATTGCAGCTGAGATGAATTGTATTGTTTAACCAAGAGTTATTACAATACTGCCATCAGTTCCAACCAATAACAATAAAACATGTATAATGTGGTTTTAAATATTAAGATTCTTGAAAACCATTTGTAAAATTCATGTGTAGATCCTGTCCAATCAGATTTCAGCCCTGGTTATGGGACAGAAACAGCCTTGATCACCCTGGTTGTTGACTAATGCCAAGGAATGGATTGGGGAAGTGCAACCCTGTTGGTTCTTCTGGACCTCTCACTGGCTTTCAGTACTATCAACCATGGTATCCTTCTGGGTCGTTTATGTGGATTGGGCTTGGGAGGCATGGTTTCAGGAGGAGCAGTCTCAGAAGGTGATATTGGAGGACTTCTGTTCCATCCCATGGCTGTTACCCTGTGGGGAGCTGCAAGGTTCTATCGTGTCACCCATGCTTTTTAAGATCTATATAAAACTGCTGGGGGAAGTCATCAGGAGGTTTGGGTTGAAATGTCATCAGTACATGGATGAGACTTGAATCTACCTCTCATTTTTATCTGCATATCCCAGAGGAGTTGTGGAACTCTTGAACCAATGAGTTGGTTCAATGGAGGCTGTTTTGCGGTGGATGAGGGTGAACAAGCTCAGACTTAATCCAGACAAGATGGAGGTACTGTGGGTTGGGAAACAAACTAGTCTGGATAGAGGTTTACAACTAGTCTTAGATGGGGTTACACTCCCCCCCCCCAAGACCAAGTCCATAGTTTGGGAGTCCTCCTAGACTCTGCATTAACTGGAGAAGCCCAGGTGTCTGTGTTGTCCAGGAGTGCCAGCTATGGCCCTATCTGGAGAGGACAGACCTTTCCTCACTTATCCATGCACTAGTGATGTCCATGCTGGACTACTGTAATGCACTGTACATGGGGCTGCCTTTGAAGACAGTCTAGAAACTTCAGCTGGTGGAGAATGAGGCTGCCCAATTGTTGGACAGGGCAGGGAGATCAGATCATATAACACATATACTGCACCATCGGCACTGATTACCACTGTGTTTCTAGGCCCAATTGAAAGTGCTGTTTTTGACCTTTAAAGTCTTAAATGGTTTGGGATCAAATTACTTGAAGGACCACAGGTTTTCAGGGCTTCCCTAAAGCCTGCAGTGATGGGGCCTGGTGGACCCTTGATGGCAACTTATTCCAGAGATGTGGGGCCACTGCAGAAAAGGCCCTCTGCTCAAAGCCAACCATATTGGCTATCTCAGGCTGTTGTTTTTAACACAGATGTGCTTAGCAAACTAAGCCACCAGGACATGGGGGACAAATCATTGGAAAGAAGCTCCACAAAAGGTTTTTGGAACCTGAGGTCTAGGGATGTACGAAATCCCCTTACCTGGAGTCCCTCCCCCCCGGAATCCTTGCCAGCTGGCTCCACTCCGCAGCAGCTGGCTCCACTCCACAGAGCCTCCGGCTGACTCTGGCCACTGGCGGACTTCCGTCCGCTGCCAGTCTGCAGATGTAAACAGTGTCCACTATGCCATTTGCGTCCCTGCTCTTTGCCGTTATAGACTACGTAAATATTTACGTAGCCTATCATGGCAAAGGGAAGGGACATAAATGGCATCCACTATGCCAGATGCCATTTTCTTCTGCAGACCAGCAGTGGATGGCAATGGACGGACCGGACCCAGCCGGTGGCAGGAAGGATCCATACCGGGGCAACTTTGTGGGGTGGCGGAGGTGGGTGGTCCATTCCACCATAGACTCCGAGGGGCCAGATTCTTTAGAATCCAGCCTCACTGGAGTCCGTGGTGGAATTCTCTAACATCCCTACTTAGGTCTTGATGTTTTAGTAGCACAGTAGCAAAACATGCCACAGGTTCATTTGACAACTCATCCTGATTTATATGAAGCTGATGACAAGGCACATTAAGAGTTTTTGAAAGCCCTAGGAAAGCAGGGTGATGAAACCCTATTTGCATTAACAAATTTCTTTGCTGCCATGTAAATAGGGCCTCTTTGTGAAATAGAAACATTGAATAAATTGAGCAATTTATACCTTTGATGCGTAAAAAGCTTTTGGAGGTGAGGAAGAGCAATTTCCTCATGAAGGAACCTGATCTATCATCATTCAGATGTGGCAAATGAAGGAGGGACTGAGGCAACTGCTTGGCAGCATTTCAGATGGATGTTCCATTGCCCATGCAATAAAAAGTAGGCCCTCCAGTTCCTTTAATGCTACTTCCTGCAGGATGGAATGTCCACATTTCTTTTGTCACATGTAAAGAATGAATAGAGAACTGAAAGTTTGGCTGCATCAAATCCTGCCCATTAGAGATGGGCATTTGCCCAGATTCTCCACACGTCAGCTTGATGTTCTTCTCATCTCATTTACCACAGTCATTTGCAATATCTGTTTGATTTGTGCAAACAAGAAAATGGCACAAATCAAATGCCACAAATGTGGTTGTAGAATGCCCTCTCCTTGGGGGCCCGATTGGCACAGACATTGATCTCATTTCAGCACCAAATAAAAACACAGCTTTTTTACCAAAGCCTTTGAGAGCTAAAATGCATTCCCTAAAGTAGCACGCTGTTTTAACTATTTTATTGTTTTAGGTTTTAATTGGTATTAAGTTGTTTAATGGTTTAATATGTTTTAAGCTGTTTAAATTATTTATTCTTTTATACTGCTTAAGCTGATTTTATCTGTACGCTGCTCTGAGATCTTAATGATATAGGGTGGGATATAAATGTTATAAATGAATGAATGAATGAATGAATAAATAAATAAATAAATAAGATAAATGCGATCCAATGGGAAGGTTGCACAAATTCCCCCCCTAGACTGAAGCGTGAAATCAAATGGCACAATTTTAAAATTGGAGGCTTTGCTGGTCATTCCAAAATGAACAGAATGTCGCCATGAAGAACCCTGATGTTGGGCCTTCTCGGTAGCAGGACCCACCCTCAGGAAAACCCTCCCACATGCAGTTTGGGAGGCAGAAGACATGGCTTCTTTCAAATGCCACTAAAAATGCACCTTTTCACCCAGGCTTTCCCTGGGCTGTAGCTGTTGTTGGTTTTTATTTTGGTTTTACACGCTACTTTTAAACTTTAAAGTTTTATATTATGTTTTATCATACTATATTTTATGGTTTTAATGGTTGTGAACTGCCCAGGGAGTCATGGCTGTTGGACTGTATAGAAATTTAATAAAGAATAAAATGAATAAACAATAAATAACATTGCAGCATTGCACACCCCCTTGTTTGATAAAAATGTGCACATTTTTTGAACATGACTGCATGGTCGACAACTTGCATACATTTTAGGAGAATACGTTCTCCTGCTCGCGACCACATTCGGGGTTGCGAACAGGGCTTGTCTGTCTTTTTTGCGAGCACAAACAAAATCTCATATATCCCTACTGTTAATGCTATTCCCAGTGATGCCAGTGTCTGTTCAGGCCTTGCCTAATGTTCCTTGCCTCTCCTTGGGAGAAGCATCTTCATAATCTGATGATACTCCATATGCAATACAAATCCTACTTGACACACTATGGTAAGAGTTAACAGTGCTTTGGTACTGTGCATGGAGGATATGGCTTGGCCAAGAACAGTCCCTTGAAGAAGAACAGCTTTGTCTCCATTGGTTTTGTGCAGTGGGAGGATTGGCTTCCATGGGCTGAAGTGTGCTGCTCACAGATTGTGATGGCGCAGGCATCCAGCTGGGCTCGAAGCTTGGCAATGTCTCGCCAGCTCGGCTCCCCAGGTGCCGAGTTGGGCAAACACACAGCCACCCACTCTCTTGCCGAGATGCCATTTTGTATAAAAATGGTGGCTCAGCCTTTTCTTCAAATAACCATTTATGCAAATACTGGTCAAATACTTGCCGCATGACCGGTGGGGATCCGCTGAGTGGTGCAAGGGGCAAGCTTTGGTGAGTTCTCCCACCCCTACTCACAGAAGGTGCCTCTGCCTAAGTTTTGGGGATCCCCCTGCACCACAGGTCTCTCCGTCCAACAGGACCCCAACCCTCTGTGTGGCATTTTCAAGGGGCTGAAGTAGGGCAAAAGGGGTGAAGAGGTCCACTTCTGCCAGCCCAACCGCCCACACCTCAATCTGGATCCAACCCAGAGTGGTGTCTGTGGCAATTGACTTATTAGAAGCCTGATTTGAAAGATGCCAACCCAACCAGCCCGTGATTTTCTGTCTTGGCTGGTAGTGCTATAAGAGCTTCTGTGTCAGGTTTGGGCTTTGCTTTGGCCCCAACTTTGAGCATATCTGCCTAGCTACATTTCCCAGAGGCCCCAGTCCTGGCTTGGGGACTTGTGACTCCTGCTTCACACCTTGCTGGCTCTCGATTTGTGCCTACAGCCCATCATCCCAGCAATATTCATTACATATTTATTTCATTTATATCTCTCCCTTCCTCACAAAGACTCCAGGATAGCTAACAACTTGTCTAAAACACAGCACACCATAGAAACAACATTAAACTCACGAGTCTAAAATCACAAATTTATAATACAATCTAATAAAGCCATCAACTCAATCAATCAATCAATCAGTCAATCAAAATAAAGCTGTACAATACTTGCCTATATCCCCAAAGCCTGCACAAATAAATAGGTCTTTAACTGGCACCACAAGGACAACAGCATGGGAGATAGCCAAATCTCTACTGGAAGAGAGTTCCACAGCTGGGGTTCTCCACCCAAAAGGCCCTGCTGTGTGTGGTAGCCCCATGGGCCACATTCCTCGAGGGCACCACAAGAAATATCTCCCTGGCTGAACTTAAATCTAGGGATGTACGAAAGTCACTTACCTTTTTGAAGAGTGACATTCGCGATGGGGGGAGGCACTCCGTCCCTCCCCCTGAAATTCTGTCTGGCCAGCTCTGCTCTGCAGAGATTCCGTGGAGCTGCCGGCCGGGGCCACCCGCAGCAGGACATCCGGCCACTGGGCAGCCTGCAGACAAACCCCCCACCCACAGTGTATGCAAATGGCAGTGGCTACGGTGGCCACCATTTACGTTCCATTTTTTTCGCTGTTTTAGCCTACGTAAATATTTACATAAGCTATTACAGCAAAAAAAAGGGGAACACAAATAGCGTAGTGGGCGCCATTTGCGTTCCTTTTTTTCCACCGTTTTAACCTACGTAAATAGCTACATAAGCTATTACGGCGGAAAAAAAAGGAACGCAAATAGCAAATGGTGTCCCTGCGTTAGCCGCGATAGGCTATGTAATTATTTACGTAGCCTACCACAGTTATGATAAGGAAGCAAATGGCGGCCGCACTTTTGCAAGTCAGCGCAGACAGCAGCAGGTAAGTGCTCCATTTCGCGTGCCTTTCATGGGGGGGGGCCTTCGTTCTGCCACAGATTTGGGGGGGCGAATTAGGGATGGGGGAGAATTTCTCCCCGAAACTTCGGGGGGCCGAGTGCCAATGCATTCAGTCCTCCGAAGGTTCAGGGAGAAATTCTCCACCCCCCGCCCCCCCCGGGATGGGACTTACCTTTCACGAATGTCACTCCCGGCGGCGGGTCCCGGTGGCGGTTCGGCAGGTCTTTGTCAGGGGCGGGGGTGGCAGCCGGTCTTTCGACCGGCTGCCGCCGCCGCCATTACAAGAAAAGTAAAAAAAAAAAAAATGCCCCTGTGATAGGCTACGTAATGATTAACGTAGCCTATCACGGCTAGATTTGCAAAGTTAGCCGTAATAGGCTACTTTAATCATCACGTAGCCTATCCCGGGTGACTTAAAAAAAAAAAAGCGCATACGCTAATGGCGGCCCCCATAGGGAGCCGCCATTCACGTTCCTTATTTGGTCCCTGTAGTCTACGTAAAGATTTACGTAGACTACGGCGAAAATAAGGGCAACGCAAATAGCGTTGCCCTTATTTTCACTGTAGTCTACGTAAATCTTTACGTAGACTACATGGACCAAATAAGGAACGCAAATGGCAGCTCCCTATGGGGGCCGCCATTTGCGTACGTGCTTTATTTTTTTTTCCAAAGTCTCCCGTGATAGGCTATGTGATGATTAACGTAGCCTATCACGGCTGACTTTGCAGATCTAGCTGTGATAGGCTACGTAAATTGTTACGTAGCCTATCACGGGGCTTTTTTTATTTTTTTTTTGGAAGTTCGCGGCCGGGGAGATGGGGCGCTTCTTCCTGGCCTGAATTTCGGCTGGGTGAGGCGGGAAGCCTCCCCCCCGGCCTGAATTTCGTCCGGGCGAGGCGGGAAGCCTCCCCCCCCGGGCTGAACTTCGGGGGGAGAAGCAAAGCGCCTCCCCCCCACCGCGAAGCAAGCTGCGAGACCATGTAAGTGACTTTCGTACATCCCTAGGCAGAATGCACTGGCATTCGGCCTCACTGAGATCCATGGGGGAATTCTCTGACATCTAGGCATGTACGAAAGTCACTTACCTGGTCTCGCAGCTTGCT
This sequence comes from Heloderma suspectum, assembly GCF_057233095.1. NCBI lineage: Eukaryota > Metazoa > Chordata > Lepidosauria > Squamata > Helodermatidae > Heloderma > Heloderma suspectum. The sequence goes on along the minus strand of NC_139460.1, from coordinate 24,264,033 downwards.
TCGCGGTGGGGGGGAGGCGCTTCGGGGGGCGGGGGGGTGAGGAGCATTTCTCCCGAAACTACTTCGGAGGGCCGAATACATTGGCAATCGGCCCCCTGAAGTTTCGGCGAGAAATTCTCTGACACCCCTACTGACATCCCTACATCCCAGGTTGGGCAGTATTGAGGAAGATGTTCCTTCAGGTACCTGAGCCTGAAGCTTTGTGCACTAATGCTAACACTTTGAATTGAGCCCTGGAGCTCACTGGCAGCCAATGCAGATATTCCAAAACTGATGTGATATGCTCACAGCACAGTGCCCTTGTCAACACACGGGCAGCAGCATTCTGCCCCAGCTGTAGCTTCAAGGGAAGCCTCATGTAGAAAGTATCACAATAGTCCAACCAGGAAGTTATCCAAGCATGGAGTGCTCGGGTTGCCAGGTTATCCAGGTCCAGGATTGGGCATAGCTGGTGAACCTGCCATATCTGACCATAAGTACTCCTCTCCACAAAGGCCACCTGGGCCTCCAGTGACAGTTTTGAATCATGAGGTATTCAAGTGATTAGCCCTCACAAAGATCTGTGGATGTTACTCTGGATGTACAAATTATTACACATGAAGGAACACTGTGTGTTCTAGGTTATCCAGGAATTAAAGCAAATGAAAGGGAATATGTTCTCCCAAATGACAGGAAATATGTTCACAAGATAGTTTACCTTTGCAAGATGGCCTTGAATTTTCCAGGCTATTTAAGACTAGCACTAATTAGTTAAAAACTGCACTGTGTAATTACCTTGCTCTAAATGGCTTGTAATTTCCAAGAAGATCAAAGGAAAATTGATAGAGGGTTGTCTGGGGCATTTTATACATTGCCTATAAAATAATTCACTAAAAAAAAAATCCCTTTCTAGCAGTATGCAAAGTCTGCCCTTCAGTAACTCCCCTCTTGTTCTATTGACCACGTTCTACTAATCCTTAGCTGACACCTCACAAAATAAATAAAATTCGACATCTCACTTGAGCAAGTTAGTAAAATAGGATATCAATAAACCAATTTTCATTTCATTTTTTTTAAAACTGTTTTCTTTGTATAGAATAGCCTTAACTTGCTGCAGCAATCCTACTTGGGTAAAGCAGCACATCTTGAATAATGGAAACTGGTAATCCAGAATTTAGACTTCACAGCATAACTCATATTCAGCAAGATGCTCACTGTACTGAGATATGTGCAAGCGGCCAAGCGCACTAAAGCCATAGACAGGCATGATGGAGGCAGCTGGAAATTGCTGCAGTGCAGTATGCTTAACAGGAGTCAGCGCTGTTTTGTTCATAAAAGTAATGAGTGCCATAGCAATTATTATTTTTATTGAAATCATTTGTTGTTATATTGTTATTGTTATTAACATTTCTATATTGCCCTATAGCCGAAGCTCTCTGGGTGTTTTACAAAAGTTAAAACATTAAAATACAATATATAAAGTTTAAAAAGCATTTACATAAAAACATACAGACAGTACATGAAAACAATATATGACTAAAAACAACTTTGAACTGAAAACGACTTTTTAAAAATCCAACAGTAAAACAATACAGCTTAAAAATAGTATACAATCTTCAGCAAAAGGAACAAGAGTTCTAAAAAGGGAAGGCCTGGTGAAATAATAGCTTCTTTAATGCCCGCCTAAAAACCTTCAAAGAGGTCAGCAGGCGCATTTCAGCCGGCAGGTCGTTCCACAACTGAGGGGAGGCAAAGGAAAAGGTCCTCTTGCCTCTGGCTGCCAATCTCATGTTAGGCAGCTGCAGCAGAGAGCCCTCAGAGGACTTCAGTGGCGGACAGGGATGTAGGGGAGAAGGTGCTCCCTAAGGTACCTTGGACGTAGACCATGTAAGGCTTTGAAGGTAAGAACCAGCACTTTATATTTTGCTCGGAAACAAATTGGCAGCCAGTGTAAATACTTTAAAACCAGTGTAATATGGTCTCCATTCTTAAGGTGTCCCAGAGACCAACCTGGCTGTCACATTTTGTACCAGTTAAAGTTTCGGAACTAAATATATGAGCTACATTTATGGCAAAGACCCTGATGCTGGGAAAGACTGAAGGCAAAAGGAGAAGGGGATAGCAGAGGATGAGATGGCTAGATAGCATCACTGATGCATTGAATATGGACTTGAGCACGCTCCGGGAGAGAGTGCAGGACAGGAAGGCCTGGCGTGCTATGGTCCATGGGGTCACGAAGAGTCGGACACGACTGAACAACAACAACATTTATGGCAACAGCTGGGATGCGTGGTCCTTGGCAGATGTGCTGGATGTAATGTCAAACTGCTACCATCGGGATGAGTTAACATATGAGGAAAACACACACACACACACACACACACACACACACTTGTTGGTTAGAATAGGTTACAGTGCCCTTCTCCAACCTAGCACCCTCCAGATATTTTGGAATTCTGCTCACAGCAGCTCCAGCCATCATGGGTGCTGCATAGACATCTATGGTCAGGAGTGCTGGGAGTTGTAATCTGACACATCTAGAGGGTACCAGATTGGGGAATGGTGGGTTACAGGCTACAGATTCGAATGAGTTCAGATTTGTGTGAATCCAACTTCTAGATTATACACCAAATTGGCCTTTTCTGAGTCATGCAGATTCCACAGACTTGTGGACTGCTTTTTTCGGGGGGGGGGATTTGCACTCGCACTAATGCACATAAGTGTTAATTCCTATTAACGAATGTGCATAAGTGCATGTGTGCAAGTGCACATTAGCACTAATGTGAATTAGTGCTAATGTGAATTAGCATAAGTAGAATAAAATTCTGGGTAAAACTATCTGATAATGTCAATGAGCAGGTGACGGAACGAAACACACTTGATAACCTGCGAAACACAGATGGAACAGAATGAATAAAACCTGTGCATCCTTATTATGGGCTGCTTCTCACATCCATTGGTCTAGAGGTTAGCTTATATCTGTGGCAGCAGACTTCCTTGCCATGGTTATAATCTCTATAGCAACTTGTCATGTGGAAATGCCTACAAATGCCAAGAGTTTCTGGTTCAGGTCATTTCTGCATGTTATTGGAAGAAAATTGTTGGGTTGGCTCCCGATTTAAGCTGGCTCAACTGCACTGGCAGAGGTGGACCACACTCTTTCCTTCCCAGACCAGCCCCTCTAGCCCCCTGAAAATACTACACAGAGTCAGGAGACCCTGCTGAATGGAGTGAGCCGTAATATGTATGTGGAAAGGGAAATCCTCGAACATTGGGTGGAGTGACCTTCCTCATGCAGAACACTTCCTCTCATGGACAATCCCTACCTCTATTGGAAGGGAGATACTGGATCTAACCCATTATGGCCAAAGATCAGGCTGAGAATCTCCATGTAGCAGGAATTTGGATCACATGGCCCTCCAGAAGATTGCAACTCCCCTCACCCCTCACTATTGACTATGCTGCCATATGCTCAACAGGAACTGTCCTATTGTTTGTAATCATCCCTCCCCCCAATCCATTTTTGTGGAACTTGTCGACAGATACTCTTCTAATATTCAAAACTGGAATAAATCAGGCTACAACCCTAGACACACTTTTCCGGGAGTAAGTCCAATTGAGCTCAGTGGGGCTTACAAAGAGAGGATAGGACAATCAGTTAATGTTCAAAAGCCCACAGTCAATAGCTGATAAGCCTATGAAAGAGAATTGGAGGTTGGAACAGCTCCAAGCAGGAAGGAAATGCCACTCAAGGGAAACATAATCAGTATTAAGGACTCATTTGTTCACTCTGTACAGCAGTCAAGCATTGTTGTACCTAATGAACTACAACACCAAATCTAAGGCAGATCTTTGCAGCTGAATGCAGACTTTTACAGTTAGACATATAGCCTTGACTGGCAACTAGATTTTGTTGTTCAGTCATTAAGTCGTATCCAACTCTTCATGACCCCATGGACCATAGCACGCCAGGCCTTCCTGTCCTCCACTCTTTCCCGGAGTGTGCTCATTCACTGCATCGGTGATGCTGTCTAGCCATCTCATCCTCTGCCGTCCCCTTCTCCTTTTGCCTTCAATCTTTCCCAGCATCAGGGTCTTTTCCAGGGAGTTTTCTCTTCGCACTAGCCAAAATATTTGAGTTTCAGCTTCAGTCTTTGTCCTTCCAATGAGCAGTCAGGGTTGATTTCCTTTAGGATGGACTGATTTGACCTCCTTGCAGTCCAGGGGACTCATAAGAGTCTTCTCTAGCACCATAGTTCAAAAGCATCAATTCTTCGGTGCTCAGCCTTCCTTATAGCCCAGCTCTCACAGCCATATGTTACTACTGGGAAAACCATAGCTTTGATTATATGAACCTTTGTCGGCAAGGTCTCTGCTTCTTATTATGCTGTCTAGGTTTGCCATAGCTTTCCTCCAAAGGAGCAAGCGTCTTTTAATTTCATGGCTACACTACAGTCACTGTCTGCTGTGATCTTGGAGCTCAAGAAAATAAAATCTGTCACTGTTTCCATTTCTTCCCCTTCTATATGCCAGGAAGTGATGGGGCCAGATGCCATGATCTTCATTTTTTTAATGTTGAGTTTCAAACCAGCATTTGCACTCTCCACTTTCATCCTCAACAAGAGGCTCTTTCAGTCCTCTTCACTTTCTGCCATTAGGGTAGTATTGTCTGCGTATCTGAGGTTGTTGATAATTCTAGGGATGTCAGAGAATTTTGCCATGAATCTCAGGGAGGCCGAATGCCAGTGCATTCGGCCCCTCGAAATTGATGGCGAAATGGTCTGCCCCCCGCCCCCCCCGGGACGGGAGTTACCTTCGGCAAATCTTCCTGGAGGTGGCAGCTCCGGCGGCAGATCCGCCACCACCATTTCCAAGTTTAAAACAAACAAACAAACAAACAAACATGATAGGCTACGTAAAGATTTGCGTAGCTTATCACGGCTAAATTTTAAAAAACACCGTGATAGGCTACGTAAATGTTTACATAGCCTATCATGGCTGATTAAAAACAAAAACAAAAAACGTGAGTATGCAAATGGCGGCGCCCATGGGCGCCGCCATTTGCGTTCCTTATTTTGGCACGTCTTAGTCTACGTAAACATTTACGTAGACTACAGTGAAAATAAGGGGAACGCAAATAGCGTAGACGCCCATGGGCGCCGCCATTTGCGTATGCACGTTTCTTTGTTTTTTTAATCAGTCATGATAGGCTATGTAAACATTTACGTAGCCTATCATGGCTGACTGCAGGGACGCAAATAGCGGCGGCTATGGCCACCGCCATTTGCGTCCCTGCTAGCCAGCGGCTGGATGTACAGCCGCTGGCGGAGCTGGCCGGCGGCTCTGCAGAATCCCTGTGGAGCGGAGCCGGTCGGCCAGGATTCGGGGGGGGAGGGACGGAGCGCCTCCCCCCCCGGCCAGAATTTCAGGGGGAGGGACAGAGCGCCTCCCCCCAGCATCATCATAATCCATGAACAGGTAAGTGACTTTCGTACATCCACAGATAATTCTCCCAGCAATCTTAATTTTGACCTGTGATTCATCCAACCTGGCATTTCTCATGATGTACTCTGCATATAAGTTAAATAAGCAGGGCGACAATATGCAGCCTCATACTCCTTGTCGTACTCCTTTCCCAATTTTGAACCAATCGGTTGTTCCATGTCTGGTTCTCACTGTTGCTTCTTGACCCTCTCGTACAGGCTTCTCAGGAGACAGGTAAGGTGGTCTGGTACTCCCATCTCTTTCAGAATTTGCCAAGGTTTGTTGTGATCCACACAATCAAAGGCTTTAGCGTAGTCAATGAAGCAGAAATAGACATTTTTCTGGAATTCTCTTGCTTTCTCCATGATCCAGCGAACGTTGGCGATTTGATCTCTAGTTCCTCTGCCTCTTTGCAACCAAGCTTGTACTTGGTAGTTCTTGGTTCACATGCTGCTGGAGCCTAGCTTGTAGGATTTTGAGCATCACCTTGCTGGCATGTGAAATGAGCGCAATTGTGCGGTAGTTTGAACACTCTTTGGCGTTGGCCTTCTTTGGAATTGGAACGTAAACTGACCTTTTCCAGTCTTGTGGCCACTGCTGAGTGTTCCAAATTTGTTGGCATATTGAGTGCAGCACTTTAACAGCATCATCTTTTAGGATCTTAAATAGCTCAGCTGGAATACTGTCATCTCCGCTAGCTTTGTTGTTAGGAATGCTTCCTAAGGCCCACTTGACTTCACTCTCGAGGATGTCTGGCTCAAGTTCAGTGACCGCACTATCATGGCTATCAGGGACATTCAGATCTTTCCTGTACAGTTCTTCTGTGTATTCTTTCCACCTCTTCTTAATCTCATCTGTTTCTGTTTGGTCCCTGCCTTCTTTGTCCATTATCATGCCCATCTTTACACAAAATGTTCCCTTGAGATCTCTGATTTTCTTGAAAAGATCTCTAGTCTTTCCCATTCTATTGTTTTCCTCGATTTCTTTGCATTGTTCATTTAAGAAGGCCTTCTTGTCTTTCCTTGCTATTCTCTGGAAATCTGCATTCAGCTGGATATATCTTCCCCTTTCTCCCTTGCTTTTCGCTTCCCTTCTTTCCTCAGCTACTTGTAAAGCCTCATCAGACAGCCACTTGGCTTTCTTGCATTTCTTTTTCTTTGGGATGGATTGAGTTGCTGCCTCCTGAACCATGTTACGGACCTCCGTCCATAGTTCCTCAGGCACTCTGTCTATCAGGTCTAATCCCTTAAATCTATTCCTCACCTCCACTGTATATTCATAAGGGATATGATTGAGGTCATACCTGAATGGTTTAGCATGATCAGCGTGTTCTCTTGGCAAAACTCTATTAGATTGTGTCCTGCTTCATTTTGTTCACCAAGGCCATGCTTACCTGTTATCCCAGTGATTTCTTGACTTCCTACTTCAGCATTCCAATCCCCTATGATGAAGAGGACATCTTTCTTTGGTGCTAGTTCTAGAAGGTGTTGTAGGTCTTCATAGAACTGATCAACCTCAGCTTCTTCGGCCTCAGTGGTTGGGGCATAGACTTGAATTACTGTGATGTTGAATGGTTTGCCTTGAATTCGTACTGAGATCATTCTATCATTTTTGAGATTGTACCCCAGTACTGCTTTTCCCACCCTTGACTATGAGTGCTACTCCATTTCTTCTAAGGGATTCTTGCCCACAGTAGTAGATATTTGCCCATACTTGTCCATTTTAATTCACTGATTCCCAAGATGTCGATGTTCAATCTTGCCACCTCATGTTTGACCACCTCCAGCTTACCTTGATTCATTGATCTTACATTCCAGGTTCCTAAACAATATTGTTCTTTACAGCATCGGATTTTCTTTTCAACTAGATTTAAAAAAGATCTAATTTAAGGAGGAACAGGAGTGTGGTTGGCCTGAGGACTATCCCCCAAAGTAAATTTCTAATGTCCTGCTGGCATAACCATAACTCCTTTTACATACCTCTCTTGCATCTGGCTTGGTAATTTGTGGAAAAGGGGCATATTCGGCTCTGGGGCTCAAGTTGCTGATCTCTAACATATGCATGCATTAACCCTGGGGTGGGCAGAAGGTAGATGTCCTGTTGATTTGGACTTCAACTCCCAGAAGCCCCTACCAGAAAATGGTCAGCATTCCTGGTCAATGGCCAGGAATACTGGGAAATGAAGTCTCAAACAAATGGAGATCTACTTCTGCCCACCCCTGCCTTAACCAATCATAGAACCCTTCCCACTATCATAGAACCATCAGGTGTTATCAGCCACCCTGCCAATGTTTTCCATGTCAAATAGAAGGTTGTCTTTTCAAATATTCAAATGTGTTTATACCTATGAGAATTCAGTTCAAGGACTCTGAGATTTAGAAGAACAGTGCTGTAGCTTTCATATTCTGCAGCCCAATCTTTTGAGTCAACAACCTTGTTAGTCAAGCCAATTATGGATAAAAATGGTAAATGGAAGCAACAATGCTGGGTACCAATCCAAGGCCACTGTTCCTTAAATGAACAAACACAGAGATAAAGCTAGTTCAAGTGATTTGTAGTTTTAACCTATACAACAGAGCAGATTAAAACCTTTAAGTATTTGCTCTCCTTCCAGTTGTCATCACTGGCAAGTAGTTGGGTAGCTGGGTATAAATCATGTGGTAACTCTTAATATAGTTGTGCATCTCCACTTGCATCAACATATGCCTGGAGCCAGTTCAGTAGGACTCCGACTGGCGTCAATTGCAATGCCGATGAAAATTGCACTCAGATTCACATCTAGAAGGTTGCTTATGGATCCAGATCTTTCTTGCTGGATTGGGGCATTCCATTAAAGAATGATTAAATCCAGCAGAGGCTGTTGGCTCTGATTTGAGTGGGGTTGTGATTCCATTCTCAGTTTCAGTCAGAACAACCAGAACTCTAAAGGAACTATCCACAGTGCTGAACCTAGTTTGGGATTGGGGGTCAGCACCTTGGATAGCTCCTTTAGAGTTCTTGCTGGTCCTGACTGAAACTCAGAATGGATTCACAGTCCCACCATAATTGGAGCCACCAGCCTCCACAAATGAAATCCCATCCCTAGGGGTGTATGAACCCCACTCAGTGTTCCACCCAGGGGTCTGTGGGGGGGGAGGCGATCTGTCCCTCCCCCCCAGAATCCTCCCTGGATCGCTCCGCTCCAGGGCAAGTCTGCAGAGCCTCCGGCCTGGCCCGTCCGCAGCCGGACTTCCGTCGCCTGCCCGTCTGCCGTAAATCTTTATGTAGCGTATCACGAACACAGCATGGATGCAAATGGTGTCCGCTACGCCAGACGCCATTTGCATCCGCAGACTGGCTGTGGACCCAGCAGATGGACCCGGACTCAGCCGGCAGCAGGTAGGGTCTGTCCACGTTGAACTTCGTGGAGTGGCAGAGGTAAGGGGTCCGTTCCACCACGGACTTAAGGAGGCCAGATTCTAAAGAATCCAGCCTCATTGGAGTCCATGGCGGAATTCTCCACCATCCCTACCCATCCCCTAATTTACATGATAGTGTAAGGTTGCAAGAATTTCAGCAGGGGTGTTTTCAGGGCCACCTCCAGGTTTTTGTGGGCCTTTGGGCAAGACTCACTGAGGGGGGAGACCTCAACGGGCCCCCTCACTCAGTGAGTCTACCTTCTCATCACCATTGCCACCAGCTGCTATTACTCCTGTTCTTTCTCACAATCGCTACCACTTGCTTGCTTGGAAGTAAGGAAAGTGGCTTGGTCTCCTGGTCTCAGGCTTGCTTGCCCTCTATGATGAGTTAGGCCAGCCTTACTATTAAACAATTACTATTATTAACACTATTATTATTATTATTATATTATACAGCTTAATATAAAAAAATCCCTAAGCAGTTCACATATAAATATTAAAAATACATTTAAAAACACAATTAAAAACATTTTCAATTACAGTAACAATACAATACACTTAAAATAAACAATTAAAAATAGTCCACTCTGCAGTTTGGGCAAAGTGGAGTATGTTTATCTGCTCTCCACTAAATTTTTCTGGAACAGAATGTTGTTTAAAAATGATAAGAATTTATTTTCGTATCTGTGTGGTCATTATAGTTAGGAGGAAAAGCTAGTTAATCGCCCACAAAATCAGGCAATCAGGCCTCCCCCCCCCAAATAGCCATTTACATGAAATTTGGCCATAATTTCCCTTAATTTGTGCAAATGTCACCCAACTCACAATTTTAAATGGGAACTTTTAACAAAAAAATTAAAAATCAGGGAAAGTTCCTGGATTTCAGGGGGAAAGGTCCATGGCTTGGCTCACAACTACAAGTTGTGTTGGGGGCTCCAGGAAAATCTGGTGAACCCCCGAAGGGACAGATTTCCCCACAATGGCCCTCCTGACCTGAAAGGAAAGAGACAGTCAACAAACAAGCAGTGGCAACTTCTGCTCCTCCTTTTCACCACCACCATTGTCTGGACCAACCAGATCAAGAAACAGGGGAACAAGCTAGGGATGGATGAGAAGTTTGAACAGAACTTTGTTTCTGATCAGGATTTACCCAGGTCACAACTTCCAGACTGAATATAGACTCAGATGCAATCTGTAGTTGAAGTCCGTACGTTTCCGAGCTTGCAATGTGATTCACAGAACAAAACAATTGCCTACGATGGCATGCATCGTTTCGAAAAACGCGCACAAATACGCTTTAATTGTTGGAAGGAGAATGCATACATTTCAAAGATGTGCACAACTGATGTGTACCTTTGGGAAAATATGCATGAAAATACACATGGATTTTCATGGAAAAAGAAGAAAAATGAAGCTGATCTGGACTTGAGTCACAACATGCTTTGAGGAATTTGGACAATTCCAGTGAGCTCAAGTTGTACTGATTTGCGCATCCCTAGAAAAAGCAGGTGGCAATGGTGAGGAGGAGGGGCAAATCCAGATGGATCTTGTCAGTGGGCTCCTTCCGGGGTGTGGGCTCAGTAAGTGCCATGACATGCCGACCTTTGATGATGTCCCTGGGTGAACGCTCCTGCTGAAATACTTGCAAGTAGAATTGAGGCAGATGCACCCCACTTGGAGTGGAACCCTGCCTCAGTTGTGCCCACAACCCTCTCCATTGCTTGCTACCTTGTTCCCTGGGGGTGGGGACTCATCTTGAGGGACCACAACTGGGTAGCAGGAAGCAGCAGCTCCACCAGGCTTCTCCTCCCTTCTGACTCTTCGGACAGTGAAGAAGACATTGCCAGCATAGCAATACTGCCAGTGTCTTTCCTCCCTCCAGGGATCATGAGGATTGAACTACAACCCCCACCCACAATCCCAGGTGGGAAGTCTATTCTGTGGAATGCTTGAAGGACCCAGTTCCCTTTGGGGGAAAGCACAAGGCTGATCACATCCATCACTTGCTGTTGGAATTTTTTTAAAAGTAATCTCTATTAAGCAGCCCTCCTCAACCCTCCAGATATTTTGATGTCAACATCCATAAGCCCCAGCCAGCATGGCCAATGCTCAGGGATGATGGGAGTTGTAGTCCAAAATATATGGAGTGCACCAAGCTGGGGAAGGCTGCTTTAAATACAGTCAGTTCTCTTAAGAACAGCTCTCATTCAAAATGCATTGGGATACTTTCATTAATGATTTTCATTTCCACTTTTTTGGAACTTTCCTTCTTTGTTGTTATATCAGTCTTTTGGTGTTATCCTCTCATGCTACTTAAAGATTACATTCCTCCTCCTCCTGTTATAAAGCATGCAGTAGGTAAATCCTTTTTTTAAAACTTTATTTATTTATTTATTTATTTATTTATTAAAAAACCATCTGGGTGTTCTCCCTTGAAAAAAATGACAGGGTTCCCACACCCCCTCCAAATAGGAAACACATTAAGCTTTCCCAGAAATGGATGTCTGTCAACTTCACAATATGATAGCCTTCAAACATTTTATTATCGCCAAAATACAGAGCATCTTCTCTTTTTATATATTGTCACCAGGCAACCATTTTCAATTTTCCTTTCCCCTTTCTTATGCAAAATGTGTCCAGGACAAGAAAGGCATCGAAGGAAAAATTATTCCTGAGGTGAGATATTTTGACATAAAAATAATTCTTCTCTCATCACAGAGGAAAAGCACCTTGTCACTCATTTCTAATTACAACCTTGTATCTGTCAATGAAAAAAGATGACAACTCCCCATGGTGATGTCATGCGAAGAAACTTACAAAATGACACCAATGTAGGAATACTTTCTATGTTTGCTAAAATCAGTCAGTGTCAGCTGTAGTCACAGATGTTGGTAAAGACGATTTGCCATCAACATTATTCCCTTTTGAAGTCAATGAAAGTGCATAACTTTCCCTCCCCTCCCCACCATTATTTGGCTCAGATGCCTCTCCAATTAGTGTTTTAAAGTCATCTTGCTATATGCTTATTTTGAAGTTTTACTACAATGCTGGAAATAGAGCTCCCCCCCCCCCCGCCAACACACTCTCTCTCTCTCTCTCTCTCTCTCTCATGGTCCATATCTATGATTGTTATGCTGAGACAACAGCTCCTACCAACCCGAAAGAGGGATTCACTTTTGGAAATGCTGTGTTCATACTTCTTCTTTGGACCCATGTATGACATAGCTGTGCTACACCAGTATCTTTGAGAGACCATTTTTGATCTGGGGTAAGATCTAGAAGCACAGTTGACCCATTGCTTTCTCCTCTACTCCAAGCCTGGGGTTGGCCCCCAAAAGCCATGATTAAAACATCTCCCTGGTTTTTCCTTACACCTTTTATAACTGCATTCTTCTCTGATTAGGTTCCTGAGTACCTCATCTCTGACATTCTCACAAGGATATGATCAGGTTACTTCAGTCATCATGTTACCTAGCCTCTGACCTCATCTATTCTTACTGCATTTCCACTTTTCAAGGTTTTCTGTAATCTAAGAACTTAAGACATTGCCTGACCTCCAACCTGCCTGTTCAGTTGCTATGTTCATCTGGAGATACCCTCTTGGTGGTGCCTAAAGTTTCGGTACGTGTTGGCTCAGAATATGTCCTTTAGTATCTTAAAGCCCACTCCCTGGAACTCCCTGCCACTACAAATTAGAGAGGTGCCAACCCTTCTGGGTTTTTGGTCTCTACCAAGAATGTACTTGTTCCAGCAAGCATTCCCAGAAAGGTATAAAGTAATGATATACATTGTTTTGTATATTGCTTAGAAATGTCTCTTGACAAAAGTGATTCATAGATAGCATTAAATAAAATATAAATAAATAATATGCCCACAGACCAATTCAACACCTGTGGGACTCTTGGCTTGTAGAGAAGATGCTCCCCTTCTTGTGCACAAAATTCCAACACTGGCCCCTGAATCAAAAAGTGGCTTGTGTGAGCTGCCCTGAGAATTGTTTGTTATAGAGCAGCATATAAATGGGATATATAAATAAGAGATAGAGCCCCCTCCTGCCTTTTTGCACACAAAAATATTGCCTGTGTGGGCAGTATTGACAGCAATAGGTTACAGGGTATGTCCTTCAGTGGAGTGGATCAGTTCAAAACCTCCAGCAACAACTTCTAAAAACACACACAACTGCTTAACTTAGGAGCAAGAGATGTCCACCAGGCCCCTGAGGTGACTTGGATCCCAAGTCAGCACTTCAGAAAATGGCCTACTTCTGTCTAGACTGGATCAGAGTCAGTTGGCTTCAACTCAGTACCCACCCCAAGCTGAGCTCAACTAGGGATGTGAGAACACATCCCAGCTCAGGTTCTCTGGGCACCCTCCGAGCTCTCCCCCCACTCGCTGGCCCTCTGAGCTGCAGTTGAGCCCCCCCCTCCATGCTCCATGAGCAGCCCGCAACTTACCTGGGCCTGTTCATCATTATCCTGATTGCCATGTTTTTTAAAAGCATGGCAATCAGCAGTGCTTCCCATAGACTTATATGCAAAATAGCGCTGTGAAACTAGAGTCTATGGGCGATTCACAGTGCTTTTTGCATATAAGCCTATGTGGGCACATAGACGGACACGGACAGCCCCGGGTAAGTTGCGGGCTGCTCACCAAGCACTGAGCAGGGGTGGGGTGGGGGGCTTGACTGCAGCCAGGAGGGCCACCAAGCAGGGGAGAGCTTGGGGGACACAGCTCGAGGGTGCAGGTGCCAGCAGTCTGAGAGATTTGAGAACCAAAACGGGCACCTGCACCATCCCTACAAAGACCCAAGGCTCCGCGTTTCCCATTGACTAGCATGGGAAATTCAGCATGACCATAATGTTTTTTGTTTGATCAAAAGTGGATGATACTTGCAGGGAGAGCAGCATGAAGGAGGGGAGAACAGTTCCCCAATGCCAGAAAAATGGGTGCAGGAATCTTTGTGCTAAGCATCTTTCTATTTTGATTTTTTTTTTTTTAAGGGGAACTTCCTATAACTTTTTTTAATTCCTTGGCAGAAGTGGATAGCACTTGCAGAGATGGTTGCATCGTCCGAGGGGATCAAGCCTACAGATGGACAAACTCACCTCCATCCATGGTTGTCGGGTGCTCGCCGAGCCGCCGACATGGCTCGTACCCACTTGCTGCACTGCACAAGCCCCTTTACAGCTTTGCGGGTGCCTGATAAGTGCCGCCCACCCCCTTAGCAAGCCACCACTTTTATGCAAAACTACTTTACGCAAAATGGCAGCTCATGTTCTCTCCACAAAAGTGATGTTGTGTAAATAGTGGCCATAAGGATGGTCCATTTACATCTGTAATATTGTGCAAATGGCTCCTTTACAGCTGCATTTATGCAACATTACTTTTATGGTGAAATCCAAGCTGCAATTTTTACACAAAATGGCAGCTTGGTAAGGGGATGGGCAGTGTTCACCAGGTGCTTGTGGACTCTGTGAGTGCCTGGCGAATGGGTCCGGTAAGCGGTGGGGGCTGAGTGAGCAGGGTCCGGGAGCCCCAAGTGGGGGGGGGGGGAGTCCTGCAACTCTTGGACTCCCACAACATCTCTAATCAAGCCTGCTGTGTTTGGAATAATAGCCACAGTGGTTTTCAAGGTCTCCAAAAGAGGGCATGTGTATCCCCCTAGGTAGACCATTGTTCTGAAAATCATGAACAGCCTAGAGGTATTGCTAAGTAGGGATGTTAGAGAAATCTGCCACAAACTGAAATCGGTTTGGATTTCCTTCAGTCCGGGCAGCAGAATGGTGGAGTGGTGCCAGTGGGTCCAACAGAGTCCAAGATCACGTGGTCTCTTTTTTTTCTTTTTCTTTACAAAGTTGCAAAATTTACAGAAATAAATCTGTAGTAAAATCTGAAGGATGTTATGGGAATGCAATTCACACAATATGATGATAATAAATATGCATTTCTTATTTGGGGCTTTCTGGACTCATTTGAAAAACCAGTAAACAAGAGGGACACACATCAGAAATACTCAGAAATTACTAAAATCTTTATTTCCACAGTCCCTGCCTGATAAAACAAGACTGCAGCGGCATGTACAAAAGGTGGGGAAAAATGGTGCCAAGGAAAACAACAACATTAAAATCTCCCAGAAAATCACAACATCTTACTTAAATTACTCACACCCATGAAGAGGGCACAGGATTTGCATTCATCTGTATGTATTCATCTGTGTAATTTTCAGAGCAAAAAAAAAGAGAGAAAAATTCTGGCCTGCGAACAGTGGGCAGAGTGTTGCACGCAACCCATGCAACTTACACAAGACAGAGGGAAGTACTAAACAGCAAAGTTTCGGAGGGATATGTATAGCAGTTCATGTGGAAGGGGAGTTCTCATTTGGGGAGGGGATTCACTTCCCGTTTCCTCTCCCCATGTTTTGCCTGTGTGTGCATCTGTGTGTGTGTGTGTGTGTGTGTGTGTGTGGTCAATTTGTACAACAATAGCACACGTCATAGAGGTGTCCTCATGCAAAAAACCTGCAAAATGTCAGGACAGGTGCAGTAGTTGGAAGTTATAATGAATGGAACCCAGTTTAAGGGTGTTTTTTTTTCCCATAGTGAAACCTGGTGGTGTTGGAAGAATGTCCATTTCATGGTCCCATCCTTGATCTCCCCCAAAGCACAGTGGTTGGAGTCTCTAGTAAAGTGCCCTGGGATTAGAAGGTGGACCTGCCATTCACCCACATTTACTCCCTGTTCTCCTACCTAATCCCCCCTCCCTCTGCACCCCCCTTCATTAGGTAAATGAAACCAGACGGCTCTGTTTGGGGACGTACAGTCTGCTTGTGCAGATTGTATCTGAAGCACGAGTTGCAAGCAAAGCCTCATTCTAGCTCAGGATTCAGTTCAATTGGCTTTGGAGGGAATCCTACTTCTACTCAGGACCCAACCGAACTGGACCAAGGCTGCCTGCCTGCTTCTGCTCATGGTTTGGAGTTCATCCTAATCTGTAGCATACCTCTATTAGAAACCATGTTCAGCATACTTCCACAACCACACCTCACGTGACAAAGAGAATAGCAATAAATATGTTGTCAGTAGGGGGGAAAGTATCACATTTCCCCAGATTACAAAACACTGCCACAACAAAAATGGTACCTGGAGGAAAGATGTGAATTAGACCTTCATTTCATTTTGTACTTTTCTTCTTAACCTCGTTTACCTCTAATTTGGACAGAAATGGCTATCGTTGTAGCCTCAGGATACTTATTTAAATGCCTGTAGTGTGTGGACATTGCCCTGTTAAGGCCTCCATTTGCATAGATGGGATACTTACAGAAAAGAACAAGCAGCCATTTGAGTGGCAAATGGTGCTCGACAAGAGAGTGGATGCCTGTGTGTTTGCCCGGCTCGGAGCATGCCGGGCCAGGCAGGTGCTGGGGCTGCAGACTAGTGTTTGGGGGAACTGAGCTGGTGATTTCTCACCAGGCTTTGAGCCCCAACTAGGCATCCGCACCATCCCTAGTTCCAGCAAAGCCACTCAAGTGTAGTGGACATATCTGGGGTTAGGAGGAGATGTCATGGGGTGAGTAGCATGCAGATGAGCTTATTCTGCTAACACTTCCCTGTTCCCTGCTGGGTTGGTTGTGGTTGTGACTGGTCGGATTGGTTGCAATAGGCCTAGCCAAGGCATTGCCTCTTGCAGGGCTGTAGCTCCTGGCTATGGACTCTTGAACCTCCTCCTCCCTTCACCACATTGGAGAAGGGCTGTGCCTCAGTAGTATAGCAAACACTTTGCACACAAAAATTCCCAGGCTCAGTCCCTGGTATCTCCAGGTGAGGCTGGTAAAGACTCCAGCATGAAACCCCAAAGAGCCATTGTTGGTCAGTGAAGACCAACCCTCTCCCATCTGGTTCTCTCTAGGTGCTTTGGACTGCAACTAACATCATTTCCAGCCATCATGGGATTTGCAGTCCAACACATCTGGAGAGGACAAAGTTGGGGAAGGCTGGTGTAGGCAATATTGAGTTAGACAGACCAATGGTTGATTTAACTCAACAGGTTCCTCACTTTAGGAAGTCCATATGCAAACTCATCAAACAGGAACAGCTGCAAGTCACCTGATTGTCCCACTCCTTCTGGAACCCAGAGGCTCAGAGAAGCCTTTCCAGCAACAAGAGGCATACACTTAGCGTAGTGAAAACAGAAAGGCAGGTTTACTGCACTCCCATGGCCAGGCACAGCCACAGGGGAGAGGCTGTAGCTGAGCGGCAGGGAACCTGGGTTGCATGCAGAACATCCCAGGTTCAGTCTCTGGCATCTCCATGTAGGTCTGGGAAAAACCCTGTCTGAAGCCTTGGAGAGCCACTGCCAATTGGTGTAGACGATGACTGAGCTATATGGACAGCTGGTCTAACTCAATGGAAACACAGCAGAAGATATGGGATTGCCATGGTGGATGTAGTCAAAACCAGGAATGGAATGGGTCAAGATCCAGGGAAGCAACCAGAGAAAGAGAACTTAGGCAGTGCTGCTTAGATTGAGAAGCAAGTTCTGAAGCTGCTAGGGCTTTACAGGGTCTGGTGGACAGGGCCTTTAGGACCAGCTGTATAGCAGTTGTATGTCCTAGTTTAAGAGGAAAGTCCTCTGTTAGAGGGGCTGTCAGATGACATGTCTCTCTCTCTTTGAAGGGTAGTCCAGTCCAAGTATGGTTTAAAGACAGAGAACCATAAGAGGGGAAAGCAAGGGACCTGAAGCAGCCCACCAACAGTTAGCGTATGGACAGCCAACTGAGCAGACACACAGGTCACTTGGGACACAATGTTCCCCACTATGGTGGGATAATAATACAAGGACACAAGAAGAGCCCTACCAGATGAGACCAAAGGCCTATCTGTTTATGAAGTGGCCAACCAGATGCCTGTGAGAAGCCCTCAAGTCGGACATGCATGGAATAGCACCCTCCTGCTCACGTTCCCCAATGTATGCTATTCCAATTGAAGCTATAGCAATGATCCCCACATTTGCATCTATACATATTCATTAGCAGATGTGTATGCACATTTTAATGCAAATCTCTGCCCCCTTTTGTTTTCTCTTTTGGCAATGCATAAGTGGTCACCCTGGTCAGGTGACTGAAAGCTCACGCCAGCTGGTGCTGCGGCCAAGATGATGTCCCTGGAATACAGGGCTCACTCTGCTAAGCTTTCTGCAGCCTGATGTGATAGCAGGCCCTCACAATTAGGGATGGGAGAGAAATCAGTTCAGTTCTCATGCTAATGGAGACTTACCTTAGTTCGCACTTTCACACCACCATGCGAATGAAAGCCCAGTGATCTCTCCAAATATGCTCTTCTCTGAATTTTGCAATGGAGTTTTCCAATCCAAAAATGCATTAAAAATAACAGTAAAAATGCATTGCATTAGGAAGATTGCTTGCAAAAAAATGGTGTACATTAGGCAAAACACAGAGATCCTTGCTTTTCCCAGCACCTAACAGGACAAAACCCTGTTCTAACTAAGTTAATAATAAAATGCTTAGTCAGTGTAATGCAGCAAAATGCAACCATATAGTGTTTTCCCAGTTCCATTCTGCTAAGCATCACATTCGCATTCCTTTCAATAGGTCTTGGACTGTTCCTGCTGACATGTTCACCCAGCTATAGCCTTTTGTATGAGTCAAATCATTCGCATTATGAGGATTTTTAGGCACAGTGGTTTGTGTGTCTTGATTCCAATGAAGGTGAATTCACCCATCATAAATAAAAGTGAAGATAGCTACAAAGGTGCAATACAATTCATTTAGGGTCCCCCCACACACACACACACAACATGTGGTATGAAAACACTGTGAACATGGTGCAATTGGGGTCATTCTGTGCACACGTGTTGCCACTTGCGTAGAAATGAGGTTCATTATCTCATAACACTGATTCAAGAGAAGAGCGTAAATACAACATATTGATTTTTCCCCATAGGCTTTGCAAACAAACTATTCAATTGAGTTAAAGGCCACTTAATTTTACAAACAAACAATTATCACCTTCATTAAAAACTTGATTTATGCCAAACTGTGCTGGTGTACCAAGAGTGACCCACGTTCTGTCATGTTGAGCTGGGCTATCACCAGCTACGCTTGTGAGTTAAATTTTCTCATTTAACACTGCAATTCTATACATTTCTACTCATCATACATGAGTCCCACTGAAATTCAGTGGGGCTTACTCCCAGGTAAATGGTTATAGGATTCCAGTCAGTCTTAAGCATGCTCAGATATTTTCAGAGCATGCATTCATTTTCTGAACACATTTAATGTGTTGTTTTGGGGCTACCTCCATGTTTTGCAGATGGACTTCTGCTCATGCATTGATCATTTCCATTCCCCTTTTCCCACTGTAGCCCCTCCCAAATCTGCTCCAAATCTGCAACCCCTCTACAGCATATTGGGGAGGCATACAGGGGGCTTTGGGCGGGAGGGGAATTCAGTCTGCCAGTGGTTTCCATTCCATTCACTGTTGGATACAACCCATGGTTTTGCTTTCTTGTTTTTCTCCATTTTGATATCAACTTCAGTATTACCAGTACACTGAGAAATCAGACCAAATAGCTTTACACTGCAGTGTTGAAAAGCAATTGATTTCAGAAACAAATCCTGATTTCTTAAATACTTTGGTGGTTCTAGATGTTCTTTTAACTGATTTCTCTTTTCCAAAGAGCACTTCCCATGAAATCCCCCACTACTACCTCCAGGAACAGAGACCAGACAAGAGATGTGCACCTATGGAATTTCTCCCCCATAGATCGGTTCCTCCTTCCCAAACTGAAATCACATATTTGGGACAGTTTCTATGGATAAGTGATTGACAGGTGTTTATCGTTTGCAGTTCTCCAGTGGGTGACTGACATTGTTCCTGTGTATTCTTAGTTGTGGATTGTTCCCTTAGGGAGGGACAAGTGCTCAGTGAAAGAGAACATGCTTTGGATAATCCGTGTTCTATGTTCCCATTCCAGGAAGAGACTGGCTACCTGTCTGTGTTAGGGATGCTGGAGAAATTTGAGACAGACTAAAATGAGCTCAGATTCCTGAGAATCTGACCTGAGGAATCTGCTGTCGAGAGACCCCCTCAGGCTGCGTGGAGTAATTTTCCCAAAATTTAACCATATAAATTTGTTGCAAAATAGTAGAAAATACACAGGTTTCTGCTGAGGAAACATGGAATGGAATGGGGGACAATATGCTAAATGTTACATACTAAGGTAAATTATGCAAATACTTACATAAATACTTAAATACGTATTTGCATATTTTTCCGCATGAGGAAAAAAAAATGAATTCCATCTGTGCACAGGTGAAGGAACAGAAGGCACCTGACAATCCGTGATACACAGACAGAGTGGATTTTACAAGGCCGTACATCCCTAATCTGTGTGCTCATCCACAGACATGTTGCATGTCCAGGACCAAAATGTGAATCTAAAGGTAATCTGGTCAAAATCCTTATGTTTTAGAGCTTGCAGTGTGTTTCACACCTTAAAAATGTGTTTGAAAGAGGCATAGATTTATAAATGTGCACTGAAAAAGTGTACATTTGGAAAATGTGCACAGCACACTTTAATCAATGGGACAAGAATGTGTACATTTCCAAATGCAAACAATTGATGCATATGTTTGAGAAAAGTCACATGAAAATATGCATGAATTTTTGTACAAACAGAAATAAACAATTTTGCAATATGAGATGGACACAAGTTGGAACAAGCTTTGAGGTAGAAATTGGTGAACTGTGACAACTCGAGATTTCTTGATTCAAACACACATTCCTGTTCAGGACATTTCTCTGCAACAGCAAACATGCAATTTTGGCTTTGGGAGTGGATATAATATTTGCTACATCCCTAAAGCAGACACCTATGACACATTCTACCAATTTGCCCAAGGGTCTCTTTGTTTTCCATTCTTTCTTTGCCCAATCCTCTTTTTTCCCCCTCTGTCTATCCAGTCATTCATCTTGTGGCAAGGTGCTCCAAACATGCACAGCCACATAAACACATTACAACATCTCAAAGACACAAGAGCTGACAGATCTCCCATATTGACTTCTTTAATGGGCACATACAGGCTATGTTATACTTGTGCATGGCTGGTACACACATGCTTACAGCATATCTACTCAGAGGTAAGTCCATTGAGTTCAATGGGACTTACTCCTGGGTAAGTGTGTATAGGATTGGAACCTTAGTGAATTGCTTTTTAATATTGGAGCTCACCTCCCAACCATAGCATATGGACTGGTGTGGCAAATCCCCTGTATTTATGTATTTGTATTTATTTGAGGTATTTGCACAACACTCTTCATAAAACCTTACCCCAGGGTATTTTATGATCCAATTAAAAGAGCCAATTGCAATACGGAATGGGGGTGCCTAGCGGCAGTGTGTTCTGCTGTTTGGGAATGTTGCCAACAACAACAACATCCCTCTGTAAGGGTTGCCATCTTCTTTCTGACAGGATTCCTTCCTCCCTCCCCTCCAGCAATGCATTGACACTCATGTGTGGGGGGGACCTCACAAATTTCTGTCTGATGTGTATCTGCTCAAAGTAAAAAAATACTTGGCAAGCTTGCAGGGGCTGGGCAGGCATAGGGGCTGGGCTGGTGCTGGGAGAACCCGGACCAGGGTGGGTTCGCACATCCCTACACTTGCTTGACTCTTAAGCATCTTTGACTTTCAGCCAGAGAACCACAATGTGCACGTGCATTATAATGTACACATGCAAAAGGATGATGTTACTGCAGTTTTTCTTGGTCCAGAATATTTGAACTTGTCCTGCTCAAGATGATCTGATGAACTTTGCAACTAAGACCCTTGTGCCTTAATTTGCTGTTTTCTGCCTCCCACCCAATCCCATTTCCTTTTGTCTTGTGCCTCTTATATTGTAAGCCTACAGGCAGGGACTGTCTTATTTGTGATCATTGGAAGCCACTCTGGGAGCCTTGGCTGAAGTGTCAGATAATAATGCTTTAAAATAAATAAACAAATAAACAAACAAACCAATAAATATGCTCATCTGCTTAGCAATTGAAGTGCAATGTCTCCAAGAGTTCTCCTCCAGCTCAGGTGGAAAACCTAGTAAGCACCTCATTCCCCCTCCCTCCTTCACAACTTGAACATGGCAATGGCAGCATCCCAGGTATCAGAAACCCTGGAAAACATAGTTTTCTAGGGTAAGGAATCCTTAGGATGAATATGATGTGTCCTCCTGGAAACTACATGTTTCTGATTTCATTATGTCCAGGAGATGTAGTTCCCAGAAAGAGTGACATCCACAGTAAGGACTCGGGTACCTTGGAGAAAGGGTGGCCTTCAAAGAAGTTTCCAACTAGACTTCCTCATCACCACTACCAAATTTCTACAAAGGGAAGATGGTGGTAGGACATCTACAGTGCCTTCCAGGATGGACAAGGGTTGAGGGCTGCACAGCAGGGTGGGAAGAGGAGTACAGATACTTTTGTACTCTTGGTAATGTCATGGACTGAATTTCAGAATTTGGCTCAGAAAAACCAATAGTGGCAACCCTGGCAGCCAGATTTTTGAACATCATTTCCTCTGGAGCAAGTGATACCCAAACTCTGTCTGTGGTGAATCCATATAATTGCACTGCCAGTTCTTCCAGTGTCTCTCCCGAGCAAGGTCTGAGCAGCCATTAAGGAGAAAAGTCCAATTTAAACATGAAGAAAACCTAATTATTTGCTTTTGTCAAACCCTGCCACATTAAAAAAGGCTTTTAGTGAAATAGTAACTCAGCTAATCTGAGAAGCTTCTGAACGATGCTCTTTGCGCTCCCCTCCACTCTCCCTTGCATTAACCCAATTGTGTTAGAATACCGTATACTGATTTACATTAGCTGAATTTTAATTACGCTTTATTAGTTTTTAAAAGGTAATCTAAGACCAAAGGGGATTGACATTAGCCATGTGCCGACCTCCTGGAGTTAATGGAAGCTTTGTGAATGGAAGCAGCATTCTTTCTGTGTCAGGAAAGGTTATATAACACATGCAGAATACTCTTGCTAACTGAAAACGGTGCTGCCCTACACAGAGAAACAGCACTTTTCTCCTGTTCCGGCTTTGCTGAAAGGGATGAATGATCACTGGAGTGCCACTATGGGTCCTCTACTCTTATATTCTGCTGTTAAGGAAATCTGACTTGAAACACTTGTCAGTTACAAGACCCAGCTTTATTTGGGTGCTGCCATGTTTTCATTGGCATTGGCAGTTCCTTATGACTCATGGGGTGAAGGCCTTTTGCATGGAGGCTGGTGGTTCTGATGTCAGTGGGGTAGTGAATTCACTCTGGGTTTCAGTTGGAACTGCACCTTGGGTAGCTCCTTTAGAGTTCTTACTGAAACCTGGAGCAGATTCACTGGCCCACTGACACTGGAGCCACCAGCCTCCACTGGAGAGGATTGACATTCCTCGCACCTTTCTAAGCCTCTTTCCTAGGGATGTGCGAATCAGCGAAACTCGTTGAGGTCCTCTGAATTCTGCCTTGAAGCTCGTTCTGACTCATGACAGTTTCAGACTGTGAGCTTTGTTTTTCTTGTTGCATGAACTTTCATGTGCATGTTCATGTGCATTTCCCCAAAGGCATGCATCAGATTTGGGCATTTTTTTAAATGGGCACCTTCTTTGCATATTGATTAAAACATGCTTCTGTGGATTTTTCAGAAACACACGTGTACTTCATGGCAAGGGCTCCTTAGAGGGCTCTCTCAGTCTAATCCAGTAGCCAAGTCCAGACGCAAACAAAGGGATTCTTTTCAAAGCTTTATTCTTCTTTTACAACTTACAACTCTACAGGTAGCAACTAGATCTGAGCAGCAGCATCCCTATGCCCTAAGTTGGAACAGTTGGTCCCTGTTTGAAAGGCAATTACTGGCAGACCCCTGAATATAAAGACTAGGGATAATCCCTCCCCTTTTCCCTTGAATCCTCTGGGTGCAACCGTTCTTTGAGCGCCAACCGGGCGCTACGCCTCCTTTCCACGCTCTCCATTTGGCGCCGCTCTCTGTGTCTGCGCCGCGCATCCAACCAGTCTGCTATCGGTGCTGGGTCACTCCCTGGACTGCTTTCTAAACTAGGAATGCTGGTGGGAGGAATCTCCGTCAGCTGTTGGCCCTGGGAAAGAGGAGCGTGCTCCTCTCCCAGGAGCGACTGCTCTTCCTCCGAATCAGAACTACTCTGGGATTCTATGGGCTCAGTGTCCACCCTGACACTTCATGCACGTGCTTCAAACGTTGTCGAACTCTTTTCCTTGGGTCTGCCAACCATACTGCAAGCTTGGGAATCTACAGACTTCGACTATAGATTGCATTCAGGTCTGTGTTTGGTACAGGAGGTGTGAATTGCATAGATCCTGGTCAAAACCAAACTGAAACTAATTTCTCATACCTATCTGCTCTTTCCAGATGCAGACTAGGGGAGGGGATATCTTCATCCTTTTGACTCCGCCTCCTGGTGCTTTCCCCCCCTCTGAATCTTCAGACTGCCATGGGGGAGTTTTCCTTGGCCAAAGTCCATTAAGAACATAGGAACATAAGAAGAGCCATGCTGCATCAGACCAAGGGTCCATCTAGTCCAGCATTCTGTTCACACAGTGGCCAGCCAGCTGCCCACAGGAAACCCGCAAGCAGGTCATGAGTGCAACAGCACCCGCTCACACATGTTCCCCAGTAAGTGGTACATATAGGCATACTGCCTCTGACACTGGAGGTAGCAGAGACATCAGCACTAGTAGGCTTTGATAGGTTTCTGTATTGGCCCCAGTAGCATAGCCAAGTCATTTGTAGTGTTAGAGGGGCCTAGAGATCCATAATGCTTGCTTAAGTTCATCATTGGTGAAATTCCCTTGTTAGTAAGCCTCTGAGCATGTGCAGATGAGTCAAAAGGCTGATAACAGCCTTCTCAACACATCCCTTACTAATGAGTCGAAAGCCTTATCAGGCTGTACCTGAAAAGTGAAGCATGCTGAGCTGCAGGTGGTTGTGCCTGAGAACCAAACACTTCTAGTCTATGCTGGGAATGAACACTAGGGGTGCTTGTTAGCGTTGTGCTGCCTTATTGCTGACATGTATGGTATAAAACCCATTGTACCCCATGGCTCATGGTTCAGAGAAGCTGTCTGATCCAACCATTGGGTACGCCTGTGTGCTGTAAGTGGGGATGTCAGAGAATTCCACCACGGATCCCAGGGAGGCCGAATTCCAGTGAAATCGGCTCCCTGGAATCTGTGGTGGAATGGAGAACCTGCCCCACCACCCTGCGGAAGCCCCCCAGAACGGAGCCTACCTGGCTGTGGCTCCGGCGGCGGCCGCTATGGCCACTGCTGGGCTGCGGCCGCAAATGGCGGCCGCTACACCAGCCACCATTTGCATCCCTTCACAGAGCCGTGATAGGCTACGTAAATATTTATGTGGCCTATCATAGCAAAGAGCGGGGAAGCAAATGGCGTAGCAGATGCCATTTGCGTCCCTGCTCTTCGCCGTGATAGGTTACGTAAATATTTACATAGCCTATAATGACTCAGCAAAGGGATGCAAATGGCGGCCTCTACGCCGGCTGCCATTCACGTCCGCAGACCTGCTGCAGCCGGATGTCCGGCTGCGGATGCACCCGGCCGGCGGCTCCGTGGAGTTGCCGCAGAGTGGAACCAGCTGGGGAGGATTCCGGGGGGAGGGACAGAGCACCTCCCCCCCCCACGGATGCCACTTACGAAACAGGTAAGTGGTTTTGTACATCCCTAGGTGTAAGTTACCCAATAAATTACTCCTTGTAAGTAAACCTTTGAGTCTGATTTATTACTATCCTGGCACCTCTATATTAAGAGTTCGAAGCCTATGGCTGGGACAACACAGCTTCTCTTCCAGGAGTTTATCCAATCCCCTTTTAAATTGTAGGCATCAAGGGCCCTTTATGCGTGTAATCTTGAGTCATTGCCCCTTTAAGGCAGCCATAGACACAACTTTAGGTGGAAGTAACCAAGACCCACAATTGTGTGCACAAATGCAGCTCGGTAAGGGGACAGACAGCCTCACAGCGCTTCTCGGGCAGTTGCTGGGCTGTCCTTTAGCTTCCGCAGTGCGGCTCGAGCAGGTGGGCAGTGACAGTGGCTTGGTGATTGCCCAAAGGGACCAGATGGAGGTGAATCCATCCATCCCTACTTTTCAAATCACCTAAACTGATGGCTGCTGCATCATTTATTGGCAGCAAAATCTGCATCTGCCCTGCTCCTCAACTCCTTCCTATGGGATATCCAGGCTTATCTCCCTCCACCCCCAGAGAGGCATCCCATTCATCATAGCAATGAAGATCAGCTTCAGAGGGATTTGGACATTACCACCATTCCCCATCTGGCGCTGCATTGCCAAGGCAACTAGTTCACTATCACCAAAGTTTCTTGGCCCCTGAGACTCTTCAATAGGTGTTTTTGGGTTTTTTTACTCTGCCCCTCTGGACAGCTGGGTCAGCTCCAGAAAGACAGGGCTGGGACCTGTGCAAGTCTACCACAAGACCACAGGACTCCATTCCTAATGCTGAGGCAAAGCAATGCTTTAAAGCTAGAGTTTTGATTAATAAATATATAAAAAGGAGGGGGCTCCTTTGAGTGAACAGCTAAGTAAGCCCTGGCCTACTGATAAAACAGTTAATGTTAGGGATGGTGCGGGTGCATGATTCCATCTGGAAATCCAGGAGAACCACCACCGCCACCCCGTACCCCCAAGTCGCGCTCGCAGAGGTCCTGTCCATGTTCACCAACCCATCCAAACTCACCCAAATGGTCTCGTTGAGCTCCATGATCACCATTTGGGGGGGGGATAATTGCCAAAATGCACATATTTATGAATACACAAAATGGAGCCGTGAATGGCCTGTATATGCAAGATTACAGGCATTTGCTTGCCAGTAATCTTGCCAATATAAGGGCTATTCATGGCCCCATTTTGCACGTATGCAAATATGCACATTTGTGAAAATGTGCATCTTGGTGGGCATGCAAATATGTGAATTTACAAAAATGTGCACATTCGCGTATATTCAAAACAGGGCTGTGAATGGCCCCTATATGCAAGATTGGAAAGGAAAGGTTCCTCCTGTGCAAGTACCAGGTCATTACTAACCCCTAGAGGGAGACTGCTTGCGCTGGTGTTTTCATGGCAGACTATAGCAGGGTGGTTTGCCAGTGCCTTCCCCAGTCGTGACTACCTTTCCCCAAGCAAGCTGGGTACTCATTTTACCGACCTCGGAAGGATGGAAGGCTGAGTCGACCTGAGCCGGCTACCCGAGACCCAGCGTCTGCTGGGATCGAACTCAGGTCGTGGGGAGAGTTTCGGTTGCAATACTGCCACCTACCACAAAGCAAATGTCTGTAAACTTGCGTGTATGGGCCATTCATGGCTCCATTTTGTGTATACGCAAATGTGCACATTTTTGCAATCTCTATTTTTGAAAATCAGAGCTCAGCGAGGCTGCCCATGTGAATACGGGTGGCTCAGTGAGCGGTAGAGAGCTCGAGCACAGGTCTGGGTGTGCACAAGCCAGGGCACCTGGAGAACCTAGACTGGGGGGGGGGCACCCACCAATCCCTAGTTAAAGTTATTTATATGTCACCCAAGTTAGACAACACAGTGAATCCTGTCCCCCACCCCAGCCCCAGACGTCTTTCCAACAAATTGAAAGCATTTTGTATTGGATGAAAAAAAACATAAACAAAGCCCATAGCCAAAATATGCAGTATTACACTGATAATTTTTTTTTAGTAAAAATGTATGAGATTCGATGCAGACTATATGAGTCGAACTTAAGTCTCATTGATATCAATGGTACATCCACTTGATTTTAATGAGTTGGATCCAGATTTAGTCACAATAGGAGTAGACTCATTGACACCAATGGGACTTAAGTTAGTCACAATTCACCTGAGGCCCACTGATTTCCATGGGTCTACGGACTAATTCTGGATCCAACCCAAAGCAAACTAAGTTTATCTGGATCCAACCCATAGTCATTTTAGAATTATTACTGTATTTTGCCTCCCCATCCCACAAAAAAAAGTCTTCAAAAAACTCACGTATTTTGACAAAAATTATGCCCTCCATCTATGAGGCAACACAACCCCAACTGGGCTTCCATGCTTACAGCATCATCGACAATTTATATGGACTCCCACCACATTTTTCTTTTCTTATGTTCCCTGTCTTACACTGGACCCATAACTTTTGTGTAGTGCTGAAGACAGAATTGAACAAGTACTGGCTTTTATATTTTCAATTTTTAAAATTTATTTCCCTCATGTCTTCTAGGTATTAAAAATTAAACATATTTCAAATCTTTCCAGAAAAAAAAATTCAGAGGTGCCAGCAAATAATATGAGAAAGGTTGCTTCAATGGCAGGTTTTCCTTTCATCTCCATCCAGTTTTTGTTTTTAGTTGAAAGTACATTTCAGCTATGTTTTGCTTCTGTCTTCTGTTATTTCCCCTCCTCTTGTTATTTTTCTCTCTTTGGGGGTCTCATGCTGAATTGCTGATCAGAACAGTTTAGCTGCCTACATTTTCACTTCATCTTCCTGGGCTTTTAACTCAAAGTCATTGATTTCTCCAATAGGTTGCCATCTCTCTCTTCTTAAACGTCCTTTCATCATTGGCTCCAGAAGATGAATCATTATGCTCATGTGTCAACATTATAGGTCACTGGGTGAGGTACTGGTATGCGCTTGTGTTTGTGATTCCATTTACATTCAGTATAATTCAATTTCAATTGGATGTCTCATCTCATCCTATCACCATACTGTGTACTTGAGGATTTTCTTGAACATTCAGCTCCATGTTATATTTCTTTTTATACAGTCCCTGTGTCTGCAGAACCACAGGCCTGGGAGACAAATCTGGCCCTTCTGTGGTCCCAATCCAACCCTCTGGGGTTTCCCAGATGGCCATGCCTCCTTTCCCTGGCTCCATTTCCAGCGACCACCAATAATTTGGTGTTGTTGTCACTTTTGTACAGTTTTTTCCCCATTATAAAAGGTGTCAGTTCTTGCCAGCTGACCTCAGCTGGCGGTGATAACTCACTAGCTTATAACAGGGTTGTAAACCTGTCCAAGGCTGAGAGAGGAGAAAGGAGGCCAAAACGGGAAACTTCACCAGTTCAGTCAAATCCAAGGCAATGTGGTAAAGAGAAGTGGTAAAGAGAAGGGGCACATTACATAATGCATAATGTGCCCCAACAGTTATCAGTTATCAGTGCACTTCAATACCAATGAAATCATTAGTGTAGGTCTAGCCATGGAGAGAAATGTCTGACTAGGATTTTAGATTCAACCATGCTCCAGATAAACTATTCCTTCTTTTACCCATACCCATATAGTAGATGTGTGTGTTCCTACTAGATGCGATGGAAAAATACACACACACAAGTCATTGTGCCTGTTAGAATATGATAAACGCTTACTACAGTGGTATTGATTTGTCCTCCTGAAGACTGTGCTTACATAACATTGACATAATAAAAGATGAAAGGCAAGAAAGGGGCAATGGTGTGTGACTGCCACATTTGTTAACATTAACTAACAAGTCTGTTGACTTGTACGATGACTTATGTCAGGTGGTTAATGGTAAACTTAATAAGATGTTGCATGCTGAGTCTGAAATGCCATTAAAAATATCTGGGAATTCAGAGTGTAATCTCTCTGCCTATCACACTGTGGGCATTAGCAATGTTTGTGCAAATTTTAAACTATTTGCAATCTTCCCAGTGACAGGACAAAATGCCACTTCACTGCATATTATCAGACAGGGTAACCATGGTCATTGCTATGACTTGCGTCATAAGTGGATGGAAATTGACTCAAGAAACAAACACTGCTTATTTTGTATAAAAATAAATTGCTTTACCTGCAAAAGGCCTCAGTAATTTTTTTCTGATACTAAGAGAGGTAGACTAAAGCTTTCCATATTTCATCCTTCAACATATTTACTTATTACATGTATATATTACTTTTCCTCCAAAGATCTCAAGGTAGTGTACATGGCTCTCCTCCCTCCACATTTTATCCTCACAACAACCCTGTGAGTAGGGATGTATGAACCTCCCACTGTACAGTCTGGGTGGGGGGGTCCATTGCAGGGCAATTCGGCCCACTTGGAGCCCTGCAGAGTCCTCCGGAAGCCTGCCACATCTGCCAGAGTTGGTATAGTGGCTCTCCAGCTTCCTATAAAATGAGATATGCTAATGGAAGCTGCCATTAGCCTATCACGGGAAAAATTGCAGCTGTAAATGGTGTATTTTATGACGTTTGCAGCCATAAAGCACCAGTATTTAGGCAAAAGTAAGTGCTTTATGGCCGCAAATGGCGTGCAATATGCCATTTATGGCTCTAACTTTCCTGAGATAAGCTAATGGCAGCCGCCATTAGCATATCACATTTTATAGGAAGCTGGAGAGCCGCCTCTCAGGAATTCCTCCAGACCCAGATTCTTTGGAATCTGGCCTCATTTGAGCATGCAGTGGCTTTCTACAGTATCCCTACCTGTGAGATAGATTAGGCTGAGAGACACTGACTGGCTCAAAGTCACCCAATGAGCTTCATGGCTGAGTGGGGATGGAGTAGAGATGGATGAAACCGGCAATTCTGGTTTCTCACAGTTTCTCATTTTTCCAAGTTTATCTTGTCCTGAACTTTGATAATTTTTCCAGTCATAAGTTTGGTTCCTCCTAAAAGTCAAGAATATGGGGGGGGGGGTCTATATGTGATATCTATAGACCTCCAGTTACGTCTTATTCAGCAAAAACTTTTGTCTCAGGTTTATTGGAAGCCACGACGTCTCTTTAACAAAGGTTTGTCAAACTCAGCTAAATGTTGGAGATGTAATGCAGTTAAGGGCACAATCCTCTGGCCACTAAACAGCAGCTGGAGAGCCACAGGATTATTCCGTTTTTGGAAACTGACCTCAGAGCATGAGCTCCAAGGTCAGTTCCCAGAAAACCACCTCCCTGCCCCCTTCACTGCTGCCTTGTAGCTGACATGCTTCATCCCCAGTTCCATAGTTGTAGGAGCAGTGCAGAGTGGCAGGAAAGGGGGCATTTTCAGGGGCTGGGAGGGGAGGAGACCTCGGAAGGACCAGTACGACACTTCCTATATGTCATCCAGCTGTCCCCTATGCTCCAACACGCTACAATTAGATAGCCGATATCAACCATCTAGCCACAAATGCAGGGCAGCTGGAGTGCATAGGAGAAGATCCCCTCCATGCTCTGTCCACCCTGCATGGGAAAGGCAGTCGCCTCTCAGTTCAGAGTAGGGATGGGGGAGAATTTCTCCTCGAAACTTCGGGGGGCCGAGTGCCAACGCATTCAGTCCTCCGAAGGTTCGGGGAGAAATTCTCCCCCTCCCCCCCGCCCCCCCGGGATGGGACTTACCTTTTACGAATGTCGCTCCCAGAGGCAGGTCCCGGCGGCGGTTCGGCAGGTCTTCGTCAGGGGCAAGGGCGGCAGCTGGTCTTTCGACCGGCTGCTGCCGCCGCCATTACAAGAAAAGTAAAAAAAAACCAACGCCCCTGTGATAGGCTATGTAATGATTAACGTAGCCTATCACGGCTAGATTTGCAAAGTCAGCCATGATAGGCTACGTTAATCGTCACGTAGCCTATCACGGGTGACTTTGAAAAAAAAAGCACGTACGCAAATGGCGGCCCCCATAGGGAGCCGCCATTCGCGTTCCTTATTTGGTCCCTGTAGTCTACGTAAAGATTTACGTAGACTACGGCGAAAATATGGGCAACGCAAATAGCGTTGCCCTTATTTTCGCCGTACTCTACGTAAATCTTTACGTAGACTAGAGGAACCAAATAAGGAATGCGAATGGCGGCTCCCTATGGGGGCCGCCAGTTGCGTACGCGCTTTTTTTTTTAAAGTCACCCGTGATAGGCTACATGATGATTAATGTAGCCTATCATGGCTGACTTTGCAGATCTAGCCGTGATAGGCTACGTAAATCGTTACGTAGCCTATCACAGGGCTTTTTTTTTTTTTTTACTTTTCTTTTGAAGTTCGCTGCCGGGGAGACGGGGCGCTTCTCCCCGGCCTGAATTTCGGCCGGGCGAGGCGGGAAGACACCCCCCCATCACATGAACTTCGGAGGCAGAAGCGAAGTGCCTCCCCCCCACCGCGAAAAAAGCTGCAGGACAAAGTAAGTCCCTTTCGTACATCCCTAGTTCAGAGTCGGCTGCCTATCCCCATAGGATTGCTCCCTCATGCTTCTTTTATTCATATGTTTTAGAAATGCCCAATAGTTGCTTCCTTTGGGGAGGAAGTTATCATATGGATAAACCTTGTATTGAAAAGCTTTCAAATATTTACTGATGTACATATTCTCTTAAACTGATTCCCTGCTTTCTGGAACATTACACATGGTCAGAGTAATTGATTTTTCTCACCCTCTTGGCTGCTAAAAGACTAATCCTACAATACTGGAAGGATAAAGGATCACTGCTTACAATGCAATGGACTGTAGCCTTAACGGCGCTAGCAGTGTTTGAAAGAGTAGTATATAGGCATAACTTGCAAATGGACTTATATTTGGATAGCTGGTCTGCTTTCATTGAAGTTTATGTGTAATCTATCCCCCCCTTTTTCTCCCTAGAATGTTGTAATATTTGAAACTGAGGACTTTAGAGTATGCTGTTATATTTCAAATTTTTTTTTTTGGTTTTGTTGTTTCTGTTTGTTTCATTTTGTTGAAACTCACAATAAAAGTTGATTTAAAAAGGATTTTTTTAATGTGTGCATGAAAATTCGTATGGATTCATGCATTTTTGCACACAAATTTGCTTAATACACATGTTTTGCAAGCGTATTTCCTAAGATTACATTGTTGAACAGTATTTTCACTAAAATGTGTATTTTCTGTCCAGTTTTGGATTGGAGAATGCCATTGCAAAATTCAAAAAAGCCTTTATTTTGAGTAGGGATGTACGGATTGTGTAAAATCCTTTCTGTCCTCATTTCACAGATTGTCAGGTACCTTTCTTTCCATCATCTCCTCATCAACAGAGTCATGTTGTTTTAGCTGCCAAATTTGTGCAAATCTGCATTTGCACAAATTCACAATCATGCAAATTCACACCTGCAAAAATGTTCAACATGTGCATTTTCACACTTAGCCTATGGGGGAAATGTACATTTTTGCCTTGTGGGTTTTTTGTTTTTGTTTTTTGGTAGTTTGCATATTTTTCTGTTACTAAATTTGCACAAAATTCTGGAAAGTTAGAAAAATGGTATTCAGGTCCCCAAAATCTGCCCAACTGGGGCAAAAGTGATCTGTTGCAGAATCCATGAGCCAGACTTAGAGATGTACAAAAGTCCTTACCATTTCGCGAAATTGATTCGCGGTGGGATGGAGGCGCTCCATCCCTCCCCCCGGAATCCTCGATTGGGGGGGAGGCGATCCGGTCTTCCACCCTGGAATCCTGCCCGGCCGGCTCCGCTCCTTGGTGGCTCCGCAGAGCAGCTGGCCAGGGCCATCCACAGCTGGAGTTCCAGCTGCGGATGGGCTGCAGCGGACGCAAATGGCGGCCGCCATAGTGGCCACCATTTGCGTCCAGCCAGGCTGCTATGATAGGCTACATAAGTATTTACGTAGCCTATCACGGCTGAGCAAAAAGCAACAACAACAGCGTACGCAAATGGCAGTGGCTATGGTGGCCTCCATTTGCATTCCCTATGTTTCGCCATTTTATCTTACATAAATATTTACATAGGCTATTACAGCGAAAAAAAAGGAATGCAAATAGCGCCCACTACGCTATTTGCGTTCCCCTTTTTTTTCACTGTAATAGCCTACGTAAATATTTACGTAGGCTAAAATGGCAAAAAACAGGGAACGCAAATGGCGGCCACCGTAGCCGCCACCATTTCTGTACGCCTTTTTTGGGGGGGTTTTGCTTGGCCTGCTGTGATAGGCTATGTAAATATTTACGTAGCCTATCATGGCAAAGACCAGGATGCAAATGGTGGCCATGGCAGCCGGTCGAAAGACCAGCCACTGCTGCCGCTGGAGCCGCTGACTGAGCCACCCCCATCCGGAACATCCGCCTCAGGTAAGCTTCATCCCAGGGGGAATCCGTGGGGGGCAGGGGCAGGGGGGGCAGGCCATTCCACCATGGATTTCGGCCTCACTGAAATCCATGGTGGAATTCTCTGCCATCCCTAGCCAGATTCATAAAAATCTGAACTTATCTGATTCCATTGCAGATGTCTCTGAGATCCCTAATCTCAAAGGATAATTGAGTTTCGCTTCATGTATTGGTTCGAAAGTGTGAGACTGAATCAGGTCCATTCTTACAACTAGGGGTGGGGATTTAAACTTGGTTCTGCTGATATGCCCAAATAACCCTTCAGCTCCTCCACAAATCCATCAGTAGGATTGTTTTCATCATTGCAACTTGAAAAAAGAATATAACGAGGTGGGCCCAATCTGGGTTGGGCAGAGTCCTCCCTTGGCCCTGAACCTGAAGCAGGTTCCCCCCCTGACACAAGCCCCCAGAGTCTTACCTAGGCTGCCTCCTCCTCTGCCGCCTTCACCTTCTCTGTCGCTGCACCACCACCTTCTCCATTATCTTCTTCTTCTTCTTCTTCTTCTTCTTCTTCTTCTTCTTCTTCTTCTTCTTCTTCTCCTTCTCCTTCTTCTTCTTCTTCTTCTTCTTCTTCTTCTTCACCCACTGCTGCTGTCTTCGCTGCCACTGCACCGCCACCGCCATCTTCTGAGGCCTGGACGCATGGCGACTGGTCTTCTTCCAGGGAGTCGACATTTTTAAAATGGTGACTTACTAGAAGAAGAGCAGTTGCTGCACGCTCAGGCCTCAGGAGATGGTGATGGGTGGCGGCAGGTGGGCGGGCAGTTGGACAGTGGCTAGTGGCGGGCAGCCTGCGTGGCAGCGAGGAAGGCAGCGACATGGCGGCATGACGGTGCAGCAACAGTGAGGAGAAGGTGGCTCAGGTAAGGACCTGGAGGTGCTGGGGGGGGGGCTTTGGTGAGCCCTTGACCTGCTCCGGGTTGCTTCGTGCCCCCTCCACTTCACCTCAGAATGGGTCCAAAGTGGCCCAAAGCACCCTGCTTCGACTCGGGGTCCAGGCCTCAGGCCGAAGTGGCACACAGCCCTAATATCTATATCTATTTAGATTTCTATATCTATATCTATATCTATATAGATTTCTATATCTATATAGATCTAGATATAGGAAAATGCATACGTAAAAATGTGCATTTTCTCTTTTCCGCCCTCTTTTTCTAGATGCTCACATTCAGGAAAGTGAACTAGGTGAATTAAGCTTCTATGAGCGCAAACAACACATATTCACCCACCCCTCCCTATTGTTGGACTGAAGCCACAATCTTTTGGCCTCAGTCCCCCCTTCAGTTCTATGAGAATAATTATCTGTCTATCTATCCTCTATCTATCTATCTATCTATCTATCTATCTATCTATCTATCTATCTATCTATCTATCTGTCTATCCTCTATCTATTTCTATCCTGTTTTTCAGCCAAGATTAGCTGACTTTTACAAGTTTGTTGTAAGGATTAATATAATAAGAACTTTGCAAATTAGGAGAAATGCCATACAGTTAGTCCATTCACCCACCCGACCCCACAGGCTTTGGGCAGAGATAGAGTTGCATCTGGTGCAAGTTAAGATGCAGCTGACATAGATGTACGGATACATGTCGCATTGCCACTAGAGAGGGGTGGAGCTTTAGGCTCTATGTAAGCCAGCTCTGCCCAACTCCAGCTTCTTGATTCCTCTGGCACTCATCCCTCCCTCCATCTAGAGGCCTGTGGGGCTGTTGAAAAATATTTTACCTATTTTGCCCTGATTGGACAGGTTTTTTCACCTATTCTACATTGACATCTGGGGTAGAGACTATAAGCAATGGGTGGGATTTGTTAAATAGGTGCTTTAAAAAAAATGTTTAGCATTTATATCATCCCACCTTGTTTTCCTCTTGCATAGGATAACAATGCACTCATCCATGGGTTCAGTTCACATCCCCTCCCCTCCCCATGAGCTTATCAAACTCATTGGCATTGAGGTGGGCCAGCTCATGGATTTTCCATCCCCTCCTATATAAATCACAATTTGTGAAAAATGCAGCCACAATTTCACTTAATTTGTGCAGATTGCAGCTGTAATTTGTGTAATATGTGCAAATTACAGCCAACATTTGCTCAAATTAAGCAAACAGCAGCCAAAATAATCATTTTAGAGATGTCATGCTTTCAATGTTGAATTGTATTGTTGTGAACTGTTTTAATGTTGTACATCGCCCAGAATGGCTGGGTGACCAGCCAGAGGGGCGATTAATAAATCAATCAAACAAACAAACAAATAAATAAGATTTGTGCAAATTGCAACTCATGGGGGGGGCAAGAAAAGTTCCTGGATTTTGGGAAAAAGCCTGCGGCTTGGTTCACAAATGCAAACCAAGCCAGGGGCACTGGGGAAATCTGCCAAGCCTGAAAAGGGACAGATTTTCCCCAATGGACATCCATAGTCTTGCAAGGAACATAGTCTTGCAAGGAGCTTCCATAATCCTCCTCTCTATTTCATCTTCACAAAAATTCAGTGAGTGGCCCAAAGTCACCCAGTGAACTTCATAGCCAAGTGGGAGACTAGAACCCAGATCTCCCAAGTCCCACTTCAACACTAGCCATGGCATCACACTGGCTGACTTGGTGGTCCCACTGGCAGGGATGTGTGGGAAACTGTCCAGCTAGGGAGCAGTTAGGTGAACACACCAATGTACCTGTAGAAGTGAGGTGATTCCGGAGACCCCGATTGGGTTTTGGGTCCCTGAGTGGGCGGGGTGGGGGTGCCTCAGGAAGGCCTCCTCACCTGATGAGGTGCATTTTTGGATTAGGGATGGATGACAAATTCATTTCAGTTCAGTTTTGATTAGGATTTACCCAGTTTGCACCTCCTGTTCAGAACATGGACTCAGACACAACATGTGGTTGAAGCCCATACATTTCCTAGTTTGCAATGTCTTTGCGGTTGCAGACCAAACAAAAATGCAATTGAGAACATGCGTACATTTAAAAAATGTGCGTTAAAATCATAGAATAGTAGGGTTGGAAGGGGCCTACAAGGCCATTGAGTCCAAGGCCATCGAGTCCATTAAAAATGTGTACTCTGGAAAAATGGGCACAAATACACTTTAATCCATGTGAGAGAAGAAAGCATACAGTTCAAAGATGTGCACAAATGATGTGTAAATTTTGAAAGAAATATGCATGGATTTTCATGCAAAAAGCAAGCAAGCAAGGAAGCACACACACCAAAGCTTGCAATCTGATACGGACTTGAGTAGGAACGAGCTTTGAGATGGAATTTGGAACACTTCAGTGAGCTCAGGTTTCCTGATTCAAACATCCCTGCTTAGGATATGGGGTGGTGTTGGTCACTGTTTCTTACCCAAGGCAGGGAACTTGCCCAAAGAACATCAGGGCTAAAAGAAGTAATATCCTGCACAGTCACTCACCCATGTATATCAGAGTGGTATTTCAGTAAAATGTTTCTCCAGTTCATCCCATTTCACTTGTGCCCCACCTTTTTTTATTTACAGTTTCTGGGCACACTTCCTTCAGACCAGTGGAGACTGGTAGCTCTGATTTCGGTGAGGCTGTGAATCCATTCTGGGTTTCAGCCAGAACCAGCCAGAACTCTAAATGAGCTATCCAAGGTACAGAATCTATTCTGGGGATATGGTTCAGCACCTTGGCCACTCCTTTGGAGTTCCACAGAATGGGTTTATGGCCCCACCAAAATCGGAGCCACCAGCCTCCACTGCTTCACCCTTGTTTGTAGCTTCCTCCTGTCCCAAAGCTAACAACTTAGAAGCCTAAACATTCAGTCTCATTATAATGCCATTGAGAGTCCCCTCCCATCATCATCACATTTTCACACTGTACTTGATACTAATAAGATTACTTATTACAGTGATTACACGACTTTGAGGTTTGAACACTTCCCCCAAATGCCTTCAGTACATCCTTTAATTTTTACATCCATTTGACCTTTGCAAAACTAAGAGAGCATGGTGATATGCTCAATCTAGATATAGAACTAATCTCACTTAACTTCTTGTGAAACCTACGTATTTGGTTGGATAGGTAAGGTAACAATGGAAAAGAACGAATTCCCAGCCATGGCGGGAACTAATAAATCAAGCACCAGTTATACAATTGCCATCATAATATCATACTTAACAAAGGCTGGCTTTCTAGCAAGGAATCTGTGAAATCTTTCTGGATGTAACTGGATTTTATGGGAGTCCAG
The DNA here is from genome assembly GCF_057233095.1 of Heloderma suspectum. Taxonomy (NCBI): domain Eukaryota; kingdom Metazoa; phylum Chordata; class Lepidosauria; order Squamata; family Helodermatidae; genus Heloderma; species Heloderma suspectum. Next base: position 24,225,804 of record NC_139460.1, on the reverse strand, counting down.
GGCTGGTGTTAAAAACAGAATCCTTAGGTGGGATGGCCATGTGTCTTAGTTTAGAGAGGACAGTCCTTTGAAGAGCTGTCAAAGGATGGTCCTCTGTTCAAAGGTGGACACAGTTTGAAGGGTTATCAAGGCTCTTTCCAGTTAAAAGTAGGGATGGATAGACTCATCTCTATCTGGGGCCATTGCTCACTGAGCCACTGCCCACACCTGCTTACAGCACCGTAGGAGCCCCTCAATGGCTCGGCCAGTGAGTAACAAGTGCTGCGGACCCACCCGCTCCTTCCCCAAGCAACAATGGCGCCTTGGGCACTTTCAGGAAGGCCATTCACTCCTGTAATGGGCCATAATGTTGCATAAATCACCCTTTACAGCTGCAATCTATGCAACGTTCCCTTCCCAGAAATGCCTGAGCTGCCATTCTGGCCCAAAATAGGGACATGGGGAAGGAGTGGGAGGCTGCTGGATGTTCGTGTACTGTCTGACCGGTGAGTGCTGTGTGGGCCACGAACGTGGGTCCAGGGGACCAAGCAAGGAGATTCTGTTGGACTCCACCCCAGTATCAGGAACTCACACAACATACCAAGTTAAAAGAGAAAGGATCATAAGAAGAGAAAGCAGGGGCCTTGACATTGTCCATCCACAGTTAGCACCTTGACAGTGCATTAAGCAGGGGTCCAGGTCACCTGGACAAAGCCACCCCCAAATTCACCATAGTATTGTATATCTATTTAAATCAGGGGTGGGAAACACGTGGCCCCCTGCTATCCCTTTGTGGCCCCTGCTGTCCCTCCCGCAATTGTTCAATTTGTGCCATGGCAGAAGCAAAGATCCCAAGGTGCACAGGGATGGCACCTCATGTTTTATATGAAAATCATGCTCCCAGGAGCAAACTGGGAATGCAATTTTGCTTTAAAGCTAGGATTGCTTTAAAGGAAAATCACAGGGCCTTTTGCTGCTGCACCAGCACTGAATTTTCAGAGCAAATTTGTCCCTACCATCATGGCAGTCGGGGAGGGGGGCAGAGATGGAGCCCCTGCTGGGTTTTTTTGGGGGGGAGATTGGCTGTGGGACCACTAGAAGCTGCCCACTCCTGATCTAAATTATAGTAATTATTTCTGCATCTATACATATAAATTAGCATATGTACCTCTTAAGCAAATCTGTGCTCTCTTTTGTCCTCTTTTTTATATGGGTAATTGGCTACCTTCCACCATGTCTCCTCCTCCTCCACCTCCTCCTCCTCTCTCACCAAAAATGTTTAGCGATGTAAAGCATTTGATGTAATGTCGCCAGACAGCATATTTCCCCAACCCTCAACCAGCAGCCAATGAAGCAGAGCAGGGATGAGAAAACAGAAACACAACAGTGCAGTGATGTCATTTCGTGTGATTTGGATGACTTGATATTATTGGGGGATGAGATGGGTTGTTGTGTTTTAGCAGGAGTCAAGGGCAGATTGAAAGCCAGGAGACCGATGCCAGGCTTGGGGGGCTGTCCTGAGCGAAGTACTCCCAATCAGCAGCTAAAAGAAATAATACAAACAGTTCACCTTCCCTTGCCAAAGCCAGCAACACTGATGTGGATGCCCAGTGTAGCATTGACTTTCACGGGAAGTTTTAATTCACAGGGAAATTTACAGTGACAGCACCCATTTAAGGAATGGCTTGACTTTGAGTGAATGTGATCAGATCCAGGAGTGCAATTTGACAATCTCGTATGAAGTCGTCAAACCGTGCGTGCCAAGTGTGCATCAAAGTCATGAAATGGGCTGCAAATGCAATGTTAAAAAATAAATAAATTGGGTGTTCAAAGGGAACACTGAAGACACGGAAGGAGGCACCAAAGATGCTTTTTGGTTGGGGCACCATTTGGTCCAAGGCCAGCTCTGGCAACAGGGCTCTATGGCTAGATCTACACTGGTGCTTTTTATTGGTATTGAAGTGCACAGATAGCTGTTGGGGCACATCACGCATTCCATATGCCACTTTTCTAGTGTTATTTCCCATTGTTTTATTCTGTATTATCTAAAACACTTCAATGTATGTTATTGTGTGCTACAATGTATAAATTTGCAACAGGGATATAGCACCTCAGTTATGGGATCGTATCAATTATGGCTGTGCAGGGACCCCCCAATGTGACTCGGAAGCTGCCCTCAACTGATTTTTCCTCTGGGTCAACTGCTCATTCTAAAGGCATGTTGTATCTGATGCTGGTTATCTGCTAATTCCTTGGGCTGTGATAGGGATGGGAGAGAAATCCTCCATGGACCCCCAGTGAGGCTGGATTCAAAAGAATCCAGCCCCCCGGAGTCCGTGGAGGATTGGAAGACTTACCTACACCTCTAGGAGGAATCCTTGCTGGCCGGATCCTCCCCACTGGCTGGCTCTGGAGTGCCAGCAATATGGCTGCCACTGCTGTATCGCTGGCTGGGCGGATCGACTGCGGATGCAAATGGTGTCCACTATGCCATTTGCGTACCTATCTTTTCATGCAATAGGCTATGGAAATATTTACAGCTGCATTTACCTTAAACTAAGACCTTTACAGCCTCAAATGGTGTAGTGGACGGCATTTGCATCTGCAGTCAATCCACCCAGCCAGCCATATGGAAATCAATGGCGGCCGTATCACTGGTGTTCCAGAGCTGGCTGGCAGCTCCGCAGAATCGCCGCAGAGCAAAGCTGGCTGGCTAGGATTCCAGAGGGGAGGAGGGACGGATTGCCTCTCCACCACAGACACCTCCCCGGACCCGGAGGTAAGCCTTCTGCCCATCCATAGCTGTGCATGGACAACCCCCTCCCTGATCAGACCTAGAAGCTGTTTCGTGGCTTCCGAGGTAGGCCCAATTAGGCTCAGGCTGATTTGGGGGAGGGCTGACCCATCTCCCGCCTGAATCCCATTTTGGGGCCCCCCTGATGCCCCCACACAAACCCCCAGCTACTTACCTGTGTCACCACTGCTGCCTCCGCCTCTGCTGCTGCCTCCACCTTTGCGACCGCCATTGCTATTGCCACCCATGGCATTGGTGCCACCAGCTCCTGAGCTCTGGCTCCTGTTGCAGGCGGCTGCCACTTTCAAAATGGCAACTCCCCACAACAAGGGCTGGTGGGCATCCAGGGCTCAGGAGCAGGCGGTGGGTGGCAGTAGAGGCAGCTATGGCAGAGGCAGCGGTAGCGATGATGAGGGCGATGGCTCAGGGAAAGAGCTGGATGTGCTGGTGTGCTGGGCTGGGTTGCTGAAGCTCCGAAGTGCACCGGAGAGCTTTGGGGAACACCTGATCTGCTTTGCAGAGCACCGGGCCCGCTTTGGGTCACCTCATGCCCTCTCCACTTCTCCTCGGAAGGGGCTTGAAGTGGCCCACTTCAACTCGGGCTTCAGACCTCAGGCTGAAGTGGTGCACACCCCTTACTAATTCCTATGCAGAGTTCTATGGTGTCTGACTCCACTATGAGCAAGTTGGGTTGAATCCAGATTTTGGTGTGGGCAACTGGGCTGGCAGAACTGGACTTCCCCTCCTCTTCTACCCATAGTAGTCCCTCCCCCCCCAGAAAACACTACATGAAGGATTGGGGGACCTGAAGAATGGTGTGAGCTGTGGGATGGGGGGAGAAGGGGTCCCCAAAATCCAGTTGAGGCAGGTCCATGAGTAGAGCCTTTCTGTCCATAGAAGGCAGATCCCTTTGTTCAGGATCACTTTCCCATTCATTTCTATGGAACAAGCATCCTTTTGCTTTCTTCTTCCAGAACCCAGTTCTAGAAGAAATAAAGCAATTCTATGCTTTCAGTCTCTTAGAACTTTGAAGTGCTTCTTTTTTAAAAGGTATGTATGTCCTCTTTTAGCTTCCCTTCAAATTCTTTGTGTTTTACCTAAAGTAGGAATCTCCAAATTTGCCTCAAATTTTGCTGTAGGCAGAATTCAGTGGCAAATTATGGATGTGTGGAACAACCTCCCCCCCCCTCAAGAGCATTTGGTAGTCTTACTAAAACCCTTTTTCACTTCCCTTGCAATGCTTTGAATGTTTTCTCTGTATAGGAACTTCCAAATTTTGCCTTGAATTTTGCTTGAGGCAAAATTTGGAAGCAACTCTCGTCTTTTGCTCTCCTTAATCTAGGTCTAACTGTGCAAGGCCAAGTGAAGTACAATTTCCCAAATACCCATTTAAGCCTGCTACTTCTGGGAGTTCAAAGTTGAATAAAAACAGGCCTTATGTAAATGGTTAAACAAAGTCTTTCCAAAGCTATGCTTGTCACTTCAGTTTAAGTGTTCATTGCAACATTAATTGGAACTGCGTATTAAAAAACAGACACACACACACACGCACACACACACACTACCCACCCACACACATTCACCTCAGAAGACACTCAGCCACAGGAAAACTCTAGTCCTTATTTCACAAACAGATAACACACACTAAAAGGATTGGCTTATTCCTTCCTTCAAGCAATGCAGTAGCTAAGGGCTACTTTTTCAGAGCAGCATGCTTGGAGTTCGTCATGATGCAACTCCAATTAACATTAATGAGATCAGTGATAATAATCATTCTTGCATGGTTGTTAAAAACCTCCTCCAAGGTCTATAGAGGACAAGATTGACCTATTCAAAATCTACTTGAAATAAACATGTCACAGTGAGCACAACTAGAATAACTCAGTTGTTTCATTTACTAGAGCCCGGGGTCTCTAACATGGTACATCCTTGGTGCCTGCCAGGCTGTTTGTCCCTCATGATTTTTATTTTATTTATTAAGACATTTTTAAATGATTAAAAAAAAAACCTGGGAAGCTGGCATGCTGCAAAATGAAGTGCAACTCTCCAATGCCATCTTTATTTGGGTTCAAAACAGTGCACAGTACTGTGCACAGACCCTATCCCTACCTTGTACTCAGCTCTTGGGGAAGTTAATATTCTTTTAGTTTACCTTTTGGGAAATGAGTATTTTGTGACTGGCTATAGCAGCCTTTCTGTGAATGCGCACGCCCCAATAGCAGCCATGTTGTGAGAGTGCCCCAAAGTAGGGATGCGTGAACTGTGTAAAATCTGCTCCGTCTGTGTTTCATGGATTGTCAGGTGCCTTTTGTTCCATTGTCCACCCACAGACGGATGTGGATGATGTTTTTTTTGTCATGCATAACATTCTGCAAATAATTATGTAAGTATTTACATAATTTACCTCAGTACATAACGTTTAGCATATTCTCCCCCATACCGTTCAACATTTCCTCAGCAGGAACATACGCATTTTCCTACAAATATATATGTATACATTTTGGGAAAGTTAAAAAAAATCATCTGAAAGTCCACGGACTACGTGCTGTCTGAGGTGGTCACCCTGCAGTAGATTCCAGAGGTCGGTCTAAGAAATCCGAGCTCATTTTAGTCCATCTTGAATTTCTCCAGCATCCCTACCCAAAACCCTACCTCAAAATTCCAGTTATGCCCTCTGAACGAAAAAGGATGGAGACCACTTTACTAGAGCAATGAACTCCTAGAATAATGCTACCATGTCAAGCAAAGCCACAAATTTTCTGGAATTCCATACATTTCTGCAGTATTCATGGGCCATGTGTGGGGCTAATCCATGCATTAGCGAGAATGGAGGGGGACACAGCTCACCCCCCCATATATTTGTGAGCTCTGTACAATTGGAGTTCCCGATCATGTGAAGGAGCCTGCACAAGTACAACCTGCTCCTACTTCAGAGCTCTGCCAAACATGCAGAGGTCACGGGGTGGAATAGTGATTGCAGGGATGTTGGAGACAGCACTAGGAGGCTTGGTCCAACACCCATCCACCTGATACTCTTGCATGCAGAGGGCTAGAAAGTGGACAGGGCTATTCTGGTATTCTCATCTGAATAGCTATATAATTTAAATAGCCCCCACTGACTTTGGGACTGGTGTTGGTGCTCCTAATTTTGTGTGTGTGAGTGTGTGTGTGTGTATTCTAAAAGCCCCCCACACACACACACACACACTACAAATCCATTCAGCGGCATCAACCCCCAGTGAGATTTTGGCCTGGTGTGTAATGGGTTGCCCTGGCACTAGCCCAGTCTGAAAGCCCTCCACACTATCCCCAGAACCGTACCTTTCCCTTTCTCACCATACATGCTGGGGTTTCCCTTAAATCCCAGCAATGTCCCAGACTTCAGGAACCATGAGAAATATAGTTCCCAGGGCAACTGGAGTCCCCAGGGCTCCTTGTACTTTGATGCACCTGCTTAAAAAAAATAATTCATATTAAGATTTTTAGCACGTTCTATCTCAAGGGCTGAAGGTGAGTTACACCACTCTAAATGTCCTTGAACTTCAGCAAACCTACAGTGTTCTGCTCCACTAAAGCTATTGCTGATCATCTGTTTGCAGGGGGTTGGGTGGAAAGGGGCTTCCCATACGACAATCAAGGATTGCTTTCAAACCTCCCAAATCCCAAAATTTCTCCTGGTCGTGTGAAGCATTTGAAGTACATAGGCTGCCTCTGCTCCATTAAGTTGAGTGTGTGTGTATGTGTGTGTGGTTAAAGGGGCTATGCCTATGCAGACAACTGGTGAGGGGTGGGAAAGACCCTGTTGCCCCTAGGGTCCTCTGTGAGGGGTGAGGCTTCCCCCCCCACAATTGATTTTAATGGATGCAGGTGTTAAAGGCAGCCAAGGATCATGGGAGGTTTACAAGCAGTATTGCAAACAGGAGATGCAGACTTTCTCCTGACTGTCTTTTGCAGCTGCCAATCAGGAAGTATCAGAGGACTCCATTTGGGGAGGGGTGTGTGATGAGTTTTCACTGGCTCGGCTCAGTAGAATTCAATCCGTTTCCTGCTAACTGGCTCCACTTGGTCTGCAGCGAGTTAGGCCAGTTAGCGGATTTTGTTTAAATAAATAAATAAATAAACACACACACACACGCAGATTACAGCCATAATTTGTGCTCATTTGCATAATTTGCACAAATTGCACAAAGTATAGCACAAATCAGTATAGCAAGTTACACAAATTTCAGCTGCAATTTGCGCAGACCTCTGTTTGTGCAAATTGTGGCTGACACCCCCTCAAAATACAGAAAAACTCCCCAGAGTTTGAGGAAAACCCGCTGCTCGGCTCACAAATGCAAGCCGAGTCAGGCGGGCAGCAGAAATCCATCGAGCCCCCAAAGGCCAATTTCCAACCTACAGACATCCCTATCAGGAAGGCTTAGACACTCATTGATCCCTGGCTGCAGTGCAAATGCTTCCCATGGCCAGGAGAGGTCCCAGTGAGTTCGCCCCAGTGTCTGCAGAGTTATTGTTTTGATGGGCTGGGACTCAGGCAGTGAGCAGGGAATGCCAGAGCCTGGAAAGCTTCACTGTAATCTCTGCTGTGATGCACAGAGAAGTTGTATTCTATGCACAGTAGCTTTTGATCAGGAGTAGCTTACCAGAAGAAGGCAGGTGGAGGTGCATGTCAATCTAAAGAAGATACCCAGAAGTAGAGATGTTGTAGGTGTCTGGCTGGGGCTCGAGGCCCGTTGAGAAATCATTGGCTTGGCCCCCCGAATACCAGTCCATGAATTCCCATGCTTGCCTGAGGGTCATACGCTGCCCCCTGGGCTCCTGCATGTGGCAAGCAGGGTCAGGTAGCCGGTGGGGGTCCAGCGAGTAGCATGTGACCCGGACTGGCGTGAATTCGCACATCCCTATCCAGAAGCCACCATGTTCCTGATGGCCTTGAGAACTAACCTTTGCATACCAGTAAGAGTTACATACTGGGGTGGGGAAGAAAATAGCCAGGAACACCCACCCCCACTCCCAGCAGCTATTAAGGGAGCAATCCTATGGGGATAGTCGGCGGCCTCCAAACTTGGAGGTGACCGCCTATCCATTGCAGGGTGGGTGGAGTGCAGAGGGGATCTTCTCCTCTGTGCTGTGGCTACCCTGCATTTGTGACTAGATGGCTGATTTTGGCTGTCTAGACACAGGACTTTGGAGTGGGGTGTGTGGGCCACTGGATGACACATAGGAAGAGTCATAATGGCACTTCTGTGCTCCCCACCCCTCCCTGTCCCTGGGAACACCCCTTTTTGCCTCACCCTGTGCTGTACTTCAGAGCCCGGAGCCCGGGGATGATCCACGCTGCCTATGACATGGTGGGGAGGCAGTTTTCTGGAAAGTGAGCTTGGAGCACAGGCTCTGAGCTCAGTTCCCAGAAACTGAACAATCCTATGGACGTCTAGCCACTGTCTACTGGCCATAGGATTGTGCCCTAAGAGACTGAAGGCAGGGGAAAGATTAAGAATGACTGGTGCTTATTTCTGAATTAAATGATGCTGTAGGGTAGATCTAATAGAAATCTGGAAATACTTGAAGGGCACGTTTATCCAGGAGGCAGAAACAAAATATTCCTGAGGCTGGTGCTAGGCGACTGGCTTTAAGACATGCAGTACAATGAGAACAACTATAAGACACTGATATATGATGTCTGTAAAATCTCATTGCTGAAAGCGAAGAATAAGATATAGTGATGGTTAGGTGGGTGGGAATCAAACTAGTTCAGGAAGCCAAGCCATGCAGTTTTCCAGTCATAACCACTCCGGGAATCATAAACAAGTGCTGTAAGGAGTTATCTTGATGGCAGATTTTATTCACAATGCTGTGAATATTTATAGAGTTTGGTGGCAATTTGTGTTTCAGACACTGCAGGTTTTAGGCATTTAGAATCCAAGCTTATTTTCGTTAATGCTTTCTGTTTGTTTATTTATACATTTATATCCTTCCCCCCCCCTTGATCAAAAGAAATGCCTCCTCCCCCCCCCCCGTCTTGGCACATAGTTTCCAAATAGACTCTGTGTGGCCAATATTTGCTGAATATTTGCTGGCATTTGGCCTGAGGGTTGCTTTTTTTCTTCTTTCTGCAGAAGCAGCCATCCACATTTGACAGTATTGGAAAGCTGGCATTCAGTAGCAGTAGCAGTCAAAATCTACATGCAATAGATGTCAACAACTGACAGCAGCAGCCATGCAGCAACCAGTTTTTTTTACAGTGTCTGACAGCTGTTGCACAAGAGAACTTAGGGAATCTTTTAGCTGACTTGCAAGAGAATTGAATAACTATTCTCTTAATGGTGTTCATCCTTTTACTGGCTGATCCTACGGTCCTGCAATGCTAGCAGCTGTTATGCATGGCTATCTAAGGCAGCCATAGGCTAAAGCGTGACAGTGCAAATTTGGGGGAATAGATTTGAGCAAATATGCATGTGCACACATGGACATTTTCAGAAGTGCGCAAATGTGCAAATGCAGATTTCTGAGCGCAAATTCAGGAAATGGTGAAGATTTTCTGAGAATTGCATTCCTGCTTGCATTTGTGTTTGACATTGCCAATGGGACATGTAGAAATGTTGCAAGCACCCAACAGCAGAGTAGAGTCCAACAGACTCCCCCCCAGCTCAGCCCCCTGGGACGCCAATCACTGAGCCATGGGTAGGGATGGTAGAGAATACCCCCACGGACTGAAATGAGCCGGATTCCTTGGAATCTGGCCACCGGAATATAATTTGATTATGCGGACCTTTGTCGGCAAGGTGATGTCTCTGCTTCTTACTATGCTGTCTAGGTTTGCCATAGCTTTCCTCCCAAGGAGCAAGCGTCTTTTAATTTCATGGCTACAGTCACCGTCTGCGGTGATCTTGGAGCCCAAGAAAACAAAATCTGTCACTGCTTCCATTTCTTCCCCTTTTACATGCCAAGAAGTGATGGGGCCAGATGCCATGATCTTAGTTTTTTTTAATGTTGAGTTTCAAACCAGCCTTTGCACTCTCCACTTTCACCCTCAACAAGAGGTTCTTTAGATCCTCTTCACTTTCTGCCATTAGGGTGGTATTGTCTGCGTATCTGAGGTTGTTGATAATTCTCCCGGCAATCTTAATTCCGAACTGTGATTCACCCAACCCGGCGTTTCTCATGATGTACTCTGCATATAAGTTAAATAAGCAGGGCCAGGGTGACAATATGCAGCCTTGTCATACTCCTTTCCCAATTTTGAAGCAATCGGTTGTTCCATGTCTGGTTCTTACTGTTGCTTCTTGTCCCTCGTACAGGTTTCTCAGGAGACAGGTAAGGTGGTCTGGTACTCCCATCTCTTTCAGAATTTGCCAGAATTTGTTGTGATCCACACAATCAAAGGCTTTAGCGTAGTCAATGAAGCAGAAATAGACATTTTTCTGGAATTCTCTTGCTTTCTCCATGATCCAGCGAATGTTGTAGGGATGTATGAAAGTCACTTACCTTTTCGCAGGGGTGCTTCGCGGTGGGGGGGAGGCGCTTTGCTTCTCCCCCTGAAATTCAGGTGAGGGGGGGAGGCGTCCCACCTCACCCGGCCAAAATTCAGGCCGGGGGGTAGGCGCCCCGCCTCGCCCGGCCGAAATTCAGGCCGAGGAGAAGCGCCCTGTCTCCCCGGCCGCGAAACAAAAAGTTTTTTTTTTAAAAAAGTGATAGGCTACATAACGATTAACGTAGCCTATCACGGCTAGATTTCCAAAGTCAACCGTGATAGGCTACGTTAATCGTTATGTAGCCTATCACGGGTGTCTTTGAAAAAAAAAAAGCGCATATGCAAATGGCGGCGCCCTATGGGCGCCGCCATTTGCATTCCTTATTTGGTCCCAGTAGTCTATGTAAAGATTTACGTAGACTACAGCGTAGTCTACATAAATCTTTACGTAGACTACTGGGACCAAATAAGGAACGCAAATGGCGGCACCCATAGGGTGCCGCCATTTGCGTACGTGTTTTTTTTTTCAAAGTCACCCGTGATGGGCTACATAACGATTTACATAGCCTATCACAGCTGACCTTGGAAATCTAGCCATGATAGGCTACGTTAATCGTTACGTAGCCTATCACGGGTTTGTTTGTTTTTTTTACACTTTACTTTGTAATGGCGGCGGTGGCAGCCAGTCAGAAGACTGGCTGCCGCCCCTGCCCCCGACGAAAGGCCAACGAACCGCTGCCGGGAGGGCCATTCGCCAAACGTAAGTCCCATCCCGGGGGGGTGGGGGGGCGGAGAATTTCACCACCGATTTCGGGGGGCCGAATGCGTTGGCGCTCGGCCCCCCGAAGATTCGGGGAGAAATTCTACGCCATCCCTACAATGTTGGTGATTTGATCTCTAGTTCCTTTGCCTCTTCGGAACCCAGCTTGTACTTCCGGTAGTTCTTGGTTCACATACTGCTGAAGCCTAGCTTGTAGGATTTTGAGCATAACCTTGCTGGCATATGAAATGAGCACAATTGTACAGTAGTTTGAACACTCTTTGGCATTGCCCTTCCTTGGAATTGGAATGTAAACTGACCTTTTCCAGACTTGTGGCCACTGTTGGGTGTTCCAAATTTGTTGGCATATTGAGTGCAGCACTTTAACAGCATCATCTTTTAGGATTTTAAATAGCTCAGCTGGAATACTGTCATCTCCGCTAGCTTTGTTGGTAGTAATGCTTCCTAAAGCCCACTTGACTTCACTCTTGAGGATGTCCGGCTCAAGTTCCATACTATCATGGTTATCAGGGACATTAAGATCTTTCCTGTATAGTTCTTCTGTGTATTCTTTCCACCTCTTCTTAATCTCATCTGCTTCTGTTAGGTCCCTGCCTTCTTTGTCCTTTATCATGCCCATCTTTGCACAAAATGTTCCCTTGATATCTCCGATTTTCTTGAAAAGATCTCTAGTCTTTCCCATTCTATTGTTTTGCTCGATTTCTTTGCATTGTTCATTTAAGAAGGCCTTTTTGTCAATGTTCAATCTTGCCATCTCATGTTTGACCACCTCCAGCTTACCTTGAATCATTGATCTTACATTCCAGGTTCCTAAACAATATTGTTCTTTACAGCATCAGATTTCCTTTTCACCTCCAGACACATCCACAGCTGAGTGTCCTTTCAGCTTTGGCCCAGCCACTTCACTCTTTCTGGCACTACTTGAAAATTCCCTCTGCTCTTCCCCAGTAGTATATTGGACACCTTCCAACCTGAGGGGCCCATCTTCCGGCATCATATCTTTTAGCCTTGTGATACGTTCCATGGGGTTTTCTTGGCAAGAATACTGGAGTGGGTTGCCATTTCCTTCTCCCATGGACCACATTTTGTCAGAACTCTCTGCCATGACCTGTCCGTCTTGGGTGGCCCTGCACAGCCTAGCTTATGGCTTCACTGAGTTACCCAAGCCCCTTCACCACAACAAGGCAGTGATCCATGAAGGGGTTAATGGAGGTGCCAGGAATTAAACCTGGAATCTTCTACATGCAAAGCATGTGCTCTGGCACTGAGTTCCACCAAATGATTTCAGGCCTCAGGCACTGCTCCAGACTTCAGGCACTCTATAAACTGAATGATATGAACACATTCAGCAAAAGGATTAGGGCATGGAAGCTAAGAATGGCCCTGCTGGAACAGACCAAAGGTTTTTCAAATCCAGCATTCTATTTCTAACAACGCCCAACAAGATGCTTCTGGAAACCGCAGCAGCATACTATGAATGCCAAAAGTCTCTTTTGTTTGTCTCCATCTTCTCACATGAAGGGATATGCTAGGGGACATATGAGAAATTCATTTCAGTTCATTTTTTGCCCAGAATTTATCCAGTTCTCACCTCTCAGAACCTACCATGGACCCAAGCTACCAATGTGATTCACAGAACAAAAAAATAAAAATAAAAGCCATTCAAAAAATGCAAACAATTAGAAAATGTGCTGTACACCTGCAATCTTACATAAATGGTCATTTTATGGCTGCCATTTGCATAAAATTGGCTTTACGAAACAGGCCGAATCACCACTTTGCAGCTTGGTGAGGGATCAGGAATTCCTGCTCTTGCCCAACTTAGCACATGCCAAATTGGGTAAACACAGGGATCCATGGACTGGCATCCAGGGGGCCAAGCCAGTGATTTCTCACTGGGCCTTGAGTTCCAGCTGGACCCCCACAACATCCCTACTTGGAATGAGTTATCTGTGTTGTGGGACATGTCCAGGGTGCTGAAGTATTTCTTTATTTATTATATTTCTATCCTGCCCTATATCATTAAGATCTCAGGGTGGCATACAGATAAAATTAATGTAAACAGTATAAAACAATAAATAATTTGAATAGCTAAAGACATATTAAACTACTAAACAAGCTAAAACCAGTTAAAATCTAAAACAATAAAACAGTTAAAACAATGTGTTAGGGAATGCATTTAGCCCTCAAAGGCTTTGGTAAAAAGCCATGCTTTTACTTGGAGCCAAAACAGGACCAATGTCTGTGCCAATCGGGCCTCCAATAGGAGGGCATTCCACAACTGAGGTGCCAGAGCAGAGTAGGCCCTCTTCCATGTCCCACCATAGTGTATGTCTCATTCTGGTGGGATGCAGAGGAGAGCCCCTCCAACAGATCTCAGTTCTTGGGCAGGCATATATAGGGAGAGGCGCTCCCTCAATTATCGAGGTCTCAAGCTGCTTAGGGCTTTAAATGTCATCACCAAAACCTTGAATTCCGACTGGAAGCATATTGGCAGCCAGTGCAATTCCTTTAAAACCGGTGTTATATGGTCAGCAGTCTAGCTGCTGCATTTTGCACTAGCTGCAACTTCCGAGTCATCTTCAAGGGCAGCCCCACAAAAAAATGCATTGCAATAGTCTAATCAGGAAGTTACCAGAGCATGTACTGCTGTGGCTAGGTTATCCCTAGAAGTACCTTCCCCTAATTAACCTTGTTCACTTTCATGTAATCATTCACTGGTTCCTGAGCTAGTACTGGGTGAAGATCCCATGCGAATACTGATTGTGCTCACCAAAACTGTTGATCTCTTGCTGAATCTGCTCCCACCATCCCTCCAATGGGCTGTCAGGAAGTACAGCCAGTGGCATACACACACACCCATCATTGGTGGCACATAAATAATGGAACAAGCCAACGTCATTTCAGACTTAAGAGTCGCCTTCAATACCTGGATGAAAATCCTTTGCAGTCAATGACTGACTGAAGTCTGGAACCCATGGACATGACCAAATGCTGAGTGTCTTCCCTCGAGATGCTTTGTCAGGCCTTTACTGCAGCTGCCTTCAGCTGCTGCTTGTTTGTGGGCCTTTCTGCCTTCAGTCTTGTCTTCAGTAAGAGAAAAGCATGCTCTATTGGGTTGAGATCAGGTGACTGACTTGGCCATTGAAGAACATCCCACTTCTTTGCCTTCAGAAACTCTTGGTTATTCGGCTGAATCTGAGCAGAAAGTGTAGCCCTATACACTTCAGAATTCATCCTGCTGCTTTGATCAGCAGTCAGGTCATCAATAAACACCAGTGATCTGGTTCCATTGGCAGCCATACAAGCCCATGCCATAACACTGCCTCCACCATTTTTGACAGATGATGTGGTATGCTTTGGATCATGAGCTGTTCCTTTCCTTCTCCATTCTTTTCTCTTCCCATCATTCTGGTACAGGTTAATCTTGGTTTCATCAGTCCAAAAAATCTAATTCCAGAACTGGGCAGGCTTATTTAGGTGTTTGCTGGCAAAGGCTAATCTGGCCTTTCTGTTCTTGAGAGTTACCAGTGGTTTGTACCTTGTGGTGAAACCTCTGTATTTACATTCATAAAGGCATCTCTTGACTGTAGATGTTGACAATGACATGCCTACCTCCGCAAGAGTGTTCTTGACCTGGCTAGATGTTGTGAAAGTGTTCCTCTTCACCATGAGCAGAATCCTGCGGTCAACCAGGCCTTTTGCTGTTGCCGAGCTTGCCAGTTAATTCCTTCTTTTTCAGGATGTTCCAAACTGTTGTATTGGCCACTCCCACTGTTTTTGCTAACTCTCTGATGGGTTTATTTTGTTTCATCAGCCTAACGATGGCCTCCTTCACTCGCATGGACACCTCTTTGGACCTCATGTTGGGAGTTCCAGTGAACAGCTACCAGATGCAAATGTAACACTCAGAACCACCTCCAGGCCTTTTATCTGCTTGATTGGTCATGGGGTACCCAGGAAACAGGCCATACCTTTCCATGCAGCTGCTTGTCAGCCATTTGTTCCATTACTTATGAGCCACCAATGATGGGGGGGGTGTATATGCCACTGGCTGTCCTTCCTGAATGGTTAGTGCCCCACTTTTGTCAAACCCCTTGAATTACAGCTGAAAGTCCTGACTTCACTCCCATCTGGGTGTATTTCCTTTCAACTTCAATGTGGTGGAACTGCCAACTGCCAAAACAGTTATCCTTGTTCTAATATTTCTGGCCCTGACTGTACATGTTCCCTCTGTCTGTGCAAATTCAATATGCCAACTGAATTCTACTTGAAAACTCAAGCTATGCAGAATTTCTCATTATCTCTTGTTACTGCTGGTTTGGCAGGTATCCGTATCTATGCTCACAGCCACTCCCCTAAATGTACTGTAGGGCTGCTGTGTTCAAAGTACACTATTTCTCATAAGGAATTATTAGGAAAGGGACTGAAAATAAAACAACCAGCAACATCATGACTTTATATAATCTAGATCAGGAATGGGCAAAAGATAGATCAGGATCTACTTGTAGATCTTGAAGTGATGTGCAGTAGATCTTTCTCACTCCCAATTTACATAGCAATACCAAAAACAAAAATAAGCCCATCCATCCTAAATTAGGTGGCTGAAATGAAGAAAACTGGTGGGTGGGGCAGGGACCAGAAGTAATTGTGTGTGCGTGTGTGCAAAAAGGACACCATTTGTTGTTTAATAAACGACAACTAGATTCCACAAGTCTGAAGTCTGCTCTTGATCTAGATTACTGTAACATGCTCCAGTCTGGACAATTTAATTGCTGCAGAATGGAAACCTATGAGGAACATAGTTTGGTACGTTTAAGCTGGACAAGAGAAGATTAAGGGGAGACATGATCGCAATCTTCAAAAATCTGAAGAGCTGAAGAAGGAGGATCAGAGTTGTTCCCTGTTGCTCCAGAGAGCAGGACTAGAACTTATGGCTGCAAATGACAGGGAAACAGATGTTGGCTAAACATCAGGAGGAATTTCCCCAAAGTAAAAGCTATTCAACAGAGAAATAGACTGCTTCAAGAGACAGAGGGCTCTCCTTTGCTACAGGTATGTTTAAGCAGTGGCTGGACAGCCATCAGTCAGAGACACTATAGTTACATCCTACAATGCAGAACTGTCACTGGACAGGGGTTGGACTAGAGGACCTCAAAAGTATCTTCCAATAATGCTATCATTCTATGATTTGCACAGTGCATGATGGGAACTGTTGTCCTAAAATGCGGTGAGGCCTACTCTTAGATAGTTAGGAGTATTAGCTCACTTACTCGCTCAGTCAATTTTATTGCATATAAGCATAAATTAATGGTATACAGGTCTATCAGTGGCTAGCCACTGTGATAGTTATAACACCCTCATGTTCAGAAGCAGCATGCCACTGAATACTTATTGGTGGTGAGCAAATGTCCAACCCCTCCAATCAGAGTAGTACAGTCATAGGAACATAGGAAGCTGCCTTACACTGAGTCAGACCATGGGTCCATCTAGCCCAGTATTGTTGGCACTGGCTGGCAGCGTCTCCCCAGGGTTTCAGGCAGGATTCTTTCCTAACCCTACCTGGAAATGCCAGGGATCAAACCTGGGATCTTTGGCATGCAAAATGTGCGCTCTAGGGATGTACGGACTGTGCAACACACTCCATCTCTGTTTCGTGGACTGTCAGGTGCCTTTCGTTCCATCATCTCCTCACAGACAGATCTGATTTTGTTTTTCGTCATGTGGAAAAATACACAATTGCATAAGAGTTTTTGTAGCGATTTACAGAATTTACTTCGGTACGTAACATTTAGCCTATTGTCCCACATTCCATTCAACTTTTCTTCAGCAGAAACTTGTGCATTTTCCTATGAATAAACATGCATGAATTTTGGGAAAGCAAAAAACAAACGAACAGAAGACCTGAAAGTGCATAGACTGTGCATGGCCTGAGGGGGGTCACTCCACAGTGGATTCTGCAGGTTGGATTCTTAGAAATCTGAGCTCATTTTAGTCCATCTCAATTTTGTCCAGCATCCCGAATGTGCTCTACTGTTGAGCAACACCCTCCTCTCCACAGTCCAGTTCGGGGAGGGGAACACTGTGCCGTGTGATTTTACTAGACATAAAGATTTGTTGTCAGACTTGTTCAACCATTCAGGAGAACCCATGGTGTAGGCCTCACATAGGTGGCATGTACCACCTTGGAATGCCCATAAAATGTGGAAAATGTTTCCACACAAAGGAATCCCACTCTATTGTTCTATGACCATGATAAACTATGTATTCATTCAAAATGTTCCCACATGTAGAAATATTAACATTATTCAGGTATTTGGAGGGTTATCCTCAGGCAAAATGAATTAGGAATGATGAGGAAAAGCCCACAAGATCTGATAAGACAAACAACATTTCTCAAGGGTAAGTGCTGGGCATCCCTAGTTTGTGGTGTTAGGAACCAGGCATTCAGCATTCCATCCAGAACAGACAGATTATTTCCATCCCTCTGTGTGTGGGTATATTTTAGCAGTCACTGAAAGCACACACACCCCCTACACACACACACACACACACACACACACACTAATCATAGCTTCGTGCAGATAGAAATTTTGGCCTGTTGCCAAACAGGTCACCATGAACAGGATAATGTGACAATCTGTTATCATTAACTGTGTCGGGAAATGCTCTCAAGACACAAGAGAGAATTAAATGACCTGGAAAACTCAGTCTATGGGAAAGTCTATTGTACTCATCTTCGTTATTTCCAGCTCTACGCATCGCTGGGCCAGTCATGCTGGAACAACATGATTTGCTGAGGTGACAAATACAAAGGTCATTTTTCTGTCTTTCAGCGTTCAGCTTTCTCCCAAACCATCGACAGATCTATAGTATCTAATTCACTGAACATCTTTCCATGTGCAAAATGTGTTAATTTTAGAGTGAAGGAAATAACTGCACTTGAAGCTAAATGAACAGCTTCTACCTCAACAGTAAGAAATACAGTTTTCTGTCCCTGCTCCTACTTCAACAGTCAGTCAGCATTCTGCAGGCACTGAAAATGCACAGTTCTCATTTGGCTGTTTTGGGGTTCCACCCCCTTAGCATCTCCCCCTAAAGGTTTCTTTTTGTACTTTTACAAATCTTGGGATTTCCCCAGCCCAATGATACCCCCCTCTTGGGCATGTGTCGTGACATTTTTTTAGTAATTAAGCAGTGGCACTCACTGCCTGGACATAGGAAATAGAGGGAATGCTTTTTGTAACTGCCTAGACTTGATCCAGGCGACATCTGGGCCTCTGGAGGCACTGTGTGATCAGGAGTCCATTTTTACAGCTAGGGATGTCTGTCATTGGGAAATCCCATTCCTTTTTGACTCAATAGAATTCCATGGTGTGTATGGCTCAATTTCTGTTTGCAAGCCGAGCTGCGGGCTTTTCCCCAGATTCTGGAACTTTTTGTGAATGTTTTTTGCAGGTTCCACCATTAGCACAAATTATGGCCGAATTTGCACAAATTGCTCAGAAATTTGCACAAATTGCAGAACCTGAGTGGGAGGATGTGCAAAATGCTAGGAAAATCCACACACTGGCCTGATGCACTATAGATCGAGTCTGATGTCACAGCAGGAAACAAAACATAGCGGGACGCGCTTAGGAAAACTCATCAAACTACACACACCCTGAAATAGATTTCTCTGACAACCCTATTTACAGCCATTGCACCATCCCCAGTCATTCTGCTAAGTCAGGAGGAACTATATTGCTATCACCTAGTAAGACCAAGATGCAGTCTTCAACTGTGTGACTAACTGTAGTTCTGCAACATGGTGCCACACCTAAAACTGTGGCTTGACCAGACAAGAATTGTTTTCTTGACCACTCCTCCTCACTGCTTCCCCTTGGGCTCCCTCAGTGTTCAGAGACCCTCTGGAACAATCAGGGGTGTGTGGCATGGGGGTCAGATTTTGATTGGAGCAGCAGTACTAGGGGCTGGGTAGTTAACCCATCACAGCATGCTGTTCCCTTGTTCCAAAAATCACTCCACCTGAAGCTGGTTTTAGATTTAACCATTGTGACATTTCTGTGGTCCACACAAGGCCCTGGCCCTTAGATGTCACTGGTTAGATCTCTCAGCCAGTCCACTGGATCCAAACTCCCCCTAACTTTAACCAAAACAAATTGCTCTCACTACCATTACCACCACCTATTGATTTACAGAGAGCACTAGGGTTCTTCTTAAGTATGCTTGACTGTGTAAATCAAGGCCTGCACAAAAGGTGAGCCACATTATTCCTAGAATTTTCACTGACTAAATCAGGAGATATAATTATTTATGGAAAACAGCAATCAGAAAAAGTAATCATTTGATAAAGAATAATAAATAATGGTTCTGTCTTCCCACTTGTCACTCTGACTTCACCCACCATTCCACCTCACTTCCCTGAAGTCAGCCATTCTTCTCTTACAACAATCTGTCAATCTATTACAATCTGTCCTTTTCCGCCCTTTCTCTTATGTGCCTTCTAGCCATTTTGCTGGGGGGAAATGCAATTTGCCCTAATATTCTTGTAATGACTTGCCCCTAATATATGGCTTTTTGTATTCTATTTTCCCCAGCACATGCATTTTTGCACTTTTGCACATTTTTTGGACACATTTTGGGATCAGAGAGCTGCATCACAAAATTTGGACAAGTGCAAAGCCCGAAGGATAGAGCTGCGTGAATCAGCCAAACTTGAGCTTGCTGAAGGTTTCTGAATTCCATCTTGAAGCTCATTCTGACTTGAGTCGGTATCAGATTGTAAGCTTTTCTTTTCTTTTCTTTTTTTCATGAAAATCCATGCATATTTCTGGCATATTTTCCAAGGCATCAGTTGTGCATGCCTTTGAAATATACTCATTCTTATCCCATTGATTAAAGTATATTTGGACACATTTTTCAGAAGTACATATTTTCCATGCACGGTTTTCAAATATATGCATGCTGCCAAACATACTTTTTTTTGTGGTCCGTGCATCACAGTGCATGCAAGCCCCTAAATGTATGGAGTTCAACCACAGATTGCTAGGGATGTCAGAGAAATCCGCTGTGGATTCAAAGCAGATCGGGACCACTTACCTTCACTCTAGGAAGACTGGAGGCGGAATGGCACTCGGCTGCTTCTTGCCAGCCAGAGCTGTTCACCTCCTCCCTATCCCCGCCGATTGCTATGTCTTAAAAAAAAAAAAAAGTGATTGGGAGGATGTGCTCATAGACTTATACGCAAATAGAGCCATGAATCCTGCATATAAGTCTATGTGTCCATAGGCTTACACGCAAGATTCATGGCTCTATTTTGTGTATACGTCTATGGGCACATGTGATCAGCAGGATGTGCCCATAGACTTATATGCAAAATAGAGCCATGAATCTTGTGTATAAGCCTATGGACACATAGACTTATATGCAGGATTCATGGCTGTATTTGTGTATAGGTCTGTGGGCACATCCTCCCAATCGCCTTTTTTTTTTTTTTTAAGACATGGCAATCTACAGGGACAGGGAAGAGGCGAATGGCTCTGGCTGGCCGGAGGGAAGGTAAGCACCCCCCAAGCCAGTTCCCCCTCCCCCGGAATCTGAGCAGAGCAGAACCGCTCTGGAGGATTCCGGGGGGGAGGAATGGATCACCTCCTCCCCCCATGGATTCCCCACTGGAACAGACGCTGGGGAATCTGTACACCCCTACAGATTGCATCCAAGTCCATGTTCAGCCCAGAAGGTATGAATTAGGTAAATGCTGATCAAAATGAACTGAAACAAATTTCTCATACATCCCTACTGAAGGATCATTAGGTTCCAGTTCCTGTATTGGTTCAGGGTGTGCAAATTAAGCAAATTATGGCTGAATTTTGTGCAAATTACATAAATTGAAGCTGCAATTTGTGCAATTTGCAATTTATGAAAAATCCTGAGAAAATCTGTGAGCTGGCTGAATCCAATTCCTCTGACATCCCTACTTTAAACACAAACTTTTTTTCCTTGAAAAACACACACAATTTTGTACACACTTTATCATAAAAAATATGTGTTATTTATATGCATTTTGGTCCATCTTTCGAGCTCCTTTGCAAAATTGAGAGAAGTATGAAAACCACATTCTGCTCTGTGTATTAGTCTGGAAAGTGTGAACCATGTTGGTTGGCTTAAAAATGTGGGCCAAACAAAATCTCAGAGCATCTCTAATTAGAAAGGGGGGGGAACCTCCATAAAGGTCTTTTGGGGATTGCAGATGGCTGCAGGAGGCAAGGGAGTAGGAGGATGGCAATCTTTCCTTCTGTGCACAAATCCAAGTCACTGAGCCTCTATTTTATCTTTCTTTTTCTTTTCTTTTCAAAGGAGTTTCCTCCTACCAGCTTCAATAATTTTCATGAATATTAAACAACAGGCAGTAGTTGATGCTTTTGGCTCAGTAGGTCACCATCGGAGTCCTGCCATTTGTATAATCCAGATAAATTTAGAAAGGGTGGCAACTTGCCACCAGTATAAACTCTCTCTCTCTCTCTCTCTCTCTCTCTCTCTCTCTCTCTCTCTCTTTCTAGCTGGGCCTAAGCCAGGAATGGCTGCACCAGTGAGAAGTCAAAACATTTCAGCCGTGGAACGGGAATCAGGTGCTCTTATGGAATGAATTACCCTTCAATCAAGTCCCCTCCTGGACACCAAAATCCATCATCATGTTAAACTGCTTGAACACTTTTTAAGTGGTCATGCAATGACAGATCAGGTATAACAAGATGAATGAGACCAGAGAGTATTTAAAGTGACACCGTGAATCTACTCTAATTGGGTTCACCACTTCTAATTCACTTAGATCTGTTTTGGAGTGGTCCGTCTATCTCATTTATTTCAATAGCTCTCTACCCTCCAACATAATTCTCAGTTAGTTGGACAGGCAGGTAAAGTGTTTGACATCACTATGGGTGAACTATGGATTTCCCATTCTGTTTGTGCAGACACAAATATACACTTTTTAGCAAGGCTCATTTTCCCCTGCAACCTAGACTGCTAGTTTCTTAGCAGGTCACAAAAAGAAAGAGAGAGAAACACCTCTAAAAATTAATTAGAGGTGTTTTGAACTACAAAGATATAATTCACTCTTTGGGTAAATTATGAAGCAAACCAGTTACCAGAACATTTGCTCCTTCATCCCCTTTCGTTCTTCCACAATAAAATTTAATTGGATAACTATCATCCATCTGGATAATGAGCTGGAGACCCCAAAGTCTCCTACTTACAGCTGTTGCTCTACCTTGGTTTGCAGTAGGTTGCCAGCAAGCATTTAAATAAAATGGGCTTGTTTATATTCATAGAATGTGCTATACCTATTTGTCAGGGTTTGCGGGATGCCCTCCCCCCATGTCCTTATTCCATTCATTTTCATTATTATAAACTTTATTTGTTTTGTATTCATTTGTTAAAATCACATTGCTTTTGTTACCCATTTTGTTACAATGCAAATGTTGTTGCATTGCTTTTGTAATACATTCATTATCATTCATTTATTATCTAATAGATAGAATACCCTGTTCTTTAGGGTATCTATCCTCACGGGTGACTTACAATAACCAATATCAATTAAAACACCAAAAGAATCAAATGTAAAATATATAACCATCTAAACCAAAAAATAAATCCTGCAGGGGAGCTTTAATTCATGCCCTCCCCCTCCTTTTCTTTCTTTTACTTTTTTTCGGTGCTGTCAGCAGCTGCCATTTCCCCCCAAAATGCAAAGGAAGACGCAATTCCCAGGATATTCTGGATGAAAAAAAAAGAAAAAAAGGTCACCACCAGGAGTCATCTACCAAAATCAGCTGCTACTCTGGAGAAAAAGCTAAGCTGCTCCACTCCAAAATGAATGATAAATGGATATGGATGGGACAATGAAAATTAACCATTCCTGTCCACAGGTTTCTCATGGCATTTGTTCCATAACAAATAAAACAAGTTCCATTGAGCAGAATGGGGGCCCATTAAGGCCTTCATTCAGTATGAAACGAATGCTGATCAGTACTGATTTGGACACGCAGTATGGCTGCCAGCAGAAACAACAACAGCAACAACTTATTTGTTGATGCCACATATCAAGGATAGTTAACATCTGTAGTAGGGGTCAATGACTTCTACACCAAAGTACATGTGGTCCACATTTTTAAGAGAACCAACCACATCTGTACTTCCTGCAACAC
This sequence comes from Heloderma suspectum, assembly GCF_057233095.1. Lineage (NCBI taxonomy): Eukaryota > Metazoa > Chordata > Lepidosauria > Squamata > Helodermatidae > Heloderma > Heloderma suspectum. The sequence continues at coordinate 24,202,570 of NC_139460.1, read as the reverse complement.
AGATAACCTTTGGATTCTGCAATTTCCCAAATTTCGTGATGCAGTTATAGGCTCAAACATTTGTTATATATATATTATGGAAAGATGCATATGAAATGCATGTTAGGGTAAGTTGTGTATGAAAATAAATGTGCATTTTTATTTAGTTTTTTAAAAAAAGATTAGATGACATGGGAATTGGATGGAAAGGAATTATGATTGCAACTGGCATGGGCCAGGTATGGACTGATTCGACATCCCTAGTGGTAAAGCCCAATTATCCAGGCCAGTACTTTCCATAAACCTAGAATAAGTCCTTGAATTTTCTGCAACATTCCGGTGTTCTGGGACAGATCTGCAGGGATTCCACAGTGCACCAAACAATCTGGAAAAGGTTCCCTGAAAGCATAAATCTTGAAAGCCACTGCCCTAGAACTTGCCCAGAAACTATTAGTAAACTGTGCTGCACAAACCAATGTATGGAACACATATGCATGTCTCTTTACATTTCTAACAGCATTCTTTCTTACCAATTAAAATCATTGGGTTGGATCTAGACTTACTGCTGCTTAGAGGACACCCACTGAAATAAATTGGACTTCAGTTTGTTATGACTAAATTAGGTCTCATTGGTTTGATTGGGTCAACTCTAAGTGTGACTAAGTCTGGATCCAACCCCTAGTTCTTTATGAGTGAAACTATGGATAATTCTTTAAACACACCTTGATTAAAATTTAGTGAGGCTGCAAAAAGTTCAGATATAGCGCCATGAGGCTTGTATTTATCTTCCTTGTGCAGGGCAGGAGGACCAGGCAGTTTCCCATCCCCAGGCTGCATATCCCAATGTTTTCTAGAATGATCTATCCCACTTGTTATCTCTCCAGAGTAAACCAGTTTCATTGGCCACTTTCCAGGCAGTACCCAGAAAGCGGCCAATGAAGTGTCATTTGCGGAATGAAGTGTCATTCCGCAAACTCAAATATTGCTAGCGGAGATTAGCCTAATGTCCCTGTTGTGCATGTGTTTGTGGAAGAAGTTGTGCAAGTGGTTGTGTAAGCCACTTGCACAACCGTTTGCACAATCACACTTGCAGAAAAGTAACTTTAGTTGGATTCTCCTCTTGCACAGAGTTCGGAACCTAGCTTCCACTAGGGATATGTCATTTGCGGCTTGTGTAATGACACAGCTGGATACTGCCCTCTGTAAGAAGAAGCCCCTTGAAGTTGCCAGTTAGTTATCGAGAAATTGCCAGAGGAGGTGAAATGAACAAAATCTAAATGAAATGGACATGACTGCTGATAGAATGACAAGGGAACACACTGATTGCTATCTCCCTGTAGTAATTAATGCTGCACACAGCAAGCCGATACTGACGGAGGACCTGGGGTCGGGGGAAGAAAGGATATACTTTACAACTCAACTAATTAACATGCTCAGAGAGGGGGAGGAGCAAACACACAGTTTATGGCTTTAAAATCAGGAAGCAAGTGAGCAATTAATTAAATAATCTGCTGATAAGGCATTGCAAGCAGAAAAGAACACAGTTAGTGCATCTTCCAATTTATCACACATGCACACTTCCTATAAATTAAGACCACATGAAACAACATAGGTGGCTAAAAATGAGCACCAGAAGTTTCATTTGGACCAAGAAAACATGCCTGTCTACTGTCTATTTCTAAATGAAATATTTAGTTCTTCATTTGGAATAAGTAATCACTCTTCTGCAGGGATGCTGCCATGCTTGATTTCCAATGAGGCTACCCTTGTCCTGCTTGTTCAGATGACTACCCCAAACTTTCTTTCTGGCTGATTCTATCAGATTTCCTTTTCACTGGGGAAAAATTAAAAAAAATGCAGCTGCATGTATACATTCTTGCTCAAACTAGGCAAGGGAATGGGGACATGGGATGAATGCACATCACAACGTGCTTCAGAATACTTTTCTGAGTTAGCAAACTTTCACTGCTGCATTACTGGTCTATATGGCGAATATTCCCAACCATGACCAGTGCAACCAGTCAACATCCATGGACCAGGACATCAGTATAATGCACTTACATCTGTACAACTCTTCTTACAATGAAAAATACAGAACATGGAACCAAACAGAAGTTCTTTGGAAAAGCAAGGATATCTGAGACATTCCATGGACTATGTGTGACTAGTCAAATGTATAAGGACTCAAAGCTTAAACCTCAGTGGAAATAAAGTGATAGGCTATGCACATTCCTACTCATATGCCTTTTGTGTAAGAAGAACCTGGAGTGTGCCAAAATGGCTCAGAATGATGTTTTCAGGGAGAATGGTTTGGGGAGTGGAATGCGGTGAGGGAATCGCCAAAAGGTTTTTTGGTGTGTGTATGTGTGTGTAAGCATTTACCTTCCTGATGCTTTTATTTAAAAGTGGTCCAAGTATTATAATCTCTCTCTCTCTCTCTCTCTCTCTCCTGTAGAGCATGCCAAATGGTAAAGTAACCGATCCCACAACCTTTCATCTCTTTCAGTCCACCACTGAAAAATGGCCAGAATGGCTCTCCCTGTTTCACTGCCCCCCAAATAAGGCAAAGAAACAGGGAGGACCACTTTGGCTCAGCTCTTAGAATTGATAGATCTGAACAAAGAAGGTCTGAAAGAAAGTAAGACAGAAACCCACTCAATCCATTTCTAAGTTCATGTGCCTTAGCAAATATGTGATGGTTGTTGTTGTTTTCCACATATTAACTAAGCAGTAGATAATGTATTCGTTTGTTCGTTCATTCATTCATTCATTCATTCATTCATGTCTCCCCTTTCCTTACTAAAGACCTGGAACAATAACACATCCAGGGAAAGAACCACAATTAAAACAATATGCAACAGAACCAAACATTAGCATAAAGTAAAATGTCAAAGCACTTAAAGTCCCAGGTGCCTTGCCAGAAAAAAAGTTGATCACAAAATAGATATCCCTTACACTGTAACATGGAATTGATTTTTAAAGGATATGGACTCTATCAACCATACAGGTGTCATATCCACTCATTCAAGAACAGAACCTTGATTCCATTGCCATGTAATCTTAGAGGGGTATTCACAATCACTACACAAATTCAGTGAATATGCAGAGGGGATTCTGGGGCTGTGAGGGATAGTCCGACCCAAAACAAACATCATGCACCACCTTCCTCCTCCCCAGATGAATGCCTGGTGTTGGATGCACATGAAAATGAGTTATCCATGCATACAACTGTATGGATGGAGAGCTCTTAAACATAAGAAGGGAATCTCCTCATTCAGGATCTTCCCTCACATATAGAAGCTCTCCGTGCATACAGATGTATGTGTGGAGAACTCTTTCTCATGACCATCTGTTGGACACCTGGCAGGGGACTGGGATGCAGCACATAGTTCTGGTGGTGGATGGAACTAGACTACATTAGCCCCCTTCACATGTACCTTGAATGTGTGGAGAGGGACAAGCATACCTCCCTTTTAGGAGAGTGAGCTAATGGAATCACTTTACACCATCCACATAAACCCTCCCCCAAACCCCAATGTAAATTAAAATCTATCTTACCTACTTGTAGGTTTCAGATCTGTGAACAAATTCCTTTTGAGATGGATACTGTCCCAGCAAAATAGTCCTTAATGGGTGTGAATGGATGAAGGAGGAGTGATGCGTTTGGTCCAAAATAGAATCCTTTCAGATAAGTTGCTAAATAGAAAATAAATAGTACAAATTATTATCATTCTTAGTCCTTTCTTTTAGAAGAGATATAAGAACTAGAGAAGATCCTTGTGTGATGAGACCAGATTGTTTAGTCCAGCATTCCTTCTCCAGTACTGGCCAGGCAGAAAGATACCTCTGTGATGCTCACAAGCAGATGATGGGGGCAGCACCTCTCACCGGTTATCTGTCTCCAGGAGATGCTATTCAGAAGGGATACCTGCAGTATTTGACCTATACAGGGCCTACACAGGCATCTTTCTGCCTGAAAATCTGGCCCTCCCATGTCAAGGTGTAAACTGGCCTCTAAAGGAACATTTGATTTTAGATCAGTAAGTAGAGAAAAGGTCATCCATGCTACTATGCCATCTGCCTCCTCTCCCCTTAAAGCTGAAGATGTACCAAATACACCTCAAAGAACTAAGGCAGGTCCAGAGATGTGCTGTATATATGTGCTGTAAGGTACAGTATATGCATGACTTGACCCCTTCCTCTTGTTTGCTGAATTGGAATTTATGTACAGCTTGATCTTATCCAGGTTGGTGGTTGGGGGGGGGGAGAAATGGCCAGAGCAGCCCCTCCACCCACCCTCCCCAGCACCTACAGCCTGAGGCTGCTGCTTCATTTTGGCTAACATCAGGACTGACCCTGGTATTCAAATTCAGATATGAACTGAACCAAGCCCTACCACCTGGGCTACTGTGCAGATCAGAACTTGGTTATCAACCATTTAATGAATGTTCTGATGCAGTTCAGAACACAGCAAAAAAAAGAGGATCTTTCTATTTTAAAATGTGTAATTTGAGAGGAAATATGTTTAGGAATGCATATTTTGAGAAGGCCAGAATAGGGGTGGACGAAAGTCACTTACCTGTCCTCGAAGATTTCCCGTGGTGGGGGGGAGGTGCTTTGTTGCTCCCCCCGTGAAGTTCAGGCCGGGGGGGGGGAGGCTTCCCGCCTCACCCGGCCGAAATTCAGGCCGGGGGGGGAGGCTTCCCGCCTCACTCAGCTGAAATTCAGGCCGGGGAGGAGGTGCCTCGCCTCGCCCGGCCGCGAACTAAACAGTTAAAAAAAAACAAAACGCCCCCGTGATAGGCTACGTGACCATTAACATAGCCTATCACGGCTAGATCTGCAAAGTCAGCCGTGATAGGCTACGTAAATCGCCACGTAGCCTATCATGGGTGACTTAAAAAAAAAAAAAAAAGCGCGTAAGCAAATGGCGGCCCCCATAGGGAGCCGCCATTCGCGTTCCTTATTTGGTCGCCGTAGTCTACGTAAACATTTACGTAGACTACAGCGACCAAATAAGGAACGCGAATGGCGGCTCCCTATGGGGGCCGCCATTATCCGTACGGGCTTTTTTTATTATTTTTTAAGTCACCCGTGATAGGCTAAGTGACGATTTACGTAGCCTATCACGGCTGACTTTGCAAATCTAGCCGTGATAGGCTACGTTAATCGTCATGTAGCCTATCACGGGGGCGTTTTTTTCTTTTTTCTTTTATTGCAATGGCGGCGGCGGCAGCCGGTCGAAAGATCAGCTGCCGCCCCTGCCCCTGACAAAGACCCACCGAACCGCCGGCAGGACCCACCGCCGGGAGGGACATTCGGCAAAGGTAAGTCCCATCCCGGGGGGGTGCGGGGGGTGCGGAGAATTTCTCCCCGAAACTTGTTCGGGGGGCTGAACACGTTGGCGCTCGGCCCCCCGAAGTTTCAGGGAGAAATTCTCCGCCATCCCTGTGCACTGATTCCTCCATCCCTAGTATTTAGGGGTAGATTGTCTGAGATCATGTGGTCTCAGTTTATTTATCATGGCTATTAACACGGAGACCTTTCCTCCATGGATTTATCTAACCTTCTAAAAATCCATCAAAACATCAAAACACTGTCACCATCTTTCGTAGCAGTGTACGAAAGTCTACAATTTAATTCTGAGCAATCCCCACCCCCACTGCCAATCACACCCCTTTTAGGGTTACTTTTTTAAAAAAATGTGGGACACACACACACACACACACACACCTCCAGCCACAGGATGAGTAACCATAGCCTGACATGTAGGAATTACATAGGTTAAACTTTCCCATCACTCTTCAGGACAGCAATACTTTCACCTGCTGTATGTGCATTTGTCAAGCTCCTATTCAAAACCACATTAGCAGGGTCAATAAAGTGACCACTTTTGACAAGCGAAAACTGTATTCTGTTTTCCAGTGTATTGTTTTCTATAGCTTCCAATGATGGTGAATTTGACCCATGCTGCATTGGCCATACTGATGGAAAGAAGCAGAGGGTGGGGGGTAGACTCAAAACATAATGTAAAGTGTGCAAGGAGCCCAGACTGAAAGGAATTCTGCTAGCAGATTATGCTATCATTTGTGTTGAAAGAGCAACATGTGAGATTTGTTGGGGAGGAGAAATAGAAAGGAAGTATTATTCTGAGATTTGCTCTTGGTCTGAGTGATCTCTCGGGGATCCCTCTAAGCCAGTGACTGGTTGTCAAAGCTCAGGGAATTGCTTAAAGAAAAAACCCAGTTTGGCCAGGCCTTGCCCAGATATGCCTCCAAGTGTTAACTGAATGCTCATCAACTGCTACCTTTAGGAATGGACCAAGAAGACAGGAGGATGACTTCTTCTTTTGTCCTCTGTCTGGCCAAGAATGGAGAGCAAGATACACCTATAGTTTTAAGGGCAGACAGAGATGATGGGGAGAACAATGTAGGCAGCAGGTCAGGAAGCTAAATGGAACCCTATAAGATATCAGGGCATATTTTGAGATGATAGCACTCTGCAGCTCCACCTACACTCAACATGTATAGTTATAAATGCAAATATTACAAAATGCTCTGGGCTTCAGTGACCTCATTCAAAGGAAACCAAACCCTGGGTTAATGCTGGGGCCCCTGAACCCTAACCCCTAAGCTTAGAACTTAGGGGAATGAGATCTTGGAAAGCCATTGCTAGTCATAGCAGACAGCCATGGGTTAGATCAAGGATAAGGCATCTCTATATGCTTCCTTCAGCAGATGGTTGGATTCTCTGCTTTATCTCCTAACCCTACCCACACTTGATGTCTAGCAAGTTGCAATCAGCATTGGAAATCAGGTCCAGGATAGGGGTGTACGGATTCCCCACCATCTGTTCCTGTGGGGAATCCATGGGGGGGAGGCGATCTGTTCCTCCCCCCCCTGGAATCCTCCAGAGCGGTTCCGCTCTGCTCGGATTCCGCAGGGGGGGAACTGGCTTGGGGGTGCTTACTTTCCCTCCTGCTAGCCAGAGCCATTCGCCTCCTCCCTGTCCCTGCCGACTGCCTTTAAAAAAAAAAAAAAATTAAAAAAAGGCGATCGGGAGGATGTGCCCATAGACTTATATACAAATAGAGTCATGAATCTTGCATATAAGTCTATGTGTCCATAGGCTTATATGCAAGATTCACCACTCTACTTTGCATATAAGTCTATGGGCACATCCTGCTGATCGTATGTGCCCATAGACTTATACGCAAAATAGAGTGGTGAATCTTGTGTACAGTATAAGTCTATGGACACAGACTTATACACAAGATTCATGACTATTCGCGTATAAGTCTATGGGCACATCCTCCCGATTGCCTTTTTTTAAAAAGTCTTTTTTTTAAAAGGCAATTTTAAAAAAGACAATTTTAAAAAAGACATTTAAGTCTCCCGATCGGCACATTCTCCCAATCACCTTTTTTTTTTTAAGACATTTTTTTTGAAGGCAACTGGCAGGGACAGGGAGGAGGCGAATGGCTCTGGCTGGAAGAAGCAACCAAGTACCGTTCCTCCTCCAGTCCTCCTGGAGCAGAGGTAAGTGGTCCTGATCCACTGTGGATTCCTGAGGCTGGATTCCAAGGAATCCAGCCTCATTTGAAACTGCAGTGGATTTCTCTGACATCCCTAGTCCAGGAAGGCTCTGGAAGTTGGCTGTAGATAGGAACTACCTATAACATATTACAGCACCACACTATAGGCCACATCCAATGCTGCAGTCACACAGTGGTGCTCATGTGAGAAGAATTCCCTGCCACTTCTCCCTACTGCACTCCCCTGTTGCTTCCATCCGATTTTCCTCTTTTTCCTCCCCCACTAGACATCCTAGGCATTTCCCAATGGGCTGCAGGGGGCAAAATGGGGAGAAAGAGGCAGGAAATTCCTCTTGTACAAGTGCCATTGTGCTTTTGCAGGATTAGAGGCAACCTGGTATGGTGTATCAATTCAGGGACATGAACATGTTCCATTTGAAAAAAGACATGCACACATAGCCCATAAGTATACAGTAGAGGCATGTGATGGAGCATTAATTTGCTTACTGTGGCAATCTCAGTCACCAAAGGCACTTTGATTTTAATATGACATCAGCTCCCCCAAATGCATATTCACAACTTCAAAGAGATCCAGGTTTATGTGTGGTTAATGCAGGTAACGATCGAAATGATAGGTTTGAAAACAAAGCTGGGAATCTTGAATTCCATGACAACTATTCTCTATTTCTAGAAGCACAATGCAAGCTCTCTCTTTCTTCCAGATTGTTGTCATGAAGAAAAAGAAAAGAAAAAAATGGGGGAGAAATGAAATCCCAAGGGTGCACAAGAATAAAGGGCTGGCCCAGATTTAGTTATATTTAGTAGGGCTGTGCACAGACCCCGCCCCCCGCTCCGCTTTGGATGCTGCTTCAGATCTTCCAAAGTGGCCCCACTCTGCATTGGACAGATTCAGTCCCCCTTCGCTTTGTCTCAGATCCAGATCCAAAGTCCGGACATCTGATTCGGACATTTTATAATTTAGAAAGAAAAAACTAAATGGTTGAATAATAATTTAAAAAGGGGGCAAGGGGGAGCAAAACAACCAGGCAAGAAGTAAATGTTTATTTTTAAGAATCTATAAAACACAGAGTTGAATGGAGAAGGACCAGGAGGAAGGAATAAGAAGCTGCAGTGAGTGCAGGGACACACCCCACGGATCTAACCACACTTAAAGAAACAAACACAGCCCTTTCCCAAGTCCCAACTAACTACTTTGTGCAATGAACAATGGAATGGCAGGGTGGGGGGAGCAAAGGAACAAGCCAATTAGAAGCTAACTGGGAAATGGTTTTTTTTAATAATCTAGAAAAAGATTAGGGATGTGCGAACCCACCCCCGTCCTGGTTCTCCAGGCACCTGCCCAGTCCCTGCCTCTGCTTGCCAGTCCTGGACTGCACTTGAGCCCCTCCCAGCAGCCCACACTCACCCCAGCAGCTTCATCATGCTCGGCAGTGGCCATCTTTTGAAAAGTAAAATGGCAATTACAAAATAAGCATATTGGTGCATGCATGGAAATGCACATTCTTATGAATGCACAGTGAACATTTTGCACATATGCAAATATGTACATCTGCAAAAAAGTGCATTTTCGCATACGTGAATATGTGCATTTGCGAAAATGAGCATTTTCACGCACACACAAATATGTGCATTTTTGCAATCACCATTTTATTTCTCAAAAAATGGCAACTGCAGAGCTTGATGAGGCCGCTGGGGTGAGTACAGGCTGTTCGCTGAGTGTGGGCAGGGGGCAAGTGGGGCAGGGGCTTGGTGAGCAGGGCTTGTGGGTATGGGCAGGGGCAGTTCCACCAAATTCCCAGACAGAATCGGGCACCCGCACCATCCTTAGAAAAGACAGATTTGAATGGAGAAGGAAGGAATGTAAGAAGTTGCAATGAGTGCATGCACCCCCCCCCCAGATCTAATCAAACACAACCCTCTCCCAACCAACCACCTCATGCAATTAACAAATGCAGCCTTTCGCCAAACTACATATACCCCCCTCCTCCACCACTGTCTATGATTGGAAACTGCTGGCTTAGGTTTAGCCCTAGAGTTCCCATTCACCAAAGCACACTCCCACCTCCTCTCACCTCACCCCCTCTCCTCCTCCTCCTCCCCCTCCACATGATCTTTCAGAAGTTGATTCATTTTGGAGGCAGCCTGTCTGGGCTTCTCAGAAGGCATAAGAAGAGCTACAAATCTCCAAGGCGGACAAAGTGCCTTGTGGAGTCAGCCTTGGTGCTGGTCTGATCTGTTTCATATCAAGACGAGGCACTTCCGAGTCAGCCCATTTCACCTCATTATTCAGGCTTCATACTGAAGCAGTGCACATATTAAAGCCCTAATATGTAGAGTAATAGAGCTTTATATTTAGAATATATTTAGAGTACTATAACTCTCGCTGAAGTGAATGGGCCTTTTGTTAGTCATGACTAACTTAAGTACTATTGATTTCAATGGGTCTACTCCAAGTATGGCCAAGTCTGTATCCAACTCAAAGATTATACGTGCTCAATGTGTTTCAAATTAAAATACTTCTTCGGGGTGCTTAAAAATTACATCACTTTGTTCTCTAGTACTCTCTCTAAACACTAGAAAACATAGTGGTGTGTTTGTTAAGTACCCCTGAAGAAGGATTTTAATTTGAAACATGTGGGGCTAATAACATTTTTATTTTTGGTGCATCCTTGAGATTGAATGCCCCTAATTTGCCTTTGCTTTCTTTTTCCCTGTCATTGAAGCCTCCCTCCCTCTCCATTGGAGAAACTTGATAACAGCTAAACGCCAGTGGTGAAGTGGTAAATGCTGAAGTGCAAGTGGTCATCAGGACAGTAGTCATGTAGCCATGTAGTAGCCATGTAGTAGCCACAGTAGCCACGTAGCCATGCCCCTGAAGAGAGTCCAAAAATACAGGTAAGGAGGAATATCTAAAAACAATATAGTGTTGCTGGAAGAATCCATGTCCCTGACAGTAAATACTTTAAAGATTGCAGCTAAGCTCAGAAGGGACAGCAAAGTCTGGTGGTGGTGGTGGGAGGTAGATGATATCATTGTCCCTATTAATAAAAAAGTCATGGTGCTTCAACTCTGTGAGCCCTGGGTCCACTATACCTCTCCTAAAAGCAAATAATAATACCAAAGATTTAATTTATACTTTCCAGACACAAATGCTTCCCCTCCTGCCCTCAAATTTTGGGAATTCATTTCAGATATCCAGGCTAGAAAGATGGGTATACACCTTGACCAGATCATTAAGGACAACTATAGCAACTTTATTTGAAGGTGTGAGCTCTTGTCACTGTGCTTTGAAACTGAAGGAGCATCCAGCATATCTCTTTTACATGTTCTGGGAAGCACTCTTTTCAACTGATAGGCTAGTAACTCAACAGGATCACCCTTCTAATGAGATCCATTCTCAGCCGGGTTCCAGAAAGCAATCCAGTTAATGTATTAGAAATTCATAATGAGATGGAATCAGGGTTTGACTTAAAAGACAAGCGCAGGGCTTTTCTGGATTGGCCTCATAACCCCTCACTGAAACACTCCCATCTTAGGAATTTATCATCAGTATATTTTATTTCTAAAGCACCAAAATTACTAGGCATTATACCATACCTTTTAAAAAAAAATCTGCCTGCAGGCACACAATATAAATTTGACTGACACACTAGCAATGGTAGGGGAGTAGAAGGTGAAGGGGGAAAGAAACAAAAGAAATATTAAAGAATGGATTCTGACACACACACACACACACACACACACACCTGTTTCAGAGTTTAAAAAGGGAACACAACACAGAGCAAGTGGTTGTTTTTTTATAAGATTTTTTTAAAGAGAAAGACTGCTATTAAGAAGCATAGTGAAACAGCAAAGCAAATAATCGAAGACAAGACAGTGCTAAAGAAACAGGTGGCATGACCAGAAGATTTGATTGAGGAGAGTATAAAGAATAAGGCAGCATGGAAGGAGGAATCAAGAGGTGAGATCGGAAAGAGCAATATCACAAAGGGCCTTGAAAGTAAGAAGGAGAGGTTTAAAGAGAATCAAAGGTAGCCGGTAAATAGAAAAGCGATGAATTCACCAGCTTCCATCGTAGGATTTAGCAGTGAATCTCCCCTTCATCCCCACTGCCTAAAATGGTTCCGTGACATAATGATGAGAATTGCCTAGCCTGAAAGGGAAGTCTAGTAATGAGGTCCATGTTTCTTTTGACCCAAAGCAGCAGTTCTAGTAGTCATTATCTCAGAAACCCGGAACATTGACTTTGGCAGTCTCCATGTTTGTGCTTGCAAACTGGCAATCGGACATCGGAGCATGTAGCTGGCAGGCACTCAGGCTTAGGGGATGTTTTACATATGCACATGTATATCCTTTGATTACTCAGTGTTGAATGATTCACAATCACAACTGAACTGGCTTCAACAATTTTTGTTTGTTTGTTTGAGCTGACATCAGCTGATTGGAGAGTTGCACCACCAGTCTGATAGGGATGGATGGAGTCATGGCATGGGGGGAGCTTGATGAGCCTGGACCCACTCAGCAAGCTTCCCTGCTCGCCCCGCCCACCCACCGATCCCCACGAGCCGCCTCTCCTCTCTGTGCCAAGGAGTCCAGCAAACTAGCCCTTGTGCTTTGTGCACACTAGGGCTTGACTGTTGGCATCCCTGGTGTGGTGCACCCCCCAGCACTCTAGCCCTGTCCTCCTCTTGAGGAGGACCGGGCCAGAGTGCTTGGGCCCCTGCCAGTTTTCAAGGGCTTCCTTGACAGTCGGCGGAGGCAGGATGAGTCCTTGGCACCACTCCCAGCAAGCTTTGGGGGCACTCAGCGGTGGAGTCTGTCAGCACCCCAGGGCTCAGCAAGCAGGGTCCAGGAGGCCAGATGGGGGTGGGGAGTCTGATGGACTCCCCACCCTTTCTTGGAGCCCTGCACCATAACTAGTTTCTGATCTGCGAAGGTTCCTCCTAGTAAAGTGTCATTTGATCCTGCAGGCTGCAAGACACCACGTGTCTCTTGATGATCGTTGTCTAATGAGCAGTTGTCCCCCATTCTGTTCCTTTATTGTTGGGTGGGTTCAATCTTCTTTTCATTCCAGTCTTGCTGAAGTCCCATTTAATTAGGGAAAAAAATGTTACTATTAATTCTGGAAATGGAGAATACGTAATTTGCTGTAGCTTGAGCTTTCAGCATTTTAAGTTTATTTGCATCCTTCCACCCCTGCCACCCTTATGTTACCAATGTGCATTGATCAAATGCTACAAAAATAAATTAGTGTGTACTGTGGCCTGCCAGGAATTTGACAATGCCCCTGTCTCAGACAGGCAGAAAAAAACCCAGGAGAGATTTATGGAGCCACTGGTTGGTTGTCATGCCTGGCTTGTAGGCTGCATTCAGCATGGAAGGCCACGTTAGGTTAAACTGAGGGCTTTACGGCCGAAAGTGGTGTCCAATACGCCATTTGAGGCTGTATTCCTCTCAGCGATACAGGACCAGCATGCTGTTCTGAAGGAAATCCTCAGGAGGTGGAGGTAAATCCAGCCTCATTTGGGTCCAGCCTCATTTGGCAGAACTCTCCATCATCCCTACCCAGGCCTCTTCCACAGTTATTATTACAGTTGTGATGTAGGCATAATGGATGGGTGATAATTTAGTTGCATTTTGATTAAAAAACAACAACCCCCAAATTTACCAAAGTTCACAAAGTTCTCCATATTTGGAACAAAAGGAACCTGAGATAATAACAAAAACAATGTGGGAGAAACCAAAATGGACAGATTTCCATCCAGACCCAGGGCTTTGAGTTCTTAAGTCTTCTAAATCTAGGTTTGAATCCTTGTGTTTTCAACCACGTTAGTGCTTAATTAGGTCTGCTACCCTGTTGTTGTTGTTGTTGTTGTTGTTGTTTTCTGGACAGGCTCCTCGCCTTTCACAGCTACATGGCAGGCAGCTACATCAAGGTCCTCTGCACACTGGGAATAGCTGTACTTATTGAACTTGGCTGGTACAGATGGGTGAGAATTTCATTTCAGTTCATTTTTTTTATAAGAAATTAACAAGAAGTTCTTCAAATTTAGGAGAGAAAGAACTTGAGAATTAAACAAAACAAAGAAACAAAAAACAAAAACAAAACAAAACAAATGAAGGAGAAAGCAAAAGTGACAAATTCACCCATCCCTGATAGGCACAAAGTCCTGACAGCAGAGTCAATTAAAAATGAATTATAGCTAAGTGCTTGATGGATAAGTAGAATGGATAAGGCAATGGGGCTATCTGTCTGTCTATCTATCTATCTGTCTATCTATCTATCTATCTATCTATCGTCTGTCTATTTATTTCATTTATATCCCACCTTTTTTCCCTCCCTAAGAAACCCAAGGCAGCTTACATGATCTGCCTCCTCTCCATTTTATCCTCAAAATAACAACCCTGTGAGGTGGGTTGGGCTGAGAGTCTGTGACTGGCCCAAAGTCACCCAGTGAGCTTCCATGGCCGAGTGGGGATTAGAACCTGGATCACCCAACTCCCAGTCCAACACTCTCGCCGCTACACCACACTGGCTCTTAGAGGGGTGGTGAGCTCTCCTTCACTGGAGGTTTTCTGGACAGCCATCTGTGGGGTTATCTAGCTTGGGATTTCCTGCATCTATCAAGGGTTAGACTAGATGACCCACAAGGATCCTTTCTATTCTATGATTCAATAAATCTATGACAGGAGTTTATTCTGGTTGCACGTGTCCATGGGCTTGCCTTGTCTAACTTGCTTTGGCTGCTTCAGTGTGGCAGTCTTGAAATGGCAAGCATACTAACACCATGGTGTCTGGTTGGGGATTTTGTTAAGCTAACTTACACACTGGACAAGGGGTAACCTTGTAGCCTATCACACATTTCCTAATGCAGCCAGTATTTTGTCAGACTCTCACCTCCCTTAAGCCTGCCATCTCAAAACAAAATCTCACTCACTAGAACTGTAAAAGGAGTGGAGGAAAAGGAAGAGAATCACAGGAGAATGGTGTGGTTTGAGCTGCTTTTGCCAGTAGGACTGTCCAACAGGTAGTTTCTATCACAGAGGTATGCTGCCCTGTCCAACCACTCTACAATGGCTGCTGCTATCATGTGCACCTCTGGTGCTGCCAAAGAACACTTGTCTAATACCATTTATGCCTGTAATTTTGTGTAAATGGAACTATTTACAGCCGCAATTTTACACAAACGGTGATTTCCATCAATAGCCGAGCAGCCATTTTTATGCAAAATGGCGGCTCACAGACAAGTGGAGATCACCGCACTTGCCTGACACCATCTTGTGATGAATTCTTCCAGACCAATTTGTACTGGTATCTTGGAGTAAGAAAATTAAGGGTGTGCCTAATGTATACTTTTTTTTTGGACTACCACTTTTTTGGCGCTACCACTTTAGCAATTTGGTCCTAGAAATGCAGAGTGAGAACAGATGCTGCTGCCTACTATTATACCTCCCAATAGTAACACATTCCTACACCACACAGGCAGATGTGATATAGTACACATTTAGTGAGGGGTGGGCAGATCTGCCAAGCTCAAGCTCACTGAGGTTCTCCAGTTCCAAACTGAAGCTCGTTTTGCCCAGTGTGTGTGTGTGTGTGCGTGTGTATGTATGTGTATATATATATATATATATATATATATATATATATATGTATATATGTATGTATGTATGTGTGTGTGTATGCGAACCGAGAACTACCGGAAGTACAAGCTGGGTTTCGAAGAGGCAGAGGAACTAGAGATCAAATCGCCAACATTCGCTGGATCATGGAGAAAGCAAGAGAATTCCAGAAAAACATCTATTTCTGCTTCATTGACTACGCTAAAGCCTTTGATTGTGTGGATCAAAACAAACTGTGGCAAATTCTTAAAGTGATGGGAGTACCAGACCACCTTACCTGTCTCCTGAGAAACCTGTATGAGGGTCAAGAAGCAACAGTAAGAACCAGACATGGAACAACTGAGTGGTTCAAAATTGGGAAAGGAGTACGACAAGGCTGCATATTGTCACCCTGCTTATTTAACTTATATGCAGAGTACATCATGAGAAACGCCGGGTTGGATGAATCACAGGTCAGAATTAAGATTGCTGGGAGAATTATCAACAACCTCCGATATGCAGACGATACCACCCTAATGGCAGAAAGCGAAGAGGATCTAAAGGGCCTCTTGTTGAGGGTGAAAGTGGAGAGTGCAAAAGCTGGTTTGAAACTCAACATTAAAAAAACGAAGATCATGGCATCTGGCCCCATCACTTCCTGGCATATAGAAGGGGAAGAAATGGAAGCAGTGACAGATTTTACTTTCTTGGGCTCCAAGATCACTGCAGACAGTGACTGTAGCCATGAAATTAAAAGACGCTTGCACCTTGGGAGGAAAGCTATGGCAAACCTAGACAGCATAGTAAGAAGCAGAGACATCACCTTGCCGACAAAGGTCCGTCTAATCAAAGCTATGGTTTTCCCAGTAGTAATGTATGGCTGTGAGAGCTGGACTATAAGGAAGGCTGAGTGCCAAAGAATTGATGCTTTCGAACTGTGGTGCTGGAGAAGACTCTTACGAGTCCCCTGGACTGCAAGGAGGTCCAATCAGTCAATCCTAAAGGAAATCAACCCTGAGTGCTCATTGGAAGGACAGATACTGAAGTTGAAGCTCAAATATTTTGGCCACCTAATGCG
The DNA here is from genome assembly GCF_057233095.1 of Heloderma suspectum. NCBI lineage: Eukaryota > Metazoa > Chordata > Lepidosauria > Squamata > Helodermatidae > Heloderma > Heloderma suspectum. Next base: position 24,186,356 of record NC_139460.1, on the reverse strand, counting down.
AAGAGAAAACTCTCTGGAAAAGACCCTGATGCTGGGAAAGACTGAAGGCAAAAGGAGAAGGGGACGGCAGGGGATGAGATGGCTAGATAGCATCACTGATGCAATGAATATGAACTTGAGCACACTCTGGGAGAGAGCACAGGACAGGAAGGCCTGGTGTGCTATGGTCCATGGGGTCACGAAGAGTCGGACACGACTGAACGACTGAACAAGAACAACAAATATATATTCCCCTACAAATAAATTTGTTCATATTTCACTGCACTCCCCCCAATCTATCCTTCTCTCTCTCTCTCTCTCTCTCTCTCTCTCTCTCTCTCTCTCTCTTGCATTTTTTACATTGTGCACAGTGAATGTGCATGCTCTGTGCTCACAGAATGGTGGCTGACCCTTGGAATGTGTGTGGGGGGGAATGGAAAACCAGAGAGGAAGGGGGAATGCAATAGTATCCTGCAAAGGGGCATAGCTGGCTGGTTGGAACCCTGAACAGGAGCACTCCACACTGCAACATGTGTGTGCAGGTCCCACTTTTAACTGGGAACTGGGAGGGGCTGTAGTTCTGTGTTAGAACACCTATTTTGCATGCAGTAGGTCCCAAGTTCAATCCCAAGCTTTTCCAGGTAGGGCTAGGAAAGAATCTTGCCTGAAACCCCAGAGAACAGCTGCCTGTCAGTGTTGACAATACTGGGCTAGATGGACCAAGATGGTCTGACTCAGTATTGGGCAATGTCTTGTGTTCCTAAGCCAAAGTCTGGTACACACCAGTTACTTCAAAAGCCTGAGAGTAGAGCATCTTTGCACTTAATGGTCGAAACTCCTTTAAACCTGGAAAATCTAGTTGCACAAGCAGTGCTGTGCCAAAAAATTCTCTCACATTTTTTCCCCCAACCATTCTCATTCCATTTGATATAAGAGAAATTACTTTTAAAAAGAAATTCAGTACTGAAGAAATATCAGAGACATTCTCAAAGGCTGGGTTTGGGTTTCTTGGTCTTACCTTAGTTAAGAGATGACTGAGCAATGAACACAAGTGTCTTGTCTTACATTGTAAAATAATACATTTGGCAGCCTGTAGCCTCCTCAGCTCCCTACACTTCATTTGAAGCCTAGTGGAAGGCACCATGAGGTAATCCCTGTTTAGGGCTTTTTTTAGATTAGGAAGTGCAGGCAGCCTAGGAGGCTAGCTGTGATTAGGTAAGCTTAAAAACACCACTGAAAGTAATTCAATGTAAATTAGAGACTGTCCTGAATGAGGCAGAACAGTGGAAGCCCCTTTCATGGGGGAAGAAAAGTTTCTGGAAATTGGAGGACAGATTTTGGCAAGGCACTAATTCCGCCTCATCCCTGGAGCTTGACACAATACTTCCCCCCCACACACACACACACACATGCCTGCATTGTGGTAGATGCAAAATAGGGGCCAGCCTGCCAACACAGTTGAAGCTGTTGCAGCATGCCCTCCGCCCCCCCAACGCTTACCAAAAATGTAAGAAGCTGTGCTACAAGCCCTGCCAATGGGGAGCCCTACCTGTGAGAAACTGTTGAGAATTTCTCCTTCCCCTGGAGAAATGTGGTGAAATCATCTCCCAAATTTCTCTGCCCACAAATAAGGTGGAGAATTTTGAGAGGCCATCTGCGCCCAGCTCTACTGTAAAGTTCTAAAGACTCAACTGACCCATTTCAGAGGCTTTTTGGGAGGCAGAGGTGGCTACAGAGAGGGTAAGGAGGGATGGAAAATATTCCATGGATGAACTTCCTTAAGGCACATGCATGTTTAGACAGAACAAAGGACTACAACTCCCAGCATACCCCAGCCAACCATGCATAGAATTGTGCTCTTAAGTTCATTTATCTTAGGATCGAAGCCATACACCTTAACTTTGTCTCCCCCACTCCACTGAAATCTGAAATCCTTTGTTATGTTTCTGAATTTTGTTTCTAAATGTATCTTAAATATCCAACATATTTGTTTGCACATTAGGGGTAATTCAGTTGTTGTTCAGTCGTTCAGTCGTGTCCGACTCTTCGTGACCCCATGGACCATAGCACGCCAGGCCTTCCTGTGCTGCGCTCTCTCCCGGAGCATGCTCAAGTTCATATTCATTGCATCCGTGATGCTATCTAGCCATCTCACCCTCTGCCGTCCCCTTCTCCTTTTGCCTTCAGTCTTTCCCAGCATCAGGGTCTTTTCCAGAGAGTTTTCTCTTCGCATTAGGTGGCCAAAATATTGGAGCTTCAGCTTCATTATCTGTCCTTCCAATGAGCACTCAGGGTTGATTTCCTTTAGGATGGACTGATTGGACCTCCTTGCAGTCCAGGGCACTCGTAAGAGTCTTCTCCAGCACCACAGTTCGAAAGCATCAATTCTTCGGCGCTCAGCCTTCCTTATAGTCCAGCTCTCACAGCCATACATTACTACTGGGAAAACCATAGCTTTGATTAGATGGACCTTTGTCGGCAAGGTGATGTCTCTGCTTCTGACTATGCTGTCTAGGTTGGCCATAGCTTTCCTCCCAAGGAGCAAGCGTCTTTTAATTTCATGGCTACAGTCACCGTCTACGGTGATCTTGGAGCCCAAGAAAGTAAAATCTGTCACTGCTTCCATTTCTTCCCCTTCTATATGCCAGGAAGTGATGGGGCCAGATGCCATGATCTTCGTTTTTTTAATGTTGAGTTTCAAACCAGCTTTTGCACTCTCCTCTTTCACCCTCAACAAGAGGCTCTTGAGATCCTCTTCGCTTTCTGCCATTAGGGTGGTATCGTCTGCATATCGGAGGTTGTTGATAATTCTCCCAGCAATCTTAATTCCGACCTCTGATTCATCCAACCCAGCATTTCTCATGATGTACTCTGCATATAAGTTAAATAAGCAGGGTGACAATATGCAGCCTTGTCGTACTCCTTTCCCAATTTTGAACCAATCGGTTGTTCCATGTCTGGTTCTTACTGTTGCTTCTTGACCCTCATACAGGTTTCTCAGGAGACAGGTAAGGTGGTCTGGTACTCCCATCTCTTTAAGAATTTGCCACAGTTTGTTGTGATCCACACAATCAAAGGCTTTAGCGTAGTCAATGAAGCAGAAATAGACATTTTTCTGGAATTCTCTTGCTTTCTCCATGATGCAGCGAATGTTGGCGATTTGATCTCTAGTTCCTCTGCCTCTTCTAAATCCAGCTTGTACTTCCGGTTGTTCTCGGTTCACATACTGCTGAAGCCTAGCTTGTAGGATTTTGAGCATCACCTTGCTGGCATGTGAAATGAGCGCAATGGTGCGGTAGTTTGAACACTCTTTGGCGTTGCCCTTCTTTGGAATTGGAATGTAAACTGAACTTTTCCAGTCTTGTGACCACTGTTGAGTGTTCCAGATTTGTTGGCATATTGAATGCAGCACTTTAACAGCATCATCTTTTAGGATTTTAAATAGCTCGGCTGGAATACTGTCATCTCCGCTAGCTTTGTTGTTACTAATGCTTCCTAAGGCCCACTTGACTTCACTCTCGAGGATGTCCGGCTCAAGTTCAGTGAGCGCACTATCATGGCTATCAGGGACATTCAGATCTTTCCTGTATAGTTCTTCTGTGTATTCTTTCCACCTCTTCTTAATCTCATCTGCTTCTGTTAGGTCCCTGCCTTCTTTGTCCTTTATCATGCCCGTCTTTGCACAAAACGTTCCCTTGAGATCTCCAATTTTCTTGAAGAGATCTCTAGTCTTTCCCATTCTGTTGTTTTCCTCCATTTCTTTGCATTGTTCATTTAAGAAGGCCTTCTTGTCTCTCCTTGCTATTCTCTGGAACTCTGCATTCAGTTGGGTATATCTTCCCCTTTCTCCCTTGCTTTTCGCTTCCCTTCTTTCGTGAGCTACTTGTAAAGCCTCATCAGACAGCCACTTGGCTTTCTTGCATTTCTTTTTCTTTGGGATGGATTTCGTTGCTGCCTCCTGAACAATGTTACGGACCTCCGTCCATAGTTCCTCAGGCACTCTGTCTATCAGGTCTAATCCCTGAAATCTATTCCTCACCTCCACTGTATATTCATCAGGGATATGATTTAGGTCATACCTGAACGGTTTAGTGGTTTTCCCGACGTTCTTCAATTTAAGCCGAAATTTTGCAAGAAGCAGCTCATGATCTGAGCCACAGTCAGCTCCAGGTCTTGTTTTTACTGACTGTATGGAGCTTCTCCATCTTTGGCTGCAAAGGACATAATCAATCTGATTTCGATATTGACCATCTGGTGATGTCCATGTGTAGAGTCGCCTCTTGTGCTGTTGGAAAAGAGTGTTTGCTATGATCAGCGTGTTCTCTTGGCAAAACTCTATTAGCTTTTGTCCTGCTTCATTTTGTACACCAAGGCCATGCCTGCCTGTTATCCCGGTGATTTCTTGACTTCCTACTTTAGCATTCCAATCCCCTATGATGAAGAGGACATCTTTTTTGGGTGTTAGTTCTAGAAGGTGTTGTAGGTCTTCATAGAACCGATCAACCTCAGCTTCTTCAGCCTCAGTGGTTGGGGCATAGACTTGAATTACTGTGATGTTGAATGGTTTGCCTTGGATTCGTACTGAGATCATTCTATCATTTTTAAGATTGTACCCCAGTACTGCTTTTCCCACCCTTTTGTTGACTATGAGTGCTACTCCATTTCTTCTAAGGGATTCTTGCCCACAATAGTAGATATGATGGTCACCTGAATTAAATTTGCCCATGCCTGTCCATTTTAGTTCGCTGATTCCCAAGATGTCGATGTTCAATCTTGCCATCTCATGTTTGACCACCTCCAGCTTACCTTGATTCATTGATCTGACATTCCAGGTTCCTAAACAATATTGTTCTTTACAGCATCGGATTTTCTTTTCACCACCAGACACATCCACAGCTGAGTGTCCTTTCGGGTTTGGCCCAGCCGCTTCACTCTTTCTGGCGCTACTTGGAAATACCCTCTGCTCTTCCCCAGTAGCATATTGGACACCTTCCGACCTGAGGGGCTCACCTTCCGGCGTCATATCTTTTAGCCTTGTGATACGTTCCATGGGGTTTTCTTGGCAAGAATACTGGAGTGGGTTGCCATTTCCTTCTCCAGTGGACCACATTTTGTCAGAACTCTCTGCCATGACCTGTCCGTCTTGGGTGGCCCTGCACGGCATAGCTTATGGCTTCACTGAGTTACGCAAGCCCCTTCGCCACAACAAGGCAGTGATCCATGAAGGGGTGGTAATTCAGTACTTAACAACAACAACAAGAACAACAACACACACACACCCTTAGGCATGAAAGTACTTCTTCATACAGCACATAGTTAAACTATAGAATTCGCTGCCTCAAGATGTATGATGGCCACCAATTTGATTGCTTTAAAAACGGGGTTAGACAAATTCCTGGAGGAGAAGGCTATCAATGGCTACTAGTCTTGATGGCTATGTGCTACCTCCAGTATCAGAGGCAGTATGCCTATGTACACCAGTTGCTGGGGAACATGGGCAGGAGGGTGCTGTTGCACTCATGCCCTGCCTGTGGCTTCCTGGTCGACACCTGACTGGCCACTGTGTGAGCAGAATGCTGGACTAGATGGACCCTTGGTCTGATCCAGCATGGCTCTACTTATGTTCTTATGATCTTATGGTGCTTGTCAGAGGTGTCTTGTCAAATCCAGGACAGTTAGCAATTGTATTAGTGCCCTAGAAATTGCCTAGAAGTCTCTCAGGACTTAGACAATATGACTTTTTAACTCCCCCCCCCCCCACACACACACACCATATTTTTTTTTACACAAAGTCAGATTTAGCAAATGTCTTCCTATCAAACCTTTTGGGCACAAAGTTCACAGAACTCAATCTTGCTGTTGTGAACACAGCATCATTTTTAATATAAATTATTTTAACAGACCTCACAGTGTGCAGGTAGCAATAAATTAAAGTGGAAAGAATATTCATGGCTAGTACTTAGTACACCTGACATCCTCTCTCACCCGTCCACCTGCCCCACAAATACTTTCAAATTATTTTAGCTGTGCCATCTATCAAAGAAAGTGTTGAAATGAATATTAGAGTGTTGCAGGTAGTAACTGTGTTAATAAATATGCTGATTTGTTTGGGGAGAGAAACTCCAATGAATATTATGGTGGCTAATCAAGATGTACCTGGCTGGCACCACATTTTCTCTTATGTTAAAGTCACCACAAGGTGGTTTTGCTATGGGTTGGAACCATATCAAGTTAGTCACACACTTCATTCCCATTGCTGGAAAAATGAGGGGTGTGGGTGTGTGTGGGAGTAGGAGTGAGAAAGAGACTGAATGAAGTGTGTGTGTGTGTGTGTGTGTGTGTGAGAGAGAGAGAGAGAGAGAGAGAGAAAAGGAGAGAGAGGAGGCTGGTGGCTCTGATTTTAGTGGGGCTTTGAATCCATTCTGGGTTTCAGTCAGAACCAGCCAGAACTCTTAACAGAGATATCCAAGGGGTTGAGCCAATTTTGGGGATAGGGTTCAACATTTTGGATCACTCCTTTAGAATTCTGGCTGGTTCTGGCTGAAACCCAGAATTGATTCACAGCTCCACCAAAGTTGGAGCTACCAGCCTCCACTGGTGCGTGTGTGTATGCATGGGCTAGCCCACTCTGGGTGCTAGCCCCACCCACAACTGGCATACAGCCCTAGACAGATGTGGCCCTTGGGTGTGGGAAGATAAAAGTTTCCCATCCCTCTTCTGCAACATAGGTGGGGAATCTCCTATCCCCTCTGAGAGCTGCATTCATTAGGGTAAAAGCTGTTGGGGGTCACATGTCAGTGGTGAATGGGGAAATCTCTGTTGTGTACACACACACACACACACACACACACACTTCCTCTCTTCCTCATTCTCTCTCCCTTTCCCCACTTTCTCTCTCTCTCTCTTTCTCACCTCCTCTCTCTCTCTTATTCATTCTCTACCTTTCTCCCCTTTCCCCTCCCCTTTTTTCCCAATCTCTTTGACTCCCAGCCCTATCCCTCCTTCTCCCCCCCTCTTTCCCACTTCCTCTATTTCATTCCCCTTCTCATTCGCCTCCCGTCCCTTTTCTTTCTTTCTCCCCTTCCCTCCTCATGTGTCTCCTCCTCTCTTCATCCTCCCCAACACTGCCTTGCCAATGGGAGCTTTTTCCAAAGCCCTACTACCTTATTTATTTATGTATTTATGTAGCCGCCGCCATTTGCGTACGTGGTTGTTTGTTTGTTTTTAACACAGAGACCTCCGCGGCTGGAAATCCAGCTGCGGACAGCTCTGGCCTGGCCGGGCCTGCCCGGCTGCTCTGCAGAGCTGCCACGGAGCACAGCCAGCCTCGGAGAATTCTGGGGGGGAGGAACGGAGCGCCTCCCCCCCAGCGAGGATTCCGGGGGGGAGGGACGGAATGCCCCCCCCCACCATCAACATAATCTGCGAACAGGTAAGTGACTTTCGTACATCCCTAGATAAATGTAAATCTTGATAAAATAGTTAAGAGCAGAGACATCACACTGACAACAAAAGTCCACATAGTTAAAGCAATGGTATTCCCCGTAGTAACCTATGTCTGCGAGAGCTGGACCATAAGGAAGGCTGAGCGAAGGAAGATAGATGCTTTTGAACTATGGTGCTGGAGGAAAATTCTGAGAGTGCCTTGGACTGCAAGAAGATCCAACCAGTCCATACTCCAGGAAATAAAGCCAGACTGCTCACTTGAGGGAAGGATATTAAAGGCAAAACTGAAGTACTTTGGCCACATAATGAGAAGATAGGTACCCTGGAGAAGATGCTGATGCTAGGGAAAGCGGAAGGCAAAAGGAAGAGGGGCCGACCAAGGGCAAGATGGATGGATGATATTCTGGAGGTGACAGACTCGACCTTGGGTGAGCTGGGGGTGGCGACGGCCAACAAGAAGCTCTGGTGTGGGCTGGTCCATGAAGTCACAAAGAGTCGGAAGCGACTGACTGAATAAACAATAACATGTACCTATAATCCAGATCTTGTGAGATTTTCTAGAGTCAATCTGAAGCAAAGTCAGAGCAGAACAAGCAAGAACACTGAGTGGCTGGTCCAAGTTCTTGTCTAGAACTGCGATTGTGCTACTTGTGCAATTACACTAGGACTTTGAGAGATCTGTGCTTCCCTATGTGATATGCTCTCTTCAGAACTACCAGTTCCAGAGTTTCTTCTGAATAGGCAAGAGGGAAAGACAGTTGGTGGGAGGGACAAAGCACCAAAAGAATTGGGGACACTGATCCCAGGGACAGTGGGAGCCAGTTCTGCTTCCAACCAAAAAGTTATAAAATAGTCAGCAAACTCTTTTGGACTTTTCCTCAAGCTAGATGCCATGTTAAACAAAAATAGGAGTGTGTGTGTGTGTGTGTGTGTGTGTGCCCTGGCTGGCAATGACCTGGCAGTGCTCATTGTATACACTCAGTAGAATAGACCAGTTCCATGTGGCATATAATATGGCATGGTACAACTACACGACAAATGAAATAAATGGTAGATGGGATCATTCATCACAACCACAATGGTGAAGCAAATCTGCATGAGCTAAATTGCTGCTCTCTTCATTGATCAGTAAAGTGGATTTAATTTAATATTCATACTAAGAGCTGGTATAAAATTAAGACCACATTACTAATGAGGCCTTCCATTTTAAAACCCAGGAAATCAGGCCCCAACAATGACCATTCCAAATGGGAAACAGCTCAGCTTTAGTATGAATTGAGTACATGCTGTATGTACAGTAAGGCAAGACTGTGTGGATTTCACTGCATAAATGTATTTTTTTTTTAAGTTTCTAGTAATTAAGGATGCAACAATGAACTTGATGACGTTTAAGCAATGCTGTGAAATCTCAGAACCTGAGGGAAGGAAAGAACAGTGGTTGGTGTTGTACTGTGGGAATAACAGGAATGAGCTGAGATGCTCCAGTGCTTAACTAGGAACTATTTATTTGTTGCAAACTGTCTGGAAAAATCCAGGTCAAAAACTTTAGAACTGATTAAATGCAAAACAACCAACGCTTAGCTCATCTTTAAGGCCTAGCTCACCACTGAGCCTTTGAAACTGTGATGCAGCATGGGATACTTCACCCTTCCCCAACCTGGTGTCCTCCAGATGGTTTGGACTACAATTCCCATCAGCCCATATCAGCATGACCAATGGTCAGGGAAAATTTGAGTTGTAGTGTAAAACATCTGGAAGGCACCAGGTTGGGGAACACTGGGCTGCACATATTTCAGTGTATATTACTGGAAAAAGTGGTGCACTACTTTGTGCTTATCAATGGGATCTTGTCAAACTGGGGAGAGGTAATGAGCGGGGTACTGCAGGGCTCAGTCCTGGGCCCAGTGCTCTTCAACAATTTTATTAATGGCTTGGAGGAGGAGGTGCAGGGAATGCTGATCGAATTCACAGATGACACAAAATTGGGCAGGATAGCTAATACCTTGGAAGACAGGAACAAAATTCAAAATGATCCTGATAGACTGGAGCGCTGGGAAGAAAACAACAGAATGACATTTAACAGGGATAAATGCCAAGTTCTGCACCTAGGAAAAAGAAACCAAATGCACAGTTACAAGATGGGCAATACTTGGCTCAACAATACGACAAGCAAGAAGGATCTTGGAATTGTTTAGATCACAAGCGGAACATGAGCCAACAATGTGATGTGGCTGCAAAAAAGGCAAATAATATTTTGGGCTGCATTAATAGAAGTATAGCTTCCAAATCCTGGGAAGTACTAGTTCTCCTCTACTCAGCACTGGTTAGGCCTCATCTGGAGCACTGTGTCGAGTTCTGGGCACCACACTTTAAGAAGGATGCAGTCAAACTGGAGATCGTTCAGAGGAGGGCAACGAAGATGATCAGGGGACTGGAAACAAAGCCCTATGAGGAGAGACTGAAAGAACTGGGCATGTTTAGCCTTGAGAAGAGAAGACTGAGGGGACATATGATAGCGCTCTTCAAGTACTTGAAAAGTTGTCACAGAGAGGAAGGCCAGGATCTCTTCTCGATCACCCCAGAGTGCAGGACACAGCATAACGGGCTCAAGTTACAGGAAGCCAGATTCAGGCTGAACATCAGGAAAAAAAAAACATCCTGACTTTGAACACTGTTCTTTGAACACTGATTCTTTGAACACTTTGAACACAGTTCTTTGAACACTGATGTGATGTGAGCATGGCTGGGTGTCCCAGTGAGCACCCTACGTGCTGCATTCTGCGCTAGCTGCAGCTTCTGACCAACACCCAAGGGCAGCCCCTTTTAGAGTGCATTGCAGTAGTCTAATTGTGAGGTTACCAGCAGGAGTGTCATTAGAGAGGACCCCACCTGAGCTTGGGCTCTGGATCTTTTTTGAGCTGTGCCCCAATTTTTTTGAGCTGTCCTAATTGCCTTTTTTTTTACATTTTCCCATTGACTTGCATTGGAAAACAGAAATGGCCACAACATCTTTAGTTTGTATGATAAATACATGACACTTGGTGACCTGGTAGCCGCCATGGATCCAATTAAACCTACTGAATTTCAGGCAGTTTGGTCTTGTTACTTTTATGGTAGTCACAGGTAAATTTTGCAATGTTCAAGAAAATCTGTCAAAGCAAAGAGTTATAATTTTTTTGTTCCTACACATAAGTGAATGGAATTTGGATACCTCATATACGGATGTACGAAAGTCACTTACCTTTTTGCAGCTTTGATTCACGGTGGGGGAGAGGCATTCCATCCCTCCCCCGGAATCCTCCCTGGGCCGGCTCTGCTCCGCGGCGGCTCTGTGGAGCCACCGCCCGGGGCCGTCCACAGCTGGAGTTCCGGCCATGGCTGGCTGCTGCATCCGCAAATGGCAGCTGTCATAGCAGCTGCCATTTGCATCCTGCCAGGCTGCCGTGATAGGCTACATAAGTATTTACGTAGCCTATCATGGCAAAGAGCAGGGGCGCAAACGGCGGCCGCTACGCCATTTCCGCTGCTGCTCTTTCCGTGATAGGCTACGTAAGTATTTACGTAGCCTATCACGGTAAAAGCAGCTATGCAAATGGCATAGTGGCCGCCATTTGCGTGGCTGCCTTTACCATGATAGGCTACGTAAATACTTACATAGCCTATCACAGAAAGAGCAGCGGCAGAAATGGCATAGCGGCTGCCGTTTGCGCCTCTGCTCTTTGCCTTGATAGGCTACATAAATACTTACATAGTCTATCATGGCAGCCTGGCGGGCCACAAATGGATAGTCATGCATAAAGTTTACTTTTTTCAAAGATTAAAAAAAAGTAAAAAAAAAACAACTGTCAAGCCTCACAGGTAGGGATGTACGAAATCACTTACCTTTCGGGGATTATGCTGATGGTGCAGGGGGAGGCGTTCCATCCCTCCCCCCGGAATCCTCGCTGGCCAGCTGTGCTCCGCAGTGATTCTGCAGAGCCGCCGGCCGGCTCCGCCAGCAGCTGGACATCCGGCCACTGGCTAGCAGGGACGCAAAAGGCGGCGGTCGTAGCCACCGCCGTTTGCATCCCTGCAGTCAGCCGTGATAGGCTACATAAATGTTTATGTAGCCTATCGCAGCTGATTAAAAAAACAAAACAAAAAACGCGCGTATGCAAATGGCGGCACCCCATGGGCGCCGCCATTTGCATTCCTTATTTTGGCACGTCTTAGTCTACATAAACATTTACATAGACTAAGACAGCAAAAATAAGGGGAACGCAAATAGCGTAGCGTCTACGCGCATCTTGAAAAAAAAGTGCTTTTTTTTTTTTTAATCAGCCGTGATAGGCTACGTAAACATTTACGTAGCCTATCACGGTGTTTTTTTTTTAATTTAGCCATGATAGGCTACATAAATCTTTACATAGCCTATCACTTTTTTTTTTTTTTTTTAAACCTGGAAATGGCGGCGGCCGGTTGGAAGACCGGCCGCTGCTGAACTGCCGCCAGAGCTGCCACTGCCAGGAAGATCTGCCCCAGGTAAGTCCCGTCCTGGCTGGACACAAATGGCAGCAGCTATGGCCACTGCCATTTGCGTCCACAGCAGCCCAGCCCCACCCGGAACTCCGGCTGTGGACGGCCCTGGCTGTGGACGGCCCTGGCTGGCAGCTCTGCAGAGCCGCTGTTGAGTGGAGACGGCCAGGGAGGATTCCAGGGCGAGGGATGGAGCACCTCCCTCCCACTGTGGAAGCCCCACAATGGAACAAGGTAAGGGATTTGTATATCCCTAAAAAAACCTCTCTCCCCCTACTTTTCTGCTGTTACACACACACTCTTGGGAGATTGCTTGCAATGAAATTTTGAAGAGGGAGAAGGAAGGGAAGAAAAAGCTTCACGTGAAATGTTGGTATTTCACACAGCACCTGATATTACTGCCCCAAACTGGAACCTTTGGCAGAAGTTTAGTAGCTTCAGTACAGCAAAGGATTGAATCAGCCTCCACAAATGTCTTTCTCTCCCTCCACTTTGTTGTTGTTGTTCAGTTGTTAAGTTGTGTCCGACCCTTCGTGACCCCATGGACCATAGCACGCCAGGCCTTCCTGTCCTCCACTCTCTCCCGGAGTGTGCTTAAGTTCATATTCATTGCATCAGTGATGCTATCTAGCCATCTCACCCTCTGCCGTCCCCTTCTCCTTTTGCCTTCAGTCTTTCCCAGCATCAGGGTCTTTTCCAGAGAGTTTTCTCTTCAAATAAGGTGGCCAAAATATTTGAGCTTCAGTTTCAGTATCTGTCCTTCCAATGAGCAGTCAGGGTTGATTTCCTTTAGGATGGACTGATTTGACCTCCTTGCAGCAGTCCAGGGGACTCGTAAGAGTCTTCTCCAGTACCACAGTTCAAAAGCATCAGTTCTTCGGCGCTCAGCCTTCCTTACAGTCCAGCTCTCACAGCCATACATTACTACTGGGAAAACCATAGCTTTGATTATACAAACCTTTGTCGGCAAGGTGATGTCTCTGCTTCTGACTATGCTGTCTAGGTTTGCCATAGCTTTCCTCCCAAGGAGCAAGCGTCTTTTAATTTCATGGCTACAGTCACTGTCTGCAGAGATCTTGGAGCCCAAGAAAGTAAAATCTGTCACTGCTTCCATTTCTTCCCCTTCTATATGCCAGGAACTGATGGGGCCAGATGCCATGATCTTCGTTTTTTTAATGTTGAGTTTCAAACCAGCTTTTGCACTCTCCACTTTCACCCTCAACAAGAGGCCCTTTAGATCCTCTTCACTTTCTGCCATTAGGGTGGTATCGTCTGCATATCGGAGGTTGTTGATAATTCTCCCGGCAATCTTAATTCCGACCTCTGATTCATCCAACCCAGCATTTCTCATGATGTACTCTGCATATAAGTTAAATAAGCAGGGTGACAATATGCAGCCTTGTCGTACTCCTTTCCCAATTTTGAACCACTCAGTTGTTCCATGTCTGGTTCTTACTGTTGCTTCTTGACCCTCATACAGGTTTCTCAGGAGATAGGTAAGGTGGTCTGGTACTCCCATCACTTTAAGAATTTGCCACAGTTTGTTGTGATCCACACAATCAAAGGCTTTAGCGTAGTCAATGAAGCAGAAATAGACGTGTTTCTGGAATTCTCTTGCTTTCTCCATGATGCAGCGAATGTTGGCGATTTGATCTCTAGTTCCTCTGCCTCTTCGAAACCCAGCTTGTACTTCCGGTAGTTCTCGGTTCGCATACTGCTGAAGCCTAGCTTGTAGGATTTTGAGCATCACCTTGCTGGCATGTGAAATGAGCGCAATGGTGTGGTAGTTTGAACACTCTTTGGTGTTGCCCTTCTTTGGAATTGGAATGTAAACTGACCTTTTCCAGTCTTGCGGCCACTGTTGAGTGTTCCAGATTTGTTAGCATATTGAATGCAGCACTTTACAGCATCATGTTTTAGGATTTTAAATAGCTCAGCTGGAATACTGTCATCTCCGCTACCTTTGTTGTTAGGAATGCTTCCTAAGGCCCACTTGACTTCACTCTCGAGGATGTCCGGTTCAAGTTCAGTGACCACACTATCATGGCTATCAGGGACATTCAGATCTTTCCTGTATAGTTCTTCTGTGTATTCTTTCTACCTCTTCTTAATCTCATCTGCTTCTGTTAGGCCTCTGCCTTCTTTGTCCTTTATCATGCCCGTCTTTGCACAAAACGTTCCCTTGAGATCTCCAATTTTCTTGAAGAGATCTCTAGTCTTTCCCATTCTGTTGTTTCCCTCGATTTCTTTGCATTGTTCATTTAAGAAGGCCTTCTTGTCTCTCCTTGCTATTCTCTGGAACTCTGCATTCAGTTGGGTATATCTTCTCCTTTCTCCCTTGCTTTTCGCTTCCCTTCTTTCCTCAGCTACTTGTAAAGCCTTCTCAGACAGCCACTTTGCTTTCTTGCATTTCGTTTTCTTTGGGATGGATTTCGTTGCTGCCTCTTGAACAATGTTACGGACCTCCATCCATAGTTCCTCAGGCACTCTGTCTATCAGGTCTAATCCCTTAAATCTATTCCTCACCTCCACTGTATATTCATAAGGGATATGATTGAGGTCATACTTGAATGGTTTAGTGGTTTTCCCTACGTTCTTCAATTTAAGCCGAAATTTTGCAATAAGAAGCTCATGATCTGAGCCACAGTCAGCTCCAGGTCTTGTTTTTACTGACTGTATAGAGCTTCTCCATCTTTGGCTGCAAAGGACATAATCAATCTGATTTCGATATTGACCATCTGGTGATGTCCATGTGTAGAGTCGCCTCTTGTGCTGTTGGAAAAGAGTGTTTGCTATGATCATCGTGTTCTCTTGGCAAAACTCTATTAGCCTTTGTACTGCTTCATTTTGTATACCAAGGCCATGCTTGCCTGTTATCCCAGTGATTTCTTGACTTCCTACTTTGACTTCCTACTGCTTTTCTCACCCTTTTGTTGACTATGAGTGCTACTCCATTTCTTCTAAGGGATTCTTGCCCACAGTAGTAGATATAATGGTCACCTGAATTAAGTTCGCCCATTCTTGTCCATTTTAGTTCGCTGATTTCCAAGATGTCGATGTTCAATCTTGCCATCTCATGTTTGACCACCTCCAGCTTACCTTGATTCATTGATCTGACATTCCAGGTTCCTAAACAATATTGTTCTTTACAGCATCGGGCTTTCTTTTCACCACCAGACACATCCACAGCTGAGTGTCCTTTCAGCTTTGGCCCAGCCGCTTCACTCTTTCTGGTGCTACTTGGAAATACCCTCTGCTCTTCCCCAGTAGTATATTGGACACCTTCCAACCTGAGGGGCTCATCTTCCGGTGTCATCTCTTTTAGCCTTGTGATACGTTCCATGGGGTTTTCTTGGCAAGAATACTGGAGTGGGTTGCCATTTCCTTCTCCAGTGGACCACATTTTGTCAGAACTCTCTGCCATGACCTGTCTGTCTTGGGTGGCCCTGCACAGCATAGCTTATGGCTTCACTGAGTTATGCAAGCCCCTTCACCACAACAAGGCAGTGATCCATGAATGGGCAGTGATCCTTGAAGGGATCCCTCCACTTTAATTTATCGTAAATTGCTGTAGGACTCTAATTATTCCGAAAGAAGGGTTAGGACTATGTGGCATCATCATCGAGGAACTGTGGAGGCTTTTAAATGGTTCTACAGTTTTGAAAAAGCTATAAAAAGCCTGCACCCATCTCACCTCATAGAGTTAATTTAAGTAGGTACAATCTTTACAAACTCTCCACAGCCTCCTAAATTCCTCTGAAGTACTACCTCTCTGAAAGGATCCACTTGGTTTAGCTAATTCTCTCTACCGCCCCCCTGCACATTTCCAATCACCATTCTTCTTTTCTTCTTCCTTCCCCTATCCTGTTCTTTCTTTCTCTTCTTTATTTTACCCAGAGCATATCTTGAGGAATTCTAAAAGAGAATTCTCTTTGATGGGCAAGAGAAGTTCTGAACTGTATTTGACTTGGTACAAACAGACAAGTGGTTTGTTTTTCTCCTTCTCACTCAAGCCTTTGAGAAGAGTGGGCTCACATGGTTGCAGAGAAACAAATCTGGGGCTGTCTTGTTTGTCAGTTGCCATTATCCAGCAATAGGAAGGGCTGTAGCTCAGTGGTAGAACACATGCTTGGCATGCAGAAGGTCCCAGGTTCAATCCCCAGCATCTCCAGGTAGGCCTAGGAAAGAATCTGGCCTGAAACCCTGGAGAGCCACTGCTGCCAGTCACTGTCGACAATACTGGGCAAGATGGACCCAGGGTCTCACTCAGAATAAGGCAGCTTCCTAAGTTCCTATGAACAGAAAGCTTTAACAAAAATAAGGAGCTTGGGGTTTGTTTTTTAAGTGGAGGGGAAATAAATACTGCTCATTTATACAGGCCTATGTATGCCTACTCAGAAGCTCCATTATGTTTAATGAGGCTTACTCTCAAGAAAGTGTGCATAGAATTCCAGCACAGGTTACTTTTGCAGGGAGGTTTGCACCCTGATGTTCTTCATATTTACTTAGAAATAAGTCCTGAGATGTGAGCATGTATTACTTAATACAGTGCCTACTTAATTCCATCTAATGAATTGTATTTCAGGTTTGCACCCTGATGTTCTTCATATTTACTTAGAAATAAGTCCTGAGTTGTGAGCATGTATTACTTAATACAGTGCCTACTTAATTCCATCTATTGAATTGTATTTCAGCTCAGTCCTATGCATGTTTTGTCATGTGTGTGTGTGTGTGTGTTAATTTGCATGAACTCTAGCTTCAGTGGTGCCCACAGGAAACTCACAAGCAGGACATGAGTGCAATACCACCTTCCCATCCATGTTCCCCTGCTGCTAACATTGGTGAAATGTAAATAAATTCTAGTAATCCTAAATTTGCAGGGATGTACATCCTTCAGGAACTTTGCAGTTTTCTTGCCTGGAGGACACCTCTAATGACCTGTGCATTTTCATATGTCCTCTTTTGGAAACCTCAAAATGTCAAGGCCACCCTTGCACAAACCCCCCTGTTGCTATCATTCTGAAATTTGGCAGACATGATCTTCTCTGATGGGGCAATGAATCCTGAAATGTTTATCCAGTTCTTCCAAGTAATAAAAATGGTATTGGCAGTTCCCTTTAAAAGAAAATCCAAACATAAACCCTGCACCTATTTTTCTGACTTTGGGCAGGTGTAACTGTAATCCCCTTCTAGGGGGTGACTATGTCTGAAAGTATCATCCAGTTCCAAGAGAAAAAAGTTAAGGTGTTTTTTTGTTTTTTCCCCCCTAATTTCCCATGGTAATCCACAGGAAGCATAAAGACTCATTTTTCCAAACCTTGACTCAGGTTTGGTGCTGAGCTGAAGTGGTGTAAAGCCCCAGGTCTGAACCAAGCTATTAGTAGTTTTAGAGTGGCTTAGATGATCCATAAGGCTCTTTGACTTTGGTTCAGAAGGCTGCTGTTTTCCCTAACAGGCCTCTTGATTTACCAGGATGAGTCAAAGGCCGATAGTGCAGCCTCAAGCATGAGGGTCTTATTGAGATGGGCCTGGGAAGTAGGGATGGGGGAGAATTTCTCCTGAAACTTCAGGGGGCCGAGTGCCAATGCATTCGGTCCTCTGAAGGTTCGGGGAGAAATTCCCCCCTGCACCCCCCCCGGGATGGGACTTACCTTTTACGAATGTCGCTCCCGGCGGAGGGTCCCGGCGGCGGTTCGGCAGGTCTTCGTCAGGGGCGGGGGCGGCAGCTGGTCTTTCGACCGGCTGCCGCCGCCGCCATTACAAGAAAAGTAAAAAAAAAAATCACCCCTGTGATAGGCTACGTAACGATTAATGTAGCCTATCACGGCTAGATTTGCAAAGTCAGCCGTGATAGGCTACGTTAATCGTCACGTAGCCTATCACGGGTGACTTTGGAAAAAAAAAAAAGTGCGTACGCAAATGGCGGCCCCCATAGGGAGCTGCCATTCGTGTTTCTTATTTGGTCCCTGTAGTCTACGTAAAGATTTACGTAGACTACGGCGAAAATAAGGGCAATGCAAATAGTGTTGCCCTTATTTTTGCCGTGGTCTACGTAAATCTTTATGTAGACTACAGGGACCAAATAAGGAATGCGAATGGCGGCTCCCTATGGGGAGCCATTTGTGTACACGCTTTTTTTTTTTTTTAAGTCACCCGTGATAGGCTACGTGACGATTAACGTAGCCTATCACGGCTGACTTTGCAGATCTAGCTGTGATAGGCTACGTAAATCGTTACGTAGCCTATCACGGGGCTTTTTAATTTTTTTTTACTTTTCTTTTGAAGTTCGCGGCCGGGGAGACGGTGCGCTTCTCCCTGGCCTGAATTTCGGCCGGGCAAGGCGGGAAGCCTCCCCCCCGGCCTGAATTTCGGCCGGGCGAGGCGGGAAGACCCCCCCCTCACATGAACTTCGGGGGGAGAAGCGAAGCGCCTCCCCCCCACCGCAAAAAAAGCTGCAGGACAAAGTAAGTCCCTTTCGTACATCCCTACTGGGAAGTGAAGTTTGTTTGTCTTAAAGCTGCAGGTGGCTGTGCTGAGAACCAAGCACTGCTAGTCTATGCTGGGAATGAATGCTAGTTGGTGCTTGCTGCTGTCATGCTGCCTCACTGCTGACATGTATAGTATAAAACCCATTTTACCCCATGGCTCTGGGTTCAGAGAAGCTGTCTGATCCAACCATTGGGTGCTCCTGTGTGCTGATGGTACTCAATAAAGTATCTCCTTGTAAATAAACCTGGATCTGATTTATCACTAACTTGCCACCTCTAAATTAAGAGTTCGACTGGGGCAATACAAGTGGTCCGACTGTAAATTGGCCCGAGCAGAAGCAGGATGTTTTCCAAAATGCTGAATCAGGGTCTGAGTTGAAGGGGTGTGTGTGTCAGTGCACATGTATGTATGTATGCATGTATGTAATGTATATACACACACAAGCACACCACATGCACACACACACACACCACACACACACACACACACATATATATATATATATATATATATATATATATTAGAGGTGCACTTAGACTCGGATACACACACACACACACACACATTTGTGTTATGGGCCTGTGCCCCAGATCTTTTAAGAGCCTAGCTATGTCCCTGGTTCCCAGTGCATGGATTGCAGTGCTTAGGCTTTCCCCATCCAGGAACAGCCATAGCTGGCATACCAACCAAAGTTGTTAATGGGTGCTCCAGGCTGCTGAGGTCACCTGGTCCTCCAGTGACAAACATGGAGGCAGGAGCACCCCAAACTACAGATCTGCTCCTTCAGAGGGAGTGCAACCCCATGCAGAACAGGCAAACTGCCTAATTCCCAGACCTGGGAACTGCCAATCCATAGGGTCTCTCTCTTATCAATAGATTCAAAAGCGGGACCAACATATACAACTTTTAAAATTAGAAATAATAAATGAGTGAAATTGTTGCTAGTCGCTCCCTAACACTATTACGCTGAAGAGCAGTGCTTGCTCCAAGCTTTTGAGGACCCTTGAGCAGGACACCCTCAATTGGCCCCCTACTTCAGTGAGTCTACTTTCTTTGTCCCCAGCTGCTATTCTCTCAGTCCCAGTACTGTCACAGGCACATTTGGTGGGAACGCAGGAGAAGGCCTTCTCGGTGGCTGCCCCACAGCTGTGGAACACCCTTCCCAGGGAGGCTAGGATGGCTCCCTCGTTGATGCATTTCCGGAGGCAGACTAAGACATTCTTGTTCCAGCAGGCCTTTGGGACATAGTTGGAACCTGGGGGTAAGCTGCTAAAATGCTGCTTTAAAATGCTGTTTTAATGTTTTAATATAATTTTAATTGTATTGTTATTTAATTTATATTTTAACTTTTGTATATTTTCATATGTTTTAATTGTATATGTTAGGGATGGACGAAAGGAACTTACCTGGTCCCGCAGCTTGCTTCGTGGTGGGGGGGAGGCGCTTCGGTTCTCCCCCTGAAGTTCAGACAAGGGGGGGGAGGCGCCCCGCCTTGCCCGGCCGAAATTCAGGCCGGGGGGGAGGCGCCCCATCCCTCGCTGCTGAAATTCAGGCTGGGGAGGAGTGCCCCGTTTACCCGGCCGCGAAAAAAAAAGTAAAGTAAAAAAAAAACCACACACCTGTGATAGGCTACGTAACGATTTACATAGCCTATCATGGATAGATTTCCAAAGTCAGCCGTGATAGGCTATGTAAATCGTCATGTAGCCTATCACGGGTGACTTTGAAAAAAAAAAAAAAGCGCGTACGGAAATGTGTCATTTGTCATAAGGAACATTTGTGTTCCTTAGTTTGGCACGTCTAGTCTATGTAAAGATTTACGTAGACTACGGTGAAAATAAGGGAACGCTATTTGCCTTTGGAAATCTAGCCGTGATAGGCTACGTAAATTGTTATGTAGCCTATCATGGGTGTGTGTTTGGTTTTGTTTTTACTTTCCTTTTTTATTTTGCAATGGTGGCGGCAGCAGCTGGTCAGAAGACCGGTCACCACCGCCACCGCCGCCGAAATGCCGCTGAACCGCCGCCGGGACCCGCCGCCGAGAGGGACATTCGCACGAGGTAAGTCCCATCCTGGGGGGGGGGGCAGTGGAGAATTTCACCACCAATTTCGGGGGGCCGAATGCGTTGGCATTCGGCCTCCCGGAGATTCATGGAGAAATTCTCCGTCATCCCTATTTTTTGTAAGCCGCTTTGTGTCCCAGTACTGGGGAAAAGGCAGGGTATAATTTAATAACAACAGCAACAACAACAACAACAACAGCTCCTCATCCTCTTTCTTATCATTGCTACCACTTGCTTGCTTGACAGTCAGAGAGCCAGTGAGCAAGTAGGCAGGGGCGTCTACAGCTCCTCCTTCTCACCACTACCCTTGTCTGGGCCAGAATTAGAGGCAGGTGAACAAGCAGGTTGTAATGATGACGAGGAGGAGCAACTTGTAAGTGGGGGTGCTCTTGTCAGTGGGCCCTGATGGGGTGGGGGGCCCTCAGTAGGTGCCTGACCATGCCAAGCCCTGATGAAGGAGCATTCTCAATGGGTTGTTGACCTCCTTCCACTGGAGATTTATCACAGACTGGCCCAGAATTTGGTTTCGGATCTTGCTTGAGCTGGGCTTGTAGTGGTCATGGCTATTGGGGGAGGGGGTATTTCAGTTCATATTACCACACAGCATTTAATTTTATACAACTATGTCTCTTGTATTTCCTTGGTTTCATAGGATGCTACCCCCACCCACAATGTTGTTACCCAACCCAGAACCTCAAGATTGTGGAAGGTCACCAGGTTTCCTAGGTCCAGATGATGGTAGGGGGCTGGTAGATCAGGCAACAGGGCCTAGGCTGGCTGGAGGTGGAGTGTAGTAGTGGTGGTGCTGGTGCTGTGTGTGTGTGTGTGTGTGTGCACGCGTGAGCATCTACTCATTCAGGGTCATATTCAGACAGCATGTAGCAGGTCAGATGAATGAAGAAGTGGAGCCCATCACAAAAGTTCAAGATATTGGTTGACAATGGAACCAATTGCCTAGGGAGGTGGTGGGCTCTCCCACACTGGAGGCGTTCAAGACGAGGCTGGACAGCCATCTGTCAGGGATGCTCTGACTTGGATTCCTGCATTGAGCAGGGGGTTGGACTCGATGGCCTTGTAGGCCCCTTCCAACCCTACTATTCTAAGATTCTATAGTAGCCCTACTTACACATACATTTCTAGCACTATATCAATGCATGATCAGAGGTGTAGCCAGGTAATTTAGACCTTGGACTTAATGGTCTTATGAAGACTATAATATATTCCTCTATGTATTACCCTAGTTGTGAAGTGCTCAATTAACATTACTCTTCTCCCAACCCACCCACTAGCATTCCATGCTTTAAAACTGCTTCGACATTCCTGATATTTTAGAACAAAGACAAACAAGCCTATCTGCCAGTCTTGATAGAAGAAAGACTCTAAGCATGTTCAGTTCCACATTTTAAACTCACTTAAATCATAGCACTGTGATGACTAACGGAATAAGGGAGTTTGCTTCTGCTGTTCTGATGCTAAACTCTTAGGATTAAGCACTTTTTGTTGCACAAAAAAATAATATCTATTTAATGCTAAACAAGCACAAATGAACATCTGTAACTATGTACAGGTATGTAACTATGAACATCTGTAACTATCTGGCCACCCCATTTAAATAAAGAAGAAAGAAAGAAAGAAAGAAAGAGAAGAAGAAGAAGAAGAAGAAGAAGAAGAAGAAGAAGAAGAAGAAGAAGAAGAAGAAGAAGAAGAAGAAGAAATCAATGGTTAGACTCTAGTGAACCAGCTTGGTCATCAAGATCAATATTAGAAAAAAAAATAGTCTGTCAAGGCCCTTTGGCCTCCTATTGATTCAGATAAGGAGCTGTAAGTGAACTGAATGCTGATAGCTGAACTATGGCTCAAATAGCTCATGGATATCAGTGCTCTAGGCTAATGAATTTTCAAGTAATGCAAATGAAGAAGTGTTTTTTCTAAATGGTACTATGTGGAATATGGCAAAACATTTTGTCACAACACCCCATCTCCCCATTCAGTTTGGACTACTGTCCTCATATTTATTTATGTCTTGTTTCACAAACTTTACTAAGTAAAGAGGTGGGGATGTGGGAAACATGGTAGAACTTGTTAATTTTTTATTGTGTGTGATTATTTATAAGAGGGTGGGCAACTCCAGATGTTTTGGCCTACAACTCCCACCACCCCTAGCCAGCATAGCCAATGGTGAGGAGTGATGGGAGTCATAGGCCAAAACATCTGGAGAGCCACAAGTTGCCCACCCCTACTTTGTACATGTATATTTTGGTTTTTATTTTTAACTTATTAATACGTTGCATTGGATTCTCAGATTTGGGCGATATTAATATTATGGATGAGTGTACTTCCTGCATTCTGGTCCTGTTCTATGGATTTGTTCTGAACCACATGCTGGCCCATTGAAAATACAAACAGACAATTGCAGCAAATGACATGCTTCCCCCCACCCCCTCTTACAGATCACTAGCTATGGTGCTATCAAGGTAGGACTTTGGGGGTAGAGATCTAGCCCCCCCGCAATTAGAAGAATGACCTAGCTGAGTTAGTTTCCCACATTTGACCTGTGAACTCATAAACATTACCATCTGAAGAGTAAGGGCATAATATCCATTAATTCCTGTCTAAAACGATGTAATTAGTACGCATGTGCATTTACACCATTTCACAAGAGGAAACCTTGATGCAATGATGCAACAGGATTCCTGCTTGCATTGTGACTAATAATGCAGTTCTATACATGTTTACTAACTGCTTAGGTAAGAAATGGCACCCCCCCTCCCCCATAAAAGAAGATGGTGGTAGCAGTGGTCACCATGTGGGGGGATCCTTTTTTTTATTATTATTAAGCTGCAATGCATCTAAAATGACACTATGCCCTGACAAAACATCATTTCCAGACATACAGGAAGGGGACATGGTGGACCTTTTTGAATTTTGGAGCTACAGGTATGGAGGACCAATTTCTCCTGGACACAGAGAGAACTTCACCGAAAATCCAGCCTCCATTTCATGATGTGAGAACGGGTTTTTTGAAACTGAGGTGGCATATTTGATATAGCTTTACTTGCAACCTCCAGTGGATGGACAAAACAAGGATAGAAGAGACATTTGTCTGTTCAATCACAGACAATGAATGAACTCAGAATGAATGGATTAAGTTGAAGATGGGAGAACCATGGCAATGGAAAGCAGGAATGATCAATTCAGGGTAAAGGCTGCATCCAGCAGTTAACAAAGAGTGACACAAAGGATGTGTGGCTATAAGAAACAGAGAAAGAAGGGCTGACATCAGCTCATATGCACTTTCACACAGGCATGAAGCTTTGCCAGACAAGCATCTCTGTTCACTTCGGTGGAAGGGGTGATGACGCATGCATGTATCTCTTTGTGAGTGTGGATGGGCATCCCCAGATGCAATCTGGAGCTCCCACAGTGGCAGCAACTCAACAGGGTGAGCTGGAAAGGGCGGAGCTGATGCAAACATTCCCTAAGATTCTTTGGTTCTAGATGAAATGCTGTTGCTATTCATGAAACAGGGAAACTTTGATGCATTCCCATTTGGGCATTGGCTGCCTGCCTGCCAGATTTCTGAGACGTCATTTAAGACAGAACACAAATCATCTCTGTCAAATATCCTTTGCTACAATGACGTATTCCCAGCTTTCTTCCAGTTTTCAAGAGTTTTTAAGAACTGGAAATGGAGCATGCACAGAACTCCTTGATCAATCCCAACTCAAATTTAACAATTTACCTCCTAGACCCAGGGTAGAGGAGACACATCCCATAGTCCAGAAGCGCTCCCCTGGCCTTTTTTTGTGCCCTCCAAATTTGCCACAGATATTCAGCATTGAGGCAGCTGAAACGGGCCGATGCTCCCTCGTGTTAAGGAAAAGCAAGCTGTTGTTTGCCACTGAAATTTAGTGGTGTGGTGGTGAGGCAGCAAAGCATGGAAACATCTGCCCTTCATTTGCTGCTGCACCACCAAATTTCATTTGTAAATTTGGCTGCATGGTGGACCAGGGGACTAGATGAGTAAGATGTTTCAGTTCATTTTTGATCAGGATTTGCCCAGTTCACACTTTTCAGACTGAACATGGACTCGGACACAATCCGCACTCAAGTCCATATATTTCTGAGCTTTCAATGAGATTAGCAGACCGCTTCCCCCCCCCCCCGGGAAAAAATTGCACTCAACAGCTTGTGTACATTTGGAAAATGTGCATGAAGAAAATGCATACTTAAATACGTCTTAATCAATGGGAGAAGAATGTGAATATTTCAAAGATGTGCACAATTGATACATACATTTTGAAAAATATGCAGGAAAATATGCATAGGTTTTCATAAAAAAAGTGGGAAACACAGAAAGTTCACCATCTGATATGGACTCAAGACAGAACAAGCTTCAAGAAGGAATTTGGAGAATGTTGGTGAGCTTGAGTTTTGCTTAATTTGCACATACCTAGGTGCAGCCTCTGGTGGGTTGGGGGTGGGTGTTAAATTGGCCCCCAGACTGCCTGGATGTTGACCAGTCCTGTCCTAGCCTGTAGGCTCAGCCTGATTGATTGATTTAATTTATATTCTGACTTTCCACCAAAAAATAGTGCTCAAGACAGCCTTGAGGTTTAATTGACTCACCACGGGGGTGTGTATGTGATATTACCCTCATTGCAGAAACAATGGGAGAGGGGACCTCAAAAGGTGTGGTCAATAAGACACCTCTTTAGTGCACCTTTACAGTAACCTAACTTGCTATTCTGTGATGCTGTCCACCAGCTATGAATTCTGATCTCATAAGTGCTTGGCAACCATAAGAGGTTTATAAAGCCCTCAATGGACTGACATACTGGGTTAGCAAAATGCATTCAGCTTCATGGGTCACGATTTTTCAAGGTCTGCACTATGCCTCTAAGTACCAGACATTGTGAGAAACAATAGGGCATCCTTCCCCAACCTGGTGCACACTACAGATGTTTCCCCCCAGCATTCCTGACCATTGGCCATGCTGGCTGGGACTGACTGGAGTTGTAATCCAAAACAACTCAAGGGGACCAAGTTGGGCATGTCTGGAATTTTGCTACTACCTGGAAAATATAAGAAACATAATATGGGGCTCTAAACTCTAAAAATGGGAGTTTGGAGACCAGATTTCTGGAGCTTGACGTCTCTTCTCTCCTGCCAAATTGATTTCCAGATCTCTCTGGAGGCTGGGCTGATCCAAAATGGATACATTTCAGCCTACTAGGAAATCTCCCAGCAGCCCATGCCTTCCTCAAATTTACCAAGTGCGTGGGGGTGGGGGGCAGCAAGGAGGGCTCCTGGAAGGTCCTGGATATTGTTGCCCATGTATGCATGGTGCGCATGTATTTCTGGGGAAGCTGGGAGATGTAGTTCCCATGGCTCCTGGCATCCCCCTAACACTGTGGCAAGCAGGCACACAATCATCCATTGTCACTGGGAGCCATGGGAAATGAATTCATTTTTAATGAATCCAAAATCTTTGTAATTCTAAGATATTAAAGATGCTGTTTAAGGGATTGTGATTGCTTTATCATTAATTATAGCATTGATCCTGCTTGCATAAACACCTCCTGATTCCTAATAGATGCATTACCATTTATTTGCTGCCCCTTTCCTCACCTGTCCCCCCACTTTCCCCCCTCTTTTCTTAGTATGAATAAATCATTAGAACAGATGGTAGGAGATTATCAATAAAAGGCGCTGTTAGCCTCAGTATAAATCCACTACAATCAGTCAACAGGCTTTGCTTAGCCACCTGCTCATTTATTACACTCTCTGTTTAAAGAATTGTGTTTTTTTATTTTTTTCCAGGGTGCTGGTGTTGCAAAGGAAACTCATTTTAAAAGTTAGGCAATGCTGGCAGCTTGAAAACCATGAAGCTTTCAAGGAACCAACGTCTATTTTCAATAAAATGAAAATAGTCACATTTTTAATTGATCATTTGAAAAGATACAGAACATTTTATATTTTGCATGCATCTATAAAAGAAAAGACAGCTGTGAGGTATTATGTTGTTCTTTATAGTAAGAAACCTGGATAATCCATTTTCCAAAGAAGCCCGTGTGAGCGTGCTCACATCTCTGTGTGTGTTCTAATGTAGGAGGATTAAAGTTTGGCAGAAGTAAATGATTAAATATTTCACATATGTATGATTACTTATTAATTATTCTGACTGTAGGCGGACCAAGCTGGCTTCTTGGCAATTGAAGAAACCATCTCTTTGGGTGAAGCAAGAAGTCATGAAGCATGTACAGTAGCTGATCTAAATAGGATTGACATGGCCTAGAAGTACACTTGCATACTTTAAGTTAAATTATATCCCTAGCACAGTCAGGAATGGCATATCCCGTTCCTGTTCTTCATCCAGCTGCTTGATGATGTAAATATGGAACTCTTTGTAAGAAAAAGAAAGAAAAAGCAAGCAAGCAAACGAACGTGCCATTCAAAGGAGCTGGATTTCATTTTCCTAGTCATCCCAGCCTACTGTATAGTTGATCAGCATGATTATTCCTTCTATATACAGGGATTGCAGATGGCTAAGGCCTAGCTGTTGCACCTGCACCCAGAAATAATGGGGGAAGACATGCATCACTGGGTAAACCATGACCTCAACTTTATTTAATTGTATTAACTTGAACACAACAATGTTGGTCACCATTTAATGATTTGTGAGACACTGCTCAGGTGAAATGGCTACCTAAAGTTAAGGCAAGCCTGGCCTGGCCCTGGCTAGCCTGCTACCTACCCCCTTCCCAGTGGCCATGCATGTTCATGTGTTGAGTGAAGCTTTCCTGAGTTGCTCTGCCCTACTTTTGGGTCCCATGACTCTGGATGGATGAGACAGATTGACCCCAAAGGGGATTCCCAGGTCCCACAGTCCTGAGTGGCATGTCTCCTGAGTCCTCCATCACTTTGAAGGTGCATCAGAGTTGTTCTTGTGTTCAATGTTAGTTTTCTCCACAAAGCCCTGTTGTTGTGACCTGTCTGCTCCTTTTTGTCTTGGAAACCCTCCAGCACTAACTGCTACTCCCCGCACCCATCCACAGTGTAGGGTAGGCAACCAAGGGGAAGTATGAGAATTTCATTATATTCTTGAGTGCAAAGCACTCGAAAATGCCCCATCCCAATCCTAAATGTGAACAGAAGTGCATTTTCTCCAAAAACGTTTGCAAATTCCTGAACTGTTTTTCACATTCTAAAAATGCACACATTTTGACAAATGCAGAACTTTCTCAAAATTCCCAAATTTTGACAAATGCAGAACTTTCTCAAAATGCACAACTTTCTCAAAATGAGAGAAAAAAAATCACCCACACTTTAGTCTATGGGGAAAATGTGCACAATTTTGGAAATTTGTACAAATTTGGGAAATTTTGTGCAACTTTCACATTTGGTAGCTGTTCGTTTTGTGGATGTTTTTTCCTGTTTCTGCAGAATGAACAGCCATCACAAACATGGGCACAAATTGAGGAAAGATGAGCAGAAAGTTGATATTTGGAGAACCTTGGCAACCTTGAACATCCCTCATTCACCCATCCCTCGACAAATTCACCCCTTTCAAATTTGAGCCAATGTGTTTCAGAGGAAAACAAAATCCTACTCAGCCCCTGAGTAGTTAGCAGATGTACACAGTGTCCTGAGGTGAGTAGGTGGCTACCTCAAAGAATTCAAAGGGTCTGACCTGGGAGGTTATAATGCTGTCCGTAAATGCCCCCATTTGCACAAAATTACAGGTGTAAATGGTCTAGATCATTTACACCTGTAATTGTGCATAAATGTGGCTATTTATGGGTCCCATTTTATGCCAATTGCAACTTACGTGAATAGTGGTGCCGTCAATTTTACCCGAAATGGTGGCTCGTGAGATGCAGGGATGCTGGGTGCTGCTTGCCAGTCACCTGCAAACAGTCTGGCAGCTCATGGGGTGTGTCAAATTGGGGAGGGGTTCCAGCAGGGGTCCAGTGCATGGAGCACAAGGTGAGTTCCGGTGAGTTCACCCATCCCTGTTCCTAGGTTCCTATGTGTCAGTCCCTATTTTAAGGAACTGTGAAGTGATTTGCAATTAGCAATAACATCACCTTAACTGAGAATTTCATCAAATGTTTGGTTTCTAACAAGCACTGAAAATGGAACTCTGTGAATTTTCACTAAGCATAGTCAAATACAGTGTAAATATGCTGTAATGATAATATAATCTCACAAAGTGCTGATGAATAACCAAAAATTACTTACTGTCATCAAGCTGTCTAATTATGAACAATCATTTGACTCTCTCTCTCTCTCTCTCTCTCTCACACACACACACACGCACACACACACACACTGCCAGTGATTTTTATAAGAACATACAAAGAGATAAGATAAGAACATACAAAGGATGTAGACTACAGTCTGTTTGATTTAACCATTCAGGTAATCATGCTTGAAAGCAATACTCGAGAGGAAAACTTCAAAGAGCAGGGATGGCTGCCCCCATGGTAGAACTTGGCATCGAAAGCTAGTTTAGTTGGATAAATATAATTCAAGGATTTGGGAAGTCAAGAGTTTTAGTTTCAGTGCTGCCAGGCACTTACAGGCTAGTCTTGAATACATCGCTGCATCGACTAGGGTATGAAAAGGAACATGCAATGTCATTCATTCACCAAAGGACAACTGAGAACACTTGGATGTAGGGATGCATGACAAATTCATTTCAGTTCTTTAAAATAATAATAATAATAATAATAATAATAATAATAATAATAATCAAGATCTACCCAGTTTTCACTTTCCAAACCAAACACAGACTTGGATGCAATCTGCTGTTGAAGTCTGTACATTTCTAAGCGTACAATGTGATTAATGGACCCCCAAAAACTTTTTTGAAGAATATATTTCAAAAATATACGTAAAAAATGTGCACAATTGATGCATATATTTTAGGGATGGGCGGATTCCCTACCTGTTGTTCCATGGGGGAAGCCGCCTGCGGGGCGAAGCGATCTGTCCCTCCCCCCAGAATCCATCCAGGCCGGGTCCACTTCACATTGACCTTGCGGAGCCAGCCACCAGCTCCACATCGCTGGCGAATGTCAATACAGCCGGCAGTCATTGCCATGCCGTATCACTGTGCTAAGTAAGTCTCTCGATGGAAATGGCATAGTGGGTGCCATTTGTGGCCATAAAACTGGTAGATTAACCTAAATGCAGCTGTAAATGGTGCTGCCTCACCACGTTTTTTAAAAAAAATGGAAATCGGCAGCACTTGCCCATAGAGTTGTACACAAAATAGCTCTGTAAACTAGAGTCTATGGGCAATTCACAGCACCTTTTGCATATAAGTCTATGTGGGCATGGAGGGGGCACTCAACTGCTGTCAGGGTGGACACTGAGCCCATAGAACCTCAGAGCAGTTCTGATTCTGAGGAGGAACAGCCATCTGTGGGAGAGGAGCACACTCATCCCTCTCAGGCCCTGCAGCTGGCAGAGATTCCTCCTCCCAGCATTTCAGATAGCAGTCCTGGGAGTGAAAGAGCACGGGAGGAGGTCTGGCTGGATGCTCAATGCAGACGCAGAGAGCAACGAGCTATGGAGGGCGCGGAAAGGAGGCATAGCACCCGTTTGGCACGCAAGCAACGGTCGCGTCCAGAGGACCCAAGGGAAAAGGGGAGGGACTCTCCCTAGCCCATAAGTTCAGGGTCTGCAAGTGATTCTCGTTCAAACGGGGACCAACTGTTTCCAACCCAGGGGCATAGGTTACTCTGCTGTTCATAGCGTAGTCGCTGGTGATAGAGTTATTAAGCTGTAAAAGGAATACAGCCTTGAAAATAATCCTTTGTCTGTGTCTGGAGTTGGCTACTGGAGTAGACTGAAAGAGGCCAGCTAGGGCCCCCTGACAACTGCAGCCTGGAGGGCCAGCGAGCAGGGGGAAAGCTCAGGGGTGCCCAGAGAACCCGAGGTGGGATGTGTTCTCACTAGGGATGTACGAAAGTCACTTACCTTTTCGACAGGGTGATTCGTGGGGGGGGGGAGGCGCTCCACACCTCCCCCCGAAATCCTAATCCAGCTGGCTCCGCTCCGCGGAGATTCCACAGAGCTGCCAGCTGGGGCCGCCCACAGCCGGACATCTGGCTGCTGGGCAGCCTGCATGTAAAAACAAACAAACAAACAAACAAAAACAGCTTATGCAAATGGTGGCAGCTATGGCTGCCACCATTTGCGTTCCCTTTTTTTCATTGTTTTAGCCTATGTAAATATTTACGTAAGCTATTTTGGCGAAAAAAAAGGGGAACACAAATAGCGTAGTGGGTGCCATTTGCATTCCTTCCCCCCCCCCGCCATTTTAGCCTACGTAAATATTTACATAAGCTATTACGGTGGGAAAAAAAGGAACGCAAATAGCACCCAATACGCTATTTGCGTTCCCCCTTTTTTTTGCCGTAATAGCTTACGTAAATATCTACATAGGCTAAAACATCAAAAAAAAAGGGAACGCAAATGGCAGCCACCGTAGCCGTATGCGTATGCTGTTTTTTTTCTTTAGCTTGCCATGATAGGCTACGTAAATACTTACGTAGCCTATCATGGCAAAGAGCAGGATGCAAATGGTGGCCGTGGCAGCCGTTCGAAAGACCGGCTGCCGCTGCAAGAGCCACCGCCAGAGCCAGAGCCCCAGGTAAGTTTTGTTCCAGGGCTATTCCATGAAGTGGCGGGGGGGAGGCCGTTCTGCCTTGGGTTTGGGGGGGCTGAATGCCAGTGCATTCGGCCTCACTGAAATCCGTGGTGGAGTTTTCCACCATCCCTAGTTCTCATATCCCTAGTGACAAGAATGATGCAGGGCTGAAGACCCAGTCCTATGAGGAAAGGTTCAAAGAGTTGAGTATGCTTAGCCTAGAGAAGAGAAAGTAGTGATATGATATCCACCTTCAAATATTTAGTGCTGGAGTAAATGAGTTCTCTTTTGTCCCAATGGGCTTCAATTTATATAGGGGTGTATGAAACCCCACTTACCTGGCTCCGCCGGGTTCTGCAAGTAGGGGGAGGCGATCCGTTCCTCCACCCGGAATCCTCGGGGGGGGGTAGGCGATCCATTCCTCCCCCCCGGAATCCTGCCTGGCTGGCTTCACTCTGTGGCCAGGCCACGGAGCCGCTAGCCGGGCCAACCCGCAGCGGGGCCTCCAGCCAGTGCCGGGCTGGTGTGGACGCAAATGGCATCCTGTGTAGGGGACGCCATTTGCGTTCCTACGCCGGCCCGTGATAGGCTACGTAAATATTTACATAGCCTATCACGGCTAAAACAGGGACGCAAATGGCGTCCCCTATGCCATTTGCGTTCCCGCTTTAGCCGTGATAGGCTACGTAAATATTTACGTAGCCTATCACGGCAAAAACAAAACAAAACGGAATGCAAACGGCAGTGGCTATGGCAGCTGCCATTTGTGTTCCCTTTTTTAGCTGTGATAAGCTATGTAAATATTTACATAGCCTCTCACAGCCTCCGCAGGGACGCAAATGGCGTCCCTGCATTAGCCGTGATAGGCTACGTAAGTATTTATGTAGCATATCACGGCCATTCGAAAGACGTGAATGGCGGCTGCAGATGCGGCCGCCATTCAAGGAGCACCGGAACGGCAGACCAACGTAGGCTCCGTTCTGGGCCCATTTCGCAGGGTGGCGGGGTGGGGGGCTTCATTCTCCCATGGATTTCGGGGGGCCGAATGCGCTGGCATTTGGCCTCACCAATATCCATGGCAGAATTCTCCACCATGCCTAAATTTATAAGAAACAACATGAGGAAGAACCTCCTGATAGTACAAGCCATTCAACAGTGGAACATTCCACCTTGGGGAGGTGATGGACTGTCTTTTGTTAGAGATTTTAAAACAGAGCCTGGATGACCAACTATCAGGAATAGGGATGGTGTGAGTGCCTGTTTCAGTCCGCAAATCTGTCAGACCGCTGGCACCTGCCCCTCCACAAGCTGCCCCCCCCAAACTCTCTCCTGCTTGCTGGCCCTCTGGGCTGCAGTCGAGCCCCCCCTCTGCACTCAGTAAGCAGCCCGCAACTTACCCAGGCCTGTCTGTCTCTGTCCCATAGGCACATAGACTTATATGCAAAAAGTGCTGTGGATCATCCATATACCCTATTTTCACAGTCCTATTTTGCATATAAGTCTATGGGCAAGCACTGCCAATCACCATGTTTTTTAAAAAGTAAACATGGTGATCAGGACAGAGACAAAAAGGCCCAGGTAAGTTGCAAGCTGCTTACCAAACGTGGAGGGGAGACTCAACTGCAGCCTGGATGGCTGGAGAGTGTGGGGAGAGCTTGGTTGGTGCCGAGAGAACCCGAGCTGGGATGGGTTCACACATCCCTAATCAGGAACGTTGTAGCCATGGATTGCTTGTACTGGCATGGAATTGGACTAGATGATCTTCAGCTAACTCAATGATTCTATTTAGAGCTGTTCACAAAGGGCCTCTCAAAATTTTCCACCTTTACGTTATTTCTGGACAAAGAAATGTGGGGTACAATTTCACTGAATTTATCCAGGGGGAGGATACATTCTCCACAGTTTTGCACAGCCCCCATTGGCAGGGCTTTCTTTTTTTCCTAAGGGTTTAGGGGCCTTTCTTGCTGCAACAGCATCATTCGGCAGGCTGATGCCAATTTGCATCCACCACAATGCAGATCTGGAGGGTGGGGCAGTCTTGTGTCCAGCTCCAGGGTAGAGATGGAGCTAATACTGACTGAGCCAAAATCTGCCCTCCCATTTCCTGAAGGTTTTCTCCCCCCATGTAAGAGGCTTCCATTGTTCTGCCTCATTGTTAGGGTGTTTTATAATTCATTTTTGTGTTGTTTTTGAATTTACCTAATCACCGTGAGATGGCTGAGGGTGCTGTTCATGTTATTTCTTTCTATTACACTTTCTGTTACACATTCTATTACACATTTCTTTCTATAACATATTATTTCTATTTCTCTCTATTATACATCTCTCCATTGCTCTGCAACATCTCAGGTGGCCTGTGCTTCCTGATCTGAAATAACCCTATGGCAGGAAGTCTTCCCTTGAGCTTTAATTGAAGGGCAAATCCACCCCCCATGGGCAAATTCCCCCCCATGTGCATTTTCATGCTTTAACCAATGGGGAAATGTGCATGTTCAGCTGCTGCTGGTGGTGGTGGTGTGTGTGTGTGTGTGTGTTTATGTATGTATTTTTCTACAACTAAATTTGCATAAAATTCTGGAAAGTAAAAATAATTTTAAAAAATGGTCTGCAACTCCATGCAATCCATGCAACTCGGGAAAAACTGGTTCACTGAGGAATCTGTGGGTCAAATTAATTGAAATCTGGACTCACTTGAGACTGTTGTGAATTTCTCCGACATCCCTACCTGCCAGCCCCACCTAAATGGCTCTGTGTTGAGTACTGTCATGACCCTGGGGTCCGGCAGTGATCTAGACATGAACTCAGAGTAGGGATGTAAGAATCCCTTACCTTGCCGCCTGCATGGGGTCCACCGGGGGGGGGGAGGCAATCCATTCCTCCCCCCACCCGGAATCCTCGTTGGCTGGCTCCGCTCCATGGCAATTCCGCCGAGCCACCGGCCGGCTCCGAAGACCCAGCAATATGACCGCAATTGCCGTATCGCTGGCTGGACTGACAAACTGTGGATGCAAATGGTTTGCCATTTGCATCCGCAGTTTGTCAGTCCAGTCAGTGATATGGCAAGGAGGCTGTATCGCTGGGGCTTTGGAGCCAGCGGCAGGCAGGATCCGCCCGTGAGGACTTCGTGAGGGAGGCGGAGGAAGAGGATCTGATCCTCCATGGACTTCGGGGGGGGGGGCAGGATTCAATAGAATCCGGCCTCATTGGGGTCTGTGGAGGATTTCTCTGACATCCCTAACTAGGGGTGTACAAAAACCCGCTTACCTGGCTCTGCCAGGTTCCGCAGGTGGGGGGAGGCAATCCGTTCCTCCCCCCGGAATCCTCAATGGGGGGAGGTGATCCGTTCCTCCCCCCCCCGGAATCCTGCCCGGCCGGCTCTGCTCTGTGGCCAGGCCGCGGACCTGCTGGCCAGCCCAACCCGCAGGGGGGGCTCCAGCCACTGCCAGGCTGCTGTGGACGCAAATGGCATCCTGCGTAGGGGAAGCCATTTATGTCCCTACGCAAGCCCATGATAGGCTACATAAATATTTATATAGCCTATCATGGCTAAAACAGGGACGCAAATGGCGTCCCCTATGCCATTTGCGTCCCTGCTTTAGCCGTGATAGGCTACATAAATATATATGTAGGCTATCACGGGCCGGCATAGGGACGCCAATGGCAGCCGCTACGATGGCTACCATTTGCAGCCACTACAATGGCTGCCATTTGCGGCCACAGCAGCCCAGCAGCGGCCAGAGCCGCCGCCGCCACCACCAGAGCCGGAGCTGCAGCCAGGTAGGCTCCATTTCGCAGGGCTTTTGCAGGGTGGTGGGGCAGGGGGCTCCATTCTGCCATGGATTCCGGGGTGCCAAATTCACTGGAATACACCCCCCCTAGGATCTGTGGCGGAATTCTCTAACATCCCTAGTGCTCACTTGGAGAACCCCTGGGTTCTGCAACATTGAGCCTGAGCTCTGTGGGCTCCTGTGCAGACAAGCACGCAAGAATTGCAGACATCTGCAACAGGGAAGTGTGCATATTTTGAGGTGTATACAGGTAGGCTTCCATTGGCTTTAATTGGGAACTCCTAAGCATGTATGCCTCCATGTACATCAGCTCCCCTTTGCAGATGTCAGGGGCTAAGAGGCAACACAACATTGGAAGCAGAGCCAGGAGGCACGGCTCTGCTCCCACTCCATGTTTGCCATACATGCATAGGGTCAACACATGATTGGCATGAATGGGTTTTTTTTGTCTCACATGCATCTCCTTATTCTTTAATATCAGTGGGGAGACTGCTTTTGATGTCTTCCCTTGGGAGGTTAGAATGAAGATAGCCAGAGTAGAGCCTTCTCAGTGTGGCACGGTGTTCCTAGAACTCTGAGCCCCACCCTGCCCCGAAGGTCCATCTATTGACATTTTGATGTGATTCGAGGCCACAAGATCATAGAAAAATGGTGATCTATGGTGAACACACCAATATACAGCAGCAAGGAAGTGTGACTAAGTCACCGACACATGACAAATCATTGTACACTTAAACCCACTGAATTTAATATATCCCCTTTTTGTGTGGACATTACTTGCTCTGAGTTAAACGGTCCTCAAACAGCAGCCCTAAGATATTAACTGCTGAATCTTGATTGTGTAAACAAGCTGTTAAAAAGGCAAACTATCTTGCAAAGGGACATCATTAATTAGGGGAAATCACACTACTGTCAGAGATAAAAATGCCTCCTGCTGCTATGTATAATAATGCCTACTGTTACTAAAATTAAAAAAGGAAACCCAGTGGGGACCAATCTTTGGTTGCTATTTTTTTTTTAAAAAAATAGTGTTTGTGCCATTAATGATGCTTATGTATAAGTCAGTTGCAATTCCTCAAACATGTATCTCCAACTGTAATTTCCATTGTATAGTCACAAGCCTGTATAGAACTGAGATCATTTTCAACTTTGTGTTAAGCACAAGAATATTTACTCGCCTTATCTAAGGATGGGCAGACCCGTCTATTTCTGGTCCAGCTTGGTTTCACATGTGTTCATTTATAAATATATTCCTTTACATTTGCTCATCAATTCTGCACACACACACACACACACTTAAATGCATATTTAAATATGTATTTCTGATTTTTTTTC
This sequence comes from Heloderma suspectum, assembly GCF_057233095.1. Lineage (NCBI taxonomy): Eukaryota > Metazoa > Chordata > Lepidosauria > Squamata > Helodermatidae > Heloderma > Heloderma suspectum. The sequence continues at coordinate 24,150,078 of NC_139460.1, read as the reverse complement.
CTTATAAAATGCACATTCCTAAATGTGTTTCCTCTCAAAGTATAAATGTATAAATATATGTTATCCTAAAATATGGATTCTTTATACACACCTTCATATGTTTTTTGAACCAAGAACTTTGTCACAAAATTTGGGGAAGTGCAAAAGCCAAAAGATAACTTCGTTCTGATCCACACATTTGTCTTGGAGGTGAATTGCTGTCTCCCATTGTTGCTCTCTAGCAGTTGGTCTTCAGTACGATGATGCCTCTGAGCATGGAGGTTTCTTGATCATTGTTTACATATTATGATTTATAATGTTCTCCCCAGCTTGAACATCAAATCTTCTAGGAATTACTGGCAGATCTCTGGGTGATCAGCAAAGATCTCTGATTCACAGTTCTAACAATAGTAATAACTAAAGGCACCCCCCCCCCAATAAATTGGATCATTCAAACAGAATGTTGGTGGGGGAGAGCCAGGAGTTGATTTTTTGTGTGGAAGGACTTTGAGCTAGGTTCTGGCACTGATCAAAAATTATTGGGCTGAGCATGTGCTCAGATGTAGGTTGTTCCTCAATTTCTAGCATACGTCTGCCTGCCTGAACCACTGTTTGATGCTTTTTGGCAGGCCTCAGTCCAGGGCCAGCCCTTTCATGAGGCAGAGCGAAGCAGTTGCCTCAGTGGTGAGGAGGGGGCAGCAATGAAATCCCCCTGGCCATTCACCTCTACTGGAGGACAGAACTGTTCCAGCCAGGCAGCTTTCTCAGCAGCCCCTAAGCAAGCATAATGCACTCAGGTGATTTGGAGGATGGTGTCTCATCCCCAGTGTTGAAGTAAGATTTAACTGCCTGTCCAGTCAACATTTGTAAGCTGAAATGGCAGGGGCTGCCATCTTGTCCTTCACCTCAAGCAGCAAGATGTGTGGGTCAGGCCTGCCTCAGTCCCACAGACGTGAAGTCTGCCTGTCCATGGTCAACTTGTTTTATAAGACAGGCTACCAAAACTATGAGAAAATAATTGGCCTGAGCCCACTTTGTCCACAGCTGAGAAAGGATTTCAAGAATGTCTGCAGTGTCCAAGGTGTTATATTAAGTACAAACCAATAGTTTTCTAAAATACATAATAAGTATTTCTACCCAGTTCTCCATAGAAAACTAAACAGACCCATTTAAAATTCCCCATTCAGCAGAAATGGAAATTCTTCTATTCTAACTAAATTGTAATAAAATTGTATTCTGCTGATGTTTGTAATGCTTTATTTAACATTAAACACACACACACACACACACACACACATCCCTTTGTCCTAGGGATGTATGGACTGTATAAAATATATTACGTCTGTAGGGATGGCAGAGAATTCCGCCACAGACTCCAGTGAGGCTGGATTCTTTGGAATCTGGCCCCCTGGAGTCTGTGGCAGAATGGAGCAATCCCCCCCCCCCACAAAGTCTGCGTGGACCAGATCCTACCTGCCTCCAGCGGGTCCGGATCCGGCCACTGCTGGCCGCCATCCGGTGCGGCCGCGAATGGCGTCCTGCGTAGTGGACGACATTGGCGTGCCTCCATTTGGCCATGATAGGCTATGTAAAGATTTACGTAGCCTATCGTGGCCAAAGGGAAGGACGCAAATGGCATCGTCTGCACCGTTTGCATGCCTTCCTTTTTGCCGTGATAGGCTACGTAAGGATTTGCCTATCACAGCAAAGCAGGGACTAGGGATGTTGGAGAAATCCTCCACAGACCCCAATGAGGCCGGATTCTATTGAATCTGGCCCCCCAAAGACCATTCCATTATACATTTCCTCAGCAGAAACTTATGTATTTTTCTATGCATTTATATGCGTACATTTCAGGAAAATTAAAAAAAAACCATTCAAAGCCAAGGACTCCACACAGCCTGAGGGGGTCGCTCCGAAGGAGATTCAGCAGGCTGGATTCTTAGAAATCCAAGCTCATTTTAATCCGTCTTGAATTTCTCCAGCATTCCTACTTTGTCCTCTTGTGTTTTAACTATAAACATACATAAAATTATCTTCAAAAGTACAGGAACATAACATTGATCCAACAGCTATCCCTCTAATGAACTGAGGTGGTCAGTGCCAATAAGGTTATAGCCCAAACAGGACTACTGAGGAACAAATGGGAGGTATGGTTTGAGCAACCCCAAGTTTTGCAGAAGTACACAAAAATGTGTGGGGGGGGGCTAAGGGGGACCCCCCAAAAAAGAATGGCCCATCAAAGAATGAGCATAGTCCATAACCATGGAATATTGAGCAACAGTTGGAAAAGAAAGAAAAAATGTGGTTGAGGGGAGCAGAGCACCATAGTTGAACTCCTTGAAGCTTATAGTATCACAGAGGAAGGCATAGTTGGCTGGCTGACAGGAACACTCCAGCAAGGAGATGAAGAAGCTATGCCGCAACATTTTGTTGCAGGCCCCATGTGTTTAGCCCTATTAGCCCATGAAGGAAGAGAATCTTTCTGTGTACATTCTGTATAGACAATGAAGGGTTATCATCCTTTCAGCAGGGAACTTCTCTGGGGGAATTATTCCTCCTCAGGTACAAGGTCAGTGTACTGTCTGAGTGTAATACCTGAGCAGAAAAAGAATTATGGATTTATGTCTTCCAGCTGCTCTCATCCATCCAAGGTTTCAAGGTTTAACCTGTACAACATGACTGTGGGGAGAGCAATGCAATTGGTTTATAGGATGGAAGTCTGTGCTACAGTCTATAATTTCCCATGGAAATCATGGCCTGCTGTCCTACCTTTTTTAGCAGCAATGTTCCTGTTACCAAGTACTTATGCTCAGCATCTTTCAGTGTCAAATAAACTTTTCTTTTTTGGGTGGGGGGGTTAGTATCAGGGCTATTTCAAACATTATGAATTGAGAAAACACTGGATTGACATCTTAAGCCTACATTTCCATGAAAACATAACCAGGAAGTAATCCCCATTTCCTTCACAGGGACTTATATCTGAGTAAACATGTGCAGGATTGGACTGAATTGGCCACACCCTTGTGCTTTTTACCATGATGAGTTGGATGAGGAGGTGCAGGGAATGCATATCAAATTTGCAGATGACACAAAATTGGGCAGGATAGCTAATACCTTGGAAGACAGAAACAAAATTCAAAGTGATCTTGATAGGCTGGAGCGCTGGCAGAAAAGAACAGAATAAAATTTAATAGGGATAAATGCCAAGTTCTGCAACTAGGAAAAAGAAACCAAATGCACAGTTACAAGATGGGTGATTATTGGCTCAACAAGACTACAAGTGGGAATGATCTTGGAATTGTTGTTGATAACAAGCTAAATATGAGCCAACAATGTGATGTGGCTGCAAAAAAGGCAAATGCTAATTGGGGATGCCTTACTAGAAGTACAGTTTCAAAATCATGTGACGTACTAGTTCTCCTCTACTCAGTTCTGATTAGGCCTCAACTTGAGTACTCTGTCCAGTTCTGGGCACCACACTTTAAGAAGGATACAGACAAAGTGGAGAGGGTTCAGAGAAGGGCAACAAAGATGATCAGGGGACTGGAAACAAAGCCCTAGGAGGGGAGACTGAAAGAACTGGGCATGTTTAGCATTCGGAAGAGAAGACTGAGGGGAGATATGATAGCGCTGTTCAAGGACTTGTAAGGTTATCACAGAGAGGAAGGCCAGGATCTCTTCTCAATCATCCCATAATGCAAGGCATGGAATAATGGGCTCAAGTTACAGGAAGCCAGATTCTGGCTGAACCTCAGGAAAAACTTCCTGACTGTTAGAGCAATACCGCAATGGAACCAATGACCTAGGGAGGTAGTGGGCTCTCCCACACTGGAGGCATTCAAGATGAGGCTGGACAGCCATCTGTCAGGGATGCTCTGACTTAGGGATATACGAAAGTTCCGCCACGGATCTCGGGGAGGCCGAATGCCAGTGCATTCGGCCCCCTGAAATCGGTGGCGGAACGGCCCCCCGCCCCCACCCGGGACGGGACTTACCTTAGGAAGATCTTCCTGGCGGTGGCAGCTTCAGCGGCAGCTCTGGCGGCGGCTCCGGCTGCCACCATTTCCAGGTAAAAAAACAACCCCCCCAAAAAACATGATAGGCTACAAAAAGATTTATGTAGCCTATCACGGCTAGATTTTAAAAAAACACTGTGATAGGCTACGTAAATGTTTACGTAGCCTATCATGGCTGATTAAAACAAAACAAAACATGTGTATGCAAATGGTGGCACCCATGGGAGCCGCCATTTGCGTTCCTTATTTTGGCACGTCTTAGTCTATGTAAACATTTACATAGACTAAGACGGCGAAAATAAGGGGAACGCAAATAGCGTAGCATCTGCGCTATTTGCGTTCCCCTTATTTTCGCCGTCTTAGTCTACGTAAATGTTTACGTAGACTAAGATGTGCCAAAATAAGGAACGCAAATGGCGGTGCCCATGGGCGCCGCCATTTGCGAATGCGCATTTTTTTTTTTAATCAGCCGTGATAGGCTACGTAAACATTTACGTAGCCTATCACGGCCGACTGCAGGGATGCAAACGGCGGCAGCTATGGCTGCCCCCATTTGCATCCCTGCTAGCCAGCGCCCGGATGTCCCCGGAGCAGAGCCGGCCGGCCAAGATTCCGGGGGGAGGGACGGAATGCCTCCCCCCCACCATAAACATAATCTGCGAACAGGTAAGTGATTTTCGTACATCCCTACTCTGACTTGGATTCCTGCACTGAACAGGGGGTTGGACTCGATGGTCTTATAGGCCCCTTCCAGCCCTATTAGTCTATGATTCTATTATCCGAAAGACCTGCCAACATTTAGGGAGGCATAATCTCCTAGCAGGGAGATTTGTTCATGCCTCCATAGGGAAGTATGATAATTTTGTTTCAGTTCACAAATGAACATGAAAGGGAGCGTGTGCCCTCCCAAAATGTTTGCAAAATCCCAAACTTGCCTCCATGTTTGAAAATGCATAACATAAGAAATGCACATATTAAGAATGCCCACTTTTAAAATGCATACTTTTAAAAAATCCACATTTTCACATCGTAGTCAGTGGAGTGCGGGGGAGTGTGCACTTTTGAAAAATGCACAGTTTCCCCATTCAAATTGTTCTCTATTCCTATTTGAATGAACAACAAAAACAGGTTCAAATGAAAATGGAAGTGAGCTGAACCAAAGTATGGAGGGAAGTTCAGAGCATTTTCGTGAGGTCAAGCATCCCTAGTTCTCCCATCCCTATGCATGCATGAATTCTTTCATTCAGTTAAGATAGGGGTGGGCAACATGTGGACTGTGGGACTGTGAAAGTTTGAGGCCTACAGAGGCAAAGAGAAAAATGGTCAGGCTTAGAGGCTTGGAGTTTTTGTTGGGAGGAGATATCTCTCACAGGAGTAGTTTCATTTCCCTGGTCAAGTTTCAGTTCCTTTTCCCCAGTTAAGTTTCATTTATTCAGGTTGAAACAGTACTTTTGGTTTTGAGGGACGAGGGTATAAAAAGAAAGCAAGAGAGCTAGTAAGAGTCTTGAGTCAGGGAGACCAGTGCCTGAAGAGAGAGCGGGAAGAAGCAGCTTGAAGAAGGCTAAGTACAGCTAGGCTAAAGGAACTTGTGTTTTGCAACTTTTAATTTCTCTTAATGCTTTTTGTATGTCTCAGTTCTAGGGATGTACGAAACTCTTACCTGGCTCCGCGCCGGGCAATCCACGGTGGGGGGAGGTACTCCGTCCCTCCCCCCGGAATCCTCTCCGGCCAGCTCCGCAAGTCCGCAGAGCTGCCAGCTGGGGCCGCCCACAGCTGGACATCCAGCCGCTGGGCTGCACAGGGACGCAAATGGCGGCTGCCATAGCTGCCGCCATAGCTGCCGCCATTTGTGTCTGTGTCTTTAGCCATGATAGGCTATGTAATACGTAGTCTATCACGGCTAAAGACACGGACGCAAATGGCAGCAGCTATGGTGGCCACCATTTGCGTTCCTTCCTATTGCCATGATAGCCTACGTATATATTTATGTAGCCTATCATGGCCTCCGCAGGGACGCAAATGGCGTCCCTGCATTAGCCATGATAGGCTATGTAAATACTTACGTAGCCTATCACGGCCTTTTGAAAGAGGCGAATGGCGGCCGCAGACGCAGCTGCCATTTGAGGAGCACCGGAATGGCCTACAAAGGTAGGCACCGTTCCGGGCCCATTTCGTGGGGTGGTGGGGTGGGTGGCTTTGTTCCGCCATGGATTCTGGGTGGAGGGGCAAATGTGCTGGCATATGACCTCCCTGGAATCGATGTTGGAATTCTCCAACATCCCTACTCAGTTCTATTGTTTAGGTACCTTTAGTTGTGATTTGCTTGCTTTAATTTACCAGTAAACCACTGTTGCTAAACCTCATGTTAAACCCCATGTCCACAGCCTAAATACCATGTTATTGGAAAGGGGAAGGTAAAAGAAGGAAGGTGGGACTCTTAAGGAGGCAATCCTTAAGGAGTTGCTCAGGGGGTCCAGGTCATAAGGGGAACCCTGACAGGGACACATGTGTCCTCCTGCCATTCGGGGGGACCCCCTGCCCCAAAATGTAGTTGCTGCCACCACATTTGCCACTACAGTGGTGGCAGCCACAATCCCACAGCCCAAGATTTTCCATGAAAACAAGGCACGTAATTAGGGATGTACGAAAGTCACTTACCTTTTCACGGATTCTGTTCATAGTGGGGGGGAGGCATTCTGTCCCTCCCCCCAGAATCCTCAATGGGGGGGGAGGCGATCCAGTCCTCCCCCCCCAGAATCCTTGACGGCCGGCTGTGTTCCACGGTGGCTCTGTGGAGCAGCCGGCCAGGCCCAGGCCAGGGCCGTCCACAGCCGGATTTCCGGCTGCGGAGGGCTCTGGGTAAAAAAAACCCCAAAACCCGTGTACGCAAATGGTGGCATCCCTTATTTCTCTCCGTCTTAGCCTACATAAATATTTACGTAGACTAAAACGAAGAAAAGAAAGGGGAACGCAAATAGCGTACTGGGCGCTATTTGCGTTCCCCTTTCTTGTCTTCGTCTTCGTCTACATAAATATTTACGTAGACTAAGACGGCGAAAAATAAGGAACGCAAATGGTGGCAGCCATAGCCGCTGCCATTTGCGTACACGTGTGTGTGGTTTTTTTTTACCCAGATGTGATAGGCTACGTAAGTCTTTACGTAGCCTATCACATCTATGGGGAAAAAAAGAGAAAAAAACACAGACCGGAAATGGCAGCAGCGGCAGCCGGTTGGAAGACCAGCCGCCGCTGCTGCCACCGTCGAAGCCACCGCTGGAGCCGCCACCATCCGAAACATCCGCCCCAGGTAAGTCTCGTCCCGGGGGGGATCCATGGGGGCTGGGGGGGTGGCAGGCCGTTCTGCGATGGATTTCGGGGGGCCGAATGCACTGGCATTCGGCCTCACTGAGATCCGTCATGGAATTCTCTGACATCCCTAGGCACATTGGGAATGTGTTTACAAGAAGAACCATAGTTCTGGAAGCCTTGAAGGAGCACAATCATACTTGGAAGAAAGGCGCATTCTCCTCCTGCACCTTGTTTTCAAGGACAAATCATGTGGGGTTCTTTGGTCACTGCTGCTGTGATCGATTCAAGACTGGTGGCACTTTTGGTGGAGTGGGTGTGGGCAGCCCCTGGATAGATTCCGTGGGGCACTGCAGTCCCTGACCGTGGGACTCTACACACCCCACATTTAATATAGTGTTATATTACTAACATGATTGTTTAGTTAGGAGAAGCCATATGCAAACCAGAAGGGACATTCAGACGTGAGCAACCAATGTACCTCTCAGTTTCCTGCCCACCAGTGCTAATAAAGAAACATGCAAGGAAGCATCATTGGCATTATCAAGCAACAGAAAGCAGACAAATTCACTAGGTCTGGGGATGTATGGATTTTGTCAGATTCTTTCCATCTGTGTTTTGCAGATTGATAGGTGCCTTTCATACCGTCATCTGCTCATTGATGGAATCAGATTTTTCCCAATTTCCTGAATTTGCACAAATTTGCACTTTTGCACAAATTCACAAATCCCCCCCCCCCCAAATGAGCATTTTCATGCTTTAGGCTATAGGAGAAATGCTCAATTCTGGCCCGTGTTTTTTAAATTACTTTACATATTTTTCTATGACTAAATTGTGTTAAATTACAAATTGTGTGTGTGTGTGCATGCACAGTCCTCAAGTCCATGGAATCTGTGCGACTTGGGAAGAGCCAGGGCACTGCGGAATCTGCGGCTCAGAGTCACAGTAATCTGAAGTTTGTTTCCATTGTGAATTTATCTTACATCCCTAACTAGGTGTAACAAAATTATTTCTGAGCCTAAACTCAGACAAATATTTTTCTGCCTTTTACACGGCCGTCTGTATATAAAAACAAGTGCCAGCTGCAGTGATCATACTATTCCCTTCCACTGAAATGGCCTCATCACTGGTAGGGAGGACTGAGAAATGTGTTTCAATTTGTTTTTGACAAGTATTTACCCAATTTACACCTCCTGAACCTGAGCATGGACTCAAACACAATCTGCAATCGACATCTGTACATTTCCATGTTTGCAGTATGATTCACAGACAGAAAAAAAAGTGTTTGACAACATGCATGCATTTGAAAAATCTGCATGAAGAATTTGAACTTTTGAAAAATATGCACAAACATGCTTTAATGAATGAAAGAAAAATGCATCCCTTTCAAAAATGTGCATGCAAGGTGTGTGCATTTGGAAAAGTGCACATGAAAATGGGAATAGAAAAAAGCAAAGCTTTCAATCTGATGCAGACAAGGATCAGATTCAGAATGAGCTTCGAGATGGAGTTCGGAGTATCGAAATGAGGTTGAGATTTGCTGATTTGGACATCGCTGATTACTAGCTAACTGGAACTGGTGAAATTTCTTCCATTCCTTCCCTCTAGTGACAAAATGTAAAGGATAATGGGGCCTCTGAAACTTTATCACTTAAGAACATAAGAAGATCCTTGCAGGATCAGATCAAAGGTCCATCTCATCCAGAATCTTCTGTCTAAAAATGTCCAGCCAGATGCTTTTGAGAAGCCCACAAGAAGGACATGAGAAAAAGAACAGCCCACTGAGAAACAAGTATGATCAGTAGCTAAGGAATGTTAAGTATCACTTGGAAAAGAAAAAACACACAAAATATGTAGTTGGTGGGAGTGGATTTCATGGTTACAGCTTATAGTATTCCAGACAAAGTTATGACTGGCTGGTAGGACAGGAACAGGAACACTCCAGCAAGGAGATGAAGGAGCTATGCTGCAACATTTTGCAGCAGGCCCTATGTGTTAGCCCTATTGGCCCATGAAGGAAGAAGAACTTTCTGTATACATTATGTATAGACAATACAGGGTTATCTTCCTTTCAGAAGGTAACTTCACTGGAGGAATTATTCTCCATGGTATAAGGTCAACAAACTATCTGAGTGTAATACCTGAGCAGAAAAAAGAACAATGAATTTATAAAATGTCTGGCCAGATGTTTCGAGGAAGCCCACAAGTAGGACAAGAAGACATCCACCTTCCATCACTGTTTGCCCTCCAACAAGTAGGGATGGGAGAACCAGCAACTTTTGAGCTCACCTAAAAACTATGAAATCACTTCAAAGCTCATTTCCGCTCACTCCCATTTTTGTTTTCGACCTGTTTTTCAGCTTCTTTGAAGGAGAAAAGTGCACAATTCAAATGGGAAAATTGCATCTCTGTGCATATTTTTTTTCAAAAATGTGCATTTCCCCCAATTGACTAAATTGTGAAAATTCTTATTTTGGGGTTGTTGTTGTTCTTGTTGTTGTTGTTTTAATCTGCATTTTTCTAATATTATCACCAATTCAGGAATTTGCAAAGATTTCTTGAAAAAAAGCACCCCTGCTTGTGTTCATGGCTGCAAATGGGTCATGTTCACATGATTTGCAAACAGAAACAAAATTCCCATACATCCCTACCACAAGTGCTGTTCAGTGGCATGGACATGGACGTTCCCGATAGCCATGACAGCTAGTAGCCCACAATGGCCTTCTACTCCATGAATTTGCCCAAAGCCTTGTTCAAGCCCTCGAAACCATTGGCTATCACTCCATCATGCGGCAGTGACTCAATCCCGTAAGTTAATTTTAAACATCTTTGTGAAAAAGTATTTTCTTTTGTTTGTCTTGAGCCTAGGAGCAATGCAGGTCATCGGTTTTCCCTTTCTAAGCCCCTCCCAGACATTTCTCTCCCACATGCAAATAATGTGTGGAAGGGGAATAGGGCTGCATGTCCTGGTCCCACCACCACCCCTGCCAACATCATGGTTCCCGCCAGCTCCACCCCACCCCCGGCAGAAGGCCTGAAAAGGTGCTTATGGATGTACAACGACTTTATATGCACATAAGCTCCCCATTTAGAGCTTCTGACCCATGGGCAGAGTTTGAGAGGATTGGTCCTGTAGTAAACAGTGGTGTTGAGAGAAGTGCTGGTGTTCGTGGCCCCGTAACTTTCTTGGTGCATTCTTTGAACACATAGCAACATAGGGAGGGGCCTTATGCTGACCACTGGTCCATCTAGCCATCGGTATTGTCGACACTGTGCAGTGGCTCTGCAGGGTTTCAGGCAGGATTCCTTCCTATCCATACCTGGAGATTGAAGCTGAGACCTTCTGCATGCAAAAGAGATGCTCTACCAGGGCACCATGGCCCGTTCCTGAACAACACATAGAATAAACAACTGAAGGGGGCTCTTGTGTTATGAGGGAGTGAGAAAAGCATAGCTCTATAGCAGGAGTAAGATCACCGCAGACGGTGACTGTAGCCATGAAATTAAAAGACGCTTGCTCCTTGGGAGGAAAGCTATGGCAAACCTAGACAGCATAGTCAGAAGCAGAGACATCACCTTGCCGACAAAGGTCCGTCTAATCAAAGCTATGGTTTTCCCAGTAGTAATGTATGGCTGTGAGAGCTGGACTATAAGGAAGGCTGAGCGCCGAAGAATTGATGCTTTCGAACTGTGGCGCTGGAGAAGACTCTTACGAGTCCCCTGGACTGCAAGGAGGTCAAATCAGTCCATCCTAAAGGAAATCAACCCTGAGTGCTCATTGGAAGGACAGATACTGAAGCTGAAGCTCCAATATTTTGGCCACCTAATGCGAAGAGAAAACTCCCTGGAAAAGACCCTGATGCTGGGAAAGACTGAAGGCAAAAGGAGAAGGGGACGGCAGAGGATGAGATGGCTAGATAGCATCACGGATGCAATGAATATGAACTTGAGCATGCTCCGGGAGAGAGCGCAGGACAGGAAGGCCTGGCGTGCTATGGTCCATGGGGTCACGAAGAGTCGGACACGACTGAACGACTGAACAACAACAACAACAATAGCAGGAGTAGGTGACCTGGTGTCCTGCAGATGTTGTGGACTACAAATCCCATCAGCCCCAGCCAACCTGGCCAGTGGTTGGGAATTAGGGGAGTTTGTCTTCCCTTGCTCTATGCAATTTCACCCCAACATGCATAATTCTATATATCTGTATCATGTAGGGATGTTGGAGAATTCTGTTTGAGGGATGATGACGCTTGTTGGATTCTTTCCCTGCAGATTTTGCTCCATTTCCAGGTCAAGAAAAAGGGGAACAGATCACCCACTTAGCAGCCTGATCCTCATGATTTGAAGCATTAATCTGATACTTGTGGGTGCTCCTGCTTCCGCTGCAGACTTCTCTGAGACACAAGCAAATGCTTTTTCCCAGCTCCCATCTGCAGTAAGTATGACAACACTTCCCGAATTGGAGGGTGGGGGTGGGGATGGATTGACAAGCTGTTGGACAAGTATGGAATAATATGGCTCTGCTGGGCTAAAAGAAGTAATGTGTGGAGAGGATGAAACTGATAAGAATATAGACAAGAGGGGAATATGCCTTTGCAGGGCTACACAGTAGACAGGTGGGCTTGCGATCATGTGCAGTTGTGCAAGATCCCAAATTTTAAAAAAAAATTACAACACCATTTGTGCACATTTCAAGACCCCTCCTCTTTTTTTTTTTTTAGAAATGGTGGCACCTGGGAAAAATGTGCACATTTTTCCCAGAATCAAAAACACATACCATCCAATGCAGTCTGCCCCTGCTTACTGGGATGGAAATGCTGCAGTATTCTGTCAGATTCCCAGAATGAATTTCCCAGAGTTGGTCATCCCTAATATCATGCCATTCCCCTTCAGTTGATGTATTTTGTAAGCAGAAATGATGTTTAGTCAAGGAGAATAGTGTCAATGTACAAGGGATTGGGCTGTACATTATCTTTTTAAACCGGTTCCTGGCCTAAGCACGGTGACTCAGAAGTTAATGGGACAAATTCCTTGTTATGTGTGTTTTGGATTACAAAGCTCAGTTCTTCTGGCTCCAAGAAACATCTGATTTAATTGGTTACATTATTATCATTTTTATATTATTATTATTTGTAAGAAGAGTCTCTTGTCTTGCATTACATGTATCTAGTCACAGAATGAACAGCACACAAATTCTAGGCAGAGCGATAAGGAATATTTTAACATGGAAAGAGATATGGCCCTATTTATAAGCCGGCGCTATTCCCTGGGCTGTTTAAAACAAGGCATCCTGGATGCCAGCCCAGGAATCACATTTGGATTTGCTACAAATGACAAGGCATGGTGTTGATGAGAGAGCGTGGTTTGGAAACTCCACCATGGCTCTGTTTGGGAACATCCAGGCATTTCATTTACAGGGAGAGGGAAGGAAGCCAGGGACTTCAAGCACCAACATTTCTGTTAGGCATATAATGAATCTATCAAGGTCACCTGCCCAAGCAGCTGTTAATCCAGTCTTTAGGCCAGGGAAAGGGCATTGAGCAAAAGCAATTAAGGATACAATGTCAGATTTGTCTGTTGTTCTTGTAACACACATAGTGATTTGCTTTGTTTTTCCTCCCCCCCCCCCCAGGCCTGCTATAGAATTATTAACTGCTCACTTGTTATTGGTTAACTCACCTTCCCCAGCCTGGTATCATCCTGATATTTTGGACTTCAACTCCCATCAGCCCCAGCCAGTATGAGCAATAGTCAGGAATGCTGAGAGTTGTAGTCCAAAACTGCTGGAGGGCATCAGGTTTGTGACGGCTGGGTGAACTATTTAAGCTATAATAGTCCTCATTATATTGAGAAGTGGAGCCTAATCGTCATTTCTGTAGTACTTGATGGAGTATAAGCTGGTGTATATGAACTCATTTACCCACTCAACTAGAGGTGCCAACTGGTAAGGAGAGCTGAGTTCAATCTCTGTTCAAGTCAGCCCTGAACTGTCAAGGTCGACTCGTGCATCCAAACCAATCCTGGCTTCCATTCCCATTTATGAGCTGAGGAATGTTTTTTGGAAAGAGAGTCAAGATAGGGAAGGAAACTGGCACACAAATGGTCTGGAAACGTCAGCTGGTCCAAAATAGGGCAGCAAGATTGTTAACAGGGACTGGCCAATGAGATCACATTATGTGAATACTTTTCCAGCTCCACCGACTGCAAGACCATTTTTGGGTCCAATTCAAAGTGCTGGTATTAAGATTCAAATCCCTAAACAGCTTGGGGCCAGGTTAACTGAAGGATTGCCTCCTCTCATAAATGCCTGCCCAGACCCTAAGATCATCCCCAGGGTCCTTCTCCGGGACCCCCCACCAAAGGAAGTGAGGCAGGTGGCTACCAGGAGGAGGGCCTTTTCTGCTGTGGCCCCCCAGCTGTAGAATGAGCTCTGTAGAAAGGTTTTCCTGGTGCCTACATTGTTCTCCTTCTGGTGCCAGGTGAAGACCTTTTTATTCTACCAGTATTTTAGCATTTTAGCTTCTTAATCTTTTAGCCCTGGAGTTTTAAATCTGAATGTTAAATCTCTGCATTTTAATACTTTCATATTTTATATTGTTTTATGTTGCACTCTGTGGTTTTAATTTTTGTGAACCACCCAGAGAGCTTTGGCAATTGGGCGGTATAGAAATGAAATAAACATATAAATAAATGGAATAAATAAATGGAATAAATAAATAAATGCAGAAATAAAATATGACTAGTCTAATTCAAATACGGATGTGTGAACACACCCCAGCTCAGGTTCTCCGGGCACCCACTGAAGCACCACCCCTGCTCACCCCACCACTGGACCCGCACTCAAACCCCCATAAGCTTGGCGAGTTGCCCGTACTCACCCTGGGCGAGCACCTGCCATTTTGCCACTTTTTAAAAAATGGAAAAAAGGGAGTTTTTTATTAAAAAATGTGCCCCTTTAAATATGCACATTTTGGGGTCAGGAAAGTTCAATATGTGCAATATTAGAGGCATTATTTAAATATGCAATTTTTTTTTAAAAAAAACCTCCCTTTTTCCCTAAAAAAAAGAGAAAAAAGTGGCAAAATGGCAGGTGCTTGCCAGACAGGATGCAGTGGGTCTGGGAGGGCATGAGCAGGCATGAGCAAGTGCAAGGGCTCAGCGAGCACAGTCTGGGGGTGGCAGGCAGGGGGCGACCCTGTCGGGCATCCGCAACATCCCTAAATTCACAAGGTGGTTGTGCCAATGTTTTTGTTTTGAAAAGTTATCTTGTTTCTGTGCCTTTAACAACATCCTGACAGACAGAAATTAGGGGTGCTAGGCAAAGCTTCTCCGAAACTAAGCCCAGAAATTAACTTTAGTGAGCTTTTTCCAATGAGAGGTGAGCTTTAACAGTCCCAGAATTCTTCTCTGGCTTGGATTACTATCCAAGGCCAATAGGAATTCTTAGCTTCCTCCCATTCCTGTCAGCCCTCCAAAGTCCTCCTAGCCCCTCCAAAACACACACACACACACACACACACACACACACACACACTTCCTGCTCACTTTCAAGCCATGGAGGCAGTAGGATCAGCAGTGGTTGCGCACAAGCAGAAGATCAGACAGAGAATTTCCCCCTCTCCCTCCTTCCCTATCACCCTGATCCTTTCCTAGGGATGTTGCAGTCACCTGGCTAGCTCCAGGAATCCATCGGTGTGTCTCCCCACCCCCACTCGCCACCCTGAACTTGGCTCGACAAGCCTCCACCCCCACCCACTGAACCGCACGATCCGTCCACTCATTCCTGTAGACACCCATCCTCCATGCAATCTGTGATTTTAATGCAAGATGGGGGCTCTAGTTTTTTGTATATCTAATGTTGCACACTATGGTGGTCATACAGGGCCATTTCTGCAACATTTGAGGCCCTTTATGGCAACTGTTGTGTGCAACATTAGAAATACAAAAAGCAGAGCCCTCATCTTGCATTAAAATCACAGCTCACATGGTTGACAGGCAGCTGCAGGGTGCTCTGGGACCTCTCACTGAGCCCACCAGGGGCTCGTGCAGCCCACCGACCTTGGACTCAGATGAGTCCATACATCCCTATCCTTTCCTCATGCACCATGGCTACTCCTCTCACCACTCCAAGTGCTTGAAAGGGAAGGGTTGCAGTGTTTGGGGCGGAGGGGGATGGCTGGGAGGGTTTAGAGAGAGGGTAAGGGCTGGTGGGTGGAAGCATTTTTCCAAGTCCTCGGATGAAACCTTCATCTGTTATTTTTTTTTAAAATGGTCTGATTCATTCGGAGCACAGAGAATGGTGCAGAGAACATAGGGCTAGATGGGGATATGGAATATGTGTATGGGTCTTCCATTACCCACAATGCCCTCTTTTGCTCTCATGTGCTCTAGCCTCTTGGTGGGAGGATAAAGAAATGGAGGCTGTAGTAGTGCTGTGTGAATCAGCAAAAGCTCTCTGATTTCCCTGTCTAAGCTCTTTCCCACTCATGTCCATATCAGATTGTGAGCTTTGTTTTTTTCTACCGTTCGCAAGAAAATGTGTGTATATTTTTGTGCACATTTTTTTTCAAATTCATGCGTCAATTGTGCACATTTTTTTAAAAAAGTATGCATTTTCTCCTACCAATTAAACCATATGTGTGTGTATTCTAAAAATGTACACATTTTTGCATGTGCAATTTAAAAATGTGCACACTTTTTTAGAATACTTTTTATTTATTTTTGTCTTTATAAATGAAATAAACAGTACCAACAACTTGATCAATAACTACAATTTCCTAACAGTACAATATTCTTAGGAGGATACAACAATACCGAAAAGAAGAAGAAAGGAAAAAAGAGAGAGAGAGAGAGAGAGAGAGAGAGAGGAAAAAGAGAGAGAAAAAAAGAATCCCCCCTTCTTTTTTAAAGGGTTAAATTTAAACTCCAATACACACGGGCTTCAGATCCCATTCTAATTTAGAAACTATACCTATAACATTAGCAATATTACAATTTAATAATCAACCTTACATTTTAATATCATCTCATCAGTCTTATAGCAAGGAAGCAGGCCTACAATTCATTTCCAGCAACCATATATTGCCCTTAAGTTAGAATATAATAGTAATAATAAAGCTTAACAGTTTAACCAACCACAAATCTTACTTAGTAGTCTTATAGTAATGATAATAATAGTAATAATAATAAAAACAACAGCAAAAAAAAGAAAAAAATGTGCACATATTTGAACACATGATGCATGAATTGCATCATAAGCTCAGAAATGTATAGATGTCGACCACAGATTGCCTTCGGCTCCACGTTCGGCTCTGGGAGGTGTGAATTGGCTCAAATCTGGTCAAAAATAAACTGGAACAAATTTCTCATAGATCCCTAGGCTCTACTGAAGACACATGGGACTCCACTGTTGATGGGTGCTGCACACAGGCTCACCTGGACTGGGCCTATAACTTATTAGGGAGGAAAGGAGAGTTTGAAAAAAAATCCCATTTTTAAAAATCCCATTTCCATTTGTGCAGAACTCCATTCTGTCCCTTTGCCCTCAGGACCACTTATTCTCCCAGTGCAGCCATCAGGCCGTGCCTGCCACAGTCGGAATGATTTTTCTATAGCAGGAAACCACTGACAAATTCAATCTAAGTACTTAATGGAGGCAGCAATAGCAGGCTTTGTTGCAGCTTGGCTTTGAAGTTTATCAGAGAGTGGCAAGGATAATTATAAAAGAAGAGAAATTAAAAACAATGCTTCTTTTAATCAGTATGATATAGTTATAGAGTGCTTTTTCTTCTAACATAAAAGCCCAGCTTTACGATATCAAGAGGTTTAGGATAACCATCAAAAGCAGTTCTTCTTTCCACTTCCTACCATCTGCAAACTGTGCTATTTCCTATGCTTCTTATGCATTGGTATACTGATTTTTCCTAGCAATATACTGATTTTTTAAACTTCTTTTATCCTTGAATTATTTGCACATATTTAGGTAGCAAGGCTTTATTTTTTTATTTATTTTTTGCTATACTGCCTTAATGGGCTATTCCCTGCTCCCCCCTCTGGTATTCTCTCTCTCTCTCTTTCTCTCTCTCTCTCCCTCTCTCTCTGTGTTTCTTGTGTATGTGTATATACATATACATATACATATACATATACATATACATAAACATATATATATATATATATATATATATATATATATATTCAACTCTTTCAATCCAGGTATTGGGCAATACCAACAAATTGTTGGAGGTGGTACAAGGCACCTTCCAATGTATTTATAAGCAAGTATATCTAGGACTGCAGCCTTAGTGGCTGTATGTATACAACAGGCAAGGGAGAAGAGCGCTAAAAACATGATAAGTATGACTGCTAGGAAGGGTTTTGAACAATATATTTATTGCTGCATTGCAAAAGTGACTGCAGAAGGACAAAAGCCTCTTTCATGTCATCCTCGCTTTCTTTGCTGCTGTGCAAGGGTGCTGATAAAGGCAGGGACAAACAGGCAGAAATCAATACATTTCACACAACAAGAAAAATGGCCATTTTCAAATGGGGGAAAAAAATCTTTCGAATGGAACACAACCAAAAGCCAAGGACATTGTACAAGGCCAATGGGAGCTCCAAACGCCTGTTTAAGTGACCTATTACCAGTAGTGGGTTGTGTGGCGGTTTGTTGGTGGCCTAGCAGCTTATGCTGCTTGCATGGGTCCACAAGAAGGGGTCTCATGCCATTTCCAGGGGGCGCCAGGAGACAGCAGAGGAGACAAATGGGTTGCTAGTACTTCGACGCCATTCAAGTGTATGGGTGCCAAATGGTTTGCAGCATCAGGCGTGGTCCATAATGTCAGCCACACACCTGTGGACAGTACTGAAGTAGCAGCTGATGTGCCTCCATTGCTGCAAACCATTTGCCGGAACGGACCGTGGGGCATCTGTACATCCCTAAAATGGGCCCTTTATGGCTGCCAATTACAGAACATGACCTACCCAGAAGCTCCCGAGCTGCCACTGTTGTGCACAGTGGTGACTCACTAAGAGGATGGAGCAGCTTCTGGGCACTCGCTGAGCTGCTGGGCACTCGCTGAGTGGGTCTGCAAGTGCCCCATAGTGGGGTCTGGGAGTGCGGGTGAGGGGGAGTCTGTCGGACGCCACCCACCATGAACTCTTGCAACATCCCTAGGTGTAGCACTAGACAACCCTTCCCACCACTCCTGAGATGGAATGATCCAGCGCTTACTGACAATGGAGCCTGCAGAATCTATCTCTATGCACAGAGCTGAGCTGCATTCCACATCCCATGCCCATTGCCCTTGAATGTACAAGCCCTCCTGCCACACACAGCTGCCTGACTGAAGTTTTGCTATTTGGAGGGAAATTAAATATAAAATCATTTTCCAGGATTTTAAACAACAACAACAATTGAACCTTGAGTATTGACCTTCTCCAACTGTTAATGAGAGCCAGTATTATGAGAGGGATTAAGGGTTGTTGTTGTTGTTGTTGTTGTTTTAAGTTGCTTTTTAATGTATATCCATGTTTGGGCCCATCTGTGTGGTCATCTGGACAACATGAATCACTTTAGGTAATCAAAGGGCAAATTATGTTTTTTGTGAATTACCGTTTTTCCTGGATGAGATACTACAGAGCTCTCTTCAGAGTATTTATTTGGCAGTCTTGGTTTCATTGGATTCATTGTCAGATAACTTGGCTGTCAAGTCTGCCTTGAACTGAATGATTGAAGTGTAGCAGTTAACCTTTTCACATTACATTCAAAGTACAATCCAGAAATTGATAATATACCACATTTATTCCAGTTTTAGGAATACTGTGTGACATGGATAGAATGTGATAGTTCGGTTCCATTTTTGGTTAAAGGTATACTTTGGGGGAAATACAGATCATATTGAACCTCACTTGCAAGCTTGGAAGACAGCAAAGTACCCAAAGTAATTCACTCAAGGGACTGAACTTATTATTAAGTAATCAATAAAAGCAGATACTACGCTAAAGGGCTGATATGACCACACCTGTGTTGGCCTTGCATGGAAGGAGACTGTGCAGGCTTAACAGGCAGCGGGGGCAGGAGTCCCGGTCACCTCTCTCCAATCACACATTCTTCCCTCCTTGTCCTTGCAAGGAACGGAAAATGTGTGGTTGCTGGGCAACTCCTGCCCTTGCTGTCTGGCATGCCTGCATGATCTGCTTCTGTGCAAGGAAAGAGGCCATGCAGGCTGGACAGGCAGCCAGTGCCTCCTGCCAATCGCAAGTTCTTCCCTCCTTGCAAGGAGGGCAGAGCATGTGGTTGGTGGGCAGCAATGGGGACTCTGTCAGCCACCGTTGTTGCACACAATGGCAGCTCACTAAGGAGGTGGGTGGCCGCACAGCTTTGTGGGGCACTCGCTGGGCCATCTAGAACCTCACGCTGCATGGCAAGCAGAGGCAGGTGGCAGCAGCAGCTCAGTGAGCACTTGATCAAGCTGGGCACGTGTGAGTCTGCCCATCCCTAATTTTGAGGGCCAATATATGAAAGGTGTGATTGCATTTCATGTATCCGTCCGTCCGTGTGTGTGTGTTTAAACAGTAGCTGTAGGTATGGTGGTGGTGATGTGTGTGTGGAAAAGATATCATGACTGGGACTGTGTCATGCAGTGGGGTTAACACTTTCCCCTGTCCTAGGGCACCTCTGCATCAGCCTAAAATCCTGCATTTGAAATGGGGCTTTCTGCTTCCATTTTAAATGCTGGATCATGATGACTCCCTTTTTCATGTGCTTCCTTTTCCCCCACCCCCTTCCCCTTCCTTCTCCCCATATCTGAGACTTCCTCTTCTTGCCGCTTTTCCTCTTTTCATGGAGGAAACTGAAGCGGAATACAATGGGGTAATTTGATAGCTCATTATCTGCAATCTATTTAAAAATTAAACAAATGGCATTTAGTGCAGGAGACACCTTGGTTGATCATGGAATCACGTAAAGAGCCCACAAATGTCTGTGAAGGAGCAATTTCAATTTCAGGATCAAAGCTCAGTGTGAAGGAGCCCTTAGAATCCTGATAACAAGAGACACCTCTATGTTGCTATTGCCCCAGGAAGGGAAGTTGCCATTGGCACCAGTAGCAGCTCCCCTTCGGGGGAAGGGGGATTACACCTCTCCAGGGTGTGTGTGGTTTTTGTTGGGACTGTGGCATGAGGGAAAGAGTTATTTTTAAATTTGATTTATATCTCACCCTTCCTCACAAAGAGCCCAGGGCAGCTAACAACCTATATAAAACACAGTATACCACATAAATTACATTAAAATCACAAATGCAAAATAAAACACATGAAACCAATAATCCAATCTGTCCTGTCCAACTTGGTTCAAGGCACCCAGAGGTGCTGAAACCAGAAAGGGACATATAAGAATGCAGGGTGAACACAAGACCCCCACCAGGGCAAATCAGGTCACATCCCCCTGCTGCATTGAGCAGGGGGTTGGACTCGATGGCCTTGTAGGCTCCTTCCAACCCTACTATTCTATGATTCTATGATTCATCCAATCAGGTCAGGTGGGACCAAGTCCCATGGCATCAGGTCAGGTCAAGTCAGGTCAAATATGTTGAATAGCATGGCAAGGGTAGACCTGGCAGGGTCTTTCAGGACCTTGGGCAGCTCCAAGTTAACTGAAATTCAGTCAAGGTGAGCTGTTGACTCAACAATGAAAGGCTTTCTGAGGCCAATAGCTCAAGACCTGTAGTTAGCTCTACCCCCTCAGAGAAGCAGTTTGTTTCCTAAAGAGCCATTTCCTGATTTGTAGCCACTGACTCCTACGGGGTGGGAATGGTGATGGCTGTAATGGAGAAGTGTCCTCTGCATCTGAGGAGTCAGGTAGAGGTACATCATCTGACCTGGAAGGCCCTGGCATATCAGGAGTTGGGTTAATGAAGGGAGTCTCCTCTGCCTCTGAGTCCTCTTTGGAGCCAGGATGGATCAGGTCTGAGGAACATGACACTATCAGTCAAAATAAATGGAGCACTCACCGATACCCCAAAAGCCTGCACAAATAAATAGGTCTTTCACGGGAGCCTAAATGACAATGGCATGAGGGATGTCTGAATCTCTACTGGAAGAAAGAACCAAAGCTAGGATGTCACCACTGAGAAGGCTTCCTACATGTGGTAGCCCCATGGTCCAGATTCCTCAAGGGCATCACAATCAAAGGCTCTGCAGGAATCTTAAAATCCCAAGTTAGTCAGTATTGGAGAAGGTGGTCTTTCAAGTACCTGGGTCCTGAGACATGTAGGGCTTTTCACTTTAGTATTAACATTATGAATTGGGCCTGGCAGCTCACTAGCAATCAGTGCAGAGACAGAGACTTCAAACTAGGGCTGTGCAGGGACCCTCCAATCTGACTCGGAAGCCGCTTTGTGGCTCGGGCAGATTCAGCCCCCCCAACCCAACTTGGCTCTGAACCCAAAGCGGGGTTTGGATGACAAACCCCACTTCGTGTCCCCCCATGCCCCCACACAACCCCCCAGCTCCTTAGCTGGGCCTCCTCCTCCTGTGCTGCCCCCTGGGCCATGGGGGAGGGGAGCTGGGCCAGGGGCCGAAGCTCCAAAGTGCACCAAGTGCTTCGGTGAGCCCTGGAGCGCTTCACCTCGGAAGAGCCACAAAGTGGCCCAAAGTGACCTGCCTCGACTCGGTGTTCAGGCCTCAGGCCAAAGCGGTGCACAGCCCTATTTCCAACTGATGTGATATGATCACATCTCACTGCACTTGTGAACACATAGGCAGTAGCATTCTGTATGAGTTACAGCTTCCAGACCATCCTCAAAGGAAGCCCCATGTAGAGAGTATTGCAGTGGTCTAAAAAGGAAGCTATCAGAGCATGAGCTACCCTTGCCAGGCTATCCCAGCAATAAGGGAGGGACCCCCTCCCTGAATGGCATGGTTCTAATCTGGATCAGGGTCCATTGTAACTGCCATCTTAAAACAACAACAACACACACAGATGTGAAATGCACTCAAACACTTCATCTATCATCTAGCTTGGTCCTGAATGTGATGTATTTCATAAAATATATCAGTAAGGGCTAAGGCTGATATGTGGCATATGATGATAAGTCCTGCAAAAGGCAATGAATGCCTCTCTCCTTCTGCTCTGTGGAAACATTTGAAGAATAGACAGAAAAGGACTCTGTAGATTGTTCACTTGGAACAACAAGTAGAGTCAAATGAAAGGTCTTGTCTGGAGTAGGGATGGACAACTCTGTTAATTTCAGTTTCTGTCAGTTTCAGCTGTCTCCAAACTTATGTTGGTTCCATCCCATTGCTACATCAGTTTGTGATTTTTCTTAAAGTCTGCACAAAACGTTGTACACATTTTTACATGGATTTCTCCTAATATGCACATTTTTGCAAGCTGTTTTCTTTAGAATGCATTTTTGTGTAGTATTTTCACCAATACATGCATTTTTCTGTGTAATTTCCCCTAGCATACACAGTTTCGTGTGCGTTTTGATCGGACACTTTGTGCATTGCTTTGTGCAGTGAGAATTAAAATGCAAAATGAACAAAATTATCCACCATCCCTCATGTGGAGGCATCCTTGGTCTCTGCATTTATATCTTCTTCTTTTTTCCAACATTTATAGTGTGAGGTTCATCATATTGCTACATTAATGGAACTATTGTTAATCTGCAGTGTACAGAAGGGTAGGTGGTAACCCGCCTGAAGTTTTGGTAATGAAGCATGGCATGATCAGCAAGGGTAAGGAGAGTTCATGGAGTATGTGCTGGCTGAAATTAAAAGACAGGTCTGAGATTTGCATTCCTGCTGAAGAGGATACCTAGTTCCTGGCTGCCTTTCCTTTGATTTGTTCTTCACACTAAGGGAAGTATTTCATTTTCTTAACATAACCAAGAATGCAGAGTTGCTAATAATGGAATAACAAGGAAGAGTACTCCATAGCTACTAGATTAGTGCTGTGCCAAAAATTTATTCTGATTTTTTTAAAAAAAAAACTATTCTCATTCAACATGAGAGAAAAGAAACTGCTTTGGGGGGGGGGGAATCAAAGGAAAAGACATTTTCAATGAATAAATATTAAGTATTAAGCACTCCTTAATCTTTGTGCACCAGCTGGAACTGGTCATTGTCTGGAGTTCAACAACTTTTCCTAGGCTCCCCCCGGACTGTGTTTCAGTTCCTGCTGTGGCACCTGACTTGATCTGCAATGGGTCAGGCTAGTTCACAGATTTTCCAGGAACTTTGCATCTTTCTTTTGAAGGATCTGCAATGTGTGCAAATGTTGGAGCAATTTGCACGACTTGCGGCTGAATATGCACAAATCATGGAAATTACGGCTGGGATTGCATGATTTGCACAGATACATTTCTTGTAATTTATGCCAATTCTGGAAACTTCCCCTCAAATGTGCAAAAAAGGTCCCAGTGTTTGGGGAAAAGCCCACAGTTCAGTCCACAAATTGAGTCGCACCCTCCGTGGAACACCATTGAGCGAAAAAAAGAATGGATTTCCAAGCGACGGACATCCCTAACCTGGTGCCTTAAGAACATAATGAACATGAGCCCCTCCGGATCAGACAGAAGGCCTATCTAGTCTGGCATCCTGTTTTCCACAGTGGCTAGTCAGATGCTAATGGAAACCCTTGAGCAGGACATGAGTTCAGTAGCCCTTTCCTGCTGTCATTCCTCACTGACTGGTATCTGGGAACCTGAAGATGCATATAGCCATCATCGTGCATGCATCATCATGGTGTATGCATGGCATATAGCCATACTAACATAATGTTAGTAAACATTAATAGCCTTATCCTCTGTGAATGGGTGTGATTCCTTTTTAAAGCAATCTAAATGTCTGGCCTAGTGTGATGGTGACTTCCATAGTGTAAGTGTTGTGGGAAGGAGAGCTGTATGTATGTAGGTATGCAGTGGAGGAGGACAGGGCAGTGGTGAGGGCAGCAGCAGTGGTGGGGGCAGCAGCAGCTAGGGCAGTGGTGTCAGCAATGTAGGTGGCAGCAGAGGAGGCAGCGGCAAGATAAGGGGGTTTGAGCAGGGGCATCAGGGGGGACCTGAAGTGGGGCTCGACATCCAAATCCTGCTTCAGGTTTGGGGCCGAGTCGTGTTGTGAGGGCGAATCTTCCCAAAATAGCACTCGTGGTGCTTGTGGATGGGTCCAGCGTGAGTGCTGGTGGCTCAGCAAGCATACCACAGCCAGGGTGCCACAACAGAAAATGCCCTCTTCTTAACAACTACCAACCTCACTTCCTTTGTCGGAGGCTCGTGGAGGAGGATGGCTGAAGACTATCTTAGGGTCCTGGCAGTTGTATCCGGGAGGAGATGATTCTTCAGGTACCCTGGCCCTGAAAGCTTCCTTTTAGGGATGTGTGAACCCACCCCTGTCCAGGTTCTCCGGGTGCCTGCCCAGCCCCTCACTGGTCCCCAGGCTGTGCTCGAGCCCCTCTCATGCTCCGCGAGCAGTCTGCACTCACCCTGATGGCCTCGTGGAGCTCCAAGGTCACAATTTTTTGGAAAAACAAATGGTGATTGAAAAAATGTGCCTATTTGGGTATGTGCGAAATTGCACATTTGGTGAATGCACATACCTGCATGTGCGCAAAATGTACATTTTTGCAAAAACACGCATTTTTGCAATAGCCAGTTTACTTTTCCAAAAATGGTGACCACAGACCTTGACAAGCCCCTGCCCAGGTGAGTGTGGGCCACTCGCCAAGCACAGGCAGGGAGCGAGTGGAGGCAGGGGCTTGGAGAACAGGGCTTGGGGGTGAGGCAGGGCAGATTCTGCCAGATTCCTGGATGGAATCAGGCACCCATGCCACCCCTACTTCCTTTTGTCTGTCCTGAATCTCCCAGCATTCAGATTCAAGTGTTATGAGAGAGGGAGAAAAAACCTCAATCTATTCACTGTCTCCACATGATGCCGTGTAATATCCACACATTACAGGGCCAGCCCTACCATGCAGTGGTGCTGCTAGGGCTGGACCTTGGGGCCAGGGTGACCACTCAGTGGCAAGGAGGTTGGGGGTTGGACTCGATGGCCTTGTAGGCCCCTTCCAACCCTGCTATTCTATGAGGCTTGGGGTTAGGATGTCTCCCTTTACTCAGCTGTTTTCTAAATTAAGTAGCCCGAAACATTGTAAGCTTTCCTCATAGGGGAATTGCTCCAGGCCTCTGATCATTTTGATCATTTCCATACCTGGGACTGTTTAGCTTAGAGAAAAGGTGAGTGAGGGAAGACATGGTTGAAGTGTATAAAACTGCATGGTGTGGAGAAAGTGGATAGGGAGACTTTTTTTTCCCTCCCTGTCTCACAATGCTAGAACCCAATAGGGCCATCCCATGAAGCTGATTGGTGGGAGATTAAGGACAGATAAAAGGAAGGACTTGTTCACACAGTTCAGAGTTAAACTATAGAACTCACTAGCATGAGTGATGATGGAGCCATCACTTTGGATGGCTTCAAAAGGGGATTGGACAAATTCCTGGAGGAGAAGGCTATCAATAGCTTCAAATCCTGATGGCTATGTGCTGCCTCCAGGAACTGAGGCAGTATGCCTATGTACATCAGTTGCTGAGAAACATGGGTGGGGCAGTGCTATTGCAGACTGCAGTCATGTTCTGCTTGTGGGTTTCCTGTGGGCAGCTGGTCAGCCACTGTGTGAACAGAGTGCTGGACTACATGGACCTTTTGTCTGATCCAGCATGGGTCTCCTTCTTACTTCCCCAGTGCTACACTATTCCTTTTGAGTTGCTGCAACACAAACTGTATGGAACATTTCCTTGTTTAAGCAGCATCCTGCCCACCGCTAAAAGAGAATGACACCATTTATCTATCATTGCCATCTCCCCAAAAAATACTACCTCCTCTGATGAAAGAAAGAGCAGATGGAAGAGAGTTCAGATGAAAAAGAACAAAAACAACCCACTCTCTGTAACCCAAATTGTCTAAACACGACTTCCACATTTCACACAAAATATCAGCAGCTCCTCTTTTAAAAGGAAAGCTCAGATTAATGAAATGAGCCAGTTTATTTTGCCCCAGCGCGGAAGCTAACACAATTTAAGAATGGGAAGGAGGTAAAATCATCCTGTAACCTTTTGTCCTTCACTTCAGTCTGATGCTAACAAAAATAGAGGAGATGCTGCCTCGTTCTGCAGTGCTTTCCATGCTGTGAGAAGTGAATTAAATTTCCGAGAGCACTATCGAGAGTTACCACATGCAGATGGGTGGACAGATGCTCCCAGGGATAAAAAACAGAAAGAGATCACTCCCATCACTATGTATCACAAATAAGAAGTTACCACATGCAAAAATTAGTACATGAAGAGGAGAGGAGGAGAAGGAGGAGGAGGAGAAGTTAGGCTACAGTCACATTGTCTTTCTCTTTGATTTTTTTTTTTAATCACAGGATTCTCCACTAAGCATGCCATGTTCTGTGATCACATTAAATTAAGCAAATCGAACTTGCACATATTTGCAGATTCAGCATGAGTTGTGTGGATCCCTATAAATCATTATTATTAAATGGGACCTGGAACAATATGCTGGAGTGCTACTTTTTGGGGTCAAAGCTCTCTAGCCATGCCCTTTTCCAAGATACTGCATTCCATCCCTAGGGATGTATGAGACATTCGTTTCATTTTGTTTCAGATCGCGTTTTACCCAGTTTGCACCTTCCAGACTGAACATGGACTGAAACACAATCTGTGGTGGAAGTCCATATATTTCCAAATTTGCAATGTGATTCACAGAGCCCAAAAACTGCATTCAAGAGCATGCACACATTTGAGAAATGCACATGAAGAAATGAGTAGTTTTTTTTGGGGGGGGGGAAATGTGCTCAAGCACACTTTAATTAATCAGAGAAGAATGCATGTATTTCAAAGGTGAGCACAATTGATGCATACACTGGGACAAATCTGCATGAAAATATGCAGAAATTTTCTTGCAAAAGAGAAAAAAAGAGGTAACAATCTGATATGGGCATGAGATGGAATGATCTTCAAGTGGCATTTGGAGAACTTCGATGAACTTCAGCTCTGTCTGTATGCACATCCCTTGAGTGGTATTTTCTTGGTAGAAAAATTGGGTACAAATCAAATACATATACAAATAAATACAAAATCCTTATCCATCTCCACCTTTTCTTCCACAACAGTTGTTCAGATTATGTGGACACTCAGGATGCTCCTTACTTATTCAGCTGTTTTGTATGTCTCAAGCATTTAAGTTTTTGTATGTATGTATGTATGCTTGTTTGTTTTGTTTTTCTGCAAACTGTAGGATTCCCCAAAGTCTGCAGATACGTCCCTCTTGGGGGGGGGGTGTTGTAGGCAACAGCAGTTTGGCTACATATGCAACAGCAGTCAACATTTGGACACTGGAAGTAGAGCACGCTCAACATACATGGGACCAGCAGAGGCAAAGCACCTTGGACAGTTCCTTTAGAGTTCTGACTGGTTCTGACTGAAATCCAGAGTGGATTCACAACCCCATTAACATTGGAGCCCCACCAGCCTCCACTACATGGCTTTTTAAATATCAACATTAAAAAAGAGAGAGGTCCCTGCTGCAAGGAGCTTACAGTTTAAATGTTGACAATGGGTGAGGTAATAGAGGAGAGAGGGAAGGGTAACAGTGAGCAATATGAGCAAATATGAGCAAATGAGGCTACATAGAGTTTGTTTTAGTTTTAGTTGTGTTTTAGGTAGGGATGTCAGAGAATTCCACCACGGACTCCAGTGAGGCCGTATTCTAAAGAATCCGGTCCCCTGGAATCTGTGGCGGAATGGCCTCCTGCACTGCCACCCTGCAGAATCCCCCCAGGACGGAGCTTACCTGGGGCAGATGCGGTGGCGGCTCCAGCGGCAGATGCAGCGGTGGTAGTGGCTACAGCTGGTCTCCTGGCTGCTGCCTGGCTGCTGCAGCCGCAAATGGCGGCCGTTGTAGCAGCCGCCATTTGCGTTCTTGCAGTCAGCTGTGATAGGCTATGTAAGTATTTACGTAGCTATCACGGCGAAGAGCAGGGATGCAAATGGCGGCTGCTACGGCATTTGCACCCCTGCTCTTTGCTGTGATAGGCTGTGTAAGTATTTATGTAGCCTATCATGGTAAAGGCAGCCACACAAATGGCGTAGTGGCCGCCATTTGCATCCCTGCTCTTTGCCGTGATAGGCTACATAAATATTTATGTAGCCTATCACGGCTGACTGCAAGGATGCAAATGGTGGCCTCTACTACAGCCACCATTTGCAGCCGCAGCAGCCCGGCCATGGCCGGAACTCCGGCTGTGGCCAGCCCCGGCTAGCGGCTCTGCGGAGCCATCCGGGGAGGATTCCGGCGGGAGGGATGGAGCGCCTCCCCCCCCCATGGATTGCCTGGTGCAGAGCCAGGTAAGACTTTCATACATCCCTAGTTTTAGGACTAAGGAATTAAGCCTAATCCTTAATGAGGGTTGGAAAGCATTTGACGTTGCTGGTATGGGTTGCATTCCAGACAGTATTACCTATAAGGACGGATGTATGGACTTTGAAAAATCTACTCTGTCTGTGTTTTGTGGATGGTCAAGTGGCTCTTACTCCATCGTTCACTCGCAGATGGATGCATTTTTTTTGTCATGCAGAAAAATATGCAAATAATCATGTAAGAGGTTTTGTAACAATTGACATAATTTACCAAAGTACATAACATTTAGCATATTGTCCTCCATTCCATTCAACTTTTCCTCAGCAGAAACTTGCATAGTTCCCTAAGAATAAATATTGGTAAATTTTGTAAAAGTTTTTTTAAAAAAATCTGAAAGTCCACAGACTCCACGTGGCCTGAGGGGGTCTCTCTGCAACAGATTCTGCAGGTTGGATTCTTATAAATCTGCGCTCATTTTAGTCGATTTCTAATTTCTCCAGCATCCCTAGCTATAACTAAGTCCTCCCATCCTATCTACGTAGTTGAATCTAGTTGAGCTAGAACACTTAAATCTGGAATCTTATGGGAAAACACTTTCTAGGGGATAAGCCCTTCTGAACTTTGCAGGATTGTCTTTCATTAAACATGGTTAGGCAATTACAGCAAACACAGAGTACTTTTCATAAACACTTTTTACCCTCTGCAAAAAACAACACTTCTTTTTGCGATCTTTCAAGAGATCTGTGAACAGGGGTTAAAGGGATTCCCACATTCAAACGCGGGAACAATTTCCCTCACTCTTAAGTGGCTTCCATGATGTCATCACATATCCACATCTGAATAGCTATATGTTGTGGTGGTGGGAACTAGATATTCCTCCTGACCTTGGTGACCACAGTCTTAAGAGTGGAGGTAGGTTTTGCTTCCTCCTAACTAGGGATGGAGGAGAAATCCACCATGGACTCCAATGAGGCTAGATTTGAAAGAATCCGGAGACCCTCTGAGTCCATGGCAGAACAGACTGCTCTCCCCCGCCACCCCGTGAAGTCTGGTCGGGACAGACCCTACCTGCCGCCGGCCGGTCCGGGTCCATCCTCTTCAGTCCACAGCCATCTGCTGCTGGTCTGTGGACACAAATGACATCCAGCGTAGTGGACGCCATTTGCATCCGCAGCCCAGCAGTGGACAGAAGTCCAGCTGAGGACAGGCATGGCCGGCGGTTCCGCGGAGGTGCTGTGGAGCGGAGCCGGCCAGGGAGGATTCCAAGGGGAGTGACGGATCACCTCTCCCCCCCCATGGACCCCACAGCAGACTGGTAAGTGAGTTTTGTACACCCCTACTCCTAACTGTATCCCAGATTGCAGCTCAGTTACTTTGTTTTAGGGATGTGCAAACTCACCCCCATCTGGGTTCTCTGGACACCTGCCTGGCCCCTGGCCCTGCTTGCTGGTCTCCAGACTGTGCTCAAACCCCTCCCATGCTTGGTGAGCAGCCTGCACTCACCCCAGAGGCCTCGTTGAGCTACGTGGTTGCCATTTTTTTAAAAAAATAAAATGGCGACCACAAAAATGTGTATGTTTTTGTATGCGTGAAAATGTACAATTTTGTGAATGCACATATTCTCATGTGTAAAATGTGCATTTTTCTGTAGGCACACATTAGTGTGTGTGCGAAAGTGTGCATTTTTTGGAAAATGAACATTTGCAAAAATGTGCATTTTCTCATATTTGAATCTGCACATTCACAACAATGCACAATTTTGTGTGTGTGCGTGTAAATTTGCTCATCTTTGCAATCACCTATTTATTTCTCCGAAAGTGGTGGCTGCAGAGCTCGACAAGGCCACTGGGGTGAGTGCAGGCCATTATCCAAGTGCAGGTCAAGGGTGAGCAGGGGCAGGGGCTCAGTGAGCGGGGCTCGGGTGTGTGGTCAGGAGCAGGTCTGCCAGATTCTCGGAATGAATCGGGCGCTCGCACCACCACTACTTTGTTCCAAAAAACTCAGTGCAAAACTGTAGGACATGAAATAATGGGCTTAAGTTACAGGAAGGCTCTATGGTTCTATGATTCAACTGAGAACTAACTAACCCAATGAAAGCTGGGTTAGCATCCATCTTGGCTCAGTTTTTGCAGTGAAATCATAGACATATCTACTCAAATGTAATCCCCATTGGGTATAGCAACCGAGGTCCGAGCCCAGAATGGGACTATACAGATAAGGGGTAGCTTACCCCCCTCTAAGATTACTGCTGTCTTCTCTAAAACTGCTGCCTTACAATACTAACAACAGACATAAAATCTATCATTACGATATTATCCAATAACCATAATTTATGCTGGCATTTGTTTCCATACCATTGCAAGGATTTGCATACCAGCCAAGAATGAAGCATTTGAAATCCAAACAATGTGAACATTAATTTACAGTCAGCCTCTCATTTAACATTAATGTCTGGGCACCAAACGTTGTGTTTATTGCTTCTTCAGATTTGGCGTTTAGATATTGAAATGAGAAAATCTAGCACAGAGTTGAAACAATCCATCATCTAGAGTCTCAGTCTCATAGCTACCAAAAGGCAGGAGTACGGGACACATTTACATCCTCTTTAATTTATTGATTGGCTGCGCATATACCGCCTTTCTGCAAAAGCACTTGAGTATGTCTATTGTTCAAAAATAGGGTTGACTAAGATACAGGCTACAACATTGGGATCAGGAAGCAGAGAGGGAAGAGGCAAAGAAGCAAATTTAGGCACCAATTTTTTCATGGCATTAAATAATGAAGTTACATAATGACTCAATGGAATGGTTACAGTAAGGGACACTTCTGAGAGGGGAGGAGCCAAATGGCTATAGGTCCCAGCCAGGCTGATGTGGGGGGGGGACTTTCTTGGCTCTCTCTTCAAGGCACCCAGGTTGAATGTCTGCTTAACACCCCTGTTCTATGGTCAAAAGTTATTGCAATAAGAATTACAATGAGAAGCCCGCTGTCTGAAGAGGAAAGCCTCCTGAAACTGTGGATACTCTCCAGGTGATCCAGAATATTGGAGAATCTGGCTCATGTGGAGAGCCTCCATCATCATCTTTATTATTATTATTTGCATTTCTAGACTGCCTCATAGCCAAAACTCTCTGGGTGGTTCACAGAGATTAAAAATAAAATAAAATACAATATACAAAGTTTAAAAGCCATTTAAGCAAAGCACACAGACAATGTACACAATATACACGAAGACAACACATAACTAAAAACAACTTTGAACGTTCAAATACAGGAGGCTCTCCTCTTCAGAAAGTCATCCTCCATAAGTTGGGGGTGACAAATGTGATGACAGTGGGGACAGAGCTGGAGTGCCCCTTTGACTCACACATTTGCTCTGTTCAGGATCAGAACACCTGAATCAGGTCATGGTTATGTAGGGTTTACCAACGAAGGACCAGCCCATGTAACAGCCATAACCTTCCATGTGAATTGAAAGCTGATCTCTCTCTCTCTCTCTCTCTCTCTCACACACACACACACACACACACACACAGATCCCTTTACTGGAGAGGCTCTTCAGAGTAAGACATCAAATGGGGCTCTATTGTACATCTGCTCCTTGACAACTGGACACCACCATTTAAATGATGGAAAACATCAAGACGTTGAAACGAGACAGGCACCAATGCAAATGGACACTAATTCATTTGCTAATGATCAACAGCAGTCATAAGGGCCAACCGCCAGTTGTTTCATGAAAGAAGAGAATGAGCCTATTTAAATGTTTTAATTGTTGTGAGAGGAATGGATTTGCTTTTATCAGATCAATATGACTTTGACCAAGAATCAATTAAACTGACAAGCCTGCTGCTATTGAAGCAAAAAGGGAGCATAATTAAATTCCATCCTGGAGATTGTGTATGGCAAAATAAGAGAAGGAATGTGTAAAGGGGCAAGCTCTTTAGCTGGTGGATGAATAACATGGTTAGGATGTTGCCTTAAATTAAAACAGCAGGGCTCTGTGATTTCAAGGAGAATGTTACAGTGTCTAGCAGTCTTCCCCAACTTGGTGCCCTCCAGATGTTTTGGACTTCAACTCCAACAAGCTCCAGCCATCATGGCCAATGGTCAGGAAAGCTGGGAATTGTAGTCTGGAACATCTGGAGGGCACCAGGTTAGAGAAGGCTGGTGTAGAGAAAAAAATCCATAGCTTTGGGTTGAATATTTCCATATTCTGCTGAAAGTGAATAGATGGACACACAGCAGTTCAGGTAAGAGCAACCTATTTGAGGGATAGCATTCAGCAACTTGGATAGCTCCTTTAGAATTCTGGCTGGTTCCAACTGAAACCCAGAATGGATTCATAGTCCCACCGAAATCAGAGCCATCAGCTCCCCACTGTAGGACTCTATAGCAATATCACTGATGCAAAGAAAAACAATACCATCCACATATCTGTCTGGAGTGAGAAAGGGTGAAAGTTTCTAAACCAGCTCCTGAAGAAAATTGCAGTATGAAATCAAGGAAGCAATTTGCTGGTGGTGATAATGAAGATGAGCTCTTCCAGCAAGAAGCAGAGGACGTAAGACCATTCCACATATCACAATGCTTCCGATCCCTTTGCCTGCAGCTGCTCTCACCCAAGTCTCCCCATGCGATGTCTATTCTAGTTCTTTTGTCCTCCGGCCACATTGCTCACTGAGGCAAGTAATTAGAGGACCAAATAATAGAGCCAAGGTTCCAAATTAACTTTCAATATGGTTGTCTCATTGCCAGTGGCGAAAACAATGATAACAATGGGGAAAATCCATATCCTTCCTTGCTAAACATAAATCGGAAGCAATGATTCTGTGAGCGCCAGCTGCAGCTTCCTTTGTCTAAAACCTCTCCTTTCTTCGTGATATATACTCCAGCCAATGCAACCTATAGGGTTTCCTTAGTGCAGAACTATGCATTACAGGACACACAGGGATACCACCAAATGGATTATGTCCAGAAATGGGTGACAGAAGGAGGTGAGGAGCCTGAAAAATAAATCCTATAAGGAAAGGCTGAAGGAGCTGGTTAGGTTTAGCCTGGAGAAGAAACAATTAAAAGGTGATATACTACAGCTATCCTCTAGGATTCAAAGGGCTGTTACTTAGGTGATGGAGCATTTTTGTTGTTGCTGTTTCAGTGGGTTAGATTTAAGACAATAAGTTCAAATTACAAAGCGGGGAGGGGTTAGACTAAAAATTAGGAAAGACTAAGGATGAGGGTACGAGTTGTTCCACAGACTGCTTTGGAAGGTGGTGGACTTTTGTTTATTAGAGGTTTAAAGCTGAGGCTGGATGGCCACTTCACAGGGTGTTGTAGTAGTGGATTTCCTGCATTGTTAGGGGGTGGGTCTCAATCACTTTTAAGCAGTGGAATCTGGCAGCTCCAACGTCAGTAGGGCAGTGAATCTGCTCTGGGTTTCAGTCAGAACCAGCCAGATCTCAAAAGGAGATATCCACGGTGCTTCTGATGAGTTCTGACTCATTCTGACTGAAACCCAGAGTGGATTCACTGCCCCACTGACATCAGCAATTACATTACCTTCCATGCTCAGCCTCCACTGTTTTTAAGGTCCTTTCCAACTCTGTGATTTCTATGATATCCTCGCATCCAGTTTTCTCCCATCATAATCTGAAGTATTACTTCTCTGTTTGTTATGACATCATGAGTGAGATTGTGAATTTCTCCAGCCTCACCACCACCAGCCAGTAATATGGAGCAAAGGTGGAGAAATACACTACATCATGACAGTGTAAGAGAGAATCTTGGTGTGAGGGTTGCCATTTTCGGTGGCCTTTGGTAGTCCTATTCAGTCATTCTATCCCTCATATGATCAGAAACCAGGGATGTCACAGGAGTTTGAGAGAGGGGTGGAGTCTGGCGGTACCCCCCCCCCAGCCTCCCAGATCCCCTCATCAAACTGCTGCACACTCACTTCATGAGCACCCAGTGGCCACCCATCCCCTTTGTGAGCTGCCATTTTGCATCAAAATGATGGCTTGGGGTTTTCCAGGAAAGTAATGTTGGGTGAATGGCACCTCATTAAGGGGACAGGTGGCTGCAAGCACTCGCCAGGTGCTCACCAGGCTGTTCAGTGGCTTGCACAGTGCGGCGAGCGGGGCAGGCGGTGTTGGTGGTTCGGTGAGCACCCAGTGAGGATGGACGGAGGTGAGTCTGTCCATCTCTAATAGAAAACCATGAAGGAGAGAAAGGGGATAAGCTTGCTGGCCCTGCCCCCTCCATCGTGTCCCCATCACCTCGCCCTGCTACCCTCTGTGCCTTGAAGGGTGAAAGTATGCAGTGGGGACACTGCTCTAAGGCTCCCTGTATGATGAGGGGAGAAATATGGATCTTAGGGGAATCCCTAATAGGGAAATAGGGGGAAGAAATTCATGAAGTTCAGCTTTTAATGCAAATTGACTTAATTTCACACTCATGAACAAACACGTGAATCAAAACTCAGTTGTCTTTTGAAAATCACATATCTCTGAATTTTGAAATGGAGTTCTCCAATCCAAAAATGTGCACAAAAATAGTAAAAATTATGTTAAAGAACGGATTATAGTTGGAAAAAATGCATTTTCGGCGGTGGCACCCCATTTGTAGAGTGCTCTCCCCAGATCACGTCACCTGGTGCTTACGCTATGGTCTTTCTGGTGCCAGCTGAAGACCCTTTTATTCTCCAGGTATTTGAAGAACTGCATGAAAGCTTTAACATCTTCCGAGAATGTTGATGGTTTGTTAGAAAAAGATCCAGTCCACACAATCAAGAGATGCTTGCAACACTGGACTAAAAAGATTTATTTTTCATTTTTCTTACCTGAATTTGAATACCCTCCTTGATGGATAGACTGTTTTGTATTCATGTAGATTTTTATCTTGTATATCTTTTCATGCTTACAGTTCTTATGTAGGATATTTTGCATGATGAATTGTGCAATGGCCCATGGCTAACACATTTTATTCAAATCGGATTATTTAAGTAGAAAAAAAAAAAGAAAAGAAAAAAGAACCTGAGAGGTGAATGAACACACAAATGGATTTGAACTTTAAAAATCCTGACATAAAATGAAGTCATGACAAATGTGAGTTTTTAAAGTAATCTAACAGAATAAAAATAAACAGGGGCCCTTTTTGGATCCTTCGCCCACTATTAACATCAAATGAAAAGAGCACTAGTGTCATGCCACTACTGTGTGAGCTGGATATTTCTAACTCTATGCCTAAAGAAAGGATATGGCTGGAATTCGAGAGAGTAGTAGCAGTTAAAGATCAGGAACAAAACATAAAACTAAGGACAAAACTCATATTTATCTTATGTATTTAAAAACTCTGTACCCCACCTATCCATCAATGACCTCCAAGGCAGCTTACAACAAAGGAAAACAACACAGAAAGCTACCTCTGTTTAGGAATGGGTGAACTCCCCAGCGTCCCCCTCACAAGCCACTCTCCAGACTCTCACTTCTTGGCTAACCTTGGTGGCTGGTCGAGTTCACGGTTTCCTGCTTTTTCCATGAGCTGCCGTTTTGCACAAAATTGCAGGCAAGCTATTGACTGACATTGCAATTTTGCACAAAATGGCAGCTGTAGACCATTTATGCCAGCAATTTTGTGTGAATCACACTATTGGCAGCTGCCATTTTGCACAACAATGCAATTTCTGTCAATAGCTTATCCATGATTTAGCACGAAATGGCAGCTCTCAGAAAAGGGGAAACCACAAGCTTGCTCAACTCAGGGCTCAATGAGCAGGGCAAGCTCAGGGATCCATGAGCTATTATCCAGGGCCTGAGCTGGCAGAAACTCCCTGAGCTCCACCCCCCAAACAGATTCCTCCAAAATCCCTACTGGTGTTCCACTAGCTGTTGTCCTAGGGCAACAGAGGGGAAATGAGGGGACCGTTTGCTACTTGTAGCTCTTGTTCTGCAGCAAATGGAGCCAGGTTTTCGTCCCTGTGCCATGATGTTCTACATGGGGGAGGAGGCACTGCTGTAGCTGCATAATGTGAGACTGGCAGCCACACGCAAGAGGACCTTTTCCTTGGCCAGCTGTCGGTTGTGGAATGACCTGCCAGTTGAAATGTGCCTGCTGACCTTGCTGAAGTTTTTTAAGCAGACATTAAAGACTCTGTTATTCTGGCAGGCCTTCCCTTTGTAGAACTCTTGTTCCTTTTGCTGACTTTTGTATACTGTTTTTAAGTTGTGTTGTTTCAAGCTGTCCTATTCTATTCTTGGATTTTGTTTTTATTAAATTGCTTTTAGTTCAAAGTTGTTTTTAGTTGTACGTTGTTTGTATAAATTGTCTGAATGCTTTTATGTACATGGCGTTTAAACTTTGTATATTGTGTTTTAATGTTTTAACTTCTGTAAACCACCCAGACCCAGGCAGCTTCAGCTATGGGGTGATATAGAAATAAATAAATAAATAAATAAATAAATAAATAGCTCCCAATGGCCCTTGTCTCACTGGAAAGAGGCAGAGACTATTGTGCCCTTCATCTCACTTCTGCAGCCCCAGGGTAACTAAATGGTATTGGAGCCACAAGCCATATGCTGGCCTTACTAGCACAATGTTGGAAGAGCAGGGCTGTGTTTAGGGATGTACGAAACACTTACCTGGTTTTGTCCAGAGACATCCACGGTGGGGGGGAGGTGCTCCATCCCGCCCCCCAAAATTCTCCCCAGCTGGCTGTGCTCTGTGGCGACTCCATGGAGCTGCCAGCTAGGGCTGCCCGCAGCCAGACATCCGGCTGCTGGGCTGTGCAGGGACGCAAATGGCGGCCGCCATAGCCACCACTATTTGCGTCCCTGTCATTTGCCATGATAGGGTACATAAATATTTACATAGCCTATCACGGCAAACAAAAAGGAATGCAAATGGCGGTGGCTACGGCGGCCACCATTTGCGTTCCCTTTGTTGCCGTGATAGGCTATGTAAATACTTACATAGCCTATCACGGCCTCTGCAAGGACGCAAATGGTGTCCCTGTGTTAGCCATGATAGGCTACGTAAGTATTTACATAGCCTAACATGGCAATAATGAAGAAGCGAATGGTGGCCACAGACGCGGCCACCATTCGCAAAACAGCGTGAACGGCACCAGGTAGGTGCTCTGTTTTGTGTGCCTTTCGTGGGGTGGTGGGGCGGGGGGCTTCGTTCTGCCATGGATTTCAGGGGGCTGAATGCACTGGCATTTGGCCTCACTGAGATCCATGGCAGAATTCTCCAACATTCTTAGTTGTATTTGCTGCTCCCACTCCTCCATTCAGAAGGACTCTGAAGTGAGAAGCTTATTCTTATGTGCGCAGACCCCCTGAGGAATTTAGAATCTTGATCACACAGATCTCTGAACAGGTATGGATGAATCTGTCACCTTTGGTTTCTCTCTGTTTCTCATTTTTCCAATCTGTACTTTTAAATAGGGATGTGCGAACTCACCCCCGTCCGAGTTCTCCGGACTCCTGCCTAGCCCCTGCCCCTGCTCACCAGTCTCTGAACTGCATTTGAGCCCCCCCCTCTCAGTGAGCAGGCTGCACTCACCTCAGCAGTCTTGTCGAGCTCTGTGGTTGCCATTTCTAAAACAAATAAAATGGCGGTTGTGAAAATGTGCATGATTTGTATGCGCGAACATTTGCATTTTTGCAAATGCGCATAAGCTCATGTCTGAAATGTGCATTTCTGGGAAGGCACACATTAGTGTATGCACAAAAATGTGCATTTTCATAAAATACTCATTTTCACACATACATAAATATGTGAATACGCAAAATATGCATTTTCGCATGTGTGCAAATTTGCGCATTTTCGCAATTGCCACTTTATTTCTCAGAAGATGGTGACCGCTTGACAAGGCTGGCGGGGTGAGTGCAGACCATTCACTGACCGTGGTCAGGGGACGCGCAGGGGCTCAGCGAGCAGGGCTCAGGGGTGCGGGCAGGAATAGGTCTGACAGATTCCTGGACTGAATTGGGCACCCATGCCATCCCTACTTTTGAACCACCTAGCAGCTAAAATTCCCTGGGCAGTGAACAATACTGTACACTGTTAAAACCATGCGGCACAAACATTAAAACAAAAACACAAAAAAATACACACAGCACAGAATCAAACCAAGTTAAAACCAGCAGCAAAAAATAAAACCATCACAACATCATAAAACCAAATTAAAATCTGCAGCAGAATAGAGTGCTAAAAGCACTAGAAACAGTTCTTAAACTGCTTAAGGAAAATAATGTCTTCATCTGGCACTGGAAATAGCATAATGTAGGTGCCAGGCCAGTCTTTCTGTGGAGAGCATTCCAGAAATGTGGTGCCACCACTGAAAAGATCCTCTCTCGTGTAGCCACCTGCCTCACCTCATTTTGCAGGGACCCCTGGAGGAGGGCCTCTGACAATGAACTTAATGTGGGATCATAGAATCATAGAATAGTAGGGTTGGAAGGGGCCTATCAGACCATCAAGTCCATCCCCCTGCTCAATGCAGGAACGTAAGTGAAAGCATCCCTGGCTGTCCAGCTTCATCTTGAATACCTCCAGTGTGGGAGAGCCCACCACCTCCCTAGGTCATTGGCTCCATTGTTGTATTGCTCTAACAGTCAGGAAGTTTCTTCCTGATGTTCAGCCAGAATCTGGCTTCCTGTAACTTGAGCCCATTATGCCGTGTCCTGCACTCTGGGATGATTGAGAGGCCTTCCTCTCTGTGACAACCTTTCAAGTACTTGAAGAACACTATCATATCTCCCCTCAGTCTTCTCTTCTCAAGGCTAAATATGCTCAGTTCTTTACGTCTCTCCTGATAGGCTTTGTTTCCAGTCCCCTGATCATCTTCGTTGCCCTCCTCTGAACCCTCTCCAGTTTGTCTGCATCCTTCTTAAAGTGTGGTGCCCAGAAGTGGACATAGTACTCCAGATGAGGCCTAACCAGTGCTGAGTAGAGGGGAACTAGTTCTTCCTGGGATTTGGAAACTATACTCCTATTAATGCAGCCCCAAATAGCATTTTCCCTTTTTGCAGCCACATCACCTTGTTGGCTCATATTCAGCTTGTGATAGACAACAATTCCAAGATCCTTCTCGCTTGTAGTCTTGTTGAGCCAAGTATCGCCCATCTTGTAACTGTGCATTTGGTTTCTTTGTCCTAGGTGTAGAACTTGGCATTTATCCCTATTAAATTTCATTGTGTTGCTTTCTGCCGAATAGGTATTGCTACATTGAGGTGGGGTTGCCCTGTCAGTGCAACCCTGACTTGCCTCCTATGTTACATAGGGATGCTGGAGAAATTTGAAATGGATTAAAATGAGCTTGGATTTCTATGAATCCGACCTGCGGAATCAGCTGTGGAGTGACCCCCTCAGGCTCTGGGGGTCCGTGGACTTTGGGATGATTTTTTTACTTTCCCAAAATTTACACATATAAATCCGTAGAAAAATTCAAAAGTCTCTGCTGAGGAAATGAAGAACGGAATAGGTGACAATACATACACTAAATGTTACGTACTTGGGTAAATTATGAAAATACTTACATAAACACATTATTATTTGCGTATTTTTCCTATGATGAAAAAAAATATATTTGTAACCATCTGTGGGCGGATGATGGAACAAAAGGCACCTGACAATCCACAAAAAACAGATGAAGTACATTTTACACAGTCCATACATCCCTATCTGCTTATTCACCGTGATCCTACAGCAGCATTGTGAGAAGACAATGCCTCTTAGCTTGCAGAATGCTCTAGAGATTTGCATTTTAATGAATGTCTTGTTTCCATAAAGTGCCTGCTTCAGTTTAACAAAGTAAAAAGAAAACAAAAATGAAGACTGCATGGTTCTATTTGATTAGCAACTTCCATGATGCTGGTGGAAGTTTTAAAAAGGGTAAATCCTCTCAAGTTCCAGAAACTCCCAATAAAGGTGAAAATACACGTTAACTTTTTTTTCTTTTCTTTTTCAAGCGAGAGGTGTTCTTATTAGCTTTTAATGCAGAGCTTTTGACGTAGCAAGCAAGATCCAGGTAATTTGCAGGAGCCTTATAAAACCATTGCTCAGAATACACTGGGGATAACACTGTCCTTCTATCACACGAGGGATTTTCTGTGAGGACCGAAGTAATTGTCTTATAGCATTCAAAAGTGCTGGATAACTTAATATTAGAGTGTACTACGATATAGCCTCCATAAATCATTAGCAAATGGAACTATTTGACCATACCAGAATCCAAAGCCAGTGAATGCAATCGTAGGGTGATATATTTGGAAGGAATTGGAGCTCACCCAGCCCAGGATCTGTACAGCAAGATGCAACTGTACTGTAGCATCCCTGAGAGATGTCTGTCCAGACTCTGCCTAAATTCTTCTAATAAAGGAGAGCACACCACTTCTAGAGGCTGTTGTTTTCTGCCCTTGAACAGCTCTAACCATTAGGGAGAGTCTCCTAATGTTTGGCTGAAATCTGCTTTCCTGCAATTTCAGCCTAGTGTAGGGATGGACAGACTCACTGTCGTCTGCACAGCCACCCATCTGCTGAACCCTGCCAGTGGGCCGCCCCTGCTCGCCATGCCACACGAGCCACCGCACGATCCATGGCTACCTAGTGTCAGTGAGCACCCAGCAGCCACCCATTCCCTCAGTGAGCCACCATTTTTTTCTTCTTTTTTGATTGCATGTTCCCATAGACTTATGCACAAGATTCATGACTCTATTTGCATATAAGTCTATGGGCACATCCCCCCGCCCGATCGCTTTTTTTTTTTTTTTTACTTTTTTTTAAAGGCAATCGGCAGGGGCAGGGAGGAGGCGAGCTGCTCTGGCTGGAAGAAGCAGCCGAGTGCCGTTCCACCTCCAGTCCTCCTGGAGCAGAGGTAAGTGGTCCTGATCCGCTGCAGATTCCACAGCGGATTTCTCTGACATCCCTAGTAATGGATCAGACCAAAGGTCTATATAGCCCATCATTCTGTTTCTACCATGGCCAACCATATTTTGTCAAGGCACACATCATCATCACATTCTTTTTCTTCAGGTGAAATTTTGGTGGCATCTACATGTAGGAAAAGGATAATGGCTTCTACAAGTAGAGAATCCTGAATGCTAATATCATGCAGAACCATTTTCACAGCC
Source organism: Heloderma suspectum (assembly GCF_057233095.1). NCBI lineage: Eukaryota > Metazoa > Chordata > Lepidosauria > Squamata > Helodermatidae > Heloderma > Heloderma suspectum. Next base: position 24,108,218 of record NC_139460.1, on the reverse strand, counting down.
ATACTGCAAACATGTTTAGAAAACAGTTGGGTTCTTCTGACAAGACCGTCACACCAAAATAGCATGTAGATGTTCAAAGCAGGGATGAGTATGTGATCTTCAAGCTCATTGAGATTATCTGAATTCCCCCTTGAAGCTCAGTTTGTCTCATTCATGTTTCCGAACTCAAATATATTTTTCCACTCGAGAAAAATACAGAGCTTTGGCTATTGGGTGGTATAGAAATAAATAAATAAATAAATAAATAAATAAATAAATAAATAAATAAAATGCACATTTTTGATTGGGAACACTGCACATTTTTAAAAGTACACATTTGTCTCTATTGAAAAATGCACATTTCTCCTCATAGGCTGAAGTGTAAAAGTGACAATGGGAGTGAGGGCGGGGGAGTGGGGAGGGAATGCATGCTTGTTCAGTGTGCACATGCACAGTTCTGGAACATGAACACAAATTCAGGAAAGTGTGAACATTTCCAGCAAGTTGCGTTCTTGCTTGTGTTCATGTTTGGGGTTGCGAATGGGACATGTTTCCATGATTTGAGAACAGAAAGAAAATTCTTGTGCATACGTAGATCAAGGCTTTCTGGTTTTGAATTTGAATAGGGACTTCTCAGTTTTTCAGTCAAGTTTTTCAGGCTTGAGGGAAGAGGAAACTCGTCAACTTTTAATGTCCCTTGGGGAACCAAAATGGCTGCCATTATCACATTTAATTATTCTCGATTTAACTGTATAATTATTTTACCACAGTATGAAGCTGGTTCTATGTAGTGATGTCAGAGAAATCCACAACAGATTCAAATCAGTTTGGATTTCTATGAATCTGACCCACAGATTCCACAGTGGACCAGATTTTTCCAAGCTGTGCAGATTCTGTGGACCAGCAGATCAGGTTTATTTTGTTTTGTTTTGTTTACTTTCAGGAATTATACACACATTTAGTCATTCAAAACTACAAAAGTAGCTTGAAAATCTACTAATATATACACCATTTAAACAAAGAAAGAAAGAAACAAACATGGGTTTTTACATCTCTCATCTCTCTTCAGCCTCTGCTGTGAGTCAATCTTTGTGTGTGTGTGCATGCTCTGCTCATTGACTGTACACTGAGCTAAGTAAAATATACAAAATATTACATGCCACCAAAAGTTCAGTGAGAGCCAGTGTGGTGTAGTGGCAAGAGTGTTGGACTAGGAATCGGGAGATCAGGGTTCTAGTCCACTCGGCCATGGAAGCTCACTGGGTGACTTCGGGCCAGTCATAGACTCTGAGCCCAACCTACCTCACATGGTTGTTGTTGTGAGGATAAAATGGAGAAGGGGGGATTATGTATGCTGTGTTGGGTTCCTTAAGGAGGAAAAAAAAGTGGGATATAGATGTACTACATAAATATTAATAAATAAAAGTTCCATAAATCGTGGTGGAATTTTGCATACATGTCCAAAGAGGAACAAAAAATAAATTCAAATCTGTCAATGAGCAGACAATGTAGCAAAAGAGACCTTAGAATCTATGAAACACAAACAGAACAGATTTAACTAAATCTATACATCCCTATTTTTATGTCCTTACACTATAAACTTCCCTCCATTTGATTACATTTGTTTCACAGATAATCCACTCCATGAACCAAACACACATGAGTGAACACTACAGCATACTGAGATAAGGTAACATAGCCAGAGGGCAGCTGAAATATTCAATAGTTAGACCTACACACCAAACTGTCTCATTCTCTCTCTCTCTCTCTCTCTCTCTCTCTCTCTCTCTCAGGAATTCCCACAGAAAATGTGGATAAGATTGTGCAGAGGCAGTGAAGAGCAGAAAAGAGCAGAAGACAATTGCATTAGGCAATTTATCTTGGGTGGGCCGGTGGGGTGGGGGGTTACTTCACCAAGTACCTTGAAAACAACACCACCAGAGGTCTTAAGAGATTTCTTAGGTAGCTTTATCCTTGGGTAGAAATGTCTTCTTATACAAAAAGAATGCATGTGTTCCTTACACTCTACTGGTTCCATATTGCTTTTCCCTGTTGACTTCCAGCACGGAAATATAATACCCATTATAAATGGGACGCACTGCACTTTTCAGTTGAGTTAATCTGCTTGCTTTCCATCACTGCAAATGGCAACATGGCCCTCTGGAAAGTTATAAACAGAAGTAATAAAAGAGAAATCCTTCTTTTCATAGTATTTGTTCCCTTGTGAAACAGACATTACAAAATTACCCCAGTGTTAGTTATCTACATTGAGCTAAGATGGGGCAAAACAAAAGTACAGTATACCACATAACTAAATGTATGTTTACTCAAAACTAAGCCCCTACTGAGTTTAATAGGGCTTGCGCCCAAGGACATGTGCAGAGAATTGCAGCTTTAGGGCTGTTTAACACGAGCAAGCAATGTGATGTGGCTGCTAAATAAATGACTGGAATCTTAGGCTGCATTAACAGAATATAGTGTCGAGATCATGAGAAGTAATCATTCTATATTCTGTGCTGATCATGCAACACATCTGGAGTACTGTGTTAGAAGGATATTGACAAATTAGAGCACATTCAGAAGAGAACAACCCAGATGGTGATGGGTCTGAAAACCAGGTCCTGTGAGGAATAGGGATGGAAAGTTTCACTTTCACCCACATTAGAATGTTTTAAATCTCTAGTTACTACCATGCTGAATATGAAGATGTTTGAAAATTTTGGTAAATTATCAAAAACAAACTGAAATTAAATTCTCACCCATTTGGACTGGCCAAATCCAATAAGTAAAAGTGGTCATGCCCCTCCCCTGTCTCTCTCTCACACTCACACACACACACACACACACACCATCTTTAAAATAATAATTCTACTGAACTATAGGAGAAGTCTTTGTGAGGGATTTAAAGCACTGATGAAAGCAATGAATAATGAAAAGTAACGAAATATCAAAATGAAAACCAGACCAACCCAAGAAACCTGGCACATCCCTAATCCCAACAGAGGGTTCCAATGCTACCCATGCCTTTTCCCCAGTGTGCTAATTTTTGGTGTATATCATTTTTTAAACAAGCTGGAGGACCTCAAACAAAGCTTTGGAACAATGGTAGCTGTTGGATGCTTTTCTGTTCCTTCCATTCCAGAGAATGTTGGTTATGGGGCAGATTAAAAAATATAATTCATAATAAAAATAATAATTCTCCCACTTCACAGTGATGTTAACCCATCAAGTAGGATACTTTAAAGCAAATTATAAGCAACGGGAATACCTTTTTTGGGGGAAAAAAGCATGTGAAATGGGCACGAAAATTGCATGGGATGTGCATTATGACTACCAGTGAAGATGGCATCACCCATGATATTCTCATCTCCATTCTGTCTTTCCTGCATTCAGCCATCTTTTTTCAAGTGTCTCTATGCAGTTCCACAAATGCAATAAGCTAGTGTAGGCTATTTGAACAAACTTCCCCCTCATGCTGCATTTGTACAAGTGTAACTGCTTCAGAAAGAACTTTCCGTTATATTGTCTCTTTTTCATGAGTTTCATAACAGCAGTGTGGTGTAGTGGTTAGACAACCAGTGTAGCCTAGCGGTTAGAGTGTTGCACTGGGACTTGGGAGATGGGGGGTTCTAGTCCCCACCTGGCTATGGAAGCTCACTGGGTGACTTTGGGCCGGTCTCAACCACACACATTGTTTGTGTGTTCTTTCTGCAGCAGTCACACTTGTACAAATGCAGCATGAGGGGAAAGATTAGCAAGCTTCTCTTTCTTTGAATAAATAGCACACTCTACACATGCTCAGGGAACGGACAAAATGAGGAATAAACATACCAGGGAATATGAAGAACTATATTCTTTCATTATGTGTGTGTGTGTGTGGGGGGGAGCTTCTCCCTCAATCCACCACCCCCCTTCACCCAAGGGTCTTCTGAAATGACTAACAGGAAGTTTGATCATGAGCTGGATGTGGAAATACAAAGCTGAGCTGGGGGCAAGTGGGGTGCTGACATGTGTAGGAGTAAGTCGCATTGAACTCAATAAGACTTACTGAGTAGACATGCACAGAGATGATTCTGCTCTCCATTTTAGCCTCAAAACGTCAACAACAACACTGGATGTGGAAATATAAAGCTTAGCAGGGAGAATAATACCTCAGGCAGGCCTCCAGGACCTGCATGGTCATTTTAAAAGGTTTTTTTTCTTTCTTTAAAACAGTGTTGCTTTAAACAAAATAGTTTATTGCCCAGGCACACCTAATACAGCCTTCTTTTGGGAAGCCCCTAGGAATAGGAAGTGTTTTGCCGGAAAGTAAACAGAGCTGGAGGATTTCAATTGAAAAAGAACACCCACAAACAAGGCAGTGAGCACAATTCATTAAAAAAAAAACTTACATATTTATTATCAGAATATACTACACTGCGTTTTTATTTACGAAAATTTTGCGACTCTTTGTGGATGACAAAAAAAAAGTTGCGTGACGGCTGGCTACGCAGGACCTCGTGGTGCCGTTCTGCAGAGGATTCCATGACATGGACTGAAGGGAATTCAATCCTATTTCACTCTGTGGTGGAATTCTCTGACATCTCTAATGTTTCTAAGCCCAATTCAAGGTGCTGGTTTAACCTATAAAGCCTTACATGGCTTGGGACCTCCGTACCTGATGGAGTGTATCTTCCTACCTGAACATACCTGGACACTATGATCAACATCTGGGGCTGCCCTCTGAGTGTCACCTCCAAGGGAGGCTCAGAAAGCATCAACAAGGGAGAGGGCCTTCTCAGTGGTGGCCTCCTGACTTTGGTATGAGCTCCCAACTGAAGCCCGCATGGCACAGACACTGTCATCTTTTGGGCCCCAGGTAAAGACCACCGTCTACTCCCAGACATTTAATGGGATATGATGGGGCATCTATGTCTGCTGTTTTTGAACAGGTCTATTAGGGAATATATTGTTTACTTAAATTGCTTTTAGCTGTTTACATTGTTCTGATTTTTTCTGTGTTAGAATTTCAGACTGTTTTCAATATGTTGTCTTTTGTAACGCTGGTGTATTTTTTAGGGCTGTGCACAGACCCCCTGATCTGCTTCTGAAGCTGCTTCAGATCCTCAGAAGTGACCCCTATCCACTTCGGACTGATTTGGACCCCCTCCGCTTTGACTCAGATCCAAATCCGAAGCGAGATTCAGATATCTGGACCACCCGTTTTGTGTGTTTTCCTATTGACTTGCATGAGAAAACACAAACAGTAATAACTTTTTGAGTTTCTAGGATATAGGCATGAAATTTGGGTACTTCTCCAACACCCTGGAGAGAAGGACACCTGCAAAATATCAGACACTTTGGCCTAGTGGTCTTTATGTTACATGGAGTTAAAATCTGATGTTTTCCACAGAAACTCTCAAAGCAAAGAGCTGTAACTTCTCGTTGTTTCCAAGCACGCATGTGACACCTTGGCCCCTCCCAGCCCAGGGCCATCACCCCCCCAAAGCCCAGGCTGTTTGGCCCACTGGTTGTGTGCTAGGCCCTGGTGAAATTTGACTTTTTCTAGGAAAACTCCCAAAGCAAAGAGACGTAACTTCTCCCTGTTTCCACAGGCGTGCATGACACTGGGCCCCTCCCAGACCCCGTCGAGGGCATCACATCCCCCAAAGCCTAGAAAGCTTGGCCCAACGGCTTGTGTGCTAGCCTGTGCAGGTTGATTTTGATATTCCCAGAAACTCAGACCAAACTCAGAAGGGAAAGTGTGTCGAAGCAGAGGTCACTATCCCTAATCTCTGCTGCAGGTTCCTTTGAAGCGCAAAGAAGAATCACCAGCTCTGCCTCTCTATGGCTGAATACACACATTACCTGGCAGGCAGGCTGGAAGAGGGTTTTTTTTTTTTATCTGCTTCTCTTTATTTCTAGCACACACTAAATGAGTATTTTGAATGTATTTTACACAGTGGTTGCTGCTCTGGGCACAGCTAAAGTGTGATTTTCTCCTCAAAAGCTCTCAAAGTAAAGAGCTGTAACTTCTCCCTGTTTCCACACATGCACATGACACCTTGGCCCTTCCCAGCCGCCCTGGAGGGCATTGCACCCGCCAAAGCCTGGGCAGTTTGGCCCACTGGCTTGTGCGCTAGGCGCAGGTGAAATTTGAGCTTTTCCAGGAAAACTCCCAAAGCAAAGAGCCATGACTTCTCCCCACCCCTGCCCCTGCCAACACCTCGAAGATGCCTCATATCGCACTGGATTGCTTCGCCACACAGTGGAGTGTTATTGGAATGAGAAGGTAATTAATATAAATGCCATGTGCCTTGTGCTTTTTCAACACTGCCTTGAAATTTGGGCGTATAGTGTTGGTGGAACAGCAACCTAGCAGGCACACACACACCGACACAGACACACAAGAGATAAGGGAAAGCAGAACTACCTAATCAAATGGTGGATGTCTTTAATGTATTGTTTTATATTTCATGTTCTTTTACGGAAGGCAGGGTAACTCCAAGAAATACAGGACAGCGCAGGCAGTAAGATAAGAGCCTAGAGAATTTATTATTATTATTTTTTTAAACACCCCTCTTTAATTTCTGTTTGGGGAGGATCAACAGAGAGAGAAGACACAGACACTTCACTTCAGCACAGTGTGTGTGGGGGGAACAAACACTACACACATAGGCTGCTATAATGTGCCTTTCTTTAAGATTTTAGAAAGATAAAAGCAAATGCATGAATATGACTTAAAGGGGCGGGGGAGGAGGAACATGCCCAGAAGACAATGTCTGCATTTAAAAATCAAAATAAGGCCGGGTATTTAAAAATCTAAAAGAGACAGAGTTGACAGACAAAACCAACAAAGAGATAGAATGGAGAAAGTAGAAGTGAGAGTTCACCTTAAACAACAAATGCAGCCTTTTCCAGAGTCCAAAATCAAGATAAACAGACGAACACAGGAATGGCTGGTGAGGGAAAGCATAGCAGCAACAGGTGAGGAAAAGCTATGTTAGTTTGAAAAAATATGGAAAGGAGAGATGAATCTAATCAAATACAAATAACAAATGAGTCAGAGGTAGAAGGAAATAGAAGGAGGCGGCTGGAAGAGGTGCTGTAAAAGACACCATCCCAAAGAGGACGGAGTATCAAGGAGCGAGGGAATGCTCCCAGTACAACCAAAATTTAATTTAAATTTTGAGGAAAGCCTAATGGCGACCAAAATCAAATGAACTGAAGGAACAACTTCTTAGGAATGCATGCATGTGCTCACACACACACACGCACACACAATCATCTACCCACACCAGCCCTCTCCCAAAGACATAGCTAGCACAATAACCAAACTGGCCTTTCACCGAAGTATATATACATCCTCCCTCCACCTCTCTCCCTAATTGGAGACTGCTGGCATTGGTTCTGGCTGAGTGTTCCTATTTGCCAAAGCACGCTCCCTCCTCCTCCTGTGCTCGCCTCCCCACCTCTGCCATCTTCCCGTGTCCACTCGCCTCCCCCTCCCTCCTCCTCCTCCTCATGCCCCTCCGCATGAGTGTTTAGAATTTGATACATTTTGGAGACAGCTTGTCTGGACTAGGGATATACGAAAGGGACTTACCTTGTCCCGCAGCTTTTTTCGCGGTGGGGGAGAGGCGCTTCGCTTCTCCCCCCGAAGTTCATGCGTGGGGGGGTGTCTTCCTGCCTCGCCCGGCCGAAATTCAGGCCGGGGGGGAGGCTTCCTGCCTCACCCGGCTGAAATTCAGGCCGGGGAGAAGCGCCCCGTCTCCCCGGCCGCGAACTTCAAAAGAAAAGTAAAAAAAAAAAAAAAGCCCCGTGATAGGCTACGTAACGATTTATGTAGCCGATCACGGCTAGATCTGCAAAGTCAGCCATGATAGGCTACGTTAATCGTCACGTAGCCTATCACGGGTGACTTTGAAAAAAAAAAAAGTGCGTACGCAAATGGCGGCCCCCATAGGGAGCTGCCATTCACGTTCCTTATTTGGTCCCTGTTGTCTACGTAAAGATTTACGTAGACTACGGCAAAAATAAGGGCAACGCTATTAAATCGTTACATAGCCTATCACAGGGGCGTTTGTTTTTTTTTACTTTTCTTGTAATGGCGGCGGCGGCAGCCGGTCAAAAGACCGGCTGCCGCCCCCGCCCCTGACGAAGACCTTCCAAACCGCCGCCGGGACCCGCCGCCGGGAGCGACATTCGTAAAAGGTAAGTCCCATCCTGGGGGGGGCGGGGGGCAGGTGGGGAGGGGGGAGAATTTCTCCCCGAACCTTCGGAGGACCAAATGCCTTGGCACTCGGCCCTCCGAAGTTTCGGGGAGAAATTCTCCCCCATCCCTAGTCTGGACTGCTCAGGCATTAAATAGAACTCCGAATATATGAGATGGAGGAGGTGCTTCATGGGGGGCGTGCTTCGCCCTGAGGCAGCTCGGTACTGCTCTTATCTGCCTCATATCATGAGGATTTTGCTCTGAATAAACCCGCTTTGCCTCATTATTCAGGTTTCGTAACAAGGCGGTGCACAGGCCTGGTATTTTTATGAATTGTCGCAAACCAACCAGAGAGCTTCGGCTATAGGGTGGTATAGAAATGAAATCAGTCATCATCATTGTTATCATCATCATCATCACCACCACTACCACCATCATCTACAGCAGTAGTACAGAACCCCCAGCCCATGGGGCTAATCTGGGCTGTGGGGCAACCAAATCTAGCCAGCACAGCCCTTTGGGGTTCCTACAGGGACAAGGCTCTGGTCCCAAGCCCTTTGCCCTGGAATAATCCCCTCAGAGGGCATCCCCCGACTGCTATCTCTCATATGAGATTCAGGGCTGCTTCACACAGTGCTTTTATCCTACTATTGAGTTTGATCACTCACAGAAGTTTTCAGGTCCTTTTCATCACATTGTGAACCTCCAGGGCACATCCAGAGGTATTTTCTGCTTGCCTCATATCAAAATGATCCAGAACTAATTACATATATTTTAACTTGGAATGTTACATGATTAAAACAGCTACTACATGGCACTGTTTCATTGACTTCTATGGAAACTTAAAAATTAAAAGCTTCCCCTCTCAGCAATCACGTGGTCGCTGTCTGGGAGACCAAGGTAAATGTGGAAAGACTCCAGAACAGGAGGACTGTGGGGGGTTTTCTTTAGCGTAAAGGCAGCCTCAGATAACAGAAGGATTCCCCTGCTGGTGCACCAGCAGCAGACAACTAACACACACACACACACACACCCCTGCTGTGTTATCTCCAATCGGGGATAGCAAAGGAAATGTGCTGTGTGGGCATTGGGACTGGTGGGTGCCAAGGTCAATACCATGCTTCCCAATGCGGGTGACTCTCCTTCTGATTCCCCTGCCCTGCATCGTTCCCACAATGGGGGAAGGAGGTGGGTCAGGCAAAATGGCTGAGCCTCCAATGTTCTTCTGCTGGAGAGGTGAAGGGGACACGCCTACTTCTGCTTTGCCCACTCTGCCCCCTTCATTCTGGGAAGGAGGCGGAGTGCGCAAAGATGAGCGGAGCCAGCCAAGATTCTACAGGGCTCACTGGGTGGACCAAGGAAGTCAATATCAATAGCCACATTCTAGCTTCTTTGATGGAAGTAAAGGTTAGCTCTAGGTTTAGTTACTCAGAATGGCAGGAATGCAGTTGTTCTTCATGCTAAAATAAAAATGCTAAAGCTATACAGCCCAGTATAGGCTACATTTGTGATCGGGTTGCTTCTGCCTTTGTCTGGTTCATACAATAGACCATGAATAGGCATCCTTTTGGTCAGCAGCTTTTGGGTAACTGTAATGGCTATTGATTCTGACAGTGCCCAGAGCTACCTGTGGAGAATTCCTCTAATTGCCACTTCTCACCTGGTTGCTGAAACTCTGGCAGCACCTACCATCTTCTTGGAGCAGCTGAGAGGAACAAAGAAGTTACAGAGGAAAGGACGTTGAGGCCACCCCCCCCCACTCCCACCCCACTGCTGCAATATGCCAGGCACTGCTGGAAAGTGAGAGCATGGTCTTAGTGAAAGAGGGCCCATGGGGGGTACAGGGGACTGTGACAGCTGTCATAACCAATGTCTGCTACAGTCATGCGACAATCTTTACAACTGATGGGCAGATCTGTCAAGCTCATTATCACTGAGGGGTCATCAAGCTCATTATCAAGGGGTGGATGGACTCACTTCCGTCCAGGGGCACTGGCCGCTTGGCGAGCCACCGCTGCTGCCCATGCCTGCTCATCATGTTGCACGAGCCCCTAGATAGTTTGGTGAGCGACCGGAAAGTGCGGCGGGGCATCCTGCTCCTTCCCCAAGCTTCCATTGTTACTCAAAATGATGTCTCGGGTCTTTCTGGAAAACTAATGATGCATAAATTGAGGCTGTGAAGGGCCATCTATGCAACATTGTAGGCGTAAATGGACCATTCATGCCTGTAATGTTGCCAAGATGGGCCCTTTCTGGCTGCAAACTGCAGAACATTAATTTTTCCAGAAAGACCCGAGATGCCATTTTGCATAACAAAGGTGTCTTGGGGGAGGAACAGGTGGCTGACCTCCGTTTGCGGACTGTGCAGTGCTTGGAGGACGGGTCCAGTAAGTGCCACACAGTATGCAAATGGGAGTCCAGGGGACCAAGCGCAGGGGGGGGGGTGTTCCATCAGGCTCCACCCCAGTATTGGGTGCTCATGATATCCCTAGTCTCATTTTCCCACTGCCCAGTTCATTCTGTCCCAGGTCTGTATGGGCATTTCCCCCCCACACACACACAGAAATTTGTATATATTTCTGTGCACCTTTTTCAAATGTATGCAGTTTTGTCAACATGCACCCATTGGGTAGTGTGTGTTTTGTGCACATTTTACAATTATTTTGTTTTCTTTGGCACAGTTCTCAAATGTGCACATGTTAACAGACAGATAGTTTTGTCTGGTTTAGTTTCATGAAACACATTGCAAGCTTGGAAATGTATAGAAATGTATGACTGCAAATTGCATTCAAGTCTGCATTTAGTTCCAAGAGATACAATTCCAGTAAATCCATAGGAAAAGAACAAAACACTCAGCAGAGCTAATTTCTCAACCACCCCTCATTTAGACCACATGGACATCTATTTTATACTGTGGTTCTAAAGTTTTAAACTGTTATAGTGCATCTTCTGTTGTATTTTATGGGTTTAATGGTTTTGAAAGGCCCAGAGAACTTTGAATATTGGTGGTGTGGAAATGCAGTACATACATACATTCATCTATTCACAGCTAGGGATGTGCAAACTCACCCACGGATGCCCGCCCAGCCCCTGCCCCCACTCGCCAGTCCCCAGACTGCGCTCGAGCCCCCCCCCCATGCTTGGTGAGCAGCCCCACTCACCCCAGCAGCCTCATTGAGCTCCACGGTTGCCATTTAAAAAATAAAATAAAATGGTGATCGCAAAAAAGTGCATGTTTTTGTATGCGCGAAAATGTGTATGTTTGTGAATGTGCATATTCTCATGTGTAAAACGTGCACATTAGTGTGTGTGCGAAAATGTGCATTTTGGGGGAAATGCGCATTTTCAGCAATACGTGAATATGTGCATTTGCAAAAATGGACATTTTCGCACACACAAATATGTGCATTCACAAAAATGTGCATTTTCACATGGGGGCTAATATGCGCATTTTTTGTGATTACAATTTTATTTCTCAAAAATGGCACCTGTGAAGCTCGATGAGGCCATCGTGTTGAATGTGGGCCATTCGCTGAGCATGGGCAGGGGGCAAACAGGGGCAGGGGCTCAGTGGGGCTTGGGGGTGTGGACAGAAGTGGGTCCACTGGATTCCCAGACTGAATTGGGTGCCCACACCATCCCTATTCACAGCCTCCTACATCCACCAACCCTATGTACATAAAAGCATGTAGAGAATGCCAAGTGCTTTTGAAAAGGTAATAGAACTAGGGATGTCAGAGAATTTTGCCATGAATCTCAGGGAGGCCGAATGCCAGCGCATTCAGCCCCCCAAAATCAGTGGCAAAATGGTCTGCCCCCTTGGGCGAATCTCCCTGACAGCGGTGGCGGCAGCGGCGGTTCGGCGGTGGTTCGGCGACGGCGGCTGCAGCAGCTGGTCTTCTGATTGGCTGCTGCCACCGCCATTTCCAAGTTTAAACAAAAACTTATGGCTGAATAGAAAAACTTAAAAACTTATGGCTGAGTTAAAAAAACCCTTAACTATCACAGCTGAGTTAAAAAAAAAAAAAACGCGCGTACGCAAATGTGTACCTTTGCGTTCCTTATTTTGGCATGTCTAGTCTATGTAAACATTTACATAGACTACGGTGAAAATAAGGGGAACGCAAATAGCATAGATGCTACGCGCGGTTGTTGTTGTTTTTTTTAACTCAGCCGTGATAGGCTACGTAAACATTACGTAGCCTATCACGGCTGACTGCAGGGACACCTCCCCCCCCGGCCAGAATTTCGAGGGGAGGGACGGAGTGCCTCTCCCCCACTGTGAATCAACTTTCATAAAAGGTAAGGGACTTTCGTACATCCCTAAATAGAACAAGAGGTATTCAATTTTCAAATGCATTATCTTCTTCTTCTGTCCATTTTGATAGTGCAGAGCCATTTTTCAAAGCATTAATTCATGCCAGCAACTTATTTCTTTGTTGTTGTTGTTTTCAGTTTGATGCACATATTCATTAATGAATCTATTGGAAACCATGAAAGTAACCTCAGTTAACATAGCTGCAGGCCCAATGTGTTCTTTGTTTAATCTTTTCCTACAGCTATAACCATCTATTACCACCACTCAGGGTCCTTTGGCATGGCTAAGCGGATGTATCACACTTCCAATTATACATGGTGGGGTTTGCTTGGGAAGTCACACATCTGCTATGCTGTCTGACAATAAACCTGATTCTGTTCTGTAGCCAATTTGCTGACATGCCGCAAATTTTAAGGATCTTGACACAATCACAAAGATGCAACCAATAGCTTTGAACTAAGCCATTAGGGATGCTGGAGAAATTTGAGATGGACTAAAATGAGCTCAGATTTCTAAGAATCTAACCTGCGGAATCTGTTGTGGACCACCCTCCTCAGGCTATGTGGAGTCCGTGGACTTTCAGATTCTTTTTTTTTTTTTTTTTACTTTCCCGAAATTTGCATATATTTATTTGTAGGAAAATATGCACGTTTCTGCTGAGACTGATATATATATATACACATATACATATGTACGTACATACATACATGGGGGAAAGTTGAATGGAATGGGGGACAATACCCTAATGTTACTGTTAGGGTTCCCCTTATAACCTGGACCCTCCTGAGCAACTCTTTAAGGATCTCTTGACTCCTTAAGAGTCCCACCTTCCTTCTTTTAAACTTCCCCTTCCAGTAACGTGGGGTTTAGGCTGTAGATGTGGGGTGATTGACTCACCAGACACCTGGGGTTTAACCACAACAGTTAACTGGTAAATATAAAGCAAGCAATTCACAACTAATGGTTTTCACACAATAGAGCTGAGTGACACAAAGGCTTTAAAAGAAAATAAAAGTGGCAGAACACAAGTTCCTTTACTCTAGCTGTCCTTAGATTCCTCTAGGCTGCTCCTTCCTGCTCTGGTCTTCTGACTCTGCTCTCACTGCTCTCATCTTTCTGACTCTTCCTTTTTATGCCCTCCTCCCCCCAAACCAAAAATACTGTTTCAAAACTGAAGAAATGAAACTTAACTGGGGAAATGAAACAGAAACTTAACTGGAGAAATGAAACTACTCTTCTCAGGGTTACCCCCACCCAACAGAAAACACCTGGCCTCTATGCCTGACCATTTCCCCCCCCTTTTGCCTCCGTAGGCCTCAAACCTTCACACTTACATACTAAAGTAAATTATGTAAATTGTTGTGAACTCTCTTACCAAATTATTTGCATATTTTTTCCTCATGATGAAAAAAATCGAATCCATCTGTGAAAGGATGATGGAACAAAAAGTGCCTGACAATCTGAGAACCACAGACAGAGTGGATTTTACACAATTCATACATCCCTACAAGCCATTCTCCAGCATCAAAGTATTGCTGCAAATACGATGGACCCTTGTCATCCATACCATGGATTGACTCGTACAATAATGTCCTCATCCCCTCTTTGAAACAAGACCTTGCAAGGAAGGGGGGGGAGCACAGTTGGCGGGTGACTCCTGCCTTCGCTGCTTGACTCAAGCCTTCACAGGCTCCTTGCAAGAAAGGAACCCATGAAGGCTTGACACAGCAAAGGCAGGAGTCACCCTCCAACCGTGCAGCCTCCCCTCCTTGCAAGGAAGGAAGAGAGCACAGTTGGCGGGCAACTCCTGCCTTTACCACCTGACTTAATTGTTCATGGGCTCCTGCCAAGGAAGGAACCCATGAAGGCTTGAGCAGAGACCCCTGCCTCTGCTCAAACCTTCACAGGTTCCTTCCTTGCAGGGAGCCTGTGAAGGCTTGAGTCAGGCAGCAAAGGCAGGAGTCGCCCACCAGCTGCACTCTCTCTCCTCCTTGCAAGGAGGAGAGAGAGAGAGTGCAGTTGGTGGGTGACTCCTGCCTTAGCTACCTGTCAAACCTGCATGGTCTCCTTCTGTGCAAAGAAGGAGGCCATGTGAGCTTGAGAGGTGGCCGGTGCCTCCCAGGCAATTGCCTGTTCTTCCCTCCTTGCAAGTAGGGCAGGACGGGTGGGTGGCCGATGGCGACAGGGACTCTTGCCAGCTCGCTATGAAGGCAGGCGGCTACACAGCTTTGTGAGGTGCTCACCAAGCTGTGTAGAAGCTTGCGTAAAGTTGTGCCAACTCACCTGAGTCTGTCTCACAACCGGCTTGCCGGAACCCTGCCTACTGCCATCCCTGGCTCGCCCAGGGAGGCAAGCTGGCTGGTGGTCCACAGGGGCCCAGCAAGCACTGTTGCTGCCACTGCCATGACCAACTGCATCCCTGCCTGCCAAGCACCAGCAGAGAGGGGTGAGGTCACTCTGGACAGCAGGATGGGAAGTGAGAGGGAAGTTCTGCTTCCCTCTCGCTTCCCTTACTGCCATCTCCACCGCCCCCCAGAGCAACCAAGCCCCTCTTTGCTGAACCCCAACAGAGAGGGGTGCAGTAGCTGTTGGTGGAGATGGGAGAGGGCCTCTCCCACCACTGCCACCCACAGCAACTGCGCCCCTCTCTGTCTGTGCTCAGCATGGTACTTTCCTTATTTTTCCCCTATTCCCAGAGAGGCAGTTTGATGAACCCCAAAATGGAGCTTGTTTGATTTTAAAGTGTTGCTTGTAAATACTACATTTAGTTCTTATGGAGGTCCCCATATCAGAACAATTCCGTTTTATGGGCTAGGAACAGGGAACTTCAGAGAAGCTTGGAAAATGAGCTTTATCTTCCAATACTGGCATACAGTTTGTGTACATGGGGCCAATAAGTTTGCTTGGTATTTTGAACTCTGAAGGTTTCTAGGTGAGGGCAAGAAAAATAAATCACCTAAAAAATATTGTTAATGAATGATAAAGACTCATCACAAATTTATGAGTGCAAGCGTAAGTATCAAGGGGCTTCTAACATCCATCTTTGAAGGAGCCAACAGTCTGGTGATCATGCCTAAGGATGTATGAGAAATTTGTTTCATTTTGGTTTTGATCAGGATTTATCCAGTTCACACCTTCCGGACTGAACTCAGTTGAAATCTGTGGTAAAAGTGCATACATTTCTGAGCAAGCAATGTGATTCACAGACCCCCCAAAATATAGGGATGTACGAAAGTCCCTTACCTTGGATGAAAGTTGATTCGCACTCCATCCCTCCCCCTGAAATTCTGGCCGGGGGGGAGGCGCCCCGTCCCTCCCGCCGCGAATCCTGTTCTGCCGGGACTGCCAATGGCGGCGGCCATAGCCACCGCCCTTTGCGTCCCTGCAGTCAGCTGTGATAGGCTACGTAAATGTTTACGTAGCCTAACATGGCTGAGTGGGAAAAAACAAACAAACGTGAGTACGCAAATAGCAGCACCCATGGGCACCACCATTTGCATTCCCTATCTTGGCATGAGTAGTCTACGTAAATATTTATGTAGCTATTTGCATTCCCCTTATTTTCACCGTAGTCTATGTAAATGTTTACGTAGACTACATGTGCCAAAATAAGGAATGCAAATGGCGGCGCCCATGGGTGCCGCCATTTGCGTATGTGCAGTTTTTTTTTTTTCCCACTCAGCTGTGATAGGCTACGTAAACATTTACGTAGCCTATCACGGTATTTTTTTTAAATCTAGCCGTGATAGGTTACGTAAATCTTTATGTAGCCTATCATGTTTTTTTTTTTTTTTTTTTTACTGGAAATGGTGGCAGTGGCAGCTGGTCGGAACACCGGCCACCGCAGCCGCTGCTGCCGAACTGCCGCTGAACTGCCCCCAGAGCTGCTGCCGCCACCAGGGACATTTGCACAAGGTAAGTCCCATCCCGGGGGGGGGCGGGGGGTGTTGGAGAATTTCCCCACCAATTTCGGGGGGCCGAATGCCAATGCATTCGGCCTCCCAGAGATTGGTGGAGAAATTCTCCGACATCCCTACTGAGATCACTAGGTTTCTCCACTGCGTGTCTTGTGCCTGATTCCAGTTTTCATTTACACTGCTTGCTCTGTGTGAATGGGAAAATTGTGCAAGTTCAGCAGTGATTGAAAGTGAAATTTGTGCAGATTCCCTAATTTGCACAACTTTCCTCTATAGATTAAAGCAGGGCTTTCAGTCTGCAAGGGAAATTTGCACAGATTAGGAAATCCATGCAAAACTGAACTGGGAAAGCTGCACAAATTGAGAGCAAGCACGTGTCAGCTGAGGTGTGAGCATTTTCAGCAGAGAAGTGCTCACACTCAGAATTGCGTCGGCGGCTTCGAACATGGCACATTTGCATGTTTTGCAAGCAAAAATGGAATTCTCATATATCTCTACTTGGAGGTGGAATTTGGAGAACCTCAATGAACTTCAGTTTTGCTTGTATGCACATCTCCAGTCATGCCTAGGACCACCAGGAGCAGAGTATTTGAGCAGCAGCTGCCCACCTTGCACACTGAAGCAGCCTTGAAATGTGGGAATCCATAGTGCTGAGCCTACAACCAGTCTGGGATCAAGAGAGGGAGCATCAAGAACAAGCAACCTAGCAGTCCCCAAACCTGGAACCCAGAAACTGCTTAGACAAAGGTCCACCTAGGGATGTCGGAGGAATCTGTCTGCAGGGTGCAACTTGCCAGTCTTTCATAATATCCCCCCCACAACTTTGTCTCATTTCCCCACAAGCTGTCCCAACTCAATCTGCTCACAGATTTCTCTGTGGTTTTTTATTATTATTATTTTATTTGCGTAGATAGAGATGTGCGCAAATTACAGCTGACATTTGCATAAATCGCACAAATTGTGGCCAAAATGTGTGTAGGTCATGCAAATAAATAAATAAATAAATAAAATTGTGCCCACAATATGTGCACATTTCTATTTACATAAATTTAAAACAAACAAACAAACAAACAAACACAAAACAATTGGGGGGGAACAGAAAAAGTTCCCAGATTTGGAGGGAAGCCCACAAATGCGAGGAGACTCAGGTGCTCACTGGGAGTCAGTCAAGCCCCCAAATGGCCGGATTCCACAGCAATGGACATCCTTAGGTCCACCCCTCACCTTCTTCCTAAAAGTAAATGATGTGTGTGTGTGTGTATCAAGGCTGTCTTCCTTTTGGGTGGGTAGTGTTGTTGTGTGTACAAATGAGTATGAGTACAAATGAGTGTGTACAAATGAGTGTGTACTCAAATGAGTGTGTACAAATGAGTGTGTACAAATGAGTGTGTATTCACTGTGTACAAATGAGTATGAGGGCTTCTTTCTTTCTTTTTGTAACTTGACCAAAGTCAGCTTTGCCCTCAGCAGCAGCCTGGTTGTTGCACACTTTGAAATGCAGCTGCTAAAGTCCATGGGGAGGGTGCTGTATGATGACACAGGGACATGTTTCCAGGGACATTCTATGGAAAAATGTTGGCTACCCCAATTGCCCATGGGGGCAGCCATCATTCTTGAAATACAATCTTCCGGAGGCCCATCCACCCCCCACATCCCTGAAAGCCCCGCATGGAATTAAAACTTGCATGGAATTAACAACAACAAAAAGATGCTGGTGACAATGAGCTTCTGTTGCCAAAGATGAGGTGACCAGTGGCAGTCTGGTCACCTCATCTTTGGCAAAAGAGAATGAGGGGCTCATTTCACCACCTGTAGGGATGGCGGAGAAATACGCCACAGACTCCAATGAGGCTGAAATCTTTAGAATCCGCCTCCCCCCGGAGTCCGTGGTGGAACAGACTACTCCCCCCCACCCCCTGAAATTCTCCCCAGATGGATCCCACCTGCTGTCAGCTGGTCCAGGTCCATCTGCTGCCATCCGTCCACTGCCCCGGACTGCAG
This sequence comes from Heloderma suspectum, assembly GCF_057233095.1. Lineage (NCBI taxonomy): Eukaryota > Metazoa > Chordata > Lepidosauria > Squamata > Helodermatidae > Heloderma > Heloderma suspectum. The sequence continues at coordinate 24,089,809 of NC_139460.1, read as the reverse complement.
ACGCAAATGGTATCTGGCATAGCCAATCCCATTTGTGTCTCTGTTGTTTTCAGTGATAGGCTACGTAAATATTTACATAGCCTATCTAGGGATGTACGAAAGTTCTGCCACGGATCTCGGGGAGGCCAAATGCCAGCGCATTCAGCCCCCCGAAATCAGTGGCGGGACGGCCTGCCACCCCCCTCTCCCCCGGGATGGGACTTACCTTGGGCGGATCTTCCTGGCAGCGGCAGCTCCGGTGGCGGCTGCGGCGGTGGTTTGGTGATGGCGGCTGTGGCGGCCGGTCTTCCGACCGGCTGCCGCCACCACCATTTCCAGTTAAAAAAAAAAAAAGTGATAGGCTACATAAAGATTTACGTAGCCTGTTATGGCTAGGTTTTAAAAAAACACCGTGATAGGCTACGTAAATCTTTACTAGGGATGGCAGAGAATTTCTCCCCGAAACTTCGGGGGGCCGAGCGCCAACGTGTTCGGCCCCCCGAACAAGTTTCGGGGAGAAATTCTCCACACACCCCCGCCCCCCGCACCCCCCCCCCGGGAGAGGACTCACCTTTGCCGAATGTCCCTCCCGGCGGCGGGTCTGGCAGGCGGTTCGGCGGGTGTTCGTGCAGGACGGGAGTGGCAGCCGGTCTTTCGACCAGCTGCCACCGCTGCCATTCCAATAAAAGAAAAAAAAAAAACGCCCCCGTGATAGGCTACGTGACGATTAACGTAGCCTATCACGGCTAGATTTGCAAAGTCAGCCGTGATAGGCTACGTAAATCGTCACGTAGCCTATCACGGGTGACTTAAAAAAAAAAAAGCACGTACGGATAATGGCGGCCCCCATAGGGAGCCGCCATTTCCGTTCCTTATTTGGTCGCTGTAGTCTACGTAAAGATTTACGTAGACTACAGCGACCAAATAAGGAATGTGAATGGCGGCTCTCTATGGGGGCCACCATTAGCGTACGTGATTTTTTTTTTTAAAGTCACCCGTGATAGGCTACGTGACGATTAACGTAGCCTATCACGGCTGACTTTGCAGATCTAGCCGTGATAGGCTACGTTAATCATCACGTAGCCTATCACGGGGGCATGTTTTTTTTTTTTAAACTTTGGAGTTCGCGGCTGGGCGAGGCAGGAAGCCTCCTCCCCGGCCTGAATTTCAGCCGGGCGAGGCGGGAAGCCTCCCCCCCGGCCTGAACTTCACGGGGGGAGCAGCGAAGCGCCTCCCCCCCACCGCGAACAAGCTTCGAGGACAGGTAAGTGACTTTCATCCACCCCTAATCTTTACGTAGCCTATCACGGCTGACTTTAAAAAAAAACAAAAAAATCCCGCGCGTACGCAAATGGCGGCAGCCATGGCCGCAGCCCTTTGCGTTCCTTATTTTGGCACGTCTTAGTCTACGTAAACGTTTACGTAGACTAAGACGGCGAAAATAAGGGGAACACAAATAGCGTAGTAGACGCTATGCTATTTGCGTTCCCCTTATTTTCGCCGTCTTATTCTACGTAAATGTTTACGTAGACTAAGACGTGCCAAAATAAGGAAAGCAAATGGCGGTGGCTGTGGCCACCACCATTTGCGTATGCGTGTTTTTTTGGTTTTTTTTTAAGTCAGCTGTGATAGCTAACCACCTCTAGTTTAAATAAAAGATGGCGTATATATAAGCCCGAGCAGATACACTGATATCATAGGTAGGGAAGAAGGATGCATCTCTGAGTTGCACCTCTCTAAGAAGTTGTACCACACACTTTGGGCAACAGTTTTCTGCCAGATTAAATAATGTGAAGCAACACCTAAACTACCACACACATTCAAACTCTATATCCTGCTGTTTTAATCTGACATTCGAAAAACGCATACCTCCTGAATAGAAGGATCAGCTTAAGGTAAACAAGGGAAGTCTCCATACGACATTTCTTTTCCTATTATTTTTGTGAAGAACCAACTGCCTGATGTTCTTAAATTCACACTATCATCTGTTTTCCAGGAACATTTTCCTATCTTGAAATACCACATGCTGTTACCATACACTTCTGCCTTGGCCTGATTAGTAATTTCAGCAAGTTGCGAAGTTTAAAGATTTCATATATTGGTGGAAGCAACTTTCCTCTTGGGCCTCTCCATTGGGGGGAGGGTGGGAAATTGTACTAAACTTGATTAAGCTACAACACTTGAAATCACAGGTCATGTAGTGTGGAAGTGAGAGTGTACCACCTCACTAGTAATGAAAAACAAGCCCATGAATTCAAGCAACATTGATTTTGGGTTCATTTTTCTCAAGTTGCGGCAGACAAACAGGAATCAGAAAAGGCTGGGGATATGGTTTTTCTTGGACCCCGCCCCCTCCCCAGATGTGCTCAGTATTTCACCTAGTATGAATATATAACCTTACCATAATGTAGGGATAACACAGGTGTCCAATTCCATCTGGGAATGTAGTGGACCCCCCCACCCCCGAGCTGTGCTTGCCAAGCCTGTCTCTGGTCGCCCCCTGCCCATGCTCACTGAGCTGCCTGCACTCACCCAAGCATTGTCCTCAAGCTCCGCAATTGCCATTTTTTTCAGAAAAGAATGGCCGTCACGAAAATGCACATATTCACATATATGCAAAATGGGGCCATGAATAGCCTACATACACAAGATTACAGGCAAGCAAATGACTGTAATCTTGCCTATATGGGTTATTCATGGTCCCATTTTGCATATATGCAAATATGTGCATTTTTGTGATTGCCATTTTTTTTCTGGGAAAATATGGCAATCACAGAGCTCAACAGGGCTGCCCAGATGAGTGCAGCTCATTAGCAAGCAGCAGGGAACTTGATTGCGGATTGGGTGTGTGCAAGTGGGGGCAGGGGCTGGGCAGGCACCCAGAGAACCTGGACGGGGGGGCGGGTATCCCCAGCCCTACTATAATGGCAGCTTTCTTAACTTGGTTATTGAATTGTACTGCCCATCTACTTAAAACAGTTTTTAGGCAAACTAAATATATACGTTTCAAAATCAGGAAAACGGGGGTTAAGGGAAAGACACTGAGCCAGTTTACATTATCTTTCCATACCTTAGTGAGAAAAATACCATTCATGTTTCTGAGTTACAGCTCTTAATGTCTTAAAATCTGAATATGGGAAATCCAGTTAGATTCTCCCCCCCCCCTTCTTATGGGACCACTTTGTAGGTTTCAACTGACAGCGGCATTTAAGAAGAATGCAAAAGGTCAAGTGTGGAAAGCAAGTATTTGGAAAGCGAAAAAATGTTATTGGAGGACTCAAGTTTATTAATTTTGGGAGGAACTTGCAGGGAGGCCCAGCAGCTTAATTATCTCTGAAAGCTACTAACGAAAAAATGTGAAGATCTCATTCCCCAAGAAAATTGAAGATTCCACCTTGCCTTTGTCAATGAATGGTGGAATGCTGTGTTCTTTCAAAGAATCCTGAATGAGAAATAGATATATTTGCTACACATTTAGATTTTTATGTACCCAAGGGTTTAGGTAGGTAATGCTTTCAAAGATGTATATTGAACAGAGAGTTAAATTTAATTTTTAAAACAATAACTATCAGCCCCCATCCCACTGGAGGTTTAACCCTGGTATTTAAAGGTGGTGTTTTTTTTTTAAATCTTACAATTAGGGATGGGTGAACTCACCTCAGACCTCTTTGTGCACTGCTCACCAGACTGTCACCGGCCACCCAACCCTGCTTTCTGTGCATTGCAAGCCACTGGGCACTTCGCAAGCAGCACACGGTGTCCCCTGCCTCCGCCAAGCCACCACTGTGGAAAATGGTGGCTCATCCTTTCCCATAAAAGCTGATTTTACATAAATGACAGCTGTAAAGAGGCCCATTTACACAACAAGTTGGTCAACCGCAGCAGTCCACGGACTGGCATCCGGGGGGCGGGGGTGAGCCAGCAAGACATTGCCGAGACCCGAGTGCAAACCAGACGCCTGCAACATCCCTACTTACAATACTTCTGAATGATGGCTGGGTCACTGGAAAGCATCTGTGGGAAGGCAAGTTCACAGTTATGAGAAGACCGCTAGAATCTGACTGGACTAGCAGTTGAGTCTTACTTCAGCATTGGTGATGGGGCAGCTTCCTCAACTGCATGTGGAGCAGGAGGCCAGCTTGGGGGGCCTCGGGGAAATGGTGTGGGTTGACTTCATGCCCTGCCTCTCTCTGCCTTCTAGTAGGGCCAGCCCTGTTGAAGTGCATCTCTATGATAGCAAAGAGCCTGGGTAGGTACTGGAGTGTTGATGTAATAGGCATCTGAATGTGCCACCCTACGGGTAGATGAATTGCTACATTTTTGTCACCTGTAACTTCCACTAAGTTGTTTCTGTTTGTGCAGCTATTATATGACAGGGTAGGCTTGTGCAATGGACCCTTTTTTTCTTTTCTTTTTTTAAGAGACAGAATATTACCATCAGGAGCACTCCATAGGCTAAAACTAGGGCTGTGTGAATCAGCAAGCCTTGAGCTCACCAAAGTTCTTCGAATTCCATAGGGATGTTGGAGAACTCTGCCTAGAGGTGTACGAAACCCCACTTACCTGGCTCCACTAGGTTTTGCAGGTGGGGGGAGGCGATCCGTTCCTCCCCCTTGAATCCTGCATGGCTGGCTCTGGTCCGCAGCCAGGCCGTGAAGCCAGCGGCCGGGCCAACCCGCAGTGGGGCCTCCAGCCACTGCCGGGCTGCTGTGGACGCAAATGGCAACCTGCGTAGGGGATGCCATTTGCATCCCTATGCAAGCCCGTGATAGGCTACGTAAATATTTACATAGCCTATCACAGCTAAAGCAGGGACGCAAATGGCATAGTGGCTGCCATTTGCCTCCCTGCCTTTTGCTGTGATAGGCTACGTAGATACTTACTACCATTTGCGGCCACAGCCAGGCAGCGGCCAGAAGTCTGGCTGTGGCTGGCCCTGGCCGGTGGCTCCTTGGCCTTGCTGTGGAGTGGAGCCAGCTGGGCAGGATTCCAGGGGGAGGGATGGATCGCTTCCCCCACCACCACGGATGCCCATCAGCAGAGCAAGATAAGGGATTCGTACATCCCTAGAATTCCATCTTGAAGCTCATTCTGACTCAACACCTTATCAGATTGTGAAGTTTGTTTTTCTTTTTGCATGATCAGTTGTGCATATCTTTGGAACATATGGATTCTTCTCCCGTTGATTAAAGTGCATTTGTGAGCATTTTTCAAAAGTGTGCTTTTTCATGTGCATGTTTCAAATGTGTGCATATTGTCAAATGCAATTTTGGGGGCGGGGTATGTGAATCAGATTGGAAGCTCAGAAATCTATGGAATTCAACTGCAGATTACATCTGAGTCCATGTTCGATCTGGAAGAAGTAGGTAAATCCTGAGCAAAAATGAACTGAAATGAATTTCTCATACGTCCCCAGCTAAAAGGATTTAAGAGATACAGGGTTGTTCTCTGCATAGGAAAAGCAAGTATTATATATAAGGCTGGCCACTAAGGGAAAATGGGTATTAATAGGTATTGGATTACCTACAGATAACTTTTCATAAAAGAAATTAAGTTACAATATTTCTCAATGTATTAACGATAACAATAAATAAAAGACAGCTCTCTCAGACAGGAGCTCTGTCTAGCATCTGCCACCTTGTCCTCTAAGGAATAAGTCAAATATTTGCAGTGCCTATTCTGTCTGCCCTGAGAGTTAGTTCTTGGGGTAAGATATTTCAAATCCAAGTCCCCTTTCTATCAAGATAAATGTCCATGTATTGTAGCCAATACTGTGTGAGAGATTCATTCAACTAATGCATTTAATGTTATTTAAATTCCCCAGCTAGTTCTAACAAGACATTTTTTGGAAAGCAGAGAGGTTGGAAATAGCATGGATGTCAACACTGCATGCATTTTAGGCAATCAACCCTACATCCAATGCTTTTCAACACTTAACAACGGATGTACAACCAAATGTGACCCAATAAACTAAACCCATTTCCCCATGTTTGGGACCTTGATGAATATATCAAAAGAGGTACACTTTCCATGCAGGTGTTGTGCAATTAATAAGTATAATTAAATATTGCTCAAATGCTTTCCCTCACTGAGCATTTAGGAACTGTCAGTCTCTAATAGTAATTGTTTGGTTTGGGAAAGAATTGCAACTGTGTGCAAAAGGGGAGAGGATATACTATGCAATGCATTACCAACCCCCATAAATCATAAGCTATGTTGTTTCAAAAAGCTGTCTTGGGAATATATGATAGAAGGAGCTCTACCTGTAAATTTCTCTATTTTGTTCAGTGAGCAGCTTAATTATTTAATTTGAAGTTTACCCTGTATGAAAGCCACATGAGGTTAAAGCTTGTTTTGCAAATTGCCCTAAGGGATAAGACCTGGTACGTATTCTAGAGTAACAGTTGCATAAGATAGCATATTTACCATTATTTTGACTATGCTAGGCACGATGTATAATTGTTTGAACATTGCTTATTTGATATATGGGGGGAAGGGGGATAGTAGCTCTAATGCAGTTTGCACTAAGCCCATGATCAAACAGGTGGGCATTTTGATGGACACACAAGGCTCCATTCAGGCACAGGATTTCTTACTTATTCTTGAATATCAGTGGAAATGCCATGTGCACACTCTCACAGTGTGCAAACAGCACTCCTTCACACCAAAGAGAACCACATGGCAAATAACAGCTGGCCGTTGGGTCAAATACTGTGGTTGCCTGAAAGACAGCTTGCACCACGATGACTGTAAGCATGTGCACCATGAAACACCTGTAATCACGTGGACCATGGAACATGTTCCTTGCACGATGCTCTGCAATTCATGAGAGTTCCATCAGTGCCCATTGGGTCCTGATTGTGAAAGTTTGCTAGAGTTAGAAAACACATTGGGATCTCTCTCACATGTGTGCTATTCCCCTCCTTCTCTCACACACACACTTTTCAGGGACATGATAGAAACAGAATAATCATTAATGTCAGAGAAGTTAATTTGCCTTAGTTACGTTGACACCATGGTACATAACTGAGCTCCTACTCTACCCGGAGGAGGAGGAAGAGGAGTGATGATGGTGATGATGATGATGATAATAATAATAATAATATGCCTACTTTAGAAACATGAATTCCTCCACGGGCCCCAGGGGAGCAGCCCTTCAGGATTTTCTTACTGCCTCTAAATGTTTAGATTTGTACTTGTGCATTCTGAGTAACAATTATTTAACTTCTCTGCAGTCTTTGCCTATTGCTTCCTCATTGCACACTGACATTTCAGTAACTTGTGGTATTAGTTCTATCATTCGCAGCCATGAATTATTGATTTTGAGTATTCTGTTTCTCCTTGAACTAGTAACTCGTCTCACCTTCCTAGCAATGCAAATGGCCAATAAAGAAAAGGAAATATAAAGTTTCTTTATGTGGCTTTAAAAGCTATACCATGTCCTAGAGCACGTGTGGCTAGTGTTTGGGGGAGTATAATACATTCCACCTTTTGACTTGCAAGCTTTTCAGCCCACATATCATCTACCAAATCATTGTAGGGATTAAGATCCAACCATAAAAAAAAAAAGTTGTAAAAAGGCAGCCATTCCATCCAATATCCCTGCACAGTAATTGCCTCTTATGAAGGCACAGTGTGATGCTACAGAATGAAAAATCAGATTCAGGCATGAAGGATGATCCTGTGTGTGGCATATTTTGCAGTTTCAAGGTAATACAGGCATATGAGTAGCTGGCCTACAGGAATATCATCATGTGATTCAGTGGGTGGTCAGCTGACCTACAGGTATGGATGGACAACTCCTCAACATCTGGTCTCAGTGGGTGGGGGATCTGCCATGGGGAGATCCGGGCCACTTAGTGCCCCGTGGATTTCCCCGGAGTCCTGGCACATACACCGTAGTTCACCAGGTGACTCTCTGGCTGTCTAAAAGGTGTGATAGGCTAAAGGCAGCCACCGTTAGCTTATCACAGGGAAATTATGGCCATAAATTGCATAGTTTATGGCATTTGTGGCTGTAAAGCACTTCCTTCTATGTACATTGCAGCCTTTTATGCCACAATTTATATAGAAGGAAGTGCTTTATGGCCACAAATGCAGTAAACTATGTAATTTATGACTGTAATTCCCCCGTGATAGGCTAACGGTGGCTGCCTTTAGCCTATCACACCTTTTAGACAGCTGGAGGGCCACCCTGCTAACTACAGCAGATGCACCAGGTAAGGGGGTGCTGGTCTGCTGCAGAATCCAGAGGTCAGATTCTTGGGAATCTGGACCCTTTGGGGTCTGCAGCTGATTTCTCTAGCATCCCTACCTACAGGAGTTCCATGTGGGTAGGCTTTGTGTCTGGTCATGGCAAAGCTGGTCATGGCGGACCACCAATGGCAGCTTGGTCTCAAGGTGTGGGGCCACTGCAGACAAGGCCCTCTCATGTGTGGTCACCCATCTGGCTGCTCTCACGGGTGGGCAAATGCGAAGGGAGGGAGATACCAGTAGGGAGAAAGGAGGGAAATACCAGTAGGGATAGGGTCACCATTTCTTTGGTTTGTGTGTGTGTGTGTTTTCTTTTTAATATGAAATGATCTAAGTAATGTTTCCTGAAATAGTATGTGGTGTGTGGAACCTCAGATAGTCAAATTAGGACCCCAGGTGGACCAGATTTGGTCTATGGTCCTCAGGTTCAGCACCATTGCTTTCCTGTGGGATAGGAGGAGATCCACAGCATGTTTAAAAACAAATGGACTTCCCAAAGTCTTTCTGAGATAACTATAAAAAAAGCAGCATAGATCATTCATGGATATTTTTTTTTTTTAAGCCAAATTCCAAAAATTATACTTTCTCTTTAGGAGTTCATGGAATCATAGAATAGTAGGGTTGGAAGGGGCCTACAAGACCATCGAGTCCAAGCACCTGCTCAGTGCAGGAATCCAAGTCAAATCATCCCTGACAGGTGTCTGTCCGGCCTCATTTTGAATGCCTCCAGCATGGGAGAGCCCACTACCTCCCTAGGGAATTGGTTCCATTGTCATATTGCTCTAACGCTCTAGAAGCTTTTCCTGAGTTCATCATTGCTATTTTCATACTGCCTATATCTTTCTTTTGAATAAACTATATAGGCAAAGGGGGGGGGGTATCCCATATTGTCATTCTTGGGGTACTCGGAGCAACTTTTGGCTGATTTGCCAGCTATGGCCTTTACTGGACAGGGATAACCTAGCCACAGTGGTGCACATGCTGGTAACTTCCTAATTAGACTACTGCAATGCACTTTATGTGGGTCTGCCTTTGAAGACAACTCAAAAGCTTCAGCTAGTACAAAATGCAGCAGCTAGACTGTTGACTGGAACAGGTGCATATTTTTGCGTGTGCAAAAATGCATATTTTTAAAAAGTGTGTATTTTCACACATATGTGAATGTGTGCATTCACAAAACGTGCATTTTTACATACACAGATATGCACATTCGCAAAAAAGCACATTTGTGTGTGTATGCAAATATGATCACCACTTTACTTCTCAAAAAATGGCGACCATGAGGCTCAATGAGGCCACCAAAGTGAGCGAAGGCTATCCGTCAAGCGCGGGCAGGGGTTAAGAAGGGGCAGGAGCTCGGCAAGCAGGGCTCAGAGGTGTGGGCATGGGCAGTTCTGCTGGATTCCCAGACTTAATTGGGAGCCCACGCCATCCCTAGTGCTGGTGATGACATTTAAAGCCCTAAGTGGCTTGGGACCTCGATATTTGAGGGAGTCCCTCCCCCTATATATGCATGCCCGATGACTGAGATCTGTTGGAGGAGCACTCCACTGCGTCACACCAGTGCGAGACAAATGCTATGGTGAGATGTCAGAGAGGGCCTTCTCTCTGGTGGCACCCTGGTTGTAGAATGCCCTCCCCTTGAAGACCTGATTGGCAGAGAGACAGGGTTTTCATTTTGGTGCCAAGTTAAAACATGGCTTTTCACCAAAGCCTTTGGGGGTTAATTGAATTCCCTAAAGTTTCACACTGTTTTAACTGTTTCATTGTTTTAGATTTTTTAATTGGTATTAGCTTGCTTAAAAGTTCAATATATATATATTTTAGCTGTTTACATTATCTATTGATTTATACTGTTTAAATTGATTCTATCTGTATGCTGCCCTAAGATCTTAATGATATCATGTGGGATACAAATGTGTTAAATAAACAAATTAACTAACAAACAAACACACAAATAACATTCTGCAAACTCAAATAGCACCAGCAGAGCTCCGCTGAATTTTTCCATTGCGCACACAGTTTTTATTATTATTATTATTATTATTATTATTTTATTTTATTTTATTTATGTATTTATGTATTTATTTCTATACCACCCAATAGCTGAAGCTCTCTTATTATGCTTGAGCAACTGGTTGCACAAACAGCTGCACACCCGGTTGCACAAGTGTTGCACAGCATATTGCACAATATGTTTCAGAACTAGATTCACAAGAGTTATGTGCAATGCTTTGCACAACGCTTATTTATTTTGGATTATTTATTACCTATTTTTCCAATTTTGTAGAAGGCTCAGTCAGGCTTAATGGGTTACCAGAAACTTGGGATGAGGCCAAATTGATTGTTATTCTGAAAAGCGGTACATACCTTGCTCTTCCAAGGTCTGACAAGTCTATATCTCTATTTAATGTAAACGATAAAATACTAACATCAGTTCTAACAACCCACTTGTTTATGTCAGTATACTGAACTTGATCAAAAGAATATGGATTGATCAAAGAATTATTGACTGTCAGACAGCATGAGGAGAAGTACAAATGTTCTGGTTAAAGTAAAAACTGTCACAAACCCAGGTATTTCTGGATACACAAAAAGCCTTTGATCAGGTTAAGTGGGTGGACCTCAGAACAAGGAATTATGGTGAAGTTCTCCAAGCTTAGCCTTGGAAACAAGCTTCAGGGACTTGCAACACCCCCTCCAAACGTGAGGCAAGCTTTACAAGCCCCCAGATTCTTCAGATCAAAGTCCTATTAAGAGATGTATTTGCTGCCATCATCCCTATCCCCATAAGCTTTCCCTTCCATTTGCACTCCTAAACACACAACACCTTCCCTTTACTTCCCTTAAATAATCAGTGGCAGATCATGCAGCCAAGGTATCTGGGAAAAAGAAAGGAGGGAGCATTTTTCTACCCTCCTCCCTCTCCTCATTATGCTGGTGTGCATGGGAGAATGATGTAGTTCACCAAAGGGCTCCTTCAGTTGCTGCTCATAGGTTGTGAGAATTTAGAAACATTCCCTTACAACAATATTATGCTAGGCCCTGGGTGATGGGAATTGCAGGATTGTCTCTTACTGGAATGTAGCATTGTTGGGATTGCATTTTAATATGAACCATCCTAATTCTCACTTCCTGAACTAATACACAAACCAAAACACAATTATACTTTTGTTGTTGCATAACTTTGAATTTTGTAATGACATTTTCCAATCAACCATGCATACAAAAATGCAAACATTACGGGACATTGCATACACAAATGTGCATGGATTTTCAGATGGACTTTAAAACAACAACAACAACAACAACAACAACATTTGCAAACTGATGTAGAAAGGAAATGGAATGAAATTGTGTTTGAAAAAACGATGTGGACATTATAGAAGGTGAAACAGACAGATTCATCCATTCCGACTGGAAACCATATAAAGCCAAGACAACTGCAAAGGGTAGCCACTTTCTTTCCTTTTATAAAGTTTTATTTCTTTCTTTCAACATAATTTTGCCACTCCCCACCGCCACCCCGCAAAATTCTCCCCAGATGGACCCTACCTGGATTCTGGGGGGACGGAGGGATCGCCTTCCCCCCATGGACACCCCAAACCATAACGGTGAGTGGGGGTCGTACACCCCTAAAACATCACTGTTGAGAGAAGTCAGATATTTCAGAGATGCTACTTCCCACCTCCTTTGGTTTTTGCAGTAGTGAAGGAAACAAAATGCACACCTGCTAAATATCATCTGGTTCAGAACTCTTAGACCAGGGGTGGACAACTTTGGGAGGTCTGGGGCAGCATTTTGTCCCCCCCACAACACCCCCACAGGCTACACCCCCAAAGTGCCAAAAACAGGAGTCAGAATTTTATTTTATTTTTAAAGGTGTCTGGAGGAGGTATGCTATTTGCATTCCCCTTATTTTCTACGCTATTTTCTATGTCTACGCTATTTGCGTTCCCCTTATTTTTGCCGTCTTAGTCTACGTAAATGTTTACGTAGACTAAGACGTGCCAAAATAAGGAATGCAAATGGCAGTGGCCATGGCTGCCGCCATTTGTGTACGCGTGTGTTTTTTTTTTAAGTCAGCTGTGATAGGCTACGTAAAGATTTATGTAGCCTATTATGTTTTTTTAAAAAAAATCTAGCCGTGATAGGCTACGTAAATCTTTATGCAGCCTATCATGTTTTTTTGTTTTTTGTTTTTTTTTAACCTGGAAATGGTGGCGGTGGCTAGAAGACCGGCTGCCGCAGCCGCCGCTGCCAAACTGCCGCCGGAGCCGCTGCCGGAGCCGCCGCTGCCAGGAAGATCCGCCCAAGGTAAGTCTCATCCCGGGGGGGCGGGGGGGCAGGCCGTTCCGCCACTGATTTCGGGGGGCCGAATGCACTGGCATTCGGCCTCCCTGAGATCCGTGGTGAAACTTTCGTACATCCCTAGTCCTATACAAGTCTACCCAGAAGTAAATCCCATTGCAGCCAATAGGGCTTAATCCCAGGTAAATGTGTATAGGATATTGCAACCTAAACAATAGTATTGGTAAATCTAATCTAGTATTGTCTACTCTGAAGTCCGACACAGAATTCAGCCTGTTCTGAGGGTTAAACATGGGGAGGAGATATGGACGTCCTTGCAAATCACACTCAGAACACTGCTATCCCTTTAGTTTTCAACTGTCCCAAGTAGAAGCCATCATGAAATCCTTGATCAGGGGAACCCTGATCACAGAATCATAGAATTGCAGAATAGTAGGGTTAGAAGGGGCCTACAAGACCATTGAGTCCATCTCCCTGCTCAATGCAGGAATCCAAGTCAAAGCATCCCTGACAGGTGGCTGTCCAGCTTCATCTTGAATGCCTCCAGTGTGGGAGAGCCCACCACCTCCCTAGGTAATTGGTTCCATGGTCGTATTTCTCTAATAGTCAGGACATTTTTCCTGATGTTCAGCCGAAATCTGGCTTGATGCAGGGTACCTGGTCACATGGAGGCTTCTACTTGTGTCCAAGTGACAATGCCAGTAGGAGTCCCCTTCAGACCTTCCCCTCAGCACAGGAAGTTTTAAGATTCAGTGGGCAGGAGTAAGGATGGTGGGGGTGAGACTTGTGGGGTCACCTATGTCCTCTTCCCACTTTTGGCCCTTACATGAGCATGTTGAATGCTGCATAGGGCTTGACTTGGGGATGTTGCGAGCACCTGACAGACTCCCCCCGCTCGGCCCCCCAAACTCCAATTCATGGACTGCACAGCACTTACAGGACCCATTCACTGAACAGTCCACAAAATGGGTCAGCTGCCTACTCCTTCCCCAAGCCACCATGGTTACACAAAATGGCATATCGGGTCTTTCCAGAAAACTAATGTTGCATAGATTGCAGCCATAAAAGATCCATCTATGTATCATTACAGGAGTAATGGCCCATTTATTCCTGTAATGTTGCATAGATGGACCTTTTACAACCACAATCTACACAACATTAGTTTACCGGAAAGACATGAGATGCCATTTTGTGTAATGATGGTGGCTCAGGAAGGAGCAGGTGGTGCTGCAACACTTGCCAGTCACTCACCAAACCATCTAGGGGCTCGTGCAACGCGATGACCAGGCACAGGCAGTGGCGGTGTTTTGGCAAGTGACCAGCATCCCCTGATGGAGGTGAATCCGTCCATCCCTCACTTAACTGCCAGCACCTTTCCAACCTCTCAGATCAAGTTCTTTCCACCCTCACAATCTCAGATCCTTAACTAGAACCCAGAACCTTGTGCACGCCATGCATGAGCTCTACCACTGAAATGTAATCTTTCCTTAATGTGATTTTCATGAACCACTGAATTGGTCCATACTAAGAAGCAGAGCAGCCCACCCTCAAACCCAAAGGCAGCAAGGACTGGCACCTAGGATTGGATATAGTGAAAGATTTCCTTTGATACATATTTGGATCTGCACTGACCTGATCTGAATCTCCTAAACTAATATGCAGATCAGAGCACAGTTATCCTTCTGATTCTGCACTTCTCTTAATTTCACCATGCAGTTTTCTGCTTTAATAAGTACCAAAAAATGCATATGACCTGTCTATTTTACCATAACATCCATAAAACACATATTCTTTGTTGTATAAAATGCATATGAATTTTCATGCAGATTTCCCCACACTCCACACCCCCCACCCTGCTGGAGATCAATGCAGAAACATTATTCCATCACAGACATTTTTGGCTTCAAAAAGTACTAAAATGCACATAAAATGTGTATTTACTATAGCATCCATATATTCTGCATATTTTGCCATACAAGCTGTATAAAATGCATACAAATATTAGAGATGTCAGAAAAATCCTCAGTGGAACCAAATGAGTTCGGATTTTCATGAATCTGACCCACAGATTCCGCAGCGAACTGGCTTTCCTCCTGTCGGGAGGATTTTGCGGACTTGTGGTTGTTGTTGTTCAGTCGTTAACTCATGTCTGACTCTTCGTGACCCCATGGACCATAGCACGCCGGGCCTTCTGGTCCTCCTCTCTCTCCCGGAGCGTGCTCAAATTCATATTCATTGCATCGGTGATACTATCTAGCCATCTCATCCTCTGCCGTCCCCTTCTCCTTTTGCCTTCAATCCTTCCCAGCATCAGGGTCTTTTCCAGGAAGTTTTCTCTTCGCATTAGATGGCCAAAACATTTGCACTTCAGCTTCAGTATCTGTCCTTCCAATAAGCAGTCAGGGTTGATTTCCTCTAGGATGGACTGATTTGACCTCCTTGCAGTCCAGGGGACTCGTAAGAGTCTTCTCCAGCACCACAGTTCAAAAGCATCAATTCTTCAGCGCTCAGCCTTCCTTATAGTCCAGCTCTCACAGCCATACATTACTACTGGGAAAACCATAGCTTTGATTAGACGGACCTTTGTCAGCAAGGTGATGTCTCTGCTTCTGACTATGCTGTCTAGGTTTGCCATAGCTTTCCTCCCAAGGAGCAAGCGTCTTTTAATTTCATGGCTACAGCCACTGTCTGAGGTGATTTTGGAGCCCAAGAAAATAAAATCTATCACTGCTTCCATTTCTTCCCCTTCTATATGTCAGGAAGTGATGGGGACAGATTCCATGATCTTAGTTTTTTTAATGTTGAGTTTCAAACCAACTTTTGCACTCTCTTCTTTCAACCTCAACAAGAGGCTCTTTAGATCCTCTTCGCTTTCTGCCATTAGGGTGGTATAGTCTGCGTATCTGAGGTTGTTGATAATTCTCGCCGCAATCTTAATTCCGACCTGTGATTCATCCAAGCCTGCATTTCTCATGATGTACCGTGCATATAAGTTTAATAAGCAGGGTGACAGTAGGGGTGCATGAAAGTCACTTACCTGGTCTCGCAGCTTGCTTCGCGGTGGGGGGGAGGCGCTTCGCTGCTCTCCCCGAAGTTCAGGCCGGGGGGGAGGCTTCCCTCCTCACCTGGCCGAAATTCAGGCCGGGGGGGAGGCTTCCCGCCTCGCCCAGCCGAAATTCAGGCCGGGGAGGAGGTGCCTCGCCTCGCCCGGCCGCGAAATAAAAAGTTAAAAAAGAAAACGCCCCCGTGATAGGCTACGTGACGATTTACGTATCCTATCACGTCTAGATCTGCAAAGTCAGCCATGATAGGCTACGTTAATCATCACATAGCCTATCACGGGTGACTTAAAAAAAAAAAGTGCATATGCAAATGGCGGCCCCCATAGGGAGTCACCATTCGCATTCCTTATTTGGTCGCTGTAGTCTACATAAAGATTACGTAGACTACAGCGAAAATAAGGGCAACGCTATTTGCGTTGCCCTTATTTTCGCTGTAGTCTACGTAAATATTTACATAGACTACAGCGACCAAATGAGGAATGCGAATGGTGACTCCCTATGGGGGCCGCCATTTGCATACGCACTTTTTTTTTTTAAGTCACCCGTGATAGGCTACGTGATGATTTACGTAGCCTATCACAGCTGACTTTGCAAATCTAGCCATGATAGGCTACGTGAATCATCACATAGCCTATCAGGGGGCGTTTTTTTTTTCTTTTATTGCAATGGCGGCAGCGGCACCTGGTTGAAAGACCAGCTGCCGCCCCTGCCCAAGCCCTGCCGAACCGCCACCAGGTCCCGCCACCGGGAGCGACATTCGGGAAAGGTAAGTCCCATCCCCGGGGGGGGGCGGGGGGCGAAGGGGCAGAGAATTTCTCCCCGAAACTACTTCGGGGGGCCGAATACGTTGGCACTCGGCCCCCCGAAGTTTCGGGGAGAAATTCTCCCCCATCCCTAGGTGACAGTATGCAGCCTTGTCATACTCCTTTCCCAATTTTGAACCAATCGGTTTTTCCATGTCCGGTTCTTTCTGTTGCTTCTTGACCCTCGTACAGCTTTCTCAGGAGACAGGTAAGGTGGTCTGGACTTAGGGATGGCAGAGAATTTCTCCCCAAAACTTCGGGGGGCCGAGCGCCAATGTGTTCGGCCCCCCAAACAAGTTTCAGGGAGAAATCCTCCGCCCCCCCGCCCCCCCCGGAACGGGACTTACCTTCCCTGAATGTCCCTCCTGGCGGCGGGTCCGGCTGGGGGTTCATCGGGTGTTCGAGCAGGGCGGGAGCGGCAGCCAGTCTTTCGACCAGCTGCCGCCGCCACCATTGCAATAAAAGAAAAAAAAAAAGTCCCCTGATAGGCTACATGACGATTCACGTAGCCTATCACAGCTAGATCTGCAAAGTCAGCCGTGATAGGCTACGTGAATCGTCACGTAGCCTATCACGGGTGAATTAAAAAAAAAAAAATAAAGTGTGTACGGATAATGGCGGCCCCCATAGGGAGCCACCATTCCCGTTCTTTATTTGGTCACTGTAGTCTACGTAAATGTTTACGTAGACTACGGCGAAAATAAGGGCAACGCTATGGGGGCCGCCATTCGCGTACGCTAGGGGTGGACGAAAGTCACTTACCTTTTCTCGCAGCTTGTTCGCGGTGGGGGGGAGTGCTTCGCTGCTCCTCCCGCGAAGTTCAGGCTGGGGGGGGAGGCTTCCCGCCTCGCCCGGCCAAAATTCAGGCTGGGGGGGAGGCTTCCCGCCTCGCCCGGCCAAAATTCAGGCCGGGGAGGAGGCTTCCCGCCTCGCCCGGCCACGAACACGAAATTCTCCGCCATCCCTAGCGTACGCGCTTTTTTTTTTTTTTTTTTTAAGTCACCCGTGATAGGCTACGTGACGATTCCCGCCTCGCCCAGCTGCGGACGCGAAAGTTAAAAAAAAAAAAACGCCCACTGGTAGGCTACGTGACGATTCACGTAGCCTATGACTGCTAGATCTGCAAAGTTAGCCGTGATAGGCTACGTCAGTCGTCACGTAGCCTATCACGGGTGACTTAAAAAAAAAAAAAAAAGCGCGTACGCTAATGGCGGCCCCCATATGGAGCCGCCATTCGCGTTCCTTATTTAGTCGCTGTAGCCTACGTAAATGTTTACGTAGACTACGGAGAAAATAAGGGCAACGCAAATGACTTTGCAAATCTAGCCATGATAGGCTACGTGAATCGTCACATAGCCTATCAGGGGGCGTTTTTTTTTTCTTTTATTGCAATGGTGGCGGCGGCAGCCGGTCGAAAGACCGGCTGCTGCTCCCGCCCCGCTAGAACACCTGCCGAACCGCCAGCCGGACCCGCCACCGGGAGGGACATTCGGCGAAGGTAAGTCCGGTCCCGGGGGGGGTGCGTGGGGGGGGGGTTCGGAGGATTTCTCCCCAAAACTTGTTCGGGGGGCCGAACACGTTGGTGCTCAGCCCCCTGAAGTTTCGGGGAGATATTCTCCACCAACCCTAATCTCTAGTTCCTCTGCCTCTTTGGAACCCAGCTTATACTTCTGGTATTTCTTGGTTCGCATACTGCTGAAGCCTAGCTTGTAGTAGGGATGTATGAAAATCACTTACCTTTTGGGGATTATGCTGATGGTGTGGGGGGAGGCGTTCTGTCCCTCCCCCTGGAATCCTCGCTGGGGGGGGGAGGTGCTCCATTCCTCCCCCCTCCCGGAATCCTGTCCGGCCGGCTGTGCTCCGCAGATTCTGCGGAGCTGCTGTCCGGCTCCGCCAGCAGCCGGACATCCTGCCTCTGGCTAGCAGGGACGCAAATGGCCACCGCCGTTTGCGTCCCTGCAGTCAGCCATGATACGCTATATAAATGTTTACGTAGCCTATCACGGCATACGCGCGTGTTTTTTTTTTTTTTTAATCAGCCGTGATAGGCTACGTAAAGATTTACCTAGCCTATCATGGTGTTTTTTAAAAAATCTAGCCGTGCTAGGGATGGGGGAGAATTTCGGGGGTCCAAGTGCCAACGCATTCGGCCACCCGAAATCGGCGGTGAAATTTTCTGCCACCCCCCGTCACCCCCCTGAGATGGGACATACCTTTCACGAATGTCCCTCCCGGCGGCGGGTCCCGGCGGCGGTTCGTCGGGTCTTGGTCAGGGGCGGGGGCGGCAGCCGGTCTTTTGACCGGCTGCCGCTGCCGCCATTACAAGGAAAGTTAAAAAAAAAAAACCCACCCCCGTGATAGGCTATGTAACGATTAACGTGGCCTATCATGGCTAGATTTGCAAAGTCAGCCATGATAGGCTATGTAAATTGTTACGTAGCCTATCACGGGTGACTTTGAAAAAAAAATAAAAATGCGCATACGCAAATCGCGGCCCCCATAGGGAGCCACCATTTGCGTTCCTTATTTGGTCCCTGTAGTCTACGTAAAGATTTACGTAGACTACGGCGAAAATAAGGGCAACGCTATTTGCGTTGCCCTTATTTTCGCTGTAGTCTACGTAAATCTTTGCGTAGACTACCCCTGCCCAAACAAGGAACTCAAATCGTTACGTAATTCGTTACATAGCCTATCACATATGTGTGTGTGTGTTTTAATTTCCTTTTTTATTTTGCGGCTGGGAAGATGGGGTGCTCCTCCCCAGCCTGAATTTTGGCCGGGTGGGGCGGGGCGCCTCCCCCCTGGCCTGAACTTCGGGGGGAGAACCGAAGCACCTCCCCCCCACTGCGAAGCAAGCTGAGGGACCAGGTAAGGGACTTTCATCCATCCTTAGCTGTGATAGACTACGTAAATGTTTACGTAGCCTATCATTTTTTTAAAAAAATCCCCTGGAAATTGCAGCAGCAGCTGCTGGTCGGAAGACCGGCCACCGCAGCTGCCACTGCCACACCACCGCTGGAGCCGCTGCTGGAGACCGCCACCGCCAGGAAGATCCGCCCCAGGTAAGTCCCATCCCGGGGGAGGTAGGGGGTGGCGGGCCATTCCCCTACCAATTTCGGGGGGCCAAATGCGCTGGCATTCAGCCTCCCCGAGATCCATGGCGGAACTTTCGTACATCCGTAGCTTGTAGGATATTGAGCATAACCTTGCTGGCATGTGAAATGAGCGCAATTGTACGGTAGTGTGAACAGTCTTTGGCATTGCCCTTCTTTGGAATTGGAATGTAAACTGACCTTTTCCAGTCTTGTGGCCACTTTTGAGTCTTCCAAATGTGTTGGCGTATTGAGTGCAGCACTTTAACAGCATCATCTTCTAGGATTTTAATAGCTCAGCTGGAATACTGTCATCTCCGTTAGCTTTGTTGTTAGTAATGCTTCCTAAGGCCCACTTGACTTCACTCTCGAGAATGTCCGGCTCAAGTTCAGTGACCGCACTATCATGGCTATCAGGGATGTTAAGTTCTTTCCTGTATAGTTCTTCTGTGTATTCTTTCCACCTCTTCTTAATCTCATCTGCTTCTGTTAGGTCCCTGCCTTCTTTGTCCTTTATCATGCCCGTCTTTGCACAAAACATTCCCTTGAGATCTCCGTTTTTCTTGAAAAGATCTCTAGTCTTTCCCACTCTGTTGTTTTCCTCGATTTCTTTGCATTGTTCATTTAAGAAGGCCTTCTTGTCTCTCCTTGCTATTCTTTGGAAATCTGCATTCATTTGTGTATATCTTCCCCTTTCTCCCTTGCTTTTCGCTTCCCTTCGTTCCTCTGCTACTTGTAAAGCCTGATCAGACAGCCACTTTGCTTTCTTGCATTTTCTAACTTTCCCGAATTTTATGCAAATTTCATCTCATAATAATTTAAAAAATCCAGTCAAAAATGTGCATTTCCCCCATAGACTAAAGCATGAAAATGTTCATTTGGGGGGAATTTGCACATGTTGGGATTTTTAAAACTGCAAATTAGTGCAGAAAACAGGTTGTGTGTGGCAGTGCACAGCTAGACCCTTTGGGGCAGGACAGGCAGGTGGGTAAACAAATTCAGACATAAACTTGGATGGCTTAAATTACTGGCCACAATTTCATTGTTTCAGCTTGGAAGAGAGTTGGCAGGGACATAGGGCATGATCCATTAATCCAACTGCCCACCTGCAGTCTGATCCTATCAACCTGGCCAGCCTGCCAGGTGCCTCATTGTGGGGTGCAGGAGTCAGAGGCACATCCATGGCACAGACCATTGAAGTGAGCCCCTTTCTGCCTCCCTGGAGTGTGGCCTGGATCGCAGGCCCACGCTGAGCTGGGTGTTGATGCCACCCCCACCCCCACTCCCACACACACATGGTCCCTTAAGGGGAGCCCAACTTGAAGGGTAAAACGGAGCACCCAAGCCAGTTCCCCTTACCAATGGATCCAGCCCAATGCCTTCCATGCCTCCAAAGTTGTGACTTGCAATCAAAAGTTTTATAACCAACTGTACAGTTATACTTGTTAAGCCAAACAAATCCAAATATCACCTTCTTGCAATGGCAAAGGCGAAAACCATGCACGCTGGTGTCAATCTTTGTGCAGGTAACATTCCTCCCCAGCCCTGTTGACCAGCGACTAACCATAAGCCATTGCAAGATATGAGTTACCCTGGAGTGGGTAGGTGGGGAAGTTGGCAACGGCAATGCCAAAGCCATGTGGGAGGCCCCAGTCTTAATGCCCTCTGGTGGACCATAGAGAGGGCAGTCAGCCAACAAAGCCCTCTTCCCGCCGAGCCAATTTGGCCCCAATTGGCTTCCTGCCCCCCATGTGGGTGCACAGTTGGTGCCGTGCTGGCATGGCTCAGCTGCCCCCTCCCCGCCTCCCCATCGGGACTGCACAAAATCACAACAGTGCCCCCCAGGTAAGCCAGGAGCTGCATTTTGCCCAGACTTATGAATGAACCCATGTGAAAATGACATGGACAAATCCATGTCCTTACCTGTCCATCGCTACACAGGATTAGGGAATGGGTGTATTCCCAGCTTTTATTTTTTTGTTTTTTTGAGAGAGCACAGCAAATAAAATGGACTCAGCCAAGAACACCGGGACTTGCCAAACTCACTGCATAAAGACAAATGGCCATCTCTGGTCAGCTTGAGTGCGGTGCTTGTCTAATGTGGTGGAAGACCACTCGTGTTTCAAAAAGAACAAGCCCCTGCTGAGCTGCCCATTACTTCAGAATTCCTCATGTGAGAATTGGTTTCATGGAAGGTTTGCGCTTTCAACAGCGCAGATCTCTGCTCCCTTGGTGCATTTGAATAAAAATGGAGAATGAACAGCAGGACAGCCATCACAGCCCTGTCCTGTTTCTGTGCTCCTTCCTAGTGGCAACTGGATAAACACTGTCAAGAGACAGAGTAAGGACTGAATAGAACTTGGACCTAGCCTAGTAATTCTTCGGTACTCTAAATAGGCATCATAAACTCCTAAAAGCATTGCTATTTCTTAAGGGATCTGTACATCTGTACAGTTTCCATGCTGTTTCTATGACTCCCCTCGTTATCATGTATTGCACAAAAAGGGTAGTCTTATGTTGTACAGAATGTATGCAGAAAGTGGCACATATAGAGTAATGGTGCAGAAAATGCTTCCCTGGAACAAAGGGCACATATGCTAATCATATGTAAATGCCTAAGACTATGTAGAATAAATGCAGGAGGGAGGAGGGTACATATTGAATGAATTCATGTTGCCCAAAGGTGCTGTATTAATGCCTCCTCGTAATTTACTTGTGTTCTACAGAATTTTTACGGTGTCGTAAAAGTAATGCAAGGTCTTCACAAATGTTTAGGCACTATTATGTGACATTTATCCCACCCCTGGGATTCACAGTGTAACTCTGAATATATTTTCAGATGCCATCAGCTCCTCCACTTTTACTTTTCCTGAAAGAAAAGGTTAAGTTGAAAAGCATTGTTTGCACATTGGTCCCTCACACAAATTGCACTTCAACCAAGAACGGAATATGTTCCAGGGCCAGCACAAAGGCTTGGCATCATTGGATACTTGTCAAGTCCCACAACCAGTGGAGGCCAGTGGCTCTGATTTCGGTGGGCCTATGGATCTGTTCTGGGTTTTAGTCAGAACCAGCCAGAACTCTAAAGGAGCTATCCAAGGTGATGAACCATACCCCCAAAATTGGTTCAGAACCTTGGATAGCTCCTTTAGCATTCTGGCTGGTTCTGACTGAAACCCAGAGTGGATTCACAGCCCCACTGAAATGCGAGCCAGCAGCCCCCACTGCCCACAACTCAGCAGGGGTGGCAGGGGTGGGGATAGCTCCTCTTCCCTGATACCAATACCTGTTCACCTGACAGCCTCTCCAAGCAAGAAAGTAGCAACAGAAGCAAGAGAAGGAGAAGGGTTGTCTGTCACAGGAAATCCAGCCCCTTTAGAGCTAGGGATAGGGATGTATGAAACACTTACCTGGTTTCATCCAGGGACATCCGCAGTGGGAGGGAGGCGCCATCCCCCCAAAATCCTCAATGGGGGGGGAGGCGATCCATTCCTCTCCCCGGAATCCTGCCCCGCTGGCTCCGCTCCGCAGCAGCTCTGTGGAGCTGCCGACCAGGGCCATCCGCAGCCAGAGTTCTTGCCACAGAGAGGCTGCTGCGGACGCAAATGGCAGCCGCCATACCGGCTGCCATTTGCGTCCAGTGAAGCTGCCATGATAGGCTACGTAAGTGTTTACATAGCCTATCACAGCAAGCCCCCCCCCAAAAAAAACAGCGTACGCAAATGGCAGAGGCTATGGTGGCCACCATTTGTGTTCCCTATTTTTCACCGTTTTAACCTACGTAAATATTTATGTAGGCTATTAGGGCAAAAAAAAGGGGAATGCAAATAACGTAGTGGGTCCTATTTGCATTCCCTTTTCCCCCCCGCCGTAATAGCTCACATAAAGATTTACATAGGCTAAAATGGTGAAAAAAAGGAACACAAATGGCACCCACTATGCTATTTGCATTCCCTTTTTTTCACCATAACAGCCTACATAAATATTTACGTAGGCTAAAACACCGTAGCCGCCGCCATTTGCGTACGCTGTTGTTGTTTTTTTGGCTTGCCATGATAGGCTATGTAAATACTTACGTAGCCTATCACGGCAAAGAGCAGGATGTAACTGGAGGCTGCAGCAGCCGGTCAAAAGACCAGCCACCGCCGCCACTGGAGCCGCCGCCGGAGCCGCTGCCACCGGAACATCTGCCCCAGGTAAGCTTTGTCCCGGGGCTATTCAGCGAGGTGGCAGGGGGTGGGAGGCAATTCTGCCATGGGTTTTGGAGGATGTTCCGGCAGCACTGGCATTTGGCCTCACTGAAATCCATGGTGGAATTCTCCACCATCCCTAGCTAGGGATGGCCATCGCCATCCTGTTCCCTTTTGACTCGATGGATCACCATGGCACCCTGACCTGGTACACATTTGTGAGCTGAGCAGCGGGTCAGTCCCTGAAACTCAGGAACTTTTCCACTTTAAAAAAAAAGGAAAAAAGGAAAGAAAAAGGTGCTGAATTTGTGCAAAACAACAGGTATAACTATTTACAGGAATCAATTTGTGTAAAATTGCAGCTGTAAATAGAGCAATTGGTTTAATTACATGTAAATGGTCTAATCAGACCATTTTGGTCTGATTATTATTTTATTTTATTTTATGATTTTATTTTATTTTTAAAATAAATTTTTAAATAAATGTTAAATAATTTAAATTTTAAATAATTTCAATACTTTTAAAATAAATTAAAATAAAATTTTAAAATAAAATAAATATTTTATTTTATGGTTTTATGGTCTAATCAGACCATTTTGGTCTGCTATTTTATCCAAACTGTGCTATTTACTGCCATGATTTTCTGCAAATCATGATTTCCATAAATAAATAAATAAATAAATACCCACAATTTTGTGCAAATCTGGACTCACGCATATATAAATTATATATATGTTGTTGTTGTTTTAATATAAAGTGAAAAACCAAGAGATGGCCCAAATCATCATGTGACAAGTCGGGCAAGCTCAGGTATGAGCAAGATGGAGTCGGGGGGGGGGGAGGAGAGCTGGTGAAAACCTACCGAGCTCTATCCCCCCCAGATTCCTTCTAAATCCCTATAAAGGAGCAATGGCCTCCCCCTGCCCTGCCCTTTCCCTCTTGGTGGCCATACATGTTAGCTCCTGAGAATAGGACAAGTGAAGGAACAGTGGTAAAGCTTAGATAAGGAGCCAACTAAGGGCATTTTGCCTGAGGGCCCCTCAAAAACTGGCGGTGGCACCACTAGGTATCCTTAGGAAAGCTGCTAATCTCTGTTCCAAAGTCCCAGACTCCCAGGCAATGTGTGTGTGTGTAGAATAAACAACACTATCATACATAATATGGCTGCTGTGATGACTATTGAGACAAAACATGTGAAATAGCCATGTTGCCAAAGTTCATATTTATCTGGCTTGAAAAATATGACCCCCTCCAGGTTGTCAAGCTCAGCTGAATTACAAACCAAGGGTCATGTCTGAAATGTGTTCTTTAACTTCTTTATGAGCTCAGAAGCTAGACTGAGCTTCCAGACATAGGTAGATCACCAAGAAGCCCTGGGATATGTAGTTTTATACTTTGGGGTGAGTGGCTACTAGGAAGAGGGCTTTTTCAGCTGTGGCACCCCAGATGCGGAATGAGCTTCCTAGAGAGGTTCATCTGGCACCCATGTTGTACTCTTTTCAGCACCAGGTAAAGCACCAGACCTTTTTATTTTCCCAGCATTTTACCGTTTAATTCTAGTTGTACTTTTCATATTGTGGTTTGAAGCTTCTATGTTTTATATGGTTTTATGCTGTACCTTATGGTTTTAATTTTTGGGAACTGCCCAGAGAGCTTTGGCTATGGGGCAGTATAGAAATGCAATAAATAGTGCTGGTGTGGGCACCTGATTGGGTCTAGGAGTTGGTTAGACTCCCCCCCACACACACCTGCATCCTCAAAATTGGCTTGGTGAGCTGCCACCCCCAACCACCGAGCCACATGAGTGGCTGGGACTCACCTGGGCCATCTGCTCGCACTCCACATCTGCCTGCCCTCCTTGCAAGCCTCTATTTTGAGAAGAAGAGCCCTGCTGGATCAGACCAAGGGTCCATCTAGCCCACCATTCTGTTCACACAGTGGCCAACAACTGTCAACCAGGAACCCACAAGCAGGACACGAGTGCAACAGCACCCTCCCACCCATGCTCCCCAGCAACTGGTGTACATAGGCTCACTGCCTCTGGTACTGGAGGTAGCACATAGCCATCAAGACTAGTAGCCATTGATGGCCTTCTCCTCCAGGAATTTGTCCAACCCCCTTTTAAAGCCATCCAAATTGGCTGCCATCATTACATCGTGTGGTAGCAAATGCCATAGTTTAACTCTGCACTGTGTGAAGAAGTGCTTCCCTTTATCTGTCCTGAATCTCCCACCTATCAGCTTTACAGGATGACCTCAGGTTTTAGTATTTTGAGAGAGGGGGAAAACTGTCTCCTTTCCACATTCTCCAGACCATGCATAATCTTGTAGACCACTATTTTAAAGCAAGGTGGGGCTCTATCTTTTTCATAGATCCAATGTGCGCACAACGGCAGCTGTAATCTTGGGGAAATGGCCCTTCACGGCCACCATTGTGCTCAACATTAGATCCACAAAAAGCACAAAGACCTATCTTGCATTAATATTGCACACGATGGAGGCTGCAATGTTGGGGAAATGGCCCTCACAGTTGCCAATGTGCCTCAACTTTAGCTCTATGAAAAATCAGAGCTCTCTCTTGCTTTAAAATTGAGGCTCACAGGTGGATGGATGGCTGTGGGGCATGAGAGGCCTGTTTGCTGAGCACATCTAGGCTTGAGCAGGCGGGCAGCAAGGGTGCCTGCCTCCTTGAGTGCTCACCAAGCTTGGAGCAGGGTGTGTCTGTCCATCCCTAGTAATACATACATACATACATACATACATACATTGATACATACATACATAATAGTGCTGTGTTGAAAATTTCTCCCATTTTTTTTGACCCTTCTCATTTAATTTGATGCAAAAGAAATGGCTTATGAAATGAAATTCAGATCTGAATTCTCATGGTTTGTGTTTGGGTTTCCTGGCTTACCCTGCTTAGGAAATGGCTAAGGAGTGTTCACAAGTATACACTCTTTGTACACGTGTTTCACCTCTCTGGCAGCCTGTAGCCTTCTTGGCTCCCTGCACTTCAATTAAAACCCAGGGGGCAACATCATGAGGTAAGCTCTCCCAAAGGGTTTTTTTTATATCAGAAAGGACAGGCAGCCGGGGGCAGGGGGGCGTGCAGATAGACATGTGCGGACTGTGTAAAATCTGCTCCGTCTGTGTTTCATGGATTGTCAGGTGCCTTTTGTTCTGCCATCCACCCACAGACAGATGAGAAAAAAAAAATTCCGTCTTGTGGAAAAATACATAAATAATTGCGTATTTACTTAAGTTTTTACATAATTTACCTTAGTATGTGACATTTAGTCTATTGTTCCCCATTCCATTCAACATTTCCTCAGCAGGAACTTACATATTTTTCTATGAATTTATATGCATAAATTTCAGGAAAGTAAAAAAAATCACCCCCAAACCCACAGACTCTGCACGGTTTGAAGGGGTCGCTCCGCAGCAGATTCTGAGGGAGAGATTCTTTGAAATCCAAGCTCATTGATTTTAGTCCATCTGAAATTTCTTCAGCATCCCTAGCTGCAGAACAATTGAGAGACATGTACTAGAAAGAACCCACGAACAGACAGCACCCTCAGGTGCCTTTCAGTGACTAAGTAAGCAAGCTCAAAAACATCACAAAAATGCATTATAAAACACCCTGAGCATGAGGCAGAACATTGGAAGCCGCTTAAATAGGGCCAAGAAATTGGAGGCCAAATTTTGGCACAACACTATCTCCACACTTTCATGGAGCCAGAGACAACATTTCCCCCTTCATGCCTCCATTGTGGTAGATGCAAAATGGCAGCCAGCCTGCCAACACAGTTGATGCTGTTGCTTGCCACTTGCAGTGGCAGCACAAAAAAACCAAAAGCCATTATGAAAAAAGAAAGAAGCTGGGCCACAACGTCTGCCAGTGGAGAGCCCTACCTGTGGGAAACTGTGGAGAATTTGTCCTTTCCCTGGAGAAATACAGTGAAATTGTTCCCCCCAATTTCTCCACCCACAAATAGGGTGGAGACTTTTGGGAGGCCATTTCCACACAGCTCTAATTTAAGTATCCAGTAAAGACATCAGTCACCCTAAAAACTATATGTTCCATGGCTGCTTCTGCTTTTTAAGCTGTTGAATATGCTCAGAACAGTGTTGCAGGTGCAACAAGTCTTAGGATATCCCCGATGTCCGAACTAAATACTAAGCGACCTTTGCAAACTATGTATCCTGAATTTCTCAGTGTCTGGGATTCTCCCACAGTCTGAGAAGGGGTGGGTGGGTTGAGGATCACGGGCAGGGGAAAAAGTGTGGTGGAGTGTATGGGATATGCAATTATTGTGGGAGGTATTGGGGCCCTTTTCTGCAGTGGGTTTCTGGATACTGGAATTAGGCTTAGGAAAAACAGCAGGACAGACCACTAGTTATTTTCTAGTTTGGGGATAATAATTCAACTTTGCTGAGCCTAATTCTCAACTGAGACAAGGCAAATTGATGATGAACCACTAAATACTTCGGAGACTTAAATTTACTACATCATCAAACTGACCTGAAATGCCTCCCCATTTTGTTGCCACATTTTTGCATGGTAAAAATGTAGGGCATTTCAGCTATTGTGGGGGTGGGAGGGTGGGGAGGAGTGAATTTCTATGACAGGAAGAGATGAAACTCATTGGCACTTCTCCTGGCTTCTCACTGCTGCTGACCACCATCTTTGAGCTTTTGTTCACGAGTCATTTATTGTGTGCTCGTTGTTTCCTATTCACAATAGTTGTGTATCACTTCTTTAGACAATGTCATGACCCTCTAGTTTCACTTCTGCTTTTAAACAGCACTTTCAGAGAGTTCTTTTAGAGCAGGGAAAATGTGGTATTATTTGTGAATGTGAAAGAAAATGCCTTTTCCATGTGTAATTGTGCTATTCCTCTATACCACAGTACCTAGAGGTTAGGTAGGAAAAGAAACACTCTTTGTGCAGTGCTTAGATCTCAATTCTGCAATGGAACCAAAAGTAGATAGAGCAGATTACCAGGCTCATGTAGAAAAGTCCTTTAACTCCCCATATTGCCCCATAAGAACATCAGAAGAGCCACGCTGGATCAGAGCAAAGGTCCGTCTTATCCAATATTCTGTTCACACAATGGCCAACCAGCTGCTTGTGTCAAGTAAGGATATTAGTGCAATAGCAGCCTCCCTTTCATGTTCCCCAGCATACTGCCTCTGATACTAGTGGTAGCATATAGCCCATCAGGCTTAGTAGCCATTAATACCCTTCTCCTCTATGAATTCGTCCATTCCGCTTTTAAATTGGTGGCCATTGCTACATCTTGTGGTAGCGAATTTCCCAGATCTATGTGATGTGGTCCCTCTGCCCAGGGTATCCACCGCCCCCACCAGCCATGTCCTTCTCATTGTGCCTGTGCATAGCCTTCACCTACTATTGTTCATCTTTACTATCCTGTAACTGCATATGTGCTGCTTCAGGATCTGTGGCTTTTTCTCCCAGTGGGATTGGCCTGCTCCCAAGCCATGATGATTTTCCTGCATCATTTCAGGATCCCTGCATCAGCCGGGACCCACCCCTGCCCCTGCCCTCTACCTAACCCCATTTGGTTATCTGTCACAGAGAAGAAGGCCAGGATCTCTTCTCAATCATCCCAGAGTGCAGGACACAGAATAATGGGCTCAAGTTACAGGATGCCAGAATCCGGCTGAACATCAGGAAAAACGTCCTGACTGTTAGAGCAATACGACAATGGAACCAATTACCTAGGGAGGTGGTGGGCTCTCCCACACTGGAGGCATTCAAGATGAAGCTGGACAGCCACTTGTCAGGGATGCTTGACTTGGATTCCTGCACTGAGCAGGGGGTTGGACTCGATGGCCTTGTAGGCCCCTTCCAACCCTACTATTCTATGATTCTATGATTCTATGATTCTATGATCTAGTGCATTCACACACAGGCAAGTGGCATTACTAAGGGGCTGGGGGATTGATATCTTGACTCCCCACATCTAAGTAAATCTAACCTATTCCTCCTTCATCCAAAGTTTGAGCATCTTTTTCCCCAAAGAGAGGCAACCCATTAGTAAACGTTACCATGGAAAATGCTTTTCTATAATAATTACTACAATCATAATTATTACACTCGACTGAAGGTTAATCCCTCTGGTATTAATTTAGCTCCAGCGTAAGCAGATACATTGTTCTCATTCATCTCGCTGCACTTAGCATATTATGAAAGATTAAGGTCTACATGGCCAAAAATAGAGATATTTCAAACCAGTACAGTGGGGACAGTATAAATTCAGCTTGACTAAAATGTGCATTAGTCTATCACACAGCAGCAAGCCTCACCTTACAGTGTTCCAGTAATGAAGGAGGTAAATCATGCAAAAAAAAAAAAAACCTTTTCCCCAGAGCAGGAGCCTTGTTTGTGCCTTGGCTTATTCCCTTGAATCTTTTTTTAGGCACCCAGCAAAGTTCAGTTCTCTATGGAAACGGCATCATCAGCTCATATTCAGTTAAAAACGCAGAACCCGGAAGCTTGTTGGTGTATGCGTGTCTGTCTGTCTGTCTGTCGACACACACACACACACACACACACATGCACAAACATACATACCATTTCTATGGCATATTAAATTTCAAAAAAGTGATCAAGTTAATTAACCATACAATCTCTCAGATTTAATTAAGATCACTCCACAGCTTTGGAAAGATCATTATAGTTATTAATAAGTACCTCACTCTGCCCACTCAAAACCAAAACAAATTAATAATCATCAATTTGGCATCATGGAACAATGCATGGCTCCCCCCGCCCCCAGTGAGCTTTTATGGAAAAGTAATTATTTAAACACCCGTGTGTTAGATGGACTGATGAAAAATTGACACTGTGAGAATTGTAATCCGGGTCACTAGGAACATGGGGTCTGAAAGAGAGAGAATAAGAAAGAGAGAGAGAGAGAGAGAGAGAAGAGAGAGAGAGAGGAAGCAAATTAGGAAGGAAGGGAAAGAAAGAAAGAAAGAAAGAAAGAAGAGGGAGGGAGGGAGGGAGGGAGGGAGGGAGGGAAAGAAAGAAAGAAAGAAAGAAAGAAGGAGGAGGAGGAGGAGGAGGAGGAGGAGGGAGGGAGGGAGGGAGGGAGGGAGGGAGGGAGGGAAAGAGAGAAAGAAAGAAAGAAAGAAAGAAAGAAAGAAAGAAAGAAAGACAGACTAGGAAGCTACCAAATACATAGATGAACAGCAATACCAATTATCTGAGTGCCGGTCCTTCTGCAGCTGAAAGGGCACTATCCATGAGAAAGAAGGAAGCATTAGCAGTTTCAATGGAACCCCCAAAGTTGCAGAAGTATAACAAATATCCCCCACTCCAGGGAGGAACACCAAAATCTGCTCAGTGAAGACTGTACATGCTCAGTGCCCATGAAATTCTGACTGACTGTTGGAGGGAGAATTAAAAACTGGGTGGGAGGGAGTATGGAATGGAGTATCCTGAACAGGAGCACTCAACACTGCTAGATTTTATTGCAGTTCCCACTTGGCATTTATACTACAGACTGTACTGTCCTCAGAGCAATGTAAATAAAAGTGGCATCAGTGTGCATTTTAAAAGGAGTTTATTTACTCAGATGGAGTCATTCATTAGAAACTAGAAAGGCTAAATGACAGGCATGGTCCCAGGGAGTGGCGATCCTGGGCATCA
Source organism: Heloderma suspectum (assembly GCF_057233095.1). Classification (NCBI taxonomy): domain Eukaryota; kingdom Metazoa; phylum Chordata; class Lepidosauria; order Squamata; family Helodermatidae; genus Heloderma; species Heloderma suspectum. Next base: position 24,058,442 of record NC_139460.1, on the reverse strand, counting down.
GCCAGCATTGCAAAACCAGAAAGAGAACACCACTCCAACAGTACTACTTCATCTTTTCCTTTGGCCCAGAGCACTCAGAACACTTTGGCAGCACATAATTCTCCAGTGTTGTGCCTTGCCTTGTTCAAAGACACTGCCACTGCCTTGCCCAAACACCTTTCCCCCCAATCCTGGAACCAGACCAGCTAGACTGGAAAAGAAAGAGAAGTAGCCACAACCCAGCAGTAGTCAAATTTCAGTGATCATCCTTTACCTACACTGCGGTTGTTTGGCATCCAAGGAAGCAAAAGGCTGAAATTAACACTCCTTCGCAGAAGAGAATGCTTGCTGTTGGTGATGGAGCATGATACTGTCTCTGTCTAGTTGGTGCAGCATTTCGACGCCTATGAATGATACAATTATTACGTTGCCTGCGACTGATTACTTCAGTCTTTTGGCAAGTTCATCCCCCTGGGTATTAATTTACTTAGTCTGACTGTTCAGTGCAGTTTCTGGCATTTTACCCCTTTGAGGATGGTCCCTATAATTATTCTACATATTTAGAGCACTCAGGTTCTCTCCCCCTACTCTCCCCAATCAGTATAGCATCCCCTATCTACAACCCAATTAAGGCAAAATGAATGGATTGAGGATAAAGTTACGCTTGCAATCCTATGCACACTTACCTGGGAGTAAGATCCATTGAACACAGTGGAATTTACTTCCACATAAACATGCAAATGATGATACTATAAAGAAGTGTGAGGCTGAAATCTTAGATGCACCTGCTTTGGAGACAGTGTCATTGAATTCAATGGGGTTTACTTCTGAATAACTATGCACAATGTTGCTCTGTACATTCCCTTAACTTCAAAAGGAGTCCGAGTAAAGCAATATTATAATTTTGTACACCAAGTATTATTATTATTATTATTATTATAATTGCCATTTTTATTTCTTCTGCCTGCCTTTTCTCCCCCACTAGGGCCCCCAAGGTGGCTTCCAAATGAAAAACAGAAGAGCACAATAAAAACAATGAGATAATGACAAAGACAATTGATCAACAAAATCCTTAAATCAGCAGTAAGGGAGGGACATAAAACAACTGGATAAGCTTAACTATACACTGCTATAGCAGGAGAGCATGTCTATTGGCCCATAGAGTGTGTGAGGGGCAATATGATATTGGGAATCCGCCCCCGCTCCAGAGCTGTAGGCAGAGCTCTGACCTCAGAGAGGGAAATCTCCAGTTGGAGTTCCCTCCTCTGCTCCCACCCCTTCCACCCACCACAGCAATCTCTGTGGCAGCTTCCACTCCCATAGTCAGTGTCACAACCTCAGAAAAGGATGGGGAGGGAGGGTACAGGGCATGCCAGTGGATAAAGAGGGGAGAGGATGTGGATCTGATGAATCCACAAGCCACTCAGTTCTCATCCCCTGCCCCAAGAAGATGAGCAAGCTAAATTTGTCTGAAAAAAAGTTACATCTCCTCCTTTTCAGCCTCTGTTAGGGATGTATCAGAGATTCGTCTTAGTTTATTGTTGATCAGGATAGGGATGGACAAACTCACCCCAGTCCATGCCATGCACCGTGCACTGTGCACCATGAACCACAAACCAGACCCCAAACAGCCACTTGACCCTGCACTCGGCATTCTGCTCCTCTGCCAAGCAGCAATTCTAAATAGACCATTTACGCCTGTAATGTTGTGTAAGTGGGCCTTTTTATGGCCACCATTTACATAAAATTGGTCTTGACAGAAAAGGCCAAGCTGCCATTTTGTGCAGAATGGTGGCTGGGCAGAGCAGCGGTGCTGAATCGGGCAAGCATGGCAGTCCGCCGACTCCAGTCTGGGCAGCTAAGCTGGTGGTAATCCGCCAACCTCAAGCCCCCAACCAGACTCCACTGCCATCCTTCCCACTTTGATTTTCCCACTTTGAAAAAAAACATGGCTATTGCAATACTGCGCACATAGACCTATATACAAAATGTATCCGTATCTTGCGTATTTGGCCAATTTACCACACCAATTTGTGTATACGTCTATGTGTGAAAAAGCACGCAAATGCACGAGTGGTGCAGTGGGGGGTGTCAAGTGGGGGCAGGAGCTTGGCAGGAGCAGCTCAGGGGGCACAGGCAGTCTGCTGGAATCCCAGCCTGAGACGAGCACCCACACCATCCCTACTACAGCTTTCTGTTATTGTTGTGACAGTTACAGATTCCTACTATGAAACTTTATCTGGTACATTTCCTGTACAATTTCCTTGCCAAGTTTACTCTTGTTTCCCACTTTCCCATGTTATCTATTTTGGGGTGAATAAAGAATGTCTCAAGGTTCACCTTCATTTCCTCGAAGGTCCTTGCCAATAGCTTCCAAGGTCAAGGAGGGTGACCCTTCTCCTTGCCCAGAAGCTTGGACAAAGCATCCTGCCATCCATATCAATGCTGTGTCATGCATACTGGCCAGAGGACTTGCTAAAGAGCAAGATAAGCTACTCTGCAGACCAAAGCCTGATCGCTCCCAGCATTTCTTGATCTCTGGAGCATGTGATAAAGCTCAGACCTGAATTCTGATGCCTTGCATGACAAAACAAAACTAGTCAGAACAAGTAGCATGTGTGTGTGTGTTTTCTTAACTATCATAAAAACACAACCATGCCAACTGGGTGCATTTTTTTAAAGATCCTATGTCCACAGCAATTATTAGAATCAAATCATTCATTCATTCATTCATTCATTCATTTCAGGACTTCTATATACCACTCCACTCCAGATTCTGGAGTGGTGAACAACAAAAGATACAAAGATAAGATAAAAGAATAGAACATATTAAATATCTGTGTTAAAACATATTATTATTATTATCATCATCATCATCATCATTTCTTCCTCCTCCTCCTCCTCCTCCTCCTCCTCCTCCTCTTCTTCTTCTTCTTTTCTCTCTCTCTCTCTCTCTCAACAAAATTACAATAAAAACTGTGGCAGGTCAGTAAACAAAGTCTTCCTGAAATTAAAATGTTTTCAGGAGAGACCAGAAACAACACACTATTGGTGCCCGCCTAACCTGCAGAGGCAGGGAGTTCCAAAGAAAGGGGGCCACCCCACTGAAATCTCTTCTCCAGGTGAACTCTAGTCAAGCCATAGGTCCATGTGGAACCACCAGGAGCATGCCCTCCGATGACAAATGATACCACCACGCAGAGCTATGAAGAAATCAGGTCAGACTTTGAAGCTTTGGGAAGGAGGCTCAAGAACTTTGGGGCCCAGATAGTTTTCTCATCCATCCTTCCAGTAGTTAGAAGAGGGATAGAAAGGGAAAGAAAAACAGATGAATGACTGGCTACAAAGGGGGTGCTGATGAGAGAGATTTGGATTCTGGGACCAGAGGCTATAGTTCCTGGAAGATGGAGTGTTGGCAAGGGACGGGTTGCACCTCACAAAGGCTGGGAAGAATGTGTTTGGCCACAGCATGAAGAACTTTATCACGTGGGCTTTAAACTGAATCCTACGGGGAAGGGAGATGTAAAGTTGGGGGTAACAATGGACAAAGGCTTATGCACCGCAATGGAGAGAACAGCTCTAATAGCACCCAATAATAGTCTTCACAAACATGTAGGAAGAACGCCAGACCATGAAGCACTAAGATGTCTATATACTAATGCCCAGAGTATGGAAAACAAACAGAATGAACTCAAACTGTTAATACAGGAGAGAAATTATGACTTGATAGGTGTAACTGAAACTTGGTGGGATGACTCTCATGACTGGTGAACTGCTCATCAAGAGCATTTGGGTTAAAATAAATGGAGCAAAGCATAAAAGGAACATGGTGGTCAGAGTCTACTACCAGCCACCCAATCAAGGAGAAGACGAAGATGAAACTTTTGAAAAGCAAATAGCCAATGTTTCAAGGAAGCATGATGTAGTAGTAATGGGGGACTTCAATTTCCCTGACATTTGTTTGGAAACCAATTCTGCAAAACATGGGCCCTCCAGGAAATCCCTGACTTGTGTGGTGGATAACTTCCTCCTTCAAAAGGTTGAGGAAGGAACAAGTGGATTGGCTATCCTTGACTTCATCATAACTAACAGAGATGACTTAGTGGATAAAGCAGCAGTTACAGGAACTCTGGGGAAAAAGCAACCATGTTATACTTGAGTTCATGGATCTAAAGGAAGCAAAAGCCAAGTGTAGCCAAATGTGTACCCTGGATTTTAGGAAAGCTGATTTTAATAATCTCAGAACAATGATCAGTAAGGTCCCATGGCAAGCGACTCTAATGAGAAAAGGAGGCCAAGATGGGTGGGAGTTTTTTTAAAAAAGGAAATTCTCAAGGCACAATTACACACAATTCCAACAAGAAAAAAAAAGTGGAAGACAACAGAAGAAACCAATCTGGCTTCACAAAAAGCTTAGAGATCACCTGAAAACAAAACAAAACGTACACATATAGGAAGTGGAAAGAAGGCCAAACAACAAAGGAAGAGTGCAGGCAGGGAGCACAGAATTGCAGGGATGGCGTCAAGAAGGCTAAAGCTGAGAACGAGCTGAAGTTAGCAAGGGATGCGAAAGAAATGGTGGTTCAGCTATTAAATAAGGATGGCAAAATGATAACAGATGAGAAAGGAAAGGCAGAGGTGCTCAATTCCTACTTTGGCTCAGTCTTCTCCTGAAAGAGGGCCTATGACCCCCCCCCCCAGCAAAGGTGAAGTATAGGCTGAAGGGGCAGGATTGCAGCTTGAGTTCGATAGGCATATGGTCAAGGAACACCTAATTTCTTTGAATGTGTTCAAATCTCCAGGGCCAGATGAACTGCACCCTAGAGTAATAAAGGAACTGGGAGAAGAACTCTCAGAGCCACTGTCTATTGTCTTTGAGAAATCATGGAGTGAAGTGAAGTGCCAGTTGACTGGAGGAGGGCTAATGTTGTCCCTATCTTCAAAAAGGGTAAAAAGGAGGAACCTAGGAACTACAGACCAGTCAGTCTGACATCAATCCCTGGGAAAATTCTGGAGCAGATGATAAAGCAATCCATCTGGAAGCACCTCAAAAACAATGCAGTGATTACTCGAAGCCAACATGGATTTGTCAAGAACAAATCCTGCCAGATGAATCTGATCTCATTTTTTGATCAATTAACTTCCCTTGTGGACTGTGGGAATGCTGTAGACATAATATACCTCGACTTCATCAAAGCTTTTGACAAAGTGCCCCATGATATCCTGATGAGCAAACTAGCTCAAAGTGGGCTAGATGAAACAATGATCACGTGGATCCACAGCTGGCTACAGTTGGCTATAGAATCAGAAAATGGGATCTTCTCAAACTGGGGAGAGGTAATGGGCAGGGTACTGCAGGGCTCAGTACTGGGCCCAGTGCTTTTCAACATAGACTGGAGCACTGGGCAGGAAACAACAGAATGAAATTTAATTGGGATAAATGCCAAGTTCTGCACCTAGGAAAAAAAAACCAAATGCACAATTACAAGATGGGGGATACGTGGCTCAACAACTCTACAAGTGAGAAGGATCTTGGAATTAGGGATGTACGAAAGTCACTTACCTTTCGCGGATTATGTTGATGGTGGGGGGGAGGCACTCCGTCCCTCCCCCCGGAAACCTGGACAGGGGGGAGGCGCTCTGTCCCTCCCCCCCCCGGAATCCTAGCCGGCTGGCTATGCTCCGCAGGGATTCTGCGGAGCCACCGGCCAGCTCCGCCAGCAGCTGGACATCCGGCCGCTGGCTAGCAGGGACACAAATTGTGGCGGCCATAGACGCCGCCATTTGCGTCCCTGCAGTCAGCCATGATAGGCTACGTAAATGTTTACATAACCTATCATGGCTGACTTAAAACAACAACAACAACAACACGCATACGCAAATGGCGGCGGCCACGGCCGCCGCCATTTCCGTTCCTTATTTTGGCACGTCTTAGTCTATGTCAAGATTTACGTAGACTAAGACGGCAAAAATAAGGGGAACGCAAATAGCGTAGCATCCGTGGCCGTGGCCGCCGCCTTTTGCGTACGCGCATTGTTGTTGTTGTTTTTTTAAGTCAGCCATGATAGGCTAAGTAAACATTTACGTAGCCTATCACATTTTTTTTTAAACTTAGCCGTGATAGGCTACGTAAATCTTTACGTAGCCTATCACGTCTTTTTTTAAAAAAAACTGGAAATGGTGGCGGTGGCAGCCAGTTGGAAGACCGGCTGCCTCAGCCGCTACCGCCGAACCGCTGCCGGAGCCGCCGCCGCTGCTGCCAGGAAGATCTGCCCCAGGTAAGTCTTGTCCTGGGGGGTGGGGGGGCAGACCGTTCCGCCACCGATTTCGGGGGATGTCAGCACATTCGGCCTCCCCGAGATCCGTGGCAGAATTCTCTGACATCCCTACTTGGAATTGTTGTTGATCACAAGCTGAATATGAGCCAACAATGTGATGTGGCTGCAAAAAAGGCAAATTCTCTTTTGGGCTGCATTAACAGAAGCATAGCTTCCAAATCATGGGAAGTACTAGTTCTCCTCTATTCAGCACTGGTTAGGCCTTACCTGGAGTACTGTGTCCAGTTCTGGGCACCACACTTTAAGAAGGATGCAGACAAGTTGGAGAGGGTTCAGAGGAGGGCAACAAATATGATCAGAGGACTGGAAACAAAGTCCTATGAGGAGAGACTGAAATAACTGGGCACGTTCAGCCTTGAGAAGAGAAGACTGAGGGGAGATAGAATAGCGCTCTTCAAGTATTTGAGAGGTTGTCACAGAAAAGAAGGCCAGGATGTCTTCTCCATCATCCCAGCATGCAGGACACGGAATAATGGGCTCAAGCTACAGGAAGCCAGATTCCAGCTGAACGTCAGGAAAAACTTCCTGACTGTTAGAACAATATGACAATGGAACCCATTACCTAGGGAGGTAGTCGGCTCTCTCACACTGGAGGCATTCAAGATGAGGCTGGACACCAGTTGTCAGCGATGCTTTTGACTTGAATTTCTGCATTGAGCAGGGGGTTGGACTGATGGTCTTGAAGGCCCCTTCCAACCCTACTATTCTATGATTCAATGATTCAATGATATGACCTCAGTGACCAGGCAGATTGCTAATGGAGAAGGTGCTCTCTCAGGTATGAGATTATACCCATGTTTGAATTATATGGAATTAAGTCCACAGTACCACTTAAATTACATGTGAACCAAGAGGGCTGAGTGGTTTTCTGCTTGTTCGTTTTTGTATGGACATTTTATAATAAACTAAAGAACACATCAAGCTAAGTGTTCAGGAAATACTACAGCAGAGGAGGGAAAACTCTGAACCATGAACCTAATCTGACCCATGGAGCTTGCCGATCTGGCCCATATTGGCTTGGGTGCCCCTTTGCAGGTCTGGAGATAACAAGGGGATTGGGGGAGTGGTGACTTCACCTGCCCTGCATTATCTCCCCAATGACAGAAAACAGTGAGCAGGTAAAGTAGCTTCACTGTGCATGGACCGTCTCTGATGATAGAAAGTTATTGGCAGTCACTTTAACAAAAATATTAGATGCATGTAGTATATATGCTCCCATATACCTATCTGTTGGTTGTTTGCACATGCAGAGACAGAAACTGATAACACCCACACAAATCAAGGAATGCATTTTCTACGTCCCTAGAGCAGTAGCTTCTCAGGTCACTACTGAAGGAAAGTCAGGGAAGCCTACAAGGTGTCTTCACAATGTCAAACACTCGTTTCTCTCAACTGAAAATCAGGAATGAATGGCTCAGATCAAGATTTTGCAGATTGTCACTCATAAAACAAGCAATAACTCCACTTCTTTAGACAAAGCAATTCTAATATTTGGAAATGATAGGCCAGAATGACTCAGGTGAAATGAAGCAAGCACAGAGTAAAATGCCCTCCTGCCAGATGCACACAACTGGATGTTTGCCACTACCGGTCTATCAACCGAACATGCCACAGGCTATTAGCTTTCCTTGAAAGACTGGGACACAACCCAGGAAACATTTTCATTACTGCACGTCATAAATTCCTTTCAACTCACTGCTTTAAAGCCTGATTTTACCCCTGCAACATTTTTTATTTACATCAGTGCATCATTTCATGTCTATTTATTATTTTTTCAGTGGTGGCTGGTAACTCCAGTTCCAGAGGGGCAAGGCTCCATTCTGGGTTTTACTGACGCCCAGCCCAAACTCTAAAGGTGCTATCCAAGCTGCTTAAACATATCCTGAAAATGGGTTCAGCACCTTGGATAGCAACTGTAGAGCTTTAGGTAGGGATGTCAGAGAATTCCGCCGCTGATCTCGGTGAGGCTGAATGCGAGTGCATTCGGCCCCCCAAAATCTGTGGCAGAATGGCTTGCCCTCCCGCCCCCCGTGGATCCCCCCTGGGATGAGACTTACCTGGGGCGGATGTTCTGGGTAGCGGTGGCTCCGGCAGCGGCTTTGGCGGCTGGTCTTCCAACTGGCTGCCGCCGCCGCCATTTGCAATCTGGTCATTTGGTTTTTTTTTTTTTTTTTTACAGAGACGTGATAGGCTACGTAAAGACTTACGTAGCCTATCACATCCCAGTTAAAAAAACAACAACAAGGGCATAGGCAAATGGCGGCGGCTATGGCCGCCGCCATTTGTGTTCCTTATTTTTCACCGTCTTAGTCTATGTAAATATTTACGCAGACTATTACGGCAAAAAATAAGGAATGCAAATAGTGGCGGTCGTAGCTGCTGCCATTTGCGTACACCGTTTTTTGTTTTTGTTTTTACCCAGCAGCCACTGCGGCCGGAAATCCAGCTGCAGACATCCCTGGCCAGGCCGGCTGCTCCGTGGAGCCACCGCGGAGCAGAGCTGGCCGTCGAGGATTCTGGGGGGAGGACTGGATCACCTCCCCCCCATCGAGGTTTCCGGGGGGAGGGACGGAATGCCTCCCCCCCACCATGAACAGAATCCATGAAAAGGTAAGTCTCTTTTGTACATCCCTAGTTTTAGGTGGTTGTAATGAAAACCCTGAATAGACACCCCCCCCCGGAACTAGAGTCACTAGCATGTGCGCGCATGTGTGCACGTGCGCACGCGCATGCACACACACACACAGATGCTATACATATACATTTTGCACACACTATATATATATGTATGTACATATATTACTATGGTTTTTTATTTAACTGTTTTATGTTTTGTGAACTAGTGCTTCAGCTATTGGATGGTATAGAAATGTAATAAATGAATGAAAAATAAAATACATACACACACACATACATCAGAGATGCATGTACAATTCTACATACACACAAAGTCTGATCTTCGAGCTGTCCTTTGGACAGGTGCCTTTAACTAGGGCTCTGCACCACTTCAGCCTGAGACCTGAACCCCAAGTCAAAGTGGACCCCTTTGGACCCCTTTGTCCCCCTTCCAAAGTAAAGTGGAGGGGGCACAAAGCAGCTCAGAGCGGGTCAGGGGCTCACCAAAGCCGCCCCCCCAGTACCTCCAGGTCCTTACCTGAGGTGCCTTCTCCTCACTGCCTTCTCCTTCTCCTTGCCACCTTCTCCTTCTCCTTCTTCTTCGCTGCCCACTGCTGCTGTCTTCGACTTCACCTTTGCCTTCGCCACCACCATCTCCTGAGGCTGGGATGCTTCTTCCAGGGAATTGCCATTTTTAAAACGGCAACCTCCTGAAACTTCCAGGAAGTTGCCATTTTAAAAATGGAGACTCCCTGCAAGTAGAGTCACCCACGCATCCAGGCCCCAGGATATGGCAGCGGCAAAGGCAAAGGCAAAGACAGCAGCAGTGGGCGGCAAAGGAGAAGAAGGAGAAGGAGAATGTGGTGGCGCAGCGATGGTGAAGAGGACAGCGGTGGCAGCAGAGGAGGAGAGGCCCAGGTAAAGAGCTGGGGTGTTGCGTGTGGGCATCAGGGGGGAACCTGCTTTGTGTTCGGGGCTGAGGTGGTCGCCCCCCCGAATCTGTCTGAGCTGGATCCGGCCCACCTCGGATAGAGGGATTATACCTCTAATATTGCACTTATTTAGCTTTCCCAGCTCCAAACTGCACATATTTAAATATGCACATTTTTAAACTTTGTGTTTTATGTAGCAATCAAAGGTGCAAAAATGGCATCCACTCACTGAACGGGATTGTGGTGAGCCCGGGGAACTCACCGAGCTCATGGGCAGCCCAAGACTGGGTCTGGGGGGGGGGTGAGCGGGTGCGCCACTTTGGCGAGCACCCAGAGAAAATGAGCTAGGGTGAGTTCTTACATCCCTAGTCCCTGCACAGCCCTACCTTTAACAAGCAATCTCTCCGAAAATTGATGCACGTTGCTTTCATAATAATTCCATAATTAACAATGGAATCCTATGCATCTCTGTTCAGAACTAAGTCCGACTGAGTTCAATCATACTTCCTCCCAGGTAAGTGTGAAAAGGATTGCAGACTTCATGTCCATATATTTTCCAGTGACTTTAACTTTAGAAACATTGTTGTTGATGTTCAGTCATTCAGTCGTGTTCGACTCTTCGTGACCCCATGGACCACAGAACGCCAGGCCTTCTTCTCCTGCACTCTCTCCTGGAGCATGCTCAAGTTCATATTCATTGCATCGGTGATGCTATCTAGCCATCTCATCCTCTGCCGTCCCCTTCTCCTTTTGCCTTCAGTCTTTCCCAGCATCAGGGTCTTTTCCAGAGAGTTTTCTCTTCGCATTAGGTGGCCAAAATATTTGAGCTTCAGCTTCAGGATCTGTCCTTCCAATGAGCACTCAGGGTTGATTTCCTTTAGGATTGACGGATTTGACCTCCTTGCAGTCCAGGGGACTCGTAAGAGTCTTCTCCAGCAACACAGTTCGAAAGCATCAATTGTTCGGCGCTCAGCCTTCCTTATAGTCCAGCTCTCACAGCCGTACATTATTAGAGGGAAAACCATAGCTTTGATTAGACGGACCTTTGTCGGCAAGGTGATGTCTCTGCTTCTTACTATGCTGTCTAGGTTTGCCATAGCTTTCCTCCCAAGGAGCTAGCGTCTTTTAATTTCATGGCTACAGTCACCGTCTGCGGTGATCTTGCAGCCCAAGAAAATAAAATCTGTCACAGCTTCCATTTCTTCCCCTTCTATATGCTAGGAAGTGATGGGGCCAGATGCCATGATCTTATTTTTTTTAATGTTGAGTTTCAAACCAGCTTTTGCACTCTCCTCTTTTACCCTCAACAAGAGGCTCTTTAGATCCTCTTTGCTTTCTGCCATTAGGGTGGTATCGTCTGCATATCGGAGGTTGTTGATAATTCTCCCGGCAATCTTAATTCCGACCTGTGATTCATCCAACCTGGCATTTCTCATGATGTACTCTGCATATAAGTTAAATAAGCAGGGTGACAATATGCAGCCTTGTCGTACTCCTTTCCCAATTTTGAACCAATCGGTTGTTCCATGTCTGATTCTTACTGTTGCTTCTTGACCCTCGTACAGGTTTCTCAGGAGACAGGTAAGGTGGTCTGGTACTTCCATCACTTTAAGAATTTGCCACAGTTTGTTGTGATCCACACAATCAAAGGCTTTAGCATAGTCAATGAAGCAGAAATAGACATTTTTCTGGAATTCTCTTGCTTTCTCCATGATGCAGCGAATGTTGGTGATTTGATCTCTAGTTCCTCTGCCTCTTCGAAACCCAGCTTGTACTTCCGGTAGTTCTCGGTTCACATACTGCTGAAGCCTAGCTTGTAGGATTTTGAGCATCACCTTGCTGACATGTGAAATGAGTACAAATGGTGGAGAATTTCTCCACGAATCTTCAGGAGGCCAAATGCCAACGCATTCAGCCCCCCGAAATTGGTGGGGAAATTCTCCGCCGGCCCCCTGCCCCCCCCCAGGATGGGACTTACCGTGGCCGAATGTCCCTCTCGGCAGCGGGTCCCAGCGGCGGTTCGGCGGTGTTTTGTCAGGGACGGGGGTGGCGGCTGGTCTCCTGACTAGCTGCCACCGCCGCAATTGCAAAAAAAAAAAGTAAGTAAGTAAAAAAAAAAAATAACACACCTGTGATAGGCTACGTAACGATTTATGTAGCCTATCATGGCTAGATTTCCAAAGTCAGCCATGATAGGCTACGTAAATCGTCACGTAGCCTATCACGCGTGACTTTGGAAAAAACAAAACAAAAGTGCATATGCAAATAGCGTTGCCATTATTTTCGCCATAGTCTTCCTAAATCTTTACGTAGACTACCCGGGGACAAAATAAAGAATGCAAATGGCGGCGTACGTGCTTTTTTTTTTTTTCCCAAAGTCACCCGTGATAGGCTACGTGACGATTTACGTTGCCTATCACGGCTGACTTTGGAAATCTAGCTGTGTTAGGCAACGTAATCGTTACATAGCCTATCACGTGTTGTTGGGTTTTTTTACTTTATTTTGTAATGGTGGCGGCGGCAGCCGGTCGGAAGACTGGCCGCCGCCCCCGCCCCCGACGAACCGCCGCCGAACCACCGCCAGGACCCGCCGCTGAGAGGGACATTCGAGGGAGGTAAGTCCCATCCTGGGGGGGTGGGGGGTGGCGGAGAATTTCACCACCAATTTCGGGGGGCTGAATGCATTGGCATTCGGCCTCCCCATGATTCGTGGAGAAATTCTCCGCCATCCCTAGTATTCTTTCCACCTCTTCTTAATCTCATCTGCTTCTGTTAGGTCCCTGCCTTTTTTGTCCTTTATCATGCCCATCTTTGCACAAAACGTTCCCTTGAGATCTCCGATTTTCTTGAAAAGATCTCTAGTCTTTCCCATTCTGTTGTTTTCCTCGATTTCTTTGCATTGTTCATTTAAGAAGGCCTTCTTGTCTCTCCTTGCTATGCTCTGGAAATCTGCATTCAGTTGGGTATATCTTCCCCTTTCTCCCTTGCTTTTCGCTTCCCTTCTTTCCTCAGCTACTTGTAAAGCCTCATCAGACAGCCACTTTGCTTTCTTGTATTTCTTTTTCTTGGAGATGGATTGAGTTGCTGCCTCCTGAACAATGTTACGGACCTCCGTCTGTAGTTCCTCAGGCACTCTGTCTATCAGGTCTAATCCCTGAAATCTATTCCTCACCTCCACTGTATATTCTTCAGGGATATGATTTAGGTCATACCTGAAAGGTTTAGTGGTTTTCCCGACGTTCTTCAATTTAAGCCGAAATTTTGCAATAAGAAGCTCATGATCTGAGCCACAGTCAGCTCCAGGTCTTGTTTTTACTGACTGTATAGAGCTTCTCCATCTTTGGCTGCAAAGGACATAATCAATCTGATTTCGATATTGACCATCTGGTGATGTCAATGTGTAGAGTCGCCTCTTGTGCTGTTGGAAAAGAGTGTTTGCTATGATCAGCGTGTTCTCTTGGCAAAACTCAATTAGCTTTTGTCCTGCTTCATTTTGTACACCAAGGCCATGCCTGCCTGTTATCCCGGTGATTTCTTGACTTCCTACTTTAGCATTCCAATCCCCTATGATGAAGACAACATCTTTTTTTGGTGTTAGTTCTAGAAAGTGTTGTAGGTCTTCATAGAACCGATCAACCTCAGCTTCTTCGGCATCAGTGGTTGGGGCATAGACTTGAATTACTGTGATGTTGAATGGTTTGCCTTGGATTCGTACTGAGATCATTCTATCAGTTTTGAGATTGTACCCCAGTACTGCTTTTCCCACCCTTTTGTTGACTATGAGTGCTACTCCATTTCTTCTAAGGGATTCTTGCCCACAGTGGTAGATATGATTGTCACCTGAATTAAATTTGCCCATGCCTGTCCATTTTAGTTCGCTGATTCCCAAGATGTCAATGTTCAATCTTGCCATCTCATGTTTGACCACCTCCAGCTTGCCTTGATTCATTGATTTTACATCAGGTTCCTAAACAATATTGTTCTTTACAGCATTGGACTTTCTTTTCACCACCAGACACATCCAGAGCTGGGTATCCTTTCAGCTTTGGCCCAGCCGCTTCACTCTTTCTGGCGCTACTTGGAAATTCCCTCTGCTCTTCCCCAGTAGTATATTGGACACCTTCCGACCTGAGGGGCTCATCTTCCGGCGTCATATCTTTTAGCCTTGTGATACGTTCCACGGGGTTTTCTTGGCAAGAATACTGGAGTGGGTTGCAATTTCCTTCTCCAGTGGACCACATTTTTTCAGAACTGTCTGCCATGACCTGTCCATCTTGGGTGGCTCTGCATGGCATAGCTTATGGCTTCACTGAGTTACGCAAGCCCCTTCGGGATGTCAAAACGTAAGGCTATGGGATGAAATGTGCATTTTTGGCTAGTGGTTTTAGTTTTTTCTCACATTTCTCTATGACTCCAGCTGGTGCTCTGTGGAATCCATACGTTTGATTCATAGAAATCCAAACTCAGTTGACTCCTTTGCGGATTTCTCCAATACCCCTAATTAGGGATGTACGAAATCACTTACCTTTCGTGGATTGTGCTGAAGGGGGGGAGACATTCTGTCCCTCCCCCTGGAATCCTCACCGGGGGGGGAAGCACTCTGTTCCTCCCCCCCCCCCAGAATCCTGGCCGGTCGGCTGTGCTCTGCAGAGATTCTGCGGAGCTGCCGGCCGGCTCTGCCAGCAGCCGGACATCCGGCCAATGGCTAGCCAGGACGCAAATGGCAGCAGCCATAGCCGCTGCCATTTGCGACCCTGCAGTCAACCGTGATAGGCTACATAAATGTTTACGTAGCCTATCATGGTTGATTAAAAAAAAAAAAGCACGTACGCAAATGGCGGTGGCCATGGCCGCTGCCATTTGCGTTCCTTATTTTGTCACGTCTTAGTCTACGTAAACATTTACGTAGACTAAAACGGCGAAAATAAGGGGAACGCAAATAGCATCCGCTATGCTATTTGTGTTCCCCTTATTTTCGCCGTCTTAGTCTACGTAAACATTTACGTAGACTAAGACGGCCAAAAATAAGGAACGCAAATGGCAGCGGCCATAGCTGCCGCCATTTGCGTACGCCTGTTTTGTTTTGTTTTGTTTTGTTAAAGCCAGACGTGATAGGCTACATAAAGATTTATGTAGCCTATCATGTCGTTGTTTTTCTTTTTTTTAAACCCAGCCATGATAGGCTACGTAAATCTTTATGTAGCCTATCACATCAGGGTTTTGGTTTTTCTTACAAGACTGCAAATGGCGGTGGCGGCAGCTGGTCAGAAGACCAGCTGCCGCAGCCACCTCAGCCACAGCCGCATCTGCTGCCGGAGCTGCCGCTGCCCGGAAGATCCACCCCAGATAAGTCTCGTCCCAGGGGGGATCTGCGGGGGGGCGGGGGGGCTGGCCGTTCCACCACAGAGTTGCACTGGCATTTGGCCTCACTGAGGTCCATGGCAGAATTCTCTGCCATCCCTACTAGATTTGTTCTTTCAGATTCATTGAAATGCCTCAGACCTCCCTACCCCCTTTCCCCAGGTGGAATTATAAATTCACCTCAACTTTTACTGGAGGTGGAATTCACGGTAGGGATGGCGGAGAATTTCTCCACAAATCTTTGGGAGGCCGAGCGCCGAGGCATTCGGCCCCCCGAAAGTGTTGGGGAAATTCTCCGCCGGCCCCCTGCCCCCCCCTGGGATGGGACTTACCATGGCCGAATGTCCCTCTCGGCGGCGGGTCCCGGCGGCGTTTTGGCGGCGTTTCATCGGCGGTGGGGGTGGTGGCCGGTCTCCCGACCGGCTGCCGCCGCCACCATTACAAAATAAAAAAGTAAAAAAACCCAAAAAACACACACCCGTGATAGGCTACGTAATGATTTACATAGCCTATCATGGCTAGATTTCCAAAGTCAGCCGTGATAGGCTACATAAATCGTCACTTAGCTTATCACGGGTGACTTTGGAAAAAAAAAAGCGCGTACGCAAATGGCGGCGGCCCATGGGCACCACCATTTGTGTTCCTTATTTTGGCACGTCTAGTCTACGTAAAGATTTACGTAGACCACGGCGAAAATAAGGGCAACGCAAATAGCGTTCCATTATTTTCGCCGTAGTCTACCTAAATCTTTATGTAGACTAGACGTGCCAAAATAAGGAACGCAAATGGCGGCGCCCATGGGCTGCCGCCATTTGCGTACGTGCTTTTTTTTCCCCCTAAGTCATCCGTGATAGGCTACGTGACGATTTACGTAGCCTATCACGGCTGAGTTTGGAAATCTAGCCATGATAGGTTACGTTAATCATTACGTAGCCTATCACGGGGTTTTGTTTTTTTTTTCTTTCGCAGCCGGGGAGACGGGGCGCTTCTCCCCGGCCTAAATTTCAGCCGGGCATTGCAGGGCACCTCCCCCCCTGGCCTGAATTTCAGCCGGGCAAGGTGGGGCGCCTCTCCCCCCTCGCCTGAACTTCGGGGGGAGAAGCGAAGCGCGTCCGCCCCACCGCGAAGCAAGCTGCAGTACAACGTAAGTCCCTTTCGTACATCCCTAATTCACGGCAAGTTAAAGACATATGGAATTAGCCTAACAAATTTCACAAGGCCTATCAAAACTATTCTAAGTTTCCTTTAGATGTTCTCAGATGTCTGGCCTGAGCAAGAACATCAACTTTTCCTTATATGTCCACTTTCAACATAATTCAGCAGCATAATTCAGCAGCATTACGATTTTTTGTAATGAAACTTGTCTTCAAAAGTAACATTCTTGTATTGTTACTATCATGATTTTACTTCAGCACATCACATTTCATTGGCTTTGCACTTTCTGGTTGTATTCTAGCTGATTCTTCTTAGCATGCATTGGTATGCCCAAACTTCCAGGAAGCTTGGGCCATGATTGATGCTGACTATTGACCATATTTGAATTACGAATGTACTTGCTGCCTCAGGACACTGGTTAACAAGTTATTTCAGGAGCTGATCTCAGAGTGACACAGCATTTGAAAGAATCCAATACAGCAGCAGAGCTATATTGAATTTTATACATGAACCTGTGAACCTTAATACGTCTGAAAAGAATGTGTGTGGTTTTTTGTGTGTGTATTTTTCTAGGTAGCCTCCAAGGTCAAATGTTGATTCCTAGGGATAGAAAGTTATCTTCCCATTTTTCTCATTCCCAAATGGAAGATTCAGATGGCTGTTTCCATCCCAGTTTATGGAACACTGGGTTTGGATATGGGAGACCCAAGTTCATAACCATAGCTAGGGCTGGTTCACACATTACACAGCAAGCATCTTTACTACATGAACATTAGAATCTGCAGGTATCAACTAGAGATGTCAGAAAAATCTGTTTGGGGGGGTGGAGTAGGGATGTATGGACTGTGTAAAATCCACTCTGTCTTTGTTTTGCAGATTGTCAGGTGCCTTTTGGTCCATTATCTGCCCACAGTCAGATGCAAATATATTTTTTTCATCATGCAGAAAAATACATAAATAATTATGTAAGTATTTACATAATTAACCTTAGTATGAAATGTTTAGCATACTGCCCCCCATTCCATCCAACATTTCCTCAGCAGAAACTTATATATTTCCTATAAATTTGTATGTGCAAATTTCCGGAAATTAAAAAAAAAAAATCATCCAGAAGTCCACGGACTCCACACAGCATGAGGGGGTCACTCCACATTGGATTCCGCAGGTTGGATTCTTGGAAATTCAAGCTCATTTTAGTCCATCTCAAATTTATCCAGCATCTCTAGGGTGGAGTTCAATGGGTTTTCCTAGGCTTGACCCACTGGATGTGATTTTGGTTCCTGCTGCAGTGAGTCAGGCCAGTTCACGGATTTTCTGGGAAGAAAAGTTTTTGGAAGGGTCTGCAATTTGCACAGATTTCTAAGTGATTTGTGTAAATTGTGAATGAATTTGGACAAATTAGGCAATTTACAGCCAAATTTGTGTGATTTGGACAAATTCAGCTATAATTTGTACACATTGCTCAGAAATCTGCATAAATCACAGAAACTCCTCCTCCCCACCACCACCCAAAGTGCAAAAAAGTTCCTGGAGTTTGGACAACAGCCCAAAAGTTGGTTAGCAGATGCAAAGTGAGTCGTTCATGCTGCAGAACTCTGTCAAGCCAAACAAGAACTTGATTTCCCAGTGACAGACATCTCTACTGTAAACGCCATCAAGTGTGAGCAGACATGTGTTTTTGGGAACAACACACAGAAACATGCAGTTGAGAGATGCTCTGGCTTGATCTGATCGCTGTGGATCCCTAGCATGCATCACCCCTGCATGTCTTCAAGCATATTGTCACTTCATACTTTACATTGTGTGATGAAAGAGATGGGGTGAGCCTTAGGGCCCTATGGCCTCAGCTAGAGGAAAGAAGGTTATCCCCATCCTGTTCCTTCTCATGAATGTATTGATAGAGACATAGATTATTAGTAATGGGTGAGAATTGCTTTTTATTTCAGTTTTGACAATAATTTATCAAAGCTTGCAACGTTCTCCATATTTGGGACAAACATAACTTGCAATTAAAAAAAAAAAGAATGTGGAAGAAATCCAAACTCTCAGGTTAGTCCACCTAGGTCCAGGGCTTTGAGTGATTTTGTTTTTAAAGTCTGATGTTGAATCCCTGCGTATTCAACCATGTTTATGATGCTGAGTTAGGGTTGCCACATTTTTTTTTTTTTTTGGTGAGAGGTAGGGATGTGCAAACACCAGCTCACATTCTGTGGGTGCCTGCTGAGGTGCCTCTCCTGCTCGCCTCCCTCCCAGACCCATGATCGAGCCCCCATGTGCCCAGTGAGTTGCCCACACTCACTCCAGGCCCATCCGGCAAGCACCTGCCATTTTGCCACTTTTTTTTTTAATGGAAAAAAGGTAGTTTAAACAAATGTGCATATTTAAATATGTGCAGTCTGGGACCGGGAAAGCTTAATATTTCCCATCCCCAAACTATGCATATTTAAATATGCATATTTTTAAAACTCCCCTTTTTCGGTTAAAAAAAAATGGCAGCAAAATGGTGGGTGTCCATCTGATGGGTTGCAGTGAGCCCGGAAGGGCATGAGCAAGTGAAGGCAAGGGCTTGGTGGGTGCAGTCCAGGGGTTGTGGGCGGCGGGGGTTCCAATGGACTCCTGGACCCAGTTGGGCATCCGCAGCAACCTGAGTGAGAGGCTCCTCATCTATAACAGGTACCGAGCAGGTTGGTACATCATGGCCCTCTCTGTGCTGGCAATAGCTGTAGCTATTGACTTTGAACAGTGCAGATGGGCAAGAATTTCATTTCATTTCATTTTTTATAAGGATTTGCCTTCATTCTCAATGTTCTTCATATTTCGGTGAGATAGAACTTGAGATTTAAATGTTTTAAATGCAGGAGAAAGTAGGGATGTGGAAATTTGTGCAAATCCCCCTCCTAAATTAAAAAACAAAAAACAAGACTGGTCTGGAAGTCCACAGAATCTACATAACTTGGAAAAAGCCAGTCAGCTGCAGAATCCACAGGTCAGGTTCATGGAAATCCAAACTCGGTTGAATCCATTACTGTTTTCTCTGACATCCCTAGGAGAAAGTAAAACTAACATTCCCCCATCCCTATAGATGACAGACAGAAAACGACATGCACGTATTCCTAGTGGTACAGCTAGGGCCTCCCAAGTCCAAATCCCCACCTCCCAGGACCTCACAAATGATCACCCAGAGAGCAGAACCTGGGGAGGGGGGCAGAAGCAAACAGGGCTGGCATCATCATCTGGGCCAGCATGGGCATGCCAAGCTCACCAGGGCTGATGGTGTCACCACGGCATCCTTTCTTCCTTCTTATTTTTTGAAACATTTTATAGGCAGGGCAGCTGGGCAGGCAAATACATGGTTACTGACACCCCTTTTACTATTCTTTACTTTAAGTAGATATTATCCTTTTCTTCAACAAAATGGTGCTTCTCCGCAAGTCAATGTGTTTTGCATCAGGACCAAAGAAGCAAACTCCATTTCATTCCTGTACTCACGATGGTGCTACAGTTTGAGTGAGTTCAACATGTGAAACAGTGTATGCTCAGAGTATCCTTTTTTTGCATCAGCAATGGCAAAAAAATTGTTTTTTTACGGGGCGGGGAAGGGGACTCAAAAGTATCAGGAACATAGACACAGTTGTAGAGCATGGCACGCTGGGGGCAGGGAAGAAATGTTAGTTGTCTGTTTTGCCGCTGAAGTAACACACAGTTGCAAAAGGGGGCCCTGTGAGACCATCAAGTCTATGTTCTAAAATTAGCCAGCTGCCCGATTGCATGTGCCCCTGATCAGACATACTGTACTCATGGGGTAGGGGGCATGTCTGTGATCTGAGCCTACCCACCACAGGACTGTGTGATCCAACCACTCTCCTCTTGTTGCTTTAAAGGAGATGGGAAATATCTTTAGATTTTGGGAAATAAACAAAGCTTTTGATGGATTATTCTAAACCTCTGAATAACTCATCACAACATTGCTCCCCCTTCCTCATGTTCAAAATAGTCTATCAGAAGTGAATGTAATTTTAGCCCATGATCTGGATTCGATTCATTAGCTTCCATTGTACAATCAAAGCACACTTCTGATGCAGCTTAAGGTGTTTACAAACTTAACAAAGAAGCCTGATAGATAGGCACTGAAGGATCCTTCCAAGCGAAGGGCGCCTAAATGACTGTATGACTATTATAGGCATGCAGAATACATTTTCGAGGACTAGCCTCCAAAAATTCAATGGCAAGATGGAACACTTCATCAGTAAATAATATCAGTTTTTCAATGAGCCCTTCACAACTTGATGCATAGCTTTCTAAATTATTATGCTTAGTTCACTATGACAATAGGGTGAATAGACTACGTGAATAGACTACGGCGAAAATAAGGGCAACGCTATTAGCGCTTAGTGTACGCGCTTTTTTTTTTTTTAAGTCACCCGTGATAGGCTACGTGATGATTAACGTAGCCTATCACGGCTGACTTTGCAGATCTAGCCGTGATAGGCTACGTAAATCGTTACGTAGCCTATCACAGGTTCGTGGTTTTTTTTTCTTTTGAAGTTCGCGGCTGGGGAGACGGGGTGCTTCTCCCTGGCCTGAATTTCAGCCGGGCGAGGCAGGAAGCCTCCCCCCCCGGCCTGAACTTCAGGGGGAGCAGCAAAGCGTCTCCCCCCCACCGCGAAGCAAGCTGCGAGACCAGGTAAGTGACTTTCGTACATCCCTACATCATATATGATGGTGCACATTTTAAAAGATGCATTTATTTCACTAATTTTGCATATCACTTAAATTTATTTATTTATTTATTTATTTATTACATTTCTCATTTCACTGGGACCCCCCCAAGTGATGAATGGTATTCAGAGATGGGGGGGCAGGGGAGGGAAATACTGGTAACTGAGTTCAAATTAAGTGCCTCTTTCCATTCTATTTTTCTATGAAAGAAATTGCAAGTTCTGATTCTTTTAAAAGGGTTTATTGAGTACAGATTGGCACCATCTGTCTGTTTTTCAGCTGGGCGCTATGGGATTTGAAGGTATCTGTCTGGTGTTCAGATCCAGATGTTCAAAGTCTGAGAATGGTGGGGGAAGGAACCATATGGGACAGGGCAGTATTTTCTCCTCTCCACCAAGACCTCATGACTCACTTCCCTCCCTGGTGGGCTAATGCCACTCAGCTCCACCCAGAAGCTTCAGAGGGTGAAGATGGATGGGGAAGGAAGGGAGCTGAATGGTTAAGGACAAGAGTTTTCCCCTTTATCCTAAAATTTCCTTGCAGCTTTTACCCAGATATTAACACAACACTTACTTACAGAAATGGGGGGGTACATACACCCCTGCATTCTCTTCCTTTATTGTCCCTCTGGATCTGCAGTTGGGTAATTTTAGACTCTGGGTGTAATCTCCCTCCCCACCCTTAATTGGTAAAGTACATTGCTTCATTACCAAACTGTGGTATGCCAGCCCTATAGTGTTATGCCAGCCCTATAGTGTTTGGTGGCTCATCTGTTCATTCTGATGAGTGGGGCCCTGGATATGTGCTCCTGAATGCACCACCATCTATTTCACTTGGCCTTGCATTCCACTCCTCTGAATTCTGACTTAAGTAGGAAAATTGGTACAATTAACGCTGTAATTGAAACACATGCAGTTTTCCACCAATTTTGCTTTTTTTTTTTTTTTTTAGCACTATTCCCCTTTCTTGCATTAATTATGTCTGTTCGTGATGGATTGCTAAAACACTGAGAAAAAAAGAAAAGAAAACCAACTTGATGTGATGGTTTGCATAGATGCATTAAGATCCTTTTTGTGTGGTGTTTTATCAGCATGCACATCTGCTCCTGCATGTTGACAAAATAGTCTACACATTTTGTGTGTGTGTTGTTGTTTTGTTGTTGTTCAGTCATTAAGTTGTGTCTGACTCTTCATGACCCCATGGACCATAGCATGCCAAGCCTTTCTGTCCTCCGCTCTTTCCAGGAGTGTGCTCAAATTCACATTCATTGCATCAGTGATGCTATCTAGCCATCTCATCCTCTGCCGTCCCCTTCTCCTTTTGCCTTCAATCTTTCCCAGCATCAGGGTCTTTTCCAGGGAGTTTTCTCTTCGCATTAGGTGGCCAAAATATTTGTACTTCAGCTTCAGGATCTGTCCTTCCAATGAGCACTCAGGGTTGATTTCCTTTAGGATGGACTGATTTGACCTCCTTGCAGTCCAGGGGACTCGTAAGAGTCTTCTCCAGCACCACAGTTCGAAGGCATCAATTCTTCGGTGCTCAGCCTTCGTTACAGTCCAGCTCTCACAGCCATATGTTGCTACTGGGAAAAATATAGCTTTGATTATACAAATCTTTGTCGGCATGGTGATGTCTCTGCTACTTACTATGCCATCTAGGTTTGCCATAGCGTTCCTCCCAAGGAGCAAGCGTCTTTTAATTTCATGGCTACAGTCACCGTCTGCGGTGATCTTGGAGCCCAAGAAAATAAAATCTGTCACAGCTTCCATTTCTTCCCCTTCTATATGCTAGGAAGTGATGGGGCCAGATGCCATGATCTTATTTTTTTTAATGTTGAGTTTCAAACCAGCTTTTGCATTCTCCTCTTTTACCCTCAACAAGAGGCTCTTTAGATCCTCTTTGCTTTCTGCCATTAGGGTGGTATCGTCTGGATATCGGAGGTTGTTGATAATTCTCCCGGCAATCTTAATTCCGACCTGTGATTCATCCAACCTGGCATTTCTCATGATGTACTCTGCATATAAGTTAAATAAGCAGGGTGACAATATGCAGCCTTGTCGTACTCCTTTCCCAGTTTTGAACCACTCAGTTGTTCCATGTCTGGTTCTTACTGTTGCTTCTTGACCCTCGTACAGGTTTCTCAGGAGACAGGTAAGGTGGTCTGGTACTTCCATCACTTTAAGAATTTGCCACAGTTTGTTGTGATCCACTCAATCAAAGGCTTTAGTGTAGTCAATGAAGCAGAAATAGATGTTTTTCTGGAATTGTCTTGCTTTCTCCATGATGCAGCGAATGTTGGCGATTTGATCTCTAGTTCCTCTGCCTCTTCGAAACCCAGCTTGTACTTCCGGTAGTTCTCAGTTCACATACTGCTGAAGCCTAGCTTGTAGGATTTTGAGCATAACCTTGCTGAAATGTGAAATGAGCGCAATTGTACGGTAGTTTGAACACTCTTTGGCGTTGCCCTTCTTTGGAATTGGAATGTAAACTAGGGGTGTCAGAGAATTTCTCGCTGAAACTTTGGGGGGCCAAGTGCCAACGTATTCGCCCCCCCGAAGTAGTTTCAGGGAGAAATTCTCCGCACCCCCCCACCCCCCGCACCCCCCACCCGGGATGGGACTTACCTTTCCCGAATGTCGCTCCTGGTGGCGGGTCTCAGCGGTGGTTCGGCAGGGCTTCGACAGGGGCGGGGGTGGCAGCCGGTCTTTCGACCGGCTGCCGCTGCCGCCATTCCAAGAAAAGTAAAAAAAACCAAACGCCCCCATGATAGGCTATCTGATGATTAACGTAGCCTATCACGGCTAGATTTGCAAAGTCAGCCGTGATAGGCTACGTAAATCGTCACGTAGCCTATCACAGGTGACTTAAAAAAAAAGGGGAAAAAAGCGCGTACGGCTAATGGCGGCCCCCATAGGGAGCCGCCATTCGCGTTCCTTATTTGGTCGCTGTAGTCTACGTAAAGATTACGTAGACTACGGCGAAAATAAGGGCAACGCTATTTGCGTTGCCCTTATTTTCGCTGTAGTCTACGTAAATCGTTACGTAGACTACAGCGACCAAATAAGGAACGCGAATGGCGGCTCCCTATGGGGGCCGCCATTTGCGTACGCGCTTTTTTTTTTTAAGTCACCCATGATAGGCTACGTGACGATTAATGTAGCCTATCATGGCTGACTTTGCAGATCTTGCCGTGATAGGCTACGTAAATCGTCACGTAGCCTATCACGGGGCATTTTTTTTTTTTTTTACTTTTCTGTTGAAGTTCGTGGCCGGGGAGACGGGGCGCTTCTCCCCGGCCTGAATTTCGGCCAGGTGAGGCGGGAAGCCTCCCCCCCCCGGCCTGAACTTTGGGGGGAGAAGCGAAGCGCCTCACCCCACCGCGAAGCAAACTGCGAGACCAGGTAAGTGACTTTCATACATCCCTAATGTAAACTGAACTTTTCCAGTCTTGTGGCCACTGCTGAGTGTTCCAAATTTGTTGGCATATTGAGTGCAGCACTTTAACAGCATCATCTTTTAGGAT
This sequence comes from Heloderma suspectum, assembly GCF_057233095.1. NCBI lineage: Eukaryota > Metazoa > Chordata > Lepidosauria > Squamata > Helodermatidae > Heloderma > Heloderma suspectum. Next base: position 24,033,819 of record NC_139460.1, on the reverse strand, counting down.
CTTAAATAACTCAGCTGGAATACTGTCATCTCCGCTAGCTTTGTTGTTAGTAATGCTTCCTAAGGCCTACTAGATTTCACTCTCTATATTGATTGATTTGGAAGATTTCTATCCTGCTTTTTGATGAAATAATCCATGATCCTCAGATTGGTTTAGAATAGATGATCACACACACACACACACACACACACACACCACAAGCCCACGCAACCAAGGTTCCCTTACTGTAAAGTTAACTGGCTCTAAGGCGGACTCAGACTTCATCCACTAACCTGTCATCTGCTTCCACAACATTCCAGGTCATAGCACGTAACTTTAGCAGACACCTTGGACTCAGAGGACACCCTTCTGATGCAGTCCTTACCACCTCCATACAGTAGGAGCCAACAGCTCCTCAGAGGTAGCGGACTTAATGGCAAGTTAAGACATGCCAGCCTTCATAAAGCTTCAGAAGGGCTTGGCATGTTGCTGAGACAACAGCTCTTCTGAGTAGGTTCTAGCCCACACCTGACACTGATCTGTCCAGGGTCCTGGAAGCCCATGTCTGGTCTGACCTTGCCATGCCATGCTGCTTAGTTGGACATGATTGTCCTTGATTGGACTTGACTCTGCCTCACCAAAATGCTTCAGATCGGCTCCTCTGGGAAATATGTGCTGAGCAATACAGGAGACTTAGTCTCCTAGCTGATGGATGGGGCCAGAATGACAGCAACTGGCAGCTGGAGATAAGTGTTCTTCTGGAAGGTAGAAGGTGAGGAAACTGTGTGTGGCTGCTCCTTCTCTGGCCAATGATTTGATGGGGAAGATTCTGTGGCAGAACTACCACCAGTTGCTGTGGCAAGAACAAGAAGTTGGGGGGAATTTTTTTCTTTTTCTTTTTCTTACTGCTCTTCTTATTTTTTCCTCTTTGTATTGTGGTCAATGGGAGGGAATCAACTATGCCAACTCCAGGGATGGCATAGTTGAGCTCTCCTTTTGGAGGTGGGGATGGCGCTATTGGACCAACAGAGCTGAGGAGCCTGCAGAATCTTGGCAGCCCATGAAATGCCCCCCCCCAAATGCCCCGTTTGAACTAGGAATGTGTGAACCCACCCCCATCTGGGTTCTCCGGGTGCCCATCCGGCCCCTGCCCCTGCTCGCCAGCCCCCGGACTGTGCTCGAGCCCCTCCCACACTTCGCAAGTAGCCCACACTCAACCCGGCAGCCTCGTTGAGCTCCATGGTTGCCCTTTAAAGAAAAATAAAATGATGATCACAAAAATGCGCCTTTTTGCAAATGTGTATATTTGCTTATGCGCGGAATGGAAATTTCTGCAAAAATGTACATTTTCGCGCAGACACAAAAGGCACATTCACAAAAGGCGCATTTTGCATATGCAAATATGGGCATTCAAAAATGTGCGTTTTTGCTCATGAACAAATATACACATTTTTGCAATCGCCATTTTAATTTTTCTTAAAAATGGAGACTGTCGAGCTTGATGAGGCCTCAGGGGTAGGGATGGCGGAGAATTTCTCCCTGAAACTTCAGGGGGCCGAGCGCCAACGTGTTCGGCCCCCCGAACAAGTTTCGGGGAGAAATTCTCCGCATCCCTCCGCCCCCCGCGCCCCCCCTTACCCTTGCCGAATGTCCCTCCCGGCGGCGGGTCCAGCTGCCGCCGCCGCCATTGCAATAAAAGAAAAAAAAAAACGCCCCCATGATAGGCTACGTGACAATTAACGTAGCCTATCACGGCTAGATCTGCAAAGTCAGCCGTGATAGGCTACGTAAATCGTCACGTAGCCTATCACAGGTGACTTTAAAAAAAAAGCACGTACGGATAATGGCGGCCCCCATAGGGAGCCGCCATTCCCGTTCCTTATTTGGCCGCTGTAGTCTACGAAAAGATTTACGTAGACGACGGCGAAAATAAGGGCAACGCTATTTGCGTTGCCCTTATTTTCGCCGTCATCTACGTAAAGATTTACGTAGACTACAGCGACCAAATAAGGAACGCGAATGGTGGCTCCCTATGGGGGCCGCCATTTGCGTACGTGCTTTTTTTTTTAAAGTCACCCGTGATAGGCTACGTGACGATTTACGTAGCCTATCACGGCTGACTTTGCAGATCTAGCCGTGATAGGCTACGTTAATTGTCACGTAGCCTATCACGGGGGCACTTTAAAAAAAAAAAAAAAAAACTTTTTATTTCGCGGCCGGGCGAGGCGAGGCGCCTCCTCCCCGGCCTGAATTTCGGCCGGGCGAGGCGGGAAGCCTCCCCCCCGGCCTGAATTTTGGCCAGGTGAGGCAGGAAGCCTCCCCCCCAAGCCTGAACTTCGCGGGGGGAGCAGTGAAGTGCCTCCCCCCCACCGCGAACAAGCTTCGAGGACAGGTAAGTGACTTTCGTCCACCCCTACTCAGGGGTGAGTGCAGGCTGCTCGCTGAGCAGGGGCAGAGAGTGAGCAGGGATTGCACCCTATCTATCATTTCAGAAGCAAACGAAGAAACCAATAAATAAAATTAACCAGCATCAGCTAAAAATAAAAACCTAGAATAGGACTTTAATTAAGTTAGATTTTCAGTGCAGGGACAGGGAAGACACAAATGAAGTGAAGAAACTAAAAGCTACAGTAAACTGCAGGGAACACGTATGCTGGTCTTCACAAAATGTATAAATAAAACATGGAATGACAGAGGATTCCTAATTAGGTTTGTACAGACTGTATAAAATCTGCTCTGTCTGTGTTTTTTGGATTATCAGGCACCTTTTATTCCATCGTCCACTCCCAGACGGATGCAAATGGTATTTTTTTCATCATGTGGATAAATAAATATGTGGATAAATATGCAAATATTACATAAGAGGTTCCATAAAAATTGACATAATTTACCTTAGTATATAACATTTAGCACATTGTCCCCTATTCCATTCAACCTTTCCTCAGCAGAAATTTGCATATTTTCCTACGAATAAATATGAGAAAAAGTTCGGGAAAGTTAAAAAGAACCCAGAAGTCTACAGACTCTGTGCAACCTGAGGGGGGTGCTCAGCAGTGGATTCCACAGCTCGGATTCTTAGAAATGCGAGCTCATTTTAGTCCATCTCGAATTTCTCCAGCATCCCTATTCCTAATGTGTCAGGCTCCACTTTGGAGATAAGGCCACGTCCTTTGGAACTGCAAAACTCTAGGGAGAAATTCAGATGAAGAGAATTTCAACAGCAACCCTGCTTACATATCTACATTGTAACAACAACACCACCACCACCAACAACAACAACACGAATCTGTAATCATTTAATTATTTATACCCTGTGGTGTTGTTTGTTTGTTTGTTTGTTTGTTCGTTGCAAAAAGAAAAAGAAAAGGCTTGCTTCCTTAAAAACAGGATGATGCAAAAGAAGATTAAAAATACAGTGTAAAAAAAGAAAAAAAAACCCACACAGTAGTTAAAACAAACAGGAGGTTTGAAAAGCAGCAGAATGTACAATAAAATTGAAACTCAGGGAGAGCCTAGGCACTGCCTAGATGGCCGTAGGATTTTTCAGTTGCTGGGAACCGAGGTTGCCTGACCTCGGTTCCCAGAAATCGTGCTCCCTGCCTCCTCTCACTCCCCCTTGTAGCCAGTGTGGTTCTTTCCACACTGCTGCTGTCTCCACGCGCATGATAAACGGAGCATGGAGAGGGTGAAAATGGGATGTTACTGGGGGCAGGGAGGGAAGGATGCCACGGAAGCTGTTTTAGACAGCTTCCTATCCGATCTCAGGCCCCTTCCCTCCCAAAGCCACAGCTAGATGTGCAAAAACACACATCTAGCCACACAAGAGCCAGTGCGGTGTAGTGATCAGAGTGTTGGACTGGGAGCCAGGAGATCTGGGTTCTAGTCCCCACTCGGCCATGGAAGCTCACTGGGTGACTTTGAGCCTGTCACAGACTCTCAGCCCAGCCTACCTCACAGGTTGTGAGGATAAAATGGAGAGGAGGAGGAAAATGTAAGCTGCCTTGGGTTCCTTGCAAGAGGAAAAAAGGCAGGATATAAATGCAATAAAGATAGATAGATAGATAGATGATAGATAGATAGATAGATAGATAGATAGATAGATAGATAGATAGAAGGCAGGCAAGGCAAAGAGGAAAGGATCTCCTCTGTCCTCCATCAGCCTGCATTGCATAATAGTTGGTAGCCTCTGATTTCAGATGCTACTGACTAGGGATGGTGGAGAATTTCTCCCCGAAACTTCGGGGGGCCGAGCGCCAACGTGTTCGGCCCCCCGAACAAGTTTCGGGGAGAAATTCGCCGCCCCCCCGCCCCCCCCCCGGACAGGACTTACCTTTGCCGAATGTCCCTCCCGGCGGCGGGTCTGGCCGGCGGTTCGGCGGGTGTCCGTGCGGGGCGGGAGCGGCAGCCAGGCTTTCGACTGGCTGCTGCCGCCGCCATTCCAATAAAAGAAAAAAAAAACGCCCCCGTGATAGGCTACGTGACGATTAACGTAGCCTATCACAGCTAGATTTGCAAAGTCAGCCGTGATAGGCTACGTAAATCATCACGTAGCCTATCACGGGTGACTTTAAAAAAAAAAAGCGCGTACGCTAATGGCGGCCCCCATAGGGAGCCGCCATTTGCGTTCCTTATTTGGTCGCTATAGTCTACATAAAGATTTACGTAGACTACGGCGAAAATAAGGGCAACGCTATTAGCGCTTAGCGTACGCGCTTTTTTTTTTTTTAAGTCACCCGTGATAGGCTACGTGACAATTTACGTAGCCTATCACGGCTGACTTTGCAGATCTAGCTGTGATAGGCTACGTTAATCGTCACGTAGCCTATCACGGGGGCATTTTTTTTTTTTAAAGTTTGGAGTTGGCGGCCGGGCGAGGCGGGAAGCCTCCTCCCCGGCCTGAATTTCGCGGGGGAAGCAGCGAAGCGCCTCCCCCCCACCGCGAACAAGCTTCGATGACAGGTAAGTGACTTTCGTCCACCCCTACTACTGACTCTCTCAGTAGGATTGCTTTGTAAAGAAAATCCACTTAAATAAAATTGCTTCAAAGCTTTGGTGTCAGCTTCAGATATTTAGGGGTCCTTAACCAAGGCACCCTCAATGCCCCCCTCCCTGACTGGGTCCACCTTCTCAGCACCATTCTCACCAGCTACTCTTGCTCCTCATTTTCTCCTCATTTTCTCCTCATTGCTATTAGTTGCTTGCTTGACAGGCAGGGAGCCAGGGAGCTAGGATTCGAAACCCCCCTTACCTGGCTCCGCCGGGTTCCACTGGGGGGGGGAAGCACTCTGTCCCTCCCCCCAGAATCCCCCCCGGAATCCTGGCTGGCTGGCTCCGCGGGGATTCTGCGAAGCCGCTGGCCGGCTCCCCCAGCCACCGGACATCCAGCGGCTGGCTAGCAGGGACGCAAATGGCGGCGGCCATAGCCGCGCACCGTTTGCATCCCTGTATTCAGCCGTGATAGGCTACGTAAAGACTTATGTAGTCTATCACATCTGGGTTAAAAAAAAAAACGCATACGCAAATGGCGGCTATGGCTGCCGCCATTTACATTCCCTATTTTTGGCTGTCTTAGTCTACATAAATATTTACGTAGACTAAGACAGCAAAACTAAAGGGGAACGCAAATAGCGTAGCGGAGGCTATTTACATTCCCCCTTAGTTTCGCCATCTTAGTCCACGTAAATATTTACGTAGACTAAGACAGCCAAAAATAGGGAATGCAAATGGCAGTGGCCATAGCCACCGCCATTTGCGTATGCGTTTTTTTTTTAACCCAGACGTGATAGGCTATGTAAGTCTTTACGTAGCCTATCACGAATGGGGGGGGGGAAGCCTGCAAATGGCGGTGGCGGTGGCAGCAGCTGGTCAGAAGACCAGCCGCTGCCTCCGCTGAAGCTGCCGCTGGAGCTGCTGCCATCCGGAACATCCACCCCAGGTAAGTCTTGTCCCAGGGGGGATCCACGGGGGTGGCAGGTTGTTCCGCCACAGAGTTCAGGGGGCCCAATGCACTGGCATTCAGCCTCACCGAGATCCGTGGTGGAATTCTCTGACATCCCTACAGGGAGCAAGTAGGCAGAGGCATCTCCTGCTCCTCCTTCTCACCACCATCATTGTCTGGGTCAGAGCAAGAGACAGGTGAACAAACAGGCTGAAATGGTGAAGAGGAGGAATGACTCCAGGACACTCCTGTCAATGAGCCCCTGTTAGGGCAATGGTCCTTGGCAGGTGCCCCACAATGCTGGCAGTAACAGGACCAAGTGTACCTGCTGGACTGCATGAACCAACCAGATTCTGTCCTTGGTACCCATCCACTTCATCACAGGTGGCAGTGGGACCCAAAGTAGAGCCTCTGCAGTGGGACACATGTCATGAACAGGCTCGGATTACGGAGCAGAATTTTGTCCCTGAGATATTCTAGTCCCAAGCAATTCAGGGCTTAAATTTAGTGCCCTTGGAAATTGATGTGGCCACAGGCGCCTCCCTCGGCAGCTGTCAGGCTCCCTGTTCCTACTGATTTTTTAAAGCTGGGATGCTTCAAAGTGAAGCAACAGCCTCCAATGCCATCTTGATTTTTTTTTTAAAAAAATCCTTTGCTCCACTTGGGCTCCAGACTCATGCTTAAAAAACAAAATAGCAGGTGGCTGCACCCAGGATTATGTTTCGAAGCTCACCCATCCATGCAGAAAAAAATAAGAATTATGAATCACCCAGAGAGCTTTGGCTATGGGGCAGTACAGTCATATAAGAAAGAAAGAAAGAAAGAAAGGAAGGAAGGAAGGAAGGAAGGAAGGAAGGAAGGAAGGAAGGAAGGAAGGAAAGTATACTGGTAGTAAGGCGCATCCTGGTGGGGCTAGAGAGGGTTATTTGGAATGAGGAACCATTTTGCTTGTGCTGTGTGTGTGTGTGTGTGTGTGCATGGTGGCATGCTGTGTGTGTCAGTATTTCTCTGAGCATCACCAATTTGCCTTCTGTGAAACATATAATTTGTTGTGCTTTGTGGGGCAAATATGTGCTTTGGCATTTGGGACTCCACCTCTATCTTGTATATTCAGTTTCTGGACCATGCCATTTCTCTCTGAGCCTCATCAGTTTTTGTTCTGTGAAATATGCATTGGAGGAAAAAAATAATCCAAAACCTGTTGGTTCAAAAGTGTGGTTTTGTATTTTGGAGCACAGCCGCGCACACCTGTACTTGGGTGCTACTTTTCTTTTAGCTTCACCAGTTTGTCTTCTAGGAAATGGGTGTTTTGTGACCGGCCACACCCAGTATGTCAGCCATTTTGTGAATGGGCAAGACTCCCATGATAGCCATTTTGTGAGAGGGACCGTGACACTATCTCATAATTCCATATTTGTCCATTGCCCCCCAAAATGTGGAGAGCCCTTGAATTGAGCTCCGATGCAAACTGGTAACAGGAGAACGTGACAGAGTATTAGTGTTACAGGGTCTGAATGGGCAGCTCCCACAGAACCCTTGGAATACCATTCTGGACATATTGCATGTTGATTGTCTGAAAGGGAAGCCCTATGTAAAATGTATTACAGCAGCCTAACCTAAAGTTGATGACAGCATGATTGACTGAGACCGGAGTGGTGGTGCTGGTGGTGTATCCACCAGTGATTTACTCTGAGCTGACTGCATGTTGAGGTTGTTAGGGATACATGACATTGCAGCTATCCAGCAGCTGCCCTGGGGTTTATCACAGAAAAACTGGATTTTCTGATACTGCTTAAAGTCCAATTCTTTTCCTTAAGTCAGGTTCTCCTTGGTATAGTTGCTGTGTGCCCCAACCCCTGCACTGACCTCGGGTATGCTAGCCCTGCCCAGGGGTGTGCCTGACCCCAGGCAAGGGGGGTTTGCTGTTTGTTTCCCATCCCTGCACAAACCCATTAGTGTCTCCTCAGAAGTAAGTCTTCTTGTGCTGAATGAGGCTTGCCCTCTGAATGCCCAGATCAGAACTTACAGAGACCACCTGAATTGACATGGCACAGATTAAAGCCCAATTCCCTAAGTGTAGTAAAGCGTGATCTTGAGGTTCTGATTCTCCTTTATTTGGTTTCATTGAGCTCCTGCGGGTTCAAATGGGGGCTGGTTTCCTTCTTTGTGTTTACTGCTCTCCTTCCCACAACAAACCCATTAGCATCTCTGCAGAAGTAACTCCCCTTGTGCTGAATGAGGCTTGCCCTCTGAATGCCCAGATCAGAATTTACAGAGATCCCCCTCAGTTGACCTAGCACAGTTTAAAGCCCAATTCCCTAAGTGTGGTAAAGTGCATTCTCAAGGCTCTGATTCTCCTTTGTTTGTCTATTGCCTTATGAAGTAACTTCAACCCCTCATTGATTATAGAGATCCTGTGGATTAAAATGGGAGATGGCTTCCTGTCTGTGTTCTCTCCCCCCACCCTTTCCCAGAACAAGCACATGTGTGTCTACTCAGAAGTAACTCCCATTGTGCTCAAGGAGGCTTGCTCCTGAAATGCAAGCACATCTGGAGTTTCAGGGGAAAAGAGAAAGGGGGAGAGAGCGGGGAGGGGGGAACCTCTCTTCTTGGTTGAGCAGCCCCTGCCAGTCAGATGTTATTCACTCCAACCCCCACCCCCACCAGGAAGTCTGTTCTGTGAAGTACTTTTTACTGGTGCAGAGAATCTGCTCATGGAGCCCTGCATGGACCAAAGCACAGCAAAGCTGATTCCTTAAAAAATAAAATAAAATCCAGTACTCCTCCATTCACTTCTCCTTCTGTTGCCATGGAAACATGGCCCAGGTCTGATCTCTCCAGGGCAAGATCTACACCTTATGTCACATCATTATGATCCCATCAGTCAACCAATATAGTGTGGTTTTAATGTTTTATATATATTTATATTGTTTTATTGTGTGTTCTTTGGTTTTAATTTTTGTGAACCGCCCAGAGAGCTTTGGCTATTGGGCGGTATAGAAATGAAATAAACAAACAAACAAACAAGCAAATAAATAAAAATATCTTAGGGCGCATCATGGTAACGCTGTATCCTTCTTGCGTATTTATACCTCGTAGGACACTAGGGATGGCGGAGAATTTCTCCCCGAAACTTCGGGGGGCCGAGCGCCAACGTGTTCAGCCCCCTGAACAAGTTTCGGGGAGAAATCCTCCGCACCCCCCCTGCCCCCCGCACTCTCCCCGGGACGGGACTTACCTTCGCCGAATGTCCCTCCCGGCGGCGGGTCCGGCCGGCGGTTCGGCGGGTGTTCGAGCGGGGCGGGAGCGGCAGCCAGTCTTTTGACCGGCGGCTGCCGCCGCCATTCCAATAAAAGAAAAATAAAAGCCCCCGTGATAGGCTACGTGACGATTAACGTAGCCTATCATGGCTAGATTTGCAAAGTCAGCCGTGATAGGCTACGTAAATCGTCACGTAGCCTATCACGGGTGACATAAAAAAAAAAAAAGCACGTATGGATAATAGCGGCCCCCATAGGGAGCCGCCATTCCCCTTCCTTATTTGGTCGCTGTAGTCTATGTAAAGATTTACGTAGACTACGGCAAAAATAAGGGCAACGCTATTAGCGCTTAGTGTACGCGCTTTTTTTTTTTTTTTAAGTCACCCGTGATAGGCTACGTGATGATTTACGTAGCCTATCATGGCTGACTTTGCAGATCTAGCCGTGATAGGCTACGTTAATCATCACGTAGCCTATCATGGGGGCGTTTTTTTTTTTAAAAAAAAAACAATGGAGTTCGCAGCCGGGCGAGGCGGGAAGCCTCCTCCCCGGCCTGAATTTCGGCCGGGCGAGGCAGTAAGCCTCCCCCCCGGCCTGAATTTCGGCCGGGGTGAGGCGGGAAGCCTCCCCCCCGGCCTGAACTTCACGGGGGGAGCAGCAAAGCGCCTCCCCGCCACCGCGAACAAGCTTCGACGAAAGGTAAGTGCCTTTCGTCCACCCCTATAGGACACACAATGCCATTTGCTGCAGTATTTTGGATAATGTGGACTAAAAAGCAGTAAATAACACTACAATAGCGGTATACAGCATGTATAATGTGCCCCAATGGTTATCAATGCACTTCAATACCGCTATAAAGCAGGAATAAGATCTAGGCCAGGTGCAGTTGGCTGAATCTAGGTATAGTTGGCATCTTAGATGGAGTGAGTTAAAAGATAAAAGAAAAGAAAAAATCCTGGCCATCGCTGTCACCTGGGCATCCAGATGTGGGTCTGGATCCAGGAGTACTCAAAAATTCCAAACATGTTTCTTCAGGGGGACTGCAACCTCATCCAGAATAGGCTAAATACCTACTTAAGGATGACCAGACCCTAAACCAACAGTACTTCTGTAATGTCTGGATTGAATTTTACTCTTAAATCCTATACATATCTACTCAGAAGTAAGTTCAATGTGATTTACTCCAAAGTAGGTGTGCACGGGATTGCAGCTATGCAGTACAATCTTCTGCATTTTGCTCAGGAGCAAGTCCTATTGAATTCAGTAGGGGTAACTTCCAAGTGAGTGCAGGTAGAATTGCAGTCAACCAATATACTGTGGTTTTAATGTTTTATATATATTTATATTGTTTTATTGTGTGCTCTTTGGTTTTAATTTTTGTGAACCGCCCAGAGAACTTTGGCTATTGGGCGGTATAGAAATGAAACAAACAAATAAAAATATCTTAGGGCGCAATCCTAACTAGATAGGTGGCCGCCTCTGACCTTGGAGGTGACTGCCTATCCAAAGCAAGGCAGAGAGGCACGGCGGGGGGGATCATTCCCTCCGCGCCTCTCCTGCCTTGCTCTTTTGTGAACCGCCCAGAGAGCTTTGGCTATTGGGTGGTATAGAAATGAAACAAACAAACAAACAAATAAAAATATCTTAGGGCACAATCCTAACTAGATAGGTGGCCGCCTCTGACCTTGGAGGTGACTGCCTATCCAAAGCAAGGCAGAGAGGCACGGCGGGGGGGATCATTCCCTCCGCGCCTCTCCTGCCTTGCTCTTTTGTGAACCGCCCAGAGAGCTTTGGCTATTAGACAGTATAGAAATGAAACAAACAAACAAAAATATCTTAGGGTGCAATCCTAACTAGATAGGTGGCCGCCTCTGACCTTGGAGGTGACTGGCTATCCAAAGCAAGGCAGAGAGGCATGGCGGGGGGATCATTCCCTCCGCGCCTCTCCTGCCTTGCTCTTTTGTAAACCACCCAGAGAGCTTTGGCTATTCGGCAGTATAGAAATGAAACAAACAAACAAAAATATCTTAGGGTGCAATCCTAACTAGATAGGTGGCCGCCTCTGACCTTGGAGGTGACTGGCTATCCAAAGCAAGGCAGAGAGGAATGGCGCGGGGGATCATTCCCTCCGCGCCTCTCCTGCCTTGCTCTTTTGTAAACCACCCAGAGAGCTTTGGCTATTGGGCGGTATAGAAATGAAACAAACAAACAAACAAACAAACAAATAAATAAATAAAAATATCTTAGGGCACAATCCTAACTAGATAGGTGGCCACCTCTGACCTTGGAGGACACTGCCTATCCAAAGCAAGGCAGAGAGGCACGGCGGGGGGGATCATTCCCTCCGCGCCTCTCCTGCCTTGCTTTTTTTTTGCTAGACAGCCATTTTTGGCTGTCTAGCAGCAGAGAGGCCAACCTCCCCGCCCCGAAATGCCCCAGCCCCACCCCTTTTCAGTTGCTCCACATTCCTCTTCTGAGTGTGGAGGATGGGGCTTCTCCATGCTGCTTACAAGGCAGCACGGATGAGGGGGGCAGTTGGTTCCCGAACATGAGCATATCCTATGGACCTCTAGACAGGGTTTAGAGGCCATGGGATTGCTCCTTTAATGTGTTAGCCTTTCTGCATATGAAACGTGCTACAGTCCTCTACTGAATCATGCTGTCCCTCTATTAAAATGCATGTATATAGTCCAATCCCATTGGGTAAGGTATGATATATATCCAAATATCCAAATACTTGATCCTTGGGGTTCTTTCATACATGCAGTAATTATGTGATTAATGCCAGCATGGGTACAGTGTATGGTCTATCTTCTTCCCCCACCCCCTCTTTCCATCTCTTAATGAATCTTAACCCCTAGGGGAGGGGAGGGGATAAATAAAATTAGCTTCATCTCTTACTTCATTCTTGCTGCTGTTTTTAAACTGCTGTGTTAATTGACCACGCACAATCACATTACTGATTGATATAATGTATAAATCACCATTTAGTTATACATGTTATTCTGTGACTCCATATGTCTCTAAGAAAGTGTGCCAAATCCTTCCTGCCAAGCCCAGTCAAAGCGCAATTCAAGTCAACAAAAATCTTTGGGGGCTTTGTTTCCTCAAGTCAGCTCGGTTTATCTGATTGTCCGCATGTCATATTTGGATTCTCAAGTGCGATTGTGAGCTGGTGTAATGAAGGGGCTGAGAAGATGACATGGGTTCCAATCTTGCTTTGCCACAATTTGTGGAGTCCAGGTTGCCAAACTTTCGAAATGTCCCCACTGCCCCGTCACTTGACCTATTCTCTGGACCCAACAAATATGGCCACGTCTCCCTCCACCTTTTTCTTACCATGGAAAATATGGTAATTTGCAAGATGCCTTCAAGCACATCTTAGCCTGTAATGTGCTACCCTCCTCGTGAAATATACTACAGCTTTCTTTTCATTGTTTCAAGCTATTATATTTCTAAATATAACCAAATATTGACTGTAGAAGTATCTTGGGACCCAACTGTGAGGACTGGAGCATCTGCTCTGGGACATATGGTGAGCTGGGTGCTACTTCACCAATAGCATCAGCATCATTCCTGAATCTATTATTAGCGATGTTGCCAAAGTTCATAATTTCTTGGCTTAGAATATGAATGTCGATGACTTGTAACACTCACTTCCCATCTGTGGCCAGCATTGGCATCACAGCCCACAACTTTCTTCTCAGCCTAGGATTATAAACTGAGCGGTAGAAGTCTTCCTCCATCATTTGGGCCACCAACTCGCTAGCTCAATCTTCTCCTCTTTCCATCCACCCCATAACCTTTCCTTCCCCTCCCATTGACTTGTCTGCAGCTGCTATAGAGGTTACAGTAGAGATGTATGAGAAATTTGTTTCAGTTCATTTTTTTAATCAGTGTTTTAATTCTAAACCCAGTTTGCACCTTCCAGGCTGAACATGGACTCAGACACAATCTGCAGTAAAAGTCCACACATTTCCAAGCATGCACTGTGATTCACAGACCGCACCCCACCCCACCCCCATTCCACACACACAAGTGTTTGACAGCATGTGTACATTTCAAACATACATACTTTTCAAAAATGCATGCATTCAGTAGTATAGTGGCAAATTCAGAAGTGCAGGGTCTCTTAGTGATAGTCACAGCAATGCTTCTTTCTAAAATTATACAACCTTGTAAGATGTGCAGCCTTCAACTGGGATCCAAAAACAGTGTAGCTGAGAGTAAGGCAGTGGCATTTCAATTGGATGTCTGAGAAAAAAATCCAGGGGTGTTAAATCTTTTTCACTCACTCACTCACTCACTTGCTCGCTCACAAACATTTTAGGTTTTCAAAATATTAAACTCTATGGAAGCTTCACCCTCTCAACTCAGCCCTCATGGACAGATCCCTTCTCATTTAAATAGCCCCCTTGCACACTCCCTTAGCACCCCAACATTACCCATTAGCCTTCCCTAAGCTCCTTCATTATATCTCCCCCCTCCCACTCCAACAGAAACATCCACACATCCGGCTGGATTGAACCACACACACACACACACACACACACAGTAGTGTGGTGGTAAATTTGAAAATGCAGGAGCTCATTGTGACAGTCTCCAAGGGCAGTCCTAAAATTTCAGGCAGCTGTGTCGATCCATATCAACAAACCTGTCCTACGAGTTTTCATCTCCACCAGGAGCCCGTCTTCGGTAAAGTGAATAAGTCTTAATTGCCCATTCCAGACCAAGTCATCCCAAATACTTTGCATTCCAACATGGGACAATATACTGTTGCTTGGACAATTCATTCCCCACACAGCTACAATGAGGATCGATGCTAAGCTCAGAGGGAACAGGGAATTCTGAGTATCTTGGGACCCAACTGTGAGGCAGATGACATCAGAGTCCCTGCTCATGAAAAAGTGCCGGGGCTTCATCCCTCCACTACACCACTGCATGCATTTTAAAAATGCATACGTATCGAAAATGTGCACAATTGATGCATATATTTGGGAAAATATGCAAGGAAATATGTATGGATTTTCATGCAAAAAGAAAAAAATATATAAAAGCTTGCAATCTGATATGTACTCAAGTTGGAATCTGCTTCAAGATAGAATTTGGAGAACTTCCAGCAAGTTCAAGTTGTGCTGATTTGCACATCCCTAGGTTATAGCAGTGGCTTCTGGTAAGCCCCTTTGTCCTTCTCTGGCACATGTGTTCTGTATAAATGCATATGCGAGTGTGGACATGAACTGGAGTGCATCTCTCCCCCACCCCACCCCCCAAATTTAAGAGCTCACTGGATTTTCTAGGAGACAGTAGCCCTTTTCTGGCATTTTCATTCTTTTTTTAATCAACCCACAAGGAAGGGCGATCATGATGAGCATACTAGTTCTCCCCACCCTAATATCTATTCCTATCATCTTTCACAAGTTGGAGCCTTGCCTATTCTCGCAGGCTTCCTGAATGACATAGAACCCTGATCTTCTGAAGTCTCCCAACTTCAGAATGTATCCCTCCACTTTATGAAGAATGATGGAGATAGTGGCAAGGGGTGGGATGGGGTGGAACTAGTATGCTCATTGTCATTCTCCTCCCACTCATGTGTTTTTACTCATTAAAGGCAGAACCAGAATGTCAGAAAAGGGCTAGAGAACATAGTGGTGTGTTCTCTCTCTTTCTTCCAAGCAGTGCTTAATGGGGAGGTGATAGCCTTCAAGTCTACCTGAAATCCATGGAGAGGTCTTCCTCCAGTGAGTGGATGCTGGTCTCAGTTGAGAACTAAGAACATGAGAGGAACACGCATGGAATGAGGAGAGTCCTGCTCCCTGCCCTACTCAGCAACCCAGGCACCAGGACAATATATTTTAGGTGGCAGTGGAGGTAGGGACCTGGATTTTTGCACTATAATGATGGGCTGTTGCGCAGATGGGTGGGCAAATTCTGGTTGCTGCTCAGCTTTGCATGGCCACATGCACTCCTTTGCTTCTAGGACTGTTAAGCATGGCAGTGTTCATTCCTTTCCTTGGGGTGTTGGTTGCTAGCCTGCAAATGGGTCTGAGATGGGAAAGGGAACTGTGTAATGGCTGTACATGGTACAAAGCCCCCTCAATTTTATCTCAACCATCCCTCTTAATTCTAATAGCACTGAATGGTTTTACTTGAAGTCTGTCAATGCCTACTAGTCCTGATGGCTACATGGTATCCAGTACCAGAGGCAGTATTACCTATGCACATTAGTTGCTGGGGAATCAATGTGCATCAATGATTCAGGCTATCAATGGCTACTAGTCCTGATGGTTATGGGCTACCTCCAGTACCAGAGGGAGTGAGTTGCTGGGGAACATGGGCAGGAGGGTGCTGTTGCACTCATGTCCTGCTTGTGGGTTCCTGGTCAACAGCTGATTGGCCACTGTGTGAACGGAATGCTGGACTAGATGGACCCTTGGTCTGATCTAACATGGCTCTTCTTATGTTAATAATAATAATAATAATAATAATAATAATTTTTAAAGTCTTTGGGCGGGAGGCTCAGCTTATCAAAACTGTTGGTTTGAGTTTCACTCAAAATTGCTCAGAGGTTTTGCATGGAAAACAGCTTCCACAACTGCTTCAAATTTCATGTTAGGGAAAACCCGGGGGAACCTTAAGGATGCTGGAAGCCGCCCACTTTGGGTGGGGTGGGGGAAATGGCTAGAATTATCAAAAGTATGTTGGCTACCCAGGAAGTCTTCAGCTAAATTTTGCCTGAAGAAGGATGCCGGAGTTCATTTCAAACGTTGCTTTTTGGTAGCATCTCTGCCAAGGAAAATGATCATTCTCTGTTCAGATATTCAGAGGTCACAGCGCAAGTCCTTATTTAGCCCAAACGGCATTATCCGTGCACATGAGGGAGGTCTCAACAGGCTTGAAGGAATACAAATAATCTTAATGGGAAAACCCCTAAAAGGGTGGGGAGATACCAAAAACAGGCTAATGAGGACTACGTATGTTCAGTGGCCATTGTACTGACAGATTCAGGGGAGGGAAGGGAGGGAGGGAGGGAGGGCGGGCAGGGGGGGAGAGAAAAAGCAAACTAGGCGGGAGGAGGAAATGAAATGGAGGAGGTTATGGATGACTGAATTGAACACTGAACAGGGACACTTCACACTGCATTATTTTGTTGTAGGTCAGGTCCCACTAGTATTTTATATTCTCAAAAATGGGGAGCATCCATTTTTCTAAAAAAAACCAAACAAACACCAGTCACCTTGGGTTGATTTTACAGTTTTGCACTTTGAGAGGTTAACCCAGGAAGGTCTTCACAAGTCCTCCTGCATTACAGCTCACGAGTAATACAAACTGCAGGTTTGGGCACAGTCTCTCCCTCCCCCATTTTTCTTACCAGAACTGGTAGCACTCAAAAGCTTGCTCAATAGCTTGTGATGTTTCAGTTGTCCCAATTAAGCTGGATTTGGGTGTTGTCATTGTTTTTCTAATGGGCCAAAATGCCTGCCTATGCTTTTTTAGGAAGTTACTGTATTTGGAAAAGATACAACATACATATTAAGACTTGACTTACATTGCAGTGTTGGATCCATTGGACAGAGCTTGAACAGGCAGGCAGAGCTTTTGAAGCTAGTTGGCCAGTTCCATTTTATCTATGTATGATATGTATGTATGTATGTATGTATTTGACAAGCATATATCTCACAGTGCTAACATTACCTCCAGCTGTAACTTTCCCCATGCATCACCATTCCTTTTGCCCAGTCCAAATGGGTTTGAGCTGGGATGACTTCACAGCTGCCTGGTATAGGCCAAGGCACATAGGTGAGGTAATGTGTAGGCACATTCCTATTCCCCTGCTGGTGGGGTTGGAGCCTAGATAGTTATTGCAGCCTGCTGTGCCCCAAACCTAACTTCTTTAGCTGCTGTCTCAGCACTTCACCTTTCCACTCTAAGATTACATTGTAGGATTAACTGGTCACTTCAGGACCAGCTAGAGATTTTTGCCTTTTGTCCAGATAGACACTGGATGCCAGTAGGGATGTATGAGTAATTCATTTCACGTCAATTTTTTTCCCCAAGGAATGATGCAGTTTGCATCTTCCAGACTGAACACAGACTCAGAGGCAATCTGTGGTCAATGTCCATACATTTCTGAGCTGACAGAATTTGCACATTTGAAACATGTGCTTGAAAATGCATGCTTTTGAAAAATGTGGATAAATACATTTTAACCAATGGGAAAAGAAGGCATACATTTCAAAGACGCACACAATTGATACATACATTTGGGGAAATATGCTTGAAAATATGCACAGATTTTCATGCAAAAAGAAAACAAAAACAAGAGCAAAAACAAAGCTTGCAATCTGATACTGACTCAAATTGGAATGAGCTTTGAGATGTCCCTACACTTTGTGGGGATTGGCAGTTAGTGACCAGTCACAAGGGCAGGGCTGCACAGAAAAATTAACATAGACAGGTGAGAACATTGGTGAGCAGCCTGAGGGACCTTCAAAGTGACTGTGGATTCTTAAACTTGCCTGTCAGGGTTGTGGGACTGATGTGGGCAGGTATGGAACAACTTGGGGGACAACTTGACTAGGTTTGCTCAAACACGGAGGGAAAATTAGCCACAGTGCCTTAATCCACCCTCCACCCCCAGGTGCCAGCTGCATGCTGGGGGGGGGGATTAGCAGAATTAGCCTCAGCAGCACAGCTTATCATGTCATGTGAACCAGGCCAGAGTTGCTTGTGGTCATGGATAACAAGCCACACAGAACTCACAGGCTGCTGTAGACTTCTAGGTGCTTTGTAGGGATGGTGCAGGTGCCCAGTTCAGTCCAAGAATCCAGTGGAACCACCCCTGCCTGCACCACTGAGCCCCGCTTGTTGAGACACTGGCCCCGCTCACTTCTTGCCTGCACTCAGCAAATGGCCTGCACTCACCCTGGTGGCCTCGTCGAACTTTGCGATCACCATTTTTTGAGAAATAAAATGGTGATTGCGAAAATGCTCATATTTGCACACATGCAAAAATGTGCATTTCTTCAAAAATGCATTTTGTGCACACACAATTTCCAGGTTCGCACAACACAAGCTGCACTGCCAAGGGTAATTCTCCTAACTAGGGATGCTGGAGAAATTCGAGATGGATTGAAATGAACTCGGATTTCTAAGAATCCGACCTGCGGAATCCAGTGTGGAGCAACCCCCCAGGCCCTGTGGAGTCTGTGGAATTTTGGATGAGTTTTTTTACTTTCCTGAAATTTATGCATATAAATCCATAGAAAAATATGCAAGTTTCTGCTGAGGAAACTTCATACACTAAGTGTTATGTTTTGGGGTAAATTATGTAAATTCTAGGGATGGCGGCGAATTCTGCCATGGATTTCAGTGAGGCCAATGCACTCGCATTCGCCCCCTCGAAACCCATGGCGGAACGGCCTCCCACCCGCCGCCACCTCCCGGAATCCCCCCAGAACAAAACTTACCTGGGACTCCAGCGGCGGCGGCTCTGGCAGCAGTGGCAGCTGGTCTTTCAGCCAGCTGCTGCGGCTGCCATTTGTGTCCTGCCAGGCTGCCATGATAGGCTATGTAAGTATTTACGTAGCCTATCACAGCAAAGAGCAGGGATGCTAACGGCGGCCGCTACGCTGTTTGCACCACTGCTGTTTCCGTGATAGGCTACGTAAGTATTTACGTAGCCTATCACAGTAAAGGCAGCCACGCAAATGCGTTTACCATGATAGGCTACATAAATACTTACATAGCCTATCACAGAAAGAGCAGCAGGACAAACAGCGTAGCGGCTACTGTTTGCGTGTCTGCTCTTTGCCATGATAGGCTATGTAAATACTTACGTAGCGTATCATGGCAGCCTGGCAGGACGCAAATGGAGGCCGCTACGGCGGCCGCCATTTCTGTCCGCAGTGGCCTGGCCGCAGCCGGGACTCCGGCTGCGGATGGCCCTGGCCGGTGGCTCCACGGAGCTGCCGCAGAGCAGAGCCGGCCAGGGAGGATTCTGAGGGGAGGGATGGAGTGCCTCCCCCCCCACTGCAAATCACATCTGCGAAAAGGTAAGTGACTTTCATACATCCCTAGTAAATACTTACATAAATACTTACGTAAATATTTATGTAATTATTTCTGTATTTTTCCTCATGATGAAAACAAATAATATTTGCATCTGTCTGTGGGAGGAGGATGGAATGAAAGGCACCTGACAATCTGCTAAACACAGACGGAGCAGATATTACACAGTCCGTACATCCCTAATCCTAACCCCTCAGCACATAACCAGAATGTGGGGGGTGGGGGAGGGGGGATATGCCTCCATGTCTTATTTGCCCTCTGTGATCATGCAAACCGGGCCCATCTCACATACCCTGAGTAGTGGGGCTCAGGGGAAGCAGTGAATCAGAAAGGACTCCTTCAGCACTGGAAGAGATCTGGCTAGTGAGGAGGGGATGGCTATTGCTCCACCTTCAACTCATAGCTCGAAATGGCTCACCCTAATTCAAGACAGGGATAGTTGTGGGTTGTTAATATCCCACACAGGATTATGCAGATCCTGTTTTATTTGGCTAAATAAACTTGTTAACTGAATGGCATGTGTCTTGTCTTATTATTTCTGGTCTAGTTGTAATGCTAGTCTGTCTCTGTGTTCATTCAGCATCCTAGCTGAAGTGTCTTAACAAATGTCAATGTAACACCATCTATCTCTTCTAGCTATTAGTAATCTTCTAGCTATTAGCAATTAGCTCTTCTTTTTTTAAATGGTGCAAATAGGGTATACAGCTGACCATCGATTTGGACTGAGTTCTCTAGAAACAATGCAAGTTTTGTAATGTTTAGGGCTCTGAATAGAATGGGAGGAAATAATTGTAAAACAAAGTTTTGGATTGTGCGGTGAGATAATCTGGAATTTTGTTTTAGAGGATTTTGTCATTTTTTGTGTGTGTGTGCGCGCGTGCATCTCTCCCTCCCTCCCTCCCTCCCTCTGTGTGTGTGTGTG
Source organism: Heloderma suspectum (assembly GCF_057233095.1). Taxonomy (NCBI): domain Eukaryota; kingdom Metazoa; phylum Chordata; class Lepidosauria; order Squamata; family Helodermatidae; genus Heloderma; species Heloderma suspectum. The sequence continues at coordinate 24,013,649 of NC_139460.1, read as the reverse complement.
TGTATATGTATGTGTGTGTATATGTGTTTATATACACACACACACACACACACGTACATACTCCATATTTCTTCTTTTGTGGGAAACTAAAGGGCATGCATTATTTACAGCTTGGTTTTCCTATCCAATTACTTTTCTTTACTATCTCATTTTATGTAAATATTTCTTTTTATATGGTGATGCCGAATGGTTTTAAGGCATTGAAGGCAATGCAAAAACAGCTCCATGTATAGAGCTCTAAAGTAAGAAATCGAAAACCCAAGTTATCTACTTGTCATACAGCAGTACAGGTTTATTAGCAGCGATGGCAACACAGTTATTTGGCTGTTCTAGGAGGGCTTTAATATATATTTTATTTTATGCAAAACACACAGCATGCCAAATCAGCTGCAAAAATAACACAATTCCATTTTATTTTATTTTATTTTCAGTAGTTGTGGGGAAAAGTCAAACAAGATACTATTGCCTGGATATACAATAGGATTTTAGCAAAGCCAATTAGAGACGGGTGAATGAGCAATTTTTGAGTTCATCAAGGTTCTCCTTTTCCTACTCTGATGCTCATTTCACCTTGTTCTCACCCATGGGTGTGGTTGTTCCCTTCTCCTTCTTCTTCTTCCTTTTTGAACAGGAAAAGTTTTTTTTAAAGGAAAAAGGTACTTTTCTAGTGTGTACCTACGTATATGTGAGCTTTCCCCCATTAAGTAAAGCATGAAAATGCATCCTTTCTGAAAATACATACATACATACATACATATGCATTTTAAAGTGTGCAATTTACCAAACAGAAACATTTTGTAAATGTGATGGCAAGTCTGAGAATGTGCAGACATTTTCTAAAAACTGTGACCCAATGATGATCAAGCAGGAAAATGTATAAATGTAAAGACTCTTTGAGACTTTTCTGGGGGATTCCCTCTCCTTTACTTCTTCCAAAGAAGAAGACTGAAACATGTTCTACCTTTCAAGACATACGTAGGGCATATTCTAATCATCTGATTTTAACCAAATGGAGGGAGCAATCCTATGGCCACAAGTCTGCAGCTAGACGGTCATGGGATACGTTGGTTTCTGGGAAGAACCCCCCCCCCCCGAGGCAGCTCAGAAAGGCCCCGCACTCCATGCTCAGAAGAAGAGCTCAGAGCGATGAAAATGGGGCATTCGGAGGGGGGGGCTTGCTGGGGCGGGGAAAGCGGAAATGCTGGTACAACGCATCCAGAGTGTTGTCTGCTGCTTCCCCTGCTCCCCCTTCCTGCAGCTAGATAGCTGAAATTGGTTGTCTAGCCACAAATGCAGGGTGGCTGAAGCGTGGAGAGATGATCCTCTCCACGCTTCTCCTGACCTGCATTGGATAGGCAGTCGCCTCCGAGTTACGGAGGCAGCAGCCTATCCACATAGGATTGTGCCTTAAATTTGGCTTAATTAAATTCATCATTGGGTATCTGAGTATAGAGAATCTCATCATCATTTTTAAGCCAGTTGATACATTTTGCAGTTTTAACTAGTCAGTTTATGGAGATTTTGTTGAAAATATATAAACTTGTATTTTAAATGCCTAGTATACACACACACACATACATACATATATATATATATATATATATATATATATAGTATCATTTTTAATTCTTCTGTCAGGTTATAAAACTTATGTACTTGTGTATAGATAATTTTAGGGAGCAATCCTATCAAGATCGACGGTTGCCTCCACCCCAGGGGCGACTGCCTATCCAGTGCAGGGTGGGAGGAGTGGTGAGGAGTGGATCTCTTCCTCGCTCCTCCAGCCCTGCTTTCATGGCTAGACAGCCAAAATACACACACACACACACACACACACACACACGTATTTTAAATGCTTTGTTGTACATTATATATCATTTGTCATGCATTTTATATTGTATATTCTTCAGTTCCCTTAAGACCCGTGTCGAAACATGTTGGGAATTCAATTGGTGCAGCAGTTCCTTTTTTTTATTTTGGTTTCCAGCTCTACATGGGGCTGCCCATGAAGAGTGTTTGGGAACTGCAGTTGCTGCAAAATGTGGCAGCCAGAGTGCTTTCAGGCCTCTGCTTTTTGGATTCTGAGACACCAATCCTGTTCGCTCTGCACATTCCACTGCTTCCTATTCTTTTCTTGGCCCAATTCAAAGTGTGGGTTATAACCTATGAAGTCCTAAAAGTCCTAAAGTCTTTGGGAACAGGCCAAGGACCAAGAGACACTCATAGAACTAAGGATATATAGATTTTGTTAAATCTATTCTGTCTGTGTTTTGCAGGGTGTCAGGCATCTTTTGCTCCTTCTTCCAGTCATTGATGGATTCAGATTTTTTTTTCCTCCTTCAGAAAAATACACAAAAAAATGCTGCCACAAAAGACTTTTGTTATGGAACACATAACATTTTGCATGTTTTTCTTAGCTCAGCATACAATCAATGAGCAAAACACGCCAAAACAACAACAACAACAACAACAACAACAGCAACAGCAGCAGAAGAAGAAAGGCTGAAGAGAGATCAGAGATGTATAAAACATTGTGTGTGTGTGTGTGTGTGTGTGTGTGTTAAAAAGGCATATATAATAGCATATTTTCCAGGAACTTTCATATTTTTGTAAGACTAAATTAATGTACAAATCTGTAAAGTAAAACAGAAACAACGACAGAGCAACAGTCAATACATCTGCAGAATTTGTGTGACTCAGAAAAAAAAACTGGTCTACTGTAGAATATGCAGACCATTTACGCCTGTAACGTTGCATAAATGGGCTTATTTATGGCTGCCATTGGTGTAGAACATATTAACTAGAGACTTGGAGCATTCAGGAGAGGTCAATTGGAGTTTGGGGCTTACAAACTCTTTGGGTTGAACTCCAGACTAGGATCGGACAAATTCTCCCACCTTCCCTATATAGCAACAGTGTTGAATCTCTTTCAGTCCAAGGGCAGAACTCAATTTCAGACAAGGTCTTGGGGGCATTCCAGTGATGGGCAGAACTGAAGGCAAAAGGGGGTGGAGTCAAAGGTGAAGGGGTGGGGCTAAAGTGCCAATAATATTAGCATATTTTGGCTTAAACCTCTTACTGCCAGTGGGGCAAGGAGGGTGCCTTGCCTAAAGGTGTTCTTTGAATCTTGGACTGTTCAGAACAGGACATATCCTCTACCCCGCACCAATCAATGTACCCAAATGAATGCTTGAAATGTAGGCTTCCCTCTAGCTTAAACGGTTAGGGAAGCAATTGCACATTTTTCTGCTGAAATCCGTGAAAATAAAGGAGATCTATCTTGTTTCGGATACGTTGGGAATTATCCTAATGCTTCCCATTCCAACTGAATTAATCCCATTGCAATTAATTGGAGTTATGCTCACAGTTAAGGGCATGTTTTGTCCCACTGAAACTGTGCCTAACCTTCTCTGCATTACAACCAATTCATGTTCTTCCTAGTTTCATATTTATAGCTGGGAGGAAAGGGGAAATAACACTAAGTGTTCAGAAACTGCAATTAGTGCGCACTGATTATACAAGACGCATGTAATCACAGATAAGATACTGCTGCTGTTGCACTGCTGCTGTTGCTGATATATATATATATATATATATATATATATATATATATATATATATATCTCCAACTGCACAAAAATGTTCCTACCCAGCCCTGGAAACACATACACACACACACACACACACACCTCTTTTTTCTTTTTCTTTTTGAAGAGTCAATTTGTATGCAATCTTTTAAGGCTGGAATCATGTAACATTTACCTGGCTGGGAGTAAATCTCATTAAACTCAATGAGATTGACTTCTGAATAGACATACATAGGATTGTACTGTAAAGATAGCAAATAGTCCTGAAGGATTTTAAGCAGAGCTGGGCAGTTTCTCTTGAGGAAATTTGGGGGGAAGGCAGAAAATTGCCCACAGAAAATTGCCACATGCTGGACATAGTAATTAAGGTGGTCTAAGGGGAAATTTACCCTTTTCCTGACAGTTCCAAGTGCCGCTTCAGTTCTGCTTTGGAAATGGCGCCCCAAATGTCCTTGGAAAATGGGCCCTTAAATGCCCCTGATGATATTGTGTTGTTACTATGCCATTGTACAGGAAAAAAGATGGTTAAAAAAGTGGAAAGAAAATAAAGAAGTCCTTGGACCATCTCATAATTACCTCCCAATATAATCTCCTAACACCCAAACACCTGCCCCCCCTGCATCCCTGCTCCTGATTTTTGGGAGGTTCTTGGCCCCAAATAAGCTCTCCTGAACATTGAGGATTTTGGGAGAGCTGGACTTTTGTTGCAGCCCTACATTTAACTGTGTTCTATGGTGTCTTCATAATGTGGATATCATGACAGCCATGGCAACGAAACTCAAGACTTGACAAAGAAGCAGAAGTGTGTGTGTGTGTGTGTGTGTGTTGGGTGGCAACAATCACTGCCTTGTTGTGGCAAAGGGGCTTGCATAACTCAGTGAAGCCATAAGCTATGCCATGCAGGGCCACCCAAGATGGACAGGTCATGGCAGAGAGTTCTGACAAAATGTGGTCCACTGGAGAAGGAAATAGCAACCCACTCCAGAGTCGGACACAACTTAACGACTGAACAAATCTTCATTCCTACAAGACTGTGCACTTCCTTTCACCTTACAAAGCGGAACTGAGAAACTACATATGGACCATTGATTTCAAGCAAATGCAGCAGTTGGATAAGGGTACTCATCCCTTCAGATATATGCCCCCCACAAACCTCTTGTGTGGGATGCATTTCTTTCCCCACTCTCTGTTTTTCATAATGATGTTTGGCTGTACAGCCTTGGGATATTTTCCTAGGCTTTTAAGCCATGATTTAAAAGCAGAGAAGATAAGAGCTTTGGAACCTATTTGATGTTTTTATGTTTATTCAGTGAAGTTGCTGCCAGTTGCCTTTAATCATATTTGCCTTGTCTAATGTGTTGATGGGTTGATGGGTACAGCAACCAGAAAGAAAGAAAGAAAGAAAGAAAGAAAGAAAGAAAGAAAGAAAGAAAGCAAGCAAGCTGTACCACTCCCAAAACTCTCTCTCCTCTTGCATTTCCACCTCTCTTCTTTTCAGAAAGATAGAAAGATCCTTCGTTAGTTTTGCTTTTAAGATTCTGTGTGTGCGTGCGCGTGTTCTATGGTTATAGGATTTATTGGCTTTAAACAATATAAACTTATAAAATTTTCATACTGCCATACCAGAAAATTCAAAATGGAATACACACGGGGGGGGGGCGGGGGAGAGAGAGTAACATGATCACAATAAGCATAACAGTTTATTGTGTGATAACAGATCTCGGTTACTTGAAAGAAAACGTACATAGTAAACTGTTCTCGTACTTAGGGATGTATTAGAAATTCAATTCAGTTAATTTTTAAACATGATATACCCAGCTCGCACCTTCTGGGCAGATCACTGACACTGACACAATCTGTTGTTGAAGTCCCTACATTTCCAAGCTTCCAAAGTGATTCGCGGATCAAAAAAATGTTTTCAACAGCATGCATACATGTGAAAAATGTGCAAGGAACAATGCACACTTCTGAAAGATATGCACAAAAACATTCTATTCAATGGGAGAAGAATGTGTACATTACAAAGATATTGGATGCATCAATTTCACAACTGATGCATCCATTGGGAAAAATATGCATGAAAATGTGCACAGATTTTCATGCAAAAAAACAACAACGCAGCTTGCAATCTGATACGTACTCAAATCAGAACAAGCTTTAAGATGGAATTTGGAGAACATCGATGAGTTCGAATTTTACTGATTCACACATCGCTGCTTATAGCACAGCCCTCCCCAACCTGGTGCTCTCCAGATGTTCTGGACTACAACTCCCATCAGACCAGTTAGCATGGTCTTGTAGTCTTACACATCTAGAGGGCATCAGGTTGGGGAGTGCAATTGTACTGAGTCAGATTTAGGGATGGATGGATGCCCCTCCCCATCCATGTTCTCCAGGTGCCCGCTCAGCTGCTGTCTCCACTTGCCAGCCCCTGGACCTACTCGCACACCTCTTGCACTGGCTGAGCCACCCACACTTACCCTGAGCGATTTTCCAGCACCCGTCATTCCTGTGGTCGCCATTTTACAAAAAAAAAAAAGGCAACTCGGGAATTTCCATAAATCCAATATTGTGCACATAGTGGCTGTAAAGTCCACAACTATGCAATATTACAGGCATAAATGGACCATTTACACCTGTAATATTGCATAGATGGGGCCTATGTACAGCTACTATGTGCACAATATTGGATTTACGAAAGTACCCGAGTTGCCATATTTTTTGGCAAAATGGTGACCGCGGGAATGATGGGTGCTCCCAAGCGGCTCAGGGTAGGTGCGGGCAGCTCAGCGAGTTGGGGGGGCGAGCAGGGCAGCAGCTTGGCGGATGCAGCCTGAAGGCATGAGCAGGGGGGAGTCTGTTGGACTCCCAAACCCACACAAGCACCCGCACCATCCTTAATCATGTCGGCAATCCATCTAGCTCAAGATTGTTTCACTGACTGGCAGTGACTCTCCAGGGATTCAGACAAGAGCCTTTTTCAGATTACCTGAAGATACCAGGGATTGGACCTGGGGACTTTTTGCATGCCAGGCACCTGCTAGAACACTGAGCTCATCTGCAGAGCATCAAGGAGTATGTTAAGACACCACATCAACTTGCTAAGCTAAGGCCATCTCCCTGGAACACTCCCAAAGTGACAAGTTTTCCCCACTGTTCTTCACGTTTGGAGAAGCTAACCAGGCACACTTCCCTAGGGAAGGAATTCTGCAATCCTCCTGGTTAGGGATGTCCAGCATGGTGAAATATGGCCTTCTTGGGGCTTGACTATTCTCTGTGGAGTCCTCAGCTTGGCTTGCATCTGCGAGCCAAGCTACAGGGAGGTAGCTTGGCTCACGGCTAGGGAGGTGGTGGGCTCTCCCACACTGGGAGGCATTCAAGACGAGGCTGGACAGCCATCTGTCAGGGATGCTCTGACGTGGATTCCTGCATTGAGCAGGGGCATTGCCAGCCAGAACCTGCAGATTTCCACTCCTCCCCTCTCCCGTGAAAATGGCAAGATATGAAAATTGCGGCCATTGTTACAGGAAAAATAATAGTAATAAAGCTGCAATGCACAACCTTCCTTCTCTTCCTGCTGATGCCAACACCATTAGGGGGAGTGGGAGAGTTGTCCATGGTTGTGGCAATAGTAGCCATGGCAGGAATTGAGGGTAGCACCATGGCTCCCCTCCCTCTGTGCCGCCCCCACCACTGTTGTGCACAACTGTCACATTCTCCCTGCCAGGACCCACCAGGGACAGCAGGAGATTTACACACGAGTCACACGACAGCTGTGGCAGCAAGGGAGAGCAATGCCATGGCCTCCTTCCCTCCTTGCCGCCTCCGCTATTGCCACCTCTGTGCTCAACTCTCCTGCTCTCCCTGTAGTCACCAGAAGGGAGAGAGAGGGTTGTGCTCTGTGGCAGAAACAGTGGCAGTGGCGGCGGAAGTCTGTGAGCTGGCCTGAAGCGGTTGGCGAGTCCGAGTGTGGGGGAGGCTGAGCTCTGGGAAGCTCAGCGGATTTAACCCCCTGATGGAATCCTCAGGCATCCCTACTCCTGGTATCAAGATGCTGAAGGCCTAGATCATGGTTGCATCCAGTGTCTGCTGGGGAGGGGGGCAGAGGCTACAAATATTCATGCACACACACTGTCACTAACAGGGTGTGCAATTTCTCCACCACCACTAGCATGGTGGGGAGCCTTTTTCTACTCATGAGTAAGCAGGGCTGAATCACTCATCAGCACTTTCAAAGACCATGCCTTGGCATGGCTACTCAGAAATAAGCATGAACAAATAAGCATGGACTACTCAGAAGTAAGCAGGACAAGCCTCGGAAATAAGCGGGTCAAGCCTCAGAAGTAAGCAGGGCTGAATCACTCAGCAGCTTCCTCTGTAGGCCCAGTCTCCTCTGCCCAGCAGGAGAAAGATTCTATCTTTGATCAGCAGCTGATTGGAGATGAGAGCTTTTCCTTGCTGAGCCCTGAGAAAGGCAGGTTTTTTCAATGCTCATCTGGAAAAAAAGTTCTTATCTCTGATCAGCTGCTCATAAGAGCATTTCCCTGCCAGGAGAGTGGGTGAGGCCTGGGGAAGAAGCTGATGGGCAGATCAGCTGGGCTTCAGGGAGGAAAATGCATTTTGGACAAGTTATAATTTCCAGACATCCTTCACTGGTAGCCCTGCATTGCATCATGCACTTATATGGGCTTATAATTCTTGCACTGAAGTAAGATTTCAGATCTCATCCAATGGAAGATCTAAGTCTATAAAGCTACCACTGAGATACTGTTTTCTCTCCACATAAATTTATGCAAACATATAGAGAAAACCTTCAAGATGTAATTGGGGTAAGTAATGGGAACCCCAAGCTGTTCTATATTGCTACTGTGCCAAGTAGTCATTTGGGCTGCTCACTGAACAGCTCATTAGCAAACAATTAAAATAATAATATCATACACGGTGGAAACAGCAATTTCACACTTGTGGATATTATGCTACAGTCTGGAGAGATTACATGGAAAATATCCAGCAACGCTTTCACTCACTGGGAAAAGAGAGTATTGTTTATACTCTCAGTGTGACAAGAAATCTTGCAAGATCTTTCTCTTCAGAATAGCTGAACTGTGTCAAAACAGTGGACCATGTAACCCAATAATGTCTTTGTCTAAAAATTCTAGTCTCCATTCCAGAAGATGATATGATGGTTCTGCTCCAACCTGCCGTGTTGGTTTCAGAAGACAGCAGGGGCGTATGTGTTTAACTCCATGACTTTTGAGCTGTGAGGTCCCACAAGGTTCTATCTTCACTCCCTCCCACCCCAATGCTTTTTAACATCAATATGAAGCCAGTGGGTAAAGTCATCAGATAGTTTACCTTGACATCCCATGAATCTTGGGATGATACCCAGTTCTATTTATCTCTGTCTCTCCGGCCAGGTGGGGATATGCAAGTACTGAGTTGATTGGGTTTCTTGATTTGGTAATGGCCTTGTTGTTGTTCAGTCATTCAGTCATGTCCAACTCTTTGTGACCCCATGGACCATAGCACACCAGGCCTTCCTGTCCTGCGCTCTCTCCCGGAGCATGCTCAAATCCATATTCATTGCATCAGTGATGCTATCTAGCCATCTCATCCTCTGCCGTCCCCTTCTCCTTTTGCCTTCAGTCTTTCCCAGCATCAGAGAAATCTTTTCCAGAGAGTTTTCTCTTTGCATTAGGTGGCCAAAATATTTGAGCTTCAGCTTCAGTATCTGTCCTTCCAATGAGCACTCCGGGTTGATTTCCTTTAGGATTGACTGATTTGACCTCCTTGCAGTCCAGGGGACTCATAGAAGTCTTCTCCAGCACCATAGTTTGAAAGCATCAATTCTTCAGCGCTCAGCCTTCCTTACAGTCCAGCTCTCACAGGCAAATAACCTGAAGTTGAATCCCTCAAGGTGGTGTAAGGTAGGTGGTTCTGATGTCTGGGATTTGGATGTGCAACCTGTTTTAGATGGGGTTACATGCACCCTGACAGAGCAGGCTTGTAGCTTGGGGGTGTTCTTTGATCCAGCTTTGTCACTTGAGGCCCAGCTGACCTCGGTGCCTTTTACCAGCTCCTCTGGTTCACCAGTTACGATAGTTCCTGGACAGAGATAACCAGGCCATGGTCCTCAATGGCCTAGTAACTACCCAATTCGACTATTGTTATGTGCTATACTGTGGGCTGTCCACAAACTTTCTGCTAGAGCAGAATGCAACTCCTAGAACTTTAACTGGTACAGTCAGGTGGAATTGTATTAGACCAAATCTGAAGGAGTTGTGCTGGCTACTGTTTGCTTCTGAGCCCAGTTCAAGTTGCTGGTTACCTTTAAAAACCTCTGTGGATTGGTATGCAAATATTTGAAGAAGTATATCTCCCTATATCAACCTGTCTTAAGATATGCAGGGGAGGGTTTGCTCCAAGTACCCCCAATATATTATGGGACAAAAACAGAGAAAGGCTTCTCTGCTTAGAGCTCCCTGATTGTGGAATGCCCTTCATTTAAAAGTGCCTTCCACAACCTGGAGCCCTCCAGATTTGCTGAACTGCTACTCCCATAATTCCCAGCTAGCATGGCTAATGGGTGGGAATTATGGGAGTTGCAGTTAGGGATGCTGGAGAAATTCAAGACAGACTAAAATGAACTCAGATTTCTTAGAATCTGACCTGCGGAATGTGCTGTGGAGCGATGAAGAATCTGCTGTGAAGTCCATGGACTCCACCTGGAATCCATGGACTTCTAGATTATTTTTTTTTAACTTTCCTGAAATGTAGAAATATATGTTACATAGGAAAACATATATTCTTTTAACTTTCCTGAAAATGTAGAAATATACTTACATAGGAAAATATGTAAGTTTCTGTTGAGGAAACGTCGAATGGAATGGGGAACAATGAGTATTACGTACTAAGGTCAATTATGTAAATTCTTATGAAACCTCTTACATAATTATTTGTGTATTTTTCCACACGACAGAAAAAAAAAAATCACATCCATCTGTGAGTGGTCGACAGAACAAAAGGCACCTGACAATCCATGAAGCACAGATAGAGCAGACTTTACACAGTCCATACATCTCTAGTGAGGACTACACCGTAGTTGCAACTGAGCGCTCGCAAGTCCAGGGCCCAGCTGTTAGATAAAAGGTTCTTGCTTCTGGTTGAAAGAAAGGATGCCAGACAGGCAGCAGTGGATCCAACACTATTTTATTGAATGTTTTGCAAAACGGGTGAAGAGCAGTCAGCAGTCTGGACCCCGAGCTAAGCAAGCATAAGTCTTTTTATACCCCCTCCCCTTTACAATTTTTTGTTAGCCACATGTCAACTGGCTGAGCTGTTAGCTGACTCCTTAGAGCACGACTGTGTCAACATGTTTATTTCTGATTATGCTTATGTGACTGTCTCACCAGACTTCCCCTTTTTAACAGATGTACACTGCCACTGGACATGTGTCCGGTGGGCTCAATAATTATGACTAATAGCTCAAAGGTCTAGCAAAGAGCTGACAGCCAAAGAATAAGAGGACAGTCTTTTTCTAACAATTACCTCCTTTAAGTCTTTACTCATGTCTTAAAGTGTTTTAAAACGGGGTTTCTCTATCAGCACAATAAAGCAAGAGCATTTGTTTTGACAGAGCAGTTTCAATTAACTGCTGGGATATATAAACAAGAGGTGATTGTGGCTCTTGGATGGTTTCTTCGCCTGTGTCCCTGGCAGCTTCCGGTGGGGTGCCAGGGAGCATAGGACCGTTGCCCGTGTCCTCCTGTTCTTTCCAGGTGACAGAAGGAAGCAAGGGTCGCCTAAATGGCTTTATCCGGCTGCAATGTGTCTATTTGCTAGAACCCACAAGCTTTATACACGAGTGGCTGGTTGGTCCCACCAAATAAGGCCCCTCCCACCCTTACTTTAAAGCTTTTTTATTCTACTTTTTCAGCAACACCTCGTCTTTTGTCTGGAAGAGATGGATAGGTGCATCTAATGGCAATCTCTGGAACGGAACGGAATAAGCTTGTAGCTGTGAAAGAACAGACTGTAGAGAAGTCAACTGATCTCTTAGCATCTGATTACCTATCTCCCACTTGACTTCCTCCCTCCTTCTGCAGTGTACCCGAGGCGGGAACCTAAACATTAGCTCAAAGGGGGACAGCTTCATGTCTTTTCTTGGCATTTTTCGAAGCTTTGTCACAACTATTGGCAGAGCCTCTACCTAAGTGAGTCTTACCCCTTGCTGGAGCTTGGTTAGAGTCTCCTTGAGACTCCAATTGGTTCTTTCCACCTGCCTACTCGCCTGGGGTCTCTAAGGGCAGTGTGAGTGCCACTCTACCCCCAGAGCTCGTGCCAACCCTTGCGTAACAGCTGAGGTGAAATGTGAGCCCTGGTCGGACTATACAACCTCAGGCAGGGAGAACCGGGGCACCACCTCCTGTAACAACTTAGCAACTACAGTTTTTGCTTGACAGTTTCTGCATGGAAACGCCTCTACCCACCCTGTCATTTGACACACTATTACAAGCAAGTATCTGCAACCCCTACATGGTGGCATTTCAGCAAAATTAATCTGCACCCTCTGGAAGGGATAATACGCCCATGGTCGCCCTCCCTTTGGTGGAGGGGGTGCCCCGGGGGAATTAATTTTCTGGCAAACCTCACATGTTGCTGCTAATCGATGGGCGTGTACAGTTAGGCCAGGAGAGACGAACAGCCTCTTGCAATAGTCAATCATAGCTGATGCCCCAGGATGCCTAAGAGAGTGATGCACTTGTTCTAAGATAGCTCCCTGCAGGGTCTGCGGTAGGAGCAGTCTCCCATCTGTCATCTGGATCCATCCGTCGCCACGGGGACTTACTCTGTGTTCTTGCGCCATCTGTAACTCAGAAGGGGAGTATGTGGGGGCTCCTCTCTTCTGGGTAAGACAAGAAATGTCTCTTGGATTCTTTCTTTGGCTGCCCTCTTTGCGGCCTCATTTGCCCTTAAGCAACTCGGCCAGCCTCTTGCCACGACATCAAGGACCTTGGAGTAATATCTCACCGGCCTCCAGGAGGGGCCCTTTCGCTGGCAAAGTACTCTCGAGGCTACGCCTTTATTTTTATGCACATAGAGTCTAAATGGTCGACTGGGATTTGGTATGGCTAGGGCAGGTGGCGACACAAGGGCAGCTTTGAGACTGAGGAAAGACTTATTTATCTTTTTGCAGTGCCTCATACAGCGGTCGCGCCGTCTCCCCATCTATGTAGACAAGAGGGTGGGCAGCTGGCTGGGGTTGAGGCACATGGAGATCTACCCAGGAGGAGATTTTAAATCCCAGAGAGTTGCGTCAGGGCAGGGCCCCTAGAGGTCTTTATCACCAATGCTTTTAAAGGTGTAGTTGGCCCCGATGTCAGTAGAAGAGCTGGAACGGCTAATGGCACGCAGACTGACGGAGCCCAATTTGCTTGAGACTTTTGCAATAGACTCCCTGCTTGCATCAGGAGAATCCAAAAGAGGGGGAGCCTTTACTGCTTGCTGGCTGACTGACTGCTGCAGGGCTCTATTGACTCACCTGCGGAACATCTTGCGGATGCTGCCTCTTGATTTTTTTTTTTTCCTCATCATCAGTTCATCCACCATAGACTGCAGGCAGATGCTCAGCATTATGGCCTGCAGGCTGGTGATTGTGACCCACTGTAGGCAGTCTTTATTTATCATGTACTTAAAGGCAAGTTCTAGCTTCACCTCTGACTTGCCAGCGGTAGGGCCTGATGTCTCGTTGTGCACGGGGACCGAGGAAGTGACCCGCCAGCAGTGCATTTGGGTCACCTTGAAACTTCCCTCCTTGATCTGGTCATTGGGCAGCTTGACCTGGAAGTTCAGCTTACTATTCTCAGCCCCCACAATGATGTGGCAGCCCTTCTCAGGGAAGTCTGTGATGCAGGGGTCAAATTTGAGATAGCTGTAATACTTGAGGGTCTGTGCCAAGCGGATGAACTCCTTCTTGGAGACCTTATCTTGTAGGGACTTCAGCTGATGGTGTTGCCAACTTGGCATGAGAGGCCCTTCCAACCCTGGCCCAAACTAGGGGATTGACTCTGTTTTCTATTAAGCACCAGTCCTCATCTGCCTCTGGGGTGGGCTCCTCTGCAACCTTTGAAAGGGCCATTTGATAGTTACTGCTCTGTTGCTTAGGGAGCTGTACTTCTATCCTTCCATCAGAAGTGAAAGCAATCTCAATTTGGAGCTTAGTCAATAAGTCCCAACAATGTCACTGGACAGGAGGGGGTACAGACAAATGCATGTGCTAGGTGTGTTTTCCCAACCTTGGTGAGCAAGGGATGAGAAAGGGGCACTCGGGTTGCCCTTCCCTCGACCCCCATTATGGTGGTAGATCCCCCACTTCCCGTTGGTGGTTGGCTAAGGGGGGAGGATGGACAGGGCGGCCCCGGTATCTACAAGGGCATCGTAGGAGCAGCCCCCAACTTTAATTTTGACTATGGGGTCCCGTCTTGCCTCAGAGATGGCTCAGCGGGGGCTGGGCCCCGGTCTGTCTTAGTCTCTTTCTTGTTTATGCAAAATTCTTTCTGTCCCCCCCCCACACCCTCCTCTGTCTCTTTTTGCTTCAAGGCTTCACAGTCATGCTTCCAGTGCCTAATTTTCTTACAGAAGCCACACTGGTCTTTTCTCAGGGAGGACCCCTTCCTCCCTCCTTTTCCTCTCTTCTTAGCTCCTCCTTTGTTGGGTCTGAGAACCACAGCGAGGAGCTTCGCTTGCCTCTTGTCTTTCATAAACTTTCTGAGCTCTACTAAAACACTTAGGTCAGCCACTAATCTTCTCTCAACTTTCTGCAACTTCTTTCTGATGTCTTGGCAACTATTTCCCACAAACTGAGTCGTGAGAATCTTTAAATTATTTGGGTCCTTCCAGTCAATATCAGTACACTTGGTGAAGGCTTCCCTTAGCCTTTGGAGGAACACAGCAGGAGGTTCGTTTTTGTCTTGTTTTAAAGTCAGGACTTTTTGCAAATTGGGGGGCCCCCGCGCGGCTTGCTTCATGCCCGCTAAAACGAACCGAAAATACTCAGCATGTAGCTGTCTCTGTGCCGCCATGGCTACCCCCCAGTCGGGCCGTCCTGTGGGCAGAGCTGCTGCCGTCTCATCCTCAGTTGCCTGGGGGTGTTCCTCTTTAAACCTGGTCCATGCCCCCGCAAGGATGGTTGGTTTCTTATTGACCATCACAGGAGGGGCCAGAGACATGCATTTGACAACCCATGGAGCGGGCTTGCCGCCAAGGGGTACGCAGGTCGCCCATGAATCGATATAGGGGAACTGGTCTCAACTTCCCCTCTGTGTTACTATTATACGCACAGCAGATACCAGGGTTGGGTCAAAAGACCCCTCGGGTGGCCATTTGGGTTCTACTACCGGCCATTCCCGGGCACAAAGAAGGACAAGGCGATCCTTTGTCATCTTAGTTCTATAATCTTGCTTAAAATGTGACCAGTTGCGCAAACAACACTCCAAGGGCATATGGGACTCTCCTGTAGGCCTGGATTGGGACCCGCCCATGACGGTGGGGATTCCAATCAACAATTCTCGTGCTTCGCCCTCCTCTGACCCAGCCCGTCTCCGGTGTAGGGAAATGCAGATCGGGGCTCCTCACTCGCTTCGCCCGTAGGCGTCTCACACAATCACAAACACACCACCATCCCGTGTTTATCCCCTAATGTAAGCTGTTTCACTTACCCCAAAAGCCTCTTCTGTCACGCCCGCAGCTGCGTCCAGCTGCTTTATTGATCCACTGCCGGTGCCTAAAAGGAGTGATCACGTCTCCCTCTTCCTCTGGCGTTGGTCCCCAAGCGCTTTTGCCGCCGCCGTCATGAGGAGAAGGCAGTGTAAACAACTGCCTGTGGCCACTTCTCCTCTGCGGCCCCTCGGTTCAGCGCAAAGGGGACGCGCCCCGAAGCAGGATCCGAGTCATGGCACCAAATTGTTAGATAAAAAGTTCTTGCTTCTGGTTGAAAGAAAGGATGCCAGACAGGCAGCAGTGGATCCAACACTATTTTATTGAAAGTTTTGCAAAATGGGTGAAGAGCAGTCAGCAGTCTGGACCCCGAGCTAAGCAAGCATAAGTCTTTTTATACCCCCTCCCCTTTACAATTTTTTGTTAGCCACATGTCAACTGACTGAGCCGTTAGCTGACTCCTTAGAGCACGACTGTGTCAACATGTTTATTTCTGATTATGCTTATGTGACTGTCTCACCAGACTTCCCCTTTTTAACAGATGTACACTGCCACTGGACATGTGTCCAGTGGGCTCAATAATTATGACTAATAGCTCAAAGGTCTAGCAAAGAGCTGACAGCCAAAGAATAAGAGGACAGTCTTTTTTAACACAGCCTACCATTAAGCCAGTGGTGCAGAACCTCTTTCTCCCCAAGGGTTGAATTCCATGTCAGAGAAGCTCTCAGGGGCTGCATTCTAGGGGTGGGTGGGGCCAAAGGCAAAAGGAGTGGGGCCAAAATAGCAGCATATTTTTCTTAAAGACCTTACTACAAATAACTAAGCCTTAGGAGAGGCAACTCCTCTCCTAGTGCTGTGCTGAAAATTTCTCCCACATTTTTTTGACCATTCTCGTTCCATTTGATAGAAAAGAAACAGCTTTCGAAAAGAAATTCAAAGGAGAAGAAATTTTGGAGAAATTCTCATGGGCTGGATGTGGGCTGTTGTGCTTACCTTACTTGTGAGGTGGCTGAGGAGTGTGCATGAGTGTCCAGTCTGTCATCGTACAGTAATCTCTGTGGCAGCCTGTAGCTTCCTTGGCTTCCCGCAATTCTGTTAAAGCCATAATGAGGAAGAATTTGTGAGGCAATTCCTCCCATGGGGCTTTTTCACTTCAAGAAGTGCAGGTGGCCTGAGAGGCTGCAGAGCAATGGACAGATGTGGAATAGAGAAAGAAAACACACACAGCACCCTTGGCCACGTCACCATGATTAGGCAAGCTCAAAAAGACCACCAAAAGAAATTCAAAATTCTGCCTCAGAAGAGGGGAAGCCTCAGCACAGTTGATGCTGTTGCTACCTACAGAACCAAAAACCCTGAGGAAAAGGAAAAAACCTGTGCTACAACTCCTGCCAGTAGTGAACCCGCTCCGTGAGAAACTGTTGGAGAATTTCTCCTCCCCTAGGAGAAATTCGGTGAAAGTGCCCCCCGCCCGTTTCTCTGTCCACAAATAGGCTGGAGAATTGGACCATCTTTGGAACAAGCTGCCATCAGAGGTCCACCATGCCCTGTCACTGCAGTCTTTTAAGAAGGCCTTGAAAACATATTATTTTACCTTGGCCTTCTATTAATATGACTGCTACTGTTGCTGTTAACATCATTGTTGGTTTTATAGTTGGTTTTATTGTTGGTTTTAATTTTTTTAAATTGTTGGCTATTGTTTTTATGTTTTTATCACTTTTAATATTTTAACTGTTTTTATGTATTTTATTGTTGTAAGCCGCCCTGGCATGGCTTCTGCCCTGAAAGGCAGCCAATAATTATTTTAAATAAATAAATAAATAAATAAATAAGAATTTTGAGAGTCCATTTGTGCACAGCTCTAATTTTAACCTTTAAAGATTGGGGCAGGGGCCTGCACAAAAGTTGGAATCCAGGGGCATGGTTTTCCTCCTTTCTCAACCCCCGCCACTCACGGTGTGTGTGGCATTTTGACACAAAAATGGGAGGGGAAAGCTTAGATCACCCCTCCCTAATCACCGTGGTCCCAATTTGAATTGGGGCCACATGCGTTTACACAGAGGTAAGTAAACACAATTCCGCTTGGCACCTCATAAAATTCCATAGAGAACTTCAGGAACAACTCTGGTTCCTCTTCTTGATCTGAGGTGGGAAGCTGCTGTAGTGAGCCTCCTTGGTTCTGAGGAGCAGCCAAAAATGCTTAAAAAATGTAAAGAATGACAATAAATAAAACCCTCAGACAGAAACCTCGTCCTAATAAGTAAGGTAAGCCCATTCACACACGCGCGCACACACACAGGGTTGACATTTTCTCTGAAATTTCTCCTGCCTTTCCCAGTTTTTGAGGTAATTTCTTTTCTCTCTTCATCCCCCATCATAAAAGGTTGAAAACAGCAGGGTTGAAAATCTCAGCCCAGCTCCAGTACGCATCCCTAATTAGACAGATGTCTGCAGGAAGGGGACAAAGTCCAGCTGTCAGAGGTTCGTTCAAGTCCCCAGCAAAGCGTGTAACATTAATCCTACTTATGACATTAACTGAGGTGAATAAATACTGAAGAAGCTGCATTTGAACTAGAACCGTCCGTGCTACAATTCCTCAGAAGACTTCTTTTCTGAGAAGATTTCTAAGATTTTTTTCTTTTTCTCACCCCCCTGCCCCTGGAAAAAGAAGGCCATTTTGCAGAATTTTCTCTGAGTGCTCTCCAGGATTTTTGTATGTGTGTGGTGAGCACCATCTTTCTTCAACCATTTCCCGGAACAACTCTAGGTCTGGAACATTGTGGAGGAGGCAAAAAGGTGGTCACCTGTGGTAGCAGCCTTGCAGTATTAACAACACAACAGCAACAACAACAGCAAAACCCTGGGGGGGGGGAGAAAGAAGCTGTATTACTGCCACTGCTAATGGCCAGCCCACCTTTGAAAAGCTAATGGAGAATTTCTCCTTCCCCTGGAGAAATTCACTGAAATAGTCTCCCCATTTTCTCTGCCCGCAAATAGGATGGAGAATTTGGAGAGGCCATTTGTGGGCACCACTCTACATTAAACAAGGTTAGGGCATGAGTAGGAATGGGCGAACTCACTGCGGTCGGTGGTGCACACACCCTTCATGGCCACCATTTGCACAAATGGACATTTATGAACAAGTATGAGCGGCCATTTTCTCTGCAAAATGGTGGCTCAGCAGGGAAATGGGTGGTGGTGTGCTTGCCTGGCTCGGCATGCTCTGAGCCGGGCAAGTGGGATGATTGGCAGACTGGCATCTGGAGGGCTGAGCTGGCAGTTTCCTGCTGGGCTTCGAGACCCAACCAGACACCTGTATCATCCCTAGGCATGACAGCTTCACGTTTCAGATGACATGGACTCCCTCTTAAAAACCGTTTCAGGCAACCCCTTCTTCTCACACACTGTGGATTTTTGTTTTTATTTTTGCATTTGTTTCTTCCACCTAATACCATAGAACATTGGTGGAAGGAGCTGGATTATCTGGGCATTGTGACTGAAGACTCTCTACTGCATGCAGGAGTTAAAAACAAAACAAACAAAAAACCCTACTACGTTGCTAACATACTGGCCATTGAGCGGCCCAGCTGGCATGTGGAGTGAAATATTTTATCCATATTCTAAGCACATTTGTTCAGAGAGAGGTTTAAAGACAAAGGTAGTATTCCATACAACCATTTGGCCTAATTCACTTTTCAGAGTGCATGTGCATTATTTTATAAGTACCAGTAGGTCTGTCAGGGTGGACAGTTCACTGTTAAATGTATATGCGTTTTTAAAATATTTACTGACATTGGCTGTATACAGGAATGAGGGGGGGGAAATGGTTTCAGTTGCATTTTAAAGTGGACTGATGTAATGTGTACTTCCTGGACTAAGAGAGCAATCCTATGTCCCCTAGGCAGTGAATTTTTTCTGAATTACCCAATGTAGTTCTCAGCTGAAAAAAAATGGTTATAAAACGCATATATTGGGGAAAATGCATACAGAACTGTGTATTGCAAGGGATCATATACTATGTGTCTGTGTGTGTGTTTTAGGGAAAATAGCATATGAAAATAAATGCAAATTTATATGTTGTTATTTTAAAATGTTGTTGTTGTTGTTCAGTCTTTCAGTCGTGTCTGACTCTTCATGACCCCATGGACCATAGCACGCCAGGCCTTCCTGTCCTGCTCTGTCTCCAGGAGCGTGCTCAAGTTCATATTCGTTGCATCGGTGATGCTATCTAGCCATCTCATCCTCTGCCTTCCCCTTCTCCTTTTGCCTTCAGTCTTTCCTGGCATCAGGGTCTTTTCCAGAGAGTTTTCTCTTCGCATTAGGTGGCCAAAATATTTGAGCTTCAGCTTCATTATCTGTCCTTCCAATGAGCAATCAGGGTTGATTTCCTTTAGGATGGACTGATTGGACCTCCTTGCAGTCCAGGGGACTTGTAAGAGTCTTCTCCAGCACCACAGTTCGAAAGCATCAATTCTTCAGTGCTCAGCCTTCCTTATAGTCCAGCTCTCACAGCCATACATTACTACTGGGAAAACCATAGCTTTGATTAGACAGACCTTTGTCGGCAAGGTGATGTCTCTTCTTCTGACTATGCTGTCTAGGTTTGCCATAGCTTTCCTCCCAAGGAGCAAGCGTCTTTTAATTTCATGGCTACAGTCACCGTCTGCGGTGATCTTGGAGCCCAAGAAAATAAAATCTGTCACAGCTTCCATTTCTTCCCCTTCTATATGCCAGGAAGTGATAGGGCCAGATGCCATGGTCTTAGTTTTTTTAATGTTGAGTTTCAAACCAGCTTTTGCACTCTCCTCTTTCACCCTCAACAAGAGGCTCTTTAGATCCTCTTCACTTTCTGCCATTAGGGTGGTATCATCTGGATATCAGAGGTTGTTGATAATTCTCCCAGCAGTCTTAATTCCGACCTGTGACTGTGATTCATCCAACCCGGTGTTTCTCATGATGTACTCTGCATATAAGTTAAATAAGCAGAGAGACAATATGCAGCCTTGTCATACTCCTTTCCCAATTTTGAACCAATCGGTTGTTCCATGTCTGGTTCTTACTGTTGCTTCTTGACCCTCATACAGGTTTCTCAGGAGACAGGTAAGGTGGTCTGGTATTCCCATCACTTTAAGAATTTGCCACAGTTTGTTGTGATCCACACAATCAAAGGCTTTAGCGTAGTCAATGAAGCAGAAATAGACGTTTTTCTGGAATTCTCTTGCTTTCTCCATGATCCAGCAAATGTTGGCGATTTGATCTCTAGTTCCTCTGCCTCTTCAAAACCCAGCTTGTACTTCCAGTAGTTCTCGGTTCGCATACTGCTGAAGCCTAGCTTGTAGGATTTTGAGCATCACCTTGCTGGCATGTGAAATGAGCGCAATTGTGCGGTAGTTTGAACACTCTTTGGCGTTGCCCTTCTTTGGAATTGGAATGTAAACTGACCTTTTCCAGTCTTGCGGCCACTGTTGAGTCTTCCAAATTTGTTGGCATATTGAGTGCAGCACTTTAACAGCATCATCTTTTAGGATTTTAAATAGCTCAACTGGAATACTGTCATCTCCGCTAGCTTTGTTGTTAGTAATGCTTCCTAAGGCCCACTTGACTTCACTCTCGAGGATGTCCGGCTCAAGTTCAGTGACCACACTATCATGGCTATCAGGGACATTCAGATCTTTCCTGTATAGTTCTTCTGTGTATTCTTTCCACCTCTTCTTAATCTCATCTGCTTCTGTTAGGTCCCTGCCTTCTTTGTCCTTTATCATGCCCATCTTTGCACAAAACGTTCCCTTGAGATCTCCGATTTTCTTGAAGAGATCTCCAGTCTTTCCCATTCTGTTGTTTTCCTCAATTTCTTTGCATTGTTCATTTAAGAAGGCCTTCTTGTCTCTCCTTGCTATTCTCTGGAACTTTGTGTTCAATTGGATATATCTTCCCCTTTCTCCCTTGCTTTTCGCTTCCCTTCTTTCCTCAGCTACTTGTAAAGCCTCCTCAGACAGCCACTTGCTTTCTTGCATTTCTTTTTCTTTGGGATGGATTTCATTGCTGCTGCCTCCTGAACAATGTTACGGACCTCCGTCCATAGTTCCTCAGGCACTCTGTCTATCAGGTCTAATCCCTGAAATCAAATTCCTCACCTCCACTGTATATTCATAAGGGATATGATTTAGGTCATACCTGAATGGTTTAGTGGTTTTCCCTACCTTCTTCAATTTAAGCTGAAATTTTGCAATAAGAAGCTCATGATCTGAGCCACAGTCAGCTCCAGGTCTTGTTTTTACTGACTGTATAGACCTTCTCCATCTTTGTCTGCAAAGGACATAATCAATCTGATTTCGATATTGACCATCTGGTGATGTCCATGTGTAGAGTCGCCTCTTGTGCTGTTGGAAAAGAGTGTTTGCTATGATCAGCATGTTCTCTTGGCAAAACTCTATTAGCTTTTGTCCTGCTTCATTTTGTACACCAAGGCCATGCCTGCCTGTTATCCCAGTGATTTCTTGACTTCCCACTTTAGCATTCCAATCCCCTATGATGAAGAGGACATCTTTTTTTGGTCTTAGTTCTAGAAGGTGTTGTAGGTCTTCATAGAACCGATTAACCTCAGCTTCTTCGGCCTCCGTGGTTGGGGCACAGACTTGAATTACTGTGATGTTGAATGGTTTGCCTTGGATTCATACTGAGATCATTCTATCGTTTTTGAGATTGTACCGCAGTACTGCTTTTCCCACCCTTTTGTTGACTATGAGTGCTACTCCATTTCTTCTAAGGGATTCTTGCCCACAGTAGTAGATATGATGGTCACCTGAATTAAATTTGCCCATGCCTGTCCATTTTAGTTCACTGATTTCCAAGATGTCGATGTTCAATCTTGCCATCTCATGTTTGACCACCTCCAGCTTACCTTGATTCATTGATCTGACATTCCAGGTTCCTAAACAATATTGTTCTTTACAGCATCGGATTTTCTTTTCACCACCAGACACATCCACAGCTGAGTGTCCTTTCGGCTTTGGCCCAGCCACTTCACTCTTTCTGGCGCTACTTGGAAATTCCCTCTGCTCTTCCCCAGTAGTATATTGGACACCTTCCGACCTGAGGGGCTCATCTTCCGGCGTCATCTCTTTTAGCCTTGTGATACATTCCATGGGGTTTTCTTGGCAAGAATACTGGAGTGGGTTGCCATTTCCTTCTCCAGTGGACCACATTTTGTCAGAACTCTCCACCATGACCTGTCCATCTTGGGTGGCCCTGCATGGCATAGCTTATGGCTTCACTGAGTTACGCAAGCCCCTTCGCCACAATAAGGCAGAACAAGGCAAAATCCATGAAGGGGATTTTAAAATGTAGACTACTGCAAAAACAGGTGGAATGGACTAATAATTGAACCCATGCAAAACTGACATGGAACAGAAACAGACTGATTCATCCATTCCTAGTTGTATGGCACCTGTAAACACTGCAGTCATTATCTAAATGCTATGCAGCCTCTTAACCTGGAACTCTCAAGGCACATTCTGGTATATAGACTCGGCACATCTGCTGGAATAAAGTAGGTTAAGGGCCTCTAACTCTCATATAAATCTGCCTAGAACTTGAAATTGGCCTTGCAGGCCTAGCTCTTGGTGCCATCTCGAGGTGAGTGAGCAAGAGGGCAAGACCTTCTCAGTGGTGGTGCCATGACTCTGGAACACCCTTCCAACTGAGCTGTGTCATGCCCCCTTTCTAAGCAACTCTCAAGAAAATCTGAAAACAAATATTTTTCATGAGGCTTTTAATGTTTGATTGTTTAATTCTGGTAGTGCCTCAGGTTTGGTCTTTCTCTGAATTATATCATGTGCCTTCAACCATTGCCTTTGAATATTAAGGTTGATGCGGGTGCTCAGGCGAGTCTGAGAGTCCAGTGGACTCCCTCCCACTTGCACCTCTGAGCTGTGCCTGCCCAGCTGTTGCCCCACTTGCATCCCCCCATGCTTGCTGAGCCATCCCCACCTACCTGGACCCATTCCTGGGTGCCTGATGTTCCTGTGGTAGCCCCCCCCCATGGAACTTCACAAACTTCCGTAAATTGAATATTGTGCACATAGCAGCCATAAAGGGCACATCTATGCAATATTACAGACACAAATGTCCATGGCTCGGAGGTGTAAGCGGGCAGGAGTCCACCAGTCAAAGGCAACCATTGATGACACATGATGTTCTAATTAAACCATTTACAACTGTAATTTTGCATAAATTGGCATCTTTACAGGTGCCATTTATGTAAAATGGTGATATATGGAAAAGGCAAACCTGCCATTCTGTGCAAAATGACAGCTCAGCTCAGCAGAGCAGCGGGATGCTGGCCACTGCTGGCCATGATGTTCCTCATAAATGGAGTGGAGGAAGTGAAAGGAAATGCAGGGATATATCCTCAGGCAAAACATTTGAGGAATTTTGAGGAAATACAGAAGAACTCAAATAAAAGTGAAGAGTGTTATAATTTCTTGCGGGACTGTGGGATTCCACACATCCACTCTTACCAGATTTTATTAGAGCACTGTAGGCTCCCGCAACATAAAACTAACAACTCTAGTAATGTGTCAGTGAGCCCAGAGAGAGGAATTCCCAGTGGACCACAATACTTAACCAACCAAGGACAATCCCAGCACAACCTGCCCTTAGGGGAAAGATAAATGTCATATTATGTCATGTTCTGACCAATGCTTCTCTGCAGATGCCAGCATAACAAGATGTCCTTAGCCATAACTACTTCCATGCCAGTGTAAATTGAATGAAGAGCATCCAGTAATACATACTGTTGTGCTGATACATGTCTTCTGATTTCCCAAAATGTTTATTCCCCCATGAAGAGACTCCTGTTTTCTTCCCCATTCTCAGAATGCTTTAGATTTTGGGGTGGGGGTGGTGTTTTTTAGTTTAACTGACTGTGGCAAAGTGGCCATGGGTGGTTTTTCTTTCAGAGACTTCCATCGCTCTGCAACCGCCCCAGCTGCCCACATTTCCATATCTGAAAAAGTTCCATGGGAAGAGCTAACCCATGGCTTTAAATGACACATGGGAAGCCAGGGAAGCTGCAGACTGCCAGAGGAATGATTGTGCAGTTGAAAGGTAGGACAATTTCTCACACACGCACCCCTCAGGCACCTCATAACTAGGGTAAGTATATGAACCCCATGCAAGAATTTCACTGAAATTTTATTCTCCTTTGGAAAAAGAAAATTGAAAGCAGTTTCTTTCCAGTCAAACTGAATGAGAATGGGTGGGGAAAAAATGCAGAAGAAATGTTAGGCACAGCATTCAGTTGTGCTGCCTTTAGAGGGTGGAAGGAAACAGGTGAGACTGAGACTTTTTTGAAAGGGCATCTTACTAAGTGCTAGATTTGATTGGAAAAGGATATAATTTCATTTAATTCAAATGTTAATTGCTCAATAATATTGAAGAAAAATCACCTTAAGTACTTAAGCTTATTAACTACAAAAAAGTAATAAAGAAGTCTGCTTATTAAGAGATTTAATTGAATGCATAGCTTGGTGCCAAGGCGGATGCTCCACTCCTACAGCACAACAGCCCTCTGAGAAAATCCCACACACACTTTGCTCATTTGCGGCATGATTTAAGTGTCATAGCCTCAGTGAGACATAATATGGTAAAACACTTATGACTGTGATTAAATATTTTGCTGAATGCAGCCTCATTTAAGCATATGAACAGATATTTGCATATAATAGACAATACGCTAGCTTTCACCAATCTGCAAACTCCACCAGCCATGGACGAGCTGTTGCCATGTTGAATTTTCTCAGAGACATTCAATGGCCAGGGTTGGCCATAACGTGCACCACCATGAAAGGGGTGACTTCATTCATTCATTCATTCATTGAATGCCAGTGTGGTGTAGTGGCAAGAGTGTTGGACGGGGAGCCGGGCGATCTGGGTTCTAGTCCCCACTTGGCCATGGAAGCTCACTGGGTGACTTTGGGCCAGTCACAGACTCTCAGCCCAACCCACCTCACAGGGTTGTTGTTGTGAGGATTAGGGATGGCGGATAATTTCTCCCCGAATCTTCGGGAGGCTGAGCGCTGCCACATTCGGTCCCCGAAGTTGGTTGGGAAATTCTCCGCCGCCCCCCCCGGGACAGGACTTACCTTGGGCGAATGTCCCTCTCGGCGGCGGGTCCCGGCGGCAGTTCAGCAGTGTTTTGTCACGGGCGGGGGTGGCGGCCAGTCTCCCGACCGGCTGCCGCCGCCACCATTGCAAAAAGAAAAAAAATAAAGTAAAAAAAAACAACAACACCCCTGATAGGCTATGTAACGATTTACATAGCCTATCATGGCTAGATTTCCAAAGTCAGCCGTGATAGGCTATGTAAATCGTCACGTAGCCTATCACGGGTGACTTTGAAAAAAAAAAAAGCACATACGCAAATGGTGACGCCCATGGGGCGCCGCCATTTGCGTTCCTTATTTTGGCACGTCTAGTCTACGTAAAGATTTACGTAGACTACGGCGAAAATAAGGGCACGCTATTTGTGTTGCCCTTATTTTCGCCGTAGTCTACGTAAATCTTTACGTAGACTAGACGTGCCAAAATAAGGAATGCAAATAGCGGCACCCTATGGGCGCCGCCATTTGCGTACGCGCTTTTTTTTTTCTAAAGTCACCCGTGATAGGCTACGTGACGATTTACGTAGCCTATCACAGCTGACTTTGGAAATCTAGCCATGATAGGCTACGTAAATCGTCACGTAGCCTATCACGGGTCTTTTTTTTTTTTACTTTTTGTTTCGCGGCCGGGGAGACGGGGCGCTTCTCCCCGGCCTGAATTTTGGCCGGGCAAGGCGGGATGCCTCCACCCCCTCCCCTGAACTTCAGGGGGAAAATCGAAGTGCCTCCCCCCCACCACGAAGCCAAGCTGCGAAAAGGTAAGTGACTTTCGTACATCCCTAGTAAGGATAAAATGGAGAGGAGGAGGATAACGTAAGCCGCCTTGGGTTCCTTGCAAGAGGAAAAAAGGTGGGGTATAAATGCAATAAATACATACATACATACATACATACATACATAAATTCCAGGTATTTCTAAGCTGCCCTTAGAAGACTACAGTCTTCCTAAGATGGCTTACAATTATAAAATGAACATACAATTTCCAGTATAAAAAATTCTCAAAACCATACCAAGAAGTACCATTGACAAGCAGGCAGTTTAAAATAGCTCAGCTTACAATAAAATAGGGTTTAAATATTAAATCTGAAAACATACCCAAGCCCAAAAAAGCTAACTAAAACCAATAATGGAAGGATAATATGCAATTAAACTCTCTCTTTCTCACACACACACACACCTTTCAATCAAAAGTCAGAAAAAAATTGATATGTTTTTAAAGTCCTCTTAAAAGCCATGGCTAACGGGGCCAGCCACATATCTTTTGGGAGGGAATTCCATCAGGTAGGGGTAGGGATGTTGCAGGAGCCTGGGAAGGGGGTAGAGTAAATGGCAATTTTACGGCTGCCATTTGTGCATGTTGGCATTTATGAAAAGGCTGAGCTGCCATTTTTACATAAAATGGAAGCATGGTGAGGCAGCCGCTCGCCAGGGGCCCATGGACCAACCAGAGGCTCACTGCATGTGGTGAGCAAGGGCAGGCAGCTGGTGGGGGTCTGGTGAGCAGCTTGTGACCTGGACTAGGGTGAATTTGCTGTTGGCCTTATCCCCAACATCACATGTGCTACTGGCCAACAGCATGGTCCTACTTCTCCTTCTCCACATATGTAGCATATATGTGTGGAAGTTTAGAAAAGGTCCACAGAGACAGATTTATCAAGAGTTTAGACTCTGGACAGAATAGAATACTGCCACTGCATCCCCACTTGATCTGTTGCACAAGTAAGACCCACACCTCATATAAATGGGAGCTAGAGGTTCTAAAGTCAACCCTGCATAAAGGCAAAAATGCTTGTTTCCAGACTGGGACACATCAGCAGAGCTCCCTACAAATCAAATGAATGAATGAATGAATGATCCAGTCAAACATGTGTTCCCAGTCTTGACCATGACCAGGAGTAGAATGTGTCCTCCAAAAATGTTTGTCCATTTTTGAACACATGCCCATATTAGAAAATTGTGCAAATTTTGGAGACAAAGCAATTCAAAATTACGCAATTCAAAATGTGCAGTTTCACATGTTAATCTATTGGGGGAACATATGAAACTGCCCTATACTGAGTCAGATAATTGGTCCACCTAATGGGAAAGTTGCACAACTTTGAAAAAAATACTCATTTTTGTGCAATTTTTGCATTCCATCGCAATCAATTTGCACAATTTTCCTGATCACATAAATTGAACAGTGACCACAAGCACATGTATACATCAAAGGAGAAACAAGCACCAAGCTGATGCTCAGAGAATCTGGGTGAACGTGAACATGACTTATTCACCTGTCCCTAGCCTTACCTGAAGAAGCTGGGAATTGAAACAGGGACCTTTTACATGCAAAACATGTCCTCTTTCTGATTCCAGCAGGGCTCTTTTTACATTCTTTTCAATAACATATCATGGTCAGGCAGGGCTCCATCCTTGGACTACCCAATCTACACAAATGTGAAGTGACCCTGAGAAATTAGCTAGCTGTGTGAATCCAGATGTAGGGACTCTGTGGCCCTCCAGATGTTTTTGGAATACAACTCCCATCTCTCTGCTCATTGTCCATACTGGCTAGGGCTGATGGGAGTTGGATTTCAAGAGCATCTGGGAGGCCACCGCTTCCCCGTCTCTGCAATAGACAGTACTTGCCTGTATGGGCCATTGTTGTAAAAATAAACCAGTACAGCAGCTCTTGGCATCCTCTCATATAGCTGATGTCATTGCATGAGTGCAAAGTATTTCCAGCAGCACTATTAGATAATAACACTGCAAGACATCTGAAAGTTCAAGAGGGATCCAGGCACTACAATGAACTCACAGCAAAACGATGGGTGTTGCGTGCAACAATAACAGTTATAATAATGGTGTCCGAGTTCCTAAGAAAGGAAACAAAGAGAAAATGGAAATATTGATTTTCTATTCTTCGGGGTTGTCCCACCCTTTTGTTGTTGTTGAGAAGTTTATAAGCGAGAGAGTTGTGAGATCCCAACTTAGTCCCCCCATCCCCATGGGAAGTACCTTTTGAGGAGACTGAAGATGATGAACTGATGGAAAAATGCACACATTGAGGCAAGTAAGCATTTCGCAGAGGGCTGCAAAGCAAAACACAATAGCAGAAGTCTCGCTTGAAATCCCCCTTTTCATCTGGAAGCCTTTCATCTTAAAATTTTAAGCACAGCCTTGGCATCTCAGCTGCCGCCCTCCTAATGCCCACTCCCACTTTTCACATGACAAGCTCTTGGAAGCTTTTGGTATGCAGTCCTGATGTAATTGCCACTGGCATGGAAAAACAAATGTGTTGTGTGTGTGTGTTGTGTGTGTGAGTGTGTGTGGTATTTTCCACATAGTAGGGGTCTTCAACTCTCTCTCTCTCTCTCTCTCATTCTCTCTCTCATTCTCTCGCTCTCAATATATATATATAAACTCCTCTCAGGTAATAAGTCCCCTGGTGACAGATTGGAATGGTATATACACCAGGCTGAAGATTAGCTCTGACAACCATGTGCATTCCTCTAGAATCTTGAAGCCTGTGTCTCCATGTACACAAAAGAGAGGGCAATCAAATCAAGATGAAGGTCCTGCAGACCAAGTTTTAAGCTGAAATCCTATGTGTGTTTAGACAGAAAAAAAAATCCTACAATTCCTGGCATTCCCCAGGAATGCTGGGAGTTGTAAGGCATTTTTTTTTCTGTCTAAACACACACAGGATTGCACCCTTAAGTTACTGATTTCAGTGGGGCCACTCTATGTATAACTAAGTTTGGATACAACCCCTTTTGTAATACTGATTGCACCCTTAAATGTTTATTTCAGAGCAAGAAGCAAATTTCTGTCTTCCTCACATATATCTTCCTTTCTGCCTATTATTTAGTCATTCTTATTTATGTTTATGAGCTTCACCCCACCTTTTCATCAAACTGACGTTCAGGCAACTCACAAAATAAAATAAATTAAAATTACAATAATACAAATTCAAGAAACACAGTAGTATCAATGTTTGCTTTTTTGAACGGCTTCTTCAGCTAACACCTACCAAACACTTTACTAAATAGCATCAACAAGAAATCGAAGTAAGGCTAGGTGAAAATATTTTGGGAAGGTTTCTCACAGTCAAGATGCAAGGTCAGACAGACACAGTAGCAGAAAAGACCTTGCCACACACCTGACCAGAGCAGAGCTGTGGTAGATCAACTTAATTCTGTCACCCAGTTTTTGCTTCTGTGTAACAGATGCCTCCCTCTAGCTATCCCCCCTTTCCCCTCATTTCTGTGCACAACTCCCTCATCCAACTTTTCTATCCAAAGCCTCTGCTTCCTCTACTTCAATTTTGCTAGGACCTTTTGCCTGCTCTAGAATGAGAGTGGCACAATGGCAGACAGAGATTCTTCTAACTACACAGAAATTCTGTAACAAATGGTGGGGGGAGATGGAGAAATCAGTCTATTTGTAGTCCATCTCAGTTTTCCATGTATTCAGTCATAAGTCTGTTCCATCTAGTGTTTGTTAAGCAATTTGTGGGATGCAGTTTTTTTAAAAAAGTGCAAAAACTTTGCTTTTATTTTTATATGCAATTTCCCCTAATATGTACATTTTGTATTTGCTAACTAGGGATGAGTGAGAATTTCAGTTCAGTTGTTTTGATGATGAGTCACCAAAATTTACAAACTTCTCTATCTTTGGGCCCCTTCATGGATCACTGCCTTGTTGTGGCAAAGGGGCTTGCATAACTCAGTGAAGCCATAAGCTATGCCGTGCAGGTCCACCCAAGATGGACAGGTCATGGTGGAGAGTTCTGACAAAATGTGGTCCACTGGAGAAGGAAATGGCAACCCACTCCAGTATTCTTGCCAAGAAAACCCCATGGAACGTATCACAAGGCTAAAAGAGATGACGCCAGAAGATGAGCCCCTCAGGTCGGAAGGTGTCCAATATACTACTGGGGAAGAGCAGAGGGAATTTCCAAGTAGTGCCTAGGGATGTCAGAGAATTTCTCCACGAATCCCCAGGAGGCCGAATGCCAACGCATTTGGCCCCCAGAAATTGGTGGGGAAATTCTCCGCCCCCCCGCCCCCCCCGGGATGGGACTTAACTCGTGCGAATGTCCCTCGCGGCGGCGGGTCCCAGCGGCGGTTCAGTGGTGGTTTGGTGGCAGCGGTGGCCGGTCTTCCGACCGGCTGCCGCTACCACCATTTAAAGTAAAAACAAGAACAAAAACGTGATAGGCTACGTAAAGATTTACCTAGCCTATCACGTTTGTTATTTTACTTTACTTTTTGCTTTCGTGGCCAGAGAGGCGGGGCGCTCCCCCCCGGCCAGAATTTTGGCGGGGAGGGACAGGGCGCCTCCCCACCCGTCAAGAATTTCGGGGGGAGAAATGCATGCCTCCCCCCCTGAAAAAAGCTGCGGGACCAGGTAAAGGACTTTCATCCATCCCTAGTGCCAGAAAGAGTGAAGCGGCTGGGCCAAAGCCGAAAGGACACTCAGCTGTGGATGTGTCTGGTGGTGAAAAGAAAATTCAATGCTGTAAAGAACAACATTGTTTAGGAACCTGGAATGTCAGATCAATGAATCAAGGTAAGCTGGAGGTGGTCAAACATGAGATGGCAAGATTGAACATCGATATCTTGGGAATCAGCGAACTCAAATGGACAAGCATGGGCAAATTTAATTCAGGTGACCATCATATCTACTACTACTGTGGGCAAGAATCCCTTAGAAGAAATGGAGTAGCACTCATAGTCAACAAAAGGGTGGGAAAAGCAGTACTGGGGTACAATCTTAAAAATGATAGAGTGATCTCAGTACGAATTCAAGACAAACCATTCAACATCACAGTAATTCAAGTCTATGCCACAACCACTGATGCCAAAGAAGCTGAGGTTGATCGGTTCTATGAAGACCTACAACACCTTCTAGAACTAACACCAAAAAAAGATGTCCTCTTCATCATAGGGGATTGGAATGCTAAAGTAGGAAGTCAAGAAATCACCGGGATAACAGGCAGGCATGGCCTTGGTGTACAAAAGGAAGCAGGACAAAGGCTAATAGAGTTTTGCCAAGAGAACATGCTGATCATAGCAAACACTCTTCTCCAACAGCACAACAGGCGACTCTACATATGGACATCACCAGATCAAAATCGAAATCAGATTGATCATGTCCTTTGCAGCCAAAGATGGAGAAGGTCTATACAGTCAGTAAAAACAAGACCTGGAGCTGACTGTGGCTCAGATCATGAGCTTCTTATTGCAAAATTTCGGCTTAAATTGAAGAACGTAGGGAAAACCACTAAACCATTCAGGTATGACCTAAATCATATCCCTTATGAATATACAGTGGAGGTGAGGAATAGATTTAATGGGATTAGACCTGACAGACAGAGTGCCTGAGGAACTATGGATGGAGGTCCGTAACATTGTTCAGGAGGCAGCAACGAAATCCATCCCAAAGAAAAAGAAATGCAAGAAAGCAAAGTGGCTGTCTGATGAGGCTTTACAAGTAGCTCACGAAAGAAGGGAAGCGAAAAGCAAGGGAGAAAGGGGAAGATTTATCCAGCTGAATGCAGAGTTCCAGAGAACAGCAAGGAGAGACAAGAAGGCCTTCTTAAATGAACAGTGCAAAGAAATCAAAGAAAACAATAGAATGGGAAAGACTAGAGATCTTTTCAAAAATATCGGAGAACTCAACGGAATGTTTTTTGCAAAGACGGGCATGATAAAGAACAAAGAAGGCAAGGACCTAACAGAAACAGGTGAGATTAAGAAGAGGTGGAAAGAATACACAGAAGAACTATAAAGCAAATATCTTAATGTCCCTGATAGCCATGGTAGTGCGGTCACTGAACTTCAGCCAGACATCCTAGAGAGTAAAGTCAAGTGGGCCTTAGGAAGCATTACTAACAACAAAGCTAGTGGAGATGACAGTATTCCAGCTGAGCTATTTAAAATCCTAAAAGATGATGCTGTTAAAGTGCTGCACTCAATATGCCAACAAATTTGGAGCACTCAACAGTGGCCACAAGACTGGAAAAGGTCAGTTTACATTCCAATTCCAAAGAAGGGCAATGCCGAAGAGTGTTCAAACTACCGTACAATTGTGCTCATTTCACATGCCAGCAAGGTGATGCTCAAAATCCTACAAGCTAGGCTTCAGCAGTATGTGAACCGAGAACTACCGGAAGTACAAGCTGGGTTTCGAAGAGGCAGAGGAACTAGAGATCAAATCACCAACATTTAGGGATGGGGGAGAATTTCTCCCCGAAACTTCAGGGGGCCGAGTGCCAATGCATTCAGGGGGCCGAGTGCCAACGTTGGTAGGGATGGGACTTACCTTTCACGAATATCCCTCCCGGCGGCAGGTCCCAGTTCGTCGGGTCTTCGTCAGGGGCGGGGGCGGCAGCTGGTCTTTCAACCGGCTGCCACCGCCGCCATTACAAGTGCAGTAAAAAAAAAAAACCGTGATAGGCTACGTAACGATTAACGTAGCCTATCACGGCTAGATCTCCAAAGTCAGCCATGATAGGCTACGTTAATCGTCAAGTAGCCTATCATGGGTGACTTTGAAAAAATAAAAAATAAAAGCATGTATGCAAATGATGGCCCCCATAGGGAGCCGCCATTTGCGTTCCTTATTTGGTCCCTGTAGTCTACGTAAAGATTTACGTAGACTACGGTGAAAATAAGGGAACGCTATTTGCGTTGCCCTTATTTTCGCTGTAGTCTACGTAAAGCTTTACGTAGACTACAGGGACCAAATAAGAAACGTAAATGGCGGCTCCCTATGGGGGCCGCCATTTGCGTACGTGCTTTTTTTTTTTTCCAAAGTCACCCGTGATAGGCTACGTAACAATTTACGTAGCCTATCATGGCTGACTTTGGAAATCTAGCCATGATAGGCTATGTTAATCGTTACGTAGCCTATCACGGGGGCGGTTTTTTTTTTTTTTCCGCGGCCGGGTAGATGGGGCGTTTCTACTAGGGATGGGGGAGAATTTCTTCCTGAAACTTCAGGGGGCCGAGTGCCAACGTATTCGGCCCCCCGAAGTAGTTTCAGGGAGAAATTCTCTGCACCCGCCCCCCCCCGGGATGGGACTTACCTTTCCCGAATGTCGCTTCCTGTGGTGGGTCGCAGCGGCGGTTCGGTAGGGCTTTGACAGGGGCAGGGGCGGCAGCCGGTCTTTCGACCGCCTGCCGCCGCTGCCATTCCAAGAAAAGTAAAAAAACACACACGCCCCTGTGATAGGCTACGTGACGATTAACGTAGCCTATCACGGCTAGATTTGCAAAGTCAGCTGTGATAGGCTACGTAAATCGTCACGTAGCCTATCACGGGGGCGTTTTTTTTTTACTTTTTATTTCACGGCCGGGCGAGGCGAGGTGCCTCCTCCCCGGCCTGAATTTTGGCTGGGCGAGGAGGGAAGCCTCCCCCCTGGCCTGAACTTTGGGGGGAGCAGCGACGCGCCTCCCCCCCACCGCGAAGCAAGCTGTGAGACCAGTTAAGTGACTTTCGTGCACCCCTAGCTTCTACCCGGCCTGAATTTCGCCGGTGAGGGATGGGGCGCCTCCCGCCCGGCCTGAATGTTGGCCGGGCGAGGCGGGGCGCCTCCCCCCCCTCGCATGAACTTTGGGGGGAGAAGCGAAGCACCTCCCCCCCCACCGTGAAGCAAGCTTCGAGGACAGGTAAGGGACTTTCGTCCATCCCTACCAACATTCGCTGGATCATGGAGAAAGCAAGAGAATTCCAGAAAAATGTCTATTTCGTACGGGGACGGCAGAGGATGAGATGGCTAGATAGCATCACTGATGCAATGAATATGAACTTGAGCACGCTCTGGGAGAGAGCGGAGGACAGGAAGGCCTGGCGTGCTATGGTCCATGGGGTGACCGTGAGTCGGACACGACTTAATGACTGAACAACAATATTTGGGACAAAAATAACTTGAGATTTTTATTTTTTTTTTAACAGTGCAGGAAAACCCAAAACAGACAGATGGGGGGTAAAATCCTGTGGCCCTTAGACAGATCTGGGGGATGGTTAGGATAGTTCATATTCCTGGATCTGAGGTCATAGACAGCACTCTGACCTCAGACCCATGAGCCTGAGCTCCTTGCCCCCTCCCCTTTCCAGCTGTTACAGAGAGAAAGGGGTGTTCCCATGGGCAGGGAGGGGACTGAAGAGGTCACCATATAAGGAATCCTTTGGCTTCCCCAGCTTCGTCCTCTCTCCAATGTCTCAGCTAGATGGGTGAAAAAGCCCATCTATTGTTGTTGTTGTTGTTGTTGTTATATTTATGTGTTACATTTCTATACTGCCCCATAGCTGAAGCTCTCTGGGCAGTTTACAGAAGTTAAAACATTAAAATACAATATAAAAAGTTTAAAAGCCATTTACATTAAAGCCCACAAACAATATGTGCAAACAACATATACGTAACTAAAAACAACTTTGAACAGTTAGTCATAACTAAAGACACATCTTGTTGTTGTTGTTCAGTCATTAAGTCGTGTCCGACTCTTCGTGACCATAGCACGCCAGGCCTTCCTGTCCTCCGCTCTCTCCCGGAGTGTGCTCAAGTTCATATTCATTGCATCGGTGATGCTATCTAGCCATCTCATCCTCTGCCGTCCCCTTCTCCTTTTGCCTTCAGTCTTTCCCAGCATCAGGGTCTTTTCCAGAGAGTTTTCTCTTCGCATTAGGTGGCCAGAATATTTGAGCTTCAGCTTCAGTATCTGTCCTTCCAATGAGCACTCAGGGTTGATATCCTTTAGGATTGACTGATCTGACCTCCTTGCAGTCCAGGGGACTCGTAAGAGTCTTCTCCAGCACCACAGTTCGAAAGCATCAATTCTTCGGCGCTCATCCTTCCTTATAGTCCAGCTCTCACAGCCATACATTACTACTGGGAAAATCATAGCTTTGATTAGACGGATCTTTGTCGGCAAGGTGATGTCTCTGCTTCTTACTATGCTGTCTAGATTTGCCATAGCTTTCCTCCCAAGGAGCAAGCGTCTTTTAATTTCATGGCTACAGTCACCGTCTGCGGTGATCTTGGAGCCCAAGAAAATAAAATCTGTCACAGCTTCCATTTCTTCCCTTTCTATATGCCAAGAAGTGATGGGGCCAGAGGCCATGGTGTTAGTTTTTTTTAATGTTGAGTTTCAAACCAGCTTTTGCACTCTCCTCTTTCAACCTCAACAAGAGGCTTTTTAGATCCTCTTTGCTTTCTGCCATTAGGGTGGTATCATCTGCGTATCTGAGGTTGTTGATAATTCTCCCGGCAATCTTAATTCCGACCTGTGATTCATCCAACCCGGTGTTTCTCATGATGTACTCTGCATATAAGTTAAATAAGCAGGGAGACAATATGCAGCCTTGTCGTACTCCTTTCCCAATTTTGAACCAATTGGTTGTTCCATGTCTGGTTCTTACTGTTGCTTCTTGACCCTCGTACAGGTTTCTCAGGAGACAGGTAAAGTGGTCTGGTACTCCCATCTCTTTAAGAATTTGCCACAGTTTGTTGTGATCCACACAATCAAAGGCTTTAGCGTAGTCAATGAAGCAGAAATAGATCTTTTTCTGGAATTCTCTTGCTTTCTCCATTATCCAGCGAATGTTGGCGATTTGATCTCTAGTTCCTCTGCCTCTTCGAAACCCATCTTCTACTTCTGGTAGTTCTTGGTTCACATACTGCTGAAGCCTAGCTTGTAGGATTTTGAGCATAACTTTGCTGGTATGTGGCATCTAGGACTGATTAAAAACTTGTCATGTGCTGCCAAATGCCTGGGAAAAGAGATAGGTCTTTACCTGTTGCCAAAAAGATAACAATGTCGGTGCCAGGCAGACCACATTGGGGAGCTTGTTCCACAGATGGGGGGGCACCACTGAGAAGACCCTCTCCCTCGTTGCTGCCTTCCAAGCTTCCCTTGGGGAGGCATTTGAAGGAGGACCTTAGATGCTGAACGTAGAAAACAGGTATGTTCATTTGGGGAGAGGCCGGCTGAAATGCAGTTCCACTAGCTGAAATGCAAAGAAGGAGGAGGACAGAGGTGAAGATCACCTCCACTGCTCCTCCCACTCTGCACTGGATGGCTGTAAGCCTCCAAGTTCAGAGGCTTATAGCCTTCCCCATAGGATTGTGCCCTCATTCATCCAGGGCCAGGGCTCTGAGCACTTTGCTCCCTGTGGATTCAACCATGTTAGTTCTGACTTAGGGTTGCCACCTCTTTTTGTCTGACAGGCTTTAACAGTTATATTGCAGGCAGTTACAACATGCCCATGCTGGGCATAGCTGTGCCTGTTGAATTTGACTAGTGCAGATAGTTGAGAATTTCAGTCCACTCCATGGGAAGAAAGTGAAACAGATGGATTCACCCATTCCTTATCAAGATTGGGTTGTTAGGTGAAGGAAGCTGGACTACCCAATCTACACAAATTGGCTGGAGTGGAGGTTTGTGGCCGTTTACACCCACAAAGTGTAACATCCATGTTTCCAAAATGTAACCTTACAAAGTAAGTAATTATTAGGACAATGGCATGGAAGAAATGCATCAAGCCTCGGGGAAAATAGAGGATTTGGCTACCTTCCTCCTGAGCTTCACATTTTATTTCTCCACTCCATTTTGTCAAATCTCTGAACCATTTAGTGCTTCAAAACCTTTCCCATCATTATGTAATGAGCCCACTTGACTAGTAATGATGCTGTGATAAAGGACAGCTCAAGACAGAATACAATTTGCGGCTGCTGTTATTGTTATTATTATTTTCCCTTGAACTTCATGCGGGCCCAAGCTGAATGATAGCCGGTTTCCAATACTTTCCATTACATCAAGAGAGCCCTTTTGACATTTAACGTACAAGCCAGCCAACTGAATGTTCAAGGATTAATTAATTGAGGTGGTTGTCATGAGACTCCCTGCAATGGAGATGAAGTCGCTTTTGGAAAACATTTTCATGGTCAAATGTTTTATGCATCGGTATGGTAGAAAATGAAAAAAGCAAAACAAAACTGTAGTACTCACCACTAAAATTAATTTGTTCCCTAATTCCTTTGATTGCCTGCTAAGGGTTGATGTTCTTCAGGTGTGGAAGATGGAGGTTCCTAATCTACTTTGTACTGTGGAATAAACTATGGAATAAACTCCATTTTATCCCACTTGTGGAATAAACTCCCCAAAGAGGTTTGCCTGGTGCCTATGTTGCTATCCTTTTGGCACCAAAGACCTTTTCTCCCAGGCATTTTAGAAACCTAGTTCTAGGTTAATATGGCTGTTTTATTGATTCCTGTGCTGTTTATTGTTCTGCATTATATTTTATTCTTTCCAATATTTGTATTGTATTTTATGTTTGTTTTTTTAAATAAAAAATAAAATAAAATGGTATTTTAGTTTTGGGTGTTTTTTTTTTTACTAGTTATAATCTGCCCAGAGTACATTAGTTATTGGCTGGATTAAAAATGTACTAAGCAAATCAAAAAATGAATAAAAAGTATGTTTGTAGCAGCAAAGCTACTGGCTACCTGATCTGATGTGAACATTAACAAACTGCTCAGGAAACAAAGCAGTCAGTGTTTACAGATTGGTTGAGCTGCTGTGAGCAAGCTAACTCATTCCAAACTGTCAGGGAACTGAGACAAGAAGGAGCTTCAATATATCCCATAGGGGCTACATAGTATAGGGCAGTGGTGGGCAACTTGTGACTCTCCAGATGTTCTGGTCTATAGCTAGTAGTCAGTGTACTAGTAATCAGCTCTAATCAGTGCAATCAATAATGAAGGATGATGGGATATACAGGTCAAAATATCAGATCTGGCTGACCCCTGCTTTTGGGGAAGAGGGGGGAGAGAAAGAGGAGTTCTAGGGAATCTTGCCATGAGTCAAGTTGGCTGTAGATCAAGCAAGTTGGCCAAATTAGACACAAATGGGCAACCCATGACCCATGAGCTGCATACAGCACTTGGACAACTTATGTGGAGCCCATGGGGCCCCTTCCACAGCTTTTCCCAACTCTAACCAGGTTTCAGGGCAAGTGGAGGCATACAATGGGATTTCTGTGAACCCATCACCCCCCTCCCCATTGTGTGTGTGTGTGTGTGTGTGTGTGTGTGTGTAAGTGCTGTATGTTGGTTTGCTGCATATGTGTGAGAGAGATAATGAGTGAGAGAGAAAAGAGGGAAGGGAAGCTCACCACCCACCACCTAGTATACAGTCCTCAACCCACCATAAGGCTTCATGAGGCTCCTAGGACAAAAGAGTTTGCCTGCCCCTGAAGCAGAATGTAAAACAGGGAGCTGAGAAAGTCATGTGAAGGAGGTTGGACTCGATGGTCTTACAGGCCCCTTCCAACTGTTGTATGATTCTATGATAGATGTAGCTGAAGAAAAAGCCTAGGAGAAAGTAGGGATGAGGCAACATCTCACATGGTGCCTAGGAATCCATGGGAAATAGTATGAGTCCTGAAAATGTCATTCTATTAAACACAAAATATCAAAGTTCAGGCATCAGAAGACTGGTTGAGTCTCCATTGTAATTAACATAGAAACAGAAAGCACAAACACATGTGCACACAGAGAGAGAAAGGGAGAGAGAGGGAGAGAGAGAGAGGGAGGGAGAGAGAATGGCTGTACACTATGGGGTGGGGAGAAGGGTGCTAGAAAGGCAGGCTAAGAGACATGATGGCTAAGGAAAGTGGGACAAAATAGACAGTAGGCTTAAAAGAAAGGACCTGTGAAAAAAATATGAGCAGCCCAGGCCAATCTAATTGAGCATCCTGTTTCTCACAGCAGCCAACCAGATGCCTATGGCAGGGGTGGGCAGAAAGATGATCTCCAGACTCCATCCTCCCAGCACTTCTGACCATTGGCCATGCTGGCAGGGGCTTCTGGGAGCTGAAGCCCAAAACACCTGGAGATCTACCTTATGCCGTCCACTGGTCCACAAGAAGTCCAGAATCAGAACACAAGGCTAACATGCTCTCCTACTGTTGTTTCCAGCAACTGATATTCAGAGCCCTCATCTAATCTTCTTTTAAAGCCATCTAAGTTGGTGACCATTGCCACATACTGTGGAAGCAAACCCTTAACATAACATTAGACAATAAGAAGAATCATGGTGGGTGAGGCCAAATTAGATCTTATCTAGTGCAACATTTTGTTCCACCATTATTTCATTTTATTGATTAAATAGCTTTGCATACTACTAACCGTATTTTTAAAATATCCCCAAGCAGTTAACCTGTTGCCTATGGGAAGCCCACAAGCAGGACAGCAGAGCAATAGCACTCTCCCTGTCATGTTCTCCAGCAACCGATGGTGACAGACAAACTATAGTAGCCTTAGCAGAGTTATCCCCCATGAATTTGTCTAATCTCTTTCTAAAGCTGCCCAGGTTGTGGCAACCACTGCATCCTAAGGTAACAGTTTAACTAGGTGGTATGCAAAGAAGTGGGGCCGCGGTGGCTTAGTGGTTAAGACGCTGAACTGCAGACTGGAAGGTCGGCAGGTCAGCAGTTCGAGACCCGAGTGCTGCATGACGGAGTGAGCTCCCGTCTTCGGTCCCAGCTTCTGCCAACCTAGCAGTTGAAAAGCAAGAAATTGCAAGGAGGTAAATAGGTACCGCCTTGGCGGGAAAGGTAACAGCGTTCCGTGCACCTGGGTGTTCAGTCATACCTGCCACATGACCACGGAAGCATCTTCGGACAGCGCTGGCTCTTCGGCTTAGAAACGGGGATGAGCACCGCACCCTAGAGTCGGACACGACTGGTTGGGGACACCTTTACCTTTTTTATGCAAAGAAGTACTTCTTTTGTCTGTCTTGAATCTTCTCCTTTTGTCTGTCCATTGGATGATCATGGGTTCCAGAATTGTGAGGGAAAAGAACATTCCCCTATCCACTTTCTCTACACCATACATGAATTTTATACACCTCTGTCATGCCCTCACCCTTTCTCACTTTTTTTTCCTAAACTAAATAGCCCCAGACCTTGTAACCTTTCCACATAGGGGAATTGCGCCAGGTCCCTGATCACTTTGGATGCTCTTTGCTGCAATCTTTCTACCACTATAACAGCCTTCCCCTATCTGATGCCCTCCAGATGTTTGGACTCCAACACCCATCAGCCTCAGCCAGCATGGCCAATTAGAGTGCCCTCCAGGTATGTTTGACTACAACTCCCATCATACAACTCCCATCAGCCCCAGGCAGCATGGCCAATGAGAGTGCCCTCCAGATGTGTTGGACTACAATTCCCATCATACACTCCCATCATCCCCAGTCAGCATGGCCAATGACTTCTGCAGTAGTGTGATTGTAAATGGACAGGAAGGATAAGAAGGAATGGAGGACCAGCCCTGAATTGTACATATTGATGCAAACCAACCAGATGGATCCATGGCTATAGTAGACCCCAATATATATTTTCCAAGAGGAGGCTGGCCTTTATTTAATGCGAGCTTTAATGAAAATCTACTGCTTTTATTTCCTTACCAGTAATGCAGTGTTTTATGTATAGTTACAAGAATCCCTAAATGTTCACAGGAAATTTAGACTAGATTTAAATACAAGATTATCACAACAATTATATCAGATACTAAAAGATCAAAGCAGTTAAAAAGAGGGCAATAAACAGAGCTGTTATACACATTGATAAAACAAACCATTATCATGGTTTCATCATAACATATCTGCAAGCTTTGACCAACAGCTTGTGAGCAGAATGACAAAGGCTGGATCTCATGATGCTTTTGTCCAGATCCAGCCCAACGCATGCAGGCGCCTGGGTGCATACAGCTCCTCCCCACCCATCTTGCACAGCGTCCCTGCCTCTATATGAATGCTGCTTACATATATACAGTACAATGCATGTAGGTGAAAATTGTGTGGTTGTTTTCCTGGATATAACGAGGAAAATCAATCACACAAATTTTGTCTCTCCATATTGAACTATACAGAC
The DNA here is from genome assembly GCF_057233095.1 of Heloderma suspectum. Taxonomy (NCBI): domain Eukaryota; kingdom Metazoa; phylum Chordata; class Lepidosauria; order Squamata; family Helodermatidae; genus Heloderma; species Heloderma suspectum. The sequence continues at coordinate 23,972,260 of NC_139460.1, read as the reverse complement.
TTAGGTTGTATCACACGTTCTGTCCCTGCATGTAAAGCAAGAGTGTCAAAAGTGTATGTCCACCCTCCGCCCCCCCCCCAGCATCTGCCATCACTGAAAAAACTGGTGGCACACACACACACCACTCTAGGAACAAACAGGCTCTGTGGCTCCTGCCTTAGATCGCTCATTCCTAGAAAACATCCTAGGAAACAATGCTCAAAAGGCTCCTGCCTGCTTCCTAGGACACTCTGGGACACTCTAGGAACAGGGCTTCTATGCCAGGAGCCAATTCTCTGAAGATGTATTGTCTGACCTGGCTCCATGTTACAAAGAACGCAGATGAGCCACTAAAAAATGGCCCATGTCATTCTTCCTCTGCCCACCAATAATACCAAGTTCTATTTGCCCCATAGCTTGGCATTATTACTACATGCAGTTCCAGGTTTCTGTTTGCTGCTGAGCATAGAGCTGAGCATTATATTATAATAATATAATATAATAATATAATATAATACATTATAATGATGTTGGGAGGTAAGGTAGGTTGAATTCACATCATAAACGGTGTGGGAGTAGTTTGACACAGGAGTGCCATTTCTAGTAGAAGCCCTGGATTCTTTGTAATGTGTCATTTATTCTACCTCCATAGAATTCTGTGCAGAATGCATACTATTCAAAAGAACAGCAGCTGAAGGCCAAACATACCTGCAAAAACCAGTAATCAAACAAGAACAACAGATACAGGGAAGAAACAAACCTCCTTTCTATGTAGGACTGAACATCTGGGTCCTGGATTGAAGTCCCCACTCATCCATGGAAGCTCACTGGGTGACTTTGGGCCAGTCACACATTCTCAGCCCAACCTACCTCACAGGCTTGTTGTTGTGAGGATAAAATGGAGAGGAGGAGGATAATGTAAGCCACCTTGGGTTCCTTCCAAGAGGAAAAAAGGCAGGATATAAATGCAATAATAAATAAAATAAACAAAAAATTAAACTCTCTTCAACAAACCCCCCAATAGGAAAGAGCACCTAGATGTAACAGAGGATACACAGCTCCTGCACTTTTCATATGTGTGTAGAAAAAACTAATGATGGTGGGTGTAGCTTGTCATGTGATGGAGAGAATACATGCATTTGCTGACATTCTGTCTTCCATTCACCCAGCGCCAGTTCCAGATTTCTGGGATTGCCGCTTGGACAAGAGGATGCTGGAGAAATTCGAGATGGATTAAAAGGAGCTCGGATTTCTAAGAATCCGACCTGCGGAATCTGCTGCAGAGCGACCCCCTCAGGCCGTGCAGACTCCGTGGACTTTCAGATGATTTTTTTTTACTTTCCTGAAATTTATGGATATAAATCCATAGAAAACTATGTAAGTTTCTGCTGAGGAAACGTTGAATGGAATGGGGGACAATACACTAAATGTGACATACTGAGGTAAATTATGTAAATTATTTACGTAATTATTTCTGTATTTTTCCACATGATGAAAAAAAAAATTGCGTCCATCTGTGGGTGGATGATGGAATGAAGGTGCCTGACAAACCATGAAACACAGACAAAATGGATTTTACACAGTCCATACATCCCTAGGCAAGACTAGGGCTGTCGGAGAAATATGCAACGTAATCAAATGAGTTCAGATTTCTATGAATCTGACCCATGCAACCCGCAGGAGATTGGCTTTTCCTGAGTCACATGGATTCCATGAACCAGGGTTTTGTTGTTGTTGTTTGTTTAGTTTGATTTTTACTTTCTGGAATTTTACACAAATTTAGTCATAGAAAAATATGTAAAATACGAACACACACACACACACACACAATGCCCCAAAACACCCACCAGCCAAAAATGCACATTTCCCCCATAGACTAAAGCATGAACATGTGCAGGGGGGATTTGCACATTTTGAGGAGAATTTGTGGAAGTGCAAATTCAAACAAGTGTGAATTTGCACAAATCCAAATTTGCTCAAATCTGGGAAATCTCATTCCACCAATGAGCAGACGATGGAACGGAAGTCACTTGACAATCAGCACAATGCAGCAGAATGGATTTTACAAATTCCATACATGCCTAGGCAAGACACTTTTAATGCCCCACCTCCATCTGTGCCTACCTTCTCACTGACATTGACACCAGCTTCTCTGGTTCCTCCTCATCTTTCTCATCATTGCTACCACTTGCTTGCTTGACAGGCAGAGTGCTAGTGCTTCTCCTTCTCACTTACCACCATTGTTTGGGCCAGAGGAAGAGGCAGGTGAACAAGGAGGTTGCAATGGTGATGAGGACAAGAAAGTCCAGGGGTTGTTGTGAGCTCCCCCCTGCACCCCATAATAATTGCAATGTTAGTTTCTTTCACGCCAGCAGTGTGTTTTGAATGAATTCAACACATTTTCGTGTTTGAACATGGCCACTATACAAACAGTAAAATATATAACCATTCTAAAAACATACTATTTTATATTATATGGCTTGGTCGTTTTCACCTAATAAAAAAATAAGCAAATAAATAAGCACATTATGTTTAATAGTATTAAACAGGGAGCTTTGTTTACACTGACATTAATGGTTTCAAAGCTTTGCTTGAGAATTTTTTTTCCTGCACACGCTTTTTGCATAAATTACACCGTGTAATGATTTCTGCAAAAAAATTAACATATAAATATGGTAGCATTTAACTGAGACTCTCTGCTGTGTATAAAATGTAATGTCTCATCAAGATTTTATTTGAAAATGAAAAGCTAGCTCGGTCACTGTTTCAACTCAATGGCAGAATCTCCTCAATGGCTATTTTCTGTTCTGTTTACACTGTAAAACTATGGCAGGCAGATGAATGATTCCATACTGGAATCTTTAATGGAAGGAAAGATACAGAAAAGGACTACACCGTCAAATCTATCCCGGATACTATTATCCTTCCTATACAGATCTTCCATATATTCTCACCACCTTTTCTTGATCTGTTCTGCTTCTGTTAGGTCCTTGCCATTTTTGTTTTTGATCATACCCATGCCTGGAATTTACCTCCGATGTTTCTAATTTTCTGGAAGAGGTCTCTTGTCCTTCCTATTCTATTATCTTCTTCCGCTTCCACGCATTGCTTGTTTAAAAATAATTCCTTATCTCTTCTGGCTAACCTCTGGAATTTTTCATTTAATTGGGCATATCTCCCCCTAGCACTGTTGCCTTTTGCTTTCCTTCTTTCTTAGGCTGCTTCCAGTGTCTCAGCAGACAGCCATCTTGCCTTCTTGGTGTTCTTTTTCTTTGGGACTTTTGTTGTTGCCACCTCCTGAACAATGTTGCGAACTTCTGTCCATAGTTCTTCCGGGACCCTATCTACTAAATTTCGGCCGGGCGAGGCGGGGCACCTCCCCCCCTGGCCTGAATTTCGGCCCTTAAATCTATTCTTCACCTCCACTGCATATTCATGAGGAATATTAGTGAGCTCTAGGGATGTACGAAAGTCACTTACCTTTTTGCAGGGGTGATTCGCGGTGGGGGGGAAGCGCTTTGCTTCTCCCCCCGAAGTTCAGGCTAGGGGGAGGAGGCGACCCGCCTCGCCCGGCTGAAATTCAGGCCAGGGGGGGAGGTGCCCCGCCTCGCCCGGCCGAAATTCAGGCCAGGGAGAAGCGCCCCGTCTCCCTGGCTGCGAAAGAAAAAGTAAAAAACAAAGAAACAACCCCCCCCGTGATAGGCTACATAACGATTAACGTAGCCTATCACGCCTAGATTTCCAAAGTCAGCCATGATAGGCTACGTTAATCGTCACATAGCCTATCACGGGTGACTTTGGAAAGAAAAAAAAAAGCATGTATGCAAATGCTTCCCTATTCTCTTTAGTCTGATTATAAATTGTGCAATAAGAAGTTTGTGCTCTGAACTACAATCAGTTCCAGGTCTTGTTTTGGTCCATGAAGTCACGAAGAGTTGGAAGCAACTGAACGAATAAACAACAACAACAAAATAAAGAGAGAAGTGTAACCCTCTGCCAAACTCTCCAGTGCATACCCTGTTGTTCCACTGGGCTGGACAGATTGCTTCCCTATGTGTTGTGGGGAGTGGGAGAGGACCTTACCTTCCCAACCACTGAGAATGCTTGTCCCACATCTACTGGCTGAATCTGATATATGCCTGTGGGAATATTTGTTTATAAAGGCAGGCTTGCATGCAATCTAACATGTATAGGTTGAGATTGCACCATGTCCCAGAAAAAATCCAGTGACTGAACACTCGATCTGGGACAACCCACACTGGATTTTACATTTATGCCATGTATGTATGTATGTATTTACATATTTATTGCATTTCTATACCACCCAATAGCTGAAGCTCTCTGGGCGGTTCACAAAAATTAAAACCACGAGTTCAGCATAAAAAAAAATATAAAACAGAAAAGCTTAAAACTACGGTATAGAAGTACAACCAGCATAAAACCTATCAGGAATGCAGAGTTTTAAAATACAGTAACACATTCAAAAAAAGCAGAGCTAAAAGACTAGAACGCTAAAATTCTGGGGGGCAGGTGGGAGAAGGTTTTCACCTGATGTTGGAAAGAGCACAACGTAGGTACCAGATGAACCTCTCTAATGGTGTACACACATAACTAGTGTCAAAGGCAGGACAGGCATGCGGCATGGCAACTGCCCACACTCCCAACACAGGAACATTGGAAGCTGCATTATATCGAGTTAGACCATTGGTCTATCTAGCCCAGTATTGTTGACATTGATTGGCAGCGGCTCTCCAGGGTTTTGGGAAGGATTATTTCCTAGCCCTGCTTGGAGATGCCAGAGATTGAATCAGGGGAATTCTGCATGCAAATCATGTGCTCTACCACTGAGCTGCAGCCCCTCCCCACCATGCATGGGAGAATGATCTGGATGAGGGTATTGTCTGTCCCGGCCCACTGTGTTTTCCCAAGGTTAAGCACTAAACTCTTCCATTGTTGTCAGAATGTGAGCCCTTGCTTCTTGGGAATTATATTTCAAGAAGCAATGCTTTTGGAAGGTTGGATTCTATTTATTTATTTATTCATTCATTCATTCATTTCATTTCTATACCGCCCAATAGCCGAAGCTCTCTGGGCGGTTCACAAACATTCTATGCTATGTTCTCATCAGGTGCCTTGTGATCCTCTGTTTGCATATGCTTATTTATATGCATAGGCAAAAATGGAGAAATCATTAATATAATTTCAGTAGAAATACATCTCATCATAGTGGGAAGATGGATCGGGTGACCTGTGTGCCTGCTCAGTCTGCTGTCTAGGTGCTAACTCTTGATGGGCAACTTCAAGGGTCTCCGGCATTCTTAGGATTATCTTTAAAGCAGGCTTGGCCTGGACGACCCTTCAAATAGAGGACACCTTCAAATAGAGGACTGCCTTTGACCGCACTTCAACAAGAGGACTGTCCTCTGTAAAGTAGAACTCATGGCCACTGTACTGTGGGACTATTAGTACAACAATCCCAATCCTCCACCACACTTTGTTTTTGGAATACACGAAATGTCTTAAGTTCCACTTCATTCAAAGAGCTTGACATATTGTCACTATGACAGTGATTTCTCCTCATCCTTCCTCTCTTTTAAATGTTCTTTAAGATTGTATGCATGTAGGCAGGGCCTTGTCAATTACTTTTGTATGGTGCCACACTATTTTTGCTGTTTTATATATAATGATTTTGAAATATATAGATGTTTCTTCCCCCATTCATCATCCTTGGTGGTTCACTTTTTGCCTCCTGGTTCTTCCAGGAACATCCTTCATTTTTATACCGTATGGTTTATCCAGATCAACCAGTGATATGCCTTGGATGTTGTACATGCTGCCTACCCTTTCCGGGGCTAGGCTCCATTTTGTCTAGAGGAGTATGAAATTACCTATACCTTCAAGCACATTGACCGTGACTATTCGTTTACATAAATTTATTTTAAAATGCAAATACACCATAGAATTCAGAGCTCAGATCTTTAGAATGTGCCTCCCTCTAAATTGAAAGTGTTAATACAGCTATCTACTGCTATCTCACCTAACTGATAAAGGAGCAATTATAGCCTTATCTTTAAGCATATTGAACGGGGAGAATATCTTCACACTAGTTTATCTAGTTCCCCAGACACCTTAATTCTGTACCTTAAATCTCGTTTAGTACCTTATTCTGATTCTTATTTTGTACCTTAATTCTGTAATAAAATTGATTTTATATTTACAACTAATCTTTTGTCTTCTGGATATTTTTCCTGGATTCTTTAATAGATGCAGAATTTGAGGACCGTTGTAATTTAAAGGCAAAGCATTGTTTTTATGTGTTTATTGTGTTTATATCCTACATGTAGGAATGTCCATCACCAGGAAATCTGGCCCTTTTTGAGCTTCCCAGACTTCTGTGATGTCCCTGATTGGGCTTGCTTTTGTGAGCTGAGCCGCATGATTTCCCCATGGTCTGGGGATTTGTAACTTGTAATGCTTTTCTTTTCTTTTTTTACTTGGCCGTAATTTTCACAAATAGAGATTTGCACAAATTACAGCCACAGATTGCACATATTTGTATAATTTGAATGAAGTTGGGCTGTAATTTGTGCAAATTATGCAAATTAGTGTAATTTACAGCCAAAATTTGCACAAATGTTTACACAATTTTTTTTAAGGAATTCCACCAGCTGACCTGAATCATTGCACACCAAGTCGGGCCAGCTGGCAGAAGACAAAACACAATCTAGGGGGCCAAGCTGATGAAAGCTCATCAAGCTCCACCCCCCAACTGAATTCCTGTGACATCACTACCTACATATCCTCCTAGGAATTCAGTGTGGCATAAATTGGATTACCCTAATGTATCCTCCTAGGGTCACCAGTTAAGCTCAATAGGTGAGCAATGATTTGAATCCAGGCCTCTGCTGCAGCCTAATATGACACTTAGCCAGATTTGTGAATCAGGTCTCTGATGTCAACACCTGATCATATGGATAGGCAGTTAATATGACTCAGACATTTGGGGTCTGAGTAGGGACAGCAGAGAAATTTGGTTCACATTTTAATGCAAATTTATCTAATTTTCAACTATGAAAGATTTGGGAACAGGAACAAAATTCTCATACAGTACATCTTTAATTTAACAGTAGGGATGTATGGATTCCCCACTGTCCATTCCAGTGGGGAATCCACCTGGGGGGCACGATTTGTTCCTCCCCCCCGGAATCCTCCAGGGTGGCTCCACTCCATGAGGATTCTGCGGAGCCCCCTGGCTTGAGGGTTGCTTACCTGGACCCGTTTGCCTCTGCGCCGATCGCCATTTATTTATTTTTTTAAAAAAAGGTGATCGGCAAGATGTGCCCATACACAAAATAGAGCCATGAATTTTGTATATAAGTCTATGGACACTTATATGCAAAATACAGCTGTGAATCTTGCGTATAAGTCTATGGACACTTACACGCAAATTAGAGCCATGAAACGTGCATATAAATCTACAGACACTTATATGCAAAATAGAGCTGTGAATCTTGAGTATAACTCTATGGACACATAGACTTATATGCAATATTCATGACTCTATTTTGTGTATAAGTCTATGGGCACTTCCTGCTGATCACCATTAAAAAAAAAAAGGTGATCGGAGCAGAGGGGAACGGCTCCAGTTAAGCAAGCAGCCGAGAGCCATTCCACACAGAATCTTCCTGGAGCAGAGGTAAGTGGGGCCATCCCACCATGGATTCTGGAGGCTGGATTCCAAAGAATCTGGCCTCATTTGAATCTGCAGCGGATTTCTCTAACATCCCTGTTTAAGAGTGAAAAAATGAGCAACTGGGAGAAACAGAATTTAACAGATTCTTCCATTCCTCATTTTGAGGGGAAGAAAAAATCACCACTGCCTACTGTTGGTTTGGTGTTCACTATTCCTGAGCTGGGCACACTACATGTAAATGTGAGAGTGTGAATGAGTGTGTGTGCGTGCGCGTGAGAGAGAGAGAGAGAGAGAGAGACAGAGAGATGTCCGCTGGTTTCAAAACAGGTACAGGGGCAGGTCATCTCTAAATACTGGACACTGGGGACAAAATTAAAAACTACAGAGAAGATCCTCAATTTAGCATATTCATTCATCTCCATTTAATTTTAACTTGTTGGGTTCAGACCATCATTCCAGGCTCTCAAGGTGGTTTTGAATTTTGATTTTGTCTTCTATAGTGTAAGCTATTCCTTCAAGCTTTGTCTCATCTGCAAATTTGACAAGCATCCCCTCTACAATCTTATCCACATCATTTTATATTCAATCAGTTGTGGATTCACCTAAGAATAATACTTTTAGCCCATATTTTACCATCTTGTCAATAAGGATATCTTAGGAGATCCTGATCAGATGTTTTACTGAAATCAAGATATTCTGCGATCTACCACATTAGTAAATCCATTAAAAAAGGAAACACATTCATCTTGTTTCTATGACTTACTCTTGATAAACCCATGCTGACTCATACTAGTAATGCACTCTGCTCACAGATCTACCAGTATTAATGGCAGGCTGACCAGTCTGCATTAACTGATACAAAGCCATTCTATCCTTTTTGAAAACCATGTATCTACTTTTGCAGAGAAGCATCTTGAACATGTAAATTAGTATTTCAAAATCTGCCATGCATTTGTCTAATCTATTTACCAGTCCAGCTCCAATGAGCAAGCATTATTCTTCTGCATTCTGCAGTCTTGTAATGTTTAAACCTTTTCAGCTCAAACCACCCACATTCTCATACTATTTGGACCATAGATGCAGAGCAAAACCTCACCTGTAGATATATAAACCCATGATGTAATGTGACTGCATATATACACAGACCCTCCTGAGCATTACATTGAGACTAATATTGGGGAGGGTGGCATGACATTTATATAGGAACAGATCAACATTTGGATTGGTAGCTGCATTCTTTGCAAAGCCCCAGTGTAGAGGATCAGAATACAGAACTTTTCAAGCCCCTTCTTAACCATTTTCATTTCTTTGTATTCTCTGCCTTGGTTTTTTAATTAGTTATCCACCCCCTTACCCGCCCTTTCTTGCTTATGTGTCTTCTTCTTCCTTATGCTCTCTTATATGTAGAGATGTATGAAAAATTCATTTCAGTTTTGTTTTCATAAGGATTTACCCAGTTCGTACTTTCCAGACCAAAGAGGGACTCAGACAAAATCTGCAGTTGAAGTATGCATATTTCCAAGCTTCCAGTGTGATTTGCGGACCCCCAAAATGCATTCTACAGCATGCATATATTTGAAAAGTGTACATGAAAAAATGCATACTTTTGAAAAATGTGCACAAATATGCTTTAATCAATGGGAGAAGAATGCCTAGATTTCAAAGATGTGCACAACTGTTGTGTACATTTGGAAAAATGTGTATGAAAATACACAGAGGTTTTCATGTGAAAAAACAAAACAAAACTCACAATCTGATATGAACACAGATTGCAATGAGCTGTGAGATGGAATTTGGGGAACTTAGGCAAACTCAGGTTTTGCTGATTCGCAAAACCCAACTTATATGTAGAACTCTCTTTCCTTTTGATCAGCAGTGGGCAACCTCTGACCCTCCGAATGTTGTTGGACTCCAATTCCCATCAGGCCCAACCAGCATGGTCAATGGTCAGGGCTGATGGGAGGTGTAATCCAACAACATGAGGGGAGCTACAGTTTTCCCACCTCTGTTCCTCTTTAAGAAATTATCAATAACTCAGCATTTGCCTTTTGCATTTCCTTCTGAATGTTCTGTTTGATTCCTTTAATTCTTCTCTTGTTCCTATGTTAATTATGATATTCTGTATTTGAAATATTTCTGTGCATCAGAAGCAAGTCCTGATGAGTTCAATGGAGTTTACTCCCAAGTATGTGTATGCAACTGTACAAAGCAATCCTATCCATGTTTATTCAGACAAAAGTCCCGCTGGGTTCAACAGAACTTACTCTCTGGTAAGTGTGTCTAAGGCTGCAATCTTATACCTACATACCTGGAAGTAAGCTCCACTGCACTCAGTGGGACTTTTCAGTTGGTGTCTCTAGGCTTGTGCTGTAAGGGAGCAATCCTATGTGGATCGACACTCGCCTCCAAGCCCAGCGGCGACCTGCAGGAGAAGTAGTGAGGAGCGGATCTCCTCCTTGCTCCCCCCACTCTGCTTTCGGCTGTCTAGCCACGGGACCTCAGAGCACAGGAAGTGGTGGCCAGATGACACAGGAAGCATCATGCCAGCATTTCCAGCCTCGCTGCCCCGGGCCACCCCCAATGCCCCATTTCCCCCGCTCCACACTGCTCTTACGAGCATGAAGCACAGGGACGATCCGTGCTGCTTACAAGGTGGCTTGGGAGGGGGTGAAGGTTGGTTCTCAGGGAACTGACCAATCCTATGGCCATCTAGCTGCTGACTAGCAGCCATGGTATTGCACCCTAAGTCTCTCCCAGAGAGCACAAAGTTTTCCAATTTGGCTTCCATGTCTTCTCTCCCTTTGTTTCACATTTTTAGATTTTGAGCTTGGGCAAAGTGCCCTGCTTATTTTAGTTTTTGTACAATGCCTAATGTATGACTATAACATCATCATCATCATCATCATCATCAACAACAACAACAACACACATGGACTTCAGAAAATACCACAAATGCAGACTTTTGCAAGCTGGCTTCCTCCAGTTGTTTTGGACTACCATGCCCAAAATCCCTAGCCCCAGTGGGCAATAATTCCAAGATGCTCAAAAACAAAATATATATTGGAGCCCACTGTCAGGGTGGACACTGAGCCCATAGAATCCCAGACTAGTTCTGATTCGGAGGAAGAGCAGTTGCTCCTGGGAGAGGAGCGCGCCCCTTTTTCCCAGGGCCCGCAGCTGACAGAGATTCCTCCCACCCACATTCCTAGATTAGAAAGCAGTCCAGGGAGTGACCCAGCACCAATAGCAGACTGGGTGGATGCGCGGCGCAGACGCAGAGAGCGGCGCCAAATGGAGAGCGCGGAAAGGAGGCGTAGCGCCCGGTTGGCGCTCAAAGAACGGTTGTGCCCAGAGGATCCAAGGGAAAAGGGGAGAGATTCTCCCTAGTCCTTATATTCAGGGGTCTGCCAGTAATTGCTTTTCAAATGGGGACCAACTGTTCTAACTTAGGGCATAGGGATGCTGCTGTTGAGATCTAGTTGCTACCTGTAGAGCTGTTAAGTTGTAAAAGTAGAATAAAGCTTTGAAAAGAATCCCTTTGTCTGTGTCTAGACTTGGCTACTGGATTAGACTGAGAGCCCTCCAAGGAGCCCTTGACACCCACCATCCAAATGTTTAGCCCTATCATAGCGAAGGGGTCGGGGGAGTCTTGCTCTGAAAGCACTGAAGTGCTTTGACAAGTATGGGATATGGCTCTGCTGGGCTAAACAAAGTAGTGTGTGGAGGGAATGAAACTGATATTTACAACAGGAATATGCCTCTGCCGGGCTACGTGGTAGACAGGAGGACTTGTGCAAGACCCCCAATTACACACACACACACCCTGACCCCACTTGCACAAATATAAAGACCTAAAGAGAAGAAGAAGGGGGAGGCGGAGGCGGAGGAGGAGGAGGAGACGGAGACGGAGAAGATCCTATTTGCTCAAATTGCACAAAGAAATCTGAAATCCACAGATTGGTTTAACTCACTACAGATCAAGTCAATGACAGCAGGGGGAAATGGAATGAAATCCACCAGGAGCACACTGGTAAAATGTGGCATGATTTTACCCCCAAACAGAATTCTCATACATCCCTTGCACTAAGGCTCACTCTTACTCTCTACAATCCATCTCCTGCACTGAACCTGAATTTAAAGTATAATGTAGCCAAAATGATGTAGCCTCAAGGATACATCTGTGTAAGCAATTCAGGAGCAGCACCCCAGCTGTTCCTTCCTTCATTAGAGCACATGGAGAAAAAATGCTGTAGGGTGTCTCCAGCTGTAGTCCCATGCTAGCAGTGTATGTCCTTGGAGTTAAATTGCTCCATTCTCTTTTTGCTATAGTAAAAAAGCTTTTACCATCACATGAAATAGGTGGGTGGGGTTACGAAATGAGAAATTGACTGAACGTCGGTGCATGTGCATACTCAATTGAACATTTCATTCAGTGTAAAAGTGCTGAAGAGCATTATGTCTTTCTTTTCTAGCCGTGTACACTGTGAGGCCCAAACAACACAATTTCACCAAAATGACACAGATCTGAGCCAAGAAAGGCAAGTTTAAGCTGAAATCAGGATATAGTCAATTCCACTTAAATCACCCATGCATAATCTGAGCAGCTATATAACCAGTTGAATGGCTGCAGCAGGTTAAAAATAAATTATTATTATCAAACAAAGACTCCATTTTCTTTTAGTGTCCTAGCAGTTTGTGAGTTTCCATTTTCCAAGGCTGAAGCTGCATGAGGTAACACCACCTTGGTGTTATCTCGGGATGTCTCTAGCCCCAAGGTCAGAACAGGACCCATTTAACTGGACTGAGTGATCTCAGCTATGTCCATGTGGGAACTCTCACACACATACCCCTCTGGGCATGGGAAGGCTGCTCAGCCAGCCTGTCATTGGCTAGCAAGAATCATCTTAGAGTTGACAGGGGCTTCAGCATATAACCAGGGGAGTTACTGCTGCCCCTTGTCTTCACCTTTGTTTTTCATTTGGTTTTGCTTTGGACTCCAATTATTTCTGTTTGGGTCCTGTCCTGTTTGAAGACTCATGCCCAGGTACATATAAACATGTTCAGGTAGCTTTGTTATTTTTTTCCTGTTTTTTTTTTTTTTAATGCAAGTATTGTTTCCAAATGTGCTCTAGTTCTTGTGTGTCTTTTATTTCCCTTTCCCCCTCATAAATAAACTTACTACCCCTTACAGCTGGTTGTTCATGTGCTTCATTCCAGTTTGCCTCAGTACTGAATCCAGAGTATTCCTCTTGGTTAATACTACTGTTTAAGGTTCTAGATCTAAGCCTTGGAAATGGGGGGTGCTAGTTTAACCCCTATTTCATAAGCCTTAGGGTTTGGGATGGTGCAGGTGCCCACCTTGGGCCGAGTTTCTGGCAGACTGCCCACTTCCCTGAGCCACTCCCACTGAGCCCCTGCAAAATACCCAGGCCCTGTCCACCTCCGTCGTTCTTGCCATGCTCTATTTTGCGTATATGTCTATGTGTACAGTATTGTGATTGCCATGTTTTTTTCAAAGCATGAGAATCATGACAGACGACCGAGAAAGTGCAGTGGGGGCTGGGTAAGTGTGGGCAGCTCAGCAAGAGCAGATTGAGGGTGGCTCAGCAAGCATGGGAAAGGGTCGAGCGTGGGTGTGGGGGGGTGCAGTGGGGCAGGGGCTGGGTGGGCACCCAGAGAACCTGGACAGGGGGACACTCATCTGTCCCTTTCTGGGGTGTCCTGTAAAGTCTTGGAGTCCCCTGGCTCAGACTGAAGTGGACATAAGGGGTGGTGGCAGCCTGCCTTGCTAGTCTGATGTTCAGCCTGAACAACCCTTTCTCCCTACTCACACTGCTGGGAGCCAGGGTAACCTCCTTCCTCCCTTCACAATTATAAATAACATGGACAATAATTTGATGTATGATTCACCCTCGAGCCAAAGCTCTCAGGGTGACATGCTCAATAAAAGCAAAACCGATACAACCAATGATAGAAACCAGTAAAAAATATATATATTAAAAAGTATTATTATTTAATAAAGCGACTGATTATTATTCTTCATTTGCATTATTCAAGTCAGCTAAACCAGTTACAGATCCAATGCAATGCTCAGAGCATAAAGAGGAACGGGCAACATGCAAAGTTGAATTTGAGTCACCAAGGCCTTTCAGTCCATCTCACGGTACCCCATGCTGCCCTCACATCTTAAGTGTTATGCAAGCCAGTTGAGACTTCTCCAGCTGCAAAAATGTTTGCTATGTAGGACTTAGGTACAAAGAGAAATGCGGAAGCCAGAGCATCCATGAGACCATAAGAACATAGGAAGAGTAGTGCTGGGTCAGGCCAAAGGCCTAACTAGCCCAGCATTCTCTTCCAACAGTGGTCAACCAGATGCCTATTGGCAGCACACCAGTAGGACATGGATGCAAATGCACCCTTCAATTTGGTTTCCCCAGAAAGTGGCATAACTGCCTCTGATCCTGGATGCAATATATAGCCATCATGACTAGTACCCATTGATAGCCTTATCCTCCATAAACCCTGTCATGACTCAGGACTGGGAGTCCTTGGTGACTGAAGTCTCCAATGAAAGTTACTCTGAGGAGGTAACAGAACCAGTCCCTGGTTCTTCTGAATGCCAGGGGAAATATGTGAAATGAAACTGAAAGCCTTCCATTGCTACCACCAGGCAAGGGCATGTCAAGGGGACCCACAAAATAGGAAGGGGGCCCACAAGAGGGCAGTTTATCAAGGCCACCCTCAAACCTGGAGCCAGCCCTGACTTTAATTCATGCCCCAGTAAGTATCCTGACTGAAACTTTTCCTTGGCATGGAATCATTTTAAGTTTAATCCCATCCCCATACAAGCACTTGTGGAAGCTTTGTCAGATAGAGCAGGAGGATGGAAATGTAAGAAATAAAGAACAGCTTTGTATACAATATTTAAAGGAAAGGGTTAAAATGATATGCTTAGGTATAATCAATGGGAGATGACTTTGGCAGAGATGGGCAACATAGCATTCAAGAAGCTGTCATGTTTTTAAGCAGAAGACATTTCAAAGAGAGGAACTCACTGTTAGTGTAGCTCTCTGATCACATACTGTACAAAACTGGTAGACCTATGCCTAATCTGGTATTCAATCTACCTGTTCTTTATAATATTTTTAAAAGGGTATCTCTCTGCAATGTCTGCTCATAATGCATGTGCAAAGAATGCCTGCATTATTTGATTGCATTTAATAAAGTCAAGAGTTAGTGCTATGAATTGTCCTGAAGGCAAAGAGCCTTCATCCATCACTTACTTTTTTCTATATTGTTAATGGCCACTGTCCCCTGCCAGTTCCACCTTCCACAGCCCACCAAGTTCCATTCATGCTCATCTCTGCATTGTGCTTGATTAGCTGGAGAAGCACTTGGGTGAAAACTAAGAGCCTGTAACAGATTCCTCCTGACAACTGCTTTAGAACTAAATGGCCCAAGATTAGAAAGCCTAATGGAAATGACAAAGTCATCACCACCTGTCTCCATGGCAAACAGGTCAAGGAACATTTTGAAACACTCAGGCGCAAGCAAAGCAAAACAAACAACAAGCTTCTTTATTTATTTTACAGGGGGAAACCCCAAACTTCCTGCGGTATCCTTTTAAAATGAACACTCTGGTTAGAATTAAAGTTCTGGGCATGACACCTTAAGAAGGATGCAGACAAGCTGGAGAGGGTTCAGAGGAGAGCAGCAAAGATGATCAGGGAACTGGAAACAAAGCCCTATGAGGAGAGACTGAAAGAACTGGGCACATTCAGCCTTGAGAAGAGAAGACTGAGGGGAGATAGGATAGTGCTGTTCAAGTACTTGAAAGGTTGCCACAGAGAGGAAGGCCAGGATCTCTTCTCAATCATCCCAGAGTGCAGGACACGGAATAATGGGCTTAAGTTACAGGAAGCCAGATTCCAGCTGAACATCAGGAAAAACTTCTTGACTGTTAGAGCAATACGACAATGGAACCAATTACCCAGGGAGGTGGTGGGCTCTCCCACACTGGAGGCATTCAGGATGAAGCTGGACAGCCATCTGTCAGGGATGCTTTGACTTAGATTCCTGCAATGAGCAGGGGGTTGGACTCAACAGTCTTATAGGCCCCTTCCAACCCTTCTATTCTATGATTCTATTCTATGAATAGATAAAAATTGCAGGAAATTCCAAACTAAGGGTAGTGTTGCAGGCAGGGATGTCAGAGAATTCCACCATGGATCTCGGTGAGGCCGAATGCCAGTGCATTCGGCCCCCTGAACTCCGTGGCGGAATGGCCTGCCACCCACCCACTCCCCCACAGATCCCCCCCGGGACGAGACTCACCTGGGGCAGATCTTCCGGGTGGCAGTGGCGGCGGTGGCAGCGGCAGCTCCGGTGGCAGCTGCGGCGGCAGCCAGTATTCTGACCGGCTGCTGCCGCCGCCATTTCCAGGTTTGTGTAAAAAAAAACAAAACAAAACGTGATACGCTACGTAAATCTTTACGTAGCCTATCATGGTTGCGTGGGTATAAAAAAAAAACACGTACGCAAATGGCGGCAGCTATGGCCACCGCCATTTGCGTTCCTTCTTTTTACTGTCTTAATCTACGTAAATATTTACGTAGACTATGATGGCGAAAATAAAGGGGAACGCAAATAGCGTAGCGAGCGCTATTTGCGTACCCTTTCGATTCGCCGTTTTAGCCTACGTAAAGATTTACGTAGGCTAAAATGGTAAATCAAAAAGGGGCCCAAACAGCGCCTGCTATGCTATTTGCATTCCCCTTTATTTTCGCCGTCATAGTCTACGTAAATATTTACGTAGATTAAGACGGCCAAAAAGAAGGAACGCAAATGGCGGCGGCCATAGCCGCCGCCATTTGCGTACGCGGTTTTGTTTTGTTTTTTACCCAGAGCCCTCCACGGCTGGAAATCCGGCTGCAGACAGCTCTGGCCTGGCTGGGCCGGGCCTGGCCGGCTGCTCTGCGGAGATGCCACGGAGCACAGCTGGCCGATCGAGGATTCCGGGGGGAGGAACGGAGAGCCTCCCCCCCGGCCAGGATTCCGGGGGAAGGGACGGAATGCCTCCCCTCCCACCATCAACATAATGCGTGAAAGGTAAGTCACTTTCGTACATCCCTAGTTGCAGGGGACTCCAAACGGCTAAGCATTCCAAATTGCAAGGCATTCCAAATGAAGGGTAGTGTTAGTCCTAGGGATGTCAGAGAAATCCACTGCAGACTCAAATGAGGCTGGATTCTTTGGAATCCGGCCCCCAGAATCCATGGTGGAATGGCTCACATGGTGGAATGGCACCAGGAAGATTCTGTGCGGAAAAGCAATCCAGCTCCATACCGCTGGCGATATCATAATGGCAGCCACCATCACCATTTTTTTTTTTGAGGAATACAGCCACAAGTGGTGTCCACTATGCCATTTGTGGCTGTATCCCAGCAATACGGTAATGGCAGCTGCCATTACCATATTGCCAGAGGTGCAGAGCCGGAGTGTGGCTCTGCGAAATCCTCCAGATGCAGAGCCACTCCGGAAGATTCCAGGGGGGAGGAATGGATCACCTCCCCCCCGGGCGGATTCCCCACTGGACCAGAAGGTCGGGAATCCATCCATCCGTAGTTAATCCTAGATAGAGTAGATACACTGAAATGAATGGGACTTAAGTTAGTCATGACTAACAAGTTTCATTCCTTTCAATGACTCCTCAATGAGTCTGTTTGGTGCAACTGTTCCCCTTTCCCTGAAGGAGCCCCTTCAGGGAGAAGGAAACACTTGTGCCAAACAGCTGGCACTCAATTGGCCATGCCGCAGTCATTTTGCGGGAATGTTTCCTTCTCCCGGAAGGGGCCCCTTCAGAAAAAAAGAAAAAAAAAATCTGCAAAATGGGGGGGCCCGCTGCTGCCACTGCCAAGAAACTGCACCTCCCTTTGGTGGTGCCTGGCAGAGAGAGGCTTGGTTGCTCATGGCAGCAGGATGGGAGCCAAGAGGTTCCCATCCTGCCTTCGCCACCTTTGCCTCCTTCTTACTGCTGAGCAACCCCTCCTCTCTCTGCCAGGCACCACCAGAGGGAGGTGCAATTGCTCAGAAGCAGAGTCCCCTTGCAAGAGAGGCTGATGGACAGGCAGCAGGGCTAGGCTTGCAAGTAGCTGTGAGCTGATGCCGAGCACCTGTGGACCATCGGGCAGCTCACCATGCATACTCACTGGGGTCAGGTAAGGGGAGGGGGGTTGGTGAGCAGCATGCAGGGTGGGTGTGGGAGGGTTCATGCATCCCTATATGGAACTTGCATGTATATTTATTTTTAGAATTATGGACTAGAGGTCATTTCTGTATATGTTCAGGAGAGAACTGAAGTGTGGGGTACCACCCGCCATTATGGGTATGGAGTGAGGAGTAAATAGGAAAGTAGACTCCAACCTCAGTACTTTCAGGAGTTTGTGGTTGAAGATGAGAAAAGTCTAATTACCAATCTGCTCCTAGGTATTCAGGGCCTTCCAGCAAGCTTTTCCTTGAGCCATTAACTCCAACTACACCAAGGGTTGGGTATTGTTCTGGCATGGGGTAGGGAGATTTCTTCGATGTGTAATTAAACCATTTTGTTTTTTAGCAATTCAGATTGCCCTTTCTCCAATATATTAATTAACTTTTCCAATGTGGTTTATCCAGATAATCCCCCAAATTCAATGTTCTCCATTGTTAGAAAGTGTTACACTTTAGGCCACTTAACCAGAATGAATGGATGCTTCAAATAGCTGCCTCACCATGTCTCTGATTCAGCAGAGTTTATTTTAAAGGTTCCTATGACAGCTCCAGATATCGGGAATCTTTTGTCAATGTTATTATACCAGTCCAGTGACTGGAAGACATAATAGAGGTCTATTCCAGGGGTCTCTAATGACTGTAATGCATGGCCATAATAATTTTACTCATGGTACAATGCCATTTTAAATATGTTTGGAGCTACTTAAAGTTCAAAATCAATTTGTAAATGTGACATTTTGCTGCTCATTCTCCTAAATGCAGCCACAGTAAATTTATCATATAGCCTGCAAGAAGGACAGGCCGTCTGACATCCTAGCACCCTCTGTCTGACACTAATAACAGTTTGCTGTCATTAAAACATTCATGCATTTGCCTTAACAAAAACTGGGATGAATAAGCAATCCTTAGTTACTTGAATGGAAGGGGGGGTGGAGAAGTTGATTTTCAGAAGGAAGGAAGGAAGGAAGGAAGGAAAGAAATGAAGAAAGAAAGAAAGAAAGAAAGAAAGCATCTCTTTTAATGAAACACATGTTCAAGACTGCTGTTGGGCTGGATGTGCCTGATCTCATCTCATCTCAGAAGCTAAGCAGAGTCAGCCCTGGTTAGTACTTGGATGGTAGACCACCTGGGACTCAGGCTTCCCGCATTGAGCAGGGGGTTGGACTCGATGGACTTGTAGCCCCTTCAACCCTATGGTTCTATGATCTATGATCTTAAGACTGAAAATCTGCAATCAAGCCATGCTAGTGGGAGATACTGAAACATCAAATGACAAACTCTTTCATCTTTCCATAACTTTTAGGTTGAATAGCTCAGGGACAACAGCTATGACTATGTTGTGCTTAAGCAATCATATGCAATAATAAAGTAGGAAGACACAGTGTTTCAGAGGCTGCCCCATCCTTCTCAAACATGGCTGCAGGAATGGAGCTTGGTTTTAGATAGGATTGATAGGAAGGGAGTGTTTGGGAGGTTAGGTGTGGTAGGTTAGGGATGGGGTACTCACAAGTTCACAGGGTGGTCAAGTGGTCTCCATCTTTTTAATTACCCTTCATGTCACAAGACTTTTGATTCCCACCAAGGATGCAACACCTTCAGGCTGGTAGATACTATTTTACAAAGTGGTGAGTAGTCTCCATCTCTTCTTCTTCTTCTTCTTCTTTCCTCATCAAACAAGGGCAAGCCACTGCATTCAGTAGCTAGCTACCCATTTCATTAGAAAACTATTTAAAATATCACTGGGAATTCTGTTACATGATGATTTAGCATAGTTTCCAGTGAGAATGTATGAGTTGGCTGCCCACATGAAAAGAATGGGAGGAGGGTACAAGGGTTATATCAAATACTGTCAAGAGGTGTAACATGATGCTGTCTACCCAACAGCAACAGTAAAAAGGTGTCATCCAGTTACATGGTAGGCAACTTGAGGTCTCTAAAACTGTTGAAAGAATGGAACTAGTATAGAAGTGGAAAGAATGTCATCCATATTTAAATGCAGCCACATATTTAAATAAATATTTAAATGATAATGTAATTCATGAAAAAGACCTGAATTGCACTATCAGCTCAGAACAGCGGGCTCCATGAAGTTTCTGTCACATACAGTGAATTAACATGCATTGAAGATGAAGCATAGATGGTATTTCACACAAGTAAAGTACAGCTATTTCAGTTGTGATGTGAACCCTAGTCACTGAAGGTGTGGAGCAACTTCCTGGAGGCACCTACCTGCATATATGGTGGGATTGCTCACTGGTTAAAAGGTTTTGGGTTCAGGTCTTTGCTTCACCAGTGAGGTCACAAAAGAAGATACAGCGCTATCTGCAAAACTAGGACTACTGTCTCTTTACATGGACTCTAATGCACAAATAATACATAAAAAGCACCTGACTTTTTTTCTGTACAGCAGTGAGGATGGTCATAACTGCTAACTAGTAATCAGCAAATGAGCTTTCTCTTATAATATGGAAACAGGAAAATAATGGGACTTTCCACTAATGGAGAAGCTCACTAAACAATGACAGGGTACAAAGAGGGCAAGTAGAAATTGTCTTTTTAAAAAAATTGAATTTGGTATCCATTTACTGAATTTGTGAATACTGAGAAGAATACATGACAAACTGCTAAGACACACGGAACTCTGTGGGGTGATCTGTTAGGATGATGACTGACAACGTTCTCAGATAAACTTGCTTGTACCAAATAGAGATCCTGATTGATCAGAAAGGCTGTGAAGAAATTGACTCACATGTAGGGATGGGTGGACCCATGGGAGTCCATGCTCAGCGGGTGTTTGAGCAGCGGCCGCTCGCTGCCACCTGCTCATGCAAGCCAGGCTGTGCGAGCCCCTGGAAGGCTTGGTGAGCTGTCCAAGAGTGTGCCACAGCTGCCTGCTCCTCCATGTGAGTGGCCATCTTTCGGTGGATTCTCACATCCCTACTCACATCTGGTGTGCTTAAATTTCTTACTGTGCATTGTCACTTTGGAAAAATCAATTAAAAAAATGCTGCAGCCATGAATGGAATGGGAGGGGAGTTGTCAGTGCTTATTCAATATGAGAGTAATCCAAGAAAACAGCAACTCATGCAGCTCAAAATAGCCAGCCTAGCACTATCTATTTATAAGTATGTTCCCTGGTTAACATTATTCCATTGCATTGCAAACAGAAAGACATGTGCAGAATGATCCCATCATCCCATTAATTCTTAGGAAGCAGCAGCAAAGTTATGAGCCACATGACTTCTTTTTGGCAATTGGAGACCCATTTGGCCAGTGATGACAATGCAGATAAGCCATGCACACAGATCTGAGACATTTCATTGATGCAGCATGAGTGATAAAAAGCTCAATATTATCTATGTGTGACAAGAAAACAAGTTGAATAAAGAAAAGTATAGAAATTTAGCAAGTATGGATTAGATGCTTATGCAAAGTCACCCAGTCTTATTATGGATTTGTGCTAATTCTGAATTACAGTGAGACAAATAGATAGTTGATACTATATCCATATAATGATCCCACAGCCCACTGCTGGCTCCATTTTAGTTCATAGAATCATACAATAGTAGGGTTGGAAGGGGCCATTAAGACCATCGAGTTCAACCCCCTGCTCAATGCAGGAATCCAGGTCAGGGAATCCCTGACAGATGGCTGTCCAGCCTTGTCTTGAATGCCTCCAGTGTGGGAGAGCCCACTACCTCCCAAGGGAATTGGTTCCATTGTTGTATCGCTCTTAACAGTCAGGCAGTTTTTCCTGATGTTCATCTGGAATCTGGCTTCCTGTAACTTGAGCCCATTATCCCGTGTCCTGCACTCTGGGATGATTGAGAAGAGATCCTGGCCTTCCTCTCTATGACAACCTTTCAAGTACTTGAAGAGCACAATCATATCTCCCTGCAGTCTTCTCTTCTCAAGGCTAAACATCCCCAGTTCTTTCAGTCTCCTTATATGGCCTTGTTTCCAGTCCCCTGATCATCTTTGTTGCCCTCCTGTGAACCATTTTCCCATTTGTCTGCATCCTTCTTAAGTGTGGTTCCCAGAACTGCACACAGTGCTCAAGATCATGCCTAAACATTGCACATGTGACTTCTGTTTAAGCTAGCTATTGCATTAACACCTATAATGATTCTCCTTAGTTCTGTCCCCCCCTGCATCTTTCCTGTTGGTGCAGAATACAAATAGCCAGATGTATGAATGGGAAGAAACATGGGAAGAACCCACAGAACAATGGTGATCTGCATGGATTTCTGATTCCCTAATCTCCCAAGGAATTGCAAGTTGCTGGGATGCATATCCTGAAACCAGTTTTACATACAGAGTAGAGCTGCCACTGAATATGACCTAAAATGAATTTAGTGGTTTTGATTTGAGTCAGACATCCAAGGACCTTCACGAGAAACCATCGTCTTGATTAAGGACTAGAGGAATTTCTCAATGCCATTGTGCAGCTGAACCCCACAGTAGGGATTGGAAAGAATTTTGTTCAATTTGTATATTGATACAAACTTGCCAAATTCACACTTCCCGAATCAGAATGCAAACCAGAACACAGTTGTCCTTTGATATTTGCACTGTTCTGGAATTTGTGATGCAATTGCCTGAACTGCATCGCAAATGCAAAGAAAAATACAAAGATTAGGGGTTCGTGTGCAAAAACAAAACAAAAAACAAAAAACCCCACCCCATGTTTATAATGGGAAAAGCATTACATAAAGGAAAATGGCTTGCAAAAAAATGTGCGTATTAGGCAAAAGTACACACAGAAGTGTGTATATTAGTTAAAATGCATACAAAAATTTATTTATTTATTTACTTATTTCATTTCATTTCTATACCGCCCAATAGCCGAAGCTCTCTGGGCGGTTCACAAAAATTAAAACCAAACAACACACAATAAAACAATTTAAAATATACAGAATATTAAAACCACAATATAACAATACAACCACAATAAAACCTAGCAGCAGTGCAGGAGTTTAAAATACAGATTTAAAACAGCAAAGATAAAAATTTAGAAAGCTAAAATGCTAAAATGCCTGGGAAAATAAAAAGGTCTTCACCTGGCGCCGAAAGGAATACAATGTAGGCGCCAGGCGAACCTCACTAGGGAGCTCATTCCAGAGCCGGGGTGCCACAACAGAAAAAAACCTCCTCCTAGTAGCCCCCCGCCTCACTTCCTTTGGCAGGGGCTCACGGAGAAGGGCCGCTGATGATGATCTTAAGGTCCGGGCAGGCACATATAGGAGGAGGCGATCCTTCAGGTAACCTGAAAAAATGTATAGAATTTTATATATATAAAAATGTATAGAATTTCCCAGGCTGCATTTCATAAAGAAAAAGCACAAATTGATGCAGGAGTGGGAGGGATTATAGAATCATATAATAGTATAGTAGGGTTGGAAGGGGCCTACAAGGCCATCGAGTCCAACCCCCTGTTCAATGCAGGAATCCAAGTCAGACTCAGAGCATCCCTGACAAATGGCTGTCCAGCCTCGTCTTGAAGGCCTCCAGTGTGGGAGAGCCCACCACCTCCCCAGGTAATTGGTTCCATTAACTGAAGGCTGGAAAAGTGAGAAAACTGAAATATATGGGTTTGCCCATATTAGTCCCACAGACAGATTGGCACTAGCCCAGGAAGATCTACTAGAGTGAGCTGTGTATTGCTTTAGGGAATGGTCACTGATGACCACCAACAAGAATAATCATAGACCTCTGAACATATTGTAATGACTTACAATCACTCTCGTGATGTGTGTATTATTATTTTTTTTCATATGGGAAATAGCATATACACATCTGCCAACAGGTGGACAATGCAGGAAGATTTGTGGTACAAATAAACTATTTGAGGAGGGGTGGGGTTTTGTGACTAAACTCAGGACCCTAGTTTCCCTCCACTTTAAAGAGTTGATTGATACTATCATAGCTGACCACTTCTTGTGGACTGTTAGATTGAAGTCCTTGTCTGGTTCATCTACACAACTTTGCACCGATGCTAATGACTCACTTTTCGATTTTACATAAGGGGACCTGAAGCTGGAAGGTAGTGCCTTGCTCAAACTTACCTACTGAGTCTATAGTCCAATAATACTTTGACCAAGGGTCTCCAGATTTCAAGGGCGGGGCTACAATGCATTTGCCAGTTGTATCATGCCTTAACAATTGTTTGGAGGGTATATTTCATACAGATGGAATTATTAGCTACTTAGCACTGGCTACAAAACAAACATCTTTAAAACAACAGTTAAGAACACAGCAAAACCGGGTAGTGCACAGGGACAACAGGTTATCTGCTGTTCCCGAATGAAAAAGGAGATTCTTAACTTGTCACCTGAACTCCAGTAATGAGGGAGGCAGGCAGGTTTCTCCATAAAGGATTCCACAGTTTAGTTGCCACCAATGACAAGACGCTGCCTTGTGTAACTGTCTAAAACACCTGATGTTGAGATGCATACATAGATGATGTAAGCGAGAAGCTAAATTCATGTGGAAGGAGATGGTCGTTGAGGTATTGTCAACAAACTCCTTGTTCCGCAGTCCCAGGCAGAAAGCCTGAACAGGGGGTTTATTGAGCTGCTATGCTGCTGTGTTTGGCAAAAGATATGTCCTACCCCTCATCCGGTTTGCCCGGCCATGTGAGGGGGGGGGGCATTGCCAGTGGTGAGGGAAAAGGGAGATGTGTTTGACCACCACTGGCAGTCTCTGGTGGTACCACTGGGGGTGGGAAGGGCCCAAGAGGCACTTTTAGCTCTCCAAGTCCCTCCCCAATGCCTCTTGGACATGCAGCTCCCTCCCTCCCTCCCTCCCTCCCTTACACAGTGTGGGTTTTGCTGGTCACCCTTTTGGGGGCTGAGTAGGAATTTTTGGCTCACAGTCTGATTGGCTGGGGCTGTGCATCTTTTCACCTACTTCACACCGTAAGTGAGGTTGGGTGTGCCCATTAGGTGAATTTGGCCTTATCTGATGATTAGCTCTATCTGGTCACATTTCTCCAGGTGAGCTGCTAGGGATGGGCACTGCTGCTGAGAACAGGGATGGTGAGCATTCAGAGGCACCTGTCAATTTGGTGACAGGTGATTCCTGAGGCCTCCTGCTCTGGGTTTCACGGTGCATTGGGGGGATACGAGTTACCTGTGAGGCCAACTCACCTCACCCACCCGGTGTTTTGCGGCCAGGAGGGGGTGGCAGGGGAAGGCCCACCTCCCACAAAAGGGGTAGTCCTGGAGGGTGGCGAGCTGCGACACCACTCTACAGGCTTTGAGTGTTTTCGTCCATTACAGTAACAGTGCCTAGCTAGTCGGTGGTGCAGATTAGTTGCCCGTCCAAGTCTTCCCATTTGCAGATTGATAAATAAATGTGGCCCAGTTTGACTCCAATCACATGTGTCTCATCTCCTTATTTCCCCCTTTTCCACTCACAATGGCTTGTTAGTGTTTTAACATTAATCCTATTAATGATCAAGACAACAGGGCCCCAGGATCATTATGAGCCAAGCCTGGCCCCAGATTAAATTTGTAAAGCTCTTTAAAAATATACTCTAGAAGCCCGGCAGCTGCTGGTAATATTATGAGAGGTTGTTACATTATTTTCTTCCCTTTGATCAAGACTGACGATGGGATTCTGCTGAGCACTCACAAAACAGCAGTGGTGGAATGTGTGAGAGCTGCATTTGGCCAATGGGGCAGAATATATTTTAAAACTACTCTGCACCTTAAATGAAATGAATCGGTCACAGTTCACAATGCTAGAGAAGCGGCATGTTTCATTTTGGAGGATCTATAGCGATATGTGTGTTAGCAGAAATGAAATTTGCCTGACCTGATTCCCAAAAGTGGCTGATGGTACCAGTGGGGGGGGAGGAAACCTGAAATAAAGTGGTTATTAAAAAGTTATTCAGAGATTAGTTGACACAATGCTCAGGGCTCCCATCTGTGGGGCTATTTGGGCTAATCAAAGTATTGAATGTCATGTACATGATGGCATTGGCAGATTGACTTTGAGAGAAGAACAGTGTCCCTTGAATTGTTGTGAAGGTGATAGCAATGTCAGCAAGGGCAACTTCTCCCATAATTGTGCTGCAGTGATGATAGAAGCTGTTTGTCAGGGTTGTATCTGAGCCCACAGAATCCCAAGGCAGCTCTGATTCTGAGGAGGAGATACAGTTCATGGGGGAGGAACTCTCTCAGACTTCAGAGGCACAGCTGGAGGGGGGGCCTCCCCTCTCCCGCTGACATCCCTGAGAGCGACAGTGACCCAGGCATGGAAAGGGAGGGACAACTTGAGCTTTTAGATGTGAGGCACAGCCGCAGGCACAAGTGAGAATCATAGAATAGTAGAATAGAAGGGTTGGAAGGGGCCTACAAGGCCATACAAGAGAGATTGCAGGGTCCGAGCTTTGGCACTCAGCCCGATTGGCTTGATGTCAACAGCTGCGCCCAGAAGCATCATGGAAGAGCGGGAGATCTTCCCCTCCCACCCCTTAAGTTCAGAGAGTTGCCGCATTTTTCCCAAAAAGAGATCAACTGAAGTCCTAACCCTTAGAAACCCCTAGATGAATGTTCCTTTGTAGTTCCTCTGAGTCTCAAGCAATTAGCATCTGTATGCTTCATTAGGATAAATGGAATTAAAGCCTTGGAAAGCAGCCCTTTTGTCTGAGTGTTGATTCTTGCTATTGGAGGATTCGGTAGGCAACAGGGGCACCCTGACATTGTTCCTGCTAAAAAATCTCCCTTTTTACATCAAGATCAAAATTCTGGGGGTGGGGGGGCATGATAATATTGAATTTGGCTGCTCTGGAGAGGACAAGAACAAATGGCTTTAAATGCCAGGGGAGAGAATCAAACTAGGGCTGATCTATAAGCAAGTTACTTCTCAGCTTGTTTGCAGGCTGCGGCTTACCCTGTATTTCATCAGTGCTTAGAGAATGAAGTTTTCCCATTGCAATCTGGCCCTGGCCTCCCTCCACATGCATGCGTGTGCGCACACACACATGCGCGCGCACACACACACACACCATTACCATTACATTACCCCAGAGAAGAAATGTATTTCTTCTCAGGCCACCCAAGACGAGGATCACAGTGCAGCATGGCACCAGAAGATCATAAGAGCCTCCTGACTAACAAGGGAACTTGAGGATGTTTCTCTTTCTTCAGCACCACAAGACAGGACAACATCCCTGCATGAACAGTGATCAGTACGAACAGTCACTAAAGAAATGAAATGGAAAAGTATTGTTTTGTTTTTTTCTTGCCAGGATGGGAGTTTTGCTGATTCTCACTGCACATCTGTCAGGATTCCCTTGGCCCCCACTATACTTCAATGCCCAAACATACAGAGACCAAATTATCAAAGACTCTCCATTTACAAAGGAACGCTTTCAGGGGATTCAAATGGGATTTAAGAGAGTTGCCCGCCATTTGAAGAGGGAGGTAGTCTGGCTAGCCTAACTTAAGGGGCGAGGTCCCTCTCTTCTCGTGAGGCCTCTGAGTGCCACTTTTCATGCAAGGCCAATCAGGTAGACCATCTAAGTTCCGCCCCTGCCTTTTCTCTCTTTGCTCTGTGTCTGCATGTGGCCTCTATTAGGTCATATTCCCCAGACCCCACCTCCTCCTGTTCACTGCCTCTCATGGGGGTGGGGGTGAGGAGGCACCCTCATGCTCAGCCATCTGGACATTTGGAACCTGAGAAGCAGGCCTACTCATATCTGGACTAGTTTGGAAAAGCACCTCCCCCATGTCTGACAGTTCGCCTTCAGAATCTGAACTGCTGTGCTGTCTAACTCCCTGCACTCAGAAACATTCCTGACATCATCCCTACTTCAGGGCACAACCCTATGCAAGTTTAGAAAGGGGAAAAAAAGTCCTATAACTCCCAGCATTTCCCAGCCAGCATGCTTAGGTGGTCGAGTTCTCCCACTGCAGTCTGCCCCCACTCCCACATTTCAGTGAAAACTTGCCATATCTGAACCTAAACATGTATCAGAACACAGTTTGCTGTCAAAATCTGTACATTTCCATGCACTTCTAAAACACACACATACATATTTTCAAAAATGATTTAAAATGCATATATTTCAAAAATGTGCACAACAGGTGTGCACTTGCAAAAAAGGCACAGAAAAACAACTGTATTCATGGAAAATCACTGGGAAATGCATATATTTGCAAAAATACAGACATTTAAAAATGCATACAAAATGCACATGAAAATACATGCAAATCTTCATGGAGGCTTAAAAATGATCATAATCCAATGTGGAAACAGGATGGAATGGGGGGAAAAAAAAGAGAACTGAAAATGAAATTGAGCTTTACAGATTTTTGCCATCCCTACTTTATGCTAAGTATGACAAAGTCTGGATCCAGTCCATTAAAAAAGAACCCACAGCTTCCAAGGGTGGTTCCAAATGAGGATTTTAGGGTGCAATCACACTGCCTCATTCACAGAGTTTTATGGGAGGTGCAGTTGATGTCGTCTTCCATTTATAAACCTGCCGTGCTTTCCCGCTCCTGCTACTTCCATCTTTTTTTCTTACCAGAAAAAAAAAATTATTAAGGAAAAGAAGAAGACTGAATCACTGCAGAAAGCCTTTTGAGTGTTAGTACTAGGAGCCCTCCATCTGGAAGCACCTCACATATCATCCTTGTGGTGGAACTGCTGCAGGCAGAAGCACTGGGAACGTCTCATGTGCAAAGCAGAGATGATTCTCATTGCACCACTGAGTCTCCATCCTCATATGTGCATGCTGGAGCTCTGAATTCCTCAGTACTACAACATTCAAATACATAAATTAATCTTTCTTCCTGACCCTGCAAACTCACTGGGGACTGACATTATGGAGCCTGCAGAGAATTGTGAACACACTGGCATTAGGCTAGCACTATCCAGTTCCACTCAGTTGGAGAGCAAATCAGGATGGGGACATGACCTAGAACTATCATCAACACAGGATAGTCAAAGGTTTTTATTTACTTTGGCTTAAACAGTCATAATCCTGGAACATTGTTTTATTTATTTATTTATTTATTTATTTATTTATTTATTTATTTATCAGATGTATTAGCTGCCCATCTGGCTGCGTACCTGGCTACTCTAGGTAGCATACAGTGCAAATAACAACATGAAATACAACAAATTTACATAATCAACTGAACAAAACAACATTGCTCTAAAAACAAACAAACAAACAAAAACTAACCCACCCCAAATGCCCACCTGAACAGCCAGGTTTTCAAAGTTCAGCGGAAGCTCATCAAAGAGGGGGCATGGTGGAGATCACTAGGGAGGGAATTCCACAGAGTGGGGCCATCACAGAAAAGGCCCTCTCCCTAGTCCTCACCAGCCTAGCTGTCCTGGCTGATGGGGCAGAGAGGAGGCCATCCAAGGCTGATCTTGTTGAGTGGTGTCCCTGGTGTCATTAGAGGCACTCCTTAAGATAGACTAGGCTGGCACCATATAGGGTTTTAAAGGTCAATGCCAACACCTTGAATCAGGCACAGGAAACAAATGGTAACCAGTGCAACCCCTTCAGCACTGGAGTGATGTGGTCTTTAATCAGGCAGGCTGCCGTGCTCTGCATGAGCTGCAACTTCTGAACTGTCTTCAAGGGCAACCCCACATAGAGTGCATTACAGCAGTCTAAGCGAGAGGAGACCAGGGTATTAGGTGAGTTCATGCAGAATTAAGTGAGTTCATGCAGAATGCTCAGAATATAGCTAGAAACTCAGTTACTCAGTGTACAGGAAGTTGAACCATGATGCTGAGGAACCAAAGGGTTGTACCAATGGTGTTGCCAATGACCTATCCACCCCTCAAATCTACTCCAGAGAGTGCTGGGGGATCCTCCGGAGCAGTTTGTGGGCACATGCACAGGGGAACAAGGATGAAGCAAACACTGCAAGTTCCAGACCACATCCGTGACAGGGACACCAGAACTAACTGGTAGGAGCTCTAATGCAGTGGTGAGTGGCTTCAAAGTTTGCTGTGGATTAGCTGAGAGAAGAGATTTGGCTCTTGAAGGATATCCTGCAAATGTAGTTTCCAAAGGTGTGGCCCCACTTGTAGGCTGATGGTGAAAGCAATAGCTTACACCTGACCAGAAGAAACAGAAATGATAACTGAGTCTCTCTTCACCTGTTATCGAAGGCCTCTTTCAAAGTTACTGGCATGAGGAAGCCAGCTCACAGAATCCTTTTCTGTCCCACATTCTATGAAATCTGCTAGGTTCAGCTTTGGGTCTACCAAGTTGACCTAAACAGTTGTCCACAGTTGGCACAGCAATGCTGATCTAGATGTAGCCTTGGTCTGATCAAGCAGGAGACTTTCTATGTTAACTGGGCTAGGACTTAGAAATACCCCTCCTTCATCAGACCAAGAGTACATCTGCCCACAGTGGTCAACCAGATACTTCCAGAAAACCCACAAGCAATGGCCTCTCCCTCTTATTCTTCACTCCCCCTGCAACAGGCATTAAGAGTTTTGCCTCTGAACATGGAGGTTCCATTTAGCTGTCACAATAGACCTACCCTACTCCTGTTTTAAAGCCATAGAACATCTCTCTTATGGCTAGGTTTTTGTTTCTTTAGGGCTCTGATCTGCTGATCAAATACATCTGATCTCTGCTACCCACATAGCAAGTTTGTGAGATGCCTAGGGATGTCAGAGAATTCCGCCATGGATCTCGGTGAGGCCGAATGCCAGTGCATTCGGCCCCCCGAAATCTGTGGCGGAATGGCCTGCCACCCCCTCACCCCCCTGCGGATCCCCCCCCCGGGACAAGACTTACCTGGGGCGGCGGTGGCGGTGGCGGCTGGTCTTCTGACTGGCTGCCGCCGTCGCCATTTGCAGTCTTGTTGGGGGTTTTTTGTTTTTTTTACAAGATGTGATAGGCTACGTAAAGACTTATGTAGCCTATTATGTCTGGCTTTAAAAAAAACGCGTACGCAAATGGCGGCGGCTATGGCCGCCGACATTTGCGTTCCTTATTTTTGGCCGTCTTAGTCTACGTAAATATTTACATAGACTAAGATGGCGAAAATAAGGGGAACGCAAATAGTGTAGCGGATGGCATTTGTGTTCCCCCTTATTTTCGTTGTCTTAGTCTACATAAATATTTACGTAGACTAAGACAGCCAAAAATAAGGAACACAAATGGCGGTGGCTGTAGCCGCCACCATTTGCATACGTGCGGGGGGGGGGTTAAGCCAGATGTGATAGGCTACGTAAGTCTTTACGTAGCCTATCATGGCTGACTACAGGGACGCAAACGGCAGCAGCTACGGCCACCACCATTTGCGTCCCTGCTAGCCAGCAGCCGGATGCCCGGCTGCTGGCGGAGCCGGCCGGTGGCTCCACGGAATCCCCGTGGAGCGGAGCCAGATGGCCAGGTTTCCAGGGGGAACCCGGCAGAGCCAGGTAAGGGGAGTTTCATACATCCCTAGGGATGCCACAGCTGCGTACACATGGACAACTGGATCAGGGTGCAAATATCTGTGTTAATTCTGAGGTTCATTAGACAGAAGCAGAACAGATAAGCATGTTGAAATACAAGCACAAGCAAGCACAAAACTTTGATTATTTGGTGCACTGGGAAGCTACTACGAAGCTGGGTGAATCAGAATTTCTGATATGAGCATTTAATTACATAAGACAAAATCTCTCCAGAAAGCCTTTACCGAGGGGGGGGGGCAGGAGGCTTTCATCAAACTAGCTTTCAGCGTATATGATGATTAAATAATGGAATATTTCTCTCCCTTTTCCTTCTTTTTGATGCAAGTGACCTTTCTTCAGGGAAAGGTTAATTTGGGGATAGAAATACATTTGCTAAGCTATATATAAATTAAATGAGCTGATGAAAATTGTAGCATCTTTTTTTAACTATCAAAACTTACAGGTGGATTAATGATACTCTCTCCTTGGTTTTTCTTTGATCTAAGGCAGCCTGCTTCAACCTGGATCCCTCCAGATGTGATGTGCTACAACTCTGACTAAGAATGACGGGAAGGGTAGACCAATGCATGTCTCAGGGAACTATAGTTGCATCCTGCATTGTAGATCCTGAATTGAGCAAGGGGCTGGACTAGATGACCTCCGTAGTCCCTTCAAATTTTATGATTCTATGATTCCATGACTTGGTCAGTCACAAAGCACACAGTCCTGTTTTGACCAAAATTAAACATCTCATTATGTTAGGCATGTATGAATATTTCATTTCAGTTTGCAAATCACTTGAAAATGCCCCACTTGCAATCCTGAACACAAACAACAAACAGAGCACACAGATTCCCAAACTGGCTTTGACATTTGCAAAACGCATACTTGAAAAAAGTGCAACTTTTTCAAAATGCGCAAGTCTCTCAAAATGTGCAACTTTCTCAAAATATGCAACTTTTAAATCACCCACATTCTAGCGTATGGGGAGAATGTGTGCAATTTTGAAAATTTGTTCAGGCTTGGGAATTGTCTGCACAACTTTCATGTTTGATAGCTGTTCATTGATTTTGCAGAATTTTCCCATTTGTACAAATCAAACAGCCATCACAAAGGCGAGTGCCAATCGAGGAGAGCAGTGAGCTGATGTTCGGAGAATCTTGGTAAGCTCAAACATTGCTTGTTCACTCATCCTTACTTTATGTAATGGAAACAAGCATCAAGTTATTCAATATCTAGCAAAGACTGAGATGTTTTTATCACACCAAAAATATGATATTCTTCTTTTTAATATGCATTACAAATTAGTTTTAAAACCCTTCCCCTAACTCAAAGGATCCTTCCTCCCATATGTGTGTGTGTGCGGGGGTGGGGGGGTATGATTTGAAAATTAGTAGATCAAAAGGATCCAATTCTGGGAAGTAAAATGCATCAACAAATGATAATATTACTTCTCTCCCAATGCTCTGGATCCACTTAATCCTTGCAATCCTTTACTTGGGAGAATAAATGGATCTAGACCAGGTCACATTCTAAAGCAGGGCTCGGGAACCTATGGCTCTCCAGATATTGCTGGACTCCAATTCCATCAGCCTTAGCCAGCCTGACCCATGGTAAGAAATGATGGGTTCAGTAGGACACCAGTAATTAGGGTTGGCGGAGAATTTCTCCCCGAAACTTCGGGGGGCTGAGCGCCAACGTGTTTGGCCCCCCGAACAAGTTTCGGGGAGAAATCCTCCGAACCCCCCCCTGCCCCCGCACCCCCCCGGGATGGGACTTACCTTCACCGAATGTCCCTCCTGGTGGCTGGTCCGGCCGGCGGTTCGGCGGGTGTTCAAGCGAGGCGGGAGCGGCAGCCGGTCTTTCGACCGGCTGCCGCCGCCGCCATTGCAATGAAAGAAAAAAAAAATGCCCCCTGATAGGCTATGTGACGATTCATGTAGCCTATCACGGCTAGATTTGCAAAGTCAGCCGTGATAGGCTACGTGAATCGTCACGTAGCCTATCACGGGTGACTTAAAAAAAAAAAAAAGTGTGTACGGATAATGGCGGCCCCCATACGGAGCCGCCATTCCCCTTCCTTATTTGGTCGCTGTAGTCTACGTAAAGATTTACGTAGACTACAGTGACTAAATAAGGAACGCAAATGGCGGCTCCCTATGGGGGCCGCCATTCGCGTACGCGCTTTTTTTTTTTTTTTTTTTAAGTCACCCGTGATAGGCTACGTGACGATTCACGTAGTCTATCATGGCTGACTTTGCAGATCTAGCCGTGATAGGCTACGTGAATCGTCACATAGCCTATCAGGGGGCGTTTTTGTTTTTTTTTAACTTTCGCGTTCGCGGCCGGGCGAGGCGGGAAGCCTCCCCCCCGGCCTGAATTTCGGCCGGGCCGAGGCGGGAAGCCTCCCCCCCGGACGGAACTTCGCGGGGGGACCAGCGAAGCGCCTCCCCCCCACCGCGAACATCCTTCGAGGAAAGGTAAGTGACTTTCGTCCACCCCTACCAGTAATGGTTCCCCAGACCTGGTTGAAAGGTACATTGTGTAGCCACCTTGCTGAAGGCAGGTCTGATTTGGTCTGGTGCTGGATGGGAGATTGTCTGGGAGCCCTTTGTATACCACCTTGATTCCCATGATGCAAAGTGAGCCATCCTGAGCTTTCTTTTTAATAGGGTGGCATAGAAAAGAGAAGAGAAGAGAAGAGAAGAGAAGAGAAGAGAAGAGAAAGAAAGAAAGAAAGAAAGAAAGAAAGAAAGAAAGAAAGAAAGAAAGAAAATAATTCTGAGCTATTCTGAGCATGGAGGGGACCATGATGTACCTGCCTGCCATATAGCTGTTAACGATGAGGAGACTGTCAGAAAAAAAGAGAGAGGTGGCAACCCCAATTCAGCACTAACATGGTTGTGAACCCAGGGATTCAAACCCAGACTTTTAAAGGCAACGTACTCAAAACCCTGGGCCTGGACGGATGAATCTGCCAGTTCTGGTTTCTCTCACACTCACGTTTTTCTCTCACATTCAATCTTTTAAAATCCAAAGTTCTTTTTTATCCCAAATGTGGAGAAGTTTGCTAATTTGGGTAAATTCTTATCAAAATCAAATTGAACCAAAATTCTCACCCAGCGAGACATTCTTGAGGGGAAAGCCGCTGTGTGTGCACATGCATGCAAGCACATGTGTCTGTAGGTGTGAGAACATAGGCCACATAAGGGGCAATCCATGGCCAGGACCGGCACGGTCATTTTAAAAGATTTTTTTCTTTCTTTAAAACAGCATTGCTTTAAACAAATAGTTTATCGCTCAGGCACACCTAAGACAGCCTTCTTTTGGGAAGCCCGTAGGAAGAGGAAGGGTTTTGGCTGAAAGTAAACAGAGAAGCAGGATTTCAATTTTTAAAAAAATACGTAAATATTTACAAAAAATAGCGATTCTTACAGAAGTTATGCAGACTCACGGAGATGGCTGGGCACTGGAATTACGGTTTTTGGTATGGATTTATCCTCATAATTTTCAGAGCGGAAAAAAAAGAGGAGAATTCCAGGGGCTTGTGAATGGTGGAATGGAGCACTGGATGCAAACTGCAGAAGTCAAGCGGCACTGAAGGTACACAATTCGTACATCCCTAGATGAGAGAAGGGTCTCCCTGGAAGATTTTGAAACCTGGGCAGGTTCATATGGGAGAATGTGGTCTTTTAGGTAGCCTGGTCCCAAGTCATATAGGTCTTTAAAGATAATAAACAGCACTTTGAATTGAGGCCAGAAACAGACTGGTAGGTGTGATAGCCAAACCCCACTTACCTGGCTCTGCCGGGTTCCGGAGGTGGGGAGAGGCGATCTGTTCCTCCCTCGGAATCCTCGACGGGGGGGAAAGTGATCCGTTCCTCCTCCCCGGAATCCTGCCCGGCCGGCTCTGCTCCGCGGCCAGGCCGCAGAGCCGCCAGCCGGGCCAACCCACAGCGGGGCCTCCAGTCGCTGCCGGGCTGGTGCAGACACAAATGGCGTCCTGAGTGGGGGATGCCATTTGTGTTCCTATGGTAGCCCATGATAGGCTACGTAAATATTTACATAGCCTATCACGGATAAATCAGGGACGCAAATGGCGTAGGGGATGCTATTTGCGTCCCTGCTTTAGCCATGATAGGCTACGTTAATCGTTACGTAGCCTATCACAGGGGTGTTGTTTTTTTTTCTTTTGAAGTTCGCGGCCGGGGAGACGGGGCACTTCTCCCCGGCCTGAATTTCAGCCGGGCGAGGCAGGAAGCCTCCCCCCCGGCCTGAATTTCAGCCGGGCGAGGAGGGAAGTCTCCCCCCCCGGCCTGAACTTCAGGGGGAGCAGCGAAGTGCCTCCCCCCCACCGCGAAGCAAGCTGCGAGACCAGGTAAGTGACTTTCGTGCATCCCTACAGTTTGTTCAGCCACAGGATTTATCACACCTACAGCCCTCAGAATATATTCTTTTCATCAGATCTATTTCTTTTATAATGTTCTTCTTTTATGAAATGTGCAGTAGGGGGATCGATAAAGACTGTATTATATTTGGCAAGCTTCATCATTAAAAACACTTCATCGGGTAGACAGCCTACAATAATGAGCATGCTTTCCACGCACATTTTCCAGGCAATTTCACCTCCTTTCTCCCCATTTGGATACCTGGTATTGATTGGTGTGCGTTTAAACTAAGCAAAGAAATGCAACATATACAACAGAATTCCACATAACAAATGTGATATCTATGTTATTTGGTGTAGGTAGTTTTATGACCATATTCTGTTTGTGTTATTAAGGACAGGTTAGTGCTTCATTTGCACACTTTGTACACCACAATCTCTCCATGTCACACACACCCAATTTCCTCTGGCTGCAGTGGTGCACAAATGGCTTGCATATTTCCAGCTGAAGTGGCATTGTAGGGGAATGCTCAATGAAATGAAGAAAATGGTTGCCGTTGTCTAGAACATACCCCATTCCAGAGATTTCTTACAGATGCAGGAGCTTCAATATCCACACAGAGCTCCCCTACTTGTTGTAGGGATGCTGGAGTGGTTTGAGATGGATTAAAATGAGCTCGGATTTCTAAGAATCTGACCAGTGGAATCTACCTGCATTGAGCAGGGGATTGTACTCTATGGTCTTGTAGGCCTCTTCCAACCTTACTATTCTATGATTCTATGATTCTATGACTTCTGGATGATTGTTTTTTTACTTTCCTGAAATTTACACATATAAATCCATACAAAACTACATATGTTTCTGCTGAGGAAACACTGAATGGAATGGGCGACAATACACTAAGGGCACAATCCTAACTAGATAGGTGGCCACCTCCAAACTCAGAGGCAACCACCTGTTCAAAGCAAGGCAGGAGAGGCATGCGGGGGGATGGTTCGCGCCTCTCCTGCCTTGCTGTTTTTCAGCTGTCTAGTGGCAGGGCGCCAACTGAGAGAGGAAGCTGCCGTACAACACATTAGATGTGCCGTATGCACAGCTCCACTCTCCACACTCCAGAACGCCCCCAGCCCCACCCCTTTTCTGTTGCTCTGTGCTCCTCTTGCGAGCGTGGAGGATGGGGCTTCTCCTTGCTGCCTGCGAGACAGCGTGGACGAGAGGGGCAGTCAGTTTTCCGGGAACCGACTTTGGAGCACGGACAGTGTCTAGCAGCCATAGGATTACTCTGTACATGTTATGTACTGAGGTAAATTATGTAAATAATTACATAAATTCTCATGTAACTATTTACACAATTATTTCTGTATTTTTCCGCGTGATGAAAAAAAAATTTGCATCTGTCTATGGGCAGATGACGGCACAGAAGGCGCCTGACAATCTGTGAATTTTACACAGAGCGGATTTTACACAGTCCATGCATCCCTAAGTTGTTGTAGATTCTTGGTTAGGTTTAATGGAGGACCTGAGTGGAACACAAGCTTTGTCCTTATGTGTGTGGTTGGATCATCCCTTTGAAATGAATAAGAAAGCATGCCTATGGGGGATTTGCACCCCCCAGAACTGCCATCACCTATGGGGGAACTGCTCCTTCACTGGGCAATCCCATCTATGAGGTTTCTTATTTATAGCAACTCAGGGCCTAAGGAACTTTCTGCCACTAGTTCTGTAAGCTGACCCTTTTCTTCTGCTACTAATTCTGTTAGAATACTTTTAAACCTCCTAGTAGGTGGTATAAAAGGCTTAGCTGTGAGATGGGCACCAACTCTTGAGACAAGATGAACTATTAAACAAGCAATTTATTAAAGGGATATTTTGCACACGAGGGATTACTAATATTTGGGGTTTTCAAAAGTCTGTCTAGTGACAATTCTTAAGGACTCAAGAGATACTATTACTGCTACAAGCCTCTAATGACTTCTTTTACCTCAGGCCAAACCTCCTACATCTCCCCCCCACCCCAGCCAAATACACTTATAACTAGGTCCAGTTTCTGGGTATAGTCTTCCTCTGACACCAAAGCTCCTCCTGTTGTATTTTTGGCTGATTTGTCAGTTTCTCTGGGTCTATAGTGCCTGCTTGTATAACCTTCTTCTAGCAAGATGTTAGGGTAGCCTCCTGGCATCACACAACCACCTGTTCCCAGCACCTGATCTTCACCAGCCATGTATGGTTATCCCACAGAGAAGAATAGCTTAATATTCAGGTCTTTCTCCTCAACTTTCTCTCAGTCTTTCTATAAATGCCTCACACCAACCAACAGACCTCTTCCCTTACTCTCCACAAACTGACTCACTCAACTGTCTTCTGTCAGCTGTCATTTCCCATCTGCCCCTTTCCACCCAGCAATCAGAATCAAATTTACCTGATCTAGGCCTCGTCGACCAATATTCAAAGTGATTCTCTCTCTCTTCTACTGCAGAACATCACTAAGCAACTACTACATAGGCCTGTAACATAACATAACAAGGTCTCAGGCCTACTCAGACACACAGAGGCCACGCAAAATACACATTACGTAACACTCAACAGTCAGATGCAGGCATTTCTTTGCAATGCCCAAGAGCACTCTAGCCTCTAGTGCACCAGAGGGGGAATACTGGGAAGCAAACAGAGCAGGGTGGAGATTTAATAATCATTCCCAGTGCATGGTGGTCCTGATCCAAATCAGGGCTGCACTACAGTTAAAAACAAAAAGGGGCAAGCCCCAACTACACGCTACACAATTAACATCACATGTATGTTGACTCTGAGGGACTTTACACACACCCTTACAGGTGATGACATGGAAGGAGCTTCAGCAAATTAGGCAAATATTGTGGTTCCATTTGTTTTCTGAGCAAAGCACCAAACATTGTAGAGCTGATCTTTGAGCAGGAAAAATAAATAATTAAAAACCACCCCCAAACATGGTTGGTTTTCTTGCTTTGGAGCCAGTGGCCAGAAAAGCAAGGGGCACAGTTGTTCTCCCCCTGCCCCCAGCTATCTCTTTTTTTTAGCTGTAGACCTCAGGTGAACAGGCAACCTTTGTGCTTCGCTCCACTCTGAGTCCCATCCGAAATCTGTGGACTCCCTTCTCGGACTTTGCCCTTGGACCCATTCCAGGCAGATGCAAATCCAGTTCCAGAATTCTTGTTTTTCTTGTTTTTCTTGTCAACAGCCAGCAATTGTTGAGCAATTATAGAAGGGCCTTTCCCAACCAGATTGTGGAAGGCTGATGTAAGCAATACATGCATATGGTCCAGTCTCTTCTTCTTTTCATGACACAAGAAGTTCAAGTGCTAAATTAGCTCTCAGGCTTTGTGCTTTCAAAAGCCCCTCTGAAAAACATAGCCGGGTTAACTTGCTCGTGTCAGACTCATTATCTCTTGGAACGAAGCTAACCATAAAGGTGAGGAGGCCAACCACTTTTAAGTAAGGCTTTGGGTCCTCTTAATTAGAAACCAATTATTCCTTTTATTGGGCCTTCACATGTGTACCTTTTCCATCAGTGTTTACCTGCTGTTATTACTAGGGATATAAAGTATGAGAAATTCATTTTGCTTACAAAGCATGTGAACATGCCCCATTTGAAGCCCCAAATGCAAGCACGATAGAGATGTTGGAGGAATCCTGTTGGGGGAGTGGAGCTCAATGAGCTTTCATTGGCTCAGCCCCCTGGACTCCATTCCATCTTCCATCAGCTGGCTTGACACAGTGTGCAATGAGTCAAGCCAGCTGGCAGAATTTCTGTAAATTTTTTTTAAAACATTCCATTAAAAAAACACATATGTACAATTTACAGCTGCAAATTTGCATAATTTGTGCATATTTCATCCATAAATTTGTCCACAAATTATGCAAGTTTCCACAATTTACAACTGAAATTTGTGCAAGTTAAGCAGATTATGACTATAATTTGCACAAATGGCACCCGTGGGCACCACATTGGGGATCTTGGGGAAGTGGCGATTTTAGGAAAAAAATGCTTAAGTTCCCAGATTTTGGGGGAAAGCCTGTAGGTCATTTCACAAATTCAAGCTGAGCCAAGGGCTCTGGGGGGAATCTGACAAGCCCAACAGGAATGGATTTCCCAGCTACGGCCATCCCTAGAGCGCAAGCACATGTCTGCTAAAAATATTTGCAAGTTGTTGAATCCATGCACACGTTCATCTTGTTCCTGATTCCCAGTTCGATTTGTGCGAATGTCCTAATTTGCACAAATTGCTTCAGCTGATTGAATCAGGCCCACTTTAGGAGGAAACTTGTGCAAAGTTTGGGAGATGTGCGCAATTCTCCCATTCAATCATGGCTTGGTTTGCGTAAGTTTCCCATTCGCACAAAAAGCGAGCAGTGACTGCAAACATGAACAAGAACTGGGTAAGAGACGAGTGGCAGGATGTTGTTTGGTGAACCCTAGAGATCTTGAATATCGCTCGTTCACCCATCCCTAGTTATCACCAAAGCTGAACTGAAAATCTCCCCCATCAACCTTTATGGAACCTTTGTCCCATAGCTGTGTGTGTGTTGGGGAGGGGGAGGTTATTTCTGGGACTTCCACAGCACTTTCAGATGGGGTTTAAAACTTTAAAACTTACATAGTTAAGAGGTAGTGAGGGTGTCTTCCCCGCCCGCACACTTAAAAAAAGAAAGAAAAGCCAAAGCATCCTCTGTAAGTGCTGGGTTGGCACAGAGATCAGCAGCCATGTTCCCATCTCTATGCAAATATGTTGATAAACCAGCGGAACTATGCTCCGTGGTGACAAAGTGTAGTCCTTGGCATGGCACACCCCCAAGTGCTCTAGCTTTCTCTTCCTGAGGAGGCCAGGGCTAGAGCACTTGGGTGCTGCTGAGGCCCCTCCTGCCCATGCCAGTTCTCAAGGGCTTCCTGGACATCCGGTGGTGGCAAGACGGGTCCTCGCATGGCACACCCCCTATCGCTGCAGCCCTGTCATCCTCCAGAGGAGGACAGGGATAGAGTGCTTGGGTGCCTGCCCCCACTGGTTGTTAAGGGCTTCATTGACAGCTGACAGAGGCAGAACGAGACCTCGGCGCCACCCCCAGCTGCTCGCTGAGGTTCAGGATGCTCTGCGGCCAGGTCCGTCACTGCCCCATGGCTTGGCAAGCAGGGTCCAGGAGACTGGATGCAGGGGGGAGAGTCCATCACACTCCATCCCCTCCTTGGACACCTGTGCCATCTCTAACCCTCTCAAAACAGATTACACTTAAATTACAATATAATAAAACTGCATATTCAACCCCTAAAAACAATTATAACTACATAAATCATTAAAATAACAAGTTAGGATGCAATCCTATTGATTGCACCCTCACTGCTTGGAAGTCCCTGAACTTGGAGGCTTCTGAGTTTCCTGTGCCCTGCTGCCCGACCAAATCCAGTGGGGTGGGAAGAATGGCAGAGGTGATCTTCGCTTCCCTGTCATCCGGTCTCCCATATTTTTTGCTAGGCAGGCTTTTCAGCCTGTTTAGTGAGGGCACATCAGAGGAGGAGGGAAGGAGATTTAGGATAAATTGTATTCATGCTAGGGATGGGGGAGAATTTCTCCCCGAAACTTCGGGGGGCCGAGTGCCAATGCATTCGGTTCTCCGAAGGTTGTTCGGGGAGAAATTCTCCACACACACCCCGCCCCCCCCCCCGGGATGGGACTTACCTTTCACGAATGTCCCTCCCGGCAGCACGTCCCGGCGGCGGTTCGGCAGGTCTTCATCAGGGGCGGGGGCGGCAGCCGGTCTTTCGACCGGCTGCTGCCACCACCATTACAAGAAAAGTAAAAAAAAAACAAAAAATGCTCCTGTAATAGCCTACGTAACGATTAACGTAGCCTATCACGGCTAGATTTGCAAAGTCAGCCGTGATAGGCTATGTTAATCGTCACATAGCCTATCACGGGTGACTTAAAAAAAAAAAAAAGCGCGTACGGCTAATGGCGACCCCCATAGGGAGCTGCCATTCGCGTTCCTTATTTGGTCCCTGTAGTCTACGTAAAGATTTACGTAGACTACGGCGAAAATAAGGACAATGCAAATAGCATTGCCCTTATTTTCGCCGTAGTCTACGTAAATCTTTACGTAGACTACAGGGACCAAATAAGGAACGCGAATGGCGGCTCCCTATGGGGGCCGCCATTTGCGTACGTGCTTTTTTTATATATTCAAAGTCACCCGTGATAGGCTACGTGACGATTAACATAGCCTATCACAGCTGACTTTTTAGATCTAGCCATGATAGGGTACGTTAATCGTTACGTAGCCTATCACAGGGGCGTTTTTTTTTTCTTTTGAAGTTCGCGGCCGGGGAGACGGGGCGCTTCTCCCCGGCCTGAATTTCGGCCAGGCAAGGTGGGAAGCCTCCCCCCCCGGCCTGAATTTCGGCCGGGCGAGGTGGGAAGCCTCCCCCCCCGCCTGAACTTCGGGGGGAGCAGCGAAGCGCCTCCCCCCCACCACGAAGCAAGCTGCGAGACCAGGTAAGTGACTTTCGTGCATCCCTAATTCACGCCTCTCCAGTCAATTGTCTTCCCTGTTCATCGGAACACCCCCTTTCCTCCTCCTTCTCGGTCACTTTTCCGACCTCAGAGAGGCAGCTGGCACAATTGTCTATGTGCCGGCTGTAGGGGGTAGGGGTCTGGGGTCAGATCTCCAACTCCCCCTTCTGAGACTGGAGTGGTGTCTCCGACCTCGCCGGGGTTTTCCGAGCCATCCCATGGTCCCTGGGATGCTCACCCAGGGACCATAGGATTGCTCTTTTAGTTAGTTAGTTAGTTAGTTCTATTTATATCACACCATTCATAAAAATCCCAGGGTGGTGAACA
Source organism: Heloderma suspectum (assembly GCF_057233095.1). NCBI lineage: Eukaryota > Metazoa > Chordata > Lepidosauria > Squamata > Helodermatidae > Heloderma > Heloderma suspectum. Next base: position 23,929,640 of record NC_139460.1, on the reverse strand, counting down.
ACAATATTAAAAACAATGCACAATAAAATACAAGAAATGAGACTCTAACATGATATAACAAATAAGAGAGCAGCCACAGATAAAAACTTAATTAATTAGAGGCACAGTGCACTACAGTTAACCAAATGCAGTCTGATTAAAGTACAACTCTGAGCTGTCTCTCCTCCAACATCCCAGAAAACCCAGTTCATACATCATGGTTAAGAACTCAGGGATGGAGTATCCTTTGGTTGTTTATGTCCAGTTTATCACCAGTGGGAGGTATTAAGTGGGGAAATGAGCATAATCACTCGCTCCTGCTTCATTCACAACTTCATTCACACACACACACACACACACACACACCCCTGAGTTGTTGTGACATTCTAACTGGGCCAGTCCTATTTCCTCATTGATGCTTTGGGTGATCAGTTCAACTTTAAAACAAATTGCAGAGGTGATGCAGCCCCTGGCAGGTTCTGAGTAAGGATGTATGAGATTATATCCAAGCTAGTTTTGCATCAGGATTTACCTTCCAGACTGAACATGGACGCAGACACAGTCTACGGGTGAAACCCGTACATTTCCAAGCTTGCAGTGTGATTTGCAGACCCCCAAATGTGCATTTTACAGCACACATACATTTGAAAAAGGTGCATAAAAATGCATACATTTGAAAAATGCACACAAATACACTTTAATCGTTGGGAGAAGAATCTGTACATTTCAAAGATGTGCACAATTGATGTCTGCATTTGGAAAAAAATACCTGAAAATACACATGGATTTTCAACAAAGGAGAGGGCCTTCTTGGTGGGGGCCCACCATTATGGAATAATCACCCTGCTGGGGCCCCCCTGGTGCCTCGTCATCTTTTGATGACAACATTGTCATCTTTTCAGTACCAGGTTAAAACTTCCCTCTTCTCTCAGGCATTTGGCAGCATATAATGAGTCTCTTTGATTGTCTCTGGCTGATTGTTTTAAATTGTTTTATATCTATCCATCATCTGTCTGTCTGTCTGTCTGTCTGTCTGTCTATCTATCTATCTATCTATCTATCTATTGATATACGTTGTGTGTGCTATTTGTTCTATGCCATTACATGAATGGTTTTATACTTCTATAATGTATTTTAATTGTTTTTAATTTTTTGTGAACTTCTCAGAGAGCTTCGGCTATGGGGCAGTATAGAAATAAAATAAATGAAATGAAATGAAATGGATTTTCATGTGAGGAAAACAAATAAAGCTCGCAAACTGAGTCAGAATGAGCTTCAAGGAGGAATTCAGAGAACTTTGGTGGACTAGTGTCTTGCGGATTTACACATCCTTAGTTCTGAGGGGTTGAAACTGGCCCCTGGAGCCCCCCAAAATTGCCCATGCCTGCTCTAAAGACTCACTTATCTTATGGTTCTCAAATGATTCTCCCCCCATGCAGACAGTGTTCAGGGCCAGATGTGCTTAACTTCAGTGCCAACACAGCATCGTCTAAACCAGGCCTGTACAAGTTGTAGCCAACAAAGCCAAAAACAGTCCATCAGCCATGCACAATGTTGTCTACTCATGTTCAAAAACCACCACCACCTGCTTTTGGTTTCCTGCTGCCTAGGATTACAAAAATGGTAAGATTTTCAAGTATTAGGCACACTGCTCAGCTGGTATCAAGTAACTGGTGTGGGGGGGGGGGCGGGGGGGGTAGAAATGTGCAGGCCCAGAAAAAGAAGCGGGGTCGGGGGAGAGACCAAGATGAAAACATGTTTTTAAAAATACTTTTCCTCCCAGGGCATATTTTGTTCTTGAGATTTTTTTTCTTAAATCCCCCCTTTTGGGGGGCCTTCACATCTCTCTCTGTCTCTGTCTCTCTCTGTGGGAGTGTCACACGTTCTGCAGGCCTGTGCCAAGTCCCCGAATCATTCATTTTTCTATCTGATGTCAAGTCCAGTGGCCCAAGTCACTTGTGTCCAGGGGTGAAGAACCTCAGGTCCAGGGGCCAGATTTGGCCTGCCTAGAGTCCCACTCTGGCCCTCTGAGGTTCCTCAGATGGCCATACCCCCTTTCCCTGTCCCCACCCCATTTCCTCCAACCACTGAGCCTTTGGTGGCTTCTGGGCATTTGCACAGTTTTTCTAAAAGGTTGAAATGCCTCTCCTAAGGCATAGTTACTAGGAGCAAGAGCCTTCAGCTGAAATATGCTGGTATCTTTGATAATTTGGGCCCCACCGTTTCTTACCTTTGGCCCTGCCTATCCCTGGAATGTGGCGCCTGCCCTGAGTGCTTCTCAGAAATGGCATTCAACCCTCAGGCTGAAAAAGTTTCTAAAGGGTCTCAGAGCAAAGTTCTTATACAGGGACAGTTAACAGATATTTGAATACCTTAATTAAAAGCAATAATAATGCACATTATTATTATTATTATTATTATTATTATTATTATTATGTGCATTATAATAATAATGCGCATCTAATAATTTAGATGCATAACAATTCACTTATCACCAAAGCAATAAAACAGAGCATAGCTTTCCCAAAGTTCTGTCTTTCAGCTTTAGTCCCCAAGAAAACTATAAATAAAACTTCTCTCTAAAGCTTGATTTTTCTGCTGATGGAAGAAAGAAAATAGTCTCTACTCAGTTCACTCCAGCTCCACAGAAATCTTCTCAAAATGGACCAGGATCCAGCAACACAGGAACAATGTAAAGAGACCTTTATATAATATAAAAGAACATAACCAAACAAGGAACTCATAGTGTTTGTAAAAAAAAACACACATGACCTTTAAAAAAAATCAAAAGGAAACCTCCCTACTAACCTGTCTCAAAAGTTCAGGACCTTATACGGAGGAGAAAGAAAGCTTCTTCCAGGCTGCATTTTGGCACCTGCCTAAAATGGTGGCCACTCCCTATTTCACTCCTTTTCTGAGCATGCATCTTATATAGGGATGTACGAAAGTCACTTACATTTTCGCAGCTTAGCTTCGCGGTGGGGGGGAGGCGCTTCGCTTCTCCCCCCGAAGTTCAGGTGAGGGGGGGGAGCCGTCCCGCCTCGCCCGGCCGAAATTCAGGCCAGGGGGGAGGCTTCCTGCCTCGCCCGGCCGAAATTCAGGCCGGGGAGAAGTGCCCCGTCTCCCTGGCTGCGAAACAAAAAGTGGGGGAAAAAAAGTGATAGCCTATGTAACGATTAATGTATCAACACAAATAACGATCAACACAAATAGCGTGCCCTTATTTTCACCGTAGTCTACGTAAAGCTTTATGTTGACTAGACGTGCCAAAATAAGGAACGCAAATGGCGGCACCCATGGGCCGCCGCCATTTGCGTACGAGCTTTTTTTTTTTCCAAAGTCACCCGTGATAGGCTACGTAAATCGTCACGTAGCCTATCACAGGTGACTTTGGGGGGAAAAAAAGTGCGTACACAAATGGCGGTGGCCCATGGGCGCCGCCATTTGCGTTCCTTATTTTGGCATGTCTAGTCTATGTAAAGATTTTTGGAAATCTAGTCTACGTAAAGTACTTTGGAAATCTAGCCGTGATAGGCTACGTAAATCATCACGTAGCCTATCACGGGTGTGTGTTGTTGTTTTTTTACTTACTTTTTATTTTGTAATGGCGGCGGCGGCAGCCGGTTGGGAGACCGGCCACCGCCCCTGCCCCCCACGAAACGCCGCCGAAACGCCTCTGGGACCTGCTGCCGAGAGGGACATTCAGTGAAGGTAAGTCCCATCCCGGGGGGGGGGCAGAGGGCTGGCGGAGAATTTCCCCAACACTTTCGGGGGGCCGAATGCCTCGGCGCTCGGCCTCCCGAAGATTCGGGGAGAAATTCTCTGCCATCCCTAGTCGTATATAGGGATAGGGAGGGCGGAGAAATTCTCCCCAAATCTTGGTGGGGCTGAGCGCCAACGCATTCGGCCCCCCGAAATCGGCGCTGAAATTCTCTGCCCCACCCCCCCGGGATGGGACTTACCTTTTGCAAATGTCCCTCCCGGCGCCGGGTCCCGGCGGCGGTTCGTCGGCCTTTCGTTGGGGGCAGGGGCGGCAGCCGGTTGGGGGCGGGGGCAGCAGCCACCGCCACCATTACAAAGTGTAATAAAACAACAACAACCCCGTGATAGGCTACGTAACGATTAACGTAGCCTATCATGGCTAGATTTCCAAAGTCAGCCGTGATACGCTACGTAAATACGCTACCGTGATACACTACGTAGCCTATCATGGGTGACTTTGAAAAAAAAAAAGCACGTACGCAAATGGCGGTGCCCATAGGGCGCCGCCATTTGCATTCCTTATTTGGTCCCGGTGGTCTACGTAAATCTTTACGTAGACTACCGGGACCAAATAAGGAATGCAAATGGCGGCGCCCATAGGCCGCCGCCATTTGTGTACACGCTTTTTTTTTCAAAGTCACCCGTGATAGGCTACGTAATGATTTACATAGCCTTTCATGGCTGACTTTGGAAATCTAGCCGTGATAGGCTACGTTAATCGTTACGTAGCCTATCACGGGTTTTGTTTTGTTTTTTTAGACTTTGTTTTGCGGCCGGGGAGACGGGGCGCTTCTCCCCGGCCTGAATTTCGGCCGGGCGAGGTGGGAAGCCTCCTCCCCGGCCTGAATTTCGGCCGGGCGAGGCGGAACGGCTCCCCCCCCTCGCCTGAACTTCAGGGGGAGAAGCGAAGTGCCTCCCCCCCACCGCGAAGCACCCCTGCATAAAGGTAAGTGACTTTCGTACATCCCTAGTCGTATAGGGGCTAGAGTGTTGGACTGGGAGTCCAGAGCTCTGGATTCGAGTCCCCACTCAGCCATGGAAGCCCACTGGGTGACTTTGGGCCAGTCATAGACTCTCAATCCAGCCTACCTCACAGGCTTGTTGTTATGAGGATAAAATGGGGAGGAAGAGGAGGAGGAGGATTAGGTATGCCACCTTGGATTCTTTAAGGAGGAAAAAAGGTGGGATATAAATGGAATAAATAAATAAAGTGTAGGAATACTCTTATTCAGAAGTCTTAAAGAAAAATACACCAGTAGTCTACACACCCCTGCTATAAGGAGTCATCAAACCTGAATATTTTTGGCTGTTTTCTCTTGTAAAAAAGGAAACGACCTTCTGAAATTTTGATGTATATGCAATGCATTGAATTGGATAGATAAGGTTTCCTAGAGGAGTGTTTTTTCTTGTTGTTGTTTTAAAGATTCTTGTCTAGTAGAGAAACCTTAGATCCTTCTAATTCAATCTCTGTCATCACCAACACTGCAAACCACCAGTAATTGAAGATGCTGGCTACTTCGGAATATTGTGACAAAATGAATTAGCTGGGCAGAATCTTCTTGAGAGGGTTCATTAAGCAATTATACCCTCTCTCCTTCTAAGCTGCTTGTTTTGCAAAGCAGGGATCACAAGACTTACCCTCCACCCCAACCAAAGAAACAAAAAACAACAAATAACCCAATCAGCTATTTTAGCAAAACAATTGCATGATGAAGGAATAGCAACCAACAACAACTTTAAAAAAACCTACACTGGCTGGTTCAACCCACAAGGTCCTATGTCTCTTTGAATCATTTTCACATGGTACTTTAATTAGGAAATCCACACTATTGAACTTGAGCTGACAGCCTCCCAGCTAGCTGTCGGGCTTTCTTCTCAAGCTCCTCAAGATCTTGGAGAAAAGTCTGAAACTTGGTTTATATACAGAATCAGCAAAAGTTCTGTTTTCATGGTGCATAAAAATAAAACATAGGGAATGATGCTGAATTTACCAAAATTACCACATGTGAGCCATATTTTTTTGATGGGAGAAGGACTTAGATCAGATGGAGGTTTTCCAGTAGAATCGTCAGTACCATCAGAAAGTAAGGTGCATAATGTTTAGTTATCCTGTTCAAAATGTTATCTTAAAACAAAAAATAAGCAATAATAAAGTCATTTGGGGTGCAATCCTATGGGGATAAGTGGCCGCCTCCAAACTCGGAGGCAACTGCCTGTCCAATACAGGGCAGGAGAAGCACGGAGGGGATCATTCCCTTCATGCTTCTCCTGCCCTGCATTTGCAGCTAGACAGCCTATTTTGGCTATCTAGCCGCGGGAAGGCGGAGCAGGGGAGGAGGCTCCCAGATGACACATAGGATGTGACGTACCACCATTTCCGCCTTCCCTGCCCCAGAACTCCCCCTGGAACACCCCATTTTGGCTGCTCCGCACTGCTCTTCTGAGCATGAAGCATGGGGCTGTTCAGAAGGGGAGGAAGGTCGGTTATCTGGGAACCAACCTCAGAGTGTGGGGTCCGAGGTCGGTTCCTGGAAAACCACATATCCTATGGCGGTCTAGCTGCTGACTAGTGGCCATAGGAGTGCTCCTTTATTTTAACAACATGTGAGAGGAGTTTGTCTACTTTTTCCTGATGAAAAAGGTAGCTTTGCTGTCCAAAACACACAGGGAAAAAAATTGCCCTGATCTCCAGTTAGTGTTGGGATGCTGCCAATCAACTGGCTGAATATTATCAATTGCTCAATCAGTTCACCACTTCTCATTTGACCAGAATCGAATGCTGATGGATATTTCGTACAATGTAGAATGCCTTTGGGGAAATGGTGGTCTACTTCTGAATTTGCATTATGGAATGATCTCATGCCAAGTGCAGGAATCACAGGGTTTATGGGTAGTCTTGCTGCCTGGTCGGCATTTCAAGGAACAGCTCCTTGTTCATGAATCTCATTGTCCATGCACCCAAAATAAAGAGGCGAGACATGGAATTTGGATGAAACAGGGCCGCACTTTATATAACTGTCAGGGTTGGATCAGAGCCCATGGAGCCCCAAAGCAGTTCTGATTCTGAGGAAGAGATAGAAACCATGGGAGAGGAACCCGCATGCTGTTCAGAGGCGCCACCGGAGGGAGAGCCCCTCCCTGCTCACATTGCTGAGAGTGGTAGAGACCCTGGCAGGCACAGGGAGGGACAACTGGAGCTTTGGGACGCTAGGTGCCGGCGCAGGGACAAGCGGGAGATGGAGGGCACAGAGAGGAGGCACTCAGCCCACTTGGCGCGATGTCAACAGCTGCACCCCGATGCCCCACGGGAAAGGGGTGGACTTTTGCCTCCTAGCCCTTAAGTTCAGAGGCTTCCCACCTTTACCTCCAAATGGAGATCAACTGATTCACTAAAGCTAGAAACCCCAAGTAGGCAGCTCTCCTAAGTTTCCCTCATTAGGCTCATGCAATTAGCATCTGTAAGCATCATTAGGTTGAATAGAAATAAAGCCTTGGAAAAGAGCCCTATCATCTGTGTGTTGATTTTGGCTACTTGAGGATTTCAGAAGGCAGCAAGGGTGCTCCTGACAGTAACCTGGTCAGAGATCATCTGAAGCGGCATACAGTGCAGGATTTACTGGAGTGTAGGGATGTACGAAAGTTCCGCCATGGATCTCAGGGAGGCCGAATGCCAGCGCATTCGCCCCCCCGAAATCGGTGATGGAACGGCCCCCCGCCCCCCCCCGGGACAGGACTTACCTTAGGCGGATCTTCCTGGCGGCGGCGGCTCCGGCAGCGGCTCCGGTGGCGATTCGGCGGTGGTTCGGCGCCAGCGGCTGCATCGGCCAGTCCGACTGGCTGCCGCCGCCGCCATTTCCAGGTAAAAACAAACAAACAAACGTGATAGGCTATGTAAAGATTTAGGTAGCCTATCACGGCTAGATTAAAAAAAAATACCATGATAGGCTATGTAAATCTTTACATAGCCTATCATGGCTGATTAAAACAAACAAACCAAATAACACGCGCGTACGCTAATGGCGGCGCCCATGGGTGCCGCCATTTGCGTTCCTTATTTTGGCACGTCTTAGTCTACGTAACCATTTACATAGACTAAGACGGTGAAAATAAGGGGAACGCAAATAGCGTAGACGCTACGCTATTTGCATTCCCCTTATTTTCGCCGTCTTAGTCTATGTAAATGTTTACGTAGACTAAGACGTGCCAAAATAAGGAACGCAAATGGCGGCGCCCATGGGCGCCGCCATTTGCGTACGCGTGTTTGTTTGTTTTTTTTAATCAGCCGTGATAGGTTACATAAACATTTATGTAGCCTATCACAGCTGACTGCAGGGACGCAAACGGCGGCGGCTACAGCCACCGCCATTTGCGTCCCTGCTAGCCAGTGTCCGGATGTCCGGCTGATGGCGGAGCTGGCCGGCAGCTCCGCAGAATCCCTGCGGAGCGGAGCCGGCTGGCCAGGATTCCAGGGGGGAGGAACGGAGAGCCTCTCCCCCGTCCAGGATTCCGGAGGGAGGGATGGAACGCCTCCCCCCCAGCATCAGCATAATCCGCGGGAAGGTAAGTACCTTTCGTACATCCCTACTGGAGTGAGAAGTAAGAAGGAGTTTATTTATTCATTTATTTATTACACTTCTATACCATCCAATAGCCGAACTTCTCTGGGCAGTTCACAATAATCAAAACTATAAAATACAGCATGATAAAATTCAATATGAAAGTTTAAAAATACAGTATAAAACAAAAACCAAAATAAGACCTAGGAGCAGTACAAAGAGTTAAAATACAGTAACAGATTTAAAACAAGAGAAACTGAATGACTAAAATACCTGAGGATATAAGAAGCTCTTCACCTGGTGCCAAAAAGAGTACAACATAGGCTCCAGATGAGCCTCTCTGGCCTGGGGAGATAATTCCACCATCGGGGTGCCACAACATAAAAGGCCCTTTTTCTTAGTAGTCACCCACCTCTCCTCCTTGGGCAGAGACTCCTGGAGAAAGACCGCAGTTGCGGAAGTCCACCCAAGTCCCAGACTGGGACAGGAATGGTACTTGCCTCTGCCCAACTAGACCCACCTTTGGTTGTTGAGGGAGGGCCCTCCAACTCACCCTGCCCCCAAACCCCACAACTTTAGATGTGTGACCTGATAATCCCCAAAGGGGATCCTTTCCCAGTTCCACTGGTCCCACAACCCTGGCGTGCCAGTTTAGTTACCCCTATCACACTAAAGGTGTCTCAGGATGATCCCCAGTTTCCCACACAACCCTGCCAAATATGACCAACCTGTTTCAATAGCATCCCCATAGCATCCCCATGCCAGTATCCAGTTTGCCCTGGGCATTATAGGGTACGGGAAAAAACCTGCCTCCCCCAGCCAATCAGATTCACAGACAAAGCATCCCTACTTGCCTTGCAGTGACCGGTCTTACCTACACTGCCACACTACAGTATAGTGAGTGCTGCATCAAGGACAGAATTTGAAGAGGCCAGGGGGTGAGGCCACCCTTTATAGGTCCTCCCCCTTCTTTGGCCAAAAGCATGCCAGCCCTACAAGCCCCCCCCCCAGCCAGCAGGGGTGATGGAGAAGGAATGATTTTCAAATGCACCAAATGCACCCCCCCAAAAAAAGTGCAAAAAGCGGCTTGAATGGAATACATTCCAAGGATTTTTTTTCCCCTAAGAAAGTACTGTTAATGGTCTGACACATGGAATATACCATTCTCTCATGTTCTCACAGTGTCCTACTTTCTTTTGGAGCTCTTCTGGTGGGAGCCCTGTTGACAGCAGATTTGAAAATCAAGCAGCCTAATGTTCAAATCTGCAGGAATATCCTCACTTCAATCAAGTGGTACTATTTCCTTAGACACTCAAAGACTACCCCGTTTATGAACCTATGTACCTTCCACTTCTCTATTATTATTATTATTATTATTATTATTATTATTATTATTTTATGAGCGTTTCTCTTTAAGCTGTTTAGTCCCTGTCTCTCAATTATTACTAACACCTGCAGCTGGGCCAGGCAAGAAAATTATACCACGTTGCTAGCCCATCTGTTCAGAGAGAGTGATCTGTAACTGCTCAATTTGGACAAAAGACGTTTTATCACTGCACAGTGCCTAAATAGAACTCTGAAATAATGATGCTCAGTTTCCACATTTAGATCCCAGGGAGATAACGTCCGTCTAGACAGATGGATATCTGGACTGCGAAAGCAAGGACAGCCGAGAGTAGAGTGGATGAGGTTAGCAAGGCACATACCTTCATTACTGCCTCTTGTCTGGGACTTTCCTTCCCCCAAAGACAGTGATTACTGACTGCCTACTGTACTCTTGGGAAAGAGGGAAGGTTGAGGGGGATGATATGTGAAATCTGAGAAAGTAACATGTGCTGAAAGGAATGGCACATAAAAATGCAAAGGCATTATAGTAGGCTGATATAATTTCCCATAGGTTCTGTCCTTCTACAGAAAGGTAATTTGGGAAGCATTTGTGGTTCACTTTTTGTTTCTCTTGGTGCCCCTGGAATTATCTATCAAAAAAATATATCCTGCCCTTCTAATGCTTCTGCACCACTCAGGATGGCTAACAGCAATGAAAACCAACCATAAATATAATACCCCCCAATGTAATATAATATTTAAAAAAATGAAAACAAAAAACTAAAAAACAGAGCAGATAAAACAGAGGGACTGGATAAATTATGTATCTATCTGATAAAAAAAACAGCTGCTAAAACAGGGATGTTCTTGCCATGCAGTGAAATACCATAAGACTGAGAGGCAGGGAACTGAAGCTCTTGGGGCAAAGAATTCCACAACTGAGGTGTGGCCACTGGCCACAGAACAGGCCCTTTCTCTCATCCCCTTAACTGATCCTCCACCATATTTGGGATATGGAGAAGGACCTCCCCAGATCTTTGGCTGCAGGCAGGCTAGCATGGGAGAAAGCAGTCCCTAAGGTATCCTGGAGCTAAGCCATTTAGGGCATTCAAGGTCGTTACAGACACTGGAAGTTGTGCCTGGAAACAAGCTGGTTACCAGTGTGGCCCTTGTGGGGCAGGTGTAAAGTTATCCTGTAAGGGAGCATCCACCAGCATCTTCACTGTAGTTGCATTCTGAACCAATTTCATTCCTATGCAGACTAGAGATGGGGAATTGGGAAAGTTTGAAAGATGTTGATTCCATCTGAGAGCCAGAGTAAACTACGAATCCCGTGTTTCCTGGCAGGACATTTCCAGTTAAGGAATGGCAGGTAAGGTCTCCCCTATCTCTAGAAAGCCCCCTGTGCAAGCAGTTCTCTCTTTCACCTTCTCAAAAGTAAGGGGTTTCCATTAGTTTCTGTTTGAAAGTGGTGGTGGTGGGGCTAATAGGAAAGAAAGGGTTTAATTGAAAGCCAGCATGGTATAGTGGTTATTATTTTGGACTTCAGTGAGGGAGAACTGGGTCCATCTCCAAATACCCACTCAGCTATGAAATTTACTTGCAATTTTCTGGCCTAACCTACCTCTACAGGCTGGTGTGAGGATAGAATGGGGGGTAGGTGAACTGTATATGCTGCAGGGAACAACCTGGACACAAGGTGAAATAAATTGTTCCTTGAACTTTCTTGAAAAGCATCAGGAAAACTACACATATTAAATATTTGCTTTATTTGCTTTAAGATTCATCAAGTATTTGAGATTTCAAAGAATATCTAGGTAATACTCAACATAAATATTCTTAGGGTCAAACTACATGTTATGTTAATTATGTGTCATGTAGCTGACCCTTCTCTCACTCTCTTTTTTAATTTTTATTCTAGTGTACGTTTTACCAACCCCACTCCACTCCACACCCTCCTGGAGGATGGCTAAGAAAAGGGAGGGGGGAGTCTCCATAGGCATCAAGGGAATTTTCCCCCTCCTTTTTTAATCCTTATATAGGGCAGGGGGGAGGGATGGAGTTAATGGTAGAGAAAGATGTAATCCTACCCCCTTCTGGTGCACTGTGGTCCCAATCCCATATCATTTTTACACTAGAGTAAAAACAAAACCCCCTTCATGGATCACTAAGTGGGCCTTAGGAAGCATTAGTAACAACAAAGCTAGCGGAGATGACAGCATTCCAGCTGAGCTATTTAAAATCCTAAAAGATGATGCTGTTAAAGTGCTGCATTCAATATGCCAACAAATTTGGAACATTCAACAATGGCCGCAAGACTGGAAAAGGTCAGTTTACATTCCAATTCCAAAGAAGGGCAACGCCAAAGAGTGTTCAAACTACCGCACAATTGCGCTCATTTCACATGCCAGCAAGGTGATGCTCAAAACCCTAAAAGCTAGGCTTCAGCAGTATGCGAACCGAGAACTACCGGAAGTACAAGCGGGGTTTCGAAGAGGCAGAGGAACTAGAGATCAAATCTCCAACATTCGCTGGATCATGGAGAAAGCAAGAGAATTCCAGAAAAACGTCTATTTCTCCTTCATTGACTACGCTAAAGCCTTTGATTGTGTGGATTACAACAAACTGTGGCAAATTCTTAAAGTGATGGGAGTACCAGACCACCTTACCTGTCTCCTGAGAAACCTGTATGAGGGTCAAGAAGCAACAGTAAGAACCAGACATGGAACAACCGATTGGTTCAAAATTGGGAAAGGAGTACGACAAGGCTGCATATTGTCACCCTGCTTATTTAACTTATATGCAGAGTACATCATGAGAAACGCCGGGTTGGATGAATCACAGGTCGGAATTAAGATTGCCGGGAGAATTATCAACAACCTCCAATATGCAGACGATACCACCCTAATGGCAGAAAGTGAAGAGGATCTCAAGAGCCTCTTGTTGAGGTTGAAAGAGGAGAGTGCAAAAGCTGGTTTGAAACTCAACATTAAAAAAACTAAGATCATTGCATCTGGCCCCATCACTTCCTGGCATATAGAAGGGGAAGAAATGGAAGCAGTGACAGATTTTACTTTCCTGGGCTCCAAGATCACCACAGATGGTGACTGTAGCCATGAAATTAAAAGACGCTTGCTCCTTGGGAGGAAAGCTATGGCAAACCTAGACAGCATAGTAAGAAGCAGAGACATCACCTTGCCGACAAAGGTCCGTCTAATCAAAGCTATGGTTTTCCCAGTAGTAACGTATGGCTGTGAGAGCTGGACTATAAGGAAGGCTGAGCGCCAAATAATTGATGCTTTCGAACTGTGGTGCTGGAGAAGACTCTTACAAGTGCCCTGGAGTGCAAGGAGGTCAAATCAGTCCATCCTAAAGGAAATCAACCCTGATTGCTCATTGGAAGGACAGATAATGAAGCTGAAGCTCAAATATTTTGGCCACCTAATGCGAAGAGAAAACTCTCTGGAAAAGACCCTGATGCTGGGAAAGACTGAAGGCAAAAGGAGAAGGGGACGGCAGAGGATGAGATGGCTAGATAGTATCACCGATGCAATAAATATGAACTTGAGCATACTCCGGGAGAGAGCACAGGACAGGAAGGCCTGGCATGCTATGGTCCATGGGGTCACGAAGAGTCGGACACGACTGAACGACTGAACAACAACAAAAACAAAACAAAAAACAGAGGACTCAGCTACATGATACTTAATTGACATAACATTTAGTTTCATCCTGAGAGAATAATTTTGAAGAGAATTTTGGGAAAGAAGTGCATTTCAACTATACAGTATAACTTTGGGAACATCTTCATGTTTTTTGTCTTGTTTTTGTTTTTACCCAAGGAGAATGAATTTCCATTTTGGGCTGATGACTTTAGGAGATTCACATATCATCACTTTAATGTCCCAAACGTTGTTGACATTTCTATAATATTTTATATTAGTGTTTGATATTTGACAGATTATATATGGAAACATCTGATAGTTGCCATGCAATGGTATTTTTAATAGCTGGTGTGCAATAGCATTAGGATGTGGCAGCATCTGATAACTGACATGCATGCTGTTTAGTATTTGATAGCTGACATGCGATGATATTGTACTCTTGGCAATATTTGACAGTTAGTATGCAATAGTAGCATTTGGTGTTTGTGAGTCAGAGAGCACATATTTTACACAAGCATGCAATATGCAGAGCTGTTGGGCTACCTTTAAACTAGTGCTGTGCCGAAAATGCCTCCCACTTCCCCCCCCCCGACCATTCTCATTCAATTTGATAGAAAAGAAATGGCTTCCAAAAAGAAATTCAAAGGAGGAGACATTCTCATGGGTTGGGTTTGGGGTTCTTGTCCTTACCTTACGTAGGAGGTGGCTGAGGAGTGTGTATGAGTGTCCTGTCTGTCTTTGTACAATAATCTCTGTGGCAGCCTGTAGCCTCCTCGGCTTCCCGCACTTCAGTTAAAGCCATCATGAGCAAGGCATCATGCAGCAATTCCTCCCATGGGGCTTTTTCAGTTCAGGAAGTGCAGGTGGCCTGGGAGGCTGTCCAGCAATGGACAGATGTGCAGTAGAGAGAGAAAGTACACACAGTGCCCTCGGCCACCTCACAGTGATTAGGTAAGCTCAAAAATACCACCAAAAGAAATTCAAAATTCTGCCTCAGAAGAGGGGAAGTCTCAACACAGCTGATGCTGTTGCCACCTACAGAAGCAGCGTAATAAACCAAAAGCCCTTAAGGAAAAAAAAAGAAGAGAACCCGTGCTACAACCCTTGCCAATTAGGGATGGCATGGGTGCCTGACTGGGTCTGGGAGTCTGTCAGGTTCCCCCCAGGACCATGTCCCCAGACCGTGCCCTCTGAGCCTCTGGCCTTGCTCACCCCCATTTGCGCCCTCCCAGATGTTCCCCACACTCACCCGGACCTGTCTGCAAGCACCCGCCATCTTCTTGAGCTTGTTTTTACAGAAAAAATGGGGGTCTTTAAAAATGGGCATATTTAAATATGCGCAAATTAGGCTGGGAAAGCCTGATCTATGCAATATTAGAGGCATAAATGGCCTATTTATGCTCTAATATTGTGTATATCAACCTTTCCCAGCCTGAATTTGCACATATTTAAATATGCCCATTTTTAAAGACCTCCTTTCCCCCCTATAAAAATAAGCTTGAGAAAATGGTGGGCACTCGTGGACAGGATCTAGGGTGAGTGTGGGCAGCTCAGCGAGCTCATGGGGACTCGAGCATGGGTCAGGGGCTCAAGTGGGGCAGTGCTTCAGCAGGTGCCTGCCAAAACCAGATGGTGGGTCTGTCCATCCCTAGTGCTAATAGTAATGGTACTGCTAATACTAGTAGTACTATTAATACTATTGCTAGTATTATTGCTTCAGTACTAGTACAGCTAATAGTACTGCTAATATCTGTGAGGAACTGTTGGAGAATATCTCCTCCACTAGGAAAAGAATGATGAAATTGTCCCCCCAGTTTCTCTGCTGTCAAATAGGCTGGAGAATTTTGAAAGGCCATTTGTGCACAGCTCAGCTTTAAACATATTTTCATGTAACATGTAGTTTACCCTGTATGCAACAGCTGGTGTGAAATGGTAATTCATATCTGACAATATTTCACAATAGACAATTTATAAGAGTTTGTATTTGATGCCTGCCGAAACAATGAAGATGTGACAACAAGCTTAACGTTCACAGTTTGAATTCTGAAATAAAATAATTGGTAGTATCCAATGTTAGTCCTAGTCCTACTTAAGGCAGAACCATTGAAATAAATGGATCTTAAATTAGTCATGACTGACAGGGGCCATTCATTTCAATGGGTTTTCTGTAAGTAGGATTAATTTTAGATGCCGCCCTTTAAATGCAAAAACCAAAATCAGATTTTGAACATCAACAGTCATTCATATACATGCTTAGAGTGGCCAAAGAGAGCAAATGTAAAAATGCATATAAGTGCAAACTTAGAAATAATTACTGCAATTTAAATTGAAATACAATTTCAGCAGAGTGGGGAAGGCTGCAACCAGGTGACCTGTGTGCCTGCTCAGTTTGCTGTCCAGGTGCTAACTGTAGGTGGGCAACTTCAAGTCCCCTTCCCACGTCCTCCCCTCTCCGGATTCTATATCTTTAAACTAGGGATGTCAGAGAATTCCGCCACGGATCTCAGTGAGGCCGAATGCCAGTGCATTCAGCCCCCCCGAAATCTGTGGCAGAATGGCCTGCCCTCCTCCCCCCCCGTGGATCCCCCCCGGGACGAGACTTACCTGGGGTGGATGTTCCGGGCGGCGGCGCCTCCCGCGGCAGCTCCAGCAGTGGCTCCGGCGGCGGCTCTGGCAGCGGCGGCAGTGGCTGGTCTTCCGACTGGCTGCTGCCGCCATTTGCAGTCTGGCGTTTGTTTGTTGTTGTTTTTTTACAGAGACATGATAGGCTACGTAAAGACTTACATAGCCCATCACATCCCGGTTAAAACAACAACAACAACGCGTATGCAAATGGCGGCAGCTACGGCTGCCGCCATTTGTGTTCCTTATTTTTCGTCGTTTTAGTCTACGTAAATATTTATGTAGACTATTACAGTGAAAATAAAGGGGAATGCAAATAGGATAGTGGGCACTTTTTGCGTCCCTTTTTGATTCGCCGTTTTAGCCTACGTAAATTTTATTTATTTATTTATTTATTTTTACCCAGCAGCCACTGCGGCTGGAAATCCGGCTGCGGACGGCCCTGGCCTGGCCGGCTGCTCTGCGGAGCCACCCCCATCGAGGATTCCGGTGGGGAGGACCGGATCGCCTCCCCACTGTCAAGGATTCCGGAGGGAGGGACGGAATGCCTCCGCCCCCATGAACTGAATCCATGGAAAGGTAAGTGACTTTCGTACATGGGCTTGGGCAGATAGATTCAAATAGAGGACTGTCCTTTGACTGCCTTTCAGATATAGGACACATGGCCATCCTGAGCTTGGAAGATCTTTGTCAGTATCTCTACATGATGTTTGTAGGGGTGGACGAAAGTCACTTACCTTTCGTCGAAGCTTGTTCGCGGTGGGGGGGAGGCGCTTCACTGCTCCCCCCGTGAAGTTCAGGCCGGGGGGGAGGCTTCCCGCCTCGCCCGGCCGTGAACTCTAAAGTTAAAAAAAAAAAAAATGCCCCTGTGATAGGCTACGTGACGATTAACGTAGCCTATCACGGCTAGATCTGCAAAGTCAGCCGTGATAGGCTACGTTAATCGTCACGTAGCCTATCACGGGTGACTTTAAAAAAAAAAAAAGCACGTACGCTAATGGCGGCCCCCATAGGGAGCCGCCATTCGCATTCCTTATTTGGTCGCTGTAGTCTACGTAAATCTTTATGTAAACTATGGTGACCAAATAAGGAATGGGAATGGCGGCTCCCTATGGGGGCCGTCATTAGCGTACGTGCTTTTTTTTTTTTTTAAAGTCACCCGTGATAGGCTACGTGACGATTTACGTAGCCTATCATGGCTGACTTTGCAAATCTAGCCATGATAGGCTATGTTAATCGTCACGTAGCCTATCACGGGGGCGTTTTTTTTTTCTTTGATTGGAATGGCGGCGGCCGCAGCCGGTCAAAAGACCGGCTGCCGCTCCCGCCCTGCACGAACACCCGCCGAACCGCCGGCCGGACCTGCCACCGGGAGGGACATTCGGCGAAGGTAAGTCCCGTCCCGGGGGGGGGGTGCGGGGTGCGGGGTGTGTGTGGAGGATTTCTCCCCGAAACTTTGGGGGGCCGAGCGCCAACGTGTTCGGCCCCCCGAACAAGTTTCGGGGAGAAATTCTCTGCCATCCCTAGATGTTTGTAAAAAATCTCCCGAACCCCAGCCCGGAACCTAAGTGGCTGCTTTTCTCCCAGGCGGGGCCATACTTCTAATCCACATAAACTCTCTTCATAAGACCATAAGATCCATGCTGGATCAGACCAAGGGTCTGATAATCTAGTCCAGCATTCTGTTCACACAGTGGCCAACCAGTTGCCCATGGGAAACCCACAAGTAGGACATGAGTGCAACAGCACCCTCCCACCCATATTCCCCAGCAACTGGTGTACATAGGAATACTGCCTCTAATACTGGCGGTAGAATATAGCAACCAGGACTAATAGCCATTGATACATTTGCATCATATTCCAAACCCATTCATAGTTTGATTCCTATGTTTTCATCATTTCCACCTTAATGGTTGCATTCTGTTAATTTCAGAATGAGCTGAAACATTTATTTTAATACCACAGAAGAACTAAAGTATTGGTATTATTCCTTGCAGACAGAGAAGACAGGGCAACTGCCAGAGTCCTGAATTGGGCTGTGAACCATAAAACATGGGAATAGCAGAGAGGGAGCTTCTCTGATGCATAACCCCTTTCCTGGAACTTAAAGCAAAACTCAGAGGCAAAGAAAAATGAACAGCAGGAATATTCCTTCTGGTCCTGGAGGTCAAAAGATTAGGCAGTTGGGAAGGAAGTGGGAGGTGGGGGTAAATAAAAAGAGGACAACATAGTACAACTGATTTTTCAATTGGCTGGTGTCTTGTGCATACAAATTCATATATCTGTATCTATATCCATATCTATCTATCTTGATGCCAATTACTTATTCATTTTTATAGGGACCCTCTAAAAGTCTCAGCAGTTGAGATTTTCATGACTTGGGCCCCACCATGTCTAACATTTTTTTGAAAGAAAAAACATATAGCTTTTTAAAAAATAGGTTCATTCATTCTCTTTACCTTTTCCAGACTTTCCTTCTGCCTTTTTTTCTTTCTTTCCCCTCTAGCTCCTTTCCTTCCACTGTCTCCCCTGAGCTGTTGAAAGGTAGGTCCAAATTATGCTGGAGCTCCATGTTTAAGAACATCAGAAGAGCCCTGCTGGATCAGATCAAAGGCTTATCTATTCTAGCATCCTATTCCCCACAGTGGGCAATCAGATGCCCATGGGAAACCTGCAAACCAGACATGAGTGAAATAGCCCTCTTTCACTTTTGTGTCCCAGTAACTGGTACAAAGATTAGGAATGTGCAAATCACCAACACGTGAACTTGTTGAGGTTTTCCAAATTCTACCTCAAAGCTCATTTCAACTCATATCCATATGACACTGAAAGCTTCAGTTGTGGTTGTTGGTTTTCTTTTCACATGAACATTCTTGTATTTTTACACACATATTTCCCCAAATTTACGCATCAATTGGGTACATTTTTCCCCAAATGTACACATCAATGCGCCCAATCACACCATTGATTAAAGCGTGTTTGCACACATGTTTCAAACACAGATATTTATTCATGCCAATTTTTCAAATCTATGCAATTTTCAAATTCATTTTTGTGGCTGTCATTCTGTGAATCACATCACAAGCTTAGGAGTGTACAGACTTTGACTGCAGATTGTGTTTGGGTCTCATTCAGTTCCAGGAGGAACAAAGTTGGTAAATTCTGGTTTATAAAAAAAAGGAAAAAAAAGAAATTAATTTCTCATATATACCTAATTCAGATAGAGGACTCCCCTCTAACAGCCCTTCTAATAGAGGACTGACCTCTGTAGAAAGGATACATGGCCACCCTATTGAAAACAAGAACCTGACACCTGGTTGTACCCTCCAAGGTTTGTACCTTACAAAAATGTACCTAAAAGACTGTTCAGGAATGAGGGGCAATCTACGTTACAACTTTAAACTGGTTTCAAACCTGTTTTTAGCAATTACGGCTACCAAATACAGGAATTCTGGGAATTGTAGCTCTAGGAAGAGGGGCCGCTTGGGCAAGGGACAGGGGTCTCTAGCAAAGAATTCTCAGTACCCTCATGAAACTGCAGGATCCCTTTAGATAAACTGGTTTGAAATCAGTTTAAAGTTGTAATGTAGATTGCCCCTAAGTCAAGAATCCAATTACTGGAACCCAGTGGAGGATTGTTGTTGTTGCTGCTGTTTTTAATGGCAACACACTCTTCAAACCAAATGATTTTTCTTTTTTTTTGTTTTGCAACCCAAAGGTATTTCAGAGGCTCCTGGATCAGGAGATAATGGAAACTGTTAACTCATCAAAGTCAAGGAGCATAATGCAAGGTGCCAGCCATTGATGCTAGCCTTGGGAATTTAAGTTTCTCAGGAAAGGTCAGTGGTGGAGCAAGCAACGCAGCTGAGGGGACAGAAAGCTGCAGTCCCTGCGGGGGACTTTTGTTTTCTTTCTCAGGAAAAGTATATTTTAGCATTTTGACTTTTCAGTTGGGATGGGGGAGAATTTCTCCCCGAAACTTCGGGGGGCCGAGTGCCAACGCATTCAGTCCTCCGAAGGTTCGGGGAGAAATTCTCTGCCCCCCCTGCCCCCCCGCCCCCCCCCAGGATGGGACTTACCTTTTATGAATGTTGCTCCCAGCGGCGGGTCCCGGCGGCGGTTCGGCAGGTCTTCGTCAGGGGCGGGGGCGGAAACCGGTCTTTCAACTGGCTGCAGCTGCCGCCATTACAAGAAAAGTAAAAATAAAAAAATGCCCCTGTGATAGGCTATGTAACGATTAACGTAGCCTATCACGGCTAGATTTGCAAAGTCAGCCGTGATAGGCTACGTTAATCGTCACGTAGCCTATCACGGGTGACTTAAAAAAAAAAAAGCGCATATGCTAATGGCGGCCCCCATAGGGAGCCGCCATTCATGTTCCTTATTTGGTCCCTGTAGTCTACGTAAAGATTTACATAGACTACGGCGAAAATAAGGGCAACGTAAATTTACGTTCCCCTTATTTTCGCCGTCTTAGTCTACGTAAATGTTTACGTAGACTAAGACGTGTCAAAATAAGGAACGCAAATGGCGGCAGCCGTGGCTGCCGCCATTTGCGTACGCGCGTTGTTTGTTTGTTTGTTTTAAAGTCAGACATGATAGGCTACGTAAACATTTACGTAGCCTATCACGTTTTTTTTTAAAACCTAGCCGTGATAGGCTACGTAAATCTTTACATAGCCTATCATGTTTTTTTTTTTTTTAAACTGGAAATGGCGGCAGCGGCAGCCTGTCAGAAGACCGGCCACCACAGCTGCCGCCGCCGCCACCGCCGCCAGGAAGATCCGCCCAAGGTAAGTCTCGTCCTGGGGGGGCGGGGGGGTTGCAGGCCATTCCGCCACCGATTTCGGGGGGCCGAATGCGCTGGCATTCAGCCTCCCTGAGATCCGTGGCGGAATTTTCGTACATCACTACCCACAATGTTCCCAAGTGATGCTCCATGAGGCGCCCTTGGATTCAGCACCTCTTCATGGATATTTTTACATTCCTATGGCCATTCAGAAGGACACTGCTTTCCATTTCATTTCAGTGCATTCAGTTTAATATGCCCCTCTACTTTTAGTAACAGGGCTGCCTGTGTTAAGATTGGAGTGAGACAGTGTGGCATTAAAAAGAGTGAGCTTTTTTGGGGATGGCGGAGAATTCCGCCACAGATTTCAGTGAGGCCGAATGCATTGGCATTCGGCCCCCCGAAATCCGTGGCGGAACAGCCTGCCCCCCCGCCCCCCATGGATTCCCCCCAGGATGAGGCTTACCTGGGGCAGATGTTCCGGACGGCGGCAGCTCCGGCGGTGGCTCCAGCCGCGGCAGAAGCTGGTCTTTCGACCGGCTGCCGCGGCCGCCATTGTCTTCTTGGTCTTTGCCATGATAGGCTGCGTAAGTATTTATGTAGCCTATCACAGCAAGCCAAGCAAATAAACAACAACAACGGCGTACACAAATGGCGGCGGCTACAATGGCCGCCATTTGCGTTCCCTATTTTTCGCCATTTTCGCTAGAACAGTGAAATTTAGGGAACGCAAATTGTGGCCGCCATAGCCACCGCCATTTGCGTATGCCATTTTTTTTGGGGGGGGTTGCCGTGATAGGCTACGTAAAGACTTACGTAGCCTATCATGGCAGCCTGGCTGGATGCAAATGCCGGCCGCTACGGTGGCTGCCATTTGCATCCGCACCAGCCTGTCCGTGGCCAGAAATTCAGCTGCAGACGGCCCTGGCCAGCTGCTCTGCGGAGCCGCCATGGAGCGGAGCTGGCCAGGGAGGATTCCGGGGGGGGGGAGGACCAGATTGCCTCCCCCCCCACTGCGAACACAGTCTGCGAAAAGGTAAGTGACTTTTGTACATCCCTAGCTTTTATGTTACCATTTACTAACAGGAGTGAAACTACAGATGGTGGAGAATTCTACCAGGGATTTCAATGAGGCCGGATTATACAGAATCCACCACCCCCTGGAGTCCATGGCAGGATAGAAGACTTACCCTCGCCTCCATGCGGAATCGTCTTCGGCCAGATCCTCCAGCTCCAGATTGCCAGCAATACGGCTGCCACGCTGTATCTCTAGCTGAAGGGGACTGACTGTGGACGCAAATGGCATCTGGGATGGCATTTGCAGCTGTAAGGGCCTTAATTTAAGGTAAATGCAGCTGTAAATGGCTGCATTTACCTTAAACTAAGGCCTTTACAGCCTCAAATGGCATCCAGGATACCCTTTGCATCTGCAGTCAGTAGTCCCCTTCAGCCAGAGATACGGCATAGTGGCTGTATCACTGGCATTTCAGAGCTGGCCGGTGGCTCCGTGGAATTGCCATGGAGCAGAGCCAGCTGAAGAGTATTCTGGAGGGAGGAACAGATCGCCTTTCCGCCCCCGTGGACACCCCCCCCCCCACCGGACTGGCAGGTAGGGGATTTGTACATCCTTAAGTGAAACAGCAAAAAGACAAAACAAAGTTTCCCTAGATATTTATGACTGTTAATTTGGCCTTGTGTCCTACTTTATGCAGGAGGTTCATTTATTTGATGGGTTATCCAATCCAGGTCCAGTTTAAAGATACAGAACCATAAGGAGGGAGAACAACAATTGCCTTGAAGTTGGTCATCATCACCAGTTAGCACATGGAGCAGGCACAGAGGACATCTGGTCACACAGCCTTTAACTGATATCAAGAATTTCCAAATTGGCATCTACACCTGTAAAGGAGCATATGTACAATGTATGTAAATGTGTATCCCTTTTTATCCTCTTTTTTTGGTAATGCATAAGTGGCCAGCTTACTCCTCTACCACCCACCTTGTCCCTCACTCCCAAAAAGAAGTTTGAAAACCTAGCTATGAAGAAAGCATGGCATATTCAGACTCTTTTGGTTACCTGAAGCAAAGAAAGAATGTGGAAACACTACTTAAGACATTCCCTTTCAAATGCTGTCCCCTGGGGAAAGAGTGATTCCTACCCACACTAGAGAAATGGCCATTTCCAGGCAGCAAATACTTGCCTCCCCAAGTCTTGTGAGAGACTTGTTGGAAAAAAGACAGAAAAAAGTTTAAATGAACGACAACTAGAGTAAAGTTTGGTCAAGAGTCTTCCAATTAGTGCTTGGAAGAACTGGGGTGGATGGGAGAATAACATGGTAAAAATAGCTTAAAAAATCAGGCAAGACCCTGAGGGCTATTGAAGATCTAATTAATGGAACATAGCTATCAACCAATCCATGGAAAAATCTCTGCACGGTCCAGAAAACAGAAGTAGACATTAATGAGCGCTGTGTATAAAATTGGGAATTGAGGGTGAGTAGAGGGAATTGGGTACTAAATAATAACTTTTTCTATTCACTAGTTGCAGCTGATGGTTGACATACATGGAGATTCTGTCACCTCAGTACAGCAAAGAGCACTGGTGCTGAATAGGTTCCTCTTCTCCATCTTCATAGCCTGTAGAGAGTGTACATCAATGGTGGGGAAATGCTAGCCTGTGGAGGGTGCCAATTTGGCCTGAGGTACAACCTCCACCAGCCCTGTCCCTCTATCAGTCCCCCTCCCCTGATGTCATCCCTGCCCAGTTTTACATTTCTCTCTTCAGAGAAAGGGAATGCAGCTCACAGTCCTTACACACAAAAATCCACTCCTAGTCCTAGTTACTCTCAAAGAAAGTTGCACAGCTTTCTTCATTTCAGGTAGGGATGTGTGACTCTGCAAAACTCTAGCTTGCTGATCTCCATTTTCCACCTTAAAGGTTGTTCCATAGGACCACAGGGCCATATGAGTCAGACCCTGGGTCCATCTAGCCCAGTATTGTTGACACTGACTGGCAGCGGCTCTCCAGGGTTTCAGGCAGGAGTTTTTCCAACCCTACCTGGAGATGTTGGGGATCAAACCTCAACCCTTCTGCATGCAAAGCATGTGCTCTCCCAGTGAGCCATGGCTCCCTTTGACACCAATCCAACTTGTTTCTGACTGTATCAGATTGCTGGCTTTGAGGATTTTTTCCCTGCATGAAAAACTGAGTGTATTTTGATCCACAGTTTCCTCAAATGTATGCATCAATTGTGCACATTTTTCAAATGTACACATTTTTTTCTTCTTCAGGCACATCCTTTGTTGTTGCATGAATCACATTGAAAGCTGGAAAATGTATCGACGTCAGACTGCAGGTTGCATTCACATCCATGTTTGGGCCCAGAAAATGCAGAGTGGATACATGCTGGTCAAAAATGAACTGATATGAAATTCTCACCTATCTGTGGCTTCAGCAGTATAACTTGGGGTGGGATGATCATTGTGTTGATGTTGCTGCTTTGGGGAGTCAGTAAACATTGGTGATCTACTGCAGATCCCCCAGAGATTTACCATTAGATCCCAATCAGCTTCCTGCCCAGCCCTTCACTCCAAGTGATACAAAGCTCATTCTACATGTTTATGAACTGATATAAAATTATCTTTAGTCCCTCTGGGAATCATCATGACACTTTTAGTTGCTCTTCTGTGAAACTGAAACAAGAATCAAGCATTGCTAATTGAAGCTGCCTTGAATCCCTCCACTCCAACTTCTTATTTCTTGCATATGATCTCATCATATAACCAGTATAACCACATGGATAACTGGTAGTTCAGTGAACACTGTTGCTTTTGGGACATCACAACCAACACCTACTCAAATTTTTACCCATGCCTCTTCTCTCCTATACTCAGTTTGTGCGTTTGTTAAAAATTGTGGGCATCTATTGGAGGACAGCAATGACAAATCTTGATAAAATAGTGAAGAGCAGAGACATCACACTGACAACAAAGGTCCGCATTGTGAAAGCAATGGTGTTCCCCATAGTAACCTATGGCTGCGAGAGCTGGACCATAAGGAAGGCTGAGTGAAGGAAGATAGATGCTTTTGAACTGTGGTGCTGGAGGAAAATTCTGAGAGTGCCTTGGACTGCAAGAAGATCCAACCAGTCCATACTCCAGGAAATAAAGCCAGACTGCTCACTTGAGGGAATGCTATTAAAGGCAAAACTGAAGTACTTTGGCCACATAATGAGAAGACAGGATATCCTGGAGAAGATGCTGATGCTAGGAAAAGTGGAAGGCAAAAGGAAGAGGGGCCGACCAAGGGCCAGATGGATGGATGATATTCTGGAGGTAACGGACTCAACCTTGGGGGAGCTGGGGGTGGCGACGGACGACAGGAAGTTCTGGCGTGGGCTGGTCCATGAAGTCACGAAGAGTCGGAAGCGACTGACCGAATAAACAACAATTTTTTCAGTAGGATACTACCTTTTGTTTTTCCCTTAAAGAACATGAAGTACTTCCGTACTTTGAATGGGAGCAGATCTGGCACCAATACTGTGTGCTGCAGAGCTGTATTAACCCTACTGAAGATTGAATTAGCCTATGTTTAGAATCATATGTGGCAGGAGATGTCCATAAAGAACAGTCCGCCACTGTGATCTCCAAAGGTGGCTATAAGTCCTACTTTGCAGAAGGCAATCCTCTCTTTGAAGGGCTATCACAGGATGCTTTTCTATCTGAAGGTCTGTCCAGTCCATTAATGGTTAGCATTGGGACAGCAGGCACATGGGTAGGGAAGGGCAGATTCCCTACCTGCTGGTCTGGGTGGGAATCAGCCCACAGGGGGAGTTGATCCGTCCCTCCCCCCAGAATCCATCTGAGCTGGCTCTGCTCCACAGTGATCCTACAGAGCCGGCCGCGGGCGCCGCATCGCTGCTGATGCAGCCGGCCGCCATTGCCGTGCCATATCCCTGGCTGAGTTAGGGCTAACTCTGGATGCAAATGGTGTAATGGATGCCATTTGCAGCCGTAAAGCTGTTAGATTAACCTAAAGGCAGCCATTTATGACTGCATTTGGGTTAATCTAACAGCCCTACGGCTGTAAATGGCATCCACAACGCCATTTGCATCTCTGTTTTTTCACGTGATAGGCTAGCCTCATTGGGGTCCATGGCAGAATTCTCCACCATCCCTACACATGGGTCCCTGTTCACAGTCTTCCCCACTATGCTGTGATTTACTGTTTTCATATTATAGTAACTCTTTCTACATCTGCATACATACATATGAATTAGCATAGGGAAATCTTGTGCAAATCTGTGTCCCCTTTTGTCTCCTTTTTTTGTGATGCAGTTCCTCTTTTTTAGCAATGCGTTTTAGATCCTCCTCCTACCTCCTCCACTCCTGGTAATGCCTGCTTCTAGTAATATTGAATGTCTAGTAATGTGATGTAAGGATGTGTGAGAAATCACTCTGTTGAGGGGTGTGTGTGTGTGTTTGTTTTTTTACAGATCAATCCAAATCTAGGGGTGGACGAAAGTCCCTTACCTGTTGTCGAAGGACGTTCGCGGTGGGGGGGAAGCGCTTAGCTGCTCCCCCCGTGAAGTTCAGGCCGGGGAGGAGGCTTCCCGCCTCGCCCGGCCGCGAACGTGAAGTTTAAAAAAAAAAACGCCCCCTGATAGGCTACGTGATGATTCACGTAGCCTATCATGGCTAGATCTGCAAAGTCAGCCGTGATAGGCTACGTCAATCGTCACGTAGCCTATCACGGGTGACTTAAAAAAAAAAAAAAGCGCGTACGCTAATGGCGGCCCCCATAGGGAGCCGCCATTCGCGTTCCTTATTTAGTTGCTGTAGTCTACATAAATGTTTACGTAGACTACGGCAAAAATAATGGCAACGCAAATAGCATTGCCCTTATTTTCGCCGTAGTCTACGTAAATGTTTACGTAGACTACAGCGACCAAATAAGGAACGGGAATGGCGGCTCCCTATGGGGGCCGCCATTATCCGTACACACTTTTTTTTTTTTTTTAAAGTCACCCGTGATAGGCTACGTGATGATTGACGTAGCCTATCACGGCTGACTTTGCAAATCTAGCCGTGATAGGCTACGTGAATCGTCACGTAGCCTATCAGGGGGCGTTTTTTTTTTCTTTCATTGGAATGGCTCCCACCCCGCTCGAACACCCGCCGAACCGCCGGCCGGACCCGCCGCCGGGAGGGACATTCGGCGAAGGTAAGTCCCATCCCGGGGGGGGTGCGGGGTACAGGGGGGTTCGGGGGATTTCTCCCCGAAACTTGTTCAGGGGGCCGAACACGTTGGCGCTCGGCCCCCTGAAGTTTCGGGGAGAAATTCTCCGCCATCCCTATCCAAATCACAACTCTCGGGCCTGAAGGTGGACCCAAATGCAATTTGCGGTCAGATAGCTGTACATTTCCAAGCTTGTGATGCACTCCGTAAAACAAAACCAAATGAAAAATGTTCAATAACATCTGCGCATTTGAAAAATATGTGCAAAGAAAAATGTCTGCATTTCCAAAATGCACATAAACATGCTTTAGTCAATGGGTGCATGCACCCTCAAATGCATATGTTTAAAAATGCACACAAAAAGTATACATTCATGTATACGTATATTGCCCTCAAAACATGTGAATGAATTTCCATATGTTTTTTCTTTTCTTTTGTAAGAATGGCAAGATTGTGCAGAAATGGGATGCAATGAGTTTAACCTCATAAAGCCAATAATCTTGGCAAGAGTGAGACTGACAGATCGGTCCATCCCCGTTGTGATGCCACCATTCGTTAAGGGTCAAAAGGGATGTGTCAGCAGTGAACAGGGATGGTGTGAGAATTCAGAACAGGTGTGCTTGACTATTTGAACACTCCTGCTCCAATACGTGTGAATAGAATCAAGGCAGACACCCCCATCTTACTTCCACTCACAGCTCCTTGAGTGCCCTCCACCTCCTTTTCCCTCTTCCGCAAAGTCAAAAAAATATCCTTATCTTGGGGAAGGTGGCAGAGGCTGCTGTAGGCTGACCCACAGATGGGCAAAGGGTCTTTTTCCAGGCTAGTTCCCCAGCAGATAAAAGCTTTCAGAGGTTTCAGTGAATTTGTGGAGGTGGGAATGGAATCTCGGGCCAGAGACGGATGGACTCACCAGAGAGACTGAAAGAACTGGGCATGTTTAGCCTTGAGAAGAGAAGACTGAGGGGAGATATGATAGCACTCTTCAAGTACTTGAAAGGTTGTCACAGAGAGGAAGGCCAGGATCTCTTCTCAATCATCGTAAAGTGCAGGACACAGAATAATGGGCTGAAGTTACAGGAAGCCAGATTCCGGCTGAACATCAGGAAAAACGTCCTGACTGTTAGATCAATATGACAATGGAACCAATTACCTAGGGAGGTGGTGGGCTTTCCCACACTGGAGGCATTCAAGACGAGGCTGGTCAGCCATCTGTCAGGGATGCTCTGACTTGGATTCCTGCATTGAGCGGGGGGTTGAACTCAATGGCCTTGTAGGCCCCTTCCAACCCTACTATTCTATGATTCTATGATTCTAGTCCGTGCTCAGCGGGTGCTCAAGCAGCTGCCATTGCCATTCTCCTGTGCAAGCCAGGCTGCATGAGCCCCTGGAGAGCTTGGAGAGCTGTCTGCACGTGTGCTGCAGCTAGGGATGTACGGACTGTGTAAAACCCGCTCCATCTGTGTTTCGCAGATTGCCAGGTGCCTTTCGTTCCACCATCCGCCCTCAGATGGATGTGGATGATTTTTTTCCATCATGCTGAAAAATCTGCAAATAACGACCTAAGTATTTACAAAAGTATTTACATAATTTACCTCAGCACGTAACATTTTGTGTATTGTCCCCCATTCCATTTGATGTTTCCTCAGCAGAAACTTACGTATTTTCCTATGAATATATATATGTGTAAATTTCAGGAAAGAAGAAAAAAAAAAACACCACGCACTCTGCGTGGCCTGAGGGGGTCACTCTATAGCAGATTGTGCAGGTCAGATTCTTAGAAATCTGAGCTCATTTTAGTCCATCTCGAATTTCTCCAGCAACCCTAGTGTACTACTGGCAGTGAGAGCTTTGAGCTAAAATAGGCTGGTATTGGGGGTATTTTGTCCATTTAGTCCATTTCAAATTTCTCCAGCATCCCTAGCCACAGCTGCCTGCTCCTCCTTTGAAGCTGCCATCTTTTATGCAAGGTGGGGCTCTATATTTTCATATATCTACTGTTGCATACAACGGTGGCTGTAAAGAGCCATTTCCACAACATTAGAGGCCTCTAATGTAGTGGAAATGGCCCTATATGGCTGTTCTTATGCATGGCAGTAAATATACGAAAATGTAGAGCCCCATCTTAAATAAAATATGGCAGTTTGAATGGAGGATGGGTGGCTGCCAGGCATGAGCAGATGGTTCTAGTAAGCCCCAGCTGCTCACATGGCTTGCCGGGCAGAGGTGGCAGCTTACTGAGCTGGATCCGGGGAGAGGGGGAGTCTGATAGACTCCCAGCTAGGGTTGGCGGAGAATTTCTCCCCGAAACTTCGGGGGGCTGAGCGCCAACGTGTTCGGCCCCCCGAACAAGTTTCGGGGAGAAATCCTCCGAACCCCCCCACCCCCCGCACCACCCCCCGGGGACGGGACTTACCTTCGCCGAATGTCCCTCCCGGCGGCGGGTCTGGCCGGCGGTTCGGCAGGTGTTCGAGCGGGGCGGGAGCGGCAGCCGGTCTTTCGACCGGCTGCTGCCGCCGCCATTGCAATAAAAAAAAAAAACGCCCCCTGATAGGCTACGTGATGATTAACGTAGCCTATCACGGCTAGATTTTCAAAGTCAGCCGTGATAAGCTACGTCAATCATCACGTAGCCTATCACGGGTGACTTTAAAAAAAAAAAAAAGTGTGTACGGATAATGGCGGCCCCCAGAGGGAGCCGCCATTACCGTTCCTTATTTGGTCACTGTAGTCTACGTAAATGTTTACGTAGACTACGGCGAAAATAAGGGCAACGCTATTTGCGTTGCCCTTATTTTCGCCGTAGTCTACGTAAACATTTACGTAGACTACAGCGACTAAATAAGGAACGCGAATGGCGGCTCCCTATGGGGGCCGCCATTAGCGTACGCGCTTTTTTTTTTTTAAAGTCACCCGTGATAGGCTACGTGACGATTCACGTAGCCTATCACGGCTGACTTTGCAGATCTAGCCGTGATAGGCTACATGAATCGTCACGTAGCCTATCAGGTGGCTTTTTTTTTTTTTTTAACTTTCGCGTTTGCGGCCGGGCAAGGCGGGAAGCCTCCTCCCCGGCCTGAATTTTGGCCGGGGCGAGGCAGGAAGCCTCCCCCCCAGCCTGAATTTCGGCCGGGGCGAGGCGGGAAGCCTCCTCCCCCCCCCAGCCTGAACTTCGCGGGGGGAGCAGCGAAGCGCCTCCCCCACACCGCGAACGTCCTTCGAGGACAGGTAAGGGACTTTCATCCACCCCTACTCCCAGCCCCAGTTGGCTGCCCATGCCATTCCTACTTTGGGCACTATCTCCATTCCTAAACCCACTAGACAATGGGTTCATTGTAATGCATGTATGGATTTTGGCTGTGTACAGCTATATGCCTATACATGTAGGACTCTTTTGTGGGATTTTCATTGGGACCATAGCATGAGGAGAAAGTGTTAACCACCCCTCCCCAGGCACCCACAGTCCCAATCTGTATTCCTCCACTACTACCATCCATGGCTGCTTTTTAATCTTTAAAAACTAAGCATGTTAATTGCATTCGTGCAGAGAATTGCAGATAAGTGGTGAATGCTGAGGGCCAAACTAGATGTGACATTGATTGCATTCCTGCAATTAATGTCACATCAGGTTTGTTCCTCAGTGCTTTCCACTTCTCGATGAACAAAAGAACCCAAGAATTCAGCCTAAATTACACAACCAACAGTTTCATATAGTTCCTTTCAAGATGATAATGCTAGGGATACTCAGTGCATGTGGGGAGAAATCAGGATCAGTGTGAGAGGCCCTGGCCCTGACTTACGCACATTCAGCAGACTGTCAGACCATATGCACATACAGAGGCTATGCGTGACCACTTTGTATGAGAGCGCAACCTAATGCACGTGCTAATTCAAGGGTGGGGCTAGCCGCCATGACACATTCCACCAAATCAGTTCAGTAGCCCTATATTTGTTATCTGAAAAGGATGGTAGAGCAGGGATGCAGAAGCTATTTCAGCCTGAGGGCCCAGGCAAGCATGTCATCACAAATTCACGCACAGATCAGACTCATGTGGCACCTCAAGGAGAAGCTTCTCAAGGTCCTGTCTCCACTCATCCTCCCTGTCTGCAATTGGGTAGGGATGGGGTAGAATTTCTCCCCGAAACTTCAGGGGGCCGAGTGCCAACGTGTTCGGCCCCCCGAAGTAGTTTCGAGGAGAAATTCTCTGCCCCCCCGCCCCCCGCCCCCCCCCGGGATGGGACTTACCTTTCCCGAATGTCCCTCCCGGCGGCGGGTCCCGGCGACGGTTCGTCAGGTCTTCGACAGGGGCAGACGTGGCAGCCGGTCTTTCAACCAGCTGCCACCGCCGCCATTCCAATAAAAGTAACAAAAAAAAAAACCACCCCCGTGATAGGCTACGTGACGATTAACATAGCCTATCACGGCTAGATTTGCAAAGTCAGCCGTGATAGGCTACGTAAATCGTCACGTAGCCTATCACGGGTGACTTAAAAAAAAAAAAAAGTGCGTACGGCTAATGGCGGCCCCCATAGGGAGCTGCCATTCACGTTCCTTATTTGGTCGCTGTAGTCTACGTAAAGATTTACGTAGACTATGGCGAAAATAAGGGCAATGCTATTAGCCGACATTTGCGTACGCGCTTTTTTTTTTTTTTCAAGGTCACCCGTGATAGGCTACGTGACAATTAACGTAGCCTATCATGGCTGACTTTGCAGATCTAGCCGTGATAGGCTACGTTAATCGTCACGTAGCCTATCACGGGGGCGTTTTTTTTTTTAACTTTTTATTTCGCGGCCGGGCGAGGCAAGGCACTTCCTCCGTGGCCTGAATTTCGGCCGGGCGAGGCGGGAAGCCTCCCCCCCGGCCTGAATTTCAGCTGGCCAAGGTGGGAAGCCTCCCCCCCCCAGCCTGAACTTCGTGGGGAGCAGCGAAGTGCCTCCCCCCCACCGTGAAGCAAGCTGCGAGACCAGGTAAGTGGCTTTCGTGCACTCCTACAATTGGGGCATATGAGGGAGGAGTGAAGCCAATGAAATCATGGCTGGGGGGGGAGGGATAGAGCTTTAGGGAGGCAGAAGGCCCTCACATGAGGCCTCCTAAGGCGAGACGGTGCCATCTGGCAGGTCGAATTCAGATGTTGACCCGGAGCTTCCTTATTCCTGCTTAGGAATGAGCGAATCAGGGATGCTCGAACTCGCCAACATTCTCCGAACATTATTTAAAATTCAGTTTGGCTCACTTCCATTCTTGTTTGTGGCTTGTTTTGTTGTTGTTGTTGTTGTTGTTCAAATGGGAAGTCCGCATTTTTGAATGGGAAACCTGCAAATCTGAATCGGAAAACAGTAGGGATGGACGAAAGTCCCTTACCTGTCCTTGAAGCTTGCTTCGCGGTGGGGGGGGAGGCACTTCGCTTTTCCCCCCGAAGTTCATGCGAGGGGGGGGGAGGCGCCCCACCTCGCCCGGCCAAAATTCAGGCCGGGCGGGAGGCTCCCCATCCCTCGCCGGCGAAATTCAGACCAGGTAGAAGCGCCCCGTCTACCCGGCCGCAAAAAAAACAAAAACACCCCTGTGATAGGCTACGTAACGATTAACGTAGCCTATCATGGCTAGATTTCCAAAGTAAGCCGTGATAGGCTACGTAAATCTTTACGTAGCCTATCACGGGTGACTTTGGAAAAAAAAAAAAGCACGTACGCAAATGGCGGCCCCCATAGGGAACCGCCATTTGCGTTCCTTATTTGGTCCCTATAGTCTATGTAAAGATTTACGTAGACTATGGCGAAAATAAGGGCAACGCAAATAGCGTCCCCTTATTTTCGCCGTAGTCTACGTAAATCTTTATGTAGACTACAGGGACCAAATAAGGAACGCAAATGGCGGTTCTGTATGGGGGCCGCCATTTGCGTACGTGCTTTTTTTTTTTCCAAAGTCACCCGTGATAGGCTATGTGACGATTAACGTAGCCTATCACAGCTGACTTTGGAGATCTAGCCGTGATAGGCTACGTTAATCGTTACGTAGCCTATCACGTTTTTTTTTTTTTTACTGCACTTGTAATGGCGGCGGTGGCAGCCGGTCGAAAGACCGGCTGCCGCCCCCGCCCCCGACGAAGACCCGATGAACCGCCGCCAGGACCCACCGCCGGGAGGGACATTCGTGAAAGGTATGTCCCATCCCGGGGGGGCAGGGGGGGCAGAGAATTTCACCGCCGATTTCGGGGGGCCGAATGCGTTGGCACTCAGCCCCTTGAAGTTTCGGGGAGAAATTCCCCCCATCCCTAGAAAGCAGTGCAAATTTCTGGGTGTATTTTTCAAAAGTGCACACTTTTTCTCCCTGCCTTGATCCAAGTGTGAAACTGTGGATTTTTGGAAGTGTCTTTTAAAAGATGTGCATTTAAAAATGCAGACTTTTAAAAATGCACACAGTAAGAAATGTGCTCTTTAAGAAACACATTTAAGAATGCACCTTTTAAAGTGTGCATTTTTAAAGTGTGCATTTTTAAATGTGCACATTTCTTAAAGTGCATTTTTTTTTTAACACACCCACAAGTTTGGGAATTTCTGAACATTTTCAGAGAACATGCACTTTCATTCATGTCTGTGGTCGTGAA
The DNA here is from genome assembly GCF_057233095.1 of Heloderma suspectum. NCBI lineage: Eukaryota > Metazoa > Chordata > Lepidosauria > Squamata > Helodermatidae > Heloderma > Heloderma suspectum. The sequence goes on along the minus strand of NC_139460.1, from coordinate 23,896,095 downwards.
CGGGGCATTTTTTAGTAATTTATGAACTGGAATGAAAAGTTCACATTGTTTGTTTGTTTGTTTATTTATTGCATTTATATACCGCCTTTTATTCCTCTTTCAAGGAACCCAAGGTGGCTTACATTATCCTCCTTCTCTCCATTTTATCCTCACAACAACAACCCTGTGAGGTAGATTGAGCTGAGAGTCTGTGACTGGCCCAAAGTCACCCAGTAAGCTTCCATTGCCGAGTGTGGACTAGAACCCAGATCTCCCGGCTCCCAGTCCAACACTCTCAGCACTAAACCACACTGGTTCTATCCCAGAGATAGAGGTTTTTGTCAAAGTCAAAAATAGTGGACGCATTGCTACAAGTATTCCCCACTTCCTGCTCTTTGGCTTTATGCACAACTATGCTAGAGAGCAATTTTAATATTTAGGAGAATGGATATGTAGCTAATTTAGCATCATATACTTCAGATCTTAAATAAACTGTAAATGCAGATTAAATCTTTTCCCCCATGGAGCTCTAGTTCTTTTTCAAATGCTTATTTACTGTTAAAAACCCATATTCATAAAGGGAACGATTGGCATACAGTTAAAAATAATGGCATTTTCCTTTGAATATCAATAAAGCGGTTTCCATAAATGAAACACAATTTCAGGAAGGTCTGTTGCTGTGCTCCACGAGAGGTATTAAATTGGCCCATTAAAGGGGCTACAAGAAATGGCTGCAAGTTTAGCAGGATTAAGCATTACCCTTACAAAGGGTAAAAGCCGTTTTCACACAATATAGCCATCTAAAAGCCTCTAACAGATACAGGCAGTAGCATAAACACAATAATAATTACAGCTTTTCTCCGATGTCATCGAGAAGCAAACAAATTTGTCTGGTGTGAGCATCTTGATTCCTAAAACGGCGCCCAAGCGTTGCCATGTCTTTCAAAAAAAGACAGAATGGATGCTGCAAATAAAACAGGCGACTATCCACTAGATTTTTCTCATTCGTATTTGTATGATATTCGCATTTCATTATAGTATTTTGAAAAAGAAGAGAGCTGACCAGCAGTTGTCAGTTCAATATTTGTGACTCATCTATTCCATGTTTGTTAATCAGTTCAGAGTATTTTGGTCAAGTTGTTCATTTTACATGGAGTTTCGGACCAGTATCAACAAACAGAATCCTTGGCAGTAAAGATGGGAGAATCAGGGATGTTCAAGCTCACCAAAATCCTCCAAACTTCACTTGGAAGCTTCTTTCACCTCTCTCCCATTTTTGCTCAAATCCTGATTTTCAGTTTGTCTACGGATGTACAAATCCCTTATCTGGTTCCTGTCTGGGGCTTCGGCGGTGGGGGGGAGGCGATCCGTCCCCCCCCCCCCGGAATCCTCCCCAGCTGGCTCCTCTCTGCGACAAGGCCACAGAGCCGCCAGCTGGGGCTGGCCACAGCCAGACTTCCGGCCGCTGCCCAGCTGCTGTGGCCGCAAATGGCGGCCATCGTAGTGGCCGCCATTTGCATCCTTGCATTAAGCCATGATAGGCTACATAAGTATTTACATATCCTATCACGGCCAAATGCAGGCACGCAAATGGTGGCCACTGCGACGGCTGCCATTTGCGGCCACAGCAGCCTCGCAGTGGCTGGAAGACGAGCTGGAGCCGCTGCTGCAGCCGCTGCCACATCCGCTGCTGCTGTATCCGCCGCCAGGTAAGTCTGTTCTGGGGGGATTTTGGGGGGTGGCAGGGGGGGAGGCCATTCCTCCATGGACTCCGGGGGGCTGGATTCTAAAGAATCCGGCCTCACTGGAGTCCATGGCAGAATTCTCCAACATCCCTAAGTTTGTCAGATTGGGAAAAGTGTGCTTTCTGTGCATATTTTGACAAAGTATACACTTTCCCCCACATTGACTGAAACATGAAAATGCATTTAAAAAGAAAAAAAAAAGGTGCATTTCAAAAATACATATTTTTCTAACACAGTTGTAAGTCTGGGAATGTGCTAACAGTTTCTATGGAGGGGGGGAAGTCCTCCTGTTTGCATTCAGGGTTGTGAATGGGGCAGGTTCAGGTGATTTGTGAACTGAAATGAAATTCTCATACATCCCTACCTGGCGGAGCCACTATGGCCCTTGGCCCTTGGAACTCCCTTATTTATTTATTTTTTGCATCCTAATCAGTGCAGGAGAGTTCGCTCTGGAAGCCACCATTTTGATTTCCCACAATGCACCTGGTGTAACAGTGTTCCAGGATGCTGTGGGAAATTAAAAGGCCCATCTCCAGTGAGGTTCTGTGAGCCACAATGCCCCGGAGCGATTCTACATCAGGGCCTTTGTGAGAAATTAAAATTGTGGCTCTTAGATGCAGCCCCCTCGTGCTGACCAGAGTGTTGCTGCTGTACTCTGGTCAGTACAGCACCCCTGTTGCCAGGCAAGTCCATCAGTCAAGGCACTGATGTAGGAAGGAGTCCACCAGAGAACAGTTTGTGTGTGGGGGGGGCTCAAATCTGGAAACTGCCCTATTCTGATCAATGGTGCCACACAATGGTGTCAAAGCTGGTTTCAGGTCCAGGCTGGTTGTACCTGGAAGCAGGTCAGCCTAGGGTGAGCGTTATCCAACCCACATACCTGAAGTCTGTTGCTGGAGTCTGGGAGGCTGTTGGCAGGAGTACTGCTCTGTTGACTAGGCCTGGCCAGAAGCCCAAGCTCCTTGTATTCATACCAGGCCTGGCATACACAGTGTCAGGAATGATTTGGAGTGTGTGGAGATGTCTGGCAGCTCAGATTCGGAATCAGAATGGGGACAGTAAGAACAGAGGGAGGCACCCTCCCTAGTGAGCCCAGGTACAGTGATACTTTCTTCCCAAGACTTTGACACATGGATGGCACAGCCTGAACTGCTCCCCTATTCTTCATTCTTCCACTGTGAGAACTCAAGTTTTGGAGGAGGAGGGGGGCGAGAGGGCGTGACTTCAGGGGATGCTAGGGGTCCGTCGCAGAACAAAGTGGGAAAAAGTTAGGGGCAGGGGTCAGACACTCTGCCAGGTTGGCCACTCATGCAAGCCAACACAGGAGGGAGCCACCCTAAGGGAGGGGTATCCCTGAGAAGCAAATCTGGACGTGAAGTTAATGCCACGTGTCTAACTTCCACTTCGTATCCTCTGTAGATATTCATACATGTGTGGATTAGCTGCTTCTGTGCAGTCTGAGTAGGGATGGTGCAGAAATCCACCATGGATGGACCCCAATGAGGCTGGATTCAAAGGAATCTGGCCTCCACAGTCCACGGCGGAGTGGCACCACTTACCTCCGCCTCCCTCCGGAATCCTACGGAGCCGGCCTCTCTCTGCAGCGATTCTGCGGAGCCGCAGGCTGGCTCCGTATCGCTGGCCTGGCGAATGGCTACAGCCACAAGTGGCGTAGTGGCCACTTAAATGGCCGTAAATGGCTACAGTTAGGTTAAACTAATCTGCCCATCCCTAAGTCTGAGAGCTTCCTAGAATCTGCTTTTGTAAAGAAGCTTGTCGTTTACTAATAAAGTATTGTTGGCCTGAAGCTTTGTTTTCTGGAGAGGACAAAGGCAAGTGACACACAGAGGCTTCCTGGCCACCTGACTGTATGCTATTCTCCGCAGAATCCTTGATTGGATGGAATCACACAGACAATAAGCTCAAGAAACAGAAAGAAGCAGTGACGGATGGGGGGTGGCGGCACCATAAACAGCAGCAGCAAAGGAAAACAATCGCACTAAAGAGGAGTGAAAATGGAGAATATTACGCAGTCCAGGGACATGAATTTGTACAGCAGGGGTGTAGAACCTCTTTCAGCCTGAGAATTGAATTCCATTTCACAGAAGCTCTGAGGGGCTGCACTGCAGTGGTGGGTGGGGCCAAAGGCAAAGGGGTGGGGCCAAACATGCCAACATATTGTAGCTTAAAGCACTTCCTGCCAGTAACTAAGCCACAGGAGATAAATTTCAACCTTTTAGAGTGGGGGAAGAACACAGAAACCAGGAAACAACCAAACAAAGAGGGCGGGGCCAGGGGAAAGGGTGTGGCCACTTATGGTACCCTGGAGGGCTAGAGATGGCCCCTGGGCCTGAGCTTCTGCACCCTTGCCTTAGAGACTGAACCACCTGCAACTGGGTGAAGCTGTTTGGGCTCACCTGTACATTGCGCTGTGCACACTTTGGAAGGAAGGAAGGAAGGAAGGAAGGAAGGAAGGAAGGAAGGAGTGCTCCAATGGGACCCATGGGACCTTTCCATCTGTGCATGGCAAGTGTTTATTTACAATTTATTTATTTACAATATTTGTATACTGCTCCATATCTAAAACAGATTTCAGAGCAGTGAACACAAAAGATAAAACAGTGAAAGAATAAAAAGATTAAAACATCACCTTAAAATCATTACTTTTTGTGAACCAACTAGAGAGCTTCGGCTATTGGGTGGTATAAAAATGAAATGAAGGAAGGAAGGAAGGAAGGAAGGAGTAAATAATGCTGCCAAACACACACACATACACACAGACACACACACAGACACACACCAGATTGCCAATAGAAACCATGACAGGTGAATTAAAAAATGCCTCCTGGAACAGTGCTGTTTTCAGGAGGTGCCGGAAACAACAGTGTTGGTGCCTGCCTGACCTTCAGGGGCAGGGAGTTCCAAAGAAAGGGGGCCACCACACTGAAGGCTCTTCTCCTGATGGACTCCAATCAGGCCATAGGTCCATGTAAAACCACCAGGAGCAAGCCCTCCAATGACCTCAGGCTACCTAACATTGAAAACTGGGAAATATTTTGTTCAGCTCTGGCTATGTAGGGCACTGCATATGCCTTTAGGGATGTATGAAAGGGACTTACCTTGTCCTGCAGCTTTTTTCGCGGTGGGGGGGAGGCACTTCGCTTCTCCCCCCTAAGTTCATGCGAGGGGGGGGTGTCTTCCCGCCTCGCCCGGCCGAAATTCGGGCCGGGGGGGGAGGCTTCCCGCCTCGCCCGGCCGAAATTCAGGCCGGGGAGAAGCGCCCCGTCTCCCCGGCCGCGAACTTCAAAAGAAAAGTAAAAAAACACACGCCCCGTGATAGGCTACGTAACGATTTACGTAGCCTGTCACGGCTAGATCTGCAAAGTCAGCCGTGATAGGCTACGTTAATCATCACGTAGCCTATCACGGGTGACTTAAAAAAAAAAAAAGTGTGTACGCTAATGGCGGCCCCCATAGGGAGCCACCATTCGCGTTCCTTATTTGGTCCCTGTAGTCTACGTAAAGATTTACATAGACTACGGCGAAAATAAGGGCAATGCTAAAAAAAAAATAAAAATGTGCCCCTGAGCTACACTCCCCTGTAAACTCCTGTAATCTTGTGTATATGGGCTATTCATGGCCTCATTTTGTGTATATCTAAATCTGCGCATTTCCACAATGGCCATGTTTTTCTCCCAAACGGCAATCACGGAGCTTGAGAACAGAGCCTGGGTGAGTGTGGGTGGCTCACTGAGCTGCAGGGGGGTCAAGTGTGGGTCTGGGGGCATGCAGTTGGGGGCAGGGGCTGGGTGGGCACACGCCTGGAAAACCCAGATGGGGGGGGCACCTGTCCATTCCTATTTCTACCATGTCAGAGAGGTGACTCTGAAAAACACTATCATCTCTTGGATGTTCTCCAGCAACCATAGGATTGCTTGCTAAGTGTCACATTATATTGCACTTTTGGCACTGAAGTTTCACTCTGAACCATGCATAGTGAGGGGTGAGGGAATGATGGGTGGAGGAGAAGATAGGGATAGGGGGCTATTTCGTTTGGTCCACATTTTTAAGTGCACCAACCTAATTTGTACTTCCTGGATTAAAATGTAGTTATCCTTCAGACTGCCCACTTCTCTGAATTTTGAGGCGCAGTTCACCACTCAGAAGTTTCATACACAAATGCAGGTGTTAGGGAAAGTTGTGTATAAACATGCATATGTTAGGGAAAATTGCATACAAAATTCATACGCATACAAAAAAATAAATGCGTCAGTGTGTTTTCTTAAAAAAAAAAATGCAAACATTGGATTCAATGTGTGCAAAACTGACATGGGCCAGAAATAGAGTGAATCTCCCATCCCTAAGAGAAGGAATGGCAATATAAGACAGACAGAGAGAGAGAAACATTTGGAGAGAAGGAGGGAGGGAGACAGCAAGAGAGAAGCAGAGGAGGTGTGGTTAATGAAACAGACATACATGAGCAATGCATGTGGAAGACAGAAATCATCAAGATAGGAGGGAGGGTGAGAAAAAAATGGGAGCACGCATGCATCATGATGGGAAGGAGGCATAGGATTTGTTTTCTGGGGTTGGTGTGCATTGGAATTAGGGATGTACGGACTGTGTAAAATCCACTCTGTTTGTGTTTCATGGATTGTTAGGCACCATTTGTTCTATCATCTGCTCACAAACTAGGGATGTTGGAGAATTCCGCCACAGACTCCAGTGAGGCCTGATTCTTTAGAGTCCGCCCCACCCCCGGAGTCTGTGGCAGAATGGGGCAATCCCCCCTGCCACCCCACAGAATCCCCCTGGGACAGAGCCTACCTGGCAGTGACGGCGGCTCTGGCAGCTCCAGGTGGTCTTCCAGCTGCTGCCGGGCTGCGGCCGCAAATGGCGGCCACTACTCCAGCCACCATTTGCATCCCTGCCAAGCCGTGATAGGCTATGTAAGTATCTACATAGCCTATCACGGCTAATGCAGGGACGCCCTTTGTGTCCCTGTCTTTTGCCGTGATAGGCTATGTAAATATATACATAGCCTATCACGGCTAACGCAGGGATGCAAATGGTGTAGAGGCCGCCATTTGCATCCCTGCGGTAGCTGTGATAGGCTACATATTTATGTAGCCTATCACAGCGAAAGGCAGGGATGCAAATGGCGTAGCGGCCACCATTTGTGGCCGCAGCCCAGCAGCGGACAGAGGTCTGTCTGCGGGCGGCCCTGGCTGGCAGCTCCGTGGAATCGCCATGGAGCAGAGCCGGCCGGGGAGGATTCCGAGGGGGGACGGAGCACCTTTCCCCCCACTGCGGATGGCCCCAGCAGAACAAGGTAAGTGTTTTGTACACCCCTATCACAGACAGATGCAGACTTTTTTTGTTGTGTGGAAAAATGCACAAAGAATTACATAAGATGTAATGTATGTATGTAAGTTACCTTAGTATGAATGCATATAATTCATAATGTAAGAATGTATATAATTTACCTTAGTATGTAACATTTAGTGCATTGTCCCCCAACCCATTCAACTTTTCTTCTGCAGGAACGTGCGTATTTTCCTATGAATAAATATGCGTAAATTTCGGGAAAGTTAAAAACAAAAACATGTGAAAGTCCACGGACTCTGCGGGGCCTCAGGGGAGGTGCTCCATAGTGGATTCCGCAGGTCGGATTCTTAGAAATCTGAGCTCATTTTAGTCTGTCTCAAATTTATCCAGCATCCCTAATTGGCTGCATGCTCTAGTCATATGTTATTGGCCTAGAACGTTTTGCTGTGAGACCTGCCTCTTGCCCTTGGGGGGTGCTACTGTTCAAATTTGTACATTGCAGCCGGACAGACACACCGGGACAACAGAACAAGCCTGTTCCTAACAAACCAGCATCCTTCAGCCTCTGAAAGAAATTAATTTTTACCCTCAGGCATGTGACAGATGACTGGGTGAACCTAATATAATAAAGGTCTGTGGTTTTACTTGATAAAAAAACAAACAAACCAAAAACAACAGCAACAACGACTGGACCTCTTCCTCGGGTCTCCTGAGTGTGAAAGCTGAGTAAATTACAGACATCTCTTCAAGCGTCTCTAGGCAGTGCTCGTTCCTCTGCCACAACGTCTATACATTTTTCTTTTTCTTTTAAATGAGCATGATTGGATCAGTGGAAGATTGGAAAAATAAAATAAAACAGGCAACCTCCTGGGAACAGAGAAATTGTGTGCCTTCAAAATATATAAATGACCAAAAAAGAGACAAAAGAAAAGAAAGGTTCCCCGGGTAAAAATAATGATCTGAAGATAGCAAAAGAAACACCTCGAACTCCCAGGGGGACAAAAATCCACAGCTTGTACGCGCCTTCTCTAGATGCAAAACTCAGTGTTCATTGTTTACATTTGTAGGTGTAAGAGTTGGGTTTTTGTTGTCACCAGTGTATAATTAGGAGATTATGCCTGGAATGAATACAGCACCAGGTTACAATCAAGTTCTCCAGTCGTGTTCAGTTTGGGCTCTCTCCTGTTCTGAAGTTATACCTTGTCATTAGGCGATAATCCAGAGAACTAGTCAGAACCCAGGTGTCCAAAGGTGGCTTGTGCTAAAGGATTTTAGCAGGGAAGGCAAAATGTACTCATGTTTGGGGAGCATGGCTTGATAAATGTTAGGAATCGCTCTTCAGTGAATATTGGCCATTCAATTGCCCAAAGCTACAATGCGGTACTCTTTCATTTACAATTTCTGATTTCAAGAGTGCTGCAATTTCATTTTCTTTTCTTTTGCACACACACAGATGCTTTTGCCTTGCCAGCAACATAAAAAATATTCAACACATATGAACTCAATCTGAGTGGTAGGTCACCTGCTTGGTACGCAGAAGGTCCCAGGTTCAATCCCTGGGATTTCTGGGTATGGCTGGGAAAGACCCCTGTCTGAAACCTCTGGAAAGGGACTGTCTCTCAGTGTCCACAGTAGGAACCTAAGAATATAAAAAGGAGCCATGATAGATCTGACCAAGGGTCCATCTAACCCAGCTTTCTGTTCACACAGTAGCCAACCAGCTGTCCATGGGAAACCCACAAGCAGGACCAACTGCAACAACACCCTCCCACCCCTGTTCCCCAGCACCTGGTGTACACAGGCACACTGCCTGGAGGAAGCACATAGCCATCAGGACTAGTAGCTATCGATACTCTTCTCCTCCAGGAAAAGATCTAACCCCCTTTTAAAGCCATACAAATTGGTGGCCATCACTGCATCTTGTGGTAGCGAATGCCACAGTTTAACTATGCACTGAAAAATCCACTAGCTAGCTGGTCCAAATTGAGCCAGCTTGCGGATGAGTGAGCCAGAGTCCAGGAGGCCAAGCTGGCAAAAACACACCGAGCTGCAAACCCAAATGGATTCCTCCAACATCCCTACTCCCTATCCACTTTTCCCACACTATGCATAATTTTGTATACCTTTATCATGTCTCCCCTTACCCTCCTTTTTTCCAAGCTGAACAATCCCAGCTGTTGTAACTAGGGATGGCAGGGAATTCCACCACGGATTTCAGTGAGGCCGAAACCCCCGAAACCCCCCAAAACCCATGGCGGAACGGCCTCCCCCCCCCACCCCACGGAATCCCCCCCAGGATGAAGCTTACCTGGGACGGATGTTCTGGCAGCGGAGGCTCCAGCAGTGGCTCCGGCGGCGACGGCAGCAGCTGGTCTCTCGGCCAGCTGCTGCGGCCGCCATTTGTGTTCTGTCAGTCTGCTGTGATAGGCTACGTAAGTATTTGCCATTTGCGTAGCTGCCTTTACCGTGAAAGGAAAGAGCAGAGGAGCAAACGGCGTAGCGGCCGCCGTTTGGGCCCCTGCTCTTTGCTGTGATAGGCCATGTAAATACTTACGTAGCCTATCACGGCAGCCTGGCAGGACACAAATGGCAGCTGCCATTTGCAGCTGCAGCAGCCAGACGTGGCTGGAACTCCGGCTGCGGACGGCCCTGGCTGGTGGCTCTGCGGAGCCGCCACGGAGCAGAACCAGCCCAGTGAGGATTCCGGGGGGAGGGACGGAGTGCCTCCCCCCCACCGCAAATCAAAGCTGCAAAAAGGTAAGTGACTTTCGTACATCCCTAGTTGTAACCCTCCCTCATAGGGGAGATGCTCCAGCCCCTAGATAATTTCAGTTGCTCTTTTCTGCACTTTTCCCAGCTGTACAATATCTGGTTGTTGTTTTGGGGTGCGGTGACTGAACTGTACAGAGGATTCTAAGTGTGGTCACACTAAAGATTTGTATATGGGTAGTATGATATTGGAAGTTTTATTCTCAGTTCCTTTCCTGTCTGCATTTCTTACAGCAGTCAGACACTGGGGTGATATTTTCATCAAGCTGTCCACCACAATATTGAGCTAGATGTAGTGGCACAATTAGGTGAAGACCTTGGGGCCTGCATCTGAGGCCCCACCACCCCCAATCACAGAAGAAGGCCTAAATGAAGTCTAGGGTGGCTGCCTGGGCTGCCACTATTGCCAGTCTCTCAGCAAAACTGCCACTTGGATTTTATTCCAAGTATTTGTTACATTAATACCCCACCTTTCCTCCAAGGAGCCCAAGGCATCTCTCCATAGTGGAGAAGACTGACCAGGTGACCTGTATGCCTGCTCAATCTGCTGTCCAGGTGCTAAGTATTTGAGGGGCAAATTCAAGGCCCCTCCCTGGTCTCCCCCCTTATGTTTTGTTTTTTGTTTTTGATTTTAAACTACATTTTGTCTGGACAGTCTATCAAATAGAGGACACTTTGAAATAGAGGACTTTCCTATGTAAAGTAGGACACTGGGCCACTTCCTCCTTTTCTGCAATGGATACTTTCACACCTGATCAGTCAGTCACCATACAGGCTTTATCAGGAACTTGGAGGGAATGAATGAGCAGCAAGCCGGGCTTCTGTTTCATTGCATTTTCTCTGCACTGCAAGGATGCTAAATGCTGGCACTTGATACGGCTGCAAAAAACCCTATTTTATCCCACAACTTCTTGAAGGAGATTGTTGCTCTAGGTCTCCACCATCTCAAGAGAAGGGCCAGCTCTACTATTAGGCAGACTGAGATGGCCACCTCAGGTGGCAGATTCTGGGGGCAGGGAGTTGCAGCAAGGTGTCCGAGGACAGAACTGTGGATGCCTTATCCGTCTGTCCGTCCATCCATCCATCCATCCATCTATTCATTCTTTGTTGCTTTTATATCCTGCCTTTTCCTCCAAGGAGCCCAAGTTAGCATATATGATGATCCTCTTCTCCATTTTATACTCACAACAATACCGAGAGGTAGGTTAGGCTGAGAGTCAGTGACTGGCCCAAAGTCACACACTGAGCTTCATGGCTGAGTGGGGACAAGAACCCAGGTCTCCTGTGGCCCAGTCTAACACTCTTAACTGCTATACCACACTGGTTCTCACCAGTGGACCTCACTGGATGTTTTCTTCCTAGGATTCCCAGCTTGTGTTTTTACTAATAATGGATAGGCAAAGGCAAGGATGGTCAAGTAGGTGGTTGTTTTTTGGACTAGTCAGTGGGAGGAATAGGATGGGTTTTGATGGGTGCCAGGAAGTGAAGACTTTCTGGTTTCCATAAGGCCTGGCACATTTTGTCAGGGAAGAGAGCAATGACCAGTGGTTTTAGTGGATCAAAGGCTAGAGTCTAGTGGATCAGGGTGTGGGTTCAAACTCAAACAACCATGTGTCATTTGCACCTCAGGGTTGTTAAACAGTGCCTTAATCTTGTAAATAAAATTATTATTATTACATTGTTGTTGTTATCATTATTATTATTGATTACATTTGTAACCAACCTGTTTTCCTCATGCAAGGAACCCAAGGGCAGCTTACATGGTCTACCTCCTCTCCATTTTATCTTCACAACAACCCTTGGCAGTAGGCTAGGCTTGCAGTCAGCAGCTGGCCCAAAGTCACTGGGGACTAGAATCTGGGTGGAACAGATGGGTGGTGGTGGACTCCTTTGCTGGAGGTTTTTATGCAGGCATTGGATGGCCAGCTATTAGGGATGCTGTAGTGGATTTCCTGCATTGGCAGGGGATTGGACTAGATCTTTGAGGTCCCTCCCATTCCACAATTTTATGACTGTAGATTATTACAGCATGTGGTGGACAGACTAGAACCTTCAGCAATGTGCAAAAGTCAAGCTCAACAAAGTTCTCCAAATTCCATCTGGAAGCTCATTCTGAGTCCATATCAGATTCCAAACGTTGTTATTTTCTTTTAGGCTGAAAATCCATGCATATCCCCATGTATATTTCCCCCCCCCCCAAATGTACTCATCACTTGAGTGAATCTTTGAAATGTATACATTCTTCTCCCATTGATTAAAGTATATTTGTGTACATTTTTGAAAGGTACACATTTTTTCAAGTGCATTTTTTCAAAAGTACGCATGTAGTCGAACACATTTTGGGGGGTCCACAAATCACACTGGAAGCTCAGAAATGTACTGACTTTGACCACAGATTGTGTCTGAGTTTGTGGTCAGTCCAGAAAATATGAACTAGGTAAATCTTGATCGAAAACAGACTGAAATGAATTTCTCATACATCCTTAGAAACAGCAGAGAGGAACAATTGTACTTTTTACAAATGTGTGACTGACTTAGGGTGGCCACTGATAAATCTCCCCCAAAGGATATGCATCACCCCCCCAAAAAAAAAGAAAAGAAAAGGATGAAAGAAAGACAAGTAAAAGAAAGAACAAAAGAGGACAGATTTGCTTAAGATCTGCATATTCTTTATATGTATGAATGTAAATTTAGACATAATTATTATAACTGAAATAGAAATACAGTACTTCTCACTATAGGGTGATCAGGTGACCTGTGTGCTTGCCTTGTTCAGTCTGCTGTCCAGATGCTAACTGTTGATGGGAAATAGTTCTTATTGTTATTTATCTTTAAACTGGGAATGAACAGGACAGCCCTTTAAACAGAGGATACTTTCAAATGCCTTCAAATAGAATGCCCTTTGTAAAAGAGGACATATGGCTACCCTAGTTTGACTTCCTATACTGATGCTATACAGATCTGTAGGACCTTCTTATCCCCCCCCCCGCTCACCCCAGGTTCCCAGTAACCCTATCGTTGCCATTCCAAGCAAATTCCAGGATCACCCAGACTTCTCCTGTAATCAGGGGTTGTTGCTGTGCTCCCAGCTATAAGTGCATTTAAAAAAAAAAAGAAAAAAAGGAGGCTCCATTCAAGTCAACTGTGCGTGTAGGGTTGTAGGCTTCATTTGTACTTTTTCCTCCTTAACTTTATTAACAGTGTTTATCTTTTGCACTTTAAATGCTGACACAGAACCACATTTTCTTTTTTCCATTAGAACAATTAAGCATTCCAAAAGGCGCTGATCAAGCGACTGAAATTCAAATCCCTAGAGTTTTAGTAGTTACACAATACAGGATATTGTCAGCAACACCATTAATGTTTCTAATTTTCTTTTTTTTCTTTCTTGTCAACATGCATTTTTACAGCTAATGATACTACACAGAAAGCCGGTGTACTGTAATCATTACAGTGTAATGGAGAGCATGCTGGGCTTCGAGCAAGGAGCTGGGCTCTGAGGAGCCCTACCTCAGAGGGTTGTTGGAGGATAGGAGGGACTTAGGGATGTTGGAGAAATCCTCCACGGACTCCAATGAGTCCATGGAGGATTGGATACCCTACCTCCTCCCCTGTTGCGAAGTCCTTGCTGGTGGATCCTGCCTGCCCCCAGCTCCAAAGCCCCAGTGATATGGCTGCCATTGCCATATCGCTGGATGGACTGATGACTGCGGACACAAATGGCGGCTGGCATAGTGGCCGCCATTTGCGTCCCCTGCTCTTTGGCATGATAGGCTACGTAAATCTTTATGTAGCCTATCACGGCTAAAGCAGGGACGCAAATGGCAGCCCCTATGCCAGACGCCATTTGCGGCCACAGCCCGGCAGCGGATGGAAGTCCAGCTGTGGACGGGCCCAGCTGGTGGCTCCGCAGACTCAATGTGGAGTGGAGCCGGCCAGGGAGGATTCCAGGGGGAGGGACGGATCGCTTCCCCCCGCCCCCATGGACACCCCGGATCAGAAAGGTAAGTTGATTTCATACACCCCAAAGGAGGGTGACTAAAACTGAACACGTGTATTCATGCCATATGCATACAACTTTCAAGCTTTGTAATGTAATGCCCTAGGCTGGAGTTTGCTGGGGTCTTTAGAAAAAGGATTCCCAAAATTGTTTAAGGGCGACTTAAAACAAATCTTTATTGATGTGGTGGTGGAGATGGTGCTCAGGAGATGAATACTTCATACAGCTGAAGTATCAGAGAAGCTAATTCTAAATGTCCTCCTATACATAAGTGGATAGCTACACAAAACAGATATTGTTTGTGCTAGGCCCCGTGTGTTTTGAATGTGTATGCGTGCATGCTGCGACACCACTCAAGTCACACATTCCTGTATTATAGGTTTTCTTGTGACATATCCTGCTCATCTAGCAGAATATAAATGCCTCTGATGGCCTGAAGAGCTGAATGTAAACCAGGAACAATGTTTGTGCTTGCCATGTTAAGAGCTGGTATTGTTCTCAAATGTATTATTCCCTTCATAATATATACAGGGAGGAGCTGTAATTCATTAGTAGAGCACATGCTTTGCATTCAGAAGGTCCCGGGTTCGATTCCTGGCATCTTCAAGTAGGGCTGGTGGGAAAATGCCTTGCCTGAAACCCTGGAGAGTGTCTGCCAGTCAGTGCAGACCAGGGACGGGCAGAAAGTAGAACCCCAGATATTTGGGACCAACTCCTAGAAATCCCTGCCAGCATGGCCCTCTGCAGCCATCCCCAAGCCAGTGTCCTCCAGATGTCTTGGACTACAACTCCCGTCAGCCCCAGTCAACATTTTCAATGGCCAGGAATGCTGTGAGTTGAAGTCCAAATTATCTGGAGATCTACTTACTTACTGCCCACCCCTGGTGTACACAATACTAAGCTAAATGGACCAATGGTCTAATGGTATATAAGGCAGTTTCCTCTGTTCTATTGGTTGAATTAGTTACATTCTACCCTTAGAATATATGTGTGTGTTGTATAGGACTGGCCCTACTGCTAGGCATACTGAGGTTGCCTCCTGGATGAATCACAGGTCAGAATTAAGATTGCCGGGAGAAATATCAACAACCTCCGATATGCAGACGATACCACCCTAATGGCAGAAAGCGAAGAGGATCTAAAGAGCCTCTTGTTGAGGGTGAAAGAGGAGAGTGCAAAAGCTGGTTTGAAACTCAATATTAAAAAAACTAAGATCATGGCACCTGGCCCCATCACTTCCTGGCATATAGAAGGGGAAGAAATGGAAGCTGTGACAGATTTTATTTTCTTGGGCTCCAAGATCACTACAGATGGTGACTGTAGCCATGAAATTAAAAGACGCTTGCTCCTTGGGAGGAAAGCTATGGCAAACCTAGACAGCATAGTCAGAAGCAGAGATATCACCTTGCCGACAAAGGTCCATCTAATCAAAGCTATGGTTTTCCCAGTAGCAATGTATGGCTATGACAGCTGGACTATAAGGAAAGCTGAGCGCCGAAGAATTGATGCTTCCGAACTGTGGTGCTGGAGAAGACTCTTACGTGTCCCCTGGACTGCAAGGAGGTCAAATCAGTCCATCCTAAAGGAAATCAACTCTGAGTGCTCATTGGAAGGACAGATACTGAAGCTGAAGCTCAAATATTTTGGCCACCTAATGCGAAGAGAAAACTCTCTGGAAAAGACCCTGATGCTGGGAAAGACTGAAGGCAAAAGGAGAAGGGGACGGCAGAGGATGAGATGGCTAGATAGCATCACCCATGCAATGAATATGAACTTGAGCATGCTCCGGGAGAGAGCACAGAACAGGAAGGCCTGGCTAGGGGTGGACGAAAGTCCCTTACCTGTCCTCGAAGGACGTTTGCTGTGGGGGGGAGGCGCTTCGCTGCTCCCCCCGCAAAGTTCAGGCCGGGTGGGGGAGGCTTCCCGCCTCGGCCCGGCCGAAATTCAGGCCGGGGAGGAGGCTTCCCGCCTCACCCGGCCGCGAACGCGAAAGTTAAAAAAAAACAAAAACGCCCCCTGATAGGCTACGTGACAATTAACGTAGCCTATCACGGCTAGATCTGCAAAGTCAGCGGTGCTAAGCTACGTCAATCGTCACGTAGCCTATCACTGGTGACTTAAAAAAAAAAAAAAAACGCGTACGCTAATGGCGGCCCCCATAGGGAGCCGCCATTCGCGTTCCTTATTTAGTCGCTGTAGTCTACGTAAATGTTTACGTAGACTACGGCGAAAATAAGGGCAACGCAAATAGCGTTGCCCTTATTTTCGCCGTAGTCTACGTAAACATTTACGTAGACTACAGCGACCAAATAAGGAACGGGAATGGCGGCTCCCTATGGGGGCCGCCATTATCCGTACACACTTTTTTTTTTTTTTAAGTCACCCGTGATAGGCTACGTGACGATTGACGTAGCCTATCATGGCTGACTTTGCAAATCTAGCCGTGATAGGCTACGTTAATCGTCATGTAGCCTATCAGGGGGCATTTTTTTTTTCTTTCATTGCAATGGCGGCGGCTCCCGCCCCACTCGAACACCCGCCGAACTGCCGGCCGGACCCGCCACCGGGAGGGACATTCAGCGAAGGTAAGTCCCGTCCCGGGGGGGTGCGGGGGGCGGTTCGGAGGATTTCTCCCCGAAACTTGTTCGGGGGGCCAAACACGTTGGCGCTCGGCCCCCCAAAGTTTCGGGGATAAATTCTCCGCCAACCCTAGGCCTGGCGTGCTATGGTCCATGGGGTCACGTACAGTCGGACACGACTGAACGACTGAACAACAACAACAACAGGTGGCTGTGCTGGGAAAGTTCTGATTGTTTTCCTTCTGAACAAGCACTGTTAGTCTATGCTGGGAATGAATGCTAATTCACACTGACTGCTGTCATGCTGCCTCACTGCTAACATGTATGTAGGGATGTTAGAGAATTCCGCCACGGACCCCAGGGGGGCCTGAATCCATGGCGGAATGGAACGACCTGCCCCACCATCCCGCGAAAGCCCCGTGAAATGGAGCCTTCCTGGCTGTGGCTTCGGCGGTGGCTCTGGCTGCTGCCTGGCTGCTGCGGACACAAATGGCGTCCTGAGTAGGGGACGCCATTTGTGTCTCTATGGTAGCCTGTGATAGGCTACGTAAATATTTACGTAGGCTATGACAGAGAAAATGGGAACGCAAATGGCATAGGGGACACCATTTGTGATGCCATTTTAGCCATCATAGGCTATGTAAATATTTGACCACGGTATCCTCCTGGACCGCCTGGAGGGGTTGGGCATTGGAAACACTGTATTGCGGTGGTTCCAGTCCTTCCTCTCTGGCAGGTACCAGAGGGTAGCACTGGGAGAGGAGGTTTCAGACCCGTGGCCACTTACTTGTGGGGTGCCACAGGGTTCCATCCTCTCCCCGATGCTATTTAACATCTATGTGAAGCCACTGGGGGCTATCATCAGGAGGTTTGGGGTGCAGTGTCATCAATATGCAGATGACACTCAGCTCTACCTCTCATTCAAATCTTCACCAAGGTTGGCCGTAGAATCCCTGTCCAAATGTCTGGAGACGGTGAGTGGCTGGATGGGGAGGAATAAGCTGAAGCTGAACCCTGACAAGACCGAGGTACTTTTGGTGGGAGACAAGAGGAGGCTGGGGGATGTTGACCTGGTGTTGAATGGGGTACAGCTACCCTTGAAAGACCAGGTCCGCAGCCTGGGGGTCATTTTGGACTCCCAGCTGTCCATGGAGGCTCAGGTGTCAGCTGTGAGCTGGACAGCGCTGTATCAACTCCATCTGATACGGCGGCTGCACCCCTACCTTCCCGACCATCTGCTCCCATCGGTAGTACATGCCCTGGTCTCCTCTCGTTTAGACTACTGTAATGCGCTCTACGTGGGGTTACCCTTGAAGACGGTTCGGAAACTGCAGCTGGTACAGAAAGCGGCGGCTCGCCTGATTAAAGGCAGCCGCCGGTGAGATCACATCACTCCAGTGCTGAAGGAGTTGCACTGGTTACCAGTTGTTTTCCGGGCCAAATTCAAGGTGTTGGTTTTGACCTTTAAAACCCTATATGGTTCCGGCCCAGCCTATCTTAAGGAGCGCCTCCAGCAACACCAGACAGGCCGCTTAACAAGATCAGCCTCGGATGGCCTTCTCTCTGTCCCATCAGCCAGGACAGCTAGACTGGTGGGGACGAGGGAGAGGGCCTTCTCTGTGGTGGCCCCCACTCTGTGGAACTCCCTCCCTAGGGAACTCCATCATGCCCCCTCTTTAATGAGCTTCTGTCGTGCATTAAAAACGTGGTTGTTCAGGCAGGCATTTGGGGTGGGTTAGGGTATTTTTTTAAAAAAAAAAATTATGGTAAAATTTTATTGTTTTAAATTGTTTATGGTGGGTTGTACATCGCCCAGAGTGGCTGGGTGACCAGTCAGATGGGCCATTAATAAATTTAATAAATAAATAAATAAATAAATAAATCATGCAGAAAACGGGAATGCAAATGGCGTCCCCTATGCCATTTGCATTCCTGTTTTAGCTGTCATAGCTACATAAATATTTACGTAGCCTATCACGGGCTACCATAGGGGTGCAAATGGCATCCCCTACTCAGGACTAGGGATGTACAAATCCCTTACCTTGCTCTGCTGAGGGGCATCTGTGATGGGGGGAGGCACTCCATCCCTTCCCCCGGAATCCTTCCCAGCTGCCTCCGCTCCACGGCTTTAGCCACCCGCAGTCAGACATTCGGCCGCTGGGCAGCCCTGCAGGGACGCAAATGGCGGCTGTCGTAGCTGCCGCCATTTGCGTCCCTGTATTGAGCTGTGATAGGCTATGTAAATATTTATGTAGCCTATCACAGCAGGGGGAAAAACCCCAGCGTATGCAAATGGCGGTGGCTACCGCCATTTGCGTACGCTGGGGTTTTTCCCCCCTGCCGTGATCAGCTACATAAATATTTACATAGCCTATCATGGCTTGAAGAGGAGGAAGCAAATGGTGGCCACAGGATGGCCGCCATTCACAAAGCAGCATGAATGGGAGCAGGTAAGTACTCTGTTTCGCACGCCTCTTGTGGAGTGGGGGCTTTGTTCCACTACGGGTTTTGGGGGGCTGAATGCACTGGCATTCAGCCTCACCGAGATCCGTCATGGAATTCTCTGACATCCCTACTCAGGACGCCATTTGCGTCCGCACCAGCCCGGCAGCGTCTGGAGGCCCCACTGCGGGTTGGCCCAGCTGGCAGCTCCGTGGCCTGGCCACGGAGTGGAGCCGGCAGGGCAGGATTCTGGGGGGGAGGAACGGATCATCTCCCTCCCTGTTGAGGATTTTGGGGGGAGGGACGGAGAGCCTCCCCCCCACCGCGGATGTCCCTGGACAAAACCAGGTAAGTGTTTCGTACATCCCTACATGTATGGTGTAAGACCCATTGAACCCCTTGGCTCTGGGTTCAGAGAAGCTGTCTGATCCAACCACTGGGTATGCCTGTGTGCTGTAAGTACTCAATAAAGTCTCCTTGTTAGTAAGCCTGGATCTGGCTTATGACTTCTGCAGCACCTCCAAACCTTAGCAGCCCACAGCTGGAACATACAAGGGGCTGCCATTTTAACGCAAAATGGGGGTTCTTGTTTTTCAAAAGTCTCTTGCTGCACACAATAGTGGACCTAAAGGGCAATTTCTGCAGCAACAGTTGTATGAAAATCAAGAGCCCCGATTTGGTGTTAAAATGGTGGCTGCTGAGGAGGATGGGTGAGGAGGAACACACGTATGCAGATGGGCCTGGTAAGTCCTCCTGCTCTGTGAGCACCGCTGTCACCACGGTAGCCAGGATGGGAGGAGAAGAAGAAGGGGGGCCTCTCCCCTCTCCTCCTTCCCCCCTATCCTGGCTATTGCACATGCATCAGTAGGGCAGGAGGATGACAAGAGGGAAGCCCCACCAGCTTCCCTCTTGTCATTCTTACGTAGCTTACTTAAGTACTTCCTTACGTAGCTTACATTCTTACTTAAATTCTTACGTAGCCTATCACAGCTTGAAGGACAGCAATGGCAGCCGCAGCAGCCCGGCCGCGGCCAGCCAGGAGACCAGCCACTGCCGGTGCTGCCACCGCCGCCGCATCTGCCGCATCCACCCCAGGTAAGTTCCACCCCGGGGGATGCTGCGTGGGGGGCATGGGGGGCAGGAGGCCATTCCACCACGGATTCCGGGGGGGCGGCTTCTAAAGAATCCAGCTTCACTGGAATTCATGGCAGAATTCTCTGCCATCCTTAATGAGGCAGCACGACATTAGCAAGCACCCCTAGCGTTCATTCACAGTATAAACTAACAGCACTTGGTTCACAAGCACAGCCACCTGTAGCTTTAAGGTAAACATACTCTGCTTCTCAGGCACATCAGTGATAAGACATTCTCCTCATTAGCAAGGAATGTCCTGAGAAGGCTTTTATCGGCCCTTTGACTCATCTGCACATTCTCAGAGGCTTACTAGCAAGAGAATTGCACCAATAATGAACTTAAGCAAGCATTATAGATCTCTAGGCCCCTCTAACAGCATAAATGACTTGGCTATGCTTCTGGGGCCAATACACCAAGCTGGGAGGTAGAGAAGGGAGCAGCAGCAGCAGCAGAAGTTGGCAGCTCACAGCGAAGGGCGAGCTGAGCCTGGGTGCTGCTGAGCTCTGGAGCACTTGGTAGCTGGGTCTGTCAGCACCTCTGGCTGAGCCAGTGGGATCCAGGAGGCCGAGTGCAGGCGGGTCAGGTGCCCGCAACAACTCTAGTGGTACACCCAGGTAATTTTAAACTCTCAACTTAATGGTTGCACAGAGGCCTTTAGTTGGCCGTATGTATCACTTCAGTTGTGAAGCGTTAGTTCCACACAACAAACATTTCTCTAGGAGTACAGGAAGCTGTCTTATAGGGTCAGAGCAGTGGTAGCTGGTGACCTTTTCTGGAGGGGCTGCGTCCATTCAGGATTTTAGTTACTGCCAGCCAAAACTCTAGCAGTGCAATCCAAGGTGCTGAAAGGTGCTATCCAAGGTGCTGAACCCCATCCCCAAACTGGGTCCAGCACCTTGGATGGCACCTTTCAGCACCTTGGATATCACTGTTAGGGTTTTGGCTAGTGGTAACTAAAAACCCTGAATGGAATCACAGCCCCTCTGGAACTGGAGCCACCAGCCACCATTCAGTCAAACTATTGGTCCAACTAGCCCAGTACTGTCGACACTGACTGTCAGTGGCTGTTTTTTTCAGCCCTACCTGGAGATGCCAGGCATTGAACCTGGGCACTTCTGCCTGCAAATCAGGTGCTCTTCCACTAAGCTATAGCTCTTCTCCCTCACACCATGACTTACTCCCGCTTCTTCATTCATGAAACATTAGAGTAAAAACAACAACAATGATCTGTTTGCCTATGTTTCTTCCCCCCCCCTTTTTTTTTAAGAAATACTTTGGGCATGTACAGTTTCACATATTAAGCTCACTTCAATCATAGCAGCATTGTGACTACAGGAATAAAATGGAGTTTACCTCCACTGCCTTGATGTTAAACACATTTACTTGAGAATAAGCCCCATTTTGTTAAACAAAAAGGAGGATATAGTTTTAAAAGTAAAAATAATAAAATGTGCCTCTGTAATCATCATGGAGAGCCAGTGTGGTGTAGTGGCGAGAGTGTTAGACTGGGAGCTGGGAGATCCAGGTTCTGGTCCACACTCGGCCATGGAAGCTCACTGGGTGACTTTGGGCCAGTCACAGACTCTCAGCCCAACCCACCTCACAGGGTTGTTGTTGTGAGGATAAAATGGAGAGGAGGAGGAGAATGTAAGCTGCCTTGGGTTCCTTGCAAGAGGAAAAAAGGTGGGATATAAATGCAATACATGCATACATATATCCATAAATAAATGTACATGAGCAGCTGTCCACCCTCTGACTATAAAACTTTATAATGATGATGATGATGGTGATGATGGATGCTGCAAGAAGCACTCTCAGCCATGGTGAGCCCCATCACCTGCCACACTTTGGGTGATCACTGGGCTGGGTGGGCTGGGCTGTGGTACTCTGGACATCAGCTCTGAGTTCCATTTCTCACTGCACTACTGCAGACAAGTGCAATTAGCATTGGGTAACCAAGGTCTGATCTGCACATCAGTCAGACAGGCATAGTCACAACATTTCATATAGGAATTCACAAAGATCCAGTTCTTCAAATAACGATAGTTGTGATTTCCCTAACCCCACCCTGGCTCCAATTCTCAGCTTGACCTGCATGCTCCTCACCTAGGGATGTCCAACCTTCAGAAATCTGTCTCTTTTTGGACCCGATGGATTGCTGCTGCCCACCCAGCATGGCTTACATTCATGAGCCAAGCTGTGGGCTTTTCCTGAAATCCAGGAACAACTTCTTCTTCTTCTTCTTCTTCTTCTTCTTCTTCTTCTTCTTCTTCTTCTTCTTCTTCTTTTGTCAATAGAAAGTTGGACAAACTGCAGGTGTGATTTGTGTAATTTGCACAAATTACAGCTGGAATTGTGCAAATTTCACCTGCAATTTGTGCAATTTTCTATTGATTAGAAAGGTGGGGAAAATCTGGAAAATTTGTGAGCTGGCCAAACTCAATGCAGATGGAGTCAGGCCAGTTCATGGGTAAGTGAGCTGAGGTCTGGGTGGGGTGGGGGAAGCTGGCAAAAGCTCGGAAAACTCCATCCCCTGGAGGGGTTCCTCCAATGTCCTATCTTCACCCAGCCCCCACTCAGCTGCCCACAGTTAGGGATGTGTGAGAATTTTATCTCAGTTTGGTTCAAGAAGAATTTACCAACATTCATCTGGATGAGAAAAAATTGAGACTGAAAATGATTGAATGTTGGGGAAACCAAAATAGAACAGATCCATCTGTCCAGGCCCAGGCCTATGACTACTTAGCTCTAAAAAGTCTGGGCTTGAACCCCCTGTGCATTCAACCATGATTGTGGTGCTCAGCTAGGGTTGCCACCTCTTTATTCTTAGAGGCGGGCAACAAGCAATGTTCAAGAGCACCAGGATTCTCTAAACATCCTCTTGCTGCTCATTTCATCCTGGATTCCCATCCATGTTTGCGATCAGTGACCTCTGAACTAATGGGAAACTTGCGCAAATCAAACATCGATTGAATGGTGCGAATTGAACATCGCTTTTCTAATTTGCACAACTTACCTCCATGGACTAAAGAAGGGCTGATGCATTCCATGGAGGAAATTTGCACAAATTAGGACACTTACACAAATCCAACTGGGAATCAGGAATGAGATGAATGTGAGCACGCATTCAACAATTTATGAATATTTTCGGCAAAGGTGTGCTTGTGCTCATGTTCGGAGTTTCAAAACAGGCCATGTTCACTTGTTTTGTGAGCAAGAAAAAAAATCCTCATAAATCCCTAGATCGGTTCCTCATCTTTAATGACCACATGGCAGGCTGGTATATCATGGAAATAGCTAGGAATAGTTGTACTATTTGGCTGGTGCTGATAGGTGAGAATTTTGTTTCAGCTCATCTTTGATAAGAATTTACCAAAATTCACAAAGTTGGTCATATTTGGGAGAGAAAGAAGTTGAGATTTTAAAAAATGTGAATGCAGAAGAAAGCGAAACTGACAGATTATCTCATTCTACCTAGGGATGTTGGAGAAATCCACAACAGAATCAAATTAGTTCAGATTCCAATGAATCCAACTTGTGGATTCCACAGTGGACTGGCTTTCCTCCAGTCGCACAGATTCCGCAGACTTACAGACCACTTTTTGAAAAAAAGCTTCCTGGAATTTTATGAAAATTTAGTCATGGAAAAATATGTAAACTAAAATAAAAAACACTGGTTACAATGCACATATCCCCCATAGGCTAAAGCATAAAAATGCATATTTGGAGGGGATTCACACATTTTCGCAAGTGCAATTTTGTGCAAATGTTAATTTGCTAGGGATGTATGAAAGTCACTTACCTTTTCGCAGGGGTGCTTCGCGGTGGGGGGGAGGCGCTTCGCTTCTCCCCCCGAAGTTCAGGCGAGTGGGGGGAGCCGTCCCGCCTCGCCCGGCCGAAATTCAGGCCGGGGAGAAGCGCCCCATCTCCCCGGCCGTGAAACAAAGTGTAAAAAAAAACAAAAACAAAAAAAACCCGTGATAGGCTACGTAACGATTTATGTAGCCTATCACGGCTAGATTTCCAAACGCAGCCCTGATAGGCTACGTAAATCGTTACGTAGCCTATCACGGGTGACTTTGAAAAAAAAAAAGCGCGTACGCAAATGGCGGGGCTCTATGGGCGCCGCCATTTGTGTTCCTTATTTGGTCCCGGTAGTCTACATAAAGATTTACGTAGACTACGCCGTAGTCTATGTAAATCTTTATGAAGACTACCGGGACCAAATAAGGAACGCAAATGGCGGCGCCCATAGGGCGCCGCCATTTGCGTACACGCTTTTTGTTTTTTTTTTCAAAGTCACCCGTGATACGCTACGTAACGATTTACGTAGCCTATCATGGCTGACTTTGGAAATCTAGCTGTGATAGGCTACGTAAATCATTACGTAGCCTATCACGGTTTGTTTGTTTTTTTACACTTTGTAATGGTGGTGGTGGCAGCCGGTTGGAAGACTGGCTGCCGCCCCCGCCCCCGACGAAAGGCCGACAAACCCCCGCCAGGACCCGCCGCCGGGAAGGACATTCGCCAAAGGTAAGTCCCATCCCGGGGGCGGGGCGGGGGGGTGGCAGATAATTTCACCGCTGATTTCGGGGGGCTTAATGCGTTGGTGCTCGGCCCCCCAAAGATTCGGGGAGAAATTCTCCACCATCCCTAGAATTTGGACAAATTCAGAAAACTGGGGGGGGGGGAGAACAAGCAGATGATGGAACAAAAGGCACCTGAAAATTTGCAAAATGTGGATGGAAGAGGTTTTACAAAATCCATAAACCCTTAGCTCTACCAGTGGTTTAGCTCTGACAGCAGGCTAGTAAAAATGCTTGTAGGCTAGGAAGTTCTATGGATTTATTCACAAGCAACTTAGTTTCACAGCACAATAATGGCCAGAAAATCTACCAAAGAGTCTTGGGAGTTACAGCTAAACTAAATGTGTTCTATACATTTATAAATATTTAATCTTTGTAAACTTCCCAGAGAAATTTGGCTATTGGGTGGTACAGAAATGTTAATAATACTAATAATAATACTAATACTAATAATAATAATAATAGCAGCTTGGTAAATGCAAGTGTGAGGGAGTTGCTATTAAATCAGTCAAAATGTGTAGTGTATGTTTGCCCCAAGAGAGATTTGAATGTCTCTACAAGCAGGCTCTTTGAAATGCAAAACTGAAAAAAAAATGAATATATATGTATGCATTACATTTTATTGGGAGTGGAGAGAAAATAATTAAATTCCTGGAGAAGTTTGGAGCTTCAAAGATGAAATGACAAAGATTCACCAAATGCAGGATTACAATTCGAGACTGGAGAAGGTTACTTTTAGGCTGCAACCATATGCCCACTAAAAATGAGAGTATTAATTCATGGAGGGAGCAATCCTATGGCTGCCATAGAATGGGTCTATTCTCAGGGACCAACCTCAGAGCCCAGTCTCTGAGGTTGGATCCCTGAGAACCGACTTCCACCCCCACCTGTGTTGCCTCCTAGGGAGCACGGAACAGCTCCTCTTCCGAGCACGAAGTGGCAAAAGTGGGGCATTTCTGGGGGCGTGTTGGGGAGGGGAAGTTGGAAATGACAGTATGACACATCCTACGTCTTGTCCAGCTTCCCGCTCTCCAAGGTCCCACAGCAAGACAGCCAAAATTGGCTGTCTAGCCGCAAATGCAGGGCAACTGAAGTGTGGAGGGGATGATCCCCTCCGCGCTTCTCCTGCCCTGCATTGGATAGGTGGTCACCTCCGAGTTCAGAGGCGGCTGCCTATCCCAATAGGATTAATTCAATTTATGGGTTGCCCTTAAAGCTGAGGCTCTAAGGCGGACATGCCTAACAAAAGCAAAAACAATAAAACCACTGATAAAAGCAATAATACAAGCCCTGTTGTTTTAAAAGCAGCAACAAAAATTCAGCATAAAAGACATGAATACCTGAGCAGCTAAAATCAGAGAAGGTTATTTTAAAATGAGGCATTACACATATAAAAATAAATAAATAAAGCAGCAATTAATAATACTCTTGAAAGGCCTGGGAGAATAAAAAGATCTTTACCAGGCACCAGAAATTCAACATTCCACAATTTGAGGGCAACTGCAAAAAAAGGCCTGCTCAGATGTACCCACATGTCAAATCTCAGTGTATGGGGGCTAGGGATGTCAGAGAATTCTGCCACAGATCCCAGGGAGGCTGAATTCTGTAAATTCAGCCCCCCGGAATCCATGGCGGAACGGAGCAACCTGCCCCACCACCCCATGAAAGCCCTGCAAAACGGAGCCTACCTGGATGTGGCTCCACCAGCGGTGGTGGCTCTGGCAGCAGCAGCAGCAGTTCCAGCAGTGGCGGTGGCTCCATTGGTGGCAGCGGCTCCAGCGGTGGCTCTGGTGGCGGCTCCGGCTGCTGCCGGGCTGCAGCTGCAAATGGCGGCCGCTATACCGACCGCCATTTGTGTCCCTTCGCTGAGCCGTGATAGGCTATATAAATATTTACGTAGCCTATCACAGCAAGAGCAAGGATGCAAATGGTGTCCACTATGCCATTTGTGTCCCTGCTCTTTGCCATGATAGGCTACATAAATATTTACGTAGCCTATCACGGCAAAAGTGGCGATGCAAATGGCGCAGCGGACACCATTTGTGTCCCCGCTTTAGCCGTGATAGGCTATGTAAATATATACGTAGCCTATCACAGCCTAGCATAGGGACACAAATGACATCCCATAAGCAGGATGCCATTTGTGTCCGCAGCAGCCCGGCAGCAGATGGAGGCCTTGCTGCGGATCGGCCTGGCCAGTGGCTCTGTGGACTGGCTGCGGAGCGGAGCAGGCCAGGCAGAATTCCGGCGGGGAGGACCAGATTACCTCCCCCCCGTCAAGGATTCAGGGGGGAGGACCAGATTGCTTCACCCCCCCCCCACGGACCCCAGCAGAGCAAGGTAAGTGGGGTTTTGTACACCCCTAATGGGGGCCCTTGGAGCAGGGCTTCAGATGATAATCTCAGGCTGGGCAGGAACATATGGGAAGAGACAGTCCTATAATTACTGTGGCCCCAAGCCATGAAGGGCTTTGTAGGTTAACAGCAATTGGGCCCAGCACTCAGGTTATTGTACACCAGAGAGGTTGTATTTACTTTCATTTCAGCCTATACATCTCTCTCTCTCTCTCTTTCTCTCTCTCTCTCTCTGTGTGTGTGTGTGTAGAACCTGAGATTTCCCCAAAATTATTGTCAGCACCTTGATTTTCATAGGAAATCTGTTAGTTCTTCAGGTGTTAGTGCCCCAGTCCCCTTTGTTGTATTTGATTTCCCAAGTTCAGGATATGAAAGTGAGAATGCTAAACTAGAAACCAGCAAGTTGAATATTCAGAAAGTGCAGGAAGTTCTCGACAAAACTGCAGCCTCCTTGCATCTGATTTGGTGTATGAAACAAGCAAGACTGAGACTGGAACATGCTTAACAGCTGACCGTGTTTTTAAAACCTAGTATCGAATCTGAAAGGTGAGCATCTGAGGGCCAGCAGGTATGCGGATCTTGGAACTGAAACTGAAAGGAGACAACCCAGAAGTAACATCCATTCAAGCCTCAATGATCAGTTTGAAGGAATATAACCTGAGGGCAAAGAATATTCCAACCTTGCTGGCAAATTTGAAAAGGGAGAGCTCCAGGGCAGGAATCGCTCTGGCCTTAACAACGAGCTTGATCAGACAGCTCTTAAAAGGGCTGTTCCTGCATGAAGACTCTAAGTCTGAAATTGACGAGGGAAGGGAGAAAGTGGGGGCTTCGCACTGGGCTGCGTCCATTTAACAGCCCATGGTAATGAATGCACAGCTGGGGAGAGATGGGATGCATGTCCAGGCTCTGCATTTAGGCAAAATCAGGGGCATTTAAACTGAGTGCCCAGGGCGAAGCCAGAGAAAAGGGAAACAGGTACAGCAAAACAGCCAGGTTTTCTGCTTAGGAGCTGGCATAGCATGGTGGAAAACAGCATGAGCTTGTGAGCCTGGATGTTTAAGAAAAGGGGCCATAGGTCAGGAAGAGAATATGTGCATTGCATGCTGAAAGTCTGGGGTTCAATCCACAGCATCTTCAGGGATCTCAGGAAACAGCATTGGGAAAGACCTATACAAAACACACACACACACTGAAGAGCTTCTACCAGTCACAGATAGACTGATCCTTTGTCCACCACTGTCCAGAGTTTAAAATGGGATATAAGACAATCTCATTTCAGTTTGCCAATCATCCAAACGTGGCTCATTCACAACCTGAATACAAACAGGAGCACACTTAAAAAAAAAAAAAGTTTGCACATTCCCAAACTTGCAATTGCATTCAAACAATGCATAGAAAGTGCACTTTGAAATGTGCATTTTAAAGCCTTTTCACAGTGTATTCAATGGTGTGAAAAATGTGCACTTTTGAAAAATGTGCACAGCAATGTACCCCTTTTCTGTTAGAAATGCACGCTTTTGCTGTTTGAACAAACCCCCTCCCCCCAAAAAAACACAAACAAAAATGGGAACGATTCAAACCAAACTTTGAAGTGAAGTTTGGTGACTTTTGTTGAGCTCAAACGTCCTGGTAGTCCCATCCTTAGATTAAAATTTTTTCCCCAAAATACCATTTCGCAAGAAACAGATAAACCCTGCAGTCCGGCAACCTTATACTCATTAGAACTACACGAAATGCCATGTCACCACTTAATAGCTCAATTTCCCCTTGTTGCATATTGAATTCACCATGAAGAGGATTACTTAGAACAGGGGTGTTGAACCTAGGGATGTACGAACCCAGCCATCCCCCATCCAGTCTGGGGATGACAGGTCCATGGAGGGGCAACTTGGGCTGGTCAGGGCTCTGTGGAATCCTCCAGAGCCCAGCCGCATCCACCAGAGTTGGCAGAGCGACTCTCCAGCTCCTGATAAGATGTGATATCCTAATGGTGGCTGCCATTAGCCTATCACAGGAAATATGCAGCCATAAATGGTATATTTAAATGCCATTTGAGGCCATAAAGCTCTGACTTTGACCTAAATTCTAGCTGTTTACGGCTGTATCTAGGTCAAAGTAAGTGCTTTATGGCTGCGAATGGTGTACAATATGCCATATTTGGCTGTAACTTTCCTGCGATAACCTAATGGCAGTCGCCATTAGCGAATCGCGCCTTATAGGGAGCCAGATAGCCACCCCACGGGAATGCCTCTGGGCCCAGAGGTAAGTGCAGCCTCTCTGCCACAGACTCTGGAGGTCAGATTCTTTGGAATCCAGCCTCATTTGTGTCCATGGCAGAATTCTCCAGCATCCCTAGTTGAACCTCTTTCGGCTTGAGGGCTGAAGTCCCTTTCAGGGAAGCTCTCAGAGGCTGTGTTCCCATGGCAGACATGGCCCAAGGAAAATGGGGCAGGGTCAAAATATCAAATAGACCAGCATATTTTAGTTTAAAGCTCTTACTGCCAGTAGCTAAGGCTTAGGAGAAGCAGTGCAACCTTTTAAAATGGGGAAAAAACTGCACTAAGGCTTAGAGACCACCTAATGATTGGCTGTCAAGGGAAGGGTGTGTGGCCAGCTGAAGGTATCATGGCCATCTAGGGAAAACTGGAGGTCCAGACTGAGACTTCAGGCAGGCCTCCTGCACCTGAGGCTTTGCACCCCTAGAACAACCAGCAACTATGGAACACAAGTTGAACGAGTGGGACCTTCAACAAAATCATGCAGCATGCAGTACTTTGTTCAGGCTTCCAGCCACCCATGTAGCCACGCCGAATACCCTGTTCCATTCTCCCATGGTTTACTCTCCCCACCCCAAGAAACAGACCATCAGTATTCCATGCCTTCTGAACATGCTCAGTCTTCATCTGACTGTTTTGGGTTATACCCACTACACACAGACACTTAGGATTTTTGTTCCCCTAAAGGGTTTTTTTTGGGGGGGGTATACTTGCAAAATGTGGTGTTCTCCCAAGCCTACTGACACCTCCCTCATGTGCGTGGATGGCACCATTTGGCAACATGAGGAATGGCACACGGTAAAGGTGAAGGTGAAGGTGTCCCCAACCAGTCGTGTCCGACCCTAGGGTGCGGTGCTCATCCTCGTTTCTAAGCCGAAGAGCCAGCGCTGTCCGAAGACGCTTCCGTGGTCATGTGGCCGGCATGACTGAACACCCAGGTGCACGGAACGCTGTTACCTTTCCCGCCGAGGCGGTACCTATTTATCTACTTGCAATTTCTTGCTTTCGAACTGCTAGGTTGGCAGGAGCTGGGACTGAAGACAGGAGCTCACTCCGTCACGCAGCACTCGGGTCTCGAACTGCTGACCTGCCGACCTTCCAGTCTGCAGTTCAGCGTCTTCACCACTACCTCAGTGTATACAATTATAAACCTTCAGCTTCATCTCTATCCAGTTTACATCTAGAAGATATTGCTTAGAATATGTACAGTGGAGAAAGCGATTGAGGTCACTGGCTAAATTATTAATTTAGCACCAGTTTCTGAAATCAGTCCCTTAGGCTTACCCATGAAGTGAATTCTGCCCAGCTCACATCCATTCTGAACTCCAACGGAAGTGATGCATGGAGAATGAAGCTTGATAATGGTTGGGGTCACCTTCAATTTTATCTATAAACTAATATCAACATTTTGATTTACTAGGGTTTATGGTCAGGGTTGTGCAGTGACTGCAAAACCCTCTGGGCAAAATGAAAAGTACAGACAAGAGTTATTCTTTTAAAAAAAAAATCCTTTAGTAAAGATGCCTGAGTTTATTGTGTTTCTGAATTATAGATATGCCAGTTCATTCTGTCACATTCATGAGCCTGTCATGGCGAGCAGGAAATATTGTTAGTTATTCACAGTGAATCGCTACATGGGGGGAAAGAATGGAAGAAAGAAACACGCATTCTTACCCACTTCAAAAAAATAAATAAAACAGAAATGTGAAATATGGTTGTTTTGCAAGCTGGGTGTAGTTGTACTGTTGATACGTAAACTGGAAGTGGAGAGATGTCATCAAAAGAATGAACAGGGATAGGGTTTTGTGTTGTCATTGTTTGGGTTTCCCTCTTTAGGCTTCATACTTAAACAGGGACAATAAATCCATAGGTTGCCACCGGTGAAAACAACCAGGTGCCATTTTCATTACAAAAAAAAAAAAAAATGATGGGAAAACAAAAAGTTTAAGTGCTCCATTATTATTTTTTTTAAAGAAGACATGTCTCTACCCTTGTTTGCCTCTATTAATATTTATAACACACATGCACACACTTCACAGAAGGTATCGAACATCTGTTTGGAGATAGATGTGTTTTGTTTTGGCTTTTTTCCCCTGAAGAATTCTCTTTAAAGACTTCACTGTGCCTATGAACACATTACAGGTTAGGGTATCGCAGGTGTGAATGATCCTCCTGAACAGGCTCTATGTTTTAGGAAGGGCACACACAGGAGATAGATATCTCCAGGCTGGCTTTCTACATGTGGGCCACATTCAAAAATATCCAGCCACACCAATTGTGTCTTCACCAGCTTCCTGTCCTGTTGCCTTCTCCCCCCATTGTATAGGTAGAGGGAATGACTGTCAGACTCATAGGCCTCAAGCACAACTGTCCTTTATTTATCACACACAGAACTGCAGAACTTAGCAGGAGCTCCACCCACTGCTGCTACTCCCAACTTTACAGGAACTGCCAAGGTTCAAAACAATACTAACCCACAGTCGTCCCCCTCCCACCCGAATACATAACACCCCCCTTCCCAGAACCTCTCATCACAAACCAGTGCTCAGCGCATGGCTGCTACTTAGTGACCTGCCTCCAATCGGCCTGGGCTAAAAGAGGCAGGGATGTGCCAGCGTGGAATGGTGCCTCGCATGCTGAGGTGCTGGGAAGGAAGCAGGGAGTAGAGCCAGCTTGGTTATTCAGCATCAACCTGTGCTGAGAAGAAGGGAGGAGAGAAAGCAGGAGGTAAGAGAGAAATGTTGACCAGGCCCGTAATTAGCACATAACACCTTCAGGAGTTGCTTGGCTCCCAAGACATTGATGGGGACCACCACACATTGGCATCTCCCCCAAGCCCCCCTTCAAGCATGTTTTCCCCTGCGGATCAGCACTGGGTGCCTGGGTCCAGGGCCCACCATGTCAGTTTCCCACAGTGGCATAGATGTAACAACCCTTTGAACCCACTGACCAGAGGGCACTCTGCCAAGGGTGCCCTCAAACTTGGAGCCAACTCTGGTGGTGAAGACACCTGTCATTTTAGGAGAGCATAAGTGCTTGTAGGTCTTTTCTTCTCCTGTTCCTCCTAAAAAGCATTTAAAGTTAGGCAGGCCTCTGAGCCCATCTAACTCACCTACCTTGCTGGGGGTCAGGGATGGAGGCTGAGAGGCCTGTAGATCTGATGGATCCACAGCCTCCCCTCTCCCGCTAGCATGCTCACTCACTTCCTCTTCTTCCTGAGATTGATTGATTGATTGATTGATTTACAATATTTATATACTGCTCCATATCAAAGATTTTGGAGCAATGAACAAGATAAAAGAATAAAATCCATTAATTAAGACAATTAAAACATTGTAAAAGGACAGATACTGAACACAGTAAACCACGGCTGAGTTTGGAAGTCAGATCTCAGGAGAGGAGCCATGCGGAGCTTTTCATGGCAGCCTGAAGAGGTCTGGGGTGGGGTGGGGGTGGGGAGATCCTTGCTCATACCTCCTCCTTCAAGATCGTAGTTCTTTCACTGGCCTTGGGGGAGAAAATCTGCAGCATCCTATGGCCTCTCAAATGCTGTCAAGGGGTCATACAATTGTTCTCTAAAAGCATTTCATGTATGTATTTTATTTTATTTTATTTTATTTTTAAATCCAATTTTTTTTCAAAAGTCCCAAAGCAGTTCCCAAAGTAAAATCATAACATAACAAAATACAATAAAACAAATCAATGAAACAGTGAAACAGGAATAAAGCACTAAAATGTCTAATTAAATTAACCAAGAGGAGCTGGCAGTGCAGAATGGGGCTTATTCAGACTTTCGAATTAGGGATGGATGGATCAGCGTATTTCTGGTCAATGCAGCAATGTCAATTTAGCTTGTATTCTTTCACAAGGCTATTCTGTCCCATTTCTCCATTAAAGTGCAATCTTTCACAGAACAATAAACACATGGAAAGGCATATATAAAACATATCTAGATATATATTTTAAACATTTTTTTCAGAAAATATGTATGATAAATTTATAAATTTATTTAATCTAAGTTTATGCATTTGGGAGTGTATTTGATCTTAAAATACCCATTTTAAAATGAATTTGGGGATGCTTTTTGAGCCCAGAACTGTATAGCAAATTCGGAAAATTGTGAAATATGAAGATTACTTTCTAATCTGGACATCAGTCTGGGAAGAGCAGATCAAATCAGTTCACACCAGAATTAATAAAGATCAAATTCCTCTAGCATCCCTACCTAGAATTCCTTATTTTTGTAAACAGAACTTCTAGCCACATGTAGGGATGGACGAAAGTCACTTACCTGGCCACACAGCTTGCTTCATGGTGGGGGGGAGGCGCTCCATCCCTCCCCCCGAAATTCTGGGCAGGGGGGAGGCGCCCTGTCCCTCCCCGCCAAAATTCGGGCCGGGGGAGAGGCGCCCCATCCCACCCCGCCGAAATTCTGGCCGGGGGGGAGCGCCCCGCCTCTCCGGCCACGAAAGTTCTTTTCTTCTCCTGCCGGGACGCAAATGGCAGCAGCCGTAGCTGCCGCTGTTTGCGTCCCTGGCCTGCAGTCAGCCATGAAGGCTACGTAAATCTTTATGTAGCCTATCATGGCTGACTTTAGGGGGAAAAAAAAAAGCACGTAGGCAAATGGCGGCGCCCATGGGCGCCGCCATTTGCGTTCCTTATTTTGGCCCGGGTAGTCTACGTAAATATTTACGTAGACTACAATGAAAATAAGGGCAACGCAAATAGCATTGCCCTTATTTTCGCCATAGTCTATGTAAATCTTTACATAGACTACCCGTGCCCAAATAAGGAACGCAAATGGTGGCGCCCATGGGTGCCGCCATTTGCGTACGCTAGGGATGGGGGAGAATTTCTCCCTGAAACTTCGGGGGGCCGAGTGCCAACGTGTTCGGCCCCCTGAAGTAGTTTTGGGGAGAAATTCTCCGCACCCCCCCCGGGACGGGACTTACCTTTCCCGAATGTCCCTCCCGGCGGCGGATCCCGGCAGTTCATCAGGTCTTCGACAGGGGCAGAGGCAGCAGCCGGTCTTTCGACTGGCTGCCGCCGCCGCCATTCCAATAAAAGTAAAAAAAAAAAAAACGCCCCCGTGATAGGCTACGTGACGATTAATGTAGCCTATCACGGCTAGATTTGCAAAGTCAGCCGTGATAGGCTACGTAAATTGTCACGTAGACTATCACGGGTGACTTTAAAAAAAAAAAGCACGTATGGCTAATGGCGGCCCCCATAGGGAGCCGCCATTCACGTTCCTTATTTGGTCGCTGTAGTCTACGTAAAGATTACGTAGACTACAGCGACCAAATAAGGAACGCGAATGGTGGCTCCCTATAGGGGCCGCCATTTGCATATACACTTTTTTATACGTAAATCTATATACGTAAATTTTATACGTAAATCTTTACGTAGCCTATCACGTTTGTTGTTGTTGTTGTTGTTTTACTTGGAAATGGCGGCGGCGGCAGCCAGTCGGAAGACCGGCCACTGCCGCACCACCGCCGCACCGCCGCTGGGAGCCACCGCCGCCAGGGACATTCGCCAAAGGTAAGTCCCATCCTGTGGGAGGGGGCAGACCATTTCTCCACCAATTTCGGTGGGCCGAATGCGTTGGCATTAAGCCTCCCAGAGATTCATGGAGAAATTCTCCGACATCCCTAGCGACAGGATAACAAATCTCTGATATAGCGCTGGGTGAGAATTTCATTTCAGGGTGAATTTACCGAATATGAATGTAATAAAATTTCCAGTGTTCTCCATATTCAGGACAAAAAGTACTTGGGATTTAACAAAAAAAAAAAAATCAAATGTGGGAAGAAGCAGAACTGGCACATTCTACCATCCCTAATTGGAGAGTGGATCTGCAAGAAACAAATGGCTGTTGCCAAAAATGACACCTTTCTTTGTAGAGCTGTCATGCAATTAAAGGCATTTAGTCAACTGATGATGTGAATTTTAATTGATTAATTTAATTGTCAAAGTTATGTATGAATCAAACAATAGCTCTGACTGATCATATGAGTTTTAACTGAGTAAGTTAATTGCCAAATGTATATATGAATCAAACAATCAGTTGGAAGGAAATAAAACTTCTTTTGTTTGTAGACTATACACATGTAACAAGTACCATCTTGGTAGTGGCATTCCCTCCTGAGTGTGTGCAAGAAGCATGACAACACTTCTTTTTCTCTTTCTTTCTTTTTGCAAGTACTTAAATATGAACGGTATCATTTTCTCTCTGTTGGCCTTGGGGTTCAAAGGAACTTCTATAAGCAGCACAGAATGTTCCTCAGGGTATTACAAAGCTCATTGTGGAAAGTGTGATGCCAGCTTTTCTTGAGTTGGTGACAATGCCATGCTAAATACAGTACTTCGGGGACAATATATCCCTCTTACCTTGAGTTGTCCCCACCATCGCTATCTTTCTGGCCAAAACCAAACCTGGCACCATCTTCGCTCTTAATTTAGCCTACCATACGGCACTGCCTTATTTTAGCACTCTGCACTCCAGTTATGTAGCTTTTCATTTACTACAACTATAAAAAATAGAGGAAGGCATAAAGATAATGGGAATGGTCAGTTAAACTCTGCAGTAATTGCCTGATAGAGATGATGATCAGCAAGTTACCAAGCAAATGAATATATTCTTGTGGGATCGTAGGACTCATTCACAGGCACAGCACGCTGGCTTATGCCAGGACAGAGTATTTGTCCATCTAGCCAGTACAGTACTCTGACTGGAAGTAGCTCTTCAGAGTTTCAGGCAAAGGTTTTCCCTATTATCTTATAAGCAGTGGGGGCTGGTGGCTCCGATGTCAGTGAAGCAGTGAATCTGCTCCAGGTTTCAGTCAGAATCAGTCAGAACTCTAAAGGAGCTATCCAACGTGCGTCAGAGACATCAGCCTCCATTGCTTGTAAGTTCTTCTCAAAAAATGAAGGGAGCTAAATTCTTACCCATCCCTTCTTGGACCACCATTCAAGACTGTACGTAGCTGAAGTATGCAGTTGATAGATTTGTGGAACTGTAGGCTACTCTGCATATCTACATTTCAGTCTGAGCACTGGTGTGTGGGGGGAGTGAATCAGACATCTCTACTTGCACAGCCAGATACTTCAGATCTGCACCCATTCTCTTTTCCTGGCTGAACGAAGACTGATCTAAGATCTTTTTTTTTTTTCCTTCTTTTTTTCTGGATGGATTTGTAGATGCTAGAAATCACTTTTCAAGAAATACCATCACAACACCAATCCTGCATAGTTCTAACTCCCCCCCCCCAAAAAAAAATCTTCATTGTTTTGGTGCAAAATGCTTTCAGATAAAGCACGTTGTTTAATTAATACTGGAACACCTGCTTCCCCACACTCATTTTTGATCTACAGAACTTAATTAAAACTTATTAGATTCACAATGCATTTTTCTGCTATAATGTACCATTGATTGCAAAGGCAAATGGTTCAGTGATGCTTTGGGTGAGTGGAGTCAGAATGTCTGGCTGTTAGATGATAGCAGCAACATTTCAGATAGTAAACAGATGCTGGAATAATTCATCAATACACATAAAAAAAAATCTGCTTGCCGGGATCTGAAACCAATCTTTTAAGACAGTAGTGATTTAGCGGGGGCTCCCACAGGAAAAACTAACAAAACAAAACAAATGTGGATCAGCCATGACAAAATTTAGTCTAAAACAAAATATCAGGCAAACCATGATTGCTTGGGGTGGGGCGGGAGGAGGGAAAAAAAGTCTGAGGAATTCCAAGAGAGTTTTAATATGACTAGCAAGATTTCTCAGGGAAAGTCTGCCTACATATACAGCAGGGCTGGGCAACACAAATCCTGCAGGCTGTATGTAGAACCCAGCCTCCCCCACACACACTTACTGAATTTTCCATGCCACCAGCCAAAAAAGTGCTGACAATTTTTCTTTAAATAAGGATGCAGGGAGCACACACTTTGTTTTGAAGCAGAATTGTGCACCCGGAACCTTCCCAGAAGCACAGATGTGTGTTCTAAGCAAGATGTGTGTTCCACATGCACCATGTTTTCAAGAAGAAGTCACTGCCCCCACCTCTGCTGTGCTGGGGGTAGGACTCTGGCCCCCAGTTGGGTCCGGGCAGGGGAGTAATGCATACCCCTCTGACCCCTGGAAATTTCCCACCCCTGATATAGAGGTTAGATGAGAAAAACATGACTGCGCTCTGTCTTGCTTCAGACAGAGCCAAATATTCTCTACAGAACATCACGTGATCCCCTGTCACCAGTGGAGACAGGTGGCTCTGATTTAGGTGAGGCTGTGAATCCATTCCAGATTTCAGTCAGAACCAGCCAGAGCTCTAAAGGAACTATCTGAGGTGCTGAACCCGATCCCCAAAATAGGATTCTTAGAGTTCTTGCCGGTTCTGACTGAAACCCAGAATGGATTTATAGCCCCCACCAAAATCAGAGCCACCAGCCTCCATCGCCTGTCGCCTCTTCACTGCCACTTCTTTTATGTGGCAGTGAAGAGCTCTTCCAGCAGCTATAACCCCCGCCACCCCCAGCTATGTGTTCATTTTGACCTGTTTGGCTGGTTTTGCAGAAGGCTCCAGCCTGGAATGCACAATGGATCCTTGCAGGGTACACCATTAACGGGGCTCCTTTCTAACACATGAAAATGAGGTCTTCCGTTAGTGCAGCCTGGAGTCTTTCTCCTCCTTGTTCTCCCTGTTAATTTCCATTTGCAGTGAGAAGTACCAGCTCGGTATCTAACTAGAACCAATGGAACTTAGTCTATGCTGTTGTCCCCCCCCCCACCCCCATTACTAACTTTGCTGCCTCTTGAAGCTTTATGCAGAGTAAGTTCACCTCTGTGGCTGTTTCGTTTAACCAACATCTGGCAATTTCGGGGGCGAGATTTGCCTTTTATGTGGATGTTTTGACATGCTGTTTTCCTCTTGCAGCTGAGTCCAGAGGTCTCCAATACTTGTGGGTTGGACAAAACTGCTTTTGCATGCAGCCCGTACATTTTCATTAGCACAGTGTGATGGTAATGTGCCTGTTATCGTGTAGTCTTCATCCTGAACAGTGCAGAGTGAGTGGCTAATGCATAATGATTCAGATCAAGATGACTAAGCGCCATGTCCCTGTGTATGCTGCTTTATACAAAGGATGGGAGAGTGGCCCTTTTCTGACTCGATGCCAATTAGCTGATATGTTGAAACAAACAACCCAATTACTCCAAATGCTCTGTGTGTGTGTGGATACAGAAATGAATGTGTGCTTGCACTGACTAAAACTACTGGTAAAACTACTGGTAAATATGCTCTTAATGCTATGCAGTTCATCCTTATGTAGCGTCTCTGGACAGTTCGGCCTCCATTTTGTGTCTCTCATCACAGGGTAACTTGCCTTAAATTAGGGATGTCAGAATTAAAAAATAAATAAATAAAGTGACTGACATCTTTCAAGTCACATGGATTCTGTGGACTTGCATACAGTTGTTTTATGTTCTGGAATTGCATGCAAACTTAGTCATACAAAAGTACAACATTTACTGGAAAATATGCTAATATATACTAGGGATGCTGGTAGGGATGTACGAAAGTGACTTACCTTTCGTGGATTATGTTGATGGTGGGGGAGAGGCATTCCGTCCCTCCCCCCGGAATCCTGGCCAGGGGGGGAGGCGCTCCGTTCCTCCCCCCGGAATCCTCGAACGGCTGGCTGTGCTCCGTGGCAGCTCCGCGGAGCAGCCGGCCAGGCCCAGCCCGGCCAGGCCAGAGCCGTCTGCAGCTGGATTTCCGGCCGCGGAGGGCTCTGGGTAAAAAAATAAAACAAAACCGCGTACGCAAATGGTGGCGGCTACGGCCACCGCCATTTGAGTTCCTTCTTTTTGGCCATCTTAATCTACGTAAATATTTACGTAGACTATGACGGCAAAAATAAAGGGGAACGCAAATAACGTAGTGGGCGCTATTTGTGTCCCTTTTTGATTCCCTGTTTTAGCCTATGTAAATCTTTATGTAGGCTAAAACGGTGAATCAAAAGGGGACGCAAATAGCACCCACTACGCTATTTGCGTTCCCCTTTATTTTCGCCGTCATAGTCTACGTAAATATTTACGTAGATTAAGACGGTAAAAAGAAGGAACGCAAATGGCGGCGGCCATAGCCACCACCATTTGCGTACGTGGTTTTGGGTTTTTTTACCCACCCAGCTGTGATAGGCTACATAAAGATTTACGTAGCCTATCACGTCTTTTTTTAAAAAAAACCTAGCCATGATAGGCTATGTAAATCTTTACGTAGCCTATCATGTCTTTTTTTTTTTTTTTTTTACATAAGGCAAGCCTGGAAATGGCGGCGGTGGCAGCCGTTCGGAAGACCAGCCGCCGCTGCTGCTGCCACTGCCGCTGCCGCCGCCGAAGCCACCGCCGGAGCTCCCACCGCCCGGAAGATCCGCCCCAGGTGAGTCTCGTCCCAGGGGGGATCCGCGGGGGGCAGGGGGTGGCAGGCCGTTCCGCCACAGTTTTCGGGGGCCAAATGAGCCGGCATTCAGCCTCACCAAGATCCGTGGCAGAATTCTCTGACATCTCTAGATGCTGGAGAAATTTGAGATGGACTAAAATGAGCGTGGATTTCTAAGAATCTGACCTGCGGAATCCGCTGCAGAATGACCCCCTCAGGGTCCACATGGAGTCCGTGGGCTTTTGGATGATTTCTTTACTTTCCCGGAATTTACGCATATACATTCGTAGGAAAATACATACTGTACATTTCTGCTGAGGAAACATTGAATGGAATGGGGGAGAATACGCTAAATGCTATGTACTAAGGACAATTATGTAAATATGCAAATACTTACATAATTCTTTATGTATTTTTCTGCATGAAAAAAAATCACATCCATCTCTGAGTGGACAATGGAACAAAAGCCACCTGACAATCTGTGAAACACAGTTGGAGCGAAGTTTACAGAGTCTGTACATACCTATACGCATTTGTAACAAGAACAACACACATGCATGCTTTATATATCTCTGATCTTCCTTCAGCCTCTCCTGTGTAGCACTTTTTCAGTGTTTTCTGGGGCACTGAATACTTAGTTGGGACAACAACATAGGTGGAAACTATATGTCCCAGGGCTCCTTGCTCATGGATCATGACAGCAATCTAGGTACCACACAGCCGTGGACATGTAGTTTCCATGGTATCTGACATCCTTACTATGTTGGCATCCTGGAACAGTAAATGTACTGATTTGTAGGGCTGTGCAGGGACCCCCCGATCCGACTCGGAAGCAGCTTCATGGTTTGGGAGGTAGGTCTGATTCGGCTCAGGCTGATTTGGGGGGGGGGCTGACCCAATTTGGTCCTGATCCTGAAGTGGGATTCAGCCATCTGTGTCCTGCTTCAGACCCCCCTGATGCTCCCATGCAAACCCCCAGCTCCTCACCTGGGCTGCTGCCTCTGCCGCCTCCTCCTCTGCCAATGCCACCGTTGCCGTCTCTGCCTCCGCCACCTCCACTGCCACCACTATCGCTGCCACCACCACCGTCATCACCGCCGGCTGCCACCGCCAGCTCCTGAGCCCCGGACACACATCTGCTCTTGTTGCAGGGAGTCACTGTTTTAAAAATGGTGACTCCCTGCAACAAGAGCTGGTGCATGTCCAGGGCTTGGAAGCTGGCGGTGGCAGGCAGCAGTGATGATGGTGGAGGCAGCGATAGTGGTGGCAGTGGAGGGGGCAGAGGCAGCGACAGCAGCGGCACTGGTGGAGGCAGCAACGGTGGGTGGTGACTTGGGATGTACGGACTGTGTAAAATCCGCTCCATCTGTGTTCTGTGGATTGTCAGGCACCTTTCGTTCCATCCTCCTCCCACAGACGGAAGCGAAGATTTAATTTTCATCATGCGGAAAAATACAGAAATAATTATGTAAATATAAATATGGAAATAATTATGCAAATAATTACATAAGTATTTATGTAAGTATTTACATAATTTACCCCAGTACGTAACATTTAGTGTATTGTCCCCTATTCCATTCTATGTTTCCTCAGCAGAAACTTACTATTTTTCTACGGATTTATATGTGTAAATTTTGGGAAAGTAAAAAAATCATCTGAAAGTCCACGGACTCTGCAGGTAGGGATGTCAGAGAATTCTGCCATGAATCTTGGTGAGGCCAAATGCCAGTGCATTTGGCCCCCCGAAATCTGTGGCGGAACAAAGCGCCCCGCCCTACTACCCCACGAAAGGCACACAAAATGAGACGCTTACCTGGTGCCGTTCGCACTGCTTTGCGAATGGTG
This sequence comes from Heloderma suspectum, assembly GCF_057233095.1. Taxonomy (NCBI): domain Eukaryota; kingdom Metazoa; phylum Chordata; class Lepidosauria; order Squamata; family Helodermatidae; genus Heloderma; species Heloderma suspectum. The sequence goes on along the minus strand of NC_139460.1, from coordinate 23,854,615 downwards.
GCCGTGTCTCTGGCCACCATTAGCTTCCCTATTTTTGCCATGATAGGGTATGTAAATACTTACTTAGCCTATCATGGCTAACGCAGGGATGCCATTTGCATAACATAAATATTTATGTAGCCTATCACGGCAAAAAAAAGGGAACACAAATGGCAGCCACTGTAGCTGCCGCCATTTGCATTCCCTTTTTTTGCTGTGATAGGCTTCGTAAAAATTTACGTACCCTATCACAGCCAAAAAACAGGAGCGCAAATGGCGGCCGCCCTAGCTGCTACCATTTGCGTCCACAGGCTCCACACGGCGCCTGCGAATGCACCTTGCCGGCAGCTCTGCGGAGTTGCCACAGAGCGGAGCCAGCTGGGTTAGGATTTTGGGGGGAGGTGCGGAGCGCCTACCCCCCCCCCCCGCAAATCACCCCGTCAAAAAGGTGAGTGACTTTCGTACATCCCTATCTGCAGGGCCTGAGGGGGTCGCTCCGCAGCAAATTCTGCAGGTTGGATTCTTCGAAATCTGAGCTTATTTTAATCCATCTCAAATTTCTCCAGCATCCCTCATGATGACAGAGGTGATGGAGACAACAGAAGAAGCAACTCCTGTGAGTCACCTCAGGTGAGGAGGTGGAGGTGCTGGTGCAGGTGGGCTGTGGTGCTGAAGCTCCAAAGCATGCCGAGTGCTTCAAAGAGCCCCCGACCTGCTCCAGGTCACTTCGTGCCCCCTCCACTTTACCTCGGAAGGGGCCTGAAATGGCCCAAAGCAACCCGCCTCAACTTGAGGTTTGGGCCTCGGGCTCTACTGATTTGCACAGGTTCAGAAGTCTGGTTTACATTCTGTGTCAAAGAACTTCTTACAGAAATGATACCCTCTTTGTAAGGTAGCCAAGCACTATGAGGGGGAGAAATTCATATTCCAAAACCATGCAAACATACACACTTCGGTGGCATCGCTAATTATGATGCTGGCCTTTATTTTCAGTACCTTTCCTAATAATCCCTAATGTGGAATCTGCCCTTTTCACTTCTACCACATACTGAAATGACATTTACACTGAGCCATCTACCACAACCCCTAGGTCTCCTTCCTGATTAGTCACCATGAGTTCACATCTCATTTGTCTATAGGTAAAGTAGGACCCTTTTTTTGTCCAGTGCACATCATGTTATACTTACTTATACTGAACCGCATTTGCAGTTTTATTACCCGATCTATTCTCACAGGTTGTAGAGAGTCATTTGGAGTGCCTTACATGGGCTTCCACCATCCTAAATAATTTGGTATCCTTCACAAACATGGCTAACTTATTGCTCACCTCTGACTCCAGAATATTTAGGAATATGCTAATAGCACTGGTTCTAAATACCTGCCCCCCGAGACACACGCACACTTCTTTCTCTTAAAGACCATCAAGTCCTCATCTTCAACCAGTGTATCCCTCTACTTCTACAAATTAGTAACTCATACACAGCCACTTTGGCCAAGTGGAAAAGGAGAAGGAGCCCATTCTCAGAGAGATGTCTTGGGACTTATATGGCTTATCATTGAAATAATCTAGTTTATGGTTGCCTGCAAATGTAGCTAAGAATAGCAGAATTTGGGTCAGTTTATTTTTAACAAGTGGAAGGGTGTTGGCATGTCCACTTCTGTAAGCTATCATAAAAAAGATATTAGTAATTTCCAAATTGAGAATGCTGTGCTTTTGCAAGTGAAACAACACAAAATTATGACAGGTTTCTGTGCTGTATAAACTTGAGCTGTGCACAATTACACTCAGATCCAAAACCACATGAAAACATGACAATTTCCAAAAACTTGTTGTGGAAAAGTGTCCCTGTCAAGGTTCCTCCTATGACCTGAGCAACTCCTTAAGGGTCTCTTGCCTCCTTAAGAGTCCCACCTTCCTTCTCCCCTTTCCAATAACATGGAATTATGCTGTAGGTGTGGGGTGACTGTCAGGAGCACCCTAGCTGCCTCTTGCAGTCCCCACCAATAGCCAACTCAGGACACAGACAACGAGGAATTATTTCCAAGACTTTATTCCTTTATTCCTTTATGACTCTTTCAGAATACTAGTTGCTAGCACCAAAGCAAAGAACAGCACTAGGGAAAGACAGCTGAGTAGCCTAAGCTCCAGGTAAGGCAGTTGGTCCCCATTTGAAGGAGAATCACGGGAAGACCCTGAACTTATGGGCTAGGGAGAGATCCTCCCTATTTCTCTTGGGTCCTTGGGATGCGACCGTTGTTTGCGCGCCAAACGAGCGCTACACCTCCTTTCCGCTCCCTCCATCTGTCGTTGCTCCCTGCGTCTGCGCCGAGCATCCAGCCAGCCCCCCTCCAGCGCTCTCTCACTGCCAGGGTCATGATCTATCCCAGGAATGCTGGCAGGAGGAATCTCTGCCAGCTGCTGTGCTTGTGAGAGATGAGCGAGCTCCTCTCCCACTGATTGCTGTTCCTCCTCAGAATCAGAACTGCTCTGGGGCTCTATGGGCTCAGTTTCCACCCTGACAGTGACTGACACTCTAGACTCAGGATTTAACCACAACAGTTTACTGGTAAATTAAGGGAGCGATCCTATGGCTGCTTAGTCAGAGGCTAGATGACCATAGGATATGTGGGTTTCCAGGAACCGACCTTGGAGCCCATGCTCCAAGGTCAGTTCCTGGTGAACCTCCCCCCCACTTCTACTCTGCCTCGGTAGAATGGCTCCAAGCTCCACACTTGGAAGAGGAGCGTGAAGTGACCAAAATAGGGTGTTGCAGGGGTTTCCAGGGCAGGGAAGGTGGAAATACTGGTACGACACATCCTATGTGTCATCCAGCAGCCGCCTCCCCTGTTCCGCCTTCCCGCCACTAGACAGCCAAAATCAGCTGTCTAGCCGCAAATGCAGGGCAGGAGAAGCACAGAGGGAATGACCCCTCCATGCTTCTCCTGCCCTGCATTGGATAGGTAGCTGCTTCTGAGTTCGAAGGCAGCCGCCTATCCCCATAGGATTGCGCCCTAAAGTAAGCAAATCACAACTAAAGGTATTTACACAATACAGCTGGTTAATACAAAAGGCATTAAGGAAAATAAAAGCTGCAAAACACAAGTTCCTTTACCCTAGCTGGACTTAGACTTCTCCAGGCTGCTTCTTCCTGCTCCTTCTTCAGGCTCAGGTCTCCCTGACTCTGCTCTTACTAGTTCTCTCACCTTCTTTATATACCCTTCTCCCTCAAAACTGAAAGTACTGCTTCAAACATGAAGAAATGAAACTTAACTGGGGAAATGAAACTACTCCTCTCAGGGATATCCATCCCAACTAGGAATGTCAGAGAAATCCTCCAGACCCCAATGATGCCAGATTCTATTGAATCCGGCCCACTGAAGTCCATGGAGGATTGGATCGCCTCCCTCCACCTCCCTCGTGAAGTCCTTGCTGGTGGATCCTGCCTGCTGCCGGCTCCGAAGCCCCAGCAATATGGCCTCCATTGCCGTATCTCTGGCTGTGGATGCAAATGCTGGATGCAAATGGTGTCCGGCGTAGCGGATGCCATTTGCGTCCCTGCTCTTTGACGTGATAGGCTATGTAAATCTTTGCGTGCCTATTGCGTGAAGGAAGAGGGACTCAAATGCACCATTTGCATCCCTGTTCCTTCACATGATAGGCTATGTAAAGATTTACGTAGCCTATCACTTCAAAGAGCAGGGACGCAAATGGCATCCGCTATGCCAGTCACCATTTGCATCCACCATTTGCATCCACAGCCAGAGATACGGCAATGGAGGCCGTATCGCTGGGGCTTCAGAGCTGGCCGGTGGTGCCACAGAATTGCCGTGGAGCGGATTCCAGAGGGAGGAACGGATCACACCCCCCCCAGCGGACCCCCCACAGATGGCAAGGTAAGGGATTCATACATCCCTAATCCCAACAAAAACTCCACTCCTCTAACTCTGATCTTCACCACTCCACCCCACCCCCTGCCTTTGCCTCTGTTGGCCTCAAACCCACAGTCCCAAATGACCAATGCTCATTTCTGGAAAGGCCGAAATATCCACAGGAGTCAACAGGAAGGTTTTCCACATCTCTACCTCAGAATCAGTGGAGGCTGTTGGCACCGCACTTTGGATAGTAGGGATGTCAGAGAATTCCGCCATGGATCTCGGTGAGGCCGAATGCCAGTGCATTCGGCTCCCTAAACTCCGTGGTGGAACGGCCTGCCCCCCCACCCGCCCTGCGGATCCCCCCAGGACGAGACTCACCTGGGGCTGATCTTCTGGGTGGCGGCGGCTCCGGTGGCGGCTCCAGCGGTGGCCGGTCTTCTGACCGGCTGCTGCCACTGCCATTTCCAGGCTTGTGTGTAAAAATAATAATAAAAAAAGACGTGATAGGCTACGTAAAGATTTACATAGCCTATCATGGCTAGCTTTAAAAAAAAAAGAAAATAAAAGATGTGATAGGTTACGTAAATCTTTACGTAGCCTATCATGGTTGGGTGGGTTTAAAAAAAAAACTGCGTACGCAAATGGCGGCGGCTATAGCCGCCGCCATTTGCATTCCTTCTTTTTACCATCTTAATCTATGTAAATATTTACATAGACTATGACGGCGAAAATAAAGGGGAATGCAAATAGCATAGCGGGTGCTATTTGCTTCCCCTTTTGATTCGTCATTTTAGCCTACGTAAAGATTTACGTAGGCTAAAACGGTGAATGAAAAAGGGACGCAAATAGCGCCCGCTATGCTATTTGTGTTCCCCTTTATTTTCACCATCACAGTCTATGTAAATATTTACGTAGATTAAGATGGCCAAAAAGAAGGAACACAAATGGCGGCGGCCGTACCCGCCGCCATTTGCGTACGCAGTTGGGTTTTTTTTTTCTTTACCCAGAGTCCTCCGCGGCCAGAAATCCGGCTGCGGACGGCTCTGGCCTGGCTGGGCTGGGCCTGGCCGGCTGCTCCACGGAGCTGCCATGGAGCACAGCCAGTCGTTCGAGGATTCCGGGGGGAGGAACGGAGCACCTCTCCCCCCACCATCAACATAATCCACGAAAGGTAAGTCACTTTCGTACATCCCTACTGGATAGCTCCTTCAGAGTTCTGACTGAAACCCAGAGCAGTCCCTGCCCCAGCCGACATCAGAGCCACTGGCCTCCACTGCTCTGAATCCTCCCTTCACTAGGGATGCTCACATATCCCACCCACATGCACATGTTGAAAGAACATGTCAGGCGGATAGTGGACTGGGTATGGTAGTCCTGCCCCCTGCTTCCGATATGCACCTCAATCATGCTGCCCCTATCCATAGCAAAGATGCTTTCCTGCTGTCTGCACATCATCAGGTGTGGGAAAGCTCTCTACGCAAGTACGGATGTAAGCATGTAGACCAGGGATTCAGAACCTCAGGCTTGGGATCCCAGTCTGGCCATTGGGGGTTGCTCAGGTGCCCACACCACATCTCCCCTGACCACCGATCATTTGGTGGTTTCCCAGCTTTTCTGACCCCCCCCCATTTTAAAAGGTGGAAGCTAGGGATGTATGAACCCCATGCTGTCCAGTTGGAGGGGTCAGTGGAGGGGCAATTCGGGCCACTCACGGCCCTGCAGAATCCTCCAAAGGCCAGCCGCGTCTGCTGGCATTGGCATGTGGCTTTCTGGGTCCCTATAAGACATGATACGCTAATGGCGGCTTTGTATTGTACACTATTTGTGGCCATAAAGCACTGACTTTGACCTACATTGCAGCTATTTATAGCTGTATTTAGGTCAAAGTAGGTGCGTTATGGCCGCAAATGGCATACAATACACCATTTATGGCTGTAACTTTCATGTGATAAGCTAATGGCAGCTGCTTTTAGTGTACCACATTTTATAGGGAGCTGGAGAGCCACCCTGCAGGAACTCCTCCAGGCCTGGAGGTAAGTACAGCCCCTCCACCGCGGACTCTAGAGATTGGATTCTTTGGAATTCAGCTTCATTTAAGCCTGCAGAGGAATTACTCAGCATCCCTACATGGCATCCCTAATCCTCTAATTCTCTAATCCCTAATTCCCTACTCCCTAATTCCCTAATCTCTTATTCCTTATAGGGGTGTTCGGATTCCCCACCATCTGTTCTGGTGGGGAAACCATGGGGGGGAGGTGATCCGTTCCTGCCGCGCCACCAGAATCCTCCAGAGCGGCTCTGCTCCGCAAGGATTCCACAGAGCCGCACCGGCTATAGAGCCACTTACCCTGCCAGCCAGAGCCGTTAGCCTCCTCTGCGTTGATCGCCATTTCTTAAAAAAAAAAAAAGGGCGATTGGCAGGATGTGCCCATAGACTTATAGGCAAATAGACGCATGAATCGTGCATATAAGTCTATGCGTCCATAGACTTATATGCAAGATTCATGGCTCTATTTTGTGTTTAAGGCTACGGGCACATCCTGCCAATGGCCATTTTTTTTGTTTTTAAAGAAATGGTGATAAGCGCAGAGGAGGCGAATGGCTCCAGTTAGGGATGTACGAAAGGTACTTACCTTTCAGGGATTATGCTGATGGTGCAGGGGGAGGCGTTCCGTCCCTCCCCCCGGAATCCTCGCCGGGGGGGGAGATGCTCTGTTCCTCCCCCCCAGAATCCTGGCCGGCCGGCTGTGCTCCGCAGCGATTCTGCGGAGCCACCGGCCAGCTCCACCAGCAGCCGGACATCCGGCCGCTGGCTAGCAGGGAGTCACGCAAATGGCGGCGGCCATAGCCGCCACCATTTGCGTCCCTGCAGTCAGCCGTGATAGGCTACGTAAATCTTTACATAGCCTATCACGGCTGATTAAAAAAAACCAAACCCGTGCGTACGCAAATGGTGGTGCCCATGGCCGCCGCCATTTGCGTTCCTTATTTTGGCCCATCTTAGTCTATGTAAACATTTACGTAGACTAAGACGGCGAAAATAAGAGGAACGCAAATGGCCGCCGGAGCCGCCGCTGCCAGGAAGATCCACCCCAAGTAAGTCCCATCCCGGGGGGGTGGCGGGGGGATGGCGGGCCATTCTGCCACCTATTTCAGGGGGCCAAATGTGCTGGCATTCGGCCTCCCCGAGATCCGTGGTGGAATGTTCGTACATCCCTAGCTCCAGTGGAAGAAGCAGCTGAGTGCCGTTCCACCTCCAATCCCCCTGGAGTGAAGGTAAGTGGTGCTGAATCTGTGGTGGATTTCTCTAACATCCCTAATTCCCTAATTCATTTGAGTCCGTGGTGGAATTCTCCAGCATCCCCAACTGGCATCTCTAACTCCCTCATTCCCTAATCCCTAACTCCCTAATCCCCATTTCCCTAATTCCCCAGCCCCCAAGCATGTCTCCAGAATGGAATTCAGCTCTCAGCCTAAAAGAGCTTTAACACCTGTGGTATAAAGCTCCACATGATGTATTTGTTTGCTTGTTTATTTCATTTCTATTTTACCCAATAGCCAAAGCACTTTGGATGGTTCACAAGGAATGTGGAGAATCCTGATTGGGCCAGGTCCTTCCATGCCTAAAGAAACTGGACATATGCAGTCATCTGACATGGAAAATAAGGTAGGGCTGTGCATCGCTTTGGTCCAAAATCCAAATAATGAGTCGAAGTGGGCTGCCTTCTCATGACACAAGGCAGAGCAGAATAGAATCGAGGCACCCCAAAGTGAAGCAGCTTGTATATGAAGTGCCTCTTCCAACTTGGTGATTCATTCTGAGCAACCCAGACAGCCTGGCACCAAAAGTATCACCTTGAGAAAGTTCAGTGATGAGTTGAGGAGGAGGGAAGGGGGGAGGGGGAGGAGGAGGAGGAGGAGGAGGGAGCTCTGGTGAATGGGAACTCTAGTTTCCAAATCAGGGCTGAGAGCAACACAGCAATCTCCGATCAGCGACAGTGGTGGAGGATGGGGGAAGGCTGAATAACTGGAGAAAAACAGCTGTGTTTCAGAGACAGAGATCATTCTGGTGGTGTTACTTATAGATGTGAGAATCCACCCCCATCTAGGGATGGTGGAGAAATCTGCCATGGACTCCAATGAGGCTGGATTCTTTGGAATCTGGCCCCCCAGAGTCCATGGCGGAATGGACTACCTCCCTGCTACCCCACTGAAATCCCCCCCCCCCAGACAGAACCTACCGGATGACAGCTGGTCCGGGTCGCCGTCTTCGTTCTGCTGCCGGGCTGTGGAACAAAATGGCGTCCAGCATAGGGGATGCCATTTCCATTCCTGCTGTTGGCTGTGATTGGCTACATAAATATTTACATAGCCTATCCTGGCAAAGAGCAGGGATGCAAATGGCGTAGAGGATGCTATTTGCATTAGGGATGGCAGAGAATTCTGCCACGGATTACAGTGAGGCCGGATTCTAAAGAATCCATGGTGGAATGGCCTCCTGCCCCCCTGCCCCCCCGCAGAATCCCCCCAGGATGGAACTTACCTGGGGTGGATGCAGCGGATTTGGCGGTGGCGGCAATTCTGGTGGCAGCTCCGGCAGCGGCGGCTCCGGAGGCTGGTCTTCTGGCCGGCTGCGGCCAGGCTGCTGCGGCCGCCATTGGCGTCCTTGCAGCTATGATAGGCTACGTAAGTATTTACGTAGCCTATCACAGCTAACCCCCCCAAAAAACCCAGCGTATGCAAATGGCGGCAGCTACAGTAAATATTTACGTAGGCTATTATGGTGAAAAAAAGGGGAACGCAAATAGTGTAGTGGGCACTATTTGTGTTCCCCTTTTTTTGCCATAATAGCCTATGTAAATACTTACATAGGCTAGAATGGCAAAAAATAGGGAACGCAAATGGCGGCCACCGTAGCCGCCGCCATTTGCATACGCTGGTTTTTTTTGCGGGGAGGGGGGTTAGCCATGATCAGCTACATAAATACTTACGTAGGCTATCACGGCTCCTTGGCTGGATGCAAATGGAGGCCGCTACGGCAGCCAACATTTGCGTCCGCAGCAGCCCGTCCGGCCCTGGCCAGCTGCTCTGCGGAGCCACCACGGAGCAGAGCCGGCCGGGCAGGATTCCGGGGGGGGAGGACTGGATCACCTCCCCCCCATCGAGGATTCTGGGGGGAGGGATGGAACGCCTCCCCCCCACCACGAATCACATCCGCGAACAGGTAAGTCACTTTTGTACATCCCTAATTTGCATCCGCAGACTGGCCATGGCCAGAGCCAGCCAGGAGCTCCGTGGACTCCCCACGGAGTGGAGCTGGCCGGGGAGGATTCCAGGGGGAGGACTGGATCGCCTCCCCCTGCCTGCGGATGCCCCAGACCGGAACGGGGTACGTAATTCGTACACCCCTACCCCCATCCGGGTACTGTGAGAACCCCCCCCCCCAGGCCCGGCTCTGCTTGCTGGTCCATCTGCCTCCACCAAAATCACCATAGTTTTAAAAATCATGGCAATTGGAAGTCTATGTGCACATAGACTTATACGCAAAAAGTGCTGCGAATTTTGAGTATATGGACACTTCACAGCAATTGTTGCATATAAGTCTATGTGTGCACATAGACTTATATGGAAAAGTGCTGTGAATTGCCCAGGCAGCAGGAGGATGGGGCACGGCACCCCCCCGGCCCTTGCTAGCTGTCTGCTCCTCACGAGCAGGAGATGTCTAGTGATGGGGGGCGTGCGCCGCACCTCCTCCTACCTCATTGGCTGTTAAAGACAGCTGACCAGCAGCACAGCACATGCCTCTGCTTTTCACCAGTTGTCTCCTCCTCATGAACAAGGGACAGCTAGCAGTTCTTGATGGCTGAGCAGGCAGGGGGAGGTGGCGGTGCAGGGCTGAGAGGTATCGCTCTTTGCTTTGAGGGTTCTTGTGGAAAAAATCCAATTTTGGTTGCACCTAGCACAAAAAGTACTGGGCTAAACTCTCTGAAATTTGTCACCTGAGATCCCCTCCATGTCAGCAGAGAGGGCTTCTAGTTTCCTGTATTTACCTTGAAAACTGAAAAAGGTATGGCCATTTGTGTTTTCCCATGCACGTCAATGGGAAAATGTCGAAACTTTATGATCTGGATATCCGAATCTCACTCTGGATCCAGAACCAAGTTGAAGTGGAGGGGGTCCAGATCAGTCCAAGTTGACATGGTTCGATCTCTGATTCAGAGAGTCCGAGGCATCTGGAGCAAAGTGGGGGGTCCGTGCACAGCCCTAATGCAAGGCTCCACTCCCAGCAGTATGTGAGTGCAGCCCTATCCCATGCCAGGTGACTGCAGGAAGACAGTGAAGCATTTGTTCTTTGTGTGTGGGGGGGGGCACAGGACATGTTGTTGGAAGGAGTGGGGCTAGCCTGCATGACCCCATGACCTCCCTCACATATTCTGTCAATGTCTGGTGAGTAGGGATGGGCGAACATACCACGGTCTGGTTTCCATGCTGCTCTCCGGACCCCCACCGGCTGCCCACCCCTGCTCGCCACACGGTGAGTCACCTCGTGGTCCGGGAGAGCTCAGCAAGCAGTGCACTTCTGCCTAATCCCTCACGGAGCCCCCATTTTGCATGAAAATAGCAGTTCGGCCTTTTCTGTGAAGGCCAATTTTATGCAAATGGCATCCATAAAGTGGCCATTTACATACGATCACAGGTGTAAGTGGCCAGTGATCCCTGAAACCTTGTGTGAATGGTCACTTTATAGCTGCCATTTAGGTAAAACTAGCCTACAAAAAAGGCGAACTGCCATTTTGCATCTTAGCTAGGGATCAGGGATCCCTGCACAAGTCAGGCAACTGCGGGTATTCACTGACTGGCATCCAGGGGGCCAAGCTGGCAATTTCTTGCCTGGCCTTTTGCTCCAGCCAGACATCTGCAACATGTCTCGTGGTGAGGGGTTGAATATCTCTCTCTAATACCTTTAACAGGATTTCAGGGAAGTTGCTACCCGAGGTGGGTAATTATGAAGATTCCCTCTACATGCCTTGGGAGCAGGACTTCTGCAGTCCAAGATATGTGACTCTATAAAACAGATGCATTCATGCATAACACTGAACTGGATTACATCCTGAATTGCACTAAGCACTTGTGGAAAATATAAACATGCTCTCCTCTTGTTTTTAATCAAATTGAGGACTTTGGGGTTTGACTGACTTGGATTCCTGCAATGAGCAGGGGGTTGGACTCGATGGTCTTGTAGGCCCCTTCCAACCCTGCTATTCTATGATTCTATGATTTCCCCCCACACACACACACACACACCAGAGCACTCCAGAACGCTGATTCTTATGTAGCACATCTAATTAGGAGTCTGACATTGTGCAAGGAAAAAAAAAAGTTGAGTAATATAATCTTAATGACCAGCATGTAAAAATATGCAGAGAAAGGAATGACATGCTGTAAAGGCTCCAAATAATTAAGCATTTTGCTGGAGATATTTACCTTGAGTTGCTCCAGATAAGATATTTATTTAATTGCTTAGACATCACACAGAAAACTGCTTTGTTATCAGCTCCCTCTCCTGACTGATTTTACTTTACAATGCCGTTTTATACATTCCTTCCACCCTCCGTATTCAATGTAACCAATCTAGGGAGGGCAGAGATAAAATACCTGTACGTTTTCCTAATCACTTTGACTTCGTTATACAGATTGCAGCTGGGTAGAATTGATTGGTCAATTCAATCAAAGCATATTAATATTTTAAGTGGCACCATACCATTCATAAAGCAAGGCATAAAGTGTTTGTTTACTCTGCACTAATTATTGTAGTCAAAGCAGGCAGACTCAAGGATCTGCATTATTCATTAAATATCCCAAAATGAACTTAATACCGGAAACGTTAGTTGTTTGCTGGGAAGAGCCTCAGAGAATGGGATGACCTCTCCCCCCCGCCTTTGGTCTTTATGATGAGAGGAACCATTTTGAGGTTGTTGTTGTTTTGAGGAAATAAATTTAGCAAGCACAGATTAAACAAATGGATGTAGATTGCCAAGTCATGATATTATACAGCTTATTTTTTAGTGGCAAGATTCACATATTTTGGCTAATTAACACATAGGAATAAAATTAATTAATTAATTAATTAATTAATATCTTAATTGCCCATCTGGCCAGTCACCCGGCCACTCTGGGCAATGTACAATAATACAAACAGTTTAAAAATAGTACAATTACACATTAAAATATCATTTTCTAAAATTTCCCTAGCCCACCCCAAATGCCTGCCTGAACAACCAAGTTTTCAACACATGGTGGAAGCTCATTAAAGAGGGGGCATGGCGGAGTTCCTTAGAGAGGGAGTTCCACAGAATGAGGGCCACCACAGAGAAGGCACCACAGAGAAGGTAAATGAAACACACCCTCCCATGAGTTCATTTCTCTACTTGTATCAAGATACTTCAGGCTAGGGATGTCGCAAGCATCCATTTGGGGGCTCGAGCTCGGCGGGTTCCCACCAGTTCGGCCCCCTCAGACACCAGTCCATGACTTCCTGCTCTTGCTCGGCACATGCCGAGTTGGGCAAGTGCGGCAGCCCCCACCCCTTGCCCGAGCGGTGATGGCAAGATGGCAAGCCTTCCCATCCTGCCACCGAGAGCAACTGGGCCCTCTCTGCCGGTGCTCAGCACAGAGGGATGCAGTTGGTCATGGCAGCGGCAGCAACAGCACTCGCTGGGCCCCTGTGAACCACCAGCCAGCTCACGTCCCAGCGCGGGCCAGGTCAGGAAGTGGGCAGGGATCCAGCGAGCGGGTCATGGGGCGGACTCAGGTGGGTTTGCCCAACCCTACTTTGGGCTTCCCATGAAATGTCTCAACATTTGCACTGGAGCAGGAGCCTGAAATTCACTTCCAATGGTGCAAGAATCTGCAAATGAATATCAGGGGAACTTGGCAGGGGAAGGGGTGAACTCTAAGTCCATAGACAGTTCAACTAGGGATGGATGGACTCACCTGAGTCCGTGCTTGGCAAGCACTTGAGCTGCCACTGCTGCCCCTGGCCCACGTGAGCCAGGCTGTGCGAGGCCCTGGAGGGCTCAGAGAACTGTCCCAGGGTGTGCCGCAGTTGTCCGCTCCTCCATGTGAGTGGCCATCTTTCAAACAAGACAGCGCTCTATATTTTCATATATTTACTGTTGCACACAACGGTGACTGTAAAGGGCCATTTCCACAACATTGGAGGCTTCTAATGTTGTGAGAATGTCCCTCTATGGCTGCCATTGTGTGAAACAGCAAATAGATGAAACTACTGAGCTGTATCTTGTATAAAAGATGGTGGCTTGAAATGAGGACGGGCGGCTGCCGGGCATGAGCGGATGGGTTGAGTAGGTTCCCTATGCTCTGGTGGCTCAGCAGGCAGGGATGGCAGATCACGGGGCTGGATTCAGAGTGGAAGTAGCAGAGGGGGAGTCTGACATACTTGTTGACCCAGTCGGTGCCCACGTCATCCCTAAGTTCAACTCCAAGACTTTTAGACCTGAGACAAATGGCTATCAGAAGGGATTCAAGGTGATAACTCAAGACCCCATCCTAGTGACCTCCAGATGTTTTGGATTACAACCCCCAGCAGCTGCAGCAAGCATAAGCAATAGTCAGGAGATGGGACTTGTAGTCCAAGCCACCTGAAGGCCTGCCCCTGGTTTAGACCAGGACTATATCTGCCCCAGTGATCCCACAGTCAGTCCACTTCCATGTTTACTAGTCGTGTAATGGAGCCAGATCTCATTGCTAGATGCACTGGGACCCTTTGATTAACAGGGACTGCTCCCAGACTTCCTTGTTCCCTCTGCATTTAGCTAAAATCCTCATGGTAGCTTGGGGAAAATGGATTTCCCCCAGCAACTATATCTTCTTGTGAGCTACTCCTGATGTAATTCAAAGTATTTTGGGGATTGCTTGGTCTTGAATGGCCAATTAAGGCCATTCATTCATTCATTCATTTTATTAATCGCCCATCTGGCCGGTCACCCAGCCACTCTGGGCTATAACTTCACAAAAGATCCACTCTTGATGGAGATGAAAACTGCAAGAACTGGCTTGTTGGCTTTGAGATAAACTATTTCTCTCTGGTGCTGGGGAAAAAGCAAATCCTGAAAAATCTTAAGTGCGGTCTTATGCTGTTTAGGGACATGTTGTATCCGTGTCTTTGAATTTCTTACTGCAAGGGAGGGGGAATGGCACGTGGAATTGCCTGCCTCAGCTGCCAGAATAACTTCATTCATCTTTGGTATTATGCACCTTGGCTTTGTGGGGGGTGGGGGAAGCACCATTTGCCGTTCCACCTCAGGCAATAACATATTTTGGGCTGGCCCTGTTAAATATCTGCTGTATATTGAGAAAAGAAAGCAGACAAAATCCATCCATCTAATCTGATGAAAAAGAGAGGTGGAGTTAGGTAGAGTACTAGTGCACAGATGTTTCTTCTTTCCATTAAGCACCCTTTCAGTATTGGCAGGGAATTTCAGATCCATATTTCCACTTGCAGCCATATCCTAAACCTGTTTCCACAGAAGCAAGCACCACTGACTTTAATGTGGCATTCTTATTGTTAAGTATGCTTCAAACTCATTTCAAAAAGGAGAAATGCTCACATAAAGATGTGCCTGGAGTCTGCTGCCCCGTAATTTGATATATGTGGGGACTCATGGTGGCTACTTTAGCTGGAACAGGACATTTGAGAGGCATTCATTTATTGGTTTGTTTATGAGAAGTCAGCCCTCCTTTTCCTCAGAGGGTCCCCAACTTGTGTTAACCAAATTTAAACAAAAATTAAGACAATACAGAACACTGAGTCCACAATTTTATTTTTCTTTTTTTAAAAGTACCAGGATCACCAGCAGCACAACAACACCCAAAATACGCCTATATTTCACTAAAAGCAGGTAAAAAAGAACGGAGCAGCCTTCACCTGGTGGCTAAAGGATAGCAGTGCAGTGGATATGTGTGGGGAGGGCATTCTGTGGTTGAGGTGCCATGATTGAAAAGGCCCCATGACTGGTAGTCCCACGCATCTAACCTCTGACGGTGGAGACATTCAAACTCGGGCCTTTTAGGGTGGCCAAGTGTCCTACTTTACAGAGACCAGACCCTTATTTGAAGAGTAGGGATGGACTAACCACCCGCCCCGCCCAACGCTCACTGAACCCACAGCATTTACCCAGCCCAGATGAGCAGTGTGGGGGGAGCTGCTGGGTGGTTTGCCAGGGGAGGGGGGGCTCGGTAGTGGTGTGCAGGCATCCGCTCCCTCGTCTAGCTCTATTTGCCACTCAAATGGCTGCTTGATCTTTTCTGTAAGTATACCATCTGCACACATGGGGGCGGTCTTAAAGGGCAATGACCACAACATTACAGGAATTTATGTCCACAACATTACAGACTTCCACACAATGGCAAAATGTTTCTGTTTGCAAATCATGTGAACATGTTCCATTCACATTAGGGATGTCAGAGAATTTCTCCATGAATCTCTGGGAGGCCAAATGCCAACGCATTTGGCCCCCTGAAATTCGTGGAGAAACGGTCCACCCCCGCCCCCCCCCGGGATGGGACTTACCTTTGGCGAATGTCCCTGGCGGTGGCGGCTCCTGGCGGCGGTGCAGCGGCGGCGGCGGCCGGTCTTCCGACCGGCTGCTACTGCTGCCATTTCCAAGTAAAAAAACCATCAACAACAACAAACGTGATAGGCTACGTAAAGATTTACATAGCCTATCATGGCTAGATTTTCAAAAAACACCGTGATAGGCTACGTAAATGTTTACGTAGCCTATCACGGCTGACTTTGAAAAAAAAAAAGCACATATGCAAATGGCGGCACCCATGGGCGCCGCCATTTGCATTCCTTATTTTGGCATGGGTAGTCTACGTAAATATTTACATAGACTACGGCGAAAATAAGGGCAATGCAAATAGCAAATAGCGTTGCCCTTATTTTCACCGTAGTCTACGTAAATATTTACATAGACTATCCGTGCCAAAGTAAGGAACGCAAATGGCGGTGCCCATGGGCGCCGCCATTTGCGTATGCACTTTTTTTTTTTTCCAAAGTCAGCCGTGATAGGCTACGTAAACATTTATGTAGCCTATCACGGCTGACTGCAGGCCAGGGACACAAACAGCGGCGGCTACAGCCGCCGCCATTTGCGTCCTGGCTTGAGAAGAACTTTCGCGGCCGGAGAGGCGGGGCGCTCCCCCCCGGCCAGAATTTCGGCAGGGAGGGATGGGGCGCCTCCCCCACCCAGAATTTCGGGGGGAGGGACGGAGCGCCTCCCCCCCACCGCGAAGCAAGCTTCGGGATCAGGTAAGTGACTTTCGTCCATCCCTATAATCACAATCCCAAATGCAAACACAAGCAGGAGCATGTTTTTTGGAAGAAATGTGAGCAAATTCCCAAATTTGCAATCACATAAAAAAAATTGGTATCTTATTATATTTTAAAATGTACAGTTTAATTAAACAAAACAAAACAAAACAAAACACACACCTTCATGCTTTAGACAATGGGGGGAGAGAAGCACAGACTTCTGAAAAATGTGCACAGAAATGAGCACCTTTCCCATTTAAGCAAGCTGAAAAACAGGTCGAAATAAAAAAAATGGGAGCAAGCTAAAATAAGAGTAAGTGGTGTTCAAACAATTTAGCTGAGCTCAAAAATTGCTCCTGGATGTATTCATAAATGGAGGAAGGAGGAGGATCATGTACGCTGCCTTGAGTTCCTTGGAGGAAAAAAGGCGGGATATAAATGCAATAAATAAATACATGAATGAATGAATGAATGAATGAACCTGTTTTCTATTACACATAATCAACTAAGAGAGCAATCCTATGGTCCCTGGGAGAGAGTCCAAGGGACCATAAGATTGCTTGGAAAAATCCTTCTGAGGTCAGAGACAGTGTTCTGACCTCAGAAGGGGGGTCAGAGATCCTTCCCCCTCTCCCCTAACCCCTTCAAGCTGGCATGGAAGGAACCACACAGGCTGCCCTCAAAGGCTGAAAAAGTGTGTAGGATTGCGCCCTAAGGCTATGGTGGCTACTTACACATCAGCCAAAGTAAGGAAGTACTTCACTAAAAAAGAGGAGAAAGGAGGATACAAATTTGCATAATATTTGCATATGCAATATATATGTGTGTGTGTGTGTGTATATATGTATGTGTGTGTGTGTGTGTGTGTGTGTGTGTATATATATATATATATATATATATATTTCAAAGTTAGGAGTTAGTTGGTCTTCCCTTTTTGACTGCCTTCCCGTTGACTGATTCTCATGAAACACATTTCACTGGAAATCTCTTGAATCGCAGACTCTACGAATACCAACGGTTTTCAGTATAATTCAAAGTTGGGAGATTATTTATGTCCATAAAGACTTCTTTAAGAATTAGGCTATCTTCGACAACAATGTACTATAATGTTTTATTTTTAATATAAAAATGTTGAGTATAATTAAACAAATATAATTAATTGCATGTTGGAACAAAATGAAATATGAACACACAAAAAGTATCTCTACACCTTTGAAAACACAGGTGTAGGGATGGCGGAGAATTTCTCCCCGAAACTTCGGGGGGGCGAGCGCCAACGTGTTCGGCCCCCCGAACAAGTTTCGGGGAGAAATTCTCCGCACCCCCCCACGCCCCGCACCCCCCCAGGGACGGGACTTACCTTTCCCGAATGTCCCTCCCGGCGGCGGGTCCCGGCGGCAGTTCGTTGGGTCTTCGTCAGGGGTGGGGGCGGCAGCCGATCTTTTGACCGGCTGCCGCCACCGCCATTCCAATAAAAGTAAAAAAAAAACCAAAAACGCCCCCGTGATAGGCTACGTGACGATTAACGTAGCCTATCACGGCTAGATTTGCAAAGTCAGCCGTGATAGGCTACGTAAATCGTCACGTAGCCTATCACGGGTGACTTTAAAAAAAAAAAAAAAGTACATACGGCTAATGGCGGCCCCCATAGGGAGCCGCCATTCGCGTTCCTTATTTGGTCGCTGTAGTCTACGTAAAGATTTACGTAGACTACAGCGACCAAATAAGGAATGCGAATGGCGGCTCCCTATGGGGGCCGCCATTTGCGTACACGCTTTTTTTTTTTTAAGTCACCCATGATAGGCTACGTGACGATTTACGTAGCCTATCACGGCTGACTTTGCAAATCTAGCCATGATAGGCTACGTTAATCGTCACGTAGCCTATCACGGGGGCGTTTTTTTTTTTTAACTTTTTATTTTGCGGCCGGGCAAGGCGAGGTGCCTCCTCCCCAGCCTGAATTTCGGCTGGGCGAGGTGGGAAGCCTCCCCCCGGCCTGAACTTTGCGGGGGGAGCAGCGAAGCGCCTCCCCCCCACCGCGAAAATCTGCGAGACCAGGTAAGTGACTTTTGTGCACCCCTACACAGGTGCAGGCCAAAGTACAATGAATGTTTCAATAAACACCATTAGTTAAGTCAAACCTTTTGTTAGATTCTGTGTTTATGGAGAACCAACTGGTATATATGCAAATTTAGAAATCTTAACTATAATTTAAATAGAAATGCAATACATCTCACCATAGTGGTGAAGGTTAACTAGGCAACTTGCATACCTGCTAGTTCAGTCTGCTGCCCAGGGACTACCTGTTGATGGGCATCTTCAAGGCCCCTGCTGCTCTCACATCTGATGGCCCTTTATACCAGACGTGGACTAGACAGCCCCTCAAATTAGGGATGGCAGAGAATTCTAAAGAATCCGGCCCCCCAGAATCCGTTGTGGAACGGCCTCCTGCCCCCCACCCCCCCGCGGAATCCCCTGGGATGGAATTTACCTGGGATGGATGTGGCGGCAGCAGCAGCGGTTCCGGTGGTGGCGGCTGGTCTCCTGGCTGGCCCCGGCTGGGCTGGTGCGGCCGCCATTGCTGTCCTTCGAGCTGTGATAGGCTAGGAAAGAATTTACGTAGCCTATCACAGCTACCCCCCCAAAAAAAACCCAGCGTACGCAAATAGCGGCGGCTAAGGTGGCTGCCATTTGCATTCCCTATTTTTCGCCTTTCTAGCCTATGTAAATATTTACGTAGGCAATTACGGCGAAAAAAAGGGAACCGCAAATAGCGTAGTGGGTGCTATTTGCGTTCTTTTTTTCCCCATCATTTTATCCTACATAAATATTTACGTAGGCTTTTACAGCAAAAAAAAGGAATGCAAATAGCGCCCACTACACTATTTGCGTTCCCCTTTTTTTGCCGTAATTGCCTACGTAAATTTTTACGTAGGCTAGAACTGTAAAAAATAGGGAATGCAAATGGCGGCCGCTGTAGCCGCTGCCATTTGCGTGTGCCATTGGGGGGGGGGGCATGCCGTGATAGGCTACGTACATACTTACTTAGCCTATCATGGCAGCCTGGCATCGCTATGGCAGCCACCATTTATGTCCACAGCAGCCTGTCCACAGCCAGAAGTCTGACTGTGGACGGCCCTGGCTGGCTGCTCCTCCTCAGAGCCTCTGCGGAGCAGAGCCGGCCGGGCAGGATTCTGGGGGCAGGACCGGATCACCTCCCCCCCTGTTGAGGATTGCAGGGGGAGGGACAGAGCGTCCCCCCCCAGCATATGCCCTGACTGGAACCAGGTTAGTGATTCGTACATCCCCACCTTAAATTCAAAATAGAGGACAGTCCTCTGGCAGCCATTCAAGTAGAGAAATGCCCTCTATTTAGGCACATGGCCATCCTTGACCAGAACCTGCACTCCACATTGGACTTGGAAATCAATTTGAAGCCAGCAAAGATCTTTCAACCCAGGTGGAACATGCACACCATGGGACATTAAACACCTGCCCACTGGAACCACTGAGCTAGTTGGATCCATCATCTGACTGGGTAGAAGGAAGCTATGCGTTGCCCTTATTTTCGCCGTAGTCTACGTAAATCTTTACGTGGACTACAGTGACCAAATAAGGAACGGGAATGGCGGCTCCCTATGGGGGCCGCCATTATCCGTACGCGTTTTTTTTTTTTAAGTCACCCGTGATAGGCTACGTGACGATTTATGTAGCCTATCACGGCAGACTTTGCAAATCTAGCCATGATAGGCTACGTTAATCGTCATGTAGCCTATCATGGGGGAGTTTGTTTTTTCTTTTGTTGGAATGGCGGCAGCGGCAGCCGGTCAAAAGACCGGCTGCCGCTCCCGCCCTGCACAAACAGCTGCCAAACCGCCTGCCGGACCCGCCGCCGGGAGGGACATTCGGCGAAGGTAAGTCCCGTCCCGGGGGGGGGGGTGCGGGGGGGTTCGGAGGATTTCTCCCTGAAACTTGTTCGGGGGGCCAAACACGTTGGCGCTCGGCCCCCCGAAGTTTCGGGGAGAAATTCTCCGCCATCCCTAGTTTGGATAAGGAACGGCACACATCCTCCACCATGAGGACGTGCAGGATCCCTGAATGAACCCTGCTGCTATTATATCTTTCCACAGGAGTCTGGTACCTAATTATAAAGCAGGATGGGGAAAATTCTCTGTCAGCAGAACCAGCAGGGGGAGGGAGAAGTAACCCACATTTTTGCACATTTGCGAAAGAACAAAAGACAGGGATGGAAAAGCGATTGTTGCTGCAGATGGACACTTACGAAGCTAAAAAGGGGATAATTTTGTACAACTCAGCTGTTTGCTAGTAGAACCAGAAGCTACATGGGACCAAACTGAAGAACTCATTTCCTACTGACTCATTTAGACACTGGTGAGATGCATTTCCCAGCCAAGGTGCCACTGACAGTAAGCACTCACTGCCTGTGTTAAAGTCATGGAGGGAATTCTTTCCATGAAGAGGTGGGTGGGTGGGTGCTCTCAAAGGCAGACCATTTATAGGGTGGTAAAGTGGTCATGTGTCTAACTTTCCAGAGTGCAGTCCTATATTTGAAGGACTGTTAGAAGTCTGTCAATGGCTATGAGTCATGGTGGCTATATATTACCTCCAGTATCAGAGGCAATATGTCTTTGTATGCCAGTTGCTGGTAGGGATGTTGGCGAAATCCTTCACAGACTCCAATGAGGCTGGATTATTTGGAATCTGGCCTCCAGAGTCTGTGGTGGGACGACGCCTCTTTTCTCCGCTCCGGGAGGATTCCTGCCGGACCAGCACGCCTGCTCCGGATCCTCCGGTGATACGGCAATGCCGGCCACCATCACCATTTTGCTTTGAGAGAGACAGCTGTAAAGCCCTGGGTTTTACATAAATAAAGCCGTAAATGGCTGCAAGGGCTTTATGGCCACAAGTGGCATCCACTATGCCATGTCTTTCTCAAAGCAAAATGTCAATGGCAGCCACCATTGCAGTATTGCTGGAGGATCTGGAGCAGGTGTGTCGGTCCGCGGAACCCAGCAGATGTGTGGATGCTCAAGAGGATCCTGGGGGGGAAGGAATGGATCATTCCATTCCTCCCCCCTTGCTGAACCCCCCCCCCCGGAACAAAAGGTAGGGGTTCTGCACATCCCTAGTTGCTGGGGAACATGAGTGGGCGGGTGCTGTTTCAGGATGGACAGACTCACCTCTGTCCGGTTTTGCTGAGTGATTGAGAACTGCTGCCACCTGCCCCTGCTCGCCACACTGCATGAGCCTCTGCAGCACCTGCCAAGTGCCTGGCAAATGCTGCCCGTCCTCTTGGAGAGCTGCCATTTTGCATAAAAATGGCAGCTTGGGGTTTTCCAGATATGTAATGTCATGTAAATGGAGGCTGTAAAGGGGCCGTTTGCACAACACTGCAGGTGCAAATGGACCATTCACACCTGTAATGTTGCATAAATGACCCCTTTACATCCACCATTTACGTAACATTACAGATCTGAAAAACCCCAAGCTGCCATTTTTACACAAAATGGCAGCTCACTAAGGGGATGGGGAGCACCTGGCACTCACCAACTGCCTGGGCGCTCTGTGAGTGGGTCTGGTAAATGGCGATGGCTTGGTGAACAGGGTCCAGGAGGCTGAATGAAAGATTGTCACAGAGAGGAAGGCCAGTATCTCTTCTCGATCATCCCAGAGTGCAGGACACAGAATAATGGGCTCAATTAAGGAAGCCAGATTCTGGCTGAACATCAGGAAAAACGTCCTGACTGTTAAAACAATAAGACAATGGAATCAATTTCCTGGGGAGGTGGTGGGCTCTCCCACGCTGAAGGCATTCAAGACGAGGCTGGGAAGCCATCTGTCAGGGATGCTCTGACTTGGATTCCTGCACTGAGCAGGGGTTGGACTCGATGGCCTTGTAGGCCCCTTCCAACCCTACTATTCCATGCTTCTATGATTCTATGAGTGAGGAGGCTGAGTGGAGGCTGAGTGGAGACCAGGGATGCTGGAGAAATTTGAGATGGATTAAAATGAGCTCAGATTTCTAATAATTCGACCTGCAGAATCTACTGAGGAGTGCTCCCCTCAGGCTACACGGAGTCCGTGGACTTTTGGATGTTTTTTTTTTCACTTTCCTGAAAGTAAAAAATCTGTAGATAAATACCTAAGTTTCTGCTGAGGAAATGTTGAATGGAATGGGGGACAATACCCTCAATGTTATGTACTGAGGTAAATTATAAAAATACTTAAGTAAATATTTATGCAATTATTTCCATACTTTTCTGCATGACGAAAAAAAATCACATCTGTCTGTGGGCGGATGACAGAATGAAAGGCACCTGACACTTGGTGGAACACAGATGGAGCAGAATCGACACAGTCGTGCATCCCTACATCAGACTCCATCCCCTTCTTGGACTCCTGTGACACCCCTGGTGCCGTTGCACTCATGGTTTGCTTGTGGTCAGGCATCTGGTTGGCCACTGTGTGAACAGAAGGCTGGACTAGATCAGCTGTGTCTACAAACAATTGCTCAGCAACTCCTGTAAGTACAGTGGTTCAGCCTTCCCAAACCAGATATTTAGCATTCCTGACCGTTGGCAATGTTGACTGGTGCTGATGGGAGTTGTAATCCAATACATCCGGAGTGTACTGGCTTGGAACAGGCTGTTGAGGGCCAACACCCATGATGGGAAGTGGTTGTCTGTAGCTTCCATCCTCACAAAAAGGAGAAGAAATTGTATGACTTCTCTGCTTCCTGGTGTGATAAAATTCTCCTCACCATTAGGTCCTGGTAAGGATGTATGAGACATTTGGTTCAGTTCATATTTGTTCAGGATTTTATACAGTTTGCAAACTTCCAGATCGAACATGGACTCAGATGCCATTTGCAGTAAAGGTCCACACAGTCCCAAGCTTCCAATGTGATTTGCAGAATCACCTACCCCACCCACCCCATCCCCAAGAAATGTACACATGCACTCGGGAGCATGTGTACATTTCAAAAATGTGCACATTTCAAAAAGATGTATGTTTCAAAGTGTTTATCTTTCATTTTAAAATTAGTATACCCCCAACTACTTTGGGGATAGGGTTCAGCACCTTGGACAGCTCTTTTAGAGTTCTGGCTGGTTATGGCTGAAACCCAGAACGGATTCACCGCCCCACTGAAATTAGAGCCAACAGCCTCCACTGACTTGACATGAGAATCTTCAGATGCTCAGTTCAACCCTGAAGTGAAGGAAATGTTGAATTGCCAGGGTCACGCAAGGAGGAAGATTGTTGTTCAGTCGTTAAGTCGTGTCCGACTCTTTGTGACCCCATGGACCATAGCCTTCCTGTCCTCCGCTCTCTCCTGGTGTGTGCTCAAGTTCATATTCATTGCAGCGGTGATGCTATCTAGCCATCTCATCCTCTGCCGTCCCCTTCTCCTTTTGCCTTCAGTCTTTCCCAGTGTCAAGGTCGTTTCCAGGGAGTTTTCTCTTCACATTAGGTGGCCAAAATATTTGAGCTTCAGCTTCAGTATCTGTCCTTCCAATGAGCACTCAGGGTTGATTTCCTTTAGAGTCTTCTCCAGCACCACAGTTCAAAAGCATCAATTCTTCGGTGCTAGGGATGGCAGAGAATTCCGCCACAGATCTCGGTGAGGCCGAATGCCAGTGCATTCGGCCCCCCAAAATCTGTGGCGGAACAGCCTGCCACCCCCCACCCCCCTGGGGATCCCCCCCCAGGACGAGACTTACCTGGGGCGGATCTTCTGGGCGGCGGCGGCGGCTGCGGTGGCTGGTCTTCCGACCGGCTGCCGCCACCGCCATTTCCAGTCCTGGTAAAAAAAAAAAAAAGACATGATAGGCTACATTAATCTTTACATAGCCTATCATGGCAGGGTGGGTTTAAAAAAATAAAAACAGCTGAGTACGCAAATGGCGGCGGCTACGGCCGCCGCCATTTGTGTTCCTTGTTTTTGGCCGTCTTAGTCTACGTAAATATTTACATAGCCTATGATGGCGAAAATAAAGGGGAACGCAAATAGCGTAGTGGGTGCTATTTGCGTCCCCTTTTGATTCGCCGTTTTAGCCTACATAAAGATTTACGTAAGCTAAAACAGTGAATCAAAAAGGGATGCAAATAGCGCCTGCTACACTATTTGCGTTCCCCTTTATTTTTGCTGTCATAGTCTACGTAAATATTTACATAGATTAAGATGGCCAAAAAGAAGGAATGCAAGTGGCGGCGGCCGTAGCCACCACCATTTGCGTACGCGTTTTTTTTGTTTGTTTCTTTGTTTTTACCCAGAGCCCTCCGCGGCTAGAAATCCAGCTGTGGATGGCTCTGGCCTGGCTGGGCCTGGCCGGCTGCTCCGCGGAGCTGCCGCGGAACACAGCCAGCCGTTCAAGTATTCCAGGTGGGGAGGAATGGAGCGCCTCCCCCCCATCGAGGATTGTGGATGGAGGGATGGAATGCCTCCCCCTCCCATAAACATAATCCACGAACAGGTAAGTCACTTTCGTACATCCCTATTCGGTGCTCAGTCTTCCTTATAGTCCAGCTGTCACAGCCATTCATTACTACTGGGAAAACCATAGCTTTGATTATATGAACCTTTGTCGGCAAGGTGATGTCTCTGCTTCTTACTATGCTGTCTAGGTTTGCCATAGCTTTCCTCCCAAGAAGCAAGCGTCTTTTAATTTCATGGCTAAAGTCACTGTCTGTGGTGATCTTGGAGCCCAAGAAAGTAAAATCTGTCACTGCTCCCATTTCTTCCCCTTCTATATGCCAGGAAGTGATGGGGCCAGATGCCATGATCTTCGTTTTTTTAATGTTGAGTTTCAAACCAGCTTTTGCACTCTCCACTTTCACCCTCAGCAAGAGGCTCTTTAGATCCTCTTCGCTTTCTGCCATTAGGGTGGTATCGTCTTCATATCTGAGGTTGTTGATAATTCTCCCGGCAATCTTAATTCCGACCTGTGATTCATCCAACCCGGCGTTTCTCATGATGTGCTCTGCATATAAGTTAAATAAGCAGGGCAACAATATGCAGCCATGTCATACTCCTTTCCCAATTTTGAACCAATCTGCCAAATTTTTACTCTGTGTGTGTGTGTGTGTGTTTGTGTGTGTGTTTAAAATAAATAAAGAGATAAATCAAGAGCAGATTTAGCAGGGAAAAACAGGCCTTTTTCACTAAGGATGGGCTGGCTTATCAGTCTAGTGCTTTGGCTTAAAATATCTGTGAATTGGACCCTGAGAGTGCCATATAAATGCTAAGAGATGCTGCTGGCTGAAAGCCATAGTTGCCTGCGTGCCAAGTAACCTAAGCAGGAATAACTCCATCAATTTCACTGAAGTTGCTTTTGCAGTATGTGAGTAATGTAGCTGGTTTTGTGTTTGGATCCCCCCACCCCAGTAATAGTCTATCAGTTGCACTGTAGCCTTGTTCTAATTATTACAGAGCTATCGTAGGAGCAGGGATGCTCACCTCAGCTGTAAGAAATGGAAACTTTGTGGAAAATATAGCAGCTGGAAGAAAGGAGGAGGGAGGGAGGGAGGGCAGCTGCCAACTGTCAAAAGCAGATGCCTTGGTAACTTGAAAGGAGCATGCCCCAAACTTCTTTTACAGAAAGAAGTGGAGTGGGTGTTTCCATACAAGGAGACTTGTGAATATCGTCCTGACCTACCTGTGTCAATAACCAAGAGAGTCTTGCAACTACAGTTATCTACAGCTCTCAGTAGCCCAGTTCACAATCCAGTTAAATGGAAGTACTAAAATTGCATTCAGTTTAGTGCGAGCATTTTCATAGCATTGCATGCAGCACAAATAAGAACTGAACTTAAGGATGGAGAAATTCTGAGAGTCTGAAAAGAACTCAAGGGTAGGGATTTCAGAGGAATCTGGTTGTGGGGTGGAGCTCGATGAGCTTTAGTTGGATCAGCGGCCCAGACTCTGTCCCATCTTCCACCACATGGCCCAACTTGACTCGGTATGCAACGAGTCAGGCCAGCTGGCTGAATGTCTTTTTCTTGTATAAAAAGACATTTGTGCATATTTCGACCACAGTTGGCACAAATTCGTGGCTGTAATGTGAGCAAATTATGCAAATTTGTGCAATTTGCAGCTGTAATTTGTGCAAATTACACATTTATTTTGGAATTTATTAGCCATAATTTGTGCAAGTCTCTATTTGCACAACTGATGGCTGAGGCCAAAAGAAGGAGGAGGAGGAGGAGGAGGAGGACGAGTTGTAAATATTCAACAATACAAAACTAAATCAAACTAGAAAAAAAGGAGGACAAATTGCAGTGACATAAATCTGTATATATGAAAATGCAGCTTTCTAAGAATTATACATACATTTCAACAAAAGCAGGCTAAATATACAAATAAGTATACATTTGCAAGTGGGATCTCTGCACCATCTATTAAAATGTTGAAAGTGTTATAAGGCCTCCTTGCATTACAGGAGGTGAATATTTATCCTTCCAATGCTGTAATATCCGTCTTTCAGCTTTCTAAGGGCTGTGGAGAATCCATTTGTGCTGACAGAGCATTAACTTCCAGGAAGCAGGTAGTTAATTTAAAAAGATGTGTACATCAGTAAATATTAAAGAGTGTTCCAATATAAAGTTTATCTGTATAATAATCTCCTCCCAGAAAGGGGCAACTACTGGGCATTGCCAAAATAGATGGTTAAAAGAAGCATTGGTTACATTATATCTCCAGCAATGACTTGATTTAGACAAACCTTTATTAAAAAGACATTGTGGCATCCAATAAACATGAAACCAAAGTTTTACTGAATAAGGCATAACCTGAGATCCATGGATGCTTCAGATACAGATGCTAAAGCAACAATCCTAGGATTGTTCCTAGGACTAGGAAAAGAGGACAACCCAATTCCCTATTCCATTCCTGCTTAAGACCCTATGTACAATGTTTATTCACTGATAATACATATTTATAAACATGGATCACAGGTTGGTATAACTGCTTGGCCTCAGTAAGTGCTTCCAATAGCAGATACATTTGGTAGAAGGGTGGAAGAGTATGGTTTAGGATAGGGCACAGCAGTCATGGTGTTTTGGGCAACTTTTTTGTACCCCAACCTCCCTTGTGGGTTGTAATCTGTGGGGGGCCATTGGTTACCTGAAAAAAAAGGTTTGTTTGTTTGTTTGTTTTAATGGCTGAGTTAGCGCTACGAAGCACTAAACAGGTCAAGTTTATCTTATTTTGAAGCTAAATGTGACCCTTTTGGTACTCCATAGCTTCAAAACAAGCTAAATTTGATGGATTAAGTGCTCTGTAGCACTAACACAAACACTTCCAAAACAACAAACCACCATTTTTCCCCTCACTGCTGAATTTGGTGACAAGGCAGGGTCAGGCTGGGCAGCGGGGGATTCATATGGTCCAAGGGACATGTGTTGGGCACTCCCGCTTTAGGGACTCAGTGTGGGGTTGAATATTGTAGGGGAGGTGGTCAGACCCTATTTTTCTAAGATCATGTCATGTCATTTGGACTTCAGTGAAGTCCAAATCTAGAAGTGGGCTTGAAAAAACTGAGCTATTTTCTGATTATTATTTTTTTAAAGAACAATTCTGAATTACAATCCTGATACTTTTGAAAACCAAAAACCAAAAAACCAAAATGTCTTCTGAATCAAGCTGAGTCATGTTGTAGATCACAAGCTGAATGTGAGCCAACAAGATAATGTGGCTGCAAAAAAAGGCAAATGCTATTTTGGGCTTCATTAATAGGAGTATAGCTTCCAAATCATGTGAAGTACTAGTTCCCTCTGCTCAGCACTGGTTAGGCCTCATCTTGAGTACTGTTTCCAGTTCTGGGCACCACATTTTAAGAAGGATGCAGACAAACTGGATAAAGGTTCCAAGGAGGGCAACAAAGATGATCAGGGGACTGGAAACAAAGCCCTATGAGGAGAAACTGAAAGAACTGAGCATGTTTAGCCTTAAGAAGAGAAGACTGAGGGGAGAGATGATAACACTCTTCAAGGACTTGAAAGGTTGTCACAGGGAGGAAGGACAGGATCTCTTCTTGACCATCCCAGAGTATAGGACACGGAATAATGGGCTCAAGTTACAGGAAGCCAGATTCTGGCTGAACATCAGGGAAAAACTTCCTGACTGTTAGAGCAATACGACAATGGAACCAATTCCCTAGGGAGCTGGTGGGCTCTTCCACACTGGAGGCATTCAAGAAGAGGTTGGACAGCCACCTGTCAGGGATGCTCTCACTTAGATTCCTGCACTGAACAGGGGATTGGACCCGATGCTTTTATAGGCCTCTTCCAACCCTACTATTCTATGATTCTATGTTTATTCCTGGTTAACAAAATGCACATTTTAAAGCCAAATTCTATATTCAGTGGAATGTAGTGGCAACCCAAATGACTACCCAAGATGAGTCTTTAGAGTGGAATGGATGAAGGATGAACATACATATGAAGTGTGCACTGACCCCCCACCCAGTTCAACTCAGACCCCGATTCAGCATTTTGGAAAACTTCCCACTTCTGCTCAGGCCAATTTATAGACAGTCCACTTCAGCTCAGTGCCAAACCTGAGTCAAGGTTTGGAAAAATGAGTCTCTATGCTTCCTGTTGACTACCATGGGAAATTAGAACAAACAAAACAAAAAAAACCCTGTAACTCTTTTCACTGGGTCAGAACTGGATGATAATTTCAGGCATAGTAGCCCCCTAGAAGGGGATTACACCTGCCCGATGTCAGAAAAATAGGTGCAGGGTTTATATTTTCTTTTTGTCTTCCTGGATGATGTGCCACTTTGTTCTTGGGAAGATTTTGGTAGGATGACTGCTCCTGGGTAAATTCACTGTGGTCACTCTACACAGGAGCACTGCCAATAACATTTTTATTCCTTGGAAGAATTGGGGGGGGGATCAGGATTCATTGCCCTGTCAGAGGGGATCATGTCTGCCAACTTTCAGAAGGATAGCCAGAGGGGTTTTGTGCAAGAGTAGCTTTGACATTTTGATAGGGATGTCAGAGAATTCCGCCACGGGCTCCAGTGAGGCCGGATTCTCCCCCACCCACCACTCTGCAGAATCCCCTAGGGATGGCGGAGAATTTCTCCACGAATCTCCAGGAGGCCGAATGCCAACGCATTTAGCCCCCCAAAATTGGTGGTGAAATTCTTCGTCCCCCACCCCCCCGGGATGGGACTTACCTCTGTCGAATGTCACTCTCGGCGGCGGGTCCCAGCGGCGTTTCGGCGGTGTTTCGGCGGGGGCGACGGCCGGTCTTCCAACCGGCTGCTGCCGCCGCCATTTCCCCATAAAGTTTTTTAAAAACAACAACACATGATAGGCTACGTAACGATTTACGTAGCCTGTCATGGCTAGATTTTCAAAATCAGCTGTGATAGGCTATGTAAATCGTTACGTAGCCTATCACGGGTGACTTTGAAAATCTAGCCGTGATAGGCTACGTAAATCATTATGTAGCCTATCACGTGTTTCCCCCCCCCATTACTTTTTTATTTCGTGGCCAGGGAGATGGGGCACTCACCCCCCGGCCAGAATTTTGGTGGTGAGGGATGGGGCGCCTCCCCCCCACCAAGAATTTCGGGGGGAGAACCGAAGCGCCTCCCCCCCACCGTGAAGCAAGCTGTGTAAGTAAGACCAGGTAAGGGACTTTCGTCCATCCCGAGAATCCCCCCGGGCCAGAGCTTACCTGGTGGTGAATGCAGCGGCGGCGGCTCCAGCGGTGGCGGTGGTGGCTCTGGCTGGTCTCCCGGCCGGCTTCTACTGGGCTGCTTGCGGCTGCAAATGGTGGCCGTCGTAGAGGCTGCCATTTGCGGCCTTGCAGTCAGCTGTGATAGGCTATGTAAGCATTTACGTAGCCTATCACGGCAAAGACCAGGGACACAAATGGCTGCCGCTATGCCATTTTCACCCCTGCTCTTTGCCGTGATAGGCTACGTAAATATTTACGTAGCCTATCATGGTAAAGGCAGCCATGCAAATGGCATAGCGGCCGCCATTTGCATCCCTGCTCTTTGCCGTGATAGGCTACATAAATACTTACGTAGCCTATCACGGCTGACAGCAAGGATGCAAATGGCAGCCTCTACGATGGCCGCCATTTGCAGCCCCAGCAGCTAGCTACTGCTGGAACTACGGCTGCGGCTGGCCCCATCTGGCGGCTCTGCAGAACTGCCATGGAGCAGAGCCAGCCGGGGAAGATTCTGGAGGTAGGGACAGAGCGCCTCCCCCCCACCACGGATTGCCCAGCATGGAGCCATGTAAGACTTTCATACATCCCTACATTTTGAGGTCTCCAAAAGAGGACACACTTATCTCCCTACGTTCCTTGTGGACCATTGTTCTGAAAATTACAGACAGCCTAGGGGTGTCCCTAAGTAAGAAACCAGTAAAGTTTCTAAAGGATAGGTGCAGCAGTCCACATGGAAAGGGAGTTCTCCAAGTTTGGGGAGGGAGTGATTTGCTTTCCCTTCCCTTCATCCCCCTCCAATAATTTTTGGGTAAATTTGTATGAAACACTGCACAGGTCATTAGGGGTGTCCCCAGGCAAGAAACCTGCAAAGTTTTTGAGCATATATATGTATGCAAATTTAGAATTACTAGAATTTATTTATATTCCAACAATGTTAGCAGCAGAGGAATGTTTAAAGCCTTAAACAGTTCAGGACCAAGTTACTTGAAGGACGGCCTTCATCCATATCAGCCTGCCAACACTTTAAGATCAGAAAGAGAGGTCCTTCTCATTTGCCCACCAATGAGAGCAGTCAGGTGGGTGATCACACATGAGAAGGCCTTCTCTGCAGTGGCCCCACACCTTTGGAACAAGCTGCCATTGGAGGTCCTCCATGCTCCATCACTGCAGACTTTTAAGAAGGCCTTGAAAACATAATATTTTACCTTGACTTTCTATTGATATGATTGCTATTGGTGCTGTTACTCCTGTTAACGTCAGGGGGCAATCACTCCTGTATAAGGAAAGGCTTCAATATTTGGGCTATTTAATTTAGAAGAAAGGCAAATAAGGGGGGAGGTTATATAAAAGTATATGGAGCAGTGAAAGTGGAGCAGTGCAATAAATAAGGTGAGTTCAGTGTGACTTTTCCCGCGGTAATATGTATTGCAGCCAAAGAGATGTTTAACTTTTTTCTTCCCTTAATGAATAGCCTCAGGTCATCCAGTGAAGCTGAATAGCAGCAGATTCAGGACAGAGAAAAGTAAAGTACTATTTGCAATTCAAAAAACCCTACACCAGAGATTAGACATAGTGACTTCCTAATGGTCACCTTAGGGTAGAATCCTATTCAGATAGGCAGCCACCTCTGAACTCAGAGGTGACCACCTACCCAATGCAGGGCAGGAGAAGCATGGAGGGGATCATTCCCTCTGTGCTTCTCCTGCCCTGCATTTTTGGATAGACAGCGGGAGGGCAGACTGGGGGAGAAGTGTGTCGTACAGGCATTTCTGCCCTCCCCGCCCCAGAATGCCCTCCAGGAACACCCCTTTTTGGCCGCTCTGTGCTCCTCTTGCAAGTGAAGAGCACAGGGCTGCTCTGCACTGCCTCCAAGGCAGCACAGAAGTGAGGGGATGTCAGTTCCCAGAAAACCAGATATCCTATGGCTGTCTAGCCACTTCCCCATGGCTATAGGATTGCTCCCTGAAATACCTTCTGATTAGGATCTCTAATTCCCTGTGTGGCTTGACAGTTTTTACCTTTTGTTTTAGTCTTTGAGACAAGGAAACTTTATACAAGGCTAGCACCAAACCACCGTACCTAACTGTCTGAATTTTGGCAGGTATCTCTATAGGGTCTGCCAGGTCCCCAAATTCCATGCACTTATATGGAAGCACAAAAAATATATACCTCTGCTTTGACAGATTTTCTTGAAAAAAGGCAATTTTTACCTGTAGCTAGCACAAAAACCACCAGACCAAACTTTGGCAGATCCAGTCAGCTCCAAAGGAGCTGCCAGGTCCCAAAATTCCATGCACTTCTGTGGAAGCGCAAATGCTTTGACAGCTTTTCTTTAAAAAAAAACAAACAGCTTCCCCACCCCCCACGTGACTAGCACAAATGCCACTGATCTAACTGCCTGAAATTTGGCAGGTTCAATCACTTCTATGGGGGGATACCAGGTCTCCAAATTTCATGCATTTATCATACAAACCAAATAAGGTATGGCCAGTTCTGCTTTTCAATGCAAGTCAATGAGATGTTATTTTTATTTTTTTTTAAAGGCAATTAGGACAGCTCAAAAGATCCGGGACACTGCTCAGAAGTTCCAGGGCCCATGCCCAGTTGGGGCCTCTTATAGCAATGCTCATGCTCCTATTACTAGACAAATGTGCCCATGTTAATCCCCTTGATGTCCAGACACTCAGCCTGTTAGCAGATAGAAGTTTCATGCCTATGCATTCAGTCCCCCTGCTCCCCGCCTCAAAAGAGAGATTAGTTAGTACCATATGTGGGTGATGTTGATTATTTCAACAGCACACTTTTTTCCCCTTTTCAACTCCCTCTGTAGTGCACGATTTCTTCCTTTTCTGTACTGAACTTTTGAACAATGAAATCCGAATTAGAAGAACAGGGACACCGAGAACTCACACATTATTACCAAGGATAGACTTGTGTCAGTTGACGAATTAGAAACCTCAGGTGTTAGGTTGGGAAAAGAAAAGTTAATGCCAAACTGGATGCAAGTTAAGAGAAGAAGAAGAAGGAGAAGAAGAAGAAGGAGAAGGAGAAGGAGAAGGAGAAGGAGAAGGAGAAGGAGAAGGAGAAGGAGAGAACGTACAATAGCAATGTCAGTATCCCATTTTCAATGAATGCACACAAACGCTGTTCATGTTTTATTGTGCACAATATTATACATTATGTTTTGTTTCATCTTATATAATATAGTTCTATTCATACAGTTCTGTAAGCATTGTTCATCTTCCCACATCAGGATTACTGAATCTATGGTTCTTTCCTTTCTTACTGCCACCCACCATACTGTTCTCTGATGCTCACAATAGTCACTAGTCCATCGAGCCCTGCTTGTCATGCAAGTACATTTAGAAACCACCTTTAAGGGATAAACCAATTTGTACCAGCTTCACTGGTTGTCCATGCACTTCTGGGCCCAATTCAGAGCACTCGTCTTTACCTTTAAATCCCTAAACAGCTTGGGGCCAGATAATTCGAAGGACCGCCTGCACCCATATCAGCTTGCCCAGCCATTAAGATGAGTCTCTGAAGCCCAGCTTGTGGGCTTGCCCGTAAGGTCCACCAGGCTGGTGGGCACAAGAGACAAGGCCTTTTCAGTGGTGGTCCATCATTAAGGAATGCCCTCCCACAGGAAATGTGTTTAGCTCCTTCACTGTGTGTTTTTAAATGGTTTTTTAAACTGGCTGTTTACATCTGCTTTTATTTGATTAATCTGAAGTTGGTCCAGGCTTTTCAATGATACATAAATGGTTGCTATTACTTTATTTTTCGTCTTGGATGCTATGATTATTTATTCTGATTTTCTATTCATTTTTACATGATTTTAAGATGTTAGCCCCCTTGAGAGGGCCATTTATCCCTTAAAGGTAGTAAGTAAGTAAATACAGAAACAAACTACAGACTTGAGATTAAGATGGAAAATATGATGGGCAGGATCATGGGATAATTATGTGTTTTACTGATTTACAACCACTTTCTTAATGCTTTTGACCATCATGATAGTCTGTCCTGGAACTACATGGATGTCTTCGTTACAACTTCCTACTTATGAAGAAGAAAGAGAAGTAGTCTTTTAAACTCAGTGGAGGCATACACAACTGATAAGGCTTCACATGGAGCTTTGAGCTCAGTTCAGTGCATTGCAGTTCAAGGAGGATGAATAGCTGCAAGATATTCAGAATAATACTGCAAAAGACAGTAAATTATTCACCATATATAGCTGAAGAAGCTGGGTGTGCTTAGCTTAGAGGAAGGGAGATTAGGGGATATAATAACCAATGACTGCAAATTATTCCTTTGGTTGTATATGATAGTATGTCCCTTGACATTTGTTGTTGTTGTTGTTATTTTTATCTGAGACTGATGACTACATTTCACAAGATGCTCAAGGAGAAGAAAAAGAAGAACTGAGGGAGAAAGAAGAAGGAAAGAAAGGGGCGCATGCTTTTGGTAGCCATGTGTCCCATTTTACAGAGGACTTCACTGTATTTGAAGGCATGCTGTATTTGAAGGACTTTCCAGTCCAAGTCCTGTTTAAAGATAAAGAACCATATTGAGAAAGTGAAGAAGAGAACTTGAAGTGTCTCATCTCTCTTCCCCACTGTGGTGAGATTAGGGATGTTGGAAGAATCCATCTGGGGGTGAAGTTCACTGAACTTTCGGTGGCTCACCCTCCCTCACCCCGCCCAGACTCTGGCTCACTTATCCGCAAGCTGGCCTGACTCAATCTGTATCATGTGAGGCCAGTTCTCAGATTTTCATTTTCCCTCTTAATTTGCCATTTACACAAATTGCAGCTGCAATTCAAGTAATTTACACAAATTGTGACTATAATTTGCTTAATTTGCACACATTTTGGCTGTAATATACTTCACTTCCATAAATTGCACCTGCAATTCATTCAAACAGTTCCTTGAGGAGCAAATAGCCACTGGGGTATCAGTAAGAAAGCAGCATGGGCCTCTGATCCAAACAATTTTTTTTAAAAAAATGAATCTGGATTGAAGTTGTGCTGGATACTTCTGCTTCAGAATAAAAAGAGAGAGGTTAAGCATGGTTTTTTGTTTTGTTTTTTTAAGCATGTGTGATGCAATGTGTAGTTTGCCCTAAGGCTTCCTCCTGGCTAGTCAATGTTCAAGTGTGAAAAAGACACTCCGTCATTGGGCCAACCCACACAGTTCCTTCACACTCATGTGACTGGAGTGGTGTGGGAAGAAAGCCATGAGACAGATGCGCCCGTATTGCTGCCAGTAAGAGGGAATCAGCCCTTTGTTTTGTTAGTTTTTAAATTGCAGGTGGCTCCTGTCAAACATTCATAAATTGCCCATCTGCTCATTTTTCACTGCTGATGTATATCACCCCAACATATTATATTGCACATCTATAAAAGAGTGAGCATTTCTGATAAATGTATGATGCATAAGAAGACATATTTAGACAGATGCATTCCCACCACCTACCTAGATTAACTTCTGATCCCTTGGGGATGACTGTTTTTTGAGAGAACCATCTTCCTACCAAGGCAGGTAGGTGTTTATTTGTCTTAATTTCCATCAAAGTTGGATAGAATTTTCCTGCATAATTATTTTAGGTGAATTTGGATTAGGGATGTACGAAAGTCGCATACCTTTCCGCAGATTATGTTTATGGTGGGGGGGGAGGTGCTCCGTTCCTCCCCCCCGGAATCCTCGACCGACCAGCTGTGCTTTGTGGCGGCTCCGCAGAGCAGCTGGCCAGGCCCAGGCCAGAGCCGTCTGCAGCCAAATTTCCAGCCGCAGACGGCTCTGGGTAAAAAGCAAACAAAAAAACCCCGCATATGCAAATGGCAGCTATGGCCGCCACCATTTGCGTTCCTTATTTTTGGCCGTCTTAGTCTACGTAAATATTTGTTGTTGTTGTTGTTGTTCAGTCGTTCAGTCGTGTCCGACTCTTCGTGACCCCATGGACCATAGCACACCAGGCCTTCCTGTCCTGTGCTCTCTCCCGGAGTGTGCTCAAGTTCATATTCATTGCATCGGTGATGCTATCTAGCCATCTCATCCTCTGCCGTCCCCTTCTCCTTTTGCCTTCAGTCTTTCCCAGCATCAGGGTCGTTTCCAGGGAGTTTTCTCTTCACATTAAGTGGCCAAAATATTTGAGCTTCAGCTTCAGTATCTGTCCTTCCAATGAGCACTCAGGGTTGATTACCTTTAGGATTGACTGATTTGACCTCCTTGCAGTCCAGGGGACTCGTAAGAGTCTTCTCCAGCACCACAGTTCGAAAGCATCAATTCTTCGGCGCTCAGCCTTCCTTATAGTCCAGCTCTCACAGCCATACATTACTACTGGGAAAACCATAGCTTTGATTAGACGGACCTTTGTCGGCAAGGTGATGTCTCTGCTTCTTACTATGCTGTCTAGGTTGGCCATAGCTTTCCTCCCAAGGAGCAAGCATCTTTTAATTTCTTGGCTACAGTCACCGTCTGCGGTGATCTTGGAGCCCAAGAAAGTAAAATCTGTCACTGCTTCCATTTCTTCCTCTTCTATATGCCAGGAAGTGATGGGGCCAGATGCCATGATCTTAGTTTTTTTAATGTTGAGTTTCAAACCAGCTTTTGCACTCTCCTCTTTCACCCTCAACAAGAGGCTCTTGAGATCCTCTTCACTTTCTGCCATTAGGGTGGTATCGTCTGCATATCGGAGGTTGTTGATAATTCTCCCAGCAATCTTAATTCCGACCTCTGATTCATCCAACCCGGCATTTCTCATGATGTACTCTGCATATAAGTTAAATAAGCAGGGTGACAATATGCAGCCTTGTCATACTCCTTTCCCAGTTTTGAACCAATCGGTTGTTCCATGTCTGGTTCTTACTGTTGCTTCTTGACCCTCGTACAGGTTTCTCAGGAGACAGGTAAGGTGGTCTGGTACTCCCATCACTTTAAGACTTTGCCAGAGTTTGTTGTGATCCACACAATCAAAGGCTTTAGCGTAGTCAATGACGCAGAAATAGACGTTTTTCTGGAATTCTCTTGCTTTCTCCATGATGCAGCGAATGTTGGCGATTTGATCTCTAGTTCCTCTGCCTCTTCGAAACCCAGCTTGTACTTCCGGTAGTTCTCAGTTCGCATACTGCTGAAGCCTAGCTTGTAGGATTTTGAGCATAACCTTGCTGGCATGTGAAATGAGTGCAATTGTGCGGTAGTTTGAACACTCTTTGGCGTTGCCCTTCTTTGGAATTGGAATGTAAACTGACCTTTTCCAGTCTTGCGGCCATTGTTGAGTGTTCCAAATTTGTTGGCATATTGAATGCAGCACTTTAACAGCATCATCTTTTATGATTTTAAATAGCTCAGCTGGAATACTGTCATCTCCACTAGCTTTGTTGTTAGTAATGCTTCCTAAGGCCCACTTGACTTCACTTTCTAGGATGTCCGGCACAAGTTCAGTGACTTACGTAAATATTTACATAGACTATAACAGCAAAAATAAAGGGGAATGCAAATAGCGCCCGCTACACTATTTGTGTTCCCCTTTATTTTCGCCGTAATAGTCTACGTAAATATTTACGTAGACTAAGATGGCCAAAAATAAGGAACGCAAATGGCGGTGGCCGTAGCCACCGCCATTTGCGTACGCATTTTTTTTTTTTAGCCTGCTGTGATGGGCTACGAAAATACTTACGTAGCCTATCACAGCCTCCACAGGGATGCAAAAGGCGTTCCTGCATTAGCCGTGATAGGCTACGTATGTATTTACGTAGCCTATCACGGCATGAAAGAAGAAGCAAATGGTGGCCGCAGGGCGGCCGCCATTCGCAAGTCTGTGCCGACGGGAGCAGGTATTTCTCCATTTTGCGTGATTTTTGTGGGATGGGGGGGGCTTCGTCCCACCCAACTTTCGTGGGTTGGGGGAGGCGGGGGCTTCATTCTGTGCTGGATTTCGGGGGTCCGAATGCACTTGCATTTGGCCTCACCGAGATCCATCGCGGAATTCTCTGACATCCCTAATTTGGATTGACCATGGTAAATACTGAGGCTTAAAGTCAGAGTTGCAAATATGGATGGAGAAAGACCCACAGTGGCATACAATTCTAATCTGAGATATGTACTGTGCATTGCACTCCCACCTGGAATAAAGGAACAAGGCATTGGTCTTGGCTGAACTAAGGGCCATGACTTTATTGAGATTATTACACTAAGATCTGCAATAGGACTAGAGATGGGGGAGAATTTCTCCCCGAAACTTTGGGGGGCCGAGTGCCAACGCATTCGGCCCCCCGAAATTGGCGGTGAAATTCTCCGCCACCCCCCCGCCACCCCCTGGATGGGACTTACCTTTCATGAATGTCCCTGCCGGCAGCGGGTCCCGGCGGCGGTTCGTCGGGTCTTCGTCAGGGGCGGGGGCGGCAGCCGGTCTTTCGACCAGCTGCCGCCGCCGCCATTACAAGTGCAGTAAAAAAAAAAAACGTGATAGGCTACGTAATGATTAACGTAGCCTATCACGGCTAGATCTCCAAAGTCAGCCATGATAGGCTACGTTAATCGTCACGTAGCCTGTCACGGGTGACTCTGAGGAAAAAAAAAGCGCGTACGCAAATGGCGGCCCCCATAGGGAGCCGCCATTCACGTTCCTTATTTGGTCCCTGTAGTCTACATAAAGATTTATGTAGACTACAGCGAAAATAAGGACAACGCAAATAGCGTTGCCCTTATTTTCGCCGTAGTCTACGTAAATCTTTACGTAGACTACAATGACCAAATAAGGAACGCGAATGGCGGCTCCCTATGGGGGCCGCGATTTGCGTATGCACTTTTTTTTTTTTTCAAAGTCAGCCGTGATAGGCTACGTGACGATTATCGTAGCCTATCACGGCTGACTTTG
Organism: Heloderma suspectum; assembly: GCF_057233095.1. Classification (NCBI taxonomy): domain Eukaryota; kingdom Metazoa; phylum Chordata; class Lepidosauria; order Squamata; family Helodermatidae; genus Heloderma; species Heloderma suspectum. The sequence continues at coordinate 23,815,829 of NC_139460.1, read as the reverse complement.
CAGATCTAGCCGTGATAGGCTACGTTAATTGTTACGTGGCCTATCACAGGGGCGTTGTTGTTGTTTTTTTCTTTTGAAGTTCGCGGCCGGGGAGATGGGGCGCTTCTCCCCGGCCTGAATTTCGGCCGGGCGAGGAGGGAAGCCTCCCCCCCCGGCCTGAACTTCGGGGGGAGCAGCAAAGCGCCTCCCCCCCACCGCGAAGCAAGCAGCGAGACCAGGTAAGTGGCTTTCGTGCATCCCTACCTTCAGTAGAAGATGGACCTCTGGCATTCCTTCAAATACAGGACTGTCCTCTGTAAAAGAGGACACATGGCCATCCTACCTTAAGTGTGTGTTCCAGGCAGGTTTAAGGAGGTTCCTTTTCCCATTCCTGAGTCCCTTTCACCATGATAAAGGTACCTCCGGGTACTCACCAATGGTTGGCGTGCGGATCTCTTTTCTTGCCCTGCCCCGCTGTTATATGACCAATGTGTTTAAAACAGCTCCACCAGTTCCAAACTCCCAGAACTCAGTGTAGTAGAATAGGCAGGGTGGGGGGAAACTGCACTTAAGGGCCAACCAGGTCCATGGGTAGAACATTCTCACTCAGCCCAGTACTGACCAAGAACAGCCGCACTGAGTCCTATAGGGTGGGTAGGTACATTGGAGGAATATATTTTGGGGGGTAGAGCTCAGCGGTTTTTCACCAGCTTCCCCCCCCCCCGATTCTGGCTTGAGGATCCCCAAGCTTGCACAAATTGTTGCATGACGAGTCGGACCAGCTCATTGTTTTCCACTTCTTTTTTTATACATGTGAGCTGCGATTTGTGCAAAATTGTGGGTATTCATGGAAATGGCAATTTCTGCAAAATTACAACCATAAATAGCACACTTTGTGCAAAATTGCAGGCACAAATGGTCAAATCAGACTATTTATGCCTGCAATTTTGTGCAAATTGCTCTATTGTGGCAATTTTGTGCAAATCACAATTTCCATAAATAGTTATACCTGCAGTTTTGCACAAATTGCAACTTGTGTGTATTTTTTTAAAGCGGAAAAGTTTCCGAGTTTCGGGACCTGACCTGCTGCTTGGCACGCAAATGTGAACTGAGTTAGGGGAATTGTGGGGAATCCACTGAGCCAAAAGCAAACAGCATTTCCCCACAGTGGTCATCCCTAAGGATGAGTGATCACCAAGTAGAGTGGAAAGAGGGCTGACACTGGACAGGCAGCCTTTTATAGAGCCAAGCTTCACGTACTGCATTGGCCAGCCTGCACAAATGACCCACCTCAACTAGGGTGAGCACCACACTGCTCTCCATCCCTTTTGTCCAGTGGGTCTTTGGGTTGAAGAAATCTCCATTAGATACAATCTTAGATCATGGTTTTTCAGACTGTATTTCTGGGAAGCCTTGGTTCATCAGAAATGTGTCAGGGTTTCCTCAATGAGAAGGTCAAGAGTGATGGGCAAGCTTCCTTGAAGGACCTCTTTTCCACAATTACTGATCTTCACCTGCAATGCTCAACTTCAGGGGATAGTTAGTTTCATTTTGGAGTGCAATCTTGGTTCATGCTGGATAAAAATAAAGCCCAACATGGCTGGCTAGTTCCCTCACATGGACTGAGGAAACTCCAGATAATGTGTTCCAGAATTCTCTCCTGTGTCAGGAGATCCATGACAGATGCTCAGGGATTCCTCAGCAGACTAAGAGATGCAGACAGGGTAGAAGGTGCACAAACCATTGTTTTAAATGAATAAGAATGCCATGTTTTATTATAGCAGGCCCTATCATTAGGCAGGGTGAGGTTGCCTCATGAGGTAGATTCTGGGAGATGGCAGCAAAGTGTTGGAGGAGGGAGTTCTGTGTTACACAGCCTGTCTTGTGCTCCCTTCAGGTGTAGTGGAGGACACCAGTGTTGAAGAAAGTTTCAACTCCCAGTCGAGTTGGCTTTTGCCCATAAAATGAGAAGGGTGCTGTCTTATTCTTTGCCTCAGGCAGCAAAACACCTTGGGCCAATCCTGTGTTTTATGTATTCTCAAGCAGCCTGGACATTCAAAGGCTTCTTGCCTTCTGCTTTCCTCTGTGCATATTTTGATACATATTTTGATACCCAGATACATGAAAAGGGACTAATTGGGCAGGAAATTGTGAGGGTGGAAGAAAGGAGCAGGGGATGACCTTCTTCCTATGCATGCATTTGTGGGTCCTATCCATGATGAATGAAAGTCCACTCATGTCTATGGGGCTTCCACCTCTTTCCTTTGTGCTTGCCTTGCCTTCGTTCTGCAGCATCCAGTTGTTGCAAGTGTGGTCCAACCATGTTGGATATTGGCAGGGTGAACTGAACACATCATGACTGCTGAGTGGGTGGAATGTACATTGACAGTGGTGGGCAGGGGGACAGAGGAGGTACTGAACCACTACTTCCTAGTGGGACAGCAGTGATGGGACACATGGGAGTGGTCAAGTGTCTCTTCCAGAACAGGTGTCACTTTTTTTATAAAATGTCTGCTGGCTCTGCAGTTTTCATAGACAAACAAAAAGGACAGATTTCACTCTGTATATAGTTAATGTCTGCTAAACACATTTTGCATATGCTTCATAAACTCAGAAAGATATATGTGATCACAATCCAGCCTTTAAAATAATTTGTCTATGTCCTACCTGACTTATTTGTGCACAGAGTACCAAGTAGTTTGAGTAAATAACATCCCCCTCTCCACTGGATTCATTCGACAATATCTTAATCCATTGTCGGTGACAACCTAATTTCCTGTATGGGGATGAATTGTGTAGTCACAAACAGTGGACTGTGGCATCAATTAATGGCCCAAAGAGTAAGTGACTAGTAAAGCAAGACAATCTTTGGACCAGGGAATCAATCAGTTATAGTAAGTAATGAACTACAGAAAGAAACAATTGTAGCTGAATGCCTTATTGTTCAAAACTATGGCAGGGATCCAAATTAGGACTGAGACACAATGGAGGGGGGGTATCCCCCCACATGGACATTTTCAGAAACGTCAAAAAGTACCCACTGCCCCCAAGCAACGTTGGGTGAATGCTTCAGAAAAGGTTGACAGTGTTTACCTATTCAGAAAGCATTTCTGTCACTTAGAAGTGGCTTTGTTATTATAGTGTCATAAAATCATCTTTTCTCATAGTCTGGAATTGCCGATGTGAGCTATCAGGAAGCACTGTCCTTATTCTCAACCATCTATGGTTGCCCACAGTGACATCACATCAGTTAATCTGTTTGGCTGTGTAGTATTATGATGTCCTCTTGTGTAGGGATGTCCCATTCATCACGCTTGGCTTGCCGGATGGGGTCCACAGACCCCACCAGCTGGCCAGCCCCACTCACCATGCCACATGAGCTCCTGGATGGCCCTGGGAGCACCCAGGGAGCTCCATGTGTCTTGTGTAAATGATGGCTTCACAGCCTCCATTTGCATAGAAGGTGTTTTATACACAAGAATGAGCCACCATTTTTATGCAAAATGGCAGCTTGCTAGGGAAACAGATGGCCACGCAGAGCTCGCTGGGCGCTCACCAGGCCATCCAGGGGTTCGTGAGGCCAAGGACACAAACCCCTTTAATTAGATAAGGTACCTACAGTGACTAGAAAAAGTTTGTGAATCCCTTGTATATATGTTATATATTACCTATATATAACCTAAAATGTTATCACGCACACACACACACACACACACACACACTCAATTTAAAGTCAGAAGTTAGTTGGTCATCTCTTTTTGATTGCTTTCCCATTGCCCAGTTCTCATGAAAAACATTCATTGGAAAGCTCTTGACATGCAGATTCCATGAATAGCAACAGTTTTCACTACAATTCAAAGTTGAGTGTTTATTTATGTCCATAAAGCTTTTTTTTTTTTTTTAAAGAATCAGGATATCTTCTATAACAATGTACTATAAAGTTTTACTTGTAATATCAAGGAATGTGAAGTATAACTTAACAAAAATAATTAATTGCAAATTGGAGCAAAATCAAATTTAGTGTGAACACTAAAAAAGCCTCTGTACGCCTTTATAAACACAGGTGCAGGCCAAAGTATAATGATATGGCAGTAACATACAGCTTGTAAACAAATCATGATATGTAGGGATGTACAAAAGTCACTTACCTTTCCACAGATTATGTTCATGGTGGGGGGGGAGGTGTTCCGTCCCTCCCCCCGGAATCCTCGACGGGGGGGGAGGCGATCCATTCCTCCCCCTCGGAATCCTCGACGGCCGGCTGTGCTCCGCAGCGGCTCTGCGGAGCAGCCGTCCAGGCCCAGGCCAGAGCCGTCCACAGCTGAATTTCCGGCCGCAGAGGGTTCTGGGTAAAAAACAACAACAACCGCGTACGCAAATGGTGGCGGCTACAGACGCCACCATTTGCGTTCCTTATTTTTTGCCGTCTTAGTCTACGTAAATATTTATGTAGACTATTACGGCGAAAGTAAAGGATTTTTTGCCATCTTACGTAGACTAAGATGGTGAAAAATAAGGAACACAAATGGTGGCGGCCGTAGCTGCCACCATTTGTGTATGCAGTTCTTTTTTTTAACCCAGCCTTGATAGGCTACATAAATCTTTACGTGATAGGCTACATAAATCTTTACCTATCACATCTCTGTAAAAAAACCAAAACCCTCCAGACTGCAAATGGCAGCGGTGGCAGCAGGTCGGAAGACCAGCCGCCGCCGCAGGAGCCGCTGCCACCCGGAACATCCGCCCCAGGTAAGTCTCGTCCCAGGGGGGGATCCACAGGGGGCGGAGGGGTGGCAGGCCATTCTGCCACAGATTTCGGGGGGCCGAATGCACTGGCATTAGGCCTCACCGAGATCTGTGGTGGAATTCTCTGACATCCCTAATGATATGGCAAATCATGAAGGGAACACCTACAGTTTAAAGTAACCCAGCCAAAGCAGATTGTGGACCAAGTTGGCATCTATCTGCCTACACCTGTCTTCGGCCATGGTCAACTCTACTTTGCCATTAGACGTGTGCTCCCATTGGCGAACCTTAAGATTAACATCCCCTATGGACCAGAACAAGGATGTTCCAGTGGCCACCCTGGAGTTTACATCAAGAACACTGTATTTAAGGAAGTTTTGTAAAGGTAAAAGATGCAATGCTTCAAATGTTTCAATAAACATAGTAAATTAAGTTAAACATTTCATTAGATTAAGTTTTTTTTCCATGAAATGTGTTCATGGGGAACTATCCGGTTAGATCTTAATCTAACCCCATAATCTTAGATAAAGAACAATTGTTGTTGTTGTTGTTGTTGTTCAGTCATTCAGTCGTGTCTGACTCTTCGTGACCCCATGGACCATAGCACGCCAGGCCTTCCTGTCCTCTGCTATCTCCCAGAGGGTGCTCAAGTTCATATTCATTGCATCGGTGATACTATCTATCCATCTCATCCTCTGCTGTCCCCTTCTCCTTTTTCCTTCAGTCTTTCCCAGCATCAGGGTCTTTTCCAGAGAGTTTTCTCTTCGCATTAGGTGGCCAAAATATTTGAGCTTCAGCTTCAGTCTCTGTCCTTCCAATGAGCACTCAGGGTTGATTTCCTTTAGGATGGACTGATTTGACCTCCTTGCAGTCCAGGGCACTTGTAAGAGTCTTCTCCAGCACCACAATTCGAAAGCATCAATTCTTCGGCGCTCAGCCTTCCTTATAGTCCAGCTCTCACAGCCATACATTACTACTGGGAAAACCATAGCTTTGATTAGACGGACCTTTGTCGGCAAGGTGATGTCTCTGCTTCTGACTATGCTGTCTAGGTTGGCCATAGCTTTCCTCCCAAGGAGCTAGCGTCTTTTAATTTCATGGCTACAGTCACCATCTGCGGTGATCTTGGAGCCCAAGAAAGTAAAATCTGTCACAGCTTCCATTTCTTCCCCTTCTATATGCCAGGAAGTGATGGGGCCAGATGCCATGATCTTCGTTTTTTTAATGTTGAGTTTCAAACCAGCTTTTGCACTCTCCTCTTTCACCCTCTACAAGAGGCTCTTGAGATCCTCTTTGCTTTCTGCCTTTAGGGTGGTATCGTCTGCATATCTGAGGTTGTTGATAATTCTCCCAGCAATCTTAATTCCGACCTCTGATTCATCCAACCTGGTGTTTCTCATGATGTACTCTGCATATAAGTTAAATAAGCAAGGTGACAATATGCAGCCTTGTCGTACTCCTTTCCCAATTTTGAACCACTCGGTTGTTCCATGTCTGGTTCTTACTGAACCTACGTTCTTCAATTTCAGCTGAAAATTTGCAACAAGAAGCTCATGATCTGAGCCACAGTCAGCTCCAGGTCTTGTTTTTACTGACTGTATAGAGCTTCTCCATCTTTGGCTGCAAAGGACATAATCAATCTGATTTCGATATTGACCATCTGGTGATGTCCATGTGTAGAGTCGTCTCTTGTGCTGTTGGAAAAGAGTGTTTGCTATGATCAGCGTGTTCTCTTGGCAAAACTCTATTAGCTTTTGTCCTGCTTCATTTTGTACACCAAGGCCATGCCTGCCTGTTATCCCAGTGATTTCTTGGCTTCCTACTTTAGCATTCCAATCCCCTATGATGAAGAGGACATCTTTTTTTGGTGTTAGTTCTAGAAGGTGTTGTAGGTCTTCATAGAACCGATCAACCTCAGCTTCTTCGGCATCAGTGGTTGGGGCATAGACTTGAATAACTGTGATGTTGAATGGTTTGCCTTGGATTCGTACTGAGATCATTCTATCATTTTTAAGATTGTACCCCAGTACTGCTTTTCCCACCCTTTTGTTGACTATGAGTGCTACTCCATTTCTTCTAAGGGATTCTTGCCCACAGTAGTAGATATGATGGTCACCTGAATTAAATTTGCCCATGCCTGTCCATTTTAGTTCACTGATTCCCAAGATGTCGATGTTCAATCTTGTCATCTCATGTTTGACCACCTCCAGCTTACCTTGATTCATTGATCTGACATTCCAGGTTCCTAAACAATGTTGTTCTTTACAGCATTGAATTTTCTTTTCACCACCAGACACATCCACAGCTGAGTGTCCTTTCGGCTTTGGCCCAGCCGCTTCACTCTTTCTGGCGCTACTTGGAAATACCCTCTGCTCTTCCCCAGTAGTATATTGGACACCTTCCGACCTGAGGGGCTCATCTTCCGGTGTCATCTCTTTTAGCCTTGTGATACATTCCATGGGGTTTTCTTGGCAAGAATACTGAAATGGGTTGCCATTTCCTTCTCCAGTGGACCACATTTTGTCAGAACTCTCTGCCATGACCTGTCCGTCTTGGGTGGCCCTGCACAGCATAGCTTATGGCTTCACTGAGTTACGCAAGCCCTTCGCCACAACAAGGTAGTGAATGATCCATGAAGGGGAACAATGAAAGAACAATAGATAACCTGATTTTAAAAATGACACACACACATGATGCTTTTTCAACATTTATTTATCCACAACTGCTTCAACATTCAATATCGATGTGTGAAAAAGTATGTGAACCTTTAGATTCAGTACCTGGTGGCACCTCTTTGAGCAGCAATTATTTCAACTAATGTTTCCTCTAACTGTTGGTCAGTCTCTCACATCAGTTTTGAGAGAATTTGGCCCATTCCTCCTTAGAAAACTGTTTCAACTCAGGGACATTTGAGAGCTTCCTTGCATGAACAGCTCACTTCAGGTCCTGCCACAACATTCTGATGGAGTGTCAGTTGAGATATTGACTAGGTCATTCTAAAACAAGGAATTTCTTCTTCCGCAGCCATTCTTTTGTAGATCTGCTTGCATGTTTAGGATCATCGTCTTGTTGCATGAACCACTTTTGATTCAGCTTCAGAATCAGAGTTCTATTCAAACTCAGTGTTTTTCACCAAACATAATTTTTCTCATTGAGGCAAAAAAGTTCTGCATTTGATTTATCTGTCCAGAGAACATCATTCCAGAAGTCTTGGGGATCATCTTTGTGATCTTTAGTGAACTTCAGATGGGCAGCAATGTTCTTTTTAGACAGCAGTGGTTTCCACCTGGCTATCCTCCTGTGAACACAATTTTTGTTCAGTCTTTTTCTTATCATTGAGTCATGAACACTCATATTAGCCAAGGTGAGAGTGGCCTGCAGATCCTTGAAAGTTATTCTGGGGTTCTTGTTTACTTCCTGGATGTTGCACCAGTTTATTCTTGGAAAGATTTTGGTCGGATGACTGCTCCTAGGTAGAATGATTGTGGTCTTGAACCTTCTCTATTTGTACACTATCTGTTTGACAGTGGATTGGTGGAACCCCAAATCCTCAGAAATGGTTTTGTAACACTGTCTAGACTGATGAGCAGGAATAATTGCTTCTCTGAGGTCCTCATAGGGACAAAACACCTACCTGGCTCCGCGCAGGGCAATCCATGGTGGGGGGGAGGCACTCTGTCCCTCCCCCCAGAATCCTCAACGGGGGGGAGGTGATCCGGTCCTCCCCCCTTGAATCCTGCCCAGTTGACTCCGCTCCGCGGCCAAGCCACAAAGCCGCCGGCTGGCTCCGGCCACCAACAGCCGAACATCCAGCCACTGGGCAGCCCTGCAGGGACGCAAATGGTGGCTGTCGTAGCCGCTCCCATTTGCGTCCCTGTATTGAGCCATGATAGGCTATGTAAATATTTATGTAGCCTATCATGGCAGGGGGAAAAACCCCAGCGTACGCAAATGGTGGTAGCCACCGCCATTTGCGTACGCTGGTTTTCCCCCCCCCTGCCATGATAGGCTACGTAAATACTTACGTAGCCTATCACGGTAGGGGGAAAATATGCAACCAGGGGTTCACTTACTATTGCACATACCCTGACTATGAAGCACTCATTGTTGCCTAATTTATACATGGTTGTTTTATTATTATTATTATTATTATTATTATTATTATTTCACAAGACACAGAATGGGTTAATGTAAGCCCTATTGGATATTTAGAAAAAGACTGGTTTTGATTCATGACGGCTATCATGGTAAAACGATGGAATTTCCATAACTATCATTAGGGTTCACAGTCTTTTCTTACCACTGTATTTGACTGGCCTTGATACAATTGCTGTACTTATTGTGAAGTACAAAAAGGAACCTCAACAAGTACTAGGGATGGAGAGACTCACTTCCATTTATGCTGCGTGCCGAACCCCCACTGGCTGGCTGACCCTGTTCGGCTCCCTGGATGAGCTGCCACGTCATCTGCAGGCAAGTGGCACATTGCCACCCACCCCCTCAGTGAGCCACCATTTTTGCAGAAAAAAAATGGCAGCTCATTTTTTTGGTTGGTTTTTTTGTTTTGTTTTGTTTCTGTAAAAGGCTTTTTATATAAATGACTGCCGTAAAGTGGCCATATGCACAAGACTGCAGGCACGAATGGACCATTCATGCCAGTTATATTGCGTAAATGGCCACAGTGAAGTGGTGGACAATCTGTCACTTCCAAAGCCCCATTGGTTTGTTCTGGCCAGAGCTTTAGGTAATGGTGGGGTTAGTTCTCTGCTTTTAAAAAATCCTGCATTGCTTTCAATGGGAGGGAAATTGACTACACCAACTCTAGTTAAAACAAACAGTTTAAAACAAACAAACAAAGAAAGTTCCTGGATTTGGGGAAGAAATCTGTGGCTCAGGTTGTAAATGCAAGCCAAGCTGGGGGCACCACGGAAATCTGGTGAGCCCCCAAAAGACTGGATTTCTTGGCGACAGACATCCCTATGGCCAAATCATTTGTTTCATTGTTGGGTTGTGGCTGTTGTAGTTGTTTCAAAAAGATTCTGCATTTCTTCTGTACTCCCATCTTTTATTTTGTAAAAACAGAGTCTGGCAAATTAAACAAAAAAATCATATGAAACATCCAAGTTGCCTTCTCTGGTGGGAACTTTCCCACCAATGATATCCTCATGCTTCACTGAAATCCCCTTCTAAAATCTGAAGTGGTGTCCCTGTAATGTGCATCAGCTTTCTCTTCTCTTCCTTGCTTTGTCTTTTGGCCAGTTAACATCACAGCCTCAACAATATTTCAGGATCAAAATGTTGTCAATTCATTTTCCAGTGTATAGATAAGCTATACATAAGGCAAATCCAAAAGGGATTTTGTTTCTTCTGAGCAGGAAATTATATTTAGGGATGTCAGAAGAATCCATTTGGCGGTGGAGCTCAAGGAGTTTTCATTGGTTTGCCCGCACCACCAGACTTCAATTCATTTTCCATTAACTGGTCTGACTGCAGCGAGTCAGCCTAATTAGGGGATTTTTCTGTGTTCTTTAATTAGTGCAAATTACAGCTGCAATTTGAGCAAATTTGCTTAATTTGTGCAAAGTATGACTGCAATTTGCACAGATCTCTATTTGCGCAAATTGCAGCCCCACAACAACAAAATAACAAACATACAGAAAAAGTCCCTCAAGTTTGGGGAAAACCCACAGCTCAGCTCACAAATGTAAGCCAAGCTGAGCAGGTAGCAGAAGTCCATTGAGCCCCAGAAGAGCCAGATTTCCAAGCAACAGACATCCCTAATTATAGCACATATCAGCAACTGGGCATGAGTCAGATACAGCCTCTTGAAGGTTCTTTATAGAGCATCACAACTGTCAATGCATTTTTAAGACAGCAGATGTGTAGGGAATGTATCTAGAGCTATGTGACTTCCAGAAAACCCATTTCTTGCTTGATGGGACACTGATGAACCACCCACCATTCCCTCTGCAACAGAGCCATCCAGTAAAATTACTTGCTGACCAGGACAGTATATAAAATCAAGGTATTATTTCCTGCATTGGCAGGTTTTGGACTAGATAGCCTCGGAAGTATCTTCCAACCATATGATTCTGTGGCATTGCAATAGTTTCATTTCCCATTTTCAAGAGTACTGAATTTGAGACAAACATTGCATAGCTTCAATTCTGACTCTGCTAACCACCTTGTAAAGCATGCAGCTGGAGAATCAATGGCTTGTAGCACCTTGGATATGCCAAATCTGCAAATGTCATAAACTCCCACCTGGATGGATAGCAACAACAGCAGGAGAAAGAGCAAGACTCCTCAGTTTTTCAAGCTGAGTTTTTTGATAGATGACAAGTTTTACCAAGAGTCAGATGGAAACAAGGTCTGTCTTTTATCAGAATCACCACATGTGACCTAGATGTCTCAGAAAGCTGGATATCTAAGGGTTTGTTTGTTTGGAAAAAAATATGATTTGTTTCATGCTAACGACAAAGAGGAATGACAAAACTGCACACGGGTTTCCAAGAGTGTTGGCTTTATTGTTGCAGTCCTGTCCAGCTGAAATAACTGATTTAGGGAGGCCTGGGACATACATCCATGAGATGCTGCTGTTCTGGACAAATGATCTAGCAAACTTGCCAGTAATGTGCATGTCCAGAACCATTTTGGAGGTGTTCCCAACTCCTGTCCCCAGTGCTGCTGAAACAGAGTGGGGGGTGAGCAGAGGGAGGAGGCAGTTGTGAGACCCCAGGTAGGTGCCTGCATAAGAAGAGCCATGTTGGATCTAGTCCAGTGTTCTGTTCCCTCAGTAGCCAACTAGATGACTCTTGGGAAGCCCAAAAGTGGGATGTAAGTGCAGTAACTAGTTCTATGCTGAAAATTTCTCCCACATTTTTTCTTCTTCAAGTTGATAGAAGAGAAATTGCCTCCTACAAGAAATTCAATGGTGAAGAAATTTTGGAGAAATGCTCATGGGTTGGGTTTCGGTTCTTGGACTTACCTTACTTAGGAGATGGCTAAGGAGCGAGCACAAGTGTCCTTTTTTTCATTATACAATCATCTAAGGATGGACGAAAGTCCCTTACCTGGTCCTGCAGCTGTTTTCGGTGTTGGGGGGAGGCGCTCTGGTTCTCCCCTCGAAATTCATGGCAGGGGGAGGCGGCCCGCCCCTCCAGGCCAAAATTCAGGCCGGGGGGGAGGCACCCCATCCCTCCCCGCCGAAATTCCCCACCAATTTCAGGGGGCTTAATGCGTTGGCATTCAGCCTCCCGGAGGTTTGTGGAGAAATTCTCCACCATCCCTACAATCATCCCTCTGGTTGCCCGTAGCCTCCTCAGTTTACTACACTTCAATTAAGGCCCAGTTTAAGGTAGGGTTGGCGGAGAATTTCTCCCTGAAACTTCGAGGGGCCGAGCGCCAACGTGTTCGGTCCCCCGAAGAAGTTTTGGGGAGAAATTCTCCGCACCCCCCCACCCCCGCACCCCCCCCCGGGATGGGACTTACCTTTCCCGAATGCCCCTCCTGGCGGCGGGTCCTGGCGGCGGTTCGTCGGGTCTTCGTCAGGGGCGGGGGCGGCAGCCGATCTTTCGACCGGCTGCCACCACCACCATTCCAATAAAACTAAAAAAAAAACCACGCCCCCATGATAGGCTACGTGACGATTAACGTAGCCTATCACAGCTAGATCTGCAAAGTCAGCTGTGACAGGCTACGTTAATCGTCACATAGCCTATCACGGGTGACTTAAAAAAAAAAAAGCGCGTACGGATAATGGCGGCCCCCATAGGGAGCCGCCATTCCCGTTCCTTATTTGGTCGCTGTAGTCTATGTAAAGATTACGTAGACTACGGCGAAAACAAGGGCAACGCTATTTGCATTGCCCTTATTTTCGCCTTAGTCTACGTAAAGATTTACGTAGACTACAGCGACCAAATAAGGAACACGAATGGCGGCTCCCTATGGGGGCCGCCATTTGCGTACGCGCTTTTTTTTTTTTAAAGTCACCCGTGATAGGCTACATGACGATTTACGTAGCCTATCATGGCTGACTTTGCAGATCTAGCCGTGATAGGCTACGTTAATCGTCACGTAGCCTATCATGGGGGCATTTTTTTTAAAAAAAACTTCTTATTTCGTGGCCGGGCGAGGCGAGGGGCCTCCTCCCCAGCCTGAATTTTGGCTGGGCGAGGTGGGAAGCCTCCCCCCCCGGCCTGAATTTCGGCCGGGCGAAGCAGGAAGCCTCCCCCCCCCCGGCCTGAACTTCGGGGGGAGAGCAGCGAAGCGCCTCCCCCCCACCGCGAAAACCTGCGAGACCAGGTAAGTGGCTTTCGTGCACCCCTAGGTTAAGGTAATTCCTCCCATGGGGCTTTTTCAAATCAGGATGTGCGGGCAGCCTGGGAGGCTAGCTGTGATTAGGAAAGCTCAGAAACACCACAAAAATAAATTATACAACATCCTAAATGAGGCAGAATAATGGAAGCCTCTTTCATGGAGGAGAAAAACTTTCCAGAAATTCAAGACACCATTTGCACACAGCTCTAGCAGTAACATTATCATGTTTGTGTTCCCCAGCAACTAGTAGGGATGTGCAGATTTTGTTAAATCCATTCCATCTGTGTTCTGCAGATTGTCAGGGGTCTTTTGTTCCATTGGCCACTCATTGACAGAATCAAGGGTTTTTGAAATAAGAATGTCATTCTTCTTGCGCTAATTTGCATTAGCGCTTATTCACACTTGCACAAATGTGTTAACGTGCATTAGTTAATGTGAATTAGCAATAATCCCCCCAATAGTGTTGATGGTGGGGAAATTGTCCACAAGTCTGCAGAATCTGAATGACTCGCAAAAAGCTAGCCTGTTGCACAATCCACAAGTCAGATTCATAGAAATCTGAACTCATTTGAATTTGTTGCAGATTTGTCCAACATCCATACCAACCAGTATGCAGTATACCAAGGCATATTGCCTCCAATATTGAAGGTAACATCTAGCCAGTGTTACTCATATACATTGACAGCCTTATTCTCCATGAACTTAACTAATTCCCATTTAAAGCCATTCAGGTTAGCAGCCCTCTGTACATCATGTGGAAGTGATTCCACATTTTAACTATCATGTAATGTTTGAAGAAGAACTTCCTTTAATTTGCGACAACTCTCCCACCGCTCAGCTTCACTGGATAACCCACAGTTTCTAGTATTGTGAGAGAGGGAGGAAACCTCTTCTTATCCTCTTCCTTCACAGCTTGCATAATTGCATACACATGACAATGCCCCCTATAACTCATCTTCTTTCTAAGCTAAAAAGCTGCAAATGTTGTAACTTTTTTCTCATAGGAGATATGCTCCAACCTCTCCATCATTTTGGTTGACCTTTTCTACAACTTTTCCAGCTCTATAATATCCTTTCTGAGCTGTGGTGACCGAAACTGTACACACTCTTCCAAGTGTGTTCACACAGCCACAACTGGTTCTGATTGCTGTTTTGCTGGTCTGTTGACTAGTTTAGGTACACCTAAGGAGGTCGGCAGAGTCCAGTTTGGGGCTTGAGCTTGGGGAATTACTGCCAGCTAAGCCCCCTGGACTGCAGACCACCACACTCACCTGGATCATCGCGTGCTGAGTCGAGCAAGGGCGGCAAGCCCTGCTGCTCCGCCAAACTGCCATTCTGTGCTAAATGGGATCTCGGCCTTTTCCATAAAGGGTGGCTGTAAACAGGCCCATGTATGCAACATTACAGGTGTAAATAGTCTAAGGGCGCACTCCTATGGCCGCTAGTCAGCAGCTAGATGGCCATAGGATAGGTCGGTTCCCACAAACCAACCTCCACCCCCTCCCACACTGCCTATGAGGCAGAGCGGAGCGGTGAAAATGGGGTGTTCCTATGCATTGGCTGGTATCTCTCCCCCCCCCCTGCTCTGCCTTCCCATGGCTAGACAACCGAAATTGGCTGTCGAGCCACAAATGCGGGGTGGCTGACCTGTGGAGGGGACGATCCCCTCCACGCTACTCCTGCCCTGCATTGGATAGGCGGTTGCCTCTGAGTTTGGAGGCGGCCTCCTATCCTAATAGGATTATGCCCTCCATAGACTATTTATACCAATAATGTTGTGCAAATGGAAAAGGCCGAGATGCCATTTTGCACAGAACAATGGCTTGGCAGGGGAGCAGGACGCCTTGTAGCGCTCTCCGGGCACCTGTGGACCACCCGGTGGCTCGCTGCACACAGGGCGCCGGATCAAGAGGCAGGTGGAGGTCCAGTGTGCAGTGCGTGGCACCGACAGGGCTGAGTTTGCCCATCCCTAGGTACACTGCATGAGTGTTAGGACTAGGGATGGACGGGCAGCCCCCGTGCCCCAGCCCCAGCCCCAGCCCCAGCCTCCTCCTCCGAGGTCGCCATGTTTTGAAAAGACATGGCGATCACAAAACTGCACACGTAGATGCATGCGCAAAATTGGACTGTGAATCTTGCATGTATGGGCAGTTCAAGGTGCCATTTTGCATGTAAGCCTATGTGCGAAAAATGCATCTATGTGCGCCGCATTGTGATTGCCATGTTTTTTTCAAAAAACATGGCAATGGTAGCAGAGGAGGATGGGGCCCAGGTAAGAACAGCCAGGTTGGCAAGCTAAGGGGGGGGGTGTCGAGTGGGGCCAGGGGCTCAACGGGAATGGCTCTGGGGGTGTAGGAGGTCTACCGGACTAGGGATGTATGGAACAGTTACCTGCTGTTCCGGGGGGGGGGGTGTCTGGGGGGGGAGGCAATCTGTCCTTCCCCCTGGAATCCTAGCTGGCTGGCTGTGCTCCGCGGCGATTCCACAGAGCTGCTGGCCGGCTCCGGAGTGCCAGCGATACGGCCGCCATTGCCATATCGCTGGCTGATGCTGACTCCACTCCGGATGCAAATGGCGTCCAGTATGCCATCTTGTATGCCCAGTACAATAGGCTAGCCTATCGCATGAAAACCCACAGACGCAAATGGCATAGCAGATGCCATTTGTGGCTGTAAAGCCCTTAGTTTAAGCTAAATGCAGCCACTTATGGCTGCATTTAGCTTAATCTAAGACCTTTACAGCCGCAAATGGTGTATTGGACGCCATTTGTGTCTGGAGTGCAGTCAGCATCAGCCAGAGATATGGCAATGGCGGCCGTATCACTGGCACTCTGGAGCCAGTGGCGGGCAGGATCAGCGAGGACTTCTATGGGAGGCGGAGGTAAGTACTCCATTCCTCCACGGACTCTGGAGGCCAGATTGTTTTGAAACCAGCCTCACTGGGGTCCATGGAGGAATTCTCCGCCACCCCTACAATGGACTCCTGCACCGAGACGGGCACCTGTGCCATCCTTAGGCGGGACGTTGAGCTGGTTTGTCTGTGAGAATTCCACTACAAATGAACTTATCTGATCGCTAACTCTTACAACTGAACTTATCCACCAGCTTTCACACTTCATGTTACCACACTGTTGTCGGCTCAAAAGATAATATCATGATGCATTTTAAAATGTACATTTTGAGAGAAAACAGGTTGAGGAATGTGTATTTAAATACATATTTAAAGACCAATTTTTGTATGTTTTGTATGACCTGTTGGCAGGTGTCCTCTTGATTTCATATGATTTTTGCAGAGCAAATCCTGCAAACCACCAGCACATCACACAGCACATCTGCCTCCATGGACTGAACCAGGAAAATCATGGATTTACCACTCGCGGGCACAGCCATGGTGCAAAAACGGGGGGGGGGAAGGGCTCCCCCAATTCCCTGGAACACGATGGCTGCCGGCGTGCATCCAGAGGGCTGAGGAGCTGATGGGGTGGCGGCAGCAGCAGCAGCCAGCCCTCCTTGGCAGGAGTTGTCCTCCAACTCGGCACCCTCCCGGCCTCCACTGCCTCATGCAAGCCTTCCCGGGCTCCTTGCAAGCAAGGACCCTGTGAAGGCTTGAGCAGAGGCAGGAGTTGGCCTATAACCGGGCGCCCTCCCCTCCTTCCAAGGAAGGGCAAGAGTGCAGGTGGAGGGCGACTCCTGCCTTTAGGCCTGTTGTCAGTTGGAGGGCTGCAATGGACAGCATTTTCCCCAGCAGTGCCTTTCCCGACAGGGGTGGCAGAGGCTTTCCTGGTGGCAGTGCCCCCCCCCATAGAACAAGGGCCCAGGTAAGGAGCTGGGGGCTGGCTGGTGTGTGTGGGGGTGGGTGAGGAGCAAAGCAGGATTCAGAAGTCTAAATTCTGCTTTGGCTACATAGGCTAAGGCAGGCTGGGGGCCTCCAGATCAGCCCAAGATGAATCAGGCCTGCCTCGGAAGTCCCAAACCGGCTTCCGAGTTGGATCGGGGAGTCCATGCACAGCCCTAGTTCAAAGACAGTTCTCTGTTTGACAGTGTCTGTTTGAAAGGCTGCCCAGTCCATGTCTCCTTGAAAGACAAGCCTTCCTCTCCCACCTGCTGGCATCCTAAAATTCCAACCTCCGCAAGGGAGGGTGGTAAAAAAAAAGAAGAAACAAGCCTCCATTGACTCCAGTAGATACATGTTTTCACACGCACACCCTGTATGTGGTGTGTGTGTGTGAGAGGATTTCAGGATGAAAATGGGTGAAGGAGGTTTAACTCACGAAGCTCCACAGTCCCAATCCAAAATGGGGCTGCACATGCTTACACTGGAGTAAAGAAACCTACCACACATACTTTCACTATGCGTAGTTATTTTGTTTGGCTATTACTGGGTTAGGTAGTACCCTCTGGCCATAAACTCTGGAGTCCTTGATGCTGATCTCCACAGAAAGTTTCCGGCATCCACTGGCTCCCAGCTACCTGCTTATACAGTTGTTCTGGGTCAGAGCAGAGGAGCCTCTGTGATAGAACAGAACAGAACAGACAGAGAAGGGGAACAAATGGGTGATTTCTTCTCTGTTAACCCCAGTAATAAGGGAGGGGTGGATATAAAGGCAGGGCTGAGGAGTATTTGATCCACAAACTTGCATATCGCATTATTCATGGGCATCATACCTCCAAGATCAAGACCATCCTGGATATTAAAGGATGCTGCCAATCATTTTCTATAAGCCTTCCTTCACTCCCCCCCCCAAAAAAAAAACCCCTTAAAGCCTCACAAACAGCAATAAGAATGGGAAACTTGCTGTACTTTCTGGAGTACCTAACAAATGTTCAAACAATGAAGGTCTACCTTCTTCAGTGCTGCTGTTCTTATCTGCGAATGGTACAGTATAAAGAATTCTGATGCAGGGGGAAGGAGAGAAGAATAGACAGTGGTGGGGAAATGATTTGCTTCGGTGTGTGCCTTGAATAAGCAAGGCAGTTTTGGCCTAGTACCTACCATGGTTTTTATCATGTTACTCTGTTGTGATATGTGGGCATTGTTTTCATTTGTTTTAATGATTTATTTATTAAAATTATTTATTTATTAAATGTCTTAATCACCCATCTGGCCGGTCACCCAGCCACTCTGCGCGATGCACAACAATACAATTTAAAACAATAAAATTGCACATTAAAACATCATCTAAAAATATCCTAACCCACCCCAAATGCCTGCCTGAACAACCACGTTTTCAATGCATGGCGGAAGCACATTAAAGAGGGGGCATGGTGGAGTTCCTTAGGGAGGGAGTTCCACAGACTGGGGGCCACCACAGAGAAGGCCCTCTCCCTCATCCTCACCAGCCTAGCTGTCCTGGCTGATGGGACAGAGAGAAGGCCATCTGAGGCTGATCTTGTTAAGCAGCCCGTCTGGTGTTGCTGGAGGGGCTCTTTGAGATAGGCTGGGCCGGAACCATATAGGGTTTTAAAGGTCAAAACCAACACCTTGAATTGGGCTGAGAAAACAACCAGTAGTCGGTGCTGCAACTCCTTCAGCACCATTGTGATGTGACCACGCCAGCGGCTGCCTTTAATCAGGCGAGCCACAGCATTCTTTAACTAATAAAGTTCCCCTTTTTGGAATGTTGGTGCTAATATGAAATTTTACCCAGGAACAAAAGAAACAGAAGTGAACGACTGAAATGCAAGAAGGTTAGTTCCTTACCAGTTTGGTGCTTTTCATGTCTATGTAACAGGGAAGAATGCAAGTTTGCTAATACTCCATAGGACAAAACAAAAATGCATACAAGCTGCAACCCTTTTCAGGAGGCATGAGGTTTCTAGAAGTGGTATGAAGCCCAGAGTAATTTCCCCCACCCCCTAAAGTAATGTGTGAAAAAGGACATGATCTATTTGGACAATGATGCAGTGGTACACAGTGGCGCCTGGCGACTCCAGTTCTGGAGGCTCTGTGATACCTTTCAAGGTTTTAGTTGCCACCAGTCAAAATTCTAAAAGTGCTATCCATGTTGGTGGGAGGTGCTATCCAAGGTACTGAACCCATCTTGGGGATAGGGAGACATAACAGCAACTCAGTGGGAGTGGTAGAGCACTTTTGTGGCTGCCAAGAAAAGTGTCCAGGGGTGCATTTGTGCCTGCGGGTACTATGTTGCCTACCCTTGATCTACAGCGTAGATTGGGAGGGAGATACTGCAGGATCAGTTTCCCTGCAGAGTCCCACAGACTGCTGAAAGAAAATGGAGCTGACAGTTTGTGACAACAAAGAAATACAAAGCCAAAGACCCCCAGCTTGATGAACAATCCATCATGTTGTGGTCAATTTCTATCTCCAAATAGATGGAGGAATAGAAGAAACCCCTAAAGACAATCTCAGCAAATATCATTGGAGAATCCTTGGTTTATCTTATACTGAATATTTGCAGTTGCCACAAAAGTATATATTTCACTTGTGGAGATTAATTGCATGACATCAATTGCCTGAGCTGGTGTCATGGCACAGAATCTTCATAAATGTCAGCTGCTGAGGGAATGAAGCTCATGGAATATTTGCAGTGCCACCTTTTTGATGGAAAGGGAAGTTCTCAGTTTGGGTGAGATTAAAACATAAAACCTGTCATGGACCATAGGGACAGAAGGGCAGGCTGAAGACTGGGAAGAGGTCCTAGGAGGTAGGAAAGTTAAGGGGCAGGGACCTGAGGTGGCTGAAGGAAAGCTGCAGAGCAAAGTTGGCCTCCTTTCATTTCATTTTGGGGGTTCACTCAAATTCTGCGGGGAGCATTTTAAGGTGAATTTCCTAAGGAAATGAGGGGATTTTTTTTTCAGAGGAGGGTGCTTGGAATTCCAGAGGGAAACTTCTTGCCTTTTTTCTCCCCCACTCCTGGTTAGTTATTTTTTAAAAACTGTTTTCAACATTTCTGGCTTTGCTGGAAGGAAGAATGCCAAGGAAAAATGGCAGTGGTGGCTGCCAAAGCTGTGCTGCTGCTCCTACTATTTCACTCCCAAAGCTGCCCAAAAAGCTGCTGGCTTTAATAACAAATTTTTAAAAGAAAGCAAAGGAAGAAAAATGAGAAGAAAAGATAAGACACACACACTGCCAAATTGTAAGGCCCTTCACCTCCCCTGGAAACAAATTCATGGGTTGAACTTCGACCCTTGAAATGGAACAAAATGGCTGCCCCCAATTAACCAACTGTCTGTGGGCTGGTGGATATGGGGTGACTATTTTAGCTCACCCCTACTGCAGAGCAGATGATGTACTACTGAGAAATTAATGAAGTAAGTAAAGCAGACAGAGGACTGAGGCAAGAGAGGTCCAATGACAGAGGGAGCTCTGAAGGCACTTTACATTTAGGGATGGACAAACCTGTCAGTTTTTGGTTCCTTTCAGTTTCTAATTTCCCCAGTATGAAGTCCATTCTGTCCCATTTCTGCATCAGCTTGTTATTTTTCTTTTTAGTCCACATAAATATTGTACATATCCACATTTCTCCTAATGTACACATTTTTGCTTAATATAAGCATTTGTGCAAGCAATATCCCCCTATATAATGGCTTTTTGCATGTTATTTTCACTAATATATGCATTTCTGTGTGCAGTTTTCCATCAGAAGTGCAAATACCAAAGCATAATTGTGTTTTGGTTCATATATTTGTTTGGGAAATAACCCCCACTATTCAGAGGGAGAGGGGCACAGGGGGTTAAGCCAAAGAGACAGGAATTCTAATGGCGCTGGGGCAGTAAATTGAAAAGTAGGAACCTCTGGGGGGTGGAGGTATGGAGCTGAGGAGAAAAGGAACCAAGGAGACTTGGAAGGACCAGGGCAAAACCTCATAAGGGGCCTCAGGACAGAAGGAACTGAGTGCTATGGGCGGGAAGGAAGAGAATGTGCAATGGAGATTTGGCGAGTCAGGGACTAGGATGGCCACTTATGCATCATCCAAAAAAAAAAAAAGGAAATGAAGGACAAAAGAGGTCACCAGTTTGCATAAAATAGTGGTGTTTGGAGCACTGTCTGGTCCAGTTTTATTGGATGAGTTTCAGTTATTGAGGCCTGAGGATGCGGACAAGGTGCTTGGCCATGTCTGATCGACCACTTGTGTGCTTGACCCTTGCCCTTCATGGCTTATTCAATCAAATGAGGAGGGAATGTCCGGCTGGGTCCAGGAGGTTGTAAATTCCTCCTTGAGAGAGGGAGTGGTGCCTGCTGCTTTAAAAGAAGTGGTAATCAAGCCACTCTTGAAAAAGCCTAACCTGGACCTGGAGGATGTTAACAGTTGTAGGCCAGTGGCCGATGTGCCCTTCCTGGGCAAGGTGCTTGAGTGGGTGGTTGCAGGACAGCTCCAGGCACTCTTGAAAGAAATGGATTATCTAGATCCATTTCAATTGGGCTTCAGGCCTGGTTTTGGAATGGAAACTGCCTTGGTTGCCCTTTGGGATGACTTCTGCCAGGAGAGGGACAGGGGGAGTGTGACCCTGTTGATTCTCCTGGACCTCTCTGTGGCTTTCAGTACCATCAACCATGGTATCCTCCTGGATAGGTTGTCTGGATTGGGAGTTGGAGGCACTGCACTGCAGTGGTTCTGCTCCTACTTGGATGGCCAATTCCAGAAGGTGGTGCTGGGGGATTATTGCTCTGTGCCATGGCAATTGTGCCATGGGGTTCCACAGGGCTCTATTTGATGCCCCTTGCTGTTTAACATCTACATGAAACTGCTGGGGGAGGTTATCCGGAGGTGTAGACTGAGGTGCCATCAATATGTGTGTGACACCCAGCTCTACCTCTCTTTTTCATCAAACCCAGGTGAGGCAGTGGCTGTTCTGAGTCAGGGCCTGGGCACGGTAATGGACTGGATGAGGGCCAATAAACTGAAACTCAATCCAGACAAGACAGAGGAGCTGTTAGCGGGTGGTTCGTCTACCCAGCTAGGTGATATTCAACCTGTTCTGGAGGGGGTTCACTCCCCCTAAAGGATCAGGTTCATAGTTTGGGGGTGCTCTTGGACCCAGAACTGTCACTTGAGGCACAGGTGAACTCAGTGGCATGGAGCACTTTTTATCAGCTTAGGCTGGTGTACCAACTACGCCCTTATCTGGAGAAAGATAGCCTAGCTACAGTTATCTGTGCTCTGATAACTTCTTGTCTGGATTACTGCAATGCATTATATGTGGGGCTGCCTTTGAAAATGCTCCAGAAACCTGAGCTGGTCCAAAATAGGGCAGCAAGATTGTTAACAGGGACTGGCCAATGAGCTCATATTATGCCAGTACTTTTTCAGCTCTACTGGCTACCAGTCTATTTCTAGGCCTAATTCAAAGTGCTGGTATTAACATTCAAAGCCCTTAATGGCTTGGTGCCAGGTTATCTGAAGGATTGTCTCCTCCCATATGTGCCTGCCCAGACATTAAGATCATCCCCAGTGGCCCTTCTCCGCTACTAGGAGGAGGGCCTTTTCTGCTGTGGCACCCTGGCTGTAGAATGAGCTCCCCAGTGAGGTTCACTTGGCACCTACATTGTATTCCTTCTGGTGCCAGGTGAAGACCTTTTTATTTTCCAAGGCATTGCATTTTAGTATGTTAGCTTTCTAGACTTTTAGCTCTGGTGTTTTAAATCTGTACTTTAAATCACTGCATTGCTGCCAGTTTTTATTCTGGTTGTATTGTTATACTGTGTTTTTTTATGTTTTATATATTTTATATTGTTTTATTGTGTGCTGTTTGGTTTTAATTTTTGTGAACTGCCCAGAGAGCTTCAGCTATTGGGTGGTATAGAAATGAAATGAATGAATGAATGAATCAATAAATAAATAAATAAAATTTGCATTACAACTGCATATGCCAATGTATATGTATAGATGCAAATTTAGAAATAATTACTATCATTTAAATAGAAATGATACATTCCATCTTATCATATTGGAGAGACCTGTGTGTCTGATGGTCAGTGGCTAACTTCTGATGGGCAAGGTGAAGGCCAGCCCTACTCTCCCTTCTTATGGTTCTTCCTCTTTAACCTGAATTTGGACAGGACATCCCTTCAAATAGAGGGTGCCTTCAAATAGAGAACTGTCTTCTGACAGCTATTCAAGTAAACAACTGTTCTCTGTAAAGTAAGACATATGGCCACTGTGCCTGAGAGCCACTGGACCTAGATGTCTAGGTTGGATTTTATATATTGATCTGCAATCACCATCCATTTCTTTGGTGGCATGCTTCCATTTACGAACACAGCATAAAAAGGCATCAGACAGATTTTTCAAAAAAATCCATGACTAAGGAAGGAAGGAAGGAAGGAAGGAAGGGTGGGGAAGGGATAGCTTCAGCTGCAAATCCTGCACACTGGTGACCAACGTATGCCTGTGATGGCCAGTGACCCTATCATCAATATGGGTTCAGCACCTTGGATAGCACTGTTAGGGTTTTGGCTGGTGGTAACTCAGAGGACTCTGAGCCCAGGGACACACTGGTCACCTCACTCTAGGGAGGGCCATTGGGAAGTCCTGACATATCCCTGGACCCAAGCCATTGGCCCTCTCATCAACCTCAGCCTCCAAGAATGGCTCTCCCAAAGCCTCTAAGGTCTCTAGAAGGTTAAGGCTACATAAATTAGCATAGGCCCTTTAAGGCTGCAGTCACTATCCCATGAGAGGTGAAGATTTTGAGAGAATGAATTGACCATCCTACTTAAGCCCACAATCCCTGGTAGTCCCTTGCTGGAATGACAACGCCTTTCATGAGGAGCCTAGCTCCTCCTGCAGAGTGCTGTCCAAGATTCTAGGAGTTTCTGCCTTGCTGGTTGTAGCCTCCTTCTACCAGAGTCTCCTCAAGCTGCCGTTTGACTGACTGCTTCCCCCTGGGCCCAAGCCCAGACAGGACAGAAGGAATCCAGAAGGAATCTTCTGCATATCAAGCCTGCATTCCACTGTTGAGACATGGTCCCTTCTCAAGTGAACCAAGGAGAAGGGTCTAGATTTGCTGTTGATATACTTTGAGAATAGATCAAGGAGCATACTGCTTTTCACTCTCTCTGCTCTGATGCACAATATTGTTTCTTGCTCCTGGCTAATCCATCCTGGTTATTTGTAACACTGAAAGGCAACCTAGCATTGCAATTTTCATGAACTGTGATTTCCCCTTCCCCCTCCTCCTCTGTGTGATAGATGCTATAGTAACTGTGAAGTCTACCAGTAACCTTTGGAACTTAAATAACATATTTGGTTCATTTCAAGTTTGATTTTTATGTCCCAATTTTAGCAGTGTTCAGGTCCATTTCCTGCTGGAACCGGCATGGAGAATGAAAAACCAAACAAAAATGTAAGATTGAAAATAATGGCTCTATCTTCCCATAAGAACATATTAAAAGCAAAAGAGATATTCTTTATTGGACCCTGATGAAATCAGTATTGCCATTGGATCCAGATGCTATTTTAGAAAAAAAGATAAGCAGCGAATTCTTTTTTTTTTTTTTGCGCAAGCCAGGGATGCATACATTTCCAAGGCTGTTGGTGAATTCTGGCAATCCATATGATTATGGTCAGGTTTTTAAATAGATTTTTTCTGCCTCTGGGGAAAAATCTCTCCATACCACCCCCCAAAAGGGCCAAATGGGGTCTCACTGAATACTTTGTTGCCATTTCCCAAATTGCCACCTTAGTCAGCTGAAGCACCTTATGGTCTGTGTGGTCCAGACCAGTGTCCAGTGGTCTGTGTGACTTTCATGAAGACAAAGGCATCCTTTGGAGGTGGCTGATTTTGCATTCTGATTTGTACATGGAACACTAGGCAAAATGCAGGGGTGGATAAACCATTAGAATAAAGAATGTTATACAGTAGAACCCTGAATACGGTGCTAATCGCACAGTGTTCAGCTGAGTCTGGTCATTTGTTTTACTCTAGTGTAAGCATACTGCTCTGATTTGGATCAGGACTGCCACATTCTTCCCTGCATTTCCCCCACTTCTTTCCTGAAATTCCTGTCACCAGCGCAAGGGGTTACAAAACAGGAATAAAGCCTCCATTGATGCCGCTGGAGACTTTTTTGGGTGTGTGTGTCCGTCCCCATGAGTGGGGGATTTCAGGGGGAAAATGGGGCTGGGTGGCAGGTTGAATCCATCACTCCCAAAGTGGATGGCCCTGCTCCTACTTGGGACATGTGTGCTTACACTATGGTAAAAGAAAAAGCAAGCATCAGCTACATGCTAAGCCAGGGGTAGGCAAAATTTTGGCCCCATGGCCACATTTAAAGATGTGACAAACTGCCCTGAGCACAGCCATAAAATGGCTGCTATGGGTGGGCATTGCTAGTCACTATTTTATTATTTATTTGTTTATTGCATTTCTATCCTGCCTTTTTTCCTCCAGGGACCCAAGGCAGCATACATAATCCTCCTTCTCTCCATTTTATTCTCACAACAACAACCCTGTGAAGTAAGTTGGGCTGAGAGTCTGTGACTGGCCCAAAGTCAGTGAGCTTCCATGGCCGAGTGGGGACTAGAACCCAGATCTTCTGGCTCCCAGCCCAACACTCGAACCACTACACCATTCTAGCTCTCTAAGGACAAGTAATGTGCCCAGAGGCATTCACAGGGAATTAAGATGGGCTCCCACTGCACTTTGAAGCAATCCCAGCTGCCTGTAAGAAAACATTTAGAATTATTATTATTATTATTATTATTATTATTATTAATAGGGAGGAGGATGTCTCAATGGGCACTGAGGAAGGTATCCAGTGTAACTGAAGCATTGAGAACTGGGAATCTCTAACTCATGAGCACTCCAACTGGAGGTCAGCCTATATTAAAGGCGCTATGGACTTTGAAGAAGCACAAGTACAGAGTGAAAGGGAGAAATGAGCCCAATGGAAGGCACATCAAGCAAACCCTCACCGTGACCACCTTCCACCTGGAAACCTACGTCCTCACTGTAGGAGGCTGTGTAGGTCCAGAATCGGCCTTTACAGCCACCTGCAGACCCACTGCTAAGGGTCTATCTTTGGAAGACAATCTTACTCGGTCACGAGTAATTGCCATGATGATGATGAAAGTATCCAGTATCACATTGGAGCCTGCAGGCAGCCAGGCACACCACTGCCTACTGTGCTAGACAATTAGCACTAGGGATGTCAGAGGAATCTGCAGCAGAACCAAAAAGTTCAGATTTACTATGAATCCGACCTGTGGAGTCCACAGTGGCCCAGCTAGTCTCAACTCGCATGGCTTCTGTGGATGCGCAGACCAGTTGTGTTTTTTTTTTTAACTTTCCAGATTTTTACACAAATTTAATAGTAGAAAAATATGTAAAGTTCTTGGTTTGTTTGTTTTTTAAAATACCACTGGCCAAAACAGCACATTTCTCCCATAGGCCAAAACATGAAAATGTGCATTTTAGGAGGATTTGCACATTTTCGCAAATGCAAATTTGCACAAATTCAGGAAACCGGAAAAAAATCCAATTCCATCTATGAGTGGACGACGGAACAAAAGGCACCTGGCAACCTGCAAAATGCAAAGGGAACAGATTTTACAAAATCCATACATCCCTAATTAGCACAATATATAGCTTGGCTCTTATATTCCAGTACAAAGTGTACCATGTGAAGCATCTGTCACTTTGAAATCTCTCCCATCACCACCGCTTGAAATCATTTAGACCAGAGATTACATGAGAATCTTTTAATGAGACCAAATGTGAACCCTGTTTCCCTTTCAAAACCAATATCACTAAGGGTTTGGATTCACTGAGAAATGTGCTCTCCCCATAGAAAGAGATCAGTCGTATATTTATCACAATTAAGCAAAGAGGACTGAAAATGTATCATTTTCACTTAGGCGGCATTTCCCAGATGAGCTCTGTGGGAGTTTAACTGTTAAGCTCTGTTAATTTAAATAGTTACCCTGATCCAATATGTATGCATATGCAGTCATTTATCTGTTTGGTAGAAGAAGCTGATAAAGTTTCTCTAGCATCATGTCAGTATGTCTAGCCCTAACCTTAAAACTCAGGATCAGTAATGACTGCTATATCCAAGTAGCTAATATTAAGAAGTCTGAGCCATCATCCTTCACATGCATACTCTGGGGTACGTTGCACTGTGTTCAGTGGAGTTTACTCCCAAGTAGGTGCACATAGGATGGCAACCTTTGTGTTAGATGCAATTGGAATATTTAGATGGGGGTGGGGGGATGTACTGTATGGCTGTGTATCATCACTTCATAATGCAGGTGATGGCTCACCGTTTTGAATGGCCCCTCTAATTAAAACTCTCTACATGCAGAAAATTAGTGTGTCAGGGAGGAAGCTAGGCTCAAATCCAGCTTCCTGACTTGCTAGCTTCCCAAATGGAGGGAACTTTTGACACAAGGGGCTTTTCAGATATTCAGGTCCCACTTGAATTCTGGGGTGGCATAGTCCTCTCTATCAGGGGGAGGGGCAGAATCTAAGGATGCTTATAAATCTGAGATGGACTAAAATGAGTTGGTATTTCTAAGAATCTGACCTGTGGAATCCACTGTGGAATCCACCTGTGGAATCCACTGGCCTTCTCAGGCCGCATGGAGTCTGTGGGCTTTTGGATTATTATTATTATTATTATTATTATTATTATTATTATTTACTTTTCCACCATTTACGCAAATTTATTTGTAGAAAATACCCAGATTTCTGCTGAGACTTATGCTGTGCTGGAAAATATACTCAGGGAAAAGTGGAAGGGAATGAGAGACAATATGCTAAATGCTACGTACTAACATAAATGACGTAAATTGCTGCAAACCCTCTTACAGAATTATTTGCATATTTTTTCCGCATACTGGTGGGGGTGGGGGTGGGATGAATCTGTCTTTTGGTTGCTGGAATGAACAACACTGCTCAATCCATGAAACATACATGGGAAGGATTTCATAAAATCCAGACATCCGCAGCTGAACTACATGATTTTTCCAGAATGTTTGAACCAGCTCTAAGATTTTCATTTCAGATTAATTGTTCCCTTTGTTTACTTCAATAAGAAATACTCAGTCTTAAACACACTTAACTTGGAAATAAACACTTATGGAAGCATCAGTATCTACCTTCAAAAGAATGTCCATTATCTTTGATATTACCATTGCTTTTTTCTTCCTTTCTTTGCAGGGGTTGGGGTTGGGGAGAGGGTTAGCATCCTTCCTGGTTTAGCATCCTTCACAATTTACAATTGGACAAGGTCTTTCTGAACCAAGACAAAATATTTTGTATTTCCCCCCAAAAAAAACATACAGACAAAACTAAACTGGTTGTATGTACCTATGCACACACATTGTGAGAAAGATTTCTGAAAGAGGAGTAAGAAACATGAAATATAAGTACTTGGGCTACAATATTCCCACACCAAAGCTAATATTAAATAAAATTCAAATGCATGTCTTCAAGTGTTAAGAATTTAATTTGAACAAGTCACAGACTCCAACGTACTTCAATGTACTTATCGATCCCAAATGCTCAGAGAATAACATTCTACAGGGACCCCATTGCTACCAATCAGCCTCTTTCCTGTTATAAAGAGATGCTGCTAGAATGGTTGTTGTTTTGTTTTTTGGAACAGCAGCCTGCATAAAGTGGCTCAGAAACTATTTGCAGAAGGAAGACAACCATATGTTTAGAATCCCCGCTCTCCCCCAGTAGTATAAAGCAAGCTGCAAGCAACTGGACACCATGAGGAGTGCAGGAATTAAAAATCCTATTTCTTCATCAGCCCTGGCAGTTTTCAAGGAGTTGTTTGCATTTTAAAGTATAAGAAGTGGCATGAGTTATCCAGGCTTTTTCAGAAACTGACAGCAAACGTTAACATGCAAGATGTTTGCCTGAACATACGGAGGGCACAAAGGAACAGTGAGAAATTATAAGGTACATTTGGAAGAATGGGAAAACCATTCAGAGGCTGGAGCCAAGCAGACAGCCACATTCAGAACTGTTTTGGCACGCACACATATACACACGCACACACAAATCACTCAGAAATAATATTTTCTGAGCTAATCCAAGATGAGCTGCAGACACAGCACACCTACCTCTAGTTATTGGTACATCGTTCACTTAAATATCTAGATTAGGGCCCTATTATCTTATATTCATTGCTGATGTGACTAATTTGTAAGCTGATAATATGTATGTTTACTCAGGAGTAAGTCTTACTGAGTTCGGTTGGATTTACTCCCAGGTGAGTGTGCGTAGGGTGCTGATCTAACCATATTTATTTAGAAGTATGTCCCACTAAATTTACTCAACCATACTCCCAAGTAAGTTCATTTAGGATCATACCCTTGCAGCCTACTTATACGCATGGTTACTGGGAAGTAAGTCCCGCTGAACCAAATGATTACAGTCCTATGGCCCAATCATATGCATAATTACTCAAAAGTCTGAGTTCCTGAGGCTTCCCCCCACACACATATGCCTATGACTGAAACCTTCACTTGGTCAAATTTAGGTAATTTCACAGCCTATGTAGCAGCAAACACATGTTTGCATCAAGGATGCTCAGGCTGATAGGGATCTGCTTCCAGTCCCAGCTCTTCCCCTACCTCTACCACATCTTTGGGAGAATGTCTGTTACACATTTTTTTGTGTTAAGTGTATTGTTCAAATATCTTAAAGGTAAACCTAAGAAGGTAAGACTTAAGTAGTTAATCTCCCTTTTGATATAATTCCCCCTTTCTTTTCTTTAAAATTAGGGTTGACGTAACAGTTTTCATTTGAGGAAACAAAAGTAAAGAATAGCACTTTGGATCATCGCACATGGAAAGATGTGTTTCATCTTTATCTCTACGCATAACTCTTTACCCTTTGCTGACCCCCACTGGTCCATGGATCTTTTTCTGAATCTATTCCAATACAATTGACCTTTTCTTTCCAGAATCAATAGTTTTCTTGGACTACCAAATGGGGTGTTTTGTGTGTGCATGCATGGAAACCGTCTAAATCAAACCTGCTGATTCCCCAATAGGCTCTTATGTCAGCAACTTATTCAGTAGACTTCACTGAATTCAGTGGACTCCAGCAAATGTATGAGTGCTGCTGCCCTTTATTTTAGGGTGCTGATGGAATCCCACACATTTCATGTTACTTAGCCCTTACTCCTTTTACTTTGTATGAGTGCTTCTATTACCCTAACAGGTGCACCATGTTTATTTGAACTATCCTCAGAGGTTCCCTTGATCTTTTCTTAAAGGTTAGGCTATCTTTGCCAGAGAAAACCTTCTTAGCTTCCTTTCAAATCCTAGGGTGTATATATATATATGTGTGTGTGTGTGTGTGTGTGTGTGTGTATATATATATATATATATATATATATAAACTGTTACTTAGCATTTCCAAAGCATGTTCTTTCATTTTTTTTAAAAAAGAGCAGTCCGCCATTGTTATGCAATTCATCTGAAGACTAACATAGAAGCAGACCTTTATTATCTCTCATGCAGGTTTCTTTTCTGCCCTGTTCTGAAGATCCAGGGCAAGTAGGGGAAAAACACACACCCAGCAACAACATGTAAAATAAGAATTGAGTACTGCTATAAAATATCTAAACATTTCTTCAATAGAACTTCCTAAATGAAATTTAGGTGGAAAGTCTAAAAAGTGGAAATCACATGTCTGATGGTTATGCACACATCTGCTTCATTGCATGATGCAGGTATTCTGAGAATGCATGGTCAATTTCTCCTTCCCATTCCAGGGTAATGGAGTAAACAGAAACATGGTTGTCATACTATGATTCTACCTATGATTTTAGTGTTTTTCATGTACAGAAGTGATTTCATAATAGAGGATTCTTAACGTTTGAACCTGCCACATAGATGTTGACTTTAGCCAGAATGTAAGCGCCTTGCTTGTCCATATATTTCAGAATCTGGTCCATATTGGCCCATATAGTTCAGCATCTCACTTCCCACAGTGACCAGCCAGATGTTTCTAGGAAGTCCACAAGCAGGACATGAGTGCAATAACATCCTCCTACTGTTAACCCAACAACTGGCATTCAGATTCCAAATAATAATATAAGTTCCAAATAATCATCTTTGCTAGGAGAAGCCATTGGTAACTTTTTCCTCCATGAATTTGGCCAATGCCCCTTGAAAGCCATCTAAGCTAGTGGCTAATGCTACACCATGCAGCAGAAAATTATATAAATTGCATTGTGTTTATTTATTTATTATTACATTGTGTGAAGAAATACTTCATCATTCATGGCTAAGCAGGACCTGAGCTTGGGTCTTGAACACCATATCCATTGTACCATATTGACTCCCCAATTTTATAAATGGAGAACTGGAAGTGTGAGATATAAATGCCCACTAAAATTCAATGACAAGGGGTTTAAAGTAAGCTCCAGTTTCTAGGTCCATTTGTTGTGGACCACATTGGGTGTTACAATCTCCTGCTCTCTCAAGCTTCTCAAGTTCTATACTATCTATGTTATATGCTTATGCTGTTGTCCTTAGCTGATTTATAAAAATTGGAACTGCCTTTCTAGATATTGGCTACCCTGATCTGAGAATATCTGGTAATATACATAACACATTTCTATACCGCCCAATTGCCAAAGCTTATATGTATGTATGTATGTATGTATGTATGGATGGATGATTGCTTGAAGGTATGTGAAAGCCTTCTAATCCAGTGCAGCTACATGAACACAGTCCTTTGTTTATTTATTTATTTATTTATTTATTTATTTAATTTATTAATCGCCCATCTGACTGGTCACCCAGCCACTCTGGGCGATGTACAACCCCCATAAAACAATTTAAAACAATAAAATTTTACCATAATTTTTTTTTAAACAAAATACCCTAACCTTTGTTCCCAAAGGATATGCTCCCAACTGAAATGGCCCAAGTATATCTAGGTAGACTGGCATGTATTCATCCCATGTTGCCCTTGGCTTTTCTCTCCCCTCCCTGCCTTCCATTAATTCCCATCCCCTCATAGTCTCCTTCACTGTCAAAACATAGATGGCAAGTCACTTGGGACAGGGAATTGTTTTTACCCTCACCGTGTACATTGATGGAGCTATAGAAATAAGCAAAGTGGTCCATTGCAATTAATTTCATCCATTCATCATCATCATCATCATCATCATCATGGTCCATCTTAGCGGTCAATCCTACTTGTATTCCATTCCTTATATAGGCAATTAATAGATATTTCCCCTGTTTTCATTTCATTTCATTTTCTCTTCTTTAATTCTAGTAGACTTCCAATACACTGTGCTTTTGACTATCATAACTTTTATGATCATGCTTGTTCAATCACATAGTTAAATTGAAATTGGCAGATGGAACCACAGTGTTTAAGAATTTGATTCTCTCTCCCCACGCCCTATTTTGGAACCTGCTTTGTTCACTTATCAGGCATGCTTCCTTCCCATTTAAAACTTCTGCTATTTTAGAATACGTACTTTCCTCTTTGGTACATGATCATAAGTTTGTCCACTGTCCTCGTAGGTGAACAATAATAACCCTAGAGAAAAAACTCTTAAGGAATAACAATAGGTATGACTCTAAAGCCTTACAAAACTTTATGCGCTCATTATTCTAAAACATGTATGACAGGAGGTTAATTGTTTCTCATTTCTTTGCTATTCACAGTAACATTAGTGGCAAACTACACATTACATGCAAATGCCTGTAATAAGGTCTCCTGATATATATGAGAAGCATCTTCAGGAGGCTGCAGTGTTGACCAAAAAGTGGTCGTGGTGCTTATCCCTTCATCCTGGCTGTTCCCCACTAGTCATCATTTCCTCCCTCAAATCACCCTCCAGCTGCTCTTTCCCTCACAATGTTCCAGATATGTCTTGTTTTCATCAACTCTATCTGATAGTGATAGGCACTCACTAAAACAATGCCAGATTTCTGCCAAAATCATACATTGCTCCTATACTGCTGCCTAAAGATCATCCCGTTATTTATTTTATCACAAGACTTTTTAACTCAGTTTCTAGACCCCAGAGAATGCAGAACAGATATGCGGTTTTGTTAGTTTACCAAAGTACATTGAGAAGATCCTGGTTTGCTCTAAAGGTTTTTGTAGGTTTTTAAGTTCTCTTTAGTAGACAATTGTGTGTGTGTGTGTGTGTGTGTGTGACAGAGAGAGAGACAGAGAGAGAGACAGAGAGAAAGAGAGAAAGAAAATCAGTAGATAATATTGCAAGTCTGTGTGAGTGAGATGAGAGATAAAGTGGGGGAGAATATTAATAGATAATATGTGTGTGAGAGAAGAAAGGGAAGCAGAGGAAGGAAGGAACGAAGGAAATTAGTTGCTTACTATCCATCATTACATAGTGAATTTCTGAAAGTTTACCAAGGTGGGAAAACTTTTAAGCAGTGTTCACAAATAATGTGCCATTTTAAAACAATATAGACAATACAGGAAACTACACAAGTTTTATGCTGAAAGGAAAGAAGAAGTACACGATAAATCTGAATAGACAGAACTGGCCAAACCAAACACATGCTGATTCTTCCACTGATAAGAACAAGACTCACTAGATGCAGCTATGGCACCATAATAAAAAACATCATTCCCAGTTCAATCTTTCAGCCAATTGCCAATATCCCATATTTATCCTCTTATCCACTCACTGCCTCTATCAACAGAGAAAGGAATCTGTGCATATAGACAGATAGATAATTCCAGCTTTGTGAGACACCCCCCCCCCCACACACACACACTCAAAACAAACAAACAAAAAACCATTAGTCATTCCTGAATCACATTTTAACCCCATACTTGGCTGATTCAAAAGGCTGTTGCGTAACACCATGCCAAATCCCATCCTGAACTTCTACATAACTCAACTTCCAGGAATACACTGATCACTGCCAATACTTTTCCAAAACAACCCAATAGCCCTTGCAAGATCTGGCATTTATTTTCTCTTTTTCCAAAGTCAGTGCCAGAAAATGAGAACTTTATGCATGCCATTCTTGTTTCTTCTTTGTTTTAAAAGGAAAATCAGTGCAGCCAGCAAAGAGGACTCCCCCCCCCGCCTTATCCCCACACCCCACCCCAAATTTCCCCTGCTGCCTCTTTTCACAACTCAGTCATTAAGGGAAGCTTTCAGCTGCAATGCCAGCCAGATAACCAGCCCCTTCCTTCCAGCAACTTTGAGCAAAAGAAGCGGTGCCTCTCCAGCAGGGAGACCAAGACGCGCCTGACACGACACATCGGCTTCATATTAGACAAGGGAGAGGAACACAGCCACCATTCCTAAAGGTTTCAGAAGCCGGTCCAAAATAATCTGAGATGCCACTCACAAACTACAACCAGAGAAAAAGCGGTGCCCTTTTCTAAAGGGAGGGGGGAAAGGTAGCCACTTACCGATGTTCAGACACAGTCTGTCCCTCTGTCTCTCTTCCCTTCTCTCTCTCTCTCTCTCTCTGACTCCTCTTCAGTTCAGGGTTCTGTCCTTTCCCAGCCTTTGGAGATCTTGTGTACAAGTCCCTTAAGGTCCTTGTCAGCCCGCCGGGGATACAGCTAGAGTTTCTTTGCCCAGATCTCTGATTCTTCTTTCGTTCCTACGGGAATCCAATCTGGAGAATTTCACAGCTGCGAAGAGAGGATTCAGGTGAAAAACAGCATCCTTCCTTCTTAAAAGCCTAGAAATTAGCCAGGCACGTTTGAGGTTGGCGATCTAGTCTGGCAACAGCAGCATCTCTCTCTCTCTCTGGCAGACTCTTTTTTTTCTTTCTTTCTTTCTTTTTTTAAAAAATGCTCTTTCTTCTCTTTTCCGATTTGGATGATATTGGGAAATAGGTGAAAAGACCTCCGCTGGTTGGCGATGCTTTCGCTACTGCGATTTCTCCGCCAATGTCTTCTCGCTTTCCTCTCTCTCGCCGCCTCTGAGTGGCTGTGTCCCTCTTGCAAGCTCGCTCTGTGCGCGCGCGTGAATGCGTGTGCGCGCGCGTGTGAGCGCGCGCGAGCCTCTCTCTCTCATTCAATCTCTCACACACAGAGAGCGCATCGCTGCATCTTGGTGAAAAGGTTCGTTTAATATGTCTCCAGGCTTAAAGCACCCTTTGCAACCAGAAGGGGACTTAAAATTCTAAGTTCTCGCTCTCTCTCTCTCTCAGACAGATATTATATAGAAAATATAACTTTTTGTTGGATTTAATAGTTGCACAGCCGCTTTTATGCGAAGTTCCTCAGAAGTAAGCTGGGACAAGTTCAGTTAGGTTCACTCCCAAGTAGTGGAGGCTGGTGGCTCCGATTTCGGTGGGGCTTAGGGTCCATTCTGGGTTTCAGTCAGAACCAGCCAGAACTTTAAATGAGCTATCCAATGTACTCAACCCTGTCCCCAAAATGGGTTCAGCACCTTGGTTGATTCTGATTGAAACCCAGAATGGAATCCAAGCCCCACCGAAATTAGAGCCACCAACCTCCACTTCTCCTAAGTAAGTAACTGTGCATCGGATCGCAGCCTCACAGTGCAATCTTCTGCATGTCTGCTTGGAAGTAAATCTCATTGAATTCGGTGGAGCTTACTCCTAAGTACATGTGCATAAGATTGCAGCAATAGTGTCTTAACTTTGAATTGTATTCTGTACCCCACATTTTAACCTACAGACCCACACCCACCCATGCTGCTATCTATCTCTTTCTGGGTGGGGTCTTCCAGATGGAGAGCTCATAGTGCTACCACTCAGAAGGCATTGTGCAGCTCCTCCTCCTCCTCTTCCTTCTCCCCCCCCTTAATGGATTTTTTTGGGGGGCGGGAGGAAGACAGAAGATGCAGTGAGAAAACATGGGAGGGTTACAACTGGATGACAATGTCATCTGGACCCCTGTAAAATTCCATGAACGAGGCAAGGTGATGGCATGATAATAGCCTCATCTGGAAGTACCCTCTGTCTCTATCTCTCTATCGTGTTCCATTTCCACACATTTTTTGGTTTTTTAATGTTTCATATTTCACTGATAAAAGCTCCACAGTGAATAAAGCTTCTGTTCTTCTTTCCTTGTTTTCCTCACTTATTATTATTATTGGAACAACAGAACCAGAACCTGCTTGTGCTCAGCTGCTGAATCGAAGGAAGTAACACTTGACAGCCCAGTGTTAAAGGTATCTACTGGGAAGAAACAGTCTCATTGATTTCAAAGGGCCATAACTCTCAGTAAAAACACGCTAGCCAGAATCCCAAAGAAATAAGCCAATCCTATGCAGACTGAAGGGGAGGGGTAAGCCCATTGATTTCTGCCAGAATGGGGCTGTTGGTGGCAATTAAACTGACTAGGATCAAGAGGATTAAGTATACATGTATTGGACAGGGCCTTGAATAAAAATGTGACTTTGGTCACAAGCACAGTGCATCTCTCATAGTGCATTTGGATGCATGCAATCTAAATCACACACATCCCCCTCCCGCCCACACACACACCCCTGAGATAAGGGAGGAAGGCTTTCTAAGGCAGAAGATGCAGCTTGCCAGCAGGCTTCTATCTCATGATAATAATAATTAAAACAACAACAACAAGCCATACTTTAAACATCATCTCATCCCCTGAATTCTTTGCTCCTGACTTGAGCAATCCACTCTGCTAGCCACATGCTTTAGGGAAGTTCTACTGATTTGAAAAGGAATGATTTGGAATAAATGGTCAGTAGTAGCATCAGAGCAGGACTTTGGAGCAGAGGTCCAGGGACCACTCTGTAGAATGAGAATTGAGGTGGGTGGGGGCTCAAATATAGCAGAGCTGGCTGACTACATTTTGAGGTAATACCCATTGCCAGAGCATGGAGAGGGGAGAGCCTTATGTAATCGTTTCACACATTCCATCTCAGAACATAAGAAGAGCCATGCTGGATCAGACCAAGGATCCATCTAGTCTAGGGATGTGAGAAAGTTACTTACCTTTTCAAAGGGGGTGATTCATGGTGGGGGGAGGTTCTCCACACTTCCCCTCAAAATCCTAACCTGGCCGGCTCCGCTGAGTGGCAACTCCGCAGAGCCGCCACCGGGGGCATTTGCAGCTGTGCAGAGCCTGCAGATGCAATTGGTGGCGGCTACAGCGGCCGCCATTTGCATTCCTGTTTTTTTTGCCATGATAGGCTATGTAAATATTTACGTAGCCTATCACGGCAAAAAAAACGGGTGCAAATGGTGGCTGCTACACCATTTGCACCCCTGATTTTTTGCCGTGATAGGCTACGTAAATACTTATGTAGCCTATCATGGCAAAAAAACAGGAACGCAAATGGCAGTGGCTACGGCGGCCGCCACTTATGTTCACTTATTTTGACGTGATAGGCTATGTAAATACTTACGTAGACTATCACGGCCTCCGCAGGGATGCAAATGGCGTCCTTGCATTAGCTGTGATAGGCTACATAAGTATTTACGTAGCCTATCACAGCAAAAAATGGTGAAGCGAATGGCAGCCGCATCTGCGGCCGCCATTCACAAAGCAGCGCGAATGGCACCAGGTAAGTGTTCTGTTTCGCGCGCCTTTCACGGGGTGGTGGGGTGGTGGGGCGGGGGGCTTCATTCCACCATGGATTTTGGGAGGCCAAATGCACTGGCATTCAGCCTCACTGAGATCCGTGGCAGAATTCTCTGACATCCCTAATCTAGTCCAGCATTCTTTTCACACAGTGGCAAACCAGCTGCCCATGGGAAACCCACAATCAGGACATGAATGCAACAGCACCCCCCACCCCTGGGTTCCCCAGCAACTAGGGATGTACGAAAGTGACTTACCTTTTTGCAGATTCTGTTCATGGTTTGGGGGGGAGGTGTTCCGTCCCTCCCCCTGGAATCCTCAACGGGGGGGAGGCGATCCGGTCCTCCCCCCCAGAATCCTTGATGGCCGGCTGTGCTCCGCAGCAGCTCCGCGGAGCAGCCGGCCAGGCCCAGGCCAGGGCCGTCCGCAGCTGGATTTCTGGCCACGGAGGGCTCTGGGTAACAACAACAACAACAACAAAAACACGTAGGCAAAAGGCGGCGGCCATAGCCGCCGCCCTTTGCATTCCTTATTTTTCGCCGTCTTAGTCTACGTCAATATTTCAACCTCACCGACATCCGTCGCGGAATTCTCTGACATCCCTACCAGCAACTGGTGTACAGGCATACTGCTTCTGACACTGGAGGTAGCATATAGCCATCAGGACTAGTAGCCATTGATAGCCTTCTCCACCATGAATTTGTCCAATCCCTTTTTAAAGCCATACAAATTGGTGGCCATCACTACATCTTGTGGAACTGAATTCCATAGTTTAACTATGCGCTGTGTGAAGAAGTATTTAATTTTATCTCTTCTGAATCTCCAGCCAATCAACCTCATGGGTTGAGCCCAGGTTCTTGTATTATGAGAGAGGGAGAAACAACTCTCCCTATCCACATTCTCCACACCATGCATAATTTTGTACACCTCTATCATGTCTCTCCTTACTCACCTTTTTTTCCCAGCTAAACAATCCCAGCTCCTGTAACCTTCCCTTAAAGGGAAGATGCTGCAGCCCCTTGACTATTTTGTCACCCTTTTGTGCACTTTTTCCAGCTCTGCAATAGGTAGACCTTTTAAGTGTGGTGACCAGAACTGTATACAGTATTCTAAGTATGGTTGCACCATAGATTTGTATAAGGGCAGTATGATATCATCAGTTTTATTTTCAGTTCCTTCCCTAATTGTACCTAATATGAAATTTGCCTTTTTCACAGCAGCCACACACTGGGTTGACATTTTCATCGAGCCGTCCACCACATTTGGGTGATGCTTGGCTGTTTTTCTTCCACACTAACCCTGGTGCTTGTGATTGAGCTTGCCTGAGCCATTGCTGTCTACAGCCCATTTATGTGAGTCCACTGCAGCTTAATCAACTCAAAATCAAAACGTATGGAGCTTAATCAACTCAAAATCAAAACGTATGGAGCTTAATCAATTCAAAATCAAAACGTATGGAGCTGCCTTATATATTGAGTCAGACCACTGGTCCGTCTAGCCTGGTATTGACTACTCTGACTGGTCATGGTTCTCCAAGATCTCAAGAAGAATGTGTAACTCAAGAAAATATGTGGAGAACATGTACCAACAAAAACGGCAACAACAACAACAACAGATTTACTGAAATATGGGGATAAATTTATTTAGTACAGAAATTAGAAAACTCAATACTAGAACATAGAAAAAGTGTTAAACATTTATAAGGAAACTAAAATGGCATGATGATTCATTATACTGAGTCAAATGTTGTTTTGATAATTAGATGGCCAATACAGTGTTAGGGATGGACGAAAGTCCCTTACCTGGTCCTGCAGCTTGCTTTGCAGTGGGGGAGAGGTGCTCCGTTTCTCCCCCCAAAATTCTTGGCGGGTGCGGAGGCGCCCCGCCCCTCCCCGCCGAAGTTCTGGCCCGGGGGGGAGGTGCCCCGCCCCTCCCCGCCAAAATTCTGGCCCGGGGGGGAGCGCCCCATCTCCCCGGCCGTGAAAATTCTTCTGCCGGGAAGAACGAGGAAGTAAAAAAAAAACACGTGATAGGCTACGTAAAGATTACGTAGCCTATCACGGCTAGATTTAAAAAAAACACCATGATAGGCTACGTAAAAGTTTACGTAGCCTATCACGGCTGACTTTGAAAAAAAAAAAAGTGCATACGCAAATGGCGGCGCCCATGGGCGCTGCCATTTGCGTTCCTTATTTTGGCACGTCTTAGTCTATGTAAACATTTACGTAGACTACGGCGAAAATAAGGGGAACGCAAATAGCGTAGATGCTACGCTATTTGCGTTCCCCTTATTTTTGCCGTCTTAGTCTATGTAAATGTTTACATAGACTAAGACGTGCCAAAACAAGGAATGCAAATGGCAGCGCCCATGAGCGCCACCATTTGCGTACGCGCTTTTTTTTTTTTTACTCAGCATTTACGTAGCCTATCATGGCTGACTGCAGGGACGCAAACGGCAGCGGCTACGGCCACTGCCATTTGCGGGCCCGGCCGGCCAGGATTCGGGGGGGAGGGACGGAGCACTTCCCCCCCAGCCAGAATTTCGGGGGGAGGGACGGAGCGCCTCCCCCCCACCGTGAATCAATTTCGTCAAAAGGTAAGTGACTTCCGTACATCCCTAAGAGCCTGATTTCAAAATGCCTACTTAAAAGCAGGCTGGCTGGAGAATGCTGGGCGATGTAGGGCTTTTTTCGGTCTAAACATGCATAGGATTGCACCCTAAAGCAGGGATAGAGGATGTGTGGCCCTCCGGATGTTGCTAGAATGCAACTCCCATCAGCCCTTGCCAGCATAGCAATGGTGCAAAGCACCTTGGATAGCTCCTTTAGACTTCTGACTGGTTCTGACAGAGACCTGGAATGGAGTCACCACCCCACTGACATCGGAGACACCAGCCTGCACTGCTAAGGCCAATCTTACAAGTTACAGAGGAAACTTGGGTAGAGTTCTGGGTGGTTCCATTTCATACAATAAATGAGGGGGGTCATGGTTTTGTTGTTGTTGTTGTTGTTTTTCATGTGAGCCCACCCATGTAGTAAGCTAGCATGGAGAGGGCCATGCTAAATCTTCCTCTGCATGTGCATGTATCCTACATGCACGGTGAATATTTAAACACCAAACCAAAAGAGCTTGGCTCTTCAGAGGGTGAATGTGTGGTGCTTCACTTGTTGCCCCCAAATGTAGCCCTGCCTCATTTTGGGCCCCTTCTGCTCATTCCTCTTGAATGGGGCCTTGGACCTGTGTGCCCCAAAGTCCTGGACTGATGGCACCACTGACTCAAAGCCTCATGTGGAGATGAGGGTCAGGGCTAGCAGATGTGGTCTTCTTTCCTCTGCACAGGGTCATTTTGGATGACCATCACCAGTGGGTTTATCATCTTGGCTCCAAAACCTGGTCTGCACATGCAATGCTGAAGCATGAATTGCCAAATTGCTGAGGTGATACAATGGGCCTTACTTCAGACTGCATGTAGAGGATCACATGCTCCCCATTGCTGCTGCTGCTGCTGTTGTTTTAAAGGCATTAATTTTGGAGTCTAAAATTACTAACTGCATCACTGCCTTGAACGTATTGAGATCGGGGCAACCCTCTTTTCCCCCAAACACACACACACATGCACACACACATTCATTTGTACACTGGGTGATTATCCGACCTGGGCAAAATGCTCCAGTTTAATCATGGATCATCCAGCAGACTCTGAATGGTATCTGGCAATTGTTGCTCTCTGTTTTCTTTTCTCTTTATTTTTGCTACTGATTTCATGTTGTTGTTGATGCTGCTGCTGCTGCTATTTTCAAAAGGCAGCAGAAACATCAGCAACTGCCCCAAACCCAGCCAGATCAGTGCTAATTGGGTTTTTCATAGTACGTTTCTCTCCACCCTAAAGCACAGTGTTGTGCATGGGAGTGACTTATGGTTTTTTGTTTGTTAGTTTTTTTTTTTTTTAAGATAGCTCCCTCCATCTCTCTTTTTCCTGGTTCCTACTGATATACAGTCTACAAGCACCCCAGGTATCCATTTCCATCCACTCCTCCTTTTACCATTCTCTCTGCATGAGCCAAAACTGCCAGGCAGGCAGGAGGGGGTGAGAGGTTGGGAGAGGATCCCTTTTAGCCTCAGATATCACCAGACGGCTCCTGAGATTTTATATCGCAATGGCTGTAATTCGAGGAAAACATAATAATGCAGGCTGTAAATCTGTCTGGATGGGACTGTTTGAGTGCTGTTGTTCTCCAGTGGCAATGCTTTTGATCTCCCTTCCCCTTTACCTTTTTCTTCTGATTCTTTCCCTAAACCATTGGCTTCATCTGATTTTAATGGAATTAGAGTTAAAATAAGTTATACCACCTTCCCAGCAAATGAGTGCTCCCTCCCTCCCTCCCTCCCTCTCTCTCCATTCTATATTTCACTGAAACATAATTTTCCATAAGGTCTGGCATTTGGTTATTGGAAGAGGGTAGGATTTTCCCTCAAGCCTTGAAACTCCTTTGTAGCAGTACCTATATATGACTGATACTAATAAATGCCTTGGATTCCTATTTCGGCTCCCCCTGATGTTTGACTGGGTTTATTTGGCATACAGTGAGTCACGTGCAACTGCCCCAGCCTATAACATCAAGCACTATGCTTTATACTGCAGCTTTCCTGTTAATTAAAATTAGTCTTTTCCCTATTTTCTGCAGTTCCTTCTTACTCATCTCTCTCTCTCTCTCTCTCTCTCTCTCTCTCTCTCTCTCTCTCCCTCTCTCTCTCTCTCTCTCTCTCTGTGTAAATATATTTAAAATCAGCCTACTTCTAGACAGCATAGTAAGAAGCAGAGACATCACCTTGCCGACAAAGGTCCGTCTAATCAAAGCTATGGTTTTCCCAGTAGTAATGTGTGGCTGTGAGAGCTGGACTATAAGGAAGGCTGAGCGCCGAAGAATCGATGCTTTCGAACTGTGGTGCTGGAGAAGACTGTTACGAGTCCCCTGGACTGCAAGGAGGTCAAATCAGTCCATCCTAAAGGAAATCAACCCTGAGTGCTCATTGGAAGGACAGAGACTGAAGCTGAAGCTCAAATATTTTGGCCACCTAATGCGAAGAGAAAACTCTCTGGAAAAGACCCTGATGCTGGGAAAGATGGAAGGCAAAAGGAGAAGGGGACGGCAGAGGATGAGATGGCTAGATAGCATCACGGATGCAATGAATATGAACTTGAGCACACTCCGGGAGAGAGCGGAGGACAGGAAGGCCTGGCGTGCTATGGTCCATGGGGTCACGAAGAGTCGGACACGACTGAACGACTGAACAACAACAACAACAACATGTGTGTGTATATATATGTGTGTATATATATATGTGTGTGTGTGTGTGTGTATATGTGTGTGTGTGTGTATATGTATGTATATATATATATATATATATATATATGCACACACACACACACACACACACACACACATTCAATATATAGGGTTCTAATTCCTATGCTGAGGAAGTAGACTGATATTAATTCCCTCATCCCCCCCCCTTCTATAGTAAGGACAACCTTCTTTAACCTTTAATAGTTCTGTGCCCCCTTCTCCTTTTTCTTCTCTTTTCCTACAGCCTGAGATGGCACAATCTACAAAAGTCCTACTGAACACCAGGGACAGGAGAATGAGTGACATTCGAAGTTGTTGAGGTTGCCATCATCCACTTCAACGATCACCTTGCCTCGTTCTGGGTACCAAACGCGAGTGCCTCCTGGGCCACCACCCAAATAGGAAAAGTGCATATTTTTGAACATGAAAACTGTGCACTTTTCCAAGCATGCACCCCAAATGTGCACCCCCCCATTGGCTAAAGGTAGTTTGGGGGAGGAAATGCATATTTTCAGAAGTGTGCACCTGCAGAAGGGCAGGAAAGTGCCCAGATTTCCCCAGAATTACATTCCTGCCCATGTTTGCATTCAGGGGTGTGAATGAGACATGTTTGCGTGATTTGAGAACAGGAGCAACATTCTCATACATCTCAAAGAGACGTGTTCTAACTGATTGAATCAATCAGGCTCAATCTGGAAAAAAAGGGGGGGAGCCTATTCAAAATGAAGCACTAAAGCACCAAAGGATATTGATCTGTCTCCTGTCCCTCCACGTATTCATTCTGGACAAGTTAGTGTGTGTAGGTCTTAGGGCTGTCCATACATTAAACCTCCACATTACTCTGTTGAGTTGGCTGTTAGAAAAGGAGAGCCTAGATTACTCTTCTCCAACCTGGTGCCCTTCAGATTACAACTCCCATCATCCCCAGCTAGCACAATCCCTCTATCCCATATGCTTAGGCAGTGCATATTGTGTATGGAGCTGCGATTGGCACAACCAATGCAAAACCTGCACATAATTTATTATTGTTCTTGTCGTTATTATTCCAGTTGCACTGGTAGTTTGGTTACATGGCCAATTTAAAGTCTTCATATAGACCAAGTGTCGGTGCAGGTTTTTGAGGGCCTGTAGGCAAGACACCCTCAATGGTCCCCCTCCCTCATTGAGTCTATCTTCTCACTGCCATTGTCACCAGCAGCTATTGCTCCTCATCCTCTTTCTCATCTTTGCTACCACCCGGTTACTTGGCAGGCAAGGAGCCAGTGAGCAAGTAGGCAATGGCATACACTGCTCCTCCTTCCTACCACCACCAATGTCTGGGGCAGAGTGTGAGGGAGGAGAACATGCAGGTTGCAAAGGTGGAGAGGAGAAGGTCCAGGAGGCTCTTGTCAGTGGGGCCCTGCTGGGGTCTGGTCCCTCGGCAAGTACCCACTCATGCCTACCTTTGACACTGTTGTTGTTGTTCAGTCGTTCAGGCGTGTCCGACTCTTCGTGACCCCATGGACCATAGCACGCCAGGCCTTCCTGTCCTCCACTCTCCCCCGGAGCGTGCTCAAGTTCATATTCATTGCATCCGTGATGCTATCTAGCCATCTCATCCTCTGCTGTCCCCTTCTCCTTTTGCCTTCAGTCTTTCCCAGCATCAGGGTCTTTTCCAGGGAGTTTTCTCTTCGCATTAGGTGGCCAAAATATTGGAGCTTCAGCTTCAGTATCTGTCCTTCCAATGAGCACTCAGGGTTGATTTCCTTTAGGATGGACTGATTTGACCTCCTTGCAGTCCAGGGCACTCGTAAGAGTCTTCTCCAGCACCACAGTTCGAAAGCATCAATTCTTCGGCGCTCAGCCTTCCTTATAGTCCAGCTCTCACAGCCATACATTACTACTGGGAAAACCATAGCTTTGATTAGACGGACCTTTGTCGGCAAGGTGATGTCTCTGCTTCCTACTATGCTGTCTAGGTTTGCCATAGCTTTCCTCCCAAGGAGCAAGCGTCTTTTAA
Organism: Heloderma suspectum; assembly: GCF_057233095.1. Lineage (NCBI taxonomy): Eukaryota > Metazoa > Chordata > Lepidosauria > Squamata > Helodermatidae > Heloderma > Heloderma suspectum. Next base: position 23,770,970 of record NC_139460.1, on the reverse strand, counting down.
TTTCATGGCTACAGTCACCGTCTGCGGTGATCTTGGAGCCCAAGAAAGTAAAATCTGTCACTGCTTCCATTTCTTCCCCTTCTATATGCCAGGAAGTGATAGGGCCAGATGCCATGATCTTAGTTTTTTTAATGTTGAGTTTCAAACCAGCTTTTGCACTCTCCTCTTTCACCCTCAACAAGAGGCTCTTGAGATCCTCTTCGCTTTCTGCCATTAGGGTGGTATCGTCTGCATATCGGAGGTTGTTGATAATTCTCCCGGCAATCTTAATTCCGATCTCTGATTCATCCAACCCGGCATTTCTCATGATGTACTCTGCATATAAGTTAAATAAGCAGGGTGACAATATGCAGCCTTGTCGTACTCCTTTCCCAATTTTGAACCAATCGGTTGTTCCATGTCTGGTTCTTACTGTTGCTTCTTGACCCTCGTACAGGTTTCTCAGGAGACAGGTAAGGTGGTCTGGTACTCCCATCACTTTCAGAATTTGCCAGTTTGTTGTGATCCACACAATCAAAGGCTTTAGCGTAGTCAATGAAGCAGAAACAGACGTTTTTCTGGAATTCTCTTGCTTTCTCCATGATGCAGCGAATGTTGGCGATTTGATCTCTAGTTCCTCTGCCTCTTCTAAACCCAGCTTGTACTTCCGGTAGTTCTCGGTTTGCATACTGCTGAAGCCTAGCTTGTAGGATTTTGAGCATCACCTTGCTGGCATGTGAAATGAGCGCAATTGTGCGGTAGTTTGAACACTCTTTGGCGTTGCCCTTCTTTGGAATTGGAATGTAAACTGACCTTTTCCAGTCTTGTGGCCACTGTTGAGTGTTCCAGATTTGTTGGCATATTGACACTGACCCTATGATTATTGACTTTTGCATGTCATTAAAGTAATGTGTGCTTTGGGTCTAATTCAGGGATATTGAATCTCAGGTTCATAGACCAAACCTGACCTACCTGGGCTCCCTGCCTGGTACTCCAGGGTTCCCCAGATGATTACATCCCTGTGGCATTCCTGCCTATTTACCAATGTGAATACCTTTTCTATAAGGCCCATCCCATAGCAGGGAACACTTTCTGCCACACACACAGTAACCACCAGGACCTTTCCCTCAGGTGCAACACTTTACTTCTCAAGATGTGAGGACATGCTGGTTTTTCATTCTGACATATATTATTCTCTTATCACTTTTACCCTTTGGTAGCCACAAGCCATAGGCATGAGATGGAAATAAACAGAGAAATATTTATTGTTTACCGAACAAGGGTGTTAAACAGTACGTAACCTATTTACTCTTCTCCTGCACATAAATAATTGAGTTACAGTAATAAGTCACTTTAAAACCTCCTGTAAAGCCTTCTATAAATCCTCTCTCACACACAAACTCAGTCAGACTCCAACCCTACAAACACAGATTGTAGGCACTGTCCATGTCCTCATGTTCCCTATCTATCTGTTCCCTATCTCAGCTCCACAGGTCCTGCTCCCTGTTTATATATCACACAGCAGTTCTACACACACACACACACACACACACACAATCATCTCACTTATGCAAATACACATACCTCCTGTCACTCATACCACTCACACTCTAGATCTGTTGTTCAGTCGTTAAGTCATGTCAGACTCTTTGTGACCCCATGGACCATAGCACGCCAGGCCTTCCTGTCCTCTGCTATCTCCCAGAGTGTGCTCAAGTTCATATTCATTGCATTGGTAATGCTATCTAGCCATCTCATCCTCTGCCATCCCCTTCTCCTTTTGCCTTCAATCTTTCCCAGCATCAGGGTCTTTTCCAGGGAGTTTTCTCTTCGCATTAGGTGGCCAAAATATTGGAGCTTCAGCTTCAGGATCTGTCCTTCCAATGAGCACTCAGGGTTGATTTCCTTTAGGATGGACTGCAGTCCAGGGGACTCGTAAGAGTCTTCTCCAGCACCACAGTTCGAAAGCATCGATTCTTCAGCGCTCAGCCTTCCTTATAGTCCAGCTCTCACAGCCATACGTTGCTACTGGGAAAACCATAGCTTTGATGATATGAACCTTTGTCGGCAAGGTGATGTCTCTGTTTCTGACTATGCTGTCTAGGTTTGCCATAGCTTTCCTCCCAAGGAGCAAGCATCTTTTAATTTCATGGCTACAGTCACTGTCTGTGGTGATCTTGGAGCCCAAGAAAGTAAAATTTGTCACTGCTCCCATTTCTTCCCCTTCTATATGCCAGGAAGTGATGGGGCCACATGCCATGATCTTAGTTTTTTTAATGTTGAGTTTCAAACCAGCTTTTGCACTCTCCTCTTTCACCCTCAACAAGAGGCTTTTAGATCCTCTTCGTTTTTTGCCTTTAGCAAAATACAGAGTCATAACATTAATGCATATATAAATATACACAGATTCATCACACACACACACACATACACACATGTGCGTGTGTGTGTGTTTGTGTGTGTGTGACATCACAGTCCCCTTCCCCTGGCCCCATCACCTTTCCCCTGATTGTCCATTGTTTGGTGGCTTCCCAGCTTTTGCAAGCCCTCCCCCATTCTAAAAGTTTGAAATGCCTCTCCCAAGGTTTAGTTCCTAGCAGGATGGGTGTTAAGCTAAAATAGGCTGGTATTTTGACTCCACAGCTTTTGACTTTGGCACCACCAAAGAGCTTCTTTGTAACTTAATTTGGCCATCAGGCTGAAATAGCTCAACACATATCTAAAGGATGTTAGACCACTTGGTTCAGTTGATTGAATGAGAAACCCTTAGATTCCTGCACTGAGCAGGGGGTTGGACTCCGTGGTCTTATAGGCCCCTTCCAACCCTACTATTCTGTGATTCTAACCCTCCATAGCCATTGACTAACTTCCATACATGGCCCTGGAAAAGAGCAGCTTGGCTGGATCTATATAGAGGGATTGCCATCCCCGCCCCCACCCCTGTATGGGTTCTTTGGGTGCCTACCAAGCTCCTGCCCCTGTTCTCATGCCTGTGGACCTGTGCCTGCCTGGCTCTGCTCGCCAAACCACCTGCACTCAACCTGGGCCCATCTGGGATATGCGCACATTTGTGCTTATGCACAATGGCACTGTGAATGGACAATATATGCAAGGTTACAGATGAAAATGACCCATTTGTGCCTATAACCTTACATATGTCAGCCATTCACTGTGCCATTGTGCGTAAGAACAAATGTGAGCTTATCTGCAGCTGACATTTCTTCACAGAATGGAGGCTGCAGAGATCACCGGATGGGCCCAGAGTGAATGCAGGTGGTTCGGCGAGCAAGGGGGTGGGTGGCCAGGGCAGAGGGCTTAGCAGGCACAGCTTGGGGCAGTGGATGGGGATCTGCCAGATTCCTGGACCCAATTGGGTGCCCACACCATCCCTATCTACATATGGGAGGGTCACGAAGTAATGGCCAGGTGAATCGCATTATGCACCTTGGGAAAAGGGGAAAGAAGGAATGACAGAAGAAAGGAAAGAAGCTCTGTTGATTCCTACCGGGATACCCTCCTATGTGCCTCAGAGAGAATGGATTGTGCTCTCACTATGCACACACCTTCATTAACCTTGCATAGGTGTAACTAGGGATGCTGGAGAAATCAAAGGCCAACTAAAATGAATCTGGATTTCTAATAATCCGACCTGTGGAATCCACTGCGGACCAGCCATCTCAGGCTGCGTGGCATGGGTAGACTTTCAGATCATTTTTGTTTCCAAATTTACACAAATTCGTACCTGTGAAAATGCACAAATTCCCCCAAAATGCATATTTTCACACTTTAGCCTGGGGGGGGGGGAGAGATGTGCATTATTAGCTGGGCTTTTTTATTTTGTGTATTTTTCTAATTTGCAGAAAATTTGGTAAAGTTAGAAAACCAGCTCGCAAGTCCGCTGTCTGCAGAATCCGCCTGACAGGGGAAAAGCCAGTCCAATGCGGAATGTGCGGGTCGGATTTATGGAAGTCCGAACTCATTTGGTCCCATTATGGATTTCTCTGACTTCCCTAGCCCCAACAGCATTTTTTTTTAAGAAAAAGAAAAGAAAAACAGCTCTGGGAAGGGGACTTTGGAGCAGAGAAGTGGCTGTAAGAACAGCTTAACCCTTTACGACCCACCACCCTTCTGGTTGAAATCCCTTGCCCTGCTCTTGCAAAAATGCATCTGACACCCACCCAGGGTAAAGCAGCTCAGTGGGATTTTTTTTTTAGATCGGTGAAGCAGCAGGGAGGGAAAGTGTTCAGCAGCTTCCACTCCATGCCACTTTCCCAATCCAGATTAACCCATTCTGGGGCAACTCCCCCCCCAAAAAAAAAATAAAGCAGCAGCAGGGTTACATGCCTTTGTATGGAACACAGGGCCAAACGAAACATCTGGCTAATTAGGCGTAGTACAGCTATGAATGATAGCTTTATTTATTTATTTATTTATTTATTTCATGTAAGTATGAATGGTCCTGATTTGGGGAGAAGGTTTAAGACTTCCTCCCAGAGTGTCTTGGTCCCAATCTGAATCACAGTCCTACACACTTAGGAAAGGTTTCTCCTGTGCAAGCACCGGGTCATTACTGACCCCTAGAGGGATACCTGCTTGCACTGGCATTTTCATGGCAGACTGTAGTGGGGTGGTTTGCCATTGCCTTCCCCAGTCGTGACTACCTTTCTCCCAGCAATCTGGGTACTCATTTTACTGACCTCGAAAGGATGGAAGGCTGAGTCAACCTCAGCCAGCTACCTGGGACCCAGCTTCTGCTGGGATCGAATTCAGGTCGTGGGGAGAGTTTCAGTTGATAAAACAAGCATGGATCACTACACTAGGCATGATTGGCGGAACGTTTAATTTTGCCACCAGATTTCCCCAATCAGATGCCCTCCAGATGTTTTGGACCACGACAACTCCCAGCATTCCTGATCATTGGCCATGCTGGTTGGGACTCATGAGAGTTCATGTACAAAACATCTGGTAGGTACCAGGTATAGGAAGGGTGGTATAACATACCACTATCCATCCATCCATCCATCCATCCATCCATCCAGCCAGCCAGCCATCTATCATCTAATCTTAAGAAACAAAATACAAATCAGGAGGGGCAGTGAGCTTAGCAGGCAACAAAAGAGATGTCCATGGGCATATTGGTGCCCCTGGGCACCACACTGGAAACCCCTGAAATAATAATAACAACAACAACAACAACAACAACAACAGCAACAACAACATCTCTATACCACCCAATAGCTGGAGCTCTCTGTGCGGTTTACAAAGATGAAAAACATTAAAAATACAATATACAGAGATTAAAACCATTTACATAAAAACACATGAACAGACAACATACACAAAAGAAACATATATCTAAAACAATTTCACAGAAACAATATCAAAAACAAACAACCATAGCCATATAAGACATTGCCAGATCAATTAAACACTTATCATATACTGTCGAATGCCTGGGAGAAGAGAAAGGTCTTAACCTGGCACCGAAAAGATGTTGGCACCAGGCAGGCCTCATCGGGGAGATCATTCCATAATTTGGGGGCCACCACCAAAAACGCTCTCTCTCTTGTCACTGTCTTCTAAGCTTCCCTTGGTATAGGCAGCCAGAGGAGGGCCTTAGATGTTGAGCGTAGTAAATGGGTAGGTTCATGTCAGGAGATGTGCTCCGTCAGATATTGTGGTCCCAAGCCATGTAAGATAAGAATGAAAGCCCACTCTAACTTCAGTGCTCCCTTTCTGGACACTTTTGCTTCATTCCTCACCTTATCTTGGCCTTCCCCAACCTGGTCTCCTCCAGATTTTTTGGACTACAAGTCCCATAATCCCTGACCACTGGTCATGCTGGCTAGAGCTGAAGAGAGCAGTTCCAGCACCAGGTTTTTGAGGGTGCTTGGGAAAGATCCCCTCAATGGGTCCCTTGCACTGCAGAGGTAAGCAAAATATCTGGATCTGGATCCTGATCAAATTTGCTCAGACATAAATGTCACTAATCCCTAAAGAAGTATTGAAAGCAAGTACATTAAAATCAGAAGCTTTAGAGTGCAGTTCCCAGGGAAATGTGCATAAGATTGCAGTGCACGTGTGTGATTTCACACATGGCAATAGCAACATGTTCCACTTTTCTTGCATATGGAATAACATGATGTTGGCTAGAACAGACCTTAGGGGTTGCAATCCTATGCATGCTTAGACAGAAGAAAACTCCTGTAACTTCCAAAATTACCCAGCCTGCATGCTGGCTGGGAAAAGCTGAGAGTTGTAGGACTTTTTGGTCTAAACATGCAGAAGATTATGTCTTAGACTTAAAAATGGCTCTGTTATGTACCCACAGGTAGCAAAAGAGGTGGTGATACAAAATGCTATTAGTGTTGTCTGTGCAAGCTGCCTTATTCAGAATGGTCTCAGACTCCTGTCACAGCCATGAATGTAGGGATGTACGAAAGTCACTTACCTTTCCGATGGGGTGATTTGCGGTGGAGGGGAGGTGCTCCACACCTCCCCCGAAATCCTAATCTGGCCAGCTCTGCTCCGTGGAGATTCTGCGGAGCCGCCAGCTGGGGCCGCCCACAGCCAGACATCTGGCCACTGGGCAGCCTTCCGGAAAAAACAAACAAACCATGTACGCAAATGACTGCGGCTATGGTGGCTGCCATTTGCGTTCCCCTTTTTTTCACCATAATAGCTTACGTAAATATTTACATAGGCTAAAACAGCAAAAAAAAGGGAACACAAATGGCAGCTGCCGTAGCCACCGCCATTTGCGTACGCTGTTGTTGTTGTTTTGCCTGCAGGCTGCCCAGCAGCCGGATGTCCGGCTGTGGGTGGCCCCGGGCGGCGGCTCCGCGGAATCTCTATGAAGTGGAGCCAGCTGGGTTAGGATTTCGGGGGGAGGTGTGGAGCGCCTCCCCCCCCACCGCGAATCACCCCATCGAAAAGGTAAGTGACTTTTGTACATCCCTAATTGTTCCCTCAACCTTACATTGTTCCCCCCCTCCGTAGGATTCAGTTTAAAGCCCTCCTGATGAAGTTCTTCATGCAGTGGCCAAATATATTCTTCCCAGCCTTTGTGAGGTGCAACCTATCCCTTGCCAACAGTCCATCTTCCAGGAAGTATAGCATGTGGTTCCAGAATCCAAATCTCTCTCACACCAGCACCACCTTTGTAGCCAGTCATTCAACCAGAGTATTTTTCTTTCCCTTTCTACCCCTTTTCTAACTACTGGAAGGGTGGATGAGAAAAATATCTGGGCCCCAAAGGTCTTGAGTTTCCTTCCCAGAGCTTCAAAGTCTGATGTGATTTCTTTGTAGCTCTGCTTGATGGTATCATTTGTTCCCACATGGATGAAAGAAAGGGATACCTGTCAGTGGGCTTTAATTTAGTGCAGGCAACCTTTCAGTCATGTCTCTAATCCATCCTCCTGGGAGACAGCATTCCTGGCGAGTCCATGGGTCTTCACGACATACTTGGGTTTCAATCCCATGCAGCAAGGAGTCTCCCAATACTACTACCCTTCTCTTCTTGTTGTTGTAGGCCTTGGTTTCATCGCCTCTGCTTGACTGACCTTCAGCCTCTTGCTTGCTCCCATGCAGGTTCCCCTATAATTCTCCCTCTGCAGGCTGCCCTCCAGCCTCATATTCAAGTACCTGGAAATGGTTCCATAGTTCCAATGCTTCCACTGGTGTAGAGTGGCTTCTAGTTCTTCTGCTCCTGTCATCCTTTTCCAAGGAGTATCCTCTACTTCATTTTTCCTCACCTTAGCATTTTCCTCTTCTGCCTCAGCTTGCTGTTGCTCTTCTAGCTTCCGTCCTTCACTTTGCTGTTGTAGTTCCACCATTCTCTCCAAGAACTCTTCGTATTCTTATTCCCTGGAATGTTGACACTCACCGCTCCAGTCCTCTTACTTTTTTCTTCCAACTGCGTGATCAACTTGCACTCGTTGCACGTGTAGGCCATGTTGATCTGAGGCAAGAAAACAAACATAGCACAGACCTTGCAGGTCACCATCACTGGAGAATCTTTTTCTTCCATTGTCTCTATTCCCTTTAAGTTCCTAGCTTTCTGATTATACCTGAATAGTCTGTGCTTTATCCTCTATTCACCGGAGGTTAAAAACACAGTCCCACTGGTATGGAAGTCTGTGTAACAAGAAAAAGAGATATTAAGAAAAATGAAAAAAAAATGTTAGGGGCCTCCCCCTTGACCTCCCCCTTGACCTCCCCTGGCCAACTCCTGTTTGTTCTCCCTGTTCACTCACTCTGATCTCTCGTTGTCTGGGAGCTTGCTTCCTTGTATAGCCCTAGACCAGCTGGAGCAGCTTCCTCTGCTCTGCTCAGCTAGGGGACAGGAAAATGGTGGCCATCACATTGTCAAATACACTACACTAATGTTGCATGCTTAGTGGCTGCCATTTTTAAAATAGCAACTCCCTGGAACAACAAGACACATTCCAAGGGCCCAGGTAAGGAGCTGGGGATTGGGCAGTGGCAGTGGCGGGCTGGGCTTCCAGATTGCTCTGAAGTGTGCCAGAGGGCTGCAGAGTGACCCCAACCCACTTTGTGCTGCTTCATGCCCCCGTTGTGTCACCTCAGAAGCAGCATAAAGTGCCCTGAAGTGGTGCAAAGCCTTAGTAATAAAGCACTAATGTGGTTGAATCCACAGGGATTAAAACCTAGATACTTAAGAGCAAAGGACTCAAACTCCTGGACCTGCCCAGACAAATCTGTCAATTTTACTTTCTCTCACACACCCCCTCCCCGCCTAAACAAACAAACAAACAAACCTTACATTCTTTTAGTTCTTAATATGGAAAACTTTGTGAATTTTGGTAAAATTTTATCAAACCTGAACTGAAACAAAAGTTTTTGCCATCACTATGCAAAAGTATGGGAAAGGTTGGATTACTAAACACACGCACACACACACACACACCCTTGTTCAACATCCTAAACCAAATCCCATTTACTCAGTCTGGATTAAGTCCCATTCCTCTGAATTGAACTAGCTTCTCACTGAGTAATGAAGGGATCACAGCTTCATTGCCTCCCGTAAATGTGGGCTACAGTTATTCAAGATGCATTACTTCGGGGCAAATTATATTGCAATATGACATATCAAAGCCTCTCTTCATTGCCTCAGTTCACACAGTGTTATCATCTGGTCATTATTTCTAGTATTACTAGGTTACACACCAGCATTTAATCAGGAGCCAGAAATAGTGGCTGAATTAATTCTAATCTTATGAATAACTCATGAGCCTTCATTTCTCTATATTTCTACTGTCAATGTTAAAGCAAGAAAGACTTTTGCTAATAAATGGGATTCAACACGCACGCACATGCACGCACATGCACGCACCCCCCGCATGAGTGCTATTATTTATGACAACAGTGAAAAATTAATGGTAAGGATTTGACTTCTAACACTTTGTAGTTAGTTTTCTTAAAACAAAAAAAGTGATACATTGTTAACATGCAAATGGAGGTCTTGGATCCACTCAAGGCAGTAGATTTCTGCCAATTGTATCAACATAGTCGGAATTTCTATTCTGTCAGCAATTCCTTTGATGCAAGTGGCAAATGTCCCATTTGGATAAATGGTGGAGGAGTGCATTGTTTAGCCATGGCACACTTCTGTTGTTGGTTTTTCCTTCTTGGTTCTTACATTACAGGAACAGCTTGCCTGCCCCCATAATCACTTCCCAGGATGCACCAATAACAGCTGATCCTGAGAGATTACATGGTTAGGGCTGACAACATGGCTACTTATCAGGCCAATGTTAAACCACAGTGCTAGACAAAATTGGAATGGGAAGTAATCATGTTGCCACGAGAGCTCCAAGAACCAAATGTTACTGGAGAAGTATGGGATAAGAGCTATGGGGATTTGTTATTGGTATTTGGTTGCCACTACCAATGCTGTGGCATGACAGCAAGGAAACCCATGACCAGATGGTCAGTATTCACAAATTACAGTTGGATGGGAATGAGCCAAGGACAGCTGATCCATGGGGCAATTGGTTCTGAATGTACCCTGTTTCTGAATGTGTTGACTGCTCCAACTGAAAAGCAATCTCTTTGAGATGACATAGGGTCATATCTGAGAGTTCTCTCTGTTGTGCTTGTCCTCTGATGGCTGCTTCATGAATTCAAGACATCACTAGATGTGTAGGCACAGAGCGATGAACACATATTTGTGAATCATCCCTTAGTTCCAATAACACTGCTATCACATTTCAAACACAGTATGATGTCTATGGTAGGGGCAGGCAACCAAAATATGGTAGGGGAATGACTCACCACCAAACCCTCCATGGACTGAATGACATCGGGGCAGGGAATGGCCATACTCCTGATGTTCCCTGGTGGGCACATCAGAAGGATGATCCTCCTAGCATTTCTGCCAGAAACTGCACTTGGGTCTTCTTCCATTGTGACTGGAATACTATGTAATAACAACAGTAACAACAACAGTAATGTGCAGGGCTTGCATTGGTTGTGCTGATCAGATATATATCTATTGAAGGTCAATATTATGAAATGAGAAGTAGCCAAGTTGAGGCCGCTGCTGTAATCTATAGTTGTGCTTTTATCCTGTTCCCCCATGCTGTTTTTAACGTCACCCACAGCTGAAATAATAATGTCACTTCGCTTGTTAAGTGACTGAGCAGCAGTCAGAACTTTTCCTGTCTGACCGTGCAATGGACTTGATAACCAGCACTCCGTAACGTCTCACTGGTGCTAATTCCATTATTAATTGGTCTACTCTTTCCTAACAGACTGGTGTATACTTCATTATCAGAATATTTCATGTTAGTTTATTACTGACAACAAACAGTTCAAATGAATTGGGTCAGCGTCTTTGTACTCCTCTTGTGAAAGGCCTGTCGTTTGTTTAGCTGTCAATTTGCTTATCTGATTCAGTTGTCTAACCAGCTTTGTGTAAAAGGCATAATCTCTTTATCACAGCGTCCCCAGTGGGCATGCAGACAGATGCAGCACATCTGCAGCATTTCCACAGCTTCTGAGCTTGTATTCTACTTGTCTTGCCAAGGTTTCTTGCTGTTCTTGTCCCCCCCACCCCCCACTTTAATATATCTTTCTCAGTTTCAGTATCGGCAAGCATCAGTCTGGTCCTAGATGGCTTTCAAGAAAGGTATAGCTGTAGGTTCCTTTATTACTAACTTTTAGAAGAATAAAAGATATGTTGTTGTTGTTGTTGTTGTTGTTGTTGTTGTTGTTAATCGCTGCCTTACTGTAAACAGCTCAGGGTAAATTATGTGAGATTTCCCCATTTTATGCTAGCAAAAATCCCGGGTATCAAATAGACAGCCCATCCAGCACTTTATACAAATCTATGCTGCCACCAGTCTTGGAATACTGTATACAGTTATGGTCATCCAATCTCAAAAAGGGTCTTTTACTGGTGCATGAAATACAGAAACGGGCAACAAATATGGCCAGAGGGTTGGAGCAACTCCATTATGGGGAAAGGTTGCAACATTTCGGTCTTGTGGATTGTATGCAATGTTAGTCTAACTTATGTACCTTCATTTCAGTGGGACTACTCCAAGTAGGACTAATATGGATAGGATCATGACATACCTGCCTGCCATATAGCTATCCATGTTGAGGAGCCTGTCAGAAATAAAAGGTGGTAATCCTAATTCAGCACGGACATGAATATAGAGGAGGTGAAACCCAGACTTTTAAGAGCAAAGCACTCAAAGCCCTACACCTGGATGGACTAATCTGTCAGTTTCAGTTTCTCTCACATTTGATTGTGTGTGTATTAGGGCGCTTCGCTGGTCCCCCCGCGAAGTTCAGGCCGGGGGGGAGGCTTCCCGCCTCGCCCGGCTGAAATTCAGGCCAGGGAGGAGGCTTCCTGCCTCACCCGGCCGCGAACGCGAAAGTTAAAAAAACAAACAAAAACGGCCCCTGATAGGCTACGTGACGATTCACGTAGCCTATCACGGGTAGATCTGCAAAGTCAGCTGTGATAGGCTACGTCAATCGTCACGTAGCCTATCACGGGTGACTTTTAAAAAAAAAAAAAAAGTGTGTACGGATAATGACGGCCCCCATAGGGAGCCGCCATTCGCGTTCCTTATTTAGTCACTGTAGTCTACGTAAATGTTTATGTAGAGTACGGCAAAAATAAGGGCAACGCAAATAGCGTTGCCCTTATTTTCGCCGTAGTCTACGTAAATGTTTACGTAGACTACAGCGAACAAATAAGGAATGGGAATGGCGGCTCCCTATGGGGGCCGTCATTATCTGTACGCGCTTTTTTTTTTTTTTAAAGTCACCCGTGATAGGCTACGTGACGATTGACGTAGCCTATCACGGCTGACTTTGCAAATCTAGCCGTGATAGGCTACGTTAATCATCACGTAGCCTATCAGGGGGCTTTTTTTTTCTTTTTCTTTCATTGCAATGGCAGCGGTGGCAGCCGGTCGAAAGACCGGCTGCCACTCCCACCCCGCTCGAACACCCGCTGAACCGCCGGCCGGACCCGCCGCCGGGAGGGACATTCGGCGAAGGTAAGTCCCATCCCGGGGGGGGGGGGTGCGGGGGGCGGGGGGGTTCGGAGGATTTCTCCCCGAAACTTGTTCAGGGGGCTGAACACGTTGGCGCTCGGCCCCCCGAAGTTTCGGGGAGAAATTCTCCGCCAACCCTAGTGTGTATGTATGTATGTATGTACATGTGTGTGTATATATACGTATACATGCATGCATACATACATATTTTCTCACAGTTGAGTTTCTTCAGCCACTTGATCATTTTGGTTGAGATAAAGAGGCTGCCAGGTCAAAGGCAGAATGGCCAGACTTTGTGAGCTTGAAAATTGAAGCCTTCAACTTCTCGTATGGGTCACACTGATAGTGGACATTTCAAGGCTTGTGTGCTGACATGATCCATGAAATGTATAATTGGTGGTGTGAGCCCCTTCCCACCAACCACCAACCCCCATACTGTTAGCAGGCTGCTCATGTTAGAATAGGTCCTGAAATCTCCATGATACTGGCAGCCATGAGCATGGGCTTTAAGAGGAATGTACACAAGGCTGGATCTGGAATTACAAAGCCAATCAAAATGTCATATATGCAAATAAACTCAAGATAGTAGCATTAATCAAACATGCAAGAAACCAGGCTTGAATTGAATCCCCATCCAGATTAAAGGTCAATGGCTTCCTGATGTAAGAATAGTAGACCTAGTTTGCAAATAGTGTCACGAGCTTTTGAATAGCTCTGGTACAGCTAGGGATGTCAGATAAATCTGCATCAGAACCAAATAAGCACAAATTTTAATGAATATGAACCATGGATTCCACAGTGGAGTGGCTTCCCACCATCAGGTGGATTCCACTGACTTAGAATCATTAAATCATAGGATCATAGAATAGTAGGGTTGGAAGGGGACTACAAAGCCCTCGAGTCCAACCCCCTGCTCAATGCAGGAATCCAAGTCAAAGCAACCCTGACAGATGGCTGTCCACCAGCCTCATCTTGAATGCCTCCAGTGTGGGAGAGCCCACTACCTCCCTAGGTCATTGGTTCCATTGTCGTATTGCTCTAACAGTCAGGAAGTTTTTCCTGATGTTCAGCCGGAATCTGGCTTCCTGTCACTTGAGCCCATTATTCCGTGTCCTGCACTCTGGGATGATCGAGAAGAGATCCTGGCCTTCCTCTCTGTGACAACCTTGCAAGTACTTGGAGAGCACTATCGTATCTCCCCTCAGTCTTCTCTTCTCAAGGCTAAACATGCCCAGTTCTTTCAGTCTCTCCTCATAGGGCTTTGTTTCCAGTCCCCTGATCATCTTTGTTGCCCTCCTCTGAACCCTTTCCAGTTTGTCTGCATCCTTCTTAAAATGTGGTGCCCAGAACTGGACACAGTACTCCAGATGAGGCCTAACCAGTGCTGAGTAGAGGGGAACTAGTACTTCCTGGGATTTGGAAGCTATGCTTCTATTAATACAGCCCAAAATAGCATTTGCCTTTTTTGCAGCCACATCACCTTGTTGGCTCATATTCAGCTTGTGATAGACAACAATTCCAAGATCCTTCTCGCTTGTAGTGTTGTTGAGCCATGTATCCCCCATCTTGTAACTGTGCATTTGGTTTCTTTTTCCTAGGTGCACAACTTGGCATTTATCCCTATTAAATGTCATTCTGTTGTTTTCTGCCCAGCACTCCAGTCTATCCAGATCACTTTGAATTTTGTTTCTGTCTTCCAAAGTATTAGCTATCCCGCCCAATTTTGTGTCATCTGCAAATTTGATCAGCATTCCCTGCACCTCCTCCTCCAAGTCATTAATAAAAATGTTGAGGAGCACTGGGCCCATGACTGAGCCCTGCAGTACCCCACTTGTTACCTCTCCCCAGTTTGAGAACATCCCATTGAGAAGCACTCTTGGAGTCTGTAGCCAACTGTGGATCCATCAGATCGTTGTTTCATCTAGCCCACTTTGAGCTAGTTTGCTCATCCGGATCATGGGGCACTTTGTCGAAAGCTTTGCTGAAGTCAAGGTATATTATGCCTACAGCATTCTCACAGTCCACAAGGGAGGTTACTTGATCCAAAAATGAGATTAGATTAGTCTGGCAGGATTTGTTCTTGACAAATCCATGTTGGCTTCGAGTAATCACTGCATTGTTTTCAAGGTGCTTACAGATGGATTGCTTTCTCATCTGCTCCAGAATTTTCCCAGGGACTGATGTCAGACTGACTGGTCTGTAGTTCCCAGGTTCCTCCTTTTTACCCTTTTTGAAGAGAGGGACAACATTAGCCCTCCTCCAGTCATCTGGCACTTCACCCGTCCTCCAGGATTTCTCAAAGACAATAGACTATGGTTCTGAGAGTTCTTATGCCAGTTCGTTTATTACTCTAGGGTGCAGTTCATCTGGCCCTGGAGATTTGAACTCATTCAAAGTAATTAGATGTTTCTTGACCATATGCCCATTGTTCTCAAGCTGAAATCCTGCCCCTTCAGCCTGTACTTTGCCTTTGCCAGGGGGGTCATAGACCCTCTTTTGGGAGAAGACTGAGCCAAAGTAGAAATTGAGCACTTCTGCATTTTTTTTGTCATCTGTTATCATTTTGCCATCCATATTTAATAGCTGAACCACCATTTCTTCCCTCTGTCTTTTACTATGCACAAAGCTGAAGAAAGCCTTTTTGTTGCTTTTAGCATCCCTCGCTAACCTCGGCTCATTCTCAGCTTTAGCCTTCTTGATGCCATCCCTGCAATTCTGTGCTGCCTGCCTGTACTCTTCCTTTGTCGCTTGGCCTTCTTTCCACATCCTATATGTTGGAATTGTTTGTAATTGTTTGTGCCTTGAGAATTTCCTTTTTTAAAAGCACCCACCCATCTTGGACTCTTGTTCTCATTAGAGTCGCTTACCATGGGACCTTACTTCTCATTGTTCTGAGTTTATTAAAATCAGCTTTCCTAAAATCCAGGGTATGCATTTGACTACACTCGGCTTTTGCTTCCCTTAGAACCAAGAACTCAAGTATAACATGGTCGCTTTCCCCCAGAGTTCCTGTAACTGCTACTTTACGCACCAAGTCATCTCTGTTGGTTAGGATCAAGTCAAGGATAGGCAATCCTCTAGTATCATGTGTTCCCACATGGATGAGAAGAAAGGGATACCTGTCAGTGGCCTTTATGAGTGTAGGCAACCTTTCAGTCACGTCTCTAATCCATCCTCCTGCGAGACAACATATCTGGCAAGTCCATGGGTCTTCGCAATATACTTGGGTCTCGATCCCAGGCAGCAAGGAGTCTCCCACTACTACTACTCTTCTCTTCTTCTAGTTGTAGGCCTGGGTTTCATCACCTCTGCTTGACTGACCTTCAGCCTCTTGCTCACTCTCATGCAGGTTCCCCTGTAATTCTTCCTCTGCAGGCTGTCCTCCAGTCTCGTCCTCAAATATCTGGAATCAGTTCCACAGCTCCACTGCTTCCACTGGTGCTGAGTGGCATCTAGTTCTTCTTCTCCTAACTGAGAAGACTCAACTGAAGACTTGCGGGCCATTTTTCTAATTTTCCCAAATTTTATGCACATTTTGTTATAGAAAAAAATATGCAATTAAAACACATACACACAGCCAGAAATGCACATCCCCCTATAGCCTAAAGTGTGAAATTTGCATTTGGGGGAATTTGCACATTTGTGCAAATTTGGAAATAAACAAACAAAAATCTGTTGGCGGGTGGAAGACAGAAGGAAAGGTATCTGACAATCCGTGAAACACAGGTGGAATGGATTTTACACAATCCATACATCCCTAGCTACAGCTCCTTGCAATGGATCACCCATCACAGAAGTGACCCCCTTTCGTATTGTTGATGGTTCTGGGAGTAGGATAATCAACTTCATTGTTTTCAGCTAGGAACAACCATCCTTGTTACTTGAGAATCTTCCTGCAACTTTTATGCTTTTGTTATGACAGCCATGGTGTCAAAGTAAAGTGGACAAACACCCTGAGTTTTGTGAAGTTAGTGTGCTGGCTTTTGATCAGTTCCAGTCGAGCTGTAGTACCAGAACCATCTGGGTCCGCACTACTGAATGCCTTGGATTCTTGTCCCTCCCATGTTTTGGTAGGAGCTCCAACCAGTCTCTCTCAGAGAGAGAAACAAACCATGGAATCCCCACAACCCTCAGACAACCCCAGAGAGAAGTATTCAAAGGGTACAAAACATCTTGATTCTGTCACTATTCCACCGCTTTTTATTTTGCCCAGACTACACCAAGTCTGGTTGCTTCCTTACCACAAGTGAAGGTCTGCAAAAGCCACCTTTTGAATGTACACATAGTCCTTTGTCTGTGAGACCCAGGAGTTACAACTGACCTGATCTTCAGCTTCCTGAATAGGTCACATGGACTCAGGGAGCGGTATCTTTGAAATCCTATCCTATGTTCAGGAGGTTCTTCTACAAATTCTGGCCTCCTACTCTAAACCCTCTTTCTATGGTGTGTACGAGCACATGCTCAGATTTGGTCTAATTTGGAACAGTATTTTGTTGGATCACCAGCCACTTAATGGAGCTTTCCCTGGTCAACTAGTGGGAAGAATCATGGCTAGGAGGACTCCTATTTTGTTTGAGCTAGTCCTGCTTGTTTCCTCTTCAGTCCTCTGCTACAAAGACAAATTGTCCTGGAGAAGTCTTGATATGCAGTGTAAGCTGATATGCAAATATATCCAACATCTGAAAAAGGATACAAGAAGATGGGTACAAAGCACTAGCAATTAGTGTGACTGCTAGGTAACCTCCTGCACCCATGCCCTCTTGTTATTGTGACTGTGCTTCAGGATTACCCTGAATACACCACTGCAATGCTGTACCCCCATCTCCCAACCCAGACAGCCTATCCAGAAGGATACCATGGTCAATGGTATCAAAAGCAACTGGATGGCCCAAGAGAATCAACCAGGTCAACCTACCCCTGTCCCTCTCTTGGCAAAGGTCATCCCACAGGGTGATCAAAGCAGTTTAGATTCCACAGCCAGGCCTGAAGCCAGATTGAAATGGATCGTGAGAATCAGTTTCATTCAAGAAGAATATTGATGAAGAATGTTCTACCCATGTAATTTCCGTGATTAGTAACGGTATAACTGAAATTCTTGTTAGCTTAATAGCTTTCCCACTGTTTGAAGAACTGTGTGTGTGGATTACTGGGTTCCATCATGCCAGACACACCGTTGCCCAGGTTAAAAAGATCCTTGTATGAATGTGTGTCCTGAGAACATGTGGAGGTTTGCACATGTGTCTAGAGGAGAACATATAGTAACAACACATTGACCCTGTTCAGACGCACATAGGGATGGCGGAGGATTCTGCCACAGACTCCAATGAGGCTGGATTCTAAAGAATCCAGCCTCCCGGAGTCCATGGCGGAACGGACCACTCACCTCTGCCATCCCACGAAGTTCGCACCAGCTGGATTCTACCTGCTGCCAGCTGGGTCCGGGTCCGTCCACTCACTCCATTGTCATCCATTGCTGGTCTGCAGACGCAAATGGCGTCTACACAAATGTAAAGATTTACGTAGCCTATCACACGAAGGGACAGGGACACAAATGGCATCCGCTATGCCATTTGCATCCCTGCTCTTTGATGTGATAGGCTATGTAAAGATTTAAGTAGCCTATCACAGCAAAGAGCAGGGACGCAAATGGTTTCCGCTACGCCAGATGCCATTTGCATCCGCAGACTGGCAGCGGATGGAAGTCCAGCAGTGGACAGACCCAGCTGGTGACTCTGCGGACTTGCCCCGGAGCAGAGCTGGCCAGGGAGGATTCCAGGGGGAGGAATGGATCGCCTCCCCCCCCCACCGACCCCCCAGCGGACTCAGTGAGTGGGGTTCGTACACCTCTAGATGCACATTGGGGAAGGGTGCTTAGGATAACCACACTGATGGGGGATTAGCACTAACCACTGTGAAATCCCCTGCCACACGTACAGCTAACCATGGCCAGCAGCATGGTTAGCCTAACCACTCTATAACCACCCTCACTCCTGCAGTCCTCCAACCACTCCATCATGCATTGCAGCAGCCTCAGTGGCTCACTAGGTATGTCAGAGAATTCTGCCATGGATCTTGGTGATCCCCGAAATCTGTAGCGGAACGAAGCCCCCCCCCCCCATGAAAGGCACATGAAACGGAGCACTTACCTGCTGCCATCCGTGCAGACTTGCGAATGGTGGCCACGTCTGCGGCTGTCATTCGCTTCCTCATTATAGCCGTGATAGGCTACATAAATAATTATGTAGCCTATCACAGCAAAACAACAACAACAACGGCAGATGCAAATGGCGGCAGCTACAGCGGCTGCCATTTGCGTTCCTTCTTTTTGCCATTTTAGCCTACGTAAATATTTACGTAGGCTAAAATGGCAAAAAAAAAGGGAACGCTAATGGCAGCCACTACACCATTTGTGGTCCCTTTCCCCCCCCCCCGCCATAATAGCCTACATAAATATTTATGTAGGCTAAAACGGCAAAAAAAAAAAAAAAAAGGGAACGCAAATGGCGGCCACTACACCATTTGCAGTCCCTTTTCCCCCCCACTGTAATAGCCTACGTAAATATTTACATAGGCTTAAACGGCAAAAAAAGGGAACGCAAATGGTGGCCGCCATAGCCACCGCCATTTGCGTTCACTGTTTTGTTTTGTTTTTTGCCGTGATAGGCTACATAAATATTTACTTAGACTATCACGGCAAAATACAGGGATGCAAATGGCAGCCACCATTTGCATCCCTGCAGGCTGCCCAGTGGCCAGATGTCCGGCTGCGGGCGGCCCCGGCCGGCGGTTCCATGGAATCTCTGCAGAGCGGAGCCGGCCGAAGAGAATTTCGGGGGGAGGGATGGACCACCTCCCCCCCACCACAAATGTCACCCTTCAAAAAGGCAAGTGACTTTCGTACATACCTATGGCTTACACAGCCATTACAGGAGCAGGGCTGCTGATGGCTGTTGGTGGCCATTTTCCTATTTCTTTCTGATTCTATTACAGAAATAAGGAAAGAAAGAAAAAAGTGGAAAATTGTGCAAAGATCGCCATAGTGCTAAAATGTGTATTTGCACACATGCACATATGTAGAAATGCATATATAGGGATAATGCATATTTTAGCACAATTTCCCACTGTTTTAATTTATTTTTTGTTTATTTCTGTAATGGGATCAGGAAGAAATAAGAAAATGGCCACCAACAGCCATCAGCAGCCCCACTCTTGTAATGGCTGCTTTCCACTGCTTTTGCCCCAGAGCTCTATAGAAGCGCTCTATTAACCCCAGAGCCTGTTCAGATGTCACACTATGCCATGGTAGTTAGTGAGCATGGTTTGGGCATGGTTAATAAACCACCATGGTTGGGTCAGTTCAGACATCACAGAAAGCACCATGGTTAGCTCAAAATGCCTAACCATCATGGCTTAGCATGACTTCCGAACAGGCTCGACATCACGCGAGGGAAAGGAGAGTGGCTGGCAGCAGCACGAGTGGTTACAAGACCAAGAAAGAGGCAGGCCTCCAAAGTTACATCAGGTGCACCATCTGGAATTTCAAATGACAGGCTCCACCAGCAGGGGTCAGTGGTGGTGGTACCTCCAGCCTGACTTAAGGGTGAGCTTGCTGGAAGATTAAGGCTGCTCCAACAAGGCAATATGGATAGCTGTCCTGGGTCATCAAAAGACTCTGGCTTCCAATATCCAGGAAGCAAGGGTTGGCAGAGAGAAGCAGAAAGGGAGAAAGGGCATCTGGAATTTCCCATCAGGGTGTAAGGAATAAGAATACCTGCACAGGAATATTTATTTTCTGTCCCTCCATAAATCAAATTGCTTTGGGAAGTGGGACCAAGTCATGAGTGGTTTGATCATTTGCAAATTTCTAGCTCTGCAAATGTTGGTATGTGGAAGATTTCAGCCTGCTGTAAACAGAAAGCACACATGTGGATACACACACACACACACACACACACACACTGAACTATGACTGTAGTTTCTGGCCCATAGACTTTGATAAATGGCTTAAACTCTGGATAGCCCTATGACATCTGGCAAGTCTAATTGCAGAACTGCTGTTTTAGGATGTCACAGATTCTCTTAGTTCATTGAGCTCCTGGTAGGCAGTAATTTGTGATGTCTGAAAGCACCCTGAATGTGAGCTCCCTAATCTCTTTAACTTTAAAACACCACAGGAAATACATAAATAATAATAAAAAAAACTAGTGGGTTTTTTTTTTTGAGTGCTTGATTTGCCCATTTATTTCAGCATGGCTGATGGATACTCAGAAAATTTGCAAAAAAGGAATGGTGGGCAATAGCTGTAGAGCTAAAGTTTGTTTCTAGCCCTGTAATAATATTGTGCACTAATAATGTTGCTGTATAATTGTATTCTATACAGTTTGTAACAGAAGTATCTTTTAAAAGATGCATGTCATGCATAGAAAAGGTATCCTTGATCTGTCTCAGTTACCCCTTCAGTAGGGAATAGCAGAAGAGGTTCAGCATGGCAATCCACTCATTTATATCACCTTAGGACTCGGTCAAATGATATTGCCATCGATGGAAATTGGAGTGATTACATAACAGAGAGAATTACACAGAAGAGAACATGAAGCTGGGATGTTATTCACATGATCACGTGGATAAACCTTTGCTAACAGGTTAGTGTTGTGGAAAGCAGCCAAACAACATAGACAACAAAACCAGGTGATGTAGCTCTTCTTGAACTGGACCATTATACTGTAAATAGGGCAATGCCTTATTTGAAAGCTGCTCCAGGAGAAAAAAAGTGACCCCTTCCCATATACGTACAGAAAACCTGCATGGCAGGGAGAAGGCTTGTTGAGAACCCTGATGTGCTAGCTTTTCATGTGCAACGATCCCCCTCCCCATGGAGGGGAAACATTCAAACATGTGATTCTTCATGTGCTACCTGAAGTGGTCTATTCCAGAGGGTAGTTCTTAGATTACTGTAGGGACCTAATTTCCCCTTCCGTATGGTTGCTCCCCACCTGCTCTGGTAATGTGTGTTCCGTAGATACCCTGTGACTCTGAGAGATGAGTGCAATGTGAGAGCCAGTGTGGTGCCATGGTTAGAGTGTTAGACTGGGACTTGGGAGATCTGGGTTCTAGTCCCTATGTGGCCATGAAACTAACTGGGTTACTTTGGGCCAGTCACTGGCTCTCAGCCTAACCTCTTGGAGATGAGGAGGACCGTGACGGCTTCCTTGGGTTCTTTGCAAGAGGGGGAAAAAAGGGCAGGATAATAGCAACAATAATAACGATAATGATAGCTCTGGGGAACATCATCCCCAATCATGGGGAAAAGCCCTAGGTGGCCTCTCCATTCCCTTGATTCCTGGAGTGGAGTGTGAAGCAGCCATGTGGTTGAAACCTTGGATCCAGACACCAGGCACACAGCTTTAGATCTCCCAAAGTGGCAGGAGACAAGGCAACCATAGCCGCACACGCTCCTGCTCCCAACCGGCCCTATAGTCTGCTCACCTTGCTGCGGCATGCCACACCACTAGGGATGGCGGAGAATTTCTCCACGAATCTCCAGGAGGCTGAATGCCAACACATTCGGCCCCCTGAAATTGGTGGGGAAATTCTCCGGCACCCCCCCTGCCTCCCTCTGGGATGGGACTTACCTCGTGCGAATGTCCCTCTCGGCGGCGGGTCCCGGCGGCGTTTCGGTGGCGTTTCGGCAGGGGCGGCGGCTGGTCTTCTGACCGGCCGCCGCCGCCGCCATTTCCCAGTAAAATAAAATAATAAAAAAGTGATAGGCTACATAGCGATTTACATAGCCTATCACGGCTAGATTTTCAAAGTCAGCTGTGATAGGCTACGTAAAGATTTACGTAGCCTATCATGGCTGACTTTGAAAATCTAGCCGTGATAGGCTACGTAAATCGTTACGTAGCTTATCATGTGTTTTTTTTTTACAATTTACTTTTTTATTTTGCGGCCGGGGAGATGGGGCGCTCCCCCCCAGCCTGAATTTTGGCCGGGAGGGGTGGGGCACCTCCCCCCCACCAAGAATTTAAGGGGGAGAACTGGAGCACCTCCCCCCCAAAAAAAAACAGCTGCGGGACCAGGTAAGGGACTTTCATCCATCCTTACACACCACAGATGAAGAAAAGGGGCAGGGAGTAGGGATATACGAAAGCCACTTACCTTTTCCCGGATTGTGTTTGTGGGGGGGATGCACTCCATCCCTCCCCCTAGAATCCTTGATGGGGGGGAGGCGATCCAGTCCTCCCCCCCGGAATCCTGCCCTTCCGGCTCTGCTCCGCGGCGGCTCTGTGGAGCAGCCAGCCAGGGCCGTCTGCAGCTGGATTTCCAGCCACGCACTGGCTGGTGCAGACGCAAATGGCAGCCACCGTAGTGGCCGCCATTTGTGTCCAGCCAGGCAGCTATGATAGGCTATGCAGGTCTTTACATAGCCTATCATGGCTGGGCAAAAAACAAACAAACAAAAGCGGCATACCCAAATGGCGGCAGCTACAGTGGCCGCCATTTACGTTCCCTATTTTTCGCCGTTCTAGCCTACGTAAATATTTACGTAGGCAATTACAGCGAAAAAAAGGGAACCATAAATTGTGTAGTTGGCACTATTTGTGTTTCCTTTTTTTTTTTTTTTGCCGTAAAAGCCTACGTAAATATTTACATAGGATAAAACGGCAAAAAAAAAAGAACGCAATAGTGCCCACTACGCTATTTGCGGTTCCCTTTTAGTTTTTAGTTCTTAGTTCTTAGCTTCCCGCCTCGCCCAGCCGCGAACGCGAAAGTTTAAAAAAAAAAAAAACGCCCCCTGATAGGCTACGTGACGATTAACGTAGCCTATCACGGCTAGATCTGCAAAGTCAGCCGTGATAGGCTACGTCAATCGTCATGTAGCCTATCACAGGTGACTTAAAAAAAAAAAAATCTTTAAATAGACTACAGCGACCAAATAAGGAACACGAATGGCGGCTCCCTATGGGGGCCGCCATTAGCGTACGCGCTTTTTTTTTTTTTAAGTCACCCGTGATAGGCTACGTGATGATTGACATAGCCTATCATGGCTGACTTTGCAGATCTAGCTGTGATAGGCTACGTTAATCGTCATGTAGCCTATCAGGGGGCATTTTTCTTTTTTTTTCTTTTATTGCAATGGTGGCGGCGGCAGCCGGTCAAAAGACCAGCTGCCACTCCCGCCCCACTCGAACACCCGCTGAACCGCTGGCCGGACCCGCCGCCGGGAGGGACATTCGGCGAAGGTAAGTCCCGTCCCGGGGGCGGTGCGGGGGGCGGGGGTGGTTCGGAGGATTTCTCCCCGAAACTTGTTCGGGGGGCCGAACACGTTGGCGCTCGGCCCCCCGAAGTTTCGGGGAGAAATTCTCCGCCATCCCTGGTAAATGGATTACACAAAAGAGAACATGAAGCTGGGATGTTCTTCGCATGAACACGTGGATCATAATGGGGAAGACTGTGACCAAGTGACCTGTGTGCCTGCTTAGTGGGCTGTCCTGGTGCTGACAGTTGATGGGCAACTTCAAGACCCCTGCTGCTTTCCCTTCTTATGGTTCTTTATCTTTAAACTGGACTTGAACAAGACTGCCCTTCAAATAGATGACACAGTCAAATAGAGGACGGTCCTCTGTAGGGGGCTAATGAATTCTCATGGGGCAGAGGCATTTCTGGAGACAACCCAGTAGGGATGCACAAATCCCTTACCTTGCTGTCCACAGGCGGTCCATTGGGGTGGGGGGAGGCAACCCATCCTCCCCCCTGGAATCCTCACCGGCCGTCTCTGCTCTGCTGCGATTCTGTGGAGCTGCTGGCCATCTCCGAAACCCCAGCGATACGGCTGTCATGGCCGTATTGCTGGCTGGACTGACTAACTGCGGATGCAAATGGCATCCCACATAGGGATGTGACAGGCTACGTAAATCTTTACGTAGCCTATCGCGCGAAGGAACAGGGATGCAAATACGCCATTTGCGTCCCTGTTCCTTTGCGCGATAGACTACATAAAGATTTACGTAGCCTATCACGTCAAAGAGCAGGGACCCAAATGGTGTCCGCTACACCAGCCACCATTTGCGTCCGCAGTTTGTCAGTCCAGCCAGCGATACGGCAATGGCGGCTGTATCACTGGGGCTTCGGAGCCGGCGGCAGGCAGGATCTGCCGGCGAGGACTTCATGATAGAGGAGGAGGTAGGAGATCCGATCCTCCATGGACTTTGGGGGGCTGGATTCAATAGAATCCAGCCTCATTGGGGTCTGTGGAGGATTTCTCCAACATCCCTACAACCCAGGACTGTGGCATCCCAAGACATTTCAGCTACTTTATAGATGTCATTGGGCCATTCTGTACTGACCTTGCATGCCCAGAGGCCTCCAGCACATACAAGTTGCCATAATTGACCCCCTGTCATGTTGGAGGCTCAGATCATAGATGGTGAGGCCTAGCATGGCCCAAGGATGCCCCCAGGCCATGCTAAGCCTTGCCTCATCTGTGCCTCTGGCACAGCACAACAAAGGGGGGGGGGGTGTCAGCAGCTTTTACTATCAAGTGAGTATCCTTGGGAACAGGATGGGAAGCATCGAATGGAGATTTGGAATGGTAAAACAGGGTGAGACTCAAACACTCTGAATAAGGGTATTAATAACCATGCCGAAGAGTAGGGGGAACCAGTGCAGGCTGGTGGCTCCAATTTCACTGGGGCTGTGAATCCATTCTGGATTTTAGTCAGAACTGGCTAGAATTCGAAAAGAGTTATCCAAGGTGCTGAACCTATTTTGGGGATAGGGTTCAGCATCTTGTATAGCTCCTTTAGAGTTCTGCCTGATTCTGACCCAGAATGGATTCATAGCTCCACCATAATGGGAGGCACTAGCCTCCACTGGGGGGAACTTTGGGGGGGGGAGATGTGCTGCTGTCCTTTTCTTAATGTAACAGACAATCATGCAGTTAAAGACTGATTCCCCTGACCCTTTCTGCACAGCAGCTTTTCCTGATGGGAATTGAACTTACACCAGTTACCATATGAGGCTTGTTCTTGGAAGTACCCTTGAAAAGTTATAATAGCAGAATAACGGAGTCAGGAGGCATTTTGACAGCCAACTAAGCTGTGCATTAGTTTTGACATGATGGGGCCTTCAGAGCAGCTATCCAGCTATAGGTTTAATTTCCTTCAATACTTATCAAGGGTAGTCAGGGAGAGAGGGTATAACTAAGCATTGGAGGCAAGCAACTTGATGCTACCAAATGTATGTGTCTCCTAAGCGTATTGGCCTATGTATGAAGGGCATTTTAGATATTATACTTTTTTTCAGATGAAGGTGCCATCCCCATGTCTGCAGGTAATTGCATTTATTTGGATTGCTATTCATTTAACTGACTTGCTGACCTGGGAAACCCGTAACTGCTAACAGGGATCTGTTTTTTCTCCCTAGGGTTATGGCATAAAGCAAGGGCAGGGAACTGTTGATGTCACCCTTACCTCATAAAAACTTGTTGGGGTCCACGTTCTAGCAGTGAGTGTGACTAGAACCAAGGATAAGTGGAACTACACATGGAATTCTTAATTTTGTTCAGCATACAACAGCAACAAATTTGCATCACAGCATTCCCTTTCCCCAACTTGTATAAGATTCTATCCATCAGCTTTGTAGTTGGGGGATGGAGAAGGACAGCATAAATCATATCAATCAGAGTGGGCTTGGTGAGAGGGGATGGCTGTGGAGAGTTCTAAATTCTAGATTGAGATGTCTGGAGGTCCACATTTGGGTCACATACCTTAGGTTGTCTACTCCAGCATACAGTATTCTGTGTACAGTATCATCATGTTCTACTGTGGATTCATCATCCCTGCCAAGTGACTGCTCAAGTGAGGAGACATAGGGTTGGGCAGCAGCTGAAGTTAGGGATGTCAGAGAATTTCTCCACGAATCTCCGGGAGGCCGAATGCCAACGCATTCGGCCCCCCGAAATTGGTGGGGAAATTCTCCGACACCCCCCCCCCGGGATGGGACTTACCTCATGCGAATGTCCCTCTTGGCGGCGGGTCCCGGCAGCATTGCGGAGGTGTGGTGGCGGTGGTGGCGGCGGCGGCGGCCAGTCTTCCGACCGGCTGCTGCCGCCGCCATTTCCCAGTAAAGTAAAAAAAAACAACCCACAACAACGTGATAGGCTACGTAATGATTTACGTAGCCTATCATGGCTAGATTTTCAAAGTCAGCCGTGATAGGCTACGTAAATCTTTACATAGCCTATCACAGCTGACTTTGGAAAAAAAAAAGTGCGTACGCAAATGGCAGCGCCCATGGGCGCCGCCATTTGCGTTCCTTATTTGGGCATGGGTAGTCTACGTAAAGATTTACATAGACTACAGTGAAAATAAGGGCAACGCTATTTGTGTTGCCCTTATTTTCGCTGTAGTCTACGTAAATCTTTATGTAGACTACCCGTGCCCAAATAAGGAACGCAAATGGCGGTGCCCATGGGTGCCGCCATTTGCGTACGTGCTTTTTTTTTTCAAAGTCAGCCGTGATAGGCTACGTAAAGATTTACGTAGCCTATCACATCTGACTTTGAAAATCTAGCCATGATAGGCTACATAAATCGTTACGTAGCCTATCATGTTTTTTTTTTACCTAACTTTTTTCTTTCGTGGCCAGAGAGGCGGGACGCTCCCCCCCGGGCCAGAATTTTGGCAGGGAGGGGCGGGGTGCCTCCCCACCCACCAAGAATTTTGGGGGGAGAAACAGAGCACCTCCCCCCCACCGAAAACAGCTGCGGGACTAGGTAAGGGACTTTTCTCCATCCCTAGCTGAAGTAGAACAGGTTCAGAATTCCAGACAGACCTGGAGGTGTTGACTCAGGGACTGTGGTCTCAAATTCAGGACCATGGAGAGCAATCCTGAAACTAGGTAAGACAAGTCACCCCAGCACTGTCTTAGGGCAACTGACAGGGTTTGCTGGCCAGGCCAGGGGAGTCCCTCTGGGATCTCTACCACAATTGCTGCATTGGGTTTTTTCAAGGCCCAGTGCCCTTTCTCTTTAAAAATCCTGATGCAGCTTGTTTGAGAAAAATAAACAACACTGCCCTTTGTTCGTTGAATCATGGGTTAGTGTGTTGTCTGAAGCCAGGAAATTTTCTCCAGGTTAACCATGTTGGGTGGCTTATTTTTCTGGAACAAGCCACCTTGAGAACCCTTGGTTTGTTGCTGTGTTGTTCAAGGTGGCTAACAAGCCACACTGCATGGTTAACAAGCCACCCTGCAGAAAATGTCCTGGCTTCAGACAGCACACTAACCCATGGTTCAGCAAACAAACTACAGTTGAACAACAGTCTACACTCAACCACTGAGTGTGGGTTAGCATGTTGTGTGAAAAGCCCCATTGGCTTCTTCTGGGTGGTGCGGGTGTGGGGAGTGAGGATCTGGTTGGGGAATGCTCCCAAGGGATTCCCACTTACTGGAGGAGTCCAAGGGCCACTCCTCATAGTGAGAGGGCAGCAGCATCTCTTTGGGATCAAGTGGGCAGGATGCAGTATCCAAGGTGGAGGGACCCATTTGTGATAGTCCAGGAATAGGTTTTGACTCATTCTCACTGTCAGTGCCACTAGAGACCTCAGTTTTGCAGTGCTCACAGTCCTGAGCCTTAATAAGTGTTTCTGAAATCACACACACACACACACGTCAACAGGTGTAGTGTTGGTCACTGGGATGTCGTTGTGCAGGTGCATAAAATAAATTAAAGTGGTATAAGGATCTTCCTAAAAATGGTCTTGGAGGTATGTTCATCACTTGTGTGCAGGAAGTGTGTTTTGTTCAAGCCACCTAACTCCTGTGCAGCTTCCATTCAAGGAAATGCACATGGGAGAATAAACTGGTAATAAGAACTCTCCATCGTGACTCTTTTCTATGAGTGTTCCAGGGAAACTGGTCTCTTCTGTGCTGAGTAGCTTAGTGATATGTTATGCATTGGCAGAAAGCAGCAGAACTGAATTCACAGTGCCTGAACTGAATTGGATGTAGTATAAGCAATTAAAATAACACAAATCAACATTCCCTGGCTTACCTGCCTGCCCATGGGGATTACATTCAGCATTTGACTTTTTCTCTTTGATGTTTCGCCTTGTATATTATACATGCTGAAGAATGGTGAACTTGTAACTGCTTGAATAGCAGCAGAGCTGAATATAACGGGAGTGAAGGATGTATTCAGAGCAGTACAGATGCTTACTTACAATATGTGGCTGCTGCAACCTGTGAGGGGCCACAGCTTAGGAGCCAAGTACATGCTTTGTATGAAGATGGTCCCAGGTTCAAGCCCTGGCTGACATCAATCTCTAGGGAGGGATGGTGAGTTCTGGACTGTACCACTTCAAACTGCAGAGGGAGTCACATATTTGAATACAACCCCATGTAAAGCCACTCCCTCCATATTGTGCATTAGCACATCTGGGGAAAAGGTGTAGCAGCATAAGTCTTTGAGCCTGCAGGCAGGAGTAGAGCTGGGCTGGGGGAAAAGGAAAAACCCAGTTCCAACACCAATTGGAGAAAGGCTGGGCACCATTTTTATTCGGTACAGCTAGGGAAGTCAGAGGAATCTGCTTGGGGGAGAAAGCTCATGAGGTTTCACCAGCTCAGCCCCCCAGACTCCATTTTGCTTATCTGCAAGTTGGCCTGACTCGTTGCATGACAAATTGGGCCAGCTCAGATTTTTCTGGGGGGGGGGGATTTGTGCAAAATTGCAGCTGTACATATTTACAGAAAGCACTATTTGCGCAAAATCCCATCAATAGATAGAGCAATTTGCACAAAATTGCGGGTGTAAATGGACCATTTATGTCTGCAATTTTGCACAAATTGTGCTATTTACAGCCTGATTTTGCACAAATCAGGGTTTCCACCAATATTTACAGCCGTGATGTTGCGCAAATAGTGGCTCACAATGTATTTTTCTTTATTTTTTTAAGGCAGCAAAGTTCCCGGGTTTGGGGAACTGGCCACCACTCTTCTCACAAATTCAAACTGAGCCAGGTCTGTCATGGGGATCCTTCAGGCCCTCAGAGGGCCAGATTTCCCCATGATGGACAACCCTAGGTACAGCTTACAAGTAGCAAAGCAGTGCTTTTTCAGACAAAGATCTTGTCTCTGAAAGCCACATGTTCCTGTGAAACAGCATGGCCCAGCCCACATGCTGGGTAAATTGTAGAAGGTATAAAGCGACAGCCACCAACAGCTTGAGCTGTTCCTGTGAGTTTTGTCCTCTGAACTCCCAGGGGTGGAGCAATGGCATCGGACCCTGAGGAGGGCTGGCCCATGTCCCATAACCCCAAGACCCCTTATGGGAGTCATTTACTATGGGGGGGAGCAGGGAGCCCAACCCACTTCCTCTCAACTAAGGATCCTACCTGATACCATTGTACCAGGTGCATGTAAAAACACACAGCAATCATGAGGTACAAATAGATTTGATGGGGAGGTGTGTCAAACTCGGGCCCGTCAGAGGTCCCAATCCATCTGTCTGGGTTTCCCCAGATAGCCACATCCCCTTCTTTGGCCCACCTTCTTTTTCTGACTATTGGATCCCTGGCTTTTATGTATCCCCACACCCACACCCATTCTTAGAAGTTGGAAGTAGTGGTGTGCCAAAACTTTATCCCACATTCTTTTAACCATTCTCATTTAATTTAATAGAAGAGATGTCGCTTTCAAAAAGAAATTCAATACTGAAGAAATTTCAGAGAAATTCTCAAGGGCTGAGTTTGGGTTTTTTGGGCTTACCTTACTTAGGAGGTGGCCGAGGAGTGAACACAAGTGTCCTGTCTTTCATTGTACAGTCATCTCTTTTGCAGCCTTTAGTCTCCTTAGGTCCCTACACTTCAACTGAAGCCTAGTGGAAGGCACCGTGAGGTAATCCTTGCTTAGGGTTTTTTTAGATTAGGAAGTGCAGGCAGCCTGGGAGGCTAGCTGTGATTAGGTAAGCTCAAACACCCCACTAAAAGTAATGCAATGTAAATTGTAGACTGTCCCGAGAATGAAGCAGAACAATGGAAGCCCCTTTCATGGGGGAAGAAAAGTTTCTGGAATTGGAGGTTAGATTTTGGCAGAGCACTAACCTCACCTCATCCCTGGAGCTTGACACAAAACTGCCCCCCCGCCGACACACACACACCTGGATTATGATCGATGCAAAATGGGGGCAAGCCTGCCAAGACAGTTGATGCTGTTGCAGCATGAAAACCCCCAAAACCCTGACCGAGAAAGAAAGAAGCTATACTACAAGCCCTGCCAATGGGGAGCCCTACCTGGGACAAACTGTGGAGAATTTCTCCTTCCCCTGGAGAAATCCAGTGAAATTATCTCCCCAATTTCTCTGCCCACAAATAAGGTGGAGAGGTTTGAGAGGCCATTTGCACCCAGGTCTAGTTGAAATGCCTCCCCTAAGGTTTGGTTACTAGCAGTATGAGCTTTAAGCTAAAATATGCTGCTATTTTGGCCCAGCCTTCTTTTGTCTTCAGCCCCACCCACCACTACAGTGCCCGAGAACTTCTCCAAAATGGGATTTGGCTCTCAGGCTGAAAGAGGTTTGACACACCAGCCATAGGGGAAACAGGAGAGAGAGTAGGTAGTCAAGAGATTGCTAGGGGGAAGCCAAATCCCCAGGTCCTGTGAAGCCAGTGGTGATCTCAGGTGAAAATCCTTCCCATCCCCATCAGCTAGCAATGAACATTAGGTCCAGGAAGTTGCAATGTGGATCAATAACAATACCATCAAGCAACAAGACTAAACAATAGGGATGTCAGAGAATTCCACCACGGATCTCAGTGAGGCCGAATGCCAGTGCATTCAGCCCCCCAAAATCTGTGGTGGAATGAAGCCCCCCCACCCCCATGAAATGGGCCCAGAATGGAGCACCTACCTGCTGCTGTCTGTGCTGACTTGCGAATGGCGGCCGCATCTGCAGCCGCCATTCGCTTCCTCAGTATAGCCATCATAGGCTTCGTAAGTATTTATCACGGGCCACGGCTAATGCAGGGATGCCATTTGCATCCCTGCAGAAGCCGTGATAGGCTACGTAAGTATTTACGTAGCCTATCAAGGCTTAACTAAGGGAACACAAATGGCGGCTAAGGCGGCCACCATTTGCATTCCCTTTTTTTTGCCATTTTAGGCAAATTACGGCAAAAAAAAGGGGGGAACGCAAATGGCGGCCACTACGCCATTTGCATCCCCCCCTTTTTTTTTCTGTAATAGCCTACATTAATAATTACGTAGGCTAAAACAGCAAAAAAAAAAAAAAGGGAATGCAAATGGCAGCCGCCATAGCCGCTGGCATTTGCGTTAGCTGTTCTGGGTTTTTTTTGCCGTGATAGGCTACATATTTACGTAGCCTTTCATGGCAAAATACAGGGACTCAAATGGCGGCAGCTACGGCCGCCTCCATTTGCGTCCCTGCAGGCTGCCCAGCGGCCGGATGTCTGGGTGTGGGCGGCCCAGGCCGGCAGCTCCGTGGAATCTCCGCAGAGCGGAGCCAGCCAGAGAGAATTTTGGGGGGAGGGATGGAGCGCCTCCCCCCCCCCACGAATGTCACCCTTCAAAAGAGTAAGTGACTTTCATACATCCCTACTAAACAAGAAGAGGAGAGATAGAACACAATAGCCAGCTCTGTGGATGACCCATCTTTATTTAGGCAGTAGGTAGATTGGTGGGTAGAAGTTTTCTCTCTGGTCTGCCCAGGCCCCAGAATCACTGCCCCACCCCCCAATGCTCATTGGCTGAAGTACTGCTGTGCCAAAAATTTATCTCACTTTTTTTTCAGTTATTCCCATTTAATTTGATAGAAGATAAATTATTCCAAAAATAAATTCAACGGTGAAGAAATTTAGGAGAAATTCCCATGGGTTGGGTTTGGATTTCTTGGCCTTACCTTACTTAGGAGGTGGCCAAGGGGTGAGCAGAAGTGTCCTGTCTTTCATTGTACAATCATCTCCCTGGCAGCCTGTAGCCTCCTCAGCTTCCTGCACTTCAGTTAAAGCCCAGCTTAAGGCACTGTGAGGTAATTCCTCCCACAGGACTTTTTCATATCAGGACATGCAGGTAGCCTGGGAGGCTAGCTGTGATTAGGTAATCTCAGAAACACCACAAAAATGCATTATAAAACCTCTTGAATGAGGCAGAACAATGGAAGAGAATGGGGAGAGAAAACTTTCAGAAAATTGGAGGGCAGATTTTGGCAGGTCACTAATTCTACCTCATCCCTGGAGCTGGACGCAACACTACCCTCACCAGCACCGCAGTGGATGCAAAAAACTGGGGCCAGACCGCTGAGGCAGTTGATGGTGTTGCGACACAAAGACCCGCAAAACCCTTACCAAAAAAAAAAGAGAGAAGAAGCTGTGCTACAAGTCCTGCCAATGGGGAGCCCTACCTGGGAGAAACTGCTGAGAAATTCAGAGAAATTGTCTCCCAGATTTCTCTGCCCACAAGTAAGGTGGAGAATTTCAAGAGGCCATTTGTGCACAGCTCTAGGCTGAAGGGAGGAGGAGGAGGCAGCAGCATGAGCCAAGCCCAGAGCAAGCCAACACGTCTCACCCAACACGTCGCTCAAGAGAGTCCCTGAGAGCAAGCCTAGTCTGTGACAGAAGTGAGACTTTGTAAGGGGGAGCAGTCCAAAATTTGACTCCTCACCTGCAGTCCGAAGTGGTATAGTTCATCCCGTTTAGATGGGATCAAAGATGTCCACCTTCTACAACAGGTTGCTTTGGGATTTGAGATCATGAAGCACTACTAGATCTGTTCCTTGTGACCCCCATTTAGCCAGCCATTTGCGTTCTCTGGAGCCTTGATTCTTCAACCATAAAACAACAATCCCCTTCCATAATTACCTCCCTGTGCTTATCACCCTCCATGTATCAGGAGCATCACAGTAACACAATCAATGCTCTCTCGACACAAATACATATAGAATCAATGCACTAAAGTGTGTGAAACACTCAAAAACTATGATAATGGGACTGTATAAATGTCAAAGATGAATTTTATACAGCAACCAGCCATTAGGGAGGGGGGGGATCTAAAAATAAAATAAAATTGGCTGAAATTTGTTGTATAATGTTTGCATCAGAGCAAGGGTAAGTGCTTTGACAGTAAAGTATGTTTCCAGTTTTTATGCAGTATAATGGCAGAGTAAAAGTTTAGTGCAGTAATGCTTTGTTCGGGGAAGAAATTTATAACTGTGCTACAGGTCCAATGAAATTGAACTTGTGATCAGTACCCACAAGACTGTTCAATCATTTGCTTTAGTGCGGATAAAAGAATTGAAAGGCAACAGTAATATTCAGCTTGAAGAGTTGTCTGCTCCATAGGTCTGGTAAAAAGATGTTATATTTTCCCCTTACTCCAAAGCATTTATTTTCCTAGTAAGTGCCTGTATCCTAATAGCACAATAAACTTGGAAAATAGTTCTTTCAAAGCATTTGGGTCTATTGTCATCATACATGAATTCAAAACACTGATACAAAAATCTTTCTTTAATGTGCATGACCTAAACTGCATAATTATGTTTTTACTGTACCCGGTGCTATTTTAAATGTCATTTTGCTGCGCTAACACACACACACACACACACACTCAAATCACTATCGCTTCCAATATTATAAGCTATTTTTGCTACACGTCTGTTAAACTGCATTTTCTCAACCTGTCACCTTCTGGCATTCCTCCCTCATCACCAATTATACCTGTGATCAAATAAGGGAATCAGTGAGTGATGTGTAGAACCCCTAAGAAATTATGCTAGTCTTATCAAAACTCCTTTTGCTTCAGCTGAAATGCCACACAGAAATTTAGCCCCAATTCACCTATACATTCACCTAGGAATTTTACTTGAAGATAAATCCATTGGCAACCTATGGATCTGTCTGTCTGTTCATCACAGACCTGCACAGCCTGTGACCCAACAAGCCAAAGGTAGCTCAACAACTACCTATGGGTGACCATCATGGGTTCAAAGGGTTCCCTGTTTTTGTTGTTGTTGTTGTTTGAGGCCTGTCAAACTGGATGTTTATTTAAAAACACAAGATTGCATGTGGAGATGGGTGAGAATCTCATCTCCATTTTAATATTATAAGGCAAAATAGGAGGAAGAGAGAATGAATCCTATCACAGTCATGAGGAGCCTTCGTTTCCCTCCTGTAAAATAGGAACTCTAATAACTAATGGCTCATTTCACTTCTTCATTTTGAGGACTGAAGGCATGGATTGTCAGTGCATTCTGTAATGAAAATTTCCATTATTAAGGATTAGTTAGAGATATATCTGAAGTGAATCAGAGCAGAAAAAGTTCAACTGGCCTCCAGCACTTGAGTCTCCTTTGATGGACAAAGACAGGGCAAGGCGGGAAGTTCTCTTCTGATGGGACTCCAACATGACATAAGAAGATAGGAAGAGCTTGCACAGCAAGTGGTGGCTGCAAAAATTTGAAGTCCCTCTGGTACAACAGCCTCAGTGGACCCTCCTAATCTGAAAGAGACACAGCAGGCAAACTGAGAATTGTCTTAGAGTGTATCTGATCTTCTTGAACACTCTGTCCAAACTGGAAATGATAGCACTGTTAGGGCGGTGGGCCCTCTCCTGGACTTGGAGCCCTGGAAAATGCCCAACATTGCCTCCATTTGGAGCCAGCCCTGTGCATGGCCATATCAAATCCAAAGTTCAAGTGGGTCCAGTCTTGCTGTTAAGTATCATAGCATCTCACAGGCAAACCTTCCAAGCAAGCACCAACAGGAGGGGTAGAGGTGAAGCACAAGGGTGACATAGATCCCAGCCAATGTCTTGAACTCTGGTTGCTATTTGTGTTCTCTGAACAACTTGCCTATATGGGCAGGGTTTGGAAAGAACAAATAAGACACTTGGAAAATGCAGAAGTAAACACAGAGCTCCCCTAACTTGCCATAATATCCTCTGCTTAATGTTTCTGCCACAGAGTTTCCTGCACTCATCCATTTTGAATATTTATACTGATACTACGGATTCACAACTATTGTTTTCCCAATAATACTATGCACACAGTGGTGTGTGTGTGTGTGTGTGTGTGTGTGTATGTGTGTGTGTGTGTATGTGTGTGTGTGTGTGTGTATATATATATATATATATATATATATATACTTAGGAAACAACCAAGGCACACAATAAATATATGCAGTAACTAGGTGCCAGTTTTGCCGCTTGAACCCTCTATGATGTTTTAATGTCTTTTTTACAATAGCTAATATCATGAATAAATCATGACAACTGACACATTAATTGCCTGAAAGCCCACAGCTTATATGACATACCAACATTTGTCAGTGGATTGGCCGGACTAGTTCTCCCATGCACACAATGGATAATTGCCTTCTATGTCCCTAAGGGTAAAATAGCATCAAGCCATTCCATTGAACAGCTCCCATTTAGAAACAAGCTTCTGGTGAAACATAAGTAATTAGCTGAATCTAACATCTTTTGTTTTGTTTTTAAGAACCATGCTAAACAATGCTCAACTGTACTGATACAATGACATCTGGCACTCTTTAGCTTAGAAAAAAAGTGAGTAAGGGGAGACATGATAGAGGTGTATAAAATATGCATGGTGTGGAGAAAGTGGACAGGGAGACATTTTTCTCCCTCTCGCATAATTCTAGAACCCAGGGGTCATCCCATGAAGCTGATTGGTGTGAGATTCAGGAGCAAGTACTTCTTCACACAGAGCCTAGTTGTGGCTATTTGCGTTGCCCTTATTTTCGCCGTAGTCTACGTAAACATTGACGTAGACTACAGCAACTAAATAAGGAACGCGAATGGCGGCTCCCTATGGGGGCCGCCATTCGCGTACGCGCTTTTTTTTTTTTTTTTTAAAGTCACCCGTGATAGGCTACGTGGCGATTCACATAGCCTATCACGGCTGACTTTCCAGATCTAGCCGTGATAGGCTACGTGAATCGTCACGTAGCCTATCAGGGGACGTGTTTTTTGTTTTTTTTTTACTTTCGAGTTCGCGGCCGGGCGAGGCGGGAAGCCTCCTCCCCGGCCTGAATTTCGGCCGGGCGAGGCAGGAAGCCTCCCCCCCCTGGCCTGAATTTTGGCCGGGCGAGGCGGGAAGCCTCCCCCCCCAGCCTGAACTTCGCGGGGGGAGCAGCGAAGCGCTCCCCCCCACCGCGAAAAAGCTTCGGCGAAAGGTAAGGGACTTCCGTCCACCCCTACTCCGTCCATACTTCCTCAGGCACTCTGTCTATCAGGTCTAATCCCTGAAATCTATTCCTCACCTCCACTGTATATTCATCAGGGATATGATTTAGGTCATACCTGAACGGTTTAGTGGTTTTCCCGACGTTCTTCAATTTAAGCTGAAATTTTGCAAGAAGCAGCTCATGATCTGAGCCACAGTCAGCTCCAGGTCTTGTTTTGACTGACTGTATAGAGCTTCTCCATCTTTGGCTGCAAAGGACATAATCAATCTGATTTCGATATTGACCATCTGGTGACGTCCATGTGTAGAGTCGCCTCTTGTGCTGTTGGAAAAGAGTGTTTGCTATGATCAGCATGTTCTCTTGGCAAAACTCTATTAGCTTTTGTCCTGCTTCATTTTGTACACCAAGGCCATGCCTGCCTGTTATCCCGGTGATTTCTTGACTTCCTACTTTAGCATTCCAATCCCCTTTGATGAAGAGGACATCTTTTTTTGGTGTTAGTTCTAGAACGTGTTGTAGGTCTTCATAGAACCGATCAACCTCAGCTTCTTCGGCATCAGTGGTTGGGGCATAGACTTGAATTACTGTGATGTTGAATGGTTTGCCTTGGATTCGTACCGAGATCATTCTATCATTTTTAAGATTGTACCCCAGTACTGCTTTTCCCACCCTTTTGTTGACTATGAGTGCTACTCCATTTCTTCTAAGGGATTCTTGCCCACAATAGTAGATATGGTGGTCACCTGAATTAAATTTGCCCATGCCTGTCCATTTTAGTTCGCTGATTCCCAAGATGTCGATGTTCAATCTTGTCATCTCATGTTTGACCACCTCCAGCTTACCTTGATTCATTGATCTGACATTCCAGGTTCCTAAACAATATTGTTCTTTACAGCATCGGATTTTCTTTTCACCACCAGACACATCCACAGCTGAGTGTCCTTTCGGGTTTGGCCCAGCCGCTTCACTCATTCTGGCACTACTTGGAAATACCCTCTGCTCTTCCCCAGTAGCATATTGGACACCTTGCGACCTGAGGGGCTCATTCTCTGGCGTCATATCTTTTAGCCTTGTGATACGTTCCATGGGGTTTTCTTGGCAAGAATACTGGAGTGGGTTGCCATTTCCTTCTCCAGTGGACCACATTTTGTCAGAACTCTCTGCCATGACCTGTCCGTCTTGGGTGGCCCTGCATGGCATAGCTTATGGCTTCACTGAGTTACGCAAGCCCCTTCGCCACAACAAGGCAGTGATCCATGAAGGGGCTAGCCGTGATAGGCTACGTTATAGGCTACGTTAATCATTACGTAGCCTATCATGGGTGTTTTGTGGTTTTTTTACTTTATTTTGTAATGGCGGCGGTGGGATGGGACTTACCTCCTGTGAATGTCCCTCTCGGCGGTGGGTCCCAGCGGCGTTTTGGCAGCGTTTCGGCGGGGGGAGCGGCCGGTCTTCCGTCCGGCTGCCACCGCTGCCATTTCCAAGTAAATGTAAAAAAAAAAACACCACACACGTGATAGGCTACGTAACGATTTACGTAGCCTATCACGGCTAGATTTCCAAAATCAGCTGTGATAGGCTACGTAAATTGTTATGTAGCCTATCACGGCTGACTTTGAAAAAAAAAAAAGCACGTACGCAAATGGCGGTGCCCATGGGCGCCGCAATTTGCGTTCCTTATTTGGGCCCAGGTAGTCTACATAAAGATTTACGTAGACTACGGCGATAATAAAGGCAACGCAAATAGCGTTGCCCTTATTTTTGCCGTAGTCTACATAAATCTTTACGTAGACTACCAGGGCCCAAATAAGGAATGCAAATGGCGGCGCCCATGGGCGCCGCCATTTGCGTACGCACTTTTTTTTTCCAAAGTCACCCGTGATAGGCTACGTAATGATTTACGTAGCCTATCACGGCTGACTTTGGAAATCTAGCCGTGATAGGCTACGTAAATCGTTACGTAGCCTATCACTTGTGTGTTTTGTTTTGTTTTTACATTTACTTTTTTATTTGTGGCCAGGGAGACGGGGCGCTTCTCCCCGGCCTGAATTTCGGTGGCGAGGGATGGGGCACCTCCCTCCCGGCCTGAACTTCGGAGGGAGAACCAAAGCGCCTCCCCCCCACCGCGAAGCAAGCTGCGGGAACAGGTAAGGGACTTTCGTCCATCCTTATTTTTCCGTCTTAGTCTACGTAAATATTTACGTAGACTATGACAGCGAAAATAAAGGGGAACGCAAATAGCATAGCAGCCGTTATTTGTGTCCCTTTTTGATTCCCCGTTTTAGCCTACATAAATCTTTACGTAGGCTAAAATGGGGAATCAAAAAGGGACGCAAATAGCACCCGCTACGCTATTTGCATTCCCCTTTATTTTTGCTGTCATAGTCTATGTAAATATTTACGTAGATTAAGAGGGCAAAAATAAGGAACGCAAATAGCAGAGGCCATAGCCACCGCCATTTGTGTATGCGTTTTTTTTTGTTGTTTTTTTTACCCAGAGCCCTCCGCAGCCGGAAATCCGGCTGCAGACGGCTCTGGCCTGGCTGGGCCTGGCCAGCTGCTCCGCAGAGCTGCCGCAGAGCACAGCCGGCCACGGAGAATTCCTGGGGGGAGGAACGGAGCGCCTCCCCCCGATCGAGGATTCCCGGGGGAGGGACGGAACGCCTCCCCCCATCAACATAATCCGCGAAAGGTAAGTGACTTTCGTACATCCCTAGGTGGTGTACAGAGGCCAACTGCCAAAACAGTTGTCCTTGTTCCAATATTTCTGGCCCTGACTGTACATATAAATACACACACACATACACATACATATGAATACACAGACGAATACACACACACTTATACATACATATAAATGCACACACATATACACACATGTATATGCATGTAAATACACATACATACATGCATGTAAACACACACAGACACACACACACATACATAAATACACACACACCAAGCCTAGCCAATCTAGAAACTCTGTATGACAGCTTTCCCCAACTTGGTGCCCTCGAGATGTTTTAGACAACAATCCCCAGCATCCCTGACCATTGGCCATGGTGGCTGTGGCTGATGGGAGTTGAAGTCCAAGCTCCTGGAGGGCACCAAATTGGGGAAGGCTGCTTTATGTCCTGCCAGTTTAAAGACCTGAGAGTACAACCCTCCTATTTCTTTCTGTCTCTCCGGTATTGAGATCCAAAAGCATGCACCACCCACAGTGATCCTGATCCACCAGTACTGATCGTATCACGAGACTCCCAGGTTCCTGGTTCCAATCCCTGATGTACTCCATAGTATTTGTGGCTTCCTCCACCTTTACAAGGTGATGTCATGAACTAAAAACTGCACGGTTGGGTCATTACTGTTGTGTTCTAGTGCTGTGGATAACAAAACAAGACTTTTTGAATTAGGGTCAAAGCAATCATTGCTTTAAGTCTGTGTCAGTAGTAGGGATGTCATTTGTTTATTTTTACTCTGGAGTAGTCACAAGTGGCCTGATCAGGCTCTTAAAAGCCCCCCCATCCACCCACCCACCCACACAGAGATGGGTTCTAATTCAAATCAGGGGCTCTATGCCTACATAGATTTACGGTAATGTCTTTTTTGGCCAAGAAGCAGATCCTGGAATTAGTTCTGGACTTTCATCAAGAATCTGAATTAAAAGGTTGGTTAAGGTTAGCAACATTGGAAATAGTGGTCTGCATATCCCTATGTTTGAAATACGAAGGTACAATTTGATGATACAATAATGTGTGTGTGTGTGTGTGTGTGTATATATCTGTATCTATATCTATCAAATTCTTCTTGTACTGTGTTTACTCTAAAAATATCAGAAAGAAAAAAAGACTTCATTGCCTACTGTTTTTCCCTTCCCCTTGAAAACATTACTTATAGGAGGAGAAAAATAACAAAAATTAGACACAGAACACCAAGGGCCTTTCTTATACACCCCCCCCCCTTCAGTTAAAATGGGAGGTTCTACAGATGCTGAGATTTCAGGATTGTGGCCCTTATTTTTCAAATTGCCATAATAATCCTTTGACGTCAAAACCGGTGACAAAATAACCCAGGTCAGAAAAAGCAATATATTTTTAGTCTCCCCCCCCCCAAGCGAAGATATTATCATTACCAGCAGGTAATTTATTACTAATTACTCAATTACATAATTATGTAGCAC
Organism: Heloderma suspectum; assembly: GCF_057233095.1. Lineage (NCBI taxonomy): Eukaryota > Metazoa > Chordata > Lepidosauria > Squamata > Helodermatidae > Heloderma > Heloderma suspectum. The sequence goes on along the minus strand of NC_139460.1, from coordinate 23,730,063 downwards.
TAATAATAAGAATCTTTCCTTACGGCACTTTTTGTCAAGTTATAATTGTAAGAATAATTATTTAATTTCAAATGTTATTAATTCAGGTAATTCTTCATGAGACACATTGTAGACCTCAAGTGATTTTTCTTTTCTTAGACTTTCTCCCTACTGGGAAAAAAAAAGAAAAAGAAGAAGAAAAGGTAGTCATAAATTAGGAGCAGCATTTTAACATGTGGTTATGTTTAATCATGCATCCATATTCAACACTGGCTGGTTTTACATTTTAAACATTATTATAAGATAAAGCAGAATATTGTCTTATGTTTTGACAGACAGGTACTGTGGCAAACTAATATTCAGACATGAGCATTACTGTATGTTTTGGATAAATGTCAGGTAGACCCCATCCCTTCAGCAAAGGAGATCATTACCTTGTCGTGGTGCTGGAGCTTGAGCACCTCAATGACGTCATGAGCTAAACCGTGAAGGGACACCCAAGACGGGAAGGTCATGGAAGAGAGGTTAGACTAAACACAATCCCTGGGGAAGGAAATGGCAACCCACCCCAGTATTCTCACCATGAAAACTAAATGGATCAGTACAACCAGAGATATGTCGGTATACCATCGGAAGATGGGGCTCCCAGGTCAGAAGATGGTCAAAATGCTACTGGGGAGGAACAGATGATAACTTCAACTAGCCCCAGATGTGATGACGCAGCTAGCTCAAAGCCGAAAGGACAGCTAGCAGCCGATGGTGCTGGTGGTGAACGACGAATCCGATGTTCTAAAGATCAACACACCATAGGAACCTGGAATGTAAGATCTATGAGCCAAGGCAAATTGGATGTGGTTATTGGGGAGATGTCAAGATTAAATATAGACATTTTGGGTGTCAGTGAACTGAAATGGACTGGAATGGGCCACTTCACATCAAATGACCACCAGATCTACTAATGTGGACAAGAGGACCACAGAAGAAATGGAGTAGCCTTCATAATTAATAATAAATAGGGATGTATGAAAGTCACTTACCGTTTCGCGGATTCATTCACAGTGGGGGAAGAGGCGCTCCGTCATTCCCCCGGAATCCTCGACGGGGGGGGAGGCATCCTGCCCGGCTGGCTCTGCTCCGTGGTGATTCCACGGAGCCGCCAGCCAGCTCTGCCTGCGGACGGACATCTGGCCACTGGGCAGCAGGGATGCAAATGGCGGCGGCCGTAGCCCCCGCCACTTGTGTCCCTGTAGTGAGCTGTGATAGGCTACGTAAGTATTTATGTAGCCTATCACAGCAGGCTTAAAAAAAAATGCGTACGCAAATGGTGGCGGCTATGGTGGCCACCATTTGCGTTCTGTGTTTTTCGCCGTTTTAGCCTACGTAAATATTTACATAGGCTATTATGGCGAAATAAAGGGGAATGCAAATGACGTTGTGGGCGCCATTTGCATTCCCCTTTTTTTGGCCATAATAGCCTATGTAAATATTTACGTAGGCTAAAACGGTGAAAAATACAGAATGCAAATGGCGGCCGCCATAGCCGCTCCCATTTGCATACGCGTTTTTTTTTTTTTTAAGCCTACCATGATAGGCTACGTAAATACTTACGTAGCCTATCACGGCCTCTGCAGGGACACAAAAGGCGCCCCTGCGTTAGCCGTGATAGGCTACGTATGTATTTACGTAGCCTATCACGGCCGTGAAGAAGAAGTGAATGGCGGCCGCAGGCAGCCGCCATTTGCAAGTCGGTGCCGACAGGAGCAACTAAGTGCTCCGTTTCGTGCACCTTTCATGGGTTGGGGGGGCGGGAGTTTAGTCCCGCCCGACTTTCGTGGGTTGGGGGAGGCGGGGGCTTCGTTCCATGATGGATTTCAGGGGAAAAGCTCCATCACAGAATTCTCTGACATCCCTAATAATAAAGTGGCTAAAGCAGTGCTTGGATACAATCCAAAAAATGACAGAATGATCTCAATTCAAATTCAGGGCAAGCCATTTAACATCACAGTGATCCAAATATATGCCTCAACCACAGATGCTGAAGAAACAGAAGTAGATCAGTTCTATGACGATCTGCAGCACCTAATGGATAGTACACCAAAAAAGATGTTATTTTCATTACAGGAGACCGGAATGCTAAGGTGGGTAGTCAAACGACACCTGGAATTACAGGCAAGCATGGTCTGGGAGAACAAAATGAAGCAGGACATAGGCTGATAGAATTTTGCCAAGACAACTCATCGTGAATAACAAATACTCTCTTCCAACAACCTAAGGGACGACTTTATACATGGACTTCACCAGACGGTCGACAACACCGAAATCAGAACAGAACAGGCTCTTCTGCCACTGGAGGCATTAAAGACGAGGCTGGACAGCCATCTGTCAGGGATGCTCTGACTTGGATTCCTGCATTGAGCAGGGGGTTGGACTTGATGGTCTTGTAGGCCCCTTCCAACCCTACTATTCTATGATTCTATGATCAGATCAAAATCTGATCTCCAAATTAAGGTATACTGATGATCAAAGAACATAGATATGGTCATAAAAAGAATATAGATCAAATAGACAGCATCAACAGAACACCAAAAAAACATAATGTCTAGCTCATCCATACATGGATAAATAATCTAGATGGATCCCTCTAAACCATTGTTGTTGTTGTTCAGTCGTTCAGTCGTGTCCGACTCTTCGTGACCCCATGGACCATAGCACGCCAGGCCTTCCTGTCCTGCGCTCTCTCCCGGAGCACTCACACAAAAGAGGGGAAACATTTTTTTTCCTTCCAGGCAAGGCAACATAGCTGACAACTAGGGTGGCCACTTACACATCTTCCAAAGAAGATGTATATTTGCATCTATATGCAGATGCTAATTTATATGTATGGCATGTGTGCAGATATAATTATTATAATTAAAATAGAAACACAATGCATCTCACCATAGTGGGGAAGACTGTGACCAGATGATTCTGTGCCTGCACCATTTGCTCTCCAGATGCAACTTATGGATGGGCAACTTCAAGGCCCCTGCATTCCCCTTGCTACAGTTTTCTTTCTTTAAACTTTAAATTAGATTTGGAGCAGATATCCCTTCAAATAGAAGATACCTTCAAACAAAGGACTGTCCTCTGATAGTCCTTCAAATAGAGGACTATCCTCTGTAATGTAAGATGCATGGCCACTCTACTGACAGCCTCCATGAGACAGCTAGAAAATGTCAGTCCTGCCATGTTAAGGAAAGAGCTTACCCAATCAGCTCCTAGGAGGTGTGGCTAAGATCTAGCCTTGGTCAAGTGAGGTTGAACTTCCTCACAGCCCAGTGAACTGAGAGACAGATTCTGGGTAGGCTCAATGTAAATCAGGTACTGTAAGAACTTAGCCCATTTTGTAATAAAACCATACTCTTTAGGCTTCTCCTCTGCATTTTCTGCTGTTGTTTCTGACTAGTCCAATATAGAGCACATATATTCTGGTGATCTATGCCACACACCTCTTGAGGTTCAAAAACTGAGGCAGGGGTGGAGCTCAGGACTGATGTCAGGCAAACGGGGAGGGGTGTGTGCCTGGTAGGTTAGGCGTGGAGACTTGTGTCACTTTGCAGGCAGTTGTCCTAGTGCAGGGATATGCAACCAGGTGCCTTCTAGATGTTTTTGATCACAACTCCCATAAGCCCAAAACAGCATGACCAATGGAGAAAGATGTTGGGAGTTGCAGTCCAAAACATCTGTAGGATCCCAGGTTGCCTACCCCTGCACCAAGTAGATCAGGGGCCAATGTCTTACCACATGTGATGGGTTTGGAGTGGAGCTGATGGATAATGAGGTGAAGCCAATTCCAAAAGCCAAAGTCAAGGTTTCTTGTGTAACTCTTACCTCTTCTTTAAAATGATACAGCAGAAGGGTGGGCCATGATTTGGGAAACAATCTGCCTCGTCCTTAGATTTTACTCCATTCCTTAAAGACTTGGAAAAGAAGGCCCAAACTCTGAAAACTTTGGGAGAATACAGGAAATCTGGACCTGAAAATGGTTGTGTATGATGTGTCCATATATGACAGCTCAACATTTACCATTCTTCAGTGGTAAAATTAAAAATTTTAGTGACATCTTTTGAATGCTGAAAGATTTCTGCACAGAAAAGGACTTCCTCCTGACACCTGGTGGATTGTTTCTTCTTCCTCGTTCTGTTTTTGGGGTTGCAAATTAAACGACGTTCTTGAGTTTTATAACAAGTACAGGCTAAACTCCAAACGGGAGGAGGAAATGGTGACAATAGCAAAAACAGTTGTTGAGACTTGCATTTTAATTTTGATCTACCTGCAGTAATGGTAGTTCCATTGAGTTCAGTGGTGGAGATTTTAATAAGCCTTCCCTCCCCCCAACTGTTTTATAGTTGTCAAAATTGATAGTGTGTGTTATTTTGTTGATTAGAACTGAAACATCTTAAACTTCTGGGGTTCAAACTGCTCCAGGTAGGCAAGAATTTTGAGGTCAGCTGTTTCCAAACCTAAATATAGCCACCTTTCTGCTATCAAAATAACCACCCCAGTGGCCTTTGCTCTTCTTTAAAATGATGATGATGATGATGATGATGATAATAATAGAGTTTATGCTTGCATTTTTGGTATTTTGACCCTGCAGCCCACCACAGGAATGCAGCCCCCAAGAGCTTCTCTGAAATTGAATGTGGCCCTCTCGAATATAAGGTTATAGCCCTAATATACCAAATGCAGCACCTCAGGGCATGCGATGCAGCCACCTTGCTGATGCTCAGAAGGTCTGGTCTGGTCAATGCCTGGATGGTAGGCCAGCTGTCAACTCATAAGAACATAAGAGCCCTGCTGGATCAGAACAAGTGTCCATCTGGTCCAGCATTCTGTTCACACAGTGGCCAACCAGCGGTCGACCAGGAATCCACAAGCAGGGCATGAGCACAACAGCACCATCCCAACCATGTTCCCTACCAACTGGGGTACTGGAGAGAGCACATAGCCATCAAGACTAGTAGCCGTTGATAGCCTTTTCCTCCAGGAATTTCTCCAACCCCCCTTTTAAAGCCATCCAAATTGGTGGCCATCACTACTTCCCATGGCAGCGAGTTCCATAGTTTAACTATGCACTGTGTGAAGAAATATTTCCTTTTATCTGTCCTGTATCTCCCACCAATCAGCTTCATAGGATGACCCTGGGTTGTAGTATTTTGAGAGAGGGAGAAAAATGTCTCTCTATCCACACATTCTCCACACACCGTGCATAATTTTGTAGACCTCTAGCATGTATGGCACCTTGAAATCCATGCCAGAAGAAAGGTGAGGTTTATCTTTAGAGCTTCAGCTATTGGGCAGTATAGAAATGGAATAAATAAATAAGGATAAATACATACAAGATAATAAAAGGGTATAATAAAACAAATCCAATAAAACAACAGCCTGAAACTTAACTCCACTAAAACAGGTCATGCATTAAAAAAGCTCCAGTAAAACATGTCATATTATTATTATTATTATTATTATTATTATTATCCCAACTTTTCCCCAATACTGGGACACAAAGCAGCTTTACAACACATTAAAACTTGTATAATTAAAACCTATAAATAGAAACGTAAATTAAAGTATACAAAAGATAAAAATATAATTAACTAATCAATAATATGAAAATTTTATAAAATATCAAAATGGTAAAAGACAGCAAGGAATATAGTATCCATCCATCCTATTCTCACAGGTCCAGACTAGCTATCCCCAAAGGCCTGCCAGAACAAGAACATTTTTACATACCTGCGAAAACAAATCAAGGAGTGTGCCACTCTTGCCTCCCTAGGAAGGGAGTTCCAGAGCCTTGGGGCAGCCACCGAGAAGGCCCTCTCCCGTGTTCCCACCAGACATGCCTGTGATGGTGGCGGGACAGTGAGAAGGGCCTCCCGTGAAGATCTCAGGGCTAGGGATGTACAGATTCCCCACTGTCTGTTCCGGTGGGGAATCCGTGGTGGGGGGAGGCAATCCATTCCTTCCCCCCAGGAATCCTCCAGAGCGGTTCTGCTCTGCTCGGATTCGGGGGGGGGGGACTGGCTTGGGAGCACTTACCTATCCTCCTGCCAGCCAGAGCCATTCACCTCCTCCCTGTGCCTACCAATTGCCATGTCTTTAAAAAAAAAAAAAATGGCGATCGGGAGGATGTACCCATAGACGTATATGCAAAATAGAGCGGTGAATCTTGCGTATAAGCCTATGGACACATAGACTTATATGCAAGCTTCATGACTGTATTTGCATATAAGTCTATGGGCACATCCTCCTGATCACCTTAAAAAAAAAAAAGACATGGCAATCGGCAGGGACAGGGAGGAGGCGAATGGCTCTGGCTGGCAAGAAGCAGCCGAGTGCCGTTCTGCCTCCAGTCCTCCTGGAGCAGAGCTAAGTGGTACCAATCCACTGTGGATTCCTGAGGCTGGATTCCAAAGAATCTGGCCTCATTTGAATCCACAGCGGATTTCTCTGACATCCCTACTCAGGGCACAAGTAGGCTCATAGGGGGGTATACAGCCTTTCAGATAACCTGAACCCAAGCCGAGTAGGACTTTATAGGACATGACGACCAGCACTCTGAATTGTGCCCGGAAACAGACCGGGAGCCAGTGAAGCTGTTTTAGCAGGGGAGTTGTATGTTCCCTGTAGCCAGCCCCAGTCAGCAGTCTGGCAGCAGCTCTTTGAACCAGCTGAAGTTTCCGAGCACTCTTCAGAGATACGCCACATAGAGTGCGCTACAATAATCCAAACGGGATGTAACTAAGGCATGTGCCACTGTGGGCAAGTCAGACATCTCAAGGAATGGGCGCAGCTGGTGCACTAGCTTTAACTGTGCAAAAGCATTCCTGGCTAGGGGTGCACGAAAGTCACTTACCTGGTCTCGCAGCTTTTCGCGGCGGGGGGGGAGGCGCTTCGCTGCTTTCCCCGCAAAGTTCAGGCCGGGGGGGGAGGCTTCCCGCCTCGCCCGGCCGAAATTCAGGCCGGGGGGGAGGCTTCCCGCCTCGCCCGGCCGAAATTCAGGCCGGGGGGGAGACTTCCTGCCTTGCCCAGCCGTGAAATAAAAAGTTTTTTTTTAAAAAAAACACCCCTGTGATGGGCTACGTAAATCATCACGTAGCCTATCATGGGTGACTTAAAAAAAAAAAAGCACGTACGCAAATGGCGGCCCCCATAGGGAGCCACCATTCGCGTTCCTTATTTGGTCGCTGTAGTCTACATAAAGATTTACGTAGACTACAGCGACCAAATAAGGGCAACGCAAATAGCGTTGCCCTTATTTTCGCCGTAGTCTACGTAATCTTTACGTAGACTACAGCGACCAAATAAGGAACGTGAATGACGGCTCCCTATGGGGGCCGCCATTAGCCGTACGCGCTTTTTTTTTTTTTAAAGTCACCCGTGATAGGCTACGTGACGATTTACGTAGCCTATCACAGCTGACTTTGCAAATCTAGCCGTGATAGGGTACGTTAATCGTCACGTAGCCTATCACGGGCGCATTTTATTTTTTCTTTTATTGGAATGGCGGCGGCGGCAGCCGGTCAAAAGACCGGCTGCCGCTCCCGCCCCTGACGAAGACCCAACGAACCGCCGGCCGGACCCGCCGCCGGGAGGGCCATTCAGGAAAGGTAAGTCCCGTCCCGGGGGGGGTGCAGGGGTCCGGGGGGGTGCAGAGAATTTCTCCCCGAAACTTGTTCGGGGGTCCGAACACGTTGGCACTCGGCCCCCCGAAGTTTCGGGGAGAAATTCTCCGCCATCCCTACTCCTGGCCACTGCTGAAACCTGGGCATCCAGGCTCAGGGCTGAATCCAGAAGTACACCCAAGCTGCGAACCTGTGTCTTCAGGGAGAGTGTAACTTCACAAGCTGAATCCCTATTCCCTGATCTACCTTTCGAATGGCCAGGAGCACCTCTATCTTGTCTGGATTAAGCTTCAGTTAGTTTGCCCTCATCCAGTCCATTACTGCCGACAGACACCGGTTCAGACCCCCAACAGCTTCCTTGGAATTAGATGGAAAAGAAAAGTAGGGTTGGGTGTCATCAGCCTACTGGTGACACTGAACCCCAAAACTCTGGACAACCTCTCCCAGTGGTTTCATGTATATGTTAAATAGCATGGGGGACAAAACAGGACCCTGAGGGACTCCACAAGCCAATGGCCAGGGAGTCGAAGAGAAGTTTTCCAGCACCACCTTCTGGCTCTGCCCCTCCGAGAAGGAATGGAGCCACAGTAAAATGGTGCCTCCAAGTCCGATCCCAGTGAGGCGGCCCAGAAGGATACCATGGTTGATGGTAGCGAAAGCCACTGGGAGGTCCAGCAGAACCAACAGGGACACACTCCCCCTGTCTAGTTCCTGGAGTAGGTTGGTATTGCGGAGAATTCTGCCACGGACCCAAATGAGTCTGGATTCTTTGGAATCTGGCCTCTGGAATCCACAGAAAAACCGCTCACTTACCTCCACCTCCCAAGGATTTCCTTTGGAACGACACACTGGCTCCGTATCTCTGGTGGCCATCATTACCATATTGCTGGGAAGAATACAGCCACGAATTAGGGATGCACGAAAGTCACTTACCTGGTCTCGCAGCTTGATTCGCGGTGGGGGGGAGGCGCTTCGCTGCTCCCCCCGAAGTTCAGGCCAGGGGGGGAGGCTTCCCTCCTCTCCCGGCCGAAATTCAGGCTGGGGGGGGAGGCTTCCCGCCTCGCCCGGCCAAAATTCAGGCCGGGGAGAAGCGCCCCGTCTCCCCGGCCGCGAACTTCAAAAGAAAAAAAAAACGCCCCTGTGATAGGCTACGTAACGATTAACGTAGCCTATCACGGCTAGATCTGTAAAGTCAGCCGCGATAGGCTACGTTAATCGTCACGTAGCCTATCATGGGTGACTTTTGAAAAAAAAAAAAAAGCGCATACGCAAATGGCGGCCCCCATAGGGGATTTGCGTTGCCCTTATTTTCGCCGTAGTCTACGTAAATCTTTACGCGGACTACAGGGACCAAATAAGGAACGCGAATGGCGGCTCCCTATGGGGGCCGCCATTAGCTGTACGCGCTTTTTTTAAAAAAAAAGTCACCCGTGATAGGCTACGTGATGATTTACGTAGCCTATCACGGCTAGATCTGCAAAGTCAGATCGCTTTTTTTTTTTTAAGTCACCCATGATAGGCTACGTGACGATTTACGTAGCCTATCATGGCTGACTTTGCAAATCTAGCCATGATAGGCTATGTTAATCGTCACGTAGCCTATCACAGGGGCATTGTTTTTTTTTTTTACTTTTCTTGTAATGGCGGCAGTGGCAGCAGGTCGAAAGACCGGCTGCCGCCCCCGCCCCTGACGAAGACCTGCCGAACCGCCGCCGGGACCCGCCTCCGGGAGGGACATTCATGAAAGGTAAGTCCCATCCCGGGGGGGGCGGGGGGGCACGGATAATTTCTCCCCAAACAACCTTCAGAGGACCGAATGCGTTGGCACTCGGCCCCTCGAAGTTTTGGGGAGAAATTCTCCCCCATCCCTATCACAAATGGCATATTGGATGCCACTTGCAGCCATAAAGCACTCAGTTTAATCTAACTAGGGATGGACGAAAGTCCCTTACCTGATCCTGCAGCTAGCTTCGCGGTGGGGGGGAGGCGCCCCATCTCTCCCTGCCGAAATTCTGGCCAGGGGGGAGGTGCCCTGTCCCTCTGGCCAAAATTCTGGCTGGGGGGGGAGGCGCCCCGTCCCTCCGGCCGCAAATCTCGTCTCCTGCCGGGACGCAAATGGCGGTGGCCGTAGCCGCCCCTGTTTGCGTCCCTGCAGTCAGCCGTGATAGGCTACATAAATGTTTACATAGCCTATCACGGCTGACTTTGGGGGGGAAAAAAGCGTGTACATAAATGGCGGCGCCCATGGGCGCCGCCATTTGCGTTCCTTATTTGGGCACGTGTAGTCTACATAAACATTTACGTAGACTACGGCGAAAATAAGGGCAATGCTATTTGCGTTGCCCTTATTTTCTCCGTAGTCCACATAAATGTTTACGTAGACTACACTTGCCCAAATAAGGTACGCAAATAGCGGCGCCCATGGGCGCCGCCATTTGTGTACATGCTTTTTCTCCCCCCAAAGTCAGCCGTGATAGGCTATGTAAACATTTACATAGCCTATCATGGTGTTTTTTTGAAAATCTAGCCGTGATAGGCTACGTAAATCTTTACGTAGCCTATCATGTTTGTTATTGTTTTTTTACTTGGAAATGCCGGCGGCAGCAGCCGGTCGGAAGACCGGCCGCCTCCGAACCGCCGCCGGGAGCCGCAGCTGCCAGGGACGTTCGACAAAGGTAAGTCCCATCCTGGGGGGGGGGATGGGGGGGCGGACCGTTTCTCCACCAATTTCGGGGGGCTGAATGCATTGGCATTCGGCCTCCCGGAGATTCGTGGAGAAATTCTCCGACATCCCTAAACCTAACTGCAGCCGTTTACGGCTTCATTTAGGTAAAAACTTTGCTTTACGGCCACAAGTGGTGTCCAATACGCCATTTGCAGCTGTATTCCTCCCAGCGATATGGTAATGGCAGGCACCATTACCGTATTGCAAGCAGTACAGAACTGGTGTGCAGCTCTGCAGAATCCTCATGGGGTGGAGCTGCTCCGGAGGATTCTGGGGGGGGGAGGAATGGATCACCTCCCCCCTGGGTGGATTTCCCACTGGATTGGAAGGTGGGGAATCCATACATCCCTAGGTTTAGGTAGGGATGTACGAAAGTTCTGCCACAGATCTTGGGGAGGCTGAAAGCCAGTGCATTTGGCCCCCCAAAATCGGTGGCAGAACAGCCCACCACCACCCTGCCACCCCCCTGGGATGGGACTTACCTGGGACAGATCTTCCTGGCGGCGGCGGCGGCTCCGGCAGTGGTTCAGCGGCGGTGGCTGCAGCGGCTGGTCTTCCGACCAGCTGCCACCACCGCCATTTCCAGGTTTAAAAAAACAAACAAAACAAAAAAACAAAAAAACAAAAAAAGTGATAGGCTATGTAAAGATTTACGTAGCCTATCACGGCTAGATTTTAAAAAAAACACTGTGATATGCTATGTAAATCTTTACGTAGCCTATCACGGCTGACTTAAAAAAAAAACCAAAAAAAGTGCATATGCAAATGGTGGTGGCCATGGCCACTGCCATTTGTATTCCTTATTTTGGCACGTCTTAGCCTACGTAAGCATTTACGTAGACTAAGACGGCGAAAATAAGTGGAACGCAAATAGCGTAGCTTCTAAGCTATTTGCGTTCCCCTTATTTTCGCCATCTTAGTCTACGTAAATTTTTACGTAGACTAAGACGTGCCAAGATAAGGGACGCAAATGGCGGTGGCCATGGCCACCGCCATTTGCGTACGTGCGTGTTTTTTTTTTAAATCAGCCACGATAGGCTACGTAAAGATTCACGTAGCCTATCATGGCTGACTGCAGGGACGCAAACGGCGGCGGCTATGGCCGCCTCGATTTGCATCCCTGCTAGCCAGTGGCCGGATGTCCGGCTGCTGACGGAGCTGGCCGGCATCTCCGCAGAATCACTGTGAAGCACAGCTGGCCAGCCAGGATTCCGGGTGGGGGGAGGAACAGAGCGCCTCCCCCCACCTGGCGAGGATTCCAGGGGGAGGGACAGAACGCCTCCCCCCGCACCATCAGCATAATCCCTGAAAGGTAAGTACCCATCCAGCACATAGAAGCTTTCCTAAAAAGGAGAAGGAGGAGGTCTCACAGCCTGCTAAATAAATTGAGGGACTCTCTTGTTGAGAGTCAAGCCACTCTCAACAAATTATTCTAAGGGCACAATCCTATGCAAATTTAGACAGGAAGAAGTCAATGCTGGCTGGGGAATGCTGGGAGTTGTAGGACTTTCTTCTGTCTAAACATGCATAGGATTGCACCCTAAATGTATTAGATTTATTTGTATGTCTCCATATAACAAAGTTCATAGTTCATTTTAGTATTTTACTAGCGAATGGATCCAGCTTCCCATGGGTTGGAATAGCTCTTAGATGGGTACACCGTACAGTGAAGCCTTCAAGCACACGTAGGCAGCTTCTTGTGCCTACCCCATCTGAGTGAAGGTCTGCTGGCACCCGTAGGCATTGTCCCTGCTCTGATTAGGGATGTGCAAACCCCACAAAGGATGGTCTGGGGGGGTGTCTGTTGCAGGGAAATCCAGCCCTCTTGGTGCTCAGCAGATTTCCCCAAAGCCGTGACGCTCCTATCTAGCCGTGATAGGCTACGTTAATTGTCATGTAGCCTATCACGGGGGCGTTTTTTTTTTAAAAAAAACTTTTTATTTCGGGCCGGGCAAGGCGAGGCGCCTCCTCCCCAGCCTGAATTTCGGCCGGGCGAGGTGGGAAGCCTCCCCGCCCCGGCCTGAACTTCGGGGGGAGAGCAGCGAAGTGCCTCCCCCCCACCGCGAAAAGCTGCGAGACCAGGTAAGTGGGTTTTGTGCACCCCTACAAATAACCCAAGGTGCAAACCTCTAAGATACCTGTAGTATACGTGCCAAGTTTCAGATGCCTAGGTTTCACGGCCTTGGCACTATGGCACTGAAAGACAGACACACACACATCCTCTTATTCTTATAGGTTTTATTGTTTCTACTGTTATTGCAAGCTGTTTAGAGAAACAACAAAATATAACCAATAAATAACTTAAACAGGTTTTAGATAGGGATGGGGGAGAATTTCTCCCCGAAACTTCGGGGGGCCGAGTGCCAATGCATTTGGTCCTCCGAAGGTTGTTCGGGGAGAAATTCTCGGGCCCCCTGCCCCCCGCCCCCCCCCCGGGATGGGACTTACCTTTCACGAACGTCCCTCCCGGCAGCGGGTCCCGGCGGCCGTTCGGCAGGTCTTCGTCAGGGGCGGGGGCGGCAGCCAGTCTTTCGACCGGCTGCCGCCGCCGCCATTACAAGAAAAGTAAAAAAAAAAAACAATGCCCCTGTGATAGGCTACGTAACGATTAACGTAGCTTATCACGGCTAGATTTGCAAAGTCAGCTGTGATAGGCTACGTTAATCGTCACGTAGCCTAACATGGATGACTTAAAAAAAAAAAAAGCATGTACGGCTAATGGTGGCCCCCATAGGGAGCCACCATTCGCGTTCCTTATTTGGTCCCTATAGTCTACGTAAAGATTTACGTAGACTACAGTGAAAATAAGGACAACGCAAATAGCGTTGCCCTTATTTTCGCCGTAGTCTACGTAAATCTTTACGTAGACTACAGGGACCAAATAAAGAACGCGAATGGCGGCTCCCTATGGGGGCCGCCATTTGTGTACGTGCTTTTTTTTTTTTTCAAAGTCACCCGTGATAGGCTACATGACGATTAACGTAGCCTATCACGGCTGACTTTGCAGATCTAGCCGTGATAGGCTACGTTAATCGTTACGTAGCCTATCACAGGGGCGTTTTTTTTTTCTTTTGAAGTTCACTGCCCGGGAGACGGGGCGCTTCTCCCCGGCCTGAATTTTGGCCGGGCGAGGAGGGAAGCCTCCCCCCCGGCCTGAACTTTCGGGGGGAGCAGTGAAGCGCCTCCCCCCACCACGAAGCAAGCTGCCAGACCAGGTAAGTGACTTTCGTGCATCCCTAGTTTTAGATTTAAAAATTAAGCATTTAAAAGGCTTGAGAAAATAGCAGGTCTTTATCTGGCAATGTAAAGACCTCAATGTCAGGTGAGCTTTTCTGGGGAGAGCATTCCACAGCAGGGGTGCTACCACCAGAAAGTCCCTTTCCCCGGGAGCCACCAACTTCACCTCACTTGGTGGTAGGAATGTATGGATTTTGTAAAATCCATTATGTCTGTGTTTCATTGATTGTCAGGTGCGTTTTGTTCCATTGCCCACTCTTTGATGGAATCGGCTTTTTCCCAGTTTTCTGAAGTGGCGCAAATCCACACTTGCAAAAATGAGCAAATCCATTTGAAAATATGCAAATCCCCCTCAAAATGTACATTTTCATGCTTTAGCCTATGGGGGACCCAGATGGGGAGGGGGCGCCCATCCATCCCTATCACAAATAACCCTTTCCTGATTAAGGTACTCGAGAGAGTGGTGGTGTCTTAGCTTCGGGTGCTTTTGAATGAAATTGATTATCTAGGCCCATTCCAGTCACCCTGGAATTGGCCTTGGTCTCCCTGGTGGATGACTTTCTTTGGGAAAGGGACGGGGGAGTGTGACCCTGCAACTCCTTCTTGATCTGTCAGCAGCTTTCAATACAGTTAACCATGGTATCCTCCTGGACCACCTCCATGGTATCCTCCTGGACTGCAAATTTGACTCATACTTGTGGGGTGAGTTCCAGAGAATAGCATTGGGTGACTGTACCTCTGCCCCATGGCAGTTGAACTGTGGGGTGCCACAGGACCCCATCCTGTCCCAATGTTATTTAATATCTCTATGAAGCCATTGGGAGCAGTCATCAGGAGATTTGGGGCAAGGTGTCACCAGTATGCTGATGACACCCAGCTCTTTTTCTCTGTTACGTCTGAATCAGGAGAGGCCATGTAAGTTCTAAGCCAGTGCCTGGATGCAGTTATGGTTTGAATGAAGGCCAATAAACTGAAGCTGGATCCTGATGAGACAGAGTCCCTGTGGGCTGGCAGGTCTGGGAATTGGGCTGTTTGTCTGTTCTAGACGGGGTTGTACTCCTTCTGAAGGAGCAGGTCCATAGTTTCGGGTTCTCCTGGGTTCATCTTTGTCAGTGGAAGCCCAGATGATCTTGGTTGCCCGGATTGCCCATCGGCAACTCAAGTTGGTATGCCAACTGCACCCATTCCTGGATAGGGATAGCCTATCTAGCCACTGTGATCCATGTACTGGTAACCATGATTAGACTACTGCAAAGCACTTTATGGGGGGCTGCCCTCATGTGTGGTTCAGAAGCTGCAGCTCGTGCAGAATGCAACACCTAGGGTACTCACTGGAACACCTAGCTATGCCCACGTAACACCTGTGTTAAAAGAACTGCACCAGTTGCCTATTAGCTACCAAGCTATGTACGAGGTTATGTTATTGTCATACAAAGCCCGAAACAACTTGGGACCAGGATACCTAGCAGACCACCTTCCCTTATACATACCCAGTTGGCCTTTACGTTCAGCAGAGGAGGCCTTGCTGGACATTCCAAAATGAACAGAATGTCACCATAAAATATGCAGATAGTGGGCTTTCTCTGTAGAGGTAGGTACCCACCATCTGGAAAACACTCCCTAGTGTAGTTCGGGAGGCAGAAAACGTGACATCTTTCAAACACCTCCTGAAAATACACTTGTTCACCCAGGCTTTCCCTGGGCTGTAAGTAAATTAATTCTGCTACTCCATTTTACTGCTCCTTGATTTTTTAAAAAAATATTTTACTGTTGTTGGAAGTATTTTTAATGCTGTGTTTTAATGCTGCATTTTAATGTTGTGCTTTTAGTTTTGTATTTTAATATGTGAACCGTTGAAACATTTTATTATATTCAGTGGTATATAAATGCCACAAATAAGTAAATAATAAATAAATCATTATATTGCTAGGCGATCATTTTGTTTGGGTTTGGGCCAGTGAGTATCACTGAACATACCATTTAAAAAAAAATCTGTCAATAAATATATAGCAAATAAATAAACTGTTTTGGTCGCCCCTTCAGTGTCTTCTTCCTGAGGAATTTCACTAGCCTTTCCAAGATTGTTTCTCCTCCCCATGAAATTTCTCAGACATTTGGCCCCAGTACAGATCTCACATTGCCTCAGCGTTCTGATTCAGAATCATTCAGGTGGAATTTTTGGACCATTCTTGTTTCTTTTCTCTCCTCAAGTTCTTCGGCAAATCTAGATACATCTGCCTTTGAAATAAATTCTATCACAATCCTGCTCCAGACCCACAGCTGTACCTTTGCTGCCTGCGTTTCAGCAATCTCTTCCTTAATGAGTTATCACGTCTTTTCATCTCATGCTATGAAGCATTTTCAGCAGCATTATGGCTGAAAGATGTTGAATGGAAATGAATTGCATTTTTACTGTTTTAGCCTAAAGCAGGTGTTAGTCTAGGTGGTGATTCCACTTTTTCTGTTTTGTATACTTAGCTGTCAACTTTTTAAAAAACAGATGTTTCATTTCAGTGTGAGTATTCATGTGCATGTTTTAGTGTTATTTATCAGTCTAGTAGACACTTCAATTCAAATGTTGCAGTCTGTTTTATTTTTTAGCAAGGCTTTATTTTTACAGCATAAAAAAACAGATAAAAGAATAATAGATATGTAGATTCTTTAATTGTGTGTGTGTGTATGTGGGAGGGATCCTACATTAAGACGAGGACTGAATTAGTGGACACAGAAATATGTCTTAGAAATCACCTGAAAAAAATGTCTTAAATAGAGAAGGATGAATTTGCTCATTTCAGTTTCTCTCAGATTCTTATCTTTAAGATTCCAATCTTAAGTCTGGTTTGTCATGAACTTTGAGAACCTTTTAAAAAAAAAGTTTGCATGAAAATTCATACACATTTTTAGCACATTTCTCCTAAAACACAATTTGCAAGTCATTTTTCTAACTTTCTACATTATTTGCACTAGCACATGAATTTTTGTGTATATTTGCCTAAAATTCATATTTGTGTACAGTTTTTTTGTTGTTGTTTTGTTTTAAATGGAGACCTCCATTGCAAAATTTGGAGACATGCAAATTTTGAAGGATAACTGAGTTTCGGTTCACTTATTGGTTTGAAAGTCCAAAATTAGGTAAATCTGCATTCCAATGTGAACCAAATGAATTTCTCCCCCATCCTTAGTCTTACATAAAAGCTCACTCTTATAAGGGGTGTCATTTTAGATTCTGGCTGGAGAAGGGGAGAAATGTGAGTGGTAGGATAAAAATATGAGGAAGGTTTAAAAGTTTATTCAGATATATATTCAAGATTAAATAGGGAAAAAAACACAAGTGTATCATTTGTTACTATATTTTAGTCTGTATTATATATGATAATGTTAAATCATCAAAGGTCAAAATTGCCACCCACTCCTATTATCTTTAATAAAGTGATTTATGGCTTTGATAAGCACTCCTTGTACATAGACGAACTTATTGTTTTTTTAAAAATAATAATCTTTCAGTATGTGGAACTGGTGACTTGGTCAGAAATACAGGTGCTCCTGAGAAATAATAAATTACATGTCATCTCAAACATGGAACAGTAAGTGCAATATTCACCTCCCCTCCTCCCTAAATGGCACCCTGATTCCTATATTATAATCCCGCACTGGTTTGGATGGATTTAGGGTTCCCTTTGCTCTTTGAAATGCAATGCCTGAAAAAGGTTTCAAGTGAGCAAACATCATTGTACACTGAAAATATTGTTCTGCATTAGGTGAGCTAAGTTAAAAAATTAGAATTCGCTCTGAGTTTCACCTTCAGTGTATAATTCTGAGGCAAATCTGGAGGTTTCTGGTCATATCAAACATCTAAGGAATTCTGAAAGAGGTAAAAAAAAGGGGGGGTTCAGCAAGGGCACAATTCTATGCATGTTTAGATGGAAAAAAACTTCCTGCAGCTCCCAGCATTCAGTCAGAAAAACATCCTACAACTCCCACAATGCTGGGAGCTGTAGGCCATTTTTCTGTCCAAACATACATAGAATTGCATCCTAAGTCTAGCAAAATTTCTCAGCTTGGAGGGGGTGGTCAGGTTTGAATTGCTGGAGCATATCTTATGTGGTAGAATATTTGTGATGTGGCCAGCAAATAAAATCTGATTGACACTTCTTTATATAATCACTTACGTTAGAGTAAGGATCCCCCTTGGTTAGGGTGGATTGGAATATCACCCAGCAGCCCCTAAGAACATAAGAAGAGTATGGCCAGATCAGATCAATGTTTTATCTATACCATCATCTCATTTTGTTGTCCATCTGCCACCCCCATGTTGGAGCTAGGTAATGCTGATGGGTCAATTCCACATGTAACAACTTAGCAAATAATTTGAAAGCATGAAAAAGGATGACCACAATGAAAGAAGAACTGGGCTCCTCTCCCTTTAATAACAGGGTGGCCAGATGTAAAAGAGGTCAGGTATTGTGTACCTTTAATGAGAGGGAATGTCAGATGTTATTCCCTCTTCTATACTACTACTATTAAAGGTACAGGAGCCCTGTCCTGTTTGTTCATTTGCTTGTTTCTGTCCACCCTAGGTATAAATGCAGGGATTTAAGCAGATAGTTTTGTTTTATGTTCCTTCTCAACCTTGCATGATAATTTCAGTCTGCCAGAATTGCCCTTTTTATACAGTTATTAGAGGTACAAGAACCCTCTCTGTCTTTATATTTGGAATCCCGGCTTGAGACGAGCTTGTGCGAATCAGTCTCTCTCTGCCTACCCCAATAAATAAGGTGTCGTTCACATCACAAGTGATCTGAAAGGGTTAACAAACTTGGCCTATTTTGCTGCCTCAGAAGCAGGTGCAGGACGCTCAGTATTTCACACTGAGCCGCACCTGTGCATGTCGCCTGTGAATCTGGCCTGCTAGTCACATAGGGGAATTTTCTATATAACATTGAACAACAAAGGAATGCTCTGTACCTGCCAGCTTTGTTTCCACATGAAATTCCAAGATGAAGCACTTCTAAAAACAAGGGGTTTAATAATGCTGAAAGTCTTGCCTGAATGATCCCTGGATTTTCAAAGTTGGGGTGACCCTCAAGAGGGGCTGGGCTGCAATATGTGGCTAAACTACCCATGTAGTTGTTTAAATGCGGCGACGTGTAGGGATGGCGGAGAACTCTGCCACGGACCCCAATGAGGCTGGATTCAAAAGGATCCGGCCTCTGGAGTCCGCAGCAGAAAGGATCCCTTACCTCCACCTCCTGCCGGAATCCTGTGGAGCTGGATCCTCCCTGCGGTGATTCCGCAGACACTCTGTATCGCTGAGGGATGACTCCAGATGCAAATGGCATACTGGATGCCACTTATTAATTAATTAATTAATTCATTCATTCATTTCATTTCATTTCTATACTGCCTGATAGCTAAAGCTCTCTGCATTTGCAGCCAGTTACAGCTGCATTTAGGTTAATCTAAGAGCTTTACAGCCGCAAATGGCATCCGTTATGCCATTTGCGTCCAGAGTCATCCCTCAGCGATATGGCACGGCAATGGCAGCCATATTGCCAATGATATGGAGCTGGCTGCAGGCTCCATGAAATTGCCGTGGAGTGGAGCTGACTCACAAGGATTCCGGGGGGGGGGGGAGGGACAGATCACCTCCCCCCGTGGGCATATTCCCAGAGGGACAAAAGGTAGGGAATCTACCCATCTCTAGCTCCATGCAAGGAGCTTGAGCAGTATCCAGTGGGGCGCTTAGACCCATGCAAATTCCATTGGGCTCTGCCAATTCTATTCTTCAAGTGGTGCCCACAAGTTACAGAACAGAGATTTAGCACTTCCGAGGGCAACTGGAAATGAGTGAAAATGCTTGTATCTGGAACAGGATAGACCAGCAGATCTCACATAAGGGAGCTTTGCTGACCTGTCCAGCTCCAGAAATGCCCTACCCTGTGTCCAGCTTGCCTGGCCATGGGGGGGGACATTATGGGCAGGGGGGAGGGAAGAGACATGGGTGACCATCACTGGCAGTCTGATATGGTGCCACACAGGGTGGGAGGGGCCTGAGAGGTGTTTGAGCTCTCCAGGCCCCATCCTGCTGCAGCTCCCCCCCCCCGTATGCAATGTGGGTTCTGCTGGTTGCCCCTTTGGCGGGGCAAGTAGGAATTTTTGGCTCACAGTCTGATTGGCTGGCGCTGTGTGTCTTTTTGCCTGCTTCATGCTGTAATTGGGGAGGGTATGTCCACTAGGTGAATTTGGTTTATTTGTTGGTTAGGGTAATTTAGTCACTTTATTTTCTACATGTAAGCTGCTAGGGATGGACACTGCTGCTGAGAATAGGGATGATGAGCATTCTGAGGCACTGTTTTGGTGACAAGTGATGCCTGAGGCCTCCTGCTCTGGGTTTTGCAGCCCCAGCAGGGGGATTAGGGTTACCTGAGGCCAGCTCACCACACCCACCCATTGTTTTGCAGCCCAGGAGGAGTTGACAGGGGAAGGCCTCCCTTCCCCCCAAAGGGTTGCACTGGGGGTGGTGGTCTGCAACTCCACTCATCAGGCTTTGAATGTTTTGCCCGTTACATTGCCTAGCTAGTTGTTGACATAGATTAGTTGCCCATCCATGTATTTTCCCTTTGCAGATTTCTCAATAAATGTGGCCTGAATTGACACCAAATACTTGCATCTCATCTCTTTATATTCCCCTGTTTTTGCCCACAAAGAGAACACAAGAGCATAAGAACATAAGAGCCCTGCTGGATCAGACCAAGGGTCCATCTAGTCCAGCATTCTGTTCACACAGTGGCCAACCAGCTGTCGACCGGGAGCTCACAACAGGACATGAGTGCAACAGCACCCTTCCACCCATGTACCCTAGCAACTGGTATACATAGGCTCACTGCCTCTGGTACTGGAGGTAGCACATAGGGATGTACGAAAGTCACTTACCTTTTTTGCAGATTGTGTTTGTGGGGGGAGAGGCACTCCGTCCCTCCCCCCAGAATCCTGGATGGGTGGGGAGGCAATCCGGTCCTCCCCCCGGAATCCACGACGGCCAGCTCTGCTCCACAGCGGCTCTGCGGAGCGGCCGGCCAGGCCAGGGCCGTCTGCAGCCGGATTTCCCCCTGCAGACTGGCTGGTGTGGATGCAAATGGTAGCCGGCGTAGAGGCCACCATTTGCATCCAGCCAGGGAGCCGTGATAGGCTACATAAGTCTTTATGTAGCCATTCATGGCTGGGTAAAAAAGAAAAAAAGGCATACGCAAATGGTGGCGGCTACGGCGGCCGCCATTTGCATTCCTTATTTTTTGCCATTTTAGTCTGAGTAAATATTTACGTAGAGTATTACGGCTAAAAAAAAGGGGAACACAAATAGCATAGTGGGTGCTATTTGGGTTCCTTTTTTATTTGCCGTTTTAGCCTACGTAAATGTTTCCCCTTTTTACCCACCGTAATAGTCTACGTAAATTAGGGATGGCGGAGAATTGCACCACGGATTCCAGTGAATCCAGCTCCCTGGAATCTGTGGCGGAATGGCCTCCTGCCCCCCATCCCCCCCGCGGAATCCCCCCGGGACGGCACTTACCTGGGGTGTAATCGGCGGTGGTGGCAGTGGATATGGCGGCAGCGGCGGCGACTGGTCGCCTGGCCGGCCGCGGCAGGGCTGCTGCCACCGCCATTGCCATCCTTGGACCATGATAGGCTACGTAAGAATTTACGTATCACAGCTAACATAAAAAACCACAAAAAAACACATAG
This sequence comes from Heloderma suspectum, assembly GCF_057233095.1. Taxonomy (NCBI): domain Eukaryota; kingdom Metazoa; phylum Chordata; class Lepidosauria; order Squamata; family Helodermatidae; genus Heloderma; species Heloderma suspectum. The sequence goes on along the minus strand of NC_139460.1, from coordinate 23,708,712 downwards.
CGTATGCAAATGGTGGCAATTACAGCGGCCGCCATTTGCATTCCCTATTTTTTGCCAACTTATCTTACGTAAATATTTACGTAAGATAAAACAACGAAAAAAAAGGGGAACGCAAATAGCGTAGTGGATGCTATTTGCATTCCTTTATTTTTCGCCGTTCTGGCCTACATAAATATTTACGTAGGCTAGAACGGCGAAAAATAGAGGAATGCAAATAGCGTCCACTATGCAATTTGCTCCCCCTTTTTTTCACCATTTCATCTTACATAAATATTCATGTAAGGTAAGTCGGTGAAAAATAGGGAACGCAAATGGCGGCCGCCGTAGCCACTGCCATTTGCGTACACTGTGTGTTTTTGTTTTTGTTTTTACGTTAGCCGTGATAGGCTACGTAAATTCTTACGTAGCCTATCACGGCTGTCTAGCTGGACGCAAACGGCGGCCGCTATGGCAGCCGCCATTTGCATCTGCACCAGGCCATCCATGGCTGGAAATCTGGCTGCAGACAGCCCTGGTTGCCTGCTCCATGGCCTGGCCATGGAGCGGAGCCGGCCATTGAGGATTCCAGGGAGGAGGGCTGGATCGCCTCCCCCCCCCAATCGAGGATTCTGCGGGGAGGGACAGAGCAAAGATAAGTGAGTTTTGTACATCCCTAACGTAAATATTTACGTAGACTAAAACGGCGAAAATATAGGGATGGTGGAGAATTTCTCCACGAATCTCTGGGAGGCCGAATGCCAATGCATTCAGCCCCCCGAAATTGGTGGGGAAATTCTCTGCCCCCCACCCCCCCCAGGATGGGACTTACCTCCTTTGAATGTCCCTCTCGGCGGCGGGTCCCGGCTAGGGATAGGGGAGAATTTCTCCCCAAAACTTTGGGGGCCAAGTGCCAATGCATTTGGCCCCCCGAAATCGGCAGTGAAATTCTCCGCCACCCCCCCACCCCGCTGCCCACCCCAGGACAGGACTTACCTTTGCCGAATGTCCCTCCCAGCGGCGGGTACCGGCAGCAGTTCGTCGGGTCTTCGTCAGGGGCGGGAGCGGCAGCCGGTCTTTCGACCGGCTGCTGCCGCCGCCATTACCAGGAAAGTAAAAAACAAAACAAAACCCCGTGATAGGCTACGTAATGATTAACGTAGCCTATCACGGCTAGATCTCCAAAGTCAGCCGTGATAGGCTACGTTAATCGTCATGTAGCCTATCACGGGTGACTTTGGGAAAAAAAAGGCGTGTACGCAAATGGCGGCCCCCATGGGGCGCCACCATTTGCGTTCCTTATTTGGTCCCTGTAGCCTACATAAAGATTTACGTAGACAACGGCGAAAATAAGGGCAACGCAAATAGCCGCCATTACCAGGAAAGCCCATGGGCGCCGCCATTTGTATTCCTTATTTGGGCCCAGGTAGTCTACGTAAATCTTTACGTAGACTACGGTGAAAATAAGCATTGCCCTTATTTTCGCCATAGTCTATGTAAATCTTTACTTAGACTACATTACAGCAAGGCTGTCCTAAGACATTTGCCACCTGAGACAAAAGACAAAATGGTGCCTCCCACTTTCAACAGCTGATTGGACTGGCACTTGGATCTTAATTTAAGAACAGCAGAATAGCAGAACAGCCATGCTGGATCAGACCAAGGGTCCATCTAGTCCAGCATTCTGTTCTTACAGTGGCCAAGCAGCTGCCCATGGGAAACCCACAAGCAGGACATGAGCACAACAGGACCCTCTCCCACCCATGTTTTGCAGCAACTGGTGAATATAGTAGGGATGGCAGAGAATTCTGCCATGGTTCTCGGTGAGGCCAAATGCAGTGCATTCAGCCCCCCGAAATATGTGGCAGAACTGCCTGCCCCCCCGCAGATCCCCCCCGGGATGAGACTTACCTGGGGTGGATGTTCTGGGCGGTGGTGGCTCCGGCGGTGGCTTCAGCGGTGGCGGTGGCAGCGGCTGGTCTTCCGACAGGCTACCACCGCCACCATTTGCAGTCTTGACGTTTTTGTTTTTTTTTACAAGATGTGATAGGCTACGTAAAGACTTATGTAGCCTATCATGTCTTGCTTAAAAAAACAAGAAAACACATACGCAAATGGCGGCGGCTACGGCCGCCGCCATTTGCGTTCCTTATTTTTGGCTGTCTTAGTCTACGTAAATATTTACGTAGACTAAGACGGCGAAAATAAGGGGAATGCAAATAGCGTAGCGGATGCCATTTGCATTTCCCCTTATTTCTGCTGTCTTAGTCTACATAAATATTTACGTAGACTAAGACGGTCAAAAATAAGGAACACAAATGGCAGTGGCCATAGCCGCCGCCATTTGCGTACGAGTTTTTTTTTTTTTTTAAGCCAGACGTGATAGGCTACGTAAGTCTTTATGTAGCCTATCATGGCTGACTACAGGGACGCAAACAGCGGCAGCTATGGCCGCCGCCATTTACCTCCCTGCTAGCCAGCGGCCGGCTGCCTGGCTGCTGGAGGAGCCAGCCAGCGGCTCCGCGGAATCCCCACGGAGCAGGGCCAGCCAGCCAGGATTCCGGGGGGGAGGATTCCAGGGGGAGGGACAGAGTGCCTCCCCCCCAGCGGAACCCGGCGGAGCCAGGTAAGGGGATTTTCGTACATCCCTCGAACATAGACATACTGCTTCTGATACTAGAGGCAGCATACAGCCATCAGGACTAGTAGACATTGATGGCCTTCTCCTCCATGAATTTGTCCAATCCCCTTTTAAAGCCTTCCAAATTGGTGGCCAGTATACGTTTTGGTAGCAAATTCCATAGTTCAACTATGTGCTGTGTGAAGTACTTCCTTTTATCTGACCTGAATCTCCCACCAATCAGCTTCATAGAATGACTCTGGATGATTGATACTAGTGATTTGACAATGTTCTTCTGAGGGTAGCAAGCTAGTTTAGGGGAGCAGGGCAGGTTGCATGGCTCACACATCTCTTTTCTCCAACAGCTCATCATCATTCCCTGTCCCCCAGCATTCACCACCTGAGGCAGTCATCTCACTCTGCCTATTGGTAGGGCTGGCCCTGACATGTAGCAATTTCAGGGGTCCTTCAGTGCACTGACTGCCAGAACATGTTGTCTTTCCTCCCCACCTCCTCCGTTTGTTGATGCACCCTTTTACATGGTATCTAAATTATTCCATTTTATTGCAGAAAGGATATTTGAATTCTGGGTGATAGTTCCTTAGGGACACAGTACATATGTTTTCTTTTTAGCTCTGTGAGAGAGACCTTTCCTCTTTAAAATAAACTTTTCCTTGTTAAATTCCATCCCTTGGGACAGCAACAGAAATATAACTCATCCAGCCTAGCTTAGTTTGCAGAACAGAAGATGGCACAGTATACTCTGACGTTCAAAAGAGAGTTCTACCATGTATGTCCTTGTACCATCACAGTGCTGCAGCAGAGGGAGAAGGAGAAGCTACATGTGGAGGAATTTTCCCTTCTATAAAACTCAGAAAGCTACAGGAGACCCCTCAAGATTTGGGCCTGGCAATAATACTGTCATGGAAGTGAATAACTCCTTATTTAAAATAGTGACTGCATTTAAGGGCTAAATCAAATTAAATGCATAGCATGTGGCTGATCCTCACTTGTTTTTCTTTAGTGTAAGTTTGCAGGGCTCTGATCTGGACTGGGTCCACAATATACTGCACCTTCCCAACCATTCAATGCCTCCTCCCAAGAAAAATAGCACACCTGGGGGTAAAGAAAGGAAACTTCCATTGGTGCCATTGCATGTTTTTTTTAAAAAAAAAAATATTTTGTCCGTATGTCAAGGGAATAACAATATTAGGTCTGTGCGCTGCTTCGGCCCAAGGCCCGAACCATGAGTCGAAGCGGGCTGCTTCAGGTCACTTTGAGCCCCTTCCAAGGCAAAGCAGAGGGGGCACAAAGCAACCCAGAGTGGGTCGGGGGCTCTCCGAAGCACTCGGTGTGCTTCGGAGCTACAGCATCCCTGGCCCAGCTGTGCTAGGTCCTTTCCCGAGCCTCCGCTGCTGCCGTCATCCTTGCCGCCTCCTCTGCCACCACCTCCACTGGTGCTGCCACAGTCCTCACTGCCGGCCTCACCACCTTCTCCGCCACTGTCCTCACCGTCGCCAGCTCCTCTGGCCTGGATGCACATGCAGGTTCTTACTGCAAGGAGTGGCCATTTTTGAAATAGTGACTTCCAGGAACTGCCAGGAGTTTAAAAAATGGTGACTCCCTGCAGTAAGAGTTGGCATGCATGTCCAGGCCTCAGGAGTTGGTGGTGGCGAGGACGGCGGCCAGGACAGTGGTGGCAGCAGCGGTGGTGGTGGGGAAGCAGCAGTGGCAAAGACGACGGCAAGGACAGCGGTGGCTGTGGAGGTGGTGGTGGAGGCAATGGCAAGGTAAGGGGGTTTGCACAGGGGCATCAGGGGGGACCCAAAGTGGGGTTCAACATCTGAATCCTGCTTCGAGTTCGGGACTGAGTCAGGTAGGGCCCCCCCAAATCTGCCCAAGCCAAATTGGGCCTGCCTTCGAAGCCACAAAGCAGCTTCCGAGTCGGATCGGGGGGTCCCTGCACAGCCCTAATGAATATAGGTGGGAATTGCACAACAGTCCTGATCCAGATTGGGGCCCTCCAAGCTTGCACTATTTTTGTTTTTAAATAGGGTGAGCTACATTCTATGCATCCAACGTAGTGTGTAGTTTAGCCTAAAGGCAGTGGATTTCACACCACCTACTCACAAGCTACCTCTTTTGTATTAATGTATCTCCTGGAGCATCCCTGTGTGTCTGCCATAGTATCCACAAGTAGTGCATAGGATTCTAGGTTCATCTCTATAAGCATCACTCACAGATCATGTGGGAGATCACCTAGACCTCTTGAGCCTTGTCCGTTGAACTGGGCTGGGAAGTACACAGATATTCAATACAGCTGCTTAACAGTAAAGAACTTTCAGATGGTATAGCTGCTCTGTCAAGGGAGCCACCACTCCGTTCATATATACCCCATCTCTATGGGAGCACCCGGATTCCTCATCAATATTGATTTTATTTGTATGCATTCAGCTTTAGTTTGTTAGTCCCCAACTATTCAACCATGGCTCCCTTCTTTAGGATTCTAACCAGTACTGCAGATCTAAAGATAGAGTTGGGATTCATCAGCCTTCGGATGGCCCTCCACTATTATGTGCCAGAGAGGATTACCCAGTAGATTCAAATAGCTTGCCAAAAGTCAGATTCCAAATGGTAAAATATGCATTTCCTTTTCTGGAGATGTCTCAAAAGAAAGAGGTAGAAAAGTGTAATCCTGTTCCTTGAACACAATCTAGAGTTTCAAATCACTTTAACTTGAAATTGGTGCATCAGAAGTTCCTGAAAGGTCCAAGAGAATCATAGGGATCCCTATGACTATCATTTAGAGATGGATCCATCCTGCCAGGAGTACTAAAGCAGTCACTCCCAAAAGCAGGCTGGAAGTTAGATTGACATGGATTAAGGAAGGCTATTTCATCTTCTGATTCCCAAAATATACACTTAAACACCATTTCCTGAAGGAGAATATCAACAATCACACTTTAATTGCAAAGTTTATTGTTACATAAAGATTGCTTTTTGAAAAAGCTATGCTTGTAGGCCTCTAAAGATAAACCTTTTACTCCCAAAGTTACAGTTTTTCTTTGGTCTCCAAAAGTCATTTTCCTCCATTGTTGAAATGCTTTTGAATGCTATGTTTATCTGTAAATAAAGATATGACTTCACTACATTCTACAGGATACAATGTGAATAATCATTTCCCCTCCCCTGTTAGGTCATACATTGGTAGTGTGTGTGTATTCATAGTTGGGAATTAGTCGGTTATCCCTTTTTGACTGCCTTCCGTTGACCGAATCTCATGAAATACACTTCATTTGGAAAGCTCTTGAGATGCAGGTTCCATGAAGAACAATGGTTTTCACTATAATTCAAAGTTGGGAGTTTATTTATGTCCATTAAGCTCTTTCTTTCTTTCTTTCTTTCTTTCTTTCTTTCTTTCTTTCAAATTAGGCTATCTTCTAAAACAATGTACTATAAAGATTTATTTGTAATATAAATCAAAAAAAGCAAGTATAATTAAACAAACATAATTAATTGCAAATTGGAGCAAAGTGAAATATGAAAATAGAAAAAGTCTCTGTACTAGGGATGGGCAGATTACTTGCTTGATTCCGGGTGGGGGCTTCTGCTGGGGGGGGTGATCCATCCCTCCCCCCGGAATCCTCCCCGGCCTGCTCGGATCTGCTCCGCGGAGAGTCCGCAAAGGCGCCAGCCAGGCCCGCCCACAGCCAGACTTCCATCTGCTGCCCTGGTCTGCAGCCGCCATTGGCGTCCCTGCGTTAGCCGTGATAGGCTACGTATATATTTATGTAGCCTATCACGGCAAAGAGTAGCGACACAAATGGTGTAGTGGACGCCATTGGTGTCCCTGCTCTTTGCTGTGATAGGCTACGTAAATACTTACATAGCCTATCACGGCTAATGCAGGGAGGCAAATGGCTGCTGCAGACCAGGGCAGCCATTCGCGGCTGCAGACCGGGGCAGTGGACGGACCGGACCAGCCAATGCTAGGTAGGGTCCATCCCGAGAAAATTTCATGGGGTGGTGGTGGGGACTGCTGCAGTCCGCCACAGACTCTGGAAGTCCGTGGCAGAATTCTCTAACATCCCTACTCTGTACACCTTTATAAACACAGGTTCAGGCCGATGTACAATGATATACCAGTAACATATGGCCTATAAACAAATCATGAAGGGATTAAGAGACACCTACAGTTAAAAGTAACCCAGTCAGAGTTTAGTTATTGCTCAGAAAGGAAGTCTCTAGCTGTTAAATTTAACAAATTAACATTTATATATTCCACACATAACTACCATTCCTAAACACCAAACACTTACTGGTAACAGAAACAGGCAGACAAATAGAGCCTAAGCATGCCTCATGCCATCATGCTAATTCTATCCCTCCAGCCCCTAGAGAAGAAGCTTTGCACCCTTGCCTAGATGCTGCTGCACCCACATTAGCAAGCCTAAAAAAGCCTGCCTTTTGACAACAGCTAAGCCATGGTAGCCTTGCATTGGTCAGTATCTCAAGCCAGCTCAGGCATAGGAGACAGACTGTGCCTGTTGGCATGCATCTTTCAACCAATATCAACAGGTTTGATATCGGCAACTGTGTCCAGGGTCGCAAACACTGCAGCACCTTGCTTTTCAATGGCAAATTGTCAACCCTTTGCTGCCATGGCGGAAAGGTTGCACTACACCCACTCACCCTTCCAGACTTCATCTGCAACATTGTCACTGATGGTTCCATTCTTGGCAAGCAATTCCAGGACATTCAGAAGTACAACAGTGTCCTGGGCTTTGCTTCTTTCTATGCACCACCCAAGATGGCATAGCTGCAAGGCCTCAACCTGTTCATGTTCAAGTTGCAAGGTGCAGTTTACCATGTGATGGGCACTTTGCAGTCAGATGAGACTCCAAGCTATGGCCAGTTGTATATTCTTGATACCACTATGGCTCACCTCAAGTGAGCAGAGAACAGCACACTGGACCACATCTTGCTGGAGTCACTCACTAACCTGCTACTTAATGTTAACACACACACTGATGACTACTGGCATGTCAGTGAAATCCTTGAGCATGAGAACACTGCTGTACTTGCCTCTGGACATGCACCAATGGACATATCACTGTCCTTCCATCACAACCACAGAATGATGAACACTATGACTCACTCTGGATGCTATAACATTCCCTGTAGGGGTGGACAAAAGTCACTTACCTGTCCTCGAAGGACGTTCACGGTGGGAGGGAGGAGCTTCGCTGGTCCCCCCGCGAAGTTCAGGCCGGGGGGGGGAGGCTTCCTGCCTCGGCCCGGCCGAAATTCAGGCCGGGGAGGAGGCTTCCCGCCTCGCCCGGCCGCGAACGCGAAAGTTAAAAAAAAAAAAAATGCCCCGTGATAGGCTACGTGACGATTCACGTAGCCTATCACGGCTAGATCTGCAAAGTCAGCCGTGATAGGCTATGTCAATCGTCACGTAGCCTATCACGGGTGACTTTAAAAAAGTCATTCGCGTTCCTTATTTAGTCGCTGTAGTCTACGTAAATCTTTACGTAGACTACAGTGACCAAATAAGGAATGGGAATGGCGGCTCCCTATGGGGGCCGCCATTATCTGTACACACTTTTTTTTTTTTTTTAAAGTCACCCGTGGTAGGCTACGTGACGATTGACGTAGCCTATCACGGCTGACTTTGCAAATCTAGCCATGATAGGCTACGTGAATCGTCACGTAGCCTATCAGGGGGCGTTTTTTTTTTTCTTTCATTGCAATGGCGGCGGCAGCAGCCAGTCGAAAGACCAGCTGCCGCTCCCGCCCCGCTTGAACACCCGCCGAACCGCCGGCCGGACCCGCCGCCGGGAGGGACATTCGGCGAAGGTAAGTCCCGGGGGGGGTGCGGGGGGGTTCGGAGGATTTCTCCCTGAAACTTGTTCGGGGGGCCGAACACATTGGCGCTCGGCCCCCCGAAGTTTCGGGGAGAAATTCTCCGCCAACCCTAATTCCCTGTGTATCTGAAATTGCTGCTGTGTTTGTTACCTTGGATGGCTTTCCTCCAGCTTATCATTGTCTGATAGTATACCCTAGAATTGGATAGTGCCACAAAATCTCCTACATGGAGAGTCATAGTGACCCTTTGGTTTACCCTCTGCTGCACTTTCGCAGTGAGGCTGGATGGGGTCCTGGCATGGTGCATGTTGCAGCCAGGTGAACCACGTTGGCATCTGTCTACCTACAACTGTCTTCGGCCATGGAGAACTCTATGTTGCCATGAGTCATGTGCACTCATTGGCAAACCTCCAGATACAAGTCACTGATGGACCAGAACAAGGACATTACAGTGGCTCCCCTGGAGTTCACACCAAGAATATTGCATTTAAGGAAGTTTTGTACAAGCCACATGGTACCAGGCAAATCTTAAAGATTTACGTAGACTACGGCGAAAATAAGGGCAACGCTATTTGCGTTGCCCTTATTTTCGCCGTAGTCTACGTAAAGATTTATGTAGACTACAGCAACCAAATAAGGAACGCGAATGGCGGCTCCCTATGGGGGCCACCATTAGCGTACGCGCTTTTTTTTTTTTTTTAAAGTCACCCGTGATAGGCTACGTGACGATTTACGTAGCCTATCATGGCTGACTTTGCAGATCTAGCTGTGATAGGCTACATTAATTGTCACGTAGCCTATCACGGGGGCGTTTTTTTTTTTTTAAACTTTCGAGTTCGCGGCCGGGCGAGGCGGGAAGCCTCCCCCCCGGCCTGAATTTCGGCTGGGCGAGGTGGGAAGCCTCCCCCCCCGGCCTGAACTTCGCAGGGGGAGCAGCGAAGCGCCTCCTCACCACCGCGAACAAGCTTCGAGGACAGGTAAGTCACTTTCGTCCACCCCTAAATGGGACAGATTTTAAATCTAATGGTTAAAATGAGTATAACAGAGCTTAGAATTCTTGCATAGATCAAGCCAGGCACAGGACAGAATCTGGGCTGTGGACTTACAGTTGTCTCTCTTCTGTTCTCTCCAATCAGACTTCAGTTTTGTTTAGGGATGTACGAAAATTCCGCCAGCGCATTCGGCCCCCCAAAATTGGTGGTGAAACAGCCTGCCCCCCCGCCCCCCCGGGACGAGACTTACCTTGGGCGGATCTTCCTGGCGGTGGCGGCTCCAGCAGCCAGGCTTCTGACCGGCTGCCACCGCCGCCATTTTCAGTTTAAAAAAAAAACAAACGTGATAGGCTACGTAAAGACTTACGTAGCCTATCACGGCTATGTTTTTTTAAAAAAAAAACGTGATAGGCTACGTAAATGTTTATGTAGCCTATCACGGCTGACTTTTTTCTAAAAAACACACACACACATGTACGCAAATGGCGGCGGCCATGGCCGCCGCCATTTGCGTTCCTTATTTTGGCACGTCTTAGTCTATGTAAACATTTAGGTAGACTAAGACGGCGAAAATAAGGGGAACGCAAATAGCGTTGCCCTAATTTTCTTTACATAGAAAATAAATATTTATAAATAAATCTTTACATAGACTACGGCGAAAACAAGGGCAACGCTATTTGCGTTGCCCTTATTTTCGCCGTAGTCTACGTAATCTTTATGTAGACTACAGCGACCAAATAAGGAACGCAAACGCATTAGCCGTACGCGCTTTTCTTTTTTTTTTAAGTCACCCGTGATAGGCTACGTGACGATTAATGTAGCCTATCACGGCTGACTTTGCAAATCTAGCCGTGATAGGCTACGTTAATCATCACGTAGCCTATCACGGGGGCGTTTTTGTTTTTTTTTTACTTTTCTTGGAATGGTGGTGGCGGCAGCCGGTCGAAAGACCAGCTGCCGCCCCCGCCCCTGACGAAGACCTGCCGAACCGCCGCCGGGACCCGCCGCTGGGAGGGACATTCGGGAAAGGTAAGTCCCATCCCGGCGGGGGGTGGGGGGGTGGAGAATTTCTCCCCGAAACTACTTCGGGGGGCCGAATACGTTGGCACTCGGCCCCCCGAAGTTTCGGGGAGAAATTCTCCCCCATCCCTACTTCCAGTAACTTGAAGAAAAGGTTGCAATATTCCTAACATGTTTGTGGGAAGAGGCATGTTGAGTAACAGTCAGGAAGAACTGTGTGTCCTGAATTGAAAAAGAGCATTTTTTCAGCCATTTTGCCCATCTCAAAAACAGTGTGTATATGTATGTATGTATGTGTGTGTGTGAAAGAGAGAGAGAGAAAGAGAGAAGAGAAATTATTTGGGGGAAGACAATAGAAGCAACCACCATTTTGTTTTTCTCAAAAGGCCCTGTTCGTAGGTGCTTTTTGAATTTAGGGAATTCATTCACTGGAGAACGCCATTATCATGGGGAGCAATTGCATATCTACAGAAACAAACAAACACATTTTTACAGAGTGGGTGAATTGTTTCTCCAACAGCTCATTTTAGTTGAGAGTAGGGTTGGCGGAGAATTTCTCCCCGAAACTTCAGGGGGCCGAGCGCCAATGTGTTCAGCCCCCCGAACAAGTTTTGGGGAGAAATTCTCCAGCCCCCCCGCCCCCCACACCCCCCCCCCGGGATGGGACTTACCTTCACCGAATGTCCCTCCCGGAGGCGGGTCCGGCCGGCGGTTCGGAGGGTGTTCGTCCTGGGCGGGGGCAGCAGCCGATCTTTCGACCGGCCGCCGCCATTTCAATAAAAGAAGAAAAAAAACGTCCCCGTGATAGGCTACGTGACGATTAACGTAGCCTATCATGGCTAGATTTGCAAAGTCAGCCGTGATAGGCTACGTCAATCGTCACGTAGCCTATCACGGGTGACTTTAAAAAAAAAAAAGCGCGTACGGATAATGGCGGCCCCCATAGGGAGCCGCCATTCCCGTTCCTTATTTGGTCGCTGTAGTCTACATAAAGATTTACGTAGACTACGGCGAAAATAAGGGCAACGCAAATAGTGTTCCCTTATTTTCGCCGTAGTCTACGTAAAGATTTATGTAGACTACAGCGACCAAATAAGGAACGCAAATGCCGGCTCCCTATGGGGGCCGCCATTTGCGTACGCGCTTTTTTTTAAAGTCACCCGTGATAGGCTACGTGACGATTTACGTAGCCTATCACAGCTGACTTTGCAGATCTAGCCATGATAGGCTATGTTAATCGTCACGTAGCCTATCACGGGGGCATTTTTTTTTTTAACTTTTTAGTTCGCGGCCGGGCGAGGCGAGGCGCCTCCTCCCCGGCCTGAATTTCGGCCGGGCGAGGTGGGAAGCCTCCCCCCCGGCCTGAACTTCGCGGGGGGAGCAGCGAAGCGCCTCCCCCTCACTGCGAAAAGCTTCGAGGACAGGTAAGGGACTTTCGTGCACCCCTAGTTGAGAGGTGCAGTGTTAAATACCCTTCCAAAGAAAGTGCAGAGATTGAACCAACCTTGTTTAAAGTATAAACCCAAAGTGTGCCACTCAATACATCCCTATTTTTAAACCTGAAGTACTAGGAAAAATGTGTTCTTCCCCATTTCAATTTTCTAAAAAACTGCACAAGAATATCTTACAACCACCAGACCCCAAAGACGCATTATTCAAAAGTAAACTCAAAGGTTTAAAAGGTGCCCCATGATGCCTTTGGTGTTTGGGGGCTGGAGGAGAATAAGAGATCAACGGTACAATTCTCTTTATGCCTAATCAGAAGTAAACCCAAATGGATTCAGGGTGACTTACTCCCTAATAACTGTGCTGAAAAAACAGCAAATTGATTCAGAGGAACAAAGCTGAGGGAGTGACCATTTCAAGAAATGGTTTCTCCTTGAATTACTTAATCAGTTTCATGTTTTTGTTTTTGTTTTGGTCAAATCACTTTCTCCACAGATCTAGGAGGATCTTCTATTTATTTATGCTTGTACAATCATTCACTTTTATTCCCCAAAGCTTCTTTAAATTCTGGGTGATAATTCCTTAGGGGCACAGCACTAGGGATGGCGGAGAATTTCTCCCCGAAACTTTGGGGGGCCGAGCGCCAATGTGTTCGGCCCCCCGAACAAGTTTCGGGGAGAAATCCTCCGCCCCCCCCGCCCCCCGCCCCCCCCCGGGATGGGACTTACCTTCCCTGAATGTCCCTCCCGGCGGTGGGTCCGGCTGGCGGTTCGTCCGGTGTTCGAGCGGGGCGGGACCGGCAGCCGGTCTTTTGACCGGCTGCCGCCCCTGCCATTGCAATGAAAGAAAAAAAAAAAACGTTCCCTGATAGGCTACGTGACGATTCACGTAGCCTATGACGGCAAGATTTGCAAAGTCAGCCGTGATAGGCTACGCGAATCGTCACGTAGCCTATCACGGGTGACTTTAAAAAAAAAAGAAGAAGTGTGTACGGATAATGGCGGCCCCCATAGGGGGCCGCCATTCACGTTCCTTATTTGGTCGCTGTAGTCTACGTCAATGTTTACATAGACTACGGTGAAAATAAGGGAACGCTATTTGCATTGCCCTTATTTTCGCCGTAGTCTACGTAAACATTGACGTAGACTACAGCAACTAAATAAGGAACGCGAATGGCGGCTCCCTATGGGGGCCGCCATTCGCGTACGCGCTTTTTTTTTTTTTTTAAAGTCACCCGTGATAGACTACGTGACGATTCACATAGCCTATCACGGCTGACTTTCCAGATCTAGCCGTGATAGGCTACGTGAATCGTCACGTAGCCTATCAGGGGACTTTTTTTTTTTTACTTTCGTGTTCGCGGCCGGGCGAGGCGGGAAGCCTCCTCCCCGGCCTGAATTTCGGCCGGGCGAGGCGGGAAGCCTCCCCCCCCGGCCTGAATTTCGGCCGGGCGAGGCGGGAAGCCTCCCCCCCCGGCCTGAACTTCACGGGGGGAGCAGCGAAGCGCTCCCCCCCACCGCGAAAAAGCTGCGAGAAAAGGTAAGTGACTTTCGTTCACCCCTACACAGCACATACGTTTTCTTTTTAGCTCTGTGAGAAAGACCTTTCCCTGTCGTTACAATAAAATTTCTTCATGTAATTTCTTCCCTTAAATTAGGGAGAGAGAAATTCAACTATCCAGCAAAGCTTACTTCACAGAAGTAAGTAGACAAGATGGCATTGAACAGTTATGAGACCTGATATTGCATAAAGCCATTTTCATTTCCATCTGTATTTTGAGATTGCCTTCTCCACAAGGAAGAGTGAGTTTCAAAGGAAAGTTTTACTAGTAAACACTGCTTACTAGAAGATATCTATAATTATGAAGTTGCAGGGTGGCATCGTCTCAGTTCAAAATGTGGATTCCCTAAGACAGTGTTTTCAGCAGCATTTCATGTATATTAATGTGAGGACAAACATTAATGAATAATACAGATAAGCAAGGGAAACTAAGGACTCCCTATAAACAGGAGAGGGGGAGAGGGAGGGGAAAAGGATAAGAAATCCTTGCTCAAGAGTCCAAAACTGAATGCACTGAATACAGAGAGAAATGCCTCTAGACAATCACGACAGCAGCAATATTTCATTTTAATTTATTTGAGAGAATGAGACCGGAGCCTGAAAAAATGGGACAATCACGTTTCGTTGTCAGACAACTCAATTTTAAGTTTTAGCTGCCTCTGGATGGCCAATCAGAACTCTTCCCCTGCCTGATCTGTCATTTCATAGTTACAAGGAAGGTTGAAGGAAGGGGGGGGGGGCTCAGAAGACACAGAATTGAGATGAGAGATTAGGGTAAAGAAGGGCTTATCTGAGGCTTTCAGAAATCTGCAAATTCTTCCCCTGCCAATGGAACAGAAATGGGGGATGAAGGGTTAGAGAAACAAATATTCCAATTTGTCTCAACATTTATTTTGCAGCATTTCTGACAGAACTGTTATTTTACAATCTCTCTCCCCCGCCCCCCTTTCCATGGTCATGAGGTTTGCTGTAACACATAAATACTGAACTTAGCAAATGGCATTGGAACAGGAGATGTAGGGTCCTACCAGTGTATGATTGCCTGACTTCCCTATTGTGCTGTATATTGGGGGGATGTTGATGGATGACAACTCCCATCACTCTTGACCATGTTGGGAAGTCTGGTGTGACTTACAGCTAGGGATGGTTCAAGAGCCTAAGGAGGGGGTGGAGTCTGATAGACTTACCCCCACTCAACCACCAAGACCCACTCGTTGAGCTGTGGGGGGATCGCTTGCCAGCTCGTGACCAGTGGGAAGGGGTGCAAGGCCATCCGTCACCTTACCGAGTTGGGCCCTTTACCCCTATAATGTGGAGTCATTGCCCCTTTAAGGCAGCCACAGACACAACATTAGATTTGCGGGAGGAACTGAGCCAGGACTTCTGCTCACACTGACAACTTGGTAAGGTGACGGACGGCTCCGCAGCTCCGTGGTGCAGCTCAAGTGGGCAGGTGGAGATGGCAGCTTGTTGATTGCCCAACGGGACCAGATGGAGATGAGTCCGTCCTTAGGGATGTCAGAGAATTTCGCCACGAATCTCGGGGAGGCTGAATGCCAGCGCATTTGGCCCCCCAAAATCGGTGGCAAAATGGTCTGCCCCCCGCCCCCCCCGGGACGGGACTTACCTTGGGCGAATCTCCAAGGAATTTTTAAAAAATGTGATAGGCTACGTAAAGATTTACGTAGCCTATCACAGCTAGATTTTTTTAAAAATATCATGATAGGCTACGTAAATGTTTATGTAGCCTATCACGGCTGAGTTAAAAACAAAATAAAACATGCGTACGCAAATGGCAGCGCCCATGGGTGCTGCCATTTGTGTTCCTTATTTTGGCATGTCTAGTCTATGTAAACATTTACGTAGACTACGGTGAAAATAAGGGGAATGCAAATAGCGTAGTGTCTACGCTATTTGCGTTCCCCTTATTTTCGCTGTAGTCTACGTAACTGTTTACGTAGACTAGACGTGCCAAAATAAGGAACGCAAATGGCAGCAACCATGGGCGCCGCCATTTGCGTACACACGGTTTTTTGTTGTTTTTTTTAACTCAGCCATGATAGGCTACGTAAACATTTATGTAGCCTATCACGGCTGACTGCAGGGACACAAATGGTGGCGGCTACGGCCACCGCCATTTGCAAACCCGGCCGGCCAGTATTCACGGCGGGAGGGACAGGGCGCCTCCCCTCCGGCCAGAATTTTGGGGGGGAAGGACGGGGCGCCTCCCCCCCAGCCAGAATTTGGGGGGGGAGGGACAGGACACCTCCCCCCCAGCCAGAATTTCGGGGGGAGGGACGGAGCGCCTCCTCCCCACCGCAAATCAAATTTCGTAAAAGTTAAGTGACTTTCGTACATCCCTACCGTCCATCCCTATTTGCAGCAGAGTTACTTTATACAGAGAAAGTTTGGCAACACAGCATGTAGTACTGGAGGCAATAAACTCAGGATAGAGCCAGTTTAAAAGAAGTTCAGATCAATGGATTTTATTAGTGCTTTTATGCAAATCATCAGAGAAGTTAACACTGTTTAACTGCAAACATCCCTTAATTAAGCGAAGGGTCTGCCGTTCTGAAAGGAGAAGCACCACTATTGAAAGAAAAAAAGCAGAACTTTCTTAATGCTGAAAACTTGCATTTCCTTCTCTCTCAATGCGTGCAGCGAATTAGTGGCCATTAGACTAGAAGGGATTTTCCAGAAGGAAAAGCTGTATGCTGCCATACACAGCTCTATGAAGTTGAAGAAGAAAAAGAGCTTTGCAGAATCAGATCAAGCTCCCATGTAACTCAGGGTCCTCCTTCCCCTAGTAGTCAATCAGCTACCTCAGGGGGAGCCCACAAGCAGAACATGAAGGCAATAGCTCCCTTCTGTTCACACTCTTAGCAGTTAGCACTCTGAGGCATAATCAGTGCCAGCTCCTGGTTTTGGAGGGCCCTTGGGCAAGGCACCTCATCGAGTCTGCCTTCTCGCCACCATTGTGACCAGCTGCTATTGCTCCCCATCCTCTTTCTCATCATTGCTACCGCTTGCTTGCTTGGCAGGCAGAGAGACAGTGACCAAGCAGGCAGGGACATCTGCCACTGCTCCTTCTCACCACCACCACTGTCTGGGCCAGGGCAAGAGGCAGGCAAAAAAGCAGGTAGCAGCACTGAAGAGGAAGAGAAATGCCAGGGGGTTATTGGGAATGGGCCACTGCTGGCGCATGGGTAGGGATGTTGGAGAAATCCGCAACAGAACCAAATGAGTTGGGATTTTTATGAATCTGATCCACAGATTCCGCAGCAGACCGTCTTTTCCCCCTGTTGGGCAGATTCTGCAGACTTGTGGACTACGTTTTCTAACTGTTAGGAGTTTTGTGCAAATTTTGTCATAGAAAAATATACAAAAAATTGAAAAAAAAAAAAAAAAAGGCCAAAAGTGAATCTCTTCTGCTCTGCCCCATAGGCTAAAGTGTGAAAATGCACATTTGGGGGACATTCGTGCATTTTGTGGGAATTCATGCATTTTTGCACATGCAAATTTGCACAAATCTGGAAACTAAAAAAATCCAATTCCGTCGATGGGTGGACAATGGAAGGACAGATGCCTGACAACCTATGAAATACAGATAGAACAGATGTTACACAATCCATTCCTCCCTAAGTGTGGGTTCTCGGCAGGTGCCCAGCCACATCTATCCTTGATGCCAGGTCTGGGTATAATGCCCGTGAACCTCTAGGTTGCATATGATGCCCAATTGCCCATACAAAAGCCTATTCAGTCATCCTCCCCATCCCATATCATTTCTGTAATGCAAGGAGGAAGGTGAAGATGACCCCAATGGGCCCGCCCCCTTTTGTGCATCTCTCTCTCCATTCCTGCAGCCCATATGCGTTGGGAACTGAACATCTGCACAGGGCAGCCTTTTCTGTTCTTCTATTCTAATAGGCTCCCTTCATGACTGAGAACCTGGGAAGATCTAAGTTGTACCAGGAACCTCTTCAGGTAGAAAAGTATCCCCACTGCAGAAGTTTAGCCTGCAAGACATGGAAGGCTACAGGGACAGTGATGTGGATGTGCTGGAAGGAGCAGGGCCAAGGAAGTCATCCCCACCTTCTCCCTGTTCTCTACTGGAGCAGCAGCTGTAGAGTTTATTATTTTATTTATTACGTTTCTGTAATAAATAAACAAAATAAATATTTTTTTCTGTCCCACCTTCCTTCCATGCTGGAACTGAAGGCAGCATACAAAAGGATGCCAGATGGTCTCCCATCCAGATGCTGACCACGCCCAGACCTGCCTAGTTTTAATGTTACTGACTTATTTGCCTTCAGTCTGTTAATTCGATGGTCTTGAATTATGCATCTTTGCAAACTACTGAATATGCATCTTTGCAATATGCAAACCAGTGGGTCAAAGCGTACATTATGACTACTGTAAAAGATCACGGAGTCAAGAGTTTAATTGAAACCAGGGATGAGTGAACAAACTATTTTTGCTACCACTGAGATTCTCCTAACACCATCTTGAAGCTTGCCTCATTTACCATGTTTGACTGAGCTCTTTTTTTTTTCATTTTGAAAACAGAAAATGTACATTTCAAATGGGAAAAAATGCTTTAAGAAAGAAAGAAAGAAAGAAAGAAAGAAAGAAAGAAAGAAAGAACTGAAATGTGCACTCTTGCCCCATAGAGTAAAGCGTGAAAATGCACCGGGGATGGGGGGATGTGCATTTTTTTAAGTGTGCATTAAAAAAAAAGCACATGGTTTTCAAACATGAGCACAATTTCAGGAATTTGTGAACATTTCTGGAGAACTTGCGCTCCTGCTTGCAGTTATGTTCAGAATTGCAAATTGACATGATTCACAAACACAAATAACATTCTCATACATTGCTAATTATTGAAACTACTATTACAAGAAAGCCTTTATTGTTTCAACCAAAGGTTACAAAAAAGATGTAAAACGTAGATAGATAGATAGATAGATAGATAAAAAAATCAATCAATTGAAACTAATCAATTAGTTCGTTGATATAAAATACCTGAAAATAATTTGACCTTCATATAGAAAATATTATTATTAACTTGCAGGCCTAGTAACATTAGTATTTAGAAAACATTATAAATGCTCAAAGAAAGTTATAAGAAAGTGGACAACAAACCAACAAAAACATATATATATATATATATATATATATATATGGTTTAAGAATGGCATATGGATGCTATTGAAATGTAATAAACAAAGCTATCAGAGTGATTTGAATAGTAATGCTAGGCCTGCATTTCATTCCATTTATTTCTATACTGACCAATAGCCAAAGCAATCTGGGCAGTTCATAAAAAATTACGACCCCAGAATACAACAAATATCCTGAAGCCCCCTTTATACTGCTCTGAGAGAGGATCATATAATATTTCAGGATCTATGCCAATTTGATAATGAATAGGGATGTCACAGGAGTCTGAGAGGGACGGCAGTACAGCAGACCCCACCCCCTGCTCAGCCTCCTGGACTCCAGTCCACAGACCACTGTGCTTGCCCAGCTCTGACAGTGTACACTGAGTTGGGCAAGCTCAGTGGTCCCTGCTGGTCTGCCGAACCACCAGTTTGCAAAAAAATGGTGGCGTGTTCTTTTACGCTAATGGCAGCCATAAAGCAGCCATTTACACAAGATTGCAGGTGTAAATTGACCCATTATGACTGTAACCTTGAGTTACTGGCAGCTTTATGGCCGCCATTTGCATTAAAGTCCCTTTATGTAAAACAACAAGCCACCATTTTTACACAAAATGGAGGCTCTCTGAGGGATCAAGAGGCCATGCACAGCTCTCTGGGCACCCACGGACCACCCAGCAGCTTGCCACACACAGTGAACAGGGGCAGGCAGCTGGCAGGGGTCTGGCAACCGGTGCGCAAGGCGGACTTGGGTGAGTCCACCCATCCCTAATAATGAACCCTGTGGGAGGACACATTCCATTCTACATAGCCCAGAGAAGAAGTCACCAGTGCGCCTTTCACAGTCTTTCATAGTCTTTCCGTCACATAAGCACATTCCACATCTTGGGACCACACCCAACCTATAGCATTTGCACATTTCTTCTCTAAGGGTCTCAGCACAGCTACTACTGTCTAAATTAGTGCTGTGCTGAAACCCCACATGCCCCTTCTCATCTTCTTTGTTTCCCTGAAAAAGAGGCACTCGTTTTTCTGCCTTTTTCATTGGGATTTCAAGAATTGCATAAAGCTGCTTGAGTCCCCAGAGGACTAAGCCAGACTTAGCCAGGACTCCGGACTTTCCAGCGGCTGCTGAGTGCATGAAAGCTGAATCAGGTGTTGTTGTTGTTGTTGTTCTCCTCCTCGTCCTTGTCATTCTCCTCTCCCTCCTCCTCCTCCTTGTTAAAAGAACTTTTAACAACAAAATCTCCTCCTCACTCAGCTTTCGGGTGCTCAGCAGGCAGCAGCACTGGAAAGCCCCAAGGGAGTCCTAGTTAAGTCCTAGTTAAGTTGTAGTTAAGTCATAGTTAAGTCCTCTAAGGGGCTATTCAGAAAGCTCCAGCAGCTGGAGAGGCTGCAAGGACAGAATGGGGGTGGTGGTAAAATAAAGAGCGCAAACACCCCTCAGCCATCTGCTCATAGTAAGGTAAGCATTGAAGCTTTGCATGCTGAATAGTTTCTCTGAAATTCTCACCCCTTTCCCACAATTTTTGGGTGCAATTCCTTTTGGCTCATCCTCCTAACAAATGTCCTCAAAAATAGATCGAAAAAATCAGCACAGTGCTAGTCCAAATGTCTTGTCAAGGCTAGGTGAAAGTCACAGGTGGTGGTAAGCCTGTCCAGCACTCTCCTCACACAAGAATGCACTCTCCCCCAGAAGAAGGGAGAAGGGAAACCTTGCCTAGCCAGCCACCCTCAGCACCTTAAGCCCCCAGCTCCATCTTTCAGATGTGCATCAATTCCAGTTCTCTTAGAAGGGGCTAGGATGTCTGTGTGACATTTAAGGGGCACTGTAACATGAAGCATTTGAAGCATTTGCTCCATCTTTCCTTTCCTTTTCTTTTGAGAATATCTTGCAAAAAGGGATGTAAATGCAATTACTTGGGTTCATACATTTGAATGAGCTTACCAGATTTGCACCTCCTGAACCTGAATGGGTCCTGAACACCATTTATGACTGGAAATCCACACATTTATGACCTTGTGATCTGATTGGTGTTCACTAGGGATGGGGGAGAATTTCTCCCTGAAACTTCGGGGGGCCGAGTGCCAATGCATTCGGCCCCCCGAAATCAGCGGTGAAATTCTCCGCCCTCCCGCCCTCCCCGGGATGGGACTTACCTTTCACGAATGTCCCTCCCAGCGGCGGGTCCCGGCGGCAGTTCGTCGGGTCTTCGTCAGGGGCGGGGGCGGCAGCCGGTCTTTCAACCGGCTGCTGCCGCCGCCATTACAAGGAAAGTAAAAAAACCCCAAAAAAACGTGATAGGCTACGTAACGATTAACGTAGCCTATCACGGCTAAATCTCCAAAGTCAGCCGTGATAGGCTACGTTAATCATCACGTAGCCTATCATGGGTGACTTTGGGGGAAAAAAAAGTGCGTACGCAAATGGCGGCCCCCATAGGGAGCCGCCATTTGCATTCCTTATTTGGTCCCTGTAGTTTACGTAAAGATTTACATAGACTACGGCGAAAATAAGGGCAATGCTATTTGCGTTGCCCTTATTTTTGCCGTAGTCTACGTAAATCTTTACGTAGACTACAGGGACCAAATAAGGAATGCAAATGGCGGCGCCCTATGGGGGCCGCCATTTGCGTACGCACTTTTTTTTTTTCAAAGTCACCTGTGATAGGCTACGTGACGATTTACATAGCCTATCATGGCTAACTTTGGAAATCTAGCCATGATAGGCTACGTAAATCGTTACGTAGCCTATCACGGGGGTGGGGTTTTTTTTGGTTTTTTTTTCGTGGCCGGGTAGACGGGGCGCTTCTACACAGCCTGAATTTCACCAGCAAGGGATGGGGCGCCTCCCTCCCGGCCTGAATTTCGGTTGGGCGAGGCGGGGCACCTCCCCCCTTCGCATGAACTTCGGGGGGAGAAGCGAAACACCTCCCCCCCACCGTGAAGCAAGCTTCGAGGACAGGTAAGGGACTTTCACCCATCCCTAGTGCTCACCCCAGAAAAATGTATGTGAAAGATAGGTACATTTGAAAGGAGGGCATGAAAAAGAAAAGAAAAGCACATTTGAAAAATGCATAGAAACACTTTTTAGTTAACAGGAGAAAAATGGATACTTTTTTAATGTGCACTAAAAAAGTGTACATTTAGGGAAAAAATGGACATGGACATTAGGAATGGATGAACCACCCCT
The DNA here is from genome assembly GCF_057233095.1 of Heloderma suspectum. Lineage (NCBI taxonomy): Eukaryota > Metazoa > Chordata > Lepidosauria > Squamata > Helodermatidae > Heloderma > Heloderma suspectum. Next base: position 23,686,875 of record NC_139460.1, on the reverse strand, counting down.
TCCCCGCCCTTTGTGCCACTCGCTCAATCCCCACCGCTGACCTGCCGCTGTTCAGTGCACTGCTCCTCTTCCTCCTCTTCCCCATATTCATTTGTTTGCCACTGTATCACAAAATTGTGCCCAAGTGGCAGCTCACAGACAAGCAGGGGTCCCTGCGCCTGCCTGACTCGGTGCGCTGAGTTGGGCAAGCATGGGGATTCACGGAGTGGCATCTGGGGGGCCAAGCCAGAGACAAATCACAGAGCTCAAGCCCCAACCTCCCATGACACCCCCCATGGAAATACCTATGTATTTCCGTGGGAGAAGAAGGGATGAAAGCTTGCAATCTGAAACATGCTCAAGTAGGAATGAGCTTCAAGGTAGAAACTGAAGGACCTCGATGAGATAGACGTCTGGTGACTCACATGTTGCTACTTCTGAAGCATGGGAGTGCATAATCTCAAGGGGGTTAAAAAGAAAAATAAGGCCAGCAAAGAAGACCACCAAACATAATGTGTCCTTCCTAGGGATGGCGGAGAATTTCTCCCCAAAACTTCGGGGGGCCGAGCGCCAACGTGTTCGGCCCCCCGAACAAGTTTCGGGGAGAAATTCTCCACCCCCCTGCCCCCCGCACCCCCCGGGACAGGACTTACCTTTGGCGAATGTCCCTCCCGGCGGCAGGTCCAGCTGGCGGTTTGGCGGGTGTTCATCCGGGGCAGGAGCGGCAGCCGGTCTTTCGACCGGCTGCCACCGCCGCCATTCCAATCAAAGAAAAACAAACAAAAACGCCCCCGTGATAGGCTACGTGATGATTAACGTAGCCTATCATGGCTAGATTTGCAAAGTCAGCCGTGATAGGCTACGTCAATCGTCACGTAGCCTATCACGGGTGACTTAAAAAAAAAAAAAAGCGCGTACGGATAATGGCAGCCCCCATAGGGAGCCGCCATTCCCGTTCCTTATTTGGTCGCTGTAGTCTACGTAAAGATTTATGTAGACTACGGCGAAAATAAGGGCAACGCAAATAGCATTGCCCTTATTTTCGCTGTAGTCTACGTAAATGTTTACGTAGACTACACGTGCCAAAATAAGGAACGTAAATGGCGGTGCCCATGGGCACCGCCATTTGTGCACGCGCTTTTTTTTTTTTCCAAAGTCAGCCGTGATAGGCTATGTAAACATTTATGTAGCCTATCACGGTGTTTTTTAAAAATCTAGCCATGATAGGCTACGTAAATCTTTACGTAGCCTATCACATTTGTTTGTTTGTTTGTTTTACTTGGAAATGGTGGCGGCGGCAGCCGGTTGGAAGACCGGCTGCCGCCGCCCCACCGCCGCACCACCGCCAGAGCCACTGCCGCCAGGGACATTTGAGCAAGGTAAGTCCCATCCCGGGGGTGGGGGGGGCAGACCGTTTCTCCACCAATTTCGGAGGGCTGAATGCGCTGGCATTCGGCCTCCCCGAGATTCATGGAGAAATTCTCTGACATCCCTATTCAAATGGAGTACTATTTTATGTAAGTTAGGACACATGGCCACCCTGGCTGTGATAGGTGTGATGTAGGAGATTGCTGATTAGGGGAGGGATGCTGGAGAAATTCCAGATGGACTAAAACGAGCTTGGAATTTTTTTTTAATATGTTTTTATTTATTTTATCTTTATAAATGAAATATATAATACCAAACATGCCAACAACCTGATCAATACTAGAATTTCCCAACAATACAAGATTCTGATGAGGACACCATAATAACAAAAAGAGAAGGAAAAAAGAAAGAAAAAAAGAAAGAGGCAAAAAGGCAAAGGGAGGAGGAAAGGAGGTGAAGAAAAAGGAAGAAGATTCTTTCCCCTTCCCCCCTCCCTCTCCCTCCCCCTTAAAGAATTAATTTTAAGCTCCAATACTCCCCAGCCTCCGATGCCATTCTATTTTACAAACTATATCTATAACCTTAACCATCTTACAGTTTAATAAACAACCTTACATTTAAATATCATATCATCAATCTTATATCCAAGAAACAGGTCTACAGTTCATTCCTAGTAGCCTAGAATATTATTATTATTATTATTATTATTATTAATAATAATTTTAAAAAGGAATATAGTGTTATATAATAATAAAACTTAAAATAAACCTTCAACAGTCAGTAATGTATTTTATATTTTATACTAGATATATAAGTACACATTGTACCCTCAAATAATTAATTTAAATACAGCATACCATATCTATTTTGAAATAAAAAATATAAAGAAAAGCAAGAAAAAACAAAAGATGAAAGAGAATAAATGAATATATATATATATATATATATATATATATATATATATATATAATCATTTATCTTCTGACCTAGCCTGGATCATGTAGACTAAATACAAACAGTTAACAAAGCTTGTTTAAAGATTCCAGTTCATGGGGTTGTAACAGGAATCTCACACATTTTTATGTTCAACCATGCCTCCACCGTTTCATGATTTATAAACTTCTTCATCTGACCTTCAGACACGATACAAAGTGTAACAAGATATTTTAAGTAATATTGTAAGTTCATTTGTTTTGCCATATTTTTTGCTTTGATAAATTGCCTTCTTTTATTCACCACCACTTTGATGTAATCTGGAAATAACATAACTTTATCTTGTTTCCAGGAAAGGCTTCCACCCTCTCTTGCCAAACACAGGATATAATTCTTTGTGGAGACTTTTGTAAATTGGACTATGATGGTATAGTCAGCCCCTTTCGCACTTGGAACACGAAATGCCTGCTCAATATCAAGTAAATAATTATTTGGGATAGGGAATATCTCATGCTAAAGTTTCTCCACAAAAAAAGGCAATTTTACATCATTACACAGATTTTTAATTCCAATAATACGTACATTGGATCTTCTCGTGAAGGCCTCCAGTTGAGAATTTCTGTCAGAGGTATTTTTAAAATAAATTTGTGTTGAAGTTTCATTTGCTGCTACTCGGTCTTCTAGCTCATTAATTCTCATCTCCATTTTTTGCCATGATGCATTAATTAAATTGATGGCTCCTTGCAAGGTGGTGATGGAATTTTGGGTTAAATCTAACCTTCTGGCTTGCTCCATAAATTGCAAAGATTTTTTTTTCATTTATTTGAAAATGCAAGGTGACCTGCAAGGTGTGTGCAATGTTTGTTTTCTTACCTGAGAACAACATGGCCTACACCTGCAACAAGTGCAAGTTGATCACACTGCTGGAAGAAAAAGTAAGTGGACTGGAGCAGCGACTGTTGACCCTCCGGGGAATAAGAGAACACGAAGAGTTCCTGGACAGAATGGGGGAACTACAGCAGCAAAGTGAAGACCAGAAGCTTGAAGAGCAACAGCAAGCTGAGGCAGAAGTGGGAAATGCTGAGGTGAGGAAAAATGGAGTAGAGGATACTCCTTGGAAAAGGGTATCAGGAGAAGAAGAACTAGACAAAACTCTGCACCAGTGGAAGCAGTGGAGCTGTGGAACTGACTCCAGATACTTGAGGATGAGACTGAAGGACAGCCTGCAGAAGAAGAACCACAGGGGAACCTGCATTAGAGTGAGCAAGAGGCTGAAGGTCAGTCAAGCAGAGGCAATGAAACCCAGGCCTACAACAACAAGAAGAAAAGAGTAGTAGTAGTGGAGGCTCCTTGCTGCATGGGATCGAGACGCAAGTATGTTGCAAAGACCCGTGGACTTGTCAGGTATGTTGTCTTCCAGGAGGACGGATTAGAGACATGACTGAATGGTTGCCTGCACTCATAAAGCCCACTGACAGGTATCCCTTTCTTCTCATCCATGTGGGAACAAATGATACCACTAAGCGGAGCTACGAAGAAATCATGTCAGACTTTGAAACTTTGGGAAGGAAACACAAGAACTTTGTGGCCCAGATAGTTTTCTCATCCATCCTTCCAGTAGTTAGAAGAGGGATAGAAAGGGAAAGAAAAATACTCCAGGTGAATGACTGGCTACAAAGGTGGTGTCGATGAGAGAGGTTTGGATCCTGGGACCACAGGCTATACTTCCTGGAAGATGGGATGTTGGCAAGGGACAAGTTGCACTTCACAAGGGATGGGAAGATTGTGTTTGGCCACAGCATGAAGAACTTTATCAGGAGGGGTTTAAATTGAATCCTACAGGGAAGGGAGATGTAAAGTTGGGGGTAACAAATGACGAAGGCTCATGCAACTGCAACGGAGAGAACAGCTCTAATAGTGCCCAATAATAGTCTTCACAAACATGTAGGAAGAAAGCCAGACTATGAAGCTCATGGTCTTCGATGTCTACATACTAATGCCCAAAGTATGGGAAACAAACAGAACGAACTTGAACTCTTAATACAGGAGGGAAGTTATGACTGGATAGGTGTAACTGAGACTTGGTGGGATGACTCTCATGACTGGCATACAGCAATTGAAGGATATAACTTGTTCAAAAAGAACAGGGGGACCAGAAAGTGAGGTGGGGTTGCACGGTATGTGAAAAATACATACCTCTGCACAGAAATACAGGAGGATAAGCTTGGTAGCCCCATCAAGAGCATCTGGATCAAAATAAATGGCACAAATAATAAAAGGAACCTGATGGTTGGAGTCTACTACCGGCCACCCAATCAAGGAGAAGACAAGGATGAAACTTTTGAAAAGTAAATTGCCAATGTTTCAAGGAAGCATGATGTAGTAGTAATTGGGGACTTCAATTTCCCCAGTATTTGTTGGGAGACAAACTCTGCAAACCATGGCCCCTCCAGGAAATTCCTGACTTGTGTGGTGGTGGATAACTTCCTCCTACAGAAAACAGAGGAAGGAACTAGAGGATCCTTGACTTGATCCTAACCAACAGAGATAACTTAGCAGAGATAAAGTAGGGATGTACGAAAATCACTTACCTTTTGGGGATTATGCTGATGGTGGGGGGGGAGGCGTTCCATCCCTCCCCCCGGAATCCTCACCGGGGGGAAGGTGCTCCGTTCCTCCCCCCCCAGAATCCTGGCCAGCCGGCTGTGCTCTGCAGTGATTCTGCGGAGCCACCGGCCAGCTCCGCCAGCAGCCAGACATCCGGCCACTGGCTAGCAGGGACGCAAACAGCGGCGGCTGTAGCCACCGCCATTTGCGTCCCTGCAGTCAGCTGTGATAGGCTACATAAATGTTTACGTAGCCTATCATGGCTGATTTAAACAAACAAACAAACGTGCGTATGCAAATGGCGGTGGCCATGGCCGCAGCCATTTGCGTTCCTTATTTTGGCACGTCTTAGTCTTCGTAAACATTTACGTAGACTAAGGTGGCGAAAATAAGGGGAAAGCAAATAGCGTAGTGTCTACGCTATTTGCGTTCCCCTTATTTTCACCGTCTTAATCTACGTAAATGTTTACGTAGACTAAAAAGTGCCAAAATAAGGAACGCAAATGGCGGCGGCCATGGCCGCCGCCATTGGCGTACGAGCGTTTTTTTTGTTTTGTTTTTAAAATCTAGCCATGATAGGCTATGTAAATCTTTACATAGCCTATCACTTTTTTTTTTTTAACCTGGAAATGGCAGCGGAGCTGCCAGAGCCGCCGCCACCAGGAGGATCCGCCCAAGGTAAGTCCCATCCCAGGGGGGCGGGGGGGGCGGGCCACTCAGACACCGATTTCGGGGGACCGAATGCACTGGCATTCGGCCTCCCCAAGATCTGTGGCGGAACTTTCGTACATCGTGCATACCCTGGATTTTAGGAAAGCTGATTTTAATAAACTCAGAACAATGATCAGTAAGGTCCCATGGCAAGCGACGCTAACAAGAATAGGAGTCTGAGATGGGTGGGAGCTTTTAAAAAAGGAAATTCTCAAGGCACAATTACAAACAATTCCAACAAGAAGCAAAGGTGGAAGACAACAGAAGAAGCCAATGTGGCTTCACAAAATGCTTAGAGATGACCTGAGAACAAAAAAAGTACACATACAGGAAGTGGAAAGAAGGCCAAGTAACAAAGGATGAGTACCAGCAGGTAGCACAGAATTGCAGGGATGGTGTCAAGAAGGCTAAAGCTGAGAATGAGGTGAGGTTAGTGAGGGATGCTAAAGGCAACAAAAAGGCTTTCTTCAGATATGTGCATAGTAAAAGACAGAGGAAAGAAATGGTTGTTCAGCTATTAAAGAAGGATGGCAAAATGATAACAGATGACAAAGAAAAGGCAGAGGTGCTCAATTCCTACTTTGGCTCAGTCTTCTCCTGAAAGGGGGTCTATGACCCCCCTGGCAAAGGTGAAGTACAGGCTGAAGGGGCAGGATTGCAGCTTGAGATCGATAGGCATATGGTCAAGGAACACCTAATGACTTTAAATGAGTTCAAATCTCCAGGGCCAGATGAACTGCATCCTAGAGTAATAAAGGAACTGGCAGAAGAACTCTCAGAATCGCTGTCTATTCTCTTTGACAAATCCTGGAGGACAGGTGAAGTGCCAGATGACTGGAGGAGAGCTAATGTTGTCCCTATCTTCAAAAATGGTAAAATGGAGGAACCCGAGAACTACAGACCAGCCAGTCTGACATCAATCCCTGGCACAATTATGGAGCAGATTATACAGCAATCAGTCTGTAAGCACCTTGAAAAAAATGCAGTGATTACTCGAAGCCAACATGGATATGTCAAGAACAAATCCTGCCAGACGAATCTGATCATTTTTTTTGATCAAGTAACCTCCCTTGTGGAGTGTGGGAATGCTGTGGACATCATATACCTCGACTTCAGCAAAGCTTTTGACAAAGTGCACCATGATATCCTGATGAGCAAACTACCTCAAAGGGGGCTAGATGAAACAACAATCTGGTGGATCCACAGTTTGCTACAGTATCAGTCTCAAAGAGTGCTTATCAATGGGACTTTCTCAAACTAGGGAGAGGTAACCAGTGCGGTACTGCAGGGCTCAGTCCTGGGCCCAGTGCTCTTCAACATTTTTATTAATGACTTGGAGGAGGAGGTGCAGGGAATGCTGATCAGATTTGCAGATGACACAAAATTGGGCGAGATAGCTAATACTTTGGAAGACAGAAACAAAAATCAAAGTGATCTGGATAGACTGGAGCGCTGGGCAGAAAACAACAGAATGACATTTAATAGGGATAAATGCCAAGTTGTGCACCTAGGAAGAAGAAACCAAATGCACAGTTGCAAGATGGGGGATACATGGCTCAACAACACTACAGGCAAGAAGGGTCTTGGAATTGTTGTCCATCACAAGCTGAATATGAGCCAACAAGGGGATGTGGCTGCAAAAAAGGCAAATGCTCTTTTGGGCTGCATTAATAGAAGCATAGCTTCCAAATTGCAGGAAGTACTAATTCCCCTCTACTCAGCACTGCTTAGGCCTCATCTGGAGTACTGTGTCCAGTTCTGGGCACCACACTTTAATGCAGACAAACTGGAGAGGTTTCAGAGGAGGGCAACAAAGATGATTAGGGGACTGGAAACAAAGCCCTATGAAGAGAGACTGAAAGAACTGGGCATGTTTATCCTTGAGAAGAGAAGACTGAGGGGAGATATGATAGCACTCTTCAAGTACTGGAAAGGTTGTCACAGAGAGGAAGGCCAGCATCTCTTCTCGATCATCCCAGAGTGGAGGACACAGAATAATGGGCTCAAGTGACAGGAAGCCAGATTCCGGCTGAACATCAGGAAAACGTCCTGACTGTTAGAGCAATATGACAATGGAACCAATGACCTAGGGAGGTTGTGGGCTCTCCCACACTGGAGGTGTTCAAGACGAGGCTGGACAGCCATCTGTCAGGGATGCTCTGACTTGGATTCCTGCACTGAGCAGGGGGTTGGACTCAATGGCTTTGTAGGCCCCTTCCAACCCTACTATTCTATGATACCATTCTATGATTCTAAGTCTTTATCAGAGTAACTAATTCCCCTATATCTTCTGTTTTCAAAACGTTTGACACAGGAGGTAGGGGGGTGTTGGCAGTGAATCCATCCTCTTTCTTCTCCTTGGTACATTCATGTTTCTCTCAGATGGATCTCACAGGTCCTCAGATGTTTTCAGATGTTGTTAATATTTCTTAAATCATCCCACAGGAGTTGTTGATATGTCTTGAAGCATATATTATTATGGAACACGTCAGCCTGTTTTCTCCTATGAAATAGGAGTCTCATCACAGCTTTTGGCGTTGGTAAAGCTCTGGGGAGATATTCCTGGAATCCAGGCCCCCCCCCACTATCTTGAGGGGGGTACTTTTCTCAAAGATGTTGTCCAGATTCCACCTTGCCCCCCCCTTCAATTCCGGGGGGGGGGAATGAAAAGGTTTTTCAACCTTTTAAGAAGCTGTTTGAGAAAGCTCCCATGGGAGAACCCGTGGGAAGCTTCCAGAGCGACATCGGTTCCAACCGGAAGTGCGAGCTCGGATTTCTGAGTGTGACCTGCGGAATCTGCTGTGGAGCAACTCCCTCAGGCTGCGTGGAGTCCGTGGACTTCCAGATGAATTTTTTGTTACTTTTCCGAAATTGATGCATATAAATCCATAGGAAAATACGTACGTTTCAGCTGAGGAAATGTTGAATGGAATGAGGGAGAATACACTAAATGTTACGTACTAAGGTAAATTATGTAAATATTTATGTAAATACTTATGTGATTATTTGCCTATTTTTCTACATGACATGTGGGGGGGAATCACATCCGTCTGTGAGCGGACAACAGAGGTAAAGGCACCTGTCTATTCCTTTATTTATTCATTCATTCATTTCATTTCTATACTGCCCAATAGCTGAAGATCTCTGGGCAGTTCACAAAAATTAAAAGCAAATGGCACACAATAAAACAATTTAAAATATATAGAACATTAAAACCACAATATAACAATTGTGAAACACAGACGGAGTGGATTTTACACAAACTGTACATCCCTAATTAGGGGTCCCAATCTTTTTTTCCCCCTCTTTGTCCTCCTCCTCCTTCTCATTTGTATGCCATTTTTTCCAGAAAATTCTCCCCAATGTGGCTCACAGCAAAACAACTGAACAACAGTACATATAATTTATAAGATATTAAATAAACAGCTGTAAATATAACAACATTTTTTTAAAAAAATATAAGAAACCATTACAAATACCAATAATAATGATATATAAATATATAATATAAAAACATCAAGACATAAATTATTGAATAAAACAGGACAAATAAATTAACCTAATGCAGCTAGGGATAGTGTGGGCACCAGTTTCCGTCCAGGAGTCCGTGGACCCTCCCCCTTCCTTCCCTCTTGAGCCATGCCTACCAAGAACCTGTCCCCACTCGACCCCCCCACCACACTTGCTGAGCCACCCCCATTCACCAGAGACCTGCTGTCAAGTGCTGCAATTGCCATTTTGTGGAAGAAAATGGACATTGCAAATATGTGCACATCTAGTCTTGCACAAAATAGCACTGTGAATAGCCCATATATGCAAGATTACAAGTGTAAATGACCCATTTATGTCTGTAATCTTGTATATATGGGCTATTTACAGCACTATTTTGAATACATCTAGATGTGAACATATCACAATTGCCTTTTTTTTTTTACAAAATGGTGATCGCAGCACTCAATTATGGGTCTCTGGTGAGCGCTAGTGGCTTGGTGAGTGTGTGTGTGGGGGTGTTGAGCGTGGGTTTGGGGGGGGACGCAAGCAGGGGCAGGGGATGGGCAGGTACCTGGAGAACCTGGATGGGGGTGGGGCTGTCCATCCCTAAATCCAGCAGCACTAAACAGAAGAGAGAATAAAATGTAACATAGAAATAGAAGAAACACTACCATCAAGGATGAATAAATCTTCATTCCACATGGGGTACTCTGCAATTAGCCTACAAACACTGGTTAGCGGCCATACCTCTCACTTGTGGCATATTTCTTCTGAGCTCTCTCTTGTCACAGCTCCTTCACCATCTCTCCGGGGGAGGTCAAGCTTGGCAGTCCTCCTTTAAGACCCACATACTCACCAAGTTTAACCTGACTCAATCTGTTTCCACCAAGCACACCTTCCAGCACTGGGCTCCAGGTAACAGGATCTGTCAGGCTCCCAGGTGGTGGGGTAAGGAGGGTGGAAATTGCTCAGCCCTATGATGTCAGTTTCTCTCTATTTTTAAAACTTTAAATTAGCCACAGGGTGGTGGTGAGGAATGGAATTCAATATGCACAATAGCACCGAGAGAGGAGAGTCAACTTTCTCCTCCAAGCTGTTTTCCTGACCTAAATCACCTCTGTAAGCTGCCATGCAATGGAAAAAAACAAATGTACCAGCATTGTGTCTGTATTTTCTCCACTGTGGGGCTAATGGCAGCTTGGACAGGCGTATTTAGATTAAGAAACTGGTGCATAGAGAAAGTGCCCCTAGCACCGCTACTCTGATAAAAAGTGAAGTCATCCATGGCTACTTAAGTTTTTTCGAAATTGTGGAAATTTGATCATCACATCCAACACATCACATGTATTTATCTAATAGTGAGATTTACATACTGCTTGTCATTTGATGCACATCTGAAAGCAGTTTGCAAAAGAATAAAAACAAACAAAGCAAGCAAGCAAAGACCCTCCACACACACACACACACATTTTTGTATCATAAGGTAGGTACAAAGATAGCTCATGGCTAGGGCTTGGTCTCAGAGGGAGGGGCTGTAGCTCAGTGGTAAAACTCTCATTCCTTTCAGGCAAAAGGTCCCAGGTTCAATCCCTGACATCCCCAGGTTGTTCTGATAAAGGACCAGGGATGTTAGAGAAATCCGCCGCAGACTCAAATGAAGCCAGATTCCCTGGAATCCGGCTCCGGAATCCATACCGTGACAGATTGGCCCCACTTACCTCCATTCCAGGAGGATTCCGCGTGGAATGGCTCCAGCTGCTTGCTCCTGGACCTGTCCCGTTCGCCTCTGTGCTGATCGCCATTTCTAAAAAAACAAAAAATGGCGATCAGCAGGATGTGCCCATAGATTTATACGCAAACTGCAGCCGTGAATCTTGGGTATAATATAAGTCTATGGGCACATCCTGCTGATAGCCACTTAAAAAAAAAATGGCAATCAGCGCAGAGGAGAATGGGACGGGTCCAGCAGGTAAACAGCCCTCAAGCTGGGTGGCCCCATGGAATCCTTGCAGAGCAGAGCCACTCTGGAGGATTCGGGGGGGGGGAGGAACAGATCGTCTCCCCCTCGGGTGGATTCGCCACCGGAATGGATGGTGGGGAATCCATACATCCCTATAAAGGACCTCTTTTGAAACTCTGGAGAGCAGCTGACAGCCATTGTAGATAACACTAAGCCCACTGGCCACTGGACCATCATCATCATGGAGATCACTCATGACTAAGTAAGGTTGTTTTCCAAGGGTAGAGTCTTAACATTGGGTCTGCAGATGGCTGTGAAAGCCAATTCTGGATCCACACAGCCTCCCACAGTGAGGACGTAGGTTTCTAGGTGGAAGGCGGTCACCATGAGGGTTTGCTTGACGTGCCTTCCGCTGGGCTCGTTTCTCCCTTTCTCCCTGTACTTGTGCTTCTTCCGAGTCCATTTGTTGTTCAGTCATTCAGTCATGTCCAACTCTTCGTGACCCCATGGACCATAGCACGCCAGGCCTTCCTGTCCTGCGCTCTCTCCCGGAGCATGCTCAAGTTCATATTCATTGCACCGGTGATGCTATCTAGCCATCTCATCCTCTGCCGTCCCCTTCTCCTTTTGCCTTCAGTCTTTCCCAGCATCAGGGTCTTTTCCAGAGAGTTTTCTCTTCACATTAGGTGGCCAAAATATTTGAGCTTCAGCTTCAGTCTCTGTCCTTCTAATGAGCACTCAGGGTTGATTTCCTTTAGGACTGACTGATTTAACCTCCTTGCAGTCCAGGGGACTCGTCCAAGTCCATAGCGCCTTTAATATAGGCTGACCTCCAGTTGGAATGCTACCAGTTCTCAATGCTTACATTTTTTTTTAGATTAGGTTTGAGAACATCTTTAAATCTCTTTTGCTGTCCACCAATATTCCATTTTGCATTCATAATTTGGGAATAAAGTAGCTGCTTTGGGAGACGATGATCAGTGAGACGATGATCAAATCAGACACTGGACCAGTGTCTGATTTGGTACATGGAAGCTTGCTATGTTCCCAGTTTTTGTTTTTTATTAAGAAAGCCTACCAAGTAAACAGTTTTTGATACCCTTACTTGGAAGTAAGGTCTATTGGTTTCTACTGAACTTAAATCCAGTCCCTTAGGATTGGAGCCTTGGTTTGAAAAAAGAAGTAGTAAGGAGATGGCTTAACATCAAGCTTGCAGTACAATTGTACACAGAGAGACATTTGTACTTGTGTGTGAGTACCACAGTGCTGTTGCTGTTACCAAACACCCACAAGAAACATGTCTGATCACTCAAGTAATTGAAAACAACCTGAGTGCTGCCAGCCATCACCCACAGTATGGGCACATTGGTAAGAAATGGTGCTTACAACGTTTTTGTCAAGTTTCCCTATCCCCTGCATCCCATGAGGATAAATCCTCATTGATTTGGGCAGGATGGGTGCCCAAATACATGACTGAGCTGTTTAGCATCCACATAGCTCTTCATACTTCCGTCGCTTACAAGCATCCATCTGGAAACATGTGCTGTGATCCAATAGGAGAAAATCATTAACACAGTTTCCTAGACTGAAAAGCCTAACCCACTATCCAGCGCTGTATATGTGGAGCTCCAGTCAGAGTCTCTGAAACAGCACCAAGCATCAGTTTGATGGGTGGGATGGGAAGCAGAGGGCTGCATTCCTGGAACAGAAGATTGATAGTACTGGGAGGTCTAATCAGGGCTGACCCAGTCATTGGAAGCACATTCTGGCCTCTGCTTAGGGATGTCAGAGGACTCTGCCATGGAATCAAATGAGTTTGGATTTTTATGAATCCAACCCACAGTGTCTACAGCGGACCAGCTTTTCTCAAGTCGCACAGATTCTGTGGACTTGTGGACCAGTTTGTTTGTTTGTTTTTACTTTCCAGAATTTTATGCAAATTTAGTTAAAGAGAGATAGAGATAGAGATAGAGATAGAGATAGAGATTAAACACCAGTTGCAAATGTGCATTTTACCCATAGGCTAAAGGGTGAAAATGCACATTTGGGTGGATTTGCACTTTCTGACAAGTGCAAATTTGTGCAAGTGTGAATTTGTGCAATTGTGCATAAACACAAGTTTGGGAAATTGAAAAAAAATCTGATTCTGCCAGTGAACAGATGATGGAATGAAAAGCACCTGAAATCCATGAAATGCAGATGGAATGGTTTTTACAAAACACATACATCCTTACCTCTGCTACCAGTGAGAAGACTAAGGGACAGTGGGAGGCTGTACCTCCTCCTTCCCTGGAAGAATGTTACGGCAAAGAGTAGGGAAGTATGGATTTTGTTAAATCTGTTCCATCTGTGTCTCACAGATTGTAGGGTGTCTTTTGTTCCATTGTCTGCTCATTGACAGAACTGGATTTTTTAAAGGGATGTACACGAATTCCATTCCACTGACATTGGTGCTAATGTGCATTAGGGTGACTGCAAATTTGTGCAAATCCCCCCTCCTGCAGTTTTTTGGGGTTTTTTAATGGTCTGCAAGGAAAAGGCTATCAATGGCTACTAGTCCTGATGGCTATGGGCTACCTCCAGTACCAGAGGGAGTGAGTTGCTGGGGAACATGGGCAGGAGGGTGCTGTTGCACTCATGCCCTGCTTGTGGGTTCCCAGTCAACAGCTGGTTGGCCACTCTGTGAACAGAGTGCTGGACTAAATGGACCCTTGGTCTGATCCAGCATGACTCTTCTTATGTTCTTATGTTCTAATGTTCTTAAGTCCAAGGAATACATCTGACCCAGAAAATGCCAGTCTACTGTGGAATCCACAGGTCAGGTTCATAGAAATCCAAACTCATTTGAATCCATTGCAGATTTCTCTGTCATCCCCATGAAGGAGAGACCAACTGATATCCATCCCTTGGTCAGCGAAGGAGCAACTGCAGGGAGCTTGCTTCCCTGCCCCCCACCCCCACCCCTGCCTTGCAAGAAAGAACACTTGGTTACAATTGCAAGTTGCCCTAGGACTGCAGCACTGAAGGGAACCACACGCTTGGAATACGGATGGGTAAGAATTTTGTTTGGTTCGTGTGTGTGTGTTAATAAGAACTGATCATAATTCACAAATCTCTTCATAAATGGGATGGAAAGAACATGAGATCTAGAAAATCAAATGTGGGAGAAAGCCATGTGAGCTTATCTCTTTGTAACTTTGATGGAAATAACATGAGATTTAGACATTTCAATTTGGAAGAAAGCGAAACTAGCACATTCATCTATCCAGGCCCAGGGCTTTGAATAGGGATTGGCAACCCCCCCCCCAATATCAAGTCCCGGGGTGGGGGGATCCACTGCAGGAAAATCCAGCTGACTTGGGGCTCCATGGATTTCCCTGGAGCCCTGGTGCATCCACCGGATTTCACACGGTGGCTTTCCAGTTTTATAAAAGGTGAGATAGGCTAATGGCAGCTGCCATTAGCCCATCGTGGGAAATTACAGCAGTAATTCACATATTTTTAGCCATTTGAAGCCGTAAAGCACTTACTTCTGCCTAAATTGTGGACATTTACAGCTGCAGTTTAGGTAGAAATAAGTGCTTTACGGCCACAAATGGCACAAAATACACCAATTACAGTTATAATGTTCCTATTTCACCTTTTATAAAGCTGGAGAGCCACCCCACACAAAATCTGCAGGACTGCGGGGGGGGGGGGGCGCTGTTTGGTATGGACTCCGCAGGTTTGATTCTTGGGAATCCAGCCTCATTTGAGTCTGCAGCAGATTTATCCAGCATCCCTAGCTTTGAGTGCTTAACTTTAAAAATTTGGGTTTGAATCCCTGTGTATTCAACCATGTTGAAAAAAGCATGTGCTTACCATTGAGCTACAGCCCCTTCCCCATCCTTCCCCATTTCCTTAGGGCATTTAAAGATATGCATGTAGTCTCCAGGTCACCATCTCACAACCTAGACAACGGAAGGAAGGAAGGAAGGAAGGAAGGAAGGAAGGAAGGAAGGAAGGAAGGTTGGTTAGGGGAAATGGGTGGGAGAAGGATGCAGCTAGATAAAGTCTGGTATAAGTCATATTTATCAGGATCCTGATTTCTTTCTTTCTTTCTTTTTTTCCCCTTCCTTCCTTCCTTCCTTCCTTCCCCCTAACCCTCTATGAAATCCTAGAAAAAAATGTCTCTTTCTGTTAAAAAGTGACCCCAGGCAGTTTTAACCCACATGATGATTATTTGCTGAGCAGTTCACCAGAGGTCCTTTTGAACGTGGCAGTGTTACAGAGGGTCATATTTTCTCATTGATGAACTGCTCCTGAACAATTCTCCAATTTATTGGGTAGAAATAAACTTTCCATCAGTATCAGACACACGATTTCTTCTTCTTTCTTCCCATATGTTTCTTATTACATTTTCCCCATTCCCATCGGTGTGTGTGTGTTTTTGTTAGTGTTGCAAGATTAAAAGGAAAAAAACCCACGCTGCCTGGAGTGATGGAATTTCCTCCACATTCTTCTTCGATTGCATTTAACAGAGGCAATGAAGATCTTTGTTCACACAAAAATGTTTATCTCTGTCTATACCATTGACAGACTATCCAAATACATTTTTTATGAGAATAAATATAAAAATCTCAGGCCATGGGGAATGAAAATGATGGCAAACAATTCCATCTCTTTCCCCCTTCTCATAATGTGAGAAGCCAGAGACATCCAATGAAGCTGCTGTGCAGGAGATTCTCAGGACAGACAAAAGGAAATACTTCTTCATGCAGCACAAAGAAAACTCATGAAATTCGCTGCTGCAGTTTCGCTGGTGATGGGCATTAGCTTAGATGATTGTTAAAGGGTTTAGACTTTTCCTATATAAATGCATCTGTTTGTGGCTACTAGGTATGGGGTAGAAATTCATTCAGTTCACTTCTTAATATTACCTAATTTTGCAGTTTTTAACCACTATATGAAATTTAGGGATGTACGAAAGTCACTTACCTTTTGACGAAATGTGATTCGAGGTGGGGGGAGGCGCCCTGTCCTTCCCCCTGAAATTCTGGCCACGTGGGAGGTGCCCCATCCCGCCCCCAAGAAATTCTGGCCGGGGGGAGGTGCCCCGTCCCTCCCGCCATGAATCCTGGCCGGCCGGGTCTGCAAATGGCGGCGGCCGTAGCCGTCGCCGTTTGCGTCCCTGCAGTCATCCGTGATAGGCTACATAAATGTTTACGTAGCCTATCACAGCTGAGTAAAAAAAATAATAAAATCCGCACGTATGCAAATGGCGGCGCCCATGGGCGCCGCCATTTGCATTCCTTATTTTGGCACGTCTGGTCTACGTAAACATTTACGTACACTACAGCAAAAATAAGGGGAACGCAAATAGCGTAGATGCTACGCTATTTGCGTTCCCCTTATTTTCGCCGTAGTCTATGTAAATGTTTATGTAGACTAGACATGCCAAAATAAGGAACACAAATGGCAGTGCCCATGGGCGCCGCCATTTGCATACGCGCGGTTTGTGGTTTTTTGTTTTACTCAGCCGTGATAGGCTACGTAAACCTTTACATAGCCTATCACGGTATTTTTTTAAAAATCTAGCCGTGATAGGCTATGTAAATCTTTACATAGCTTATCATGTTTTGTTTTTGTTTTTTTTACTGGAAATGGTGGTGGTGGCAGCCGGTCGGAAGACCGGCCACCGCAGCTGCCGCAGCCGCCACAACCGCACCGCCGCCACACCGCCGCCGCACCGCCGACGGAGCCGCCGCCACCAGGGAGATTCGCCCAAGGTAAGTCCCGTCCCGGGGGGGCTGGGGGGAAGATCGTTTCACCACCGATTTTGGGGGGCCGAATGCGCTGGCATTTGGCCTCCCCGAGATTTGTGGTGAAATTCTCTGACATCCCTATATGAACTGAAGTTCAATTATGCTGTGAAATTTGCACTTCTCTGAATTTTGTAATGCAGTTCTCCTATAAAATAATGTGTACAAAAAATGCTTATATTAGGGGAGATCTTGTTTAAAATGCATAATATTAGGAAAATTCCTTGCAAAACTGTGTATATTTGGCAAAACGCATACAGAAATGCATGTCTTAGGAGAAATGTGCACAAAGATGTTTATGAATGAGTTTTCATGCAATGCTGATGCCTCGTCTTTTAAATAAATCTTGACGTTTGGGAGAAACCAAACTTAAGGTTGGAAAAATTAGAAACTGAGAGAAACAAAATTGAAAGACTCATTCATCCTAAGTGGCTACTAATTACAGTGGCTAATCTACTGGATCAAAGGCAGCATGTCTCTGAATTACCAATTGCTGAGGAACAACATCAGGAGTGGGATATTGCCCTCATGACCTGCTTGTAGTGTTCCCACTGGGGATACTGGTTGACCACTGTGGGAAACAGAATGCTGGACCAGACAGGCCTTTGGTCTGATTCATCAGCACTCTTCTTAACAGATATCCTGAGAGCCAGTGTAATGTAGTGGTTAGATGCTGGACCGGGAGTCAGAAAATCTAGGTTCTAGTCCCCACTTGGCCATGAAGATGAAGCTGACTGAGTGACTTTGGACCAGTCATTGATTCTTAGCCTAATCTACTTCACAGGGTTCAATCATAGAATAGTAGGGTTGCGAGGAGCCTATAAGACCATTGAGTCCAACCCCAAGTTGTTGTTGTAGGGATACACTTGATCTTAGTCAAAAGGACGAGAAGCTATACAGGATAAAAGGATTGTAAGGATAAAATGGAGAGGAGGAGGACCATGTAACCTTGGGTTCCTTGGAAGAGGAAAGAAGGCAAGATATAAATGCCATCATCATCATCATCAAAGAGCAAACTCAGTTTTACAGGTGTGGATCCTTATGTAGCTAAAAAAGCACAATTCATACACAAGAGGAAGGTATCTGCAGGCTTGTGAGGGAAATGTTTGCAGAAACACACACACACACACACACACATTTTGAAAAATAATCTAAGGAGACACATGAACAGCCACGTAATATGTCTGACTGTTGAAGGAGGGGGGATGGAATAGAGTATCCTGGAAGAGTGCTGGGACCACTCTACACTGCAACGTTTTGTTGCAGGCCCTATTTATGTTCTGGTAGTATGAAAGGGATTCTCACTTTCCCCCCATGTTTGCTAGATCAAGGGTGGGCATAAGGTATAAAGGGATCTACTGGTACATCTCTGGGTAATTAACAGTAGCTCACAAGTGTTTCTGACTTCAGCCACAAAATGACTCACCCCCCTAAATTATGTGACTCAAATGAAAAAAAAAAGTGTGTGTGTGTGTGTGTGTGTGGGGGGGTAACTTGCAGTGTATTGTCACATGGGCCCTCCATTCAGTTCTGGCACTCAAAACAAATCCCTGGGCTCTAAATTCTTTAATTCTAATTGTATATATTTTGCACTAGACTCTGATTGGTGGGTCTCAAGCTTCTAGTAAATAAACAAAGTAGATCCTGCAAGCCTAAATTCTGCTATGGATTCCAGAGAAATATATTTGGGGTGTAAAGCTTGGCAGATTTTCATTGGCTCCCCGCCCCCTGGATTCTGGCTCAGTCACCTCTGAGATGGCCTGACTCAGCAAGCAACAATTTGGGCCAACTCATGGATTTTTGGGATTTTCTTTTCCCACACACACAAATCATGATTTGCACAAACTGGTGACTATACATAGCAAAATTTGCACAAAAATGAGGCAGTGAATTGTCTAATTTGCACAAATTAGATCATTTACAATCACAATTTTGTGCAAATTGTTCTATTTACAGCTGCCTTTTTGCGCAAATCAGCCCTCAATTTTGTACAAAAAAGCCTGGTGATGTTCCTGGATTTGGGGGATGGTCACATTGCTCAGCTTGTAAATGCAAGCTGAGCCAGGTCCATTACAAAGATCTGTCAGGCCGCAAAAGGGCTGGATTTCCCCAAGATGGACAACCCTAAATTCTCCCTACCTGTATGCTGATGGCACTCATTAAAATCCTTAGGGCACATTCACACATTAGGTGTGAATGAAACCAATATGCTAATATGTATTAGATAGGGATGTTGAAGAATTCTCCCATGGCCCACGGACCCCAGTGAGGCCGGATTCAAAAGAATCCAGCCTCCAGAGTCCATGGCGGAAAGGATCCCTTACCTCCACCTCCCCACAGAATCCTCCCTGGCCAGACCCTCCCTCCAGCAGCTCCAGAGCACCACTGATACAACTGCCATTGCCATGCAGTATCACTGGCTGAGGCTTCCTCTGGATGCAAATGGTGTCCAGGACATCATCTGTAACTGTAAGGCCTTAGATTAAGCTAAATGCAGCCATTACAGTATCACGGGAAAAACCACAGACACAAATGGCATGGCGGACGCCATTTGCGGCCGTAAAGCCCTTAGTTTAACCTAAATGCAGCCATTTACAGTTGCATTTAGCTTAACCTAAGAGCTTTACAGCTGCAAATGGCATAGCGGACGCCATTTACGTCCAGAGTCAGCCCAATATGGCAAGGCAATGGTGGCCACATGTATCACTGGTGATACGGAGCTAGCAGCCAGTTGTGCAGAATTGCCATGGAGCGGCGCCTGCTGAAGAGGATTCTGGGGGGAGGGAGGGATCATCTCCCCCACCATGGACACCCCCTGAACAAAAGGTAGGGGTTCTGCCCATCCCTAGTATTAGACACTAATCACAGTATCATGATGTGCTGCACCTCTCCATCAAGTGTACATTGAGTTGTCAATCAGGGGCTGCTTCCATATAATTTAAAGAAAAGCCCTTAAATGTCATAGTGTGTGCAATGTTTGTTTTCTTGCCTGTGATTAATATGGCCTACACTTACAACAAATGCAAATTGATCACACTGCTGGAAGAAAAAGTAAGAGGACTGGAGGGGCGAGTGTCGACCCTGCAGGGAATAAGAGAACATGAAGAGTTCCTGGACAGAACGGGGGAACTACAGCAGCAAAGTGAAGTACAGGAGTTAGAAGAGCAACAGCAAGCTGAGGCAGAAGAGGGAAATGATGAGGTGAGGAAAAATGAAGTAGAGGATACTCCTTGGAAAAGGGTGGCAGAAGAACTAGAAGCCACTCTACACCAGTGGAGACAGTAGAACTAGGAAACCATTTTGAGGTACTTAAGGATGAGACTGGAGAACACCAGCAGAGGAAGAGTTACAGGGGCACCTGCATGAGAGCAAGCAAGAGGCTGAAGATCAGTCAAGCAGAGGCAATGAAACCCAGGCCTACAACAAAAAGAAGAGAAGAGTAGTAGTAGTGGGAGAATCCTTGCTGTGTGGGATTGAAACCAAGTATGTCGCAAAGAGCCACGGACTCGCCAGATATGCTGTCTCCTAGGAGGACAGATTAGAGACATGAGTGAAGGGTTGCCTGCACTCATAAAGCCCACTGATAGGTATCCCTTTCTTCTCCTCCATGTGGGAACAAATGATACCACCAAGCAGAGCTATGAAGAAATCACATCAGACTCTGAAGCTTTGGGAAGGAAACTCAAGAACTTTGGGGCCCAGATAGTTTTCTCATCCATCCTTCCAGTAGTCAGAAGAGGGATAGAATGGGAAAGAAAAAATACTCCGTGTGAATGATTGGCTACAAAGGTGGTGCCAACAAGAGCGATTTGGATCCTGGGACCACAGGCTATACTTCCTGGAAGATGGGCTGTTGTCAAGGGATGGGTTGCACCTCACAAAGGCTGGGAATAATGTGTTTGGCCACAGCATGAAGAACTTTATCAGGAGGGCTTTAAACTGAATCCTACAGGGGAGGGAGACATAAAGTTGGGGGTAAAAATGGTTGAAGGCTCATGCACCGCAACAGAGAGAACAGCTCTAATAGTGCCCAATAATAGTCTTCAATAACATGTAGGAAGAAACCATGACCATGAAGCACATTGTCTTCAGTGTCTATATGCTAATGCCCAGAGTATGGGAAACAACCAGAACAAACTTGAACTCTTAATACAGGAGGGAAATCATGACTGGATAGGTGTAACTGAGACTTGGTGGGATGACTCTCATGACTGGAATACAGCAATTGAAGAATATAACTTGTTCAAAAAGAACAGGAGGAACAGAAAGGGAGGTGGGGTTGCACTGTATGTGAAAAATACATATCTCTGCACAGAAATACAGGAGGATGAGCTTAGTAGTCCCATCGAGAGCATGTGGGTTAAAATAAATGGGGCAAACAATAAAAAGAACCTGGTGGGCAGAGTCTACTACAGGCCACCCAATCAAGGAGAAGATAAGGATGAAATTTTTGCAAAGCAAATTTCCAAGGTTTCAAGGAAGCATGATGTAGTAGTAATGCGGGACTTCAATTTCCCCAACATTTGTTGGGAGACAAATTCTTGAAAACATGCCCCCTCCAGGAAATTCCTGACTTGTATAGTGGGTAACTTCCTCCTACAGAAAGTAAAGGAAGGAACTAGAGGACTACCCTTGACTTGATCCTAACCAACAGAGATGACTTAGTGGATAAAGTAGCAGTTACAGGAACTCTGGGGGACAGCGACCATGTTATACTTGAGTTCTTGATTCTAAAGGAAGCAAAAGTCAAGTGTAGCCAAACATGTACCCTGGATTTTAAGAGCAAGCGACAAAGGAAGAGTACAGGCAGGTAGCACAGAATTGTAGGGATGGTGTCAGGAAGGCTAAAGCTGAGAACGAGCTGATGTTAATGAGGGATGCTAAAAGCAACAAAAATGCTTTCTTCAGCTACATGCATAGCAAAAGACAGAGGAAAGAAATGGTTGTTCAGCTATTAAATAAGGATGGCAAAATGATAACAGATGACAAGGAAAAGGGAGAAATGCTCCATTCCTACTTTGGCTCAGTCTTCTCTCAAATGAGGATCCATGAACCTCCTGGCAAAGGCAAAGTACAGGCTGAAGGGGCAGGATTGCAGCTTGAGATTGATAGGCATATGGTCAAGGAACACCTAATGACTTTAAATGAGTTCAAATCTCCAGGGCCAGATGAACTGCATCCTAGAGTAATAAAGGAACTGGCAGAAGAACTCTCAGAACTACTGTCTATTCTCTTTGAGAAATCATGGAGGACAGGTGAAGTGCCAGATGACTGGAGGAGGGCTAATGTTGTCCCTATCCTCAAAAAGGGTAAAAAGGAGGAACCTGGGAACTACAGACCAGTCAGTCTGACATCAATCCCTGGCACAATTATGGAGCAGATGGTAAAGCAATCCATCTGTAAGCACCTTGAAAACAATGCAGTGATTACTCAAAGCCAACATGGATTTGTCAAGAACAAATCCTGCCAGACAAATCTGATCTCATTTTTTGATCAGGTAACCTCCCTTGTGGACTGTGGGAATGCTTTTGACATAATATGCCTCGTCTTCAGCAAAACTGAGGATGGCAACAAAGATGATCAGGGGACTGGAAACAAAGCCCTATGAGGAGAGACTGAAAGAACTGGGCATCTTTAGCCTTAAGAATAGAAGACTTAGGGGAGATAGGATAGCGCTTTTTAAGTATTAGGGATGTTAGAGAATTCCACCACAGATCCCAGGGGGGCCAAATTCCAGTGCATTAGCCCCCCGGAATCCGTTGCAGAATGGAGCAACCCGCCCCACCACCCCACAAAAGCCCCGCAAAATGCAGCCTACCTGCCTGTGGCTCTGGGTGCAGCTTCAGCTACGGTGGTGGCTCTGGCGGCGGCGGCAGCTCCGGCTGCTGCCAGGCTGCTGTGGATGCAAATGGCATCCTGAGTAGGGGACACTATTTGCATCCCTATAGTAGCCCGTGATAGGCTACGTAAATATTTACATAGCCTATCATGGCTAAAGCAGGGGTGCAAATGGTGTCCCCAATGCCATTTGCATTCCCGTTTTCTCCATGATAGGCTACGTAAATATTTACATAGCTTATGATGGCTAAAGCGGGAACGCAAATGGCGTAGGGGATGCCATTTGTGTAGGGATGGCAGAAAATTCCGCCACGGATCTCGGTGAGGCTGAATGCCAGTGCATTCGGCCCCCCAAAATCTGTGGCGGAACGGCCTGCCACCCCCGCCGCCACCCCGCGGATCCCCCCTGGGACGAGACTTAACTGGGGTGGATTTTCCGGGTGGTGGCGGCTCCAGCGGCAGCTTCGACGGCGGCGGCTGTGGCGGCTGGTCTTCCAACCGGCTGCCGCTAGGGATGTATGAAAGTCACTTACCTTTTCGAAGGGTGACATTCGTAGTGGGGGGGAGGCGCTCCATCCCTCCACCTGAAATTCTGGCTGGGGGGGAAGGCGCTCCGTCTCTCCACCCTGAAATTCTGGCCGGCCGGCTCCGCTCCGCAGGGATTCTGCGAAGCCGCTGGCCAGCTCCGCCAGCGGCCGGACATCCGGCCACTGGCTATCAAGGATGCAAATGGCGGTGGCCGTAGCCTGCAGTCAGCCGTGATAGGCTACGTAAATGTTTACGTAGCCTATCACAGCTGATTTAAAAGAAAAAAACGTGCGCTCTATTTAGTTAGGCTTTATTTAGCCTTTATTTAGGCTATGTAAATAAAAAAAACATTTACGTAGAGTACGGCGAAAATAAGGGGAACGCAAATAGCGTAGCGTCTATGCTATTTGCGTTCCCCTTATTTTCGCTGTCTTAGTCTATGGAAATGTTTAAGTAGACTAAGACGTTCCAAACTAAGGAACACAAATGGCAGCGCCCATGGGTGCCGCCATTTGAGTACGTGCTTTTTTTTCCTTTTAAATCAGCCGTGATAGGCCACGTAAACATTTACGTAGCCTACCACAGTGTTTAAATCTAAACAGTGTTAAAATCTAGCCATGATAGGCTATGTAAATCTTTACATAGCCTATCATGTTTTTTTGGTTTTTTGTTTTTTTAACTGGAAATGGTGGCGGCGGCAGCCGGTCAGAAGACCGGCCGCCGCAGCCGCCACTGCCGAACCGCCACCGGAGCCGCCGCCACCAGGAAGATCCGCCCAAGGTAAGTCCCGCGGGGGCGGGGGGGGCAGACCGTTCCACCACCGATTTCGGGGGGGTGAATGCACTGGCATTTGGCCTTCCCGAGATTCGTGGCGAAATTCTCTGACATCCCTAGCTGCCGCCGCTGCCATTTGCAGTCTTGTTGCTTTGTTGTGTGTGTTTTTTTTTTTTACAAGATGTGATAGGCTACATAAAGACTTACATAGCCTATCACGTCTGGCTTAAAAAAAAGAAAAAAGCATACGCAAATGGTGGTGGCAGCCGCCGCCATTTGCATTCCTTATTTTTAGCCGTCTTAGTCTACGTAAATATTTACGTAGACTAAGACGGCAAAAATAAGGGGAACACAAATAGGTAGCGGACGCTATTTGCGTTCTCCCTTATTTTCTCAGTCTTAGTCTATCTAAATATTTACGTAGAGTAAGTTGGCCAAAAATAAGGAACGCAAATGGCTACGGCCGTAGCCGCCGCCATTTGCGTACGCGCATTTTTTTTTTTTTAAGCAGACGTGATAGGCTACGTAAGTCTTTACGTAGCCTGTCATGGCTGACTACAGGGATGCAAATGGTGGTGGCTACAGCCGCCGCCATTTGCATCCCTGCTAGCCAGCAGCTGGATGTCTGGCTGCTGGCGGAGTCAGCCAGCAGCTCCGTGGGATCCCCGCGGAGCAGAGCCGGCTGGCCAGGATTCCGGGGGTAGGGACGGAGCGCCTCCCTCCCAGCGGAACCCAGTGGAGCCAAGTAAGGGGACTCCCTACATTTGCGTTCCAGTTTTAGCCGTCATAGGCTACGTAAATATTTACGTAGCATATCACGGGCTACCATAAGGATGCAAATGGCATCCCCTACTCAGGATGCCATTTGCGTCCACAGCAGCCGGGCAGCAGCTGGAGGCCCTGCTGCGGGTTGGCCCGGCCAGTGGCTCCGTGGCCTGGCCGCGGAGCAGAGCCAGCCAAGCAGGATTCCAGGTGTGAGGAAGAGATGGCCTCCCCCCTATTGAGGATTTCGGGGGGAGGGACGGAGTGCCTCCCCCCACCGCAGATGTCCCTGAACGAAACCAGATAAGTGTTTTGTACCTCCCTATTAAGTACTTGAAAGGTTGTCACAGAGAGGAAGGCCAGGATCTCTTCTCGATCATCCCAGAATACAGAACATGGAATAATGGGGGAAACCAGATTCTGGCTGAATATCAGGAGAAACTTCCTGACTGTTAGAGCAATACAACAATGGAACCAATGACCTAGGGAGGTGGTGGGCTCTTCCACACTGGAGGCGTTCAAGACGAGGCTGGACAGCCATCTGCCAGGGATGCTCTGACTTGGATTCCTGCATTGAGCAGGGGGTTGGGCTCGATCATCTTGTAGGCCCCTTCCAGCCCTACTATTCTATGATTCTTTGATTCTACAGTAGTAAAAGATTAATTCACTCTACGGATGTTGGAGAAATCCACAACAGAGCCAAATAAGTTCAGATTTCTGTGAATCTGATCCTCTGATTTCGCAGTGGAATGGCTTTTCCCCTCCCTGGTAAAATCTATGGACTTGAGTACTGGTTTTCTAACTTTTCCAAATTTTGCACAATTTTTTTTGGTTATAGAAAAATAGCAAAAAAGAAAAAAAGAAAGAAAGAAACATTGCATTTTCCCAGTAGACTAAAGTGTGAATATGCACATGGGGGTGGGATCTGCTCAATTTCACATGTGTATATTTGTGCAAATTTGAAAACCAAAAAAAAAAAAAATCCATTGTTGACTGGATGTCTTAATTAAAGGTGCCTGGCTATCTGCAAAACACAGAAAGAACAGATTTTACATGATCTGTATATCCCTAGTTCATACACAGTCTGAATAAAAGCCTGGGAAGCCAACCCTGGTTTATGGGTTTCCTTGGTTCACAATGATACATATTGTGTAAAAAAAAAAATGGTTAAGAGCTTTAAGCCACTGCTGAATTTATTCAAAATAATCCAACTTAACCATGCCAGATTTCTGAGTTTTCCACACCAGTAAACAAGTCCACAGGTGAAAAAGAAAAGAAAAGAAAAACTTGGGCCAGGTTAATTTTTGGTTGGTTCCAATCCTAGTCTCACCAAACCACAGACTTCATTGTAAACTGCTACAGTGCACTGATTTTGCTTCTTTGGATGAGTAATACATGCATGGACTTTCTATAATTGCATCAGAATATTTTCCAGAATTATTTTCTACCCTCATTGCTTATTAGTCACAACAATTATGTTGGCTTTTTTGACAACTGCTGTAGTATTGCATGGAGAGAAAATTATTCATGTCTTGAGTTGGCTCAGAGCCTTAGTCAGTGAAAATGCCTCTGTAGGAAGATTTTGTGTGTGTGTGTATGTGGTGAGGGGAGGCATGGCTAGATTTTGAGAACAAAGAGGCTGATGTATTTTGTAAAATAGGCAGGAGTTGGAAGACCCACTCAAAATTACGTATGTGCCATTCTTGCCATCTTGCACAGTATTATGATTGTCATCCCAGACTTGATAAAGTCAACATTTTAGGCTGAGGTATTGGTCAATGGATCAGTCAAATATTGTCAATTGAGTCGACCAGTCAACTGACCACCCATTATTTGGCCATGGTTAGATATCAACCCGGTTTGCACCTAATGCTAAGCCGTGGTGTGGTTTGTTGAAATCTGGTTTGTTGTTGTGTCCAAATGCATCCCCCCAAACAAACCATAGCTTGTAAACCAACTCCAAGTCACAAATACAAGCCATGGTTTGTTGTTGACTTAGAAAGCCTGGCTTGCTTGAACCATGTCTTGTCTTGTTGTCTAAACCCAGAACTGTGGCTTTCCCTGGCTTGTTTGCACTGCCATCCACCCTGAAACAGAGGAACCCAGCAAGAGCAGCCTGAAAACAAAATCATTCTGAAGACTGGCAAAACAGATGGGAGAGAAACAAACCACAAATGGGGGAAACAAGCCATGGTTTGTTTGTTCTTATGTAAGACAATTCATGGCTAAAGCAACAAACCATGGATAGCATAAACCAGGGCTTAGCATGATGTGTTGTTGTCAAATATTCTGTGGTATCTAAAATGGAACAGAAAAGTTTAAAACAGCACCAGAACTTGCCAGCCTACCTATTTATTGCATCACAGGATCATCTGATAGTAATGACAAGAATGAATACTCTTTGGTTCTCAGCCCTTGCTGTCCAGGGGTGCACCAGTGCAGGCATATCTACTTAGCCTTGAAATGCTCTCCAGAGAGGTTCTGTCCTCTCTCCTCCCAACTAAGCCACATGGTCTCATTTTATTTTTCCTGCTGAGCACTCACTTAACTGAACTGCAGCCATGTATGGCTGTATATAGGTCAAAGTGCTTTACGGCTGCAAATGATGTACAATTAAGGATGTCAGAGAATTCCGCGATGGATCTTGGTGAGGTCGAATGCCACTGCATTCAGCCCCCCAAAATCCATCACAGAACAGAGCCCATGCCCCCCCAACCCATGAAAGGTGCACGGGATGAAGTCCCTGCCGCCCCCAATCCACAAAAGGCGCGTGAAATGGAGCACTTACCTGCTCCCGTCCGTGCTACTTTGCGAATGGTGGCCGTCCTGCCGCCGCCATTCGCTTCCTCTTCTCTTCATAGCTGTGATAGGCTACATAAATACTTATGTAGCCTATCACAGCTAATGCAGGGATGCCATTTGCATATTTAAGTTAGGGGCGGACAAAAGTCCCTTACCTGTCATCGAAGGACGTTCGCGGTGGGGGGGAGGCACTTCGCTGGTCCCCCCGCGAAGTTCAGGTGGGGGGGGAGGCTTCCCTCCTCGTCCCGGCCGAAATTCAGGCCGGGGGGGAGGCTTCCCGCCTCGCCCCGGCCGAAATTCAGGCCGGGGAGGAGGCTTCCTGCCTCGCCTGGCTGCGAACGCGAAAGTTTTTTTTTTTTAAAAAAAAATGCCCCCTGATAGGCTACGTGACGATTCTCGTAGCCTATCACGGCTAGATCTGCAAAGTCAGCCATGATAGGCTACGTCAATCGTCACGTAGCCTATCACGGGTGACTTTAAAAAAAAAAAAAGCGCGTACGCTAATGGCGGCCCCCATAGGGAGCCGCCATTCGCGTTCCTTATTTAGTCGCTGTAGTCTACATAAATGTTTACGTAGACTACGGCGAAAATAAGGGCAACGCAAATAGCGTTGCCCTTATTTTCGCCGTAGTCTATGTAAACATTTACGTAGACTACAGCGACCAAATAAGGAACGGGAATGGCGGCTCCCTATGGAGGCCGCCATTATCCGTACGGGCTTTTTTTTTTTAAGTCACCCGTGATAGGCTACGTGACGATTGACGTAGCCTATCACGGCTGACTTTGCAAATCTAGCCATGATAGGCTACATGAATCATCACGTAGCCTATCAGGGGGCATTTTTTTTTTCTTTGATTGCAATGGCGGCGACGGCAGCCGGTCAAAAGACCGGCTGCCGCTCCCGCCCCGCTCGAACACCCGCCGAACCGCCGGCCGGACCCGCCACCGGGAGGAAGTCCTGTCCCGGGGGGGGTGCGGGGGGCGGGGGGGGTTTGGAGGATTTCTCCCCGAAACTTGTACGGGGGGCCGAACACGGCGCTCGGCCCCCCGAAGTTTCGGGGAGAAATTCTCCGCCATCCCTAATTTAAGTATTTACGTAGCCTATCATGGCAGGGGGAAAAAACCCAGTGTACACAAATGGCGGCAGCTACAACAATTTGCATATGCTGGGTTCCCCCCCCCCGCCATGATAGGCTACATAAATATTTACGTAGCCTATCACAGCAGGGGGAAATAACCCCAGCGTATGCAAATGGCGGTAGCCGCGGCCATTTGCGTACGCTGGGTTTTCTTTCCCCCTGCCGTGATAGGCTACGTAAATATTTACGTAGCCTATCATGGCTAAATACAGGGATGCAAATGGTGGCGGCTACGACAGCCGCCATTTGCATCCCTGCAGGGCTGACCAGTGGCCGGATGTCTGGCTGCAGGCGGCAAGAGCCGGCTGGCAGCTCCGCAGCTTGGCCGCTGAGCAGAGCCGGTCGGGCAGGATTCCAGGGGGGAGGACCGGATCGCCTCCCCCCCGTCGAGGTTTCCGGGGGGGAGGGATGGAGCGCCTCCCCCCCACCGTGGAAACAGAATGGAACGGAAGGGTAATGTTCTGTCCATCCCTATGTACAATATGCCATTTATGGCTGTATTTTTTCCTGTGACAGGCTAATGGCAGTTGTTATTAGTGTATTGCATCTTCGAGAGAGCGAGAGATACACTCCATGGGAAATCCTCCAGAGCTGGAGGTAAGCGAAGCCACTCCGCTGTGGACTCCAGAGGTCAGATTCTTTGTAATCCGCCCTCATTTGAGTCCGTGGTGGAATTGGAATTCTCTGGCATCCCTGTGTGAGACAAAAGATACTTAGGTACACTCATACATAGGGTTTTTTTGGGGGGGGGATTCAGTGCCCCTCCACTGCTGTCAGAGGAGTCTGCCAGGAACTGGCATAGGAGGAGACTTCCACAGCACACTCTCTCAGGTACTCCCTCAAATGTGGAGATGCCCTTCAATGAGAACAGGGAGGAATGGATGACAAATGCATTGACATTGTATGTGTGTGTTTTTGTTTTGTTTTTTTCATAAGGACTGAGCAAAAATTGCAAATATCTTCATAAACAGTACAGAAAGAACTTAAGATTTTGTTTAATTGCATGTTGGAGAAAGCAACACTTACTGATTTGCCCATCCCCCAACCATGGTACACCACACTACATCTATGAAGATGGGAACTTAATCCTTCTGAAGGGTTAACTTACTGTGGTAGTATCCCCTTGGGGCAACCCCTTCTCCAGGGAGTCTACCTGGCCAACTCTGTCACAATTTTTAAGAGAATGATGGAGAGAGCAATCCTATGGCCAATAGACACTGTTTAGAGGACCATAGGATTGATTGGTTTCTGGGAACAGAGGTCAGAACCCTGGCTCCAACCTCTGTTCCTAGAAACCAAACAATTGTATGGCCAAATAATCTTTAGTTCCCAGAAACCATGGTCTCTGCCCTTGCCCCTTCATAGCTAGCATGGTTCTCACTGCGCCAGCTGCGTCTCTGTGCTCGGAAACGGAGCACAGAGACAGGGGAAAGGGGGCAGTCTTGGGGGTGGGGAGGGGAGGAGACCACAGAAGCTGCTTTATACACCTTCCTATCAGGGGACCAGTCCCCTGCCCTCCCTCTCTCCAAAGCCACACCTAGATGGGTGAAGTCACCCATCTAGGCAAAAATGCATATGACTATCCTATGCATAGGACTATACTGCATCAGCCTCCAATTCCAGAGGCTGGTGACTATCCAGATAGGTTTGTGCCCCAAGATTTTCCTCTTTAGGAGGGTCTTGGAATCACTGGAGGGAGGATTAAGCTATTTCTCTGAAGGTTATATGCATCGCCTTGCAGTTATGCCCATATAACTATATTGCTGATTTCCCTGTTTTTATGGTGCTATAATTCCATGTGATGTTAGCCACTTCGAGAGTCCACTGAGCTGAGAATGCAGGATGTTGATTTTAAAAATTGAGTTAAGTTGATTTTCTCTCAAGCTGATAACCAGTATCCAGTGTGAACCCTCTGGATTTTCCCAGTGCAATGCCTGAAGGACAGATGAACCAACAACTGTACATCTTCCAATGAGGCAGTCAAGTGGCCCATCAGCTTGGCAACGACATGCCGTTGTCTTTCAAGGATGTAGCCAAGTGACCTATCCGCAACCTTCTAATGTGTCCAGGAACATCCCTGCTTTATTTAAAGAAAGAAGGGGGTGGGGGACATGTTCAAGGTTACTGTTACAACAAGGGCCCAAACGCCAGAGAATAAAAATTTTGTGGCTGCGTGTCAAAAAGATCCAGAACATCACTCTAAATAAATTACAAACAATAACAGCATATACTCACAGCATGATAATGAGTCACCTCATTTCCCTTCAAACATGTTCACTTTAAGATGAGAAAAAAGGAGCTTTAAAACCTATACGTCCTATCCTCCAGAGATTAATTAATGCTCAAGTATCTAAGATCAGCTTCTTGATATGTATTCCAGGGAACACCTGTTGTTGCTAAGGTGAACTGTTCCTACATGTATTAGCTCATAAGATGCAGGAACAGGAGTCCTATTTTATCCCAGCTCTACTTCAGTGTGTGTGTGTGTGTGTGTGTGTGTGTGTTTAGAACATATATGCTCCTTTATGAATGCCAATGTATCTTTCCTCTTCTTAGAATTACCTCAACCATTTGACATTACGTTTCTCTTGATGCACTGTGTGGAGAAAGGGGATTGAGAGAAATTTGTCTCCCTTCTGCATAACATGACAACTCAGGGTCATCCAATGCAACTGATTTGCAGTAGATTCAGAGATATACTGTACACACAGAGAGAGAAACACAGAGGCTTCTTCTCAGGGCCAGCCCTACCATTAGGCAAAGTGAGGTAGCCACTGCAGGCAACAGATTTTGGGTGTCCTGAAAGAGCAGAAAATTGTTACTTATTCACTTTGTTTTTACTGCCAGGAGCAGGAGAGAGGTGCTTTGGGATTTTCTGCCTCATGTTCCAAACTAACATGTCTGACTTTGGGTACTAGGCACCTTGGCTTGAGTGGGTTGTTGGAGCCATTTACTGCTCCTGCCCAGCCAGAAAAATGCCTTGGGCCAGCCATGCATCTTCTTCACACAATGCATACTTAACTGATGGAATTTGCTGCCAGTGGGGACTCGATGATCGCCAATGGTTTATGCTTGCAAGGGGATTAAGTTTAGTGGAGGAGAGATTAGGGATTTGTGAATTAGCAAAACTCAACCTCTCCAGAGTTCTCCAAATTCCATCTTGAAGCTCATCCTGACTCATGTCTGTATCAGATTGTGAGATTTGCTTTTTTTTTCTTTTCACACGAAAATCTGTGTGCCTTGTCATGCATATTTTCCCCAAATGTACACATCAATTGTGCACATCCTTGAAATGTATGCATTCTTGTCCCATTGATCTAAGCATATTTGTGCACATTTTTAATAGGTATGGATTTTTTTGCACATTTTTCAAATGTGCACATGTTGCTGGATGCATGGAGCGGGGGGGCAGGCTGTGAATCACATTGCAAGCTTGGAAATGTATGGATTTTGACAGTAGATTATGTCCAAGTCCATGTTCAGTCTGAAAGGTGCAAACTGAGTAAATCCTGATTAAAAGTGAACTGAAATGAATTTCTCATACATCCCTAGGAGAGATAGATCAATGGTTAGGGATGGTGCCTGTTACAGTCCTCAAATCCATCAGACCACTGGTGGTGCCCACACCCCCAAGCTGCTCCCACTGAGCCCTCCCCCCTGCTTGGGTCCATCCCACACTTGGCGAGTGGCCCACAACATACCTGGGCCCATCCGCCTCTGCCATGATCACCATGTTTTTTAAAAAACATGGCAAGTGGAAGCCTGTATCCATACACTTACATCCAAAAAGTGCCGTGAACCTTGTGTATATGGGCAATTCACAGCGCTTTTTGCATATAAGTCCATGTGTGCACCATTAAATGGTCTAATTAGAACATTTACACCTGCAATTTTGTGTAAATGGTGCTATTTATGGACACCAGTTTGCACAAATGGCCATTTACATTAAAAAAACCTTACCCACATTTTTCCATGCAATAGTGGCTCACAGGCATTGAGAACATATCTAACCATCAATCCCTCTTCCATCCCAGGTAAGAGGGATGTCATGTGCCACTTCCTGGGCACCCATGGTCCATCCAGTGGGTCATGCTGTGCTCAGGTCAGGTGGCCAGAGGGGTTCGGTCATGCAGTGCACAAGGTGACAGTGGGTGAGTTCAGCGATCCCTACAAGAAGCCCTTATTCAGATGTTATGTTCTCCATGCCATATTATTCATGTGGAGTAATGGAACAAGACTGCACCAGCTGGTCCCATCCCTCCTGTCAGGTTCCCTTAGGAATTAGAGCTGGGCACAAATGGCCTCTCAAAGTTCTCCACCCTATTGGTGGTCACAGAAAGCCGGAGGGGGCATTTTCACTGAATGTCTCCAGTGGGAGGAGATGTTCTCCAACAGTTTCTCATAGGTAGGTTCACTCTTGGCTTCTTTGTCCTTCTTAAGAGGTTTTTCTTGCTGCCGCTGCTGTTTCTGCTGTCATTGCTGTTGTTTTTTGTGCTGACACTGTAAGTGGTAACAGCAGCAACTATGTAGGCAGCCTAGTCCCCATTTTGCATCATCCACAATGCAGATGTGGGGGGGGCAGTGTTGTGCCTAGCTCCAGGGAAGAGGTGGAGCTAGTGCTGTGCTACCATCTGTCCTCCAATTTCCTGAAAGTTTTCTTCCCACCCAAAAGGGAGGCTTCCATGTTTTCATTTACAGCAACGTTCAAATTTCATTTTAATTTGTGTTTGTGGTGCTTTTGAGCTTACCTAATCACTTTGGGGTGCCCAAGGGTGCTGAGTGTGTGTGTTTTCTTTCAATTACACATGTCTCCATTGCTCTGCGGCCTCCCAGGCTGCCTGCACTTCCTGATTTGAAAAGGCCTATGGGAGGAGTTACCTCATGATGTCTTCCCCTGGGCTTTAATTGAAGTGTGGGAAGCCAAGGATGCTACAGGCTTCCCAAGAGATGATAGTACAATGAAAATCAGGACACTCCTCAGCCACCTCATAAGTAAGGTAAGCACATGAGTCTCAAACCCAACCCATGAGAATTTGTCTGAAATTTCCTTCTCCTTCCAATTCCTTTCTTTCTTTTCTATTGAATTGAATGAGAATGGTCAAAAAAATGTGGATGTTTTTAATTTTTTTTTTTTTTTTGGTCACAGCACTATTCTAAATCATGAGGGAAGCCCATGCATGTAGAACAGACCTCTTCCAATGAATAAAGATCAGCTGCTAGGAGTGGCAGGAGACATGGTGGGGTGGAAACCATGGACATGGCCTATTCTCTTCCTCCATATGATTAAGGATGTGAGGATAACACCCAAATAGGGCTAAGAGTGTTCCTTATTTCATCTGTGAAATATTGGAGGCTATGAATAAGGATAGGTGAGCATTTCCTTTCAGTTTGGTTTTGACATGAATGTTCCAAAATTCCAAAGTTCTCCATATTCAAAACAAAAAGAGGTTGAGATTTTGTGTTCTTTTTAACTGAATGTGGGAGGATCCAAACCTGACAGATTAGACCATATAGGACCAGATTTTTTGAGCACTTTCTCATAGAAGTCTGGGCATAAACCCATGTATTCAGCCATGATTGTGGTGCTGAATTAGGTTGGCACCTCATTTTTCTGGCAGGCTCTCATCTTTAGCAGATAGATACATTGGCAAGCAGGTAGAACGTGGTCCTCTCAATGCTAGGAATAGCTTTGACTATTGAATTGGGCTGACACCAAATGGGTGAGCATTTCATTTCAGTTTCTTTTTTAATAAGAATTTACCAAATTTCATACAGTTCTTTATATTTGGGTGATGTAAAGAATTTGAATATAAGGGAAAGCGAAACTGATAGATTCTCCCCTCCATACCTTTGAACTTGCTTTGAGAAGAAGAGTCCATAATTACGTGGGTTGAAATAATACCAATTATTTGATATCTACACAGTGGATGTCACTGTGTGAATCAAGGACTCTGAAATAAGTTTAAAATTGGGGTAGGAAATGGGTGAGAGATACTGTGTATATGTGGCATAGCAATATGGAAAGGAGAGAAGGGGTGTTTTGATAGAATTCCTTCAAGGGATTTAGCCCGTCCCAAATTCTTTTTGAAATGTCATTCCCAGGAATTAGCATAAGACTCCAGAAGTACTCTGCTGAGTTAAGTGGTGCTATTTCTTCCCTGGCATTGGAAACAATATGTGTCTAATGACTAAGTGGATATGAATAATATTAATAGCCATAATTAGCATACAGTGAAGAATAAATGCCATGATACAAGCAAATGAATATTCTCTGTGCTGTAAAACTCTGGTTCCTTTTAAATTAATTGTAATCTCCAAAGTAAAAAAAAAAGGAGGGGGGCAACGGATTCTATAGAATTTGTATGGAGTTTCACAATGTCATAAATGGACATGTGAAAAGGCTGGGGTATGAACTTGTTGCCTGGAAAGTCTAAGTCAGCCATTCTGCCTCATTTCAGGAGAGGGCAATTCAAAAGCAGCTCTTTGCCACTTGTCACTTGTTTAATAAGCCTGAGACATCATTCCCAGAGTGAATGAATTAGGGTGCAGTCCTATCCACACTTATCTGGGAGTAAGTGCCATTGAGCTCAATGGGACTTATTTCTGAGTAAGAACATAAGAAGAGCCATGCTGAATCAGACCAAAGGTCTATCTAGGCTAGCATTCCATTCACACAGTGGGCAACTAGCTGTCAGCTAGGAACCCACAAGCAGGAGACAAGTGCAACACCACCCTGCTGCCCACGATCCCCAGCAATTGGTGTACTTAAGCTTACTACCTCTGGTACTGGAGGCACCACATAGCCATCAGGACTAGTAGCCACTGATAACCTTTTCCCACAGGAATTTGCCCAACACCCTTTTAAAGCCATCTAAACTGGTCGCCATCCCTACATCCAGTGGTAGCGAGTTCCATAGTTTAACTCCATGCTGTGTGAAGAAGTCCTTCCTTTTATCTGTCCTGAATCTCCCACCAATCAGCTTCATGGGATGACGCCGGGTTCTAATGTTTTGAGAGAGGGAGAAAAATGTCTCCCTACCCACATTCTCCACACCATGCATAACTGCGTACACCTCTAGTAGATAAACATAGTATCACACCACTAGCAGCCTTCTGTCTTGTACAATGAAATGTGCATAGTGACATTCCTTGGGCCTAGGTATTTCTTATTTGCAGGGAGAGCACTCAAGCTTTGTTTGGCAGGCTGATAAGATCTTATCTTGGAAATGGCATCGGATCCTCATGGCTTCGTCAAGAAGTCTTGAAAGGAGAGAGTTGTGGGAGATGCAGGTATTCAGTGCTCAATAGTACCAGCAGTCAGATCCTAAATATGTTTATTCAGAAGTGAGACCCACCAAGGTCATGGAGATGTATTCACTATTAGCATTGTTAGGAGAGCAACCTTTGTGAAGCACTGCCTGGAAGTAACTCAGGGGGATGGACAAGCAACTGTTGGGAGGTGTGGTGATATCTGGAGCAGAGACACAGCCATCTGTAGGCTGCCATTCAGTAAGGAACACATGTGTTTTACTCAATCCCTGTTGAGTTAATAAGGTGG
Source organism: Heloderma suspectum (assembly GCF_057233095.1). NCBI lineage: Eukaryota > Metazoa > Chordata > Lepidosauria > Squamata > Helodermatidae > Heloderma > Heloderma suspectum. Next base: position 23,650,623 of record NC_139460.1, on the reverse strand, counting down.
TAGCCCTTACCTCCAACTACTGTCTCATGTCCATTCAGGTAGGGAGGGCACTATCCCTTCCCTAATATAGTCAACAGGAATTCATACTGCCTCTTAGGCTGAAGCTAATACCACTGATAGGGATGGATGGGCACCCCCCCCATCTAGGTTCCTTGGGTGTCTGCCCAGCCCCTGTCCCTGCTCAGTAGGCCCCTATGCTCAGCAGGTGGCCCACAACTTACCCAGGCCTGTCTGTCTCCACCGCAATCACCGTGTTTTTAAGAAACATGGCGATCAGAAATCACATGCTTCTGGTTTCCAGAATGTTTCTAGGGTTGGACTCGATGGCCTTGTAGGCCCCTTCCAACCCTACTATTCTATGATTCTATGATTCCTCCTATGGCATATAAAACAGAAGGATGTAGGGAGTGTACAAGCCGCTAATTCATGTAGCAGGAAACCATGGTTTCTCAAGACATTTCAACTAGGGATGGGTGAACTTACTGCAGTCTGGGTTGCACACCACTCTCCGGACCCCCACTGGCTACCCACCCCTGCTCACTGTGCCCAGGTGAGTGCTGCGCGGGCACCTGATCCCTCGCTGAGCTGCCATTTTGCATAAAATGGTGGCTCGGCCTGTTTCATAAAGGCCAGTTTATGCAAATGGCAGTCATTTATGCACAATTACAGGTGTACATGGTCATTTATGTCTGTAATCTCATGTAACTGGTCACTGTACCGCTGTGATTTGCATAAAATCAGCCCTTACGAAAAAGGCTGAGCCACCATTTTGTGGCTTGCCGAATTGGTCAAGTGCAGGGATCCGCCGACTGCAATCCAGGAGGCCTAGCCAGAGATTTCTTGCCAGGCCATGAGCCCCAGCCGGGTGCCCATGACATCCCTAATTTGAACCAGTCCTATGGATCAGTACCCAGGTGTCTACACTATGGAAGGCTCTTCTCTGTGAATTATAGGTTGCCTTCATTAACCTTACATTGGCCTGTCCATCGCTGGCTGCTGAAGTAGGATATGATAGTGAAAAGTTTCCTTTTTAAATGAAAACTTAAGAATGTTTAATAGAGTAGTTAATATTCTAGCAAGTCCAGTTGTATCACAGAATAACTACAACTTATTGAGCAACATTTCCTATCTGTATAGAGCCAGGACAATGGGAAATAAAAACACAACAACATTTGGGATTCAGTAAGGGAGGGGGATGTAGACCATAGCAGCAAGTTCTGTTGTGCATACTAAAGCTTCAAAAAGAGAGAGAAAGAAACACCTTTATATTTCCCAGAAACACAGTGTTCTTAGATATATTTAGTCAGACATAAGTTACACCGATTTCAATAAGTTTTACAGTCATGTATATATGTTTAAGCTTACAGCCTTAATTAAAATTCTAATTTAAGATTCTGTTTTTTATTTAATTGTAGTCTGTGGAAACATGCAAGTATCTCTCTCCCCACCCCCCCAACTATAATAGGAAGATTTCCTGATCTGTCTTACAGCAGTAGATCTCGTGCAGGTAGAACAGCTGTACTCCACAAATCCAATGGGAGATGTTTATACCTGCATGGAGATGCTGTGATGGAAAGTTTTGCTTGATGAATATTTGTCTGTTGCACACCTGTTAAAGGGACAGCCCTGGGGGGGGGGGATGTGGAAAACATAGACACCAATTTATTAGATGTGTCTTAATAGTTTAGTAAACCAATTTACATGTCTCAAGTAAGAGAGCCAGTCAACACTGCAGGGCTTTGGCAAAAAAAAAAGAGATACCCAATGCAGAAAAAGGAAATGAGGTGGCCTTAAGCAAAATAAGAAAAAGAAAATGAAGGTAGAAGTTGGAGAATTTAACAAAACATGCACTGAAAAGGGGGGAGAACATCACATATACCTAAGATCAGACAGTTTCTACTGTAGTCAACCTGGAATAACCAATAACCCTATTACTGAGGAACATTTGATTGATTTGCCTCCAGGGATGCTCAAGTAGTGATGGTGCGGGCAACCAGTTGGGGCTTGAAGGCCAATGAAAAATTGACAGCTCGACAGCTGGATGCCAGTCCGTGGACCCCAGCGCTTGCCCAACTCAGCACGTTCTGAGCTGGGCAAGCGCGGGGGTGCCCGGTCCCTCAGCAAGCCATCTGTCACTACTGCTGCTGTACCAGGGACATGAGGGGGAGAATGGAACTCCTCTCCTCCTCCCCCCACCCCTGCTACAGTGGCAGTAGCAGCAGCAGCAGGCCGGTCATTTTACGTAAGTGTAAGAGACTTATGTAAAATGACCAGCCTGTCCCACTCACCTCTGCCACTGTTGCAGGGATGAGATGGGAAGCAGGGAACATCTCCTCTCCTTCCATCCTCCCCCCACCCATGCTAAAGAGGTGGTGGAGGTGGAGAAAGGCTGCTCATTTTACTTAAGTGTAAGAGACATATGTAAAATGATAAGCCTGTCCCTATCGCTGCCACTGCTCAAGCAGAGACGAGAGGGGAAGTGTCCCATACTGCTCTCTGAGCCCCCAGGGCTCATGCAGCCCAGCTGGCAGAAGGAGACAGTGGAGGGGACTTGCGAGTGCCCAGGTTCGGTGGGCGCAAGTGAGTCCGTCCATCCCTATGCTCAAGGGACATGTTTAGTCTGCATTTTTAAGCAAACTGACCTGATTCACATTTCCCAGACTAATTCCCAGATCAGAACACAGTTATCCTTTGATTTTTGCACTTTTCTGAAGAACGCAAAACAGTTCTTGGCTCAAAACCCATGCCAAAGCGAGCATAACTATGCATACCATCAGTGAAATGTTACAAAAATCCACAATTTAGAGTAAATGCATAGAAAAATGCTTACTTTGTGAAAAGGCAGGTTAAGGAATGACGTCAATTTTTCTGTGTTAAAACCCTCAGAAATATTCAATTTGTAGATTGAGGCAGGAATGGGATGGAAGATTTATGCATGAACACATGCAAAATTGATACAGAGCAGAAATAGATTGATCTGTCCATCCCTATTCACCTCTCAATCCTTCTGCATTCAAACCTTAGAGGAGGCATAGGCAGAAGAAGGTAGATCTTCACCTACCAGTAGAATCCTGGGTGATTTGTTTTGTAGTCAATTGGGAAGGATTTCTGATTCCAAGTTGTTTAACAACAGCAGCAACAGAATGACACCCTGCCCTCCCACACAGAATCAAAGTGCTGAAATGAAGAAAGGTTGGGGTAACCAGGAGTGGATTTTTGTGTGGAAGGGCTCTGAGTTCCATTCAGTTCTGGCACACCAAACACATTCCTGGCCTCCAAATTCTTTGATTCTTAGGGCACGCATTTTGTGCCAGGCTCCAGTTGGTGGAACTTGGGGTTCTAGTAGGGATGTATGGATTTTGTTGAATCCATTCCATCTGCGTTTCATGAATTGTCAGGCACCTTGTGTTCTGTTGTCTGCACACTGACAGAATCAGAATTATTTTTTGGGGGGGTGCTTTCCAATTTGCATGAATTTCCCCAAATGTTTTTTCGCACTTTGGCCTTTTGGGAGAAATGTGCATTTTGGCTGGGCTTTTAAGGAAATGTGTGTGTATTTTTCTACAAGAAAATTTGCGCAAAGTTCAGGAAAGTTAGAAAAATGTTCCACAAGCCCGTGGAATCTGCCCAAGGTGTATGTGTGTGGGAGGGAGTCAGTCCACTGCGGAATCTGTGGGTGAAATTCATGAAAATCCAAACTCATTTGGTCCCGTTGCAGATTCCTCCAACATCCCTAGGTTCTAGTAAAAAACAAAAACAAAACCAAACCAAAACCAAAGTAGATTCTGCAAGGGCGAAGCCTGCCCATCCCTGCCTTGCACCAGGTCAGACCACTGGACCAGTATTATCCACCCTGACTGGCTGTTGCTGTCCAACAAATCAAAGTAAAGTACTCTACCAACTTGGCTACCTTAGGTCCATTTAACTGAAGATGGCAAGGATTGAATCTGGGACCTTCTGCATGGAAATATTGTGTATTCTGCCACTGATCCATGGACCATGGGCCCTTCAACCAATGCATGATACATCCAATCCTATTCTTGTTCATCTGTTTCTATCCTTCCAAGGAAGGTTTGATGTCATCCTTCTTCTCTTGCATTTAGATGATGGGGGGAAGCAGTTCTGTTTCGGAGGGTGTTCTGATGATGATGATGATGATTTTCAGTGTCTAAAGAGATTCACCTTTGTGGTATTTTCTGGTTTTCAGGCTCCTATTTTTTCTCTTTCTGCTGTTCCATTATTTTATTGTGCTGTATTTGTTTCGACAGTTGATTGAACTTGCATCACAGGTTATGATATGAGCCACTTTGTAGGTCAGGGGTAGGCAACTTACATCCCCTCAGATGTTTTTGAACTGTGACTCTCCTCACCCCTCACCATTGGGTAGGTTGGCCAGGGCTGGTGTCGGTGCAAACAACATCTGGAGGGATACCAGTTGCCCACCCATGTTGTAGACCCTCCAAACCAGCCTTCTCCAGCATGCAGCCCTCCAGATGTTTTGGATGTAAACTCCCATCAGACCCAGCCAGCACTGTCAATGGTCAGGGATGCTGGGAGGTGTAGTCCAAAATGTCTGGAATGTACCAGGTTAAAGAAGGATATTCCAGATCAAAAGGTGGGATAGAAATTGATTGAGTGCAGGATTGGCTAGATGACCACTTTGTCACATGACCAGATTGATTAAAGATTCTGCATAGGATAGAGATTTAGGTGTGAGCAACTGGGTTGGTGGAAGTGGAGTTTCTCCTTCCCTCCTTCTCATGGCAGGCCCCTCCAATGCCTTGGAAATACTACACAGTGGTTTGGGGGACATTGCTAAATGGATTAAGTTGTGCTACAGAGGGGAGGAGGTAATGTACCTTCCAAGAGTACCTTCCAGCCACCAAAGGGATCCATGGAAGGAAGATCTTGGATCCAACCCTCAGTCAAGCCATCCTTCCACGCACACTGAATGCCACTTGAATTGCCTGCTGAAAAACTGAAATGAGTCTCCCTACAAGTTGAAGAAAATGTTGGCTGAAGAACTTAAAACCCCCTGTGGCAAGGAATTCAAAGGGTCAGTGACTGAAGTTATTAAGAAAAGATTGAGTTTGGTGGTACCCATAACAATGATAACAAGACATTTTTGCTAGAGGTGATTCAATAGCTTGGCATATTAACATTTACATATAATCAAGTAATTTAAATCAGTGACTAAGGGTTTGGGGAAATACGATATCCCTTGAGAGTCTGAAGCAAACAGCTCTGGCTGGCTTCAAAAACAGTGAGGAGGAGAAAAGCATTAGAAGGGGATGTTAAATTAAACCTAAAAGCTTGCGAAGGAAAAAGAAAACACGGAGGGTAGCAGATTTTCATTGCACATCCATTAAAATCCCCTGAATTACCATTCACATACACAGCTGGGAAACACACACACACACACACACAAGTGCACTGGAATAATGCTTATCTTTCTGGGAGACTTGTGAAATCCTGACAGGAGCAGGAATGCAAAAAAAGAGCAAAAAGCACAAACCCAACATCCCCACACTGAACACACATACACAAACCCCAATACCTATTTTGTTTAGGGATAGCCAAACTCACCCGCCATTGCCTCATGCACCACTTGCTGGATCCCCAACCCTGCTCAGCTCATGGTGGTCCATGGGCACATGGCAAGACATGGCTTACCTACAAGGCACCATTTTGCAGAAAACCGCTGGTAAGCTTTTCCAGCAAATGTCTGTTTTGTGCAAAACAGTGGCTGTAAATACACCACTTATGCAAAATGGCAGGTGTAAATGGTCTACTTACACAACATATGTCTGCAATTTTGCAGAACTGGCACTATTTATGACCGCCATTTTGCACAAATTGGCCATTTATGGAAAACATTTACCTGCAGTTTTCCCCAGTATGGCGGGCGGCTTGCAGGTAAGTGAGGATCCCTGAGCTTGCCTGACGTGGCACACACCAAGCTGGACAAGTGTGGGGTTCTGTGGACTGGTGTTTGGGGGCTGAGCAGGAGAATGTCTGCTGGACTCCACTCCCTTCCCAGACTTCCATGACATCCCTAATTTGATGATGAGAAACTAGCATGCTGTAGATATTAGACCTACAGCAGCATACTACAGAGATGGCTGGCAACTACTTTTTATCAGGGGCCATATTTTGGACCCATCAAAGGCTGAAGCAGTGGAAGCTGGTGGCAAACTGCTGAACCCTATCCCCAAAAAGGGGTTCAGCACCTTGGATAGCTCCTTTAGAGTTCTGGCTGGTTCTGACTGAATTCCAGAATTGATTCATAGCCCCACTGAAATCAGAGCAGCCAGCCTCCACTGGGCTAAAGGCACAGTAGCATTACTTTCATACAGGCCATAGCCTTCCTCACTGAGAGGTGCTCCTGCCATGGAAAATCTATGAATTCGCCATTTGCAAACCTGTAAAGCCCTGTTACCAAGCCCAGGTGTCTATATGTCTATAGTCTCATTATCAAGGCTCTGTTCATGCTACAACCATAAGTTCAGGTCTGGTTCCAGATTTTGGGAGGCCCTTGGGCAAGATGTCCTCTCTGACTGGGCCCACTTCCTCAACAGTGTCTATTCATTCATCCCCCACCCCCACCCCTCTCTCTCTGAACCCAATCCACACCATTGATCAGAGGTGGTCTTGCCACAGCTTCCCCACTTGGAGAGGGCAAATGAACAGGCAGAGGGGGGTAGCTCAGTGGTAGAGCACATGTTTTGCATGCAGATGGTCTCAGGTACAATCCCTGCTGTCTACAGGTAGTGCTGGGGGTGTTGAAGGAGTTGCACTGGTTACCAGTTGTTTTCCGGGCCAAATTCAAGGTGTTGGTTTTGACCTTTAAAACCCTATATGGTTCCGGCCCAGCCTATCTTAAGGAGCGCCTCCAGCAGCACCAGCCGCTTAACAAGATCAGCCTTGGATGGCCTTCTCTCTGTCCCATCAGCCAGGACAGCTAGACAGGTGGGGACGAGGGAGAGGGCCTTTTCTGTGGTGGCCCCCACTCTGTGGAACTCCCTCCCTAGGGAACTCCGTCATGCCCCCTCTTTAATGAGCTTCCATCGTGCATTAAAAACGTTGTTGTTCAGGCAGGCATTTGGGGTGGGTTAGGGTATTTTAGAAAATGTTTTTATTGTAGAATTTTATTGTTTTAAACTGTTTTTATTGTATGTTGTACATCGCCCAGAGTGGCTGGGTGACTGGCCAGATGGGCGATTAATAAATTTAATAATAAATAAAAAATAAAATAAGGAAACTTCCTGTGTTAAGGCCATAAGAAGAGCCATGCTGGATCAGACCAAGTGCCCATCTAGTCCAGCATTCCATTCACAAAGTGGTCAACCACCTGCCTATGGGACCTGAGTGCAACAGCACCCTCCCGACCAAGTTCTCCAGCAACTGGTGTACATAGGCATACTGCCTCCGATCCTGAAAGTAACATATAGCCACTAGGACTCGGAGCCATTGACAGCCTCCTACTCCAGGAATTTCTCTATTCCTTTTTTAAAGTAGGAATGGCGGAGAATTCTGCCACGGATTCCAGTGATTCTTTAGAATCCGGCCCCCTGGAATCCATGGAGGAACAGCCCCCTCTCCCTTGCACCCCCACGGAATCCCCCTGGGACAGCACTTATCTGGGGCGGATGCGGCGGCTCCGCCAGCAGCGGTGGCTGGTCTCCTGACCGGCTGCGGCCAGGCTGCTGCCGCTGCCATTGCCGCACTTGCAGCCGTGATAGGCTACATAAGAATTTACATAGCCTATCATGGCTAACCCAAAAAAACAACAACCCAGCGTACGCAAATGGCGGCGGCTACGGACGCTGCTGTTTGCGATCCCTATTTTTGGCCCATTTATCTTACATAAATATTTATGTAAGATAAAACAGTGGAAAAAAAGGGGAACGCAAATAGCGTAGTGGGCACTATTTGCGTTCCTTTATTTTTCGCCGTTCTAGCCAACGTCAATATTTATGTAGGCTAGAACGGTGAAAAATAAAGGAACACAAATAGCGCCCACTACGCTATTTGCGTTCCCCTTTTTTTCGCCATTTTATCTTACGTAAATATTTACATAAGTAAATCAGAGAAAAATAGGGAATGCAAATAGCGGCCGCCACAGCCGCCACCATTTGAGTACGCTGGGGGGGGGGGATGGTTAGCCGTGATAGGCTTGTAAATTCTTACATAGCCTATCACGGCTGCCTGGGTGGATGCAAATGGCGGCCGCTACGGCAGCCACCATTTGCATCTGCAGCAGCCTGTCTGCGGCCAGAAATCCGGCTGCGAATGGCCCGGAGCCGGCCATCAAGGATTCTGGGGGGGAGGACTGGATCGCCTCCCCCCCATCGAGGATTCTGGGGGGAGGGACAGAGCGCCTCCCCCCCACAAACAGAATCCACAAAAAGGTAAGTGACTTTTGTACATCCCTATTTTAAAGCCATCCAAATTAGTGGCCATCACGACATCTTACAGTAGCAAATTCTGTTTCAAAGATGCACACAATTGATGCATGAATTTTAAATATGCATGGAAATATGCGTGGATTTTCATGTGAAAAAAAAAAAAGAAGAAGCTTACAATCTGATTTGGACTCAGGTTGGAATGCGCTTTGAGATGGAATTTGGAGAACTTCAGCAAGCCCAGGTTTTGCTGATTCACACATCCCTATGATAATCCCTCTGCATTTGAACTTCCAGGAAGCCTCTGGATGGACAGTCTTGGAATCCTTGGTCTCATCTGGGTATGTATGTACAAAAGTCACTTACCTGTTTGCGGATTATGTTGATGGTGGGGGGGAGGCATTCAGTCCCTCCCCCCCCCCCCGGAATCCTGGCTGGCCGGCTCCGCTCCGCAAGGATTCTGCGGAGCCATCGGCCGGCTCCGACAGCAGCCGGACATCCGGCCACTGGCTAGCAGGGATGCAAATGGCGGCGGCCATAGCTGCCGCCGTTTGCGTCCCTGCAGTCAGCCGTGAAAGGCTACGTAAATGTTTACGTAGCCTATCACGTCTGACTTAAAACAACAACAACAACAACAACGCATGTACGCAAATGGTGGCGGCCATGGCCGTCGCCATTTGCGTTCCTTATTTTGGCACGTCTTAGTCTACGTCAAGATTTACATAGACTAAGACGGCGAAAATAAGGGGAACGCAAATAGCATAGCGGAAGCTTTACGTAGCGTATCACATCTTTTTTTTTTTTTAAGTGGAAATGGCGGTGGCTGCCGGTCGGAAGACTGGCCGCCACAGCAGCCGCCACCGCCCCGCCACCGGAGCCACCGCTGGAGCCGCCACCACCCAGACGATCCACCCCAGGTAAGTCTCGTCCCGGGGTGGGGGGTGGGGGGGCAGGCCATTCTGCCACCTATTTCAGGGGGCCGAATGCACTGGCAGTCGGCCTCCCCAAAGTCCGTGGCGGACTTCTCTGACATCCCTACATCTGGGTTATTTATATATATATATATATATATATATATATGTGTGTGTGTGTGTGTGTGTGTGTGTATATATATATATATATATATATATATATATATGGCTTTTAGGCTTTATATCTTTTCCTCAGTGTCCTTGAGCCTCTGTCATGTCAGTCACGAAATTGAAGTTAATGACCTAAGAAACATTTACTCAGTGTGTCCATGTTGATTTTTTTTCTTTTAAGTCAGAGTCAAAAATAATTGGACATCACTATCACTAATTTAATTATTGTTCATTATTTTACATTTCTTTACCATCTCAATCCCCTCTCTGTGATCAGTGGGGACTGGTGGCTCTGATTTTGGTGGGGCTGTGAATCCAATCTGGGTTTCAGTCAGAACTAGTCAAAACTCTAAAGCAGCTATCCAAGGTACTGCACCCTAGCCCTGAAATAGCTCCATTACCTTGAATAGCTCCTTTAGTGGTCTGGGTGGTTCTGACTGAAACCCAGAATGGCTTCACAGCCCCACCAAAATCAGAGCCACCAGTCTCCACTGGTCAGGATGGAACTCAAGGTGATGTGCATCAGGTTCCCAGGTGGTTTCCTATCCAGGCACTGAACAGGCTCAGGTCATATGAATTTAGACTATGCCTTCAGGCCCCTAAGCAGGCAGTCATTTTAAAACAGAAAGCTCCTCCCCACCCTGCCTCAATCATATTTAATGAGTTCATAGCTACCGATGCATTTTCACACTATACACAACATGCATGGGGGGAGTTATACAGTGTTATTATCCAGGACCAAATGCATCCCTCTCAATACCAGCCACTGGGAAACCACAGCGGGAAGGGGCTATTGCCTTCCTTCCTACTTTGGGGCTTTGCTGCAATACCATTTGTTTGGCAATAGTGAAAATCAGGATACTTGACTAGATAGCCCATTGGCCTGATGCATTAGGGCTCTTCTTATTCTTATTTATTTAGGTATCTATTTATTATTAATATTTGTATACCACTTAATATAATAAAACCTTCAAGCAATCTACATACAGAAATATTAAAAATCACTGTTAAATTACACTATCAATAAACAATTACAACTGCAACAACAAAGATAAATAAACAGAAGCAAGAAAGCCAAACAGCATCATGGAAATCAGTTATAAGCTAGGAAAGTTTACATAAACCAGTACATTTATTAAAAATTAAAATTAAAAATTAAAATAAAAATAAAAAATAAACCCGTAAAAACTAACCTGGTACAAATATTAAAAATCACTCCCCCCAAAAAACCCAGTAAACGATAACCCAGTACAAATATTAAAAATCACTGTTAAATTACACTGTTAATGAACAATTACAACTTCAACAAGAAAGATAAATAAGCGGAAACAAGAAAGCCGAACAGCATCATGACAATCACTTACAAGCCAGGAAAGCTTACATAAACCGGTACATTTTCAGGAGTACATTTACCTAGGGAGGTGGTGGGCTCTCGTACATTGGAGGCATTCAAGACAAGGCTGGACAGCCTTCTGTCAGAGATGCACTGACCTGGATTCCTGCATTGAGCAGGGGGTTGGATTCGATGGCCTTGTAGGCCCCTTCCAACCCTACTATTCTATGAGTCTATGAGTCTATGAAGTCACCCATCAAGGATGCAGACAAGCTGGAGAGGGTTCCGAGGAGGGCAACAAAGATGATCAGGGGACTGGAAACAAAGCCCTATGAGGAGAGACTGCAAGAACTGGGCATGTTGAGAATGTTTAGCCTGGAGAAGAGAAGCCTGAGGGGGGATATGACAGCGCTCTTCAAGGACTTGAAAGGTTATCAGAGAGAGGAAGGCCAGGATCTCTTCTCGATCATCCCAGAGTGCAGGACACGGAATAATGGGCTCAAACTACAGGAAGCCAGATTCCAGGTGAACATCAGGAAAAACTTCCTGACTGTTAGAGCAATACAACCATGGAACTAATGACCTAGGGAGATGGTGGGCTCTCCCACACTGGAGGTGTTCAAGACGAGGCTGGACAGCCATCTGTCAGGGATGCTCTGACTTGGATTCCTGCATTGAGCAGGGGGTTGGACTCGATGGCCTTGTAGGCCCCTTCCAACCCTTCTATTCTATGAGTCTATGATTCTATGAGGACTTCAAAATCCACGAAATTCTTTGGCCTCCGAATTGCACAGAGGAGGGCGTTCCGGAGAGTCGGCACTACTTCTGAGAAGGCCGACTTTTGAGGTGTTAAGAGGCGGCATTGTCTTGGCTGCAGAATGGTCTTCAGGGTCTCCTCTAAGAAAGTTGTCTGTTACTCTGGTCCCAAGTTATTTAGGGCTTTGTATGTGAACAACAGAGCCTTGAACATGGGTCAGTGGCCCATAGCCAGCCAGTGCAGTTCTTTTATCACAGGTGCACTGTGTACATACCTGGGGGATATACAAGGATGGAAGATAAGAACACGTTGGGCAGTATCCAAGGGGACCATTGCACAAGTGGGGCTCACTGCCGATTCTGTTCCTCAAGTGGCACCCACCGCTTGCACAATGGGGATTTAGCGCTTCCTCTAGGAGCTGCAAATGCTCATTTCTAGAATGGGGCAGGTCAGTACAGCCTCTATAAAGGAGTTCCGCTGACCTGCCCCAATCCAGAAATGAGTGTTTCCACTCATTTTGGGACTTCCTAAAGGAAGCACTAAATTCCTGTTCCACAAGCAGCGGCCCTGGCTTGTGGGACAAGAATCAGTGGTGGGCCCTGTTTTCCAAGTGGCCAATTTGGATACTGCCCACTATGTTCTTATTCCCTTCCTTGGTTCACCCCCAAACTGAGGGAAACAACTGCAGCCATAATTCCTATTCATTTCAGCAGCTCTTGCACAGGGGGTGGGGGGTGGGGGGGAGGAATTCTATGTGGACTGTGTCTGGCAATGCCATCTTTGACAGCAGCACTTCCTGATGGTACAATCAGTATGCAAATTATATTTTTAATGTATTTGTTGTTTGTTGGCCTCCACAAGCTTGCTAGCCTGTGAGGGGGGAAATGTCAGTTTTTTGGCTGGATCCTTGGCAGCTTGCCAAAATAAAGCTTACCAAGAAAGAAACGAAAAAAGAAAAGACATTTCAAGTGCCAAGGGAATTTAAAGTGAAATTTAACATTTTTTAAAAGGGGGGGGAACAGTACCCCCCCAACATTATTTTAAGCAGAATATGGAGGGCTGTGTCGTTTTTGTCAAGCATTATAATAAATCAGCGCATTTTGTATCTCTTCTCATGCTAAAGGATAAGGAGAGGCTTGCTCTTTGGTCGTTCTTCATGCACCGAGTAGTTACGGCAAGTCAGGGTCTTTGTCACTTTGTGAAGTTATTCGTTCTGGCTCAGCTGTGTGCCTTCGCAAAGCAGCTGGAACACAAAGCAGTCTGGAGGTAGGTGAGTGGCGCTTCCGCTTGACAGCTGATTAGGGCCACAGAATACAGCGGTGATGTGACTGACAGTGTGTATGCTGAATGGCCGCAGAACTCAGAAATGGCACATTTAATACATGTGGGACAGCTCCGTGGTCATTGCTGCATGACTGAGATTATGTTGCGAAGCTTAGGACCCAGCCGTGTGGCAGTGCTGAATCCATTGGTGGTGACCTGTAGAGAATCGTGAGAATTGCAGCCAAAAAACACCTAACATTTCAGTGCCTTATGATTCTCTCTCTCTCTCTCTCTCTCTCTCTCTCTGTGTGTGTGTGTGTGTGTGTGCGCACATCCATGCACACACACACACACACACACACACACAACTCCAATACAGGCTGGTGGATCCAATTTCAGTGGGGCTGTGTATCCACTCTGGGTTGCAGCCACAAGTAGTCAGACCTCTGAAGGAGCTATCCAAGGTGCTGAACCCATTTTAGGGGTTGGGTACAGCACCTTGGATAGCTCCCTTAGAGTTCTGGCTGGTTCTGACTGAAACCCAAAGCAGATCCAGACCCCCACTGACATCAGAGCCACCAGCCTCCACTGAATATCTCCTAAAAGGGCCTTAGAGACAGCTTGATCTGTACACTTGGGCTGTACACACACACTCCCAAAATCCAGGATGCCTGGGGGTCTGCATCCAGCCTTCCTGGATTCCCTACCCCCACAGCCTGTTGTCCCCAACCAGCATCATCATCTAATTTATATGCTACTTTTCCACAGAAAGTTAGGGATGTACCAAACCCCACTTACCTGGCTCCTCTGGGGTCTGCGGGGGGGAGGCAATCCATTCCTCCCCGCGGAATCCTCCCCGGCTGGCTCCGCTTTGAGGCATGTCCGCAGAGCCACCGGCCGGGCCAATACACAGCCAGGCCTCTGTGGACGCAAATGGCATCCTGCGTAGGGGACACCATTTGCGTCACTGCTTTAGCCGTGATAGACTATGTAGATATTTACGTAGCCTATCACGGCTAAAGAAGCGACACAAATGGTGTCCCTTACACAGGACGCCATTTGCGGCCACATACCGGAGCAGCGGCCAGCAGCGGCCGGATCCGGACCGCCAAAGGCAGGTAGGATCTGGTCTGAGGGGATTTCGCGGGGTGGCGGGGGGGATTGCTCTGTTCCGCCACCAACTCCTCGGACTCACTGGAGTCCGCGGCGGAATTCTCCGCCATCCCTACAGAAAGTAGGGATGTACGAAAGTCACTTACCTGGTCCCGCAGCTTGCTTCGCGGTGGGGGGGAGGTGCTTCGGTTTTCCCCCCAAAGTTCAGGCCAGGGGGGAGGCGCCCCGCTTTGCTCGGCCGAAATTCAGGCCGGGGGGGAGGCGCCCCGCCTCGTCTGGCCGAAATTCAGGCCAGGGAGAAGCGCCCCATCTCCCCGGCCATGAAATAAAAAAGTGAATGTTAAAACACACACACACACACACGTGATAGGCTACGTAATGATTTACGTAGCCTATCACGGCTAGATTTCCAAAGTCAGCCGTGATAGGCTACATAAATCATTACGTAGCCTATCACGGGTGACTTTGAAAAAAAAAAAAAAAGCACGTACGCAAATGGTGGCGCCCCTGGGGACCGCCATTTGCGTTCCTTATTTGGGCCCGGGTAGTCTACGTAAAGATTTATGTAGACTACGGCGAAAGTAAGGGCAATGCTGACTTTGGAAATAGGCTACGTAAATCGTTATGTAGCCTATCACGTGTGTGTGTGTTTTTAACATTCACTTTGTAATGGCGGCGGTTGTGGCCGGTCAGAAGACCGGCCGCCGCCCCCACCCCCGCCGAAACGCCGCCGAAACGCCACCAGGACCCACCGCCAAGAGGGACATTCGAGGGAGGTAAGTCCCATCCCGGGGGGGGGGCGGGGGGCGGAGAATTTCACCGCCGATTTCGGGAGGCAGAATGCGTTGGCATTCGGCCTCCCAGAGATTCGTGGAGAAATTCTCCGCCATCCCTAACAGAAAGTGCCCAAAGCAGGTAATAAAACAGCCATACAAAATCAAGAAAGCATACCAGTACATCACTACGATAATACATCATTGCAATCCTAAATGACCCAAGCAATTCATTTCACTAATACTAACACGATACCATTTCAAATTAATCACAAAGATTGGACAAATTGACCATCGCAACACAGTACCAATTCTTATTAATCAGCAATGTGTAAACCAGAGTCAAATCAACTAAACCTTTCCTATGCATTAATAAACTTTACGCACTGCAAAGAAACACCCCAGGCATACAACATTCAGACGACAGCAACCAGATTTCTTGCAGCCTGCTGCAACAGCTGATCTCTCCAACTCTCTCATGCTGGTGCAGTTCTTAAGGCTCCAGCAGACACAAAGATGGTGGCCTTCAGTCTCTTCCCCTGTGCTCTGGATGTGTCTGCTGCTTCTGGAGGACATGTGGTGGATGCAGGTGCATACCCAGCTACTTTGGAAACCCGGTGCTTTCCATTTCCCCAAGGCAGGACTCCCCACGCTCCACTCTCTCACACTGGTGTAGTTCTCAAGGCTCCAACAAGGGTGATGGTGGTCTCAGTGCTTAGTCTCTTCCCCTGTGCTCTGGATGTCCTTGCTGCTCTCATTTCCAGGCTTTTGTGAAGTATTTTCCCCATTCTAAAAGGCTGGCATGTCCCTCCTAAGGCTTAGTGGCTGGCAGTAAAAGCTCTACACTAAAATATGCTGGCCATTTTGTGCCACCCCTTTTGGCTTTAGCCCTGCCTGCCAGAACCCCGAGAGCCCTTGGGCTGAAATAGGTTCAGCATCCCTGCAGTGCACCCACCTGGGCCTATTATGCCCACTACACATATATGTGCATTATCCCTTTGCCTCCTTTGCATGGCCTTCTTTGCTCAGCAGACAAAGACCCATAACAAATGAAATGAAGTCTTGTGCAAGCTGTCCAGATATGCAGGCGAATGTTTGTTTGCTTTTTCTTCCCTGCCTAGGGATAGGCAATGAGCAGCCCACGGGCTCAGCCTGGCCTTCCATAGCTTCCCAACTTGTCCCAGCAGATGCCCTGGTCTTGGTTGGCTGCCTGCATATCACCAAAATAGAGAAACTGCATCACCTGAAAAAAAAGAGGATTAAGGAGGACAGAGATGTGCCTAAAATTTGCATATGCTAACTGACATGGCTAGATGCAAATGAAGAAATAAGGACTATTGTTTCACTAGAAATCCCCAACACATCGTCCTGGGGAAGGCTGGCCAGGTGACCTGTGTGCTTGCTCAGTCTGCTGTTTTGGTGGCAACTAGGGATGCTTTTCCATCCCAAAGAAAAAGAAATGCAAGAAAGCAAAGTGGCTGTCTGATGAGGCTTTACAAGTAGCTGAGGAAAGAAGGGAAGCGAAAAGCAAGGGAGAAAGGGGAAGATATATCCAACTGAACACAGAGTTCCAGAGAATAGCAAGGAGATACAAGAAGGCCTTCTTAAATGAACAATGCAAAGAAATCGAGGAAAACAACAGAATGGGAAAGACTAGAGAACGTTTCAAGAAAATCGGAGATCTCAAGGGAACATTTTGTGCAAAGACGGACATGATAAAGGACAAAGAAGGCAGGGACCTAACAGAAGCAGATGAGATTAAGAAGAGGTGGCAAGAATACACAGAAGAACTATACAGGAAAGATCTGAATGTCCCTAATAGCCATGATAGTTCACTCACTGAACTTGAGCCGGACATCCTCGAGAGTGAAGTCAAGTGGGCCTTAGGAAGCATTCCTAACAACAAAGCTAGGGGAGATGACAGTATTCCAGCTGAGCTATTTAAAATCATAAAAGATGATGCTGTTAAAGTGCTGCACTCAATATGCCAGCAAATTTGGAACACTCAACAATGACCACAAGACTGGAAAAGGTCAGTTTACATCCCAATTCCATAGAAGGGCAACGCCAAAGAGTGTTCAAACTACTGCACAATTGCGCTCATTTCACATGCCAGCAAGGTTATGCTCAAAATCCTACAAGCTAGGCTTCAGCAGCATATGAACCGAGAACTACCGGAAGAACAAGCGGGGTTTCGAAGAGGCAGAGGAACTAGAGATCAAATCCCCAACATTTGCTGCATCATGGAGAAAGCAAGAGAATTCCAGAAAAATGTCTATTTCTGCTTCACTGACTATGCTAAAGCCTTTGATTGTGTGGATCACAAAAAACTGTGGCAAATTCTTAAAGAGATGGGAGTACCATGGACCATCCAGAGAGCTTCGGCTATTGGGCAGTATAGAAATTAAATAAATAAATAAATAAAATAAATAATACCAGACCACCTTACCTGTCTCCTGAGAAACCTGTATGACGGACAAGAAGCAACAGTAAGAACCGGACATGGAACAACAGATTGGTTCAAAATTGGGAAAGGAGTACAACAAGGCTGTATATTGTCGCCCTGCTTATTTAATTTATATGCAGAGTACATCATGAGAAATGCCGGGTTGGATGAATCACAGGTCAGAATTAAGATTGCCAGGAGAATTATCAACAACCTCTGATATGCAGACGATACCACCCTAATGGCAGAAAACGAAGAGGATCTCAAGAGCCTCTTGTTGAGGGTGAAAGTGGAGAGTGCAAAAGCTGGTTTGAAACTCAACATTAAAAAAACGAAGATCATGGCATGTGGCCCCATCACTTCCTGGCATATAGAAGGGGAAGAAATGGAAGCAGTGACAGATTTTACTTTCTTGGGCTCCAAGATCACCGCAGATGGTGACTGTAGCCATGAAATTAAAAGACGCTTGCACCTTGGGAGGAAAGCTATGGCACACCTAGACAGCATAGTAAGAAGCAGAGACATCACCTTGCCGACAAAAGTTCGTATCATTAAAGCTATGGTTTTCCCAGTAGTAATGTATGGCTGTGAGAGCTGGACTATAAGGAAGGCTGAGCGCCGAAGAATTGATGCTTTCGAACTGTGGTGCTGGAGAAGACTCTTACGAGTCCCCTGGACTGCAAGGAGGTCAGATCAGTCCATCCTCAAGGAAATCAATCCTGACTGCTCATTGGAAGGACAGATACTGAAGCTGAAGCTCAAATATTTTGGCCACCTAATGTGAAGAGAAAACTCACTGGAAAAGACCCTGATGCTGGGAAAGATTGAAGGCAAAAGGAGAAGGGGACGGCAGAGGATGAGATGGCTAGATAGCATCACTGATGCAATGAATATGAACTTGAGCATGCTCCGGGAGAGAGTGGAGGACAGGAAGGCCTGGCGTGCTATGGTCCATGGGTCACGAAGAGTCGAACATGACTTAACATCTGAACAACAACAACAATGGGATGCTGGAGAATTCCACCACTGACTCAAATAAGGCCAGATTCCAAAGAATGATCCAACCTCCAGAGTCCACGGTGGGGCAGCTGCACTTACCTCCAGGTCTGGAGGAGTTCATGAGGGCAGCTGCAGTTTAGGTCAAAGTCAGTGCTTTACAGCTGGAAATGGCATATAATATGCCATTCATGGCTGTATTTTTCCCCACAATAGGCTAATGGCAGCCATCATTAGCGTATAAAATCCTATAGGGAGCCAGGGAGCCTCTCTGCCAACTCTGGCAGACACAGCTGAGCTCTGGAGGATTCTGCAGGGCCCTGAGCAGCCCAAATTGCCACTCCATGGACCCTGCCTCCCCAGACCGGACAGTGGTGGATTCATACATCCCTAGTGCCAACTGTTGATGAGCAACTTCAAGGCCATACTTCTCCTTTCTTAAGGTTCTTTGTTACTCCACCAGACTGCACAGCCCAGCTGATGCAACAGGTTTACTTTCTGGACACTAGTGTGCAACTACATAATGGACATAGATCAAAAACCTGCTGACTGATGCACGTATTTACACGATTCCAGCTTCCACCCAGCAAGCCCTACAAAACCCATTGCCTACAGCAGGTGTGGGCAACATACACTAGTCTGGGGGACAATTTCCACCCCAGGTACCCAGCATGGGCCACACCTTCCCTGGAATTGTTGCCACTGTGCTGCCAAGTTTGCAACCAAAATTTGCTGGCAAGGGAAAAAAAATAGAGAGCCTGATTTCCCTTCACAACAATGTGTGTGCTCCCCACACACCTTGTTTAAAGGAAAATCATCACACCCTCGCCACACTGTTGAGTTTCAGTGGCAAATTCAGCTGTTTGGGGGGACAGTGGAGGGGCCACAAAATCAGCCTTGGGGGGGCAGATGTAGGCCACCAGTTGCCCACCCTGGTCAACAGCTAAGCTCTATGATGCAAACATTAAATCGGGTATTTCTCAGACACCAACATGAATGCCTGATCACACCCCTGGACTTGTTCCTCCACCTTACCATTGCAACCTGCTTGGTCACCTGCATCTCGCTCTGGCCCAGACATGTGGTGGTGATGGTGAGAAGGAGGAGCTGTAGATGCCACTGTCTCCTTGATCCCTGGCTCTCTACCTGTCAAGCGTGCAAGTGGCAGTGATGCTGAGAAAGAGGGCGAGGAACAAGAGCAGCTGGTGGCAGTAGTGGTGAGAAGGAAGACTCACCTAGGGAGTGGGCCCATGGAAAGTGTCTTCCCAAGGACCCTCCAAAGCCTGGAGCTCTGATTCCCACCTAAAGATATTAGGGCCAGACTCTCTCCAATTGGTTGGAGTGGGAGAAGCTGAATAGGAACTGTTAGGATCAATATGAATGGCAGCAGTTCTCTTTGCACAGTTTCATGCTGGTTCCTCTTACATACCGATTTCTCCCACATCTACGTTCAGAGCTATGTGCCTCCCATGCATCTATCTAATTAGGGCTCTGCTGCAGTTCTCTCCATCAATAGGATAATTTAAAATATCTCATCTTGCTATCATGGGGATTTGGGGCCCCACAAAAATCAATCATTCCTTCCTGAAAGTATTTATTAGAGAACCTTTACTCCCCCCCCCATTTAAAGTGGCTATTTTTGTCTTAACCATGTTTTCAAGGGTTCCTGTCTGATAGACCAAGAAAGGGGACATAGCTCACTGTGATGGAGCACATGCTTGGCATGCAGAAGGTTGCAGGTTCGATCCCCGGCTTCTCTAGGTAGGGCAACGAATAAAAGAATCCTGCCTGAAACCCTGGGGAGCTGCTGCCAGTCAGTGTCGACAATACTGGGCTAGATGGACCCAGGGTCTGACTCAGGATAAGGCAGCTTCCTGTGTTCCTATGTTCCTAAAGCTATTGGGGTGTTGTGGTTTTTTTGTGGGGATGACATCCTGCCTTCCCAAACAAATCAAAATATGACTTAAAAAATAATTACCTTACATCTGAAACACTTTGGGAATCATGTTACCATCGTGGACTGTTCAAAAACACCATATGGATATATAAACGGGAATAGGTTGTTTTGGTTTTTTTTTAATGCATTTTGCATTCGAACTAGCCATATTGTGTGAATCCCATTCATTTCAATGTGGCTTGCACACAGAACGTTCCCATTTGTGTGAAGATGGCATCAATTAATTGTGTATATTTTTCCTTTTAAATCACCCTGTCCAGTGCTGTTGTTTCCCCTGGAACTGTCTTCTTCCTCTTCCTGAATGTGTCACATAGATGAACCCACCAATCAGGGACCGTGTAGTGAATAGAATGATGTCACAGCACTGCATCAGTAGATAAATATGCAAGTATTCTGTTTGGTCTATGTAATGCTGTCACTTAGGGCAAGTGAGGGCAATTGAAGGCGATGGCAAGTGAATGGCATGGGAGTGTCTGTTTCCCCTGGTTCAGGAAGGCTTTGCACTGGTGTTTGGTCTCTAAGGGAGCTGTTGCTTCAGCACTGATTCATCTCAGTCTGAGAGATTATACGGGAGCTGCAGGCTCCACTTCTTCCTGGCTCTCAGCTGGGCCCTGATCTGGGCAGTTGATTAATGTGTTTCCCTCTCCTCCTGTGGGGGATTCTGAGAGCCTGCCAGGAACCCAGGCTAACAGTGTAGAGACTTCTGGTCCTGGGCATGAAATGTCCGGAATGGATGGCTCCTTGGGGTCACCGGCAGTGCAGAGGTCTGTGGGAAGGAGGGGGTCCTGGTCCTCCTCAGAGAAGATCCAAAATTCCCGGTTTGGGCAGGGCTGAACCTTGACACTGAGCCCTCAATGCTACCTCTACCTCTAGTGTGGACCTGATTAGTGTCTGGATACAGACTCCATGTATGCCGCTTTGAGTTTTCAAGTAGAAGATTAAACCAATCAATCAAATAAATTAACAAGCATTTTTGTTTGGTGTGCCAAGGAAATCAGTGGGTTTCCCATAGCAAAGGGGAGTTAGATTATACACTTCCTTCATTTTCTAAGCTGGTCAGTTTTTGGTTAAAATATTACAGGTAAACCAGTACAGAAATATGTCACTGCTCTCCTTGGCAAGTTTCTAGTCCATCTGGCTTGTAAAGTATTCACTTGCCTGTTGTTAGTCAGAGAGGATAAATATATATTTAAAGAACAAAAAAGAAACAAACAAAACCCTACATTCTCTTACACCTTAATCTTTTCCTCATCCAGGCAGAATTTGGTTTCCAAAAGCCTTATTTGTTCTGCTTGCTGCTTTCTTTGCCTAGGGTTCACTCTTCTCTCAGGCTGACAAACAGATAAAGAAAGTCTTGGCTCAGATGCACAGTAGGAGCTTTCAGAAAACGTCGTCTCACTAGTGGGATGTGAGAACGTGGCCTTCTGCTAAGTCTGTTTGGCTCCAGAGAGGGTTCTGTGAGTTTACATGGCGACACAGCTCACCATGTACAAACTCTGAAATGTGTTTAAAAATAAAAGATTTAATTGCACTTGGCATTTCAGAGCCTCCTGCTGGAGGCAGCCCCTCTCACCACAGAGTGATATCTGCAGTGACACTTGTAGAACTAGGGATTCAGTGCCAGAGACCAAGAGAAAGAGAGAGGGAGGGGGAGAGGGAGAGAGAGAGAGAGAGAATTTCCTTTGTTGCTTTTTCCGTCAGAATTTTGCATTCCAACAGGACCTTTAATCACAGCTGAAACATTTGAACAGATTGCAAGTGATATATATCCTGATACCAAAATAGCCCTCTTCAGGAATTATGGCCCACACAATTACAACCATGTGGACTTGGAGAATGGAGCTGTTGCACTCTGACACTGTGCATGCAGTGAGGGTTAAAGTCTGAAGCAGGGGGACTGCTAGCCACACATGGGTTCCCACAAAATGTAGAACCCTGCAGAGTAGTAAATTGCACAGAGAACCTATGCACCCCATTTCTGGCCTTCAGCCCCAGTGCATAAACACTGTATGCATGTGTCTGTGTGTGTGGGGTGAGGCCAGAGAGGACCTACCACACTACCAGAAGGGACAAGGCCACTGAGTGTACCCCCAGTCTCCCACTCCTGTGAGTGTAATCATGTGAAGTGTTGAACGCCCAAAGAGTGCTAAAATGTATGCAGTTGTATTCTAAAACAATACAAGAGGATGTGTGTCAGTCTGTGTGTCCTCTCATCAGCAGCATAGTGTCATGACCCTGAAACCTAGAAACTTGGCATGAATATTAAGAGGATCCTAGGGATGTGTATCATAGGTTATTTAGTTAAAAAATGCACACATGTAAATTATTTTTAATTAATGTAAATGTGCCATGTGGCTGAAATTTGAAGTAACATTTTCAACCACTAGGGGCAGACTTCTATAAACAGCACATACATTTGCAGTCCATACAGTCTGAAGGCAGAGGAGATTAGTGGATTGTACCCTCACGAAGGCTGGGAAGAATGTGCTTGGCCACAGCATGAAGAACTTCATCAGGAAGGGAGACGGGGAATCTCCTACAGGGAAGGGGGTCATAAAGTTAGGGGTACTAATGGACAAAGCTTCATGCACCACAGCGGAAAAAACAGCTCTAATCACACCCAATAATAGTCTTCAGAAACATGTAGGAAGAAAGCCAGATTATAAAGCGCATGGTCTTCAATGTCTATACCCTAATGCCCAGAGTCTGGGAAACAAACAGAACAAACTTGAACTCTTAATACAGGAGGGAAATCATGACTGGATAGTTGTAACTGAAACTTGGTGGGATGACTCTCATGACTGGAATACAGCAATTCAAGGATATAACTTGTTTAAAAAGAACAGGAGGAACAGAAAGGGAGGTGGAGTTACACTATATGTTAACAACACATATCTCTGCACAGAAATACAGGAGGATGAGCTTGGTAGCACCATCGAGAGTGTCTGGGTTAAAATTAGGGATGGCGGAGAATTTCTCCACGAATCTCCAGGAGGCCGAATGCCAACGCATTCGGCCCCCTGAAATTGGTGGTGAAATTCTCCGCCACCCCCCCGGGATTGGACTTACCTCCTTCGACTGTCCCTCTCGGCGGCAGGTCCCGGCAGCGTTTCGGCAGCGTTTCAGCAGGGGCGGGGGCGGCGGCCGGTCTTCTGACCGGCTGCCACCACCGCCATTACAAAGTAAAGTAAAAAAAACAAACACACACGTGATAGGCTACGTAACGATTTACGTAGCCTATCATGACTAGATTTTCAAAGTCAGCCATGATAGGCTACGTAAATCGTTACGTAGCCTATCACGGATGACTTTGAGAAAAAAAAACAGCACGTACGCAAATGGCGGCGCCCATGGGCACCGCCATTTGCGTTCCTTATTTAGGCAGGGGTAGTCTACGTAAAGATTTACGTAGACTACGGCGAAAATAAGGGCAACGCTATTTTGCCCGGCCGTGAAATAACAAGTTAAAAAAAAAACGCCCCCGTGATAGGCTACGTGATGATTTACGTAGCCTATCATGGCTAGATCTGCAAAGTCAGCCATGATAGGCTACGTTAATCGTCACGTAGCCTATCACGGGTGACTTAAAAAAAAAAAAAGTGTGTACCCAAATGGCGGCCCCCATAGGGAGCCGCCATTCGCGTTCCTTATTTGGTCACTTTAGTCTACGTAAATCTTTACGTAGACTACGGCGAAAATAAGGGCAACGCAAGAAGTGTTGCCCTTATTTTCGCCATAGTCTACGTAAAGATTTACGTAGACTACAGCGACCAAATAAGGAACGTGAATGGCGGCTCCCTATGGGGGCCACCATTAGCGTACGTGCTTTTTTTCCCCCCCAAAGTCGGTTTTTACCCAAAAGACCGGCTGCCGCCCCTGCCCCTGTCGAAGCCCTGCCGAACCGCTGCTGCGACCCGCCACCGGGAGCGACATTCGGGAAAGGTAAGTCCCATCCCGGGGGGGGGGGGTGCGGGTGGGTGCGGAGAATTTCTCCCTGAAACTACTTTGGGGGGCTGAATACGTTGGCACTTGGCCCCCCGAAGTTTCGGGGAGAAATTCTCCCCCATCCCTACTGTAAGCACCTTGAAAACAATGCAGAGATTACTCAAAGCCAACATTGATTTGTCAAGAACAAACCCTACCAAACTCATCTGATCTCATTTTTTGATCAGGTAACCTCCCTTGTGGACTATGGGAATGCTGTGAACATAATATACCTTGACTTCAGCAAAGCTTTCGACAAAGTGCCCCATGATATCCTGATAAGCAAACTAGCTCAAAGTGGGCTAGATGAAACAGCTATCAGGTGGATCCACAGTTGGCTACGGAACTGGACTCAAAGAGTGCTTATCAATAGTATCTTCTCAAACTGGGGAGAGGTAACAAGTGGGGTACTGCAGGTCTCAGTCCTGGGCCCAGTGCTTTTCAACATTTTTATTAATCACTTGGATGAGGAGGTGCAGGGAATGCTTATCAGATTTGCAGATGACACAAAATTGGGTAGGATAGCTAATATTCTGGAATACAGAAACAGAATTCAAAGTGATCTTGATAGGCTGGAGTGCTTGGCAGAAAACAATAGAATGATATTTAATAGGGATAAATGCCAAGTTCTGCACCTAGGAAAAAGAAACCAAATGCACAGTTACAAGATGGGGGATACATGGCTCAACAACACTACATGCGAGAAGGATCTTGGAATTGTTGTCGATCACAAGCTGAATATAAGCCAACAAGGTGATGTGGGTACAAAAAAGGCAATGCTCTTTTGGGCTGCATTAATAGAAGCATAGCTTCCAAATCCCAGGAAGTCCTAGTTCCCCTCTACTCATTACTGGTTAGGCCTCATCTTGAGTACTGTGTACAGTTCTGGGCACCTTACTTTAAGAAGAATGCAGACAAACTGGAGAGGGTTCAAAGGAGGGCAATGAAGATGATTGGGGGAGTGGAAGCAAAGCCCTATGAGGAGGTACTGAAAGAACTGGGCACGTTTAGCCTGGAGAAGAGAAGACTGAGGGGATAGCGCTCTTCAAGGACTTGAAAGGTTGTCACAGAGAGGAAGGCCAGGATCTCTTCTTGATCATCCCAGAGTGCAGGACACGGAATAATGGGCTCAAGTTACAGGAAGACAGATTCCGGCTGAACAGCAGGAAAAGCTTCCTGACTGCTAAAGCAACACAACAATGGAACCAATGACCTAGGGAGGTAGTGGGCTCTTCCACATAGGGGTCTACGGATTCCCTACTGCCTGTTCCAATGGGGAATCCGTGGCAGGGGAGGAGATCCGTTCCTCCCCCCTGGAATCCTCAGAGCAGTTCCACCCTGCTCAGATTTTTTTGGGGGGGGAACTGCCTTGGGGGCTCTTACCTTCCCTCCTGCCAGCCAGAGCTGTTTGCCTCCTCCCTGTCCCTGCCGATTGCCATGTCTTTAAAAAAAAAAAAAAAAGCGATTGGGAGGATGTGCCCATAGACTTATATGCAAATGGAGTCATGAATCTTGCGTATAAGTCTATGTGTCCATAGGCTTACATGCAAGATTCATCACTCTATTTTGCATATAAGTCTATGGGCACATCCTCCCGATCGCTTTTTTTTTTTTTTTTAAGACATGGCAATTGGCAGGGAGGAGGCAAATGGCTCTGGCTGGCAAGAAGCAGCTGAGTGCCATTCCACCTCCAGTCCTCCTGGAGTGGAGGTAAGTGGTCCCGATCCACTGCAGATTCCTCTGACATCCCTACTCCCACACTGGAGGCATTCAAGGTGAAGCTGGACAGCCACCCGTCAGGGATGCTTTGACTTGGATTTCTGCACTGAGCAGGGGGTTGATGGTCTTACAGGC
Source organism: Heloderma suspectum (assembly GCF_057233095.1). Classification (NCBI taxonomy): domain Eukaryota; kingdom Metazoa; phylum Chordata; class Lepidosauria; order Squamata; family Helodermatidae; genus Heloderma; species Heloderma suspectum. Next base: position 23,624,660 of record NC_139460.1, on the reverse strand, counting down.
CCCTTCCAATCCTCCTATTCTATGATTCTGTGATTCTGTAAGTTATATGCCTGACCCTTCTCCCTGATGTGGGGCAGTTGGCACCCCCTTTGGGGAATGGAATGGCCCTACCCATCCCCCAGGGGGCTATAGGGGTGCATGGTGGCAGGTGCAATGTCTAGGTGTGCCAGAGGGCATGGCTTTACTCAGGGCAGACATGGTGTGTCCTACTCTGTGGTTGTGCAAGTTTGCTTAAAGGCTTTATTGTATCAAACTAAGGGCTATCCAACCAGTACAAAACTGCATCCTTTCGCTTGTGTACAATATTGAAGAGTTGGAAAAGTTGCAGAAAAGGGTTGCCGAAAGGGTTGGAATGACTCCCTGATGAGGGGAGGTTACAACATTTGGGTATTTTAGTTTAGGAAATAGGCAAGTACAAGAAAACACAATAGAGGTCTCTAAAATTATACAGTGTGGAGAAAATGGACAAAGAGATGTTTCTCTCCACCTCTCATGATAATAGTAGAACCTTGGGTCAGCCAGTGAAGCTGAATGGTGGGAGGTTCAGGACAGACAAAAGAGGGTAATTCTTCACATCACACAGCACAAACGGTGGAATTTGCACCCATATGCTGTGGTAAGAAGATTAGACACATTCCTGGAGGATAAACAGGGTTGTCCCTCTGATTAGGCAGAGTGAGGCGGTTGCCTCAGGCAGTAGATAGTGGGAGGTGGCAGCAAGGTGTTCCAGGAGAGAGCTGTGTGCTCCCTAAGCTAACCTGCCACCTTCAGGAGCCATGGAGGATGTTGATCCATTGCCCATATTTAAAGAAGATTCAACTGTCAGTCTGGTCAGCCTTTGTATGTGAATTAGGAGGGGCGCCATCTTGTTCTTTGCCTCAGGCAGAAAAATGCCTTGGGCCAGCCCTGAGGATAAGGCTGTCAGTGGCTACTACTCAGGATGGTTGTATCCTACATCCAGGATCAGAGGCAGCAAGTTCAGAATACCAATTACTGGGGGCGGGGGGATGACAGTGAGTGCAGGCTATTGCACCCATATCCTATCTGGTTCTTTTAAACCTTCATTCCACACTTCTTGGTCATAGATCTGACTCCTCCTTACACATTCTCTCTCTCATGCCCTTCTCACTTCTCCTTCATTCTTCTTGCCCACTCTGTATTCCATGGGAACACAAGAAGCTGTCCTATAGTTACATAGCCAGTGTGGTGTAGTGATGAGAGTGTTGGACTGGGAGCCAGGAGATCTGAGTTCTAGTCCCCACTTGGCCATGGAAGCTCAGTGGGTGACTTTGGGCCAGTCACCAACTCTCAGCCCAACCTACTTCCCAGGATTGTTGTTGTGACAATAAAATGGAGAGGAGGAGGAGAATGTAAGCTGCCTTGGGTTCCTTGCAAGAGGAAAAAAGGCGGGATATAAATACAATACATACATACATACATACATACATACATAGGAACATAGGAAGCTGACTTACACTGAGTCAGAACATGGGTCCATCTAGACCTGCATTGTCAACACTGGCTGACAGCAACTCCCCAGGATTTTAGGCAGGATTCTTTCCTTGCCCTACCTGGATATGTGGGGATTGAACTTCTGACCTTCTGCATGCAAAGCATGCACTGAACTATGGCCCCTCCCTAAAAGACAGTGTGTATACCAAGACAATGAGTTCATCTATCCCAGTATTGTTTACTTCAACTGGCAGCAGGGTCTCATTTTTCCAGGGTCCCATTATCTTGTTCTTAAGTTCCATATAATTCGGGGATTTTTTTGTAGATTCCAGTTCATGGGGCTGGAACAGAAATATCACGTGATTTTCCATTTAGCCATGCCTCCGCCATTTCATGATTTAGAAACTTCTTCAACTCACCTTCAGAAAAAATGCAAAATGTAGCAGGATATTTTAAGTGATATTGTAAGTTCATTTGTTTTGTCATATTTTTCACCTTGCTAAATTGCCTTCTTTTATCAGCAACTTCTTTGGTATAATCCAGAAATAATACTTAATTGGGGGATTTTTGTAAGCTTCTCACAGACCTCCTAATACAAGCATTTTTTAGGGATGTACGAAAGTCACTTACCTGGTCTCGCAGCTTGCTTCGCGATGGGGGGGAGGCGCTTCGCTTCTCCCCCCAAAGTTCAGGCCGGGGGGGGAGGTTTCCCGCCTCGCCCAGCCAAAATTCAGGCTGGGGGGGAGGCTTCCTGCCTCGCCCGGCCGAAAATCAGGCCGGGGAGAAGTGCCCCGTCTCCCCGGCCGTGAACTTCAAAAGAAAAGTAAAAAAAAAAAAGCCCCGTGATAGGCTACGTAACGATTTACGTAGCCTATCATGGCTAGATCTGCAAAGTCAGCCGTGATAGGCTACGTTAATCGTCACGTAGCCTAGCACGGGTGACTTTGAAAAAAAAAAAGCGTGTACGCAAATGGCAGCCCCCATAGGGAGCCGCCATTCGCGTTCCTTATTTGGTCCCTGTAGTCTACGTAAAGATTTACGTAGACTACGGTGAAAATAAGGGCAACGGTATAAAAAAAAAAACAACGCCCCTGTGATAGGCTACGTAACAATTAACGTAGCCTATCACGGCTAGATTTGCAAAGTCAGCCGTGATAGGCTACGTTAATCGTCACGTAGCCTATCACGGGTGACTTTGAAAGAAAAAAAAAGCGCGTACGCAAATGGCAAATAGCCCCAACGCTATTTGCGTTGCCCTTATTTTCGTCGTAGTCTATGTAAATCTTTACGTAGACTATGGGGACCAAATAAGGAACGCGAATGGCGGCTCCCTATGGGGGCCGCCATTAGCCGTACGCGCTTTTTTTTTTTTAAGTCACCCGTGATTGGCTACGTGACGATTAACGTAGCCTATCACGGCTGACTTTGCAAATCTAGCCGTGATAGGCTACATTAATCGTTACGTAGCCTATCACAGGGGCATTTTTTTTTCTTGTAATGGCGGCGGCGGCAGCAGGTCGAAAGACCGGCTGCTGCCCCCGCCCCTGACGAAGACCTGCCAAACCGCCGCCGGGACCCGCCGCCGGGAGGGACATTCGTGAAAGTTAAGTCCCATCCCGGGGGGGGCAGGGGGCGGGGGGCGGAGAATTTCTCCCCGAACAACCTTTGGAGGACCGAATGTGTTGGCGCTCGGCCCCCTGAAGTTTCCCTACATTTTTTTGTACACAATTTTGGTGAATATAAGCATCCCTACATTTTTTTGTACACAATTTTGGTGAATATAAGCATTTTTGCAGGTTGTTTCCCTAACATAATGCATTATTGTTCATTGGTTTGAAGAGTATATGCATCTTTCAGTGCACATTTCCCTAATATTTCAATTTTGTACATATTTTTTTAATTAGAGAATTGCATCCCTAAATTTGGAGAAGTGCAAATTTCAAAGGATAACTGCATTTCAGTTCACTTATTGCAGAAGTCGGGATCCTCAGTCCCAAGACCCAAATGCAGCCCTCTTGGGGTCTCAATCAGACCCTCCAGGGTTCCCCAGAAACCCAAAGCCCCTTCCCCTGGCCCCACTCCTTTCCTGCAACCACTGTTCATTTTGTGGCTTCCCAGCTTTTGTGCAGCTTTTTACCCATTCTAAAAGGTTGAAATTAGTTCCATGCTGAAAATTTATCTCGCATTTTTTTGACCATTCTCATTCAATTTAATCAAAAAGAAATGGCTTTCAGAAAGAAATCCAAAGAAGGATAAATTTTGGAGAAATTCTCATGGCTTGGGTTTGGGATTCTTGTGCTTACCTTACTTGTGAGGTGGCTGAGGAGGGTGTATGAGTGTCCTGTCTGTCATCGTACAATAATCTCTGTGGCAGCCTGTAGCCTCCTCGGCTTCCTGCACTTAAACCCATCATGAGGAAGATATTGTGAGGTATTTCCTCCCATGGGGCTTTTTTTCAGTTCAAGAAGTGCAGGTGTAATAGAGAGAGAAAGCACACACAGCACCCTCAGCCACCTCACACTGATTAGGTAAGCTCAAAAATACCACCAAAAGAAATTCAAAACTCTGCCTCAGAAGAGTGGAAACCTGTACACAGTTGATGCTGTTGTGACTTGCAGGAGCAGTGCAAGAAACCAAAACCCCTGAGGAAAGAAGAAAGAACCTGTGCTACAATCCCAGCCAATAGTGAGCCCTATCTGTGAGGAGAATTTCTCCTCCCCTAGGAGAAATTTGGTAAAATTGTCCTTCCAATTTCTCTGCCCACAAATAGGCCGGAGAATTTTGAGAGTCCATTTGTTCATAGGTCTAGTTGAAATGCCTCTCCTAAGGCTTTGTTATTTGCAGTAAGAGCTTGAAGCTAACAACAACAACAACAACCAAAAAGAACCTGCTGGTATCTGAGATATTTTCCCTCACCTGCACCCCTTTTGCCTTTGGCCCCAGCAACTACGGATGTGCGAACCCACCCCCGTCCAGGTTCTGCAGGTGTCTGTCCAGCCACTGCCTCTGTGTGTAGCCCGCACTCACCCCAGCAGCCTCATCGAGCTCTGCAGTCACCATTTTTTGAAGAACAAAAAATGTTGACCACAAAGATGTGCACATTTGCATATGGGAAAATGTACATTTTTGTGAATGAGCAGGTTTGCATATGCGCAAAATGCGCAATTTGGCAAAACATGCATCTTTGCACCTAAGGAAACGTGCACATTTGTAAAAATGTGCATTTTTGTGCATACACAAATATGGGCGTCTTTGCAATCACCATTTTATTTTTTGAAAAATGGTGACCATGGAACTCGAAGAGGCTACCGGGATGCCCGCTCACTGGATGCGGGCAGGGGGCAGGCAGGGGGCAGGCAGGGGGTGAGCAGCTGCAGGGGTTCGACGAGCAGGGCTTGGGGGTGCAGGCAGGGGGAGTTCCTCTGAATTCCCAGACAGAATCAGGCACCCACACCATCCTTACCACCAGCCACTTGAATGTGTTCCTCAAGAGCTTCTCTAAAATTCAGTTCAACCTATTTCTTCAAAAGTGCAAAATTAGGTAAGTTTGCAAAGGCAATCAAGCCAATTTCTCCCCCATCCCATGGCTCCTGCCTGGCCATGATTGGAGACTAAACTGACCTTTGATTAGATGCAGCAAGCAAGTTCTCATGTTCTCATGTTCCTTCTTTGAGTGGTGTTGTGGCAATTACTGTGGTGCAGCGTGAGGAGGATATTGCTGGAAATAGATCTTGATCAGTCACTTAAAAGAGTGACTAGCTTTGAAGTGTCCACAAATTCACTAAAGGAATCATGGTAATCAAATGTAATTGTGCCGCTTCATCTGCATGTTAATTCTATTGATTTTATTCAGCAGCCCAGCTATATATGGTAATATGCAAGCTCTGGGAAACGGGAGAGGACCGATGAATTAAAAGACACAAAATCAATAATCCCTGCATGAGAATGTGGCATCGTTCTAAAAATGAGCTGAACAAAACTAAGTCTTCTCTAACCAGGGCAGGTGGAAAGTGGCATTGATTGAGAGATTTGGGGTGTGTGTGTGTGTGTGTGTGTGTGTGTTTATCTGGAATAAATGAAGGAACAGGGAAGGACACATAACAGTCCTTCCTTCCTTCAGCCTTCTGCGTTCTTTGATTAAACTATTAGTTGTTCAGCATGGTGATACAATTCTATGAACCTTTGGTCTGAAAACCCCAGTAGGCTCCCTATTAAAGTGCTGATCACTTTGCTTGTTCTTCTTCCCCCATCATGTGCTTGCCAGTTTGATACGGGTTGTTGCCATTGTTTCCTGCCAGCGCGATAAACCAGTTTGCTATTGCACAAGATGCCAGGCTCTTTCCCAGCATGTTAGTCTTTGGACCCCCCAGAGTTTCCAGAAATTGGGATCAGCAGGCCTCTAGAGTAGAGCCTCATGGGTATCTCCCTGTTGTCTTCCTATCTAATATATTCAAAAATGCAATGTCCCCACCTGCAATTCTGAGATGGTAAATTCTCAGAAGGACTCTACCATGCGATTTTGCTGAACGTGTAGTTTGGCTTTAACTGCCATTTTTTTTTTAACTCAACATCAAATAAGATGATACTACAATAGTGTGCAATTTCATGTATCAGTCCCCAAATACATCATGTGGGACCTGCTACAAAACATTGCCATATGGAGTTCTACTGTCCAGAATTCCAGAGACTCAACTCCATTCCACCTCCCCACTCTTCCATTCTCCTGCTCCAACAAAAGAGGGGCCATAGCTCAGTGTGATAGAGCACATGCTTTCCATGCAGATGGTCCCAGGTTCGATCCCCAGCTTCTCCAGGTAGGGCAAGGAAAGAATCCTGCCTGAAATCCTCGAGAGCTGCTGCCAGTCAGTGTCGACAATACTGGGCTAGATGGACCCATGGTCTGACTCAGTATAAGGCAGCTTCCTATGTTCCCATGTTCCATGTCAAATAAGCCTTTTGCTTATTAATCAGTCCATCCTAAAGGAAATCAACCCCGAGTGCTCATTAGAAGGACAGATAATGAAGCTGAAGCTCCAATATTTTGGCCACCTAATGCGAAGAGAAAACTCCCTGGAAAAGACCCTGATGCTGGGAAAGACTGAAGGCAAAAGGAGAAGGGGACGGCAGAGGATGAGATGGCTAGATAGCATCACGGATGCAATGAATATGAACTTGAGCACGCTCCGGGAGAGAGCGCAGGACAGGAAGGCCTGGCGTGCTATGGTCCATGGGGTCACGAAGAGTCGGACACGACTGAACGACTGAACAACAACAGAATTTTTGACAGACTTTTTTCAGATGACCCTCTTTGCTTGTCTAAACTTGTCACCTGGATACTTTCCTTCCCTTCCTCCTCTTTGTATAGCCTCTGTATTTTCTATTACCTCAACTTCTTTGCATGAAAAGAGACCTGTTGCCAAGCTCCAGGAAGCATTTCTATTTTTAAGCTTGTTGTACAGTGTAAGTGCCAATTTCTTTACAGTTTCACACTTTATTTCCTTCAGAACTCTCTGAAGAATTTCACCAGTCTTGGTGATTTACTGCCGGGGAGTCTCTCGAGTTGCTCAACAACTTCCTCTTGGGGGAACTTTGGTCTGCAAAGTCTAAGCATGAAAAAGATATATCTTCGGAAAAGAAATTTCAGCAGCACTCATAGTGGTGAAGACCTATCAAAAATTCATTCCATCTCTTCTGCTGCCTCCACATTCCTCGGAATTGTCACGAAAACCATGATTTATCTAAAAGACATGCGATCACATATACAGGCATCAATGGGCTGGAGCACATGGGGAACCAGGATCATGTGGTCCCTCCAAGGAGCTCCTTCTTGACTGAAGCAAATTCTTAACTCTCCCCACTTAAATGCGATTAGGCAGGTATTGTTGTTGTTGTTATTAACCATAATTGCAGTGAAAGCTAACCAGCATGGCAACCTACAGAACTGAGATTTGGAATAACTCCCTGGACAATGAAGTGTTCTCAGGCTCTGCTCTGGGGCAGACCACCCAGTCAGGCTGGCCATTGGGCCTTCCCAGGGGTGGCCATGTGTCCTCTTTTATACAGGAAAAGGAAAGGAAATGTTCCTGCTGTGCAAGCACCGGGTCATTACTGACCCCTAGAGGGATGCCACTTGCGCTGGTGTTTTCATGGCAGACTGTAGCAGGGTGGTTTGCCATTGCCTTCCCCAGTCGTGACTACCTTTCACCCAGCAAGCTGGGTACTCATTTTACCGGCCTCGGGAGGATGGAAGGCTGAGTCGACCTGAGCCGCCTACCTGAGACCCAGCTTCCGCTAGCCTGGGATCGAATTCAGGTCCTGGGGAGAGTTTCGGTTGCAATACTGCTACCTACCACTCTGCGCCACACGAGGCTCTCTTTTATACAGGACTGTCCTTTATGTGAAGGTGTTTTCTATTTGAAGGGTTGTCCTGTCCAAGTCGAGATTAAAGGTAAAGAAGTTGTCCATCAAAAATTAGTACTTAAACAGCAGACTGCACAAGCAGGCACACTGGTCACCTGGTCACACTTTGCCACTATGAAATTGCATTTCTATTTTAATAATAATAATAATAATTTCTATTTCATTTATATATGTAAATTAGCATTTGTAAATTTTATGCAAATCTGCATCTTCTGTTGTCTTTTTGGTTGATGCATTCTCTGTCCCTGCACCCCACCCCACCCGACCCCACAGCAATGCATAAGTGGACACCTGAGGAAGGGCTCCAAAGAGCTTGCTGTTTGCACTGCATGAGCAACAAGGGCTTCCTTGTTCTGGTATGTTCCAGTGTATTCTTCAGCTCTTCAGTTGAAAGGGGCCTACAAGACCATCGGGTCCAACCCCCTGCTCACTGCAGGAGTCCAAGTCAAAGCATCCCTGACAGATGGCGGTCCAGCTTCATCTTGAAGGCCTCCAGTGTGGGAGAGCCCACCACCTCCCTGGGTCATTGGTTCTATTCTCATATTGCTCTAACCGTCAGTAAGCTCCCGGAGCGTGCTCAAGTTCATATTCATTGCATCCGTGATGCTATCTAGCCATCTCATCCTCTGCCGTCCCCTTCTCCTTTTGCCTTCAGTCTTTCCCAGCATCAGGGTCTTTTCCAGGGAGTTTTCTCTTCGCATTAGGTGGCCAAAATATTGGAGCTTCAGCTTCATTATCTGTCCTTCCAATGAGCACTCAGGGTTGATTTCCTTGAGGATGGACTGATTTGACCTCCTTGCAGTCCAGGGGACTCGTAAGAGTCTTCTCCAGCACCACAGTTCGAAAGCATCAATTCTTCGGCGCTCAGCCTTCCTTATAGTCCAGCTCTCACAGCCATACATTACTACTGGGAAAACCATAGCTTTGATTAGACGGACCTTTGTCGGCAAGGTGACGTCTCTGCTTCTTACTATGCTGTCTAGGTTTGCCATAGCTTTCCTCCCAAGGAGCAAGCGTCTTTTAATTTCATGGCTACAGTCACCGTCTGCGGTGATCTTGGAGCCCAAGAAAGTAAAATCTGTTGCTGCTTCCATTTCTTCCCCTTCTATATGCCAGGAAGTGATGGGGCCACATGCCATGATCTTTGTTTTTTTAATGTTGAGTTTCAAACCAGCTTTTGCACTCTCCTCTTTCACCCTCAACAAGAGGCTCTTGAGATCCTCTTCGCTTTCTGCCATTAGGGTGGTATCGTCTGCATATCGGAGGTTATTGATAATTCTCCCAGCAATCTTAATTCCGACCTCTGATTCATCCAACCCGGTGTTTCTCATGATGTACTCTGCATATAAGTTAAATAAGCAGGGTGACAATATGCAGCCTTGTCGTACTCCTTTCCCAATTTTGAACCAATTGGTTGTTCCATGTCTGGTTCTTACTGTTGCTTCTTGACCCTCGTACAGGTTTCTCAGGAGACAGGTAAGGTGGTCTGGTACTCCCATCACTTTCAGAATTTGCCACAGTTTGTTGTGATCCACACAATCAAAGGCTTTAGCGTAGTCAATGAAGCAGAAATAGACGTTTTTCTGGAATTCTCTTGCTTTCTCCATGATGCAGCGAATGTTGGGGATTTGATCTCTAGTTCCTCTGTCTCTTCTAAACCCAGCTTGTACTTCCGGTAGTTCTCGGTTCGCATACTGCTGAAGCCTAGCTTGTAGGATTTTGAGCATCACCTTGCTGGCATGTGAAATGAGCGCAATGGTGTGGTAGTTTGAACACTCTTTGGCGTTGCCCTTCTTTGGAATTGGAATGTAAACTGACCTTTTCCAGTCTTGTGGCCACTGTTGAGTGTTCCAGATTTGTTGGCATATTGAATGCAGCACTTTAACAGCATCATCTTTTAGGATTTTAAATAGCTAGCTGGAATACTGTCATCTCCGCTAGCTTTGTTGTTACTAATGCTTCCTAAGGCCCACTTGACTTCACTCTCTAGGATGTCCAGCTCAAGTTCAGTGACCGCACTATCATGGCTATCAGGGACATTCAGATCTTTCCTGTATAGTTCTTCTGTGTATTCTTTCCACCTCTTCTTAATCTCATCTGCTTCTGTTAGGTCCCTGCCTTCTTTGTCCTTTATCATGCACGTCTTTGCACAAAACGTTCCCTTGAGATCTCCAATTTTCTTGAAGAGATCTCTAGTCTTTCCCATTCTGTTGTTTTCCTCGATTTCTTTGCATTGTTCATTGAAGAAGGCCTTCTTGTCTCTCCTTGCTATTCTCTGGAACTCTGCATTCAGTTGGGTATATCTTCCCCTTTCTCCCTTGCTTTTCGCTTCCCTTCTTTCGTGAGCTACTTGTAAAGCCTCATCAGACAGCCACTTGGCTTTCTTGCATTTCTTTTTCTTGGGGATGGATTGAGTTGCTGCCTGCTGAACAACGTTACGGACCTCCATCCATAGTTCCTCAGGCACTCTGTCTATCAGGTCTAATCCCTGAAATCTATTCCTCACCTCCACTGTATATTCATCAGGGATATGATTTAGGTCATACCTGAACGGTTTAGTGGTTTTCCCGACGTTCTTCAATTTCAGCCGAAATTTTGCAAGAAGCAGCTCATGATCTGAGCCACAGTCAGCTCCAGGTCTTGTTTTGACTGACTGTATGGAGCTTCTCCATCTTTGGCTGCAAAGGACATAATCAATCTGATTTCGATATTGACCATCTGGTGACGTCCATGTGTAGAGTCGCCTCTTGTGCTGTTGGAAAAGAGTGTTTGCTATGATCAGCATGTTCTCTTGGCAAAACTCTATTAGCTTTTGTCCTGCTTCATTTTGTACACCAAGGCCATGCCTGCCTGTTATCCCGGTGATTTCTTGACTTCCTACTTTAGCATTCCAATCCCCTATGATGAAGAGGACATCTTTTTTTGGTGTTAGTTCTAGAAGGTGTTGTAGGTCTTCATAGAACCGATCAACCTCAGCTTCTTCGGCATCAGTGGTTGGGGCATAGACTTGAATTACTGTGATGTTGAATGGTTTGCCTTGGATTCGTACTGAGATCATTCTATCATTTTTAAGATTGTACCCCAGTACTGCTTTTCCCACCCTTTTGTTGACTATGAGTGCTACTCCATTTCTTCTAAGGGATTCTTGGCCACAATAGTAGATATGATGGTCACCTGAATTAAATTCGCCCATGCCTGTCCATTTTAGTTCGCTGATTCCCAAGATGTCAAAGTTCAATCTTGCCATCTCATGTTTGACCACCTCCAGCTTACCTTGATTCATTGATCTGACATTCCAGGTTCCTAAACAATATTGTTCTTTACAGCATCGGATTTTCTTTTCACCACCAGACACATCCACAGCTGAGTGTCCTTTCGGGTTTGGCCCAGCCGCTTCACTCTTTCTGGCGCTACTTGGAAATACCCTCTGCTCTTCCTAGGGGTGGTCGAAAGTCACTTACCTTTTCTCGCAGCTTGTTCGCGGTGGGGGGGAGTGCTTTGCTGCTCCCCCCGCGAAGTTCAGGCCAGGGGGGAGGCTTCCCGCCTCGCCCGGCCGCGAACACGAAAGTAAAAAAAAAAAGTCCCCTGATAGGCTACATGACAATTCACGTAGCCTATCATGGCTAGATCTGGAAAGTCAGCCGTGATAGGCTACGTGAATCGTCACGTAGCCTATCACGGGTGACTTTAAAAAAAAAAAGCGCGTACGCGAATGGCGGCCCCCATAGGGAGCCGCCATTCTCGTTCCTTATTTAGTTGCTGTAGTCTACGTAAATCTTTACGTAGACTACGGCGAAAATAAGGGCAACGCAAATAGCGTTGCCCTTATTTTTGCCGTAGTCTACGTAAAGATTTACGTAGACTACAGCGAACAAATAAGGAACGGGAATGGCGGCTCCCTATGGGGGCCTCCATTATCCGTACACACTTTTTTTTTTTTTTTTTAAAGTCACCCGTGATAGGCTACATGAATCGTCACGTAGCCTATCAGGGGACTTTTTTTTTTTTCTTTGATTGAAATGGCGGGGGCGGCAGCCGGTCAAAAGACCGGCTGCCGCTCCCGCCCCACTCGAACACCGTACGAACCGCCAGCCGGACCTGCCGCCGGGAGGGACATTCAGGGAAGGTAAGTCCCGTCCCGGGGGGGGCGGGGTGCGGGGGGGTGCGGAGGATTTCTCCCCGAAACTTGTTCGGGGGGCCGAACACGTTGGCGCTCGGCCCCCCGAAGTTTCGGGGAGAAATTCTCCGCCATCCCTAGCTCTTTCCCAGTAGCATATTGGACACCTTCCGACCTGAGGGGCTCATCTTCCGGCGTCATATCTTTTAGCCTTGTGATACGTTCCATGGGGTTTTCTTGGCAAGAATACTGGAGTGGGTTGCCATTTCCTTCTCCAGTGGACCACATTTTGTCAGAACTCTCCGCCATGACCTGTCCGTCTTGGGTGGCCCTGCACGGCATAGCTTATGGCTTCACTGAGTTACGTAAGCCCCTTCGCCACAACAAGGCAGTGATCCATGAAGGGGCTTCTCCAGGCTAAACATGCCCAGTTCTTGCAGTCTCTCCTCATAGGGCTTTGTTTCCAGTCCCCTGATGATCTTTGTTGCCCTCCTCTGAACGCTCTCCAGTTTGTCTGCATCCTTCTTAAAGTGCGGCCCAGCACCCAGAACTGGACACAGTACTCCAGATGTGGCCTAACCAGTGCTGAGTAGAAGGGAATTAATATATCCTAGGTTGCTTTAAAAGAGGTGAGTTAACAATATCTCAATAGCCTTCCTAGCAATTCCAATCAAGCTGTTCTCTTAAAATCCTTGACAGCATCCTGTCAAAGTTAAGCTTTGTTAAGTCCCATTGATTTCAATGGTAGATAGTTAAGGATGTGCTTAAGTCTTCAATTGAAATCAATGGGACTTATCTATGTTTAACTCTGGCTGGATAATGGCTACTGATTTCGGGAAGTTGCCTCCCAAATTACACCAGTGCAACAAAGGAATTCACATTTTTGTGTAAAGGGGAGATGGAAAGGAAAAACAACACCCTTTTTTCTCATACTGTTCCCCCCCCTTTAGTCTTGTTATTTAAACTGAAATGCCACAGAAATGTCTGTTCATGAAGGGTAAACAGGTGATATGGCTAGCAAAGTGTATGTGGGTTTCACTTATGGGAGCTCACTGACACTCTTGCGCCTGTCATTCTGTCCTAAGGAAGAGCTCTTCCAAAATAGGCAACATTAAGAGAATTTATAAATCATATTTTATTGGTATTAAGCATGTCATGCTGCACTTTAGTATTTATTAGGCATGTCATGCTGCACTTAAATTTGAAGAAGACTGAAGTGAAAGTTATATAGAACTCATTTATTTATTTGTCAATTTTTTCCCCACCTGCCACTTCGTTTCTCCAAAGAGGTAGGATTTGTCTGAGAGACAGCAAGGACCAGAGCTTAATAATTTATTATTATTCGTGGATACTTCCTTTGCTTCATCACTGGTAGCAGCCAGAAGACCAAACCCATTGGGAGGCAGCACCCTTTTCCACCCAGCAAGAATTCATCACAGCAAAGGGAAAATCACTTTGGTTCTATCCATCATAGGAATGTACGAAAGGGACTTACCTTGTCCCGCAGCTTTTCTCATGGTGGGGGGGAGGCACTTTGCTTCTCCCCCCGAAGTTCAGGCAAGGGGGGGAGGCGTCCTGCCTCGCCCAGCTGAAATTCAGGCTGAGGGGGAGGCGCCCCGCCTCGCCCGGCCGAAATTCAGGCCGGGGAGAAGGGCCCCGTTTCCCCGGCCGCGAAAGAAAAAGTAAAACAAACAAGCAAAAAAAACGTGATAGGCTACGTAACGATTAACATAGCCTATCACGGCTAGATTTCCAAAGTCAGCCGTGATAGGCTACGTTAATCATCACGTAGCCTATCACGGGTGACTTTGGGAAAAAAAAAGCGCGTACGCAAATGGTGGCGGCCCATGGGCGCCGCCATTTGCGTTCCTTATTTTGGCACGTCTAGTCTACGTAAAGATTTACGTAGACTACAGCGACCAAATAAGGAACGCGAATGGCGACGCCCATGGGACGCCGCCATTTGCGTATGCGCTTTTATTTTTTTTCCAAAGTCACCCATGATAGGCTACGTAAATCGTGACATAGGCTATCATGGGTGTGTGTGTGTGTGTGTGTTTACTTTTTTATTTTGTAATGGCGGCGGCGGCAGCCAGTCGGGAGACTGGCCACTGCCCCCGCCCCCGACGAAACACCGCCGAACCGCCGCCGGGACCCGCCACCGAGAGGGACATTTGCTGAAGGTAAGTCCCATCCGGGGGGGGCGGGGGGCTGGCGGAGAATTTCCCCAACACTTTCGGGGGGCCGAATGCCTCGGCGCTCGGCCTCCCGAAGATTCATGGAGAAATTCTCCGCCATCCCTAACATTAGCAAGATATCGGGAAGCTACAGAGAAATTCGAGATGGACTAAAATGAGCTTGGATTTCTAGGAATCTGACCCGCAGAATCTGCTGCAGACCAACTTCCTCAGACCGCGCGAAGGCCATGGATTGGATAGGGATGGGGGAAAATTTCTCCCCGAAACTTCGGGGGGCCGAGCACCACAGCATTCAGCCCCCCGAAATTGGCAGTGAAATTCTCCGCCCCCCCGCCCCCCCCAAATGGGACTTATCTTTCACGAATGTCCCTCCTGGCGGCGGGTCCCGGTGGCGGTTCGTTGGGTCTTCGTCAGGGGCGGGGGCGGCAGCCAGTCTTTCGACCGGCGGCTGCCGCCGCCATTACAAGGAAAGTTAAAAAAACAAACAAACACCCCCGTGATAGGCTACGTAACGATTAACGTGGCCTATCACGGCTAGATTTGCAAAGTCACCCGTGATAGGCTACGTGACGATTAACATAGCCTATCACGGCTGACTTTGCAAATCTAGCCATGATAGGCTACGTTAATCATTACGTAATGTAGCCTATCATGGGGGTGGTTTTGTTTTTTGTTTTTTCGCGGCCGGGTAGATGGGGCGCTTCTACCCGGCCTGACTTTCGCCGGCGAGGGATGGGGCGCCTCCTGCCCGGCCTGAATTTCGGCCGGGCGAGGCGGGAAGCCTCCCCCCCCTCGCATGAACTTCGGGGGGAGAAGCGAAGCGCTTCCCCCCTACCGCGAAAAAAGCTGCGGGACAAGGTAAGTCCCTTTCGTACATCCCTAGGATTGGATTCCCAGATGATTTTTTAAAAAGAATTTCCCAAAATTTACAGATATTTATTTGTAGGACAATGCAGACATTTCTGCTGAGGAAGAGTTGAATGGAATGGGGGACAATGTGCTAAAACTTACATAGTAAGGTCAATTACGTAAATTGTTACGAAACCTCTGACGTAATTATTTGCGTGTTTTTCCGCATGACAGAAAAAAAAAAATTCGCATCCACCTGTGAGTGGATGACAGAACGAAAGGCACCTGACAATCCAAGAAACACAGACGGAGTGGATTTTACACAGTGCGTACATCCCTAGCTACAGGAAGCTGCCTTCCCTTCTCCCAGCCAGAGAAACACACACACTCAACTCCAACTATCATTTGCCCTAGGACTGCAGAACCAAAGGGAAGCACTTTGGGTCTATTCACCAGTCAGGTTTGGGGGTACATTACCTGAAGGATCATCTCCTTCTATATCTACCTGCCTAGATCCAAAGATCATCTTTGGAGTCTCTCCTCTGGGTGCCCCTGCCAAATGAGGTGAGGTGGGTGGCCATTAAGGAGAGGGCCTTTTCAGGGGTGGAACCCGTTTACAGAATACCCTCCCCAGAGAGGTTTTTCCTGACATCTACATTGTGAGTTTTTTTTGTTCCAGGCGAAGACTCTTTGATTTTCCCAAGCTTTTCAGACAGTCTGTTTTTGGTTGTTGTTGTTAGGGATGGTGGAGAATTTCTCCCTGAAACTTCGGGGGGCCGAGCGCCAACATGTTCGGCCCCCCGAACAAGTTTCGGGAGAAATTCACCACACCCCCCGCCCCCTGCACCCCCCCCCCCCGGGATGGGACTTACCTTGCCGAATGTCCCTCCCGGTGGCGGGTCCGGCCGGCGGTTCGGCAGGTGTTCGTCCGGGGCGGAAGCGGCAGCCGGTCTTTCGACCAGCTGCCGCTGCCGCCATTGCAATGAAAGAAAAAAAAACAAAAACGCCCCCGTGATAGGCTACGTGATGATTAACGTAGCCTATCACGGCTAGATCTGCAAAGTCAGCCGTGATAGGCTACGTAAATCATCACGTAGCCTATCACGGGTGACTTTAAAAAAAAAAATAAAGCGCGTACGGATAATGGCGGCCCTCATAGGGAGCCACCATTCCCGTTCCTTATTTGGTCGCTGTAGTCTACGTAAATGTTTACATAGACTACGGCAAAAATAAGGGCAACGCTATTTGCGTTGCCCTTATTTTCGCCGTAGTCTACGTAAAGATTTACGTAGACTACAGCGACCAAATAAGGAACGCGAATGGCGGCTCCCTATGGGGGCCGCCATTTGCGTACGCGCTTTATTTATTTTTTTTTAAAGTCACCCTTGATAGGCTACGTGACGATTAACGTAGCCTATCACAGCTGACTTTGCAGATCTAGCCGTGATAGGCTACGTTAATCGTCATGTAGTCTATCACGGGGGCTTTAAAAAAAAAAACAACTTTGGAGTTCGCGGCCGGACGAGGCGGGAAGCCTCCTCCCTGGCCTGAATTTTGGCCAGGCGAGGCGGGAAGCCTCCCCCCCCGGTCTGAACTTCATGGGGGGAGCAATGAAGCGCCTCCCCCCCACCGCGAACAAGCTTCGAGGACAGGTAAGTGACTTTCGTCCACCCCTAGTTGTTGTGGTGGTGGTTTTTAAACGTGTTAGTGTTTTTAGTGCACTTCTGCTGGTTTTTCCTTTGGTTTCATTCTATTTTAAACTTCAGGTTTTTATATCACGTTTTACTGTGCAATTTGGTGGCTTTATGTTCTGTTTTGTGAACCACTCAGACAGCTTCGGCTACTGGGCAGCGTAGAAATGTAATAAGTGAGCGAACAACATATGGGCTGCTGGTTGCTCTGTTTCCCGCGAAACACATCAGGAGAGTTCATCACGGCAAGGGTTCTGGAGTGCTGAACTCTAGCCCTTCCCTCAGCCAGAGGACTAAGGACTACTGGTGTGTGTATACATGTGTGCATTTTTGTGGGTTTCTATATTATTTTGACCTTCTCCCATATGTTCCTGCTCATTTGCTAAACTCATCTTGGGAGGGTTTTCTCTTGGTGCCACCACCCACAATGGTGTGATGGGTGATTATCAGGAAAAAAGCCTTCTATGTAATGCCCTCCTCATCTCTGGAATGTCTTTCCCAGAGAGATCTGCATGTATACATTTAGACACTGACCTTCCTCTTTAAGCAGGCATTTAATTTTTAACCTGTTGCTTCATTATTTTTACTGCTAGCTCCTGAATATTTTTTTAATGGGGGAGGGGCACAATTAGGGATGTACAGACTGTAGAAAATCCACTCTGTCTGTTTTCCGTGGATTGTCAGGTGCCTTTTCTTCCATTGTCAGCTCACAGAAGGATGTGAAAAAAATATTTTTCATCATGTGGAAAAATATGCAAATAAATAATTACGTAAGAAGTTTTGTAACAATTGATATAATTTACCTTAGTACATAACATTTAGCGCATTGTCCCCCATTCCGTTAAACTTTTCCTGAGCATAAATTTGTGTAATTTCCTATGAATAAATATGTGTACATTTCGGGAAAGTAAAAAAAAAAATCAAAATCCAAAAGTCCATGGACTCTGTGGCCTGGAGGGGTCCACAGGTTCAGGTTCTTAGAACTCCGAGCTCATTTTAGTCTATTGCAAATTTCTCCAGCATCCCTAGGCATGATCCTCTGCATGTTGGGACAGAAAAAAAGTCCAACTTCCCCATGACTCACTGGGAAATGCTGGGACAGGTGGGACTTTTTTCTGTCTCAATGTGCATAGGAACACACCTTTAATGTTTTAAATGTTAAATATTGTGTTGTTTTGATACGTGTAGGGTTATATACTTATTACTTATTTATTTATTTGTTGTTGTTTTTGTTTAGTTTTATGATTGTAAACCACCTCAAGGACATTTGCCAGTTGGGCAGTATACATATCAAACAAACAAACAAACAAACAAACAAATGGAAGCTGCTTTGAGAAGCTTTCTATTGAATGATGAAGTAGAAATCTTCAAAATAAACAAAGATTCATTTACATTACTATCATTTATACCCTGCTTTTCTGTATGTAAAACAGGGATATCAGAGAAATCCATTTGGGGGTGGTGTTCAATGAGTCTAGGAGGCTCAGCCCCCTGGACTTTGTTTTCATTCCCACTGTGGTGCCCAGTTCAATCTGCAGTGAGTTGGGCCAGTTTGTGGATTTTCCAAGAATTTTGCACATCATGGGGTGGGGTGGCGGGGGGGTGAAGGTTCTGCAATTGGCTTGCTGATGTAAATTGAGTCATAGATGCCACAGAACTCTATTGAGCCAAAACAGAATCGGATTTCCCAGCAATGGCAGACTAGATTGTAGCAACAGAAGTAAAGTGCTTCAGAGAATGAGAAACTACTTTATAGAGAGGGCTATCATGTTGGTACCCCCTCTATGCTAAGTACCTTTGCATGATACCTTCCCCATGGACTTTTATTTCTTGGGCTCCTTGCTACAGTCCTCGAGAGCCAGCATGTACATCCTCACAGCTAGGGCCGCAGTGCTGGATAGCTTGAGATCAGACAGAAGGAACAATTCAAAGGGCATTTCATGGATTGTCAATTAGAATCAGCCGCCGCTACACTAACGATCAAAGACAACCTAATTAGCAATTCTTTGAACTGTACTGAAGTGGTCTTACTGGGTGCAAATGAAATTCATTTGACATGGAGTCAGTTAAAAGGTGACAAGACTTCTTGTATTTCCAGCAGATGAAACAAAAACAAAAAAAATCCTTGACAACTCCCACATCATTGGAGGCTAGTCAGCAAAACACAGCAATTTGCACAAGACAATTAAGGGATAGGTACGGATATGAACACAAATGGAAATATGTCACTGGATTTCAGTCTCTACATTTAAAGACTCAAGATAGTAAAAGATTAGTGCAAGTATGTAAACGTATGTGTCCAGTTATTTATTTTGGCGGTTGTGAACCTGTGGCCCTCCAGATGGTGTTGGATTACAAATCCCATCACCCCTGGCCATTGGCCATGCTGGCTGGGTATGATGGGACATGGGGTCCAACAATATCTGGAGGGCCACAGGCTCACTACCTATGATTTATTTGAATGTGTTGTGCAGCCATCAGCAAGGACCATTCCGTAGGACCGGGATAGGTAGCCATAGACATATGTAAAATAACTAGGGATGAGAGCTTAAATATGTATTTAGAGGTGGAAATATACCCCATTTATTAAAAATAACAAAGTAGGTAGTGATGTCAGATGAGTCCGTTTGGGGGTGGGGATGGAGTCTGATGGGTTTTCCTAGGCTCGCTGTCTTGGACTTCATTCTGGTTCCCACTACGGCACCCAGTGTGCAATGAACTGGGCAAGTTTGCAGATTTTCCAGACATTTCATGCATCTTTTTTCCTTGCATGTTATTGTCATTATTATTGCATTTATATCCCACCTTTTTCCCGCTTGCAAGGAACCCAAGGTGGCTTATGTCATCCTCATCCTCTCTATTTTATGCTCACACCAACCCTGTGAGGTAGGTTAGTCTGAGAGTCAGTGACTGGCCCAGAGTCACCCAGTGAGCTTCCTGTCCCAAGTGGGGATAAGAAACCAGATCTCCTGAATCCAAGTCCAAGACTCTGACCACTAAACAGCACTACACCACACCGGAACAACACCATACCAAGATTCTAACCACTGCACTGCAGAGTTTCTGCAATTTGCGCAAATTCACCCATAATTCGTGCAAATTCCTGAGCAGCTTGGCTCATAAATGCAAAGTAAGTCATAGATGCCAGGGAACTTGTCAAGCCAAAAAGACCTTCCCCCCCAAAAAAAGGAGGAGGAGGAGGAGGAAGAGGAGGAGGAAGCAGCATGGCTGGCTGGGGAATGCTGGGAGTGTTTTGACTTTTTTCTGTCTAAACATGCATAGGATTGCACTCTATGGGCTCTGACTAATATTTAAAAAAAACATGAGTGTAGGCTGGGTGTAAGGGTAGCATATGATAGTGAGGTAATCATATTTTATTTGAAAGAGGTGAGAAATAAACAAGTTGGGGAGGTGGCATTTCATTTAATATCAGCAGCTAAAATAATAATTGCATAAGACAGGAAGAAATTGGAGGTTACCAAGGTAATATCACATGAAAGTAAAAGTTGGTCTATAATTTTTTTTAAAAAATGCCTGAAATAAACTTTTAAAAACAAGAGAAGGAAGGAGAGTTTGAGTTTAAACAACTCCTTTCAATATTGGTTTGATGAACAGATGAATGTTAATAATGGCATTGCTTTTTTATTTATTTATAGGGTGGAAATGAAATTTTAAATGCATAGGTAAATTGTGTGTGCTGGTGGGATGATAAATGAGAAAAGTAAATGCTACAACCTGATAAGTTAAATAATGGGAATAGTCCAATTGTTCACAAACAATTATTATTTCTGGTAAATTGAAGGTGATGTATTGACATTTTGACAACAGAATCAGCAACAAACAACAACAGGATTACAGTGGAGCTACCAGGTGAGCCTTTCTGGGGATGGAGTTGTACAAAAGGGGTGTCATAGCTAGGGATGTCAGTCACTGGGAAATCTACTTCTTTTTTGCTCAACAGAGTCGGTGGGTACGAGTTGCTTTGCATCTATGATCCAAGATGCAGGCTGTTCCCTGAATTCTGGGAACTGGGGGGGGGGGAGCATGGGCAATTTGTGCAACCATCTTGCAATTTGTGCAGGTTATGGCTGAATGTTCACAGGTTATGCAAATTAGGCCATAATCTGCATAACCCATGCAAATTCACCCATAATTTGTATGAAGTGCTCAGACATTTGCGCAAATTGCATAATCTTAAAAAAAACAAAAAAAAAAACACCCTGCACAAAATTCCAGGAAAATCCACAAACTGGCCCAACTCACCACAGAGTAAGTTGGGTGTTGCAGTGGGAACTGAAACAAAGTCCGGGTGGGGGGGGGGGCGGACAAACCTAGGAAAACTTGTTGAACTCCAACTCCCAAATGAATTTCTCCAACATAGCAAAAAAACACCCTCTCTCTGGCTACCTTCCATCTTTCCTCTAGCAATGGAGGGATACAGGGAAAAATCTTGGCAGACGTTCCTATATCTGGGCACTTTATTATGGAGATAGATGTTTGTCAAGGGACCTGAGACCGAAATCGTAAGGACGGGGTGATCCCCACCCTCAGTGTTTTGTGTTACGTATTATTGCTCTATCCTGAGGATCAACTACATCCAGCAGCAACTGGTGGAGGTTGGAGGAACCACCAACCTCCACTGCATGGTGAAGAAGGAGAGGAATTCCCAGCTTTTCCTAGAATTTTCAGGGGCACCTCACTGAGCACCATGCAAGCATGATGTTGCTGTTTGGCTAGCCAGCACTCTGGCTGGCAGCCTGGCACAGACTGCAGCCATCAGCCGGGATGACTACGTAATCAGCATCAGAGCACTTACACAGTACTGACTGAGGTATCTTCTCCTTCTACTGCCACTTTCCAAGGGTTTCAGGTAAGGGCAGGAAATACCCTCACCACCTCAGTCCCCCCACATCAGCAGCGCACACTTCCTACTACGAACGATGCCACTTTAGCAGTCACTATTGGCTCCCTATCTGGTCATTAGAAGGCATAAAAAGACTTAGAGTTGTACAAAGCTGCAGTGGTGACATTGTAGCCTGTCCTGATGGTCTTGTCTTTAGCAGTCCTCACATCCTCTCTGAAGTCATGAGAATGCTTCCAAAGGTTACAAGTAGGGATGGACGCAAGTTTCATTTAAATTCATTGTTCATACATTGCTGATGCTGAAGGTATCTAGAGACCACCTTGCTGTGAGTCCTGCAAGACCATGCTTCTCTGGCTCATTTCCACCTGGCCTGGGAAGGCAGGGCATGGACAGACTGACTCCAGCTACAGGGACTGCTGCCTCTATGGCTATTTTTGCTGTTTGGATTTGTTTATCCCCCCACCACCACCATTTGACCTTGGTATAACTATTTTTCATTGTTTAATCTGACCTAGATATATTTATTATGCTATTTTTATGTGTATGGTTATCTAAATCTTGTTATAATTTGTACCTGTTAATTACTTCCAAAGGTTGTTACTATTCTGTGAATATGATGATGATGGTGATGATTTTGATGCTGCAAGCTGCTTTGAGCATAGTTTGGGTATGGGAAAGCAGCATATAAATAAACTGGTGAAGAGATGGTAATTCATCAAAATTCACCAATTTCTCCATATTTGAGATAGAAAGAACTTGGGATTTAAAAACTACAATGGAATGAACGTGGGAGTAACCAAAACTGACAAATCTGTCCATTCATCCCAGGACTTTGGGTCTGGGTTTGAATCCCTGCGCATTACTGCTGAATTACGGTTGCTCCCCACCCCATCCTGACAGGCTCGTCATCACTTTAACAGGCAGGTACAACATTGTCCTTTTCATGCTGGGATTAGCCGCATCTATCAAATTTGGCCAATGCCAATGGGTGAGAATTTAATTTCAGTTTGTTTGTTTTATAAGAATTAAGGAAAATTTGCCAATTTCTTCATAGTGGAGCCAGCGTGGTATAGTGGATACAGTTTGGGACTGGGAGCCAGGACATCCGGGTTCTAGTCCCCACTCGGCCATGGAAGCTCACTGGGTGACTTTGGGCCAGTCGCAGACTCTCAGCCCAACCTACCTCACAGGGTTGTTGTTGTGAGGCTAAAATGGAGAGAAGGAGGATTATGTATGCTGCCTTGGGTTTCTCAAAGAGGAAAAAAGGTGGGATATAAATGTAACAAATAAATAAATATTCGAAATGGGGGGGGGGACCTTGAGATTTAAAACACAAAAAAACAAAAGCAAGGTAAAGCAAAATAGGAGATTTGTCCATTCCTAGTTACAAGCCCTCTGGTTCTTTGCATTTCAGGCAGTCCTACTTCAGAGGGAGGCAACATGTGGCCCTTCAGAGGTTTTGGCCTACAGTTCCCATGATTTCTCACTTTTCGCTATGCTGGCTAGGGGTGATGGGAGTTGCACACCAAAACATCCACCAAAACAAGTTCTTCCCTGTGTAACACCAAGGCTGCCATCCAAGACTCCTCTTCTTCTGCTTGCAGCTCAGCTGGGGGTGGGGGGGTGATGTCACCTGGACTCTGAGAGCCTTAGCTGGGTGAGGTTTTGGCCCTGAGGCCCACACTCCCCCTCCAGCAAGCTCTTTTTCTACTGTATGAGAGGATATGTATTTGTGTGTGTGGAAGTGGGGGGAGGGTTTCCATACAGCTGTGAGCTGCCAAACACTAATTGCCACTGCATGTTATCTATCATATTCAGTCAGATTTGAAACACCACTGCATGTCAACTATCAAATACTGTCCAGTGCTAATATGACTGCATGCCAACCATCATCAAATATTATAGATGAGTGGATTATCATATTAGAGGAACAGAGAGAGGTTTTGAACTTAAATATCCCAAACCTGGCCCCATGGAGACCAACTTCATGGTGTTCAGGGACAACGGGTGGTGGTGGTGGGGATCATCTCACTATAAGGCCACCTATGATGTTTTCAAAGTGGCATCTTATTGTCTCTGTTTGACAGAAAGAGCTCAACGGTCCCGTCCCAGTGATACTGCTTGTCTTACCTTTGGGGGTTTCTATTCTAATCCAAAGGCCCGAGGTGAGTTTCTTGAGTTCAGAACAGAAGGGTAATGCACACAATGAAGTTTTAAAGTCAAAGGCTTTTACTCTGGGCTTGTATTAACAGAAAGAGAGAGAGAGATTGAGAGGGAGAGAGGGAGAGAATCTTCTTTTCTGGCAGGGTCCCTCCCTATCCATCATTCCTGTAGCAAAGTCTGCCTACCAGCATATTTCTGCCTGCCACTGCAGACTACGAGCACTTTCTTCAAGCAGCACCATGCAGTTTATTTTCTAGGGGCTGGCCCAAAGACAAAACCATCCATTCAGATCAATAACCATCAAAGAGCTGTTTTTAACTAAGCCAGAATCTTCTCCTTCAGACCAGGAATAACCACCCCAAAACAAAACCCCCATGGGAGCACAGCAACATTTTTTGCTAACTCATTTCCCCCCCCCAGATGTTCAGACAGAGAGTGCCTTCGCTTGTGTTGTTGTTGTTGTTGTTGTTCAGTCGTTCAGTCATGTCCGACTCTTTGTGACCCCATGGACCATAGCACGCCAGGCCGTCCTGTCCTGCGCTCTCTCCCGGAGCATGCTCAAGTCCATATTAATTGCATCGGTGATGCTATCTAGTCATCTCATCCTCTGCCGTCCCCTTCTCCTTTTGCCTTCAGTCTTTCCCAGCATCAGGGTCTTTTCCAGGGAGTGTTCTCTTTGCATTAGGTGGCCAAAATATTGGAGCTTCAGCTTCAGTATCTGTCCTTCCAATGAACACTCAGGGTTGATTTCCTTTAGGATTGACTGATTTGACCTCCTTGCAGTCCAGGGAACTCATAAGAGTCTTCTCCAGCACCACCGAAAGCATTGATTCTTTGGCGCTCAGCCTTCCTTATAGTCCAGCTCTCACAGCCATACGTTGCTACTGGGAAAACCATAGCTTTGATTATACGAACCTTTGTCGGCAAGGTGATGTCTCTGCTTCTTACTAAGCTGTCTAGGTTTGCCATAGCTTTCCTCCCAAGGAGCAAGTATCTTTTAATTTCATGGCTACAGCTTGTGATCCCACTCTATCTCTTGCCACCCTGTGGCTGTTTGGGGTCACTGCAACTGTTTGCTTCTGAATGCATGGCTTCAAGCGATGCTATTATTGGGTGAAAAAGAGAGGGGTGTTGCTCTCCTTCATTCTGCAGCTGGGGTTCATGCCAGCTAATAATAAATGAAATGAATCAGCCTGGGAACTTTATTCCTTTAACATAAGATCATCGGAAGAGTCCTGCTGGATCAGACTGAAGGTCCATTGCGTGCTCTTCTCATCCTCTTCCCGTGGTTGAAAGGTGCCTCTGCAAAGAACAGAAGCAGAGCTTTTAGGCAATAGCCCCTTTCCCAGGTTTGCTCCCTGGGACCTGGTATAATAGTTCTAAATCTGGAAGTCCCTTATAGCCTTCATGGCCAATAGCCATTGTTAGACCTCTCCTCAATGAATTTGTCTAATCCAGGGGAATAGAACCTCAGGGCCAAGGGTCAAAAACACCAAAGGGGGTCCCAATTCATCCCTTGCCGCTGAAATTCAGGCTGGGTAGGAGCGCCCCGTCTACCTGGCCACGAAAAAAAAAGTAACCCCCCCAAAAAACACACACACCCATGATAGGCTACGTAACGATTTACGTAGCCTATCGCGGCTAGATTTCCAAAGTCAGCCGTGATAGGCTACGTGAATCGTCACGTAGCCTATCACGGGTGACTGTGGAAAAAAAAAAAGCGCGTACGCAAATGGCGACTCCCATGGGGCGCTGCCATTTGTGTTCCTTATTTTGGCACATCTAGTCTACGTAAAGATTTACGTAGACTACGGCGAAAATAAGGGCACGCTATTTGCATTGCCCTTATTTTCGCCATAGTCTAGGTAAATCTTTACATAGACTAGATGTGCCAAAATAAGGAATGCAAATGGCGGCACCCCATGGAAGTCGCCATTTGCGTACACGCTTTTTTTTTTTCCACAGTAACTCGTGATAGGCTACGTGACAATTTACATAGCCTATCACGGCTGACTTTGGAAATCTAGCCGTGATAGGCTACATAACGATTTACGTAGCCTATCACGGGTGTGTGTTTTTTGGGTTTTTTTTTACTTTTTTTTTCGTAGCCGGGTAGACGGGGCGCTCCTACCCAGCCTGAATTTTGGCCGCGAGGGATGGGGCGCCTCCCCCCCGGCCTGAATTTCGGCTGGGCAAGGCGGGGCGCCTCCCCCCCCTCGCCTGAATTTCGGGGGGAGAAGCGAAGCGCCTCCCCCCCACCGCGAAGCAAGCTGCAGGATGAGGTAAGTCCCTTTCGTCCATCCCTAGTGAAAATGGCGGGTGCTCACCGAATGGGATTACGAGAGCGCGAGCGGGCATGAGCAGGGGGCGAACAAGGAGCATCTCGGCGAACGCAGTCCAGGGGTTGCAAGCGGGGGGAGCCCAATGAATTCCTTCACCCAGTCAGGCACCCGCAACATCCCTAGTTGGGTTTCTGTGTGGGGAATGGAGGGACTCAATCTTGTCCTTTGGCAAAATACTTTGGGCTGACCCTGCCCAACATTAAGTGCTCTGTTTTGGGTTTTTGCCATCTAAACAAGATGCAACTTTTCCAGAAGTTCTTGGCGGGGGGTGTGTGACTGACAATTATAGCAGCTTTTTGTGTTGCTGTGGTGACACTGTCTCCCACTTTTTTTGCTAGTTGCATTTTCCATTTCCTGTTCTATTACTTCTCTTTCTATTTTGTTGTTGTTGTTGCTATTTTTAGTGATAGCCACTTCCATTTCTTCCAAAAGAAGGTGGGATTTTTTTTTTTTAAACACGAATACGTACATAAATAAATGGCTGGGCCTCTCACAATTTCCATCACTACAACTCTTTTAATTAGCATCCTGAACTGGCACCCCAGTCAGTAGAATCTATTTCTGCAAGCGGATTTCTTCCTTCCTTTTTTTCCCCGTAGAGGGAAACTGGTGCATCTGCTCCCAAGACAGACCAAAGGATAATCTGCTCTTTCACTTAGTTTAATATCCACTAGCCACCCATTTATCTCGTTGACATGATTGAAATTGGCTTGGGCATATCTCAGCAGGCAGCACGCGTGAGTAATATACACACAGGGCTCTGCTTGGACGAGGCAAATGTTCAGCTCCAAAAAATGTAAAGCATGTACCTGATTTTCCTAAGTGCTGACCTACCACTTCATTCCAGGGCATGTTCAGGGTGCTCTGGGCTCCCAAATGCAGAGAGATGGATTTATCTTTTGATATTTAATGTCAAAATGGCCAGGTTTGTACTTTGGGAAGTAATATAGTGGGTCATGGTGGAACCTAGCCTTCCCCAACCTGGTGCCCTCTGGATGGGCTGGAATACAACTCCCATTACCCCAGCCAGCATGTCCCGTGTCCATGCTAGCTGTGGGTAATGGGAGTTACAGTCTCTCCCACCTGAAGGGCACCAAGTCTGGGAAGGCTGGTGTAATCTAATGTGTCTACCCAGTGAGGCTGGTGGCTCCAATTTCGGTGGGGCTGTAAATCCATTTTGGGTTATAGTCAGAACCACCCAAAACTCCAAAGGAGCTATCCAAGTTGCTGGACCTATTTGGGGGATGGGGTTCAGCACCTTGGATAGCTCCTTTAGAGCTCTAGCTGGTTCTGAATAAAACCCAGAATGGATTTACAGCCCCACTGGAATAGAAGCCACCAACCTCCACTGTGTCTACCTTCAAAGGAAATGTGTTTTCTTGGGTTACCACCCACTCCTTTGCATCTTCACACAGAGACAAGTCCATTGTAGTGTTGCCGTTGCCGTTGCCGTTGTCGTTGTCATTGTCATTGTTATTCATTCACTGATTTCATTACAAATTTCAATCTATACTGTGACCTCTCCAAAAATGTCCTCATCTCCCCACTCCTGATGACCTCAGAAAAAATCGGGCAACATTTTGATTTTTTCCAGTGGTCTTCTAAACCTCAGCAAGAAGAAGAAGAAGAAGAAGAAGAAGAAGAAGAAGAAGAAGAGAGAGAGAGTACTAAACCCATTGACATCTTTGAAAAGGAAACATTGTCATTGCTGAACTCATTATTAAACTCAGAATGGCTGCATTCAGATGTCACATTAAATGTTGCTGAATTATGATGGAAATGAGTGTACAACCTCATTCTTGGCTTGTGTGCTCCCCAGTAGAATTTCCCTGATGTGCATATGTGCTCCCATGCACTGATAAACCCCACCCCTCCACACAGACACACACACATACATACATACACACACACACATATGTACATACACAAGAATTTTGATACAACAAGACTAACAATCACATCCAGCCATGGAGCATGTGGAAGGGGCAATCCAGACTGTGTACCACTTAAAGACATTTCAAACCCCCAGACTGCCTCAGTTGGGCTCCACATCATTGAGATTGGGTTGCAAAGTTCTGCTATGGATCAGGACTTTAGCAGGCGGTTGGATAGGTCAGGTTTCTCAAGGAAGCAAGTTAGGAAGAGATCAGCACCACAGAAGGCTCAAGGTGGTGCTGGGACTGGAAGCCAGACAGGGTTGTCTGTAGGGGTGCACGAAAGTCACTTACCTGGTCTCGCAGCTTTTCGCGGTGGGGGGGAGGCGCTTCGCTGCTCCCCCCGCGAAGTTCAGGCCGGGGGGGGAGGCTTCCCGCCTCGCCCGGCCAAAATTCAGGCCGGGGGGGAGGCTTCCCGCCTCGCCCAGCTGCGAACTCAAAAGTTTTTTTTTTTTAAAAAAAACACCCCCGTGATAGGCTACATGACGATTAATGTAGCCTATCACGGCTAGATCTGCAAAGTCAGCCGTGATAGGCTACATAAATCATCATGTAGCCTATCACAGGTGACTTATAATGGCGGCCCCCATAGGGAGCCGCCATTCGCGTTCCTTATTTGGTCGCTGTAGTCTACATAAATCTTTACGTAGACTATGGCGAAAATAAGGGCAACGCAAATAGCGTTGCCCTTATTTTCGCCGTAGTCTACGTAATCTTTATGTAGACTACAGCGACCAAATAAGGAATGGGAATGGCGGCTCCCTATGGGGGCCGCCATTATCCGTACGTGCTTTTTTTTTTTTTAAAGTCACCCGTGATAGGCAACGTGACGATTTACGTAGCCTATCATGGCTGACTTTGCAGATCTAGCCGTGATAGGCTACGTTAATCATCACGTAGCCTATCACGGGGACGTGTTTTTTTTTTTAATTGGAATGGCGGCGGTGGCAGCCGGTCGAAAGACTGGCTGCTGCTCCCGCCCCAGACGAAGACCCGACGAACCGCCGGCTGGACCCGCCGCCGGGAGGGACATTCGCCAAAGGTAAGTCCCGTCCCGGGGGGGGGGTGCGGGGGGTGGGGGGGGCGGAGAATTTCTCCCCGAAACTTGTTCGGGGGGCCGAACACGTTGGCACTTGGCCCCCCGAAGTTTCGGGGAGAAATTCTCCGCCATCCCTAGTTGTCTGTATGTTGCTCCAACAAGGAGCAGATCAAGACTAGGCCTTAAGTAGGAGTTTTGCTCCCTCTAGTCTGGTCAGTCTTGCCTTCACCCTGACTGATGCCTTGTCTCTTAAAGGGCCTTGGTCTGTTTTAGCAGACTGAAACTGCAATGATGTAGGAGTGACTGTGGCATACCAGTGTCCTCATGGCTAGAGCCTTTGGAGTCCTCACTTCCTAGTATGGTAATGCAACCTCCTCATAATGCAGGAAAGCTGACTCTTGTGATTTCTGTGAGGAACTGGATCCTGGGGAGATGGAAGCCTCATGATGTCTTCCTGTGGCTGAGTCTTCTCCCAGCACCATTAACACTAGAGCCTCCTCTTCTGAGTACAAGGTTTTGGAATCCTCTGAAAACAAGGGGTTGGAGTCCTGGTCCATGACTGATTGGGACCATGGCAGGGGCAAGATGTCCCTATGTGGAAGATGACCCTATATGTGGAAGATGACCCTAAACCTTCTTTCAAACCACCTGCCTAAAGGGGAAATGAAGAAAAAAAAAGCCCCTGTACCCCCATGCTACAGACCCAGTCTGCAGCTGCAAGGGCCAATCATATTATTAATGTCACATCTAGGCATGCCAGAGAAATCCACAGTGGAACCAAATAAGTTCAGAACCAAATGGAACCAAATACGTTTTCATGGATCCAACCTGTGGATTCCATGGCAGACTGGGCTTCTCCTGTCAGGCAGATTCCATGGACTTGTGAACTGGTTTTCTACCTTTCCTGAATTTTTGTGGTAGAAAAACTAAGCAAACTGCAGACCCTGGCCTCATCCATCAGCTAGAGAACTGAGGGCCACTAGGGGGCTGCACCTCCTGCCTCCCGGGAAGAACATCATCACAGGGGGGAAATCAACCTGGCCCTATACATCAGCCAGAGAGGGAGGAGCTGCAGGGAGCTTGCTCCTCCCCTCCACTAGAAAGAACATGCAGTTCCAACTGATAGTTCCTTGGGACTGCAGACTCTGGCCTCACCCATTGGCTAGAGAGCCAAGGGCCACTGGTGGGCTGTACCTCCTGCCTCCCAAGATGAACATCATCACAGGGGGGAGGCCAGCCTGGTCCTATACATTGGTCATTGGTGTATTTGCTTTCCTTCCCTGCCTTCCTCCCAATCCCTTTTCCTTGTGTCTATGTCATGTCTTTTAGATAGATTGTAAACCCGAGGGCAGGGATTATCTTAATATTCATCTTTGTAAGCCACTCTGGGAGCCTTTTTCTGCTAAAGAGTGGGGCGAAAATACAATAAATAAATAAATAAATGCCAAAAAATTGCATTTCCCCCTTAGGCTAAAGTGTGAAGATGTGCCAATGGGGGCGGGGGGGGATTTGCTCAAATTCCGAAACAAACAAACAAAAACATCTAGTTCCTTTGATGGGAGGATGATGGACTGAAAGGCATCTGTCAATCCATGAAACACAGACATAACAGATTTTACACAATCCATTTATCCTTTGTCACGTCTAGTTTGGCTTGAGAGCTCCAACATTTGAATAGGGGAACATTAGGAAGTATCCCTGCTTGTAAGGAAGTCCCACTGTATTGTAATATCTATATGTGGAAGATGACCCTAAACCTTCTTTCAAACCACCTGCCCAAAGTGGAAATATGGGGGGGCCTCTTTGTTTACTACAGCTATAAAATTGACACTCACAAATTGTCTTGCATATGAGTGCATCTACAAATACATTACAAGCAATGGATTAGGATTAATCTGTTTTCATTATATCCCTACCCATTACAAAAAGCAGAGAGAATACATTATATATCATGTGATCGATAAAGTGAAATGACTTGCATTTCAATATGTAGAATTTATTTCTCGTCAAGGCCATAAAATATTTTGCAACTTCAGATTTCAAAAGTGTGATCTGACAATTCTAGGACAACTCTCATCATAAAGTATTTTGACATGAAAAGCCTTATCTTTTACGAGGGCTGGAAGAAAGGGTTTTTTGTTTGTTTTTTAATCTTCCCATGCTTATAAAAATCATTTTTCTAATTTTAGAATGGGTTCCAATAGAGGCCCAACCAAGTCATCATTTTGCTTGATAAAGGGCACAATCCTATGCAGATAGGTGGCCGCCTCCGAGTCCAAACTCAGAGGCAACTGCCTATCCAATGCAGGGCTGGAGAAGCATGGAGGGGATCGTTCCCTTGGCGCTCCTTCTAGCCTGCATTTTCAGCTAGACAGCCGATTGCGGCTGTCTAGCTGCAGGAGGGCAGAGCAGGGGAGAAGGCTGCTGTACGACACATTGGATTTGTTGTACAGGCATTTCCGCCCTCCCCACTCTGAACGCCCCCCGGGAATGCCACATTTTGGCCATTCCATGCTCCTCTTGCGAGTGTGGGGCATGGGGCTTTTCTGCGCGGCCTGCAAGGTAGCGTGGAAGTGGGGGAAGGTCAGTTCTCCGGAAACCAACCTTGGAGCGTGGGTTTTGAGGTTGATTCCCAGAAAACCAAATATCCTATGGCCATCTAGCTGCTGACTAGCGGCCATAGGATTGCTCCCAAAAAGAGCTTGTTGACCATCTCCAATTTACTACGGTGTTCGTGAAAAAATGCAATCATATTAAGGATTATTATGTGTAGTACAGAGCTACGACTGAACATTTGTTCAAAGTGATGTAATGTATTTAAAATCCAAAATCAGTGGAATTGTTGGGGGGGGGTTATTCGTGAAAGGTAGCTTATACTTCTCTGCCCCCCACCCCCATTTCATCAATAACAGTTGTGAAGTTTAGTAGGGAGTAGAATTTCCTCCCCTTTGAGAATCTGGAGAGGTATGAGCCCCAGACAGATTGAATGACTGGGTTCACACAACACAACAAGCCAGAGTATGGGCTGAGTCTGGCTTGTCATTGAAACATGGGTTGTTGTGTTGTGTGAACCAGGTCAATGTGAAGATAGACAGGCATGGTAAGCGTAGTGGAAGTGGTTTGAACATAGAGTCCCTGTCCTAGAAACAAATGCACTGGAATGCAGTGCATATACATGAAGCTAGACTGAAGCTAGAGCTGATCCAATGAATTTGGCTGAATTGGGGACTTTGCAATTCATGAGAGGGAGGGGGAGTTGCCCATGGAAATTGGGAAGAGGTCGGAGAACTTTAAGGATGGACGAAAGTCCCTTACCTGGTCCCGCAGCTGTTTTCGGTGGGGGGGGGAAGGCACTCTGTTTCTCCCCCCGAAATTCTTGGCGGGTGGGGAGGCGCCCCGCCCCTCCCCACCGAAATTCTGGCTGGGGGGGAGGCACCCCATCCCTCCCCACCAAAATTCTGGCTGGGGGGGAGTGCCCCATCTCCCTGGCCACGAAAGAAAAAAGTAACCCCCCCAAAAAAAAAACGTGATAGGCTATGTAAAGATTTACATAGCCTATCATGGCTAGATTTTCAAAGTCAGCCATGATAGGCTACGTAAATCTTTACGTAGCCTATCACGGCTGACTTTGGGGGGGGGGAAGCGCGTACGCAAATGGCGGCGCCCATGGGCGCCGCCATTTGCGTTCCTTATTTGGGCACGGGTAGTCTACGTAAAGATCTTTACATAGACTACCCATCTTTAAATCTTTACGTAGACTACCCGTGCCCAAATAAGGAACGCAAATGGCGGCGCCCATGGGCGCCACCATTTGCGTACACACTTTTTTTTTCCCCCAAAGTCAGCCATGATAGGCTACGTGACGATTTACGTAGCCTATCACAGCTGACTTTGAAAATCTAGCCGTGATAGGCTACGTAAATCTTTATGTTGCCTATCACGTTTTTTGTGTTTTTTTTACACTTTACTTGGAAATGGCGGCGGTGGCAGCCGGTCAGAAGACTGGCCGCCACCACCGCCACCGAAACGCCGCCGAAACGCCGCCGGGACCCGCTGCCGCGAGGGACATTCACATGAGGTAAGTCCCGTCCGGGGGGGGGCGGGGGGTGTCAGAGAATTTCCCCACCAATTTCGAGGGGCTGAATGCATTGGCATTCGGCCTCCCGGAGATTCATGGAGAAATTCTCCGACATCCATAGAGAACTTCAGTGAAATTTTCAAATCCGAGTTGGGGGGATTGAAACCAATGGATCACTTTTGGGCAATTGAAATTACAGGTGCAGAGTCCCCATTCTGAATCTGGACCCCAGTAGGAAGGAGCATGGTTAAAGCCCCACTATAACCCCCCCACACATACACACTATGGTCCTGATCCATATTGGGGTCTCTGTGCTTACTTTATAGTAAAAAAGAAGCGGGGGGAGACTTCTAGAAATGTCTTTAAAGTAATGTGTAGTTTGGCCCTCAGTCTTTTCCTTTGGGAATCTTACATCTGTTCTCATCTACATGAAATCCACCAGTGAAAAAACTGCCAGAATGAGTCCAATCACCCCCAACTATGAATGAACTCAGATTGTGATTGCTGACAGAAATGGAGCCCAAATAGGGCTACTGAGAAACAAGATGGATATATCACCATGCTTGGGGGAAGCCTCAGGTTTGTAGAAGTACAGACAAATCCTTAAAAAAAAAAAAAAACCTATGGAAGCAACGTCCCCCCACAACCCCCCCCCCAAAAAAAAACCTCATTGAATGAGCAGTGAGCATTCTCAGTGGCTGCAGAATATTGAATATCAGTTGGTAAAGGAAGAACTGAAAGGTGGGTCAGCAGAGGGCAGATGGAATGCCCTTCTAGAGCCTGGTTGTTGTTGTTGTTCAGTTGTTAAGTCGTGTCCGACTCTTCGTGACCCCATGGACCATAGCACATCAGGCCTTCCTGTCCTCCGCTCTCTCCCAGAGTGTGCTCAAGTTCATATTCATTGCATCGGTGATGCTATCTAGCCATCTCATCCTCTGCCGTCCCCTTCTCCTTTTGCCTTCAGTCTTTCCTAGGCCCAGCATCAGGGTCTTTTCCAGGGAGTCCCAGGGAACTCTAGAGCCTGGTACAGCTTATAATATCCTAGACGGGGGCCCACCTCTGTTAGGGCTGAAGACATACAACATTTTATTGTGGGTCCCACTTGTAAATGAAATGATGGGCAATGGCAAATCACAACTCAAAGAAACATAGGGGAAATGGTAGTTTAAACTACAGCATATGGAGAAAAATGTGTGAATATGGAAGTTGTCATGCTCCTCCTGCCCTGAGGACTGACAGCAGGTTCTCTGTGATATTCCTCATGCGCCCATGCTACCCAGATGGTGTCAGCTTATCTACTGGACAGCGATAGTGCATCCACCAATTCTTACATTCACTCAGCACACTGGCAGGGACAGCAGAAATGAAGGCCAATGTTTATGTATGCTGCC
This sequence comes from Heloderma suspectum, assembly GCF_057233095.1. Classification (NCBI taxonomy): domain Eukaryota; kingdom Metazoa; phylum Chordata; class Lepidosauria; order Squamata; family Helodermatidae; genus Heloderma; species Heloderma suspectum. The sequence goes on along the minus strand of NC_139460.1, from coordinate 23,590,122 downwards.
GCTGAATTTCTAAGCCGTACCCTACAGCATACACTGCAAACCCAACTCCTGCACAGCAGGGACAATTATGCATGAGTGCTAAGCTTCCCTTTCTGGAGGGTATCCTGAGAGGACAGGGCTCATTAAAATGAATGAACACCTGTGGCCAGTGGAATTTGAAGCTTGACAAAAGATGAAGGCCTCCCCTGCACCCTCCCCTTGTCAGCCCAGCGCTGGCAAGGGTGGGTTGTTCCTCAGGTTTCCAAAGCACATTATTTATGAACATGTGTGTGTTTAATCCTTTTAGCCATGCCATCCAGTCAAGATATATTCTAAGCTTCGTTCACGATTTTTTTTTGAAAAACGTTTGGGGGATATACATATAGCAAACTTAGTACCCCCCCGTCCATTACGTACAAATGCTTATCAACGTTAAATTAATAGCCAAAATATAAAGAATCCTGTGGCCAAACACAATTAACAGGAAGGGTAGTGTCCTATTGTGACTATGTGCTTGCAGGACCCACCACTTGCGCAATGGAGCTTGGTTTTTTTTAACAGGAAGGGTGGTGTCCTGTTGTGCCTATGTGCTTGCAGGACCCACCACTTGCGCAATGGAGCTTGTTTTTTTTAACAGGAAGGGTAGTGTCCTGTTGTGCCTATGTGCTTGCAGGACCCACCACTTGCGCAATGAAGTTTGGTTTTTTTAACAGAAAGGGTAGTGTCCTATTGTGCCTATGTGCTTGCAGGACCCACCATTTGCACAATGGAGTTTGATTTTTTTAACAGGAAGGGTAGTGTCCTGTTGTGCCTATGTGCTTGCAGGACCCATCACTTGCGCAATGGAGTTTGTTTTTTTTAACAGGAAGGGTAGTGTCCTGTTGTGCCTATGTGCTTGCAGGACCCACCATTTGCGCAATGGAGTTTGTTTTTTTTAACAGGAAGGGCAGTGTCCTATTGTGCCTATGTGCTTGCAGGACCCACCACTTGTGCAATGGAGGTTTGTTGTTTGTTTTAGTTTGTTTGTTTAACAGGAAGGGTAGTGCTCTACTGTGTCTATGTGCTTGCAGGACCCACCACATGAGCAATGAAGGTGTTTTCTTTGTTTGTTTGTTTGCTGTTTTTGTTTTTTTGCAGGTCTAAAAATAATCCCAAACAAGTAGAAATGTTCATTTCCAAAATGGGACAGGTGAGCTGAACTTACAAAATGGAGTTCTGCACACCTGTCCTAATCCAAAAATGAGCTTTTCTTCTCCTTTTGGAATCACAGGGCAATATCCAATGGGAGTCCTATAGACCAGGCCCATTCACTTCAATGGGACTACTCTGTATAGGAGTACCTTTGGATACTGCCCACAAAATCCCCGTTGGACAAGTGGTGGGTCATAGAATAGAATCATCATAGGGTTGGAAGGGGCCTCAAAGACCATCAAGTCCAACCCCCCGCTCAGTGCAGGAAACTTGATTCCCAGGCGATCTCCCATCCAAGTACTAACCAGGGCTGACCCTCCTTAGCTTCCGAGATCAGATGAGATCGGGTGCATCCAGCCCCATGAGCTCAATGGAACCAGCAGGTTCAGAGTGTCCCCACTGGAAACATAAGCTAAGGTTCAATGAGGCCCTATATAAAATAAATATATTGGAATTAAAGGAAGAAGAAAATGTGGTGTGGTGGACGGGGGGGGCAGCCACGACTTCACGTGGTGAACAATGGGGAGTGTGAAGTAGGGATGTTGCAGGAGTCTGAGGGTGGGGGTTGAAGTCTGGCAGACTCCCCCCCGCACTCAGCCTCTATTACCCCACTCACTAAGACACCACGCACTTACGTGGCTATTGACTGCTACACAGTCTACAAGTGTCCGGCAGCTGCCCGCAGCTGTCCTCCCTAGTGTGAAGTGGTGGTGAGGTGTTGTAGGACAAAGCCGTGTGTGCCATGCAGCTTACCTGGCAACCCCCTAAGCTAGCCTGTTGCTCTCAGGTGCAGTGGAGGACACTGCCCCCTAAGCAGTGTTGACACAAGATTTAGCTGCTACTCTGGTCATACATGGGGGCAGGGCAGAGGGGTGCCATCTTGCCTTTCATCTTAGGCCACAAAATGTCTTGGGCAGCCCTGAGTGGATTGGGATGGGGAACAGCACAATATGAGAGCCAGCATGGTGTAGTGGCTAGAGTGTTGGATTGGGAGCTGGTAGATCCGGGTTCTAGTCCCCACTCGGCCATGGAAGCTCACGGGGTGACTTTGGGCCAGTCACAGACTCTCAGCCCAACCTCAGCTCACAGGGTTGTTGTTGTGAGGCTAAAATGGAGAGGAGGAGGAGGAGAATGTAAGCTGCCTTGAGTTCCTTGCAAGAGGAAAAAAGGAGGGATGTAAATGCAATAAATAAATAGATTTCACAATCACTAATGTGAAAGAGAAATGGATCAACTTTTTGCCACATAAGTACTTTGGAGTACAAACTTGACATTTCTACCACTCTTAACCACTCTGAGAGCCATTTCACATTTCATTATTTTCTTATTTGGACATGGGTTCCATGCATGAAAAAAGCATGCATAACGAGGATTGTGTATAACCCGTTCCATCTATGTTTTGCAGATTGCCATGTGCCTTTCATTCTGTCATCCGCCCATTGAGGGAATTGGATTTCGTTTGTTTCCAAATCTGCACAAATTTGCATTTGCTCAAATGTGCAGTTGCACAAATTTGCATGTGCAAACATGCACATATTCCCCCATAATGTGCATTTTCACTCTATAGTCCATGGGGGAAATCTGCATTTTTGGAAAGGGTTTTTGTTTTTTGCTATTTTTCTATGACAAAATTTGCACAAAATTTGGGAAAGTTAGAAAACTGCTCTGCAAGTCCACAGAATCTGCCAAACAGGGGGAAAGCCGGCCTGCTGTGGAATCCATGGTTCATGAAAAATCTGAACTCATTTGGTTCTGTTGCATATTTGTCTGACAACCCTAGGCAAAACCCATAAACATTTGATTCTGAGCTCAGTTCCAAGTGTTGGTTTTGACCTCTTTTTAGTCTGGGGCTGGGATATGTTCAAGACTGTCTCCACCTATTCATACCTACCTGAACACTGAAACTGTCAAATTATTTGTGTTCTCAATGGAACCAATTTCTCACCCATCCCTACCCTAATATAGAGCATTTTAACTGCAGTATCACATTTGTGTGATGTCCACTCAAGGAAGGCACATTTGTCTCCATCACTGCTGGCCTTCCACTGCATAGGTAAGGCATGATGGTGTGGTAAAGCATTTGGGAGAAGACTAGTTTGATGGCAATTCTGAATATTATTTCCACTATTTTCTCATATTCTCTCATTTTCTCATTTTCATATTCTGTCATTTTTCTCTGCCATTTTTCTCGTATTCTCCAAGGTGAACAAGCAATGTTCAAGATCACTAGAATTCACCAAAAAATGTCTTGCCACTCATCTCTTGCCTGATTTCTGTTTGCGTTTGCAATTGCTGCTTGTTCTGTATAAATGGGAAACTTGCACAAGTCGAGCAGTGATAGAATGTGAAATGTGCGCAAATCTCCCCAAATTTGTGCAACTTCCCTAATTTGTGCAACTTTCCTCCATAGTCTAAAGCAGGGCTGATTCAGTCGACAGGGACATTTGCACAAATTAGGAAATGTGAGCAAAATCAAACTAGGGAAGTTGCACAAATCGAGCACGAGCACATGTCTAGCAATTTGCAAACATTTTCAGCAGACACAGGCCCACCCTTGTGATCACATTTGGGGCTTCAAACACGGCATGCTTGCATATTTTGTGAGCAAAAACAAAAGTCTCATACATCTCTAATAATCTCTCCTGCATTTTTGTTGACATGTGGTTCAATGATTATTGTCAATTTAAAGTTGTTTACTACCTATTTTTTGGTGGGCTTTTTAAGAGAGAAAGGCAGGGTATGTATCAGAGATGGGATACCTCTGGTCTGTGGACCTAATCTGCCTGCAGTGGTTCCCCATCTGACTCACAGAGCTTCCTTGGCCTCCATGTGCCACCCTGGAGAAATCCCCACTGTTGTCTCTGATCTGTGCTCAGAGAACACAGACGGGATTCCCTTGACCACCACTCCCCTTCATAATCCAAACATCAACTGAAGATAACAGTGGGGATGCGGATGATAGGGCTTCTATCCAGTGCAACCAGCACTGGAAGGAGTGGCTTCTGTTCCCATCACAGGCCAAATCTGTTCATGTCCTGCCCCAATGGAGATTATGTGTGATGCATAAAACCAGGGATTTGGTCACACTGGGAGAAGTGGATTTAAAAAACAAAAAAGAATGTTCTGCAACTTGCATCCACTGCAATCTTGTAAATGTTTGGATTTAGACTACAGTCTGTGTTTGGATCTGCATTCAGTTCCAGGAGGTAAATTCTGAACTGGGTAAATTCTGGTCAAATATGAACTGAAACAAATTTCTCATACATCCCTGGATATCTCCCTTTCCCAATGGATTAGTGGAGCCAACTATAAGCCATCCATCCATCTGTCTTGAACAGATGTGGGGGACCTCTTTCAGCCCGAGAGTTGAATTCGATTTTGGAGAAGCTCTCAGATGCTGCATTCCAGTAGTGTGTTGGTACAAAGCCAAAGGGGTTGGGATCAAAAATACCAAAAAAATACCCCAAATATCAGTATATTCTGGCTTAAAGCTCTTACTGCCATTAACTAAGTCTTAGGAGAAGCATTTTAACCTTTTAGAATGGGGAAACAACTGCACAAAAGCAAGAAAACCACCAACCACCAATTATTGGTGTTTGGGAAAAAGGGGGCTGGGACCCGGGGAAGGGGTTTGGCTATGTGGGGAACTCTGGAAGGTCAGATTTGGTCCCAGGTCTGAGGTTCCCCACCTCTAGTCTAGAACCTGGGAATTGTGAAGGACCTTCTGCATGGAAGCTATGATCCTCCCTTGAAGAAGTAAAGACCATCATTATGCAACTGAAGTTCCAGGCCTTTAACACTCTTCTCGCTGAGGAATCTCAATGGCCTGCCTAGGTGGGTGGAATTACTCTAGTATCCAGTATACCTTTACTGCCAAGAGGGAGATACATCCAACTGTTCCCCTCTTGGCTCACCAGATCAGACTAGGAATGTCAGAGGAATCCAGCCGGGGGATGAAGTTTGCTGACCTTTTAGCTTGGCCCCCTGGACTCTGGCTCACTTAGTCATGAGCTGGCCCTGCTCAATTTGTATTGAGTCAGGCCAGCTTGCAGAATTTTGGATCCCCCCCCATCTCCATTTATGCAAATTGCAGCTGGATTTTCCCAGATTTCGGAGGAAAGCACACTGCTCGGCTTGCAAATGCAAGCCAAGCCAGGGGCTCCAGGGAAATCTGGTGAGTCCCAAAAGGGCTGGATTTCCCTGAGATGGTCATCCCTAGATCAGACAGCTGTGCACAGTGCCATGGGTTCTAATCCCAGCAGCTCCTGACAGCATGTGTGCCATCTTGGCTACTCTGTGTTTCTTGTGCAAATATACAAATCAACAGAAAGCTTCTTTCTACCTAGCTATGATTTGGTAATATACAGAACTATGCAAATTTACTTGCGTAAGTGATTAATCATTCTTACAACTGGATGGTAATTTATTAAAACATATTTAGTCAGTTGACAGCCCTACATTTATCAGAAGATACTTTTCAGAGAATGTTCATTTTTGAACTGTTGCAGAATCACCCCCTCCCAGCCCACACACAGATATAGAATTGTCAGTGAAATTCTCCCTTCCCTTTTGCCACCAGCAACTAGTGTGAAGAATGTGGGGAGCCCATTTTCCCTGAGACATTCTCCTGTGTCAGGGACCTGTTCTCTGAAATCCTGTAAAACACTGTCCACATTGATGAAGGTGGCGATGAGAATGATTAGCTTCATTATCTTCCGCAGTTAGGACTAGGCGAGTTGCATCCATGCCAACCATGGGGTGACGTTAGATCTAGGTGAGGCACACACATCTATACCTCACTATGGGGTGAAGTGGGTGTCTCTCCCAGGATTACTTTCAGGGTCTTAAGACCCCCCAGGTCAGGTCAGTGGATGAAGTTGGAGAGGCATGGTAGGCAGTTCTGAGAAAGAAGACTAGGGGAGAATGTGAAAGGGGGGAGCTTCATTTGAGCAGTGGAACCTGTTTTCAACCTCAGGGCTCAGCCTTGGCCCTGGGCAGGGTAGGCATGGTCAGGCATCTGCTGAGGGCCCACATCATAGCAGGGCCCCACTGAAAAGAGCCCCCTGGAGTTGCTTCTTCACCATTGCAACCTGCATGTTCACCTGCCGGTTGCTTCGGCTCAGACAATGGTGGTGATGAGAAGGAGGAGCAGTAGATGCCACGCTGCCTACATGCTCACTGGCTCTCTGCCTGTCCAGAACACAACTGGGAGCAATGATGAGAAAGAGAATGAGAAGTAGAAATTAGGCATGTGTCAACCCACCCCTGTCTGGGTTCTCCAGGAGCCCACCCAGCCCCTGCTCCTGCTCATTGGTCCCTGGACTGTGCTTGAGGTCTTCCTGCACTCAGCAAGTGGCCCACACTCACCCCAGTGGCCTCATTGAGCTCCGCAGTTGCCATTTTTTGAAAAATAAAATGGTGATTGCAAAAACGTGCATATTTCCATATGTGTGAATATGTGCATTTCAGAAAATGTGCATTTTTGTGCATACACAGATATGTGCACCTTGCGATCGCCATTTTATTTTACCCAAAAATGGTGACCGCAGAGATCGACGAAGCCTCCAGGGTAAGTGTGGGCCACTTGCCAAGCATGGGCAAGGGGTGGGCAGGGGCAGGGGATCAGTGAGCAGGGCTCAGGGTTGTGGGCAGGGAGGGTCCCGCCAGATTCCCAGATGTAATCGGGCACCCACGCCATCCCTAGTAGGGATATGTAAGAAGTTTGTTTTGGTTCATTTTTTAACAGGATTTATGGGTCATTTACCCAGTCCACACCATTCAGGCTGAACATGTGCTCAGACACATTATGACAATGGAACCAATTACCTAGGGAGGTGGTGGGCTCTCCCACACTGGAGGCGTTCAAGATGACGAGGCTGGACAGCCATCTGTTGGGGATGCTCTGACTTGGATTCCTGCAATGAGCAGGGGGTCGGACTTAGGGATGGACGAAAGTCCCTTACCTGTTCTCAAAGCTTGCTTCATGGTGGGGGGGAGGTGCTTCAGTTCTCCCCCCAAAGTTCAGGAGAGGGGGGGGAGGCGCCCCATCCCTCGCCAGCGAAATTCAGGCCGGGTAGGAGCACCCCATCTAAAAAACACACAAAAAACACACACACCCATGATAGGCTACGTAACGATTTACGTAGCCTATCACGGCTGACTTTGGAAATCTAGCTGTGATAGGCTACATAAATTGTTACGTAGCCTATCACGGGTGTGTGTTGTGTTTTTTTTACTTTACTTTTTTTTTTTGCAATGGCAGCGGCGGCAGCTGGTCGGGAGACCGGCCGTCGCCCCCGCCCCCGCCGAACCGCCGCCGAACCGCCGCCGGGACCCGCCGCAGAGAGGGACATTTGGCCACAGTAAGTCCCATCCTGGGGGGGGCGGGGGGCTGGCAGAGAATTTCCCCACCAATTTCGGGGGGCCGAATGCGTTGGCATTCGGCCTCCTGAAGATTCGTGGAGAAATTCTCCGCCATCCCTAGTTGGACTCGATGGCCTTCTATGATTCTATGGTTCTATGACACAATCTGTGCTTGAAGTCTGTACATTTCTGATCTTGCAATGTGTTCGCAGACAAAAAACAAACAAAAACGTGTTCAGTAGCATGCATACATTTGAAAAATGTGCACAAATGTTTCAAAGATGCACACTTGTACGTCTGAAAAACTAGGCATGAAAATACGCATGGAGTTTCAGGTGAATTTTTTTTTTTTTAAAGCTCGCAATCTGATATGGACTCAAATCAGAATGAGCTTTGAGACGGAATTCGTAGAACTTTGGTGAGCTCGGGTTTTGCTAATTATCACATCCCTTATGAGGAGCAATAGCAGCTGGTGACAATAAAGACGAGAAGGTAGATTTGCTGAGGGAGGGTCAGAACAGAAGCCCATTGAGGGTCTCTTGCTCAAAGACTCTCAGAAACATGGAGCCAGCGCATGGAGACATGTCACTTCACAGTAAACATCAGTGTTCCTCTGAGCATGTGCAAAGCATCCCTTCGCTTTGAGGAACCACAAGCAGTCCTGAAAGGGGGAGGGAATCACAGAAGGATGTGCAAAATCAATGCAGCACCCACCAGAGCCCATCCCCAACCTCCATTCAGATGCGCAGAAGCCAGTGAGACAAAAGTTGGATGTGGAAAAAAGGCAGCCCAAACTCAGGAGCATGACATGATCCTTCCCACAAGGAACTGTACACAAGTTTAGTGTAAAAACTGCACCACCCCCTTCACCTAGTCCTGGGCCTACGTTAGGATTAGTTCAGTGCAGTTTATTACCTCAACCTTTGTCATTTTTCCTCATGAGCTTCTGGGTGCCCCCATCTTGCTCACTTCATATTTAGTCAGATGCATTAGTTCCTCCCTATTCACAAATGCCCCTGTCTCTTTGATGGCTCTTTTAGGTGACAGTTTAATATTTTGGAGCCTTGTGGCTCTTGCTCGGTGACTGTCCAAATGACAGCCATTCATTTGCTCTGCCAGCGCTAAAGTGCTTTTATCATTTCATAAATGGAAGCCTTCTCCCCAATGTAGTTAATATTGTCCACTGCAACATATCAAAGGCCTCAACAACATCCACAGGTGTGGCTTTTTCTTCTTCTTCTTAAAGCAAGCCATTATTCTGTGAAGGAACAGAATAGCATATTTCTAGCTGTGACAATGTTGCCTGACAATTGTTCTTCTTGCTCTCTGCTTGCAAGTAAGAGTGATGCTTTCTGAAGCTAGCACTTATTTATATCTATTCTGTAATGATGAAAAGCCCACCAAAGGGGGGGTATGTTGCTGGGGAACATGGGTGGGAGGGTGCTGTTGCACTCATGCCCTGCATGTGGGTTCCCAGTTGACAGCTGGTTGGCCACTGTGTGAACAGAATGCTGGACTAGATGGACCCTTGGTCTGATCCAGAAGGGCTCTTCATATGTTTTTATATGGAGTTTTTATATGGATTGTTGCTCAACTCTGTATAAGATGTTGAACCTCTTTCAGCCCAAGGGCTACTTTCCATTTCAGAGCAGCTCTCAAGGGCCACACTCCAGTGGTGGGGGCTGCTGAAGGCAAAAGTGATGAGGTCAATGGCAAAGGGTCTTGGAGTAGCAATGGCAGGAGATCACACCAACAGAAAGATTCACCAAAGCATTAATTTGTTCTTTGAGTGTTAGAGATGTAATACAGGGGTCACCCAGTGTGCAGAGGTAATCAGCTCCCTTGGGTACATTCAGAGAACACTCCCTACTAGCAAGGCAGAGACAAAAACAGTTTTGCTACTTTAACCAGGTCTTCTTAATCCACAGGGAAAAAAAGTCAGTTCTAGTTTCAACATTTGTGGGTGTCCTTTGCAACCAGGTAAAGTTAGCTTTGCCAAGCCTTCACTTCGTGGACTCGGTTATTCAGTCCATCTTGCTGACAAAAGGATGGGACAAAAATCCCAGAGTATTTTTCACTTAAATATCAGAGTGATATAGATGCATATGAAGTAGAAAAGAAAGGGAAGGGCAAGGCAGTGACCTTCTCCCTCCCTCTTCCTCCATGCAAACAGAGTGTTAACTTACATAACAGAATATGTAAAGTTCAACTTAACAGGAAATTTAGTATGAACACCAGGAATTAAATGACTGGCATATTTTGTTTGTTTGTTTATTTCATAAGAAGAAGAAAACAGGATGTTAAGGATACAGTGAGCAGGGGACTAACAAAAGCAGTAAACCAAACAAAATAGTTTATGCTATAACAAAGAAGTCAAAATTAGAGTGGAGCTTGTTTTCTCAAAAATTCAGTTTTAATCTTGTATTACAACTAGGGATGGATGGACTGACCCCCATCCATGCTGCTGGGTGCTTGCCAAGCCACAGCCATCCATCCACTCATGTTTGGCTCCAACAAATGCCCAGATATGCCCTGACTCCTCAGCAAGCCACTGTTTTGCAAAGAAATGGTGGCTCATTTTTTTTCCCTGTAAAAGTAACATTGCGTACTTTTACAGAAAAAAAACATTTAAAAAATGAGACACCATTTCTTTGCAAAGCAGTGGCTTGCTGAGGACTCAAGGTTTGGTTTTGTTTTTTCCGTAAAAGTAACATTGCGTACCCCTTCACAGATCACTGCCTTGTTGTGGTGAAGGGGCTTGCGCAACTCAGTGAAGCCATAAGCTATGCCATGCAGGGCCACGCAAGACAGACAGGTCATGGCAGAGAGTTCTGACAAAATGTGGTCCACTGGAGAAGGAAATGGCAACCCACTCCAGTATTCTTGCCAAGAAAACCCCATGGAACGTATCACAAGGCTAAAAGATATGATGCCAGAAGATGAACCCCTCAGGTCGGAAGGTGTCCGATATACTACTGGGGAAGAGCAGAGGGAATTTCCAAGTAGTGCCAGAAAGAGTGAAGCGGCTGGGCTAAAGCCGAAAGGACACTCAGCTGTGGATGTGTCTGGTGGTGAAAAGAAAGTCCGATGCTGTAAAGAACAATATTGTTTAGGAACCTGGAATGTCAGATCAATGAATCAAGGTAAGCTGGAGGTGGTCAAACATGAGATGGCAAGACTGAACATCGACATCTTGGGAATCAGTGAACTAAAATGGCTAAGAACGGGTGAATTTAATTCATGTGACCATTATATCTACTACTGTGGGCAAGAATCCCTTAGAAGAAATGGAGTAGCACTCATAGTCAACAAAAGGGTGGGAAAAGCAGTACTGGGGTACAATCTCAGAAATGATAGAATGATCTCAGTACGAATCCAAGGCAAACCATTCAACATCATCACAGTAATTCAAGTCTATGCCCCAACCACTGAGGCCAAAGAAGCTGAGGTTGATCGGTTCTATGAAGACCTACAACACCTTCTAGAACTAACACCAAAAAAAGATGTCCTTTTCATCACAGGGGATTGGAATGCTAAAGTAGGAAGTCAAGAAAACACCAGGATAACAGGCAAGCATGGCCTTGGTGTACAACATGAAGCAGGGCAAAGGCTAATAGAGTTTTGCCAAGAGAACATGCTGATCATAGCAAACACTCTTTTCCAACAGCACAAGAGGCGACTCTACACATGGACATCACCAGATGGTCAATATCGAAATCAGATTGATTATGTACTTTGCAGCCAAAGATGGAGAAGCTCTATACAGTCAGTCAAAACAAGACCTGGAGCTGACTGTGGCTCAGATCATGAGCTTCTAATTGCAAAATTTTGGCTTAAATTGAAGAAAGTAGGGAAAACTACTAAACCATTCAGCCGAAGAATTGATGCTTTTGAACTGTGGTGCTGGAGAAGACTCTTACAAGTCCCCTGGACTGCAAGGAGGTCAAATCAGTCAATCCTAAAGGAAATCAACCCTGACTGCTCATTGGAAGGACAGATACTGAAACTGAAGCTCAAATATTTTGGCCACCAAATGCGATGAGAAAACTCCCTGGAAAAGACCCTGATGCTGGGCAAGATTGAAGGCAAAAGGAGAAGGGGACGGCAGAGGATGAGATGGCTAGATAGCTTCACCAATGCAATGAATATGAACTTGAGTACACTCCGGGAGAGAATGGAGGACAGGAAGGCCTGGCGTGCTATGGTCCATGGGGTCACAAAGAGTCGGACATGACTTAATGACTGAACAACAACAACGTTGTGTAAATGGCCCCTTTATGGCCACCATTTATGCAACATTACTTTTACAGAAAAATCCAAGCTACCATTTTTTTCTCTCAAAATGTCGGTTCACTGAGGGGTTGGGTGGCTGCTGGATGCTCAAAAACAGCATGGCAGCTCAGTGAATGGGTCCGGTAAGCACACAGCAGCTTGGTGAATGCATTCTGGGAAGACAAGCAGGAGGGAGTCCACCAAACTCCACCCTGCTCTTGGAGTGCTATGACATCCCTATTCATGACAACACCAATACGAAAACAAACAAACAAAACAACAACACGGATTAGAAACATTAAAATGTAATAGCACATTAGAATGCAACCATAGTCAAACATTTAGGGAAAGTGGTGATGAGAAAAAATATGCATAACTTTCTTGTTGAAATCAATGAGATTGAGTCCATCACTTTGCAAAATATTTACTGTGGAATAGACTTCCTTTCGTAAACTTATAGAGATGCTTGATAAACATGCAAGAAAGTGTTCTGAATGGAAGGTTCACCATGCATCTTTTCAGAGAGAGAGGAAGAAAATGCATAGCACCTAAAATCATACTTTAGAATAGTTGCAGCTTTTGTTTTTTTCCCCTAGAAATAAAGGAATGTAAAACTTATCAAAATTAACATAAGCTGTCCTTTCTTTTTCAAATGCAAGAAAAACCAAATCTGTTAAATGCTTGTGAATCACTGCAAGTCTCTGTGGCTGATTAATCTGAATCAGGACCGGAAATGTTTTATTTATTTATTTATTTATTTATATCCCACTTTTTTTCCTCTTTGAGAAATCCAAGGTGGCGTACATAATCCTCCTCCTCTTCATTTTAGCCTCACAACAATAACCCTGTGAGGTAGGTTGGGCTGAGAGTCTGTGACTGGCCCAAAGTCACCCAGTGAGCTTCCATGGCCAAGTGGGGACTAGAACCTAGATCTCCTGGCTCCCAGTCCAACACCATAACCACTACACCACACTGGCTCTCAAATATTGACTCACAGATGGCCATGGTGCAGGCAAAAGTCTTTGCAGCAGCCAGGAGTTGATATCTATAGTTAATAGACCAGCCAGGTCTTTTCTCTGTCTAAACAAGCATAGGACTGCACCCTATGTGGATTTAGAGAGCAATCCTATGCCCCCTAGACAGTGTTTGAGGGTCATTGGATATTTTGGTTTCCTGGCTCCAAGCTCAGATAGGACTCTGATCCCAGAGCCAGGAAACTGTGCTTCTTGCCCCCTCCACTGCCTCCTCATAGCCAGCATGGAAAGAACCGTGTGGGCTGCTGCTACGGGCTCACAAACATGAGCTCATAGGGGATGAAAGGGGCTGTTCCCAGGGGCAGGGAGGGGAAAAGACTGGGGACGTGAGGCTACAATATATCCAAGCTGTCCCCAGCCTCATTCCCTCCCCTCTCCAAAGCCTCCACTAGACAGGCGAAATTGCTTATCTAGCTAAATGCAGACCAAGAGGTGCCTCCCGCTCTGCATTAGATACTCGTAAGCCTCCAAGTTCAGAAGCTTACAAGCCCCCAAGGTGCATCCCATAGGAGTGCACCCTTAATTGTTCAAAGTTCAAGTCATCAGCAGATGCCACTGTAGTGATTATTTCATCATTTTCAGAAAATATCCTGTTCCTTTCAATAAGAACAATATCAATGACTTCAGAATATATTCTTTCCCCTTGTTCACTTTCTGTCTCACTTATTTCACCCATCTTTTTCATTAAACCATAATCTTTTAGGATTACACTTGTCTTCTTAACTCTTTGGGGTCAAGTTTCATCTTCATTGTTGAGCTCCTGCAATTGTTTAGCTTCTTGAAGGGCTTCATATAAAGTATAATTGTTTTGAAGTTGATTCATTTTTTGCATTGCATCCCATGTCCCACCTGGTTTTCCACCCCTGTCCCAACAGTGCATCCATGTTTTGTGGCCACTGAGCATGCTCAGCTCATATTGAGATGTTTAGGGGTTCCTCACCCTTAAGGGTTTTTTTGTTTAAGGGTTTAAAAAAAAAAACTTTTGCAGTCCTTGGAGTTCCCACACATCTGCTGATACCTCACTTTCATGTGTGGATGGTGCCAGTTTGTCCACATAAGAATTGGCACTCACCTCTGAACATTGGAAATAAAGGGAATGATTATTATATTACCACATTAGAGGCCAAAAGCATAAGAACTCCTAACACTGCATTCCTATGCATATTCACTCAGAAGTAAGTCCCGCTAAGTTCAGTGGGACTTACATCCAAGTAAGTGTGCTTAGCATCCTAAGAGGGTGAAAACATTTTTCCCCTATGACACAGAAACAATCTAATTGTGTGTTGTATCATTGTATGCCACCATGGGAGGGATTATGCCCTGAAAGGCGGCCAAGAAATAGTTTGAAGAAATTCATCCTCCTCCTCCTAATGAATCACACAGTATGCTTGAAATAGTAAGGTCCTGTAAAACTGCCTGTCAAAGTTTCCAGACTACACAAAATCATTCATAATTATTCTAACATTTATGGAAACAGGGCAGGTTTTCCTTTCGTTCCTTGTTTTTCTTGTGGAGAAAAAGGCTGATGGGGAAGAGTTGAAAGAAACATAAACTGAAGAATAATGGGGTATGTATGCATGCACGCACACACACACACGCGCGCATACACACACCATATTCAGGTCAGAGTCAGAGATGATTGAAAGTCCAATAATGTAAAGAAGATTAAACTTGGAAGAGAAAGTGAATAAGAAACCATATGAATAGTAACTGAATAGGTGTTCAATATATCTTCTTTACTGTATGCCTATTGAATTTTGATTTTTATCTCTCCATTCTATATGTAAAGGACAAGACAGGGAATTGCATTGAGAAATAACACTACTGTAAGAATCATACAACTTGTAGTTTTTTATTAATCCCACTGATGCTCTTTGTGTTCGTTAGTTATTGTTGGGACTTTTTCCTCATATGTTTGCAGGTAGACTCACCAAAAAAATGAAGAAGCAAGGATAAACGTCTCCAGTTGCATTTCATTTCTGGAACTTGGAATGGAAGCCACTCCATCAGGCTGCAGAAAAGAGGGAGGGAAGAGAAGCAGAGCTATTCCATTACCTCTGCTGAGAGACTAGCTGCATTCGTCCGTTTATAACTAGGGATGTACGGACTGTGTAAAATCCACTCTGTCTGTGTTCTGCAGATTGTCTGGCGCCTTTCATTCCGTCATCCACCCACAGATAGATGTGCATTATTATTTTTTTCGTCATGCGGAAAAATATGCAAATAATTATGGAAATATAAATATGCAAATAATTATGCAAATAATTACGGAAGTATAAATATGCAAATAATTATGCAAATAATTACAAACGTATTTGTGTAACTATTTACATAATTTACCTCAGTATGTAACATTTAGAGTATTGTCCCCTATTCTTTTCAACGTTTCCTCAGCAGAAACTTACATATTTTTCTATGGATTTATATGCATAAATTTCAGGAAAGCAAAAAAATCACCCTAAAGTCCATGGACTCCACACAGCCTGAGGGGGGCACTCCACAGTAGATTCCACAGGTTGGATTCTTAGAATTCCGAGCTCATTTTAATCCATCTCGAATTTCTCCAGCATCCCTATTTATAACTGTCACCTAGTGGCAGCCCTTTCACCAGGCTACCTGAAACCATAGACGTAGTGGCAGCTATGCTGGTAAAGGTACAGGTAAAACTGATATTGGATTGTCTGTAGGGGTGGCCCTGGCAACAGTGTGATTGTAGGCTGGGCAGTTTAACCAGATAAAACGGCAGCCAAAGAGTAGGAAGCAGAGAAGCTAGTAATTGTCTGTCTGTTAGGTCTGCATGATGGTGTATTTTATTATATGCTGCTGTATCTCTCAAAGTTTTTTTTTTTTTTAATGATATTGTTTGGGGGTGGCTTTTAAAGTGACAGAATATTGTGTTTGTCTATCCTGACTTTTCCTCTTGCATGATCTCATTGCTTAGAATATGTAAGGCTTTTGCTGTGGCACCCTATTATTCTTCACTTTTGACAGGACACTGATAACATAGTTATACAGCCAGCCTGATCACTTGACAGCATGTTAAGAGTCTTAAGGCTGGAAGATAAATGCATCAGCCAATATAGGGTTTCTTCACTTGGATGCAGTCCTGAGGCTGCTCATTCTGGAAAAGTCCCATCAAAGGAAGTGGCTTGTGGACTGTGGATTTTGGTCTCTGATATATTTATATATGTGTGTGTGTGTGTGTGTGTGTGTGTGTGTGTGTGTGTTTGGGCTGGACTTCATTAGCCAAGGATCAATGTGGTCTTGTGAACAGAGAAAGCCTGAAGGAGCAATGTGGCAGGGATAGACCTTCTGCTTATGTTCTGTTTTCTTTCAGAAGAAGGTAGCATTAGATATTGCAAGAATCATAGGGCTGGAAACAAAAAGAAGAAGAAGAAGAAGAAGAAGAAGAAGAAGAAGAAGAAGAAGAAGAAGAAGAAGAAGAAGAAGCAGCCACCATGTGAAGAATTCCTCCTCCCCGACAACTAGTACAACTTACTTACTGCAAGCATACATCTAGTAGAAATTACCTCAACCCTACACAATGTGTGATCCTCCAGGCCAAATGAGATCAACCAGGCAGATACTGGGCCAGCCTCAAACATTTTAATGTCTGATGTGAAGGCCAAGATGGCACTTCTTGACCCCCTCCCTATTCCACCTACAGAAGCTGACCAGATTGGCAGTTGAATCTGGTGATGGGACAGCATCCTCCGCCTCACCTGAGGGCAGCAGGCTAACTTACTGGGCTTGGGGCAGGCCATGTGGGATGTCCATCTCTCTTCCCCAACAGTGGGAAACGTCTGGGGTGCTGCCAGTGCTGCTCCCTCTACACCACCCATCATCTGCCATCTGCAGCAACTGCCTCACTCTGCCTAATGGTAGGGCTGGTCCTGGCTAGATAAGCTTGCCTACCAGCAGTACAATGAACATCTTGTTTTGGCTGTCTGTCTGGGACTTCTAAAACATGGGGATTGGAAAGTTCCTGATAGGCTGCACTACATAGCCAGGACACACCCTGTGTGTGGTAATAGATGATACTGAACAGCTGAGAAATCATTAGATGCCAATTATATTTATATAATTGTATAGTATATATTTAACCAAAAGAACAACCCCCTTTTGGCTAATTCTCAGGGCTGAGCTGGACCATTGACAGCAGTGTGAAGGGAGCCAGGAACCAAGGGCTATGGGACAACCCAGTAGCTGGAACTGAAGAACAATTATGGACATGCCAGAGATCAGGAAGACCTTGCTGCCTAAGCAAGGATCAAATGGAACAGGAAGACCTCTTATACTCCTTCCTGTTCAAGGTGATCCACTGAACAGCCTGAGTGGGAGCAGTCTGTCTGGGGCCTGAAGGTACCTCACTGAGAAACTGCCACCTGCACTTCAGTGGTTCACCACATGGGGCAGCAGTCCACAGCTCCCAGAAGCTCCTGGACAGGACACTAAGGACTGGGAAATCTGTTGAGTTCGATTTCACTCAGGTTCTCATTTTTCTGAAACTCAGTTTATTCTGTCCCGATTTGGGATTGCAAATGAAATTTTGCATGAAAATTTGTACACGTTTCCATGCACCTTTTATAATATGCACCTTTTTGTATGCATTTTCCCCAAATGCATGCATTTTTCCAGTAATGGGTCCACTGAATATAGATTTTTGGTCCACTTTTTTTTTCAAATATAAGCATTTTTCTGTGCATTTTTTTAAACTTTATTTTATTTGCGAACTGCATCGCAAACTTCTGAAATGAAGTTGCAGTTCACATTTAGGATCAGGAGACATGAATATGCTAAGTTCACATTAAAATGGATGAATTTCTTACCCATCCCTACCTGAAACTAATCAGTCCATGATAGTCTTGCTGCACCATATGCAACAGGTCAAGAATGGCCTTCAGCAATGTATTTTGGGTAGGGTTACTTGTGCAGGAATTAGTATTATGCTGAAAATTTCTCCCACATTTTTTTCTTATCATTCTCATTCAATTTGATAGGAAAAAAATACTTCTGTAAAGAAATCCAAAGGAGAAGAAACGTTTGGAGAAATTCTTATGGATGGGTTTCAAGGTTTGAGATTGTTCGTTTAAAGTTGTTTTAGATATATGTTTATTTGTGTGTATTGTCTGTTCATGTGTTGTTGTTGTTTTTATGTAAGTGGTTTTTGATCTCTGTATATTGCATTTTTAATGTTTTTAATCTTTGTAAACTGCCAAGAGAGCTTCGGCTATTGGGCGGTACAGAAATGTTGTTAATAATAATGATAATGATGATGATGATGTTCTTGTGCTTACCTTACTTATGAGGTGATTGAGTAGTGTCCTGTCTTTCATTGTATAATCATCTCTCTGGCAGCCTGTAGCCTCCTTGATTTTCCACACTTCAACTGAAGCCCAAGGGAAGGCATGATGAGGTAACCTCCTCCCATAGGTCTTCTTTTTCAGATCAGGGCTGAATCTACACATAACAGTTATACTATTATCATACCGTTTTCATAACTATTGGTGCCCATTGTCATGTGTACCAATAGTTATGATAAGGGCACAGTAACGATATAAATGCTATGTGTAGATTCAGTCCAGGAATTTCAGGCAGCTTGGGAGGCTGCAAAGCAATGGAGAAATGTATCACAAAAATAAAGAAAAACTACACACATTACCCTCAAAAACACCACCACAATAAATTCAAAATAAATTAGAAAACACCCTGAAGAAGAGGAAGAAAAATAGAAGGCTTTTTTGGGAGCAGGGAGGGGGCTTTAGGGAAATTGAATGACAGATTTTGTCACAGCAGGAGCTGCACCTCTTCCCTGGAAGTGGATACCACACTGCCCCCTTTCACACCTGCTACTGTGCTTTCAGGGAAGGAGTGGTATTATAAGAACCTACATTAGATACAATCACCCCTCAGAAATTTTATGTTTGTAACCTCGGGCATGTGCTGAACTTTGATGAATGACAACAACTAGAGCTGAGCCATAATTTCTCAGAAGACTTTTTTTCTGAGAAAGGAGATGAGAGTTGTTGTTTTCTTACACCACCTCCAGAAATAGAAGGACACATAGCATAATTTTCACAGAATGTTATGCACTATTACTTGTCGTGACCCTCCCCCCAACACACACACACACATACACACGATGCCCTGGGACAACACTTAGTCAGGAGGCATTGTGCAGGAGGCAAAATTGTGGCCAGGTTGCCAACATACTTGCTGCTGTTACCACTTGCAGTGGTGGGGGGGAGGGATAGGAAAACAAAATAAAAGAAAGAAGCTGTGCTACAACTTCTTCTAGAGGCCCACCTCTGTACACCTCTGTACACTGGCTACACTTTAGCCAGTGTAGTGTAGTGGTGAGAGTGACGGACTGGGAGCTGGGAGATCCGGGTTCTAGTCCCCACTCGGCCATGGAAGCTCACTGGGTGACTTTGGGCCAGTCACAGACTCTCAGCCCAACCTACCTTACAGGGTTGTTGTTGTGAGGATACAACGGAGAAGAGGAGGATAATGTAAGCCGCCTTGGGTTCCTTGCAAGAGGAAAAAAGGCGGGATATAAATGCAATAATAAATAAATAAATAAATAAATAAATAAATAAATAAATAAATAAATTTAGTGAAATGTCTTTCACCCCTACACACACACATACAATTTCTCTACCCACAAAGACAGGAGAGAATTTCAAGAGCCACATAGCTCTAGCAGAAATGCATATTCTAAAAATAAAGGCATTAAAAGAGCATCCTAACTTCCATAAAGGAAAGGTTTGAAGGGCTGGTATACCACCGGCTTAATAAGAAAGAACAGCCTTCCTTCCCACTCAGAATTATTATCTGATGGTAAAAATGCCTTGTACAAAATATAATTTTGTTTCATTACTGGAACAAAACAGAGAGGGCAGAGAAAAGCATATTTTAAATGCATGCAAGCTTTCATAACATACCCTAAGGTTATTTACTGTCAGGGCTGGATCTAAGCTACACATTAACTAACAGTAAATGTATCCTTGTGGAAACTCTCTAATGGAAAGAGCTTGGTGCAAAACATTTCTGAGATCTCACAGACTTTGTGAAAGGCACTTCCAGCAGTGCCGGCTCCAGGTTTGTGAGGGCCTTTGGGCAAGGCACTCTCAGCAGACTCCTCCCTCAGTGAGTCTGTCTTCTCACCACCACTGTCACCAGCTGCTATTGCTCCTCATCCTCTTTCTCATCATTGTACCGCTTGCTTGCTGGACAGGGAGAGAGCCAATGAGGAAGTCGGCAGTGGCATCTACAGCTCCTCCTTCTCATCACTGCCATTGTCTGGGCCGGAGTAAGAGAAGAAACAGACTGCAGCAGTGAACATGATGAGCAAGTCCAGGGGGATCTTTTCAGCAGACCCCTGCTGGGGTGTGGGCCCTCAGCGGCTCCCCAACCATGCCTGCCCTTGACACTGGTCTTGACTCCCACTCATGCCAACAAAGAATTTGGCCCTATTACTGCTAGATAAAAACAATGTATGTAGAAGAACTGAAGAGTTGGGTAGGGATGGTGAAGAAATCCACTGTGGAGACAAACCATGCTGGATTGTCAAGACTCTGACCTGTGAAGTCCACAGCAGGCTGAACTCACCCACCTCTGCATCTGTCGGATTTCCCGCAGGGCCGGTGTCCAGTGCTGTCAATGCTGCTGAGGGCTTTCCTCCTCCCCACGCCAGCTGTCAAGGGCTCCCTTAACAGCCGGCATGGAAAGAAGAGTCCTGGGGAGCCACCCAGCAAAATCCGACGGATGTGGCAAGGTTCCAGGGGAATCCATGGGGCCCCAAGTGGCCCGGATTTCCCCACCATCGACCCCCCAGACCAGATGTAGTCAGGTTCGTGCACCCCTAGAGTTTTTTTTATAAGACTTTCACTTTGGCTTTAGTTGATTTTTTCTTCTTCTTCCACTTCTTTTTTTTAAAGAGTTTTTTAATTGAAAGGGTTGGGTTCTTTTCCAACACAGCAACATCAAAAAGACTGCCTGCAGAGACCAGGTGGTTCGCATTTAAACTGACTTAATGAATGCTCTTGAAGGCTTTAGGCTCTCACTGGATTTTAAATCCTGATGTATTTCTTGATTTATCTAAAATTTTCTGAAGACAAAATATTGACTACTAAGAAGTCTTAATTGCACCCACCCACCCCCCAGGGGGGAAAAAAAAAATAGCTTCAGCTCTTTGGCCACACAAAATATTAGTATACTGTATCATATTGGCTAAGGGGCAATGATATGTACATGTCAATAACAAACTGATTGTAGCGTCAAGTGATGACTTGCATATGTGAATGAGCTGCAAGATAAATCAGCACAGATAGATTGTGCATACCACTGACCCCAAGTAAAACCAATGCTATTCCAAAGGAAGGGTTCACACTTTCAGCCAAATGTCACTAACTATTGAAACTGGGTGATCAGCATTCAAGTGATATACAAGCGTGTGTGAAGCAACCCAAAGAGTATGACGCTAGGGATGTACAAACTGTGCTCTTTCCGTTCCTCTTGATGTCTGCAGTTTGCATCCAGTGCTCCGTTCAGCTGTTCCCAACCCCCCGGAATTCTCCTCTTTTTCTTCCACTCCAAGAATTACAAATCCATTCTGACAAATGTAATTCTTGTACCCAGCCGTCTCCGTGAGTCTGTGTAACTTCCATAAGAATCACTATCTTTCATAAATGTTTGCGTATTTTTCCCCCTCTCCTGCCATGCAGTAATTACTCTCAGCCAAAATGCTTCCTCTTTCTTGTAGAGGCTTCCCAAAAGAAGGCTGTCTTATGTGTGCCTGAGAGAGAAACTATTTGTTTAAAGCAACGCTGTTTTAAAGAAAGAAAAACCCTTTTAAAATGACCATGCCAGTCCTGGAGCTTAGCAGGGAGAATAATACATCGTGCAGGGCCCCAGGCCCAGCATGGTCATTTTAAAAGTTTTTTTTTCTTTCTTTCTTTAAAACAGCATTGCTTTAAACAAATAGTTTCTCTCTCAGGCACACCTAAGACAGCCTTCTTTTGGGAAGCCCCTAGGAAGGGGAAGTGCTTTGGCTGAAAGTAAACTCCCCAACAGAAAAGGAGGATTTCAATTTAAAAAGAGCACCCACAAACAAGGCGGTAAACACAATTCATTTTTTAAAAACCCTTATGTATTTATTATCATAATATTAGGGATGTCAGAGAATTCCGCCATGGACTCCAGTGAGGCCAGATTCTTTAGAAGCCAGGCCCCCGGAGTCCGTGGTGGAATGGCCTCCCCCCCGCCACCCCACAGAATCCCCCTGGGACAGACCTACCTGGCTTCGGTGGTGGCAGCGGATGAAGCAGCGGCAGCTCCAGCCACTGCCGGGCTGCTGCGGCCGCAAATGGCAGCCATCATAGCAGCCACCATTTGCATCCCTACGCTAGCCTGTGATAGGCTACGTAAATATTTACGTAGCCTATCACGGCTAAAGCAGGGATGCAAATGGCGTAGGGGATGCCATTTGCATCCCTGCTTTAGTTGTGATAGGCTATGTAAATATTTACGTAGCCTATCACGGGCTAGCATAGGGATGCAAATGGTGTCCCCTATGCAGGACGCCATTTGCGTCTGCAGCAGCCCGGCAGCAGGAAGAGGCCCCGCTGCGGATCGGCCCGGCTGGCAGCTCCACAGACTGGCCTCAGAGCGGACCCAGCCAGGCAGGATTCCAGGGGGGAGAACTGTATCACTCCCCCCTGTTGAGGATTCCGGGGGGAGAACAGATCACCTCCCCCCACCCGCATATCCCAACAGAGCCAGGTAAGTGGGGTTTCGTACACCCTTACATAATATTACTATCCTTCCAATTTACAAATTATACTGCATTTTTATTTACTAAAATTTTGTGACTCTTTGAGAATGACAACAAAAAAGCCGCATGACTGGTGGCTCCGCAGGACCTCGTGGTGCCGTTCCGCAGAGGATTCTATGGCATGGACTGAAGGGAATTTGATCCCATTTCAGTCTGTGGCAGAATTCTCTGACATCCCTAGTATGACCTATAAGCAAAGAACTCATCAATGGTTCCAATCTCACCTCAGCAATGGGATCACCAAGTAAGCAACTCGGTGAGCTGATATCATGCTGCCACCACCCCAGCCCCAAGTTGTTAATATGGGTATAATATTATGCCACCTATCATACAGGGCTGTTTGTAAGGATTGCTGAGATAATATATATGAAGCAGTTTGACTGCTAAATAAGAGTGCTATGGAAATGCTGAGCATTATTAATAGATTTTTATTTGGTATTGTGAATTCTTGTAGCATTCACCCTTAACTCAAATCCATAGAATGGGTTTGAGTTAAGGGTGAATGCTAAACCACAAAAGTTTCATTGGGGTACTATGTTTAATTCTGGGCAGCACATTTTAAGAAGGACATAGGAAAATTGGAGTGTGTCCAGGATGGTGAAGGGTGTGGAAACTAGGGATGTACGGACTGTGTAAAATCTGCTCCATCTGTGTTTCACTGATTGTCAAGTGCCTTTCATTCCATCAGATGGATGCGAATATATATTTTTTCATCATGCAGAAAAATACAGAAATAATTACATCAATATTTATGTAAGCATGTACGTAATTATTTACATAATTTTCCTCTGTACGTAAGATTTCGTGTATTGTCCCCCACTCCAACATTTCCTCAGCAGAAACTTACATATTTTTCTATGGATTTATATGCATAAATTTCAGGAAAGTAAATAAATTCATCTGAAAGTCCATGGACTCCACACAGCTGTGTGTGGGGGGGTGCGGGCTGCTTGCAGAGCACAGGCAGGGCACAAGGGGGGGCAGGGCCTCAGTGAGCAGGGCTTGGGGAGGCGGGCGGTGGGGGTTGCCAGATTCCCGGATGGAATCGGGTGCCCACACAATCCCTCGCAGAAACCTTCTACCTTTGGAAATGCAGTGAAACTGTGACACAGGGAGTGTTTGACACATGCAGTCCTCTGTAGACATAGTTGAGGTGGTACAGTCCTGTGCAAAAAGGAAGAATGTGTTTCATGTGTCCAAATGAACCCGCAGATCACTATTTGGTGTTTCCCTGAGATTTGGCCATATGATCAGGCTGCAACATTTCATTTCACAGAACCAAATATACTCATGTGCATGCAATTTATCAGCCCTAAACACTGTATCTAGAATTAAATGAATTTTTCAGCGAGAGATACTGTTCTCTTCCCCCTGCCTGCCCCACCACCACCACCACCACACACATACACTGCCTTATTCCTTGCTAGAATCATCTCCGAGTACATGCAAAGTATCGCTCCTAGTCATGAATCACTCCATTTCTGGAGTGGAAGCAAGGTTTCTAGACACATGTTATCTCTGGAATCTTTCTCTCTCAAAAGTGAAGCACTGTTATTCAGCATGATTTTATTTTAAGACGCACCCAAGAGTAAAATGATTGCTTATGACAACCGGGTTATCAAAAGATGGTCCCATAATTAGTATTACATTAATTGCCTTTTCCCTGACTTTATTATCTTCCTCTTTTGAAATTCCAGACCCTATCTTCATTTGTTGTATGATATCTCAGTGCCAGTATAATTTAAACAAAACCTTGATCTCATCATCCTTTATTCCTTTGATTAATCTACCCCCGTGTCATTTCAATAAAAGGAACATGGTCTTCTTTCACATGAGGTACCTTATTTGGGCATCACGTTTCTATCTTATAACCTATCATGCATTTGCAATCTGATGGGCTTGATTGCTCATTCCCTTTGTGTTCTTAGCTATGTCTAATGCAGGCAAATCAGCTCCACTCTTCTCCTGTCACCTGAAGCCAAAGATGGGAACCCCTCCTCTCTTTGGAGACAGAAAAAGATGGAGAGCAGGATCAGTGTCAAGGGTAGGCATGGTTGGACACCTGCCAAGGGCCCATACTTCATCAGGGGTCCACTGACAAGAGCCCCTGGAATTGCTTCACCTCTTCACCATTGCAACCTATATGTTCACCCATCTCTTGCTCTGGCCCAGACTACCTTGGAAGTGAGAAGGAGGACCAGCAGACACCACTGCCTACTTGCTCAATGGCCTGTCAGGCAAGTAAGTGGTAGCAATGATGAGAAAGAGGATCAGGAACAATCACAGGTGACAATGGTGGAGAGCAGGTAGACTCATGGAGAGAGTGGGCCCATTGAGGTCGTCTTCCCATGGGCCTTCGAAAGCCTGGAACCAGCACTGACTTACAGTTAGGATTGGACAGGTGCCACTGCATCCATGCTCAGTGGGCGCTCCAGCAGCTGCCGCTGCCACTCACCCAAGCGAGGTGGGCCATGCGAGATCCTGGAGAGCTCACCAATCCTTCTGCTGGCATCTGGACCTGGCTCACACATGTTTTCCCTCTGCTGATCCTCCTTTGCGGCCGCTGTTTTAATGCAAGATGGGGGCTCTTGTTTTTCATAAGTCTAGTGTTGGCCCCTAAAGGGCCATTTTCTCAACAATAGACTTATGAAAAACAAGAGCCCTCCAGGGCTGCATTGCGTTAAAATGGTGGTCGCAAAGGAGGATGGATGAGTAAGGATGCACGCGACCAGATGGACCCAGTAAGTCCTCCTGTCCTGCCAGCACCACTGCTGCCACAGTAGACAGGATAAGGAGAGGAGGAGAAGGGGGTATTGTTCACGTCTCTTCCTTTCTCCATCCTGGCTACCATGGCAGCATCAGTGGGGCAGGAGCATGATGAGAGGGAAGCCCCTCATCCTCCTGCCCCATCAGTACTGCTGCTGCTGCGGTAGCCAAGCCAGGAGGGGGAGAAGGAAGCAGAAGCAGCAGCATAGGTTCTTGGCAGCTCGCAGTGAGGGGTGAGGTGATCTCGGGTGCTGCCAAGCTCTGGGGCACTCAGCGGCCAGGTCCATCAGCGCCCCATGGCTCAGCAAGTTGGTTCTGGGAGGTCGAGTGCAGAAGAGTCCGCCGGCCTCCTGGACCCAGTTGGGCACCCATGACAACCCTATGAACAGTGAAGCGGGTAGGTGCCATGAAGCTGAGATCTGGGTATCCATAAAGACTGAATAGGAAGCTGCCTAATACTAATTCATATCTTGTGGCAATGAGTTCCAAAAGTTAACAGTGTAACCCTATGCAGATTGTGCCCTTCTTGGCAGGCTGGCTGGGGAATGGTGGGGATTGCATCTGCATGGGTGGCTAGGGAATGCTGGAAGTTGTAGGGTTTTTTTTTTCTGTCCAAGCATGCATAGAATTGTACCCTAAACCACCCAATTTCAGATTTCCCCGTCATCCCTAGATATACATAACAGAACCAGCCTACAACCAGTCCTTGCAAACCTAGGGAAAGATTACCATGCCAGGTTTGTTTTGGGTCATATGGTGTAGTAACTTCTCAGAGTGTGCTTTCATTTTTATATTTTTTTTAAAAAAAAATGAATGTAAAATGAAATGAATGAGCCCCATTCTTTTCATTTATTTTAGTTATGAATAGAGATGTGAAGGGGGGCTGGGGGGGACTATGAAAAAACCCTGCAAATTTCAGAAAACAACCATTTTCTCTCACATTTTAAAAAATAAATAAATCCCTAAAATACTGCCCCCCCAAAACATTCCCCAATTTTCTCTGAGTTTTGCGTTGTATTTCCCAGTCCTTCACACTCATTCCTTCATTCCTTCATTCATTTATTTTATTACTCGCCCATCTGGCTGGTAACCCAGCCACTGTGGGCGATGTACAACAATAAAACAGTTCAAACAATAAAATTCTACATTAAAAACATCATAAAAATACCTTAACCCACCCCAAATGCCTGCCTGAACAACTGCGTTTTTAATGCACGGCAGAAGCTCATTAAAGAGGGGGCGTGGTGAAGTTCCCTAGGGAGGGAGTTCCACAGAGTGGGGGCCACCACAGAGAAGGCCCTCTCCCTCATCCTCACAAGCCTAGCTGTCCTGGCTGATGGGACACAGAGAAGGCCATCCGAGGCTGATCTTGTTAAGCAGCCTGTCTGGTGTTGCTGGAGGCGCTCCTTAAGATAGGCTGGGCCGGAACCATATTGGGTTTTAAATAGGAATGTTAGAGAATCCTGCCAAGGATCCCAGGGGGGCCAAATTCCAGTGAATTCAGCCCCCCCCCGGAATCCGTGGCAGAACAGAGCACCCTGCCCCACCACCCCGAGAAAGCCCTGTGAAACAGAGCCTACCTGGGTGCAGCTCCGGCAGCGGGAGCAGCAGCTCCAGCTGCTGCCAGGCTGCTGTGGCCACAAATGGTGGCCGTTGTAGCAGCTGCCATTTGTGTCCCTATGCCAGCCCATGATAGGCTACATATATATTTACGTAGCCTATCACGGCTAAAGCAGGGACACAAGTGGCGTCCCCTATGCAGGTCACCATTTGCGTCCGCAGCAGCCCGGCAGCGGCTGGAGGCCCTGCTGCAGGTTGGCCCAGCTGGCGGCAGGATTCCGGGGGGGGAGGAATGGATCGTCTCCCCCCCATCGAGGATTCCGGGGCGAGGAATGGATCACCTCCCCCCACCTGCAGAACCCGGCAGAGCCAGGTATGTGGGAGTTCATACACCCCTAGTTTTAAAGGTCAAAACCAGCACCAAAACCAAAATTTGGCCTGGAAAACAACTGGTAACCAGTGCAACTCCTTCAGCACTGGAGTGATGTGATCTCATCAGTGGCTGCCTGTAATCAGGCGAGCCGCCGCATTCTGTACCAGCTGCAGCTTCCAAACTGTCTTCAAGGGTAGCCCCATGTAGAGTGCATTACACCAGTCTAAACGACAGGAAACCAGGGCATGTATTACTGATGGGAGCAGATGGTCGGGAAGGTAGGGGCACAGCTGCCATATCAGATGGAGTTGGTACAGCGCTGTCCGGCTCACAGCTGACACCTGAGCCTCCATGGACAGCTGAGAGTCCAAAATGACCCCCAGGCTGCAGATCTGGTCTTTCAAGGGTAGCCGTACCCCATTCAACACCAGGTCAACATCCCCCAACCTCCTCTTGTCTCCCACCAAAAGTACCTCAGTCTTGTCAGGGTTCAACTTCAGGGTTCAGCTTCAACTTATTCCTCCCCATCCAGCCACTCACCATCTCCAGACATTTGGACAGGGATTCTATGGACAACCTTGGTGAAGATTTGAACGAGAGGTAGAGCTGCGTGTCATCCACATATTGATGACACCGCATCCCAAACCTCCCGATGATAGCCCCCAGCAGCTTCACATAGATGTTAAAGAGCATCGGGGAGAGGATGG
Organism: Heloderma suspectum; assembly: GCF_057233095.1. NCBI lineage: Eukaryota > Metazoa > Chordata > Lepidosauria > Squamata > Helodermatidae > Heloderma > Heloderma suspectum. Next base: position 23,562,042 of record NC_139460.1, on the reverse strand, counting down.
AACCCTGTGGCACCCCACAAGTGAGCGGCCACGGGTCCGAAACCTCCTCTCCCAGTGCTACCCTCTGGTACCTGCCAGAGAGGAAGGACCAGAACCACCGCGATACGGTGTCTCCAATGACCAACCCCTCCAGGTGGTCCAGGAGGATACCGTGGTCAATGGTATCAAAAGCTGCTGAGAGGTCGAGGAGAACAAGGAAGGATCATTCACCCCTATCCAGAGACCTCCTCATATCATCCACCAAGGCAACCAAAGCCATTTCTGTCCCATGCCCAGGCCTGAAGCAGATTCTTCCAAGTGTGCCCTCAACTGCATTGCCACCACCCGCTCAATCACCTTGCCCAAAAGTGGCAGATTCGAGACTGGGCAAAAGTTGTTCAGAACTTGGGGATCCAAGGAGGGCTTCTTTAAGAGTGGTCTTATCACTGCCTCCTTGAGGGCTGATGGCATCACTCCCTCTTCAAGGGAGGCGTTCACCACTGCCCTGATCCCCTCCCCCAATCTCTCTCTGCAGCCCATAATGAGCCAAGATGGGCAAGGATCCAGTAAGCAGGTGGTTGGCCTTACAGATGAAAGCACCTTGTCCACTTCATCAGAAGGAAGAAGCTGGAACCGATCCCACTAAACCAGTTTGTCACACCACCTCTTGCTCACTAACTGTATCCACAGCACATGGAATAACACTCCTAATTCGATCAATTTTATCCACAAAGTGCCTTGCCAAGGCCTCACAGGAGGCCTTAGAATGCTCCAGTGGTTCCAGTGCCACTGGACCGACCAGGCTTCAGACCACTTGGAATAGCGTCCTGGGACAGCACTCTGTGGACGCGATAGAGGCAGCATAATATTCCTTTTTTGCTGACTTCACTGCCACTGAAGATACAGCTCTAGCCCATGTCTGATCGTCTTCGGAGTGAGACTTCTGCCACCAGTGCTCTAGCCATCTCACATCCTGTTTCAGAGCTCATAACTGTGGATTGAACCATGGTGCAGTCTGAGCCCTGTTCAGGGGGAGAGGGCTTTTTGGAGCCACCCGATCTAATGCCCAGTGAGTGCGGCTTTCCAGCCACCCACCAGGGTCTCAACTGAGTGGCCATTGGCATGCTCCAGAGAATCCCCAAGGATGTTCTGGAATCCATTCGGATCCATAAGCGCCTGGGGCAGACCATTTTAATGGGTCCTCCACCCCTGCGGAGGCGTTGTGGAACCGAGAAGTCCAACGTCACCAGATAGTGATCTGACCATGACAAGGGGTTTGGTGGATATACCAAACTCCCCACTTCTCCAGAAACAGACACAAGGTCGAGCGCATGACCGGCTACATGGGTTGGCCCAGTTAAAATAGGGTGCAGCTCCCAGGAAGCCATGGTCTCTGTGAAGTCCCGAGGTGCCCCCATGAGGACGGCCTCTGAATGTACGTTGAAGTCCCCCAACACCAATAAGTTAGGGGAATGCAGACGCACATCATCAGAGACCACCTCAAGCACCTCAGCCAGGGAGTCAGTCAAGCAGTGGGGTGGACAGTACACAAGCAGAATCCTCAGACTGCCTCTCAGGCCCAACCTCCATTTTTCTAGTTCTACTAGTTCTGAAAACAAATGAAGAGTCAAACAAATGAAATGTTTCCTTTTTTCATTTGTTTTGATTCATTTTTCATTTGTTTCTGGTGGGCTGAAAAATTTAAAGAGTCTGGAACAGATGTGACCTCATCTGTACAGGTCACAGAAAGGTTACAGAAAGGGAGGGAGAGAGAGCTGAAATAGGGTCTATACAATTGGGATACTTTGTCTACTCTGTCTCAAATTTGGCAGCTCTTATGGATGGGGGCCACCGAATGCTTGAAAATGTCATGGGATTTGGATGGACAGCATGGGTGTTAGAGGCAAAGGAAGATTGCCCCCCCCAAAAAAAAAATGAACAGTGAAAAATTCAAGCAAATGGAAAATGATAAGAATGAAATTCAATCAAATGGAAAACCAAACTAATGGAAATTTGAAAATGAAAGTGAAAGAGAAACAACATGATCTTTTCCTTGCACCCTCCTACCCTGAACTACATCTGCCCCAAGCATTCCCTCTACTGTCCTAGGGCTCTGTCCACCCCACTTCCAATGGGTTGTAGTGCAGAACTCGAGTGACACAGCACACAAGAGACAGGGGGAAATGTACAAGCCATTGCAGGCTTTTGATTGAGAGGTAAGTCCTCCTGGAAGTGCAATTATTTTTTTTTTAATATTTTTTTTCCTTATAGGGGTTTGTCATGCTTTTAGTGATGAATAAAACTCAATAGCTCCCTCACATAATAAAGGCAACATATCAGAAGCTAGGAAAGAAGCAACATCAGCAGTTTAATGTGGTTTACAGCTTAATTGTACTTCTAAATGAAGAATTAGTTACAAAGACAAATATTGAATTTTTTCCATGCCTTTGTGCTTAAAGAATTTGAAAGAAAGAAAGAAAGAAAGAAAGAAAGAAAGATCATAAAGGACTGAGCTGTTCTCCAGTACACTGCATTCCACAGATTTAAGCTACATTTGTCAGAGGAAGTGATTCCACAAAGAATGCTAAAAGAATTCAGCAGGGCTATAGATTGGTTTTAAAAGGTGTATAATTGGCATTCAATCAGCAGGCAAAGATATACAGAACTCATGTGTGATTTAGATTACCAAACTCACCAGGTGTCTATTCCAGCACAACCACTCAATATCTGGAGGAGATATGAAGATATATAACCTACCCTCCACCAGGAGATGGTGTAATTCAGTGCAGATATTATCAGTGGCTTTATTGCTAAGCCTGATAAGATGTCCACCCTTCATTTCAGATAGTTCATTCCCTAGTGTAGTGATTTGGGGCAAGAACTAAATAATATAAGTACATTGAGACTAGGCAAATCATGCTTGAGAGTTATGAGGAATAATAGAGAGTAGAGGGCTTTTGTACACTTATATGCCCATGTTTAGGGCGGTGCAAGAATCTTGATCCTGTTCGCAAACCATGTAAAGATGTCCCATTCTCAACCCTGAATGTGAACACAAGCAGGAGATTAATTCTCAGGGAATTGTCACAATTTCCTGAGCTTGCACACTCACCCAAATGCACACTTGCAAAATTGTGCACCCAGCCCAAAAGACAGATTTTCACATGTTAGCCTATGGTGGCGGTGGTGAGGAGTATGCATTCAGTGTGTTTTCCTGGAAAATAGAGCATTTTTATGTTTGGAAATGCACACTTCTCCTGTTGGGGGCAGGGGGAGACACTCAAGTTTGGGAGCAAGAAAAAGGCAAGACAAGCATCGATGTTGAAAACAGACAACCTCAGCGAGCTGGAACATCACTCATTCTACCATGCCTACCCATGTTATGCACCACTGTGCATCTGTGTGTGTGTGTGTTTGTGTGTGTGCGCGTGCATGAGCATGATTATGAGCATGAAATTTGTCACATGAAATTTGTCTGTAACTAGCAAGTCAGAATGCAATCATATGCATGTTTAATTGAAAGTAAACCCTCACACAAGATAGAGAGGTAAATGTGTTTAGGTCAAATTGATTTTCTAAAATAGGGATATGTGAACCCTATTTCTCTGGTTTCTCCGGGTGCCCCCCTAGCTCCTGCCCCTGCTTGCCAGTCCCCAGACTGCACTCGAGCCCCTCCCATGCTCAGCAAGTGGCCTGCACTCACCCCAGTGGCCTTGTCAAACTCTGTGGATGCAATTTTTTGAAAAATAAAATAGTGATCGCAAAGTGCATATTCGCGTATGCACAAAAATTAGGGATGTACGAAAGTCACTTACCGTTTCGCGGATCTGCTTCGCGGTGGGGGGGAGGCGCTCTGTCCCTCCCACCGGAGTCCTGCCTGGCTGGGTCTGCTCCGCGGGGATTCTGCGGCGCCGCCAGCTGACTCCACCCGCAGCCGGACATCCGGCTGCTGGGCAGCAGGGATGCAAATGGCGGCAGCTGTAGCTGCCGCCATTTGCATCCCTGTACTTAACCGTGATACACTACGTAAATGTTCACGTAGCCTATCATGGCAAAGTAAAAAAAATGCGTACGCAAATGGCAGCAGCTACAGCGGCCGCCATTTGCATTCGCTATTTTTCGCCCTTCTAGCCTACATAAATATTTACATAGGCTAGAACAGCGAAAAATAGCGAATGCAAATGGCAGCAGCCATAGCCACCGCCATTTGCATACGCTGCACCCAGCCGCAGTCGGCCAGGAGACCAGCCGCCGCACTCGCTGCCACCACCACCCTGCTGCACCTGCTGCACCTGCTGCACCCGCTGCCGCACCCTCAGCACCCACCGCTGCCCCGCCACCACCGCTGCCCCGCCACCCCCACCCCCACCGCCACGCCTGCCACCGCTGCCCCTGCCATCCTGCCACCCCGCCGCCTGGCCGCCCCCGCCACCCCCGCCACCCCCGCCACCACTGCCCCCGCCGCCGAATCTGCTGCCGCTGCTGAATCCACCACCACACCCGCAGCACCCGCCACCGCCCCGCTGCCACCACTGCCCCACTGCCCCTGCTGCCGCACCTGCCGCCACTGCCCCCGCCACCCCCACCATACCTGCTGTCACCACCCCTGCCACCGAATCCGCCACCGCCGCCAAATCTGTCGCTGCACTGCCGGAGCTGCCGCCATCGCCGCTACTGCTGCTACATCCGCCCCAGGTAAGTGCCATCCTGGGGGATTCCGCGGGGGGGCAGGGGCAGGAGGCCATTCCACCACGGATTCTGGGAGGGTGGATTCTACAGAATCTGGCCTCACTGGAATCTGTGGTGGAATTCTCCACCATCCATAACAAAAATGCACACTTTTGTGGATGTGCATATTCGTATATGTGCAAAAATGCACATTCTGCCATTGATAGCCATTGATAGCCTTTTCTTCCAGGAATTTGTCCAACCCACTTTTAAAGCCACCCAAATTGGTGGCCATCATCATGTCTTGTGGTAGTGGATTCCATAGTTTAACTATGCACTGTGTGAAGAAGTCCTTCCTTTTCTCTGTCCTGAATCTCCCACCAATCAGCTTTTGAGGGGTAGGCTTTTTTTTCTGTCTAAACTTGCATAGGATTGCACTCCTAATATCCTCAATCATCCTTCATGCATGATGGGGAAACTGGGCCAAATGTTGAAGATGGTGGCCGCTTATGCATTGGCAAGAAAGAGGAATTAAGAACATAAGAAGAGCCCTGATGTATCAGACCAAGGTCCATCTGGTCCAGCACTGTGTTCACACAGTGGCCAACCAGGACCAGCTGTCAACAAGAAACCCACAAGCAGGACCAGAGTACAACAGCACTCTCCCATCCATGTTCCCCAGCAATGGGTATACATGGCCTCTGATACTGGATGTAGCATAGAGCCATCAGGACTAGTAGCCATTGATAGCCTTCTCCACCAGGAATTTGTCCAATCCCCTCTTAAAGCCATCCAAATAGGTGGCCATCACTACATCTAGTGGTAATGAGTTCCATCATTTAACTCTGGGCCGTGTGAAAAACTCTTTCCTTTTATCTGTCCTGAATCTCCCACCAATCAGCCTCGTGGGATGATTCCAGCTTCTAGTATTATGAGAGAGGGAGAAAAATATCTGGGTTTGAATCCCTATGTATTCATCCATTAGTAGGGGTGTACGGTTTCCCCACCATCTGTTCTGGTGGAGAATCTGTGGGGGGGAGGCAATCTGTTCCTCCCCCTCAGAATCCTCCAGAGTGGCTCCGCTCCACTTGGATTCTGGGGGGGGGGACTGGCTTGGGGGTGCTAACCTTCCCTCCTGCCAGCCAGAGCTGTTCGCCTCCTCCCTGTCCCTGCTGATTGTAGGGATGTATGAAACACTTACCTTGCTCCATTCCGGGGCAACCGTGGTGGAGGGGAGGTCCTCCGTCCCTCCCCCCGGAATCCTCCCTGGCGGGCTCCACTCCATGGCAACTCCAAGGAGCCACTGGCCAGGGCCGGAATTCCCGCAAATGGCGGACACTACGTCAGCTGTCATTTGAGTGGCTGCCAAGCCGTGATAGGCTACCAAAGTATTTACGTAGCCTATCATGACAAAAGGCAGCCACGCAAATGGCGGCCACTGCACCATTTGCGTGGCTGCCTTTCTTTGTGATAGGCTACATAAATACTTACGTAGCCCATTATGGCAAATAACAATGCATTTTTGAATGTTATTTATCCTAATATACACATTTTTAAAAAAATTGACAATTTCATTGCAAAATTTGGAAAAGTGTTAATTTCAAAGGGTAACTGAGTTTCATTTCACATAGTGGTTCAAAAGTGCAAAATCAGGCAAGTTTGCTATAAAATGCAAACTGAACAAATGTCTTCCACATCCCTATCTTGAAGGTGAATAGAAGCCTCTGTGTGATCAGGAACCTTGATAAGACACAGTTCCCAGTCACACAAAGGCTTCCACTTATGTTCAAGCAAATGCAAGTAAATGCCCCCTGCAGACTTTCTCCCTCCACACAGGAATGTGAGGATGGAAATATAATGTCCAGAGCTTGCATATGTGCTCATATCCCCCCCCCCTGCTTTTAGCCCTCATATGAACAGGATCAACACCTGTGATCTGCATAGGGCTTATGACTGGTTAAAATCCAATTTATGCCAAGTAAAGATGAAAAACATGTCCTCTTCATCATAGGGGATTGGAATGCTAAAGTAGGAAGTCAAGAAACCACCGGGATAACAGGCAAGCATGGCCTTGGTGTACAAAACGAAGCAGGACAAAGGCTAATAGAGTTTTGCCAAGAGAACACGCTGATCATAGCAAACACTCTTTTCCAACAGCACAAGAGGCGACTCTACACATGGACATCACCAGATGGTCAATATCAAAATCAGATTAATTATGTACTTTGCAGCCAAAGATGGAGAAGCTCCATACAGTCAGTCAAAACAAGACCTGGGGATGACTGTGGCTCAGACCATGAGCTTCTAATTGCAAAATCTTGGCTTAAATTGAAGAACGTAGGGAAACCACGAAACCATTCAAGTATGACCTAAATCATATCACTTATGAATATACAGTGGAGGTGAGGAATAGATTTAAGGGATTAGACCTGATAGACAGAGTGCCTGAGGAACTATGGACGGAGGTCGGTAACATTGTTCAGGAGGCAGCAACTCAATCCATCCCAAAGAAAAAGAAATGCAAGAAAGCAAAGTGGCTGTCTGATGAGGCTTTACAAGTAGCTGAGGAAAGAAGGGAAGTGAAAAGCAAGGGAGAAAGGGGAAGATATATCCAACTGAATGCAGAGTTCCAGAGAACAGCAAGGAGAGACAAGAAGGCCTTCTTAAATGAACAATGCAAAGAAATCAAGGAAAACAATAGAATGGGAAAGACTAGAGATCTTTTCAAGAAAATCGGAGATATCAAGGGAAAGTTTAGTGCAAAGACGGGCATGATAAAGGACAAAGACAGCAGGGACCTAACAGAAGCAGATGAGATTAAGAAGAGGTGGAAAGAATACACAGAAGAACTATACAGGAAAGATCTGAATGTCCCTGATAGCCATGATTGTGTGGTCACTGAACTTGAGCTGGACATCCTAGAGAGTGAAGTCAAGTGGGCCTTAGGAAGCATTAGTAACAACAAAGCTAGCGGAGATGACAGTATTCCAGTTGAGCTATTTAAAATCCTAAAAGATGATGCTGTTAAAGTGCTGCACTCAATATGCCAACAAATTTGGAACACTCAACAGTGGCTGCAAGACTGGAAAAGGTCAGTTTACATTCCAATTCCAGAGAAGGGCAATGCCAAAGCGTGTTCAAACTACCGCACAATTGCTTTCATTTCACATGCCAGCAAGGTTCTGCTCAAAATCCTACAAGCTAGCTTCAGCAGCATGTGAACCAAGAACTACCGGAAGTACAATCCAGTGATATACGAAAGGGACTTACCTGGTCCCGCAGCTTGCTTTGCAGTGGGGGGGAGGCGCTTCGGTTCTCCCCCCAAAGTTCAGGCCGGGGGGGGAGGCGCCCCACCTCGTCCAGCCGAAATTCAGGCCGGGGAGAAGCGCCCTGTCTCCCCGGCCGTGAAAGAAAAAGTAAAAAAACAACAACACCCGTGATAGGGTACGTAATGATTAACGTAGCCTATCACGGCTAGATTTCCAAAGTCAGCCATGATAGGCTACGTTAATCGTTACGTAGCCTATCATGGGTGACTTTGAAAAAAAAAAAAAAAGCCCATACGCTAGGGATGTACGAAAGTCACTTACCTGGTCCTGCAGCTTGCTTTGCAGTGGGGGGGAGGCTTTTCAGTTCTCGCCCCAAAGTTCAGGCCGGGGCGGAGGCGCCCCACCCTGCCTCGCCTGGCCGAAATTGAGGCTGGGGAGAAGCGCCCCGTCTCCCCGGCCGCGAAAGACAAAGTGGGGGGTGGAACCCACCCATGATAGGCTACGTAACAATTTACGCAGCCTATCACGGCTAGATTTCCAAAGTCAGCCATGATAGGCTACGTAAATCGTTACGTAGCCTATCACGGGTGACTATGAAAAATAAAAAAAAAGTGCGTACGCAAATGGTGGCTTCCATGAGCGCCACCATTTGCGTTCCTTATTTGGTCCCAGTAGTTTAGATAAAGATTTACATAGACTAGCCGGGCCCAAATAAGGAAAGCAAATGGCGCCCATGGGCGCCGCCATTTGCGTACGTGCTTTTTTTTTTTCAAAGTCACCCGTGATAGGCTACGTAATGATTAGCGTAGCCTATCACGGCTGACTTTGGAAATCTAGCCATGATAGGCTACGTTAATCGTTACTAGGGATGGGGGAGACTACACGTAGCCTATCACGGGTGACTTTGAAAAAAAAAAGCGCGTACGCTAATGGCGGCCCCATAGGGAGCCGCCATTCGCGTTCCTTATTTGGTCCCTGTAGTCTACGTAAAAATTTACGTAGACTACGGCGAAAATAAGGGCAACGTAAATAGTGTTGCCCTTATTTTCGCCGTAGTCTACGTAAATCTTTACGTAGACTACAGGGACCAAATAAGGAACGGGAATGGCGGCTCCCTATGGGGGCCGCCATTTGCGTACGCACTTTTTTTTTTTAAGTCACCCATGATAGGCTACGTGATGATTAATGTAGCCTATCACAGCTGACTTTGCAGATCTAGCTGTGATAGGCTACGTAAATTATTACGTAGCCTATCACAGGGCTTTTTTTTTTTTACTTTTCTTTTGAAGTTCGCGGCCGGGGAGATGGGGCGCTTCTCCCCGGCCTGAATTTCGCCTGGGTGAGGCGGGAAGCCTCCCATCCGGCCTGCATTTCGGCCGGGGGAGGCGGGAAGCCTCTTCCCCCGGCCTGAACTTCGGGGGGAGAAGCGAAGCGCCTCCCCCCCACAGCGAAGCAAGCTTCGAGACCAGGTAAGTGACTTCCGTACGTCCCTAACAATTCGTTACATAGCCTATCACGGGTGTTTTTATTTTTTTTTACTTTATTTTGTAATGGCAGCAGCGGCAGCTGGTCGGAAGTCCGGCCGCCGCCTCCGCCAAACTGCTGCTGAACCGCCGCCGAACCGCCGCCGGGACTAGCCGCAGGGAGGGACATTCGCTGGAGGTAAGTCCCATCCCGGGGGGGTAGCGGGGGGGTGGCAGAGAATTTCACCACCAATTTTGGAGGGCCGAATGCATTGGCATTCAGCCTCCCCGAGAGTCGGGGAGAAATTCACGGCCATCCCTAGTACAATCTGGGTTTCAACGAGGGAGAGAAACTAGAGATCAAATTGCCAACATTCGCTGGATCATGGAGAAAGCAAGAGAATTCCAGAAAAAAACATCTATTTCTGCTTCATTGACTATGCTAAAGCCTTTGATTGTGTGGATCACAACAAACTGTGGCGAATCCTTAAAGAGATGGGAGTACCAGACCACCTTACCTGTCTTCTGAGAAACCTGTATGAGGGTCAAGAAGCAACAGTAAGAACCAGACATGGAACAACTGATTGGTTCCAAATTGGGAAAGGAGTACGATGAGGCAGCATATTGTAGCCTTGCTTATTTAATTTATATGCAGAATACATCATGAGAAATGCCGGGTTGGATGAATCACAGGTCGGAATTAAGATTGCCAGGGGAATTATCAACAACCTCAGATATGCAGACGATACCACCCTAATGGCAGAAAGTGAAGAGGATCTGAAGAGCCTCTTGTTGAGGGTGAAAGTGGAGAGTGCAAAAGCGGTTTGAAACTCAACATTAAAAAAACTAAGATCATGGTATCTGGCCCCATCACTTCCTAGCATATAGAAGGGGAAGAAATGGAAGCAGTGACAGATTTTATTTTCTAGGTAGGGATGTACGAAATGTACTTACCTTTCCACGGATTATGTTTATGGTGGGGGAAAGGCGTTCCGTCCCTCCCCCCCAGAATCCTCAATGGCCGGCTGTGCTCCGCGGCAGCTCCGCGGAGCAGCCGGCCAGGCCCAGGCCAGAACCGTCCGCAGCTGGATTTCCATAAAATATTTACTTAGGCTAAACCGGCGAATCAAAAAGGGATGCAAAGTAGGGATGGCAGAGAATTTCTCCCTGAAACTTCGGGGGGCCGAGCGCCAACGTGTTCGGCCCCCCGAACAAGTTTCGGGGAGAAATCCTCTGCCCCCCCTGCCCCCCGCCCCCCCCCCGGGACGGGACTTACCTTCCCTGAATGTCCCTCCGGCTGGCGGGTCCGGCTGGCGGTTCATCCGGTGTTTGAGCGGGGCGGGAGCAGCAGCCGGTCTTTCGACCGGCTGCCGCCCCCGCCATTGCAATGAAAGAAAAAAAAAAAAAGTCCCCTGATAGGCTACGTGACGATTCACGTAGCCTATCACGGCAAGATTTGCAAAGTCAGCCGTGATAGGCTACGTGAATCGTCACGTAGGCTATCACGGGTGACTTTAAAAAAAAAAAAAAAGCGCGTACGCGAATGGCGGCCCCCATAGGGAGCCGCCATTCGCGTTCCTTATTTAGTTGCTGTAGTCTACGTCAATGTTTACATAGACTACGGCGAAAATAAGGGCAACGCTATTTTTCATGTTCGCGGCCGGGAGAGGCGGGAAGCCTCCTCCCCGGCCTGAATTTCGGCCGGGCGAGGTGGGAAGCCTCCCCCCCCGGCCTGAATTTCGGCCGGGCGAGGCGGGAAGCCTCCCCCCCCGGCCTGAACTTCCCCCCCACCGCGAAAAAGCTGCGAGAAAAGGTAAGTGACTTTCGTTCACCCCTAATGCAAAGAGCTCCCGCTACGCTATTTGCATTCCCCTTATTTTTGCCGTCTTAGTCTACATAAATATTTACATTGTACTCCTACATTGTACTCCTTTAGGCGCCAGGTGAAGACCTTTTTATTTTCCCAGGCATTTTAGCTTTCTAAATTTTTATCTTTGCTGTTTTAAATCTGTATTTTAAACTCCTGTACTGCTGCTAGGTTTTATTGTGGTTGTATTGTTATATTGTGGTTTTAATGTTCTATATATTTTAAATTGTTTTATTGTGTGTTGTTTGGTTTTAGTTTTTGTGAACCGCCCAGAGAGCTTCGGCTATTGGGCGGTATAGAAATGAAATGAAATAAATAAATAAATAAATAAATAAGACACCAAAAATAAGGAACGCAAATGGTGGCAGCCATAGCCGCCACCATTTGCGTATGCGGTTGTTGTTGTTTTTTACCCAGCCATGATAGGCTACATAAATCTTTACGTAGCGTATCACGTCCTGGGGGGGGGGGGAAATACCCCACAAGTCTGCAAATGGCAGCGGCGGCAGCTAGGGATGTCAGAGAATTTCTCCACAAATCTCGGGGAGGCCGAATGCCAGCGCATTTGGACCCCCGAAATTGGTGGAGAAACGGTGTGCCCTCCCCGCCCCCCCGGGACGGGACTTACCTTGGTCGAATGTCCCTGGTGGCGGCGGCTCTGGAGGTGGTTCGGCTCCGCCGCCATTTCCAAGTAAAAAAACAAAACAAAACAAGCAAACGTGATAGGCTACGTAAAGATTTACGTAGCCTATCACAGCTAGATTTTTTAAAAACACCGTGATAGGCTACGTAAAGATTTATCATGGCTAACTTTGAAAAAAAAAAAACCCGTACGCAAATGGCGGCTCCCATGGGCGCTGCCATTTGTGTTCCTTATTTTGGCACGTGTAGTCTACGTAAACATTTACGTAGACTACGGCGAAAATAAGGGTAACGCAAATAGCATTGCCCTTATTTTCACCATACTCTATAAAAGGGCGCCGCCATTTGCGTATGCGCTTTTTCTTTTCTTTTTTTAAGTCAGCTGTGATAGTCTATGTAAACATTTATGTAGCCTATCATGTCTGACTGCAGGGACGCAAACGGCGTTGGGTACGGCTGCCGTCATTTGCGTCCTGGCAGGAGACAACGCTTCGTGGCCGGAGGGACGGGGCGCCTCCCCCCCCCGGACAGAATTTCAGCAGAATTTTGGCGGGGAGGGACGGGGCGCCTCCCCCCCACAGCGAAGCAAGCTTTGGGATCAGGTAAGTGACTTTCGTCCATCCCTAGCAGCAGCAGGTCGGAAGACCAGCCGCCACCGCCGCTGCCACCCTGAAGATCTGCCCCAGGTAAGTCTCATCCCGGGGGGGATCCGTGGGGGGCGGGGGGGCAGGCCATTCCGCCACAGATTTTGGGGGGCCGAATGCACTGGCATTCGGCCTCACCGAGATCCGTGGCGGAATTCTCTTCCATCCCTATTTCTTGGGCTCCAAGATTACCACAGGCGGTGACTGTAGCCATGAAATTAAAAGGTGCTTGCTCCTTGGGAGGAAAGCTATGGCACACCTAGACAGCATAGGATGAAGCAGCAACATCACCTTGCAGACAAAGGTCCATATAATCAAAGCTATGGTTTTCCCAGTAGTAATGTATGGCTGTGAGGACTATAAGGAAGGCTGAGTGCCGAAGAATTGATGCTTTCGAACTGTGGTGCTGGAGAAGACTCTTACGAGTCCCCTAGACTGCAAGGAGGTCAAATCAGTCCATCCTAAAGGAAATCAACCCTGACTGCTCATTGGAAGGACAGATACTGAAGGTGAAGTTCAAATATTTTGGCCACCTAATACGAAGAGAAAAGTCACTGGAAAAGACCCTGATGCTGGGAAAAATTGAAGGCAAAAGGAGAAGGGGACAGCAGAGGATGAGATGCCTAGATAGCATCACCGATTTATTTATTTATTTAATTTCTATACCGCCCAATAGCCGAAGCTCTCTGGGCGGTTTACATCAGTTTACACCGATGCAGTGAATATGAACTTGAGCATGCTCCAGGAGAGAGCAGAGGACAGGAAGGCATGGTGTGCTATGGGCCATGGGGTCACGAAGAGTTGGACATGACTGAACGACTGAACAACAAGAACAAAGATGATAGGTTGGATCCAGAGTTGGCCATGTGCAACTGGATGTGTGGAAGTGGACTTCCCCCACACCCCCTTCCCCTTGGCAGCCCTTGTAGTCACCTAAAAATGCTACACAGAGGATCTGGGCCTCTGCTGAATGGGGAGAGATGTGGTGCAGGGAGGAGGGAGATCCTCCCAAATTGGGTGGAGACCCCTTCCATGAGTGGACCCCTTCTAGGGATGTCTGTCATTTGAAAATCTGGCCCTTTGGGAGCCCAATAGATCCCTGCTGCCCATCCGGCCTGGCTTGCATTTGTGAGCCGCAGGCTTTTCTTGAAATCTGGGAACTTTTTGTAGGGTTTTTTTTTTGTCAGTAGAAATTTGCATAAATTGCAGGTGCCATTTGTATAAGTTGTGCAAATGCTTGCCATATTTTGCATGATTTGTGACAATTGCAGCCAGAATTTGTGCAAATTCTGCAAATTATCCCCACAATTTGCATAACTTTCTATTCCCAAGAAGAAGGGGGGGGAAGGAAAATTTGTGAGCTGGCTCAACTCAATGCACATTGGGTTCAGCCAGCTTTCAGGTAAGTGAGCCAAAATCTGGGGTTGGAGGGAGCTGCTGAAAGCTTGGCAAACTCCCCCCACCCCCATCCTCAGATGGATTCCAGACATCCCTAAGCCCTTCTGTCAGTGGTAGGCAGATTCTGAATCTAGCCCAGTGTCATCATTAGGGATGTATGAAAGGGACTTACCTTGTCCCGCAGCTTGCTTCGCGGTGGGGGGGAGGTGCTTCACTTCTCCCCCCGAAATTCAGGCCGGGGAGAAGCGCTCCATCTCCCCGGCCGCAAAAGAAAAAGTGGGGGGGGGGAAAACACCCCGTGATAGGCTACGTAACGATTAACGTAGCCTATCATGGCTAGATTTCCAAAGTCAGCCGTGATAGGCTACGTTAATCGTTACATAGACTATCACGGGTGACTTTGGAAAAAAAAAAGGCGCGTACGCAAATGGCGGCGCCCTATGGGCGCCACCATTTGCGTTCCTTATTTGGTCCCGGTAGTCTACGTAAATCTTTACGTAGACTACCGGGACCAAATAAGGAACGCAAATGGCGGTGCCCATAGGGCGCCGCCATTTGCGTACACGCTTTTTCTTTATTTTTTTCAAAGTCATCCGTGATAGTCTATGTAACGATTAACATAGCCTATCATGGCTGACTTTGGAAATCTAGCCGTGATAGGCTACGTTAATCGTTATGTAGCCTATCACGGGGTTGTTGTTTTTTTTACTTTACTTTGTAATGGTGGTGACTGCCAGTCGGAAGTGTGTGTGTGTGTATTGGGGAACTGTATTGAAAAATTCATATAGGTGTGAATTTCGAAGGATGACTGAGTTGGTGTTCACATAGTGGTTCGAAAGTGTGAACACAGGTGAGTTTGCATTAAAATGTCAACTGAAGGAATTTCTCCACTACTCCTAAACTCTACCCAGTAGATTAGCCATCTTTATTTGAATATGCAAGGCAAAGAAGGGAACAGAGCTATGGAAGTAGGCTAGGAGGTGGCAGCTGGCAGTCAAAGATCAAGTGAAGTGAGCCATAATAGATGCCCCTGAATGCTGGAGAAGATCAAACAGAATGACAATGGCACAGACTTTTCCCATCTGTTTGCTTGAACTCAGTGTAGTAACTGCCCCTGGATAATAAACCAAACTCCTTAATTCCTAATTTAGACAACAGACAACAGGAAATAAAATCAGATTCTCTTTATTTTTAGCTGCTGCAAATGTGTAATTTGCTTTATCGTTTTCATCCCTTGTACATCATTTCTCATCATTAGCGACATGAAAGAGAGAGGGAGAGAAAAAGGTTGTTTCAGCACATTTTTAAGTAGACCACTTTGGATCTTTTATAAATCACACCAAAAATGGGCAGCAAAATGTGCGAACAAGTGATTGATACTGGCATAGGGAAAAGATATTGCTTGAATGTTATCCGAAACAGTTCAACTACACTGCTCCAGAGGAACTGGTATATTAAGAAGTACCAATGGTAAACCACTCTAGCGGAGCATTGCTAATTTGCTGCTCCTCCTGTGCAAATGAGCTGAACAAGTATCTGTCTTGGAAAGATGATCCCAGAATCAGCAGCTTCTGCTGCATCATATTGAGACTATTAAGCTGGTGGTAGTTGAGATAAATTGGTGATAACAGGGCACTAGGTTGCATATCAGAGTAACAATCTTTCATGGAGCTCCATTATGAGAGAGACATCTGGCCTTCGCTGTGACCTTTCCTTTAGTCACCCAGTTGATTTGCTAAGCAGGAACCAACCCAAACAGAGAACAGCCAGAGATCCCCATAGTTACTAAATTCTTTGCCCTAAATCAACCTTGGGCAATGATAATGATGACCAATATTTCTCTTTCTGAGAGCATTTGCTTCCCCCTCCTGTTGTGAACATTGGAATTAACCACCATCAGACTTTTGATCACATAGACATCGCCCCCAATTGCTGAAGGTAAAGGTGTGTCTCCGGAGCACCCCCTGCTGTTTCTCCAACTAGTGATGGGAAAACCAGGGATGTTCAAGCTTGTTGAAATTCTCTGAGCTTCATTTTGAACCTCTATTTGGCTTGCGGTCATTTGTGTTTGTGACTTCTTTTTCAGTTTGTTCAAATGGGAAAAGTGTGCCTCTCAAACTGGAAAAGTACACCTTTCTCTGTGTGTTTTTCAAAAGTGCACACCTTCCCTCCACTGGCTAAAAAGCATGAAAATGTGCATATGTTTGTGTGTGTGGGGGGGAGAGATGTGAATTTCAAAGTGTGCATTTTAAAAAAAACAACTACATTTTTCAAATGTGATTGCAAGTTTGGGTTACATGCAAACATTTCCTTCTTCTTAAGTGCACTCTTATTCACGCTCAGGGTTGCAAGCGGGGCAGTTCTGGCTGATTTGCAAATTGAAATGCAATTTTCATACATCCATAGCTCCAACATAAAAAGTAGAGGCATTACCACGCATACTCTCCAGTACTGAAAAAAAAAGGAATAGGTATCTATATTTATTTATTTAAAGCATCTCTTCAGCCAAAAAGGCTTCTGGAACAGCTTACATCAGATCAAATATAGTTTTGCATTTATTTGTATTGTTTCTGCACTTGTTCATAGTTGCTTCTCTCACCAGGACGAACCATGGTGTCAAAGACTGAAGCTCTTCACTCCTTTAGGGCTGTTTGGAGAGAAGGTACTTAAGGTGGGGTACTCATATATAATAAAGGGAATGGTTATTAAACATGGTAAATAAGGATATGAGGATCAAAATGAAGTACCTCTGACAATGGAAAATGTGCATTACAAGAGGACTCAATGCCAACGCTCCTCCTTATGCATACTGCTGCTATGATCATAGCAGTCTGTCAATGCCATCTGGATCTTTTGCACATTCGTAGCACCAAACTGAATGATGCTGAGGCACAGATTGTATGATTCTATTAAGTATTAATGGACAGCTGCTGTTCAAGAAGCTCACAGATATATGGAGGTTGAGATCCCACCCAAGTGCCAGATTATACAAGTAGAACAATTATGTGGTTAAGCTTTTTCCAGACTGTACCACCTCAAACTCTGGTGCATGTGTGTGTGAGCACATGTTGTTGTTGCTGTTGTTAAAAAAAAAAATGTCCCACAGAAAACTACCTCCCTACTCATAGAAAACAAGCATGTATGGCAAAATAGTCCCAGTTAAGTACTTTCTTGGGGAAGGAAATGGCAACCCACTCCAGTTTTCTTGCCAAGAAAACCCCATGGAACGTATCACAAGGCTAACCAATGCAATGAATATGGACTTGAGCACGCTCCGGGAGAGAGCGCAGGACAGGAAGGCCTGGCGTGCTATGGTCCATGGGGTCACGAAGAGTCGGACACGACTGAACGACTGAACAACAAACAACAAAAGTACTTTTTATAAGGTGCATGTCACATGATCTTATCACATGATATGTTTCCCTATTCTCCCTCCAGCAGCAGCCAATAATGTGGAGCAGAGGTGGAGAACACACACCTGAACAATGACACATTAATGCGGAAAAAAGGGGAGGATCACATCTAGTTCCCCCCAACAGTGTTTCCCAGAAACAGAATGTACAACTTCCAGGCCGGCTGGAGCCATAGCATTTCTTGTTTCTGAGAATCTACTTCCTGTTACAAAACTCAATCTGGCAACAAGTCAAGTTCATAAAATCTATTCCACATTCAACAACTTTTTGTCAGCTTTTCTTCTTTTAAAGGGAGTTGCTATACAAGAAACAATATCAGGGTCAACATATTCAGGCTCCAAGAAATATTACCATAAACAGAAAGGTGATGTGTGGTTACATTTACTTTTATTATACATGCTGAACTCATTGCATACACTTAAAGAGAGAACAAAATGATAAACATCCGTATAATCTTGCTATAGGTTAGGCACACGTATAAACAACACAAAAACACCTAATCCCGAATGCAGCAATTTGTGAGGAAAGACTCTCATATTTTCCAATATTTCCTGAGGTAATTTTGTTTTGAGCAGGTGTGATGCAGAAGGGGGAAACTTTCTGTGTAGACAGGTTATTTATCTTTCTAAAATGGCCTTTGTTAGAAGGGGAGGCTGAAGTCTAGAGACCATTTCAAAACAATATTAGTCATCTCGGTGTACTTTGTCAGCTAAATAAAAACACAAATGGGCTCGAGGTTATTTTAGGAGTCCCTGTATTCCCTAGCTGCTAAGTTTTTGATAAGATGTGCCCTAACCCCAGCACCAGCTTGTCTGGCAAAAGGGGGGGGAATATTGCGGGCGGGTGGGGTGAGAAGAGGTGGCTGCTGCCTATTGGGTGCCCCCCATGGCACCACCAAGCAGGGGAGGAGTCGGCAGAGCCCTTTTAAGTTCTGCGCCCCCTCCAAACCAGCTCTCTCACTCTCGCGGCTTGAGAGGCTGACCGGGAAATGACGACTGACTCCTGACTGTCATCAGAGCTGTCTCGTTGCTCCCGCCAAGATGGCACGGGCGCTCACTTTGGAGGCGCACGTGCCCCCTGAACGCGCCTGATCTCGTCTGATCTCGGAAGCTAAGCCTTTGCCTCTCGGCTCATCAGGATGCAATTCCCCCACCAGCGGCCGCTCGCTCGAGCGGCACGCGTGCCACGTGGGGCGCACCTTGCCTCCGGCTCGCCGGGAGGCACGGTCCTCTCCCTGCGCTGCCGGGTGGGCCGGCCCTCACCTCCTCATTGTTGGGAGGGCGACCATCTCCCCGGCGCTTGCCGCGCCTTGGGGGGCGCCGACCCTCGCGGCTGCGGCGCGCGCGCCCTTCGCCTCCGGCTCGCCGGAGGGCGCGACCCCGCGCTGGGTTTGGCCGTGGCTCCGGGGGCATCGGCTCCTGCTCCTGCGGGCACCCGCCCCTCACCTCTGGATCGCTGGAGGTGCAGCCCTCTTGTCGCGCTGTCAGATGCGCCGGCCCTCCCTCAGCGGCCTGCATGCTCCTCGCCTCTTGCTCGCTGGCCTCTCAACGCCCCCCCAAACAAAAACAAAAACAAAAAACAAAACAACAACAACAACAACAAAAACCTTGCCGTGCCTCGTGGGGCGCCGACACTCGTGGCTGTGGCGCGCACACCCTCCGGCTCACTGGGAGGCGCAGTCTCTCGGTCTGGTTGCAACTCCGCTCGTTGCTGTGGTGCACTCACTTCCTGTTCGCTGGGAGGCGCAGCCCTCTTGCTGCGCTGCCAGGTGCGCCAGCCCTCCTTCGGCAGTGCATGCGCCCCTCGCCTCCCTGCCCGCTGGTTGCCTCGGTGCATGGCCCCTGTTCCTTTCTGCAGATGTTCTCGCTGCTGTAGAGGCATCAGCATTGGAGACCCAAGTCATGTAGTTGTGAGTGCATTGGTCTGGGGGCTGGGTGACCCCGGTTCTAGTCCCCACTCAGCCATGGAAGCTCACTTAGTGACTTTGGCCAGTCGCGGACTCTTGGCCCGACCTACCTCACAGGGTCGTTGTTGTGAAATTGTAGAGGAGGATAATATAAATGCAATAAATAATAAGAAATAAGAAATATAGATAATGCAATACCTTTTCCAGAGAGCAACGTGCTCAGCGCGTATCTTCTCTACCCTCCCCCATTCATATCTGGCAGTCCTATTGGCCATTCATCCTTGGCGTTGCCCTACCTGGAGTGGCGGGCAGTGTCCTGCCTGCGCTTGCCAGGCATTCAGCCCACTCATACCCTCGGCCTGCCTCCGCCCTACAGTAAGGGGCTATAGGTGCTGCCTCGGTTGATCTGGGGTCCTGCTGGTAGCCCTCTCTGGGATATCCTCTCCTGTGAGTTTACGCCCCTGCCTGCGTTTGTGCTTACAGGAATTGCTGCGTAGTGGTTGGAGTATTGCACTGTGACCTAGGTCCTTGTTACCTTCTCTGCCACTAGGCCTCTAGCAGCCTGATACCAAGCACTGACCCGGAACTCCACCTTCTTACATCATGCCCCAGAAGAAGGGCCATGGTGGAAGGAGGGGGAAGGGTCGCCCCCCCCCCCGCCAGGAGACCTCAGCCTGGGCCCAACTCCAGGTCTGAGGCAGAGGCGGGCCCAGTTCTGGCCTTAATCCTTGTGCGCCTGGAGGCTGCTGAGCATTCCTCAGGAATCCCAACCCCCTCCCCTGGCCAGGCCTAAGAAAACCTCGGCGGTCCAATTCGATAGGATGCGACAGCAGACCCAACATGGCTATTTTCTATTTCAACACGTCTGGATGCCGTTGCAGCTTCCACCTCCTCTTCACCGGCTATGCTCGAGAGCCCACTGCCCCCAGAGGGGCTCTTTCCTCCTGAGACTTCCCCATCCCCCATCACCCAAGCGACGCCACCCACCTTGCCGGTTGGGGATCAGAACATGGCCACAGTGGGTTCAGTCCATCTGGATGCCATAGAAGCATCGCCCAGCCATCTTGTCTGCAGTGCATCTGGGCGCCCCTGCGGCATCCACCTCTTCTTTGCAGGCTCACCTTGGCAGCACGCCACCACTGGAGGCAGCCCGCCCACCTGAGGCAGCTCCGCCAGCAGCAACGCAAGTAGCATCATTCCCCTGGTCCGTTGGGGATCAAGGCACTGCGGCCCCCCGATCCATCATGTCTGTACACCATTGAGGCTATGCTCCGTCTTCGCAGGGTCTCCCAGGCGGCACACCACCATTGGAGATGGTTCACCCTCCTGGGACATCCTGTTAGCAGCACCGTAAGCAGCAGCATCCCCCCTACATATAAGGGACCCTGGCACGGCTGCCCTGGGGATGGGTGAAACAACCACACACCCTATATACGACTCCCGGGCCACATGCGGCTCCGTCAGACATATTTCCAGTAGCACTTCACTCCCTTTCGCTAGCGTCCGGCTGAGTCCTGCAGGGTTAACTTAGGATCTCTTGTCCCTACCCCCAGACGCCCACATACGTGGCAATGGTAGGTCCCTTCGCTAATCCCGTGAGAGAAGCAATTCCCATCCAGGCTGCTTCTTCTGCAATTGGCCGTCAACTTGGGAGTGGCATAGCTGCCTTATGTCAAGGCTGTCTGTGGAAGGGCTGCCCCTAACCTTCTATGCGCTGGGACCTGAGAGACCAGGGCCTTTGGGCTATTAGTTATCTCTCCTTCCCTGCCGGATTGTGGCAATAGGTCTGACAGTGGCTTCCACCTATTGCGGGCCCAGTGTTTTGGCACTGCATGCTGAGCTGTGAGTACAGCCCCATGGTCACATGCTCCCGAACCATTGCCATTTTCTGACACATGTGCTCCCTTGGTAGCAGGTAGCACCCATCCACCTCCTGTCCAATAGCCCGGGGGTGGCAGAGTCCCCCCCAGGGGGGGGGTCAAGTCTGCGGGAAGCCTGTAGCAGGTTACTGCCCCTCCCAATGGGCCCAGCCTGGTCAGAAGGGTGCCACTCCTTCATTTTTTAAAATGCTATCCCCCATGACATCCCTTTGGGAGTCCAGGCTAAGCCATAGCCTCTCTTTCCCATAGGCCAGCCCGTTCATGACAAGACCCCCTGGGTATCTGGGCTCTGTATGAAACACTTCTTCTGAAGATATGGTTGTTTCGGTCTGGTAGACTGACCCCTGGTCCCTGCTGGGCATGTTGCTACATGGAGTCCAGCAGCGAGGGCAGTGTTCTTACTTAATCAAAGCATTTGTCCCCTTCCCTCTTGACCTTGATGTCACTTTCACCCACAGGACAGTGGGCCTGTATGCTGCATTACATTCTGGGGAATCAAGTTTGATCCCCTTGGGCAATGTTCTCTCCCCCGTCCCCGGACAAATCTCTGGCTTTCAGGCTGACTCCAGGTGGTTTTTACATCTCCCTGGGGTCTCCCTCGGGGGCCGTTGTATGAACGGTTGTAGGGCAATTTTCTCAATCTCCCTGGTAGGGTAGTGGACCCTGGCCATGCCTTCCTGGGCCGGCTCTGTTCAACAATGCAGGGACTGTAGCGGCCTCACCATCGGACCAAGGTCACTCACGCTGTGCGTCTAGATATGTGGTTGTGGCTTCAACGTTGCGGGATTTTAATGGCATCTCCTCCCGGTGGCGCGAGCTGCTCCTCACTGCCAACCCGCAGATCTTACCGGGTGCCACTGGTACCCTGAGTTATAGAATCGCACGGCTGGTTTGGGTGGTGCCCCGGGCAGCAGCCTGAGAGTTGGGCCACCACCAGAATTTGTCAGGACCAGCCTTCTAGAGTTCTTCCCCATTCACCTTGCCATACACATTGGGGCTGGCCTCATAGTTAACCCTCTATGTACGTCAACATGGCCACTGTGCGAGTTACTGAGTCCCTATCCCACAGAAATCAGGGATCAGGTCGTTGGGCAGAGCATCCATGCCCCAGTGTCTGGGTGTCTACATCTGGTTACAGGCCCACCATGTGCTGGGTTTTGGCACACCCAGTTGCCAATGCTTTGTCATGGAATCAGATCGACAGGCTCTGGGCCTTACCCTCGTGGATCTGTCTGTTACTAGGTACCATGCTTGCAAGACTACATGGGACCAGTGTACCAAAGATGAACATGTTATCCTAAATTACATAGCTCTACGTACTGGTGCCACCATGGCGGGTATGCGGTCCCGCACCTTAGGAGCAAACGTCAGTCAGGACTCATGGCCCTTCCCTATAGAGCCTTGCTGCAATTCTGCATCTCTTTGAGGAATAAGGGGGATATCTGCTAGAGCCAGGAGGGCCGAGCTGGCCGTTTATAGTCTGGGCCACAACAAGGAGAGTTACTGATGCCAAATTAACTTCCAGTGCCAGGCGTCCACTGTGAGGTGGTGGCATGGCCGCCTCCACCTTTTAGCAGATTATGGGCACCCTCTCTCCAGATTCCCTTCTTGGGTTCCGAGATATGGCCCTCCATTTGCCCCTCCCTGTATGGCATTTCACTGTCACATGCTGCAGCCTTAACGGCTCTCTTCGGGGCCCTTGGGATTTTCAGGGTTGTTTTGGGTTCCTTATCTGGCTTGTCCAGAAGGGCCTTCAGATACTACAATGTACAGGTCTTTCCCACTGTACTCCACCTACCCATTCAGAGGTTAAGGCCCATTAGGGTCATCACAGGTTTTACTGGGATACTGCGTCTGGAAGGGACCCTTGTCTTGTCAAGTTCACTATTAACAAAATTTCAGTTGGGCCACTACCACATCAGCTCTAGCTCGCTAGGCCAGGTAATTTTCAATAGGAACCCTCTTTTGGTATTTTGGTCCCCAAGGCAGCCACTTTAGGTGTCTCTCACAGGCAAGTTATGGTGGTGGAATGATGGCAGTTCGAAGCATTCCAGCAGGGCCCTCACAATTTGACCACCTTCTTTCTGTTGCAATGTCCCTTTGCTTGCCCTAACATTTTTCTTCCTCAGACTGCCAGACTCGACGTACGCCGGTACGGGTGCTCTTATGCAGGCACGGTATGGTGCTTTGGGCTACACGTATGGTTCTATGCCAGACTTCAGATCTTAGTTTCCGCTACCCAACACGCTACGATCCAGTGGCTTAGCGGATGAAACATGCAGTGGGAGTCTCCACCCTGTTCCACCAAGGTTTGGTCAGTCTTCCTCTGGAGGTCCAGGTGCTGCATGATGGAGGGAACGACTTGGGCTGTAAGCTAGGCAAGGACCTGATCGAACAGGCCTTGATGAATGTGCAGGTGGTCCGGCATACCTGGCCGGAAGTAGCCATTATGATTCTCACTGCTCCCTGGATCAATTGGCCTTGTAGGCCCCTTCCAACCCTATTATTCTATGATTCTATAATTGGAAGACCCGGAACGACGTTGCTGTTGTCAGGGCGCGTCAGAAAGTGAACGGAGAAATGGCTTATGGCCTATGTGAATGGGTGATGGATGCACCACCCACAGGAAATTCTTGGACAAGGAGGGAGCATTACAGGCAGGATGGCGTCCACCTGTCTAATGTAGGGAATAGCATATTTCTGTTGGATCTGCAAAGTGGCCTGCGGAAGTTCTTCTGCGCAGGTGGGGGGAGTTCACAAGCTCTAGGCTTGTGACTCCTGTGGCGGCTAGGACGGGCAAAAGCAGAAAGGGATTAGGGATGGTGTGCATGCAGAGGCACTTTATGGTGACAGGTGATGCCTGAGGCCCCCCGAACGGGTTGTGCAGCTCGGCAGGGGGATAAGGGTTGCCTGGGAGACCAACCCTCCTCACTCACCCAGGTGTTGTGTGGCACCGGGTTGGGGGTGACACCGGAAGGTCTACCTCCCCCAGAAGGGGCAGTCCAGAGGGGCGGCGAGATCGACGCCACCCCTCAGGCTGGGTGTGCTTTCACCCGGGAAGTGCCAGCTAGTCACTGGCACAGTCAGATGCCCGTCCTAGGTTCCCCTTTGCAGATATTTCAATAAATGTGGCCCAATTTTCAACCCAAGCCTTGTTGTCTGACTCTTCTTTGACCCATCTCCGCTCGCAAGTGCCCTAACCCCAGCGCCAGCTTGTCTGGCAAAAGGGGGGGGGATATTGCGGGCAGGTGGGGTGAGAAGAGGTGGCTGCTGCCTATTGGGTGCCCCCCATGGCACCACCAAGCAGGGGAGGAGTCGGCAGAGCCCTCTTAAGCTCTGCACCCCCTCCAAACCAGCTCTCTCGCTCTCGCAGCTCCCTCCTGCCCTCCCTTAAGCAGTGTGGGTTTATGCCGGTTGCCCTTTTGGGAGCCATGTAGGAATTTTTGGCTCACAGTTAAAATTGGCCTTCTACTGTGTGTCTTTTTGCCTACGTCACACTGTTATCGGGGCTAGGGTGCATCCAGTAGGCGAATACAGTCCAATCTCTCATAGGTCACATTTTCGTGGCGGCTAGGACGGGCAAAAGCAGAAAGGGATTAGGGATGGTGTGCATGCAGAGGCACTTTATGGTGACAGGTGATGCCTGAGGCCCCCCGAACAGGTTGTGTGGCTCGGCGGGGGGATAAGGGTTGCCTGGGAGACCAACCCTCCTCACTCACCCAGGTATTGTGCGGCACCGGGTTGGGGGTGACACCGGAAGGTCTACCTCCCCCAGAAGGGGCAGTCCAGAGGGGCGGCGAGATCGACGCCACCCCTCAGGCTGGGTGTGCTTTCACCCGGGAAGTGCCAGCTAGTCACTGGCACAGTCAGATGCCCGTCCTAGGTTCCCCTTTGCAGATATTTCAATAAATGTGGCCCAATTTTCAACCCAAGCCTTGTTGTCTGACTCTTCTTTGACCCATCTCCGCTCGTAAGGTCCAACCTCATCCACACGCAAAAGGGCTGCATCAGTATATTGGTGTGTGCAAGCGTGTGAGCAGCATGTTACATGAGCATCTATCACTTCCCAGCTGCCTGACTTGTGCCCTGGTTAGATAAGAGCTCCCGAGAGGCCTGTCAGGCTCAGCTCTTCTCAGGCTGACAAAGGCAAAACCACAGAGCACTAAACTCTCCAATAAGTAAGCCTGTTTGGGGAGATTTTTAGGGCAGCTGGTTGCAAAAGTGCCTACACCATTAATAGTTATGTCAAAGAGAGGATTTCAGCAGATGTAGCTTGCATGTAGAGTGTCGAATTACAGATTGCCCCGAAGAGGAAATGCATCACCAAAAAGAGGGCACCAATTTACATGAGATGTGCTTATGCACATTTATGTATACAGATGGTAGGGATGTTGCGGACATCCAACTGGGTCCAGGAGTCTGTAGGGTCCCTCTGCCTGCACCCCCGGACTGTGCCCACTGATCCCCTGCCCTTGCTTGGGCCTCTGGTGCCCTCCCAGACTCACCGTGACCCGTCCGGCAAGTACCCACCGTTTTGCCACCTTTTTTTAAAATGGAAAAAAGTGAGATAAAAAAAAAATGCTCATATTTAAATATGCGCAGTTTGGGGCCAGGAAAGCTCAATATGCGCTTTATGAGAGGTATAATTTCCTGGCCCCAAACTGTGCATATTTAAATATGTACATTTTTAACTCCCTTTTTTCCATTAAAAAGGGTGGTTAAGATGGCGGGCCCTCTCTGGAAGGGCCCGCGGTGAGTGCAGGCAACTGGCTGAGCTCATGGGGGCTCGAGCGTGGGTCTGGGGTGGGGAGCAGGGGCAGTGCTTCAGTGGGTGCCCAGAGAACCCGAGCTGGGGTGTGTTCGCACATCCCTAATAGATGCAAATTTAGACAAATAAGTATAATTGAAATAGAAAGTCAGGACATCTCACCATAGTGGGGAAGACTGATCAGATGACCTGTGTGGCTGCTCAGTCTGCTGCCCAGGTGCTAACTGTGGATGGGTAACCTCAAGGCCCCTGCTCTCACTTCTAACAATTCTTCATATTTAAACCAGACTTGGACTGGACAGTAAGGATGTCTGATACTTTGAAATTCAGCCCTTTGGGGCTTGATGGACTTCTGCTGCCTGCCCAACTCAGCTCACATTTGTGGGGCAAGAGGTGTTTTTTCCCCTGAAATCCAGGAACTTTTCCCATTTTTTATTGCCCAAAGAGATATTGCACAAACTGCAGGTGCAATTTGCACAATTTGCACAAACTGTGGCTGAAATTTGTATCTTTCTGCAAATTTCAGTGGAAAATTAAAAAAAACAACAACTGAAAATCTGCAAAGTAGTCCAACTCGATGCAGATTGAGTTGGGCCAGTTCATGGAAAACAGACCAAAGCCCAGAGCACTAAGTCAAGGGAAGGCCATTGAGCTCCATCCCCCAAACAGATTTCTCCGACATCCCTACCAGACAGCTGTTCAAACAGAGGACTATCCTCTGTAAAGCAGGACACCTGGGCACCCTACTTGCATGACAAACTAAACCTGCTGAAATTCTCTCTTCTACTCAACTATTTAAGTTTCAGGAGACCTACCCTTGGTTGTTGTTTGTTTTCTTTTGCACCTGACCATCCTAACAGTTTTCTAGAGGTCAGGGAGTGTCACATCACATTATTATTATCATTAATAAGAGGCTTTCTTGCTGGTATGATTGGACTCCTGTAGGCTATTTTTTCCTTCTTAGTCTGTAGCTGGATGGTATGCAGTGCACTGGCTGAACTCAGGGACAGTCAGAATTGCTTTGTTCCACTCTGAACATTTTTGGCAGGGGGGGGGGATGACTCCATTCCTCTCTGTCAAAACTCAGCACAGTTTGCTCTGAATATGTACCATGAGGTGGGGGTGTGCATCACAAGCGCTGGAGCAAGGGGCATCTCCCACTGCTCACGAGGAATGTCTGAGGACAGTGATATGGTATGTGGCATGCACCATCAACTGAGAACCAGACTACCTCAACTGGCTGGTGCCACTTTTCACTCTCTTGCCCTGCCGGATGCTAGGCACATGGCAGCAGCAGTTCTGTTTTCTTACTTATTTAAAATATTTATTGGCCACCTTTCAGGGCAGAAGCCCTCCCAAGGTGACGTACAGTACTGAAACACATAATAAAAACCATCTTAAAAAGCAATAAAAACACAGTAAAAAAAGCAAAAATGAAGACATCAATAAAAACAGCAACAACAGCAAACATATCAGGGGAAGGCCAAAGGAAAACAGTATGTTTCCAGGGCTTTTTGAAAAGCCTGCAATGATGGGGCCTGGAGGACCACCGGTGGCAACTTATTCCAGAGGTGTGGGGCCAATCTCTGGTGTCACTGCCCACCTAACTGCTCTCACAGGTGGCCAAATGAGCATCTCTTCACTTGCCCCTGGAGGTTCAAAACCTCTGGCCAGGTGTCCCCTGCCAATATCTATGGCTCTGTAGCATGGAAACGTTTTAAGTGATCCTGCTGCTGAATAAGATTCTCTCCCCTTCTAATACTCCAGATCAGTGCTGTGCTGAAACCCCCACCTGCCCTTTCACAACCTCTCCATTTCGCTGCAAACAGGGCAGTCATTTTTCTGCCTCTTTCACAGGGTTGTTGGGAATTTTGGAGACATTTCTCAGAGCACGGGGCTTCAGTGCTTACCTTCCAGTTTGAGGGAATATTGCAACCTCATCTGCAAGTTACAGGAAGTGGGCAGAGTTGCAATTAGCTAGCTAATGCATGGGAATTTGGGGCATAGCTAGCCTTGGGGTCTCTATAGCCTGCAGTGTGGTCTCCGGCTGCTCCTCCTCCCAACTTTCTCCATTTCTAGGAACACACATGTCTCCTCGCTCTCTCCTGCCAGCATTATAGAATAAAAATTGGACTGAACAAACTTTGTCTGAAACTATACATTGTACCTGGATTTTTATGCAATAAACTGTGAGTAAACCATCGTACTTTTCTTCACTAAAGAAGAGTGTGGTCTCCTTTTTTTTACTGTGTGGATGTGGGACTGGTAAACACTCATTCTGTTCTGCCTTTCCTACCCCCTCTCTCTGCTAACTGCCTTTTTAACAGGAGACAGCATTACCAAATAATCTCATCAACTGTAAGGAGATGGCTGAAAGGTTCATGTTTGGTCTTTATTTTATGTTCCTCCTCCTCCTCCTCTTCTTCTTCTTCTTCAAAAAACTTTTAGCAACAAGAACAACAACTCCTCACTCAACTTTCAGGTGCTCAGCAGGCAGCAGCACTGGAAAGCCCCAGGCAAGGAAGTCCTAGTTATGTCCTCTAAGGGGCTTTTCAGAAAGCTCCAGCAGCCGGGGAGGCTGCAAGGACAGAAAGGAATAAAAATGGTGAAATAAAGAGCACACTCACACATCCCCTCAACCACCTCCTTACAGTAAGGTAAGCACTGAAGCCCTGCACATGGAGAAAACCTTTATAAATTCTCACCCCTTCCCAGAATTTTGGGGTGCAATTTCTTTTCTCCCCCCACCCCAACAAATGGTTGAAAACAAATAGATTGAAAAATTCAGCACAGTGCTACCGTAGATCCTCTTCCCTGTGTATGATGCTATATAACTTCAAGTAGAAATGGATATTGCAACCTCCCCTCCCTCCCCCCATATTTTTATTACTTCTCCAATGGAGATGAATGCAGTGTTGTTTCATTGTTCTATTCTAATGCTGATGAAATGTCAAGGAAAACTCACAAGTGTTACTTGCGATGCAACCATCAGTGGAAGCCTTTAATCACATTTTCAGTATCTTCGACATATCGAATTTAAATTTCCACTAGACTGGGTTATTTTCATTCCCCAAATCTACTTTGCAAGTAGTGTCTGGGCAACCTGTACTAGGAGGGAAATGCAAAATGGGGGGAGGGATACCTGAGAAAGGAGGAAAAATGAGAAAAGAGTGGCTTGGGGGGAAAGCAGATTATGATGATGGAGCTTTGTTCATGACTGGAAAAAAAAAGACGGACACGAAACTGGGGATTTCACTAGGGCCACAACTTTATTATTTCAATGCAGAGGAGATCCCCAATGATGTAAGCTGTGCATAGCATGTTAATCTTATGTAGGACACGTGTCACCTGGTCATGAAAGCAGGATTAGTGTGGCATCTGATCCTGTCCTCTGGTCACACTTGTAGATGTTGAGGGGTGCCCTCCTAAATCCCATCCCCTAATGTTCCATGACTCTTAAGGACCATGAGGTGCCAGCTATTGGGACAAGAGTTCCAACTAGAGCCGAGGCCAAATTTCTCTCAAGACATTATTGCGAGAAAATTTCTGAGATGTTTTTTCTCTTCCACCCAGCTCCTCAGAAAAAGAAAGCCACTTTGCAGATTTTTCTCCAAATATTCTCCACCATTTTGGGGTCGGAGCAGCCACCCTCAACCACCCAGAGCCACCCTCAACCACTACATCATTCTCTGTAGCTGCTCCTAGGCTCTGAAACTCTCTTCCATGGGAGGCTATGCTGGCCACCTCTCTGTTGTTCTTACACCAGCAGGCAACAACCATTGTCATTGAGGAGGCCTTTGACATATATATTGATCTGTTACAGAAGGGGTTTTTAATAGTCCGAGTGCTGTTGATTTCTTTTATTGTCGAGTTTTTCATTTATTTGCTTTTAGCTTACATTTTAATTCAGATGTTTTGAATCTGTATTTCAGCATTAGCTGCCTTGAGTGCCATTCTTTTTTTTAGCAGAGTGATGGGATATACATTAAATAAGGGTGCACTCCTACTGAACTCAGAGGCTTATGGCCATCCAGTGCAGAGTGGGAGGAGTGGCAGAGGCGATCTTCACCTCCATACTCCTCCCACTCTGTCTAGATGGGGTTTTTTGCCTATCTAGATGGAGCTCTGGGGAGTGTGAGGGAGGGAGATGGGAGGTGGGTGGGGATATGGCATGAGCCAGCTCCTCCAGTCCTTTCCCCTCCCTGCCCACCAACATACCCCCTTTCCTTCTCCTTCTTTGTGACCTCGGAGAGGAAGCCAGCATGGTTCTCTCCGCACTGGCTGTGAGGGGGAGTGGGAGGGGGCAGGGAGCTCGGATTCCTGGCTCCAAGATCAGAGCACTGTCTCCAATCTGGGATCCAGGAATCCAAACTATCCTGTCCCCCTCCCCCTGACTCTAGGGGGCCATAGGATTGCTCCCTACCATTTCTTAAAAAATAAAATAGTGATTGCAAAAATGCACATATTTGCGTATGTGTGAAAACATGCATTTGGGGATGTGCATATTTGCGTATGTGAAAATGTGCATTTTTGCAAATTTTATGCATGGAAATGCGTATTTTGCACATACGCACATATGTGCATTTTTGAGATTGATACTTTATTTTTCAAAAACTGGCAACCGTGGAGCTCGACGATGACACTGAAGTGATCACGGACTGCTTGCCGAACACAGGATGGGCTCGAGCGTGGTCCAAGGACTGGCGAGAGGGGGCAGGGGCTGGGCAGGTGCCCAGAGAACCTGGATGGGGGTGGGTTCACACATCCGTACCCCCCTGCATTTCTTTGCATAGAAACATGGTGTATAGCTGTAGTTAAAAAAGGTTTGTTTCAATTGGGGATGAGAAATAAGGGGTTAAGCTAGATGCTTTTCCAAACAAGTGGGGCTTGAAGAGAGATTAGAAGGAAGAGAGGGAAAGAGAGAAGTAGCACCATATAGGCTTTCTGGAAGGAACTAGCAAAAGTGCACAGGGACAGAGAATGAGCAGGGTCATTTGAGGAATCAGGAGACAGATGTGGTCCGAATGGGAAAAAAAGAGAAAATAAGGACAGGTCAAAGGCGCAGGGGCAGTGATGTCTACCTGCAGCTGTCTCCATATTAGGGATCTCAGAGAATTCCGCCACGGATCTCGGTGAGGCCAAATGCCAGTGCGTTCCGCCCCCCGAACTCCATGGCAGAATGGCCTGCCCCCCCTGCCCCCCCGTGGATCCTCCCTGGGACGAGACTTACCTGGGGTGGATGTTCCAGGCGGTGGTGGCTCCGGTGGTGACTTCGGTGGTGGTGGCTGGTCTTCCGACCGGCTGCCGCCGCCGCCGCCATTTCCAATCTTGTCGTTTTGGGGTTTTTTACAAGACGTGATAGGCTACATAAAGATTTATGTAGCCTATCATGGCTGGGTAAAAAAAAAAAAGTGTACAAAAAACTTGTAAAAAAATTTAAAAAGTGTAAAAAATATGGGTAAACCCCCCCCCCAAAACTGTGGCCATTTGTGTTCCTTATTTTTGGCCATCTTAGTCTACGTAAATATTTACATGGAGTATGACGGCGAAAATAAAGGGGAACGCAAATAGTGTAGCAGGTGCTATTTGCGTCCCTTTTTGATTCGCTGTTTTAGCCTACGTAAATATTTATGTAGGCTAAAATGGTGAATCAAAAAGGGATGCAAATAGCGCCCACTACGCTATTTGCATTCCCCTTTATTTTCACTGTCTTAGTCTACGTAAATATTTACGTAAAAAATTTTTTTTTTTACTCAGCCATGATAGGCTACGTAAATCTTTATGTAGCCTATCACGTCTTGTAAAAATAAATAAATAAATAAATAAACACTATTTGCATTCCCCTTTATTTTTGCCATCATAGTCTACGTAAATATTTACATAGACTAAGATGGCCAAAAATAAGGAACGCAAATGGCGGCGGCCACAGCCACCGCCATTTGCATATGTGGTTTTCTGTTGTTGTTTTTTTACCCAGAGCCCTCCACAGCTGGAAATCCAGCTGTGGATGGCTCTGGCTTTGGCCTGGCCGGCTGCTCCGCAGAGCTGCCATGGAGCACAGCTGGCTGTGGAGGATTCTGGGGGGGGGAGGAATGGATCGCCTCCCCCCCCCATCACGGATTCCAGGGGGAGGGACGGAATGCCTCCCCCCCACCATCAACATAATCCGTGGAAAGGTAAGTGACATTTGTACATCCTACTCCAAATGAAGGTTTCCCTTTGCAGCTCTTAAATCAATGCCCATAC
This sequence comes from Heloderma suspectum, assembly GCF_057233095.1. NCBI lineage: Eukaryota > Metazoa > Chordata > Lepidosauria > Squamata > Helodermatidae > Heloderma > Heloderma suspectum. The sequence continues at coordinate 23,529,899 of NC_139460.1, read as the reverse complement.
TCGAGCCAACATTGCTCCTTTAATGTTAGAACGCTATACCAGGCCACTACAAACCATGCTTCCAGGGCACAATCACCTTATCCCAGATAGATTTCTATACTACTATCTGAGAAATCATTGTCCAAAGCCAAGACAATATCCACAGAAGGAAGGAAGCACTGTCAAGGTTAGAGCCAATGGGGAGAAGTTAAAAAAAAAAAAAAAGAATTAAAGTCAGTCGCATCTAATGCTGTGGGAATAAGGCTATTTAAATATTGCCCAGAGCTAATGCCACAGTTGGATTCTGCTTGTAATGAGCGATAGTTTGCTGATAACAAATGTTCGGGAGTGGAGATTTTAGTGGATTTAATAATGTACTTTACAGCGAAAAAAAATCACTTTGAAATGTCAGGTACTGTAGAATGTGGTTGTTCACTCCCTTGCCTCTGTCGTGTATGCAGAGGCTGCACTTCATCTATGTGCCAGCAATTTTTAATTGGATTCTGCTGGTGGGGGGTGGGGGGGGGTTCAGTGTCAGGGTGGACACTGAGCCCATAGAATCCCAGAGTAGTTCTGATTCTGAGGTGGAGCAGCCGCTCCTGGGAGAGGAGCACGCTCATCCTTTCCAGGGCCAACAGCTGGCAGAGATTCCTCCTTCTGGCATTCCTGACATAGATAGTGGTCCTGGGAGTGAGAAAGCGCAGGAAAAGGACTTGGTGGACGTGCGACGCCAATGCAGGGAGCGGCGCCAAATAGAGGGCGCAGAAACGAGGCGTAGTGCCCGGTTGGCGCGCAAGCAACGGTTGCACCCAGAGGATCCAAGGGAAAAGGGGAGGGACTCTCCCTAGCCCATAATTTCAGGGTCTGCCAGTGATTCTCCTTCAAATGGGGACCAACTTAGGGCATAGGTACTCTGCTGCTCATATCTAGTTGCTAACAGTAGAGTTGTTAAGTTGTAAAAGAGGAATAAAGCTTTGAAAAGAATCCCTTTGTCTGTGTCTGGACTTGGCTACTGGATTAGACTGAGAGAGGCCTCCAAGGAGCCCTTGACATTCAGATGCTTCTAATCTAAACATTTCTAATCATCCTAGTTATCTAACTCTATGTGGTCCAACTAGCATGTGGGCTAGTTTTGCCATAGGGCAGCTTACCTGGCCTACTAGGTGAAAGGAAAATATATAATTTTCTTACGTTATTATCTATTCTTATTTTTTATGTGTTTAAAACATGGAAAGAGCAATCCTACAGGCAAGTAGCTTGGGAGATCTGTTGGTGAAGGAGCTGACTTATCCAGAAATGAGGGAAGAGCTGGGTGGGTGTGTTTTCTTCTCAGTTTTTTTTTCCTGTTTTCTTCCTTTTATTATTTATTGCAATGGGAAATAAACTATACTTAAGAACATAAGAAGAGCTGTGCTGGATCAGACCAAGTGTCTATCTCGTCCAACATTCTGTGTGCACAGTGGCTAACCAAGTGCCCACAGGAAACCCACAAGCGGAACATGAGTTAGCACCTTCCTGCCCATGTTCCCCAGCAACTGGTCTACATAAGCATACTGCCTCTGATACTGGAGGTAGCACATAGCCATCTAGACTAGTAGCCATTGATTTCCCTCTCCTCCAGGAATCTGTCTAACTCCCTTTTAAAGGAATCCAAATTGGTGGCCATCGCTAAGTCTTGTGGTAGTGAATTCCATAATTCATCTATCTACTCTGTGAAGTGAACTATGCCAGCTCCATGGCTGATGTAGTTCTTCCCCTGTTCTGGGAGGTGGTGTGTTGGGCTTATGGAAGAGATTTAGATCTGGGAGAGCTTTGGATCCTTCAGATCCACAGCCTCTCTCAGAATGGCTCCAGAATGCCTCCTATGTGTGCTCTCCAGCACCAGGGTGCCAACCTCAGAAAAGCTTTGTTAAATCCATCCATCCATGTTTCATGGATTGTCAGGCATCTTTTGTTCCATCATCTATTCATTGATGGAACTGCATTTTTGGTAGGATAATTTTGTTTGTTTGCAAATGCGAGTTAGCACAAGTGTGCATCACTTAATCTGCATTAGTGCTAATATGCACTTGCACTAGTCTGCACTTGCAATACTGTGCATTTGCACTAACATGCATTATGCAAACAATTTTGTGCAAATCTCCCCCCAAACAAAACAAAACAAAACAAAAACACAAGAGTTTGCAGATCCATGCAACTTGGAAAAAGCCAGTCTGCTGCAGAATCCACAGGTTGTATAAGCAGAAATCTGAATTCATTTGTATCCATTGCAGATTTCTCTGGCATCCCAACTTGTAACTAAGGCTGTACACTGCTTTGTCTGAAACCAAAGTTCCAAGCCAAAGCGGGGCACTTTGGGCCACTTTGGGGAGGTGAAGGAGGCACAAAGAGGCATGAAGCGGATCAGGTCACTCCAAAGCACTTTGGAAAAGTCTGGAAATCACTGTCACTGCCCAGCCTCCAGCTCCTTACCTAGGTCCTCAGGATGCATGCTGGCAGCCTTCTTCCTGTTCCTGTTTGGTGACTCCCTGTTTTTCTGGAAATAGATCCTCTGCAAATGGTGCAGGATCTATTTCTTGAAATCCAGGGAGTCGCCATTTAAAAATGGTGACTCCCTGGAACAGGAAGAAGGCTGCCAGTACACATCCCAAGGGACCAGGAGCTGGCAACGGAAGCGATGACTGCCTGGAACAGGAAGACTGCTGTCAGTGCACATCTCAAGGGCCAAGGTGAGGACCTGGGGGCTGGTGCAGTGGGGGCAGCTGAGGAGGGCTGAAGCAGGATTTGGCCATCCAAATCCCCTTTCAGCTCCAGAGGCCAAAGCAGGTTGAGGGGGCCCCAAAGCTGCCCACAGTGAATCAGACCCACCTTGGAAGCCCTGAAGTGGCCTCTGAGGCAAACTGGGGGGGGGGGTTCCCTGCACAGCCCTACTTGTAACATCCTTACTCCTTGATGCTAAGCCTTCCTGTTTACATTGGGAATAAAGTGGGCCCAACTCACAGGATTACTGTGAGGGTGAATGAGTTAGAGGTGTTTAAGTACACTGCATATGAATGATGAATAATAGAAGTAAACACCTCTAGGTGGTCAAATGGAAAGACAGAAGTACGACTGTGTTATATTTCATCAGTATTTGTACTCCTTGAATGTTTTCCGGACATCTGCACATGTTGAATTACAGTCACAAGACAACTAGCTTTCATTAATGTGAGCCTCTTAGGAGAAAGAAAAAGTAGGCTATTACGGCGAAAAAAAAGGGGAACGCAAATAGCGTAGTGGGCGCTATTTGCGTTCCTTTTTTTCCCGCCGTTTTAGCCTACGTAAATATTTACGTAAGCTATTATGGCAAAAAGAAAAGGAACACAAATAGCGCCCACTACGCTATTTGCATTCCCCTTTTTTTCCGCCGTAATACTCTACATTACGTAGGCTAAAACGGCGAAAAATAGGGGATGCAAATGGCGGCCGCTGTAGCCTCCGCCATTTGCGTACACTGTTTTTTTTTTTGCCCAGCCATGATAGGCTACGTAAATACTTACGTAGCGTATCACAGCAGCCTGGCTAGACACAAATGGCGGCCGCTATGGTGGCCGCCATTTGTATCTGCAGCAGCCTGTCTGCGGCCAGAGGTCCAGTTGCGGACAGCCCTGGCTGGCTACTCCGCAGAGCTGCCACGGAGCAGAGCCAGCCAGGCAGGATTCTGGGGGGAGGACCAGATCGCCTCCCCCCCTTCGAGGATTCTGGGGGGAGGGATGGAGCATCTCCCCTCCACCGCAAATCAATTCCGCTAAAAGGTAAGTGACTTCCGTACATCCCTAACCATAGCTGAAGCTCTCTGGGTGGTTCACAAAGCTAAAAGCATTAAAAGTACAATATGCAGAATTTAAAATACAAAACACACACAAACAGGCAGTATACACAAAGACAACATATATCTAAAAAGAACTTGGAGCAATCAGCCAAACCATAAAACAAATTCAGGATCAATTAAAACTCATCACATGATGCCATCCAGCCAATAGAGAGGAAGGTGCAATCTTCCCTAAAAAGGTTGGTGTGTCACCTTGGTACCAGCAGTTTGAAGTTGTAGCCTCACCCTCATACCCCCAATATTGAGTAGTGCGGGATCGGACAGTTGCCATTGGTTCCAAGGACTAGGAGTTTGGGGTTGTGCTGCCTATATTGGATTAATCCCCCCCCCCTTCCACTTTTTTTTTGGGGGGGGAAATCCACACTTTTTTCTTTTTTTATGAATAGGGACTTATGGATGATGGGACTTTTCTTTCTCCATTCAAAGAAAGAAAAAGCAACAACCGTTTAGATCTTTTCTTGTTCTGTGCTCAATAGACACCAACACTGCAGAACCTAACTGCTTTATCCTCAGTGGAGAGGATGGCTGGTTGACGTTTCACTGAGCAAACGTATGAAGGTATACACTGCAGAGCTTGTGCAGACTACATAGTGCAAGGGAAGCCTCCAAAGTTTTTAAGAGGGATCCCCTTACCCCCCTTTGCAACCACACATGGAAATAAAAAGGAGACACCAACTGATGAGTTTAAAATAGGGCCACAACTTTATTTAACGCAAAGGGGATCTGCAATGGGATAAGCAGTGCCAGGCGTCTTACTCTAATCTGTCAAGGTGAGTGTCATCTGGTCATGATGAGAATAAGGACAGTGCCCTCTTTCTCTACATGAGAATGGCTGCTAGGTTATTGTATGCACAAAAGTGGAAGAATGAAACAATACCAACAGTGAGCGAGTGGATTATGAAAATGATGGAGCTGGCAGAGATGGCAAAACTCACTACTATAATTAAAGAAGGATCAACAACTAAATTTATGATAGATTGGAAACCTTGTTTAGAATTTGTACAAGAAATAGAGAAAATGATATCTATGTGGATTTTGAACTTTGAGATGGTTAGTTCTCTGTTTTTGTTATTGTTGTTAAAAATTAGAAGAGAAATAAGATAATGTCTGTGAACTCAATGTATGATATACAACTAAGATAAGAAGTAGATAATAATAATAATAAGCATTTGTTGTGTAAGGGGAGCCAAAGGTAGATATCTTACAATCTTAAGAGATATTTTAGTGTATGTGTATTGTGTGTTTATGTTGTTGCTGTTTTTCTTTTTAAAAAATAAAATACAATTATTATATATAAAAAACAGAGTAAGGACAGTGGATCATCTGGCCTACCCACACTGCCCACCATAATAAAGGCACAAGACTAGAGAGGTTGAGTTCTATTTTTGTTGGGGAGGGGGTTTAACGCTTTTATCATAGTATGAATCTGTGTAATTAAAATCAAAATGATCTGGCTATTCTGTAAGCAATGTATAGATGCACTGCGAGATTCCTGTCCTTACCTTCAACAACACATTGCTATTTATTGTACTACTGTAGCTATTAATCAAGATCATCTCTTTCTCTTTTCCATATTGTAGCCCTGAACTGTAACCAAGGATTATTGGTCTTGCTATTGTACAAATATTTATTTTTCACAAATAAAAAGTTCCAACAATAAAATCTGCTTGAACTGCAGCCTCACAACAGTCACTTTCGAACAAATACAACTGCATTCGTAAAAAAAAATAAAAGTTTGCGAGCTCTCATTTGCTGTTAGTTGTTAATTACAAAATTGACAAATTAACAATTAACAAAATTAACAAATTAACAATTAATTAATCAGTGTCACTGATTCATATGAAATGACCAGGTAATTAACTCCCAAACAATGTACTGGAATTCTACATCTCAGCTCTGATGGTAGATAGATATGCAATTTGTCTTGCTTTCGTTTTTGTGAAAAGTGTGTGCAATGTTTGATTCTGTGTTTCTATTAAGTAATGCTTTACAGATGCTAAATTACAGCAGTAAGCTGAAGATACACACGTGATGTCCTCATAAATGTCAAATGAATTCTTTATGATTGGTGCTATTATAGCGAATACCAAACAATTTCATTATAATTAGTGCTATTACAATGAATACCAGAGGAATTCATGATAATTAGCGTTAGTATGCTGAATAACAAATGAGCTCAAAATGAGAGCCTGTATGGGTTTTTCTGAGGAAACAAAAAAACCTGAAGCTTTACATGATTTACTGTACTATCTTAGACTGCATGTCTAACACAGAAGCAAGTCCAACTAAGTTCAATGGGACTCTCTCTCTATAGTAATACGGTCACTCTGCCAGGTCCATTTCTGTGGACTTCCTCCATTTCCCACATCCACATCTGATCTGCTCCATGCTCCTTTTGTGTGGATGGGGTTTTTTTGGGGGATGGGTATTCAAATTTTATATATATATATATATATATATATATATATATATATATATATATATATATGCAATTTTTATATGCGTCCTCTTATGTCTGTATGCCTTTTTAAAATGTACGCGGTTTTCTTTGCTCACTTTAAAAATGTATGCATTTTCTATCATAGTGGTTTTCCTGTTCCACAGAAAATATCAAAAATCTGGAAATGTAAGGATTCTAAACACAAAATGTTTCTGGTCTGTGTCTTTTTCCAGGTGATGCTGATGGGAGAAATTCACCAAAAATGTCTGGTGGAGTGGATTTCTCCAACAACCCTACTCCCAGATAGAGATATACAGACTGTGTAAAATCTGTTCCATCTGTGTTTTGTGGATTGTCAGCAGCCTTGTATTCCATCAACCACCCATCAACGGAAGCAGATTATTTTTCAGTTTCCGAATTTGCAGAAATTCACATGTGCAAAAATGTGCAATTTCTCCCAAATGCAGATTCTTTAGCCTATGGAGGAAATGTGCATTTTTGGCCTTTTAAAAAAAATGTTTATTTTTCCATGGTGAAATTTATGCAATATACCTGAAGGTTGGAAAAACAGTCCACAAGTCTGTGAAGTCTTCCTGACAAGGGAAAAATTGGTCCGCTGCAGAATCTGCAGATTGGATTCATAAAAATCCAAACTAATTTGGTTCTGTTGTGGATTTCTCCAACAACCCTACTCCCAGATAAGTGTTCACTCCACTGATGGATGCCTTCCATAAGTGGAGGCTCACCAACTGGACCCCATCCAATCAGAGAACATTTCCAATTTTCTTATAAGGTACAAGAAGCAATGAGGGATGAGCAGGATGCCCATTGAGAAAGAGTCCTCATTTAATCAAATTTGCATTCCTCTTGCAATTCCTCAGATGTTTCTCCCTTACACAGCTTGGGACCGCAATGCCTCTCCCAACATGAACCTACCCATACACTACGTTCTGCACCTAAGGCCCTCCTCCAAGTGCCTCCTCCAAGGGTGGCTTGGAGGGTGACAACAAGGGAGAGGTCCTTCTTGGTGGTGGCCCCCTCCATCTCCCCAACGTGGTCCACCTAGCACCAACATTGTTATCTTTTTGGCTCCAGCCTAAGACTGTTATTTTCTCTGGCATTTGGCAGCATATGATGAGTTTTCATCAGGTCATGGCTTTGTCTTAAAGTTGTTTTTAACTATACGTTGTCTCTGTGTGTACTGTCTGTGTAAATAGTTTCTTAAACTTTATATACTGTACCTTTAATGGTTTTTAATCTTTATAAACCACCCAGAGAGCTTCAGCTCTGGGGTGGTTTAGAAATGTAATAAATATAATAATACCTGGGATCTCCACATTTATCTTGAAATGCACTTTTAGGAGAAATTCAGAGGCAACTTTGGTCCCAATAATACTTTTAAAACAAAACCAAAAACCTTAGCTGTCCTCAGCTATAAGAAATGCCAAACCCAGATGTGAATTTTAAACCTTCTGTAATGGATAGGTTAATCCCACCTTCCCCAGCATCCATATATTTTGAACTAGAACTCCCAGAATTCTTCAACACTGGCCATGCTAGCTGGGTGTTACAGATTTAGCCTTTGCTGAGTGTTTTCTGACTATAGTTCCAGTATTTAGGAAGCCTTTGGCTGCCAGTTAACTACCCATAGCTGATCAATACACTTCAAACAAAGCACACACCAAAAATTAAAATAAAGTAAAATAAAAATAAGTGGATTCAGTTTGGGGTTTGTACTAACTAGTGATGCTGGAGAAATTTGAGATGGACTAAAATAACCTGGGATTTCTAAAATTCCAACATGCGGAATCTGCTACGAAGTGATCCCTGCAGGCAGCGTGGAGTCTGTGGACTTTTGAATGATTTTTTTTTTTACTTTTCTGAAATTTACGCATATAAATTCATAGGAAAATATGTAAGTTTCTGCTGATGAAACATTGAATGGAATGAAGGACAGTACACAAAATATTAGGTAGACATCATCATGGTGATCACTCATGACAGAGTAAGATTGTCTTCCAGAGATAGAGTCTTAGCAGTGGGTCTGCAGGTGGCTGTAAAAGCCGGTTCTGGATCTACACAGCCTCCCACAGTGAGGATGTAGGTTTCCAGGTGGAAGGCGGCCACGGTGAGGGTTTGCTTGATGTGCCTTCTCGCTGAGCTTGTTTCTCCCTTTCGCTCTGTACTCATGCTTCTTCAAGTACTAAGGTAAACTATGTAAATACTTATGCAAAGATTTATGTAAATATTTACGTAATCATTTGCGTATTTTACAAAAAAAAGAATATTCACATCCATCTGTGGGCGGACAATGGAACAAAAGGCTCCTGACAATCCATGAAACACAGACAGAGTGGATTTTACACAGTCCTTACATCTAGAGATGTACGAAAATTCTGCCATGGATCTCGGGGAGGCCGAATGCCAGCGCATTCGGCCCCCCAAAATAAGTGGCGGAACAGCCTGCCCCCCGCCCCCCCGGGACGAGACTTACCTTGGGCGGAGCTTCTTGGCAGCGGCAGCTCTGGCAGCGGCTCTGGCAGCGGTTTGGCAGTGGAGGCTGCGGCGGCCGGTCTTCCGACTGGCTGCCGCCGCTGCCATTTCCAGGTTAAAAAAAAAAAAACATGATAGGCTACGTAAAGATTTACGTAGCCTATCATGGCTAGGTTTTAAAAAAAACTGTGATAAACTATGTAAATGTTTACGTAGCCTATCACGGCTGACTTAAAAAAAAAATGCGCGTATGCAAATGGCAGCGCCCATGGCCGCCGCCATTTGCATTCCTTATTTTGACATGTCTTAGTCTACGTAAACATTTACATAGACTAAGACGGCGAAAATAAGGTGAACGCAAATAACGTAGATGCTACGCTATTTGCGTTCCCCTTATTTTTGCTGTCTTTTTTTCGCTGATTTAAAAAAAACAAATGCGCATACGCAAATGGCAGTGGCCACGGCCGCCACCATTTGCGTTCCTTACTTCGGCACGTCTTAGTCTACATAAACATTTACGTAGACTAAGATGGCGAAAATAAGGGGAACGCAAATAGCGTAGACGCTACGCTATTTGCGTTTCCCTTATTTTCGCCGTCTTAGTCTACGTAAATGTTTACGTAGACTAAGACGTGCCAAAGTAAGGAACGCAAATGGCGGCGGCCGTGGCCACCGCCATTTGTGTATGTGCATTTGTTTTTTTTAAAATCAGCCATGATAGGCTACGTAAACATTTAGGTAGCCTATCACAGCTGACTGCAGGGACACAAATGGTGGCAGCTACGGCCGCTGCCATTTGTGTCCCTGCTAGCCAGCGACCGGATCTCCGGCTGCTGGCGGAGCTGGCCGGCGGCTCCGCAGAATCACTGCGGAGCACAGCCGGCCGGCCAGGATTCCGGGGGGGGGAGGAACGGGGCACCTCCCGCCCAGCGAGGATTCAGGGGGGAGGGATGGAACGCCTCCCCCCCCAACCATAAACATAATCCGCGAAAGGTAAGTACCTTTTGTACATCCCTACTTACATCCCTAGTACTAACAAGAATTAGGGAAATGTCTTTTGGATCCATTTTTTTAAAAAATAGAAAAATGCTTGTAACATCACACATTTTAACAGCTTAACAGAAAATAGAATTCTCTAAACTTTTTTTAAATTATTATTCTTAGACTTTCAGTCCTAATAACATAAAAAGGAGAGATCTCATTCTAAATACAAAGTTCCCCATTCAATATTGAATGAGCTATTTAGCTGACAGATACACAGGCCTGGAGAACTTCTAATAAGAAGCTCCTGTATTCTAAAATCAGTGTAGCAATAGCCTCATAGCTAATAGTATCTACTGTCCCATAAACTAGGGCTCACAGTCTTAATTATCTCATTGTTATTAAACATTTCTAAATTTTTTTAAAAATACAAAAAAGACTTACACATAGATCTTTCAGGCTAGATACAATCAATTCTGCATTATATGTTTGAGAAGATCACTTCTTACTCAAAATTTGCCAGTGAAACCTAAGGATGTTGTGGGCATCTGGTTGGGGCTTGAGGCTTAACAATTTCTCACTGGTTCGGCCTCCTGGACACCAGTGCACAGCCCCCCACTCTTGCCCGACTTGGCGCACACTGAGTTGGGCGAGTGCATCAGTCCCTGCTGCTTCTCCAAGCCACCATTGTGTGGAAAATGGTGGATTGCCCTTTTCCATAATGGGCCCTTCTGCAGAAATGGCAGCTGCGAACAGGCCCATTTAAACAACATTACAGGTGTAAATTGTCTAAATAGACTATTTATGCCTGTAGTGTTGCATAAATGGGCCTATTTACAGCCACCATTTCCACAAACAGGCCCTTTATGGAAAGAGGATGAGCCACCATTTCCCGCAAAATGGTGGCTTGGCGGAGGAGCAGGATGCCATGCACCACGGACTGGGTGCCCACAAACTGCCTGGCGGCTCACCACACACAGCGAGCAGGGTCAGATGGCCAGTGAGGGTCCAGTGAGCAGTGCATGAGGTGGGCTGAGTGGAGTTTTCCCATCCCGAGTTAAACTGAAGTCTTATTTTTTTTGTAGACATCTGTATATCTTTTTAGATATCTGTATATATATTTTTAGACATATATTTGATGCATATACCCTACACAGTATTTTCTTGCACATTAATTGATAAGCAAAAACTTGATAAGTAAACTTTTGACCTGGAATAATACAGTCTCACATCTGTTCATTACTCAAATAACACTTTGACCCAAGTGACAGGGCTATAACTCAGCATTTTCTCTTTAGAAACCATCCAGGTCATCCTAACAACATTTTTTTTAATCCCAGTTATCCAGAATTCATTGTGAACCTGCTTGTGTCTTTGTTTGCCTCCCCTTTAATACAATCACTACTTTGTACTTATTCACATTTTTAATGTTTTAATTATTTATCATTAACACTTGACATTTGCATTTCATAATAAAAGCATCCTATATTGTTTTAAGAAGGGTGGGTTAGCATTTTTTCAATAGTTTTTCCAGTAAGTCCAATAAAGCAAAATCAGTTATTTCCTAAAAATCCAGGACATGGGGTTGATGGGAGTTGAAGTCTGAAACATCTAAAAGATACCACATTAAGGAAAGCTAGATTGATCACCCTAGGGTTTAGTTGCTTAACCCAGAGGGGCTAATTTTAATCAGTTAAATACATTTTAAATCAGTGTGGCTGTGAATTAAGTGAACAGTTAATTGTTTATTGTTTGGGAGAATTTTTGGTTCCAGGGAAGCTATGAGAGAGAGAGAGAGAGAGAGAGAGAGAATGCTGCTGACCCACCAACAATGTTAAGCCCACCTGATCACATCCTTTGAATGCCTCCATCCCTGAAATTGTCCCTCAAATTTTCCATTTGTGAATGGCCAGTAAAATGGCAGGGGGGGGGCATAACATTCAGCCCCATGAAGTCACCATTTTTGTGTACTGCCCAGAGAGCTTCAGCTATTGGGTGGTATAGCAATGTATATGGTGATAAACAAACAAACAAACAAACAGGGGTGGCTAGCCTGCCTGATAGGTGGGAACGAGGGAGCATGTGTCCACCTGATGGAGGCAGTGGGGGGAGTGTTGGGGGCCAAAACATACCGAGACTGGGCAGCAGGCGCTGGCGGAGCGCTAGGGGCAGGCCATGCCAGGTAAGGGGAACAAGGGAGAGATGCGTAGTATCTGTCCCCTGCTCCGGGCCTGTCCAGAGCCAAAGGATGGCTGGGGGAGGCGTGACTCCATCTTCTGGCCTTTGTTTGCTGCTCTGCAATGCCAGGTCTGTTACCCAGAAAACCTTCCTCATCCATGACATGATCCTGGATGAGGGTGCAGACCTGGCATGTATTACGGAAACCTGGCTGGCCGAGGCTGCTGCTCCAACCCTTGCAGCCATGTGTCCAGCTGGATTTTCGTATGCACAGCAGCTGAGGGCTGGGGATCGGGGAGGGGGAGTGGCTGTTATCTATCGAGAGTCCTTGGTCTTCACCAGACCCCCTCTCGGGGAGACCAAGGTTGCTGAGTGCATGTACTGGAGGTTGGGCCTGAAGGGCAGTCTGGGGATTCTGCTTGTGTACCATCCACCCCGCTGCACTGCTGACTCCCTGGCCGAGGTGCTTGAGGTGGTCTCTGATGTGCATGTACAGTCCCCTAACTTATTGGTATTGGGGGACTTCAATGTACATTAAGAGGCCATCCTCACAGCAGGAGAACCTCGGGACTTCATTGAGACCATGACTTCCTCGGAGCTACACCATATTCTAACTGGGCCCACCCATGTTGCCAGTCATGTACTAGACCTTGTGTTTGTTTCTGGAGAAGTGGGGAGTGATCTGGAAGTCGGGGGTATATCCACCACTCCCTTGTCATAGTCAGATCACTATCTGGTGACATTAGACTTCTCGGTTGCACAACACCTCCAGAGGAGTGGAGGACCCATTAAAATGGTCCACCCCAGGCGTCTTATGGATTCGAATGGATTCCTGAACGCTCTTGGGGATTCCCTGGAGCACGCCAATGGCCACTCGGTCATGACCGTGGTGGGTGGCTGGAATGCCGCACTCACTGGGGCATTAGATCGGGTGGCTCTGAAATGCCCTCTCCCCCTGAACAGGGCTCGGACTGCACCATGGTTCAATCCGCAGTTACAAGCTCTGAAACAGGAGGTGAGACGGTTAGAGCGCCAGTGGCGGAAGTCTTGCTCCAAAGATGATCAGACATGGGCTAGAGCTGTATCTTCAGCCTACCACATGGTGGTGAAGGCAGCAAAAATGGAATATTATGCTGCCTCTATTGCATCTGCAGAGTGCTGTCCCAGGAGGCTGTTCCAAGTGGTCCGGAGCCTGGTCGGTCCTGTGGCTCCACAACCACTGGTGCATTCTAAGGCCTCTTGTGAGGCCTTGGCAAGATAACATTGATCAGATTAGGAGTGTTACTCTGCACGCTGTGGATACAGTTAGTGAGCAAGAGATGGCCTGTGGCAAACCAGTTTTGTGGGATCGGTTCCAGCTTCTTCCTTCTGATGAAGTGGACAAGGTGCTTTCATCTGTAGGGCCAACCACCTGCTTACTTGATCCTTGCCCATCTTGGCTCATTATGGGCTACAGAGAGAGACTGGGTGAGGGGATCAGGGCAGTGATGAACGCCTCCCTTGAGGAGGGAGTGATGCCAAGGCAACCAAAGCCATTTCTGTCCCATGCCTGAAGCCCGACTGAAATGGATCTAGATCAGGGCAGTGATGAAGGCCTCCCTTGAAGAGGGAGTGATGCCATCAACCCTCAAAGAGGCAGTGATAAGACCTCTCTTAAAGAAGCCCTCCTTGGATCCCCAAGTTCTGAACAACTTTCGCCCAGTCTCAAATCTGCCATTTTGGGGCAAGGTGATTGAGCGGGTGGTGGCAATGCAGTTGAGGGCACACTTGGAAGAATCTGATTATCTAGACCCATTTCAGTTGGGCTTCAGACCTGGGCATGGGACAGAAATGGCCTTGGTCACCTTGGTGGATGATATGAGGAGGTCTCTGGATAGGGGTGAATGCTCCTTCCTTGTTCTCCTCGACCTCTCAGCGGCTTTTGATACCATTGACCACGGTATCCTCCTGGACTGCCTGGAGGGGTTGGCCATTGGAGACACCGTATTGCAGTTGTTCCGGTCCTTCCTCTCCGGCAGGTACCAGAGGGTAGCACTGAGAGAGGAGGTTTCAGACCCGTGGCTGCTCACTTGTGGGGTGCCACAGGGTTCCATCCTCTCCCCAATGCTATTTAACATCTATGTGAAGCCGCTGGGGGCTATCATCAGGAGGTTTGGGATGTGGTGTCATCAATATGTGGATGACACGCAGCTCTACCTCTCATTCAAATCTTCACCAAGGTTGTCCGTAGAATCCCTGTCCAAATGTCTGGAGATGGTGAGTGGCTGGATGGGGAGGAATAAGCTGAAGCTGAACCCTGACAAGACCGAGGTACTTTTGGTGGGAGACAAGAGGAGGTTGGGGGATGTTGACCTGGTGTTGAATGGGGTATGGCTACCCTTGAAAGACCAGGTCAGCAGCCTGGGGGTCATTTTAGACTCCCAGCTGTCCATGGAGGCTCAGCTGTCAGCTGTGAGATGGACAGCGCTGTATCAACTCCATCTGATACAGCGGCTGCGCCCCTTCCTTCCTGACCATCTGCTCCCATCAGTGCTCCCATGCCCTGGTCTCCTCTCCTTTAGACTACTGTAATGCGCTTTACATGGGGTTACCCTTGAAGACGGTTCAGAAGCTGCAGCTGGTACAGAATGCAGCAGCTCGCCTGATTAAAGGCAGCCACCGGCAGGATCACATCACTCCAGTGCTGAAGGAGTTGCACTGATTACCAGTTGTTTTCCGGGCCAAATTCAAGGTGTTGGTTTTGACCTTTAAAACCCTATATGGTTCCAGCCCAGCCTATCTTAAGGAGTGCCTCCAGCAACATCAGACAGGCTGCTTAATAAGATCAGCCTCAGATGGCCTTCTCTCTGTCCCATCAGCCAGGACAGCTAGACTGGTGGGGACAAGGGAGAGGGCCTTTTCTGTGGTGGCCCCCACTCTGTGGAACTTCCTCCCTAGGGAACTTTGCCATGCCCCCTCTTTAATGAGCTTCTGCTGTGCATTAAAAACGTGGATGTTCAAGCAGGCATTTGGGGTGGGTTAGGGTATTTTATAAAACGTTTTTATTATAGAATTTTATTGTTTTAAACTGTTTTATTATATGCTGTACATCACCCAGAGTGGCTGGGTGACCAGCCAGATGGGAGATTAATAAATTTAATAAATAAATAAATACAAACAAATAAACACACTATTACATTTTGCTTGATCAGTGAATGCATTCCAGGGCTTGGTATACAAGATCAATTAACATCAAATGTGATACATATTAGTAGTTCTGTGCTAAATATTTTGATACTTCCATTTTTGGCAATTCATGGGACTGGGCTGAATGGTGGAGGGAGGGATGTTGTGGGGGTCTGAGAGGGGGGTGGAGTCCAGTGGACTTACCCCTGTTTGACCCCTGGACCCTGCTTACTGAGCGGACCCATGTGCTGGGCGCTCGTGCAGTCCACAAGCACCTGGCAGCTGCCTGTCCCCTTAGCAAGCTGCCATTTTGTGTACAAATTGTGGCTTGGGTTTCTCCATAAAAAATAATGTTGCATAAATGGTGGCCATAAAGGGGCCATTTACGCAACACTGCAGACGTAACTGGACCATTTACTCCTGTGATGTTGCGTAAATGGCCCCTTTAAGGTCGCCATTTATGCAACATTACTTTTATGGAGAAACGTGAGTCACCATTTTTACACAAAATGGTGGATCACTAAGGGGGCAGTCAGCCCCTGGGCACAGAAAAATGCATACATTGGGAGAAATCACAAAAATGCATACATTCAGAGAAATGCATTAAAAATATATAACTTGGAAAAATGTGTATAAAAGTGCATATGACTTTTGTGTGGACTTTTTACCCCCCAAATTGCAAACCAGTGCAGAAATGGGATGGAATGAATTTGAGCTTCCAAATGTTTGTAAGTTGTAGAAACTGAAACAGATTTGTCCGCCCCTTATAATGAAAACAAGGTATCCAGTCATGCCTCCTCCCTCTCAAACATGTTTGATTGTTTGTTTAATGTGCAAGGAAGAATATATATATATATATATATATATATATATACATACATACATACATATACATATACATATACATATACATATACATATACATATATGGATGACCATCCAGATATGTGATCTCCCACCAGCAATGTTGAGCCCACCTGAATTTGAAAAGGTATAGCTGATCAAAAGCTGCACCATGGGACTGCACCATGGGGGTTACTTTGCTTTGGTTCTGCTCTATGGCTCTAACAGTGGCCAGTCAGATGGCCCTGTGAAGGTCACTTAGGAAGCTGCATTATACTGAGTCAGACCATTACCCATCTAGCCCATCATCATCTACACAGACTGGCAGTAGCTCTCCAAGGTTTCAGCCAGGGGTCTTTCCTTGCCCCACCTGGGGATGGCAGGGATTGAACCTGAGACTGTTTTCATGCTAGGCATGTGCTCTGCCATTGAGCCGTGACATGATGGAACAGGTCACAATGGAGACAGGGGTAGCTTTTTATTAAAGGCAAGTCAACAGCTCAACTCTAAGAGCAACAGAGATGAGCTTATTGTATTTAATACAGACTGGTGAATACCCTTGTCAAAAAAGAAGAAGAAATGGTATTTGAATACAGCAGGGAAATCGACATCCCCCATTTTGTTAAATTAATTGAGGTTTATAAAATCTAGTTATTAAGGTTTTCCTGTACCATAAAAAATTAACGAATAGCCTCAGCCTCTCAAGCTAGAGTGTCAGAGGAAATGGAAGCTTTGTAGAATAACCTGTCTATAAATTATTGACATTCTTGCAACCATCCTATTAGAATCCACTCTCCCTCATGAGGGGGATAAATGAGTGGGAGAGATCTACTGATTAACTTGTGCCCGTCATATATTTCAAATAAGCTTCCTTAGCACAGCTGAGGTCATCAAGGGCTTGAAGAAAAATTTGACTCATTAGAAGGGGCATGTTCCTTCCTGGAAGAGAAATGGATGGTCACAGACTGTATCAGTTTTCTATCTCTTGTATTCACAAGCAATTAAACTCCTGGACAGAGAAAGCAGAAGGTATAATAGCTTAGTGTTCAAAAAGCTTGCTCCATCCCTGGTGCAAACCTTTTCAGGGAAACAATATATAATAATGATAACAACACAAATATTTATACAGTGCTTCTCCTGAGAACTTAAAGTAGATCATATACATTATCACACAGTTGGTCTACATCAGAGGCAGGCAGAAGATAGATCAGAGTGTACTGGTAGATCAGGAAGGGTTTCTGACTCCCAATAGTATAACGACAGCAAATCAAATTGAAAGTATATATGCATACAGAGAGAGAGAGAGAGAGAGCGCTCACTTTGTGTTGGGATGTATGAATCTATCAATTTCAATTAGCATTTTCTCATTTTTACAACTTTCAGTTCAGTTGCATCCAAACTTCGAGAATTTCTCCCATCTTAAGTTCAGTTCATCCCAAACTTTGGGAATTGTTTTGTTTTGTTTTTAATTCACATGCACATTTCTGTAAATGTTTGCTTATCTTGTAATATATGCATTTTTATATCCAGTTTTGCCTAGGGATGGAGGAGTGGCCCCAGTCCAGGTTCTCCAGTGGCCCACCCAGCCCCTACCCCTGCTCTCACACCCTTGCCAAGCCACCCACACTCACCCAGGCCCACTCCTCCAGCATTGCAATTGCCATTTTGTGAAAAACACGGTGATCGCAAATATGCACACATAGAGCTATACACAAAATGGTGCCATGGATCGCCCATATATGCAAGGTTACAGGCATAAAGGGTCTTGGTGGTAATGGCTCTGGGGCATGGGTGGTGGTGGGAGTCCACTCCTGGACCAAATTGGACACCCGTGCAATCACTACTTTTGCCTACTATATAGATTTATACAAACAATTTCCCTAATATAATGCATTTTTGAATGCTTTTTCTGCATTACAATACATATTTTTACTAGGGATGTACAGATTCCCCACCATCTGTTCTGGTGGGGAATCCGTGGGGGGGAGGTGATCCATTCCTCCCCTCTCAGAATCCTCTGGAGCAGCTCTGCTCCATTAGGACTCTGGAGGGGGGAGCCCAGTTTGGGGGCCACTTACTTTACCACCTGCTGGCCAGAGCTGTTCACCTCTTCCCTGCCGATCGCCATTTCTTTTTTCATTTCTTTTTAAATGGCGATCGGCAGGATGTGCCCATAGACCTATATGCAAAATAGAGCCATGAATCTTGCTTATAAGCCTATGGACACATAGACTTATATGCAAGATTCATGGATCTATTTGCATATAAGTCTATGGGCACATCCTGCCGATCGCCATTTTTTTAAAAAAAGAAATGGCGATCGGCAGGGAGGAGGCAAACAGCTCTGGCCAGCAAGAAGCAGCCGAGTGCCATTCCACCTCCAATCCTCCTGGAGTGGAGGTAAGTGGTGCCAATCCACCATGGATTCCTGAGGCCAGATTCAAAAGAATCCAGCCTCATTTGAATCTGTGTTGGATTTCTCCAACATCCCTAATTTTCACTGTATTTTCTGAATGGAAAACTCCATTGAAAAATTTGAAGGAGTGTGAAATTTGAAGGCTAGCTGAGTTTTGGTTCACATATTGGTTTGACAGTGCAAAACGGAACACATGTCTCCCCCAACCCTAGCCTTGTGCTAATCACTTAACCTCAATATACTTTTGTTGTTGTTGTTGTTCAGTCGTTCAGTCGTGTCCGACTCTTCGTGACCCCATGGACCATAGCACGCCAGGCCTTCCTGTCCTGCGCTCTCTCCCGGAGCATGCTCAAGTTCATATTCATTGCATCCGTGATGCTATCTAGCCATCTCATCCTCTGCCGTCCCCTTCTCCTTTTGCCTTCAGTCTTTCCCAGCATCAGGGTCTTTTCCAGGGAGTTTTCTCTTCGCATTAGGTGGCCAAAATATTGGAGCTTCAGCTTCATTATCTGTCCTTCCAATGAGCAGTCAGGGTTGATTTCCTTTAGGATGGACTGATTTGACCTCCTTGCAGTCCAGGGGACTCGTAAGAGTCTTCTCCAGCACCACAGTTCGAAAGCATCAATTCTTCGGCGCTCAGCCTTCCTTATAGTCCAGCTCTCACAGCCATACATTACTACTGGGAAAACCATAGCTTTGATTAGACGGACCTTTGTCAGCAAGGTGATGTCTCTGCTTCTTACTATGCTGTCTAGGTTGGCCATAGCTTTCCTCCCAAGGAGCAAGCGTCTTTTAATTTCATGGCTACAGTCACCGTCTGCGGTGATCTTGGAGCCCAAGAAAGTAAAATCTGTCACTGCTTCCATTTCTTCCCCTTCTATATGCCAGGAAGTGATAGGGCCAGATGCCATGATCTTAGTTTTTTTAATGTTGAGTTTCAAACCAGCTTTTGCACTCTCCTCTTTCACCCTCAACAAGAGGCTCTTGAGATCCTCTTCGCTTTCTGCCATTAGGGTGGTATCGTCTGCATATCGGAGGTTGTTGATAATTCTCCCGGCAATCTTAATTCCGACCTCTGATTCATCCAACCCGGCATTTCTCATGATGTACTCTGCATATAAGTTAAATAAGCAGGGTGACAATATGCAGCCTTGTCGTACTCCTTTCCCAATTTTGAACCAATCGGTTGTTCCATCTCTGGTTCTTACTGTTGCTTCTTGACCCTCGTACAGGTTTCTCAGGAGACAGGTAAGGTGGTCTGGTACTCCCATCACTTTAAGAATTTGCCACAGTTTGTTGTGATCCACACAATCAAAGGCTTTAGCGTAGTCAATGAAGCAGAAATAGACGTTTTTCTGGAATTCTCTTGCTTTCTCCATGATGCAGCGAATGTTGGCGATTTGATCTCTAGTTCCTCTGCCTCTTCGAAACCCAGCTTGTACTTCCGGTAGTTCTCGGTTCGCATACTGCTGAAGCCTAGCTTGTAGGATTTTGAGCATAACCTTGCTGGCATGTGAAATGAGCGCAATTGTGCGGTAGTTTGAACACTCTTTGGTGTTGCCCTTCTTTGGAATTGGAATGTAAACTGACCTTTTCCAGTCTTGTGGCCACTGTTGAGTGTTCCAGATTTGTTGGCATATTGAATGCAGCACTTTAACAGCATCATCTTTTAGGATTTTAAATAGCTCGGCTGGAATACTGTCATCTCCGCTAGCTTTGTTGTTACTAATGCTTCCTAAGGCCCACTTGACTTCACTCTCTAGGATGTCTGGCTCAAGTTCAGTGACCGCACTATCATGGCTATCAGGGACATTCAGATCTTTCCTGTATAGTTCTTCTGTGTATTCTTGCCACCTCTTCTTAATCTCATCTGCTTCTGTTAGGTCCCTGCCTTCTTTGTCCTTTATCATGCCCGTCTTTGCACAAAACGTTCCCTTGAGATCTCCAATTTTCTTGAAGAGATCTCTAGTCTTTCCCATTCTGTTGTTTTCCTCGATTTCTTTGCATTGTTCATTTAAGAAGGCCTTCTTGTCTCTCCTTGCTATTCTCTGGAACTCTGCATTCAGTTGGGTATATCTTCCCCTTTCTCCTTTGCTTTTCACTTCCCTTCTTTCGTGAGCTACTTGTAAAGCCTCATCAGACAGCCACTTGGCTTTCTTGCATTTCTTTTTCTTTGGGATGGATTTCGTTGCTGCCTCCTGAAAAATGTTACGGACCTCCGTCCATAGTTCCTCAGGCACTCTGTCTATCAGGTCTAATCCCTGAAATCTATTCCTCACCTCCACTGTATATTCATCAGGGATATGATTTAGGTCATACCTGAACGGTTTAGTGGTTTTCCCTACGTTCTTCAATTTAAGCCGAAATTTTGTAAGAAGCAGCTCATGATCTGAGCCACAGTCAGCTCCAGGTCTTGTTTTGACTGACTGTATGGAGCTTCTCCATCTTTGGCTGCAAAGGACATAATCAATCTGATTTCGATATTGACCATCTGGTGACGTCCATGTGTAGAGTCGCCTCTTGTGCTGTTGGAAAAGAGTGTTTGCTATGATCAGCGTGTTCTCTTGGCAAAACTCTATTAGCTTTTGTCCTGCTTCATTTTGTACACCAAGGCCATGCCTGCCTGTTATCCCGGTGATTTCTTGACTTCCTACTTTAGCATTCCAATCCCCTATGATGAAGAGGACATCTTTTTTTGGTGTTAGTTCTAGAAGGTGTTGTAGGTCTTCATAGAACCGATCAACCTCAGCTTCTTCGGCCTCAGTGGTTGGGGCATAGACTTGAATTACTGTGATGTTGAATGGTTTGCCTTGGATTCGTACTGAGATCATTCTATCATTTTTAAGATTGTACCCCAGTACTGCTTTTCCCACCCTTTTGTTGACTATGAGTGCTACTCCATTTCTTCTAAGGGATTCTTGCCCACAATAGTAGATATGATGGTCACCTGAATTAAATTCGCCCATGCCTGTCCATTTTAGTTCGCTGATTCCCAAGATGTCGATGTTCAATCTTGCCATCTCATGTTTGACCACCTCCAGCTTACCTTGATTCATTGATCTGACATTCCAGGTTCCTAAACAATATTGTTCTTTACAGCATCGGATTTTCTTTTCACCGCCAGACACATCCACAGCTGAGTGTCCTTTCGGGTTTGGCCCAGCCGCTTCACTCTTTCTGGCGCTACTTGGAAATACCCTCTGCTCTTCCCCAGTAGCATATTGGACACCTTCCGACCTGAGGGGCTCATCTTCCGGCGTCATCTCTTTTCGCCTTGTGATACGTTCCATGGGGTTTTCTTGGCAAGAATACTGGAGTGGGTTGCCATTTCCTTCTCCAGTGGACCACATTTTGTCAGAACTCTCTGCCATGACCTGTCCGTCTTGGGTAGCCCTGCACGGCATAGCTTATGGCTTCACTGAGTTACGCAAGCCCCTTCGCCACAACAAGGCAGTGATCCATGAAGGGGTCAATATACTTTACCTGTAAATAAAAGCATTAGATGGTTGCCTTTGACAAGGTCTTTGTATATCTCTACCAGCCCTGTTGGGAGTTTGTCTTCAAATCCCTGATATATAGTAACTAACATAGATCTAGGTTTGTATTTATATATACAGTGTATCTCCCTTGGGGTGTGGTATGTACGGATGTCAGAGGAATCCATCGAGGTGGTGGTGGAGCTCAGCGAGTGTTCACCTGCTCGGCCCCTCCTGACTCAGGTTTCATTGCCCAAGAGGTGCCCTGACTTGGTACACAATGAGTTGGGCCAACTTGTGTATTGGGGGGTTGCACAAATAACAATTTATGTGAAACTGTGGCTGCAAGTAGCGTGATTTGTGCAAAATTGCAGCCATAAATGGTCTAATTTGTGGAAATTAGACCATTTATGTTCAAGAGTTTGGGGCAAAATGTGCTATTTGCAGACAAAATTTTGAACAAATCAGCCTTTGATTTTGTGCACAAAAAAAATCTGTAAAGTTCCTGGGTTTGGGGATCTATCACGCGGCTCAGCTCACAAATGCAAGCCAAGCCAGGTGCATCATGGGGATCTGTTGCTCCCGCAAAGGGCTGGATTTTTCTGCAATGGACAACCCTGGTGGCATATGATGAACTCCACTGCCCACCCACTCACCTGTCTCTGGCTCTGAATAGTGGATCTCAGGGTTCTAGTACCCCCCCCCAAAAAAACAAAGTAAATTCCACACAAGCCCTCAATCAGCCCACCCCAGCCATCAGAATTTCACTGATTTTTTTTCTTTTTTTCCCTCTGAAAGCAAATTCTTTTCTATTAAGCAGAATGAGAATAGTTCAAAATGTGTAGAATAAATTTTTCATCCAGCATTACACTCAACAAAAGTGGTGGCTGGCTTCTTTCTGATGGAGAGATGTTTAAGGAGATAGAGAGTTGGGCTTTGCTTGATTTCAGTTACATTAAAAGATTACACATGTTTTCCCTGGGGATGCCAGAGAGAGAGAGATACACATCCCGTCCTGAAATTGTATTAGCATTATCAAAACTGGTTTTGAGCCCATTACAATTCCTCAGATGTTTCATAGAAACATAGAAGCATAGAATAGTAGGGTTGGAAGGGGCCTACAAGACCATCGAGTCCAACCCTCTGTTCAATGCAGGAATCCAAGTCAGAGCATCCCTGACAAGTGGCTGTCCAGCCTCATCTTGAATGCCTCCAGTGTAGGAGAGCCCACCAGCTCCCTAGAGAATTGGTTCCATTGTTGTATTGCTCTAACAGTCTGGAAATTTTTCCTGATGTTCAGCCAGAGTCTGACTTCCTGTAACTTGAGCCTTGTAACTTCCATGTCCTGAAATCTGGGATGATCGAGAAGAGATCCTGGCCTTCCTCTCTGTGACAACCTTCCAAGTACTTGAAGAGAGCTATCAGATCTCCCCTCAGTCTTCTGCTAGGGATGGCGGAGAATTCCGCCATGGATCTCGGTGAGGCCAAATGCCAGAGCATTCAGCCCCCTGAAACCCGTGGCAGAACGAAGCCCCCTACCCCCCCCACCTAATGAAAGGTGTGCAAAATAGGGATGGCGGAGAATTTCTCCCCCGAAACTTCGGGGGGCCGAGCGCCAATGTGTTCGGCCCCCCGAACAAGTTTTGGGGAGAAATCCTCCGCACCCCCCCGCACCCCGCACCCCCCGGGACGGGACTTACCTTCGCCGAATGTCCCTCCCGGTGGCGGGTCTGGCCGGCGGTTCGGCGGGTCTTCGTCAGGGGCGGGGGCGGCAGCCGATCTTTCGACCGGCTGCCGCCACCGCCATTGCAATGAAACTAAAAAAAAAAACGCCCCCATGATAGGCTACGTGACGATTAACATAGCCTATCACGGCTAGATTTGCAAAGTCTTAAAAAAAAAAAAGCACGTATGGATAATGGCGGCCCCCATAGGGAGCCACCATTCCCGTTCCTTATTTGGTCGCTGTAGTCTACGTAAAGATTTACGTAGACTACAGCGACCAAATAAGGAACACGAATGGCTATTGGGCGGTATAGAAATAAATAAATAAATAAATAAATAAATAAATAAATGGCGGCTCCCTATGGGGGCCGCCATTAGCATACGCGCTTTTTTTTTTTAAGTCACCCGTGATAGGCTACGTGATGATTAACGTAGCCTATCATGGCTGACTTTGCAGATCTAGCCGTGATAGGCTACGTTAATCATCATGTAGCCTATCCCGGGGGCGTTTGTTGTTTTTTTAAAAAACTTTCGAGTTCGCGGCCGGGCAAGGCGGGAAGCCTCCTCCCCGGCCTGAATTTCGGCCGGGGCGAGGCGGGAAGCCTCCCCCCCAGCCTGAACTTCACAGGGGGGCAGCGAAGCGCCTCCTCCCCACCGTGAACAAGCTTCGGCGAAAGGTAAGGGACTTTCGTCCACCCCTAGTGCAAAACGGAGCACTCACCTGCTGCCATTCGCTTCACCCTTTTAGCCGTGATAGGCTACGTAAATACATCCCTAGTCTTCTCTTCTCAAATGTCTCTGCATTTGTCTTGAGATGTCTCTTTTAGTAAAATGAAGGTGGCTGTGGTGGTGGAGAGTGATCTGTTTCTCTTCTTTTTGCATGCAAAAGAGAGGGTAGTAGCCCTATGCCTCCATTTTCTGGTTGCCAAGAGAAAGGATCACAGCAGCCCCTCTGTTCTCTAATTTCTTTGCATGAACTGCTACAATCAATGACAAAAGACAGCCTGTTGGTAAAAATGTCTGCCTCTCCCCAGTTGGGAGCATCTTTGTTAGAGAGAAGCTTTGGATTACTGTTATTATTTATTGATGTAGTACAGTTCCCTTCTGCCATGACCCTTTACAGTAACTGGATCAAATAAAGGAATCAATAAAAATGTCCTCCACACACCGGAGATGAACGCTTCCAATATCTGCAGAAATGAGCCTTTAGCTCCCTGGAAATATAGCCAGCTGGGATGAGTATATATATTCTTGTTTATTTAGATTTATAGTCCACCCAATCTCAAAGGCTTTGGCTGAGTAACAAAAAAGATGTTCTCTTCCTACAGCAGAGCAGAATAAAAAGAATGAAGAAAGTTGTGGTACCTTAGCCAGTTTATTATGGCAGAAGCTTTCATGGACTACACTCCACTGAACTTCCTGAATTTCATTTCATATGCCAGTAACTCAGGATAACAGTTCATGCATTGGATGAAGTGGAATATAGTCCACAAACACTGATTCAGTGTAATAAATTGATTAGTCTTGAAAGTGCCACAAGATTCATAATGGGTGTTGCAGCAACATTCATAGAATCATAGACTCATAGGCTTGGAAGGGGCCTACAAGGCCATCGAGTCCAACCACCTGCTCAATGCAAGAAGCCTGATTCCCAGGCGGTCTCCCATCCAAGTACTAACCAGGGCTGACCCTGCTTAACTTCTGAGGTAAGATGAGATCAGGTGGATCAGGAGAGCTTATATCATATCTTTTGAAATTTCCCCTTTCCCAACTTAAACCTCAGTTCCAAAGACTAGCGTCAGCCATTATTCCCTACAATGTTTACAATCCAAAGGTCCCGCGGTCTGGGAGGGGGAGAGAAAGAGAGAGGGGGGGGGAGAGACAAGGCACATGTACTTAAAAAAAAAAAAAGGGAGGGGATAGTGCATACTTTCCACAGGAAGCCCTAAGATTTGTCTCCAGAAATTCCAGCGAAATCCTTTGTTTAAAAATAGGGATGGATTAATCTGTCAATTTCAGTTTCTCACTTTTCCAATCTTAAATTCAGTTCATCCCAAACTTTGAGTATTTTTCCATTCTTAATTCAGTTCATTTTGAACCTTGAGATTTATTTATTTTTTAAGACTGAGTGAAAATTCATGCATTTTTTTGTTTCTCCTAATATATGCATTTCGTACAAAACTTTGCCTATTATACGATTTACTGCAAGCCTCTTTTTTTTAATAAAATGCATTTCGAATGTTATTTTCATTAATATACACATTTTTGGTCACTTTCCCCTAATATACATATTTTTGTAATGTTTTGTTTTTGTTTTTGATAATTCCATTGCAATATTAGGAGAACTGCACATTTTGAAAGACAACTGTGTTTTGGTTCGCATATTAGGTCTAAAATGCAAATTTGTAAGGTTGACATTAAAATATAAACTGAACTAATTTCCCCTCTTCCCTACAGCTGAGATCTAGATAGTCACTGCTAATAAAAGTAGAGAATGTTTGGCTAGATGGGATGATGTTCTGATTCAGTATCTGACAGTCATCATATGTAGGGATGTCAGAGAATTCTGCCACGGATCTCGGGGAGGCTGAATGCCAGAGTATTCAGCCCCCTGAAATCGGTGGCGGAACGGTCTGCCCCCCCGGCACCCCCGGGACGAGACTCACCTGGGGTGGATCTTCGTGGCGGCGGCAGCAGCGAATCCAGCGGCGCTGCGGTGGTGGTGGCAGCTGCGGTGGCCGGTCTTTTGACCTGCTGCCGCCGCCACCATTTCCAGTTTAAAAAAAACAAAAGATGTGATAGGCTACGTAAAGATTTACGTAGCCTATCATGGCTAGGTTTTTTAAAAAAACTGTGATAGGCTACGTAAATGTTTATGTAGCCTATCACGGCTCACTTAAAAACAACAACAACAACAACAACAACAACGCGCGTATGCAAATGGCGGCAGCCACGGCAGCCACCATTTGCGTTCCTTATTTTGGCATGTCTTAGTCTATGTCAAGATTTACGTAGATTAAGACAGCGAAAATAAGGGGAACACACATAGCGTAGTGGACGCCCTGGCCGCCGCCATTTGCGTACACATGTTGCTTTTTTTTTTTTTTTAAGTCAGCCGTGATAGGCTATGTAAACATTTATGTAGCCTATCACGGCTGACTGCAGGGATGCAAACGGCGGCGGCTACGGCTGCTGCCGTTTGCGTCCCTGCTAGCCAGCGGCCGGATGTCCGGCTGCTGGCGGAGCTGGCCGGCGGCTCTGCATAATCCCGTGGAGTACAGCCAGCCAGCCAGGATTCCGGGGGGGGGGGAGGAACGGAGTGCCTTCCCCCCGTCGAGGATTCCAGGGGGAGGGACGGAGTGCCTCCCCCCCCACCATCAACATAATCCGCGAAAGGTAAGTGACTTTCGTACATCCCTAAATTCATACGTTCACATATCTGAGGAGGTTTATGTTCATAATACTTCCAAAAGGCGCATGTGTTTGGGCTTTATCAAGTATGCATAAAAAGGGGATCAGAACCAAGAATTCTCTTCATAACCTTGGTGACTGCCCCAAATGCCTGTATGAGTATCATTATAATGGTGTGTTCAGCTCCAGTACATTAACCATGTGCTAGGGATGTACGAAAGTCACTTACCTTGAACGAAATTTGATTCATGGTGGGGGGGAGTTGCTCCATCCCTCCCCCATGAAATTCTGGCCAGGGGGAAGGCGCTCTGTCCCTTCCCCCCAAAATTCTGGCCAGGGGCGAGGCGCTGCGTCCCTCTACCCCCGAATCCTGGCCAGCCGGGCCGCAAATGGCGGTGGCTGTAGCTGCCGCCATTTGCGTCCCTGCAGTCAGCCGTGATAGGCTACGTAAATGTTTACGTAGCCTATCACGGCAGAGTAAAAAAAAAACTGCATACGCAAATGGCGGTGCCCATGGGCGCCGCCATTTGCGTAAGTGCGGGTTTTTGTTTTTTGTTTTTACTCAGCTGTGATAGGCTACGTAAACATTTACATAGCCTATCACGGTATTTTTTAAAAATCTAGCTGTGATAGGCTACGTAAATCTTTATGTAGCCTATCATTTTCTTTGTTTTTTTTGTTTTATTACTGGAAATGGCGGTGGTGGGAGCCGGTCAGAAGACCGGCCACCGCCGAACCACTGCTGAACCACCGCCAAACCGCCACCGGAGCCGCCACTGCCAGGAGGATTCGCCCAAGGTAAGTCCAGTCCTGGGGGGGGGACAGACCATTTCGCCACCAATTTCGGGGGGCCAAATGCACTGGCATTCGGCCTCCCCGAGATTCGTGGCGAAATTCTCTTACATCCCTAGCTGTTCCATGATTTTGTTAGGGATGGAAAAAGTCCCTTACCTGTCCTCGAAGCTTGCTTCACGGTGGGGGGGAGGTGCTTCGCTTCTCCCCCAAAAGTTCATGCGAGTGGGGGGAGGCGCCCCGCCTCACCCGACCGAAATTCAGTCCAGGCGGGAGGCGCCCCATCCCTCGCCAGCAAAATTCAGGCCGGGTAGAAGCTCCCCGTCTACCGCGAAAAAAAAAAAAAAACAACCACCCCCATGATAGGCTACGTAACGATTAGCGTAGCCTATCATGGCTAGATTTCCAAAGTCAGCCGTGATAGGCTATGTAAATCGTCACGTAGCCTATCATGGGTGACTTTGGAAAAAAAAAAGCGCATACGCATATGGCGGCCCCCATAGGAAGCTGCTATTTGCGTTCCTTATTTGGTCCGTGTAGTCTACGTAAAGATTTACGTAGACTACGGCGAAAATAAGGGCAACACAAATAGCGTTGGTTATTATTAAAAATAAGGGCAACACAAATCTTTATGTAGACTACGTGGCCACCATTTGCGTACGTGCTTTTTTTTCCCCCCAAAGTCACCCATGATAGGCTACGTGACGATTTACGTAGCCTATCACGGCTGACTTTGGAGATCTAGCCGTGATAGGCCAGATTAATCATTACGTAGCCTATCATGGGGTTTTGTTTTGTTTTTTACTGCACTTGTAATGGTGGTGGCGGCAGGCTGTCGAAATACCGGCTGCCGCCCCCGCCCCTGACGAAGACCCGACGAACCGCCGCCGGGACCCGCCACCAGGAGGGACATTCGTGAAAGGTAAGTCCCATCCCAGGGGGGGGCGGGGGGGCAGAGAATTTCACCTCTGATTTTGGGGGGCCGAATGCATTGGCACTCGGCCCCCCGAAGATTCGGGGAGAAATTCTCCCCCATCCCTAGATTTTGTACGTTCAAACCGATACACCAGCTGGAACTCACCTGTCCTTCAAAATGTTCACTTCTCTATATTTTGCAATGGAGTTTTCTAGGGATCTCAGAGAATTCCGCCACAGATCTCGGTGAGGCCGAATGCCAGTGCATTTGGCCCCCCAAAACCTGTGGTGGAATGGCCTGCCCCCCCACCCCCTCGTGGATCCCCCCCGAGAGTTACCTGGGGCGAGAGTTACCTGGGGCGGATGTGCCAGTTGACGGTGGCTCCGGTGGCGGTTGCGGCGGTTGTGGCGGTGGCAGCAGTGGCGGCTGGTCTTCTGACCGGCTGCCACTGCTGCCATTTGCAATCTGGAGGGTTTTTTTTTTTTTAACAGAGACATGATAGGCTACGTAAAGATTTACGTAGCCTATCACAGCTGGGTTAAAAAAAAAACACGTACGCAAAGGGCGGCGGCTATGGCTGCCACCATTTGCGTTCCTTATTTTTGGCCATCTTAGTCTACATAAATACTTACGTAGAGTATTACGGCAAAAATAAAGGGGAACGCAAATAGCGTAGCGGGCGCTATTTGTGTTCCCCTTTATTTTCGCCGTAATCGTCTACGTAAATGTTTACATAGACTAAGACGGCCAAAAATAAGGAATGCAAATGGCGGCGGCTGTAGTTGCCGCCATTTGCGTATGCAGGTTTATTTGTTTTTTACCCAGAGCCCTCCACAGCTGAAAATCCGGCTGCGGACGGCTCTGGCCTGGGCCTGGCCAGCTGCTCCGCAGAGCCACCGCAGAGCACAGCCGGCCATTCGAGGATTCCGGGGCGGAGGAACGGATCACCTCCCACCCGTCAAGGATTCTAGGGGGAAGGATGGAATGCCTCCCCACCAACATAAACATAATCCGTGGAAAGATAAGTGACTTTCAGACATCCCTAGAGTTTTCTAATAATAATTTTTTAAAAATTCATGCAAAAAAGGATATATTTGGGGAAATTGCATACAAAACATGTGCATTGGTGAAATTAATGTTAAAATGTGTTATATCAGGAAAATTGCTTTAAAAATAGGGATATACGGATTGTGTAAAACCCACTCCATATGTGTTTCGCAGATTATCAGGTGCTTTTTGTTCCATCATCTGCCCACAGATGGAGGCAAATATTTTATTTGTCATGCAGAAAAATACGCAAATAATTACATAAGTATTTACATAAGTATTCCATTCAATGTTTCCTCAGCAGACACACATTTTCCTATGAATTTATATGCATAAATTTCAGGAAAGTAAAAAAAAAAATCATCCAGAATCATAGAATAGTAGGGTTGGAAGGGGCCAATAGGACCATCAAGTCCAACCCCCTGCTCAATGCAGAAATCTAAGTCAAAGCATCCCTGACAGATGGTTGTCCAGCCTCGTCTTGAATGCCTCCAGTGTGGGAGAGCCCATACCTCCTTAGGGAATTGGTTCCATTGTCGTATTGCTCTAACCATCAGGAAGTTTTTCCTGATGTTCAGCTGGAATCTGGCTTCCTCTCACTTGAGCCCATTATTCTGTGTCCTGCACTCTGGGATGATCGAGAAGAGATCATGGCCTTCCTCTCTGTGACAATCTTTCAAGTCCTTGAAGAGCACTATCCTATCTCCCCTCAGTCTTCTCTTCTCAAGAGTGAACATTCCCAGTTCTTTCAGTGTCTCCTCATAGGGCCCCATGAAGTCCATGGACTCCACATGGCCTGGGGGGGGGTCACTCCACAGCGGATTCCTCAGGTAGGATTCTTAGAAAACCAAGCTCATTTTAATCTGATTCAAATTTCTCCAGCATCCCTATTTTTTAAAAAAAATGCTTATCTTAGGCATAATTATATACAAAAGTGCATGTATTAGGAGGAATGCACACAGGAATGTATACAATTTTTCATTCATACTTAGAAGAAAAAATGTCTTCAAGTTCTGGATGAACTGAACTTATGATTGAAAAAAAAGAAAAATTGTGGAGAAATCAAGATTGACAGATACACCCATACCTATATCAATGAAAGGAAAATGGTTTGAGTAGCAGGGAAGACACAAGCTGGATATTCTCAGAGCATAGAGAAAGGGATGTCAGAGAATTCCGCCACGGATCTCAGGGAGGCCGAATGCCAGCGCATGCGGCCCCCGAAATCGGTGGCGGAACGGTCTGCCCCCCCACCCCCCACCCCGGGACGAGACTTACCTGGGGCGGATCTTCCTGGCTGCGGCGGCTCCAGTGGTGGCTCCGGTGGTGGCTCCGGCGGCGGTTCAGTGGCCGTGGCTGCAGCGGCCAGTCTTCCGACCGGCTGCCACCACTGCCATTTCCAGTTTTTTTTAAAAAAGAAGACGGGATAGGCTACATAAAGATTTACGTAGCCTATCATGGCTAAGTTTTTAAGTTTTTTAAAAAAACGTGATAGGCTACGTAAATGTTTACATAGCCTATCACGGCTGACTTAAAAAAACAACAACAACGCACGTCCGCTACGCTATTTGCATTCCCCTTATTTTCGCCGTCTTAGTCTATGTAAATCTTGATGTAGACTAAGACATGCCAAAATAAGGAATGCAAATGGCGGCGGCCATGGCCGCCGCCATTTGCGTACACGCGTTGTTGGTTTTTTTTTTTAAGTCAGCCGTGATAGTCTACATAAACATTTACGTAGCCAATCACGGCTGACTGCAGGGACGCAAACGGTGGCGGCTACGGCCACCGCCATTTGTGTCCCTGCTAGCCAGCGGCCAGATGTCCGGCTGCTGGAGGAGCCAGCCGGCGGCTCCGCAGAATCCATGCGGAGCACAGCCGGCCGGCCAGGATTCGGGGGGGGGAGGAACAGAGTGCCTCCCCCCCATGGAGGATTCCTGGGGGAGGGACGGAGCACCTCCCCCCACCATTAACATAATCTGCAAAAGTTAAGTGACTTTCGTACATCCCTACATAGAGCTGTCTAATCTTGCTCTGAAGCTACATACTGAAACCAGCACAGCTAGAAGTTCAGCCCACTGTGCTTCAGCTGATGCTGTTGGGATTAGATGTGGGTACTGGAGGTTTATGGACTTGAGCACACTCCAGGAGAGAGCAGAGGACAGGAAGGCCTGGCGTGCTATGGTCCATGGGGTCACAAAGAGTCGGATACGACTGAACAACAACTGGAGGTTTATATTTGCTGAGAGCTCTGGATAGTTATGGACAAGTTACTATCACGCAGGTTAAAAGCATTAACTGGGGCAGCGGGCAGCGGGGAGGGACCCAGCCTGGACTGCTTCTTTGCCTCTAAGTTCAATGATTTAGTTCCATGCCAAAGATGTACCTGCTGATTCCCACAGATAAAGCTGCTGTCAGAGGCAGAGTTACAGAGGGTGGTTCAAAAGTCAGCAGCCCAATCTACCTCATAGGTTTGTTACGAACGTAATCCCTACGATGCTCACTGTTTCACATCAATAATGGGCTGGATTCCAGTTACACTGCTGCTTACACACAAAATGAACTTTGTAATAATGTTATAATGAACAAATATAAGAATACTTAAAGAAAAGGAACAGTTAAGAAGTATCTCTGAGGAGAAGAGAAATCTTCAATGATAAATCCACGAAATTTA
The DNA here is from genome assembly GCF_057233095.1 of Heloderma suspectum. Lineage (NCBI taxonomy): Eukaryota > Metazoa > Chordata > Lepidosauria > Squamata > Helodermatidae > Heloderma > Heloderma suspectum. The sequence continues at coordinate 23,497,492 of NC_139460.1, read as the reverse complement.
TTTTACTCCACAAAGGTTATTCTTTTCCACAAAAGCTACTGTACTCCACAATTATATCCCACAAAAGTTATCTCCTTCAAAAACTTCCAGCTTGCTTCTTCTGTCCCTCTGCAGTCTCTCTTACTTCCTCCTTCCAGTCCATTTTTCCAACTCTCAGACCCAACTGCCACTCCAAGTCCTCCTGCTCCAAGATGTCCCACTCCCACTCAGACAGAATGTTCACAGACAGGCCCTACGTGAATATGAAACAAGAAAAGACAGATGGACTCTAAGGCCCCCAGTGCACTGAAAACACTACAGTATAGAACTGACAAGCTAAAGACAGCGAAAATGAAAACCATCTCCCCCTTCTCCGCTCTGTGCATTTCACACCATGAGTGAGACAGGCTGTTCATTACCCTTTTGCTGCCTACCCTCACCTTAGACAAATGCTTTCTTTGAAATGTTCAGTTCCCCAGCAAGAGAACAAGGCCTAGAGATAATGAGAGTCAGAGTGTATCAAAGGTTAAAGAGCAAAGTCAGACTGCATAGACAAGCTTTACAAAAACAAACCCCACTATTTTTAGAGGCAAAACATGTGAAGTGCAGCATGATTAAAATCCTATCTGGCATACAGTAAAAACAGGCACCCTGCAGCTAAGGGGTGAAAGTGAGCATTACCACAGATTCCGCTAGCTCAGTTTGCCTACCACTTTCAATGCTCCAAAAAACTGCAATCCTAAACACACCTTGAAAACAGGGATGTATGAGAAATGGTTTCAACTCATTTTTTATCAGGATTTTACCCAGTTTGCACCTTGCGTACTGAACACGGACTTGGACAAAATATGTGTCCAAAGTCTGTACATTTCTGAGCTTGCAATGTGATTCACAGACATCCCCCCCAAAAAAGAGAAATGCACTCGGCAGCATGCGCACCTTTCAAAAATGCTTACATTTCAAAACGGCATACATTTCAGAAAAGTGTACATTTCAAAAATGAGCACAAATGTGTTGTAATCAATGGGAGAAGAAACACACACATTTCAAAGACGCAGACAATGGATTCGTACATTTGGGAAAATAAGCCTGGAAATACACACAGATTTCATGTGAAAAGAAAACAACAACAACAAAAGCTTACAATCTGAGATGGACATGAGTCGTAACAAGCTTTGAGAAGGAATTCCAAGAACTTCAGTGAGCGCATGTTTTGCTAATTTGCAGATCCTTACTTGAAAACAGGGAGACTTATGTATAGACATGAATAGGATTGTGCTGTGCATTCTTACTGTTTGTACCAGATGTTGTAAGTGAGAGACCTAGGGATGCTGGAGAAATTCGAGATGGACTAAAATAAGCTCAGATTTCTAAGACTCTGACCTGTGGGATCTGCTGTGGAGTGACCCCCTCAGACAGCACAGGGTCCGTGGACTTTCAGATGATGATGATTTTTTTACTTTCCTGAAATGTATGCATATAAATTTGTAGGAAAATATGTAAGTTTCTACTAAGGAAATGTTGAATGGAATTGGGGACAATACGCTAAATGTTTACGTACTAAGGTAAATTATGTAAACACTTACATAAATATTTATGTAACCATTTGTGTATTTTTCCTCATAAAAAAAAATGCATCCATCTGCGAGCGGACAATGGAACAAAAGGCAACTGACAATCCACGAAACACAGAAGGAGCGGAATTTACACAGTCTGTACATCCCTAGTGAGACCCCAGTTCAGCTATAACACGTATTTTAGCTAGGGATGTACGAAATTGGCCTTACCTGGCTCCGCCGGGTTCTGCTGGGGGGGGGAGGCACTTTGTCCCTCCCCCCGGAATCCTCGCCGGCCAGCTCCGCTCTGCTCTGCAGGGATTCCACGGAGCCGCCGGCCAGCTCCGCCAGAAGCTGGACATCCAGCTACTGGCTAGCAGGGACGTAAATGGCGGCAGCCGTAGCTGCCGCCATTTGCGTTCCTGTAGTCAGCCATGATAGGCTACGTAAATCTTTACATAGCCTATCACATCTGACTTAAAAAAACAACGCGCGTATGCAAATGGCAGTGGCTATGGCCGCCGCCATTTGCATTCCTTATTTTGGCCCGTCTTAGTCTACGTAAATATTTACGTAGACTAAGAATGCGAAAATAAGGGGAATGCAAATAGCATAGCGGATGCTATTTGCACTCCCCCTTATTTTCGCCATCTTAGTCTACATAAATATTTACATAGACTAAGACGAGTCTAAGATCTCACCGAGATCCGTGGCGGAATTCTCCCTAATTTATCAGACTTACCATGATGGTTAATCTGGCCCTTCTTTCATCATAGCTGGCTGTTGTGTGCCATGGAAAAATGATAGTATCCATTTCTCACACAGTCATATGAAGCCCTGGCAATTATCAGCAAGAAAAAAAAATAGGAGAAAGAGCTGATCCAAGGAACTGGGGGGGTGGATGAATATTTTGCTCTCTTATCACCATTAGTTATACACAGCACTGCAGAAACCTTCCAAAGAAGCAAACAAAAATTGACAGCAGTGTAGCAACAACCCATTCCCATATGTTTATTTTGTTTAATTAAATGAGGGATGTTGTCAGTTTAAATAACATGAGCCTCATTAGCCTTCTGAGACCACATTTATCTGGCTAAGATTGTTTGACTTAAGTGCTTTTTTATTGCCTAATTGAGAAGTTGGGGGTCAAAACATTACATGACTCTTGCTTATTACACTCTGAAAATTCCCTTTCTGCTGTAGTGACACTAGAAATTAAAACCCACCCTCAAATTCTTGGGACTCTTACGAGTCCCAAGAATGGCATTACAGCATTAAGAGTGTAATCCTATGTATGTTCAGACAGAAAAAAGTAGGGATGTCAGAGAATTTCACCACGAATCTCAGGGAGGCTGAATGCCAGCACATTCAGCCCCCCGAAATTGGTGGTGAAATAGTCTGCCCCCCCGCCCCCCCTCCGGGGATGGGACTTACTTTGGGTGAATCCTCCTGGCGGCAGCGGTTCGGCAGCAGTTCGGCAGTGGCAGCTGCGGTGGCCAGACTTCCGACCAGCTGCTGCCGCCACCATTTCCAGTAAAAATAAAACAAAAAAAAAAGTGATGGGCTACGTAAAGATTTACGTAGCCTATCATGGCTAGATTTTTTAAAAATACCGTGATAGGCTATGTAAATGTTTACGTAGCCTATCACAGCTGAGTAAAAAAACAAAAAACAAAACTGCGTGTACGCAAATGGCGGCGCCCATGGGCGCCGCCATTTGCGTTCCTTATTTTGGCACGTCTAGTCTACGTAAACATTTACGTAGACTACGGCAAAAATAAGGGGAACGCACATAGCGTAGCATCTACGCTATGTGCGTTCCCCTTATTTTTGCCGTAGTCTACGTAAATGTTTACGTAGACTAGACGTGCCAAAAGAAGGAACGCGGAATAAGAAAATTTGCGTACATGCGGGTTTTTTTTTTTTTTTACTCAGCCGTGATAGGCTATGTAAACATTTGCAGCCCAGCCGGCCAGGATTTGGGGGTGGAGGGACGGAGCGCCTCCCCCCCACCGTGAATCAAATTTCGTTCAAGGTAAGTGACTTTCATACATCCCTAGAAAGTCCTCCAACCTCCAGCATGCCTCAGCCAGCATGGCTGGCTGGGCAATGTTGGGAATTGTAGGACTTTTTTCTGATTAAACATGCATAGGATTGCGCCCTAAACCATTGTTCTACATTTCCCAATGAAATCTTTTAAGGAGCCCTCTATTTTATGGTGCCTCAGCTTAATTGAAAATTCCATTAACGACAGATAACAATATAACATTAGAACATGCAATATTTGTTTTTCACAGATGGGCAAGCAATGCAAAATGGTTTGGAATGTTCTCCCTGGTAATAAATCAATTTCCCATGAATATACACATTCACAAACAATTTTATGTATTATTTTTCTTAAAACTTGAGATCGGGGCCCCAGTGATGTGATTAATGGCAGATGTTCCACACATGTAAATAAAGAGAAAGCAATTCATTTATACACACACACACACACACACATATATATATATATATATATATATATATATATATATGCTGCAGTGGCTTAGTGGTTAAGACGCTGAACTGCAGACCGGAAGGTTGGCAGGTCAGCAGTTCGAGACCTGAGTGCTGCATGATGGAGTGAGCTCCCGTCTTCAGTCCCAGCCTCTGAACGTGCCTAAATAAGGCACGTGCCTAAATAAGGCACGTGCCTAAATAAGGAACGCAAATGGTGGCACCCATGGGCGCCGCCATTTGTGTACGCACTTTTTTTCCCCCCCCAAAGTCAGCCGTGATAGGCTACATAAGGATTTACGTAGCTTATCATGGTGTTTTTGGAAAATCTAGCCGTGATAGGCCACGTAAATCTTTACGTAGCCTATCATGTTTGTTTGTTTGTTTGTTTTTTACTGGGAAATGGCGGCCGAACCACCGCCGGGAGCCGCCAGGGACATTCGCGCAAGGTAAGTCCCATCACGGGGGGGTGGGGGGGCGGTCCGTTTCTCCACCAATTTCGGGGGCCCGAATGTGTTGGCATTCAGATTCGTGGAGAAATTCTACAACATCCCTACTTCCTGTATCAGTACGTTTTCACTGTCCTAAGTTGCTGCTGTAATAGAAGATATTGTGTCAGGCCTAACATCCACACCTGAAATATTTAGGCACCTGCCACAGGCCCTCAGAAGCTGACACTTGGGCTGGATTGGGTCCATCCACTGACCCACCCACCTGCCTCTTCTTCTGGCTCAGTTTCTACTTTGCATGGCAGGTGGGTATGAGCCACCCACCATTTTAAATTTCCCAGAATGCCCTGGAGTGATCCTACATTGGGGCATTGTGGAAAATCTAAGAGGGCAGATGCCTCACAGCAAAGAAAAATAAGAAATTGGGAAAGAACTGCAAATTTTACACAGGGGATCATTGTTATACCATTAGAATAGTTTATGAAATGTAGCCAAAACGTCACAACCAAAGGTACAAACATAGGTAAATTGGAAAGAAAAAATGAACTAACTTCAAAATTAGTAATACTATACAAAAGAAGGACAGATCAAACCTATCATAACCCTGTTACAAATTTTCATTCTCAGGTTAAAAGGCAATCTATATTGCTGTTTGCCAGACAGGTTTCAACTGGATTGTCTGCTTCAGCATGGATCCAGAGAACCCAATATCCAAACTGGTACCACTCAGGACAGATGCTTTGGGGGAATAAAGATGATGATGATGATGATGATGATGATGATGATTAGTTTACATCTTACTAGTCCATCCCCAATCGTTCTCAAAGTTCTCATCAAATTTACTTCAAATAAAGCTCACCGTATAGTGAATACTGTGAAATACTCCCTTATTCAGACTTGTAGGGTTTGTATGAAAAATTTACATTCACAAGTTGACTCAGCAAGCATCTATAAAAGATAAATTAAAAGCCCAACATTTTTCTGTCTAAACATGCATAGGATTGCACCTTAAACCGGATTAATCTTTGGGCTTTCCCAATATATTAAGAATCTTAAAGTAACTCCGTTCAATTTCTGCTCACTGTCAATCACAGTGCTTCTGCTGCTCATCAATACCAATAAGCTTGCCTTGGGACTTTGCTAGGGGCCCCTTCATGCTCTGCTCAAGACATTGGGTTGCCTGATGCAAAGGCCAAGATGTCTCCCCAACCCCCATTCTATGTACCCCCATTCCATGTTGAACCTTAGTTCAACATGCAAAGGCCAAGATGTCTCCCCTACCCACCATGCATGTACAGAAGTCATCTGGACTGGCAGTTGAAACTTAATTCTACACTGATGCTGTAATTATTCATTATTTACAACATTTATATACTGCTCTACATGTTTCCTGAGTGGTATATTCTGGAGTCCCCTTCATGGATCACTGCCTTGTTGTGGTGAAGGGGCTTGTGTAACTCAGTGAAGCCATAAGCTATGCCATGCAGGGCCACCCAAGATGGACAGGACATGGTGGAGAGTTCTGACAAAATGTGGTCCACTGGAGAAGGAAATGGCAACCCACTCCAGTATTCTTGCCAAGTAAACCCCATGGAATGTATCACAAGGCTAAAAGAGATGATGCTGGAAGATGAGCCCCTCAGGTTGGAAGGTGTCCAATTTACTACTGCGGAAGAGCAGAGGGAATTTCCAAGTAGCGCCAGAAAGAGTGAAGCGGCTGGGCCAAAGCCGAAAGGGCACTCGGCTGTGGATGTGTCTGGGGATGAAAAGAAAATCCGATGCTGTAAAGAACAATATTGTTTAGGAAACTGGAATGTAAGATCAATGAATCAAGGTAAGCTGGAGGTGGTCAAACATGAGATGGCAAGATTGAACATCGGCATCTTGGGAATCAGTGAACTCAAATGGACAAGCATGGGAGAATTTAATTCAGGTGACCATTATACCTACTACTGTGGGCAAGAATCCCTTAGAAGAAATGGAGTAGCACTCATAGTCAACAAAAAGGTGGGAAAAGCAGTACTGGGGTACAATCTTAAAAATGATAGAATGTTCTCAGTATGAATCCAAGGCAAACCATTCAACATCACAGTAATTCAAGTCTATGCCCCAACCACTGAGGCCGAAGAAGCTGAGGTTGATCGGTTTTATGAAGACCCACAACAACTTCTAGAACTAACACCAAAAAAAATGTCCTTTTCATCATGGGGGACTGGAATGCTAAAGTAGGAAATCAAGAAATCACCAGGATAACAGGCAAGCATGGCCTTGGTGTACAAAAGGAAGCAGTACAAAGGCTGATCAAGTTTTGCCAAGAGAACGCGCTGATCATAGCACTCTTTTCCAACAGCACAAGAGGCGACTCTACAAATGGACATCACCAGATGGTCAATATCGACATCAGATTGATTATGTCCTTTGCAGCCAAAGATGGAGAAGCTCTATACAGTCAGTAAAAACAAGACCTGGAGCTGACTGTGGCTCAAATCATGAGCTGCTTCTTGCAAAATTTCGGCTTAAATTGAAGAACATAGGGAAAACCACTAAACCATTCAGGTATGACCTAAATCATATCCCTTATGAATATACAGTGGAGGTGAGGAATAGATTTAAGGGATTTGACCTGATAGACAGAGTGCCTGAGGAACTATGGATGGAGGACCGTAACACTATTCAGGAGGCAGCAACTCAATCCATCCCAAAGAAAAAGAAATGCAAGAAAGCAAAGTGGCTGTCTGAGGAGGCTTTCCAAGTAGCTGAGGAAAGAAGGGAAGCGAAAAGCCAGGGATAAAGGGGAAGATATATCCAACTGAATGCAGAGTTCCAGAGAATAGCAAGGAGAGACAAGAAGGCCTTCTTAAATGAACAATGCAAAGAAATCGAGGAAAACAGTAGAATGGGAAAGACTAGAGATCTCTTTAAGAAAATCAGAGATCTCAAGGGAACATTTTGTGCAATGATGGGCATGATAAAGGATAAAGAAGGCAGGGACCTAACAGAAGCAGATGAGATTAAGAAGAGGTGGAAAGAATACACAGAAGAACTATACAGGAAAGATCTGAATGTCCCTGATAGCCATGATACTGCAGTCAATGAACTTGAGCCAGGCATCCTTGAGAGTGAAGTCAAGTGGGCCTTAGGAAGCATTACTAACAACAAAGCTAGTGGAGATGACAGTATTCCAGCTGAGCTATTTAAAATCCTAAAAGATGATGCCGTTAAAGTGCTGCACTCAATATGCCAACAAATTTGGAACACTCAACAGGGGCCACAAGACTGGAAAAGGTCCGTTTGCATTCCAATTCCAAAGAAAGGCAATGCCAAAGAGTGTTCAAACTACTGCACAATTGCGCTCATTCCACATGCCAGCAAGGTGATGCTCAAAATCCTACAAGCTAGGCTTCAGCAGTATGCGAACCGAGAACTACCGGAAGTACAAGCTGAGTTTCGAAGAGGCAGAGGAACTAGACATCAAATCGCCAGCTTTCGCTGGATCATGGAGAAAGCAAGAGAATTCCAGAAAAATGTCTATTTCTGCTTCATTGACTAAGCTACAGCCTTTGATTGTGTGGATCACAACAAACTCTGGCAAATTCTTAAAGAGATGGGAGTACCAGACCACTTTACCTGGCTCCTGAGAAACCTGTACGAGAGTCAAGAAGCAACAGTAAGAACCGGACATGGAACAATTTGTTCAAAATTGGGAAAGGAGTACAAGGCTGCATATTGTCACCCTGCTTATTTAACTTATATGCAAAGTACATCATGAGAAATGCCGGATTAGGTGAATCACAGGTCAGAATTAAGATTGCCAGGAGAATTATCAACAAGCTGAGATACACAGATGATACCACCTAATGGTAGAAAGGAAAGAGGGTCTAAAGAGCCTCTTGTTGAGGGTGAAAGTGGAGAGTGCAAAAGCTGGTTTGAAACTCAATGTTAAAAAAACTAAGATCATGGCATCTGGCCCCACCACTTCCTGGCATATAGAAGAGGAAGAAATAGAAGCAGTGACAGATTTAATTTTATTGGGCTCCAAGATCACTGCAGACGGTGACTGTAGCCATGAAATTAAAAGATGCTTGCTCCTTGGGAGGAAAGCTATGGCACACCTAGACAGCATAGTAAGAAGCAGAGACATCACCTTGCCGACAAAGGTTCGTGTAATCAAAGCTATGGTTTTCCCAGTAGTAATGTATGGCTGTGAGAGCTGGACTATAAGGAAGGCTGAGCGCCGAAGAATTGATGCTTTCGAACTGTGGTGCTGGTTTAGACTCTTACGAGTCCCCTGGATGCAAGGAGGTCCAACCAGTCAATCCTAAAGGAAATCAACCCTGACTGCTCATTGGAAGGACAGATACTGAAGCTGAAGCTGAAATATTTTGGCCACCTAATGTGAAGAGAAAACTCACTGGAAAAGACCCTGATGCTGGGCAAGACTGAAGGCAAAAGGAGAAGGGGATGGCAGAGAATGAGATGGCTACATAGCATCACTGATGCAATAAATATGAACTTGAGCACGCTCCGGGTGAGAGTGGAGGACAGGAAGGCTTGGCATGCTATGGTCCATGGGGTCACGAAGAGTCAGACAAGACTTAATGACCGAACAACAACAAGAACAACATATTCTGGAGTGGTGAACTGTGAAAGATAAAAAATTAAAAGAAATAAAACATTCTATCTATCTATCTATCTATCTATCTATCTATATCAGAGCACCAATAAAGTCATGCACCAATAAGGGCTGGTCAGTCAAGGAAGCTTTTCTGGAATAAAGCTGTTTTCAGGAGGTGCCAGAAACAACTCACCTCCTCAGGTGTTGGCACCTGCCTGACAGGGAGTTCTACAGAAAGGGGACTGCCACACTGACAGCAGTTCTCTGAGTGGACTCCAATGGAACCATGGGTCCATGCAGAACCACCATGCCTTCTGATGACCTCAGTGACCAGGCAGGTTGATAAGGGAGAAGGTGCTCTCTCAGATATCCTGATCCTAAGTTGTTAGTGCTTTATATACTAATATATTTGCATTGCCCTTATTTTCGCCGTAGGCTACGTAAATCTTTACGTAGACTACCCAGGCCCAAATAAGGAACGCAAATGGCGGTGCACATGGGTGCCGCCATTTGCGTACGCACTTTTTTTTTTTTCAAAGTCACCCGTGATAGGCTACGTAACAATTTACGTAGCCTATCACAGCTGACTTTGGAAATCTAGCCGTGATAGGCTACGTAAATCGTTAAGTAGCCTATCACTTTTGTGTGTTGTTGTTGTTTTACATTTACTTTGTAATGGAGGCGGCGGCAGCCAGTCGGAAGACTGGCTGCCGTCCCTGCCCCCAGCGAAATGCCGCTGGGACCTGCTGCCGAGAGGGACATTAGAGGGAGGTAAGTCCCATCCCGGGGGGGGGGGCAGAGAATTTCACTGCCAATTTCGGGGGGCTGAATGCGTTGGCATTCGGCCTCCCCAAGATTCGTGGAGAAATTCTCTGCCATCCCTAGATAGGCTACGTAAACATTTACGTAGCCTATCACGGTGTTTTTTGAAAATCTAGCTGTGATAGGCTACTTTAATCTTTACGCAGCCTATCACGTTTGTTGTTTGTTTGGGTTTTTTACTCGGAAATGGCGGCAGCGGCAGCCGGTCGGAAGACCGGCCGCTGCCGCCGCCGAACCTTCACCGGGAGCTGCCACCACCAGGGACATTCGACCAAGGTAAGTCCCATCCTGGGGGGGGGTGGGGGGGTGGCGGACCGTTTCTCCACCAATTTTGGGGGGCCAAATGCGTTGGCATTCGGCCTCCAGGAGATTTGTGGAGAAATTCTCCGACATCCCTAACAGCCGAACTGCTGCATTCTGCACTAGCTCCAGCTTCCACAGCAGCCTTAAGGGCAGCGCCACATAGAGTGCATTGCAGTAATCCTCTGGTGCACCTTAGGACAATAGGCTAGCTAATGGTGTGAGGACAGGCCACATGGCACAGACAAAGCTCTATCCACCAACACCTTGCCACTGTTACCTGACCCCCACAGCATCTGCCATGTAAAGCAGCCACCTCACCCTGCCCAACGGTTGAGCCAGCCCTGGACAACCTCAAACCTGGAGCTAGCACTGTATTGTGTGTTGTGCTACAGCAATGAGACACCATGTGCTGGTATGAGGATGCAAAAGCCTTCTCTCCCCAACTTGGCCATGTATATTAGGCCAAATGACCAGGCTGGAACACTTCCTAAAAGGTTTCTCTTGTTACAGATTTGCTCATTTCCACAACTCACATTAGCTTGACTTTGTGTGATTTTTACCTAAGGGAACAGAGGATAAATTTGGAAAGCTAATTTCCTGAATGCTTTTAGGTCATTAATTCTTGGTATAATTGGGACCTGTTAATTCACACACACACACACACACACACACATGCACACATACACGCACACCTTTTTATTCAACAATGCAAGGCTATGTTTCTTCACCCATTTTAACTTAAATAAATGTAAACTCAAATTTCACACTTTACATTAGATTCAAGGTCTAACACCCAGGCAATTTTTTTGCCTTTGTTCACAATCCTAAGCTTGCAAAATGTAATTTTAAGGCACAATACCGTTCTGCAAGCTGATCCATAAAACATGAAACCACAGAGACATCACACAGTCAAACCCTTCCTCTACAAACTCTGCACAATGAATCCAACTGTCCTCAGGCCCAGAGGCTGTGCAAAACTGATTCCCAGGATCACAGCATCTGAAAACAGAACAGCTCAGAGTTGGGGTGGGTGAGAATTTTGTTCCAGTTCCTTTGTTCAGAACTTACCAAACTTTGAAAATTTCTTCATATCCAGGATGGAAAGAAAAAAATAAATATTATAAAAAAAATAATATGTGGGGGAAACCGAAATGTTTAGCCTTGAGAAGACAAGACTGAGGGGAGATAGGATAGCTCTCCTCAAGTAGTTGAAAGGTTGTCACAGAGAGGAAAGCCAGCATCTCTTCTTGATCATCCCAGAGTGCAGGACACAGAGTAATAGGCTCAGGTTACAGGAAGCCAGATTCAGGCTGAACATCAGGAAAAACTTCCTGACTGTTAGAGCAATATGACAATGGAACCAATTCCCTCGGGAGGTGGTGGGCTCTCCCACACTGGAGGCATTCAAGACGAGACTGGACAGCCACCTATCAGGGATGCTTTGACTTGGATTTCTGCATTGAGCAAGGGGCTGGACTCGATGGTCTTACAGGTCCCTTCCAATCCTACTATTCTATGATTCTATGAAACTGGCAGATTGGCCCAACCAGGCCTAGGCTTTGAGTGCTTAGCTCATGAAAGTCTGATTTTGAAACCCCATGTAACCATCCATGTTAGTGCTGAATTAGGGATGTCTTCAGAAAAAAAGGATTGCTATGGTAATCATGATGGACTCTGGGTGTGCATTCATTTCTAAAACAAATGAAAAGCCAAATGTAAGTGCTTCAGTAGTTTTCCCTACCCATTACTGAGAAAGAAATTAAATGAATGTGAGAAACAAAATCATTTTCTTTAATTTTACTCATTTGTTTCTATTGTTTCCCTTGATTTCTTATAAGAGGCATTCCTGAAATTGACAAGAAGCATTGCATTGCATTCCTTAACAAATGGATAGAAAACAATCAATTTCTGTAACATTCTGCAGGGAGGCAAGAAATCTCAGAAAGCTCTAAAAGTGACAAGACATGAAAATATGAAATATAGAGGCATTAGTGTAATGTCTACACGTGGTGTCCTGCAGATTTCATGCCACTGGGATATTAAAAAAAAGGCATTTAATTAAAAACAAGTCAAAAAGCAGGTGTCCATTGAAAGCAATGTGAAGCTTTGAGGCTCTCACCCTGTGAAGGCTTGAGGCCTACAGAGGCAAGGTGCGGGGGAGGTCAGGCCCGGAGGCCTGGAGTTTGTTGTTGTTGTTGTGGGAAGGGGCATCCCTGAGAGAGTAGTTTCATTCCCCTGGTGAAATTTCAGTTTCATATCTCCAGTTAAGTTTCATTTCTTCAGGGTTAAAATGGTACTTTTGGTTTTAAGGAGGAGGGTATATAAAGAGAGTGAGAGAGCCCGTAAGAGCAGAGTTGGGGAGATCAGAGCCTGAAGAGGGAGCAGGAAGAAGCAGCTTGGAGAAGACTAAATAGAGCTAGGGTAAAGGAACTTGTGTTTTGCAACTTTTATTTTCTCGTACTACCTTCTGTATCACTCAACTCTATTGTGCAAATACCTTTAGTTGTGATTTGTTTGCTTTAATTTACCAGTGAACTGTTGTGGTTAAACCCTGTGTCTGGAGTGTCAATCACTGGAGGGGAGAGGCCATAGCTCAGTGTAACAGGTTTGCATGCAGGTTCAATCCCCAGCTTCTCCAGGTAGGGTGAGGAAAGAATCCTGCCTGAAACCCTGGAGAGCCTCTGCCAGTCAGTGTCGACAACACTGGGCTAGATGGGCCAATGGTCTGACTCAGTATAAGGCAGGTTCTGATGTTCCTATGTTCCTACTCCACTACAGCCTAAACCCCACATTATTGGAAAGGGGAAGGTAAAAGAAGGAAGGTCAGTCTCTGAAGGAGGCAGAGATCCCTAAGGAGTTGCTTAGAGAGTCCAGGTCATAAGGGGAACCCTGACACACTCCTTTTTAAAATGGCTTATAAAATGGGGACCCTTTGTCCAAACCTTTGACCGGTTGGGTCTCCATTATAATCAATGTAGACATGAAAAATGAATGAGACAGCAATGAAAGGGAAGCACAGTGAATGAGATAATAAGAAATGAAAAAGAAAACAAATGCTTGAAATGGGAGAAAAAAGCGGCAGAATCTGCACATCCCTCCAATGATGGATTACATCACACAAGAGGAAAATAGGTTAACAAAGAAAAGAAGAAAAGACAATCAAAACAACTGGATGTTTCAATGTAAAAATAAAACAAATCTGGCATAGACCCAGCTCAGGTCTAGAATCTTAGAGCCCCAATCAAATTTGGGGCATGTATGTAATGGCTTTATTAATCTTATACTGTTTGTAATCTGCCCAGAGAACACTGTTGTTGTTGTTTCTAATTATTATTATGTATTATTACATATATGTCCTCTTGCAAGAAACCAAAGGCAGCTTACATGATCCTCTTCCTCTCTGTATTATCCCGACAACAACCCTTTGAGGTAGGTTAGGCCAAGGGGCAGTGATGGGCCCAAAGTCACTCAGTGACCTTCATGGCTGAGTGGGGACTAGAACTCAGATCTCCCGAGTCCCAGTCCAACACTCTAACCACTACATCACATGGGTTATTGGGCAGATTAAAACTAACATAAATAAAATAAATAATATGGCACCCTCTCTGCCACCACTGGAATGTGGAGCTTCTCCAAAACTGCATTCAGCCCTCTGGATGAAAGAAGTTCCCCACCCCTGTTTTATGGAGAGGGCCCTGGTGGATGAGTCAGAGTCCAAGAGCTCCTATTTTCCCCTTTTTGCAGAATCACTCATGCTAACATAAGAAGAGACCTCCTGAATCAGACCACAGGTCTGTCTAGTCCAGCATTATGCTCACATAGTGGACAGCCAGCTGCGTGGGGAAAGCTCACAAGTAAGTCATGAGTGCAATGGAACACTCTTATTCATGTTTGCAAGCAACTGCTATACAGAGGCATACTGCATCACACAATTGTCCAGGATTTCTTTTTTTAAAAAATAAATGCTTCGAACAAGGAAGATACAGTCACCAAAGTAATAACAAATTAACCCCCGCCCCTCCCTCCACCATCTCTCAAGAGCTATCTGCATGTTTCATGATATTTTCCTCGTAGGGCCTTCTTGGCACCAAGGTGACAGCCTATGCCATCACAGTGTCTTGACGGGAATGCAAAAGGAGGTCTGTAGCCTTATATTTTAGTACATATGGTGTGCAGTATCTGAAAAGCCCAGGGTGCTAAATATATGATGAAAAAAGAAAGAAGTTCCTACCTGGATTTCTGACACATATTCCAAATTAAGATGACCAATCAAGTATGACATTTCTTCTGTGTGACTTGGACAACTAGCTTATCTCCTAGGTTGTCAAATTCGCAGCACAGTAGGGATGCTGGAGAATTCTGCCACAGACTCCAGTGAGGAATGGCCTCCCCTCCCCGCCACCCCCCGAAATCCCCCCCCCCAGAACGGACCTACCTGGAGGCGGATGTGGCTGCTGCAGAGGCGGCGGCTCAGGCTCGTCTTCTGGCCGCTGCTGGGCTGCTGTGGCCGCAAATGGCAGCCATCGTAGTGGCCGCCATTTGCATGCCTGCATTCGACTGTGATAGGTTACTTAAATACTTACATAGCCTATCACAACAAAAAGCAGGGGTGCAAATGGTGGCTGCTATGCCATTTGCGCCCCTGCTCTTTGCTGTAATAGGCTACCTAAGTATTTACGTAGCCTATCACAGCAAAAGGCAGGGACGCAAATGGTGTAGTGGCCGCCATTTGCGTCCCTGCCTTTTGCCATGATAGACTATGTAATTATTTATGTAGCCTATCATGGCTTAATGCAAGGAGGCAAATGGTGGCCGCTACGACGGCCACCATTTGCAGCCGCAGCAGCCCGGCAGCGGCCGGAAGTCCAGCTGTGGACAGCCCCGGCTGGCAGCTCCACAGTGATGCCGTGGAGCGCAGCTAGCTGGGGAGGATTCCGGGGGGATGGACGGATTGTCTCCCCACCACCACCGAAGCCCCGGACCGGAACCAGGTAAGGGATTCGTACATCCCTACAGCAGAGGGACAGCACATGAAATGAGATTGATTTTGTGTGAAAACAAATGTAATGGACTGTAAATTAGTTCATTTTTTAATGACTTTGGTAACCATGTCTTCCTTGTTGAAAGTATTTAGTTATTTAAAAACATATCCTGGATAATTTTGTTATGTTTACCTATGTCACAGTGACCTGTAGTGGATTTTGTTCAAGTTTACTGTGTATTCTTTTGTGAGTGGAGATGGGTTAAAGAAGAGTGAGACAACAAGGCTTGGATTGAAAATTGGGCCCACATATATTGAAAATACCTGCAAAGGGGTACCTAGGATGGGCACCTGACTGTGCCAGCGACTAGATGGCACTTTTTGGGCAAAAACATACCCAGCCTGAGGGGTGGCATCGATCTTGCCACCCTTCTGGACTGCCCCTTCTGGGGGAGGTAGACTTTCCCCTGACACCCCCTCCCAGTGCTACCCAAAGACCTGGGTGAGTGAGGAGGGTTGGTCTCCCAGGCAACCCTTTTCCCCCTGCCGAGCCGCACAACCCATTCAAGGGGCCTCAGGCATCACCTGTCACCATAAGGTGCCTCTGCATGCACACCATCCCTGATCTTTTTCTGCTTTGGCCTGTCCTAGTCGCCACCAGGAGTAAAAAGCCTATTGCTTGTAAAACTCCCCCCACTTGTGTTGAAGGATTTCCTGCAGGCCCCTTTGCAGATCAGATAGAAATATGTCATTCCCTGCATCAGATAGGTAGACACTGTCTTGTCTGTAGAGCTCCCTCCTTGTCCAAAGAATTTCCTGGTGGGTGATGAACCCATCACCATGTTCACATAGCCACCAAGCCATTTCTCTATAACGTTCCGTCGCTAGGGATGTACGAAAGTCACTTACCTGTTCACGGATTATGTTGATGGTGGGGGAGAGGCATTCCGTCCCTCCCCCCGGAATCCTTGCCAGAGGGGAGGCGCTCTGTGCCTCCCCCCCAGAATCCTGGCTGGCCGGCTCCGCTCTGCAGGGATTCTGCAGAGCCGCCGGCCAGCTCCGCCAGCAGCCGGACATGCAGCCTCTGGCTAGCAGGGACGCAAATGGCGGCGGCCGTAGCTGCCGCTGTTTGCATCCCTGCAGTCAGCCGTGATAGGCTACGTAAATGTTTACATAGCCTATCACGGCTGACTTTGGAAAAAAAAAAAAAAAAGCATGTACGTTTATGTAACGTAAAAACATTTACGTAGGCTACGGCGAAAATAAGGGCAATGCAAATAGCATTGCCCTTATTTTCACCGTAGTCTACATAAATGTTTATATAGACTACACATGCCCAAATAAGGAACGCAAATGGCGGCGCCCATGGGCACCGCCATTTGCGTATGCACTTTTTTTTCCCCGAAGTCAGCCGTGATAGGCTACGTAAACATTTACGTAGCCTATCACAGTGTTTTTTGAAAATCTAGCCGTGATAGGCTACGTAAATCTTTACTTACCTATCACATTTGTTGTTGTTGTTGCTGTTTTACTTGGAAATGGTGTCGGCGGCACCCAGTTGGAAGACCGGCTGCCGCAGCCACTGCCGCCAAACCGCCACTGGGAGCCGCCGCCGCCAGGGACATTTGCACAAGGTAAGTCCCATCCCAAGGGGGGTGGACCATTTCTCCACCAATTTTGGGGGGCCGAATGCGTTGGCATTCGGCCTCCTGGAGATTCGTGGAGAAAATTCTCCGACATCCCTGGCTACCCTGGAGGCTCCCAGACCAGAGGCAAAGGCCTTGGAGGCCCGCAAGCCCTTTAATGGATGCCGGCTGGCAATTGCCCTCCCCCACAAACTCCAAACCTGTGGTCTGAAGGCCCAGGAGAAGCCAGCCCAAGTGAGGCGAAGGCCCATAAATGGAGGCACGGGAAGCACCACGCAGGACATGAATGTCCAGCCTGAGGACCCATCAGCAGGTGCCTCTTACTAACTGAGCTATACCTGCAGCTGGACACACTGATCACGGCCAGCCCAGCAGTCGCCGTGGTGCAGGCAGCAGCGTGTGTGGCACATGGCTCACCGAACATGGTGATCACCTGCTGTTGGCGACATCAGGGGCGAACCGGAGCCAGCCACCATGTGCACCACGGCCCGAGGGCGAGGAGCCAGCCGCTGTGTCAGCCACAGCCCAATAGCAAGTGGAGACACAATGGGAGGGCACGGACATGCACGCCGCTTGGCACAATCGCCACAGCCCTCAGAGGCTGCTGGAAGTGCCAGCCACCATTGATGAGGGGAACCAGACGGAGCTGGTTGCCATGTTTGCCATGCTATGAGAGCAAACAGCGGTGCGGAGGAGCGAAAAGGGATGCAGGACGTGGGCGCTGTCTGAGGCAAGCACTGCTGCTAGGGATGTACGAAAGTTCCGCCATGGATCTCGGGGAGGCCGAATGCCAGCGCATTCGGCCCCCCGAAATCATTGGCGGAATGGCCCGCCACCCCCCCGCCACCCCCGGGATGGGACTTACCTTGGGCGGATCTTCCTGGCGACAGCAGCTCCGGCAGCGGCTCCGGCGGTGGTTTGGCACCGGCAGCGCCGGCGCTGGTCTTCCAACCGGCTGCCGCTGCCATTTCCAGTTAAAAAAAAAAAACGTGATAGGCTTCGTAAAGATTTACGTAGCCTATCACGGCTAGGTTTTTTAAAAAAACCATGATAGGCTACATAAACATTTATGTAGCCTATCATGGTTTTTTTAAAAAACCTAGCCGTGATAGGCTACGTAAATCTTTACGAAGCCTATCACGTTTTTATTTATTTATGTAGCCTATCACAGCTGACTTAAAACAAAAACAAAAAAACCCGCGCGTATAAAAATGGTGGCGGCCATGGCCGCCGCCATTTGCGTTCCTTATTTTGGCATGTCTTAGTCTACGTAAACATTTACGTAGACTAAGACGGCGAAAATAAGGGGAACGCTACGCTACGCTATTTGCGTAGACGCTACACTATTTGCGTTCCCCTTATTTTCACCGTTTTAGTCTACGTAAATGTTTACGTAGACTAAGACGTGCCAAAATAAGGAACGCAAATGGCAGCGGCCATGACCGCCGCCATTTGCGTACGTGCATTGTTTTGTTTTTTTTAAGTCAGCCATGATAGGCTACGTAAACATTTATGTAGCCTATCATGGCTGACTGCAGGGACGCAAACGGCAGCGGCTACGGCCGCCGCCATTTGCGTCCCTGCTAGCCAGTGGCTGGATGTCCGGCTGCTGGTGGAGCCGGCCGGTGGCTCCACAGAATCACTGCGGAACACAGCCGGCCAACCAGGATTCCAGGGGGGAGGAACGGAGTGCCTCCTCCCCCATCCAGGATTCTGGGGGGAGGGACGGAGTGCTTCCCCCCCCCCACCATCAGCATAATCCATGAAAGGTAAGTGATTTTCGTACATCCTTAGCTGCTGCCCCCGATGCATGAGCGACGACTAGGGATGTACGAAAGTCACTTACCTTCCGCGGATTATGTTGATGGTGCGGGGGGGAGGCATTCCATCCCTCCCCCCCCCCAGAATCCTAGATGGCTAGCTGTGCTCCACGGCAGCTCCGCAGAGCAGCTGGCCAGGCCCAGCCCAGCCCAGCCCAGAGCCATCCGCAGCCAGATTTCCGGCCACGGTGGGCTCTGGGGGGGAGGGAAACGGGTACGCAAATGGCAGCGGCTACAGCCGCCACCATTTGTGTTCCTTCTTTTTGGCTGTCTGAATCTACGTAAATATTTACGTAGACTATGATGGCGAAAATAAAGGGGAACGCAAATAGCGTAGCAGGCGCTATTTACATCCCTTTTTGATTCACCGTTTTAACCTATGTAAATCTTTACATAGGCTAAAACGGCGAATCAAAAAGGGACTCAAACAGTGCCCGCTATGCTATTTGCCTTCCCCTTTATTTTCGCCATCATAGTCTACATAAATATTTACATAGATTCAGACGGCCAAAAATAAGGAACACAAATGGCGGTGGCCGTAGCCGCCGCCATTTGCGTACGCGGGTTTTTTTGTTTTGTTTTTTACCTAGCCATGATAGGCTACGTAAATCTTTAGGTAGACTATCACGTCCTTTTTTGTTTTGTTTTTTTAACCCAGCCATGATAGGCTATGTAAATCTTTACATAGCCTATCACGTCAGGTTTTTTTTGGGGGGGGGTTACAAGACAAATTACAAGACAAATGGCGGCAGCGGCCGGTTGGAAGACCAGCCACCGCAGCCGCCACCACTGCAGCCGCTGCCGCCGCCTGGAAGATCTGCCCCAGGTAAGTGTCATCCTGGGGGGATCCACGGGGGGGGCAGGGGGCAGGCCGTTCCGCCACAGATTTCAGGGGGCCGAATGCACTGGCATTCGGCCTCACCAAGATCCATGGCAGAATTCTCTGATATCCCTAGTGACGACTTTCTCTGCTTAGAAAGGAGTAGGAGGGAGCCGCGAGAGAGCTCGGTCGGGAGGGGCGCAGAGCTTAAAAGGGGTTTTGCCAGCCCCTCCCTGATGCTGCCACTGGGGGGTGTCCAATGGCACCCTGCCACGTCTTATCTTCCCACCCACCCTCAACAGCCCACCCCTCTTGCCAGACAAGCTGGCCCCGGGTTTAGGGCATTTATGTTAAATATCTGTGTAATGACCTATTTGCTTAAACAATAACTCTGATCTGTTTGTGAAATGATTTAGATGGTTTTGGGGGTGTTTTTTTGGAAATGTTTGATTGTTTTGAGCTTGACAGGCTTCAGATATGAAATCTCATAGGCTGCCAACTGTCAGACACAAATCTTGTTACATGCCAAGTGCTGTTATGCTTGCTACTTATCAACTGTGGTTATGTACTAAACACAATTGCATGTTTTCTATCAAAAGCAAGAGGGGAGACGGCTAGAATGCTGGTGGAGGAAAACTCGTGCTGAGTCTGACCGAACATAGGTAAGAGCCCACTATCGAGCCTACTCTGTGGCGGTGAGGGTGGCAAAGAGACAGTTCTTTTCCACCAGCATTGAAGGGTGGTCCATCCATCCCTATCCCTGATTTCATTTTTCATCTCAAGATCACCCTGAGCATTCTGGTCCAGGAGCAATAGCATGTCCCCAATACTAAATTGCTTTTGGAACCTGTTATTGTCATCCATAGCACTTATGTGGAGGACTCAGCCCTTTTATGTTTCCTAGTATGCTTGACACTATGCCTCTTTTACATACAGAATGACGTTATCTCCACAATAGTGATGACTGTAGGCCACTGGTTCTCTCCATTCCAGCATGTTTCTACTAAGCCCACTTCATTTGAGTTCTTTTTTTAAGCCAGGCACTCCAACTCACCCATCTTGGGGTTGGAAGCTTCTATCATTAGCACAAGTGCCCATGCCTAGCATCCCTCCCCAGATGTCTCTGGCATGTGAGTCTTCTTCTATCAGTCTTAGGCCTCTTTCAGTGGTTATTTTCTTTCACCATTTGCTTGTGGACTATTTCCTCTCCATCCTCATTCAGGCAATCAGAAACATTTTCACCTTCATCCCCTATGGATGATTCAAACCAAACTGGATGCTTCCCAGCTCCTGCTGGCTTACCCCCAGGGCTCAGTTTGAAAGCTTCTCTGCCACCCTTTTAATGTATCAATTCTATTCCCTCTGTTCTCAATCTTCTGCCCTCCCCCCAAACAATTTGAGGTCCACAGAGCATGTTCTGTCTTCATTAGGCTGCTTTGGGGGTTCCCCCATGTTCCCCCCCCCTCCAAAGATTTCTTTGTACTTCTTCAAACCTTGGGGTTGCCCTGGGCCTGTTGACAATTCCCTCTTGTGTTTGCATGGCACTGTCTTGGCTACATAAGAATCAACACTCAGAGAATCAGAGAATCAGAGAATAGTAGGGTTGGAAGGGGCCTATAAGACCATCATGTCCAACCCCCTGCTCAGTGCAGGAACCCAAGTCAAAGCATCCCTGACAAGTGGCTGTCCAGCTTCATCTTGAATGCCTCCAGTGTGGGAGAGCCCACCACCTTCCTAGGGAATTGGTTCCATTGTTGTATTGCTCTAACAGTCAGGAAGCTTTTCCTGACGTTCAGCCAGAATCTGGCTTTCTGTAGCTTCAGCCCATTATACCATGTCCTGCACTCTGGGATGATCAAGAAGAGATGCTGGCCTTCCTCTCTGTGACAACCTTTCAAGTACTTGAAGAGCGCTATCCTATCTCCCCTCAGTCTTCTCTTCTCAAGGCTAAACATGCCCAGTTCTTTCAGTCTCTCCTCATAGGGCTTAGTTTCTAGTCCCCTGATCATCTTCATTGCCCTCCTCTGAACCCTCTCCAGTTTGTCTGCATCCTTTTATTTATT
This sequence comes from Heloderma suspectum, assembly GCF_057233095.1. Taxonomy (NCBI): domain Eukaryota; kingdom Metazoa; phylum Chordata; class Lepidosauria; order Squamata; family Helodermatidae; genus Heloderma; species Heloderma suspectum. Next base: position 23,475,939 of record NC_139460.1, on the reverse strand, counting down.
AAATGTATTTATTTATTAAATTTATTAATCACCCATCTGGCTGGTCACCCAGCCACTCTGGGCGATGTACAACATATAATAAAACAGTTTAAAACAATAAAATTCTACAATAAAAACATTTTCTAAAATCCCCTAACCCACCCCAAATGCCTGCCTGAACAACCATGTTTTTAATGCATGGCGGAAGCTCATTAAAGACATATACAGAGTTGTACCTTAAGAGTTTAAGAGTTGTCCTTCTTAAAGTGTGGCACCCAGAACTGGACACAGTACTCAAGATGAGGCCTAACCAGTGCTGAGTAGAAAGCTATTGGGAAGGCTATTGTATTAAATCTTGCTTTTCCAGAGGTACAGATCTGCAATGATCTGCCTGAGCAATGCACTCTTTGTTTAAAGCAACGCTGTTTTAAAAGAAAAAATCTTTTAAAATGGCCATGCCAGTCCTGGAGCCTTGCACGAGGTATTATTCTCCCCGCTAATCTTTATATTTCCACATCCAGCATTGTTGTTGATGTTGTGAGACTAAAATGGAGAGGAGAATCAACTCTGTACATGTCTACTCAGAAGTAAGTCTTACTGAGTTCAATGCGACTTACTCCTACACATGTCAACACTCCACTTGCCCCCAGCTCAGCTTTGTATTTCCACATCCAGCTCATGATCGAACCTCCTCTAGTTATCTCACTGGGTGACTTTGGGCTGGCCTCTAACCACTACACCACACTTCTGTTATGAAACTCATGAAAAAGAGACAGTATAATGGAAAGTTCTTTCTGAAGCAGTCACACTTGTACAAATGCAACATGAAGGGAAAGATCAGCAAGCTTCTCTTTGTTTGAATAAAAAGCACACCCTACACATGCTCAGGGAATGAACAAAATGAGGAATAAATATACCAGGGAACATGAAGAACTGTATTCTTCCATTATGTGTGTGTATGTGTGGGGGAGATTCTCTCTCAATCCAGCTGTTTCCCTGGAAACCCCCCCACCCATTCACCCAAGGGTCTTCTGAGATAATTAACAGGAGGTTTGATCATGAGCTGGATGTGGAAATACAAAGCTGAGCTGGGGGCAAGTGAGGTGCTGACATGTGTAGGAGTAAGTCACATTGAACTCAGTAAGACTTACTTCTGAGTAGACATGCACAGAGTTGGTTCTCCTCTACCATTTTAGCCTCACAACATCAACAACAATGCCGGATGTGGAAATATAAAACTTAGCAGGGAGAATAATACCTCATGCAGGGTTCCAGGACCGGCATGGTCGTTTTAAAAGGTTTATTTCTTTCCTTAAAACAGTGTTGCTTTAAACAAAGAGTGCATTGCTCAGGCACACCTAGGACAGCCTTCTTTTGGGAAGCCCCGGGAGGAGGAAGTGTTTTGGCTGAAAGTAAACAGAGACGGAGGATTTCAATTTAAAAAGAACACCCACAAACAAGGCGGTGAGCACAATTCATTTTTTTTAAAGTATGTATTTATTATCAGAACATACTACACTGCATTTTTATTTACAAAAATTTTGCAACTCTGTGTGGATGATGAAAAAAAAGCCACATGACTGCTGGCTCCACAGGACCTGGTGGTGCCGTTCCTCAGAGGACTCCGTGGCACAGACTGAAGAGAATTCAATCCCATTTCAGTCCGTGGTGGAATTCTCTGACATTCCTAGTTGTAACACACTCAAGTTCCCCAAAAGTTTTCCTACTCATCACTGCCTATTTTCCTCTAAAGTGCAACCTCAGGGAATGTTTGGTGTGGGGGCATTCTCGGTCTCCCTGCCAGTTTGCAGTGATCAATAGTGAGGCCAGCATTTCTCTGCTAAGGATGTACGAAAGCCACTTACCTTTCTGCGGATTATGTTTATGGTAGGGGGGAGGCGTTCCGTCCCTCTCCCCGGAATCCTCGACGGGGGGGAGGCAATCCGTTCCTCCCCCCCAGAATCCTTGACGGCCGGCTGTGCTCCACAGTGGCTCCGCGGAGCAGCAGGCCAGGCCCAGCCTAGGCCAGAGCCGTCCGCAACCAGATCTCTGGCCGCAGAGGGCTCTGGGTAAAAAACAAAACAAAACCCGCATACGAAATGGCAGCTATGGCCACCACCATTTGCGTTCCTTATTTTTGGCCGTCTTAGTCTACATAAATATTTACATAGACTATTATGGCAAAAACAAAGAGGAATGCAAATAGCGTAGCGGGCGCTATTTGCGTCCCTTTTTGATTCGCCGTTTTAGCCTATGTAAATATTTATGTAGGCTAAAACGGCGAATCAAAAAGGAACGCAAAATGCGCCCACTACACTATTTGCATTTCCCTTTGTTTTCGCCATAATAGTCTACGTAAATATTTACGTAGACTAAGACGGCCAAAAATAAGGAACGCAAATGGTGGCAGCCGGAGCTGCCGCCATTTGCGTACGCAGTTTTTTTTTTTTACCCAGCCATGATAGGCTACATAAATCTTTACGTAGCCTATCATGTCCCTGGAAAAAAAAAACCACCCTCCAGACTGCAAATGGCAGCGGTGGCAGCTGGTCGGAAGACCAGCTGCTGCAGCCGCCGGAGCCGCCGCCGGAGCTGCCGCCACCCGGAAGATCCACCCCAGCTACGTCTCGTCCCAGGGGGATTCCGCGGGGGGGTGGGGGGTGGCAGGCCATTTCACCACAGATTTCAGGGGGCCGAATGCACTGGCATTCAACCTCACCGAGATCCGTGGCGGAATTCTCTGACATCCCTATTCTCTGCAGGCACCAAATGGGCTCTCTAGAGCACACCCCAGAATTTTCTGCAGTCTGTAGGGTCTCCGTTCATAGCAGATACACCAGAGTTCCCACTGAAGACAAATCGATGTTCTCTGAAGGTTAAAAGTGTGAAAGCTAGGGATGGCAGAGAATTTCTCCCCGAATCTTCAGGAGGCCGAGCGCCGACGCATTCGGCCCCCCGAAGTTGGTTGGGAAATTCTCCGCCGGCCCCCCGCCCCCCCAGGACGGGACTTACCTTCGGCGAATATCCCTCTCGGCAGCGGGTCCCGGCGGCGGTTCGGCGGCGTTTCATCGCGGGCGGGGGTGGCGGCCGGTCTCCCGACCGGCTGCCGCCGCTGCCATTGAAAAAAAAAAAAACTAAAGTAAAAAAAAAAACACACACCTGTGATAGGCTACGTAACGATTTACGTAGCCTATCACGGCTAGATTTCCAAAATCAGCCGTGATAGGCTATGTAAATCGTTACGTAGCCTATGACAGGTGACTTTGGAGGAAAAAAAAAAGTGCATACGCAAATGGTGGTGCCCATGGGGCGCCGCCATTTGCGTTCCTTATTTTGGCACGTCTAGTCTACGTAACGATTTACGTAGACTACGGCGAAAATAAGGGCAAAGCAAGTAGACTACGGCGAAAATAAGGGCAACTATTTTCGCCGTAGTCTACGTAAATCTTTACGTAGACTAGACGTGCCAAAATAAGGAACGCAAATGTCAGTCCCCATGGGAGCCGCCATTTGTGTAAGCACTTTTTTTTTCCCCCCAAAGTCACCCGTGATAGGCTACGTGACGATTTACGTAGCCTATCACGGCTGACTTTGGAAATCTAGCCGTGATAGGCTACGTAAATCGTCACGTAGCCTATCATGGGGTCTTTTTTTTTTTTTTTTACTTTTTGTCTCGTGGCCAGGGAGACGGGGCACTTCTCCCTGGCCTGAATTTCGGCCAGGCGAGGCGGGGCGCCTCCCCCCCCTCGCCTGAACCTCGGGGGGAGAAGCGAAGCGCCTCCCCCCCATCGCAAAGCCAAGCTGCGAAAAGGTAAGTGACTTTCGTACATCCCTAGTGAAAGCTGCAGCGATCTACCATTTTTTTAATGAACTGTCAATACTGTTGAATACTAAATACCACAGCGTCAATGATCAAATACTGTGAGGTATTAACATAACAATCAGTTTCTATTGTTGTTTAGCCAAAGGCAATTACAACCTAAGCACCCTCTTACTTTATACCAATCAACAGGTGCAAATGATACAAAATCCAAACATATAACTGCATAATACTGAATAACAATTTAAAGAAATACCAGTTCAATAACTTCAGACTACAAACTTCACAGAATTAGCCATTGATGCTTTGGACAATTTTGCCATTTTTTTAGCTGCTGTTATTGCATAACATGCAGCAGATCATGACTTTTCTCAATTGTGGTCAGAGTTTTCCAATTTGCCAGTAGAGGACACAGTTTTATTTTTATGTAAGGACAGTTGCACACCATGGACAAGCAACAGACTGACATGAAAAGTTCATATTCTGCTATTTAATTGCTAGCCATATGTGGCTGACTGTTCCAGTGTGTCAAATCTCTTTCTCTCTCTGTAATAAAGACTTACCAGCATTATAAAACAACATTGCACCCAGAACTGTCTAATATTTAATAGGGGTATCTGCTAACACTTCATATTGACAGGGCACTGAAAAGATCTGACCCGTCTGCCTTTGTTCAATAGAAAATATGAGTGACATCTGCAAAAATGTTGCAATGCATCCTCACCTCATAAAAGGAATGCTCCTGTTCTGAATTCCAGCCAGCCAAAGAAGAAATGCCATCCTCCAGGATATTCCATTCCACCACGCCCCCAACTTCTCTGTGTGTGTTTTTTCCCCCCTATTGTGACTTGAATTTCATGTTCTGTGGCTACTGAACATTCTCAGTTCTCATTAGACTGTGTTTTGGGGGATTGCCTCCCTTAGGTTTAAAAAACAAACCAACAAAAAAACTTCTGCAAACCTCATGGTTCCTCCAAGCCTGCTGATCTCTCCCGTATTGGCCCCGTTTTGTCTCCAAACCTGTTTGCAGTGCACACACCACCTGAGTTTGCTATTAGAGGGAGTAATTTGTTTCTTATGTTTTATTCTATCCTTCCTCCAAGAAGTTTAAAGATATTAGGGATGTACAAAACACTTACCTGGTTTCGTCCAGGGACATCCATGGTGGGGAGGGAGGCGCTCCGTCCCTCCCCCCGAAATCCCCCCCAGCCGGATCTGCTTTGCAGCAACTCTGCGAAGCCGCCGGCCAGGGCCACCCGCAGCCAGACATCCGGCCGCTGCTGGGCTGCGCAGGGACGCAAATGGTGGCTGCCATAGCTGCTGCCATTTGCGTCCCTGTCTTTTGTCGTGTTAGGCTACGTATATATTTACGTAGCCTATCACAGCAGAAGGCAGGGACGCAAATGGCATAGCGGCTGCCATTTGCGTTCCTGAAGTTCCTTCCTATTGCCATGATAGGCTACATATATATTTACATAGCCTATCATGGCCTCCGTAGGGACGCAAATGGCATCCCTGCGTTAGCAGTGATAGGCTACGTAAATACTTACGTAGCCTATCACAGCCATTTGTGGGAAGGCAAATTGTGGCCACAGACACGGCAGCCATTCACAGAGCACCGGATGGCCGCAAACAGGTAGGCTCCATTCCAGGCCCATTTCGGGGGGTCGCAGGGGCGGTTGCTTAGTTCCGCGATGGATTCCGGGGGGCCGAATGCATTGGAATTCGGCCTCCCTGGAATCCGTGGTGGAATTCTCCAACATCCCTAAAAATATCCTCATAACCACCCTGTGATGCAGATTAGACTGTGGTGTGCTGACTGCCCAAGGGTTATCTGGTGTAGGGATGTCAGAGAATTCCACCACGGATCTCAGTGAGGCCGAATGCCAGTGCATTCGGCCCCCCGAACTCCGTGGAGGAAAGGCCTGCCACCCCCCGCCACCCCATGGATCCCCCCTGGGACAAGACTTACCTGGGGCAGATGTTCCAGACAGCGGCGGCTCCAGTGGCGGCTTCGGCAGTGGTGGCGGCTGGTCTTCCGACTGGCTGCCGCCGCCACCACCATTTGCAGTCTGTTTTTTTTTTTTTCCCCATTCGTGATAGGCTACATAAAGACTTACTTAGCCTATCACATCTCGGTTTAAAAAAAAAAAAAGTGAACGCAAATGGCAGTGGCTATGGCCGCTATTTGTGTTCACCCTTATTTTCGCCATCTTAGTCTACGTAAATATTTACATAGACTAAGACGGCCAAAAATAAGGAACGCAAATGTGTTCCTCATTTGCGTACGCGTTTTGTTTTTGTTTTTTTTTAACCCAGACATCATAGGCTACATAAGTCTTTACGTAGCCTATCACGGCTGAATTCAAGGATGCAAATGGCAGCCGATACGGCCGATGCCATTTGCGTCCCTGCTAGCCAGCAGCCGGAAGTCCGGCTGCTGGCGGAGCCAGCCAGCGGCTCTGCAGAATCCCTGTGGAGCGGAGCCAGCCAGCAAGGATTCCGGGGGGAGGGACAGAGCGCCTCCCCCCCAGGGGAAACCGGCAGAGCCTGGTAAGCGGGGTTTCATACACCCCTAAACTGGTGGCTTTGTGGCATGGTGGCAATATGAGCCTACATCTTTTTGTTCCCAGTCAGACACTCTGACTGATACACCACAAGTATAGCCTAGGGATGGGTGAGTGAGCAATTTTGAGCTTATCAAGATTCTCTGAACATCAGCTCACCCATGTTTTGTGTTCAATTCGCTTTTGCAATCACTGCTCATTTTGTGCAAATGGGAAAATTGTGCAAAATGAACAGCGACCAAATTTGTGCAAAAACTGCCAAATCTGAGCAAATTTCCAAAGTTGTGCAAATTTGTCCCATAGATTAAAGCAGAGCTGATTTAGAAAAGAAAGAAGTTGTGCAAATCAAACAAGCAGTAGTTTGTGAACATTTTTTGGCAAACATGTTCTCATACTCGTGCTCACATTTGGTGTTGCGAACAGGACAGGATTGATTAGGGATGTACGAAAGTCACTTATCTTTTTGAAGGGTGACATTTGTGGGGGGGGAGGTGCTCTGTTCCTCCCCCCGAAATTCTGTCCGGCCGGTCTGCTCCGTGGAGATTCCACAGAGCCATCAGCCAGGGCCACCTGCAGCCAGACATCCAGCCACTGGGCAGCCTGCAGGAACGCAAACGGTGGCTGCCATAGCCACCGCCATTTGCATCCCCGTATTTTGCCGTGATGGGCTATGTAAATATTTATGTAGCCTATCACGGCAAAAAAAAAAAAAAGTGGACGCAAATTTGCATTCCCTTTTTTTTTTTTTTTTGCTGTTTTAGCCTACATAAATATTTACGTAGGCTATTATGGCAAAAAAAAAAAAAGGAATGCAAATGGTGGCCACTATGCCATTTGTGTTCCCCCTTTTTTTTTTTTTGCTGCAATAGCCTACGTAAATATTTATGTAGGCTAAAACGGCAAAAAAAGGGTACGCAAATGGCAGCAGCCGTAGCCGCCGCCATTTCCGTTCCCTTAGTTAAGCTGTGATAGGCTACATAAATACTTATGTAGCTTATCACGGCTTCTGCAGGGACACAAATGGCTTCCCTGCATTAGCCGTGATAGGCTACGTAATTATTTACATAGCCTATCATGGCTATAATGAGGAAGTGAATGGCGGCCGCAGACGAGGCCACCATTTGCAAGTCACCGCGGACGGCAGCAAGTAAGTGCTCCGTTTCGCGCACCTTTCGTCAGGTCGGGGGAGGGGGGCTTCGTTCCGCCATGGATTTCGGGGGGCTAAATGCACTGGCATTCAACCTCACCGAGATCCGTGGTGGAATTTTCTGACATCCCTAGGACTGATGTTTTGTGAGCAGAAACACAATTTCTGTACATCCCTACTATAGTCCCATACATGCCAATTGAGGTTGTGATGAACTCCAGCTCTAGAAAATTATAGGGATGGGTGGATTCCCTACCTGTCATTCCAGTTGGGAATCCGCCCTTGCGGGGAGGCTATCCATTCCTCCCTCTGGGATCCTCTTTAGCCAGCTCTGCTCCAAGGCGATTCTGTGGAGCTGCAGGCTGGCTTCGAAGCGCCAGCAATACAGCCGCCATTGCTGTATCGCTGGCTGAGGGGTATTGACTGCAGACGCAAATAGTGTCCAGGATGCCATTTGTGGCAATAAAGGTCTTAGTTCAAGGTAAATGCAGCCGTAAATAGCTGCATTTAGCTTAAACGAAGACCTTTACAGCTGCAAATGGCATCCTGGACATCATTTGCGTCCCTGCTTTTTTTTCACGCAATAGGCAGTGCAACTATTTGTGTAGCCTATCAAGTGAAAAAACAGGGCCTAAAATAGCATCCAGGATGCAGCTGGATCCTCCGGCTCTGGAGAGCCAGTGATACAGCTGCCATGCTGTATTGCTGGCTGAGGGGTATTGACTGCAGATGCAAATGGCATCCATTTATTTACAGCCACATTTACCTTAAACTAAGACCTTTACAGCCACAAATGGCATCCTGGATGCCTTTTGTGTCCGCAGTCAATACCCCTCAGCCAGTGATACGGCATGGTGGCCATATCGCTGGTGCTCTGAAGCCAGAGGATCTGGCTGAAGAGGATTGTGCAGAGAGGCGGAGGTAAGTGTTCCATTCTGCCATGGACTCTGGGGGGCCAGATTCTTTAGAATCCAGCCTCATTGGGGTCCATGGTGGAATTCTCCACCTTCCCTAGAAAATTACATCTTCCTAGTTTGTCTGAAGAATAGACAGAATGTTGATATATATCATAAATAAGAAGCAGTAATGTATAGATTATGAGCTTTCTGTTCACCTCTACTGCCGGTGACAGCATTGTATTCACACATTTGCCATTAAATTTGTGGGGATGCATCTGCCTCCTTATTTTCCATTCCTCCTCATCTCTCCTCTAGTAACCAGTGATCAGAAGCTTCTGTGTGGAAAGAAGCTCTATTAGATTATTCAGATGGGATCTGAGCTAGCAGTGACTGACAAGGAAAGAGATCTTGGGGTTTTGGTGGACAGCTCAGTTAAGATGCCAACCCAATGTGTGGCTGCTGTAAAAAAGGCAAACTCCATCTTAGGCATAAATAGAAAAGGAATTGAGAATAAAACTGCCAATATCATCTGGCCCCTATACAAATCTATGGTGCAGCCACACTTGGAATACTGTGTAGAGTTCTTGCCACCACACCTAAAAAAAGATTTTGTAGAGCTGGAAAAAGTGCAGAAAAGGGCACCTAAAATGATGAAATGGCTGGGGCATCTCCCCTATGAGAGAAGGTTACAACAGCTGGGATTGTTTAGCTTGGAAAAAAGGAGAGTAGGGGAGACATGATAGAGGTGTACAAAATTATGCATGGTGTAGAGAATGTGGCTAGGGATATATTTTTTCTCCTTCTCTCAAAATACTAGAACACAGGGTCATCCCATGAAGCTGATTGGTGGGAGATTCAGGACAGATAAAAGGACTTAATCACACAGTGCATAGTTACACTATGGAAATCACTATCACAGGATGAAGTGATGGCCACCAATTTGGAAAGCCTGAACTAAAGCACTGAAGCTTGAAACACTATCTCTTTATCTCTTGCCTTTTTTTTCTTTTACAGTTGTAAACAAATGCATGCGCCTGATGCATACAGAAGTCCAATTTGTGCAATTCTGCTCTATTCACCCATGCCAACAACAACAACAACAAACAGTAAGAGCTTTCAGTGACTTTTCTGCTGTGGACTAGATGGGCCTTGATGCTACCAGCGATGAAAAGTATAATTTGCCAATAGTATTATTATGTAGGGTGGCTATTTATGAATCATTCTGTTGGTTAATCATCTCCTTTTAATTGGTTTAAGCATTTTTCGTTCAAAATATATTTCCATGTTACCAAATCCTCAATGTATATGCTAACAAATAACACATACATTGTGTTAACAAATTAACAGAACATTGTTCTGTTTGTTTCCCAGAGTATGGAAAACAAACAGAACAAACTTGAACTTTTAATACAAGAGGGAAATTATGACCTGATAGGTATAACTGCCCCTTCATGGATCACTGCCTTGTTGTGGCGAAGGGGCTTGCGTAACTCAGTGAAGCCATAAGCTATGCCGTGCAGGGCCACCCAAGATGGACAGGTCATGGCAGAGAGTTCTGACAAAATGTGGTCCACTGGAGAAGGAAATGGCAACCCACTCCAGTATTCTTGCCAAGAAAACCCCATGGAACCTATCACAAGGCTAAAAGAGATGATGCCGGAAGATGAGCCCCTCAGGTCGGAAGGTGTCCAATATGCTACTGGGGAAGAGCAGAGGGTATTTCCAAGTAGCGCCAGAAAGAGTGAAGCGGCTGGGCCAAACCCGAAAGGACACTCAGCTGTGGATGTGTCTGGCGGTGAAAAGAAAATCCGATGCTGTAAAGAACAATATTGTTTAGGAACCTGGAATGTCAGATCAATGAATCAAGGTAAGCTGGAGGTGGTCAAACATGAGATGACAAGATTGAACATCGACATCTTGGGAATCAGCGAACTAAAATGGACAGGCATGGGCGAATTTAATTCAGGTGACCATCATATCTACTATTGTGGCCAAGAATCCCTTAGAAGAAATGGAGTAGCACTCATAGTCAACAAAAGGGTGGGAAAAGCAGTACTGGGGTACAATCTTAAAAATGATAGAATGATCTCAGTACGAATCCAAGGCAAACCATTCAACATCACAGTAATTCAAGTCTATGCCCCAACCACTGAGGCCGAAGAAGCTGAGGTTGATCGGTTCTATGAAGACCTACAACACCTTCTAGAACTAACACCAAAAAAAGATGTCCTCTTCATCATAGGGGATTGGAATGCTAAAGTAGGAAGTCAAGAAATCACCGGGATAACAGGCAGGCATGGCCTTGGTGTACAAAATGAAGCAGGACAAAAGCTAATAGAGTTTTGCCAAGAGAACATGCTGATCATAGCAAACACTCTTTTCCAACAGCACAAGAGGCGACTCTACACATGGACGTCACCAGATGGTCAATATCGAAATCAGATTGATTATGTCCTTTGCAGCCAAAGATGGAGAAGCTCCATACAGTCAGTAAAAACAAGACCTGGAGCTGACTGTGGCTCAGATCATGAGCTGCTTCTTGCAAAATTTCGGCTTAAATTGAAGAACATAGGGAAAACCACTAAACCTTTCAGGTATGACCTAAATCATATCCCTGATGAATATACAGTGGAGGTGAGGAATAGATTTCAGGGATTAGACCTGATAGACAGAGTGCCTAAGGAACTATGGACGGAGGTCCGTAACATTGTTCAGCAGGCAGCAACGAAATCCGTCCCAAAGAAAAAGAAATGCAAGAAAGCCAAGTGGCTGTCTGATGAGGCTTTACAAGTAGCTCACGAAAGAAGGGAAGCAAAAAGCAAAGGAGAAAGGGGAAGATATAACCAACTGAATGCAGAGTTCCAGAGAATAGCAAGGAGAGACAAGAAGGCCTTCTTAAATGAACAAAGCAAAGAAATCAAGGAAAACAACAGAATGGGAAAGACTAGAGATCTCTTCAAAAAAATTGGAGATCTCAAGGGAAAGTTTTGTGCAAAGACGGGCATGATAAAGGACAAAGAAGGCAGGGACCTAACAGAAGCAGATGAGATTAAGAAGAGGTGGCAAGAATACACAGAAGAACTATACAGGAAAGATCTGAATGTCCCTGATAGCCATGATAGTGCGGTCACTGAACTTGAGCCGGACATCCTAGAGAGTGAAGTCAAGTGGGCCTTAGGAAGCATTAGTAACAACAAAGCTAGCGGAGATGACAGTATTCCAGCTGAGCTATTTAAAATCCTCAAAGATGATGCTGTTAAAGTGCTGCATTCAATATGCCAACAAATCTGGAACACTGAACAGTGGCCACAAGACTGGAAAAGGTCAGTTTACATTCCAATTCCAAAGAAGGGCAATGCCAAAGAGTGTTCAAACTACCGCACAATTGCGCTCATTTCACATGCCAGCAAGGTGATGCTCAAAATCCTACAAGCTAGGCTTCAGCAGTATGTGAACCGAGAACTACCGGAAGTACAAGCTGGGTTTCGAAGAGGCAGAGGAACTAGAGATCAAATCGCCAACATTCGCTGCATCATGGAGAAAGCAAGAGAATTCCAGAAAAACGTCTATTTCTGCTTCATTGACTACACTAAAGCCTTTGATTGTGTGGATCACAACAAACTGTGGCAAATTCTTAAAGTGATGGGAGTACCAGACCACCTTACCTGTCACCTGAGAAACCTGTACGAGGGTCAAGAAGCAACAGTAAGAACCAGACATGGAACAACCGATTGGTTCAAAATTGGGAAAGGAGTACGACAAGGCTGCATATTGTCACCCTGCTTATTTAACTTATATGCAGAGTACATCATGAGAAACGCTGGGTTGGATGAATCAGAGGTCGGAATTAAGATTGCCGGGAGAATTATCAACAACCTCCGATATGCAGACGATACCACCCTAATGGCAGAAAGCGAAGAGGATCTCAAGAGCCTCTTGTTGAGGGTGAAAGAGGAGAGTGCAAAAGCTGGTTGGAAACTCAACATTAAAAAGACTAAGATCATGGCATCTGGCCCTATCACTTCCTGGCATATAGAAGGGGAAGAAATGGAAGCAGTGACAGATTTTACTTTCTTGGGCTCCAAGATCACCGCAGACGGTGACTGTAGCCATGAAATTAAAAGATGCTTGCTCCTTGGGAGGAAAGCTATGGCCAACCTAGACAGCATAGTAAGAAGCAGAGACATCACCTTGCCAACAAAGGTCCGTCTAATCAAAGCTATGGTTTTCCCAGTAGTAATGTATGGCTGTGAGAGCTGGACTATAAGGAAGGCTGAGCGCCGAAGAATTGATGCTTTCGAACTGTGGTGCTGGAGAAGACTCTTACGAGTCCCCTGGACTGCAAGGAGGTCAAATCAGTCCATCCTAAAGGAAATCAACCCTGACTGCTCATTGGAAGGACAGATAATGAAGCTGAAGCTCCAATATTTTGGCCACCTAATGCGAAGAGAAAACTCCCTGGAAAAGACCCTGATGCTGGGAAAGACTGAAGGCAAAAGGAGAAGGGGACGGCAGAGGATGAGATGGCTAGATAGCATCACGGATGCAATGAATATGAACTTGAACACGCTCCGGGAGAGAGCGCAGGACAGGAAGGCCTGGCGTGCTATGGTCCATGGGGTCACGAGGAGTCGGACACGACTGAACGACTGAACAACAACAACAACAAAGGTATAACTGAGACTTGGTGGGATGACTCTCATGACTGGAATACAGCAATTGAAGGATATAACTTGTTCAAAAAGAACAGGAGGAACAGAAACGGAGGTGGGGTTGCACTGTATGTGAAAAATACATATCTCTGCACAGAAATACAGGAGGAGGAGTTTGGTAGCCCCATCGAGAGCATCTGGGTTGAAATAAATGGAGCAAAGAATAAAAGGAACCTGGTGGTCGGAGTCTACTACCGGCCACCCAACCAAGGAGAAGACGAGGATGAAACTTTTGAAAAGCAAATAGCCAATGTTTTAAGGAAGCATGATGTAGTAGTAATGGGGGACTTCAATTTCCCCGATATTTGTTGGGAGACACATTCTGCAAAACACAGCCCCTCCAGGAAATTCCTGACTTGTGTGGCAGATAACTTCCTCCTACAGAAAGTAGAGGAACGAACTAGAGGATCGGCTATCCTTGACTTGATCCTAACCAACAGAGATGACTTAGTGGATAAAGTAGCAGTTACAGGAACTCTGGGGGAAAGCGACCATGTTGTACTTGAGTTCTTGGTTCTAAGGGAAGCAAAAGCCGAGTGTACTCAAACGCGTACCCTGGATTTTAGGAAAGCTGATTTTAATAAACTCAGAACAATGATCAGTAAGGTCCCATGGCAAGCGACACTAACAAGAAAAGGAGTCCAAGATGGGTGGGAGCTTTTAAAAAAGGAAATTCTCAAGGCACAATCACAAACAATTCCAACCAGAAGAAAAGGTGGAAGACAACAGAAGAAGCCAATGTGGCTTCCCAAAAAGCTTAGGGATGACCTGAAAACAAAAAAAGACACATATAGGAAGTGGAAAGAAGGCCAAGTAACAAAGGAAGAGTACAGGCAGATAGCACAGAATTGCAGGGACGGCGTCAGGAAGGCTAAAGCTGAGAATGAGCTGAGGTTAGCAAGGGATGCTAAAAACAACAAAAAGGATTTCTTCAGCTACGTGCATAGTAAAAGGCAGAGGAAAGAAATGGTGGTTCAGCTATTAAATAAGGATGGCAAAATGATAACAGATGACAAAGAAAAGGCAGAGGTGCTCAATTCCTACTTTGGCTCAGTCTTCTCCCAAAAGAGGGTCTATGACCCCCCTGGCAAAGGCAAAGTACAGGCTGAAGGGGCAGGATTGCAGCTTGAGATCGATAGGCATATGGTCAAGGAACACCTAATTATTTTGAATGAGTTCAAATCTCCAGAGCCAGATGAACTGCATCCTAGAGTAATAAAGAAACTGGCAGAAGAACTCTCAGAACCGCTGTCTATTCTCTTTGAGCAATCATGGAGGACAGGTGAAGTGCCAGATGACTGGAGGAGGGCTAACGTTGTCCCTATCTTCAAAAAAAGTAAAAAAGGAGGAACCTGGGAACTACAGACCAGTCAGTCTGACATCAATCCCAGGGAAAATTCTGGAGCAGATGATAAAGGAATCAATCTGGAAGCACCTTGACAACAATGCCATGATTCCTCGAAGCCAACATGGATTTGTCAAAAACAAGTCCTGCCAGACAAATCTGATCTCATTTTTTGATCAAGTCACCTCCCTTGTAGACTGTGGGAATGCTGTAGACATCATACACCTCGACTTCAGCAAAGCTTTCAACAAAGTGCCCCATGATCTCCTGATGAGCAAACTAGCTAAAAGTGGGCTAGATGAAACAACGATCCGGTGGATCCACAGTTGGCTACAGAATTGGACTCAAAGAGTGCTTATCAATGGGACTTTCTCAAACTGGGGAGAGGTAATGAGTGGGGTACCGCAGGGCTCAGTCCTGGGCCCAGTGCTCTTCAACATTTTTATTAATGACTTGGAGGAGGAGGTGCCGGGAATGCTGATCAAATTTGCAGATGACACAAAATTGGGCGGGATAGCTAATACTTTGGAAGACAGAAACAAAATTCAAAGTGATCTGGATAGATTGGAGCGCTGGGCAGAAAACAACAGAATGACATTTAATAAGGAAAAATGCCAAGTTCTGCAACTAGGAAAAAGAAACCAAAGGCACAGTTACAAGATGGGGGATACGTGGCTCAACCACACTACAAGCGAGAAGGATCTTGGAATTGTTGTCGATCACAAGCTGAATATGAGCCAACCATGTGATGTGGCTGCAAAAAAGGCAAATGCTCTTTTGGGCTGCATCAATAGAAGCATAGCTTCCAAATCCCAGGAAGTACTAGTTCCCCTCTACTCAGCACTGGTTAGGCCTCATCTGGAGTACTGCGTCCAGTTCTGGGCACTACACTTTAAGAAGGATGCAGACAAACTGGAGAGGGTTCAGAGGAGGGCAACAAAGATGATCAGGGGACTGGAAATAAAGCCCTATGAAGAGAGACTGAAAGAACTGGGCATGTTTAGCCTTGAGAAGAGAAGACTGAGGGGAGATATGATAGCACTCTTCAAGTACTTGAAAGGTTGTCACAGAGAAGAAGGCCAGGATCTCTTCTTGATCATCCCAGAGTGCAGGACACGGAATAATGGGCTCAAGGTACAGGAAGCCAGATTCCGGCTGAACATCAGGAAAAACTTCCTGACTGTAAGAGCAATATGACAATGGAACCAATTACCTGGGGAGGTGGTGGGCTCTCCCACACTGGAGGCCTTCAAGATGAGGCTGGACAGCCATTTGTCAGGGATGCTCTGACTTGGATTCCTGCATTGAGCAGGGGGTTGGACTCAATGGCCTTGTAGGCCCCTTCCAACCCTACTATTCTATGATTCTATGATTCTATGATTGTTATTGTATCAGCCATAAGATAATGGGCCGGTTAATACAATGGTTAGAAAGAAAGCCATCTGAAATAGTTTTATTTTTTGTTTCCACAGGGAGCAATCCTATGGCTGCTAGTCAGCAGCTAGATGGCCATAGGATGTTTGGTTTTCCAGGGGATCAATTCCCAGAGAACTGACCTTCCCCCCGTTCCATGCTGCCTCACAGGCAGCACGGAACAGCCCTGAGCTCTGCGCTTCAAACATGGAGTGGCCAAAACAGGGCATTCCAGGGGGCATTCGAGGGCAGGGAAGGTGGAAATGCCGGCACAACACATCTTATGTGTCATCCAGCAGCCTCCTCCCACGCTCCACCTTCCCGCAGCTAGACAGCCAAAATCAGCTGTCTAGCCGCAAATGCAGGGCAGGAGAAGTGCGAAGGGAATGATCCTCTCCATGATTCTCCTGCCCTGCATTGGATAGGTGGTCGCCTCCAAGTTCGGAGGCAGCCGCCTATCCCCACAGGATTGTGCCCTAAACCACCAAAATCAAAACTCTCCTACAAAAAGAAGTTAATTTGGACCAGTTAAAAATGTGATCTGCCACTGAATCTCCTACATCTTCAGTAGGGATGTCAGAGAAATCCGCTGCAGATTCAAATGTTTCTTTGGAATCCAGCCTCAGGAATCCGCAGTGGATTGGAACCATTTACCTCCACTCCAGAAGGACTGGAGGAGGAACGGCACTCAGCTGCTTCTTGCCAGCCAGAGCCGTTCTACCTCCCTGTCCCTGCCAATTGGTCTTTTTTTAAAAAAAGGTGATCGGGAGGATGTGCCCATAGACTTATATGCAAAATAGACCCGTGAATCTTGCATATATGCCTATGGAGTCATAGACCTATACGCGAGATTCATGACTCTATTTGCTTATAAGTCTATGGGCACATCCTCCTGATGGCCATTTCAAAAAAAAGACATGGCAATCAGCAGGGACAGGGAGGAGGTGAACGGCTCTGGCTTGCAGGAGGGAAGGTAAGCACCCCCAAGCCAGTTCCCACCCATGGAATCCAATCAGAGCAGAACCGCTCTGGAGGATTCCGGGGGGAGGAACGGATCGCCTCCCTCCCACAGATTCCCCACCAGAACAGACAGTGGGGAATCTGTACACCCCTAATCTTTAGTTGATTAATCCAGTGATTGAAATCACTCTCTTACAACCCTGAAATTAAGGGAAGCCAAATGTTTCAGGGTATTTTTATTTACTCACTTCCACCCAATGTTGTATGTGACAACAACCTTCCATCCAGTTTCTTCTAAGAAAATGGATAGCCTTCTGAGAAAGTCAAGATCAGAAAAGTGTCTTTATCAGAACATGAATCTGATTAGTTAAACACAAATTGTATTGATTTAGTTAATCAGTGCTCTCTGCTAATTGATAAGATTGCTACCAAGTGTGAAGGTTTCATGAAAGGTATTTTGTCCGATAAATACATTCACATTGACTTGTCCTTCTTATTGTGGCTTTGTTTTTAACATTACCCTTAAACACATATTTACTGGAATAGGAAAACTCAATTTCTACTTACATAGAAACCCACCATATTAGAAGGCAGGGTAGG
Organism: Heloderma suspectum; assembly: GCF_057233095.1. Classification (NCBI taxonomy): domain Eukaryota; kingdom Metazoa; phylum Chordata; class Lepidosauria; order Squamata; family Helodermatidae; genus Heloderma; species Heloderma suspectum. Next base: position 23,458,497 of record NC_139460.1, on the reverse strand, counting down.
CTCCAGATTTTGGGAGATTCCTAGAAAAGATCTTTAGTCCTGAGTGGGCCCATCTAACATTTGTTGCTATCACGCTGCCCATTTGTTTCCCATTTCCCTCTGGGGTAGGGATGAATGAGTGCCCCCCCATCCGGGTTCTTCAAGGTCTTGCCCAGCCCTTGCCCCCACTCTCTGGTCCCTGGACCATGCTCGAGCCCCTCCTGCACCATGAATCCTGCATATATGGGTGATCCACAGTGCTGTTTCCATATAAGTCTATGTGCACACATAGATTTATACACAAATAGTGTTGTGAATCACCCATATGCACAAGATTCACTGTGTTTTTTGCATATAAGTCAATGGACACAGACTTCCGATTTCCATGTTTTTAATAAACATGGCGATCATGGTGGAGGTGGATGGGCTTGGGTAAGTTGCAGGCCACTCTCCGAGTGCAGGAGGGGCTTGAGTGCGGGAAGGGCTCAGCAGGAGCAGCTCAGGGGGGCATGGGTGCTGGGGGTCAAATGGATTTGCAGACCAAAATAGGCCCCTGCACTATCCCTGCTCTGTGGATATTTAACACCACTGCCCAGTGGTAGAGGGCGAGATGACCAGCATCTGATGCTCCTTCTCCTTACATGGGAAAGGCTGGTGAATAAGCAGAAACAGCATGGAGGAGGATCAGAAAGGACAGTTGCTTCTAGGGATCAACAGTGGGCCTTCACTGGAGAAGGAGAACTCTTCACTGGAGAACTCTCTCTTCACTGGAGAGTTGGCCTTCACAGGTGCCCTGGGACCAGACACCAGCCCTGCTAGAAGTGTCCAGACAAGAAATTTCCCCTCAAAAAATTATCCACCCAGGAACAGTGTGAAGTTGCAGTAGTTTCTTCCCACATTCCTGTACTCCCCCAGAAACACGCACATGAAGGAACCGTGTGGGTGGCATCAATTGCATGGTTCCTTCCCATCCAAATGTGAGCCTCCTTCTTGGCTGTGTGTTGTCTGTGCAGGAAGGAGCCTTATGTTTCTCTGCCACCCAGGTGGTTTCTCCCTCTATACCAGGCGTTGGAAACATGTGGCCCAATGGCAGTGCCCATGGACATTTTTGCATGCACCTCTGTCCCCCGCTGCCACTGCTGAATTTGCCAGGACAACAGTGGCAAAAAGTGGCAATTTTGCTTGAAAACAAGGCACACGAGGAGGCCATCACTGCAGCAATTTCAGCAGCAAATTCAGCAGGCAATTTTGCTGTTGGGAAGAGGTGCACCGCTCAGTGGATTCTAGGGGGAGCAAGTAGGGATGGTGGAGAATTCCGCCATGGACTCCAGTGAGGCCGGATTCTTTGGAATCCGGCTTCCCAGAGTCCATGGCGGAACAGAGCAATCCCCCCGCCACCCCACGAAGTCTGTGCAGATCGGATCCTAGCTGCCTCCGGCGGGTCTGGATCTGGCCGCTGCTAGCTGCCATCTGGGCTGTGGCCATGAATAGTGTCCTGTGTAGTGGATGCCATTTGTGTGCCTCCCTTTTTGCTGTGATAGGCTATGTAAATCTTTACGTAGCTTATCACAGCAAAGCAGAGATGCAAATGGCGTCCCCTACATGGGAAGCCATTTGTGGCCGCAGCCCAGCCACGGCCAGAAGTCAGGCTGCAGCAGGCGGCCCTGGCCGGCAGCTCCACAGACTCGCCGTGGAGTGTAGCTGGCCGGGGAGGATTCCAGGGGGGGAGGAACGGATCACCTCCCCCCCGGTGGACCCCCCGTGGATGCAGGTAAGTGGGGTTTCGTACATCCCTAGGAGCAAGTAGGGATGGCACAGGCCCCGGATTTTGTCCAGAAATCTGGCAGGATACCCCTGCCTCCTGCACCCCCAAGCTGCACTTGCTGAGCCCCTGCCCCTGCTCATCCCCTGCCTGCACTCGCCAAGCCGCTGTATTGCCCCGGCTGTGGGCTTCGACCTCTTCATTTAGAAGTGCCAAGATAGTGGTGAATCAGACCCAGATTTACTTACAAGGAGTACTTTATTGAGTAACTCACAGCACACAGGCGTACCCAATAGTTGGATCAGACAACTTCTCTGAACCCAGAGCCATGGGGTACAATGGGTTTTATACCATACATGTTAGCAATCAGGCAGCATGACAACAGCAAGCACTCCCTAGCATTCATTCCCAGCAGAAACTAACAACACTTGATTCCCAGCACATCCACTTGTAGCTTTAAGGTAAACAAACTTTGCTTCCCAGGCAGAGTGTTCGATAACACTTTCACTCATTAGTATGGAATGTGCTGGGCCACACTATCAGCCCTTTGATTCATCTTCACATTAGGGTTGGCGGAGAATTTCTCCCCGAAACTTCGGGGGGCCGAGCGCCAACGTGTTCGGCCCCCTGAACAAGTTTTGGGAGAAATTCTCCACACCTCCCACCCCCGCACCCCCCCCCCGGGATGGGACTTACCTTTGGCGAATGTCCCTCCTGGCTGCGGGTCCAGCCGGCGGTTCGGTGGGTGTTCGTCCGGGGCGGGAGCGGCAGCCGGTCTTTCGACCGGCTGCCGCCGCCACCATTCCAATCAAAGAAAAAAAAATGCCCCCGTGATAGGCTACGTGACAATTAACGTAGCCTATCACGGCTAGATTTGCAAAGTCAGCCGTGATAGGCTACGTAAATTGTCACGTAGCCTATCACGGGTGAGTTAAAAAAAAAAAACAGCGCGTACGGATAATGGCGGCCCCCATAGGGAGCCGCCATTCCCATTCCTTATTTGGTCGCTGTAGTCTACGTAAAGATTTACGTAGACTACAGTGACCAAATAAGGAATGCGAATGGCGGCTCCCTATGGGGGCCGCCATTAGCGTACGCGCTTTTTTTTTTTAAGTCACCCGTGATAGGCTACGTGACAATTAACGTAGCCTATCATGGCTGACTTTGCAGATCTAGCCGTGATAGGCTACGTTAATCGTCACGTAGCCTATCACGGGGGCGTTTTTTTTTTTTTTTTAAACTTTTTAGTTCGCGGACGGGCGAGGCGAGGCGCCTCCTCCCCGGCCTGAATTTCGGCCGGGCAAGTCGGGAAGCCTCCCCCCGGCCTGAATTTCGGCCGGGCGAGGCAGGAAGCCTCCCCCCGGCCTGAACTTCGCGGGGGGAGCAGCGAAGCGCCTCCCCCCACCGCGAACAAGCTTCGAGGACAGGTAAGTGACTTTCGTCCATCCCTGCTTCACATGCTCAGAGGCTCACTAACCAGAGAATTGCACTAATAATGAATTTAAGCAAGGCATTATGGATCTCTAGGCCCCTCTAACAGTACAGGTGACTTGGTTATGCTCTTGGGGCCAATACGGCCCCCACTCTTATTAATGTGCATATTTGTGCATACAGAAACATGTGCATTTTCGCGATTGCCATTTTATTTTCCAAAAATTAGCAATTGTGGAGCTTGATGAGGCTGCCTGGGTGAATGCAGGTGGCTCAGCAAGCAGTGGGAAGCTCAAGTGTGGTATTAGGGATGCTGGAGAAATTTGAAACAGATTGAAATGAGCTCAGATTTCTAATAATCAAACCTGTGGAATCCACCGCAGAGAGACCCCCTCAGGCTCTGTGGAGTCCGTGGACTTTTGGATGATTTTTTTACTTTCCCAAAATTTACACATATGAATCTGTAGAAAAATATATAAGTTTCTGCTGAGGAAAGATAGAATGGAATAGGGGATAATACACTAAATGTTACGTACTGGGGTCAATTATGTAAATACTTGCATAAATACTTCTGTAATTATTTACATATTTTTCCGCATGACAAAAAAATAATATTTGCATCCCTCTGTGAATGGACAATGGAACAAAAGGCAGCTGACAATCCATGGAACACAGAACAGATTTTACACAATCTGTACATCCCTACTAATAGCTCAGAAATTTGTCTAAATTGCTCAGAATTTGTGCAAATTGTGGAACCTGCAGGGAAAAATGCACAAAATGCCCAGAAAATCTGCCCACTGGCCCAAGTTGCTGCAGATCAAATCAGGCAAGCAGCAGGAACTGAAACAAAGTCCAGTGAGCCAAGCCTAGTCATTGAACTCGACCCCCGAAATGGATTTCTCTAACATCCCTCACACACACACACACACACACACACACCAGTGTTGAAGGGCATAGTGACAGCTTTGCTCTGTTTTCACTGGAGCAAACAGCTGTGCTTGTCATAGAGAGAGAATGTAGACAGAACTAAGAATTTCCTGAAGCAAACAGAAAGGGAAATGCAGACCCTGGAGTTCTGATCCCTTGACTGAAGCAGGGTAAATGAACCTGTTTTCATATTAAGCTGCCTCTTTTGTGAGTCTGTTAGATGTCTCACTTGTCTGTGGAGTGTTTGCTTTATCACGTCAACTGTGGGAAAACCTGCAGTAGAGCTAAGCTCCCATTAGGCCTCAGGATATTACCCCAACCCCTTTCCTTTTTTCAGAGGAAACTAAATCCATCTCCTGCTTTGTGCCTAAAAGCCCAGGATGCATGACTCAGCAGTCAGCCTTTGATGCAGACATGGTTTTGCAACTGAGATGTCATGACACTGATCTCTTGTATGAAAATGTAGGATAACTGGGTATGTAATGAGATCAAGTGGTTTTGAGAAGCATCTGTAAGTGGCAATTCCAAATTATATTTTAGGGTAACTTGGATGATCTGGAGGAGTGTTTTCGTTTTGTTTCTTAAGATATTTTTTTACAGAAAAAAATGTGTTACATGCACTGGCTCCGGGAAGCTGAAAACAAACAAACAAAAACCTTGAGTGAAATTGAGTGTACGAAACCCCGCTTGCCTGGCCTCACCGGGTTCCGCTGGGGGGGCGGCGCTCTGTCCCTTCCCCCCAGAATCCTGGCCAGCTGGCTCCGCTCTGCGGGGATTCTGCAGAGCCGCCGGCCAGCTCCGCCAGCAGCCGGACATCTAGCCGCTGGCTAGCAGGGACACAAATGGCGGCCGCTGTAGCCGCCACCGTTTGCGTCCCTGAATTCATCCATGATAGGCTACGTAAAGACTTATGTAGCCTATCATGTCTGGGTTAAAAAAAAGACAAAGACGAAGACAAGAAAGGGGAACGCAAATAGCGTAGCGGACACTATTTGCATTCCCCTTTATTTTCACCATCTTACTCTACATAAATATTTATGTAGACTAAGACAGCCAAAAATAAGGAATGCAAATGGCGGCGGCCGTAGCCGCCACCATTTGCGTACGCATTTTTTTTTTAACCCAGACGTGATAGGCTACATAAGTCTTTACGTAGCCTATCACGAATGGGGGGGGAACAGACTGAAAATGGCGGCAGCAGCCAGTCGGAAGACCAGCCGCTGCTGCCGCCGCCGCCAAAGCCACCACTGGAGCCGCTGCCGTCCAGAACATCCACCCCAGGTAAGTCTCGTCCCGGGGGGGATCCGCGAGGGGGCAGGGGGGCATGCCATTCCTCCATGGAGTTCGGGGGGGCGAATGCTCCGAGATCCATGGCAGAATTCTCTGACATCCCTAGAAATGAATGAAATGAAATACAAGAGGAATATGAAACAAACTTCTCTCGGGACAATTAAAAATAATTGGAGCTTTGTTGTTTTTCAAGGGGAAAAGTAGGTCTGTGCACCACTTCAGTCCAAATCCCAAATTCTGAAGTGAATCAGGGTGATTTGGACTGGTTCGGTCTGAATCTGAAGCAGGTCCTGAACTGTCTGAAGCAGTCTGAAGCAGTTCAGAGAGATCCAGAGCTCTTTGGATTGCTTTGGTCAATTCTGAAGCCCAGACAGCCTGTCTGAGCAAACGTAATAACTTCCTAGAGAAGAGTGTGCAAAAATATGCACTCTCACAAAATGTGCATTTTCGCGTGTATGCAAATGTGCAAATTTTTGTAATTGCTATTTTATTTTTCAAATAATGGTGATCATAGACCTCGATGATGATGTGGTGGTGAATCAGGCTTCTCACTGACTGGGGGTAGGGGACAAGTGGGGGCAGGAGCTCAGCAAGTGGGGCTCAGGGGTGCGGGCAGGAGGGGGTTCTGCCAGATTCCTGGACGGAATTGCGTGCCCAAGCTATCCCTAATAAAATTATATGGAGTAGAAAAAGTGCGGCAGTGCAGTTAATAAATAAGCCCTGCTGAGTTCAATCAGTGTGACTTTTCCAGGTAATGTGTATTGAAATTTTCAGCCAAAGAGATGTTTAAGTTTTTTTTCTTCCCTTAATGAGAATTTCAGGTAAGTGGCAGATTCAGGACAGACAAAATGGAAGAACTTTTGTACTCCCCCCAAAAAAAACCTACACCAGAGATTAGGCATAGTGACCTCTAACTGTCACCTTAGACACCTTCTGATTTGGATCTCCAATCTCCTGTGTGGCTGACAGGTTTTTTTACCTTTTGTTTTAGTTTCTGAGAAAAGGAAATTTCATGGCACAGCACCCGTTTGGCATGCAAACAACGGTCGCGTCCCAAGGACCCAAGGGAAAGAGGGAGGATCTCTCCCTAGCCCGTAAGTTCAGGGTGTTCCCGTGATTCTCCTTCAAATGGAGACCAACTGCCTTACCTGGAGCTTAGGCTACTCAGCTATCTTTCCCCGGTGGTGTTCCTTGCTTTGGCGCTAGCAATTAGTATTCTGAAAGAGTCATAAAGTAATAAAGGAATAAAGTCTTGGAAAGAATTCCTCATCGTCTGTGTCCTGAGTTGGCTATTGGTGGGGACTCCAAGAGGCAGCTAGGGTGCTCCTGACACATCCCTAGTCAAGATAACAAAGATGACCAGTGCAGGGCTGTCTCTAGGTTTGAGGGCGCCTTTGGCAAAAGGCCCTTTGGTGGCTCCCCTGCCATGTCAGATGGGTTTCCTGCTAGGGATGGCGGAGAATTTCTCTCCGAAACTTCGGGGGGCCAAGCGCCAATGTGTTCGGCTCCCGAAGAAGTTTGGGGGAGAAATTCTCCACACACACCCCGCCCCCCGCACCCCCTCCCGGGAAGGGACTTACCTTTCCCGAATGTCCCTCCCGGCGGCGGGTCCCGGCGGAGGTTCGTCGGGTCTTCGTCAGGGGCGGGGGCGGCAGCCGGTCTTTTGACCGGCTGCCGCCGCCGCCATTCCAATAAAAGTAAAAAAAAAAAAACGCCCCCGTGATAGGCTACGTGACGATTAACGTAGCCTATCACGGCTAGATCTGCAAAGTCAGCCGTGATAGGCTACGTAAATCGTCACGTAGCCTATCACGGGTGACTTAAAAAAAAAAAAAAAGCGCGTAAGCAAATGGCGGCCCCCATAGGGAACCCCCATTCACGTTCCTTATTTGGTCGCTGTAGTCTACGTAAAGATTACATACGGCAAAAATAAGGGCAACGCTATTTGCTTGATCACAGGGGCGTGTTTTTTTTAACTTTTTAGTTCGCGGCCAGGCGAGGCGAGGCACCTCCCCCCCGGCCTGAATTTCGGCCGGGCGAGGCGGGAAGCCTCCCCCCCCGGCCTGAACTTTGGGGGGAGAGCAGCGAAGCGCCTCCCCCCCACTGCGAAAAGCTGCAAGACCAGGTAAGTGACTTTCGTGCACCCCTACCTATGCCCCACACTTCCATGTGAAAGGGGATATTTGGCAGCGCCCAAAGTATTTTATTCTCTGCAAAGCTTCCCAAGTGCAAGCTATTACTTTGACTTCAGGTGATTTAACACTGAAAACTCGGAATTTATCTTTAGAAGTCAGTTTGGAAGTCATAGTTCTTCTCACTGTCCAGCCCTCTAGCCATCATATTAGCAGAGGAACCTACATGATGTGATGGGCCAGACGTGGGTCGGCTTCGCATACAATTAAATCATCTTTGCAACCTCACATCTTGGTATTTCCTTTGTGTCTGATGAGTAATAGATCAGTCTTCAGATTAAGGGAAGTGTTATAAAATTCATCTTTCCTTCCAAATTAAGGACATTAACTTTTTCACTTGCAGCAAGGTGCTGCATAACTTAATTATTTTTTTGGGAGGGAAATCATCTTTGGAAGAGTTCATCTCATTTTAAGTGCCTTCTTATTTGCCCATCAAAATTACTACTCAAATTGCATAGTGAAAAGCCTGGAAAGGGTTTCAAATTTCATATGGGGGCATGGCAATAGAACGTTTGGGCCCCAATCTCAAATGATCGCATTCGATAGATGTGATAATAACGCAAATAGCGTTGCCCTTATTTTCGCCGTAGACTACGTAAACATTTACGTAGACTACAGCGACCAAATAAGGAACGAGAATGGCGGCTCCCTATGGGGGCCGCCATTATCCGTACACACTTTTTTTTTTTTTTAAGTCACCCGTGATAGGCTACGTGACGATTGACGTAGCCTATCACGGCTGACTTTGCAAATCTACCTGTGATAGGCTACGTGAATCGTCACGTAGCCTATCAGGGGGCGTTTTTTTTTTCTTTTATTGCAATGGCGGCGGCGGCAGCCAGTCGAAAGACCGGCTGCCACTCCTGCCCCGCTCGAACACCCGCCGAACCGCCGGCCGGACCCGCCGCCGGGAGGGACATTCGGCGAAGGTAAGTCCCGTCCTGGGGGGGGTGCGGGGTGCGGGGGGGTCGGAGGATTTCTCCCCGAAACTTGTTCAGGGGGCCGAACACGTTGGCGCTCGGCCCCCCGAAGTTTCGGGGAGAAATTCTCCGCCAACCCTATGGAAGCCTCAACACAGTTGATGCTGTTGCCACCTACAGAAGCAGTGCAATAAACCAAAAACCCTGAATAAAAAAGAAAGAAGCTGTGCTACAGCCCCTGCCATTAGTGAGCCCTCTCTGTGAGAAACTGTTGGAGAATTCCTCCTCCCCTAGGAGAAATTCAGTGAAATTGTCCCCCCAGTTTCTCTGCCCACAAATAGGCAGGAGCACTCTGAGAGGCCATTTGTGCACAGCTCTACCTGAGAGGTTCTCTGAAACTGAATTCATCCCACTTAAAATGTCAACAAAGTAACCCATGAAAAACATCCACCACAACCATTTCCCATCTTAATTGCTGTGAACCAGCTAGGGATGGACGAAAGTCACTTACCTGTCCTCAAAGGTTTTCGCGGTGGGGGGGAGGTGCTTCGCTGCTCCCCCCGCGAAGTTCAGGCCGGGGGGAGGCTTCCCGCCTCGCACGGCCGAAATTCAAGCCGGGGAGGAGGCGCCTCGCCTCACCCGGCCGCGAACTAAAAAGTTAAAAAAAAAACGCCCCCGTGATAGGCTACGTGACGATTAACGTAGCCTATCACGGGTAGATCTGCAAAGTCAGCCGTGATAGGCTACGTTAATCGTCACGTAGCCTATCACGGGTGACTTAAAAAAAAAAAAAAGCACGTACGCAAATGGCGGCCCCCACAGGGAGCCGCCATTTGTGTTCCTTATTTGGTCACTGTAGTCTACGTAAAGATTTATGTAGACTACGGCAAAAATAAGGGCAATGCAAATAGCGTTGCCCTTATTTTCACCGTAGTCTACGTAAATCTTTATGTAGACTACAGCGACCAAATAAGGAACGGGAATGGCGGCTCCCTATGGGGGCCGCCATTATCCGTACGCGCTTTTTTTTTTTAAAGTCACCCGTGATAGGCTACGTGACAATTTACGTAGCCTATCATGGCTGACTTTGCAAATCTAGCCGTGATAGGCTACGTTAATCGTCACGTAGCCTATCATGGGGGTATTTTTTTTTCTTTGATTGGAATGGCGGTGGCGGCAGCCGGTCAAAAGACTGGCTACCGCTACCGCTCCGGACGAACACCTGCCGAACCGCCGGCCGGACCCGCCGCTGGGAGGGACATTCGCCAAAGGTAAGTCCCGTCCCGGTGGGGGGTGCGGGGGGCGGGGGGGTGCAGAGAATTTCTCCCCGAAACTTGTTCGGGGGGTCGAATACGTTGGCGCTCGGCCCCCCAAAGTTTCAGGGAGAAATTCTCCGCCAACCCTAGAACCAGCAGGTCTCTGGATGAAGTTCTGACTTGGATTCCTGCACTGAGCAGGGGGTTGGACTCGATGGCCTTGTAGGCCCCTTCCAACCCTACTATTCTATGATTCTGTGATTCTATGAAGCAGTGGCTCCACCATGGAGCTCATCTCCATGACAGGATTGCACTGTAAGGACACAATCCTATCGTGGTATGTGGCCACTTCCAAACTCAAAGGCAACCACCTATCCCATGCAGGGCAGGAGAAGTGCGGAGGGGATTGTCCCCTCCACCCTTCAGCTGCCCTGCATTTGCAGCTAGACAGCCCATTTCGGCTGTCTCGCTGTGGGAAGGCGGAGCAGGGGAAGCGGCTGCCGGATGACACATAGGATGTATCGTACCGGCATTTCTGCCTTCCCCACCCTATTTTCGCCACTCTGCACTCCTCTTCCAAGCTTGGAGCATGGGACCATCCCGAGCTACCTGCGAGGCAGCGCAGGACGGGTGTGGGAAGGGTGAAAGGTCGGTTCTCAGGGAACCGACCTCAGAGCATGGGCTCTGAGGTTGGTTTCTAGAAACCAATGTATCTTATGGCCATCTAGCTGCTGACTAGCAGCTGTAGGATTGCTCCCTAACTGTTTTTTTTTTTTGAGGGGGGAGCTTATTTATGCCCACCCCCAAGGATTACTTTTGTTCCACAGATTGAAAAGGTGGCACATCATCTCTAGTAAAAACAGGGAAATAGGAAGTAATTTGCCTGCCCCTTTTTGGCATTGCTCAAACCAATATAAACTGAACCTTTATACTATTCAGATGGCATTTTTATTACACCAGGAAATGAAAGCTACAGCAAAATAAAGATCTGCTGTTTGTGTGCATAACAAGAATATTTCGAGTCTTAACCTAGCTGGGATTAAATTTTATAAGGGATATAATATTATGTCTTCCAACATGTAATGCAGACACTAATTTCCTGAAGTAGAAATGTGAAATGCATCAGTGGTATGCATAATATTCCACTGATGGTTGTTCATCATGCCTTTACTTTGCAGCTTTTCCAGGAAGCATCAAAATGCACTGAGGGAAATGAACAGAAGAGCGAAATGCGAACATCTGTAGGATGATAATGTGTGAAGCTTCCATATGTACTTTGGGAAAATACTACACAGCTGGATTCTTACACTATTTTAGTCTAGGACAGGGGTGGGGAAGGCATTGTTCCCCAGATGTTGCTGGACTGCAACATCCATCAACCCTAGCCAACATAGACAATGGTGGATGATGGCAGTTATAGGGGTGTGGTGAGGGATTTCTATGAATCGGACCTGTGAATTGCGCACCGGATTAGCTATTTCTAAGTCATACCAACTACAGAAGACTTGCAGACTATTTTTTCTTTAACTTCTGGTAGGGATTTGCACAAATGGTATTTGCACAAGTGTACACTTGTACTAATGTGCATTAGCACAAGTGTGGGCTAGTGCACAGTTGTGCTGGTGTACACTAATGCAAATGCACATTTGCAAACAGGGATGGAATTCTTGTACATCCCTAAAAAAATTTTTTTTAAATCAATCGATGAGTGGACGATGGAAGGAAAGGCACTCAGCAACCTGCAAAACACACACAGCATGGATTTAACATCCAGACATCCCTAGATGTGGCCCACCGAGGTTGCATTTGTGGCCCCCTGTTGCTGCAGCCACCACCATGGTGCTAAAAAATGCTGCTGTGCCACCAAAAATCATCTTCACTTCCATGCTGCAACAGTTCTTCTCAGAAGCAATCACACTGAGACAAGCCTAGTCTTCCCCCCTTCCCTTACACAGTGTGTCTATGAACAAAGGACATAAGCAGGCATGTCAGAAATCTGTAGGTAGGTACCAAACTTTGCATTACTCTGCAGGTGAGCTTTGATTCCCCCTCCCCCATGACCCAGTCTTATATTAAATCTCCTGAAGAATGCATGATCACGGTCCTTCCAAGCTATTGATTGGTCAGTTAGAAAGGCCAGCCTCTCAATGGGAGTTGCCTATGGAGGGCCTCCACAGAATGCCTTTGATTGTGAAACCATGCTTTGGGTTCAAGTGGCTGGTGAAGTCGAGGCTAGATTTTTCCATGCTGTGAAGCTTCAGTTGAGCCTCTTCCCTTCCCCCACCTGTAAGCTGCTTTGCTGAGTTAATCTTACGTAGGGATGTTGTGAGAGTCTGTGGGGAGGGGGGGTGGAGTCTGACAGACTCCTCCTTGCCCACTTTCCTGGACCCCACTCACTGAACCATGGGGCACTCGCAGACCTGCTTGGCGAGCACCCCGCAGCTCATCAAGTGCCCTGCAGCTGCCCCTAGCAAGCCACCATTGTGCACAACCATGGCAACTTGGAAGCTTCCAGGTAGGCGATGGCATAATTGGCAGCCATAAAGCAGCCATCTACACAACATTACAGGCATGAATGGAGCATTTAGACCTGTAATGTTGCACAGATAACCCCTTTTATAGCCGCAGGGCCCACAACATTACCTACCCAGAAGTGCCCAAGCTGCCATGATTGTGCACAATGGTGGCTCACTAGGGAGGCTGGGAGGCCCTGCAGATTTGTTGGGTGCTCACCAGGCTGCAACGAACCTGCAACAAAACTGGCACAGTATCATGAACAGGAACAGGGGGCAGAAGTTGCTCAGTGAGCAGCCAACAAACCCAGGCACAGGTGAGTCTATCCATCCATAATCATAAGATCCAGGTTCCTGATATAATTCTTCTGTTTTGTTTTGTTTTGTTTTGTTTTGTTTTAAAAGCAAGCGATTATTTCTGCAATTCTTTCCATGTGGTTCTAGAATAAATATACTCAATTGGAAACTGGACTTGATTTATTCATCATGTTGCCCAGTCTGAAGACTGGCCTTACCTAGGGATGGATGGATCTGTTGATCTTCATCTCATGATCAAGATAGTTGGGTTTTTGAAGGACATCGAGCTCACTCCATCCCATTTCTGTATGAGCTTGTAATTTATTTATTTTAATCCATATGGAAATGCATACTTTTTTGTGCACATTTTTTGGAATGTACACATTCATGTATGCATGCATGTCTGCATTTTCTCCACATGTTTAAATGTACACCTCTTTACAGGTGCTTTACATTGCTAAAACACTGTTTTGCATGCACCTTTCTCTAATATATGCAGCATGCGGGGCTTTTTTGTAATGTGCTCATTTTTGTGTGCATTGTTCTCCCGAGATGAGCTGCATCGGAAAGTTCACAAAAATGTAGATTTTGGAACACGCCTCTGTCTCTGTTTGCTGAAAGACTCAGGAGTTGCGAATTGGATAAATCCACAGTAAAAACCTTTTAAAAATATTTTTTCTAAAAAAAACCCTTCATGGAGCAAATTTCTCACCTGTGCCTACCCAGCCTGCCTAGACCATTTGGTGCACTCTAGCACAGTTTCAAAAAGATTGGAAGAAGCTTTAGGAAAGGGCTCCTCCATCTCCATATCTCCATACCTCAGAGATACACACCAAAAGGTATCTTTTAACCTGTTCTTCCAGGGCTGAAAGTGCAGAATACAATTTGTCACACATTCACTGCAGAGAAGGAGCAACATTCCTTGCACCCTGTGAAGGCCATACAGGAGGAAGCAAGGCCAGAATACCGAGTCATGCAGAGGGGTCAGCCTCCTCTGTGGGCTCACAGGCTCCTGTCCTTATCATTCCTTATATTTCTGATGTTTAGGCATGTGCCAATCCTTATGTGGCCAAAATCTCACCACTAGGGATGGACGAAAGGGACTTACCTTGTCCCGCAGCTTGCTTCGCGGTGAGGGGGAGGCGCTTCGGTTCTCCCCCCGAAGTTCAGGCGAGGGGGGGAGGCACCCCGCCTCGCCCGGTCGAAATTCAGGCCGGGGGGGAGGCGCCCCATTCCTCACTGCCGAAATTCAGGCCGGGGAGAAGCGCCCCGTCTCCCCAGCCGCGAAAAAAAAAAGTAAAGTAAAAAAAACCCCACACACCCGTGATAGGCTACGTGACGATTTACGTAGCCTATCATGGCTGACTTTGGAACTCTAGCCATGATAGACTACGTAAATTGTTACGTAGTCTATCACGGGTGTGTTTTTGTTTTTTTTTTACTTTCCTTTTTTATTTTGCAATGGCGGTGGTGGCAGCTGGTCAGAAGACCAGCCGCCGCCGCCGCCCCCGCCGAAACGCCGCCGAAACGCCGCCGGGACCCGCCGCCGAGAGGGACATTCGCACGAGGTAAGTCCCATCCCGGGGGAGGGGGCGGGGGGCCGGTGGAGAATTTCACCACCAATTTCGGGGGGCCGAATGCGTTGGCATTTGGCCTCCGGGAGATTCGTGGAGAAATTCTCCGCCATCCCTACTCACCACCTATGCACAAGAGAGAGGTATCAGAAGAGGTGGGGGAACTCTGAAGTGTTCAGAAACACAACATGGAGGGAGAGAGAGAAAGAGAGAGAAAGAGAGAGAGAGAGAGAGAGAGAGAGAGAGAGAGACCTAAGGAGAAGGGGCCCTCAAAACTGCCCAATGGGATGTGAGCATGCACAGAGGCCATGGAATGCTGCCTGACTGGAGGGGTAGGGGAATGGAAACCTGGGCAGGAGAAAAATGGAATGGGATATCCTGCAGGAGAGCACTTAACAAGAACACTCCACACCAGTGGAGGCTGGTGGCTCTGATGTCAGTGGGGCAGTGAATCCACTCTGGGTTTCAGTCAGAACCATTCAGAACTCTAAAGGAGGTATCGATAGCTTCTTGGATAAAGACAGTTTCTTTAGAGTTCTGACTGGTTCTGACTGAAACCCAGAGCGGATTCCCTGCCCCATGACATTGGAGTCAGCAGCCTCTGCTGCTCCACATGGAAGCACTTCGTCACAGGGGCCCCTTGTTTAATTCTCTTTCTAACACAAGACGTGCACTTCTCTCCCATGGTGCACAGTTTCGGAATTGCTGCCCTGTTATCTTCCCTGTTTGTCCAGAAATTGGCTGAGCTCTCCTGCCCGTTAGCGAGTGTACCTTAAGAGCCAATCCATAACTCTTTCTCATTTGCCCCTTGGCTACCTTCTTCATTCTGCTGAAAATATATTTAGACCCACGGCAAACCTTGCAAATGTTGAAGCGAGGCAAAACAAACAAGCATAGGCAGATATTTCTGGTTTGGAACGCACGCCTGGGCTGGAGGTGAAATTTGTGTTTAACACAGCAGGATGTCTTTTCAGTTATGCAGGAGCCTTAGAACTTGACACAAATGAGGCTTTCCGCTGGGGTTGTCAGTCAGTCATGTCAAACCCATGTCAATCACAGTCAACCAATGAATGCGCATACAGGCCTCTTTCCCTTATTATTTCCATCTCATTTCAACCATGTTCTGGCTTTGTCTTCCTGGGGTGATTAGAACATCTCTACCCCAGGCATCACGCTTGACAAAACCACCCGAGGTATGCGATAATTGCTCAGGTGTATGTTACATGGTGTATTTAATTACCAAAATAATCAATGACTTCTCAAATGGTACTTGATGGAACAGCATAGATTTTGCACATAAGATATGCAGGGGCCTTTTCCCTTCCAGTTGTCACTTGTATATATGCCATTATTATTCTCAAGGACTTATATATGTTAGAGTTAGGGATGTCGGAGAAACTCTCAGTGGATTCAAATGAGTTCGAAGTTAGGATTGCTGGAGAAATTCTAGAGGGGCTAAAATGAGCTTGGATTTCTAAGAATCTGACTTGTGGAATCCACTGCAGAGTGACTTCCTCAGCCTGCACAGGGTAGGGGTGTATGAAACCCCACTTACCTGGCTCCGCTGGGTTCCACAGGTGGGGGGAGGTGCTCCGTCCCTCCCCCCAGAATCCTCACTGGAGGGGGAGGTGCTCTGTGCCTCCCCCCGGAATCCTGGCCTGCCGGCTCCGCTCCGCGGCCAAGCCGCAGAGCTGCCAGCCAGCTCCGGCCGCCCGCAGCCAGACATCCAGCCACTGGGCAGCCCTGCAGGGACGCAAATGGCGGCTGTCGTAGCCGCCATCATTTGCATCCCTGCAGTGAGCCATGATAGGCTACATAAATATTTACATAGGCTATCACGGCAGGGGGAAAACCCCAGCATACACAAATGGCGGTAGCCGCCGCCATTTGCGTAGGCTGGGGGTTTTTTTCCCTTGCCGTGATAGGCTACGTAAATATTTACGTAGCCTATCACAGCCTCCACAGGGATGCAAATGGTGTCCCTGCATTAGCCGTGAGAGGCTACATAAGTATTTACGTAGCCTATCATGGCTGAAGAAGGAAGCGAATGGCAGCCTCAGGACGGCCGCCATTCGCACAGCAGCGCGGACGGGAGCAGGTAAGTGCTCTGTTTCACATGCCTTTCGGGGGTGGGGGCAGCAGGCACTTCATCCCGTGTGCCTTTCGGGGGTTGGGGGAGCAGGGGCTTTGTTCTGCAACAGTTTTCGGAGGGCCAAATGCACTGGCATTCGGCCTCACCAAGATCCGTCGCGGAATTCTCTGACATCCCTAGCACAGAGTCCATGGACTTTTGAATCTTTGCCTTTATTTTCCCAACATTTATGCATATTTATTTGTAGGAAAATTTGCAAGTTTCTGCTGAGACTGGTAAATATACACAGGGAAAGGTCGAATGGAATGGGGGACAATATGGTAAATGTTACATACTAAGGTAAATTATGTAAATTGTTGTGAACCCTCTTATGGAATTATTTGTGTAGTTTTTTTCGCACAAAGAAAAAACAATGAATCTGCCTGTGAACGGATGATAGAACAAAAGGCACCTGACAAACTGTGGAACACAGACAGAGTGGATTTTACACAATCCTTACATCCCTGTTCAGATTTCTATGACTACAACCTATGGATTCCACAATGGACTGTTTTATTCCAAGTTGTACAGATTACATGGACTTCTGGACATGTTGTTGTTTGTTTGTTTGTTTGTTTTTAAAAAAAACCTTTTTGTGGGGATTTGCACAAATTCACACTTGTCCTGATGTGCATTCGCACAGATGCATGTTTGCACAAGTGGAACAAAATTGCAAGCGGAGATGGCTCAAAGAAGAGTCAGACAACAAGGCTTGGGTTGAAAATTGGGCCACATTTATTGAAATACCTGCAAAGGGGAACCTAGGGTGGGCAGCTGACTGTGCCAGAGACTAGCTGGCACTTCTCAGGCGAAAGCACACCCAGCCTGAGGGGTGGCATCGATCTCGCTGCCCCTCCGGACTGCCCCTTCTGGGGGAGGTAGACCTTCCCCTGTCACCCCCAACCCGGTGCCGCACAACACCTGGGTGAGTGAGGAGGGTTGGTTTCCAAAGCAACTCTTATCCCCTCGCCGAGCTGCACAACCTGTTCGGGGGGCCTCAGGCATCACCTGTCACCATATGGTGCCTCTGCATGCACACCATCCCTAATCTCTTTCTGCTTTTGCCCATCCTAGTAGCCACAGGAGTCACAAGCCTAGTGCTAGTGAAACTCGCCCCACCTTCACAGAAGAACTTTCCGCAGGCCCCTTTGCAGATCAGACAGAAATATGCTATTCCCTACATTAGACAGGTGGACGCCATCCTGCCTGTAATGCTCCCTCCTTGTCCAAATAATTTCCTGTGGGTGGTGCATCCATCACCCCGTTCACATAGGCCATAAACCATTTCTCCGTTCACTTTCTGACATCCCTTGCAACGGCAACGTCGTTCCGAGCCTTCCAATTGATCCATGGAAGCAGTGAGAACCACAATGGCTACTTCCAGCCAGGTATGCTGGACCACCTGCACTTTAATCAAGGCCAGTTGGATCAGGTCCTTGCCTGGCTTACAGCCCAAGTAGTTCCCTCCATCGTGCAGCACCTGGACCTGCGGAGGAAGACTGACCAAACCTTGGTGGGACAGGGTGAGGAGGGGGGACTCCCACTGCATGTTCTGTCTGCCAAGCCACTGGATCGTAGCGTGTTGGGGTAGCAGAAAATGAGATCCGAAGGCTGGCATAGAAGCCCTTTGTGAAGCCCAAAACACCATACTGTGCCCGCATAAGAGTAGGCATGGTGGAGAATTCTGCCATGGATCTCGGTGAGGCCGAATGGCAGCGCATTTGCCCCCCCCCGAAATACATGGCAGAACGAATCCACCCCTCCCCCCCACCCTGCGAAATGGGCCCGGAACGGAGCACCTACCTGCTGTCATCCGCACTGCATTGCCATTTGTGTCCCTGAAGAAGCCGTGATAGGCTACATAATTATTTATGTAGCCTATCACGGCAATACTAAGGAAATGGAAATGTCGGCGGCTTCGGCGGCCACCATTTACGTTCCCTTTTTTTTTGCTATGAGAGGCTACGTAAATATTTTACATAGGGGACACCATTTGCGTCCCTGCTTTAGCCTTCATAGGCTATGTAAATATTTACGTAGGCTATGATGGCTAAATATTTACGTAGCCTATCATGGGCCGGCGTAGAGATGCAAATGTCATCCCCTACTAGGGATGTACGAAAGTCACTTACCTTTTGCAGATTATGTTGATGGTGGGGGGGAGGTGCTCCATCCCTCCCTCCGGAATCCTGGCCCGGCGGGGGCGGCGCTCCGTTCCTCCCCCCAGAATCCTGGCCGGCTGGCTCCGCTGCGCAGCGATTCTGCAGAGCCGCCGGCCAGCTCCGCCAACAGCCAGACATCCGGCCACTGGCTAGCAGGGACACAAATGGCGGCGGCCGTATCTGCCACCGTTTGCGTCCCTGCAGTCAGCCGTGATAGGCTACGTAAATGTTTATGTAGCCTATCACGGCTGACTTAAAAAAAACCCACAACAACGCGCGTATGCAAATGGCAGCGGCCATGGCCACCGCCATTTGCGTATGCGCGCTGTTGTTGATTTTTTTTAAGTCAGCCGTGATAGGCTACGTAAACATTTACGTAGCCTATCACGGGTTTTTTTTTAAACCTAGCCATGATAGGCTACGTAAACCTTTACGTAGCCTATCACGTCTTTTAAAAAACAAAACAAAACTGGAAATGGCGGCGGCGGCAGCTGGTGGGAAGACCGGCTGCCATAGCCGCCACTGCCGAACCGCCGCCAGAGCCTCCGCCACCAGGAAGATCCGCCCCAGGTAAGTCTCGTCCTGGGGGGTGTGGGGGGGCAGACCATTCCGCTACCGATTTCGAGGGGCCGAATGCACTGGCATTTGGCCTCCCCGAGATCCGTGGCGGAATTCTCTTCCATCCCTATCCCCTACACAGGACACCATTTGCGTCCGCACCAGCCCGGCATCAGCTGGAGGCCCCGCTGCAGGATGGCCCGGCCGGCGGCTCCGCAGCCTGGCCACGGAGTGGAGCCAGCCAAGCAGGATTAGGGATGGCAGAGAATTCCGCCACAGATCACGGTGAGGCCGAATGCCAGTGAATTCAGCCCCCCAAACTCCGTGGCGGAACGGCCTGCCCCCCGCCCCCCCGCAGATTCACCCCGGGATGAGACTCACCTGGGGTGGATGATCTGGGCAGCGGTGGCTCCGGCAGTGACTGCGGCGGCTGCGGCGGCTGCAGTGGGTGCGGCGGCTGCGGCGGCTGCGGTGGCTGGTCTTCCAACCGGCTGCCGCCTCCACCATTTCCACTCTTGTAAAAAAGAAAAGAAAAAGAAAGACGTGATAGGCTACATAAAGATTTACGTAGCCTATCATGACTAGGTTTTTTTAAAAAAACCAACGTGATTGGCTACGTAAATCCATGGCTGGGTGGGTTAAATAAACAACAACCCACGTACGCAAATGGCGATGGCTACGGCCAACACCATTTGCATTCCTTATTTTTCCTGTCTTAATCTATGTAAATATTTATGGACTTATGGACCTATGGCCCGATTGGAGTCCACCCAGAGATGAGCCTTCAGTGTGGCAGCCCCCTTTCTTTGGAATTCCTTACCCCTGGAGGTCAGGCAGGCACAAACACTGTGCTGTTTCTAGTGCCTCCTGAAAACAACACTCCTGTATGCAGTGTGTAGAATCCGCTCCATCTGTGTTTCGCAGATTGTCAGGCACCTTTTGTTCCATCGTCCGCTCACAGGCGGATGTGATTTTTTTTTCATCATGCGAAAAAATACGCAAACAGTTGTCTAAGAAGTTTCATAGCAACTTACATAATTTACCTTAGAATTAGGGATGGCGGAGAATTTCTCCCCGAATTTTCAGGAGGCCGAATGCCAACGCATTCAGCCCCCCGAAATTGGTGGGGAAATTCTCTGCCAGCCCCCCACCCCGCCGGGATGGGACTTACCGTGGCCGAATGTCCCTCTCAGAGGCGGGTCCCAGCAGCAGTTCGGCGGTGGTTCGGCAGGGGCGGGGGCGGCGGCCGGTCTCCCGACCAGCTGCCACCACCGCCACTGCAAAAAAAAAAAAGTAAAGTAAAAACAAAACAAAACACAGCTGTGATAGGCTACGTAACGATTTACGTAGCCTATCACGGCTAGATTTCCAAAGTCAGGAGTGACAGGCTACGTAA
This sequence comes from Heloderma suspectum, assembly GCF_057233095.1. Taxonomy (NCBI): domain Eukaryota; kingdom Metazoa; phylum Chordata; class Lepidosauria; order Squamata; family Helodermatidae; genus Heloderma; species Heloderma suspectum. Next base: position 23,438,106 of record NC_139460.1, on the reverse strand, counting down.
ATCGTCATGTAGCCTATCACGGGTGACTTTGAAGAAAAAAAAAAAGAGCGTACGCAAATGGCGGCCCATGGGCGCCGCCATTTGCATTCCTTAGTTTGGCACATCTAGTCTACGTAAAGATTTACGTAGACTACGGCGATAATAAGGGAACGCTATTTGTGTTGCCCTTATTTTCGCCGTAGACTATGTAAATCTTTATGTAGACTAGATGTGTCAAAATAAGGAACGCAAATGGCGGTCCCCATGGGAGCCGCCATTTGCGTACGCGCTTTTTTTTTTCCCGAAGTCACCCGTGATAGGCTACGTGACGCTTTACATAGCCTATCACGGCTGACTTTGGAAATCTAGCCCTGATAGGCTATGTAAATCGTTACGTAGCCTATCATGGGTGTGTGTGTGTGTGTGTGTGTTTTACTTTTTTTTTTCGTGGCCGGGTAGACGGGGCGCTCCTACCCGGCCTGAATTTCGCCGGCGAGGGATGGGGCGCCTCCCCCCTGGCCTGAATTTCGGCTGGGCGAGGCGGGGTGCCTCCCCCCCCTCGCCTGAACTTCGGGGGGAGAACCGAAGTGCCTCCCCCCCACCGTGAAGCAAGCTTCGAGAACAGGTAAGGGACTTTTGTCCATCCCTACTTAGAATGCAACATTTAGCGCATTGTCCCCCATTTCATTCAACTTTTCCTCAGCAGAAATGTGCTGATTTTACTATGAATAAATATACGTCAATTTGGGGAAAGTAAAAAAAAAAAATCATCTGAAAGTCCACAGACTCTGCAGATTGAGGGGGTCGCTCCGCAGTGGATTCTGCAGATTGGATTCTCAGAAATCTGAGCTCTTTTTAGTCCATCTCGCATTTCTCTATTCTCTTTACCCCCCCCACTCATTTCATCTACAACAAGCCATCCCAACAGATGACTGTTGAGCTGCTGCTTAAAGATGTACAGTGTGGCAGAGCCCGCTACCTTCCTGTCTAATTGGCTCAGTTGTTGAACTGTTGAACAATAGGGTTGAATGAATCAGTCAGTGTTGGTTTCACTCTGTTTTCACAACCTTAAATTCATTTTCTCCCATTTCCGCATCAGTTCGTGATTTTTTTTAAAAAAAAAAAACTTTTCATGAAACTGCATGCACATTTCTCCAAATATATGCAGTTTGCACCTTTCCCTAACATACATATTGTGCAAGCAGTTTCTCCTAATATAATGCATTTCATACATTATTGTCATGAATATATGCATTTTGTGTGCACCAACACACACATTTTTTTGTACACATTTTTAATTGGCAAACTGGCTGCATAACAAAATTCATGTTCTGGTTCAGGAAGTGCGAATCATATATGTGAATTTCAAAATGCAAACCAAACAAATTTCTCTCTCCCATCCCTATTTACCATCAAAATGTTTCTCACAACACTCAGCTGAAATCTACCCTCCTGAAACTATCATAATAAAGGGTCATTTTCTCTCTCTCCCTCATTCCTACTGTGCAGTGGGAGAGGTACTGTAAAAGCAGAACTGCATAGAACTGCTATGGTAAATATCAGAATCTTGGTGAGTGCTGACATTTACAGATAGATAGATAGATAGATAGATAGATAGATAGATAGATAGATAGATAGATAGATAGATATTTTAAAAAGAGGTCCAGGAGAAATGCTCCGGAACTTTGACATTTGCCGGTAAATCTCAAAGTCAATTGGCTGCTTTCAGGAAATGTCCAAAAGTATTTCCATCATTTAATATTAAAAGATACTTGAGAATTTCCATGTATTGATTTGATTTAAGAGACAAACTTCACAGCACATACATTTCTGCCATTTTCCACCAGGCCTCTTACAAATCTTAAGGATCACAAGTAAATGCCAACATTTACTAATTGTCTGACTTTCACCATAATAGAACCAGAAAATCCCAGGAAGTCAAGAGTCAAGAACAACAGAAGAGGTACTTTAGGGAAGCTGCATGGTTTTTCCCATTGTCTTGCAGAGGATACTCTTCAAACAGTCCGTATATAAAATCATGCTCAAAAGTGGGGGAATGAGATCAGGTTGCCATTCCATGGGAATTTTCTGATTTCAGAAGCATTGGTTCCAAACTTAACAGCACAAGAGAATTGTATTTGCAGTGCCTGAAGCCTCCCTTCCAAAATAATTTACCAGTGTAGGAACTGCAGGTTTAGGGTAGAAATTGTTATTATCATAATCAAAAGGTTTGGGAAGAGCTGGGTACCACCAAAATGACTTGCATTAAGGTTGAAAGCATTTCAATTTCCATGAGGCTTTTAAGCTGCTGTTAACTTGGCTTTTACCAATCCAGAGGCATTCATTTGCAAGCTCCTTTTTTTAAAAAAAGGGGCACTTAAATTAATGCACTGTCAATTTGTTGTTATGGCAGAATCAAATTAAGTGGGAGGCAGCGTTGGGGGTAAATGACAGCATGCACCTTTAGGTGCCTTTGGAGTTCTAAGAAATATATGCACATCTGTCGCTGTAAACCTTAAGAAATCCTCAAAGCAGGAAATGTCAAAGCCCATTAACAAGATGTTCTCTTCAAACGCTTAAACCATGCTTCAACAACAAAATAATGTTACTGAGTATGATGACTGAGGGCACGCCTTTTTTCCTTCACTGGCACTTGAGATAAGAAGCAAACAGGCACAAAAGATACCAGCAGCCAATTAACACATGCCCATGTAGTCAAGACTCCTTTTCCTGATCTTCAAATTTAGGGTGCAATCCTATCCAGGTTTAGACGGAAAAAAAGCCCTGCAACTCCCAGCCAGCTGGCTGGGGAATGCTGGGAGTTGTAGGACTTGCTTCTGTCTAAACTTGCATAGGATTGTGTCCTTAATGTTTTAGAACACAAATAAATGCATGAATACAATGCATGTGGTAGATTAGAAACATGTACTTCATCGAAATATAAAGGAAGCCCTTCAAATATACTGGTGTTTTGTTGGTTTCCTTTGTCATAGAAACATGCTTGAAATATGTTTTGTCATAGAAACATGCTTCAGCATCATATTTTTAAAAAACTGTAGTTTTATATCAAGTTTTCCAGTACAATGTACACGGGCTAAACATAACCTGAAAAGGTTAAAGAAAACTATCAAACACAACCCAATTGGGTAAGTATGCACAGAGTACAGACCTGCAAAACCTTCAACCTGAAATTATTTTAAGAACATAAGAAGAGCCATGCTGGATCAGACCAGGGGTCCATCTAGTCCAGTTCACACAGTGTCCAATCAACTGCCCATGGGAAACCCACAAGCAGGTCATGAGTGCAACAGCACCCTCCTGCCCATGTTCCCCAGCAACTGGTGTACATAGACATACTGCCTCTGATACTGGAGGTAGCATATAGCCACCATGACCAGAAGCTGTTGATAACCATATCTTCTCGTTCTCTAGGTCACCCTTTGTTGTAGATGAAGGTGGGAGCACTGGACCACTTGTTTGGACTGACAAACAAGTGGCACCTTCAAGGCTTACACATCAGCTCTCAGCTGCTCTGATAGTGAGTTCTGGTTCTGTTGCTGTGGCAACAGGGACATGGCTCCACCCTGCTGGGGACCTGGATGTCTCACACAATGGCTTCTCATGAAACTGTGCTGTCTGTAGCCAATGGGGATGGAGGCTGATGAGGAGGCAATCATTGCCATCACTCCATGCCAGGGAGTCAAGATTTGACTACATGTTGACGTCACAAAACCAATTCAGAACGAGGTCATTTCTTCATGCCCTCGTTGAATGAGACACCACAGAGCCAATTGAATGTGGCGACATGATGATGTCATGAAGTGAATCCTGAGTTAGGGCAATGATTCCATTCTCTGAACTGAAGAACACCTTTGTTCCTACTTGCAGTCCCTGTTAAAAGCAACCAAAGTAGCAAGCATATTTTGAAGGCAATGAGAACTTGAGTAAAAAGAGAGCCATTTTGGGCTTGGTCATAGGGCTTACCCGAATTCCATGAGTCCTATGAACAGCAACTCAGACTCATTTTTGTCTGTGTGGCACCTGCATCCTGCTGGGGGAACATTGACCCCGATCCTTCCATCCCTCACACACTTTATTAGGCTGTTATGACTGACCTCTAGGGTGGTCACTTATGAATTGCCAAAAAAGAGGACAAAATATGCATAAAATCTGCATTTGCTAATTTATATGTATATATGCAATTTTTAAAAAATATATATTATAATTTTAATAGAAATACAATGCCTCTTACCATATTGTGGGAGACTGTAGCCAGGTGACCGGTGTGCCTGTCTGTTCCTTTTGCTGTTCAGGTGATGGGCAACATTTCTTACAGATCTTTATCTTTAAACAGAAATTGGGGAGGGCCACTTTTCAAATACAGGCCACTTTCAAATTGAGGACAGTCCTCTAGCAGCCCTTGAAATAGAGGACTGTTCTCTGTAGAAGAGGACACATGGCCACCCTAATGACTTCTCCCATCTCCCCCTTTATTTCAAACTGATTGGTTGCACCCAGGGCTGCTTCTCCCTTTGTGTAGATGACAAAAGACCATGATAATTTCACAAACACTGTTGAGCAGTGTATGGATATTGTGGCAATGCCATGACTTTTTTAATATGCAAAGTTATTCAAATGAATTCACCCATCTGTAGTAGATGTAGCTGCTCTGGAGATTAGCAGAAGAGGTCATTTCTTTCCTCTCAGGCATTTGAATAGTTGCGACACAGATTGCCTCTAGTGCCTGCAGCTCAAAAAGTGTCATTTTCCTATCACTAAGTCTTTGTTACTGTGTGGGGATTAGAGTGTCACAATGTTTTTATTGCTGGCTTTCCTATCTCCTGTAGAATATCATTATGAGACCCCTTTGGTTCTTCACACACTGTAACACATGAGCTCTTACCTATATTTATTGTTCAAAAAAAAGTTCCAGGATCCAACATAATACATTTGGGGGTGGAGAGGGAGGGGGGACCCTCCTATCTCTCAAGCATTTGAAAGTGCCACCATTTTGCATATCACATTTTGTATGATTTTGTACAAATGAGTCCTCTTTCTTTGCAACTCAAGCAGAAAATTTCAAATTTTCAAAACGGTGAAATGCACCGTTGATGTAACATGAAAGAGAAGAGATGTTGAGATCATCGGCTATATTTCTTGTGTGATTAAAGGGATGGGAAACCGTTCCCTTTATTTCTGTGCATGCTCCCCACCTTCCTTAATGCTGGCATTGCATGCTTCAGGCACTTATGTGCCAAAGGTGGATGTGTAGCATTCATAATGCAGAAGGGAACCCTTGGGTCACAGTGCAATTGGTTGTGACTCATTCCTATTGAAAGCAATGGAATTTGACATTCACAGCATTCCTACATACTGGGGTGGGGAAGAGATCTATCGAGCCAAAACTATATCTTGAGCCCTGCCAGCTCACAGAAGCTAGGGCATGAGGTAGAGATGGCTTTTTTTGCCCTTTCTTTTATGGTGGTTCACCATTTTCAAAAACATTCCCTCCAATTTAAGGCGATGGGAAGGAAAACAGAAAACCATCTCAAGGCTGGTGTGAGGCCTGATCCACGGACATCTAAGGAGCACAACAAGGTTTGGTTATGATGGATCCAGGGCCACTCCTGCCCCACCTCCAGAATGCCCAGGGTAGAAACACTGCCAGTAGCATATCTATGCCCATAGGGCTTTTTGGAGGAGTACCACCAGCTAGTCTACCACCCAGAAGGTGTGCCACCCAAGTAGTGGAGCACATCTTCATTGACGGAGCAGCACACCCATCTCATCCTAACCCCAACTGAGCTGGCCTACGGCAGGTGTTGGGATTGTTCTCTTAGTCATGACTAACTTTTTCAACTGCTTTCAACAGGACAAAATCCGATACATGTCTACTCAGACATCACTTCCTTTCAAGTACATGTGTATAGGACTGGAGCCTAATTCGCTTTTGTCAGATTGTGCCTTTGCCGAGGCATCCATGCTGACCATAGGCTTAGTTGTGCCCCTTCACATATCTACACGTATCTTTGTAGTTGTGTAATGTGGTTAACCTCGTTAATACCGTACCATCATCCTGTGCATTCAGTTCTTTCTTTCTCTGATTATAATTGTTCCAGACCTGCTGCTTGTTCAAGACAGTTCTCTGCAACAAAGAATATATATTTATTTACTACATGTCTATACACCCATCAGCCAAAGCTCTCTGTGTGATTCACAAAACATGCACAGATGCTGCAACCTGAATGGAAAATCGCAGCGCCCCTCATTGCAATGCACAGTGAAAACTGTTAGGTCCAAATTCCAAACACTGCAGAGAAATACCAGGCTTCAAAGGAAGGAGTCGCATCACCTCCAAAAGCAGGCCTGGGTTTATTTTCAGATCTAGTTCAGAAAGCTGAGTCCTATGACAGAGGGGGGTGAGGTTCCTTCCCCCCAGGCACCTCTGCTCCTCCTCCCACCTGCACTGCCATTTGGGTAACTAAAGGGAAGGAGGAGAATGATTTTCCTGCTGCATGATTACTACTTGAGTTCATGATCATGATGTGGGCAACTGCAGAGGCCTTTGGGAGAATTACATCTCCCATGGGCCACCAGGCTTCATGGCCTGATGTGTTGTCTTCTTGAAGCATGCCGAGGCAGCAGAGAGAAAGGGGAAAGGCCAGGTCTGCCCACATGTATCACCATAGCTACTCCTGCTGACGCCATTTGGGTAGATGAAGGGATGGGATATTGTGGAACTAGGGGATGGTAGGAAAGGCATTTGGGGGATTGGAAGGGCTGGTGGGATTTGAGTGATTTTCTGAGCCTCAGATTAGCTTGGGAAATGATTCAAGCTTCTCCTCTTCCTCCTCCTCCTCCTCCTCCTCCTCCTCCTCCTCCTCCTCCTCCTTCAAATGCAAATAATTTCTGAGTTAATCTGAGATGAGTTCATTCATTTCTATTAACCCTATAAGTGGCTTCACAGGATGGGCAGAGGCTTTGGGGTTAGGGTTAGGGTTAGAGACTAAAAATGAATGGATACTGAAAGTTGGTATTTGACACAAGTCCATCCATCGTGTTAGACGAGTTTCAAGCACTGGGTGAGGACTAGCCTATCGATCAGCGGTGGGAAAAATGTGGATCTTCAGGCGCTGGACTGCAATTCCTATCATCTTTAGCCAACATTGCCAATAGTGGGAGAAAATGGGAGGTGCAGTCCAAAAACACCTCCCTCCACCACCCCCATCACCCCGCTGATCTGGAGTTGACTAATATTGAACTAGACTATTGTTCCTTGTTGCCTAGTACTTGCCAGCTTGGATGACTTTTGAAGAGAATTGGATGAATTCAAAGAGGTTGGGGCTATCAATGGCCATCAGTGATCGTGATGGTGTGATGTATATTGTCACCAGTATCAGAGGCAGTATTGCTGGTGCTATTGCACTTATGTCCAGGCATCCCTTTGGCAACTACTTGGCTACTGTGGGAGAAGAACATTGAACTAGATAAGCCTTTGGTTGCACCCAGCACAACTCTTCTTATGACCTTGTGTTCTTAAGTCTAGCCACCCTAACTGGGGGTGAGGGCAGGGTGAAAATACCTTCTGAAGATTGATTCCATTTCGGGGGGGGGGTGTTTTAGGGATGTATGAGAATTCCTTTGGAGGGGGTGAAATCTCAATGGATTTTACTGGTTCTGCCCTGGAGGATTTCATTCTGTTTCCTCCCAATGGCATCAACTTGATCTGTAGAGATTTGATCCGATAGGCATATTTCATAGAATCATAGAATAGTAGGGTTGGAAGGGGCCTACAAGGCCATCAAGTCCAACCCCCAAGAATTTCAGTTTGTTTGTTTGTTTGTTTGTTTGTTTTTAACAGTGGCAGCAATCTGCACAAATGGGATTGTGGAAAAATAATAAAGGCCTGAAAAATAATAATTACAAAACAAACAAAAACCACAAGCCCATTTGCACAAATCACAGGACAATCCACCCCCGCCCCAAGTGTATTTATGTAATATGCACACAAACATTACCAGCAATTTCAGAATCAGAAAAAAAAACATTTGCTGCATTCCACTTCCACCTATTGGAACAGAACACTATGAAATCCCATCAGGCTGAAATAGAACAGAAATCCCAGCTTTGCACATCCCTAACATGTGTGTGTGTGTGTGTGTGTGTGTGAAATTCTCAAGCACATTCATGGTTGGGGTGTATGTCTTAACTTAATCAAAAATAAAATATGGGGCACCAACATTTTTTTCCCTTCCTTCTTTTCTTTTCTTTTCTTTTCTTTTCTTTTCTTTTTTTATATGGAGCCACTGCTGTAGAGTACCCCTGTTATTATTTCTATGGGGCATTCTCTTTGCTAACAGTTGTTTCATCTTCCTTAAAGTTAAGGAAGGAAGGAAGGAAGGAAGGAAGGAAGGAAGGAAGGAAGGAAGGAAGGAGGGAAGTTAGCTCTTGGCACCTCATATTTTATTTTCAATCAAAGTAAACTCCCCCCCTCCCCCCCCCACACACAAACACACACCCTCATCCACACAGCCACAAAAGTTCTTCAGAATTTCACCACCCTGGTTGAAGAAAATTACCCCCTTCAATGGAATACTCATGGCCATGCACATCCGTGCAGGGATTTGGGGCACAATTTTAATTTCAGTAGCCTCAGGCTCTGCCTATCCTAGTAGAACATCCTAGTAGAACAAACTGAAATATTTAGGATAAGGAGTTCATGAAAACCCAGGTAGAATTTCTTGTTTTATCCTACTGAAGCTTCTATTGGATAGAGCATATGATGCACTTTTAAAGCAATGACAAGAGGCTCAGAATAATACTGCTTTTTGTCTCTTGAAAGGGAACAACAAACCTCAGAGCTAAAACTTGCAAGGTTATAAAACATTAAAATTAATTGCTTAGTGACAATTTGAACTTGATGTATGTTATTAAACCCTACTGATGCAAATGCAATATTCCCATATGGAGAGAATATGAATTCATGAGAAAAGCTGGTGAGCTGACATTTTGTAACCAAGGCAGTGTTTACAGAGCCACGGTGTCAAACAGTGTTATTAGGAGTGTACGGATTTTGTTAAATCTGTTCCATCTGTTTTTTGCAGATTGTCGGGAGTGTTTCATTCCATCGTCCACTCATTGGCAGAATTTGAGTTTTAAATCAGAATTTTGCTCTACTTGCACTAATTCACAGTACCATTAAATCACATTAGTGCAAGTGTGCATTGATGCTAATGCGCAGTTGCACACATGTACTAATATGCACTAGTGTAAATCAGTGCAAATCCCTTCCCAAAGTGACAACTGATCCATAAGTCCACAGAATCTGCAGAAAGACCCAGTCCACTGTGGAATCTGCAGGACTGATTCATAGAAATCTAAACTACTTTGAATCTGTTGCAGCTTTCTTTGACATCCCTAACTGGAATGCAGTTATTTCATACAGGTTTTCTGCAAATGTGCAAAGCTGCTAACAGAGAGGGGAGGGGGAAGCAAACCTTGGCTCCTGGCCAGGAATACAACACACATTAATGTAGTTTTAATTCTCTACATGAACGCTGCAGTTTCAGAGATATGGGTATGTGTCCCAAATAAAGCAACAGGGTTTCTGGACAATTGAGTTGGCTCTGTCACCAAATAAATCAACCGATAGTAAGTTGTGGCAAGTGGGGTTGCACATGAGAAATACTAGGAAGTACGGATGGATGGACTCACCTCTGGCATGGGGGGTCTTGATGAGCTGACACACACCTGCTGACACAGCCCGGACCCACTCAGCATGCCTCCCTGCTCACCCTGCCCCCGCCTGCCGAGTTGCATGAGCCATCCCTCCTCTGTGCGCCAAGGACATCAGCAGTCAAGCCCTTGTGCATTACGTGCACAAGGCCTTGACTGCCGGAGTCCTCAGTGCCACCCACCCCAAGCGCTCTCACCATCTCCTCCTCCTGGGGCAGGAGATGGCTGGAACGCTTGGAAGGCCCAGGCCTCGTACTGCCCCCACCAGCTGTCAAGGGCTTCCTTGACAGCTGGTGGAGGCAGGACAGTCGTTGGTGGCATGCATGCCCCATGTGCTGCAGTCGCAAGGAGGAGGAGATAGAGAGAGTGGTTGAGGGGTGCATGGCAATGACAAGTGCGGGCTGCTCCTGGCCATTCACTGAGCTCCAGGTAGGGATGTCACAGAATTCCGCCATGGATCTCGGTGAGGCCAAATGCCAGTGCATTCGCCCCCCCCGAACTCCATGGCGGAACAGCCTGCCCCCCGCCCCCCCGCGGATCCCCCCAGGACAAGACTTACCTGGGGCAGATGTTCCAGATGGCGGCGGCTCCAGCGGAGGCTTCGGCGGAAGCAGTGGTGTCAGCTGGTCTTCCGACCAGCTGCCACCGCTGCCACCACCATTTGCAGTCTCCCCCCCCCCCCCCGTTTGTGATAGGCTACGTAAAGACTTACGTAGCCTATCATGTCTGGGTTAAAAAAAAAACAACGTGTACACAAATGGCGGCTACGACTGCTGCATTTGCATTTCCTATTTTTGGTTGTCTTAGACTATGTAAATATTTACGTAGACTAAGACAACCAAAAATAGGGAATGCAAATGGCAGCGGCCGTAGCTGCCGCCATTTGCATACGCGTTTGTTTTTTTGTTTTGTTTTTTAACCCAGACATGATAGGCTACATAAGTCTTTACGTAGCGTATCACGGCTGAATACAGGGATGCAAATGGCGGCAGCTACAGCTGCTGCCATTTGCATCCCTGCTAGCCAGCGGCCGGATGTCCAGCTGCTGGTGGAGCCGGCTGGTGGCTCTGCGGAATCCCCGCAGAGCAGAGCCGGCCAGCCAGGATTCTGCATGGAGTTGCAGACTGCTTTTTGCAGTAATTCGCATTAACTAATGTGCATTAGCACATTTGCACAAGTGTGAATTAGCAGCAGCAGAACGAAATTCTGAAAAAAAAATGCTGATTCTGTCAATGAGTGTATGATGGAAGGAAAGACATCTGACAATCTGCAAAACAGAGGCAGAATGGATTTAACAAAATCCACACATCCATAGCTTCACAGCCTGCACAACAGTCCTGCAATAGCAGGCTGCTTAAGTTAGTTTTGTCAGTGGTGAATTGAAGCTAGAAGTGTGTGACCTGTTTGTATCTGTATTGGAGCTTGTATTTGAACCCATACATAGACCCATGATTAGGGATGTACAGATCGTGTAAAATCCATTCTGTTATCTGCCCATCCCCAGAATCTTTTTGTTTGTTTTATTTTTGCTTTTGTGCAAATACACAGTTGCACATGTGCAAAAATGTGCAAATTACCACCAAACGCATGTTTTCCTGCTTTAGCCTATGGGGGAAGTGCACATATTTGGCCAGTTTTTTTAATATATATTTTGTGTAATATATTTTTGTGTATTCTATGCGCAAAATTTGGGAGAGTTTAGGGATGTCAGAGAATTTTGCCACGAATCTCGGGGAGGCCGAATGCCGGCGCATTCGCCCCCCCCCGAAATTGGTGGCGAAACGGTCTGCCCTCCCTGTCCCCCCGGGATGGGACTTACCTTGAGCAAATCTCCCTGGCGGCAGCAGCTCTGGCGGCGGTTCGGCGGCGGTTTGGCGGCGGCAGCTGCGGCGGCCGGTCTTCCGCCGCCGCCATTTCCAAGTTTAAAAAAAAAAATGTGATAGACTACGTAAATCTTTACATATCCTATCACGGCTGAGGGGGGGGGGAAACACACATACGCAAATGGGCGCCACCATTGCATTCCTTATTTTGGCACGTCTAGTCTAAACATTTATGTTTAGTTTACGTAAACATAGTAGACGCTACGCTATTTGCGTTCCCCTTATTTTTGCCGTAGTCTACGTAAATGTTTATGTAGACTAGATGTGCCAAAATAAGGAACGCAAATGGCGGCACCCATGGGCGCCACTATTTGCGTACGCGCGGGGTTTTTTTTTTTCACTCAGCCGTGATAGGCTACGTAAACATTTACATAGCCTATCACGGCTGACTGCAGGGACACAAATGGCAGCGGCTACAGCCACCACCATTTGCAGTCCCGGCCAGCCAGGATTCGCGGCAGGAGGGACGGGGTGCCTCCCCCCAGCCAGAATTTTGGGGGGAGGGATGGAGCGCCTCCCCCCCGCCAGAATTTCTGGGGGAGGGATGGAGCACCTCCCCCCCACCGCAAATCAGATTTCATCACAGGTAAGTGACTTTCGTACATCCCTAGGAGAGTTAGAAAACCAGTCCTCAAGTCCGTGGAATCTACCCAGAAGGGGAAAAGCCACTCTATTGCAGAATCCGCAGGTCGGATTCATGAAAATCCAAACTCATTTGGCTTCCTTGCAGATTTCCTGACATCCCTACCTATGATTAAACCATGCACTGGCTGCTATAATTCATGACTATTAACCCCACCCCACTCCCAAAAAGCAGTGGACCTGGAAGAAATTCAGAACAAGCTGGACTTTATACAATTGTAGCTTGAGCTCCTAAACCTAAACAGATGTCAGGGTGGAAACTGAGCCAATAGAACCCCAGAACAGCTCTGATTCTGAGGAGGAACAGCAATCTGTGGGAGAGGAGTTCGCTCATCTCTCACAGGCACAGCAGGTGGCAGAGATTCCTCCTTCCAGCATTCCTGGGATAGATAGTGACCCTGGCAGTGAGAGAGTGCTGGAGGGGGGCTTGCTGGATGCTCAACACTGATGCAGGGAGCGACGACAGATGGAGGGTGCAGAAAGGAGGCGTAGCGCTCATTTGGCGTGCAAGCAACGGTCGCGTCCCGAGGACCCAAGGGAAAGAGGGAGGATCTCTCCCTAGCCCATAAGTTCAGGGTCTTCCCGTGATTCTCCTTCAAATGGGGACCAACTGCCTGACCTGGAGCATAAGCTACTCTGCTATCTTTCCCCAGTGCTGTTCCTTCCTTAGCCGCTGGTGATTAAAGGGTCATTAAGTTGTAAAAGGATTAAAGCCTTGAAAAAAATCCTTTTGTCTGTGTCTTGAGTTGGCTATTGGAGTAGACTGTAAGAGGCAGCTAGGGCGCATCCTGACAACAGACCTAAACAAGCCACCATCCAAGAAAAATGGTGGGCATTTTATGAATTTGGGAAATGATTGTAACATGGGTTCTGTGTTACCCAGGGTCATGATTTTGGTGTCTACAGCCAGGGTTGTTGTTTTTGTTTGTTTGTTTTTTTGAGGAGGGGGAATAGAATAGGGAAATGAGGAAAATCATGACTGAAATCTCATCCCTTGGTGAAAGCAGTGTCATTTATTTCATTTGTCATATCATGCACTCTGTGAACTGAGGCAAAAATGTGACAGCAACGATGCAGAAGCATTAATGATCTGACTCCAGTTGCAGTCTCTGTTGAAAAGGCTGTGTAACAAGCTGGTCTCACAGTCAATTGGTATCATCCAAAACCAGAAGTGTAAACTGTGATGACTCACTGCAAGGTGGCATTTCTATGATGAAAAGATGTGTTGGTAAAATCTAGAGAGATCTTCATCTGAGGAGAAAAAGTAAGGTCATTCCCCTCTCTTCCATGAACTAGTCAATGAAGATAGGAGGGGATGCAGTGGTGAGGCAGAGGCAGGTGGGTGGGCTGGCGGGGCAGTGGAGGGATTTGGTAACGGTGCAACTGGGGGCTTAGTTGGTAGCAGGTGGGGGGGCAGTGGCAGTGGTGGAAGTCCCATAGGCAGCACTATGCTGAAAGCCAGCTAGAATCTGGCACCTGCCCCTGGCCACACCCCTTGCCCCCGGCCACCAGTTGGTTGGTGGTTTCCTAGCTTCCCCGTTTCTAAAAGGTTGAAATGCCTCTCCTAAGGGTTAATTACTGGCAGTAAGAACTTCAACCTGATAGCTGAAGGTATTGTTGTTATGGTTGGCCCCTCCCATTTTGGCCCCACACACCACTGGAATGCAGCCCCCAAGAATTTCTCTGAAACAGGATTTGCTCCTTGGACTGAAAGAGGTTCTACAGCCCTGCTCTACTGGGTTAGTTTCCTTTGGAGGAGATATATTTTCACATATTTGTGTATGAGAAAATTCAGATTTGCAAAATGCTCATTTTCATGCAAATGCAAATGTGCATGTTTCCGCAATCGCCATTTTATTTTTTTTTAAAAAAAATGGCAACCATGGAGCTCAATAAGGCCCCTGGGGTGAGTGCAGGCTGCTTGCCAAATACAGGAGGGGCTCCAGCGCAGTCTGGGGACCAGTGAGCGGAGGCAGGGGCTGGGCGGGTGCCCAGAGTACCCGGACGGGGGTGGGTTCGCACATCCCTAGCCAAGAATGCTATAGAAAACCCTCAGCAACAGCTATTGTACTCCTCCTGCTGCCCATTGTGGTGGGCGCTGCCCCAGCTTTTGAAAAGGACATGTGACAAGGCAGAGTGCATCCTGGCAGCCTGACCATGTGGGCTGGCCTGGTAATGGGGCCAAGGGGCAGTATTTAATCACTTCCTTGCCCCCTTCACCTCTTAACACTGGCACTGACCTGCACAGGGAAAGTGGGCATCAAATAGAACCCCAGAAATGCTTGCACAAAGTGTTATTTTTTCCCCAAGAGTTCTAGCTCACTGAAATCTAGGGATGAATAAATCAGCCTACTTCTGGACTCTTTCAGGTCCATATGTATCCATGTCTATTCTGTCCAGTTGCCACATCAGTTTGTGTTTAAAAAAAAATACAAAAATATGTATTAATTTTTGTATGCAATTTTCACAAATATATGCCTTCTGGTACACAGCTTTCCCTAATATATACAATTGTGTATGCACTTTTCAAACCTAGAATGGCATCGCGAAACCCAGAGAGGTGTGCACTCTGACCTTGCATAGCTGTTTTGATTTTTGTATTAGTCTGGGAAGTGCAAACTGGGCAAGTATGCTTAAAAATGCCAACCAAACAAAATTATGTCCCATCCGTACTGAAATCTCTGTTTCTAACCTCTGAACTCTTCTAAGGGTTTCTTTCCTAAAATCACATGTATGCAAATTGCAGCTGCAATTTGCTTAATGTGTGTAAATTGCGGCCATAATATCCTTGATTTGCACAAATTGCAGATGCAATTTGTGTAAATTAAGCATATTATGGTCACAATTTGAGCAAATTTAAGAAAACAATAACCTTGAAAATCCATGAGCTGGCCTGACTCGAACTGCACTGAGTTGGGACAGCTCGCAGGGAAGCAAGCCGAAGTCCAGGGGCCCAAGCAGATGAAAGCTTGGTGAACTTCTCCCCCCGAGATGGATTCCTCCAACATCCCTAGTATACTGGTGAAAATCATATATGGAAATGTGTATTATAAACCTGAGCCAGGAGTGAGCCAGGAGTCAGGAGCAAAGACCAAGTTGGGACTAAAGGATGAATGAGGAAGCAGGATCAAGAAGCAAACCAGAAGTCAGGACTGACCAACAGCCACATGGACCTATGGCCCGATTGGAGTCCACCAGAAGAAGAGCCTTCAGTGTGGTGGCCCCCTTTCTTTGGAATTCCCTGACACTGGAGGTCAGGTGGGCACCAACACTGCATTGTTTCCAGTGCCTCCTGAGAACAGCACTGTTCCAAGAGGCATTCCTTAATTGAGCCATTATGGTTTTTATTAGCATTCTGTGTGTGTGTGTTTTAAAAAAAGTATAATTTTAATGTGGTGTTTTAATCTTTTTATTCTCTTATTGTTTTATTTCTTGTGTTCACCACTCTGAAATCTAGATATGGAGTGGTATATAAATATTGGAAATAAATAAAATAAAATAAAATAGACCACCAGATATACAACAGAGGACAATATTGCTCAACTTGAAAAGGAAGCCGTCTTATCCACCTTCCTGTCCCGGAAGATTCAATGGCCAGCCTGGGTGGTGGTTAATCTGCCAGCTGCAGTTCTGAAATTCCCCACATGGATCAGAGGATTATAGATCCAGCAGCTCCTGACAGTTCTACAGAGTTCTGCATTTATAGTGCTTGCTACATCTTTCAGTTCTTTCAGTTCATCTTCAGAAGGCAGATTCCAGTTGAACATCAAGAAAAACCTCCTATCTATCAGAGCAGTTAGACAATGGAACCAACTGCCTAGGGAGGTGATGGATTCTCTGTCACTGGAGATATTCAAGCAAAGACTGGGCAGCCATCAGTCAGGGATGATTTAATCTGGATTCTTGTAAGTAGCAGGGAATTGGATTCAGTGACCTAAAGGGGCCCTTCCAATTCTATGATTCTACAATTCTGTTATCTCTGTGACTGTGTCCCCAACCTGCATTGTGGAGGCACATGCATTCACTGATGAAACACTACAAAACAGCAATTTCAAATTTTTAATGTGGTTCTACATACAGTTCAATCGAGATTTGTTTTGTATGGTGTTGTCTCAGTGCTCAAAAGTGCACATGCATTTACTTTTTATTTTATTTAGGGCACAATCCTATGCATGCTTAGACAGAAAAACAGTCCTACAAATCCCAGCATTCCCCAGCCAGCCATGAAGCATTTTTTTTTCTGTCTAAACATTCATAGGATTGTGCCTTTAATGAACTAAGTCTCCTCGCAAGGAGGCTTACAAAAAATATATCAACAGTAAAACAAGAGAGTCGATAATGATAAAAGCAACAAGAAACAGAATAAAACAACATAGCTAAACAGATCTACAAAAGCCAATTGGTATACACAGAATTTTTTTTAAAAAAAAAACTAAGAAAAGGCTTTCTTGAATAAAAAATAATAATAATGGCAATGCAAATTGATTAAAACTGCTCAGAAAAAGAAATGTGATGCAATTAAGAGGTGATATGATAGCCATCTTCAAATACTGGAAGGGCTGTTGGAGGAAAAAAAAAAGTTTTGTGTTTAGGAAGAACTTCCTGATGGTACCAACTGTTCAACAGAGGAATAGTTTATATGTGGCAGACTCTCCTTTGTTAGAGGGTTTTAAGCAAAGGATGGATGGCATCCTATCAGGGGGTTGGACTAGATGACCTTTGAGATACCTTTCAGCACTTTGATTCTATAGTCATAGAATCATAGAATAGTAGGAGTGGAAGGGGCCCATAAGACCACTGAGTCCAACCCTCTGCTCAGTGCAGGATTCCAAGTCAAAGCATCCCTGACAGATGGCTGTCCAGCCTCATCTTGAATGCCTCCAGTGTGGGAGAGCCCACCACCTCCCTAGGGAATCGGTTCCATTGTCGTATTGCTCTAGAAGTCAGGAAGTTTTTCCTGATGTTCAGCCAGAATCTGGTTTCCTGTAACTTGAGCCTAGGGGTGTACAAAACCAGCTTATCTGGCTCCGCTGGGTTCCACGGGGGGGGGGGAGGTGCTCCGTCCCTCCCCCCGGAATCCTGGTCAGCCGGCTCCTCTCCGCGGGGATTCCGCAGAGCTGCTGGCCAGCTCCGCCAGCAGCCGGACGTCCAGCCACTGGCTAGCAGGGACGCAGATGGCGGCTGCCGTAGCCGCCGCTGTTTGCATCCCTGTATTCAGCCATGATAGGCGACATAAAGACTTACGTAGCCTATCACGTCTGGGTTAAAAACGAAAACAAAAAACATGTACACAAATGGCGGCAGCTACGGCCGCCGCCGTTTGCTTTCCTTATTTTTGGCCTTCTTAGTCTACGTAAATATTTATGTAGGCTAAGATGGCGAAAATAAGGGGGAACGCAAATAGTGTAGCGGGCGCCATCTTAGTCTACAAAAATATTTACGTAGACTAAGACGGCCAAAAATAATTAGTTTTTGTGAACCGCCCAGAGAGCTTCGGCTATTGGGAGGTATAGAAATAAATAAAATAAATACATAAATAAATAAATAAATAAATAAATAAGGAACACAAATGGCGGTGGCTGTAACCGCCACCATTTGCGTACATGTTTTTGTTTTATTTTTTAAACCCAGATGTGCTAGGCTACATAAGTCCTTACATAGCCTATCACAACTGGGGGGGGAACAAACTGCAAATGGCGGCGGCGGCAGCCGTTCAGAAGACCAGCCACTGCCGCAGCCACTGCTGGAGCCACCGCTGGAGCCGCTGCCATCTGGAACATCAGCCCCAGGTAAGTATCATCCCGGGGGGGATCTGTGGGTGGCAGGGGGGCAGGCCGTTCCGCCACAGATTTCGGGAGGCTGAATGCACTGGCATTTGGCCTCACCGAGATCCATGGTGGAATTCTCTGACATCCCTACTTGAGCCCATGATTCCATGTCCTGCATTCTGGGATGATGGAGAAGAGATCCTGGCCTTCCTCTCTGTGACAGCCTTTCAAGTCCTTGAAGGGTGCTATCCTATCTCCCCTCAGTCTTCTCTTCTCAAGGCTAAAGATGCCCAGTTCTTTCAGTCTCTCCTCATAGGGCTTTGTTTCCAGTCCCCTCAACCATCTTTGTTAGCCTCCTCTGAACCTTTTCCAATCACTTGCACACACAAGGAGGGCCAAAATGGGGAGAGAGAGGTGGGCATGAACATAAGCCCTGCCCCCAATGTTCCCACATGCTCGGCTTCCATTTCACTTTGTTCATGTCCAGTGTGACGTTCTGAATAGGGCTGTGTAACTGTGTTCAGCTAAAACTGGTCACAAAGCTCCCAGGTTCAGAAAACCTGCCTTGTAATGATTTCTGATTATGGGAGCTCTGTAACCAAATGCAGTTATACAGTCTTATTCACCTCTTTGTGCTGAATGTGCAAAGATCTATGATGCAGCCAGGGGTGTGGTGTTGGGGGTGGAGCTTATGTGCACCCCATGTCCCCCTTCCTAGTTTAGCTACACACATGTGCAGTCAAACACCTTTATAGACCTTATGATTCTATAATACGTACAATCACAATTGCTTCTTTGCAATGTTTTCATTGTCTTACTTGTTAATACGTTTCCAATCATCAGCATGTTCAAAAATTCTATTATTATAGCTCACCCTAAAGTCTTTACAATGTGCATCCTTCCTTTATATCAGCTGTAAATATTTACCGGCTTTCACTGACTCTTGGAATGGAGATGGGGTTATAGAATTTTTAACCTGTCACAAAAGGATGAGCAGATTTGTGTAAGTAATCTGTTTATTCTTTCCCCCCCACTCCCCACTTGGCAGAAGCATTTCCCATATATAAATCCAGCATCTTAAAATGATCCTTGAAATGCTCATTTTTTCAATATGAATAGTTTTTCAGGATTTAAATGAAACAAGATTTTAAAGTGTCTTAAAAGAATCTTAAAAGAAAGAATCTTGAAAAAAAAGGGGGGAATTATGCAACATTACTGGTGTAAATGGACCATTTCCACCTGTAATGGTGTGTTAATGGTCCCTTTATGGCTGCCATTTACATAACGTTACATTTACGGAACCCTGAACCACCAATTTTTCACAAAATGGCAGCTCCTTGAAGGGTCTGGCTTTGGCTGGGTGCTCGCAGACCGCACAGTGGCTTGGCGAGCAGGGTCTGGAAAGCATGGTGACTCAGTGAACAGGGTCCCAGAGACTCCCAGTGGGGGAGTCCACCAGAATTCACCCCCTCTCAGATTCCTGCAACATCCCTAAGAACGACTCCATGGCACACCAAAAACAGATGGCCTAGTTGGAAAAACGAACTAAGGCTGCATTTCTATGGTCCCTGGGAAGGTGTCCCAAGGGCCATAGGGTGTTTTGAACGTCCCTTTTTGGAGATGGAGAGGTCAGAATGGAATGGAAGAGATTGGCTCTTCCATTCCCTTAGAATGGAAGAGCCAATCTCACAACTAGGGATGGAAGGACGGACCTCCCAAAACGGGTTCTCTGGACGCCCGCCTAGCCACTGCCTCTGCTCGTGTGCCCCCGGGCCCACTCACATGGACCCCCTGCTGCCTTCACATACCCTGAGCATTCCTCAAGCACCCATTGTTCCTGTGGTTGCCACTTTTCAGGAAAAAATGGCAACCTGGGAACCTCCGTAAAGGAAATATTTTGCTGTATTGTTTATTATTTGTCCATTGCACAAAGGCCTTTCCAAATACAAGTTACAATATGGGTTTATATAGCCTAAACCCAAAGGGAAAACATCAGAGAGTGAATACGAGGGATGTTAGAGAAATCCACCACAGACTCCAATGAGGCCAGATTCAAAGAATCCAGCCTCTGGAGTCTGTGGTGGAACAGAGCACTCACCTCCGTCTCCTTCCGGAATCCATGTGAAGCCGGACAGTGATCCTGCGGAGCAGGCCGCCAGGTCCACATTGCTGGTGATACGGCCGGCTGCCATTGCCGTGCCATATTGCTGGGCTAACTCCAGACGCAAATGGCATCCACTATGCCATTTGCAGCTGTAAAGTTGTTAGGTTAACCTAAATGAAGCCATTTACGGCTGCATTTAGCTTAATCTAAGAGCTTTATGGCCACAAATGGCGTAGCGGATGCCATTTGCATCCAGGGTCAGCCCCCAGCCAGTGATATGGCACAGCAATGGCAGCTGTATCTCTGGTGCTATGGAGCCGGCTGGCAGCTCTGTGGAATTGCCACAGAGTGGAGCTGGCCAAGGAGGATTCCAGGGGGAGGACTGGATCGCCTCCCCCCCCCGCAGAACCCCCCCAAACAAAAGGTAGGGGTTCCACACATCCCCAGTAAATACCTAAAAACAGAATTGGGGGGTCATTCCAAAACAAACCAACACCTCCCTCCACAAAGGTCAGGCCACAATAAAACAGAATAACCACACAAACGTTAAAACAAATAAGTTCATTAAAAACTGGTGCTAAGAATAAAAACAATATCATATAACAGAAATATACAAAATGAACAAGCTGGACAAGCTCATGCAACTTTATGTTATAGTAAATGATCTCCTTGTCAATTTAAAGCAGATGTTGTTAAAAAGTTACAGCAGATTTTTTGAGCTGCTACTGCAAAAGATTGAACCCTCATTGGAATAAATTTGCTATAGCCTTCCAGTGGATCACAAATGATTCTCACAGGAGACCTGCCAGCTCTAATTTTCAGGAGGTCCCCCCAAAAGCGGGCCCTAAGTTCCTCATGCAAGGGGTAATGAAGAAGATAATGTACTATGTCCTCAGCTTCCCCAGAGCCACAAATGCAGACCCTCTGAGCCAAAGGGATTCAATTGTACTTCCCATCCAAATAAGCTGTTAGTTTGAAAATGAAGGGCTGTAAAAAGTCTTTCTGAGAACCACAAAAATTAAATCCTAGAAATACTATTGTAAATATTGTCCTGTCTTGAAAAAACTGAACCATGGTGAGAAGGCCTGTTGATGGCTAGCCAGAATAGTTGCATGGCAATCTGCTTTGGAAATTCTGTCTATTGTTGTTGTTCAGTCGTTCAGTCGTGTCCGACTCTTCGTGACCCCATGGACCATAGCACGCCAGGCCTTCCTGTCCTGCGCTCTCTCCCGGAGCGTGCTCAAGTTCATATTCATTGCATCCGTGATGCTATCTAGCCATCTCATCCTCTGCCGTCCCCTTCTCCTTTTGCCTTCAGTCTTTCCCAGCATCAGGGTCTTTTCCAGGGAGTTTTCTCTTCGCATTAGGTGGCCAAAATATTGGAGCTTCAGCTTCATTATCTGTCCTTCCAATGAGCACTCAGGGTTGATTTCCTTTAGGATGGACTGATTTGACCTCCTTGCAGTCCAGGGGACTCGTAAGAGTCTTCTCCAGCACCACAGTTCGAAAGCATCAATTCTTTGGCGCTCAGCCTTCCTTATAGCTCTCACATCCATACATTACTACTGGGAAAACCATAGCTTTGATTAGACAGACCTTTGTCGGCAAGGTGATGTCTCTGCTTCTTACTATGCTGTCTAGGTTGGCCATAGCTTTCCTCCCAAGGAGCAAGCGTCTTTTAATTTCAGGGCTACAGTCACCGTCTGCGGTGATCTTGGAGCCCAAGAAAGTAAAATCTGTCACTGCTTCCATTTCTTCCCCTTCTATATGCCAGGAAGTGATGGGGCCAGATGCCATGGTGTTAGTTTTTTTCATGTTGAGTTTCAAACCAGCTTTTGCACTCTCCTCTTTCACCCTCAACAAGAGGCTCTTGAGATCCTCTTCGCTTTCTGCCATTAGGGTGGTATCGTCTGCATATCGGAGGTTGTTGATAATTCTCCCAGCAATCTTAATTCCGACCTCTGATTCATCCAACCCGGCATTTCTCATGATGTACTCTGCATATAAGTTAAATAAGCAGGGTGACAATATGCAGCCTTGTCGTACTCCTTTCCCAATTTTGAACCAATCGGTTGTTCCATGTCTGGTTCTTACTGTTGCTTCTTGACCCTCGTACAGGTTTCTCAGGAGACAGGTAAGGTGGTCTGGTACTCCCATCACTTTCAGAATTTGCCACAGTTTGTTGTGATCCACACAATCAAAGGCTTTAGCGTAGTCAATGAAGCAGAAATAGACGTTTTTCTGGAATTCTCTTGCTTTCTCCATGATGCAGCGAATGTTGGCGATTTGATCTCTAGTTCCTCTGCCTCTTCGAAACCCAGCTTGTACTTCCGGTAGTTCTCGGTTCGCATACTGCTGAAGCCTAGCTTGTAGGATTTTGAGCATCACCTTGCTGGCATGTGAAATGAGCGCAATTGTGCGGTAGTTTGAACACTCTTTGGCGTTGCCCTTCTTTGGAATTGGAATGTAAACTGACCTTTTCCAGTCTTGCGGCCATTGTTGAGTGTTCCAAATTTGTTGGCATATTGAATGCAGCACTTTAACAGCATCATCTTTTAGGATTTTAAATAGCTCGGCTGGAATACTGTCATCTCCGCTAGCTTTGTTGTTACTAATGCTTCCTAAGGCCCACTTGACTTCACTCTCGAGGATGTCCGGCTCAAGTTCAGTGACCGCACTATTATGGCTATCAGGGACATTCAGATCTTTCCTGTATAATTCTTCTGTGTATTCTTGCCACCTCTTCTTAATCTCATCTGCTTCTGTTAGGTCCCTGCCTTCTTTGTCCTTGATCATGCCCGTCTTTGCACAAAACGTTCCCTTGAGATCTCCAATTTTCTTGAAGAGATCTCTAGTCTTTCCCATTCTGTTGTTTTCCTCAATTTCTTTGCATTGTTCATTTAAGAAGGCCTTCTTGTCTCTCCTTGCTATTCTCTGGAACTCTGCATTCAGTTGGGTATATCTTCCCCTTTCTCCCTTGCTTTTCGCTTCCCTTCTTTCCTCAGCTACTTGTAAAGCCTCATCAGACAGCCACTTGCTTTCTTGCATTTCTTTTTCTTTGGGATGGATTTCGTTGCTGCCTCCTGAACAATGTTACGGACCTCCGTCCATCATTCCTCAGGCACTCTGTCTATCAGGTCTAATCCCTGAAATCTATTCCTCACCTCCACTGTATATTCATCAGGGATATGATTTAGGTCATACCTGAACGGTTTAGTGGTTTTCCCGACGTTCTTCAATTTAAGCCGAAATTTTGCAAGAAGCAGCTCATGATCTGAGCCACAGTCAGCTCCAGGTCTTGTTTTTACTGACTGTATGGAGCTTCTCCATCTTTGGCTGCAAAGGACATAATCAATCTGATTTCGATATTGACCATCTGGTGACGTCCATGTGTAGAGTCGCCTCTTGTGCTGTTGGAAAAGAGTGTTTGCTATGATCAGCATGTTCTCTTGGCAAAACTCTATTAGCTTTTGTCCTGCTTCATTTTGTACATCAAGGCCATACCTGCCTGTTATCCCGGTGATTTCTTGACTTCCTACTTTAGCATTCCAATCCCCTATAATGAAGAGGACATCTTTTTTTGGTGTTAGTTCTAGAAGGTGTTGTAGGTCTTCATAGAACCGATCAACCTCAGCTTCTTCGGCCTCAGTGGTTGGGGCATAGACTTGAATTACTGTGATGTTGAATGGTTTGCCTTGGATTCGTACTGAGATCATTCTATCATTTTTAAGATTGTACCCCAGTACTGCTTTTCCCACCCTTTTGTTGACTATGAGTGCTACTCCATTTCTTCTAAGGGATTCTTGCCCACAATAGTAGATATGATGGTCACCTGAATTAAATTTGCCCATGCCTGTCCATTTGAGTTCGCTGATTCCCAAGATGTCGATGTTCAATCTTGCCATCTCATGTTTGACCACCTCCAGCTTACCTTGATTCATGGATCTGACATTCCAGGTTCCTAAACAATATTGTTCTTTACAGCATCGGATTTTCTTTTCACCGCCAGACACATCCACAGCTGAGTGTCCTTTAGGCTTTGGCCCAGCCGCTTCACTCTTTCTGGCGCTACTTGGAAATACCCTCTGCTCTTCCCCAGTAGCATATTGGACACCTTCCGACCTGAGGGGCTCATCTTCCGGCGTCATCTCTTTTCGCCTTGTGATACGTTCCATGGGGTTTTCTTGGCAAGAATACTGGAGTGGGTTGCCATTTCCTTCTCCAGTGGACCACATTTTGTCAGAACTCTCTGCCATGACCTGTCCGTCTTGGGTGGCCCTGCACGGCATAGCTTATGGCTTCACTGAGTTACGCAAGCCCCTTCACCACAACAAGGCAGTGATCCATGAAGGGGAATTCTATCTATAATGATCCGCTTATCCAGGTTAGTTGGGGAATTGTGGAGGGTCCTCAAAAGAGGCCTGAGACAGCACTAGCCAACTCTGAACCCAACCACCCTGATCAATTTGCTCAAGATAGCTTTGTTTTGCCAAATTTCCATCCGTGGAGCTCAGTAGTCTTTTGTGGTAAAGGATAGGGTTGGCGGAGAATTTCTCCATGAATCTTCGGGAGGCCAAGTGCCGACGCATTCGGTCCCCCGAAAGTGTTGGGGAAATTCTCCGCCGGCCCCCCGCCCCCCCCCCGGGATGGGACTTACCTTCGGCGAATGTCCCTCTCAGCGGCAGGTCCCGGTGGCATTTCGGCGGTGTTTCGGTGGGGGGCAGGGGCGGCGGCCGGTCTCCTGACCGGCTGCTGCCACCGCCATTACAAAATAAAAAAGTAAAGTAAAAAAAAAACAATGCACACCCGCGATAGGCTACATAACGATTTACGTAGCCTATCAAGTCAGCTGTGATAGGCTACGTAAATCGTCACGTAGCCAACCATGGGTGACTTTGAAAAAAAAAAAAGCACGTACGCAAATGGCGGCTCATTTTTTTCATACAAAAATATTCTTTTTGTATGAAAAACAGTGCACATTTTTCTGCATATTTTATTCATATTTTCCAGATGTATGCATCAGTCGTAGAATCATAGAATCATAGAATAGCAGGGTTGGAAGGGGCCTATAAGACCACTGAGTCCAGCCCCCTGCTCAGTGCAGGAATCCAAGTCGAAGCATCCCTGACAGATGGCTGTCCAGCCTCATCTTGAATGCCTCCAGTGTGGGAGAGCCCACCACCTCCCTAGGGAATTGGTTCCATTGTCGTATTGCTCTAGCAGTCAGGAAGTTTTTCCTGATGTTCAGACGGGATCTGGCTTCCTGTCACTTGAGCCCATTATTCCATGTCCTGCATTCTGGGATGATCAAGAAGAGATCCTGGCCTTCCTCTCTGTGACAACCTTTCAAGTACTTGAAGAGCGCTATCATGCACATCTTTGAAATGTATGCATTCTTCTCTCATTGATTAAAACACATTTGTGCACATTTTTCAAAAGTACATATTTTTCATGATCATTTTTCAAATGTAAACTTGCCAACAAATGCTTTGGGTGTGTGTGGGGGGGGTGTTCCTCATATCACATTGTAAGCTCAGAAATGTACAGACTTTGACCACAAATTGTTCATGTTCAGTCTGGAAAGTGCAAACTGGGTATACCCTGGTCAGATACAAGCTGAAATGGATTTCTCACACAACCCTCTTTCTACATTAAAATATATATTACCATTTTCTTCAACAAAATGGTGCGTATTCCCAAGTAAATGTGTTGAAGAGCAGAGCAGCAGAAGAAAGCTCATTTTTATTCCTGGCTATGATCCAAGGGAGTTTAGGATATGAAACTGCACGTGCTCTTTTTTTTCTTTTAAAAAATCAGGGTTGGCCAACATTTTGTTTGCCTTTTACTCTAACATTTCAGAAGCAGTGGCAAAACATAGGATGCTGGTGGGATGGGAGGGGAAGAGAAATGTTACCTGTGCACATCACAACCGGAGTAATACTGAAGGCTATTTGAAAGAGCCCCCCCACCCCACCCTCGCCATTAGACCAGTAAGTTGAAGGTCTAAAATTACCTAACTGTGCCACTAGGGAAGCTGCTGCAGAAACTTTTCCAGTCTTTGCCTCATCAACATCAGAGCCCTGAAGTCTGTAGGAGCAAAAAGGGTGTGTTCTATGCTGGGTGTGTGTAGGCGGAAGATCAGGAGAAGGCTTGGAGCCACGGGACGCTTCCAAACCTGCAACAAATCTACAACAGACCTGGAGCTTAGGAAGGCTCAGCTGCCACAGGGAAGGGCAACCTCTCCTCTCAGCACCAATCAAATCCATGCTGTTGTAAAATCTGCTCTGTCTGCGTTTCGTGGACTGTAGGGTGTCTTTTGTTCCATTGTCCACTCATTGGTGGAGTTGGTTTTCTTCCAAGCTCCCAAATTTGCAGAAATGTGCATTTGCAAAAATGGAGTTGCACAAATTTGCACTTGCAAACATTTGCAATTTCCCCAACGTGTGCAAATCCTTCCCAAAATGTGTAAACTCCCCCCCCCACACACACACACACACACATACACATTTTCATGCTTTAGCCTATGGGGAAATGCAGATTTTCATTTTTCAGCTGGTGTTCTGTTTTGTTTTGTTTTTTAAGTGTATGTATTTTTCCATGACTAAATTTGTGTAAAATTACAGAACGTTAAAACACACACACACAAGTCCATAGAATCTGTGTGACTCGGAAAAGCTGGTCCACTGTGGAATCTGCAGGCCAGATTCATAGAAATCCAAACTCATTTGATCCTTTTCAGATTTCTCTGACATCCCTACTCATCCCTGGTGTTATCACTGATTTGTGATAACAGAGGGGAATCCCCTATGTGCCACTCCCCCTACCAACTAGTTGTAGTTCATAGGACTGCAGCCCTAGCCTGATACATAGGAGGAAACTGTGACGTTCATCTGTATCTCATTGAACTTGATAGTTACATCGCATGATGCACAGTTCTATCAGGGTTCATGTCTAAAGTAGAAAAAAAAAACACTAAAGGTGTATCAGGGCCACTATTTCTTCACTGTACAGATAACTGGCTACTCCAGGGACTTTGTGGGGTTGTGTGGGGAAAGAAGGTGGAGAAAATGTCCATTTGGGTGAGGGTTTCCCCCCCAAAAAAAACACTGGATTAGATAATCTAATAATGGGAGATTGCAGCCCTTTAACTGAACCAGATCATTCACTTGCTGAAGTTGTGTTGTTCGCCTTTCATAAACTTGTACTTCTCTGGGTCAAAGTTCCTCCAACCTCCTCGATCTCTGAAAATAGTTTTGGCACTTTCCATGAAACTGAAGCTCTATTAAGCGGTGTGTAATTTCCTGCTGCATTCCAGGGGCTTTTTCCTGTAGATAATGGCAGCTCCCTGACCAGTGTCCAGTCAGAAGGGACCTTTCTTCGGCTCCGCAAGCCCTTCCAAATGCTAGCGAATGTCATATATTCAGCAATTTGAGTTCCCACTGGATGTTGGCTATTTTGTCCTAATCTCTTACAGATTCCAAAAAGTTTCTAACCTTAGATGAAGTTTACCTGATAGTCGCACAGTGTCTGAGTGGACTGGCTTTGTATTTTGTTCATGTTTAAGAGAACTATCCACATGTGCCAGGTGATACATAAGAAGATAAGAAGAGCCATGCTAGATAAGGCCACAGTCCAGCATTCTGCTCACACAGTGGCCAGCTAGTTGCCTGTAGGAAACCCACAAGTGGGACATGAGTGCACCAGGACCTTCCTGCTCATGTTCTCCAGCAACTGATGTACACAGGTATGCTGCCTCTCTCTTTGGAGGTAGTATAGCCATCAGGACTGCTGCCATTGATAGCCTTCTCCTCCATGAATTTGCCTAACCCCCTTTTAAATCCATGCAAATTGGTGGCCATCACCACATTTTGTGGTAGGGAATTCCAGAGTTTAACTATGCATCTTATGAAGAAGCCCTTCCTTTTATCTGTCCAGAGTCTCTCACCATTTGACCCAGGTTCCAGTATTACGACTGAGGGAGAAAAAAATGTCTCCCTATCCACTTTCTCCACACCACACATTTCCTCTAAGCTAATAGCAGGATTCAAACCCAACTGAAATAAATGAAAAAAACCTCCATTGTGTTTCATAGGTGAGACATCCCCTCCAGGAGTCTGTTTCCAACCCTGAATAACCAGTTAGTCCATGTGACCTCTTGGTCTGTTTTCAACACTAACCAGTTGGTAGGGATGTACGAAAGGGACTTACCTTGTCCCACAGCTTGCTTCGCGGTGGGGGGGAGGTGTTTCGCTTCTCCCCCCGAAGTTCAGGCGAGGGGGGGAGGCGCCCCGCCTCGCCCGGCTGAAATTGAGGCTGGGGAGAAGCGCCCCGTCTCCCCGGCCGCGAAAGAAAATGTGAAAAAAAAACCTGTGATAGGCTACATAATGATTAACGTAGCCTATCACGGCTAGATTTCCAAAGTCAGCCGTGATAGGCTACGTTAATCGTCACGTAGCCTATCACAGGTGACTTTGGGGGGAAAAAAGCACGTATGCAAATGGTGGCGGCCCATGGGCACTGCCATTTGCGTTCCTTATTTTGGCACGTCTAGTCTACGTAAAGATTTACGTAGCCTACGGCGAAAATAAGGGAATGCTATTTGCATTGCCCTAATTTTCGCCGTAGTCTACGTAAATCTTTACGTAGACTAGACGTGCCAAAATAAGGAACGCAAATGGCGGCGCACATGGGCCGCTGCCATTTGCACACGCGCTTTTTTTTTCCCAAAGTCACCCGTGATAGGCTACGTGACGATTTATGTAGCCTATCATGGCTGACTTTGGAAATCTGGCCATGATAGGCTACGTAAATCGTCACGTAGCCTATCACGGGTGTGTGTTTTGTTTTGTTTTTTTACTTTTTTATTTTGTAATGGCGGCGGCGGCAGCCGATCGGGAGACCAGCCGCCGCCCCCAACGAAACGCCGCCGAAACACCGCCGGGACCCACCGCCGAGAGGGACATTGGGCCACGGTAAGTCCCATCCGGGGGGGCGGGAGGCCGGCGGAGAATTTCCCCAACACTTTCGGGGGGCCGAATGCCTCAGTGCTCGGCCTCCCGAAGATTCATGGAGAAATTCTCCGCCATCCCTACCAGTTGGTCCATATTTCTGTCAAGGCAAAAACTTCCATACATCCTTCCTCCAATACAAGTTTGAGAGGGTAGGAAAAAAGGAGAATTCTTGAGGTGTCAAAAAGGAAGAGGAAGCATGCTTTAAAAAAAAATAAAAAAAAATAAAGGCAAGTTGTTTCACATAATGCCTAGTAGTCTTCTTTGCATGGCATATATTTTCTGGTCTACTTCTCAGGGGCAAAGAGCATATGACACTACACACATAGTTTGCCTCTGCATTTTTATTTTCATTGCTTGTAAATAGGAGCCATGGATGGCAGATGGAGGACAATCAGGACCAGGACTGTGGTGAGCAGGAGGAATTTTTAACCATTACCACACCAGAGTCCTGATGAAATGAATCCCCATGCCTGGGCCAAAGCTGGCATCAATGACAGCTTCCCTTCGGGTGCAATAGCAGCATTGACATTTTTAATCTGGACTGCACCATGAGAGGGAAAGGTTAAAACCCCTCCACTGGAGTTGCAGTCCTGATTGGCACCCACCTCATATGCAGCTGCAGACAGTACAAAGCTTAAAAAAAATGAACATGCTGTTGCAGAACTCAGAGTCAGAGAGACCACGGAGTGAAGGAAAAAGAGATTCTTTAACGCGCGGGCTTAAGGCTGGAATCATTTCCAAAGAGCCAGAAGCCCCGAAATACATCAGCACATTATTTTTATAGACATTGTGACACATATGAAATGGCTCCTACTCCCCCTCCCGTGTGGGGTTGCAGTCCTCAACATTTCTTCTCCTAGCACCATTGTTTATATCTCAGGAACTGGGTTATAGGGTAGCCATGATAAGCAGGGAACAGCAGAGAACAGCAGAGAACAGCAGAGAACATGATATACAATTCTATGACCTTGTATTGACAAGATATGAAATTCCTGCGTCTTGTCAGCTTGCAAACATATATTTCAGAGAGCAAGAGCTTAGCAAGAACATGAAACATGAGACTGTATGAGGCTACTTAGTCTGACCCCCGATATGGCTGCTACATTGCAAGGCCAAGTTGTGAGCTTCAAGTAATAGGTAACATGGCCTTCATGAGATGGTAAACAGATGACCAGTTTGTCAGTTCAGATGACAGGT
This sequence comes from Heloderma suspectum, assembly GCF_057233095.1. NCBI lineage: Eukaryota > Metazoa > Chordata > Lepidosauria > Squamata > Helodermatidae > Heloderma > Heloderma suspectum. The sequence continues at coordinate 23,407,787 of NC_139460.1, read as the reverse complement.
GGGATCTCACCAGTCTGAATGCTCCTCCATGCAAAAATATTATTTAAAATATTTCTTGGCCACCTTTCAGGGCAGAAGCCCTCCTGAGGTGGCATACAGCGATAAAACACATTAAACCAGCATGATATCAAGAGCGATAAAAACACAACAAAAACAGTAAGAATGCAATGAAAAAGAATTTAAAACAAATCTGGAATAAAAACAGCCACAAAAACAGCAACAAAAGCAATCATATTAGGAGAAGGCCAAAGTAACATAAAGTGTTTTCAAGGCCTTCCTACAAGCCTGCAATGATGGAGCATGATCGGACCCCACTGGAAACTTATTCCAGAAGTGTGGGGCCACTGCAGAGGAGGCCCTCTCACATGTGGTCACCCACCTAACTGCTCTCACAGGTGGGCAAATGAGAAGAGCCTCTCTTCATAGAATCATGGAATAGGAGGGTTGGAAGGCGCATATAAAACAATCGAGTCCAACCCCCTGCTCAATGCAGGAATCCAAGTCAGAGCATCCCTGACAGATGGCTGTCCAGACTCATCTTGAATGCCTCCGGTGTGGGAGAGCCCACCACCTCCCTAGGTAATTGGTTCCACTGTCATATTGCTCTTGCTGATTGCAGGCAGACTGATATGGGTGAAGGTGGTCCTTTTACTGGCCTGTTGAGAATGAGCAGAGTAATCTTAAACCTCTCAGAGGGTTTTGGATGAAATAGAGGTCCCACTGGGCTGGGGGAGAGGAGCTCCACTGACAGGAGGGATATCTACCCAGGGGGTCCCAGTTATGCCCACAGAAGGCTCCAAAAGAAAACTGAGAATCAAGATGCTAAATCACAAGGAGAACTTCCAAGGATAGAAGAGGTTCTCCACTGCAGATAGTCACCCTCAACATATAGAAGGCGATGTGGACATGTTGGTTGGAGCCAACATACTTGTTCTCACTCTCCCCCACTGCATGTTTACAGAACACCTTTTCCAAACACCTAAGCATTGGGCTGATGTTGTTCTTGATTCAGTGATGGGACTGCCCAGAATTTGTTAGATCAGCAGGTGACAAAGTGTTAGCAGTGTTAAGATTATAGCAGTAAATGCATGTGAGGCCACCCCTTCCTTCTGTGAAGAGGAAAACTGAATGCAGTCAATTACCTGGAATCAGTTTATATCTATCTGGCTGTCATTGTGTGTGCTGTTACGCATGTTTAACATCCACCAAAACCCTTGATACTTACAGGTATGCAACTATGGGCAAAATTTTAGACAGGCACTCCAATTCTGACTGTGTTTAATCAAAACAAAGGCAATGCAAGCAGACAATAAGAGACACAAAAAGCATTTTGAAGAGCATATCACTAACAATATCAATAAAGAATTATTTAAATATATCAGAAGCAGGAAAACATCTAAGGAGGCAGTTGGACTGTTGGATGATAATGGAGTTAAAGGAGTACTAAAGAAGGACAAGGAGACTGCAGAGAAGCTGAATGAATTCTTCTCATCAGTCTTCATTGCAGAAGATATAGGACAGATACCTGTGCCTGAACTGCTGTTTTCATGAAGGGAGTCTGAGGAATTGAGGCATATAGTGGTGACAAAAGATGAAGTTCTCAACCTTATCAACAAATTGAAAGTAAATAAATCACTGGGCCACAATGGTATCCATACTAGAGTTCTTAAAGAATTCAAATACAAAATTGCTGATCTTCTAACCAATATATACAACATGTCCTGAAGATCAGCCTCTGTACCAGAGGACTGGAATTATTAAAGATTATTAAAGATAAAATTAATAAGCATATAGAAGGACCAGCCCTATGAAAAAGAATGAACATGGCTTCCGCAAAGGTAAATCCTGCCTCACTAAGCTTTTATAGTTCTTTGACAGTGTTGATAGTCATGCAGACAGGGGTAATCCGGTAGACATTGTTTACTTGGACTTCTAAAAGGCTTTTGACAACGCACCTCACCAAAGACTCCTGAGCAAATGTAGCAGTCATGGAATAAGAGAAGAGGTCCTCTTATGGATCTGTGACTGATTAAAGAACAGAAAGCAGACAGTAGGAATAAATGGTAAATTCTCCCAATGGATAGGGGTGTACGAAACCCCACTTACCTGGCTTCACCGCGTTCCACAGGTGGGGGAAGGCGATCTGTTCCTCCCCCCGGAATCCTTGACAGGGGGAGGTGATCTGTTCCTCCCCCCCGGAATCCTGCCCGGCTGGCTCCGCGGCCAGGCCACGGAGCCGCTGGCCAGGCCAACCCGCAGCAGGGCCTCCAGCTGCTGCCGGGCTGGTGCGGACGCAAATGGCGTCCCCTACACAGGACGCCATTTGCATCCCTACGCTGGCCCGTGATAGCTTCCATAAATATTTACATAGCCTATCACGGCTAAAGCAGGGACACAAATGGTGTCCCATACGCAATTTGCGTTCCCGCTTTAGCCTTGATAGGCTACGTAAATATTTACGTAGCCTATCATGGGGGGGGGAAAAGGGAATGCAAACGGCGGCAGCTACGGTGGCTGCCATTTGCGTTCCCTTTTTCAGCTGTGATAGGCTATGTAAATATTTACATAGCCTATCACAGCCTCCGCAGGGATGCAAATGGCATCCCTGCGTTAGCCATGATAGGCTACGTAGGTATTTACGTAGCCTACCATAGCCATTCTAAAGACGTGAATGGTGGTTGCTGACGTGGCTGCCATTCAAGGAGCACCGGAACGGCCGACAAAGTTACGTGTCAGGGTGGACACTGAGCCCATAGAATCCCAGAGTAGTTCTGATTCGGAGGAAGAGCAGTCGCTCCTGGGAGAGGAGCACGCCCCTTTTCCCCAGGTCCCACAGCTGACAGAGATTCCTCCCACCAACGTTCCTAGATTAGAAAGCAGTCCAGGGAGTGACCCAGCACCGATAGCAGACTGGTTGGATGCGCGGCGCAGACGCAGAGAGCGGCGCCAAATGGAGAGTGTAATTAAAGGAGGTGTAGCGCCTGGTTGGCGCTCAAAGAATGGTTGCGCCCAGAGGATCCAAGGGAAAAGGGGAGGGATTCTCCCTAGTCCTTATATTCAGGGGTCTGCCAGTAATTGCCTTTCAAACAGGGACCAACTGTTCCAACTTAGGGCATAGGGATGCTGCTGCTCAGATCTAGTTGCTACCTGTAGAGTTGTAAGTTGTAAAAGAAGAATAAAGCTTTGAAAAGAATCCCTTTGTCTGCGTCTGGACTTGGCTACTGGATTAGACTGAGGGAGCCCTCCAAGGAGCCCTTGACAGTAGGCTCCGTTCCGGGCCCATTTCGTGGGGGGGTGGGGGGCTTCATTCCGCCATGGATTTTGGGGGGGCAAATGCGCTGGCATTCGGCCTCACTGAGATCGGTGGCGGACTTCGCCGCCATGCCTACCAATGGAGGGATGTAAATAGTGGGTTCCCACAGGGATCTGTATCAGAACCAATGCTTTTCAACATATCCATAAATGATCTGGAGTGGAGTAGGAACAGTGAAGTGGCCAAGTTTGCTGGTTACACCAAATTATTTAGGGTGCTCAAAACAAAAAGGGATTGTGAGGAGCTCCAAAAGGATCTCTTCGAACTGGGAGAATGGGCATCCAAATGGCAAATGTGGTTCAATCTAAGCAAGTGTAAAGTGATGCACGTCAGGGCAAAAAAAAAAAAATCCTCCTTTTTCTTCTTAGCATAACCTGAGGGGATCTGAGCTAGCAGTGACCAACCAAGAAAGAGAACTTAGGGGCAGCTTGATGAAAATGTCAACCCAGTATGTGGCCATTGTAAAGAAAGGAAAACACCATGTCAGGCATAATTAGAAAAGGAACTGAAAATAGAACTGCCAAAATCATACTACTTTTATACAAATCTATGGTGTGATCACACTTTGCATACAGTGTACAGTTCTCATCGCCACACCTGAAAAAGGATATTGTAGAGCTGAAAAAAGTGCAGAAGGGGCAACTTAAATGATCAAGGAGCTGGAGTATCTCACTTATGAAGGAAAGTTACAATAGCTGGGATTGTTTAGCATGGGAAAAAAAGAAGAGTAAGGGGAGACATGATAGAAGTTTACAAAATTATGCATGGTGTGGAGAATATCAGACCAAGGTTGCTGAGTGCGTGTACTGGAGGTTGGGCCCGAAGGGCAGTCTGGGGATTCTGCTCGTGTACCGTCCACCCCGCTGCATGACTGACTCCCTGGCCGAGGTGCTGGAGGTGGTCTCTGATATGCGTGTACAGTCCCCTAACTTATTGGTGTTGGGGGACTTCAATGTACATTCAGAGTATGGATGTACGAAAGGGACTTACCTTGTCCCGCAGCTTTTTTCGCGGTGGGGGGGAGGCGCTTCGCTTCTCCCCCCGAAGTTCATGCGAGCGGGGGGTGTCTTCCCACCTCTCCCGGCTGAAATTCAGGCCGGGGAGAAGCGCCCCGTCTCCCTGGCTGCGAACTTCAACAGAAAAGTAAAAAAAAAAACAACGCCCCGTGATAGGCTACGTGACGATTAACGTAACCTATCACGGCTAGATCTGCAAAGTCAGCTGTGATAGGCTATGTAAATCGTCACGTGGCCTATCACGGGGCATTGGTTTTTTTTACTTTTCTTGGAATGGCGGCGGCGGCAGCCAGTCGAAAGACCAGCTGCCGCCCCCGCCCCTGTCGAAGCCCTGCCGAACCGCCGCTGCGACCCGCCACCGGGAGCGACATTCGGGAAAGGTAAGTCCCATCCCGGGGGGGGAGAATTTCTCCCTGAAACTACTTCGGGGGGCCAAATACGTCGGCACTCGGCCCCCCGAAGTTTCAGCGAGAAATTCTTGGACACCCCTAATTCAGAGGCCATCCTCACAGGAGCACCCCGGGACTTCATGGAGACCATGGCCTCCTGGGAGCTGCACCATATTCTAACTGGGCCCACCCATGTAGCCGGTCATGCACTAGACCTTGTGTTTGTTTCTGGAGAAGCGGGGAGTGATCTGGAAGTTGGGGGTATATCCACCACCCCCTTGTCATGGTCAGATCACTATCTGGTGACGTTAGACTTCTTGGTTCCACAACCCCTCCACAGGGGTGGAGGACTCATTAAAATGGTCCACCCCAGGCGTCTTATGGATCCAAATGGATTCCTGAATGTGCTTGGGGATTCTCTGGGGCACTCCAACGGCCACTCGGTCAAGACCCTGGTGGGTGGCTGGAATGCCGCAATCACTGGGGCATTAGATCAGGTGGCTCCGAAACGCCCTCTCCCCCTGAACAGGGCTCGGACTGCACCATGGTTCAATCTGTGGTTACGAGCTCTGAAACAGGAGGTGAGACAGCTAGAGCGCCGGTGGTGGAAGTCTCGCTCCAAAGATGATCAGACACGGGCTAGAGCTGTATCTTCAGCCTATCACGTGGCAGTGAAGGCAGCAAAAAAGGAATATTATGCTGCCTCTATCGCGTCTGCAGAGTGCTGTCCCAGGAGGCTGTTCCAAGTGGTCTGGAGCCTGGTTGGTCTTGTGGCTTCTGAACCACTGGAGCATTCTAAGGCCTCCTGTGAGGCCTTGGCAAGGCACTTTGTGGATAAAATTGATCGGATTAGGAGTGTTATTCCATGTGCTGTGGATACAGTTAGTGAGCAAGAGGCAGTGTGACAAACTGGTTTTGTGGGATTGGTTCCAGCTTCTTCCTTCTGATGAAGTGGACAAGGTGCTTTCATCTGTAAGGCCAACCACCTGCTTACTGGATCCTTGCCCATCTTGGCTCATTATGGGCTGCAGAGAGAGATTGGGAGAGGGGATCAGGGCAGTGATGAACGCCTCCCTTGAAGAGGGAGTGATGCCATCAGCCCTCAAGGAGGCAGTGATAAGACCGCTCTTAAAGAAGCCCTCCTTGGATCCCCAAGTTCTGAACAACTTTTGCCCAGTCTCGAATCTGCCACTTTGGGGCAAGGTGATTGAGTGGGTGGTGGCAATGCAGTTCAGGGCACACTTGGAAGAATCCACTTCAAGCCCGGTCATGGGACAGAAATGGCCTTGGTTGCCTTGGTGGATGATATGAGGAGGGCTCTGGATAGGGGTGAATGATCTTTCCTTGTTCTCCTCGACCTCTCAGCAGCTTTTGATACCATTGACCACGGTATCCTCCTGGACCACCTGGAGAGGTTGGGCATTGGAGACACCATATCGTGGTGGTTCTGGTCCTTCCTCTCTGGCAGGTAGCAGAGGGTAGCACTGGGAGAGGAGGATTCGGACCTGTGGCCACTCACTTGTGGGGTGCCACAGGGTTCCATCCTCTCCCTGATGCTATTTAACATCTATGTGAAGCCACTGGGGGCTATCATCAGGAGGTTTGGGGTGCAGTGTCATCAATATGTGGATGATACACAGCTCTACCTCTCATTCAAATCTTCACCAAGGTTGTCCGTAGAATCCCTGTCCAAATGTCTGGAGACAGTGAGTGGCTGGATGGGGAGGAATAAGCTGAAGCTGAATCCTGACAAGACCGAGGTACTTTTGGTGGGAGACAAGAGGAGGTTGGGAGAAGTTGACCTGGTGTTGAATGGGGTACGGCTACCCTTGAAAGACCAGGTCTGCAGCCTGGGGGTCATTTTGGACTCCCAGCTGTCCATGGTGGCTCAGCTGTCAGCTGTGAGCCGGACAGCACTGTATCAACTCCAGCTGATATGGCGGCTGTGCCCCTTCCTTCCCGACCATCTGCTCCCAGCGGTAGGAATGGACGAAAGGGACTTACCTTGTCCCGCAGCTTTCTTCACAGTGGGGGGGAGGCGCTTCGGTTCTCCCCCCAAATTTCAGGCGAGGGAGGGAGGCACCCCGCCTCACCCGGCTGAAATTCAGGCCGGGGAGGAGCGCCCCGTCTCCCCGGCCGCGAAAAAAAAAGTAAAAAAAACAACACCCATGATAGGCTATGTAACGATTTGCATAGCCTATCACGGCTAGATTTCCAAAGTCAGCCGTGATAGGCTACGTAAATCATGACGTAGCCTATTACGGGTGACTTTGGGGGAAAAAAAAAGCACGTATGCAAATTTGTTTTCCTTATTTTGGCACGTCTAGTCTACGTAAAGATTTACGTAGACTACGGCGAAAATAAGGGCAACGCAAATAGCGTTCCCTTATTTTCGCTGTAGTCTATGTAAATCTTTACATAGACTAGATGTGCCAAAATAAGGAACGCAAATGGCGGCACCCATGGGTGCCGCCATTTGCGTACGCCCTTTCCCCCCCCCCAAAGTCACCCGTGATAGGCTACGTGACGATTTACGTAGCCTATCACGGCTGACTTTGGAAATCTAGCCGTGATAGGCTACGTAAATCGTTACGTAGCCTATCACAGGTGTGTGTTTGTTTGTTTTTACTTTCCTTTTTTATTTTGTAATGGCGGCGGCAGCAGCCAGTCGGGAGACCGGCCGCCGCCCCCACCGAAACGCCACCGAAACACCGCCGGGACCCGCCGCCAAGAGGGACATTCGCCAAAGGTAAGTCCCATCCTGGGGGGGGGGCGGGGGCCGGCGGAGAATTTCCCCAACACTTTCAGGGGGCCGAATGCATCGGCACTCAGCCTCCCGAGGATTCGTGGAGAAATTCTCCGCCATCCCTATCCAGCGGTAGTACATGCCCTGGTCTCCTCTCGTTTAGACTACTGTAATGCACTCTACATGGGGTTACCCTTGAAGACGGTTTGGAAGCTGCAGCTGGTACAGAATGCGGCGGCTCGCCTGATTAAAGACAGCTGCTGGTGAGATCACATCAGTCCAGTGCTGAAGGAGTTGCACTGGTTACTAGTTGTTTTCTGGGCCAAATTCAAGGTATTGATTTTGTTGCACAAAATGCTAGTTTCGCCACCTGGAGGCTAGTCCAATTTGCCCCAAAGAGAAGAGTCAACTTCAGGCTGGGTCCAACTCAATTTTATTGTTTGCAAACAGTTTGACAAAGGAGCTCACACTCAAAAGCAGAGTGGATCCTGGGCAACCCCCGCACTACAGTTTTATCACTTAGTTTGCATTCCTCAGCCAGCGTGTTACTTTTGATTGGTTGCCAGCGGTTTGCCTAGCAACCTTATCTTAGGGTTACTGTCTGCTCATTCCAGGCATGCACAGCCCTAACAATGCTGTGCCTGCTCAAGGCACATACCATGGCATTAGGTTACATCTTTTTACCACAGTTTTGACCTTTAAAACGCTATATGGTTCCAGCCCAGCCTGTCTTAAGGAGCGCCTTCAGCAACACCAGACAGGCCACTTAACAAGATCAGCCTCAGATGGCCTTCTCTCTGTCCCATCAGCCAGGACAGCTAGACTGGTAGGGACGAGGGAGAGGGCCTTTTCTGTGGTGGCCCCCATTCTGTGGAACTCCCTCCCTAGGGAACTCCGCCATGCCCCCTCTTTAATGAGCTTCCTCCATGCATTAAAAATGTGGTTGTTCAGACAGGCATTTGGGGTGGGTTAGGGTATTTTAGAAAATGCTTTTATTGTAGAATTTTATTGTTTTAAACTGTTTTATTATATGCTGTACATCGCCCAGAGTGGCTGGGTGACCAGCCAGATGGGTGATTAATACATTTAATAAATAAATAAATAAATAAATAAATAAAATATGGATAGGGAGACTTCCTGGAGGAGAAGACTATCAATGACCACTATTTGTGATGGCTATACGCTACCTCTGGTGCCAGAAGCTATGAGCCTATGTACACCAGTTGCTGGGGAACATGGATGGGAGGGTGCCGCTGCACTCGTATCCTGCTTGTGGGTTCCTGGTCAATACCTGGTTGGCCACTGTGTGAAGAGAGTTTTGGACAACTAGATAGGTCCTTGGTCTGATCCAGCATGGCTCTTCTTATGTTCTTAGGTTTATGTTCTAAAAGTAAATCCCATTTATTTCAGTGGAACTCCCTTCAAAGTAAGTCCTGATAGTGGCTTCTTCTTAATGTCCAGATGAAAGATACCAAGCCATTAGACTCAGAAGGTCATAAAGCAGCCTCCCCCAACCCAGATTGGTCAGACTACAACTCCCATCACCCCTGCCACTGGCCATGTTGGTGGTGGAGGATGGGATTTCTTGTAGTCCAACACATCTGGAGGGCACCAGGTTGGGAAAAACTGTCATAAAGCATTTGTTACTTTCCCTAAGTATCCTGACTTCTATAAGCTCAGAAGACTACTTCCAGAGAGACTGAACTCTGTGACTTAGATCAGGCTTAATGGCATGCTTTTGCTTGCAAAACTCCAAGAAGCGATACGGAATATCTTTAAAATGAAATCCTACTGGAAATTGGTTAGGACAATTGACAAGCATAAAACTCATGCCTGGTTTCAGCTGGTTGTTTGACTGACGTTTTTCCAGAAATGCATCCTCCTCCCTACTGTGAACATTTATTAGTATCAGCCTTTGAGATTTATTTTGTTTCTGTTGCATTTTATGCTGATGGCTGATCCTTTGCTGTGCCATCTGGGGTTTTGTTGATATTGTAGTCTTCTTCCTTGTGCTTTTTCTCTAGGTGTTCCATTTCATGCTAGATTAACCAGAGTTTGTCTCACCAGGAACCTGGGGAACTTGTAATTGCTGCCAACTATACAAGGTTCTTTTCTGTGTTTCCAAGAATATGATTAGCATTATTTGAATGTTATGTACATATATAGTACTGTTGGTGGACAGTATGCTTGGCATCAGGGGTGGGCAACGTATGGCCCATAGACTGCATGCACCCCTGGCCTTTTTGGTGGAGCCCACTCACTGGTGTCGAATTTGCAGTAGTAGCAGCAGCAAAGATGGTGGTGATTCCCCCCTTGAAAACAAGGCCTACACACTTCACAAGAACATTGTTTTAAAGAAACATTGTTCCTTTTCCCCAAAACGTTGCCAGAGTCCTCATTGCTGCACCCCCCCCCCCAGTGCTCAAGCCCTGTCTTCCTCAGGAGCACGTGGGCACTGCTAAGGCTCCTCCTGCCTGCGTTGGTTGTCAAGGGCTTCCTCGACAGCCAGCTGAGGCTGGACAGGTCCTGGCGCAGCCACCCACAGGGCTAGAGCTCTTGGGTGCCTGCCCCCACTGGTTGTCAAGGGCTCTGAGGTACTTGATGGGTGGGTCCATCAGTGCCCCACGCAGCTCATCTAGTGAGGCCTGGGAGGCCAGACGGAGGGAGTCCATTGGACTCCAAACCCTCCTTGGACTCCTGCGCCATCCTTATCCTACACACACTTACCTGGGAATAAGTCCAACTGAGTTCGGTGAGCCTTACCTCTGAGGAGACATGCAAAGGATTACACTGTAATATGAGCAGATATGTAGGACTTTTCCAACAAGGCAAAACTAAAGCATCTGGGGCTCTTTTCTTTTCCTTTTCCTTTTGGGGAGAGGAGGGGGAAGAGTTCCAATTAGTGATGTGCAAATCAGCAAAACCTGAGCTTGCCAAAGTTCTCTGAATTTCAACTGGAAGCTTGTTCCAACTTGAATCTGTATCAGATTGTGAAAATCCTTGCATATTTTTGTGCATTCTTCATGTATGCATCCTTCTCCCATTGATTAAAAAGTATTTCTGTGCATTTTTCAAAAGTACATATTTTTATGCGCATTTTTCAAATCTACCCATGCTATCAAATGCATTTTTAAAAATAAAAAATCCATGAATTACATTGCAAGCTTGGAAATGTATGGAGTCTGACCGCAGATTGCATCCAAGTCCCTGTTTGGGCTGGAAGGTGCAAAATGGGTAATCCTGATCAAAAACAAACTGAAACAAATTTCTCATACAACCCTACTTCTAATGGATGTCTATGTGATGTTTATGCAATGGTGCCTTCAGGTAAGTTTAGACTCTGGGTTTAATGCTTCAGAGTAAAATAAAACTATCAGGAGATCTGATCACAGCCAGCTACAGGTCCTCAACAGACTCTCTCTCTCTCTCTCTCTCTCTCTCTCACTCTCAATCTCTCTCTCATACACACACACACACACACACACACACGCACTGATCAAACTTAATGTTGCAGGACAGACATAAACCCAAACCTGACACTCACTCTCAAGTGATAAAGAGGCCTCTATCAGAGATGAGCTATTTTTGGAAAGTATAATCCTATTGCTTTGCAGACATGTTGTTTTTTTCCCATAGAGAAAATACCTGGCATTCATTTCTGAAGTTTATCCATGAAGGAACTAGATTATATCCTTTCTAGACAGTGCATTTGGGCTAGCCTTTGTCTCTTAATTATGATGGCTTTATTCAGCTTTATAATCTTTTCATACAACACTAATCTAAACTACTGAGGAAATGCTTTTCATCTCCTTTGGGATATACCAACTCCTTAACAAGCACAAAACAATAAGAAATGAGTTAACAGTCTACAGCTCATATTTATTGTGCAGATGTATTCAGTAAATGTATCTTCTGAAATGCTGGTCGATGAATAATCACCTTTAGGATCCCATGGAAGCAATGCAAATATCTCAGCAGCTCGTGCATTCCTTCAACCCAGAGTTATTCTTTAATTCTTCAAGACAGCTGTTACTCCAAAAGCCATGACATTAAGACAGATGGACAGACAGAGGGATGGGAAACTCTGTGGATGGCTTTATCAGCTGCTTCCTATTCTCTGAAAGGTGGTTGATAATGATTTGCATTGCAGCAAAGCTTGCATGGAAAAAGGCAGAGTGACTAGTTTCCCATCCCTCGCCCCCCATGTGAGCTCCCTCTTCAATCAGCCTGCATAAAAAGAGAGAAGAAAAGCAATCAGAGGGATTGACTCAGCCATTGTTCGATGGAAGAATGAAAGGGGTGCTGACTTGGTGTAAATTGTTCATAGAATCATGGAATAGTCCGCTTGGAAGGGGCCTATAAGACCATCAAGTCCAACCCCCTGCTCAATGCAGGAATCCAAGTCAGACCAGCCCCAACAGATGGCTGTCCAGCTTCATGTTGAATGCCTAAGGTGTGGGACAGCCCACCACCTCCCTGGGTAATTGGTTCCATTGTTGTATCAGGATGTGACTTTTAACAGAAGGCCTTTTTTCTGCAGCTGGAGATACCTACCACATTAGTCTTCAAGTAGTCTTCTGCCCTCCAGAAGTTTTGGACTTCAACTTCCATCAGCTCCAGCCAGCATGGCCAATGGTCAGGTATACTGGGAGCTAAAGTCCATAACATATGGAGGACACCAGCTTGGGGAAGCTGAACTAGTCAGGTTGCAGACCAAGCTAAAGTGAGTTGCACCAGTGGCATAAATGTCCTTTTCTTTTGTCTTTCTTTTTTACAAGGAGAAGTAGTGATGCAAACAAGGGGACAGAGAAGAAGAAAACATACAAGCAATACAACAACATCTGTGGAAAAAGTAGAGCTGATCTCAAATCCACCTCAACTTCACACACACACACACACACACACACACACACAGCATTCACAGGTTGTGAATTTGGGGGCATTCTGGTGATGGGGGGACTGAAATGTGGCAAAGTATTTGTCCCACTTACTTGTGGTCATTTTCACTCTCTCTGCTTCCTGCTCCTCTCCTGATTTGGCTGCAGAATGGTGCAATCAAAAAGGGGAAAGATAAGGGAGCAATGGGTTGGATCCAGACTATATTAGATGCACTTAGGTTCTACTGAAAGCAATCTGAAAAGTTAGTCATGACTAACTTACAGTGCTAACCTATTAGGAATAGGGATGGGGGAGAAATCCACAATGGACCCCAATGAGGCCGGATTCCAAGAATCCGACCCCATTGGGGCCCATGGCAGAATGGAGCACTCACCTCCACCTCTTCGTGGAATCCTTCTGGGTCAGATCCATCACTGCCTTGATGCTGCAGAGCTGGCCGTGTCCCTGGTGAATGTCGATACGGCCAGCAGCCATTGCCATGCTGTATCGCTGTAAGTCAGGCTCCGGATGCAAAAGGCATAGTGGGTGCCATTTCCGGCGGCATTTAGGCTAATCTACCAGCTTTATGAGCCTCTTGTTGAGGGTGAAAGAGGAGAGTGCAAAAGCTGGTTTGAAACTCCACATTAAAAAAATGAAGATCATGGCATCTGGCCCCATCACTTCCTGGCATACAGAAGGGGAAGAAATAGAAGCAGTGACAGATTTTACTTTCTTGGGCTCCAAGATCACCGCAGACGGTGACTGTAGCCATGAAATTAAAAGACGCTTGCTCCTTGGGAGGAAAGCTATGGCAAAGCTAGACAGCACAGTAAGAAGCAGAGACATCACCTTGCGACAAAGGTCTGTCTAATCAAAGCTATGGTTTTCCCAGTAGTAATGTATGGCTGTGAGAGCTGGACTATAAGGAAGGCTGAGCACCAAAGAATTGATGCTTTTGAACTGTGGTGCTGGAGAAGACTCTTACGAGTCCCCTGGACTGCAAGGAGGCCCAATCAGTCCATCCTAAACGAAATCAACCCTGACTGCTCATTGGAAGGACAGATACTGAAACTGAAGCTCAAATATTTTGGCCACCTAATGCGAAGAGAAAACACAATGGAAAAGGTGTCTAATAAGGGAAAATAAGGGATGGCAGCACTCCACTCGCTGGGTGCTTGCGGGCCACCTGGCCACTCGTCATGCACAGCAAGCAGGGTCAGCCAGATGGTAGGAGTCCACTGAGCAGTGCAGAACCCAGACCATGTTAAGTTCACCCATCCCTAATAGAAAACATTTCCCGCACACTCAGAGCATTCACCCCAAAGAGAATGTTTAGAGAACACTTACCATCAAAATCCACCAACAAGCATGTGTTTGGCAATGTTGTTTTAGTTGCATACCATGTTCTTCCCAGCCATTTGCAACACAGCAAATCAATTTGTGCTGTTAATGAAGGAGAAGGTTGCCAGCTGGATAGGTGAATATTCTCTGCATCACTTCCGAGCTGACAACTATGAGTTATTTCTGATTTCCAACAATTCCCCAGAAAATCAGACGGGACCAGATTTTAATATATTTTCTAAATAACATCTCCCATTCACCCAAGTACCTTCCTAATAGCAGACCGCAGATTTCAACATATGGCACAATCCGACTTCTAGCACAGGACTCTAGCTGGGTGCCCTAATTAAAGGGATTTAATTTTGATTGTGTGTAGTTTTATTGATATTGGTGAAGGATGAACAATATATCATGTAGCATGTCCTACCAGGAATGCTTTTTGGGGGGTTTTTCTAAAAAAATGCTGTGATATTTAAACTGGCATCAGTCTGCATTCCTACACCAACCCTGGTGTGTGGGTACTATTGATCCAGATGGATGAATCTGTCAGTTGCAGTTTCTTATTTTTTCCAATCTTAAATTGTATTTGTCTCGAACGTTGAGATCTTTTTTTTAAAAAAAAAAGCATGAAAATTAATAAGTATTTTCTCCTCATACATGCATTTTAATTAGGGCTGTGCACCACTTTGGCCTGAGGCCCGAACCCTGAGTTGAAGCGGGCTGCTTCGGGCCATTCTGTGCCCCCTCTGAAGTGAAGCAGAGGGGGCATGAAGCAGCCCGGAGAGGGTCAGGGGCTTGGTGCACTTCAGCCCCCAGCCCAGCCCCCACTGGCACCTCCAGGTCCTTACCTGAGCTGCCTTCTCCTTGCCGCCACCTCTGCCACCCCGCCGCTGCCACGTCTGCCACCTCCAGAAAGTTCCAGGAAGTTGCCATTTTAAAAATGGCGACTCCCTGGAAGAAAAGTCACTGCACATCCAGGTCTCAGAGGCGGTGAAGACAGCAGCAGTGGGCGGTGGTGAAGGCAGGGCAATGGAGAAGGCAGCAGAGGAGATGGTGGCCCAGATGAGGAGCTGGGGGGGCGTGGTGGGAACCAACTTTGGGGTCAGGGCCGAGGCAGGTCAGGGACACCCTGAATCTGCCCGAGGTGGATTGGGCCCACCTCAGAAGCCACAAAGCGGCTTCCAAGTCAGATCAGGGGGTCCCTGCATAGCCCTAATTTTAATGCATTTTGCCTGATATACACATTTTTGTAAGATTTTTCCTAATGTAATGCCTTTTGTATACCTTTGTCAATTGGAGAGCTCCATTGCAAAATTTGAAGAAGGGCAGATATTGATGGATAACCAAATTGAAGTTCGTAATACTGTGAAATTAGGTAAATTTCCATTGAAATATGAACTCGGTGAACTTTTCACCCATCCCTCCTTGAAACCATATGGAGTCCCAACCTTGTGGAAGCTATAGTGGAAAGGAACCCCCATGAGGCTTTTCTGGGTAGCAGACCCAGAGCCTTGGGCTTGGGGGTGGGGGAAATCACTCAGGAAGGCCTGCTTCAACACCAGAAATGTGGGGCCAGTGGGTCAGAACCAGGCACTGCTTCTTGACTCAGGGCAGGGTCAGGCTTACCCTTATTTAGGCAGTGCAGATCATGAGGTAGCACCTACATTACCCAGTCCCAACACAGCTTATGGTTTTATTCCAGATCTCCTCTGTCAAATACTAACAAAGTTGTGGCCTTAGATAACTGAATTACACACACTTTCACTCTTTATTCTGGGTCAGAGCACAATCATATGAGTTTCAGTTGATTAATCTGTCAGTTAAGTTTTCATACTCCTTGGCATATAGATAAAAATAATATTTCTGAAGCAAGAAGTATACATTCCTTTGTTTCAGATGACGCACACACGTATTGTAGCAAAGGTAATCCTAATCAGCACATTTATCTTGTGTGAGAGAGAAGGGGGAATGTCTCTTTAAGATGATCTTCCATTTTTCTAAGCATTTGTTTTACAAATGCTGGTTTGGACCCAGACTAAGTTTGTTGTGCTCCAATCCCATTAAAATCAATGGGATTTACATTAGTAATGACTAAGTTGTCCCATTTAGTCCAATGGGATAGAGCATGACCAGAGGAGGGCAACCAGGATGGCAAAGAGTTCTTGAATCCAAGCCCCATGAGGAATGGTTGAAAGAGCTTGGCATGTTTAACCTGCAGATGAGAAGGTTAATGGGAAACATGATAGAGGTATTCAAATATCTGAAGGGATGTCATGAAGAAGATGGAGCAGATATGTTCTTTGATGAATCAGAGGGCAAGGAGGGATGGGGGAGAATTCTGTCACAGACCCCAATGAAAAACAGGGATGCAAATGACGTAGTGGACGCCATTTGTGGCCGTAAAGCTGGTAGATTAACCTAAATGCAGCCATAAATGGCTGCATTTAGGCTAAACTAAATGGTGTCCACTACACCATTTGTGTCTGGAGACTTAGCACAGCAATATGGCATAGCAATGGTCAATGTGGAGTGGAGCTGGCCTGGATGGATTCCTGGGGGAGGGACGGATCACCTCCCCTAACCTGCTGACCCCCGCAGCCGGAACGCGGTAATTGATCCACCCATCCCTAAGGGCAAGGCTAGAACTAATGGGTGGAAACTGCGGGTAAGTATATTTGGCTAAATTTTAGGAGAACCTTCTTAACAGTCAGTGAGAGCTGTTTGGCAATGGAACTGACTTGTAATCATAGACACATAGAATCATAGAATAGTAGCGTTGGAAGGGGCCTGAAAGTCCACTGAGTCCAACCCCCTGCTCAATGCAGGAATCCAAGTCAGAGCATCCCTGGCAGATGGCTGTCCAGACGCATCTTGAATGCCTCCAGTGTGGGAGAGCCCACCACCTCCCTAGGGAATTGGTTCCATTGTTGTTCCATTGAGGGCCTTTTCTGTGATGGCCCCCACTCTGTGGAACTCCCTTCCTAAGGAACTCCATCATGCCCCCTCTTTAATGAGCTTCCGTCATGCATTAAAAACGTGGTTGTTCAGGCAGGCATTTGGGGTGGGTTAGGGTATTTTAGAAAATGTTTTTATTGTAGAATTTTATTATTTTAAACTGTTTTATTATATGTTGTACATCGCCCTGAGTGGCTGGGTGACCAGCCAGATGGGCGATTAATAAATTTAATTAATAAATAAATAAATTGTTGTTCCATTATTGTTCCATTGCCGTTCCATTGCCTTCTTTTGGAGATAGTGGGCTCTCCTTCCCTGGGGGTATTCAAGCAGAGAGCTGGGTGACCATCACTCAGAGATGCTATTGCTGCATACTGCATTGCAGAGCCTGCATTGATCAGGGAGTTGGACTATGTGACTATGATTCTAACTAACTTAAATTACTCAATCTGGATCTACCTCACTGTTTTGTTTAAAAACGTCTGCTGTCCAAATAATCAGGGGCACCACTATAATCAATTATTTTAATTTAATAATTTAACCAGTTAGGGTGCAATCCTATTGAGATAGTTGGTAGCCTCCAAAATCGGGGGCTACTGACTAACCAATGCAGGGCTGAAAAAGGATGGAGGAGATTGTTTCCTCTGAACCTCACCCACCCTGCATTTGTGGCTAGATGAGCATTTTGAGGGAAGGGGAGGGAAGGGGCCTAGACACTGGACAGCAAGCTGTCTAAAACAGCTTCTATGGTCTCCTCCCCTCTGAGAATGCCCCATTTTTGCCCTCTCCACACTCCATTTATGAGTGCAAAGACAGCGGTGGCATGGAAAGAAACATGTCCGCTATGGGGGGGGAGGGGAGGAGTAAGGGAGCACAGATTCTGGGAACCAAGGTTGGATGACCTTGGTTCCCAGAAACCAAAAAATCCTATAGCCATCTACATAGTGTCTAGCGGATTGCTCTCTTAGGGTACCATCCGATGCATGTTTAGACAGAGAAAAGGCCTACAACTCCCAGCATGCCCAAGCCAGCAGAGGATGGTGCCCTTAACTGATTAAACTTTGCAGCCCTAATTGAAACACTGCATGGCTTTGCATTAGATTAAGCGTCATTATGCTGCTGATATCAGTCTAAGAAATTCAATCCACACATTCAGTTACTTCTTTTTTTCACTGAAATCTCATCCTCCAAGCTACTTGGAGAGGCTTACTTTTATTTCCAGTTGATCAGCACTCCTGGGGCCAAAGCTGTTTCAAGTCAGAAGTAGAACAGTGCCATGTGTCATTTATCAGCTTATGGGTGGGCAAAGAATCAGTGGATTATTCTACAAATCTTCTCGAAGTATTGATTTGTTTCCAGATTTACTCATGCTTAGAGTAGACCCCCCCTTCATGGATCACTGCCTTGTTGTGGTGAAGGGGCTTGCGTAACTCAGTGAAGCCATAAGCTATGCCATGCAGGGCCACCCAAGATGGACAGGTCATGGTGGAGAGTTCTGACAAAATGTGGTCCACTGGAGAAGGAAATGGCAACCCACTCCAGTATTCTTGCCAAGAAAACCCCATGGAACGTATCGCAAGGCTAAAAGATATGACGCCGGAAGATGAGCCCCTCAGGTTGGAAGGTGTCCAATATACTACTGGGGAAGAGCAGAGGGTATTTCCAAGTAGCGCCAGAAAGAATGAAGTGGCTGGGCCAAAGCCGAAAGGACACTCAGCTGTGGATGTGTCTGGTGGTGAAAAGAAAATCCGTTGCTGTAAAGAACAATATTGTTTAGGAACCTGGAATGTCAGATCCATGAATCAAGGTAAGCTGGAGGTGGTCAAACATGAGATGGCAAGATTGAACATCGACATCTTGGGAATCAGCGAACTAAAATGGACAAGCATGGGTGAATTTAATTCAGGTGACCATTATATCTACTACTGTGGGCAAGAATCCCTTAGAAGAAATGGAGTAGCACTCATAGTCAATAAAAGGGTGGGAAAAACAATACTGGGGTACAAACTCAAAAATGATACAATGATCTCAGTACGAATCCAAGGCAAACCATTCAACAACACAGTAATTCAAGTCTATGCCCCAACCACTGAGGCCGAAGAAGCTGAGGTTGATCGGTTCTATGAAGACCTACAACACCTTCTAGAATTAACACCAAAAAAAGATGTCCTCTTCATCATAGGGGATTGGAATACTAAAGTAGGAAGTCAAGAAATCACCAGGATAACAGGCAAGCATGGCCTTGGTGTACAAAATGAAGCAGAACAAAGGCTAATAGAGAACATGCTGATCATAGCAAACACTCTTTTCCAACAGCACAAGAGGCAACTCTACACATGGACATCACCAGATGGTCAATATCGAAATCAGATTGATTATGTCCTTTGCAGCCAAAGATGGAGAAGCTCTATACAGTCAGTAAAAACAAGACCTGGAGCTGACTCTGGCTCAGATCATGAGCTGCTTCTTGCAAAATTTCGGCTTAAATTGAAGAACGTGGGGAAAACCACTAAACCATTCCGGTATGACCTCAATCATATCCCTTATGAATATACAGTGGAGGTGAAGAATAGATTTAAAGGATTAGACCTGATAGACAGAGTGCCTGAGGAACTATGGATGGAGGTCCGTAACATTGTTCAGGAGGCAGCAACTCAATCCATCCCAAAGAAAATGAAATGCAAGAAAGCAAAGTGGCTGTCTGATGAGGCTTTACAAGTAGCCGAGGAAAGAAGGGAAGTGAAAAGCAAGAGAGAAAGGGAAAGATATATCCAACTGAATGCAGAGTTCCAGAGAATAGCAAGGAGAGACAAGAAGGCCTTCTTAAATGAACAATGCAAAGAAATCGAGGAAAACAGTAGAATGGGAAAGACTAGAGATCTCTTCATGAAAATCCGCGATATCAAGGGAACGTTTTGTGCAAAGATGGGCATGATGAAGGACAAAGAAGGCAGGAACCTAGCAGAAGCAGATGAGATTAAGAAGAGGTGTAAAGAATACACAGAAGAACTATACAGGAAAGATCTTAATGTCCCTGATAGCCATACTTGTGTGGTCACTGAACTTGAGCCAGACATCCTAGAGAGCGAAGTCAAGTGGGCCTTAGGAAGCATTCCTAACAACAAAGCTAGTGGAGATGACAGTATTCCAGCTGAGCTATTTAAAATCCTAAAAGATGATGCTGTTAAAGTGCTGCACTCAATATGCCAACACATTTGGAACACTCAACAGTGGCCACAAGACTGGAAAAGGTCAGTTTACATTCCAGTTCCAAAGAAGGGCAATGCCAAAGAGTGTTCAAACTACTGTACAATGTGCTCATTTCACATGCCAGCAAGGTGATGCTCAAAATCCTACAAGCTATGCTTCAGCAGTATGCGAACCGAGAACTACCAGAAGTACAAGCTGGGTTTCGAAGAGGCAGAGGAACTAGAGATCAAATCGCCAACATTCGCTGGATCATGGAGAAAGCAAGAGAATTCCAGAAAAATGTCTATTTCTGCTTCATTGACTACACTAAAGCCTTTGATTGTGTGGATCACAACAAACTGTGGCAAATTCTGAAAGAGATGGGGTACCAGACCACCTTACCTGTCACCTGAGAAACCTGTACGAGGGTCAAGAAGCAACAGTAAGAACCGGACATGGAACAACCGATTGGTTCAAAATTGGGAAAGGAGTACGACAAGGCTGCATATTGTCGCCCTGCTTATTTAACTTATATGCAGAGTACATCATGAGAAACGCTGGGTTGGATGAATCACAGGTCATAATTAAGATTGCCAGGAGAATTATCCACAAACTCAGATACACAGATGATACCACGCTAATGGCAGAAAGCAAAGAGGATCTAAAGAGCCTCTTGTTGAGGGTGAAAGAGGAGAGTGCAAAAGTTGGTTTGAAATTCAACATTAAAAACACTAAGATCATGGCATCTGGCCCCATCACTTCCTGGCATATAGAAGGGGAAGAAATGGAAGCAGTGACAGATTTTATTTTCTTGGGCTCCAAGATCACCGCAGACGGTGACTGTAGCCATGAAATTAAAAGACGCTTGCTCCTTGGGAGGAAAGCTATGGCAAACCTAGACAGCATAGTAAGAAGCAGAGACATCACCTTGCCGACAAAGCTCCGTCTAATCAAAGCTATGGTTTTCCCAGTAGTAACGTATGGCTGTGAGAGCTGGACTATAAGGAAGGCTGAGCACCAAAGAATTGGTGCTTTCGAACTGTAGTGCTGGAGAAGACTGTTACAAGTCCCCTGGACTGCAAGGAGGTCAAATCAGTCCATCCTAAAGGAAATCAACCCTGACTGCTCATTGGAAGGACAGAGACTGAAGCTGAAGCTCAAATATTTTGGCCACCTAATGCGAAGAGAAAACTCTCTGGAAAAGACCCTGATGCTGGGAAAGACTGAAGGCAACATGAGAAGGGGACGACAGAGGATGAGATGGCTAGATAGCATCACGGATGCAATGAATATGAACTTGAGCACACTCCGGGAGATAGCAGAGGGCAGGAAGGCCTGGCGTGCTATGGTCCATGGAGTCACGAAGAGTCGGACACGACTTAATGACTGAACAACAACAACAGAGTAGACCCATTTAAATGAATGGCTCTTAAGTTAATAATGACAACATTAAGCCCTACTGATTTCACTTGGTCTACTCTAAATATGATGGAATCTAGATCCAACCTCTAATTTGGGAAGAGGCTGTTGAAAAATCATGTCTGTAGCTCAAGCGAGTTTGGGATTAAAACAACAACAAAAAGTGTATTCTTTCTTTTTCACTGACACATGCATATAAGCAATTTATAAACCCAGGCTTATTTAAGAAAGTGCCGAATGTTCAGTCTATATCTGGATTGCCACTGCATATGTTCTGCCTTCATTTACTCTGTCACAAAGAAGAAGAAATAGCTGCAATAAATGCAGTGTAAATTCAGTTATTTTGGATCCACAAGCATTTAATCTATACCCTTTGCCTAAGAAGACTACAGGTGAAATGATGCCCTGAAATTTAGGTCATTTGGTCCATTTGCAGAAAATATTAATTCCAATAACTAAGTAATAACTAAGCCATATCTTAGTTTAGGAATGGTCAAATGTAGGTCCAAACCTGTATCCATGATTTTCCTGCTTCGGTAGAGAGTAAGAATGTCTGTAGCTGGGAAATCCATTTCTCTTTTTGCTTGATGGAGTTCCGCAGCATCCCCGGCTCAGTCAGCATTTGCTGGATGAGCTGTGGGTTTTTCCCGAACTCCAAGAACATTTTGCTATTTTTTAATGGCAGCCATGATTTGCAGAAATAGAGTTTTGCTCAAATTGTGGCCACAACTTCTGTAATTTGTGTAATAGACTGAGAGCCGGTGTGGTGTAGTGGCGAGAGATCTGGATTGGGAGTCGGGAGATCCAGCTTCTTCTAGTCCCCACTCGGCCATGGAAGCTCACTGGGTGACTTTGGGACAGTCACACACTCTCAGCCCAACCCAGCTCACAAGGTTGTTGTTGTGAGGATAAAATGGAGAGGAGGGGGATTATGTATGCTGCTTTGGGTTTCTTAAAGAGGAAAAAATGTGGGATATAAATGAAATAAATAAACAAACAAACAAAATTGTGAGGAAAAAATGTGCAAAATTCAGCCATAATTTATGCAACTTAAAAAAATATGGAAAATCCATAAAGTGGCCTGACTCAATGCAGATCAAGTCAGGCTCTGCTGAAGAAACCAGACTGAAGTCCAAGGGGCTGAACAAAGGGAAGCTCATCAAGTTTGATCCCTCAAATAGATTCCTCCAATATCCCTAGTAGAGAGCCCCCACAGAGAGAGGAAGCTCTCTCCTTCAGACAGTCACCGTCCACGAGCAGAGGGTGACAGATGTGACAGAGAGGGGTGGGGCTAGTGTGCTCCCTCTCATCAGATGTTTGCCCTATTCAGGTATAATAATTAAGGATGGATAAAAGTCCCTTACCTGGTCCTGCAGCTGTTTTTTGGGGGGGGAGGCACTCCAGTTCTCCCCCTGAAATTCTTGGTGGGGGGGAGGCGCCCCACCCCTCCCGGCCAAAATTCAGGCCGGGGGGGGAGGCGCCCCATCCCTCGCCGCTGAAATTCTGGCCAGGGTGGAGCACCCCGTCTCCCCGGCCGCGAAATAAAAAAGTAAATTGTAAAAAAAAAAAACGTGATAGGCTACGTAACGATTTACATAGCCTATCACGGCTAGATTTTCAAAGTCAGCTGTGACAGGCTACATAAATCTTTGCGTAGCCTATCACAGCTGACTTTGAAAAAAAAAGTGCGTACGCAAATGGCGGCGCCCATGGGCGACGTCATTTGCGTTCCTTATTTGGGCACGGGTAGTCTACGTAAAGATTTACGTAGACTACGGCGAAAATAAGGGCAACATTTGCGTTGCCCTTATTTTCGCCGTAGTCTATGTAAATCTTTACGTAGACTAGACGTGCCAAACTAAGGAACGCAAATGGCGGTGCCCCATGGTGTACGCGGTTTTTTTTTTTTTCAAAGTCACCCGTGATAGGCTACGTGACGATTTACGTAGCCTATCACAGCTGACTTTGGAAATCTAGCCGTGATAGGTTACGTAAATCGTTACATAGCCTATCATGGGTGTGTGTTTTGTTTTTTTTTACTTTACTTTTTTTTTTTGCAATGGCACCGGCGGCAGCAAGTTGGGAGACTGGCCGCCGCCCCCGCCCCCAACGAAACGCCGCCGAAACACCGCTGGGACCCGCCGCCGAGAGGGACATTCGGTCATGGTAAGTCCCGTCCCGGGGGGGCGGGGGGCTGGCGGAGAATTTCCCCACCAATTTCGGGGGCCTGAATGCGTTGGCATTCGGCCTCCTGGAGATTCATGGAGAAATTCTTCGCCATCCCTACGATCGGTCTTCCTGCCTCCAAGAGCCTCTCTGTCTTCAATGGACAGAAGCTCACCTACATTGCTCCCTTACATGCAGCCACCTTTGCTCTGTGACCAGATGCCTTTAGGGATGGCAGAGAATTCCGCCACGGATCTGGGTGAAGCCGAATGCCAGTGCATTCGGCCCCTGAACTCCATGGCGGAACGGCCTGCCACCCTCCCAGCCCCCCGCAGATCCCCCCCGGGACGAGACTTACCTGGGGCAGATCTTCTGGGCGGCGGCGGTGGCTGCAGCAGCCGGTCTTCCAACCAGCTGCCGCCGCCGCCATTTCCAGTGTTAAAAAAAAAAAAGACGTGATAGGCTACGTAAAGATTTACATAGCCTATCATGGCTAGGTTAAAAAAACAACAACAACATGCTACGCTACGTAAATCTTTACATAGCCTATCACGTCTGACTTAAAAAACAAACGCGCGTACGCAAATGGCGGCGGCTACAGCCGCCGCCATTAGCGTTCCTTATTTTGGCCCGTCTTAGTCTATGTAAATATTTACGTAGACTAAGACGGGCCAAAATAAGGAACACAAATGGCGGTGGCCGTAGCCGCCGCCATTTGCGTATGCGCGTTGTTGTTGTTTTTTTAAAGTCAGACGTGATAGGCTATGTAAAGTTTTACATAGCCTATCACGGCTGACTAGAGGGACGCAAAAAGCGGCGGCTATGGCCGCCGCCATTTGCATCCCTGCTAGCCAACGGCCGGATGTCCGGCTGCTGGCGGAGCCAGCCAGCGGCTCCGTGGAATCCCCGCAGAGCAGAGCTGGCTGGCCAGGATTCCGGGGGGAGGGACGGAGTGCTCCCCCCAGCGGAACCTGGTGGATCCAGGTAAGGCCAATTTCGTACATCCCTAGATGCCTTAAGATTGGGAAGGCACATTTATGCCTCTAATCTTGCGTATATGGGCTATTCATGGCACCATTTTGTGTACAACAAAATATGCACATATTGCCATTGCCTTTTTTTTGCAAAATGGCAATCGTGGGTCCCGGGTGAGTGTGGGTGGCTTGGCAAGTGGCAGGGAGCTTCGGTGCAGGTCCAGGGGTGCATCAGTGGGGGCAGGGGCTGGGCAGGCACCCAGAGAACCTGGATCGGGGGGCACATGTCCATCCCTAAAACTAATAACATCCCTAAAACTACATTAAAAATAAAATAAATAAACAACCCATAGAGTCATAGAATAGTAGGGTTGGAAGGGGCCTACAAGACCATCGAGTCCAACCCCCTGCTCAATGCAGGAATCCAAGTCAGAGCACCCCTGACAGATCACTGCCCAGGCTCAACTTGAATGCCTCCAGCGTGGGAGAGCCCACCACCTCCCTAGGTCATTGGTTCCATTGTTGTATTGCTCTAACAGTCAGGGAAGTTTTTTCCTGATGTTCAGCCGAAATCTGGCTTCCTGTAACTTTAGCCCATGATTCCGTGTCCTGCACTCTGGGATGATCTAGAAGAGATCCTGGCCTTCCTGTCTGTGACAACCTTTCAAGTCCTTGAAGAGTGCTACCATATCTCCCCTCAGTCTTCTCTTCTCAAGGCTAAACATGCCCAGTTCTTTCAGTCTCTCCTCATAGGGCTTTGTTTCCAGTCCCCTGATCACCTTTGTTGTCCTCCTCTCAACCCTCTCCAGCTTGTGTGCATCCTTCTTAAAGTGTGGTGCCCAGAACTGGACACAGTACTCCAGATGACGCCTAACCAGTGCTGAGTAGAGGGGAACTAGTACTTCCCAAGATTTGGAAGCTATGCTTCTATTAATGCAGCCCAAAAGAGCATTTGCCTTTTTTTGCAGCCACATCACATTGTTGGCTCATATTCAGCTTGTGATCGACAACAATTCCAAGATCTTTCTTGCTTGTAGAGTTGTTGAGCCACGTATCCCCCATCTTGTAACTGTGCATTTGGTTTCTTTTTCCTAGGTGCAGAACTTGGCATTTATCCCTATTAAATATTATTCTGTTGTTTTCTGCCCAGCACCCTAGTCTATCAAGATCACTGTGAATTTTGTTTCTGTCTTCCAAGTTATTAGCCATCCCGCCCAATTTTGTGTCATTTGCAAATTTGATCAGCATTCCCTGCACCTCCTCTTCCAAGTCATTAATAAAAATGTTGAAGAGCACTGGGCCCAGGTCTGAGTCCCTGATATGCAGCCCAAGCTAATGGTGATGGCGTGTTGCATGCATGAATAACCCCTATATTTGTGTGTGTGTGTGGGGGGGGTTCATTTGTAAGTTCCCTCCATTGTGCATTTTGTCTTTAGTCATATACTTCTCATTTCCTTTGTCCATCCTGAAAAATAAACACACCATTTTAGGCCAAAAGCAAGGAAACCACGGACCAGGAAAGAAATATTATGTATTTAAAAAAAAAAAAAACACCTCCAGATATTTAAAGTAGGCTTAACTGAAAATGTAAACTTCAACACTCAGTGTTTTTGCTAGCTGAAGGATTCCAATACATGTGTTAACAAAGATTTGCCAGGCAAATTGCTTGAAATGCACCAATAAGCTCATTAAGGTGAATCAAAAAGTTTTGACTCTGCCATCGGTCTTTATTAGTCACAGTTGCGGAGCTCTAATGTGAAATCACAGCAGATAAATTCAGTGCACGTTACAGGTATTTACATGCCTGAGCACTTAGTCATGGAGACAGATTAATCTGTTAGCAAGGATTTTTTTTTTAAGTGTCTAGAAGAAATCCACAAGAAAGCCCTCAACACATATTGTCTATCTAAATCAATTTCTTCATCAGCTTATTAATTGCTGCAGACACAAAACATAACAGCATTCTGGTTCTATGTGTTTAGGAGTGTCACGGAGCTGAAAAACGGATTCTCAGGATGCAAAAATAAATGCAGTGTAGGAAGCCATGATACAATGAATTTATTTTTGCATCCTGAGAACCTGTTTTGCTTCTTTGTGGTCTACTTTGGATGCTAACCAATTTCTGTTTTCTCAGCCTGAAGTAGGCCAGTGGCCCACTACTGCAGTAAATAACCATACAGGGTTGGATCCGGAATCTGCCTTCTAGGAAAGGAAGGTTTCTGCTCTGGCAAGGTCCTTCTGCCCCATTTTGGTGGATCCCCACACACACCGCGGCCCTATCTGGAGAGGACAGACCTTGCCTCAGTTATCCACGCACTAGTCACATCCAGGTAGGGATGTATGAAAGTCACTAACCTTCTCACAACATTGATTCATGGGGGGGAGGTGCTCTGTCCCTCCCCCCCGAAATTCTGGCCGGGGGGGAGGCTCTCTGTCCCTCGCCCCCCCGAATCCTGGCTGGTCAGGTGCGCAAATGGCGGCGGCCATAGCCGCTGCCGTTTACGTCCATGCAGTCAGCCGTGATAGGCTACGTAAATGTTTATGTAGCCTATCACAGCTGAGTAAAAAAAAAAAATGCGTGTATGCAAATGGCAGCGCCCATGGGCGCCGCCATTTGCGTTCCTTATTTTGGCATGTGTAGTCTACTTAAACATTTACATACACTACTGCGAAAATAAGGGGAACGCAAATAGCGTAGAAAAAATGGTATTTTAAAAAAATCTAGCCGTGATAGGCTACGTAAATCTTTATGTAACCTATCACGTTTTTTTGGTTTTTTGGTTTTTTTACTGGAAATGGTGGCAGCAACAGCCGGTCGGAAGATCGGCCGCTGGAGATGCTGCTGCCGAACCGCCGCCGAACCGCCGCCAGAGCCGCCGCCGCCAGGAGGATTCACCCAGGTAAGTCCCATCCCAGGGGGGGCAGGGGGGCAGACCATTTCTCCACCGATTTCGGAGGGCCGAATGTGCTGGCATTCGGCCTCCCCGAGATTCATGGCGAAATTCTCTGACATCCCTACATCCAGGCTGGACTACTGTAAGGTGTTATATGCGGGGCTGCCTTTGAAGACAGTTCAGAAACTCCAACTTGTGCAGAATGCGGCCTCCCGAGTATTGGTGGGGGTGAGGCAATTCAATCACGTATCACCTATACTGCGCCAGCTGCACTGGTTACCAGTGTGTTTCCAAGCCCAATCCAAAGTGCTGTTTTTGACCTTTAAAGCCTTAAATGGTTTGTGACCAAGTTACTTGAAGGACCGCCTACACCCATATCAGCCTGCCCACACTTTAAGATCAGAAAGAGAGGGCCTTCTCATTTTCCCACCCATGAGAGCAGTCAAGTGGGTGACCACACATGAGAGGGCTTTCTCTGCAGTGGCCCCACACCTTTGGAACAAGCTGCCATCGGAGGTCTGCCATGCTCTGTCATTACAGCCTTTAAGAAGGCCTTGAAAACATATTATTTTACCTTGGCCTTCTGTTGATATGACTGCTGTTGTTGCTGTTGCTGCTGTTAACATTGTTGCAGGTTTTCTTGTTGGCTTTTCTTGTTGTTTTTCTTGTTTTGTTATATTTTTATTGCTTTTAATATTTTAACTGTTTTTTATGTATTTTATTGATGTAAGCCACCTTGGGAGGGCTTCTGCCTTGAAAGGCAGACAATAAATATTTTAAATAAATAAAACAAAATAAACACCCACCCACACACATATTAGGGATGTACGAAAGTGACTTACCTTTCGCGGATTATGTTGATGGTGGGGGGGAGGCATTCCGTCCCTCCCCCCGGAATCCTGGCCGGGGGGAGGCGCTCCGTTCCTCCCCCTGGAATCCTCGAATGGCCAGCTGTGCTCAGCAGCAGCTCTGCAGAGCAGCTGGCCAGGCCTGGCCCGGCCAGGCCAGAGCCATCCACAGCTGGATTTCCGGCCGCGGAGGGCTCTGGGTAAAAGCAAAAAACAAAACAAAACAAAAAAACCAACCGCGTACGCAAATGGCGGCAGCTACAGCCGTTCCTTCTTTTTGGCTGTCTTAATCTACGTAAATATTTACGTAGACTATGATGGCAAAAATCAAGGGGAATGCAAATAGCATAGCAGGCGCTATTTGCGTCCCTTTTTCATTCACTGTTTTAGCCTATGTAAATCTTTACGTAGGCTAAAACGGCGAATCAAAAGGGGACGCAAATAGTGCCCGATACGCTATTTGCGTTCCCCTTGATTTTCGCCATCATAGTCTACGTAAATATTTATGTAGATTAAGACGGTAAAAAGAAGGAATGCAAATGGCAGCGGCCGTAGCCAGCGCCATTTGCGTACGTGGTTGTTTTTTTTTAAACCCACCCAACCATGATAGGCTACATAAAGATTTACGTAGCCTATCACATCTTTTTTTCTTTTCTTTTTAAACCTAGCCATGATAGGCTACGTAGGGATGTATGAAAGTCACTTACCTTTTCGAAGGGTGACATTTGTGGTGGGGGGGGAGGCGCTCCGTCCCTCCCCCTGAAATTCTGACCGGTCGGCTCCGCTCCGCAGGGATTCTGCGGAGCTGCTGGCCAGCTCCGCCAGCGGCCGGACATCCGGCCGCTGGCTAGCAGGGATGCAAATAGAGTCGGTCGTAGCCACCGCCGTTTGCGTCCCTGCAGTCAGCCGTGATAGGCTACGTAAATGTTTACATAGCCTATCACGGCTGATTTAAAAAACAAACAAACGCGCGTACGCAAATGGCGGCGCCCATTTTTGTTCCTTATTTTGGCAAGTCTTAGTCTACGTAAACATTTATGTAGACTAAGATGGTGAAAATAAGGGGAACACAAATAGCGTAGCATCTACGATATTTGCGTTCCCCTTATTTTTGCCATCTTAGTCTATGTAAATGTTTACGTAGACTAAGATGGTGAAAATAAGGGGAACGCAAATAGCGTAGCTTTTTTTTTTCTTTTAAATCAGCCGTGATAGGCTATGTAAAGATTTACGTAGCCTATCACAGTGTTTTTTAAAAAATCTAGCCGTGATAGGCTAAGTAAATCTTTATGTAGCCTATCATGTTTTTTTGTTGTTTTTGTTTTTTAACTGGAAATGGCGGCGGCGGCATCCGGTCGGAAGTCCGGCCGCCGCAGCCACTGCCGCCGAACCACCGCCAAACTGCCGCTGGAGCCGCCGCCACCAGGAAGATCCACCCAAGGTAAGTCCCATCCCAGGGGGGCAGGGGGGCAGACCATTCCGCTACTGATTTCGGGGGGCCCGAACGTGCTGGCATTCGGCCTCCCCGAGATTCGTGGCAAAATTCTCTGACATCCCTAAGGCTACGTAAATCTTTACGTAGCCTATCATGTCTTTTTTTTCTTTTTTTTTTACACACAAGCCTGGAAATGGTGGCAGCGGCAGCCAGTCGGAAGGCTGGCTGCCGCTGCCGAAGCCACCGCCGGAGCTGCCACCACCCGGAAGATCCACCCCAGGTGAGTCTCGTCCTGGGGGGGGATCCATGGGGGGGGCAGGGGGGGGCAGGCCATTCCACCATGGAGTTCGAGGGGCCGAATGCACTGGCATTCGGCCTCACTGAGATCCGTGGCGGAATTCTCTGACATCCCTAACACATATACAGTATAGTTTATTTGCATTTTATTACATTGTTTATGACATTTGCATTTGTTTAACACTGTTTAATCTCATAAGTGCTCAAAATGTATTCCATCAACGTTGCAACATTCTTTGAACCTGTCCAGAACACTGTGACATATACTACGACACAAATTCCGGTCCGCATTAATATCCATACATGCTTCCGAGATGAACTCTTTTAATTCATCCACTGTCCAGGGATTCCTCTCAAAAACCTTATTCTTTACTACGCCCCCCCTCAAAAGAAGTCCAGTGGTGTTAAGTTGGATGAACATGGTAGCCATTCAATGCTGCCACGTCGTCCGATCCAATGCTGTGGGAAGGTGTTGGCAAGATTGTCCCTTACTGCAAAAGCATAATGAGGAGGTGCCCCATCTTGTTGGAAGAGCAGTTCGGCGAAGTTAGCCCTGGTTCTGAGTTGTGGCACTACCATGTCATGTAACATGTTTAGGTAATTGTTACTATCCACAGTTGTATCGAAGAAAACCGGCCCTACAACACCTTTGTGGTACAGTGCACCCCACACTGTGATGCCTGGCTGGTTCAGTTGAGATGTGATAGTCAAATGAGGATTTTCATCTGCCCAGTACACACAGTTATGCCTGGTCACATGGCCTGACAACTTGAAAGAAGCCTCATCTGACCAGATGATCTTATCAAGAAGGTCTGGTTCATTATAGATTTGGATACACATCATCTCACAGAATTGCAACCGATTGTCTGAGTCGTTCTCCAGAAGACCATATAACAGTTTTGGACAATGCGACTTCAATTTCAATTTATGCATTAAGCATTGCAAGGACATTCTAGTAGGGATGGCCGTGAATTTCTCCACGAATCTCAGGGAGGCCAAACGCCAACGCATTCGGCCCCCCGAAATTGTTGGTGAAATTCTCCGCCACCCCCCCCCGCCAACCCCCGGGATGGGACTTACCTCCCTCGAATGTCCCTCTCGGCAGTGGGTCCCATGGTGTTTTGGCGGCGTTTCAGCGGGGGTGGGGTGGCGGCTGGTCTTCCGACCAGCTGCCGCCGTCGCCATTACAAGGTGAATGAAAAAAAACAACAACCGTGATAGGCTACGTAACGATTAACGTAGCCTACGGCTAGATTTCCAAAGTCAGCTGTGATAGGCTACGTTAATCGTTACGTAGCCTATCATGGGTGACTTTGGGGGAAAAAAAAGCGCGTATGCAAACATTTGCGTTCCTTATTTGGGCCCGGGTAGTCTACGTAAAGATTTACGTAGACTACGGCGTAGACTACCAGGGCCCAAATAGGGAACGCAAATGGCAGAAATCTATCACAGGTGTGTGTGGGTTTTTTTCATTCACTTTTTTATTTCGCGGCCGGGGAGACGGGGTGCTTCTCCCCGGCCTGAATTTCAGCCGGGCGAGGAGAGGCACCTCCCCCCCCAACCTGAATTTTGGCCGGGCGAGGCAGGGCACATCCCCCCCCGGCCTGAACTTCGGGGGGAGAACCGAAGCACATCCCCCCACCACACAAGCAAGCTGCGGGACCAGGTAAGTGACTTTCGTACGTCACTACATTCTAGGTATGGATAGCTGCTCAGACGCATGTTGTGTGGACTTTTTTCGACTTTTCACAAATGTCAGAGCAACTCTCATCTCATTTTCCTCTGTTATAGACATCCTAGGATGTCTGGACTTCAGTGCATTAGCCACTGCACCTGTTGCTTCAAATTTACTCCAAGACGATAAATTGCCAGACATGTTGGTGGAGGAGTGTCAGATGCTTCTTGCCACACTGTGCACACCCGCTCAGCATTTTCAGTCTTTCAGTACTGCTTTAGAATCCACTTTCTTTGTTCTTAACTCAAGTTCGCTGCCATCATTCACAATATCAGTAAAAAAAAATAACTAAACAACTAAACAACTGTATACCTACTTAAGACCCTCACTCCCCTCACTCTCTACACTTAACTGATTTAACTGTCACTCCCTGCCACTCACTCTTCCCAACTGTCATTCTGACCCCACCCACACATCTTCTACTCACACATTTTCTCCCCCTCCCATCAACATTCTAAACAACTGCATACCTGCTTTTGGGCCACCTGGTATATCACATTCAACAGGATCTCCAGCCACCTGAAAATGCTATGCAGAGATTCGGGGGGGGGGGTCTGTCATGGGAGGGAAGGGTCAGCAAAGTCCACTCCTGCCAGTACAGTTGATCCAGTATCAATATGGATCTGTCCGATCAAAATGTAAAGAGTAAGAACTTATTTAGGGAAGGGCCATAGACTGATAGTGGTGTGGAGAACTCCCACACACACACACTGGCAGGCTTGGAATGGGTCGAAACCTTTCCCAAAGGTGGAAAATCCAGTTTATTTGGTTTATTCTGAGCCCATTTCCAAGCCATGTTCAGATTCTGTCCTGATGCAATGATCCCATCAGGAGCATGTGTGGCTAAATTCCTGAAGGGGGTGTGGACCACATTTCTTGGCACTACCCTAAATATTACACACCCTGCCAGCTCTGTCTCTGACATTCACACTCAGAGTGTGATGGCCACAAAGGGGAATGCATGTGCACAGTACAGCTGCACATGGTGTCCATCACGACATTTCTGGATGTAGTTGATCATCCTACTTGGGATAATGCTGCTTCTTATACATACCTTACCCAGCACTCTGGAGCAGAGTAGTCTAAATTCAGCCCAACTCTCTAGTGGTGAGAAATGAATGGCAGTTTCACTGACCTTTCTTTTAGGAGAAAACCTTTAGGTGTTAAAAAGTATTTCTACGGTGGGTTATGTTTAATGAAAACCAGAGCACAATGTGTGTGTTTTTTTCATTTGAACCCACCACATCAGAGGAATTTGACTGGGGAGAATTGATTCCTATGAATTAAATATTAAAGTTGACTTTGATTGAATTGATTCTTGCAAAATTAGTTTTTAATGCATTATTCATTCTGCATGAAAGTTCAGATGACAGTATGTTATTTCCAGGTTTAGGCAGTCAACGTAGGTCACGTGGAAGAATCTTGCTGCTTTAAATGAGCTTTACTGGGGTACAATGACTATAATTAAAGAGGTGCTGGGTTACAAAATTGGAAGACATTAGCCTGTGACATTTCATTTTAATCATAAAGGGGTCTACAGCTACAAAAAAATCCTGAGCCCATGCTTTTAAGCAGGGCTGATTAGCAATAACAAGGACCTTTGATTAACTCAGACTTCTGTGAGACAGCACTGTAAACTCAATATTCTTCCTCTATGCCAGTAGTGATGTCATAATGGTGCATGGGACAGGACTGGGAAGCCATTATCAATAAGGAAATCAGGTTCCTAGTAGTTCAGGATTATTATTTTTTTCATGTGTCTAGAAAATGGAGATAGGTAAATGTATGCATTTGTTATTTTAATATATTTATTATTTTATATTGGCTTTTATATTGTATTTTATGTATATCTTATGTAAACCACTTTGAGATCTCATGAAATCAAGTAGCCATATAAGTAGTGCAAATAAATAAATAAATATGCCAGGGTTGGTTCCCTTCGTTTTCTAATTTTTCTAATCTTAAATCCATTCCATCCCATTTCCACATCAGTTGCGACATTCTGTTTATTTATTTATTTATCTGTCTATTATTTATTTATTTAGTCCGCATGAAAAAATGAATGCATTTTGTTCACTCTTCTACCAGTATACGCATTTTTGTACGTGGCTTCCCTTCATTTAATGCTTTTTTTGTGATGCACCCATTTCTGTGCATACTTTCCACTAATACATGTGTTTTTGTAAGCACTTGTTTTTGGAGATTAGAAGTGTGAATATTGAAGGATAACTCTCTTCCAAGTCTTATACTGAATCAGAGAATGCAAATGCTGTAAGTTCTTATCAAAATGTGAACTGAACAAAATTATCCCCTTTCCCTACTCAAAAATAAGGAAGAGTTTCCTGAATAGATTATTAGAGATGGGGAGGATGTCATCTAAAATAGCAAAGCTGAAAATATACAAATGCTTAGCATAAAGCTCTGAATACATTGAAGGATATGCAGAACTGCTTGCTAACGCTCCAAGATGTTTTGGCTGAGACCAGAACAGTCCCAATCTGCTCTGCCAACATTCTGGAGCGAATTGGCAGAATCTAAAATGGACATGTGCCATATTGCAAGACCATTGACACTTGTTTGTTTGTTTGTTTAAATGATTCAAGTTCCTTTTAGCCATATTTCAGGGAAATCTTCCCAAGGCAGTGTGCAATAAACAAAGCCACAATAAATTAAACCATGTAATAATCCACCCCAAGATCCCCCCCTACAAAAAAACAAAAAGAGCAGCAAAACAGAACAAATACAAGGCAGCGATGACTCGAAAAGAAAAAGGGCAACTCAAATGATCAAGGGGCTGGAACATCTCCCCTATCAGAGAAGGTTACAACAGCTGGGCTTGTTTAGCTTGGAAAAAAGGAGGGTAAGGGGAGGCATGATAGAGGTCTACAAAATTATGCATGGTGTGGAGAATGTGGATAGGGAGACATTTTTCTCCCACTCTCAAAATACTAGAACCCAGAGCCATCCCATGGAGCTGATTGGTGGGAGATCCAGGACAGATTAAAGGACGTACTTTTTCACTCAGCACATGGATAAACTATAGAACTCACTACCACAGGATGTAGTGATGGCCACCAATTTGGATGTCTTTAAAAAGGGGTTGGAAAAATTCCTGGAGGAAAAGGCTATCAGTGGCTACTAGGCTTGATGGCTATGTGCTACCTCCAGTTCCAGAGGCAGTGAGCCTATGTACACCAGTTCCTGGGGAACATGGGTGGGAGGGTACTGTTGGGCTCATGCCCTGCTTGTGGGTTCCTTCCTGGTCAACAGCTGGTTGGCTGCTGTGAGAACAAAATCCTGGACCAGATGGACACTTGATCTGATCCAGCGTGGCTCTTCTTAGGAACTGTCTTTAGGAACTGCTTAGAACTCTGAAGAGAGTGGGTCAAACAAAGGGGGTATGTGAGGCAGAATGCAAGTAGACAGGATGGTGGGAGATCCATAATTTGGCTTTTCTGCTTCTGGTGGTAGTGGGGGGTATTTTTCTTCATCTTAATTGCATATGAACATAAGAAGAGCCCTACTAGATCAGCCCAGAGTGGCTGGTTTAAATAAGGGTCATTCTCCCTCTAACTGTGAAATTGTATTATGATCTACTTGGAAGTAAGCCCCATTGAGTCCAATGGGACTTACTTTCAGATTAATGTGTATAGGATTGCAGCATAAGTGAGAGGGCCTTTTCAGCTGTGCACCCAGTTTTGGAATGCCCTCCCCAGAGAGGCTCATCTGGTGCCTACATTGTGTTTTTCTTGGCACCAGATGAAGACCTTTTTTTTTAATTATGTCCCAGGGATTTTAGCTCTTCAGGTAAAAAAAAAAATGCACTACTGTGTTTTTAGATCTCTGCACTT
The DNA here is from genome assembly GCF_057233095.1 of Heloderma suspectum. Classification (NCBI taxonomy): domain Eukaryota; kingdom Metazoa; phylum Chordata; class Lepidosauria; order Squamata; family Helodermatidae; genus Heloderma; species Heloderma suspectum. The sequence continues at coordinate 23,372,341 of NC_139460.1, read as the reverse complement.
CTGCTGGCTTTTATCTTGGCTCCTATTTTGGTTTTATTCTGTTTTAAACTTATGGTTTTATATTATGTTTTACTGTGTTACTGTATTTTAGGGTTTTAAGTTTCGTATTGTAAACTAGAGCTGTGTGCAAAGGGGATCTCAAAATTATCCAGCCTATTTGTGAGCAGAGAAATGGGGGGGATTTCACCAAATTTCTCCTTGGGGAGGAGAAATTCTCTAACAGTTTCTCACAGACAGGGCTCACTATTGGCAGGGGTTGTAGCACAGCTTCTTTCTTTTTTCCTCGAGGTTTTTGGTTTATTGCACTGCTTCTGTAGGGGGGCAACAGCATCAACTGTGTTGAGGCTTCCAGTTTTCTGAGGCAGAATTTTGAATTGTTGTGAACCACCCACAGAGCCTTTTAGGGGGTATAGAAATAAACAAACAAACAAATAAATATATTTTGGTAGGTTTTTTGAGCTTACCTAATCACTGCAAGGTGGCTGAGGGTGCTGTGTGTGTTTTCTCTCACTATTGCACATCTTTCCATTGCACTGCAGTCTCCCAGGCCACCTGCACATCCTGAAATGAAAAAGCCCCATGGGAAGAATTGCCTCATCATGGTGTCTTCCTCACAATGGCTTTAACTGAAGTACGGGAAGATGAGGAGGCTACAGGCTGCCACAGAGATTATTGTACAATGACAGACAGGATGCTCATGCACTCTCCTCAGCCACCTCACAAGTAAGGTAAGGACAAAAACCTCAAACCCAACCCATGAGAATTTCTCTGAAATTTCTCCTCCTTTGAATTTCTTTTTGAAAGCCATTTATTTTCTATCAAATTGAATGAGAATGGTCAGAAAAAAATTGGGAGAAATTTTCGGCACAGCACTATTGTAAACCACCCAGAGAGTTTCAGCTAATGGGCGGTATAGAAAAGTCACACATCAGTAAATATGCCACAGGCCATTCACCAATGTCCTTTATTTTCTATTCCCTCCTTTGCGCTGCACTGACCCTGCAGTTTTAACCTATTGAAGAGTCAGTATTGCTCTTGAGAAGCTGTCTCTCCCATATAGAAGGTCTCCTTCCATCATTCTCATTCCTTGACCATGACAGGATGGCTGGAGAAGGAGGATGCTTTTGCAGCCAGGGAGAAAGTAGCAAGCCCTTTAGAGTTATTTTCCTGTGCTTACACATGCAGATTCTGGGTGGATCCCCACCCCAAGTTGTTAAATAAAGAGGCCCTAGTTCATCCTAAACACTTGTGCCTGCGTCTTTATTTCCTCCTCTGGGTGCAATGAGGTTCAAAGGAGGGACGGGTGAGAATTTTGTTTCTGTTTGGTTTTGTTAAGAATTTCCCCGAATTCACAAAGTTGTCCAAACTCAGGACAAAAAGAACTTGAGGTTATTATTTTTTTAAAAGGGATGTGGAAGAATCCAAAACTGACAGATTCATCCATCCAGGACCAGGGCTTTGTGCACTTAGCTCTTAAAAGTCTGGGTTTGAATTCCTGTGTATTCATTCCACCATTAGGAAAAGGGCTGTAGCTCAGGGGTAGAGCACCTGCTTTGCATGCAGATGATCTCAGGTCCAATCCCAGCATCTCCAGGTAGGGCTGAAAACACTCTTGCCTGAAATCCTGGAGAGCTGCTGCCAGTCAGTGTCAGCAATACTGGGCTAGATGGACCCAGGGTCTGACTCAGTATAAGGCAGCTAGGGATGCACAGATGCATCTCTGTCAGGGTCATGGGGGAGCTGAACCAGCTGTCCTCCCCCACATTGCCTGGGCCTACTGAGCAAACCTCCCTGCTCGCCCCACCCACCCATCAAGCTGTACGGACCACCCCTCCTCTGTGCACTGAGGACTCCAGCAGTCAAACCCTTGTGTTTTATGCACACAAGGGCTTGACTGCTGGACTCCTGAGTGTGGCAACCCCTCCTCAGTGCTCTAGCCCTGTCCTCCTCCCAAGAAGTGCCACCAAGGCCCCCCCTGCCTCCACCAGTTGTCAAGGGCTTTCTTGACAGCCAGAGGAGGTAGGACAAGTCCTGGCGTGGTGCACCCCCAAACACTCCAGCCCTGCCCTCCTCCCAAGGAAAACAGGTCTAAAGTGTTTGGGTGCCTGCCCCCTCTGGTTGTCAAGGGCTTGCTTGACAGCTGGAAGAGGCAGGATGAGGCCTTGGCACCACTCCCAGATGCTTGCTGAGCTCCAAGGTGCTTGGCGCCCGGGTCCGTCAGTGTCCCACAGCTCAGTAAGTGGGCTCTGGGAGGCCAGATGGGTGGGGGAGTCCATCAGACTCCAACCCCTCCTCTGACTCCCACACCATCCCTAGAGGCAGCTTCCTATGTTCTTAACTATGTTGGTTAACATGGCCTCCTCTTTTTCCTGACAGGCTCCTCATCTTAAATAGCCACATGGCAGGCAGGGACATCATGATCCTCTCCATTCTATTGACCTACTGAATTGGGCCATTGCAGATGTTTCAGAATTTCATTTCAGTTCAGTTTTTATCAGAATTTACCAAGATTCACAAAGTTCTCCATATTCAGGAGACAATGAGCTTGAGATTTAAAAAATGCAGGAGAGAGTGAAACAAGCATTTTCACCCATCTGAGTGCAGAGTGGGCAAAACAACAAACATTTGCACAAAAATGGACAAAAAAAATCATACTTGATGGCAATCCTCTAATCCTATCATGAAATGATTGGAAGGGTGGATGGGTTTCATGCTGCATATGAAGCATGACTGAAGATCGGCCTCCTAGTCCAAGAATCTGATACCAGGGATGTACGGACTGTGCAAAATCCACTCCGTCTGTGTCTCACAGATTGTCAGGTGCCTTTTGTTCTGTCGTCCACTCCCAAATGGAGGCAATTTTATTTTTTTCATCGTGTGGCAAAATTCGCAAAGAATTATGTAAGTATTAAGTATTTACATAATTTACCTTAATGCGTAACATTTAGCGTATTCCATTTAACATTCCCTCACCAGAGACTTACGTATTGTTCTACAAATTAATATGCATAAATTTCAGGAAAGTTAAAAAAATAAATAAATCCGAAAGCCAACAGACTCTGCGCCACTTGAGGGGCTCGCTCTGCAGTGGATTCTGCAGGTCGGATTCTTAGAAATCCGAACTCATTTCCATCCATCTCGAATTTCTCCAGCATCCCTATCTGATACCCATCTCTGATTGGATACCTCTGCCTTTGGTCTTTGTAGAGCTCTGCCTTTGTGTCCTCTTTATTCACTGTTGCATGCATAGCTGCCCCTCCCACCTATATGCTTTGCTTTATTGTTTTCTGAGCCATCTTGTGTGCTTGATTTTTTAAATAGAAGGGTGGTATAAATGTCTTAAATGAATAATATAAACTGGCTAAATCAGTCTCTGGTAACCAGTCATCTCCCTCCCTCTGCTCTCATATTTTAAGTTTTAGAAAGGGATTAGAGAGGAATCAGCCTTATTTTTCCATTCTTCAAAAGCACTATTCAATCGCCTTAACAACCATATCGTCCCAGATTATTCGTCGTATCATACTATCTGTCCTTGTATTCAGTGCAAGAAAAATACCCACCCCATCTTTATGAAAAGAAGCAATTATATTGCAGGAAGTCAGGAAGAGGCAATGGGTCTCTGTACAATATATCTGGGGGAATCATAGAATCATTGAATAGTAGGGATGGAAGGGGCCTACAAGAACATCGAGTCAATGCCTATTTGGCAATGCCTATTTGCAATTTGCAATCGAAGGCAATGCCTATTTGCAATTTTAATTGTTTTGATAGCTGCTTAGTTGCTGGTGTGTTTTGTTATATTGCATTTTTAAAAATCTGCCTTGCGTCAGCAGCACATGTTTAGAAAAGCATATATTATTAGTTATTATAAAACTAACTAATACATCTGTGCCCCTTCATGGATCACTGCCTTGTTGCGGCGAAGGGGCTTGCATAACTCAGTGAAGCCATAAGCTATGCCTTGCAGGGCCACCCAAGATGGACAGGTCATGGCAGAGACTTCTGACAAAATGTGGTCCACTGGAGAAGGAAATGGCAACCCACTCCAGTATTCTTGCCAAGAAAACCCCATGGAACGTATCACAAGGCTAAATGAGATGATGCCGGAAGATGAGCCCCTCAGGTCGGAAGGTGTACAATATACCACTGGGGAAGAGCAGAGGGAATTTCCAAGTAGGGCCAGAAAGAGTGAAGTGGCTGGGACAAAGCTGAAAGGACACTCAGCTGTGGATGTGTCTGGTGGTGAAAAGAAAATCCAATGCTGTAAAGAATAATATTGTTTAGGAACCTGGAATGTCAGATCCATGAATCAAGGTAAGCTAGAGGTGGTCAAACATGAGATGGCAAGATTGAACATCGGCATCTTGGGAATCAGCGAACTAAAATGGACAGGCATGGGGGAATTTAATTCAGGTGACCATCATATCTACTACTGTGGGCAAGCATCCCTTAGAAGAAATGGAGTAGCACTCATAGTCAACAAAAGGGTGGGAAAAGCAGTACTGGGGTACAATCTTAAAAATGATAGAATGATCTCAGTATGAATCCAAGGCAAACCATTCAACATCGCAGTAATTCAAGTCTATGCCCCAACCACTGTTGCTGAAGAAGCTGAGGTTGATCGGTTCTATGAAGACCTACAACACCTTCTAGAACTAACGCCAAAAAAAGATGTCCTCTTCATCATAGGGATTGGAATGCTAAAGTAGGAAGTCAAGAAATCACAGGGATAACAGGCAAGCATGGCCTTGGTGTACAAAATGAAGCAGGACAACAGCTAATAGAGTTTTGCCAGGAGAACACGCTGATCATAGCAAACACTCTTTTCCAACAGCATAAGAGGAGACTCTACACATGGACATCACCAGATGGTCAATATCGAAATCAGATTGATTATATCCTTTGCAGCCAAAGATGGAGAAGCTCTATACAGTCAGTAAAAACAAGACCTGGAGCTGACTCTGGCTCAGATCATGAGCTGCTTCTTGCAAAATTTCAGCTTAAATTGAAGAACGTAGGGAAAACCACTAAACCATTCCGGTATGACCTCAATCATATCCCTTATGAATATACAGTGGAGGTGAGGAATAGATTTCAGGGATTAGACCTGATAGAAAGAGTGCCTGAGGAACTATGGACGGAGGTCCGTAACATTGTTCAGGAGGCAGCAACGAAATCCATCCCAAAGAAAAAGAAATGCAAGAAAGCCAAGTGGCTGTCTGATGAGGCTTTACAAGTAGATGAAGAAAGAAGGGAAGCAAAAAACAAGGGAGAAAGGGGAAGATATATCCAACTGAATGCAGATTTCTAGAGAATAGCAAGGAGAGACAAGAAGGCCTCCTTAAATGAACAATGCAAAGAAATTGAGGAAAACAACAGAATGGGAAAGACTAGAGATCTCTTCAAGAAAATCGGAGATCTCAAGGGAACGTTTTGTGCAAAGACAGGCATGATAAAGGACAAAGAAGGCAGGAACATAACAGAAGCAGATGAGATTAAGAAGAGGTGGCAAGAATACACAGAAGAACTATACGGGAAAGATCTGAATGTCCCTGATAGCCATGATAGTGCGGTCACTGAACTTGAGCCGGACATCCTCGAGAGTGAAGTCAAGTGAGCCTTAGGAAGCATTCCTAACAACAAAGCTAGCGGAGATGACAGTATTCCAGCTGAGCTATTTAAAATCCTAAAAGATGATGCTGTTAAAGTGCTGCATTCAATATGCCAACAAATTTGGAACACTCAACAATGGCCGCAAGACTGGAAAAGGTCACTTTACATTCCAATTCCAAAGCAGGGCAATGCCAAAGAGTGTTCAAACTACCGTACAATTGCGCTCATTTCACATGCCAGCAAGGTGATGCTCAAAATCCTACAAGCTAGGCTTCAGCATTATGTGAACCGAGAACTACTGGAAGTACAAGCTGGGTTTCGAAGAGGCAGAGGAACTAGAGATCAAATTGCCAACATTCGCTGCATCATGGAAAAAGCAAGAGAATTCCAGAAAAATGTCTATTTCTGCTTCATTGACTACACTAAAGCCTTTGATTGTGTGGATCACAACAAACTGTGGCAAATTCTTAAAGTGATGGGAGTACCAGACCACCTTACCTGTCACCTGAGAAACCTGTACGAGGGTCAAGAAGCAACAGTAAGAACCAGACATGGAACAACCGAGTGGTTCAAAATTGGGAAAGGAGTACGACAAGGCTGCATATCGTCACCCTGCTTATTTAACTTATATGCAGAGTACATCATGAGAAATGCCGGGTTGGATGAATCACAGGTCGGAATTAAGATTGCTGGGAGAATTATCAACAACCTCTGATATGCAGATGATACCACCTAGGGATGGGGGAGAATTTCTCCCCGAAACTTCGGGGGGCCGAGCGCCAACGTGTTCGGCCCCCCGAAGATGTTTCAGGGAGAAATTCTCCGCCCCCCCGCCCCCCCCCCCGGGACGGGATTTACCTTTCCCGAATGTCCCACCCGGCGGCGGGTCCCGGCGGCCGTTCGTCGGGTCTTCGTCAGGGGCAGGGGCTTTCGACCGGCTGCCGCCGCCGCCATTCCAATAAAAGTAAAAAAAAAAAAAAACGCCCCCGTGATAGGCTACGTGACGATTTACGTAGCCTATCACGGCTAGATTTGCAAAGTCAGCCGTGATAGGCTACGTAAATCGTCACATAGCCTATCACGGGTGACTTTAAAAAAAAAAAGCGTGTACGGCTAATGGCGGCCCCCATAGGGAGCCGCCATTCACGTTCCTTATTTGGTCGCTGTAGTCTACATAAAGATTACGTAGACTACGGCGAAAATAAGAGCAACGCTATTTGCGTTGCCCTTATTTTCGCTGTACTCTACGTAAAGATTTACGTAGACTACAGCGACCGAATAAGGAACGCGAATGGCGGCTCCCTATGGAGGCCGCCATTTGCGTACGCGCTTTTTTTTTTTTTAAGTCACCCGTGATAGGCTACGTGACGATTTACGTATCCTATCATGGCTGACTTTGCAGATCTAGCCATGATAGGCTACGTTAATCGTCACGTAGCCTATCACGGGGGCGTTTTTTTTTTTAACTTTTTATTTTGTGGCCGGGCGAGGCGAGGCGCCTCCTCCCCGGCCTGAATTTCGGCCGGGCGAGGCAGGAAGCCTCCCCCCCCCGGCCTGAACTTCGGGGGGAGAACAGCGAAGCGCCTCCCCCCCACCACAAAAAGCTGCGAGACCAGGTAAGTGGCTTTTGTGCACTCCTAATACCACCCTAATGGCAGAAAGCGAAGAGGATCTAAAGAGCCTCTTGCTGAGGGTGAAAGAGGAGAGTGCAAATGCTGGTTTGAAATCAACATTAAAAAAATGAAGATCATGGCATCTGGCCCCATCACTTCCTGGCATATGGAAGGGGAAGAAATGGAAGCAGCGACAGATTTTACTTTCTTGGGCTCCAAGATCACCGCAGACGGTGACTGTAGCCATGAAATTAAAAGACGCTTGCTCCTTGGGAGGAAAGCTATGGCAAACCTAGACAGCATAGTAAGAAGCAGAGACATCACCTTGCCGACAGAGGTCCGTCTAATCAAAGCTATGGTTTTCCCAGTAGTAATGTATGGCTGTGAGAGCTGGACTATAAGGAAGGCTGAGCGCCGAAGAATTGATGCTTTCAAACTGTGGTGCTGGAGAAGACTCTTACGAGTCCCCTGGACTGCAAGGAGATCAAATCAATCCATCCTAAAGGAAATCAACCCTGAGTGCTCATTGGAAGGTCAGATACTGAAGGTGAAGCTCAACTATTTTGGCCACTTAATGCGAAGAGAAAACTCTCTGGAAAAGACCCTGATGCTGGGAAAGACTGAAGGCAAAATGAGAAGGGGACAACAGAGGATGAGATGGCTAGATAGCATCACCGATGCAATGAATATGAACTTGAGCACACTCCGGGAGAGAGCGCAGGACAGGAAGGCCTGGCGTGCTATGGTCCATGGGGTCACGAAGAGTCGGACATGACTGAACGACTGAACAACAACAAATACATCTGTACTCAGCCTAGGGATGTATGGATTTGTAAAATCTGTTCTGACTGTGTTTCACAGATCGCCGGGTGTCTTTCGTTCCATCCTCCGCTCATTGACAGGATCGGATTTTTTGTAGGAGAATTTTGCTCATTTACAAAAAAATCCAGTTCTGCCCACGAGCAGACGACAGAGCGAAAGATGCCTTAGGGCCCAGTCCTATGCATGTTTAGACAGAAAAGAGTCCTACAGTTTCTAGAATGCCCCAGCCAGGGTTGTAGGACTTTTTTTTCTGTCTCAACATGCATAGGATTGTGCTCTTACGATCTCTGACGCACAGACAGGACAGATTTAAGAAAGTCTGTACATTGCTAGGCTGAGTACAGATTTATCAGCTTGTTTTATAATAGATGGTAAGATATGCATTTCTAAGCATATGCTGTTAACTCCAGGCAGTTAACAGCATATGTAATAAAACCCAATGTAACAAAACACACAGGCCACTAAACAACCATCTGTACAATTAAAATTGCATGTCAGATTCACAGAGATCTGATCTCATTTTAATCCATTGTGGATTTCTCCGACATCCCTAACTCTGCCCTATTCTTAATGTTTGGGGTAGGTTTTTGCCCCCTGTTATCTGGAGAAATGGGCTGATATAAAGGGTTATGGTTTCGGCCAAATCAGGCTTGCAGGAAGCATTGATTCTTCCCCATGCATTGCAGCAAACTGAGAAGAGGTATGGTGATCAGCATCTGTAATTCCTTGTGTAGAATGACTAATGCAGAGTGGTTTTCTCAGATGAGCATCTTCTAAAGAGATGAATGGCCATTGGGGAAGGGAAGAGAATAATTCCTCACATCATAAGGATGGAGCACACAGCTGCTTAATAGCGCACAGAACACTACCTAGCACTACATGATGGAAAGGGGAGAAAAATGCTCTGTCTTATTGGGAACCTCAGCATTACAAATTGCATTGATTAAATGCAGTGAAAATAGGTTGCAATTATCCAGAATGAAATCGAATTGGGAGCTGTGTTAACCTGAGTCTAATCAACAGAACAGGCACACGTTTTCAGGAAGAGTCTTGGCCACTGAACCACATTGCTCTGGGTTAATTCATTCTTAGACTGATTCACTACACTCATCCATTCTTCTTTCTCTCCCACCCCCGACATAGTTCCCCATATCCAGAGCATCATGTGCACTCTGATATATATACAGAGCACTTGTGTGGATACACTTCCCTGTGCATTTTAATAAAATGGTGGCAGTGCAGATTGTATATATGCACTGCTGCCCTTTCCATTAAAGCGAAAGGAAAATCCCTTGCTAGCTAGCATGGGAACATGAGGGGTGCACCAGAGTTCCTGTACCTGCAAGGAATTACTGTACTCACATCCAAATAATGTTTTAGGTAGGGTGCAATCCTATGAAGATAGTTGGCAGCCTCTGAACTTGGAGGCGACCGACTATCCAATGCAGGGCAGGTGGAATGAATGCGGAGGGGATCTTCTCCTCTGTACTCTGGCCACCCTGTAGTTGTGGCTAGTTGGCTGATTTTGGCTGTCTAGCCAGGGTACCTCGGGGGGGGGAGATCATAGGAAGTGCTTCTGCTGTCCCCTCCACTCCCTGCCCCAGGAATGCCCCCTTTTCCCTCACTCTGCACTGCTCTTATGAGCATGGAGCGGGGGACAAACAGGCAGTGGGGCGGGGGGCAGGGAAGCAGCAAGGAAGGGGGAAGGGAGCCAGTTTTCTGGGAACCAACTTCAGAGCACTAGCTCTGAGCTTGGTTCCCAGAAAATGAAAAATCCCATGGCCGTCTAGCCTCTGTCTAGTGGCCATAGGATTGTGCCCTTAATTGGCTAAAGTAAGCCATCACCATCTATTCAAGGTCTTCAAACAGTTTTTCAAATGATTCATTTCATCTCCACTTAATTATATGTTAACTTAACAATGCCATTAGGATCATGTGAATCTGCTAACACACACACACACATCAGTTGTTCTTGAATTTCTTAGAATTTAGTATGTTTGTAACTTCCTCCCCAAACACAGTGAATTTTTTTTTGGGGGGGGTCCCATTGTGCCATTCCTTGTTGAGATTTATTGCACCGCAATCCATATGTGTTCAGCAAACAGACAACACATATAACATCATAATCCTGTAGAGTTAGAGGCCAATGATGGACCTCTTCTAACTGCCTGCCATGGACTAGGGGTGTGTACTCAGCACAAGATTCCATCCTGACACTGATTTGGCAATTTGGAAAATACACCAGTTTGGTTTAGACTGATTCAGAGGTCTTCTGCTTCAACTCAAGTCTGAATCCAAATCTCAGTTCGGAAATCCAAATTTTCATGCTGCCCATTGACTATCATTGGAAATCAACAAACCATAGAATCATAGAATAGTAGGGTTAGAAGGGGCCTGTAAGACCATCGAGTCCAACTCCCTGCCCAGCGCAGGAGTCCAAGTCAACACATTCCTAAGAGATGGCTGTCCAGCCTCACCTTAAATGCCTCCAGTGTGGGAAAGCCCACTACCTGCCTAGGGCATTGGTTCCATTGGCTATAATGTTTGTTCTGTCAGGCAAAACTGGATGAACTTTGCAGATGTAGGAGTCCCAGAGGAGGAGATTATGCCTCCCAGATGTCAGACAAATCTGCACAGGGTTTTTCCTGCAATGTCCCTTAAAATTTGATGATGATGATGATGATTTTAGAAAATAAAATTCATATCTTTATTTCTTGGCCGGAATAGTTGCCTTTCTGAGGGATCAAACCTGATGGGGGTTGGAAGTACCACAATTTTAAAGGCTGACCTAGTGCAAAGCTCCCTGCTCGAATTCATATTTCTGCAAGATGAGTCTTTACAGTTTTGGCACACACACACACACCCAAAAAAGGATGCACTTATTCCTCCTGACACACATTTTTTTCTGGGCAGTTGTTATGAAAATGACATACAGAATGGAGGTTGTCCTAATTAGGAAACCTGCAGAATTTCAGAAGGATAGGTGCAACATCCAGGTCAAGTCCATACAGATTGTAAGCTTTGTTTCGTTTATCCTTTTTTTAATGAACTTCCTCGTGTATTTCTGAGCACATTTTTCAAAATGTACACATCACTTGTGCACATATTTGAAGTTTATGCATTCTTCTATTGATTACAGCATATTTGTTCACATTTTTCAAAAGTATGCATTTTTCATGCATATTTTCACATGTATGCATGGTGTCAAATGCAATTTCTTTGGTCCACAAATCACATTGCAAGCTTGGAAATGTATAGACCAACTACAGGAAGTGCAAATTTAGGTATGTTTGAATAAAAAGTGGACTTTGAGTACCACTTTGAATGGCATTTTTGGTAGAAAGGCAGGTATAAGTCAAATAAAATAATAAAATAATCCATGGTGATGCCAGGCCAGGGGAGGGGGGGCAGGATCACATCCACTAGTCGCATCCTCACCTTGGGATGTCCACTGCCCTTGGGAGGTCCATTGCTGGAAAATATGGCTCTTTTTTTACTCAAGAGAATTCTGCGGCATGACTCAATTCGCAGTTGCAAGCCAAGCTGTGGGCTTTTCCCCAAATTCTGGGAACTTTTCTGCACATTTTTTTCCCCACAGGTTCCAAAATTTGTGCAAATTTCTGAGCAATCTGCACAAATTTCCAAGCAATTTACGCAAAGTCTACTATAATTTAAGTCCACAAATTTGGCCGCGGTTTGTGCAAATTACTCAGAAATTTGTGCCAATTCTGGAACCTATGGGGGGGAAATGTGCAAAGTGCCCCCAAAACTGTGAACTGGCCTGATTCACTGCAGACCAAGTTGGCAGCCACAGTGGGAACAAGAATGAAGTCCAGGGGGCCGAACCCAGGAAAACTCATCAAACTCCACCCCCAAACGGATTTGTATGATATCCCTGTCGCCAACATCAACATGACAAATTACAGCTCTAAATGCCTAGGATCACTTACAACTGCAAGTGGTAACCCTGTGTCAGGGTGGAAACTGAGCCAATAGAACCCCAGAGCAGTTCTGATTCTGAGGAGGATCAGCAATCTGTGGGAGAAGAGCCAGTTCATCCCTCACAGGCACAGCAGCTGGCAGAGATTCCTCCTGCCGGCATTTCTGAGATAGATAGTGATCCTAGCAGTGAGAAAGTGCTGGAGGGGGGCTTGCTAGACACTCGACGCAGACGCAGGGAGCGACGAGCGATGGAGGGAGTGGAAAGGAGGCGTAGCGCACGTTTGGCGCACAAACAATGGCCGCATCCTGTGGACCCAAGGGAAAGAGGGAGGATCTCTCCCTAGCCCATAAGTTCAGGGTCTTCAATAGGGATAGACGAAAGTCCCTTACCTCATCCCGCAGCTTGCTTCGCAGTGGGGGGGAGGCGCTCCGTCCCACCCCCCAAAATTCTGGCTGGGGGTGAGGTGCCCCATCCCTCCGGCCAAAATTCTGGCCAGAGGGGAGGCGGCCTGTCCCTCTGGCCGCGAAACCTCTTCTCTTGCCGGGATTGAAATGGCGGCAGCTGTTTGCGTCCCTGCAGTCAGCCATGATAGCCTACGTAAATGTTTACGTAGCCTATCACGGCTGACTTTGGGGGAAAAAAAAGCGTGTACTCAAATGGCGGCGCCCATGGGCGCCGCCATTTGCATTCCTTATTTGGGGTTTGTACTCTACGTAAACATTTACGTAGACTACGGCGAAAATAAGGGCAATGCTATTTGTGTTGCCCTTATTTTCACAGTAGTCTATGTAAATGTTTACGTAGACTACACGTGCCCAAATAAGGAACGCAAATGGCGGTGCCCATGGGCGCCACCATTTGCATACACGCTTTTTTTTCCCCCAAAGTCAGCCATGATAGGCTACGTAAAGATTTACATAGCCTATCACGGTGTTTTTTGAAAATCTAGCCGTGATAGGCTACGTAAATCTTTACGTAGCCTATCACGTTTGTTGTTGTTGTTGTTGTTTTACTTGGAAATGGCGGCGGCCCGCCGCCGGGAGCCGCCGCCACCAGGGACATTCAACAAAGTTAAGTCCCATTCCGGGGGGGGCAGGGGGGCGGACTTTTTCTCCACCAATTTCGGGGGGCTGAATGTGTTGGCATTCAGCCTCCCGGAGATTCGTGGGGAAATTCTCCAACATCCCTAAAGTGATTCTCCTTCAAACGGGGATCAACTGCCTACCCGGAGCACAGGCTACTCTGCTGTTCATTGCTTAGTCACTGGTGATTAGCATCTGAAAGAGTCATTAAGTTGTAAAAGGATTAAAGCCTTGAAAAGAATCCTTTCATCTGTGTATAGAGTTGGCTATTGGAGTCTACTGAAAGAGGCCGCCAGGGTGCTCCTGACACCCTGCATGTTTGGCAGCCCTGCCGATATGCAGAGGCTGAACATGTGCAAGCAGTACATGCATAGGCACACTTTCTGATGTTCTACTGGACATGTGGAGTCATGGGCACTGGTGTGGTGTCTGTAGCTGAAAGGCATGGACCTAATTTCCCCACATGACTTTATCTTATGGATCAGGGAGAAATCAGTTTGGTGCAATTTTTAATGCAAACTTACCTTTGCGTACGTTGCTTTAAGTTTTAATGGAAACTTACCTCACATTTGGTTCACTTCTTAATGCAGATTTTGCACTTTCAAACCAATACTAAAACTGAAACTAAGTCATCTTTCATATGTCACACTTCTCTGAATTGTGCAATATTTTATTTATTACATTTCTCAACTAGGCTCACCCATTTATTACAGTAGAGCTCTCAATTTTTTTTAAAAAAAATGTGTAGATATTAGGGAAAATAGCACATAAAAGCTGTATATTACTGGAAAGAATGTTCAAAACTGCATTATGTTAGGGAAAATGTAGGGATGGCAGAGAATTCTGCCACGGACTCAAATGAGGCCAGATTCCAGAGAATCCGACCTCTGGATTCCTTGGCGGAATGGCACCACTTACCTCCAGCTCTAGAGGATTTGGTGCGGAGCAGCTCTCCAGCTTCCTATACAAGGTGATACGCTAATGGCAGCTGCCATTAGCCTATCGCTGGGACAATACAGATGCAAATGGCATATTGTACACCACTTGTGGCCTTAAAGCCCTGACTTTGACCTAAATACAACTGTAAATGGCTGCAATTAGGTCAAACTGGAGGCTTTGGAGCTGCAAGTGGCATACAATATGCCATTTGCATCTGCGTTTTTTCCAGTGATAGGCTAATGGCAGCCACCATTAGCATATCGCCTTGTATAGGGAGCCAGAGAGCCGCTCTGCAAACTGGACATGGAGCAGCTCTGGAGGATTTTGAGGGGCCTCAAGCAGCACAGATGGCCCTGCTATGATCCCCCAAGACTGGAAAATAGGGGGGGTGTTCATACATCACTAGGAAAATGTTTATATTAGGCTAAGATGTATAAAAACATGTGTGCATTAGGGGAAATGTGCAAAAAATGCATATTGATTTTTATGCAAACTTTTTTTAAAACTACATCCTAGGACTAATCTAATTTAAGATTTAAAAAATGGGAAACCGAGAGAAACCAAGACTGACAGATTCACCCATCATTAGTTTTATATACTGATGTAGTTATTAGGGATGTCAGATGAATCTATCTGGAGGATGAAGTTTGCTGAGCTTTCAGCAGCTCGACAGCCTGGACCCTGGCTCACTTATCTTCATTGAGTTGGGCCATCTCACAGATTTATGGGGGAGAGGGGTGTTAAATATCTTTTATGTGAGTTGGGCCCACAATTTCATTATTTATGCACACTGTGGCTGTAATTTGCTTGATTTGCACAATTAAGCAATTTGTGCGAATTTAAGCATATCGCCACTGCAATTTGCACCTTAAAACTGTGCTAAATATGCGGAGGTAGGAAAATAGGAAGCTGCCTTATACTGAGTCAGACCACTGGTCCATCTAGCCTAGTATTGTCGACACTGACTGGCAGCAGCTCTCTGGGGTTTCAGGCAGGATTCATTCCCTGACCTACCTAGAGAAGGTGGGGATTGAACCTGGGACCTTCCGCATACCAAGCATGTGCTCTATCACATGAGCTGTGGCCCCTCCCCTAAGTCAGAGGCATGCCATTTCTGGGGCTAGGCCAATGGGTGTAACCCTGCTTCCTCCTCCATCAGGGGTCCCAGGTATAGAACCTCAAGCCTGGGGGCAAATTTGGCCTTCCCAGAGTCCAAATCCAGCCGTCCAGAGTTTCCCAGATGACCCCACCTTCTTTCTCTTGTCCTCCAATTGTTTGGTGGTTCTCCAGGTCTTGTGCACTCCCCCCACCCCGCTAGAGGTGTATGAACCCCCCCTTACCTGGCTCCACCGGGTTCCACTGGGGGGGAGGCACTCCATTCCTCCCCCCAGAATCCTCACCGGGGGCGGGGAGGTGCTCCACGCCTCCCCCCGGAATCCTGGCTGGCCGGCTCTGCTCCACAGGGATTCCACGGAGCCGCTGGCCAGCTCCGCCAGCAGCCGGACATCCGGCCACTAGCTAGCAGGGACGCAAATGGTGGCTGCTGCAGCCACCGCCGTTTGCGTCCCTGTATTCAGCCGTGATAGGCTACGTAAAGACTTACATAGCCTATCACGTCTGGGTTTAAAAAAAAAAAAAAATGTGTATGCAAATGGCGGCGGCTACGACCACCGCCATTTGCTTTCTTTATTTTTGGCCGTCTTAGTCTACGTAAATATTTACGTAGACTAAGACAGCAAAAATAAGGTGGAACACAAATAGCGTAGCGGGCACTATTTGCATTCCCCTTTATTTTCGCCGTCTTAGTCTACATAAATATTTATGTAGACTGCCAAAAATAAGGAACGCAAATGGCGGCAGCCATAGCCACTGCCATTTGCGTATGTGTTTGGTTTTTTTTTAACCTAGACGTGATAGGCTACGTAAGTCTTTACGTAGCCTATCATGAATGGGGGGGGGGAATAGACTGCAAATGGCGGCGGCGGCAGCCGGTTGGAAGACCAGCCACTGCCGAAGCTGCCGCTGGAGCTGCCGCCGTCCGGAACATCCGCCCCAGGTAAGTCTCGTCCCGGGGGGAATCCGCAGGGGGGCAGGGGGGGGCAGGCCGTTCTGACATGGAGTTTGGGGGGCCGAATGCACTGGCATTCGGCCTCACCGAAATCCGTGGCAGAATTCTCTGCCATCCCTAAACACCATTCAGCCCCTCTCCAAATGCTTCAGACTCAGTGGTATGTCCTTGCAACTCAACCTGTGCTGGAGGACACTCTGAGGCTTGTTTATTTCCTGTCTTCCTTTGCACCCAGGTGCAAAGTGGCTCTAGTGAACATAAATGGGGACCAAAGGCAAGAGAAAGGTGCTTTTGTGCCCCTCCAAGAAGATGGACAAGAAATAGACCAAATCATAGACTTTTCATCTCTCAATGCCCTCCAGATACTTCAACCCTAGATAATAACAGCAGCAGCAATCCAAGCACAAGTCAAGCCAAATCTCCAACAACAACAAACCTACTGCAGCATGACCATCTTCTTCTCCCTCAGAGGGCCTGGGGGAGAGAGATAACCTCAGCAGCTTTACAGAAGACTGGTCCTCTTCTATGACCAATCTGTGGATTCTCCCAAAAAAATAAAAAATGAGAAAAACCCTCTGAGGGCACAACCCTATGCATGTTTAGACAGAGAAAAGGCCTACAAAGGCCATGATGGCTGGGGAATGCTGGGAGTTGTAGGCCTTTCCTCTGTCTAAAAATGCATAGGATTGTGCCCTAAAGAAAGTATATTCGAACAGAACTCCGCTGCCTTCCTTAAGTGTTGCTTTTGGCTGAACTGTTTCGCTGGTGCCTCCAAGTTCCAGAATCTTGGGATCCCTGCATGATAAAATGTGTTATAAAGGGAAATTGTATTGTGTTATAACAGGATGATTGAGGATGGTTTTTAAAAAAGGCATTGGTTCTCCTGCTGTAGGCTATTTCTGTGGAAGGCTGGCATTTTCCACAGCTACTGATTAAGGGCAGCATTTTCCATTATTGCCTGGATGGAGAAATCATGCCATGCTCAGTGATTTCAAATTCTAAGGATTATCTCAGGTTGTTCACTTCACAGAGTTGCGTCACATCATCTGTCCAAGTGAAAACTGCAGATTGGGGGATTTTGCCTCTTCTTAAAGTGTGATCAAGTACCAATGGGGGAATAAAGAAGCCAGGCATTTTGTAGCCAATATTACGCTACATTACGGATGCAATGATTCAGTGATTAATTGATTAGATTAATGATTTATGTAATTAAAAAAAACATTCTGGTTGATTCAAGAAGATAGAGCAGTAGATCTTTTTTAAGTATTGTTTTTAATACAAGTACGAGCAGTATTTTAAAAGAGACATTCTCCCTTCTCTCTCAGGAACGAAGTCTCTTCTAAGGCAATGATAAAATAGGATACCTGATGTATGTCAGTCAGATCTCCTTGGAGATGGGAGAAAGAGAGATCTAAAACTAGGGATGTACGAAAATCACTTACCTTTCTGGGATTATGCTGATGGTTGAGGGGGAGGCATTCCATCCCTCCTCCTGGAATTCTCGCCGGGGGGGGAGGCGCTCCGTTCTTCCCCCCCCTGGAATACTGGCCGGCCGGCTGTGCTCCGCAGTGATTCTGCGGAGCCGCCGGCCGGATCAGCCAGCAGCCAGACATCCGGCCGCTGGCTAGCAGGGACGCAAATGGCAGCGGCCATAGCCGCTGCCATTTGCGTCCCTGCAGTCAGCCGTGGTAGGCTATGTAAATCTTTACGTAGCCTATCACAGCTGAGTAAAATAAAAAAAAAACACGTACGCAAATGGCGGTTCCCATGGCCGCCACCATTTGCGTTCCTTATTTTGGCACGTCTTAGTCTACGTAAACATTTACGTAGACTAAGACGGCAAAAATAATGGGAATGCAAATAGCGTAGATGCTACACTATTTGCATTCCCCTTATTTTTGCCGTCTTAGTCTAAGTAAATGTTTACGTAGACTAAGACGTGTCAAAATATGGAACTCAAATGGCGGCGCCCATGGGCGCCGCCATTTGCCTACGTGTGTTTTTGTTTGTTTTTTTAAGTCAGCCATGATAGGCTACGTAAACATTTACATAGCCTATCACGGTTTTTTTAAAAAAACCTAGCCATGATAGGCTATGTAAATCTTTACATAGCCTATCACGTTTTTTTTTAAAAAAAACAACTGGAAATGGCGGCAGCAGCAGCCGGCCAGAAGACCGGCCGCCACAGCCACCACTGCCGCCACCGCCGAACCGCCGCCGCAGCCACCACCGGAGCTGCCGCTGCCAGGAAGATCCGCCCCAGGTAAGTCCCATCCCGGGGGTGTGGCAGGCCGTTCCACCACCGATTTCGGGGGGCCAAATGCGCTGGCATTCGGCCTCCCCGAGATCCATGGTGGAACTTTCGTACATCCCTATCTAAAACCCAGTTGAAAGTCTAGAGTTGCTCCCAGAAGTTCTCCCCAAAATTCTTCTTTGTGAATATTGCTGGTGAACATTTTCTAAACAGCATATGAATATTGCAAAATATTCTATATTTGGTATTTATATTTGGTACCCTATCATAATTGGTTATGCAATGGTATTTATTTGTATAGCGCAGTGCCTGATAGAACTACTCACATTGTTAGCATTTCATAATATTTGGCAGCTGACATTTTGTTTCATTTATTCTGTTTATACCGAAAAATGGGATCTCAAGGTAGCCTAAAATAGAGAAACAGTATAGATACAAGCATTAAGACACTATTGAATAAATGGCACAAAATTTAATAAAGGATTGGATCCAGACTTCAGAAGCAAGCCTATCCTCACCGTGTGAGGGGGAAACTGGAGGCTAAAATTTCAGGGTCCCTAGTATTAGATACCTAGGCACATTTACTTTAAACAGCCTCAGCTTGGCTCTGATGTTGTAGGTGAGGTTCCTTTCAGGACTCGGGTTAGAATGCTCACGCTCACTCAAATCCGCTTAAATTCTTCAAATAAGGACTTTAAACAATTGCAAAAGCTAAATGCATTTATTGAAGACAGATAAAGTTGAACTCACATGCAGACCACACTCAGCAAAGCAAAGCCATACCTAAAAACCTAGCAGCTGTATGCCTATCATTCATATCACACTTTACCAGTAAAGGGATGATTTTCTCTCACTGGCAAAGGGAACCCTCTCACAATTAGGGATGGCATGGGTGCCTGATTCAGTCCAGGAATCCGGTGGAACCACCCCTGCCCGCACCTCTGGGCCCCACTCACCGGGGCCCTGCCCCTGCTCGCCCCCTGCTCATGCTCAAAAATGTGCATTTTCGTGCATGTGCAAATATGCACATTTTGCGAAATGCACATTTTTGCAAAATGCATGCATTCACATATGTGCAAATATGTGTATTCTCAAAATGTGCATTTTCACACACATAAATATGTGTATTCGCAAAAATGCACATTTTGTGCATACGAAATTATGCGCGTTTTGCGATCCCCATTTTATTTCTCAAAAAATGGCCATTGCAAAGCTCGACGAGGCCACTGAGGTGAGTGCAGGCCATTTGCCGGGCATGGGCAGGGGGCAAGCAGGGGCAGGGGCCCGGTGAGTGGGGCTCGGAGGTGCGGGCAGGGGTGGTTCCACCAGATTCCTAGACTGAATCGGGCACCTGTGCCATCTCTAATTGTGAGAAGGTTCCCTTTGCCAGTGAGAGAAAATCATCCCTTTACCAGTAAAGTGTGATGTGAATGATAGGCATACAGCTGCTAGGTTTGTAGGTATGGCTTTGCTTTGCTGAGTGTGGTCTGCATGTGAGTTCAACTTTGTCTTTAATAAATGCATTTAGCTTTTGCCTTTGTTTAAAGTCCTTATTTGAAGAAATTAGTGCAATAAGACAAACCAACACATAAGACTTTTTTAGTTGAAAACAAACAACAATTATTTAATACAACAAGGGTTAAATATTATTATTGATCAATCTAAGGTTGGTTCTAACATACCTACCTATTCTATGCCTTCTAAATCCTGTTCCCAGAACCCCACTGACTAGATGTAGCTTCCTCAATCCCTAAGGCTCTATCTGTCAGTTCATCCCTTTTATAACTTCAGAATCCTCTCACATGCACAAGCCTGTCACTCACACACACCCCAACACTCTATAAACCCATCTTACCTGGGTCACATTTAACACCGCAAACACATCCATTAATATAAGAGGCATATGTTACATACAGCAACTAAACTCCCAACACCATGTGAACTGAAAAGCCCCCCTACCCATCATCAATGATTGGCCAAGCTCCCTTCCCCCATCCTTCACACATACTCACCTGTTTCCTACTCTGGTGGTAGTGGTAATTGGGGGAGAAATCTCTTTACCCTACAGCATCCTAAAATCCAAGCTTGAGAAGAATTTGGAGTCCCTAATGTTTGCTTCATATTTGAGACAAGCATTATGAGTCTCCAAGTCAAGGAAGACAAGTTTTAGAAGCATCTCTAGAAACAAAAAGCAGAATTGAATTGAATTTGGAATGACCATAGCCCATCTTCATGCGTTCATATTTCCCTTGCTTCCACACTCAGTTATTCTACTCCATTTCTCTGTCATTTAATGCTGAGCGTTGAAGGTGTGTAGGTATAAATTTTGTTACAGTAAACTAAATTTGTGCATCAAAATTGACAACTGGAATAAGGACATATCAAGTCACCATGTGATTTCCTGAAGTTAAACGTTCATTCTGAACAATTCCAGAACAACAGATTCAAACTGGAGGTGTGGGGGGATCAATTACTAACTGCTCTCAGCCAGTAAATGAATAAATCTTTGCCCAGTTATTTCATTGCTGAAGCCATTGTAAGTGCAAAAATAAACTGTGTTGGAAAACAATATAAATATGGCACACAGAGAATCGCTTTTCAGGTATTTGTTCTTCAGACTAAAAAATAATGTATCAAACATTTTTCATTAGAATTTCAAAACAATAAGAAAGAAGGTTCGAATCCCGTACAGTAGGCAATGTCTTTACGTTAGAGAAGGGCTGCTCTGAATTGTTTCTAAGGAACCAGCAGGGAAGTTAAATTGATTTTCTGCACATCTAATTTTACTCCTGATTAGTGTAATCCAGGGCCAAAACAGACATTATATTAAATGTGTATCTAGCGCCAATGTCTTTTTTATATTTTTAGGGTAGGCACAGGGTCCCTGAACTGGATTGGGATGCTAGCTTGGGGAGGGGGGGTTGTTAAGATCTGGATTGGTGTCCCTGTGCCTACTCCAGAGTTTTTTTTTTAAAGGAGACATAGCTGCTAGACACACATTTAAAGTAATGTTTGGTTTGGTTTGGTTTGGTTTGGCAAAAGCTAGATCACCACTGTGGAATAGTCGTTAGACCGCTGGACTAGGAAGTTTGAGGAATATTTCAGCATGTAAACTGCTGATAGATTTTAATAAATAAATAAAATAAACAGAACAATTTTTAATGTGCAGATTAATGTGAAAATGGAATGGAATTATGCATAACATTATGCAAAAGTGACATGAACAGTTTTAGCAATCTCTGTGTAGGATTGGCATGATACAGGGTCAAATATGTGTCCAGCCATTAAGCTCCTAGGAGAACTTTGGATGACTCACTCTCTCCACATCTGTGTCAGAGGATGGCTGTGAAAATAAAATAGGGTTGCACCTTGCTGAGCTCCTTGGCTGAAGGGCAGGGTAGAAGAAAGAGAAATAAAATCAATCACACTCTATTTTTGTACTGGCAAGATACATTCATTGGCATTGAAATGCAAGCATTTGCTCAAATCTCATATAGGGATTTACGGACTGTGTAAATCTGCTCCATCTGTGTTTCGCTGATTGTCAGGTGCCTTTCATTCCATCATCCACCCACAGACGGAGGTTAATTTTTTGTTGTTGTTGTGTGGAAAAATATGCAAATAATTACACAAATATTTATGTAAGTATTGACAGAATTTACCTCAGTATGTAACATTTAGAGTACTGTCCCCCATTCCATTCAACGTTTCCTCAGCAGAAACGTATGGTTTTTCTACAGATTTATATGCATAAGTTTTGGGAAAGTAAAGAAATCATCCAAAAGTCCACAGGCTCCGCACGGCGTAAGGGGGGCACTCCACAGCAGTTTCTGCAAGTCAGATTCTTAGGAATCCAAGCTCATTTTAGTCTGTCTTGAATTTCTCCAGCCCCATCACCTAGTACAAACTAGTGATGGGGCATGGCAAAAGAATGGCAGGATTTGGATGCTGGATTTTATGAGTCCAGCCATGGATCTGGACCACTTCAAAGACTGGACTGAGCCTATTGACCTTCCTTGCTCCCTGCACTGCCACCTTTTGTTTCCCCATGTTATAACTACCAGGACCCACAGGAACTGTATTTCCCATGGCTCCTACCAGACCTACACACTGTTATGCATTCTCTCAGCAGCATATAGGGGCCAGAAGACCCCAGCGTGCTGGCTACATTACAATGTTCAAAGTCTGGAAGATGCTTAGCAACATTATCTGGTTCTCACACATTATTTCTGATCTGGATAGGTGGGTGTCAGGGTTGTATCTGAGCCCATAGAGTTCCAAACCAGCTCTGATTCTGAGGAAGACAGGCAACTCGTGGGGAAGGAACTTTCCCAGGCTTCAGAGGCACAGCTGGAGGGGGAGCCCCCCTTCTCACATCCCTGGGAGTGACAGTGAACCAGGCATGGAAAGGGAAGGACCACCTGGACATTTAGACGCGAGGCACAGACGCAGGCAAGAGCGAGAGACTATAGGGACCGAGCTTCAGCGCTGAGCCCAACTGGCTTGCCGTCAACAGCCTTCCCCTCCCACCCCTTAAGTTCAGAGAGCTGCCGCCTTTTTCCCAAACGGAGATCAACTGATGTACTTTCCCTCTGAACCCCTAGATGGCTGTTCCTTTGTAGTTCCCTTAGTCTCTAGCGATTAGCATCTGTATGCCTCATTAGGGTAAATGGAATTAAAGCCTTGGAAAGCAGCCCTTTTGTCTGAGTGGTGATTTGGCTATCAGAGTATTCAGTAGGCAACAGGGGAACCTTGACAGCGGGAGCATCTTCCCATCACTTTTGCAAACTCCCAGTTGTTTAGGTTGTATCAGGCACGGGGCTGCCAGATTAGAGGACACTGGTAAGAAATGCACTTAAAGAACCTTGCTGCAATCATGAATAGCATCAGATCAAGATTGCTTCTTTGCAGTGAGTTATAGGGATGGCGGAGAATTTCTCCACGAATCTCCGGGAGGCCGAATGCCAACGCATTCGGCCCCCCGAAATTGGTGGTGAAATTCTCCGCTGGCCCCCCACCCCCTCGGGATGGGACTTACCTCGTGCGAATGTCCCTCTCGGCAGCGGGTCCCAGCGGCGTTGCGGCGGCGTTGCGGCGGGGGCGGCGGTGGCGGCCGGTCTTCTGACCGGCTGCCGCCACCGCCATTGCAAAATAAAAAAGGAAAGTAAAAAAAAACAAAACACCTGTGATAGGCTACATAACGATTTACGTAGCCTATCACGGCTAGATTTCCAAAGTCAGCTGTGACAGGCTACGTAAATCATCACGTAGCCTATTACAGGTGACTTTGAAAAAAAAAAAGTGCGTATGCAAATGGCAGCACCATGGGGTGCCGCCATTTGCGTTCCTTTTTTTGGCGCATCTAGTCTACGTAAAGATTTACGTAGACTACAGCGAAAATAAGGGAACGCTATTTGAGTTGCCCTTATTTTCGCCGTAGTCTACATAAATCTTTACGTAGACTAGACGTGCCAAAATAAGGAACGCAAATGGCGGTCCCCATGGGAGCCGCCATTTGAGTACGTGCTTTTTTTTTTTCTAAGTCACCCGTGATAGGCTACGTGACGATTTACATAGCCTATCACAGCTGACTTTGGAAATCTAGCCGTGATAGGCTACGTAAATCGTTACATAGCCTATCACGTGTGTGTGTGTGTGTTTTGTTTTGTTTTTACTTTTTTTTTCGCGGCCGGGTAGATGGGGCGCTCCTCCCTGGCCTGAATTTCGGCGACGAGGGATGGGGCGCCTCCCCCCCCGGCCTGAATTTCGGCCGGGCGAGGCGGGGCGTCTCCCCCCCTTGCCTGAACTTCGGGGGGAGAAGCGAAGCATCTCCCCCCCACCGCGAAGCAAGCTGCGGGATGAGGTAAGTCCCTTTCGTCCATCCCTAGTTATCAATGTCCATTAGAAGATGTGCATGAAAGCTGCTGAAAAATGTGCATGTGCAGTGCTGCTCTTCCTCTACTTCAGCAGCAAGACCAGGTAAGATGGAACTGCAAAATCTGGGGAGATATTTGGGCAGGTAGTGTTTTGGAAGCATCCCTAATTTGGTGACACCATTCACTACATTATTTAGTAACATCATCCCTGATTGGCTGGAATTGCCCTTGTGACTAATCCAGGAAATAGGAGCAGTAATCTGGAGGCGGGGGGGGGAGTGGGAGTGGTGAAAAACATATTATGGGAAACAGAACTCCAACCAGTCTTGGGTAAATGTGAATATTCTAACAAAAGATACCTCCGCCTGCCCCCAACTATTATTTTCAGCCCCCAGAAATCAGTAGAAGAGAATATTTGCCATATACATCATCTGAAAAAATTCACCTATTCTTGATTTTTCATCCTGCTAACAATGGCTATCATGAAGTTTCATTGGAGCACAGTTCTTGTGGAATGTATCTTGGTTTTCCCAGACATGTATAGATTCTCTATCTACAGGATTATGCTCTTGTCAGTGTGGAGGTGTGGGGTGAAAGCCACAATCTCGTACCTGGCTTTAGATACTGGAAGCACAGGCTATGTTGTTTGACTAAAATGAAAGCAATTCATCTCCCCCTTCTTAACAAAGCATTCTACTTTTGTTACAAGGCAAAAGTCACTCAGCGTTCTTAAGTGGGATTGGTTTCTTCCAAAAGAGCCACTTCATTGTACAAGCCCTTCCAGTGTTCCATAAATGAAGAACTCTCCTTGCTCTGCAACTGACACATTCATTAGCTGCTCTCGGTTATCTTTCTTCTCTGCTGCTTCCTTTAGACCTCTATGGCCATGGAAGGATCTGTGAGAAAATCACTTTTGTGCCAATCATGCAACTAATATAAAAGGCGATACTCTGCCATTCTTCAAGTTATTCTGCACCATTTACAAACACTCCCTTCCAAGGTAGCACTGTTCGGGCTGCACTTATTTGTAATTCTACTTACTACACTGAACTATCTAGATCCACAGCTAGGTGGACGGGAGGCCCACTGTCCGGGTTCTCCAGGCACCCAGCCAGCTGCTTATCCTGCTTGCGTGCCCCATACAGACCCATGCTTCTCTCTCACACACACACACACACACTGCGCTTGCCGAACTGCCTGCACTCATCCTGGCCCTGTCCTCCAGCATCACAATCACCCCTTTACCAAAAATATGGCAATTGAAATATGCACGCATTGAGCTATACACAAAATGTCACCATGAATCACCCATATATGCAAGTTTACAGGCATAAATAGCCCATTTATGCCTGTAATCTTCTGTATACGGGCGATTCACTGTGCTATTTTGCATATAGCTCTCTATGCACATATTCACCATCACCATCATAGCACTGTAGCCCAGGAGTGGCAGAGGGTAGGCTAGGGTCTACAGCGAGATCTCTGGGTGATTTGATTTGCAGTAGATCGGCACAAATTTCTGACTCCAAACTATTTAACAAGAGCAACAACAAAATGATACACATACCCAGCCCTAGATGGTACTACTGAAATAAAGCTGGGGGTAACCAAGACTGGATTTGTGTGGGGAAAGACTGAACTCTCTGTCCTATTCTGGTACTCAAAACAAATTCCTTGCCTCAGAATTCTGTCATTCTAAGTGCGATCATGTCCAGTCAGTGGATCGTGAATTTCTTAGGGATGTACGAAAGTTCCGCCACGGATCTCGGGGAGGCCGAATGCCAGCACATTCGGCCCCCTGAAATCAGTGGTGGAACGTCCCCCCCCCTGGGACGGGACTTACCTTAGGCGTCTACGTTATTTGCATTCCCCTTATTTTTGCCGTCTTAGTCTACATAAATGTTTACGTAGACTAAGACGTGCCAAAATAAGGAACGCAAATGGCGGCGCCCATGGGCGCCGCCATTTGCAAATGTGCATTTTTGTTTTTGTTTTTAATCAGCCGTGATAGGCTATGTAAACATTTCGTAGCCTATCACGGCTGACTGCCATTTGCGTCCCTGCTAGCCAGCCGGCAGCTCCGCAGAATCCCTGTGGAGCAGAGCCAGCCAGGGTTCCGGGGGGGAGGTACGGAGTGCCTCCCCCCCTGGCCAGGATTCCGGGGGGAGGGACGGAACGCCTCCCCCCCAGTATCAGCATAATCCGCGGAAAGGTAAGTAACTTTCGTACATCCCTAGAATTTCTAATACAGGGGTGAAGAACTACAGGCCTAGGGGACAAATCCAGCCCACTTGGGGACCCACTGTAGCCTCTGGGGGTCCCCAGGGGGACATGTCTCCTTCCCCTGGCCCCATCCTGTTTTCTCTGACCACAAATTGTTTGGTGGCGGCTTCTTCTTCTTCTTCTTCTTCTTCTTCTTCTTCTTCTTCTTCTTCTTCTTCTTCTCCTCCTCCTCCTCCTCCTCCTCCTCCTCCTCCTCCTCCTCCTCCTTCTTGTTAAAAGGACTTTTATCAACAACAAAACCAAACCAAAAATGCCTCACTCAGCTTCCAGGTACTCACCAGGCAGCAGCACTGGAAAGCCCTTAAGGATGGAGTCCTGCTTAAGTCCTCTAGGGGCCTTTTCAGACAGTTCAAGCTGCCAAAGAGTGCAAGAGCAGAACAGGATAGAAGTTGTAAAAGAAAAAGCGTGCATGCACACACATCCCTCAGCCACCTCCTTGCGGTAAGGCAAGCACTGAGGCCCTGCACACTGTGAAATGTATTCAAAATTCTCAGGAACCCCATGAGAGCGGCAGAAAAGCAACTGCCTCTTTCCCAGAAAACAAAGAGATTCTGAAAGGGCAGCAAGGTTTTGGCATAGCATTGTCCCCCCCCCCTTTGTGTCGGATTAGGGTTTTAAGGCCTCAGCACACATAGACCCACGTTAGCTCATTTTCCTGCTCCCGCCCCTCTGATCTAGAGTTTCACAGTTTATGCTGCAGAGTCCCTACTAGGGATGTATGAGCATTTTGGTTTTGGTTGCAAAACATCTGAGCAATGAGCATGCCCTGTCTGCAACTTCAAACACAATCGCGAACACAAGAACTTGCCCATCAAAAATGTTTGTAAATTGCCAAATATGTGCTTGCA
Source organism: Heloderma suspectum (assembly GCF_057233095.1). Taxonomy (NCBI): domain Eukaryota; kingdom Metazoa; phylum Chordata; class Lepidosauria; order Squamata; family Helodermatidae; genus Heloderma; species Heloderma suspectum. The sequence continues at coordinate 23,345,000 of NC_139460.1, read as the reverse complement.
TTCAATTTGAGCAAATGTCCTAAATTTATGCAAATTTCCCCCACAGACCAAATCAGCCCCACTGTAGCCTATGGAAGAAATTTAGGAAATTTGAATACAATTAGGAAATTTGTGAAATCAAACAGGGGAAAGTTGCACAAGTTTCATGTTCAATCGCAGCTCAATTTGTGACATTTTCCCATTTGCAGTGATCACAAATGTGAACAGGAACAACGAGCCGATGTTAGGAGGATCCTGGGGATCGAGAACCTTGCTCATTCACCCATCCCTAGTCCCTAACAGTACTGTTGCTTGGGGTTCTTAGCAGTAGGGTGACATTGCCAAATGCAACTAAATAGGCACACTGTTTCATGGCATGTCAAACACGATCAGACAGGCAATTGTCATTCTGGAGAAATTGTCCTTGAATGATATCATATAGGGTTGTTTGTTCAGCCTTTTGGGTAGGGATGGGTGAGGATTTTATTTCAGTCCAGTTTTGATAACAATTCGCTAACATTTGCAAAGTTCTCCATATTCAAGACAAAGAGAACTTGAGATTTAAAAAAAAAAAAAATCAGTGTGAAGAAACAAAACAAAAATAACATCATCCATCCAGGTCCAGGGCTTTGAATATTTTGCCCTTAAAAGTTTGGGTTTCAGTCCCTGTGTATTCAACCATGTTAATGATCAATTAGGTTGGCACCTCTTTTTTTCTGAGAGGCTCCTCATTTTTATCAGCAATATGGCAGGCAGGTACTTCTTGGTCCTCTCCATGCTGGGAATAGCGGCACCAATTGAATTTGGCTGGTACAGAAGGGTGAGCATTTTGTTTCAGGGCACAATCCTATGCATGTTTAGACAGAGAAAAGGCCTACAGCTCCCAGCATTCCCCAGCCAGCCATGCTGAATGGGGAACGCTGGGAGTTACGGGCCTTTTCTTTGTCTAAACATGCATAGGATTGTGCCCTCAGTTAGTCTTTGATAAGAACTTACCCAGAATTGCAAAGTTCTTCGTACTTCAGCCTGAAAGAACTCCAGATTAAACAAAAAATTGCATGCAGAAGAAAGTGAAATTGACAGATCCACCCATTCCTACTTTCCTGGTCACTGGATTGAGACATTACATGAAATCTGCAAACTGGACTGAAAGGCAGGAGAGAATTTTATTTCAGAGAGGGAGCAATCCTACCTGGATCCACAGTTGCCTCTGATTCCGGAGGTGACTGCCTATCCAGTGCAGGGCAGGAGGAGTGGTGAGGAGCGGATGTCCTCCACGCTCCCACCACCCTGCTTTCACGGCTAGACAGCTGACTTCTGCTGACTAGCTGTGGGACCTCAGAACGCGGGAGGGGGCAGCCAGCCAACATATAGGAAGTGTCGTACTGGCACTTCTGACCTCCCCGGCCCACCCCGCCCTCAGGAACATCCCATTTTCCCTGCTCCGCATTGCTTTTCAGAGCACAGAGTGTGGGGCCAATCTGCGCTGCCTACCAGGCAGCGTAGGAAGGGGTGGAGGTCAGTTCTCCTGGAACAGACCAATCCATGGCAAAGTTTTTCATATTCCAGCCTGAAACAACTCAAGATTAAATACAAAATTGAATGCAGGAGAAAGTGAAATTGACAGATCAACCCATTCCTACTTTTCTGGTCACTGTATTGAGACATTACATGAAATCTGCAAACTGGACTGAAAAGCAGGAGAGGGTTCTGAATGAAAGCGTACAGTGTGGAAAGTGACCCTGAATAAAGTGATCTGGTCTCCAGTGAGAAGGAGTCAGCAGACGACCAAGATCCCTACTGATAAGTGGTGAAGAGGTAAACATCAGAGAGGATGTTGATGGAAAAATAGCCATTATCTTGCACACTTGCATTGAGTCATTTCATTAAATTGTGTTCTTTCTCATGGTACTCCTAACTCAATGGGGAAATGCTTTACGGTTTATTAAAATTCTGTCTCTCCTGTGAGACATGGGATATTACAGGTCTTGTCTGTTTAATGCAGTTTCAATCTTTGCTCTCGGGAACGGATACCATTTGCACTCCCTCAAGTGAGCAGAATTTGAAATCGGTTCTGATTAGTCCCCTCCTTTCCTCCTCCTGGTTCAATTAGCAGAAGATATTGAAGCCGTGAATAACCTGTCAGGCCACCGTTTCCTGGGATGTTTACGGAAGCAAGTGGACTATATTCTAAACAGATTGTGCATGAAAGTGGAGCATTTGTCAATAATTTTCTCAACAGCTCAGCAGGCATGCCGGCTTGGCAATAACCAACTCTGAGCCACTTCTTCCTGCTGTGTCTGCTTTCTTTTCTTTCTGTTTTATCACTGCCACCATTCCTTAAAATGAAACTCTGGAGCAATGCAGAGGACGTGCTTTGCTGCTTTGAAGGCAAATTTGTCCTGCTGCCCCAGCTGGGTGGTGGGCCTGTGATGAGCAGAAGGGAAGTGTACTGTGCTTTTTGACATCAGCCAAGCTGCCGAGGGACCCTGGGGGATGTCGTCTCCTGTGGGGATGTATGAGAAATTGGTTTCAGTTCATTTTCTATTAGGATTTTATTTTTATTTTTATTTTTTATTTATTTATTAATTCAATTTCTTAATCGCCCATCTGGCTGGTCACCCGGCAACTCTGGGCCATGTACAGCAGTACAAACAATCAAAAAAGTAGAATTACACATTAAAACATCATCTAAAAATACCCTACCCCCCCAATGTCTGCCTGAACAACCATGTTTTCAGTGTGTGGCAGAAGCTCATTCAAGAGGGGGCATGGCAGAGTTCCCTAGGGAGGGAGCTCCACAGAGTGGGGGCCACCACAGAGAAGACCCTCTCCCTCGTCGTCAACAGCCTATCTGTCCTGACAGATGGGACAGAGAGAAGGCCACCCAAGGCTGATCTTGTTGAGCGGCCTGTCCGGTGTTGCTGGAGACACTCCTTGACATAGGCTGGGACTAGGGGTGTACGAAACCCCGCTTACCTGGCTCTGCTGGGTTCCGCAGGTGGAGGGAGGTGATCCGTTCCTCCCCCCGGAATCCTCGACGGGGGGGAGGCAATCCATTTCTTCCCCCGGAATCCTGCCCGGCCAGCTCCGCTCTGCGGCCAGGCCACGGAGCCATCAGCCAGGCCAATCCGCAGCAGGTTCTCCAGCCGCTGCCAGGCTGGTGTGGACGCAAATGGTGTCCTGAGTACGGGATGCCATTTGCATCCCTATGGTAGCCCGTGATAGGCTACATAAATATTTACATAGCCTAACACGGATAAAGGAAGGAAAGGTACTTCCTGTGCAAGCACTGGGTCATTACTGACCCCTAGAGGGACGCCACTTACACTGGTGTTTTCATGGCAGACTATAGCAGGGTGAGTTTGCCATTGCCTTCCCCAGTCATGACTACCTTTCCCCCAGCAAGCTGGGTACTCATTTTACCGACCTCAGAAGGATGGAGGGCTGAGTTGACCTGAGCCGGCTACCTGAGACCCAGCTTCCGCTGGGATCGAACTCAGGTCGTGGGGAGATTTTCAGTTGCAATACTGCCGCCTACCACTCTGCGCAAATGGAATTCACTGAAATTCGCCCCCCCTGGGATCTGTGGCGGAATTCTCTAACATCCCTAGCTGGGACGGAACCATATAGGGTTTTAAAGGTCAAAACCAACACTGTGAATTTGGCCCAGAAAACAACTGGTAGCCAGTGAAACTCCTTCAGCACCGGAGTGATGTGATCATGCCGGCAGCTGCCTTTAATTTACCCAGGATTTACCCAGCTCTCACTTTCCAAAGTGAAGACGTACTCAGATGCAATTTGCAGTTGAAGTGCATGCATTTCTGAGCTAGCAATGTGATTTGCCACACACACCCCGTTCCTCTCCTCCTTCCCCAATCCTTGCTATAGGAGCAGTGGTGCGGGACAGGCTGGTCGGCTTCCGTAAGTGTAACAGCCTTATGGAAAATGACCAGCTTGTCCCTTGCCACTGTTGCTGTAGCAGGTGAGGGCAGACAGAAGAAGACGGCACCTATCCTCTTCCCGCCCCTGCCACCTGCTGGAGGCCAGGGCGAGAGGCTGGGGGCTGGCTGCCCAGGCCCTTCTTCCCCATGCCAACCTTTGACATCCGGTACGAGGAAGAAGAGCAATGGCGGTACCCCAGAGCTCTTGGCCTGGCCCCCTCTGGAGCGGGGGGCAGGGGGGCGGAGAATTTCACTGCCGATTTCGGGGGGCCGAATGCGTTGGCACTCGGCCCCCTGAAGATTCGGGGAGAAATTCTCCGCCATCCCTACTATCCGGAGCATAGGACACACTCCGCAAGGCAATCATGATCATAACCGCTTGCAATAGGCCATCATCTGTAGCTAACACCATTTAGATATTTTGCTTTGTTTTTGTTGTTCTTAAAGCTAAGATCGTCATGTTCCCTATAACGGGTGACTTTAAAAAAAAAAAAGCCTGTACGCTAATGGCGGCCCCCATAGGGAGCCGCCATTCACGTTCCTTATTTGGTCCCTGTAGTCTACGTAAGGATTTACGTAGACTACGGCGAAAATAAGGGCAACGCAAATAGCGTTGCCCTTATTTTCACCATAGTCTACGTAAATCTTTACGTAGAATAAAGGGACCAAATAAGGAACGCAAATGGCAGCTCCCTATGGGGGCTGCCATTTGTGTACGCGCTTTTTTATTTTTTCAAAGTCACCCGTGATAGGCTACGTGACGATTAACCTAGCCTATCACAGCTGACTTTGCAGATCTAGCCGTGATAGGCTACGTAAATCGTTACGTAGCCTATCACGGGTTTTTGATTTTTTTTTTAAGTTCGTGGCCGGGGAGACAGGGCGCTTCTCCCCAGCCTGAATTTCAGCCGGGCGAGGCGGGAAGCCTCCCCCCCGGCCTGAATTTCGGCCAGGCGAGGCGGGAAGCCTCCCCCCTCGCCTGAACTTCGGGGGGAGCAGCGAAGCGCCTCCCCCCCACCGCAAAGCAAGCTGCGAGCCCAGGTAAGTGACTTTCGTACATCCCTACCCCATACCCTGGACAGAGATGGGTCTGTCCATCCCTAAGATTAGCCATAACCAACTTAAGTCCCATTGATTTAAATGGGTCTTCTTTAACTTGTTGTTGTTGTTCAGTCATTACGTCATGTCCGACTCTTTGTGACCCCATGGACCATAGCACGCCAGGCCTTCCTGTCCTGTGCTCTCTCCCGGAGTGTGCTCAAGTCCATATTCATTGCATCACTATCTAGCCATCTCATCCTCTGCCGTCCCTTTCTCCTTTTGCCTTCAATCTTTCCCAGCATCAGGGTCTTTTCCAGGGAGTTTTCTCTTCACATTAGGTGGCCAAAATATTTCAGCTTCAGCTTCAGTATCTCTTTTTTAAGTATGACATGGCTAAGCCTGGATCCATCCCAGTGAATGTATTGTAACCATGGAATAGCAACAACAGTTCATTAACCATTGAAGTGAGTTATGCAGGTGAACACGGCAATTTTGGGTAAGTTCTTATTTTGAAAAAGTGAACCAAATGACATTCTCATCTGACCCACCTCTAGTTTGAAGCCCTTGCGCAACCAGGACCCCTGCCTCATCTGATAGCATATGTTCCTGCTCAGCACAAGAAGGTCTCTGAAAGAATCAGCATGCCCAGGGTTTGAGTAGAGATGGGGAGAATTTTGTTTCAGTTCAATCTTGATATGAATTTACCAACATTTCAGTGGTGGCTCGTGACTCCAGTTCCAGAGGGGCAGTGATCCCATTCTACATTGGAGGGAGCAATCCTATGTCCACTGGACAGTATCTAGACAGCCAAAGGATTTTTTTGGTCCCCAGAAATCTCACTTCCCCTCCCCCCCACCTCATAGGCAGTGCAGTTCATCCCCGTCTCTGCACTCATAAGCACAGTGCAAAGAGGGTGAAAAGGGGGTGTTCCTGGGGGAAGGGAGGAGACCGCGGAAGCATTGTTATCATGCTTCCTGTGCACTGTCCGGCCTCCCCTGCCCCTCTCTGTCAACCCCAGGTAGACAGCCAAAATCAGCTGTCTAGCCACAAATGCAGGGCAGCCAGAGCACAGAGAAGATCCCCTCTGTGCTCTGCCCACCCTGAATTAGATAATTGACCTCCAACTTTGGAGGTGGCTGACTAAGGATGTACGGACTGTGTAAAATCAGCTCTGTCTGTGTTCTGCAGATTGTCAGGCACGTTTCGTTCCACCATCCGCCCACAGACAGATGCGAATTTTTTTTTCATCATGTGGAAAAATGTGCAAATATTTACATAAATATTTGCATAAGTATTTATGTATCGACATAATTTACCTCAGTATGTAACATTTAATGTCTTGTCCCCCATTCCTTTCAACGTTTCCTCAGCAGGAACTTACATATTTTTCTACAGATTTATATGTGTAAATTTTGGGAAAGAAAAAACAACAACAACAACAACGAAAGTCTACGGACTCCACACAGCCTGAAGGGTGTGCTCCACAGTAGATTCCACAGGTCAGATTCTTAGAAATCTGAGCTCATTTTAATCCATCTCAAATTTTTCCAGCATCCCTTTGGCCAACTCTCCCCACAGGCACCCTTAGTTACCACCGGCCAAAACTCTACAGGTGCTATCCAAGGTGCTGAACTGTATCTTTAAAATGGGTTAAGCCCCTTGGATGGCACCTTTAGAGCTTTGGCTGGTTGTCAAAGTTTTCCAAAAAGAATTTGAGTTTTTTTAATTTTTATTTTTAAATGAATGTGGGAGAAAATGAAACTGACAGTTTGGTTCATCCAGGTACAGGGCTTTGAGCGCTTCACTCTTAAAAAGCCCAGCTTGCAGTCCCTTTGTATTCAACCATGTTAGGGCCAAATTAAGTTGCCACCTCTTCTCCCCCCCCCTTTTTTTCTGACAGGCTCCTCATCTGTATTATCTACAGGGCAAGGAGGTACATCATGATCCTCTCCATGCTGGGAATAGTTGCAGCAATGAATTTAGCAGATACAGATGGGTGAGAATTTCATTTCTGAAAAGAATTGACCAAAATTCATGAAGTTCTTAATCTTCAGAAAGGAAATAACTTGGGAGAAAGCAAAACTGACAGATTTGCATATTCCTAGGATTGAGCATGTTCCCATGTCGCCGTACACACAGATGATGATAGTAATGAAGATGCTATTTAAATTTCTTGGACAGCTTTCTGGGGAAAAATCGGATTCAGGGTAGCTTAAAGTAAAATAAAAAATACAAAATTTGAAGTTCCTGCAGCTATTATCCATTAAAATAAAACAATTCCATAAAACAATTAAAACATCAGAGACAACCATTCATTTGGCTGATGCATTAAACAGCCTTTCAAATGCCTGAGGGAGATGAAAGTCCTTACCTGGCACCTAAAAGATGACAATGTTGGTCCCAGGGAGGCCACATTGGGGAGATAATTCCATAATTAGGATACCACCACGAAGAAGCCCCTCTACCTTATTGCCATCCTCTGATATTTCTTCATAGGAGGCTTTCAGAGGAAGGCCTCAGAAGGTGATCATATGATATGGGTAGGTTCATATGAGAAGTAATCCATCAGGTATTGTATTCCCAAGCCATATAAGGCTTTATAGATTAAAACCAGCACCTTGAGTTGGGCTTAGAAATCAAGATGTGCAAACCCACCCTGTCCAGGTTCTCTGGGTGCCTGCCCAGGCCCTGTCCCCGTTCACCAGTCCCCAGACCATGCTTGAGCCCCTCCCGCACTCGGTGAGCAGCCCACACTCACCCTGGTGGCCTAGTTGAGCTCTGCGGCCACCATTTTTTGAAAAATGAAATGGCGATAGCAAAATGCTAGGGATGTATGAAAGTTCTGCCACGGATCTTGGGGAGGTCAAATGCCAGCGCATTCGGTCCCCCGAAATCGGTGGTGGAATGGCCCGCCCCCCCTGGGACGAGACTTACCTTGGGCGGATCTTCCTGGCAGCAGCAGCTCCGGCAGTGGCTCCAGTGGCGGTTCAGTGGCGGCTGCGGCAGCCAGTGTTCTGACCGGCCGCCGCCGCCACCATTTCTAGGTTAAAAACAAAACAAAATGTGATAGGCTACGTAAAGATTTACGTAGCCTATCACGGCTAGATTTTAAAAAAACACCATGATAGGCTACGTAAATCTTTACATAGCCTATCACGGCTGACTTTAAAAAAAAAAAAAAAACACGCATGTATGCAAATGGTGGCGGCCATGGCTGCCGCCATTTGCGTTCCTTATTTTGGCACGTCTTAGTCTACGTAAACATTTACGTAGACTAAGACGGCGAAAATAAGGGGAACGCAAATAGCGTAGACACTACACTATTTGCGTTCCCCTATTTTCGCCGTCTTAGTCTAAGTAAATGTTTACATAGACTAAGACGTGCCAAAATAAAGAACGCAAATGGCAGCGGCCATGGCCGCCACCATTACCCGTGTTTTTGTTTTTGGGTTTTAATCAGCCATGATAGGCTACGTAAACATTTACGTAGCCTATCACGGCTGACTGCAGGGATGCAAACGGCGGCTATGGCCACCGCCATTTGCGTCCCTGCTAGCCAGAGGCCAGATGTCCGGCTGCTGGCGGAGCCGGCCGGCGGCTCTGCAGAATCGCGGCGGAGCACAGCCAGCCAGCCAGGATTCCAGGGAGGAGGTACGGAGCGCTTCCCCCCCTGGCCAGGATTCCAGGGGGAGGGACGGAATGCCTCCCCCCCACCATCAACATAATCTGCGGAAAGGTAAGTCACTTTCGTACATCCCCACAAAATGCACATATTTGCGAATGCATGAAAATGTACATTTTTGCAAATGCACCTGTTTGTGCATTTGCAAAACACACATTTTCGCACATATACAAATATGCGCATTTGCAAAAAGTGAATTTTCACGCATTTGCAAATATGCACATTCGCAGAAAATGTGCATTTTCATGCCTACACAAATATGTGCATTTTTGAAAGCACCATTTTACTTCTCAAAACATGGCAACCCCAATGCTCGATGAGGCTGCTGGGGTGAGTGCAAGCCCTTCACTGAGCACAGACAAGGGGTGAGCAAGGGCAGGGCCTCAGAGAGTGGGGCTCTAGGATGCAGGCTTGGACAGTGCCACCAGATTCCCAGATGGAATCAGGTGCCCGCACCATCCCTACTTCGAAACATAGCCAGTGCAAGCAGCTCAGAATAGGTGTTATATGCTCAGAACTTCTGGTCCCAATTTTAACTTTTGTAACAAACTTTATCCTGGAAATGCTGTTCAGGTGTTCATTTATGCTCTCCCATGAAAAGGGACTTAACTGTTCTCTAAAAACACGCACATAAACTTGGCCTCCACATCAAAAGTGAGAGTTTGGTGGGAATGGTGGAGTCTCTGACTTTTATATAGGTGTCTTTAAGTTAAAATCATTTGCAAATGGGAGGGAAAGAGAAGTGAAAGCAAAGAATGAATATGAACCCCTGTTGGAGGAGGAGGAGCTGAGACCTTGAAAGATGCCATGTTTAGTGAAGTGAAGGTGTTATAACGATAATTGGTATCTTGGGTTTTAAAACTACAAATTACTTTCCCATTAACATCTTCTTTCCAGCTGACCTTTTATTGATTTTGACTGTAATTTCTACTTTCCTGGCAAACCTTGTTCTGTTTTCCTGTGAAATCCGGTTACCTGACAAGGCAGCGGCATTATTAGCATTCTTCATATTATGCATTTAATCAGCTCTAGCTATCTGCCTCCAAGGGCTGCATATGCAGATTAAAAAAACAAACTTTTTCTAAAAAAACAATCTACATTCTGTACCCTCCTTTCATGGCCTCGAATACCACACAAACTCATGTCTGGGATGTCAGAGAAATCCGTTTGTGGGGTGGAGTTTTGGACTTTGTTTCAGGCAGATAGATATGGGAGGAAATGATCTTTCAGGTAACCTGGCCCCAAGACATTTAGGGCTTTGAATTTTAATGCTAGTACTTTGAACTGGGCCTGGAAATGGCCTGACAGTTAATGCGGATGGAAAAGTGCTGGCATACTATTAGGGATGGTGCAGGTGCCTGATTCCATCCAGGAATCCATCCAGGAATTCCACCCAGGAATCCCGCTTGCCAAGCCCCTGCCCATGCTTGCCCCTGGCCCTGCCTATGCTCAGCAAGCAGCCTGCACTCACCCCTGCAGCCTCATTGACCTCCATGGTCACTATTTTTGAAAAGTGAAATGGTGGTGGCAAGAATGTGCATATTTGTGTATGCATGAAAATGTGCATTTCTGTGAATGCACATATTTGTGTATACGCAAAAAGTGCATTTTTATGAAACTGCACATTTTTGTGCATGCACAAATATGCACATTCACAAAAATGTGAAAATATAGAGAAATATAGCTGAATGTCATCAGCATACTGATGGCACGTAACTCTGAATTCCTCAGTATCCTCCAAATGGGTGATAGGATGCTAGCTTCTGGGGCCCCATAGCACAAGTGCCAGGGGGTCAAACAGATATCCCGTAATGCTACCTTCTGGAATCTATCCTGGAGGTAGGAGTGGAACCACCATATCATTGTACCTCCCTAACCCACCACACAGAGTATGGTATAGAAGGATACCATGACCAATGTTATCAAAGGAAATTAACCCCATCCTGCATGTACAGATTCCAGTGGGGGCAGAAATCCACTCCATCCATAATGGGAAAAGTTCATTTCATTGAAGTCCATTCCCACATGTGTTGAGTGCCACTGAATTGCCAAGCGAGGAGAAATCAAATTATGATGAACACCCATGTCTGAGCCAATCGAGAATGAATTGGTGAAGTGGTCTTTAGATTTCATACATTGTGGCTCAAATGGTTATGCTTAAGTTTTGTAAATCCCATTATGATTTATTTCTGTAACTTATAGGATCTTTTCAAAGATGATAAAATCTTTTAAAAGGGACTGCTTTCGAGTGGGGAAAAAATACACCTAACTGAAGTTAAGCAAAGGAATGAAGTTCTTCCTTCAAGCTTGATGGGTTAACAAAGAAAAGATGATGATTCCTTCTGTTGAGTGAGCAAATTGTGCATCCTCTTGGAGTCTTCAGAGCCTCCTCAGATGTTATGAAGAAGAAAAAAAAATCTGAATCAGGGAGAGAGTTTTCTAAACCTTATAAACTTTTAAAGCATGAGTTATATCAGGAACATGAAACTTTGTCTAAATAAAATGCTTTTTTAGTGCCTCCGCCCCATGCCCAAACCTCCGTGTTCTGAAGGAGGGGGGAATTGATTAACCCATTCCTGGCATTACTTTTAAGAAAACAGGCTCAGCATTTGACTGGACAGTTCAATTTGCTGAGGTGAGTCTCCATTGCACATGAAATTAAAGTAGGAGATCATGAGGGAAGAATGACTTTATCTCCAGTCATAATAGCAAGGCTGGAGCTCAGAAGCTAAGCACCTGTTTTACATGCAAAAAAAATCCCAGGTTCAATCCCAGGCATCTCCAGGTAGGGCTGGGAAAGACTGCTTGAAACTAGAGCTGAGACAAAATGTCTCAGAAGACCGATTTCTGAGAGTTCACACACACACACACACACACACACACCCCTAGAAGAAGAAGGCTTTTTTCTGAATATTCTCCACCATTTTTTGTGGTCCCTGCCTGATGCCAGCAAAATCTTGATCCATGTGTGGAAGGGAGACTAGTCCAAATAGAATGCCCCCACTCCTGTTTGCCCTTCCCTTCCCTTCCCTTTCCACAGCCATTGGGTGGAAATTGGTTTTCTCCCCAGCTGCCTCCACCAAGCAGCCATTAAATGTAGACCTTTTTAAAAAGTTTACTGAAAAAGTATTATTATTGGGGGAGGGGGATAACATCTGAATGGTTACAATGCACACACCCACAAAATAAAACCATAAGAGCAAAAAGTAAGAAAAGTAACCAGCATTAAATGCATCCAAGCTAATCCTGGCTAAACTCTATTTTTTATCCAAGTTCTTCTCTCAGCAATATCTTAGTTTCAACTTTTTCAAACAGCTTTCTTTCTTGATCTTATTTATTCCCTTCTTTCACACTACCAACTTCCTTCTCTTTCTCCTCCTCTCTCTCTCTCTCTCTCTCTTTCTTTCTCTTTCTCTCTAAAATCTGTTTCGTCTCATGTTCGTAAGCCTAGCTAGTGCTCTTGCAACACTGACCAATCAGAAGGGCTCATCTTTACCCTAAATTGAGTCCCTTTTCTTCTGACCTCAAACAATGGCAACAATTCTTGCAAAACCGGAACTTCGTGGAAACTGCAGACCCTTTGGCAGCACAGTGTAAACAAAACCCTTGTTCCCATTTCCTTGTTAACCAGCTATTCAACTTCCCCTGCTGCCCACACTTCCTGATCTTGAAAAAGGTCCATGGGAGGAGTAACTGAATGACTTATTCTCTTGGACTTTAATTGAAGCATGGGAAGCCAAGGTGGCTGCTGCATACTAGAGAGATGACTGGACAATGACAGATAGGACACTCACTCATCTCTCAGCCACCTCTTAACTAAGGTAAACACAAGAACTCCATGCACACCATCTAGGAGAATCTCAGGAATTTTTTATTCTGCTTAAAATGCCCCCTGCCCCAAAGGCAATTTTTTTTCCCATCAAGTAGCATGAGAATGGTAAAAAAAAAAAAAAATGGAAGCACATTCTGGATTCATGAAAGATGATGGAAAATAATTGCCTCTGAATATGGGACTTGCTTGGGAATGCTTCCCAGAACCATCAGGCTGCCAAGAAGCAAGGTCCTGGGCTAGATATTGGTTTCCTTTGATCCAGTGAGGTTCTTGTGTGAACCAGCCATTAAACAGTACCACAAAACTGTTCATGCCTATCATTCCAAACTGAAGAAGTGAACTGACTCTTTCTTTAAAGGCTTTATTGTTTCATGGGCTTCCCTTGTCAATATTCTAGCTTGGAATATTTACAAGGACCAAGCAATTAACCATTTCCATATTGCAACAAGCAAAACATGTTGACCTGTGTACCGAGAACATTATATGACATAGCTTGTCTATACCGGCAACACTTCTTCTTCTTCTTCTTCTTCTTCTTCTTCTTCTTCTTCTTCTTCTTCTTCTTCTTCTTCTTCTTCTTCTTCATCTTCTTCACCTTTAAAGAAGCCATCTTTGAACCTTTCATTCTATCTTCATTCCAGAATCACTCACAATTAGAAATGAAATTGACGGCGAGCTGAGTTTCATTAAGCTGAAACAGAAGTGCATTGGAGACAGCTGACCCAAATGAATGAAAACAAATTTCTGTCATGTACATAATCTAGCATGTCCCTGCCACAATGTTGTAAGCTGTTTGAAGGTGTGAGACCTCCTTTATTATGAAGTTGCCTAGTTACTGATTTCACGAGCTGCTGGAAATGCAGCAGAAAAAATAAAAAAAAACACCTGCAGTGGTCAGTCTTAGAGTTCTCAATATTGCTTTAGGCAAGTGCACAGGGTTTTCTCAGGTAGGAATTGATATAACGGTAAGCTTTGCTTTCTCCCCCCTTTGCTTTCTTTTTAAAAAAAATCCCAAATTCTTTCTGTCCTGTTTATGAAGAAATTTTAGAATCTTGGTAAATCCTTTGTGCTTTGTTATTAATATATCATTAGATTTTTTTTTTCATTTTCAGGACCATATGAAAAGTATGTATTGATGCATTTGATTTGTGCCCTACCTTTCTACCCAGAAAAAATGTCATTTGAGCTGGTTTGCAATCATACATAAAAATTGATTAAAACAATAATAAAACAAATGCATTAAAACACAACTAAAAACAGAACAGTAACAGAATAAAAACAACTTCAGAACCATCAGACTCACTTTCATCCAAAGGCATCCTTGAATAATAAGGTCTTTGCCTGCTGATAGAAGGACAGCAGGGAGGGAGAAAACCTAGCCTCCCACAGGGAGTTCCACAGAAGGGAGTGGCCACCAAGAAGGCCCTCTTTCATGCCACCAGCACACAAGCCTCTGAAGGTGGCAGTCTCAAAAGAACAGTCTCTCTTGAAGATGCTTTCTTGCACTAGTCCTGATGGCTAAATGCTACCTCCAATATCAGAGGGAGCATTTAGCCAACACAGATGCCTATGTACATCCACTGCTGGGGAACAGGGGCAGGTGCACGCTGTTGCACTCATGTCCTGCTTGTGGGTTTTCTATGGACAACTGGTTGGCCACTGTGTGAACAGAATGGTGGATCATTGGTCTGATCCACCATGGCGCATGTTCTTATGTTCACTTCCAAACTGATAGGTCCTCAACTTTATTTATGTCTGTCTGTATTTATTTATTTAATTCATTAATCACCCATCTGGCCAGTCACCCAGCCACTCTGGGTGATGTACAATAATAGAAACAGTTTAAAACAATAAAATTCTACATTAAAAACATAATATTTCTAAAAATACCCTAACCCACCCCAAATGCCTGCCTGAACAACCACGTTTTTAATGCATGGCGGAAGCTCATTAAAGAGGGGGCATGGCGGAGTTCCCTAGGGAGGGAGTTCCACAGAGTGGGGGCCACCACAGGGAAGGCCCTCTCCCTCGTCCTAACCAGCCTAGCTGTCCTGGCTGATGGGACAGAGAGAAGGCCATCCGAGGCTGATCTTGTTGAGAGGCCTATCTGGTGTTGCTGGAGGCGCTTCTTGAGATAGGCTGGGCTGGAGCCATATAGAGTTTTAAAGGTCAAAACCAACACCTTGAATTTGGCCCGGAAAACAGCTGGTAGCCAGTGTAGCTCCTTCAGCACTAGAGTGATGTGATCTCGCTGGCGGCTGCCTTTAATCAGGCGAGCCACTGTGTTCTGTACCAGCTGCAGCTTCCGAACTGTCTTCAAGGGTAACCCCACATAAAGGGCATTACAGTAATCTAAACAAGAGGAGACCAGGGAATGTACTACCGCTGGGAGCAGATGGTCGGGACTGTAGGGGCGCAGCTGCCGTATCAGATGGAGTTGGTACAGCACTGTCCGGCTCACAGCTGATACCTGAGCCTCCATGGACAGCTGGGAGTCTAAGATGACCCCCAAGCTGCAGACCTGGTCTTTAAAGGGTAACTGTAGCACCAGGTCAACATCCCCCAACCTCCTCTTGTCTCCCACCAAAAGTACCACAGTGTTGTCAGGGTTCAGCTTCAGCTTGTTCCTCCCCATCCAGCCACTCACCGTCTCCAGACATTTGGACAGGGATTCTACGGCCAACCTTGGTGAAGATTTGAATGAGAGGTAGAGCTGTGTGTCATCTGCATACTGATGACACTGCACCCCAAACCTTCTGAGGATAGCCCCCAGTGGCTTCACATAGATGTTAAATAGCATCGGAGAAAGGATGGAACCCTGTGGCACCCCACAAGTAAGTGGCCACGGGTCCAAAATCTCCTCTCCCAGTGCTACCCTCTGGTACCTGCCGGAGAGGAAGGACAGGAACCACTGCAATACGGTGTCTCCAATGCCCAACCCCTCCAGGCGGTCCAGGAGGATACCGTGGTCAACAGTATCAAAAGCCGCTGAGAAGTCGAGGAGAACAAGGAAGGAGCATTTGCCCCTATCCAGAGCCCTCCTCATATCATCCACCAAGGCAACCAAGGCTATTTCTGTCCCATGCCCAGGCCTGAAGCCCGACTGAAATGGATCTAGATAATCGGCTTCTTCCAAGTGTTCTTCAACTGCATTGCCACCACCCGCTCAATCACCTTGCCCCAAAATGGCAGATTCGAGACTGGGTGAAAGTTGTTCAGAACTTGAGGATTCAAGGAGGGCTTTTTTAAAAGCGGTCTTATCACTGCCTCCTTGAGGGCTGATGGCATCACTCCCTCCTCAAGGGAGGTGCTCACCACCGACTTGATCCCCTCACCCAGCCTCTCTCTGCAGCTCATAATGAGCCAAGCTGAGTTAACGATAATGATGCTTCCTGCCCTAATTATGCAGTGTTCTGGGTAGGATTATGATTATGTCCTTTGCAGCCAAAGATGGAGAAGCTCTATACAGTCAGTAAAAACAAGACCTGGAGCTGAGTGTGGCTCAGATCATGAGCTGCTTCTTGCAAAATTTCGGCTTAAATTGAAGAACGTCGGGAAAACCACTAAACCGTTCAGGTATGACCTAAATCATATCCCTGATGAATATACAGTGGAGGTGAGGAATAGATTTCAGGGATTAGACCTCATAGACAGAGTGCCTGAGGAACTATGGACGGAGGTCCGTAACATTGTTCAGGAGGCAGCAACGAAATCCATCCCAAAGAAAAAGAAATGCAAGAAAGCAAAGTGGCTGTCTGATGAGGCTTTACAAGTAGCTCACGAAAGAAGGGAAGCGAAAAGCAAGGGAGAAAGGGGAAGATATACCCAACTGAATGCAGAGTTCCAGAGAATAGCAAGGAGAGACAAGAAGGCCTCCTTAAATGAACAATGCAAAGAAATCGAGGAAAACAACAGAATGGGAAAGACTAGAGATCTCTTCAAGAAAATTGGAGATCTCAAGGGAACGTTTTGTGCAAAGACGGGCATGATCAAGGACAAAGAAGGCAGGGACCTAACAGAAGCAGATGAGATTAAGAAGAGGTGGCAAGAATACACAGAAGAACTATACAGGAAAGATCTGAATGTCCCTGATAGCCATGATAGTGCGGTCACTGAACTTGAGCCGGACATCCTAGAGAGTGAAGTCAAGTGGGCCTTAGGAAGCATTAGTAACAACAAAGCTAGCGGAGATGACAGTATTCCAGCCGAGCTATTTAAAATCCTAAAAGATGATGCTGTTAAAGTGCTGCATTCAATATGCCAACAAATCTGGAACACTCAACAGTGGCCACAAGACTGGAAAAGGTCAGTTTACATTCCAATTCCAAAGAAGGGCAACGCCAAAGAGTGTTCAAACTACTGCACAATTGCGCTCATTTCACATGCCAGCAAGGTGATGCTCAAAATCCTACAAGCTAGGCTTCAGCAGTATGCGAACCGAGAACTACCGGAAGTACAAGCTGGGTTTCGAAGAGGCAGAGGAACTAGAGATCAAATCGCCAACATTCGCTGCATCATGGAGAAAGCAAGAGAATTCCAGAAAAACGTCTATTTCTGCTTCATTGACTACGCTAAAGCCTTTGATTGTGTGGATCACAACAAACTGTGGCAAATTCTTAAAGTGATGGGAGTACCAGACCACCTTACCTGTCTCCTGAGAAACCTGTACGAGGGTCAAGAAGCAACAGTAAGAACCAGACATGGAACAACCGATTGGTTCAAAATTGGGAAAGGAGTACGACAAGGCTGCATATTGTCACCCTGCTTATTTAACTTATATGCGGAGTACATCATGAGAAATGCCGGGTTGGATGAATCAGAGGTCGGAATTAAGATTGCCGGGAGAATTATCAACAACCTCCGATATGCAGATGATACCACCCTAATGGCAGAAAGCGAAGAGGATCTAAAGAGCCTCTTGTTGAGGGTGAAAGAGGAGAGTGCAAAAGCTGGTTTGAAACTCAACATTAAAAAAACGAAGATCATGGCATGTGGCCCCATCACTTCCTGGCATATAGAAGAGGAAGAAATGGAAGCAGTGACAGATTTTACTTTCTTGGGCTCCAAGATCACCGCAGACGGTGACTGTAGCCATGAAATTAAAAGACGCTTGCTCCTTGGGAGGAAAGCTATGGCCAACCTAGACAGCATAGTAAGAAGCAGAGACATCACCTTGCCGACAAAGGTCCGTCTAATCAAAGCTATGGTTTTCCCAGAAGTAATGTATGGCTGTGAGAGCTGGACTATAAGGAAGGCTGAGCGCTGAAGAATTGATGCTTTCGAACTGTGGTGCTGGAGAAGACTCTTACGAGTCCCCTGGACTGCAAGGAGGTCCAATCAGTCCATCCTAAACGAAATCAACCCTGACTGCTCATTGGAAGGACAGATACTGAAGCTGAAGCTCCAATATTTTGGCCACCTAATGCGAAGAGAAAACTCCCTGGAAAAGACCCTGATGCTGGGAAAGACTGAAGGCAAAAGGAGAAGGGGACGGCAGAGGATGAGATGGCTAGATAGCATCACGGATGAAATGAATATGAACTTGAGCACGCTCCGGGAGAGAGCGCAGGAGAGGAAGGCCTGGCGTGCTATGGTCCATGGGGTCATGAAGAGTCGGACACGACTGAACGACTGAACAACAACAACAACAACTGGGTAGGAAGGAACGTTCATATCCAGAAGACCCATTAGTAGGCACAAAAGAAGAGCCCTGCTGGGTCAAAGCAAAGGCCTACCTAGTCCAACTTTTTCTTTGCACAGGAACCAATCAGATGCCTACTGGAGGCTCACAAGCAGGATGGGTGCAATAGCACCCTCCCACTCATGTTTCCCAACAACTGATATTGAGGAGCATATTGCCTCTGATACTGGAGGTAACATATAGCCATCATAACTATAAGCCAGCTATTGATAGCCTCATCCTCCATGAATTTGTCTGATTCCCTTTTGAAATTTTCCATACCTGTGCCCATCCCTACGTATTGTGGAATCAAATCCAATAGTTTAAGTATGTGCTGTCTGTATATAAGAGGATATAAGTATTATATCCTCTTTGTCCTGAATCTCCCACCATTCAGCTTCATTGAATGACCCCAGGTTCTAGGATTATGAGAGAGGCAGCCACCATTTTGTTTTCCCCAGAAAGCTCTGTTCTGAGGTGGTGTTTAAAAAAAAAAAAAAAAAGGATCTCACTAACTGGGAGTTGCCGTCATAGTTGGCAACAATTGGCAACAATTGAAAATCTACAGAAAAACCACACATTTTTACATAGTGGGTGGATCGTTCCTCCAGAAGCTCATTTTATTCAAGAGCTGCACTGTTAAATACCCTCCAAAGAAAGGGCAGAGACTGAAGCAGCCTTGTTAAAAAAAATAAAGTCACAATGTGCCATTCCATGCAACCCTATTTTTAAACCTAGGTAAAAGATTTTGTACATTTGGATTGCTGTTTTTTTTTTTAATGTCTTGCAAAAAAGAAAAGAAAACAATGAACACCATACAGATGTTGATTTGAAAGCAGACCCAAAGGTTTAAAGCTGTCCCATGCCATTTGGGGGGAGGAGCAAATCAGATATTCACAGTGCAGTCTTCTGCAAGTCTACTCAGATGCAAGTCCCACCGCATTCAGCGGGACTTATTCTCACGTTAATGTGCTGAAGAAACAGCAAAATGTTATGGGGAGAAATGGGTGAGGGGCCATTTCATGAATCTGTTTCTCCCTGAATTACCAAGTCAATTTCATGAATTTCTGGTCAAATCACTGTTTCTCCCACCTGAAGAAGAACATCAGGAAGAACCATTCCCAAGAAGTGTTGTTGATCTTACCCAAACCATTTGAAATTGGACATTTTTTCAGGAGATTTCTCCCATGCAGGAATGTCTTTATTTACCTCAAAGGACATTAGTTGGCAAGTTCAGTTAAGATTCAATCCCTCAGCGAGGATTTGGACATCTTTAGCCGCAGCAGCAGCAGCAGTGCATAGTGACAAGCTAAGCTAGGCCACCCTCATCAGCAATGGGACTCTGAGCCAAACAACTCACGTAATCAGCCCATTCGCATGTTTTGAAAATGAATTCACAAAATGGAACGTTAAGATATTGCTGCTTTTTTTTTTTTTATAGTGGAGACTTATTAAGAAAAGCAAACAATATTATTTTGTCTAAAAGCCTGCCTATACTGTAAATGACTAAAAAACCAATAGAAATGTGCAATTAAAGCCTCATGCAGAGCAGAGAATGTTTTTCCCCCCCTTTCCTTCAGGATACAGCATAATCTATGCATAATGGTATTGGGGAGGGGGCTTGTGTTTTCGAAATATATATATGAGAGAGAGAAAAATAAAAGGGAATATCACATATATAGATAACAGAGCTGTTTGCCACTTCTATTATTATAGCTTCTCAAGGTCACACACTCATAAGAGACAATTATCATATCATTAGCCTTCTCCTATAAAACTAATTTCCTATTTCAACATTGATGTGAATATCCTTAGCTGATTGAAAGGGATGGAGACAATCCTGGCATAATTTTCTTTAATGGGTTGAGTTTGGGGAGTTTACTTTTCATGAAGAAGGAGGAGGATGTGGAGGCAGAGGTGGTAGTGGTGGTGGAGAAGGAGGAGAGAGGGTGGGGTGCAGTGAAGTCACACTAAATGTCAGGGGCATTTCTGAGTTCAGGGAGTGGGATAGTAGTTCAGATTCTGAAGGAGAACCGCCAGACTTGGGGGAGGTATTTTCCCAGGCTAGTCCAGACATGACTGGGCTAGCTCCTCAGGTTTCAAAGGCCCAGCTAGCAGAGGATGAGGGTCCCTCTTCACCCACCCCCCATGAGAGACAGAGAACAGGAGGAGGCAGGGTTTGGGGAGTCTGATTTAATAGATGCCAGGTGAAGGCACAGAGCAAAGAGAGAGAAGGCGGGGCAGAACTTAGACAGTCTACCCGATTGGCCTTGCGTGAAAAGCTGCGCTTAGAAGCCTCACTAGAGAGAGAGAACCCCCCCCCCTTAAGTTAGGCTAGTGAGACTGCTTTCCACTTCAAATGGCAGGCAACTCTCGCAACTTCCTTTTGAACCCCCTGAAGGCATTCCCTTGTAGACTAAGTCACTGAGAATTTGCATCTGTATGGCCCTGTGAAGTAGTGGATTAAAAGCTGTAGACTGAAGCCTCTTGTCTGTGTATGTTCTCAGTGTTTGAAGTTAAGTGGGGGTAAAAGGAATCCTGATGCTAAAGATGTGTGGACCTAGGCTACCTGCATGGACATCATTTACAGCAGATGCAAGTCCTATTCAGCCCTCCAACTCCATGCATTTCTGAATGCATGGAGGCTCAGCACAAAGCTGTGGACTGAAGCCATCTCCAATGTTCTAGTCCTGACCAGCCCCACCTAACTCCACCCACAACACAATCACATTGGGTTGTATCCAATGTTTGTCCTATTTAGAGTAGACCCATTGAAATGAATGAGACTTAAGTTAAACATGGGGTGGAAGGTTTGAAGGGGGAGCCTATGCATGTGTAGATGAAGATGTGTTAGGTTTTGCCATGCGATTGTGGGTGGAGTCAGGGATTCCATTTTGGGGGGTCAGGGCAGTGCATGTGGCCTTACTTTGCCCTTTGCGCATCTGTGAATATTTGGAGGCATATCATGAGTGTGTGGAGAGGAAGATCATCTGAAGCAGACCCTTGAGGTGCCTTTGTGTGTGTGTGTTTTACCTCTTTCTGGTAATGTCTAGAACAACACTTGATGAGTTTGATCCAATCATTCAATGGGTGATCTAGAATAACACGTGCCATGTTATATATATCCAATGTTCTTCTAGCTTAAGGGCGCAATCCTATCGGGATAGGTGGCCACCTCTGAACTCGGAGGTGACCGCCTATCCAAAACAGGGCAGAAGCAGCATCTGGGGGGGGATCTTCCCCTCTGCGCTTCAGCCACCCTGCATTTGTGGCTAGACAGCAGATTTCAGCTGTCTATCTATGGGAAGTCGGGCAGGGGCAGATGCTGGACAATGCATAGAAAGAGTCAGTAAGGCATGTCCGCCCTCCCTGCCCTGCCCCACCCTGCCACCAAAAACACTCTGTTTTTGCTCCTCCAAGCTCCTCTTATGAGTGCAGAGTGTGGTGCTGATCTCCACTGCCTACACAGTAGCGTGGGAAGGGGTGGAGGTTGGTTCATAGGGAACTGTCCTATCCTATGGCCCTATAGCGACTGAGTAGCAGCCATAGGATTGTGCCCCAAGTCCTATTCATTTCAATGGGTCTATTCTGAGTAGGACTAACACTGGATGCAACCCAATGTGATGTCATTGCACTGTATTTCTCCCACCCCACCCTCGCATCATGGGATATCAGGCAGGTAAACACACAACATGATGATAGGACTAAAACTGCAGGAAACTCCCAAAGAGACCTCAAGAAACCATCTGGATCCATCAGCCTTCCCCAGCTCACCTGTTACTCTTCACGAAAAGTCTAGGTAAATAGGAAGGGACTTGGACTTGGTTAGATAGGCCTTTGATCTGATCCATCACAGCTTTGCTTATATATCTCAACACGGTGCTGCTAACACTCCACAGTACAGCAACAGGCAAACAGCCCTAGAGCAGGTATTTCAAAGTTGGGGAGCTCCTGGTGAAAAGGTCTGATCTCTGGTTACCAACTCCCTGGTTTCTGATGGCAGAGGAACCTGGAACAGGGCCTCCAATGATGACCTCATGGACTAGATGGGTTTATAGGGGACTGAACAGGTTTTTAAGATATAAAGGTAGCTAAAAAAGCTGTTACAAAAGAAGCAGATCCTTTTTTTAGTGGAAACTCCCTTGCCATAAAAGGAATAAAACATTCTTATCTGGAAGAATTTGAAGGGACTGTTTGTGTCCTTTTTAAGTTCTGCTGTGTTTTTAGCATGTTCGTTCACTGTTATTTATTGTGTATTAACAACAATCTCAATTTGAGTGTGGTTTTATTATGCTGATTTTCTTGGTATTTATGAAATGTCCTAAGCTACCTTGAGGGCTCCTTTGCAGAGATATAATTTTAATGACTAGCTAGCTAACTAATTAATTAATCAACTGAGTTGGGGATGACACACAGGCAGTGGAGGCTGATGGCTCTGATTTCAGTGGGGCTGTAATCCAACCTTATTCCCAAAATAGGTTCCGCACCTTGGATAGCTCTTTTAGAGTTCTGGCTGGTTCTGACGGAAACCCAGAATGGATTCATGGCCCTACCAGAATCGGAGCTGCCAGCCTCCACTGTACACAGGAAATGAAAAACAATGCCATAGGAACAAGGAACCTGCCTTATAGCAAGTCAGATGATTGGTCCATCTAGCTCAGTATTGCCTACATGAACTAGAAGCAGTTCTCCACGGTTTCAGACAACAGTCATTCCCAGTCCTACCTGAAGATGCCAGGGATTGAACCAGAGATCTTTTGCTCACAAAAGAGCCAATGTGGTGTAATGGCTCGAGTGTTGGACTGGGAGCCGGAAGATCCGAGTTCTAGTCCCCACTTGGCCTTGGAAGTTCACTGGGTGACTTTAGGCCAGTCACAGACTCTCAGCCCAGCCTACCTCTCAGGGTTGTTGTTGTGAGGCTAAAATGGAGAGAAGGAGGACTCTGTAAGCCGCCTTGGGTTCCTTAAGGAGGAAAAAAGGTGGGATATAAATGTAATAATAAATAAATAAATCACATGCTCTACCAATGGTTCTGAGCTGAAATACAGAACCTGCCCTTGCACATAAGTGTCCCGAGCATGTGATGCCACCATGTGGGAAGGTTGAAGCATCTGTGTAAATAAAAAAGAACAGGTTTTGCACATCCCTAGTTAGAGGATACCTCTCAAATTATGCCTGATTTATATCTCTGTTATTACATTCTGAGTTTAATTAAACTGCGCTTGTTAATAGGGAAGCAGCGCCTACTCAAAGTGTTCAGGAGGAAAACGCTGGACTGCGCTCCTCATGCAAATGAAGTGGCAACCATGCATCTTTTGAATGTTTCCCACTTCGAGCAGCTGGTGCTATTTAGTCTGACAAATGAAACACTTCAGACAGTTTCTCAATCGTTGTAATTAAAAAACAGGAAATGGCAAGGTAAATAAAGTAATCATGGGATCAATAAAACATTATTATTTTAATGAAGATCTCACCAGCAGAGTGTGAGGTTTGGAAGTATACGTGTGTGGGGGGAAATACAGCGGCGGCACCTTGGCTCTCCAGAGGCACACTTCAGTAGGGAGCCAAGAAACAATTGACCAAGGAGGCAACCACTTGGGAACAGCCAGAAAGTGGATTTTACAGACATTCTTAAGAGGGGCAGACGAATCCCGGAAACAGGTTGTATGTTGCCAGTACCATTCAGTGTTCTTGCACTATGGGAATGGATGGATAAGTCCAGTTCAATTTTGCTCCATTCCTTATCGTTCGCACCTTACATGTGTTTCACCCCATATCTACTCTGCACCAGACTGAAATCTGTTTTGTTTGTTTTTTAAAGGCTGCACAAAAATCCATATGCATTTTTGCAAAAGTAGGTGGAAAGAAAGAGATGAGACACCTGCAATTGTCTGAACGAGGGCCACATTTACTGAACAAAGTATCTCCAAGGGGTGTCTTGATGGGAAGCTGGATCTACTTCACCAGGCAACCAGCCTGGCAGGTGTTTGAGGGCAAGCCCACCAAAATCTCAGAGAGCAGTGGGCCCGAGCCCACCTGTCCCAATGTCACACTTCCTTATGTGAGAAGGGAAGCCTTCCCATGCCAGCTCCACCTAGGCCCCCACAACTCTCAGTGGGTGAGTCAAGTTAGTCCTCAAAGGTGATCTCTATGTTGGCCATGGGTCTCACAGCCCTGAGAGGCAAGCTTCGGGCATTGCTAGCCACTGCAAAGATGCCTCAGGGTGCTACCTTATCCCTCCCTTCCCTTTCCCGAACATACCTGCCTCAGGGAATGTGACCAAATTAACCTCAATGACTAATCTACAACAACAACTGGGGGGTTGAAAGGTCTGAAAACCAAGTCCTGTGGGGAATGGTTTGTTTGTTTGTTGCATTTATATCCCACCTTTTTTCCTCTTGCAAAGAACCCAAGGCAGTGTACATTATCCTCCTCCGCTCTGTTTTATCCTCACAGCAGCAACCCTGTGAGGTAGGTTGGGCTGAGAGTCTGTGACTGGCCCAAAGTCACCCAGTGAGCTGGGTGGAAGAATTGGGTAGGTTTAGCCTGGAGAAGGGAAGATTAAAGGGAGACATGATAGCCATCTTCAAATATCTGAAGGGTTGTCATGCAGAAGATGGAACGAACTTGTTCTCTCTGGCTCCTGATGGCAGGACTAGAGCCAACAGGTGAAAATTGCAGGGAAGCAGATGTTGGCTAATTGCTAGGAGAAATTTTGAGTGAGTGCTGTTCAGCATTGGAATTGATTGTCTCGGAAGGCAGTGGGTTCTCCTTCACAGGGAGTATTTAAGGAGAGGCTGGGTGGTTATCTCTCAGGTATGCTGTACCCTGTAGTGCAGAGCCTGAAATGAGCAGGGGGTTGAACTAGATTATCTCCAAGGTACCTCCCAGCTCTGTGATTCTACAACCTATATTAACTTCAGTGCAGAGTAAATGAAAAAAAAAAATCTGTCACCCTAGCCATTCTGGCAACAAACAAATAAACAATTCCTACTGGGCTCCGGATTGTGACCAGCTGGCTAGAAGAGAGAGCAGGTGCTCAGGGCTTTTATAGCCCTGCTGTCCCCACCCTCTATGCTATGTGTGTTGTGTGCATCCAGGTGCTTGATGTCATGGCATTTCCTCTCCCCAACTACCTTGCCTACAATTGCATCCCTGAGGAACGAGGAACAAAACTGTGTGCATTTCCATTTTAGTATGTACTTTCTCCTATTAGAAACATTTGCTGCAAGCAATTCTCCCTAACGTAATATGGTTTTGAAATTTGGACTAATATACACATTTTCTGTGCACACTTTCCCCTAATATATCCATCTTTGTAGGCATTTTTGACTGAAGATCTGCATCACAATGTTCAGAAAAGCTAAACTATCAAAGCATGACTTTGGTTCACACAGTGGTTCAGGAGTATGGATTAGGCACGTTTGTATTAAAATCCAAGCCAAATGAAAGTCTCCCCCATCCTTATCCTGTACATTGAAATTTCTGTTCAGGGTTAATGCCCTGTACATAGTTGCACATAGGAAATGTGAAATATCTTGTCCAATAGAATTGCCCTGATTCAGAGATCTGTATATTCTAGTCTTTCAGCTTTGGTGTTTTAAATCTGTATTTTAAATCTCTGCATTGCTGCTAGGTTTTATTCTGGTTGTATTGTTATATTGTGGTTTTAGTGCTTTTATATATTATATTGTTTTACCCTGTGCTTTTTGGTTTTAATTTTGTGAACTTCCCAGAGAGCTTCAGCTATTGGGTGGTATAGAAACAAACAAACAAACCGATATATAAATAAATAAATATTTTTAGATGTGCCCAGGATTCGCCAGTTTAAGGCAGCAGAGAGGAGGTGGATAGTGGGAGAACCGGGGATGCTCAGGCTCATCAGGATTCTCCAAACTCCAGTTTGAAGCTCAGATCTGCCATTTTCTGAACATAGAACTCCACTTTGAAGAGAAGCTTCATTTGCCCATTCTCTGTAGAGATGCTGTTCTCTACAGAGAAGCATAGCTTCCAAATCCCGGGAAGTACTAGTTCCCCTCTACTCAGCACTGGTTAGGCCTCATCTGGGGTATTGTGTCCAGTTCTGGGCACCACACTTTAAGAAGGATGCAGACAAACTGGAAAGGGTTCAGAGGAGGGCAACGAAGATGATCAGGGGACTGGAAACAAAGCCCTATGAAGAGAGACTGAAAGAACCGGGCATGTTTAGCCTTGAGAAGAGAAGACTGAGGGGAGATAGGATAGCACTCTTCAAGTACTTGAAAGGTTGTCACAGAGAGGAAGGCCAGGATCTCTTCTTGATCATGCCAGAGTGCAAGACACGGAATAATGGGCTCAAGTTACAGGAAGCCAGATTCCGGCTGAACATCAGGAAAAACCTCCTGACTGTAAGAGCAATACGACAATGGAACCAATTACCTGGGGAAGTGGTGGGCTCTCCCACACTGGAGGCCTTCAAGACGAAGCTGGACAGCCATTTGTCAGGGATGCTCTGACTTGGATTCCTGCATTGAGCAGGGGGTTGGACTCGATGGCCTTGTAGGCCCCTTCCAACCCTACTATTCTATGATTCTCCAAAGAAAAGCTCAGAGAAGTTCAGTCTGCCCATTCTCCAAAGAGCAAGAGGAGCTCTTCTCTGAAGAGAAGTTCAGAGAAGCTTGGTTCACCCATTCGCCGAACAGAGAACTCCACTTTGAAATGAAGCTTAGTTTCTCCATTCTCCGAAGAGAAGCTCGGAGAAGCTTGATTCACCCATTCTCTGAACAGAAGCTCCAGGGATGTACGGATTCTGCACCGTCTATTCCAGTGGGGAATCCACGGGGCAGGGGAGGTGATCCATTCCTCCCCCCCCCCCGGAATCCTCAGGAATGGCTCTGCTCTGTGAGGATTCCAGCAGGGGGGAGCCCGGCTTGGGGGCTGCTTACCTTGCAGCCTGCCAGCCAGAGCCATTCACCTCCTCCCTGCCGATCACCATTTCTTAAAAAATAAAAATAAAAAGCAAACAGCAGGATGTGCCCATAGACTTATATGCAAAATAGAGCCGTGAATCCTGCGTATAAGCCTATGGGCATAACTTATATGCAAGATTCATGGTCTATTTGTGTATAAGTCTATGGGCACATGCTGCCGATCATTTTTATTTTATTTTTTTTACTAAATGGCGATCGGCAGGGAGGAGGCGAACAGCTGTGGCCGACAAGAAGCAGCCGAGTGTCATTCCACCTCCAAACCTCCTGGAGCGGAGGTAAGTGGTGCCGATCCGCCGTGGATTCCTGGGGCTGGATTCAAAAGAATCCAGCCTCATTTGAATCCACGGTGGATTTCTCCAACATCCCTAAGAAGCTCTTCTCCGAAGAGAAGCTCAGAGAAGCTCAGTCTGCCCATTCTCCAAAGAAGATCTTCTCTGAAAAGAGGCTTGGAGAAGCTCAGTTCACCCATTCTCCAAACTCCACTTTGAAGCTCGGTTCGCCCATTCACTCCTATTCTCATTTGTGCCCTCTTGTTGTTGTTTTTTTACTCTCCTTGGCAACATGGCTATGGGGACTGTCATGATGAGTGCCTGTACTTCAAAATTTACCACTAAACCATGGTTCCTGTCCCAGTCCCTGTCACATCTGCAGGTTTTCACCCATAACTTTGTCCCATCCTGTTTCCTCATTTATCTGTGATTTTTTTTAAAAAAACTGCATGAAAATTCACCTTTCCATAAAAAGGTAAAGGTGTCCCCAACCAGTCGTGTCCAACTTTAGGGTGCGGTGCTCATCCCCGTTTCTAAGCCGAAGAGCCAGCACTGTCCGAAGACGCTTCCGTGGTCATGTGGCTGGCATGACTGAACACCGAGGTGCACGGAACGCTGTCACCTTTCCCGCCGATACGGCAAAATCCAACTTAAGTCCTACTTAGAGTAGACCCATTGAACTCAACTTAGTCATGTCTAACTGAAGTCCTATTTATGGCAATGGGTCTACTTTAAGTAGGACTTACATTGGATTCTACCCATTCTTTTCTCATGCTAAATTGACTTTATGGGGTAATCCAGATGTACAAATGGGTAAGAAAATGTTTTTGTGGCACACAAGGACAGATAAGGGATTTCAGGGAGTAACATTGGCTGACCATTCCTCTGCCCCTTGGCAATTGAGCTATGGGGTTCCACGGAGTACCATCTGTCCCCAGTGTTGTTTATCATCTGTATGAAGCCACTGGGAGCGGTCATTATGGGTCTAGGAGCCAAGTTCTATCAATATGCTGATGACACACAGCTCTATCTCCCTGTGACATCTGAATTAAGTGAGTCTGTGCAAGTCCTGGATCAATGCCTAGATGTAGTAATGGGCTGGATGTGGGCCAGTAAACTGAAATTGAATCCTGGTAAGATGGAAGCCTTGTGGGTGAGAGGTTCCTGGGTCTGGGAGATAGGCTCATTGCCTGTTCTGGATGGGTTTGCACTCCCTCTGAAAGATCAGGTTCATAGCCTGAGATCTATCATTGTTGCTGGATGACCAGGTGGCCACAGCGGCTTGGAGTGCCTTTTACCAGCTTCGGTTGGTTCCCCAGCTATGGTCTCTCCTGGACAGGGATAGCTTGGCCACGGTGGTACAGGCACTAGTAACCTCAAGACTGGATTATTGCAAGGCACTCTATGTGGGGCTGCCCTGAAGGCTGCTCCAGAAGCTGGAGTTAGTGCAGAACACAGCAGCTCAGCTGTTATTGGGACCTGCCTCTTTTCAGCCTGCAGCTACTTTGCTGAGGAAACTGCACTGGCTTATTCAATACTGGCCAGGTTTAAGATTTTGGTACTAGTATATAAAGCCCTAAACAACTTGTGATCAGGATACCTGAGAGAGCACCTTCTCCCTTACCAACCTGCCCAATAGGGATGTCAGAGAATTCCGCCACGGATCTCAGGGAAGCCGAATGCTAGTGCATTCAGCCCCCCGAAATCGGTGGTGGAACGGCCTGCCACCCCCCTCCCCCCCCGGGATGAGACTTACCTGGGGTGGATCTTCCGGGCAGCAGCGGCTCCGGCGGTGGGGCGGCGGTGGCGGCTGCGGCAGCTGGTCTTCCGACCAGCTGCCACCACCATTTCCAGTAAAAAAAAAAAAGACATGATAGGCTACGTAAAGATTTATGTAGCCTATCACGGCTAGGTTTAAAAAAAAAATGTGATAGGCTATGTAAATGTTTACGTAGCCTATCACGGCTGACTGCAGGGACGCAAACAGCGGCGGCTACGGCCGCCGCCATTTGTGTCCCTGCTAGCCAGCGGCCGAATGTCTGGCTGCTGGCAGAGCCGGCTGGTGGCTCCGCAGAATCCCTGCGGAGTGGAGCTGGCTGGCCAAGAGCGGAGCCGGCCGGAATGCCCCCCCCCCACCATCAACATAATCCGCGAACAGGTAAGTGACTTTCGTACATCCCTACTGCCCAATCACTGAGGTTATTGGAAGGCATGTTCCTGGTGGTTGCATGTGTACCTGACTGGAGTCGACCAGGAGAAGAACCTTCTGTGTGGTAGCTCCCTTCCT
Source organism: Heloderma suspectum (assembly GCF_057233095.1). Classification (NCBI taxonomy): domain Eukaryota; kingdom Metazoa; phylum Chordata; class Lepidosauria; order Squamata; family Helodermatidae; genus Heloderma; species Heloderma suspectum. Next base: position 23,315,317 of record NC_139460.1, on the reverse strand, counting down.
ATGGAACTCCTTGCCTTTGGAAATCAGGCAGGTGCCAACAATGGATTGTTTTCACCACCCCCTGAAAACAGCTCTTTTCCAGGATGCCTTCCCAGGTTAACCAGCATTTCTAAATGTACTTTGATACAATTTCTCAGCTGAGAATTGTGTACTAACGCATTAGTTTGTCAAAATATATCTTTAAAAAAGATCTTTTAAACAAAGATTTCAAGATATTCTGAAGAGGTGCAACTTCCTGCATTCTTAATGGCACTAGTCAAAGCATGTAACAAACCTTAGAAGGAAAATGTAAAAGGCTGTATTGGAGAAGCATGATTGTTTCAATGGTTTTAATTTTTATCTTTCTACGTTTTATCATTGGTTTATGGTTAATAGTTACCTATAAATTGAAACTTGAAATTGGGATGATGGAATTTTTAATGGAGTTTTGAAACTTGTAGTACTGTATTTAGTACTTTTTTTTCTTATTGGGGTTGTTTATTTATTACATTGCTATATCGTCTGAAGGGGCCGCGGTGGCTTAGTGGTTAAGACGCTGAACTGCAGACTGGAAGGTTGGCAGGTCAGCAGTTCGAGACCCGAGTGCTGCGTGACCGAGTGAGCTCCCGTCTTCAGTCCCAGCTCCTGCCAACCTAGCAGTTCGAAAGCAAGAAATTGCAAGTAGATAAATAGGTACCGCTTCGGCGGGAAAGGTAACAGCGTTCCGTGCACCTCGGTGTTCAGTCATGCCGGCCACATGACCACGGAAGCATCTTCGGACAGCGCTGGCTCTTCGGCTTAGAAACGGGGATGAGCACCGCACCCTAGAGTCGGACACGACTGGTTGGGGACACCTTTACCTTTTACCTTTTTATATCGTCCAATAGCCGAAGCTCTCTTGGCAGTTCACAACAAGGTGACCTGTCTGTTTTTAACTAAGACAGTTTCTCATTTATTTATATTTAATAAACTTTGTCCATCTTTTAAAATATTATTTGTTATTTAATGTCCTCCAACACCCCCTGATTTCCCCTGTTCCACCAGTGGAACATCTCAGGTTGAACATCTCCACCAGCAGAGCTTTCCATTGGCATGCAGGAGGACTTTCAGTGGCATATATGTCATCTTGCTGGTGTGCCTCCATCTTTGTCAGAGGATCAATACTTACACTGCTTGCTTAGGGGTGTACAGATTCCCCACCATCTGTTCCGGTGGGGAATCCATGGGGGGGGAGGCGATCCATTCCTCCCCCCAGAATCCTCCAGAGCGGTTCCGCTCTGCTCAGATTCTGGGGGAGGGGAACTGGCTTGGGGGACGTTTACCTTCCCTCCTGCCAGCCAGAGCCATTCGCCTCCTCCCTGTCCCTGCCGAAGTGCCGATTGCCGTGTCTTTAAAACATTAAAAATGGCAATCAGCAGGATGTGCCCATAGACTTATATGCAAAATATAGCGGTGAATCTTGCATAGAAGCCTACAGACACATAGACTTATACGCAAGACTCATGACTCTATTTGTGTATAAGTCTATGGGCACATCCTCCTGTTTGCCCCCCCCCCTTTTTAAGATGTGGCAATCGGCAGGGACAGGGAGGAGGTGAACGGCTCTGGCTGGCAAGAAACAGCGGAGTGCCATTCTGCCTCCAGTCCTCCTGGAGCAGAGGTAAGTGGTACCAATCCACTGTGGATTCATTTTAATCCGCAGCGGATTTCTCTGACATCCCTATTTGCTATGGTTTCTTGGCTGGCTTCCCAATGGGGCTTGGATTACACCCTAAGCAATTCCAAGGTAAATACTTTCTGATAGGGGTGGCGTCGGTGCCCGATTCCATCCAGGAATCTGGTGAAACCCCCCCTGTCTGTGCCCCCAAGCCCCTCTCACCAAGTCCCTGCCCCTGCTCACCCCCTGCCCATGTTCATGAAGCTGCCTGCACTCACCCAGGTGGCAGTGTTGAGCTCCGCAATCACAATTTTTCAGAGAAAATGGGGCCGTGCATAGCCCACATAGGCAAGTGTGTGTTTCACAAATACACACATCTGCATATATGCAGAATGGGGCTGTGAATGGCCCATAGATGCATGATTATAGGCAAGCAAATGCCTGTAATCCTGGGTATATGGGCCATTCACAATCCAGTTTTGTGTATATGCAAATATGTACATTTTCGGGATCACCGTTTTATTTCACTTTAAATGGTGCTCACGGAGCTCAACGAGGCTGCCAGAATGAGCACGGGTGGCTCTGCCAGTGGCAGGGAGCTCAAGTGCAGGTCCAGGTGGACACAGGTGGGGACAGGGGGTGGACGGGCACCCAGAGAACCCAGATGGGAGGTGCCCATCCATCCCTACTTTCTAGTACAATACAGGTCTTGGGAATAGCATAAGGGTGGAGAATGAGAATACAATGGGGGGGGGGGTCATCATCCAATCCTAGTCTTCCTATATCATTCATTCATTCATTCATTCATCCATCCATCCATTCATTTATCATATTTCTATACCGCCCCATAGCCGAAGTTCTCTGGGCGGTTCACAAAACATCTCTGGGCGGTTCACCATCATTCAACTGGTTTTGAATTGCCATTGCATAGGCATGCTACATGGGAGAGAAGTAGTCTTATAACTCTCATTAATCTTAATTAGGTTTATTTTCCCAAAGAAAGCTGTTAAATGACCTTACTTATGCAAATCAGGCCTAATTACTTCCAGTACAGAATCCAAGTTCAATTACATGGCATACTGGAGTACAGCCAGTGTGGTTTGCAATATTTCAATGCCTTTGTAAGTCCCTTAAAAAAAAATCAATGCTAAAATATATCCATCGCAGCCATTCACCTCAATGCCTGCAGTCTACCTTGTATGTTTCTGGAGCTATCACCTCTTTTCCTTCAGAAAGTAGCTGTGGAGTATATTAAAAGCAGGGATATGTTTTACTTAGGCTGAACTAGACATTGCAGGAGAAGTTTTGCTGCCGCTAAACAGACCCATTATGTCACATCCTCCCCATCTCCTTGGCAACATCTTGTAATAGGAAATGTGTGATGTAAATGGAGCCAGAGAGTGGAAACTGTGGAATGCAATGACCTCATATCACACAACATGTATAAGTAGTAGGAATGAACAGATAAGTTTATGTTCTGTGTCAGTTTCACATGCGTTCATTCATAAGTCTCACTTCCATTGTTATTGTTCAGTCGTTAAGTCGTGTCCGACTCCTCGTGACCCCGTGGACCATAGCACGCCAGGCCTTCCTGACATCCGCTCTGTCCCGGAGCGTGCTCAAGTTCATATTCTTTGCATTGGTGATGCTATCTAGCCATCTCATCCTCTGCCGTCCCCTTCTCCTTTTGCCTTCAATCTTCCCCAGAATCAGGGTCTTTTCCAGGGAGTTTTCTCTTCGCATTAGGTGGCCAAGATATTTGAGCTTCAGCTTCAGTATCTGTCCTTCCAATGAGCACTCAGGGTTGATTTCCTTTAGGATGGACTGATTTGACCTCCTTGAAGTCCAGGGGACTCATAAGAGTCTTCTCCAGCACCACAGTTCAAAAGCATCAATTCTTTGGCACTTAGCCTTCCTTATAGTCCAGCTCTCACAGCCATATGTTGCTACTGGGAAAACCATAGCTTTGATTATATGAACCTTTGTCGGCAAGGTGATGTCTCTGCTTCTTACTATGCTGTCTAGCTTTGCCATAGCATTCCTCCCAAGGAGCAAGCATCTTTTAATTTCATGGCTACAGTCACCGTCTGCAGTGATCTTGGAGCCCAAGAAAATAAAATCTGTCACTGCTTCCATTTCTTCCCCTTCTATATGCCAGGAAGTGATGGGGCCAGATGCCATAATCTTCATTTTTTTAATGTTGAGTTTCAAACCAGCTTTTGCACTCTCCTCTTTCACCCTCAACAAAAGGCTCTTTAGATCCTCTTTGCTTTCTGCCATTGGGGTGGTATTGTCGGCGTATCTGAGGTTGTGGATAATTCTCCCGGCAATCTTAATTCTGACCTGTGATTTATCCAACCCAGCGTTTCTCATGATGTACTCTGCATATAAGTTAAATAAGCAGGGCAACAATATACAGCCTTGTCGTACTCCTTTCTCACTTCCATATTAATCTGCAATTTAAAGGACAATCTGTGGAAAATCATATTTAATGATGTATTTAAATGGGTATTTTAACATATTTTTTCCACAGAAGTGCATTTTTTTATGCATCCTGGTACATTCAGTTTTTTGAACCAAGAATTGCACTTCATGATTTATAGAAGTGCAAGAACTAGAAGAGAACTGTATTCTGATCTGCACATTAGTCTGGGAAGTGCAGATCTGATCAGTTCTCATGGAAATTTGTAAAGAGAAAATTTCTCGAGCATCCCTGATTACAATGCATGTAAATTATGATGCATTACTAGGGAAAAGAGAAGAGGAAATGTAGGAGTGTTGTTTTTGGAAGCACCCACCCAAACATCAAATATAATTTCTTGTTCTGGCCTGAAAGAAAATGAGAAAAGAGAATGTTTTACTCTCCACTTGGTATACTATCTGTCCATCAAGAACGAGAAAGGCAATTCAGATTAGGGACGGGTAGATCTGTCAAGTCCATTTCTGTGGACTTTCTCATTTTCCCACCTCTGAGTACATTCCTTGCTTGTTACATATGGATTGTATTTTTAATTTAAAAACATTATCTGAATGTATTTTTGTGTGCATTTATCACATTGATGCATGCACGTATACATTAATGGCGTCATACCCCCATTGCCTAAAGTGTAGGTACACAAACTCCCTGGAAAAGACCCTGATGCTGGGAAAGACTGAAGGCAAAAGGAGAAGGGGACGGCAGAGGATGAGATGGCTAGATAGCATCACGGATGCAATGAATATGAACTTGAGCACGCTCCGGGAGAGAGCGCAGGACAGGAAGGCCTGGCGTGCTATCGTCCATGGGGTCACGAAGAGTCGGACACGACTGAACGACTGAACAACAAATGTGTGCATGTTTTCAATAGATTTTTGTTCTGTCGAGCATATCACAAGCCTGGAAATGTACAGATGTCTGACTGCAACTTGTGTCCATTTCCACATTTGGTTCCAGGAGGTGCAGATCAGGTAAATCTAGGCATGGTGGAGAATTCCGCCATGGATTTCAGTGAGGCCAAATGCACTGGCATTCGCCCCCCCGAAACCTGTGGCAGAACGGCCTCCCCCCCCGCCACCATGTGGAATCCCCGCCGGGACGAAGCTTACCTGGGGCGGATGTTCTGGCTGCGGTGGCTCCAGCGGCGGCTCTGGCAGCTGCAGCTGGTCTCTCGGCTGGCTGCTGCAGCTGCAAATGGCGGCCACCGTAGTGGCCGCTATTTGCGTCCTGCCAGACTGCCATGATAGGCTACGCAAGTATTTACGCAAGTATTTACGTAGCCTTTCACAGTAAATGCAGCCATACAAATGGCGGCCACTACGCCATTTGCGTAGCTGCCTTTACTGTGATAGGCTCTACGTAAATACTTATGTAGCCTATCACGGAAAGAGCAGTGGCGTAAATGGCATAGTGGCCGCCGTTTGCGCCCCTGCTCTTTGCTGTGATAGGCTACGTAAATACTTGCATAGCCTATCATGGCAGCCTGGCAGGATGCAAATGGTGGCCACCATCTGCATCTGCAGCAGCCAGCTGTGCCCGGAACTCTGGCTGTGGACAGCCCTGGCCGGCAGCTCCACGGAGCCACTGCAGAGCAGAGCTGGCCCAGGGAGGATTCTGGGGGGAGTGACAGAGCGCTTCCCCCGCACCACGAATCCAAGCTGCGAAAAGGTAAGTGACTTTTGTACATCCCTAGGTAAATCTATTTAAAAAACTTCAAGGGAATGAATTTCTCACCCATCCCTAATTTAGATGGGGAAGACAGAAAAACAAAAACAAATGAAGTGTCCATTTACACAAGAAAACCCCAGTGTAGCACATTGAAGAAGAAAAGAATCAGGAGTACAGGATGCTGTGTTATACCATGGAAGTCTATTTGTCTGTCTAGTGATGTATTGTTTACTCTGAATGGTAGCAACTCTCCTGGGTGTCAGAAAGAGGTAGTTTATCCCACTTGCTCTTTTTAACAAAAGATAATAGGGACTGAATATGCATGGAAACAGGTGTTCTGTCACTGAACATCAGAACATAAGAGGAGGATCCATGCTGGTTCAGACCAAAGGGTAATCTAGTCCAACATTCTGTTCATACAGTGGCCAACCAGCCCCCTGTGGGAAGCCCACAAGTAGGACATGGGTGCAATAGCACCCTCCTACTCATGTTCCCCAGCAACTGGTACACAGAGGCATACTGCCTCTGATATTGGCGGTCCTGTCTTAAAGTTCTCCATAACTATGTCTTGTGCATATGGAAGAGTTACACCAACAACCAAAATAATATCGAAAATTCTAAGCATGCTGAGGTTGTGCCCATACCTAAAAGAAAGAGGCAAGACAGAGCTGTTGGATAACTAGGGCCACACGAATTAATTAATTCACATAAGAGCTCTGCAGCATAACTAAACCTATGTGGGATCTGGTGAAGGTAGGGACCATGGTGTGGTCTTCCCCTTTATTGCCACTTTCCCTGGGCAAACCTACTTCCCCCCAGACTGAATCAGTAGGGATGGGTGGATTCTCTACCTGCTGCTCCGCTGGGGAATCCACCCTTGGGGGGAGGCGATCCGTCCCTCCCCCTGGAATCCTTGCCAGCTGGCTCCACTATGTGGCAATTCTGCAGACGTCCCTGCTTTTACGTGATAGGCTACACAAATATTTGCATAGCCTATCACGTTAATCAAAAGCACGGATGCAAATGGCATCCCAGATGCCATTTGTGGCCATAAAGGCCTTAGTTAAAGGTAAATGCAGCCATTTACAGCTGCATTTACCTTAAACTAAGGCCTTTACGGCCACAGATGGCATCAGGGACGCCATTTGCATCCTCAGTCGATCCACTCCGGAGCTGACCAGTGGGGAGGATCTGGCCAGAGAGGATTTCTCCTGGAGGTGCAGGTAAAGGATCCAATCCTCTGTGGACTTTGGGGGGCCGGATTCAATAGAATCCAGCCTCATTGGGGTCCGTGGAGGATTTCTCCAACATCCCTATGAATCAGATGTATCAGGTTCCAGGCAAGCTAGCTGCAACCAGCAGAGGAAGGCCCTTCTGACTCACTACAACTGCCCCCCAAGTCCCACAGCTTTAGGCGTGTGACCCAGTTAAATCTCAAAGGGGGTCATTTTCATCATCCCTACAGCCCTACAGGACCACTCTATGAAGTCACCTGTCACCTTAGAGGTGTCCCAGCATGCTTCCCATTTCCTCTGCTGCTATTGGTCTGTGAGGTATCATAACTCAGTGGTAAAGCACGTGCTTGGCAAGCACAAGGTCCCAGGTTTAGTCCCGAGTCTCTCCAGGTAGGGCTAGGAAAGAACCTTCCATGAATCCCTGGAAAGCCACTGCCAGTCAGGGTCTATGGTACTTGGCTAGATGGACCAATGGTCTGACTCAGTATAAGGCAGCTTCCTGTGTCTCTATGTATTCCTGTTCCTGTCCTGCCCTCCATGTGATCAAGCCATTTAACCTGATGCAATCCAAGCCAATATCTGTGTCACCTGAGATTCAGTACAGAGTGGGTGGAAAAGCCCATGACCACAGCCAATCAGCGCAACAGGAAAAAAATCCTACTTGGCCCAGAAGTCTGACCTATACTGCCACCTACAAGACAGGTGGAAGGACACCAGGTTCAAGAAGGAAGAGGACCTTATATGGGCTGGGTTAGCTTATAAAGCTGATCACCTTGCCTATAGGCCGTATTGTGTATCCATACATTTTAATTACGTTTTGCTTCCCTTTGGGATGGAAGAAACACCACCACCACCAGGGATGGCAGAGAATTTCTCCACGAATCTTTGGGAGGCCGAATGCTGACGCATTCGGCCCCCCGAAATTGGTGGGGAAATTCTCCGCCAGCCCCCCGCCCCCCCGGGATGGGACTTACCTTCGGCTAGGGATGTACGAAAGGGACTTACCTTGTCCCGCAGCTTTTTTCGCGGTGGGGGGGAGGCGCTTTGCTTCTCCCCCCGAAGTTCATGCGAGCGGGGGGTGTCTTCCCGCCTCTCCCGGCTGAAATTCAGGCCGGGGGGGAGGCTTCCCGCCTCGCCCCCGGCTGAAATTCAGGCCGGGGAGAAGCGCCCCGTCTCCCCAGCCACGAACTTCAACAGAAAAGTAAAAAAAAAAAAAACGCCCTGTGATAGGCTGCGTAATGATTTACGTAGCCTATCATGGCTAGATCTGCAAAGTCAGCAGTGATAGGCTATGTTAATCATCACGTAGCCTATCACAGGTGACTTAAAAAAAAAAAGCGCATACACAAATGGCGGCCCCCATAGGGAGCTGCCATTCGCGTTCCTTATTTGGTCGCTGTAGTCTACGTAAAGATTTACGTAGACTACGGCGAAAATAAGGGCAACGCTATTTGCGTTGCCCTTATTTTTGCCATAGTCTACGTAAATCTTTACGTAGACTACCACTGTCCAAATAAGGAACGCAAATGGCGGCGCCCATGGGGCGCCGCCATTTGCGTACGTGCTTTTTTTTTTTCAAAGTCACCCGTGATAGGCTACGTGATGATTTACATAGCCTATCATGGCTGACTTTGGAAATCTAGCCGTGATAGGCTACATAAATCGTCACATAGCCTATCACGGGTGTGTTTTTTTTCTGTACTTTTTTTTTTGCGGCCGGGGAGACGGGGCGCTCCTCTCCGGCCTGAATTTCGCTGGCGAGGGATGGGGCGCCTCCCCCCCGGCCTGAATTTCGGCCGGGCAAGACGGGGCACCTCCCCACCTCGCCTGAACCTCAGGGGGAGAAGCGAAGCGCCTCCCCCCCGCCGCGAAGCAAGCTGCGGGACGAGGTAAGTCCCTTTCGTCCATCCCTAACCACCACCCATACGCACACACACCTGAGAGGGCACAGAAGCTATGAAGTGCACATGCCTTGATAAAAGCTCACAGGTTTTTCAGGTTGAATGTAGCGAAGGCTATATCCCTACTCCTTTTCATCCAAATGTACTAAACATCTTAGTCACTGATGACGATGCAGTCATCTCCCCATATTAAAGGGATATTTAGATCATGACTTTTCTTTCCACAGTTCCTCTAACATCCAAATACAATTAAATCCAGCTGCTTTTTTCTGTGTTTCACAATTTCTGTTCCTTTCCTTCCATTTGTTTCTATACACAGGGTTGGAGACCACACATTTATTTATTTATTTATTTTGCCACCCAATAGCCAAAGATATTTACAGCTAGGGCTGTGCATCGTTTTGGTGCTGAATTCAAATACCGGAGGAAATCGGGCTGCTCCGGGGGTGCCTTGTTGAGATCCAAAGCAGATCAGACCATCACTGAGGTGATCCATAGCAAAGTGGGTCACCACCGAAGCTCCTCGGTCCACTTCAGATTTTTGTAGCTAATTCTGAAGCCTTCTGAAGCCCAGACAACCTGTCTCTAAAATGTATCAACTTGTGAAAGATCAGGGAGGGGGTGAGGAAGAGGAGGAGGGAGGGGGAAGGGGAGAGGAGGAGGAGGAGGGAAGGGGAAATGGTGAGCTTTAGCAAATGGCAACTTTAGTTGCCAAATTAGGGGTGTACTTAACCCAGCAGTCTCCAATGAGTGACAGTGGTGGAGGGGTGGGGGATACTGTATATATTGGAGATCAGCCTGTATTTGTTTCATTGTGTGAGAGAGCACTGGTTAGAGTTGGTTAGTTGGCTAGATCTGTGGTGTGTGTGTGCATGTGTGTGTGTGAGGGTGGGTTTTGTACTGCAGTTTTGTCATTCTTCTTCTTTCCCATCCAGCTCTTCTAAGTTCAACTACTCCCTTTCTTTTGTTTCTAGATTCTGTATTAAAAAAAACAACCAACAGAAAAAACAGTTTCCGCCTTTCCTTTCCTTTCCTTTCCTTTCCTTTCCTTTCCTTTCCTTTCCTTTCCTTTCCTTTCCTTTCCTTTCCTTCCCTTCCCTTCCCTTCCCTTCCCTTCCCTTCCCTTCCCTTTCCTTTCCTTTCCTTTCCTTTCTTTGTTCTTTGGTTCCCCCCCTTCTCAATTCAACCATTCTTATTAGTTTTCCCTTTCTTTCTTTCTTTCTTTCTTTCTTTTTTATTTAAAAACAATAAAATAAAAAGTACTTTAGTTTCTTGCCTTGCCTTGTTCTCACCCCGATCCTTCTCAATTCAACAATTTCTTATAATTTTGCCTTTCTTTCTTTCTTTCTTTCTTTCTTTCTTTCTAGATCATTTATAAGGGAAAAAAAACTACACACACACACATAGCAGTACTTCCCTTTCCTTGTTCTTGGCTCCCCTCCCCACATTCTCAGTTCCTGTATTCCTTCCCTGCCCATTTTTTAAACTCTATATATTTTCCCCAAATAAATAAATTAATAGATTAAAAGCCCTTTTCTTTGCTTGTAGGTAGTTCTGTGTTGGTTTTCTTTTGCTTGTGTGTGTGTGTGTGTGTGGTTGTGTTGTGGTCCAGCAAACTGTGTGGCAAAGCAATACACACATCAACATATATTATTTAAATTTAATACCACACTTTGTGGCAAAGCAAACCCATTATGAGGCATCTTTGGGGTCCTGGAACAGGCAGAGGTGGGAGAGGTGCTGGTGAGACCCTTCTGTGCAACTAGGGATGGCGGAGAATTCCGGCAAGGATTTCAGTGATCCGAAATCCATGGCGGAACGGCCTCCTGCCCCCTGCCGCCCCAGAGAATCCCCCCGGGACAGCACTTACCTGGGGTGGATGCGGCGGCAGCGGTTCCGGCAGCAGCAGTGGTCTCCTGGCCAGCCACGGCCAGGCTGCCACCGCCGCCATTGCCATCCTTGCAGCCGTGATAGGCTACGTAAGAATTTACATATCCTATCACAGCTAACCCCCTCCAAAACAACCCAAGCGTACGCAAATGTTTGCAGCTACGGTAGTCGCCATTTGTGTTCCCTATTTTTTGCCAATTTATCTTACGTAAATATTTATGTAAGATAAATCGGCGAAAAATAGGGAACGCAAATGGTGGCTGCCGTAGCCGCCACCATTTGCGTACGCTCAGTGTTTTTTTTTTGGGGGGGGGTTAGCCGTGATAGGCTACGTAAATTCTTACATAGCCTATCACAGCTGCCTGGCTGGACACAAATGGCAGCTGCTACAGCGGCCGCCATTTGCGTCCACAGCAGACGCAAAAAAGATGCAAAAAACCCACAGAAATCCGGCTGCAGACGGCCCGGAGCCAGCCATTGAGGATTCTGGGGGGGGGGACCAGATCACCTCCCCCCTTGTCGAGGATTCTGGTGGGAGGGACAGAGCACCTCCCCCCCACCGCAAAAGATTCTGCAAAAAGGTAAGTGACTTCCGTACATCCCTATGTGCAACCAGTGAAAAGTTATAGCTCTATACTTGGACAGTTTTTTTTTTTTTTAATCTAATTTTACCTGTGCCCAACACAAAAACTACTGGACCAAACCATCTGAGGTTTAGCATCTTGAATTACCCACATTGGGGTTGCTAGGTGCCCAGATTTCATGCACTTCTGGGTAAGCAGTGAAAAGTTATAACTCTTGGCTTTGACAGCTTTTACTGAAAAAACAACATAGCACAGAAACTACCCTGCCAGCTTGCCTGCCAGGTAATTTGTATTCCATTCAGCCAGAGAGCCTGAAGTCATCCACTGTGAAGCTGAATAGGAAAGTAGTACTAGGGGAAGGGGTTATTTGCATTTCAAAGAAACCTATACCAGAGATTAGGGGTAGTGATCTCTTCCTTATCACTGCTTAAACACCTAACTTCTTTGGTTATCCCTTTATGACAATTGGTTTGAATTTCTAAGAACAGCACATTTTATGTGAAATGTGAAAAAAAAACAAAATTTTACCTGCACCTAGCACAAAAACTGTCTGAAATATGGCAGGTGGAATCACTTCCATGGGACTGCCAGGTCCCCAAATATCATGTATTTATCATGAAAATGGAAAATGTTATGGCCATTTATGTTTTCTAGTGCAAGCCAATGGGAAAACATCCAATCCAGATAATTCAGATATCCAAATCTCACCTCACATCTGAATCCAAAATGAAGTAGATTGGGTCCAAATCAGTCTGAAGCAAAGTGGGCTGCTTCGGAAGGTCCGAATCAGCATCCAGAGTGAACTGTGGGGTCCATGCACAGCCCTATTTACAGCTCTTTATCTCCTCTTCTCATTTCCCTGTTTCACATAGGGGTGGACGAAAGTCACTTACCTGTCGTCGAAGCTTGTTCGCGGTGGGGGGGAGGCACTTCGCTGCTCCCCCCGCGAAGTTCAGGCCGGGGGGGAGGCTTCCCGCCTCGCCCGGCCGAAATTCAGGTGGGGAAGGAGGCTTCCCGCCTCGCCCGGCCGCAAACTCCATTGTTGTTTTTTTTAAAAAAAAATGCCCCCGTGATAGGCTACGTGACGATTACCGTAGCCTATCATGGCTAGATCTGCAAAGTCAGCCGTGATAGGCTACGTTAATCGTCACGTAGCCTATCACGGGTGACTTTTTTTAAAAAAAAGCGCATACGCTAATGGCGGCCCCCATGGGGAGCCGCCATTTGCGTTCCTTATTTGGTCGCTGTAGTCTACGTAAATCTTTACGTAGACTACAGCGACCAAATAAGGAACGGGAATGGCGGCTCCCTATGGGGGCCACCATTATCCGTATGCGCTTTTTTTTTTTTTTTTTAAGTCACCCGGGATAGGCTACATGACGATTTACGTAGCCTATGATGGCTGACTTTGCAAATCTAGCCGTGATAGGCTACGTTAATTGTCACGTAGCCTATCACGGGGGCTTTCTTTTTTTCTTTTATTGGAATGGCGGCAGCGGCAGCCGGTCGAAAGACCAGCTGCCGCTCCCGCCCCGCACGAAAACCCGCCGAACCACCGGCCGGACCCGCCACCGGGAGAGACATTCGGCAAAGGTAACTCCCGTCCCGGGGGGGGGTTGCGGGGTGTGGGGGGCAGAGAATTTCTCCCCGAAACTTGTTCGGGGGGCCGAACACGTTGGCGCTCGGCCCCCCGAAGTTTCGGGGAGAAATTCTCCGCCATCCCTAGTTTCACATAAACTCATCTACTGCATCTTTCTGTCTACTTCCTTTTTCTATGGTGCCATGGTTGTAACCATGGTTTTAACTTAGATGTGCATACTTAAACCAACATGACACTATCAAACAGTTGCATGGATTTCTCACCTCATGATAAAATTTCCCTGTAAAACAAATTATTGTATAAATTCCTTGATCATATGTTTGGGCTACTTTCCCTTTAGTCTGTGAGCTTTTAAAGCTTTTTAATCCTTCCGAACAGGCACTGTATAAAACACATTATCCATCTACATTTGTGTGAATCTCTACATAGGGTTTGCTCTCCCAAACTTTGTGTAATCATGGCCTTCCATTATTCACCATGATCAATGGCAGTCTATGAACAGATGTAGCTTATTCCCCTTTCTTAGCAGGCAAAGGAGAAGCCCCCAACAAAGCCTCAAAACTGAAGTTCTGATGTGGGACCAATAGCATGATGCATGTAAGGGCCTCCAAATATTAATGTACATAATATTTTCGGATTCAGTCTTCACATGTTTATATACTACATAATATCACTGTTGGCTGAAGTATTTTAATTGGTTTGCACTAATGCAGCTAATTAGAGCATAATTAAACCAAATTAACTCAAATAATAACAGAACATTTGCCAAAACTGCTACAGCAAGGAGATAATGTAAAAGTTGCCACAGTTCATTATTTCATATGCTATGAGTGACCTTTCATAATAACAAGGAGTTGGGCAACATAATCATCTTGTTACTTAAGCTTGTTAAGTGACTCATTAAGCTTACCCTTTTGTCGCTTTTATACATTGGAATCAGGTAGAATAAAACAATAACACACATCTATAAACTGAGATAATTTTCAGGAGGCAGGTCACTTTCTGATAAATAACAAGGAGAGTCAACCACCAAGCATTTTTTCCATAACATAATATGAATTGAATAATTATAGTAAAGGGTTCAGATGAACAAGGGAGGGTACTAAATTCTTCCCCAACTGCAATTTGTGCTGGATTGTGTTCTGCTGGAATTATGTAATCACCTCCAGATAGGAACCAGAGTCAGTATTATCAATAATGAGAATGAAGCTGTCCTTGTGGATCAAAGGAGAGGGGAGGGGAAATAAAGAGATGAGACACAAGTAGTTGGTATAAAATTTGGGCCACATTTATTGAGATTGCTCAGATCTGCACAGGGAAACCTAAGTGGGCAACTTCTCTAAGCCAGCAACTTACCTGGCATTTTATCAAGTGAGACATTCAATGCCTTCAGAATGGCATCTTTGATCTCCACCCCTTGAGACTGCCCAATTTGGGGGTGGGAGGCATTCCCATGTCACTGCCCCCCAGGCCACAAAACTCTGAATGGGTGACGAGGTGAGGTGGCCTCAAAGGTAATCCTTATGTATGTATGTATGTATGTATTAAAGCATTTCTATCCCACCCTATATCATTAAGATTTCAGGGTAGCATTCAGATAAAATCAATGTAAACAGTATAAAACAATAAATAATTTAAACACCTAAAAACATTAAACTATTAAACAAACAATACCAGTTAAAACCTAAAATGATAAAACAGTTAAAACAATGTGCTAGGGAATGCATTTAGCCCTCAGAGTCTTTGGTAAAAAGCCATGTTTTTACTTGGCACTGAAACGGGACCAATGTCTGCGCCAATTGGGCCTCCAAGGGGAGGACATTCCACAACCAGGGTGCCACAGCAGAGAAGGCCCTCTCCCACATGCCACCATAGTGTGTGTCTCACACTGGTGGGACACAGAGGAGGGCCCCTCCAACAGATCTCAGTTCTCGGTCAGGCAGATATAAGGAAAGGCACTCCTCAAATATCGAAGCCCCAAGCCACTTAGGGCTTTAAATATCATCACCAAAACCTTGAATTCCATCTGGAAGCATATTGGCAGCCAGTACAATTCCTTTAAAACCAGTGATGAGGTGTTCCAGTTAGCAGTCCAGCTCCTGCATTTTGCACTAGCTGCAACTTCCGAGTTGTCTTCGAGGGCAGCCCCACGTAAAGTGCATTGCAATAGTCTAATCAGGAAGTTACCAGCACGTGTACTACTGTGGCTAGGTTATCCCTGTCCAGGAAAGGCCATAGCTGGTGGATCAGCCAAAGCTGACCCCAAGTACTCCGGGCCATGGTGTCCACCTGGGGCTCCAGTGACAGGGATGGATCTAGGAGTACTCCCAAGCTATGCACCTGCTCTTTCAAGGAGAGTGCAACCCCATCCAGGACAGGTCACTCACCCAATTCCTGGACTCAGGAACCACCAGTCCACAGAGTTTCCATCTTGTCAGGTTTTAGTTTCAATTTATTGGCCCTCATCCAGCCCATCACAGCCTCCAGGCATTGGTCCAGCACCTTCACCACCTCAGCCGACTCTGATGACAAGAAGAAATAGAGCTGAAGCAGAGACATCACCTTGCCAACAAAGGTCCGTATAATCAAAGCTATGGTTTTCCCAGTAGTAACGTATGGCTGTGAGAGCTGGACTATAAGGAAGGCTGAGCGCCGAAGAATTGATGCTTTCAAACTGTGGTGCTGGAGAAGACTCTTACGAGTCCCCTGGACTGCAAGGAGGTCAAATCAGTCAATCCTTAAGGAAATCAACCCTGAGTGCTCATTGGAAGGACAGATACTTAAGCTGAAGCTCCAATATTTTGGCCACCTAATGTGAAGAGAAAAGTCACTGGAAAAGACCCTGATGCTGGGAAAGACTGAAGGCAAAAGGAGAAGGGGACGGCAGAGGCTGAGATGGCTAGATAGCATCACCGATGCAATGAATATGAACTTGAGCACGCTCCGTGAGAGAGCGGAGGACAGGAAGGCCTGGCTAGGGATGTACGAAAGTCACTTACCTTTTCGCAGCTTGGCATCGCGGTGGGGGGGAGGTGCTTCGCAAATAGCGTGCCCTTATTTTCGCCGTAGTCTATGTAAATCTTTATGTAGACTAGACGTGCCAAAATAAGGAACGCAAATGGTGGCGCCCCATGGGCGCCGCCATTTGCGAACGCGCTTTTTTTTTTTTCCAAAGTCACCCGTGATAGGCTACGTGACGATTTATGTAGCCTATTACGGCTGACTTTGGAAATCTAGCCGTGATAGGCTACGTAAATCGTTACGTAGCCTATCACGGGTGTTTTTTGTTTTTTTTACTTTAGTTTTTTTTTTATGCAATGGCGGCAGTGGCAGCCGGTTGGGAGACCAGCCGCCGCCCCCGGCCGTGACGAACCGCTGCCGAACCGCCGCCGGGACCCACCGCCGAGAGGGACATTCGCCGAAGGTACGTTCCATCCCGGGGAGGGGCGGGGGGCCGGCGGACAATTTCCCAACCAACTTCGGGGGGCCGAATGCGTCGGCGCTCGGCCTCCCGAAGATTTGGGGAGAAATTCTTTGCCAACCCTAGGCCTGGCATGCTATGGTCCATGGGGTCACGAAGAGTTGGACATGACTTAACGACTGAACAACAACAACAATCATCAGCATACTGGTTACATCCCACCCCAAAACTCCTAATGACCTCTCTCAACAGCTTCATATAGATGTTGAACAGCATGGTGGATAGAATAGAACCCTGTGGCACCCCACAGGTTAATAGCCATGGGGTAAAACAGGAATCCCCCAATACCACTCTCTGGAATCGGCCCCGCAGGTAGGAATGGAAACACTGTAGCACAGTACCCCCAGCTCCAATTCTGCAGAGCTGATACAGTAAGACACCATGATCAATGGTGTCAAAAGCCACTGAGAGATCCAGGAAGATCAACAGGGTAGCATTCCCCTGTCTTTCACCCGGAGTAGGTCATCAGTCAGAGCAACCAAGGCAGTTTCACAGCTGTACCCTGGCCTGAAACCAGTCTGAAAAGGTTATATTCCAACTTGGGCTGCAAAACCGTGAACTAGAAGCCTCGGGCCTTGCCAGTCACCAGAAATGGTGTCTCCAAATGTTCACCAATCCTATTCCCCATCAAAGCTGCCCACGCATACCAGCCTATTCAGCAAATGTGACCAAATCTTAAATAAGACCAAAACCACCTGAAATCAACTGAACCCCACTTACAGTGTGAAGTAGGCAAAAAGACCCATAGCAAAGGCCAATCCAACTGTGATGCAGACAAACTGGAGAGGCTTCAGAGGAGGGCAACGAAGATGATCAGGGGACTGGACACAAAGCCGTATCTCCCCTCAGTCATCCCAGAGTGCAGGACATAATGGGCTCAAGTTACAGGAATAATGGGCTCAAGTTACAGGAAGCCAGATTCCAGCTGAACATCAGGAAAAACATCCTGAGTATTAGAGCAATATGACAATGGAACCAATGATGTAGGGAGGTGGTGGGCTCTCCCATACCTGGAGGCATTCAAGATGAGGCTGGACAGCCACTTGTCAGGGATGCTTTGACTTGAATTCCTGCATTGAGCAGGGGGTTGGACTCGATAGTCTTGTAGGCCCCTTCCAACCCTCCTATTCTATGATTCTATGAGCCAAAAATTCCTACTCAGCCCCCAAAAGGATGACCGGCCTAACCCAAAGTGCATATGGGGTGGGTGGGCAGGAGGGAGCTGTGCTCTGAAGAGGAGGAAAGGAGAAGTTCCACAGCCTAAAATGACTGATAAGCCCTTCCCCTCCCCAGTGGTGCCACTTCTGAATGCCTATGGTGATCCTCTCATCTCTGTCTCCCCGCTCCTGCAAAATCCTTCCCACAGCCAGGCAAGCCGGACATGCCTGGAGGAAGCTACTAAGTAAAAAGCAGCAAATCGTCAATTATTTTGTTTATTATTCTGTCTATAGGTAGCATCACAATCTCTTAGGATTTCTAAAAATAAGAATCTATCACTTACCAGGATCTCATGACAGATATGGCAACTAACAGTAAGGTTCTCAGTTGATCCTAGGCCTCAGCACGCACACCACGGGCTCTGACATGTTACAGGGTTGGTCAGATTGCTAACACCATCCTCACAATGTACTGGAGGCCTTGATATATGTGTGGTGAGTTCTGCTGAGATCCACAGAGCACTTCTTTCATGTAAATTGCAGCAAGTTGTTGTAAGCATTCCAGAATCTATTTTGGATTTTAGCTCAGCTCTAATTGTAAATAACAGCAGCTTCAAGTCCATGCTTGACAGACTTAGAATGGCTTTATTTGCCCCTGAATTCCAAGCTCCATAGGAAGACAATTCCAGAGACTCAGCACAACTGAAGGCCTTGCTCTATAGGCAGCTCCTGGACAGATGGAGAATGCAGAAGTGATGCAAAACATATGCGTTTTTGGATGCGTGTACCCATGACTAAAGAGAGTTTGTATGCATTTTGGAAATGTACACATCTTTCTTTGGCATTTTTCAAATCTGTGCATGTTGTGGAATATTGTTTTGTTTTGTGGAACAAAAGGTCAGAAATGTATGGATTTCCAGCTGCAAATTGCATTTGAGTCTGTGTTCGGGTCCAGGGATGGAAATTGGGTATATCTTTTTAAAAGTGTGAATTTCTGAAATATCCCTAGTCACAGCCCATTGCCCTCTCATTATACTTAGAACCACCAAAAAACCCTCATCCTTCCCACCACTCCAAAGCTCAGAGGTGCATAGCTCCCGGTGTCTCCTCTCTCCCTCCCAGTTACTGTCTGGCTATATTTAAAGCTGGGTGGCTGAGATGTTACTGTGATATGATCGGGGAGAGGGGGCCATAGCTCACTGGTAGAATAGAATGTGTGCTCAGTGCAGAAGATCCCTGATCCTGATCTGATCTTGGGTAGCAGGTCCAGGTAAGTCATTTGGAGAGGTTCTGGCTGTCACAGGAGACAGTAGTGAGTTAGGGAAGGGATGTATGAAAAATTCATTTCAGCTCATATTTGATCAGGATCTGAAAAAATGTGCATAAAAAAATGTGTACATTTGAAAATACACTTTAATCAATGGGGAAATAAGGCATAAATTTCAAAGATGCACACAATTGATGCATTCATCTGGAAAAACATGCATGAAAAAAAAAGGACAGATTTCCCTGAAAAAAGAAAGAAAGAAAGCCCGCAATCCAATATGGACTTCAGATGGAAGGAGCTTCAAGATGGAATATGGAGAATTTGGGAGAGCTCAATTTTTTCTCATTCGCCCATCCCTGGCTTAGAGAGACCAATTTCTGAATTGGTAGTAGTCGGCACATTTTGAGGGTAGGGTGTGCAACATTTAATTGCATCTGTCAAAATATATACATGCCTGAAAACCAAATTTTCTTTGGTGCTTGTTTGTTTTACTTCAGCAGTTGAAGAAAATGCAAGGCAATTAGAATTCACACAATGGCCAAACAACACCTGAGTGAATACATGCATATGTATTGTTTTATGTGGTGTTTTAATCTTGTTGTGCTCTTCCTGTTTTATCTTTTGTGTTCAAAACATAAAATCTGTTCTAGATATGGAGTGGTATATAAATATTGTAAATAAATAAATAAATAAATAAATAAATCTCCATCAGAAACTTCCATTGTGTGAATTCTAATTGCCTTGCATTTTCTTCAACTGCTGAAGTAAAACAAACAAGCACCAAAGAAAATTTGGTTTTCAGGCATGTATATATAGGATTCAGGCATGAATCCTACAACCTGGATACCTTATGCAACCCAGATTGCTGCTGCTACTACTACTACTACTACTACTACTACTACCACCATTGTGCCATTTGTATTGTTTTGCACAAGCAATTCCAATTTGCCAGGCAAGGGAATGGACCCACCCTTGACAATCTCAGTTGGGCCTCCCCTCTGGCTAGTGAGATTGGGTGCAATGGCTGTACACTGTCAAGTATTTATTTGCAGCCATAAGGGCAAGAACATATCCACAGAAACTCTCACCTCAGCTATTTGCGTTCCACTTTATTTTCGCCATAATAGTCTACGTAAATATTTATGTAGACTAAGACAGCAAAAAATAAGGAACACAAATGGCGGCGGCCGTAGCCGCCGCCATTTGTGTACGCCGTTTTTTTTTACCCAGCAGCCACCGCAGCCAGAAATCCGGCCAGAAGGCCAGAAATCCGGCTGCGGATGGTCCTGGCCTGGCTGGCTGCTCCGCAGAGCTGCAGCAGAGCACAGCCGGCCATCGAGGATTCTGGGGTGGAGGACCGGATCGCCTCCCCCCCGTCGAGGATTCCAGGGGGAGGGATGGAATGCCTCCCCCACCATGAACAGAATCCGCGAAAAGGTAAGTCACTTTCGTACATCCATCCCTATGTTCCAGTGCTTTTTATTGTTGAGTCTGCAGGCCAGAGAAATCCCCCCAAACTTATTAGAAGGCATCAAACAGAAAGGCATGAAAGTATCTCATAACAAAACCACTTTTTTTGGATATACCTCTTTTATCACGGAGGCTTCAATTTGTTTTCAACTATACCCAGAAGATGGGATTAGATTTTTTATTGTTACTGGGCAAAAATGGCAAGGTTTCTTGATGCTTAGCTGCTGGAGTGCCACACAATGAAAGCAGTGTTAAGCTCTGCAAAATTAACATATCTAGGGAAATTCATACAGCCTACAAAAACCTAGAAATGAATAAGCTGTGATGGATCTGCAGTCTTCAGCCAACAGGAACCATCTGCATGGAAGCTGCAGGCATTCCTGCCGCACATTACTTGCAAATGAATCAGCAGCACCATTTTACGTACATTTCAGTTACTTTCCCCAAAATGTCATTGGTACAGGCAGTTCCCTTTTAAAACGTCTGTGGCACAAAAGAAAGACCATGACTTTTTATTCCATTTGACAAGCATGCCACTTAGAGAGATGTTTAAATACGTTAAACAGTATATAAATCTATTAAATAGGTAAATAAATAAATAAATAATCAATCAATCTCCTAAGGGGCTACCGTGCCTTCAAATACGATCCAACTCAGACAAAGAGAAGATGAAATTATAGCCATTTTTAAACTTTCCTCATGATTGTCAAGAAGAGGCACATGGCCTGCGATTTCTGAATCTTGGCTCAGGTTTTATACCTGAGTCAAAGCAGATGGCCTCTGGATCGGACTGAGCAGAATTAGACCATTTTCCAAACTGGGGGCTGAGTCAGAGCTGGGGGTGAGCACACACCTCTAGTTGGGACCAAGTTTGCAAAACCCCATAAATTACTGAGAGAGACCCTCCCATTTGATATCATGTGAAACACGTCAACAGTAAATATCCAAATGCTACAATAATGAAAACCCTGTATTTTTCTTCCCACTTTAGAGATGCCTGTCTTGTTTCATTTGGTGGCTGACTATTTCACTGCCATGTCTGACTGCTTCCATCATGTTTCATTACTCTATTGACATTGCAGAAGACAATATTACTGGGACAACTAAAAGTGTCAGATCAAAAGTATGGTACAGCTGCTTGGGAAATAAAACCCAGCCTTTTCCATCCCATCTCCTTCTCGCTCTCTCTCTCTCTTCCCCACCCTCAACTGAAAAACGTATTTAGGGGGTGAGTGCAGATCACACAATAAAATCTATTACACATTTTTTTTAAAAAATGTGACCTTTGTTTTCCAAACTTTCATATTGCCTGATCTACAAAATCAAACCAAAAGCCTTTTTTAAAACATAAAGTTCTAGTAAATAAGATGCTTGAGCTGCATGCACCAGAAATAAGGAAGAAATGTCCATCTAATTGTTTTGCCTATGTCTAGAAGAACATGACTTGACTCTGGTCCATTCAGCAGGTCTTTGCTTATCCACTCTTAAGTTCCCACTCTTCTACTACATGACTGAAAAGAGAAGAGGAAAGGAAGAGAAGTTTTTCCACTTCACTAGGGATGGCCGTGAATTTCTCCACGAATCTCGGGGAGGCCGAATGCCAATGCATTCAGCCCCCCGAAATTGTTGGTGAAATTCTCCACCCCCCGCCCCCCCGGGATGGGACTTACCTCCCTCGAATGTCCCTCTTGGCAGCGGGTCCCAGGGGCGGTTCGGCGGCAGTTCGGTGGGGGTGGGGGCAGCGGCCGGTCTTCCGACCAGCTGCCGCCGCCGCCATTATAAAAGAAAGTAAAACAAAACCAAACACCCGTGATAGGCTACGTAATGATTAACGTAGCCTATCATGGCTAGATTTCCAAAGTCAGCCGTGATAGGCTACGTTAATCATTACGTAGCCTATCATGGGAAAAAAAAAGCGCGTACGCAAATGGCGGCGCCCATGGGCGCCGCCATTTGCATTCCTTATTTGGGCCCGGGTAGCCTACGTAAAGATTTACGTACACTACGGCAAAAATAAGGGCAACGCTATTTGCCGTAGTCTATGTAAATCTTTACGTAGACTAGCCAGGACCAAATAAGGAATGAAAATGGCGGTGCCCATGGGCGCCGCCATTTGCATACATGCTTTTTTTTTTTTTCAAAGTCACCCATGATAGGCTACGTGACGATTTACGTAGCCTATCACGGCTGACTTTGGAAATCTAGCCGTGATAGGCTATGTAAATCGTTACGTAGCCTATCACGGGTGTGTGTTTGTTTGTTTGTTTTTACTTTACTTTACTTTTTTTTTTTGCAATGGCGGTGGCGGCAGCCGGTCACGAGACCAGCCGCGACCCCCCCCCCACGAAATGCCGCCGAAACGCCGCTGGGACCCGCCGCCGAGAGGGACATTCGCCGAAGCTAAGTCCCATCCCGGGGGGGGGGGGCGCAGAGAATTTCCCCAACACTTTCAGGGGGTCGAATGCATCGGCACTCGGCCTCCTGAAGATTCGTGGAGAAATCCTCCGCCAACCCTAATCAGAAGCAACACAATGTTGGCACCTGCCTGACCTCCAGAGGCAGGGAATTCCATAGGACGGGGGCCACCACATACAAGGCTCTTCTCCTGGTGTACTCCAATCTGCCCATGCAGAACCACGGAGTCCATGCTCTCTGATGACCTCAGTGCCCGGGCAGGTTGGTAAGGGAGAAGGTGCTCTCTCAGGTATCCTGGTCCCAAGTTCTTTAGGGCTTTGTACAATAGTACTGATACCTTAAACCTGGCCCGGTAGCAAATAGGCAGCCAGTGCAGTTCCCTCAGCAAAGGAGTTACATGCTGAAAAGGGGCCGCTCCTGACAACAGCCGAGCTGCTGCATTCTGCACTAGCTCCAGCTTCTGGACCAGTCTTAAGGGAAGCCCCACATATAGCCCATTCCAGTAATCCAGTCTTGAGGTTACTAATGCCTGTACCATACTGTGTCCAAGCTATCCCTGTCTGTGAGAGGCCTTAGTTGGCAAAAGACACTCTGAGGCACCTTGGCCTCTTGGACCTCCAGTGACAGTGATGGATCTGGGAGTATCTTCAGACTATGAACCTGATATTTCAGTTAGGGAGTGCAAGCCCATCCAGAACAGGCAATGACCCTATTTCCTGGAATTGGAAACCACTCATCCACAGGGCTTCTGTCTTGCCAAGATTCAGCTTCAGTTTACTGGCCCTCATCCAGCCCATTTCTGAGTCCAAGTGCTGATCCAGGATTTGCATAGCACTGATCCAGGACATGCTTTCTACCCATAGGGATGGCATGGGCACCAGTCTTTGTCTGGGAGCCCAGCAAACCACCCGCACCCCTGAGCTGCTCCTGCCGAGCCCCTGCCCCCACTTGAAAACCCCCTCACACTTTTGCCAAGCTGCCTGCACTTTCCCAGGCCCTGTCATCCTCCACTGGGATCGCCGTGTTTTGAAAAAAACATGGCGATCACAAAACTGCACACATACGCAAAATGGTGCCATTAATCTTGTGCATATGTGTGACATATGGGGCTTGAGCACAGGTCCAGGGATGCAGAGGTGGGGGCAAGGGCTGTCTGGGTGCCCAGAGAACCTGGATGGGGAGGGACCCATCCATCCCTACCTATGACACACTGTGGCTCAGCTTTCAGTGACAGGGATCCCTTGGATGATGCAATGCATCTCTGGTACAGAGACACATTGTACCACCTGCAGGAATGTTTGCAATAATAACCTTCCCTACAGACAACAGCAGACATCATAATGAAAGGCATTTTGCTAGAAGATTTTTTTTTTTTTTTTAAGGACCTTTCCTTAAGAAAATTCTCTTCCTTGGACTTTGCACCTAGAGGCAGAAAGCACAGAAAGGCTGATGTTATAAAAGGCATTAACTTTACCTGACCTGACCTTTCCTTGGAAGACTTTATTGGCAAAATGATGTATACTTTTGGATGTTAATCCTTAAAGATCAGCCAGTTTATGATGGGGCCCAAGTTAATGAACCTCAAAGCTTCTGTGAACATTAATATAACTGGACTGGATAACATTCTCAAATTGGAACAGTAATACACATTTGACTTAAAAATGGGAATATGAAATGCTGATAATTTGTTTAAGATTGCTAACAATGGGGATTTATACATTGGTATGCAGGCTTTTTCAACTTGCATGGAGCACCCCTCTCCCAAAAAATCCACCCACCCTTATCGAAGGTGTAAATTATAGGTTGTAATTCTCCAGAGGAGCCCCACTGATATTATAAACCACAAGGGCAAACCTTCAGTGGTTTATGTATTCATCTGGGACCCATGATGGAATTATAGCTCAATAATTCAGATGACTGTTTTTTATTTGATGTAATATACCGCTTCTTTTTAACTCCTTTTTTTTCTTCTCCCCATCTTATTCTGTGCTTTCCCTTTGCCTTCTCTGAGTTCATCCCACTTCTTTCCTTTGATTTTGCATAGCAGTTCTTGGAAAGTTCAGCCTTTGGCATGAAAGGTGTACCATGGGGAAACATGTTTCCCCCTAAACCCAACCTTTCCGACCAGTCACCTTTTTCATGCCCCTTTGTTTTGCTTCAATGCCATTCCTCTTCTCCCCCCTTCAGTCCCCCCCCCCTTCATCACCTATGCAATCCCAGCCAACCGGGGATCATGTAATCAACATGGTGATTTGATGGCACTAAATAACCGATCATATTTGACTAAAGAACAAGGTCACTGAATGCAAACAAAGCCAGATGAGAGTGAAGGCAATTGTTCTTGGATTTCCAGTGGGGTAGCCATGCTAGTCTGTTGCAGTAAAAATATAGATCACCTGACTTGAAAGCAGCTGCAAAGGTGAACACTTTGCAGCACCTTTTGCTAACCGCCCCCCCCCCCAACTTACTGAAAGAAGGGCTTCTTCCTTGGCAGCTGGCAAACATGTTATTGAAATATGCCCCCTGCAGCTCAGTGGGATCTGCCGTGGTGCTTTCTTTAGGGCATACTCCTATGCATGTTAAGACAGAAAAGAAGTCCCACAACTCCCAGCACTCTGCAGCCAGCATCACTGGGTGGGGAATACTGGAAGTTGTAGGACTTTTTTTGGTGTAAACATGCATAGGATTGCAGCCTTAATAATGTCTTTATGCAGCCATGTAGGTTGACCAATCCAGGTCCAACCATTGCAATACCAGCAGATCAACTGTTACCTATCACAGTACTTTGTCTCCACTAGAGTTGCTACCTTTTTACTTTGGGCAGATAATAGACAATCCAGTCAGTAAAATGACTGTTACGTTCTTCTTCAGCAATGTTGGCATCAGGTACCATCTCTTTTTAACAAATGATATTAAACAGCTTTCCCTGACCTGGCATCCTTCAGATGGTTTGGCCTACAACCCTGATCAGCTCCACCCACCATGGCCAGCGGTCAGAATTGTTGCGAGCTGCAGTCCAAAATATATCGAGGGCATCATGTGGGAGAAGGGTGGCCTAGAGCATGGGTTGGAGCCATCATTTCTCCACAGATATGTACGGCAGGGGTTGTAAGCACTAAAACAGTGCTTCCAATTCTAAACATTATATCCATGTGGGAATGCCCTAATAGTTTTTCAGCATCTTTAGAGTGCTGTGCAGCTCACAGCCTTCCCGCTTCTCAGTACCTTGGTGGAGATCCTTAGCCCTTTGAAAGCATGGGCCCTATAAGCGCTAAGGATTATGGTGATTACCCTTCTCACTTGCAGGACTTAATGGCTTTAAGGCCTTTGTTAGTTTGACGCACTGATCTTTCTGCAGCCGTTCATCTGCTTCAGCTCCATCCACTGCCCTAAATCAGCAACTCCAAAAGAGCTCTCCAGAGTCTCTGATTCCAGAGGTGCTGACTGAACACAGGATGAGACTCAGACTGATGGCTCAGCAGAGGCAGGACAGATTAAGGTGAGCATCGAGTTCTCACTTCAGTGCAGTAGTCATGAGCACAAAGCAGCCAAACTTGTCATCAGTGCTGCGATGGATGAAGGAGGAGAGATGAATAATAAAGTTTACCATCTAAATAAAGGCTGGCCATATGGGAATTGCTCTGGAAGTTCCAGCCAAGAAAGAAAAGATTGCTAAACATGAACACACAGATGTGCTAGGGAGAGAGAAATGTCACCTAGCACGTACAGAAGTTTGGAATCCAAAGAAGCAATGAATAAAATATGTATACATTGTTGTTACCAAAACATTGGATGTGGAATATAGCATTTTAAGTGGAAGTTGAAGAGATGTACACCTATTAGACAGGTATTTACCCACTGTTCTCAGAATGTTTCTGAAGGCATTTAGAGATTAGGCTATACTTGAGGGGGGAGGAAATAACACACCTTAAATTCCTGGAGGGCATATAATTAAGAACCTAAACACTTCCAGAGATGTTTTTGCCCAGGTTATTTTTTTTTATAGCAGATTTAGAGCTGCAAAACATTTTTAATGGTCCTGTTTGAAATACACTACTGGGATATACTAGTAAGCTACAAACCAATTAATTTCATTTTTTTATTATTACAGTTGAAATCCTGGGAAATACTTTTAACTTACAGCTGGGGAAAAATAGAACATGCATTCATGCACACCAATTTGGGATAGCTGTGTCAATGTTGGTGTTTCCAATAGAGATTTTTTTAAAGGAAAGAAGAAAACCAAAAGAGAAATGATATGGGGCACAATCTTGTACCACATACGTACTGTTGAACAAGTGTTGGCTTGGACTGGACAGATCATCTAGTCCAGGCAATACAAATGTGTAAGTTTTTTATTAACTGTTTTTTTTTTAAATCCAAACTTCTTTTATATCTGACACCCTTCCCTCCAAGAGGTGACAAACATCTGTTGGTGAGGGAGACTCTCACATGAAGCATGTGAGTCATTCTGGATTGGGACCAACATATGTTCTCTGCCCAGTACCTCTCAGTGAGACAAGCTTAGCATCATGGAAAGAAGAATAAGCTGTCAACCACCAAGCCCCGGGTTCACACTTGAGGTCTGCCATGAACTTACTAAGTGACTTTAGACAATGCATGTTGCTGTCTCAGACACACACACACCCCATTTGTAATATGGGGATAATAATCATGACTTGTCTTCCAGGGCTATTGTGAGATAATGACTGTGAAACAGGTTGAGTGCGTAGGAAAAAGGTTCTATAAATACCAAGCATCATATTATTATAATGAAAGAGTATGGATGTGCTCTTAGAAAACTCCTATTTATTTTAATAGCATTTCAACAACTACCTCTAGTACTAGGTTCTGGAAACTAGCAGCAAAGGATGACCATGATTTTCATGTCCTGTTTCTGAGTTTCCAGTGGTACCTGGTGGTCTGGTTTTCAAAGCAGAATCTTAGATTAGATGGACCTGGTCTCTCACCCAACTCCTCCCTGTTTGACTTTCCCCCCCAAATCCATCATGCGATTTTATCCAATAATGGATCATGTAGTTAATGCTGTGGCAGTATACAACTCACCAGTCCTGTTTAGTGACATGATAATGTCACTGAGTGCAAACAAAACCAATTGAGAATAAGGGCAATTCTTCTTGGATTTACAAGGTTCACAAATTTGTCCTGACTAAGGTGGCTGTGCAAGTGAACACATCACTGCACCATTTGCTGAACCCCCTAAAACGCTCACTGAAAGAAGGGGCTAGAAGGACTTGGTCTCATCCACCAAAGTAATTATTTTTGTTTTTTAAAAAAAATATTACAATTATATCCCATCCCTTCTCCTCTTTCAAGGAACCAAAAGCAGCTCACATGGTCCTCCTTCTTTCCTCGTTAACTTTGCAACAACCCTGTGAGGTGGGGTAGTCAGTGGCTGGCCCAGAGTCACCCAGTGAGCTTCATGGCCAAGTGGGGACTAGAACATGGATCTCCCGAGCCCTAGTCCAACACTCTAACCACACTGAACATAGTTCTTTTGTGCTTGTCCTTGATAGAAAGTATATATCATTAATTGTTGTATTTATTTTATCCTATCTTATTCAGACATATTTTGTCTCTGAACTTGGACACTTCACATTGATTTATCTGATAGCTGTTGCTGGACTTATCTTCTGTGAATGTATATAAACATTTTTAAAGCTATCTCTAATAGCTGTAGTGATGGTCACCAACTTGAGTTTTAAAGGGGGATTAGACAAATTCATAGAGGATAAGGCTATCAATTAGGGATGGGTGGACTCACTTCCATCTGGGTCACTGGCTGCTTGCTGAGCCATCGCCACTGCTGATGCCCACTTGCCATGCTGCATAAGCCCCTCGATGGCTCGGCGAGCAAGCGGCAAGCACAGAGGGGCCACCCGCTCTTTCTTTGAGCTGCCATTTTGTATAGAAATGGTGTCTCGGGTCTTTCTGGAACAGCAGTGTTGCACAGATTGTGGTCATAAAGGGGCGAACTATGCAACATTACAGGCGTGAATGGTGCTGTTCCGGAAAGATCCAAGCTGCCATTCCTATGCAAAATGGTTTGGGGAAGGACCAGGTGGCTGTTGCACACTCGTAGACCATGTGGCGCTCACAGGTGGGTCCAATGAGTGCCATGTGGTCTGTGAATGGGGCCCCGGAGGGCCAAGTGGGTAGGAGTCCGGCAAACTCCACCCCATAGCAGTTGTCTGCAACATCCCTACTATCAATAGCAACTAGCTATATATATGGATGGGTGGATTCCCCATGGGGGGAGGTGATCCCTCCCTCCTCCCAGAATCCTCTTTGGCCGGCTTGGCTCCACAGCAATTCTGTGGAGAGGGCCGCCGGCTCTATATCGTTGGCAATACGGCCGCCATTGGAGTGCCATATTGCTGGGCTGGCTGAGGGATCTCCGGATGCAAATGGCATAGTGGATGCCATTTGCGGCTGCAAAGCTCTTAGATTAATCTAAATGCAGCTGTAAATGGCTGCAATTAGGTTAAACTAAGGGCTTTACGGCAGCAAATGGCATCAACTATGCCATTTGTGTCTGTTTTTTCCTGCGATAGGCTAGCCTATAAATGGCTGCATTTAAGTTAAACTAAGTTAAACGCTATTTGTGTTGCCCTTATTTTCGCCGTAGTCTACGTAAATCTTTACATAGACTACAGGGACCAATTAAGGAACACGAATGGCGGCTCCCTATGGGGGCTGCCATTAGCATACGCGCTTTTTTTTTTTTTTTCAAAGTCACCCGTGATAGGCTACGTGATGATTAACGTAGCCTATCACGGCTGACTTTGCAAATCTAGCCGTGATAGGCTACGTTAATCGTTACGTAGCCTATCACAGGGGCGTTTGTTTTTTTTTACTTTTCTTGTAATGGCGGCGGCGGCAGCCGGTCGAAAGACCAGCTGCTGCCCCAGCCCCTGACGAAGACCTGCCGAACCGCCACCGGGACCCTCCGCCAGGAGCGACATTCATAAAGGGTAAGTCCCATCCCGGGGGGGGGGTGGCAGGGGGTGGCGGGGGGGAGAATTTCTCCCTGAACCTTTGGAGGACCGAATGCATTGGCACTCGCCTCCCCCCCCAAGTTTCGGGGAGAAATTCTCCCCCATCCCTATCTCAAAGTCGATCCTGCAGAGCCGGCAGCCTGCTCCGCATCACTGGTGAAAGTCGATATGGCCAGCAGCCATTGCTGTGCCATATCTCTGTATAAGTCAGTCCCCGGACACAAATGGCATAGTGGGCGCCATTTGCATCAGTAAAGCTGGTAGATTAGCCTAAATGCAACCATTTACGGTTGCATTTAGGTTAATTTACCAGCTTTACCGCCCCAAATGGCATCCACTATACCATTTGTGTTCCTGTTTTTTATGTGATAGGCTATGCAAATATTTTTTTTTTATTTGTGAATACGCAAATATTCATGTAGCCTATCGCATGAATGGGGACGCAAATGGCATACTGGACACCATTTGCATCCCTGTTCATGTGATAGGCTACGCAAATATTTGGAACTAATACCTTAAACCTGGCCTGGTAGTGAACAGGCATCCAGTGCAGTTCCCTCAGCAAAGGAGTTGCATGCTGAAAAGGGGCAGCTCCTGACAACAGCTGAGCTGCTGCATTCTGCACTAGCTCCAGCTTCTGGACCAGCCTCAAGGGCAGCCCTGCATAGAGCAGATTATAGTAATCCAGTCCTGAGGTGATTAATGCCTGTACCACCATGGCCAAGCTATCCCTGTCCAGGAGAGGCTGAAGGTGGTAAAAGGCACTCTGAACCGCCATGGTCGCTTGGACCTTCAGCAACAGTGATGGATCAAGGAGAACCTCCAGAATACAAACCTATAGAATTATAGAATAGTAGGGTTGGAAGGGGCCTATGAGACCATTGAGTCCAACCCCCTGCTCAATGCAGGAATCCAAGTCAGAGCATCCCCAGCAGATGGCTGTCCAGCCTCGTCTTGAACGCCTCCAGTGTGGGAAAGCCCACCACCTCCCTAGGTAATTGGTTCCAGTGCTATATTGCTCTAACAGTCAGGAAGTTTTTCCTGATGTTCAGCAGGAATCTGGCTTCCTGTAACTTGAGCCCATTATTCTGTGTCCTGCACTCTGGGATGATCCTTCCTCTCAGTGACAACCTTTCAAGTACTTGAACAGCACTATCATATCTCCTCTCGGTCTTCTCTTCTCAAGGCTAAACATGCCCAGTTCTTTCAGTCTCTCTTCATAGGGCTTTGTTTCCAGTCCCCAGAATATCTTTGTTGCCCTCCTGTGAACCTTTTCCAGTTTGTCTGCATCCTTCTTAAAGTGTGGTGCCCAGAACTGGACGCAATACTCCAGATCAGGCCTAACCAGTGCTGAGTAGAGGGGAGGGGAACTAGTACTGATCTTTCAGAGGAAGTAAACCCCATCTAAAACAGGCAATGGGCCTGTCTCCTGGACCCAGGAACCACTCAACCACAGGGCTTCCATCTTACCAGGATTCGGCTTCAGTTCATTCACTGGCCCTCATCCAGCCCATTACTGAGTCTAGGCACTGATCCAGTGTTCCTCTTATGTTCTTATGAAGGTGAGCTTATGGTTTAGTAGCTGGATAAATTTCAGTCACAAAGTACCTTCTACCATCTATTTCATTTTCTAAAATAAACAGCAAATGGAAGGGGCAGCCTAGGTTTTTAGATAACAATCTTCATGAGGTTTCAATGTCCTCATTTTCCGAGGTTTATTTTTTTAAGTGAAAGAATTGGTATAAGTTGTTTTGCCTTTAAAAATTATCTAGTTACTGAACCATAAGTTCAGCTGCATAATTATGAAATCTTGATGGCCATGGCATTTAAAATAGATTCAACTTTCTACACAGTAAAAATAACTTTAAATTCCTTCCCTGAATTTCATTTGCTCAGCTTTTACACAACTCCCGGTTAACTTTTTGGAAATCATAGGCACAGGATGTGCTGATGAGCATCAGCTTAGACAAGGGGAAGCTTGAGAGATCTGATCTTTGCAAATTTCTATACAAAATGACCTGATTTGCACCTTTTGGACTACTTGTGGATCAGAACTTAGCTATCCAGCAGATTTCGCATTTCACTGAATGTTGCGACACAGTTTGGAGCATTTTAAAGGCACAATCCTATGCACATTTGGGCAGAAAAAATCCTACAACTGACAGCATTCCCTAGCTACCTGGGGAATGCTGGGCATTGTAGGAAGGTTTTTTTCTTCTTCTTCTGTCCAAACATGCATAGGATTGCGGTCTAAATGTATCAAAATACACATTTTAAATATGTATTTTGAGAGTTTAAGACTAAAATGAAACAATGGAATTGAAGGCAAAAGTTATATGGACAGGAACATCTTTGTCTGCTACTTAGAGGTGGCTTGTAAAATGATGGGTCATGTAATGGAGGCATTAGCCATGACAATGATTTTATGCATGATGCATAAATCAGGTAAAAATTTGGTGTTGAGCATGCAATATTATTCAACAATCTTCAAAGCAAATAGGATCAAATTGATGGATACGCTTGGTTAACTCCATGATTGTATTAAGTATACACGGAGGGACCCTTCAATGTCAGGACTCATACCTTTGGAACATTCTCCTGTTGCCTCCATGTAAGAACACATGAAACTTATAAGTCAAGTAGCTTTTTTACTTCTTTTAAGGGAACTTCTTTAGGGTGGAGGGCCGTAAAACTCCCCTCCCCCAGCTCTCTACAGGTTGAATGATGTCAGTACAGTTGCTCCCATTACAATGGAGGGGGGCGTCCATACCCACTGAATTAATTGTCTCCCTGGCCAAAGCACCAGCAGGAGCTTTTCAAGCTCGTAGTTTAGGGACCAGGCTTCACTTCCAAGGAGTGAAGGGGGCTGAGCCCAGGGATGCTGGAGAAATCCGCTGCAGACTCAAATGAGTCCAGATTCCAAAGAATCCGACCTCTGGATCCCACAGTGGAGCAGCAGCACTCACCTCTGGGTCTCGAGGAGTTCCCACAAGATGGCTCTCTGACTTCCTATAAAATGTGATACGCTAATGGCGGCTGCCATGAGCTTATCACAGGGAAGGTATAGCTGTAAATGGTGTATTGTATACAATTTGCAGCCATAAAGCACTTACTTTTACCTAAAGTAAGTGCTTTATGGCCACAAATGGTGTAACAGATGCCATTTGCAGGGGCAACTTTCCTGAGATATGCTAATGGCAGCCGCCATTAGCATATCACATTTTATAGGAAGCTGGAGAGCCACTTTGCCAACTCTGGTGGACATGGCAGGGCTCCGGAGGGCTCTGCAGGGCCTCAAGCAACCCTAATTGCCCTGCAATGGACCCCCGCCCCAGACCAGACAATGTGGGGTTCATACATCCTTAGCTGAACCAAGGTTTGCTTTGTTTCACCTGGGCTGTCCCTATCTGGGTAAAGCCTAGGGGGAGCAAAGCAATCCCCTTTGTGCCTAGCTTCACCGCATGTGGGGTTTCCCCAGCTGGGGAAGGCATGTGTTTACCAATACCTCCTTGGCAGAGATGTTGGGTGGAGGAGTGATGCTCCACTGGGTGCCTTGGCTGGGGAAGCACTTAATGTCATCCTTGTCCTCCCAACTGGGAAGGCAGGCAGTGTTCTAAGTAAGGGAAATCCTCTGCATGCCACACTGCCTCCTAATCACAGATGAAAGATAACAGCAAGGATTCCTTCCCCAACTCCCAGTAGCCTCCAGGAGGTAGCAATTGGGGGTTTGGAGAGTGGGGCCTGCAGAGGGAGCCCAAGCTTCTGTGGGCCAGAGGGTCCCCAACCCTAGTCCAAAGGCACATGCTGCAACAACCTTGCTGAAGCTACAGTAAGTAAGCAGGTCTGTCTCTGGTCAGCGCCTGGATGGGAAGGTGCTTGGGAATCCTATGCATGCTGTGTTGCGCATAGAGATGTATGAGCATTTTGGTTTTGCAGCTTGCAGAACATGTGAACATACCCCGTTTGAAGCTCCACAAGTGGGAGCGAGCGCGTATCCACCAAAAACATTCACAAATTGTCAAACACATGCTCGTGTTCATTTCACTGCCGATTCCCGGCTTGATTTGCACAAATTCCCTAAGTTCTGCAAATTTCCCCAGTGGACTAAATCTGCCCCTCTTTCGTCTATGGAGGAAATTTGTGCAAATCTCCCATTTGATTGCTGCTCAATTTGCACAGGTTTCCCATTCACCCAGAATGAGCAGCAATCACAACCGCAAATGGGAATTGGGGACAAGACGAGTGGCAAGACGATGTTCGGAGAACCATAGTGAACTCAAGCAATGCTTGTTTGCCCATACCACGTTGGCCATGTTTTTAAAATGACTGGGTATAAATAAAAAAGAATGGTGTTGTTGTTGATTTTTAAATGGGCTCTATTGAAATGGTCAGAAGTCCTGGAGACATTTGATCAAGCCCACCAAACTTCATAATAGACTTGTGAAATGCCAAAATATGTGAAACAGATGTTACAAAAACTCTGTCCTCCAAAGCCAGTATGGGAAAGAGAGTAAGAAGTCATATGGAACAAAACAAAAAGCTAATGAGGTGAGATTTCTTTATATTGCACAACTTGTACTGGAGGACAAGTTGTAGGACTTCTCTCTCAGGTACTGCAATATTTGCCCTTGTGATTTCCATTAGTTGGGAGAGGAAATGACCCCTGCAAGTGGATTGATTTTGGGGTAGGCAAAATGTCTACCTTTAAATATGAGGTAGCGAAGGGCTTTTATTTCTTCTGTCCCCCCCACCACAAAAAAAGCTTCAGTGTAGCTGAAGAAAGAATGTTCATAGGAACGATGCATTCTTGGTTTGCAGTTGGAGAAACATGGCCACCCCTGAAACAATGGAGACAGCCATTCGTCCCCAACAAGGATACAGTTTTTCACAGAGTAATTGTGAGGGTAAATGGCTCTAGAGTGGCAAATAGCGTTACCCTTATTTTCGCCGTAGTCTACGTAAATCTTTACGTAGACTACAGCAACCAAATAAGGAACGGGAATGGCGGCTCCCTATGGGGGCCGCCATTATCCGTACGCGCTTTTTTTTTTTAAAGTCACTCGTGATAGGCTACGTGACGATTTACGTAGCCTATCATGGCTGACTTTGCAAATCTAGCCGTGATAGGCTACGTTAATCGTCACGTAGCCTATCACGGGGGCATTTTTTTTCCCTTTGATTGCAATGGCAGCGGCGGCAGCCAGTCGAAAGATCGGCTGCCGCCCCCGCCCAGGACGAACACCCGCCGAACCGCCGGCCGGACCCGCCGCTGGGAGGGACATTCAGCAAAGGTAAGTCCCGTCCTGGGGGGGATGCGGGGGTGGGGGGGTGCGGAGAATTTCTCCCTGAAACTTGTTCGGGGGGCCGAACACGTTGACGCTCGGCCCCCCGAAGTTTCGGGGAGAAATTCTCTGCCATCCCTATTCTACATACATGTCTGTAGTAGGGATGTCGGAGGAATACATTGAGAGGTGGAGCTGGGTGAGCTCTTGCTGGCTCAGCAGCCCCCCCGCCAGACTCCAACATGACTCAGCCTGTGTCGAGTTGGTCCAGCTGATGGATTTTCCACCTGTGCATGACAGCAGCAGCAAAGGGTGGGATGGGGGTGCTTTGGCCCATCCCACCGATGGCCTCCCACCACCACTGCTACCCCCCCCCAGTCCCTCTCTTTCTGCTAGGGATGTCAGAGAATTCCGCCATGGATCTCAGGGAGGCCGAATGCCAGTGCATTCACCCCCCAAAATCGGTGGTGGAAGGGTCTGCCCCCCCGCCCCCCCTGGGCGGGACTTACCCTGGGCGGATCTTCCTGGCGGCAGCAGCTCCGGCGGTGGTTTGGTGGTGGTTCGGTGGTGGCAGCAGCTGCGGCGGCCGGTCTTCCGACCGGCTGCCACCGCCGCCATTTCCAGTAAAAAAAAAAAAAACATACATAAAGATTTCCGTAGCCTATCATGGCTAGATTTTTAAAAAACAATGTGATAGGCTACGTAAATGTTTACGTAGCCTATCACGGCTGATTTAAAAGAAAAAAAAACATGCGTACGCAAATGGCGGGAGCGTGGCCCTCCCGTTTTTCCACTACTGACATCGTGGCGCAACATGCCCTCTGTCCCCACCACTGGCAGGGATGGAAGGAACACTGCAGCTGCAGTGGCAGGAACTTGGGTTTCTCCCTGCCCCACTTTCCACCACAGCCGCTGCCGCCCCGCCCCTGCCGCCCCAGCCTGCAAATGGAGGGAACGTCGCAGCAGTGGGAACGTGGGTCTCATCCCACCGCAACCTGGAATGTGTGCACATGCCAGGTCAGGGGGGCAGGGGAAGGAAAACCCAGGAAAGCTCCTAGATTAATTAGACCCTTGGCTTAATTGGACCCCTGGCTTGGCTCTTAAGGACAAGCAGAGCCTGGGTCAGGACAGGAATCTGACAGGCCCTAGAAGGGCCAGATTCCAGTGCCGTGGACATCCCTAGTCTGTAGAGATGTAGAGACCACTGAAGGAATAGCTAGAATAGGGCCCTTGGGCAAGATACCCTCAAATGCCCCCCACCCACGTGAGTCTGGCTTCTCACAGTCATTGTGACTGGATTCTCTGGCTCCTCCTCTTTCTCATCATTGCTACCACTTGCTTGCTTCTCAGGGAGGGAGCTCGTGTGCCAGCAGGCAGGGGCATCTCCTGCTCCTCCTTCTCACCACCACCATTGTCTGGGACTGAGGCAGAGGCAGATGAACAAGCACAATCCAATGGCAGAGCCCCACCAGTGGGTTCTCGTCAGTGGGCCGCTGCTGGGGTGTAGGGCTTGGCAGGTGCCCAATCATGCTTCCCTTTGATGCTGCCCTTGATTCTCAGGCTACAAAAGTGGGATGGCAATTTCAGGGGTGAAGGTAGGGATGTATGAAAATCACTTGCCTTTCGGGGATTATGCTGATGGTGGGGGGGGAGGCGTTCCATCCCTCCCCCCGGAATCCTCGCCTGGGGGGGAGGCGCTCCGTTCCTCCCCCCCCCCGGAATCCTGGCCGGACGGCTGTGCTCCACAGCGATTCTGCGGAGCCACCGGCCGGCTCCACCAGCAGCCGGACATCCAGCCGCTGGCTAACAGGGACGCAAATGGCGGCAGCCGTAGCCGCTGCCGTTTGCGTCCCTGCAGTCAGCCGTGATAGGCTATGTAAATGTTTATGTAGCCTATCATGGCTGACTTAAAAAAAAACACAAAAAACGTGCGTACGCAAATGGTGGCGGCCAAGGCCGCCACCATTTGCGTTCCTTATTTTGGCACGTCTTAGTCTATGTAAACATTTACGTAGACTAAGACAGCAAAAATAAGGGGAACGCAAATAGCGTAGCATCTACGCTATTTGCGTTCCTCTTATTTTTGCCGTCTTAGTTTACGTAAATGTTTACGTAGACTAAGATGTGCCAAAATAAGGAACGTAAATGGCGGCGGCCATGGCTGCCACCATTTGCGTATGCGGGTTTTTGTTTTTAAGTCAGCTGTGATACGTTGTTGTTGTTTTTTTAACCTGGAAATGGCGACGGTGGCAGCTGGTCAGAAGACCGGCAGCTGCAGCCACCACTGCCAAACCGCCACCGGAGCCGCCGCCACCAGCAAGATCCGCCCAAGGTAAGTCCCGTCCCGGAGGGGCGGGGGGTGGGCCTTTCCGCCACCAATTTCGGGGGTCCAAATGCGCTGGCATTCGGCCTCCCCGAGATCCGTGGCAGAACTTTCGTACATCCCTAAGTGAAGGATTTAGTTCTGGCAGGTTGCAGAGGCTTCCTTCCCCCAATATAGATCCTTGTAAAACCCCACAGTTTATATCCCTCCATCATGAGAACTAACCATCTATTCCTACTCTCTGCTTTATGTTCTTTAATGAATTACCGATCCATAATCGGGCCTCTTAGCTCATGACTGCTAGGTTTGCTGAGGAGTCTCTGGTCAGCTGGAAGGTACATTGGAGGTCATCTATTCCCATCCTGGCTCAATGCAGCACCAGCAATGCAGGATGCAACTACAGCATCTGTAGCAGGACAGGTGTCCAATACCTGGTTATTAAATTACTCTGGCAAAGGAGAACCCACAACCTCCATGTACAGTCTGTGCCATTGTCAAACAGCTCTTACTGGTAGGAAGTTTCTGCTAATGTTTAGTCAAGATCTACTTTCTCCAATTTCTGCCTGTTGATTCTAGTCCTTTAATACCTGCATATTATGACTGTGCTGGTGGTCACCTGTCATGCAAGTAAAATCCCCCACTGATTAAACCCTTTTATACATATCTCGAAATGGGAATGAACAATCATCAAAGACAGTTGCCTAAAAATTAGTCCATTTCCACTTCCCCAAGCCTTGATTTCAGACTTGTTAAAGGCTCTATTAAAAAAGAAGAAGCGGCATTTAAGGTCATTTTCATTTATTGGTAATTTATGTATACCACCTGTTAGAAATAAAACTTTCTGATAGAGGCTATAAAAAGTTGAATTAGTAAGAGACTGCACTACGCTAATGTCTCCAATTTAATATGTCTCCTTAATTGGATTCTACTACACTGGTGGATTTATATATGTGTGTGTGTGTGTGTGTGTGTGTGTAATTCCAATTAAGCTGGCAAAGTTTCCAAAATTTGTCTATATGTACACTCCTCAAGCTCTTCAATTTGTGGAATGGATAAAGTTAAGCTTTAAACAGTGTCTATCCTTAGGGTTTTATTTTCAGGAGAAGAGTGTGTTTTATAGTGATGCTATAAAAAAAAAATTGCATTTAGGTTGCTTACCTTTTTAACAAGCCTGAAGAGGCGGTTTACGAATTTGCAATTATGTTTGGAATTGATTGCAAGCTTCTGAGTATGTGCAGTCGGTATCTAAATAATGCACTGTATTGGTTGGATTAACCCTTTCCTTGCCTAATCCGGTGTTGCTTTCCTCCTCCTCACTGCCACTGCCTCCACACTGTCTGGCTTGGTGGGGAGGGGGAGGACTCAGTAACATCCCCCCCCCATAAATTTTTAGTCATCCGATCCTACCATTTCCTTAGCAGCTTCCATCATTGTCACCACCACCACCACAGATCTGGCTCCAAGGAGGCATTACTGATTCCAAACTACAGCTCCCAGGATGTACTTTGTGCTTGTACAAAAGCCCATTTACATGGAGTTCACTTTGAGGGAGAACCCACTTCTGAGCCTATATGGGTGAGTTCATTGTTTTACAAGTAAATAATGAATTCACTTGGGGTAAGTTTGCCCTTCACTAATATTTTATGAGCCTCCCTTCTCTTTGTTAGACTAACTTTCAGAGCAATCCTGAGCATGGCCTTTAGGAAGTGGTAAGGTAGATCTACCAGCACATCCCCCGCCCTGTGGGCTCACACAATCTATGGTAGAAGGTGTGGGTGGCCTTGCAAATGTGTTGTTTAAAGTTTGCATGGAAACTCATATTCATTTTTGTCCATATTTTTCCTAACTCATGCATTTTTGTATGCGTTTTTGCCTACTGTACATATTAGTTGCAAGCAATTCTCCCAATATACATTTAATTACTTTTTATTATTTACTTTTAAACATTGTTTTCACTAATATAGACATTTTTTGACTGGAGAACTCCATTGCAAAATTTGGAGAAGTGGACTTTTGGAAGGCTAACTGAGTTTCGGTTTTCATAGTGGATTGAAAGTGCACTATTAGATAAATTTGCATTTAAATGTGAACTGAACAAATTTGTCTCCCAGTCTTACACCCAGATCAGACCTGTCTGGGGGATGGAGTGGTTTTGGATTCAGCAGATTCAAAGTTGGCTCTCCCTTACTCAAACCGAACCTCAGTTAGCCTTTGAAATTTTACACTTCTCTGTAGGGGTGTGTGAAACACTTACCCCGTTCCAGCTGGCAGTCCATGGTGGGGGTGGGGGGTGATCCATCCCTCTCCCCTGGAATCCTCCCTGGCCAGCTCCACTCCACAGCAAGGCTGGATTCTAAAGAATCTGGCCTCACTGGAGTCCATGGTGGAATTCTCCAACATCCCCACTTCTCTGAATTTTACAATGGAAGCCTCCAATAATAACATTTTTAAAAAAATTAAGGGCACAATCCTATGCATGCTTAGACAGAAAAAAGTCCTGCAACTCCCAGCATGCTCCAGCCAGCATGTTGGAGATGTAGGACTTTTTCTGTCCAAATATTTCATTTCATTCAATTTATTATAAACATGAATAGGATTGTGCCCTAAGATGTGTATATTAAGGAGAAGTACATATATGAACATGGATATTAATGAAAAAAGAATGTTAAAATGCATTACAATAGGAAAATTGTTTGCAAAAATATAAGGAAAAACGGTGTACAAAAAATGCAAGCCTTAGGAGAAATGCACATAGAAATGGTAGGGGTGTACGAAACCCCACTTACCTGGCTCTGCCAGGTGGGGGGAGGTGCTCCGTCCCTCCCCCCAGAATCTTCACTGGGGGGGAGGCACTCCGTGCCTCCCCCTGGAATCCTGTCTGGCCGGCTCCGCTCCACAGCCAAGCTGCAGAGCCACTGGCCGGCTCCGGCCACCCGCAGCCGGACATCCGGCCGCTGGGCAGCCCTGCAGGGATGCAAATGGTGGCTGTTGAAGCTGCTGTCATTTGCATCCCTGTAGTGAGCCATGATAGGCTATGTAAATATTTACGTAGCCTATCACGGCAGGGGGGAAACCCCAGCGTATGCAAATGGCGGTAGCTGCTGCCATTTGCATAGGCCGGGTTTCTTTCCCCTTGCCGTGATAGGCTACGTAAATATTTACGTAGCCTATCATGGCAGGGGGGAAAAAACTCCAGCATACGCAAATGGCGGCAGCTACTGCCATTTGCGTACGCTGGGGTTTCCATTCTTATTGAAGGGTATAATGTTCTGATAGTATCAGATGGATGCAGTGTGCCAACGCTTAACTTTTTCTCTGTGTAAGGATATTATTAGTATGTGTGAGAGAGTGTGCATGTATATGGCAGCTTACAGTAATATTAAAATAACAATTTTGCAATGGCCATTTTTATAAAATACAAACAGTAACAAACAAGCAAACATCAGGACAAAACAGCAGATGCAATAAACCATCCAGCTGAAACAACAGTAGATGCATGAAAACCAACACAACTCGTGGCAATTTCCCACGCACTCTCTATTAGGGCTATGCACTGCTTTGGCCGAAGGCCTGAACCCCGAGTGGAAGCGGGCTGCTTCAGGCCACTTTCAGCCCCTTCCGAGGTGAAGCAGGGGGACACGAAGCGACCCAGGGTGGGTCAGGGGCTATCTGAAGCAAACAGTGCACTTTGGAGTTTTGCCCCCCCCAGTCCAGCACCCCCCCCCCCGGTGCCTCCAGGTCCTTACCTGAACTGCCTTCTCCGTTGCTGCCGCGCCACCTCCAACGCCTCTGCCGCCGTCCTCACCGCCCCCACCACTGCCACCACCTCTGCTGCCACT
The DNA here is from genome assembly GCF_057233095.1 of Heloderma suspectum. Classification (NCBI taxonomy): domain Eukaryota; kingdom Metazoa; phylum Chordata; class Lepidosauria; order Squamata; family Helodermatidae; genus Heloderma; species Heloderma suspectum. The sequence continues at coordinate 23,274,074 of NC_139460.1, read as the reverse complement.
GCCACCCTCACTGCCACTGCACCACCATTGCCACATCTGCTGCCACTGCCGTCCTCACTGCCACCACCTCAGCCGCCTCTGCTGCTGTCCTCACCACCATTTTTTAAAAAAACAAAACAAAAACAAAACCTTTAATGTGAGAGAAAGTGAAACTAACAGATTCACCCATCCAGGCCCGGGGCTCTGAGTGTTAACCTCTTAAAGGACTGTGTTTGAATCCCTGTGTATTCATGCTTGTGGTGCTTTCTTAAGGTTGCCACCTCTCTCTCTCTCTCTCTCTTTCTCTTTTGACAGTTTCAAAATCTTTAAGAGCTACATGCCAGGTCAGCACAGCATGGCCCTCTCCATGTTAGGAATACTGGTATCTATTGAATTTGAAGCAGAAGTGAAGAGGGAAGAAGCACCATGGAGTAATGACAAAGAAGGGGGAGGCAGGCTCAGGTGCTCAAAAGATCACTGCCTTGTTGTGGCGAAGTGGCTTGCGTAACTCAGTGAAGCCATAAGCTATGCCTTGCAGGGCCACCCAAGACGGACAGGTCATGGCGGACAGTTCTGACAAAATGTGGTCCACTGGAGAAAGAAATGGCAACCCACTCCAGTATTCTTGCCAAGAAAACCCCATGGAACATATCACAAGGCTAAAAGAGATGACGCCGGAAGATGAGCCCCTCAGGTCGGAAGGTGTCCAATATACTACAGAGGAAGAGCAGAGGGTATTTCCAAGTAGCGCCAGAAAGAGTAAAGTGGCTGGGCCAAAGCCGAAAGGACACCCAGCTGTGGATGTGTCTGGTGGTGAAAAGAAAGTCCAATCCTGTAAAGAACAATATTGTTTAGGAACCTGATGTAAAATCAATGAATCAAGGCAAGCTGGAGGTGGTCAAACATGAGATGGCAAGATTGAACATTGACATCTTGGGAATCAGCAAACTAAAATGGACAAGCATGGGCAGATTTAATTCAGGTGACCATTTTATCTACTATTGTGGGCAAGAATCCCTTAGAAAAAATGGAGAAGCACTCATAGTCAACAAAAGTTTGGGAAAAGCAGTACTGGGGTACAATCTCAAAAATGATAGAATGATCTCAGTACGAATCCAAGGCAAACCATTCAACATCACAGTAATTCAAGTCTATGCCCCAACCACTGATGCTAAAGAAGCTGAGGTTGATCGGTTCTATGAAGACCTACAACACCTTCTAGAACTCACACCAAAAAAAGATGACCTCTTCATCATAGGGGATTGGAATGCTAAAGCAGGAAGTCAAGAAATCACCAGGATAACAGGCAAGCATGGCCTTGGTGTACAAAATGAAGCAGGACAAAAGCTAATAGAGTTTTGCCAAGAGAACATGCTGATCATAGCAAACACTTTTTTCCAACAGCACAAGAGGTGACTGTACTCATGGACATCACCAGATGGTCAATATCAAAATCAGATTGATTATGTCCTTTGCAGCCAAAGATGGAGAAGCTCTATACAGTCAGTCAAAACAAGACCTGGAGCTGACTGTGGCTCAGATCATGAGCTGCTTCTTGCAAAAAAATTGAAGAATGTAGGGAAAACCACTAAACCATTCCGGTATGACCTCAATCATATCCCTTATGAATATACAGTGGAGGTGAGGAATAGATTTCAGGGATTAGACCTGATAGACAGAGTGCTTGAAGAACTATGGATGGAGGTCCGTAACATTGTTCAGGAGGCAGCAACGAAATCCATCCCAAAGAAAAAGAAATGCAAGAAAGCCAAGTGGCTGTCTGATGAGGCTTTACAAGTAGCTCATGAAAGAAGGGAAGTGAAAAGCAAAGGAGAAAGGGGAAGATATCTCCAGCTGAATGCATTGTTCCTGAAAATAGCAAGGAGAGACAAGAAGGCCTTCTTAAATGAACAATGCAAAGAAATCGAGGAAAACAGTAGAATGGGAAAGACTAGAGATCTCTTCAAGAAAATCGGAGATCTCAAGGGAACGTTTTGTGCAAAGGTGGGCATGATAAAGGACAAAGAAAGCAGGGACCTAACAGAAGCAGATGAGATTAAGATGAGGTGGAAAGAATACACAGAAGAACTATACAGGAAAGATCTGAATGTCCCTGATAGCCATGATAGTGCAGTCACTGAACTTGAGCCAGACATCCTAGAGAGTGAAGTCAAGTGGGCCTTAGGAAACATTAGTAACAACAAAGCTAGCAGAGATGACAGTATTCCAGCTGATCTATTTAAAATCCTAAAAGATGATGCTGTTAAAGTGCTGCACTCAATATGTCAACCAATTTGGAACACTCAGCAATGGCCACAAGACTGGAAAAGATCAGTTTACATTCCAGTTCCAAAGAAGGCGTCCCTGCAGTCAGCCATTACGTAGCCTATCACGGCTGATTTAAAAGAAAAAAAAAACGCACTCATGCAAATGGGCGCCACCATTTGCGTTCCTTATTTTGACACGTCTTAGTCTATGTAAACATTTACGTAGACTAAGATGGCAAAAATAAGGGGAATGCAAATAGCACGTTGTTGTTTTTTTCTTTTAAATCAGCCGTGATAGGCTACGTAAACATTTACGTAGCCTATCACGGTATTTTTTAAAAATCTAGCCATGATAGGCTACGTAAATCTTTACGTAGCCTATCACGTTTTTGTTGTTGTTGTTGTTTTTAGTGGAAATGGCGGCGGTGGCAGCTGGTCGGAAGACCGGCCGCCACAGCCGCCGCCACTGCCGAACCGCTGCCGAACCACCACCAGAGCCGCCGCTGCCAGGAAGATTCACCCAAGGTAAGTCCCATCCCGGGGGGGGCAGGGGGGCAGACCGTTTCGCCACCAATTTCGGGGGGCCGAATGCGATGGCATTCGGCCTCCCCAAGATTCGTGGCAAAATTCTCTGACATCCCTACCTAATGCGAAGAGAAAACTCCCTGGAAAAGACCCTGATGCTGGGAAAGATTGAAGGCAAAAGAAGAAGGGGACGGCCGAGGATGAGATGGCTAGATAGCATCACTGATGCACTGAATATGGACTTGAGCACACTATGGGAGAGAGCAGAGGACAGGAAGGCCTGGCGTCTTATGGTCCATGGGGTCACAAAGAGTTGGCACGACTGAACAACCACAACAATGCATTTCGGAATATCTCCTTCTGCAGGAGCTATAAATCAAATAAAACATTTATGTTAAGAATAATGTCTTATGGATAATACCCTATTCCATATTACAAATGTTCAAAACACATTTCTATATTAAAATATTAAAATTTCACAACCTAAAACAACTTTATAAACTAAATCCCACTTAAACATAGCATAAAATACTCCCACATATTGACTTCTGACTCAAACAATAACAAAAAAATTGACTTTCTTATGGCTGCATAACTTTTAACAAATAAATAAATACTCTTTATACGAGCTCTTAACTTCCATCGAAATACACAGGCATAAATTGACCTTTTTAAAGCTGTTCAGTCTCTTGTTCTAAAATGAACAGTATTTTTTCCCCCTCTGGATGCTTGCACATGCTTAAAGTCTATTGCTGTCACATCATGTGTGAAATGTGTCATATATATAAAGGATGGTTTAAAGCTGAACATCACCGCAATGGGTCTTCTAACCTTACACCATGTACTGGCCTGTTACAACTTACAGATAACATTTTGCACATAATATTAATGGTTAGTATAATATTGGATGATTTTTGATGCAAAAATGGTTAGTATTGCATGATTAGTATTGCCATTTTCTATATTCATTTTGTATTATTACATTATTTAATGCATTTTTTGACTGATCCCATATCTTTTGCTACCTTTATTTAAACCAAGAGAAATCCAAATCTTCATTAAGTCCTATGGGCCACATACTTTTTTTTTAAAATACTTTTTATTCTATTTTTTATCTTTATAAATGAAATAAACAGTACCAACAACCTAGTCATTATCTACAGTTTCCAACAATACAGTATTCTTAGGAGGACACAGCAATAACAAAAAAGAAAAACAGAAGAAGAAAAAGGAAGAAGAAAGCAAGAAAGAAAAAGAAAAAGAAAAAGATGAAAAAGTTATGCAAAAGGATTAAATATAAACTCCATTACACACAAACTTCAAATATCATTCTACTTAAAAGTTATACCTATAATAACATTGCCAATATTACAATTCAGTACAGCATAGATAATCAACCTTACATTTCAGTATCGTATCATCAGTCTTATAGCAAGGGAGCAAGCCTACAATTCATTTCCAATAACCATATATTGCCCTCCAGTTAATATATAATAGTAAAGCTTAACAATTTAACCAGCCAAAAATATTACTAATAGGTCTCATAATAATGATAGTAATAATAATTAAAAAGGAAGGAAATTAAAAAGGATAAGTAATAATAATAACAAATTAATAATAATTTTTATGCTATCTATATTTTAGATAGTGTCATTTCTAAATCTATATATGAATGTATATATATCTATGCACACACAAACAGGAATTTTATTATACAGTATATCATGTCTAATATATATAAAAAGAGGAAGTAAGAAAAAGAGAGAGAGAAAAAGGGGGGATATATGTAAACAGTCCTCTGGACTGGCATACTGCCCAGACCGTATAACTCAAAGAAATCCGAAAAACAATAATAATTGAAAAATTCCCAGCTCATGAGGCTGGGGAAGATGTCTCCCGTGCTTTACTTTGAATGCCAGCTAGCCAAGCCTCTGCCATTTCATGATTTAAAAACTTTTTCATCTGGCCTTCTAAAAGAATGCAAAATATAGCAGGGTATTTGATATGATATTGATGATTCATTTGTCTTGCCTGATTTCTTGCTTTGGTAAATTGCCTTCTTTTGTCAGTGATTTCTTTAGTATAATCTGGAAATAACATTTCTCTTGTGTTGGTCCCCCCAAAAAGTTCTCCCACTTCTCTTGCCAAGCACAAAATATGATTTTTTTTGTAGAAACTCTTGCAAATTGAAATATAATAGTATAGGCAGTCCCTTTGATGCCATGAACTGGACCTGGAACATGGTATGCATGCTCAATATAGAGTAAATAATCAGATGGCAGAGCAAGTAGCTCATGCAGAAATTTATCCAAGAATTTAGACAGACTTATATCAGCAGGCAGATCTTTGATACCAAGGATACGCAAGTTCGCTCTATGAGTATATGCCTCCAGTTGAGAAATTCTCGCAGACGGGCTGCATACTTTTTAGGGACATTGCCACATACTTTTTAGGGTCATGAATTAGGGATGTTGGAGAATTTCTCCACCAATCTCCGGGAGGCCGAATGCCAACGCATTCGGCCCCCCGAAATTGGTGGGGAAATTCTCTGGCACCCCCCCACCCCCTCTGGGATGGGACTTACCTCTGTCGAATGTCCCTCTTGGCGGTGGGTCCCGGCGGCATTTCGGCGGCATTTTGGCGGTGGCGGGGGCAGCAGACGGTCTTCTGACCGGCTGCCACCACTGCCATTTCCCAGTAAAGGAAAAAAAAAAAAAGTGATAGGCTACATAAAGAATTACGTAGCCTATCACGGCTAGATTTTCAAAGTCAGCCATGATAGGCTACGTAAATCTTTACATAGCCTATCACGGCTGACTTTGAAAATCTAGCCATGATAGGCTACGTAAATCGTTACGTAGCCTATCACATTTTTTGTGTTTTTTTACAATTTATTTTTTTATTTCGCGGCTGGGGACAGGGCGCTCCCCCCCCGGCCAGAATTTCAGCAGGGAGGGATGGGGCGCCCCCCCCGGCCTGAATTTCGGCCAGGAGGGGTGGGGCACCTCCCCCCCTGCCAAGAATTTCGGGGGGAGAAACGGAGCGCCTCCTCCCCACCGAAAACAGCTGTGGGACCAGGTAAGGGACTTTCGTCCATCCTTAGACATGATCCAAAATAGTTCTCTTTCGCTTAACAATTTATCATCTCTGTTCATCTTTTCAATACCCCCCCCAATTTGGTTTATGTTTTCTTTTTAAATAAAATATATAACTGTTGGTGCTCCTGTCCTTTGATGTTTCAAATTACACAAATACTCCCCTATTCTAAGCTTTAGAGGTCTCAAAGTCTTACCAATATAGATCTTTTGGCAGGGGCATGCAGTGGCATAGATTACTCATGAGGACTTACAGATTACGAAATCAGAGATCTGAATAAGGTTCCCAGTGCTTGGTCTGACAAAAGATGTTTTCTTTTGGTGAACTTGTAATATGTGCAATGGCCACATGGATGATGTCCCTTTGGCTTTGGTGTATGAAACATTGTTGGTTCTACTATCTTATTTATGTTCCATGTGTATTCAGATCGTTTTAATAAGTATCTACCAAAATCCATCAAGCTTTCCATATTTGGAATAAAAGGAACTGCAATTTTTTTACTTAAAACAAACAAACAAACAAACAACTTTCACGTGGGAGAAAGTGAAACTAACAGATTCATCCATCCAGGCCCAGAGCTCTGACAGTGTTCCTCTTAAAATCCGTGTGTGAATCCCTGTGTATTCACATTTCTGGTGCTTAATTAAGGTTGCTATCTCTTTTTTTCTGAAAGGCTCCTTTAAAAGGTATACGCCAGGCCAGCACAACATGTAGGGATGTCAGAGAATTCTGCCATGGATCTCGGTGAGGCTGAATGCCAGTGCCTTTGGCCCCCCAAACTCCATGGCAGAATGGCCTGCCACCCCCCGCCCCCCCGCAGATCCCCCTGGGATGAGACATACCTGGGGCGGATGTTCCGGGCAGCAGCAGTGGCAGCGGCAGCAGCTGGTCTTTCGACCGGCTACCGCCGCCACCATTTGCAGTCTTGTGTGTGTGTGTGGGGGGGGGGTTTACAGAGACGTGATAGGCTACGTAAGTTTTTATATAGCCTATCTCGTCTCTGTAAAAAAAAAAAAAAAGATGAACAAAAATAAGGAACGCAAATGGCGGCGGCCATAGCTGCCGCCATTTGCATTTGCATATGCATATGCATTTTTTTTTTCCTTACCCAGAGCCCTCCATGGCCGGAAATCCAGATGCGGACGGCCCTGGCCTGGGCCTGCCCAGCTGCTCCATGGAGCCGCCACAGAGCACAGCCGGCTTTCGAGGATTCCGGGGGGAGGGACAGAGCACCTCCCCCTCAGAGGAACCCGGCAGAGCCAGGTAAGCGGGGTTTCATACAACCCTAACAACATGGCCCTCTCCATGTTCAGAATACTGGTACATATTGAATTTGGCCAGTGCAGATGCCTGAGAATTTCCTTTCAGTTCGACTTTCATAAGAACATACCCAAAATTACAAATTTCTTCATATTTGGGATGGAAAGAATTTGAGTTCGAAAATGTTCCAATGCAGAAGAAAGCAAAATTGACAGATTTGTCCATCACTATGCCAAAGCTGAGGGAGAAAGTTTCAGAAGCTTACACAGAGGACACCTTTTCTTCCAAGTACGAACTGAAGCTTTAAACATAAGAACATAAGAATATAGGAAGAGCCATGCTGGATCAGACCAAGGGTCTATCCAGTCCAGTATTCTGTTCACACAGTGGCCAACCAGCTGTCAACTGGGAACCCACAAGCACAACAGCAACAGGTGTACAACTGCTCCAGCAACCAGTTCCCCAGCAACTGGTGTACATAGGCTCACTGCCTCTGGTACTGGAGGTAGCACATAGCCATCAAGACTAGTAGCCATTGAGAGTCTTTTCCTCCAGGAATTTGTCTAACCCCCTTTTAAAGCCATCCAAACTGGTGGCCATCCCTACTTCCTGTGGTAGTGAATTCCATAGTTTAAGTATGTGCTGTGTGAAGAAGTCCTTCCTTTTATCTGTCCTGAATCTCCCACCAATCAGCTTCATAGGATGACTAAAGGTAACAATGGTATCATGCCTGTTAACATTCTTCTCAGACTGTAAACTAACCTCTATCACACAATTAAGAAACCAAGTGTGAATAAACATTGCTGGAAATTAATAAGCAGTTAAGCAATTAAGCTGATGTTCTATGGATGCTGTGCCTGTTGGATTCATCATGAGTTTCAATGCATTTTGTCCTTAAAACATTCTAATAAAGGACAGTATCCAACAGTGTCATTCCACAAACTCAAATAGCGCTAGTAGGTAGATATGGTGTGGGCACCCGATTGGGTCCGGGAGTCCATCAAACTCCCCTGCACCTGTGCCCCTGAACTTGGCTCAGTGAGCTGCCACCCCCACCTGCTGATCCATGAGGCTGGGCAGGACTTGCCCGGGCCATCCGCTCGCACCCTGCATCTGCCCTTCCTCCTTGTGAGCCTTGATTTTAACGCAAGATTAAAATTGCCTTTTTCTGTCTTTTTCGTAGATCTAATGTGCACACAATGGAAGCTGTAATGTTGGGGAAATGGCCCGTTATGCCCTTTATGCCCATCACTGTGCACAACATTAAATCAGAGCCCCATCTTGAGGCTCATATGGAGAGCGGACAGCTGCGAGGAACAAGAGAACCGGTCTCCGAGCCCTCCAGGGGCTTGTGCTTCCTGGCTCGTGCAGGTGGGCGGGACCAGTGACTCCCCAAGCACCCACTAACCTTGGACCAGGGTGAGTCCATCCATCCCTAAGTGTAGGGCTCTGCCAAATCTGTCCACTTTGCACCTGGCTGTGTATTACGCTTGTGCAACCACTTGAACAACAGGTTGCACAAGTGTAATGCGCAACTAGTTGCACAACTGCACTTATGGTAATGCCACTTTAGTTGGATTCTCCTCTTGCATATAGTTCAGAACCTAGTTTGCGCTATCACAATACTATTTGTGCTAATGGAATGACACAGTTGGATACTGCCCAAATAATGGAGCTGCTTCACCTTACTCTGCTCGTTAAGAGATGCCCAGTGAGCTGTTGTCCTCCACCCCACGTTATATAAATAAAACACTGAGACTAAGAATGTTTATTTAAAAAAACAACAACTCCTCACTTTCCTCCTTCCATTCTTTGTTTCCTTCATAATCATCAGGTACCAGAACAGAGTGAAAAGCAAAATGAATCAAAGGTACTAATATATTCAAGCAACAAAGCTTTGTAGAGGCTGAACATGCTGGAATGCATTTTTAGTTTTATAATCTATTGTTGCATTGTCCCTTTTTCATCTTTCCATTTCTTCTTTGCTTGCTTGCTTTGTATTTCAGACAGAGGCAAACTTTATTATTTTTCCACTCTGTTTTCTGTTTTGTTTGTTTGTTTTAAAGGGCTGAAAGATTCTCTGTGTCACAAACATGGCTACTATTACTAAATACTCTTGCACTTTAGTTTCCTAACTTGAGCTGAAAAGGAAGTGTATAGACTATTTAAATATGTTTATGGACAAATTCCAGAGGTTAGTTCATTATAGCAAAAACAATGACTAATGACACTAGTATTAAAGATTATGGCTTTATTGTGGCACAAGCTTTCATGGGCCAGGGCCAGCTTTGTCAGATCCATTATAAAGGGGTGGGCAGAAAATACATCTCCAGATGTTTTGGACTACCATGCCAGCATTCCTGACAGGCAGGGGCTTCTGGGAGCTGACATGCAAAACATCTGGAGATCTAGCTTCAGCCCATTGCTAGCATAGAATACAAAGACAAGAAAATTAGGGATGGCAGAGAATTCCACCATGGATTTCAGTGAGGCCAAATGCTCTGGGATTCGGCCCCCCGAAACCCATGGCAGAATGGCCTCCCACCCCCCGCTACCCCGTGGAATCCCCCAGGGACGAAGCTTACCTGGGGCGGAGGCGGCGGCTCTTCCGGCGGCGGTGGTGGCTGGTCTCTCAGCCAGCTGGTCTCTTGGCTGGCTGCTGCGGCCGCAAATGGCGGCCGTTGTAGCGGCCGTTGTAGCGGCCACCATTTGCATCCTTCCAGGCTGCCATGATAGGCTATGTAAGTATTTACATAGCCTATCACAGCAAAGAGCACGGATGCAAACAGTGGCCACTATGCCGTTTGCGCCCCTGCTCTTTGCTGTGATAGGCTATGTAAATACTTACGTAGCCTATCACGGCAGCCTGGAAGGACGCAAATGGTGGCCGCTACAACGGCCACCATTTGCGGCCGCAGCAGCCCAGCTGCAGCCTGAACTCCGGCTACAGCTGGCCCCAGGTGGCAGCTCCGCGGACCTACCACGGAGCGGAGCCAACCGGGGAGGATTCCAGGGGGAGGGACGGAGTGCCTCCCCCTCCACCGCTGATGCCCCAGTGCAGAACCAGGTAGGTGTTTTGTACATCCCTAAAGAAAATACACCATTGCATTTTCTTTAACAAAGTGGGTCCAAAAGGTCAAGTAGTGAAAGCCAGTGAGGTGATCAGGGATGGACAAATCTTTTGACTTCTGCCAGTTTCTCATTTTTTTCCCATCTTAAATTCAGTTCCACTTAAAGTCTGAGAATTTTTTGAAAAAAGTATGCATGAAAATTCCTATACAGTTTTATGTGTATTTGTCCTAACACATGAATTTTTTATGCAGTTTTGCCAAATATTTACATTTATGCAAGCAATTCTCCGAACAGAATGCGTTTTACCATTATTCTCATGTACATCACCATTCTTGGGTACTCCTTTTCCTGAATATACACTTTTTTGTATGAATTTTCTCTGATTGGAGAACTCCACTGCAAGGTTCAGAGATGATGCATGAATTTTGAAGGATAATTGTGTTTTGGTTCACATATTGGTTCGAAAGTGAAAAGTGAAGTAAGATCTCCTTAAAATGTGAACACCTTTCTTCTTCATCCCTAGAACTGGTGTAATACACACACACACGCACACACACACACACACACACACTAGCAGTGGGCACAGCATGGTGATGGGGGGAAGAATAGGGATGGGCGGATGCACAATGTTTGAGATCGCTAGAATTCTCTGAACTTCATTTATCTACTCATCCCATGCCCAATTCCCATTCATCTTTGCAATTCCTTCTCACTTGGCATGAATGGGAAACTTACGCAAATTGAGCAGGAATTAAATGTGAGATTTGCGCAAATTTCCTATTTTGTGCAGATTTTCTCCATAGACTAAAGTGGGGCTGATTCTGTCTACTGAGGAAATTTGTGCAAATTAGTTAATTTGCACAAATTGAACCTGGGGATGGAGAATGAGACAAACACAAGCCATTTACGAAAGTTTTTGGCAGGCATGCATTTGTGCTCGTATTTGGAGCTTCGAAATGGGCATGCTCGCATATTTTCCAAGCAAAAAAGAAATTCTAATACATCCCTGGGGCAGAAGGAGATGGAGAAATCATTCAGTCACATAGTTGGAGGGTGCCTTCTTGCCCATCGAGCACAACTCCTTGTTTGAAGCAGGAAATCTAAGGCTACAGCATCCTCAACAGATGGCTGTCCAGACCTCCAGTGAGGGAAAGCCCTTCCCCTACACACACATAGATAATTGGTTCCATTGTCAAACTGCTTTTGCCATTAAGACGTTTCTCCTCATGTTCATCAGAAATAGACCCTCCTGTAGGGGTGGACGAAAGTCACTTACCTTTTCTCGCAGCTTGTTCGCGGTGGGGGGGAGGCACTTTGCTGCTCCCCCTGCGAAGTTCAGGCCAGGGGGGGAGGCTTCCTGCCTCGCCCGGCCGAAATTCAGGCCGGGAGGGAGGCTTCCCGCCTCGCCCGGCTGAAATTCAGGCCAGGGAGGAGGCTTCCCACCTCGCCCGGCTGCGAACGCGGAAGTTAAAAAAAAAAAAAAGCCCCCTGATAGGCTACGTGACGATTCACGTAGCCTATCATGGCTAGATCTGCAAAGTCAGCCGTGATAGGCTACGTCAATCGTCACGTAGCCTATCACGGGTGACTTAAAAAAAAAAAAAAGCGCGTACGCGAATGGCGGCCCCCATAGGGAGCCGCCATTCGCGTTCCTTATTTAGTTGCTGTAGTCTACGTAAATGTTTACGTAGACTACGGCGAAAATAAGGGCAACGCAAATAGCGTTGCCCTTATTTTCGCCGTAGTCTACGTAAACATTTACGTAGACTACAGAGACCAAATAAGGAACGGGAATGGCGGCTCCCTATGGGGTCGCCATTATCCGTACACACTTTGTTTTTGTTTTTTTTAAAGTCACCCGTGATAGGCTACGTGACGATTGACGTAGCCTATCACGGCTGACTTTGCAAATCTAGCCGTGATAGGCTACGTGAATCGTCACGTAGCCTATCAGGGGACTTTTTTTTTTCTTTTATTGGAATGGCGGCGGCGGCAGCCGGTCGAAAGACCGGCTGCCGCTCCCGCCCCGCTCGAACACCCGCCGAACCGCCGGCCGGACCTGCCGCCGGGAGGGACATTCGGCGAAGGTAAGTCCCGTCCTGGGGGGCGGGCGGGGGCGGGGGGGCAGAGGATTTCTCCCCGAAACTTGTTCAGGGGGCCGAACACGTTGGCGCTTGGCCCCCCGAAGTTTCGGGGAGAAATTCTCCGCCATCCCTACCCTCCTGTAACTTAAGCCCTTAAGATCTAGTCTTGGCCCTCTTCTGCGTTGACAGCCCTTTGGGTGTCTGAAGAGTCCTATCATGAGTAACTCTCATATGCTACTGTTATCTCTTTCATTGCTGGCCTCACATTGTCAGAATTCTCCTTCTGCTCCTCCTCCTCCTCAGGAGGCCACTTCATGCCATTGACAATTTTTGCTCTGGCCCCTAAAAACATGTGCCATAATAATTTTGTAAGTCTTTAAGAGAGCAGTCCTATGGCCCGCTAGACACTGTCTAGTGGGCCATAGGATAAGGTCTATTCCAGGAACCGACCTCAGAGCCCACTCTCCGAGGTCGGTTCCCAGAAAACCAACATCCCCCCTCATTCATGCTGCCTCAGAGGCAGAGCAGAGAAGCCCCATCCTCCGTGCTCAGAAGATGAGCTCAGAGCGATTGAAAAGGGGTGGGGCTGGGGTGTTCCAGGGTGGGCAGAAAGGAGCTGCACATATGACACATCCTATGTGTCATGAGGCAGCTTCCTCTCCCAGCTGCTGGCCACTACTAGACAGCCAAAAATGGCTGTCTAGCAAAAAAGAGCAAGGCAGGAGAGGTGCAGAGGGAATGATCCCCCTGTGTCTCTCCTGCTTTGCTTAGGATAGGCAGTCACCTCTGAGGTTGGAGGCAGCTGCCTATCTACTTAGGATTGCACCCTAAGTTAGCTATCTATTAGCTACTGAGCCATGTACAGGGTTATGTTGGCATACAAAGCCCGAAACAACTTGGGACCAGGATACCTAGCACACCACCTTGCCTTATACATACCCAGCCAGGTGACCTTTAAGATCAGCAGAGGAGGCCTTGCTGGTCATTCCAAAATGAACGGAATGTTGCCATGAAATATCCAGACAGCGGGCCTTCTCTGGAGCAGCACCCACCTCATGTAGTTCAGGAAGCAGAAAACATGAGATCTTTCAAACACTTCCTGAAAACACACTGGTTCACCCAGGCTTTCCCTGGGCTGAAAGTAAATTAATGATGCTGCTTCATTTTACTGCTCCTTGCTTTTTCCTGTAGTTGGAAGTGTTTTTAATGCTGTGTTTTAATGCTGTGTTTTTAATATTGTATTTTAATATCATAGAATCATAGAATAGTAGGGTTGGAAGGGGCCTACAAGGCCATTGAGTCCAACCCCCTGCTCAATGCAGGAATCCAAGTCAGAGCATCCCTGGCAGATGGCTGTCCAGCCTCGTCTTGAACGCCTCCAGTGTGGGAGAGCCCACCACTTCCCTAGGTCATTGGTTCCATTGTCGTATTGCTCTAACAGTCAGGAAATTTTTTCCAGATGTTCAGCCAGAATCTGGTTTCCTGTAACTTGAGCCCATTATTCCGTGTCCTGCACTCTGGCATGATCAAGAAGAGATCCTGGCCTTCCTCTCTGTGACAACCTTTCAAGTCCTTGAAGAGTGCTATCCTATCTCCCCTCAGTCTTCTCTTCTTAAGGCTAAACATGCCCGGTTCTTTCAGTCTCTCTTCATAGGGCTTTGTTTCCAGTCCCCTGTTCATGTCTGTTGCCCTCCTCTGAACCCTCTCCAGCTTGTCTGCATCCTTCTTAAAGTGTGGTGCCCAGAACTGGATGCAGTACTCCAGATGAGGCCTAACCAGTGCTGAGTAGAGGGAAACTAGTATTTCCTGAGATTTAGAAGCTATGCATCTATTAATGCAGCCCAAAATGGCACTGGCCTTTTTTGCAGCAACATCACATTGTTGGCTCATATTCAGCTTGTGATCGACAACAATTCCAAGATCCTTCTTGCTTGTAGTGTTGTTGAGCCACGTATCCCCCATCTTGTAACTGTGCATTTGGTTTCTTTTTCCTAGATGCAGAACTTGGCATTTATCCCTATTAAATGTCATTCTGTTGTTTTCTGCCCAGTGCTCCAGTCTATCCAGATGAGATCACTTTGAATTTTGTTTCTGTCTTCCAAAGTATTAGCTATTCTGCCCAATTTTGTGTCATCTGCAAATTTGATCAGCATTCCCTGCACCTCCTCCTCCAATCATTAATAAAATTGTTGAAGAGCACTGGGCCCAGTACCCCACTCGTTACCTCTCCCCAGTTTGAGAAGGTCCCATTGATAAGCACTCTTTGAGTCCAATTCTATAGCCAACTGTGGATCCACTGGATCATTGTTTCATCTAGCCCACTTTGAGCTAGTTTGCTCATCAGGATATCATGGGGAACTTTGTCGAAAGCTTTGCTGAAGTTGAGGTATATTATGTCCACAGCATTCCCACAGTCCATGAGGGAGGTGACTTGATCAAATATTGTGAACTGCTGAGAGATTTTAGTGTATTCAGTGGTATATAAATGCCACAAATAAATAAATAACATTGCCACAATTAATAACTCTTAATTATTTCAAGAGTCTTGAAACAGACTCTTCAAGTGTCTTGAAATAGACCCCAAACCCTGGGGGTTGGACTCGATGGCCTTGTAGGCCCCTTCCAACCCTACTACTATCCTATGATTTTATAAAGCTTTCAGAGGAGAGTAGTATGGTATGTTTGAATCTGTTTGAGTGTCTGTGCACATAGCAATGTGTTTATTCATTCATTCATTCACAATACGTTTAAAGCACCTAATAACCGAAGTTCTCTGGGCAATGTACAATATGGTAAAAAACATGCCTCACAAATACTAAAACAAACAAACAAACAAATCAAGAAAAAACCAGCAGTTAAGAATAATCCCATTACAACATCTTTAAATCAGATTAAAACCAGCAACAGAATACAGTACTAAAAGGACTAAAAGCAGTTTTTAAAATGCCTGGGAGAACAAAAAGGACTTCACCTGTCACCAAAAATAACAAAGGTGTGAGGTGAGCCGCTCTGGGGACAGCATTCCATAAATGGGGTGCCACCACTGAAAAGGCTCTCTCTCTCTCTTGTACCTACCCACTTGCTTCATTTGGTGGGGGCACCTGGAGGAGGGCCTCAGATGATGTTCTTAATGTCTGGGTAGGTGAATATGGGAGGATATGTTCCTTCAGGTATCCTGTCCCCAAGCTATTTAAGCCTTTAAAGGTTAAAACCATCACTTTAAATTGGACCCAGAAATGGACCAGCAGCCATTGTAGATGGGGCATACTAGCATACTATTATCACATTGTCCTGTCCAAGTTAGCAGTCCAGTCACCCTACCTTGGGCTAACTAAAGTTTCCAGAGCATTTTCAGTGCACCCACTGAAATCAGTGGGACTTAATTTGTCTAACTGATTTCGATAGGCCTGCTCTAATCCTGATTAAGCCTCGATCTAACCCAATGGATTGGATCCAAACGTAGTCATGCTTTGAGTAGCCATGGGGACTTAGGTGATGTCAACAGGTCTACTCCAAGCATGGTGGCTTAGTCTGGATCCAGTCCAATGTATTTGCCACAAACAGGGCAGCAGAAAGGTTGATATGTCTGGACAAAAGTCTGTCTAACTGAAGCCTGAGAGGAGTTGAAAGACAGACAAAAAAGAGAGGATGAATGAAATCAAAATGCTTTCCACACCCACAAGGCAATGCAGGGAATTACTTGCATGGAATATACATTTTTTCAAAATATTTTAAGGCCGCTAGACAGTGGCTAGAAGGCCATAGGATTTTTTGGTTTTCGGGAACTGACCTCAGAGCCTGCACTTCAAGGTAGGTTCCCAGAAAACTGCCTCCCTGCCCCTTTCCGTGCCACATTGTAGGTGGTGCAGGTAGTCCTGGGCTCTGTCCTCAGAAGAGCAGTGTGTAGTGGGAGGAAAGGGGGCATTCCTGGGGGCAGGGAGGGGCAGAGACTATTACGACACTTCCTATGTGCAGTCCAGCCACTCTGCACCTCAATCTGAACCACTCCAGATAGATAGCCAAAATTGGCAGTCTAGCCGGTAATGCAGGGTGGCCAGAATGCAGAGGAGAAGATCCCCTCTGCATTCCACCCACCCTGCATTGGATAGGAATGCTCCCTAAGACACTTGGACCCATCCCCCCACCATTTACCTTGCTGTAGTACCCAGGTTTGCAAGCTACAATCTGCACTCTTATGTTATCTGTTTTGATACACCCACCACACGCACACACAGACATACCCTAAGCAAACCACAGGTATGCAATCCACTCCCCCCACCACTCCATGATGAAGGAACAGCAGGAGGCACATTCAGCAATGTGTATAGCAACTGACAGAAGTGTATAAAGATATTTTCCAATTTCCTCGGGAAGTGGTCAATCTGTCCACCAAATCTAACCTGCAATAACTCTGAGTTTACCCAATTTGTTTTCTTCCATTTCCCCCCCTCCTGGAAGAAACTACAATGATTTTTGAAGTTACACCTTATAGCAGACATGTACAACTTGCAACTCACCAAGCTCAATGCAGCAGATCACCCATGTATTGTGACCTAGCAGGGGCTGAATGACCCAAACTCCTGTTTTTAGTAGTCCCAGAAGACCTGTAACACAAGGTAGTTTATTGAGTTTTTGGTGGGTTGCCATATATTAATGGCAGGCCACCATGAGTTTCAAGTCATGAAGATTTGCTTTATAGTATATGTAGACAGGAAAAAAGTGATCTTTCTGCTCTATCAGACTTTGAATAGAAGAGCAACAAATAATAATTTAAAAGTGCAACCCAGTTGATTAGGGATGTATGGATTTTGTTTTATCCATTCCGTCTGTGTTTCACTGATTGTCAGGCACTGTTTGTACATCAACAGAATAGGTTGTGTGTTTTTTTAGTTCCCTGAATTTGCATGAATTTGCATGTGCAAAAATGTGCAAATTCCCCTACAAATGCACAAAATCCCCCCAAATGTGCATTTTTACGTTTTAGCCTATGGGGAAATGCACATTTTTGGCCTGCTTTTTTAA
Source organism: Heloderma suspectum (assembly GCF_057233095.1). Taxonomy (NCBI): domain Eukaryota; kingdom Metazoa; phylum Chordata; class Lepidosauria; order Squamata; family Helodermatidae; genus Heloderma; species Heloderma suspectum. The sequence goes on along the minus strand of NC_139460.1, from coordinate 23,256,769 downwards.
TGTTTTGCATATTTTTCGATGATGAAATTTGCACACAATTGGGAAGTTAGAAAAGCAGTCCACAAATTGACAGAATCTGCCAAACAGGGGGAAAGCCATCCTGCTGCGGAATCCACCAGTCAAATTCATCAAAATCCCAACTTCTGGTTGGAGATGGCATCATGATCGGCTCGTTGCTGAGTCCCTCCCAAGTTTCAGCTTTTAAACTACCTCTTCGAGTCTGTCGTGTTATCTGGGTATTTGCAATTAAACTTGCTTAAGCTTTTGTTTCCTGTTTCCACATGTATATTTACTTGTGCTTTCAGAAGTGAGAGGAGGATGGCAACATCAAGGGGGAGGAAAGGCTTGGGAATGCCACCTACCCCCCCAACTGCCCCCCCCCAGCAGAGGTTTCTAAAGAAGTGGGAGAGGAATTGCTTGTTTTTATTTTTAAAAAATGTCCTTACAGTTATCAGTACAGTCAAAGAAGCTTGAAACAATTCAGGATTCCATCACTACCCTTCAAGGGTCTGTGGACTCAATTAATATTTGTCTTCAAAAGATGGAGTTGAAAGTTGACGCACTTGAAGACCAGGTTACTGCTCACAAAACTGCTATGGATTCCGCTCATAATGTTCTGTCTGCACAAATTTCTCAACTGGAGGCCTTTGCTCGGAGAGAGCTAACTTTCATATTTAGGGTTGGCGGAGAATTTCTCCCCAAAACTTCGGGGGGCTGAGCGCCAACGTGTTCGGCCCCCCAAACAAGTTTCGGGGAGAAATTCTCCACACTCCCCCGCCCCCCCGCAACCCCCCCCCCCGGGACGGGACTTACTTTTGGCGAATGTCCCTCCCGGCGGCGGGTCCGGCCGGCGGTTCGTCGGGTCTTCATCCGGGGTGGGAGCCCCGCTATTTGCGTTGCCCTTATTTTCGCTGTAGTCTACGTAAAGATTTACGTAGACTACAGCGACCAAATAAGGAACACGAATGGCAGCTCCCTATGGGGGCCGCCATTTGCGTACGCGCTTTTTTTTTTTTTTTTAAAGTCACCCGTGATAGGCTATGTGACGATTTATGTAGCCTATCATGGCTGACTTTGCAGATCTAGCCATGATAGGCTACGTTAATCGACACGTAGCCTGTGACGGGGGCGTTTTTTTTTTTAACTTTTAATTTCACAGCCAGGCGAGGCGGGAATTTTGGCCGGGCGAGGTGGGAAGCCTCCCCCCCCCCAGCCTGAACTTCGCGGGGGGAGCAGCAAAGCACCTCCCCCCCACCGCAAAAAGCTGCAAGACCAGGTAAGTGACTTTCATGCACCCCTAATATTCTTGACTTTAAAGATCTGGCTACAGATTTCTGTCTTGCTGAGTTCATGGATAAATTTCTTCGTGAGTTATTGGCTTTGCCTTCTGATTTTCCACTTGATATTGAGAGTGTTTATCGTGTTCCCGGTTCTATATGAGGCATCAGAGCGGGACCTGTTATCATCCAATTTTTATGTGCTTCCATGAAAGATTATCTTATGTGTTTACAAGGAGAGTGGGGTGATTTTCGGTGGGGATCCAGCAAACAACAAGATTATGCTCTTTTCTGATTATACTAAAGAAATTGCTGATAAAAGAAGACAATTTACCAAGGCAAGAAATCTGGCAAAGCAAATTAACTTGAAGTATCCTATCAAATATCTTGCCACATTTTGCATTTTTATTGAAGGCCAGATAAAAAAGTGTTTAAGTTCTAATGCTGCAGAATCATTTCTTACTGGCATTAAAATCAAGACGAGGAATCCGACTTCTTCAGTTTCTTGAGTTGGAATCCAGCCATTTTCTTTTCTCTTTCTTTCTTTCTTTCTTTCTTTCCTATTCTTCTGGCAGTATTCACTGTCAACCTTTGTTTAGGTTATAGTTGATAAGAAGTCCGGGCGGCATGCCAGATCAAATGCATTGTATACTACTGCTTCCCCCGTCTCTTCTTTTTCTTGCCTTCTTTTCCTCTTGGATATGTATAACGTATACATAATTCCTGTTTTTGAGCATGTTAATTTACACATTTTGAGTAAATACAGGTTATATGTAACTACTATATTAAATTTAGCTTAATAAAGTTATGTAGGTACATACATGTCTGTATATGCATGTGTATGTAGATGTATACACGAGTGTGTGTGTGTGTATTTTTATGTCTGTACACTTATGAATACATCTCCAGATATAATATTAATTAAAATATCCAATTGGCTTTTTAATTATTTTTTTAAATTATTATTATTCTTACTATTTCTTGTTGATAAACTCGTAATGTTCGTAACTTTGCTCTGTGTATGTATTTAACCTGTGGGAGGGGCCAAGCTTAAATTTAAACAAGCTGATTCATGATATTTCATGAGATATAGACAGATGGGCATCTTTAAAGTTGAGTTTATGGGGTAAGGTGAATACACTTAAGATGAATACCATACCCCAAATAATTTATGTTATACGAGGGATCCCTATACTTATGTTGTTGTTGTTGTTCAGTCGTTCAGTCGTGTCCGACTCTTCGTGACCCCATGGACCATAGCACGCCAGGCCTTCCTGTCCTGCACTCTCTCCCGGAGTGTGCTCAAGTCCATATTCATTGCATCAGTGATGCTATCTAGCCATCTCATCCTCTGCCGTCCCCTTCTTTTGCCTTCAGTCTTTCCCAGCATCAGGGTCTTTTCCAGAGAGTTTTCTCTTCGCATTAGGTGGCCAAAATATTTGAGCTTCAGCTTCACTATCTGTCCTTCCAATGAGCACTCAGGGTTGATTTCCTTTAGGATTGACTGATCTGACCTCCTTGCAGTCCAGGGGACTCGTAAGAGTGTTCTCCAGCACCACAGTTCGAAAGCATCAATTCTTCGGCGCTCAGCCTTCCTTATAGTCCAGCTCTCACAGCCATACGATACTACTGGGAAAACCATAGCTTTGATTAGACGGACCTTTGTCGGCAAGCAAGGTGATATCTCTGCTTCTTACTATGCTGTCTAGATTTGCCATAGCTTTCCTCCAAAGGAGCAAGCATCTTTTAATTTCATGGCTACAGTCACCATCTGCGGTGATCTTGGAGCCCAAGAAAATAAAATCTGTCACTGCTTCCATTTCTTCCTCTTCCATATGCTAGGAAGTGATGGGGCCAGATGCCATGATCTTCATTTTTTTAATGTTGAGTTTCAAACCAGCTTTTGCACTCTCCTCTTTCACCCTCAACAAGAGGCTCTTTAGATCCTCTTTGCTTTCTGCCATTAAGGTGGTATCATCTGCATATCTGAGGTTGTGGCTAATTCTCCCAGCAATCTTAATTCCGACCTCTGATTCATCCAACCCGGCATTTCTCATGATGTACTCTGCATATAAGTTAAATAAGCAGGGCAACAATATGCAGCCTTGTCGTACTCCTTTCCCAATTTTGAACCAATCGGTTGTTCCATGTCTGGTTCTTACTGTTGCTTCTTATACCTAGCGAATATTTCCAAAAACTCAAAGCTTTGTTTTGTAAATTCTTTTGGGGGTTCCTCTCCATGAAGAATATCCTTAAAGAGGATGCAACTTCCAATTAATGAAGGTGGGTTTGGTTTTCCAGATCTAGCTATGTACCATCAGGCCTATTTGCTGACTCTGTTAAATTTTGGTCTTTTCCACTCAGATTAGACTTCTCTCCATGGTCAATATTGGAATCTTCTTGTCTGGAGCCTCTCTTTAAATGGGTGACATTAGGTTCTTGGCTTATTAAGGTAGACAGAGCTCATCCCACAACGTTGGCAGTTAGGGAAGTCTGGCATATAATGTCTTGTCAATTACAGTTTGATCCATTTTCCTATGCTAAATTGACTTTATGGGGAAATCCAGATTTAAGAATTGGCAAGAAAATGTTTTTTTATGGTGGACCTGGACAGATAAGATGATCTTTACTTTAGATCAATTAGTGGGGGTTGATTAAGAGTTTTTGGTATTTTCAATTTTACAAGATCAATTTGATCTGCCGGATTAAGCGGAATGGCAATATCTACAATTGAAACATTTGTTGGTATCTAGATTTAGTCCTGCTGCTTTTACTGCCTCGGAGTCTCCTTTGCTATTGGAAATATTTTCAGATATATTGACTTATGATTCATGTTTATAAACATCTAGTATCAATGAATAAATATGACACAACTGGTTTACAGCAGGAATGGAACAGGGAATTGGAATGTCCTATTTTGCTTAATCAATGGACTGCCATTTTGGCGTCTGTATCGGACATCTCAATGGATCTTCGGTTACGCCTTATTCAGCAAAAGCTCTTGTTTCGGGTCTATTGGATGTCACAATGTCTTTTTATTAAAGGCTTGTCAAATTTGGCTAATTGTTGGAGGTGTAATGACACTGCACCCCAAACCTCCTGCTGATAGCCCCCAGCAGCTTCACATAGATGTTAATTTGCACTGGGGAGAGGATGGAACCCTGTGGCACCTCACACATGAGCGGCCACAGGTCCGACAACTCCTCTCCCAGTGCTACCCTCTGGTACCTGTTGGAGATGAAGGACTGGAACCACCATAATATGATGTCTCCAATGCCCATCCTCTCCAGGCAGTCCAGGAGGATACCACGTTCAATGGTATCAAAAGCCACTGACACGTCTAGGAGAACAACCAAGGAGCATTCACCCCTATCCAAAGCCCTCCTCATCATAGCATCTTAACATGTCAGTATGAGTTTAACACTGCAAATCTCACTATCTCAGTGAAAACGAAATTAACAGATATGTTCATCCCTATTCTATTTCTTGCCCATGTCAATTTCACATGTGTCCATTCATGAAACCATTCCATTGTGTTTGCATGTTAATCTGAATATTTTAAAAAGTATTTAAATGCATATTCTTGAATGTATTTTGCCTCCACAGAATAGGCATTTCTAAATGAGATTTCTCTCAAAATACACACTTCTGTGCTGTTGTTATTTTTATTCCAGGACTTCCTTGCAAAATTTGGAGAAGTGCCACATTCAGAGTTGTTCTGATCCGCACATTAGTTCAGGAGGTATGAATTGGGGCAGTTTGCTTTGGAGTTTTCCTTAAACAATTCCTCAAGCATCCCTACTCCAAATTAGGTTACTTTCTGAGTGCAGGGCTTCATGCCATTCCATCCTTAGAGCTGGGTATTATTCTCTGTCTCTCACGCACACACTTCCACTGCTCAAATGAAAGAAGTTAGTACAGCTTCTTAAAGTTAACTTCCATTTGTAAGTGAAGGGTAGCCTCGTAACTCATTAACAACTACAAAAACCACTTTGGAAGGCAGTCTAAACCGTCTGGAGAGACATTTGGGACTCTGTCTGATCCATTTCTATTTAATGTGATGCATTTTCCAAACAGAGCTTCGATCTATTTAACAAGGACTGTCCAGTGGTCGCAGAGCCCATTAAAGGAAGTCTCGGAAGTGCAGGCTCTGACCACGGAAAAGTTAAGTGCCCTTTCCAAGAGCATTAAGGAAAACCCTGCAATGCCTGCTCAGTTTGTTGAGAAACCCAGGAGGAGCCTCACTTGACAAATAAGGCCCAAAAATCTAAGTAATTTTGTGACAAGTTCGTGGGATATTTGACTGGTTGATGTTAGGGATAGATGAATCTGTCAGGTTTGATTCCATGTAGTTTCTCATTTTCGAACATTAAATTTGTTCCATTCCATTTCTGCACCAGTTTGTGTTTTTTTCCCCTTAAAAGTCCACAGAAAAATACATAATATTTTAACCTGCATTTCTTCTAAAATATGACCTTCATACACAATTTTCCAAATAAAAGCATTTTTTCCAACCAATATCCCTAATATAATGTGCATTTGTATGCTCTTTCCTATGAAATGTGCACTTTTGTGTGTGTTTATATATGTATTTTGTATACATATATAATTATGTATACATAATATATATATTTTGCATGCATTTTCCCCTACTGCTTATATTTTAGTGCATATACTTCAATTTGTGAACTGCACCAGAAAATTTGGAAAAGTGCATATATTAATGTATTGTTGTTCATGTGTAGGTTTGGGAAGTGCAAATAATTTGGTAAGTTCATACTCAGTTGCAAACCAAATGAATGTATCACTAGGCTTGTACAAGAAGTCTATTCCTGTTCACAAAACATGCAAACATATTCCATTCACAACCCCAAATGTGAACATGAGCAGGAACCCAATTCCTGAGGAATGTTTGGAATTACCCAAACTTATGTTCACATTCAGAAATGTTAATACTGTGGCAGATCAAGCAGACCTTTCATATTTGCATCATCCTGCTGCTCAGTTAGGAAATTCTATAATCAAATGCCTCAAAGAGAATTCTGGAATTTAAAATGAGATTCCAATGTCTAATACCACCCAATATAGCCTTCTGACTCAGGAGTAATAAAAATGTCTCATATCTGAGGTTTGCCAGATGAGAGACAATTGTACCAGGCCATTAGAAATAGATCATTAGCAACATTTTAGAAAGAAATCCAGATGAGGAGGTGTCAATGCAAAATTTAGGGTTATTACTTTCACTTAGCATGGTACCACAAAACAATAAGGCCAGATGGGCCATCACATGAGTGACCAAGAGGCCTCATTCCAAAAAACATATGTAAGAAAAACAAGCTTGCAAGACAGGATGATGTCAAGAAAATACATTTGTCAAAAACATACCTGTAACATGTCCAAGAAAGCTAAATTGATTGGACAAGTATGTTGGTATGCGCATTACTCTTGATAAGAAGCTTCAAAATTTGATAATCTTATTTAGACATATGCAGATTTAAAGTAGAAAGGTTATCTTTGCAAGTCTTGGATAAGACATATAAACTGTAGTAAAAAATAGTTTGGACATATTATATAGCATCCCGCCCCCTCTTATCCATCCATCCATCCATCCATCTATCGATTTGTCATCTATCTATCTCTATATGAGACTCAGAACATGCAACAGTGGAAGCTATCCTTTAGGGTCAGCTGTCCTTAATGTGTCGCTTGTAGAATCAAGCTAATAAGCTTGGTACTGATTATCACTGAAAACTAACAAATATACTTGACTCTGCTTAGAAGCCTTGTTTAAGAATGATATTAGATGTTTCAAGTGCTTGAATTTATGCAAGCATAAACTGACTCTTGTATTTAGTTGTTGTTGTTTTTCAGTTGTTCAGTCATGCCTAACTCTTTGTGACCCCATGGACCACAGCACGCCAGGCCCTCCTGTCCTCCGCTCTCTCCTGGAGTGTGCTCAGGTTCATATTCATTGCATCGGTGATGCTATCTAGCCACCTCATCCTCTGCCGTCCCCTTCTCCTTTTGCCTTCTATCTTTCCTAGCATCACGGTCTTTTCCAGTGAGTTTTCTCTTCGCATTAGGTGGCCAAAATATTTGAGCTTCAGCTTCACTATCTGTCCTTCCAATGAGCACTCAGGGTTGATTTCCTTTAGGTTTGACTGATCTGACCTCCTTGCAGTCCAGGGGACTCGTAAGAGTGTTCTCCAGCACCACAGTTCGAAAGCATCAATTCTTCGGCGCTCAGCCTTCCTTATAGTCCAGCTCTCACAGCCATACATTACTACTGGGAAAACCATAGCTTTGATTATACAGACCTTTGTCGGCAAGGTGATGTTTCTGCTTCTTACTATGCTGTCTAGGTTTGCCATAGCTTTCCTCCCAAGGAGCAAGCATCTTTTAATTTCATGGCTACAGTCATCATCTGCCGTGATCTTGGAGCCCAAGAAAATAAAATTTGTTCCTTCTTCCATTTCTTCCCCTTCTATATGCCAGGAAGTGATGTGGCCAGATGCCATGATCTTCGTTTTTTTAATGTTGAGTTTCAAACCAGCTTTTGCACTCTCCTCTTTCACCCTCAACAAGAGGCTCTTTAGATCCTCTTCACTTTCTGCCATTAGGGTGGTATCATCAGTGTATCTGAGGTTGTTGATAATTCTCCCGGCAATCTTAATTCTGACCTATGATTCATTCAACCCGGCATTTCTCATGATGTACTCTGCATATAAGTTAAATAAGCAGGGCGACATTATGCAGCCTTATTGTACTCCTTTCCCAATTTTGAACCAATCGGTTGTTCCATGTCCGGTTCTTACTGCTGCTTCTTGACCCTCGTACAGGTTTCTCAGGAGACAGGTAAGGTGGTCTGGTACCCCATCTCTTTCAGAATTTGCCAGAGTTTGTTGTGATCCACACAATCAAAGGCTTTAGCTTAGTCAATGAAGCAGAAATAGACGTTTTTCTGGAATTCTCTTGCTTTCTCCATGACCAGCGAATGTCGGCGATTTGATCTCTAGTTCCTCTGCCTCTTCAAAACCCAGCTTGTACTTCCAATAGTTCTCGGTTCACATACTGCTGAAGCCTAGCTTGTAGTATTTTGAGCATAATCTTGCTGGCATGTGAAATGAGCGCAATTGTACGGTAGTTTGAACACTCTTTGGAGTTGCCCTTCTTTGGAATTGGAATGTAAACTGACCTTTTCCAGTCTTGTGGCCACTGTTGAGTGTTCCAAATGTGTTGGCATATTGAGTGCAGCACTTTAACAGCATCATCTTTTAGGATTTTAAATAACTCAGCTGGAATACTGTCATCTCCGCTAGCTTTGTTGTTACTAATGCTTCCTAAGGCCCACCTAACTTCACTCTCTAGGATGTCCGGCTCAAGTTCAGTGACCGCACTATCATGGCTATCAGGGACATTCACATCTTTCCTGTATAGTTCTTCTGTGTATTCTTGCCACCTCTTCTTAATTTCATCTGCTTCTGTTAGGTCCCTGCCTTCTTTGTCCTTTATCATGCCCACCTTTGCACAAAACGTTCCCTTGAGATCTCCGATTTTCTTGAAGAGATCTCTAGTCTTTCCCATTCTATTGTTTTCCTCGATTTCCTTGCATTGTTCATTTATGAAGGCCTTCTTGTCTCTCCTTGCTGTTCTCTGGAACTCTGCATTCAGTTGGATATATCTTCCCCTTTCTCCCTTGCTTTTCACTTCCCTTCTTTCCTCAGCTACTTGTAAAGCCTCCTCAGACAGCCATTTTGCTTTCTTTTTTCTTTGGAATGGATTGAGTTGCTGCCTCCTGAACAATGTTACAGACCTCCGTCCATAGTTCCTCAGGCACTCTGTCTATCAGGTCTAATCCCTGAAATCTATTCCTCACCTCCACTGTATATTCATAAGGGATATGATTGAGGTCATACTGGAATGGTTTAGTGGTTTTCCCTACGTTCTTCAATTTAAGCTGAAATTTTGCAAGAAGCAGCTCATGATCTGAGCCACAGTCAGCTCCAGGTCTTGTTTTTACTGACTGTATAGAGCTTCTCCATCTTTGGCTGCAAAGGACATAATCAATCTGATTTCTATATTGACCATCTGGTGATGTCCATGTGTAGAGTTGCCTCTTGTGCTGTTGGAAAAAAGTGTTTGCTATGATCAGCATATTCTCTTGGCAAAACTTGATTAGCCTTTGTCCTGCTTCATTTTGTACACCAAGGCCATGCTTGCCTGTTATCCCGGTGATTTCTTGACTTCCTACTTTAGCATTCCAATCCCCTATGATGAAGAGGACATCTTTTTTTGGCGTTAGTTCTAGAAGGTGTTGGAGGTCTTCATAGAACCGATCAACCTCAGCTTCTTCGGCCTCAGTGGTTGGGGCATAGACTTGAATTACTGTGATGTTGAATGGTTTGCCTTGGATTCGTACTGAGATCATTCTGTCGTTTTTGAGATTGTACCCCAGTACTGCTTTTCCCACCCTTTTATTGACTATGAGTGCTACTCCATTTCTTCTAAGGGATTCTTGCCCACAGTAGTAGATATAATGGTCACCTGAATTAAATTCGCCCATGCTTGTCCATTTTAGTTCGCTGATTCCCAAGATGTCAATGTTCAATCTTGCCATCTCATGTTTGACCACCTCCAGCTTACCTTGATTCATTGATCTGACATTCCAGGTTCCTAAACAATATTGTTCTTTACAGCATTGGACTTTCTTTTCACCGCCAGACACATCCACAGCTGAGTGTCCTTTTGTCTTTGGCCCAGCTGTTTCACTCTTTCTGGTGCTACTTGGAAATTCCCTCTGCTCTTCCCCAGTAGTATATTGGACACCTTCTGACCTGAGGGGCTCATTTTCAGGCATCATATCTTTTAGCCTTGTGATATGTTCCATGGGATTTTCTTGGCAAGAATACTGGAGTGGGTTGCCATTTCCTTCTCCAGTGGACCACATTTTGTCAGAACTCCCCACCATGACCTGTCCATCTTGGGTGGCCCTGCAAGGCATAGCTTATGGCTTCACTGAGTTACGCAAGCCCCTTCGCCACAACAAGGCAGTGATCCATGAAGGGGGGGTCTACTCTGAGCATGAGTAAATCTGGAAACAAATCAGTATCTTGGAGAACATCTATGAAATTGTTAGAGTAATCCACTGGTTCTTTGCCCACCCATAAGCTGATAAATGACACATGGCACTGTTCTACTTCTGACTTGAAACAGCTTTGCTCTAACAGTCAGGATGTTTTTCCTGATGCTCAGCCGGAATCTGGCTTCCTGTAACTTGAGCCCATTATTCCATGTCCTGCACTGAGGGGTGATCAAGAAGAGATCCTGTCCTTCTTTTCTGTGACAACATTGCAAGTCCTTGAAGAGTGCTATCATATCTCCCCTGAGTCTTCTCTTCTCGAGGCTAAACATGCCCAGTTCTTTCAGTCTCTCTTCATAGGGCTTTGTTTCCAATCCCCTGATCATCTTTGTTGCCCTCCTCTGAACTCACTCCAGTTTGTCTGCATCCTTCTTAAAGTGTGGTGCCCAGAGCTGGGCATAGTACTCCAGATGAGGCCTTACCAGTGCTGAGTAGAGGGGGAAGTGGTACTTCATGGGATTTGGAAGCTGTACTTCTATTAATGCAGCCCAAAAGAACATTTACCTTTTTTGCAGCCACATCACCTTGTTGGCTCATATTCAGCTTGTGATCGACAACAACTCCAAGATCCTTCTTGCTTGTAGCATTGTTGAGCCAAGTATCACCCATCTTGTAACTGTGCATTTGGTTTCTTTTTCCTAGATGCAGAACTTGGCATTTATCCCTGTTAAATTTCATTATATTGTTTTCTGCCCAGTGCTCCAGTCTGTCAAGATCAATTTGAATTTTGCTCCTGCCTTCCAAGATATTAGCTATCCTGCCTAATTTTGTGTCATCTGCAAATTTGATCAGCATTTCCTGCACCTCCTCCTCCAAGTCATTAATAAAAATGTTGAAGAGCACTGGGCCCAGGACTGAGCCCTGCAGTACCCCACTCATTACCTCTCCCCAGTTTGAGAAGATGCCACTGGTAAGCACTCTTTGAGTCCGATTCTGTAGCCAACTGTGGATCCTGATGATTGTTTCATCTAGCCCACTTTGAGCTAGTTTGCTCATCAGGATATCATTGAGCACTTTATTGAAAGCTTTGCTGAAGTTGAGGTATATTATGTCCACAGCATTGCCACAGTCCACAAGGGAGGTTACTTGATCAAAACATGAGATCAGATTTGTCTGGCAGGATTTGTTCTTGACAAATCCATGTTGGCTTCGAGTAATCACTGCATTGTTTTCAAGGTGCGTACAGACTGATTGCTTTATAATCTGCTCCATAATTTTCCCAGGGATTGATGCCAGACTGACTGGTCTGTACTTCCCAGGTTCCTCCTTTTTGACCTTTTTGAAGATGGGGACAACATTAGCCCTTCTCCAGTCATCTGGCACTTCACCTGTCCTCCATAATTTCTCAGAGATAATAGACAGTGGTTCTGAGAGCTCTTCTGCCAGTTCCTTTATTACTCTAGGATGCAGTTCATCTGGCCCTGGAGATTTGAACCCATTCAAAGTAATTAGGTGTTCCTTGACCATATGCCTATTGATCTCAAGCTGCATTCCTGCCCCTTCAGCCTGTACTTCGCCTTTGCTGGGGGGGGGGGTCACTCTTTTGGGAGAAGACGGAGCCAAAGTAGGAATTGAGCACTTATGCCTTTTCTTTGTCCTCTGTTATCATTTTGCCACCCTTATTTAGTAATTAAACCACCATTTCTTCCCTCTCTCTTTTACTATGCACGTATGTGAAGAAAGCTTTTTTGTTGCCTTTAGCATCCCTTGCTAACCTCAGCTTGTTCTCAGCTTTAGCCTTCCTGATGCCATCCCTTCAATTCTGTCCTACCTGCCTGTACTCTTCCTTTGTAGCTTGGCCTTCCTTCCACTTCCTATATGTGTCCTTTTTTTGTTTTCAGGTCATCTCTGAGCTTTTTGTGAAACCACATTGGCTTCTTCCATTCTCTTCCACCTATTTGTATATACGAATTCATATATAACAAGTGGGGCCTGCAAATGTTGCAGTGTATTCAAACCCCCTAACTGGTTTGAATAGCCATACCAAAAGAGGTTCAAGTGGCCATTTCAGCACCACCACCCATTTTCTATGTTTCTCTTCCAGATGACATTCAACATTGCATGGCTACTGAGCCTGGTCAGCTCTCTTACCACTGGTTAGGTGGATTTCTTCCCATGTTAGGGGGATTTCTTCCCTTTTTTTAATGTTAGGGATTTTCCCCCCTGCATTTCTGCAACCCTCAAGGTTCCCCTGAGCATGCATATACCATCTTCTTAATTATTGGTGGGGACATTTTGTCATCAATCCTGCTGGCATTCACTGCTTGAATTTGCTATTAGAGGGAGTGAGGCTGAAAATACCTGGCAAACTCCTCTGTACATTAAAACTATCACTGTCTAAAGCAACTGGCATGCATTAAATGAACTAAATTCTACATTGATTCTGAGAGGCTGTTTCAACAAGGGTATAAAAAAGCACTTTCTAAATATGAGGCATTAAAGATGCTAGGACAATAGCCTGCTAAAGGAGCAAAATAACAGCCTTTTCAGCTCATTTGAATGATGGAAGCAAAGTCATGAAAAGGTACAATTTCAATCTTGATTTAGAAACAGATAGAGTCACAGCATAGCACTTACTCTGAAGGGAAAGAATGCCATAAATGAAGACTAGAGCAGGTAATAGCTTTTCTCTTCACAAATAATACCACCTTGTGGGATTGTAAAGTTAGTTAGCCACATTTCAGTAGATATACCAAATGTGTGCAGCAGCCAGGCAACTGCCGAATTATATTTAATTGTAGTTTCCAGTTGGCTGACTATTTTTAGAATTTCTTGCAGTATAATCATAAATATAATTTACCTCTACCATAATAGCTTTCACCATTCCTCTCTTTCCCAAAGGGGCAAAAATACTATACACCAGACTTTGACAGGTCCTCTCTGCTTGTAGGCCTTAAGGACTTTAGGTAGGTTTGCTATATCTGCAAGAAGAATCCTTCATAGGAAAAAGCATAGCTTCCAAATCCCAGGAAGTACTAGCTCCCCTCTACTCAGCACTGGTTAGGCCTCATCTTGAATACTGTGTCCAGTTCTGGGCTCTGCACTTTAAGAAGGATGCAGACAAACTGGAGAGGGTTCAGAGGAGGGCAACGGACATGATCAGGGGACTGGAAACAAAGCCGTATGAGGAGAGACTGAAAGAATTGGGCATGCTTAGCCTTGAGAAGAGAAGACTGAAGGGAGATAGGATAGTACTCTTCAAGTACTTGAAAGGTTGTCACAGAGAAGAAGGCCAGGATCTCTTCTTGATCATCCCAGAATGCAGGACATGGAATAATGGGCTCAAGTTACAGGAAACCAGATTCTGGCTGAACATCAGGAAAAACATCTTGACTGTTAGAGCAATATGACTATGGAACCAATTCCCTAGGGAGGTAGTGGGCTCTCCCACACTGGAGGCATTCAAGATGAAGCTGGACAGCCATGTGTCAGGGATGCTCTGACTTGGATTCCTGCACTGAGCAGGGGGTTGGACCTGATGGTCTTATAGGCCCCTTCCAACTCTACTATTCTATGATTCTATGAAATGTTAAATCTTAAGGAGAATCAGTTGTAGGGTTTTGGGGTTTGGTTATGTTCTCTTATGAAAAGAGTGGGGGGATTCTAAGAAGAGCCCTTAGGGGGCATTAATGAACGTTTGTCTAGTTTTACTTTTCTTTGGGTTACTTTTTATGCTTAGTTCACTCAAACTGCAAATGAGCTTGCCAGTTTCTCAGTTAGGGATGTCACTGAAATGACATTAGTCAATTTGTAAATCTAATCTAGTAGATTTGCAATTCTTGTATGAATAATTAGCCCTAGTTTCATTCCAACACACCAAGATTGGTTACAATTAATTTCTACTTTTTCTGTACATGGACATTCTGTACAGCTAAGTATCCAAACACTGCCATCTTCACTCATGGCCAGAGATTGCTGCAAACAATCCACATGTAATAACAGCCCATTAGAGAAAGGTAGGTAGTGATAGACTGCATTGTGGCATGCAGCAGTGGAAAAGAACACCATATTACATATGCCACATTCCTATGATGGTCTTGTACAAAACTTTGAACATAATTTGAAAACTTGTAATAATACAGAAACTTCCTCCAAATGTATAATGCTGGATTTGTAAATCAGCAAGCACATTATAAATTATGATGGGGTAATCATTTCCCCAGTCACTACTCTCAGCAGAACCTTCTTGAGACTGTAGGTGATGAATGAATGGCAATTGAATGAGAGCCTGTGTGGTATTATGTGGGGATTACAGTGTTGGACTAGTTTGGGGAAATCTGGGTTCAAATTTGGGTCACTGCTATGTGACCTTGGGCTAATCACTGCCTCTTAGTCTGGTTTACCTTACAGGGTCATTGTAATGTTAAAAGGGGATGATCATGTAACCCCCTGAGCTTTTTGGAGGAACAAAGGCAAATAAATGTATTAATTAAATGATATCATGGACAGGGGGAGATTTCTATGCATTTCAGGTAGAAGACTTGACGAAATTCCCTCTTCCTGACTTCTAGTTTTCTATATGCAGGATTTAGAAAGGAGAAATGTTCTCTCAGATGAGAATGAGGCCCTGCCTAACACAAAGGTTTACACTTTGACATCCTGAAGGTCAATAGATTTATTCATGTATTTATGATGTTTCTATACCACCAATAGCCAAAGCTCTCTACTGAATTATTGCAGGATACTAAGAAAATATGTAGGGGCCACGGTGGCTTAGTGGTTAAGACGCTGAACTGCAGACTGGAAGGTCGACAGGTCAGCAGTTCGAGACCTGAGTGCTGCGTGACGGAGTGAGCTCCCGTCTTCAGTCCCAGCTTCTGCCAACCTAGCAGTCCGAAAGCAAGAAATTGCAAGTAGATAAATAGGTACCACCTTGGCGGGAAAGGTAACAGCGTTCCGTGCACCTCGGTGTTCAGTCATGCCGGCCACATGACCACGGAAGCGTCTTCAGACAGCGCTGGCTCTTTGGCTTAGAAACGGGGATGAGCACCGCACCCTAGAGTCGGACACGACCGGTTGGGGACACCTTTTTTAAGAAAATATATGAAGAATACTAAGAACACAGATGTGAATTTGCATGATATAAACAAGTTGCAGAGGAACCTGCCCCCCCTACATTTCTATATGAAGCAATGTTCTAGATGTGTCATCTCTTTGGGCAGGAAAATGACCCAAACATACTTCATACAGAGATGTGGCAGAATTACCTAGCTCCAGCACAGTTTCAGCAACATTGACTATCTGGATCAGCCATTATGTGTAGTGATGGTGGAGGAGGGTAGGCTGGTGTACTCTTGTGAATATATGTGTACACTCACCTTCTTTAAAAGGCAACCATAAAACATTCTGCATTGAGCAGGGGGTTGGAAGGCATGACTTCCCAGGTCCCTCCCAGCACTAAAATTCTATGAATCCATGCTCTGCCCCAAAGATAGGTATCCAAAGATACATCAGGATAACCAATGTATCGGGACAAGACAGGCTGAATGGAAGAAGGCAGAACCAGAAGAGAGAATCATGTAGACAGCCTCCTGTTGGAGAGCAAGGAGGGTGTTTGGAGCATTCAATGGTTTAATTAATGTATTGAACTGCATTCACAGTGTGTCCCAGGCCAGCACAGTCTTGGGTTTATTGGAGAAGTTGCACTGCTCATTTGAGAGATCTGAGATGGGTGGGAAAGAGCTTTGCTTTGCATGTTTCCATGACAAGTGAATTTACCTGCATCTAATTTATGGCCAAGGATCTCTCAACCACCTTAAGGAGATTACACATAAATAACAGTTCCAAAGCATATATACGTTTTGCCTTTTCAGTATTTCCTATGCTTTCTGGTATATACTGGTGCTCAGGAGATGGATACTTACTGACAGATCTCATCCAGTTTTAAGTTAGGTCCTTTAATACATTTTCTCCAATGGCATTTTCTCCTGACTTTGTTAATTTTCGCTTTATAGCTTTAGATCCCTTTTTACAATCCTTCCTTTGTCGAAGTTACTCCTCCCTCTTACGTTCGCTGTCTCCCTCAGGCTCTTCTGATGTCTTATTAGTCCAGGCCTTCATCTTTCCTTCTCCACCACTTTTTATATCTCTTAAGATTAAAGCAGGTTTTCAACTTCTTTGATACATTCTGAAAAAAAGCAAGACATCAAAAAAGACACAGGCCATGAACATTCCTTTGTAACTTGAGATGTTTCTTGAAAGGGGCCCTACATGATCACTTCCGCCTCTACTTGGCAATGAGACAGAAACACAGAGAAGACAATAGCTAATAGTGAGCGGAGCATTTTGTGGAAATATCAGAAAGATCTCCGATTATTTATGCTGTATTATTTCTGCAGCAATGTACATGGTCTTTTCAGAGTTTGATGGCTGAACTAGTGTCTCAGGAGAGTCAAGAGCTGGAAACCAAGAGCTGTGGGACCAGCCAGTGATCAGAACCCAAGTGTAAGTCAGAACCAGGAGGGAAAGTTGAGGAGCAAGCCAAAAGTCAAGACAGAAGAGGAAGTCAGTATCAGGGTTCTCCCACACTGGAGGCATTCAAGATGAGGCTGGACAGCCATCTGCCAGGGATGCTCTGACTTGGATTCCTGTACTGAGCAGGGGGTTGGACTCGATGGCCTTATAGGCCCCTCCAACACTACTATTCTATGATTCTATGATTCTATGATCTATGATTCTAGTGGACAACCCAGAAGGCAGGAACAGTGGAGGCTGGTGGTCCGCTTTTAGTGAGGCTGTGAAACCATGCTGGATTTCAGTCAGAACCAGCCAGGACTCTAAAGGAGCTGTCCAATATGCTGAATCTATTTGAGGCATAAGGTTCAGCACCTTGGATAGCTCCTTTAGAGTTCTGGCTGGTTCTGACTGAAACCCAGAATGGATTCACAGCTTCACTGAAATCGGAGCCACCAGCCTCCAGTGGGTAGGAACCAGGAGCAAGCCAGGAGCCCTGACCAAAGAATGATTTAGAATACAGGAACACACCTGACTCCAGAAGACTTTGTTGTTCAAGCAAGGCACAACTGAAACAGGGAGCCATCTTATCCTCATTCCTGTCCCAAAACTTCCTGTGCCCAGCCTGCGTGGGCAGAGTCACTCCAGAAACTGAAGCTACATCTCTAAGAAGCTGCCACCTGTAGTTCAAAAGCTGGCACAGATGTAGCACTCTGTGATAGGGATGTACGGATTCCCCACTGTCCATTCTGGTGGGGAATCCACCCGAGGGGGAGGTAATCCGTTCCTACCCCCCCCCCCGGGAATCCTCCGGAGCGGCTCTGCTCTGCGAGGATTCTGCGGAGCTGCCCGGCTTGAGGGCCGCTTACCTGGGCGGCCGGAGCCATTCTCCTCCATGCCGATTGCCATTTAAAAAAAAAAAAATGCAATCAGCAGGATGTGCCCATAGACTTATATGCAAATAGAGATGTGAATCTTGCATGTACGTCTATGTGTACATAGGCTTATATGCAAGATTCACAGGTCTATTTGCATATAAGTCTATGGGTACATTCCGCCAATCACCTTTTTTTTTTTTTTTAAATGGCAATTGGTGTGGAGGAGAATGGCTCTGGCTGAGCAAGCAGCCGAGAGCCATTCCACGGGGATTCCTCGTAAAGCAGATGTAAGTGGGGCTGATCCACTGCGGATTCCAGATTCAAATTCATTTGAATCCGTGGCAGATTTCTCTAAGATCCCTACTCTGTGGCTTAGAGTAGAAAAGCATAAAACAACCAAACAAAAGGTTGCTGAACACAAGTCAGCCACCGTAGAAATTGTAATGTACCAGTGGAAATGGCCTTTCCATGAACAGTGTAGGTGTGACCTGGGTGGCTTCCACTCCACCCACCACTTCGTCATCCAGGTGGGAATGGGACAAAGAAAGTGCCCTGTGGCAGAAGTGTGATCTTCTCACTCCAAGCTCTCACCACCGGCAGGATCCCACTGCCCTTGGATGTCCTTGGAGGCAGAAGGAGCAGGGTTGGTGCCAGGGGTCAGCATCATTGGGCATCTGCTGAGCCACATATGCCAGCAGGGGCCCACTGCCTATCTCCAGGGTCCCCTGACCATGCTGTGTTTCCCTCCTTGTTGCTGCCTGTTCAGCTGCTTTCTCCAGGAGAGGAGCAAGGAGAAGGAGGTGCAACGTCCATTTACTCTGCCGTCTTTGTGGATTTGGCCCAGAAGGGACTGAGTGGGCCACAGAAACACTAAAGATAAGGAGTTGGGGCTACTCAGAGACACCCCCCCCATGAAACCTTGAAGTTGACACTGAGAGGAAGCAGCACAACCAACAATCCTTTCCTCTGCAAAGAGATCCAGGCAAAGGAAGAAACAGAATACATTCTCCTCTTTTCAGGTGCCCGAACCTACTGACAGGATCATCCCTTCTGTCCCCTGCCCAGAGATGTACAGATAGGGATGGCACAGCAAGGGGGGGCTCTGATGGACTCCCCCCCTGCCCGGCCACCTGGACCCTGCTCACCAGGCTCACTCGTCCACTCAGCGACCAGGTAGAAGTGCTGCAAGGCTGTCTGGCCCCTTATCGAGCTGCAGTCATGTTCACAATCACAGCTCGGTTACTTCCGCATATCCAAAGTTGCATCTATGGCTGCCTTAAAGGAGCAATGACTCAAGATTACAGGCGTAAGGGCCCCTTTAACCTTTCCACTGCCATTGTCACCAGCTGCTATTGCTCCTCGTCCTCTTTCTCATAATTGCTAGGGCTTGCTTGCTTGACAGGAAGAGAGACAGTGAGCAAGAAAGCAGTGTTGTCTGCTGTTCCTATTCCTCCTCCTCACCACCACCACCACCATTGTCTGGGCCAGAGCAAGTGGCAGGTGAACAAGCAGGTTGCCGCAATGAAGAAAAGGAGCAACTCCTGGGGCTCATTGTCATTGCTCACCCATGCCTGACCTTGATGTTGGCCCTGGATGACATACCCATGGCACTTTCTGTCTTCCCCCTCCCCAATTCCCATGAAAGGCAATCACGGGCAATCCTTGGCTTCCTTCAACTTACCTCATATGCTTCGCTTGACAAGAAACCTCCAGATTCACTTAGAATTTCACTCTAGGTGAATTTGACACACAGGTCCAGAGACATTTTTCTAGTGCCATTGGAGCTCTTTTGTCTTCCTTTGAGATTCTTCTTCTTTTTTGCCTCAGGCAGGATCTTCAAATTAGCTTTGAGTTTTGCTTTAGGCAAACACTAGTTGCAACTGTAGGGATATGCCTTAGTGGGACACTGCTGGCATCTCTTCAAAATTCTCAGATGTTTGACTTGAAGCATCTCCAAAATGGCTTCAAATTTTGTCACAGGAAAACCTGATGACAAGCTGGGGATGTGCTGTAGCCTTCTCCCCAATAATTACGTGCATTTTATCAAAATTGTTTTTGTTTTCCATTTACATTCTTCAGAATTCCACCTGATAGGAATGTTAATTTTTGCTTTGAGTTTAGCTATAGGAGTCATTTTGCTGACAAGTCTACTTGATAACAATCAAGGGCAAGAAGTGGAATATCAGTGACATCCCTTTCCTGTTTCTCCTTGCACTAAATACTTCGCATTTCCCTCATTAAATTTTACTGCTCCTGCTCCATATTTCACTGCTTGTAGATGCTGTGGAGAAGCTATTCAGTCATAAATAGTGGAAACGTAAGGATCAGAAAGGGAGACAACATACACAATGGAAAAAGTTATGTTGTGTGAACAGCACCAAAACCTTCAAATTGTGCATTGTATTGCTAAAACCAGCTGTCCTGAGGGGAAAAAAAGGAAATGAAGATATGTGAAAGAAAATGGCCCCTTTTGTAGATGATTTGTCCCTCAAAATATGGAAACAATAAAAAGAAATGGAATTCATGTGAAATCTGTTTTTCACTTCACCACTGCATGCATTCGGAATGATTGCTTATAAAAAAAAAAATGCTTATAAAATAAATGCAAACGTTCATGCTTGACTTGGGCAGGGCAGGGGTTAATTTCTGACTGATGTGGAGATTCGATGGAATTAGGGTTAGATAAATCTGTCAGTTTTGCTTTCTCCCACATGCATTTTTTTTAAAAAACAATCTCAATTTCTTTCCATCCTGAATAAGAAAAAAAAATGCAAATTTTGGTAGAGTCTGATCAAAAACAAACTGAAGGAAAAGTCTCACCCATTTGCACCGGCCAAATTCAGTACGTACAGCTAGTGGCAGCATGGAGATGACCATGTTGTATGTGCCTGCCATGTGGCTGTTAAAGAAGAGAAACCTGTCAGAAAAAAAAAGAGGTGGCAACCTTCGTTCAGCACCACAAACATGGGTGAATTTTTTTTGAACAAAGAATTCAAAGCTAAGCACTCAAAGGTTTAGGGCTGAATCAACGAATCTGTAAGTGTTGGTTTCTCCCACATTCTTTGTTTTGTTTTGTTTTTAAGTTCAAGTTCTTTCCATCCTGAATATGAAGAACTTTGTGAATTTTGGCAAACTCTTGTCAAAAATGAACTGAAACAAAATTCTTAGCCATTCCTAGATGGAATGGACTTCTGACTGAACACATGCCAAATTGTCATGGACCAGAAATAGGCTGATTCACCCATCCCTATTGCACATTACAGAAAGTAACAGGGGTTCCATATTTATTCATTGTTGGAATTTAGGATGACCTTTTTGTCTGACATATGTCACATCCTTGCCCTCCCTTTTATCTTTCTTTGTGTCTCATTTCCCCCACTCCCCCCACATGCACTTTTTAGAGCACCATCAGCTGGCTTGCCAGAATGCCTGAACAAAGTTTCTGGTATTTCATGAAAGGAGCCATTTTATGGGTGGGGGAGCTCCATAAGATCTAGAACACCACCAGAATATACTGCACCTAGTTGTCTCAGAACAATAATGGACAAGGTTAATGGGTAAGATAATGACATGAGGAAATGGTCCTAGTACAAAGCTCCTCATAACCTTGAAGGAACTGGCCCTCATAATATGCCCACCATGTTCTCATGCCATTCTAACCAGAACTTACCCAAATTTGGAAAGAGATGATTAAAACTTCCTTTGGAATGTGTTCAATTAACTGCTGTTGCAAAGAGGAGCAGGCATGTCTCAAGTGGCAGTGATCACCCCTTCCCAAGGAAAGGACATAAATATAGGGTGTTAGGCTAGTAAAAATTTCTATTTGCACCATCTTGTAAATACATGATGGGAGTCAACAATATCTCCATAAGATGAACACTCAACTAGCCAGCAAGAAGGTCATCTGGAAAGCTATCCAGTTGTGTCAGCTCAAATCATTGTGCATTATCTCAGTAACATAGGGTTGGATCCAGAATTATTTATATTTACAGCAGTGGAAGCTGGTGGCTCCAATTTCAGTGGGGCTGTAAATCCACTCTGGGTTTCAGTTAGAACCATCTAGAACTCTAAAGTAGGTATCCAAGGTGCTGAACCTATTTTGGAGATTGTGTTCAGCACCTTGGATAGTTCCTTTAGAGTTATGTCTGGTTCTGAGTGAAACCCAGAATGGATTTACAGCCCCACTGAAATCAGAGCCACCAGCCCCCACTGATTTAGAGAAGATTCCCTGAAAGCAATGGGTCTACTCTAAGTATGACTAAGTCTGGATCCAGCCCTTGGCTTCTCTTTTTAATTACTGTTCCTTTTTATTTTAGCAAATTGACTCTATTAGTTTAGTTAAAAGTGTACTATGCCTGGTAATTAATTGTAGTTCTATCTCATTCCCACCTGGCAACCCCCTCCCCCCTTTCGTCTGCCATTTTTGGTTGGCTCCATTCAGATGCTTCATGTAGGAAGGAAGATTAGTGCTTTCTCCACAGCTATTTCACCATCAGTATTTTTAGTCACCTCCTGATGTACTAAATGTTCAGTTGGGAATAGGGATAAATGAATCTGTCAATGTCAGTTTTTGTTGGTTTCTAATTTTCTCAATATTAAATTAATTTCATCCTAAATTTTGATAATTTTTCCAATCTCAAGTATTGGGAGGTGGTGTTTTGTTTTTGTTTTTTTTTTACTTCACTTGAAAATGTGCATGTACATTTCTTCCAATACATGCATTTTGTACTAATATGCACATTTTTGCACGATTTCCTAATACAGTGCATTTTAACATGATTTCCCCTAATATACACCTCTTTTGTACATTTTTTTTAAAAAATGGAGAACTCCATTGCAAGATTCAGAGAAGTTTTAACAAAGTGAAAATTTCAAAGAATAACTGAGTTCCAGCTCAAAATTCCAAAATTAAGTAAGTTTTCATTCTAATGCGGACTGAATTAATTTCTCCCACTTCCTTAGTCAGGAACAGCAAGATCATGGATCAGCCCAAATTCAGATTTCTCCAAAATGCAAGTAATGAAACCCTTGAGTTGACTTGCTATCTAATCACATGTTGAATGAATTTCACCCAGGACACATGCACCTCTTTGCCACAAGGTGCCAGGGGTGCAATCCTATGGGGATAGTTGGCTGCCTCCAAACTTGGAGATGGCTGACTATCCAATGCAGGGCAGGTGGTGCATAGAGGGAATCCTGGCCTCCACACCCCAGCTGCCTAGGTGGCCAATTTTGGCTGTCTGGCTGGGATGCGTCAGAGCCGGGGGGGAGGCTGCATGGAGCATAGAAAGCATTGTAGGTGCCTCTGTGGTCTCCTCCCCTCCCCGCCCCCAGGAATGCCCCCTTTTCAGCCATTCTGTGCTGCTCTTATGAGCACAGAGCCAGGGGCAAACCGCTCTGCCTATGAGGCAGCAGGGGAAGGGGCAGGGAGTCAGGTTCCCAGAAACTGAAAAATCCTATGGGCATCTTAGACAGTGTCTAACAGTGATAGGATTGCACCCAAAATGTATCTCATTGTGGATGGATTCCGAGCACGAATCTATCTTTACACTTCCCATTGGCTACTCATGAACTACCATAAAAGCAATCATATTTAGCATTCACATAGATAGCTTTAGAGAACACAAAATCATTGACATACGTTATCCCAGTATTCCTTTCACCAATTCTATGAGGTAGGTCAGTGTCATTATGCCCATATCTCAGGTAGGGTTGTCAGAGAATTCTGCCACAGATCTCAGTGAGGCTGAATGCCAGTGCATTCGGCCCCTCAAAATCTGTGGCGGAATGAAGCCCCCCACCCCACCACCCCACAAAAGGCACACAAAACGGAAGACTTACCTGCTGCAGTTCGCGCTGCTTTGCAAATGGTGGCTGTGTTCGTGGCCACCATTTGCTTCCCCATTTAGGCCGTGATAGGCTACATAAATACTTACGTAGCCTATCACAGCTAATGCAGGGATGTCATTTGTGTCCCTGCGGAGGTTGTGTTAGGCTACGTAATTATTTACATAGCCTATCATGGCAAAAAAAGGGAACACAAATGGCGGCTGCAGTAGACGCTGCCATTTGCGTTCCTGTTCTTTTTTGCTGTGATAGGCTATGTAAATATTTACATAGCCTATCATGGTAAAAAAACAGGGGCACAAATGGCATAGCGGCCGCCATTTGCTCCCCTGTCTTTCGCCGGGATAGGCTATGTAAATATTTACGTAGCCTATCAGGGCCAAAAACAGGAATGCAAATGGCAGCCACCATAGCCGCCATTTGCGTCCGCAGGCTCCAGAAGCCTGCGAATGCACCCGGCCGGCGGCTCCGTGGAGTTGCTGTGGAGTGGAGCCTGCCAGGTTAGGATTTCGAGGGGAGGTGCAGAGCGCCTCCCCCCCCCCATGAATCACCCCTGCGAAAAGGTGAGTGACTTTCGCACATTCCTAATCTCAGGTAGGAAGCTGGGATGAGACTGAGAAATGTAGCTTGGCTAAGGCCACCTAGTGAGTTCATTACAGAGGTGAGGTTTTAATTGGGAACTTCATGATTTATTTTGTCTGCTTCTTTATGGTAACCAAGGATTGCATCCAGGCTCCATTCCATGTGTGGGGAGTCTTAGTTCGAGACATCATAGGCTAATTAACCAGAGCTGTCTCTCTCTTTCTCTGGCTGCAGTAGAAAACATTACTATTTATTTTCCATTAAAAGCTAAAAGTGCTCGGTGTTGTTTGTGTGCAGCAACATGGAGGAACTCCACAAAATATAATTAAACCCTGGTGGCAATTTTTGGCAGACCTTTTCTCTGTATGACATGTTTATGGATCTCTTGTTAGGAAGTAGGACAGGGGATTCACTGTATTACAGGATCATTAGCCTGTTCATTTCCTTCCTCCTTCTCTAGCTTTGTTGTTATCATGAGGAGTTACATTCAGTCATTTCACCTATTTCCACCATCACATGGAAGGGACAAATCTGGAGATGAACGAGTAGGTCAGTGTTGGTTTCTCTTCACTTCTCACTTTTCCAGTCTTAAGTTTGGTTCATCCTGAACACTGAGATTTTTTTTAAGAGTTTGTATGAAAATCCATAGGCATTTTTGTGTGCATTTCTTCCAATTCGTGCATTTTTGTATGGAATTTTCCCCAATATGACCATGCTTATAGAGTTCCTGTGATTGTGAACCCTGCTTAATTTGGATTTTCTATCACTGGAACTCTGTAAGTGTGTTCAGTTGACCATGGTTACAGAGCTCTTCGCAGATGGCCATGCCCAACACGCAAAGGTTGAATCAGTAGCCAGATGCACAGGAGCATTGGTGGTGGAATTTATGTGTTTGCCCATGTCCCCCTCCCCACTTTTGCCCTACACATGAGAAGGCAAACACTTGGATAGGGCTTAGTTGTCCATCAAGCCCAGTATTGTCTCCTCTGACCAGAAGCAGCTCCCTGGGCTCCTAAGCAGAGCCCTTTCCCTTCATCTGCTACATGACCCTCCTAACAGAGACATCAGGGATCCAACCTGGAACCTTCTGTATTCTAAGCCTGTGATCAACCACTGAGCCCTTTCCTATCACAAATATACCATCCAAGGATGCTAGTATGATGCTCCTGAAGCCTAAAAGTAAAGGAAAATGAACATAAGAACATAAGAAGAGACCTGTGCCATCAGACCAAAACCCTATCTTGTCTAGCATTTTGCTTCCCACAGTGACCAACCAGATGCCTATGGGAAGCCGACAAAAAGCACATGAGCAACATAGCACCCTCCTGTTTGTTTTCCCCAGCAACTGGCATGCAGAGGCATACTGCCTTTGATACTGGAGCAAATATATTGCCATCAGGAGTGGTAGCCATTGATAGCCTTCTCCTCCATGGATTTGTCCAATTGCCTTTGAAAGCCACCAAAATTGGTGGCTGTCATGTGACTCGAGTCGCTACACCTTGCAGTAAGAAGTTCCATCGTTAACTATTCGCTGTGTCAAGAACTGATTCCTTTTATCGGTCCAGATAAAAGGAACCTCCCAGCTTTAAATGCTGGGTCTTTAAAATAATGTTTCAAGAATGGTATGAATTACACTTTATCAGCAAGGAAGATGCATGAAATCTCATCATCAGGTTTTCCAAGCAATAGGATTCCAATCGACTTCATCTATTAATTTTCAATGTATTTTATGCAACCTATATACAGGATGTCAGCTTTTGTGCTCACACAGGCATCCATGTACATCGGTTGATTGCTCATTGCTGGGTTATTCAATGCTCGATGACTCTCAACTAATGTGTACTGTCTCCACTGAATAGTTTTGCATTTCAGTTGATATAGCATTTCATGACAGGTCTATCTGTGGTAATCAATCTGTGACAATTCATTCACACATGCAACTCATCCATCGATGGAATGAATGTGTGTGAGTGTACCAGCTCTGAGTATCTTTAAGGTGCCATTGTTTCTATTTCATGCTTCATTGACATTATTTCTGTTTCCCATGTTAAGCAAGTCCTGTTCATTTTCACGGAGTACAGTACATAGTAGGGATGTACGGACTGTGTAAAATCTGCTCTATCTGTGTTTTGTGGATTGCCAGGTGCCTTTCATCCCATCATCCACCCACAGACAGATGCATTTTTTTTCATCATGTGGAAAAATATGCAAATAATTATGTAAATATTTATGTAAATATTTACATAATTTACCTCATTTAGTGTATTGTCCCCCATTCCATTCAACGTTTCCTCAGCAGAAACGTACGTATTTTTCTATGGATTTATATGCGTAAATTTTGGGAAATTTAAAAAAAAAAAATCATCCAAAAGTCCATGGACTCCATGCAGCCTGAGGGAGGCACTCCTCAGTAGATTCTGCAGGTCGGATTCTTAGAAATTTGAGCTCATTTTAATCTGTCTCAAATTTCTCCAGCATCCCTAGTACATAGCAATGGACACATATAAAATGGGGAAAACCCTTGCAGCCCAGTCCTAAATCTATGTCTTTTGAAACCCTTTATCTGGGCTCCAATGGGGATTACTGCCATGTAACTCTGTGCAAGGCCACCTTAATTCATTCATGCAAACTTTTACTGACTACTTTCTTTTATAATGCTTAGACTTGTAATTTCCTTGGCTGTGGAAAAAGTAGGGCTAAGCTAGATACCTCTCTACCCCCACCCCCACTTAAGTTCTTCATGAAGAGGGGGGGCAATTTTGAACATTTAAAGCAGGGAAAAATTCTAAGACCTTTCACAGGGAAGGGGCTGAGTGGCTGAGTGTTTATTTTTCTCTTTTCTTAAATATTAAAAATAAAAATGCCTCGCCAAGTGGTGTCATGGCTGCCTACAGGAGCCCAGTGACATTTCTGAATAGTGTTGTCATTCCCAGAGGGCATTCTGTTCAGGAAAGTCATCAAACTTCTGTGGCCGGCTCAGCCACAAGTTGGAGAGGCAGTGAGAAAAAATGCTTCAGCCATCGTCAGCCCAGCACTACAAGACAATCCTTCCACCCCACTGCCTCAGTTTTTTTGGTAAAGGAATTTAAGAATTTCTTTTTAAAATTTCCCTAAAAATGTGTGGAAATTCTCCCCCATGCATGCACACATATTTTTAATTATGTCTTGATTTTATTTTTCTGTCCTTAATTGAGTTCTTTTTAGTTCTTTCAGAAATCTTGTGATGTTTCACCCATGGAGGAACCTTCACATCCACTTCTAATTTTGCTTTTGGCATAACCTCGTAGCAACCTGACCTTTAATGTTGACCTTGTATGAAGCCAGTCCTTAAGAGGCCAACATGATCATGTTTTATTGTAACACAGTGGAATCCTCTGTGTGTTCACTCAGAAGTAAGCCCCATTGACTTCAGTGGGACTTACTCCTGGATAAGTGTGTATTGGATCACAGCCTAGTTAAAGATTTCACATGGATTTCAAGAGGCCAAATTTCTTTCTGCCTTTCAAATAATTTAGTCAGGGTTGGCCCAAGACAGTTTGCTGCCTGAGGCAGAAAAGCTAATGGCTCCCTCACCCCAAGTCAAGATGCACAGAAAGCAAGGCTGGTCACGTTATTTTGTTACCTGAGGCAGAAAATCCCATATGTACTTCTCCATCTCCTCGGCAGTAAAAATATAATAATAATAATAAATTAAATATCTAACAATGTCCTTTCAAAAAAGCAGAATCAGCAGCCTGAGGCAGCCATCTCACTCTGCCTCATGACAGGGCCAGCCCTGAATATATTTCCATGGGGTATCTGTGTCTGGTTTGTATCCATCCCTTGTTTGATGTTTCATTCTCACTTGTTTGATATTTCATTCTCACCAGTGGTTCTTTTTCAAGGTGGGGGGAGTAAATATGTAGACTTGGGTGCTTGGTGGCACTGGGAAGGATTTTGGAAAGGCAATGTGTCCTTTGTGAGTTTATCCATTTCCATAATTTGCATATTTAAAGTGTGGTTGTGAGCGTGTCCCATGCCTGGTGAGTGATGCTGTGTGTGTATGTTTGTGTGTGTGTGTGCTGTCTATGCCCATGGCTTCATGTTGATATAATATGGTAAACAAAGCACACATGATAACAACCAGTTGGAGAAGGATGTGTCATGATACATGATGTCATGATGCATGGGGTTTGGAACCAACACCATGTTATGCATTCTACATTCCCTAAATGCACTCTGATGATGCTCATACACAAACATTCTCATAATAACAGAGAATATTTGTCCGAGTGTATAACCTTGGCTGTATAACTCAGTGAGCAAATCACAAATTAAGACAGGGTCACATTGGCCATTACTAATTAAGATAGGGTTGTAGAGCACCATATTGTTGCAAAAGTGGGCATTTGGGTCAGTTTTCTGGACACTGATCTTTCATTTGCTGCCTGGTAGGAATGGCCATGCTGTTTGCCTTCATAAATACTTTTAAGATATTGGGTTCTTTGCTAACCTTGGGGACCAGACAAATCTCACAACCTTCTGGAGTGAATCCGCAAATGTGAGAAGATTAATATGGGATTAGATGCTCTTGTAAGGAGTGTTCAGGCTCATCGACATTCTCCCCCTCCCCCCACTTATGATTTTAGGGCCTACCTGAAAGTACCCCAAAGAAAATACAATGGGGATCACTTCTGGGTGTTTCTGAACCACGGTTTAAAACCACTACACATATCTGAATAAAATGGAAGATGGTATGATTTTGTAAAGGGCATATTGTCTACATTTGTAAGCTGACACATACATTTATTTGCAAAATCAGCCATCTCAAACATACGTTCCTTAGATACAGGCTATTACTTCTGTGTTCACTACACATCAGTTATTATTAATGGGGTTCTTGTATTGTTGAGCCTATTGAAAAGACATAGTGTCTGAAAAGAAGATGATACCAAGGGAGAGTAATGAAAGATGTGGGTCTTCTTGGAAGATTAATTGAGAAAGCAAATTATTGGATTGAAGGAGTTCACTCGGAAGTGCCATCATTGCTCCTGGGCTTCCTGCAATAAGATACCACTCATTAAAGATTTAATAAGTGTAAGGAGTGTGTCTGTGCGTGCGTGCGCGCGCGTGTGTGGTGATGGTGGTAGGGGGAATGCACATTGGGAAGTTGTAGCCTAAAAAGTGATTTCAATCATTCCCCCCTCCAAAAACTAATCTACCTCCTCACCTCCATAGCCACCAGCTGCAATTGGTCCTCATCCTCTTACCCATCATTGCTACTACTTACTTGCTTGACAGACATAGAGCCAGTGAGGGCGATGGGGGGGCAGAGCTATCGACTCCTCGTCTTCATCCTCCTCCTCACCATCACAGTGGTCTTGGCCAGGGTGAGAAGGAAGTGAATAAACAGGCTGCAGTGGTGAAGAGAAGGAGCAACTCCAGTGGACTCCTGTCAATGTGCCCCTTCTGGGGTGTGGGCCCTCTGAAGGTGTCTGAGAAAGGCCTACCCTTGATGCCAAATCTGGCCTGTGATGCACCACATGACAAGACCCGGAAAGGTCACAAGCAGTCTCATTAACTTGCTGGGAAGACTCTGGAACTGGGTCTAGTAGCTAACAAGCATCTTTTTAAAGTTAACTCTCATCTTTTTAGAACTTTCAACAATACTACCTGCACAGACTTCATATAACAGCATCTAATTAGCTTGAACATGCCACATAAAAAAGTTGCCACCTAAAACAAGACTGAGGGCAGAACGTTCAGAGGTATAATTAAACATGCCAGCAGCTTCTTTACCAACGTGATATTGTTTAAGTAGAGCACACTGCATTATTCAGAAGAGCATTGCTTATAGCAAACACGAGCCTATGGTTTCTGTGGAAACAGGGTCAGAAAGCTATAGGTAGTCAGTGCAAAGCCATCAGTTGTGGGGGAGAGCTCTCGCTTGCAGACTTCATCCTTGGCTTGCCTGCTGAGAGACCTTCCCAGACATCTTTCAAAATCAACACTGCAGAATTTCATGAGGTAGGGAATGTCTTTTAATTAAAAGAAAACAAAGCTCCCTTTAAAGAATAACTTTCCATATATAAAGTTCTACAAATTTGACTTCATGTACATCCATTCATTCGATCACCATTTTGGATGCTGCATGGCAAAGCATTTCAAACTCAGTCTTGGGAATAGAGATGGGGGACAAATTTATTCTGTCCACATTTCAAAGACCTAATTTTGCCCTTTCGAACCATTATGCAAACCAAAACTCAATTATCCTTCAAAATTCACCCTGTTCTAAAATTTGCAATGGAGTTCTCCAATAATGAAATGCTTACACTTTTTAATTAAATTCCTTATTTTTAATTTTGAAATAGTGTTATCCTTTGTTGCCTGTCACACTGCATTGCACTCTTTCAATTGGGACTGTGCACGGACCCCCCCCCCACTCCACTTCTGATGTTGCTTTGGATACTCTGACCCCTATCCACCTCGGACTAATTCAGACCCCCTCTGCTTCAACTCGGATCTGAATCTGAACTGAGATTTGGATATCTGGATCACCTGTTTTTGGAGTTTCCCCATTCACTTGCATGGGGAAACACAAATGGTGATGACTTTTTCAGTGTTTATGATACAGACAGGAAAGTTGGGGATCTCTCCACCTCCCTGGAGGGGACCCAAGCTGCCAAATTTCAGACAGTACGGCCTGGTGGTCTTAGTGGTCAAATTTGATGTTTTCCACAAAAATTCTCAAAGCAAAGAGCTATAGCTTTTTGCTGTGTCCACAGACATGTGTGAAACCTTGCCCACCCCAGCACCCCTTGAGGGCATCCCACTTGCCAAAGTCCACGCACTTTGGCCCACTGGCTTGAGTACTAGGCACAGGTAAAATTTGACGTTTTCTCTCAAAACTCCCAAAGCAAAGAGCTGTAATTTCTCCCTGTTTCTGCAGACATGTGTGAAACCTTGGCCTCTCCCAGCCCCCCTTGAGGGCATCCTACTTGGCAAATTCTAGGCCATTTGGCCCACTGGATTTTGTGCTAGGTGCACGTTGAATTTGATATTCCCAGAAATGCAGACCAAACTCAGAAGGGAAAGTGTGTTGAAGCAGAGGTATACCTAATCTATACCTAATCTCTGCTGCAGGTTTCTTTGAAGGGCAAAACAACCCTTATTCAGGAGAATCAACGGCTTGACCTCTCTGTGGCTGAATACACACATTACCTGGCAGTAGGGTTGGCGGAGAATTTCTCCCCGAAACTTCGGGGGGCCGAGCACCAACGTGTTCGGCCCCCCGAACAAGTTTCGGGGAGAAATCCTCCGAACCCCCCCGCCCCCCCCCCCGGGACGGGACTTACCTTCGCCGAATGTCCCTCCCGGCGGCGGGTCCGGCCGGCGGTTCGGCGGGTGTTCGAGCGGGGCGGGAGCGGCAGCCGGTCTTTCGACCGGCTGCCACCGCCACCATTGCAATAAAAAAAAAAAATGCCCCCTGATAGGCTACATGACGATTAACGTAGCCTATCACGGCTAGATTTGCAAAGTCAGCCATGATAGGCTACGTCAATCATCATGTAGCCTATCACAGGTGACTTTAAAAAAAAAAAGTGTGTACGGATAATGGCGGCCCCCATAGGGAGCCGCCATTCCCCTTCCTTATTTGGTCGCCATAGTCTACGTAAACATTTACGTAGACTACAGCGACCAAATAAGGAACGCGAATGGCGGCTCCCTATGGGGGCCGCCATTAGCGTACGCGCTTTTTTTTTTTTTTTAAAGTCAGCCGTGATAGGCTACGTGACAATTGACGTAGCCTATCACGGCTGACTTTGCAGATCTAGCCGTGATAGGCTACGTGAATCGTCACGTAGCCTATCAGGGGGCGTTTTTGTTTTTTTTTTTAACTTTCGCGTTTGTGGCCGGGCGAGGCGGGAAGCCTCCCCCCCAGCCTGAATTTCGGTCGGGGCGAGGCGGGAAGCCTCCCCCCCAGCCTGAACTTCGCGGGGGGAGCGGCGAAGCGCCTCCCCCCCACCGCAAACGTCCTTCAAGGACAAGTAAGTGACTTTCGTCCACCCCTACCTGGCAGGCAGGCTGGAAGAGGTTACTTTTTATCTGCTTTTGTTTATTTCTAGCACACACTAAATTAGTATTTTTTATGTGTCTTGAACGAACATGGCCAGTGCCTAGCCCAGAAGGGCCACTGATTTTTGAAGGCTGGAAACCTCCCCCTGGTGGACCCATACTCCCCCCAACCCATCTCCTCCATGGTGGCCTGCCAAGGCCTCTCAGGAGTGAGAGACAGAGAGCTTGCAGGAGTGCCGGCAACACTACCAGCCTTCTGCTTGCCTCTGCTGCCGGCCTGTTGGGACATGGGGGTCTCTTCCCCAAGCAAGACTGATAGGTGCTGCCTCCTCAAGTGCAGGAGCAGGCTGCTGGTGCTGTCGTGCCCTGGCTGTTTCCCCCCGCTCAGAGGCGCCTTGCAGTGGCGGTGCACGGCAGTGCTGGGAGCTGCTCCCAACTCAAAGTGGCCCCACACAATGCTGCCCTGACCTTCTGGGGGAGGAGGAGATGCAGAATGCCTGCCTTGAGTCTGGAGGGGGGGGCACCACACAAGTGGGGAAGCGATGGAAGAGGGGTGGGGTGCTGGAGCCTCTGCCTGCTGCTGCTCCTGCAACACACCCTGGAGGATCTCCTCCTCCTCACCCTCCACCAGGCAGAGGACATCAGGCACCTCTGACCTAACATCCATGAGCGGGCTCCCCTCTTCCACTACAGAAGGAGATGCTGCTCCTCCTTGGGCAAGAGTGCGACTACTGCACCTTCCCACACCAGCCTCCTCTACAGGGACCTCCGGGCACTGCAATGGCCTCCGCGCCCTGCTGCCCTACTCCACCAGGATGCACTATCTGGACTAGGGGGCAGACAGCTCGCCTAACGGTGCTGCTGCTGACAGCAGCGCCTCACCCACCTCTGCCCCTGCCAACACTATAACTCATAACTCATGTTGCACTGGATTGCTTTGCCACACAGTGAAGTGTTATTGGAATAAGAAGGTAATTAGTCTAAGTAGTATTATCTGATACTTTTTCAACAGTGTCTTGAAATTGGGACGTGTAGCATTGGTAGAACAACAACCTAGGACTCACACACATGGACAAAGACACAGAAGAGCAAAAGAAAAGCAGAATTCATAGAATCATAGAATAGTAAGGTTGGAAGTTGCCTACAAGGCCAACTACCCAAGCAAATAATGTGTTTCTTTAATTTATTGTTTAATATTTCATGTTCTTTTATGGAAGGCAGGTTAAGTTCAAGGAATACAGGAAGACAGTGGAGGCGATAAGATAAGAGCCAAGAGCAAGCAAACAATAAAAAATTAAAACCCTTCTTTAATTTCTGTTTTGGGAGGATCAACACAGAGAGAAAACACAGATGGTTCACTTCAGCATGGGGAGGGGAGGGGGGATCCAGACACTAAACATGTAAGCTGCTATAATATGCCTTTCTTTAAGAATTTAGAAAGCAAGGGGGGGGGGGAAACCTGAAATGGTTGAATATGACTTTACAAGCTGGAGGAGGAGGAACATGACCAGAAGTCAATGTTTGTTTTTAAAAATCATAATAAGACTGGGTTTTTAAAAATGTAGAAGAGACAGAGTTGAAAGACAAATATGACAAGGAAACAGAATGGAGAAAGCAGAAGTGAGGGTCAATCTTAAAAAAAACAACACAGCCTTTTCCAGAGTCCACAAGCAACATGAACAATGGAATGGCGGGGGAGGGGGGAGCGTAGTAGTAACAAGCAAAGAAAAGCTATGTTTGAA
The DNA here is from genome assembly GCF_057233095.1 of Heloderma suspectum. Classification (NCBI taxonomy): domain Eukaryota; kingdom Metazoa; phylum Chordata; class Lepidosauria; order Squamata; family Helodermatidae; genus Heloderma; species Heloderma suspectum. The sequence continues at coordinate 23,222,796 of NC_139460.1, read as the reverse complement.
GAAATATTGAGAAGAGAGATGAATATGAATAATACACAGAACAAACAAGTAGGACGTAGAAAGAAATAGGAGAAGGTGGCTGGAAGGGGTGCAAAGTCACAGTCCCAAAGGGGCAGCTCATAACAGGAGTGAGGGAATGATCCCAACACATCCTAGCTGTTTGTTTCCTTTTAAATATCAAGAAAAGCCTAATGGCTATTGAGAATGAAGAAACAGAAGGAGTAATGCGAGGAATGCATATGCACACACACACACACCAGATCATCTAAGTATACACCAGCCCTCTCCCAAAGACACAGCTAGCTCAATAACTGAACACAGCCTTTCCTCGAAGAATATACCCCCATTCTCCACTACTCTCTCTCTTTTTTAAAAAAATACTTTTTATTCTATTTTTTAACTTTATGAATGAAATACACAATACCAACAACTTAATCAATAACTACAATTTCCAAACAATACAGTATTCTTAAGAGAACACAGCAATAATGAAAAAGAAAAAGAAAACAGAAGAAGGAGAGGGAAGAAAAGGAGAAAAAATATAAAAAAGAAAAATATATATATAAAGAATTATTTTTTTAAAAAAAATTAAACTCCATTACAGAAAAACTTCAAATCCCATTCTGCTTAAAAATTATATCTATAACATTGGCAATATTATGATTCAATACAACATAAATAATCAACTTAACATTTCAATATCATATTATCATTCTTATAGCAAGGAAACAGGCCTACCATTCATTTCCAGTCACAGGTTGGAATTAAGATTGCCGGGAGAATTATCAACAACCTCCGATATACAGATGATACCACCCTAATGGCAGAAAGCGAAGAGGATCTAAAGAGCCTCTTGTTGAGGGTGAAAGAGGAGAGTGCAAAAGCTGGTTTGAAACTCAACATTAAAAAAATGAAGATCATGGCATCTGGCCCCATCACTTCCTGGCGTATAGAAGGGGAAGAAATGAAAGCAGTGACAGATTTTATTTTCTTGGGCTCCAAGATCACCACAGACGGTGACTGTAGCCATGAAATTAAAAGACGCTCACTCCTTGGGAGGAAAGCTATGGCAACCCTAGACAGCATAGTAAGAAGCAGAGACATCACCTTGCCGACAAAAGTCTGTCTAATCAAAGCTATGGTTTTCCCAGTAGTAATGTATGGCTGTGAGAGCTGGACTATAAGGAAGGCTGAGCGCCGAAGAACTGATGCTTTCAAACTGTGGTGCTGGAGAAGACTCTTACGAGTCACCTGGACTGCAAGGAGGTCAGATCAGTCAATCCTAAAGGAAATCAACCCTGAGCGCTCATTGGAAGGACAGATAGTGAAGCTGAAGCTCCAATATTTTGGCCACCTAATGCGAAGAGAAAACTCTCTGGAAAAGACCCTGATGCTGGGAAAGACTGAAGGCAAAAGGAGAAGGGGACGGCAGAAGATGAGATGGCTAGATGGGTGATTCATTGATCACCGATGCAATGAATATGAACTTGAGCATGCTCCGGGAGAGAGCGGAGGACAGGAAGGCCTGGTGTGCTATAGTCCATGGGGTCACAAAGAGTCGGACATGACTGAACAACAACAACAAACCATATATTGCCCTTCAGCTAACATATAGTAATAAAGCTTAACAATTTAACCAACCAAAAATCTTACTGACCAATAATAATAATAATAATAATAATAATAATTTAAAAGTATACATAATAATAATAACAAATCACTAATAACTTCTATAATATATAATAAGCTTAAAATCAACCTCACAACAATCATTCATATATTTTGTAATAGATATATAAATGAGTGTACACATTGTACAGTATATCATATCCCTTTTAAAAAGGAAGAGTTTAAAAAAAGAGAAAAGTGTGTGTGTGTGGGGGGGGAATCTCTGACCTAGCCTGTATCTTCCAGACTAAACATAGCCAGTTAGCAAAACATGTTTGTAGATTCCAGTTCATGGTGGTGGAACAGACACCACTCTCTCTGATTGGAGACTGGCACTGCCAGCATCGGTTCTGGCTGAGAGTTCCTATTCATCAAAGCACACTCCCTCCTCCTGTGCTAGCCTTCCCTCTTCCCCCCTCCTTCCCCTGTCCGCTCACCTTCCCCCTCCTCCTCTTCCTCCTGCCCCTCCATATGAGCTTTCAGAAGTTGATACATTTTGGAGGCAGCCTGTCTGGACTGCTCAAGCATTAAGTAGAACTCCAAATATACAAGGCAGAGGAAGCGCTTCGTGGGGGAGGGCGCTTCACCCGCGGGTGCCTCAGTACTGCGCTGAACTGCTTCATATCATGAGGATTTTGCCCTGAATAAGCCCACTTTGCCTTTTTATTTGGGCTTCGTAACAAGGCGGTGCACAACCCTACTTTCAATGACAAAAATCTGTAATGGCAGAGAACGTTCCCTGAAAGTCAACTTGTCCTCCAAAACCAAATATGCCCTACAATCTGTAGAATTACAGGAGAGTGTGGGGGCTTTTCTCAGTCTCAATCTCAGTTTATGTTGGGCAATAGTGAGGCTCAACAGGCCTGGCCAGTGTCCTGCATGAATTGAGTATTGATCCTAGATAATATTTACAATATAACATATTACATTGCGCCATTTCTACTGAAAATATTAGGGATGTACAAAATCCCCCTTACCTGGCTCCGCTGGGTTGCACTGGGGGGGGAGGCACTCCGTCCCTCCGCCCGGAATCCTGGCCAGCTGGCTCTGCTCCGCAGGGATTCCACGGAGCCGCTGGCCGTCTCCGCCAGCAGCTGAACATCCGGCCGCTGGCTAGCAGGGATGCAAATGGCAGCGGCCGTAGCCGCCGCCGTTTGCGTCCCTGTCGTCAGCCATGATAGGCTACATAAAGACTTACATAGCCTATCAAGTCTGGCTTAAAAAAAACATAAAAAAGGCGTGTATGCATTCCTTATTTTTGGCCATCTTAGTCTACGTAAATATTTACATAGACTAAGAAGGCGAAAATAAGGGGGAACGCAAATAGCATCCGCTACGCTATTTGCATTCCCCTTATTTTTGCCGTCTTAGTCTACGTAAATATTTACGTAGACTAAGACGGCCACAAATAAGGAACGCAAATGGCAGTGGCCATAGCCGCCGCCATTTGTGTACGCGGTTGTTGTTGTTTTTTTAAACCCAGCCATGATAGGCTATGTAAATCTTTACGTAGCCTATCACGTTGTTTTGTTTTTGTTTTGTTTGTTTTTTACAAGACTGCAAATGGCGGTGGCGGCAGCCGGTCGGAAGACCAGCCGCCGCTGAAGCCACGGCCGGAGCCACGGCTGCCCGGAAGATCCGCCCCAGGTAAGTCTCGTCCCAGGGGGGATCCACGGGGGGGTGGCATGCCGTTCTGCCTCGGAGATCGGGGGGCTGAATGCACTGGTATTCGGCCTCACCGAGATCCGTGGCGGAATTCTCTGCCATCCCTAGAAAATATGGTTTTGCAACAATCTTTGGGTTGAGCAATAAACACATAACTTACTTACTTACTTACTTACTTGCTGAAGACGTGGTGCTGGCATTGATTAAAACTTGCATCCCTGATTGATCTAGCCATATGTATGTGTGTGTGTGTTTGTGTGTACTTCTAAAAACTGCAGACAGCAGGTACTCTCTTAGAAGAGGCATTCCCCCCCCTTTTCACATTTATATCCCACCCTATATCATTAGGATATCCTGTTTCATTCCTAACGTGTGTGTGTGTGTGTGTGTGTGTGTGTGTGTGTGTGTGTGTGTGTTTGGAGAGAATGTAACATAAGAACATAAAAAGAGCCCTGCTGGATCAGAACAAGGGTCCATCTAGTCCAGCATTCTGTTCACACAGTGGCCAACCAGCTGTCAACCAAGAACCCACAAGCAGGGCATGAGCACAACAGCACCCTCCCATCCATGTTCCCCAGAAAGTGGTGTACATAGGCTCACTGCCTCTGGTACTGGAGGTAGCACATAGCCATCAGGACTAGTAGCCATTGATAGCCTGTTGTTGTTGTTGTTGTTGTTCAGTGGTTAAGTCATGTCCGACTCTTCATGACCCCATGGACCATAGCATGCCAGGCCTTCCTGTCTGATAGCCTTTTTCTTTAGGAATGTGTCCAGCTCCCTTTTAAAGCCATCCAAATTGGTGGCCATCACTACTTCCTGTAGTAGCAAATTCCATAGTTTAACTATGTGCTGTATGAAGAAGTACTTCCTTTTATCTAAGATCTAAGAAATTCTATGTCCCCTGGGACACCTTCCAGGGACCATAGAATAACACTCTTAGTCATATGCAGATTTACTCTATATATCTACTTGGAAGTAAGCCCCATTGAGTGGTAGGGGAGCTGGCTGGGGAATGCTGGGAGTTGTAGGACTTTCTTCTGTCTAAACATGCATAGAATTGCACCCTTAATCAGTTAACTAATCTAGTCATCAACTAAAGCTCATGTAATTCATTGAGATAAAGATTTCTTAATCAGATAGAATTATTATTATTATTATTATTATTATTCAGCGGATCTGCAGAAAACCTATGTAACAGCAAGACACAAATGAAAGATCCACACCTTCAGAACTTTTGTTATCCATACTGACAAAACAAACACTATGTTTAAATCCAGTGTTAAAAAAGCAAATGCAGAATGAATCAGGGTGTTTGTGTGTGTGGGTGTGTATGTGTGTCTATGAGTGTTTAAAGAGCTCCATCTGCTCTGAGATAGCCAGACCTCCTCTTTAAGGGATTTTGCATTCAGGGTGGATAATTGTAACACAATGCAGCTCTACTCACATTTTCATCCTAACTGTGGCACTTTTTTGCCTGGATACACAGCTTCTGCTTGTCTTTGCTCAGCATATGTTGGGAGCTTTCAACAAGTCTGCTCTCTAAAATAACCTCTCAGTCCTGCCTGTCTTCTTACCTGGAACTGAGTGTCTTTTTTTGCTGGAGTGTACTGAATTATGCCCTTTTTTAGGGTGTCACAAGAACATAAGAAGAGCCCTGCTGGATCAGAACAGGGGTCCATCTTGTCCAGCATTCTGTTCACACAGTGGCCAACCAGCTGCCCACAGGAAACCCACAAGCAAGGCATGAGTGCAGCAACACCTTCCCGCCCATGTTCCCCAGCAACTGGTGTACATAGTCTCACTGCCTCTGTCTGGTACTGGAGGTAGCACATAGCCACCATGAATTTGTCCAACTCCCTTTTAAAGCCATCCAAATTGGTGGCCATCACAAAGTCATGTGGAAGCGAATTCCATAGTTTAACTATGCACTATGTGAAGAAGTGTCTCTAGTGGTGTGCTGAAAATTCTGCCTACATTTTTTTCAACCATTCTCATTCAATTTGATAGAAAAGAAATTGCTTTCAAAAAGACATTCAAAGGAGAAGAAAATGTTAGAGAAATTCCCACGCGCTGGGTTCAGGTCTGATGTGCTTACCTTACTTACAAGGTCACCAAGGAGTTTGTGTGAGTGCCCTGTCTTTCATTATACAATCATAACCTGGCAGGCTGTAGTCTCCTTGGCTTCCTGCACTTCAGTTAAAGCCCAGGGGAAGACATCATGAGATAATTCCTCCTAACGCAGGCAGCCAGGGAGGCTGCAGAGCAGTGGAGAAGTGTGTAATAGAAAACAACAACAACCCACACACAGCACCCTTGACCACCTCGCAGTGATTAGGTACTCTCAAAAACACCACCAAAATAAATTCTAAATAAATTCTAAAACACCCTGAGGAGGAATGAGGCAGAAAAAATAGAAGCCTCTTTCATAGGGGAAGAAAAGTTTCAGAACACTAGATGGCAGACTTCTGCACAGGACTGGTTCCACCTGTTCCCTGGAGCTGGACACAGCACTGCCCCCCTCACACCTGCATTGTGGTGGATACAAAATGGCAGCCAGCCTGCCAGCACAGTTGATCCTGTCTCGACTTGCAAGGGCAGTGCAAAACCCCCAAAGCCATTTGGACGAAAGTAGATGCTGTGCTACCCCCAGCCCACACCAATGGTGAGCCCTAACTGTGAGGAAACTGTTAGCAAATGTCTTCTCCCCCTGGAGAAATTTATTGAAATTGGTCACTCAGTTTCTCTGCCCACAAATAGGGTGGAGAATTTTGAGAGGCCATTTATTCACAGCTCTAGGTGTCTCCCCCTTTGCAACCCTCAATGAAAAAAAAAAGTGACATTGCATCTGTACATTTTGAGGAAATAAAATGTAAAATGTTGGCATTTCCCAAACTTCTGATGGTTGAGGCTTCAAAACCAGTGGAGGCTGGTGATTCTGATATCCCTCTATTTGGGAGATAGGGTCTAGCTTTAGTGTTCTGGCTGGTGGAATAAAATCCAGAAGGATTCAGAGTCCCACCAAAATAGAAGCCACCAGGCTCCCCTGTTCAAAACAAAACACACATATTTTGCAAGTTGAATATCAAGATTTTCCTGTCTCCTAGCTGAGCAGAGCAGAGGAAACTGCTCCAGCTGGTCTAGGGGATATACAAGGAAGCAAGCTCCCAGAGACCGAGCGATCAGAGCAAGCAAACAGGAAAAGCAAACAGGAGTTGGCCAGGGGAGTTGCAGTGGAACAGGAGACAAAGGCAAAGTGTGGGACTCTGTTTTTAACCCCCAGTGAATTAGGGATGTACGAAACCCCTACCTGGCTCCATGCTAGGCAATCTGTGGTGGTGGGGAAGTGCTCCGTCCCTGCCCCCCGAATCCTCCCCAGCTGGCTCTGCTCTGCAGCAGCTCCACGGAGCCACCGGCCGGGGCCAGCTGCAGCCAGAGTTCTGGCCACTGCTGGGCTGCTGCAGCCACAAATGGCAGTCATTGTAGCAGGCTGCCATTTGTGTCCTTGCAGTAAGCCGTGATAGGCTACGTAAGTATATACGTAGCCTATCACGGCAAAAGGCAGCCACACAAATGGTGGCCACTACGCCATTTGCGTGGCTGCCTTTTGCCGTCATAGGCTACGTAAATACTTACATAGCCTATTACGGCAAAGAGTTCCAGACTTCCTGGAAGATGGACTACTGGCAAGGGATGGGTTGCACCTCACAAAGGCTGGGAAGAATGTGTTTGGCCACAGCATGAAGAACTTCATCAGAAGGGCTTTAAACCCCGGAATCCTGCCCGGCCGGCTCTGCTCTGCGGCGAGTCTGCGGAGCCGCTGGCTGGGCCCATCCACAGCCAGACTTCCATCCACTGCCGGGCTGAGGCCACAAATAGCATCCAGAGTAGGGGACACCATTTGCGGCCCTGGTATTTTTGTGATAGGCTACATAAATATTTACGTAGCCTATCACCGAAAAGAGCAGGGACGCAAATGGCATAGCGGCCGCCATTTGCACCCCTGCTCTTTGCTGTGATAGGCTACGTAAGTATTTAGGTAGCCTATCACTAACAAAGGCAGCCATGCAAATGGCGGCCACTATGACAGCTGTCATTTGTGGCCGCAGCTGCCCGCTAGAGCTGCCGCCACCACCGCATCCGCCGCCACATCCACCACTGCCGCCGGATCTGCCTCCAGAGCAGCATCCACTGCCAGATATGCTTCATCCCAGGGGGATTCCGTGGGGTGGCGGGGGGGGAGGCCATTCTGCCATGGATTCTGGGGGGCCAGATTCTAAAGAATCCGGCCTCACTGTAGTCCATGGCAGAATTCTCTGACATCCCTACAGTGAATAGAGGACAAAGCACATGCTATTCCAGTACAATCAGAAAGCTAGAAAAAAAAGGGAATAGAGACCATGGAAGGAAAAGACTCTCCAGTGGTGGTGACCTGCAAGGTCTGTGCAATATTTGTTTTCCTGCCTGAGATCTACATGGCCTCCACATGCAATGAGTACAAGTTGATCATGCTGTTGGAAGAAAAAGTAAGAGGACTGGAATGGCAAGTGTCGGCCCTTCAGGGAATAAGAGAATGTGAAGAGTTCATGGACAGAATGGTGGAACTAAAGCAGCAAAGCAAAGAACAGAAGCTAGAAAAGCAACAGCAAGCTGAGGCAGAAGAGAAAACCACTGAGGTGAGGAAAAATGAAGTAGAGGATACTCCTTGGAAAAGACTGACAGAAGCTGAAGAACTAGAAGCTACTCTACACCAGTGGAACTATGGAACCATTCCCAGGTACTTGAGGTTGAGACTGGAGGATAGCCAGCAAAGGAGGAATTACAGGGGAACCAGCATGAGAGCGATCAAGAGGCTGAAGGTCAGTCAAGCAGAGGCAATGAAACCAAGGCCTACAACAACAAGAAGAAAAGAGGAGTAGTAGTGGGAGACTCCTTGCTGCGTGGGATCGAGACCCAAGTATGTCATGAAGACCCATGGACTTGCCAGGTATGCTGCCTCCCAGAAGGATGGATTAGAGACATCACTGGAGGGTTGCCTACATTCATAAAGCACACTGACAGGTATCCCTTTCTTCTCATCCATGTGGGAACAAATGATACCACCAAGTGGAGCTATGAAGAAATCACATCAGACTTCGAAGCTTTGGGAAAGAAACTCAAGAACTTTGGGGCCCAGATAGTTTTCTCATCCATCCTTCCAGTAGTTAGAAGAGGGATAGAAAGGGAAAGAAAAATACTCCAGATGAGTTACTGGCTATGAAGGTGGTGCTGACGTGAGAGATTTGGATTCTGGGACCACAGCCTATACTTCCTGGAAGATGGATTACTGGCAAGGGACCGGTTGCACCTCACAAAGGCTGGGAAGAATGTGCTTGGCCGCAGCATGAAGAACTTCATCAGAAGGGCTTTAAACCGCGGAATCCTGCCCGGCCGGCTCTGCTCCGCGGCGAGTCTGCGGAACCGCTGGCTGGGCCCATCCACAGCTGGACTTCCATCCACTGCCGGGCTGAGGCCACAAATAGCATCCAGCGTAGGGGACACCATTTGCGTAAATATTTGCGTAGCCTATCACCGAAAAGAGCAGGGACGCAAATGGCATCCCCTACGCCGGATGCCATTTGCGACTGCAGTCCGGGGCAGCGGACAGAGGCAGCAGCGGATGGACCTGGACTGGCTGGCAGCAGGTAGGGTCTGTCCAGGGAGGATTTCAGGGGGGGGGGTAGTCCATTCCGCCACGGACTCGGGGGGGCTGGATTCTAAAGAATCTGGCCTCATTGGAGTCTGTCGCAGATTTCTCCACCTTCCCTAATTCTATGATTCTATGATTCTAAGATTATTTTAATATCCAGCTTCCAGTTTCTCCAGTGATGGAGACAATTTTACATATCCCCTGTATCTGGCCTTCTAGCGTGTCTGGTTTTGTCAGGTTTTTGCAACTAAGCCAGACTTCTTTAGTGAACTATATTTAAACACAGTTTCTAGTGGAGAAGTACCCACCCCCCACACAACACTGTGGCTTCTAATAATACATAGGTTCTTTCAATTTTTGTGTGTGGGGTGTGTGTGTGTGTGTGTGTGTATATACACACACACACATACACATACACACACATCTTGAGATAGCTTCTCCCTCCCCTCTCTCTCTGTTTTTCTCTCTCTTGAAATGTGGGCCAATGTTTTGGAAAACAATTAAAAGAAACAAAAAACAGAATCCTGAAATAAGAGACAGTGTAGCAATATTTAATCTGCTCAACAACATTCTAAATAAAGTGCTTCTTAAATGGTTTGTAGGCCTATTAAGGACCCATATGCTTTGATGGAATCTTCTAATGCCCTTCTTTGTATAAGGGAATAGGAGAAAGGCTAAATGTACTGATTGCAAGATACCTCCAGGCAATTGGTAGATAGCCAGTAACTCTACTTTTCCAAGTGATAAAGACCAATGGGATGCAATTAGGGATTTGTATTCTAACTCTGCCAGGTAAGATTGATTCCAACTTAGTGTATAAAAGTCAGGGGGGGGGGATTTCTCCATTGCCATAAGGGCCCTGGTCTACTCTTGACTACTGACATTATTTTATCTTAAATCATTGTGATCATATCTTCAACCAACTGCCATTATTTATCAAGAGTAAAATGCCCATTTCTTATGGCTTGTGGGTTATGTGTAGATGAAGGACTTGTGTCAGCCTTCCCCAACTTGCCACAACCATACAGGTGTGTTGGGCTACAACTTCCATCAACCCCAGCCAGCATGACCATTGGCTATGAAAAGCTTACACAATACAAATTGATTCTTGAATGGTATTCAGCACCTGCAAGACTCAATGGGATGTTCTTGGCTACTCATTTTCAGTGTGTGAAATGTAAGCATGTAGAGCAGACTTTTACTGTATATGGTAGGGGTGTCAAGAACATGCTTACTGGTGTCAAATATTAACCATCTGTCAGGGTTCTCCTTATGATCTGGAACCCCTGACCAACTCCTTAAGGATCTCTTGCCTCCTTAAGAATGCCACCTTCCTTCTTTTAAACTTCCCCTTCCCAGTAACTTGGGGTTTAGGCTTCGATGTGGGGTGATTGTCTCACCAGACATTTGGGGTTTAACTACAACAGTTTAATGGTAAATTTAAAGCAAGCAGTTGCTGGGGAACATGGGTTGGAGGGTGCTGTTGCACTCATGCCCTACTTGTGGGTTCCTGGTCAACAGCTGGTTGGCCACTGTGTGAAGAGAATGTTGGACTAGAAGGACACTTGGTCTGATCCAGCAAGGCTCTTCTTATGTTCTTAAATCACAACTAAAGGTATTTACACAATAGTGCTGATTGACACAAAAAGGCATTAAGATAAAAGTTGCAAAATGCAACTTCCTTTGCCCTAGCTGTACATAGATGTCTCCAGGCTGCTTCTTCCTGCTCCCTCTTCAGGCTCTGGTCTTTCTGACTCTGCCTTGACTGGCCCTCTTGCTCTTTTCTATTCTTTTTTTTTTATGCCCTCCTTCCTCAAAACCAAAAGAACTGTTTCAAACCTGAAGAACTTAAACTTAACTGGGAAATGAAATTGAAACTTAACCAGGAAAATGAAACTCCTCCTCCCAGGGATACCCCCTACTAACAAAAAACTCCAGTTCTCTAGGCCTGTGCTTATTCTTTTCCTTGCCTTTGTAGGCCTCAAACCTTCACACCATCATAGCTCAGACTGTAGTTCATAAAAACAATCTGGTATTGATATTTATTTATTTATTTATTTATTAATCGCCCATCTGGCTGGTCACCCAGCCACTCTGGGCAAAGTACAACAACAAAACAGTTAAAACAATAAAATTCCACATTAAAAACATCATAAAAAATACCCTAACCCACCCCAAATGCCTGCCTGAACAACCACGTTTTTAATGCGTGGCGGAAGCTCATTAAAGAGGGGGCATGGCTGTTCTTTCATGTGACAGAGCCCAACTTAGCAAATATAATGGAAGTTATTCATTTCAAATGGGTTGATTGCTGCTAACATAGTCTGGGCAAAATATGGACAGGGTGGGACCTCAAACCATTAATCTTTGTAAACCGCCCAGAGAGTTTTGACTAATAAATGGTATAGAAATGTAACAAATGAAATGAAATGAAATCCCCCACAATAAGGGGAGAAGGGTTTGGAATTAGCAGAGATGGAAAAATATGCACGAAAATGTGCACAGATTTTCATGTGAAAAGAAAAAAACAAAACCCGCAATCTGATACGGACTCCAATGAGAATGAGCTTTGAGATGGAATTCCGATAACTTCAGTGTAGGGATGTACGAAAATCACTTACCTTTGGGGGATTATGCTGATGGTGCGGGGGGAGGCATTCCATCCCTCCCCCTGGAATCCTCGCCGGGGGGGAGGCGCTCCGTTCCTCCCCCCCCCCCCCAGAATCCTGGCCAGCCTGCTGTGCTCCGCAGCAATTCTGCGGAGCCGCCGGCTGGCTCTGCCAGCAGCTGGACATCCGGCCGCTGGCTAGCAGGGACGCAAATGGTGGCTGCCATAGCCGCTGCCACTTGCGTCCCTGCAGTCAGCCGTGATAGGCTACGTAAATGTTTATGTAGCCTATCACAGCTGATTAAAAAAATAATAATAATAACACGCGTACGCAAATGGCGGCGCCCATTTACATAGCCTATCACAGTGGTTTTTTTAAAATTTAGATTTTAAATTTTGTAAATCTTTACGTAGCCTATCATGTTGTTGTTTTTTTTAAAACTTGGAAATGGCGGTGGCAGCAGCCAGTCGGAAGACCAGCCACCGCAGCCGCCACCGCCAAACTGCCGCCGCAGCCACCACGGAAGCCGCCACCGCCAGGAAGATCCGCCCCAGGTAAATCCTGTCCTGGGGGGGTGGCGGGGGGTGGCGGGCCATTCCGCCACCAATTTCAGGGGGCCGAATGCACTGGCATTCGGCCTCCCTGAGATCCATGGTGGAACTTTCGTACATCCCTACTTCAGTGAGCTCGGGTTTTGCTGATTAGCCTTTAACTTGAACACAAGAGGATTAAATTCCTTTCCTTTGGATGTGACTAGAACTATCCAGTATGTCTCCATACTATGCGCAGTGGCATGGTCCTTCGTATCAATTTCTGGGATTTTAATCTCATTGCTGGCCTCTCTCTCTCTCTCTCTCTCTCTAAGTGAATTTACTTCTTTACAAAATTTGGCCATGTGATTCACTTGCGCATTTCATATTAAGTTACAGAGCCTATAACAGGGACAGATTAAAACACTGTACAAATGCAGCAATGAATAAATAACACAAAGAAATATTAAGTGGTTTGGAGGGGCTCAATGGGATGAAGTTTACCTTCCACTAAAGAAATTAAGTACAGAGATCTTGATGTTAACATAAAATGGCTAGTTGCTTTGACCAAGGATGGCCCAGGTGCCAGATTCCATCCAGGGATCTGGCAAAAACCTCCCGCCCATGACCCTGAGTCACTGAGCCCCTGCCCCCACTTGAACCTTGCCTGAACTTGCTGAGCTGACCGCACTCACCCTGGCAGGAGCATCAAGCTCCACAATCGCCATTTATTTATTATATTATATGCAAAATGGAGCCATAAATCGCCCATGTACGCAAGCTACATGCATTTGCTTGCCCGGAATCTTGCATTTAGGGTTCAGTCATGGCCCCATTTTGCATATATATTGTCAGGAGTGCCCTGGTGGCCTCTTTCAGTGTAGACTCCAATAGCTAACTTAAGACATAGACGAAAGGATTCTTTTCAAAGCTTTAATCCTTTTACAAACTTAATGACTCTTTCAGATGCTAATCACTAGGAACTAAAGCAAGAAACAGCAGAGTGGCCTAAGCTTCAAATAGACAGTTGATCCCCATTTGAAAGAGAGTCACTTGAAGACCCAGAAATTATGGGCTAGGGAGAGATCCTCCCTCTCTCCCTTGGGTCCATGGGAGGCGGCCTTTGCTTGTGTGCCAAACGGGCGCTACACCTCCTTTCCTCGCCCTCCATTGCTCATTGCTCTCTGTATCTGCGTTAAGCATCTAGCAAGCCTCATTCCCACATTCTCACTGCTAGGATCACTGTCTATCTCAGGAATGCCGGCAGGAGGAATCTCTGCCAGCTGCTGTGCCTGTGAGGGATGAGCTGGCTCCTCTCCCACGGATTGCTGTTCCTCCTCAGAATCAGAACTGCTCTGGGGCTCTATGGGCTCAGTTTCCACCCTGACATATATGAATGTGCGTATTTTTGCAAATGCACATATATGCATATGTGTGAATATGCACAATTTTGCAAATGTGCATATTTGCATATATGCAAAATGGGGCCAAAAATAGCCCACATAGGCAAGATTACAGGTGTCTGCTTGTAATGCAAATATACGCTTTTTCATGATCACCATTTTCCCCTGAAAAAATGGCAATTGCGGAACTCAGTGATGACACCCATGTGAGTGTGGGTGGCTTGGTGAGTGGGTGCAGGGGTTGTGGGCAGGGGGGTTCCACAGGACTCCCAGGAAGAATCAAGTGTCCATGTCATCCCTACCAGGAACTTTCCAGAAAAAAGATCCTGAGAAATTGTAGCTTGCCAGAGTTTCTGGGTTGTTACTGGAATTTAAACTGGTTGCTTCTCTTCCTGTTCTTAGAAAATTGGTTGACATCTGCTTCTGTCATTTTTTATATATTTGTATTCTGTTATTGTGGCCTCCTCTAATCATCCAATCTAATCTTTTCCCCTCTGGGTTGAACACCAGCAGTAGATGGTTCCCTTTTGTTATTGCCTTCAGGTTAGTTTGGTTGCTTTTGCTTAATGTATGACATGTTTCCTTAAAAGTCTGCCATGTCAGCGGTCTAGAGATAGGGGACATTATCAAACACCACCCTTCCAGGATTTACCATAATGTGATAGTCCCAGTGACTGCCCTTTTGGAAAGCATAAAGCTCCTCAACATAAATCAGTCTCACTGCAGGTAATACGTTCATCCCCATAATCCCTGTTCTGGTTGAATGGAATCCTTCATATAATTCATCTTGGCAGTAATTACAAGCATCAGGGCCAGCAGAGGTGTGGAAGATTCTGCAGCAAAATTGCATTACTTGGTTTCACTTCAGGAAGAAATGCCCAAGGCACATGGTTATGGTTTGTATTGATTATTTCTAGGGTTGGATGACCCTATATTGGAATCAATGGGAAATAATGTCACAGCCTAACAAAACAGGTGGCCATGCTGGTTTAGCACCATGAGTAAAGCTGCAGTCACGTGTGCACTTACCTGGGGTTGTGCCATTGAACGCTGTGGGATGTCTGAGCAAACATGCAGAGGATTTTGCTCCTCTAAGACAGCAACCCAATCAGGATAGGCAGCCGCCTCTGAACTCGGAGGTGACCACCTATCCAATGCAGGGCGGGTGGAGAGTGGAGGGGATCTTGTCCTCCACACTCCATCCACCCTGCATTCATGGCTAGATGATCGATTTTGGCAGTCCAACCATGGGGGTTCAGAGTGGGCAGGGGAGGCTGAATGATGGATAGGGAGCATCATACAGGCACTTCTGCACTCCTCTCTCCGCCCCTTGGAATGCCCCTTTTTGCCCTGTTCCATGCTGCTCTTCCGAGCTCAGAGCCCATATTGCTTACGAGGGGGCGGGGGAGGGGGCAGGTAGGTAGTTTTCTGGGAACCCGTCTCGGAGCTCAGTCTCCGATAGGGATGTACAAATCCCTTACCTGGCTCTGCACAGGGGCATCTACGGTGGGGGGGAGGCGCTCTGTCCCTCCCCCTGGAATCCTGCCCGGCCGGCTCCGTGGCCAAGCCGCGGAGCCGCCGGTTGGCTCTGGCCACCCAGCAGCCGGACATCCAGCCACTGGGCAGCGCTGCAGGGACGCAAATGGCGGCTGCCGTAGCCACCATCATTTGTGTCCCTGTATTGAGCCATGATAGGCTACATAAGTATTTACGCAGCCTATCACGGCAGGGGGGGAAAACCCAGCATATGCAAATGGCAGCGGCTACCGCCATTTGTGTACGCTGGGTTTTTTTTCTCCCTGCCATGATAGGCTATGTAAGTATTTATGTAGCCTATCATGGCCTCCGCAGGGATGCAAATGGCATCCCTGCATTAGCTGTGATAGGCTACGTAAGTATTTACGTAGCCTATCATGGCTATTGAGAGGAGGAAGCGAATGGCGGCCGCAGGACGGCCACCATTAGCAAAGCAGCGTGGATGGAAGCAGGTAAGTGCTCCATTTCACGCGCCTTTCGTGGGGTGAGGGCGGCGGGGATTTCATCCAGTGAGACTTTCATGGGTTGGGGGGGCAGGGGCTTCGTTCCGTGATGGATTTCAGGGAGCTGAATGCACTGGCATTCGGCCTCACCGAGATCCATCGTGGAATTCTCTGACATCCCTAGTCTCCGAGCTTGGTTCCCAGAAACCAAACAATGCTATGTACATCTAGCTGCTGTCTAGCGGCCATAGGATTGCACAGTAAGGGACTGAGCTATGAAACAAGTTCCTGATTCATATATCACCTCTGCAATGAACTTAACAACCTTTTTTTTTTTCAAAGATGGGGGAGAAATTGGTTTGGTTCATATTTTAACAGGAACTTACTGAATTTTGCACTTCCAAACCAATATGTGAACCAAAGCTCAAATTATCCTTTCAAACTTGCACCTCTCCGCATTTTGCAATAGGATTTTCCAATAAAAAAAACATTATTTTTTTAATGTGTATATTGGGGGGAAATGCCCATGTTATGAAAATAGTTGAAATGTGCGTATTGGTGAAAATAAGGTTAGAATGCATTATATTGCAAGAAAATTGTTTGGAAAATATGCGTATTAGGCAGAATTATGAAGAAAAATGTGTACATTGGGAGAAATGACACAAAAATGCATGCAGTTTGTCATGCAAACTTTTTTTTAAAAGTTCATCTTGGGAGGAACATAAGTCTTCCAATTTTCCTAAATTGGAAAAAGTGAAAGAAATTGGAATTGACAGATTTGTTCATTCAAATTTGCTTTATTTCTCTGCACACACCCCTGCCACTAGGGATGTTGGAGAAGTCTGCAACAAAACCAATGAGTTTTCATGAATCTGACCCATGGATTCTGCAGCAGGCCAGCTCCCCCCCCCCCTGCCTCCCAGTCAGGAGGATTCTGTGGACTTGTGGATCAATTTTCTAACTTTCCTAAATTTTTCACAAATTTCTTCATAGGAAAATACACACACACACACACACACACACACCTGACAAAAATGAGCATTTCCCTCATAGACTAAACCATAAAAATTTGCATTTGGGGGAAATTCCGCATTTTCACACATTCACAATTGTGTGACTGTGCATTTGTGCAAATATGAATTTCTGCAAATTTAGAAGCAAAAAAATCTGATTCCATCAATGGGCAGATGACACAATAAAAGGCGCCTGGCAGTCCATGAAACACAGATGGAATGGATTTTACACAATCTGTGCATCCCTACCCCCCACCTCCACATTTGTAATATGTGGTTGACTGACATACCTTACGGAGTTGCAGTAAGGCCTATAAGGATAATGAATGTCAGATTAGATCAGAGGTTTTCAGACTGTTCTAGGGGATTCTGATATTTCTTGGGAGCTCATCATGGGTTGCTCAATTAGAAGACTAAGGATGGTCAATCAGCTTCTCTGACTGAAAGACAGATTGACTATCACTGTTCAGTCTGCTGCAGGAGAGCTCTGGATTTATTCTGCCATTCATTCTAAGTTTATGTAGAAGAACAAGACAAATAGGAAGCTTCCTTATACCACGTCATCTAGTTAGGTTTTGGTTCATCTAGTTCAGTATTGTCTACACTGACTAGCAGCAGATCTCCAGGGTTTTAGGGAAGAATCCTTCTCAATAGGGATGTTGTGGAAGACCTGGAAGGGGGTGGAGTCCAGCAGACATGCTCCTGCTCACCAGTTCACAGACCTCCATGCTTGCCCAACTCGGTGCATGCCAAGTCAGGCAATCTCAGGGATCTCTGCTTATCTGCGAGCCTCCATTTTGCGGAAAACTGCAGATAAGCTTTTTACATAAATGGCCATTTTGCATAAAAAGGCAGCTGTACATAGCACCACTTATGCAAATCAGTAGTAAATAGTATAATTAGGCCATTTACACCCACAATTTTGCATAAATGGTGCTATTTACAACTGCCATTTGAGCAAAATACCCATTTACACAAAAAGCATACCTGCGGTATTCCACAAAATTGTGGCTCGCAGGTAAGCGGGATACCACTTTCTGCTCACTGGCACCCACAGACTGTCTGGCAGCTCGCACCAGACATCAAGCAGGGTTGGGTGGCCAGCAGGGGTCTGGCAAGAGGCATGCGAGGTGATAGTGATTGAGTTCAGCCAGCCCTATTTCTCAGCCGCTATAGACACTAGGGATAGAACTTGGGAATGTCTGGATGCAAAGTATGTGCCCTACCACTGGTCTATGGCCTCTCCCCAAGTAAAGTGATGGTCAGTCTGTCACCTATGTGATCTATCCAGGTGTTCCTTGGCAAGGCTAGTTGAACAATGACCATCCTGTAGGGATGGGAGAACCAGTACTGCTTGAGCTCACTGAGATCCTCTGACCTCCACTTTGAAGCTTTGTTAGCCTCACTCTCCTCATTTCCATTTTGACCTGTTTTTCTTTTCATTCAAATGGGGGAAGCATGTATTTTGATCAGGAAAGTGCACATTTTTGTGCATGTTTTTCAAAAATGTGCACTTTCACACTAAGGTGTGAAAATGCATATTTTTTAGTTAGGGAATGTGCAACCTGTTCCTGAAATATGTGCTCCCATTCTAATTCTGGGTTTTGAACGGGACAGATTCTCATGATTTGAACTTAACTGCAATTCTCATGAGGGATGTTGGAGGAATCCGTCTGGGGATGGGGGTGGTAGAGTTCACTGAACTTCCAGTAGCTCCTGCAAATGCTCCCTCCCTCTCTCCCCGCCACCACCACCACCTTGCAACCTTCCCTCCCTGCCACCACCACCACCTTGCAACCTTCCTTCCCTGCTACTGCCACTGTCTTGCAACCCGCCATCTCTCCCTGCTGCCATTAGCCCCAGTCCAGAGAGCCCGCCATCTTTCCTTTCTGATGGGGGGGGCTCTGGGCTGGGGGACAGCAGGGAGAGAGAGAGAGAGAGAGAGAGAGAGTGAGTTACATAGTGATGGGTAGTGGTGGCAGGGTGGGAACTTTTTCATTTTTCTTTTTCCCCGTAAACACCAATTTCAACAAGTTACGGCCATGGTTTCTGCAAATTGTGCCTGTTGTTTGTGCAAATTATAGCTGTAATTTGTGGAAATTGGTGTTCATGGAAAAAAACAAAACAAAAAAGTTCCTGGGTGACAGGAAAAAAACCCAGGCAGCTTGTGAGGGCAAGCCAAGCCGGGGGCACTGGGGGAATCCGTCAGGACCCCAAAGGGTCAGATTTACCTGTGATGGACATCCCTAATTCTCATACATCCCTACCAACCTGTGCTGTAAAATGGGCCAAGGCGGCCTTCCTTGTGATCCCACCATTGGGCACAGGCTGAAGCTTGGTGACTCAAGACAAGGCATTCTCAATGATGGAACCTCACTTGTGGGATTTCCTTCCCAGGGAAGGGCAGTTGGCCCCCACATCATTCGGTTTTTGGTTACAATGAAAAACATGTCTCTTCATCTAAGCTTTGGCATATAATCTGTCCCTGGAACCTGATGGTTTGAGACAGCGGGCATTGTACTATGTTGCTGTTTTAGATATATGGTTGCAGATTTTAATTATTTGTATACTCATCCACAACGTATTTTACTTGTGTTGTTGTACTATCCTGGGCTCCTTTGGGAGGAAAGGTGGAATCACCGTCATCATCAAATGAGAAATGTTTCCTTGAACACACTATTTTTGAAAATCACGATTTCTAAGAAATGACCAATAAACAAGAATGTTGGTGGTTTGGTTTCTTTATTGTTTAGGATTTAGTTTGTTTATTGCAACAATACAGCAAAGAGGCACCCATTTAATGGAATATAAATGGAAGATTTGAGAACGTCTGCAACACCAACTAAATACTACCCTTACGCAAAGACATTAATTTGCCAGGGGGACCATTACAGTATATAAGCAATCATTCACTGAATAAGAAAGCGTTAGGGCATGAGAGCAAAGTGATTCACAGATGTGCTTATTACACAGTATCTAAATGGATGGAGAAAAATATTAAACTGATGAGAGGCTAATTAAAATGAGCCCATTACATCTCAAAACACACTCGGTAAGGGCAGATATGCATGCTAAGTTTCTGCAGATGTTGGGTTGGCATATGTGACCAAGTGTAATAGCCTCAGTCCAGATAAAATTAAATGAACTTAAAATGCCATTGAGATCAATGGGACTTAAATGCTTAACTGCCTGCTCATCAGCTCATTGGTTTGCAGCAGCAGGGGGGGAAAGGTAAATTTTATGAAGTATTAGGAAAGGTATTGACAATAAAATGGCAAGTGTCATAATGCCTTTATATCCATTAGAGGTGTACAGATTCGACATGGATCCCAATTCGGCACTGTGGAAAACATCCCAATTCTTCCCATATTGATGTGGAAGCCCTCTGCTTTGACTGGTGCTCTGACCCCGAGCCAAGATTTGGAACCCTCAGGCTTCGTGCCTCCCCTTGACTATGATGGGGGAAAACCCCAGCTATAACATTTTTTTTTCTCTTCATCAGAATTGGATGATATTTGTGGGCATAGGATCCCTTTAGGAGGGGATCATGCCTGCCAATCGTCAGAAAAAATAGGCACAGATTTGAGGGGGGAGGCTACACACCTGTATATTTTGTTTTTTAAGGGAACTTTTTAATTATTTCTTGGCAGAACTGGATTAAATCCAATTTCATGCCCCTTTCTGAGGAGGTCAAGCCTACCAAGTGAGGTGAATAGGCACAGGGGGGTTTCATGCAGGAGCAAACACTACCTGTGAGACCATCCCCCTGCCACCTCCATTTGGTCCTTTGTTTCTTTTCATTGTTTATGATAAAGTGTTTTTTGGAAGCACTCCCAAATGACATCATCATTTGCACTATATGTTAAATGAGGAGACATTTAACATATAAAATTATGTTTTAAATGAGGAGACATTTAACATATAAAATTATGTCCGGGACGGGACTTACCTTGTGCGAATGTCCCTGGCGGCGGTGGCTCCGGTGGCGGTTCAGCGGCGGTTTGGTGGCTCCGGTGGCGGTTTGGTGGCTCCGGTGGCGGTTCAATGGCGGTTCAGCTGCCACCGCCGCCATTTCCAGTAAAAAAAAAATGTGATAGGCTACGTAAACATTCATGTAGCCTATCACGGCTCAATTTTAAAAAAATACCATGATAGGCTACATAAATGTTTACGTAGCCTATCACGGCTGAGTAAAAAACAACAACAACAACATTTGTGTTCCTTATTTTGGCGCGTCTAGTCTATGTAAACATTTACATAGACTATAGCAAAAATAAAGGGAACGCAAATAGCGTAGATGCTACGCTATTTGCATTCCCCTTATTTTCGCCGTAGTCTACGTAAATGTTTACATAGACTAGATGTGCCAAAATAAGGAACGCAAATGGCGGCGCCCTTGGGCACCACCATTTGCGTATGCGTGTTTTGTTTTGTTTTTACTCAGCCATGATTGGCTACGTAAACATTTACGTAGCCTATCACGGCTGATTGCAGGGACGCAAACGGCGGCGGCTACGGCCGCCGACATTTGCGTTCCCGGCCAGCCAGGATTCGCGGCGGGAGGGATGGGGCGCTTCCCCCCAGGCCAGAATTTCAGGGGGGAGGGACGGGGTGCCCCCCTGGCCAGAATTTCGGGGGGAGGGATGGGGCACCTCCCCCCCAGCCAGAATTTGGGGGGGAAGGACGGAGCGCCTCCCCCCCACCACGAATCAAATTTTAGGCAAGGTAAGTGACTTTCGTACATCCCTATCTCTGGGTGATTCCCAGTGAAGAGCATGCATGTCAGTGATGTAGGATACATCTGTCCATACATGAGATTTATGGTAATATCTAAGCCTTCCACAACCTCACGCCCCCTCCAGATGTTACGAATAGTGCTGTGTCAAAGATTTTGATTCTTCCAATTTTGGGATTTGGGGAGGGGGGATTTAAAGTCTGGCAAAAGATACTGGGAGGGGTGAGAATTTTGGAGATTTTTCTCCTTGGGGAAGTGGGCAGGGTTCTCACATACCTTTTTAAGTGTCAGCAATTTTTGAGGTGTCTTCTTTCTATTTTTATTTTTGTAAAAGACCCCCTGCACTTGCAGGAGCCCAAGCCTCTTCTCCAGCCAGGCAGTTCTTTCTGAACGCCCAGGAAACCCTGTGACCCTGCCCTGTCCAATAGGCATTCAGGATGCACTTCCAGCTGGAGAGGAGTCCTGGGCTCCTGCAAGTGCAGGGGGGAGTTTTTTTAAATAAGAACAACAATAACAACAACAACAACAACAACTAGAAAGAAGACCCCTCAAGAATCACCCACACTTGAAAAAAGTATGTGGAAACCCTGCCCCCCCCTGAAGAAAATTCTCTGAAATTCTCCCCCTACCTATGAAAGAGGCAGAAAAACAATGCCTCTTTTGCAGGGAGAGAAAAAAAGTTCCCCAAAATAGGGGTCAGGATTCAGCATAGCACCAGTTAAGAACATAAAAAGAGCCATGTTGGATCAGACCAAGGGTGCATTTATTCCAGCATTCTGTTCACAGTGGCCAACCAGCTGCCCATGGGGAAACCCCACATAGGACATGAGTATAGTAGCATCCTCCTGTTTTTGACTTCAGGTGTCATCATCCCCAGCCAATGTGGCCAATGGTCCAGAATTCTGGGAGTTGTAGTCTACAACACCTGGAGGGAAACAAGTTGTGTTAGTCTGTAATACTGAATTCATTGCAGGTTTATTGAATGATTGATTTGTTTCTGTTGGTTTTGATCAAAACTTACCTAGTTTGTGCCTGCTGGGACTTAACATGGATTGGAACATCATCTGTTATTGAAGTATGTACATTGCAACACAATTTGCAGAACAAAAAGAAATATTTCAATATAGGTGTACATTTAAAAAGTGTGAATGAAAAATAGTACTTTTGAAAAATGTGCACAAAGGCACTTTAATCAATGGGACAAAAATGCATACATTTCAAAAATATGCACTATTGATGTGTACATTTGAAAAAAAAATCTGCATGACAATATGCATGAAATTTCATGCCTAAACCCCCCAAAACAAAACACAAAGCTCACAATCTGATACAGATATGAGCCAAAATGAGCTTCAATGTAAGTGTCAGAGAACGTTGTTGAGCTCAAGTGTTGCTGATTCACACATCCCTAATTCCAATTTTTGCATTAATCCAAGGGGTGCAAATTAGGCTGGTTCACTTCAAAACGCCAACCAAACAAAATTTTCTCCCATCACTAACTTTTCCACCCCAAAATGTTCATGTGAATGAGTAAGCCACATGTCTTACTCACCAACAAACCTGTGGGTGTTGTAAAAAGCATTTGGGCCTTTTTGGTTTAAAAGATGACTGAGGGCATATCATAGCAGTGTATAAAATTATGGATGGTGTGGAGAAAGTGGATAGGGACAACTCTTTCTCCTTTTCTCATAATACTAGAACCAGGAGTCATCCCATGAAATTAATTGACAGGAGATTCAGACCAGGTAAGTGGGGAAAATACTTCGGACAATGGGACATTGATTTATGGAATATGGGGATTACATAAATGCATGGAGGATAGGTCTATCAATGGCTGCTCACCATGGCTCACCATGGCTGCTCACCATGGTTCAGATGGGAAGAAACAATGGAGGAGGCCTATAGGCTTCATGTCTTGTTCATGGGCTTCCTGAAGGCATTCGGTTGGCCATTGTAAAACACTAGATACTAGCAGAAATGTTTGGTCTGGTCTGGCTCTTCTCGTGTTCTTGTGAAATCTAGACTTGCAGAGAAACCTTGAATTGCATTGGTCTTTCATAGTTAAAACTATTTCTTACCAAGTCAAAGATCACTTCTCTGTGGGCGCTGGAATGACTCCAGTCACGTCAAAGTGGTGATGTGCAAAATGACCCTCAATATGGCACAAGAGATTACACTGAAGTGCATTTACGTGCTTCAACAGTTTTGTCAACCAACAGGTTATTAACTCATCTAACTGCATCATTAAGTATGGAAGACACCTATTTTGCCTGTGACCCCAATTACTTTAGCTTTGCAGTCACAGTCTTTCTTGTACTTGCTCCTTACAATGTACTATATGTAGTGCTGTAATTAACCTTGTTTTTCATATTAGAACAAAGGAATGGAAGCCCAGGGCAACCTTGCAGAACAGAGAACTGCCACTGCTTGCTCAGCTTCACTTTTCACATAACAACTCCACCCTGTTCACTCTACAGTAACCTACCTAGGTGTCCTCTTTCTTCAAACTGTCCCATGTGATTCACTTGTAATTTAAAAGCTACAAGAGGGGTGGGGGAATTTGGGGGCTCTGTGTGCCACCTGATTCCAGCAGTAGTAGCATCAAAACAGTTGACTGCTGAATGTTGGTGGCAAATCATGACTGTGGCCTGGAAAGCCCCAAATTTTGTCTGGTGCAATGGAGGCTGGTGGCTCCAATTTTGGTGGGTCTGTAATTCCATTCTGGGTTTTGGTCAGCAACAACCAGAACTCTAAAGTAGCTATCCAAGGTACATTTCAGCACTTTGGATAGCTCCTTTAGAGTTCTGGCTGGTTCTGACTGAAATCTAGAATAGCATCACGGCCCTGCTGAAATCAGAGCAACCAGCCTCCACTGGTCTGGCCTTAGCCTGCAAACATCTAGAGTTTCCCATCTGTAACACCAAATGCACAAGCCAATTTTGGAAGAATTAGCTGAAGAAATTGATTTGTTAACAATTACACCAGTTGGGGATGTTCCAGCCTTCACCGAGAGGCATGCCTTGATGGGGAAATGATCTGCATTCTTGGTGAAGCTGGGCTCCAGGCCTAAAAGTAGTTTTTGAGACCAAGGGAAGGAGTTGTCCCAAGGCTTCGAGCATACACACATAAACATGGGGGGGGGGAGCAGGCTAGAATTTGTACTAAGACCCTCCAAGAACAATATACCTTTCCCTGATCTGAAGCCATTTCCTGAAGGTGGGAACTAGTGAGCAGTGGAACTCCTGGTCTCAGGTGAAGAGAAAAGAAAAACTTTTTTCCCTTTAAGGTGAGGATTGTGTTTGCACAAGGGCAAAGCAGGGAGCTCCCCAGACAGGATACTAACTAGCAAAGTGGGCTAAGGTGGTTTGGAGCAGAGCAAGGCAGAATTTCAGCATACACAACTTGGCTTCAGCTCATGTCTCTCGCAGGAGGAGCTCCTGGGTGCCCAAACCTGAGGGGGTTTTTATATGGTTCAGAGAAAAGTTGTGACATCACCATTTTGATGAACCAGACAATGCTCACCAGCACCGGAAATGGTGCTACTTGCTATGCGACAAAGACTGAGCCCTTCATAACAAAAGAGCCTTTCATAACAAAAGAGGGTGCTTGGGATGGTCATAGAATCATAGAATAGTAGTGTTGGAAGGGGCCTATAAGATCATCGAGTCCAGCCCCCTGCTAAATGCAGGAATCTAAGTCAAAGCTAGGGATGTTGGAAAATCACTTACCTTTCGGGGATTATGCTGATGGTGCGGGGGGAGGCGTTCCGTCCCTCCCCCCGGAATTCTCACTGGGGGGGAGGCGCTCTGTTCCTCCCCCCCCCCGAATCCTGGCCGGCCGGCTGTGCTCCGCAGCAATTCTGCGGAGCTGCCGGCCGGCTCCACCAGCAGCTGGACATCCGGCCACTGGCTAGCAGGGACGCAAATGGTGGCGGCCGTAGCCGCCGCCACTTGAGTCCCTGCAGTTAGCTGTGATAGGCTACGTAAATGTTTATGTAGCCTATCACAGGTGATTAAAAAAATAATAATAATAACACGCGTACGCAAATGGGCGTACGCCATTTGCGTTCCTTAAACGCGTACGCCATTTGCGTTCCTTATTTTGGCACATCTTAGTCTACGTAAACATTTATGTAGACTAAGACGGCGAAAATAAGGGGAACACAAATAGCGTAGCGTCTACGCTATTTGCGTTCCCCTTATTTTCGCCATCTTAGTCTACGTAAATGTTTATGTAGACTAAGACGTGCCAAAATAAGGAATGCAAATGGTGGCGCCCATGGGCGCCGCCATTTGCGTACGCGCTTTTTTTGTTTTTTTAATCAGCCGTGATAGGCTACGTAAACATTTACGTAGCCTATCATGGTGTTTTTTAAAATTTAGCCATGATAGGCTACGTAAATCTTTACATAGCCTATCACGTTTTTTTGTTTGTGTGTTTTTTTAAACTTGGAAATGGCGGTGGCGGCAGCCGGTCAGAAGACCGGCCGCCGCAGCCGCCGCCGCCGCCGCCGCCGCCAGGAAGATCCGCCCCAGGTAAGTCCCATCCCGGGGGGGTGGCGGGGGGGTGGGCCATTCCACCACCGATTTCGGGGGGGCGAATGTGCTGGCATTCGGCCTCCCCGAGATCTGTGGTGGAACGTTCGTACATCCCTAGTCAAAGCATCCCTGACAGATGGCTGTTGAGCTTCATCTTGAATGCCTCCAGTGTGGGAGAGCCCACTACCTCCCTAGGTCATTGGTTCCATTGTCGTATTGCTCTAACAGTCAGGACGTTTTTCCTGATGTTCAGCCAGAATCTGGCTTCCTGTCACTTGAGCCCATTATTCTGTGTCCTGCATTCTGGCATGATTGAGAAGAGTTCCTGGCCTTCCTCTCTGTGTCACCTTCTCAAGTATTTGAAGAGCGCTACCATATCTCCCCTCAGTCTTCTCTTCTCAAGGCTAAACATGCACAGTTCTTTCAGTCTCTCCTCATAGGGCTTTATTTCCAGTCCCCTGATCATGTTTGTTGCCCTCCTCTGAACCCTTTCCACTTGTCTGCATCCTTCTTAAAGTGTGGCGCCCAGAAATGGACACAGTACTCAAGATGAGGCCTAACCAGTGCTGAGTAGAGGGGAACTATGATGGCTGCACTTGCTGGAAACAAAAGGCCTCGTTGTTCCTTCCTGATATCTCCCTCCCTCCTGATAACAAAAGATGACCTTTTGTAACTCACAATATCTCTGCATTACTAGGAGAAGTGGGCAGGTTCAGTCTTTTCTGACAGCGTGATTCCCATCCATACTTGTAATAACAAAGAAAAGAAAGAACATCAGAGATCAAACTAGGGTTAGGGTATTTTTAAATAATGTTTTCATGTATAATTCTGCTGTTTTAAATTGTACCATTGTACATCGTCCAGAGTGGCCAGATGACTGGCCAGATGGACGATTAAGACATTTAATAAATAAATAAATAAATAAATTTAAATGTATATTGAAATAATAGAAATAATTCTACGCCAGGCTTCGACTTCGAGCCCTAACTGGACACCTGCACCATCCCTAGGGGGAAAACACCTTTCCATATGACTCATCCATTGCTGAGGGATGAAGATGCTGGGCTTATTAGCTTTGTCTCACAATGGAGTCAGTACTGCTCACTTCACAACATATGCCAATTATTCTTAGGTGTTGACAATGGCAGGTCCTACCAGTGAACAAAACACTTAATTTTGGTACATGCCAGAGCCATCCTGTTTGTAATAGAGGGATATTAAAGGTGAATGGGTTTTCCATCCTACAGATGGGTTTCTCAGTTGCCCTACTTGCAAAACCCTTTTTAGCTCATTCATGCTCTTTTTTTTCCACCTGGGAGGTGTGTCCTGGCCTGTCCAGTGAGGGAAATCAGTACAGAACTGATTCTTTTTGCATAACTTACTGCTTCTGCAACTTGCTTAGTTTGAGGCCATCAAAATATTATGCAGCTTTGTTTGAGAAGATAATGTCATGTCTCACCTTATGTATATGACCTAGGGCTCTTGAAATATTCTCCTTTGGTCAGGCTTTCCACAGTAAGTGCTCCATTTGAAAGGCCTATTTACATGGCTGCCACTACTGTGGAGTGGGGTGCATATGCAGGAGTTACACTCTGTCTGAGCTATTCCACAACAGTATGAACTTTTGCAAGCAATTACCAGTAATATCAGCATTTTGTATGTAATTTTCACTAATGTATGCAATTTTTTGTGTGAATTTTCCCCTAGTTTATGCATCAACGCAAACATGTTTTGATTAGAAAATTACATCACAAACTTTGGAAAAGTGCAAATATTGAAGTATAATTGCATTTTGGTTCATGTTTTGGTTTGGGCAGCATACATTAGGTAGGTTTGCATTGAAATGTTCTTTTATTACTCTATCAGGTTTTTATTATGTGAGTTGTGCTGCTTTTCATGTTTTTATTGCTCTATCAGTTTTTATTATGCGAGTTTTATTGGCGTACATCGCCTTGAGGGGCCTCCTGCCCTGAAAGGCGGCCAACAAATATTTTGAATAACTTAAAAGAGAGCTTCAACTATTGGGTAGTATAGAAATGTAATAAATAAAATAAAATAAGAATTGAACAAATTTCTCCCCTAGCCCTACTCATTCACTTCCAGCTTAATCGATGAATTATACTGACTTTGCATATTAGTAGAGATATGCAACAGTCTCTATGTTAGTTCATGTCAACGAGTCCCCAAACATGTTTTTGGTATATGAAATATATGTATACTAGCTCTGAATCTGTTAAACTCTCTGAAACACTCTTACTGCCAAATAGTAAAATGACAGCACTATACTTCCTGGTGTAGATCAATACACGTTTCCATGAAACATTGGAATTATAAATATGTGCCTGATCAAGATGTAGTATGCATGCAGTCTAAGCTAAAAAGACTGTGGGGAAAGACTTCCTAATGGGAAGTGTCAACTTGGCAGGAAAGAAAAGCATCTTGCTGTTGTTGGTAGCATCTGCTGAGAGGCTAAAAATGCATTGTACTAGCTGTTAACCTCAAGCTGGTGCCAGTCTGAGGCACCTGTAAATGGCTAACTATTTTACTTTGTCCGTACTGGGATATCTTGCAATACAAATACGTTGCATTAAAGATCAGGAATAACAGGTATTGGGACTAGGGATGGTGCGGGCGCTGACTGGGCCCAGGAGTCCATCAGGCTTACCCTCCCCACACCCCCAGACCACGTCTGCCAAGTCTCTGGCCTCTCTCACCTCCGCTCATACCCTCCTGGAGATTCCCCACACTCACCCGGACCCGTCCGTGAGTGCCACCATTTTCCAAAGGTTGTTTTTACAGAAAAAGGTCATTAAAAGGTCAAATTCGGGCTGGGCAAGGCTGATCAAGGCAATATTAGAGGCATAAATGTCCCATTTGCACCTCTAATATTTATTGTGTATGTCAACCTTTCCCAGTCCAAATTTGCCCATAAATATGCACATTTTTAAAGGCCGCCTTTTTTTGTAAAAACAAGCTTGGGAAAATGGCTGGTGCTCCAAGGATCCAAGGTGAGTGTGGATGGATCGGCAAGCTCATGGGGGCTCAAGTATGGGTCTACAGGGCTCAAGCAGGGGCAACACTTCCATGGATGCCTGCCTAAACCGGATGGGGGTGGTCCATCCATCTCTAATTGGGACTTGGCTATAAGTACAGTATACTTGCTCTGGACTTGAAATGGTCCAGATGGTATAGTCTTGTACCAGATGGTATAGTCTTGAAATGGTCCAGATGAAATGGTCCAGATGGTATTGAAATGGTATAGGATGGGTAGGGAATTTTGAGGAATTTGTTTCAGTTCAGTTTTTATGAGGATTTTACCCAGTTTGCAACTTCTGGACCCAACACCGACTCAGACGCAACCCGTGATCGAAGTCTGCACATTTGCAACACAGATCATGGACCAAAAAAGAATGTGTTCAACAGCATGCATACATTTTAAAAAATGTGTACATTTCAGAATAAGTACATTTCAAAAATGTGCAGAAATACACTTTAACCATGGGAGAAGAATGTGTACTTTTCAAAAATGGATACATTTCAAAATGAGCGCATTTCATAAATGTGCACAATTGATGTGCCCATTTGGATAAATACACTTGGAAATATGCATAGATGTTCATGTGAAAATAAAAGAAAAAGTTCACAATCTGATATGGACTCAAGTTGGAATGAGTTTTGAGATGGAATTTAGAGAACTTTGGACGAGCTCAAGGTTTGCTGATTTGCATATCCCTAAAGATATTTTAACACCCGCCGAACCGCCGGCCGGACCCGCCGCCGGGAGGGATATTCGGCAAAGGTAAGTCCCGTCCCGGGGTGGTGCGGGGGGCGGGGGGGTGCAGAGAATTTCTCCGCGAAACTTTACGTAGACTACCGGGACCAAATAAGGATTTAAAGATTTAAATCTTTACGTAGACTACTGGGACCAAATAAGGAACGCAAATGGCGGCGCCCATAGGCCGCCGCCATTTGCGTACGTGCTTTTTTTTTTTTTCAAAGTCACCCGTGATAGGCTACATAACGATTTACGTAGCCTATCACGGCTGACTTTGGAAATCTAGCCGTGATAGGCTACGTTAATCGTTACGTAGCCGATCACAGGGTTTTGTGGGGTTTTTTACACTTTGTAATGGCGGCGGCGGCAGCCGGTTGGAAGACCGGCTGCCGCCCCCACCCCCGACGAAAGGCCGACAAACCGCCACCAGGAGGGACATTCGCCAAAGGTAAGTCCCATCCCGGGGGGGTGGCGGAGAATTTCACTGCCAATTTCGGAGGGCCGAATGCGTTGGCGATCGGCCCCCCGAAGATTCGGGGAGAAATTCTCCACCATCCCTAATTCTACTGGATCCAGTTTTGTCACTGATGGGCCACGGAGCCTCTGTGGCAAGGAATGCCTGTCAAAAGCATAGGGTGGTGAATCAGCTTGGGAAGAGATATCCTGGCCATAGTTATCCATACCATGGTAACATCTAGGATTGACTACTCTACTGTGTTCTACATTGAACTGCCCCTGAAGACAGGTTGGAAACTTCAGTTAGGTCAAAATACAGCTGCTGACAGGAATTGGGCATTGGGAATAGATCTCACCTGTATTGAAACACCTTTATGGAGTTTGGTCCAATTCCAACCACAACTCAGAGTGCTAGTGCTTACCTTTAAAGCCCTGCATGGCTTAGGACATAAGTACCTGAAGGAACACCTGCTCCCATACCAACCTGCCTGTGAATTGAGGCTATCTTTTTGAGCCTCTCCTTCAGGTTCCCCACCAGAGAGGGTGACTTTCCTCCTCCCCAGTGCTGCTCCCTCCCTAGATGGGCTCACACATTGTTAAGGAGGGGCCATGGCTCATTGGCAGAGCACCTGTGTTGCATGCAGAAGTAACCGGGTTCAACCCTAGGCTTCTCCTGCTAAGGCAGGAAAAGCTCTTGCCTTGAACCCTGGAGAGCTGCTGCCAGTCAGTGTTGACCACACTGAGCTAGATGGACTAATTCTCTGAATCAGTATAAGGCAGCTTCCTATCTTCCCATGTCATCCTTTCACCACCATTGCATTTTTCCCCCAGGCTTTTTAATGTATTATTTTTAAATACATTGTTTGTTGTACTTGTATTTTCTCTTTGGTTGTGTGTGTGTGTGTGTGTGTGCGCGCGCATATATATATATGAATGAAAGATATCTATCTATCTATCTATCTATCTATCTATCTATCTATCTATCATCTATAACATCACCCTAGAAGCCTGAAGGAAAATGCAGACATCTTTTATTTGTTATTTTTTTAAAAACAGCGCAACACCCCAGTTGATTTCTTCCCCATCCGTAAATGAATCATCAGTGCTTGATTTTCTGAATAAGCCTTAGATGGCCTTTCAACTTTTCGAACATGTTTTCTCTTAAACACACACACACACACAGAGCATTCTCAGAGGAGCCTGAAATATGTTAGCTTTGCTTTCCCTCTTCTTTTTAACAAGTCTTGGCTGTTTCAAAGGAGTCTTGTAGAAGGAAGATAAAATACTCACCAAGTTAACATGCTTCAAACACGGATGCTGTTTTTGACTAATGATGGCACTAAAGAAAACAATGAGATATAAACAAAATCCCGAACATTAGAGAGCAAATTTTGCAGGATTCTGCCAGGAGTCCTGTTTTGTTCTGGTGTGTGGTTGTTTGTTTGTTTTTTAAATCATACAATTAACAACAATACACACACCATTGTCTTGTGATTCATCCCAAAATGGTTGTCACTTTGATCTGTGCTGAAATGTCTGGAAGAATATTTCAATGGCATTTCGATTGGAGAAGGGAATGAAAAGAGACCGCAAGGCAAGAAGAAGGAGAAGATGTTGAAAGAAAACAAAAATGGTTTGAAACTGAAAGCAGCAGCCAACATTATCAACAAAGAGAATAGCTGTTAAATGAGAAGAGAACTATATAGCATAAACATATTCAGAAGTTTTGGGCAAAGCCAAGCTGTTTGTTCATTTTGGCTATGCCACTGTGTGTGTGTGTGTGTGATTTATTCCAGAGGATTTCTATTCCACTTTTCATTTAAATAACAACAACAACAACAAATATATAAAACAACAAAGCAATGATAAAAAAAACAATAGCATCTCATTAAAATAACCAGGGATGGCTGACAATGGTAGTGGTCAGGGAAATGCCTGGGTAAACAAGAGTGTCTTCAGGAGGGATGGAGCAGGTGCTCAACTTGGCCCGGGGTTCCAATGGACTCCCCCCACTCAAGTCTCCAGGTTGTGCCCACTGAGCCAGTGCCCCCGCTCGTACCCCCGCTCATGCCCCCCCATGTTTGCCGACCCGTTCCCCTGAGCCATTGCCGAGCGCCCGACATTCCCGCAGTCACCATTTTGTGGGGGAAAATGGTGCCTCAGGAAATTCTGTAAATGTGATATTTCACACATAGGGCAGTAAATGCCCTGATCTGTGCAAAATTGCAGGCAGCAGAGGGGCTCCATTTACTTATATTAGATCTTTGAAGTGCTCCTTGCAAAAATGGGGAGGGATCGCACCCCCACCACAGGTTCTTGAATTTCAGCGAATTTCAGTGAAATGTCTTCTGATAAATGTTGGCCCTAGGGATGGCGGAGAATTTCTCCACGAATCTCCGGGAGGCCGAATGCCAACGCATTCAGCCCCCCAAAATTGGGGGGGAAATTCTCCGCCACCCCCCCGGGATGGGACTTACCTCTGTCGAATGTCCCTCTCAGTGGCGGGTCCTGGCGGCGTTTCGGCGGGGGCGGCGGCCGGTCTTCCGACCGGCTACCGCCACCGCCATTTCCCAGGAAAATAAATAAATAAGAAAGTGATAGGCTACGTAACGATTTATGTAGCCTATCACGGCTAGATTTTCAAAGTCAGCCATGATAGGCTATGTAAATCTTTACGTAGCCTATCACGGGTGACTTTGAAAAAAAAAAGCGCATACGCAAATGGCGGCGCCCATGGGCGCCGCCATTTGCATTCCTTGTTTGGGCACGGGTAGTCTACATAAAGATTTACGTAGACTACAGCGAAAATAAGGGCAACGCCATTTGCGTACGCGCTTTTTTTTTTCAAAGTCACACGTGATATGCTACGTAAAGATTTACATAGCCTATCACAGCTGACTTTGAAAATCTAGCCGTGATAGGCTACATAAATCGTGACATAGCCTATTACATTGTTTTTTGTTTTTTTTTACAATTTACTTTTTTATTTCGCAGCCAGGGAGACGGGGCGCTCCCCCCCGGCCAGAATTTCGGCGGGGAGGGGCGGGGCGCCTCTCCCCCCACCAAGAATTTTGGGGGGAGAACCGAAGCGCCTCCCTCCCCCACTGAAAACAGCTGCGGGACCAGGTAAGGGACTTTTGTCCATCCTTAGTTGGCCCACTTCTATAAACTTGATTGAAATGTACTTTCTAAAGGTATCGATGCAACAGGAGAAGAATTTGAATGGTCTGTGTTCACTTCATTGTCCTTGTTAGGCTTGTCATGATCATCCACAATGTGCAGATTTCAGTGCGAATAGTATATACCTACTCTTATGGAAAGAATGTCCCAGATAAGCAAAATATCCAGGAATAACATTGTTGGTAACCCTCCCTCCCCTGGAGTTTGTAGAGGATAGGGTACAGTACCTTTTCAGTAGTCCTGCTTCTGCCACCTCAGAGAGTGCAACCCCTGTTTTCAGGCCTATGCTGACTATCTACCAAAGCCCCACTGGTATGGTAGGGATGGGCAAACAAGCAATTTTTGTGATTGCCAGATTGTCCTAGCACCACCTTGAAGCTGATCTCATCTCATTTCCCATGTTCGATTGCACTCTTTTTTCATTTCATGCAAACAGAAGAGCACATTTTGAATGAGAAAAATGAACATTTCTTAAAAGTGCATGAAAAATGCACAGTTACCTCAATAGAATAAAGAGCAAAATACACCTTTTTTTGCAAAAAAATGTGCACTTTAAAATAAATGTGCATTTTTAAGTCATTTTTTTAAATGCATTTTTCAAATGCAAGTTCAGGAATTTGCAAACATTTTCTGAGAACATGCTCTCCTGTGTTTTCTGGCAGGCCATAGAGTAATGGGCTTCGCTGCCTCTGTGGCCAGTATGGAAGCTGGGAAGGTTGGAAATAAGGCAAATGTTGGGAATGTTGCAACATCATCTGCAAGTTACAGGAAGGGGGCACTGTTGCACTTAGTTAATGCATGGGATTAGCTAGCCTTAGGATCTCTATAGCCTACAGTGGCTTCCTGCTCAGGGTTCAGGGTTGCAAATGGACATATCTGCATGGTTTGCAAACATAAAAAAAATTCTTGTACACCCCTAGCTTAAGGTAAGTTAATCAGCGAATAGGGCTCACCTCATAATCATCAACAGCCTGAGGTCTGTACAAAGGGGGTGGGTGGGTGTAACCCCTACCAGGGTTTGCTTACCCAGACCTGCATGGCTTCACTGAAGCCTTGGAGGGGTGTACGAAACCCCGCTTACCTGGCTTTGCCGGGTTCCACAGGTGGGAGGAGGTGATCCATTCCTCCCCCTGGAATCCTCAATGGGGGGGGAGGCAATCCATTCCTCCCCCCCCCGGGAATCCCGCCCGGCTGGCTCCACTCTGCAGCCAGACCACAGAGCCGCCAGCCGGACCAACCCACAGCAGGGCCTCCAGCCACTGCCAAGCTGGTGCAGACGCAAATGGCGTCCTGTGTAGGGGACGCCATTTGCGTCCCTATGGTAGCCCGTGATAGGCTACATAAATATTTACGTTGCCTATCACGGCTAAAGCAGGAATGCAAATGGCGTCCCCTATGCCATTTGCGTTCCCGTTTTATCCATGATTGTTGTTGTTATTTATTCGTTCAGTTGCTTCCGACTCTTCGTGACTTCATGGACCAGCCCACGACAGAGCTTTCTGTCGGCCGTCACCACCCCCAGGTCCCCCAAGGCCGAGTCCATCATCTCCAGAATATCATCCATCCATCTTGCCTTTGGTCGGCCCCTCTTCCTTTTGCCTTCCACTTTCCCTAGCATCAGCATCTTCTCCAGGGTATCCTGTCTTCTCATGATGTGGCCAAAGTACTTCAGTTTTGCCTTTAATATCCTTCCCTCAAGTGAACAGTCTGGCTTTATTTCCTGGAGTTGGGACTGGTTTGATTTTCTTGCAGTCCAAGGCACTTGCAGAATTTTCCTCCAGCACCACAGTTCAAAAGCATCTATCTTCCTTCGCTCAGCCTTCCTTATGGTCCAGCTCTCACAGCCATAGGTTACTACAGGGAATACCATTGCTTGAACTATGTGGACCTTTGTTGTCAGTGTGATGTCTCTGCTCTTCACTATTTTATCAAGATTTGTCATTGCTGTCCTCCCAAGAAGTCAACGTCTTCTGATTTCCTGGCTGCAGTCAGCGTCTGCAGTAATCTTTGCATCTAGAAAGACAAAGTCTGTCACTGCCTCCACGTTTTCTCTCTCTATTTGCCAGTTCTCAGTCAAGCTGGTTGCCATAATCTTGGTTTTCTTTTGAGGTTTAACTGCAACCCAGCTTTTGCACTTTCTTCTTTCACCTTTGTCATGAGGTTCCTCAGCTCCTCCTCGCTTACAGCCATCAAAGTGGTATCATCTGCATATCGGATATCGTTAATGTTTCTTCCAGTGATTTTAACTCCAGCCTTGGCTTCATCAAGCCCAGCATGTCGCATGATGTGTTCTGCGTACAGGTTGAATAGGTAGGGTAGGAGTATACAACCCTGCCGTACTCCTTTCCCAATCTTAAACCAGTCCATTGTTCCGTGGTCTGTTCTTACCATTGCTACTTGGTCATTATACAGATTCCTCAGGAGGCAGACAAGATGACTTGGTATCCCCATACCACCAAGAACTTGCCACAATTTGTTATGATCCACACAGTCAAAGGCTTTAGAATAGTCAATAGAATAGAATAGTTGACTATTTTACTTTTTACCCTTCTCTTAAATTTCTTTTTCTTTTTCTTCTTCTTTTCTTTTTTTTAAATTATCATTAATATTAGTATTACTATCATTATTATGGGATTATGATTATGATTATTTTTGTTGGCTAAACTTTTAATGTTTACTAATATGTGTCAATGGAATGGTAATATATGGTTAGTGGAAATGGATTCTGTGCTCGTTTATTTGCTATAAGACTGAGGTTATAGCATTGAAAGACAGGGCTCACCATTTATGGAGCAGCAGATTGAAGATTTAATAATACCTGCAATGTCTGGAATAGTGCTGTATAGGTATAATTTGCAATTGGACTTATATTTGGATATTTTGTTTGCTTTCATTGAAGCTTAGATATAATCTTTTTTTTCTCTCTCTCTTTTTCTCCTTCTTTTGCTTTCCTCCTTTTTTTCCCCCTTCTTTCTAGGGATGGGCTGGCGGAGAATTCTGCCACAGACTCCAATGAGGCCAGATTCTAAAGAATCCAGCCCATCGGAGTCTGTGGTAGAACAGATCACCCACCTCCACCACTCCGCAAAGTTTCCCTGGAACGTATCCTACCTGCCACCAGCTGGGTCCGGTCCGTCCGCTGCCGTCCGCTGCCAGTATGCAGAAGCAAATGGCATCCAGCGTAGCGGATGCCATTTACGTCCCTTCTCTTTGCCGTGATAGGCTACATAAATCTTTACGTAGCCTATTATGGCAAAGAGAAGGGACGCAAATGATGTCCACTATGCCGGATGCCATTTGTGTCTGCAGACCGGCAGTGGACGGAGGTCCGGCTGCGGATGGACCCGGCCAGTGGCTTTGTGGACTTGCCGCAGAGTGGAGTTGGCCGGGGAAGATTCCAGGGGGAGGGATGGATCACCTCCACCCCCGCAGACCCCCCCAGCAGACTGGTGAGTGGGTTTGATACACCCATACCTTTTTCTTCCCCAAATACTGTAATGTTCCAAACTGAAGATTTTGACTATGTTGTTGGTATTGTTTATTTCACTTATAAAAATAAAATAAATATAGATTAAAAAAGGGGGGAAAGCAAGGAAGCAAACATCAAAGACATGCAGCTTCAACATTAAGGCTCCTAAATGTGTTATTTTGATGCATGGGAATCTCGGTAATTTCTGGAGTTCACATTTCAGGAACAAGTCTCATTGACCACAAGTAGACACACCTATATTTGAGCTGGGAAAGACAGGGACAGGAAAGACAGTGACAGAAATCAAGCCCCCTTTCTAACATGATGCAGTGCAGGTCAAAGGTGCAAATTAGTTACTTCCAAATGGCAGTAAACCAAACAACAGAGAATTGCAGCTTTGAGATAGCGTGTTGCAGCCTTTAGGGAATTCATGCTTTAAAATGTGCTATTTCAATTGAGGGGGAATCTCTGTAAGTTCTGAAGTGTGCATTCAGGGGACAAGCCTCACTGACCACAATGGAGTTACTTCTGAGTAGACACTAATTGGTTTGTGCTGGGAAACACAGGGACAGAAAACACAGGGATAGGAAACACCCCTTGACAGGGGTCATTGTGAAAGGTACACCCCTAGACAGAGCTAGCATACCCGAGGTAAATGCAGGAGTTGGAACACACCACAACTATACTGCAGAGAACCCTACTTAAGGAAAAGAATTGGACTTAAAGTAGTCTCAGGAAATCCAGTTTTTCCACAAAAAGCTCCAGGATAGCTGCAGGATGGCTGCAGGATGGCCATGATGTGCCCCAAACAACCTCGAAACAGAGCCATCTCACAGCAAATTGACCATGGGGACATCCCCCTGCTCCTGAAGCTTTGGGTCACTTTGGAGCCTTATAGGGACAGTGTCAAGGCCTCACTACAAGTCTAAGGAGGCAGTGCTGTCTCCAGAGACTTCCAAAGGGGAAAAAGGCTGTACCTTCAAGAAATGGCTGGAGGAGGGAACACACCCCCAGCAAGGACTCTGTTGCCTGTAGGATCCTTGGTAGGGGTGCAGCTTTTCCCTGCACCAGCCATGTCTAAGATTGTTCTCTTTATTTCCCCAGAATCTCCATAGACTCGCATGGGGTAGAGTTAAGGCTGCACCCTCCAAAACATCAGGTGTGGGGGCAAACCCAATCCAACACCAAGGACCCTTGGGGCAACAGAGTCCTTGTTGGATGGTGGGATTCCACACACTGGCTGGTGTTTTGTGGTGTTGCCTTTATTCTTCTTCTATGGAAGTTCATAGAGATGGCCGCACCCCTGAAAATGGTTGCTGTGGGTAGAAAACACTCTTGTCCAAGGACCCTTGCTTGCAGCAATGAGACCTTCGCTGGGATGTGATAAAGGGGGCACAATCTTTATCAATGGCTGTCAATGGCTACTAGACATGATGGCTATACTACCTCCAATATCAGACGCAGTTTGCCTCTGTATATCAGTTGCTGGGGAACCCACACAGGGGCAAATTGTCCTTCTATTCGAAGCACCAAATTTGGAACCAAGTTGATTTTTTTTTTCTGTCCAACCTACAATGAAATTACTCTACAAGAAACAGGCGATGTGTCTATATTTATTTTGGTTGCCTGATATCCATGATCAACATGAAAAAAAAGTAAACATGAGGCAAAACATTCCTTCCTAATATGTCTCTGACATCAGGAGATATGAGATTGTGGTCCTTCTCAAAGTTCCAGTGAAGAAGAGTTTTATAGGATGTTCTAACTATCATCTTCCCCATGTTGGAGTGGAAGCAGACAAAATTGGGGTAGGATGGGGGATAGGGAGAGACAACAAGGAAACAAGGGGAAGGACTGAGCCTTCCTTGTTAGTAATGGCAGTCAATGTCTACAGAAGGGCTCAGTGGTAGAGTGCATGCTTTGTATGCAGTAGGTTGCAGAATCAATCCCTGATGTCTGTAGGTTTAGATGGGAAGACCCATGTCAGAAACACTGGAGAGCCACTGTGAAGAGATATAGACAATACTGAGATAGAATAATAGAATCATAGAATAGTAGGGTTGGAAGGGGCCTATAAGACCATCCAGTCCAACCCCCTGATCAATGAAGGAATACAAGTCAGAGCATCCCTGGCTGTCCAGCCTTGTCTTGAATGCCTCCAGTGTGGGAGA
Source organism: Heloderma suspectum (assembly GCF_057233095.1). Classification (NCBI taxonomy): domain Eukaryota; kingdom Metazoa; phylum Chordata; class Lepidosauria; order Squamata; family Helodermatidae; genus Heloderma; species Heloderma suspectum. Next base: position 23,183,919 of record NC_139460.1, on the reverse strand, counting down.
GCCCACTACCTCCCTAGGTCATTGGTTCCATTGTTGTATTGCTCTAATGGTCAGGAAGTTTATTCCTCATGTTCAGCTGGAATCTGGCTTCCTGTAACTTGAGCCCATTATTCTGTGTCCTGTGCTCTGGGATGACCAAGAAGAGATCTTGGCCTTCCTCTCTGACAACCTTAGATGGCAGCTACCTAATGTCATAACTGATGCACCTTCAAATACATGGTGTGGGAGGCATGCTTTTCAAGCAGTTGCACATAGTTTTTACTAATACAAATTGTAATAGAAGAACATCCCATGCACAGAGAAGTGTCAGTCTGAATTAATATCAAGATAATGAGTATCTGGATGCACAATTAATAAAGGTGGTGGACTTGGGTTGAAGCCCCACCAGACTAACTTTGATTAAATATAAATACCCTGGCTTATTTGCTTTGTGGGCACTGGCATTTGAGTTCTTAAAGGACTCAGTATTGGTAAGTTAGAGATTTTAGAGACTCAGTAAGTTAGAGATTTTTTTTCTAAGGATGTACTTAATCGCCCTGAGAAATGTCACTAGTTATATCAAAAATCCTGTTGCCTCTCCTGAAAGTCTTCTGGTGTTCCCCCCACCAAGAACAGTCTTTTAGATTTTAAATCAGTGGAGGACAGACTCTTTCTGAGGCAATGAACACAGCATGCAGGAGGCAAGGCATAATAATGGTTGGGTAGATGAAGGTGAGGAAGGGATGTTACACTATGTTTTCTTCTGTGAAATGTTGGACAGTATGTAATAGAGCCATGCACTAATCCCCAGCTTTGACTTGAACCCAGATTTGGCACTTCAGAAAATGGTTCAACTTGGCTTGGAATAATTTGGAGTCTGTCCTCTTGGACTCAGTAGAGAACCCAAGTCCAATTCTGGAAAATGGAGGCTTCACGCTTCCCACTATCATGGGTACTTAAAAAAAAAATGGCTATGACTTCTTCCATTTGTCAGAATTCAATGGTAGTAGCAGGCATAGTAGCCCCTAAGGTAGGGATTAGAATGATAGAATCAGAGAATAGCAGGGTTGGAAGGGACCTATAAGACCATCGAGTCCAACCCACTGCTCAATGCAGGAATCTAAGTCAAAGCATCCCTGACAGATGGTTGTCCAGCTTTGTATTGAATGCCTCCAGTGTGGGAGAGCCCACCACCTCCCCAGGTAATTGGTTCCATTGTCGTATTGCTCTAACAGTCAGGATGTTTTTCCTGATGTTCAGCCAGAATCTGGCTTCCTGTAACTTTAGCCCATTATTCTGTGTCTTGCACTCTGGGATGATTGAGAAGAGATCCTGGCCTTTCTCTCTGTGGCAACCGTTCAGGTACTTGAAGAGTGCTATCATATCTCACTTCAGTCTTCTCTTCTCAAGGCTAAACAAAGGGATGGCACAGGTGCTCAGGAATCCAGCAGAACTGCCCCTGCCCACACCCCTGAGCCCTGCTCACCAAGCTCCTGCCCCTGCTTGCCCCCTGCCCATGCTCAGTGAATGCACTGCAACTATACTCATCCCAGTATACTCATCTCATCAAGCTTTGCGGTCACCATTTTTTGAGAAATAAAATAGCAATTGCAAAAATGTGCACATTTGCTTATGCGCAAAAATGAGCATTTTTAAAGAATGCACATTTTTGCACACACACAAATGTCATCCTTTGCATGTGCATTTCACACACATGAGAGTATGCGCATTTGCAGAAATGCGCATTTTCACGCATACAAAGACATGCACATTTTTGTGATCGCCATTTTATTTTTCAAAAAAATCGTGACCGCGGAGCTCGATGAGGCCACTGGGGTGAGTACGGGCTGCTTGCTGAGTGTGGCAGGGGCTCGAGCATGGTCCAGGGACGAGCAAGTGGGGACAGGGGCTGGGCAGGTGTCCAGAGAACCTGAACAGGGATGAGTTTGCACATCCCTATCTAAACATGCCCAGTTCATTCAGTCTCTCCTCATAGGGCATTCTTTCCAGTCCCGTGATCATCTTTGTTGCTCTAAGACAGCCAAATGTCATAAAAATAAGTGCAGAGGGTTTTGTGCTACATGCCTCTATATTTTGATTTTTTTTTTTTAAGAAAAGAACTGCTATAACTTCTTTTATTTCTTGGCAGAATTTAATGAAATTTTCAGGCATTGTTTCACCTTAAGGGGGGAGCAAGCCTGCCAAATATCAGAACAATAGCTGAAGGGGAGATTGTGCAAGAGCACCACTAACAGGTTGAGAGCAGGGATGGATGGACTCCCTCCCCTTCGACCAGGTTCTCCAGGCACCTGCCCAGCCTCTCCAGATAGGTGCCAGCAGTTCAGCAAATGCAAGGGGGAGTTGGGGCATTAGCTCACTGGGTGCAGCCCAGAGGTGTGAGTGGGGGGAAGTCCATCAGACTCCCAGACTCAGCGAAGCACCCATGCCATCCCTAGTTGAGGGTCTCCAAAAGAAGATGCACTTATCCTCCTATGCTCCTTTTGGACCATTGATTTCAAAATGACAGACTGCTTAGAGGTGACCCTAAAAAGTAGGGATGGACGAAAGTCCCTTACCTGGTCCCGCAGCTTGCTTCGCGGTGGGGGGGGAGGCGCTCCGTTCCTCCCCCTGAAATTCTCGCCGGGGGGGAGGCACCCCATCCCTCCAGCCGAAATTCTGGCCGGGGGCGAGGCGCCCCGTCCCTCCAGCCACAAATCCTCTGGTTCTGCCAGGTCACAAATGGCGGCGGCCATAGCCACCACCGTTTGCGTCCATGCAGTCAGCCGTGATAGGCTACGTAAATGTTTACGTAGCCTATCACGGCTGACTTTGGAAGAAAAAAAAAGCGCGTACGCAAATGGCAGCGCCCATGGGCGCCACCATTTGTGTTCCTTATTTTGGCACGTGTAGTCTACGTAGATATTTACGTAGACTACGGCGAAAATAAGGGCAATGAAAATAGCATTGCCCTTATTTTTGCCGTAGTCTACGTAAATCTTTACGTAGACTACAGCAACCAAATAAGGAACAGGAATGGCAGCTCCCTATGGGGGCCGCCATTATCCGTACACACTTTTTTTTTTTTTTAAGTCACCCGTGATAGGCTACGTGAGGATTTACATAGCCTATCACGGCTGACTTTGCAAATCTAGCCGTGATAGGCTACATTAATTGTCACGTAGCCTATCACGGGGGCGTTTTTTTTTTTTTTCTTTTCTTGGAATGGCGGCGGCGGCAGCCGGTCGAAAGACCGGCTGCCGCTCCCGCCCCACACGAACACCCGCTGAACCACCGGCCAGACCCGCCGCCGGGAGGGACATTCGGCAAAGGTAAGTCCCGTCCCGGGGGGGGTGCAGGGGGCGGGGGGGCGGAGAATTTCTCCCCGAAACTTGTTCGGGGGGCCGAACACTTTGGCGCTCGGCCCCCCGAAGTTTCGGGGAGAAATTCTCCGCCATCCCTAAATTTTTCATAGAGAAGTCTGGTAAAGTCAGAAGAACAGCCATCTGATGGTCCCATCCTTGCCTTACCCCAAAGCACAGCGATTAGAGACCTTGGTAAAACATGCCCTATGATTAGAATAGGGGTGGGTGAACTTACCGTGGTCTGGGCCACACACCACTCATTGGACCCCCACCACCGATCCCTCGCTGAGCTGAAATTTTGCATACAAATGGTGTCTCGGCCTTTTTCATTAAGGCCTATTTTATGCAAATGAGCTCTGTAAAGTGGACATTCATACAAGATTACAGGTGTAATCTTTACAGCCACCATTTGCATGAAATCGGCCTTCACAAAAAGGCTGAGCTGCCATTTTGCAGCTCAGTGAGGGATTTGGGGTCCCTGCACTTCCCCAACTTCGTGCACACCAAGTAAGGCAAGTGTGGGGATGCGTGGCCTGGTGTCCAGGGAGTGGGAGCAAGCCGCTGATTTCTCACCAGGCCTCAAACCCCAGCGGGATGCCCACAACATCCCTAGATTACATGGTCATTCAAACATGCTCCCCCCTCCCCCTGCTCATAATCAGCATTCAAAGAAATGAAACTAAAAAAAAACACCACTATTTGCAAGAGACATAAAGTCTCTGCATTTCTCATGCCTCTGAAATACAAGCCCTTAACAAAGCTTCGCTCGGCTCTGGTTTTAGTTTTCTTGGCTTCAGACAGAAACCTACTTTACCTCAGCATGCAGCAAAACCAGACCAAAGTGGCCTGATTCTACTTGGGCTTTGGGCAGTCTGAATGCAGCTTGTACATAACTTGCAATAAATCAGACCATGCATCATTAAAATCTACTTCTACATTAGTCTTCACATAAAATTAGAGATATGCAAAATCTCTTTTCAAATGGTTGCTAGTTTTAGCAAAACTCTTTGGGTTTTCCTCAAAACTTCTCAAAGGTTTCAACTGAGGGGAAAAAACACATTTTGTTTCAAAGTTTGCTTCAGTCAAAACTTTGCCACATAAAATGGTTAGATGAATGTCATACTACATCAGAGCAAAATCTCCTTTTCCCTTCCCCCCGCTTTCATTTTCCATCTAATTATTTTATGTATAACAGGCATCGACCAGCATACAGGCCTTTCTTTGCTGCTTGCTGTCTCCAGTAGCTTTTGTTTATAGTCTAATTTACAGACCTCAGGAGAGAGGAGAACATTTGTGCCAAGAATTCTTTTAATGGCTGCATTCCCCACCCCAACCCCGCAACACATTTATATGTGGAGAACTCACATCATTTACTAGATCTTGCATATAAGTACCAAAAAAAAGGGAAATACTTTATATAAGAGGAAACTGGGATGCTGATATATATATTAGCTGCTGTATTGTGTTCTGTTTACTGCGATTTAATATCAGAGTATTTGGGGGTAATTATACCACAAACAAAAAGTTAGGATTAGGTGAGATTTTAAATCATTGTGACCACAAAGTAAATGGTTTCAATGCAAATGAGGAGGAAAATGACTACAGGGTGTATATTTTGTAGCAATTGTTTTAATAGACCAGAGTATTATGAAGGTCGCTGGAGTGGTATGATGCATGGCCACAGATCCCTACACATTTCTCTGCTTCACCACTCCAAGTATTTTCCTCTGGGTAAGAATGAAAATGTATGGAGCAGAAAGAGAGATGGCCAACTTCTACATTCTTGGGAATCATTCTTTCTCCAGACATTAGTCCAGGGGCTGGAACAACTGAACCAAGTTAGTATCACCTAGCTTCATGCTTACAGAGGACATGTGCTCTAACAGTGTGAGCTCTCAATGGTAACCTCTGGAATATTCAACTTGGTGAGTCACAAGTTGTGCAGGCCCACAGCACACATTACAACAGGAATCCCCAACCATTTTGGACCTGTGGGCACATTTGGGAATCTGGGAAACTGTGGGCACCACCCCAAAATGGCTCCCATGGAGGATGTGGCCAGTCACATAAGGGCTGCAGTGGGAACCTGACTAGTCAAAAATGAGCTAAAGAGGTGTTGTGGGGAGAAAAATAGTGTGGCTAGAGGCTGGTAAGAATGAGGAAATAATGAAGCAAAAGGGTAGGGGGGGAAGAGAAAGGCTAGAGGCTGAGGGGGGGAAGTGAGCTAAAAAGGTAGGGGGATAGAAATAACAAGGCTAGGAAGGGAGAGAAGAAAGACTACCTTAACAGTTTCTAAGTTTATTTATTTATTTATTTATTTATTTAAAAAAATTGAAGGGGGCAGGGACAAGGGATGTACAAAAGTCACTTACCTTTCGCAGATTATGTTGATGGTGGGGAGGGAGGCATTCCGTCCCTCCCCCCAGAATCCTCAACGGGGGAGAGGAGCTCCGTTCCTCCCCCCCGGAATCCTCCGCGGCCGGCTGTGCTCCGTGGCAGCTCCGCGGAGCAGCCAGCCAGGTCCAGCCAGGCCAGAGCCATCTGCAGCCGGATTTCCGGCCGCGGAGGGCTCTGGGGAAAAAAAAAAACTCTGCGTATGCAAATGGTGGTGGCTATGGCTGCTGCCATTTGCATTCCTTATTTTTGCCGTCTTAATCTACGTAAATATTTACGTAGACTAAGACAGAGAAAATAAGGGGAACGCAAATAACGTAGCAGACGGTATTTGAGTTCCCCTTATTTTCGCCGTCTTAGTCTACGTAAATATTTACGTAGACTAAGACAGCCCAAAGTAAGGAATGCAAATGGCGGCGGCCGTAGCCGCCACCATTTGCGTACGCCTTTTTTTTTTTTTACCCAGACGTTTTAGGCTACATAAAAACTTACGTAGCCTATCACGTCTCTGTAAAAAAAAAAACTGCAAATGGCGGCAGCGGCAGCCAGTTGGAAGATCAGCCACTGCAGCCGCCGCCGCTACCGCCCGGAAGATCCGCCCCAGGTAAGTCTCATCCCGGGGGGGATCCACGGGGGGGCGGGGGGGACAGGTCATTCCGCCACAGATTTCAGGGGGCCGAATGCACTGGCATTCAGCCTGACCGAGATCAGTGGTGGAATTCTTTGCCATCCCTAGCAGGGACTGGAGAGCTTTGCAGGCACCCTTGGAGGTGCTGCAGGTGCTGCGTTGAGGACCCCCACATTACAACCTCCAAGGTTATAATGGCCCCCCAAATGGTCTCCTGATGGTGAGTGATTCCTGCCCCAGCCATAATAATATATGGAACTTCTTACCACATAATCCAGAGGTTAGCCATGTTCGTCTGTTGTAGCCAAAACAACAAAGAGTCTCATGGCACCTTAATGACTAATCATGTGCTTTCATGGACTGCAGATTAAATGTGTTGGTCTTAGGGATGTACGAAACACCTACCTGTCTCCGCGTCAGGCAATCCGCGGTGGGGGGGAGGCGCTCTGTCCCTCCCCCCGGAATCCTCAATGGGGGGTGAGGCGATCCGGTCCTCCCCCAAAGAATCCTGGCCAGCCGGCTCCACTCTGTGGCCAAGCTGCGGAGCTGCCGGCCAGTTCCGGCCAGCCACACCCTCACATCCAGCCGCTGGGCAGCCCTGCAGGGACACAAATGGTGGCTGTCTTAGCCGCTGCCATTTGCGTCCCTGTATTGAGCCGTGATAGGCTACGTAAAGATTTATGTAGCCTATCACGGCAGGGGAAAACACCCCAGTGTATACAAATGGCGGTAGCCACTGCCATTTGCATATGCTGGGATTTTTTCCCCCTGCCGTGATAGGCTATGTAAATACTTACGTAGCCTATCATGACAGGGGGGAAAAACCCAGTGTACGCAAATGGCGGTAGTCGTCGCCATTTGCGTATGCTGGGTTCCCCCCCCCCCGCCGTGATAGCCTACGTAAATACTTATGTAGCCTATCACGGCCTCTGCAGGGACGCAAATGGCACTGGCATTCGGCCTCACCGAAATCCATCATGGAATTCTCTGACATCCCTAGTTGATCTTGGCTTCACAAGATCCTTTGTTGTTTTCACTTATGACATGGATTTCTATCAACACAGTGTGAGTCCCCACATTCTGTTGGGTGCTACCAGGTGTCAGGGGCGTTTCTGAGCACAGGGAGTGGGATAGTAGTTCAGATTCTGAAGGAGACCTACCAGACATGGGGGAGGTATTTTCCCAGGCTAGTGCATTCATAACTAGGCAGGCTCCTCAGGTTTCAAAGGTCCAGCTGGCAGAGGATGAGGTTCCCTCTTCACCCCCCTCCCTTGTAAGAGACAGCGAACAGGGGAAAGTGGGGTTTGGGGAGTCTGATCTAATAGATGCCAGGTGCAGGTGCAGAGCAAAGAGAGAGAAGCCAGGGATGGAACTTAGATGGTCTACCTGATTGGCCTTGTGTGAAAAGCTGCGCTTAGAAGCCTCATATGAGAGAGAGAGAGAGAGAGAGAGAGAGAGAGAGACTTCCCCGCCTTAAGTTAAACTAGTGAGCTGGCCTTCCTCTTCAAATGGCAGGCAACTTTCGTAACTACTTTTTGAACCCCCTGAAGGCATTCCCTTGTAGACTGAGAGTCACTTAGAATTTGCATCTGGATGACCCTGTGAAGTAGTGGACTGTAGACTGAAGCCTATTGTCTGTGTATGTTTCGGTGTTTGAAGTTAAGTGGGGGCAAAAGGAATCCTGACACCAGGAACATAAGATTCACATGAAGATAGTGATCTATAGCTAAGAAGACAATGAGATACAGACAGTGTAGAACAAAATACTAAGAGAATTTGGAATCTTTGATTTCAACTCATAGTCTCACTAAATTCTCAGGGGGAGCTATCCTATGTCCTCTAGAAAGCACCTGAGGGACATAAGAATGTTCAATTTCTGAGATCTGAGGTTGGAACCAGGGCTCCAACCTCATAGCCCAGAAACTGTACTCCATGCATTCCCCACCACCTACCACCTCCCCCTCGATGGCTCAGATCTCTCCGCGCAGGCTACATCTCTGCACTTGGAAATGGAGCACGGAGATGGGGGAAAGGGGGTGGTCCTAGGGGTGGTAAAGGGAGGAGACCAGGAAAGCTGTGTTACACAGCTTCCTATGTGTACCCCAGCCTACTTCCCTCCTGCTCGGAAGCAACAGAGCTAGATGGGAGAAATTTCCCATCTAGCAAAAATGCAGGGTGGCTGGAGCACGGAGGTGAGGATTGCCTCCATGCTCTGGCTGCCCTGCATTGGATACTTGGCACTCCCTGACTTCAGAAGCTGCTATGTTCATATGCTTGCGTCCTAAAACAATAGAATGGAAGGAAGAGAGTCCAGTTACTGGCAGTTGGTGGCGGGGCTGCTGCTGACAGGTAACTGACTCGAAAGCAGAATGCTGCTGCATTCTTTCAGATTATTCCCTCAATATCTCTCATTCCCATTTCTTCTCACTTTCTTCCAAATCTTCCCTTTTCAATATCTGGCTCCTTCTCACTTTACAGCCTCTTCAGAATCTTTCCTCACAAAATATCTCCCCTTTACACTCGGTCCTCTGGTTCTTCCTACAATGGCTCATCGGGGACTAAGGATGTCCATCATTTGCGAATGTGGCCCTTTATGGGCCCAATGGATTCATGCTGCTTGCCGGGCTCAGCGTGCCTTTATGAGCCAAGCTGCGTTTTTCCTCCAAAATTCCTCCAAAGGAATACCTCCAGGGGATTCAAATAGGATCACCGAAGGTTGCCCGCAGCTTGAATAGGGGTGGACGAAAGTCACTTACCTTTTCTCGCAGCTTGTTCGCGGTGGGGGGGGAGCACTTCGCTGCTCCCCCCGTGAAGTTCAGGCCGGGGGGGGAGGCTTCCCGCCTCGCCCGGCCGAAATTCAGGCCGGGGGGGAGGCTTCCCACCTCGCCTGGCCGAAATTCAGGCCGGGGAGGAGGCTTCCCGCCTCGCCCGGCCGCGAACACGAAAGTAAAAAAAAAAAAAAAAAAGTCCCCTGATAGGCTACGTGACGATTCACGTAGCCTATCACGGCTAGATCTGGAAAGTCAGCCGTGATAGGCTACGTGAATCGTCACGTAGCCTATCACGGGTGACTTTAAAAAAAAAAAAAAAAAGCGCGTACGCGAATGGCGCCCCCATAGGGAGCCGCCATTCGCATTCCTTATTTAGTTGCTGTAGTCTACGTAAATGTCTACGTAGACTACGGCGAAAATAAGGGCAACGCAAATAGCGTTGCCCTTATTTTCGCCGTAGTCTACGTAAAGATTTACGTAGACTACAGCGACCAAATAAGGAATGCGAATGGCGGCTCCCTATGGGGGCGCCATTCGCGTACGCGCTTTTTTTTTTTTTTTTTTAAAGTCACCCGTGATAGGCTACGTGACGATTCACGTAGCCTATCACGGCTGACTTTCCAGATCTAGCCGTGATAGGCTACGTGAATCGTCACGTAGCCTATCAGGGGACTTTTTTTTTTTTTTCTTTCATTGCAATGGCGGGGGCGGCAGCCGGTCGAAAGACTGGCTGCCACTCCCGCCCCGCTCGAACACCGGACGAACGGCCAGCCGGACCCGCCGCCGGGAGGGACATTCAGGGAAGGTAAGTCCTGTCCCGGGGGGGGGGGCGGGGGGCGGGGGGGGCGGAGGATTTCTCCCCGAAACTTGTTCGGGGGGCCGAACACGTTGGCGCTCGGCCCCCCGAAGTTTCGGGGAGAAATTCTCCCCCATCCCTACATTATATAGCCAAATCTCATTGGCCGTATGGTGCCATGAAGCCAATTCAGAGAGGGGGCAATGCTTCTGGCTCATCATCTGCTCCAAGTGTGCATTCATACAGATTGTATCAATTAATTAACAGATTAATTAAATTAAAACTCATACAAAAATGTACTGCTTTCAGAATGGGGTGACAGCCCTAGATCACATTAATGGCTCTTCTCCAGATGGTTTCAGACATTACTAAGGCAAAGTGATTGTAGAAGCATACAAAACCAAGTTGGATATATAAAATTTCTATTTAAAAAACCTGAACTAGATCATTTTTAAAGTCTAAAAGCTAAACGGTAACTTAAACAAAGCATAACAACATAAGAAGAGCCCTTCTGGAACAGACCAAGGGTCCATCTAGTCCAGCATTGTGTTCACACAGTGGCCAGTCGGCTGACCACAGGAAACTCACAAGAAGGACATGAGTACAACAGTACCCTCCCACTCATGTTCCCCAGCAACTGCTGTAGATAGACATACTGTCTTTGATACTGGAGGGTAGCATAGAGCCATCAGGACTAGGAACCAGTGATTGCTTTTTCCTATTCCTAGGTAGGAATTTGTCTAACCCTCTTTTAAAGCCATCCAAATTGGTGTTCATCACTATGCCTTGAGATAGCGAATTATATAGTTCAACTAAGCTCCATGTGAAGAAGTCCTCCCTTTTCTCTGTCCTGAATCTCCCACCAATCAGCTTCATAGGATGACCCCATTGGGTGCTAGTATTGTGAGAGAAGGACAACGATGCCTCCCTATCCACATTCTCCACACCATGCATAATTCTGATTCTCCCCCACCCATTCAGCCAGTTTATTCCATCTGCACACATCACAGGCAGATGATTAAATAACACTTTACAGCTACGTATCTGCTTAGGCACTCGGGCCTCAATATATAAGCTTTCCAGTACAGTTAACATAGTAGTAGCAAACAAGCAGCGTATGGTTTCTTTTCCCGTATGGTTTCTTTTCCCTTATTATATATATTGCTGCTGTTGGACATATCCCCAAGGTAGATTTAACAAATCATTCTAGGCCAACAAGAAATGTCAGTTCTCTATTTCCCAAAGGGCAATACTTGCTCTGATAAGTTGCTCTGTAGTTTTAACTGCAGCAGAAATATATATATATGTGTATATATATATATATATATATATATATATATATATGACATTTTACTTTATTTTTACATTGAAATAAAATGTTTATGCTGTTTAGTTAATTGTATTTACATTTCTATTATTATTTGCTTTCTAAACCACCTTGAGAAGACTTTGCCTTGAAGAGTGGCATCAGAACAGATTAAATAAATGAATAATAAACATTGCTTTGAGCAGTCATTGTGTGGAGGGACAATTAATAAATATTTTAATTAAATAAATGAATAAGCAAAAGGCCTGTTCGTTTCTTTTAAACCAAAATAATAGAATTATGTTCTGACTGTAGAACCCTTACAGTGTACTCAGAAGTAAACCTCATTGAGTTCAACGGGGCTTACTCCCAGGTAACGGAGCATAGAATTGTAGCCTGAGAATGTATTCTCTCCCTCACACACAACCTTCCCTGTATTCATCCATTCTCTCTCTCTCTCTCAATTTCACACATATACCCCACACAGACATTCCTCCAGTTCATTCCTCTCTCACTTTATTACAGGTTAAGCCTGCCCTTCCCCATGGGAAGGGAAACCTTCCTCTTCCCGAGAGGAGTGAGAGCCACTCTAGGCTGCCTTACTCTGTGGTTTCTCGGATTCTGGCGAGAGAAACCACATAGCTTGAAGGCTACAGCATCTTTTGCTGCATGATCCCTTTGCACTCCATAGTTTCACTCTGAAAAACCTTAGGGGAGGGAGAGAGAGAGAGAGAGAGAGAGAGAGAGCAAGGAGTACTGGGCTAGAATCACAAAATATGTAGGGATGTACGAATCCCTTACCTTGCCATCCACTGGGGGTCTGCCGGGGGGGAAGGCGATCCATTCTTCCCTCCTGGAATCCTTGCTGGCTGGATCCGCTCCACAGCAATTTGATGGAGCTGCCGGACGGTTCCAAAGAGCGAGCGATACAGCCGCCATGCCGTATCGCTGGCTGAAGGGGACGTGATGTACTAAGGATGTAAATGGCATCCAGGACTAGGGATGTTAAAGAATTCCACCACGGATCCCAGGGGGGCCAAATTCCAGTAAATTCAGCCCCCCGGAACCCGTGGCAGAACGGAGCCCCCCGCCCCACCACCCCGCAAAAGCCCCGCGAAACAGAGCATACCTGGCTGCGGCTCCGGTGGCGGTGGTGGTGGCAGTGGCTCTGGCTGCTGCTGGGCTGCTGCAGCTGCAAATGGCAGCTGTCGTAGCGGCCACCATTTGTGTCCCTACGCCGGCCCATGATAGGTTACGTATATATTTACGTAGCCTATCACAGCTAAAGCAGGGATGCAAATGGCATCCCCCATGCCATTTGCATTCCCGCTTTAGCCATGATAGGCTACGTAAATATTTATGTAGCCTATCACAGGCCGGCATAGGGACGCAAATGGCATCCCCTACACAGGACGCCATTTGCGTCCGCAGCAGCCCAGCAGCGGCTGGAGGCCCCGCTGCGGGTTGGCCCGGCTGGTAGCTCCCTAAAAATATACCCTTTCATTTTTATAATGGCAAGCTGCCTTGGGCTCCATTTTTGGTGGAAAGGAGGGATGTACATTAAATTAAACCAATCAATCCATCAGAGCTGTGCACAAATGGCCTCTCAAAATTCTCCAGCCCATTTGTGGGCAGAGAAACTGGGGGCACAATTTAACCAAGTTATTCCCAGGGGTGGAGAAATTCTCCAACTGTTTCTCACAGAGAGGATTCACTATTGGCAGGGGTTCTAGCACAGATTCTTTCTTTTTTCCTACAGGTTTTTGGATTATTGCACTGCTTCTGTAAGTGGCAAGAGCATAGGGATGTCAGAGAATTCCGCCATGGATCTCGGTGAGGCCGAATGCCAGTGCATTCGGCCCCCCAAAATCCATGGCAGAACGAAGTCCCCCCATGAAAGGTGCATGAAATGGGACACTTACCTGGTGCCGTTCGCGCTGCTTTGCGAATGGCGGCCGCGTCTGCAGCCGCCATTCGCTTCCTTATTTTTGCCGTGATAGGCTACATAAATACTTACATAGCCTATCACAGCTAATGCAGGGACGTCATTTGCATCCCTGCGGAGGCTGTGATAGGCTACGTAAATATTTTAGGGATGTCAGAGAATTCCACCACGGATCTCGGTGAGGCCCCTGAACTCCGTGGAGGAACGGACTGCAACCCCCCGCCCCCCTGTGGATCCCCCCAGGACAAGACTTACCTGGGTCAGATCTTCCAAGTGGCGGCGGTGGCGGCTGCTGCGGCTGGTCTTCCGACTGGCTGCCACCACTGCCATTTCCTGTCTTGTAAAAAAAAAAAAAAAGACTTGATAGGCTACGTAAAGATTTACGTAGCCTATCATAACTGGGTTTTTTAAAAAAACACAACGTAATAGGCTACATAAAGATTTACGTAGCCTATCATGGCTGGGTTAAAAAAAAAAAAAACCACGTACACAAATGGTGGCAGCTATGGCCGCCACCATTTGCGTTCCTTATTTTGGCCCGTCTTAGTCTATGTAAATATTTACATAGGCTAAAATGGTGAATCAAAAAGGGACGAAAATAGCACCCGCTACGCTATTTGTGTTCCCCTTTATTTTCGCCTTCATAATCTACGTAAATATTTACATAGATTAAGACAGCCAAAAATAAGGAGCGCAAATGGCAGTGGCCGTAGCCACTGTCATTTGCATACGCGGTTTTGTTTTGTTTTTCCCAGAGCCCTCCGCGGCTGGAAATCTGGCTGTGGATGGCTCTGGCCTGGCTGGGAGCACAGCCGGCCGTCAAGGATTCCGGGGAGGAGGAACGGATCGCCTCCCTCCCCGTCGAGTATTCCGGGGGGAGGGACGGAACGTCTCCCCCCCTACCATCAACATAATCCGCGGAAAGGTAAGTGACTTTTGTACATCCCTAAAATATTTACATAGCCTATCACGGCGAAAGACAGGGGTTCAAATGGTGTAGCAGCTGCCATTTGCACCCCTGTTTTTTCCTGTGATAGGCTACGTAAATATTTACGTAGCCTATCATGGCAAAAAAAAAAAACCAGAAATGCAAATGGCGGCCGCTACGCCATTTGCACCCCTGGGGTTTTTTTTGCCATGATAGGCTACATAAACATTTATGTAGCCTATCACGGCAAAAAAACAGGGGTGCAAATGGCGGCCGCCGTAGCCGCTGCCATTTGTGTCCGCAGGCTCCAGACGGCACCTGCGAATGTACCCGGCCGGCGGCTCCATGGAGTTGCCGCGGAGCAGAGCCAGCCGGGTTAGGATTTTGGGGTGAGGTGCAGAGCGCCTCACCCCCACCGCGAATCACCCCGTCGAAAAGGTAAGTGACTTTCGTACATCCCTACAAGAGCATCAACTGTGTTGAGGCTTCCACTTTTCTGAGGCAGAATTTTGAATTTCTTTTGGTGGTATTTTTGAGCTTATGTAATCACTGAAAGGTGGCCAGGGGTGCTATGTGTGTTTTCTCTCTTCTTTATTACACTTCGTTCCATTGCTCTGCAGCCCCCCAGGCTACCTGCTCTTTCTGAACTGAAAAAGTCCCATGAGAGGAATTGCCTCATGACGTCTTCCTCACAATGGCTTTAACTGAAGTAAGGGAAGCCAAGGTGGCTACAGGCTGCCAGAGAGATTATTAAACAATGACAGACAGGACACACATGCACACTCCTCAGCCACCTCACAAGAAAGGTAAGCACAAGAACCCCACATCCAACACATGAGAATTTCTCCCTAATCTCTCCTCCTTTGAATTTCTTTTCAAAGGCAATTTCTTTTCTATCAAATTGAATGAGAAAGGTTGAAAAAATGTGGGAAAAATATTCAGCACAGCTCTAAAATATGTCTACCACTCCATACTCTGATTTTTCTCTCCAGAATCTGGAAAAGAAAGCATGAAGTGCAGCAAGCCAGAGTACTCCAAGCAGGAGAGGAAAGCCTTCCTTGCCTAGGGTGGGAGCATAAAAATGGTCTTTGCCATCTTCCATGTGGGCGATGAGATATTGGGAGAGTTGACAGGGCTCTGGTTTGGCTGCCAGGGGATCTCTGAGGGACATGGGTTTCCCAGATGTGATCTAGAACATCCCTAGAATGATTTAGAAGGACTGACTCCATATTGAATGCTCCCATCTTCCACATCCTTTCTTTGAGTAATGCAAGGGAAATACCTGGGGAGGGCTCTGGCTCGGTGGTATACCTCCTGCTTGGCATGAAGAATGTCCCAGGTTCTATCCCTGGCATCTCCAGGTAGGGCAGGAAAAACTCCTGCCTGCAACCCTGGGGAACTGCTGCCAGCCAGTGTTGGTAATACTGGGCTTAGATAGATAGATAGTGTCTGACTCAGTACAAGGCAGCTTCCTATGTTCCTATGACTTATTATACTGTTAGGGCCACAATCTAGATTCCCAGAATGCTTTAGAGAAGTTGTCTTCAACTTTTAGAGACCCAGAGACCACCTTCAACCCTAAACTGAGAAATGGGACCCACTTTAGGGTGCAATCGTATGTCAATAGGCTGCTGAGTATCCAATACAGGATGCCTGCAGCACAGAGATGATCTTTACATCTGCACTCCAGCTGCCCTGCATTTCTGCTAGATGGGTGATTTCACCCATTTAGAAGGGGAGCATCACGGGGAAGGAGGCTGGGGAAGCCATAGGATTCAGAGTAAGAGAGGTGCCCGGGTTTCCTTTCCTCCCTGCCCCCTGGAATGCCCCCTTTCCCTCATATCTGCACTCCATTTACCATGTGCAGAGAGGTAGCTGGTGCGGTTCTCTCTGTGCTGGCTATGAGAGGGAAGGGCAGAGAGTGCGGTTTCCTGGCTATGAGGTCGGTGCCAGGGCTCCAACCTCATAGCCAGGAAACTGACAAATCCTATGCCTCCCCAGACTCTGTCTAGGGGCCATATGATTGTTCTCTTAGATAGATACGTGACAGATAGATAGAAATTTATGCATAAGTACACAACACAAAGTATTTTCCTTCTGTCTCTAAGGTGAGTAGATGCAAAAGAGGACAGGAGGTTAACTTTAATAGTTGTGCAGAAGAGGAAAAAAAAAGTCAGGTGAAGCACATAATGTAGGGCTGAGAGGAAAACAACAGCCCTGCATTTGCTGAAAATAATTTCTGCAAGTCCCTTGCAGCCATCTAGAGGATCACATGAGTAATATATGGAGGACTCCTTTGAAACCTGATTCACTAGTGTGAATTAATTTTCTTCAGTATAAGAGGTATGTGATTTAAGGAAGTAGCTTTACTCATTTGCATGTTTGGCAATATTTTACCTGGATTTTTTTACTGGATATAAGGAATCAGTAAATTGTTCTTAGTATAAATAAATTGTGTGTGCATTATTATCTGTCCCCCATCATGATGAAATGTAGGCACACTCATTATGTAGCATGAAATCCAACTCAGGATGTACGAATCCTACTTACCAGTCCGCTGCCTGGGTCTGCTGGGGGGGGGAGGTGATTCCGACTCCCCTCGGAATCCTCCCCAGCCGGCTCTGCTCCGCAGCAAGGCCGCGGAGCCGCCAGCCAGGGCCGGCTGCAGCTGGACTTCTGGCCGCTGCCGGGCTGCTGCAGCTGCAAATGGCGTCCGTCGTAGTGGCCACCATTTGCATCCTTACATTAGGCCGTGATAGGCTACGTAAATACTTACATAGCCTATCATGGCAAAAGGCAGGAACGCAAATGGCGTAGCGGCCACCATTTGCGCCCCTGCTCTTTGCTGTGATAGGCTACATAAGTATTTACATAGCCAATCATGGCCTAATGCAGGGATGCAAATGGCAGCCACTACAACGGCTGCCATTTGCGGCCGCAGCAACCCAGCAGTGGCTGGAAGATGACCTGGAGCCGCCGCCGCCGCCACCAAGTAGATCCGTTCTGGGGGGGATTTCGGGGGGTGGCATGGGGGGTAGTCCATTCAACCACAGACTCTGCAGGGCTGGATTCTGAATTCTCCAACATCCCTAAATCCAACTCTGGTAAATTCAGATTGAAAAAGTTGGCTTCTTGGAAGTGAAATTCTAAATTTGAACTAATGTTTAGTTCATTTGTGTGTGTGAGTACTGCACTGTGGCTAAGACTAGGGATGGACGAAAGTCCCTTACCTGTTCTCGAAGCTTGCTTCACGGTGGGGGGGAGGCACTTCGGTTCTCCGCCCGAAGTTCAGGTGAGGGGGGGGAGGCGCCCCGCCTTGCCCAGGCCGAAATTCAGGCCGGGTGGGAGGCGCCCCATCCCTCGCCGGCGAAATTCAGGCCGGGTAGGAGTGCCCCGTCTACCCGGCTGTGAAAAAAAAAGTAAAACACACACACACACACACACACCCGTGATAGCCTACGTAACGATTTATGTAGACTACGGCAAAAATAAGGGCAACGCAAATAGCGTTCCCTTATTTTCGCCGTAGTCTATGTAAATGTTTATGTAGACTAGATGTGTCAAAATAAGGAATGCAAATGGCAGCGCCCATGGGCTGCCGCCATTTGCGTACGCGCTTTTTTTTTTTCAAAGTCACCCGTGACAGGCTACGTGACGATTTACGTAGCCTATCACGGCTGACTTTGGAAATCTAGCCATGATAGGCTACGTAAATCGTTACGTAGCCTATCACGGGTGTGTCTTTTTTTTAATTTACTTTTTTTTTTGCAATGGCGGTGGTGGCAGCCGGTCAGGAGAACGGCCGCCGCCCCCGCCCCCGCCGAAACGCCGCCGAAACGCCGCCGGGACCCACCGCCAAGAGGGACATTCAGCCACAGTAAGTCCCATTCCAGGGAGGGGCGGGGGGCTGGCAGAGAATTTCCCCACCAATTTCGGGGGGCCGAATGCGTTGGCATTCAGCCTCCCGAAGATTCGTGGAGAAATTCTCTGCCATCCCTAGCTAAGACTAAAACTGAAAATAGAAACCAGAGTTAAGAACCGTATGTCCCATTTTTTTCTGTTTATTTATTTATTTATTAAATTTCTTAATCGCCCATCTGGCCGGTCACCCGACCACTCTGGACAGTGTACAACAGTACAATTTAAAACAGTAAAATTATACATTAAACGTTATTTAAAAATACCCTAACCCACCCTAAAATGCCTGCCCAAATAACCAAGTTTTCAGTGCATGGCAGAAGCTCATTAAAGAGGGGGCATGGTGGAGTTCCCTAGGGAGGTGGTTCCACAGAGTCGGGGCCACCACAGAGAAGGCCCTCTCCCTCGTTCTCACCAGCCTAGCTGTCATGGCTGATGGGACAGAGAGAAGGCCATCCGAGGCAGATCTTGTTGAGCGGCCTGTCTGGTGTTGCTGGAGGTGCTCCCTGAGATTGGCTGGGTGGGAATTATATAGAGTTTTAAAAGTCAAAAACAACACCTTGAATTTGGCCTGGAAAACAACTGCTAACCAGTGCAACTCCTTCAGCACTGGGGTGATGTGATCACTCCAACAGCTGCCTGTAATCAGGCGAGTCGCCGCATTCTGCACCAGCTGCAGCTTCCAAACCATCTTCAAGGGTAACCCCACATAGAGCACATTACAGTAGTCTAGATGAGAGGAGACCAGGGCATGATAGGGATGTACGAAATTGGCCCTACCTGGCTCCTCCGGGTTCCGCTGGGGGGGGGAGGCTCTCCGTTCCTCCCCCTGGAATCCTCGCCGGAGGGGAGGCGCTCCGTGCCTCTTCCCCAGAATCCTGGTTGGCCGGCTCTACTCCGCAGGGATTCCGTGGAGCCACCGGCCTGCTCTGCCAGCAGCTGGACATGTAAATAATTCCGTAAGTACCACTGAAAAATCTTTTTTGTGCACCTGCCGTCGGTCTCTGTAAGCCTTGCATCACACAGGGAAAATGCCAATTTATTTTCGTAAAAAGGGAAGGGATGGTGGAGAATTTCTCCACGAATCTCCGGGAGGCCAAATGCCAAAACATTCAGCCCCCGAAATTGGTGGTGAAATCCTTCACCACACCCCGCCACCACTCCCGGGATGGGACTTACCTCCTTCGAATGTCCCTCATGGCGGCGGGTCCCGGCGGTGTTTCGGCAGCATTTCGGCGGGGGCGGGGGTGGCAGCCGGTCTTCCGACCGGCTGCTGCCGCCGCCATTACAAAATAAAGTATAAAAACACACACACACACGTGATATGCTACGTAACTATTTACATAGCCTATCACGGCTATATTTTCAAAGTCAGCCATGATAGGCTACGTAAATCTTTACGTAGGCTATCACGGGTGACTTTGAAAAAAAAAAAAAGCACGTACACAAATGGCAGCGCCCATGGGCCTTATTTGAGCAGGGGTAGTCTACGTAAAGATTTACGTAGACTACAGTGAAAATAAGGGCAACACTACTTGCGTTGCCCTTATTTTCGCCGTAGTCTACGTAAATCTTTATGTAGATTACCCGTGGCCAAACAAGGAACGCAAATGGCGGTGCCCATGGGCACTGCCATTTGCGTACGCACTTTTTTTTCCCCCAAAGACAGCCATGATACGCTACGTAAAGATTTACGTAGCCTATCACGGCTGACTTTGAAAATCTAGCCATGATAGGCTATGTAAATCGTTACGTAGCCTATCAAGTGTTTTTTTATTTTACTTTACTTTTTTTATTTCGTGGCCAGGGAGACGGAGCGCTCCCCCCCGGCCTGAATTTCGGTAGCGAGGGATGGGGCGCCTCCCCCCCGGCCTGAATTTTGGGGGGAGAACCGAAGCGCCTCCCCCCCACTGCGAAGCAAGCTGCAGGACCAGGTAAGGGACTTTCATCCATCCTTACTGGCCGCTGGCTAGCAGGGACACAAATGGCGGCGGCCGTAGCCGCCGCCGTTTGCGTCCCTGTAGTCAGCCATGATAGGCTACCTAAATCTTTACGTAGCCTATCACGTCTGACTTTTAAAAAAAAAATGCGTGTACACAAATGGCGGCGGCTACGGCTGCCGCCATTTGCGTTCCTTATTTTGGCCCATCTCAGTCTATGTAAATATTTACGTAGACTAAGACGGCGAAAATAAGGGGAATGCAAATAGCGTAGCGGACGCTATTTGCGTTCCCCCTTATTTTCACCGTCTTAGTCTACGTAAATATTTACGTAGACTAAGACTGCCCAAAATAAGGAACACAAATGGCGGCGGCCGTAGCCGCCGCCATTTGTGTACGCACGTTTGTTTTTTAAAGTCAGACGTGATAGGCTACGTAAAGATTTACGTAGCCTATCACATCGTTGTTGTTTTTAACCTAGCCATGATAGGCTACGTAAATATTTACGTAGCCTATCACGTCTTTTTTTTTTTTAACACTGGAAATGGTGGCAGTGGCAGCTGGTTGGAAGCCGAACCGCCACCGGAGCCACCGCCACCCGGAAGATCCGCCCCAGGTAAGTCTCATCCCAGGGGGGATCTGCGAGGGGGGTGGCAGGCCGTTCCGCCACGGAGTTCGGGGGGCCGAAAGCACTGGCATTCAGCCTCACTGAGATCCGTGGCAGAATTCTCTGCCATCCCTAGGCATGTACTACATGCCTCCCCAGCCATCCTTTGTCTCTGGACAGGCCCAGAAAAGGGGGTAGATATTACACATCTCTCCCTTGTTCCACTTACCTGGCATGGCCTGCCCCTAGTGCTCCGCCAGCGCCTGCCGCCCAGCCTCTGTATAGTCTGGCCCCCAACACTCCCCCCACTGCCTCCATCAGGTGGACACATGCCCCCTTGCTCCGCCTATCAGGCAGGCTACCCACCCCTAAAAAAAAAAAAAAAACACCCTCCACCAACAGTTAAAAATCAAACAAAACAAAACTACACTGATTGACCCCCTCTCAGTTCCCCTCAATTGGCCCAATATCCTTCCTCCCAGGCACCTATTCAGGCCACCAAAAAGCCAGGCAAAGGAACAGGGTCCAGGTCCTGAATCACTCACAACTAGGTAGGGATGTACGAAACCCCCTTACCTGGAGTCCGTGGGGGGTCCACGGGGGGGAGGCGATCTGTCCCTTCCCCCCCCCAGAATCCTCACTGGCCGGCTCCACTCCGTGGTGAGTCTGCAGAGCCGCCGGCTGGCTCCAGCCACTGGCGGACTTCCGTCCACTGCCAGTCTGCAGACGCAAATGGTGTCCAGCATAGTGGATGCCGTTTGCGCCCCTGCTCTTTGCCATGATAGGCTACATAAATCTTTGTGTAGCCTACCATGGCAAAGAGCAGGGACGCAACTGGCGTAGCAGTAGTATTTGTGTCCCTGCCCTTTCCTGTGATAGGCTACGTAAAGATTTACGATAGGCTACGTAAAGATTTACATAGCCTATTACTGCAAAGAACAGGCTGTGTAAATATTTACGTAGCCTATCACAGCAAAGAGAAGGGACATAAATGGTGTCCGCTATGCCGGATGCCATTTTCTTCCACAGACCGGCAGCGGACGGCAGTGGACAGACCGGACCCGGGCAGTGGCAGTAGGATCCGTTCCAGGGGAACTTCGCGGGGTGGCGGAGGTGGGTGGTCCATTCCACCACGGACTCTGAGGGGCCAGATTCTTTAGAATCCAGCCTCATTGGCATCTGTGGCAGAATTCTCTAACATCCCTACAACTAGGGGGTTCCTGTTACTTCCAAGAGTAGGCAGCCTTTACAGCTGGAGCCAGGTTGAGGCCCTGCCCTCCCAAACCAGGTGGAAAGAGCCAGGCAGAGCAGCAGGGTCCAGGTCCTGCAGGGCTCACAGCTGGGAGGTCTCTGGCCCCCCCAGCAGCAGGAGAGCCTTTGTAGCTGGAGCCAGGGTGGGCCCCTGCCCTCCAAGGCCAGATGGAAGGAGTCAGGCAGAGAAGCAGGGTCCAGGTCCTGCAGGGCTCACAGCTGGATGGTTTTCCCAAAGGAGATATAAAAATGTAAGGACTAAAACATATGCTTAACTCTGCTATGAAAATCAAGGAGATCGAAACGTATTTAATTTTTGGCTGGATAGTGCCCTAAGAAAGAAAACTGTAACATTTGTTCATGTAACAAGTATACATAGTCATTTTACATATATTGCTGATAGGTGACACTATACATTCCTCTAAACGTATACTATATATCCATTCAATTTGACAAAAAAAAACAATTAAAAACTAAATGTGAATCTAGAAGTTTCCAAACATGGTATCAGTTCCACTGATGTCCATGACTTGGTAAGAGTTGATCTGACAGTGACATTTTGAAATGTTTGTGGATTTCACCCTGGTAACCCTGAGATTTGTTTATCTCTCCCCCACCCATGCCTACTTGTTCAAATTCCTTTCGGGTTCTATCTCATGGTACCCCAGTCAACCCAGCAGAATCTTAGGGATGTACAAAAGGCACTTACCTTTCGCGGATTATGATTATGGTTGGAGGGGAGGTGTTCCATCCATCCCCCTGGAATCCTCACCGGGGGGAGGCGCTCCGTTCCTCCCCCCCCCCGGAATCCTGGCTGGCCGGCTGTGCTCCGCAGAGATTCTGCGGAGCCGCTGGCCAGCTCCACCAGCGGCCAGACATCCGGCCGCTGGCTAGCAGGGACGCAAATAGCAGCGGCCGTAGCCGCCACCGTTTGTGTCCCTGCAGTCAGCCATGATAGGCTATGTAAATGTTTACATAGCCTATCACAGCTGACTTAAAAAAAAAAAACGTGCGTACGCAAATGGCGGCGGGGATGGCCACCGCCATTTGCATTCCTTATTTTGGCACGTCTTAGTCTACGTAAACATTTATGTAGACTAAGACGGCAAAAATAAGGGGAATGGAAATAGCGTAGCGGATGCTATGCAATTTGCATTCCCCTTATTTTAGCTGTCTTAGTCTACGTAAATGTTTACATAGACTAAGACGTGCCAAAATAAGGAACTCAAATGGTGGCGGCCATGGCCGCCGCCATTTTCATACGCGTGGTTTTGTTTGTTTGTTTTTTTAAAGTCAGACATGATAGGCTACGTAAACGTTCACGTAGCCTATCACATTTTTGTTTTGTTTTTTAACTGGAAATGGCGGCGGCGGCAGCCGGTTGGAAGACCGGCCGCCACTGCCGCCGCCGCCGAACCGCCACCAGAGCCACTGCCAGAGCTGCTGCTGCCAGGAAGATCCGCCCAAGGTAAGTTTTGTCCCTGGGGGGTGGGGGGCAGGCCGTTCCACCACAGATTTCGGGGGGCTGAATGCACTGGCATTTGGCCTCACCGAGATCCGTGGTGGAATTCTCTGCCATCCCTACCTGCATCTTGGGGAAAAACTGGCAAAATTCTGCTGTTGGAAGCCTTGTCTGGACAGAAGAGCTTTCCACCAGTGGAGACACACCACTGGATAGAAGCCTTTGTATCTCCTGGATAGATCATGGTGTTACAGGAAATCTAGAGAACCCATTAAAGCCATTATGTGTTCAATCTAATTCCTGGGAACCTTCTTCCCTAAACTGGCTGACTTATGGTGTGATCCAACGTTCATATGTTGAGATAATTAGGTTACATTAGAATGACATAATGATGAGCACAGCTGCCTGACTCTACCCAAAGTCGGGAAGCGAGAGGACATGCAATTCACTTCTTGTCTTATCTTCAGCATGACATCACTCTTACATTCATCACCTTTTTGCACACACACACACACACACACACACAAATCAACCTCCAGGACTGTGCCTCCTTGCAGTAACCAAAACACCAGGAGGAGACAGTGCCACAAATATCCAATCATCACCACCATCACCATTACCAGCATTTTCCTAGCCTTATCAACATTTATTTGAGTTTTCTTTCTTTCCTTTTTTTACAAATGTTCCATCTCAGCAGAAACTGCAGAATCTCCTTTCAGTTTTCCTTTAGGAAAAGTTGGCAAAAACTATAACAATGTTCATGCACTGATACATGGATGGACACAGTGCTTAATGAAACTGAATTGCAGTGGCGTGTAAAGGGAGACATCAGGGTTGCTTACAGCACCATAGTGTGCGTGTTGGTGTATCTTACTGAATGCTGACATGGCTACAGTTATTTCAGCTGGGAATGGCAACCCCCCCATGCATGCCTGCCCCACGTGCCACTTGCTGACCCCTCACAGCTTACCTGACCCTGTTTGGCATGCTGGGTGAACTGCCGGACAGCCTGCAGGTGCCTGGCAAGTGGCACAAGTCTTCTCTTCTTCCTTCAAGCCACCATTTTGTGTAGAAATCACGGGTAAGCGACTTATGTGAATCGTGATTTCCACAAAATGGCAGCCAGAAATAGTGCCATCTAATGACCATTTATGCCTGTAATTTTACATAAATTCCACTACTTACAGCTGCCATTTTGCATCGATTGCAGTATACTTAAGTAGCTTACCCGCGTTAGGGATGTCAGAGAATTTCTCCACGAATCTCGGGAATCCCCCGAAATTGGTGGAGAAACGGTCTGCCACCCCCCACGCCCCCCCCCCGGGATGGGATTTACCTTGTGCGAATGTCCCTGGCGGTGGCGGCTCCGGCGGCGGTTTGGCAGCAGTTCGGTGGCGGCGGCTGTGGCAGCCGGTCTTCTGACCGGCTGCCACTGCCGCCATTTCCAAGTTAAAAAAAAAAAAAGTGATAGGCTACGTAAAGATTTACGTAGCCTATCACGGCTAGATTTTTAAAAAACACCGTGATAGGCTACGTAAATGTTTACGTAGCCTATCACGGCTGAGTAAAAAAAAAAAAATCGCGCGTACGCAAATGGCATGTGTAGTCTACGTAAACATTTACTGAGACTACAGCGAAAATAAGGGGAACACAAATAGCATAGATGCTACGCTATTTGCGTTCCCCTTATTTTCGCCATCTTAGTCTACGTAAATGTTTACGTAGTCTACGTAAAATAAGGAATGCATTTGCGTACGTGCGTTTTTTTTGTTGTTTTTTAAGTCAGCCGTGATAGGCTACGTAAACATTTACGTAGCCTATCACTTTTTTTTTTTAAACCTAGCCGTGATAGACTATGTAAATCTTTACGTAGCCTATCACGGTTTTTTTTTTTTTTTAACTGGAAATGGCGGTGGCGGCAGCCGGTCAGAAGACTGGCCGCCGCTGCTGCCGAACCACCGCTGGAGCCGCCGCCGGAGCCGCTGCCACCAGGAAGAACCGCCCATGGTAAGTCTCGTCCCGGCGGGGTGGGGGGCAGGCCATTCCACCACCGATTTCGGGGGGCTGAATGCGCTGGCATTCGGCCTCCCTGAGATCCGTGGCGGAATTTTCGTACATCCCTACCATGGACTGGTGTGCAGGGGGCTGAGTTGGTGAGAAATCACTGAGCTCCAACATACCTAATTGCAGCAATATACCTCTTTCATCTGGCTTCATGCTATAAATACCTGTGGCTGGGATAGAGTTCAAAAGAACTTAGCAGTTGAGCCTGTAGATAAAAACAGATAAATGGGTGTGGAAAAGAACTTGCATATTCCCCTGCAAACATTTGGTGTGTTAAGTCTAAGCTATGCTGGTGAAGACCTTTCTATTTTCCCGGGCATTTTAGCATTTTAGCTTTCTAGACTTCTAGCTTCGCTGTTTTAAATCTGTATTTTTAACTCCTGCACTGCTGCTAGGTTTTATTCTGGTTTCAGTCTGGTTATATTGTTATATTGCAGTTTTAATGTTTTATATATTTTATATTGTTTTATAGTGTGCTCCTTGGTTTTAATTTTTGTGAACCGCCCAGAGAGCTTTGGCTGTTGGGCAGTATAGAAATGAAATGAATAATAATAAATTCCCAGCAAGTATGACTGGAATGCTGGGAGTTGTAGTACTTGTTTCTGTCCAAACATGCATAGGATTGTTCCTTAAGTTAACAACTGTGAAGATAAGTTGTGCAGGAGTATAAATCCTCAAAATCTAAAGTTTATCTCATACACATACACACACACACACACACACACACACACGCATACAACACATATTTCAAAAATGAAACCTTTGGGCGGAGAAGATGTTGAATAGAGCAGCTATTAAATCATGAATGTGGAATATCTAGAGCTTGAAAAAGAATAAATGAGCATAGGTTATGAGATCAGGTACTGGAAAGTGCACTGGTGAGGTGGAAGAGGTGATGTGATGTATATCAAAATGAAATCAATGCATTTTTCATTTGAGAATGGCACCCTGCAACCTTTGTCGGGGCAGGGTAGGCTTGTCCCACCACTTAGTTGAGATGAGCAATTACAAGACCATGTTGTCTCATGGAAATTCAGCCAGGAGTTGGCTAGCCAATGAGGGGGTGGTGAGATCTGCCTTTGTATGGTGGCACCTCCCCTCTGCTGCTTCTTTGGAACCAGGGTAGCAGCCCAACCACCAATCCCTAAATTGCAAGGTGGGATTAGCTAGCCAGCCTTTTGAAGGGGGGCAGAGTGGGAAGTTTGGGTGTGTTGCTCATAATTGGATTCTCCAAGCACCTTTTTTAAATCTACCTCCAACTAGGGATGGGGGAGAATTCCTCCCCGAAACTTCGGGGGGCTGAGTGCCAACGTATTCGGCCCCCCGAAGTAGTTTCGGGGAGAAATTCTCCGCACCCCCCCGCCCTCCGCACCCCCCCGGGATGGGACTTACCTTTCCCGAATGTCCCTCCCGGCGGCGGGTCCCGGTGGCGGTTCGGCAGGTCTTCGTCAGGGGCGGGGGCGGCAGCCGGTCTTTCGACCGCCATTCCAATAAAAGTAAAAAAAATGCTATTTGTGTTGCCCTTATTTTCGCCGTAGTCTACGTAAAGATTTACAGACTACAGCAACCAAATAAGGAACGTGAATGGCGGCTCCCTATGGGGGCCGCCATTTGCGTACGCGCTTTTTTTTTTTTTAGTCACTCGTGATAGGCTACGTGATGATTAACGTAGCCTATCACGGCTGACTTTGCAGATCTAGCCGTGATAGGCTACGTCACGTAGCCTATCACGGGGGCATTTTTTAAAAAAACACTTTTTATTTCGCGGCCGGGCGAGGCGAGGTGCCTCCTCCCCGGCCTGAATTTCGTCCGGGCGAGGCGGGAAGCCTCCCCCTCGGCCTGAATTTTGGCCGGGTGAGGCGGGAAGCCTCCCCCCCCAGCCTGAACTTCGGGGGGAGCAGCGAAGCGCCTCCCCCCCACCGCGAAGCAAGCTGCGAGACCAGGTAAGTGGCTTTCGTGTACCCCTACCTCCAACTATAGTAGAATGGATGGGTAAGCCTGATTTGGTGAATCACAAACATTTGGTCACAGCAGGTAGGTAGTGTTGGGCAGGTAGTCCAAACAGGTAAGCACTCTGAGGTGTCTTCACGGTGAAAGGAATTATTTCACTCTCTCAATGCTAGGTGGCATTAGGCAGTTAGGTATCCCTTCCCTCTCTCTTAAGGGCACAGATCAGTTATATAACTGAACCAACGCCTGGAGCCAGGGTGGTGTCACCCACCTGAGGAGACAATGTGAGGGTCTCCAAGCTTTCTTCTCAAGCTAGGGATAGGGATGGATGGACTCACCTCTGTCCAGTCCATTTGGGTGATGGGTGAGCCATCGTCACTGCTGCCCACGTGAGCTGCTCTGTGGGTGCTACAGAACAGCTCAGTGACCACCCAAGAAGCACTGTGAGGCCATCTGTCACCTTACTGAGCTCCCCTCCCACCATGCACAGAAATTGCAGCTCAGTTATTTCTGCATATCTAATGTTGTGTCTACGGCTGCCTTAAAGGGGTGATGGCTCAACAGTACAGGCTTACAGGGTCCTTTACTCCTGTAAAATTGAGTCATTGCCCCTTTAGGGCATCCGTAGATACTACATTAGATATGTGGAAGTAACTGAGCCACGAATTCTGCTGGACTCCACCCCTTCCTCAGACTCTTGTGCCATCTCTAGCCCTCTGAGATGTGAGTTAATGACTTCACTCATTCTGGCTTCACACGGTGCATAGTTAAACTGTGGAGTTTACATCCACATGATGTGGTGATAGCCACCAACTTGGATGGCCTTACAAGGAAACTAGACTAATTTATAGAAGAGAAGGTTATCAGTGGTTAGTAGTCAAAGCCATATGCTATCTCCAGTAACAGAAGCAATATGCCTCTGAATACCAACTGCTGGGGAACATGAGTAGAAGAGTGAAGCGGGGGGGAAGTTTCGCTCAGGAAGCATGGAAGTGGAGGATGAAACCTCCATATTCTGTACTTGTCAAAGTTCTTTGACAAGTACAGAATATGGTTCTTCTGGGCTAAAGAAGTAGTGTGTGAAGAAGATGAAACCGGCAAAGATATTTACAATGGGAATATGCCTCTGCAGGACTGCACAGCTGACAGACGGACTTGAGCAAATGAGTAGTTGCAATGAACTGGATAATTTAATGATTGGAGCCCATTTCACACATTCCTCCATGCAGAGGATAAATGTGTTTAGTTGGAGTGGGACCACACCTGCAGGAACCCCCGCCCCCCCAGCAACATCAACCATGCATTCAGTGGGCCATCTGCAAAGGGGTGTTTCTGCACGTATAGTTATATGCACATAGGCACCCATTTCCACAGCTCCTGCTGCATTTATGACTATTGGGAGTGGAGTTAAAAGGCTGCAGTGACAGTGAGAGCAGGGTCAGCAAATGCGTCCTGCTCCCCTTCTATGGGTTTAACCTAGATGTGAAGGAATGCCTGAAAAGGGCTTTGGCATAGCTAGGCATTGCTATTTCATGACAGTAAATTCGATTATAAAAGGAAGAATAGATTTAGGAATATATTTTTTAATTTGGCTCTATATTAAGCTGGAAAATGTAAATCCTTGGTAGCAATTCTGCACGGAATCATGCCATTTAAATCTCAATGATTTTGTTAATAAAAATAACATTAAAATCTTCTTCATCTTCATCATCATCATCTGTCATGTCCTCTAGCCAGACAGTGTCCTGAAGTTGTATATCCCAAAGTGTAACTACAGTTGCATTGGAGCCATTGCATTTTAACAAGGGTCTTGTTCTCATTTTCCTGCATTCTAAGTGGTTTGTAGAATCCTTCATGGTTAAGAAGACTAGGCTGTGGAACAGACAAAAAGAAAGACAAAATGAACACAGATCTTTATCCAGGAAAGAAGCGCTATAACTTAATTGTTCCCATAAATAATGTTCACCTCAAATAATCATTTATAAGCACTAAAGTCAAATGGTCTTCCACTAACTTTTGTCTGTAGGCTGCCCAGAAGGCTCATGGGTTATTCATTTTTATCAGTGATCCTGCTACAAGGAACAGACATAATTTTTATCCTAGTAAATCTTCATTACTTGCTTTGACAAAATGACTGCTGCATATTATTTACTTAAGTGCTGCAAATCCATGTATTAAAAACACACACACTGATAACACCGCTTGCTCTGTTTTTCAACTATATTAAATGTCTTCCCCCGCCCCCAAGCTCTCATACTTTTATCTTCCCCCAAATGCCTCAATCGCCTTTCTTCCTGTGGTCACATTTTTCATTAAATGACAGTTTCATTTACTACAAAATGTTTCTAGAAATGCTGTGAAGGTCCAGAAATACTGATGGCCTGCAGAAGGAAAAACAATTCTATAAGAGATGGTGCTGTTTTATTTTACTTCTATTTTTTAATTATTATACTTATATTCTGCCTATTTTTTTCCCTCCAAGGAACCCAAGGTGGCTTACATGCTCCTCCTCCTCTCCATTTTTATACTCACACCAACCCTGTGAGGCAGGTTAGGCTGAGAGTCAGTCAGTGGCCCAAAGTCACCCAGTGACTTGAGTCCTAGTCCAAAGTCACCCAGCTCCTGAGTCCTAGTCCAACACTTTAACCACTTCACACCAACTCATTTCTTAGCTGCTAGGTGGAATGCCAGTTGAGCGTTAGCATATACAACACATGCCATGTGAAGAGCTAAGCACGTTTCTCCTACTTGACCAAAAGGATTTGAGCTAGGGCGGCTTTGTGGCTGGCCTGCATCAGGATGGGCCATATGTCAGAGGCATAATATGGATGAACATTCCATCTTGATGCTGTATATTCTTGAATGTTACCAGGTTAATTTTTCTCTGTTTTTGCTGGGCAGTGTAAACCCCAAAGGTCAAATGTTCAATTAATGTTTTACTAGGCTTTGGTGCCATCAAGTTTCCAAAAGTAGAGGGGGTAAAGAGAGTGGGCTGGAGGTTGAACAGATGGCCAAAGAGATAAAGAGCCTACTGAAGGGTTTTGTTTACATTGTGGATGTGAAAGTTCTGTAATTTTTCATGATAGGTTTCAGTTCTGCAAAATTCAAAGGCTTTGTAAAAATGTGTGCAGAGCTCAGCAGAAAGAATTAAGGGCAAAAGTGAGACCTTGGGATTGGTCATTTACAAGAGCATAGGCTAGCTTTAACACATGAAGTCTGAGACACAAAAACAGTTTTTAGAAGAGGAGAAGGAAGAGGAAGAGGAAG
Source organism: Heloderma suspectum (assembly GCF_057233095.1). Lineage (NCBI taxonomy): Eukaryota > Metazoa > Chordata > Lepidosauria > Squamata > Helodermatidae > Heloderma > Heloderma suspectum. Next base: position 23,153,351 of record NC_139460.1, on the reverse strand, counting down.
GAAGAGGAGGAGGAGGAGGAGGGAGGGAGGATTAGACTGGGGAAGGCTGAGATGCTGGAATGACAGAAAGGGAAATATCAAGATAGAAAGCTGCTTGGGAAAGCTGAGAACTCTGACAGTAAGATATTGTTGGGAAGAACTTAGGAAATAGGGCACAGCTGAGTTAGATTAAGCTGGATGGATTTACTTTGGTTGGAAGGACAAGAAAATTAGAAACATTGGAGGTAAATTCCAGGCAAAAATGGGTATGATCAAAAACAAAGATGGCAAGGACCTAGGGATGTACGAAAGGGACTTACCTTGTCCCGCAGCTTGCTTCGCAGTGGGGGGGAGGCGCTTCGCTTCTCCCCCCGAAGTTCAGGCGAGGGGGGGAGGTGCCCCGCCTCGCCCGGCTGAAATTCAGGCCGGGGAGAAGCGCCCCGTCTCCCCAGCTGCGAAAGAAAAAGTGAAAAAAAAACCAAAACCCGTGATAGGCTACGTAACGATTAACATAGCCTATCATGGCTAGATTTCCAAAGTCAGCCGTGATAGGCTACGTCAATCGTCACGTAGCCTATCAGGGGGCGTTTTGTTTTGTTTTTTTAAACTTTCGCGTTCGCAGCCGGGCCGAGGCGGGAAGCCTCCCCCCCCCGGCCTGAACTTCGCGGGGGGACCAGCGAAGCGCTTCCCTCCCACCGCGAATGTCCTTCAAAGACAGGTAAGTGACTTTCGTCCACCCCTAGTAGACTATCACGGGTGACTTTGGGGGAAAAAAAAGCGCATACGCAAATGGCAGCGGCCCATGGGCGCCGCCATTTGCATTCCTTATTTTGGCACATGTAGTCTACGTAAAGATTTACGTAGAGTAAGGCGAAAATAAGGGAACGCTATTTGCGTTGCCCTTATTTTCGCCGTAGTCTACGTAAATCTTTACGTAGACTAGACGTGCCAAAATAAGGAACGCAAATGGAGGCGCCCATGGGCCGCCGCCATTTGCGTACGCGCTTTTTTTTCCCCAAAGTCACCCGTGATAGGGTACGTGATGATTTACGTAGCCTATCACGGCTGACTTCGGAAATCTAGCCGTGATAGGCTACGTAAATCATCATGTAGCCTATCACGGGTGTGTGTTTTTGTTTTTTTTTTAACTTTCTTATTTTGTAATGGCGGCGGCAGCATCTGGTCGGGAGACTGGCCGCCGCCCCCGCCGAAACGCCGCCGAAACGCCGCCGGGACCTGCCGCCGAGAGGGACATTCGCCGAAGGTAAGTCCCATCCCGGGGGGGGCGGGGGGCCGGCGGAGAATTTCCCCAACACTTTCGGGGGGCCAAATGCCTCGGCGCTCGGCCTCCTGAAGATTCGTGGAGAAATTCTCCGCCATCCCTACAAGGACCTAACAGAAGGAGAAGAGATCAAGAAAGGGTGGCAAGAATATATGGAAGATCTGTATAGGAAGGATAATAATATTGAGGATAGAGTTGACGGTGTGGTCAGTGAGCTAGAGCCAGACATCCTGAAGAGTGAAGTTGAATGGGCCTTAAGAAGCATTGCTAATAACAAGGCAGCAGGAGATGACGGTATCCCAGCTGAACTGTTTAAAATCTTGCAAGATGATGCATGCCATATGCCAGCAAATTTGGAAAACACAAGAATGGCCAATAGATTGGAAAAGATCAACTTATATCCCTATACCAAAAAAGGGAAGCACCAAAGAATGTTCAAACTATCAAACAGTGGCACTTATTTCACATGCCAGTAAGGTAAAGATCTTGCAAGGTAGACTCCAGCAATTCATGGAACAAGAATTGCCAGATGTACAAGCTGGGTTTCAAAAAGGCAGAGGAACTAGAGACCAAATTGCCAATATCCGCTGGATAATGGAGAAAGCCAGGGAGTTTCAGAAAAACATTGATTTCTGTTTTATTGACTATTCTAAAGCCTTTGACTGTGTGGATCATCACAAATTGTGGCAAGTTCTTGGTGGTATGGGGATACCCAGTCATCTCATCTGCCTCCTGAGGAATCTGTATAATGACCAAGTAGCAACGGTAAGAACAGACCACGGAACAACGGACTGGTTTAAGATTGGGAAAGGAGTACAGCAGGGTTGTATACTCTCACCCTACCTATTCAACCTGTATGCAGAACACATCATGCGACGTGCTGGGCTTGATGAAGCCAAGGCTGGAGTTAAAATTGCTGGAAGAAACATTAACAATCTCCGATATGCAGATGATACCACTTTGATGGCTGAAAGTGAGGAGGAGCTGAGGAACCTCATGGCGAAGGTGAAAGAAGAAAGTGCAAAAGCTGGGTTGCAGTTAAACCTCAACAAAACCAAGATTATGGCAACCAGCTTGATTGAGAACTGGCAAATAGAGGGAGAAAACGTGGAGGCAGTGACAGACTTTGTCTTTCTAGGCACAAAGATTATTGCAGACGCTGAGTGCAGCCAGGAAATCAGAAGACGTTTACTTCTTGGGAGGACAGCAATGACAAATCTTGATAAAATAGTGAAGAGCAGAGACATCACACTGAAACAAAGGTCCACATAGTTAAAGCAATGGTATTCCCCGTAGTAACCTATGGCTGCGAGAGCAGGACCATAAGGAAGGCTGAGCAAAGGAAGATAGATGCTTTTGAACTGTGGTGCTGGAGGAAAATTCTGAGAGTGCCTTGGACTGCAAGAAGATCAAACCAGTCCATACTCCAGGAAATACAGCCAGACTGCTCACTTGAGGGAATGCTATTAAAGGCAAAACTGAAGTACTTTGGCCACATCATGAGAAGACAGGATACCCTGGAGAAGATGCTGATGCTAGGGAAAGTGGAAGGCAAAAGGAAGAGGGGCTGACCAAGGGCAAGATGGATGGATGATATTCTGGAGATGACGGACTCGACCTTGGGGGAGCTGCAGATGGCAACGGCCGACAGGAAGCTCTAGCATGGGCTGGTCCATGAAGTCATGAAGAGTCGGAAGCAACCGAACAAATAAACAACAAATATACCTTGGTTATTTTCTTACCCCTATGTCTTATGGTTTTGTGTGTGTATACATGTAACCATTCAGATGTGTGTGTGTGTGTGTGTGTTTCTAATAATGCCTTTTCAGTAAATTTTAAAATTATGCTTTAAATTTGGTGGTCTCTTTTTCTTTTTTGGTTTGTTTCCCCACCACATGCATAAAAGCCAATCCCCACACTACATATTTATAAAAGACCCAGAGAATTTTGTGGTTGTTTGGTGGAGGCAGCCGGGAAAAGTAAAGAATTCCCCCTGGTGGCAGTGGAAACGTCATTGGAAGGGAAGGGCAAACAGGAGTGGGCACTCTTTTTGGCCTAGTTTGCCTTCCACATGTGGATCAGGCCACAGCTGGTCCCATAATAGTGGCTATAATTCATTAAAGTGCACATGTAACCCACAATTAGGGGTGCACGAAAGTCACTCACCTGGTCTCGCAGCTTGCTTCGTGGTGGGGGAGAGGCGCTTCGCTGCTCCCCCCCAATTTCAGGCCGGGGGGGAGGCTTCCCTCCTCGCCCAGCCAAAATTCAGGCCGGGGGGGAGGCTTCCCGCCTTGCCCGGCCGAAATTCAGGCCGGGGAGGAGGCGCCTCGCCTCGCCCGGCCGCGAAATAAAAAGTTAAAAAAAAAAACGCCCCCGTGATAGGCTACGTAAATAGTCACGTAGCCTATCACGGCTAGATTTCCAAAGTCATCCGTGATAGGCTACGTGAATCGTCACGTAGCCTATCATGGGTGACTTAAAAAAAAAAAAAGCGCGTATGGCTAATGGCGGCCCCCATAGGGAGCCACCATTCGCGTTCCTTATTTGGTCGCTGTAGCGTTGCCCTTAAAATAGCGTTGCCCTTATTTTTGCCGTAGTCTACGTAATCTTTACGTAGACTACAGCGACCAAATAAGGAACGCGAATGGCGGCTCCCTATGGGGGCCGCCATTTGCATACGCGCTTTTTTTTTTTTTTAAGTCACCCGTGATAGGCTACGTGACGATTTACGTAGCCTATCATGGCTGACTTTGCAAATCTAGCCATGATAGGCTACGTTAATCATCACATAGTCTATCACGGGGGCGTTGTTTTTTTTTTACTTTTATTGGAATGGTGGCGGTGGCAGCCGGTCGAAAGACTGGCTGCCACCCCTGCCCCTGTCGAAGCCCTGCCGAACCGCCGCTGCGACCCGCCACCAGGAGCGACATTTGGGAAAGGTAAGTCCCATCCCGGGGGGGCGGGGTGGGGGGGCGGAGAATTTCTCCCCGAAACTACTTTGGGGGGCCGAATACGTTGGCACTCGGCCCCCCGAAGTTTCGGGGAGAAATTCTCCCCCATCCCTACCCACAATATCTCTGCATTATATAGAAGTGGGCAGGTTTAGTCTTTTCTGACAGTGTGATTCTCATCCATATTTGCAATAACAAAGAAAAGAAACAACAACAGAGATCAAATTTGAATGTATATTGAAATAAAAGTAATCATTCTCACTGATACACAGAACAGTAATACACAGTCAAGTGATAGTAATACTCTTGATATTATTGGCACTCCAGTTGCTTTTACTCTATAGCACATAGCAGCAAAGAAGTCACACTTTCTTTCAGCTATTAACAAGGTGCACAGAAGAAGAAGAAGAACAATGAGCTCACAGTCCATTTATGGTTGCTGCAGTTTTCTTGTGCAGGATTCTAAATGTTCATTCTTAGTTGTTTGTATCCTAAAAACAAGCAAAGCAGGCCTGCGAATAACACAGAGTCTGAGGGCCTTCCTTCTGGAGCAGCTTCCTCTTCTTGAGCAAAGCTGGGCTGCTGGAATCTTCTCTTCACACAGAGAATTCAGATATATTTATCTAACAATATTTAACTATATCTTCTAATATAGGCAGATACATATTTTACAATATTACAAAAATATGACTCGTCTATTAAAGTCTACATTAATCCCACCAAAAGAATGTCTGACCATTCCCACAAATAATCTTTGATCCCTAATTAATAATTTGGTCCCAACACATACCTGAAGACAAGTCAATCAGGCCTGTGAATAACATAGAGTCTGCGGCCCTTCCCTCTCGAGCAGCTTCCTCTTCTTGAGCAAGGCTGGGCTGCTGGGGTCTTCTCAAGGAAGCCAGCCCACCCAGGAGAGCACTTACTGAGCATGCTCCAATAGCCGATTCTGGAAAGAGAGTGGGCAGGAGGATATTAAGCCCACCCAGTGCCAGCAAACACAGGCAGGCTAGATTTACCATTCTTCTAACAATGTTGGGAGCAACAACTGAAGCATGGGTTACACATACGTGGGGGAGAGCCAGGTATACAAACTTACTTTGATGTGTCCGCTTCAGTCATTCCTATTTCTGAAGACCAAGCTGCTTTTCAGTTTAAATTTTAAATCTGACAGAGAAACATGGCTTGGCTCCTCCAAATATGGTAGGGATGTCAGAGAAATCCACTGCAGATTCGAATGAGGCCGGATTCCAAAGAACCCGCAGCGGATCGGGACCACTTACCTCTGCTCCAGGAGGACTGCAGGCGGAACAGCACTCGGCTGCTTCTTCCAGCCAGAGCCATTCGCCTCCTCCCTGGCCCCGCCGATTTCCTTTAAAAAAAAGTCTTAAAAAAAATGGCGATGGGGAGGATGTGCCCATAGACTTCTATGCAAATAGAGTCATGAATGTTGCGTATAAGTCTATGTGTCCATAGGCTTATACGCAAGATTCACCGCTCTATTTTGCGTATGTCTATGGGCACATGCGATCAGCAGGATGTGCCCATAGACATTTTTTTAAAAGGCAGTCAGCAGGGACAGGGAGGAGGTGAATGGCTGTGGCTGACAGGAGAGAACGTAAGCGCCCCCAAGCCAGTCCCCCCCCCCCAGAATCCGAGTGGAGTGGAGCTGCTCTGGAGGATTCTGGGGGGGAGGAATGGATCACCTCCCCCCCCCATGGATTCCCCACCAGAACAGACAGTGGGGAATCCGTAAACCCCTAAAATATGGTGGAAACTCAGAAAAATCCATAGGACTTAAGCATTTTCATACTAGTTGCAGGGACTGCCCAAAAGTGTATACCAATGACTACTGGTTAGGGATGGTTGAATCCTTCCATTTTAGTTTCTCTCCATTTCTTTCTTTTTTTCTTTTTTTAATTTTAAGTGTGGTTTGTCTTGAAGTCTGAGAATCTCTCTAGTTTTATCTTGGTTCAGCCTAAGCTTTGGGAATTTTGTTTTTTAAAGGTTGCATGAAAATGGGCATGCATTTCATGCATGTATTTTTATACACCTTTTTGCCTAATATACATATTTTTGCTTAATATACACATTTTTGCATGCAGTTTCCTCGTATAATGCATTTTTAATGTTATCTTCCCTAATATATGGTTTTTCTATGCCTTTTTTTTAGGGATGTACGAAAGTCACGAAAGCAGCTTGGCTTCGCGGTGGGGGGGAGGTGCTTCGCTTCTCCCTCCGAAGTTCAGGTGAGGGGGGGAGGCATCCCACCTCTCCCGGCCAAAATTCAGGCCTGGGGGGAGGCTTCCCGCCTCGCCCGGCCGAAATTCAGGCCGGGGAGCAGCGCCCTGTCTTCCTGGCCGTGAAACAAAGTGTAAAAAAAAAAAACTGTGATAGGCTACATAAAGATTTACGTAGCCTATCACAGATAGATTTCCAAAGTCAGCCGTGATAGGTACGTTAATCGTTACGTAGCCTATCACGGGTGACTTTGGGGGGAAAAAAGCACGTACGCAAATGGCGGTGCCCTGTGGGCGCTGCCATTTGCGTTCCTTATTTGGTCCCGGTAGTCTACATAAAGATTTACATAGACTACGGCATAGTCTACGTACGCGCTTATTGTAACCCACAATTAGGGGTGCACGAAAGTCACTTACCTGGTCACTTACCATTGCGTACGCGCTTTTTTTCTTTTTTTTTCAAAGTCACCCATGATAGACTACGTAACGATTTACATAGCCTATCACGGCTGACTTTGGAAATCTAGCCATGATAGGCTACGTTAATCGTTACGTAGCCTATCACAGGGTTTTTGTTGTTTTTTTACACTTTGTAATGGCGGCGGCGGCGGCAGCCAGTCAGAAGAATGCGTTGGTGCTTGGCCCCCCAAAGATTCGGGGAGAAATTCTCTGCCATCCCTACTTTTTTTATGGGAGAACTCCATTGCAAAATCTTGAGAAGTCAGAATCTCAACGGGTAACTGAATTAGAGTTCGCATAGAGGTTCAAAATTACAAAATTAAGTAAATTTTCATTAAAATGAGAACTGAAATAATTTCTCCTACATCCTTACCAGTGTTACCCAAACCAAAGTTTAAGAAGCACTAAATGTATTCATTTCCTTTACTCATATATGTTATTGAATTTTTAAAAACACTCTTGATGTATTTGGAGGTATAAATTTTAATCCAAGAAATAAACTTTGCAAAGAAGTTGGCCCGCCTTTAGTAATAACTCTTATTGCTTTTACAGTTTGGCATATGAAGTTTAAATTTTATTGATTTAGGCTGCTCGGTGGATTAATAAATATATGAAATATCATTCCCTACAATAACATGTGTTTGAAAGAGGAAATGATCTAACAAAATAGAAAGAATTGAATTATAATTCCTTAGGGCAGTCCACTGCAATTGATTTCTGAGACATTAAATGAAAATCATTTGAAAGACTAACCAAGTGCCCTAGATACAGCTTGAAACTGTGGCGAAGAGTTTAAAATTAAAAATCGAGTGTTGCACAATAGGCAGTTCTATTTTAGAACTTGGAGATCATAGCAACATATGAATATTCATCATACCATTTCGTCTGCTCCTCTTGGGGAATATTTACGAGGCTCAAAGAGAGAGAAGAGAGAGAGAGATTGACATTGGAAATGAAGAAAACAGGAGACAGAAAATGGCTGAAGCGCTTTGCTGGACCAAGGGATGGATGGAAAGATTAGACCTCCTTGACGAAGTATGTAAAGAAGTTGCAAAGGCTACATGTGGGGAGAGAAGGGTCTTTGCAATGGGTACAAATATGAACATTAAGGCTGCAGTGCTACGCTGACTTAAGGCTGGTTCACACAGGAACTTATGAGCCTTGGCATATATAGAAGCCTCCAGGTGTCCGTCATAGCTGTCATTTCTGAGAGCTACTGCAAGCACCGCCCATCCTTTCACAGTGCTAGAGCCATTACTGCCACAAACCACTCACTTGCACTCCTTGGCAGTAGCTGGCATCTTCAGTTGGTAGAGAGAAATAAGGAAGTTCCAGGTGCATCCTTATTCCACTCCATTGCTTGAAAAATCCAGCTAGTGGCATCAGCATTAACTGTTGGTAGGGAGGGACTCTTGCTAGGGAAAGCGGAAGGCAAAAGGAAGAGGGGCCGACCAAGGGCAAGATGGATGGATGATATTCTGGAGGTGACAGACTCGACCTTGGGGGGGCTGGGGGTGGTGACGGCTGACAGGAAGCTTCATGAAGTCATGAAGAGTCAGAAGAGACAGAGCGAATAAACAACAACAAGGGAGGGACTCTACGTGAGTGCCTGTAGGATATGTAAAACCTCATAGCCACAACAGACAGCTGGAGGCTTCTGTACACCTGGGGAATGGTTCACAGAATTTCCTTCCAAGTAAATTATATTGATAATGTCTGTATCCCACCTTTCCTCCAAAGAATTCAGTGTGTACATGCTATTGTCTTTGAGTATTTTTATTTATTTCATTTCATTTCTATAATGCCCAATAGCCAAAGCTCTGCTTTTGGGTTGCCTGGAGGCATTTGTTTGGCCACCGTGTGAAGCATGATGCTGGACTAAATGTACCTTTGTGGTATGATCCAGCAGCACTCTTCCTATGTTCACCCCATTTTATTCTCACAATAATCCACTGTGGTAGGTTAGGCCTGGCTGAAAGTGACCAGCACATAGTCAACCAGTGAACTCAGTATGGATTTAAATCTAAATGTCCCTGGATCAACACCATAGACACTAGAACAGCCTAGCATTGTTCTGTGATTGAGATCCTGTACACAGTTACTTGCATAAAAGTCCCATTAGGTGCAACAAGGTGCCCTGCTGCAGATCCACAATAGGGATGTACGAAAGTCACTTACCTTTTTGAAGGGTGACATTCGTGGGGGGGGGGTGCTCCATCCCTCCCCCCTAAATTCTCTCCGGCCGGCTCCGCTCCACAGAGATTCAGCAGAGCTGCCAGCTGGGGCCGCCCGCAGCCAGACATCTGGCCGCTGGGCAGCCTGTAGGGACGCAAATTGTGGATGCCGTAGCCGCCGCTATTTGCGTCCCTGTATTTTGCCATGATAGGCTACGTAAATATATACGTAGCCTATCACGGCAAAAAAAAAAAAAAAAACAGCAGACACAAATGGCAGTGGCTATGTAAATATTTATGTAGGCTAAAACTGCAAAAACAAAAAGGAAACGCAAATGGTGGCCGCCATAGCCACCACCATTTGCGTTCGCTGTTTTTTTCTTTTTTTTGCCGTGATGTAAATACTTACATAGCCTATCACGGCCTCCGCAGGGACGCAAATGTAGGGGGACACGAAAGTCACTTACCGGTCTCGCAGCTTTTTGCGGTGGGGGGGAGGCGCTTCGCTGCTTTCCCCGCGAAGTTCAGGCCGGGGGGAGAGGCTTCCCGCCTCGCCCAGCTGAAATTCAGGCAGGGGGGGAGGCTTCCCGCCTCGCCTGGCCAAAATTCAGGCCGGGGAGGAGGCGCCTCGCCTCGCCCGGCCGCGAAATAAAAAGTTAAAAAAAACAACGCCCCCGTGATAGGCTACGTGACGATTAACGTAGCCTATCATGGCTAGATTTGCAAAGTCAGCCATGATAGGCTAAGTAAATCGTCACGTAGCCTATCACGGGTGACTTAAAAAAAAAAAAGCACGTACGCAAATGGCGGCCCCCATAGGGAGCCGCCATTCGCGTTCCTTATTTGGTCGCTGTAGTCTACGTAAAGATTTACGTAGACTACAGCGACCAAATAAGGAACGAGAATGGCGGCTCCCAATGGGGGCCGCCATTATCCGTACGTGCTTTTTTTATTATTTTAAGTCACCTATGATAGGCTACGTGACGATTTACATAGCCTATCATGGCTGACTTTGCAAATCTAGCCGTGATAGGCTACGTTAATTGTCACGTAGCCTATTACGGGGGCGTTTTTTTTTCTTTTATTAGACTGGCGGCGGCGGCAGTCGGTCGAAAGACCGGCTGCCGCTCCCGCCCCGGACGAAGACCCGACAAACTGCCAGCCAGACCCGCCACCAGGAGGGACATTCGGGAAAGGTAAGTCCCGTCCTGGGGGGGCGGGGGGCAGGGGGGCAGAGAATTTCTCCCCGAAACTTGTTCGGGGGGCCGAACACGTTGGCGCTCGGCCCCCCGAAGTTTCGGGGAGAAATTCTCTGCCATCCCAATGCAAATGGCATCCCTGCGTTAGCCGTGATAGGCTCGATAATTATTTACATAGCCTATCACAGCTATAATGAGAAAGCGAATGGCGGCCGCATTCGCAAGTCAGCGCGGACAGCAGCAAGTAAGTGCTCCGTTTCGCACGCCTTTTGTGGGGGGGGCTTCATTCTGCCACGGTTTTGGGGGGGGCAAATGCACTGGCATTTGGCCTCAACGAGATCCATGGCGGAATTCTCTGACATCCCTAATCCACAGGCAAGACATAAACATGGGTGCAAAACCACTGGCTTTTCAACATTAATCAGTAAGTTCATATAAAGTGATCTCAGTGAAAGCAATAATGACCGACTTAATGTTATGAAGGGAATTAACATTACACAATTGACTTGTATATCAGCTGTTTCAAGTTGAATTAAGAAAAGGCTTTTAAAAAAACTGTTAGGCAATACCTCCTGTGGTGCTTAATTATGTAGAGTGATTCATTATGCAAGGGAAATGGTTATGAATCAAACAGGGAAATTTTTCATACTGATGAACAAGCTGTATGTAATCCAGAGGCCATTGAAGGAGAGACAATAATTGGGAAAGCTCTGGGCATTGCATATTGAACCCACACCCAGAAATAAAAAGGCACACACTAGATTAATTGGTTTAACGAGGGTCACCACTTTATTGACTTAACACAGAAGACGGCACTTACCTGGTAAAAAAAAAAAAATGCAGTGTACGCAAATGGCGGCGGCTATGGCAGCCACCAATTGCATGCCCTATTTTTCACCGATTTATCTTATGTAAATATTTACATAAGATAAAACAACGAAAAAAAAGGGGAACACAAAAAGCGTAGTGGACGCTATTTGCGTTCCTTTATTTTTTGCCGTTCTAGCCTACGTAAATATTTACGTAGGCTAGGGATGTACGAAAGTCCCTTACCTTTGACGAAATTTGATTCATGGTGTGGGGGAGGCACTCCGTTCCTCCCCCCAAAATTCTGGCTGGGTGGGAGGCGTCCCGTCCCTCCCCCCCGAAATTCTGGCCGGGGGGGAGGCGCCCCATCCCTTGCGCCGCGAATCCTGTTCTGCCAGGACTGCAAATAAGGGGACTGCTATTTGCGTTCCCCTTATTTTCGCCGTAGTCTACGTAAATGTTTACATAAACTAGACGTGCCAAAATAAGGAACGCAAATGGCGGTGCCCATGGGTGCCACCTTTTGCGTACATGCAGGGTTTTTTTTCTATTTTCACTCAGCCGTGATAGGCTACGTAAACATTTACGTAGCCTATCACGGTATTTTTTAAAAATCTAGCCATGATAGGCTACGTAAATGTTTATGTAGCCTATCACTTTTTTTGGTGTGTGTTTTTTTTTTATTGGAAATGACAGCTGCGGCAGCTGGTCGGAAGACTGGCCGCTGCCGCCGCTGCCGCCGTCGAACCGCTGCCGAACCGCTGCCGGAGCCACCGCCACCAGGGACATTTGCACAAGGTAAGTCCCATCCCGGGGGGGCGGGGGGCAGACTGTTTTGCCACTGATTTTGGGGGGCCGAATGCGCTGGCATTTGGCCTCCCTGAGATTCATGGCAAAATTCTCTTACATCCCTAGCTAGAATGGCAAAATATAAAGGAACGCAAATAACGTCCTGTATGCTATTTGTGTTCCCCTTTTTTTTCACCATTTTATCTTACGTAAATATTTACGTATGATAAATCGGCGAAAAATAGGGCACGCAAATGGTGGCCGCCATAGCCGCCACCATTTGCGTATGCAGCGGGGTTTTGTGTTTTTTTCAGGTTAGCTGTGATAGGCTACGTAAATTCTTACGTAGCCTATCATGGTTGTCTAGCTGGATGCAAATGGCGGCCGCTATGGCGGCCTCCATTTGCGTCCGCACCAGGCCGTCCGCGGCCGGAAATCCGGCTGCGGACGGCCCTGGCCATGGAGCAGAGCCGGCTGTCGAGAATTCCAGGGGGGAGGACTGGATCACCTCCCCCTCAATCAAGGATTCCGCAAGGAGGGATGGAGCAAAGGTAAGTGAGTTTCGTACATCCCTATGTGCGAACTCTAGGGATGTCAGAGAATTCTGCCACGGATTCCAGTGAGGCCAGATTCTTTAGAATAAATACTTATGTAGCCTATCATGGCAAAGAGTAGGGGCGCAAATGGCATAGCGGCCGCCATTTGCGTCACTGCTCTTTGCCATGATAGGCTACGTAAATACTTACGTAGCCTATCACGGCAGCTGCGCAGGACACAAATGGCAGCCACTATGGTGGCCACCATTTGTGTCCACAGCAGCCTGTCCACAGCCGGAACTCTGGCTGTGGATGGCCCTGGACGGCAGCTCCACAGAGCCACCGCAGAGCGGAGTCGGCCAGGGAAGATTCCTGGGGGAGGGACGGAGCACCTCCCCCCCACCACGGATGCCCCTGCATGGAGCCAGGTAAGGGAGTCGTACATCCCTAGTGAACTCACCCCCATCTGAGGTCTCCGGAGGCCAGCCCAGCTTCTACCCCTGATCACCACCCCCTGAACTGTGCTCTAGTCCCTCCCATGCTCGGTGAGCAGCCTGCCCTCACCCCAGCAGCCTTGTCAAGCTCTATGGTCATCACTTTTTGAAAAATAAAATGGCAATCACAAAAATGTGCATGTTTTCGTATGCACAAAACAGGGCATTTTGCGACTGTGCATATTTTCATGTGCAAAAGTGCACGTTTTTGGGAATGCGCATATTTGTGTGTGTGAAGTGAGCATTTTTTGCAAAAATGTGCATTTTGTGCATATGCAAATATGTGCATTTGCAAAATGCATATTTTTGCATACGCGGATGTACGCATGTGCAAATACGTGCATTTTCACGCATGTGCAAATATGCGCATATTCACACATGTGCAAATATGCGCATTTTTGCAATCACCATTTTATTTTTCAAAAAATGGCAACTGCGAAGCTCGACAAGGCTGCAAGGGTGAGTGCAGGCCATTTGCCGAGCACAGGCAGGGGGCGAGCAGGGGCTCGACGAGTGGGGCTTGGGGTGTGGCAGGGGTGGTTCTGCCAGATTCCCACACTGAATCAGGCACCTGCACCATCCCTACCTAGGGATGTACGGATTGTGTAAAATCCACTCCGTCTGTGTTTCACAGAGTGTCGGGTGCCATTTTTTCTGTCGTCTGTCCACAGACAGGTGCGAATATTTTTTTTGTCATGCAGAAAAATACACAAATAATTATGTAAATAATTATGTAAGTATTTGCATAAGTATTTACATAATTTACCTTAGTGTGTAACATTTAGTGTATTGTCCCTCATTCCATTAAATGTTTCTTCAGCAGAAACTTAAGTATTTTCCTACGAATGTATATGCGTAAATTTCAGGAAAGTAAAACAAAATCATCCAAAAGTAGGGATGTCAGAGAATTTCTCCACAAATCTCGGGGAGGCTGAATGCCAGCGCATTCGGCCCCCTGAAATTGGTGGAGAAACAGTCTGCCACCCCCCCCGCCCCCCCGGGATGGGACTTACCTTCCTCAAATGTCCCTGGCGGTGGCAGCTCCGGCGGCGGTTCGGCAGCGGTTCGGCGGCAGTGGCCGGTCTTCCTACCGGCTGCCACCGCCGCCATTTCCAAGTAAAACAACAACAACAACAAACAAACATGATAGGCTACGTAAAGATTTGCATAGCCTATCACGGCTAGATTTTTAAAAAACACTGTGATAGGCTATGTAAATGTTTACGTAGCCTATCACGGCTGACTTTGGGGGGAAAAAAAGCGCACACGCAAATGGCAGCGCCCATGGGCGCCGCCATTTGCGTATGCGGTTTTGTTTTTTTTTCAAAGTCAGCCGTGATAGGCTACGTAAACATTTATGTAGCCTATCACGGCTGGCTGCAGGGATGCAAACGGCGGCGGCTATGGCAGCCGCCATTTGTGTCCCAGGAGACGACGAGGTTTCACGGCCGGAGGGATGGGGCGCCTGCCCCCCGGCCAGAATTTTGGGGGAAGGGATGGAGCGCCTCCCCCCCTGCGAAGCAAGCGTTGGGATCAGGTAAGGGACTTTTGTCCATCCCTATCCAAAAGTCCACGGACTCCGCATGGCCTGGGGCGTCACTCCGCAGCAGATTCCACAGGTCAGATTCTTAGAAATTTGAGCTCATTTTAGTCCATCCCAAATTTCTCCAGCATCCCTATCCTTACCTGACCATGAGAATAGGGCAGCACCATGTATGACCCCAGCCTCTGGTCACACCTTTAGGTGTTAGGGGTTTCCCTCCTAAGTCCCATTCCCTTGAGTCCACAACTCTAAATATGTGATGTATTCAGGCCCCAAAGGATTTGTTTCCATGAGACCCACAACCCTAGATAGTAAGTCCCAGGAGCCAGGGCCAGCCCTACCATCAGGCAGAGTGAAGCAGTCACCTCAGGTGGCAGATGCTGTGAGGCAGCAGCAAGGTGTTGGAGGAGACATCTGTGCACCACAAGAACTGCTCTGCACCCCCTGATTTACCCTGCTGCCTTCAGCTGCAGTGGAGGTCAGCATCCCATCATTAAGGTTGAAGACAGAGTCACCGGTCAGGCCAGCTGGCTTGTATACCTGGAATGGGAGCAGGGGCATCTTCTTCCTCACCTCAGACAGCAAAATGTCTTGGGCTGGACTTCCCAGGAGCCCCTATTCAGCCTTAAGGCACCTCTAGGTGCTCACCGATACTCCTTTACTAAGCACCTTACTGCCCACCTTATCATGTCTAGGGATGGACGGACTCACCAACATCTGGCTTTGTCAGGCACTTACTGAGCTGCTGCTGCCGCCCACCCCTGTTCACAGTGCTGCACGAGCTTGGTCACAGCCCATCGAGCACCTGACGAAGCTGTGAGGCCATTGCACACAACAGTGACGACTCAGGCACTTCTGGGTAGGCAATGTTGCATAATAGCTGGACATAAAGGGCCCATTTATGCAACATTACAGGTGTGAACGCTCCATTCACCCCTGGAATGTTGTGTAAGGGGGCCCTTAATGGCTACCCAGTACACAACATTGTATGTATTTGTTTGTTTGTTTGTTTGTTTATTTAAAATATTTATTGGCCGCCTTTCAAGGCAGACGCCTTCCCAAAGCAGCTTACAGCAATGAAATACACAAAAACAGTTAAAAAATTAAAAGTGATAAAAACAATTAAAAAGAACAATAAAAGCCAATAATAAAACCAGCAACAATGTTAAAAGCAGTAACAGCAACAATAGCAGTCATAATATGTTTTCAAGGCCTTCTTAAAAGTCTGCAATGACGGAGCATGGCGGACCTCCAATGGCAGCTTGTTCCAAAGGTGTGGGGCCACTGCAGAGAAGGCCCTCTCACGTGTGGTCACCCACCTGACTGCTCTCATGGGTGGTCAAATGAGAAGGGCCTCTCTTTCCGATCTTAAAGTACAGGCAGGCTGGTATGGGTGAAGGTGGTCCTTCAAGTAATTTTGTCCGAAATGATTTAAAACCAGAACCTTGAACTGGGCTCGGAAACACCCCGGTAGCCAGTGCAGCTGGTGCAGTATGGATGTTATGTGTTCTAATTGCCTACCTGGAAGCATCCAAGCAGCATTGTTGCACATAAAGGTGGCTGACTAGGAGGACGGGGCAGCTGCAGAGCGCTCACTGGGTGGGTCAGCCAGAGCCCTGTGGTTTGATTAATGGGGTCTGGGAGGACAGGCAAGGGGGAATCTGTCAGACTCCACCCCCCCTTCCCATGGACTCTCACAGCATCCCTAATTGTGACCACTCCGAACATAATTAACTGCACCCCCACTGAATTCCAGCTGAGGAAGACCTTCCTGGAACTCCAGTATGGCTTACGCCCCACATCCTACTGGCCTTGGCCAATCTGGAGGGCAGTGGAGGTGGGGGTGGAAATTCTACTCACCACAATAGCTACAAGTACAACTTGTACTGCACTTCACCTGGGGAGGGGTGGGTGGGTGCTGAACAAATAGCAAGAGTGCCAGGGATCAGTGGTGCCTGCCATGTACAAGGCAGCCCTTCCCTTCCACATGACAATGCAATAGCGCAGGTCTGTGTATGCGTCCACTGCGTTCCTTGCACACATGCCTCATTCCAAGACTAGACACAACTATGCCCACAGGTCACTCCGTGCCTATTTGTGTGTGTGGGGGTGGAGTCCTAAGATTGCTCCCTAGGGAGACTGATGCATGGATCCAGTGCTGGCTCCAAGTTCTCAAAGGCCCTTGCACAAAACAGACTTCAATGGCCCCCCTCCTTCAGCTTCAGTGGAGGTCACTGTCTCGTCTATCTTTTCCCTGCAGTTGTCACTACAGGCCATTGATCCCCATCCTCATCCCATGTTTGACTGACAGGTGAGAGCCAGTGAGCAATTAGGCAGTGACAAATACTCCTCCTTCTCACCACCACCTGTCTGGGCCAGAGAGAGAGGCAGGTGAACAAGCAGGTTGCGTTGGTGAAGAGGAGAAGCAGTTCCTGGGGGCTCTTGTTAGTGGGCCCCTGCTGTGGTGTGGGCCCTGAACAGGTGCCTAATCATGCCTACCATCAATACTAGGGCTGTAAACTGCTTCGGTCCAAAGTCTGAATAATGATTTGAAGCGGGCTGCTTCAGAGGTGCCTCCGCGTGATATGAGGCAGAGCAGAATAGCAACAAGGTGCCCCAAAGTGAAGCGGCTTGTATACGGAGCACCTCGTCTGACTTGGTGATTCATTCTGAGCAATCCAGACAGGCTGGTGCCAAAAATATCAACTTGAGAAAGTTCAGTGAGGGATTGAAGAGGAGAGACGGGGGAAGGGAGGGAGCTTTGCAAATGGACACTCCAGTTGCCAAATCAGGGCTCAACTTAACCCAGCAATCTCCAAACCGTTCTAGTGGTGGAGGAGGGGGGAAGACTGAATAACTGGAGAAAAATGGCTGTGTTTTAGAGACAGAGATCATTCTGGTGGTGTTACTTACAGATGCGAGAATCCATCCCGTCCAGATCCTCTGGAAACCCCCCCCAGCCCCCACCTCACTCGCCAGTCCCTCTGCCTCTGCTGCTAATGCCATGTTTTTAAAAAACATTTTGATTGGAAGTCTATGTGCACACAGACTTATACGCCAGAAGTGCTGTGAATCACCCAGGCAGGAGGAGGAGGCATGGCGCATGCCCCTGCCACTCACCTAGCTGTCTCCTCCTTGCGAACAGGAGATGGCTAGCAGTAGGGGGCATCACAGACATCCAACCAGCAGCGCAGCGCATGCCCCTACCACTCACTGGCTGAACCACTCACTCACTAGTCCTTGACAGCCAAGCAGACAGAAGGAGGAGGTGGTGCAGGGCTGAAAGGTATAGCTCTTTGCTTTGAGAGGGGTTTTTTTTTGGAGGGGGGGGAAATCAGCTGGACCTAGAACAAAAAGTAATGGGCCAAACTGCCTGAAATTTCACAGGTGGGATTCCCTCCATTTTGGCAGAGAGAGCGCCCAGTCTCATGTATTCAACATGAAAACTGAAAAGGTTATGGCCATTTGAGTTTTCCCATTCAAGTCAATGGGAACACGACCGAAACGAGTGGTCCAGATATCCAAATCTCACTTGGGGTCTGGAACTGAGTCAAAGAGGAGGGGGCCTGAATCAAAGCGGGGCTGATTCAGAGGGTCCAAAGCAGCATCCAAAGCAAAGTGAGGGGTCTATGCACAGTCCTATTTGATACTGGCCCTGAAAGGATCTGATAAAAGAACTTGAAATAGTGCATGTGTTGGATTTGTTTTATTTATTTATTTTTCAATTATACAATTACAGACTCTCCTAATCTGCAGTAAACAGGGTAAATAACTAGGGATGTCAGAGAATTCTGCACGAATTTTAAATGGGATCAATTTCTGACAAATCCAGTCGGCGGAATCCTCCTTGGAACAGGGCGGCCCAGTCGACCTGGACCGGAGCTCACACAGACCCTTTTTTTTTTGTCCACCAAATGGTGGATTTTACAAAAATAATCATGAAAAGAAATCCGTAAATTGGAAATGGAAGAAGAACGTGAACGGCTTAACCCTTTTTACGATAGCATTTTCCCTGTGACCCGAGGCTTTCTTTCACTGGGGCTGAGTCGCAAAGTCCACGGAATTCCCCCATCTTATCTGTTTATTGTCTGTGGAGGTGAAGTGAGGTGAGGTCAGGTGAGGTCAGGACACGTCCGATGAGGTCAGGTCAGGTGAGGTCAGGTTGGGTCAGGTCAGGACAGGTCCAGGGAGGTCAGATGAGGTGAGGTCAGGACAGGTCTGGTGAGGTCACATGAGGTGAGGTCAGGACAGGTCCGGTGAGGTCAGATGAAGTGAGGCCAGGTGAGATGAGGTCAAGTGACTGGAAGATATGTGGGGAATCCCGGCGAAGGGCTTTACCCTTTTTTAGGAATGTACGAAAGTCACTTACCTTTTTGCAGGGGTGCTTCGCGGTGGGGGGGAGGCGCTTCGCTTCTCCCCCCAAAGTTCAGGCGAGGGGGGGAGGCGTCCCGCCTCACTCGGCTGAAATTCAGGCCGGGTGGGGAGGCGCCCTGCCTCGCCCGGCCGAAATTCAGGCCAGGGAGAAGCGCCCCGTCTCCCCGGCCGCGAAACAAAAAGTAAAAAAAAAAAAAAAACCACCGTGATAGGCTATGTAATGATTAACGTAGCCTATCATGGCTAGATCTGCAAAGTCAGCTGTGATAGGCTACATTAATCGTTACGTAGCCTATCACGGGTGACTTTGAAAAAAAAAAAGCACGTACGCAAATGGCGGCACCCTATGGGCGCCGCCATTTGCATTCCTTATTTGGTCCCGGTAGTCTACATAAATCTTTATGTAGACTACCGGGACCAAATAAGGAACGCAAATGGCGGCGCCCATAGGGTGCCGCCATTTGCGTACGCACTTTTTTTTTTTCTTCAAAGTCACCCGTGATAGGCTACATAATGATTTACGTAGCCTACCATGGCTGACTTTGGAAATCTAGCCATGATAGGCTATGTTAACCGTTACGTAGCCTATCACGGGTTGTTGTTGTTTTTTTACACTTTACTTTGTAATGGCGGCGGCAGCCGGTTGGAAGACCGGCTGCCGCCCCCGCCCCCAACGAAAGTCCGACGAACCGCTGCCGGGACCCGCCGCCGGGAGGGACATTCGCCAAAGGTAAGTCCCATCCCAGGGGGGGGCGGGGTGCAGAGAATTTCACTGCCAATTTTGGGGGGCCAAATGCATTGGCGCTTGGACCCCCGAAGATTCGGGTAGAAATTCTCTGCCATCCCTTCCCTTTTTACGAAAATAAATAGGCATTTTCCCTGTGTGACCCAAGGCTTACAGAGACCGACGGCAGGTGCACAAAAAGGATTTTTCAGTGGTACTTACGGAATTATTTACATGAGTTCAGGAAGCTGGAAAAAAACAGGGGAATCTGGGGCATGCGGACAGCAGAACGAGGCAGCCCTCAGCTCTGTGAAATCGTCACGGAGCAGAGCCACTCTGCGAGGATCCCGGGGGGAGGAACGGATCACCTCCCCTCCCACCCGTGCGCAGATTCACCACCAGAATGGACGGTGGGGAATCTGTACAACCCTATAAATAACTACCATTTCTAGGTACAATTTCTGTAAAAGGAGTGAGTTGGGGACCCTCACTGTAAAGAGGGTGATGAGGGAAGGAGGAACAGTGGGGAAATTGTTGGGCATTAGAACCATGCAGCCACGAATTGGATTCCAGCATTTCAGGAAGGGGATGCTATGGGTCCGTTAATAACTTGAGAGACCCCCTGCCTTCTGCTAACAATTGTTGCTGCTGAGACCATCAGAAGAAGAGGAAGCAGCAGACAGGCACACACACACATCATGCCTGGATACAGCTCCAGCTGAGATCTCTCCCCGCCGCTTCTGTTATCAACTGTTGCTGCTGAGGCCATCAGAGGAAGAGAAAGCAGCAGCCACTGTGCCCATGACTTGCTGAATTTTGCAACAAAGAATTGCAAAATTCAGCAAGTCATGAATTAGCTTTTTTTCCTCCCCCCCCATCCCTTTTCCTTTTGTGTCATGTCTTTTAGATTGTAAGATCTATAAGACATGACACAATAAGATTGTCATGTCTTATAGATCAAATAAGACATAATAAGATTGTCTTATTTCTTATCTCTTTAAGCCACCTTGGGAGCCCTTTTTTGCTAAAGGGTAGGAGAAAAATGCTACAAATAATACTATTAATAATAGTAATAAACAGAGAGATTTTGGAAGAATATATATATATATATGACATCCTCATCACTTTCCCAGATGCCTGTCCCTGGCTAGTGGGGAGGAGCATCAGTGAATGAAAAATCAGGCCCAAACCATGTACAGGCAAAGCTAGTCACAACGTCCAGTGCTGGTAGGGATGGTGTGGGCGCTCACATCAGTCCGCAGATCTGTCAGACCACCTGCACCTGCTGAGCTGTATCCTCTGAGACCACCCCCCAGCTCGAGCCCCTCCTGTCCTCGGCAAGCAGCCTGCAACTTACCCAGATCCATCCGCCTCTGTGGCGATGGCCATGTTTTTAAGAAGCATGACAATCAGAAGTCTGTGTCCATAGACTTATGTGCAAAAAACTCAGTGAATCTTGTGTATATGGGCAATTCACAGTGCTTTGGGGGTATAAGTCTATGTGTTCTTGGGGGTATAACTTTATGTGTTCTTTGGGGGTTTAAGTCTATAAAGTTCTTTTATCAGATCCTTTCAGGGCTGGTATCAAATAGGGCTGTGCACACACCCCTCACTTCACTTTGGATGCTGCTTTGGACCCTCTGAATCAGCCCCTCTTTGACTCAGACTGATTCGGACCCCCTCCTCTTTGGCTCAGTTCCAGATCTGAAGTGAGATTTGGATATCACTCATTTTGGTCATGTTCCCTTTGACTTGCATGGGAAAACACAAATGGCCATAACTTTTTCAGTTTTCATGATAAATACATGAAACTGGGGGCCCTCTCTGCCAACATGGAGGGAATCCTACCTGCCAAATTTCAGAGAGTCTGGCACACACAGATTGATACTCAAAAAGCGCTGAATTGGCCATATACACAAGATTCACAGTGCTTTTTGCATATAGGTTTATGGACACAGACTTCCGATCGTCATGTTTTAAAAAAACTTGGTGATCACAGTGGAGGTAGATGGGTCCAGGTAGTTGCAGGCCACTCACCGAGCATGGGAGGAGCTCGAGTGTGGTCCAGAGGCCAGCAAGTAGGGGCTGGGCAGGTGCTCGGGGAATCCAGATGGAGGGGCGCCCATCCGTCCCTAAGTGCTGGCATGCTTCCTTCTTTTTTGACATGTTAGATAACCCAATACCTTTTTTTGTATTGAACATAATTGCTCTTCTGAGGACTAAACTACTCGCTACATAAAACTCTGTGTAAGCAGGTTGGGGGTCCTATGTGGATCATGACCACAGTGAAGGAGAAGATTAAACCTTCCCACTCAACTATGTCTTCTTTTTTCTTTAAACAACCTCCCACTGCATCACAGGGACTAAAACAAAGATAAAAACCTCCTTTCACACCAATGGAGGGGGGGGGTTAAAGTCCCCATGGTGTTGTGGGAGAATTTGGGGAGGAAAGAAGGGAGAGTGGCCAGGCAGGAAGGTTTAACCCTCCCCTACCCACATGTGGTGGTTCTAGTCTGGATTTGGGCCCCATGCATTTTCACTAAGGTAACAAAAGTAGGGATGTACGAAAGTCACTTACCTTTTCGCAGCTTGGCTTCGCGGTGGGGGGGAGGCGCTTCGCTTCTCCCCCCAAAGTTCGGGCGAGGGGGGGGAGGCATCCCGCCTCGCCTGGCCGAAATTCAGGCCGGGGGGGGAGGCGCCCCACCTCACCCGGCCGAAATTCAGGCCGGGGAGAAGTGCCCCTTCTCCCTGACTGCGAAACAAAAAGTAAAAAAAAAAAAACGTGATAGGCTATGTAACGATTAACGTAGCCTATCACGGCTAGATTTCCAAAGTCAGCCGTGATAGGCTACGTTAATCATCACGTAGCCTATCACGGGTGACTTTGGGGGGGGGAAAGCGCGGACGCAAATGGCGGCGGCCCATGGGCACCGCCATTTGCGTTCCTTATTTTGGCACGTCTAGTCTACGTAAAGATTTACGTAGACTACGGCGAAAATAAGGGAACGCTATTTGCGTTGCCCTTATTTTCGCCGTAGTCTACGTAAATCTTTACGTAGACTAGATGTGCCAAAATAAGGAACGCAAATGGCGGCGCCCATGGGCCACCGCCATTTGCGTACACGCTTTTTTTTTCCAAAGTCACCCGTGATAGGCTACGTGACGATTTACGTAGCCTATCATGGCTGACTTTGGAAATCTAGCTGTGATAGGCTACGTTAATCGTCATGTAGCCTATCACGGGTGTGTGTTGTTGTTTTTTTACTTACTTTTTTATTTTGTAATGGCGGCGGTGGCAGCCCGTCGGGAGACCGGCCGCCGCCCCCGCCCCTCACGAAACATCGCCGAACCGCCGCTGGGACCCGCCGCTGGGACCCGCCGCTGAGAGGGACATTCGCTGAAGGTAAGACCCATCCTGGGTGGGGGCGGGGGGCCAGCGGAGAATTTCCCCAACACTTTCAGGGGGCCGAATACCTCGGCGCTCGGCCTCCCGAAGATTCGGGGAGAAATTCTCCACCATCCCTAAACAAAAGGGGAGGATCAGCACATTTAGTGTGACATGCTGTTTAGCCCTAAATCATTGCTTTGGAAAAAGAAAAACAGGAAAGCATTCTACTGATACAGTACTCCCAAGTCCCTTGGGAAGAATATGGCTCTCCAGGATAGGACAATCCAGGCTGGTCTACCTGAAGAAAAAAAAAATCACAGCCTGATACATTCTTCTTTCCCCCCCAGCCCAGGAATGGCATTGGCAGGCTGTGAAGAGAATGTTTGCCAGCAGGAACTGTCACATCCGCTTCATGCACTCATCTGCCAGAGCGCATGCTTGGGTTGGGAGGCCTAGGGACAAAGCTCAGCTACAGTTCCATTTAATGGCGTGTACGAGAGGGCAAGTGGCTTCCTTAATTACAGCAGGTCTGCAGGCCACCGTTCGAGGTGCGTATGTGCATCAAAAACACAGTGCTTTTGGAACACGCTCTCCTGGCCTTCCTAATTAAAACTGACAGGAATGAACAGGTTTAAGCAGACTTGATACCTTCAGGTCATGGGGTCAATTGAAAAAGGCTAGAAATGTTGCCTTTCTCATTCACCTCTCTCTTCCCCCTTCCACGTTCCTCCAAACTGGGTCCAGAATAAAGAGCAGCTTTGGCTACAGAAAGAAAATTGCAAAGCAACATCTCACTCCTGCCGGAAGAATAAATTTTGCCCTGTCACGGATTGCAGGACAGAATGCGTTCTGCAGTCATTGCTTCCGCTGGTCTTCACTGAGACCAACTACATTACTTCTGGCTATACACAGGGCAGGGGTCATTCTAACTGCACACAAAATGATGGGCTTTGTCTCGTGGTTCTCCATGCTATTGTGCAGACTCCGGTGTGATTGGCAGATCCCACAGGAATTGACTTATTTCTAGGGATGGGGGAGAATTTCTCCCTACTTATTTCAAGGATAGTTTATGAAAAGAACATTTGTTTACAGGGAAATTCTGAGCATCAAGCATGGCCCCAGGCCCACTCCTGCATTGAAGGAGAGCAAAAGAACCTAGAACAGGAGGAAAGCAACCCAGCTATTTTTGACTACAACTCCCATCAACCCTAAGTTTTGGCCATGCTGGCTGATTAATTCCCTGTCTTGAGTTCCACAGGACTGAACATTTTCCAACAAGATAGTCTGTGAGTTCACGATGGGCCACTCTCTCATTCTCTTGAACAATGCTGCTGGAACAATGGGATGTCATGATAGAGGATCATTCCAGTGGTATGGACTGGGGAGCAGGGAGGGTGCATAAGGTCCAGTGGAGGCTGGCAGCTCCGATTTTGGTGGGGCTGTGAATACATTCTGTGTTTAATCAGAACCATCCAGAACTCCAAAGGAGCTATCAAAGGTGCAGAACCTATTTTGAGGACAGGGTTCAGACCCTTGGACAGCCCCTTTAGAGTTCTCTAGGGATGGCGGAGAATTTCTCCCCGAAACTTCGGGGGGCCGAGCGCCAACGTGTTCAGCCCCCCGAACAAGTTTCGGGGAGAAATCCTCCGCACCCCCCCCCGCACCCCGCACCCCGCCCGGGACGGGACTTACCTTCACCGAATGTCCCTCCCGGTGGCTGGTCCGGCCGGTGGTTCGGCGGGTGTTAGAGCGAGGCGGGAGCGGCAGCCGGTCTTTCGACCGGCTGCCGCCGCCGCCATTGCAATGAAAGAAAAAAAAACACCCCCTGATAGGCTACGTGACGATTCACGTAGCCTATCATGGCTAGATTTGCAAAGTCAGCCATGATAGGCTACATGAATCATAACGTAGCCTATCACGGGTGACTTCGAAAAAAAAAAAAAAGAGTGTACGGATAATGGCGGCCCCCATAGGGAGCCGCCATTCCCCTTCCTTATTTGGTCGCTGTAGTCTACGTAAATGTTTACGTAGACTACGGCGAAAATAAGGGCAATGCTATTTGCATTGCCCTTATTTTCGCCGTAGTCTACGTAAACATTTACGTAGACTACAGCGACTAAATAAGGAACGTGAATGGCGGCTCCCTATGGGGGCCGCCATTCGTGTACGCATTTTTTTTTTTAAGTCACCCGTGATAGGCTACGTGATGATTGACGTAGCCTATCATGGCTGACTTTGTAGATCTAGCCGTGATAGGCTACGTGAATCATCACGTAGCCTATCAGGGGGCTTTTTTTTTTTTTACTTTCGCGTTCGTGGCCGGGCGAGGCGAGGCGCCTCCTCCCCGGCCTGAATTTCGGCCGGGTGAGGCAGGAAGCCTCCCCCCCGGCCTGAATTTCGGCCGGGCGAGGCGGGAAGCCTCCCCCCCCGGCCTGAACTTCACGGGGAGCAGCGAAGCGCCTCCCCCCCACCACGAACGGCCTTCGACGACAGGTAACTGACTTTCGTCCACCCCTAGAGTTCTCGCTGGTTCTGACTAAGGCCTAGGATGGATGAATAGCCCCACCAAAATCTAAGCCACCAGCCTCGACTGATAAGGTCACCACCGCTGATTGCAATGCAAAACAAAAGTCTAAAGAGGAGGGAATGGGGAAGGTAAAGAGTCCCATCACTGTTCCCAGTAAGCCCCGACTCCCCACTCCCAAAGGTCAGTTGGAGTCCTCCCCCACCAAGGAATCATCCAAACAGGGCCCCGACTTCCTCAGCCTTCAGATGGGGCCATGAACCTGGGATGGCGGTCTTCGGGGTTGGACCCGATGGACTTGTAGGCCCCTTCCAACCCTACTATATTCTATGATTCTATGATTCACCCAGCTCCGCACCTCAACACACCTGGACAATGCTGCCCAGGCTTGCATCCACATTTAGACTTCAACCATTATTCAGACTCCTGGTTGAAACCCAAATACCGATGCAAGCATGGACAGTAGCGTCCAGGTGTGTTGAGGTGAGGGCTTGGTGAAGACAGCCCTCCCGGTTTCACAGCCCCATCTGTGAGAGTAATGGGGGCAGGATCCATCGCTTGAAGCCTGAACACAGGATGCATGCATGGAAAAGCATGGACTGATGCAAGCATACAAACAGCAATGCACGCTCCCAAAAATGTGTGTGTTCATGTTTAGGGGTGGACGAAAGTCACTTACCTTTTCTCGCAGCTTGTTCGCGGTGGGGGGGAGCGCTTCGCTGCTCCCCCTGCAAAGTTCAGGCCGGGGGGGGAGGCTTCCCGCCTCACCCGGCCGAAATTCAGGCCGGGGGGCAGGCTTCCCGCCTCGCCCGGCCGAAATTCAGGCCGGGGAGGAGGCTTCCCGCCTCGCCTGGCCGCGAACACAAAAGTAAAAAAAAAAAAAAAAACGCCCCCTGATATGCTACGTGACGATTCACGTAGCCTATCACGGCTAGATCTGCAATGTCAGCTGTGATAGGCTACGTGAATCATCACGTAGCCTATCACGGGTGACTTTAAAAAAAAGAAAAAAAAAAGCACGTACGCGAATGGCGGCCCCCATAGGGAGCCGCCATTTGCGTTCCTTATTTAGTTGCTGTAGTCTACGTAAATGTTTACGTAGACTACGGCGAAAATAAGGGCAACGCAAATAGCGTTACCCTTATTTTCGCCGTAGTCTACGTAAAGATTTACGTAGACTACAGCGAGCAAATAAGGAACGGGAATGGCGGCTCCCTATGGGGGCCGCCATTATCCGTACACACTTTTTTTTTTTTTAAGTCACCCGTAATAGGCTACGTGACGATTCACGTAGCCTATCACGGCTGACTTTGCAAATCCAGCCGTGATAGGCTACATGAATCGTCACATAGCCTATCAGGGGACGTTTGTTTTTGTTTTTCTTTTATTGCAATGGCGGGGGCGGCAGCCGGTCGAAAGACCAGCTGCCGCTCCCGCCCCGCTCGAACACCCGACGAACCGCCAGCCGGACCCGCCGCCGGGAGGGACATTCAGGGAAGGTAAGTCCCGTCCCGGGGGGCGTGCAGGGGGCGGGGGGGTGCGGAGGATTTCTCCCCGAAACTTGTTCGGGGGCCGAACACGTTGGCGCTCGGCCCCCCGAAGTTTCGGGGAGAAATTCTCCACCATCCCTATTCATGTTTGCAAAATGTGAATGTTAAACAACGTGCACCTTTAAAAATGCACACATAAATATTCACATTTTCACACTTTAATGGGGGGGGATATGTACCTCTAAAAATGCCCACTTTTTTAAAAAAGCACACTTTAAATTACAGTTTTTTAAAGTTGTGCTTTTACAAATATTATATTTTTACACTTTAGTCAATGGAGGGAAAATGTGCACTTTTTAAAAAAGGCACATTTTTTCCAGTTTGAACACACTGAAAAAAACAGGTCTTCAATGAGAATGGGAAAGAGACAAACCAAACTTTGAACTAAAGTTCAGTAGGGATGGGGGAGAATTTCTCCCCGAAACTTTGGGGGGCCGAGTGCCAACGTGTTCGGCCCCCCGACGTAGTTTCGGGGAGAAATTCTCCGCCCCCCCACCCCCCGCACCCCCCCGGGACGGGACTTACCTTTCCCGAATGTCCCTCCCGGCGGCGGGTCCCTGCGGCGGTTCGTCAGGTCTTCGACAGGGGCAGAGGCAGCAGCCGGTCTTTCGACCGGCTGCCGCCACCGCCATTCCAATAAAAGTAAAAAAAAAAAAAAACACCCCCGTGATAGGCTACATGACGATTAACGTAGCCTATCATGGCTAGATTTGCAAAGTCAGCAGTGATAGGCTACGTAAATCATCACGTAGCCTATCACGGGTGACTTAAAAAAGAAAAAAAAAAGCTCATATGGCTAATGGCGGCCCCCATAGGGAGCCACCATTCCCGTTCCTTATTTGGTCGCTGTAGTCTACGTAAAGATTACGTAGACTACGGCAAAAATAAGGGCAATGCTATTTGTGTTGCCCTTATTTTCGCCGTAGTCTACGTAAAGATTTACGTAGACTACAGCGACCAAATAAGGAACGCGAATGGCGGCTCCCTATGGGGGCCACCATTTGCGTACACGCTTTTTTTTTTTTTAAGTCACCCGTGATAGGCTACGTAATGATTAACGTAGCCTATCACAGCTGACTTTCCAGATCTAGCCATGATAGGCTACGTTAATTGTCACGTAGCCTATCACGGGGGCGTTTTTTTTTTAAACTTTTTATTTCTCAGCCGGGCGAGGCGAGGTGCCTCCTCCCCGGCCTGAATTTTGTCCGGGCGAGGCGGGAAGCCTCCCCCCCTGGCCTGAACTTCAGGGGGAGCAGCAAAGCACCTCCCCCCCACCGCGAAGCAAGCTGCGAGACCAGGTAAGTGGCTTTCGTGCACCCCTAAAGTTCAGAGAATTTCAGCGAGCTAGAGTATCCCTGGTTCTCCCGTGCCTAATTTCTAGTCCATGGCATGTATGTATTCACCCTAGGGATGTCAGAGAATTCCGCCACGAATCTCAGGGAGGCAGAATGCCAGTGCATTCGGCCCCCCGAAATCGGTGGCGGAACGGTCTGCCACCCCCCCGGGATGGGAATTACCTTGGGCGGATCTTCCTGGCGGCAGCAGCTGCGGCGGCGGCAGCTGCGGCGGCAGTGCGGCGGCGGTGCAGTGGCGGTGGTGGCCAATCTTCCGACCAACTGCCGCTGCCACCATTTCCAGTTAAAAAAACAACAACGTGATAGAAAACATTTATGTAGGCTATCACAGTGGATTAAAAAAAAAAGCGCGTGTGCAATTCCTTATTTTGCATTTCTTATTTTGGCGAAAATAAGGGGAACACAAATAGCGTAGACGCTACGCTATTTGCGTTCCCCTTATTTTCGCCGTCTTAGTCTACATATAAGACGTGCCAAAATAAGGAACGCAAATGGCGGCGCCCATGGGTACGCGCGGGGGGGGGGGGTTCTTTTAAATCAGCCGTGATAGGCTATGTAAACATTTATGTAGCCTATTAGGACTGACTGCAGGGACGCAAACAGCGGCGACTATGGCCGCCGCCATTTTCATCCCTGCTAGCCAGTGCCCGGATGTCCGGCCGCCTGTGGAGCAGAGCTGGCCGGCCAGAATTTCGGGGGGGAGGGATGGAGATTCTCCCCCCCACCATGAATGTCACCCTTCGAAAAGGTAAGTGACTTTCGTACATCCCTAATTCACCCATAAACTCATTAGTCTGCATATATTTGCCCTATTTCTGCATTAATCTCTGTGTATAATGCGAAGAGAAAACTCTCTGGAAAAGACCCTGATGCTGGGAAAGACTGAAGGCAAAAGGAGAAGGGGACGGCAGAGGATGAGATGGCTAGATAGCATCACCGATGCAATGAATATGAACCTGAGCACACTCCGGGAGAGTGCGCAGGACAGGAAGGCCTGGCGTGCTATGGTCCATGGGGTCACGAAGAGTCGGACACGACTGAACGACTGAACAACAACAAAATTATGATGATGATGATGATGATGATGATGATTACTACTACTATCATTTTTGGATTTATATACTGCTGTATATCTAGCAAGATCAGCTAGAGGTGAACAATAAAAAAATAGAAAAAGGAATCAACATACATTGAAAATATTTAAAATCAAATTATGCTGATAATACTGTGGCTGGTCAATCAGAGAAGAGTTGTTGAAATATAAATGTCTTCAGCAGGTGCTGAAAACAAAACAAACAAGGTCAGTGCCTGCCTGACATCAACAGGCAGGGAGTTCCACAGACAGGGAACCAGTACACTGAAGGCTCTACTCCAAGTGGACTTCAAACAAACCACAGGTCCATGTAGAACCAATAGGAGCTACAAATACATATATTTGCCTTAAGCATGAAAAAATGCATATAGATAGGTAGATAGATAGTCAAGAACATTTTTTTTCTGTGCTATGACTGTGTGTAGGGATTAGGGATGTACGAAAGTCACTTTCTGTTTCGCAGATCTGCTTCGCAGTGGGGGGGAGGCACTCTGTTCCTCCCCCCGGGATCCTCGACGGGGTGGGAGGTGCTCCATCCCTCCCCCCGGAGTCCTGCCCAGCCGGCTCCACTCCATGGGGATTCTGCGGAGCTGCCGGCTGACTCCACCCGCAGCCAGACATCCGGCCACTGGGCAGCAGGGACTCAAATGGCGGCAGCCATAGCCACCGCCGTTTGTGTAGGGATGTACGAAAGTCACTTACCTTTTCGCAGCTTGGCTTCGTGGTGGGGGGGAGGCGCTTCGCTTCTCCCCCCAAAGTTCAGGCGAGCGGGGGGAGGCGTCCCACCTCGCCCGGCCGAAATTCAGGCCGGGGGGGGAGGCGCCCCACCTCGCCCAGCCAAAATTCAGTCCGGGGAGAAGCGCCCCGTCTCCCCAGCCACGAAACAAAAAGTGAAGAAAAAAAAAACGTGTTTGGCTACGTAACGATTTACGTAGCCTATCATGGCTAGATTTCCAAAGTCAGACGTGATAGGCTACATTAATCGTCACGTAGCCTATCACGGCTGTGTGGGGGTTTTTTTACTTACTTTTTTATTTTGTAATGGCGGCGGCGGGAGACCGGCCGCTGCCCCTGCCCCCCACAAAACGTCGCCGAACCGCCGCAGGGACCCGCTGCCGAGAGGGACATTCGCTGAAGGTAGGTCCCATCCTGGGGGTGGGGGGGCCGGCGGAGAATTTCCCCAACACTTTCGGGGGGCCAAATGCCTCGGCACTCGGCCTCCCAAAGATTCAGGGAGAAATTCTCCGCCATCCCTACGTTTGTGTCCCTGTACTTAACCGTGATAGGCTACGTAAATATTTATGTAGCCTATCATGGCAAAGTAAAAAAAAAACACATATGCAAATGGCGGTGCCTATGGCGGCCGCCATTTGCGTTCTCTATTTTTCGCCGTTCTAGCCTATGTAAATATTTACGTAGCCTATTTACGTAGGCTAGAATGGCGAAAAATAGCGAACGCAAATGGCGGCCACCATAGCCACCGCCATTTGCGTATGCTGTGCCCGGCCAGGGCCAGCCAGGACACCAGCAGCACCCGCCGCCGCCGCACCTGCCGCACCTGCCGGCCCACCGCACCCGCCGCCACCATCCCGCCACACCCCTGCCAGATGAATCTGCTCTCATTTTTGGATCAGATAACCTCCCTTGTGGACTGTGGACATAATATACCTTGATTTCAGCAAAGCTTTCAACAAAGTGCCCCATGATATCCTGATGAGAAAACTAGCTCAAAGTGGGCTAGATGAAACAAGTGTCAGGTGGATCCATGGTTGGCTACAGAATCGGTCTCAAAGAGCTTTGAGATACCAATGGTATCTTTTCAAACTGGGGAGAGGTAATGAGCAGGGTACCACAGGGCTCAGTCCTGGGCCCAGTGCTCTTCAACATTTTTTTTTAATGACTTGGAGAAGGAGGTGCAGGGAATGCTGATCAAATTTGCAGATGACACAAAATTAGGTGAGATAGCTAATACCCTGTAAGACAGAAACAAAATTCAAAGTGATCTTGAGAAGCTGGAGCTCTGGGTGGAAAACAACAGAATGAAATAGAGATAATGCCAAGTTCTGCCCCTAGGAAAAAGAAACCAAATGCATAGTTACAAGATGGGTGATACTTGACTCAACAATATTACAAGCAAGAAGGATCTTAGAATTGTTGGAAATCACAAACTGAATATGAGCCAACAAGGTGATGTCATGTGGCTTCAAAAAAGACAGGTCTCATCTGCAGTACTGTGTCCAGTTCTGGGCACCACCACACTTTAAGAAGGATGCAGACAAACTGAAGAGGGTTCAGAGGAGGGCAGCGAAGATGATCAAGGGACTGGTAACAAAGCCCTAGGAGGAGAGACTGAAAGAACTGGGCATGTGTAGCCTTGAGAAGAGAAGGCTGAGGGGAGATAGGATAGCGCTCTTCAAGTACTTGAAAGGTTGTCAGAGAGGAAGGCCAGGATCTCTTCCTGATCATCCCAGAGTGCAGGACACGGAATAATGGGCTCAAGTTACAGGAAACCCGATTCCAGTTGAACATCAGGAAAAACTTCCTGAATGTTAGAGCAATACGACAATGGAACCAATTACCCAGGGAGGTGGTGGGCTCTCCCACACTGGAGGCGTTCAAGACGAGGCTGGACAGCCATCTGTCAGGGATGCTCTGACTTGGATTCTTGCATTGAGCAGGGGTTTGGACTCAATGGCCTTGCAGGCCCCTTCAAACCCTATTATTCTATTATTCTAAGTGTTTCTTTCTTCCTCCTCTTTCCCCTAGAAATACACACTTGAACTCCGATTAAAATACTGAACTTCGAAATTATTGAAGCAAATCAGAGCAGCTATAGAGAAACCCTCTCTGGAGATTGCAAAGGTCTTAAATACTACAATCATTGTAATTTGATGTTAATTTAATTAAGGATCACAGTTGGAAATCACAGAGAAATCGTTATTACTCCAGTCCAAAAGTCATATTGCCTGGATATTATTATATTT
Organism: Heloderma suspectum; assembly: GCF_057233095.1. Lineage (NCBI taxonomy): Eukaryota > Metazoa > Chordata > Lepidosauria > Squamata > Helodermatidae > Heloderma > Heloderma suspectum. The sequence continues at coordinate 23,120,906 of NC_139460.1, read as the reverse complement.
CTTTTTGAAGAAAAGGGGTATTCAGTAGTGAAATCTGGAGTATTAATAAACTGAGCATAGGTTTTTTTAAAGCAAAACATACCGATTTATTCCATTTCCAGTGCAATTGGCCAATGTATTCATATTTGAAAGGGGTTAAGAAACATTCTGGCCAAAGCTGAAGACTTAGTCCTTTAAGAAAGAAAGAAAAAATCAAGATAAAAGTGGCTGCATACAATAAGAGTGGAGAAAGAGTTTAACTGGCAGGGATCCAACATGTAGTTGATTTCAAAGAGAGCATTGAGATTGTAACTCTAACATGGGAAATGAGAAACTGTAAGGTGTGTGTGTGTGTGTAACCAAATCTGTCTCATATAGGGTGATCAGTCCCATTCAGACCTGAGACCTAAAAAGAGTTAGAGTAATGAGGCTGAACACAAGAGCTCTTCTAAGCTTACATTGTTTTATTGTTTACACCAATAGTATATATATAATTTGCACTTCAAATCACAGATATCAGATGTAAATGGAATTTGGTCCCTATCCAATCATACTCACCAGTTACTACTGTGGGAGGCCAACCCCACTCGGTGAGACTTTGCTCCGGAGATTATGGAGTCTCAAGTTGCGCACTGTCCTGATGTGTTGGGAAATCCAACTGGGACTATTCCCAGGCCCATATTATATCCATAAGTCCATAGTCACAGCGTTGCCTCACCAACGATTTGGCCATTGACCCATATCCATTAATCTATAGTTACTGCATTATTTCACAGATATTTAGCCTTCAACTCACAAGTCAAGAGACTATTGTATTGCTGAGGGTGCAATACTTTGGGGTGAGCTGACCACATGCCTACCTGTTATTCTACAGGATGTTACAATGGCTATTTAGAGCTGTTGTTCTACAGGATCCTGTAACTGCTGGCATGGCAATCGTTGCTGAGACAGCAGTTGCTGACCTCAGATTGTAAGGGCCTCTTCACCCAGTTTTTAGAAGTGCTGATGGTGTGATTTCTGAAACTCCATAGCTTCTGAGCTCAATTCAAGGTTCTGGTTTTAACTTATAAAGCCCTACCCAGCTTGGGACCATAATACATGGTGGCATGCCTCTCCCAAAATGACCATACCCATATGCTACATTCAGCATCTAAGGTCCTCCTCCAAATGCCTCCTCCCAGGGAAGCTCAGAAAGCAGCAATGAGGGAGAGGGCTTTCTCAGTGGTGGCCCCTCATCTGTGGAACAAGCTCCCCAATGAGGTCCACCTGGTGCCAACATTATTATCTTTTCAGTGCCAGGTTAGGACCTATCTCTTTTCCCAGGCATTTGGCAATACATGATGAGTTTTAATCGGTCCAGGATGTGTCTTGAGTTATGATTGACTATCAAAGTTGTTTTTAATTATATGTTGTTTCTGTATGTTGTCTGTGTGCTTTTATGTAAATGGCTTTTAAACTTTGCATGTTATATTTTAATGTTCTAACTTCTGTAAACCACTCAGAGAGCTTCGGCTATGGGGTGGTGTAGAAATACAAATAATAACAACAACAACAACAACAACAACAACAGTTCACAGCCTTGGTGGAACCCATCATCATTCATACTACTGGAACCCATTCACCTACAATCTAATACAAGCTATGGATACATAAATGCTGATACATCCATGGTAACACATAAAATCAAATGTAACACAAAATGCAATGCCTAGCCTCGTGTGTGTGTCTGTGTGTGTGTGTATGTATGAGCAATTCAGAATTGGGAGAGGTCAGAAACTGAACTCCCACAATCAAGAAATCCCCTCCTCTCCCAATATTTGTGATGTACTCCCCTCTGAAGTTTGGGCCAGGATCATACTGAGTTTGCCACCAGCCAACTCCCCGCCCCTGCCAGCTCCACCTATGGGATGGGGGAGAAATTTGTTCAGTTCACATTTTAATGTGAACTTAACTAATTTCACACTTTCAAACCACTATGTGAACTGAAACACAGTTATCCTTTGAAATTCGCAGAACTTTGAATTTTGCAATGGAGTTCTCCATTCAAAAGTGCACAAAAATGTGCATATTAGAGAAAATAATGCTCTGATATACACTGTGGGCAGTATCCTATCTTGTTCATGTGTCAGAGGGGCCCACGCTAGTGCACTGGGGAGTGAGCTCATTGTAAAGGAACAAGAAACAAGTAAAAATACTCATTTCCAGAAAGGGGCAGGTCAATGGAGCTCACAAAAGAGAGCTCCACTGACCTGTTCTCATCCAGAAATGCATGTTTACATTCATTTCCTGGCTTTTTTAATGACACAGTAACTCCCCATTTTGCCAGCCATGGGTCCTGCTGCTGGTAGGAGGACAGTGGTAGTATAGGATACTGCCCTATATTAGGAAAACTGCTTGCAAAAATGTGTCTATTGGACAAAAATCCATATCAAAATGCATGTATCTGGAGATATGTGCCCAAAATGCATATGAATTTCCATGCAAACTTTCAAAACCAGTTCTCAACAGGTGGGGATGAACCGCACTTAAGCCTGGAAAACTGCAAGGAACGCAAACTGATAGAATCATCCAACTCCAACTTCCCCGAGCACACCTACCTAGTGAAGGGGGGCAAACAAGGTGGTGGGGTGTGTTGACAGTTGGATTGGAGCCATGGGAACATTGAGATCTCATCTGCACCAAATCTGAGAATAGACACAAGGTGAGGTATCCCCCATTTCAAAGCCGCGCATGATGTAATTTCACTTCTTCAGCGCAGGACATGTGTGACTTGTTTCCGTGCACTTTCTTACAGTGGTGATCACATAGATGTTCTGATTTCATGCACTCCTTTTTGATGCCTGTTTTGGCATCAGATGGCAATGCTGAATATTGTTTCTTGAATAGTCATCGCCCTTTGATGATAACAAGTACTGATCATTGTATCAAAGTAAGCAACACCACAGATGTGACATTCTGTGATATGCTATTGGGAAGGCTTTATTAAGATGGAGGGGGGGATCCTTTTTTTCTTTTCTTTTTCTTTTTTAGAGGCTGCATATAAAAAAGAAGAAGAAGAAGAGCTATTTCATTTCAGTTGTGCAGGAAAGCAATCTAAGACAGAGCTTTGGTGCACTGCATAGATTCCTGTTAAGTGTGTAGCCAAAGTAACCTTTTTCTTAATAATTACAGCTACCCACTGGGGTGACTTCCCTACCTGAATGCTCGGGAAGTGTTACAAGAAAGCATTTCTTTTTGTACAACTGACACTAAATTGTTTATCGCCATTAAGCAATGACCTGGGGCACTTGCAACATTTCCCACTATAAAATTAAATGTGAAACTACATTTAGGGTGGGGGCTGTACTTATTAAAGAGAATTCTGTGTGTGTGTGTGTGTGTGTGTGTGCGCATGCACGCGTGCGTGCGTGCTTGATGTGTGTGTTGGAGTCTCTTCTGAGACTCAGTAAAGGGAGAATGAACTTGCCAACTGAAGCAATATTAAGCAATGAGATGAATTCCCTTTCTGTCTGATATCATCTTTTAGGGTCAAACTACACATTACCTTAACTGTGTGGCTAGTGGCCACATGGGAGAATTTGTAAGATCGCTGTTCCCCACCCCCACCCCAATTTTTATTGGGACTGCAGTATGCATGGAGGGGAGATTTAACTGTTCCCTCTCCAGTGGTGATCCTGACAAACACACGCATGCAGGCTTGCGCACACACACTGCAGTTTGTGTATGTATGTGTGTATGTATTACATTTACATCCCACCTTCTTTCCATTGTGGAACTCAAAGTGGCTACATGTGGTTCCCAGGTGGGCTCCCCTCCAAACACTGACCAGACCCAGATCTGCTTAGCTTCAGCACGGTGGCTGCCTCATGTGCCTTCAGACCATGCCCTGGAACCAATGGGAGCTTTTCTTCCTAAGGCTAAGAATGCTTCCAAGAGGGACTCTTACTGCACCATCAATCTCCCTCATCCACAGAATTCTGTGACAGCATCATGCCAATTCCATTTCCTATCAACCTGTTTCATTCACTGAATTTTATGGGGGGAGGAGGGTCCAGACATTCTCGTCTACCTCTCTTAACCCTCCTGTGTTTTCCTCCAACTTCTTTTTCTCTATATGCACAGCACTTGTTCCTGCTTTCTGTCATCAGGTGCATCTCTACACCAGGCTAAAATCCTGCATTTAAATGGGGCATTCTGCTTCCATTTTAAATGCAGGATCATGACAGACTCCCTTTACACATGCTTCCTCCCTCCCTTCTTTCCCCCTTATCTGAGTCTTCGATATGTTTCATTATACAGCTGCTAGATGGTGCTGTGGTCCAGCTCCTCTTATTCCTGGTTTTCCACTTTTCACTGAGGGAACTCAAGCGGAACTCAGGCACTGTAATTTGATAGCTCATTATCACCATTCTTTTTCAAAAATGGAATACAGGTCACTTAGTGCAGGAGATGCCCTGAAGGTTGACAACGTCATCTAAAGTATCCGCAAACTTCTGTGAGAAACCAATCTCAATTGCAGGATAAAAACTCCATGTGGAGAAGCCCCCGGGGTCAGCTTAGGCTCATACAGTGAGTGGCTGAAGAGTGGTCACCAGATGTTCCCCACTATATGGCCCCTGTATTTTCTAAAGCCCTCTTCTCTCCCCACCCCTGGCTTTTCTAATCCCAGCCCCCCAGAACACTCCCTCTCCCCCCTACCCCTACAAACATAGCTCAGGTAGGAATTTGTCATCCCTGCCCCCTTTTGTTTCTTTCTGTTTGGGCTTCCTGGAAAGCAGCACAACTCCAGCCTGTAGTTGTCTTGCCCTCTTCCTGTCCACTGATGAATACTCTGAGCAAAGGAAAGAAGGGCAGAGGAACTCCTTCCAATTCCTCAAGTCAAAAGAATTGTGTGTATGGGTTTGTTTGTTTCAAATCCATCTATCTGCCTATCTAATCCAGAGGGGTAGGGGGCTCTGGAGGTAGGGATGTGCAAAATCACCCCCATCCAGGTTCTCCAGACCCCTACTCAGCCCCTGCTTGCCAGTCCCCAGATTGTGCTTCAGCCCATCCCATGCTTGGTGAGCAGCCTGCACTCACCCCAGTGGCCCCATCGAGCTCTACCGTCACTATTTCTAAAAAAAAAATAGCCATCGCAAAAATGAACATGTTTTTGTATGCGCAAAAATGTGCGTTTTTACGAATGTGCATATTCTCATGCGTGAAATGCACATTTTTGCGAAGGCACACATTAGTGCATGTACAAAAATGTGCATTTTCATGTGCAGCAAATTTGCGCATTTTTGCGATCGCCATTTTGTTTCTCAGAAAATGGCGACTGCGAAGCTCCACAAGGCTGCCAGAGTGAGTGCAGGCAATTCGATGAGAGCAGGCAGGGGGCAAGCAGGGGCAGGGGCTCGGGGAGCAGGGCTCAGGGGTGCGGGCAGGAGCTGGTCTGAATTGGGCGCCCATGCCATTCCTGCCTGGAGGGTGTCAACAGGGGTGACTGGAGACTGAGTGAAGAGTTGCTGTTGCTGCTGTTGTTGAAAGGACTTTTAATAAGAACAAAGCAAAACCCAAAATGCTTCTCTCCGATTTCAGGCATTCAGCAGGCAGACGCATTGGAAAGCCCCAAGGGAGGAAGTTCTGTCTAAGTCCTCTATGGGGCTTTCCAAGAAGCTTGAGCAGCCAGAGAAGTGGGAAGGAGAGAATAGGGGGAAAATGGTAAAAGAGCACAAGCACCCCTCAGTCACCTCCTTACACTAAGGTAAGCACTGAAGCCCCTTACCCTGAGAAATGTCTCTGAAATCCTCAGTGTCCCAACAAAAGACGCAGAGAAATAGGGGTGGACGAAAGTCACTTACCTTTTCTCGCAGCTTGTTCGTGGTGGGGGGGAGCGCTTTACTGCTCCCCCCGTGAAGTTCAGGCCGGGGGGGGAGGCTTACCGCCTCGCCCGGCCGAAATTCAGGCCGGGGAGCAGGCTTCCCGCCTCGCCTGGCCGAAATTCAGGCCGGGGAGGAGGCTTCCCGCCTCGCCTGGCCGCGAACACGAAAGTAAAAAACAAAAAACGCCCCCTGATAGGCTACGTGACGATTCACGTAGCCTATCACGGCTAGATCTGGAAAGTCAGCCGTGATAGGCTACGTGAATCGTCACGTAGCCTATCACGGGTGACTTTAATAAAAAAAAAAAAAAAAAGCACGTACGCGAATGACGGCCCCCATAGGGAGCCGCCATTTGCATTCCTTATTTAGTTGCTGTAGTCTACGTAAATGTTTACGTAGACTACGGCGAAAATAAGGGCAAAGCAAATAGCGTTGCCCTTATTTTCGCCGTAGTCTACGTAAACATTTACGTAGACTACAGCGACCAAATAAGGAACGGGAATGGCGGCTCCCTATGGGGGCCGCCATTATCCGTACACACTTTTTTTTTTTTAAAGTCACCCGTGATAGGCTACGTGACGATTGACGTAGCCTATCACGGCTGACTTTGCAAATCTAGCCGTGATAGGCTACGTGAATCGTCACGTAGCCTATCAGGGGACATTTTTGTTTTTTTTTTCTTTGATTGCAATGGCGGCGGCGGCAGCCGGTCGAAAGACCGGCTGCCGCTCCCGCCCCGCTCGAACACCCGATGAACTGCCAGCCGGACCTGCCGCCGGGAGGGACATTCAGGGAAGGTAAGTCCCGTCCCGGGGGGGGCAGGGGGCAGGGGGGTGCGGAGGATTTCTCCCCGAAACTTGTTTGGGGGGCCGAACACGTTGGCGCTCGGCCCCCCAAAGTTTCGGGGAGAAATTCTCTGCCATCCCTAAAATTAATGCTTCTTTTGCAGGGAAACAAAGAGGTTGCAAAAGGGCAGGTGGGGTTTCAGCACAGCACAGTTTAACTATGTGCTGTGTGAAGAAATCCTTCCTTTTGTGTGTTCTAAATCTCCCATCTGTGATCTTCAAGTTTAGTTCACACAGATTGTGTGTGTGTGTGTGTGTGTGTGTGTGTATAAATATGGATCTATATATAGAGATCCATATTTCAAACAGTGTGGATTTTAAAGCTGTTCACCTTTCTAATGGAATGATCTATCTCCCCAAGATCTCAGATAATAGATAACAGATCTGCATTAGACAAAGAACTTTACTTTTCTGAGCAGGTTTTCTCTGGACCTTATGCATGTAAGAAATTGCCCTCCACTAAAGATAATTACTAAAGCAATCTCTATATATGCAGTAGTATGCAACCTTCTCCCTAGTGGAGAAGGTTAAACACATAAATTTTAATAAATGAAGTTACAGCCTGCTGACTTTCCAGTGTATTTTTTTTAACGTAGGTACACTAATTAGTACATGTTCATCAGGTCTGCACATTGTTTTTTTTAATTCATCTCTTTTTTTCTCTTTCTGTTGCTCAGGGAATAAACCTAGATGTTTGGGGGTGGCGGGGGGGTGAATAGGTTTACAGCTATTACTTTGGTTTGTACCGATGAAATGCAGATGAAGTAAACTTATTTTTTTTCTCTTCCCAAGCTCCAGCATAATTTTATGGAAATAATATTCTTTGTGAATGCCCAACAGGAGGATGTGGTTAATAGTTTCACTGCTCTGTTGGTAAAATATTCACGCTGATGCTTCACCTTTGCTATGTGAAGATGGCATTAGGTATTGTACACCCCTTGAACAGAGCACAAGATAGATATTAGATAACTCTGTTACTGAAAGGAGAAGCAAAATCTGTTATCAAGAATAAAGAGGCATACAACTAAGGAGCACAGAACAAAGTTTTCAGTAGGTGATACCTTACTCCTGCAAAGCTCCACCTAATACATCCGAACTATATTAGGGATGTACGGAAGTCACTTACCTTTTTGAAGGGTGACATTCGCGGTGGGAGCGAGGTGCTCCGTCCCTCCCCCTGAAATTCTGGCTGGGGGGGGAGGTGCTCCGTCCCTCCCCCCCCCGAATCCTTGCTGGCCGGCTCTGCTCTGCAGGGATTCTGCAGCCGCCGCTGCCAAACCTCCGCCGAACCGCCACTGGAGCTGCCACCAGAGCTGCCACCAGAGCTGCCACCGCCAGGAAGATCTGCCCAAGGTAAGTCCTGTCCCAGGGGGATGGGGGGGCAGACTGTTCCGCCATCAATTTCGGGGGGCCTAATGCCCTGGTATTCGGGCTCCCCGAGATCCGTGGCGGAATTCTCTGACATCCCTAACTATAGTCAATATTGTCAGAAGGATGTGTTCAGATTGGTTCATACTTTCATCTAAGGTGGGGAATTAGGGATGGATGAAAGTCCCTTACCTGGTCCTGCAGCTGTTTTCGGTGGGGGGGAGGCGCTCCGTTTCTCCCCCCAAAATTCTTGGCGGGTGGGGAGGCACCCCGTCCTTCCCCGCCGAAATTCTGGCTGGGGGGGAGGCGCTCCATCCCTCCCTGCCGAAATTCTGGCCAGGGGGGAGCGCCCTGCCTCTCCAGCCACAAAAGAAAAAAGTTATGTAAAAAAAAAAGAAAAAAACGTGATAGGCTACGTAAAGATATTTTGAAAAAAAAAGTGCATATGCAAATGGCGTCGCCCATGGGCACTGCCATTTGCGTTCCTTATTTGGGCACGGGTAGTCTACGTAAAGATTTACGTAGACTACGGCGAAAATAAGGGCAACGCTATTAAGGGCTATTTGTGTTGCCCTTATTTTCGCCGTAGTCTATGTGAATCTTTACATAGACTACCCGTGCCCAAATAAGGAACGCAAATGGCGGTGCCCATGGGCGCCGCCATTTGCATACGCGCTTTTTTTTTTTTTTCAAAGTCAGCCGTGGTAGGCTACATAAAGATTTACGTAGCCTATCATGGCTGACTTTGAAAATCTAGCCGGGATATGCTACGTAAAACTTTACGTAGCCTATCCCGTTGTTGTTGTTGTTTTTACTTTACTGGGAAATGGCAGCGGTGGCCGCCAGTCAGAAGACCAGCCACCGCCACCGAACCGCCGCCGAACCTCCTCCGGGACCCGCCGCCGAGAGGGACATTCGCACAAGGTAAGTCCCATCCCAGGGGGGCAGGGGGGATTTCAGAGAATTTCCCCACCAATTTCAGGGGGCCGAATGCGTTGGCATTCGGCCTCCCGGAGATTCGTGGAGAAATTATCCGACATCCCTAGTGGGGATGTTCAACTCTGCAGGAGTTTTGGAAAATGGTTGCTGATTACGCTCAGGAATTTCTCCATGGCAGACCACTGGCAACTCCTAAAGCTACCCTTCTTCAACTCAAGGCAGGCAACTAGATCAGAGAAAGTGAAGAACATACAGTTAGTCAAACTGTTCCTCCACCTACCCTAGTGTGTGTGTGTGTGTGGGGGGGTGTTTCATCTGACTGACCAAAGGTCTTCATAATGTTAGGCAGAGATCACCAGTTAGATTTTATGAAGATGTCAGTTAACTCAACATGTCACTTGGCACTTTTCCATGCAAAATATGTCTTCTACTACTGAACTACTGTGCATGACTTAATGGAAGGAAAGTTTGATATCATGAAATTTGATATAGTTTGGCACAGATCCCTTCACCTTTTAGATTCTCTATCATGGCTGTGGCAGATGGAGGTTCCTTGAAGGTTAGCTAACGTGATAAGTTCCTGCTATGATGCTGAATGCTGCAGATCATGCTTAGAGTGGATTTGGATATAAGAAACTGAATTGGATGAGATGAAGCACCAACAAAAGTGTACTGTATCATTCTCCTAATAAGGGTCCAAATGATTCCAGTGAGTGACGAATTCTGCAGCCACCAGCTGCATGCGCTGCACAATTTAGCTTCTCCAATTAGTGGCAGCCATTGTGAATGAAACCCATTCAGTCAACTTACAACATGAAATGCAATAGCTGTTCCTTGTTGGACACTCTTGAGACCACTTGATTCCCACCATAACTGAAGTACGTTAGACAACTTTTTATATATATATTCTGTGTAACTAGCCATGTAGCAGGTGGTGGTGGTTCATATTTCAGCAACCTTAACCATTAATCACAGATATAAATAAAAGCATGCATACACACACCCATACACACACACAGCAAACTTGTGAACTAGTAGGGATGTGCGAATCAGCAAACCTTGAGCTCACCCAGAGTTCTGCACATTCCACCTCGAACGTTGCTCTGACTTGAGTCTAGGGATGTACGAATCCCCTACCTGCCAGTCTGGGGGGGTCCACGGGGGGGAGGCAATCTGTTCCTCCTCCCAGAATCCTCGCCGGCCAGCTCCATTCCACAGCGACTCCGTGGAGCTGCCAGCCGGCTCCGTACAGCAAGCAATACAGCTGCCATTGCCTTGCCTTATCGCTGAGCACTCACTGCAGGAAGGGATCCGGATGCAAATGGTGTCTGCTATGTCATTTGCATGCCTGTTTTTTCATGCGATAGGCTACGTATTTACGTAGATATTTGCATAGCCTATCACATGAAAAAACAGGGATGCAAATGGTGTAGAGGACACCATTTGCGGCTGTAAAGTTGTTAGATTGACCTAAATGCAGCCATTTACGGCTGCATTTAGCTTAATCTAAGACCTTTACGGCCGCAAATGGCGTAGCGGACACCCTTCCTGCAACGAGTGCTCAGCGATACGGAACGGCAATGACGGCCGTATCGCTTGCTGTATGGAGCCAGCCGGTGAGGAGGATCGAGCTCCGCGTGGGTCCGGTGGGAGGTGGAGGTAGGCAGACCCATTCCTCCACGAACTCTGGAGGCTAGATTCAAAAGAATCCGGCCTCAATGGGGTCCATGGTGGAATTCTCGGACATCCCTACTTGAGTCTGTATCAGATTGCAAGCTGTGATTTTTTTCTTTTTGCATGAAAATCTGAGCATAGCTCCATGCATATTTTCCCAAAAGTATGTCTCAATTGTGCACATTTCTGAAATGCACTAATTTTTAGTGTATGCATTTTTAAGATGTGTGCATTCTTCTCCCATCGTTAAAGTGTACTTGTGCACTTGTGCACATTTTCGAAATGTACACATTTTGAGATGTTTGTGTGCAGTCGAACACATTTTTCTTTTGGACCATGAATCACATTGAAAGCTTGGAAATTTACGGGCTTCAACTGCAGATTGTGTCTGTATCCGTGTTCAGTCTAGAAGACGCGAACGGGGTAAAATCCTAATAAAAAATGAATGGAAACAAATTTCTCATGAATCCGTATAAACTAGCTTTGAATCCACTCTCATTTGTGGAGATTCAAAGCAATAAGCCAATTCACTATAGGATCCCATTTTTTGTGAATCACCCAGGCAGCTTCAGCTATTAAGCTATATAGAAATGAGTTAAATAAATAAATAATAAATATTCCAGATACCTCAACTGCTGAAAATAGAAATAATTATGTTTCCCCACTGCTTCTATACAAAGGGTTGGTTGTGCTTTTTTCATACTTAGAGTAGACCCAGCAAAATCACTGGGACTTAAGTTAGCCATCAGTAACTTAGGTCCCATTGTTTTCAATGGGTCAACTGGAAGTATGATTAAGTCTGGATCCAACCCACAAACTTTTCCTCTGAAGCCCTTCAATCAAAGTTATAACCCAAAACCAACAGAAAACTAAGCAATTATGTGTAAATGCACACTAAATAAACTCCACATGAAGTTTTGCTAGGATCTCCAACTCCCCCCCCAGTCCACTTTCCTAGCAGCCCTAACAGACAATTTTCAGAAATCCCACATGATGTCACCAACATTTTTTTTTTTAGATCTCCATAAATAAACTGCACTTATTTGTTGGCTGCCATCAGTACAGGATTTGTCCATTTCCTTAACACATCAGCTCAGGGGTTTTAGTTCAAAGTCAATGTACCCAGATATATTTTGCTTTGCAGATTTTTCTTTTTCCTGCTTGAGTGGAAGTTCTCTGTCTCTCCTTCTCCATAACCCACTCCAATTCTTATTTGATCTATGACAACCTGCCAGCCATTTCTGTTTGCCTACACCTTTGCAAGCTGGCAACATCATGCTGCTCCATTGCTGTTGTCAGCTTGGGGGGAAAATATTACTTGAACATTTCAAGGCTGGGGAGAAAAAAAAATCTGATACGAGTGTAGAGAAGGAAGTTATTTGATATTACTTTTCAGGACTGTGAAAAATATAACTGATGAAGACAGTGCTTAGGCTCATAATTCATGGTGACGCAGGGTTTGCGTTTCTGTTTTGGTTTTGTTTTTTAAAGGCTCAGATACTGTGTTTTTTGCAAAAATGCTTAGTTGTGGTTCCACTTACCTGAATTAGACTAGGGATGTCCACCATTTGCAAATCTGGTCCTTTTGGGGCCCAACAGATTCCCACTCCCCACCAAGCTCAGCTTGCATTTGTGAGCCAAGCCGTGGATTTTGCCTGAAATCTGGGAACTTGGGGGGAGGGGGGTTCCCCATAAATAGAAAGCTGCACAAATTATCACCACAAATTGCCTAATTTGCACAAATTAAGCAATTCCTGGCCAGAATTTGCTGAAATTACACAATTTTCAACCACGATTTGTGCAACTTTGGCTGGTTCACCAGCTACAGTCTCTCCTGGGCAGGGATAGCTTGGCCACAGTGGTACAGGCATTAGTAACTTCAAGACTGGACTACTGCAATGCGCTCTGGGGCTGCCCTTAAGGCTGGTCTGGAAGCTGGAGCTGGTGCAGAATGCAGCAGCTCGGCTGTTGTTGGGAGCGGCCCATTTTCAGCATGTAACTCCTTTGCTGAGGGAACTGCACTGGCTGCCTGTTTGCTACCAGGCCAGGTTTAAGGTTTTAGTACTTGTGTGCAAAGCCCTAAACAACTTGGGACCCAGGATACCTGAGAGAGTGCCTTCTCCCTTACCAGCCTGCTCGGGCACTGAGGTCATCAGAGGGCGTGCACCTGGTGGTTCCACATGGGCTTATGGCACAATTGGAGTCCACCAGGAGAAGAGCCTTGTATGTGGTGGCCCCCATCCTATGGAATTCCCTGCCTATGGAGGTCAGGCAGGTGCCAACAATGTGTTGATTCTGGCACCTCCTGAATGCAGCTGTTTCCTTCCTCGGTTAACCAGCCTCAGTTTTATTGGCACTCTGTTTTTGAAGAATAACTTTAATATCACATTTCATTCTTTTCATCCTTTGTTCATTTCCTCTCTTGTTGTTCACCACTCCAGAATCTGTTTAGATGTGGAGTGGTATACAAATGTTGTAAATAAATAAACGTTCTATTTACAAGACAAAAAACCACAAAGCCCAGATAATCTACAAACTGGTCCTACTCCATGCCTTAATCTAACCAACTAAACCAAGTCTGGGGGAACTGTGACCCTCCAGATGTTGCTGGACTATAAGGCCCATCGTTCTTGACCAGGTGAGGTGGGGCTAATGGGAGTTGGAGTACAACATCAGATTGGGACCACTGGTGGTTTGGATTTGGCCCATGGGCCTGCTGAGGTTCTGCACCTGTTTCATGGGGTTGGGGAGGAAATGTTTTATGTTGGCCCCAGTTGGCCTTTGGACTGGCAATATTTTTTGCTTTCCCTGAAGGCATGTCTAATAACTACTGAAGCCTTATTTTTTCAAGGATTGCATGAAATGGTGGCTTTTGTACTAATGGAAAGCATGTCTGCTCACACAAGGTAGGGCACAGATTTTCTGTTGATTCCCTGCTATGTGCTGCAGCCCACCCACCACCCACCCCCAAAGAAAAACTAATCCTGATGGCTAGAGGACAATCTGGACCTGTATAGAATATGGCCTGGGCAGCTGGAGGAAGTAGAGAGAAATCATCATCAACAACAACAACAACAACAACACAGGTGCCACATGACACACCAGATTGTATCTAGACTTAGTCATAGTTAGATCCAGATTAGGCATACCTAGTCATTTAAATGGGTTTACTCTAAGTGCCCAGTTCCAATCCATTTTGTGCTACTGCAAAGCCACCATATTTATTTATTTATTTATTTATTAAATTTATTAATTGCCCATCTGGCTGGTCACCCAGCCACTCTGGGCAATGTACAAAGTATATAATAAAACAGTTTAAAACAATAAAATTCTACAGTAAAAACATTTTCTAAAATACCCTAACCCACCTCAAATGCCTGCCTGAACAACCACGTTCTTAATGCGTGGCGGAAGCTCAAATACAACCATCAAATACAACCCTAAGGTTTTGCCATCAGTGGAATTCCATGTTCCTGATTTCTATAGCAAAGGCACATTCCTATGCATGTTTAGACACGGGACAGTCAGCTATGCCGGCTGGCGCACACTGGGAGTTGTAGACCTTTTCTCTCTCTAAGTATGCATAGGATTGCACCCTTAATTTTAAAGCTGGCAAATAATAACAGAAAAACAGCAACACACACACACACACACACAGCCAGAGAAGCTCCTTCCAGACCGTTCTGCGCTGGTAAGGTTATTTAGCTATAGGGAGCTGTTTGACAATTCTGTAGGGAGTTATCTCCACATTCTTATTCACAATCATTCCAGAAGGACTCTACAACAGCATTTCCATTTTGAACCCATAGAAACCTTAGGGGCAAGCCCTCCATTGGCTTCATTCTCTGATCAGTAAGAAGTAGCCTGCAAGATGCCTTTTTGCAATCCCAGGATTCTCATTAGGTGAGGAAAACAACATACCTGTGCACCGTCTGCAACATCTGGAAAATAATAACAGAGACAAACAGCCTGCTCCACAAAGTAGTTGACTGAAAATGTGCAGATACAGACCATTTTAATTCAGTGAACTTGAGGAAAAACCAATGGGACCAGATAAGTATTCATCTTAATTGAGCTGAAGGTTGGACATCACTGGGGGAAGGTAGGGAGGAGAGAGGCATTCACTTACAGCTGCAGTGAAATAGGCTACAACTCTATCAGAATCCAGCAAGAACACACAAATTATTAAGACCGATGTAGAGGAGGTCATTGTACCTTTTCTTATGGCGATGCTCCAAAAGACTGGAATGGACAGCTTGCTGAGTTCCCTACCCAGAGCACTACATAGCTCACCTTGAAGCTGAACCTGATAAACCTACCCAATAATCTTGTACGGAGAGGTAGGTGTGAGGTTGGTGCTCCATTGGAGCCACCTGGAATCTTGGTTCTACTATACCTTCACTATGATAGAGAATCAATTTCAGACTTATGATTGCCATGGGTAAGTGCCACAAAATTAAATATTAATATAATAGATGAAGTAGAATATACAATTAGTCTCTCTCTCTCTCTCTCTCTCTCAATCTCTCTCTAACACACACACACACACACACACACTTCCATCATGCAGATAGCATCACATATGTCCAGTAATATAGTGGTCTGTTTTGAAGTGCAAGCACTCATCATAACAATCCCCATGTCCACGCCCACCCCTCAGGACAGTCCAAAAATGTATGCAGCTGTGTCCATCTCAACAAACCAGTTCCAGCAGTTTTCATCTCCTCCAGGAGCAGGTCTTTGGTAAATGTAATGGCTCTTGATTTCCCATCCAAGACCAAAGGCCACCCCCCCCCCCAGTGTCTTGCATTACAACAGGGAACAACATATTATTGCTGGAAAAATCCATTTCTCCCCCAGCTGTTGTGAGGACTGCAGCTAAGCTGAGAGGGAACAAGGAACTCTGAGGGGGCTAGTAGGTGCCATCAGCATCCCTGCTAAGACGTACCCATGCTGTGTCCCTCCAAGCCCCTCTATCCAATAGGGATGCTGGAGAAATTCAAGATGGATTAAAATGAGCTTGGATTTCTAAGAATACGACCTGTGGAATCTACTGTGGAGAGCCCCCCTCAGGCCGTGTGGAGTCCATGGAGTTTTAGATTATAATTTTACTTTCCTGAAATTTATGCATATAAATCTGTATAAAACTCCATACGTTTCTGCTGAGGAAACATTGAATGGAATGAGGGACGATACACTAAATGTTATGTACTGAGGCAAATTATGTAAATACTGACATAAATGCTTACGTAATTATTTGCGTATTTTTCCGCACGATGAAAAAATATGTATTTGAATCCGTCTGTGGGCAGACGATGGAACGAAAGGCATCTGACAATCCGCGAAACACAGAGTGAGTGGATTTTTACAGTTCATACATCCCTACCCTCCACTACATCACTGCATATGTCATGGACATTCCACACCAATGCTTGACCCACACAGAGGCCCAAGATATGCAATTCTTCTCCCCCCATAAAATGATAAAAGACCACAAAAATTGGGAATCCAGATGGAGTACCCACATCATACATGATAGACTGGAGTGCTGGGCAAAAAACAGAACACAATTTAATAGGAATAAATGCCAAGTTCTGCACCTAGGAAAAAGAAACCGAATGCACAGTTACAAGCGATACGTGGCTCAACAATGTTACAAGAGAGAAGGATCTTGGAATTGTTGTAGATCACAAGCTGAATATGAGCCAACAAGGTGATGATGCTGCAAAAAAGGCAAATGTTATTTTGGGCTGCATTAATAGACGCATAGCTTCCAAATCCCGGGAAGTACTCATTCCCCTCTACTCAGCACTGGTTAGGCCTCATCTGGAGTACTGTATCCAGTTCTGAGCACCACACTTTAAGAAGGATGCAGACAACTTGAGACAAGCTGAAGAGGGTTCTGAGGAGGGCAATGAAGATGATCAGGGGACTGGAAACAAAGCCCTATGAAGACAGACTGAAAGACCTGGGCATGTTTAGCCTCGAGAAGACTGAGGGGAGAGATGATAGTGCTTTTCAAGGACTTGAAAGGTTGTCACAGAGAGGAAGGCCAGGATCTCTTCTCAATCATACAAGAGTGCAGGACACGGAATGCTGAGGTGAAGTTACAGGAAGCCAGATTCCGGCTGAACATCAGGAAAAATGTCCTGACTGTTAAAGCAATATGACAATGGAACCCATTCCCTAGGGAGGTAGTGGGCTCTCCCACACTGGAGGCGTTCAAGACGAGGCTGGGCAGCCATCTGTCAGGGATGATCTGACCTGGATTCCTGCACTGAGCAGGGGGTTGGACTCAATGGTCTTATAGGCCCCTCCAACCCTACTATTCTATGATTCTATGATCCTATTTATAGTGGAAGGGAATTCACATGCAGAAGATCCCAGATTTAGCCCTTAGCATCTCCAGTTATATTAATTCTGGAAGCAAGGCTGGTATGGGCCTCTTCCTGAGATGCTGAAGAGCCACTACCTATTTCAATGGGCAGTATTGGGCTAAATGGACTACTGGTCCAACTCCATATAAGGCCATGTCTTATCTCTATTTTTGGTTGGGAGGGTACATAGTCCAATTGTCAAGTCATAGATTCAATCCTGGCCATCTTCAGTTAGAAGTAGCAGGTAATTTTCTGCCTGAGATCCTGAGAGCCAGTTAGAGTAGGCCGGGGTAGTCAACCTTTTTGAGCCATGGGCAGGTTTGGTAATTTGATAAATTGCCCTGGGCATGCCACAAAACGGCTGCCAAGGGAGGTGTGACAAAAGACAAGTGACCTGCCCCAAAGACTGAGTGCAAGACAGAGGTGGAGCCTGGGCCCCAACACACTAAACAACTAATTTTCCCCTTGTCCTGACCTGTCAGTGGGTAATTTGTACATGCTTTAAGAAAAGGGGACTAGATTGCCCACTTAGCTACATGATCCTCAGGGTTAGAATTGACACTGGGGGGTACCCACTCCCATTGCACACTTGCCAAAGTCTCATGCAAGTGCTTTTAACACAGATGTAGCCTTCACCCCCTTTTCCCAGCTCCCATTTGCAGTAACCATGGCAGCAATTCAAGCGAAGGAATGGGGGGGCAGGATTGACAAGTACAGGATACGGCTCTGCTGGGCTAAACAAAGTAATGTGTGGAGAGGATGAAACGGACAAGGATATTGACAAGAGGGGAACATGCCTCTGTGGGGCTACATAGCAGACAAGTGGACATGTGATCGTGCACAGTTGCACAAGAGAAGCAATTAAAAAAATTAAATAAATTATGACAATATTTGCTCACCTTTCAAGATCCATCTATTTTTCTTTTTGAAGAAAAAAACTAAAAACTTGCACGTATTACAATTTGTGTAAATGGCAGAACTGGGGGAATGCGCAAATTGCAGCTAGGGGTGGACAAAAGTCCCTTACCTGTCGTCGAAGGCCGTTCGCAGTGGGGGGGAGGCGCTTCGCTGGTCCCCCCGTGAAGTTCAGGCCGGGGGGGGAGGCTTCCCGCCTCGGCCCGGCCGAAATTCAGGCCAGGGGGAGGCTTCCCGCCTCGGCCCAGCCGAAATTCAGGCCGGGGAGGAGGCTTCCCGCCTTGCCCGGCCGCGAATGCAAAAGTTTAAAAAAAAAAAAAACACCCCCTGATAGGCTACGTGACGATTGACGTAGCCTATCACGGCTAGATCTGCAAAGTCAGCCGTGATAGGCTACGTCAATCGTCACGTAGCCTATCACGGGTGACTTAAAAAAAAAAAGCGCATACGCAAATGGCGGCCCCCATAGGGAGCCACCATTCGCGTTCCTTATTTAGTCGCTGTAGTCTACGTAGATGTTTACGTAGACTACGGCAAAAATAAGGGCAACGCAAATAGCGTTGCCCTTATTTTCGCCGTAGTCTACGTAAACATTTACGTAGACTACAGCGACCAAATAAGGAACAGGAATGGCGGCTCCCTATGGGGGCCGCCATTATCCGTACGCGCTTTTTTTTTTTTTTTTTAATCACCCGTGATAGGCTACGTGATGATTGACGTAGCCTATCACGGCTGACTTTGCAAATCTAGCCGTGATAGGCTACATGAATCGTCACGTAGCATATCAGGGGGTGTTTTTTGTTTTTTTTATTTCATTGCAATGGCGGCGGCGGCAGCTGGTCGAAAGACCAGCTGCCGCTCCCGCCTCGCTCGAACACCCGCCGAACTGCCGGCCAGACCAGCCACCGGGAGGGACATTCGGTGAAGGTAAGTCCCGTCCCGGGGGGGGGTGCGGGGGGTGGGGGGGTTCGGAGGATTTCTCCCCTGAAATGTGTTCGGGGGGCCGAACACGTTGGCGCTCGGCCCCCCGAAGTTTCGGGGAGAAATTCTCCGCCAACCCTAATTGCAGCCAGTAAAAGGAACAACCCGGAAATACGTGCATTGGCTCGACTTGTTGCAGAGCGAGTCAATGCCAGCAGAGGGAAATGAAACATAATCCACAGGGCCTGTAAAAATGCATCGAGCTTTACCCCCAAAATGGAATCCTCTGATCTCAACAGAGCTGCAGGGGATCCACTAGCAGCAGAAACCCCACTCTTATATCCAATGTCAGATTGGAGATAGGAGCAGGGAGGCCCTCCAAGGGGATTCCTCCAGAGGCCTTGGAGCCTCAATTCTGGTGTCTGGAGGAGCCCAAGTGGCTGTATAGGCTGGATCGGGGTGTTCCACAGACCGAATTAGGCCTGCCAGCTGGAGATTTTACATCCCTGCATTAAGTGAAGATGGTTAATCCAGCAGTGCCATGATTCTGAATGTCATCCGCTTCTAATGAACTGTCCCTGTCCCGTTCAGAGACCAGAAGCTCTACGGAATGGTTCTACAGCAACATTTTCACTTGGAACACACAGACCCACTGAGGGTATCCTCTTCATTGGTTTCATCCTCAGGTCAATGAAAAGCCAGCTCTTAAGTGGAGAATTATCCATTATGAGAAATGTATTTCAGTTCATTTATGAGCAGGATTTACCCTCTTTGTAGCTCCCAACTCCAAACACGAGTATGATCTGTGGTCAAAGCTGGTACATGCCCAAGCTTGTGATGCTGTTCATGGGGCGATGGGAGGGGAGGATGTGTTTTAAATATTCATACATTAGAAAAAGATGCATGAAAAAATAGCTATTTCTTTTTTTTAAAGTGTGCACAGATACACTTTAATTAATGGGAGATTGTTGTTTATTCGTTCAGTCACTTCCGACTCTTCATGATTTCATGGACCAGCCCACATCAGAGCTTCCTGTCAGCCATCGCCACCCCCAAGGTCAAGTCCGTCACCTCCAGAATATCACCCATCCATCTTGCCCTTGGTCAGCCCCTCTTCCTTTTGCCTTCCACTTTCCCTAGCATCAGCATCTTCTCCAGGGTATCCTGTCTTCTCATGATGTGGCCAAAGTACTTCAGTTTTGCCTTTAAGATCCTTCCCTCAACCACAGTGTTGGAGAAAAATGGGAGATTACATTAGGGATGTATGAAAATTCCACCACGGATCTCAGGGAGGCCAAATGCCAGCGCATTCGGCCCCCCAAAATGGGTGGCGGAATGGTCTGCCGCCCCCCCGCCACCCCCGGGACAAGACTTACCTTGGGCAGATCTTCCTGGCAGCAGCGGCTCCAGTGGTGGCTCCAGCAGCAGTTCGGTGGCGGCGGCAGCAGCTGCAGCGGCCGGTTTTCTGACTGGCTGCTGCCACTGCCGCCATTTCCAGTTTAAAAAAAAAAAACCTGTGATAGGCTACGTAAATCTTTACGTAGCCTATCACGGCTAGGTTTAAAAAAAAAAAAAACCCGTGATAGGCTATATAAAGATTTACGTAGCCTATCACGGCTGACTATTAAAAAAAAAAATGCGCATACGCAATTGGCGGCGGCCATGGCCGCCACCATTTGCATTCCTTATTTAGGCACGTCTTAGTCTACATAAACATTTACGTAGACTAAGATGGAGAAAATAAGGGGAACACAAATAGTGTAGCATCTACGCTATTTGCTTTCCCCTTATTTTCGCCATCTTAGTCTACGTAAATGTTTATGTAGACTAAGATGTGCCAAAATAAGGAACGCAAATGGCGGCGGCCGTGGCCGCTGCCATTTGCATACGCACATTTTTTTTTTTTTTTAGGTCAGCCGTGATAGGCTATGTAAACATTTACATAGCCTATCACGGCTGACTGCAGGGACACAAACAGCGGTGGCTACGGCCGCCGCCATTTGCGTCCCTGCTAGCCAGTGGCCAGATGTCTGGCCGCTGGCAGAGCTGGCTGGTGGCTCCGCAGAATCCCTGCGGAGCACAGCCGGCCAGCCAGGATTCCGGGGGGAGGGACGGAACACCTCCCCCCAACCATAAACATAATCCGTGAAAGGTAAGTACCTTTCGTACATCCCTAGATTACATACTTTTGAATTTGTACCCAAGTACACACCTAAATACACACCCAAGGGGGAAAACTCTCACAATCTGATATGGACGTGAGTTGGACTGAGCTTCAAAGGTGGAACTTGGAGAACCTCAACAAGCTTGATTCTTGGAAATTTCCTCATCCCTATCTATAAGAGGCTATTCTGCAAACCTAGGGCTTTTGTCAGGTAAGAAGACAATGCACTTGTGCAATACTATATCTACTAATTAACAACAAAGCCAAAAAAGCTCCATTGCACAGACTAGTTAACCCAGAATATTGATGGAAGCTCTTTACATGGTGGACAAAGATGATAAGACCTGAAAGTAAATCTGCCACTGAATTTCACCTTAATCAGAAAACTGGTGGACAAATCTGAAGGTTCATGCTTAGGGCAAACATCTCAGGAAGGTTGATGGATGCAAACAACAAAGCTTCAATAAGACTAGTAAAATGTCTCCAGGAGATTCTACATTGAAGAGATCAGTCATGGCGGACAACTTACCCAGAAGACAGCTTGTTCCAAACTGAGTTATGTGGAGAGGTTTCCCTGAGGGTAGAGTCTTTGAACTCCATTGTATCCCTTCTGCCTCTCCAATTCCTGTGGTTCATTGACACTACAAAACAATCCAGTGTGGCGAATGCTTGCAAGTTTCTTTCTGACATTTCTTCAACTCTCCCCAAAGGAAACAGCATTTAAAAGAACACTTGTCTTTAAAAAGTTTTAAATACCAAAGTGAACTTTCTGAAGAGCGAATGCCATGTTTTCCAAGAACAACTGGCAACTAATTTGCTCATCATATGCTTGCAAAATTAGCATGAATCTAATGAATTGGAGATGAAATCTGGGCAATATCTTTGAGGAACTGCCCAAAGGGATTAAGCATGAGTTATTTCAAGCTGCCTGGATCCCATTTTCATTCAATTATCTTTCCACATAAAGGAACAAAGGTGGAGAACAGATTGCTTTTCAAAATGTGCCATGTAATGCTCTCTACTTTGTAAACATGTTGCGATGAGAATGGTGATTTCCTATATCTCATTGTCAAGTGTTCCTTCCAGAAGTAAAGTGGAATATAAGGGCTAAGGAAACTTCTGATATCCAATACAACCCTGACTTTAGTGGTGGAACCTCTTACATGGGAACATGGTCCTTGGAAGACATACCTGACTCCATGTCAGAAAAAGAGGGAGAAAGAAAGAGAGAGAAAAGTGCGTTCCCAAGAAGATACAACAATTCAATGTATATTTAGAAAAAGATGAACTAAGGCTTCTCCTCAAAAAGAAATTATAAGAATGAAGAAGTTATTCACACAAATGAAATCCCACTAGAAATCAATATAATTTAGTGATAACTGACAATGCAATCCTGTACATGCCTATTTTGAAGTGAGCCCCACAAGTTCAATGGGACATCCTCCCAGGTATATGTGCATAGGATTGTAGCTTTAAGCTCAATTAGTTTCAATGGACTAATTTCCTACATTACCATAGGTCATGGGGAGAGGCAGTACCTAAGGGAAAGCAGGACATAATCATATACAACAAAGCATTCCTCCCCCAAAAGGAAGCCAGATGTCATGGAACAACACCATTTAACCAGTGCCAGTTACAGGTTTGGGAGGACCCTTGAGCAAGTCATCTGCAATGGGCCCCTCCCTCAGTGAGTCTACTTTCTCACCACCATTGCCACCAGCTTCTGTTGCTCTTTGTCTTTCTCATCATTGCTGCCACTTACCTGCTTGACCAGAAGAGAGCCAGTGAGCAAGGATGCTCTAACTTGGATTCCTGCATTGAGCAGGGGGTTGGACTCGATGGTCTTGTAAGCCCCTTCTGCGATTCTATGATTCTATGATGCTCCTTCTTCTCACCAGCAACTCCAGTGGGCTCTCTTTTGTTAATCTTTTGATTTGCAACATAATAACAACAACAAGCAAACTTAAAACAAACAACAAAAAAACAAAAAAAGGGCAGGGCATGTGGGGGGAAAAATTCATATCATGAAACATGTGACTATGCAGTAATCATTACCGATACGTATGGATGTCACAAGTGCCCGATAGGGGGGTAGAGTCTGACAGATTCCTATTCGCAGACCGCACAGCACTCGTTGAACCCATTTGCCAAGCAGTCCATGAACAAAGGTTGGCCGCCCACTCCTTCCCTGAGCCGCCATTGTTACACAAGCTGGCATCTTGGGTCTTTCTGGAAAACTAATGTTGCGAAGATTACGGCTGTGAACACTACAGGTGTAAATGGCCCGCTTATGCCTGTAATGTTGCGTAGATGGCCCCTTTACAGTAGCAATTACGCAACGTGAGTTTTCCAGAAAGACCCAAGATGACATTTTGCATAAGAGTGGCAACTCCGGGAAGGAGTGGGAGGCTCTAAAGTGCTTCTCAGTCATTCTCTGAGCTGTCTAGGGGCTTGTGCAGTGAGCAGGCATGGGCAGCAGTGCCAGCTTGGCGAGCAATGTCCCTGGAAGGACGCGAGTCCATCCATCCCACCTATAGGGAAAAAGGGAAAAGACAGATAAAAGAAAGAAAAAAAGAAAGCACAAAGGGGGGGGAGGATTAACATTAACATTTCAAATATATACATTAATATAAGCAGCCCATATATCTAAGTAAGTATCCATATGACTTTGACGGCTGTAGGAGATACACTGAAACGTAGCAAATGTAGGAAGATCTTCAGTCCACTGAGTGACAGATGGCGGGTGTTTTTCCTTCCATGCTTGAGGTATAAGTCTCTTTGCAACTGTAAAGGCTCTCAGTTCACACCCATATCACAGGGATGTAGTTTAAAAGTGCACGTACATCTGCTATTGCCACAGATTTTTCAAGAACAAAATTAATACAAGAAAAGACTTTCAACCAAAAAGAAGCCACTAGGCATTGTCCTCATTATGTTGCCAGAATCTGGCAGGCAGAGCTCCTTCTCAGCAAGCCTCTGTGGTGTCCAATTAGGGATGGACAAACCCACATCCACACACACTCGCTGAAGCGCTGGCCCTGCTCGAGGCCCCCCCCGACCCACATTCGAGCCCCCATGAGTTCACTCAGCCACCCACATTCAGCATGTATCCCATCCGTGAGTGCCTGCCATTTTGTCAAATAATTTCCCCCCCTATTTTTAAGGAAAAAATTGAGGTCATTAAAATGCACATATTTAAACACATGCAAATTTGGGCTGGGAAATCGTGACATACACAATATTAGACGCATTGTATATATCAAGGTTTCCCTGCCCAATTTTATGCATAAACTTATAAAAATAAGTTCGGCGAAATGGCAGGCGCTCGCAGATGGGTCCAGGTGAGTAAAGGGAACATCTGGGAGGGTGTGAGTGGGGTCGAGACAGGCCAGAGGCTCAGTGGGCATGGTCTGGGGATACAGGTGTCCGTGCCATCCCTATGTTCAGTATACATGAAACATCAGTTTTTGTTGAATCAATCACAATTTTAAATGTACAGAAATAGTAGATATGGAAGCTAAGGCAACTTTCCATTGATTCAACTGCATAGAAGGAAGGAGCCTGGGGAAGGAGGACCAGCCAGCAGGCAGCAGCTGCACCGGGTGGATCCTGAGCCTGCTTCTGCCCCCACCCACAGGTACTTAAGGCGGGGCTGCCAGAGGCTGCGCCTTAGCGTCGCACCAAGTGCGACGCTAAGTGCGCACTTAGCGTCGCACTTGGAGTCGCATAGGGCCTGAAGACCTACCCACCTGCCTCTCCAGAGACACCAGCAGCCACAATACCAGCAGCAAATAGCAGCAGTGGAGGGCAGCAGCTTTAAAGACCAGGGGAAAGGGGCAAACGTGGACTTTATCTGCTCCTTCTTAGCTGCTGTTCTCTTTTATCTCTTTTATCTTTTATATTCTTTTAAACTGTTGTGCATTTTATATTCTAACATTTTAATATGTGCCTGGGATGACTATTGGGCAACTCAGGGGGTGGGGGAGGTGCCACCATAACTGTGGTCATGGGCAGGGGGAGATATGGCATTGGGGGATTAACAGGCCAGCTGAGGAGAAGAGGGTCTAGACACCTTACAGCTGTCCCCTCTTCTGGTTCTTCCCCCAACCTGATGGTTCCTGGCAGCCTTACCAGTCTGCCCTCGGGTCTGGTGGTGCTGCTGCTGAATGCCAGGTCAGCCCAAAATAAAATCTCCCTCATCCATGATTTGATTGTGGATGAGGGGTCTGACCTGGCATGTATTAGTGAGACCTGGGTGGGGGAACTGGGAGGGGTCACTCTCTCCCAGCTGTGCCCTCCTGGGTACTCGGTGCAGCACCAACACCGACTTGAGGGTCGGGGAGGGGGGGTTGCCATGGTCTATAGGAATTCAATCTCCCTCTCCAGGCTTCCTGCTCATTCGAGTGCAGATCTTGAGTGTTTGTACCTTGTGTTGGGTACCCGGGACAGATTACGGATTCTGTTGGTGTACCGCCCACCCCGCTGCCCATCAGACTCCCTGCCTGAGCTGACGGAGGTGGTCTCAGACTTGGTGTTGAGGACCCCCAGGATGATGGTCCTGGGGGATCTCAACTTCCATGCCGAGGCCGCTGTATCCGGGGCGGCTCAGGACTTCATGGCCACCATGACAACCATGGCGGCCCAACATGTCATCCCAACATGTCATCAGCCCAACGCATATAAAAGGACACACACTTGATCTGGTTTTCTCGACTGGACAGGAGGATGGTGATCTGAAAGTGGAGGAATTAACATCTGTCCCTTTGTCATGGTCAAATCACTTCCTGCTGAGGTTTAGACTCCTGGCGGCCTTTCCCCTCTGCAAGGGTGGGGGACCTATTAAAATGGTCCACCCCCGGAGATTAATGGATTCCGATGGATTCCAGAGGGCTCTGGGGGATTTTCCTGCTGGTATGGCTGGTGCTCCTGTCGAAGCCCAGATCGCTCTGTGGAATGCAGAGATGACTCGGGCGGTTGACACGATCGCGCCCAAGCGCCCTCTCCCTCTGAGCAGAGCCCGGCCAGCTCCTTGGTATACACCTGAGCTGAGGGCAATGAAGCAAGAGGGGAGACAGCTAGAACGCAGGTGGAGGAAAACTCGTGCTGAGTCTGACCGAGCACAGGTAAGAGCCCACTATCGAGCCTACTCTGTGGCGGTGAGGGTGGCAAAGAGACAGTTCTTTTCCACCAGCATTGCATCTTCTCAGTGTCGTCCAGCAGAGCTTTTCCGAGTGGTTCGCAGCCTGTTACATTCTGTGCCAGGGAGAGAATCGGTGGAACCCTCGGTAGCACGCTGTGACAAGTTTGCACGGCACTTTGAGGATAAAGTCGCTCAGATTCGTCATGAATTGGACACCACCATTAATGCAGTTCCATTGGTAGAGGCGTTCAGAGCACCGTCTGGTCCAGTTTTATTGGATGAGTTTCAGTTACTGAGGCCTGAGGATGCAGACAAGGTGCTTGGCCAAGTCCGATCGACCACTTGTGTGCTTGACCCTTGCCCTTCATGGCTTATTAAATCAAACAAGGAGGGGTTATCCGGCTAGGTCCAGGAGGTTGTGAATTCCTCCTTGAGAGAGGGAGTGGTGCCTGCCGCTTTAAAAGAGGCGGTAATTAGACCACTCCTGAAAAAGCCTAACCTGGACCCAGAGAATGTTAACAATTATAGGCCAGTGGCCAACATCCCCTTCCTGGGCAAGGTGCTTGAGCGGGTGGTTGTAGGACAGCTCCAGGCACTGTTGAATGAAACAGATTATCTAGATCCATTTCAATTGGGCTTCAGGCCTGGTTTTGGAACGGAAACTGCCTTGGTCACCCTGTGGGATGACCTCTGCCGGGAGAGGGACAGGGGGAGTGCGACCCTGTTGATTCTCCTGGACCTGTCAGCGGCTTTTGATACCATCGACCATGGTATCCTTCTGGATAGGTTGTCTGGGTTAGGAGTTGGAGGCACTGCACTACAGTGGTTCTGCTCCTACTTGGATGGCCGATTCCAGAAGGTGGTGCTGGGGGATTATTGCTCTGTGCCATGGCAATTGTGCCATGGGGTTCCACAGGGCTCTATTTTATCCCCCATGCTGTTTAACATCTACATGAAACCGCTGGGGGAGGTTATCCGGGGGTGTGGGCTGAGGTGCCATCAATATGCAGATGACACCCAGCTCTACCTCTCTTTCTCATCAAAACCAGGTGAGGCAGTGGCTGTTCTGAATCAGTGCCTGGGCACGGTAATGGACTGGATGAGGACTAATAAACTGAAACTCAATCCAGACAAGACGGAGGTACTGTTAGTGGGTGGTTCATCTGCCCGGCTAGGTGATATTCAACCTGTTCTGGAGGGGGTTGCACTCCCCCGAAAGGATCAGGTTCGTAGTTTGGGGGTGCTCTTGGATCCAGAACTGTCACTTGAGGCACAGGTGAACTCAGTGGCACGGAGCACTTTTTATCAGCTGAGGCTGGTATACCAACTACGCCCTTATCTGGACAGAGATAGCCTAGCTACAGTTTTCCATGCTCTGATAACTTCTTGTCTGGATTACTGCAATGCATTATACGTGGGGCTGCCTTTGAAAACGGTCCGGAAACTTCAGCTGGTCCAAAATAGGGCAGCAAGATTGTTAACAGGGACTGGCCTGCGAGCTCATATTACGCCAGTACTTTTCCAGCTGCACTGGCTGCCAGTCCATTTCCGGGCCCGATTCAAAGTGCTGGTGTTAACATTCAAAGCCCTTAACAGCTTGGGGCCAGGTTACCTGAAGGATCGCCTCCTCCCATATGTGCCTGCCCGGACCTTAAGATCATCATCAGCGGCCCTTCTCCATGAGCCCCTGCCAAAGGAAGTGAGGCGGGTGGCTACTAGGAGGAGGGCTTGTTCTGCTGTGGCACCCCGGCTCTGGAATGAGCTCCCTAGTGAGGTTCGCCTGGCGCCTACATTGTACTCCTTTCGGCGCCAGGTGAAGACCTTTTTATTTTCCCAGGCATTTTAGCTTTCTAAATTTTTATCTTTGCTGTTTTAAATCTGTTTTTTAAACTCCTGCACTGCTGCTAGATTTTATTGTGGCTGTATTGTTATATTGTGGTTTTAATGTTCTATATATTTTAAATTGTTTTATTGTGTGTTTGGTTTTAATTTTTGTGAACCGCCCAGAGAGCTTCGGCTATTGGGCGGTATAGAAATGAAATAAATAAATTAAACATTCTAATTCCTTATTCCATTCATCTCTGACCTTCTGAACATCTGCACAGGTGGGCTCTTTCCAATGGGTGACAATGGGCCCCTGCTGGGATGTGAGCCCTTTGCAGGTGCCTGACCATGCCTATCCTTGATGCCAGCCTGGCATTTACCACACTTATCAAAATAATTTGTTCCTTGGTTTGGCAGTTTAGACATATCCAAGACCCAGTCATTGATTCTCAGAGAAAAGCTATTTTTCTGCTCTTGTGAAACAGGTTCTGTGCAGAGCAGTGCTAAGGTGAGCTGGGGAGGAGTGGAACAGTGGATCCACTGCAGCATCCTAAGGTCTGTGAGCTTGCTCTGGCCAGAGCGGAAGATGTGTGCAGAGGTCAATTTCTCTGGGCTTTGCAGCCTGGAAAATTTTTGTATTTTATATTCAAACCCATTGAAGCCAACGGGGAGGGTTAGCCGCATTAGCTCCAGGCTGGCAGAGCTAACAGGCCCATCTCCATCCTGCCTAAGGGGATCCAGCAGATCTAATGATGGCTTCACCCCACACCTCATTTCTGCACTTGACACCAACTAGCATTAATAGGAAAGCTACCACTGGTGGTAGCTTTCCAGCTGCTGATCTCTCAGTGGGCACACTGGTGTCCTGCTATGGCTGGATAAGTCTCTATGCTAGGCAAATACAGGGACAAATCCAATAGGCAAGTCAGTTAAGCTTAAGTCAGGTTTCACTGGAGTGTGGGATCAGGCTATGGTAAGAGCAATCAACATATATGCAATGATCAAAGTGCAGTATTACTTGGCAGGTACATGGTTTCCAGGAGACGGATCTGAGGCACAGCCAAGGTCAAAGCACAAGAAAGCAGTCAAGTAGAAATGCAGTCCAAAGAGCAGAGTCAAACAGGAGTCCAGAGTTCACCAGCATGGAGGTTTAAACACAAGGCAAGATCAGGGAAACCTGACACAAAGCGCTAGGACTTGAGGTAAGGAGTTGTTCCAACAACCAGTAGATAACTATTGAGAGCTTATATGCTGGAGCTTCAATAGCCCCACCCAGTACTCAGCTGTATCACATCAGAGGCTTATATAAGAAGTCCTCCTCATGAAGAAGACTGTATTCATAGGGAGCCCTTTTCAGCAAGTAGGCACTCCTTCCTGCCTGAATCTTAAGGAAGTGACATTCTCAGGGGCCAGGTGGTGGCTCAGCATTCCTTACTACCTCAGAACCTGAGCTCTTTGCCTCTCAAGGGGGCAGTTCTGAAGGCATCACCCCTAAGGGGCCAGGACAAGTAGCACTGAGGTCCTCTGAGTCAACCTTTTCCCTGGGGACATCTAGCTCCATAGGTTCAAGCTCTTCCACTGATTAGGAATCCCCCAGGGGAATCATGACAACTGGGGCCTCCACAATGGCCAGTTCCCCACTCCTCCATTGGTGGAGCTTCTCCTGTCTCGTGGAGGTCATTGGAGTAGCACTTCTGCCATATCCTAATGTCCTCCAGTGGGCCAGTGTGGTGTAGGAGAGCCAGTGTGGTGTAGTGGCAAGAGTGTTAGACTAGGAGCTGGGAGATCCGGGTTCTAGTCCCCACTCAGTCATGGAAGCTCACTGGGTGACTTTGGGCCAGTCACAGACTCTCAGCCCAACCCACCTCACAGGGTTGTTGTGAGAATAAAATGGAGAGGAGGAGGATAATGTAAGCCGCCTTGGGTTCCTTGCAAGAGGAAAAAAAGGCGGGGTATAAATGCAATAAATAAATAAATAAATAAACATCAATGGGTTAGGCTTGCCCTGTGAGCTCCTAAAGAAAATCTGTTTTTTAACCATGATCTTGTGTTATATCCAATTCCCCAACCACTGGCAAATGGTCTAAAACCTCTTGATGGAAGAAAATATACACATGCATCATTCATGTAGAATGCAATTGCAGTGTTGAAACCCCTCTCAGAAAAATAGAGCAATCTTAATGCAGTCCTATATCATATGTGTTATCCATGAGACATACAATGCCAATATTTGCAAAAGGAATGGAAATAAGCAGGTAAGACAAAAAGATGGAACTAGGGCTACATGTTCTGTTAATATTAATAACCCCCCCAAAAAAATCAGAGGGGGGAAATGACTGTGCAGGAGGCTGGCTTGCTCATGAGCTGGCAGATGTACAGCCTGCAAGCAATTTCGGTGAGCCAAGCCCTGCTTCCAGAGGG
The DNA here is from genome assembly GCF_057233095.1 of Heloderma suspectum. Lineage (NCBI taxonomy): Eukaryota > Metazoa > Chordata > Lepidosauria > Squamata > Helodermatidae > Heloderma > Heloderma suspectum. Next base: position 23,090,475 of record NC_139460.1, on the reverse strand, counting down.
GGATGGGAAGCCATTCCCATCCCTTCCTTAAGGCCACATCCACTGGTGGGGAGGGCAGCCTTCCTAAGTCACCCCCTTGTCAGGGTGGAAACTGAGCACATAGAGCCCCAGAGCAGTTCTGACTCTGAGGAGGAACAGCAATCCATGGGAGGGAGAGGAGCTTGCTCATTTCTCACAAGCACAGAAGCTGGCAGAGATTCCTCCTGCCAGCATTCCTGGGATAGATAGTGACCCTGGCAGCGAGAGAGCACTGGAGGGGGGCTTGCTGGACGCTCGGCGCAGACGCAGGGAGTGACGACAGATGGAGGGTGCGGAAAGGAGGCATAGCGCTTGTTTGGCGCGCAAACAACAGTCGCGTCCCGAGGACCCAAGGGAAAGAGGGAGGATCCCTCCCTAGCCCATAAGTTCAGGGTCTTCTAACCTGGAGCTTAGGCTACTCTGCTATCTTTCCCCAGTGCTGTTCCTTGCTTAGTTGCTAGTGATTAGTATCTGAAAGAGTCATAAAGGAATAAAGGAATAAAGCCTCGGAACGAATCCTCGTCATCTGTGTCCTGAGTTGGCTATTGGAAGGGACTGCAAGAGGCAGCTAGGGTGCTCCTGACACTAGGGATGTACGAAAATCACTTACCTTTCGCGGATTATGCTGATGGTGGGGGGGGGAGATGCTCCGTCCCTCCCCCCGGAATCCTGGACGGGAGGGGGAGGCGCTCCGTTCCTCCCCCCCCCGGAATCCTGGCCGGCCGGCTGTGCTCCGCAGTGATTCTGCGGAGCTGCCGGCCGGCTCCGCCAGCAGCCGGACATCCGGTCGCTGGCTAGCAGGGACGCAAATTGCGGCGGCCATAGCCGCCGTCATTTGCGTCCCTGCAGTCAGCCATGATAGGCTACATAAATGTTTACGTAGCCTATCACAGCTGACTTTTTAAAAAAAGAAAGAAACAATGTGCGTACGCAAATGGCGGCGGCCACAGCCGCCGCCATTTGCATTCCTTATTTTGGCACGTCTTAGTCTACGTCAAGATTTATGTAGACTAAGATGGCGAAAATAAGGGGAACGCAAATAGCGTAGTGTAAATTTTTACATAGCCTATCATGTCTTTTTTTTTAACTGGAAATGGCGGCGGCAGCCGGTCGGAAGACCGGCCGCCTCAGCCGCCACCGCCGCACCGCCACCGGAGCCGCCGCCAGAGCCGCAGCCGCCAGGAAGAGCTGCCTCAGGCAAGTCTCGCCCCGGGGGGGCGGGAGGGCAGACCATTCCACCACCAATTTCAGGGGGGTGAATGCTCTGACATTCGGCCTCCCTGAGGTCCGTGGCGGAATTCTCTGACATCCCTACTTGACACCACTCCTAGTGCCAACGACCCTGGGCAGATGAGGCAAGTTAGCCCCAAAAGCAAGCTGTACCCCACCACAAGGTCTCATAGCCCTGAGTGTCAACTCTCAAGAATGGCCAGTCACCACTAGGGATGTATGTCTGAGAAGTTTGGTTTTGCTTGCAAGACATGCGAGCATGGCCCATCTGAAGCTCCGAACATAAGTGATTATCCCCTGCCCCCGATCAACCCCCTGCCCCCGATCAACCTGTCTGCAAGCACCGCAAGCACCATTTTGTAAAAACAAAAACAAAACCCAGTGTTCGCAATATGTGCACATCTAGTTGTATGCAAAATGGCACCATGAATGGCTGATATACACAAGTTTACAGTCGTAAATGGGCTATTTATGCCTGAAATCTTGCATATATCAGCTATTCATGGTGTAGGGATGTATGAAAGTCACTTACCTGTTCACGGATTATGTTGATGGGGGGGGAGGCGTTCTGTCCCTCCCCCCAGAATCCTCACCAGAGGGGAGGCACTCCATTCCTCCCCCCCGGAATCCTCCGTGGCCGGCTGTGTTCCGCGGCAGCTCCGTGGAGCAGCCAGCCAGGCCCGGCCAGGCCAGAGCTGTCCGCAGCCGGATTTCTGGCCGTGGAGGGCTCTGGGTAAAAAGAGCCATTTGCATACGCAGTTTTTGTTTTGTTTTTTAACCCACCCAGCCATGATAGGCTACGTAAAGATTTACATAGCCTATCACGTCGTGTGTTTTTTTTAAAACATAGTCATGATCAGCTAAATAAATCTTTACGTAGCCTATCACGTCTTTCTTTTTCTTTTTTTCTTTTTTTTATAAGAGTGGAAATGGCGGCAGTGGCAGCTGGTCGGAAGACCGGCCGCCACAGCCACCGCCACTGCCGCCTGGAAGCTCTGCCCCAGGTAAGTCTCATCCCGGAGGGGATCTGCAGGGGCGTGGGGGGGGCAGGCCGTTCCGCCACAGATTTCAGGGGGCCAAATACACTAGCATTCGGCCTCACTGAAATCCATGGCGGAATTCTCTGCCATCCTTATCATGGTGCCATTTTACATAAGATTAGATGTGCACATATTTACAATAACCATTTTCTTTCACAAACGGGCGGTTCTGGCACTTGTGGATGGGTCCAGGATGGGTGTGGGTGGCTCAGTGAGCAGGGGGGGGATCAAGCGCAGGTCCAGGGGCATGTGAACTGTGTCAGTGGCTCGGCAGGTGCCCCGAGGACCCGAACTGTCCACCCCTAGTCACATTGCCCTGCATGTCAAGTCCCAGGAATGGTCAATCACCATTAGGGATGTGTGAGAGTTTCCTTTTTAATTGCAAGACATGCAAGTATGCCCCCATTCAAAGCTCTGAACACAAGTGCAAGCACATGTCTACCGAAAATATACACAGATTGTCGAACACGTGACTCGCATGCTTCCCATTCCAGATACCTAGTTGGATGTGTGCAAATTTCCTAATTTGTGCAAATTTCCTCAGTAGACTGCATCAGGTCTGCTTTAGCATATGGAGGAAATTTGCACAAATTAGGATATTTGGGCAAATTTGGGCAGATTTGCACAAATCTCCATTCAATCCCTGTTCGGTTTGTGCAAATTTCCCATTTGTGCAAAGCGAGCAGTGATCACAGACGCAAAAGGGGATCAGGCACGAGATGAGAGGCGAGACGTTCAGAAAATCTTAGGGATCTTGAACATTGCTTGCTTGCCCATCCTTAAATCACCGTAGGTTGCCTCATGGTGCTCACCAATTCATAAGGCTATGTGCTGGCTCTGAGATACCCTGTCAGATATGACCAATTAACTTGTCTGGTCTGGCCTAATAACAACTCTAAAACTTAATAAAGGAGTCCCAGCCTTTTAAGCCAGTACAAAGTAGGCAAAAAATTCACCAGTACAGCCAATCTGCCCAGGTAAACTGCCCTGGGATGATGCCTGCTGCTTCAAGGGAACTAGAGCAGTAAGCTTGTCTTTTCTTTTATTATCTGCATCCATTTTCCATCAGTAAATTATATCATTCTTTCACACAAGTAGACATGAGTCATATTGGTACCTTTTAATCTGTTTAGTGTGGGTCCTGGCTGGATCAGGGCCAGGTTTAAGTCACTGGCTCATCCCACACTGAATGCAGAGAGGTAGGGCACAGCTGGAAGAAAAGAGGGCTACATCAAGGGAGGAGCTGGGAAGGAATGTTCATGTTGTTTTCCATAAGTCTTCTCTGCTGAAATCTATAGGGGATCCAGTTTGCAAAGCAAACTAGAAGGCCATTGGATATGCCAAAGTCTTTGAGCACTACTTAGTCACCACATCTGGAGCTAGTAGGCAAGAGCTTCAGTCCTATATTTCTACAAATTAGGCACGCCGTAATTCATTATTTAAAAAATCAAAAAGTCAAACAACTTTATTTCTGTTTTCTTAACAGAGGTGATGTCTTTTAACAGATCCCTGTTTTTTGAAACTAAATTTCTAGGAAACAAGAGGCAGATTAATCACACTCTGATCCATCACGAAGACCATCTTAAAGGCCTTGTGATGGCTGCCATTAAATTTCTAAGGGTGCAATCGTAACTAGATAGGCGGCCACCTCTGACCTTAGAGGCGACCGCCTATCCAAGGCAAGGCAGCAGGAGAGGCATGGGGGGATCGTTCCCTCCATGCCTCTCCTGCCCTGCTTTTCCTGCTAGACAGCCATTTTCGGCTCTCTAGCGACAGGGGGGCCGACCGGGAAAGGAAGCTGCCGTACGACACATGGGATGTGTTGTATGTGCAGCTCCTCTCTCCCCACCCTGGAACGCCCCCCAGCCCCACCCCTTTGCAGTTGCTTTTCAGTTGTCTGCCAAGCGTGGAGGATGGAGTTTCTCCGTGTTGCCTTGGATGCAGCACAGACAGGGGGAGGGGTCGGATTTCCGGGAACCAAGGAGTGCGGTGTCTGAGGTCGGTTCCTGGAAAGGAGCATATCCTATGGCCCTCGAGGCAGTGTCTAGTGGCCATAGGATTGCTTCCTAACACTACTAAGTGGATGCAGTCTTATTAAGGTGTTCCTCGTTCATACTGTCCATTTGCACTTGACAGTGTAATGGGTTAAAGTTTTGTGCCATCTGTAAAGTGCATCTAACTTGACCAAGGCTGATGAGTAGCTGACTTTTCAACAAGCCCACCATTCATAAAAATAGCTGAATTTTATTGCAGTGTTGAACTGAAGCCTAAACTAAACCTATTTTCCTCCGGCAAGTCTATGTGCACGAGCACAAGATATATGACTTTCCCCTTCACCGCTCTGACCAGTTTCTTTGAAGAAAGATTGCCCATTTTAGTGCTCAATTGAACAACTGTCAGAAAGGTTTCATGGTGCGGATAATAATTTCTGCAAACAAATCTAGACCACTAATTTCCTTGGGAAGTAGTTCAAGCCCTCGTGACTTTTCCTAAGCAGTTTGAATCCAGTTTAGGAAGGCGCCAATGACACAATGTCAATTTCCCTTCCAGCTACATGCCATGTCTGGAAATTAAGTGAGTAATTAGACAAGACTAAATGGAATCATTTCCGAATTAGACATAGGAGGCTCTTTCTCTCCCCCCACCCCCTCCTGATTATGCTGTAACAGCCTTGTACATTAGCTGCAAACATGATCAAAAATCATGAGCTCATGTAATTACAAATGTGAAATTCCCTGGCCTTTAGTACATCAAAACATTCTGCTGAAACTCCAGTGTACTTAAAATGCAAGGTTCAGGGGCAGACAATGACACATTAAAGTCTGGATGGAGTCTCCCCTCCCCCTTGTCTCTCCATACCACTCCCCCCCCAATATTTAGAGAAAGATGTTCCCCTTCCTGTCTTTGCCCTTCATTATGCCCACATACTGAATGAGATTTCAGAGTAACCCATGGGTCAGTGTGCATTAATTACAGTTACAACTAATTAACATATATTTAGCATCAACAGTCTGCTAATTGCTACGTTGAACATCGAACAAATGCAGGAAAAATGCAACAAGACAGAAATACGAAGAGAATGATCCTCTATTCTCTTATTGTGTTCATTTGTACATGTCTAAAAACAGAAAAAGAGTTGTCTGGCTCAATTCTGTAAAAAAAAAAGAAGAAGTCCAATTCCCACCACTGTCTACTACCCCTCCCCAAGGGGGAAAAACTCATCTTGGGGAAGGAAGATGAGTTATCAAGTATCGGAAGCCTCTGTCAAAGTTGGGAGAAGCACAGTGTTAGAGGAAAGTGAAGCACCCAGTGTAAGGACACTTCCAGTGTTTTTAGCTACTTCAAGTTCAGCTCTAACAGTCAGGAAGTTTTTCCTGATGCTCAGCCAGAATCTGGCTTCCTGTCACTTGAGCCCATTATTCCATGTCCTGCACTCTGGGATGATCAAGAAGAGATCCTGGCCTTCTTCTCTGTGACAACCTTTCAAGTACTTGAAGAGTGCTATCATATCTCCCCTCAGTCTTCTCTTCTCAAGGCTAAACATGCCCAGTTCCTTCAGTCTCTCTTCATAGGGCTTTGTTTCCAGTCCTCTGATCATCTTTGTTGCCCTCCTCTGAACCCTCTCCAGTATGTCTGCATCCTTCTTCAAGTGTGGTGCCCAGAACTGGGCATAGTACTCCAGATGAGGCCTAACCAGTGCTGAGTAGAGGGGAACTAGTCCTTCCTGGGATTTGGAAGCTATGCTTCTATTAATGCAGCCCCAAATAGCATTTGCCTTTTTTGCAGCCACATCACCTTGTTGGCTCATATTCAGCTTGTGATCGACAACAATTCCAAGATCTTTCTCGTTTGTAGTGTTGTTGAGCCACGTATCGCCCATCTTGTAACTGTGCATTTGGTTTCTTTTTCCTAGGTGCAGAACTTGGCATTTGTCCCTATTAAATGTCATTCTCTTGTTTGCTGCCCAGTGCTCCAGTCTATCCAGATCACTTTGAATTTTGTTTCTGTCTTCCAAGTTCCAAAGTATTAGCTATCCCACCCAATTTTGTGTCATCTGCAAATCTGATCAGCATTCCCTGCACCTCCTCCTCCAATTCATTTATAAAAATGTTGAAGAGCACTGGGCCCAGGACTGAGCCCTGCAGTACCCCACTCGTTACCTCTCCCCAGTTTGAGAAGGTCCCATTGATAAGCACTCTTTGAGTCCGATTCTGTAGCCAACTGTGGATCCACCGGGTCGTTGTTTCATCTAGCCCACTTTGAGCTAGTTTGCTCATCAGGATATCATGGGGCACTTTGTCGAAAGCTTTGCTGAAGTCAAGGTCTATGATGTCTACAGCATTCCCACAGTCTACAAGGGAGGTTACTTGATCAAAAAATGAGATCAGTTTTGTCTGGCAGGACTTGTTTTTGACAAATCCATGTTGGCTTCGAGTAATCATGGCATTGTTTTCAAGGTGCTTCCAGATGGATTGCTTTATCATCTGCTCCAGAATTTTCCCAGGGATTGATGTCAGACTGACTGGTCTGTAGTTCCCAGGTTCCTCCTTTTTACCCTTTTTGAAGATAGGGAAAACATTAGCCCTCCTCCAGTCATCTGGCACTTCCCCCGTCCTCCGTGATTTCTCAAAGAGAATAGACAGTGGTTCTGAGAGTTCTTCTGCCACTTCCTTTATTACTCTAGGATGCAGTTAATCTGGTCCTGCAGATTTGAACTCATTCAAAGTAATTAGGTGTTCCTTGGCCATATGCCTATCGATCTCAAGTTGCAATCCTGCCCCTTCAGCCTGTACTTTGCCTTTGCCAGGGGGGTCATAGACCCTCTTTTGGGAGAAGACGGAGCCAAAGTAGGAATTGAGCACCTCTGCCTTTTCTTTGTCATCTGTTATCATTTTGCCATCCTTATTTAATAGCTGAACAACCATTTCTTTCCTCTGCTTTTTACTATACACGTAGCTGAAGAAAGGCTTTTTGTTGTTTTTAGCATCCCTCACTAACCTCAGCTCATTCTCAGCTTTAGCCTTCCTGACACCATCCCTGCAATTCTGTGCTACCTGCCTGTACTCTTCCTTTGTTACTTGGCCTTCTTTCCACTTCCTATATGTGTCCTTTTTTTGTTGTTTTCAGGTCATCTCTAAGCTTTTTGTGAAGCCACATTAGCTTCTTCTGTTGTCTTCCACCTTTTCTTCTTGTTGAAATTGTTTGTGATTGTGCCTTGAGAATTTCCTTTTTTAAAAGTTCCCACCCATCTTGGACTTCTTTTCTCATTAGTGTCGCTTGCCATGGGACCTTACTGATCATTGTTCTGAGTTTATTAAAATCAGCTTTCCTAAAATCCAGGGTACACGTTTGACTACACTTGGCTTTTGCTTCCCTTAGAACCAAGAACTCAAGTACAACATGGTCGCTTTCCCCCAGAGTTCCTGTAAGTGCTACTTTATCCACTAAGTCATCTCTGTTGGTTAGGATCAAGTCAAGGATAGCCGATCCTCTAGTTCCTTCCTCTACTTTCTGTAGGAGGAAGTTATCCGCCACACAAGTCAGGAATTTCCTGGAGGGGTCATGTTTTGCAGAATTTGTCTCCCAACAAATATGGGGGAAATTGAAGTCCCCCATTACTACTACATCATGCTTCCTTAAAACATTGGCTATTTGCTTTTCAAAAGTTTCATCCTCGTCTTCTCCTTGGTTGGGTGGCCGGTAGTAGACTCTGACCACCAGGTTCTTTTTATTCTTTGCTCCATTTATTTTGATCCAGATGCTCTCGATGGGGCTACCAAGCTCATCCTCTTGTATTTCTGTGCAGAGATATGTATTTTTCACATACAGTGCAACCCCACCTCCCTTTCTGTTCCTCCTGTTCTTCTTGAACAAGTTATATCCTTCAATTGCTGTATTCCAGTCATGGGAGTCATCCCACCAAGTCTCAGTTACACCTATCCACTATCCAGTCATAATTTCCCTCTTGTATTAAGAGTTCAAGTTCGTTCTGTTTGTTTCCCATACTCTGGGCATTAGTATATAGACATCAAAGACCATGTGCTTCATAGTCTGGCTTTCTTCTTACATGTGTCTGAAGACTATTATTGGGCACTATCAGAGCTGTTCTCTCCATTGCAGTGCATGCGCCTACGTCCCCTGTTACCCCCAACATTACATCTCCCTTCCCCGTAGGATTCAGTTTAAAGCCCTCCTGATGAAGTTCTTCATGCTGTGGCCAAACACATTCTTCCCATCCTTTGTGAGGTGCAACCCATCCCTTGCCAACAGCCCATCTTCCAGGAAGTATAGGCTGTGGTCCCAGAATCCAAATCTCTCTCGTCGGCACCACCTTCGTAGCCAGTCATTCACCCGGAGTATTTTTCATTCCCTTTCTATCCCTCTTCTAACTACTGGAAGGATGGATGAGAAAACTATCTGGGCCCCAAAGTTCTTGAGTTTCCTTCCCAAAGCTTCAAAGTCCGACGTGATTCCTTTGTAGCTCTGCTTGGCGTAGCTCCGCTTGGCGGTATCATTTGTTCCCACATGGATGAGAAGAAAGGGATACCTGTCAGCGGGCTTTATGAGTGCAGCCAACCTTTCAGTCACGTCTCTAATTCATCCTCCCGGGAGACAACATACCTGGAGAGTCCATGGGTCTTCGCGACATACTTGGGTCTCAATCCCATGTAGCAAGGAGTCTCCCACTATTACCACTCTTCTCTTCTTGTTGTTGTAGGCCTGGGTTTCATCCCCTCTGTTTGACTGACCTTCAGCCTCTTGCTCACTCTCATGTAGGTTCCCCTGTGATTCTTCCTCTGCAAGCTGTCCTCCAGTCTCATCCGCAAGTAACTGGAATCGGTTCCACAGCTCCACTGCTTCCACTGGCGCAGAGTGGCGTCTAGTTCTTCTTCTCCTAACTGTCACCCTTTTCCAAGGAGTATCCTCTACTCCATTTTTCTTCACCTCAACATTTCCCACTGCCTCATCTTGCTGTTGCTCTTCAAGCTTCTGGTCTTCCCTTTGCTGCTGTAGTTCCCCCATTCTGTATGGTGAATGGTTGAATGGTTGGTGAATGGTGAATCAATCAAATGGTGATAATTGGAGTTAACCCCCTCAATCAGGGGTGGCAAAAGATGCTGGACATGTCACCCTCTTACTTCTGGGAAGGAGACACCTGGTGGGCCTCTCCCATCATCAGTTAGGATGGCCATGTGTCCTCTTTGACAGAGGACACTCCTCTATTTGAAGATGTCGATTTGAAGGGCTGTACTGTCCAAGTTCAATTTAAAGGACTGTAAGGAGGGAAAGCAAAGCCCCTGAAGTTGCCCATCAGTGGTTAGTATGTGGACAACAGGCTGAAGAGTCAGGCACACAGGTCACCTAGTCACAGTCTTCCCTGCTATGAACTTGTATTTCTATTTAAATCACAATAATTATGTCCAAATTTGCATTAATACAAATAAATCACCAGATTTTATGCACATCTGTGCCCTCTTTGGGGGTGATGCATTTCCTCTATTTGGTGATGTATAAGCAGCCACGCTATCGTCACCGGTTCCTTCCTCCTCCTGCTACCTCAATCCCATTCCCATGGTGAGTTTTTCTGCTACTGGGACAGGCAAATGAGTTTTCAGGCAGTGGTGGGAAACAGGCCCCTCAAATGTTCTTTTTAAATGTTGTTCAAAAAAGTTAGCATTTGAAAGAAATGTTCAAAGGCCCAACCAAGCAACTGAACAGAGGAAGAGAGTCATGCCTGCCTGTTACCAAGGAACTGGTGACTTCCACCAACCTTGTTCCACTCCTTGGCTCCAGGAAAGTGCTTCTGCAAGGACCAGCATCAACAGAAGGTACCAAGCTACCCAGATGAGGATGGTACAGTCTCATTTAGCCCTGAGAAGGGAGGCTGAATTCATTAATACTTTGAGAGAATGTTCCTGGAGTGAGGAGGGGCATGGTGTGCAATATTAATCTGGGAGATAAAGAGAATAGATAGATGATAGATAGATAGATAGATAGATAGATAGATAGATAGATAGATAGATAGGATAACCTGAGTGTGAGACAGGTTGCCAAAAAAGCTTGTTGCGTTTTTAATAACTCCCATTCGATTTTCCGCATACATTGTTGGGTTTTTAATAACTGCTATTAGAATTTTAATATCAATACAGAGGTTTTGGTTTGATTTTTTCCTGTTTTTAAATGAATTGCCATTGCAAAGGTATTGAAATACTGATATTTTGCCTGAAATGGTTTGTTGTTATTATTACTGAAATGTTTATTGATAGTTTTATGTATTGCTCTAATTGTTTGTTTACCTTGCATACTGTGAAGACAATTTTCTTTGTGGAAAGGTGACATCTCTATTAAAGTGTAGTCCAGCACCCCCAACCTGGTGCCCTCCAAACTTTTTGGACTACAACTCCCAGCATTCCTGACCATTGGCCATGCTCACTGGTCAAGTGAGAAGTCCAAGAAATCTGGAGGGCACCAGGTTGGGAAAGGTTGGTCCAGTCCAGTCTAAACACAGCTCAGCTCTACTCAACTCAACTAAAACAAAACTAATTGATGCTATGGACAAGCAGCAGTCCACTCTCCCCATGGAGAGAGCAGGTTTTCACCCACTATCTAACAAAAATTCCAAAAGGTGTCTTGGGTGAGATATTGCTAGTGCATTCAAACCGCGTGTGGCAATTTTTCAGTCAGACAAAACTTCTGTTGTCCCCTGTTCTTGCTTAAGAAGTAACACGCCTTGCTTTATTGACATTGACGAATCTCTGAACCTCTAGCAATGTTGGGTTAATACGAGTTCTTGGCAGGTTTTATTATTGACTGTTGTTCCTTCCCTTCTTATCTGTACTTTCTTAGATGCTTTGCTCAAGAGCAGCTTACTCCTTCCCCCATATTTTCTCTTGTTCCGGGGGCTCCTGACAGCAATTGTCAGATCATTCCCACTTTCACCCAGCTATTCTTGCCGGGTCCTTGATTAATAAATAATAAACTGATTTACAATTCTTTTACATTTGTATTTACATAGTCCTCTCATTACATCTTTGCTCTGAAACCTCTTTGATCTCCCCAATGTGTTTACTGTAGCACCTTTTTGTTTTCTTCCTTGAAGTCTATACGCTTGATTTGGAACCTATTTAATCTCACAAATGATATAAGAAGTAGAATAATGCTGCATAAAGTTGTTCATAAAAATCAGAAGGAAAAAACTGGGGGATAATTTGCGAAGCAGCTGAATATATTAAAAGGGGAGGGTGACGCTCTATTCTATCTCTGATGAAGCCTCATCTGATATTGTGATCTAAACAGCAACTGGATGGCTCTGTTAGACTCCCTGTTGCAGCCCATTCTTGTGACCTGCTGCACTGATAGAAGACAATGTGGCCAATCTTTCCTGGTTACCAAGGCATGGGGCAGAGGCCGTAATTCAGTGGTAGAACACCTGCTTTGCATGCAAAAGGTTCCAGCTTCACTCCATTGCATTTCCAGATAGGGGTAGAAAGAACTGCATGTGCAACCCTGGAGAGATGCTGCCAAAGAGTTTAGACAATACTGAGCTAGAAGGACTAATGATCAGACTCCATATAAGGCAGCTTCCTATGTTCCATGATAGGGATGTGCAGATTTTGTTAAATCCATTCCATCTCTGGTTCATGGATGGTCAGGCGTCTTTTGCGCCATCATTCACTGATTGACAGAATCAGACTTTTTGTACGAGAACTTCATTTATTTGCAAATATGCATTAGCACTAATATGCCACTTACCCATCCCTGTTCAGCTCCCTGGTTGAGCCAGTTGGTGGTCTGCAGGCATCCAGCGAGTGGCATGTGGCCTCCTGACTCCTCAGTGAGCTTCCATTTTGCACACAAATGGTGGCTCATTGTTTTACGTAAAAGACGTTTTGTGTAAATGGTGTGACTAGACCCTTTGCACCTGTAATTTTGCATAAATAGACACTTTACAACTGCTTTACGGCCACCGTAAAATGTCTGTTATGTAAAACAATGAGCCACTATTTTTATGAACATGGCAGGTAAGTGGCAGCAGTCCACGGATGTCTGATCTGGCCATGGTGACACATGCCTTAGTTACATCCCATTTGGATTACTGCAACGCACTCTACGTGGGGCTGCCTACGAAGAGTGTTCAGAAACTGCAGTTGATCCAAAGAGCTGCTGCCAGACTGTTGACTGGGGCCGGCTACAGGGAGCATACAACTCCCTTGTTCAAACAGCTCCACTGGCTTCCAGTCTGTTTCTGGGCACAACTCAAAGTGCTGGCTATGACAGATAAAGCCCTATATGGCTCCGGTCCAGGTTATCTGAAAGACCATATCTGGGAAGGCCCTTCTCTCAGTTCCACCATTGTCACAGGCACGTTTAGTGGGAACCCGGGAGAGGGCCTTCTCAGTGGCTGCCCCACGGCTGTGGAACGCCCTTCGCAGGGAGGCTAGGATGGCTCCCTCCTTGATGTGTTTCTGGAGGCAGGCTAAAACATTCTTGTCCCAGCAGGCCTTTGGAACATAGTTGGAACCTGGGGGTAAGCTGCTAAAGTGCTGTTTTAAAGTGCTGTTTTAATGTTTTAGTATAATTTAATTGTATTGTTGGATCATAAGAAATTGTGGCAAGTTCTTGGTGATATGGGGATACCAAGTCATCTTGTCTGCCTCCTGAGGAATCTGTATAACGACCAAGTAGCAACGGTAAGAACAGACCACAGAACAACAGACTGGTTTAAGATTGGGAAATGAGGAGTACGGCAGGGTTGTATACTCTCACCCTACCTATTCAACCTGTACGCAGAACACATCATGCGACGGGCTGGGCTTGATGAAGCCAAGGCTGGAGTTAAAATCACTGGAAGAAACATTAACAATCTCCGATATGCAGATAATACCACTTTGATGGCTGAAAGTGAGGTGGAGCTGAGGAACCTCATGGCGAAGGTGAAAGAAGAAAGTGCAAAAGCTGGGTTGCAGTTAAACCTCAAAAAAAACAAGATTATGGCAACCAGCTTGATTGAGAACTGGCAAATAGAGGGAGAAAATGTGGAGGCAGTGACAGACTTTGTCTTTGTAGGTGCAAAGATTACTGCAGAATGCTGACTGCAGCCAGGAAATCAGAAGACGTTTACTTCTTGGGAGGACAGCAATGACAAATATTGATAAAATAGTGAAGAGCAGAGACATCACACTGACAACAAACATCCGCATAGTGAAAGCAATGGTGTTCCCCGTAGTAATCTATGGCTGTGAGAGCTGGACCATAAGGAAGGCTGAGTGAAGGAAGATAGATGCTTTTGAACTGTGGTGCTGGAGGAAAATTCTGAGAGTGCCTTGGACTGCAAGATCAAACCAGTCCCAACTCCAGGAAATAAAGCCAGACGGCTCACTTGAGGGGATGATATTAAAGGCAAAACTGAAGTACTTTGGCCACATCATGAGAAGAAAGGATACCCTGGAGAAGATGCTGATGCTAGGGAAAGTGGAGGGCTAAAGGAAGAGGGGCCAACCAAGGGCAAGATGGATAGATAATATTCTGGAGGTGACAGACTCGGCTTTGGGGGAGCTGGGGGTGGTGACGGCCGACAGGAAGCTCTGGCGTGGGCTGGTCCATGAAGTCACGAAGAGTCGGAAGCGACTGATCGAATAAACAACAACAAATTGTTGTTTAATTATATTTTAACTTCTGTATATTTTCATATGTTTTAATTGTATATGTTTTAATGTTTGTAAGCTGCCTTGTGTCCCAGTACTGGGAAAAAGGCAGGGTATAATAGTAATAGTAGTAATGGGAGTCTGGGAGGCCGAGTGAGGGGGAGTCCACCAGACTCCACCCCCCTCTCAGACTCCCACAACATCCCTACCTGTGGTAATCCTCACTTGAGGTCATTATCAAAGGATCCACCATAAGGGAAGTTGGCAGGAAGAGGGAGGTTGAAACATATCAGAAAGAACTGGAGGAGCTTGTAACTGGAGGAGCAAGATAGAGAAGATGGCATTTATTGCACACTAGCTAAATGTCATTACGAAGGTGGGGCGATCTGTGAAAGGCTTTCAAATTGTAAGCATCTCTGTGTGAGTGCACACAGCCACCCTGCATTCTTCTGCAAGTTCCCTCTCAGCATGGGCTGGGACTTACAGAGCCAGTGGGGTAGAGGTTACATCTTTTAGCCCCAATAGCGTCCCCAAGTACATCCTCTTCAGTGGAAGCTGGTGCACCTTGGATCACTCCTTTAGAGTTCTAACAGGTTCTGAATGAAACTCAGAATGGATTCAATGCCCCACTGACAGTGGACCTGCCAGCCTCCACTGATCTATACCAGCCTTCCCCAACTAGGTGCCCTCTAGATGTTTGGGGTTCAAACTTGCAGCATATCTGGACATGGGCCATGCTGCCTGGGACTGACGGGAACTGAAGTCCCAAACATCTGGAAGATATCAGGTTGAGAGAGGCCGCTAAATACTAATACCAAGCTTGTTCTCTGACTGTGTGTCCTTACATAGCCAAAACAGCCCCATGCAAGGAGAAAGGGGAGGTATCAGTGGACTTGGGGAAAGCCCAAGGTTCACAGATCTATAAAAAATCTTTAGGAAAAAAAAACTAAAGCATGCTCAATTCTCATTAGGCTGTTCTGCTGAGGTCAATACGGAGTGAGCATGCTCAGTGAGCACAGGATGTTGGCTAAGTATTGGGAGGGGAATGGAAAACTAGGAAGGGATGAAATGGAGTGTCCTAGGAAAGGGCATGGCTGGCTACAATTCCAGCTGGCTGGCTGGAATCCTGAACAGAAGCACTACACTCTGCAGCATTTTGTTGCAAGTCCTAGTTCTGTATATGAAGGCTGACTATATCAGTCTCCAGGGTGCAGAAAGTGAGAACAAAAATTACTTCAAGTAAACTAGGAAGCAATTTTCTTGAGTGTTTCCCTCCCCATTTCTGATTGTCATAATTCATATCCAACATCAGCCCTTGCGAGCCTAATTTATAGTTCTGCAGCCATCCCGCGTCGAAGAACCTACCAGCTTTCCCAAAGAAATTCTGAAAATGAAAGATTTAAACCATTAAATTACTTTTTTTTTTACACTTTCAAGGGTCAGGAAAGGTCAGAGCAACAATATTTCAAGCCGAGAAGAGTCTTTACAACCTTGTGGCACATTTATGAGAGTGAATGTCTAGTTTATATTGAGGGAATTCTGGCAGAATTGGATGTAACTCAGGAAAAGTATAGAGGTGTATGTACTACAATAAAGTGAGAAATCTCTGGAGCTTAGCAGCTAGGAACAAGAAGACCAAAAGCTAAGTGAAATCACTGGGAGTTTTCTATTGGTTGGAGAGACCTTTAACATTGGTGCCAGGGGTGCCACTGGGGGAGGGCACTACTGTCAATCATATGCGATTATTCCTCAGAAGCCCCTATATTTATAGCTGTCGAATAGTCTGAGACTCAAACCATAAACTTCAGAGTCTGAGGATAGGGCCTAGCCTTCTGAGCTACCCTGGATCCCTCAGAGCCCTCTTTATGCTCAGAAGGGAAGACAGCCCTTGTGACTGGAAGGCAATGCAACCCTTTGGACTGGTCAGGAGGGTTGCTATTTACGTATACTAGGATACTGGCCTTCTGATTTTGCCTGGTCATTGCAGCAAGGCCTTCTGCTGCTGCAATTCAAGCTAGGTTGGTGCGGGCACCCAGCTCAGTCCAGGAGTCTGATGGACCCCCACACACACACTCATGCCTCCGGGCCACACCCAACAAGCCGCTATCCCCACTTGTTCCGCTCCCTGCAATCGCTGAGCTGCCCTCACCTGAGCATCTGTAAGCGCCCGTCGTTCCTGCGGTTGCCATTTGCATCCCTGCTTTAGCCGTGATAGGCTACGTAAATATTTACGTAGCCTATCACGGGCTACCATAGGGACGCAAATGGCGTCCCCTATTCAGGACACCATTTGCGTCTGCACCAGCCTGGCAGCGGCTGGAGGCCCCACTGCAGGTTGGCCCAGCCGGCGGCTCCGCAGCCTGGCTGCGGAGTGGAGCCAGCCGGGCAAGATTCCGGGGGGAGGAATGGATCGCCTCCCCCCACCTGCAGAACCCGGCAGAGCCAGGTAAGTGGGATTTCGTACACCCCTACCTGTCATTGATGAATTTGGGCTAAGTTGCACTGTAAATTACTTCTAAAGAAACGTTTCTACTTTCCCATCATCTTAAGTCTAGGGATGTCAGAGAATTCCGCGACGGATCCCAGGGAGGCCGAATTCCAGTGAATTCGCCCCCCCCTGGAATCTGTGGCAGAATGAAGCAACCCTCCCCCGCCACCCCGCAAAATGGGCCCGGAATGAAGCCTCCCTTGTGTCGGCCGTCTGGTGCTCCGCGAATGGTCGTGATAGGCTACATAAGTATTTATGTAGCCTATCACAGATAATGCAGGGATGCCATAATGCGTAGTGGCCGCCATTTGCGGCCGCCATTTGCGCCCCTGCCTTTAGTCATGATAGGCTACGTAAATATATACGTAGCCTATCACAGCAAAAGACAGGGATGCAAATGTCGGCGGCTACAGCAGCCACCATTTGCATCCCTGCACATCCCAGCGGCCGGATGTCCGGCTGCGGGCGGCCTCGGCTGGCAGCTCCACGGAGTCGCCACAGAGCGGAGCCAGCTGGGGAGAATTTTGGGGGGAAGAATGGAGCATCTCCCCCCCACCACAAATGACCCCACACGGAATGAGGTAAGGGATTCGTACATCCCTACTTAAGTCATAGTAACAGAAGCAGCTGAATTCTGAGTCTTCTCCCAGAAACTGCGCTTGATGTGTGTGTGTGTCATCTTCCTGGGGAGGGGGGGGAGGAAAGTCATATCAATTTTTGACTCTAAATGAAAAGTGATAGTTGTCACATAGCCCATAAATGCATGCTAAACTAAACAGTCATTTATAATGTTGGCTTGTTACTGCTGAGCGGTAACAGTGAGCAGCTCGAAATGGATAATTAATGCCACTTTTAGAAGTGGTTTCATTTTTATTTCAAACACAGTACGTCTCTTTATGGTGGGATGAGAAATTTGATGCCATTTCTGCTGCAAACTAACTTTGGGCCTGACTGCACAGTACGGGGAGACACCCCTGCCAGGCACACTGTGGGTGGTGTATAGAGATATACGGACTGTGTAAAAAAAATCCATTCCATCTGTATTACGGGGAAGGTCAGGCGCCTTTCGTTCCGTTGTCTGGCTGACAACAGAATCAGATGTTTTTTGGGGGGGTTGTGTCTAAATTTGTGCAAATGCACATTTGCACAAATGTGCATGTGCAAAAATGCACAAATTCCCCCAAATGTGCATTTTCATGCTTTAGCCTATGGTGCAAAATGCATTTTTTTTTGCCCTTTTTTTTAAAAAATGTGTATTTTTCCACAACAAAACTTGCACAAAATTCGGGGAAATTAGAAAAAATGGTCTGCAAGTCTGCAGAATCCAGCAAAGCCATTCCACTGAGGAATCCGCAGGTCATATTCCTGAAATCAGAACTCATTTGTTTCTGTTGCAGATTCTCTGACATCCCTTGTGGTGGAAACCAGGAGACCTGGGTTCATACAGTACTGAGATGGGTGAGGGAGAAAAATGCTGACCCCAAAGTTGCATGTGGAATCTCCAGCCCACCAGGATCCCTGTTCCCTGAAAAGGGGTGGGTGGATGTGGGAAACGGTGAGCAACTTATAAAACAAGAACTAGGATTTTGTTAAAAGGGAAGGAAACAGTGAGGGAAGAAGCGAAACAAACATTCAAATGAATAAACAATTTAAAGTATGACTCTAAGGACTCCTTAGACTCCTGTCCATGCTTACACAGAAAAAAGGTCCTACAGCCAGCGGTCCACACCACTGAAAGAGGCTGTCAACAGATTAGAGAAGGGACAGCAGAATGCTGAACATAATGGCATTGTTGCCAAATGCCAAGGCATGAGGGGGCGGGGGGGGCAGCCATATGCCCCTAGTAGAATGTACTTTGGGTCTGTATCTGTCATGCAATTGCAAAACATGTAAAGCGATCCATCTTAAAACAACACAAAACAATGGAAAGCATGTTCCATTCCATCTCAAGCATTTTTTTTTCATAGAATCATAGAATAGTAGGGTTGGAAGGCACCTACAAGACCATCGAGTCCAACCCCCTGCTCAATGCAGGAGTCCAAGTCAGAGCATCCCTGACAGATGGCTGTCCAGCCTCGTCTTGAACGCCTCCAGTGTGGGAGAGCCCACCACCTCCCTAGGGAATTGGTTCCATTGTCGTATTGCTCTAACAGTCAAGAAGATTTTCCTGATGTTCAGCCGGAATCTGGCTTTCTGTATACTTGAGCCCATTATTCCGTGTCCTGCACTCTGGGATGATCAAGAAGAGATCCTGGCCTTCCTCTCTGTGACAACCTTTCAAGTACTTGAAGAGTGCTATCATATATCTCCTCAGTCTTCTCTTCTCAAGGCTAAACATGTCCAGTTCTTTCAGTCTCTCTTCATAGGGCTTTGTTTCCAGTCCCCTGATCATCTTTGTTGCCCTCCTCTGAACCCTCTCCAGCTTGTCTGCATTCTTCTTCAAGTGCGGTGCCCAGAACTGGCCACAGTACTCTAGATGAGGCCTAACCAGTGCTGAGTAGAGGGGAACTAGTACTTCCCAAGATTTGGAAGCTATGCTTCTATTAATGCAGCCCAAAAAAGCATTGGCCTTTTTTGCAGCAACATCACTTTGTTGGCTCATATTCAGCTTGTGATCGACAACTATTCCAAGTTGCTTTTTGCTTGTAGTGTTGTTGAGCCACGTATCTCCCATCTTGTAACTGTGCATTTGGTTTCTTTTTCCTAGGTGCAGAACTTGGCATTTATCCCTATTAAATGTCATTCTTTGTTTTTCTGCCCAGTATCCAGTCTATCAAGACCTCTTTGAATTTTGTTTCTGTCTTCCAAAGTATTAGCTATCCCGCCCCATTTTGTGTCAAAATTGAACTTGTTTTCAAAGTTCTCCAGTATTGTAATCTAATATGTTTAGATTAGGGATGCTCTAGAATTGTTTTCAGTCTGCATTTTTAAGCAAACTGACTTAATTTGAACTTCCCAGGCTAATATGCAGATTGGAACGCAGTTTTCCCCCAGACTGTGCACGTCTCCATCTTTTGCAATACAGTTCTTGGTTCAAAAAATGCTTTCACAAATGTATATTTTAGGGAAATGTGTGTACAAAAATGCATCTTTTAAAAGGAAAGGCATCCTTTAGGGAAAATGCATAGAATTTAAATGCAAATCTTTATGTGCCTTCAAAACAACAACAACCAGAAAAAATAGGACAGAATGGACTTAGCATACATGTGCAATTGACATCAACCAAAAACAGACTGATCAAACTGGGACACTCAGAGCACTACTTCACTGTACTGAAATTGTTCTCCACATGCAGATACCAGGGAGAAGATATATAGATCCTACAATGACCAGGAAGGTCAGACTAAATGATCTCGAAGGTTCCTTACAACTCTAAAACTCCATGATGATATTATTCTAAGAGATGCAGCATTAAAAGAGAAGTCACAGGAGGTTTTTCACCTGTGCTGTAAGTCTGGATTCCTCCCAGCTTCACAACTGGCATAACAAAAAAAAAAGAAAGCAATACTTAATTTTGTAAACATACACAGAGAGAGAGAGAGAGAGAGAGAGAGAGAGAGAGAGAGAGAAAGTCATCTCTTTTTTATCAGGAAAAGTGCACATTTTCAATCAGGGAAGAATGTGCATTTTTAAAAGTGTACACCCAAAAATGTGCATTCCCCCCTCCCATCCACAGGCTAAAGTGAAAATGTGGATTTGGGGGGGTGCGCTTTCACAAATGTGTCCTTTCACAGATGAACACAATCTCAGGAAATTGCAAAAGTTTCCCAAGGATTGAGCTCCTGCTCATTTTCACATTCGGAGTTGCAAACTGAACACAGGAATGAAATTGTCATAGATTCCTAACACACACATGCACATGGATGGACGGATGGACAGACAGACAGACAGACAGACAGACAGACAGACAGACAGACAGACAGACAGACAGGCAAGAGATATATACTACTATTCTTCGTATCCATTTAACATTGCAGTTACTGATGACTGTGGAAGCTGCAATGCTTACCACTAAAGATATTTTGAAATTACTCAGTTGTTAGTCTACCTATATTTCAGATAGATAGATAGACACACAGACAGACAGGCAGGCAGGCAGGCAGACTATCAAGCAGTAAAAGAATGTTTGTACTAATGTGTAACGATGCTTCTAAAATGCTTCTTGACTTAATTTCTCCCTGGATTTTGGATTTCCTAACTACCTGATCTTGTTTCTAAAGTGGAATTGATGCATTAGAAATTCTCCATTGGGGTGTGTTTGTGTGTGTGTTTTAAAATCTGGCTTAAAAGGGAGTCAGGGGATGGGTTTTGTGAATTTCATTAAGCGTTTCCTACCTTATCCCAATAATCTGATCACTGCCCTCTGGCCTTCCTCCCACCCTCTCTCCTCTCTCATATAGGGATTATGGAGGGTTCGTTCCACATTTTTAATTGAACCGAGCTCATCCACACTTCACAGACTAATACATGGATCAGAATACAGTTATCCTTTGGATTGCACACTTCTCTGAAGTTTGTAATGCAGTTCTTGGCTCTAAAATGTGTATTTTAAGGGGAAATGCACACAAGGGTGTGTATTTTAGGGAAATGCATACAAACACAGTTGTATTTTATGGGCAAATGTGCGCAATCTAAATGTGAATTTTCATGCGTGCTGTTTTTAAATGCAAACGGATGCAGAAACTAGATGGATTGGACTTGTCTTTGAATACATGTGAAACTAACATGGTCCAGAAATATACAGACCTAACCACCCCTACTTTCATAGCCATATATGTACTTCTCCAGCTCCACCATGTTTACTTTTCTTCCAGAACAGTGGAGGCTGGTGGCCCCAATTGTGGTGGGGCTGTGTTCCATTCTGCATTTCAGGCAGAACCATTCAGAACTCTAAAGGTGCTGAATCCCACCCCCAAAATAGGTTCAGCACCTTGGATACCTCCTTTTGGGTTCTGGATGGTTTTGACTGAAACCCAGAATGGATTTATAGCCCCACCAAAATCAGATCTACCAGCCTCCACTGTTCCAGAACATCTTCGTGATACTGTTTTTCTCTGTGTCATCTTTCAAACCAGCCACCCGCCTCTTTCCCATGAAGCCTTTGACACAACATTTTACCTTAGTCCTTGTGATGATAAGTGTTACTAAATCTTTAAGAGGAATCGAATCCTACGAAAGAAGGCAGTTAAATGGTCACTTACCAGAGAGCTGAGGACACATTATCATTTAGAGCTCTATGTGCTTCCTTATTGTTATTACATAAAAGTTCTAAAATGTCACGTTGAATTGTGCATTTTCATCTAGGAAACAACACATGGTACCAGGAGCAAAATACTGTGTGAGTGAACTATGCAGCTCAAAGGAACAATGGAATATTTGAGAGATCCACAGCCATTGACTCTCTGCCATGAAGCTGCAGAGGACTGGAGGAGATTTAAGCAGGGATTTCAAACCTTTTTGTTAGCTCATCATTTGGCTGGTAAGACAGATGTGCAGAAAATAGTTGTTTTTCTTAAAATGCAGATGCAGTAAACCTGTACAATTCTTTTGAGCTGTCTGCTGAAAGAGACAGTTATGAGGCATTAGCAGAAAAGTCTGAGAACTAAGGCTGCCTCATCCCCCTCCTGTAGGGCTGCAGCGCCTCAGGCCAGTGCTGTGCCGAAAATTTCTCCCACATTTTTTTTTACCCTTCTCATTCAATTTAATCAAAAAGAAGTGGCTTTTGAAAAAAAAAAAACATTCAAAGGAGGAGAAATTTCGGAGAAATTCTCATGGCTTGGGTTTGGAGACCTTGTGCTTACCTCACTTAGGAGGTGGCTAAGGAGTGTGCATGAGTTGTCCTGTCTGTCATCATACAATAATCTCTGCGGCAGCCTGTAGCCTCCTCAGCTTCTTTCAATTCAGTTAAAGCCATCGTGAGGAAAACATCATGAGGCAATTCCTCCCATGGGGCTTTTTCAGTTCAGAAAGTGCAGGAGGCTGCAGAGCGATTGAAAAATGTGTGTGTGAGAGAGAGAGAGAGAAAATACACACAGCACCCTCAGCCACCTTGCAGTGAATAGGGAAGCTGAAAAACCAAAACAAATTCAAAATTCTTCCTCAGGAGAGTGGAAGCCTCAACGCAGTTGACGCTGTTGCCACTTGCAGGAGCAGTACAAGAAACCAAAAACCCTGAGGAAAAAAGAAAGATGTGCTACAACTCCTGCCAGTAGTGAGCCCTATCTGTGAGGAACTGCTGGAGAATTCCTCCTCCCCTAGGAGAAATTCAGTGAAATTGTCACCCCAACCTCTCTGCCCACAAATAGGCTGGAGAATTTTGAGAGGCCCTTTGTGCACAGCTCTACCTCAGGCTAAGGATAGGTGAACCCCCTGACATCTGGTCTGGGGGGGGCGGTCCACAGCGGGGAAATCTAGGCAGCATGGGGCCTTGCAGATTTCCCCATTGCCCTGGTGTGTCTGCCAGATTTCACGTGGTGGCACTCCAGCTTTATGAAAGGCAAGTTATCATGGGAAAATTACAGCCATAATTGTAGCATTTTACACCATTTGTGGCCATAAAGCACTTACTTCGACCTGAATTGCAGCCATTAACCCAATTCAAACCAACAACTGTTGGGTGGTTTCCTGGCTTTTCCACAGTTCTCTCCTCCCTTCTAAAAGGTTGAAATGCCTCTCCCATAGCTTAGGAAATGCCTTCTCCTGAAATGCCTCCTGAAATGCCACCTCCGAAAATGCCTCCTCCTCTCCTCCTTAAATACCTAAATTGCAGCCATTTATCTAGATGGCCCAAGCCCCATTCACCCAAACCACCAATGGTTTGCTGGTTTCCTGGCTTTTGTGCAGTTGTTTTTTCCATTCTAAAAGGTTGAAATGCCTCTCCAAAGGCTTAATCACTAAGCCTAAGATATCGTTGGTATTTCGGCTTTGCCCCTTTGGGCTTTGGCCCCACCCCCTTTTGCCTTCACCCACTCCCCCCACCCTGAGCTTTCCCAAAATGGAATTTGGCCCTTGTGCTGAAAAGTACTCAGCAGCCCTGCCATAGTGTAGCTAAGCCTAGGTAAGTGTAACGGAATGGAATATTGAGTCTCTTTCTGTTTACTCTCACCTCCATTTTGCTTATCATTACATTTCTATACCACCCCATAGCCAAAGCTGTCTCGGCGGTTTACAAAAATTAAAACATTAAAATGCAATATACAGAGTTTAAAAGCTATTTACCAAAAAAAAAGCATATGGACACTATCTACTAACACCATATAACTAAAAACAACCTTGAACTAAAAACAATTTAACCAAAAAATAAATAAATCCAACAATAAAACAAGACAACTTCAAAACAGTCTGCAAGAGTCAGCAAAAGGAAGAAGAGTTCTAAAGAGGGAAGGCCTGCCGGAATAATAGCGTCTTTAATGTCTGCTTAAAAACCTTCAAAGAGGTCAGGAGGCACATTTCAACAGGCAGGTCATTCCACAACTGAGGGGCAGCAAAGAAAAAGGCCCTCTAGCCTCTGGCTGCCAATCTAATGTTAGGCAGCCGCAGCAGAGAGCCCTCAGAGGACCTTAGGTGGTGGACAGGGATGTAGGGGAGAAGGAGCTCCCTAAGGTACCTTGGACCTAGACCATGTAAGGCCTTAAAGGTAAGAACCAGCACTTTATCTTTTGCCTGGAAACAAATTGGCAGCCAGTTTAGATATTTTAAAACTGGTTTTATTTGGTTTGGTTTTGGTTCCTTCTGTTGCATCCCTTCTATGGAATTTTGGATCATGAACTCCTCAGAGTAGAGACTATAGAACACGCACAGACACACAGACACACACGTGCACCCACGCTTTCATCGCCCCATTCACAGGCCAGGAACATAAAGGACTACTTTGGATATGAGGAGCGAGCACAAAATTCTAGGGAAGTACGAAAATCACTTACCTTTCGGGGATTATGCTAATGGTTGGGGGGGAGGTGTTCTGTCCCTCCCCCCAGAATCCTCTCCGGGGGAGCAGGCACTCCATTCCTCCCCCCCCAGAATCCTGGCCGGCCGGCTCCACTCCACAGGGATTCTGTGGAGCCACCAGCCGGCTCCGCCAGCAGCCGGACATCCGGCCGCTGGCTAACAGGGATGCAAATGGCGGCGGCTATAGCCGCCGCCATTTGCGTCCGTGCAGTCAGCTGTGATAGGCTACGTAAATGTTTACGTAGCCTATCACGGCTGATTTAAAAGGAAAAAAATGCACGTACACAAATGGCGGCGCCCATGGGCACCACCATTTGCATTCCTTATTTTGGCATGTCTTAGTCTACGTAAACATTTACGTAGACTAAGACGGCGAAAATAAGGGGAACGCAAATAGCGTAGATGCTACGCTATTTGCGTTCCCCTTATTTTCACCGTCTTAGTCTACGTAAATGTTTACGTAGACTAAGACGTGCCAAAATAAGGAATGCAAATGGCGTACCCATGGGCGCCGCCATTTGCGTACGTGCATTTTTTTTCTTTTAAATTTAGCCGTGATAGGCTACATAAATCTTTACGTAGCCTTTCATGTTTTTTTTGTTTTTTGTTTTTTTTTTAACTGGAAATGGCAGTGGCAGCAGCCAGTCGGAAGACCGGCCGCCGGAGCTGCCGCCACCGCCAGGAAGATCCACACAAGGTAAGTCCCGTCCCAAGGGGGGCGGGGGGGCAAACCATTCCACCACTGATTTCGGGGGGCCGAATGCGCTGGCATTCAGCCTCCCTGAGATCTGTGGTGGAATTCTCTGACATCCCTACAAAATTCACCAGTTTTCTTCATGGCTCCTTTCTTCCAGTAGCCATCATATTGAAATCCCCACAATTCCTGGAATGACATACAGAAAAGCCAGGCAGTGCCTCTGAGTTTTGTGCTCCTGCCCTTGAAATTCAACACACTCCCAAAATGTGAAAAAGGGAGTTTTACCCCCCACACCCTTTTGCCTTGACCTCACCCCTACACAGTCACTGGAAAAGACCCTGATGCTGGGAAAGATTGAAGGCAAAAGGAGAAGGGGATGACAGGGGATGAGATGGCTAGATAGCATCACCAATACAATGAATATGAACTTGAGCACACTCTGGGAGAGAGAGGAGGACAGGAAGGCCTGGCTGGCGTGCTATGGTCCATGGGGTCACGAAGAGTCGGACATGACTGAACGACTGAACAACAACAACAACAACAACACCCCTACACACACAACATTTGGACTGAACCTCTGAAAGTTTTAAAGTTCAGCTAATACATAACAAAATATCTGAAGAACCACGTTTATTATTGAGCTTCTCATAACCCTCACTTCCAGCCATATAGCCCTGTGGCTAAATGTCACTGAAAGTCAAAGACAATAGATTACTAGTTCACTGATATTCTATGATGCATTTAATGATAAGTGCATACTGGAAACCCTCATCCCAAAGTGTTTCTGGGAATCATCATCAATGCTGGGGCAAATCAATCAGTAGTAGCCCACATTATGAATTTTATAGGTCCTACTCTGTGTACCCATTCAACACTGACTACATATAAATCAGCTAAAGAAGAGCTCTAGAGCCAGTGACTTTATACTTCAGACATAAAGGCTCCAGCATTTCAACCATTATGGCTTGGCTTCCAGCGTGGTTGCCTGGGGCATGGACTTCTGCTACCAACACTTCAATAAAGCAAGAAGCAAGGGGAAAGGCAACAAGATCAGCAGTATTTAATCCGAGACAGAGAAGAACTTTTGGGGTACACCAAGTTCACCTGACATATAGGTGATCCTACAGCCTTGCCAAGATTTATATTTCTGAACCAGGAAATATGATTTTTTAGCATGATCACCATGATCAGCACTGAGCACTTTTCAAAACCATTGAAAGATTCGGCCTCAAAGTCGGGAAAGGATAACAAACAAAATGCCACCGAGTTAGACATGGTCTTCTTAAGTATGACTGCTTTTCAGTATTTTTCTCCCTCACTCATAATACTAGAACCCAGTGGGGTCATCACCCATGAAGCTGATTGGAGGGAGATTCAGGACACATAAAAGGAAGGACTTTTCCACACAATGCATAGTTAAACTGTGGAATTCGCTACCACAAGATGTAGCGATAGCCACCAGTTTGGATGGGTTTAAAAGGGGGTTCAACAAATGCATGGAAGAGAAGGCTATCAGAGGCCACTAATCCTGATGGCTATAGGCTACCTCTAGAATCAGAGGCAGAATGCCTATGTTCACCAGTTGCTGGGGAACATGGGTGGGAGGGTGCTTTTGCACTCAAATCTTGCTTGTGGGTCTCCTGTCGACAGCTAGCTGGCCACTGTTTGAACAGAATGCTGGACTGGATGGACCCTAGTTCTGTTCCAGCATGGCTCTTATGTTCTTTTCCCAGTGGCAGCCTTTGTGTGTCCTTCAGTGCAAACCAACCCTTAAAGCTGAGAGTAGCAATTCCAGAAGGGATACCACCTTGCTAGTTACTGAAAGAACCATTAGTGCTATTCTTATGCTTTCAGTAAACTGCTTCCAGGCATCCACTGTGCTGTACTCCTCTCTTCCTGTTCCTAGTTTTGGGTGTGCTTTCATTCTCAGTTTTCTGGACTGGGCTGCCAACATCAGGTCATTTGGAAGCCCAACCTCAGGCAACCGGGAGTAGTTGATGTACAAACAGAAGCTAGGAATGGGTAAACATATGCATTGTGTCAGAGCTGATTTCCCAGATGCTGCTGAATGTGGCTCTATTTGCTAACAGACGTCAGCAGAAACAGGTATGCCAGATGTGCAGCAGCCAGGTACAGCAGGAGCTCAAGGGAAGATGGATTACTCTTCCAAAGTAGAACATGTCTACTAGTGTGTGTATTTAATGGAAACATCTTTTGGTAGCCATTAAGTTTACCACATTACAACGCAGAAAACCAAACTTAACTTTAAACCAAGGGTGCCCAACTTATGGACCATGAGCCCTGAGCTGCTCCTGCTGCAGCCCCCAGAGCTGTAGGGACACCACCCAGTGGAGGCTGATGGCTCCAATTTTGGTGGGGCCATTATTTTGTTCTGGGTTTCAGTCAAAACCAGGCAGAACTCCAAAGGAGCTATCCAAGGTGTTGAACCCATTTGGGGGATAGGGTTCAGTACCTTGGACAGCTCCTTTACAGTTCCGGCTGGTTCAGACTAAAACCCAGAATGGAAACAGCTCCATCAAAAATGGAAGCACCAGCCTCCACTGACACCACCTGCTTTCCTCTGCAGCCCAGCTGATCAGCTAGACTGTGCGTGGCTGGGGAGGAAACAGTGTTCCAGTGCTATTGTTAGCAGCACCAAGGCAGCATTATTGCTGGAAATTGCTGGGGTTGGGAGAGGCCCCCACCAATTGATCTCTAGATATCAGACAGCAGGGAGGGGAGGTTTAATCCTCTCCGTCTCTGTGCACTGAGATTTGTGCATCAGCAGGAGAGTGTGTATGTATATGTCTTAGGGTTTGGGGGAGAAATCCTCCACGGACCCCAGTGAGGCCTGATTCAAAAGAATCCAGTCCCCTGGAGTCCATGGAGGATCGGAAGACTTACCTCCGCCACCACAAGGAATCCTTGCCAGCTGGATCCTCCCTGCCAGCTGGCTCCGAAGCGCCAGTGCTTTGGCCACCATTGCCATATCACTGGTGGGCTGGATTGACTGCAGCCACAAATGGCATCCGGGATGCCATTTGTGGCCGTAAAGGCCTTAGTTTAAGGTAAATGCAGCCGTAAATGGCTGCATTCACCTTAAACTAAGACCTTTACAGCCGTAAATGGCGTCCTGGATGCCACTGGCGTCCGTGCTTTTAATTAATGCAATAGGCTACACAAATATCTGCATAGCCTATCACGTACAAGCAGGGACGCAGGGAAGCAGTGGTATGTTGTGACCTCCTCAGAGCCAGCCCTACCATTAGGCAGAGTGTGGCAGCCACCTCAGGCAGCTGATTTGGGGTGTCATGAAAGAGTAGCAAATTGTTTCTTAATTCCTTTCATATTTTTACAATTTTACTGCCAGGGACAAGGAGAAGCGCTTGTGGGATTTTCTGCCTCAGGTCCCATAATAACTTGGCAAGCCTTGGAAACTGTGCACCTTGACTTGGGTGAAGGGGACACCATTTGCTGCTGGCCTCAGGAACCAAATGTATTGGGGTGTCCCTGAACATGCCACCTCTTCCTGGGTAATGGTATGGGGAAAAAAATGGCTGCTCTCATGTACCTTGAGGAGCAGCCTCCTTTCTTTCCATACAATGTCCCTGTTAACCTGACAGGAACATGGTATGGTAAAAAGATGGCTGTCTCCATATGTACATGGGGGCAGCCATCTTCCCCCCGCATAGAGTTACCCAGGAAGGGACAGCATGTCAAAACATACTGCTATGTCCAGAGCATTTTCAGGTGCACCAAGTGGCTAGAATTTAAAAAACAAAAAACAAACAATGGAGAGAGCAATCCTATGGCCGCTAGTCAGCAGCTAGACAGCCATAGGATAGGTTGGTTCCCTGAGAACTGACCTTCCCGCCCTCCCGCATTGCCTCGCAGGCAGTTCAGAACAGCCCCATGTTCTATGCTTGTAAGAGCAGTGTGGAGTGGCATAAAAGGGGTCTTCCCAGGGGCAGGGCGGGTGGAAATGCCAGTACAACACATCCTATGTGTTGTCTGGCCACTGCTGCCACCAATCCTACTTCCGGCCGCTCCGACTTCCAGCCAAAACCGGTTGTCTAGCTGTGAATGCAGGACAGGAGAAGCCCATAGGAGAGCCAGCGTGGTGTAGCGGCTAGAGTGTTGGACTGGGAGTCGGGAGATCCGGGTTCTAGTCCCCACTCAGCCATGGAAGCTCACTGGGTGACTTTGGGCCAATCACAGCTTCTCAGCCCAACCTACCTCACAGGGTTGTTGTTGTGCGGATAAAATGGAGATCAGGAGGTTAATGTAAGCCACCTTGGGTTCCTTGCAAGAGGAAAAAAGGTGCAATAAATAAATAAATAAATAAATAGGGCTGCACGCTAAAAAATAAAGATAGCCTTTGGACCACTTCACAATAATGTACGCAGATGAACTGTGCTGCAGAAAGGTTTGTAGAAATGTGGACATCTACATTCCAAACTGAGCTGGTCTGACAGGCGCTGATCAGATGAAGTCATTCCAAATTACAAAGGAAATGATCTCCTCAAACAACCCCACCTGCAGCACACCTGAGAAGGAATGGGAATGGCAGCAAACAATACAAAGGAAGCAACTCCTACTGCTGCATCAGTACTATTAGGTGTAAAGTCCATTCCGGGTTGTGACCTGGCAACCATAATAATCATAGCTCTCCTAATTTGAGCCAGAGCTCTATCTAAAGCATTTCAGGCAGCAGCTAGAGGAACTGGAATTTCTTCTTGGCTCTGTTTTTCTGTCACCTTGCAGCCGGGATATGACTAATCTTTTCTTCTTCAAAAAGGGTTTGCTTGCTTTGGTGGGAATTGCTTTTTGAGTGCTGCTTGTGAGATGTGCTTTGCCTGATATGAGTGGAGAAAACAAGACTGGAATACAGGGAAAGAGTGAAAGCTGTTTACTGTATTTTTTGTGAGTACTTCTTTGATGGGGGGATTGTTATTGGTATAGATGATGTTCATCTTGGAGATGGATTACTAATGAAATGAATGTGCAGGTAAGCTGGGTGGGTTATCTATGGCCTAATCAGGAACTCCTTTCACTAAACTGGAGTCAAGAGTAACAGAAATCCTTCCCTATTAGGGAGAAACGGGTTTGGGTGGATTAAATTCCGGTTTCTCTGTTTCTTATCTCTCCAGCCTTCAGTTTTTTCCATCCTGTTTCTGCATCAATTTGCAATTTAAAAAAAAAATCTGCACAGAATTTTGTATGCATTTTTGTATGCATTTTCTCCTAATACACACATTTTTTTACAAGCGGTTTTCCCTTATAATGCTCTCTTGTGTAGATTTCTTTCATGAATGTATACATTTTTTCTCTACACTTTTCCCTAATGTTGTTCATTATTCTATGCATTTTTGTTCAGAGAACTGCATCACAAAAATCCAGAGAAGTTCATATCAATATGCAAAATGAATGACGTTCTCCTCCATCCCTGGATATAATCCCCTGGCTGTACCATTGATTTGCAAAGACCTGAATGGCCACATTTTTTTATGAACTAAAGGTGGGAGGATTCTATTCTGATGGCAGGGTTCTAAAGGACTGGGGAACGGATATGGTATCCCTGCATCCTTATCCGAAAGTTATGCCACCAGCCCTACTGCTGAGCTATCATATACTTAACTGGCTAATTCTTTTTATAGTATATTACTATTAGAGCGGGGATGGCAACCTGTGACCCCAGGGCAGTGTTCAGCCCTTGGCCCAGTTTCAAAAGCTCTCTGTAAGTGATGAGTTTGGAACTTTGGCAAGAATGATGTATCCTATCCCTGGGCAAACCAATGGGTTAGGAGGGAGAGAGAGGCAGGAAGAGAGGTAGTGTCATGCTGCCACTAGGGATGCTGGAGAAATTTGTAGGGATGGGGGAGAATTTCTCCCCGAAACTTCGGGGGGCCGAATGCCAATGTATTCGGCCCCCCGAAGTAGTTTCAGGGAGAAATTCTCCGCACCCCCCGCACCCCACCCCCCCCCGGATGGGACTTACCTTTCCCGAATGTCCCTCCCGGCGGAGGCTCCCGGCAGCGGTTCGGCAGGTCTTCGTCAGGGGCGGGGGCGGCAGCCAGTCTTTTGACCGGCTGCTGCCGCCGCCATTCCAAGAAAAGTAAAAAAAAAAAAACGCCCCCATGATAGGCTACGTGACGATTAACGTAGCCTATCACGGCAAGATTTGCAAAGTCAGCCATGATAGGCTACGTAAATCGTCACGTAGCCTATCACGGATGACTTAAAAAAAAAAGCGTGTACGGCTAATAAATCCCATAGGGAGCCACCATTCGCGTTCCTTATTTGGTCGCTGTAGTCTACGTAAAGATTACATAGACTACGGCAAAAATAAGGGCAACGCTATTTGCGTTGCCCTTGTTTTCGCCGTAGTCTACGTAAAGATTTACGTAGACTACAGCGACCAAATAAGGAACGTGAATGGCGGCTCCCTATGGGGGCCGCCATTTGCGTACACGCTTTTTTATTTTTTTCCTGACTTTGCAGATCTAGCCGTGATAGGCTACGTAAATCGTCATGTAGCCTATCACAGGGGCGTTTTTTTGTGTTTTTTTTTAACTTTTTATTTCGCGGCCGGGCGAGGCAAGGCGCCTCCTCCCCGGCCTGAATTTCGGCCAGGTGAGGCAGGAAGCCTCCCCCCCCCAGCCTGAACTTCGGGGGGAGCAGCGAAGCACCTCCCCCCACCGCAAAGCAAGCTGCGAGACCAGGTAAGTGGCTTTCGTGCACCCCTAGAAATTTGAGATGGACTAAAATGAGCTGGGATTTCTAAGAATCTGACCTGTGGAATCCACTGCGGAGCAACACCCTCAACCTGCCCGGAGTCCGTGGACTTTCGGATGATATTCTTTTCTTTCCCAAAATTTATGCATAAAAATCGGTAGGAAAAGAAGAGTAAGTTTCTGCTGAGGAAGCATTGAATGGAATGGGGGACAATATGCTAAATGTTGTGTACTGAGGTAAATTATGTAAATACA
Source organism: Heloderma suspectum (assembly GCF_057233095.1). Lineage (NCBI taxonomy): Eukaryota > Metazoa > Chordata > Lepidosauria > Squamata > Helodermatidae > Heloderma > Heloderma suspectum. Next base: position 23,058,421 of record NC_139460.1, on the reverse strand, counting down.
ACATCCACAGAGGCTCAGGTGTCAGCTGTGAGCCAGACAGCGCTGTTCCAACTCCATCTGATACGGCGGCTGCACCCCCTCCTTCCCGACCATCTGCTCCTTGTGGTAGTAGTACATGCCCTGGTCTCCTCTCATCTAGACTACCGTATTGCGCTCTACGTGGGGTTACCCTTGAAGATGGTTCAGAAGCTGCAGCTGGTGCAGAATGTGGCGACTTGCCTGATTAAAGGCAGCCCCCAGCAAGATCACATCACTCCGGTTACCAGTTGTTTTTCCAGGCCAAATTCAAGGTGTTGGTTTTGACCTTTAAAACCCCATATTGTTCCGGCCCTGCCTACTTCAGGGAGTGCCTCCAGCAACACCAGACAGGCCGCTCAACAAGATTAGCCTCAGATGGCCTTCTCTCTGTCCCCTCACCCAGGACAGCTAGGCTGCTGAGGACAAGGGAGAGGGCCTTCTCTGTGTGGCCCCCTCTCTGTGGAACTCCCTCCCCAGGGAACTCTGCCATGCCCCCTCTTCAATGAGCTTCCACCATGCATTAAAAATGTGGTTGCTCAGGCAGGCATTTGGGGTGGGTTAGGGTATTTTAGAAAATGTTTTTAATGTAGAATTTTATTGTTTTAAACTGTTTTTTATTATAGTACATTGCCCAGAGTGGCTGGGTGACCAGCCAGATGGGCAATTAATAAATTTAATTAATTAATTAATTAATTAATTAAATTATTTATGTATTTTTTCCTCACTAGGGATGTATGAAAGGCACTTACCTTTCACGGATTATGTTGATGGTGGGGGGGGGAGGCGCTCCATCCCTCCCCCCGGAATCCTGGATGGGGGGGAGGCTCTCCGTTCCTCCCCCCCCCCCCAGAATCCTGGCTGGCCGGCTGTGCTCCACAAGGATTCTGAGGAGCTGCCGGCCGGCTCCGCCAGCAGCTGGACATCTGGCTGCTGGCTAGCAGGGACGCAAATGGCAGCGGCCGTAGCCAAATGGTTGCGTCCCTGCAGTCAGCCTTGATAGGCTACGTAAATAGGCTACGGACGCTACGCTATTCACATTCCCCTTATTTTCCCCGTCTTAGTCTACGTAAATCTTGACATAGACTAAGACATGCCAAAATAAGGAACACAAATGGCGGCGGCCATGGCTGCCGCCATTTGCATACGCGCGTTGATGTTGTTGTTGTTGTTTTAAGTCAGCTGTGATAGGCTACATAAACATTTACGTAGCCTATCACTTTTTTAAAAAAACTTAGCCGTGATAGGCTACGTAAATCTTTACGTAGCCTATCACTTTTTCTTTTTCTTTTAATTGGAAATGGTGGCGGCAGCAGCCGGTCGGAAGACCAGCCACCGCAGCCGCCGCCACTGAACCGCCGCCGCCGCCCCCAGGAAGATCTGCCCCAGGTAAGTCTCGTCCCGGGGGGGCGGGGGGAAGACCATTCCGCCACCGATTTCGGGGGGCCGAATGCGCTGGCGTTTGGCCTCCCTGAGATCCATGGCGGAATTCTCTGACATCCCTACTCATAACAAAAAAAAATTCGCATCCATCTGTGAATGGACAATGGAACAAAAGGAACACCTGACAATCTGCAAAATGCAAAGGGAGCAGATTTTACACAGTCCGTCCATGCCTAGCTGCCATTGGAGGAGTCCTCCTCAGAGGAGGAGTTAGAGGCACCAGAAGCCCAGGGTACCCCAGACCAGGGACTGCCAACAGATACACAGGCACCTGAGCCCTTGGGGGAAGTGGCTGTGGGGCCATCCCCATCAGGAGAGAGCGACGGGGTCCCTGACCCCAGAAACATCATCGCCTCAGGTGACAGGCTACCAGGGCTCCTGTGCAAAGGAGTGCTCACCTCCAGAAAAGGCCTCCTCAGAAGAAAGGGGATCCTCAGGAGTAAGCTCTGGAAAGGGATCTCTGATTGCTGCAGCTGAGCTCTGGGTGGGGTCTGGCTGGCTTTGGGCTTAAAAGCCTTCACTGGAAACCCACTCAGTGTTGGAACAACCTGGTCCATCAGCTTCTGCCATGCACCTTGCCTACTGAATGGTGCCCTGTGACTGATGCTCTGTTTCCTGATGTTCTGGACTGCCTAATGACCTTGCTTCTGGACTGCATAACATACCTGACTGATTTAGGGCACAATCCTATGGGGATAGGTGGCTGCCTCCAAACTCGGAGGTGACCGCCTATCCAATGCAGGGCAGGAGAAGCACGGAGGGGATCATTCCCTCTGCGCTTCTCCTGCCCTACATTTGCAGCTAGACAGCCGATTTCAGCTGTCGAGCTGACGGAAGGCAGAGCGGGTGAGGAGGCTGCTGGGTGACACATAGGCATTTCCAACTTCCTCACCCCAGAATGCCCCCCAGAATGCCCCATTTTGGCCTCTCCGTGCTCCTCTTGTGAGCGCGGAGCACGGGGCTGTTCTGCACTGCCTGAGAGGCAGCGTGGAACGGGGGGAAGGTTGGTTCTCCAGGAACCAACCTCGGAGCACAGGCTCTGTGGTCGTTTCTGGAAAACCAGATATCCTATGGCCATTTAGCCACTGATTAACGGACATAGGATTGCTCCCTTACTGTGTTTGACCTCTTGCTTGTTACCTTGACTGCTCCTGCTGCTGCCTGATCCTTGCTGCCTGACTGGCTGCCTGTATTCTGACCTCTGCCTGGATTTTGACTGCTCCTGCCTTAGCCTAAACCTCCTTGGACTGAAACCTGTGTGCTTGACCATTTGCTTGCCATCTTGACTACTTTATTGCATCGCCCCTGTCCTCGCTTGCAAACAGCCAAGACTCAGTCTAGAGCAGGACAGGGAGAGGGAGAAAGGCGGGGTGTTAGAAAGAGAGTAAGAAAGATTAGGCATGTCAGAGAGAGGGGAAAGGCTTGTCCTGCTCCCCTAATGGAGGCTGGTGGCTCTGATTTCCGTGGGGCTGTGAATCCATTCTGGGTTCAGCCAGAACCAGTGAGAGCTATAAAGGAGCTATCCAGGGTGCTGAACCTTATCACTAAAATAGGTTCAGCACCTTGGAAGCTCCTTTAGAGTTCTGGCTGGTTCTGACTGAAACCTAGAATGGATTCACAGCCCCACCGAAATCAGAGCCAACAGCCTCCACTGCCCTGCCCATCTTGCCTCTGGCTCTGCCTACTGTTGGCTTGTCTCCACCACCAGCGGTGTGTGGCCTCCAACAAATTAGTCTCAAAGGAATTCAGCCCATAAGAGCAAGAGAGAGAAAGGTTCCCCAGCTGTCTGTTAGAGTAATTTGTACCAGCAGAGAACTGCTGACATGTTCCCAGCCAAGACTACGACCCCCAAGATGATAGGGGGTAATAGGATACTTCTACGATTCAAAGGAAAACCACATGGGACATTCAGAAGTCTGCTCCACTTCAGAAGCCCACCAAGGACATTACAGCATTGATCTTTCTATCACAACATATAAATGGTGAGTCACCCATCAGTGGCCAAAGGCATCTGAAGGGCAAGAAAATAGGCTTGCTTTCCAGCAGGAAATAAATTGTAACGCCTATAAAAAGCAAACCACAAAGCAGGTTGGCAGTTGCATTAAAAGAATCTGACAGTTAAAAAAAAAAAACAACTGTTGATGTTGGTGCTGTAGGATGTCAGAGAATTCCACCACGGATCTCGGTGAGGCCGAATCCCAGTGCATTTGGCCCCCTGAAATCCATGGCGGAACAAAGCCCCCTTGCCCCCCAGCCCGCGAAAGGGGCATAAAACGGAGAACCTACCTGCTGCCGTTCGCACTGCTTTGCAAATGGTGGCAGCGGCTGCGGCTGCCATTTGCTTCTTCATTATAGCCGTGATAGGCTACGTAAATACTTACGTAGCCTATCACGGCTAATGCTAATATTATATTAATAATATTAATATTATTATATTAATATTAATTAATATTAATATTAATTATTAATATAATAATATTATTATATTAATAATATTATTATTGTGTTTAATTGCGTCCCTGCGGAGGCCATGATAGGCTATGTAAGTATTTACGTAGCCTATCATGGCAAAAAAAAGGGGGGGATGCAAATAGTGGCGGCTACGGCGGCTGCCATTTGCGTTCCCTTTTTTTTGCCGTAGTCTATTACGTAGCCTATTACGGCAAAAGACAGGGGCGCAAATGGTGGCCACTACGCCATTTGCGCCCCTGTCTTTTGCCGTGATAGGCTACATAAATATTTACATAGCCTATCACAGCAAAATACGGGGACACAAATGGCGGTGGCTACGGCGGCCGCCATTTGCGTCCCTGTGCAGGCTGCCCAGTGGCCAGATGTCCGGCTGCAGGCGGCCCCAGCCGGCGGCTCCGTGGAGTCGCCGCGGAGCGGAGCCGGCCAAGGAGAATTTCGGGGGGAGAGACAGAGCGCCTCACCCCTACCGCAAATGTCACCCTTCGAAAAGGTAAGTGACTTTCTTACATCCCTAAGTGCCAAGCCATCCTGCAATGCCAGTGTGTCATCCTGGGTCAGACCATAGCATTAGCACAGTGGCACAGAGTGTAACTGGCGCAATCACACACGCGCAATGAGCATGTATACACGTGTGAGAAGCAATGCAGCTCTTAACCAGAAATGTTGTGTGCACACAATGGACTTAGGAACTATGTTCTTACTCAACTGAAGAACAGTTTCTTCATGGTTGGGGATATTAGCTCAAAAACACTTGCTTTTAAAGTCCAAGTGTAACCTACTGATATATGTTCCCTTTAAGAATTTTGGAAGGGGAATATTCATGCACATGCTCAGTAAGGGAGTGGGATGGCGAGTGGCCACCTTTATGGGCAGTTACCTCATTGTAGTTAGGAAGAAGCTTGCTTTCTCTTCCCTGTAAGGCCCGGAATCCTTGAGACAGGTTAGTAGTGAGGTTTCCTTAAGAAAAATTCAAAGAGTCTTTTTTTCTTTTCTTTTTTACAAACTCTAGGAGTTCCTTGTTTATGTTCTTTTATATTGTATAAAGGGATGTTTGCAAAGTTTGTTCCTGTGTTAGTGGACTCGTCCACCTTGAGAAGACTGCTGCAGAGCTGGAGTGAACTGAGTAGAGACTGTTTTCCTTCTTTGGCCAGCAGAAAAATCACGCTTCAGACAGAGGTTTTACTTATATTTTTGTTGTGTGCTCTATTGTTTTGGTGATAAGTGAATTATTGGTGATAAGTGAATTATTATGCATGTAAAATTATTACATATGTATTATTATTGTCTTTAATTAAGACATTAAAATGATAAATGTTAATTGTCCTTGTACAAGGCCTTTTCTGTGACTCCCCTTAGAAACCCTGAAGAAAACTGTTATGCAAGCACACAGACTTAATTGTCTTAAGAAGTTTGGTACACCAAAGCACATGCATGCACATTCATCACAGAGGAGAAAGATCCCTTGGTTACTTTACCCACCCACTCCTAGCAGAGATTTGGCTTGCCAGCCAAATCTGGCCTGCCTGGGGTCCCAATCTGCCCTTCCAGGGCTCCCCAGATGGCCGGGACCCTGAGTGTTGGGCTGGGAGCTGGGAGATCTGGGTTCTAGTCCCCACTTGGCCATGGAACCTCACTGGGTGACTTTGGGCCAGTCACAGACTCTCAGCCCAACCCACCTCACATGGTTGTTGTTGTGCGGATAAAATGGAGGAGGAGGATTGTGTAAGCCGCCTTAGGTTCCTTGAGGAGGAAAAAAGGCAGGATATAAATGCCATAATAAATAAATAAATAAAATAAATAACCAATTGTTTGGTGTTTCTGCAGCTTTTGGAAGTTTACTTCCCCATTCTGAAAGGCTAAAATGCCTCTCCTAAGGCTGTGTTACTTAGGGATGTATGGACTGTGTAAAATCCGCTCCATCTGTGTTTTACGGGTTGTCAGGTGCCTTTTGTTCCATCATCCACTCACAGATGGATACGAATTTTTTTTTTCATCATCATGCAGAAAAATATGGAAATAATTGCTTAAATATTTATGTAAGTATTTATGTAAGTATTTACATAATTTACCTCAGGACATAACATTTAGCGTATTGTCCCTCATTCCATTCAACGTTTCCTCAGCAGAAACTTGCATATTTTTCTATGGATTTATATGTGTAAATTTCAGGAAAGTAAAAAAATCATCCAGAAGTCCACGGACCCCACGCGGCCTGAGGGGGTCTCTCCGCAGCGGATTCCGCAGGTTGGATTCTTAGAAATCCAAGCTCATTTTAGTCCTTCTCAAATTTCTCCAGCATCCCTAGTGTTACTACTGGCTTTAAGGTAAAATAGGCTGGTATTTGGAGTATTTTGTCCATTCCCCCTTTAACTTTGGCTTGGCCCCATTTTGCCTCTGGCTCCACCCGCCACTGGATTTTGGCCCCCAAGAGCTTCTGTGAAATGAAATGTGCCCCTCAGGCTGAAAGAGGTTCCACACCCCTGCCCTAGCACATGGGGAGGTATACCGATTTTAACAGCCCTAACTAACAGATAGAAAAAAACATGAGCACTGGGGAAATCCTCATTTGCCAAATACGGAGTTGAAAATGGCAGAGCATGGGACTGGGAGGCTACGCAGCTAGAGGAGCTTGGCTGCTGGTGAGACAGTGAGCCATGAGGGCAGAAATAGATTGAACTGGGGAGAAAGGAACATAAATAGAACAAGGGACAGCTACAGATACTTGACTCAAAGGAAGGAGAATAACCCAACTAGGGATATTGTGGGTGTCTGGCTGGGGCTCAAAGCCTAGCCAGAAACAGCCAGCTTCGCCCCTTCAGATGCCAGTCCACAAAATCCCCCTGCTTGCCTGGCTGGGCATGCACATTATGGCTGCCATTTGCACAAATGGCCACTATAACCTGGCATAAATAGCCACTTTACAGCTGCCATTTCCACAATGGATGTTTACGAACAAGGACGAGCCACCATTTTCCTAGAAAATGGTGGCTCAGCAAGGAAGTGGGAGGCCACATGGCACATTCTAGGCACTTGTAGCTGGAGAGCGAACAGGGGCGGGCAGCCAATGGGGGTCCAGCAAGTGGCATACGACCCAGACCATGGTGAGTTTGCCCATCCCTTCTGGATTGGCCACCACTTCTGGATTGGCCACCACTTCTGGATTGGCCACCAAAAGTGATTTTTTTAAAAAAAAATTGTCATCTCTTTGGTTTTTCAACTCAGTTCTGAATTATGTTGTCCACAGACATCTAAAATAAAGGGGCGTGGTGAGCAAGGACGGGGAGATCCAACACAGCCTAAGCCATTATTGGTGACCAAGGAGCCACCAGTATTTTGGATAAAAACGTATCTAGAGTTTTCAATAGAATTTGAAAGATAGTGCATTCACTTGCGCATTTTAGTAGCTGCTTCCCAATACCTTAAGACTCACCTCCTGATCATCTCCCTCAGATTCAGAGCAGACTACTTGCAGGGGGTCACATAGTGCCTGTGAGGCCTTGCAAGTGAAACTCTGCTTCTCCCTGTGGTTCACTGGGTTAAACTAAGGTTTGTAAAGCTGGGTGTACAAGGTCTCTCTAGGCAAGCACAGCAAGTTAGGCATTCAGTATGGAAGCGTAAGGGGAACCCTGGCCTGGGAAACATGGGCTTGGTGCCGAAGTAGAATAGAGGACTGTGCTAGTAAAGACTCATGGGTCTGCATGCAGTTACTCTAAAGTAAAGAAGATGATATGGCTCAGCTACAGAATTAACATAATGTGTAGTTTAACACAGTTCTTCATTAATTTGACACTAGTTTTTAGTTACAAAGAGAAAATAAAAAAATACATCAATTCATCAGAATTAGTGCTATGCCAAAAATACCTCCCACATGTTTTTCTATCAAATTGTCATTCAATTTGATAGAAAATAAATGGCTTTTGAAACTAAATTCAAAAGAGGAGAAATTCTCACGGGTTGGGTTTGGAGTTCTTGTGCTTAGTTTACATATGAGGTGGCTGAGGAGTGTGCATGAGTGTCCCGTCTGTCATTGTACAATAATCTCTCTGGCAGCCTGTAGCCTCCTCGGCTTCCCGCACTTCAGTTAAAGCCATCATGAGCAAGGCAATTCCTCCCATGGGGCTTTTTTTGAGTTCAGGAAGTGCAGGTGGCCTGGGAGGCTGCAGAGCAACGGAAAGATGTGCAATAGAGAGAGAAAGCACACACAGCACCCTCGGCCACCTCGCAGTGATTAGGTAAGCTCAAGAATACCACCAAAAGAAACTCAAAATTCTGCCTCAGAAAAGCGGAAGCCTCAACACAGAAGCAGTGCAATAAACCAACAGCCCTTGGAGGCGGGGGGGGGGGAGAACTTGTGCTCCAACCCCTGCCAGTAATGAGTCCTCTGTGAGAAACTGTGGGAGAATCTCTCCTTCCGTAGGAGAAATTCAGTGAAATTGTCCCCCCAGTTTCTCTGCCCACAATTGCCTGGAGAATTTTGAGAGATCCTTTGTGCACAGCTCTAATCAGAATCCTTTGCAAGTCACCTTTCATCCAGAGAGAGAGAGAGAGAGAGAGACTACTAACTGGGTCTGGTCGATGTGATCATTTGATACCAGTGCTTCATCAGCTTCTCTGGCTTCCAGTGCATTTCCAAGGCTAATTTAATGTATTGGTGTTGACCTTAAAGCCCACAGACCTTAGGATCTGTGTCTTACAGGAACAGCTACTACCAGCACGGAGAGTACCATGTTGCAGCTGCCTAACATATAGGTGTTAAAGATGAGGAGCGAGTCAGAAGAAAGAAGCAGTGGCAACCCTAATTAAGACTAACATGGATGAATTCACAGAGATTCAAATCAAGAGTTAAGAAAGAAGTGCTCAAAGCCCTGGGCCTGGATGGATGATCCTGTCAGTTTTCCTTTTTCCCACATTAAAGGTGTGTGTGTGTAAAAATAAAGCTCCTTCTCTCCCAAATATGGATTTGGGAAATCTTGGTAAATTATTCTCCAAAATAAGCTGAAATAAAATAATTCTCACCCATCTGCACCAGCCAAATTCTATAGGCGGCATGAAGAGGACCATGGTAAACCCGCTTGCCATATAGCTGTTGACAACAAGGAGCCTGTCAGGAAAAAAAGAAGAGGCAGCCCTAATGCATGACCACAAACATGTCTGAATACACAGGGATTCAAACCCAGATTTCTAAGAACAAAGCACTCAAAGCTCTTGGCCTGGATTGATGAATCTATCAGTTTTGGTTTTGGTTTCTCCCACATTCATGGGAGATTCATGGGAGATTTTGGTTTCTACCATGTTCATGGGAGAATCTATCAGTTTGGTTTCTCCCACATTCTTTTTTTTAAAGCTTCCATGTCTTTCCAACCCATTTCTGAAGATGTTTGTGAATTTTGGTAAGTTCTTATTAAAAAATGAAGAATTGCACACAATTCTCACCCACCCTTACCTGCAAGAGATGTCAACTCTGAAGAGTGCCCTACCTTTTATAATTGGTTTTATTTCCTCTTAGCATGGACCGGAATAAAGTTTTGAATAGACATGACACATATACACTTAAGGGGAAATCCATGAAGCTAGACAACCTATCAGCTACAATGGACTAAAGTGCCCCACCCCTTTCAACAAATGTTAAATGCAAAAAATTCTGAAATGGAACATCTCGGCCCTTCCAAGCGGAACCAATGAAGTAATGAATTCCAAAATTGAATTTTGATTACCCGTGTCATTATGTCTGACATACCCATTTAGCAGTGGTTATAAAACTATCCAGCCATGATATTGTGAATGTCTTGGATGAAGCCTTGGATGAAGCTAAGGTAGAGCACATTCACAGTAATCGGTTTGAGCCAGCCAAAGCGGTGTCCGAATTGTGGTTGGTCCCTTATCTCCAATTAGCTGCTGATAAGAGATTTCCTGGTTGGGGTGGGGGATTGGGAAAGGAAGCAGGGCCTGACTGAGAAGCTGGCAGGCTGGGTGGGGACTCCCCACAGGCTGGAGGTTTCCCATACCTGGCATAGGGATATTTATTAATTTTTTAGAGAGTTGAAACCCTCCGAAAAATGGAACTGAGTGGTACACACACATAGGGAAGGCGGGACATCCTCCATCCAGGTCATCTGGGCACTCGCTGAGCCATTGCCCCTGCTCACGCACTCCCAGACCCGCTCACGCACCCCCAGTGCTTGCTGAGCTGCCCACACCTATCATGAACCACCCAAAAGTGCCCATTGTTCCCATGACATGAATGGGACCAACCTCAGCATGACTAACTTAAGTCCCATTCATTTTAATGGGGCTACTCTAAGTAGGACTAACACAGGATACAACCCTTTGTATGCAATATTTGAGCTGATAACTTCATCGCAAAATCTGGAGAACTGCAGAATCAAACATTAATTGTGTCCATATATTATTCCAGGAACAACTAATTTGGTTGGTTGGCTTCAAATTGTGACCAAACAAAATTCTCCAGCAGTCCTAGTTCTAATGTATTGCATGAATCACCCCTGAAGCAATTTCTTTACGATTCGTCATGCACTTAGCAAATTATATCACCAATATTTGCTCGAATACCACAGTCTTAAAATGTGCATTATCAAGTTTCCTGAAAATTTCTCCTGGTTTCAGTCTAACAGACAAAGGTTCAATAAATGATGTTATTTTAGGCTGAAGCAACTCAAGGTCTCCTAGGTACACTAATAAAGGTCTGCATAGTTCAAGCAATGGTATTCCCCATAGTAACCTACGGCTGCAAGAGCTGGACCATAAGGAAGGCTGAGCGAAGGAAGATAGATGCTTTTGAACTGTGGTGCTGGAGGAAAATTCTGAGAGTGCCTTGGACTGCAAGAAGATCAAACCAGTCCATACTCCAGGAAATAAAGCCAAACTGCTCACTTGAGGGAAGGATCTTAAAGGCAAAACTGAAGTACTTTGGCCACATCATGAGAAGACAGGATACCCTGGAGAAGATGCTGATGCTAGGGAAAGTGGAAGGCCAAAGAAAGAGGGGCCGACCAAGGGCAAGGTGGATCGATGATATTCTGGAGGTGACGGACTCGACCTTGGGGGAGCTGGGGGTGGCGACGGCCGACAGGAATCTCTGGCGTGGGCTGGTCACGAAGAGTCGGAAGCGACTGAACAAATAAACAACAAAAAATACCTCTCACACTTTATTCTCACAATACTTCTTTTCTGGCTCTTGTGACCAATGAGCAATTATTCTTTTTACTTCTCTGAGCAATAGTGTGTGTGTGTGTGTGTGTGTGTGTATGTGTGCGTGTGTGTGTGTGTGTGTGTGTATGCCAATGCTTGAGTTATACTTAGGTGTTTTCAAGGGAATTAACAGCTGAGATGTCAAACCCTTGATACCTATAATTAGGCTCCTAAATCCGTATCAATAGGCCCCTGGTATATGGAAGATAAATCTTCAGCACACCTAAAAAATAGTTTTACTGGACATACAAAATTCCTACTCTCAAACATGTATTTTCAATATGTTCTAGACCAAGAATGAAGTCACAAAGTCCATTAAGATGCTGGCACTTTCCCCTTCCTCTGCATATAAAGTGTTTTGCTATATGAAATGCGTGACATGCTATGGAAAAGCTGGAATTGCTAATACTAAACCATAGGGCATGTGTGTGTGTGTGTGTTGCCACCATGCTGTTCTCATTACTGTTCATGCATACCCATGCATAAAACAACGTGATCCACATGTAGCAGCCTTTTAAAAAAGCAAACAAATATTTCCATGCTCAGTAAACATACAACAAATGGTGACTGTAATAAGAACATAAGAAGAGCCACGCTGGATCATCAGACCAAGGGTCCATTAAGTCCAGCATTCTGTTCACACAGTGGCCAACCAGCTGTTGACCAGGAACCCACAAACAGGACATGAGTGCATCAGCACCCTCCTGCCCATGTTCCCCAGCAACTGGTGCACACAGGCTCACTGCCTCTGATACTGAAGGGAGCATATAGCCATTAGGACAAGTAGCCATTGATAGCCTTCTCCGGAAATTTGTCCAATCTACTTTTAAAGCCATCCAGATTGGTGGCCATCACTACATACTGATGTAGTGAATTGAAGAAGTCCACCCTCTTCTCTGTCCTGAATCTCCCACCAATCAGCTTCATGGGATGAACCCAGGTTCTAGTATTAGGAGAGAGGGAGAAAAATGTCTCCCTATACCATTTCTCTACATCATGCATATTTTTATACACCTCTATCATGTCTTCCCTTACCCTCCTTTTTTCCCAAGCTAAATAATCCCAGCTGTTGTAACCTTGCCTCATAGGGGAGATGCTCCAGCCCCTTTTCTGCCCTTTATCCAGGAGTGCAGAAAAGTACACATGGATTGGAAAAATATATACAGTTTGCAGTTTGGGGACTATGTATGTTTTCTCAGGCTAAAATGGAATGAATTTTCCACTTTTGATGGAAAGGCAGAACATCAATTTTAAATAAAATAAAATTAAAATAAAATAAATAAATCTTGCTTTGGGGATAAGTAAGAAAGAACTTGTGCACTGCCCCCCCCCAAAAAAAGAGGAAATGCGTCAACAAAAAAGGGACAAAAGAGGATACAGACTTGCATAAAAATGGCATATGCTAATTTAGATGTCTAGATGAAAATTTGGAAAGAATTGTTGTACTTTCACTAGAAATAAAATTTCATAGTGGGAGAAACTGTGACCAGGTGACCTGTGTGCCTGCATGTTCAATCTGCTGGCCAAAGGCTAACAGACCATGGGCAGCTTCTGAGGCCCTGTTCTCCCTTCTTATGGTTCTTTATGTTGAAACTGGACTTGGACAGAACAGCCCTTCAAATAGAGGACTATCTTCTGTAAAAGAGGACACCTGGAAACCCAAACGACAAATTCACTGTACAGCCCAGCTTCAAGACTCCTTCCTCACTCTCTTCCTTCTAAAGCTCCTGACAGGAAGCTGAACATAATATATGCTAATAAACATGTTTAGTATGCAATTCTATACATATTTAGACAGAAAAAGTCCTGTAACTCCCAGCTGGGAGTTGTACAATTTTCTTCTGTCTAAACATGCATCGGATTGCATTCCTTACTAACACTAATGTAGAATCAAGTTTCGACAGATTACATGCTGCAGAGCCTTTTACTCTCCAAGTGAGAGAGCAGAGTTGTTGCTAAAATTTCATCTAAAGCAAACTGTGAGGTGAATTAAATTGTGGGTGGGGATTTCCTTGTCAAAAAGAAAAAAATCTGAGGAATTTTGAGGGAAGCCATCCCCCACCCCACCCCCAAAAAACCTTGATAAGACTAGTAACATTTCTCATGGGGATTCCACACAGCTCAGGACTGTCACCAGTTTTCACCTGAATCTAGGGATGTCAGAGAATTCCGCCACGGATCTCGGGGAGACCGAATGCCAGCACATTCAGCCCCCTGAAATCTGTGGTGGAACGGACTGCCACCCCCCTGCCACCCCCCCGTGGATCCCCCCGGGATGAGACTTACTGGGGCGGATCATCCGGGTAGGGGTGCACGAAAGTCACTTACCTGTCCTCGAAGCTTTTCGCGGTGAGGGGGAGGCGCTTCGCTGCTCCCCCCACGAAGTTCAGGCCCGGGGGGGAGGCTACCCGCCTCGCCCGGCCGAAATTCAGGCCGGGGGGGAGGCTTCCCACCTCACCCGGCCGAAATTCAGGCCGGGGAGGAGGCGCCTCGCCTCGCCCGGCCTCGAACTAAAAAGTTAAAAAAAAAACACCCCCGTGATAGGCTACGTGATGATTAACGTAGCCTATCACGGCTAGATCTGCAAAGTCAGCCGTGATAGGCTACGTAAATCATCACGTAGCCTATCACGGGTGACTTTAAAAAAAAAAAAAAGCGCGTACGGATAATGGCGGCCCCCATAGGGAGCCGCCATTCCTGTTCCTTATTTGGTCGCTGTAGTCTATGTAAATCTTTACGTAGACTACGGCAAAAATAAGGGCAACGGATGTCTGGCTGCTGGCGGAGCTGGCTGGCGTCTCTGCAGAATCTCTGCAGAGCACAGCCGGCCGGCCAGGATTCCGGGGGGAGGGACGGAGCGCCTCCCCCCCCACCATCAATATAATCTGCGAGAGGTAAGTCACTTTTGTACATCCCTACCTGAATCTGGGAGTTTTCTTTAGGTGAAAAAAATCACAGGATTGTTCAAGGAAACCCAAAGAATTGTAATAATAAGCAGTGCTGTTGTGGTAGATAAATTCTGAAGTGCAGACATTTACCATGACACAGCCCCCTTGCCTCACCCTCAAGGAAATACCAAAATGCTTACATCTGTGTTGATCCATCTCTCTGTGTGTGCTACAGATGTCTTTTGTAGGTCTTTTGTACAGCTAATGAGTCTTAACTATCTATTCAAGACCAAGCCATACCAAAACGATTTGTGTTACAACAGGTGAAGCTCCCAATAACATATTATTGCTGGGAAAATCAATTTTTCTTGCAGTTCTGGTGAGGGCTGCAGCTACACACTGAAGGGACATAGACATTTTCGAGGAGTGGCAGATAATATCATCCTTGCTAATAAAGGAGGAGGAGGAGGAGGAGGAGGGCCTGTCACTTTGACCTTCTGATCCTTGGCTCCAGTATACCACTGATAATAAGACTAGCAAAATGTCTCACTCTGCTCTCTATTGGTTGAATCAGGTCCTTGTGTGAAGAGAACTCCACTTGCACAACAGGACTTCTGCTTGCACATAGGATGTCCACATCCTGTCCTTCCCCTACAGCCCCCCCCCCCAAGCTCCATGGGAACATGTCATGTACAGGGCTACAAAGGGAGAGGAAAATCCATGCCAGCAGCGGTCCCCTGCCACTGGCAGAACACCTTCATTGGATACAATCTGATGTATATGTTCTCAATCAGCATTTATACTCAGAGACCTAATTCTAGAGTGAACTTTTCCCAGCCCTCATTTCACTGCCCCATTGCAAGGCTCTTCCTTTTTCCATAATCATTGAGGTTACAATCTTATACCACACTTATCTGGGAGTAAGCCCCATTGAACTCATGCCTTATGTCTGAGTAATAAGTGTATCTTACTTCTGAGTAGGAGAGTCGTGGGAGCCTGAGGGGGGGATTCTGGTGGACTACCCCCCACTCGGCCTCCCAGACCCCATTCATGGAGCCAGCATGCCAGCATGATACCGCTCACCAAGCCCCTTGCCCCTTTACGGCAGCAAATTATGCAACGTTACGTTTACAGAAAAACCCAAGCAGCCATATATATATATATATATATATATATATATATATATATATATATATATCAGCTCACTGAGGGGTCAGGCGGTCTCCAGGCACTTGCCAGGCACCTGCAGATGGCGTGGTGGTTCCTCCAGGGAGCCAAGCAGGGGCGGACACATGGTGGCGGCTTGGCGAATACCTGGTGATGCAGACAGAGGTGAGTCCATCCATCCCTACTTCTGGGTAGGAACCTATAAGATCATGTGGTTTGGTAACTTTTTCCAGGCATCAGAATCAACAACAAGCATTCTTTTACTTCCAGCATGGTTTTACAAAAATCAAGTATGGAATTGATGAGCATCATATAAATAAATCAAGACCAGCAAACCCCAGAAAGCACTGAAGAAGGCAAACATTAGACTTTTTATCACCATGCAATTTCCGTTAGAGCGATTACGACATCTGACCTTTTGGATCTCAAAACACTTTCTTCTGTCCTTTGTGGAGGTTTATTTTTATAACACTGCAGACAGGTTTATATCACTAAAAGGCAGGTCAGTGGCTTTGGTTCCCCAGAGCATCACACCAGCACTCGGATACTGTGATTTCTGACAGTTGGGTCATTTACCCATGTTACAGATAATACGAGGTGACATTCCATAAACTCATCTATAAACCCCAGATTTGGAACCGAGAGACATGTCCCCAGCTGCTCCAAATGCCACTCACGTGGGCAGAGAAACAACCAAGATAAAGACACTTTTATCACATTGGAATCTTGTCCTTCCCCTGTGGAACTCAAGACGATATTATGTGAGGACATCTCATTTTATTGGGAAAAGCACTTTGTGGGGCAGTGTAACACTTTTCTTCAGGGTCTCTAAAGGGACTCACAGCACAGGCCTTGTACAGAGACAATTAACATATATTTTAACATCTTAATTAAAAACAATAATAATGCACATGTAATAATTTTGCATGCATAACAATTCCCTTATCCCCCAAAACAATAAAAGAGAGCATAGCCCTCCCAAAGTTCTGCCTTTTTTTGAGTCCACAATCATGATCATCATCAACATCTTCTCTCTCAAGCTTGATTTTTCTGCTGGTGGAAGAAAGAAAACAGTCTCTATTCAGTTCACTCCAGCTCTACAGCAATCTTCTCAAAATGGACTAGGATCCAGAAAAACAGGAACAACGTAAACAGCCTCAAGGGTCTCAAGGGTTCAAGGTCTTACAGGGAGGAGGAAGCAAGCTTCTTCCACACTACATTTTGGTAACTGCCTAAAATGGTGGCCACTCTCAAGAATATTCCCTCAGAATACTTTTTTTTTTAGCCTGCCACGATAGACGCAAAAGACATCCCTGCATTAGCCGTGATAGGCTACGTATGTATTTACGTAGCCTATCACAGCATGAAATAAGAAGTGAATGGAGGCTGCAGGGCGGCCGCCATTCGCAAGTCGGTGCCAACGGGAGCAGGTAGGGATGGCCGAGAATTTCTCCCCGAAACTTCGGGGGGCCAAGTGCCAACGCATTCGGCCCCCCGAAATTGGTGGGGAAATTCTCTGCCAGCCCCCCGCCCCCCCGGGATAGGACTTACCATGGCCGAATGTCCCTCTCGGCGGCGGGTCCCGGCGGCGGTTCGGCAGCGGTTCGGCGGGGGCGGGGGCGGCGGCCGGTCTCCCGACCGGCTGCCGTCGCCGCCATTGCAAAAAAAAAAAGTAAAGTAAAAAAAAAAAACAGCCCCGTGATAGGCTATGTAACAATTTACGTAGCCTATCACGGCTAGATTTCCAAAGTCAGCCGTGATAGGCTACGTAAATCGTCATGTAGCCTAACACGGGTGACTTTGGAAAAAAAAAAA
Organism: Heloderma suspectum; assembly: GCF_057233095.1. Taxonomy (NCBI): domain Eukaryota; kingdom Metazoa; phylum Chordata; class Lepidosauria; order Squamata; family Helodermatidae; genus Heloderma; species Heloderma suspectum. Next base: position 23,041,412 of record NC_139460.1, on the reverse strand, counting down.
AAGTGCATACGCAAATGGCAGCGGCCCATGGGCGCCGCCATTTGCGTTCCTTATTTTGGCACGTCTAGTCTACGTAAAGATGTACGTAGACTATGGCGAAAATAAGGGAACACTATTTGCGTTGCCCTTATTTTTGCCGTAGTCTACGTAAATCTTTACGTAGACTACACGTGCCAAAATAAGGAACGCAAATGGTGGCGCCCATGGGCCGCCACCATTTGCGTACGAGCTTTTTTTTTTCAAAGTCAGCCATGATAGGCTACGTGACGATTTACATAGCCTATCACAGCTGACTTTGGAAATCTAGCCGTGATAGGCTACGTAAATCATTACGTAGCCTATCATGGGTGTGTGTGTGTGTGTTTTTACTTTTTTTTTCGCGGCCGGGTAGACAGGGCGCTTCTACCCGGCCTGAATTTCAGCTGGGCGAGGCGGGGCGCCTCCCCCCCCTCTCCTGAACTTCGGGGGGAGAACTGAAGCGCCTCCCCCCCCACCGCGAAGCAAGCTTTGAGGACAGGTAAGGGACTTTCGCTCATCCCTAGGAGCAGGTAAGTGCTCCATTTCGCGCAATTTTCATGGTGTGGGGTGGGGCGGGGGCTTCATCCCACCTGACTTTTGTGGGTTGGGGGAGGCGGGGGCTTCGTTCCATGATGGATTTCGGGGGGCCGAATGCACTTGCATTCGGCCTCACCAAGATCCATCACGGAATTCTCTGACATCCCTACAAGTGTAAATCTGAGGGAGGGAAGCTGATACCAAGAAAAGGAGATAAGAGTAAGTTAGATGAGGGGAAAGCCAGAGGAAAGAGAACAAGATTAAAAACAACAACACATTCAAAGTATTATAAAGATGCATTCATTATGGTACAAGTTTCATATAAATACTGTCAAAATGACAATCTTTTATATGAATGGACTGTACCACATCAGGCTGCAGGTAGCGAAAGCCCTTTTTTAATCCTCCTCCATATTAAAAACAAATAACAGTCTCCCCACATATTAAAAAGTACATCAGGGAAAAAGGCTCTAACCCTTTCTCCCAATTACCTAGAGAGGTGGTGGGCTCTCCCACAATGGAGGCGTCCAAGACGAGGCTGGACAGCCATCTGTCTCAGGGATGCTTTGACTTGGATTCCTGCATCGAGCAGGGGGTTGGACTCGATGGTCTTGTAGGCCCCTTCCAACCCTACTATTCTATGATTCTATGATTCTAACCCAGTCCTGTCCCTGCTGTGTGATAGCTTTCTGCTTACAAGGAATTATTTACATAGGAGAACATTTTAACATGTGATCTCTATCCACCTACCCCCACTACCCATACAATTAGTCCAAAATGGAACAGTCCATTCTTCTATCTCAAGCTTCTACCAACTCATGCCTATCTTCTGTTGCATATGGAAACGTATTTCATAGAAGGAAGGAATAACATGAGCCAAAGCCTTGCCAAAGATACTTCAGAGTCAGCCACTCTAGCAGACGGTTGCATTAAGCCCTCTGAATTTATTCCAGAACATTTGTCTAATGTTGTGACCTTTTCTGCAGAACACTGATCTCATACGTTAAAGTCCAGGAAGAACAAACTGCCTGCCAATGGTTCTGTGGGTTCAAGAGTCCCCAAGAGCCATTCGGGACACATTCATTAATTACCCCCCTGTCTGTGGAATAACAATACCATTTATTCTGGTTACAAGCAATGAGGAATACGGGGCATTAGATGCCATATGCATGGTCATTCCAAGCACTTGTTACGGGTCATTCTGGATTGCAGAAGATAACATGGAGGGAGGGAGGGAGGGAGGGAGGGAGGGAGGGAGGGAGGGATAATGTCCTAAACACAATGAAGTCAGTCCTTCTTTACACATACATTGATGAATGAAAGTAGAAGGGACAGACTCATGGCCTAATCCACACATTAAAAGGTAAAAAGGTAAAGGTGTCCCCAACCAGTTGTGTCCAACTCTAGGGTGTGGTGCTCATCCCCGTTTCTAAGCCGAAGAGCCAGCGCTGTCCAAAGACGCTTCCGTGGTCATGTGGCCGGCATGACTGAACACCGAGGTGCACGGAACGCTGTTACCTTTCCCGCTGAGGCGGTACCTATTTATCTCCTTGCAATTTCTTGCTTTCGAACTTCTAGGTTGGCAGGAGCTGGGACTGAAGACGGGAGCTCACTCGGTCACGCTGCACTCGGGTCTCGAACTGCTCACCTGCCAACCTTCCAGTCTGCAGTTCAGCGTCTTAACCACTAAGCCACCGCGGCCCCCAATCCACACATTACAAAGCAGTAAATCTGAGTCTGCAAGAATGCATTTAGTAGGCTTGGTTGGTCACAAGTGGTGTCAACCTGTATGAATAAATAAGGAAATGTCAAAAAAGAAACCCACCACAAAACAAATATGGCAACTGTTGTCTGGTGGCAGCTGTTCAAGAAGCATGCCTTCCATGTGGGAAGGTTAGGTTGTCAAAATTAATGAGCTCTGCTAATTGATCTTATCCTCATTATTCCCTAGCATTTTAGCCCTTATTTCTGAAAGAGCAGAGGTTGTTAATACCTACTGTCTAGAAGGTCATACATCCAATCCATAGGCCACTATCCTTTTAAATGCCTGTAATTAAAAACTTGAAATAACAAACTCAGATTTTTTAAAAAATGCAATGACAGTGCCTCTAAAACTTGTTAGATTTCAGCTGTATGCATTACTTTGAGAGTATGTTTATCATTTGTTTCTGGGAATGCCTTTCTCACTTGCAAAACAGCAAAAAGAATCAGCTTTGTGGTTCTCATAATCAAGGCTGTTCAGGCTAATTAACACTTAAACACTTAAGCTCATTAGAAGTAAAGCAGAAGAGATAATATTTTCTTCTGTAGTTTTCACTTTGTTTATGCAAAGTCAATTGTGGAGGCAGCTGGTGCCTTTCGATGAATGGAAGGGAGCTCCAACTATCTTCTGCAACCCTGCGGGCTCATGGATACAATTACCCAACTGTTCAGAAGAAGGGAGGGGGTGCTTACTTCGCTGTCACGGTGGCCACTACATTTCCACAGGGTAGAGCAGAGAGGACAGAAGATTCCTCCTCAATCCAAATACAGGATGGGATTTGGGTTCCATTTAGGGTGGCCATTTCCACATCACGCCAGAAGGGAAAAAAATGCATCACCAAAAAAAGAGGATGAGGAAGGCATGGATTTGCATTCAAAGTGCATATGCAAATGTATATGTTGAGATGCTAGTGTATATGTTGAGATCCCTGGCTGACAGCTGAACAGTCTTCGCTTGAATATCTCAAGCCTGGTGGTCAGCTATCAGTAGGGGTGTACGAACCCCACTCACCAATCTGCCCGAGGGGTCCACGGGGAGGGGAGGAAATCCATTCCTCCCCCTGGAATCCTCCCTGGCCGGCTCCACTCCATGGCAAGTCCACAGAGCTGCTGGCTGGGCCCATCTGCAGCCAGACTTCCATGAGCTGCCCTGCTGGTGTGCAGACGCAAATGGCGTCGGGCGTAGCGGACGCCATTTGTGTCCCTGCTCCTTTCGTGATTGGCTACATAAATTTTTACGTAGGCTATCACGGAAAGACCAGGGATGCAAATGACGTCTGCTATGCCGGACGCCATTTGCATCCACACATCAGCAGTGGACGCAAGGACTCAGCGGATGGACCCAGACCTGGCTGGTGCCAGGTAGGGTCCATCGGGGATGAAGTTTGCGGGGTGGGGGGGGAATGGTCTGTTCCGCCACGGACTCTGGGGGGCCGGATTCTAAAGAATCTGGCCTCATTGAAGTCCATGGTGGAATTCTCCACCACCCCTACCTCTCGGTTGCTGGAGAGACTGGACATCCATCTGTTAAGGGTGCTTTAAACAGGGGATTGGACTCAATGACCTAAATGGTCCCTTATTCTGTCTTTCTATGCAAAATAACTATAGTTTAAATAGAAATACCTAGGGATGGCAGAGAATTTCTCCCCGAATGTTAGGGACGCCGAGCGCCGACGCATTCGGCCCCCCGAAGTTGGTTGGGAAATTCTCTGCCGGCCCCCCGCCCCCCCGGGACGGGACTTACCTCCTGCGAATGTCCCTCTCTGCAGCGGGTCCCGGCAGCGGTTCGGCGTGGGCGGGGGCGGCGGCCGGTCTCCCGACCAGCTGCCGCCGCCGCCATTGCAAAAAAAACAAACTAAAGTAAAAAAAAAACACACACCCATGATAGGCTACGTAACGATTTATGTAGCCTATCACGGCTAGATTTCCAAAGTCAGCCGTGATTGGCTACGTAAATCGTCACGTAGCGTATCACGGGTGACTTTGGAAAAAAAAAAAAGTGCGTACGCAAATGGCGGCACCCATGGGGTGCCACCATTTGCATTCCTTATTTTGGCACGTCTAGTCTACGTAAAGATTTACGTAGACTACGGCGAAAATAAGGGAACGCTATTTGCGTTGCCCTTATTTTCGCCGTACGTGCTTTTTTTTTTTTTCTAAAGTCACCCATAATAGGCTACGTGACGATTTACGTAGCCTATCATGGCTGACTTTGGAAATCTAGCCGTGATAGGCTAGGTAAATCGTCACGTAGCCTATCATGGGGTCTTTTTTTTTTTTTTTTACTTTTTGTTTCGCGGCCGGGGAGACAGGGTGCTTCTCCCCAGCCTGAATTTTGGCTGGGCGAGGCAGGACGCCTCCCCCCCCTCGCCTGAACTTCGGGGGGGGGAAGCAAAGCGCCTCCCCCCCACCGCGAAGCTAAGCTGAGAAAAGGTAAGTGACTTTCGTACTTTCCTAAATACAACACATATCTGACCACAGTGAGGAAGACTGTGACCAGGTGATCTGCATGTCTTGCTCAGTCTGCTGTCCCGGTACTGACTGTTGATGGGCAACTTCAAGGCCTTTGCTCTCCCTTCTTACACTTCTTCAAATGGAAGACACATTCAAATAGAGGTCTGTCCTCTGTAAATAGGACACATCACCACCATAGTTCTAGTTGGAGAAGAATTATTTCTGGACCAGAACAGGGATGTACAAGCATCAGTTTGGTTCCATCCCCGATCTGAAGACTTCAGGTTTGTTTATTTATTTATTTATTTCATTTCTATACCACCCAATAGCCGAAGCTCTCTGGGCGGTTCACAAAAAATAGACGGACTCACCTGTATCTGCACCACATACCATTTAAAGAACCCTTGCTGGCCACCCCTGCTGGCTGCCCGCCCTAAGAAAAATGGCAGCTTGGGTTTTCTTGTAAATGTACTGTTGTGTAAATGGCAGCCATAAAGGGGTCATTAACCCAAGCTGCCATTTTTTTCAAAATGGCAGCTTGGCAGACCAGTGGGGACCACCAAACTTGCCCAACTAGGCACATGCTGAGTCAGGCAAGCATGGCAGTCCACAGACTGAAGTCTAGGAGGCCGAGTGCAGGGTGGGGGAGTCCAGCAGACTCCATGCCCTTCCTGGACTCCTGTGACATCCCAATTCAGGTTTGCACTGGATAGCTGTGTATGCCTAGGAAGATTTCTGTGCCAACGTGAGATGATGGCATACTGGGAAATGCTGTAAACGTATTGAAGGCCTCTCTGCTTATGAACAGCAAAGTTTAGGGTGATCTGGGCTCTGTTTATACTTCAAGCAGCATTGTGGAAGCCAATGGGAGTTTTCTTGCTGGGGAGATTTCAGAAAACAATCTCTGGATCCACTAAAGAACTTGCAGAGCAGATCCAACTGGTTCAACCATCTCCAACAGACAGAAGGCAAAATAACCTTGAATGATCAATGAAGAACTGATACACTACTACCACTAGGGATGTACGGCCTGTGTAAAATCCGCTCCGTCTGTGTTTCGTGGATTGTCAGGTGTCTTTTGCTCCATCATCCACTCACAGACAGAGATGATTTTTTTCTCATCATGCAGAAAAATATGCAAATATTTACATAAGAGGTTTCATAACAATTTACATATCTGACCTTAGTACATAACATTTAGTTTATTGTCCCCCATTCCATTCAGTGTTTCCTCAGCAGAAATGTATGTATTTTCCTATGAATAAATATGCATAAATTTTGAGAAAGTAAACAAAAAAAAGTTGTGCCAACACAAATTCAAGCTGTGCTTGCATGGACTGAGAATGAGTGGGCTACCATGTTTTGGTTTACAAAGCCTCCTCCTCTGCACATCTGGCTGTAGGGAATAACCACATAATTGGCCTTACCAATGAGATGTCCTATAAATGGATATCCCAGAGCATTCTGGGATGGCAGCACAGACAAGTGGCAAACACATCACACCCTGGTAACATAATAATGGGGCCTTGATGATAATTCAGGCCATCTAATACTACATCTACGCTATTGTTAACTTAGAATCATAGAATAGTAGGGTTGGAAGGGGCCAATAGGACCATCAAGTCCAACCCCCTGCTCAATGCAGGAATCCAAGTCAGACTCAGAGCATCCCTGACAGATGCTTGTCCAGCTTCATCTTGAATGCCTCCAGTGTGGGAGAGCTGACTACCTCCCTAGAGAATTGGTTCCATTGCCGTATTGCTCTAACAGTCAGGAAGTTTTTCCTGATGTTCAGCCAGAACATCCACCTCCCTTTCTGACCCATCTGTTCTTTTTGAACAAGTTATATCCTTCAGTTGCTGTATTCCAGTATATCCAGTGCATGTATTCTGTCAATGAGTTTAAGGTCTTTCCCTTTCACCTTCCTCTTTGTTTATCTTAATCTTCAAGGAGACTTATATACAATAGATGAAATCTTTGCAGAAGGCATTTTTTCCCATTAAAAATCAGATTTTTTTTCAGGAACAAGAAAGCACCCATCTTTGCTTTTAAATACTTTATTTTAACTTTATTTCTCCCATGTCAAAATCATGTCAGCAGTATCTATCTTTCATGCTGAAGCAACCATTCTCTTGCAGCTGCTCTCAATTCTTATTGTATCTACTGCAATAAGAAATAAAGAGAAAGCACAAATCAACCAGTGACACAATGAAATACTAAAACAGATTAAACAATGACAATAGATTTAAGCAGCCAGCACAGAACCGAATAGAACAGCCTTCCCCAACTTGGTGCTCTCCAAATATTTTGGACTACAACTCCCATCATCTCTGATGATTGGTCATGCTGTCTTGGGCTGATGGGAATTCATTCATTCACTCATTCATTCATTCATTCTATTTCTATACCACCCCTTAACCAAAGCTCTCTACAATTTTTGGGATTTGTAGTCCAAAACATCTAGAGGGAGGAAGGCTGCACAAAGGATCCTAAAAATCATCCTTCAACCATATGCACCAATTGCCTTGTGAAATTAGATCATTCTTATGGTTGGACCAAATCTGAATGGTTCTCCTGACACTGCTGTTAGCTGTGTTGAGGAAAATATATAGGCACAATAGGTGCCCATTTGTTTTTTTCCCTGCATGGCTGCTAGTAGCTCCCAGACAAGTGATTCAGATTTGGATTAGTGCCATCATGCTGGGCAAAAGAGTTTGACATACACACCCTTCTCAGTGCCACAGACACAATCCAAGTAAGATTACCCCATGGCTGCATTTAAGAGAAGAAATTATGTTGTGTCATGGGAAATATATCTGGTTGTGGATCTCTCATGTAATGCCTTAGACAGTGGAGGAACATGAAGCAGGACTTCTCCTGAACATCTTAAAGACACATGAGGACCTATGTGATAGGCCAGGGATCAGCTAACGTCAGAGCTCTATGGTCTACTTTTTTTCCCTAGAATTGCCATGACGCACCAACCAATATGTTTTCAATAGGGTGTACGAAACCTTGCTTACCTGGCTCCGCCGAGTTCTGCTGGGGGGCGAGGCGTGGAGCACCTCCCCCCGGAATCCTGGCCAGCCAGCTCCACTGCGTGGGGATTCCACAGAGCCGCCGGCTGGCTCCACCAGCAGCCGGACATCTGGCCGCTGGCTAGCAGGGACACAAATGGTGGCAGCCGTAGCCACCACCATTTGCGTCCCTGTATTCAGCCATGATAGGCTACGTAAATATTTACATAGACTAAGACAGCGAAAATAAGGGGGAACACAAATAGCGTAGCGGACGCTATTTGCGTTCCCCTTTATTTTCACCGTCTTAGTCTACGTAAATATTTATGTAGACTAAGATGGCCAAAAATAAGGAACACAAATGGCAGCGGCCATAGCCGCCGCCATTTGTGTTCGCATTTTTTTTTTAACCCAGACGTGATAGGCTACATAAGTCTTTACGTAGCCTGTCAGGAATGGGGGGGGGACAGACTGCAAATGGCGGCGGCGGCAGCCGTTCAGAAGACTAGCCGCAGCTGCCACCGAAGCTGCCGCGGGAGCTGCCGCCGTCCGGAACATCTGGCCCAGGTAAGTCTCATCCCGGGGGAGATCCGCAGGGGGCGGGGGGGTGGCAGGCCATTCCGCCACGGAGTTCAGGGGGCCAAATGCACTGGCATTCGGCCTCACCAAGATCCGTGGCGGAATTCTCTGACATTCCACCTTTTCAGCTTGCAAAGCAAACATGCATCTTTAGGGTCTCTCAGTTGGACTTGTAGAATCATACAGTTGGAAGGGACTTTGAAAGCCATCTAGTCTACCCCCCTGCTGATGCAGGAGTTCCAGGATTGCAGCATCCCTTGTAGGTGGCCATCCAGTCTGTGCTTAAAAACCTGTACTGAAGGAGAGTTCAGCATCTTCTGAAGTGGTCTGTTCCACTGTCAAACTGCTTATCCTGTAAAGAAGTAAGGATGTTGCGCATGCCCAACTGGGCCTGAGAGTCCATCGCCCCCCCCACCTGCAACTCCTAGACTGTGCCCACCAAGACACTGTCCTCACTTGCCCCCTGCTCAGCCTGCTTGTGCCGCACTCACGTCTTCCAGGACTCACTGCAATCCCGTCCGATGAGTGCCTGCCGTTTTTCCACCTTTGTTGTGTGTGCAAAAAGGAAGATAAAAAATGTGCATATTTAAATATGTGCAGTTTAGGGCCAGGAAAGCTTAATGTGTGCAATATTAGAGGCATAATGCCTCTAATATTGTGCATATTAAGCTTTCATGGACTCCAAATTGTGCATATTTAAACTTGCACATTTTTTTAAACTTCCTTTTTGCATGCACAACAAAGGCCGGAAAATGGCAGGCGCTCACCGGACAGGACCATGGTGATTCCAGGCAACTCACTGAGCTTGTGGGCAGCCTGACAGTGGGTCTTGGGGGCGGGGGCAAGCGAGGGCCATGCTTCTGCAGGTGCCCGGAGAACCTGAGCTGGGATGGGTTCTCACGTCCCTATCAGGAAGTCCTTCCTAATGTATAGTCCAAATCACCTTATTGTAACATGAACCCGTTCTTTCAGATCTGGAGCAACAGAGACCAAATTTCCTCCAACGGCTATGCAACAACCTTCAAATATTTTATTATTTTATTTATTTAATGTGCTTATAAATGGTACCCTCCTTCTACCAAGCTCCCAGGGTGATATACAATAAAACTACAATAACAACTAAGTAAAAAATTTCTACATCACAAAAACAAAGCCAGGAATTAAAACACTGAATAGAATAAAATTAGAGTATGACAGTGAAGAGTGACATAAAACAACATTAAACACCATAGTCCAATGGAACAGGATAGTCTGTGCTGTCCACCTAAAGCATAGGGATGCTGGAGAAATCTGAGACAGATTAAAATGATTTCTAAGAATCTGATCTGCCGAATCTGTTGTGGAGTGCCCCACTCAGGCAATGTGGAGTCCGTGGACGTTCGGATGATTTTTTTACTTTCCCAAAATTTACGTATATAAATTTGTAGAAAAATATGTAAGTTTCTTCTGAGGAAACATTGAATGAAATGGGGGACAATACGCTAAATGTTACGTACTAATGTTAGTTATGTAAATTCTTACACTTATGTAATTATTTGCGGATTTTTCCACATGACAAAAAAAAAATCGGAGCCGTCTGTGGGAGAACAACAGAACAAAAGGCACCTGACAATCCATGGAACACAGACAGAGCGGATTTTACACAATCCGTACATTCCCACTAAAGCATGGTGTGGCCATTTTCATTTTGCCCCATAATTTTTAAAAAGCACAAAAGAGGGCATAGATTTGCATTAAAGCTACATATGCTGATTTATGCATATAGGTACACATTTAGAAATAATTACTTTAATTTAAATACAAATATGAAACATCTCCCCATGGCCAGGGAACTGTGAACAGGTGACCTTTCTGCCTGCTCAGCCAGCTGTCCGGGTTCTAACTGTGAATGGGCAACTTCAAGGCCCCTGCTGCCTGGAGCAGATGGGCCTTCAAACAGAGGACGGTAAAGTAGGACACATGGCCAACCTATGTGCTAATCTAACCTCTCTTGGGAGGGAGTTCTAAAATCTGGGTGTTGCTACAGAAAAGGCCCTGTCTCAGCTATATACCATCCTAGCTTCACTGGGTTATGGAACATATAACAGGGCCTCCAATGAATATCATAAATTATAGGTAGGTTTGGCAGTATTGCAACTGAAACTCTCCCCAGGACCTGAGTTCAATCCGAGAGGAAGCCGGGTCTTGGGTAGCCGGCTCAGGTCGACTCAGCCTTCCATCCTTCCGAGGTCGGTAAAATGACTACCCAGCTTGCTGGGGGAAAGGTAGTCACGACTGGGGAAGGCAATGGCAAACCACCCTGCTACAGTCTGCCAAGAAAACGCCAGTGCAAGTGGTGTCCCTCTAGGGGTCAGTATTGACCCGTTGCTTGCACAGGAGGAACCTTTCCTTTCCTTTCCTTTCCTTTCCTTTAATGATATTTGTAACCGCCAAGACAGCTTTGGCTATTGGGTGGTATAGAAATGTAGGGATGGGGGCAGGGTCCAGTTGGGGGCTCAAACTCAGTGGATTACAGCCAATTTGGGCCCCCGGACTGGAGTCCATGGACCACCATACTTGCCTGACTTGGCATGCATGGCATGCCCTGCCGCTCTGCCCAGCCACCATTCTGCACAAAATGGCGGCTCGGGCTTTTCCATAAAGGCCAATTTTGCATAAATGGTGGCCATAAAGAGGCCCATTTATGCAACATTACAGGCATAAATGATCTAGACCATTTACACCTGTACTGTTGCATAAATGGGCCTCTTTATGGCCACCATTTACGTAAAATTGTCCATTATGGAAAAGGCCAAGCTGCCATTTTGTGCAGAATGGTGGTTTGGTGGAGGAACAGGATGGCACACACCTCTCACTGTGGACTTCCCTAAGCCCTGCTGTGCACAGCAAGCAGGGTCAAGCGGGCAGTGGGGATCCAGTGAGCAGCGTGTGGTGTGTCCACCCATCCTTATAGAAATGTAATAAATAAATAATAAATAAATATTTGAAGATGGCTATCACATTGCCTCTTAATTGTCTCTTCTCCTGCCTAAATTTACCCAGATCCTTCACCCTTTAGGAAACTATGCTTTCTTCAATATAATTTGTGTCAAGTGATCCTATTCCTGAGCTCAAGAGGACTTAAGAAATGCCTTGCAGAATCAGACCAAAGTTCACCTAGTCATCCAGTAACACTCTTTCTAAGAATCACAGCAAGATGCTGGCACTACACCAGTTGAAATTGGCCAGTGATCCACAATCTATCTTTGGCCCACTACTGTGGTGGTAAACTGTCTAGAATCTGTAAAGCTTACTGACTGCGTTCTTGCATTTTGAAGTAACTGAAGCTGTATACAAACCAATTCTAAAAGGATTAATTGCCACTATCAAATAAAACAATAGTAAAAACACACTCAGTCGCATTAAAAACAACAGTGGTACAAATCCCAGCCTACAAGGGATTACACAGAGCAAATTTTAGCAGCAGCAAATGTCAGCAGCTGGCAAGAGCCGTCCTAAATAGAAACATCTTCTTGATGTAGGGATGTATGAAAGTTACTTTCCGTTTCACGGATCTGCTTCACGGTGGGGGGGAAGGCGCTCCGTCCCTCCCCCCGGAATCCTCGATGGGGGGGAGGCGCTCCGTCCCTCTCCCCAGAGTCCTGCCCGGCTGGCTCTGCTCCGCGGGGATTCCACGGAGCCACAGGCTGGCTCCGCCAGCAGCCAGACATCCGGCCACTGGGTAGCAGGGCTGCCGCCGTTTGCGTCTCTGTATTCAACCGTGATAGGTTACGTAAAGACTTACATAGCCTAACACGTCTCGGTTAAAAAAAAAAAATGTGTATGCAAATGGCGGTGGCTATGGCCACCGCCATTTGCGTTCCTCATTTTTCACCATCTTAGTCAACGTAAATATTTACGTAGAGTATTACGGCAAAAATAAAGGGGAATGCAAATAGTGTAGTGGGCACTACTTACATATTTAGTCTACGTATAAATATTTACGTAGGCTAAAACAGCAAATCAAAAAGGAACGCAAATAGCAGCCACTACGCTATTTGCGTTCCCCTTTATTTTCGCCGTAATAATCTATATAAATATTTATGTAGACTAAGACGGCGAAAAATAAGGAATGCAAATGGTGGCGGCCGTAGTCGCCGCCATTTGCGTACACATTTTTGTTTTTTTAACCCAGATTTGATAGGCTACATAAGTCTTTACGTAGCCTATCACGTCTATGTAAAAAAAACACACACACACACAAACGACCAGGCTGCAAATGGCGGCAGCGGCTGGTCGGAAGACCAACCGCCACTGCTGCCGAAGCCGCCGCTGGAGCCGCCGTCGTCTGGAACATCCTCCCCAGGTACGTCTTGTCCCGGGGGGGGGATCCGCAGGGGGTTGGGGGGGCAGGCCGTTCCGCCACAGATTTCGGGGGGCCGAATGCACTGGCATTCAGCCTCACCGAGATCCGTGGTGGAATTCTCTGACCTCCCTATCTTGATGATTGCTTAGGCCAAGAGACACTAAGAAGAGGATCTCCTTTGGAAGAACATTGCAGAATTATGGGTGCCACTACTGAGAGGGCCCCATCCTGCACCCTAACAGATTTCAACAATGTGAGCAAAGCTAGGGAAAGACCATGCAGCCAGGCATCCCAAAATCCATAATAGATTGCAAAGGCTTATGCTACATAAAAATAAATGGTCCCATATCCAGGCAGCGAGAGTTGCTTGCCAGAGAAAAGCACTTTTGGATGGCAGGTTTTGTTTCCGTTTTGTCTGAGCTCCTTCAGGACCTGCCATTAGAATTATGAGGGACTCTCTGTTGCCAAACTCCATGTCGACCTATAAAAGGACAACGGTTACATCGCAATTATTTCAAGCACTCTTGGCAACATAAGCCCAGCCTGGCACAATGAGTTATGAGAATACTCCAGGAGATATGGAGGAAGAATGGGCTAAAAAAAATTAAAAGATTCTGTAATTGGCCAGTAACTTTAAAAAAAGAATTAGAGCAATTCAAGGAGGAGGGGTCTTAAGAACATAAGAAGAGCCTGCTGGATCAGACCAAGGCTCCATCTACTCCAGCATTCTGTTCACACAGTGGCCAACCAGCTGTCGACCAGGAACCCACAAGCAGGGGGTCTTACAGTGTTTTACAGTGGTAATCATTAGTCATCATGGCTCTATGGAACCTCCCTGTGGGGATTCCGAGATCCGCAACAGATTTAGATGAGTATGGATTTCTGTAAATTCAACCTGGGGATTCCAGAGCCGAGTGGCTTTTTCTGAGTCATGTATTCTGTGGACTTGTGGACCAGTTTTTCACTGGTGCCTGTGTGTGTGTGAGGGGGCAATTTACACAAATTTGCATGAATGCTAATGTGGATTAGCACATTGGTGCAAGTGCGCATTAGTGCAAGGAGAACAAAACTCTGGTTAAAAAAAAATCCAGTTCCATCAATGAGCCAATGATGGAATGAAAGATGCCTGTGAATCCATAAAACATGGATAGAACAGATTTAACAAAATCCCTACCTCCATTTTCAGGGGAAGTACAGCATGGAATAGGCTGCAAGAGAGCAATCATGGGAGAGGGCTGTTGCTTTCATGGTCTGCTTGTGGGCTTCCTAGAGCAGGGGTGGAGAATTCATGGCCCTCCAAGTGTTCTCAGACTCCAACTTCCATCAGCCCCCAATGACACGGCCAATGGCCAGAGATAATGGGAGCAGTAGTCCAATGACATCTGGGGTGGGCCACACATTCCCCATCCCTGTCCTACAGCCTGTTGCTTGGCCACTGTGGGCAGTGGGATGCTGAATGAGTCAGACCTTTGACCAGAGCACTTCTCACATTCCTATGACAGAAACAGAGACTGGGTGGCAGATGACATTCTGATTGAAGATGGAGAACCTGCTGTGGAAACAGGGTGCTTTGGCATGCCAGCTCCCAGCTGCCATTCCCCCAAGGTTATTTATTTATTCCCTATATTGATTTATTATATTTATATCCTGCCTTTTTTCTTGCAAGGAAACCCAAGGCAGCATACATAATCCTCTTCCTCTCCATTTTATCCTCACAACAATCCTGTGAGGTACGTTAGGCTGAGAGTCAAGGACTGGGACAAAGTCACCCAGTCAGCCTCATGGCTGAGTGGGGACTTGAATTTGGGTCTCCCGACTCCCAGTCCAACATTAACTAAGGCTGTGCACCGTTTCAGCCTGAAGCCCGAACCATGACTTGAGGCGGGGCACTTTGTGCTGCTTTGTGCCACTTCTGAGGCAAGGCGGAAGGGGCACAAAGCGGCATGAGGTGGGTCAAGTCACTCCAAAGTGCTTTAGAGTGATCTGGAAGCCCAGCTGTGGCACCACTGCCACCCAGCCCCCCGCTTCTTACCTGGGCCCTCGGGACGTGCTCTGGCAGCTGTCTTCTTGTTCCAGGGAGTCACTGTTTTTAAAATGGCAACTCCCTGTATTTCTGAAAATAGACCCTGCACAAATGGAACCAGAAGATGGCTGCCAGCACACGTCCTGAGGGCCCAGGAGCTGGTGGTGCCTGCAGTGGTGGCAACTCCCTAGAACAAGAAGGTGGCTGCCAGTGCACATCCTGAGGGCACAAAATGTTCACATATACAGCAGGAATGGGGGAATCTGAGGTGCTAGCTGGGGTGGAAGACATTTTGGGAACAGAGCTGCTCTTCCAAAACTACCTGGAGGTATCTGGCAGTCCAAGGGTCACCCAGCTCTTGGGATGTTGGAAAAGGGATGGGTGAGAATTTCAATTCGGTACACTTTTTATAAGAATTTACCAACATTCACAAATCTCTTCATTTTCAGGATGGAATGAGATTTTTTTTTAATGGAATGTGGGAGAAACTGAAATGGAAATGTTTAGCCATCCAGGCCCAGAGCTTTGAGTGCATAGCTCTTAAGAAGCTGGGTTTCAATCCCCATGTATTCAGTGATGTTAGTGGAAAGTTCACAGAAAAGCAAAACGCAATGATAGCAGCAAGAAACGTCAAAGCAAGATCATGAGCATATGCCCCTACAGTTGCCCAGAATTCCCTCCAAATGGCAACAGACATGGCTTCAATAATGGACTGGTATGCAGCATCTTTCTGGATCGGGCTGCATTGAGATCCCACCCTGGGAGTGTCTATGGGATTTGTATATACTATTATGCTCATAGTATTATGCCCACCCCTATCCTGGCCATGCTGCAATGGCTTCGAGAATGTTTACACATGCTTGCAAAGCCAGTGACAGTAAACCAGCATAGATAACTCCATCCCAGCTACACTCCTAACAATTGGCTAACCTTGAGATCTCACCACAGGCTTATCTACTAGTCTCTCAAGTAGTTCAGTCTCAAACAGATAACTGACTCTGGGAAAGAATGAGAAGAGGCATTGCTCAATTTAAAGCAACAGGCTCAACCCGAAGTCTAGGCACAGAAGGAGCAATTGTTGTACACCACCTCGAAATATCGATTGTCTTCCATATTTCCACTACTTCTCACCTTTAACAGCTACATGACAGGCAGGAACAGCCTCTCCATGTTGAGAATTGCTGTACCTATTGAATGTGGCTCATGCAGATGGGTGAGAATTTTGTTTGCAGGAACTTACCCAAAATTTTGAAATTTCTTTTTATTCAGGACGGAAAGAATTTGAGATATTGGAGAAAGTGAAACATAGGGATGGACAGACTCACCTGCATCCACGCCTCTGGGTGCTTGCTGAGCCACCTGTTCAGCTCCCTGGACAAGCCTAGGGATGGCGGAGAATTTCTCCCCGAAACTTCGGGGGGCCGAGCGCCAACGTGTTCGGCCCCCCGAACAAGTTTCGGGGAGAAATCCTCCGCACCCCCCCCCCGGGACGGGACTTACCTTTACCTAATGTCCCTCCCGGTGGCTGGTCCGGCCGGCGGTTCGGCGGGTGTTAGAGCGAGGCGGGAGCGGCAGCCGGTCTTTCGACCGGCTGCCGCCGCCGCCATTGCAATGAAAGAAAAAAAAAACGCCCCCTGATAGGCTACGTGACGATTCACGTAGCCTATCACGGCTAGATTTACAAAGTCAGCCGTGATAGGCTACGTGAATCATCACGTAGCCTATCACGGGTGACTTTAAAAAAAAAAAAAAAGAGTGTACGGATAATGGCGGCCCCCATAGGGAGCCGCTATTCCCCTTCCTTATTTGGTCGCTGTAGTCTACGTAAATGTTTACGTAGACTATGGCGAAAATAAGGGCAACGCTATTTGCGTTGCCCTCATTTTCGCCGTAGTCTACGTAAACATTTACGTAGACTACAGCGACTAAATAAGGAACGCGAATGGCGGCTCCCTATGGAGGCCGCCATTCACGTACGCGCTTTTTTTTTTTTAAGTCACCCGTGATAGGCTACGTGACGATTCACGTAGCCTATCACGGCTGACTTTGCAGATCTAGCCGTGATAGGCTACGTGAATCATCACGTAGCCTATCAGGGGGCGGGGGTTTTTGTTTTTTTTTACTTTCGCGTTCGCGGCCGGGCGAGGCGAGGCACCTCCCCCCTGGCCTGAATTTCGGCCGGGCGAGGCGGGAAGCCTCCCCCCCTGGCCTGAACTTCGCGGGGGGAGCAGCGAAGCACCTCCCCCCCACCGCGAACAGCCTTCGAGGACAGGTAAGGGACTTTCGTCCACCCCTAGACAAGCCGCCGCACAGTCGGTGGATGCCCAGCAGCTGCCCAACCCCCCAGTGAGCCTCCATTTTGTGAAAAAAATGGTGGCCTGGGTTTTCCCGTAAATGTAATGTCGTCTAAAGGGTGGCCATGAAGGGGCCATTTATACAACATTACAAGCGTAAATGGACCATTTACATTTGTAATGTTGTGTAAATGGCCTCTTCATGGCTGCCATTTATGTAACATTACATTTACGGAAAAACCCAAACTGACTTTTTTTCTCAATATGGCGGCTCGCTGAGGGGTCTGGCAGCTGCCGGGTGCTCATGGACTATGCTCAGTCTGGCAAAAGTGGTGGCTCAGTGAATGGGTCCAGGAGGCCAAGTGGGGGGTAGTCCACCAGAGTCCACCCCCCTCTCCGACTCCTGCAACATCCCTAGTGAAACTGACAGATTCATCCTTTGAATCCATGATTTGAATAGTGTGATCCAAGGCTGGAGGCCTTGGATCACGCTTTTCCTCCGCCTAACCCCAGATGCCAAGAAGCCTCCAACACAGCCAGAGCATCAACGTTTGCAATACTGCTGGGCAGAGCAGATGTTCAAAGTGGAACCTAGTGGATTAGTCCTAATATAGAGTCAATGATGAAGGAGACCACAAATATGACCCAAACTCTTACAGAACTCACACAACCCATACACTCATTCAGTCAACTGGTTTGACTAGAGCAGAAAGAATCATTTTATCGGTGTCATAATCAGCACAAGCAAAACGCAAAGAAACTCCAAGTTTGCCAAATTACATGTGCAACTATGTGACTTCATTGGAATTTGAGATCACTGGGATTCTGTAATTCGCCAGCTGGTTTTACAACCAGTGAGGTTCTATTCCTCAGTCGCTCCCCTGCACCTTCAGTGTAATGTTGAAGACATGCCACGTTTCATTTCATTCATCAGCTTGCCCCGAGCTTCATACCTCTCAATTATGTGCCAAGATCACCAAGCAGGTGATACGGTTTCCTGAACAACATCCAAATGCAACACTTTGATAAATACTTTAACATTTCTCCAGCATGCCTAGAGCAGACGCTAAGGGCCAAGTCGGGGTGGGTAGGATAACAAATGCCTTCTGCTGCTTTGCAATGCAACACTCTTTGATTTTTGACACTTCAGTAAATATCAGAAAACAAACTGAAGGCTGGATTTATGCTTGTGTGTGTCTCCCTAGGCGGCCATGGAAATGGCTAGGTTCCTCCTTCCAGCCAGCAGGAGACAGATGTGTTCTGAAACATCAGCAAGGGTCTACCTACCTACTCTCTACATTTTCCACTGTGAACCTTTTGAAGAACAAATAGTGTGTGTGTGGGGGGGGTTCCATTACCAGACTACAATTACTGTTTTATCTTTAATTTGCAGTATGTATTGTAAGCCACAAGGAGATAGATAGATAGATAGATAGATAGATAGATAGATAGATAGATAGATAGATAGATAGATGGACAGACATGGTATAATTTGTTAACAAGTACAAATGAATAGGATCCCTCCCATATATTATATAGGAAGCTCAAGTGTGTCACCTCTTGGTTGATGTACCAAGTCAATCTAAAATAGTAAGGGAGCAATCGTATCAGGATAGTTGGCTGCCTCTGAACTTGGAGGAGGCTGACTATTCAATGCAGGATGGGGTGGAGTGTGGGGGGGAATCCTCTACTCTGCACTCTGGCCACCCTGCATTTGTGACTAGACACCCAATTTTGACTGTCTATCTAGGGACCTCAGAGCAGGAGGGGGAGAGGCCACATGGAGCACAGGAAGTGTCATAACAACGCTTCCGCGGTCTCCTTCCCTCCCTGCCCCTGGGAACGCCCCCCTTTCACCTGCTCCATGCTGCAGTTATGAGTGCGGAGACAGGGAAGAACTACAAGGTGGCAGAGGAGGGGTGAGGAGCACAGTTTCTGAGAACCGGAAGATCCTATGGCCATCTAGACACTGCCTAGCAGCCATGGGATTGCTCTCTATGCAATTAAGTAGCAATCACACTCCAGGTTTTAAGGAAGAGGTTGTTCCCAGTCCTGGCCTTTTAAAATGGAGATCCCTAAGACCTTCTGCTTTTATGAAACTCTTTGTTAGACCCAAATGCAAATAGCATCTTGAAATTCTCCACCCCATTTGTGGGCAGAGAAATTGGGAGGAGGGGATTTAACCAAATTTCTCCAGGGAGAGGAGAAATGCTCAACAGTTTCTCACAGGCAGAGCTCGCCATTGGCTGGGTTGTAGCACAGCTTCATTCTTTTTTTCGGACAGGATTTTGTCTTTTTGTGCTGCCACTGCAAGTGGTAACAGCACCACCTGTATTGGCAGGCTGGTCCCCATTTTGCATCCACCACTATGCAGGCACGAGGGAGGATGTGTTTTGTCTAGGGTTGGCGGAGAATTTCTCCCCGAAACTTTGGGGGGCCAAGCGCCAACGTGTTCAGCCCCCCGAACAAGTTTCGGGGAGAAATTCTCCGCCCCCCCTGCCCCCCACCCCCCCCGGGACGGGACTTACCTTTCCCGAATGTCCCTCCCGGCGGCGGGTCCGGCCGGCGGTTCGGCGGGTGTTTGTGCGGGGCAGGAGCGGCAGCCGGCCTTTCGACCGGCTGCCGCCGCCGCCATTCCAATTAAAAAAAAAACGCCCCCATGATAGGCTACGTGACGATTAACGTAGCCTATCACGGCTAGATTTGCAAACTCAGCCGTGATAGGCTACGCAAATCGTCACGTAGCCTATCACAGCTGACTTAAAAAAAAAAAAAAAGCGCGTACGGATAATGGCGGCCCCCATAGGGAGCCGCCATTCGCGTTCCTTATTTGGTCGCTGTATTCTACGTAAAGATTTACATAGACTACGGCGAAAATAAGGGCAACGCTATTTGCGGTTACGTAGCAAATATGATTGTTACGTAGTATGATGATTAACGTAGCCTATCACGGCTGACTTTGCAGATCTAGCCGTGATAGGCTACGTTAATCGTCACGTAGCCTATCACGGGGGCGTTTTTTTTAAAAAAAAAAACAACTTCTTAGTTCGCGGCCGGGCGAGGCGAGGCGCCTCCTCCCCGGCCTGAATTTCGGCCGGGCGAGGCGGGAAGCCTCCCCCCCCGGCCTGAACGTCGCGGGGGGAGCAGCGAAGCGCCTCCCCCCCACCGCGAAAAGCTTCGAGGACAGGTAAGTGACTTTCGTCCATCCCTAGTTTTGTCCAGCTCTGCCAAAATATGTCCTCCAATTTCCTGGAAGTTCTGCCTCATTCTCAGGGTGTTTTTTTTTTTTAAGTGATTTTTTGAGCTTACCTAATCACTGTGAGGCAACAGGTGGTGCTTGCGTGTGAGTTTTCTTCCCATTGCACACCTCCCCATTGCTCTGCAGACTCCAGGGCTGCTTGCACTTCCTGATCTGAAAAAGTCCTGTGGGAGGAATGACCTTGTGATGTCTTCTCCTGTGCTTTAATTGAAGTGCAAGAAACTGAGGAGGCTACAGGCTGCTGGAGAGAAGATTGCACAATGAAAAACAGTCCTTGTTTCTACAACGAAAGATTCATGCACACTCCTAATCCACCTCATAAGTAAGGTAAGCACAAGAACCTCATAAGTAAGGTAACAGCACTACTCTTTGTTGAATTACATATGGAATGGGAGCTGCAACAAAATTTTGTGGTGTATCTACACACCCTGTAACTGGAGGACTTCAGGATTCCATCAGCCACACCTTCCTCCAGGAGAGTATAAGGGGCTCAAAAAAAGCTGTTCACACACATGCCAGTTTTCTGGGCCTGGTTCCAGGTGCTGGTTCTTGTTGTTCAGGTAGCCCCCTTTTGGGGAGGGATTTTAAAAAGATGCTTGTACTTCTACAGACCTTGAGATTACGCTGAGCATGGTAATCTATCTATCTCTAGGGTTTGCTGGGGGTGCTACTTTCACACCAGTCCTGTTAGCACTGGGCCTTGAGTTTGCTATTAGAGGGAGTGATAATATGGATCATGACTGTTGATTCTTTGGGGGTGTATTGCTGTTGTTCTTGTCATAGGGATGTCCATCATTTGCAAATCCAGAACTCTGTGGACCTGATGGATTCCTGCTGACCACCAAAGTCAGCTTGCATTCATGCTTTTCCCAAAATCCGGGAACATGATTTTTCCCAAGGGGGGTGGGGTGTAACTAGAAAGTTGCAGTTTGCATAAAGTGCACAAATCACAGCTGTAATTTGTGCAATTTGTGCAAATTACAGCTGTAATTTGTGCAAATTATGCAAATTACAGCCACAATTGGCACAACTTTCTATTTAAGGGGGGGGGGGAACTATAGAAAATCCACGAGTTGGCCCAACTTGATTCAGATCGAGTCAGGCCAGCTTGTGGAGAAGTTCGCTGAAGTCCGGGGGTCTGAGCTGATGAAAGTTCAGTGAGTTCCACGCCCCAGATGGATTCCTCCAACATCCTTATCTTGCAGTGCTTTGTTGTGAACTGCCATAGGTGTCATGTACATAGAAAAGCAGCATTCTTTATAAACTGACAATGACTATGACTGAAGCATGTGCTCTCCCGCAGAATCCCGGCCCTTTCTTTTCCTGTTCCTCCCATGCAGAGGGCAGCACTCTAAGGTTTGGGGGAGAAGCTCCAAGCAAGTTGGCCCAAAAATGATTCACAGCCCATGACACCTGTGGTCCAATTTGTGTCATACATGAACATTTTCATTCTGCCTCTCCTTGCACCATTCAAGATGGCTTACAGCAACTGAAAACAGCTGTCTAAACCATCAAGCATTTAAGAAGCATCTTAACAATTTTTTAAAAGGGCAGTGCTTAAAACCCCTCAAATGGCCGCATTTGTATGACTCAAGTGGTGCTTTGCAAGCATCTGCACTTCCCAGATCTCCTGTTTTCCAATCTGCCCCAGATATTCCCCAGTCTGTCTGCTTGCCTGCCCATATTCCAGCCCTGCCTAGGCCTCCTGCAGGACCTGCCACAGCTTTTCCCTCTATACTCTGATTCAGTTTCACTGGGAGTGGGTCTTATGTCACCAGCATCCTATGCGCCATGCCTCCGACAATCTGTGATCTGACACATGGTAAGTCACCAGAGGGATCAAACTCGGGAGCGTGGCAGCAGGGCACAGGCACCATACAGTCTGTGTCACCAGGAGAGCTTGCAACTAGGGATGTATGAAACTCACTTACCTTTTCGCAGATTGATTTGTGGGGGAGGAGACACTCCATCCCTCCCCCCGGAATCCTCGACGCGGGGGGGAGGCGATCCGGTCCTCCCCCCCCCCGAATCCTGCCCAGCCGGCTCCGATCCGTGGTGGCTCCATGGAGCAGCCGGCCAGGCCCATCCGCAGCCGGATTTCCGGCCACGGACGGGCTGGTGCGGACGCAAATGGCGGCTGACATAGCGGCCGCCATTTGCGTCCAGCCAGGCTGCCGTGATAGGCTACGTAAGAATTTATCTTGGCTAACCCCCCCAAAAAAACCCAGCATACGCAAATGGCGGCTATGGCAGCCACCATTTGTGTTCCCTATTTTTCGCCGTTCTAGCCTACGTAAATATTTACATAGGCTATTACAGCGAAAAAAAGGGGAACGCAAGTAGCATAGTGGGCGCTATTTGCGTTCCTTTTGTTTTCTCCGTTCTAGCCTACGTAAATATTTATGTAGACTAGAAAGGCGGGGGAAAAAGGAATGCAAATAGCTCCCACTATGCTATTTGCATTCCCCCCCCTTTTTTTTTTTGCTCACTGGAATCCGTGGCGGAATTCTTTGCCATCCCTACTTGCAACTGGCAGAAATCGCTGGCCACTCTGACATTGGCAGGAAAAGAGATTGCAGCTGGTCAGCCCAGAGGAATCAGTTGACCTGGGGAGCCAATACAGGCCCTTCTGGCCTCATGTAAGAACTGTGTTAGGTTTGGCTACCCAATCTGAGCAACTAATATTTTTAGTAGTTACAGAGATCTCTTTGCGCTCTAGAATCCAACCTCTGGTCATGGTTCTTTAATTTCTTTGATCAAGTAGGAGATGGATTTTGGTCTGCTCCAGCGACTTATGGCGACATATGGACCGGACCAGTCAACTCAGCTCTCTAAGATCTGGACAGCAAGACTCTTTATCTTCATGTGGTTCCCTGCCTTGAGATTTTTTTTTTCTTTTTGGAAACGTTAGAGGAGTTGCCAGCAGTCTCGGCAAGAACTTCATGGCCAGACGTGCTTCGCAGGGGTGCCCCCCCTTAGGGTGACTCCCTCCTACATTGGCTTCCTCAAGTGGCCAACCTGGCAGAGCATCTGTGCCCTGTCCCTAACTTTTCTGGCTTCACTCTGTGGCAGACCCTAGCATCCCTCAAGTCATGCCCCTCTCCCTCCTTGCCCTCCTCCAAAACTTGAGTTCTCATGGTGGAAGAATGGGGAAGCCATTCATCCTGGGTCATCTGTGTGCCAAGGTCTTGGGAAGAAAGTCTCATAATAACTGGGCTCACTAGGAAGGGTGCCTCCCTCTGTTCCTGCTGTTCCCATTCTGATTCTGAATTTCAGCTGCCAGACATCTTCACATGCTCAGATTCATTCCTGACACACACGCTCCCTCCCGTAATGATGCTCCTGCTTGTGATAGGGATGTGCTATGCTGGGAATTCCATTCCATTTAAGCCTGGCAGAATTCTGCACCATTTCCATTCTGGCAAGGAGCAGCAAGCTGAAGTGGATTCCCCCCCCCCCCCGGTCTGGAAATGTTTTTCAAATGTGTTTTTTGTTGGGGGGGGGTGTCTCTGCAATTTGCGCAAATAGTAATTTGTGCAAATAGTTATTTCATTCTTTACTCCAGCACTTCCTAAGCAAAAGGGGCAGAGGGTTGACAAGTTTTTTGACAACTATGGAATATGGTTCTGCTGGGCTAATCAAAGTAGTGTGTGAACAGGATGAAACTAGCAAGGATGTGGACAAGAGGGGGATATACCTCTGTGGGGATATATAGAGGACCGGCGGACTTACTATCATGTGCACTTGCACAAGATCACAAATTTTAAAAATAATAAAAAATTACAATATCATTTGCACAAATTTCAAGATCCCTCAAATTGTGCAAATTGCCACTATTTAAAACACACACAGAGAGAATCTGCAATCAACTCACTACAGATTGAGACAACACCAGCAAGGGGGAACGGAATGATATCCACAGGGCCAAACCAAACAAATCTGTCAAATATTCACCCCCACAAATGGAATTCGCATACATCCCTAGCTTGTGAACCTGGACTTGGGGGAATAGTTCTCATTGCCATTAGCACTGAATATTGCAACAAGACTTCAAGCACCAATTAAAACTGATAATCACATTTTGTATGCCAACCAAGCAGTGTTCAGTCTTTCCAGTGCAGTCATTTTAATCTTCTCCCTTCTCCTTCTGTGTCTCTGTCCGTTCCATTACCTGGTATCAGATCCATAAATGCACTGCAGGCTTTAAATCCTTTAGTTAATGTAATCCGATCTATGCCTCAAAAGTAACAAGATGGCTACATGGGCTTGTCAGCATTAATTGCTGTGGTTCTTAATGCACTCTAATTTGTCTTGCAATGTATTTAACATGAGAGAGAGAGAGAGAGAGAGAGAGAGAGAGAGAATTGTGGGAAATTGTCTTTATCTTAGTTGTATTTTCTGCCATGTAACAACCAGCTACTGATTCCCACATGTCCAGCTTTTAAAGAAAAACCTCCAGTGCAGATAGAAGTGTCTTATCATCCCAGGTATTGAGTAATCAAGTGATGAGGAATGGAATGATGTACCAGTATACATAATTCCTTGTTGACCAGCACAGATACTAAGCATCGTACTAGACACTATGGGAGAAATAGGGCAGCCACCAATCATGACTAGGGATGTATGAGAACCTTGTTTTTACTCACAAAACTTGTGAGCATGCCCTATTTGAAGCTTCAAACGCGAGTGTGAGCATGAGCGCATGTCTGTTGAAAATCTTCGTGAATTGTCAAACATATGCTTGCATTCGTCTCATTCCCGATTCCCAGTTTGATTGGCACAAATGTCCAAATTTGTGCAAATTTCCTCTGTGGACTGAATCAGCTCCATTTGCCTCTATGAAGGAAAGTTGCTCAAATTAGGAAATTTGCACAGATTTGGGGTAATTTGCATAAATGTGGGGAATCTTGAACATGTCTCCCATTTGATCACTGCTCAATTTGTGCAATTTTCCCATTCGCACAGAGTGAGCAGTGATCGCAAACGTGAATGGGAATCAGACACGGGACAAAACGGTGTTCAGTGAATCCTGGCGATCTTGAACATTGCTCCTTTGTCCATCCCTAACCATGATATCTCCCTCTTGCATCCTCCCCATTTCTGATGTGTAGTAACACCCTGGTGGATCTGATTTTGGTGGGGTGGAGATTCCATTCTGGGCTTTAGTTACAACCAGTCAGAAGTCTAAAGGAACTACAACATGCTGGATCCTATCTCCAAAATGGGTCCAGCACCTCAGTCCCTTAACTCAGTAAGTGAGAACCTGAAGTTGCTACCCTGCAAATCTCATCATCCCTGATCATTGGCCATGCTGACTAGAAATGATGGGAGTTAGAGTCCAACAACAACAACAGAGCCACAGTTTCCCCTATTTCTGCCTGTACTAGAGATAGTACAGGCAGGATAGGGATGGATGGACTCACCTCCATCTGGCTACACCAGTTGCTAGCCGAGCTGCTGCCGCTGCCCACTAATCGCATGGCATGAGCCCCTAGATGGCTTGGCAAGTGACCAGCAAGCACTGCACGGCCACTTGCTCCTTCCCTGAGCCACCACTACAACACAAAATGGTGTCTTAGTTCTTTCTATGCAACTAATATTGCATAGATTGCGGCCATAAAGGGGCCATCTACACAACATTACAGGCGTAAATGGGCCGTTTATGCCTGTATTGTTATGTAGATGGCCCCTTTGCAGCTGCAATCTACACAACATTAGTTTTCCAGAAAGACTTGAGATGCCATTTTGTGTAACAATGGCAGCTCGGGGAAGGAGCGGGCAGCTGACCCCCATTTGCAGACCATGTGGTGCTTGGTGAAGGGGCCCAGTAAGTGCCGTGCGGTCCCCAAATGAAAGTCCAGGGGAGCAAGTAGGGGGGAATCTGTTAGATTCCACCTGCACATCGGGCACTTGTGATGGAACCTGGGGCAGAATCCAGTGGGGCGTTTATGCCTCCACCAATTCCTTTCTGCCCCACAATTCCTTCTGCAAGTGGGACCCTGCATTTTTGCGAGGGAGATTTCATGCTTCTCTAGGAGAAGCCCTGAAATGAGCGAAAACACTCATTTCTGGAAGAAGGCAAGTCAGTGTAGCTCCCTTATGTGAACTCTGCCAAGCTGCCTCCTTACAGATATGAGCATTTCCATTCATTTTGGGTTGCCCCAGAAGTGTTAAATTGCCATTGCACAAGCAGTGGGGGCTGCTTCCTCAACAGAATTGGTGGGATGTAAGAGAATCAGTGGGGGCAGAAACACCCCATTGAATTCTCCCCCTGGAACCTTCAGCATGCAAAACATGTGTTTTTCCACTCGATAATGGTCTCTCTGCCAATATACCTTTTCCTCAAGATTTATCAGTAAGAGCTCACTGCACAGATCTCTCTCTCTCTCTCTCTCTCTCTCTTTCTTTCTTTCTTTCTTCATTTTCTTTCCTTTTTTTGGAATAGTGGAACTGGCCCATTGTCTCTGTGCATTTGTCATCTCACCTTCACTCAGTGTAGTTGAGTGTAAGACAGACTTTCTTTGAGCTTCTCAGAGAAGGACAAGTGAAAGCTTCGCTGGTTTTATTCTCAACCCCATGTGTGATAATAATGAGACCAAGAGAACCAAACATTTCCAGTCATTAGATTTGTTATGCTGTATGGATTTTACTTTATTGGAAACTTGGGCCCCCGCAAAGTAATTATTACAAAATTAAGAGTCTTCTGGAGGAACATAATAGCAAGCACTTACTCAGCATTCTTTGCAAGGTGCCTCCAGACTATGACATGAAGAGAAGTCAATGGCAAGAGTCATTTGTACCATCTGCTGGTTATGTAGACCCTAGTGGCAGCAAACCTCTAATGGGTAGAATGTTGTGCCACAAAAGAAAGTTCAACATGACCATAAATGACAGGAAAAGGTCATGGAAGAAATATAGGAGCATTATCTACAACAAGAATGGGGAACCCCTGGTCCACAGACAGAATATGGCCCACAGGGGTTCACTATCCACCCCATCAGCCCCCAGACAATTCCCCTGCCAAGAAAAGCTCTTATCTCTGATCAGCAACTGGCCAGAGACAACAGCAGTCCTCTGTTGCACAAAGAGAAAGGGAACCTTGCTTGATTCTTATAATTGCTCTCAGGAGCAACTGAGGAAGAAGACCATTGTCTTCGCACACTGCTTATGGGATTCCCTGAGGCAAACAGCTGGTTCGCCTTTATATAGGGAACAGGGTGCTGGATTAGATGGATATTTGGCCTGATCCAGTAGGGCTGTTCTTCTGTCACATGTTGCTGTCATAGCAGTCTATGTGCTTCTATGATGGTTCAGCTAGACTTGGGATAAGAACATCAGAAAAGCCCTGCTGGATCAGACCAAGGGTCCATCTAGTCCAGCGTTCTGTTCACACAGTGGCCAACCAGCTGCCCATGGGAAACCCACAAGGAGGACATGAGTGCAACAGCACCCTCCCTACCATGTTCCCCAGCAACTGGTATATATAGGCATACAGCCTCTGCTCTGATACTGGAGGCAGCACATAGCCCTCAGGACTAGTAGCCATTGATAGCCTTCTCCTCCAGGAATTTGTCTAATGCAGGATCAGAGCATTTCATGGTATCAAGTGCTTTAGGTTATGTTGATTTGTTGTAGAAAAGTACTGTAGAACCCTCATGATCCTGCAGTTATGTATGAGATTTATGGGCTGGATTCGTCTGATCTTTGAAGCTAAGCAGGGTCAGCCCTGGTTAGTAGTTGGTTGGGAGACCGCCTGGGAAGGGAATCAGGCTTCCTGCACTGAGCAGGGGCTTAGACCCGATGGTCTTGTAGGCCCCTTCCAACCCTATGATTCTATGATATATGTGGGCAGTATCCCATTGTGCTTGTGCATTTGTGGAAATGACTGGTCATGCAACAGGCCTTTTACACTTCTAAAAATAACCCCAGATGAGCATATATACTTGTTTCTGGAATGGGGCAGGTCAGTCACAGTGGAACTCACAGAAGGGAGCTCTGCTGACCAGTTCCAATCCAGAAATGAGCATTTCCACTAATTTGAGGGGTTATTTTTAGAAGCACAAAAGCCCGATTGCACAAGCAAACAAAAGCCCGATTGCACAGATTGCATAATGTCTGTTTGGGCCGCAATACTGTGTGATGTATTTTGATTGATTGGTTGATTGATTTGTACCCTGCCTTGCTCCCACAAGTGCAACAGAACTAGTGGAGGGGGATCAGCCCTATTTGATGCTGCCCTGTGCTGGTGGAAATAGAACTGATTGATGACTAATCTGATAAAGCAAACTAGCACAGTTAAATGAGGTTGGATCCAGAATGTGTGTATTCTTAAATTAATTGATATCCTTCTTTTGCTACGTGATTTAGAAGAACTGCTGTTTCTTCAAGTTGTTGACCTCTTGATCCGGGGGGGGGGGGGCAATATGAACACAGAAGTAGGATTCTGTGCATGTGTCCATAGCTGCCTAAAGAACCACAAATGAGTGTTATGTGCAGGAGGCTATGGGCCCAAACAGACATTGTTTTAAATCTGTAACTAACTAGCAGATTATTTTATTTATTTATTCATTCATTCATTTATTTCTGTACTGCCCAATAGCCAAAGCTTTCTGGGCGGTTCAGAGAGACAGCTATGTCTTTTTTCTTTTCATTTTTACTCTAGAGTAGGCACAGGGGCATGATCCAGACCTTAAAAGCCCCAACTCCAGCCCTCATGCTGGGATCCCCTCCAAGGCCCCTGCACCTACTCTAGAGTAAAAAAATGGGGGAGGGGAGATGTAGCTGCTAGATACGAATTAAACATAATGTCTGTTTGGGCCGCAATACTGTGTGATGTATTTTGATTGATTGGTTGATTGATTTGTACCCTGCCTTGCTCCCACAAGTGCAACAGAACTAGTGGAGGGGGATCAGCCCTATTTGATGCTGCCCTGTGCTGGTGGAAATAGAACTGATTGATGACTAATCTGATAAAGCAAACTAGCACAGTTAAATGAGGTTGGATCCAGAATGTGTGTATTCTTAAATTAATTGATATCCTTCTTTTGCTACGTGATTTAGAAGAACTGCTGTTTCTTCAAGTTGTTGACCTCTTGATCCGGGGGGGGGGGGCAATATGAACACAGAAGTAGGATTCTGTGCATGTGTCCATAGCTGCCTAAAGAACCACAAATGAGTGTTATGTGCAGGAGGCTATGGGCCCAAACAGACATTGTTTTAAATCTGTAACTAACTAGCAGATTATTTTATTTATTCATTCATTCATTCATTCATTCATTTATTTCTGTACTGCCCAATAGCCAAAGCTTTCTGGGCGGTTCAGAGAGACAGCTATGTCTTTTTTCTTTTCATTTTTACTCTAGAGTAGGCACAGGGGCATGATCCAGACCTTAAAAGCCCCAACTCCAGCCCTCATGCTGGGATCCTCTCCAAGGCCCCTGCACCTACTCTAGAGTAAAAAAATGGGGGAGGGGAGATGTAGCTGCTAGATACGAATTAAACATAATGTCTGTTTGGGCCGCAATACTGTGTGATGTATTTTGATTGATTGGTTGATTGATTTGTACCCTGCCTTTCTACCAAGAAAACGGCACTCATGGCAGCTATCTCCTAGAACTGCACACACAGCCTTCTTAGAAAAGTAGTAATCAGTTGTTTCAGGCAGAGTGTGGGGGCTAGATTCCCCCCCCCCGAGTAAATAACCAACCCAATTACTGCTGTTCTAAGGGTCCTTGATGTGCCCAGCCCTGGCCTCTCACAATTGGTGAGAGAATGTGTCTGCCTTCCCATCCATTAGAAATGCAGCATTCTGAGTAGTGGAGTTCTATTTTCATCATTAAAAAGCCAAGTATCTTTGTGTGTGTGTAATCTCTATACATCTAAGATACACAACATTATTTTTACCATTGTTAATAAGTATGCTGCAATAACAATGGAGGACAAAAAAATCCCTCCTCCCTAGTGGACAGGTCAATAGCGGGTCCCATATGGATCTAGGAATGCTCTTGATTTATGCTCTTTTAATTAGCTTATGATTAATTTATAACTCACAAAGGCTATCCATGGCCAAAAAAGGGAGGGGGTATTTGTATTAATATGTTTGCAGAATGATCATAGAGATACGTATTTTCCCCGTAATTTTGTTTCTTGGGGACCACTTTACATTTTTCTCACCCCCATCATGATGTGTGCTTTTCATTTCAATGTCCCCCCCCAAAAAAAAAAAATACATTTGTGATAGTTGGAAAAATTATTTACATGGAACTTGGTTCCAACATTGATTCCTCAGTACGGGGAATGGAAATCTCCTGTTATTGCTATGGTATGTTATCATATGTCAGTACAACATGAGATGAAATACGATCCCAAATATTCAGTATGGCTGCTTGGGATTTAAAAAAATGCAAATATTTAGAATCAGCTTTGGTTTAAAAACCTTCCCAGACCTTTTCAGAAGGCAAGATGGAGCTTATCAAGTAGGATAGCAAGTGGTTAAACTGTCAGATAAGGACATGGGAGATCCCAGTCCTTATCTGGATGATCTTTGGCTAATCACTCTCTCTACCTAATCTACCTCACAGGGTTGTTGTGAGGTACCCCACAAAACAAGAAAGGGCCTTTTCAGTCCAGCCCTAAATTTAAAAACAAATGAACACGTATTTTAAGAGGATTTTTAACAGTAGCAGATTAATGCAAGAAACAGGACAGAATTATGGGTAAAAAAAAAAACCTGGCAAAAGTGACATGGGCCAGAAAGAGAGAGATTAATATCTACTTAGGAAGGGTCAGACAAACTCAGGATCCCTCCTCATGTGGAATTCTACACTTGGGATGTCAGAGAAATCCACAACAGAATCAAATAAGTTCAAATTTCTATCAATCCAGCCTGTGGATTCCACAATGGACCAGCTTTTCCTAAGCCACATGGATTCCACTGACTTGTGGATTGTTTTGTTGTTGTTTTTAATGTTCTGGGATTTTACATAAATTTAGTCATAGAACAATACATAAAAAACACCAGCCAAAAATACACATTTCCTGTATAGGCTAAAGCATGAAAATGCGTGTTTGGGGGTGCTTTGAACATTGTGGGGGGGATTTGTACATTTGGGGGGATTTGTGCATTTTCATATGTGATTTGCACATTTTCACACATTCAGGAAATTGGGAAAAATCTGATTCCATCATTGAATGGATGACAGAATGAAAGGCAACTGAACTGACAATCTGTGAAACTCAGATGAAATTGATTTTTCAAAGTCCATAATCCCTACTCTACACATACACATAACTACATGTAGGGAGTCCTTTCTCACATTGTCTGGATGTACAGATGGTGGGGGAGCATTTCTGCTGAGGAAAATGACAGCTTTGGGGGTGAGTAAGATGGCATTTGGTGGCAGTGAATGTTGGGACTAGCCCAGGCAGCCCAATGACCTTCAATGCATGGGGTAGTGAATCTCCCCCTTGTAATACTTCCATTCTTTCTGATGCTAACGATCATAGGCAGAGCCCTTCCCATGCCATTAAACGTTGCAGAAGGTGTTTCTCCACACCAGCTGCTTGCTGTATTGATTTACTCTGCATTGGCTTGGCTTGTATTGGCTTCTGAAATATGAGGCATTATTAAAATGAACATAACCATGTCCTTTCTTTGATTTGATTTTCACATATATTTAAATTTATACTTCACTTTTCAGCCTGCTAGGGTTTTATGTTTTCTCTTCACTTTAAAGATATGTAATCAGATCTTTAATCTCACAGTGGATCTGTATAACTCAATAGTAAAGTGCATGTACAAGGTTCCAGGTTCAGTCTTTGGCATCTCCAGTTGTTAGGATCTCAGGTAGCAAGGCTGGGATGGGCTTCTGACCAAGTACCCAGAGAGCTGCTTCCAGCCAGAAGACAAAGCACTGGGTTAAAGAGAACCCTAAACAAAGCCCTAAGTTGCCTGGAACTTGTGTACCTCAGGAATCACTATATGAACCTACCCACACATTTAAGTCATTTACAGAGGCCCTGCTCCATCAGAGGTGTGGAGTCTGGTGATGCAAGATATGGGCTAATTGGTGGTGACACCAAGGTTGCTCCCCAGGGAGAATTCCCACGGAGGAATGTCTTCCCCTTGGAGGATCATCTTGCCCCCTTCTATATTAATAAGCATTGGGTGAAGATAGTGTATGTGTGGGGGGGGGGGTTAAAGAGGGATCTACTGAGTAACAATTTTCGGTAGGAGTGCACGAAAGCCACTTACCTGGTCTCGCAGCTTTTCGCGGTGGGGGGGAGGCGCTTCGCTGCTCTCCCCCTGAAATTCAGGCCGGGGGGGGAGGCTTCCCGCCTCGCCCGGCCGAAATTCAGGCCGGGGAGGAGGCGCCTCGCCTCACCTGGCCACGAAATAAAAAGTTTTTTTAAAAAAACGCCCCCGTGATAGGCTACGTGACGATTAACGTAGCCTATCACGGCTAGATCTGCAAAGTCAGCCATGATAGGCTACGTTAATCGTCACGTAGCCGATCACGGGTGACTTAAAAAAATAAATAAAGCGCATATGCAAATGGCGGCCCCCATAGGGAGCCGCCATTCGCGTTCCTTATTTGGTTGCTGTAGTCTACGTAAATCTTTACGTAGACTACAGCGACCAAATAAGGAACGTGAATGGCGGCTCCCTATGGGGGCCGCCATTATCCATACGCGCTTTTTTTTTTTTTTAAGTCACCCGTGATAGGCTACGTGATGATTTACGTAGCCTATCACGGCTGACTTTGCAAATCTAGCCATGATAGGCTACGTTAATCGTCATGTAGCCTATCACGGGGGCGTTTTTGTTTTTTTTAGTTTTATTGGAATGGCGGCTGCCCCCCCCCGCCCCTGACGAAGACCCAACGAACCGCCGCCGGGACCCGCCGCCGGGAGGGACATTTGGGAAAGGTAAGTCCCGTCCCGGGGGGCGTGCGGGGGGTGGGGGGGCGGAGAATTTCTCCCCGAAACTTCTTTGGGGGGCCGAACACGTTGGTGCTCGGTCCCCCGAAGTTTCGGGGAGAAATTTTCTGCCAACCCTAATTTTCGGTTGAACTTCTGTCGGCTTCTGTTAGTTTTTGTCGTTCTCACTGTCTTTAATCTGTCTGATGATATTGCTAAATATTATTTTTCTGTAATCCACACTGTGGAGCTGCATGGTCCAAACCATGGGGTAAAAATACTGTATAAATAATACTTAATATGGGTTTTTGAGCACAGGAGGAGGATCATGTATGGTGTCTTGGGCTCCTTGGAGGAAAAAGACGGATATAAATGTAACAAATACACAAAATAATAAAGTACATATAAATAAATAGAAGGGCCACTTATGAATAGCCCAAAAAGAAGAAATGCATCACCAAAAAAGAGGACAAAAGAGGACACCAATGTGCATAAAATTTGCCTATTATAATTTAATCTATAGATGCAAACTGAGAAAGAATTATTATAATTTAAACAGAATTACAGTACATCGCATTTTAGTAGGGAGGACTGTGATAAGGTTACCTGCTCAGTCTGTTCTCCAGGTGCTGTTGATGGACAATTTCAAAGCCCAGCTTTTCCTTCTGATGGACCTTTATCTTTAAACTGGACTTGGACTGGACAGGATGCCTTCAAAATAGAGGATAGTCCTCTGTAAAAGGGACACACAGTTACCCTAAAATAAACACATGGGCAGAAGATGTCTGACTTTATGCAATGTAGGGTCATATGGTTATATGGAGATCTGCTTCTACGTTTCCCATTTCATCAACATTTTAAATTACATCCTCCTGACACCTCAGATTTATCCAGTATCTTTGCCAATAATCAAACTACCCATTTGCAGGGCCAATATTTTCTGCCTGTTTCACACCAAACTATCTCCATCCGATCTTACCTGGTATTTCATTGGGTTTATGAGCAGTGCACAGAGAGCAATTAACATTTGAATTAAACTCCATGAGGATAACAACAGGCGATTACCCCATTTAGCAGCTGTTATGTGGTGTTAATTGCTGGCTACAGACCACAAACTGAGTCATTTTCTGCCGCCTGTATAAACAGAAGAAAACAAATTGGGCAAAGGCAGGGGAAGATGTGGAACAGGAAGTCTGCACAGACCTTTATGGAGTTCACACAAAGCTGGGGATTATACATGGAGCCCAGTAGGCCATTTTGTAGCAGATGACTTCTCATATTCAACCATCCTCTTTTCTGTCATAATAATTACAGTCCATCTAATGTTATTGTTGCTTACTGCTATGATTTTGCTCAAAACATGATTTCTGTAAATATGTATACCCGTGATTTTGTGCAGAACTGCAATCTGCGCAAATAAAAACAAGCGGAAAACCACGAGCTTGCCCAACTTGTTACCCAGAAATCCATGAGCAGGCCCGACTCAATGCAGATTCAGTCAGGCCAGCTCATAGGAAAGCAAGCCAAAATCCAGTGGGCCAAGCTGACTAAAGCTCATTGAGCTTCACCCCCTGGATAGATTCCTCTAATAGCCATCCCTAATAGCCTTCAGGATTAGTAGCCATTGATAGCCTTCTTGTCCATGAGTTTGTCCTATCTCCTTTTAAAGCCATCCAAAATGGTGGCCATCATATTGTGTGGAAGCAAATGTCATAGTTTAACTCTGCATTGTGTGAAGAAGTTCTTCCTTTTATTTGTTAGTCACAAATAACTAAAGCCTTACTGATTGCAATGGATCTATTCTAAGCATTAATCCAATCCATTATCCTCTTCCTTATTCTCCCTTTCAATTAGTTGAATGGACACCTAGCACTGCGAGATCATATCATCGTGTCACAACAACCTTTTTAAAAGGAGTTGAGGCTCTCTTTATTACAACATAGGAAAGAGGAAGATTAACTGCAGTCTTCGCCATGCGGTCTAACCTCAAGCAAACTACACATGCAGGAGTGACTAAGGCCAAGCAGAA
This sequence comes from Heloderma suspectum, assembly GCF_057233095.1. Lineage (NCBI taxonomy): Eukaryota > Metazoa > Chordata > Lepidosauria > Squamata > Helodermatidae > Heloderma > Heloderma suspectum. Next base: position 23,006,178 of record NC_139460.1, on the reverse strand, counting down.
AATGGAACAAGAAGGAGACCCACTTGCCATCACCTATAACTTTCAGCTGAAATGTAAATACTTTTAAAAAATCAATAAAATCTTCTTTTTAATAAACTAAAGCAGGAAACTACCAAGGAGAGGGCCTTTTCGGTAGTGGCACTAATAAACTAGTCCCTCTGCAAGTGTTCCTCATCTGTAAAATAAAGTTTCTGTTGATCAGCATAAATAATAAAGGAAAGCTTCTTGACCATTACCACTTTCAGATTTTATGAAAATACTTTTGGTGGATCATAGAATCATAGGGCCTATAAGACCCTCGAACATCAGCAAGGGTAGTTACCTCCTTGTATACCACATCTCTACTGCCCCCTCCTCTTTTAAAAATGAGTACAAGACAAAACTCCCCCATCTAGTCCAAGCTGCTCATCTCCCCCACACACAGAGACACTTTTGAGAAAACCAACAGTGCTTTCCATTGAGAGAGCAGCTCCCCTCCTCCACTACATGGACTCACAGCCATCTCTCACTCCCTGTTTCTATTCTTTTAAAACGGAGGCGGCTCAGTGGTAGAGCCCCTGCTTTGTATGCAGAAGGTCCATAAGAATCTCCAGATCAATTGCCTTCCGTTTGCCCATCAGTAGTTGTCACATGGGCAACAGACTGAGCAGAGATGCAGGTCACCTGGTTACAGTCTTTCCACACTCCATATGGTGAGACATATTGTATACCTAAATTATTGTAACCATTCCTAAGTCTGCATCAATATATATGGATTAGCATATTTCTTGTCCTTTTTTTTTTTTAGTGATGCATGTACTCTTTGGGGGGAGGGGTAATGTGCAAATGGCCACCGCAGACCAAATGAAGCAATAAGGCGGGAGACACACTGGTTTCCCAAACTTCTGCAGAGCTTTTCAAGGGACAAATATGCTGCCGAAGCCCTTACCTTCTTACTGCGGTTGGCTGCTTTTCAGCAGGAGGGTGTGTGTATGCACACAGATGCATGTATGCGTGCATGCGTGTGTGGCATGATTTGGGGTAGGGATGGCGGAGAATTTCTCCCCGAAACTTCGGGGGGCCGAGCGCCAACGTGTTCGGCCCCCCGAACAAGTTTCGGGGAGAAATCCTCCGCCCCCCCGCCCCCCACCCCCCCCGGGACGGGACTTACCTTCCCGGAATGTCCCTTCCGGCGGCGGGTCCGGCTGGCGGTTCGTCCGGTGTTCGATCGGGGCGGGAGCGGCAGCCGGTCTTTCGCTATTTGCGTTGCCCTTATTTTCGCCGTAGTCTACGTAAACATTGACGTAGACTACAGCAACTAAATAAGGAACGCGAATGGCGGCTCCCTATGGGGGCCGCCATTCGCGTACGCGCTTTTTTTTTTTTTAAAGTCACCCGTGATAGGCTACGTGACGATTGCCTATCATGGCTGACTTTCCAGATCTAGCCGTGATAGGCTACGTGAATCGTCACGTAGCCTATCAGGGGACTTTTTTTTTGTTTTTTTTTACTTTCGTGTTCGCGGCCGGGCGAGGCGGGAAGCCTCCTCCCCGGCCTGAATTTCGGCCGGGCGAGGCGGGAAGCCTCCCCCCCCCGGCCTGAACTTTGCGGGGGGAGCAGCGAAGCGCTCCCCCCCACCGCGAAAAAGCTGCGAGAAAAGGTAAGTGACTTTCGTTCACCCCTAATTTGGGGTTCAACAGCTATCAGCTGAGGTAGCCCTCCTTTTCTGCACTACAGAAAGTACATAGCTCCTTAATTTTGAGTGGTACCACATAATTCTCTTTGCTGTGGCCAGCTTCAAATCTGAGTGGGCTCTTGGCACAAGGCAGCCCCCTAGTGCCCCCCCATTCTATGTGTGTGAGGCCTGCTGGGCTCATCCAGTAGCAGCAAGCAGTGCCAGCACTCCAGTAAGTGCCAGGCAGCCATGAGCTGCCATTAATTTCCCACAATGCACCAGAGTGAAGCTACATTGGGGTCATGGTAGGTAGTTTAAATGGCAGTTCCCAGCACTGTCTGGAGTGCCTTTTTTTTTTTTTTTTTAAGTGGGGGTGGAGGAAGCAGCTTCCCAGGGATGTTGTGTGCTAACGTTGGTCCTGCTGTTCCTTGCCTTTCAAGCAGTGTTTATGCTTTAATCTCTGATTAAAGTGCTTTTCAGATTCGAGCTTCAGCTGTAAATTATATTATCTCCACTGGAATCAGATTCGGGCCCTACTCCACATTAGCTTTTGATTGGGCTTTAGTGTTGGACTTTTGTTCATTTACAAATATTAATTGGCCTCGTTTAAAATGGAAAACCCAGAATCAATGCACTAAAATCCATGAAATTAGCTCCAATGGGGGGAAAAAAAAATGCTGCGAGATGAAAATGAAGCCTGGAGTCTCTTTGATGTATAGACTAGTGTCTGCACTTCGTTTAAATTTTACCATTACATTGTTATTAATGCTGCTTTTCCAACAGATGCAGAATGCAGCAGTCTGCAGTGGGGCTGGACTTACTCTCTCCAGCATAATTCACAGCCATAATGAATTGTGTCAGTTTTCCGGGCCTAAGCAATTCCCATGAATGGTGTAATTAATTTGTATGAAGACCCCAGCCAACTGTAAAGACTGCAGTATAAAACTGCAAATCAGAAACTGCTTGAAAAATAATCCTTGCCATAAAAATGATAACAATAGCAACAAAAGTAATTGAAAAGCGGCGTGCAAGTAAATTACTGTTGTGGCATTCATCTCGCTGTGGTTAATGTTGTGTCAGCACTTTCATTTTAAACTCCATTCCCTCCCCCTTTGCCAGGTTTTATAAGTTGCCAATAATCAAAAATATTTTCTGAGATGAGACCTGTTGTGTGAGGTCTTACATGAGGAAGGATTCAGGATGAATTGCAGTTCAGTCGAGCTACCTGTGCTTTGCCTGTTCAACATCCCAAGTAGGATGGCTACTTATGAATCACCAAAAAGGAGGACAAAAGAGGATGCCAATTTGCATAGAATTTGCATGTACTGATTTGTAGTATAAATGCACATTTAGAAATAATTATTATAATTTAGATAGAACTATTGAACATCTCACCATAGGGTAGGGGTACATGGAAGGAGCCTCCTCGAAGACTGTTGTGCAATCAGGCGTACCCTGGTAACGGTGCATTGTGCCGGCTAATCCTTCTACCACCTGATCGAACCGCAGCTCAGTGGTGTGGCGGCGGCTACATTTTGGCAGAGCAGAGTTTGGTCTGGACACGACACCACGACGACAATAGGGTAGAAGACTGTGACCAGTTGTCTTATTTCCGTTGCTCATTCTGTTCTCCAAGTGATGTTGATGGGCAAGTCCAAGGGTGAGCTCTTTCTTCTGATGGGCGGCTCTCTATCTTTAAATTGGGTATGGACTGGACAGCTCTTCAAATGGTTGACACCTTCAAAGCAGAGGACAGTCTTCTGGCTAGGGATGTATGGACTGTGTAAAATCTGTTTTGCAAATTGTCAGGTGCCTTTTGTTCCATGGTCAGCTCATTGATGGAATTGGATTTTCCCCCAAATTTCTGCAAACTTGCTTTTGTGAAAATGTGCATTGTGCAATTTTGCATGTGCAAAAATGCACCAATTCCCCCCAAATGCGCATTTCCATGCTTTAGCCTATGGGGTGAATGTGCATTTTTGGCTGTTTTTTATTTTGTGTATTTTTCTATGACAAAATTTGCATAAGTTATTAATGTTAATATTAATTTGTGCAGAAAGTTAGAAAGACAGAGGGATGGATGGGTGCCTCCCTGTCTGGATTTTCAGGGCATCAGCCAAGCCCCTGCCCCCGCTCACATGCCCCTAGACCTGTGCCTGACCCCTACTTGCTGAGCTGCCCACCCAGTTATATGGCCCATTTATACCTGTAATATTGTATATATTGGCCATTTACAGCACCATTTTGTGGAAGAGCAAATGTGCGCATATCTGCACCAGCCATTCCCTCCACACACAAAATGGCAGGTGCAGAGATTGCCGAATGGGCCCAGAGTGAGTGTGGGTGGTTCAGCTAGTGGGGCAGGGGGGCAGGGGGCTCAGTAGGCACGGCTTGGGGCAGTGGGTGGGGGGTAGGGATGTACGAAAGTTCCGCCACGGATCTCGGGGAGGCCGAATGCCAGCGCATTCGGCCCCCCGAAATCGGTGGCAGAACGGCCCGCCACCCCCCCCACCACCCCCGGGACAAGACGTACCTTGGGCGGATCTTCCTGGCAGCGGCAGCTCCAGCGGTGGCTCCGGAGGTGGTTCGGTGGCGGCGGCAGCCGGTCTTCTGACCGGCTGCCGCCACCATTTCCAGGTTAAAAAAAAAAAAAGTGATAGGCTACGTAAGTCTTTACATAGCCTATCACGGCTGACTTAAAAATTAAAAAAAACATGCGTACGCAAATGGCGGCAGCTATGGCCGCCACCATTTGCATTCTTTATTTTGGCACGTCTTAGTCTATGTAAACATTTACATAGACTAAGATGGCGACAATAAGGGGAACGCAAATAGCGTGGCCGCCACCATTTGCGTACGCGCGTTGTTGTTGTTGTTTTTAAATCAGCCGTGATAGGCTACGTAAACATTTACATAGCCTATCACGGCTTACTGCAGGGATGCAAATGGCGGTGGCTATGGCCGCTGCCATTTGCGTCCCTGCTAGCCAGCGGCTGGATGTCCGGCTGCTGGCGGAGCCGGCCGGCGGCTCCGCAGAATCACTGCGGAGCACAGCCAGCCGGCCAGGATTCCGGGGGGGAGGAACGGAGCGCTTCCCCCCCTGGCCAGGATTCCGGGGGGAGGGACGGAATGCCTCCCCCCCACCATCAACATAATCCACGGAAAGGTAAGTCACTTTCGTACATCCCTAATGGGGGGTTCGCTGGATTCCTGTGCCCGATCACACGCCCACGCCATTGCTAGAAGAAAGGTCCATAAGTCCACAGAATCTGCCTGAGAGGGGGAAAGCCAATCTGCTGTGGAACCCACAGGTTGGATTCATGAAAATCTGAACTCATTTGGTTCTACTGTGGATTTCTCCAACATCCCTCATGATAACTTTACTGATTCTGATTTCTGACACCACCAGTTCAGCATATTCTTTTATTTATTTCTTAGTATTACATTTATATCCCACCTTTTTTCCTCTTGCAAGGAACGCAAGGGGATTTGCAGTTATCTCCTCTCCAAAGTGTTAGCAAATCAATCAGAGAAAAATGCGACCCAAAAATATCCGGTGAAAGAGGGAGACACACAGATGCTTCTAAAAAAAGTCATGATATTTTTTTTTAAGTTTTATGACCATTCTAAAGAGCACAGTCATACAGTTCTTACTTTTTAAAGGCTCTAGGAATAAGAAATAGTAGGAATTTTATTTCGTTTCATCAACTGCAAAAGGGTGCAAAAAATGTAAACATGAAAGCCGCAGCACCGAACATATACACCAGAAAAAGCAATCCTATGGGACGGGGGGGTGGGGGATTCCATGACAGAGGTGCCACTGCTTCCTAAGCTCTACCAGTCCACTATGGCCAATGAAAGAGATGGGGGGAGATTTTATTCCCCACCACCACCATAGTTTTGGACCCTTTTCAAGGGCATATCAGAACATCGAGTTGCCTTAGGACCCTGCAGTTCCCTGGCTACCCTGACACGCCCCTAGAACTGCGGTGGCAGGCAGTGGAGGCTGGTGGCCCCAATGTCAGTGGGACTGTGAATCTGCTGTCGGGTTCAGTCAGAACCAGCCAGAACTCTAAAGGAGCGATCTAAAGTGCTGAACCCAATTCCCCAAACAGGTTCAGCACCTTAGATGGCTCCTTTAGAGTTCTGACTGGTTCTGACAGAAACCTAGAATGGATTCATAGCCCCACGGAAATCAGAGCCACCACCCTCCACTGTTGGCTGGACTTGCAGAGCAAATACTGTGGGCCTGATCCAGTTTGGATTCCTTAGGCATAGCTAACCCATGAGGGCAGCTCATCACTCAGAAGAGCGCTACTGGTGACAACAGGCGTTCAGTGACAGGAAGCTCCCATGCACGTAGTAGCTTGCCTGAGACCAGTTAGGGAGGATGGAAAGAAATGTATGAAAGCCTTTGTTTACAGAATAGCTTACACATTAATGTAATTAGCCAGGTATTTGCATTTATTTATTTGCGATCTCACTTGAAGAGGCAAGGCTGGTGTATATGGTTCTCCCCCCCCCCCCATTTGTATTCTCACAGCAATCCTGTGAGGTAGGTTAGGCTGAGAGCGACCAACTGATCCAAGGCCACAGAGTGAGATTCACGGCTGAGTGGGGATCTGAACTCAGGCCTTTCCAGAACTAGATTCCTACACTCTAACCACTACAATATGCTGTGCATGTGATTCTTATCCACTGAATATGTAGAGCAAGGGCAGGCAACCTCGCCGCCAGATCCCACGAGGGACTGCGTTCCTGCCCCCCATCACTGCCAAGCCACACCCCCCCCAAAAAAAACACCCAGGTGATTTGTTTTCAAGGAAAATCATCCCTTTCTTTGCTACCACTGTGCCACCAAATTTCGCCAGCGAACCTTTGCTTTTTTTGCCGCTGCCTTGGCAAATCTGGCAGTGGCAGGGTGGCAGTGCGAGCCACAGAAAAAGGCCGAGGGGAAGGGCCCATGCAGGCCATTGGCCGTGTTTTGCTCACCTTGGTGTGGAGCAATCCTACTGCGTAGTAGAAGAATGTGTGATGATGAATCATTGCCCGGGAACCAGCACTTTTTGTCTCCTTTCTCGGTCCACGTGGTTATTATTTTGTCAAATTCTGACAATGTGTTTTGCCAGTGATGTACAGTGTCTGTGTAGCCTCTTTGTTTTCAAAACACTTCCAGCGATTTATCCCACTCCTTAATGCGCTCTTTATAGATTAGGTATCACGCTGGTGTGATTACATTTGCATTAAACATGTAGTTAGGTTTTAAAGTAGAAATGCTCTTTTTAAAACACACACACACAATGTAAATTATTAAAAAAAAACACAAAATTATGCACAACAGAACTGGGCTTTATTGCATAATGATCTGTTTGTATCTCTGACTAATTAAATATTTCAGCACAGAAGTGTTGATGCTCTACACCGTAGAGTCTGCAGCTCCACAGCATGGCGGTTATTTTCGAAAGATTTAAGGCACAATCCTATGCATGTTTAGATAGAAAGCAGTCCTACAGCTCCCAGCATCCTCCAGCTTGCAAAGTCAAATATTCCAATATCACAAACTAAAGATAAGTGAATCTGCTGAGTCTGATTCCACAGGGTTCTTCTTTTTCCCACCTCCAAGTCCATTAAGATGTTTGGGGGGTTTTTTTAAGTACAAAAAAATCAATGTGGGGAGGGTTTATTTTTAAAAACACGTGCATTTTTTTTCCCTAAATTGTACGCAAATTTGTATGCCTCCACCCATTGAGTAAAGTGCATTCATACACATTTTTGAAATGGACACATTTTTCTTGGCTCACTTCTCAAATGTGTGCATTTTATTGGATGTGTTTCTCTTGTTCCACAGAACGCATCACAAGTCCTGAAATGTACGGATTACCAAACGCAAAGTGTGCCTGGATCATCATCCATTTCGGGGTGGTCTGCACTGGAGAAATCCACCCAAAGAAAATCTGACTGAGTAGATTTCTCACATGTCTCTATCAAAAAACAGTGCTGCCTCCAGGTTTTTCAAGGCTCTTGAGCAAAGTCACCCTCAGTGGGCCCCCTCCCTCAGTGAGTCTACTTTCTCATCACCATTGTCACCAGCTGCTATTGCTCCTCATCCGCTTTCTCATCATTGCTACCACTTGCTTGCTTGGCAGGCAGAGAGCCAGTATGAACAGAGAGGCTCATCCTTTTCACCACAACCATTGTCTGAGCCAAACCAAGAGGCGGTTAAACAAGCAGGATGCAATGAGAAACAGGAGAAGCAACTCCAGGAGGCTTTTGTCGACAGGCCACTGCTGGGGTGTGGGCCTTCAACAGCTGCCCAGCCATACCTACCCTTGATGCCAGCCCTGTCACAAACGCATATACACTTTCAATATTGTTTTATTTATTTTATGGATTTTAAACTGCCTTTCAGGGGGCGGGGGGGCATCCTCCCAAGGGGGTTTACAGCATGATCCTATGCATGGCTGGCTGGGGCCCGCTGAGAGTTGTAGGCCTGTAGACAGAAAAAAATGCCCTACAACTCTCAGCAGGCCCCAGCCAGCCATGTTGAGGTATGCTGGGAGTTGTGGGTAGGGATGGTGGAGAATTCTGCCACGGATTCCAGTGAGGCTGGATTCTTTAGCCTCCTGCCCCCCTGCCCCCCCTCACGGAATCCCCCTGGGACGGCACTTACCTGGGGTAGATGCGGCGGCGGCAGCTCCGGCTGCAGCGGCTGGCCTCCTGGCCGGCCGCAACAGGGCTGCTGCCGCCGCCATTGCCATCCTTGCAGCCAGCCATGATAGGTTACATAAGAATTTATGTAGCCTATCACGGCTAACGTAAAAAAAAAAAAAAAAAATGCAGCATACACAAATGGTGGCAGCTATGGCGGCCACCATTTGCGTGGCCTATTTTTTGCCGACTTGTCTTACGTCAATATCTACGTAAGATAAAACAGTGAAAAAAAAGGGGACGCAAATAGTGTAGTGGACGCTACTTGCGTTCCTTTATTTTTCGCCGTTCTGGCCTACATAAATATTTACGTAGGCCAGAACAGGGAAAAATAAAAAAAAACACAAATAGCGTCCACTACGCTATTTGTGTTCCCCTTTTTTTTTTGCCGTTTTATCTTACGTAAATATTTACGTAAGATAAGTCGGCGAAAAATAGGCAAATGGCGGCCGCTGTAGCCGCTGCCATTTATGTATGCTACGTGTTGTTGTTTTTTTACATTAGCCATGATAGGCTATGTACTTTCTTACATAGCCTATCAAGGCTGGCTGAAAGGACAGCAATGGCAGCCGCTACAGTGGCCGCCATTTGCGTCCACACCAGGCAGTCCGCGGCCGAAAATCCGGCTGCGGACAGCCCTGGCTGGCTGCACCATGGCCTGGCCGCGGAGCGCAGCCAGCCATCAAGGATTCTGGGGGGGAGGGCCGGATCGCCTCCCCCCCGGTCGAGGATTCCGCACGGAGGGACGGAGCAAAGGTAAGTGAGTTTCGTACATCCCTAGTTGCGGGCCTTTTTTTCTGTCTAAACATGCATAGGATTGCACCTTTAGTCAGTAAAGCAATATAATAAGATCACATCCTGATAAAGCAGAGTTTCTGATTGTGCAAAGGCTTCTACACATGTTCAAGCCAATAGAACCCCCCTTTAAACTTCCCCCCTCAACACAGGTTGGTTGGGGTACTCAGCAGGTGATGTCAGGGAGTTGGAGTGGGGCTTTGGGATGCCACAGACTGTTTTATGTGTTGATAACTATTTTATCTGCTGCTATTATCAATTGATTGAAGAAATCTTTAAACTACTTCAGATGACAAGAATTTTGGAAGTTTCCCTACCTCAAAGTCTTTTCTAAGCAGACGTTATTCTCTTGTCCTCTGTGGCAATTGCAAACATCATTAAGGATGAGAGGTCTCTCCCTTAATTAAGAACTAAAAGTCTTCATTTCCTAAAACAAAAGCATGTGGCAAGTTCGATCGTTCTTGTCTATGTCGCCAGCTGAGCACATTAGCAGAAAGTTATTGATTCTTCTTGTAGTAATGAGCTTTGTTCTTTGCCAGATAAAGCCCACATTCATAATAAGAACGTCTTTGAGTTTTCAAAGTGTCCATGCACTAGCCAAGACACAGTTGACTTTGTTTGTCTTGTTTTAAATTGCCTATGCATCAATTTATTTAGATGTAATTGAAGTCATCAGAAATGTTATTTTGCAGTCATTATGTATCTATAATTTCTCTTGAATGCTAATAATGCACTTAGGAAATGAAAGCAAAGCAAAATAAATAAAGATACGTTTAATGTATGTGCATGCATTTATTACTATGTTTGATCCTATATACTAATAGTGAACTCCATTCTCTGAGTCCAGATTTTTGTGTACCAGAAAGCACCATCCATGCACAAGAGGAAGGTATCAGCAGCCTTGGAGGAACCCCAACATTTATAGCACTCTCAAAAATCCTTGTGGAAAAAAAGCCAAAGGAGAGTACCAGAACAGCACAATAAGGATTGTTCATGCTCAGTAAATGCTGACTGATTGTTGCTGGGGGCGGGAGTTGGAAAAAACTGGCGGGGTGTTGAACAGGACAGAGTATCCTGGAAAAGGGTACTTCTCCAATTTTATGTTCAGGTCTAGCTTCCTCTTTTGTTGGAATTCTTTATTTTATCTACTCCAGATTTGCCCCTTTGGTTCTTCGCTTGCCTGAATCAGTTCCCAACATCTGTCAGGGATAATGAAGTTGCATCCTGCATTGCAGATCCTGCATTGATCAGGACATTATTTATTTATTTATTTATTTATTTCATTTCTATACCGCCCAATAGCCGAAGCTCTCTGGGCGGTTCACAAAATTAAATCCAAACAACACACAATAAAACAATTTAAAATATACAGAACATTAAAACCACAATGTAACAATGCAACCACAATAAAACTTAGCAGCAGTGCAGAAGTTTAAAATACAGATTTAAAACAGCAAAGATAAAAATTTAGAAAGCTAAAATGCTAAAATGCCTGGGAAAATAAAAAGGTCTTCACCTGGCGCCGAAAGGAGTACAATGTAGGCGCCAGGCGAACCTCACTAGGGAGCTCATTCCAGAGCCGGGGTGCCACAACAGAAAAAGCCCTCCTCCTAGTAGCCACCCGCCTCATTTCCTTTGGCAGGGGCTCACGGAGAAGGGCCGCTGATGATGATCTTAAGGTCCGGGCAGGCACATATGGGAGGAGGCGATCCTTCAGGTAACCTGGCACCAAGCCGTTAAGGGCTTTGAATGTTAACACCAGCACTTTGAATCGGGCCCGGAAATGGACTGGCAGCCAGTGCAGCTGGAAAAGTACCAGCGTAATATGAGCTCGCAGGCCAGTCCCTGTTAACAATCTTGCTGCCCTATTTTGGACCAGCTGAAGTTTCCGGACCGTTTTCAAAGGCAGCCCCACGTATAACGCATTGCAGTAATCCAGATGAGAAGTTATCAGAGCATGGAAAACTGTAGCTAGGCTATCTCTGTCCAGATAAGGGCGTAGTTGGTATACCAGCCTAAGCTGATAAAAAGTGCTCCGTGCCACTGAGTTCACCTGTGCCTCAAGTGACAGTTCTGGATCCAAGAGCACCCCAAACTACGAACCTGATCCTTTAGGGGGAGTGCAACCCCCTCCAGAACAGGTTGAATATCACCTAGCCGGGCAGACAAACCACCCACTAACTGTACCTCCGTCTTGTCTGGATTGAGTTTCAGTTTATTGGCCCTCATCCAGGCCATTACCGTGCCCAGGCACTGATTCAGAACAGCCACTGTCTCACCTGGTTTTGATGAGAAAGAGAGGTAGAGCTGGGTGTCATCTGCATATTGATGGCACCTCAGCCCACACCTCCAGATAACCTCCCCCAGCGGTTTCATGTAGATGTTAAGCAGCATGGGGGATAAAATAGAGCCCTGTGGAACCCCAGGGCACAATTGCCATGGCACAGAGCAGTAAGCCCCCAGCACCACCTTCTGGAATCGGCCATCCAAGTAGGAGCGGACCCACTGTAGTGCAGTGCCTCCTACTCCCAACCCAGACAACCTATACAGAAGGATACCATGGTCGATGGTATCGAAAGCCGCTGAGAGGTCCAGGAGAATCAACAGGGTCGCACTCCCCCTGTCCCTCTCCCGGCAGAGGTCATCCCATAGGGCGACCAAGGCAGTTTCCGTTCCAAAACCAGGCCTGAAGCCCGATTGAAATGGATCTAGATAATCCGTTTCATTCAACAGTGCCTGGAGCTGTCCTACAACCACCCGCTCAAGCACCTTGCCCAGGAAGGGGATGTTGGCCACTGGCCTATAATTGTTAACATCCTCTGGGTCCAGGTTAGGCTTTTTCAGGAGTGGTCTAATTACTGCCTCTTTTAAAGCGGCAGGCACCACTCCCTCTCTCAAGGAGGAATTTACAACCTCCTGGACCCAGCCGGACAACCCCTCCTTGTTTGATTTAATAAGCCATGAAGGGCAAGGGTCAAGCACACAAGTGGTCAATTGGACTTGGCCAAGCACCTTGTCCGCATCCTCAGGCCTCAGTAACTGAAACTCATCCAATAAAACTGGACCAGACGGTGCTCTGAACGCCTCTACCAATGGAACTGCATTAATGGTGGTGTCCAATTCATGATGAATCTGAGCGACTTTATCCTCAAAGTGCCGTGCAAAGAATAGATTACTTGAGAGTCCTTTCCAACTCTAAATTTCTATGTCTCCTCAGAAGTAAGTCCCACTGAGCTCAACGGGGCTTGCTTCTATGCAGGTGGATATTGAATCGTGGCCTTTTTCTAGCACAACAGTTCACCATGGAAATCAGCTTAACTTCTGAGCCCAGAAACCACTTGCTCTTCAGTTGCTATTAACTTATTTTATGTATTTATTCATTAGGATGTATGAGAATTTTGTTTTTACTTGCAAAACATGCAAACATGCCCAATTCGAAGTCCTGAATGGGAGTGCAAGCACATGCCCAGTGAAAATTTTCACAAATTGTTGAATATGTGCTCGTGTTCATCTTGTTCCTGATTCCTAGTTCATTTTGGGCAAATTTCCTAATTTGTGCGAATTTCCACAGTAGACTGAATCAGCCCTGCTTCAGTCTATGGAGAAAATTTGTGCAAATTTGGGGATATTTGTGCAAATCGCCCATTTGATCACTCCTTGATTTGCACATTCTTCCTGTTCACACACAGCTATCATAAATGCAAATGGGAATCAGGCACAAGACAAGCAGTGAGATGATGTTTGGAGCATCCTGGTAATTTCAAACATCGCTTGTTCACCCATACCTAGGGATATACAGATTCCCCACCATCCATTCCAGTGGGGAATCCACCCGAGGGGGTGGAGGCGATCTGTTCCTCCCCCCCATGGCTCTGCTCCACAAGGATTCCATGAAGCCACCCAGCTTGAGGCTTACCTGGGTGGCCAGAGCCGTTCTCCTCTGCGCTGATGGCCATTTGAAAAAAAAAAATGGTGATCAGCAGGATTTGCCCGTAGACTTATATGTAAATAGAGCCATGAACCTTGCATATAAGTCTATGTGTCCATAGGCTTTCATGCAAGATTCACGACTCTGTTTTGCATGTAAGTCTATTTTGCGTATAAGTCTACATAGACTTATACAGTCAGGGCCAGAAATATTGGAACAAGGATAACTGTTTTGGCAGTTGGCCTCTGTACACCACCACATTGAAATTGAAAGGAAACACACCCAGTTGGGAGTGAAGTCAGGACTTTCAGCTGTAATTCAAGGGGTTTGACAAAAATGGGGCACTAACCATTCAGGAAATATAGCCAGTGGCATACACACACCCCTGTCATTGGTGGCTCATAAGTAATGGAACAAACCAACATCATTTCAGACTTAAGGATCACCTTTAATACCTGAATGAAAATCCTTTGCAGTCAACGACTGCCTGAAGTCTGGAACCTGCGGACATGACCCAATGCTGAGCTTCCTCCCTCGAGATGCTTTGCCAGGCCTTTACTACAGTAAAGGGTTCCTTGTCACCATGAGCAGAATGCTGCGGTTATCCACTTTAGTTGTCTTCCATGGTCTTCCAGGCCTTTTGCTGTTGCTGAGCTGGCCAGATAATCCCTTCTTTTTCAAGATGTTCCAAATAGGGATGGGGGAGAATTTCTCCCCGAAACTTCGGGGGGCCAAGTGCCAACGCATTCGGTCCTCTGAAGGTTCGGGGAGAAATTCTCCCCCACCACCCCACCCCCCCCCCCAGGATGGGACTTACCTTTCACGAATGTCGCTCCCGGCGGCGGGTCCCGGCGGCGGTTTTGGCAGGTCTTCGTCAGGGATGGGGGCGGCAGCTGGTCTTTCGACCGGCTGCTGCCGCCGCCATTACAAGAAAAGTAAAAAAAAAAAAAAATGCCCCTGTGATAGGCTACGTAACGATTAACGTAGCCCATCATGGCTAGATTTGCAAAGTCAGCCGTGATAGGCTACGTTAATCGTCACGTAGCCTATCACGGGTGACTTTAAAAAAAAAAAGCGCATACGCTAATGGCGGCCCCCATAGGGAGCCGCCATTCGCGTTTCTTATTTGGTCCCTGTAGTCTACGTAAAGATTTACGTAGACTACGGCGAAAATAAGGGCAACGCAACGTAAATCGTTACGTAGCCTATCACGGGGCTTTTTTTTCTTTTTTTTTACTTTTCTTTTGAAGTTCGCGGCCGGGGAGATGGGGCGCTTCTCCCCGGCCTGAATTTTGGCCAGGCGAGGCGGGAAGACACCCCCCCTTGCATGAACTTTGGGGGGAGAAGCGAAGCGCCTCCCCCCCACCGCAAAAAAAGCTGCGGGACAAGGTAAGTCCCTTTCATACATCCCTAGTTCCAAACTGTTGTATTGGCTGCTCCCACTGTTTTTGCTATCTCTCTGATGGGTTTATTTTGTTTCCTCAGCCTAATGATGGCCTCCTTCACTCGCATGGACACCTCTTTAGACCTCATGTTGGGAATTCCAGTGAACAGCTACCAAATGCAAATGTAACACTCAGAACCACCTCCAGGCCCTTTAACTACTTGATTGGTCATGGGGTACCCAGGAAACAGGCCACACCTGGCCATGCAGCTGCTTGTCAGCCATTCGTTCCATTACTTATGAGCCACCAATGATGGGTGTGTGTGTGTGTGCCACTGGCTGTCCTTCCTGAATGGGTAGTGCCCCACTTTTGTCAAACCCCTTGAATTACAGCTGAAAGTCCTGACTTCGCTCCCATCTGGGTGTGTTTCCTTTCAACTTCAATGTGGTGGTGTACAGAGGCCAACTGCCAAAACAGTTATCCTTGTTCCAATATTTCTGGCCCTGTCTGTATGCAAGATTCATGGCTATATTTGCATATAAGTCTATGGGCACATCCTGCTGATCACCATTTAAAAAAGAAAATGGTGATCAGCGTGGAGGAGAACGGCTCCAGCTGAGCAAGCAGCCGAGTGCCGTCCCAAGCGGAATCCTCACGGAGTGGAGGTAAGTGGGGCCGATCCGCCGCAGATTCTGGAGGCCAGATTCCAAAGAATCCAGCCTCATTTGAATCCGCGGTGGATTTCTATAGCATCCCTACCCATACGTGTTTATTCATTCATTCATTTTAAAACACTTCGAGACCAATATTCAGCAAAGATACTGCAGCAGATTACGATTTAAAAAAAACAAATAACAAAAGCACCTAAGCATAATAAAACACTGTTTCAAAACAAACAAATAAAAAACAGCAAAGTCCAGAAAAGCATAAAGAAGATGAGAGAGAAAAGCAGCAGTCAATCCACGTGTTATCATTAGCATTTTTTTAAAGGACTCCTGGATTTTTATTGTTATTTTTAAAAATGATAGCCATAACAGCCTGTCCAGATTTATCTAAGGAAAGATTGCCAAAGCATTCTTAAGAAGGCTCTACTTCAAATGGAGGCCATTCTAACAACTCAGTGAAAGACTCTATACTAAGGGTAGGAAAAGCTCATGCATATGGGAGGAAAAGTTCCCTGAGATAATAATATTATGGGACCTGAAACAAAATGTTGCACTCTGGAGTGCTCCTGTTCAGGATTCCAGCCAACCAAACATACCCTTTTCCAAGATTCTCCATTCCATGCTTTCTCTGCTTTATTTTTAGGGGGGATCTCCTTCTTCTTTAAAAAAAAAAAAAAGCTTGAAAAGTGTGCCAAAGCAAAGGGGAGTGGCTTCATGGGTAACAGTAGCTTCAGCTAAGAACTAAACATCCCTGTTCTGAGAAGGGAAGAACAGCATTTTAGCTGCATAAATATTTACGTAGCCTATCACAGTGAAAAAGGGAATGCAAATGGTGTCCACCATAGCTGCCGCCATTTTCATTCCTTTTTTTTTTTTTTTGCCATGATAGGCTACGTAAATATTTACGTAGCCTATCACTGGAGAAGGAAATGGCAACCCACTCCAGTATTCTTGCCAAGAAAACCCCATGGAACGTATCACAAGGCTAACAAACGATTGGTTCAAAATTGGGAAAGGAGTACGACAAGGCTGCATATTGGCACCCTGCTTATTTAACTTATATGCAGAGTACATCATGAGAAATGCCGGGTTGGATGAATCACAGGTCAGAATTAAGATTGCCTGGAAAATTATAACCTCTGATATGCAGATGATACCACCCTAATGGCAGAAAGCAAAGAGGATCTAAAGAGCCTCTTGTTGAGGGTGAAAGAGGAGAGTGCAAAAGCTGGTTTGAAACTCAACATTAAAAAAACTAAGATCATGGCATCTGGCCCCATCACTTCCTGGCATATAGAAGGGGAAGAAATGGAAGTAGTGACAGATTTTACTTTCTTGGGCTCCAAGATCACCGCAGACGGTGACTGTAGCCATGAAATTAAAAGACGCTTGCTCCTTGGGAGGAAAGCTATGGCAAACCTAGACAGCATAGTAAGAACCAGAGACATCACCTTGCCGACAAAGGTCCATCTAATCAAAGCTATGGTTCTCCCAGTAGTAATGTATGGCTGTGAGAGCTGGACTATAAGGAAGGCTGAGCGCCGAAGAATTGATGCTTTCGAACTGTGGTGCTGGAGAAGACTCTTACAAGTCCCCTGGACTGCAAGGAGGTCAAATCAGTCCATCCTAAAGGAAATCAACCCTGACTGCTCATTGGAAGGACAGATAGTGAAGCTGAAGCTCAAATATTTTGGCCACCTAATGCGAAGAGAAAACTCTCTGGAAAAGACCCTGATGCTGGGAAAGACTGAGAGCAAAAGGAGAAGGGGACGACAGAGGATGAGATGGCTAGACAGCATCACCGATGCAATGAATATGAACTTGAGCACACTCCTGGAGAGAGCGCAGGACAGGAAGGCCTGGTGTGCTATGGTCCATGGGGTCATGAAGAGTTGGACACGACTGAACGACTGAACAACAACAAATCACAGCTAAAGCGGGAACGCAAATGGCGTAGAGGACGCCATTTGTGTCCCTGCTTTAGCTGTGATAGGCTATGTAAATATTTACTTAGCCTATCACGGGCCGGCATAGGGACACAAATGGCGTCCCCTACACAGGATGCCATTTGTGTCCGCAGCAGCCTAGCAGCGGCTGGAGGCCCCGTTGTGGGTTGGCCTGGCTGGCAGCTCCGCAGCCTGGCCGTGGAGCAGAGCCAGCTGAGCAGGATTCCAGGGGGGAGGAACGGATCACTCCTCCCCGTCGAGGATTCCGGAGGGAGGAACGGATCGCCTCCCCCCACCTGCGGAACCCGGCGGAGCCAGGTAAGCGGGGTTTCGTACACCCCTACATCTCAATCCTATTTGGTTCCCTAAATGCTATTTGCAGCCAATATCTCTTCTTTAATAGCTCTAGCAAATCTGGACACTGAAAAAGTAATATGTTCATAATGCTTCCAACAAATTAATGAAATATAGTGAGGATTCTGAACTGATTTGAGTAGACAGATTTTTGGTGGCAAGAGAGGCGGGGGGTGGGGGAGACAAGAAAGGTCTGTTTTTCCAACACATGGAAATGGTGTGTATTCCATGAAAATTCAAATGTTTGTCAGATGGCATAGAAACGCTTCCAGTTTTATCTCTCTGAGATTGGTTTCAATATGGATAAGCAGCAGACATCAGTCAGTTAGATGTCACATCAAGCCTTTTTAAAAAAATGAAGAAGATGAAATTAAATAAAAATCTAGGCATAGGAAATTTAAACACTAATAAGTGTAATCACCGTATGCTTTCCAGAGTCATGAACCAAGTATCCAATAAATGATCTGTCAGTCTCATTTCATAAGTGTCTACAGGGTTCAAGTAATTACCAGGCTATCTCTACCCATAGATAGGAAGCATAAAAGCCTTCCACAGACCGGCCTCATTATTTAAATTTCAGAAGAGTATCGCTGTTTCCAAGAGAAACAGAAGAAGAGAAACAATATGTATAGTTTTAAATAGAAACCACACTGCAAAATGGCAGACCTAAGATTCATTTTAATGAGGCCGAGGTGTACATTTGCTTTGATTAAAACCTTGGGCTCAGAGCTGGTTACAAAGATAAAAAAATTCAATAAAGCCATGAAAATCACTAAAACAAATGGGTAATATATAAAACAAGAATGCAGAACTTTGTGATATCCCACGTCCCAGAGCAGAAGATGGCCTACCAGACATGTATTGTGGCCTGCCAGAAGTGTTCCTGTTTGGCAGACCCAGCCAGGAGCAGAAAAGAAAATGCACAGGAGTCCCTAGTGGGCCACCCTACCTGGATGTCAGGATACCTCTGAAATTTTCCTCACCCATATATGGCACTTCTCTGCCACCATTGCATCTGTGCAGAGTCGCCCAGAAGAGCTTTTTTGGGTGGTCAGAGGCCTGTTATGCTCTGGCCCACAAGGAGAGGAGGTGGACCATTCAATAACCTACTGTGACCAATTTGCATGACACTTTGCAAATAAAAACGATTGTATCCATGCTGACTTGGATGCTGTCATGTCCCTACTGGAGGAATACTTCTCAGAGGAAGAGCTAGTGTTCCCAGAAACCGGGGGCATCCCCAGATCAGTTGCTGTCACCAGACCAGGAGGAACCTGGGCTCTTGGAGGTGATGGCTACAGGTCTATCCATGTCAGGGGCCTACAGGTCCATCCATGTCCAAAGCAGAGTCTGAGCAACCCCCTTGCCCCCACAAGCATCATTGCCTCAAGAAAAGCACCAGTAGGGCTCCAGTGGGAAGGAGAGCTCACTTGCAAAGAAGGACTCCACAGGAGTAGGGGTCTGACCAGAGACCTCTAATGTACTGCGGCTGGTCTCTGAATGGAGCTCAGCAGGCTCAGTGCTAAAAGCCTTCAGTGTCTGCCTAGCCAGTGCTGGAAACAACATATTTACCGACTCCTGCTGCCATGTATCACCTTTTTCTTAGCACTATGCCAAAAATTTCTCCCACATTTTTTTTTACCATTCTCATTCTATTTGATAGAAAAGAGATTGCTTTTGAAAATAAATTCAAAGGAGAAGAAATTTTGAAGAAATTCTCATGGGTTGTGTTTGGGGTTCTTGCCCTTACTTTACTTATGAGGGAGCTGGGGAGTGTGCGCGATTGTCCTGTCTTTCATTGTACAGTAATCTCTGTAGCAGCCCGTAGCCTCCTCACCTTCCCACACTTCAACTGAAGCTATCCTGAGGAAGACATTGAGAGGCAATTCCTCCCATGGGGCTTTTTCAGTTCAGGAATGGCAGGTGGCCTGGGAGGCTGCGGAGCAATGGAAATGTGTGTAATAGAGAGAGAAACCTACCCAGCACCCTTGGCCACCTTGCAGTGATTAGGGAAGTTCAAAAACCAAAAGAAATTCAAAAATTCTGCCTCAGAAAAGTGGAAGCCTCAACACAGCTGATGCCGTTGCCACCTACAGAACCACCACAATAAACCAAAAACCCTTAGGAAAAAAGAAAGAATCTGTGCTACAGCCCCTGCCAATTGTGAGCCCCCTCTGCAAGAAACTGTTGGAAAATTTCTCTTCCCATAGAAGAAATTAGGTGAAATTGTCCCCCCGGTTTCTCTGCCCACAAATAGGCTGGAGAATTTTGAAAGGCCATTTGCACACAGCTCTAGTTTTTCTGAACTTCCCTTGTGACTGAACCTCTGCGCTAGTTTCCTTGGACTCCTGCTTGCCTCTGCTTCTTGGACTGTGTATTGTATCTGTGTTTTAACCTTGGCTGCTCCTCAGACCTCTCTTTTGGATTGCTCCCTCTTGCCTAAAAAACTGTGCTTTTAACCATTGCCTACGATTGACTTGCTTTTGAGTTGTCCCTTAGTAGCAGGACAGGTGCCATAGTTGTTGATACAGATCTGGTAGATGTAACTTTGACCCCTGCTTGTCTAGTTCCGCTGGATACTTTTCAATTTGTAGAGTCCAAGGATGTGGACAGGACCCTTAAGGAAGTGAGGCCTACCACTTGTATGTTGAACCCCTGCTCTTCCTGGCTTATGAAAGCAGCTGGGGCTGGGGGCTGGGATGACTGGCTGGGTGGGTGGGTGGGTAAGGGTAGTGGTGAATGGTGAAGGGGCCCTCCCAGGCCATTTGCAGACAAATTACAGCTGCTGGCCCTCAATCCTCTTGGAACAGGGCAAGCTGGACTGGTGACATGTTGTGGATGCTTGACATGAGGTGATTACATTCAAGAGGAGTTGCTTGAAAATGTGAGCTCCTTGCTCCAACCGAATTTGATGCAGGCGCACCGCCCGCCACCTTGAACAGGCCTGTCTTACATGCTTTCTTTGGTCCAGACCACACAACTGCCAATCCCTGGCTTTCCTGCCAGTGTGCTATCTCTCTTCTCCATGGATGGGTGGGGGGAGCCTTACCTTGGAGAATGGGGAAGGTTAGCAGGCAGTGGAGGTTTTGCACCTACACAGTGGATCTTTTCTCACTAGGGCCTATGACAAGCTGAAAACAATGTGTGAAGTGTGATTTCCTGCTTGGGATCATGGGGCTTGTAGTCTTCACATCCCTACCTGGAACCCACAGAAAACCTTAATACATGTTGTTCATGTGTTGTGGTTCTCATCTGCCTCTCATCAGCACTGAATATCCAGGGCTGGGGAAGGCCTAGGGGTGTACAAACCCCACTCACCATTCTGCCTGGGGGTCCACAGGGGGGGAGGCGATCCGTCCCTCCTCCCGGAATCCTACCCGGCTGGCTCCGCTCCATGGCGAGTCCGTGGAGCTGCCAGCCGGGCCCGTCCGCAGCTGGACTTCCATCCGCTACCGGTCTGTGTCTGCAAATGGCATCCGGCGTAGCGGGCACCATTTGCAGATGCAGACCAGCAGCGGACGCAGCTGTGGACTCAGTGGACGGACCTGGACCCAGCCGGCAGCAGGTAGGGCCCGTCCATGGCAAACTTCGTGGGGTGGTGGAGGTAAAGGGTCTGTTCTGCTATGGACTCCAGGGGCATTGGAGTTCGTGGCGGAATTCTCCGCCATCCCTAGGAAGGCCTCCTCCATTCAGTGGAGAGGTTGATGAGACTTGGGACTAAAATTGCCACTGATTTTGCCTAGTTGACATCTGTGGGTGAATGCTGACATTTATGCTTAAGAGAAATCTATCCAAGGAATTTTGGAGGAAAGAAATGGGATTTCAATTACACCCGCAAAATGGCTGTTGTTGTTATTTTAAATCAGGAACCATGTAGATACGCTTAAAATGTTAAATTTGCACAAAATACCAGGCAATTGGTATAAAAGTGGAGAGAGAGATTAACTACTCCAGTTCCAAGAATACTGGGGGGGGGGATTCCCAGGAACTCAGTCTCTATTGAAGCAATCCCCCAAACTTGATAGCAGGGACAGAGAGTGGTAGAGTATCATTTAACTTTCAGATCAGGTCAGAGCCTGTACAGGCTGAGGTCTAATCCTAAATTGATCCAAGAGGGCAAGCCCTAAGATCTGTTACCAACATTTTCCACTCTTTAGGGGGTTTACCACAAGCATACTGGAAATGTGGACTAGATAGACATTTGATAAGATCCATCTCTTCTCTTCAGCGTCATTATCTGCAGCTTAGGGACATACAAGAAATGTGTTTGGTTTTGACCAGAATGTATCCAGTTTGCACCTCCCAGAACTGAATGCAGATCCAAACAAAATGTTGCCATTCACGTCTATACATTTCCCAGCTTGTGTTGTCATTCATGGAACAAACAAAAAAAGTGTTTAAAACGCATGCACTTCAAAAATACGCATGAAAAAATGCATACATTTGGAGAACGTATGCAAACATACTTTAATCAATGGGAGAACAATGTGTATGTTTCAAAAATGTACACAATAGATACCTTTGTTTTGAAAATTGCACAAAAAATACACATGGCTTTTCATGCAAAAAAAAAAAAAAATTAAGCTCTCAATCTAATACAAACACAATTTGAAACAAGCTTCAAGTTGGAATTTGGGGGATTTCAGTGAGCTTGATTCTGGCTGATTCACACATCCTCCAGCCTACAAGTATCCCTTCCTCACATCAATAATACAAGAGAACACCAAGTGGCACCTCTCTGGCTCAAGGTCTTGGCATTATTATTTAGTATTCTGTCATTACTCAGATTTGCAGAACTGTACTATTAACATGAACATAAAAATATAAGATGAGACCTGCAGGATCTGGTCCACTGTCTACCTAGTCCAGCATCCTAGTCAATGGCCAACTAGATGCAACAGCCCTCTCTTGCTTTGTCCTCAGTAATTTTAGATCACATAAACTGATGTGCTTTAATTACATCAACCCTATCAGCCTGAAGGACTGCAAAGCAAGACTAACCACTCCTATGTATACATAAGCAGCTGAACCAGGTATTTGGGGTAAGGTATTTATTTTAGAGGAATCTGTTCTTAAGTTCCATGGTTTGAATCACTCTTGGATGAAGTACAAATCTGAACGGAGCAAACTTGGACTGTGTCAGGAAGCATGTATTCTTCAACTGCAATCAGTTGAGCAACTGAGACACATTTCCTTCTTCCAAATTGGCATACCAGCCAAAAACCATGAATGAATGAGCCCATTAGGAAAGACCTCAAGCATCTGTAACTCATAGAAAATACCATCCAGACCAGGAGACTGCTTTATATGGCCATCTGTTCCCAGATAACCATGGCATTTAGAATTCTGTTCTGAAAGCCCACATGTCTATAAAGCTTTCTTTCCCCCTGTCAAACATCTATCAAAATATTGATGAAAATAAACTTGGGAGTATGTTTGGAGTTTCCAAGGTTATTCTTCATAATTAAGGCAAGAAATGATCTTTGGATATGTTGAGCCTGATTTTAAAGGTATTGGGTTAGATGCAGAGTTCAGGATCAGGGTACAATCCAGGTTCTAAACTGCACTGAGAATCTCCACAGTTAAAGAGGGCCTCCACTGTAGACTGTAGAGAAGTCTACACTGCACTGTAGAGAATCTCCACATGAGCAGCATCAAGGATGGTAATGGAGGAGAATGGAGCTAGTGTGCTCATCCCTGCTTTCCCTCCTCACAGGTACTCATATTAAGAATGCCTGAACGGGGCTAGAGAGAGTGTGCTTGTGCAATTAATGCAGGGGTCATAATTTTAGAGATGGAGAGAGTATGCTTCCCTAGGTGACATGCTGTCTCAAGAACTACTAATCCCAGAGTTCTTTGCACATAGGCAGGAGGGGGAGAGAGCTGGCCAAGCACCATAATATTCAGGGGACCATGAGAGCCAGTGGTGCTGGTAGGATTTACAGGCCCAAAATATAGCCTTGAAAAGAGAAGACTGAGGGGAGATATGATAGCACTCTTCAAGGACATGAAAGGTTGACACAGAGAGGAAGGACAGGATCTCTTCTCGATCATCCCAGAACACAGGACACAGAATAATGGGCTCAAGTTACTGGAAGCCAGATTCTGGCTGAACATCAGGAAAAACTTCATGACTGTTAGAGAATTATGACAATGGGACCAATTACCTAGGGAGGTGGTGGGTTCTCCCACACTGGAGGCATTCAAGATGACATTGGACAGCCATTTGTCATGGATGCTTTGACTTGGATTCTTGCACTGAGCAGGGGGTTGAACGTGATGGTTTATGGGCCCCTTCCAACCCTACTATTCTATTATTCTATATATGTGACTAAATGGCTAGTTTGCAAGTATTCTACATATTCTTCTGAGGATTTCCCTCGTGAAACATTGCATCTGGGCAAAAAAATCTTCATCACTTTTTGGAAAAGATTACGAACTGCCCCCACTTATCTTACCAAGGGCGCAATCCTAATTTTCAATGAAGTGGGCATACCTCAATGGGATTTTTGTGGGAGGGTGTGTGTGTGTGTGTGTGTTTGCCTACTGCCAGTGACTGTGGCAGAAGCTGGAAGAAGTTTCAGCAAGCTACCACTCATCAGAAACTATAGCCATTCTACTATGGGACAAGATTGGTGCTTATGCTACCCACCAATTTGATTTTGTCTATGAAATGTAAACTTGCAAGACAAATTGATATTGGGGGATAATCCATGATTTTGCAATGAAAAGGGCCAGAAAAAAAATAAAAGTTTTACAGTAAATTGGTCTATTTATACAATGTTTGCAGATGTGTTGGTCCACTGGAATACACACACACACACACACACACACACACACACACACACTGAGAGGATAATACCTTTATTAGGAGCAAGCAAGAAGTTCAACAGTCAGCAAGCTCTGTAGAGCTCAAACAAAAATATCCAAAGGGGAGGTGGTTTGGGAGGCATGGTAGAAAGCGCCACTGTGGACCATGGCAAAATTCAGAAATGTAGAAAAGATCAAAAATCAAAATAGCAACTTTGCAGATCGTATGTGGGGGGGGTATGCATGTGGGAAGTGGTCCACTTTACAAGTTTGGACTGGGCCTGACAGAAAGATGCTTTGCCCTATCCCAGGACACTACACAATTTGATTGTGCCTTGCACTTGCAAAAGCATTAAAACCTAGTAGAAGTACTGAGGACTGATGAGCAATCGTTTGATACTTAAGAGTATGTATGAAAATGTTTACATGGCATAATGTGTTTTCATATAATCTTAAAGCCATAAACATTATGAGACATTTGGTTTAATTCTATTTTCCAAATTTGTTTTTAGCTGCCTCTGACAACGTGGTCTTACCCTCAAAAAACACGTTAGAAAATGGAAGTGTTTTTGAAACAAGTTTTAAAAAATGCGAGCGCTTTTGAAAATAAACCATACTCATTTATTTAGTACCTTCTGGGGGTCATTTGGACCCTAATACCATGGACGTGCAAAGCTTCCTTTTGCCTTCATCCACTTTAATTGGGTCTAACTGATCCCAGCATCTTTTTAGTTAGACATTAACATTATAATAGTATGTTGCTGGACTGTGAATTGGTTTGAGACTGCTGTTTGAAATGGTTGTTTTTACTGAGATGTGCCCTGGGTTTTTATAGTTGTTTTGATGTAAGCCACCTTAGGGCTTAGCCTTCAAAATAAAAGTTATGTAAGGCCTAAAAGACAACCTAAAAACATTTAAATAAATAAATTAGTGCAACCCCCAGTTCCAAAACACACACATACACACCTTGAAGGGGGTTGAACAGTTAACACCATACTTATAGGATAATATAGGGAGTGTGAAATGGTAAAGGGCCAAAGGAGAAAAGCTTACATTTTACTTATTCCCCTTTGGTTCAGTTATGATCACCATGCACAAGAGAATTGAACTGGGTCAAGAAGAAGAGTGCTGATGCACACCCTTTGAACTAGTGCAAACTTGGGTGACTGTATTCCTTCCCACAGCTAGTGCAAATGTCATCCCCACACAAACTATGGTTTCAGCAAGACCACACACATGGATAAAAATGACCCACTGGAAGTGAAAAGCTGTCTTCTGGATCAATGTTGGCAAAGATGTTTGTGCACTTCCCAAGAGATCTGTATGGAGGCAATCCCAGGTCTGTACCACGAAAAGTTGAATTTTGGGATCTGTAAAAACTGAGCCAGTGTGTATAACATCCCTTACTTTGCATAATTTATCTTGCTTTTTTTTTTCCTAATTAACCATGGCATTGAAACTCCACTCCAGATGGTTACTCCTCAAATCTTATTCTGCCATTCTTCTGGCTTTTCAGATTTCAGCAGGCATTCCCACAAAACTGCAAA
Organism: Heloderma suspectum; assembly: GCF_057233095.1. Lineage (NCBI taxonomy): Eukaryota > Metazoa > Chordata > Lepidosauria > Squamata > Helodermatidae > Heloderma > Heloderma suspectum. The sequence goes on along the minus strand of NC_139460.1, from coordinate 22,980,386 downwards.
ATATATATTCCTAGCCATAAGGGTTAGGAACATGCTTTTTTAAAAAAGAAAAAAGAAAAGCTGTGATTCTGAGGGAGCTGAATTCCATGTTATGTTCTCCCTCCCTCCCCCCCCTCTGTCTCTCTCTCTCTCTCTCTCTGTTTTGCCTTTCCTCAGATCACATGCTGCCACACAGACTTATAGTACATTTTGAAATGTCAGACACAAGCTCCTTTGAAATCACAGAACATTTGTGACTCAAGGTCTTGTATTTTGGACCAATATGGACCAATTTCTCAGCATGCCCCAGGCAGGCAGCACAGAATAGGCAGCCGTGGTAACTCACTCAGGAACATGTGATTTGCAGGTAGTGCCGATTTAACAAAGCTCTTTAAAAGATGGGCCATCTGGCTGCATTTTCAGGATGAAGCCTTCTCTTTCAACCACCCCCCCACACACACACACACATACACAACTGCAATGTAAATTCAATCAAAAGAGAACAAAGAAACAAAGACTAATAACAAAAGTGTATAGATAGGGAGTGGTTCTGATCTTCAATAGGCTGTTACTTCACTGAAAACTGTGACGTCACACCTGTGTGCCATGATGAACATAACTGAAAGCAGCATTGGAATCAATACTAGGTGGATAGATTACCAGTATAAAATCTCTTTCTCCGCTTTGCTTGTCTGCATCCAGGGATGTCAACCAACAGGTAGGAGTGCTCGAAAGTCACTTACCTCGTCTCGCAGCTTGCTTCACGGTGGGGGGGGAGGTGCTTCGCTTCTACCCCCGAAATTCAGGCCTCGCCTCGCCCGGCCAAAATTCAGGCCGGGGGGGGAGGCGCCTCACCTCGCCTGGCCGAAATTCAGGCCGGGGAGGAGGCGCCTCGCCTCGCCCGGCCGCGAAATAAAAAGTTAAAAAAAAAACGCCCCCGTGATAGGCTATTTACTATAGCGTTGCCCTTATTTTCGCTGTAGTCTACATAATCTTTACGTAGACTACAGCGACCAAATAAGGAACACAAATGGCGGCTCCCTATGGGGGCCGCCATTAGCCGTATGCGCTTTTTTTTTTAAGTCACCCGTGATAGGCTACGCGACGATTTATGTAGCCTATCACGGCTGACTTTGCAAATCTAGCCATGATAGGCTACGTTAATCGTCACGTAGCCTATTACGGGGGTGGGGTTTTTTTTTTTACTTTTCTTGGAATGGCAGCGGCGGCAGCCGGTCAAAAGACCAGCTGCCACCCCCGCCCCTGTCAAAGCCCTGCCGAACCGCCGCTGCGACCCGCCACCAGGAGCAACATTCAGGAAAGGTAATTCCCATCCCGGGGGGGGTGGGGGCGGGGGGGGCGGAGAATTTCTCCCCGAAACTACTTCGGGGGGCCGAATACGTTGGCACTTGGCCCCCCGAAGTTTCGGCGAGAAATTCTCTGACACCCCTACCAACAGGACACCGAGTAAACTGGAATCCCTTTAGAATGTAAATGTTTTGCAGTTTCACAGAGGAGGTTTGTTCAAAGTGGTTCTGTATTCAAAGAAGTTGATGATTATCCCCAATAATATTTGCACGTAGGATCTAACAGTGTAATAGCAGTCAAGGTCAGCAGTGTACAAACAGAAAGGATCAGAAACGATCTTTGTTCAAAATGAGGAGAGACGGCTGTGCATTGTTTCGAGCTGAAATGAGTTTATCCTGCCACCCACAGCCCCCAAATGCTCAACAGCCTCCTCTGCAAATTTCCTGGCAAATATTCTCCAAAGGTTCTCTAGATGTGTTTGGAGGACTGTTGATTTTCAACATCAGTGGCTGACACCCAGCTACTGCTGCCAGCAACAAAATGTTGCAGTGTGGAATGATCCCTGTTCAGGATTCCAGGCACTCCATTCCATTTCCCCACTTCACAGATTTCCATCCCACCCCAGTGGAGGTTGGTGGCTCCAATGTCAGTGGGACAGTGAATCCACTCCAGGTTTCAGTCATAACTCTAAAAGAGCAAGGTGTGAAGCTCCTTTTGAGTTCTGACTGGTTCTGACTGAAACCTGGAGCAGATTCACTGCCCCACTGACATCAGAGCCACCAGCCTCCACTGTCCAACCTTCATAGAAGTCAATCACCATGCTCTGGCCACAGAGCACATTCAGTCTTCATTGGTTTGTATGTTTCTTTCCCCACTCCTTGTGGCTCCCCACACACACACCACCATTTGTTGAACTTCTGAAAACTTCAGAGTTCCCCCAAGCTTGCTGACACCTTCTTCCTCTTGTGCACGGCTGATGCCATTTTGGCTACATTCTGGGCATTGCACTTTAAGAAGGATGCAGACAAACTGGAGAGGGTTCAGAGGAGGGCAACGAAGATGATCAGGGGACTGGAAACAAAGCCCTATGAGGAGAGACTGAAAGAACTGGGCATGTTTAGCCTCGAGAAGAGAAGACTGAGGAGAGATAGGATAGCGCTCTTCAAGTCCTTGAAAGGTTGTCACAGAGAGGAAGACCAGGATCTCTTCTCGATCATCCCAGAGTGCAGAACACAGAATAATGGGCTCAAGTTACAGGAAGCCCGATTCCAGCTGAACATCAGAAAAAAAAACTTCCTGTTAGAGCAATATGACAATGGAACCAATTCCCTAGGGAGGTGGTGGGCTCTCCCACACTGGAGGCATTCAAGAGGAAGCTGGACAGCCATCTGTCAGGGATGCTTGACTTGGATTCCTGCATTAAGCAGGGGGGTGGACTCAATGGTCTTGTAGCCCCCTTCCAACCATACTATTCTATGATTCTACATAAGCAACAGCATGCACCAGCATCAGATATGAAGGGGGAAATGATTTGACAGTACCTGACAGTAGGGATCTACAGATTATGTAAAACCTGTTCCATCTGTGTTTCACAGATCGTCAGGTGCCTTTTGTTCCTGTTTTGTTTGTTTTGTTGACCATTCACAGATGGATTCGAAGTGTGTGTGCGTGTGTGTGTAAAGATATGCAAATAATTCCGTAAGAGAGTTTGCATCAATTAACATAATTTACCTTAATTTCTAACATATAGTGTATTGTTCCCCATTCCGTTCACCTTTTTGCCACATATATTTACTAGTCTCAGCAGAAACATGTGTATTTACCTACAAATAAATATGCATAAATTTCAAGAAAGTAAGAAAAAAAAGATCCAGAAGACCATGGCCTCTACACGGCCTGAGGAGGTCGGTCCACAGCGGATTCTGCAGGTCAGATTCTTAGAAATCCGTAGGGATGTCAGAGAATTTCGCCACGAATCTTGGGGAGGCCAAATGCCAGTGCATTCGGCCCCCCGAAATCGGTGGCAGAACAGTCTGCCACCCCCGCCACCCCCCCGGGACGGGACTTACCTTCGGCGAATCTTCCTGGCGGCAGCAGCTCTGGTGGCGGTGTGGCGGCGGGGCAGCAGCGGCGGCCGGTCTTCCGACCGGCTGCCACTGCCACCATTTCCAGTAAAAAAAAAAATGAAAAAAACGTGATAGGCTACGTAAAGATTTACGTAGCCTATCACAGCTAGATTTTAAAAAAAACACCGTGATAGGCTACGTAAATGTTTATGTAGCCTATCACAGCTGCTTTAAAAGAAAAAAAAACCCACGTACGCAAATGGCGGCGCCCATGGGCGCTGCCATTTGCGTTCCCTATTTTGGCACATCTTAGTCTACGTAAACATTTACGTAGACTAAGACGGCGAAAATAAGGGGGACGCAAATAGCGTAGCATCTACTAGGGATGGCGGAGAATTTCTCCCCGAAACTTTGGGGGGCCGAGCGCCAACGTGTTCGGCCCCCCGAACAAGTTTCGGGGAGAAATTCTCCACACACCCCCACACCCCGCACCCACCCCGGGACGGGACTTACCTTTGCCGAATGTCCCTCCCAGCGGCGGGTCCGGCCGGCGGTTCGGCGGGTGTTTGTGCGGGACAGGAGCGGCAGCCGGCCTTTCGACTGGCTGCCGCTGCCGCCATTGCAATCAAAGAAAAAACAATGCCCGCGTGATAGGCTACGTGACGATTAACGTAGCCTATCACGGCTAGATCTGCAAAGTCAGCCGTGATAGGCTACGTAAATCGTCATGTAGCCTATCACGGGTGACTTAAAAAAAAAAAAGCGCGTACGGATAATAGCGGCCCCCATAGGGAGCCACCATTCCCGTTCCTTATTTGGTCGCTGTAGTCTACGTAAAGATTTACGTAGACTACAGCGACCAAATAAGGAACGTGAATGGCGGCTCCCTATGGGGGCCGCCATTAGCGTACGCACTTTTTTTTTTTAAGTCACCCGTGATAGGCTACGTGACGATCAACGTAGCCTATCACGGCTGACTTTGCAGAACTAGCCGTGATAGGCTACGTTAATCGTCACGTAGCCTATCACGCGGGCGTTTTTTGTTTTTTTTTTAAACTTTGGAGTTTGCGGCCAGGCGAGGCGGGAAGCCTCCTCCCCGGCCTGAATTTCGGCCAGGCGAGGCGGGAAGCCTCCCCCCCGGCCTGAATTTCAGCCGGGCGAGGCGGGAAGCCTCCCCCCTGTCCTGAACTTCGCGGGGGGAGCAGCGAAGCGCCTCCCCCCCACCACGAACAAGCTTCGATGACAGGTAAGTGACTTTCGTCCACCCCTAGCATCTACGCTATTTGCGTTTTCCTTATTTTTGCTGTCTTAGTCTACGTAAATGTTTACGTAGACTAAGACGGCAAAAATAAGGAACACAAATGGCGGCGCCCATGGGCGCCGCCATTTGCGTACACGCATTTCGTTTTGTTTTTCTTTTAAAGCAGCCGTGATAGGCTATGTAAACATTTACGTAGCCTAACACGGCTGACTGCAGGGATGCAAACGGCGGCGGCTACAGCCACTGCCATTTGCGGAGCCAGCCGGCCAGGATTCGGGGGGGAGGGATGGAGCACCCCCCCAGCCAGAATTTTTTGGGGGGAGGGACGGAGCGCCTCCTCTCCCGGCCAGAATTTGGGGGGGAGGTACCCAGCGCCTCCCCCCCACCACGAATGTCACCCGTCGAAAAGGTAAGTGACTTTCGTACATCCCTAGAAATCCAAGCTCATTTTAGTCCATCTCAAATTTCTTTAGCATCCCTACCTGATAGCTAACCTTCAATAGCAGCCATCTGACAGGATGTGATAGGCTGATAGCTGGCTTGCAATACCATTTCAAAAATGTTGCACTTGATTCATGTAGCCAGTCAGGAAACTTTCCTTAGGGATGGGTATACATATGATATTTGAGCCCACTGATTCTTCCTCAAAGCTCATTTTGCTTCATTCATGTTCCCAAAGGTGAAGATCTTTTTCCCCGCAATGTTGAAAAATGTGCAATTTTAAAAGTGCACACCCAAAATGAGCACTTTCCCCCCATAGGCTAAAGCATGAAAATGTAGATGTGGGGGATGCATATTTACACAAGTGAATGTGAATACAAATTCAGGAAATTGTGAAAAAATTCCTGATAATTGCATTCCTGCTCATGTTCATGTTCGTGGTTACGAACACGACATGCTGGCACAATTTACAAACAGGATCAAAATTCTTGTACATCCCTAACTTTCCTTGAATAGCCAGATTCGATAGCCAGAGAGAGCCAACTTTTCTTGAAAAGCCAGAAAGAGAGAGAGATACAAAGACATACACAGCCAACAGTCAATTGTTAAATGTGTTGATATCAAATTTGATTCTGAAATTCATTCCAGTGTCAAATTTTGAAATCCGCATTTAGATTTATTCAAAGCACAATCCTATACATATTTAGACAGAAAAAAAGTCCTACAACTCCCAGCATTTTCCAGCCAGCATGATGGAAGTTGTAGGACTTTTTTCTGTATTAACATGTATAGGATTGTGCCCTTACTTAATTAGTACAGAGGGCCCTTTCACTGAATTTGGCTTTTATGACAAAATGTAAACTCTACTCATCTGATCAGTTTAGGTCAGGGATAGTTAACCTTCAACCTGGTTCTGACTGAAACCTAGAACAGATTCACTGCCCCCATTGACTTCAGGGCCACCAGACTCCACTGTCCCACACCCATAACAGTCAATCAGCATGCTGTGGCATGTTGAACAGAGCATGCTCAGTCCTCACTGGTCTGATCTGCAGGTGTTCAGTCTGACCTGTGGGACAAATTCAGCCTGCAGGTGCCCCCATCTGGCCTGTGAAGACCTCCATTACACCCTGTCCCCATCCCCAAATCTCCTGGCCCCTTGGAGAAGCAAGAAGGGGTGGGAAAGTGGCTTCTGAATTAGTTACTGCCCCAAGGAGTACTCACTGAGGTGGCAGTTCAGTTACCTCTACCGTGTCAGGGAAGGTGAGGGGTGATTGAAGCCAGCTCAGTTGGAAGCCACCACATCAAAGCTCTCCAAGACACCTTGACATGCCAGCTCTCAAAGGTTCCACTGACCCCTTACTTCATGGTTCCACTCACCTCAAGGATCACCTCACCTCAAGGTTCACCTCACCTCAAGATTCACCTTGCCTCAAGGTTGAATGAGATTGAACTTCAAGATTCACCTCACCTCAGAGCTCTACTCACCTAAGGTTCCACCCGTTACTTCAAAGGTTCCACTCATCCCTCACCCTTTCAGCTCAAGGAGCACTCATGGAGGTGGCATGGCAGTTTAGACTTAGGGATGGGGGAGAATTTCTCCCCGAAACTTTGGGGGGCCAAGTGCCAACGCATTCGGTCCTCCGAAGGTTATTCGGGGAGAAATTCTCCGTGCCCCCCCACCCCCCACACCCCCCGGCGGCGGGTCCCGGCGGCGGTTCGGCAGGTCTTCATCAGGGGCAGGGGCGGCAGCCGGTCTTTTGACCAGCTGCCGCCGCCGCCATTACAAGAAAAGTAAAAAAACCAAAACGCCCCTGTGATAGGCTACGTAACGATTAACGTAGCCTATCACGGCTAGATTTGCAAAGTCAGCCGTGATAGGCTACGTTAATCGTCACGTAGCCTATCATGGGTGACTTTGGAAAAAAAAAAAGTGTGTACAGCTAATGGCGGCCCCCATAGGGAGCCGCCATTTGCGTTCCTTATTTGGTCCCTGTAGTCTACGTAAAGATTTACGTAGACTACGGCGAAAATAAGGGCAACGCATATAGCAGGGACTACAGGGCATATAGCAGGGACTACAGGGACCAAATAAGGAACGCAAATGGCGGCTCCCTATGGGGGCCGCCATTTGCGTACGCGCTTTTTTTTTTTTCAAAGTCACCCGTGATAGGCTACGTGACGATTAACGTAGCCTATCACGGCTGACTTTGCAAATCTAGCCATGATAGGCTACGTTAATCGTTACGTAGCCTATCACAGGGGCGTTTTGTTTGTTTTTTTCTTTTGAAGTTCGTGGCCAGGGAGACGGGGCGCTTCTCCCCAGCCTGAATTTCGGCCGGGCGAGGAGGGAAGTCTCCCCCCCCCGGCCTGAACTTCGGGGGGAGCAGCGAAGCGCCTCCCCCCCACCACCAAGCAAGCTGCGAGACCAGGTAAGTGACTTTCATGCATCCCTAAGTTTAGTCAGCTTTGCCCTGTCGGGAAAGGTGAGGGGTGACTGAAGCCAGCTCAGTTGCAAGCCACAACATCAGTGCTCTCCTGGCACCTTGAAGTGCCAGCTCTCAAAGGTTCCACTCATCCCTCACCTTGCCCAGACGTGAATGTGACAGGCAAGTGAATCTGGCTCAGTCTCTCTCTCTCTCCCTCTCTCTCCCTCTCTCTCTCTCTCTGAATGGGATTTGAACAGGTGTGACATATCACCCTTCCCCCACCTATGATTATTATATCTTCACCACTCCTCATAAATATTTTTACAACACCAAATACACATTCTAGCTCCAGAATGTCTGTAACTCTATAATCTCTCAACCTCTCCCTTGAGGTAATACCTTGGAGCGAGTGTGTGTGGAAGCAGTACATCAGCTATAACCTAAGCAACCACTTTATTAGGAAGCTGCCACCACCCTCCTCCTCATGAGGAGAGAACCTTCAATTTCTATGTGTGGTTGTGGGTGTAGATTCATAGACCATGGCTTACTTCTTTCCTAGATTTATCTAACCCTTTTACTGGTAACAAATGAAACCAAGAATGGCATGGTTTGGAAGAACAAATTAAAAATGACACTTTATTTACATGGTATAAGTTGTTTCAATGTAGTTTGAGTTTTATGTGGTCAAAATTCTTGTTTCAAGGTTTTCTGAGTTCCTTATCTACTCTACCCTTTCTAATAATAATACATCAAAATAATAAATATACCTCCCTCCACCTCCCAGGGGAATCTGACCAGCCCCAAACCTACAGCCTCATCCTACTCCTCAGAAAGCCAAACCCTTCCTCCCCCTCTAAAGAAAATGTGGGTGGCCCTGCCCACTTTGGCCTGTGGCCCTAGGGTGGCCATGTGTTCTCTTTTACAGATGTCAGTCCTCTATTTGAAGGTTTTCCAGAGAACTGTCCTTTATTTTGAAGGCATCCTCTATTTGAAGGGCTATCCAGTCCAATTCCAGTTTAGAGATAAAGAACCATCAGAAGGAAGAACTTTGCTTTGAACTGAGATCTGTTCGAGGGGCCCTCCTATGCGTCCCACCAGTACGAGACATACACTATGGTGGGATGTGGGAGAGGGCCTTCTCTGCTGTGGCACCCCGGTTGTGGAATGCCCTCCCCTTGGAGGCCCAATTGGCGCAGACATTGGTCTCGTTTTGGTGCCAAGTAAAAACATGGCTTTTTACCAAAGGCTTTGAGGGCTAAATGCATTCCCTAGCACATTGTTTTAACTGTTTTATTGTTTTAGATTTAAACTGGTTTTAGCTTGTTTAATAGTTTAATATATTTTTAGGTGTTTAAATTATTTATTGTTTTATACATTGATTTTATCTGTATGCCACCCTGAGATCTTAATGATATAGGGCAGGATGCAAATGTTTTAAATAAATTAAATTAAATTAATAAATTTGAAGCTGCCCTTCAACAGCACTGGGACAGCAGACTGAACAAGGCACACAGGTCACCTACTCACAGTTGTCCATACCATGGTGAGGTGCACTGTATTCCTTTTCATATTACAATAATTATTTCTAAATGTGCATCTACACATGTAAATTAGTATATGGAAATTGTATGCAAAACAGTATATTCTTTTCTCCTCTTTTTTTTGGAGGGGTGATGATTTCCATTTCGGGGGCAATGTGACCCAAAAAACACTCACCTGGACCCAGTTCAGCCCTCGAGCAAAAAAAAGATTCCTGGTATACAGTGGGATAATCTGTGTTTTAACTAGGGATGGCGGAGAATTTCTCCACGAATCTTCGGGAGGCCGAGTGCCGACGCATTTGGCCCCACGCGAGTGTTGGGGAAATTCTCCGCCGGCCCCCCACCCCCCCAGGATGGGACTTACCATGGCCGAATGTCCCTCTCGGCGGCGGGTCCCGGTGGCGGTTCGGCGGGGGCGGGGGTGGCGGCCGGTCTCCCGACTGGCTGCCGCCACCGCCGTTACAAAATAAAAAAGTAAAAAAACACACACACACACCCGTGATAGGCTACGTGATGATTTACATAGCCTATCAAGGCTAGATTTCCAAAGTCAGCCGTGATAGGCTACATAAATCGTCACGTAGCCTACCACGGGTGACTTTGGGGGGGAAAAAAAAGCGTGTACGCAAATGGTGGTAGCCCATGGGTCATAAAGATGGGTGCCGCCATGATAGGTGCCGCCATGACACACACACCCATGATAGGCTACGTGATGATTAACGTAGCCTATCATGGCTAGATTTCCAAAGTCAACCGTGATAGGCTACATAAATCGTTACATAGCCTATCATGGGTGACTTTGAAAAAAAAAAAAGCGCGTACACAAATGGCGGTGCCTTATGGGCGCCGCCATTTGCGTTCCTTATTTGATCCCAGTAGTCTACGTAGAGATTTATGTAGACTACAGCATAGTCTACGTAAATCTTTACGTAGACTACCGGGACCAAATAAGGAACGCAAATGGCGGCGCCCATAAGGCGCCACCATTTGCGTACGCGCTTTTTTTTTTCAAAGTCACCCGTGATAGGCTACATAATGATTTACGTAGCCTATCATGGCTGACTTTGGAAATCTAGCCATGATAGGCTACGTTAATCATCACGTAGCCTATCACAGTTTTTTTTTTACTTTTTGTTTCGTGGCGGGGGAGACAGGGCGCTTCTCCCCGGCCTGAATTTCGGCCGGGCGAGGCGGGACGCCTCCCCCCCCTCGCCTGAACTTCGGGGGGAGAAGCGAAGCGCCTCCCCCCCACCGCGAAGCACCCCTGCGAAAAGGTAAGTGACTTTCGTACATCCCTACTCAAACATGGAGCCAGCCCTGTGTTGTAGTATGCTCAGACCTACATAGCAGTCAGCACTGGTTAAAACTAGGGATGGACGAAAGGGACTTACCTTGTCCCGCAGCTTGCTTCGCGGTGGGGGGGAGGCGCTTCGCTTCTCCCCCCGAAATTCAGGCGAGGGGGGGGAAGCGCCCTGCCTCGCCCGGCCGAAATTCAGGCCGGGGAGAAGCGCCCCGTCTCCCCGGCCGCAAAAGAAAAAGTGAAAAAAAAAACCAACAACCCCGTGATAGGCTACATAACGATTAACGTAGCCTATCACGGCTAGATTTCCAAAGTCAGCCATGATAGGCTACGTAAATCGTCACGTAGCCTATCACGGGTGACTTTGGAAAAAAAAAAAAGCACGTACGCAAATGGCGGCGGCCCATGGGCACTGCCATGGGCACTGCCATTGGCGGCGGCCCATGGGCACTGTCGCTTCGCTTCTCCCCCCGAAGTTCAGGCGAGGGGGGGGAGGCGTCCCGCCTCGCCCGGCCGAAATTCAGGCCGGGGAGAAGCGCCCCGTCTCCCCGGCCACGAAACAAAAAGTAAAAAAAAAAACTGTGATAGGCTGCGTAACGATTAACGTAGCCTATCATGGCTAGATTTCCAAAGTCAGCCATGATAGGCTACGTAAATCATTACGTAGCCTATCACGGGTGACTTTGGAAAAAAAAAACGCGTACGCAAATGGTGGCGCCTTATGGGCGCCGCCATTTGCGTTCCTTATTTGGTCCCGGTAGTCTACGTAAAGATTTACGTAGACTACGCTGTAGTCTACATAAATCTCTACGTAGACTACTGGGATCAAATAAGGAACGCAAATGGCGGTGCCCATAAGGCACCGCCATTTGCGTACGTGCTTTTTTTTTTTTTTCAAAGTCACCCATGATAGGCTATGTAACGATTTATGTAGCCTATCACGGCTGACTTTGGAAATCTAGCCATGATAGGCTACGTTAATCGTCACGTAGCCTATCACAGGGTTTGTTTGTTTTTTTACACTTTACTTTGTAATGGCGGCAGCGGCAGCCGGTCAGAAGACCGGCTGCCACCCCCGACAAATGCCGACGAACCGCCGCCGGGACCCGCCACTGGGAGGGACATTCGCCAAAGGTAAGTCCCATCCTGGGGGGGGGCGGGGGGGCGGGGGGGCGGAGAATTTCACTGCTGATTTCGGGGGGCCGAATGCGTTGGCACTCGGCCCCCTGAAGATTCGGGGAGAAATTCTCCGCCATTCCTATGTTTGAGAGGGCTGGGCAAAGTCCCCTCCATGGGCTCTCTCCTCTGTCCCTGGACCCTTGAGTACTTACCTGGCTACAATGCAGTACTCCAAATGTATAGGATCATACTATAGGATCAATTCTCCGCATTTCACTTGTCCAGAAAATCAGTCATCTTTCTATAAAAGGATACTGGATTAATTTGTCATGATTGACACACTCTGAAATATATTGTATTACATCTTATTTGCACATGTCTTCCATATCTTTAATTATTCTTTCCTTTAATATTTGCACTGACTTAGCACTCTATTTATATTAAGCCAACAATTCTATTGTTTCTTGGGCAGTTTTACTTCTTCTGTCTTTGATATAGGTGGAATGATAGCTATCTTGGGATCCCATTTAGCAGGCAAGAAAGAAACACCTTTAAAAATACCTAAAACAAATCTGTCCTACAGCTGACTTTTCTTGTTTGTTTGTTTGTTTGTTTGTTTATTGAATTTCTTAATCACCCATCTGGCTGGTCACCCAGCCACTCTGGGTGATGTACAGCAATACAATTTTAAAGCAATAAAATTCTACTTTAAAATATCATATTTCTAAAAATACCCTGACCCAGACCAAATGCCTGCCTGAACAACCATGTTTTTAATGTGTGGCAGAGGCTCATTGAAGAGGGGGCATGGCAGAGTTCCCTAGGGAGGGAGTTCCACAGAGTGGGAGCCACCACAGAGAAGGCCCTCTCCCTCATCCTCACCAGCCTAGCTTTCCTGGCTGATGGGACAGAGAGAAGGCCATCCAAGGCTGATCTTGTTGAGCGGCCTGTCTGGTGTTGCTAGAAGTGCTCCTTAAGATAGGCTGGGCCTGAACCATATAGGGTTTTAAATAGGGATGGCGGAGAATTTCTCCACGAATCTTCGGGAGGCCAAGTGCCAATGCATTTGGCCCCCCGAAAGTGTTGGGGAAATTCTCCGCCGCCCCTCCCGGGATGGGACTTACCGTGGCCGAATGTCCCTCTCGGCAGCGGGTCCCGGTGGTGTTTCAGCGGCGTTTCGGCGGGGATGGGGGTGGCAGCCGGTCTCCCAACTGGCTGCCGCCACCACCACCATTACAAAATAAAAAAGTAAAAAAAAAACAAAAACCACACCCGTGATAGGCTACGTGACGATTTACGTAACCTATCATGGCTAGATTTCCAAAGTCAGCCGTGATAGGCTACGTAAATCATCACGTAGCCTATCACGGGTGACTTTGGGGGGGGGAAGCGCATACGCAAATGGCGGCGGCCCATGGGCACCACCATTTGCGTTCCTTATTTTGGCACATCTAGTCTACATAAAGATTTACGTATACTACGGGGAAAATAAGGGCAACGCAAATAACGTTCCGTTATTTTCGCCGTAGTCTACGTAAATCTTTATGTAGACTAGACGTGCCAAAATAAGGAACGCAAATGGCGGCGCCCATGGGCCGCCGCCATTTGCGTACCCGCTTTTTTTTTCCCAAAGTCATCAGTGATAGGCTACATGACGATTTATGTAGCCTATCACGGCTGACTTTGGAAATCTAGCTGTGATAGGCTACATTAATCGTTACATAGCCTATCACAGGGTTTTTTGTGTGTTTTTTCACTTTTTCTTTCGCGGCCGGGGAGACGGGGCGCTTCTCCCCAGCCTGAATTTCGGCCAGGCGAGGTGGGGCGCCTCCCCCCTGGCCTGAATTGCGGCCGGGCGAGGCGGGGCGCCTCCCCCCCTTGCCTGAACTTCGGGGGGAGAAGCGAAGCACCTCCCCCCCACCGTGAAGCAAGCTGTGGGACAAGGTAAGTCCCTTTCCTACATCCCTAGTTTTAAAGGTCAAAACCCACACCTTGAATTTGGCTCAGAAAACAACTGGTAACCAGTACAACTCCTTCAGCACTGGAGTGATGTGATCTCGCCAGCAGCTGCCTTTAATCAGGTGAGCCGCCGCATTCTGTACCAGCTGCATCTTCCAAACTGTCTTCAAGGGTAACCCCACATAGAGCACATTACAGTAGTCTAGATGAGAGGAGATCAGGGCATGTACTACCAATGGGAGCAGTTGGTTGGGAAGGTAGGGGTGCAGCTACCATACCAGATGGAATTGGTACAGCGCTGACACCTGAGCCTCCATGGACAGCTGGGAGTACAAAATGACCCCCAGCTGTGGACCTGGTCTTTCAAGGGTAATTGTACTCCATTCAACAGCAGGTCAACATCCTCCAACCTCCTCTTGTCTCCCACCAAAAGTACCTCGGTCTTGTCAGGGTTCAGTTTCAGCTTATTCCTCCCCATCCAGCCACTCACCATCTCTTGACATTTGGACAGGGATTTTACAGCCAACCTTGGTGAAGATTTGAACGAGAGGTAGAGCTGCGTGTCATCTGCATATTGATGATACTGCACCCCAAACCTCCTGATGATAGCCCCCAGCATCTTCGCATAGATGCTAAATAGCATCAGGGAGAAGATGGAACCCTGTGGCACCCCACAAGTGAGGGGCCACGGGTCGGACACCTCCTCTCCCAGTGCTTCCCTCTGGTACCTGCCGGAAAGGAAGGACCAGAACCACCATAATATGGTGTCTCCAATGCCCAACCCCTCCAGGCAGTCCAGGAGAATATCATGGTCAATGGTATCAAAAGCCGCTGAGAGGTCAAGGGGAACAAGAAAGGAGCATTCGCCCTTATCCAAACTCCTCCTCAATCATCCACCAAGGCGACCAAGGCCGTTTCTGTCCCATGCCCAGGCCTGAAGCCCACCTGAACTGGATCTAGATAATCAACTTCTTCCAAGTATGCCTTCAACTGCATCACCACCACCTGCTCAATCACTTTGCCCAAAAATGACAGATTCGAAACTGGGCGAAAGTTGTTCAAAACTTGGGGATCCAAGGAGGGCTTTTTTAAAAGCAGTCTTATCACTGCCTCCTTGAGAGCTGATGACATCACTCCCTCCTCAAGGGAAGCATTGTGCTTTAGTATTCTGTGATACCGAGCTGGATCGTGCGTTACTTCTGAGCACATCGATGATTGTTCTACATGTTCTGAAACTGGCTCTTTCTCTGTTCTCACGAAGGTATGTAAAAGCAGTAAGCACAAGGCAAAAAAAAAACATGGCACGGTACATATGTGGCTAAAAATGTGCTGGAAAAATGTAGGGGATGATCTAATCCCTTGCTGCGCCTTTTCTTTCCCTCCTAAACATGATATTCTGCACATGGAATTCATCTACCCAGGACAGCTCCACTTTTGAGATGGCCCCCAGAAAAGTACTGTCTGGTAGGCCCCATCCAACAACATTGCCTCCCCAATGGCCTTACTGGGGTGGCAGGCAGGAGTACTACACAATCTGTGGTGGGCATCTGTAAGCCACTCATCTTTTTTATTACACACCATGTTCTGCCTCAGTATTATTCCAGGGCATTGTGGGAAATTTAAAATGACAGGTGGTTTCCCATACCCAGCTGCTCCCCCTGGATAAGCTTGCAGCTGGGGATCATCCATCCAGGTGCCCTATTTTACAGGGGAGAGCCCTTTTCTGGAAATCTGGCAGAGGACAGCCCTTTATTTGAATGTGTCCTCTCTTTGATGGGCTGTCCAGTCCAAGTCTGTGTATTGGCCCCAGGAGCATAGCCAAGTCATTTGTAGTGTTAGAGGGGCCTAGAGATCCATA
This sequence comes from Heloderma suspectum, assembly GCF_057233095.1. NCBI lineage: Eukaryota > Metazoa > Chordata > Lepidosauria > Squamata > Helodermatidae > Heloderma > Heloderma suspectum. The sequence continues at coordinate 22,965,125 of NC_139460.1, read as the reverse complement.
ATGCTTGCTTAAGTTCATTATTGATGCAATTCCCATGCTAGTTAGCCTCTGAGCATGTGCAGATGAGTCAAAAGGCTGGTAACAGCCTTCTCAGAACATCCCTTGCTAATGAGGAGAAGCTCTTATCACTTATGTGCCTGAGAAGCAGAGTTTGTTTACCTTAAAGCTGCAGGTGGCTGTGCCTGAGAACCAAACACTTCTAGCCTATGCTGAGAATGAATGCTAGGGGTGCTTGCTAGTGTTGTGCTGCCTCACTGCTGACATATAGAGTATAGGACCCTTTGTACCCCATGGCTCTGGGTTCAGAGAAGCTGTCTGATCCAACCATTGGGTATGCCTAGGGATGTACGAAACAACTGACCTGTTTCATTTTGTGACATCCACGGTGGAGGGGAGGCACTCCGTCCCTCCCCCTGAAATCCTCGCCAGCTGGCTCCACTCCACGATGACTCTGCAGAGCTGCAGGACGGGGCCGCCCGCAGCAACATCTGGCCGCTGCTCGGCTGTGCAGGGATGCAAATGGTGGCCACCGTAGCCACCGCCATTTGCATCCCTTTTTTTTGCCATGATAGGCTACGTAAATATTTACGTAGCCTATCACGGCCTCCGCAGGGATGCAAATGGCATCCCTGCGTTAGCTGTGATAGGCTACGTAAGTATTTATGTAGCCTATCACGGGAAAAATCGTGAATTGAATGGCGGCCGCAGACGCAGACGCCATTCGCAAAGCAGCACGAACGGCACCAGATAGGTGCTCCATTTTGTGCGCCTTTCACGGGGGGGCGGGGGGGCAGGCCGTTCCGCCACGGAGCTCGGGGGGCTGAATGCACTGGCATTTGGCCTCATTGAGATCCGTGGCAGAATTCTCCGCCATCCCTAGGTATGCCTGTGTGCTGTCAGTTACTCAATAAAGTACTCCTTGTAAGTAAACCTTTGAGTGCACTATCTTGGCACTTCTAACCTAAGAGTTCAACACCCATGGCTGGGGCAATACAGTCTGTTGTTGTCTTACTTTACAACAACAACAACATAAGAAGGGAGAGCAGCAGGGGACTTGAAGTTGCCCATCAACAGAGAGCAGCTGAATAGCATACTAAGCAGTCACCCACATCACCTGGACAGTCTTCTCCAGAAGAGTGAGATGTATTATATGTCCATTTAAATCATAGTTATTATTTCTAAATTTGCACCTATCGATATAAATTTGCATATGCAAGTGCTATGCAAATAGATGCCCTCTTTTGTCATTGCATCAGTGGCCACCCTAGGAAGCAGGCAGAGCACTTGGGCCCTGGCAGCTGCCTGATGGTCCTGGGTGCTGATCCCAGCCCTGCCCCTACCATCAGCCTCCCAAGCCCCTACCCCTCATATGAGCAGGGCCATGAGTGCACATCACTTAGGGATGCTGGAGAAAGTCAAGATGGATTAAAATGAGCTCAGATTTCTAAGAATCTGACCTGAGCAATCCGCTGCAGAGCGACCCCCTCAGGCCATGCAGAGTCTGTGGACTTTTGGGTGATTTTTTTACTTTCCCAAAATTAACGCATAAAAGGTAAAAGGTAAAGGTGTCCCCAACCAGTCATGTCCGACTCTAGGGTGCGGTGCTCATCCCCGTTTCTAAGCCGAAGAGCCAGCGCTGTCCAAAGACACTTCCGTGGTCATGTGGCTGGCATGACTGAACACCGAGGTGCACGGAATGCTGTTACCTTTCCCGCCGAAGCGGTACCTATTTATCTACTTGCAAATTCTTGCTTTCGAACTGCTAGGTTGGCAGAAGCTGGGTCTGAAGACAGGAGCTCACTCCGTCACATGGCACTCGGGTCTCGAACTGCTGTCCTGCTGAAATTCCAGTCCGCAGTTCAGCGTCTTAACCACTAAGCCACTGTGGCCCCATAATTAATGCATACAAATCCATAAAAAAAAAAATGTAAGTTTCTGCTGAGGAAACGTTGAATGGAGTGGGGGACAATACAATTTGTAGGGATGTACGGACTGTGTAAAATCCGCTCCGTCTGTGTCTTGCGGATTGTCAGGTGCCTTTTGTTCCATCATCAGCCCACAGATGGATGTGAATATTTTTTTCATCATGCGGAAAAATACAGAAATATTTACGTAAGTATTTACATAAGTATTTATGTAAGTATTTACATGATTTACCCCAGTACGTAACATTTAGTGTATTGTCTCCTATTCCATTCTATGTTTCCTTGGCAGAAACTGATGTATTTTTCTATGGATTTATATGCGTAAATTTCAGGAAAATAAAAAAAAATCATCCAAAAGTCCATGGACCCTGCAGGGCCTGAGGGGGTGCTCCGCAGCAGATTCTGCAGGTCGGATTCTTAGAACTTCGAGCTCATTTTAATCCATCTCGAATTTCTCCAGCATCCCTAATACTGAGGTAAATTATGTAAATACTTAAATACTTATGTAAATATTTCCGTATTTTTCTGCATGAGGGGAAAAAAATTGCATCTATCTGTGGGCAGATGGCAGAATGAAAGGCACCTGACAATCCGCAGAACACAGACGGAGTGGATTTTACACAATTTGTACATCCCTAACATCACTGCAGTCAGGGGAAACAACTGGGTTGTTGTCATTTCAATGTTTGTGTTAGCACTATGCTGAATTCTTCAATCTGTTTATATTTGACCATTGGTTGCAAGGAGGGATGAAAAGAAATTGCACCTGGAAATTTGTGGGAAGGGGTGAGAATTTCAGAGAAATTTCTCTGGCTGCAAGGCTTCAGTGTTTACATTACTGCAAAGAGGTGGCTGAGGGGAGTGGGGGTGCCCTTAATTTTATCATCCCCCCCCGGGTTCTGTCCTTGCAGCCTCACTGGCTGCTTCAGCTTCTTGGAAAGCCCTTGGAGGACTTAGCCAGGACTTCCTCCCATGGGGCTTCCCTGTGCTGCTGCCTGCAGAGTGCCTGAAAGCTGAGAAAGGCATTTTTGGTTTTGCTTTGTTGTTATTAAAAGTCCTTTTAACAACAGGAAGGAAAAAGAATAAGAAAAATAACAGGAACTCCTCACTCAGCTTTCAGGCACTCAGCAGGCAGCTGCACAGGACAGCCCCAAGGGAGAAAGTCCTGCTGATGTCTCTAGGGGGCTTTCAAAGAAGCTCAAGCAGACGGAGAGGCTGCAAGGACAGAATGGGGTAGAAGAAAGAGCACACGCACACATCCCTTGGCTACCTCCTTACAGTAAGATAAGCACTGAAGCCCTGCGCTCTGAGAAATTTCTCCAAAATTCTCAACAACCCAGTGAAAGAGGCAGAAAAGCGACTGCCTCTTTTGTAGGGAAACAAAGAGGCTGCAAAAGCACATGCTTAACCCCTTTTTCAATCAATGGGACTTAAGTGGAGCTTGACACACAAGTTGTACAAAAAGCCCACTGCAGACACTGATGGGAATTTCTAATTCAGTATGAATACTCTTTCTCACACAAATTGTGCTTAGCAGCCAAAGTAACATTTGCAGGATCCTAGTCCATATTATTTATGCACAGAGAAATGCATGGCTCTTTTCAATTGATGTCAATTGTTTTGTCTCGCTCTTTTTTTCTAAATGAGTTTGCCAACCAAATGAGTGGTAACTAAAATAATAATAATAATGAATGAAGGAGGAATTATTCTGAATTCTTGCCCATTCTATGCTGCACACCCTGGGGTGCCTATACTTCATATCCATTTTTTTCCCCTTTGAAATAACTCAAGAGATATGAAAAAAATACAAACATCAGGTAACTCATGCATAAGAAGTACTGTTCTATCATTATTTTGGACATTGGATGAGTGCATTAAATATGCATCTGGTTCTTTACCATATGCTACATATAAAGCAGATGTTATGAAGATCATTCGAAGATAATGTCTTGCTAGCAGTTTACTTGCTTCTACAATAATGGAAGAAGGAAAACAACTATCCCTTTTCTGGAATGTGAAAATAGTCACATTTCTGGCAGCCTGAATAAATGGTGAATGCCCTGCAATGTGTGTTCTGCATTGGGCTGCCTTTGAAGGCAGCCCCATGAGGCTTCAGCTGGTGTAGAATACTGCTACCTGGTCACTTGTGGGGGCCAGGCGATCAGTGCATATATCACCGATTTGGTACAAGTTTCACTGGTTGTCAGTGTACTTCCAGAGTCAGTTCAAAGTGCTCATTGTTGTTATTTTTAAAGCCCTAAATGGCTTGGGCCAGGTTATTTGAAGGACCACCTAGATCCATGTGAACATTCCTGGGCCTTACAATCAGCCATGGAGGTTCTGCTCACGTTCCCACTGGTAAGATTCACCAGGTAGGCAGACATGAGAGAAATGGCCTTTTCAGTGGTGGCCCCATCATTGTGGAACTCCCTCTCTTGGGGAGTGCATTTGGCTCTCTCATTGACTGCTTTTAAATGAAACCTTAAGACCTGATGGTTTGAACCTGCTTTTAATTGACAAATTGAAGCCAGTCTGTACTAGGGATGGCGGAGAATTTCTCCCCGAATCTTCAGGAGGCCGAGCGCCGACGCATTCAGCCCCCCGAAGTTGGTTGGGAAATTCTCCACCGGCCCCCCACCCCCCCGGGATGGGACTTACCTTCGGCAAATGTCCCTCTCAGCAGCGGGTCCTGGTGGCAGTTCAGTGGCGTTTCGTCGTGGGCGGGGCGGCGGCCAGTCTCCCGACTGGCTGCCGCCGCTGCCATTGCAAAAAAAAAAAACTAAAGTAAAAAAAAAAAAGACCCCGTAATAGGCTATGTGACGATTTACGTAGCCTATCACAGCTAGATTTCCAAAGTCAGCCGTGATAGGCTATGTAAATCATCACGTAGCCTATCACGGGTGACTCTGAACAAAAAAAAAAGCACGTACGCAAATGGCGGCGCCCATGGGGCACCGCCATTTGCATTCCTTATTTTGGCACGTCTAGTCTACGTGAAGATTTACGTAGACTACGGCAAAAATAAGGGAACGCTATTTGCGTTGCCCTTATTTTCGCCGTAGTCTACGTAAATCTTTTCGTAGACTAGACGTGCCAAAATAAGGAACGCAAATGGTGGTGCCCCATGGGCGCCGCCATTTGCGTACGCGCTTTTTTTTCTTTCCAAAGTCACCCGTGATAGGCTATGTGACGATTTACTTAGCCTATCACAGCTGACTTTGGAAATCTAGCCGTGATAAGCTACGTAAATCGTCACATAGCCTATCACGGGGTCTTTTTTTTTTTTACTTTTTGTTTCGCAGCTGGGGAGACGGGGCGCTTCTCCCCGGCCTGAATTTTGGCTGGGCGAGGCGGGGCACCTCCCCCCCAGCCTGAATTTCGGCTGGGCGAGGCGGGATGCCTCCCCCCCCTCGCCTGAACTTTGGGGGGAGAAGCAAAGCGCCTCCCCCCCACCGCGAAGCCAAGCTGCGAAAAGGTAAGTGACTTTCGTACATCCCTAGTCTGTACTGAAGAATTTTAGTGGCTTCTCTGTTTTTCCTGGTATTTAATGTTATGTGTCTGGGGGGGGGGGTGTATTACTGGTCTTCTATGTTTTATGTTTCTAATCTTGTATACCACCTTGAGAGGACTTTCTGCCTGGAAAGATGGTAGGGCTGTGCACCACCTCAGTCTGAAGCCAGAATAATGAGTCGAAGCTGGCTGCTTTGGAGGTGCCTAGGGGTGTACGAACCCCACTTACCATTCCGCTCCGGGGTCCGCTGGGGGGGAGGTGATTTGTCCCTCCCCCCAGAATCCTCCCTGGCCAGTTCCACTCCACGGGGAATCTGCAGAGCCACCGGCTGGGGCTGCCCACAGCTGGACAACCGTCCACTGCCACGCTGCAGCCACAAATGGCATCCGGCATAGGGGATGCCATTTGCGTCCCTGCCCTTTGCCGTGATAGTCTATGTAAATATTTACGTAGCCAATCACAACCACAGGCAGGAACACAAATGTCATCCGCTACACCATTTGCATCCCTGCTCTTTGCCTTGATAGGCTACATAAATATTTATGTAGCCAAGCACGGCAAAGGGCAGGGACGCCAATGGTGTCTGCTATGCCGGATGCTATTTTGTTCCACAGGCTGGCAGAAGATGGCTGCGGAATGAAGACGATGGACCCGGACCAGCCGCCGTGAGGTAGGGTCCATCCCGGGGGGATTTCGGGGGGTAGTCTGTTCCTCCATGGACTCTGGGGGGGCCGAATTTTAGAGAATCTGGCCTCATCGGAGTCCATGGTGGATTTCTCGGCCATCCCTAGTGGTGCCTAGGGATGTATGAAATTGCCCTTACCTGGCTCTGCCGGGTTCCCCTGGGGGGGGGAAGCACTCCGTCCCTCCCACTGGAATCTTCGCCGGCCGGCTCCGCTCCGCGGGGATTCCACAGAGCCGCCGGCCGGCTCCGCCAGCAGCCGGACATCCGGCCTCTGGCTAGCAGGGACGCAAATGGCGGAGGCCATAGCCACCACCGTTTGCATCCCTGTACTCAGCCATGATAGGCTACATAAATCTTTACGTAGCCTATCACGTCTGACTTTAAAAAAAAAACACGCGCGTAGGCAAATGGTGGCGGCTCCAGCCGCCGCCATTTGCGTTCCTTATTTTGGGCCATCTTAGTCTACATAAATATTTATGTAGACTAAGATGGCGAAAATAAGGGGAACGCAAATAGCGTAGCAGACGCTATTTGCGTTCCCCCTTATTTCCGCCGTCTTAGTCTACGTAAATATTTACGTAGACTAAGACGGCCCAAAATAAGGAACGCAAATGGCGGTGGCCATAGCCGCTGCCATTTGCGTACGCGCGTTTGTTTTTTTAAAAAGTCAGACGTGATAAGCTACATAAAGATTTACGTAGCCTATCACATCGTTTTTGTTTTTTGTGTTAAACCTAGCCATGATAGGCTACGTAAATCTTTACGTAGCCTATCACATCTTTTTTTTTTTTTTTTAACACTGGAAATGGCGGCAGCAGCAGCCAGTCGGAAGACCAGCCGCCGCAGCCGCCGCCTCTGAAGCCGCTGCCACTGCCACCCAGAAGATCCGCCACAGGTAAGTCTCGTCCCAGGGGGGGGATCCGCGGGGGGGTGGGGGGTGGCAGGCCATTCCGCCACGGAGTTCGGGGGGCCGAATGCACTGGCATTCGGCCTCCCCTAGATCCGTGGCGGAATTCTCTGACATCCCTAGAGGTGCCTCTGTGTGATACAAGGCAGTGCAGAATAGCAATGAGGCACCCTGGATCAAAGCAGCCTGTATACAAAGCACCTTGTCTGACTCAGTGATTCGTTCTGAGCAACCAAGACAGCCTGGCACCAAAAGTATCAACTTGAGAAAGTTCAGGAAGGGGTTGATGAGGGAGGGGAGAAGGGGGGAGGAGGAGGAGGGAGGAAGCTTTGGTGAATGGAAACTCTAGTTTCTTGTAAAACTCATGAGGATCCCTGCCTTGGATCCCAGTTTTTATGCCATGACTGTGCCCACAAGTGGCAGATCTGTTATTTTTCTGTTTCTGTCCATGGAGACAGATGTGCTTTGTGATTGGATGGCGGTTTGGGGGATTCACTCTGAAAACATCACATGAAATCAAGAGGATCCCTGCCAAGGATCCATGTTTTTGCACTGTGGCAGTGCCCATGAGTGTCAGATCCATTATTTTTCTGGTTCAGTCCATGGAGGCAGATGTGCTTTGTGACTGGATGGTGGTTTTGTGGATCTCCCCCTTAAAATTTGTATGAAATAATGAGGATCCCTTTTTGATTTTATGGAACCTCATTTTACTGAGTCCCCTTTGTGTTTACTGCTCTCTTTCCCAGCACATGCATATGTGTGTCTACTCGGAAATAACTCCCACTGTGCTCAATGAGGCTTGCTCCTGGAATACAGGTGCATCTGGACTTTCAGGGGAAAGGAGAAAGGGTGGGAGAGAGGAGAAGTCTCTCCAATTGGTTGAGCAGCCCCTGCCAGTCAGATGACATTCACTCCAACCGCCACCAGGAAATATGTTCTATGAACCAATTTTTACTGCTCCAGAGAACCTGCTCGTGGAACCCTGCATGGACCAAATCGCAGCAAAGCTGTTTCCTTTTTTAAAAAATCCAGTACTCCTCCATTAGCTCCTCCTTCCATTGTCATGGAAACACAGCCATAGACAGCCAAGCAGCCAGGAGGTGGCGCCAGAGCAGCACTGAGAGGTTTAGCTCTTTTCTTTGCTTTGAGAGTTTTTGTGGAATAACTCAAATTCCAGCTGCACCTACTGTAGCACAAAAAGTACTGGGCCAAACTGTCTGAAATTTGGCAGGTGAGGCCCTAAAGTTTCATGTATTTATCATGAAAACTGAAAAAGTTATGGCCATTTGTGTTTTCCCATGTAAGTCAACGGGAAAACATCCAAACCAAGTGGTCCGGATATCCGAATCTCACTTCAGGTCCGGAACCAAGTCAAAGTGGAGGGAGTCCGAATTGGTTCGAGTTAAAGCGGGACTGATTAGAAGGGTCCAAAGCAGCATCCAAAGTGAAGCGGGGGAAGCGTGCACAGCCCTAATAAATGCATACAATAAAATGAATTGATAAAATAAATTTTAAGTTAGGAATTGGTAACTAGAGTCCCAAAAGCTCAATATGACCCCTACAAAGCCCCCAGTTACAAGATATCCCCTAGTATACATCTCAGCAGCTGTTTCCAATGTGGGTCATGGCAAAGGCCTCTTCACTCTCCTTAGGAGAGTAGAAAGACGATCTAGCAAAATCTGCCCCACATACACATCAGCCAGCCACTCACTCCCATTTTCCTGTATCTGGACTGCATCTGGGTGACTGTGCAGCCGCAGTGCATCATAAGAGAAGGGTCTGGCCAAAGCATCCATTCCCTTTCCCAGGGGGAGAATATTGTGAAAGAGCCCTTTGCCAGCTCACACAAAAATGAGAGCCAGGTTAAAAACTCATTGTTGACCTGGCACATACAGTATATCTTCTGCCCAAAAAGTGATCCACATATAATCTCTATTCTTTTTAGCTTGTTCTTCCAACTTGTACATGTGTGTGTCATTCTGCATCTTTTCCCCCTGTGAGTCAAGCAGCAGCTTGAGAAGAGGATTAATTTTAGTCAGTGGACTTAACTTTAGGATGTCAGACCACATTCCATCTAGCTCAGAATTGTTTACACAGACTAGCAGCTGCTTTCAGCATTTCAGATAGGGGTGTTTGCCACTCAGGAGTACCAGGAACTGAACGTGAGACCATCTGTATGCAAAGTGTGTACTCTACCACTGAGCTACACCATCCTGAATTTTTTTCTAGGAAGCTGCCTTTTACCAGATCATTCTAGTTGTCCATCTATAATTGAGTACACTGACTGACAGCAGCTCTCCAGGGTTTCAGGCAGAGGTCTTTCCCCATCTTCTGACCCTTTTAACTGGATATGGAAGAGACTGAACCTTAGAACTCTCTGCATGGAAAGCATGTGCTTGCCTACCATGGTATTGCCTTCTCAGTGGTGGCCCCCCAATTGTAGAATGATCTCCCTGATGAGGCCCACCAGGCCCCAACATTGTTATCTTTTCGGAGTCAGGTTACAACTGCCCTCTTCTCTCAGGCATTTGGCAGCATATAAAGAGCTTTTAATCAGTTCCAGGGTTGTCTTTGGTGGATTGTTTAAAAAATTTTTTATATACGTGCTCTCTGTATGTGTGCTGTCTGTTTGTATGTTTTTATGGAAATGGTTTTGCACTTTGCACAATGTATTTTTTATAGTTTAATGTTTGTGAACCTCCCAGAGAGCTTCGGCTATGGGGTGGTATAGACATATAATAAATGGCACCCTCCCATTTGATTGGGGAAAAGGTATGGGTGGAAAGGGTTAAACACCCTCCCCCACCTGCCATCACTTTGAATTTCAGTTTTGTTTTGTTTTTAAGTTGGGAGATCAGTCAGTGACCACATGCGTCCCATCTACTCATTTCTTCTCTTTGCTTTTCTTTAGATACAACCCCATCACCTCCCAATATCTGGAGCAATGGTATAACAAATTAGTGATAGACTAATGTCCATGCATTTGTGGTTCCTCCATAGGAGATTCTTTTAGCAACATTTACGTTGTTGTTATTAAAAGGGAGAAATGGATTTTAAGGTGCAATCCAATGGGGATAGGCTGCTGCCCCTGAACTCGGAGGTGACCGCCTAACCAATACAGGGCAGGAGAAGCGCAGAGGGGATCATCCCCTCCATGCTTCAGCTGCCATGCATTCATGGCTTGACAGTAGGGATGTACGAAAGTCACTTACCTTTTCGCAGATTGTGTTCATGGTGTGGGGAGAGGCGCGCCATCCCTCCCCCCGGAATCCTTGACGGGAGGGAGGCGATCCAGTCCTCCCTCCCGGAATCCTCCCCGGCCGGCTCCGCTCCACGCCACGCTCCGTGGCTCTGCCCACTACGCTATTTGTGTTCCCCTTTTTTTCGCCATAATAGCCTACGTAAATATTTATGTAGACTAAAACAGCGAAAAATAGGGAACGCAAATGGCGGCCGCCCTGGCCACTGCCATTTGCATACGCGTTTGTTTTTTGCTTGGCTTGCCGTGATAGACTACGTAAATACATAGCCTATCACGGCAAAGACCAGGATGCAAATGGCAGCTGCGGCAGCCAGTCGAAAGACCAGCCACCGCCGCCAGAGCCACCGCCGGAGCCGCTGCTGTCCAGAACATCTGCCCCAGGTAAGCCTCATCCCAGGGGGAATCTGCAGGGGGCGGGGGGGCAGGCCGTTCCACCACAGATTTCGGGGGGCCGAATGCCAGTGCATTCAGCCTCACTGAAATCCGTGGCAGAATTCTCCGCCATTCCTACTAGACAGCCAATTTCAGCTGTCTGGCCATGGGAAGGTGGAGCGGGGAGGAGGGCAGACACCAGACGATGCATAGGAAGGGTCAGAATGGCACTTCCACCATCCCCATCCCAGCCTGCCCCCAGAAATGCCCCATTTTTGCTGCTCCACACTCTCTTTTGAGTGTGGAGCATGGGGCCATTCCGCGCTGCCTACGAGGCAGCATGGGAGAGGGTGGAGGTCAGTTCTCAGGGAACTGACCTCAGAGCACAAACTTTGAGGCTGGTTCCTGGGAACCAACCTATCCTATGGCCCTCTAGCCCCTGACTACTGGCCATAGGATTGTGCCCTAAACTGAGACTTGGTGTGTCTAATGCTCATGATCAAGCTAAACATTATATTTTTATTGTCTAACCAGTGGCTGATTCCTGATGGCTGCTCAAAAGTTGAGGAAAACAGTAACTCAGGTTTAATTTGGAGAATTGTAGAGATGGTATATTATAATATACAACTTATTGACTATAGTCTATTCCTTTCATTCTTCAGGAAAAGTATATTGATTTTAATTCTGTGACTTCCAGAGATGCTATGTATAGCATTTGTTGTTATATTTCAAACATCGTTGACTTCATCTTGTTTTATCGATATGATTGCTGTTATGACTATAACGCTTGAAACAATAAACAATAGGAAAAGGGGGCTTTTTCCTATTAAATTGTATAGCCTGTTTTCTTACTGAAAACTGTACTCAAGGTGGCTCATAAACACGATTAATATCCATAATCAAAAAACTGCAATAAAACAAATTAGATTGTCACCCAATGAAAGAAAGTGTAGGGAGCAATCCTATGGCCCTTAGACAGCATCTCAGAGGCCATAGGATATTTTGGATTCCCAGATCTGAGGTCAGACACAGTACTCTGACCCCAGAGCTGGGAATCAGCTCAGACCCTACCCAGTCATACCCAGTGCACCAAGAACTGCACTGGCTGCTCTCCAAAGTTGGGAACTTGACCTCAGAGAACGGGAGAAGGGGGCATTTCAGTGGGCAGGGAAGGGAAGAGACTGGAGATGCCAGGAAATGAGCTGTCCTGATGCATCTCCAACCTCCTTCCCTCACGCCCTGAAATACTCCAGCTAGATGGGCAAAAAAGCCCATCTAGTGAAAATGCAGAGCGGGAGGAACAGGGAGGCAAAGATTGCCTCTGCCGCTTCTCCTGCTCTGCACTGGATGACCATAAGCCTCTAGACTTGGTGGCTTAGGATCATCACGATAGGATTGTGCCCTTCATTGTGCAAACCCACAAGCTTCAGTGAATCGGCAATTAAATCTGCATCAATGGTCATGAGAGCCATTTTTTTGGTAGAAAGGTGGGGTACCAATCCAATAAATAAATTAACAATGGGTTGATCCAGAATAATTTCATTTCATTTCATTTATTATATTTCTATACTGCCCCACAGCCAAAGCTCTCTGGGAGGTTCACAAGAATTAAAAACCATTAAAATACATTGCATACAATATCAAACCATTCACATAATGACATAGAACAAATAGCACACACAACCATAACGTATGTCTAAAACGATACAATCAGCCAGGGACAATCAAGAGACTCAGTATATGCTGCCAAATGTCTGAGACAAGAGGCATCTGAGAATAAGTTATACTTAGAGTGGACCCACTGAAATCGATGGGACTGAAGTTAGTCAGGAGTAACTTAAGTCGCATTGATTTTAATAGGTCTATTCTACATATGGCTAAATCTGGATCAAACCAAGAGTTCTAAGGAGAAAAACACATTTTGTTTTTAGATGATGCACACATTTGCTGCAACCAGGCCCAGCATCAGCACCCTTATAATCTGGGGGCCCAGTGTCATGGAAGGGCCAACTTGTAGTGGTGCCTACCCACGGCCCCATACACGAAGCAGCTGAATCTGGGAAGGCACCATTTTAAATCTCCCACAAGGCACTAGAGTGCTGCTAAATCAGGCACACTTGGGCATTCTGGGAAATATAAAATGGTGGCTTCCCAGCCAGCTATTGCTGCCGCCAAGTGAGCCTGCAACATACCAACTGAGCTGACAGGTATGCCTGAAGCTGAGCAGGGAGGACTGATGTAGGAGAGGGAACCACCACCTGGCACCCCTCAACCCTGGAGTCAGGCCTGGTTGCTGCAGGAATTATCTCAGAAGTGATGTTTTCTCCTGTATCTCACAAAGCAAGGAATGCCACCTCTAAGCTGCTGCTTGCCATCTGCAGTTTTCATCAGATAGATACACAGATAATTAAAAATCTGCTTTCCATTTCATTGGGGCACCTTTTTAGTAGGGATGTGCAAACACCCCCATGCCCTGTTCATGGGGTGCTCACCAGACTTCCGTCACTTGCCCAAACCTTGCGGGTGCACAGGACAAGCCTCCTGATGGTCTGCGGGCACCTGGTGAGAGTTCTTGGCAGTTCCTGCTCAGTTGCGAGCCATTTTGCGCAAAATCCCGGATAAGCTATTTACAGAAGTCACGACTTTATGCAAATAGCAGCTGTGAATACTGTGATTTTGAGAGGAATCAATTATCAAGAGGAAGGCCAGGATCGCTCCTCAATCATCCCAGAATGCAGGACACGGAATAATGGGCACAAGTTACAGGAAGCCAGATTCCGGCTGAACATCAGGAAAAAATTCCTGACTGTTAGAGCAATATGACAATGGAACCAATTCCCTAGGGAGGTGGTGGGCTCTCCCACACTGGAGGCCTTCAAGATGAAGCTGGACCACCATCTGTCAGGCGTGCTCTGACTTGGATTCCTGCACTGAGCAGGGGGCTGGACTTGATGGTCTTGTAGGCCCCTTCCAACCCTACTATTCTATGATTCTATGATTTGCACAAAATTGCCAGCATAAATGGTCTAATTAGACCATTTACACCTGCAGTTCTACGCAGATGCTGAGTCGGGCAAACTGAGGGATCTGTGAGCTGGCATATGAGGGGCTGAGCTGGCGAAAACCCTCTGAGCTCTAGCCCCAAACTGGATTCCTCCAACATCCCTACTCTTTAGTCACCTCCAGTTCTATGCAAATGTCGAGTCGGGCAAACTGAGGGATCTGTGAGCTGGCATCTGGGGGGCTGAGCTGGCGAAAACCCTCTGAGCTCTAGCCCCAAACTGGATTCCTCCAACATCCCTGCTCTTTAGTCACCTCCAGTTCTACACAAATGTTGAGTCAGGCAAACTGAGGGATCTGTGAGCTGGCATCTGGGGGGCTGAGCTGGCGAAAACCCTCTGAGCTCTAGCCCCAAACTGGATTCCTCCAACATCCCTACTCTTTAGTCACCTGCAGTTCTACACAAATGTCGAGTCAGGCAAACTGAGGGATCTGTGAGCTGGCATCTGGGGGGCTGAGCTGGCGAAAACCCTCTGAGCTCTAGCCCCAAACTGGATTCCTCCAACTTCCCTACTCTTTAGTCACCTGCAGTTCTACACAAATGTTGAGTCGGGCAAACTGAGGGATCTGTGAGCTGGCCTCTGGAATCCATGGTAGATTGGCTCCGCTTACCTCAGCTCCAAGAGGATTCCACGTGGAACAGCTCCAGCTGCTTGCTCCTGGACCCGTCCTGTTCTCCTCCGCTCGAATCGCAATTAATAAAAAAAAAATGGCAATCAGCAGGATATGCCCATAGACCTATACGCAAACTAGAGCTGTGAATTTTGCATATAAGTCTATGTGTCCATAGACTTATACGCAAGATCCATGGCTCTAGTTTGCATAGGCATGGGCACATCCTGCCAATCGCCTTTAAAAAAAAAAAAGGCAATTGGCGCAGAGGAGAACAGAATAGGTCCAGCAGGTAAGCGGCCCTCAAGCCAGGCGGCTCCGCAGAATCCTTGCAGAGTGGAGCCACTCCAGAGGATTCTGGAGGGGGGAGGAATGGATCGCCTCCCCCCCCCCAGGCAGATTCCCCACTAGAACGGACGGTGGGCAATCCATACATCCCTAGCCACCCTGGAGCATAAGCCACTGTGGATTGGTCATTCACTCACCAACCCACATTACTCCTGACAGACCATCAGGCAAGCTCCGCTCAACATGGCTTCTTTCCCCTTCAGTTCCACTCAGTCCTCCAGCTTGCTCCCTGCCTATATCCCAGTGTCCTTTGCATGGCAACTGGCCCACTCTCTGCTCCAATTGCTACCCCTTTTCACAGTACTTAGTTGTTCACCAGTTTTTTTTTAGTGCTTTTGAAGTATGCAAATGGGCCATATTTTTCAAATTATTTTTCCAGTGTTTTGCAAGTGCGCAAAAGCACAGAAACACCTGTCTGCTATGTGTAATCTTGCCCTGTCAATTTTCTTGTATGTTTCAGCTGTCAAAGGATGTGCCAAAGTAGAGTAGGTAATGTACTAGGGAATTGACAAGGCAACTCTGCACAGAGGCTAATCTATGCAAATTTTCAGAGGACCAGGGGAAAAATACTACAAGAAAGTATGATCTTGTTGCAGAACTCAGAGTCAGAGAGACCACGGAGTGAAGGAAAAAGAGATTCTTTAACGCGCGGGCTTAAGGCTGGAATCATTTCCAAAGAGCCAGAAGCCCCGAAATACATCAGCACATTGTTTTTATAGACATTGTGACACATATGAAACGGCTCCTCCTCCCCCTCCCACGTGGGGTTGCAGTCCTCAACATTTCTTTTCTCAGCACCATTGTTTATAATACAAGAACTGGGTTATAGGGTAGCCGTGATAAGCAGAGAACAGAAGAGAACAGCAGAGAACAAGATAAACAATTGTATGACCTTTGACAAGATAAGGAATTCCTGTGTCTCATCAGCTTACAACAATATATTCAAGGGAGAAAGAGCTCAGCAAGAACATGAAGCATGAGACTGCATGAGGCTACTTAGTCTGACCCCCGATGTGGCTGCTACATTCCCCCCGTAAATGCATAATTTCATTACAATTATAGCATTTCTGATAACCATACAAAGCTTTTTGTGACATACATATTACATAGCCTTTTGTTGGGCTATTAGAGCGTAGAGGGCAGCAGTTTTACTAGCTGAGACATAAAACAGATTGGTTAAACAGCGCATAAGACAAGGAACGCAGAGACATAACAGAACTTTTATGAACAACACTGGTAGAATTAGGATGAACAATGCTTCAAGCCAGCTAAGATTTGGAAGCCAAGGGGTTAACTAATTTAGCTAACTGTTTTGTTTTATTGTTTTGTTAGCTACTATATTGTGCAGCTTGTTGATCTGTTCATCTACAGCATTGCCATTATCAGTTAAGTTAAAACAACAGAGCTTTTGGTGTGTCTCACAACTTAAATGATGAAGAAGGAAGAGGTAATCTATACCAGCTCTATTTTCTAGAATTGCACCACTTAGATCACGCAACTCTTTATTTAACAATGACAATGCTCGTGAGGTGGCATTTATGCTTTTGGCTAAGCTGCAAGCTAACCGGTTGATCTCCAGACCATCAGCCAAGGCTAAACCTGGAACCCCAACTAGTGACATTGCTAGGCCAATTTTTCTGAGTCAGAATATAACTGCACATGACTATTACAATTTTTAGTTAGTTGGAGTGCTCGAGGCTGCCATCGACGGATTTTCTCGGGCTACAGGGGAAGAATTGGCACCAGTTCAATTGGCGGCTGAGGCAACATGGGTGGTTATTAGACAAGTTGGCAGGAATGAATGACCAACTGTGGGAACCACATGTCTAAAACCATCCATGAGGCAAAAGTATGTGGGCATCATTAAAAGATATGTTTTGAATTTTATTACAGTGGAAGGGAGCCAGGGATAGCTTTATATTTTCTGGGAAATGTTTGACAATTAAGCATTCGTGCACACGTAGCATTTGTTTCAGCAACGATGGGCGTGCGTAGAGTGAACTCTGTAGTGGGTAGGATCTTTGCAACCATGCCCCAATTAGCATTTTGGGAATAAGTTAAACTTACACCATAAACTCTTAACATGGTATCTTTTTGAATTTTTCCAGGATGTCTACAGACAGGTATTAGGCAAGAGCTAATAAGCCTGTTTGCAGGTATATCTCTTGGCAAACAAAAATGTTTTACTCTCGTGATGTTAGCCAGGTGAAGCCAGTAATTATCAGCAAATCACTGGGGCAAACTTTTCTTTCCAGGGGCAGACCCCCCTTTTTGCACCTTATTAAGGAAACACAATGCAACACTACTAACACTACAACATGCATGTTTGATCTTCTTTGAGATCTGACCATACGCCAGGCAGCTATTCACCTCGCAAGCTGCAGTAGGGTCTAGTCCCCTTCTTCAATTCTCTAGTTGCAGGTCTGACCGTACGCAGGGGGACAGTCTCCCGGTGTGTCCACAGTAAGGTCTAGCCTGAGTCTTCTTACTGCTTTTTCAGAATGATTTTTAAAGGATTTTCAGGATTTCTGTTTATAGTCTACTCTCTCCCTCTCGCTCTCTTGACTCGTGTCCAATGTATCCAGGGTTTAACTCTAGCTGCTTTCATAGCTTCAGGGGTGGAAAGTATGACAGTTCTCAGTCTTCTCCATTTCAGAGTCAAAGGGTTATTTTTCCCTCTTTAACTCATACTTTAACTCTTGGTTGGAAAGGATGAACTTCTGTGATGGGAATGGCTTATTTTCTAAGACAAAGCGACGCTGGGTTTGAAGAACTTTGCTCAGTGTTTGGACTTCTTGTTTAAGGCTAACGTTTGCTCGCTTTTGATGCCGCTCTAGTGTCAATTATGAAGTCAATGTCACAGCCCTTCTCAAGCTGTTTCCCTCTTCGCCTATTCTGGCCCCTTTGGTTTTCTCCTTTGTGTATTTGATTTATTTTATTTGAGCATTCATGCTAGTAATGTCCATCTTGTCCACACTGGGCACATTGGTTCTTTTTTAAGAATCTTTTGCCTCTGCCGGGTCTTCTTCTTTTCTTCTTTTGTCCACGTCTTCTTGGTCCTCTGGGTCGAGGGGGCTGTACTGGTGATAGGCATCTGAAAGATGCTTCAAGTACGCTCTGGGGCCTCGGTGGCACCTTGCAGCACTTTAGACACTTTGGTCGTATTAACTGACTTCTTTATACCTGCTTTCATGGCTTTTAACAGCAGGGTTTGATACTGGGTGAGGCGCTCTAGCCCAACTTGTGTTTTGGGATTCCAGCGGGGGGGGGGGTTACTTACAAGGAGACTTTATTGGGTAACTTACAGCACACAGGCGTACTTAATGGTTGGATCAGACAGCTTCTCTGAACCACGAGCTATTGGGCTAAATGGGTTTTATACCATACATGTTACCCATGAGGCAACACAACACTAGCAAGCATTTTCAGCATAGGCTAGAAGTGTTTGGTTCTCAGGCACAGCTTCCTGTAAACAACTTCGCTTCTCAAAGTGCTTGATAACACTTTTATTCATTAGTATGGGAACACAATTTTTTTTCTTTCTTTTGCTTTTTTTTTTCTTTGCTGATCTGCCTGTATTGCAGATCATGTTTCAGACTTTTTACATAAAACTTTCTGCTCCATGCACCAGCCTTGTCTCTTTATTTGTCTTTTTCAAGTTAAACTTACTTAAACCTTTCTGCCTTACACTAGTCCCAATGACACACATTTGGGATAGGCTCTTCTTCTCCTTCTAGTTACATTTTCTTCATCTTAAAGAACTATTACATTATTGTGGCTACTTTACCCCAGGTAATAAGCTCTAGGCACAATTAGCTGCTTTTAATTTACCCTGGGGGCAACTATGGCCACGCTTCTTTTCTACAAATGTTTTTTCTTTGCCTCTTGCCTTTTTTTTCTTTTTTTTTCTCCCTTCTCTATCTGTCTGCTACTTTCTCTATTCCTTCTTTTCTACTTGCTTCTGTCTTTCTCTACTTGACTTTGTCTTTTCTCCTTGTCATCTATTGGGAACCACACTTAGTATTATTTGGAGTTGCAACTAACACTAATCTGCAAACATCACATATATTTTATGATATTTAAGAAATCATAAAATATACACAACAAACATTTCCTGCAATTTAACACAATGAATGGAAAGCACTTTTAGCACGGTAAGGCATGATGGAGCAGATCCAGCAATTATACTGCTCTTCTGGCTGAAAGCTCAGGGCCCATTAAAATCAAGGGATGGGCATACCCACACACGCAAAGAGTTCTAGGTCACCATTTTTGCATCGGCAACTCTATGCTGCATGAGTTCTGGCAGAAGGAAATCTAAAAGTCATAGATCAAACTCAGCCTGCTGTACACTGAGCTGACTACAAACACAGACACACGGTCCACAGCGATGATAGTTCAAGTTTATACAAAGCTTCACAGCACTGTCCATGGCAAGTCTTTGACAATTTAAAATTTTAGTCTATGTGCAGAGTGTCTCTAAAAAGCCCGGATGATGATGGAGGCAAACAGAAAAGGCTCTGGGCAATGAAGATGCGATGTTTCCAGCAAAGGCTCTCCACTTTTGCATCAGTTTAAAAAGGGGAAGTGTGGCCCTACACCCCTTCTGACAGACAAGGACCTTTAACTTTTTAGCAAGGCCTCTGTCTGAACAGAGCGGCACAGCTCAGCTCTCTAGCTGTGACGCTTTAACTTGGGCAACTCCTCTGTAAATTTTATTCTACTTCTGTCAGGTTCTTACAGACATTTTAAAAACTTACTCTTTTTTTTTTTCTCTCTTCTAACCTGGTACACGAAAGCACTGAAACACTGAGTGCCGAAACTCAGGACGCTGGGGGGTGATGGGCATCGCCTTATACTTGCATTTTTCAGGCAGCCATTAATCTTCGGGGAGGTGGTGGGGTGATTTGCAGGACTTCAAAGGCAAGCTTCTTTGTTTGTATTTGTAAATCCCAAGCTCAAAACAGGACATGATGAGGTACAGGGCAGCTAAATCTTTGCTTTGGCACGGGCAACAAATGACTCGGGTCAGCTTTCTTCGCTGGGGTTTCAAACAGGAAAACAGTCTTAATTTAAAGTTGTAACATCACTGACAGCATCAGCCAGCCAGCTACACAGTTCTCATTGTTTTTTAAGACAGTTGCTCCAATATCTTCTTTTCTTTTCAATCAGGTTGGGTCTCCCAGCTTACACAGTTTATTGCAGCTTTCAGGAGCATGGTAGTAGCGTGATTTTGGCTTGGCCAGGAACATGCTGTCTGGTTTCTCGGTCTCTTCAGCACACACACTCAGGCAGTGTAACACTGGACACTTAAATCAGTGAGATTTCTTCATTGCAGGGAATCCCACGGCAAAAGCTTAATGGTTACGCTCTTCAAAAATCATATAGCCAATGGTCAGTAGCTACAGGCTCTATGCAATTCTAACACAGTTCAAAGCTAAACACGGTTACCTTGACAGAGATTTTCATCATGGTCTTTCCACTTCATTTTGCTTTGGGACAGTCTTATGGCACACTTTTCATTCGAAGAGGGGTCTAGCCTGTGCTCTGGGGCTGATTCTTCACCTTTATTTTCTCTTTTGCCTTTATCTTCTGGGTCTTCATTTTCAGTTTCTATTTCTTAGGGATTTCATCTCAATTAGGCGAGGTGATGATGTTGCACAACTCAGAACACTGTGGGCAATTTTCCTTCCCCCCCTCTCTCGGCGCTAACAGCTTCTTCTTCGGCCTTACACTCTCACACTCCCACACTTTGTTAAAAGCCAGACTGTCCTGCAACATTTTTCTAATTAACAGCCTCAGATCTTGTTCTTTTTTTTCCTCTCAGCTTGACCTTGAGCTTTTTGCTGTTTTCTCTCTCTATTCTGAATCTTTTAAAAAAAAACTTTTTCCTTCTTTGTTTGACATACATCTCAAGGGGGTGCAAGTCTTGAGCAGTAGACGAGCTCGCCTCCTCTTTTTTGAGAGAACACATCTTTTTAAGGGTCACCACCGATTTTATTAAATCTTCTGCCCCACACTTCAATTCTTCAGTTTCTTTTATTAATGCTGATTGAGGTGTAAGAGGGGAACCTCCCGATCCCGTAGAGATGAAAGTCTCGGCAGACAATATCTGGGAGTTGAGGACCATAGCTGAAATCGGCGAATTACTGCCGGTGGGGCTTGAATCTGATGGCGACAGTTCTAAGTCAAAGCGAGGGGCAATGCCTCTGCAGGGGGGATGGCAGGGGCTCAGGAGCCACAGGATCTGGATCTCGACGGGGCGGTCTTACAGTAACATGGGCCCATGGTGGAAGCAGGGCATAAGCAGGTGGAAACGCCATTAGCTCTGCCAGATCTTTACACGGAGCTTCTAACACTGGTTGTAATTTCTTTTTGGCTAATTTTTCTTTTTTTGAGCACCAAAACTTTTGCCTGGGATTCTAGGCATTTCTTTAGCCATGGAGGAGAAGCGCAGACTATGGAATCTCACGAGTTTATGTAGGGAAATTGGTCGGGGTGCCCAGGTCTCCCAACCACAATGGCATATACACGGCTGATTTTGCTGGGCTCTAAAGAGCCTTTAGTAGGCCATCTTACACCAAAAGACGGCCACTCTATTTCACACAAAGTCTGCAACCGTTGAGGATTCATGGGGGGGGGGGTCCCCATAATCTCCACTAAAAACTTTCTTAAAATTTGCTAGCATACATCCCAAGGGGGTGCAAGGTTTGCTTCCCCCACCACCCATAGCCTCCCTCCTAAATTGAAGACAGACACAATTAGGGAATGGGAATTGGTCAGTGAGTAAGGGGTCTCACTGGCCAACACAAGAGGATTTTACACACCACGCACTTTGCTACTGGCCTGGGCACCCGGACAGTCAACGGTATGCGTCAGAAACCGCAGTAGCCACTCACACAATCATCAATCTCTCCACTGCATCCATATGTCCCTGCCACCCACTTTTCCCACTTTTTACCAGAGCGGAAAGCGGCTTCCCCAGCTTCCTTAGCTTCCTACTGAGTACTGGCGTGCTGGGTACTGGCGCCCACTCGGGGGTGTGATCAGGCCCCCCTTCTACCCGCAAGGAGTAGGTTCTTTTTGTATACGTATACCACCAACACTGACCTTCTTCATAAGGCGGAGCCCTCTTTTTTTCTGCCCAGTGGCCTTTCTCCCTAAAGGCGGGGCCCTCTTTTTCCCATATACTTGCCTTTCTCCTGAAGGCTTCCAATGTGGGTTTCAACTCAATTGCAGCTGCGATACAGGCAGGGCTCAAGTTCCTTTCTCTGCTTCTCAAGGTTCTCTTGCTGCTCGCTGCCGTTTGGGCGATCCCGGTGCAGGCTTTCTCCCATTCACTCGACAAAAAGGTCGGTGGCGCCAAGAAAGGGAGGCATGCACCGAGCTCGTCTTATTTATTTATTTATTTATTTATTTATTGCATTTATACCCCGCCTTTCTCCCTCTTGCAAGGAACTCAAGGCGGCTTACATTATCCTCCTCCTCACCATTGTATCCTCACAACAACAACCCTGTGAGGTAGGTTGGGCTGAGAGTCTGTGACTGGCCCAAAGTCACCCAGTAAGCTTCCATGGCCAAGTGGGGACTAGAACCCGGATCTCCCGGCTCCCAGTCCATCACTCTCACCACTACACTACACTGGCTCCCCTGGTGTCTTCCTGGTGCGGCGATCAAGAGCAGGCAACTGCCACCTGTCTGTCTCAGAGCCTGCCACATCCGAGTCACGGCACCATTTGTGTTGCAGAACTCAGAGTCAGAGAGACCACGGAGTGAAGGAAAAAGAGATTCTTTAACACGCGGGCTTAAGGCTGGAATCATTTCCAAAGAGCCAGAAGCCCCGAAATACATCAGCACATTGTTTTTATAGACATTGTGACACATATGAAACGGCTCCTCCTCCCCCTCCCACGTGGGGTTGCAGTCCTCAACATTTCTTTTCTCAGCACCATTGTTTATAATACAAGAACTGGGTTATAGGGTAGCCGTGATAAGCAGAGAACAGAAGAGAACAGCAGAGAACAAGATAAACAATTGTATGACCTTTGACAAGATAAGGAATTCCTGTGTCTCATCAGCTTACAACAATATATTCAAGGGAGAAAGAGCTCAGCAAGAACATGAAGCATGAGACTGCATGAGGCTACTTAGTCTGACCCCCGATATGGCTGCTACAATCTCATTTGTGCAATTTGGAAGCACCAAAATAGGGGGGGATGTGGGAGAAGAAACTGGAATCTGTATGAGTCAGGCCACCTCACAGATTTCCATTCCCCCCCAAAAAAAAATCACTATTTACACAAATTGTAAGTGTAATTTGCAAACTTTGTGCCAATTTTGGCTGTCATTTGCATAATTTTGTGGGCAAAACCCATGCAAAATTAAGCAATTTACAGCCACAATTTGTGCAAATTACAAAAATTGCAGCTGCAATTTGTGTAAATGGCAATTTTGGAAAAAGAAAACAAATGAGAAATTTCCTGGATTCGGGATGGTGGGGAGAAGCTCACAAATGCAAGCCAAGCCAGGGCCGTCGCAGGGAAATCTGTCGAGCCCCAAAAGGGCCAGATTTCCCTGCAAGAGCCATCCCCGACAACACAGAGGTACTATTAGCAGTTGGTTTGTCTACCCAGTTGATTGGTGTTCAACCTGTTGTGGAGGAGGTTGCAGTCCCCTGAAAGATTAGGCACACAGGTTAGTGATTCTCTTCGATCCATCTTTGTCACTTAAGGCCCAGGTGGCCTCAGTGGCCAGAAGTGCCTATTATCAGCTTAGGTTGAGATACCAGCTGTGATCCTATCTAAACAGAGATAGACTAGCAACAGTTATTCACAGTTGGCACCATGTGTCAGGGTTGGATCGGAGCCCATAGAGTCCCAAAGCAGCTCTGATTCTGAAGAGGAGATATAATCTGTGGGAGAGGAACCCTCTCAGCAGGTTTCAGAGGTGCAGCTGTGAGCGGAGCCCCCCCCCCACGCTCACATTCCTGGGAGCGACAGTGACCCTGGCATGGAAAGGGAGGGGCAACTTGAGCTTTTAGACATGAGGCGCAGGCACAGGCACAAGCGATAGGTTGTGGGAGCTGAGCTCAGGTGCTTAGCCTGATTGGCTCAACGTCAACAGCTGCAGCCTGAGGCCCCACGGGAGAGGAGGAGACTTTCCCCTCCTACTCCTTAAGTTCAGAGAGTTGCTGCGGTTTTCCTCAAATGGAGACCAACTGATGTCCTAACTCTTAGAAACCCCTTGGTGGCTGTCCCTTTGTATTTCCCCAGAGTCTCAGGCAATTAGCATTCGTAAGCTTCATTAGTTTGAATGGAAATAAAGCCTTGGAAAGCAGCCCTTTTGTCTGAGTGTTGATTCTGGCTATTGGAGGATTCAATAGCAACAGGGGCACTCCTGACACCATGCTTATGTAATGCCCTCCCCATCTTTGTAGGTCCTACTTGCTGACCCACCACTACAATCAGTAAGGTTGGCAGGCACTAGAGAAAGAGTCTTCTCAGTGGTGCCACCCCCACTTTGGAATTTCCTCCCAAGACAGAGGGGACTTTAAAAACATAACTGTTTCCCCTGCCCTTTAATTGGAAAGGCTTTAAGGTATTGGCTGCTGTTAAATGTTTGAAACTGGATTTTCTTTTAAAACTGTTTTGACGTTATGGTGCTTTCATAACTTGATATTGAATTTTACTGTTTCACATCATAAGGTGCCTCAGGAAGACCACAGTCCTGAAAGGCAACTACAAAATATGTTACATAACTACATACATAAACATTGTGAGTTAATACTCCGAGGTTGCTCCTCGCAGGTACCTCTCAATCCTTGGATATACTTCCAGTTGGGGCGGCTATTGTTTCCGTACAGGTTTACCATGCCATAACTTTGATGACTGAGTAAGGCGGTAAGATTATGCTCTGTAACAGGATATGGGGATCGTAGCAGTTGCCAGCATGAAGCACAGGAAGTGCTAAACCAGTGCAAATGGGGGGTAATTACATTGGGAGTAATTAGAATGTGTAGACAAAACACAGAAGCCAAATGGTTGTCCTGGGAGTAGAACCGGATGTCATTATTTGGGGGGAAAACCGCAAAGGGTGAATGCATCTGTTAACAAGAGTTCTTTGTGAAGTTTCCAAGAGGAGCTTATTTTTAATTCAAGAAAGGAGGTTGCAGGGAAATAACAACCAACTTTGATTGCCAAGGAAGAATGGTTCCGATAAAAATAGGTTGATCTAAGAGAAACAGCTGCAAGATGCTCATTGTCATTGCATAAAGAGGAAAGAATATAACGCAAGGCACTGGAGATGTAACGTTCTGCAGTCTGCAAGTTTAATCATCACAGCAGGAAATCAAACAAGGAAATTTAATGAACCAGAGTTGCAAGAGAAATTTCTTAATATGTTGAAGAAGTGAGAAAGATGGGTGATTTTCTGAAGATGGCTTGCCAGTTATAAAATGTGTTTGAGTGAATCATACAGAAGTATATATTAAGGAGATTTATGCAAGCAGTAATTATGTGAATACAAGATTTCAAATGCCCTACTTTCTTGCACTGTTCAACCTACTGCGGTGAAAGTGAATTTGTTTGTGGTTGGTTCCATTTCAAACTTTCTATTTTATTTCTGTGTATTTCAGTTGAGAGAAAACCAGTTGGCAGTCACAGAATATGACACACAACTGAAATATACGTCAGTAGCTCTGATTTTGCAATATAAATTTCCACTCAGGCATCATGTACAAAAAAAGTGTCCTAATATACCATTGATATCAATAAACACACCATTGTTAGCCTATGCATTACATAACCAACAGCCCTGAATGACAGTCTAGCAGTTCAGGATCAGAGTGTCTTGAGGTGTGTCAACAAATACAGCTGTTCTGACAGGTTTCTAGATACATTAATATGATTTGGGGAATTCCTTTTGCAGAGAAATTGTATCCATGTCTACTCAGAAGTAAGTCCCATTGGGTTATGTCCAGATTTCAGCATGCTTAGCTAGACCCATTGAAATGAATGGGACTAATTTAAGTCCCATTGATTTCAATAAGCCTACTCTAAGCATCACCAAGTCTGCATCCCACCCATTGACTTCAATGGGACTTACTCCCTTGTAAGTGTGTTTGCAATTTCAGCTTTAATCTATGCAATTTTGGTTCATTTCCCAACCATTTGAACACTTGCCAAAGCTCAATAGTGTTGGCTGTACAGAAGGGTCATGGCAGTCAAGTGGTCTGCTTTGCATCATGGGAGATTTTCTCTACTCCTGTCCCAATACATACTAAAGTAGATGGAGGGAGTACTCATGCAATTAATGAGTGAGTGGTGTTGAAATCCCTTGCTATCTCATTGCAGAATACTCTAGTCGACAACGTGGGCTCGCCTAAAGTGAAATTCAAAGTGAACCTGGAAGGTCCTAGGGGGGTGAAGCATCTGTAGAAATTTCAAGAGAAGTTAAATGATTTTAGTAAAATTAGCAACATTTACCAACTGACAACTGAAGTCATGGTCAAATTGTAAGGCAGCCTCCGTGGCCCAAACGAAACCCCCTGAGAGCAGTGGCACAGTATTAGCACTGCAGGGAGGGAAAGTAGCAGGCACGAGGAAGGATACTTCAATGCTCATTCCAGTTTTTTCTGGACCTTTGAGCAAGACACTCCCAATGGGCCCCCACCCTCAATAAGTCTACCTGCTCACCATCACCAGCTGCTCTTGCTCCTTTTCCTCTTTCTCAACATAACTACCACTTGCTTTAGGGATGTACGAATCCCTTACTTGGCTCCATTCAAGGGCATCCGCGGTGGGGGGAGGCGCTCCGTCCCTCCCCCTGGAATCCTCCCCAGCCGGCTCCACTCCGCGGCGACTCCGCAGAGCCACCAGCTGGACTGGCCGCAAGCAGATTCTGGCTGCTGCCAGGCTGCTGCGGCTGCAAATGGCATTTTAGCTTTCTAAACTTTTAGCTTTGCTGTTTTAAGTCTGTATTTTTAACTCCTGCACTGCTGCTAGGTTTTATTGTGGTTGTATTGTTATATTGTGGTTTTAATGTTCTATATATTTTAAATTGTTTTATTGTGTGCTGTTTGGTTTTGATTTTTGTGACCCGCCCAGAGAGCTTCGGCTATTGGGTGGTATAGAAATGAAATAAATAAATAAAAATAATAAATAAGCCGTGATAGGCTATGTAAGTATTTATGTAGCCTATCATGGCAAAAGGCAGCCATGCAAATGGCATAGCGGCCGCCATTTGCGTGGCTGCCTTTTGCCATGATAGGCTACGTAAATACAAAGCCTATTATGTAGCGGCTGCCATCTGCGTCCCTGCTCTTTGCCGTGATAGGCTAGGTAAGTATTTACATAGCCTATCACAGCAAAAGGAAGCCACGCAAATGGTGGCCACTATGACGGCCGCCATTTGCGGCCGCAGCAGCCTGGCAGCGGCCGGAAGTGGAGCCAGAGGCACATCTGCCACCACATCCACCGCCAGGTAGGCTCCGTCCCGGCGGGACTCTGCGGGGTGGCGGGGGGACTGCCCCGTTCTGCCACGGACTCTGGGGGCCGGATTCTAAAGAATCTGGCCTCACTGGAGTCCGTGGCAGAATTCTCCAACAACCCTAACTTGCTTGCTTGACAGAAGAGTGCCAGTGAACCAGAAGGCAGTCGCATCTACTGCTCTGTCATGTTCCTAGGTCCTTCTCCCTTTGCAATGAACACACTCCAGGAAACAAAGCTTCAGGTCAACACTAATTTATTAGTAAAGGACTACCTTCTTTATAAATGCAGATTCTAGGAAACTCTCAGACTACCTAGAACTAGCTAATCCACACATCTATGAATATCAATAGAGGATATGAAGTGGGAGATAGAGAAGGTGCCAGCAGTCTGGGCATGAACTTCACAGTCAGACTTGCTTCACAGGGATACCCCTCCTTTAGGGTGGCTCCCTCCTACAGTAGCTTCCATGAGTGGCCAACCTGGTGGAGCGTCTAAGCCCTGCCCCTAACTTTTCCCACTTCACTCTGCGAGGGAGCCTAGCATCCCTCAAGTCATACCCCTCGCCCTCCTCCACCTGTCTCAAAAGAAGTTCTTTGAGTTCTCACTGTGGAGGAATGGGGGAGCCATTCAGCCTGGGCCATTTGTGTGCCAAGGTCTTGGGAAGAAAGTCTCACCATATCTGGGCTCACTAAGGAGGGTGCCTCCCTCTGTCCTAGCTGTTCCTATTCTGATTCCAAATCTGAGCTGACAGACATTCATTCCTGATATGCTCCTCCTTCTCACCACCACCATTGTCCAGGCCAGAGTGAGTGTCAGGTGAACAAGCAAGTTGCAGTGGTGAAGAGGAGGAACCAGGGAGCTGTTGCCAGGGGCCCTGTGCTGGGCCTTCATAGGTGCACAACCATGCCTACCTTTGACCCAAGCCCTGTGGTACTTAACCCTTTTTCGCCAGCCTTTTTTTCCTGACAATTTGCCCTCCTGCATGTGCATCTTGAACCCCCAGCAGGGGGGTTCAAGATGCATATCTGCTGCATTGATGGGGAAAGTGGCTGGGGGGGGTGAAATTGCAGGGGGGAAAGGGGCAAGCAGGTGAGAAGTGAATTACCTGAATTCTCCCCCATCTACTACTTCTCCGCTATAAATTGTCCCAGCTGTGTGATGGTGACCTTGGTTTCTGGAGTGAGGCCTTCCACTAAATATTTAGCTGGAACATAAGTTGAGTGCCCACATGCTAACAATAATCTCCATCTTCTTAAAATCTCCCTATTCATT
Source organism: Heloderma suspectum (assembly GCF_057233095.1). Lineage (NCBI taxonomy): Eukaryota > Metazoa > Chordata > Lepidosauria > Squamata > Helodermatidae > Heloderma > Heloderma suspectum. The sequence continues at coordinate 22,936,683 of NC_139460.1, read as the reverse complement.
GTTTTGTCAACTGTCCATCAAGCTATCTTAAAGCACCCAAAACTGTGTTGATTATGCCTCAGGGACTCCTTAGGTTCCTCCAAAAAGGAACCCTGGAAAAAACAGTTATAAGATGGGGGAGACTTGGCTCAACAATACTACAAGCGAGAAGGATCTTGGAATTGTTATCTATCACAAGCTGAATATGAGCCAACAATGGGATGTAGCTGCAAAAAAGGCAAATGCTATTTTGGGCTGCATTAATAGAAATATAGCTTCCAAATCACGTGAAGTACTAGTTCCCCTCTACTCAGCACTGGTTAGGCCTCATCTGGAGTACTGTGTCCAGTACTGGGCACCACACTTGAAGAAGGATGCAGATAAACTGGAGAGGGTTCAGAGGAGGGCAATGAAAATGATCAGGGGACTGGAAACAAAGGCCTGTGAGGAGAGACTGAAAGAACTGGACATGTTTAGCCTTGAGAAGAGAAGACTGTGGGGAGATATGATAGCGCTCTTCAAGAACTTGAAAGGTTGTCACAGAGAGGAAGGCCAGGATCTCTTCTCCATCATCCCAGAGTGCAGAACACGGAATAATGGGCTCAAGTGACAGGAAGCCAGATTCCAGCTGAGAATCAGGAAAAACGTTCTGACTGTTAGAGCAATATGACAATGGAACCAATCCCCTAGGGAGGTGGTGGGATCTCCCACACTGGAGGCATTCGAGACAAGGCTGAACAGCCATCTGTCAGAGATGCTCTGACTTGGATTCCTGCATTGAGCAGGGGGTTGGTCTTGATGGTCTTGTAGGCCCCTTCCAACCCTATGATTCTATGATGTGTGCAAATTGCATGCACAGTTTGTGTATGTTATGCAATTTGCAGTCAAAATTTGTGTAAATTTGTGCAAACCACTCAGAGAGCTTCAGCTATGGGATGGTATAGAAATGTTTAACAATAACAATAACAATAACAAAATTGCAGCCAAAATTTATGTAAATTATGCAAATCATGCCCAAAATTTGTGTTAATCACAACAGTCAACAAGGTTGCATGGCTGGCAGGGGTCCAGCAAGTGGTGCACAGCCAGGCATGGGTGAGTTTTTGGCTATCCCTATTTGCAAGTGCGAATTGGAAAAAAAATCTGTTTCCGTCACTGAGCAGTCAATGGAACAAAAGGCACCTGACAATCCCCAGAGCACAGATGGAATGGCTTACAGAAAATCCATACATCTGTAGCTCCACCTTTGGCCAGTCTGGGAGAGATTCACTCATGTAATGGATCCATGCACAGAGGTCCACAACAGTTACTAGCCTACACATTTTCACTAGCTGAAGTGGAACCAATACATTAAGAATCCTTCATCATTCTGTTTTGTTTTTAATTCCCTCATTCTGTACAGAGCAGTGCACATGAGCGGTTTGCCACAGCTTCTTGTTTCTTCAGTTCCTTCATGCCTCATACACACACATACAACACACATACTCACACTACCACTGTGCACACTGCAAAACAACAACAATAACAACAACAACAGCAGCAAGAAGAACAACAGCAGCAAAAACACAAAAGCAGCAGACTTGATGGGATTCTATGTACCGTTGTATCAAGATCCTTTTTGTGCAGTGTTTTACTGATTTGTACACCCATTTGTCTGCACAGATCAAACTCCACAACAAAGCAATCTTGATGAAATTATATGGATGTTTATATGAAGATTATTTGGGAGTGGGGTACGGATGCACAACTGGACATGCATGCACTGATAAAACACCACACAAAAAGTAATTTTGGTGTGATTGTACATACAGTTGTATCAAAATTCTGTATGAAATGTGCTTTAGCCGTGGACAACATGGTGGGGAGGAGCTGGAGCTCAGTGGAAGAGCATGGACTTTGCATGCCAAAGTCCCAGGTTCAATCCCTGGCTTCTCTAGTTAGGACTGAGAAAGACTTTTTATGAAACCCTGGAGAGCCACTTCCAGTCAGTATAGACCAGGGGTATTGAAGCTCTTTTGACCAAATTCAGTTTTGGAGAAGTGCTTGGGAGCTGCATTCCAGTGATGGGCGGGGCCAAAGGTAAAAAGGGTGGAGACAAGGTAAAAGGGGCAGGACCAAAACACCCAAAGCTCTAGCCTCTTGTAGCTTAAAGCTCTTACTGCCAGAAACTAAGTGTTAGGAGAGGCATTTCAACCTTTGAGAATGGGAGGGAGGACCGTAAAAAAAGCTGTGAAAGTACCAAATGATTGGTGGTCAGGGGAAAGGGGGTGTGGCCATTTGGACCACAGGAGGGCTGGGTTTATCCTCTGAGCCTGAGATTCTGCACCCTGGTGTAGGTAATATTTAGCTAGTTGGACCTGTGGTCTGACTTGGTACAATCCCACTGCCTGTGGTCAAGTGTTAGCTACTTGCGTAACATCAGTTACATTACATGACTAAAAGGGAAAGGAAAACGCCGCCTCTCCTCCAAATCAGTACAACTGCTTTCCTGTCTTGTTGCCTGTAGTCCATTCCTACTCACCATCGGTGAGTGGACAAGCGGCTATTTACAAGCCTACTGTAAGGAGTGAGTACCCAAGGAGAACAGCTGCAGCCTCAAGCCAATGTGGAAAGAAAGAAAGAAAGAAAGAAAGAAAGAAAGAAAGAAAGAAAGTGGTCCCAAAGTTCAGGTAAGCAGCACCAAAAATATGTCATATCTCTTGTCCAAATCATGTTATTTATTTGTCTCTGCTCCTATTTCTTTTCATTGCTTTCTAAAGCTGTCTTATCACTCGACTGGACACCTGGAAATTATCTAATAGTCTGATTTCCCCCCATGGAATGGTTTTCAGCATCTCCAAAGCCTGGGTACTTAATCATACAGCACGCCTGCTGAAAATTAAGCAGGACTGGGCTGATTTTTAATTGCAAGCCTGACGCTATTGAGAAAATCATGCTAGATTGTCTTGGAATTTATTGGCAAGTGACTTGTTTACTGGAGTCTGATCTCTGATTAACTGTTCACTTTGGCTCTGCTCAGCATTCAGATGGGGTCATTCTGCTCTGATGAAAAGTGACTTTAAAACGATTCAAAAATTCCTGTCTTCCTCAGCAAAGGCCATCCAATGTGCCAAGTCTGTTACGGTCTAAACAGGAATAGCATCCTGATCACCAACTCAGTTAGCCCAGTACATTTTCTAGGGACCTGCTTGGGGTGATTTGTAAGCTACCACTTCTGGATTCAGTCATAGATTGTATAGATGTATATTGAGGATCACATAAATCATATGTATGCATGGTGTAGTGGTGAGAGTGTTGGACTGGGAGTCGGGAGAGCCAGGTTCTAGTCCCCACTCGGCCATGGAAGCTCACTGGGTGACTTTGGGCCAGTCGCAGACTCTCAGCCCAACCTACCTCACAGGGTTGTTGTTGTGAGGATAAAATGGAGAGGAGGAGGAGGAGGATAATGTAAGCCGCCTTGGGTTCTTTGCAAGAGGGAAAAGGGCGGGATATAAATGCAATAAATAGATAATACATAAATAAATAACAGTGGATTCTTAGTTTTGTAATCATGTTATGCAGAAACTTTATGTATTTGTATGACTTTTTACTTGGAAAGATTGAAAGAAGGAAGGAATTAGCATAATTGTCACTATGACTGAGAAGTCCTGGGTTCAAATCCTACTCGGCTATTATTCCAACTGGCTGAATTTGTTCAGTCACTCTTTCACCCCAATCTCCTTCTTTGAAAAAATTCCCATCATTTTCCAGCCTTATCCCTGAGCTCCGAAAGCCAGTCCAAGCAACTGGTGCTTACCGTGTTTCTGGGGTATCTTGGGTGAGTGTGCAGGAATTCCATAATGGGTGAACAACCATTAAGAATTGTTCTTTCCAGACTTGTGACACACTTAATGTGCAGGTGTGTCAATGCTCCTGACACACCTGCACCTGAAGAACCAATGGTATCATTAAGAAGCTGCCCACAGTGAATTTCCAAGATGGGGCAGATAAGAGAACACAGACTCTAAGGCAGAGATGTAGAAGTCTCTTTCACCCTCAAGGGCCAAATTCCATTTTGGATCATCTTTCGAGAGCTGCGTTGCAGTGATGAGTGAGGCCAAAGCCAAACGCGGGTATGTATGGGCCATAATAACAAAACTACCAGCATTTTTCTTTATTTTTATTACATATCCCACAGTCCCACTCCTTTCCTGTTGCAAGGAATCCAAGATCATCCTCCTCTCCATTTTATTCTCACAACAACCCTGTGAGGTTGGTTTGGTTGAAAGTCAGCGACTGGCCCAAAGTCACCCACTGAGTTTCATGGCTGAGTGGGGACTAGAACCCAGGATTCACCAGTCCCAGTCCAACACTCTACCCATTGCAGCACACTGGTTCTATTTTAGTTTAAAGCCCTTGGCAGTAACTAAGTCTTAGGAAAGGCATTTCAGCCTTTTAGAATGGTGCAGGGGGAGCAGCACAAAAGCGGGGAAACTACCAAACTCTTGATGGTTAGGGAATAGTTTGGGGACATGGCCTTCTGGGGAACCCCAGAGGGCTTCAATGAGGCCCCTAGAGAGTGTGATTTGGTTCCCAGGTCTGATATTCTGCAGCTCTGCTCTAAGGTATATTAAGCCTAAGCTGTTTCGATCTTCAGCAAATCCATCACCTTGAATTGTGGCTTCCAGAAAAACACCTGCACACACACACACACACACACACACACACACAGAGAATGCCAATGTGCTGGGCCGACCCTAGAATAAATAGTACCTTGGGCGAAGAGTACCTTTGGTGCCCCACCCCCCACGGTCTGCTTTTCAGGGCGACCCAGAAGGTTTATAGGGCCTGGTGCAGATGTGATGTTGGGGGCCTTACTGTTGCTCCCTACAAGGTCCCATGCATATGTGTATGAAGCGGGGGGCCACATGTGAGAATTATTGCATGCACAGACTGCATTTGAAGTGTGAAGGGCTCAGGAGCATTGTCTCAAAGTAAAGCTGTGTTCCATGGATTCCACTACCACACAAATGACACCAAAGTGGAAATTCAAAAAGAAACATACTCTAAAGCTAATTGAAGGAAGGTTATTTTTGTAGTTAATACTCAAACATCCTGCAGAACCTTGAAAAAAAGGTTACAGACACCTGCTTTTTGCCACCCTCGCTCACTGCAGACTACATTCAAAATACACAGCCACTGAACTCAGCTTGGCACCCCCTTTAGCTGAGCATGGTGCCCCCTTCCGCTGAGCTGAGCTGCTCCTTCATCTGACCTTAGCTCCCCTGTCTGCTTGGTGCCCTGTGTGACCGCCCAGCTTGCCCACCCCTAAGGCCAGCCCCACCAGTGTACACACACGAACACTGAAATCATGTTCTCCCCGTGTTCCATCCCTGATAGAAGGCCGGCCATTATATTCTCATATTCTGCACCAGCTGAAGCTTCCAAGCAGTTCTCAAGGGCAGCTCCACATAGAGTGCATTGTAGTAATCTAATCTTGTGGTGACAGACGCACAAGTAACAGATCACACATTTGAAATAAAGGAGCCATTTCCTTGAAATGCAATATGGAATGATTTACTTGATTTGCACTTTCTCACTTTTCACAATAATTCACAATAAACAACTCAAAAGAAAAGGCACAGGGTGGCAGTGCAGAACTGAAACTGGAGGGTCTCTTAGTCTTACATCTACAATGTTGCCAAGGGATTTCATGGAAGACCCAGAGTTTCCAACCCGGACTTGACGTTTCACTTGGGCATTTCTCCAGAGAAACTGGACAACTGTATTTTATTCGTTGAAATGTCACAAAGCATTGTTGTGGCGATTCTCTTTCCCACTAGAGCACTGCAAAAGGCCACAGCCCTGTAGGTTTTGATATGTCTGCAACTGAAGACTATGATCAGAAAAAACATGACTTCTGGAACGGGGGGTTGTGTGGTCTCCCGTGGTGTGGGAATGCATTCTGGCTTCAAGCCATGAAGTTAAAGGAACCTTTTTTTTCTCTCCAAGCATGGCAGCCACAGGATTCATAAACCCATAAGGAAGGTCAGAAAATGACAGGATGGTTGGACAGACAGACAGACAGATTGATGGCCTTTTAAAAGCTTCATCACTCCTTAGAGGTTTCTTATATTCTGTTTATATTCTGTTCCATCTGACAGCAAAGTGGAGCTGGAAAGAAAGCCAGACTGTGCTTTTGGCTTTGGAGAAGGCCCAAATTGGACCAATTCAGGTTGCAGAGCTAACTCCTCAGATATACAAAAGCAAACTTTTCCAGCCTGCTACCTCTCAAATATTTGGACTACAGCTTCCAGCATTCCTGACAATTGGCCATGCTGGCTGGAGCTGATGGGAAATGAACATCAGAACATCAGAACAGCCCTGCTGGATCAGACCAAGGGTCCACCTAGTCCAGCATTCAGTTCATACAGTGGCCAACCAGCTTTCCTAACAGGAAACCCACATGCAAAACATGAGTGCAACAGCACCCTCCTGCCCATGCTTACCAGCAACTGCTGCACATAGGCAGACTGCTTCTGATACTGCAGGTAGAATGTAGCTCTCAGGACTAGTAGCCATTCATAGCCCGTTCCTCCATGAATTTGTCTAACCTCCTTTTGAAGCCATCCAATTTGATGGCCATCACTAGGTTTTGCAGAAGCGAAGTCCATAGTTTAACTATGCGCCATGTGAAGAAGACCTTCCTTTTATCTGTCCTGAATCTCCCAGCGATCTGCTTCATGGGATGACCCCATTGGGTTCTAGTATTATGAGAGAGGGAGAAAAATGTCTCCCTATCCACACTGTCCGCACCATGCACGATTTTACCCATGCATGATGACGTCCAAAACACCTGGAGGGCACCAGGTTGGAGAAGGCTGGTCTAAAGCATGGAAAGTTGCCTTTTACCAAGTCAGACCACTGGTGCAGCTATGTAGCTCAGTACTGTCTACACTGACTGGCAGGGTGGCACCCACCTATTAAGGGTGGGATAATGAGTGATGTTCAAGCTCATACTCTCATTTGTGTGTGCATTCCCCCCTAGTATACACACATTTGTACACTTCATCGTCATCATCATCATCATCAACATCATCGGTGAACAGTTTTATACTCGCTATAGTAAAAATGCCCTCCCTGCTTTGCCAAGCTCTCTTCAAAGAATATCTGTTTGTAAATGGTCACCAAACTGAAATCCTCCAAAGTGTTTATAGTCAGCCTTCAAGCCAGCCTTTTTCCTAACCTTGAGTTCCCAGATGATACTGGACTACAGTTCCCATCATTCCAAGCCAGCAGGGTCAATGCTGAGGGATGATGGAACCTGTAGTTCAACATCTGGGAACCTGAGATTGGGAAAGGCTGCATCGTTAATGATCGTTTTTAATTTAGAGCCCAACATGCTTGGCTTTCCGGCATAAGGACAGCCAAGTATCTTCTATTTGGATTGTTCACACATTTCCTTGAACACAAGAGTAGGCATTTTATACTCCTCTATACAGGCATGTTTATTGATGCGATAACTCTGTGTTCTCTGTTGATAAGTAAATAGACCCGATTAAGTGCTCCAGCAGAGCACAAGAAAGTGCATTTACAACTGAATGAGAAATTTGCGTTCCCTGAACAAATATTTAAGATTCAGGTACATACCGGAAAGCTATTACTGGGAGCCAAACAAACAGAACACAACACATCTTTAAAAACAAAACAAAACTTCATTATCATACAAGAGGTAGTAAATTGGACAATTGTTTTTCATTGATTCTCTTGGCTTCTTCCTTAACAACTGTGACCAAACAGTTCAACTGTACAACTGAGACATACGTTTAAGCTATAGGTAGGCAACCTGTGATTCATTCAGGGGTGGAGAACCTCTTTCACACTGAGGGCCAAATACCATTTTGGAGAAGCTCTTGGGGGCTGAATTCCTAGGGTGGGTGGGACCAAAGGCAAAGGGGGTGGAGTCAAAGGGAGGGTCCAAAAGTACAAAAGAAGTACCCACATCTTTTAGCTTCAAGCTTTTCCTACCAATAGCTAAGCCTTGGGAGAGATTTCAGCCTTTTAGAAGGGGAGGGGACAAGCTGCAAAAAAAGCCAGGAAACCACCAAGACATCAGTGGTTGGAGGAGAGAGGGCATGGCTATTTGGGGAACCCTGGAGGGCCAGAGTGGGACCCCAGGAGGACACAATTTGGCCCCGGGCCTGAAGTTGCTGCCCCTGCTGTAATGGCACAGGCAGAGGAGGGTGAAGGAATAAAGCTAGGCAACCCAAAATGTGGATTTCAGTAATAATGGATTCAACAGCTCCTTCTGAATGGGATCATATCGAATGGCACAAATGTGTATTGCACGCATGTCCTGCTTGTTGGCTTCCCATATACATCTGATTGGCTGCTTTGGGAACAGAATAGGAATGTCATGCGTGTCCGGTTGGGGCTTGAGGCTCGGCAATTGCTTGCTGGCTCATGCACACACACACACACATGCCAGTCCGCAGATCCCTACATTTGCTCGACTCGGTGAGTGCCAAATCAGGCAAGCACAGGAATCCCTGCTTGACCGTGAGCTGCCATTTTGCATAAAAATGGCAGCTCCGCTATATATGTAAGTCACCTTTTGCATAAAATGGCAGCCATAAATAGCCCCGTTTACACAAAACTACAGCTGAACAGGGGTGGGCAGGCGGGAGGGGTCCAGCAAGCAGGCACAAGGAAGGCTCCAGTGAATTTGCCCATCCCGAGAACAGAATGCTGGATTAGACAGGACTTCGGTCTGATCCAGCAAGGCTGGAAAATAGAGCTGGGGAGATACTTTCCCCAGCCCCTCTACCTAGGGATGTATGTTTCCTCTGTGTTTCAAATGGATTGTCAGGCGTCTTCTGTTGACTGTCATCTGCTAATTGATGGAATTGTGTGGGAGGGGGGGCAAGGATGTTTGATAATTCCATTCAACTTGCCCAAATGCACATTAGCACAAGTGTGAATTTGCACAACTCCTCCCCAAAAGTAAAAAAAAAAAAAAAAAGTTCCACAAGTCTGTGGAATCTGCATGACTTGGAAAACGTTGATCTGCCGCAGAACCCACAGGTTGGATCCATAGAAATCTGAACTCAATTGAATCTGTTGTTAATTTCCCTGACATCCCTACCTCTACCATACTTTTGTCACTATTACAATGTCAGTGATGGAGTTGAGCCAAACCTTACAGGGCTTGTCACTGTCCCATTCTATCTGTGTAGCCCTACTGCTGGGCTAGTCCATCTCTTGATCATGCTAGAACATGGCCAAGAGTTTGTTCGGCCATCCAATGGATGTTATGGACATTGCATAAAGAGAAGGAGGAAAGGTTTGTTAATGTTGATTGGCAGCCCAGCTATGCCCCTATCTGGACAGAGATAACCTGAATATGAGCCAACAATGTGATGTGGCTGCAAAAAAGGCAAATGCTATTTGGGGCTGCATTAATAGAAGTATAGCTTCCAAATCCTGTGAAGTACTAGTTCCCCTCAACTCAGTACTGGTTAGGCCTCATCTGGAGTACTGTGTCCAGTTCTAGGCGCATGCCACACTTTAAGAAGGATGCAGACAAACTGAAGAGGGTTCAGAGGAGGGCAACAACAATGATCAAGGGACTGGTAACAAAGCCCTAGGAGGAGAGACTGCAAGAACTGAGCATGTTTAGCCTTGAGAAGAGAAGACTGAGGGGAACTATGATAGCACTCTTCAAGTACTTGAAAGGTTGTCACAGAGAGGAAGGCCAGGATCTCTTCTTGATCATCACAAAGCCCAGAATAATGGGCTCAAGTTACAGGAAGCCAAATTCTGGCTGAACATCAGGAAAAACTTCCTGACTGTTAGAGCAATATGACAATGGAACCAATTACCTTGGGAGGTGGTGGGCTTTCCCACACTGGAGGCATTCAACATGAAGCTGGACAGCCACCTGTCAGGGATGCTTTGACTTAGATTCCTGCATTGAGCAGGGGGTTGGACCTAATGGCCTTATAGGCCCCTTCCAACCCTACTGTTCTATGATTCTATGATTCTATGATTCTATGATTCTATGAACCTGGCTTCAGTTCTCTCCAAGTTAAATTACTGCCGTTCACTCTATTTGGCCTGCCTTTGAAGTTTGAAGACAGTTCAGAAGCTGCAGCTTTTGCAAAGTGCACAGCCAGATTGATAAAAGAGACAAGATGGTCCGGACATATTACAGTGATTCTTGGAATGATCTCCCTGATGAGTCCTACCTGGCACCAACATTGTTAACCTTTCGACACCTGGTTAAAACTTCTTTCCAGCATTTGGCAGCATATAATGAGTTCTTAAACATATCCTGGATTGTCTTTGACTGATGCTTTAAAAATTCTTTTCAGATATATGTTGTCTGTGTATGCGCTATCTGTTCATATGTTTTTTACGTAAATTATTTTTGTACTTTGTATAATGTATTTTAATGGATATAATTTTTGTGAACCACCCAGACAGCATCAGCTATGGGGCAGTATATAAATACAATAAACAAAACAAGTGAAATGAAATGCCTATGTTTTCCTGTTCAACAGGAGGACCTCAACACAGAATGAAACTCATTTTCATCAGAGCTCTTCTCATTTTAGGGTAGGCTAAAAAGAAGGTTGCAGTAACGAGGAGTTTCCAAAAAATAATCATAAATGCAGGATTAAGCAAACATCAGAGAGAAGGGAGTGTCTCAAAGGAATGGCTGAGGATTAGTTTTGTTATGATGAGACAATAATGCCCAATGTAGACCAGCCTTCCCCAACCTGGTGCCCTCCAGATGTTTTGGAGGACAACTCCCAGCATTCCTGACCTTTGGCCATGCTGGCTCAGGCTAATGGGAGTTGAAGTCCAAACATATAGAGGGTGCCAGGCCAGATTGAGGAAAGCTGACTCAGACTGTACAGTTGCAGGGATGCAAATGGTGGCCGCTATACCATTTGCATCCTTGCGTTGCCGTGATAGGTTATGTATATATTTACATAGCCTATCATGAAAAGAGCAGGGACACAAATGGCATAGTGGCCGCCATTTGTGTCCCTGCTCTTTACCGTGATAGGTTACGTATATATTTACATAGTCTATCACGGTAAAGAGCAGGGACACAAATGGCGGCCGCTACAGCAGCCGCCATTTGCAGCCACAGACCGGCAGCGGACGGAGGTCTGGCTGCGTGTGGCCTCGGCTGGCAGCTCTGTGGACTTGCCACGGAGTGGAGCTGGCTGGGGAGGATTCTGGGAGGAGGGACAGATCACCTCCCCCCCACCGCGGATCCCCGGAACAGATCCAGGTAAGGGATTCATACATCTCTAATGCATGATCATCGAACAGTACATTTCACTTGAGTTACCTGGATTGCTTCTACATCTCTTGGCAGACTCTTGGAATAGGCCCTTTTCCTTTCTTTTCTTCTTAAGTAAAAAGATTTTTATAGATTTTTATCAGTGTTGGGGAGAAGGAGAGGAATTGTAAGAGAAAAAAGGATTCATTAAAAAGGTGTGAGGATTACATTTACAAATAGGTCAACATGGTTGATATTGAATTGCATTTAAAAACAGCTTTGGGAGAATATGTGGGGGGGGGGGAGGTATTGTAGCTTTACAGCACTAGAGAGCCAGAGGTCACTGTGGGTCTATTTACACAATTGGTTCTCTTGAGATAAAGTACCTTTGGACTAATTCTGGTGCCTGATTTTAAAGGATAAATCAGTGTAAGGTTAAGGTAAGCATTGCCAATGATCCCAGGTGAAATCAAGACTTCTTCTTTCCCATTCCTTCCATTGCAGAATAGGTCAGCATATCAACATTGCACAAAAATGCATGTAAACAAACCGTAATAGCCCCTTAAAAGCTGCTTTGGTAGGGGCTAACTTGTAGCTTAGATGCAGCAAGGGTCCTTTATACTTTCCCTCCCTGCTGCTTCTTTGATCCAAAGCCCATGCCCCCACCTTCGCTGGGATTGCCTCTTTGTGCTGCTATGGGGGGGGATATAAGAGGGCCAGGTGCAGCTGGCTGCAGGTATGGTGGCTGCTTCACACCTCAACCAGGCCAAGATGGCTCCCTCACAAGCCAATGGGCTTCATGCTCATCGCCCTAGGGGCAGGCCTTAGGAGTCAAGCATCTCCTGTCTGATCCACTTCAGGACTATCAGTTTGAGAAACCTGTACGAGGGTCAAGAAGCAACAGTAAGAACCGGACATGGAACAACCGATTAGTTCAAATATTTTGGCCACCTAATGCAAAGAGAAAACACACTGGAAAAGACCATGATGCTGGGGAAGACTGAAGGCAAAAGGAGAAGGGGACGGCAGTGGATGAGATGGCTAGATAGCATCACCGATGCAATGAATATGAACTTGAGCACACTCCAGGAGAGAGAGCAGAGGACAGGAAGGCCTGGCGTGCTATGGTCCATGGGGTCACAAAGAGTCGGACACGACTTAACGACTGAACAACAACAACAACAACAACAGCTGTATGTTGATGCATCAGTTGCCAGGACTGGGAAGTAAAGACTTTACTTCCCAGTCCTGGAGAACTCTTTACGGAGATCCGGGCTCTCTCTTTACGGAGATCCGGGTTCTAGTCCTCACTCAGCTAGGAAGCTCATGGGGTGACTTTGGGCCAGTCACTGACTCCCAGCCTAACCTACCTTACATGGCTGTTGTAAGTCTAAAATGGAGAGGAGGAGGAAGGTCACGTAAGCTGCCTTGGGTTCCTTGAAAGAGCAAAAAAGGTGAGGTATAAATATAAATACAACAACAACACTCCCATTACACTATGGGTTTGATCTAGATTTGGTTAGAGTAGACCCACTGAAATCAATGGGACTTTAATCACGGCTAACATATATTTGCCTTAGGTACTCCTCCTTTTGCATTGTCTACATTGAGATGAAGGATGAATTTTATATTTCTTCTTTAATCTTATTTCAGGATGCAATAGGGATAGGCAAATCTGTCAAGTCCAATTCTGCAGAGTTCTCTTTTTCCCACTCCCACTCCATTCCATTCTGGTTCCACATGGATATTGTTGGTTTTTATGGAAATTGCGGAGGGGGATATTTTTAAAACGTGAATTTTTGGTAAGCATCCACCCATTGATGAAAGTGTGTTAATGCTCATTTTTTAAATGTACACAATTTTCTTTGCACACTTTTCAAATGTGCGCATTTTATCGGATGCATTTTTCCTGTTCCACAGAATACATCACAAGTCCAGAAATGTATGGTTTTCCAAATGCAGAGTGCATCCGTTCGTGTGTTTGTTTCTAGGTGGTGCAGGCTGGGGGATTCCATCATTAAAACCCAACAGGGCAGATTCATCACACATCCCTAGCAAGTAATTTCAAGCAGAGTGCCTTCATGGGGAAGACATAGCTGGGGAATGGGTTGATGCAGACCTAGTTCTATCGAGCTAGGTACAAAATCTCATTCACTTGGTGATGAATTCAGATTCTCCTTTTTGTGAATATAGCTGGGTGATTTACTTCTGATCTCTGTGAATCATTGGCAGATAGAATGAAGAGAGCATGCAGAACAATTCCACTTACCTATATCCCAGGTAGCAATCTAATCTCCAGGTTGTTAAAACAATGACAGGGATGACATGTGCTGCTGACTACAGTATATGTTACTTCCAAGAGCTCTCATTTCACCTTCATGGTCTCTTGCTTCAATTCCATAGTAGATTTTTTGTTCCAATCCATGCACAGCTCACTTGCCCCAATGTGTTCTTTCCCATTATTTAACCCTTGCAGAGCCAGTTAGGTAGTTATTTTGTTTGCTTGCTTGTTTACCTGTTTTCTTCTTCCCTGTTGATCTCCTGGGAAAGTGAGACCTCACCCTGGCACTCGGTGAACTATTATTTATATATAATAGCTATATTATACTAGTTATATTGTATAGTGCTTCATTGTGCACTGCATGTTACAGATTAACTGGGGATGTGCGAACTCACCCCATCCAGATTCTCCAGACGCCCGCCCAGCCTCTGCCCCTCCTCACCAGTCCGTGGAACACACTCGAGTTCCTCCCATGCTCAGCGAGCAGCCCACACTCACCCCAGTGACCTCATCAAGCTCCGTGGTCACCATTTAAAATATAAAATGGCGATCGCAAAAATGCACATGTCTTTGTATGCGTGAAACTGTGCATTTTGTGAATGCGCATATTCTTATGTGTGAAATGTGTATTTTTGTGAAGGTGCATATTTGTGTGTGTGCAAAAATGCAATTTTTAAAAAATACACATTTTCACATATGCAAATATACACATTCACAAAAATTTGCATTTTTGTGTGTGCACAAATATGCACATTTTTGCAATCACCACTTTATTTCTCAAAAAATGGCAACTGCGAAGCTCAATGAGGCCGCCAGGGTGAGTGCAGGCCATTCATCGAGCACAGGCAAGGGGTGAGCAGAGGCAGGGGCTCAGCGAGCGGGTCTCGGGGGTGCAGGCAGGGGTGGTTCTGCCAGATTCCCAGACTCAATCAGGCGCCTGCCCCATCCCTAAGATTAACAAACAGACAGGTCCCTGCTTTGAGGAGCTAATAATCTATTCTATACTGGGAGAGATGATAAAAGGAGAAGAGGAGGAGGAAGAGGGATTGAATAAGTGTTCACTTCAGTAGCACATATCTAGGCTTAGCAGTACAGTGAGGTTTTCATTAAGAGGTTAACCCAGACTCCCCCAGTCTGGCACCCTCCAGATGTGTTAGGCTACAATGTCCATCATTCCCAGCCAGTATGGCAAGAGGCACAACCAAAAAGGTGAGGTTTGAGCAGGGATGAGTGAACATGCAATGTTTGAGCTTGTTGAGGCTCTCTGAATCCTTTCTTGAAGCTCATTTCACCTCATTCACATTCCTGAACATGAACATCCTTTTTTTTTTAATTTGGGGAAATTGTGCATTTTTAAATGCACGTTATTCCCAGTTGGAAAAAAAATGCATTTTTCCCAATCAAAAATGTTCATTTTTCCCCATAGTCTAAAGCCTACATTTTCAGAAGTGTGCAGTTGTACAAGTGCATGCTTTCGAATGCCAACACAGTTTCAGGAAATTGTGGACATTTCCGTAAGTTTTGCACTGCCACTCGCTTTCATATTTGGGGTTCAGAATGGGACATGTCTGCATGTTTTGCAAACAGGAACTAAATTCTCATACATCCCTAGTTTTGAGAAGGGATTTGAAAGAAGAGAGATGGTGGTATGATGTTCGGTGAGGGAATTCTGAGCATAAGGGAAAGCAAGGAAGAATCCAGTTCTGTCCCTGAAGGTGGTTCATCATGATAGGAAAAATGTCCTTGTGTAAACCAAGAATTCAGATCATCATGATGGTGATCGCTAACAAGCAAGTCAAAAGTTACTTTGTTACATGGCTTATAAATAATCTGTAGAGTTGGCCTGCATATTGATCTGGAGCTTCTCTTTGTAGGATCTTGATGAACTCTAGTTTATAGGAGTCCTTTAAGTCAATATCAATATGGGTAAAATGTACAAACAGAATGAAGGTGCTTCATTCCTACCGGGCAAGCAAAGAAATTTATGCTACTCAAGTGTAGATTCCATTAAGCAATGCTGGCATGTTACGAACCATAATCATAGGGATCCCTAAATAGTGCCAGAAAGGCAGAAGCCAATGTATGCTTTTTTTCCCCCATTTTCTTGTGCTATATGGAATAAACTATCTTCACTGAGCTACTCATAAGGATGATACAAACTAGAATCAGGCACATGGATCTATCAGGAGCAGTAGAATGGCTAGTTCTCAAGCACCCAACTATTTGCCTTCGGAAATTGCAAAGGGATTTTTTTTTTAATTTCTACCAAAGGATTGATAATGGACTGCAAACACAAAATGGTAGTCAAGTTGATATTTGGTGGCTGTGTCTTCCTGCCATTATTTTCAGAGGACAGTGGTGTGTTCCTTCAAAACTAGGTTGAAATGGTTACATCTGTGCTTTACACAGCCTGAAAAGATTAGAGGTCCCTGTGCACCTCAGTTATTAGCATTTGACTGGGGTTTGGTGTGAGGAGGACTAGTACAAAAGAACATAAGAAGAGCCCTGCAGGATCAGACCAAAGCCCATCTAGTTCAGCTTCCTATTACCCACTGTAGCCAGGCAGGTACATCTGAGAAGACCACAAGTAGGACATCAGGGCAATAGTCTTCTCCCACTGTTGTTCCTTAATCACAGGTATTCAGAGGCATACTGCCTCTGAACCTGGAGGTAATAGACTAAAATTGTGACTAATGGTCATTGATAGCCTTAACATCCATGAATGTATCCAACCTCCTTTAAAGCCATCTAGGTGGGTGGCCTTCACCCCATCTTGTGGCACTGAATTCCATAGTTTAGCTGTGTGCTGTGTGACAAAGTACTTCCTACTACCTGGATCCCCCCACCCCACCCTTCACCTGGAGATATGAAAGGGTAAGTTTGTCCCCCAAGGAATTGATCCCTCCTCTCTTCTTTGGGGTGACACCCTCCTTCAACCTCCATTCTCCATGACAGCAAACGATTTGTCACCCTGGGAGTGGGATACTTCTTTCACATCTCTAAAGGCCTCATCTACAATATTCTCTGCCTCACTCAGTTTCTCCAAGTCAGCTACCTTAATCTAAGGGTATCAAACGTGTTCTCTGACAGTGAGAAGCAAGTGTGCACATGCACACATGCACACACACGCACCTTATTTCCAACTGGCAGATAAACATACAGATCATGTTCTTTGTCAATGCACTGGATAACCCCCACACCCCTGGTGTGTGTGTGTGTGTGAGTGAATTGGCCTTGTTCCCTTCAGAAGCTAAGATTTGTAAGACCAAAAAGGGGAGAAGATGGACTGCCCTGCCTCCTCATCCTGTTGCTAAACTCACACAGGTGCTTAACTGGCTTGTTTGCTTACCTGCTCTATTTATTTGTTTATTTCATTTTTATATTGCCCAATAGCCAAAGCAAGCTGGGTGGTTCACAAAATTAAAACCACAAAAATACAACAGAAAATAGAATGTAAATATAATAGATTAAAACAAGGTGTAAATTGACACTTTGTAACTGAGACTCAGATGCTTCATCAGCTCGGTCTCCCCCAATTCACAGCTGTATTTTATCTGGACATTGAGACAACCAGCTATTGATAGTAATAATGTCATCTTCCATACTACAAGAAGTGCCTTTCCAAGTTTCCATTGTCCCCGCCCAGTGTCCCTATCCCCCTGATACATTCTGGTGGTTACTACCATCAATAAAGACTAGCTCTCACTGAGGTAGTTAGGCCATACATGGGCTGTATCACTTCAGATGGTAAGTGGGGGTGCCAATGACTGAATATTCCTCTTCCCTTACCGCAGAAAGCTAGCATATTTGGAAGAAAGCTAGGCTACAACCCTTTCCCTGACTATGAGATTTCTATGTGCAGGGATTTATTTATTTATTTATTTATGTGGCATCTCTTCTATATCTTTGAAACTTGCCAAACAGACAGCAATTTCACTGATGTAGTTTTCCCCCACTCAGTAAATGCATGCCGGGCAAAGCAGCACTTGTTAGATTTTTGCATTTGCTTACTCCTCATAAATCTAGTAGTAATGGGGGAGAAATCCTTCACGGACCGCAGCCTCAAGAGCCACCTTGTACTCAAGATTCTAGGTGGGGAAGAACTCATTGCCACACCACTTAGAGAAGCATGTGCTTTAATTAGGGATGGGGTAGAAATTTGTTTGGTGTGCATTTCAATGTGAAATTGCCTAATTTTCCCCTTTCAAACCAATGCGCAAACAAAAACTCAGTTATCCTTCAAAATTCACATTTTTTTTCTTTCTTTTTGTTTGCAGCAGAGTTCTCCAATGAGAAAAGGAATACAAGAATGTGTATATTAGAGGAATGTGGAGACAAAAATGCATATATTTGTGAAAATGACATTCAATAATACACTATAAGAAAACTGCTTGCAACAAATGTGTGCATTAGGTAAAATTGCATACAAAATGTATAAATTAGGTGAAATGCACACAAATATGTCTTGTATGGATTGTCATGAGAACTTCTTAAAATATCTTAAAGTTCAGGATGAATCAAACTTATGATTGGAAAAATGAGAAACTGAGAGAAATTGAAAGTGACAAATTCCTTCCTCTCCAGCTTCAGTCTCATCTGCTGAAATCAGTCGGGCTAAAAATGGTTGTACTTGGCTGCAGTGTGTACTCTGTCAAAGGTCTTCATACCTCTATAGTTACAGCAAGACCTTTCTCCTATTGCTGGAGAGGAGTGAGAGAGAAATTCATTCAGTTTACATTTTGATGCAAACTTACCTAATTTTGCACTTTTGAACCACTATGCCGTGCTGGGTAACTTGGAGACCTACAAATGTTTTGGCCTACAACTCCCATGATCCCACACCATTTGCTATGCTGGCTAGGGCTCATGGGAGCTGTAGGCCAAAAATCTGGAGGGCCACAAGTTGCCCACTATGCAAACCAAAACTCTGTTGTCCTTCAAAACGCCCACTTCTCCAAATTTTGTGGTGGAGGTCTCCAGTCAAAAACTGTGTACGGAAATACATATGTTAGGGAAAATAACATTTGAAAATCCATTATATTAGGAAAATTGCTTGCAAAAGCGTGTATATTAGGTTAAAATGCATGCAAAAATGCTTATGCATTTCCATGCAAACTATATATACACATCTGTTTAGGATGGTCTGAGCTTAAGACTGGAGAAATTCTCCAAGTGCAAGATGAACCAAACTTAAGGTTGTAAAATGAGAAACTCTGAAAAGCTGAAATTGACAGATTCATCCATCACTAGCTGCCACCATCTGAGCAACCATTTTACTGCTTAGCTTGACAGTACAGGCAAAGGTAGAACTCTGCCTGCCGTGTGGCTGCTGAAAGTCAAAGGCAGCTGTACATCAGCCAGAGGAGCATATCATAGTAGCGCAAAGGCCTTTGAAGGCATGCACTTGTACCGGTTTCCCATTACAGCAGCAGCAACAGAAACCACACAAGGTCTAATGATCAAAACCATTGATTTATTCCTCTCACAGGCCTTCGGTCTCCCCCTGGCTTCTAATTAAATCCCACTTACATTCAGCTCTGGTATATAACCCTTCTGTTCTGTATGAGATAAACCGGTTGCTGTAACTAAGGTCCACAGAGCACATTGTTCCTTCAGCAAAGCTCTTTTCTCTCAAACAAAAAAGGGGCCATGATTACCCTCTGTGAACATGAGCAAAAGTTGCATTTTAAGATTCCCAGAGTATGGAACATGTGTAGGACTAGCCTCACCTTACTTGGATTATATATATCAAAAGTATATATGAA
The DNA here is from genome assembly GCF_057233095.1 of Heloderma suspectum. Taxonomy (NCBI): domain Eukaryota; kingdom Metazoa; phylum Chordata; class Lepidosauria; order Squamata; family Helodermatidae; genus Heloderma; species Heloderma suspectum. The sequence continues at coordinate 22,917,383 of NC_139460.1, read as the reverse complement.
AAAATACATATTTTAAAAATATAAAATATTATATATATATATATATATATATATATATATATTTCATATATATATGGAAAAATATATATATTATTTTTTCAAGAGAAGTAACACTAAGCGAGATGACTATTTTTGTAGTTTTGTCACGAATAATATCATCAGGGGATTTGTTAATAAAACATCAGCTTTGGGAAGTCCTGGGAGTCAGCATTTTACAATGTACAGAAGAATTTTCCAGGAGAATGGAAAGGAAAGTGTTTGTAGAGATGGAAATATCGAAACCGTAGCCCACGTGCTGCTGTTTTGCTCTTTGTATAGAAACTCCCATGAAGAATTAATTACCCCCTTAATACTGCCCTATCCAGGGCACCTAACTGATTATTATGTGAACTTTCTTCTTGAGGACTGCGATAGGTTGGTCACAGCGAAAATGGAGAATTTTTTAGCAATTGCTATTAAAGCAAAGGCATCCAGAGTTTTAAATCGCATAATGCTACTTTAAATTGTATTTAATGTCTTTATCTGTTTGGTAAACTTTTGGTAGATTTTTATGGACACTGGACAGTATTACTGTTTGTTTGATGTTTGTTTATGTATACCTGTATGAATACTGGGACTAATTGCAATGGCCATTGGCTTGGGGCAGATAAAATTTGATTTGATTTGAATGCCCTAAGGCTTCCATATCTAGGGATGTAAATTCAGTCCTCACAGTAGATACGTTGTATCCCTTGTATATTTCAAACTGTGCACTAATGCTTGCCAAAGAGCATCTCCCATATGGTACTGTAGCATAGCAGGCAAAGATAGGACTGCATGTTATATCCCCAAAATGGCATCTCCCAGGCAATCACTTTCCCCTTGCTGTGACACTGTTATACCTTGTGATTCTCTGGCTCTGTTTCAAAGCTAGGGATCAGCAAATCTATCAGTTTTGCTTTCTCCAACATTCAGGGTTTTTTGCATGTTGATTTGTTTTTTAAATCTCAAGGTCTTTCTCTCATAGGGATGTACAAATCCCTTACCTGGCTCTGTTCCGGGGCATCCGCAGTGTGGGGGAGGTGCTCCATCCCTCCCCCAGGAATCCTCCCCAGCTGGCTCCACTCCACAGTGACTCTGCAGAGCCGCCGGCCGGGGCCAGCCGCAGCCGGAATTCCGGCCGCTGCTGGGCTGCTGCAGCCGCAAATGGCGGCCACTACACTGGCCGCCATTTGCATCCCTGGGAAGCTGTGATAGGCTAAATAAGCCATTTGCGTGGCTGCCTTTTGCCGTGATAGGCTACGTAAATACTTGCGTAGTCTATTACAGCAAAGAGCAGGGGTGCAAATGGCGTAGCAGGAGCCATTTGCACCCCTGCTCTTTGCCATGATAGGTTACATATTTACGTAGCCTATCATGGCAAAAGGCAGCCACACAAATGGCGGCCGCAGCAGCCCAGCAGCGGCCTGAAGATGAGCCGGAGCTGGAGCCGCTGCTGCCGCGTCTGCCGCCAAGTAGGCTTCATCCCGGGGGGATTCTGTGGGGTAGTGAGGGGGGAAGCCATTCCACCACAGACTCCGAGGGGCCAGATTCTAAAGAATCCAGCCTCACTGGAGTCCATGGCAGAATTCTCTGACATCTCTATTCTCCCATGAGTTTGAAGAACTTTACAAATTTTGAGAAATTCTTATCGAAAGCCAACTGAAACAACATTCTCACCAATCTGCACCAGTCAAGTCCAATAGGAACAACTATTCCCAACATGAAGAGAACTCTGCTGTCTCCAAGCCTGTGTGCCCTGCATATAGACACTTTTCAGCCAGTTTAACTCAAGCCTCTCTTTAAATCCAACAAATAACTCTTTATTGAACAGCCTCTTTCAATGGAAGAAAAAGAAATAGTAATTCACTGCCCACAGGAAATAAGGAGGTTGTCACCAATGAGGGTTAGGTCCAGCAGCAAATTATAGGTGGATGCTGGATAAAAAGGAGTGAGGCCTGGTAAAAAGAGAGGCTTCTCTCCTGGGTCTCCAGAGCCTTGTGCTTCTTTGCTGGCTGAACCGAAATTAAAGAAAGAATCCTGATCAAAGGGAAGTGTCTACTAGTTCACCTCAGACTGCTAGGATCCAGCTACAGCAGGCCTGGCTAGCAGATCCTTGATTTCTCCACCCACAGTATAAACATATACCTTTCTTATACTTTAATACAATACAGAGCTGGGGGCAGCACAAGGACCATGATGTACCTGCCTGCTATGTAGCTGTTAAATATGAGGTGCCTGTCATAAAAAAAGAAGTGGCAACCCTAATTAAGAACATGGATGAATATGCAGGGATTCAAATCCAGACCTTGGCCTGGGCCTTGAGGGATGAATCAATCAGCTTTGTTTTCGAATCCCACATGTGAAATTTTAGAATCAAGTAGGGATGGCGGAGAATTCCTCCACGGACTCCAGTGAGGCTGGATTCTTATTTATTTATTTATTTAATTAATTCATTTCATTTCTATACCACCCAATAGCCAATGCTCTCTGGATTCTTAGAATCTGCCCCCCCCCCAAGTCTGTGGTGGAACGGACCACCCCACCCTGCCACCCCACAAATTCTGACCTGGCTGGATGCTACCTGGCACCGCCAGGTCCGGGTCCGGCCAGGTCCGGCCGCTGCCCCTGTGCGGATGCAAAATGGTGTTGGGCATAGCGGATGCCATTTGCATGTCTCCCTTTGGCCGTGTTAGGCTACATAAATCTTTACGTAGCCTATCATGGCCAAAGGGAGGCATTCAAATGGCATCCGCTACGCCCGATGCCCTTTGCGTCCATAGACCAGCCGCGGCTGGAAGTCTGGCAGCGGCCCGCCTTGGCCGGCAGCTCCGCGGACTCGCCGCAGAGCAGAGCCAGCCGGGGAGGATTCCGGGGGGAGGACCGGATCACCCCCCCCCCGTGGACCTCCCAGCAGATGAAGGTGAGTGGGGTTCGTACATCCCTAGAATCAAGTTCTGTTTTTCCCCAATTTGGAGAACTTTGCGAATTCTGGTAAATTCTTAACAAAACTGAAATGGAATTCTCACCCATCCCTATTCAAATTAGTGGCTATTGCTGGGGAACTGTACAACATTATCTCGTCACTTATGTGGAGTAATTGATCGTAGGAAGCCAGGGAGTCAATACAGGGATGCTATTTCAGTGGCAGCCTTGTGTCAAATGTAACCTGTAGCAACACCGTGCTTGATGCATCTCATGTAGGTATGCCTCCCTTTTTTATTATTAATTACAGGAGATCCAGGATAACCCTTACTGGGAATGCATCACCTGGAGAAGGAGCCTTATCTGATCTCTCCATAGTGCAAGCAGTAATAAAATCCCGCACCCATCATGTGCTGCTAGAATGCTTAGGAAAACTGGGAATCATTTTTTGTCCTCATTTTTGGTGATGCATTTCCTCTTTGGCAAGAGGAGCAAGTGGTCTTCCTCCTAAAAAGCCGTGGCAGTCATTCAGCAAAGCCTGCATGTTCTCCTCTATTAAAGACAGGGTTTTAATATTCATTTGGAGAGTCTGTCCTATGGGGTCAGTTCCTACTCCCGCTTCCTTGTTCTCAGAAAGCGTGTGTGCTTAGTTGAAATGGAGACTGGCTCTACCCCTCCTGTGCTTCGGAATACAGCTTTGCAAATAGGTCTGGTAACTCTTAGAACCCCATAACCCAAGCAAGTACATACCTTACACTCCAGGTTTAGAACTCTTATCAGAAACCTTTCTTTTATGTTTTGAATTCCATGTTATCTGATCACCACCACCCCGCCACTGATAAAACTTTTTTTATTATGATGATTTTAGCCAGTGCACTAATTTGCTTCTGGGTTTGAATGTTCTGTGCCTTCATACATACTTAAACTTGCTGTGCCTACCAGCTTTGTCATGATACAGAGATTTGTAAGTAGATATTTTGGGTTTAGGATAGAAAGATTGGGTCATCTCCAAATGTCTAGGGGACAGAAAACTTTCTGTGTGTGTGTGTGTGTGTGTGTGTATATATATATATATATATATATATATATATATATATAAAATTATATTTATATCCCATCTTTTTTCCTCTCTCAAGGAACCCAAGGCAGCTTACATTATCCTCCTCCTCTCCATTTTAGCCTCACAACGACAACCCTGTGAGGTGGGTTGGGCTGAGAGTCTGTGACTGGCCCAAAGTCACCCAGTGAGCTTCCATGGCCGAGTGGCGCCTAGAACCCAGATCTCCCAGCTCCCAGTCCAACACTCTCACCACTATGCCACACTGGCTCTCACCACTACGCCACACGTGTGTGTGTGTGTGTGTATTAATATAAATGTATTGTGCCCATTTCGAGCACTGGCAACTACTTTTCACTACTACATTTCACTATTTTTATTTTAACTTGGAAATGGTTGGGGATGCAAAACTAGGAGGCTGCTAAGTGGGGGGGGGACCTTCTTGGCCCATTGTTTCCCCACAACCTTGCTCCTCTCCTCATTTGCCCTCACTTCCTCTTTCTCTGCTATTTTCTCCAGTGTCAACATTTACATTAGGTGCAGTTGAGGAAGGGGGTCTGAAATTACTACCACCATGCTGCCAAATTGTCACAAAATGTTGGTGGCCACATGTTTTGCTTTAAAACAAGGTATGCGCAGTGAGCGTGCGCCTTGTTGTAAAGGCTGATTGAGCTCCCATAAGACCCAGAACAACACGATTTACTATTAAAATGTGGCACACATTCACCACACACCTTGTTTTGAAGTAGAAATGTGTCTCCTGGCTGCTGCCATGCTACCAAAATGTGGCAGTGCAGTGGCACTTGGGGGGAGGCAGCATCGGGGGCAGCGAAACAAGCTGGAGGCCACATATGGCTTGCAGGCTGCTGTTGCCCACCCCCAGTTTACAAAGCAAGCTCCATGGGATGGAGGGGAGAACTAGGGATGGGGGAGAATTTCTCCCTGAAACTTCGGGGGGGCGAGTGCCAACGTATTCGGCCCCCCGAAGTAGTTTCGGGGAGAAATTCTCCGTACCCCCCGCCCCCCCCCGGATGGGACTTACCTTTCCCGAATGTCCCTCCCGGCGGCGAGTCCCGGCGGCGGTTCGGCAGGTCTTCATCAGGGGCAGGGGCAGCAGCCGGTCTTTCGACCGGCTGCCGCCGCCGCCATTCCAAGAAAAGTTAAAAAAAAAAAATGCCCCCGTGATAGGCTACGTGACGATTAACGTAGCCTATCACGGCTAGATTTGCAAAGTCAGCCATGATAGGCTACGTAAATCGTCATGTAGCCTATCATGGGTGACTTTAAAAAAAAAAAAAGCGCGTACGGCTTATGTAGATTACGTAGACTACAGCGTAATAAGGGCTATTTGCATTGCTATTTGCGTTTCCCTTATTTTCGCCATAGTCTATGTAAAGATTTACGTAGACTACAGCGACCAAATAAGGAACGCGAATGGTGGCTCCCTATGGGGGCTGCCATTTGCGTACGTGCTTTTTTTTTTTTTAAGTCACCCTTGATAGGCTACGTGACGATTAACGTAGCCTATCATGGCTGACTTTGCAGATCTAGCTGTGATAGGCTACGTAAATCGTCACGTAGCCTATCACGGGGGCGTTTTGTTTTTTTTTAACTTTTTATTTCGCGGCCAGGCGAGGCGAGGCACCTCCTCCCCGGCCTGAATTTCGGCCAGGCGAGGAGGGAAGCCTCCCCCCCCCCAGCCTGAACTTCGGGGGGAGCAGTGAAGCGCCTCCCCCCCACCGCGAAGCAAGCTGCGAGACCAGGTAAGTGGCTTTCGTGCACCCCTAGGGAGGACCCTGTTATTTTTGCTTAAGGAACACTATGAAACACCATCAACATTGAACGGGCACAAAGATTGCTGGTTCTATACGTATATCACGACAATAAAGGATATTGATTCTGCTACAGAACGTGCTGATTGCTTGGCTTAAGGAAGAGTGGCTTTGGTGTGGACTCCATACTATAACAGAAAGCACGCGGTGACCACAGGCACTTTGGAGCTGGTCTGAAACCTCTGTTCTAACTGCTTTCCTTTTATCTGCTTTCTGCAGGCTTCCATAATAACTAGACAGACTTTGTCAATGGTCACTCTCAGATCAAACAAAGGCCAGTGTCAGAGTCGTGACTGCAACTTTTTCTTCTGCACAGCTGCCTTGACTGAAAAGTTTTCAGGGACTAAGATATATCCCCCCCCCCTCCTCCAAACAATCAAACAAAATCAACTCTGCTTCAAAAACACACAGTAATGGCTTTGCTTGCCAACGCTCCATGTATGTCATAATCTGGTGTCATCATTCTTAGTATCTTGACTTCTGGAATTGCTGAGTTGGATCACTGATCCATCTAGAATCATAGATTTGAAAGGAACCTCAGAGCTCATCTAGTCCGACCCAATGCTGATGCAGGAAATTCAGTCCTACAGTATCGTGATGGGCAGCTATCCAGTTTGTGCTTGACACCTCTAAAGAAGGGGAGGCCACCACCTTCTGAGAGACTATTCCACTATCAAACAGCTTGTACTTTCAGGAAGTTCTCTTTAATGTTTACTTTAAATTTTCTTTCTTGTCATTTGAACCCCCAGCGTATGATATCTGCATTGAATCACAAGATCATAACAAGTTCAAAGGACTCAACTTTTGAATTTTGATGATTATTTACATTCAAAATATCCTTTAAGAAGAGTCCAAATGTGAGTGGTAAAATTTGAAATATTGGATGATTTCAAATATTTGCAGATATTAATTTCAGCTCTACTCAAGTTTATGTTCCACATTTCCTTTTCTCCACTTCCTGTTACAGAAATTAGCTTTTGCTAGTCATAGAAGTTTATCAGAGTTTAACAATATACCATTTTAAAAAAATTCAAAATTGGAAAGAAAACCCCCAGCATTTTCTACCTCTTACCAAATAAAACATTACTGATCCCCACCCCCACCCCACAAAAGAATAGCATCCATTTTTAACAAAGTTGTGTTTTAAGAACATTAGTTTAATTCTGATTGAAATCAGAACCTGCCCAAGACATTCCTGTGTCTGGTGTGGACAAAACAAAGGGCATTCGCCTCCCACTGCTTAGAATTAGGGATGGCGCGGGCGCCCAATTCAGACTGGGAATATGGCAGAACCATCCCTGCCTGCACCCCCAAGCCCTGTTCGTTGCTCCCCAAGCCCTGCTCGCCCCTTGCATGTGCTTGGCGAATGGCCTGCACTCACCCTGGTGGCTTTGTTGAGCTTCGTGATTGCGATTTTTTGAGAAATAAAGCGGCGATTGCAAAAATGTGCCTATTTGTACACACACAAAATTGCACATTTTTGTGAATGCATATATTCAGGTTCTGAACAACTTTCACCCAGTCTCGGATCTGCCATTTTGGGGCAAGGTGATTGAGCGGGTGGTGGTGATGCAGATGAAGGCACACTTAGAAGAAGTCGATTATCTAGATCCAGTTCAGTTTGGCTTCAGGCCTGGGCATGGGACAGAAACAGCCTTGGTTGCCATGGTGGATGATATGAGGAGGGCTCTGGATAGGGGCAACCTTGTTCTCCTCGACCTCTCAGTGGTTTTTGATACTGTTGACCATGGTATCCTCCTGGACTGCCTGGAGGGGTTGGGCATTGGAGACACCGTATTGCGGTGGTTCCGGTCCTTCCTCTCCGGCAGGTACCAGAGAGTAGCACTGGGAGAGGAGGTTTCGGACCCATGGCCTCTCACTTGTGGGGTGCCACAGGGTTCCATCCTCTCCCTGAACCTATTTAACATCTATGTGAAGCTGCTAGAGGCTATCATCAGGAGGTTTGGGGTGTGGTGTCATCAATATGCGGATGACACACAGCTCCACCTCTCTTTCAAATCTTCACCAAGGTTGGCCGTAGAATCCCTGTCCAAATGTCTGGAGACAGTGAGTAGCTGGATGGGGAGGAATAAGCTGAAGCTGAACCCTGACAAGACCAAGGTACTTTTGGTGGGAGACAAGAGGAGGTTGGGGGATGTTGTCCTGGTGTTGAATGGGGTACGGCTACCCTTGAAAGACCAGGTCTGGGACTTCTGGTTGAAACCAATGTCACCCTCGCAGCATTGTGCGGAGTTTCCATGGGATGCTATCTCAAACAGCTTTTAAAAGGTTGAAAAATCGTTTCATCTCCCCCCTGAAATTAAAAGGGGGGAGATGCAAGGCAGCATCTGGATGAGATCTTGGAGAAAAGTACTGTCTGTGAAGCAGCGGGGGGGGGCGTGGATTCTGAGACTACCCTCCCAGAGTTTAATCATCACAAAAAGCTGCTTTGAAACTCCTATCTAATAGGAGAAAACAGGGCTGACATGTTCCATTGTAATATATGGATTAAGAAATATCAACAATATTTGAGAATATTTGAGGACCTGCAAGATTTGTTTGAAGAGAAACATGGCTACAGCGAGGAGAAAGAAAGGAACTGCATCACCACCCACTCCCCCCGTACTTCTTTTGGCAAAGGCTCCGAGAACCAAAGATACAGGGGAGTTATTTATTCTGATAAAAAATTTACCTTCGCAATTTGTGGAGCAAGCTAAGAGGTTGGATTCAATTCAAAATTCCATCACCACTAGGGATGTACGAAAGGGACTTACCTTGTCCCGCAGCTTTTTTCGTGGTGGGGGGGAGGCGCTTCGCTTCTCCCCCCGAAGTTCAGGTGAGGGGGGGAGGCGTCCCGCCTCACCCGGCCGAAATTCAGGCCGGGGGGGAGGCGCCCCACCTCGCCCGGCCGAAATTCAGGCCGGGGAGAAGCGCCCTGTCTCCCCTGCCGCGAAAGTAAAAGTAAAACAAAAAACAAAAAAAACCCGTGATAGGCTACGTAATGATTAACGTAGCCCATCATGGCTAGATATCCAAAGTCAGCCGCGATAGGCTACATTAATCATCATGTAGCCTATCACGGGTGACTTTGGAAAAAAACAACAACAGCGCATACGCAAATGGCGGCGGCCCATGGGCGCCGCCATTTGCGTTCCTTATTTTGGCACGTCTAGTCTACATAAAGATTTACGTAGACTACGGCGAAAATAAGGGCAACGCAAATAGCATTCCCTTATTTTTGCCATAGTCTACATAAATCTTTACGTAGACTAGACGTGCCAAAATAAGGAATGCAAAATGTGGCGCCCATGGGCTGCCACCATTTGCACACGCACTTTTTTTTTCCCCCCCAAAGTCACCCGTGATAGGCTACGTGATGATTTACGTAGCCTATCACGGCTGACTTTGGAAATCTAGCCGTGATAGGCTATGTAAATCGTCACGTAGCCTATCACGGGTGTTTTGTGGTTTTTTTTACTTACTTTTTATTTTGTTACGGTGGAGGTGGCGGCCGGTCAGGAGACCGGCCACCGCCCCTGCCCGTTACGAAACGCCGCCGAAATGCCACCGGGACCTGCCGCCGAGAGGGACATTCACTGAAGGTAAGTCCCATCCCGGGGCGGGGTGGGGGACCGGCGGAGAATTTCCCCAACACTTTCGGGGGGCCGAATGCCTCGGCACTCGGCCTCCCAAAGATTCGGGGAGAAATTCTCTGCCATCCCTACTAGTGATGTAAATGTGCCTACCTTTGTAGACAAGCTTTTGCATGAGATACTCCCTGTGCCATCTGATTATTTACTGGATATTGAGAAGGCATTTCATGTGCCAAATGCTAAAGGGACTGGCTATACGATTATATTCCAATTTGCAAGGATCTCCACAAAGAATTATATCCTGGGTTTGGCAAGAGAGGGTGGAAGTCTTTTTTGGAAACAACTTTGGAAAGTTATGTTATTTCCAGATTACGTCAAAGAGGTGGCTGATAAAAGAAGGCAATTTATCAAGGCAAAAAATCTGGCAAAACAAATGAACTTACAATATCACTTAAAATATCCTGCTACATTTTGCATTCTTTCTGAAGGTCAGATGAAGAAGTTCCTAAATCATTAAATGGCGGTGGCATGGCTGAACATAACACTGCATGAGATTTCTGTTCCAGCCCCATGAACTGGAATCTTTAAACAAGTTTTGTTAACTGTCTATGTTTAGTCTGCATGATTCAGGCTAGGCCAGGGATAACTGATTAAACATATATTCGTTTGCTTTCTTTCATTTTTCTTCTCTTTTTTATTTTTCTTTAAATTCTTGTTTTCTAAAATTGATATAATACGCTGTATTTAAATATGTTGTTTGAGGGTGTATTGTGCACACTCATTTATATATCTAGTATAAAATATATTATTGACTGTTGTAAGGTTGCTTCCAAGTTTTATTATTATTTGTTATTGTTCAGTCATTCAGTCCTGTCCGACTCTTCGTGACCACATGGACCATAGCACCCCAGGCCATCCTGTCCTGCGCTCTCTCCCGGAGTGTGCTCAAGTCCATATTCATTGCAATGGTGATGCTATCTAGCCATCTCATCCTCTGCCATCCCCTTCTCCTTTTGCCTTCAATCTTTCCCAGCATCAGGGTCTTTTCCAGGGAGTTTTCTCTTCACATTAGGTGGCCAAAATATTTGAGTTTCAGCTTCAGTATCTGTCCTTCCAATGAGCACTCAGGGTTGATTTCCTTTAGGATGGACTGATTTGACCTCCTTGCAGTCCAGGGGACTCGTAAGAGTCTTCTCCAGCACCACAGTTCCAAAGCATCGATTCTTCGGCGCTCAGCCTTCCTTATAGTCCAGCTCTCACAGCCATACGTTGCTACTGGGAAAACCATAGCTTTGATTCTACAAACCTTTGTTGGCAAGGTGATGTCTCTGCTTCTGACTATGTTGTCTAGGTGTGCCATAGCTTTCCTCCCAAGGAGCAAGTGTCTTTTAATTTCATGGCTACAGTCACCGTCTGCGGAGATCTTGGAGCTCAGGAAAATAAAATCTGTCACTGCTTCCATTTCTTCCCCTTCTATATGCCAGGAAATGATGGGGCCAGATGCCATGATCTTCGTTTTTTGATGTTGAGTTTCAAACCAGCTTTTTCACTCTCCACTTTCACCCTCAACAAGAGGCTCTTTAGATCCTCTTCACTTTCTGCCATTAGGGTGGTATCGTCTGCGTATCTGAGGTTGTTGATAATTCTCCCAGCAATCTTAATTCTGACCTGTGATTCATCCAACCCGGCGTTTCTCATGATGTACTCTGCATATAAATTAAATAAGCAAGGCAACAATATGCAGCCTTGTCGTACTCTTTTCCCAATTTTGAACCACTCGGTTGTTCCATGTCCGGTTCTTACTGTTGCTTCTTGACCCTCGGAGAGGTTTCTCAGGAGACAAGGTAAAGTGGTCTGGTACTCCCATCTCTTTCAGAATTTGCCACAGTTTGTTGTGATCCACACAATCAAAGGCTTTAGCATAGTAAATGAAGCAGAAATAGACGTTTTTCTGGAATTCTCTTGCTTTCTCCATGATCCAGTGAATGTTGGCGATTTGATCTCTAGTTTCTCTGCCTCTTCGAAACCCAGCTTGTACTTCCGGTAGATCTCAGTTCACATTAGGGATGTACGAAAGTCACTTACCGTTTCACTGATCTGCTTCGCGGTGGGGGGGAGGCGCTCCATCCCTCCCCCCGGAATCCTCAACGGGGGGGAGGCGCTCCATCCCTCCCCCCCTGGAGTACTGCCCAGCGGGCTCCGCTCCATGGGGATTCCACGGAGCTGCCGGCGGGCTCCACCCGCAGCCGGACATCCGGCTGCTGGGCAGCAGGGACGCAAATTGCGTCCCTGTACTTAACCGTGATAGACTACATAAATATTTACGTAGGCTAGAATGGCGAAAAATAGCGAACGCAAATGGCAGCGGCCGTAGCCGCCACCATTTGCATATGCTGCGCCCGGCCACGGCCGGCTAGGAGACCAGCCGCCGCTGCCACCACACCCGCTGCCACACCTGCCTCCGCACCTGTGCACCTTCAGAAGGGAAAGTGTGTTGAAGCAGAGGTATACCTAATCTGTACCTTATCTCTGCTGCAGGTTTCTTTGAAGGGCAAAACAACCCTTATTCAGGGGAATCAACGGCTTGACCTCTCTGTGGCTGAATACACACATTACCTGGCAGGCAGGCTGGAAGAGGTTATTTTTTATCTGCTTTTGTTTATTTCTGGCACACACTAAATTAGTATTTTGAATGTGTCTAGAATGAACATGACCAGTGCATAGCCCAGAAGGGCCACTGATTTTTGGAGGCTGGAATCCTCCCCCTGATGGACCCATACTCCCCCCAACCCATCTCCTCCATGGTGGCCTGCCAAGGCCTCTCGGGGGTGAGAGACAGAGAGCTTGCAGCAGTGCCGGCAGCACTACCAGCCTTCTGCTTGCCCCTGCTGCCGGTCTGCTGGGACGTGGGGGCATCTTCCTCGAGCAAGACCGATTGGTGCTGCCTCCTCAAGTGCAGGAGCAGGCTGCTGGTGCTGTCATGCCCTGGCTGTTTCCCCCCTCTCAGAGGCGCCTTGCAGTGGCGACGCACGGCAGTGCTGGGAGCTGCTCCCAATTCAAAGTTGCCCCACACAATGCTGCCCTGACCTTTCGGGGGAGGAGGAGATGCAGACCACCTGCCTTGAGTCTGCGGGGGCACCACATGAACAGTGGAACGATGGAAGACGGGTGGGGTGCTGGAGCCTCTGCCTGCTGCTCCTCCTCCAACACACCCTGGAGGATCTCCTCCTCCTCACCCTCTACCAGGCAGAGGACATCAGGCACCTCTGACCTAACATCCATGAGTGGGCTCCCCTCTTCCACTACAGAAGGAGATGCTGCTCCTCCTTGGGCAAGAGTGCGACTACTGCACCTTCCCACACCAGCCTCCTCTACAGGGACCTCCATGCACTGCAATGGCCTCCGCGCCCTGCTGCCCTACTCCACCGGGATGCACTACCTGGACTAGGGGGCAGACAGCTCGCCTAACGGTGCTGCTGCTGACAGCAGCGCCTCACCCACCTCTGCCCCTGCCAATGCCTCAAAGATACTTCATATTGCACTGGATTGCTTTGCCACACAGTGAAGTGTTACTGGAATAAGAAGGTAATTAATCTAAATAGTAGCATATTCAATGCTTTTTCAACACTGTCTTGAAATTGGGACGTGTAGCGTTGGTGGAACAACAACCTAGCACGCACACACAAGGACAAAGACACAGAAGAGCAAAAGAAAAGCAGAACTACCCAAGCAAATAATGTGTTTCTTTAATTTATTGTTTAATATTTCATTTTTTTATGGAAGGCAGATTATGTTCAAGAAGTACAGGGCAACAGTGCTGGCGATTAGATAACAGCCAAGAGAAATAAAACAATTATATATATATATATATATATATATTCTGTTTGGGGAGGATCAACACAGAGAGAAGACACAGATGGTTCACTTCAGGATGGGGGTGGGGGGGAACAAATTTATTTATTCATTCATTCATTCATTCATTTCATTTCTATACCGCCCAATAGCCAAAACTCTCTGGGCAGTTCACAAAAATTAAAACCAAACAACACACAATAAAACAATTTAAAATATATAGAACATTAAAACCACAATATAACAATACAACCACAATAAAACCTAGCAGCAGTGCAGGAGTTTAAAATACAGATGTAAAACAGCAAAGATAAAAATTTAGAAAGCTAAAATGCTAAAATGCCTGGGAAAATAAAAAGGTCTTCACCTGGCGCCGAAAGGTATACAATGTAGGCACCAGGAGAACCTCACTAGGGAGCTCATTCCAGAGCCGGGGTGCCACAGCAGAACAAGCCCTCCTCCTAGTAGCCACCCGCCTCACTTCCTTTGGCAGGGGCTCACGGAGAAGGGCCGCTGATGATGACCTTAAGGTCCGGGCAGGCACATATGGGAGGAGGCGATCCTTCAGGTAACCTGGCCCCAAGCCGTTAAGGGCTTTGAATGTTAACTCCAGCACTTTGAATCGGGCCCAGAAATGGACTGGCAGCCAGTGCAGCTGGAAAAGTACCAGCGTAATTTGAGCTCGCAGGCCAGTCCCTGTTAACAATCTTGCTGCCCTATTTTGGACCAGCTGAAGTTTCCGGACCGTTTTCAAAGGCAGCCCCACGTATAATGCATTGAAGTAATCCAGACGAGAAGTTATCAGAGCATGGATAACTGTAGCTAGGCTATCTCTGTCCAGATAAGGCATAGTTGGTATACCAGCCTAAGCTGATAAAAAGTGCTCCGTGCCACTGAGTTCACCTGTGCCTCAAGTGACAGTTCTGGGTCCAAGAGCACCCCAAACTACGAACCTGATCCTTTAGGGGGAGTGCAACCCCCTCCAGAACAGGTTGAATATCACCTTGCCGGGCAGACGAACCACCCACTAACTGTACCTCCGTCTTGTCTTGTCTGGATTGATTTTCACTTTATTAGCCCTCATCCAGTCCATTACCGTGCCCAGGCACTGATTCAGAACAGCCACTGCCTCACCTGGTTTTGATGAGAAAGAGAGGTAGAGCTGGGTGTCATCTGCATATTGATGGCACCTCAGCCCACACCTCCGGATAACCTCCCCCAGCGGTTTCATGTAGATGTTAAACAGCATGGGGGATAAAATAGAGCCCTGTGGAACCCCATGGCACAATTGCCATGGCACAGAGCAATAATCCCCCAGCACCACCTTGTGGAATCGGCCATCCAAGTAGGAACGGAACCACTGTAGTGCAGTGCCTCCAACTCCTAACCCAGACAACCTATCCAGAAGGATACCATGGTCGATGGTATCGAAAGCCGCTGAGAGGTCCAGGAGAATCAACAGGGTCGCACTCCCCCTGTCCCTCTCCCGGCAGAGGTCATCCCACAGGGCGACCAAGGCAGTTTCCATTCCAAAACCAGGCCTGAAGCCCGATTGAAATGGATCTAGATAATCCATTTCATTCAACGGTGCCTGGAGCTGTCCTACAACCACCTGCTCAAGCACCTTGCCCAGGAAGGGGATGTTGGCCACTGGCCTATAATCATTAACATTCTCTGGGTCCAGGTTAGGCTTTTTCAGGAGTGGTCTAATTACTGCCTCTTTTAAAGCGGCAGGCACCACTCCCTCTCTCAAGGAGGAATTTACGACCTCCTGGACCCAGCCGGACAACCCCTCCTTGTTTGATTTAATAAGCCATGAAGGGCAAGGGTCAAGCACACAAGTGGTCGATCGGACTTGGCCAAGCACCTTGTCCACATCCTCAGGCCTCAGTAACTGAAACTCATCCAATAAAACTGGACCAGACGGTGCTCTGAACGCCTCTACCAATGGAACTGCATTAATGGTGGTGTCCAATTCATGACAAATCTGAGCGACTTTATCCTCAAAGTGCTGGGCAAACTTGTCACAGTGTGCTACTGAGGGTTCCACAGTCTCTCTCCCTGGCCCAGAATGTAACAGGCCACGAACCACTCAGAAAAGCTCCACTGGATGACACTGAGAAGATGCAATGCTGGTGGAAAAGAACTGTCTCTTTGCCACCCTCACCGCCACAGAGTAGGCTCGATAGTGGGCTCTTACCTGTGTTCGGTCAGACTCAGCACGAGTTTTCCTCCACCTGCGTTCTAGCTGTCTCCCCTCTTGCTTCATTGCCCTCAGCTCAGGTGTATACCAAGGAGCTGGCCGGGCTCTGCTCAGAGGGAGAGGGCGCTTGGGCGCGATCGTGTCAACCGTCCGAGTCATCTCTGCATTCCACAGAGCGATCTGGGCTTCGACAGGAGCACCAGCCATACCAGCAGGAAAATCCCCCAGAGCCCTCTGGAATCCATCGGAATCCATTAATCTCCGGGGGTGGACCATTTTAATAGGTCCCCCACCCTTGCAGAGGGGAAAAGCCGCCAGGAGTCTAAACCTCAGCAGGAAGTGATCTGACCATGACAAAGGGACAGATGTTAATTCCTCCACTTTCAGATCACCATCCTCCTGCCCAGTCGAGAAAACCAGATCAAGTGTGTGTCCTTTTATATGCGTTGGGCCGATGACATGTTGGGACAGCCCCACGGTTGTCATGGCAGCCATGAAGTCCTGAGCCGCCCCGGATACAGCGGCCTCGGCATGGAAGTTGAGATCCCCCAGGACCATCATCCTAGGGGTCCTCAACACCAAGTCCAAGACCACCTCCGTCAGCTCAGGCAGGGAGTCTGATGGGCGGTACACCAACAGAATCCCCAATCTGTCCCGGGTACCCTACACAAGGTACAAACACTCAAGATCTGCACTCGAATGAGCAGGAAGCCTGGAGAGGGAGATTGAATTCCTATAGACCACGGCAACCCCCCCTCCCCGACCCTCAAGTCGGTGTTGGTGCTGCACTGAGTACCCAGGAGGGCACAGCTGGGAGACAGTGACCCCTCCCCATTCCCCCACCCAGGTCTCAGTAATACATGCCAGGTCAGCCCCCTCATCCACAATCAAATCATGGATGAGGGAGATTTTATTTTGGGCCGACCTGGCATTCAGCAGCAGCACCACCAGACCCGAGGGCAGACTGGTAAGGCTGCCAGGAACCATCAGGTTGGGGGAAGAACCAGAAGAGGGGACAGCTGTAAGGTATCTAGCCCCTCTTCTCCTCAGCTGGCCTGTTAATCCCCCAACACCATACCTCCCCCTGCCCATGACCACAGTTATGGTGGCACCTCCCCGACCCCCTAAGTTGCCCAATAGTCCTCCCAGGCACATATTAAAATGTTAGGGTATAAAATGCACAACAGTTTAAAAGAATATAAAAGATAAGAGATAAAAGAGAACAGCAGCTAAGAAGGAGCAGATAAAGTCCACGTTTGCCCCTACAAACACTACACACATAGGCTTCTATAATATGCCTTTCTTTAAGAATTTAGAAATAGGGATGTCACGAGTGCCTGTTTTGGTCCGCAAATTTGACGGACTGCTGGTGCCTGTGCCTGCTGAGCTGTGCCTGCCAAGATCCCCCCTGCTCACTGGCCCTCTGGGCTGCAGTTGAGCACCCCCTCCGTGCTCGATGAGAAGCCCATAACTTACCCGGGCTTGTTTGTCTCTGTGCCGATCTCCATGTCTTTTAAAAAATGGCAATCGGCAGCAGTTGCCCATAGAGTTATATGCAAAATAGCTCTGTAAACTAAAGTCTGTGGGTGATTCACAGTGCTTTTTGCGTATAAGTCCATGTTGGCCCGGAGGGGGCGCTCGACTGCAGCCTGGAGGGCCAGCGAGCAGGGGGAAAGCTCGGGAGCACCCGGAGAACCTGAACTGGGATGTGTTCTCACATCCCTATTTAGAAAGAAAGAAAGAAAGAAAGAAAGAAAGAAAGAAAGAAAGAAAGAAAGAAAGAACTAAATGCTTGAATATTACTTAGAGGGGGGGGACATGCCCAGAAGTTAATATTTGCTTTTAAAAATAAAAAAAAGACTGGGTTTTTAAAAATCTAAAAGAGACAGAGTTGACTGACAAAAACGACAAGGAAATAGAATGGAGAAAGCAGAAGTGAGGGTTGACCTTAACAACAAACACAGCCTATTCTGGAGTCCACAAGCGACATAAACAAAGAAACACAGGAATGGTGGGGGAGGGGAGAGTGTAGCAGCAACAAGTGAGGAAAAGCAATGTTAGTTTGAAAAAATATGGAAAGGAGAGATGAATCTAAACAAATACAAACAACTAACGAGTCAGAGGTACAAAGAAATATCAGAAGGAAGTGGCTGGAAGAGGTGCTGCAAAACACACCATCCCAGTGGGGATGGATGATCAAGGAATGAGGGAACGATGCCACTACAACCAAGCTGTTTCCTTTTAATTTAAATTTTGAGGAAAGCCTAATGGCAATCAAAATCAAATAAATTGAAGGAACAACTCCTAGGAATGCACGCACGTGCACACACACACACACACACACACACACTTGATCGTCTACCCACACCAGCCCTCTCCCAAAGACACAGCTAGCGCTATAACCAAACACAGCCTTTCGCCAAAGTATATATGCCCCCTTACTCCACCATTCTCTCTGATTGGAGACTGCTGGCATCGGTTCTGGCTGAGAGTTCCTATTTGCCAAAGCACACTCCCTCTTCCTCCTGCGCTTGCCTCCTTCCACCCCCCACCTTCCCACGCCCACTCACCTTCCACCTCCTTCCCTCCTCCTCCTCCACATGCCCCTCTGCATGAGCATTCAGAAGATGATACATTTTGGAGACAGCCTGTCTGGGCTGCTCAGGCATTAAGCAGAGCTCCAAATATATGAGGCAGAGGAGGCACTTCGGGGGGGGGGACCTCGGTACTGCTCTGACCCACTTCGTATCACAAGGATTTTGCTCCAAATAAGCCCGCTTCACCTTGTTATTAGGGCTTCATTACGAGATGGTGCACAGCCCTATTTTCCTCCCTCTCTCATAATTCTTGTTCCTGGGATCATCCCATGAAGCTGATTGGTGGGACAGGACAGATAAAAAGGAAGCATAGTTCATAGTTCTATGGAATTTGCTACTACAAGTTGTAGTGATGGCCACCAATCTGGATGGCTTTGAAAAAGGATTAGACAAATTCGTGGAAGATAAGGCTATCATTGGCTACCAGTCCTGCTGGCTATATGCTACCTCCAGTATCAAAGGCCATATGCCTATGTACACCAGTTGCTGGGGAACATAAGTGAGAGGGTGCTGTTGCACTCATGTCCTTCTTGTGGGTTTCCCACAGGCAGCTATTTGGCCACTTTGTGGAGAGAATACTGGATAAGATGGAGCCTTTATCTGATCCAGCATGGCTTTTCATATGTCTTTATTAGGGATGTCCGAGAATTCCGCCACGGACTCCAGTGAGGCTGGATTCTTTAGAATCTGGCCCCCCAGAGTACATGGCGGAATGGCCTCCCTCCCCCGCCATCCTGCAGAATCCCCCCAGGATGGAGCAAACCTGGGGATGGATGCGGCAGCTCCGGTGGCTCCAGTGGCGGCAGCGGCGGATGCAGCGGCAGATGCGGTGGCAGCTCCGGCTGGTCTCCCGGCCGCTGCCAGGCTGCTGTGACCACAAATGGCAGCCATCGTAGTGGCTGCCATTTGCGTGGCTGCCTTTGTTCGTGATAGGCTATGTAAATACTTACGTAGCCTATCATGGCAAAGAGGAGGGGTGCAAATGGCAGCCACTACGTCATTTGCGTCCCTGCTCTTTGCCGTAATAGGCTACATAAGTATTTATGTAGCCTATCATGGCAAAAGGCAGCCATGCATAAATACTCATGTATCCTATCACGGCTTAATGCAAGGACGCAAATGGCGGTGGCTACGACGGCCGCCATTTGCGGCCGCAGCAGTCTGGCAGCAACCGGAACTCCAGCTGTGGCCAGCCTTGGCCAGCCGTGGAGCGGAGCCGGCCAGGGAGGATTCGGGGGGGAGGGGGGAGTGCCTCCCCCCTGCCTCAGATGCCCCAGAACAGAGCAAGGTAGGGGTTTCATACATCCCTAGTCTTTATGTTCTTATGCCCTGTGGGTCAGATCTGTCTTAAGTTAGTCATTAACACACAGACATAGGCATAGCTAACCTTGAAAACCACCTAGATTTTGCGAGCAGTCCTCCCAAATACTTAAAAAACCATTAGAAGTTGGGAGGGGGGGCTTTGAGCCAAAATGTCAGCTGCTTTTCACAAGGCAGATGCAACTACAAATCCCATGATCTCAGCAGGGAATTACACCCGTCAGCATGCTTCCAATGTGAAACTTAATTCACATTTTGGGATCAGGATTTCACTGATTAAGAATGTAATCATCTTCATTCTCTTGTTCTCTAAATTAAGGTTTCATTCGAGCATTCATAAATAATTAATTTCATCAGGCCAAAGTACAAATAATGATTATGCAGCATCATGTCTAAGATATGCTAAGATTATTTGGGGAGGGCGAATGGTGATGTCTTATTTTTTTTAACTCCCCCCTAATACGACTGAACAACAACAACAAATATATACTGTATTTCAGAATGTTTCCTAATCCCCTCCTGTGATTTGACAGAGAAAAGAAAAAAACACAATCACCCTGAAATTTTTTTAAAGGGGGTGATTTCTGCAGAGTACACGAGCATATTTATCTGGTGTGAGCATTGAGGAACTGAGTGATCTTCATGCTAATCAATGGTAATGACCCCCCCCCCATCAGCTTCATCTTAATGTAGTTCTCGCCTATTACTGGTGATGGAATTCATACCAGTTGACCTGCAATAAAAGGCAATTATATTAGCCACCTAATCGCAGTCTTCACAGCACATTTTGAAATGAAAAACCTTTCAAGAGAGAGCCTGTATAACTTAAGCAAATGCCATAAAGCATATTTATTTCTTAGCAAGGAAAACCAGATCACAGTACAACGGCGATAAACAGTGGAATGGAACTGTTCATTTCAGAACAAAAGTGATCCGGTTGTTGCTTAGTGATTTGATAGGTTCAGCTATATTTGAACTCGTGTTTGTTTGGAGCATTGTGTGTGTCTGTGCATGTGATTGTGAACACTGTTCCCCTCTGACATGGCAACTAACAGATCAACGTGATTAGAAAGGTCTGTAAGGCAGCTGTTGTTGTATGACTTTTATATAACTGTTCCCTCCGGGCACAGCTGTCAAGGGTAATGTGAGGTTAAGTACATTGCCTTGTTGAGTAAGCTGGCCCCATGTAGTACTTAGCTACAAAAAAAGAAGAAGGGGGGGCACCATTAGCATCTTCTCCACCTTTCAGAGGTCAGCATGATGAGTGGGAGCAACCAATCTCAAGCTCTGATTTTCTCTCTCTCTCTTCTCCATCTCAAGGACAATGTAGATGAAGGCTGGACAGCTGAACACTCTTCGATAAATGAAAGTAAATACTCTATCCTTCTTCACTACTAAATAGAGGGCAAAGGGGATGCAGATTGCCTTCCCTGTCCATGTAGATATTGAATCATTTGCTAGAGGTATTTGAGGTCTCTACCCACTTCAGAATGCAGGTGAGGAATTCTGAAACTAAATGTCCCCCATTTAAATAAATGTGCACGTAGAAAAAAGATGTCATGGTTAAGGTAATCTAGTTTATCCATCCCCTAGGAATCTGTCTGTCTGTCTATCTATCTATCTATCTATCTATCTATCTATCTATCTATCTATCTATCTATTTCTATACCACCCTATAGCCAAAGCTCTCTGGGTAGTTCACAAAAATTAAAACCACAAAGCACAGCATAAAACAATCTAAAATATGAAAGCTTAAAACCATAATATAACAGTACAGCCAGAATAAAATGTAGCAGCCATGGAGAGATTTAAAATACACTTTTAAAACACCAGACCCAAAAGACTAGGAAGCTAAAATGCTAAAATACTGGAAGAATAAAATTGTCTTCACCTGGTGCCAGAAGGAGTACAACGTCGGCACCAGGTGAACCTCTCTAGGGAGCTCATTCCACAGCCGGGGTGCCACAGCCAAAAAGGCCCTCTTCCTGGTAACCACTCACCTCACTTCCTGTGGTGGGGGCTCCAGGAGAAGGGAAGGAATGCTACCTTTCAATGCTCAGGATGCCATTCTCTGTGTGGGAGATCTCAGACCCATGTTTCCTCTTCCTGCATTTACTCTGAGAGTCAAAGCACATGTGACATCAGCAGTTCCATTCCTTTAAACCAGGGTGGGGGACCTCAGGCCGCCAGGCCAAATCTGGTCCACCTAGGGTCCAATTTGGCCTTTTAGGGTTCCTCAGATGGCCATGTTCCCTTCCTCTGGACTCACCCGCTTTGCACCAACTGCCAATCCTTGGGTGGTTTCCCAGCTTTTGAGCATTTTTTTTCCCCATTCCAAAAACAGTTGAAATGTCATTCCTAAGGTTTAGTTAATGACAGTAAGGGACCAATCCTATCAAGATAGGTGGCTGCCTCCAAACTTGGAGGTGACCACCTATCCAATGCAGGGCAGGAGAAGCACGGAGGGGATCTTGCCTTCCGCACTTCAGCCACCCTGCATTCGTGGCTAGATAGTCAATTTCGGCTGTCTGGCTGTGGGAAGCCAGAGCAGGGGTGGGGGGCAGATGCCGGATGACCCATAGAAAGCATCAGAAAGGTACTTCTGCCCCCTCTGCCCTGGCCTACCCCCAGGAATGTCCCATTTCCGCTGCTCCGTGCTCCTCTTACGAGCACGGAGCGCAGGGCCTATCTGAGCTGCCCACGAGGCAGTGCTGGAGGGGGTGGAGGTTGGTTCTCAGGGAACCGACCTATCCTGTGGCCCTCTAGCTGCTGACTAGCGACCATAGGATTGCACCCTAAGAAATTTATGCTAAAATAGGCTGGCATTTTGGTAACTTGTCTTTGCCTCTTTCTGTATTTGTCACAGCCAAATACAGCCCACAAGCTGTTCTCTGAAAATGAATTTAGCCCTCAGCCTGAAAGAAGTTCAACACCTTTGCTTTAAAGACAGAATGTCCCCAGTCACTTAGAAAGAGGCACATGGGTCTTGTTTTTGACAGCCAAATTGGCATGTTGGTGGGGCATTCAGAATCTGCCCCCCACCACAGCTGCCTGCAACTTATCTCCCAGCAGCTTCTCTGAAGATGTGCCATTGTCATTGGCTGAGCTCAGGTAGCAGCCTTGTGCTCAGCTGAGCAAATAAGTACCTGGGATGAAGGCTTGGACAGAGGTAATCAGCAGTGTTTGGGACCTCTCACCCATGGACAGAAAAACTAAAAATCCAGTTTTTATGCCCAGTTGATTCTGCATCATGCACTTTGAGTATTTTTAGAAGTGTGCACTGATTCAACTTGGACCTCAACATGCACTTTAGGAAATGGCACACATCTGCTCAGACCAATCCAGTGTCAGTCCTCTTCAACTTGGTACCAAACCCCAAATTCTTTTTTGAATGAAATTCTCACCTGGCACTAAAAAGTCCACAACGTAGCTGCTAAGTGAGCCTGTCTGGTGGGAAGGGCATTCCACAACAGGGTGCCAGCACTGAAAAGGCCATCATTTGGTGAAGACAACTTATTATTGCTTACTTTGACTGACAGAAGCCCTTCCAGAACTGAAGCAAGGGATACTTCCCCAGCATCATGCCCATGATCCTTTTACCTGGCGATAGGGTCGCTGGAAAATCCAGTTCTTTTTTGGCTCGACAGAGTTTGCAGCGTGCATGACTTGATCTGCATTTGTGAACAAATCTGTGGGCTTTTTGCCAAACTCCAGGAACCTCTTTCATGAATTTTTGTAGGTTCTGCAATTTGCGCAAATTGCTCAGAAATTTGTGCAAATTGAAGAACCCGCAGGTGAAAAAAAATGCAAACTGCCCAGAAAATCCACGACCTGGCCCAAGTCACTGCAGACTGAGTTGAACATTGCTGTGGGAACAAGAATGAAGTCCAGGGAGGGCAAACCTAGGAAAACCCATCAAACTCCATCCCCCAAACAGATTTCTCCAACATCCCTACCTTACAGTAGTGATGTCAAAGAAACCTGCAAAGGATTCAAACGAGTTTGGATTTCTAAGAATCCAGCCTATGGATTCCATAGCAGACTGGGTTTTCTGAGTCACCCAGATTCTGCTGATGTGTAGACCTTTTAAAAAAAACTTTGGAGGGAATTTGCACAAATACACACTTGCACTGCTGATGTGCAGTAGCACACATGCACATTTGCACAACTAAATTCTTGTACATCCCTGGGGGAAAAAAAATCTGTTAATGAGCAGATGATGGGATGAAAGACTCCTGACAATCCACAAAACACAGATGGATCAGATTTCATAAAATCCTTACATCCCTACCTGGCAATAGAAGGGATTAAACCTGGGATGTTCTGTATGCAAAGACTGTGCTCTACCACTGCGTTACAAGTCCTCCTTGATGTTCACTCTTTCTCCCAAGGTTTTTTTTTCCCCCAAATGTGTTAAAGATGAAGAGAAACCATGATATTCTGGACTGGACATTTTCATCAGAGGGCACATTTTTGCAGCTTCCCAAGCCATTCACAGCATCCAGTATGTATACCGCTTGCTGGGGAAAGACCATTTTGTAAAGCTCGTGTGTGTGTGTGTGTGTGTGTGTGTGTGTGTGTTTTAAACACAGCATCCAGTATGTATACCGCTTGCTGGGGAAAGACCATTTTGTAAAGCTCGTGTGTGTGTGTGTGTGTGTGTGTGTGTGTGTGTTTTAAACACAGCATCCAGTATGTATACCGCTTGCTGGGGAAAGACCATTTTGTAAAGCTCGTGTGTGTGTGTGTGTGTGTGTGTGTGTTTTAAACACAGCATCCAGTATGTATACCGCTTGCTGGGGAAAGACCATTTTGTAAAGCTCGTGTGTGTGTGTGTGCGCGCGCGTGTGTGTGTGTGTTTTAAACAGCAACAACAACACACATACAATAAAAACTAGATTGTATTCCCCTGGAAAAATGAGCAAGGTATAATATGACAGCCTGGTGTGTAATAATGCTGAGCAAAATGAAAGAAATCAAGAAAAAAATGTACTCCCTGATCAAGAGAGTGGTACTACCATTGTACCAGTAGCATGGTTGAAACAAAATCTACATGACCACGCTGTGATAATTTCCTAGTGTTTTCTCACTCAGCATGGAGAGTGAGTGCTGCATAATGGGATGCCAGAAAGAGGGCAAATGTGAAATTGGAAGGTACTTGACTTATAATTTTTAAAGATTTTCTCTGCTCTGATTCCTTAGGCTCTCAGCATCACACCAGCCTGACTTAGGGTGCAATCCTATGAATGTTTGGACAGACAAAATCCTACAACTCCCAGTATTTTCCAGCCAGCCATGCTGAGAATGGTATACGGATGTCAGAGAATTCTGCAGTGGATCTCGGTGAGGCCGAATGCCAGTGCATTCGGCCCCCCGAAATCCATCGTGGAACGAAGCCGCCGCTCCTCCCACACACAAAAGGAATGCGGGATGAGGTCCCCGCCACCCCCACCCCATGAAAGGCATGCGAAACGGAGCACTTACCTGCTCCCGTCCGCGCTGCTTTGCAAATGGTGGCCGTCCTGCGGCCGCCATTCGCTTCCTCCTCTTCATAGCTGTAATAGGCTATGTAAATACTTACGTAGCCTATCACGACTAATGCAGGCACACCATTTGCATCCCTGCGGAGGCCGTGATAGGCTACGTAAGTATTTACGTAGCCTATCACAGCAGGGGGGGGAAACCCAGCGTATGCAAATGGCGGCAGCTACCGCCATTTGCATACGCTGGGTATTTTTTCCCCCTGCCGTGATAGGCTACGTAAATATTTACGTAGCCTATCACAGCTCAATACAGGGATGCAAATGGCGGCAGCTATGATAGCCGCCATCTGCATCCCTGCAGGGCTGCCCAGTGGCCGGATGGCCGGCTGCGGGTAGCTGGAGCCAGCTGGCAGCTCCGCAGCTTGGCCGCGGAGTGGAGCCGGCCGGGCAGGATTCCAGGGGGAGGGACGGAGCACCTCCCACCCCCATTGAGGATTGCCCGACATGGAGCCAGGTAGGTGTGTCGTACATCCCTAGAATGGTAGGACTTTTTTTCCGTCTGAACCTGCATAGGATTGTGCCTTCAGGGTAGTAGATGTGGAGGAGCAGTGATCATGCACAGGGTTATAATGTGGCCATAAACTTGCAGAAATCAAGCAGCAATGAAACAGGAGATTTGCACAGGTTTCACCAAATTTGTGCAACTCTCCTCCATTGATTAAGGTGGGGCTGATTTGGTCTATGGAGGTAATTTTTGCAACTTAGGAAATTTGCACAACTTGGGAAATTTGCGTGAATTGAGATGGAAATCGGGAATACAATGAACATGAGCACATGTTCAACAATTTATGAATATTTTCTGCAGACATATGAGCCCCATCCATAACAGTGAGGAAACAGCAATCTTGGCACTGGGATCTCTGGCATGGAGCAAGATTAAAGTACCCCCCCCTTCCAGTGACCCTTATCCAGATCACTGTTTCACTGCTGCTATCAGCAACAGGACAATGGTGATCTGTTCTCCTGATAGGGATATACAAAAGTGACTTACCTGTTCGCGGATTATGTTTATGGTGGGGGGGAGGCGTTCCGTCCCTCCCCCCGGAATCCTCGATGGGGGGGGAGGCGCTCCGTTCCCCCCCCCCGGAATCCTCAAACGGCCAACTGTGCTCCACGGCAGCTCCGCAGAGCAGCTGGCCAGGCCCAGCCAGGCCAGAGCCATCCGCAGCCGGATTTCCAGCCACGGAGGGCTCTGGGTAAAAAAAAAAAAATGTGTATGCAAATGGCGGTGGCTACAGCCGCCGCCATTTGCATTCCTTCTTTTTGGCCATCTTAGTCTATGTAAATATTTATGTAGACTATGATGGCAAAAATAAAGGGGAATGCAAATAGCGTAGAGAGAGCTATTTGAGTCCCCTTTTGATTCGCCATTTTAGCCTACGTAAATATTTACGTAGGCTAAAACGGTGAATCAAAAAGGGACACAAATAGCGCCTGCTATGCTATTTGTGTTCCCCTTTATTTTCGCCATCATAATCTACGTAAATATTTACATAGATTAAGACGGCCAAAAAGAAGGAACGTAAATGGCGGCGGCCATAGCCGCCGCCATTTGCGTACGCGGATGTTGTTGTTGTTTCAAACCCACCCAGCCATGATA
Organism: Heloderma suspectum; assembly: GCF_057233095.1. Classification (NCBI taxonomy): domain Eukaryota; kingdom Metazoa; phylum Chordata; class Lepidosauria; order Squamata; family Helodermatidae; genus Heloderma; species Heloderma suspectum. Next base: position 22,890,843 of record NC_139460.1, on the reverse strand, counting down.
GGCTACGTAAAGATTTACGTAGTCTATCACGTCTTTTTTTAAAAAAAACCCACCCAGCCATGATAGGCTACGTAAATCTTTACGTAGCCTATCACGTCTTTTTTCTTTCTTTCTTTTTTTACTAGCCTGGAAATGGTGGCGGCGGAAGACCGGCCACCGCAGCCGCCGCCGCAGCTGCCGCCACCTGGAAGATCAGCCCCAGGTAAGTCTCGTCCCAGGGGGGATCCGCAGGGGGTGGGGGGGCAGGCCGTTCCTCCACAGATTTTGGGAGGCCGAATGCACTGGCATTCAGCCTCACTGAGATCTGTGGCGGAATTCTCTGCCATCCCTAGTTCTCCACCCCACGGCTGGGTGGTGGTGAAAGTGGGTGGGACAACCTGGGGCTCTGCAGCCTGCATAGAGATGCAGTCTATGGGCTGTGGATTTCCCCCCCTGAGATTTCAAATAAAGAAGTTACTTCTATATTTGCATCTAGACATGTATAATTAGCACATGCAAATTTTATGCAAACCAGCATTCTCCTGTTTCCTCTTTTTTGGTGATGCACCAGCCAGCCACCACCATACACCTATTCCTGAGTGCAGGAGCTAGAAGGGGCTACATCAGGGGTAGACAAACTTTTTGGGTTGTGGGTACGTCAGCCTATAAGTAGGGACGGCGGAGAATTCTGCCACGGATTTCAGTGAGGCCGAATGCACTGACATTCAGCCCCCTGAAATCCATGGCGGAATGGCCTGCCAACCCCCCCAACCCCCCCCCACGGATTCCCCCCGGGATGAGACTTACCTGGGGCAGATGTTCCGGATGGTGGTGGCTCTAGCGGCGGCTTCGGCAGCAGCGGTGGCTGGTCTTTTGACCGGCTGCCGCGGCTGCCATTTGCATTCTGGTCTTTGCCGTGATAGGCTACGTAACTCTTTACGTAGCCTATCATGGCGGGGTAAAAAAAAAAAATGGCGTACGCAAATGGTGGCAGCTACGGCAGCCGCTATTTGCTTTCCTTTTTTTCTCTGTTTTAGCCTATGTAAATATTTATGTAAACTAAAACAGTGAAAAATAAGGAATGCAAATGGAGGCTGCCATAGCCGCCGCCATTTGCATACGCCATTTTTTGTTTGTTTGTTTTTTACCCAGCCGTGATAGGCTACGTAAAGACTTATGTAGCCTATCACAGCTCCCTGGCTGGACACAAATGGTGGCCGCTATGGCGGCTGCCATTTGCGTCTGCACCAGCCAGTCTGCAACTGGAAATCCGGCTGCGGACGGCCCTGGGTGGCTGCTCCGCGGAGCCGCCGTGGAGCAGAGCGGGCCATCAAGGATTCCGGGGGGGAGGACCGGATCGCCTCCCCCCCCATCGAGGATTCCAGGGGGAGGGACGGAGCACCTCCCCCACCACCACGAACACAATCGCGAAAAGGCAAATGACTTTCATACATCCCTAGCTATTAGGGAAACTGTCCTGGGCAGCACCACAAGATGGCTGCTATGGGAGGAATGGCAAAGGACAAGCAACCTGCCCAAAAGACCGAGTGCAAGGGTCATGTAGGGTCTGAGCCCCAACATGCTAAACACCTCCTTTGAAACCATGGTTTCCAGCAAAGAGTCCATCAAGCCTAAAAAGGGTTGGATTCCAAAGCAATGGACATCCCCAGTGTACAGTAAGATTAAAAACTTTAGAAATTCCCCTTTCGGATGGATAGTCAAGTCCCCATAGAAAGGACTCCATATGATATCATTTACCAGTTCACCTACTTTCTTCCTCCCCCTGCTGTTTGATCCTCAGTGGAACAGCTGACCAAAAGCTCTCCAACATACAAAAGAATGTTCTTGAAATGAGTGTTACTTCCAAATGATAGTATTTTCCCTCTCTGAGGCATATTCAGATCAAGGTCAGAGAAAGCACTTTGGAGGTTCACAGTTCACTGGGGAAATCAGCAGCCCGGCTGGCTACAGCTGGAGCTCATGTTAAATCAGGCTGGCATCTGTGCACGTTTGACGGCACCAAGAAATTATTGTTCTCAGCAATGCCCCCTAGTCGATGTGGTCACCTTCCAGGGAACGGATTCAGAAGAGCAAGCTAGCTATATGAGAGATCCTGACAGCAAGCACTGAGTTATAGGGCAAATTTTGTGTGCTGACAAGTTCTGGATTTGCGGGGGGGAAATATTTAAAGGATAGTTGTCATGTTCCTGGCTGGAAAATTTCCTGTTCATTTCATTGAATTTAAACTAGTATTTGTGGGATGAGGTTATAAACTCATGTACACTTTCATCAATCATAGCCCTCCAAACATTGTTGAATTCTCAGGTCCTGTTTCTCATGTTAGCCCTTATCACGATTGCCCTAGAAACCTAAGCGCTGTAAATTTTCTCTCCCTTTCAGATCCCTGGAAAATGCATTGTTGCTGAGCCCTTAAAAGATTTGGAGACCACACCCATAGGGCACAAATCTGCATAAAATTCACATATGCTAGTGTGTGTGTGTGTGTGTGTGTGTGTGTGTTAATTTAGAAATAACTATTAGGATTTATTTAATTTGCATGAAAGGCAAAGCTAGCCAATTAATTTCTCATCTAAATCACCTAAAATAAAATAAATTATTTGACTAATTTGTGCCCCACCCCAGAACATCCAAAAATAGGTGTTCCTCTGCAATTACAATTTAATTTGCAATCTCTTGCTGTCCCTTTCTCACTTCTGTCTCCCACCTCCCAATTCTGTCTCTTTCTGTCCTGTAGGAAAATTACCTCCCCAGATGAGATTAAGCTTAAAAGAAAAGCTTCCATTGGCACCAATAAATGATCTTTTTCTAAGCTTAATTGCAGTGTGGGAGAGGGGATTTTTGTCAGCCACAGCATGCAGGGATGGGAGAGTTAACCTTTCTCATCTCAACTACAATCCCCTGGAAATCCTCCCCTGCATATAGGAGAGGCTGGTAGTTCCGATTTTGGTGGCTGTGTTGATGCATTCTGGGTTTCAGTCAGAACCAGCCAGAAATCTAAAGGAGCTATCCAAGGTGCTGACTCCTATCCCCAAAACAGGTTCAATTCCTTGGATAGCTCCTTCAGAGTTCTGGCTGGTTCTGACTGAAACCCAGAATGGATTTATAGCCACACCAAATTGGAGCCACCAGCCTCCACTGCCTGCATGCCAATTAAGCACACACACCCATTAGCACCAATGGAAGCTTTTTATACACTTAATTGCCAAAGAGGGGGATGGAGGAAGTGTTCCAGCAAGTGGATAGGGTAGAGTAAACCCTTCCCTTCCCAGCTGCATCCCCCTTGAAAATTCCCCCTGTGTTGTAATTATACTGAGAAAAAAGAATCATTTGGTATCAATGGGTGCTCAGGGCCCTGGAGAATAGATCTGCGAAATACATACTTGGGACCATGGGTGCAGGCCTAGCAATGCCCTGGATGCTGGGAATGGTCACAGTGTCCATCTGCAATGTGATAATACAGGGCGTCAAAGCAATGTGTTTTTTTTGGGGGGGGGATCTGCTTGTATATGCTCCCACAACTGCAGAGAAGTTCTTGGAAATCATTGGGCAGTGCCTGATCAAACCTCAAATGATAGAAGGGGGGCACACGGGACTTCACATTGCCAAGGCTGCAGCTGCCCTCCTATCCCAGGGCCAAGCCTGTCAGCTAATAGAAGGAAATTAAATTTGCACAGAGGAAGCACTTTTGGAAGTGATCTTTGGATGGAAAATATAATAAGAGATAGCGTGAGCCTTTGATTTGGAGAGCAAACAATGTGAATTCCAGCCCACTCCCTGCCCAGGAAGGTGTTCTGCATCTGGTAGGGATGTAGCAAATCAGCAAAACACAAGCCCCCCAAAGTTCTCCTAATTCTGCCTCAAAGCACGTTCCGACTCAAGTCCATATCTCATTGCGAACTTTGTTTTTTTCATTTTGCATGAAAATCCATGTGTATTTTTGTGCATATTTTCCCAAATGTTCACATCAATTGTGCTCATCTTTTAAATGTATGCATTCTTCTCCCATTGATTAAAGAGTCCTTGTGCACATTTTTCAAAAATATGCATTTTTTCGTGCACATTTTTCAAAAGGACACATGCTGTCGAATGCATGTTTTGGGCCTGAAAACCACATTGCAAGCTCAGAAATGTACAGACTTCAACCACAGGTTGTGTCTGAATCTGTGTTCAGTCCAGAAGGTCCATACTGGGTAAATCCTGATTAAAATGAAATGAATTTCTCATACATCCCCCCACCTGCATGTGTGTGTGTGTGTGTGTGTGTGTGTGTGTGAATAATGAGAGAAGGGGCTGGGAAAGGAAAGTAAAAGATCAAGGCTGGGGACTGGAAGAAAAATAGTGAGATAAAAGGGTGAGAGGGAGAGAAAGAGCAAGGCTAGTGATTGGAAGGGAGGGGGAAGTAGCGAGAGAAAGAGCAAGGCTGAAGTCTAGGAAGGAGAGAACCAGTAAAGTAAAGAGGTGGAGGGGAGAGAAATAGTGAGGTGTGAGGCTGAGAGTGGGGAGGAAATAGCAAGGCAAAAGGGTAGAGGGGGAAGAAGGAGCAAGGTAAAGGGATTTGGGGAGGCTAGCAGCTGGGAATGGAGAGAGAAAGAGAGAGCAATGGGGAAAGGTATGTGTGGGCAGAAGAAGATCGGCAGGGCCAGGAAGCAACTCTTTATTTCTCTTGAAGTTTTGTGTTTTTTTACTATTAAAATATATATTTTTGAAGGGGGGCAGGGTGTGGAGAGCTTCACAAATGACATTGGAGGGCCCCACATGTTTCTGGTTTGTCAGGTCTGAAGGATCAAATATTACAATCGCCACAGCCCTTTTTGCTCCCCCTTTCCCCATTTGGACGGAATGCCGATTGATCTCTTTTATCCTCTTTAAGGCAGGGTATTGATACATGACGATACCACCCTAATGGCAGAAAGTGAAGAGGATCTAAAGAGCCTGTTGTTAAGGGTGAAAGAGGAGAGTGCAAAAGCTGGTTTGAAACTCAACATTAAAAAAACGAAGATCATGGCATCTGGCCCCATCACTTCCTGGCATATAGAAGGGGAAGAAATGGGAGCAGTGACAGATTTTATTTTCTTGGGCTCCAAGATCACCGCAGATGGTGACTGTAGCCATGAAATTAAAAGACGCTTGCTCCTTGGGAGGAAAGCTATGGCAAACCTAGACAGCATAGTAAGAAGCAGAGACATCACCTTGCCGACAAAGGTCCATCTAGTCAAAGCTATGGTTTTCCCAGTAGTAATGTATGGCTGTGAAAGCTGGACTATAAGGAAGGCTGAATGCCGAAGAATTGATGCTTTCGAACTGTGGTGCTGGAGAAGACTCTTACGAGTCCCCTGGACTGCAAGGAGGTCAAATCATTCAATCCTAAAGGAAATCAACCCTGAGTGCTCATTGGAAGGACAGATAGTGAAACTGAAGCTCAAATATTTTGGCCACCTAATGCGAAGAGAAAACTCCCTGGAAAAGACCCTGATGCTGGGAAAGGTTGAAGGCAAAAGGAGAAGGGGACAGCAGAGGATGAGATGGCTAGATAGCATCACCGATGCAATGAATATGAACTTGAGCACATTCCGGGAGAGAGCGCAGGACAGGATGGCCTGGCCTGCTATGGTCCATGGGGTCACAAAGAGTCAAACATGACTTAACAACTGAACAACATTGATACATGAACCTAAGATTGAAAAGGGGTATTTATGGCTAGCTGGCCATTATAGATTGTAGCTTCTGCACTTTATCTCATCTCGTACTCAGGGTGTCTTTGAGTCACCCGAGTGGGAGGTTTTCTTTTCCTCTTTCAGTCCTTTGCCGTCATTCTTGATATGTGTTTCTTTCAACTGCTGGGTTGTTAGCTTGATCTCAGTGGGTGTTCCATGAAAAAGAAACGCATCTGCTACACTTTTCATCTGAAAGTGTAAAGATTTGGTTGTTTTTTCCATATCAATTTTTCTATATTGCTGCAGGGTTGTTGTTTTTAACTAAACTAAACACAGTGTTTCTACTGTTACGGGTTTCCAAATCCCTTAGAACCCTTACATTTATCTATTTTTTTAAAAAGCAGAGGGAGGAAGAGGTCTCAAGTGTACATGGACCCTTTGACCAACCACTTTTGCCCCCTAACCTTAAATGGAGTTGAGAAGGGTTATGGCTGCTGATTTGTAAATAAAATAAATTCCACCCATGAGCAGAAGGAATATTTGAACTTCCCACACATTGCAGGCTTAGGGCTCCTTCGCACCAGGCTTTTATCCTGCAATTGTGATTGCTCCTTCACTGACATTTGCGGGCTCTTTACATGATGCAGTCACCCTGCCGTGACCCTCCTGCACTAAATGCCCTTTGTTCTGTTTTTAAATAGATTGCAGATAATGAGCTATCAAATTACCCAGTTGTGTTCCACTTCAGTTTCCTCCGTCGAAAGAGTTAAAGTGGCAAGAAGAGGAGTGAGATCAATGAAAGATAATGGAAGACTTAGATATAGGGAGGAGAAGGGGGGGAAAGGGAGCACGTGTAAAAGGAGTCAGTTGTGATTCTGCATTTAAAATGGAAGCAGAAAGCCCCATTTTAAATGCAAGATTTTAGGCTGGTGTAGAAATGCCCTGAGTCTGGTATTGAAAACAGAGTTGAGGGGCACATTTGTACTCCAGAAAAGCCACTTTGAACCAGTTTTAATTTCTATGGTTTTCCCTAAAATAGGGGAGGGGAATATTTTTCCTGTTGAAGTCTGCATTAGCTCAAACCAAACCTATCAGATCTGCATTCTAACAGCGGACATAGCAAGGGAAAAAAATAGGGGCAGGACCAAAGTAGGTGGAGCTATGGATGTGACTCTTACCTCTGTTCGGTAGACAGTGGACTTCTGGGACTCTCTCCAGACCATATCCCTTCTCATTAGCCCATGCTCCCACGACAGCCTTTCTCCAGCTTATTGACATCATTTCCTCCCTACTGCTATGTCCCTCCTTAGTGTTTTTAGTCCGGGGACATTGCAGGATGGAGTAAACCATGTCAAGAAACTGGAGAAGGGGTTCTGGGTGCATGGACTGAGGAAAAGGAATGTGCTCTGGAGAGAGTGGCAGAAGTCCAGCTTAAGAGGTCTGGAGGTCTGTAGCTGGCCCACCAGTGGGAGGTTCCCTGTCCCTGCCATAAAGACTCTTGAGACTTGCAGACTGATTGATTGATTGATTGTGTCTGCCTGTTTTTAAAAAAGTTAAGTTTTTTTTAAGGGTAGAATTGCAGTCCTGGGAATTTTGTGTTAGAGTTCCCAAGCCTGATCACAGAACAGCATTTCCTAGGATTCCTTTGCTGGGATCCATGAGAAAAATTGAAGCTGTCAGCTCCAAGCCGGCATTAGGGATGTATGAGAAATTCATTTCAGTTCATTTTTGGCCATAATTTACCAATTGTGCACCTCCCAGAACCAAATGCATATCCAGATGCAATCCACAGTTGAATTCTGTACATTTCTGAAAGTGTGACAAAACAAATGCATTTGAAAAATGTGCATGAAAAAATGTGCACATTTCTAAAATACACACAGCCACACTTTAGTCAATGTGAGAAAAATGCATACTTTTTTTAAAAAATGCACACCATTTGGGAAAAATACATGTGTAAGAAAATACACATGAATGTTCGTGCCGAAAGGCTAAAGACAGAGCTTGTGATTTGATATGGACACAAGTCAATACGAGCTTTCAGGTGGAATTCAGAGAACTTGATGCTCTTGAGTTTTACCAGTTCACACATCTCTACCTGATGTACAAACATGGGGATGGGATTAGACAAATTCATAGGGAATACTCTTAATAGATATTAAAAGGGATCAGCCATTATTTTATTATTATTATTATTACATTTATTAATCGCCCATCTGGCTGGTCACCCAGCCACTCTGGGCGATGTTCAAAATACAATAAAACAGTTTAAAACAATAAAATTCTACAATAAAAACATTTTCTAAAATACCCTAACCCACCCCAAATGCCTGCCTGAACAACCACGTTTTTAATGCATGATGGAAGCTCATTAAAGAGAGGGCATGACAGAGTTCCCTAGGGAGGGAGTTCCACAGAGTGGGGGCCACCACAGAAAAGGCCCTCTCCCTCATCCCCACCAGTCTAGCTGTCCTGGCTGATGGGACAGAGAGAAGGCCATCCGAGGCTGATCTTGTTAAGCAGCCTGTCTGGTGCTGCTGGAGGCGCTCCTTAAGATAGGCTGGGCCGGAACCATATAGGGTTTTAAAGGTCAAAACCAACACCTTGAATTTGGCCCGGAAAACAACTGGTAACCAGTGCAACTCCTTCAGCACTGGAGTGATGTGATCTTGCTGGGGGCTGCCTTTAATCAGGCGAGCCGCCACGTTCTGTACCAGCTGCAGTTTCCGAACTGTCTTCAAGGGTAACCCCACATAGAGCGCATTACAGTAGTCTAAATGAGAGGAGACCAGGGCATGTACTACCGATGGGAGCAGATGGTCGGGAAGGAAGGGGCGCAGCCGCCGTATCAGATGGAGTTGATACAGCGCTGTCCGGCTCACAGCTGACACCTGAGCCTCCATGGACAGCTGGGAGTCCAAAATGACCCCCAGGCTGCGGACCTGGTCTTTCAAGGGTAGCCGTACCCCATTCAACACCAGGTCAACATCCCCCAGCCTCCTCTTGTCTCCCACCAAAAGTACCTCGGTCTTGTCAGGGTTCAGCTTCAGCTTATTCCTCCCCGTCCAGCCACTCACCATCTCCAGACATTTGGACAGGGATTCTACGTCCAACCTTGGTGAAGTTTTGAATGAGAGGTAGAGCTGTGTGTCATCCGCATATTGATGACACTGCACCCCAGACCTCCTGATGATAGCCCCCAGCGGCTTCACATAGATGTTAAATAGCATCGCGGAGAGGATGGAACTCTGTGGCTCCCCACAAGTAAGTGGCCACGGGTCCGAAACCTCCTCTCCCAGTGCTACCCTCTGGTACCTGCCGGAGAGGAAGGACCGGAACCATTGCAATACAGTGTCTCCAATGCCCAACCCCTCCAGGCGGTCCAGGGGGATACCGTGGTCAACGGTGTCAAAAGCCGCTGAGAGGTCGAGGAGAACAAGGAAGGAGCATTCACCCCTATCCAGAGCCCTCCTCATATCATCTACCAAGGCGACCAAGGCCGTTTCTGTCCCATGCCCAAGCCTGAAGCCTGACTGAAATGGGTCTAGATAATCAGTGTCTTCCAAGTGTGCCTTCAACTGCACCGCCACCACCCGCTCAATCACCTTGCCCAAAAATGGCAGATTTGAGACTGGGCGAAAGTTGTTCAGAACTTGAGGATCCAAGGAGGGCTTCTTTAAGAGTGGTCTTATCACTGCCTCCTTGAGGGCTGATGGAATCACTCCCTCCTCAAGGGAGGCATTCACCACCGCCTTGATCCCCTCACCCAGTCTCTCTCTGCAGCCCATAATGAGCCAAGATGGGCAAGGATCAAGTAAGCAGGTGGTCGGCCATACAGATGAAAGCACCTTGTCCACTTCATCAGGCGGAAGAAGCTGGAACTGATCCCACAAAACCGGTTTGCCACAAGCCACCTCTTGCTCACTAACTGTATCCACAGCATGCAGAGTAACACACCTAATCTGATCAATTTTATCTGCAAAGTGCCTTGCCAAGGCCTCACAGGAGGCCTTAGAATGCTCCAGTGGTTCCGGAGCCACAGGACCGACCAGGCTCCGGACCACTTGGAACAGCCTCCTGGGACAGCACTCTACAGACGCGATAGAGGCAGCATAATATTCCTTTTTTGCTGCCTTCACTGCCACGTGATAGGCTGAAGATACAGCTCTAGCCCGTGTCTGATCGTCTTTGGAGCGAGACTTCTGCCACCGGCACTCTAGCCATCTCACCTCCTGTTTCAGAGCTCGTAACCGTGGATTGAACCATGGTGCAGTCCGAGCCCTGTTCAGGGGGAGAGGGCGTTTCAGAGCCACTTGATCTAATGCCCCAGTGATTGCGGCATTCCAGCCACCCACCAGGGTCTCGGCCGAGTGGCCGTTGGCGTGCCCCAGAGAATCCCCAAGCGCGTTCAGGAATTTATTTATTTATTTATTTATTTCTATACCGCCCAATAGCCGAAGTTAGGGGTGGACGAAAGTCACTTACTTTTCGTCGAAGCTTGTTCGCGGTGGGGGGGAGGCGCTTCGCTGCTCCCCCCGCGAAATTCAGGCCGGGGGGAGGCTTCCCGCCTCGCCCGGCCGAAATTCAGGACGGGGAGGCTTCCCGCCTCGCCCGGCCGCGAACACGAAAGTTAAAAAAAAAAAATGCCCCCGTGATAGGCTACGTGACGATTAACGTAGCCTATCACGGCTAGATCTGCAAAGTCAGCCGTGATAGGCTACGTCAATTGTCACGTAGCCTATCATGGGTGACTTAAAAAAAAAAAGGCGCGTACGCTAATGGCGGCCCCCTTAGGGAGCCGACATTCGCGTTCCTTATTTAGTCACTGTAGTCTACGTAAATGTTTACGTAGACTACGGTGAAAATAAGGGCAACGCAAATAGCGTTGCCCTTATTTTCGCCGTAGTCTACGTAAAGATTTACGTAGACTACAGCGACCAAATAAGGAACGGGAATGGCAGCTCCCTATGGGGGCCGCCATTATCCGTACGTGCTTTTTTTTAAAAAAAAAGTCACCCGTGATAGGCTACGTGAAGATTGACGTAGCCTATCACGGCTGAATTTGCAGATCTAGCCATGATAGGCTACGTTAATAGTCACGTAGCCTATCAGGGGGCGGGTTTTTTTTTTCTTTTACTGGAATGGCGGCTTCAGCAGCCGGTTGAAAGACTGGCTGCCGCTCCCGCCCCGCTCGAACACCCGCCGAACCGCCAGCCGGACCCGCCGCCGGGAGGGAAATTCGGCGAAGATAAGTCCCATCCCGGGGGGGGTGCGGGGGGGTGCGGAGGATTTCTCCCCGAAACTTGTTCGGGGGGCCAAACACGTTGGCGCTCGGCCCCCCGAAGTTTCGGGGAGAAATTCTCCGCCATCCCTAGCCGAAGCTCAATTCGGACCCATAAGAATCCTGGGGCGGACCATTTTAATGGGTCCTCCACCCTTGTGGAGGGGTTGTGGAACTGAGGAGTCCAACGTCACCAGATAGTGATCTGACCATGACAAGGGGGTGGTGGATATACCCCCGACTTCCAGATCTCTCCCCGCTTCTCCAGAAACAAACACAAGGTCTAGTGCATGACCGGCTATATGGGTGGGCCCAGTTAGAATATGGTGCAGCTCCCAGGAGGCCATGGTCTCCATGAAGTCCTGAGGTGCTCCTGTGAGGATGGCCTCCGAATTAGGGATGGGGGAGAATTTCTCCCTGAAACTTCGGGGGACCAAGTGCCAATGCATTCAGCCCCCCAAATCGGCGGTGAAATTCTCCACCCCCCCACACCCCCCGGGATGGGACTTACCTTTGATGAATGTCCCTCGCGGCGGCGGGTCCCAGCGGCGGTTCGGCAGGTTTTCGTCAGGGGCAGGGGTGGCAGCCGGTCTTTCGACCGGCTGCCGCCGCCGCCATTACAAGGGAAGTAAAAAAAAACCAAAACCCTGTGATAGGCTACGTAACGATTAACGTAGCATATCACGGCTAGATCTCCAAAGTCAGCCGTGATAGGCTACGTTAATCGTTACGTAGCCTATCACGGGTGAATTTGAAAAAAAAAAAGTGCGTACGCAAATGGCGGCGCCCATGGGCGCCGCCATTTGCGTTCCTTATTTGGGCCCGGGTAGTCTACGTAAAGATTTACGTAGACTACGGCGAAAATAAGGGCAACGTTGAATTCTCCAAATTCAGCCGTGATAGGCTACGTAACGATTAACGTAGCCTATCACGGGGGTGTTTTTGTTTTTTGTTTTTTACTTTTTTTCGCGGCTGGGTAGTCGGGACGCTTCTACCCGGCCTGAATTTCACCGGCGAGGGATGGGGCGTCTCCCCCCCCTCGCCTGAGCTTCGGGGGGAGAACCAAAGCGCCTCCCCCCCACCGCGAACCAAGCTTCGAGAACAGGTAAGGGACTTTCGTCCATCCCTACTCCAAATGTACGTTGAAGTCCCCCAACACCAAGAAGTTAGGGGACTGTACACGCACATCAGAGACCACCTCAAGCACCTCGGCCAGGGAGTGAGTCGTGCAGCGGGGTGGACAGTACACAAGCAGAATCCCCAGACTGCCCTTCAGGCCCAACCTCCAGTACATGCACTCAGCAAACTTGGTCTCCCAGAGAGGGGGACTGGTGAAGACCAAGGACTCTCGGTAGATAACAGCCACTCCCCCTCCCTGAACCCCAGCCCTCAGCTGCTGTGCATATCCAGCTGGACACATGGCTGCAAGGGTTGGAGCAGCAGCCTCGGCCAGCCAGGTCTCTGTAATACATGCCAGGTCTGCACCCTCATCCAGGATCAAGTCATGGATGAGGGAGGTTTTCTGGGTAACAGACCTGGCATTGCAGAGCAGCAAACGAAGGCCAGAAGATGGGGTCATGCCTCCCCCAACCATCCTTTGGCTCTGGACAGGACCGGAGCAGGGGACAGATATTACACATCTCTCCCTTGTTCCCCTTACCTGGCATGGCCTGCCCCTAGTGCTCCGCCAGTGCCTGCCGCCCAGCCTTGGTATGTTCTGGCCCCCAACACTCCCCCCACTGCCTCCATCAGGTGGACACATGCCCCCTCACTCCTGCCTATCAGGCAGGCTACCCACCCCTAAAAACACAACAAAATCCCCCAGAAAAAAAACAAAACAAAACCAAAAAAACAATTAAAAATCCCCTTAAAAATAATGCCAGGCAGGAGTCCACAGGGAATGCCTGGTGGTGGTGGTGGCAGCGGTGGCGGCAGCAGCAGGCACGCCTCTTCTCCGGTGGTGGTGGTGGTGGTGGTGGCTTCTCCTGCAGGCCCTGGCCCTCCCAGGCCACCTCAGCCAGCCAGCTTATGTAGCCCCTCCAGGGAGGGGCAGGTGGAGCAGCAAAGCTGGCTCGGTATCTGGAGGCCTGGTCCTGCAGGGACTGGCGGTCTGCCAGGCAGAAGTCTACAGGGAAGGCCTGGTGATGGTGGTGGTGGCAGCAGCAGCAGCAGGCCCAGCAGCAGCAGGCACGCCTCTTCCCTGGTGGTGGTGGCTTCTCCAACAGGCCCTGGCTCTCCCAGGTAGGGATGTACGAAAGTCACTTACCTGGTCCCGCAGCTTGCTTCGCGGTGGGGGGGAGGCACTTCGGTTCTCCCCCCGAAGTTCAGGCTGGGGGGGAGGCACCCCGCCTCACTCCGCCGAAATTCAGGCCGGGGAGAAGCGCCATGTCTCCCCGGCCGCGAAATAAAAAAGTGAATGTAAAAAAACACACACACGCGTGATAGGCTACGTAACGATTTACATAGACTATCACGGCTATATTTCCAAAGACAGCTGTGATAGGCTACGTAAATTGTTACGTAGCCTATCACAGGAGACTTTGGGGGGGAAAAAAAGCGCGTACGCAAATGGCGGCGTCCATGGGCGCCGCCATTTGCGTTCTTTATTTGGGCCCGGGTAGTCTACGTAAAGATTTAACTAGACTATGGTGAAAATAAGGGCAACAACTACCCGGGCCCAAATAAGGAACGCAAATGGCGGCGCCCATGGACGCCGCCATTTGCGTACGCGCTTTTTTTTTTCCAAAGTCACCCGTGATAGGCTACGTAACGATTTACGTAGCCTATCACGTGTGTGTGTGTGTGTGTGTGTGTGTTTTACATTCACTTTGTAATGGCGGTGGCGGCAGCTGGTCGGAAGACCGGCCGCCGCCCCCGCCCCCGCCGAACCGCCGCCGGGACCCACCGCCGAGAGGGAAATTCAAGGGAGGTAAGTCCCATCCGGGGGGGGTGGAGAATTTCACCGCCAATTTCGGGGGCCGAATGCGTTGGCATTCAGCCTCCCTGAGATTCGTGGAGAAATTCTCCACCATCCCTACTCCCAGGCCACCTCAGCCAGTCAGCTTATGTAGCCCCTCCAGGGAGGGGCAGGTGGAGCAGCACAGCTGGCTTGGTTCCTGGGGGCCTGGTCCTGTAGGGACTGGCAGTCTGCCAGGCAGAAGTCTACAGGGAAGGCTTGGTGGTGGTGGTGGTGGTGGTGGTGGTGGTGGTGGCGGCGGCGGCGGCCACACCTCTCCCGTGGTGGTGGTGGCTTCTCCTGCAGGCCCTGGCTCTCCCAGGCCACCTCAGCCAGCCAGCTTATGTAGCCCCTCCAGGGAGGGGCAGGTGGAGCAGCACAGCTGGCTCGGTACCTGGGGGCCTGGTCCTGCAGGGACTGGCGGTCTGCCAGGCAGAAGTCTACAGGGAAGGCCTGGTGGTGGTGGCAGCACCAGCGGCAGCAGCAGCAGCAGGCCCAGCAGCAGCTGGCACGCCTCTTCCCCAGTGGTGGTGGCTTCTCCTGCAGGACCTGGCTCTTCAGGGAAGTCTAGAAGGGAAGGCCTGGTGGTGGTGGTGGTGGCGGCGGCAGCGGCAGCAGCAGCAGCAGGCCCAGCAGCAGCAGGCACACCTCTTCCCCGGTGGTGGTGGCTTCTCCTGCAGGCCATGATAGCTAGATGGGACTAGGGATGTCAGAGAATTCTGCCACAGATCTTGGTGAGGCCGAATGGCAGTGCATTCGGCCCCCCAAAATTTGTGGCGGAACAGCCTGCCCCCCCGCCCCCACACAGATCCCCCCCAGGATGAGACCTACCTGGGGCGGATGTTCCGTGCGGCTGCGGCTCCGGTGGCTGGACTTCCGACCGGCTGCCACCACCGCCATTTACTAAGGATGTACGAAAGTCACTTACCTTTTGATGAAATGTGATTCGAGGTGGGGGGGAGGCGCCGCATCCCTCCCCCTGAAATTCTGGCCAGGGGGAGGCACCCCATCCCTCCCGCCGCAAATCCTGGCCAGCCAGGTCTGGAAATGGCGGTGGCCATAGCCGCCGCCGTTTGCATCCCTGCAGTCAGCTGTGATAGGCTATGTAAATGTTTATGTAGCCTATCACGGATGAGTAAAAAAAAAACAACGCGAATACGCAAATGGCGGTGCCCATGGGTGCCGCCGTTTCATTCCTTATTTTGGCACGTCTAGTCTACGGAAACATTTACATAGACTACAGCGAAAATAAGAGGAACGCAAATAGCGTAGACGCTATGCTATTTGCGTTCCCCTTATTTTCACCATAGTCTACGTGAATGTTTATGTAGACTAGACGTGCCAAAATAAGGAATGCAAATGGCGGCACCCATGGGTGCCGCCATTTGCTTATGTGCGGTTTTTGGGGGGGGTTACTCAGCATTGATAGGCTACGTAAACATTTACGTAGTCTATCACAGTATTTTTTGAAAATCTAGCCGTGATAGGCTACGTAAATCTTTATGTAGCCCATCACTTTTTTTTTTTTTTTTACTGGAAATGGTGGTGGCGGCGGCCAGTCGGAAGACTGGCTGCCGCAGCTACCGCCGCCGAACCACCACCGAACCGCCGCCGAACCGCCGCCGGAGCCACTGCCGCCAGGGAGATTCGCCCTAGGTAAGTCCTGTCCCGGGGGGCGGGGGGCAGACCGTTTAGCCACTGATTTCGGGGGGCCGAATGTGCTGGCATTCGGCCTCCCCGAGATTTCTGGTGAAATTCTCTGACATCCCTACCATTTACAGTCTTGTCATTTTGGGTTTTGTTTTGTTTTTTTACAGAGATGTGATATCACATCCTGGTAAAAAAAAAAAAATGTGTACAGATAGGCTACGTACAGATTTACGTAGCCTATCACAGCTAGATTTTAAAAAACCACCGTTATAGGCTACGTAAATGTTTACGTAGCCTATCTCGGTTGATTAAAAAAAACAAAAAAAAAAGTGCTTACGCAAATGGCGGCCCATGGGCGCCGCCATTTGCGTTCCTTATTTTGGCACGTCTTAGTCTACGTAAACATTTACGTAGACAAAGACGGCGAAAATAAGGGGAACGCAAATAGCGTAGACGCTATGCTATTTGCGTTCCCCTTATTTTCGTCGTCTTAGTCTACGTAAATGTTTACGTAGACTAAGACGTGCCAAAATAAGGAACGCAAATGGTGGCGCCCATGGGTGCCGCCATTTGCGTAGGCGCGTTTTTTTAAAAAAAAATCTGCCGTGATAGGCTATGTAAACATTTACGTAGCCTATCACGGCTGACTGCAGGGATGCAAACAGCGGCGGCTACGGCCGCTGCCATTTGCGTCCCTGCTAGCCAGTGGCCAGATGTCCGGCTGCTGGCAGAGCTGGCCGGTGGCTCTGCAGAATCGCATGTGGAGCACAGCTGGCCGGCCAGGATTCCGGTGGGAGGGATGGAACGCCTCCCCCCGCACCATCAGCATAATCCCCGAAAGGTAAGTGATTTTCGTACATCCCTAGTGTTGGAGGCATATTAGAGAATCACCTGAGTGGAAGCCTTTACATAAACATCGATTGTCATGGATGCAACTGCACTTTTGCTGCTCAGGGTGAGCCCCAATGCTAGTTGATGGTGCTCATTTCAGGATGCTGCATGAAATGGCACTCCAGGGGCCAATTCTCCACCACCCCCTACCAGTGTAACATACTATGCCTACTACTAGGAAATAAGTCCTACTGAACTCAGTGCACGTCCCTCTGAGTAGATAAATGCATGAGATTGAGCTACCACAAGAGCCCCTTTCATACTTTCTCTTTCATGTGTTGACTCTATGCATGGAATGGATAGCAGGATCATGCCACCAGTTTCACTACAAATGCCACTGTACCCATGTGCTCCCCTGGCCATGCTTCTGACCTGCACTGATAGAGCTGAAGTTCTAATAAGGGGAAGCTACATGTGTACATCCGTGTGTGCCATTGGCTCAGTGGATGGAGGTCAGGAGTGGGGCTACAGGTGCACAGTGACATCCCCGTGGGGCCAGCAGTGCAATCCCATGCAGTAGAGGCTGGCTGCTCTGATTTCGGTGGGGCTGTAAAGCCATTCTGGGTTTCAGTCAGAACCAGCCAGAACTAGGGATGTTGGAGAAATCTTCCACAGACCCCAATGAGGCCAGATTCTATTGAATCCGGCCCCCTGAAGTCCGTGGAGGATCGGATCTCCTACCTTGTCTTCCAGCGTGAAGTCCTGTCCGGTGGATCCTCCCTGCTGCCGGCTCCAAAGACCCAGCAATACGGCCGCCATGGCTGTATCGCTGAACTGTGGACACAAATGGATTTTTGTGAAATTAAGGTAAATTATGTTAATTGATGCAAACTCTCTTACGGAATTATTTGCATATCTTTACACACACACACACACACACACTTCGAATCCATCTGTGAATGGTCAACAAAGCAAACAAAACAGGAAGAAAAGGCACCTGACGATCCGTGAAACACAGATGGAACAGGTTTTACATAATCTGTAGATCCCTACTGTCAGGTACTGTCAAATCATTTCCCCCTTCATATCTGATGCTGGTGCATGCTGTTGCTTATGTAGAATCATAGAATCACAGAATAGTATGGTTCTTTTTGACATGCTCCTCATCTTTAACAGAGATTTGGGAGGCAGGTACATCATGGTCCTCTAGATGCTCAGAATAGGTCATGAGTTGATTTAAATCTTGATTTAAGTCATTCCACCCTGGTTGCCACCTCTTTATTTTTGACATGCTCCTCATCTTTAACAGCAGCAGGTAAGTGCTTCGTTTCGCACACCTTTCGTGGGGGGACAGGGGCTTCATTCCGCCATGGATTTCAGGGGGCCGAATGCACTGGCATTCGGCCTCACCGAGATCCATGGCAGAATTCTCTGACATCCCTAGCCTAGGGATGGCGGAGAATTTCTCCCCGAAACTTCGGGGGGCCGAGCGCCAACATGTTCGGCCCCACAAACAAGTTTCGGGGAGAAATTCTCCACACACCCCGTTCCCCGCACCCCTCCCGGGACGGGACTTACCTTTGGCGAATGTCCCTCCCAGCGGCGGGTCCGGCCGGCGGTTCGGCGGGTGTTCGTCCGGGGCAGGAGTGGCAGCCGGTCTTTCGACCGGCTGCCGCCGCCGCCATTCCAATAAAAGAAAAAAAAAAACGCCCCCGTGATAGGCTACGTGACGATTAACGTAGCCTATCATGGCTAGATCTGCAAAGTCAGCCGTGATAGGCTACGTAAATCGTCACGTAACCTATCACGGGTGACTTAAAAAAAAAAAAAAGCGCGTACACAAATGGCGGCCCCCATAGGGAGCCGCCATTCGCGTTCCTTATTTGGACGCTGTAGTCTACATAAAGATTTACATAGACTACAGCGACCAAATAAGGAACGCGAATGGCGGCTCCCTATGGGGGCCGCCATTTGCGTACGCGCTTTTTTTTTTTTTTTTAAGTCACCCGTGATAGGCTACGTGACGATTAACGTAGCCTATCATGGCTGACTTTGCAGATCTAGCCGTGATAGGCTACGTTAATTGTCACGTAGCCTATCACGGGGGCGTTTTTTTAAAAAAAAAAACTTTTAATTCGCGGCCGGGCGAGGCGCCTCCTCCCCGGCCTGAATTTCGGCCGGGCGAGGTGGGAAGCCTCCCCCCCAGCCTGACTTTTGGCCGGGCGAGGCGGGAAGCCTCCCCCCCGGCCTGAATTTCAGCCGGGCGAGGCGGAAAGCCTCCCCCCCGGCCTGAACTTCGCGGGGGGAGCAGCAAAGCGCCTCCCCCCCACCGCGAAAAGCTTCGAGGACAGGTAAGTGACTTTCGTCCACCCGTAGAAAACCCTGATTTAAATCAAGTTTGCCACTTACAGTTCTTCACATGTTTATTAAACAATGGTGGAAATCTGATTACTAAAGCATGTTTGTTTAAAATCAGTACAGCATTTAGAAGGAAGGAGGATGTACTTTGCATAAGTTTTTAGGTAACTTGGTTTTTAATAGTTTAGAGAACAGTACATAATATTTCCTGTGCTGTGTCAAGCTGCAGATGGAGTAGCTGTACATTGGGAATAGTAAGAACTAAATCACACACACGATCACACTAGTACTTAGTTTATTAAACAACCTTAAATATTACATAAAGCTTTCACGTAGACATTGCAGCAGTCTCCTGAGTTGCCAGCTGATGACTGCCTTAAACTATTTTTTTAATTTTCAGATTTTATTAATTCTAATAGCAAGTCATCACACTAAATGTACAGCACTGTCCTTTAAACTTGGCAACCCTTAAATGGCCCATTTATGCTTCTAATGTTGCATAGATGAGGCGTTTACAGCTGTCACGTGCGCAATATTAAATTTGTGGAAGTTCCCAAGTTGCCTTGTTTTTTCACAAAATGGTGACCACAGGAACGAGTGGCACTCGCAGATGGCTCAGGGTAGGTACGAGCGGCTCAGCAAGCATGGAGGGGTGCGAGTGAGTCCAGGGGTGCATGAGCAGGGGCAGTGGCTCAGCATTCGCATCGCAGAGGCTCGAGCAGGGGGCGGGGGGGAGTCTGTTGGACTCCCAGACCCAGCCGGGCGCCCGCGCCATCCCTACTAACATGCTGGAATACTCTGGGATACAAACCCAGACTTTTAAGAGCAAAGCACTCAAAACCCTGAGCCTGGATGTATGAATCCATCTGTTTTCATTTCTCCCAGAGTCGAATGTTTTTAATCTCAAATTTGTTTTGCCCTGAATATGGAGAATACTGCAAATTTTGGTAAATTATTAGCGAAACTGAACTGAAACAAAAATTCTCACCTACCCCTAGGTGGCAAACATGCCACTCAGGGTATGGGAGAAGGGCACCTTGGAGGACTCCAGTCACCATTTGGAGAGGGGGAGCGATATTCAGCCCCCACCTGCTCCTTCATGACCTCAGGAGGCTTCTCTTGAAGAGTGTCATCAAAACCTATAATGCAACATGCTTCATAAATTCATATCTAGTGCAGGCATAAATGGATCCAGCTTGCAACGTGTCATTTCCCTACGCTTTTCTCATCTATCATGTTGATTCCACTTGCTGCGTTTCCTATCTGCCGTAGCAATTTTTAGCTTAGTCTTATTTGCATTTTATATATTTCTGTTTGGATTTCCCCCCATCATTGATTTTGATTGATAATCACAGAATGTAATCAATGCTGCTCTTCTGCAGGGAGGTGTCACCAGTATGATACAGATGTAATATTCCACATCCTTCCCCTTCCAAATCTACTTCATTGGGAAGGTGGGGAGTGGGTGGGGGTCAAAAGAAAGACACATTAGGAGAAAGGCACATGAGAAACAAAGCTGAATGAGAACCAGGGAAAGAAATGATTCAGAGACAGCCTACACATACGGCAGAACCAGGTGAAACAGATTTTCCTATACTGTATGAGACGGATTTTCCTATACTTTATCAGACAGATTTTTCCTATACTATATCAAATCTGATATCAGATTTTCCCGATTCTATATCCGACTGCAAGTAACGTAGTTGCATGTTTCCAAACAGGACTTCCAACACCTGAAGAGGCATGGCAAGTAGAGAGGGGCTAGTTATTACACTCCAACTCATGGCTGGGTATGAATTGTCCCTAATTCAAGGCAGAAATCAACACAAGGCGATTCCAGCTTTAGTATCCCACACAGTGTTATGATTGTTGGAGAGCCTATTATATTTATGGCTCCATTGTAACTGGACTTGCTTTTATAGTGAGTTTAATGAGATGAACGGTGGCTTCATTTGTTTTTTATTGTCATTTTATCATAATGCTTTGTAAGCAACTTCAGTTGTTGGAGAGACAAGGTAAAATGGAGAGAGAGAGAGAGAGAGAGAGAGAGAGAGAGAGAGACTTAGCTGAAGGACATCAAAGCCTCCATTCACCTGTGCCTCCTTAGAAGTGAATGTGGTAGCCTCATATAATCACAGAGTTGCAGTGTGTCTTCTGGGCCATCTAGTCCAACTCCTGCTCATTAAAGGAAGTCCAGAGCAAGAATATCCCCAACAGATGGCTGTCCAGCCTTTGCTCGAAAACCTCCTGTAAGAAAGAGCCCACCTTCCCCCAATAATTGGCTCCATTGTTTATTTCAAGTCTTATTTCTTGGTTACATTTATATCCCGCCTTTTCTCCAAGGTGCCCAAGGTGGCATACATGACCCTCCTCTTCGTCTCCATTTTATCTTCACAACAACCCTGAGGTAGGTTAGCCTGAATGCTAGTGACTAGCCCCAAGTCACTCAGTGAGCTATACAGCCAAGTGGGGACTGGAACCTGGGTCTCCCAAGTCCCCGTCCAACACTCTAACCACAGCACTGGTTCTTGCTCTTCTCCTAATGTTCAACTAAAATCTACCCTCCTGTAACTTAAGCCCATTAGATCTCATCATGTCCTAGGGGACAGCAGAACATGAGTCTTTATCCTCTTCTATGTGGCCAGCCATCTAGTTGAAGAGTGCTATCATGCACACACACCCTTCAGCCTTCTCTTGCAACCACAGCCAGAATTGAGGAAGCAAGACCTTGTAAACTGGGTAAACTAGGGCCACAACATTATTAACTGACAAGAAGGAGATCTGCAGTGGAAATAGCTGTGTGTGCATTCTTGTATTAGCTGATAGGGGCAAGCTTAGCCCAGCTCTGAGATCAGAGACAGTGCAATGCCCGTGCTCTTCCCCTCTTGCTCTTTAGGTGTCAAGGGGTGTCCTCCTAAGCCACAGCTAGGGATGTGCGAACCCACCCCCATCTGGGTTCTCCTGGCGCCCGCTCAGCCCCTGCACCGGCTTGTTGGTCCCCGGACCAAGCTTGAGACCCTCCCATGCTCAGCAAGCAGCCCACGCTTACCCTGGTGGCCTCATCAAGCTCCACGGGAGCCATTTTTAAGAAAAATAAAATGGTGATCACAAAAATGCACACATTTGCAATCACCATTTCATTTTGCAAAAAAATGGTGCCTGTGGAGCTCAATGAGGCCACTGGGGTGAAGGCAGGCCACTCGCCAAGCACAGGCAGGGGGTGAGTTGGGGCAAGGGCTTGGTGAACGGGGCTTGGGGGAGTGGGGAGCGGGGGGTTCTTCCAGATTCTCAGGCGGAATTGAGCGCCTGTGCCATCCCTAGCCACAGCTGCCTCGAGTCCCACAACTAGGGATGAGAAATTTGTTTCAGTTCATTTTTTATCAGGATTTTACCCAGTTCACACCTTCTTAACTGAACATGGATGAGGACACAAACTGCAGCCAAATTCTGTACATTTCCAAGCTGACAATGTGACCTTCAGTCCCCAAAACGTGTCTGCCAGCATGAGTACATTTGAAAACAGTGCGTGAAAAAAATGCATACTTTTGAAAAATGCATACAAATATGCTTTAATCAATGGGATAAGACTGCGTACATTTCAAAGATGGACACAACTGATGCATACATCGGAAAAAACAACAATACAGAAATGCGCACAGATTTCCATGCCAAAAGAAAAAACAAAGCTTGCATAAGGACTCAAGTTCAGATAGAGCTTAGAGATGGACTTTGGAGAACTTCAGTGAGCTCCAGTTTTGCTGATTCACACATTCCTACTCACATCTCTCTGTATGTGATCCGCTCAAGCCTCAAAGAGGCTCTTTTCCCCAGCCCTCATAGGGAAGTAATGAGAATCCCCTTTTGCCTTTTTGGTGCCTCTGGGAGCTCACTAATAACACATGCCTATGTGTGTAACCCTGCCCATGTTGCAACTACATATGTCAGAGAAATCTGTTTGGGGGTGGAGTTTGACAAGTTTTCTGAGGCTCAGCCCCCCAAGACTTCATTTCAGTTCCCACTGTATCACCCAACTCAATCTGGAGCAAGTTGGGCCAGTTAGTGGATTTTCCAGGAGTTCTGCACTTTGGGAGGGGTCCTGCAATTTGTGCAAATTCGGAGTAACATGTGCAAATTACAGCCAAAGTTGTGCAAATTACAGTTGAATTTCCAAGCGACAGACATCCCTAGTTGTGACCAACCAAAGCTATTTAGAAAAGCACCACACCTTCTACTATGCCTCCCAATGTGATTCAAGACAAAGTAAGTGGGGGGAAATCATACAATACTGGCCAAAAAAAAAAAAATCCTGCTTGGCCCACCTGCAATTTTCCTTACTGACTCTTACCCTGGTTGGGTGGGTGGATGCCAGCTGAATAGCAATTCCAATAATGGAAAGGCAGGAATGGGCTTATCTGTCAGGTTGTCTGATCCTTCAAGCACACACACTCTAGCAATCTGACACCGGACACCCAAAAGAGTGAGACTTCTTTATTGGAAGAAATCCCATGGCGAAGGCTTAACAGTTACACTCTTTTGAAATCATAGAGCTGATGGTCAGTAGCTCTAAGTAATTCCAGAACAGTCAAAAGCAAAACACTACCACTGTGACTGAGATCCTCATCAATGTGGTTTCCCTGTTGTCATCTCCATGGCTAGGTAATCCCAAGTCCCTTACACAAGGTAAGGGACTTGGGATTCCTGGGATATCCAACCCAGGCAATCCATACAGGGGTTCCAAACCCCAGACAAGGAATGGGAAGGATTCCTTGAATGATCCTTCCCAGGCAATCAAAGTGGTTGATTCTAGAAAAGCAAAAGTCTAAACAAAACCACACCCACAGAGAGTCAGTCCAACTTTGACTCTTTCATTGGAAACTCCAGGCT
This sequence comes from Heloderma suspectum, assembly GCF_057233095.1. NCBI lineage: Eukaryota > Metazoa > Chordata > Lepidosauria > Squamata > Helodermatidae > Heloderma > Heloderma suspectum. The sequence goes on along the minus strand of NC_139460.1, from coordinate 22,867,229 downwards.
ACATGGTCAAGGCCTATCGAATTTGAGGGTAAATCCATACGCCATTTGCGTATGCACGTGTTTTTTTTTAAAGTCAGCCGTGATAGGCTACGTAAACATTACATAGCCTATCACAGTGTTTTTTTTAAAACCTAGCCGTGATAGGCTACATAAATCTTTACGTAGCCTATCAGGTTTTTTTTTAACCTGGAAATGGTGGCGGCATTTGCATTCCTTATTTTGGCACGTCTTAGTCTATGTAAACATTTACGTAGACTAAGACTGAGAAAATAAGGGGAACGCAAATAGCGTAGACGCTACGCTATTTGTGTTCCCCTTATTTTCGCCATCTTAGTCTACGTAAATATTTACGTAGACTAAGATGTGCCAAAATAAGGAACGCAAATGGTGGCACCCATGGCCGCCACCATTTGCGTACGCGCATTTTTGGGGGTGGGGTTTAAGTCAGCCGTAATAGGCTACATAAACATTTACATAGCCTATCACGGCTGACTGCAGGGACGCAAACGGCGGTGGCTACGGCCGCCGCTATTTGCGTCCCTGCTAGCCAGCGGCCGGATGTCCGGCTGCTGGCGGAGCCGGCCGGCAGCTCCGCAGAATCGCTACGGAGCACAGCCAGCCAGCCAGGATTCCGGGGGGGAGGAACGGAGCTCCTCCCCCCCATCCAGGATTCCGGGGGGAGGGATGGAGCGCCTCCCCCTCCACCATCAGCATAATCCGCGAAAGGTAAGTGATTTTCGTACATCCCTAGATTTTGGGCGGAACGTGGCAGAATTCTCTGACATCCCTACTGAATTGAGGACAAATCAGCCTGCAATGTGGAGGGGCTCTTGAAAATCATTCTCTGACAACAATTGCAATTATTTTGATGTTCATTAGCCCCATTTCATACTGAGAGACTCCAGAAATCAGTTCCTTGCTATCCCACTCTCTCTCTCTCTCTCTCTCTCCATCCCTAATGCATGACCCCACTTCCCCTTGGACAGAGTAATACTAAATTATCAGGGTCACCAAACAAACAAAAGTAAACAACTGCATATCCCTGATTTGTACCTAGTTATTATCGCCTAAGCAGTAGGCATGGTCAAGCTATTTATATTCAAATTTTCTGAAGTGGCTCAACTTGTAAGAACTGACACAGTGGGCTGGGTTCACAAGATTAACCATGGCTTAAATCAACCAGATTTAGTTGTGGCACGTGCTGGCTGCCATTGTGAATATTCAAGCCACGGTGGGTGGCTGTATAGAGCTGTATAGAGCTTCTCCATCTTTGGCTGCAAACGACATAATCAGTCTGATTTCGATATTGACCATCTGGTGATGTCCATGTGTAGAGTCGCCTCTTGTGCTGTTGGACAAAAGTGTTTGCTATGAAGCATGTTCTCTTGTTAGCTGCCGCCATTTGTGTACGCCTTTTTGTTTTGTTTTGTTTTTTCCTTGGCTTGCTGTGATAGGCTACGTAAATACTTACGTAGCCTATCACAGCAAAGACCAGGATGGAAATGGAGGCCACGGCAGCCAGTAGAAAGCTCAGCTGCCGCCACTGCCGGAGCCACCGCCGGAGCCACCGCCGGAGCTGCCGCTGTCTGGAACATCCGTCCCAGGTAAGCTTCATCCCGGGGGAATCCGCAGGGGGGTGGGGGTGGCAGGCTGTTCCGTCACAGATTTTGGATGGGAGGATGGGTGATATTCAAGTTCATTGAGGTTCTCCGTTTTCCACCTTGATGCGTATCTCACTTTGTTGCTGCTCACAAATGCGAGTGTCTTTTTTCAAACAGGAAAAGTGCACATTTTTTAACACAAAAAATATGATTCTTGGTTCTAAGGGAAGCAAAAGCCGAGTGTAGTCAAACGTGTACCCTGGATTTTAGGAATGCTGATTTTAATAAACTCAGAATAATGATCAGTAAGGTCCCATGGCAAGCGACGCTAACGAGAAAAGGAGTCCAAGATGGGTGGGAGTTTTTAAAAAAGGAAATTCTCAAGGCACAATCACAAACAATCATATTTCCTAACAGCAAAGGGCAAGTTTTTTTGTTTTCATTCCAAAATCTCATGACCATGAATATGTATTGAAAAGTTCCGCCACTTTAATATGGAACAAAACAACTATTCAACTAGGAAGTGTCCATGCAAATGGAACAGGATGGAAAATCTAATATATTTGTTCCAATCCATCAATGATTTGGAACATTGCACAGATCACATGTATTGTAGGTGTGCATATGGGTTGCAATGCGCATCCGGAGGTGAGGCTTCTGCTGTGAGCCACATTTGTATTGCAGGGTATAGAAGCACTAGGGGTGGGAGGATGAGTGATATTCAAGTTCATTGAGGTTCTCCATTTTCCACCTTGATGCGCATCTCACTTTTAGGGATGTACGAAAGTCAATTACCTTTTACGAAATTTGATTTGCGGTGGGGGGAGGCGCTCCGTCCCTCCCCCCTGAAATTCTGGCCAGGGGGGAGGCGCCCCGTCCCTCCCACCGTGAATCCTGCCGGCCGGGTCTGCAAATGGCGGCGGCCATAGCCGCCGCCGTTTGCGTCCCTGCAGTCAGCCGTGATAGGCTACGTAAATGTTTATGCAGCCTATCACGGCTGCGTTAAAAAAAAAAAAACGTGTACGCAAATGGCGGCACCCATGGGCGCCGCCATTTGCGTTCCTTATTTTGGCACGTCTAGTCTATGTAAACATTTACGTAGACTATGGCGAAAATAAGGGGAACACTATTTGCGTTCCCCTTATTTTCACTGTAGTCTACGTAAATGTTTACGTAGACTAGACATGCCAAAATTAGGAACGCAAATGGCGGTGCCCATGGGAGCTGCCATTTGCGTATGTGCGGGTTTATTTTTTGTTTTTTAATCAGCCGTGATAGGCTACGTAAAAATTTACGTAGCCTATCACAGTATTTTTATAAAATCTAGCTGTAATAGGCTACATAAATCTTTATGTAGCCTATCAATTTTTTTTTTTTTTAACTTGGAAATGGCGGCGGCGGCAGCCGGTCGGAAGACCAGCTGCCGGCGCCACCACCAACGCCGAACTGAGGCCAGAGCCGCTGCCGCCAGGGAGATTCGCCCAAGGTAAGTCCCGTCCCGGGGGGGCGGGGGGGCAGACCGTTTCGCCACCAATTTCGGGGGGCCGAATGCACTGGCATTCGGCCTCCCCGAGATTCGTGGCAAAATTCTCTGACATCCCTACTCACTTTGTTGTTTGTCACAAATGCGAGTGTCTTTTTTTTCAAACAGGAAAAGTGCACATTTTTGAACACAAAAAATGCAATTTTCCTAGAACATACCGCAAACTAGTAGGGATGTACGAATCTCTTACCTGTTCTGGTCGGGGCATCCACTGGGGGGGGGGAGGCGCTCCCTCCCTCCCCCCAGGAATCCTCAATGGCTGGCTCTGCTCCACGGGGATTCTGCGGAGCTGCCAGCTGCCTCCACCAGCAGCCGGACATCCGGCCGCTGGATAGGAGGAACGCAAAGGGCGGCTGCCGTAGGCGCCGCTGTTTGTGTCCCTGTATTCAGCCATGATAGGCTACGTAAAGACTTACGTAGCCTATCACGGCTAGGTTAAAACAAACCAAAACAATGTGTACGCAAATGGCAGCGGCTACGGCCGCCACCATTTGCATTCCTTCTTTTTGGCCGTCTTAGTCTACGTAAGTATTTACGTAGACTAAGTCGGCGAAAATAAGGGGGAACGCAAATAGCATAGTGGGCGCTATTTGCGTTCCCCTTTATTTTCACCATCTTAGTCTATGTAAATATTTACGTAGACTAAGATGGCCAAAAATAAGGAATGCAAATGGCGGCAGCCGTAGCCACCGCCATTTGCGTATGCGGTTGTTGTTTTTTAACCCAGTCTTTACGTAGCCTATAACATCTATGTAAAAAAAAAAAGACGTGACTGCAAATGGCGGCGGTGGCAGCCAGTCGGAAGACCAGCTGCCGCCGCCGAAGCCACCGCTGGAGCCACCACCATCCGGAACATCCGCCCCAGGTAAGTCTCGGCCCAGGGGGGATCCACGGGGGTGGGGGTGTGGCAGGCCATTCCGCCATGGATTTCAGGAGGCCGAATGCACTGGCATTTGGCCTCACCAAGATCCGTGGCAGAATTCTCTGACATCCCTACAAACTAGGGATGGCCATCATGGGAAAATCCTGCTCTCTTTTGGCTAGGCGGATCCCTGCAGAGCCCCCGATTTGGCAAGCATTTGCAAGCTGAGCGGCAGGTCAGTTCCTGAAACTCTGGAACTTTCCCACAGTTTGTTTTTTTTTTAACCAGCGAGCTGTGATTTGCACAAAATCACAGGTATAAATATTTACAGACATTTGTGCAAAACGGTGGCCATAAATAGTTTGTGCAAAACAGTGGCCATAAATAATTTGTGCAAAACGGTGGCCATAAATAGATATTTGCGTTGCCCTTATTTTCGCTGTAGTCTACATAAAGATTTACGTAGACGACAGCGACCAAATAAGGAACGCGAATGGCGGCTCCCTATGGGGGCCGCCATTTGCGTACGCGCTTTTTTTTTTTTTTTAAATCAGCCGTGATAGGCTACGTGACGATTAACATAGCCTATCACGGCTGACTTTGCAGATCTAGCTGTGATAGGCTACGTGAATCGTCACGTAGCCTATCACGGGGGCGTTTTTGTTTTGTTTTGTTTACTTTTTATTTCGTGGCCGGGCGAGACACCTCCTCCCCGGCCTGAATTTCGGCCGGGTGAGGCGGGAAGCCTCCCCCCCCGGCCTGAACTTCGGGGGGAGCAGCGAAGCGCCTCCCCCCCACCGTGAAGCAAGCTGCGAGACCAGGTAAGTGGCTTTCGTGCACCCCTATCTTTCATTCAAAGTAATGCATGGTACCTGTGTGCACATGGGCTAGAAATAGTCAGGGAACAGATGAATGTGCTCATACAGTTGCCTGCCCCTGTGGGGAATAGAGGGTTCCCCTATTCTGTTAACAACGGACATGGCATGCATAAATTTGCAAGAATACTAGGAGGTTGTTGTTGTTGTTAATATCTACAGATTTGTATCTGAGATCTTATGTGTTTGTTCTTTCTTTGGTGAAAGAGATAAAGAAAAAGATTCTATTCTATCTGATATAAGAGCTTTTAAAATGCTGTATGCTAATCTTGCAAAGCTCATTGAAAACCAAAATACACTGGCTTGCCAGACGGCAATCCAATCTCCAAACTTTTTCCTTTTTCTTATTTATTGGCATGTTCATTTTCCAGAGCGCTTTGGTGGATTATGAGAGCAGGCTTGCAGGCGGGAAAATGTTTGAAATGAAAATTAGCCTTTGAGCTGGAGCATTATGAAGCTTCCCCTTCTCATTTGGCTGCATCGGCATTCGGGCTGTGGTGCACCCGTGGTGATAATGCAAAGCTGATCTGGAATTTGCGATCATCCATAACTTCTAAACAGAAACACATTGTGGTCACATTTTCAGCTTTTTAGCCTATAATTTAATTTTATTTTAAGAGAAAATGCTTATTGATTTCTGACTCTGGATATTATCATTTTATTACCATGGCAGCTGAATGCCCTGTCATCCACATATACATTTCCAGCACTGTTTGAAGTAGGAAAATATATTTTTTTATATGCACAGGAGTGGGTGGGGTGGCTATGATAACAGTAACAGCTTTCCTGACACCAGTGCTGGGTCCAGGTTTTGGAGGGCAAGCAGCCCTCAATGAGCCCCCTCTCCCAGTGAGTCTATCTTCTTGCCAGTTGCTTTTGCTCCTCATAGAATAGTGGGATTGGAAGGGGCCTATTAGACCATCGAGTCCCACCCCTCCTCATCCACTTTCTCATCATTACTACCACTCACTTGCTTGACAGACAGAGAGCCAATGAGCAAGTAGGCAGGGGCAACTTCTGTTCCTCCTTCTCACCACTACCATTGTCTGGGCCAGAGTGAGAGCAGGCAGGTAAGCAATCAGGTTGCTATGGTGAAGAAGTAGGGATGTCGGAGAATTTCTCCACAAATCTCCGGGAGGCCGAATGCCAATGCATTCGGCCCCCCGAAATTGGTGGAGAAACGGTCTCCTACCCCCACCACCACCACCCCAGGATGGGACTTACCTTGCGCGAATGTCCCTGGCGCTGGCGGCTCCCGGCGGCGGTGCGGCGGTGGGAGGGGCAGCCGGTCTTCTGACCGGCTGCTGCCGCTGCCATTTCCCAGTAAAAAAACAACAACAACAAACGTGATAGGCTACGTAGGGATGGACGAAAGTCACTTCCCTGGTCCCGCAGCTTGCTTCGCGGTGGGGGAGAGGCGCTCCCTTCCTCCCCGCCGAAATTCTGGCCGGGGAGAGGCGCCCCATCCCTCCGGCTGAAATTCTGGCCGGGGGGGGAGGCACCCCGTCCCTCCGGCCGCAAATCCTCCTGGCCGGCCAGGACGCAAATGGCGGTGGCCGTAGCCACCGCCGTTTGCGTCCCTGCAGTCAGCCGCATGATAGGCTACGTAAATCCTTAGGTAGCCTATCATGGCTGACTTGGGGGGGGAAATGTGTACGCAAATAGCGGCGCTCATGGGCACCGCCATTTGCGTTCCTTATTTGGGCACGTGTAGTCTACGTAATCATTTACATAGACTACGGCAAAAATAAGGGCAACGCAAATAGCATTGCCCTTATTTTTGCCGTAGTCTACGTAAATGTTTACGCAGACTACACGTGCCCAAATAAGGAATGCAAATGGCAGCACCCATGGGCACCGCCATTTGCGTACGCGCTTTTTTTTTTTCCCGAAGTCAGCCGTGATCGGCTATGTAAGGATTTACGTAGCCTATCATGGCTGACTGCAGGGACGCAAACGGCGGTGGCTACGGCCGCCGCCATTTGCATCCTGGCCAGCCAGGAGGATTCGCAGCCCGAGGGACGGGGCGCCTCCCCCCTGGCCAGAATTTCAGCCGGAGGGATGGGGCGCCTCCCCCCCAGCCAGAATTTCGGCCGGAGGGACGGAGCACCTCCCCCCCACCGCGAAGCAAGCTGCGGGACCAGGTAAGTGACTTTCGTCCATCCCTAGCAGAAGAGGAGCGACTCCTGGGGTTATTGTGAGTGGGCTCCTGCTGGGGTGTGGTCCCTCAGCAGGTGCCCGACCGTGCCTACCCATGATGCAAGCCCTGCCAGATACAATACTGCTCTTTCCTCTCCAATTCTCATTTGTTAAGGATGTGGTGTGTGTGTGTGAGGGGGGTCATCTTGCTTCCCCCAGTTGCCAGAGAGGAGGGGGAAAGGACCAAAACTCAGTGGCAGAGCACGTGGTTTGCATTAAAAAAAAACCTGCTTTTTATTATAAAATTTTTACAAAAGGAAAGAAAGAAAATGAAAAAATGTGGCTCCATAGATTTGAATATATCATTCTCGATTTACATTTTATGGATGGATGGATGGATGGATGGATTTACAACATTTGTATACTGCTCCATATTAAACATATTCCAAAGTGGTGAACAACAGGAGATAAAATGAAGAGAAGATAAGAAGAATGAAACATGATATTAAAATTATTCTTTAAAAAACAGAGTGCTAATACTACCAAGGCTAGTTAACCAAGGAAGGCTTCCTGGAAAAGAACTGTTTTCAGGTGACACTGAAAACAACCCAATGTTGGTGTCTGCCTGATATCCAGAGGCAGGGAGTTCCATAGGAAGAGAGCCACCACACTGAAGGTGCCTCTCTGGGTGGATTCCAGTCAGGCCATAGGTCCATGTGGAACCACCAGGAGCATGCCCTCTGCTGACCTCAGTGATTGGGCAGGTTGGTAAGAGAGAAAGCACTCCCTCAGGTATCCTGATCCCAAGTTGTTTAGGGTTTTGTACACTAGTACCAAAACCTTAAACCTGGCCCGTAGCAAATAGAGAGCCAGTGTGGTGTAGTGGTAGAGTGTTGGACTGGGAGCCAGGAGATCCTGGTTCTAGTCCACACTCAGCCATGGAAGCTCACTGGGTGACTTTGGGCCAGTCACAGACTCTCAGCCCAGCCCACCTCACAGGGTTGTTGTTGTGAGGATAAAATGGAGGAGGATTATGTACACCGACTTGGGTTCCTTAAGGAGGAAAAAAGGCAAGATATAAATGTAACAAACAACAAACAAATATGCAGCCAATTCATTTCCCTCAGTACAGTTGAAATGTGTGTGAGTTGTGTGTGTGTGTGTGTGTGTGTGTGTAAATACAGGTTCCTAAGAACTAAAACTTCAACAAAAGCAGACCAAATATCCGAAGAAGTATCCATTCGCAGGTGGACACACCACCCATTGAAATGTTGAAAGCATTATAAAGTCTTTAGTCCATTGCATTATAGGAGGTGAGCATTTATCCTTCCAGTGTTGTAATATCAGTGTTTCAGCTGTCAGAAGGGTGCAGAGAATCCATTTATGCTGACCATATGGTAACTTCCAGGAAGCAGGTAGATAATTTAAAAGAGGCACAACTACTGGGCATTGCCCAAACGTATGCTTAAAAGAAGCATTAGCTATGCTACACCTCCAACAATTAGCTGACCTAGATAAACCCTCATTAAAGAGATGATGCAGCATCGAACAGATATGAAACAGAAGTTTTTGCTGAATAAGATGCAACCAGAGATCCATAGACACATCAGATACAGAATGGTTTGCATGCAAAAAAAAAAAAAAAGTCCCAACTTCCATTGCTGGCATCTCCAATTAAAAAAAGATCAGGAAACAGGCAATAGGGAAAGACTTTCTCTGCCTAAGACTCTGGAGAGCTGCTACCTGTCAGAATAGACAGTATTGGGCTAGATGGGCAAGCAGGGTGGCCTGGGATAAGGCACCTTTCTGTGTGCCTTTATTCCATATGCTACACTCACTTTAGGGATGTCAGAGAATTCCGCGATGGATCTCAGTGAGGCCGAATTCCAGTGCATTCGGCCCCCCGAAACCCATTGCGGAATGAAGCCCCCCCAACCCACGACAGGCGTGCGGGATGAAGTGCCCGCCACCCCAACCCCATGAAAGGCATGTGAAACGGAGCACTTACCTGCTCCCATCTGCGCTGCTGTGCGAATGGTGGCTGTCCTGCGGCTGCCATTCGCTTACTCCTCTTCAGCCATGATAGGCTACGTAAATACTTACATAGCCTATCACGGCTGACGCAGGGATGCCATTTGCATCCCTGTGGAGGCTGTGATAGGCTACATAAGTATTTACGTAGCCTATCATGGCAGGGGGGGGAAAACCCCAGCGTACGCAAATGGTGGTGGCTACCACCATTTGCGTATGCTCGGGTTTTCCCCCTGCCGTGATAGGCTATGTAAATTTTTACATAGCCTATCACGGCAAAAGAAAGGGATGCAAATGATGGCGGCTACGACAGCCACCATTTGCGTCCCTGAAGGGCTGCCCAGCAGCCGGATGTCCGGCTGCGGGAGGCCAGAGCCAGCCAGCGGCTTCGCAGCTTGGCCGCGGAGCAGAGCGGAGCCGGCCGGCCAGGATTCCGAGGGGAGGAATGGAGCGCCTCCCCCCCAGTGGAACCCGGTGGAGCCAGGTAAGCGGGGTTTCGTGCACCCCTATACAGTCTCAAAGGCAGGGAAGGCTGATGGCTCCAATTTCAGTGGGGCTGTGAATCTACTCTATTTATTTTTATTACATTTCTATTCCGCCCTATAGCTGAAACTCTCTGGGTGGCTTACAGAAGTTAAAACATTAGAATACAATATACAAAGCTTAAAAGCCATTTACATAATAGCACACAAACAATATACACAAACAACATATAACTAAAAACAACTTGAACAGTGAGTCTTAAATAAAGACACACCCGGGACTGATTAGCACTCATCATGTGATGCCAAATCACATAGGTGTTAACCTGGCAGTGAAAAGATAACACTGTTGGTGCCAGGCGGACCTCATCGGGGAGTTCGTTCCACAGATGGGGGGCCACCAGTGAGAAGGCCCTCCCTCTCTCTTGTTGCTGCCTTCCGAGCTTCCCTTGGAGGAGGCACTCGGTTAGATGCTGAATGTAGGATACAGGTAGGTTCATTTTGGGATAGGTGCTTTATCAAGTATTGTGGTCCCAAGCTGTGTCGGGATTTATGGGTTAAAACCAGCACCTTGAATTGAGCTCAGAAGCATATGGGCAGCCAGTTCAAGCAAGCCAGAGTTGGTCTTATATGTGCAGACCTTCTAGTCCCAGTTACGATTCTGACCACTGTACACAAGCTGCAGCTTCCAAATCTACTTTAGGTTTCAGTCAGAACCAATCAGAACTCTAAGGGAGCCATCCAAGGTGCTGAACCCATTTGGGGGCTAGGGCTCAGCACCTTGGATAGCTCCTTTAGAGTTCTGACTGGTTCAGACTGAAACCCAGAGCAGATTCACAGCCCCACTGATGTCAGAGCCACCAGCCTCCACTGCTCAAAGGTAGAGATAGGTGAATCTGTGAAGCTCGATTTTGCCCAGATTCTCATTTTATTTCACTGCTAAATTCATTCCATCCTGTTTCCACAGCGGTTTGCAAATGTTCATGTGCATTTTTCAAAATATATGCACTTTTTGTATGAATATTCCAGTGTACACATTTTGTGCACACTTTTTGAAAGGTATGCATTTTTTGGCAAGCAATATTTCCACTGAATAAAGCATTTTTGTGTGCATTTTCCCAAATATATGCAGTTCTTGTAAACACTGTTGCCTTGGGTTTTGTACACTTTTATGTGAAGTGCATTACAAACATTAAAACAGTGTGGATTTTGATGACTGACTGCATTGCAGTTCACGGTCAGGTTTGTGAACGGCAGATCTGGCAAGTTCACATTGAAATGTGAACACTGAAACACGAACTGAACAAATTTCACACCCTCGTCTACTCAGAAGATCCAGCCCTGAGTCTTGGCCTCAGGGCAACTGGAGAGCCTTCCTTGAGGGGCAGAAAAACTTGCTTCAGTACCAATTGATTGTTCTCTGGGCTCTCCCCCCCGCCCACTACTTCCAAGAGTTTCCCCTTTTGGTGTGGCTTAAGTACACAGGGCTATGTCTGGCTGGGTGTGTCACAAGAGTTGGAAAAAGTGCAGACAGGAGCAACTAAAATGATCAAGGGGCTGGAGTGACTCCCCTATGAGGAAAGGTTTCAGTGTCTGGGACTCTTTAGCTTGGAGAAAAGCAGAGTAAAGGGAGACATGATAGAGGACTACAGAATTATGCATGGTGTGGAGAATGTGGACAGGGAGACATTTTTCTCCCTCTTTCAAAATACTAGAACCCAGGGTCATCCTATGAAGCTGATTGGTGGAAGATTCAGGAGAGATAAAAGGAAAGACTTCTTCACATAGCGCATAGTCAGATTATGGAATTCGCTACTACAAGACTTAGTGATAAATACCAATTTGGATGACTTTCAAAGGGGATTAGACACATTCATGGAAGATAAAGCTATCAATGGTTACTAGTCCTCCATAGTGCTACTCCACTATCAGACGAAGTCTGCCTATGTTAGGGATGTCGGAGAAATCCTCTACAGACCCCAATGAGGCCAGATTCTATTGAATCTGGGCCCCTGAAGTCCGTGGAGGATCGGATCTCCTACCTCCTCCTCTATAGTGAAGTCCTCACTGGTGGATCCTGCCTGCTGCCAGCTCTGAAGCCCCAGCGATACAGCCACCATGGCCATATCGCTGGCTGGACTGACAAACTATGGACGCCATCATAGCGGACGCCATTTGAGCTCCTGCTCTTTGATGTAATAGGCTATGTAAATCTTTACGTAGCCTATCGCGCGAAGGAACAGGGACACAAATACGCCATTTGCATCCCTGTTCCTTCGCACGATAGGCTACATAAAAATTTATGTAGCCTATCACATCAAAGAGCAGGGACGCAAATGGCATCCACTATGCTGGTCGCCATTTGTGTCCACAGTTCATCAGTCCAGCCAGTGATACGGCCATTGCGTCCATATCGCTGGGGCTTCAGAGCTGGCTGGCGGCTCTGTGGAATTGCCACGGAGCGGAGCCAGCCAGCGAGGATTCCGGGGGGAGGAACGGATCGCCTCCCCCCCCCGGCGGACCCTCGCAGATGGCAAGGTAAGGGATTCGTACATCCCTAGCCTATGAACCCCAGTTGCTGGGGAATATATTTGGGAGGATGCTGTTAAACTCATTTCCTGCTTGTGGGTTTCCTGTGGACAGCTGGTTGGCCACAGTGTGAACAGAATGCTGGACTAGATAGACCCTTAGTCAGACCCAGCATGGCTCGATGTGTCTGTGTGTGTCCCTATATCTGAGAAAAACTTTGGACCATTTAAATTGGCTAAATGCAATGTCTATTAACTATCTTGATAATATGGGATCCACATGTACAATGGGGCTGGGTTGCTAGAGTCAGCAGGACAGGGATGTTTTTTCCCCATTAGTCCCCCACAGCATCAGTGCAATGGCATTTCAGTAAATCACTTTGCTGTGCTTTTGCCACGCCACCGTCATCCATCTTGTCTGTTTAAATTGGAAGGTCTTTTTAGATAGAGGCTATAACTTAACTTCCACACTGCCCAGATCGGTGGAAGTGTCCTCTTCAGCTCTGGCTTCCAAGGAGCTGGAGTAATACAAAGTAATTGTGAACTTTAGAACTCAAATGAGGCGAATTGAGAAAGATGGATAGAAAAAGCTCCAGCGTTAGATACTTACATTTTCACGTTGTGCTTCCTGAGGGGGGTGGGAGAGGGAATGTGGCACAGGAGGCCTCCGCTGGGAGTTCCTTGAGACAGTAAGCTCATGTTTGGCTGTGAGTGTAGAGTTGGCAGGGCACCTTGGCCAATCCAAGCACAGTTAGTGCATCTGTATAATCCACACCCGTTAGGCATATATTCATCATAACAGGCTCTTCCAACCTGGGACCCTGCAGTTGTGTTAGACTACAGCTGCCGTCACCCCCAGAGAGGATGGCTGAAGACCAAGGTGTTTGTAGCCAAACTGGGGAAGGATGTGTTAAAATGTTTTATGGACACACCTCTTTTTTTTAAAAAAAGGAAAAAAAGGTCCTACTCCATTGTGAAACCAGTGGAACAATTCACAATTAACATACACAATTAACATACACTAACATACAACAGACTGACATGTCCCCTACTCAGGACGCCATTTGTGTCCACACCAGCCTGGCAGTGGCTGGAGGCCCCACTACGGGTTGGCCCAGCCGGCGGCTCCGTGGCCTAGCCACAGAGCGGAGCTGGCCGGGCAGGATTCCTGGGGGGGAGGAACAGATCGCCTCCCCCCCCGTCGAGGATTTTGTGGGGAGGGATGTAGTGCCTCCCCCCCATTGTGGATGTCCCTGGACGAAACCAGGTAAGTGTTTCGTACATCCCTAGTTTAAATTATTTATTGTTTTATACTGTTTAAATTGATTTTATCTGTACGTCGCCCTGAGATCTTAATGCTATAGAGTGGGATGCAAATGTTTTAAAGAAAGAAATAAATTGAATAAATAATACATTATATTGCTTTCAGTGGGATGTGTGAGTTCTAGGGGTCTATGAACCCCACCTCCCAGAGTCCGCCGGGGGGACCGCAGGGGGGGAGCGATCCGTTCCTCCCCCCCAGAATCCTCCCTGGCTGGCTTCGGTCTGCGGCATGTCTGCAGATCCGCCAGCCTGGTCCGTCCGCTGCCAGACTGCCAGATTGCAGACACAAACAGTGTCCGGTGTAGCAGATGCCATTTGCACCCCTGCTCTTTGCCATGATAGACTACGTAAATCTTTATGTAGCCTATTGCGCGAAGGGACAGGGATGAAAAAACACCATTTGTGTCCCTGTTCCCTCATGCAATAGGCTATGTAAAGCTTTATATAGCCTATCACGGCAAAGAGCAGGGGCGCAAATGGTGTCTGCTACACCAGACGCCATTTGCATCTGCAGTTTGGCAGCTGACAGACCAAGACCCTGCGGCGGCAGGTAGTATCCAGCCAGCACAAACTTCGTGGGGTGGCAGAGGTGAGTGGTCTGTTCCGCCACAGATTCTTAGAATCTGGCCTCATTGGAGTGCGTGGTGGAATTCTCCGCCATCCCTAGTGAGTTCAGAGTGCGTGGATCTCAGCCATTCAATTTCCAGTAGGGATGTATGAAACCCCCCTTACCTGGCTCTGCCGGGTTTCACTGCAGGGGGAGGTGCTCCATCGCTCCCCCCAGAATCCTCGCTGGCCGGCTCCGCTCCACGAGGATTCCATGGAGCCACCGGCCAGCTCCGCCAGCAGCCGGACATCCGGCCGCTGGCTAGCAGGGACGCAAATGGCAGCAGCTGTAGCCACTGCCGTTTGCATCCCTGTATTCAGCTGTAATAGGCTATGTAAAGACTTACGTAGCCTATCACATCTGGGTAAAAAAAAAAACACACACGTAAAAAAACCACACACACGAAAATAAGGGGGAACGCAAATAGCGTCCGCTATGCTATTTGCATTCCCCCTTAGTTTCGCCGTCTTAGTCTACGTAAATATTTACGTAGACTAAGGCAACCAAAAATAGGGAACGCAAATGGTGGCGGCCATAGCCGCCACCATTTGCTAGGGATGTACAAAAGAGACTTACCTTGTCCCGCAGCTTCCTTCACGGTGGGGGGAGAGCTTCGCTTCTCCCCCCGAAATTCAGGCCAGGGGGGAGGCGCCCCGCCTCGCCCAGCCGAAATTCAGGCTGGGGGGGGAGGCGCCCCGCCTCGCCCAGCCGCGAAAGAAAAAGTGAAAAAAAAAACAAACCTGTGATAGGCTACGTAACAATTAACGTAGCCTATCACGGCTAGATTTCCAAAGTCAGCCGTGATAGGCTACGTCAATCATCACGTAGCCTATCACGGGTGACTTTAAAAAAAAAAAAAATGTATACGGATAATGGCGGCCCCCATAGGGAGCCGCCATTCCCATTCCTTATTTGGTTGCTGTAGTCTACGTAAAGATTACGTAGACTACGGCGAAAATAAGGGCAACGCTATTTGCGTTGCCCTTATTTTCGCTGTAGTCTACGTAAAGATTTACGTGGACTACAGCGACCAAATAAGGAACGCGAATGGCGGCTCCCTATGGGGGCCGCCATTTGCGTATGCGCTTTTTTTTTTAAAGTCACCCATGATAGGCTACGTGATGATTAACGTAGCCTATCACGGCTGACTTTGCAGATCTAGCCGTGATAGGCTACGTTAATCATCATGTAGCCTATCACGGGGGCATTTTTTTTTTTAACTTTTAATTTCGCGGCCGGGCGAGGCGAGGTGCCTCCTTCCCGGCCTGAATTTCGGCCGGGCGAGGCGGGAAGCCTCCCCCCCGGCCTGAATTTCGGCTGGGCGAGGCGGGAAGCCTCCCCCCCGGCCTGAACTTCAGGGGGAGAGTAGCGAAGCGCCTCCCCCCCACCACGAAAAGCTGCGAGACCAGGTAAGTGACTTTCGTGCACCCCTAGTCTACGTAAATCTTTACGTAGACTACCGGGACCAAATAAGGAACACAAATGGCGGTGCCCATAGGGCGCCGCCATTTGCGTATGTGCTTTTTTTTTTTTCAAAGTCACCCATGATAGGCTACATAATGATTTACGTAGCCTATCACGGCTGACCTTGGAAATCTAGCCGTGATAGGCTACGTTAATCGTTATGTAGCCTATCATGGGGTTTTGTTTTGTTTTTTACTTTACTTTGTAATGGCAGCGGCGGCAGCCGGTCAGAAGACCGGCTGCCGCCCCCGCCACCGACGAAAAGCCGAAGAACTGCCGCCGGGACCCGCCGCCGGGAGGGACATTCGCCAAAGGTAAGTCCCATCCTGGGGGGGCGGGGGGGCGAATTTCACCGCTGATTTCGGGGGGCAGAATGCGTTGGCACTCGGCGCCCCAAAGATTCGGGGAGAAATTCTCCTCCATCCCTACCATTTGTGCACGTGTTTTGGGGTGTTTTTTTTAACCCAGACGTGATAGGCTACATAAGTCTTTACATAGCCTATCACGAATGGAGGGGGGGAAGACTGCAAATGGTGGCGGCGGTGGCGGCAGCCGGTCGGAAGACCAGCCACCGCTGCCACCTCCACCTAAGCCGCCACTGAAGCCACCGCCGTCCGGAACATCCGCCCCAGTTAAGTCTCGTTCTGGGGGAAATCCGTAGGGGCAGGGGGGTGCCAGACCATTACGCCACTGAGTTCGGGGGGCCGAATGCACTGGCATTCGGCCTCACCAAGATCCGTGGCAGAATTCTCTCACATCCCTAATTTCCAGAGTCTCTGGAGCCCAGTATAGAAAAATGCAGCTGATCAAAGATGCATGGATGGATCAAGTGTGCAGCACCAGGCATGATCACAATA
Organism: Heloderma suspectum; assembly: GCF_057233095.1. Classification (NCBI taxonomy): domain Eukaryota; kingdom Metazoa; phylum Chordata; class Lepidosauria; order Squamata; family Helodermatidae; genus Heloderma; species Heloderma suspectum. Next base: position 22,850,917 of record NC_139460.1, on the reverse strand, counting down.
CTGCTTTTTTAAGGTATGAGACACCATGCCAGGTTTCATGAAGGATTGTCTTCTCCCATATATCCCTGCCCAGACCGTAATCTCATCTTTAGACACCCTTCTAAGGGTACCCCTGACAAATGAGGTGTGTCAGGTTGCTACTAAGGACAGGGCATTTTCAGTGGTGGCACTGAGTTGTGGAAAGACCTCCCCGGAGAGGCTCCCTTGGTGCCTACATTGATGTTTTTTTCAGCATCAGGTGAAGACCTTTTCATTTTCTTAAGCTGTTTAGTCTTTGAGTTTTAAAAATTGTGTTGGTGCACATTTAGATCTTGGCGCTGCTGTGACCATTTACCCTAGTTTTACTGTTGTTTTATTGTGCATCATCATCATCATTTCTATACTTCCCAATAGGGGTGGCACAGGTGACCAATTCAGTCCAGGAATGCTCCTGCCCGCACCCCCAAGCTCTCTCACCAAGCCCCTGCCCCTGCTCACCCCCTGCCCATGCTCAGCAAATGGCCTGCACTCACCCCGGCAGCCTTATCGAGTTTTGCGGTCGCTATTTTCTGAGAAATAAAAAGGCAATCACAAAGATGCACACATTTGCACACACGCAAAAATGTGCATTTTGTGACTGCGCATATTTGTATGTGTGCAAAAATGCGTATTTTATTAAAAGTGCACATTTTCGTGCACAGACTAATGTGTGCCTTTGCAAAAATGTGCATTTCACACATGAGATGATGCACGTTTGCAAAATGCACATTTTTGTGCATACAAAAACGTGTGCATTTTTGCAATCACCATTTTATTTTCTTTAGAAATGTTGACTGCAGAGCTGTACAAGGCCTCTAGGGTGAGTGTGGGCTGCTCGCCAAGCATGAGAGGGGCTCGAGCATTGGGATGTCAGAGAATTCCGCCACGGATCTCGGTGAGGCCAAATGCCAGTGCATTCGGCCCCCCAAAATCCATGGTGGAACAAAGCCCCCCACCCCCCACCCCGCAAAATGGACCCGGAATGGAGCACCTACCTGCTGCCGTCGGCGCTGCATTGCGAATGGCGGCCGCGTCTGTAGCCGCCATTCACTTCTTCCATATAGCCATGATAGGCTACATAAATACCTACATAGCCTATCATGGCTAACGCATGGATGCCATTTGCATCCCTGCGGAAGCCATGATAGGCTGCCTAAGTATTTTCATAGCCTATCACGGCAAAAAAAAAAGGGAATGCAAATGGCAGCGGCTATGGCATCCACCATTTGTGTTCCCTTTTTTTTTGCCATGATAGCCTACGTAAATATTTACGTAACCTATCACGGCAAAAAAAAAGGGGAACACAAGTGGCGGACGCCATAGCTGCCACCATTTGTGTTCGCTGTTCTACGACAGCTGCCATTTGCATCCCTGCAGGCTGCCCAGCAGCTGGATGTCTGGCTGCGGGCGGCCCCAGCCGGCGGGTCTGTGGAATCTCCATGGAGCGGAGCCGGCTGGAGAGAATTTCGGGGGAAGGGACGGAGCACCTCCCCCCCCACTGTGGATGTCACCCTTCGAAAAGGTAAGTGACTTTCGTACATCCCTACTCGAGCATGGTCCGGGGACTGGCGAGCAGGAGCAGGGGCTAGGCAGGAGTCCAGAGAACCCAGATGGGGTGAATTCTCACATCCCTACCGCCCGATAGCTGAAGCTCTCTGGGAGGTTGACAAAGATTAAAAACGATTAAAATGCATTATGCAAAGTGTAAAACCATTTACATAAAAACTTATAAACATACAGGACACACACAGGCAACGTATATGTAAAACAATTTTCAACAGTCAACCGTAAGATCCAGGACCTCATTGTATGCTGCCAAATGCCTGGGAGAAGAGAAAGGTCTTAATCTGGCACTGAAAAGACGACAGTGTTGGTACTAGGGATGGCGGAGAATTTCTCCCCGAAACTTCAGGGGGCCGAGCGCCAACGTGTTCGGCCCCCCGAACAAGTTTCGGGGAGAAATCCTCCGAAACCCCCCCCCGCACCCTGCACCCCGCACCCCCCCCCGGGACGGGACTTATCTTCGCCGAATGTCCCTCCCGGCGGCGGGTCCGGCCGGCGGTTCGGCGGGTGTTCGAGCGGGGCGGGAGCGGCAGCCGGTCTTTCGACCGTCTGCCGCCGCCGCCATTGCAATAAAAGAAAAAAAACGCCCCCTGATAGGCTACGTGACGATTAACGTAGCCTATCACGGCTAGATTTGCAAAGTCAGCCGTGATAGTCTATGTCAATCGTCACGTAGCCTATCACGGGTGACTTTAAAAAAAAAAAAAAGCGCGTACGGATAATGGCGGCCCCCATAGGGAGCCGCCATTCCCGTTCCTTATTTGGTCGCTGTAGTCTACGTAAAGATTTACGTAGACTATGGCAGACTCATTTCTCCAACATCCCTAGTGCTCCCTGTTCAACACAGGTGTGATTACATGTTCCATGATCAGATCTGCTCATATTTTATGTATCGGTTAACTTTAAAGCAGCTGCGGGAGATAATCTAATAAACTCTCTCCCCATTCCCAATTCATAATCTTTCGCCCCCTCAAGTTCTTATTTGCCCTAGAACTATATCATTTTAGAGTTGGAAGGGATCTTGGAGGTCATGTAGTCCAACCCCTTGCTTAATTCAGGAACTGCAGTGCTGGTGCATATACAACATTCCTAGTAGATGGCCATCTAGACTCTGCTGAAATGCCTCCAGTGCAGAAAAGCCCACCACTCCTTTGTTGCAATGTCAAACACCTCTTTGCATCAAGATGTTTCTCCTAACAGTTAGAGAAAATCTGCTTCCTTGCAATGTCCAGCCATGAGTTCTAGTCCTGTCTTCTGCAGCAACAGAAAGAAATAAGCTGCCATGCCTTCTATATGGCAGCTTTCCAGATATTTGAAAAGAGTTTTCACGTCTCCCCTTAATCTCTCCTCCAGGCTAAACATACCATCTCTCTCAACCACACCACATAGGACATCATTTCCAGATCTCTCAGTATCCTGATCACTCTCTGCTGGGCATGCTCCAGTTTGCCATACCCTTCTTAAAATGTGGCATCTAGAACTACACACAGAACTCCATATGTGGCCTGACCTGTGCAGAATAAAGTGGAACTGTGTAGAATAGAGTGGAACAGTTACTTCCCGTGATCTGGACACAATGCTTGTGTTAATGCAGCCTAAGATTGTATTTGCTTTTTTAGCACCCCCTGCTTGAAGATCTCCAGTGAGAGAGGCCCCAAGTAATTAGGTTTGCTGTCAAACTGCTCTTACTACAAAGAAGAGCCTCTTAATTTTCAACCTAAAATGACCATCTAGTAATTGAAGTCCATTAGATTTTATCCTAATGGGAGATCTGAAGTCCATTAGATCTTATCCTAATGAGAGCCAGTGTGGTGTAGTGGCAAGAGTGTTGGACGAGGAGCTGGGAGATCCGGGTTCTAGTCCCCACTTGGCCATGGAAGCTCACTGGGTGACTTTGGGCCAGTCACAGACTCTCAGCCCAACCCACCTCACAGGGTTGTTGTTGTGAGGATAAAATGGAGAGGAGGTGGATAATGTAAGCCGCCTTGGGTTCCTTGCAAGAGGAAAAAAGGCAGGGTATAAATGCAATAAATAAATATCCTGCCTTTGGGGGCTGCAGAGAACAAGACATTGCCCCCTTCTACATGATTGCCCTTCAGATATGTAAAGAATGCTATCATTTTCCATGCACCCCGGTCTTCTTTTCTCCAGGCTAAACATATCCAGTTCTTTCAACCTTTCTTCGTGGGACTTGTTTTCCATACCCCTGACCTGACCATCTTTGTTGCCCTCCTCTGAACCTGTTGTAATTTGTCTAAAAAAAGGTGTCCCCAACCAGTCGTGTCTGACTCTACGGTGTGGTGCTCATCCCCGTTTCTAAGCCGAAGAGCCAGCGCTGTCCGAAGACGCTTCCGTGGGCATGTGGCCGGCATGACTGAACACCAGCATGACTGAACACTGAGGTGCACAGAACGCTGTCACCTTTCCCGCCAAGGTGGTACCTATTTATCTACTTGCAATTTCTTGCTTTCAAACTGCTAGGTTGGCAGAAGCTGGGACTGAAGACGGGAGCTCACTCCATCATGCAGCACTCGGGTCTCGAACTGCTGTCCTGCCGACCTTCCAGTCTGCAGTTCAGCATCTTAACCACTAAGTGATCTTAACATGCTGTGCCCAGAACTGGACACAGTATTCCACATTAAGGAGCGGTGAATCTGTCACTTTCACTTCCTTTCACATTCAAAATTGTTTCTGTCCTATTTATGAAGAAATGTGATGACTTTGATAAATTCCTAGGGATGTATGAAAGTCACTTACCTTTTCGAAGGGGGTGATTCGTGGGGGGGGAGGCACTCCGTCCCTCCCCCTGAAATTCTGGCTGGAGGGGAGGCGCTCTGTCCCTCCCCCCCAAAATTCTGGCCAGGGGGGAGGCGCTCTGTCCCTCCCCCCCTGAATCCTGGCCGGCCGGGTCTGCAAATGGCAGCGGCCGTAGCCGCCGCCATTTGCGTCCCTTCAGTCAGCCGTGATAGGCTACGTAAATGTTTACGTAGCCTGTCACGGCTGATTTAAAAGAAAAAAAACGTACGTACGCAAATGGCGGCGCCCATGGGCAACGCCATTTGCGTTCCTTATTTTGACACGTCTTAGTCTACATAAACATTTACGTAGACTAAGACAGCGAAAATAAGGGGAACGCAAATAGCGTAGCATCTACGCTATTTGTGTTCCCCTTATTTTCGCCATCTTAGTCTACGTAAATGTTTACATAGACTAAGACGTGTCAAAATAAGGAACGCAAATGGTGGCACCCATGGGCGCCGCCATTTGCGTACGTGTGTTTTTTTTTTCTTTTAAATCAGCTGTGATAGGCTATGTAAACATTTACGTAGCCTATCACGGTATTTTTTAAAAATCTAGCCGCGATAGGCTACGTAAATCTTTACGTAGCCTATCACGGTTTTTTGTTTGTTTGTTTTTTTACTAGAAATGGTGGCGGCGGCAGCAGCCGCCGCCGAACCGCCGCCGGAGCCGCCGCCGCTGCCAGGAAGATTCTCCCAAAGTAAGTCCTGTCCCGGGGGGGCGGGGGGGGCAAACCGTTTTGCCACCTATTTCTGGGGCCCGAATGTGCTGGCATTCGGACTCCCTGAGATTCGTGGCAAAATTATCTGACATCCCTATAAATTCCTATCCAAAATGATAATCCGCAGGGATTCAAACTTGGACTTTTAAGAACTAAGCACTCAATGCTTTCTCCCACATTTGGTTCTTCTTTTTGTTTTAAATATTAAGTTCTTTCTCATAAGTATTTCTTCACTTATGAAGAAATTTGAGAATTTTGGAAAATTCTTATCAAAGTTCTTATCAAATGAACTAAACTAAATGCTCACCCACCCCTACTCCAGATGAAGTCTGCCTAGCACATCTTTGTACATCATATGACTTATGGTATATGTGTACCAGGCAAAAATGAAATAAACCAATTTATTTATTAATTATTTTATTTATTTCATTAATTTCACCCTGCCTTTCTACCAGGAAATGGCACTCCAGGCAGCTAAGAACAATAAAAGCCAAAAATTATGATAAAAACACATTTAACAAAGCAATCCAATAGTTCCTCAGATAGTAGGCAAATGGTGCAGATTTCCTCCTCCATTGCCATGGATCTTTCCACCCGTCCGAGCTGCCATGGTAAGCTTCTCTTATGAGGTCATAGCTGTGACCTTGTAGGAGAAGTTGGAGAGGGAGAAAAGGGAACATGCTGGTGGGTGGGGAGGGAAGAGAGGAGAAGAGGCCAGGACCTGCAAGATCCTAAGCCCTCTCTATCACCCATCCCACCCACCAAGAGGTAAGTCAGCTAGGTGAGAAAAGGAGGAATGGGAGCCATTTTTGCTTCCATCCTCCTCCCGACCTGGCTGGTTCCTGCTGGCAGAACATAGGATAGACAGAGGGCTCGGAGTTCCTTGGGATTGCACTCTAAACCAATCATAACACAAATATATTTAAACAACCTGTGATGAGCTATTAAAGATAATGCCCCTCAGAATTAATTTAGTCTCTCTAGAATCTTTGAGGAAGCTTAATATTTTCCAGCTTGGCCTTAAACAAGAGATCACTGGCTCATCAAAGAGACAGAGGTTTTTCTCCTATATAGTCCTAGGGTCAATTAGTCCATCTCCAGTTCTTATCGCCTCTTACAACCTTTCAAAAGAAAACCTACTTATCTCTTATACAGCTTCACACAGAGACTCCTCATCTTCTCCTTCCACTACCACATTCCATGTATTTGGGGTCTGTTTATATTTATCCCTCTGTGGCTTGGGCTCAGTAGTTGCACATGGGCTCAGTAGTTGCTTGGGCTCAGTAGTTGCACATGACAGCAAGCTCCCACCTTCCTAAAAAATGCTACCATTACTTCCAGATGGAGTAGCCAGGCTAGCCAAATTTCCACCCACCTGCAGTCTTTCACACCACAATTAAAACAATAAAAACATGGTTGCCTGTCAGCAGGAGGACAGCAAAGAGGGATCCAACCTAGCCTCCCTTGGCAGGGAGTTCTGAAGCCTGTGAGCAGCCACTGAGAAGGATCTCTCTTGCATCCCCATCTAACATGCCTAAGGGCACAATCCTACTGAGATAGTTGGCAGCCTCCAAAATTGGAGGCTACAGAGTATCCAATGCAGGGTGGATGGAACGTGGAGGGGATCCTCTCCTCTGCAACCTACCCGCCCTGCATTTGTGGCTAGAAGCGTGTTTTGGCACATCTCGCCATGGCTTTGGGGAGGGGAGGGAATGCACCTGGAGACCTGATGGGCAGCTGTCTAAAGTAGCTCCTGTGGTCTCCTCACCTCCCCACCCCCAGGACTGCCCCCTCAACCCCATCTCCGTACTCCATTTCCAAATGTGGAGGCAGTGGCCACATGGGAAGAAGCATGCCAGCTACAAGGGGGGAGCAGGAAGAGTGGTTTCTGGAAACCGAGGTTGGACAACCTCGGTTTCCAGAAAATGAAAAATCCTACAGCCATCTAGAAGGTGTCTAGTGGCCATAGGATTGCTCTCTAAGATAGTGATGGTACTGAGAGAAGGGTCTTCTCCAAAGAACCCAAGCAGTCTTGTATGGGAGAAGACAGTTTTCAGGCTGCCTTCTTTACCAGCTTTCTCTTGTACACTACAGGCATTTGGAGTACCACACTTCCTATGTCCCATGCTCTATCACTAGAAATGCTATTGGCAGTATCATTGGCAGTATCATGTACTTCAGAGAACTGTATTATTTCAGAAGTCATGGTTGCCTCCTTGACACAGTGCTCTGTTGCTTAGAAATCGGCAGGAGCCACAGCTTCTGCTTCTAGAAATGCACGTTCAGTGAAATGATAATGGAAAGGGTTAGGGTATAGGAAATGTGTAGTTTAGAATGAGATGAAACAGAGAAGACATCACATCATCAATAAAACATTTCAGAGCAAAGAGGGACTGATACTATAATGATAATTTATTACCATGTATTATTTACACCATAATATAAATATAGTGTGTGCCATTTAAGCCTGTTGGTTGTGGCCTTGTTTTCAGAAAATAAATCATGGAGTATTATGGGAGTTGCAGTTGGAGGGCACCAGACTGGGGAACGTTGTACTAGATTTATATGATTTCTATTAGACCTCCACTTAGGGATGTGCAAATACACCCCAGCTCAGGTTCTCTGGATTTTCAGTTCTCTGGACTGAAAATAGCGTTGCCCTTATTTTTGCCGTAGTCTACGTAAAGCTTTACATAGACTACCGGGACCAAATAAGGAACACAAATGGCGGCGCCCTATGGGCGCCGCCATTTGTGTTCCTTATTTGGTCTCGGTAGTCTATGTAAAGCTTTACGTAGACTATGGCGAAAATAAGGGCAACGCATTTGCGTACGCGCTTTTTTTTTTTCAAAGTCACCCGTGATAGGCTACGTAACGATTTACGTAGCCTATCACTGCTGACTTTGGAAATCTAGTCGTGATATGCTACGTTAATCGTTACGTACCCTATCACGGGGGGGTTGTTGTTTTTTTCACTTTTTCTTTTGCGGCCGGGGAGACGGGGCACTTCTCCCCGGCCTGAATTTCGGCCGGGCGAGGCGGGGCAGGGCGCCTCCCCCCCCAGCCTGAATTTCGGCCGAGCGAGGCGAGGTGCCTCCCCCCCGGCCTGAATTTCGGGGGGAGAAGCGAAGCGCCTCCCCCCCCACCACGAAGCAAGCTGCGGGACAAGGTAAGTCCCTTTCGTACATCCCTAGATCATACTATCTGTAAATGCTAAGTATCATTATACATTTTCCCTGGCACTCTGTTCTGAATTGTCACCATTATGGGGTGACTCTTTTTAGCTACAGAAATGCCTAATAACTATTTAAATTATGTTAGCCAGTAACAAAAACTTTGTATAACTGAAACATTTGCTTTATATCTTGTTTTCTGTACGTGCAGTGGATCATTTTAATAATCAGTAATGGTATAGATTTTGACATCCTGTTTATCAGCTCATATTTTTGTCATGACCTATGGTCTGAACAAATCCATATGATGTGGCTACACCAGTAATGGGTTTTGAATTTAATTTTGAATTGTTTTTTTTAGTATTAATATTTTACATTGATATTTGATATTTAGCATTTTGCATGGATATTTTAGTATTCCTATTATGGCTTATGGCTAAACAAACACACTTACTTAAGAAATCCTTATGGCTCCAGTTTGATTCAAGTTTTTCTTGGCTAAAACTCAAACACTTCCACCATTGGGAGTTACATTCTGCAAATGATCTGTTCCCGTCTTTGCATGTTGAAGTTGAAAAGCCTATTTCTTCTGAATTCCCCATCTCTAAGAGGGGAGAAAAAAAAACCCACCTAACTGTTGTGATTGTGAAGAATATGTAACTTTTAGGTTGTTTTCAAAAAGGAAAAGAAAAGCCCCATCCCACCAGGTCTATTTTCATGGAATAAAAGTAACTAATTAGTTTCCCCTGGGAGGTGGCAATAAATATTTTATTCCCAACATCAGCTGACAATGGTGTTGAAAGAAACATTTTCACCTTTACCTCCAGATTCATGTTGTTCCCTGTGGTGTAGTGCATTATTTGTTTTGCTGACAACAAACAGCCAGGCATCTGACATTAGATCACTTTCAATTAAGCCTGAAAGAATGGCAGGCTGGGAATCACAAGGGAAGAGACATTTTGACTTAATGCCTATTAAGTACAGACCATCCTTTAACCTGCGTCTGTTGCAGGTGAAACAAGAGGCTATTTTTCTAAGGACAGGTCACTTCAAAGACATGGGGGGGGCACACTCATGGCTCTTTAGCTTCACAGCAGACTTGTCTGCTTCTCTCCTCAAATCGCCTTGGTGTTTGAGAACAATGGTTTCCTTAGATAGTTGCACCTAGGGATGTTGGGAAAATCCATTTGGGGGGTGGAGTTGGACAAGATTTCCTATTTATTTATTTATTTATTTATTTTTATTTCTATACCGCCCAATAGCCGAAGCTCTCTGGGCGGTTCACAAAAACTAAAACCAAACAACACACAATAAAACAATTTAAAATATATAGAACATTAAAACCACAATATAACAATACAACCACAATAAAACCTAGCAGCAGTACAGGAGTTTAAAATACAGATTTAAAACAGCAAAGATAAAAATTTAGAAAGCTAAAATGCCTGGGAAAATAAAAAGGTCTTCACCTGGCGCCGAAAGGAGTACAATGTGGGTGCCAGGCGAACCTCACTAGGGAGCTCATTCCAGAGCCGGGGTGCCACAACAGAAAAAGCCCTCCTCCTAGTAGCCACCCGCCTCACTTCCTTTGGCAGGGGCTCACGGAGAAGGGCACCTGATGATGATCTTAAGGTCTGGGCAGGCACATATGGGAGGAATTTCCTAGGCTTCCCCCCCCCCATCCCCAGATGTCATTTCAGTTCATGCTGTGGAGCCCAACTCAATCTGCAATAGGGTGAGCCAGTTCATGGATTTTCTTGGAATTTTGCACATTTTGGGGAGAAGGTTCTGCAATTTTCACAAATTTCTGAGTAATTTGTGCAAATTATGGCCGAATTTGCACAAATTGAGGAAATTACGGCTGAATTTGTGTAACTCCAGCAAATTTGGCCTTAATCTGTGAAACCTGGCTGTAATTTATGCAAATTGCACAGACATTTATGCGAAATGCAGACCCTCCCCCCAGTGCAAAAAACGTTCCCAGAGTTCAGGGAACATCCTGCAGCTTGGCTCGCAGACAGAAATGTACTCGTAAATGCCATGGAACTCCATTGAGCCAAAAAAGAACCAGATTTTCCAGTGATGGACAACCCTCCCTGAAAAAAATGGCAACACACGTTTGGGTCATTCCTCTGCAAAAGAAGATCATATTTATTTGTGCATTTATCTGTTTCTTTGATTGAAGAAATAGGGCTTCCCGAATGGCTAGTCCATACATTTCTGAGCATGCAACATGTTCTGCAAAATAAAATTGAAAAAGCATTCAACAACATCCACACCTGTGAAAAATGCACAGAGAAAAATTTACACTTTCCAAAGTTCACAGAAACATGAGCATGAGTCCAAAAAATGCATAAGGTTAAAAATGCCTGCCTCAGCTTTTCCACAGGACTTTCAGAAATGCTATAGACTAGCCTTTCCCAACCTGTTGTTGGATATAGATTTTGCCATTATTGGAGCAGACCCACTGAAATAAATGGTCCTTAAGGGTGCAATCATGTGGCCGCTAGTCAGCGGCTAGACAGCCATAGGGTAGGTCAGTTCCCAGGAACCAACCTCGAAGCCCGTCCTCCAAGGTCGGTTCCCGGAGAACCGACCCCCACCCCTTCCCATGGCACCTTGTAGGCAGCGCAGATCGGCCCCACACTCCACACTTGTAAGAGCAGCACAGCAAAAATGGGGCATTCCCAGGGATGGGGCGGGGAGATCGGAAATGCTGGTACGACATCCTATGTGTCACCCGGCCGCCCCTTCCTGCGCTCTGAAGTGCTGTGGCTAGACAGCCGAAATTGGCTATCTAGCCATGAAAGCTGGGTGGGGGGAGTGAGAAGATCCAGTCCTCCCCACTCCTCCCACCCATTTATTTTAATGGGTATACTCTAAATATTACTACATTTGTATGCTTGGAGTTGTAGTCTGAAACATCCGGGAGGCATACCAGGTTGGGTATGGTGCAAATGTCCTCCTAGCTGCTATGTACATTTGTTGCTGCATCATTTACTTTAGCTGACTTTGAATTTTGTTGATTGTTTAATTGAAATGTTTGCCAGCCAGCATTATGACAGAATGGTGGGATCTATTGCACTGTATGTTTTTAATGTGTTGTACACACCCACAGAACTTCAGTCATTGGGCAGTTTAAAAGTATAGTGTGTGTGTTTGTGTGTGTGTGTGTGTGTGTGTGTGTGTGTGTGAAAGATAGATAGATAGATAGATAGATAGATAGATAGATAGATAGATAGATAGTCTAAAGGCAGAGTAATTAAAAATATATTTAGAGCTAAGCATTTCAGCTTCCCCCATCATCAGTACATATAGCTCTAAATATATTTTTAAATTACTCTGTTTATTGATTTATCTATTTATTTATTGCATTTATACCCCGCCTTTTTTCCTCTTGCAAGGAACCCAAGGCGGCTTACATTATCCACCTCCTCTCCATTTTATCCTCACAACAACAACCCTGTGAGGTGGGTTGGGCTGAGAGTCTGTGACTGGCCCAATGTCACCCAGTGAGCTTCCATGCCCGAGTGAGGACTAGAGCCCAGATCTCCTGGCTCCCAGTCCAACACTCTCACCACTACACCACACTACACCACACTGTTACTATTATTGTATTACATTTCCATGCGGCCCCATAGCCTACGCTCTATGGGCAGCTTACAAAGATTAAAAACCATTGAAATACAGTATACAAAGTTTAAAAACCATTGACGTAAAAACACACACAGAGACAACACACAGACAGTCAACACATATCTAACAACAACTTTAACCAATCAAGTAGTCTATTTTTCTTATATATTTTAACTTATGACTGACTGCATCCATAGCAGATTCAGTGCCTCCTTGTTGCTTTGCCATTGTGCCGCTATATATATGAAGGGGATAGACATGTGCGAATCAGCAAAACGCGAGTTCATTAATGTTCTCTAAATTCCACCTTGAAGCTTGTTCTGACTCGTGCCTACATCAGATTGCAAGCAGGGGGGAGGGGGTGTTGCAAGAAAATCCGTGCTGATTTTTGTGACATTTTTCCATTTGTGTGTATCTTTGAAATTTACACATTTTCTCCCATGGACTGAAGCATGTTTGTGCATATTTATTTTCAAATGTGTCCATATTTTCATATGCATTTTTAAATGCATTCTTTTCATTCTGTGAATTGCTTAGAAATGTACGGACTTCAAACACGTGAACCTGTGTTCAGGTCCACATTCAGTTACGGAAGGTGCAAACTGGATAATTTCTGGTCACAATTAACTGAAATAAATGTCTTATGCTTCCCTAGCGGGGGTTACCAAAGCAAGTTATTTTGATGCTTTCTGGCACAATAGAGTAGAAAGATCATCCAGTTCCTGTTTTGTCACTGGATTTGTCACTTAAAAATTGTTGGAAGTTTTCCAAGCTCCATTAAAAATAACTATTAGTAATATTTCTGCTCTGCGTTTTTGTGACACAGAAGTTTATTTTAAGGGTTGATAATGAAATTATTGCTCTCTTACAACCAATCATCAGTCTTGGATAATGTCCTGATTGAATTTTGAAAGTTGTAAAACTAAGCAAAATCTTGATTGAACTACCCTCTGTTGACAAATTTGCTTGTATGATTTTTCAATGGGGGAAAAAAATCAATAGGAAGGTCATTGTTAAAGAGAAGGAGAAAATCAAGAGACCTGTGGTGTAGCAAAAAGGCTTATGCTGAACGAGCTGATTTTAATAATATTAAAATGGTAATCATCAACTATATGGCTCTCCTGTGTCAAATTAGGGGGGAAAATAGTAATGCCATGTCAGCAGCCTGGAGTGGATGACGATGAAAGCATATCCCTAACGTTAAGCCAGAAGGAATGCAACTCTAAAGAAAGAGAGATATTTGAAAAGGGGGGAAGTTTAGATCCAGGGAATGAAATGTGAAGCTAAAATTGGCTGCAGTACCTAATTAGGTCCAGAGACGCCAACGTTCGAAATCTTGAGTGAGCTTGCTCCCTGACCAAGATGTCTTTATTAGGGCTTCATGGATGAGTCTGTTTCTGGTTTGTCAGTTTCACATGTGTTCATTGATAAGTCCTTTCCATCCCATTTCCATATCAACCTGCACTTACACTCACACGCACACACACAGACACACACACAATTTTAAAATATAATTTTCACGAAATATGCATTTTTGTACACATTTTACTCTAACGCATACATTTATGTACACATATTATCCTCAAATAAATGTTTTTATGTGCATTTGGGGATATTGTTTGAGCCAAGAACCATATTGCAACATTTGGAGAAGAGCAAAACCCAAAGGATAACTGCATTCCAATCTGTGGTGAGGGCTTACAGAGTCACACATAACTACTTGGGACACCATCTAGCTGTGCCTCCTGCAAGTCCTGGTCCCTGTTTCTCTGGCTCATTTCCACCTGGTCTGGGAGGGCGGGGGCCTGCTGTACTGCAGCTTTGAAGGCTGCTTCTCCTGCTGTTATTTTTGCTGCTGTTCGGATTTTATTTTTTATTTTTTTATTTTTTTATTTCTCCTTCATTTGGCTTTAGCATGCATTATTGGATTGTTTCATTTTAGTGTATCTTTATTAATATGAGATGTTTTGATTATCCTATGCCTTTTGTTGTTGTTCAGTCGTTAAGTCATGTCCGACTATTCGTGAGCCCATGGACCATAGCACGCCCGGCCTTCCTGTCCTGCGCTCTCTCCCGGAGTGTGCTCAAGTTCATATTCATTGCATCGGTGATGCTGTCTAGCCATCTCATCCTCTGCCGTCCCCTTCTCCTTTTGCCTTCAATCTTGCCCAGCATCAGGGTCTTTTCCAGGGAGTTTTCTCTTCGCATTAGGTGGCCAAGATATTTGAGCTTCAGCTTCAGGATCTGTCCTTCCAATGAGCAGTCAGAGTTGATTTCCTTTCGGATGGACTGATTGGACCTCCTTGCAGTCCAGGGGATTTGTAAGAGTCTTCTCCAGTACCACAGTTCGAAACCATCAATTCTTCAGCGCTCAGCCTTCCTTATAGTCCAGCTCTCACAGCCATATGTTGCTACTGGGAAAACCATAGCTTTGATTATATGAATCTTTGTCGGCAAGGTGATGTCTCTGCTTCTTCCTATGCTGTCTAGGTGTGCCATAGCTTTCCTCCCAAGGAGCAAGCGTCTTTTAATTTCATGGCTACAGTCACCGCCTGCGGTGATCTTAGAGCCCAAGAAAGTAAAATCTGTCATTGCTTCCATTTCTTCCCCTTCTATATGCCAGGAAGTGATGGGGCCAGATGCCATGACCTTAGTTTTTTTTAGGGATGGACGAAAGTCCCTTACCTGGTCCCGCAGATGGCTTTGCAGTGGGGGGGGAGGTGCCCCGTCCCTCCGGCCGAAATTCTGGCTGGGGGGGAGGCGCCCTGTCCCTCCGGCCGCGAACCTCGTCTCCTGCTGGGATGCAAATGGCTGTCAAGGGCTCCTTGGAGGGCTCTCTCAGTCTAATCCAGTAGCCAAGTCCAGACACAGACAAAGGGATTCTTTTCAAAACTTTATTGTTCTTTTACAACTTAACAACTCTACAGGTAGCAACTAGATCTGAGCAGCAGAGTACCTATGCCCTAGGTTGGAACAGTTGGTCCCCGTTTGAAAGGGAATTACTGGCAGACCCCTGAACTTAAGGACTAGGGAGAGTCCCTCCCTTTTTCCCTTGGATCCTCGGGGTGCAGCCATTGTCTGCGCGCCAACTGGACACTACGCCTCCTTTCTACGCCCTCCATTTGGCACCACTCACTGCCTCGGCATCGCGCATCCACCAAGACTGCTTCCCGCGCTCAATCACTCCCTGGAATGCTTTCTAATCTAGGAATGCTGGTGGGAGGAATCTCCATCAGCTGCAGGCCCTGGGAAACAGGAGTGTGCTCCTCTCCCAGGAGCGACTGCTCTTCCCCAGAATCAGAACTACTCTGGGATTCTATGGGCTCAGTGTCCACCCTGACAATGGCAGCGGCTGTAGGCGCCGCCGTTTGCGTCCCTGCAGTCAGCCGTGATAGGCTACGTAAATCCTTATGTAGCCTATCATGGCTGACTTTGGGGGGGGGAGCGCGCACGCAAATGGCGGTGCCCATGGGCGCCGCCATTTGCATTCCTTATTTGGGCACGTGTAGTCTACGTAAATGTTTATGTAGACTACACGTGCCCAAATAAGGAACGCAAATGGCGGTGCCCATGGGCGCCACCATTTGCATACGTGCTTTTTTTTTCCCCCGAAGTCAGCTGTGATAGGCTACGTAAGGATTTACGTAGCCTATCATGTTTGTTTGTGTGTGTTTTTTCATCTTGGAAATGGCAGCGGCGGCAGCTGGTCGGAAGACCGGCCTCCGCCGCCACCGCCAAACCGCTGCCGAACCACCACCAAACCGCCACCGAACCGCTGCCGGGAGCAGCCGCCACCAGGGACATTCGACAAAGGTAAGTCCCATCCCGGGGGGGGCGGGGGGCGGACTGTTTCTCCACCAATTTCGGGTGGAAACGCATTCAGCCTCCCGGAGATTCATGGAGAAATTCTCCGACATCCCTAGTTTTTTTTAATGTTGAGTTTCAAACCAGCTTTTGCACTCTCCTCTTTCACCCTCAACAAGAGGCTCTTGAGATCCTCTTCGCTTTCTGCCATTAGGGTGGTATCGTCTGCATATCGGAGGTTGTTGATAATTCTCCCGTCACTCTTAATTCCAACCTGTGATTCATCCAACCCGGCCTTTCTCATGATGGACTCTGCATATAAGTTAAATAAGCAGGGCGACAATATACAGCCTTGTCGTACTCCTTTCCCAATTTTGAACCAATCAGTTGTTCCATGTCCGGTTCTTACTGTTGCTTCTTGACCCTCGTACAGGTTCTCAGGAGACAGGTAAGGTGGTCTGGTAATCCCATCTCTTTAAGAATTTGCCAGAGTTTGTTGTGATCCACATAATCAAAGGCTTTAGCATAGTCAATGAAGCAGAAACAGACATTTTTTTCTGGAATTCTCTTGCTTTCTCCATGATCCAGTGAATGTTGGCGATTTGATCTCTAGTTCCTCTGCCTCTTCGAAACCCAGCTTGTACTTCTGGTAGTTCTCGGTTCACATACTACTGAAGCCTAGCTTGTAGGATTTTGAGCATAACCTTGCTGGCATGTGAAATGAGCGCAATTGTACGGTAGTTTGAACACTGCTTAGCGTTGCTCTTCTTTGGAATTGGAATGTAAACTGACCTTTTCCAGTCTTGCGGCCACTGTTGAGTGTTCCAAATTTGTTGGCATAGTGAGTGCAGCACTTTAACAGCATCATCTTTTAGGATCTTAAATAGCTCCGCTGGAATACTGTCATCTCTGCTAGCTTTGTTGTTAATAATGCTTCCTAAGGCCCACTTGACTTCACTCTGGAGGATGTCCGGCTCACATTCAGTGACTGCACTATCATGGCTATCAGGGACATTCAGATCTTTCCTGTATAGTTCTTCTGTGTATTCTTTCCACCTCTTCTTAATCCCATCTGCTTCTGTTAGGTCCCTGCTGTCTTTGTCCTTTATTATGCCCGTCTTTGCACAAAACGTTCCCTTGAGATCTCCAATTTTCTTGAAGAGATCTCTAGTCTTTCCCATTCTGTTGTTTTCCTCGATTTCTTTGCATTGTTCATTTAAGAAGGCCTTCTTGTCTCTCCTTGCTGTTCTCTGGAACTCTGCATTCAGTTGGACATATCTTCCCCTTTCTCCCTTGCTTTTCGCTTCCTTTCTTTCAGCTACTTGTAAAGCCTCATCAGACAGCCACTTGGCTTTCTTGCATTTCTTTTTCTTTGGGATGGATTTCGTTGCTGCCTCCTGAACACTGTTACGGACCTCCGTCCATAGTTCCTCAGGCACTCTGTCTATCAGGCCTAATCCTTTAAATCTATTCTTCACCTCCACTGTATATTCATAAGGGATATGATTTAGGTCATACCTGAATGGTTTAGTGGTTTTCCCTACATTCTTCAATTTAAGTTGAAATTTTGCAAGAAGCAGCTCATGATCTGAGCCACAGCCAGCTCCAGGTCTTGTTTTTACTGACTGTATAGAGCTTCTCCGTCTTTGGCTGCAAAGTACATAATCTTTCTGATTTCGATATTGACCATCTGGTGATGTCCATGTGTAGAGTCGCCTCTTGTGCAGTTGGAAAAGAGTGTTTGCTATGATCAGCGTGTTCTCTTGGCAAAACTCTATTAGCCTTTGTCCTGCTTCATTTTCTAAACTAAGGCCATGCTTGCCTGTTATCCCGGTGATTTCTTGACTTCCTACTTTAGCATTCCAATCCCCTATGATGAAGAGGACATCTTTTTTGGTGTTAGTTCTAGAAAGTGTTGTAGGTCTTCATAGAACCAAACCGATCAACCTCAGCTTCTTCGGCCTCAGTGGTTGGGGCATAGACTTGAATTACTGTGATGTTGAATGGTTTGCCTTGGATTCGTACTGAGATCATTCTGTCGTTTTTGAGATTGTACCCCAGTACTGCTTTTCCCACCCTTTTATTGACTATGAGTGCTACTCCATTTCTTCTAAGGGATTCTTGCCCAATAGTAGATATGATGGTCACCTGAATTAAATTCGCCCATGCTTGTCCATTTTAGTTCACTGATTCCCAAGATGTTGATGTTCAATCTTGCCATCTCATGTTTGACCAACTCCAGCTTACCTTGATTCATTGATCTTACATTCCAGGTTCCTAAACAATATTGTTCTTTACAGCATCGGACTTTCTTTTCACCACCAGACACATCCACAGCTGAGTGTCCTTTCGGCTTTGGCCCAGCCACTTCACTCTTTCCGGCGCTACTTGGAAATTCCCTCTGCTCTTCCCCAGTAGTATATTGGACACCTTCTGACCTGAGGGGCTCATCTTCCAGCATCATATCTTTTAGCCTTGTGATACGTTCCATGGGGTTTTCTTGGCAGGAATACTGGAGTGGGTTGCCATTTCCTTCTCCAGTGGACCACATTTTGTCAGAACTCTCCGCCATGACCTGTCCGTCTTGGGTGGCCCTGCATGGCATAGCTTATGGCTTCACTGAGTTACGCAAGCCCCTTCGCCACAACAAGGCAGTGATCCATGAAGGGGTATCCTATGACTACTTAAATGTTGTTATGACTTCTAGTTATTAAAGAATTATCTTGAAATGTTACATTTTATTGTGCACACTTTCTGAAGTTGCTATAAGCTGCTTTGAGCATGGGTTTACCATCGAAAAGCAGCATAAGAATAAACTGATGATGACAATGATGAAATGTGGGATGGCTCCTGACTGCCTAGGCCCTATCGACAGAGGATATGGAATACGAAGCCTCCAAATATTTTGTCATCTATCAAAAAACATTCTTTAACAAACTAGTTTTTCTAACAAATACATGGGGGGGGGAGTTTAAAAAAAACAAACAAATCGACCTTGAATACTCTGGTAACAATTTAAATTCAGATTCTATTGCCTGACCTACATCGAGTTTCTTTTGCCTCACAGTCTTCAGAGATCTTTAAATGGGCCATTACAGATCTACATGACATAGATACAACCACCTGAAGACTCATGAACAAGTTTAATATTCACAACACATCGACTTCAGCTGAAAAATTATATATCCCAAGGCCCAAAGGAGACACAGGGGTACTGACATTTATCAGCTACATTTCACTCAAATATTAAAAACTGAGAAAAATATTGCCACTCGTCTGATGAATACACAGTTCAGGGCTTCTCAAATGAGGAGAGCCAGGTGCTACCCTTATCCCTTTGGTGCAGTGTCACAACGTGTGGCATTGTTCCAGCACCATGAGGGAGCCTCAGCTGAGTCTTACTGCCCTTGTGGGGACTCTTCAGTCCCCAATGCAATGAAGAGGTGTCATATCAATGACCTTCTGCGGAGATGACTTTATGACTATCAGACTCAGTGGTCTACAGACATTGGTGTGTACGGGCAATGACGGCAATGGACATGAGGAGAGAGGCAAGAGAAAGAAGGAGTAAACTGTATTTTTGAGGAGTGAATGTAATTCATATGTGAAGGCAGATCCAGACATTACAATAAACATCAGCCTACCCTTTATTTATTTGGGGGGCTCCTTCTCTCCTTATTCATAAAGCATAGTAAAACTTACCTGTACCCTATTGTCGTGACATTCTACCTCCATTCATGACTTAGGGCTTTTCACTACAAGTTCACTGTATATGTGGATGGCAGGTAACATCTGGCTCTGATCCCACCACCACCACCATCTGTCTGTAATGTGCATCTATGCATAAAAGCATGTGCATCGTGTCAAGATGCCATGCAATCAGGAACACTGCAGAAGCAGGATTCCTAACTATGTGGCTGCCTACATGCCAATGCTTATGGTATACACGGGCACACTTTAGAGATGCAGATGGCACAGTGCAGAGTCTGCCGCCAATGGACTGCACATACAGTGAACATTTGGAGAAGAACCCTAGCTTCTAAAAAGGGCGTATGTGTTCGGGATCCTACTCATACCTGGTTTATATATCCCTCTTAAGCTAAGGAGGTGGTCTTGGGGAAGCCACTATCTCTCATTCTAACCTACCTTACAGGGTTGTTATGAAGATAATGTGGGATACTGCCAGTTGCTGTCAGGATTCCCTTTTGCCCCTGCTATAAACTTCAGAACCCAAATCAAAACACAGACAAGAGGCTTCAATTCTCGGCTTTTATTCCATTACTTCAATGGCTCACACAGATGCAAATGGTCAGTGAGTCTCAGTCTACAAAAGAAACGCCTTCTGGGAGTTCAAAGGAAAGCTATGAAGGTTGCCCACCATTTGAAGAAAAGGTGGGCTACTGTCCTAACTTAAGGGGTGGGGGATATCCCTCTCTCTCATGAGGCCTCTAAGCTCCACTGTTCGTGCCAGGCCAATCAGGCAGACTGTCTAAGCTCCACCCCTGCCATCTCTCTCTTGGCTCTTGGTCTGCGCCTGGCGTCTAAGAATTCAGGCTCTCCAAGCCCCACTTCTCCCTGTTCGCTATCTCTCACAGGGTTGTGTGAAGAGAGGCCCTCTCCGTCTAGCTGGGCCTTTGAAACCTGAGGAGTCTGTGTCTCTATCTCTGGACAAGCCTGGGAAATTTCCTCTTCCACCTCCTGCAATTCCTCCTCAGAATCTGAGCGAC
This sequence comes from Heloderma suspectum, assembly GCF_057233095.1. NCBI lineage: Eukaryota > Metazoa > Chordata > Lepidosauria > Squamata > Helodermatidae > Heloderma > Heloderma suspectum. The sequence continues at coordinate 22,830,476 of NC_139460.1, read as the reverse complement.
TGAGCCACTCCCTGTGCTCAGAGGCAACCCTGACAGTTATGTTGCCCTGAACTTCTTAGAGGAAGAGTGAGATACAAATATGATAAATTCAGTTATTTAAGATGAAACAAGTTGGAACTGCAACACAATGTTGCAGTGTAGAACACTCCTGTTCAGGATTCTAGCCACCTAGACATCCCCTTTTCTAGGATACTCTCTAGGATACTTTCTAGGATACCAGGCGCCCCAACCAGAAAGCATTCCATGCCCACTGGACATGCTCATTTCTCATTGAGATGTTTTTGGAGGCTTTCCCTTGTATGTTTCTAAAGATTTTGTATACTTCTACAAACCCCAACCCAGCGGATACCTTCCTTTTGTGTGTGGATATTATGGGCATAATTAAAGACCTACAACACGTTCTAGAACTAACACCAAAAAAAGATGTCCTCTTCATCATAGGGGATTGGAATGCTCAAGTAGGAAGTCAAGAAATCACCGGGGTAACAGGCAGGCACGGCCTTGGTGTACAAAATGAAGCAGGACAAAAGCTAATAGAGTTTTGCCAAGAGAACACGCTGATCATAGCAAACACTCTTTTCCAACAGCACAAGAGGCGACTCTACACATGGACATCACCAGATGGTCAATATCGAAATCAGATTGATTATGTCCTTTGCAGCCAAAGATGGAGAAGCTCTATACAGTCAGTAAAAACAAGACCTGGAGCTGACTCTGGCTGAGATCATGAGCTTCTTGTTGCAAAATTTCAGCTTAAATTGAAGAACGTAGGGAAAACCGCTAAAACATTCCGGTATGACCTCAATCATATCCCTGATGAATATACAGTGGAGGTGAGGAATAGATTTCAGGGATTAGACCTGATAGACAGAGTGCCTGAGGAACTATGGACGGAGGTCCGTAACATTGTTCAGGAGGCAGCAACGAAATCCATCCCAAAGAAAAAGAAATGCAAGAAAGCCAAGTGGCTGTCTGATGAGGCTTTACAAGTAGCTGAGGAAAGAAGGGAAGTGAAAAGCAAGGGAGAAAGGGGACGATATGTCCAACTGAATGCAGAGTTCCAGAGAATAGCAAGGAGAGACAAGAAGGCCTTCTTAAATGAACAATGCAAAGAAATCAAGGAAAACAACAGAATGGGAAAGACTAGAGATCTCTTCAAGAAAATTGGAGATCTCAAGGGAACGTTTTGTGCAAAGACGGGCATGATAAAGGACAAAGACAGCAGGGACCTAACAGAAGCAGATGAGATTAAGAAGAGGTGGCAAGAATACACAGAAGAACTATACAGAAAAGATCTGAATGTCCCTGATAGCCATGATAGTGCGGTCACTGAACTTGAGCCGGACATCCTCGAGAGTGAAGTCAAGTGGGCCTTAGGAAGCATTAGTAACAACAAAGCTAGCAGGGATGACAGTATTGCAGCTGAGCTATTTAAAATCCTAAAAGATGATGCTGTTAAAGTGCTGCATTCAATATGCCAACAAATTTGGAACACTCAACAATGGCCAAAAGACTGGAAAAGGTCAGTTTACATTCCAATTCCAAAGAAGGGCAACGCCAAAGAGTGTTCAAACTACCGCACAATTGCGCTCATTTCACATGCCAGCAAGGTGATGCTCAAAATCCTACAAGCTAGGCTTCAGCAGTATGCGAACCGAGAACTACCGGAAGTACAAGCTGGGTTTAGAAGAGGCAGAGGAACTAGAGATCAAATCGCCAACATGCGCTGGATCATGGAGAAAGCAAGAGAATTCCAGAAAAATGTCTGTTTCTGCTTCATTGACTACGCTAAAGCCTTTGATTGTGTGGATCACAACAAAATGTGGCAAATTCTGAAAGTGATGGGAGTACCAGATCACCTTACCTGTCTCCTGAGAAACCTGTACCAAGGTCAAGAAGCAACAGTAAGAACCAGACATGGAACAACCGATTGGTTCAAAATTGGGAAAGGAGTACGACAAGGCTGCATATTGTCACCCTGCTTATTTAACTTATATGCAGAGTACATCATGAGAAACGCTGGGTTGGATGAATCACAGGTCGGAATTAAGACTGCTGGGAGAATTATCAACAACCTCCGATATGCAGATGATACCACCCTAATGTCAGAAAGCGAAGAGGATCTCAAGAGCCTCTTGTTGAGGGTGAAAGAGGAGAGTGCAAAAGCTGGTTTGAAACTCAACATTAAAAAAACTAAGATCATGGCATCTGGCCCCATCACTTCCTGGCATATAGAAGGGGAAGAATTGGAAGTAGTGACAGATTTTACTTTCTTGGGCTCCAAGATCACTGCAGACGGTGAATGTAGCCATGAAATTAAAAGACGCTTGCTCCTTGGGAGGAAAGCTATGGCAAACCTAGACAGCATAGTAAGAAGCAGAGACATCACCTTGCCGACAAAGGTCCGTCTAATCGAAGCTATGGTTTTCCCAGAAGTAATGTATGGCTGTGAAAGCTGGACTATAAGGAAGGCTGAGTGCCAAAGAATTGATGCTTTCGAACTGTGGTGCTGGAGAAGACTCTTACGAGTCCCCTGGACTGCAAGGAGGTCAAATCAGTCAATCCTAGAGGAAATAAACCCTGAGTACTCATTGGAAGGACAGATACTGAAGCTGAAGCTCCAATATTTTGGCCACCTAATTCGGAGAGAAAACTCTCTGGAAAAGACCCTGATGCTGGGAAAGACTGAAGGCAAAAGGAGAAGGGGACGACAGAGGATGAGATTTATTTATTTATTTATTTATTTATTATTAAATTTATTAATCGCCCATCTGGCTGGTCACCCAGCCACTCTGGGCGATGTACAACACACCATAAAACAATTTAAAACAGTAAAATTCTACCATAATTTTTTTTTTTTAAATACCCTAACCCACCCCAAATGCCTGCCTGAACAACCACATTTTTAATGCATGATGGAAGCTCATTAAAGAGGGGGCATGACGGAGTTCCCTAGGGAGGGAGTTCCACAGAGTGGGGGCCACCACAGAAAAGGCCCTCTCCCTCGTCCCCACCAGTCTAGCTGTCCTGGCTGATGGGACAGAGAGAAGGCCATCCGAGGCTGATCTTGTTAAGCGGCCTGTCTGGTGTTGCTGGAGGTGCTCCTTAAGATAGGCTGGGCCGGAACCATATAGGGTTTTAAAGGTCAAAACCAACACCTTGAATTTGGCCCGGAAAACAACTGGTAACCAGTGCAACTCCTTCAGCACTGGAGTGATGTGATCTCGCCGGCGGCTGCCTTTAATCAGGCGAGCTGCCGCGTTCTGTACCAGCTGCAGCTTCCGAACCATCTTCAAGGGTAACCCCACGTAGAGCGCATTATAGTAGTCTAAACGAGAGGAGACCAGGGCATGTACTACCGATGGGAGCAGATGGTTGGGAAGGAAGGGGCGCAGCCACCGTATCAGATGGAGTTGATACAGCGCTGTCCAGCTCACAGCTGACACCTGAGCCTCCATGGACAGCTGGGAGTCCAAAATGACCCCCAGGCTGCGGACCTGGTCTTTCAAGGGTAGCCGTACCCCATTCAACACCAGGTCAACATCCCCCAGCCTCCTCTTGTCTCCCACCAAAAGTACCTCGGTCTTGTCAGGGTTCAGCTTCAGCTTATTCCTCCCCATCCAGCCACTCACTGTCTCCAGACATTTGGACAGGGATTCTACGGCCAACCTTGGTGAAGATTTGAATGAGAGGTAGAGCTGCGTGTCATCCGCATATTGATGACACTGCACCCCAAACCTCCTGATGATAACCCCCAGCAGCTTCACATAGATGTTAAATAGCATCGGGGAGAGGATGGAACCCTGTGGCACCCCACAAGTAAGTGGCCACGGGTCCGAAACCTCCTCTCCCAGTGCTACCCTCTGGTACCTGCCGGAGAGGAAGGACCGGAACCACCGCAATACAGTGTCTCCAATGCCCAACCCCTCCAGGCAGTCCAGGAGGATACCGTGGTCAACGGTATCAAAAGCCACTGAGAGGTCGAGGAGAACAAGGAAGGAGCATTCACCCCTATCCAGAGCCCTCCTCATATCATCCACCAAGGCGACCAAGGCCGTTTCTGTCCCATGCCCAGGCCTGAAGCCCGACTGAAATGGGTCTAGATAATCAGTTTCTTCCAAGTGTGCCTTCAACTGCACCGCCACCACCCGCTCAATCACCTTGCCCAAAAATGGCAGATTTGAGCCTGGGCGAAAGTTGTTCAGAACTTGAGGATCCAAGGAGGGCTTCTTTAAGAGCGGTCTTATCACTGCCTCCTTGAGGGCTGATGGCATCACTCCCTCCTCAAGGGAGGCGTTCACCACCGCCTTGATCCCCTCACCCAGTCTCTCTCTGCAGCTCATAATGAGCCAAGATGGGCAAGGATCAAGTAAGCAGGTTGTCGGCCTTACAGATGAAAGCACCTTGTCCAGTTCATCAGGAGGAAGAAGCTGGAACCGATCCCACAAAACCGGTTTGCCACAGGCCGCCTCTTGCTCACTAACTGTATCCACAGTGTGCAGAGTAACACACCTAATCTGATCAATTTTATCTGCAAAGTGCCTTGCCAAAACCTCACAGGAGGCCTTAGAATGCTCCAGTGGTTCTGGAGCCACAGGACCGACCAGGCTCCAGACCACTTGGAACAGCCTCCTGGGACAGCACTCTGCAGACGTGATGGAGGCAGCATAATATTCCTTTTTTGCTGCCTTCACCGCCACGTGATAGGCTGAAGATACAGCTCTAGCCCGTGTCTGATCGTCTTTGGAGCGAAACTTCCGCCACCGGCGCTCTAGCCGTCCACCTTCTGTTTCAGAGCTCATAACTGCAGATTGAACCATGGTGCAGTCCGAGCCCTGTTCAGGGGGAGAGGGCATTTCGGAGCCACCCAATCTAATGCCCCAGTGATTGCGGCATTCCAGCCACCCACTAGGGTCTCAACCGAGTGGCCGTTGGCATGCCCCAGAGAATCCCCAAGCACGTTCAGGAATCCATTTGGATCCATAAGACGCCTGGGGCGGACCATTTTAATGGGTCCTCCACCCCTGCGGAGGGGTTGTGGAACCGAGAAGTCCAACATCACCAGATAGTGATCTGACCATGACAAGGGGGTGGTAGATATACCCCCGACTTCCAGATCACTCCCCGCTTCTCCAGAAACAAACACAAGGTCTAGTGCATGACCGGCTACATGGGTGGGCCCAGTTAGAATATGGTGCAGCTCCCAGAAGGCCATGGTCTCCATGAAGTCCCAAGGTGCTCCTGTGAGGATGGCCTCTGAATGTACGTTGAAGTCCCCCAACACCAGTAAGTTAGGGGACTGTACACGCACATCAGAGACCACCTCAAGCACCTCGGCCAGGGAGTCAGTCGTGCAGCGGGGTGGACGGTACACGAGCAAAATCCCCAGACTGCCCTTCGGGCCCAACCTCCAATACATGCACTCAGCAACCTTGGTCTCCCGGAGAGGGGGTCTGGTGAAGACCAAGGACTCTCGGTAGATAACAGCCACTCCCCCTCCCCGATCCCCAGCCCTCGGCTGCTGTGCATACGAAAATCCAGTTGGACACATGGCTGCAAGGGTTGGAGCAGCAGCCTCGGCCAGCCAGGTCTCCATAATACATGCCAGGTCTGCACCCTCATCCAGGATCATGTCTTGGATGAGGGAGGTTTTCTGGGTAACAGACCTGGCATTGCAGTGCAGCGAACGAAGGCCAGAAGATGGGGTCATGCCTCCCCCAGCCATCCTTTGGCTCTGGACAGGCCTGGAGCAGGGGACAGATACTACACATCTCTCCCTTGTTCCCCTTACCTGGCATGGCCTGCCCCTAGCGCTCCGCCAGCGCCTGCCGCCCAGCCTCGGTATGTTCTGGCCCCCAACACACCCCCCACTGCCTCCATCAGGTGGACACATGCCCCCTCACTCCCGCCTATCAGGCAGGCTACCCACCCCTAAAAACACAACAAACCCCCCCCTTCAAAATAAAACAAACAAACAAAACAATTAAAATCCCCTTAAAAATGCCAGGCAGGAGTCCACAGGGAAGGCCTGGTGGTGGTGGCGGCAGCAGCAGGCCCAGCAGCAGCAAGCATGCCTCTTCCCCAGTAGTGGTGGTGGTGGTGGCTTCTCCTGCAGGCCCTGGCTCTGATGGCTAGATAGCATCATCGATGCAATGAATATGAACTTGAGCACACTCCGGGAGAGAGCGCAGGACAGGAAGGCCTGGCGTGCTATGGTCCATGGGGTCACGAAGAGTCGGACACGACTGAACGACTGAACAACAACAATTATGGGCATAATAATTAAGGGGCCACAGTGGCTTAGTGGTTAAGACGCTGAACTGCAGACCGGAAGGTTGGCAGGACAGCAGTTTGAGACCCGAGTGCCGCGTGACGGAGTGAGCTTCTGTCTTCAGTCCCAGCTTCTGCCAACCTAGCAGTTCGAAAGCAAGAAATTGCAAGTAGATAAATAGGTACCGCTTTGGTGGGAAAGGTAACAGCGTTCCGTGCACCTCAGTGTTCAGTCATGCCGGCCACATGACCACGGAAGTGTCTTCAGACAGCACTGGCTCTTGGGCTTAGAAATGGAGATGAGCACCACACCCTAGAGTTGGACATGACTGGTTGGGGACACCTTTACCTTTTTATTATGGGCATGGAGGAGGGAGGCCAAGGCACCAATAATAGTAAGAACAGCTAGAGCAACATCTACATATGATGACCTACATAAAATTATGTGCTCAGGTTTCATTCGAGAGTCACAGTAAGAAAATCTTAGTAACTGTAATCAATAGTACAATAGGTGCCTGGGCAATTGTCATCTACATTTTATTAACGAGGAACCTTGGGCTAAACGTCTGTACAAAGATTAATTTCACAGTGTCTGAATTTGGAAAGTCAGCATGGATGCACACCTGTCTGCTCTCCCTTGAAGGATTGGATCTTAAATTATGCATAGTTTTTTGCGTGGTTGGAGATCAGTGATAACTGCTGGTGAACACAGCAGCTGGAAAACAAGGAGTCATACCATGCATAAGCCTTTGTCTGCATAAGTGTGCATGTGTGTGTGTGTGTGTGTGTGTATGTGTGTGTGTTGGGGTGAAGGTGGATATCTAATCTGCATTTTATTTCACTGGAAAGCTCAGAAACGTTTACACTTTGGGGGGGGGGACTGCTCAGCTCCCATGAGCTTTAACAACCAATAATACTGATGAATTATTTGGAAGAGCCTGATGTATTATACAGATGAATTACTTCATCCATGAAGATTGTGACCCTGAAAGTCACCTTCTAGGTCCTAACCTATTCAGGATACTGTAAACTTCTTGGCTTAAGTTCCATTGCAAGTGAGTCCACAGAAGATACTTTACAGCACACACACCCCAACCTGCTGCCTTCAAGATATTTTGGCCAACAACTCCCAACATTTCCGACCATTGGCCATGCTGACTGGGGCTGCATCTTGGCTACCCTACTCAGGACAGGATCATGTGATGATTAGGGTAGCTAAATGTAAAAGAAGACAGGACACCTGCACTGTTGTGCAGAAAGGGGAATATCAGCAGGTGTATCTTACTGAAATACCTTTTTCCACACAACTATTAAAGGTGCAGGAGCTCTGCCTTTCACCTGGCGACCCTAGTGATGATCGATGTGGGCTTTACACTTTCTCCTAAAGAGAAGTGTTTTCCATATAGGAAAATTGTAAATTTGGGAGTAACCGTGCAAGGGGATATATGTGCACACAAGGGGCAAAGGAGGTAATGAAGCTGATACAGGAGAATGACTCGGAGTAAAAGTGACTGTTGATAAGGGTTCTTGGTGACATTTAGTAGCTTCTTATTTTAGAGATGTTGTTGTTGTTTGTATAGAGGCGCTCCCTTGGAGTTTCTAAGAAACTCATCAGGGATTCCTAAATGAAAAGGTGAGTAATGGCATAGAAACCCGTGTCATGCACTCTTTACAATCTTCCCCTGTCATGCATAGGGATGTCAGAGAATTCCGCCACGGATCTCAGTGAGGCTGAATGCCAGTGCATTCGGCCCCCCGAAATCCATTGCGGAACGAAGCCCCCCACCCCCCCACCCCATGAAAGGCACGTGAAATGGAGCACCTACCTGCTGCCATCTGCTCTGACTTGTGAATGGCGGCCGCGTCTGTGGCCGCCATTCGCTTCTTCCATGTAGTCGTGATAGGCTACGTAAATACTTACATAGCCTATCACGGCTAACACAGGGATGCCATTTGTGTCCCTGCGGAAGCCGTGATAGGCTACATAAATATTTACATAGCCTATCATGGCTTAACTAAGGGAACACAAATGGCGGCGGCTACGGCGGCCACAATTTGCATTCCCTTTTTTTTGCCATTTTACGGCAAAAAAAGGGGGGGGATGCAAATGGCAGCTGCAGTAGCCACTGCCATTTGCATCTGCTGTTTTGTGGGGGGGGGTTGCCGTGATAGGCTATGTAAATATTTACGTAGCCTATCATGGTAAAATACAGGGACACAAATGGCGGCAGCTATGGCAGCCACCATTTGCGTCCCTGCAAGATGCCCAGCGGCCAGATGTCCAGCTGCGGGCAGCCCCGGCCGGCGGCTCTGAGGAATCTCCGTGGAGCGAAGCCGGCTGGAGAGAATTTGGGGGGGAGGGACAGAGCACCTCCCCCCCCACTGCGAATGTCACCCTTCCAAAAGGTAAGTGACTTTCTTACATCCCTAGTCATGCACACTATATTAACTCAGCCCATTGGTATATGGTCGATCATATTCACTCACTGGAATACTCCAAGATTCCTAAGTGTCAACCCTGTTCAGTGCCATTGTTTAAACTTGCAGTTGCTCCTTTCCCTCCGCCCTCTGTTCTTCTGCTTCTTTTTTCTTCCTGGATCAGTCACAGGGATCACATAGTGACCAGGATATCACCTCAATATACTGTATAGCCTGCCAGTCAGGCTTGGCTACATGATAACGTGACTGAATTAAAAGGAGAGCAATTAAGAGTGAAGATAATGCTTCCTGGATTAGTCACAAGGGTGATCCCAGCCAGTCAGTGATCACACAACAAAAGGAATGATATCAAAATGCTGCAAAGCCAATAAGATGTGCCCTTGTGGTGATATCACTGTGGGCAAGTGAAATCAGTTGAGAGTGAGAATTAAAGATGGTAATGTAAATGTATAGGCAAATATTTTCACATAAGTGCCAAAAAGCACTTTCAAAAGAGGCATTTTTCAACATTGCTAAAAATGTCCATTAAAAAAAACAGTAGTTTCAGCTCAGCCCTAGCACTCATAGAATCATAGAATGGTATGGTGGGAAGGGGCCTATAAAACCATCGAGTCCAACCCCCTGTGCAATGCAGGTATCCAAGTCGAAGCATCCCTGCCAGGTGGCTGTACAGCCTCACCTTGAATGCCTCCCAGGACTCAACAAAGACAGCTGACATAAGATCATACGTCCATGAGAACAATTTGGTACCATAAATGGGAGTGCATATGACTGTTCCACTGCTGGCTTTCATCATTTGTGCATTTATTTTTAATTGGAAACAGAGGGCCACAGTGTGACATTCTCAGAACACCGCTGTTAGGAAAGAAAAGTGTTAACTATCTGGATTAAATGAGGAACCCATAGAACAAAGCCCACAAAACTTGTTGTTTGGGTAAGCATTTTGGTGAGTCCAAGCTAAAAATTCAAAAACTTCCCAATGATTCCTGTCTTCGGATATTTTGATTTAAGATATCACTTCGTAATCCACTTTCCTATTATTCTGTATATCTCTTCTGAGTGTAGCTTAAGTGTCATTCAATACAGAGATCTGTCAAGTCTGTCTTAAATAGGACAATAATTGCTCAGCTCTTCATTATACTGAGTGCTCTGGCTAAGTCAGATCTGACGGGTATAGCACACGCAAAAGCAGCTGTGTGTTGTATTTCATAATCTAGTTTATAAATGTTTCAACTCCTTACATTCACATAAGTAAAACTTGACAGGCTTTCAGGATAGTTAGTGTAGAAACAATTTATTTCTTGCTTTACACAAGATCTTCTCCCAGACTACATCCTTGAGCTAGGACTTCCCCTAATATGGGAGTAGTGCGAGCCCTTATTTGTGTTGCCCGTATTTTTGCCGTAGTCTACGTAAAGATTTACGTAGACTACACTGACCAAATAAGGAACGCGAATGGCGGCTCCCTATGGGGGCCGCCATTTGCGTACGCGCTTTTTTTTAAAAAAAAAAAGTCACCCGTGATAGGCTACGTGACAATTAACGTAGCCTATCATGGCTGACTTTGCAGATCTAGCCGTGATAGGCTACGTTAATCGTCACGTAGCCTATCACGGGGGCGTTTTTGGGGTTTTTTTAAACTTTTTATTTCACGGCTGGGCGAGGAGAGGCGCCTCCTCCCCGGCCTGAATTTCGGCCGGGCGAGGCGGGAAGCCTCCCCCCCGGCCTGAATTTTGGCCAGGCGAGGCAGGAAGCCTCCCCCCCCGGCCGGAACTTCGGGGGGAGAGCAGCAAAGCGCCTCCCCCCCACTGCGAAAAGCTGCGAGACCAGGTAAGTGACTTTCGTGCACCCCTACTCTCTTGTAGCCACCCACCTAACTTCTTTGTAGGAATGTCAGAGAATTCTGCCACACATCTCAGTGAGGCTGAATGCCAGTGCATTCGGCCCCCCGAACTCCGTGGCGGAACGGCCTGCCACCCACCCGCCACCTGGCGGATCCCCCCCGGGACGAGACTTACCTGGGGCAGATCTTCCAGGTGGCGGTGGCTCCAGCGGCAGCTTCAGCGGCAGTGGTTGCGGCAGCTGGTCTTCTGACCAGCTGCCACCGCCGCCATTTCCAGGCTTGTAAAAAAAAAAAAAGACATGATAGGCTACGTAAAGATTTACGTAGCCTATCATGGCTAGGTTTAAAAAAAGAAACACAATGTGATAGGCTACGTAAATCTTTACTTAGCCTATCATGGCTGGGTGGGTTTAAAAAAAAAAAAACTCGTATGCAAATGGCAGCGGCTACAGCCACCGCCATTTGCGTTCCTTATTTTTGGCCATCTTAGTCTATGTAAATATTTATGTAGACTATGGCGGCAAAAATCAAGGGGAACGCAAATAGCGTAGCAGGCGCTATTTGCATCCCTTTTTGATTCACCATTTTAGCCTACGTAAATCTTTACGTAGGCTAAAACGGTGAATCAAAAAGGGATGCAAATAGCGCCCGCTACGCTATTTGCATTCCCCTTTATTTTCACCCTCATAGTCTACGTAAATATTTACGTAGATTCAGACGGCCAAAAATAAGGAATGCAAATGCCGGCGGCTGTAGCCACCACCATTTGCGTACGCGGTTTTTTGTTTTTTTCCCCCCCAGAGCCCTCCGCGGCAGGAAATCCAGCTGCAGACAGCTCTGGCCAGGCTGGGTCTGGCCGGCTGCTCTGCGGAGCTGCCACAGAGCACAGCCGGCCATCGAGGATTCTGGGGGGGAGGAACGGATCACCTCCCCCCCCGTCCAGGATTCCGGGGGGAGGGACGGAACACCTCCATCAACATAATCCACGAAAGGTAAGTCAATTTCGTACATCCCTATTTCTTTGGTGGCAGCACCCAGAGGAGGGCCCAAGCAGGTACATAGTAGCCAAGGCTGAACAAGTTATTTTGTCAGCTGAGGAAGAAAAAAACACAAACACCTCACCCTAGGGATGTACGAAAGTCACTTACCTTTTCGCGGATTCTGTTCATGGTGGTTCCATCCCTCCCCCTAGAATCCTCGATGGGGGGGAGGCAATCCGGTCCTCTCTCCCAGAATCCTTGATGGCTGGCTGTGCTCCGTGGTGGCTCCGCAGAGCAGCTGGCCAGGCCCAGGCCAGGGCCACCCACAGCCGGATTTCCAGCCGCGGAGGGCTCTGGGTAAAAAAAAAAAAACACCGCGTATGCAAATGGCAGCGGCTATGGCCACCGCCACTTGCGTTCCTTATTTTTGGCCGTCTGAATCTACGTAAATATTTACATAGTCTATGATGACAAAAATAAAGGGGAATGCAAATAGCGTAGCGGGTGCTATTTGCGTCCCTATTTGATTCACCGTTTTAGCCTACGTAAAGATTTACGTAGCCCATCATGGCTGGGTAAAAAAAACAAAAACAAAACCGTGTATGCAAATGGTGGCGGCTATGGCCGCCGCCATTTGCATTCCTTATTTTTCGCCGTCTTAGTCTACGTAAATATTTACGTAGAATAAGACGAAGAAAAGAAAGAGGAACGCAAATAGCGCACTGGGCGCTATTTGCGTTTCCCTTTCTTGTCTTCGTCTTAGTCTACGTAAATATTTACATAGACTAAGACAGCAAAAAATAAGGAACGCAAATGGCGGCGGCCATAGCCGCCGCCATTTGCATACGCTTTTTTTTTTTTTTTACCCAGACGTGATAGGCTACATAAGTCTTTACGTAGCCTATCACGTCTATGGGGGGGGGGAAGAATAAAACACAGACTGTAAATGGCAGCGGCGGCAGCTGGCCAGAAGACCAGCCGTGTTTTCCGTCCCTGCACAAACCAGTTAGTGTCTACTAATTCCCATTGTGCTGAATGAGGCTTGACCTCTGAATGTCCACATCAGTACTTTCAGAGATCCCCCTCAATTGAAATGGCACAATTTAAAGCCCAATTCCCTAAGTGTGATTAAGCACAATCTCGAGGCTCCCTCCACTGTTTGCTTTATTGCCTTAGGAGGTAACTAATTCACAGCTTCGTTTCAGAGATCCTGCCCAGTATCGGTTTGGTTAGAAAGGGAGCTGGTTTCCCATCCCTGTGTTCTCCTCCCTGCTTTCCTAGCACAAGCATATGTGTGTCTACTCAGAAGTAACACCCATTGCGTTCATTTAGGCTTGGGGCTCGTTGGGAGGCTTGTCTTACCAATGTGCACAAGGGGAAGAAACTACATCACACCTTCCTTATGGAGCCTGGAAGTGGGGGTGGGGGAGACTCTCTTATTGGTTGAGCAGCCCCTGCCACTCAGATGACATTCACTTCACTGCCCCCCCACCCAGAAGTAAGCTATGTGAAGCCACTTTGAATGGTGCAATGTACACCCTCGTGGAGCCCTGCCCAGACCAAAAGCTGCTCCTACAAAAATGCAAGTGAGCCACTAGGGATGTCAGAGAATTTTGCCACGAATCTCGGGGACCCCCACCCCCCCTGGGATGGGACTTAACTTGGGCGAATCTTCCTGGCGGTGGTGGCTCCAGCATCGGTTCGGCGGTGGCTGCGGCGTCCGGTCTTCCGATCGGCTGCCGCCACCGCCATTTCCAGTAAAAAAAAAAAATGTGATAGGCTACGTAAAGATTTACGTAGCCTATCATGGCTAGATTTTTAAAAAATACTGTGATAGGCTACATAAATGTTTACGTAGCCTATCACGGCTGATTTAAAAGAAAAAAACGCGCATACGCAAATGGAGGCACCCATGGGTGCCACCATTTGCGTTCCTTATTTTGACACGTCTTAGTCTACGTAAACATTTACGTAGCCTATCGCGGCTGACTGCAGGGACGCAAACGGCGGCGGCTACAGCCGCCGCCATTTGCGGACCCGGCCGGCCAGGATTCGGGGGGGGAGGGATGGCGCGCCTCCCCCCCCAGCCAAAATTTCGGGGGGAGGGACGGAGCGCCTCCCCCCACCTCGAATCAAATTTCATTAAAAGGTAAGTGACTTTCGTACATCCCTATGAGCCACTCCTCCCTTCTCCTTCCATTCCCCAGAAATAAGGGCCCCAGAAATAAGCTTAATTGAGGTCAATAGGGTTTACTCCCAAATAGGTATGTACAGATTTCATAAAATCCATTCCTCCTGTGAATTGTCAGGTTCCTTTCATTCCATCATCCGCCTATCCCCAGAATCAGAGGGGTTTTTTTTCTGAATTTGTGCAAATTCGTACTTGTGCAAATGCAAATTTGTGCAATTTTGCACATGCAAAAATAAACAAATTCCCCCCAAATGTGTATTTTCATGCTTTAGCCTACAGGGAAAATGCATGGTTTGGGCCTGGGTTTTTTTTTAATTTGCATATTTTTCTACAGCAAAATTTGCCAAAAATTCAGGAAAGTTAGAAAACCTGTCCACAAGTCCATGGAATCTGCCTGACAAGGGAAAGGCTGGTCCGCTGAAAAATCCACAGGTCAGATTCATGAAAACTCATTTGGTCCTGGTTTGCTAATTTCTCCAGCATCCCTACTCCCAAATAACCGTGTATAGCACTGCAGCATAAATAACTAACAATCTGTTGCCCTTTTACGACACCCTAAATCAGCTGTCTGAGACAGCTGCCTCACTTTGCTTAATGTACTGTGGGAGTCACTTTTTGCCATGTTCATAATATCATGGTACCAGTGTAGTGCGTAAAGACCATCAACTGTAATGCCTAAGGGGCACCGAAAGAAGAAGCTGCTTAGGTGAAACATCTGAAACAACTGAGGAATTTTTGAGGGAACCCAAAAGTTATATAGTAGGATAGGAAAGTGGGCACACATTATATAGACAGGCAGGGGACAAAGATGGTGAGGGGTCTGGAAAAAAAGTATTGTGAGGAAATACAAGTCCTATGAGGAACATATGAAATATGAACAGTTTGGTGTATTTAGCCTGGAGAAGAGAAGATTAGGGAGAGACACAATAGAAGTCTACATGTATCTGAAAGGCTGTCATGCAGAAAATGGAGCAGACTTCTTCTCCAGAGGAAAGGACTAGAACCAATGGGTGGATACCACAAAGAAACAAATTTCAGCTGAACATTAAGAGAAACATTCTAATGGTAAGAGCACTTCAACAATGGAACTATCTCAGGGAGTGGAGGGCTCTCCTTGGCTGGATGTATTCAAGGTGAACCTAGATAGCCTTCTGTCAGGGATGCTTTAGTTGCATCCTGCATTGCAGATACTGCATTGAGCAGGAGGTTGGACTAGATGACCTCTAACATACCTTCCTGCATTGCAGAACCTGCATCCTGCATTGCAGATCCTGAATTGAGCAGGAGGTTGGACTAGATAACCTCTAAGTCACCAGATGATCTCTAAGTCAATGATTCTATGATTCTGACACAGTGGGGCCAAAAAGCCAAGAAACCACATGAAAAGGCACAATCCTATGCATGTTTAGACAGAATCCTACAGTTCTATGAATGTTTAGACATGTAACGTCACAGTTCTATCCATGTTGGTTGGGTCTAGGGGTGGACAAAAGTCCCTTACCTGTCGTCGAAGCTTGTTCGCGGTGGGGGGGAGGTGCTTCGCTGCTCCCCTTGTGAAGTTCAGGCTGGGGGGGGAGGCTTCCCGCCTCGCCACGGCCGAAATTCAGGCCGGGGGGAGGCTTCCCGCCTCACCCCGGCTGAAATTCAAACCGGGGAGGAGGCTTCCCGCCTCGCCCGGCCGCGAACTCGAAAGTTTTTTTTTTTAAAAAAAAAACGCCCCCATGATAGGCTACATGATGATTAACGTAGCCTATCATGGCTAGATCTGCAAAGTCAGCCGGGATAGGCTACGTTAATCATCACGTAGCCTATCACGGGTGACTTAAAAAAAAAAAAAGCGCGTACGCAAATGGCGGCCCCCATAGGGAGCCGCCATTCGCGTTCCTTATTTGGTCGCTGTAGTCTACGTAAATCTTTACGTAGACTACAGCGACCAAATAAGGAACGGGAATGGCGGCTCCCTATGGGGGCCGCCATTATCCGTACACGCTTTTTTTTTTTTTTTAAGTCACCCGTGATAGGCTACGTGACGATTTACGTAGCCTATCATGGCTGACTTTGCAAATCTAGCTGTGATAGGCTACGTTAATCATTACTAAGCCTATCACGGGGGCGTTTTTGTTTTTTTTTCTTTTATTGGAATGGCGGCGGCGGCAGCCGGTCGAAAGACCGGCTGCCTCTCCCGCCCTGCACGAACACCCGCCAAACCGCCGGCCGGACCCGCCGCCAGGAGGGACATTCACCAAAGGTAAGTCCCGTCCCGGGGGGGGGGCGGGGGGCGGGGGGGCGGAGGATTTCTCCCCGAAACTTGTTCGGGGGGCCGAACACGTTGGCGCTCGGCCCCCCGAAGTTTCGTGGAGAAATTCTCCGCCATCCCTAGTTGGGTCATGCTGGGAGCTTTAGGCCTTTTACTGTCTAAACATGAATAGGATTGTGTTTTAAGTGTATCATAGTTCTATGTCATGAGAAAGAAAAATGGATGTTTCCTTTTGTTTTGCTTTTTTGGATAACTGTGCAGTCACGAAGTCCTCTTACTTCTAGCTATTTCACAATGCTATGCAGGAGAGCACAAATCAAACTTGAACTTTACCAGAACATTTTCTGCATGTCACACAATAGACTTTGGAAAAATATTTTTTTCTTTTCTTTTTTGCACAGGCCACTCCTAGGCCTGTTTGCTCAGGCATTTAGTCCCATGGATCATTTTTTTAAAGGTGCTTCAGCTAACAGATCAGAAGTTTGGCAAACACTGTTCTAATGCTTCGAACAAATCAAGGGGAAAAACAGCACTGATGTCCATGGAGTTGCAGCGTACATTCACCACAGAAATTAAAACCCATTGAACTTCTGGTCAAAGCATTCCTAAGCATATGGTTTTCATACTCTTCCCCTAAGGGCACGTCTAGATGAGGAAACAGGCCTAATTTGGCAACATCTGTGTAAGCTAAACTGACATAAGGAACAACACATGCTCCCAGAGCAAATGTGCCAATGAAAGGGAATGTTCATGAGTTCATTGCATCCGCTTACAGACCAGACTGTTGAACGGTTTCTATAAGAATAGTTCCTTATATCAATTTAGCTGAAGAAGTAAACCATTCTTTCAAGGGGCATGTGCTAAAGGCACTGAATTCACTCTTGCTCGAGTTCTGAATGCATAACGACAGATAGAAGTCAGATTTAAAAGACCATTTCCCAAAGTCTACAACTCCACATCTATAATTTTCCCAACTGTCAGTTCTGGAAAGCAGTACATAGGAAGCTGTCTTATGCCACGAGATGGGTGAATCCGTCAAGCTCGATTTCACTCAGACAGCTTCTCATTTTTCCACTGCTAAGCTAATTCTGTCCCATTTCTGTGTCAGATTTTGATCTTTTCATAGTCTGCATGAGAATTTGTACGCATTTTCAGGTACATTTTTTCAAATATACACATTTATGTATGCTTTAACCTTAATTAGGGATGTCAGAGAATTCCGCCACGGATCTCAGTGAGGCCGAATGCCAGTGCATTCGGCCCCCTGAACTCCGTGGCGGAACAGCCTGCCACCCCCCCACCACCACCCCGCGGATCCCCCCCAGGACAAGACTTACCTGGGGTGGATGTTCCGGGTGGCGGTGGCTCCGGCGGCGGCTCCGGCAGCTGCGGCGGCAGCGGCAGTGGCTGGTCTTCCAACCGGCTGCCGCCACCGCCATTTGCAGTCTTGTCGTTTTGTGTTTTTTTTACAAGATGTGATAGGCTATGTAAAGATTTATGTAGCCTATCATGGCTGGGTAAAAAAAACAAAAACAAAACTGCATATGCAAATGGTGGTCGCTACGGCCGCCGCCATTTGCGTTCCTTATTTTTGGCCATCTTAGTCTACGTAAATATTTACGTAGGCTAAAACGGTGAGTCAAAAAGGGACGCAAATAGCGCCCGCTACGCTATTTGCATTCCCCTTTATTTTCGCCATCATAGTCTACATAAATATTTATGTAGACTAAGACGGCCAAAAATAAGGAATGCAAATGGCAGTGGCCATTTTTGTTTGTTTGTTTTTACCCAGAGCCCTCCACGGCCAGAAATCTGGCTGCGGACAGCTCTGGACTGGGCCTGGCCAGCTGCTCCGTGGAACTGCCATGGAGCACAGCCGGCCATAGAGGATTCCGGGGGGGAGTAACGGATTGCCTCCCCGTCCGTCGAGGATTCCGGGGGGAGATGGACGGAACGCCTCCCCCCCCACCATCAACATAATCCGCGGAAAGGTAAGTGACTTTCATAGATCCCTACCCTTAATAGTCTAAATTTGTGCCTTTGGCCTGTAAGGGTGACTAAGCCAACAGTTCAGTGATGGCCAACATCAAAAGCAGGCATGGGCACCTGCCAAGGGCCCATATCCAAGCAGGGGCCCACTGACCAGTGCCCTCTGGACTTTCTTTTCCTCCTCACCATTGTAACCTGCTTGTTCAACCGCCTCTCACTCTGGCCCACAGAATGGTAGTAGTGAAAAGGCGAAACAGTGCATACCATGGCCTACTTTCATACTGGCTCACAGCCCGTCAAGCAAGCAAGTGGTAACAATGATGGGAAAGATGGGGGGGTGACAATGACGGTGAGAAGGTAGACTTAATGAGGGATGGGGTTCATTAAGGATGTCTTGCCCAAAGGCTCTCAGAAATCTGGAGCTAGCACTGAGTCTAGGGATGGACGGAACACTTACCTTCCATTCCATTCTGTTTCCGCTGGGGGGGAGGCGCTCCATCCCTCCCCGCGGAATCCTGGCCGGGGGGGAGGTGCTCTGTTCCTCCTCCCTAGAATCCTGGCCGGCCGGCTGTGCTCCTCAGCAATTCTGCGGAGCCGCCAGCCGGCTCCGCCAGCAGCCAGACATCTGGCCGCTGGCTAGCAGGGACGCAAATGGTGGCAGCCATAGCCGCCACCGTTTGCGTCCCTGCAGTCAGCCGTGATAGGCTACGTAAATGTTTACGTAGACTAAGACGTGTCAAAATAAGGAACGTAAATGGTGGCGCCCATGGGCGCCGCCATTTGCGTACGCGCGTTTTTGTTTTTTGTTTTTTAAGTCGGCCGTGATAGGCTACGTAAACATTTACGTAGCCTATCATGGTGTTTTTTTTAAATCTAGCCATGATAGGCTACATAAATCTTTATGTAGCCTATCATGTTTGTTTGTTTGTTTGTTTGTTTGTTTTTAACCTGGAAATGGCGGCGGTGGCAGCCAGTCAGAAGACCATCCGCCACAGCCGCCGCCGCCGAACCGCCACCGCAGCCGCCGCCGGAGCTGCCACCACCAGGAAGATCCACCCAAGGTAAGTCTAGTCCCGGGGGGGGCAGGGGGCAGGCCGTTCCCTCACCGATTTTGGGGGGCTGAATGCACTGGCAATCGGCCTCCCCGAGATCCGTGGCGGAACTTTCGTACATCCCTAACTGAGTCCAGCCTTCATTTCTAGTGGTGGACTTCCTGCATTAAAAATACTACGTTCTTCTAGAACAGATGTGAACTGAAGAAAATATGTTGTTCAGACCCTGCTTCAGTGCTTGAATTAGACCCATTCAGGCACTACCAGCTTCACCTTGGGTCTGAAACTGAGCCTTGTTTTGGAAAATCTGCGGCTTTGTATGTATCGCTATTGACATACATGGAGAAAGGCTATGAGTTCTTTACTTTTTGGCAGAATTTGATGAAATTTGCAGGCTTATTAGCGCTTTCTGAGTGGACAAATAATGCAGAGGTTTCTACACTAGGCACTTCTATGGGTGGAGTTGTGTGTTTTTAAGGGGACATCTATAACTTAAAAAAAATTCTTGGCAACAATGGACTTTCAGAGGGGATGAAGCTGCCAAGTTTCTGGTTCTGATGTTGTTATTGTTTGCACAAGGGGCATCTTTACAATTTGGGGGTGTAAAAAATGAATTTGTTGTGTGTGTTTACTGAATTTGTTGAATTTGTTGTGTGTGTTTACTTTTTCCCCTGTGATTTTTGTTTTTGAATTTGTTGAACTTGTTGTGTGAATTTGTTGTGTGTGTTTACTTTTTCCCCTGTGATTTTTGTTTTTGAATTTGTTGAATTTGTTGTGTGAATTTGTTGAATTTGTTGTGTGTGTTTACTTTTTCCCCTGTGGTTTTTGTTTTTTGACAATGTGTATGCAAATAGCATACAACACAGAGATGCCCCTATGAAATGCCAAAAGGGTAGGTGCAGTGGTTAGGGAGTTATGATGAAGGAAAAATGGTTGGACATTTGGATTGTGCAGAACTAGCCTAGCCACATTCCGGAGAACCCCATGCATTCAGTACTCCTAGTTACCAAAGAACTGAGCAGGGGTAACTTTACCTTAGAAAGTGAGAAGCTTTTAGAAGCCCAGTGTCCATGCAATATATATGAACTATAATAACAGCGTATGTCAGTTCACAGAAAAAGTGTATGAACTGGTTCAAAATTGGTTTGACATGGTTCAGCCAATCCTCAAATCATTTTCAACAGTTAGCCTAGTATCCTATGTAGACATCTAATTCCCACTGAGCAGAACAGAACTGACTTCTGATTGTAGGGTTGGGCTGTTACTGTCAGAACCAAAAAAACAAACAAACCCAGAAGTAGTATATAGAGATGAATCCAAATCAGAACAGTATTAAATTCTCAGTGGTTCAGCTCCCTGGGCAGCCTTGTAATCTGGATATTCATAGGGGCAGGTGAGAATTTTGTTTCAGTGTACCAAAATTCACAAAGTTCTCCAAAATGAACTTGAGATTTAAAAAAGTAAATGTGAGATAAACAGACTACAGACAAATTCACCCATCCAGACCCAGGGCTCTGAGTGCTTAGCTCTTAAATGTCTGGGTTTCAATCCCTGTGTATTCAACCATGATTTAGGGTTGCCACTTCTTTTTTTCTAACAGACTCCACATCTTTACAGCTGTATAGCAGGCAGGTACAACATGGGTCTCTCCAAGCTGGGAATAGCTGTACCTATTTAATTTGGGTGGTGCAGATGCATGAGAATTCCTTTTTGGTTCAGTTTTGGTAAAGAAAATTACCCAAACTCACAAAATTCATATTTCCCATATTCAGAAGAGAAAGATCTTGAGATTCAAAAATTCAAATGAAGGAGAAAACACCCATCCCTAGGTATTCAGCAGTGATGGGGATCCAACTGGATAGTTACCCTAACAGAGGGAGGTAATTCTTTCTCCTCATATGGCTTGTCCTGGGTAAAAAAAGAAGGATGAAGACTTCCTCTTGACATTGACCATGAAGAGAAATTAGGACAGGCAAAATGAATAAAGCAATTCCCATAAGTCTTTAGTCACTGACCTCTGCAGATCTTAAATGACCTGTATATTGTGGTCAGTCAGTTCCCCTTACTGCAACTGAACAGACAGCAGGTAACACAAGAGTAAAATCCAACAAAAGTCCTCCTTAGAGTAGACCCATTGAAATGAATGGGCTTTAAGTTAGTTATGACTAACATCCCATTCACTTCAATGAGTCTACTCTAAGGAGGATTTCTGCTGGTTTTTACCCACACAATGCTCAGTTGCCTTTGCAAACACTTTTTTTTCACCCCAAGGAAAAAGAGATAGAAAGTCTTAAAACTGACTTTTCTTTGTGTCCTGTTTCCAGATGTGCCTCTCTTGGTGCTATTTTTCTTTCACCAAAGCTTGTCATCATGTGCCTGACGGGCCTTAATTGGTACTCTTCAAACTGGAACACAAAGTAGGAAGCTTGCAATGCTCTAAGTGAGCTTTTAAGAAAACCTGCCAGTGGAGAAATTACCCCCCACCCCACCCCCCACTCCTTTCTTGTCAAATAAAACATGTTTAGAGAAAAAAGCCAAATAAATAGGTCATAACTCTAGCATCAGTAATTTTGCTGGAGGGAAGTCAGAGTTTTGGCCATCCAAGTACACAGGCACTGAAGCACATGTCCCAGCAAAACTGGCAGCTGAGTTGGATGGGGCACTGGGGATAGCTGCAATGTGATAACAATAATGCCATGGGAATAAAGAACCGGATGATGTTCACTTTTGTTTTTCTATTTGATCTTAATTTTTTTCTAATTCCTCCATGAATCGGCACCAGTCTCTTACCTTTTGCCATTTTTGTTTGTTTTCTCACTCTCGTTACCAGCAAACCTGTGCAGCTTTTTACATATTTGATTCACCTCTTTCCTTCCACATCTTGAGTTACGTGAACTGTAGACTGGGCTGTGCGCAATCGTCCATTCTAAAATAAATGCTGAATGTGTGCTTAAACAGCTGCACGCCCTACAGACTCCAATAACTTTGCTGGGGTGTACAAAACAAGAGGGCGGGGGTAGAAGTGACTTTGAGATGTCTCTGTGGAGTTGTGGAAGGTTGTAGTTAACCCATTAAAGAAGTGAGTTTTCTCAGAGTTGGGAGTTGTGAATAGGTGAATGTGTTCGCAATTAGAACATAGAATCTAGAATAGAATAGAATAGAATAGAATAGAATAGAATAGAATAGAATAGAATAGAATAGAATAGAATAGAAGGGTTGGAAGGGGCCTATATGACCATCGAGTCCAACCCCCTGCTCAATGCAGGAATCCAAGTCAGAGCATCCCTGACAGATGATTAAAACGGGAATAAACGTTCTGATATGAGGATCACTGTGAAACATTTATAGAAACAAGTGATATCATGATAAGGCCAGTACCCACTGTATGAAATGCTAACATTCACACTCAGACAGGGGAGGCTGGTGGATCCACGTTTGGTGGGGCAGAGATTCCATTCTGGGTTTTACTTACAACCAGCCAGGAGTCTAATGGACCTATCCAAGGTGCTGGACCCTACCCCCAAAATGGGCCCAGCACATTGGATAGCTCCTTTAGGCTTCTGGTTGGTTGCAACTAAAACCCAAAATGGAATCTCCACCCACTGAAATCAGATCCACCAGCCCCCCCGCTATGTCAAATGCCAGAATTTGTCAACTTTGAGCTCGTCGAAGTTCTCATTTTTCTACCACCCAACTCATTCTGCCCACAGTTCTGTGCAAGGTTTCTTTTTTCCCATCCAGAAATGTGTACATATTTTATAAATACGTACACAAAAATGTGCACATTCTTGTGCACATTTTTCAAATGTGAACATCTTTGTACACATGCACATCTTTGATTAAAGTGTGTTTGTGCATGTTTTAAAAATGTACTATGACAGAAACAGAACTGTCTTCCATTTTTGTATTTAGTTTGGTTTTAGGATATTATGAGGTTAAATCGTGTGTGTGTGTGTGTGTGTGTGTGCGCGCGCGCGCGCGCGTGCGTGCTAGTCAGGTTCAGCCAAAAGGTTAATAGTTTAGAGGTCAAAAGGAACTGCCCTCCTGAGTGGTTGGAGTTGGGAGGAGAAATAACAAATTTTCAGCAATAAAAGCCTAAGGCAGAAGGGCAGAGAAGCGGAGAGAGGGGAGGAAGAATTGAAAGAACACCAGAGTCCTAGAGGAAAAAAGAGTCAGAGCTTCTGGAACTGAAGAACTGTTTGAAAGAGCTGGACCTGACAATAAGATACTGCTTGGAAGGGACCTGGATAAAATAAGACACGGTCTAGTTATGTTACCTGGATGTGTTTATCCCAGTTGTTTTATCCCTGGTTTATCCATGGCTGTTTTGTTACCCTATTGCTCCTGGGTTTTTTTATGTGTTGTCTGCATGTATCCATTCAGATTTCAAAACTTTTCCCTATTAATTAGGGATATCACAGGAGTTTGAGAGGGGGTGGAGTGCAATGGACACCCACCCACCCCCACGTGGCTTCCCAGTCTCCTGTCCACAGACTGCTGCCACTTTCCCACCCTATGTGGTTCCCTGGGCAAGCTGCTGGGTGGTCTCCAAGTGCCCAACTCCTCAGTGAGCTGCCATTTTGCATAGAAATGGCTGCCTACTGTTTTCCATAAAAGCTGTCTTATGCAAATGGTGGTCATAAAGCGGCCATGTACACAAGATTACAGGCCTGTAATGCCTGTAATCTTGTGTACATGGCCGCTTTACAGCCGCTAGGAATCAGGCACCCACACCCGCTCATTGGGCACCCACGGACCACCCAGCAGCTCACCCAGGTGGGTAAGTGGCAGTGGTTTGGTAAGCTGTGCATGGGGCAGGGGCAGGGTGTTTCATCCATCCCTACTATTAACATTTTCCTTTGGTAAAATTTAAAACTTTGTTATCTGAAATTATGTGGTGCCTTTTCTTCTTCGGTTACCCACCCAACATCAAAAAGCCTACCCCATACTACCTAATGTAGATACCTTAGACCAAGAGAGTTTTAAGATTGGTTTCGTGGAGGCAGCCGGCAGGGGCGGGGGGGAGAGATTTCCACCTGGTGGCAGTAGAAAAGGCCACAGGAAAGGAATGACAAAAAGGAGTGTGAGCTCCCTGTACTGGATTATGTGAAGACTGAAAAAGCTGCTCACAATACTTAGTAGTCCAAATTTTACTAAAATTAGTGTTGTGGTGAATATTCACCATATTTGATTTTCACATTAAATCCTTTGGGGAAAGGATTATGGCTTGCCAAGTAAGACCATCCTCATATTGAAAAATCAGCTGTTGTTAGAATGTTTTTGATGGATGATTCAGCAGAGTGCAACCCACAATTAACTAGGTTTTTCATCTCCACTGACATCAAATCTCAGTACATTACAACATTATGTCAGTGAATATAATCGCATATAGGGATGGGAGAACCAGTGATTTTTGAGGTAATCTAAATTCTCTGAAAAGCTCTTCAAAGCTTATTTCAGCTCATTTGCATTTTCATTTTCACCATTGTCCACCTCATTCAAATGGGGAAAGTGTGCATTTTAAATGGGAAAAGTACACATGTCTGTGCATATTTTTCAGAAGTGCACACTTGCCCCACACAGACTGATTAAAGCATGAAAACACATATTTGGGGGAGGGGATGCACATTTGAAAGTGCACTTTTTAAAACATTACATTTTTTTTAATGCAATCACACATTTGGGAATTTGCAAACCTTTCCGAGAAAAAGTGCTTCCACCCATGTTCACATTCACACTTGCTAACAGGTCATGCTCACGTGATTTGCGAACCTAAATGAAATTCTTGTGCATACCAATCCACATATAGCCAATGAGGTCAGCTATAATATCACATGTAGGAAGCATTGTGTAGAAGTGCATCACATAAATTATGTCAGTGAGCATCAGCAAATAAATCATATGGGTCAACTTAGTAATGGGATGTTGTGTTGTACAACCGGCGTGCTGTATGCATAATTATGTCATGACAACAGTGTTGGCCACGCTATTCAAAATGCAGATAAAGCTTTTCAGGTGACTGCTGAAGAAATGCCCTAAAGAAGAGATCAATGGCAAAAAAAAAAAATGAATTAAAAAATGTGGATGAGTAATTTCAGCTCAGATCTAGTTATGAAATGAAATGCTGCACATATATATTTTCAATATGTATTCTGTTTATTTTAACCTACCCTGAACCCCTGATATAAATCCACCTCTATACTGAGATCAATAAATAAAGATGCACTTGTAAATCTCTTATTCAGTCTGCTGTCCTTTGATCACATGCGCTGGGAGGGTCCCACTGAAGTCAACTAGATATTACTTATTAGCTATTAGGGGGTATAAAATGATGAGTTACTCAGCTATCCACAGCTATCTTTCAGCCAATTAGCTTATCACAAATGTAAGCAATAGACCAAAGCTGATCCCATTGATTTTAATGCTACCAGGATTTGATTCAGCATCCTATAAAGGTCAAATGGGATAGCTTTAAGAGAGCCAGATCAAGCTGTCAGACACTTCTGAAAAATGTCAGAGCCACTTTGAACATTCATGGTTTTTTCTTTTCTTTTTTTGAGATGCGAAGCAATCAATCGCAGCTGAAGTCTGTTAGACATTTATAAGTTTCTTTTGTCATTGCTGGATTTCCCCCAAGTATGAATTTCTCACTGCTCTCAACCCGTCGCTAGTACCTCACCAGTAAAGGGAATTTGCTACCACCTGCAGCGTACCAGACTCCTTAAACCCAAGCTATCACACAGCCATGGATTGTACACACTGTCTTTACAATGGCATCATGCTGGTCAGACATACCGACTTGCCGCTGCAGTTGGGATCATAGAACATCCCCTACTGAGAAGACTTAAAGAGCTGTATATAGTGAAATCTTTTAAGAGACAGAGGGAAGGCGGGAGGGAGGGTGGGAGGGAGAGACAGGTTGGTCTTTATGGATGCTGGTGAATTATTTATGTGATTAAAAGTGTGTGTTTGCAAAGAGAATATAAATTGCCTCAAAATATTTCAAAGGGAAAACCCCATTCATTTTTGCTCGGCTCAATGACATGTCACTTCAGAAAGGAAAACACCAAACAAACGTGCAGTGCACGTATTCTTCACTGCCTGAAAGCCGTTTTGAGCACAAGTGATCTTGATGGGAAGTCGAAAGATCTTCTCCATGTCCGTGACAAGGTACCCATCACCACCAGTTCTCAACAGCATTCATCCTTTCAAATACATTTCCCTCCTGACATCTCCCCATGATAGCATATGGATGCTCAGCTTCCCAGCTTTCTAGGTAAGGAGCTGATGCCATACTCAAATTGTTCAGCTTAAAAAAATGAGAATGGCATTGAAGGATAAGTCCAGGTGTCCCCCTAGCATCAGCTTCTGACAGTGACTTCCTTTATACATGGAGGTTCTGTTTACATGGTGTTGGAAGACTTGTGAATCGCCCCCAGGGTGCTTTGTTGCCTTCAGTCTATCTGGGCAGCAGAAGTTGTACAGGAACAGGCCAGGCAGAATTTACAAAGAGTGGGTCAGGTTGGTGAAGGAGAAAGCCCAGTCCATCTATACCTTTTATGTGATGGGAAAGGGGGGGGGGGTTAACACCTATAAAGCCCTGCATGGCTCAGGACCCAATACCTCAAGCACTACCTCTCTCCATATGAACTTACCTGGTCCCTGAGGTTAGCTTCAGAGGCCCTTCTCTGTGTGACCCCTCTGAGAAAAGGCTGAGCCAGCCAGAGCAGTGCAGGAATCGGCCTTTTCTGGGATAGCCACATGTTTATGGAACACTTTCCCCAGGCAAAGACGTATTTATTTTCCCAGGCATTTGGAGATTAGCTATGCCCCAATTCGAGGATGTGTTCATTTTAGGTGTGAAGGGGGATGGGAAAGATCCCATGTATTGGATTGAACACTTTTTGTATTGCTTTGTTTTTAGGCTATGTTTTAATGGGGGGGCAGGCATGCAATAAGGACTTGACTGGGAAGAGTGGCTGCCAATGCCGGACAAGTCCCCACTCTCATGTGTGTGTGTCATCCCCACAGGGGACGATGGACACCATATATGGGCACCATATGGGGATGGCACACTTTGTGCAACATGTGCCATCCCCATGACCCTCAATCCATACATTGGAGGGCTGGGTATAAGAGGTCATAAAAGGCCAAGATGGGTTGATGCCAGGGCTGACAGGGCAAGGTTAATCATTAGCTCAGGTGGCAAATGGGGGAGCACCAGATTGAGAACCCCCCACCTCACTGCCTCATCCACCTGCCTACAACTGCCACCCACCAGCTGGCGGGGACTCTCAGTGTGCATACACACACCCACTTCCCCTTATTGGAGCTGTAGGTCTTGGGAGAGCTCAGCTGGGCCTGCGTGAGCTCGGCCAAACTCTTGTGAGACCTACCCAAACTCTCACCAGAATTCAGTGTCAGGAGGCGCCCTAGCGGCCTCTTTCAGTAGACTCCAATAGCCAACTCAAGACACAGACAAAAGGATTCTTTTCAAGGCTTTAATCCTTTTACAACTTAATGACTCTTTCAGATGCTAATCACCAGCGACAAAGCAATGAACAGCAGAGTAGCCTATGCTCCAGGTAGGCAGTTGGTCCCCGTTTGAAGGAGAATCACTTGAAGACCCTGAACTTATGGGCTAGGGAGAGATCCGCCCTCTTTCCCTTGGGTCCATGGGAGGCAGCCGTTGCTTGCGCTCCAAACAGGTGCTACACCTCCTTTCCGTGCCCTCCATCGCTCGTTGCTCCCTGCATCTGTGTCGAGCATCTAGCAAGCCCCATTCCCACACTTTCTCACTGCTAGGATCACTATCTATCTCAGGAATGCCGGCAGGAGGAATCTCTGCCAGCTGCTTTTTCTGTGAGGGATGAGCTGGCTCCTCTCCCACGGATTGCTGATCCTCCTCAGAATCAGAACTGCTCTGGGGTTCTATCGGCTCAGTTTCCACCCTGATATCCAGGTGAGCTGCTGCGAGAGCCCCACCGCCAGGAAGGGGTGGCAGGCCACAGGTGCTAGCCAATGTTGTCACCTCAGGTAGTGAGGTACTGTTGTATTGTAATAAGTGTACGCACTTCCTTCTTTTGAGTTATTAAGAAGTTTATCCTAAGGGGGTCCCAGAGGAAGGAGAAAGAAGGAGGGAAGAGAGAGAAAGGGGAGGAAGGAGGATGTGAGGGGGGAAAGACAGACAGGAATTTAGGCTTTAGAAATAAAGTGAAGTTCTGTTTACATCCAAACCTTGTTTCTGGATCCTCCTCACTGAGAAGAAAATACAAAAGGTACCTTGTGCTTGGTCTAGATAGACAGATAGATAGCCAATAGAAGTGATCGGGGAGGGGGAGTGGCTGTTATCTACCGAGAGTCCTTGGTATTCACCAGACCCCCTCTCTGGGAGACCAAGGTTGCTGAATGCATGTACTGGAGGTTGGGCCTGAAGGGCAGTCTGGGGATTCTGCTCATGTACCATCCACCCCGCTGCATGACTGACTCCCTGGTTGAGGGGCTTGAGCCGGTGGTCTCTGACGTACATGTGTAGTCCCCTAACTTATTGGTGTTGGGGGACTTCAATGTACATTCAGAGGCCATCCTCACAGGGGCATCTTGGGACTTCATGGAGACCATGACTTCCTAGGAGGTGTACCCTATTCTAACTGGTCCCACCCATGTAGCCGGTCATGCACTAGACCTTGTGTTTGTTTCTGGAGAAGTGGGGAGTGATCTGGAAGTCGGGGGTATATCCACCACCCTTTGTCATGGTCAGTCAGATCACTATATGGTGAAATTGGACTTCTCAGTTCTACAACCCCTCCACAGGGGTGGAGGACCCATTAAAATGGTCCATCCCAGGCATCTTATGGATCCAAATGGATTCCTGAACATGCTTGGGCATTCTCTGGAGCATACAAATGGCCACTCGGCCGAGACCCTGGTGGGTGGGTGGAATGCTGCAATCACTGGGTCATTAGGTCGGGTGGCTCTGAAATGTCCTCTCCCCCTGAACAGGGTTCCAACTGCACCATGGTTCAATCTGCAGTTATAAGCCCTGAAACAGGAGGTGAGACCAGCTAGTGTGCCAGTGGCGGTGGTGGTCCGAAGATGATTGGACACGGGCTAGAGCTGTATCTTCAGCCTTTCACGTGGCGATGAAGGCAGCAAAAAAGGAATACTATGCTGTCTGTATCACATCTGCAGAGTGCTGTCCCAGGAGGCTGTTCCAAGTGGTCCGGAGCCTAGTTGGTCCAGTTGCTCTGGAACCACTGGAGCATTCTAAGGCCTCCTGTGCGGCCTTGGCAAGGCAGTTTCCAGATAAAATTGATCAGATCAGGAGTGTTATTCTGTGCGCCTTGGATACAGTTAGTGAGCGAGAGGCGGCCTATGGCAAAACTGTTTTGTGGGATCAGTTCCAGCTTCTTTCTTCTGATGAAGTGGACAAGGTGCTTTCATCTATAAAGCTGACTACCTGCTTACTTGATCCTTGCCCATCTTGGCTCATTATGAGCTTCAGAGAGAGATTGGGTGAAGGGATCAGGGCGGTGGTGAACGCCTCCCTTGAGGAAGGAGTGATGCCATCAGCCCTCAAGGAGGCAGTGATAAGACTGCTCTTAAAGAAGCCCTCCTTGGATCCCTAATTTTTGAACAACTTTCACCCAGTCTCGAATCTGCCATTTTGGGGCAAGATTGTTGAGCAGGTGGTGGTGATGCAGTTCAAGGCACACTTGAAGGAGGGCTTTGGATAGGGGTAGGGATGGACAAAAGTCCCTTACCTGGTCCTGCAGCTTTTTTCAGGGGGGGGAGGCGCCCCAACACTCCCCGCCGAAATTCTGGCCAGGGGGGAGGCGCCCCATCCCTCCCCGCCGAAATTCTGGCCGGGGGGGAACGCCCCGCCTCTCCGGCCATGAAAGAAGAAAGTAAAGTAAAAAAAAAAAAAACATGATAGGCTACGTAAAGATTTACGTAGCCTCTCACGGCTAGATTTTCAAAGTCAGCCGTGATAGGCTACGTAAATCTTTATGTAGCCTATCACGGCTGACTTTGAAAATCTAGCCGTGAGAGCCTACGTAAATCTTTACGTAGCCTATCACGTTTGGTGTTTTGTTTTGTTTTTTACTTTGAAATGGCGGTGGCGGCAGCCAGTCAGAAGACTGGCCGCCGCCGAACCACCGCCAAACCGCCGCCAGGACCCGCCACCGCGACGGACATTCGCACAAGGTAAGTCCCATCCCGGGGGGGGCAGGGGGACGGAGAATTTCCCCACCAATTTCGGGGGGCCGAATGCGTTGGCATTCGGCCTCCCGGAGATTCGTGGAGATATTCTCCGACATCCCTAGGTAGGGGTGAATGCTCCTTCCTTGTTCTCCTCAACCTCTCAGCAGCTTTTGATACCATTGACCATGGTATCCTCCTGGACTGCCTGGAGAGGATGGGCATTAGAGACATCGTATTATGGTGGTTCTGGTCCTTCCTCTCTGGCAGGTACCAGAGAGTAGCACTGGGAGAGGAGGTGTTGGACCTGTGGCCGCTGACGTGTGGGGGTGCCACAGGGTTCCATCCTCTTCCCAAAGCTATTTAACATCTATGTGAAGCTGCTGGGGGCTATCATCAGGAGGTTTGGGGTGCAGTGTTATCAATATGCAGATGACATGCAGCTCTTCCTCTTGTTAAAATCTTCACCAGGGTTGGCCATGGAATCCCTGTCTAAATGTCCGGAGACGGTGAGTGGCTGGATGGGGAGGAATAAGCTGAAGCTGAACCCTGACAAGACCGAGGTACTTTTGGTGGGAGACAAGAGTAGGTTGGGGGATGTTGACCTCGTTTTCAATGTGGTACAGCTGCCCTTGAAAGACCAGGTCCACAGTCTGGGGGTCATTTTAGACTCCCAGCTGTCCATGGAAGCTCAGGGGTCAGCTGTGAGACGGACAGCATTGTACCAACTCCATCTGATACAGCAGCTGCGCCTCTATCTTCCCAACCATCTGCTCCCATTTGTAGTATATGCTAGGGATGGGGGAGAATTTCTCCCCAAAACTTCGGGGGGCCGAGTCCCAACACATTCGGTCCTCCGAAGGTTCGGGGAGAAATTCTCTGCCACCCCCCCGCCACCCCCCGCCACCCCCCGGGATGGGACTTACCTTTCACGAATGTCGCTCCCGGCGGTGGGTCCCGGCGGCGGTTTGGCAGGTCTTCGTCAGGGGCGGGGGCGGCAGCCGGTCTTTCAACCGGCTGCCGCCGCCGCCATTACAAGAAAAGTAAAAAAAAAAAAAAAAACGCCCCTGTGATAGCCTACGTAATGATTAACGTAGCCTATCATGTCCAGATTTGCAAAGTCAGCCATGATAGGCTACGTTAATATAGCAAAATACAGCAAAATACAGCAAATAGCATTGCCCTTATTTTCGCCGTAGTCTACGTAAATCTTTACGTATACTACAGGGACCAAATAAGGAACGCAAATGGCGGCTCCCTATGGGGACGCCATTTGTGTACGCACTTTTTTTTTTTTCAAAGTCACCCGTGATAGGCTACGTGACGATTTACGTAGCCTATCACGGCTGACTTTGCAGATCTAGCCATGATAGGCTACGTAAATCGTTACGTAGCCTATCACGGGGCTTTTTTTTTTTTTTCTTTTGAAGTTTGTGGCCGGGGAGACGGGGCGCTTCTCCCCGGCCTGAATTTCGGCCGGGCGAGGTGGGAAGCCTCCCCCCTGGCCTGAATTTCGGCCGGGCGAGGCGGGAAGCCTCCCCCCCAGCCTGAACTTCGGGGGGAGAAGAGAAGCGCCTCCCCCCCACCGCAAAGCAAGCTGCGAGACCAGGTAAGTGACTTTCGTAGATCCCTAGTATATGCCCTGGTCTCCTCTCATTTAGACTACTGTAATGCGCTCTACGTGGGGTTACCCTTGAAGATGGTTTGGAAGCTGTAGCTGGTGCAGAACATGGTGACTCGCCTGATTAAAGGCAGTCGCTGGCGTGATCGCATCACTCTGGTGCTGAAGGAGTTGCACTGGTTACCAGTTGTTTTCCAGGCCAAATTCAAGCTGTGGGTTTTGACTAGGGGTGCACGAAACCCACTTACCTGGTCTCGCAGCTTTTCGCGGTGGGGGGGAGGCACTTCGCTGCTCTCCCCCTGAAGTTCAGGCCGGGGGGGAGGCTTCCCGCCTCGCCCAGCCGAAATTCAGGCCGGGGAGGAGGCGTCTCGCCTCGCCCGGCAGCGAAATTAAAAGTTAAAAAAATAAAGAATGCCCCCGTGATAGGCTACGTGACGATTAACGTAGCCTATCACGGCTAGATCTGCAAAGTCAGCCGTGATAGGCTACGTAAATCATCACGTAGCCTATCAAGGGTGACTTTAAAAAAAAAAAGCGCGTACGCAAATGGCGGCCCCCATAGGGAGCCACCATTCGCGTTCCTTATTTGGTCCCTGTAGTCTACGTAAATCTTTACGTAGACTACGGCGAAAATAAGGGCAATGCAAATAGCGTTGCCCTTATTCTCACCGTAGTCTACGTAATCTTTACGTAGACTACAGCGACCAAATAAGGAATGGGAATGGCAGCTCCCTATGGGGGCCGCCATTATCTGTACGCGCTTTTTTTTTTCTTTAAAGTCACCCGTGATAGGCTACGTGACGATTTACGTAGCCTGTCACGGCTGACTTTGCAAATCTAGCCATGATAGGCTACGTTAATCGTCACGTAGCCTATCATGGGGGCGTGGGTTTTTTTTTAGTTTTATTGGAATTGCGGCGGCGGCAGCCGGTCGAAAGATCGGCTGCCGCCCCCGCCCCTGATGAAGACCCGACGAACCGCCGCCGGGACCTGCCGCCGGGAGGGACATTCGGGAAAGGTAAGTCCCGTCCTGGGGGGGTGCGAGGGTCAGGGGGGTGCGGAGAATTTCTCCCCGAAACTTGTTCGGGGGGCCGAACACGTTGGCGCTCGGCCCCCCGAAGTTTCGGGGAGAAATTCTCCGCCAACCCTAGTTTTGACCTTTAAAACCCTATATGGTTCCAGCCCAAGCTATCTCAAGAAGCGCCTCCAGCAACACCAGACAGGTTGCTTAAGAAGATCAGCCTCGGATGGCCGTCTCTCTGTCCCATCAGCCAGGATAGCTAGGCTGGTGAGGATGAGGGAAAGGGCCTTCTCTGTTGTGGCCCCCACTCTATGGAACTCCCTCCCTAGGGAACTCTGCCATGTCCCCTCTTTAATGAGCTTCTGCCATGCACTGAAAAAACCTGGTTATTCAGGCAGGCATTTGGGGTGGGTTAGGGTATTTTTAAATAATGTTTTAATGTATACTTCTACTGTTTTAAATTGTACCATCATACATCACCCAGAGTGTCCGGGTGACTGGCCAGATGGGCGATTAAGAAAATAAATAAATAAATAAATAAATAAATGGCTGACTGAGCAGAGACAGTTGTAATCCCCTGAAACTCATATTTTCTGTATTATACATTGTGCAATTTATGAACACAGAGAAGCGAATAATACATCAAAGGTAAAATAATTGGTATCTGTTGACACTCGTATTGTTAATTGCTACCGAAGATCTTAGCTATCAATATTGCAATGGCCTATGAATTTAGCTACGTCTTCCTGGATATAAAATGTGCTTACTCAAAGCTATTGGGAGAAAAAGAACCATAATATCTATTGCAGGTCTGTTTTCTCTTTTGGTAAAGAAAAGAAAAGAAAAGAAAATCCTCATTGTAGTGAGTTTGTTTTTTAAATGCATAATTACTGTTTTCCTCCTCACAATATCTATAAAGATAACAGAAGGTTACTGAAAAATTATACAGTATAGGATTTTGAAGTATTTCTTTGCATAATATTACGTTTCAGCCAGTGACCCCAAATATTGTATCTTTTAGTCCTCTCCTCCAACAAAATGTAAATTCTTCCATTTTATCGCTCAGAATATATCAGCAAGCCAACAAACATTAGATCTTCATTTTCTTTTTTCTCATCTTAATTATTTTTGTTACATAGCAACAGTGAGTGTTGGTAGAACTATTTAAAAATGAAATTGCTGTTTACATCTTCCTCTATTTATTTACTTCAAAATTACAAGCCTGATCCAGCCAAATACTTAATGTCAATGATTTCAGTGGGAGAATTAAGCACACGCTTAAAATTCTTCCACTGGAATTATTAAGACTGAAGGCCATGTTGTATGATCAGCAGAATCAAGGGGCAAAGCTTTTCTTGGACTGTACCACTTCAGGGTACAAACAAGAGGGGGTTGGACTTGATGGCCCTATAGGCCCCTTCCAACCCTACTATTCTACTATGTATTCTATGATTCTATGAAGAGTGTTTCCCACCCACCACATTAGCTGCCTACTGAATTACTCTCACTACATAGGAAAAACTAATATGTTAAAGAGAAGGCTAGGCTAAACTCTTCTTCCTGACATGGTAGTTTTCTATATGGAGGGTGATCTTGGAGAGGGAGATCCTATGACCATGCTATATTTATGTAGCACTTCTGAATGTTCAAACCATACTCCTTACAATAGTCCTGTAAGGTTGGCCAGTATTATTTAGAGATGGACAAATAATTCATTTTTGGTTTCTCTCAGGTTCCATTTGTCCAGTCTTAAGTTCTTTTCTTTTTTTTACTGTATGTTTAAGCCACCCAATAACTGAAGTTCTCTGGGCAGTGTACAATCAATACAATAAAAATAAAATACAAACAGTAGAAACCAAAAATAAAACAGTCCAAAATAAAACCAAAATAAAACCAGCAGCAAAGAATAAAATCATTGCTGCGAAGCAAACCAAATAAAATCCACCAGCAGAATAAAATGCTAAAAGCAGTAGAAACAGTTCTTAAAATGCCTGGGAGAACAAAATGTTCTTCACCTGCCTTGAGAAAGACCATAACATACATAGGTGCCAGGTGAGCCTCTCTGGGGAGAGCATTCCAAAAATGGGATGCCACCACTGAAAAGGCCCTCTCTGTTGTTGCCATCCACTTTGCCTCATTTGGCAGGGACACCCCAAGTAGGGCCTCAGATAATGATCTTAATATCCAGGTAGGTAAATAGGCTTTGTCCCAAATGTTGAGATTTTGTTCCACTCTTGAGGGCAGTATCCAATACTGCTGCTGCACTCCTGCCATTTCTGTTGCGCTAGTGGGACCCTCTGTTTGCACTAGTGGGACCCTCTTTTTGGACTAGTGGGACCCTCTGCTTATGGAATAGGAACTGCAGCTTCCTACAATAATCTTGGAAACAAGTGCAAATGCTTATTTCTTGAAGGGGACAGGTCAGCAGAGCTCCCTCCTGAAAGCTCTGCTGACCTGCCCCATTCCAGAAATGACTGTTTTGCTTGTTTGTGAGCACTGCAGGATCCACTAGCTCCCTATTCTGCTAGCAGTGGGTCCTGCTAGTATTCTGGCAGCATTGGATACTACACTAAATTGAGTTCATCCCAGAGTCTGAGAATTTTTCTTTTAAAAGGTTTGCATTAAAATGGATATGCAGTTCTGTGCACATTTTTCCTAATATAGGCATTTTGTATGCAATTCTGCCTAACATACAGATATTTTGGCAAGCAATTTTCCTAATATAATGCATTTTTTCATGTTATTTTTATGACTGCATGCATTTTTCTGTGTGTTCCCTAATATGTATTTCTGAATGTACTTTTGGACTGGAGAACTCCATTGCAAAATTCAGAGAACTGTGAATTTTGAAGGAAAAGTGAATTTTGCTTCAGATATTGTTCAAAAGTGCAAAATTAGGTATGTTTACATTAAAATTTGAACTAAACAAATTTCTCCCCCATCCCAACTATTATCTCCGTATTTCAGATGGTGGGCTCAGGATTAAGAGAATAGTGGCTTGTGATCAAGTTTCTAGCTGAGGTAAAATTTAAACCAGGAACAGCTTGGCTGGTGGCTTACGCTCTTGTCTAGTATTCTGCACCACCATTCGAACATACTCCTCTTCCACTTGCATCCTAAAATACTACAAGTTTCACTAGTTATAACCTAACCTTCCCTTAGAAATGACTTTACTTTAGCTAGATCATGCCCCAGCATATGCACCCATGAGCATCAACTAGCCTTCCTGAAGGGCTACTTTGAGGAGAGGATGAAAAGCGGTGAAAAGTAATTCTCACATCAGCTGCCACAGTGGCCCACTAGCAACTTCTGTTGCCACACAGATGGCAAGTTATCCACACCTCTTTTTTGCTTCATGGCCAGTAAATAAGGAAACAGACACCTCTTAGGGGGCCAGATGTAACCTTGGGAACCAGTTGCTGATCAATTCTATATACTTATCTAGACCCTTCTGTGCAGGCAAGAAAAGTACAGTATTCTCCCTTCCTCACAACTGTAGGTGGATAGGCCCTATGGATTATTGGAACTGAGGGTAGGTAGTTCCAGAAGCCTGTTGAGAAAGGTTCCTGGAGAAAATTGCCCCACGAGTGCCTGAAGAACATTTCCTGTCATCTCTATATTGAATGTCAATGCCATCAAAGGCATCATTTTGAGGTAACCCAGCATTTAGTCAGGGGAGCCTCAAGCCCTTTATACAAACATTTACTTAAGCATCTTCAAGCATAAAATATGAATTATTTACCTGATGGACTATGATAGCCACAGAGGAGCGCTATTCTCCGTCATGCCAGTGCCTTTCAAACATATCCAGACAAAGTCTTTTGATACCATAATCCTGCACATGAATACTTAAGTTATATTTCAAAGGGCGCATTTCTAGCCATTTTTTTCTCCCTCAAAATACAGAGACCCTGTGTCAAGTACGTTTTGAATCATAGCTTGGGCCTGAATCTTGTTTTAAATGTCCTTATCAAGGCTGGTGTGTCTGAGATATATATGCATAGAAATAGATATAGGTATAGATATAGATATAGATATAGATACAGATATATATACAGATATATATACAGAGAGACAGACAGAGAGAGACAGAGAGACAGAGACAGAGAGAGAGAGAGATTGGGGGAGTGAATTTCAGCCTTTTTTTTTTTGGTCCCCAGTGCTATTTAACATCTACTGTATATGAAGCTGATGGGAGCAGACATTGGAGGATTTGTACCAAGGTGTCATCATATGTATATGATGTTAAACAGCATTGGGACAACATTGGGGATCTACATCCATATCTGTGAAATATTGTGTGTGTGTGTGTGTGTATAAGATACTGCTATCAACTACATTGCCCATGAAATGTTAAAAACCAGCCCTTAGAGCTGATCTATGCACATTCAAAATAATTTAATGGCACACCCCTGTTAGGACCATACCACGACAATAGGGATGCATGAGAATTTCATTTCAGTTCACAAATCACCTGAAAATGCCCTGCTTGCAACCCTGAATATGTTCTCCAGAAATGTCCACAAATTCCCAAACTTGCATGGACATTTGCAAAACATGCACTTTAAAAATCCACAACTTTTGAAAAATCCACATTTCAAAACTCCACAACTTTTCTAAATTCCACAACATCTTCTTGTTTCAATGAACTGAAAAACAGGTCACACATGAGAAAGGGAATGAGCCGAACCAAGCTTTTAAGTATAGATTGGAGAATTTCAGCAAACTTGAATAGGGACGTACGAAACACCTACCTGGTTCTGCGCTGAGGCATCCGCGGTGGGGGGGAGGCACTCCATCCCTCCCCCCAGAATCCTCACCAGCTGGCTCCACTCTGTGGCAGGTCCGCGGCTCCGCAAGCCAAGGCCAGCCACAGCCGGAGTTCTGGCCGCAGCTGAGCTGCTACGGCCGCAAATGGCGGCCATCGTAGCTGACGCCATTTGCGTCCTTCCAGGCTGCTGTGATAGACTACATAATTATTTACTTAGCCTATCATGGCAAAGAGCAGGGGCTCAAATGGCGGCCGCTACGCCGTTTGCGCCCCTGCTGTTTGCTGTGATAGGCTACGTAAGTATTTACATAGCCTATCATGGTAAAGGCAGCTACATAAACAGCAGCCACTACGCCATTTGCGTGGCTACCTTTACCGTGATAGGCTACGTAAATACTTACATAGCCTA
This sequence comes from Heloderma suspectum, assembly GCF_057233095.1. Lineage (NCBI taxonomy): Eukaryota > Metazoa > Chordata > Lepidosauria > Squamata > Helodermatidae > Heloderma > Heloderma suspectum. The sequence continues at coordinate 22,792,431 of NC_139460.1, read as the reverse complement.
TCACGGCAGCCTGGAAGGATGCAAATGGCAGCCACTAGGGCCACCATTTGCGGCCTCAGCAGCCAGCCAAGAGACCAGCCACCGCCGCCGCCGCATCCGCCCCAGGTAAGCTTTGTCCCGGGGTTATTCTGCTGGGTGGCGGGGGGTGGGAGGCCATTCCGCCACGGGTTTCGGGGGGCCGAATGCCAGTGCATTCAGCCTCACTGAAATCCATGGCGGGATTCTCTGCCATCCCTACTCGAGCATCCCTGGTTCTCCCATTCCCACATTTCAAACTACAGGTGGGGAATTGCATTTTCATTACTCACCTTTTGTTTTTTTAAAAAATCCTTCTGTGAAGGTTCGAGGCCTACGCAGACAAGGAAAAGAAAAATGTCAGGCCCAGAGGCCTGGGGTTTTTTGTTGGGAGAGAGTATCCTTGAGAGCAGTAGTTTCATTTCCCTGGTTGGTTTCATTTTCCTGAGTTAGGTTTCATTTCTCCAAGTCTGAAACAGCACTTTCAGTTTTGGGGAAGGAGGGGATATAAAGGGGGAGAGAGCCAGTAGGAGAGGAAGACCAGAGCAGGGAGACAGAGCAGGAAGCAGCAGTCTGGGGAAGTCTAAGTGCAGACAGGATAGAGGAACTTGCAATTTTGCAACCTTTATTTTCTCTTAATGCCTTTTGTATCACTCAGCTCTATTCTGTAAATACCTTTAGTTGTAATTTGCTTGCTTTATTTTACCAGCAAACCGTTGTGAACCCAAACTGGAGAGGGTTCAGACGAGGGCAATGAAGATGATCAGGGGACTGGAAACAAAGCCCTATGAGGAGAGACTGAAAGAACTGGGCATGTTTAGCCTTGAGAAGAGAAGACTGAGGGGAGATATGATAGCGCTCTTCAAGGACTTGAAAGGTTGTCACAGAGAGGAAGGTCAGGATCTCTTCTCACTCATCCCAGAGTGCAGGACACGGAATAATGGGCTCAAGTTACAGGAAGCCAGATTCTGGCTGAACATCAGGAAAACTTCCTGACTGTCAGTAGGGATGTCGGAGAATTTCTCCACGAATCTCCGGGAGGCCGAATGCCAACGCATTCGGGCCCCCAAAATTGTTGGGGAAATTCTCCGACACCCCCCCGCCCCCCGCCAGGATAGGACTTACCTCGTGCGAATGTCCCTCTTGGCGGTGGTTCCCGGCGGCGTTTCGGCCGTGTTTCGGCGGCGTTTTGGCAGCAGCGGGGGCAGAGGCCGGTCTTCCGACTGGCTGCCACCACCACCATTTCCTTGTAAAGTTAAAAAAAAAACGTGATAGGCTACGTAATGATTTACGTAGCCTATCACGACTAGATTTTCAAAGTCAGCCGTGATAGGCTACATAAATCTTTACGTGGCCTATCACGGGTGACTTTGAAAAAAAAAAGCGCGTACCCAAATGGCGGCGCCCATGGGCGCAGCAATTTGCGTTCCTTATTTGGGCACGGGTAGTCTACGTAAAGATAAGGGCAACGCTATTTTCGCCGTAGTCTACGTAAATCTTTACATAGACTACCCGTGCCCAAATAAGGAACAGAAATGGCGGCGCCCATGGGCGCCGCCATTTACATACACGCTTTTTTTTTTTTCAAAGTCACCCGTGATAGGCTACATAAAGATTTACGTAGCCTATCACAGCTGACTTTGAAAATCTAGCCGTGATAGGCTACGTAAATCGTTACGTAGCCTATCACGTTTTGTTTTTGTTTTTTTACAATTTACTTTTTTATTTCGCGACTGAGGAGATGGGCCGCTCCCCCCCGGCCTGAATTTCGGCCGGGAGGGGTGGGGCGCCTCCCCCCCCGGCCTGAATTTCAGCCAGGAGGGGCGAGGCACTTCCCCCCGCCAAGAATTTCGGGGGGAGAAACGGAGCGCCTCCCGCCCACACCGAAAACAGCTGCGGGACCAGGTAAGGGACTTTCGTCCATCCTTAACTGTCAGAGCAATACGACACTGGAACCAATTCCCTACAGAGGTGGTGGGCTTTCCCACACTGGAAGCGTAGCATTCAAGATGAGGCTGGACAGCCATCTGTCAGGGATGCTCTGACTTGGATTCCTGCATTGAGCAGGGGGTTGGACCCGATGGCCTTGTAGGCCCCTTCCAACCCTACTATTCTATGTGATTAACACCCAGGTGCCTAGAGTGCCAATCACGCCACGTCTACAGTCTAAACCCGACATTATTTGGAAGGGAAACCTTAAAAGAAGGATGGTGGGACTCCTAAGGAGGCAAGAGATCCTTAAGAAGTTGCTCAGGGGGTCCAGGGCATAAGGGGAACCCTGACACCTTCAAAACTAAGAAAGGGCTAGGTTTGAATATTTTCCTCAGTGTGCTAGATTTCAACAGGGAGGTGTCCTCATCCACCACAGGAATGCAGCCCCCAATGGCTTCTCTGAAACTGAATTCAGACCTCAGGCTGAAAGAGGTTCAAACCCCTGTGATGGAGGTGGGGACGCATATAAAAGCTTATGAAAGCTCACCACCACCACCCCAGGGTCTCTAGCTCTTCCCTTCCTCTCTTGACATTTCTGAGTTAAGCAGCAAGGTCTAAAGGAACTGGGACTCATGTGTGAGGGAGAGAGGGTGGGGTCAGCATGTACAGGGCCATTAGGGGTGGACCCAACATGCACAGCCCCATCCCCCATATATGGGTTGCATTTCCTGTTCAGGCGTGCCTGAACTGGGCAACAATTCCCCAAGCATCCGTACAGTCATGGGAAGGAAGGCAGAGAGGTTGTTTTTTAGGAACATTTCTAGACCTTCAGATGAATGAACAACCGATTCTCCCCCACCCACAAAAATAAGGTATAACAACTTCTGAAAATAGTACTTTTCCTGCATTGCATCTATTGTTTCTAGTCCTATTTGTGACTATGTGCTCCACACCAAAGGTGAAGAGCATTCTGAATTGTATCTGACATCGATTTGAACTGATTGCATCAAATAAACCATCTCCCTGGCATTAAATATATGTGATGGAGACAACTGAGGTGCTTTGGTCCCCATCCAGTGTTCAGGGATAATCCTTTTACTCGGATCAAAATCTATTGACCACTTCCATCATTCAAGCTTGCTTCTCATTTTAAATTCCCATCTTTGCCATGTATTTGCTCCAAAGAATTTCCTTTTATCCTACTTAAATAATGGATATAATAGCACAAAATGTTTGCCTGACAGCTCTTTCTTTCTTTCCTTTCCTTTCCCCCTCAATAATCTTTTCTTTCCCCCTCGATTACACCAGTGCTTGGCAAAATAAAATAAAATAAAATAAAATAAGTGACTTGTAATTCCTCCCATGATATGTTTTATGTGCTTTTTTAGAAAAGTGAATTTTTAATTGTATAACTGTGTAATCCTACATATTTTTACTCAGAAATAACTCCCATTGAGTTCAACACGGCTTACTCCCTGGTAGGGATGTGCGAACACACACCATTTCAGGTTCTCCGGACGCACGCCCAGCCCCTGTTCCCACTCACTGGTCCCTGGACTGTGGTCAAGCCCCTCCCATGCTTGGCAAGCAACCCGCATTCACCCCAGCAGCCTCGTCGTTCTCCATGGTTGCCATTTAAAAAAATAATAAAATGGCGACTACAAAAGTGGACATGTTTTTGTATGCACAAATGTATTCATATTTTGTGAATGTGCATATTCTCATGCATGAAATGCACATGTGCAAAAATGTGTATTTTGGGAAATGCGCATTTTCGCGCATACACAAAAATGTGCATTTGCGAAAATGTGCATTTTTGCATACATGGATATGCACATTTGCAAAAATGTACATTTTTGCAATCACCATTTTATTTGTCCCAAAATGGTGACCACAAAGCTCGATGAGGCCACCGGGGTGAGTGCATGCCATTTGCCAAGCGCAGGCAGGGGGCGAGCAGGGGCAGCGGCTCAGTGAGCGAGGCTCAGGGGTGCAGGCAGGAGCGGGTCCACTGGATTCCTGAACTGAATCAGGCGCCTGCGCCATCCCTACTCCCTGGTAACTGAGTATAGGATTGCAGCCTAAGTCACAAAAGCATGAATAGCTTGGACAAAAATGAATTCACTTTATTTATAAACAGAAGGGTGTCATGGCCAACAAGGCTGCCCCCAAATGACACTTTACCCCCCAAGGGGAGTGGCTAGTCTTCTGCAACCTGGGTTTTTGCCCCTGCGGCTCTTTGTTTTGGCCCCATTAGATATAATGTCCTTGATTGCACTAAATGAAACCAGAATAAAGAGGTGCAGGTAGAGGTGAGACGCCAAACCTTGCAAGCCATCCGCAGGGGATGGGCTCCCCTCCTCTGCCCTCACAGTCTGCTCCCACAGCATCCCCACACACACATAGGGATGGCGGAGAATTCCGCCACGGATTTCAGTGAGGCCGAATGCACTGGCATTCGGCCCCCAAAACCCATGGCAGAACGTCCTCCCAGCCCTGCCCCCCAGCAGAATCCCCCCCAGGACGAAAGCTTACCTGGGGTGTATGTTCCAGCTCCGGCGGCTCCAACGGCAGCTCCGGCGGCAGCTCCGGTGGCGGTTCCGCCGGCGGCGGCAGCTGGTCTCTGCTGCTGCAAACAGAGCTGCTGCAAACTCAAATGGCGGCCACCACGCCATTTGCATAGCTGCCTTTGCCGTGATAGGCTATGTAAATACTTACGTAGCCTATCACGGCAAGCAAAAAAAGAAACAACCGCATACGCAAATGGCAGCGGCTACAGCGGCCGCCATTTGCGTTCCCTTTTTTCCGCTATTGTAGCCTACGTAAATATTTACGTAAGCTATTACGGCGAAAAAAAGGGAACGCAAATAGCATAGTGGGCGCTATTTGCGTTCCTTTTTTTTCGCCATAATAGCTTACATAAATATTTACGTAGGCTAAAATGTAGCCGCCGCCATTTGCGTACGCATTTTTTTTTCGGAAGGCTGCCCAGCGGCCGGATGTCCAGCTGCGGGCGGCCCCGGCTGGCAGCTCTGCGGAATCTCCACGGAGCGGAGCCAGCCGGATCAGGATTTCGGGGGGAGGTGCGGAGCGCCTCCCCCCCACTACGAATCACCCCGTCGAAAAGGTAAGTGACTTTCGTACATCCCTACAGACACACACTTCAAGCCACCCATCTCTACTTCTAATACTAAACATCCAGGTTCTGGGTAGAACACAAGAAATAGATCCAAGTATCAGGACAAGGTCAAGGGTAGGCATGGTCAGGCACCTGCCAAGGACCCCCACCCCAACAGGGGGCCACTGACGACATCTCCTCGTCCTCACATTTGCAACCTGCTTGTTCACCTGCCTCTTGCTCTGACCCAGACAACGGTGGTGGTGAGAAGGAGGAGGAGGAGGTGCCATGGCCCACATGCTCACTGGCTCCCTGCCTGTCAAGCACGCAAGTGGTAGCCATGCTGAGAAAGAGGTGGAGGGGCAATAGCAGCTGGCAACAATTGTGGTTAGAAGGTAGGCTCACTGAGGGAGGGGGCCCACAGAGGGTGTCTTTGCCAAAGACCCTCAAAACCTGGAGCCAGCATTGCTGGGTGTATATATAACCTCTCAAAAAGCTCGTCATGATAATATTTTATTTTAACTGCTTAATATGTTCAGGTTCTAGCTTATTCCATATGATTCCCATAACGATTCATGTCTTTCCAAATGTTCGGTGCCAAAGGTTGCCCTGGATTCATAAATATTTTGCTGCAGTTTGATTTGTCAAGTCAGGGATTAATTTGAGTCAGGGCTCAGAAATAATTAACCCAGTACCTGTCTTCAATGTGGGGATTCACCCTGTATGTTGAGTCTGTTGAATTCACTTATTCTGACTTAATACCAGTGCTGATCACGTAACCGGTGCATTTAAAAGGGTTCTTCTGTTCAGCTTGCTAGCACGGCTCCTAACACAGAGCAGGGCTTCTCCTACTCCAAGGGAAGAGAGAAAAATGGAGTCTGGATTTTTCTTAAGGGGACAATGTACCTTTAATGCATCGGGCCTGAATCCAACACATCCTAGACACAGTTGGCACCAAAGGGTGGGAAAGTATGGCAGTTTGTCAGGGCCCTGAGGCCAGAGGTGGTCAGAGGAATCTGGACAAATACAGCCTTCCCCAATTGCACCACATGAACTTTGCTTTCCTCCTCATCTCATCTAGGTTTGCCAAGGATGTTATTCTTTATTACATTATTACATTCCATTTATATCCTGCATTTTCTCCAAGGAGCTCAAAGCTCTCTCTCACTCTCACTCACTCTCTCTCTCTCTCTCTCTCTCTGTCCACTTTATCCTCACAACAACCCTGTGAGGTAGGTTAGGATGAATGTCAGTGACTGGCCCCAATGTCACACAGTGAGCGTTATGGCCAAGCAGGGATTTGAACCCAAGCCTCCCCAGTCCTGTTCCCACACTCAGATTTAGTCATATGAGCTTGTGTTGCTAGGAGACCTAAGAGTGAAATGCAACTCCCTTCCTGGGCACTAAGTTCTTTGGACACCAATGAAGCTGCCTTTTAGTTCCACCATAGAGAGCTGGAAGAAGAAGGTGCTGTTGTTGTTTTCAGTTTGGCCCATCTTATTTGCATGAATCACATCTGCTTAGAGGACTCTGAAGTGCCTTCCCAGTTTGCACATTCCTGCCACTAACCCATTAATAGGGTGATCGTGTGCTTTGTTTCACAGAGGATATACTCCTCTGTTTGAAGGGTTGTCAGAGGAGAGTCATTTTCCATTTTGAAGGAACTCTCAGGGGCTGCATTCCAGTGGTGGGTGAGGCCAAAGGCAAATAGCAGCATATTTTAGCTCAAAGTTCTTATTGCCACTACCTCTTCAGAGAGGCATTTCAACCTCTCCTAAGGTAGGCGAAAGGGATTTTTTAAAAGTATACAGGAATCAGAGAGAACCTTTGGAACAGTGCCCCTGGCAAAAATAACAAAGCAATACCCAAGCCTCTCCTATATGTTACCTAAGAAATGGAGGCAGGTGGCTCTGATTTTGGTGGAGCTGTGAACCCATTCCGGATTTCTAGAGATGTTGGAGAATTCCGCCACGGACTCCAGCGAGGCCAGATTCTTTAGAATCCAGCCCCCCAGAGTCCGTGGCGGAACGGCCTCCCCCTGCCACCCCCCGCCATCCCCCCCTCCAGAATGGACCTACCTGGCGGCGGATGTGGCGGCAGCAGCTCCTGCTCTTCTTCCGGCCGCTGCCGGGCTGCTGAAGCCGCAAATGGCGGCTGTCATAGCGGCCGCCATTTGCGTCCCCGCTTTAGCTGTGATAGGCTACGTAAATATATACATAGCCTATCATGGCCTAGTGTAGGGACGCAAATGGCAACCCCTACACAGGACACCATTTGCTTCCGCAGCAGCCCAGCAGCGGATGCAGGCCCTGCTGCGGATCGGCCTGGCTGGTGGCTCCGTGGACTGGCTGCGGAGCGGAGCCGTTCAGGCAGGATTCGGGGAGGAGGACCGGATCGCCTTCCGCTCCCCATCGAGGATTTCGGGGGGAGGACCGGATTGCCTTCCCCCCCAGCGGAGCCAGGTAGGTGGGGTTTCGTACATCCCTAGTCAGAACCAGCCAGAACTCCAAAGGAGCTATCCAAGGTGCTGGACCCTAGCCCCCAAATAGGTTCAGTGCTGAAATCAGAACCACTAGCTTCCACTGTACCTATGTATGGGTCTCTCAATAGGACAGAGCCCAATCTAAGATCCAAGAACCCAAAGGCAACCCCAAAGACAAGCTGATACAGGTAAAATGAAGCTGAAGACAAAGGGGCAGTCCAAAGCCTCTGACTTATATGCTCAGGTCTTTGACAACTCAGGGAAGATCTCATTTAGCCAGTCACAGCCTGACTCCAGCAGCGTTCCCTGTAGGGGAGGGGAAATTTCCCACAGGGACACAGCTGAGATCATTCCACCCAACTTACTGTGTCTTGCTCTGGCCTTGACAGTTGGAGCTATCTTCAGATAACCTCACTGTCTACTGTTTCAGCTTGGCCAAACAGGGTGGTCACAGAGTCAAAGCACAGAAAGAAAACAGAGTTCTTCACTTCAAACACAGCGCAAGAATGAAATTCTTGACTAGGGATGGACAGACTCACCCGCACCCGGCTTTGTCAGGCACTCGCAGAGCCACTGCTGCCTGCCCCTGCTCATGTCATGGCACCACATGAGCTTCTGGATGGCCCAACAAAGCCGTGGGGCCATCTACCTTTGAGCCGCCATTGGGCACAATAATGGAGGCTCCAGCTGGCTCTTCTGGGAAGGTGTATTGCCCCTGCAGTAGGCTCTGAACTCTTAATTTAGAGGTGCCAAGATAGTGATAAATCAGATCCAGGTTTTCTTACAAGGAGTAGTTTATTGAGTAACTTACAGCACACAGGCGTACCCAATGGTTGGATCAGACAGTTTCTCTGAACCCAGAGCCATGAGGAACAATGGGTCTTATACCATACATGTTAGCAGCATAACAGCAGCAAGCGCCCCTTAGCATTCATTCCCAGCATAGACCATTATTGCGTGGTTCCCAGCACAGCCACCTGCAGCTTTAAGATAAACAAACTCTGTGTCAGGGTGGACACTGAGCCCATAGAATCCCAGAGTAGTTCTGATTCTGAGGAAGAGCAGTCGCTCCTGGAAGAGGAGCGCGCTCCTCTTTCCCAGGGCCCACAGCTTATGGAGATTCCTCCCACCAGCATTCCTAGCTTAGATAGCAGTCCAGGGAGTGACAGAGCGCAGATAGCAGACTTCGTGGACGCGCGACGCCGACGCAGAGAGCGGCGCCAAATGGAGGGCGCAGAAAGGAGGCATAGTGCCCGGTTGGCGCGCAAACAACGGCTGCGCCCAGAGGATCCAAGGGAAAAGGGGAGGGACTCTCCCTAGTCCTTAAGTTCAGGGGGTCTGCCAGTAATTCCCTTTCAAACGGGGACCAACTGTTCCAACTTAGGGCATAGGTACTGTGCTGCTCAGATCTAGTTGCAAATGGTAGAGTTGTTAAGTTGTAAAAGAAGAATAAAGCTTTGAAAGGAATCCCTTTGTCTGTGTCTGGACTTGGCTACTGGATTAGACTGAGAGAGGCCTCCAAGGAGCCCTTGACACTATGCTTCTCAGGCACATCTTGATTAGATACTCTACTCATTAGTATGGAATGTGCTAGGCCACGCTATCAGCCCTTTGACTCATCTTCACATGCTCAGAGGCTTACTAGCAAGGGAATTGCACTAATAATGAACTTAAGCAAGGCATTATGGAGCTCTAGGCATCTCTAACACTACAGGTGACTTGGTTACACTCATGGGGCCAATACAGAAGGTAATGCCTCATCACCACACACCAACTGCTCGCCATCTCCTCCTTGCAAGGAAGAGATTGCAAGTGATTGGCATGCAGCAACAGGGACTCCAGGGGTTGCCATTGTGTGCACAATTGTGGCTTGCCCTCTTCCAAGAAGAGTACGAGCTGCCGTTTCACGCATAATGGCAGCAGCTGTCAACAAGGGTGGGCTGCTTCCAGATGCTCGCCAAGCCCCGGGGTGCTGGGCAACTGGATCTGACAATGCCCCACAGCTCAGCGAGCAGGGGTCCAGGGGCTGAGTGCAGGGGAGTCTGGACCCTGATGGGTGCTCACGATATCCCTATTCTTGACGCTATGTATACTAACAGCAAACTTGTTCTCCAAGTGTGGGTCCTTATGTAGACAAAAGCAGTCCCATCCATGCACAAAAGGAAGGTATTAACAGGCTTGGGGGAACCCCGAGGTTTGCAGAAGTAGAACAAAACTTCAGGGAGGGAAATTTTTATGCGAAGGACCCAAAAATAGCCCAATGAGAATTGAGCATGCTCAGTAGGCACATAATGCTAACTGACTGTTGGTGGGGTCAGAAAACTGGGGGGGGGGGGCGGGTAGATGGAATGGAGTCTCCTGAAAGGTGACATGGCTGGCTGGCTGGCTGGCTGGCTGGCTGGCACCCTGAAGAGGAATGCTCCACATGGCAACATTTTGTTGCAGTTCCTATTGTGAATGTGAAAAACAACTCCCTGCTAATAGAAATTGCACATGACCAAGAGATGATCTAGTCCAGTTTACTGGCCATCCCACCCCCATACCAAGATGAAGGCATGAGGCATGTGAATGGGATAAATGGGCCACAGCTTTATGAACTTTCAAGTATCTGCTAGAAGCACAACATGTTGGAAAACCCAGCCCCACCAAAGTTCCTATGCAACCCCTTCAGGCAGCTGTCTAATCCAGTTTCCCCCAAACGAGCACCTTCCAGAGGCGTTGGACTGCCACTCCCATAATCCTAATGTCCACACTGGCTGGGGATGATGGGAGTCCTAGTCCAATACATCTGGAGGGGGCCAGGTTGGGGAAGGCTGGTCTAATCCCATACTATTGATTTCAGAGTTGCAGGGAGGCTGCTGTTCCCCAAAAGGCTTCTAAGAAGAGGTGCCATCTCGTTCCCACCTCTTTCTGCAGCAGGTGGAGTCTGGCTCTCTTCCTTCTAGCTTCCTGAGAAGTTCTTCAGATGTCTTGCCTGAAGAAGCAGCTCCCCAAAATTCACCCTGAGTCTCAATTCGATTGAAAGGAGGCAGCAACTCTGTGCCTTGGGATGCCTTATGAGAAATATCTGAACATGAGAAGAGCCCTGCTGGATCAGACCAAAGGCCTAAAGGCAGTCAGCCTCTAGTGCATGGTGGGGTGGAGGAGAGGAGATCTCTTTAGCCACATACTAGGCCCTATCTAGCCCAGCATCCTTGTCCCCATAGAGGCCCCCCAGATGACTCTGGAATGGCCACAAGCAGGATATGAAGGCAATAGCCCCTCCTGCTGTTGTTTCTCAGCAGCTGATATTGAGAGGCATGCTGTATCTGATCCTGGAGCTAGCATGTAGCCATTATGACTGGGACTAGTAGCCATTGATAGCTCAAGCAGGTCTGGTCTCAAGAAGGACAGAAAGCTGAGAGTCTGCTGTTTCTCGCAAACTTCATAGCTTACACAGGAGGAAGGCTGCAGCTTCCTTGCCTGGAAATGGAAGCTGGGTCACCCTCTTTGGAAATTCATCTGCTTGGTGAGCAATGGCTCCAGACAGGGATGGGGGAGAAATCCATTCATTTCATTCTATACTTCCAAACCACTATGTGAACCAAAGTTCGGTTATCCTTTGCAATACACACTTCACTGAACTCTGCAATGGAGTTCTCCAGTGTTGTTGTTGTTGTTTTAAGTGTACAAAACTGTGTATGTGCCTGTGTATGGGCAATCATGTTCAAAAATGCATTATATTAGGAAAAAATGCTTTCAAAAAGTGTTTATTAGGCAAAGATGCATACAAAACTGCATGCTTATGAATTTTCATGCAAACTTTAAAAAATATCTCGGAGTTTGGGATGAACCACACTGAAGACTGGAAAAATGAGAAACTGAAATAACAGATTTGCCCATACTTACCTCAAGTCCCAACCTGCCAATTCATTGTGCAGCCCTCAGTCGAAGCAAAGACTGCTCAGTTGCATGTAATTCCTCTGCTGTTCCTTGTCCCCTTTGTGCTCTGCACTCTTGCAAATGCTTAAAGAAATGAACATTACATGATGAGGGGAAGACATGTTGTTTGCCAAGTTTCCTTGTTCCCTATTTTGTTTGGCCCTTTAGGGCTCAACGTGTCTAGCCTGGGGGAGAATCAACTTGTTTGGTTTTAGATGTTTGCTAGTGTAGTTTAAGAGAGCAGGGGGGTAAAGTAAAGAAAACTGTCTGAAAGCGCCACCTACTGGATCAGGGGGGGAACGAATGTCGAATGTATGGATTAAACTTTCAAAACAGCAATATTCATATAGTCCTGTGCATTGATCTAATGATTGCTTTTTAATTAGGTACAAGGCTGACTGCCTTACCGTGTGGACTGGTAGTATGCATATTATTATTCCTATGGAGGTATATTGATGCTATTATGAGGAAATGTGATTATTATTATTATTATTATTATGCACCATTAAATTAACAGTGCTTTACGGAGTAAATTAAGGAGAGCTCATTGTGAGGAGTTTACAATACCAAAATGTGGGAAAAAACAAAGAAAGAGGATAAAAAGGAGAGCCAAAGATTACAGGACATACATGTGAACTTATACAAGGTGAGATGAAACTCACATGCGCATTGAAAGAATGCACGAAGGGGCTTGCACGGCTCTCCATGGTTCCCTCTCATGTGGAGGAACTCCTAGACCACTTTCACATGCTTGCAGAATATGCAGATGGAGGCAGGGGGGCATGGCTGCTCTGCTCCTCTGTGGCAGGGCTAAACCATTTGGCCACATGACCCCCTTCATGTGTTCTTTCAATGCTTGGGGGAGGGGGGCTTCTGAAACTCCCTATTTTACAATCTAGTTTGTTATAGGTTAGCATATTTATGACCTCCCCTGCCTTCAAAAGGCTATCCAATTTTCCCTGAAAGGCTGAGAGTGTGCAGTTGGCTGCAGGTCACCCAGTGAGCTTCCTGGATTAGAAGAGATTTGAACTCGCATCTCTCCAGTCCAAAGATCTCCACTGTATCAAGGGACAGACCAACCTGTCAATTTTGGTTTCTCTCAATTTGTCATTTTTTTCCCATTCTTAAGTTGGGTTTGTCGAATTTCCACACCAGTTTGAGATTTATTTATTCATTTATTTATTTTGTACACATTTTTCTATGCATCTCCCCTAATGTGCACAATTCTGTATGCAATTTTGTGGAATATGTGCATTTTGCAAGCACTTTTCCTTAATATAATGCCGTTTTGAATGTTATATATGTCTATATCTATCTATATATCTATATCTATATGAAAGATAGACTAACAACAGAGTAATTTCAAAATATATGTAGACCTAATGTTTTGGCTTCTGCCCTCATCAGTAGCTGTGGTGTTAAACAGATAGCAGGAGTGGCAGTTCAGGATGCTGGGAAATGAAAATTCCTAAGGCGAAAAAGTAGAGGTATGAGTGGTATACAGCTTATAAATGAACAAAGGACACTCACTGACAGGCTTGACAGAATGAAAAACCTCTGGATCTATGGACCCAGAACTCTTAGTCCATATGGCCTTAATCTGGAGGACAATTCATGAGCTTGATACCATTCATACCTCTATTTTTTTAATCCTTAGGAATTTTAATTTCCCAGCATTCCAAACTGGCACTCTTGGTATTCATCTAAGATTACAGCTACTGTTGAGTAGGGATGCTGGAGAAATTTGAGACAGACTGAAATGAGTTCAGATTTCTAAAAATCCAACCTGCAGAATCTGCTGCAGGTCGGCATCCTCAGACCGCATGGAGATCATAGCCTTCTGATCTTTTTTTTTTTTTTACTTTTCCAAAATGTATGCAAATTTCTTCATCGGAAAATGCACACGTTTCAGAGGAGACATCTGCCATCATGGAAAATATACACAGGGGAAAGTTGAGTGGAATGGGAGACAATACACTAAATTGTTGTGAAATTATTTTTGAATTATTACAAAATCATTTATGTATTTTTCTGCATAATGGGGAAAAAATTTAATCCATCCGTGAATGGACACCAGAATGAATGACACTGCACAATCCATGAAACCCACATGGGATGGATTTCATGAAACCCAGACATCCCTACTGATGAGGGTGGAAGCTGAAATGTTAAGCTCTAAATATATTTTGAAATTACCCTGTTTTTAGTCTATCTTTCTCATATATTAAGACTGACTACTACATCCATAGTGGATGTAGTCACCTTGTTGCTTTGTTATTGTACCACTTTACAACTCTCTCTTTCTCTCTCTCTCTCTCTCTCTCTGCATATATATATATATATATATACACATACACTTGCTCCTGAGGAGGAAAGCTATGGCCAACCTAGACAGCATAGTAAGAAGCAGAGACATCACCTTGCCGACAAAGGTCCATCTAATCAAAGCTATGGTTTTCCCAGTAGTAATGTATGGCTGTGAGAGCTGGACTATAAGGAAGGCTGAGCGCCGAAGAATTGATGCTTTCGAACTATGGTGCTGGAGAAGACTCTTACGAGTCCCCTGGACTGCAAGGAGGTCAAATCAGACCATCCTAAAGGAAATCAACCCTGAGTGCTCATTGGAAGGACAGATACTGAAGCTGAAGCTCCAATATTTTGGCCACCTAATGCGAAGAGAAAACTCCCTGGAAAAGACCCTGATGCTGGGAAAGACTGAAGGCAAAAGGAGAAGGGGATGGCAGAGGATGAGATGGCTAGATAGCATCACGGATGCAATGAATATGAACTTGAGCACGCTCCGGGACAGAGCGCAGGACAGGAAGGCCTGGCGTGCTATGGTCCATGGGGTCACGAAGAGTCGGACACGACTGAACGACTGAACAACAACAACATATACACATACACACACATATTTTTGTACACACTTTTCCCTAATATGTTAATATGACCATTTATGTACACATTGTTTGACTAGCGAAGTCTATCGCAACATTCAGAGAAGTGTGAATTTTGAAGAACAGCCAATTTTTAGGTTGTATCTAGGTTCAAAAGTCCAAAAAAAGTAAGTCTGCATGAAAATGCAAATAGAATGAATTTCTCCCCCATCCCTAACTGCATCGCCCTTAATTCCATTCTCTTCTTGAGATCAATTGTTATCTCAGACGAAGCTCACACAATTCTCCTTAGACAAGTCTTTGGTAATCATTGCAGGAAGACCATTGTTGTTGTTGTTGTTCAGTCGTTCAGTCGTGTCCGACTCTTCATGACCCCATGGACCATAGCACGCCAGGCCTTCCTGTCCTGCGCTCTCTCCCAGAGCGTGCTCAAGTTCATATTCAAGGAAGACCATCCAGACCTATATTTCTGAGGCAATGCCCTAATGCTTTTTATCTGACAGGACAGATAAAAGGAAGTACTTACTCAGTGCATAGTTAAACTGTGGAATTTGCTACCACCAGATGTAGTGAAGGCCACCAACCTGGATGGCTTTAACAGGTGATTGGACAATTTCATGGAGGAGAAGGCTATCTATCAGTGACTGGCTACTAGCCCTGATAGTTATGGGCTATCTCTAGTGTCAGAGGTAATATGGCTGGGGAACATGTGTGGGACAGTGCTATTGCACTCATGTCCTAACTGTGGGTTTCCCACACAGGTTGGCCAGTGTGTGAACAGAATCCTAGACTAGATGGACCCTTCGCCTGATCCAGCATGGCTCTTCTTATGTTATTTTCTTATGTTCTTATGTCTTTGCATGGCTTATCCTCTTTGCACAGCTGCCACAACCTCTCCATTTCCTTTCATTATCCTATGTCGTAAAACAGTCTCACATTTTGAGAGCAGACATATAACAAAAAGGAAAGTGAGAAATTATTTCTCAGTGACACACGGAAAGTATTACAAGGAGTGCAGTGCAAAGTGCTGAGCCTCCCCTGATCCCCAATTATTTGGTTTTTATAGTACTTTTTCTGTGTTGGATCTCTCAGAGGGCCCAATCAAAACCCTTTGCTTATGTTTCTGCTATAACAAGATGAAGTGCGCATTCTTTATTCATTTCCTAGTGAGGGGGGAAGCCCCTCATAACTTAAATTTAACAAATGTACCATTTTGTACTCAGTTTAGTGTGTGCGCGTATACTAAATGCAGCTGTAGGAGGCAGAGAAAGAAACAAGGAATTTTGAAATGCCAGGTTTTTTTACTGACAGTATATTGATTGACTGAAGGCACCTTATTAATTATTAAAAAGCAGCTCATTATACCCTCCACATCAGAAAGATCTATGACGGTATTCTTATTCTTATTATTTATTATGTAGGGTACAAAGAAACCAGAGAATGTGGTCTTCTGTAACCAATTAAAGATATGCAATCTTCCTCACTCCAATATTTATTAATGTTGCCACCCATTCCATGTTGTTTACATGAATAACAGTGCTGATAGGATTCAAATATGGATAAAGGAAAAAATTGTTCACATTTTAAGGCAAATTTCCCTAATTTCATGCTTTCAAACAAATACGTGCACAACACTCAGATCCTTACAAATTCACACTGCTCCGAATTTTGCAAGGGAGTTCCCTGATCAAAAAATGCTTACAAAAATTATTAGGGAAACATGCACACAAAAATTAATATATTCATGAAATTAACATATATAAAGACATTGTATTGGAAAAATTGCTTGCAAAAATTACATATATTAGGCAAAATGAGTATAAATGTTCATGTGAACTTAAAAAAAATGTAATTGACATCCATCTAGCATTATTTAGATTGTCTAGACCCATTCTAGTCTGGGTTTTGATCTGGTTATGGAAATGAATCAGCTTTGGTCACCCTGATGGATGTCCTTTATTGAGAGAGGGCAGCGGGAGGGCAACCCTGTTAATTCTGCTCAACCTTTCATCGGCTTTTGATACCATCAACCATGGTATCCTCCTGGATTGACTCCATGGGATAGGTATCAGAAGCACTATGTTACTGTGGTTCCAGTCCTATCTACAGAGCCGATTTCAGAGAGTAACCCTGGGCAACTATTCCTCAGCCTCTTGGCAATTCAGCTATGGGGTGAAGCAGGGCACTATACTGTCACAATGTTGTTTAACATCTATATGAAGCCACTGGGAGTGGTCATTAGGGGATGTGGGGCTAAATGCCATCAGTATGCTGATGACATGCAACTCTATCTCCCTGTGACATCTGAATCTGGAGAGGCTGTGCAAGTCCTGGATCAGTGCCTAGACTCAGTAATGGGCTGGATGAGGGTCAATAAACTGAAGCTGAATCCTGGCAAGATGGAAGCCCTGTGGGTGAATGGTTCCCATGTCCAGGAGATAGGCTCATTGCCTGGATGGGTTTGCACTCCCTCTGAAAGATCAGGGTTGTAGGCTGGGGGTACTCCTAGAACCATTGTTGTCTCTGGGGGCCTAAGTTGCCACAGCAACTTGGAGCACCTTTTACCAGTTTTGGCTCGTTCGCCAGCTACGTCCTCTCCTAGACAGGGATAACTTGGCCACAGTGGTACAGGCATTAGTAACCTCAAGACTAGATTACTGGAATGCACTCTATGTGGGGCTGCCCTTAAGGCTGGTCTGGAAGCTGGAGCTAGTGCAGAATGCAGCAGCTCGGCTGTTTCAGGAGCGGCCACTTTTCAGCATGTAACTCCTTTGCTGAGGGAACTGCACTGGCTGCCTATTTGCTATATGGCCAGGTTTAATGTATTAATACTACTGTACAAAGCCCTAAACAACTTGGGACCAGGATGCCTGAGAGAGCGCCTTCTCCCTTACCAACCTGAGGTCACCAGAGGGCATGTCCCTGGTGATTCCACATGGACCCATGGCCGGTTGGAGTCCACCAGAAAAAGAGCCTTCAGTGTGAAGGCCCCCTTCTTGTGGAACTTCCGACTTTGGAGGTCAGGCAGGCACCAACATCATGTTCTTTCAGCACCTCCTGAAGACATTGTTATTTCAAGAAGCCTTTCTTGAGTGACCAGTCACATAGAATCATAGAATTCATTTATTTTTTATTTATTACATTTCTATACCGCCCAATAGCCAAAGCTCTCTGGGCGGTTTACAAAGATTAAAACATTTAAACATATACAATTTTAAAAGCCAATTCCATTAAAAAAACACGAAAATAGAACAATATACAAGAACATATATCTAAAACAACTTCAACAACCAATAGTAGGGTTGGAAGGGGCCTACACTGTCCAAGCCCCTGCTCAATGCAGGAATCTATGTCAAAGCATCCCTGACAGATGGCTGTCCAATCTCATCTAGAATGCCTCCAGTGTGGGAGACCCCACCACCTCCCTAGGGAATGGTTCCATGGTCATATTTTTCTAACAGTCAGGAAGTTTTTCCTGATGTTCAGATGGAATCTGGCTTCCTGTAACTTGAGCCCATTATTCCGTGTCCTGCACTCTGGGATGAGCGAGAAGAGATCCTGGCCTTCCTCTCCGTGACAACCTTTCAAGGACTTGAAGAGCGCTATTATATCTCCCCTCAGTCTCCTCTTCTCAAGGCTAAACATGCCCAGTTCTTTCAGTCTCTCCTCATAGGGCTTTGTTTCCTGTCCCCTGATCATCTTTGTTGCCCTCCTCTGAACCCTCTCCAGCTTGTCTGCATCCTTCTTAAAGTGTGGTGTGCAGAAATGGACACAGTACTCCAGATGAGGCCTAACCAGTGCTGAGTAGAGGAGAACGAGTACTTCCTGGGATTTGGAAGCTATGCGTCTATTAATGCAGCCCAAAATAACATTTGCCTTTTTTGCAGCCACATCACTTTGTTGGCTCATATTCAGCTTGTGATCGACAACAATTCCAGAGTCCTTCTTGCTTGTAGTATTGTTGAGCCAAGTATCCCCATCTTGTAACTGTGCATTTGGTTTCTTTTCCCTTGGTGCAGAACTTGGCATTTATCCCTAATAAATGTCATTCTGTTGTTTTCAGCCCAGTGCTCCAGCCTATCAAGATCTCTTTGAATTCTGTTTCTATCTTCCAGGGTATTGGCTATCCCACCCAATTTTGTATCATCTACAAATTCCCTGCATTCCCTGCACCTTCTCCTCCAAGTCATTAATAAAAATGTTGAAGAGCACTGGGCCCAGAACTGAGCCCTGTAGTACCCCGCTTATTGCCTCTCCCCAGTTTGAGAAGATTCATGAAGTTCAGTATTTGTTTCTTTTAAAATGTTTTAGCTGTTTTAATATGATGTTTTATTCTTTTATCTTTATTGTTCACCACTGTGAAATCTTTTGATGTGGAGCGGTATATAAATATTGTATAAATAAATAAATAAATATTCTATCACTACTTGCAGATCATAATCAGACTGATGTGGATTGCTGACTTGATCTGGAATCATTGTGGGAGACCATTTCCTCTATTTGTGATGTTCACGTTGAGTGGTGTTACTTATGTAGCCAAAACAGGAAGACCCACGCATAAGTGGGAGGTAGCAGTAGGCTTAAAGGAATGCCAAAGTTTGCAAAATTGTGGGGGGGACTAAGGCGGGAGGGGGAAACAACCCACTGAGGACGGTGCATGCTCAGTGGCCATGGAATGCTGACTAATTGTTGTGGGGGGGCAGAAAACCCAAGGAGAATAGGGAATAGAATGGAATGCCTGGAATCCTGCACAGCAGCACTCCACACTGCAACATTTTGTTGTAGGTCTCCCTTGTAAAAACCTGAAGAGGCATGGATCTATGAAGAACATTCCTTTCTACATCCCTTCCCCCAATACATATACACCATCAACATTCGTGTAAAGTCTGGTTACCATCTTTTAAGCTAGAAAATTAAGGATAGCCCATATTAACCAGGCAAAGTGCTTACTGCAGTGCAAATATAGTCATGGGCATCTACTAACACCATCACATTTCTTAAGTACAGACTTGGTGAAAACACACACACGCACATACATACATGTGGCATCAGTGTATATAGAACTGTGTATATGAAATACATAGGCATCACAGACATATCTGTGCACCTTTGACTGGTGACGCTTATTCAACAGCGTCAACTTCATCTCGAGGGCACTGTTGGAACTCCTAACACAATACAGTTATCTCACTTCCTCCTTGTCTGTCTCTGGCTCTACTTACCTGTCCATGGCTCAAGTCCAAAAAATACATCCTTAGCTGCAATCCACAAAGGATTTTCTCTGGAGCACTCCAATAGAAGCATACATGGCATCAGTCCAGTTTTCCTGGAATAAGGCTGCACTCCTAAACACACTTACTGTAGAGTAAATTCCCCACTGAGTTTACTGGGACTTACTTCTGAATAAGCATGCTTAGGATGGATCTGTAAGCTTGTGATTCTATGCACAGCTATTGTGGATCACATCCTACTGCATGCAATGTGACTTCCTGTTTAGTAATTCATTGTGTTGTTGTTGTTCAGTTGTTCAGTCGTGTCCGACTCTTCGTGACCCCATGGACCATAGCACTCCAGGCCTTCCTGTCCTGCGCTCTCTCCCGGAGTGTGCTCAAGTTCATATTCATTGCATCGGTGATGCTATCTAGCCATCTCATCCTCTGTCGTCCCCTTCTCCTTTTGCCTTCAGTCTTTCCCAGCATCAGGGTCTTTTCCAGGGAGTTTTCTCTTCGCATTAGGTGGCCAAGATATTTGAGCTTCAGCTTCAGGATCTGTCCTTCCAATGAGCTCCCAGGGTTGATTTCCTTTAGGATGGATGGATTGGACCTCCTTGCAGTCCAGGGGACTCGTAGGAGTCTTCTCCAGCACCAGAGTTCGAAAGCATCAATTCTTCGGCGTTCAGCCTTCCTTATAGTCCAGC
Source organism: Heloderma suspectum (assembly GCF_057233095.1). Taxonomy (NCBI): domain Eukaryota; kingdom Metazoa; phylum Chordata; class Lepidosauria; order Squamata; family Helodermatidae; genus Heloderma; species Heloderma suspectum. Next base: position 22,772,149 of record NC_139460.1, on the reverse strand, counting down.
TCTCACAGCCATACATTACTTCTGGGAAAACCATAGCTTTGATTAGACGGACCTTTGTCGGCAAGGTGATGTCTCTGCTTCTTCCTATGCTGTCTAGGTGTGCCATAGCTTTCCTCCCAAGGAGCAAGCATCTTTTAATTTCATGGCTACAGTCACTGTTTGCAGTAATCTTGGAGCCCAAGAAAGTAAAATCTGTCACTGCTTCCAATTCTTCCCCTTCTATATGCCTGGAAGTGATGGGGCCAGATGCCATGATCTTCGTTTTTTTAATGTTGAGTTTCAAACCAGCTTTTGCACTCTCCTCTTTCACCCTCAACAAGAGGCTCTTGAGATCCTCTTCGCTTTCTGACATTAGGGTGGTATCATCTGCATATCGGAGGTTGCTGATAATTCTCCCGGCAATCTTAATTCCGACCTGTGATTCATCCAACCCAGCGTTTCTCATGATGTACTCTGCATATAAGTTAAATAAGCAGGGTGACAATATTCAGCCTTGTCGTACTCCTTTCCCAATTTTGAACCAATCGGTTGTTCCATGTCTGGTTCTTACTGTTGCTTCTTGACCCTCATACAGGTTTCTCAGGAGACAGGTAAGGTGGTCTGGTACTCCCATCTCTTGAAGGATTTGCCACAGTTTGTTGTGATCCACACAATCAAAGGCTTTAGCGTAGTCAATGAAGCAGAAATAGACATTTTTCTGGAATTCTCTTGCTTTCTCCATGATCCAGCGAACGTTGGCGATTTGATCTCTAGTTCCTCTGCCTCTTCGAAACCCAGCTTGTACTTCTGGTAGTTCGCGGTTCGCATACTGCTGAAGCCTAGCTTGTAGGATTTTGAGCATCACCTTGCTGGCATGTGAAATGAGCGCAATTGTGCGGTAGTTTGAACACTCTTTGGCGTTGCCCTTCTTTGGAATTGGAATGTAAACTGACCTTTTCCAGTCTTGCGGCCATTGTTGAGTGTTCCAAATTTGTTGGCATATTGAATGCAGCACTTTAACAGCATCATCTTTTAGGATTTTAAATAGCTCGGCTGGAATACTGTCATCTCCGCTAGCTTTGTTGTTAGTAATGCTTCCTAAGGCCCACTTGACTTCACTCTCAAGGATGTCCGGCGCAAGTTCAGTGGCCACACTATCATGGCTATCAGGGACATTCACATCTTTCCTGTATAGTTCTTCTGTGTATTCTTGCCACCTCTTCTTAATCTCATCTGCTTCTGTTAGGTCCCTGCCTTCTTTGTCCTTTATCATGCCCGTCTTTGCACAAAACGTTCCCTTGAGATCTCCAATTTTCTTGAAGAGATCTCTAGTCTTTCCCATTCTGTTGTTTTCCTCGATTTCTTTGCATTGTTCATTTAAGAAGGCCTTCTTGTCTCTCCTTGCTATTCTCTGGGACTCTGCATTCAGTTGGATATATCTTCCCCTTTCTCCCTTGCTTTTCACTTCCCTTCTTTCTTCAGCTACTTGTAAAGCCTCATCAGACAGCCACTTGGCTTTCTTGCATTTCTTTTTCTTTGGGATGGATTTTGTTGCTGCCTCCTGAACAATGTTATGGACCTCGGTCCATAGTTCCTCAGGCACTCTGTCTATCAGGTCTAATCCCTGAAATCTATTCCTCACCTCCACTGTATATTCATAAGGGATATGATTTAGGTCATACCTGAATGGTTTAGTGGTTTCCCTACGTTCTTCAATTTAAACTGAAATTTTGCAACAAGAAGCTCATGATCTGAGCCACAGTCAGCTCCAGGTCTTGTTTTTACTGACTGTATAGAGCTTCTCCATCTTTGACTGCAAAGGACATAATCAATCTGATTTCGATATTGACCATCTGGTGATGTCCATGTGTAGAGCCAGTGTAGTGTAGTGGTGAGAGTGACGGACTGGGAGCCGGGAGATCCGGGTTCTAGTCCCCACTTGGCCATGGAAGCTCACTGGGTGACTTTGGGCCAGTCACAGACTCTCAGCCCAACCCACCTCACAGGGTTGTTGTGAGGATACAACGGTGAGGAGGAGGATAATGTAAGCCGCCTTGAGTTCCTTGCGAGAGGGAGAAAGGCAGGGTATAAATGCAATAAATAAAATAAAATAAATAAATAGAGTCGTCTCTTGTGCTGTTGGAAAAGAGTGTTTGCTATGATCAGCGTGTTCTCCTGGCAAAACTCTATTAGCTTTTGTCCTGCTTCATTTTGTGCACCAAGGCCATGCCTGCCTGTTATCCCAGTGATTTCTTGACTTCCTTCTTTAGCATTCCAATCCCCTATGATGAAGAGGACATCTTTTTTTGGTATTATTTCTGGAAGGTGTTGTTGTAGGTCTTCATAGAACCGATCAACCTCAGCTTCTTCAGCATCAGTGGTTGGGGCACAGACTTGAATTACTGTAATGTTGAATGGTTTGCCTTGGATTCGTACTGAGATCATTCTGTCGTTTTTGAGATTGTACCCCAGTACTGCTTTTCCCACCCTTTTGTTGACTATGAGTGCTACTCCATTTCTAAGGGATTCTTGCCCACAGTAGTAGATATGATGGTCACCTGAATTAAATTCGCCCATGCCTGTCCATTTTAGTTCGCTAATTCCCAAGATGTCGATGTTCAATCTTGCCATCATCTCATGTTTGACCACCTCCAGCTTACCTTGATTCATTGGTCTTACATTCCAGGTTCCTAAACAATATTGTTCTTTACAGCATCGGACTTTCTTTTCACCACCAGACACATCCACAGCTGAGTGTCCTTTCGGCTTTGGCCCAGCCACTTCACTCTTTCTGGCGCTACTTGCAAATTCCCTCCGCTCTTCCCCAGTAGTATATTGGACACCTTCCGACCTGAGGGGCTCATCTTCCGGCGTCGTATCTTTTAGCCTTGTGATACGTTCCATGGGGTTTTCTTGGCAAGGATACTGGAGTGGGTTGCCATTTCCTTCTCCAGTGGACCACATTTTGTCAGAACTCTCTGCCATGACCTGTCCGTCTTGGGTGGCCCTGCACAGCATAGCTTATGGCTTCACTGAGTTACGCAAGCCCCTTCGCCACAACAAGGCAGTGATCCATGAAGGGGTTAGTAATTCATAGGATTGCACTACAAGACATTTATGACTTGCAGCCTTCCGAGGTGCTATAGGGTACAATTATGATGTCAACAGAGGCCTGCCATTTACTTTGATAAAGCCATAATCATAAGACAATGGAAAATGTTGCTAAGTCCCGCACTGAGAATGGGCAAATACAAATGCATGTTGGTCAGTGTGATGCTATCAGTTAAATCCTCTATTCTGGATAGACAAGATCCATAAAAACAACAATGAACCTGAATTTCATTGTGAAGTCTAAAATACAAAATGAAAACTTCAGAGGTGACTCTCTCTCCTTGCATTCTTTTTCATCCAAGCATCTCCCTTTGTATTTTTGGTTGCATCTGTAAAATCCATGAACACATCCTTTGCTATTAATAATACAAGCCAAACCCACACATTAAGTCTGCCAATTTAAAATGATCATGCCCTGCATATACTAGCTTGTCTTTTTCAGAGCTGATTCTCATTTGTTAGATTTAGTACCCTCATCTATAACCTCTATAGTTCTTTTCCGATGATTTACTCCACAAATGGTGACATCTCCCAATTTACCATCATCTGTGAATTCAATTAACATGCTTTCTTCATCATTTTCAAATTGCAAATGAAGTTATTAATAAAACCAGAATTTCCATGATCTGGTCCTTGGAACGTACTCTGCCTGGATTGACAAATCTGTCAATTTGGTTTCTCTCAATTTGGGAGCAATCCTATGTCCCCTAGACAGTGTCTGGGGGACATAGGATTTTTCAGTATCTGGGCTGCAAGGTCGAAACCAGGGCTCTTACCTTACAGTCCAGAAACCGTGCTCCTCGCCCCGCCCCCCATAGCCAGCGCAGTTCTATCCTCACTGGCTACATCTCTGCACTTGGAAACAGAGCATGGAGACAGGGAAAATGGGGTAGTACCAGGGGTGGGGAGGGGAGGAGACCGTGGAAGCCGCATTACACAGCTTCCTACGTACCATGCAGCCTCCCCCCCTCCCTTCCTGCTCCAAAGCTCCCCAGCTAGACAAGTGAAATTGCCTGACTAGCCAAAAATGCAGGGCACCCAGAGCATGGAGCAGAAGGGTCCCCTCCATGCTCTGGCCCCCCTGCATTGGATAGTCATCAGCCTCTGAGTTTCAGTTTAGAGGCTGGCTGACAATTATATCAATAGGATTGTGCCCTTTGTCATTTTTCCTCTCTTAAGTCCCATTCATCCTAAACGTTGAGATTTTTCTAAAGTTTGTAGGCAGATTTGTACACATTTTTGTGTACATTTCTCCTTATACATCAATTTTTATGAACAATTTTGCTTAATATGTCCATTTTTCACAAGTAATTTTCCTAATATAAGGCATTGTTATTTTCACTCATGTACACATTTTGTGTGCACTTTTCCCAAACATTGCAAAATTTGGAAAAGTGTCAACTTTGAAGGATAAAAGAGTTTCAGATTGCTTAAGGGTTTGAAAGTGCAAATGTCTTCCCCATCCCTAACTCTGCCTAAGCTGTACTTGTAAAGCTGCTGCACATTCAGGGCAGGCAGATAGTTCTATTCATTTCCCTGAGGCTTGCTTGGAGCTCTGCAATGGAACATCCAGGGGACTCCAATAAACATTCTTGATTTACTCCACCAGCATTCTCTTTCTTGAAAAAGCAGTGAATATTTTGGTGTTAGCTACACTGATACATTTTTATTAATGACTTAGATGAGGAGGTGCAAGAAATGCTGATCAAATTTGCAGATGACACAAAATTGGGTGGGATGGCCAATACCCTGGAAGACAGAAACAGAATTCAAAGTGATCTTGATAGGCTGGAGCACTGGGCTGAAAACAACAGAATGACATTTAATGGGGATAAATGCCAAGTTCTGCACCTAGGAAAAAGAAACCAAATGCACAGCTACAAGATGGGGGATACGTGGCTTAACAACACTATGAGCGAGAAGGATCTTGGAATTGTTGTCAATCACAAGCTGAATATGAGCCAACAATGTGATGTGGCTGCAAAAAAGGCAAATGCTCTTTGGGGCTGCATTAATAGAAGCATAGCTTTCAAATCACATGAAGTCCTAGTTCCCCTCTACTCAGCACTGGTTAGGCCTCATCTGGAGTACTGTGTTCAGTTCAGGGCATCACACTTTAAGAAGGATGCAGAGAAGCTGGAGAGGGTTGAGAAGAGGGAAACAAAGCCCTGTGAGGAGAGACTGGAAGAACTGGGCATATTTAGCCTTGAGAAGAGAAGACTGAGGGGAGATAGGATAGCGCTCTTCAAGTACTTGAAAGGTTGTCAGAGAGGAAGGCCAGGATCTCTTCTCGCTCATCCCAGAGTGCAGGACACGGAATACTGGGCTCAAGTTACAGGGAGCCAGATTCCAGCTGAACATCAGGAAAAAATTCCTGACTGTTAGAGCAATATGACAATGGATCCAATTACCTGGGGAGGTGGTGGGCTCTCCCACACTGGAGGCCTTCAAGACGAGGCTGGACAGCCATCTGTCAGGGATGCTCTGACTTGGATTCCTGCATTGAGCAGGGGGTTGGACTCGATGGCCTTGTAGGCCCCTTCCAACCCTACTATTCTATGATTCTATGATATTCATGTTTTATCATACTTCATGAACTCACAAAATGATTTTCAGCTGAATTGGATCAGTGGTCCATTGGATATTTGATCCATGATTTAACAGGGTTGCTGTTAGCCCTTGCTGTAGGTGGCTCTCTGAAAACTTGGGGGGGCTCTTTCCCACCTCTGCTACATGGTTTTTGTTCACTAGAGATAGAGATGCCAGGCATTAAACCTAAAGCAGAAGCTCCATCACCAAGCTACACACACTCTGAGCTGTGTGTGCTTCATTGCTTTTTGAAATATTTGATGTTCAAACATAGGCCAAGGCCTTCCTACTTTCTTTTCTGAGTTAATATCAGAACAGATCCCATTATTGTGTTACATACAGAGGCATCATCATTGGTAACCACTAAGAAATGAAGATGGGGGCAGGGGGGATTGGAGATTGGGATGGCACAAGGGGTCATAATTCACCCAGTCCTTAGGCTCCAGTAGTACATAGCTAGCTATTGCTATAATGATTCAAGAAGCGGTCTTCATGTTTTAGGATGCCCTAACTTTGGACAAAACAAATATTAACAGGACAACTCAATAATAGTCTAATTCAGGTCATTTGAATCTTGTAAAATCCTCTATGAGCATTCTCTGGAAGGAAACTTCTCATGGGCAATTACTGAAAAAGCTGAATAAACTAGAGAGAAACAGCTAATGATGTGAACCGGATCTAAGGGTTGCATATTGCATTTCTTTGTGGGAAAGGGTGGGAAAGGCTCTAATGACTTCATTATCATGGCATGGAATAAACTCAGTCCCTCTTAGGGGTTGGGTTAATGGTCCAAATGATGGATACCCCTGTTCCTGCAGCAATGAACAACAGTTTAACATCCGCAACAAGGCTCTTTTGAATCTCATTTTTATGTCAAATCAGGAAAGGAGCTCATTAATAAAACAAGGATGTCACCCAAAGGAATCCTCTTACTTAAGCCAACACTGAGAGGAGAAAGAACCATCTACAAATAGAGTTGATAAAAATAATAACTTGGCTAACCTGCTGGCCAAATATGAAATTAAAGGAGTCTTGCTACTGTCTCTTTTGTTGAGGCTCACCAATTAAAAAGAAGTATTCCACCAAGTAAAATGGTAATTGGGTGAATCCTTCTATCCAGTATAAAATCAAAATGGTTTGACCAATCTTTCTGAGATTTTCATGTGGAAGGAAGAAGTGATCATGCACATACTCTGAAAATTTCAGGACAATTGATGAAACTTTGAGGGAGAAAGGGCAGTTTAGAGAGAAAAAGAAAAAACCCTCCATTGGTCAAAGGTGATCTGGAAAAAAACGTTGATGATCAATGTGTAATCAGACTTCCTAAAGAGACCAAAAGGGTTTTAACTTGAGACAATGAGTGGGAATTGGGTGGAAAAATATTTTTCTTTTGAGGTTTGTTTTAAAGACTAAATGAGTCTTTAAAATAAGTTTTTGCATGTAATGATAGTCAGTGGGACCAACCATAAGCTGAGCATGCTCAGTAGCATGCCCTCTCTCTCAGTAGCATGAGCATGCTCAGTAGCATTCCCTTCCCCATCACAAGTGTTAGAATCTTTGGGGGTGGCTGCCATTTACTTCGTATTATTGGTGGCTGAAAAGGAAAAAAGAGTACATGATGCTGTTTGGTGCAGTGGTGGGAAGGAGGTAGGGATGTCAGAGAATTCCACCATGGATCTCAGTGAGGCCGAATGCCAGTGCATTCGGCCCCCCAAACTCCATGGCGGAGCGGCCTGCCACCCCCCTGCCCCCCTGCAGATCCCCCCCGGGACGAGACTTACCTGGGGCGGATGTTCCGGGCGGCAGCGGCAGCGGCACCTGGTCTTCCGACCGTCTGCTGCTGCCGCCGCCATTTGCAATCTTGTTGGGGGGGTCGTTTTTTTTTACAAGACATGATAGGCTACGTAAAGATTTACGTAGCCTACCATGGCTGGGTAAAAAAAAAAACACACATATTCAAATGGCGGCAGCTACAGCTGCCGCCATTTGCGTTCCTTATTTTTGGCCATCTTAGTCTACGTAAATATTTATGTAGACTATGACGGGGAAAATAAAGGGGAATGCAAATAGCGTAGCGGGCGCTATTTGTGTCCCTTTTTGATTCGCCTTTTTAGCCTATGTAAATATTTACGTAGGCTAAAACAGTGAGGCAAAAAGGGACGCAAATAGCGCCCGCTACGCTATTTGCATTCCCCTTTATTTTCGCCGTCATAGTCTACGTAAGTATTTATGTAGATTCAGACGGCCAAAAATAAGGAACGCAAATGGCGGCGGCCATAGCCGCCGCCATTTGTGTAGGCGGTTTTTTGTTTTGTTTTTTACCTAGAGCCCTCCGCAGCCGGAAATCCAGCTGCGGATGGCTCTGGCCTGGTCCTGGCTGGCTGCTCCGTGGAGCTGCCGCGGAGCACAGCCGGCCGTGGAGGATTCCGGGGGGGAGGAATGGATCGCCTCCCCCCTCGTCGAGGATTCTGAGTGGAGGGACGGAACTCCTCTCCCCCCACCATCAACAAAATCCACAGAAAGGTAAGTGACTTTCGTACATCCCTAGGGATGGACGAAAGTCACTTACCTGTCCTCGAAGCTTTTCGCGGTGGGGGAGAGGCGCTTCGCTAATCCCCCCGCGAAGTTCAGGCCGGGGGCGGGAGGCTTCCCACCTCGCCCGGCCGAAATTCAGGCCGGGGGAAGGGATGGCGGAGAATTTCTCCCCGAAACTTCGGGGGGCCGAGCGCCAACGTGTTCGGCCCCCCAAACAAGTTTTGGGGAGAAATCCTCCGCACCTCCCCGCACCCTGCACCCCCCCCCAGGACGGGACTTACCTTTGCCGAATGTCCCTCCCAGCGGCGGGTCCGGCCGGCGGTTTGGCGGGTGTTCGTGCGGGGCAGGAGCGGCAGCCGGTCTTTCGACCAGCTGCCGCCGCCGCCACTCCAATAAAAGAAAAAAAAAAACGCCCCCGTGATAGGCTACGTGACGATTAATATAGCCTATCATGGCTGACTTTGCAGATCTAGCCGTGATAGGCTACGTTAATTGTCATGTAGCCTATCACAGGGGCGTTTTTTGTTTTTTTTTTAAACTTTCGAGTTCGCAGCCGGGCGAGGCGGGAAGCCTCCTCCCCGGCCTGAATTTCGGCCGGGGCGAGGCGGGAAGCCTCCCCCCAGCCTGAATTTCAGCCGGGGCGAGGCGGGAAGCCTCCCCCCCCCGGCCTGAACTTCGCGGGGGGAGCAGCGAAGCGCCTCCCCCCCACCGCGAACAAGCTTCGACGACAGGTAAATGACTTTCAGCCACCCCTAGCCGGGGGGGTGGATGGAGTGGATAAGAGCTGGGAGGTTTCCTCAAGTTCTACTTAGGGGAGTAAGATACAATGACTATAGCAACAATGCTGTGAGGCATGCTCATGGGAGTGATAAAAGGGAGGAGTTGCCTCCAGGAAACACGTGCAGAAATTCAACTGGAAAAGATGGTAGCCCCATCTCTGTATGAAGTGTTTGGGATGAGGAAATGGAACGTCTGCCTGCATTGATAGGTGTGGGCAGGACTCCTTCGGAGAGTCAAGCATGTTTACATTAACGGAAAACTCATTGTGTTCTGTGTTACAACATGTAACTTTAGTTTTGGAATGTTGTTGTTGTTCAGTCATTAAGTCGTGTCCGACTCTTCGTGACCCCATGGACCATAGCACGCCAGGCCTTCCTGTCCTGCACTCTCTCCCGGAGTGTGCTCAAGTTCATTGCATCGGTGATGCTATCTAGCCATCTCATCCTCTGTCGTCCCCTTCTCCTTTTGCCTTCAGTCTTTCCCAGCATCAGGGTCTTTTCCAGGGAGTTTTTTTTCTTCGCATTAGGTGGCCAAAATATTTCAGCTTCAGCTTCACTATCTGTCCTTCCAATGAGCACTCCGGGTTGATTTCCTTTAGGATGGACTGATTGGACCTCCTTGCAGTCCAGGGGACTCATAAGAGTCTTCTCCAGCACCACAGTTTGAAAGCATCGATTCTTCAGCGCTCAGCCTTCCGTACAGTCCAGCTCTCACAGCCATACATTACTACTGGGAAAACCATAGCTTTGATTATACGAATCTTTGTTGGCAAGGTGATGTCTCTGCTTCTTACTATGCTGTCTAGGTGTGCCATAGCTTTCCTCCCAAGGAGCAAGCGTCTTTTAATTTCATGGCTACAGTCACCGTCTGCGGTGATCTTAGAGCCCAAGAAAGTAAAATCTGTCACTGTTTCCATTTCTTCCCCTTCTATATGCCAGGAAGTGATGGGGCCAGATGCCATGATCTTCGTTTTTTTAATGTTGAGTTTCAAACCAGCTTTTGCACTCTCCACTTTCACCCTCAACAAGAGGCTCTTTAGATCCTCTTCGCTTTCTGCCATTAGGGTGGTGTCGTCTGCGTATCTGAGGTTGTTGATAATTCTCCCAGCAATCTTAATTCTGACCTGTGATTCATCTAGGGATGGACGAAAGTCCCTTACCTGTCCTCGAAGCTCGCTTCGTGGTGGGGGGGAGGCGCTTCGGTTCTCCCCCCGAAATTCATGAGAGGGGGGGAGGCGCCCCGCCTCGCCCAGCCGAAATTCAGGCCGGGTGGGAGGCACCCCATCCCTCGCCGGCGAAATTCAGGCTGGGTAGAAGCACCCCGTCTACCCGGCCACGAAAAAAAAGTAAAAAAAAAAAACACCCCCGTGATAGGCTACGTAACGATTTACATAGCCTATCATGGCTAGATTTCCAAAGTCAGCCATGATAGGCTACGTAAATCGTCACGTAGCCTATCACAGGTGACTTTGAAAAAAAAATAAAGCATGTACGCAAATGGCGGCCCCCATAGGGCGCCACCATTTGCGTTCCTTATTTGGTCCCTGTAGTCTACGTAAAGTTTTACGTAGACTACGGCGAAAATAAGGGCAACGCAAATAGCCAGACGATACCACCCTAATCGGCTGCCGCCCCCGCCCCTGACGAAGACCAGATGAACCGCCACCGGGACCTGCCACCGGGAGGGACATTCATGAAAGGTAACTCCCATCCCGGGGGGGGGCGGGGGGGGTGGAGAGTTTCACCGCCGATTTCGGGGGGCCGAATTTGTTGGCACTCGGACACCCGAAGTTTCGGGGAGAAATTCTCCCCATCCCTAGATTCATCCAACCCGGCGTTTCTCATGATGTACTCTGCATATAAATTAAATAAGCAGGGCGACAATATACAGCCTTGTCGCACTCCTTTCCCAATTTTGAACCAATCAGTTGTTCCATGTCCAGTTCTTACTGTTGCTTCTTGACCCTCATACACGTTTCTCAGGAGACAAGTGAGGTGGTCTGGTACTCCCATCTCTTTAAGAATTTGCCACAGTTTGTTGTGATCCACACAATCAAAGGCTTTAGCGTAGTCAATGAAGCAGAAATAGATGTTTTTCTGGAATTCTCTTGCTTTCTCCATGATCCAGCGAATGTTAGTGATTTGATCTCTAGTTTCTCTGCCTCTTCGAAACCCCGCTTGTACTTCCGGTAGGGATGTACGAAAGGTACTTACCTTTCGCGAATTATGTTTATGGTTGGGGGGGAGGCGTTCCATCCCTCCCTCCGGGATCGTGGCCGCGGGGGGGAGGCGCTCCGTTCCTCCCCCCCCCCCGGAATCCTGGCCGGCCAGCTGTGCTCCGCAGCGATTCTGTGGAGCGGCCGGCCGGCTCTGCCAGCAGCCGGACATCCGGCCGCTGGCTAGCAGGGATGCAAATGGCGGTGGCTGTAGCCGCCGCCGTTTGCGTTCCTGCAGTCAGCCGTGATAGGCTATGTAAATGTTTACGTAGCCTATCACAGCTGACTTAAAAAAAAAAAACGCGTATGCAAATGGCGACGGCCACGGCCGCTGCCATTTGCGTTCCTTATTTTGGCATGTCTTAGTCTACGTCAAGACTTACGTAGACTAAGACGGCGAAAATAAGGGGAACGCAAATAGCGTAGATGCTACGCTATTTGCGTTCCCCTTATTTTCGCTGTCTTAGTCTACATAAATGTTTACTTAGACTAAGACGTGCCAAAATAAGGAACGCAAATGGCGAAGGCCACGGCCGCCGCCATTTGCGTACGTGCATTTTTGTTTTTGTTTTTTTTAAAGTCAGCCGTGATAGGCTATGTAAACATTTACGTAGCCTATCACAGGTTTTTTTAAAACCTAGCCATGATAGGCTACGTAAATCTTTACGTAGCCTATCACATTTTGTTTTTGTTTTTGTTTTAAACTGGAAATGGCAGCGGCAGCCGGTCGGAAGACCGGCCGCCGCAGCCGCTGCCACCGCCGAACCGCCGCCGGAGCCGCCGCCGCCAGGAAGATCCGCCCAAAGTAAGTCTCGTCCCGTGGGGTGGGGGGGCAGGCTGTTCCGCCACTGATTTCAGGGGGCCGAATACGGTGGCATTCGGCCTCCCCGAGATCCGTGGCGGAACTTTTGTACATCCCTAACTTCCGGTAGTTCTCGGTTCACATGCTGCTGAAGCCTAGCTTGTAGGATTTTGAGCATCACCTTGCTGGCATTTAAACGAGCGCAATTGTGTGGTAGTTTGAACACTCTTTGGCATTGCCCTTCTTTGGAACTGGAATGTAAACTGACCTCTTCCAGTCTTGTGGCCACTGTTGAGTGGTCCAAATGTGTTGGCATATTGAGTGCAGCACTTTAGCACTCTTTTTTTTATCTTTGCTGTTTTAAATCTGTATTTTAAACTCTTGCACTGCTGCTACGTTTTATTGTGGTTGTATTGTTATATTGTGGTTGTATTGTTATATTGTGGTTTTAATGTTCTATATATTTTAAATTGTTTTATTGTGTGTTGTTTGGTTTTAATTTTTGTGAACCGCCCAGAGAGCTTCGGCTATTGGGTGGTATAGAAATGAAATAAATAAATAAATAAATAAATAAATCTTTTAGGATTTTAAATAGCTCAGCTGGAATGCTGTCATCTCCGCTAGCTTTGTTGTTAGTAATGCTTCCTAAGGCCCACTTGACTTCACTCTCAAGGATGTCCGGCTCAAGGTCAGTGACCACACTATCATGGCTATCGGGGACATTAAGATCTTTCCAGTATAGTTCTTCTGTGCATTCTTTCCACCTCTTCTTAATCTCATCTGCTTCTGTTAGGTCCCTGCCTTCTTTGTCCTTTATCATGCCCATCTTTGCACAAAACATTCCCTTGAGATCTCCGATTTTCTTGAAAAGATGTCTAGTCTTTCCCATTCTATTGTTTTCCTTGATTTCATATTACGCCAGTACTTTTCCAGCTGCACTGGCTGCCAGTCCATTTCCGGGCCCGATTCAAAGTGCTGGTGTTAACATTCAAAGCCCTTAACGGCTTGGGGCCAGGTTACCCGAAGGATCGCCTCCTCCCATATGTGCCTGCCCGGACCTTAAGATCATCAGCAGCAGCCCTTCTCCGTGAGCCCCTGCCAAAGGAAGTGAGGCGGGTGGCTACTAGAAGGAGGGCTTTTTCTGCTGTGGCACCCTGGCTCTGGAATGAGCTCCCTAGTGAGGTTCGCCTGGCGCCTACATTGTATTCCTTTCGGTGCCAGGTGAAGACCTTTTTATTTTCCCAGGCATTTTAGCATTTTAGCTTTCTAAATTTTTATCTTTGCTGTATTAAATCTGTATTTTAACCTCTTGCACTGCTGCTAGGTTTTATTGTGGTTGTATTGTTATATTGTGGTTTTAATGTTCTATATATTTTAAATTGTTTTATTGTGTGTTGTTTGGTTTTAATTTTTGTGAACCGCTCAGAGAGCTTCGGCTATTTGGCGGTATTTATTTATTTAAATAAATAAATAAATTCTTTGCATTGTTCATTTAAGAAGGCCTTCTTGTCTCTCCTTGCTATTCTCTGGAACTCTGCATTCCATTGGATATATCTTCCCCTTTCTCCCTTGCTTTTCGCTTCCCTTCTTTCCTCAGCTACTTGTAAAGCCTCATCAGACAGCCACTTGGCTTTCTTGCATTTCTTTTTCTTTGGGATGGATTGAGCTGCTGCCTCCTGAACAATGTTACAGACCTCCATCCATAGTTCCTCAGGCACTCTGTCTATCAGGTCTAATCCCTTAAATCTATTCCTCACCTCCACTGTATATTCATAAGGGATATGATTTAGGCCATGCCTGAATGGTTTAGTGGTTTTCCCTACATTCTTCAATTTAAGCCAAAATTTTGCAATGAGAAGCTTCATGATCTGGGCCACAGTCAGCTCCAGTTTTGGAATATTGAAGAGTAAAAAGGAGCTTGGTGGGTCTGCTTTCCTTCATCAGGACTTTTTAAATTTTATCTTGCTTGGTGAAAAGTGAAATAAGAGGATAAAATCTAAGATGTATATAGACTGTTTCCTACTGTTATTTTGTGAGTGTGGGGGGGGGAGGGTAGAATCACCACATATTGAACTTTGGAGTTATCTCTATGAGGACATAGGGAAACGTCTAGGCTGGAGCCAGTAATAGCTGAGAAAAATGTCAACAGCATGTCATGTGTTACCATGGCAAATTACCAAGTTTCATCTACTATTTGTCTTCCCACTAGTCTCCTTCCCTCCCCAGTGCCTGGTTGTTCAAGGGTGGGAGGAGAGATTTATAAACTAAAGACAAGCCTCTGTGTTGACTGGTAGAAAGAGAAAAGTAACCACCCCACCTTCAATCTTTCTGCAAAGTCTTAAGAATTTTGCAGCCCCTAGGAGAGGGGAAATCAAGGCAAAGGCAGACTAAGGATTTCAAACATTATCAGTCTATCCTTTGATGAGAAATTGTAGTACATGAGGAACAAGATGGTTTGGCTGGCTGTGTGTGTATATGAAGAGGCAGCTGTTTTTCCCTCAGAGTGCCCCCCTGAATGTGCTAAGGTTCAGTTTGGGGAAACAAACATGGCAGCAGCAAGCATGACTGAGTTTCAACTTCAAGATCTCAGCAGGTTTCCCAAGAAAGTATCCACCTGAACCACAAAAGTGACAAATATTGGGGGGGGGGGTCCAGTTTTGCATTCCTGAGAATTTGGATGAGAAAGTGAAAGGACATTCTTTGCCCAGCCCATCCTGTTTCCAGGCAGATTCAGGCCTCCCACCCACACCCACCCCTCCAAATAACTGTTGGTGGGCTGGTGGGGGTGAGTAATTGTGGTATGAGATTGACTCAGCAATCCTAAATATGTCTACACAGAAGCAAGTCCCATTGAGTTTAATGGGGCTCGCTTTCAGGCAAGTAGGTATAGGTTTGCAGCCTAAATGAAAAAAGGTTGAAGGAAGCTAGCAATATTGGGAAGCTGTGATACCTGAAACAGAGGTGCAGATCACCACTTGGAGGTAAAATGGAATAATAAATAATAAAGGAATCATTTTTATTGTTTTATTAATTAATAATTAATATTTTATTTTATTGTTGTACATTCCAGTACAAAATGCATTTTTAAGTACCATTGATTATAAGGGGATCCCTTTCATTTATAGTGCAATCATATGTGTGTCTACTCAGAAGTAAGTCCCACTGAGTACAATGGGGCATGCTCCCAAGTAAATGGGTACAGGGCCCCTGCCCTGAAAGGTGACGAAGAAATAATTTAAATAAATAAAATAAAAATAGGATTTCAGCCTTGGTATATTATTATCAGAGAGAGCATAACTTCTAGGCCCATTTCTTAATTTGAAAATGAGTTTGAACTCCTGACTCTCACTTTGATTTTATATTAAATGTTGACATGGCATAAGGTCCAGGCTACAAGAGGCTTGGTTGCCAGCTGAGTAATAACTGCAGTTCAATTCCTCCATTAAACGAACCCATGAAATTCAATAAAAAAGAAGCCTGCGATTTACACACATACACAAATTAATCCTATAGAGTTTTCAACCAAGCACCAAAAAGCAGGGCAATTGTGAGTTGTGGCTCACAAGCCTTGACACGATATCCTAAGGAGGCAGAAAGTACCAGTGAAATTCTCATTCCCCCAACTCAGATAAACCATGTGGACAGGATGGGGAATATGTGATATGCACAGCTGACTGTGGGGTTGTGGAAAAGTGATGGCAAACAACTTAGGTCTACCTACTTCTCTTCTTTAGAGCAGATTCCCCAACCTGGGGCTCCGGGACCCTCCAGTTGTGTTAGACACTGCAACTGCCATCCTTGCTCACCAGCCCATCCTCTTTTCCAGAATTAGGATAGAACTAATGCGATCCACCAAGGAACTCCAAAATAGGTGCAGCACTTAATCTTAAATCAAATGAGGATGCCCCTAATGAATCCTGAATACCTAATCCAGGCAGTTCTTTTTTACGTGCTTTTTTGGCAGCTAAAAAAAGAAAACCCTGCTTCCCTTCTTGGATGATTTTTCAAGCACGGCTTGCAAAAATGTTCATCTGTTCATTTGCATTGCTCACTCTCAAGTGACTTCATTTGCTCTCAGTGACATCATCATATAGCCTAATCTGATTGCCTACGTAGTGCTATGACACCATTCCATTTGCTGCGTGATCCGTGATTGTCCAGGACCACCTTTTGTACAATTCCAGGAAGGACAAGGTAGAATAACTAGAAGGGAATGGCACTGAAGCAGCAGCAGCTTGGTGAACCAATGAGCTAAATCCAATATTACACGAGCAAACTTCCACTTGCACAACAGGGGTTTCCCTTCCCCTCCTCCCCCTGCAGCCCTCAAAATCTTCTCCAGAGAGTCTCTCCAGACCATGCATGGGAGGCTGAAGAGGGAAGGGGAATTTTTATCCACCATCCATTCTGCTGGCAGAAGGACATCACTGGATCCCACCCAATGCTACTGAAGAGGATTGGAAAAGGTAAATTCTCTCTCACGTACTCGTGTGCTCTCTCTCTCTCTCTCTCTCTCTCTCTCTCACTCACTCACACACACACCATCTCTAACCCCTCCCTTGCTTTTTTTGGCCAGCAATCAAAACTGGAGAATATTCAGTACTATCCTACATCTGAAAGAATTTCATGGCTATTCTTGCCTTTCCCTGATTAAAACATACAGACTTGAAATGAAAAGACCAGTCCTACCACCCAATAAAAAAGAGAAGCAATTCCAATTCTCTATAAACTCAGAATTATATAAAAGAATGACGTGTCTGGCTTTACCTCTTCTGTATAAGAGAGGAAACTATTGTTTGATGCGCATTTTGGCTTATCAGCCCCGGCCTTCCACTTAGTGTGTTTGATAGCCATGTAGCAGACCATATAAATTCTGTGGCTGAAACTGTATTTACTCACTTTCTGTGAGTCTGTAAAACTTAGAAAGCCTACTAGGATTTCAAAGTCACTCCCATTAATTACTGCCATGCCTTCCCCTGATGCTGAGGTCTCAGAGGAAGAGTTTGATTCAGAGATAGAAGAATCTGATTTAGGACTTCGTCAAGGTATAGAATGTCAGGGTGCTGAGAATTTGTCTCTGTCTAGTTGCACAGAAGATTGCAGCTGGGGGGAGGCAGTGACCCCTTCTCAACTACAGCCAGAGCTAGCCTTGGAAAAAGCACCCAGGTCACCACAGCAGCCTAAAAAACATTCTTTGGTAAGTGGTGAAGAGGCAAACTTGGCTGAAAAAAAGGCATGCCCAAGGCTGTCTCCTAGGCAATGTTAGTGGCTGAAAAGGCAAAAGGAACATCACCCATTTAGACAGAGTTCTTGACTTCAGGCTAAGATTTCCCGTAGGGCTAGATTGACAAGCGAGATACTCTAGTCGCCCCACCCCTGCTGAAACGCTGGCACAGAGGCAAAAGAGGTTTGTTTGTGGGTATGTCACTGGTATCAGGCACTCCTTTGCTCAGACTACTCTTGAACCCTGAACTAATGCATGCCTTGAATCCTATGCCTTTGGGCCCTGTCTTGGAATATACTGCTGGACTTTAAGTTTCTGGCCCCTGTTTGGATTATCTGAGTTTATTATTCTATTTATTTATACCCTGCCTTTTCCCCAGTATTGGGACACAAGGCAGCTTATCAAAATTAAAACATATACAATTAAAACATATGAAAATATACAAAAGATAAAATATAAATCAAACAACAATACAATTAAAATTATATTAAAACATTTAAACAGCATTTTAAAACGGCATTTTAGCAGCTTACACCCAGGTTCCAACTATGTCCCAAAGGCCTGCTGGAACAAGAATGTTTTAGCCTGCCTCTGGAAACACATCAAGGAGGGAGCCATCCTAGCCTCCTTGGGAAGGGTGTTCCACAGCCGTGGGGCAGCCACTCAGAAGGCCCTCTCCCAGGTTCCCACCAAATGTGCCTGTGACAGTGGTGGGACTGAGAGAAGGGCCTCCCCAGAGGATCTCAGGACATGGGGAGATTCATAAGAGAGGATACGGTCTTTCAGATAACCTGGACTGGAGTTGTATAGGGCTTTATTAGTCATAGCCAGCACTTTGAATTGTGCCTGGAAACAGACTGGAAGCCAGTGAAGCTGTTTTAACAAGGGAGTTGTATGCTCCCTATAACCAGCCCCAGTCAACAGTCTGGCAGCAGCTCTTTGAACCAACTGCAGTTTCCAAACACTCTTCATAGGCAGCCCCACGTAGAGCACGTTGCAGTAATCCAAATGGGATGTAACTAAGGCATGTGTCACCGTGGCCAGATCAGACATCTCCAGGAATAGGTGCAGTTGGCGCACTAGTTTTAACTGTGCAAAAGCACTCCTGGCCACTGCTGAAACCTGAGCATCCAAGCCCAGGGCTGAATCCAGGAGCACCCCCAAACTGCGAACCTGAGTCTTCAGGGGGAGCGCAACCCCATCCAACACAGGCTGAAGCCTGAATCCCTATTCCCTGATCTGCCTTTTGACTGACCAGGAGCACCTCTGTCTTGTCTAGATTAAGTTACAATTTGTTCTCCATCATCCAGTCCATTACTGATGCCAAACACTGGTTAAGGACAGAAACTGCTTCCTTGGAATCTGATGGAAAGGAGTAGTAGAGCTGGGTGTCATCAGCATATTGGGGGCACCGAACTCCAAAACTCTGGACAACCTCTCCCAGTAGTTTCATGTAGATATTAGATAGCATGGGGAACAGAACAGAACCCTTAGGGACCCCACAAGCTAACAGCCACAGAGCCAAAAACAGGCATCCCCCAACACCACCTTCTGAGTTTGCCCCCCTAGGAAGGAATGGAGCCACTGTAAAACAGTACCCCCAAGTCCCATCCCAGCAAGGTGTCCCAGAAGAATACCATGGTTGATGGTATCGAATGCCACTGAGAGGTCCAGCAGAACTAACAGGGACAGACTCTCCTGTCCATTTCCTGACATAGGTCATCGTCCAAGGCGACCAAAGCTGTCTCTCTCCCATACCCAGGCCTGAAACCAGATTGAAATGGATCAAGATAACCCATTTCATCCAGGAACCCCTGGAGCTGGGAGGCCACCACACACTCTAATACCTTGCCCAAAAATAGTACGTTAGAGACTGGGCGATAGTTATCTAGCATGGTGGGATTCAGGGAAGACTTCTTCAACAGAGGTCTCACAACTGCCTCTTTTAAGCATAATGGAACAATGCCTTGTTCCAGAGAGGCATTAACCACTTCCGTTGTCCATTCAGCCAGTCCTCCTCTGGCCTCTTTAATAAGCCAGGAGGGGCAAGGATCCAGCATACATATGGTGGCTCTCACTGATCCAAGGATCTTGTCCACATCCTCGGGCTGCACAAATTGAAAAGAATCCATCCACACTGAACAAGCAGGAGCCAAGGTGACATCCACAGGATCTGCATCAACTACAGCATCCAAGTCTGAACAGATCCGAGCGATTTTATCAGCAAAGTGCTGGGCAAATTGTTCAGAGTGGGCTGTTGAGTGGTCAGAATTTTCATCACAAGGGCCAGGATGTAGAAGGCCCCTGGCCACTCGAAACAGCTCCACCAGCCGGCTCCCTGCAGATGCAATGGTGGCAGAAAAGAAAGACTTTTTTGCTGCCCTCACTGCCGCGAAGTAGGCTTTCAGATAAGCTCTAGCCCATGTTC
Source organism: Heloderma suspectum (assembly GCF_057233095.1). Classification (NCBI taxonomy): domain Eukaryota; kingdom Metazoa; phylum Chordata; class Lepidosauria; order Squamata; family Helodermatidae; genus Heloderma; species Heloderma suspectum. The sequence continues at coordinate 22,752,486 of NC_139460.1, read as the reverse complement.
GATCAGACTTGTTCCAAGTTTTCTGCCAACATCACTTTAGTCTCCGTCTCACTCCATGTATTTGAACTTGGGTTCACTAAGAACTCTGATGTGTGGGGTGCCTGGGTTTGTGTCCTGCTGTAACGAAGGAGTTCACTGCTTCTTTAACACATGTGTGGTTGCTGGTGTTTCAAGGGAGTGTTGTTGTTGTTGATCAGTCATTCAGTCATGTCCGACTCTTCATGACCCCATGGACCATAGCACGCCAGGCGATCCTGTTCTCCGCTCTCTCCCGGAATGTGTTCAAGTCCATATTCATTGCATCGGTGATGCTATCTAGCCATCTCATCCTCTGCCATCCCCTTCTCCTTTTGCCTTCAATCTTTCCCAGCATCAGGGTCTTTTCCAGGGAGTTTTCTCTTCGCATTAGGTGGCCAAAATATTTCAGCTTCAGCTTCAGTATCTGACAATTACATAGTTGGAGAACCAGTTTGGGTGAGAGACTATTGCCATCAATAACGGAAGTCATAAAATCTGCAGAAATGTTTTCAAAGCCCATTTCAAATGTTCAGGTAATGCACAAAATGGGTTGGATCCAGATATGCACTCACAGAAGAGTTGTAGCGGCAGCATAGTTCTGAGAAAACATTGCGGAAGTGGTAGCACACCATGCACAGATTGAAATCTGGTCTTGACGTAAGAGTGCATGTATTGGGTGAAGCATGTCGCACAGTATGCTGCGTAATGTTGTGAAAGAGCCTAGCGCTCACTGGATCAGGATCCTTGCATTAGTGGAACAACATCACGCAATGGGGCAAAAGGCTGTTCCAGTTGCACAACACACCTTCAGGCTCATGTAGGACAAAATCTGGATCCAACCCTCTATCTGTATATAGCATAGGGATGTCAGAGAATTCCGTGATGGATCTCGGTGAGGCCGAATGCCAGTGCATTCGGGCCCCCAAAACCCATCACGGAACGAAGCCCCCACCCCCCCAATCCACGAAAGGCATGCGGGATGAAGTCCCCACCACACCCACCCCATGAAAGGCACACGAAACGGAGCACCTACCTGCTCCTGTCTGCGCTGCTGTGCGAATGGTGGCCATCCTGCGGCTGCCATTCGCTTCCTCCTTCTTCAGCCATGATAGGCTACGTAAATACTTACGTAGCCTATCACGGCTAACGCAGGGACACCATTTGTGTCCCTGCAGAGGCCATGATAGGCTACATAAGTATTTACATAGCCTATCATGGCGGGGGGGGAACCCAAGCATACGCAAATGGCAGTAGCCGCCGCCATTTGCATACGCTCGGGTTTTCCCCCTGCCGTGATAGGCTATGTAAATTTTTACGTAGCCTATTACGGCGAAAGAAAGGGATGCAAATGACGGCGGCTACGACAGCCGCCATTTGCATCCCTGCAAATCCCTGGCAAGCCGGCGGCTCTGCGGCTTGGCCACGGAGCGGAGCCAGCTGGCCAGGATTCCGGGGGGAGGGACGGAGCACCTTCCCCCCCCCAGTGGAACCCGGCGAAGCCAGGTAAGCGGGGTTTTGTACACCCTACTATAACAAGGTGCTGAACTTCTTTTGGCCTGAGGGCTAAATTCAATTTTGGAGAAGCTCTTGGGAATGGTTTTCCAGTAGTAAGTGAGGCCAAAGACAAAATGAGGCAGAGCCAAAATACCAAAACACTACAGTATAATTTAGCTTAAGGCTCTTACTGCCAGTAAGCCACCAAATGATCAACAGTCAGGAGAAAGGGGGTGAGGTCCCAGGAAGGGAGGGTCACCATCTGGAAAACCCTGGTGGTCAGGAGTGGGATCCCAGGTGAGCCAGATTTCTCCCGCAGGCCTGAGATCCAGCACTCCTGGTAGGTATCAAATAAGGAGAAGTGGATAGACAGGGCCAAATTATACCTTACATACAGTTGCATGTAACTTTCCACTAACACCTTGCACAATTTAGAATCCTGAAATTTGTCCTTCACCATATGGAGGGCTGCCATCAAGAGGAAGGTGATGTGCCAGAGTGAGAGGGGCTTGCCGGTGCACCCTGGCTGTCCCTCGCATGATTTTTAATCACTAGGTAAAAGAGAGCACTTGAACAGGGCTAATGTGTATTCACTTTCCATCTTAATACGTGAAGGATCGCATGCATTCAGCTACATCTCAAAAATGGCTCTTATGCCCTTTGGCGAGAAACGCTTTCATTGAAATTAGTACCCTAAGGCTGCCCTCCTATATAGAGTTACCTGGGAGCAAGGCTCATTGAGCTCAGTGGGGCTTATGTTTGAGTAGACATGCATAGGATCGCCTGGTAAAAGAAGTCATACTTTTAACGGGACCCTTGTCAGGAGTACAATAGTGAACATCAGTTGCAAGGGGCTTAATTTGCAAGTCTGTCATCTGCTAGTCTACAGAGGAACAGTCAAAAACCATGAGAAGATGAAATGAGATGTTTGAATGACCCTAGAGAATTAAAACTGTTCTCTCTATGGTTTCCCTTTGATCTAATTCTCACTGGAGGTTATTTTGTTGTTCTGACACACCTTGCAAGTTACACTAAATAAAAGATTTTCATCTAAAAACACAGCACTCTGATTCCAGCCCCTCTCCCCAATGAGCCTCACACTGATTTTAATAAGTTTGTAAAGTTGTGCAACATAAGAAGTGTGTGGCTAGGAGGAGGAAAAACACCGCAATGTACTTTCAGCTCACTAGCTTGTTAGTTAACAGCACTGATATTAACGAAATAGACACAGAGAATAAATCATTCACAGAGAAGTATGACAGAAGAGCCACATTTGTACATAGCTGTCAAAATTATGAACATAGGAAGTTGTCATATATCATGTCAGATCATTGGTCCATGTAGCCCAATATTGTCTACTTTGACTGGCAGTGGCTCTTTGGGGTCTTTCCCATCACCTGCTTTTTGTTGTTGTTTATTCGTTCAGTTGCTTCCGACTCTTCGTGACTTCATGGACCAGCCCACGCCAGAGCTTCCTGTCAGCCATCTCCACCCCCAGCTCCCCCAAGGTCGAGTCTGTCACCTCCAGAATATCATCCATCCATCTTGCCCTTGGTCGGCCCCTCTTCCTTTTGCCTTCCACTTTCCCTAGCATCAGCATCTTCTCCAGGGTGTCCTGTCTTCTCATGATGTGGCCAAAGTACTTCAGTTTTCCCTTTAATATCATTCCCACAAGTGAGCCATCTGGCTTTATTTCCTGGAGTATAGACTGGTTTGATCCTCTTGCAGTCCAAGGCACTCTCAGAATTTTCCTCCAGCTCCACAGTTCAACAGCATCTATCTTCCTTCGCTCAGCCTTCCTTACGGTCCAGCTCTCGCAGCCATAAGTTACTACGGGGAATACCATTGCTTTAACGATGCAGACTTTTGTTGTCAGTGTAATGTCGCTGCTCTTCACTCTTTTATCAAGATTTGTCATTGCTGTCCTCCCAAGAAGTAAACATCTTCTAATTTCCTGGCTGCAGTCAGCATCTGCAGTAATCTTTGCGCCTAGAAATACAAAGTCTGTCACTACCTCCATGTTTTCTCCCTCTGTTTGCCAGTTATCAATCAAGCTGGTTGCCATAATCTTGGGTTTTTTGAGGTTTAACTGCAACCCAGCTTTTGCACTTCCTTCTTTCACCTTCATCATGAGTTTCCTCAGCTCCACCTCGCTTACAGCCATCAAAGTGGTATCATCTGCATATCGGAGATTGTTAATGTTTCTCCCAGTGATTTTAACTCCAGCCTTGGATTCATCAAGCCCAGCACGTTGCATGATGTGTTCTGCGTACAGGTTGAATAGGTAGGGTGAGAGTATACAACCCTGCCGTACTCCTTTCCCAATCTTAAACCAGTCCGTTGATCCATGGTCTGTTCTTACCGTTGCTACTTGGTCATTATACAGATTCCTCAGGAGGCAGACAAGATGACTTGGTATCCCCATCCCACCAAGAACTTGCCACAATTTGTTATTATCCACACAGTCAAATGCTTTAGAATAGTCAATAAAACAGAAATAGATGTTTTTCTGAAACTCCCTGGCTTTCTCCATTATCCAGCGGATATTGGCAATATTTGGTCTCAAGTTCCTCTGCCTTTTCGAAACCCAGCTTGTACATCTGGCAATTCTCATTCCATTAATTGCTGGAGTCTACCTTGCAAGATCTTGAGTATTACCTTACTGGCATGTGAAATAAGTGCCACTGTTCGATAGTCTGAACATTCTTTGGTGCTTCCTTTTTTTGGTATGGGGATATAAGTTGATTTTTTCCAATCTGGTGGCCATTCTTGTGTTTTCCAAATTTGTTGGCATATGGCATGCATCAGCTTGACAGCATCATCTTGCAAGATTTAAACAGTTCAGCTGGGATACCGTCGTCTCCTGCTGCCTTGTTATTAGCAATGCTTCTTAAGGCCCATTCAACCTCACTCTTCAGGATGTCTGGCTCTAACTCACGGACCACACCATCAAATCTATCCCCGATATTATTATCCTTCCTATACAGATCTTCTGTATATTCTTGCCACCTTTTTTTGATCTCTTCTGCTTCTATTAGGTCCTTGCCATCTTTGCTTTTGATCATACCCATTTTTGCCTGGAATTTACCTCCAATGTTTCTAATTTTCTGGAAGAGGTCTCTTGTCCTTCCTATTCTATTATCTTCTTCTGCTTCCGCACATTGCTTGTTTAAAAATGATTCCTTATCTCTTCTGGCTAACCTCTGGAATTTTGCATTTAATTGGGCATATCTCCCCCTATCACTGTTGCCTTTTGCTTTCCTTCTTTCTTGGGCTACTTCCAGTGTCTCAGCAGACAGCCATCTTGCTTCTTGGTTTTCTTTTTCTTTGAGACTTTTTTGCTGCCGCCTCCTGAACAATGTTGCGAACTTCTGTCCATAGTTCTTCCGGGACCCTATCTACTAAATCTAGCCCCTTAAATCTATTCTTCACCTCCACGGCATATTCATTAGGAATATTAGTGAGTTCATATCTAACTAACCTGTGGGTCTTCCCTATGCGCTTTAGTCTGATTCTAAATAGTGCAATAAGAAGTTCGTGATCTGAACTAGGGATGTCACAGAATTCCATCACGGATCCCAGGGAGGTCGAATTCCAGTGAATTCAGCCCCCCGGAATCCGTGGAGGAATGGAGCAACCTGTCCCACCACCCCACGGAAGCCACCCGGAAAGGAGCCTACCTGGCTGCGGCTGCGGTGGCGGTGGCTCTGCCGGCAGCAGCAGCTCTGGCAGCAGCTCCAGCCGCTGCCGGGCTGCAGCCGCAAATGGCAGCCAGCATAGTGGCTGCCATTTGTGTCCCTTCGCTGAGCAGTGATAGGCTACGTAAATATTTACGTAGCCTATCACAGCAAAGAGCAGGGACGCAAATGGCATAGCAGACGCCATTTGCGTCCCCGCTCTTTGCCATGATAGGCTACGTAAATATTTACATAGCCTATCACGGCACAGCGAAGGGACGCAAATGGTGGCCACTACCCCGGCCGCCATTTGCGTCCACAGACCTGCCGCAGCCGGATGTCTGGCTGCAGATGCACCTGGCCGGCAGCTCCGCGGAGTCGCCGTGGAGTGGAGCCGGCCAGGGAGGATCCCGGGGGGAGGGACAGAGCACCTCCCGCCCACCGCGAATGCCACTTACGAAACAGGTAAGTGGTTTCGTACATCCCTAATCTGAACTACAATCAGCTCCAGGTCTTGTTTTTACCGACTGCATAGATGTCCGCCACCTTTGGCTACAAAGGATGTAGTCAATCTGATTTTGGTGTCTACCATCTGGTGAAGTCCATGTATAAAGTCGTCCATCACCTGCTACCTGACCCTTTTAACTGGAGATGCCCAGGATTAAACTTGGAGCCTTCTGCACGCAAAGTATGTTCTGTAGTACTGCCGAGTACTAGGTTCCTCACCCAGAATTTAAAAGAGGAGGTAGACTTCTTGGCTTTATATCTCTACATAAAATTATATCATAGCAATGATTTATCTAGATGATCATGATTATGATCATGATGATGACTCTGCTTTTCCTTCAGATACATACTATTTATAATAAATAAGGCCCCGTAATGTGAATGGGGGCATTTCGGCTGTAAAATGAGGACCTCCTTCTTCTTCTGATGCTCATTGTACCTCCTTTTTAGTGCATTTCTGCCTAAACCTAAAATGACCATAGTTACAGAACTTGCTGTACAGCTTCAAGGAAAAGGAAAGCAATAGAAATTCATTGCACAATTGCACCACAGGGGTCTATTCCATTGCTTGTGTGAACAAGAGAATATTAAGCTACCGCCTCCATCCCTACATTGTGCCATCTGTAATCCCCATCAACAACTCCACTGCAGCCTAAGGAAAAATCTGGGCTTCATCCCAACCAAGGGCCATTTCACATTTGACTACATTATCTTATGAAAGGCACACCCATGTATCAGAAAATGATAATAAATAATGTTAAAGTGGGGAATCTCATCAAATTCTAGTTTGTGCAAACCCAGGAGCCGTGATACCTCTTAGATCAGCAGTCCTAGCTCAGAGTCATCCTCCAAGAACTCCAATAGCTGAGTTTCAGCTGAATGCCAAATTCAAACAAATATAGGAGAGTGAGGCGGCTCAGTGGGGCTCAGTGGCAGAGTACCTGGTTTGCATGCCGACGTTCCCTGGTTCAATCCCCGGCATCTCCAGGCAAGGCTGGAAAAACTCCTGCCTGAAACCCTGGAGAGCCACTGCCAGTCAATATCAACCAGACTGGGCTAGGTGGACCCAGGGTCTGACTCAGTAGAAGGCAGCTTTCTAGGTTTCTAGGCAGGGTGAATGTTTTATTGTGATCCCCCAGCAACATGCTTGCCAGATTAAGAAGATTTCCCCTATTTAAAAGTTTGCCTATTGGAAAGCCTGTGCTTACTTACTGTGCGATATCTTTCAGTCTCCATATCAGTACCAATGAATAGTATCACATACTATTAACAACGGACCGGTGTCAATTTTTCTTGTGCCTTTTTGTACTATCTTTATGACCATTGAAGAATGTTGTTGGAGTAGACCACAGGTCCATCCAGCACAATATCCTGTTTCTTCTGATACTGACCAGCTGATTACCTCCGGGAAACTCACAAGCATGAAAGCCTTTTGAACTGGATACTGGGTTGGATCCAGACTTAGTCATGCTTACAGTAGACCTATTGAAATCAAGGGCTCTTCTCTAAGCATGACTAAGTCTGGATCATCCAGCACCTTTATTAAGAAGTCTCATCAAAATTCCACAGAAAAAAATTTGGATATAAGATTTGAGGGATGCAACTTGGTGAGATATTTTCACCATCTTCATTTTACATCCCAGATTTTTTTTTTAATTATAAGCCTCATTGGTTTTAAACCTAAGCTGGATACATTTATGAGGAGTATGGTATCATTTTAAAAAATTCTAGCATCATCTCGGCAGTGCCCTGTAAGACGCCAGGAGATGAAGCACACAAACAACAAACATTGCAACAAAAAAATCTGCACACGCAGCACAACAACTTGATAACGCCATAAATCAAACCATGGGGGGAATGAGAAAGACATGCGTTCTTGTGAAGGTTAGAGACGACGAAAAGCTGCTCTTAAAAAGCCATATGGAACAGCCTTCAGAAAGGTCCTCCTGGTTAGAGCAGGATTGTTGCTTTTTTTTTCTTTTAAAACTTTCCTAAGTCCTGGTTAACATGTTGCACAAAGGGTCAGCAGCTGATTTCCCTGGGCCCAATCTAGCCCCTCTCAAATTTTGCTTAGATGAAACAAGCAGCTGTTGGGGAACAGCTAGGAAAGGCAGAAAATCCTCAGAGTCTTCCCTCCTCACTGGCAATAAAAATGGAATAGTGGTAAATTAAATAAGGAACAATTTGCTGCCCTTTCAGGACACCCCAAAATGAGATGCCTGAGGTGGCCACCTTGCTCTGCCTAATGGTAGGGCCAGCCCTGTGTCAGCTTGATATCGGTATTCCCTGGGCACTGCCACTGGGAACAGCAGAAACTGACTTTAACCTGGCTTCTGTCCCCCCGCTCCAGGATTTGTATTCCGGACCTGTTACATGGACCCTATTCCCTGCTGTTGAGTGACTCCTAGCTGACAAGCTGTATATATAATTCCCTGTGTATATATAATTCCAGACTGACCAATCCTACTGATGTGTCAGGCTATACCCCCCTTTTCTCACCCCTCCAAAGAGGGAACCATTAATTACATCATAAGGTATATGGCTGAAACTGATAACATTTGGTAGAGATTACCTTCCTGTATCTTAAAATATTCCAGTCTGACTGCTTTATGTGTGGCCAACCCCAAATCAGACCATTTAATATGATCAGAGTCATAACAATTTCCAGTGTACTTAACTATGTACATCAGTTCTGAAATTATGAACTATTTGAGCAATTAAGTCAAATAAAATTATTATTTTTCTTACAAGAATACTTGGTATTTCTTTTGTTCAGTTACTGCCAATAACTAAGCATTAGGAGAGGCATTTCAATCATTTAAAAGGGGGGCTGCACAAAATCTGGGGAAATACCCAACTATCTGTGCTCAGAGAAAAGAGCATGTGGCCATATGGGGAACCCCAGAATAGGGATGTCCATCACTTGGAAATCTGGCCTTTGTGGAGCTCAATGGACTTCCACTGCCTGCCCAAGGCCAACTCAGCTTGCATTTGTGGGCTGAGCCGTGGGTTTTTCCCCAAACTCTGGGGACTTCTTGCAGATTGGGGGGGAGGGGTGTCAGGCTGCAGTTTGAGTAAATAGACATTTGCATAAATTGCAGCTGAATTTGCATACATTTGCATAATTTGAGCAAACTGTGGCTGAGATTTTGAAATTGCTGCCACACTTTGCACAACTGGCACAGATTATGCTAAACTGTGCAAATTGCAGCCATAATTTGTGCAAATTAAAGAACATGGAAAATCTGCTAACTGGCCCAACTCACTGCAGACTGAGTTGGGCCAGTTAGCAGAAAATGGACCGAGGTCTTCAGAGGAGCCAATGAAAGATCATTGAGCTCCACACACACCCAATGAATTCCTCTGACATCACTACCCCAGAGGGTTAGTGATGTCTGGATTGAGAACGGATCAGTAGGTTTTGGCCCCCAGTCCTGAGGTTCTGCACCCCTGCTTTACATGCTTGCCGCGGGGAGTCCCCCATAACAACCACTGCAGCTGCCAGAAACATGTCAGCACAGGAAGAGAGAGCATCCCTGAGCTTCCCAAACAGTGATAGCCTCTCAGCTGCAGGGGTTAATCTAAATATTGTGAATTCCATTCATGAAGCCACACAACACCTCATTGCCTATCTGAGAGATGGGGAATAAATATGATAAATGTAGCAGCACGCTGCAGGGAAGCTGAGCAGTCAGAGTGTGTCCCATTCATTTGTAAACTTTTATAGCTTTGGATAATACAGATCGTAGGATGTGTAAATGGCCCTTTATCAGGATTTACTGACCTGGAAGGGGAAGGGTGAGACTGCAAACACCCACACTGTTAATAAAACCCAGAGCAGGGGGCAACCTTGCCTGCCAGCTCTCTGAATCATTTTATGGTGGTTCAACACATCCTTGCTGAACAGTTTATTGACCTGTGTACTATAATTAAGGCAGCTGTCTATGGAAAAGCTGCATTCGATGGAGGAATGATTGCAGGCAGCCACTGCATGTGCAGTATATCTGTCTATTTCCAAAGCTTTCTTTTGGCCTGTTGTGCTCTAGCACGGTCCAACTTGATATTCCCCAGGCATTATTAACAACAGCTCCCATCATCCTTAAACATTGGCCATGCTGGCTGGGCCCCATGGGAGTTGCAATCCAAAACATCTGGAGGCAACAGGTTAAGGAAGGCTGCTGTAGCACTTAGGATGGGGATAAGAGTGGAGGTGCCTTGTTTTGGCCACATTATGGGCCCGTGGGCTCTCAGACACACCTGGTGAGTAGTGACTGTCAGCTTGCCAGCTAGGAGGCACTCAGCAGCAGGGAATAGGGTCCATGTAACAGGTCTGGAATACAAATACTGGAGTGGAGGCGGGGAACAGAAGCCAGGTTAAGGTCAGCTTCTGCTGTTCGCAGTGGGAGTGCCCAGGAAATATAGATATCAAGCTGACACAGAGCCGGCCCTACCATTAGGCAGAGCGAGGTAGCCACCTCAGGCATCTCATTTGGGGTGTCCTGAAAGGGCAGCAAATTGTTCCTTATTTAATGTAACACTGTTCCCTTTTTATTGCCAGTGAGGAGGGAAGACTCTGAGGATTTTCTGCCTCAGGTGCAAAAATAACTTGATTGACCTTGGGTACTATGCACATTTGCTTGGGGGCGGGGGGGATTTGCTGTTCCACCTCAAGTAGCAAAATGTCTTGGCCTCACCCTTCCTGGCAGCGTACACATATGGAACATTTTTGGAAAGGTGGGATATAAATGTTTTAATTAAATAAATGATCAAATTAACTTAGGGTAGCTTGGACATCTGTATCATCCCACCAGGAGTTGAAAGTAAAGATTAGGTAAAAAAAAATGTGTTTTAATGTGTAGTTGAATAGTCATCTGCATCTGCTGAGTGGATGTCTAGAGCTTAACAGAGCTCTTATATTATTCAGCAAGACCATCCCTCAAGCTAGAGCTGTTCACTCCTGCAGAATTTCAGGGAATTAAAAAGGAGTAGCACTGTAGCTTATTCATTCCTTCATTCATTACATTTCTATACTGCCAAATAGCCAAAGCTCTCTCGGCGATTAATAAAACCAAACTTAAAACCATAAAAAACAATAACATAGTAAAACATAATATAAAGACATGTTTAAAACAGAATAGAACCAAAGTAGGAACCAAGATAAAAGCCAGCAGAAGTTGTTGTTGTTCAGTCGTTCAGTCGTGTCCGACTCTTCGTGACCCCATGGACCATAGCATGCCAGGCCTTCCTGTCCTGCGCTCTCTCCCAGAGTGTGCTCAAGTTCATTGCATCGGTGATGCTATCTAGCCATCTCATCCTCTGCTGTCCCCTTCTCCTTTTGCCTTCAGTCTTTCCCAGCATCAGGGTCTTTTCCAGAGAGTTTTCTCTTCACATTAGGTGGCCAAAATATTGGAGCTTCAGCTTCAGTATCTGTCCTTCCAATGAGCACTCAGGGTTGATTTCCTTTAGGATGGACTGATTGGACCTCCTTGCAGTCCAGGGGACTCGTAAGAGTCTTCTCCAGCACCATAGTTCGAAAGCATCAATTCTTCGGTGCTCAGCATTCCTTATAGTCCAGCTCTCACAGCCATACGTTACTACTGGGAAAACCATAGCTTTGATTAGATGGACCTTTGTCGGCAAGGTGATGTCTCTGCTTCTTACTATGCTATCTAGGTTTGCCATAGCTTTCCTCCCAAGGAGCAAGCATCTTTTAATTTCATGGCTACAGTCACCGTTTGCAGTGATCTTGGAGCCCAAGAAAATAAAATCTGTCACAGCTTGCATTTCTTCCCCTTCCATATGCCAGGAAGTGATGGGGCCAGATGCCATGATCTTAGTTTTTTTAATGTTGAGTTTCAAACCAGCTTTTGCACTCTCCTCTTTCACCCTCAACAAGAGGCTCTTTAGATCCTCTTCGCTTTCTGCCATTAGGGTGGTATCGTCTGCATATCGGAGGTTGTTGATAATTCTCCCAGCAATCTTAATTCCGACCTGTGATTCATCCAACCCGGCATTTCTCATGATGTACTCTGCATATAAGTTAAATAAGCAGGGTGACAATATGCAGCCTTGTCATACTCCTTTCCCAATTTTGAACCAATCGGTTGTTCCATGTCTGGTTCTTACTGTTGCTTCTTGACCCTCGTACAGGTTTCTCAGGTGACAGGTAAAGTGGTCTGGTACTCCCATCACTTTAAGAATTTGCCACAGTTTGTTGTGATCCACACAATCAAAGGCTTTAGCGTAGTCAATGAAGCAGAAATAGACGTTTTTCTGGAATTCTCTTGCTTTCTCCATGATGCAGTGAATGTTGGGGATTTGATCTCTAGTTCCTCTGCCTCTTCGGAACCCAGCTTGTACTTCTGGTAGTTCTCGGTTCACATACTGCTGAAGCCAAGCTTGTAGGATTTTGAGCATCACCTTGCTGGCATATGAAATGAGCGCAATTGTGCGGTAGTTTGAACACTCTTTGGCATTGCCCTTCTTTGGAATTAGAATGTAAAATGAACTTTTCCAGTCTTGCGGCCACTGTTGAGTGTTCCAAATTTGTTGGCATATTGAGTGCAGCACTTTAACAGCATTATCTTTTAGGATTTCAAATAGCTCAGCTGGAAGACTGTCATCTCCGCTAGCTTTGTTGTTACTAATGCTTCCTAAGGCCCACTTGACTTCACTCTCGAGGATGTCCGGCTCAAGGTCAGTGACTGCACTATCATGGCTATCAGGGACATTCAAATCTTTCCTGTATAGTTCTTCTGTGTATTCTTGCCACCTCTTCTTAATCTCATCTGCTTCTGTTAGGTCCCTGCCTTCTTTGTCCTTTATCATGCCCGTCTTTGCACAAAACGTTCCCTTGAGATCTCCAATTTTCTTGAAGAGATCTCTAGTCTTTCCCATTCTGTTGTTTTCCTCGATTTCTTTGCATTGTTCATTTAAGAAGGCCTTCTTGTCTCTCCTTGCTATTCTCTGGAACTCTGCATTCAGTTGGGTATATCTTCCCCTTTCTCCCTTGCTTTTCACTTCCTTCCTTTCGTCAACTACTTGTAAAGCCTCATCAGACAGCCACTTGGCTTTCTTGCATTTCTTTTTCTTCAGGATGGATTGAGTTGCTGCCTCCTGAACAATGTTACGGACCTCCGTCCATACTTCTTCAGGCACTCTGTCTATCAGGTCTAATCCCTGAAATCTATTCCTCACCTCCACTGTATATTCATAAGGGATATGATTTAGGTCATACCTGAATGGTTTAGTGGTTTTCCCTACATTCCTCAATTTCAGCCGAAATTTTGCAACAAGAAGCTCATGATCTGAGCCACAGTCAGCTCCAGGTCTTGTTTTTACTGACTGTATAGAGCTTCTCCATCTTTGACTGCAAAGGACATAATCAATCTGATTTCGATATTGACCATCTGGTGATGTCCATCTGTAGAGTCGCCTCTTGTGCTGTTGGAAAAGAGTGTTTGCTATGATCAGCGTGTTCTCTTGGCAAAACTCTATTAGCTTTTGTCCTGCTTCATTTTGTACACCAAGGCCATGTTTGCCTGTTATCCCGGTGATTTCTTGACTTCCTACTTGAGCATTCCAATCCCCTATGATGAAGAGGACATCTTTTTTTGGTGTTAGTTCTAGAACGTGTTGTAGGTCTTCATAGAACCGATCAACCTCAGCTTCTTCGGCCTCAGTGGTTGGGGCATAGACTTGAATTACTGTGATGTTGAATTGTTCGCCTTGGATTCGTACTGAGATCATTCTATTGTTTTTAAGATTGTACCCCAGTACTGCTTTTCCCACCCTTTTGTTGACTATGAGTGCTACTCCATTTCTTCTAAGGGATTCTTGCCCACAGTAGTAGATATGATGGTCACCTGAATTAAATTCGCCCATGCCTGTCCATTTTAGTTCGCTGATTCCCAAGATGTCGATGTTCAGTCTTGCCATCTCGTGTTTGACCACCTCCAGCTTACCTTGATTCATTGATCTGACATTCCAGGTTCCTAAACAATATTGTTCTTTACAGCATCGGATTTTCTTTTCACCACCAGACATATCCACAGCTGAGTGTCCTTTCAGCTTTGGCCCAGCCGCTTCACTCTTTCTGGCGCTACTTAGAAATACCCTCTGGTCTTCCCCAGTAGTATATTGGACACCTTCCAACCTGAGGGGCTCATCTTCCGGTGTCACATCTCTTAGCCTTGTGATACGTTCCATGGGGTTTTCTTGGCAAGAATACTGGAGTGGGTTGCCATTTCCTTCTCCAGTGGACCACATTTTGTCAGAACTCTCTGCCATGACCTGTCCATCTTGGGTGGCCCTGCACGGCATAGTTTATGACTTCACTGAGTTACGCAAGCCCCTTCGCCACAACAAGGCAGTGATCCATGAAGGGGACCAGCAGAAGTACACAGATCTAAAAACGCACTGACACGATTTTTAAAACTGAAGGGCTAAAGCCTGGGAAAATAAAAGGTCTTCTTCACCTGGCCCCGAAAAGACCACAATGTACGTGCCAGCAGACCCTCTCCTGGGAGGACATTCCACAACTGGGCTGCCACCATTGAAAAGGCCCTGTCCTTAGTAACCACCCCCCTCATTTGGTGGGGGCACTCAGAGAAGTGCTTCTGGGGATGATTGTAGGGTCTGGGCAGGTATATATGGAATGAGATGATAACTCAGGTAACCTGGCCCCAAGCCATTTAGGGCTTTGTAGATTAATACCAGCACTTTAAATTGGGCCTGGAAACAAACTGGCAACCAGTGCAGATCAAAGAGCACTGACATAATATGATCATATCAACCAGTCCCCATTACCAGTCTTGCTGTCTTATTTTGGATCAGCTGTTTCTGGACTATTTTCAAAGGCAGCCCCCCACATACAATACATTGCAGTAATCCAAATGAGAAGTTACCGGAGCATGTATAACTGTAGCTGGCTAATGTCCAGCTTCCCAGGGTACTACCACTGATGGCTATGGATGGTTCCTTTTACATTCTCCACTGGTGACTCTCTTTGGGAGCAAACCACATTGGATGGTGGTTGTCTCACTTCAACTTCCAAAAGGTGATCTGCCCCCTACTCTAGGTTAGGGATGTGTGAATCAGCACATGAATTCATCAAGATTCTCCAGTTTCCATCTTGAAGGTCGTTCCAACACATATCTGTATTGGATTGTGAGCTGGGTATGGGGGAGGTTTCCACACAAATATTGTGTTATCTCTGTGCACATTTTTCCAAATGAACACATCAATTGTGGGCATTTTTGAAATGTATTTTCTCTTATTGACTAAAGTGTTCTTGTGCTCATTTTAAACATGCACACATCCTTTTATGTGTAGTTTTCAAAGTTATGTATTTGCACGATGCATAAATTTGTTGTGTGAATCACATCACAAGCTCAGCAACATAGAGACTTCAGACCACAGATTGCGTTTTGGTCTGCGTTTGGTTCCAGGAGATGCAAATTGTATATATTCTGGTCAAAAACAAACTGAAAGAGATTTCTCATCCATCCCTATTCTACATTCTGAGCTCTGTGACTGCTATTCATCTTCAAAGTCATCTTTGGTGAGTCCACCTTAGCCTCCAGGTTTCAGCGGCTGCAACATCTCCTGGGCAGATTACTCAGAGTCAGAGTCCAAGGAGACATCACCATAGGGATTGGGGCCAAGTCATGGTAGCAGGAATCACTTGTTCTACAATGACATATACACACACTGAATCCAAGCATCTGAATGAGTTGGCTATGGTGTCTGGGTTGTAAAAACTGGCTTTAAACAACAGTCCTATTTACTCTGTGGATGCTCCAAACAGAAACAATCTATCTTCTCTGGTACAGGAGGGAATAGTGTGTTTCCCTTCCCCCTTCATGCATCTAGATACTGAGTACTGACCACAGGATGAGAAATACAGAATCTGCGCATAGTTGAGATTCACTGGTTCCATTTCAAGAATTTAATGTTTTGAATTGATTGTTGAGTTGAGGGCCATAATTATGGTTTCTATTTTTTCCTACTGATGAAGACCCGTCAGGTCGAAATGCATTTTGGATTGGATATTTTGTATCACTATGGCCTTTCTGGAAACCAATATTGTCACTATGTTCATCTGTAAAAGGTTGTACTGTTAATTCATTGCACTTTTATAATTTTATATGATGTATTAGTTATTTTAAAAATGCTTATAAAGCTTTGTATGTTATATCAGTCATTGTATTGAAAAAAAAATATTGCGGTTACATTTTCTGTTCTTAAAAGCTTCCTTACTCCTATTTTGCTTCTCTACAATGACATATACCAGACCAAAAGCTACATCCGAAGTGAATGTTCAAGGACTATTAACTAACAAACCAAACAGCAATCAAAGGACAGAAGCAACCATGTCTGACTAGGTAGATTCTGAAAAGTTTATTTTGTGAGAAACAAAATGTCTCAGGCAAACTCTCCTAAATCAATATATGTTCCAATGTTTAACTTTATCTAGATGTGCATCCAAACTCCAGTTTGTTCACCTAAACACTCTGATCCTATGCCCATTTGTTCTGAAATAATTCCTGCACAATGCAAGGGTTTAAATGGGATTGCTGGTTTATGTGAAATGCAAGGTGAATTTGAAAGGTCTTACTCAGGAAAAAGGTGTGCAAGAACTTTGAAAGAATGTTTACATTCTTAATAATCCAGCAGCTGCAGTTCTTATGTTAAACTCTCCACCTGACCCACCTTACTGGCTTGTTCATGAATATAAGCAAGATAAAAGTGGCAAAGCACATAACTCTGAAAAGTTAATTGCTTTGCAAGTTATTAATAATAAAACAAAAAGCAACCTCTGCTCTAAGAAAATAATCCACAGATGTATTATGCTTCCATAGCATGTTTTCCTAAGCACCTTGGATAAATGCAGGGCATTTGTTTACAAAGGACAAAACTCAGGACCATACTGTAGGGCTAAACAAAGACGCTTTTAGTTTAATGAACCACGTTTAATTTGGGGGAAATGACAGCCCTCTAGCTCACCTGTGTCTCTGCCACCTTAGCCCTCCTGAAAGCATGAGAGCCACATAATTAGCACTTGTAGCTAAGTGCTCCCCCTCTTCATGAGGACAGAAAATATTCAGTATCTGATTTAAAACAACACTGAGCCAGGTTGGGGCGGTGGGGGGAGGGGGAAGAGTACAAAAAAATGAAGGGAATTGATTAAGGGGGGGAAAAGAGAAAGGGGAAAGATGTTCTGGTCCTGTTCTCTGTCCAAATAAAGGTGAGCTATCCTTGCTTTGAGACCATCACCTTCGGCTTTTGGGTGGTATAGAAATGAAGGAAATAAATAAATAAATACATAAATAAATAAATAAATAAATAAATAACCTCCATCCCAGCAAGGGAGCAACAGTTCTTTTTTTTTTTTCACGCTTTAAATATAATATTTGACATATTTGTGTGAGCTACTTAGGAGGTAAAGCAGGATGTAAGTAGAAGGAAGTAACAAAATTTTTGATGGAGAGTGACACCAACTACTGTCAGGAATGATCCTGAGCGTGTGGAGATAGTTAGCAGCTCAGACTCAGAATGGGAACAGCCAGAACCAGAGGAGGCTCCCTCCCTAGTGAGCTCAGATGTGGCAAGGCCTTCTTCCCAAGACCTTGGCGCACAGATGGCTCGACCTGAAGGGCCCCCCTCTCCTCCTCCATGAGAACCCAGGTCTCAGGGGAGAGGTAGAGTGAGGGGCATGACTTGAGTGATGCTAGGGTCCATTGCAGAGCGAAGCAAGAAAAGTTAGAGGTGGAGCTCAGACACTCCTCCAGGTTGGCTATGTGTGATAGCCTACATAGGAGGGAGCAACTGTAAGGGAGCCCCCCCCCCCGCTAGTCTGGCTAGGAAGTTCTTGTTCAAAGTGCCAGCAACTTCTCTAACTTCCACTTCAGCTCCTCTATTGGTATTCATAATTGTGTGGAGTAGCTGTTTCCTTTGTAGCCTGAGAGTTTCTTAGAATTTTCATTTGTAAGGAACCTGGTTGTTAACTGATAAAGTAGTGAGCCTGATGCCTGGTATCTTGGAGTGTGTTCATTGCAACGGGAGAGGACAAAGGAACATGACAACTACGCATTAGTCTCCAGTCCAGCCACAATCATCTGAATAGATTTTGAATTCATTTTAGGAGATTTTTAATAGTTCAATGTGTGAGCATCCCCTCTCTGTCAAATTTAGATGGAGGACACATAACTTTTGAGATTCAGGATGAACTCCAAATGATCAAGGGGCTGTATCCACCTCTGTCATGTTCCCCCTTACTCACTTTTTTTTTTTTTTAAGTGGAAAAGCCCCAAACATTGTAACCTTTCATCACAGGGGCGAATAAGGGGGAACATGACAGAGGTGTATACAATTATGTATGGTATGGAGAAAGTGGATAGAGAGTCCCCATTTTGCTCCCTCTCTTTTAACATCATCCAATGGAGCTGAGTGGTGGGAGTAGCGATGTACGTAGGACTGTGTAAAATCCACTCTGTCTTTCACAGATTGTCAGGCGCCTTTTGTTCAATCGTCCACTCACAGGTGAATGCAAAAAAAAATTGTCATGTGGAAAAATATGCAAATAATTATGTGAGAGGTTTTGTAACAATTTACACAATTTACCTTAGTATGTAACACTTAGCATATTGTCCCCCACTCCATTCAACTTTTCCTCAGCAGAAACTTGCATATTTTCCTGCTGGTAAATATGCATACATTTTGGGAAAGTAAAAAAAAAACACACACACACAGAAGTCCACAGACTCCCCGTGGCCTGAGGGAGTCGCTCCGCATCGGATTCCGCAGGTCGGATTCTTAGAAATCCGAGCTCATTTTAGTCTGTCTTGAATCCCCAGCTCGGAGATTGAGATTTATTGACACATAAAAGGAAGCACTTCTTCATACAGTGCATAGTTAAAAGTATGGAATTTGACAGCGCAAAACGTAATGATGGCCACCAACTTTGACATCCTTAAAAGGGGATTTGACAAATTCATGGAGGAGAAGGTTATCAATGGCTACTAGTTATGATTATGGCTATATATTACCTCAAGGATCAGAGGCAGTATGCCTCTCAGCACCAGTTCTGGAGCAGATGAGTGCTAATGCTTGTGGGCTTCTCATGGGCATCTGTTTGGTTACTATGAGAGACAAACACTGGAATAAAAAGGCCTTTGGTCTGATCCATCATGGCTCTTCATTATTTGTAGGCATTTTAGTTTGTGTGCTCACCTGCTACCTAAATTGTGGGGGGGATACACTTTGTTTTTTTTACCTTGGCCCCATCAGTGCCTCATTTGTTTTGGGAAGCCCACAGCTTCCCAGGATCTTAAAGAAAAAAAGAAACATGAACACAACAACCTGGCTGGTTTGTTATTGTTATATTTGGTTTTTTAAGGAAAAGGTGTTACATTTGTTTTTAAATTGTTGTATTATTCTTTCATCAGCCAGCTTGGATGCTTCAATTGACCTAGAAATCTTTAAAATACAATACAATACAATATAATACAGGATATATTTCTTTATTCTTTGACATGTTCTTCTATTATGTTATTACGTTACATGCCTAAGCAATGAGACCCATCTAGTACAGGAGTCTGTTTCCAAAAGAAGCCACCAGGTACAGGGCTAATCCAAGGCATTTTGCTGCTTGAAGTGAAGAATTGTTGTGAACTAGGGATGTCAGAGAATTCCACCACAGACTCCAGTGAGGCTGGATTCTTAAGAATCTGGCCCCCCAGGAATCCGTGGCAGAATGGCCTCCCCCCCTCCACCACCCCGCGGAATCCCCCCAGGACAGAGCGTACCTGGCGGTGGATGCAGCGGCTCCGGCAGCTCCGGCTGGTCTCCCAGCCGCTGCTGGGCTGCTGCGGACGCAAATGGCAGCCATTGTAGCGGCCGCCATTTGTGTGGCTGCCTTTCTTCGTGATAGGCTACATAAATACTTACGTAACCTATCACGGCAAAGAGGAGGGGTGCAAATGGCAGCCGCTACACCATTTACGCCCCTGCTCTTTGCCGTGATAGGTTATGTAAGTATTTACGTACCCTACCACGGCTTGGCAGCCACGCAAATGGCGTAGCAGCTGCCATTTGCATGGCTGCCTTTTGTCGTGATAGGCTACGTAAATACTTACGTTGCCTATCACGGCTTGGCAGCCACGCAAATGGCATAGCAGCCACCATTTGCATGGCTGCCCTTTGTCATGATGATAGGCTACAGAAATACTTACGACGTAGCCTATCACGGTTTGGCAGCCACGCAAATCCCCACTGCAGATGTCCCAGAATGGAGCCGGGTAAGTGTTTCGTACATCCCTATTGTGAACTGCCAGAGCCAGAGACCTTCAGCTAAGGGACAGTATAGAAATTAAATTAAATGAAATGAATGACAACAAAATGCCCCCTCCCATTCCACCTACAGAAGCTGATGGACTGGCAGCTGAATCTTACTTCAACAGTGTTGATGGGACAACATCCTCCACCACACCTGAGGATGTCAAGCTAGCTAAGGGGGCACAGGGCAGGCTACACAGCACACACAGTTCAGTCTTCCAATCCAACACCTCATTGCCACCACCGCCACCACTGCCACCCCACACACAGGCATCTGCCACCTGAGAGAGCTGCTTCACCCTGCCTAATGGCAGGGCTGGCCCCAGCCAGGTGCCACAACAGAAAACAATGTCAGGCAGCCCATGTTCTTTGTCCCCAACATCAGGGATTCAGATACATATTTCACCTATTCACGGATGTTATATTTATTGCAACCATAGCCGCTAGTGGTAGAAACACATATCTTCCATAATCCCCCCCCCCTCTTTTAATGCCATTGAAGCTAATGGCTCAATGATCACCACATCTTGTTATGCTGAATTCCATGAGTTAATTATGCATTGTATTAGGTACTCTATTTCGTCCATCTTGCACTTACTGCCAATCAATCATCTCCACTGAGTGACCTTGAGCTCTTGCTGTAAGAGAGAGGGAGGGGGGAATTCTCCATCCCCTTTCTCCACAAGCTGTTCTAGGGTTAAGACATGGTGAGTCCTTTGGCAGATTAAGCCCTCTCTGACAATAAAGGGAATGCAAACTGGAGAAAGCTGCAGCTACTCAACTAGCAGGTCGCTGGGGTTAGTACAGTGCTCACTTATTACAGGTATTCGCAGATCTATCGTTGCACTCCAGCAGTCAGTGATGCTGAACTTTCCAACAGCTCTTTGTTTTGGTTCAAAGCATTTTTTTCAAATAAGGAAGACTCTGATCACACCAGATCTGCCATAACATCACACTTCTTGAAAATATGTTGAACGTTTTGTCATTCTGCAGCATAATGATGGAATACCTCTCTCTCTCCCTCTCCCTCTCCCTCTCCCTCTCCCTCTCTCTCTCTCGACATGACATTCCACAGTTGACCATTATTCTTCAAAATTCTATATTACAAGGAAAGAATGAACGATATTAAACATGATAGCCTACTGTTGGCTTGTGTTTCCAGTCATCTTTGTGGTACTATTACTTGCTTGAGTGTCAAAAAATCAGACGCTCAGGCAGCCATCTTAGGGATGAGGAAGAGATCCATTCAGTTCACATTTTACTGCAGACCTACCTAATCCTCCATTTACATACAAACCAATAAGCAGCCTGAAATGCAGTTACCCTTCAGTGTTTATAGTTCTTGGATTTTCTAATGTGGCTCTCCTAATGAAAAATACATACAAAAATGTGTACATTAGGGGAAAGTGGACACAAAACTATATATATATTTGTGGAAAATAATATACAAAGAATTAGGGGACATTGCTTGCAAAAATGCATTATATTATTGCATGCAGAAATGCATATGTGAGGAGAAATGTGAACAAAAATTCATATGCACTTTCATGGGGACTTTAAAAAAATATAAATAGATGTGGAAACAGGGCAAAACAAACTTCAGGCTGAAAAAGAACTGGAAAGTGGAAACTGAAAGAAGCTGAAATTGACAGATTTGCCCATAAGCCTTTCCATTTCAAACAAGACATGGGTTTTTGAATTCTTTCTTTGTAGACAATAACAATCCAGGCAACTCAGGCAGGCTTCACTATTCCCTGTTTCTCAAATCTCAAAAGGGGAGATACACAGTCTCTCCCAACCATCAGGAGTGGAAGCAAAATACCAGCACCTTTGTTGTTGTTTTAACAATCATACTGCAGTAAATCCTACTGCAAATGCTAATGACAAAAAAAGGTTGCCAGTCATTCAGTAAAAAGAACCCCCCAGAGCATGGACAAAATTAATGTTTAATTTGTAGCTGTAGAGTCTGATTTTCATCAGACTAACAACTTCCCCTGTGAGTCACACCTGCAGAATCCAAGCAGATTCTAACTATATTTATTCAAATGCTTGCTTGTGGTGCTGAGACTACTAGCTGCATACAGTGCATGGCATACTCTGGGCTGGTTTACATGATGTTGAGAGATACTGGATTTGGCAATTCACGGTTGCTCTCCAACACAGCGACAGCCAGGCTGCTACATTTCCAGCCAGGACTTCAAAGAGAAGAATGGGGAAATCAATACTTTCCTCACAGGACTTTGCCAAGCTTAAGCACCTATGTGCATCTAAATTCTGCTGCTGCTACATATTTGAACTGTATTGTATTTTATTGTATTCTGTTTTATTCTGTTGTATTTTAACTGGCATATTTTAAAATTGCTTAAATTTACTTAGGACAGTATCTGATTGTGTAATTCCACAAACTCAAATAGTGCTAGCAAAGCTCTGACAAATCTTTCCATTGTACAAGCAGTTGCACATTATGGTTGCACATTTATGGTTGTGCATTATGGTTGCATGTAACATATGCTTGTTAATTATTGGAGGCACAGTAGTGCCTCCAGTAGATAAGGTGATTAGTCAAAAAAGGATTCTGCCATGTTATATGAAAATCATGGGAGTGGGTCATTCTAACTTTAATAAAATTGAAAGGGTTTCACCAATCTTCCTGAAAATCACAGTGTCAGACAGAAATGTCTATGTTACATAACCTGAAAATTTCAGGAAGATTGGTTAAAGACTGAGGGAGAGAGGGCAGTTAACAGGAAAAATAAATAAATGGCCCCACAGTTTTGAAAACATGTGTTGGCAACCTTTTGTGCCCATCATTCACCAAGGGTCTGTGGTCTATTTATGAAAACAGTATATATTTTCCTACTCCCGTTGTATGCAGTTGGTGGAATGGAATTTCTTTTTTAAAATTCCATTTACTTATTTTTAGAATAATTTTTATTGGTATAATGAACCCCTATGAGATTTCATAAGCCAGCACTCGGAATGTTGAGGGTTAGGAGAGGGGGATAACTGCCATGTAGAGAAAAAGCAGCAACAGCAGCTAATGTGAGTTTCTGGGTCCTCTGCGTGTGTGTACGCAGACAAGCAATCCTCCCATTGTGACCAGACCCCACTGCTTCTGTTTACTGGTCTGCACTCCCAGCTATTCCCTGGTTCTTCCTCTGCTCCCCCCGTTTCCCCTTATTAGTTTGTGTTACTAAGGTCCCTTTCTGGATTCAAGTGCTGGGAAGAGAGGCCTAAGAAGGAAGCTATGGCATGGAATAGGAGTGAAACTGTGCTTCATAAGCAGGACTGTCTTTCCTTGAGGGCAGAAAGTTTTGCTGCCTGGAGTTTGAGAAGCAGGCATTCATGCTGACAAAGCTGCAGTCAAGCCACAGAACAATGGAGCTATATGAGAAAAGCTTATGTTTGTTACTCCCTGCACCTTGCAGCTCCCTGAGTCCGGCACTCCATCCTCCCTCCCAACCTGGATTTGGGACTGAAAGACCCAGCAAAAGTGGGGGTACATGGAGATAAGTTGTAAGTAAGCACAATTTATGACATTGCACAACATCATGACTGATCACGGCGCACAGGGCACGTCAGATAAGTTATCAGCCTTAGCTTCCAATTTCCTGGCTTTGTGGAGTTTTGGACCAACATGAGATAGCCTTATTGTCTGGCCTTTTAAACCAGCAGGTTTTCTGATGATTGAATATAAATATATGTGTTTGAATTGTAAAATGTTATCCAGATAAGTTAGATTTAATGGAATGTTGGTGTGTGAGTGAAAGGTGTGAGGGGCTTGTGAGTGTGAGTATTCAGAGGTTTAAAAATAGGTGAACTGACAGTTAAATGGTCAGATAGGGATTAGGGATTGAAGAAGCTACATCTAGTGAGTGGGGCTTGGAGAATAGGATTTAGAAGGGGTAGAGTCGATAGGTAGGTTAGAACCAAGTATAGATTTATTAATAATAGTGTATATAACACTTTTTTGTGTTTAGTAAATTTTATTTGTTTTATTATAAATACAAAGTCCCACATGTTGGTTTGTTTTATTACACTACCAGATTAAAAAATGCTATTTCCTTTTTACTTCTCCTGTATTGGGTATAAGAAATCAATTAATCATATTGGGTGTCTCCTTGACCAAGAGTAAAAGGGCTGAAGCTTTGTGTCTCAGTGAAGACAACTTAACAAAGTGGAAGAGGGGTTTTTCAGTTTCAGCAGGCGGAAGCTGGAAAAGGTATATCCCCGGAGCAGGAATGTCACTTTGCACATGTGTGATGCACAACTGGTTGCACAACTGTAATGCACAACCAGTTGTGCAAGCATAATGCCCAGTCACTTGTGCAACTGAGCTTGCACAAACATATGTTTAGTTGGATTCTCCACTTAGAACCTAGTTTCTGCTAGCACAATATCATTTGCTATGATATTGTCATTAGTTGAATGACATACTTGTATACTGCCCATAATTAGTTATGGGAATGTTGTTTTCACTAATATATCTATTTTCCCATGCACTTTCTCTAATATATGCATCACTGTATGCACGTTTTGATGGAGAATTGCAAAATTCAGAGAATTATGGGTTTTGAACAATAACTGAGCTCGATCCACACTTCAAAAATGCAAATTTGGGTAAATTTACATTACAATGTGAACCAAACTAATTTCTCCCTATTCCTACTACTGTGTTTCAGACTCTATGCAATACGCCTCAGGAGCATACAGACAGACATAAAAACACAAACACAGATGTGAGTTCAAAACAACCTTATTAACTTTATTAACTTGTGAGTTGAGAAAAGAAGCAGAATCGGTACATTCTAGAGGCAAACCATTAGCTCATGTTGACCAATAAAATAAAATAAATTCGCTTTATCAATAGGAGGAGAGAATTCCATCAACTAATGGTTTCCAAAAGAAACTTGGTTCTTTTATTTATTTTCACTGAGTACAAGAAGATAGATAATAAAATAGTGGCTCAAAATATTCAAGGAATTCTTGGTGAGTGTTTAATAATGAGGCAATGAACGACTACATTTGTATGGATTAGACCATATTAACATGCATTTTCCTAGTAATTCCTGTGCTTTACAGTTTGCTTTTTTATCTCTGCTTGTTTGCAGAATGCATAAATGTCATCAGCTTTGGTGAAAACACACAAAATCTGTGTTCTGATTTATTAATAGGCTTCCACTTAGAGCCCTCCCTTTGTATTTTTTGGGGGTGGGGGTGCTTTGTTTACACTTTCAATTCAAGTCTCTCAAGAATGCTGTTGAATCAAACACCTGTTATGTGTATTTTGGCCTATGCATGAAACATACAATGAGCCTCTCATGCTTTATTGATAGCAAAAGGCGATAAGGGTAGGCGTTCAACTGAAGTTTCACAAGTCTTTGAATCTTCAATAACGTATCAAGCCTGCTGAAAATAATTGGAATAAAGAGTTACATTTAGAAAAAAAAAATAGTCACTGTTTGGTTTGAACGATTAAAAAACTGCTCCATGATGGGCTGTTCTAATTAAAATTACTAGCTATAAATCCAACAGAACAAAGCTCTTGTATATCATTCAGAGGTAGGCTTAGGGCAATTTCAATGCTCAAAAGGGAAATATTTTAAATGCTGTAAATTCTAGGTAGATATGATAGCATTTGATCACTTTCATTCCTTGCATTTTCCATTCTTCTTTGCCATATATTTCAGGGTCAGGCCCAGAGCCAAATCCAGTCCATCTTGGGCCCCAATCAAGCCCTCCAGGGTTTTCTAGAAGGCCAAATGCCCTTCCCTTGGGCCCACCCCCTTCCCTCAAACCAACAGTCATTTGGTGGTCTCCCCATTTTTCTCCCCCCCCCATTTTAAAAGGTTTAAAATGCCTCCCCTAAGATTTATTTACTGGCAGTAAAATATTTGAGGGAGCACCTCCCCCTATATATGCCTGCCCAAGGACAGAGATCTGTTGGACGGGCCCTCCTCTGCATCCCACCAGTGCGAGATATACACTACAGTGGGATGTGGGAGAGGGCCTTCTCTGCTGTGGCACCCCTGTTGTAGAATACCCTCCCCTTGGAGTCCCGATTGGCACAGACACTGGTTTCATTTCGGCACCAAATTAAAACATGGCTTTTTATCAAAGCCTTTTGATAAAATGCATTCCCTGAGTTTGAATACTGTTTTAACTGTTTTATTGTTTTAGATTTTTAATTGGTATTGGCTAGCTTAATGATTTAATATGTTTTAGCTATTTAAATTATATATTGTTTTATACTATTTAAATTGATTTTATCTGTATGCCGCCCTGAGATCTTAATGATATAGGGCGCGATACAAATATTTTTAATTAATTAATTAATTAATAAGAGCTTTAACTAAAATACACTGGGATTCCCCTCCCCCCATCTTTTTTCCCTTTCGTCCTCCCCCTTTTGCCTTTAGACCTCCTCACCAGTGGAATGCGGCCCCTGGGAACTTCTCAAAAATGGAATTTGGCCATTGGCTTGAAAGTGGTTCAATACCCCAATCTATTTGTCACCCTTTCATCTCTCCATAGGCCCAGCACCCCTCATGCTCAGGCAGCTGCCAGGGATCCAGTGTCTTGGTAAGGTCCACTGCTGATGCCCAAGAACATCAAAACTATGCATGATGTGGAGAAAGTGGATAGGGAGACATTTTTCTCTCTCTCTCATAATACTAGAACCCAATGGGATCATCCCATGAAGCTGATTAGTGGAAGATTCAGGACAGATGAAATGTCAATGAAGGACTTCTTCATACAGCGCATAGTTAAACTATGGAATTTGCTACCACAAGATGTGGTGATGGCCAACAATTTGGATGGCTTTAAAAGGGGGTTAGACAAATTCCTGGAGGAGAAGGCTATCAGTGGCTACAAATCCTGATGGCTACATGCTACCTCCAGTATCAGAGGCAGTATGCCTATGTACACCAGTTGTTGAGGAATATGGATAGGAAGGTGCTATTGCACTCATGTCCTACTTGTGGGTTTCCCAGAGACAGCTAGTTGGGTCACTGTGTGAACAGAATGCTGAACTAGATGGACACTTGGTCTGATCCAGCATGACTCTTCTTATGTTCTTATCACAACAGCCCTTCTGGATCAGACCAAAGTCCTATAGTGCATTTTGTTCCTGTAGAGTCCAACCATAAGCCCCTGGGAAACTGGGGATGTACAAAACCCCTCTTACCTGGCTCCGCCGGGTTCTGCTGGGGGGGGAGGCGCTCCATCCCTCCCCCCAGAATCCTCGCCGGGGGGGAGGCACTCTGCGCCTCCCCCCTGGAATCCTGGCCAGCTGGCTCCGCGGGGATTCCGCAGAGCCGCCGGCCAGCTCCGCCAGCAGCCGGACATCCTACTAAAGTTCAGCCACAGTTAAGAATTATTTTCTGTATCTTGCAGCAATAATG
Organism: Heloderma suspectum; assembly: GCF_057233095.1. Taxonomy (NCBI): domain Eukaryota; kingdom Metazoa; phylum Chordata; class Lepidosauria; order Squamata; family Helodermatidae; genus Heloderma; species Heloderma suspectum. The sequence continues at coordinate 22,725,047 of NC_139460.1, read as the reverse complement.
ATTTTCCAGGAAAAGATGAGAAATTGATTCCTGAACACCTTAGTTAATAAATATTATTGAATTGCTTAATGGGGGGGGGGCTTGAATGTAGAACAGCCTTATTTTAAAAATTAAAAAGATCAAACAGGAAGACAGAGAGAGCTTTTTCCTCTCTCTCTCTCTCTCTCTCTCTCTCTCTCCCTTTTACTACGAAGACATTCGAAATAAAACTGCAGAGCTGAAAGCAACAATCGCATTAAAATAGATATCTGACTTCATCGGGGTAACAGATGTTGGAGTATTTAGGGATATCAACAAGGATGTAAACACAGTAGGACATAAAGTCACTCCATGAAGCATCAGTGTTGGGACATACTTTATTTTAAACTCTGGAATTCACTGAGTCATCAGATTAATTGTGCAAAACGGAAGTTCTTTGGCAGACTTTGATTTCTGAAAACTTTATTCTGTTCCACTGACCCACACTGTGATTTACAATAAGAACAAACCAGAACAGCTCTTTCAGGGGATATCAGCCCCGCTCCAATTCTTTTTTGAGCAAACTCAACAACTAAACACAACCCACCATCAAATGCAAAATCCACATCAAAAGACATATCCAGACGGTTCAATGAGACCCAGCTGCATATCACAGTGGGGATGAGAATGTACATCCAGAAGCCCCAATGCATCAATTAATGCTGCATCCCAAAAGAAGATTCTGCATGTTTTCTACCATTCTCATTCACTTTGGTTAGGAAAGAAAAGAAAGAAAGAAAGAAAGAAAGAAAGAAAGAAAGAAAGAAAGAAAGCTTTCAGTGGAAAAATCAAAGGAGAGGAAAATGTCAGTGAAATTCTCATGGGTGGGGTGCAGGGTTCTTGCATTTACCTTGGTTATGAGGTGGCCATGGAGCTCATGTGAGTGTCATTGTACAATCATATCTCCAGTGGTCTGCAGGTAGTCTCCCAAGCTTCCCACACTTCAGTTAAAACCCAGGGGAAGACATTATGAGGTGACTCCTCTCATGGGACTATTTCAGATCAGGAGGCATGGGCAGCCAGAGAGGCTGCAGAGCAATGGAGAAATCTGCAATAGGAAGAGAAAAACAACAACACCTCACAACAAGGTAAGCTCAAAAACACCAACAGAAATTCTAAAGTGACCTAAAAATGAGGCAGAAAAACAAACGTCTCATTTGCAGGAGTAGAAATTGGAGCACAGATTTTGGAACAGCACTACCATCAGTTGTGCAGTGAAGCACCTTCCTCCATGCATATCATAGAATAGTAGGGTTGGAAGGGGCCTACAAGACCATCAAGTCCAACCTCCTGCTCAATGCAGGAATCCAAGTCAGAGCATCCCTGACAAATGGCTGTCCAGCCTCATCTTGAATGCCTCCAGTGTGGGAGAGCCCACCACCTCCCTAGGTCATTGGTTCCATGGTTGTATTGCTCTAACAGTCAGGATGTTTTTCCTGATGTTCAGCTGGAATCTGGCTTCCTGTAACTTGAGCCCATTATTCCGTGTTCTGCACTCTGGGATGATCGAGAAGGGATCCTGGCCTTCCTTTCTGTGACAATAGAGAATATTCAATATACTCTCTCTGTCATCATGAAGATCCCATCCAGGTCCCTCATAAGGAAATGAAATCAGTTTCTACTCTCAGATAGCATACCCAGGTGGAAGGTACATCAGAATGTACTGGTAGATCTCCTGGTGATTTTCAATTGAGGGGGGCTGAAAATTGGGTCGAGGCTCCTCCTACTCATGGGACCTCCACTCACAGGAGGTCCCTCTACCTGGTTTTTGAAGATCCCCCCTTCTTCTTAAGCCCTCTGTGCCACAGTCCAACCCTTTCAACAGGGCTCCCTGACCCTCATAAGACACTTCTCAGGGTAATTCAGGGATTGCTGCAAGGAGGAGAGGGCAGGAAAGTCCCCTTCCACCAGCTCCCTTCTGTGCACATTTCTGTGGCCCCATACATTTTAATGCAAAATTGTACTTCAGCATACTTGAATGAAGTGGTGGGGGGAAAGATGCACAGGTCACCGGGCCCAGGTGGTATCCATCCGAGAGTTCTCAAAGAACTCAAATATGAAACTGCTCTTCTTCTAACTAAAATATGCAACATGTCCCCAAAATCAGCCTCTATGCCAGAGGACTGGAAAATGGCCAATGTAACACCAATTTCAAAAAGGAATCCAGGAGGGATCCAGGAAATTACAGGCTGGTTAGCTTGATGTCTATTCTGGGCAAATTGGTCGAAGGCATTATTAAAGATAAAATTAGTAAGCATATAGAAGGATAAGCCCTGCTGAAAAAGAATCAACACGGCTTCCGCAAAGGTAAGTCCTGTCTCACTAACCTTTTAGAGTTCTCTGAGAGTGTCAGTAAACATGTCGACAGGGGTGATCTGGTAGACATTGTTTACTTGGACTTCCAAAAGGCTTTTAACAAAGTCCCTCACCAAAGACTCCTGAGCAAACTTAGCAGTCATGGAATAAGAGGACAGGTCCTCTTATGGAAGAGCCTCGTGTGGTGCAGAGTGGTAGGTGGCAGTATTGCAACTGAAACTCTCCCCATGACCCAAGTTTGATCCCAGCGGAAGCTGGGTCTCGGGTAGCCGGCTCAGGTTGACTCAGCCTTCCATCCTTCCGAGGTCGGTAAAATGAGTACCCAGCTTGCTGGGGGTAGTCACAACTGGGGAAAGCAATGGCAAACCACCCCGCTACAGTCTGCCATGAAAATGCCAGCGAAAGCAGCATCCCTCTAGGGGTCAGTAATGACCCAGTGCTTGCACAGGAGGAACCTTTCCTTTCCTTCCTCTAATGGATCAGTAACTGGTTAAAGAACAGAGAGTAGGAATAACTGGTAAATTCTCCCAATGGACGGAAGTAAATAGTGGGGTCCCACAGGGATCTGTATTAGAACCGATGCTTTTCAACCTATTTGTAAATGATATGGAATTAGGAGTGAGCAGTGAAGTGGCCACCTTTGCAGATGTCACCAAATTATTTAGGGTGGTTAAACAAAAAGAGATTGGGAAGAGCTCCAAAAGAAAAGCTCCGAACCAGGAGACTGGGCATCCAAAGGGCAAATGCGGTTCAGTGTTGTTGTTCAGTCGTTCAGTCATGTCCGACTCTTCGTGAACCCATGGACCATAGCACGCCAGGCCTTCCTGTCCTGCGCTCTCTTCCGGAGTGTGCTCAAGTTCATTTTCATTGCATCGGCGATGCTGTCTAGCCATCTCATCCTCTGCCGTCCCCTTCTCCTTTTGCCTTCAGTCTTTCCCAGCATCAGGGTCTTTTCCAGAGAGTTTTCTCTTCACATTAGGTGGCCAAAATATTGGAGCTTCAGCTTCAGTATCTGTCCTTCCAATGAGCACTCAGGGTTGATTTCCTTTAGGATGGACTGATTGGACCTCCTTGCAGTCCAGGGGACTCATAAGAGTCTTCTCCAGCACCACAGTTCGAAAGCATCAATTCTTCAGCACTCAGCCTTCCTTATAGTCCAGCTCTCAGAGCCATACATTACTACTGGGAAAACCACAGCTTTGATTAGACGGACCTTTGTTGGCAAGGTGATGTCTCTGCTTCTGACTATGCTGTCTAGGTTTGCCATAGCTTTCCTCTCAAGGAGCAAGCGTCTTTTAATTTCATGGCTGCAGTCACCATCTGCGGTGATCTTGGAGCCCAAGAAAGTAAAATCTGTCACTGCTTCCATTTCTTCCCCTTCTATATGCCAGGAAGTGATGGGGCCAGATGCCATGATCTTCGTTTTTTTAATGTTGAGTTTCAAACCAGCTTTTGCACTCTCCTCTTTCACCCTCAACAAGAGGCTCTTTAGATCCTCTTTGCTTTCTGACATTAGGGTGGAATCGTCTGCATATCTGAGGTTGTTGATAATTCTCCCAGCAATCTTAATTCCGACCTGTGATTCATCCAACCCGGCGTTTCTCATGATGTACTCTGCATATAAGTTAAATAAGCAGGGCGACAATATGCAGCCTTGTCGTACTCCTTTCCCAATTTTGAACCAATCGGTTGTTTCATGTCTGGTTCTTACTGTTGCTTCTTGACCCTCATACAGGTTTCTCAGGAGACAGGTAAGGTGGTCTGGTATTCCCATCACTTTTCTGGAATTCTCTTGCTTTCTCCATGATGCAGCGAATGTTGGGGATTTGATCTCTAGTTCCTCTGCCTCTTCGAAACCCCGCTTGCACCTCCGGTAGTTCTCGGTTCACATACTACTGAACCCTAGCTTGTAGGATTTTGAGCATCACCTTGCTGGCATGTGACATGAGCGCAATTGTGCGGTAGTTTGAACACTCTTTGGCATTGCCCTTCTTTGGAATTGGAATGTAAACTGACCTTTTCCAGTCTTGCGGCCATTGTTGAGTGTTCCAAATTTGTTGGCATATTGAGTGCAGCACTTTAACAGCATCATCTTTTAGGATTTTAAATAGCTCAGCTGGAAGACTGTCATCTCCGCTAGCTTTGTTGTTAGGAATGCTTCCTAAGGCCCACTTGACTTCACTCTCGAGGATGTCTGGCTCAAGGTCAGTGACCGCACTCTCATGGCTATCAGGGACATTCACATCTTTCCTGTATAGTTCTTCTGTGTATTCTTTCCACCTCTTCTTAATCTCATCTGCTTCTGTTAGGTCCCTGCCTTCTTTGTCCTTTATCATGCCCATCTTTGCACAAAACGTTCCCTTGAGATCTCCAATTTTCTTGAAGCGATCTCTAGTCTTTCCCATTCTGTTATTTTCCTTGATTTCTTTGCATTGTTCATTTAAGAAGGCCTTCTTGTCTCTCCTTGCTATTCTCTGGAACTCTGCATTCAGTTGGATATATCTTCCCCTTTCTCCCTTGCTTTTCGCTTCCCTTCTTTCGTCAGCTACTTGTAAAGCCTCATCAGACAGCCACTTGGCTTTCTTGCACTTCTTTTTCTTCGGGATGGATTGAGTTGCTGCCTCCTGAACAATGTTACGGACCTCCGTCCATAGTTCCTCAGGCACTCTGTCTATCAGGTCTAATCCCTGAAATCTATTCCTCACCTCCACTGTATATTCATAGGGGATATGATTTAGGTCATACCTGAATGGTTTAGTGGTTTTCCCTACGTTCTTCAATTTCAGCCGAAATTTTGCAATAAGAAGCTCATGATCTGAGCCACAGTCAGCTCCAGGTCTTGTTTTTACTGACTGTATGGAGCTTCCCCATCTTTGGCTGCAAAGGACATAATCAATCTGATTTCGATATTGACCATCTGGTGATGTCCATGTGTAGAGTCGTCTCTTGTGCTGTTGGAAAAGAGTGTTTGCTATGATCAGCGTGTTCTCTTGGCAAAACTCTATTAGCTTTTGTCCTGCTTCATTTTGTACACCAAGGCCATGCCTGCATGTTATCCTGGTGATTTCTTGACTTCCTACTTTTGCATTCCAATCCCCTATGATGAAGAGGACATCTTTTTTGGTGTTAGTTCTAGAAGGTGTTGTAGGTCTTCATAGAACCGATCAACCTCAGCTTCTTCGGCCTCAGTGGTTGGGGCATAGACTTGAATTACTGTGATGTTGAATGGTTTGCCTTGGATTCGTACTGAGATCATTCTATCGTTTTTAAGATTGTACCCCAGTACTGCTTTTTCCACCCTTTTGTTGACTATGAGTGCTGCTCCATTTCTTCTATGGGATTCTTGCCCACAGTAGTAGATATGATGGTCACCTGAATTAAATTCGCCCATGCTTGTCCATTTGAGTTCGCTGATTCCCAAGATGTCGATGTTCAATCTTGCCATCTCATGTTTGACCACCTCCAGCTTACCTTGATTCATTGATCTGACATTCCAGGTTCCTAAACAATATTGTTCTTTACAGCATCGGATTTTCTTTTCACCACCAGACACATCCACAGCTGAGTGTCCTTTCGGCTTTGGCCCAGCCGCTTCACTCTTTCTGGCGCTACTTGGAAATACCCTCTGCTCTTCCCCAGTAGTATATTGGACACCTTCCGACCTGAGGGGCTCATCTTCTGGCGTCATCTCTTTTAGCCTTGTGATATGTTCCATGGGGTTTTCATGGGGTCACCAAATTATTTAGGGTGGTTAAACAAAAAGAGATTGGGAAGAGCTCCAAAAGAAGAGCTCCGAACCAGGAGACTGGGCATCCAAAGGGCAAATGCTGTTCAGTGTAAGCAAGTGTAAAGTGATGCACGTTGGGGCAAAAAATCCTAAGTTCAAGTATAACCTGATAGGATCTGAGCTAGCAGTGACCAACCAAGAAAGAGATCTTGGGGTTGTGGTGGACAGCTCGATGAAAATGTCAACTCAGTGTGCAGCCCCTGTAAAAAAGGCAAACTCTGTGTTAGACATAATTAGAAAGGTAATTGAGAATAAAACTGCCAATATCATACTGCCCTTATACAAATGAATGATGTGACCACACTTGGAATACTGTGTACGGTTCTGGTCACTAAAAAGGGATATTGTAGAGCTGGAAAAAGTGCAGAAAGGGGCACTAAATTGAGCAAGGATCTGGAGCATCTCCCTTATGAGAGAAGGCTACATCACCTGGGATTGTTTAGCTTGGAAAAAAGGAAGCTAAGGGGAGACATGATAGAGCTGTACAAAATATGCATGGTGTGGAGAATGTGGGTAAGGAGACATTTTTCTCCCTCTCTCAAAATACTAGAACCCAGGGTCATCCCATGAACCTGATTACTAGGAGGTTCAGGACAGATAAAAGTAAGGACTTCTTCACACAGTGCATAGTTAAACTATGGAATTCACTACCACAGGATGAAGTGATGGCCACCTATTTGGATGGCTTTAAAAGGGAGTTAGACAAATTCCTGGAGAAAAAGGCTATCAATGGCTGTTAGTCTTGATGGCTATGTGCTACCTCCAGTACCAGAGGCAATGAGCCTATATGCACCAGTTGCTGGGGAACATGGGTGGGAGGGTGCTGTTGTGCTCGTGTCCTGCTTGTGGTTTCCTGGTAGGGATGGCGGAGAATTCTGTCATGGATTTCAGTGAGGCCACCCCCTCCCAGCCCAATTGTCTCATCTTCCTGGTCTGGGGGCATAAAGGCTAGGCTCCTGCGGGGGCGGGATGGCCACCAGCAGAGCGACACCAAAGGGGTTTGCCCCCTTGGGGGAGCCACTTTGGTGAACACAAAGGTGAGTGCCCTGCCCCTTGTCAATGGAGGGGTGGGGGTGTATTGGTTACATATCTATCTTTTGAGGGATGTGTTTCAAAGAAAGAAGCGGAAGGACACGGGGAGCATCCTTCACAATTATACAGGGCAGAGATATGGTGGGGGGAGGCAGTTGCTTGTTCAGGGGAGTGGGGACCATAACAGGGTCCTGGTTGTCCCCAAGTGGGCCCCCAGTTCATATAACCTGGATAGCCTTGACAGCAGTCCCCCTGGGTTGAAAATACTGGTGGTGAAAGCCAGGTCGGTGAATGGTAAGACAGCAGCCATCCAGGACTTGATCCTGGATGAGCATGCCGACCTGGTATGTACTACAGAGACCTGTTAGGATGAAGCTGGGGGTGTTAATCTATCTCAGCTTTATCCCCCAGGGTTTTCTGTAGAACAGCAGGCTAGACCTGGGGCTGGGGGGGGGGGGGAGTTGCAGTTGTCTATCATGATACTATCCCCCTCACCAGGTGCCCTGGCCCACAGTCTACTGGGTTTGAGTGTGTATACTTAAAACTGGGTGTATCAGGACAGAATACGGATTCTGTTGGTGTACTGCCTACCCCGCTGCTCAACAGTCTCCCTTTCTGAGCTAGCTGGGGTGATCTCGGCAGCAGTGATGGCGTCCCCTGAGCTTGTTCTGCTGAGAGACTTCAACATCCATGCTGAGGCTGCCCTGTCAGGAGTGGCTCAGGACTTCATGTCCTCCATGAAGACCATGGGTCTGTCTCAAGTGGTTTCTGGCCCCACTCATACAGCAGGTCACACTCTAGACCTAGTTTCTATGCTGGGCAGGATGACGGTGATCTCGGTGTGGAGTAGGGATGGGGGAAAATTTCTTCCCGAAACTTCGGGGGGCCAAGTGCCAACGCATTCGGTCCTCCAAAGGTTTGGGGAGAAATTCTCCCCAATGCTATTTGCGTTGCCCTTTTTTTCGCCGTAGTCTACGTAAATCTTTACATAGACTACAGCGACCAAATAAGGAACGCGAATGGCGGCTCCCTATGGGGGCCGCCATTAGCGTACGCGCTTTTTTTTTTTTTTTTAAAGTCACCCGTGATAGGCTACGTGACGATTGACGTAGCCTATCACGGCTGACTTTGCAAATCTAGCCATGATAGGCTACGTTAATCGTCACGTACCCTATCAGGGGGCGTTTTTGTTTTTTTTTTAACTTTCGCGTTCGCGGCCGGGCGAGGCGGGAAGCCTCCTCCCCGGCCTGAATTTCGGCCGGGGTGAGGTGGGAAGCCTCCCCCCCAGCCTGAATTTCGGCCGGGGTGAGGTGGGAAGCCTCCCCCCCGGCCTGAACTTCGCAGGGGGAGCAGCGAAGCGCCTCCCCCCCACCGCGAACAGGCTTTGGCGAAAGGTAAGGGACTTTCGTCCAGCCCTAGGTTCAATACCTTCTGGGACGCCTCACAGAGATGGGACTTGGAGGTACTGTTTTACAGTGGCACCATTCCTTCCTAGGTGGTGTTGGGGAATGCCTGTTCAACTCCGTGGCCATTAGCTTGTGGGGTCACTCAGGGTTCTGTCCCCCATGCTATTTAATATCTACATGAAACTACTGGGAGAGGTTGTCCAGAGTTTTGGAGTTTGGTGCCACCAATATGCTGATGACATCCAGCTCTACTACTCCTTTCCACCAGATTCCAAGGAAGCTGTTTCTGTCCTTAACCAGTGTTTGGCATCAGTAATGGACTGGATTAGAGAGAACAATTTGAAACTTAATCCAGACAAAACAGAGGTGCTCCTGGTCAGTCGAAAGACAGATCAGGGAATAGGGATTCAGGCTTCAGCCTGTGTTGGATGGGGTTGCACTCCCCCTGAAGACTCAGGTTCGCAGTTTGGGAGTGCTCCTGGATTCAGCCCTAAGCCTGGATGCTCAGGTTTCAGCAGTGGCCAGGAGTGTTTTTGCACAGTTAAAACTAGTGCGCCAACTGCGCCCATTACTGGAGATGTCTGATCTGGCCACGGTGACACATGCCTTAGTTGCATCCCATTTGGATTACTGCAACGCGCTCTACGTGGGGCTGCCTATGAAGAGTGTTTGGAAACTGCAGTTGGTTCAAAGAGCTGCTGCCAGACTGTTGACTGGGGCTGGTTATAGGGAGCATACAACTCCCTTGTTAAAACAGCTTCACTGGCTTCCAGTCTGTTTCCAGGCACAATTCAAAGTGCTGGCTATGACTAATAAAGCCCTATACAACTCCAGTCCAGGTTATCTGAAAGACCGTATCCTCTCTTATGAATCTCCCCATGTCCTGAGATCCTCTGGGGAGGCCCTTCTCTCAGTCCCACCACTGTCACAGGCACATTTGGTGGGAACCTGGGAGAGGGCCTTCTGAGTGGCTGCCCCACGGCTGTGGAACACCCTTCCCAAGGAGGCTAGGATGGCTCCCTCCTTGATGTGTTTCCAGAGGCAGGCTAAAACATTCTTGTTCCAGCAGGCCTTTGGGACATAGTTGGAACCTGGATGTAAGCTGCTAAAATGCCGTTTTAAAATGCTGTTTAAATGTTTTAATATAATTTTAATTGTATTGTTGTTTAATTGTATTTTAACTTTTGTATATTTTCATATGTTCTAATCATGTATGTTTTAAACAGAACAGAAGTGAATGGAGGAAGCTGTAGCTTTGATCAGAAGAGCTTCGCAGTTATCATTGGACCTGGATGTGTCTTTAGTTATGACTGACTGTTCAAAGTTGTTTTTAGGTATATGTTGTGTGTGTATATCTGTCATCTGTGTGCTTTTATGTGAATGGCTTTTAAACTTTGCATATTGTATTTTAATGTTTTAACTTTTGTAAACCGCCCAGATAGCTTTCGCTATGGGTCAGTATAGAAATGTAATAAATAATAATAATAATAATAATAATAATAATAATTAATGTTTGTAAGCCACTTTGTGTCCCTGGGGAACACAAAAGTACTGGGGAAAAGGCGGGGTATAATAATAATAATAATAATAATAATAATAATAATAATAATAATGTGTGCAATTGAAGTGTACATGTGTGAGCCCCGTGCAAATGGGACCTTGAATGCATGGAGAGCAGCGCAGGAACAAGTGAAATCCCATTCTCTTCCCTCTCTCTTTCTCTCTTTCCTCACCCCCATACACATACACACATACGCACATGCAAACCATTCACATCTGTACAGGTGTATTTTTATTGCCTCTTGAGCTCAGGGAGTTTTGTGCTTTCGGTAAACCACTTCTATTATCTCCCAAAATCTTTTCCACACCCCCTTCTGAAATCTTGATCATGCCAAATAAATATCTTCCCCTTGTCAATCACAATTCATTCCTCTTATTTGACAAACTGGATGGTTTGTAAGTGCACCTGATTTACAACCCGTATCATTCTCTCCCATTCATTTCCATCTCTCCAATTTCCAATCCTGGCTTTTGCCCAATTTCGTCTAACAAAGTTGTGAAGAGACGATTGTTTTATTTCGAGGTTCTCATTCTTCCTTAATGCTGTTTCCTACCTTCCAACCTTTACATGATGGATAGAGCTGTCAAAAATACATGGGTATGATCCCGGCAACAGAGCTTTCTTACATCAATTACATTTGAAAGCTGTTTGAAATCACCTTTGCAAAGTGCACCATATGCCAATTCACATTCATTACCAGCTAGGCTGAGATAAAATGGAAGCCCTGATTAAAAAGAAAGCTGGACTTCCTGATTCATCTTATTCAGAGAACTGGCTAATTCTCTCTATATATGCAACTCATATTTCAGCCTTCTGCAAGGTCACAGATGAAATCCATCTCCCACTGAAAAGTGGGCCACCACTGTCACCACCATTGCCAACAACAACATCAACTCAGCCAGAATTTTCAACTGAGCTTATTAATTGGATCATGGGTTCACCTGACCCAAATGTGGATATCCTTCCTAAAGCAAAAATTCTAGAAAAAAAATTTCTAAATGAAATGATACATTTCACAGTATCAGAAAACCATAGAATCATAGATTTGGAAGAGATCTTGGAGATCATCTAGTCCAACTCCCTGCCAACACAGGACCTACAATGCATCCTGAGAGATGGCCTTCCAGCCTCTGCTGAAATACTTCCAACAAAGGAAAGCCATTTCCCAAGGCTGTCTATTCTACTGTTCCTCTAACCATTAGGAATTTTCTCCTAACATTGCACTGAAACTTGCTTCATTGCCATCTCTGCCCATTTGCTTCTAGTCCTGCCCTCTGAAGCAACACAGAACAATTCTGCTCCATCTTTTACATGTCAAGGCATTCAACCCAGATTTTTTTTAAAGCAAAACATAGATGGACAAATCTGTCAATTTCTGTTTCTGATTTGAATTTTTTCTCTCTTTCTCTTCTGAATATGAAGAACCTTGCACATCTTTGTACTTTCTTATCAGGAACAAACTGAAATGAAATTCTGACTGGTCCCTACAAAGGATATGACAGAATTTCAATTACTACTACTACTCTCTCTCTCTCTCTCTCTCTCTCTCTCACACACACACACACACACACACACACACTTGAATTCCTATTATAGAACTATTTTAGCTTCAGGTAATCAGACTGGGTTGAGAGTTTTTAGAGATGTTATCTGTACAATTCCCACAGTGGTAAAAGCCAGGTGACACTTTTTAGGAGCATCACCTTGTCTCCTCCCAGACATAAAAACAGACATAGTCAATGATACCCTTTATTAGATCCACAAACATTGGCACAATAGCTTATCTATTTGAAAGGTGTCACAAACTCATGTATTAACCACAGGCATTGAGCATGCTTCTGTAAAGTTTCATTTTGGAGATCCAGAAATTGTGCAAAGGCTCTATCTTTTTTTGTGTGTGTGTATTAAAATAAATTATTTCTCTTATTATATTCTCCATTATACTAGTGTAATATTCGGGCTCATAGCTCAATAGCTTTGCCCTTGATACATTGGTTCAGGTGTCATTTTCTGAGGAACGGCAACCATTCAGGTTCATTAAATGGGCCATTCTCTTTGTGTAGGAGCTCATACTTCTTTTGATAGCCCAGCTGCATGAAAAGGTGCAGCTACTGTTATAAAGGCCTTGGCGAGTATAATTTTTGACTAAACTTTTCTACAAGACTCCATGAAAACATCCAGAGGCAACAGAAGAACAAATCTGGGAGGTGACACACCCCAAACCACAGAAGAGCAATAACAGATCAATATTCCTCTCTTCATTCCCCTTCAGGAGATTGTCAAGTCAGGAAATATGATGGTGATTGATAGGACAGGCAAGGAAGTAGAATTTGGAGATTAGGAATGATCTTTCAAAATAAAGGTGCAAAGATGTTAAAGGGACACCTTGTCTTCTAATGTACTTTATGTGGGGCTACCCTTGCTGAGTGTCTGGAAGCTTCAACTGGTGCAAAATGCAGTAGCTAGGCTGCCAACCAGTGCATGGTATCACATCACCCCAATACTGAAAGATCTACACTGTTTGCCAGCTGTTTTCCGGGCTCTATTCAAGGTGTTGGTTTTAAACGTTAAAGCTCTAAACAGCTTAGGGCTATCTGAGGGACCACCTACCCTGTTATGAACCTGCGCAGTTGTTAAGATCAGGAAGAGAGGCCCTTTTGAAGATACCCTCACTAGTAAAGGCCTGCTTGTCAGGCACACAGGAAAGGGCTTGTCCCGTGTTATTTCCAAACTCTAGAACTAATTCCCTTTGGAGTTGTGATTGGTCCCCATTCACTCTGAATTCATGAAGGGGGTCAAGATTAGGGATGGCGGAGAATTCCGCCATGGATTTCAGTGAGGCCAAATGCACTGGTATTCGGCCCCTCAAAACCCATGGCAGAACGGCCTCCCACCCCCCACCACCCCATGGAATCCCCCCGGGACAAAGCTTACCTGGGGTGGAGGCGGCGGCTGCAGCAGCTCTGGCAGCAGCTGGTCTCTCAGCGGGCTGCTGCAGCCGCAAATGGCAGCCACTGTAGCGGCCACCATTTCCGTCCTTCCAGGCTGCTGTGATACGCTACGTAAGTATTTACATAGCCCATCATGGTAAAGGTAGCCATGCAAATGGCGTAGCGGCCGCCATTTGCGTGGCTGCCTTTACCGTGATAGGCTACATAAATACTTACATATCCTATCACAGCAAAGAGCAGGGGTGCAAACGGTGTAACGGCTGCCATTTGTGTCCCTGCTCTTTGCCATGATAGGCTACGTAAATACTTACGTAGCCTATCACGGCAGCCTGGAAGGACACAAATGGTGGCTGGAACTCCGGATGCGGCTGGCTCCGGCCGGCAGCTTCGCAGACCTGCCACGGAGCAGAGCCGGCTGGGGAGGATTCCGGGGGGAGGGACAGAGCACCTCCCCCCCACCGCGGATGCCCCAGCATGGAACCAGGTAAGTGTTTCGTACATCCCTAGTCAAGATACATCTTTTTAATTTGGCTTTTTAAATTGATGTTATGGTTGTTATGTTCTTTAAGGTTGTTTTAGTGTGTTACTAAGTTTTTATTTGATTACTGTTTCAACTTTTTATTATTCTTTTTTTTTAACTGCCTCAGTTGGACTCAGGAAGGTGGTATGGAAATACAATAAATAAACCAATCCACCCAACTATTTTTTTCCCCATCTTGGAGGAAACAATGCAAATTTATTTTGGTGCTAATTTGAAGTGTGTGTACTATTTCCAGAAAGTATTTTATACACATACACTCCACTCCTATGTGGTTATAACACATGTTGGGGAGGGATCAGCACAAGGTTTAATGGCTCTCCTTTCCTTCCCTCCTCTACATGGAATAGCTCAATGGCAGAGCCAGGAAGAGCTAGATTCAATCCCTCGCATCTCCAGGTTTTGTTTTTTAAACAGTTAAGAAGCAGATGATGGGAAAAGCCTCTGCCTGAGACCATGAAGATCTACAGCTAATCTGAGCAGACAGTATTGGGTGAGATAGACAAGTAACCTAGCATAGACTAAGCAGGTTCTTAGTGGCATGTGAATAGACATGCATGCACTACTGTGTTCAGTCCATTGGGAGACCCATGCACATCTCCCAGACATCCATCCAGTGTGTATTCTCCTTCCTGAGATTCCAGATAAAGCCACAATAGGTATATGGAAGATTCACCCAGGCATTTTCCATTATCTGCAATGGATATAGATGGATCGGTCTATTTTCAGTCTGCATCACTTTCTCATGTGTCGTTACTAAGTCTGTTCCATCCGATTTCTCCTTTAATCTGTGATTTATTATAATTCCACGTGGACATTCACAAATACATAGTTAAATACATATTTGTAAATATATTTTCTCACAAAATATTAGGGTTGTGCACCGCTTTGGTCCGAATCCCAAATTCTGAAGTGAAATGGGGTGATTCAGGCCACTTTGGTCTGAATCCGAAGCAGGTCCGGAGCAGTCCGAAGCAGTCTGAAGGGGGGCAGAGAGATCTGAAGTGCTTTGGATCACTTCAAACAATTCTGAAGCCCAGACAGCCTGTCTGAGCAAATGTAACAACTTGCTACAGAAGGGAGGGGGAGAGGATGAGTTGGGAGGGGGGAACTGAGCCATGGAAAGTGACATCTCTAGATGATAATAGGGCTGAACTTTGGGCCCAGCAGTTTGTTTCCTTGCTTTGTACTGGTTGTTCTTTGGTTCCCTGTTCATTCCTTCCCTTCCCATTTTTCAACTCTCTATATTCTTATAAAAAACCAAAGAATACAAAACAAACAAATAACCCCTTTTCTGTTAGGCTTTAGTGTTATTTCCCTTCCCCTCACCCCTTAGCTTATAGGAAGTTTTTTTTTTCTTTCTTTATCTGCTTTTCTTTTGGTCGTGTGTGTGTGTGTGTGTGTGCATGCTGTGCGAGTGCATCATACACATTACTGTGCACAAGCTAACAGTATGTAGCTAAAGCAGTACACTAATACACAGTCCAATATATATTGTGGGGCAAAGCAGTACACAATACACATAATATGAAGCATCATCACTTTTGCTGATTTTCCAAGACACTTTGCCTGTCACTTGTTTCCCCTTGTGTACATCAAATGACCACAAGATGAATATGATCAGGCTAGGCTATAGGCATTTCTTAATGTTTGCTTCATCTTACTCTTCCTGGGGAAAAGGGCTGCCAGAATGATCAAGGGGCTGGAACAACTCCTCTATAAAAGGATTCAAATTTTGGGCTATTTAATTTGGAAGCAAGGCAAATAAGGGGGAGGTTTATAAAATCATATGGAGTACAGAAAGTGCAGCAGTGCAGTTACTAAATAAGCCCTACTCAGTCAGTGTGATTTTTCCAGGTAATGTGTATTGCAATTTGCAGCCAAAGAAATGTTTAACTTTTCTTTTCTTTCTTCCCTTAATGAGAGCCTCAGGTCAGTAGCATATTCAGGACAGACAAAAGGAAAGTACTTTTGCACTTCAAAAAAAACAACCCTACACCAGAGATTAGGGCTAGTGACCTCCTAATTGTCACCTTAAACGTCTCTAATCCCTTGTGTAGCTGGCAGTTTTTTACCTTTTGTTTTAGTTTCTGAGAAAAGGGAATTTTATGCAGAGCTAGCACAAAAAACTCCTGGACCAAACTGTCTGAAGTTTGCCCTCTGTTGGGGCTGCCAGATGCCCAAATTTCATGCACTTTTGTGGATGCACTGAAGAATTATAGCTCTTTGCTTAGGGATGTCAGAGAATTTCACCACGAATCTCAGGGAGGCCGAATGCCAGTGCATTCGGTTCCCCAAAATCGGTGGCAAAATGGTCTGCCCCTCCACCCCCCCGGGGCAGGACTTACCTTGGGCGAATCTCCCTGGCGGCGGCGGCTCCAGCAGCAGTTCAGTGGCGGGGGGGCGGCGGCAGCAGCGGCAGCCAGTCTTCTGACCGGCTGCCACCGCCACCATTTCCAAGTTTTAAAAAAAAAAACGTGATAGGCTACGCAAAGATTTACGTAGCCTATCATGGCTAGATTTTTAAAAAACACCATGATAGGCTACGTAAATGTTTACGTAGCCTATCACGGCTGAGTGGGGAAAAAAAACCCGCGTGTATGCAAATGCATTTGCGTATGCATTTGCATACGCGCGGTTTGTTTTTGTTTTTTTTCACTCAGCCGTGATAGGCTACGTAAACATTTATGTAGCCTATCACGGCTGACTGCAGGGACGCAAACGGTGGCGGCTATGGCCGCCGCCATTTGCATTCCCGGCCGGCCAGGATTTGCAGCGGGAGGGACGGGGTGCCTCCCCCCCGGCCAGAATTTCAGGGGGGGAACGGGGCACCTCACCTCCGACCAGAATTTCAGGGGGGAGGGACGGAGCACCTCCCTCCCGGCCAGAATTTCGGGGGGAGGGACGGAGCACCTCCCCCCCACCGCAAATCAACTTTCATTCAAGGTACGTGACTTTCATACATCCCTATCTTTGCTTTAAGAGATTTCCTTGAAAAAAGCTAAATTTACCTGTGCCTAGCACAAAAACTACTGAGACAAACTGTCTGAAATTTGGCAGGTTCAGTCATCTGCATTGGGGCTGCCAGGTCCCCAGCTGTCATACATAAAAACTAAAAAAAAAGTTATGGTCATTTCTGTTTTCCAATGCAAGTCAATGAGAAAACGTAAAATCTGAATAATGTGGATATCCGAATCTCTATTCAGATCCGAATCGGAAGCAAAGCGGATCAGGTCTGAATCAGTCTGAAGCTAATCAAGGCTAATTCAAAAGATGTGAATCGGCCTCCGAAGCAAATCGGGGGGTCCGTGCACAGCCCCACAAAATATGCATTTCTAAGTGTGCGATCCTAAGCATGTTCAAACAGAAATAAGTCTTACAACTCCCAGCACCCCTCAGCTAGCTACACTGGCTGGAATATGCTGAGAGTTATAGGCCTTTTTCCTCTGTCTAAACATGCATAGGATTGCACCCTAAATGTATTTAATCTCAAAATACACATTTCTAAACATATGATATTTATCTCAAAATATACCATTCTTGCACTGATATTTTTTCTAGCTGAGAACTGTGTTGCACACTTCAGCTTGCCAAACAGATATGTATTTATTATGTATTTATTATTTTTATATTTTCTATTTGGCCTTTCACCAAGAAAATTGGGCAGTATATAAAGAAAAAAAATACAACAAAAATAAAATAAAATAAAGCATTCAAACAAATGGTTTGCCTCATGTGTGGAAAATAGGCAACTATTTTGGTAGGCCTAAAGTTGCGTGACTTGGGCAACTTAGTATCAGCCTATTACTTTTTTAAAACTTTCCTTTTTGCTAATTCCTTTGTAAATTAACCTAGACTCATTTAAAATGGAAAGCCACCCCCACCCCCCCATCCCGCCACCGCAGCTGCCTCCCTTCTTTTTCTTTCTGTTGAAGCTGTTAAAAAGCAATACGGGGAGATACAACAATGCTAAAATTTTCACTCTGCCATGGACACTTTGAGTTTTCATTAAAAAGTTGATGTTCCCATTGCCTCTAGCCAAAACTCTAAATAACATTAATGCAGTGCTATTCAAATCTCTGTAGCAGAAAAACCTATATCTCTGTTTCCGTAATTAAGCTCACTTCTAGGAGTTTGTAATATCTGATGCAAATAGTTACTATGAGATAAAACTTGGCAAATTATGAGAAATATAAGTTTGGCAAATGTGTGTGTCATTAAAAAAAAAAACAAGCATAAATGTACATTTTATGAATTGCCCTGTCTCCTAGAACAAAACAAAAATAAGATTTGGGATATCTTAGTAGCTGAATAAACTTCACAAGACTGGGATGGAATCATGTAGACTGTGGCTCTTTGCTGTACAAAGCGACTTTTGACCCTTGATTATATCATTTGATATATAGAAAGGTGGCACAGAGCATGGAAGCCTCAATTTTAAGGCACACATTAGGCTGCATCCTTCCTTCAACGGATGGGCTCCACTCACTGAAAGTGACCCAATTTTCGGGGATCCACCCTCCCGCCACACCACAGCTCACCCCATTCAGCATGGTCCCCTGACCTTCTGTGAAGCATTTTCAAGGGACTGGAGGGACCACTGTGGGGCAGAGGCAAGCCCGGCCCTTTCATTAGGCAGACTGAAGCTGTTACCTCAGGAGGTAGATGATAGGAAGTGGCAGCAAGGTATTGGAGGAGAGACCTGTGTGCGATCTGATCTGCTCTGGCCTCCTAACTGAGCCTGCTGCTTTTAGGTACAGTGGAGGATGCTGTCTTATCATCAGGGTCAAGACAGAATCATTTGCCTGTCCACTCAGCTTTTGTTCATGGAATGGAAGAGAGTTCCTTCTTGTCCTTCTGCCTCCAGCAGCAAAATGTCTTGGGTGGCCCCTGGCCCAGAAGGAGGTGGGAAAGTCTGCTTCTGCCAACCTGCCTAAATCTGGATCCAATCCATTGTTGATGTTGTTTTCCCCCAAAGGCAGCCACTCTTTTGAGAAGAAATCTGGATTAAAAGGGCAGCATAACCTTCCCCTTATCTATTTTTATGTCTTAGCCTGCCCAGAGAAATTGAGAGAGTGAACTGAACAGGCATCAATGTCCTCCTGCCATTCCAACTTTAAGTACCCTTTCACTACCCCTCCCTCTCACCTCCTCCCTTCCTTTTAAAAGAATATATTGGCACAACAAATCATTGCATCTATAGCCTCCTTTGGAAAGGGTGTCTCCACACATGGTGATAACATATGGAAGAGGACCAAGGCGTCCTGGATCCACCCATGATGTAATAGGCCCCACTTCCCCTGCCTCACTGATGTCCATGCCTTACACTAGGGATGTCAGAGAATTCTGCGACAGATCTCAGTGAGGCCGAATGCCAGTACATTCGGCCCCCAAAATCCATCGCAGGACAAAGCCCCCGCCCCCCCACCCCATGAAAGGTGCACGGGACAAAGTCCCCACCACCCCCACCCCACGAAAGGCGCACGAAACGGAGCACTTACCTGCTCCCGTCTGCACTGCTTTGCGAATGGCGGCCATCCTGCGGCCGCCATTCACTTCCTCCTCTTCAAGCCGTGATAGGCTACGTAAATACTTACGTAGCCTATCACAGCTAACACAGGGACGCATTTCCAGCCCCCTGATCATCTTTGTTGCCCTCTTCTGAACCCTCTCCAGTTTGTCTGCATCCTTCTTAAAATGTGGTGCCCAGAACTGGACACAGTACTCCAGATGACGCCTAACCAGTGCTGAGTAGAGGGGAACTAGTACTTCCTGGGATTTGGAAGCTAAGCTTCTATTAATGCAGCCCAAAAGAGCATTTGCCTTTTTTGCAGCCACATCACATTGTTGGCTCATATTCAGCTTGTGATCAACAACAATTCCAAGATCTTTCTCGCTTGTAGTGTTGTTGAGCCACGTATCCCCCATCTTGTAACTGTGCATTTGGTTTCTTTTTCCTAGGTGCAGAACTTGGCATTTATCCCTATTAAATGTCATTCTGTTGTTTTCTGCCCAGCGCTCCAGTCTATCCAGATCACTTTGAATTTTGTTTCTGTCTTCCAAAGTATTAGCTATCCCACCCAATTTTGTGTCATCTGCAACTTTTATCAGCATTCCCTGCACCACCTCCTCCAAGTCATTAATACAAATGTTGAAGAGCACTGGGCCCAGGACTGAGCCCTGTGGTACCCTGCTCATTATCTCTCCCCAGTTTGAGAAGATCCTATTGATAAGCACTCTTTGAGTCCGATTCTGTAGCCAACTGTGGATCCACCAGATCAATGTTCCATCTAGCCCACTTTGAGCTAGTTTGCTCATCAGGATATCATGGAGCACTTTGTCAAAAGCTTTGCTGAAGTCGAGATATATTATGTCTACAGCATTCCCACAGTCCACAAGGGAGGTTACTTGATCAAAAAATGAGATCAGATTCGTCCGGCAGGATTTGTTCTTGACAAATCCATGTTGGCTTCAAGTAATCACTGCATTGTTTTCAAGGTGCTTCCAGATGGATGGCTTTATCATCTGCTCCAGAATTTTCCCAGGGATTGATGTCAGACTGACTGGTCTGTAGTTCCCAGGTTCCTCCTTTTTACCCTTTTTGAAGAGAGGAACATTAGCCCTCCTCCAGTCATCTGGCACTTCCCCTGTTCTCCATGATTTCTCAAAGAGAATAGACAGTGGTTCTGAGAGTTCTTCTGCCACTTCCTTTATTACTCTAGGATGCAGTTCATCTGGCCCTGGAGATTTGAACTCATTCAAAGTAATTAGGTGTTCCTTGACCATATGCCTATCAAACTCAAGCTGCAATCCTGCCCCTTCAGCCTGTACTTCACCTTTGCCAGGGGGCTCATACACCCTCTTTTGGGAGAAGACTGAGCCAAAGTAGGAATTGAGCACCTCTGCCTTTTCTTTGTCCTCTGTTATCATTTTGCCATCCTTATTTAATAGCTGAACAACCATTTCTTTCCTCTGTCTTTTACGATGCACGTAGCTGAAGAAAGCTTTTTTGTTGCTTTTGGCATCCCTCACTAACCTCAGCTCGTTCTCAGCTTTAGCCTTCCTGACACCATTCCTGCAATTCTGTGCTACCTGCCTGTATTCTTCCTTTTTTGCTTGGCCTTCTTTCCACTTCCTATATGTGTCCCTTTTTGTTTTCAGGTCATCTCTAAGCTTTTTGTGAAGCCACATTGGCTTCTTCTGTTTTAAAATAAACAATAATCATTCAAATATTTGGTTTTGGATATATTCAAGTATGATTTTTTGTTTTAAGAACCACACAGATAACATTTGAGTTTTTCTATATGTTATTCATGTGCCTGAGGGCAGAGTATATGACTAATAAATCTATTTTAAATAAAGTTCACATTGCAAAATCCAACATCACATGAGTGGATTTCTGCTCATGCAACAGGGGTTTCCCCTCCTCTCCTCTCCACTGCAGCACCCCATGCCACCCCAAAAATCTGTTTCAGAGGCTTCCCCAACCCCTTGGACAGTGCTGGTTCCAATGTCAGTGGGGTGGTAAATCCACTTCAGGTTTCAGTTAGAACCAGTGTGCACCTTAGATAGCTCCTTAGAGTTCTGACTGGTTCTGACTAAAACCAGGAACAGATTCACAACCCCACTGACATTGGAGCCACCAGCCTCCACTGCCTTTGGAGCACATTTTGGGGAAGTTTGGGGGTTGCTTGGGGGAAGGAAATCTCCTCCCTCTTCATTCTACTGACAAAACCTGTACCATTTCCAGGAGGGGCTAATGAGATACAAATCTCAGTATCTTAAAAGTATTAACTCTCTACAGTGTGGTGTAGAGGTTAGAGTGTTGGACTGGGACTCGGGAGATCCAGGTTCTAGTTCCGACACAGTCATAAAACTCACTGGGTGACTTTGGGCCAGTCACTGACTCTCAGCCTAACCTACCTCACAGGGTTGTTGGGAGGATACAATGGAGGGGAGAAGGATTGTGTATGCTGCCTTGGTTTCCTTGCAAGAGGAAAAGAGGTGGGATAGAAACATTATATTAAATCAATCATTTTTTAAAAAATGTCATAATAACCAGAAAGATGGATGTTTCTGAGGAAAATTTTCATCGAGTCTGAAAGATGTGAAAGGCTTTCAGCTGCCCTTTCTAAATGGTGCCTTTGGGGATTGTTACATACTTCTTCTGCAGTATGTCAACCTGCTTATTTTAGCGTCCACAGGAAGCTTGGATTATTCTAGGTAGAAATATGAAAATCCTCCCCCCTTGAGAAACATCACTAAATCTTCTTCACAATTCTACAGATGTTTCCTCTGAATGAAACTCTCTAAATTTTACCTCAAATTTCACATCAGCTGAAATCAGGGTGGTTCAAAATCTGCTTTGGAAATTTCACTCTTTGTACTAAAATTGTTACATGTCATTATATCCAGACTTTATATCCTCCTGACTTTCTATCAATTCTTTTGATATCCAAGGCTGCAAACAACAGACAACTTAAATCTATCAGGTAAAATTAAGATCCGTCAGAAATATCCTAATAAATGCTAATATGAACAGGAAGAAATAGCCCAGAAATAAATATAGCATAACAGAGAGACAGAGAGAGAGAGAGAGAGAGACTCCTCACCCCCCACACAACACAATAACTAGAACATAATAGCCCCCAAAAACTCCCTAAAAAGCCAAGGAAGACCAAATGTTGACAATGGGCTGAAAGAAACATAGTGCTATGTCAGGGTTCCCCAAACATTATGGTTCAGTGGGCACATTTGGACTTTTTAGCATGTCGTGGGCATCTTACAAAATGGGCCCGGGGGGGGGGAGTGCCCATTCATAAAATGGCTGCTATGGTGAGCATGGCTGGTCACGAAACATTCATTTGCCAGAACTGAAACTTTTGATAGTACAGGAAAAGTAGCTGAGCTCAAAAAATAAAAAATGAAAACCACTCTTTTGAACCCAAATAGCATTTTAGCTAGACAGGCTGTAGGTTTATGTCTTTGTTCACTATTAAATGAAGTTAAAATATGTTGTTTTTTTGCACTATTTTCTATATATTCATTTGGGAGGTTCACAATATCCCCCCTCCCCAGGCACTGAAGTGCCACAGAAGGGTATTGTATTGTGGGTCTGTGTGGGCTAGGTTCATCCCCTACCATGGCCTCGACTGCTGACATTGACGTTTGTGGTAAAAGACTTCCCTGCCATCCACACATTCAGCCAGCATGAGAAAGGGATCTCCGCACATACTCGGGGGGGGGGGGGGCTGACTGGACCACATCCCTCCTTTCATGGAGGACTTCTCATGCGTATCTTAGGATATGTGTAGAGCCCTTTCCCACAACAGCCAGGCCTTTCCCACATAGAGACAGCAGAGAAGCATTGCCACCATTGGCATGACAGGCAAGCTGTGTGGCGACACCAGGCAACTGAGGCAGGGATGAGGCTAGCTCGCAATACCCCACAACTCCATTCCTGCATTCTTTCATTGCATGAGAGAGAGGGTCATGTGAACCTCCCTCTCATCGCGTGTGTGTATGTGTGTGTGTATACACACCATTTTCCCTCAACGTAACACAACATAAAAATCAACAATTAAAACATTAAAACAGTCAAAACCTCTTTTCTTGTCCGACTGTCTGGCTTATTATGAGGTTTGTTTTATATTAATTCTAAGTACTTTCATTTAGCTTTCATATTTTTGTTGATTTATATTAAATGCTGTTTTTTTCATTTAAACCATTGTTCCCTTAACTTCTTTGATTGCTGTATTTGGCTTTTTTTGGTTATGATAATCTCTTTAAACATTTTCCCTCCCTCAGAATTCCTACACTAGCACAAAACTGACTGAAGTATTTAGAATGATTTTGAATCACAGCCTTCGGCTTTATTTCTATGAAACTACTTTATCCTATGCTTATTTCCTCACAGGAAAGATGTCTTCGCTCTGGCAAATTCACTTTGAAAGTCAATAAAATGCTGCAACCCGATTAGCTGCTTCTCAATTTTTATTTTACTTTTCTAATCAGAAAGAAGCAATAGGCCATTTTAGTCATTCACAATGCTATGAAGGGCACAATCCTATGGATGTTTAGACAGAAAAACGTCCTACAACTCCCAGCATGCCCCAGCCAGCATTACACCCTAAAGAACAACATTTAGTGTGAGGTCAAGCAGGAGGCTTTCTTTATGCCCCCTAGCCCTGGACTGTGAAACACCCTCCCCTCCAGACCTTATTGTCTTTTTGGTGCCAAGCAATAAACTTTTTTTTTTCCCCAAACCGTTTTAGATACCATTTCAGTGTTATGCTGATTTTGTACTCCTATGGCCTTTTTTTATGCATTATGTTTTGTTTGCATTTATCGATAACTTGAGGGGGGGTAATTTTTTCTTTGAAACTGCTCTATGATTGAAGGGCAGTACTAGAATGCCTATTACAAAAAAATAAACATACAAAATCAGCAACTATTCTTATTCATAACAGAAGGGGAAATGCATAATTAAAGATACTTTGGTCAATTTGCCACTTGGTTTTGTTTTTTTTTAATGAAATCTGAAATGTTAAGCCCAGCAACATATATGGCAGTTAATCAAAATAACAACAGCAGTAGGATGCATTTTTCTTTCTTCCCATATACCTGCGGTGCTCTCTTCCTTTTCCTCATGTTGTACTCTGGGCAAAAAATAAATCAATTGCTAGGCACAAAACAAAAACCCTTCACTTAAAAATCAGTAGCTGGAACACACTTTGAAGCATTCGCCCCTTTGTAGGGAAGCTATCAAATTACAGGCAGTGTTGTACAAATGTAACATAGAAAATATATTTATGTTTCACACTACAATAATATGATCTGAGGAGAGAGACGAATGGGGCTGAATGCCAATCAGACACCAAAGAAATATTACATAACCCCAGAGCCTAAGTCAAGATCTTGATTTGCTCAACTTATTACTAAATCAATGGTGGACTATTTTGTTATAACAAAATCTATGTTTCAAAAAAGAATACCATGGGTCCAAAAAAACAACTACCATGTAGTTGTTTATCACAAGAGTAAGGTGGGTGGTAAACACTAGGGATGTATGAGAAATTTGTTTTAGTTTTTCTAGAATTTACCTAGTTTGTCCCATCCAGGACTGGACATGGACCTGAATGCAATCTGCAGTCAAAGTCTGTGCATTTCTAAGGCTGGGATGCAATTTGTGGAACAAAAAAATGCATTTGAAAAATGCAAACATTTGAAAAATGCTCAGAAACACACTTTAATCAATGGGAGAAAAATGTATAGTACATTTGAAAAATGCACGCAATGGATGCATACGTTTGGGAAAAAATGTGCACAACATTACACTTGAATTTTCATGTGAAAAGGAAAAAATAAACTGTCCAATCTGATACAGACACAAATCAGAACAAGCTTTGAGGTGGAATGAGGGGACGCTTGAAGAGCTTGAGATTTGTTGATTCACACATCCAACGCGAGCACCGAGAAACATGTACCTTGCTAAAACATGCTCCCGAAGTGCTCTTGAGGAATAATCACATGTGATCCAAAACATGAGGAGGGCTCTCCCCACCCTCCATAAATGCCCCCCAAGGCTGGAATTTAAATATAATTTACTGTATGGCACAGTAGAGTCTGCTCTTCAAGGTCCAAAAATCCAAAGACCAATTGGACACATGGAACTAGTCAAATGATGGTTTGAATTCTAGCATTTGGTTAGCTTATCTGATCATCCTTAGCAGCTATTTCCCAGGTTTTCAAGGCCTTCAGAGAAGTCATCCTCCCTTAAAATGTGAGGGGTTTGGGGCCAGGTTTCATGGTTTGTAGTCATGGAAAAGGCCTTGGGGACCTGAGGTTCCCACTCCTGCTATAGTTCAAACCTGCCCCTCCTCAGTGAGGGAAGGGAAACTAGGGATGGACTGGTGCCCCCTTCCAGGTTCTCCAGGTGCCCACCAAGCCCCTGCCCCCACTCGCACACCCCTGGACCCTTGCCCGAGTCCCCCCCACACCACTTGCTAAGCCACCAACACTCACTCCAGGCCTGTCCAATGACCTCTGCAATCGCCATTTTGTGGGAAAAAATGGCAATCGCAAAAAAATGTGTATATTTGATCTTATGCCAAATGGGGCCATGAATGGCCAATATATGTAAGATTACAGGTGTAAATGGGCCATTTATGCCTGTAATCTTACATATAATGGCCATTCACAGCCCCTGTGTAAGATCAAATGTGCACATTTTGCTTATCACCATTTTTTAAATTGTTTTGCAAAATGGTGATTGCAGAGCTCGCTGGATGGGCCCAGGGTGAGTGTGGGCAGCTCAGCAAGCACAGGGGAAGCTCAAGTAGGGCAGGTGATTTGGCAGGTGCAGCAGAAGTGGGGGGGGGCCTGCCGGATTCCCGGACCAGATAAGGCACCCGTGCCATCCCTGTGGGAAACTGTCTCCCTTGGCCTGGCAGTTGGGCTGCAAAGGCATGGGACTCCCTTTTTGTTTTATTTTTTTAAGAAAAATTTAGCAACCCCATCTTTAACTGCCTCATTCCCCTCCTAGATCCATTATTGTCTATGGAGGCACAAGAGTGTTACACAGTGAGGAGTGCCTTTTTTCAACATTGGTTGGTACACCAGCTACATCCATTCCTGAGCAGGCATAGCCTGGCACAGCAGTCCATGCGCTAACATGCTCAAGATTGCACTATTGCTGTATGCTTTATGTGGGGCTGCCCAGAGACTGCAGTTAGTACAAAATGCTGTGGCTTGGCTGCTGAGTGAGGCAGCCTACAGGGAACATATTAGACCTACAGAAATGGAGTTGCACCGGCTGCCAATAAGCTACCAAGCCATGTTCAGGGTCCTTATGCTAATGTAGAAAGCCCTACATGGCTTAGGGCCCAGTTACCTAATAGAGTGTCTTCTCCCTTATGCACTGACCTGGAAATTAAGACTGAGTAGGGATGCCCTCAATGGTACCTCATTTGCCTGGAATTCGATATGCAGCAACCCAAGAGAAGGCATTCTTCATACAGGCACCTGGATTGTGGAACTCCCTTCCCCCTCATATCCAGGTGGTGCCAAATCTTACACACTCTCAGTACCAACTAAAGACTTAACCTCTTACCCAGACATTTGATTTATTTTTTTTCTCCCTTCTTTTGCTACATTGTGCAAACTAGGGATGTACAGATTGTGTAAAATCCAGTCCGAATGTGTTTTGCGGGTTGTCAGGAGCCTTTTGTTCCCTAATCCGCCCACAGATGGATGCGAATATATATTTTTTCATCATGTGGGAAAATGCAGAAATATTTACGTAAGGATTTACATAAGGATTTACGTAAATATTTACCTAATTAACCTCAGTATGTAATATTTAGCGTATTTCCCCCATTCTATTCAACGTTTCCTCAGCAGAAACGTACGGATTTTTCTACGGATTTATATGCGTAAATTTCGGGAAAGTAAAAAAATCATCCAAAAGTCCACGGACTCCACGTGGCCTGGGGGGGTCACTCCACAGCAGATTCCACAGGTTGGATTCTTAGAAATCCAAGCTCATTTTACTCCATCTCGAATTTCTCCTAGTGCAAACTCTTATTTATCTATTACTGTTCTCCCCTGTTTGGTTATGTTTCTTATGAATGCTGTATTTTTTTTGTTTGGGATTATTTTATAATGAAAAAAGGGTAAGAAATTTCTTAAATGAGAGAGAGAGAGAGGGAGCGAGGGAGGGAGGGAGGGAGAGCAGAGCCATTCCACCTGCCCTGCTGAAATAATTATTTTTTTTCCCTCTTCCCTCCCCATTCCTTTTTCCTTATGTGTTGTGTCTTTTTAGATTGCATGCCAGTGGGCAGGGACTGTCTTCTTTTATTGATTATCTGTAAGCTGCTCCAGGAACATTTTTGGCTGAGGAGCAGGATAAAAATACGTCAAATAAATAAATAAAGCCTGATTCTTGCACTGGGGAACCATTGTAGAATCCCTTCCTATCACTCTGTAATTAAGAGTAGCGACTAAGGAGAGAAAGTGATGGAAAGTCATTATTTGACAAATCTAGCTTTTCCTTCCTAACTCTGTCGCTGAAAGGCCCTCTTCTTTCTTTCCTGTGGAGATGAATGGCAGCATCCTTTTGGCCCATGTTGCATGGCCAAGATGACTACAGTCAAAGAGGGTATATGCAGTCAACAGTATGTATCCCTGGAGGATAAAGCTATGACTAGCTACTACAAGTCATGGCTACATTACCTGCAGTATCAGAGGCACTACTCCTGTGAAGTCCAGTTGCTGAACAACAGTGGGAGAGGGCCATTCTCCTCATGTACTTGTGGACTTTCCATAGGCATCAGATTGGCCACTGTGGGAAAAGAATGATGGACTAGGTAGGCCATTGGTCTGGTCTAGTATGGCCTTTCTTATATTCTTAACAGATTTAATATGACCTAATAACATAGTAGGGATGTTACGGGCATTTGGCTGGGGCTTGAAGCCTGGCAAGAATCATTAGCTAAGCCACCCAGGTGTCAGTCTGTGAATCCCCCCGCTTGCCCAGCTTGGCACATACTGAGCCAGGCAAGCACGCAGCCACCCGCTTCCTCACCAAGCCGCCATTTTGCAGGGAAATAGAGGCTCACCCTAATTCATAAATGTCCATTTGCGCAAATGGCAGCCATAAATTTGCACCACTTTACAGCTGCCATTTGCACCAATGGGCATCTACAAACAAGGACAAGCTGCTTTTTCCCACAAAATGCCAGCTTTGTGAGGAAGCAGGCAGCCACTCACCAGGTGCTCATGGACTTCCTGGCAGCTCACACAGTGCAACAAAGAGGAGCAGCCAGCTGGCAGGGGTCCAGCAAGCGGAGTGCGACCTAGACCGTGGTGAGTTCATCCATTCCTATTACATAGCTGCTTCTCCCCAGGGAATTCTGGGCATGTAGTTCCATAAGACGGGCTACCAAAATTATCAGCCCCTCACCAAACTACTATTCCCAGGATTCTTTGGGGGAAGCTACGATAGTTAAATTGGTCTAAATCTGGTATAAAACCGACATAGGTTTGTGGTGTGGATATAATCCCAGAGTTTTTAACTGCACTAATTGAAAGGATTATTCAAGTGCTTAGGGGCTCTTTGTATCTCACCCAAATCGTCTTTTTTGCCTGCTGTGCATTTTAATTACAATGCTAGTTAAATTAATATCTTTCCATAATCCTTTCAAAGTTTGTTTTGAGCTGGCAGCATGGCTGCACTCTTTTTTGTTGTAGCTGCCGGTACAGCCAGCGACAGCAGTGGCTAGGAAACATTTATTTCTCTGGGTACTATAATTTCTAAGGGATGCTGACAAATTGGAGGATGTTCAGAGAAGAGTAACTGGAGCGAGAGGGAGAGGCTGAAGAGGGTGAGTTATGAGGAAAGATTAAGCTAGCTAAATGTGTGTAGCTTGACCAGATAATGATTAAGGAGGGAGTAGCATAACAGCATATAAAGTCTGAAGGCTGTTGACACCATAGAAGTTGAGGGGAAAAAAATATTTGGCATAGGAGGAAGGATTATAACTAGGAAGAAAGGGAGAAAATAGAGAGATGACATTTGAGCACTAAAGGTACGCTGACAGTGAGAGGTGTTCATTCATAGCACTGATTCCCAAAGGAACTGTCTGAAACCATTTTTTGCATGGGCTATTTGAAAGTCACTTTGACAGACACTGCCTCTTCCTGTGACAGAGGATTATGAATTTATTGCCAAAACAGGAGCAGGCAACCTTTTTGGACCCATGGGCACACATAAAATTCTGGAAAAGTGTCTTGGGCACCACCACAAACTGCCGTGGGGGGAATGATCAGTCCAAAATGTTCGGAGTGCCCCCCTCTGGATTCCATTTTTTCTCCCTTCTGAATTCTGGCTGTTCTCACTTTATCTCTCTTTCCCCTCATTTTGGGGGGCGAGCCTGTTTTTTGTTAGCGGACTTTTGTACCCACTTAAGATCACCCAGCAAATTTCACAGATGGCCTCTAGCTAGGGCATCTCTGTTGTTGTTCAGTCATTCAGTCATGTCCAACTCTTCATAACCCCATGGACAATAGCACGCCAGGCCTTCCTGTCCTCCGCTCTCTCCCGGAGTGTGCTCAAGTCCATATTCATTGCATCAGTGATGCTATCTAGCCATCTCATCCTCTGCCGTCCCTGTCTCCTTTTGCCTTCAGTCTTTCCCAGCATCAGGGTCTTTTCCAGAGAGTTTTCTCTTCGCATTAACAGGGCATCTCTGTTGTTGTTGTTGTTCAGTCGTTCAGTCGTGTCCGACTCTTCGTGACCCCATGGACCATAGCACGCCAGGCCTTCCTGTCCTGCGCTCTCTCCCGGAGCGTGCTCAAGTTCATATTCATTGCATCAGTGATGCTATCTAGCCATCTCATCCTCTGCCGTCCCCTTCTCCTTTTGCCTTCAGTCTTTCCCAGCATCAGGGTCTTTTCCAGGGAGTTTTCTCTTCGCATTAGGTGGCCAAAATATTGGAGCTTCAGCTTCATTATCTGTCCTTCCAATGAGCACTCAGGGTTGACTTCCTTTAGGATGGACTGATTTGACCTCCTTGCAGTCCAGGGGACTCGTAAGAGTCTTCTCCAGCACCACAGTTCGAAAGCATCGATTCTTCGGCGCTCAGCCTTCCTTACAGTCCAGCTCTCACAGCCATACATTACTACTGGGAAAACCATAGCTTTGATTAGACGGACCTTTGTCGGCAAGGTGATGTCTCTGCTTCTTACTATGCTGTCTAGGTTGGCCATAGCTTTCCACCCAAGGAGCAAGCGTCTTTTAATTTCATGGCTACAGTCACCGTCTGCGGTGATCTTGGAGCCCAAGAAAGTAAAATCTGTCACTGCTTCCATTTCTTCCCCTTCTCTATGCCAGGAAGTGATGGGGCCAGATGCCATGATCTTCGTTTTTTTAATGTTGAGTTTCAAACCAGCTTTTGCACTCTCCTCTTTCACCCTCAACAAGAGGCTCTTGAGATCCTCTTCGCTTTCTGCCATTAGGGTGGTATCGTCTGCATATCGGAGGTTGTTGATAATTCTCCCAGCAATCTTAATTCCGACCTCTGATTCATCCAACCCGGCATTTCTCATGATGTACTCCGCATATAAGTTAAATAAGCAGGGTGACAATATGCAGCCTTGTCGTACTCCTTTCCCAATTTTGAACCAATCGGTTGTTCCATGTCTGGTTCTTACTGTTGCTTCTTGACCCTCGTACAGGTTTCTCAGGAGACAGGTAAGGTGGTCTGGTACTCCCATCACTTGAAGAATTTGCCACAGTTTGTTGTGATCCACACAATCAAAGGCTTTAGCGTAGTCAATGAAGCAGAAATAGACATTTTTCTGGAATTCTCTTGCTTTCTCCATGATGCAGCGAATGTTGGCGATTTGCTCTCTAGTTCCTCTGCCTCTTCTAAACCCAGCTTGTACTTCCGGTAGTTCTCGGTTCGCATACTGCTGAAGCCTAGCTTGTAGGATTTTGAGCATCACCTTGCTGGCATGTGAAATGAGCGCAATTGTGCGGTAGTTTGCACACTCTTTGGCGTTGCCCTTCTTTGGAATTGGAATGTAAACTGACCTTTTCCAGTCTTGTGGCCACTGTTGAGTGTTCCAGATTTGTTGGCATATTGAATGCAGCACTTTAACAGCATCATCTTTTAGGATTTTAAATAGCTCGGCTGGAATACTGTCATCTCCGCTAGCTTTGTTGTTACTAATGCTTCCTAAGGCCCACTTGACTTCACTCTCGAGGATGTCCGGCTCAAGTTCAGTGACCGCACTATCATGGCTATCAGGGACATTCAGATCTTTCCTGTATAGTTCTTCTTTGTATTCTTGCCACCTCTTCTTAATTTCATCTGCTTCTGTTAGGTCCCTGCCTTCTTTGTCCTTTATCATGCCCGTCTTTGCACAAAACGTTCCCTTGAGATCTCCAATTTTCTTGAAGAGATCTCTAGTCTTTCCCATTCTGTTGTTTTCCTCGATTTCTTTGCATTGTTCATTTAAGAAGGCCTTCTTGTCTCTCCTTGCCTCTCTACACCAGCCTAAAATCCTGCATTTAAAACAGGGCTTTCTGCTTCTGTTTGAAATGCAGGATCACAACAACTCCCTTTTTCACCCACTTCCTTTTTCCCCTCCCCTTTCCTCCTCCTTCTCCTCATATCACCCAAAACCAGTTTGAATAAGGCTCATGGAATGAAGATGCAGTGCAATTAGTCGAGTTAAGGGTCATGACTCTTATGAATCAATAACAAGGATCTGCAGCAAACTTGAGATAAGTGCTGGAATCCCCTAGCTCCAGGAGACTTGTGTTAAATGTCCCCTGGTCTGGGGCTGGGCAAAACCACCCTGGCACCAGATCAGCCATGAGCCAATCTGGGTTTTCATCCCTTGCCTACCATGATGGTAAGCTGCGGTGACCCTGGCCACTCTGGCTCATCCCTGCTGGTCAATATTCAATGAACCGCAAGCTTAGAGGGCCCAAGAGCTGCTCACCTGACCTCCCCCATCCTCTTGAGCCAACTAGCAATAGGATGGTTCAGTGACCAGTCCCTCGGAGTGCTCACCAGAGTAGCCTATTTCCTTTGCTGGGTACCCACACTACTGCCAGTAGAAGCCACTCAGTTAATCAAAACAAATCCACCCCAGCCAGCTAATAGTACAGAGTGAGCAAAAAGAGAATGAGGAATGCATTCTGAGCCAATCAGCATGCACCAAAACAATGCTACATACACACACACACACACACACACAGCCAACTTGCTAACCCCGCACTGCTGCCCCTGCAAAGATAGGGCAGGGAAGCCACACCAAGAGGAAAGAGGGCTGCTTCTCTGGGAAAAGGCTGCTCGCTTACTGGCTGAGGATTTTCCTGAAGATGCTGTGTGTCTCCCTTCCTCCAAAGGGGTGGGGAGGGGACAAACACAACCCTGCAAACGCAGTGGAGAGCCAATATTCTGCACATCCTACCTCAGAGCCCTAGAAAACGTTCAAGCAGATTGTTACTAGTCAAGCTCTGTTCTCAATGCCATTTGCCCCTGGTTAGCAGTGGTACCTACCTCTAAGATGTACAACCCTTAGCACTAATGGACAACTTGGTAATAGGTACTTTTCAGTATTTATTTTCTATATTTACACACTGCTGTTTCCATTTAAGCATTCAGATTGGCTTACAAAACTTGGAAGGGGGGTGGAAACATAGTAAAATGTATACTATGTGGAATGCCCTCCCCTTGGAGGCCCGATTGGCACAGACGTTGGTTTCATTTAGGCTCCAAGTAAAAACATGGCTTTTCACCAAAGCCTTTGAGGGCTAATTGAATTCCCTAAAGTTGCACACTGTTTTAACTGTTTTATTGTTTTAGATTTTCTAATTGGTATTGGCTTGTTTAATGCTTTAATATGCTTTTAGCTGCTTATATTATTTATTGTTTTATACTATTTAAATTGATTTTATCTGTATGCTGCCCTGAGATCTTAATGATGCAGGGCAGGATACAAATATTTGAAATTAATTAATTAATTAATTGACCATTTAAGTTGATCCATCTAGCCCAATATTGACTAAACTGACTGGCAGCAGCTCTCCAGAGATTTAAGAAAGGACTCTTTCTCAGCTCTACTTGGCGATGCCAGGGATTGAATCTGGGACCTTTGGCATGCAAAGCATGTGTTCTACCACTGAGCTAAGGCCCTTCTGCAAACTCTGGCAGCTGTCCTGGTGATGCAATGCATTAGACACTGACTCCCAGAGCTCCCAATTTGGATCCCATGGATCCCAGTCTCTCACAGCTTTTCAGATATGGTTGTATGATGGGTTCATGGATGGGCACCACTTTCCTCCAGCTCTCATCTGCAATTCAAATATCCTTCAGAGGTTGCTGAAATTTTCCTCATCATTTCTAAATTATCTAGCCATTAGTGTTGGTTCCAAAACCATTCCCCCAAACATACATCTTTTTGTTACAGATTAAGGTTCTGTTTGGGGTCACTAAGTTTCTGCATTGGCTGAGCACGGAAGCAAAGACACAACCACTCACCCATCTCCCATGCTGAATTTCCAGTGCAGCTTCATGAAATGTTGTTTGAGAGGGGAGGGGGAATCAAGAGCCATGAAAGCACTTTTCCTGGTCTTATGACTGGTACATCCCTGACAAAATTCCCAATTGCATATTCATTCACTGCAGGTCACCATCCCAGGTTCGTAAACAGAGTGCAGTTATAATGCGAATAATGTCTTTGCTCTCTCAAGTATTTTATTCTTCCATCATTTTCTTCATGAACATATGCAAAGCAGAACACGTGTGACACTCTGCAGCAGCTCAGAGTCAAAGGCAAAAGGCCGCTGAGTATGTGAAACCTTTCAAAGCAGCAATCTGCTCTTTTCAAAGAAATGCATTATTGCTCACATGGAGAATGTCTTTTTTATTTATATAAAAGAGAAAAAGATACTTCACAATAGCCTCTCCACAGCATTTGCAATGATGTGTTCTACACACCTCAACAGTTAGAGACACAATAGAAAGCACTGGTTGGTTCAGGGTACCAGTGTGAATCAGCCTACTTACCCAAAGATAGAATGGCAGCAAGCTTTACACCTAATCTTTGTCCCAGGTAAGTGAATGTATTTATGTAAAGCATCTTTATAAACACATATACCTGAGGCCTGCCTGGCACCAACATTGTTATCTTTTCGGCGCAGGGTAAGACCTTCTCTTCTCCCAGGTATTTAGCAGCATATGATAAGTTTTAATCAATCCCGGATTGTCTTATGGTTATGGTTGTTTGCTTGAGATTGCTCATTTGAAGTTGTTTAAATACATATTATCTTGCGTATATTATCTGTTCGTGTGTTTTTTATGTAAATGGCTTTTAATGTCTGTATACTGTATTTTTTAATGGTTTTAATCTTTGTAAACCACTCAAAGAGCTTTGGCTAGCCTATTGGGCAGTATAGAAATCATCATCATCATCAAGAACCAAAAGGGCTCTTAGAACTGCTTACAAATATCAGTAGTAAGGCAATCCTTTCCCTCAGGCATACAGTTGAAAAGACATGACACACAGAGAAAAAAGGATGGGGAAGTAGGATGAATGCAACCCCAGTCACCAGTTTTGAAAGTTTCCGTTCTTATCAAAACCAGGTGAGATGGAAACAGTTCAGGCAGCCTGGTGGAACAGTTGCCAGCTAGGTGACAGCTGGGGAGACCAAAAGGCAGCTGATCTGGAGCAGATTTTGAGGGCACATAGGGAGTCTGCCGGTGGAAGGGTGTATTACTTCCTCAACATTCCACTGATGGAAGCTATTCCATCAGTGGGAGGGGTTAAGTAGATACCACCAGGGTGAGCACCAAACTCTAGTGGGCCATCTGCATAGCGCTGCTGGTCAGTCCCCACTGTGCCCCCCTCTGTGCCCCCCCACTGAAGTCCCTTGGCCTACTTGCTCAAGCAACCCACCCACACTCCTGTCTGCCCATCTGCAGCCTCATCCCCCTGCCAAAGCACTTCCCCTGCCTGCCTACCCAAGCCCCTCGCCCACACTCCACTCCAGGGGTTTTTTTGGGGGGTACCTGGTATTGCCCCTTCATGGATCACTGCCTTGTTGTGGCGAAGGGGCTTGCGTAACTCAGTGAAGCCATAAGCTATGCCGTGCAGGGCCACCCAAGACGGACAGGTCATGGCAGAGAGTTCTGACAAAATGTGGTCCACTGGAGAAGGAAATGGCAACCCACTCCAGTATTCTTGCCAAGAAAACCCCATGGAACGTATCACAAGGCTAAAAGAGATGACGCCGGAAGATGAGCCCCTCAGGTCGGAAGGTGTCCAATATGCTACTGGGGAAGAGCAGAGGGTATTTCCAAGTAGCGCCAGAAAGAGTGAAGCAGCTGGGCCAAACCCGAAAGGACACTCAGCTGTGGATGTGTCTGGTGGTGAAAAGAAAATCCGATGCTGTAAAGAACAATATTGTTTAGGAACCTGGAATGTCAGATCAATGAATCAAGGTAAGCTGGAGGTGGTCAAACATGAGATGGCAAGATTGAACATCGACATCTTGGGAATCAGCGAACTAAAATGGACAGGCATGGGCGAATTTAATTCAGGTGACCATCATATCTACTATTGTGGGCAAGAATCCCTTAGAAGAAATGGAGTAGCACTCATAGTCAACAAAAGGGTGGGAAAAGCAGTACTGGGGTACAATCTTAAAAATGATAGAATGATCTCAGTACGAATCCAAGGCAAACCATTCAACATCACAGTAATTCAAGTCTATGCCCCAACCACTGAAGCCGAAGAAGCTGAGGTTGATCGGTTCTATGAAGACCTACAACACCTTCTAGAACTAACACCAAAAAAAGATGTCCTCTTCATCATAGGGGATTGGAATGCTAAAGTAGGAAGTCAAGAAATCACCGGGATAACAGGCAGGCATGGCCTTGGTGTACAAAATGAAGCAGGACAAAAGCTAATAGAGTTTTGCCAAGAGAACATGCTGATCATAGCAAACACTCTTTTCCAACAGCACAAGAGGCGACTCTACACATGGACGTCACCAGATGGTCAATATCGAAATCAGATTGATTATGTCCTTTGCAGCCAAAGATGGAGAAGCTCCATACAGTCAGTCAAAACAAGACCTGGAGCTGACTGTGGCTCAGATCATGAGCTGCTTCTTGCAAAATTTCGGCTTAAATTGAAGCATGTAGGGAAAACCACTAAACCGTTCAGGTATGACCTAAATCATATCCCTGATGAATATACAGTGGAGGTGAGGAATAGGTTTCAGGGATTAGACCTGATAGACAGAGTGCCTGAGGAACTATGGACGGAGGTCCGTAACATTGTTCAGGAGGCAGCAACTCAATCCATCCCAAAGAAAAAGAAATGCAAGAAAGCAAAGTGGCTGTCTGATGAGGCTTTACAAGTAGCTCACGAAAGAAGGGAAGCGAAAAGCAAGGGAGAAAGGGGAAGATATACCCAACTGAATGCAGAGTTCCAGAGAATAGCAAGGAGAGACAAGAAGGCCTTCTTAAATGAACAATGCAAAGAAATCGAGGAAAACAACAGAATGGGAAAGACTAGAGATCTCTTCAAGAAAATTGGAGATCTCAAGGGAACGTTTTGTGCAAAGACGGGCATGATCAAGGACAAAGAAGGCAGGGACCTAACAGAAGCAGATGAGATTAAGAAGAGGTGGCAAGAATACACAGAAGAACTATACAGGAAAGATCTGAATGTCCTTGATAGCCATGATAGTGCGGTCACTGAACTTGAGCCGGACATCCTCGAGAGTGAAGTCAAGTGGGCCTTAGGAAGCATTAGTAACAACAAAGCTAGCGGAGATGACAGTATTCCAGCCGAGCTATTTAAAATCCTAAAAGATGATGCTGTTAAAGTGCTGCATTCAATATGCCAACAAATCTGGAACACTCAACAGTGGCCACAAGACTGGAAAAGGTCAGTTTACATTCCAATTCCAAAGAAGGGCAACGCCAAAGAGTGTTCAAACTACCGCACAATTGCGCTCATTTCACATGCCAGCAAGGTGATGCTCAAAATCCTACAAGCTAGGCTTCAGCAGCATGTGAACCGAGAACTACCGGAAGTACAAGCTGGGTTTAGAAGAGGCAGAGGAACTAGAGATCAAATCGCCAACATTCGCTGCATCATGGAGAAAGCAAGAGAATTCCAGAAAAACGTCTATTTCTGCTTCATTGACTACGCTAAAGCCTTTGATTGTGTGGATCACAACAAACTGTGGCAAATTCTTCAAGTGATGGGAGTACCAGACCACCTTACCTGTCTCCTGAGAAACCTGTACGAGGGTCAAGAAGCAACAGTAAGAACCAGACATGGAACAACCGATTGGTTCAAAATTGGGAAAGGAGTACGACAAGGCTGCATATTGTCACCCTACTTATTTAACTTATATGCAGAGTACATCATGAGAAATGCCGGGTTGGATGAATCAGAGGTCGGAATTAAGATTGCTGGGAGAATTATCAACAACCTCCGATATGCAGACGATACCACCCTAATGTCAGAAAGCGAAGAGGATCTCAAGAGCCTCTTGTTGAGGGTGAAAGAGGAGAGTGCAAAAGCTGGTTTGAAACTCAACATTAAAAAAACTAAGATCATGGCATCTGGCCCCATCACTTCCTGGCATATAGAAGGGGAAGAAATGGAAGCAGTGACAGATTTTACTTTCTTGGGCTCCAAGATCACCGCAGACGGTGACTGTAGCCATGAAATTAAAAGACGCTTGCTCCTTGGGAGGAAAGCTATGGCCAACCTAGACAGCATAGTAAGAAGCAGAGACATCACCTTGCTGACAAAGGTCCGTCTAATCAAAGCTATGGTTTTCCCAGTAGTAATGTATGGCTGTGAGAGCTGGACTATAAGGAAGGCTGAGCGCCGAAGAATTGATGCTTTCGAACTGTGGTGCTGGAGAAGACTCTTACGAGTCCCCTGGACTGCAAGGAGGTCAAATCAGTCCATCCTAAAGGAAGTCAACCCTGAGTGCTCACTGGAAGGACAGATACTGAAGCTGAAGCTCCAATATTTTGGCCACCTAATGCGAAGAGAAAACTCCCTGGAAAAGACCCTGATGCTGGGAAAGACTGAAGGCAAAAGGAGAAGGGGACGGCAGAGGATGAGGTGGCTAGATAGCATCACGGATGCAATGAATATGAACTTGAGCACGCTCCGGGAGAGAGCGCAGTACAGGAAGGCCTGGCGTGCTATGGTCCATGGGGTCACGAAGAGTCGGACACGACTGAACGACTGAACAACAACAACAACCTGGTATTGGTGTGGCATTAGGAGCAGCAGCTCCTGCTCTTCCTCCACCTTGAACAGCCCAGCTGGCAAAGCACCACAGCATCTGGCTGGCTGGGTGCAGGCACCACGCATGATTTTTAAATACATAAAGAAACAAATAAATAAAGTCTCTTGATACAATCATACGTACCATCAGATGATCTCCACAGTCACTTCCAATGCTATGGTTCTATGAAGGACACAAATGCAATTAAACCTTTCAGTTTTTTGTGTGTTTTTTTAAATGTGTTCATGAATTTTAAGATTGTTGCACAGCTGCTGGCTTTTACTTTCACTTTTTACTGTAGTTTTATTCTGTTTTCAACTTTGTAATGTTTTAATATCATGTTTTATTGCACCATTGTATTTTATTATCTTAAGTTTTGTTTTGTGAATTATGCAGAGATCTTCAGCTATTTGGCAGTATAGAAATATAATAAATTAATGAACTTCAGGAAATGTCATAGTGGCTGCACTCTATCAGCATTCGGACATAAAAAAAAAAGAACAACAAAGAATTTGTAATGCAGCTCCACAATCCAGGGAGAAATTTGGGTGGGGAGGATTTTGGAGACATCCCACAGATATATAGCAGCAATTGGACAATCCCATGTCCATGGATTCTAATTCAACTAATGTTGAAAAGGAATCTGAGAGATTGTTGCCTGTTGGATTCCACCCCTGGACATTTTAAACCATTACCTCTAACAATCGCTACTTAGAGGTCGCAACAGAACCCATCATAAGAAGAAAAGTGTGCCAAAACAATAGCATAAACACTGAGCACAAAGCAGAGAGAAAGTGGAAATCAAGGCTATTACTTGTTTACTGGAAAATCCGCTGGTGATTACAAGTGTAAGGCAATCTTGCTACTGTACAAATAACCCCCACTTTTCCAGCCTTTCATTAGCAAGAGCAAGTATGACCAGAATTAAATTGAGCCACATATACTACACTTGGGTGAAATTGTTCTCTGATGGTTTCTCTGTTGTTTTGGCCTGGAGACTGATGGTAGCTTTTTTTCGAGAAACTTGAACATGGTATGATAGAGACACTGTTTTCATGCTGTCATCTCCAGTCATCACTGGTCAAACAGATTTTGTGGAGATTTGAAGCACTATAAAAACCTGCTTCACCAAAGACAGAAGTGGAATGAGTGTGTGCATCAAGGCAATGATGCGGTCTCGGACAGGCTTCAGCTCACCAGTTGAGCACATGTTGTGCATGCAAAAGCTTCCATATTCAATCCCTGGCATCTCTGGGTAGGGCTGGGGAAAAAATTCTGTCTGAAACCCTGTAGAGCTGCTGCTAGTTAGTGTTGAACAATGAATGGCAGGAGGTGGATTTATTGGTAGATCTCTGGCAGATTTGCAGTAGAGCAGCAATGGTTTCTGACTCCCAGTTTTCTTACTAATAGCAACAACTAAAAAGCCTACCCCAGTGTAGAGTATTAGATGGACCAAATGGTTCTGACTCCTGCTTGGCAGCAGCTTGCCAAGCAGCGTCTGAAGGGCCAAGTAGAGGGGAGTCCGCCAGACTCCAGCCCCCTCTTGGACTCCTGCAACATCCCTAGGTTATCTGAGTCCTCCACTGGGAAGCTGACAGCGAGAGAGGAAGAAGATCAGGAGGAGAGGCAACTTAGCCCTTTCCCCTCTAGCTGTTTACTCAAAATCACATACTTGGCTACTTTTCATGTCTAGAGATGGGCGGATCACTTACCCTGTTCCGGGTGGGGGGGGTCCACGGGGGGGGAGGCGATCTGTCCCTCCCCCAGGAATCCATCCAGGCCAGCTCCACTCTGTGTTAATCCTGCGGAGCCAGCCGCCGGCTCCACAGCACTGGCAATATGGCCGGCCGCCATTGCCATGCCATATCTCTGTGCTAAATCCGGATGCAAATGGTGTCCACTATGCCATTTGCATCCCTGTTTTCACGCCATAGGCTATGCAAACATCTATGTAAATATAATTTGTGTAGCCTATCATGTGAAAACAGGGATGCAAACAGGCTGGCTCCACAGGATCTGGATCACCACGTAGAGGAGCCAACCTGGACAGATTCTGGAGGGGCGCGGAGGTCAGTGCTCCATTCCGCCACGGCCCTCAATGGGGCTGGATTCTTGGAATCTGGCCTCATTAGGGTTCGTGGCGGAATTCTCTTACATCCCTATTCATGACTAGGGATGTACGAAAGTCACTTACCTGGTCCCGCAGCTTGCTTCGCTGTGGGAGGGAGGCGCTTCGGTTCTCCCCCTGAGGTTCAGGCCGGGGGGAGAAGCGTCCCACCTCGCCTGGCCAAAATTCAGGCTGGGGAGAAGCGCCCCATCTCCCCGGCCACAAAATAAAAAAGTGAATGTTAAAAAAAAAAACAACACAGCCGTGATAGGCTACGTAATGATTTACGTAGCCTATCACAGATAGATTTCCAAAGTCAGCCGTGATAGGCTACGTAAATCGTTACGTAGCCTATCATGGGTGACTTTGGGGGAAAAAAGCGCGTACGCAAATGGCGGCGCCCATGGGCGCCGCCATTTGCATTCCTTATTTGGGCCCGGGTAGTCTACGTAAAGATTTACATAGACTACAGCGAAAATAAGGGCAACGCTATTTGCATTGCCCTTATTTTCGCCGTAGTCTACGTAAATCTTTACGTAGACTACCCGGGCCCAGATAAGGAACACAAATGGCGGCGCCCATGGGCGCCGCCATTTGCGTACGCACTTTCCTTTTTTTTTTCAAAGTCACCCGTGATAGGCTACGTAACGATTTACGTAGCCTATCACGGTTGACTTTGGAAATCTAGCCATGATAGGCTAGGTAAATCGTTACGTAGCCTATCACGGGTGTGTGTTGTTGTTTTTTTAACATTCACTTTGTTATGGCGGCAGCAGCAGCCGGTCGGAAGACTGGCCCCCGCCCCCGCCCCCGCCCCCACCCCCGCCAAAACACCGCTGGGACCCGCCACCGAGAGGGACATTCGAGGGAGGTAAGTCCCATCCCGGGGGGGCGGGGGGGGCGCAGAATTTCACCACC
Source organism: Heloderma suspectum (assembly GCF_057233095.1). NCBI lineage: Eukaryota > Metazoa > Chordata > Lepidosauria > Squamata > Helodermatidae > Heloderma > Heloderma suspectum. The sequence goes on along the minus strand of NC_139460.1, from coordinate 22,683,572 downwards.
AATTTTGGGGGGCCGAATGCGTTGGCATTCGGCCTCCCCGAGATTTGTGGAGAAATTCTCCGCCATCCCTATTCATGATATAGGGGGAAATAGATGATCATTTCTCCATCAAGGAGAAAAGGACCTGGTGGAAGGGAAGTAGATTTGGAACAGACAATTAGCACACCGCTCTTCCACTCACAATCATAGCCTCCCAAAACTTAAAAATAATTCTAAACCTGTGGGGTTGGGGGCAGGGGACCTGTGAAACTGCATGTCTCATTTGGTCCTTATTTTGTGTCCTTTTCATAATTGGTGAAAAGTGCCTCCTCTTCTTCAGACTTCATGGAGCATGCTCCAGCTGATCCAGATGCTGACTGGACAAATGCTATTCCAGTGTAAGATTGTAAAATTATCTTTGGTATAGATTCAAGTTGAACATGAACAAAATTATCTTTGGTATAGATTCAAGTTGAAGTTTCCCCTTAAAAAAATAGCATGGAGATGACGGAGCGCATATGGCAGATTGAAGTGCATTTCACAAGCCTTGTCTCTGATGTTTTCAGAGTATTTGGGATATTTCAGGATTTTTTTTAGTACCAAACTGCATAAATTTTAACTATGCCTTTCAGCCATTTAGATACTTTTCTCATTACTGGAGACGAGTTAAATTCATTGTCAGGGGGGTAGCTATATAGGTTCAGTTATCTCTTTTACCCAGAATATTAGTTTGTGACTTTGCCATTTATAGTCAATAATGCAGCTGTGCTAAGCACTTGCCAATTGTTCAGTGTAATTTTTTTTTCAGAGTAATGTATGTGCTAAGGGCTCTGAGGATTGAACCATCCAAAATCCCATGAAATAAAGCACACATGCCAATTTTAAAAGACCCACTTGTTTTATTTACTCTTTTTATATTCAGTTTTTCTGTCCTGCCTTCCTAGGCAAAATGCCCACTCAAGGCGGCTTACAATATCTGAGACAAAAGCAACAAAACTATCAATATAAGCCAGCAGCGATAAACACAAAAGAACCACAATGGCAGAGACAGAAGAACCAAAAAAACAAAGGTTAGAAGAACATTGATTCAAGTCACAATCCTATGCATGTTGAGACAGGGAAAAAAATAAAACTTCCTACAGCTCTCAACATTCTCCAGCCAGCCATGGCTGGGAGCTGTAGGACTTTTTTTCTGCCTAAGCATGCATCAAATTGCACCACTAAAAAATTCAAGCCCAAATAATACAGAAACAATAAATGGCAGACCACCAGCTCCAGATTTTTGGTGAGCATTTGAGAGTGCCTAAGTATGAGAGAGCCATTTTTGTCCTGCCCAAAAAATAAGTACTTGGAGGGAAGGAGAATTCTTTCTGGTTCCCAACACCTTCCCATCCCAAGACCACCATCATCACCACCACCACCCCTCACCTAGGTGAGCTCCTTGAGATGGAGGCTAGCTCAGTGGAAGAACATGAGCTTTGCATGCAGAAGGTCTCAGGTGCAGTCCCTGGCACCTCTATTTTTAAAAGAATCAGGTGATGGAAACGATCTGTGCTTGTGACCTTAGAGAGCTGATAGACAATACTGGCCCTAGATGGACAAAGAATTGGACCCGGTATAAAGCAACATCCTAAATTCCTCCTCCTAGTTGATCGCACAGTGGTGCACCTTACAGAATGCTTCCATCTGCACTGGGTAGCAGATGGGGTGCTTGTTGAGGTCCAGGGCCACCACTTTGAGCTCCCTGCAGTACAGCATGCAGTAGAAGAAGACCACTTATTCAGGAATGGAGCAAGCTCAATGAAATGAACAGCTGTGAGCTATTTGTCAATGGCCCTCCCATGAGTGATTAAACTGTTTGCGTTATTGCCCACTGAATCATTTGGATTGGCACAAGGGCAGTGTCAGGAACGCCTTGGCGGCCTCTCTCAGTAGATTCCAATAGCCAGCTCAAGACACAGATGAAAGGGAATTCTTTTCAAAGCTTTAATCCCATTACAACTTAATAACTCTTTCAGATGCTAATCACCAGCGGCTAAAGCAAGGAACAGCAGCGTGGCCTAAGCTTCAAGCAAGCAGTTGATCCCCGTTTGAAAGAGAGTCACTTGAAGACCCAGAACTTATGGGCAAGGGAGAGATCCTCCCTCTTTCCCTTGGGTCCATGGGATGTGGCTGTTGCTTGCATGCCAAACGGGCACTACGCCTCCTTTCCGCACCCTCCATCGCTCGTCGCTCTTTGAGTCTGCGTCGAGCATCTAAGAAGCCCCCCTCCTGCACTCCCTCACTACCAGGGTCACTAAGTATCTCTGGAATGCTGGCAGGAGGAATCTCTGCCAGGTGCTGAGACTGTGAGGGATGAGCTGGCTCCACTCCCACAGATGGCTGTTCTTCCTCAGAATCAGAACTGCTCTGGGGCTCTCTGGGCTCAGTTTCCACCCTGACAGGCAGTGGCATTTTAAAAGGGGGAAGATGGCAACCTCTCACCTGGCTCTGCTTGCTCTCATCTTTGTCCTGTCCAGGGTCAGGGCAACACAGCAGCATCAAGAACATTAGCAGTTGTATCCCCAAACTCAGGTGGCATTCTTCTAAGGTATGGAAGGGGAAGCTCCACCCATTAGGCCTAATGTGGCCCACGGATGTTCCCCATCCAGCCTTCAGAGCCTTCATAGATTCCTCAAAGGGGTGGAACCTGGCTTCCAAGCCCCCCTCCCTGGAGGAATCCCTGCTCTTGTCTCTGATCAGAGATAGAAGCAGGACATGCAGGTAGGTGGGAGACTCAGACATTGCAGGGAAGAACTGCTCCTCCCAGCACCAGCCAAGTCTGTTCATGCACTGCACACTGCCCAATGAGGAAGGCAGAGCACAGGTGAAGTGTCCACAGTTGAGCCAGCAGCTGGAGCACTCCACCAGCTGCCAAACCAGTCGGGGCAGCTTCACTGCACACTGGCCTCCCCCAATGGGTCCCAAGCAATGAGCCACCACATCATTAGGCTGGGTGAGAGGTCTTCCAGTCCCCACCCCAATTTAGTTTCCCACCCCTTTTCTAAGGGAACCTGGTTCACATGAGCACATCACTGCATGCACACAAGGCTGAACACAATGGTAGTGATGTATAGCAGCATTATTTGGGGGGGGGGAGATCTGGACAGGTTGGCCCTCTGCCAGGGCCCAGCCATGCTGAACACTGATGCCAGGTATGTACTCTCTCACTGATTACCAACACATGGAGAAACACCCAATGTACGTGTGGAGTTCTGCCATAATCGAGACTGAGAGCCAATGCGCATACAGAGAGATTAAAGTAGGAGCCTTAGACTGCATGCTTGAGCTCCTGAGCCTGCATGTGGGTATTGGTCATGCAGTTGTAGACGACAATGGTGAACATGCCTGCATGTATGGAAATGGAGATGACAGCCATAGACCACAATCTTGAGCTCCAGGCACGCATAGAGTTCCTCAGTGCCATCCTTGGAATGGCAAAGCCTGGATGCAAAGAGTAGGGATAGACAGATCAGCCTATTTCTAGTCCGTGTCAGTTTTGCATGTGTGGTTAAAAAAGAAGGAGAAGTCCATCCCATCCTATTTCTGCATTAATTTGCAATTTTCCTTTGAACCATGCCAAAATTCACATTATTTTTGAACATTTTTTTTCACAAAATATGCATTTCTGTATGCATTTTACACTAAAATGCTCCATTTTGCCCTAAAATATGGGGGGTATGCATTTTGACCTAAAATATCCCCTTTGGTACATTTATCTGAGCTGAGAACTGTATCTCGACATTCAGAAAAGTGTGAAAACTGAAGAACTGCTGCATTCTGATCTGTACATTAGTCCAGGAAGTGTGAATGGGGTTGGTTCACTTGAAAATGTGGACTGAAAAAACATGGACTGAAAAAACATGAACTGAAACGTAGACTGAAAAAACATGGACTGAAAAAACATGAACTGAAATGTAGACTGATAAAACATGGACTGAAAAAACATGAACTGAAACGTAGACTGAAAAAACATGGACTGAAAAAAATATGGACTGAAACATGGACTGACTGTGGACTGAAAAATATCCTTAAACATCCCTCACAGAAAAAAGAAGGGACTGTGGCTCAGTGGTAGAGCACCTGCATTGCATGCAGGAAGTCCCAGGTTCTTGGCTGCTCCAGGTTAGGCTGTAAAAATTTCTGCCTGAAACACAGGAGAGGCACTGACAGTCAGTGTTGACAGTAGGGATGTCAGAGAAATTCAAAATGGGATCAAATTAGTTCAGATTCCTATGGATCCAACCGACAGATTCCACAGCAGACTGGCTTTTCCCAAGTCATGGTCTTGCAGATTGTTTTGTGTGTTTTTAATTTTATGCAAATTTAATCATAGAACAACAGGTAAAAAAAAATTAAAAATTTCCAAAAATGCACATTTCCCCCATAGGCTAAAGCATGAAAATGCACAATTTGGGGGATTTGTGCATTTTTTGCAAGAGGGAATTTCCACAAGTTCAGGAAATAAGGAAAATCCAGTTCCGCCAGTTAGTGGACAACAGAATGAAAGGCACCTGACAATCTATGAAACACAGACAGAATGGGTTTCCCAAAATCCATACATTCCTAGCTGTCAGTATTGAGCTGGATGGACCCATTGACTGATTCAGTATAAGGCAGCCTAAGAGGGAATATTTGTTGCAAAGTTGGTGAGAAAAGACTACCCTGAATATCTGAAGCTTTTAATGGTCCAATTCCCAAATAATGCCATAGGTATATAATGGCTATCACAGCCGATGACTCCAGGGTCCTCCACAGTTAGGTGTCAATTCTTTACTACCTTGCACTAATGATCCCAATTCCGGTAGCTGGGCTGTGTCTCATATCTCCGATAAAACAGGCAAGCCTGACATCTCTTCCAGTTATACGAGCACTATTTCACTTGTTAACATTTATTTATTTATATATTTATTCATTCATTCATTCATTTATGGCTAGTCTTCTCGGTTACTCAGGCATGCTGTATGCAAAGGTGTTTGGTCTCCATTTCATTATTGGTTCCCATTTCAGTATTGTATTTTAAATGCTATTTTTAGTAGCAGGAATTAAAAGGTCAGGAGAAAAATATCGCAGGTTGCAACAAATATATTGTCACGCCTCTTCATACTGAAAGTGCTGGAAGGGCCGCCAAAGGTCAGCTTGCCTCTGGAGTGTTTTGTTATGAGCTGCATCTCAGAAATAGCTTGTGGACACTGCGTAGGAGTTGGTGTGATGTTGCTTTCAAAGATAACAACAGCAATGGATCTGTTGCCTAGGAGGCCTTGTTTTCTTGACTAGCATTCCCCACACACCTTTTGTCAAGCTCACGAATAATGCTATATGAAAGGGAATTTAATTAATTCCCAAATTCGGAATTCTCAACTCCCCAAAGAGCAAGTTAAAGATGGGGGGGGGAGAAAACCCTGAGAAATTTCACTTATTCTTTTGCTCTCCTTGAAATCTCTCAGATACTTCTCCAGAGGAAGAACTCCGAAATCTACGCCATTTCGTTTCATTACCTCTGCCTTTATGGATCCTATGGGGCTTAGTCAGAATAAAAACTTGCAAGAAATTAACATGAAAAAAAGAAAAATTATTTGGAAAAAACACCATTGTGACCATACCAGGAAGAAAGAGGCAAGACTCCTAGAGTAATAAAGGAAATAAAGGCAGAAGAGCTCTCAGAACCCCTGTCTATTATCTTTGAAAAATCATGGAGGACAGGTGAAGTGCCAGATGACTGGGGGATGGCTAATGTAATGTCCCTTACTTCAAAAAGGGTAAAAAGGAGGAACCTGGGAACTGCAGACCAGTCAGTTTGACATCAATCCCACCCTGGGAGAACTCTCAAGCAGATTATAAAGTGATCAGTACGTAAGCACTTTGAAAACAATGCTGTTGTTATTCAAAGCCAACATGGATTTGTCAAGAACAAATCCTGCCAGATGACCTCATTTTTTGATCAGGTAACCTCCCTTGTGGACTGTGGGAATGCTGTGGACATAATATACCTTGACTTCAGCAAAGCTTTCAACAAAGTTGAAAGCTTTCAAATGCTATTTTGGGCTGCATTCATAGAAGCATCACTTCCAAATCCCGGGAAGTACTAGTTCCCCTCTACTCAGCACTGGTTAGGCCTCATCTGGAGTACTGTGTCCAGTTCTGGGCACCACACTTTAAGAAGGATGCAGACAAACTGGAGAGGGTTCAAAGGAGGGCAACAAAGATGATCAGGGGACTGGAAACAAAGCCCTATGAAGACAGACTGAAAGAACTGGGCATGTTTAGCCTTGAGAAGAGAAGACTGAGGGGAGATATGATAGCACTCTTCAAGGACTTGAAAGGTTGTCACAGAGAAGAAGGCCAGGATCTCTTCTTGATCATCCCAGAGTGCAGGACATGGAATAATGGGCTCAAGTTACAGGAAGCCAGATTCCGGCTGAACATCAGGAAAAACTTCCTGAGTGTCAGAGCAATACGACAATGGAACCAATTACCTGGGGAGGTGGTGGGCTCCCCCACACTGGAGGCCTTCAAGATGAGGTTGGACAGCCATCTGTCAGGGATGCTCTGACTTGGATTCCTGCATTGAGCAGGGGGTTGGACTCGATGGCCTTGTAGGCCCCTTCCAACCCTACTATTCTATGATTCTAAGTGCCCCATGATATTCTGATGAGCAAACTAGCTCAAAGTGGGCTAGATGAAACAACGATCCGGTGGATCCACAGTTGGCTACAGAATTGGATTCAAAGACTGCTTATCAATGGGAACTTCTCAAGCTGGGGAGAGGTAACGAGTGGGGTACCGCAGGGCTCAGTCCTGGGCCCAGTGCTCTTCAACATTGTTATTAATGACTTGGAAGAGGAGGTGCAGGGAATGCTGATCATATGTGTAGATTACAAAAAATTGGGCAGGATAGCTAATACCTTGGAAAATGGAAGCAAAATTCAAAGTGATCTTGATAGGCTGGAGCGCTGGGCAGAAAACAACAGACTGAAATTTAATTGGGATAAATGCCAAGTTCTTCACCTAGGAAAAAGAAACCAAATGCACAGTTACAGGGGATATGTGGCTCAACAACACTACAAGCGAGAAGGATCTTGGAGTTGTTGTAGATCAGAAGCTGAATATGAGCCAACGAGGTGACATGGCTGCAAGAAAGGCAAATGCTATTTTGGGCTGCATTAATAGAAGTATAGTTTCCAAATCATATGAAGTACCAGTTCCCCTCTACTCAGCACTGGTTTAGGCCTCATCTGGAGTACTGTATCCAGTTCTGGGCACCACACTTTAAGAAGGACGCAGACAAACCAGAGAGGTTTCAGAGGAGGGCAACGAAGATGATCAGGGAACAGGAAAGAAAGCCCTGTGAGGAGAGACTGAAAGAACTGGGCATGTTTACCTTGTGAAGAGAAGACTGAGGGGAGATATGATAGTGCTCTTCAAGTACTTGAAAGGTTGTCACAGAGATGAAGGCCAGGATCTCTTCTCGATCACCCCAGAGCGCAGGACACAGAATAATGGTCTAAAGTTACAGGAAGCCAGATTCCGGCTGAACATCAGGAAAAACGTCCTGACTATTAGAGCAATACGACAATGGAACCAATTACCTAGGGTGCTGGTGGGCTCTCCCACACTGGAGGCATTTTAGATGAAGCTGGACATAGGGATGTACGAAATGTACTTACCTTTCCTTGGATTATGTTTATGGTGGGGGGAGGAGGCGTTCCGTCCCTCCCCCCAGAATCCTTGACCAGCACAGGCAGGAGGGGCCTCGATGGCACCCAAGCACACCAGCCCTGTCCTCCTCAGGAGGAGGAGGAGGCTAGAGCACTTGGGGCATGCGCGGCACCAAGGAATCCAGGAATCAAGATCTTTTGTGCATAAAGCACAAGGGCTTGACTGCCAGAGTCCTTGGCACACAGAGGAGGGGTGGCTCATGTGGCTCGGGGGGTGGGGGGGTGGGCAGGGAGGCTCACCGAGCGGGTCCACGCCACACAGGTGAGGGGGCAGCTCACTGAGTTCCCCTGCACCCTGGACAGAGATGAGTCCGTCCATCCTTATTGTAATACAGAGTTGTACAAGGGCAGTAAGATATCAGCAGTTTTATTTCTGATCCCATTCCTAATTATGCCTAATATGGAATTTGCACTTTTTACAGCAACCACACACTGGATCGACATTTTCATTGAAGACCATGATGTCTTTCTTGGTCATTCACTGCCAGCTCAGATTCCATCAGTGCATATGTGAAGTTAGGATTTGTTGCCCCAATGTCCTTCACTTTACACTTACTTACATTGAGCCTCATTTGCCACTTCATGGCCCATTCTCCCAGTTTGGAGAGATCCTTTTGGAGCTCTTTGCGATCCCTTCTTGTTATAACCACCCTAAATAATTTGGTTTTATCAGCAAACATGGCCACCTCACTGCTCACTCCTAATTCCAGATCATTTATGAAAAGTTAAAAATTATTTCAGAGCTGTCTCTCTGCAAACTGCTTTAGTCCCAAAGCAACAGGACAACCACAACAAATTACAATTTATAAATTGCAATTTGAAGGACATAGCCTTGCAATAACTATGTAAATGTAACAAATAACAGATACACAAAACATTGATTCTTCTCCCGTTGCAAATCAACCATGAATTGAATTCATATTATATATCAATTCAATTTACCTTATATATTGTGATGAGACCATAGTTATTACTCAGCTGATTACTTTTTTCTTCCTGCCTCTCCCCTGAACAATGACTGAACCAACCAGTTCATGGGGGTTACACTTACTCAGAAGTAAGTTCCAGTGTGTTCAGTACTCCATACTCTGAGATAAGTATGCCTAGGGCTGCAGACTAGGAGTTGGATCCGAGAGGAAGGAACCTACCATGAGAGGAAGGAACCTACCATGAGAGGAAAGGCTCCACTCATGAAAGGTCCCTCTGACTGATTTGGGGAGGGGGGGATATTCCCACATGCCACAACACAGCTCAGCCCTTTCAGAAGGGTCTTGTAAATCTCTGACCTGGTTCACATATGGCTGGCTGATCCCCCATGGTGGGTTGTTGTGTTGTGCAAACCTGGCAAACCTTATTTTTCACAAACAAGCCACCCTGAGAACCCATGGCTTGTTTTAAAGTTGTTGATTGATACCCATGGTGGCTTGTTGTGTTGTCCGAACTTTGCAGGGTGACTTCCTCATGGGTTGTTGGGAACAGCTACAGAGACAGCTGGCCAGAGTGGCAAAAGCTGAGGCAGGGACAGAGAAAACAAAGAGTTCTGCCGCAAAGGTGCCTGGGATACATGCCAGAGCCAGTGGGAGGACTGAGAGGGAATAAGAGGGGAAACAAGCCACAGCAAGCCCAGTTGGCTGTCAGGTTAGCAAGCAAACAAACAACCCATGGTGGCTTATTCTCAGGGTGGCTTAGTGTGATGTGTGAACCCTCTCTCTGTGTGGCATTTTCTGGGGACTGGAGGGGCTGCCATGGAAAGGAGGGGGCAGGGAAGCCCACTACCCTCACTGCACCTGATCCAGCATAAATCTGGATCTAACCCACTGGCTGCAATCCTATACCCATTTTCCTTGGAGTAAACCCATTGATCTCAATGGGACTAACTTCTGAGTAAACATGTATCAGCTTGCACTCTGTAAGTGACATTTCAGGGGCAACTATGCAGTCCCATTTCTCTTCTGTGATCACAAACACACAGAGAGACACACAGAAACAAAGACAGACACACAGAGGCTCACACAGACAGACTGTTCTATCAATAGAAAAACTGGCACTTCCTGATTGAGGAACTATTAATGTTAAGTATTTATCTGGTAGAATAAAGAGGGCATGCACACACCAGCTGACTCCTCCGCTAGTATTGGCCAGCTCAGAATACTGATTCATAATAGCAATTATGTACTTAGTATATGTTCTTGCTTAGGAAATGGTCAATTAGACCATTAATGATCTGAAACAAATCAATGAGCCTTGCAGGCAAGTTACTTGGGAAGGTTTTGTGTGGCTGCATAAGACTGTCATCGGAGAAGATCAAACCATCTACTCTAAAAAGCCTCTCTGGTGAAGCTAAGGAAGCCACTTTATGCTGATTCTTTGGAGGCAAAATTGCATTTTGAAGAGCAAGTGTAGAGTTGCTACCTGTAGAGTGAGGCTGATAATTTATTTTGAAAATGAAAGGGGGGGGTCAAAACAGATATTGCTTTAAATCCATATCCAGCAGCTACATCTTTTTTTTTTTTCATGTTTACTCTAAAGTAGGTGCAGGGGCTTCACCTACTGGGTAGCATAGAAATGGAATGAATGAATGTATGATTAAATAAGTAAAAATAGAGTAAAAATGAAATGATTTGGCCGAGATAATGAGGACGATGTAATTATTTGATTAGATAATTTGAGGATTGGAATATCTGAAAATCAAAGTGACATGGGGTGCTCATGGACAGAAGAGTTTAAGAACAAGAAGTTTGAGAACAAGGGAGCTGTTCTTCAGTCCTTCCTGCCCCATTAAAGGAGATTGTTCTGGTTCACAGCTAGAACCTGTGGCATGGGTGTCATAAGCAACACAGGCAGCAGAGGCCTAAGGCATGCCTCAGGAGCAATGCGCTCTATGTGAGGCCACCCTTTAGGCTGCTCTGGAAGCTGGAGGAGCTGCCCCTTTTCAGCATGCAACTCCTTTGCTGACGGATCTGCACTGGCTGCCCATTCACTACTGGGCCAGGTTTAAGGTATCACTACTAGTGTACAAAGCCCTAAACAACTTGGGACCAGGATAACTGAGAGAGTGCCCTCTCCCTTACCAACCTGCCCAATCACTGAGGTCATCAGAGGGCATGCACCTGGTGGTTCCACCTATGGAGCCTTCAGTGAAGAAGAAGCTCACGAATAATGCTATATGAAAGGGAATTTAATTAATTCCCAAATTCGGAATTCTCAACTCCCCAAAGAGCAAGTTAAAGATGGGGGGGGGGCCTTCAGTGTGGTGGCTCCCTTCCTATGGAACTCTCTGCCTCTGGAGGTCAGGCAGGCACCAACATTGGGTTTTTTTTGGTGCATCCTGCTAGGGATGTCGGAGAATTTCTCCACGAATCTCCAGGAGGCCGAATGCCAACGCATTTGGCCCCCCGAAATTGGTGGAGAAATTCTCCGACACCCCCCACCCTCCCCCCTGGGATGGGACTTACCTCTTGCGAATGTCCCTCACAGCGGCGGGTCCCAGCGGCGGTGCGGCGGCGGCAGCAGCTGGTCTTCCGACCGGCTGCCACCACCGCCATTTCCAAGTAAAAAAAAAACAACAAACGTGATAGGCTACGTAAAGATTTATGTAGCCTATCATGGCTAGATTTTCCAAAAACACCCATGGGCGCCACCATTTGCGTATGCGCTTTTTTTTTTTTTTTCCAAAGTCAGCCATGATAGGCTACGTAAAAGATTTACGTAGCCTATCACGGTGTTTTTGGAAAATCTAGCTGTGATAGGCTATGTAAATCTTTACGTAGCCTATCACGTTTGTTTGTTTTTTTACCTTCCCGGCAGAAGAACTTTCGTGGCCGGAGAGGCGGGGCGCTCCCCCCCGGCCAGAATTTCCACGGGGAGGGATGGGGCGCCTCCCCCCCAGCCAGAATTTCGGCGGGGAGGGACAGGGCGCCTCCCCACCCGCCAAGAATTTTGGGGGGAGAAACGGAGCGCCTCCCCCCCACCACGAAGCAAGCTGCGGGACCAGGTAAGGGGCTTTCGTCCATCCCTACGAAAACTCCATTGAAAATTGAAAACTGAAAGTTCTGTTCCAGGAAGGCTTCCTTACTTAACCAGCCTCGGTTTTATTAGCAGGCTGTTTTTTAAAGAACAATCTTAATGTCATGTTTCTTTGTTTTTATCTTTTGTTCATTTTATCTCTTGTTGTTCACCCCTCCAGAATCTGTTTCGATGTAGAGTGGTATACAAATGTTGTAAATAAATAAATAAACAAACAATTGATGCAGCCTACGGAGATCATGTCCACTCCACAAGTGCTACATAGAGACACTCTCTTGATGCAGAAGGGTTGGAGGCTCCACTCTTTGGTGGTGGGCCACAGCAGGGGACCTCCACCCAAGGATTTCTTTGGGGCCAAGCTTGGAAGAGTTCCTCTCCAGTTTGCCTGGAGAGGCTAGGCTTTCTGACACCCAATTTGGGTTGCAGGTAATTGTGTTAATCAGAGATATAAATAGGCTGGCAACAGTGCTGCATTTTTGGGTCACACTTTAGCTAATAGAGCACCCAGAATATTATATGGTAACGGCAAACTCAGTGTCCGAGGGTGGATCTTTACTGGCACCACACATACAAGTGGGAGGTATCAACAGGCTTGGGAGGACCCTAATGTTTGCTGAAGTACCAAAAAAAAAAAAGTTCAGAAAGGAAATTAAAGAAGGACACACACACCCCAAATCAGCACAGTCAGAACTGATTTGCTCAGTGGCTAAGGGATGCTGACTGTCTACTGAGTGGGGGGAAATGGGGAAGGGGTGGAATGGAAGATCCTAGCAGATGGCCGGGCATGGCATGGCTGGATCCAGAAACAGTTGCACTTAGGGATGTCAGAGAATACCGCCACGGATCTCGGTGAGGCCAAATGCCAGTGCATTCGGCCCCCCGAACTCCGTGGCGGAACAGCCTGCCACCCCCCCCACCACCACCCCCACGGATCCCCCCCGGGATGAGACTTACCGGGGGCGGATGTTCTAGGTGGCGGCAGCGGTGGCGGTGGCGGCAGCGGCTGCGGCGGCAGCGGCTGCAGCTGCAGCAGCTGGTCTTCCGACCAGCTGCCACTGCCGCCATTTGCAGTCTTGTCGGGGTTTTGTTTTTTTTTTACAAGACGTGATAGGCTACGTAAAGATTTACGTAGCCTATCATGGCTGGGTAAAAAAAAAAAAAAAACCCGCGAATGCAAATGGCGGCGGCGGCTACGGCCGCCACCATTTGCGTTCCTTATTTTTGGCCATCTTAGTCTACGTAAATATTTTCGTAGACTATGACAGCAAAAATAAAGGGGAACGCAAATAGCGTAGCGGGCGCTATTTGCGTCCCTTTTTGATTTGCCATTTTAGCCTACGTAAATATTTATGTAGACTAAGATGGCGAATCAAAAAGGGACGCAAATAGCGCCCGGTACGCTATTTGCGTTCCCCTTTATTTTCGCTGTCATAGTCTACGTAAATATTTATGTAGACTAAGACGGCCAAAAATAAGGAACGCAATTTTTGCGTACGCGGTTTGTTTGTTTTTTATTACCCACTCGCTGGACCACGCTCGAGCCCCTCCCACACTCAGTGAGCAGCCAGCACTCACCCTGGCAGCCTCATCGAACTCCGTGGTTGCCATTTTTTGAAAAATAAAATAGTGATTGCAAAAATGTGCATATTTGTGTATGCAAAATGCGCCTTTTGTGAATGTACATATTTGCATATGTGCAAAATGCGCATTTTTGAGAATGTGCAATTCACACATGCACAAATATGCATATTTTTGCAGTCGCCATTTTGTTTTTCAAAAGATGGTGACTGCAGAGCTCAATGAGGCTGCCAGGGTGAGTGCTGGCTGCTCACTGAGTGTGGGAGGGGCTCGAGCGTGGTCCAGCGAGTGGGGGCAGGGGCTGGGCAAGAGCCTAGAGAACCCAGACAGGGGTGGATTTGCACATCCCTATGAGGTAATTCCTCCCCTGGGGCTTTTTCAGCTCAGGATGTGCAGGCAGCCTGGGAGGCTAGCTGTAGGGATGTTAGAGAAATCCTCCACGGATTCAAATGAGGCCGGATTCTTTGGAATCTGGCCTCAGGAATCCGCGGCGGATCGGCACCACTTACCTCCGCTCCAGGAGGATTGGAGGCGGAACAGCACTCAGCTGCTTCTTCCACCGGAGCCGTTCACCTCCTCTGCACCGATCGCCATTTCTTAAATTAAAAAAAGGCGTTCAGCAGGGTGTGTCCATAGACATACGCATAATAGAGCCATGAATCTTGCGTATAAGCCTATGGACACACAGACGTATATGCAAGATTCACAGCTCTATTTGCGTATAAGTCTATGGGCACATCCTGCCAATCGCCATTTAAAAAAAGAAAGAAAGAAATGGTGATCGGAGCAGAGGAGGCGAATGGCTCTGGCCGGCAAGGTAAGCGGCCCTATAGCCGGTGCGGCTCCATGGAATCCTCGCAGAGTGGAGCCGCTCCAGAGGATTCTGGGTGGGGGGAGAAATGGGTTGCCTCCCCCCCCCCACGGATTCCCCACTGGAACGGATGGTGGGGAATCCATACACCCCTAGCTAGCTGTGATTAGGTACACTCCAAAATACCACAAAAATAAACTATAAAACATCCCAAATGAGCCCGGACAATGGAGGCCTCTTTCCCGGAGGGGAGAAAACTTTCGGGAAATTGGGGGTCAGATTTTGACAAAGCACTAACATCCCTAGAGCTAGACACCACACTGCCCCCACCTGCATTGCTGTGGATACAAACAGGGGGGCAGCCTGCCAAGGTCGTTGATGCTTTTGCAGCACAAAACCCTGCAAAACCCTTACCAAAAAAGAAACTACAAGCCATGTCAATGGGAGGCCCTACCTGGGAGAAACTGTTGAGAATTTCTCCTCCCCCTGGAGAAATTCAGTGAAATTGTCTCCCAACTTCCTCTGCCCACAAGTAAGGTGGAGAATTTCAAGAGGCCATTTGCACACAGCTCTACTTGTGGGCCAGGTTTTCACTTGGGGGGGGGGATCAGCACTAATGCACATTAACTAGTGTTCATTAGCACCAATGTGCATTTGTGCTAATGCTCTAATGTGAATTAGCGCAAGTAGAATGAAACCCTGGTTTTAAAAAAATGCTTCTGTTACTGAGCAAATGAAAGACACCTAACAATCCGCAAAACACAGATGGAATGGATTTAACATAATCCGTACATCCCTATTCTACACATACACACAGCCCTCACTTGTTATGAACTCCTGCCTAAGCTCTTGAACACAGGAGGGCATCAATTTATTGATTTGAATTCCAGGATAAGGAAGGATATTTATGTATGTATGTATTTAAACTTTAATTGCTAGACCATTTCCTTCCCTGGCCACATTAGTTTATTCTTGTTCTTAATTGGGGGCGGGGGGGAGAGATCCCATGAATATGAGGGTAAATGTGGATTACACTGAAGAGCTCTATTCTTTGTGTTAGTGTTTTGAATGGCTTTTCTAGTTTTACTCAAATTGTGTGTATTTGTTTCTTTATGTGTGTGTTCAGTATAGTTGTCTCTTAAAACACTGCTACATTTGGTATTTGGATGACACCTTCTTCATGATTTACAACCTTGATGGCAGTTCTGACGTGAAGGATACGCTGCTGCGTGCACCGTGAGGATGTTTTTGGTTTAGCCCTTTTCTAATCCTCCCTGGCTTTCCGTCTGATTTTGGGGAAGGTGCAGCTGTTGCTTAGCGATTTTCTTTTATTGCACCCCAAAGCCTGTTTGTGATTGGCGGTGCACTCGCTCTGTGCTCAAATCAGCAGGCGGCTTTATTATCGAAAAGTGCCTTTGTGCTGCAGACGACACAATCAGCAGCAGGAGATTTGTAATGAATCCAGCTTTTTAATTGACGGCCGGGTCTCCCTTTGCCTTCGTCTGCCATTGTTGTTGTTGTTGTTGTTGTTTTCTGAAGGTTTATCACTTGTGAAAGGTGCTGGGTTAATGACTCTGTCTGGAGATGGGAGCCTTCTGTTTATCCACACTGCAGACAAAGCACAACAGCAGTATGGAGTTGATGGTCTGAACCTCTTGACTCACAGAGACACCTTTTGCTCAAATCCACTTGCTATGATACACTTAGCTGGTGACCTTGCTGGGTACTTAAAGGCAGTGCTGACACAAGCTCTCCCACTGCCTAAGGCGGGAGGGCACACACGCATCCACACTGCAAGCTGCTGTGTGCTGCCGCATGCTGCCACAGCCCCCCTACCCCAGCCCCTTGCCGTCATGCCCAGGACACCCCATTGCCACCACCTGCTCCCTGGAGAGTCCCACGGGCCTGGCTGGCTCTCCAAAGAGACGCACTGGCTGCTTCCTCTGGCTGACGCAGCAATTCATACAGCCAGCCAGGCCCGAACGTCTAGCTCTGAGGGGGGCCTTCCTCAGAGTCAGGCATTGTGGGAGGGATATCCCAGGAGACGGTCTGTCAGATCCTTCCTGTAGCCAACACAACTCTCAAGAGATCCCATGCTCTGGCTCATACTGAGATGACTTTCAGCACAAGCCAGAGGGCAGGTGGCTGACAGCAGCAGCCATCTTCTGTTTTGCTCTGAGGATCCCCTCAGAGCGAGACAGAGGGCAAAGAGCCCCGCCAGCTGCTCTCTCGCTGCAGCATTTGCCACAGCAGGAGAGTTGGACCAGCCAGCCGCTAGTGTTGCTGAGCAGGCAGTTGCTCTGGAGAGCTCTGCTCTCCCACTGTGGCAAATGCCATGGGGGAGCGGCCAGTGGGGTTCTCCGGATCACCCCCTGGAGGAGGCAGTGGCAGCAGGTCCACCTGGCACAGGTGGGGAAAGTGGGCCGCTCGCCATCTCTCCTGCTGTGCTGCCTCAGGCAAGGGATTCATTCTGCCTCATGGGAGGACCAGGCCTGCTTAAAAGATTTGGGGGCCAGGCCCACAGGACACAAGTCTGCATAAACTCTGCATATGCTAATTTATATCTGTATATTCATGTTTGAAAATAATTACTAGGATGCATTTCTGCAATGTGCTCTATGTGGGGCTGCCTTTGAATATGGCTCAGAAGCTGCAGCTCGTGCAAAAATGCAGTGGCCAGATTGAAAACTGGGACTAGAAGGTACACACATGGAAGACCGACTCTGGCCTGCTTGAACTGGCCGCCTATATGCTTCCAAGCTCAATTCAAGGTGCTGGTTTTAACTTAGGAACTCCTACACAGCTTGGGAGAGCAATACCTGACAGCACGCCTCTCCTGAAATGAACCTACCCGTATGCTACATTCAGCATCTAAGGTCCTCTTCTGGGTACCTCCTTTGAGGGAAGCTCAGAAGGCGGCAACGAGGGAGAGGGCGTTCTCAGTGCTGGCCCCCCCATCTGTGGAACAAGCTCCCTGATGAGGTCCTCCTGGCATCAACGTTGTTACCTTTTTGGTGCCTGGGAAAAAATCCAAAAAGAATTTCCGGAATTAGAAAAAAAAAATAGTTTGCCACCACTAACGGAAACACTGCAGAATCTCGTTGGGCTAAAATGGAATGGAAACCCCAATGTCGCACATGAGACCAACCAGATGACTGTGGGGAAACCCACAAGCAGGGGATGAGAGCAATAGCATCTTCCTGCTTGCATCTGTTAGCAACTGGGATTGAGAGGCATGCTGCCTCTGACACTGGAGGAAATATACAGCCTTCCTGACTAATAGCTGACTAGGGTCCCAGATCATAGTCTGAAGGCACATGAGACAGCCACCTTGCTGAAGCTAAGCAGGTTTGGGTCTGGTCAGCGTTTGGAGGGGAGACCACCTGGGAACCACATGTAGCCACCTTGAGTTCCGTAATGGAAGAAAAGAGGGATATAAATGCAAGCAATAAATAAATAGCCATTGATATGCTTTTCCTTCTTGAATTAATCTAATCCCCTTCTAAAGCCACCCATGTTGGTGGTTATCAACTACATCTTGTGGAATCAAATTCCATAATTAAACTATGTGCTGAGAGGTTGGAGGATATGGTGAAAGATGGGGAAGTATGAGAGGAAGGAAGGCAGGAAGGAAGAACTGTTTCTTTGTGCCATGTGGTATTCCTTAGATCAGTCTTCCTCAACCTAGCCCATCAGCTCTGGCCATTGGTCCTGCTGGCTGAGGATTATGGGAATTGCTGTCCAACACGTCTGGGGGGCTCCAGGTTGGGAAAAGTTAGTAGAAGAATTCAAAGCAGGACTCCATCCCATTATTTTAATACCTGAAGAGGCACATATGGGGGGGGGCAACATTCTGCCGGGTAACCCAGGGCCAGATTGCAGAGGGCTTGATAGGTTAAGACCAACACTTTGAACTGAGCCTTGATGGCAATTTTATGATGGGTTTTTAAGACAGATAAATAAAAGCACTCTAATGGGAAGAACAGTCTCCATACCTCAAGGAAGACTTCTTTTTCTCAGTAAAGAATGTGATTTTTTTTAATTTGCTTCTTTATTCCTCTTCTTTGTCTCTTATCATCTTGGGAATAATGAATTCATCTGCCCTAAAGACAGACATTATTCGTTAACAAAGGAATTCCCCCATGCTGTGGTAAGTCATTTTTATGCATTAAGGCAGAAAATTTCATTACAGCTTCAATTCCACCTTCTGTTTTACCTTTCCATTTTAAAATTATGAGCTGGGGCTTTCACTCTGTTCTGATTTTCATAGCTTATTGACTCAGAGTTAATAAACTTGGACAAGATCAAGCTAGATCTTATATTTTTGTTTAGCTTCTCCTAAAGGTTGGAGGGGATTGGGAGACTTTACAAATGATTAAAATTCAATCATTGTAGAAACAGGCTGTGTGATGTAATGGGCATCTACAATATCTGTCTATAAGAATGGAATTCAAATTTCCACAAAGTTCAGAGACACTCAGTCAGTCTTTCAGTTAGCTTTCCTCTCAGGGCTGTTGAACCAATAAAATGGAAGTATCCCACAATGACACAGGGTGGAAAAAAAAAATGCCATGGTTGTTGTGTGTGTTTTTTCTGCTGCTATACTTTTCTGTGGAATCTTTTTCCATTTCTAAAAATGCATTTTTTTATCAAATTAGTTAGTAACATAAAGAATACATACCGATACCAATTTCAATTTTGGCAATTATAAGTATATAAAATTGATATATTATATACATTAATTAATATATCAATCTAAATTAGATTAATATAAAATTCATATAAATATATTCATATATATATATATATATATGAATGACAGCTCTTTGGACATGCTAAAATTAGCATTTTACACTGCAATCCTATCCTTACCTACTCAGAAGTAAACCCCATTGAGTTCAATGGGACTTACCTACAGGCAAGTGTTTCCTTTTGCCCTTTTATCCTTCAAGATCATTACATTAAAATAATAAGACTACAATCTAAATGTGACATTGCCATATCTGGGCAGGGGTGAATTGTCATAAAGCTGCTATTGAAGTAGAACCATTTTGTTCCCCACAAGATATTTTTGACAGGCAACTTGGGGTGGTTAGGATTTCTGCAGATTTTTTTCAGGTGTGCCTTCCTCATGGTGGAACTGTGTTATTAGATGCTCGTCAAACTAGCTCCCTCTTGGTCTTTCAAAAGTGAGTCGGTGTGTTTTTGTTCTGCTGTCTTTGGCGATGCTGGTTGAGGATGTTGGGAGTTGTTACCCATCACATTCGGAGGGTACCAGGTTGGGGAAGGCTAGTCTAATGCCTTATAGAATCCCACTGTCCAATCCCATCCCAGGAAAGAAGCCCAATCACGCTGAAGCGCTATCATCACCACAGCCAATCAAAACAGTATATTTGTTTCCCTTCTGTCATAATAACCAACATAACATTTACATTTTTCCATATATATATATATATATATATATATATTTGAATGCAAACTTTATTACACCCAAACTTTAATAACACCCAAAAATCCTCCATCTCACCACAATATATATAATTTTCCCACACAGAGCAACAAATACATGGGATAAATAAAGAAATAAAGAAGTATAAAGAAAACTGCATGTTTCCTCTTGAAAATGACGGCATGAGCTACAAGAAAGTGTAGTGAAATGGTCTGTCACATTTCTAGCTCTCTCTCTTATCATTTCCTGTTTAGGCTGCAGGTTAACCTAAATATATTAAAAGCACAAAATTTTCAGAAACCATCACAAATAATATTCATTCTGGCCTCAACTGTTCAGCAGTTACACCGGCTGAAGAAAACCACAGCATAACAGTGCTTAGTCATTTATATTTGAGCAATAGATGTGTTTTAACAGCAATATGTTACGCTCTGATTTAAAGCAAATTACCTATTTTCAGCTGCTTAGGCCCTACAAGGCTTTTAAAGCAATTGGTTTACAATTTGAAACACTTATCTCTGAGTTTCTCACTTACAGTATATCAATTTAAGCTCTGTAGAGTTTGCTTCAGTTATTTAATTTAAATTTCAGCTTTACAAAAGCACAAAGAAATGGGAAAGAAATGTTAGTCTACAACAAGCAGCTCTGCATGTAAATCAATCAATCAAGGAAAGTTGCCTTTGTATGTGTTTTCTTTAGTGAGCCAACAATGTGATATGGCTGCAAAAAAGGCCAATGCTACCTTGGGGTGCATTAATAGAAGCACAGCTTCCAAATCCTGGGAAGTACTAGTTCCCCTCTACTCAGCACTGGTTAGGTAGGTCTCATCTGGAGTACTATGTCCAGTTCTGGGCGCCACATTTTAAGAAGGACTCAGACAAGCTGGAGAGGGTTGAGAGGAGGGCAACAAAGATGATCAGGGGACTGGAAACAAAAGACTTTGTGAATAGAGACTGAAAGAACTGGGCATGTTTAGCCTTGAGAAGAGAAGACTGAGGGGAGATACGATAGCACTCTTCAAGGACTTGAAAGGTTGTCACAGAGAGGAAGGCCAGGATCTCTTCTCCATCATCCCAGAGTGCAGGACACGGAATAACAGGCTCAAGTTACAGGAAGCCAGATTCTGGCTGAACATCAGGAAAAACTTCCTGACTATTAGAGCAATATGACCTGGACCAATGACCTAGGGAGGTAGTGGGCTCTCCCACACTGGAGGCATGCAAGACGAGGCTGGGCAGCCATCTGTCAGGGATGCTGTGACTTGGATTCCTGCATTGAGCAGGGGGTTGGACTCAATGGCCTTGTAGGCCCCTTCCAACCTTACTATTCTATGATTCTATGATTCTAGTTTGTTGCAGAAGAGAAGGTTTTGAGTTATAGGTTCTTTAGCCATTTTAAAAAAAAAGTTGCTTTGTTGCTCATTTCCAAAAGTTGTATGAGTAGAGTCCTTGGCTGCTATCCTATACACCATTTCATGGAAGGAGGCCCCATTGAACCCAGTAAGACTTGCTTCTGAGTATATATGCATAGGGTTGCAATCCCTGAGTCTTTGAGGAATGCCACTGAAATTCATGGGGCAAGAACAATATTAATATTGCTAGTAATATAGTAATTTTGTTGTTGTTGTTCAGTCGTTCAGTCATGTCTGACTCTTCGTGACCCCATGGACCATAACACGCCAGGCCTTCCTGTCCTGCGCTCTCTCCGTGAGTGTGCTCAAGTCCATATTCATTGCATCAGTGATGCTATCTAGCCATCTCATCCTCTGCTGTCCCCTTCTCCTTTTGCCTTCAGTCTTTCCCAGCATCAGGGTCTTTTCCAGAGAGTTTTCTCTTTGCATTAGGTGGCCAAAATATTTGAGCTTCAGCTTCAGTATCTGTCCTTCCAATGAGCACTCAGGATTGATTTCCTTTAGGATGGACTGATTTGACCTCCTTGCAGTCCAGGGGACTCGTAAGAGTCTTCTCCAGCACCACAGTTCAAAAGCAACAATTCTAAGGCGCTCAGCCTTCCTTATAGTCCAGCTCTCACAGCCATACATTACTACTGGGAAAACCATAGCTTTGATTAAACGGACCTTTGTCGGCAAGGTGATGTCTCTGCTTCTTACTATGCTGTCTAGGTTTGCCATAGCTTTCCTCCCAAGGAGCAAGCGTCTTTTAATTTCATGGCTACAGTCACCATGTGTGGTGATCTTGGAGCCCAGGAAAATAAAATCTGTCACTGCTTCCATTTCTTCCCCTTCCATATGCCAGGAAGTGATGGGGCCAGATGCCATGATCTTCGTTTTTTTAATGTTGAGTTTCAAACCAGCTTTTGCACTCTCCTCTTTCACCCTCACCAAGAGGCTCTTGAGATCCTCTTCACTTTCTGCCATTAGGGTGGTATCATCTGCGTATCTGAGGTTGTTGATAATTCTCCCGGCAATCTTAATTCCGACCTGTGATTCATCCAACCCGGCGTTTCTTATGATGTAAATATAGTAATAGTAATAGCATAATAATAGTAAAATATTAAATGTTCTTTTTTATGGGTTTAGAGGGTTGCTGGATTTGGGGGACTATTTTGTCAGTCACTTGTGCAAAATCACTATAAACTTTAACAATTAAAAAAAGATTAAAGAGCTGGGAGGGTAGGTTGGCAGCATATCCCAATGGGGGACTTCCTTCTCCAACATCTTTGGAGGTTCTCCTCCAGATAACCCTACCATCTTAGAAGATTATCTATCTATCTGTCTATCTATCTATCTATCTATCTAATTATGGCATTTTTATTCCACTTTTCAGACCATTCTTGTCTCCCAAAGCAGCTCACATCAATAAAACAGAAAGACAAAGGCCCTGCCATCAGGGTTCCAAGCTAAAATGACAAGACGCACAAGGGAAGGGGAGTGGAAGGAAAGAACAAAACAAACCATTTTTCAAGGCCAGAACATGCTGGTAAGCTGTAAGTGGGCATTGAAATGCACTTTGGGCCACGCTGATCTTCTCTTGCTGGTGTTCCTGCCTTAACAGCAATTGGTGGCTCTTGTTCCTTTGGCTGATGGATGGAGTTCCTTTGGCAATGGAGAACACTCTTTTCCCTTGCTTCTGTATCCCAGGGCAACGGGCATTTGGAGAAGCTGAGTGTTCTTTCTGGCAGCGAGGCAGAATTGAGCTCCCTGCAACAGCCACCTTCTCTGACAGATAGATGAGCCAGGTTGGTCTCTCCTTGGCTTGACAAAACATTGACAAAAAAAAACTGTCCACTTCTCTCATATGTGTAGAACACACTCTCTCCATACTTAGCTCTTGATCACTTGTCCGGTTAGTCCAAATCAGGGGATTTTCAGAGGATCCTGCATTGGCTGCAGGCAGCAGACTCTGAGTGAAGGGGTAACGACCAAGAAGCAAGATAATGAAACAGGTCAAAGCATAGCATAGGCAAGCAGTGAGATATGTGGGGTCAGGCTAAGGCAGGAGTTGTCGAGATAGCAGGCGGAGGTCAAATCATAGTTAGGCAGTCTGATACATCGCACAGTCCAGAGGAAGAGACAAGAAGGAGTCCAAGGATCAGGAGCACAGAGCATCAATCACAAAGCAAGGTCCAGGAGGCAAGGCAGAAAACACGGGAGCTATAAAAATGGTGCTTTTTCGAGCACTGGGTAGGCAGACACTGAAGTAGGGATGTCAGAGAATTTCGCCACGAATCTCGGGGAGGCCAAATGCCAGCGCATTCGGCCCCCCAAAATTGGTGGTGAAACGGTCTGCCCCCCCCCCCCCCCGGGACGGGACTTACCTTGGGCGAATGCTCTTGGCAGTGGCGGCTCCGGCGGCGGTTCGGCGGTGGTTCGGAGGCGGCGGCTGCAGCGGCCGGTCCTCTGACTGGCTGCCACCACCACCATTTCCAGTAAAACAACAACAACAACAAAACGTGATAGGCTACGTAAAGATTTATGTAGCCTATCACAGCTGACTGCAGGGACGCAAACGGTGTCCGTAGCCACCGCCATTTGCGGCCCGGCCGGCCAGGATTCGGGGGTGGAGGGACGGAGCGCCTCCCCCCATGGCCAGAATTTCAGGGGGGAGGGACAGAGTGCCTCCCCCCTGGCCAGAACTTCGGCAGGAGGGACGGAGCGCCTCCTCCCCCACCACGAATCAAATTTCGTTCAAGGTAAGTGACTTTCATACATCCCTACACTGAAGGCTTTTAACACCTGAGCCTGCTGAGCCCCACCCAGGGCTCAGCTATAGTACAGCAGAGCTCCTGGTCAGTGCCCTACTCATGGGGAGTCACTTTCTCCTGAGGAGTCCTCCCTTGCAGTTGGGTACTTCTCCTTATAGGAGCCCTTGTGATTAACCTCTTAAGGCTATGACACTCTCTGGGACTGGGGGGAGGGGGATCACTCAGCCTCTGTTTCTGAAACAGAGCTCCCCGCTTCCTGTGGGGATGGACTTCCTCTCCCCTGAGTGGCCATGCTCCCAGAAGTCTCCTGATATAGATGGTTCAATGGCATCATCCGTCTCTGGGAGCTCTAGCTCCTTCAAGGAGGAAGAGTCCTCCAGCAGGGCCATGACACAGAAGGTCATGTGCTTGGGGGGTTTTAAGCTCCTTTTTCCAGCCAACCACACACCTGCCAGCAGTGTCCCCATTGCACTGTGGGATATGGGGCAAAGGAGAGTGGATTATCTTTCTTGGCAAAAGTGGGGCACTCTCCAGAGAGGCTTGCCTGGTGCCTACTGTGAAGTCCTTTCTGTGCCAGGCAAAGAACTTTTTTATTCTCTCAGGCCTTTGAACTCCTGATTTTACTGTATTGTTCTGCATCCTCTTTTGGCAAAGCATTTCCTCTCTTTTTTTGGCAATGCCAAAGTGGCCACCTTATCTACAAGAGGCCTGATGAGAAGGAGGCAGCATGGCCAATTAAAGCAACCCCCACCCACCCAGAAGATTAACCAGTCCCCTGTTACATAAGACTGGCTGTGCCCCCCCCATTCAGGGTGGGGGGAGCACAACCGAGAAGCCAAGCATATGGCCTCTTCTTTTTTTACAAAGTGCCTTCAGCATTTTTAGAGGATCTGAGTGAAAATGTATTTGAACAAAATGGGAGTTCAGCCACTGGCAAATTCTGAAAGCCATGCTGGCCTGGGTAAACCAATATTTGGGATAAATAGATGGTCATAAATGAATGGTACCTTCTGCTAACTGTTACTTCCTAGGTGATAAAAACTCAGCCCCAAGTACCAACCTGCCTATTCCTATGTGTCTATGGACAGGTCATCAAGGACCAAGCCATTTTGCTATCTCTAGGGATGTATGGATTTTGTTAAATCTGTTCAGTCTGTATTTCGTGGATTCTCAGGCATCTGTCATGCCATCGTCTGCTTCTTGGCAGAATCAGATTTATTTTTTTTTTACCAGAATGTTTGTCTACTTGCGCTCATTCGCATTAGCACTAATGCACATTAGTCCTTTTGCACTTGCACAGTTGCACAAATACACTAATGCAAATTAGCACAAATCCCCCCCAAAAGTGAACATATGGTCCACAAGTTTGCATGACTCAGAAAAAGCTGGTCTGCTGAGGAATCTGTAGAAATCCAAACTTATTTGAATCTGTTCAGGATTTCTCCGACATCTGTAGCTATCACAATGACTCAGAGCAGCCATGACACAGCCTTCACTTCTTCTATTAATCTTAGATTCTTTATTTTTAAAGCAAAAACCTGAATGAAATATGTCTGTCAACAGCGGGCAAGGTAGCCCTTAAGATTCTCTTTCAACCCCAAGATTCTGCATTAATAACCAGTTTCCGCCCTAACTCTGTCTGAAAGTCTTTTTCGCAAATCTGAAAAGTCTTCTTTTTGCTTACAATTTTGTATTCCTTATCTACTGTTTGCATTTCATGCAGTTAGAACAAATTGCGCTTAATGCAATTAGTTGAGGTCTGTAAATGCACTTCAGATCGATTAGCTGAAAGAACCACAGTGTTGTAAACATTTCAAATTACATTTGGGATTCTTCAAACCATAAATGGGATGTCGCTAATAAGAAATGATAAGAGAGCTGCATTGCCAAATACTTTTGGCATTCTGTCTGCATGTGTGTCTGTGTGTATCTGCCCTTGTGAAACCACTGTGTTGTTGTTCATAACAGAATGAGACATGCTTAACCAAGAAATGATCAGGTGGAAAGAGTTACGTTAAGAACGTGTTTCAAATCAGAAAAATACAGAATTAACACTGCTATATTTTCTCCATGGTCTTGTCCCAGCAGCTGTGTTATTTATAATCTCTCTCTCCCCTCCCGCATCTCTAGACTCGTTCTTCAATTTTTTTCCCAGATGTGAATATTTCAGTAGTGCTGGGATATTACACTAGGGTGGCCAAAAAAGTGGATATGCACCACCCAAAAAAGAGGACAAAAGCAGATGCCAATTTGCATAACATTTACATATGCTAATTTATATGTATAGATGCCCATTTAGAAATAATTATTAAAATTTAAATAGAAATACAGTACATCTCACCATAATGTGGAAGACTGCGACCAGGTGACCTGCCTTGCTCACACTGCTGTCCAATGGTGAAGAGCAGACACAACTCCAGGGGGTTGTGGTCAGTGGGCCCCTGCTCAGGTGTGGACCCTTGGCAGATGCCCGACCATGCCTACCTGCCTTGAGGCATTCACGCAGCTTGGAATTGCAAACTGACTGGGAAAGAACCTTGGTCAACGAGCTCCAGGCCACAAACCACTTCCCTTCTGTGAAGTTCTTTGCTGTGCTGCTAGCTGGGCTGACTTGGGAATTCTGCCCCTACAGGTGATAAAATGAAAAGCAGTTTCATCTCAGCATGCTAGAAGCTAACCCCTCCCATTGCTGCAGAAATTAGAGAAAAGAAAAGGGAGCTGAAGACAGCCACTGAAGGAAAAGGTGAGCACCTCCCAAATGGAACAAATGGGCATTCTTCTGTTTGTTCCTATTCGTCCCCCTCTGCAATTGTTTTGGGTAGGGATGGGTGGATCTGTCAAGCTCAATCCCATTCAGGTTCTCATTCTTCTTCTGCCAAGCTCATTCTGTCCCAGTACTGTCTGGCGGGGAGGGGCGGGGGGGTTCTCCCCCACACAGCAATCTGTATGTATTTTTGTGGGCATTTTTCAAATATACACGTTTTTGTACACAAGCACCCATTGACTAAAGCATCTTTGTGTGCATTTTAGAAATGTACACAGGTTTCTTTAGACATGTTTCAAACGTGTACATGTTAAAAGAGGCTCTCTTTTTTTGTTTGCTTTGGTTTGGTTTTGAGGAACACATCACAAGCTCCAGAAATGTACAGATTTCCAACTGCAAATTGTGTCCGGGGCCGCATTTGGTTCCAGGGAATACAAATCAGGGAAATTTGTGTTTTGTTTTTTAAACCAGCCTGAGCAAATTTCTCAATCATCCCTAGTTTGGGGCTGAATGGAAATTGGACCACATGGGCCCCCTTCGATTCAATTTTCCATTCTTCCCAAAACAAATGCAGCCCCGCCTTTACAGCATAAAGTGAAGACATAGTATGTACTGTGGCCAAAATCATATTGCTGGAGAAGCTTGTCACATAAGAGGCTGTAAGAACTACAAAGCCCCAATCCATTTCCTATTATCTTGGTCAAGAGCCAAAGCTGTCTATCACGCCCTCACACGACAGCACACAAACCACATTTTCTCGATCAAGACCAATACCCACCCTAACACACTCAGGATTTCAAATCAAGGAAATTAAGACTGTATTTTATGGTGAAAGATACTAATACTGTTCAAAATGGAATACAAGCAAGGAACGTCCCTAATGATTTTCTTTTTGTCTTATTAATGGAAACAAATGACCCCATGGATAGAGAAATCAGAGACAAAAATCAGTACAGCCATAGCTTCCGATAATTTTATGATAATACCTAAAATCAACATGAAATAAATATGCATATTTCTTCAGGTGGTGGCTATTCAGTAAAGGTCACAAGTAATGTACCTGGATAAAAATAGAAATGTCACTGAAACTCATATTTCCTGACTCCAGAGTATGAGCCTTGGGGTGGGAATGCTCACCTCAATATGAGGCAAACAGTGTGAGCCCATAATTCAGGGGTGTTGAACCTCTTTCAGGCTGAAGGCTGAGTTCAGTTTTGGAGAAATTCTCGAGGGCTGCATTCCAGTGGAGGGTGAGGCCAAAGGCACAATGTGGCAGCACCAAAGGCAAAGCGGACAGAGTCAAAATACCAAGAATGCCGGCATATTTTAGCTTAAAGCTCTTGTTGTCAGTAACTAACCCTCAGCAGAGGCATTTCAACCTTTTTGGGGGGTGGGTGTACAAAAGCGAGGAAACCACCAAATGATTGGCAGCCAGGGATAAGGGGATGGGGCCAGGGGAAGGGAGCATGGCTCTCTGGTGAAGCCTGGAAGGATGGATTGCGATCCCAGATAGCCTGCAGTTCTGAATCTCTGCCATAATTCTTCTCCACCTCAGATTTTAATCTGAGCCAGAATCCAAATTCTTTCCTCTTTCCACCCACCCACCCAATCTCCAAGTCTCCCCTGCCATTCATGGACAAACTTCCAAACCCCTTCTAACTTGGCGGCTGGTGTTGCTACAGTTGATGGCAGGCAAGAGGGAGGGGGAAAGGAAAGGGGATATCTCTCTATCCTCTCCCCTCCAGCACTGGTATGATGCTCAACAGCTCACCAAGTGCAAGTAGACCTGGGAAATGAAGCTTTCC
Source organism: Heloderma suspectum (assembly GCF_057233095.1). Taxonomy (NCBI): domain Eukaryota; kingdom Metazoa; phylum Chordata; class Lepidosauria; order Squamata; family Helodermatidae; genus Heloderma; species Heloderma suspectum. The sequence continues at coordinate 22,655,239 of NC_139460.1, read as the reverse complement.
CAAGGGCTACTGACTGACATGCTGTCAGGGTTCCCCTTATGACCTGGACCCCCTGAGGGACTCCTTAAGGATCTCTTGCCTCCCTAACAGTCCCACCTTCCTGCTTTTAAACTTCCCCCTTCCTAATAATGTAGGGTTTGAGCTGTAGATGTGGGGTGACTAGTCCTGATGGCTATGTGCTACCTCCAGTACAGAGGCAGTGAGCCTATGTACACCAGTTGCTGGGAAACATGGGCAGGAGGGTGCTGTTACACTCATGCCTTGCTTGTGGGTTCCCAGTCGACAGCTGGTTGGCCACTGTGTGAACAGAATGCTGGACTAGATGGTCCCTTGGTCTGATCCAGCACGGCTCTTCTTATGCTCTTATGTTCTTAAGCACAGGGCATGGAATTCACCATATGCTTCCAGATGGGGCTGCCATTTTGTGCAGCAACCCTGTGACATGTGTAACATGTAGGCCAGCTCTTAGTTCAATGACAGGAGACCGCTTCTTATTTCTCCACACCTGTGGAGAAATTTCAATAGATTTGTTGGACCCTTTTTCCCTGGCTTCTCTTGAAATTCCTCAGCTGTTAATTGACATTTTGGCTGAGTTGATTACATGGCAAATGTGCCTTTGTGTGGCGGTCTTCCCTGACACTGTTCTCCATCCATTGGAAATTTCACGGCAGATTGTCACTCTGTCAGAGGCATGAGTATCACCAGGCAGTTCCAGCTGCAAGGTCTGCATGAGGAGCATCTGTCGATGAAACCAAGCATCTTTCTCTTCCTCATGGCCTGCAGAGTATTAACCAATTGTGCCAGCCCATAGAGGCCTCTCTATCTTGTTATGCCACTAACCGCCTGTCAATATCAGTAGAAAAAAGAGATGGCCTTCCCAGCATTTTTAAAGATGTTGCTCCAGTCAGATCGTAGCTAGCAGCAGCATATTTGACTAAGGCATTTTCAAGCCTGGCATCTAAGCACCATCTCTTGCAAATGCTCACTGTTTTCATTCATTCTGAGACCAAGATAATTAAGCCATCAATCAAGAGGGAACTATGCGAGGCTGGGATACTTCCTTCGTTGTCTTGGCCTTGGTTTCTTGGATGCCCCCTTCAAAGTGCTGATGGAGATTGTTGGCTCTAATCATTCCCTGAAGGTTGTTGTGGGCCTCTGTTTTGTCCCAGGTTAGAAGAACAATGATGTTTGTATCCTTCAAATTACATGGCTTTTTGCCATCTGTCAGAAGCCTCCCACTCACAGACCTGAACTAGTTTCTTCCTAAGGCAATAAACCAAACAAAGGAGAATCAGAGTCTCGAGATCACACTTTACCGCACTTAGGGAATTCGGGCTTTAAACTGTGCGATGTCAATTGAGGGGGATCTCTGTAAATTCTGTGGGCAGTCAGAGGGCAAGCCTCATTCAGCACAAAGGGAGTTACTTCCGAGGAGACACTAATGGGCTTGTTGTGGGAAAGTGAGCAGTAAACACAAAGATGGAACCCAGCCCCCACTTTAACCCACAGGATCTCTATAACGAAAGCACAAAGTAGTTTCTTCCTAAGGCAATAAACCAAACAAAGGAGAATCGGAGCCTCGGGATCACACTATGCCATGTCAGTTGCGGGGGTTCTCTGTAAGTTCTGTGGTCATTGAGAGGGCAAGCCTCATTCAGCACAATGGGAGGAAACACCCCTTGACCGGGGTCACAGTGAAAGACACCCCAGGGCAGGGCTAGCATACCTGAGGTCAATGTGGGGGTTGGGGCATGCAGCAACCATACCAGGGAGAACCCGACTTGAGGAAAAGAATCGGACTTTAAGCAGTCGCAGGAAATCCGTTTTTTTCCCTGATAAGCTCCAGGGGCGCTGCTGGATGGCCACAATGTCATAAATCCCTAAAGGCCTCAACATGCAGCCAGCTCGGAGTAAATCGCTGCTGGAAACACCCCCCTGGTCCCAAGTTGTTTAGGACTTCATACACTAGTACTAAAACCTTAAACCTGGCCCGATACTGAATAGGCAGCCAGTGCAGTTCCCTCAGCAAAGGAGTTACAGGCTGGAAAGGGGCCGCTCCTGACAACAATTGACCTGCTGCATTCTGCACTAGCTCCAGCTTCCAGAACAGCCTTAAGGGCAGCCCCACATAGAGCGCATTACAGTAATCCAGTCTTGAGGTTACTAGCGCCTGTACCACTATGGCCAAGCTATCCCTATCCAGGAGAGGCTGTAGCTGGCATACCAGTCAAACAGGTAAAAGAACCGCCATGGCTGCTTGGGCCTCCAGCAACAGTGATAGATCTAGCAGTACCCCCAGATTATAATTGCTATTGCTGTTGTTGTTTGTTTGTTTCCTGAAAGCACTTCACAGAAGTTGACTCAGTAATCCTCACAACTGCCCTGTTACATAGGCCAGTTTTATTATATCCATGTGAGAAACTGGGGAGCTGAACCAGAGGGTCTCTTCTCTTTGATCTCGTGCATCTTTCTCATCAGTCCAGTGTGCAAGACTCCTCTGTTTACTGAGAGAATCAAAGCCACCTCTCGAAGCTTAAGTTCTAGAAAGCTGCCAGCCACTCTATGAGATATTACTGTCGTTACTCGTTATATAAAATACATTACAGTACTTTATGATTGCTTACTAGCTGCCAAGCATACTTAAAACGAGATATTAGACTAAAACAGTGCTTTTTTTGTGCTGTTCATATCAATTCCCTTGGGGTGAGTAAATTATGCACAAGTAAATGCATTTTTCGAAGTGTCATTAAGTGATTCATATTTTGGAAAAAAAATGCTGGAAGGTTGGTATTTGGTGTACCCGGCCTATTCAGCATGAAGAGGCAAGACCAACTTGAAAATCACCTCTCTCTTTTTTTTCCTCTGGAAAAGCTATTTCTTTCTACTAGAGTTACACATAACATCTAAGATCACTGTAAGTGGGTTGGGAGTGGGGGGGAGATCACTCAATTTTGTTTACCCTGTGCGTTTGTCAGCAGTTTGACTATTTTCTGTTATTTACTTCCTCAATTTCTCTCCAGCTGAAAAGCCTTCTTGAAGACATCAACAGAAAAGAAAGGTCCTTAGCCGTTCAATTTCAAGACATAACGGGACACTTTGTAAATGTAAATCTACTGCAATCAATAGAATTGTGACAAACATGCATTGTTCACACATGCACATACATCACAGTGATGCAGCCTTCCCCTACTTGGAGTTTTGGAGTACATCTCCCATCAGCCCCAGCCACCATAGCCAATGGTCAGGAATGGTGGGAGTTGTGGTCCAAAACTTTTGGAGGGAACCACATTGGGGAAGTCTCCACTGATCCTTGTATATACCACCCAGAGAGCTTCTGCTATGGGGCAGTATAGAAATGCAATAAATAAATAAACAAACAAACAAACAACAACTATACATATTTACGTAGGCTAGAACGGCGAAAAATAAAGGAATGCAAATAGTGTCCACTACGCTATTTGCGTTCCCCTTTTTTTTCACCATTTTATCTTATGTAAATATTTACGTAAGATAAGTCGGCGAAAAATAGGGAACGCAAATGGCAGCTGCCGTAGCTGCCACCATTTGCATACGCTGCATATTTTTGTTTTTGTTTTTGACATTAGCCGTGATAGGCTACGTAAATTCTTACGTAGCCTATCACAGTCCAAGGATGGCAATGGCAGCGGCAGCAGGAAGCGGAGGACAGGAAGGCCTGGCGTGCTATGGTCCATGGGGTCATGAAGAGTCGGACACAACTTAACAACTGAACAACAAAATGCCATTTGTGGCCGTAAAGGTCTTAGTTTAAGCTAGATGCAGCCATTTACGTCTGCAGTTACCTTAATCTAAGACCTTTACGGCCAGAAATAGGGATGGCAGAGAATTCCGCCACGGATCTCAGTGAGGCCGAATGCCAGTGCATTCGGCCCCCTGAACTCCGTGGCAAAACGGCCTGCCCCCCCACCCCCCCATGGATCCCCCCCGGGGTGAGACTTACCTGGGGCGGATCTTCCGGGCGGCGGCGGTGCCGGTGGCGGCTTCGGTAGGGATGTTCGAAAATCACTTACCTGTTCGCGGATTATGCTGATGGGGGGGGGAGGCGTTCCGTCCCTCCCCCCGGAATCCTCCTTGGCCAGCTGTGCTCCTCAGCAGCTCCGCGGAGCAGCTGGCCAGGCCCAGCCAGGCCAGAGCCGTCCGCAGCCAGATTTCCAGCCGCGGAGGGCTCTGGGGGGAAAAAAAAACCACATACGCAAATGGCAGCAGCTATGGCTGCTGCCATTTGTGTTCCTTATTTTTGACGTCTTAATCTATGTAAATATTTATGTAGACTAAGACAGCAAAAATCAAAAAGGAACAGGCTAAAACAGCGAATCAAAAAGGAACGCAAATAGCGCCCACTACACTATTTGCATTCCCCTTTATTTTCGCTGTAATAGTCTACATAAATATTTACGTAGACTAAGATGGAGAAAAATAAGGAACGCAAATGGAGGCGGCCGTAGCTGCCGCCATTTGTGTACACAAGTTTTTGGGGTTTTTTTAAGCCAGACATGATAGGCTACATAAGTCTTTACGTAGCCTATCATGGCTGACTACAGGGACACAAACGGCGGTGGCTACGGCCGCTGCCATTTGCGTCCCTGCTAGCCAGAGGCTGGATGTCTGGCTGCTGGTGGAGCCAGCTGGTGGCTCCGTGGAATTCCCATGGAGCAAAGAGGAGCGGAGCCGGCCAGCCAGGATCCCGGGGGAAAGGACAGAGCGCCACCCCCCCCCCCAGAGGAACCCGGTGGAGCCAGGTAAGGGGACTTTCGTACATCCCTACTTCCAGCACTTCAGTGAAAGCCATCATAAGGAAAACATCATGAGGCAATTTCTCCCATGGGACTTTTTCAGTTCAGGAATGGCAGGTGGCCTGGGAGGCTGCAGAGCAATGGAAAGATGTGTAATAGAGAAAACACACACAGCACCCTCGGCCACCTCACAGTGATTAAGCTAAAAAAGACAACCAAAAGAAATTTAAAATTCTGCCTCAGAAGAGGGGAAGCCTTAGCACAGTTGATGCTGTTGCCACCTACAGAACCAAAAACCCTGAGGAAAAGGAAAGAACCTGTGCTACAACCCCTGCCAGTAGTGAGCCCTCTCTCTGAGAAACTGTTGGAGAATTTCTCCTCCCCTAGGAGAAATTCGGTGAAATTGTCCCCCCAGTTTATCTGCTCACAGATAGGCTGGAGAATTTTGAGAGGCCATTTGTGCACAGCTCTAGTTTAATTTAAGGCGGTGGCCTTCTTCCTTTAAACAACAATCTCCCTGCTTCGTAATATCTAGACTCAGTCTGCTAATCAATTAAAGCTTTACTTGATTAAGCAGTACAGGCCAATTTTAATCACTGAGGGCAAATTTTAACTGACAGGGTAGCCACTTTAAGGCACACTTTGTTTGTTTGCTGGCTTGTTTTTCCAGGTGATTTTTGTTCTGGGGTTTTTTGGGGGGGCGGTAACACCAGATAAAAAAATTATTATACAAATGCTCTTTCCTTCTAACAATAATAAACAAAAACTACCACTTGAACTGTAAGTTCTGATCTTTCCTTCAAAGACACTAATTCTCAACCTTACTAATGAAAACTGGACCCTTGTATTTCTCTTAGAGTGACTTATGAGGCACCAAAGATATGGAAAAGGAGGACAAAAGAGCATACAAATTTGCATGATATTTGCATATGTTAATTTACATGTATAAGCGCAAATTTGCTAACAGTTATTATAATTTAAATAGAAAGACAATTTCATGGTTGGGAAGACTGTGACCAGTTGATCCTTCCATGACATCCATGTCTCCCAGCAGGAAACGATGCATGTGAACGTGCCCAGGAACATCCAGCCTTTAATAATTATAATTATTAATAATTAGACCAAAAGACCTATCCGGTCTTCAGCAACCCCTCTTTATCCTCCCCCACACCACCCAACAGTACATCAGGATACATTTATTTGAGAAATGGGAAGAAAGTGTGAGGGAGGGCTGAGTAATGGCAAATTCAAAATGGTTTCTGACCTGAAGGCATCCAATTTCTGACACCCACCCCAATTCTAAATTCACTGCTGTGAGTAGTTTCTATATAAAATTTAAGGAAATTTCCCTTAAGTGAGATTCCCCTGAAGTGTGATTTGAACCAGGTGCTTCCCATCTCACAGACCACAGTTTTAACCACTACTATGTGGTTTATGAGAGGGTCTACATACAAGGGTTTTTCCATTCAACCAGCAGGCTTTAGGAAGGGGAAACACAATAGGAAATCCAGGCCACTCCCATAACCCAAACATCCATACACTGCAAATCACAAAAGTGATGGGATTATTTAGTAATAATGCTCCTGTTAGAAAGGCAATGAACAGAGAAAAAACAAAAGGCAAAACAGAATGAGTGTTTACCAGTCCCACATGCACACAGGCTATCGTAGAATAATAAAAGGAGACCACACCTTTCTTTAGTGAAAAAAAAAAAAAAGTTTTACTCACAAATATTCCTGCATATACAATGCAGGCACAGCACAGAGTTTTTCAAAAGTTTGTTCAGTCCATTTTGTGTTCTGTTACACTGGCAGGAGTGGGAGAACAAACACATGTGCTCCCAGCAATGGTGGAAGCCGGGGAGGGGGGAGGGGGAGCAAAAGGAAGAAATCACAGGAAACCACACTGTAAGCTAGAGCGATCCTAAGGCTAGCTGTGGACAAAATTCCCATGAACTAATTAACTGCAACACTGCCCCCTTCCAGTAACTTGCAGATGAGGTTGCAAATCCCAACAAAAAGAAACACATAAACTAAGTCCCTGTAGGGATGTACGAAACTCACCTTTTCGCAGATTGATTTGTGGGGGGGGGCGCTCTGTCCCTCCCCCTGGAATCCTCGATGGGGGGGGAGGTGATCTGGTCCTCGCCCCTGGAATCCTGCCTGGACGGCTCCGCTCTGCGGCAGCTCCGTGGAGCAGCCAGCCAGGGCCGTCCGCAGCCAGATTTCCGGCCGCAGACAGGCTAGTGCAGCTGCAAATGGCCGCCATAGCGGCCGCCATTTATGTCCAGCCAGGCTGCCATGATAGGCTACATAAGTATTTACATAGCCTATCATGGCTAACCCCCCCCCAAAAAAAAAACCAGCGTACGCAAATGGCGGTGGCTACGGCAGCCGCCATTTACGTTCCCTATTTTTCGCCATTCTAGCCTACATAAATATTTACGTAGGCTATTACGGCGAAAAAAAGGGGAACACAAATAGCATATTGGGCGCTATTTGCGTTCCTTTATTTTTCACCGTTCTAGCCTACGTAAATATTTACATAGGCTAGAACGGCGAAAAATAAAGGAACGCAAATAGTGCCCACTACACTATTTGCGTTCCCCTTTTTTTCACCATAATAGCCTATGTAAATATTTACGTAGGCTAGAACGGCAAAAAATAAAGGAACGCAAATAGTGCCCACTACACTATTTGCGTTCCCCTTTTTTTCACCGTAATAGCCTATGTAAATATTTACGTAGGCTAGAACGGCGAAAAATAGGGAACGCATTTGGCGGCCGCCAAATAGGGAACGCAAAAATAGGGAACGCAAATAGGGAACACAAAAATAGGGAACGCATATGGCGGCCGCCGTAGCCACCGCCATTTGCGTACGTTGGTTTTTTGTGTTTTGGGGGGGTTAGCTGTGATAGGCTACGTAAATACTTACGTAGCCTATCACAGCTGCAAGGACGGCAATGGTGGCTGCAGCAGCCCAGCCGCGGCCAGCCAGGAGACCATCCGCCGGAGCCGCTGGAACCACCGCCGAAGCCGCCGCAGCCACATCCGCCCCAGGTAAGTTCCATCCCAGGGGGATTCCACGGGGGGGCAGGAGGCCGTTCCGCCACAGATTCCGGGGGGCCGGAAATCTGGCCTCACTGCCATCCCTAGGTCCCTGCGAAATGAAACAGGCTGGCTTTGCTGAGCATACAGCTCAGCAAGCTAGTGTGGAACTTATGTTTATTCACGGTTTCTTTGCAAAGAGAAAAGCCTGGAGGGGCGGGGGAGGAGATCAAGGAAGACAAAGCAAGGAAGGTGGCTTAAATCAACAGTCTTGTAAAGTATCAAGGTGGCCCTGGAGATTACAGTTGGAAGATGAGGCATTTTTATATCTGCATAAGTCACAGCAGCCCCTGCCTGCCTTCCATCTTGGAGATCGCCCCCCAGAGCACTCTCCAATGATGCTTGGTATTTAGAACAGTCAATAATACATCCAGCAACATTTACTGGATGAAAACGGGTAAAGTTTCATTGAAAGTAAGAGGCCTGAACTGGGACTGCAGGTGTGCAGAATCTTGTTTTACTTTCCAAGCTGGAGATGAACTTCTTGGGGGAAACGTGTGACTCAATTCGTAATACAGCCACGCATTATGAGCTGCACGCCTTTGTAATGTGAAACAGGCAGTTTGGAACTTTGGCAACATCTGTGGGAAAATATATAGATTTGGGACATCAGACAGCACTGTTTGCCTCTGCAAAAGGCTGAAGAAGATAGAAATATGCAGTGCTGAAATTCTCTCCTCATTTTCAGGAAGACCGTTCATCATCCCTGAAAGTGTGTGCTGCTTTTAGAGATGCAGGAGAAATTGTGAGAAATTTTCAGGGGGGTGGCTTTGGATTGCCTTAAGTTTATAGAGGAAGTGGCTGAGGGAGGGGAGTTTTCTCCTCTTTTTTCCCCTATTTAAAAAAAAACACACCTGTCTGCTGGTAGCGGCAGGAAGGCTCTCACCTCTTCAGCCTCCTGAGTCCCAGTCATGTTTCCTCTTCCTGTGCCACATGCCCAGGGCTAGCATCAAGGGTTGGCCTAGTCAGGCACTTGCCATGGTCCCACAGGGCAGCAGGAGGCCATCACAAGAGTCCCCTGGCACTGCTTCTCCTCTTCATCACTGCAACCTGCTTGTTCCTCTGCCCCTCGCTCTGTCCCAGCCAACGGAGGTGGTAAGAAGGAGCAGCAGCAGATGCCATGGCCTACTTTGTCACTGGTTCTCCGCTTCTCAAGCAACCAAGTGGTAGCAATGAGGAGAAAGAGGAGAAGCAATAGCAGCCGGTGACTATAGCAGTAAGAAGGTAGACTCATGGAGGGAGAAGGCCCACTGCAGATGCCCACGGGAACAACACTGCTTCTAAAACAGCAGGCTTAAGATCACAGTGAATATTGTAAATCTGTACAGCTCGCCTTCCCCACAAACGTAGCACAGAATCAAGAGTTTAGGACGCAGAAGCTACAACAGTGCGTTTTCAGCTCGCATTTTTCAGTCCAACACGTAGATGTACAAGCCCACAAGGTATCGATGATTACATCTAATCTCCGATAATAATATATTCATATTCCCATAATAAACAAGGCATGACAAGATCTAATTAAGGTGTTTGTTAGCTTAGACCCAGCTCACGTGTTCTTCCCGGCTCATGTTCTTCCCTGTACCCCTTTCATTAATTCCCCCACACGCACCTCAGATTTTAAAAGCAAATATTACGCACATCAAGATAACATGGCTAGACTCCTGATCCTGAAACTTCTTGGAATAGACAGTAGAAAACAGGAAACCGATCATCCATTAAGCAGCTAGAAATTCTTATTTCCAGGCAAGGCACCTCAATTCCTTAGTGTGGTGGGGGTTGGGGTGCATTTTCCCAATGATGCAGGATATTGCCGCCTATTTACTTGTTTGACAGAACTCAGTGGGACCCAATGAATAGGGATGCTTAAGGGATTTGATCTTTGCCAACTCCTATATGGAATGCCTGACCAGCACTTCTTAGACTTGAACTCCAGTCCACTATCCACCAGATTTTGCACTGCTCTGAATGTTGCAGAGTGGTTGAGATTTTGCACTGCTCAGTTCTTGGCCTGAGAGAAAATATACATTTTAAAATGTACATTAAGAAGATTCTTTTAAAGAAAAAAAATTGCAGAAAAATACAGAAACTGGACAGAATGGAGTTATGGATAAAATCCTGTTAAAGTGGCATGGAGCAGAAATAGAAAAAAATTAGCCCATCCCTGCCAGTGACAGCTTAGTTCACACCAATCTGCCAATCCTTTGTGTACATAGTCCCACCCCAGGTTGCATTTCATAGTCATGCTGAAGTCGTAGATGTGAGGTAGGGATGGCAGAGAATTCTGCCACTGACTCCAATGAGGCTGGATTCTAAGAATCCAGCCCCCCGGAGTCCGCAGCGGAACAAAAGACTCACCTCTGCCACCTGGGGGAATCCGCGCTGGCCGGATCCTACCTGCAGCTGGCCAGCCTCTGCCAGCTGCTGCCGGTCCCTGCTGCCTATCTTCAGACACAAATGGCGTCTGGCGTAGCGAACACCATTTGCATCCCTGCCGGCAAAAGACATTTGTGGCAAAGGCATTTGCGTCCCAGCCGGCACGGATTCCCCCGGGTGGCGGAGGTGAGTCTTTTGTTCTGCCACAGACTCCGGGGAGCTGGATTCTTAGAATCCAGTTTATACTAGCCTCAGTTTAGTTTAGTTTATTCTAGCCTCAGCTGATAAACATGGCATCCAAAAGTTTCCACTATTTCATTGAAAGGCAGGGGGGACCCCCAGATTCTTCAATCAAACACTTCAGGGACCAAATATGTCTCCTCTATATCACACCCTCATGGGCACTTACATCATTTTGAAGGTGTGATGTTCAGTGTGGTTTATCGCACTCTAGGTACAGTCTAACTCCTTTATATACAATAATACTATCTCCTTTGATGTATACTGTATTGCTTCTGCAGCTCAGTTTGCCTGCTTTTTCAATACAGGCATGTGTGGAATTGAAGGCCATGGGGAATTCCTCGATAATAACTCCCAAATTTATTTCCAGCTCCTCGCAACATGCCCGCGATTCTTTGCCATTTGTTACTATGTCAGAGTCTTGGTGGCAGGATTCAGTTTTGAACATCTGTCTTCTAGATTAGAGAAAAGGCATTGAGATGATTTAGGCCCTTCTGCATCTAATGTTGACGCTCCTCATGATCTGTCATATTTCTTTCACTTTAGTACCTTACAGACACCAAGAGAGTCTGTGCTCACTTTCATTCAGCAAACCATCTCTAGAAAATCAAGCTGAGCATTTTGATTTCTTTCTTCTTTTAAACGGTTGGCTTCTGAGAAATCTGTCCCACCTTGAAGAAGTTATGTTTTGCAAGGCAATTTTGTTTTTGTTTTTTTCCTTCAGTGGTAGGGATGTCTGTTGCTGGGAAATCCAGTTCTTTTTTGACTCGATGGAGTTCTGCAGTGTGTATGGCTCGATTTGTGTTTGTGAGCCAAGCTATGGGCTTTTCCCTGAACCCCGGGAACTTTTTTGCGCATTTTTTTCTGCAGGTTCCACAATTTGCACAAATTGCTCCGAAATTCACACACATTGCAGACCCTGCAGGAAAAATCTGCAAAATGCCCAGAAAATCCACAAACCCATTCGACTCACCGCAGGTCAAGTTAGGCACCACAGCAGGAACTGAAACAAAGTCCTGGAGGCCGAACTTAGGAAAACTCAATGAACTCCACCTGCCAAAAATATTTCTCCAACATCCCTATTCAGTGGTTTCACTATTATGAACTTGAATCCTGGTGCATTCTAGGTCTGTTCCGACAATAGCACATGTCTCCAGGCTATGCTAGACTTTACCTTGCTAGATGTTTCTGAAATGGACCTGAAATTTACCGATATTTTGGAAATCATCCCACCCAGCTGGATCCCACATTTCCAACTAAATTCATCTCCATCCCTAAATTTAGAACATAAGAACGTAAGAAGAGCCATCTGGATCAGACCAAGCATCCATCTGGTCCAGCATTCTGCTCACACAGTGCCCAACCAGCCTGTTGACCAGGAACCCACAAGCAGGACATGAGTGCAACAGCACCCTCCCACCCATGTTCCCTAGCAACTGGTGTACATAGGCATACTGCCTCTGATACTGGAGGTAGCATGTAGTTATCAGGACTAGTAGCCAAAATTAATTTTTAAACTTGCCCAGTCCTCTTTTAAAGCCATCCAAATTGATGGCCATCTCCTTAAGAAGAAGATCTCCTTAACTCCTGTTCATATATTGTCGAAATGTTTTGAATGTTCCCTTCACTGCCATCTGAAAGCACATGAAGTTTACTTGAGAGAGTACAGAGAAGCTGACAGATGATGAATGCAGAGCCAATTATTCAGACAGCCTTTAATTTGATAAGAGGTATTCTTAAAGAGGAAATTATCTCCTATTTCACAAAGCTAGTTTCTTGTATGTTGCCAAGATTCCCTTCCTGGTACTATAATTTACTGTTTTTGTAGTCTAGTTCTCAGGAAGGGGTGTTGAGTGGGGGAAAGCTGCCTGCCAATGTGTGGGGTGAGAAAGGCATCTCTCAGGCTAGAGCACTCTCAGGAATAAAGGCCTAGGAGTGTCAAGAACTAAAATACGCCCGGAAAAATATATGCTGCCAAAGCCACACGCAGCCTTCGGTTTTTCTTAGGTAAATGTAGAACACCGAGTGTCACTTTCCAACTTAGCATTTTTAGCTATGGCTGTTTTGACATGGTAAAGAACAAATTGGTTCCTAGTTCATGCCTCTGTGAGGTGGCACAGTGACCCTTCAGTGTAGTAATAAGAACATAACATTAGCCATGTTGGGTCAGGCCAGGGGTTCATGAGTGCCCAACATCTGCTTCCACCAGAAGGCAGCAACAGAGTATATGATCCCACACTTTTACTCCTCTTATTACAGGGGTGGGGAACCTCTTTCAGACCGAGGGCCGAATTCAATTTCAGAGAAGCTCTCGGGGGCTGCATTCCAGTGGTGGGCGGGGCTAAATGCAAAGGGGGTAAGGCGTAAGGCAAAGGGCATGGGAAGGGAGAAAAATGCTAGCATATTTTAGCTTCAAGCTCTTACTGACAGTAACTAAGCTTTAGGAGAGACATTTCAGCCTTTTAGAATGTGCGGAGGGGGGGGACTACACAAAAGCCAGGAAGCCACTAAATGATCAGTGGTTGGGGAAAGGGGGTGGGGAAAGGGGGAGGACCCACAGCCCCCTGGAGAACTCCAGAGAACTGCATTTGCCCCCCAGTAAGGCCAGCTTTGGCCCCCAGCCTGAGCTTTCCCACCCCTCTCTCATTAGGATTTCCCACTGCTCTGAAATGTGAAATCTTAGAATGTTACTTAGGATAAGGAAATACATCATCTAAACAAAGATGTCACACTTGGTTCTTCAGCCAGTGTAAGGTCTGGATGGTTCTCAGCTTCATGATCCGCATGACAGAGATACTTAGAAGTGAATTGAACTCGGATTAAATGGTCACTCTTGCCTCTTCTCCTTGCTTCAGGAAGGTTACCCCCCTTCAAAAAGAATTAAGGGCTATCTATGCTTTCTGAGTCGGTCTGACTTGACAGCAGTTACCCGTGCCTTGGTTGCATCATGTTTAGGCTACTGCAATGTGCTCTACATGGAGCTACCCTTGAAGAGTGTCCAGAAGCTTTAATTGGTGCAAAATTCTTACTTTGAGAGTCTGCCATCTTTTGTGAGCTAGTCTTTTGAGGCTAGATGCCTGGCTCCTGAGTAGTTTGGAACAGATTCAGTTTTCCCCACAATTTCATGTTATCTTATTCTTATCATATGGATGAGGCTCAGACCTCACTACCCTTTTCCTTTTAAAATATCTTCTTCACTTCTTATCTGGATTAATTTCTCCATCTGGATTTTCCTGGATCCCACTTCTTGGACCCCGGGAGAAGTCTCCTTTGATCTTCATTTGTGTACCCAAAAGCCTCTCCTCAGATTTCTGTCTGGGATGGGTAGAATTTTTCCTTTTTATTTCCCACTCCTTTTACCTTAATGTTTAGGATTACACTGCTCTGTAGTTGGAAGCTTTAAGAATGGCATTTAACTAGTCTGGACTGGTGGGAGCTAAATAAGAATTCAAATTTCTGCTAGTTTAGTCTGTCGGAACATTGGCATGTCATAGCTATTTCATTTGATGCTCTAATCCGGGCCGGTGTAAAGGGTAGGCATGGTTGGACACCTGCCAAGGGCCTACACCCCAGCAGGGGCCCACTGCCAAGAACTTCCCCCCCCCCAGACTTGCTCCTTTTCTTCACCACTGCAGCCTGCTGGTTCACCTGCTTCTTGCTCTGGCCCAGACAATGTTGGTGGTGAGAAGGAGGAGCAGGAGATGCCTCTGCCTACTTGCTCACTGGCTCTCTTCCTCTAAAGCATGCCAGTGGTAACAATGAGAAGAAAGAGGATGAGGAACAATAGCAGCTGGTGACAATGGCAGTGAGAAGGTAGATTCATTGGAGGAGGGCCATTGAGGGTGCCTTGCCCAAGAGCTCTCAAAAACCTGGAGCCAGCACTGTATACACACACACATACCAATATTCTGGGCAGTGCCAGTGGGGAGATTGCAGGGAGGGGAGGAAAGGCAGTGAGCTGGTGATCCAGGAAAAGGGTGCTCTCCTCCCGAGTAGCCAGCTGATAGGTCCGTTTGCTTAACAATACAGACCAAACCAAAATAAATCCTTGAGCATCCTTAGTTTATGGTGGTCACAGAAGACTGCTAGGCTAGATGGACCAAAGGTCTGACTCAATATAAGCCAGCTCCTTATTGATCCTCTCTTCTTTGATCACTGTTCCTGTTTTCTTTGATCACCTGCCAATTTCTCACTGCAGCATTGAATCAAGCAAATGGGAAGTGACTCCCCCACCCCTCCAACTACAGATTCATCCTAACATCTTCTCCTATACCCAAATGACCTCCATGTTAGCCAGGTGACCTACAGCAATTAGAGCAGGCAAGTGGTAAAATAATTGTAGTGATAAAAAAGACCTTTAATTATTCCAGCAGATTAACCATGAGCTACTTTAATTATTCTGCAAGGGAATCAATACAGCAACCGTACAGAAATTAAGTACACTATTAAAAACTGCAGGACATCTTTTGCCCACAAGAATATGAACAGCTGGCATGGGAGAAGGCTATTTTTGACTTAATCACAGGAAATGAATGAAGCAAAAAGAATTATTTGGCTATATTAAAAAAACACACACACACCCCAGAACATGCCACTTTTTCTGTCAGCAGAACATTTGCAGCAACACGTTAGGCTTAAAAAAAAATTGTTTTGCACCTTTGAAAGTGCATAACAAAATGCCACACACACACATACACACCATACACACTCGAGGTGGCCCTTTTTTTTTTAAGATAAAAGCCACTTGGGGATGACCTGGAGCAAAGAAACAGCAAGCGAAGAGGATGTTTAACCCTCTGCTCCCCACAGTTTTCTAAGAATACCGTACATCACTTTTTCCTACCTCAGTAATTACTTTTTTTATTTATTGGAATAAATATTTATTTGAAGTATTTATAGGCTACTTTTCACCATAAGCCATTTCAGTTTGGACTTGGGTTGTTAAGTGGAATCATAGAATCATAGAATAGTAGGGTTGGAAGGGGCCTACAAGGCCATCGAGTCCAACCCCCTGCTCAATGCAGGAATCCAAGTCAGAGCATCCCTGACAGATGGCTGTCCAGCCTCGTCTTAAAGGCCTCCAGTGTGGGAGAGCCCACCACCTCCCCAGGTAATTGGATCCATTGTCATATTGCTCTAACAGTCAGGAATTTTTTCCAGATGTTCAGCTGGAATCTGGCTTCCTGTAACTTGAGCCCATTATTCTGTGTCCTGCACTCTGGCATGATCAAGAAGAGATCCTGGCCTTCCTCTCTGTGACAACCTTTCAAGTCCTTGAAGAGTGCTTTCATATCTCCCCTCAGTCTTCTCTTCTCAAAGCTAAACATGCCCGGTTCTTGCAATCTCTCCTCATAGGGCTTTGTTTCCAGTCCCCTGATCATCTTTGTTGCCCTCTTCTGAACCCTCTCCAGTTTGTCTGCATCCTTCTTCAAGTGTGGTGCCCAGAACTGGACACAATACTCCAGATGAGACCTAACCAGTGCTGAGTAGAGGGGAACTAGTACTTCCCGGGATTTTGAAGCTATGCTTCTATTAATGCAGCCCAAATAGCATTTGCCTTTTTTGCAGCCACATCACATTGTTGGCTCATATTCAGCTTGTGATCGACAACAATTCCAAGATCCTTCTTGCTTGTAGTGTTGTTGAGCCCCATCTTGTAACTGTGCATTTGGTTCCTTTTTCCTAGGTGCAGAACTTGGCATTTCTCCCTATTAAATGTCATTCTGTTGTTTTCTGCCCAGCGCTCCACACTATCCAGATCACTTTGAATTTTGTTTCTGTCTTCCAAAGTATTAGCTATCCTGCCCAATTTTGTGTCATCTGCAAATTTGATCAGCATTCCCTGCACCTCCTCCTCCAAGGCATTAATAAAAATGTTGAAGAGCACTGGGCCCAGGACTGAGCCCTGCAGTACCCCACTCGTTACCACTCCCCAGTTTGAGAAGGTCCCATTGATTAGCACTCTTTGAGTCCGATTCTGTAGCCAACTGTGGATCCACCAGATCAATGTTTAATCTAGCCCACTTTGAGCTAGTTTGCTCATCAGGATATCATGGGGCATTTTGTTGAAAGCTTTGCTGAAGTCGAGGTATATGATGTCCACAGCATTCCCACGGTCCACAAGGGAGGTTACTTGATCAAAAAATGAGATCAGATTCATCTGGCAGGACTTATTCTTGACAAATCCATGTTGGCTTCGAGTAATCACTGCATTGTTTTCAAGGTGCTTCCAGACGGATTGCTTTATCATCTGCTCCAGAATTTTTCCAGGGATTGATATCAGACTGACTGGTCTGTAGTTCCCAGGTTCCTCCTTTTTACCCTTTTTGAAGATAGGGACAACATTAGCCCTCCTCCAGTCATCTGGCACTTCACCCATCCTCCATGATTTCTCAAAGAGAATAGACAGCGGTTCTGAGAGTTCTTCTGCCACTTCCTTTATTACTCTAGGGTGCAGTTCATCTGGCCCTGCAGATTTGAACTCATTCAAAGTCATTAGGTGTTCCTTGACCATATGCCTATCGATCTCGAGCTGCAATCCTGCCCCTTCAGCCTGTACTTTGCCTTTGCCAGGGGGGTCATAGACCCTCTTTTGGGAGAAGACTGAGCCAAAGTAGGAATTGAGCACCTCTGCCTTTTCTTTATCATCTGTTATCGTTTTGCCATCCTTATTTAACAGCTGAACAACCATTTCTTTCCTCCACCTTTTACTATGCGTTGCCCTTATTTTCGCCGTAGTCTACGTAAATCTTTACGTAGACTACAGCGACCAAATAAGGAACGGGAATGGCGGCTCCCTATGGGGGCCACCATTATCCGTACGCGCTTTTTTTTTTTAAGTCACCCGTGATAGGCTACGTGACGATTTACGTAGCCTATCACGGCTGACTTTGCAAATCTAGCCGTGATAGGCTACGTTAATCGTCACGTAGCCTATCACGGGGGCATTTTTGTTTTTGTTTTTCTTTTATTGGAATGGCGGCAGCGGCAGCCGGTCAAAAGACCGGCTGCCGCTCCCGCCCCGGACTAACACCCGCCGAACCGCCGGCCGGACCTGCCACCGGGAGGGACATTCGGCAAAGGTAAGTCCCGTCCCAGGGGGGCTGCGGGGGGCGGGGGGGCGGAGACTTTCTCCCCGAAACTTGTTCGGGGGGCCGAACACGTTGGCGCTTGGCCCCCCGAAGTTTCGGGGAGAAATTCTCCGCCATCCCTACTCCTTGACTGGGTGGCCAGTAGTAGACTCCGACCACCAGGTTCCTTTTATTCTTTGCCCCATTTATTTTGATCCAGATGCTCTCGATGGGGCTACCAAGCTCATCCTCCTGTATTTCTGTGCAGAGATATGTATTTTTCACATACAGTGCAACCCCACCTCCCTTTCTGTTCCTCCTGTTCTTTTTGAACAAGTTATATCCTTCAATTGCTGTATTCCAGTCATGAGAGTCATCCCACCAAGTCTCAGTTATACCTATCAAGTCAATTTCCTTCTTGTATTAAGAGTTCAAGTTCGTTCTGTTTGTTTCCCATACTCTGGGCAGTATATAGACATCAAAGACCATGTGCTTCATAGTCTGGCTTTCTTCCTACATGTGTCTGAAAACTATTATTGTGCGCTATTAGAGCTGTTCTCTCTGTTGCAGTGCATAAGCCTACGTCCATTGTTACCCCCAACTTTACATCTCCCTTCCCCGTAGGATTCAATTTAAAGCCCTCTTGATGAAGTTCTTCATGCTGTGGCTAAACACATTCTTCCCATCCTTTGTGAGGTGCAACCTGTCCCTTGCCAACAGCCCATCTTCCAGGAAGTATAGCCCGTGGTCCCAGAATCCAAATCTCTCTCGTTGGCACCACCTTCATAGCCAGTCATTCACCTGGAGTATTTTTCATTCCCTTTCTATCCCTCTTCTAACTACTGGAAGGATGGCTGAGAAAACTATCTGGGCCCCAAAGTTCTTGAGTTTCCTTCCCAATGCTTCAAAGTCTGACATGATTTCTTCGTAGCTCCGCTTGGTGGTATCAATTGTTCCCCACATGGATGAGAAGAAAGGGATACCTGTCAGTGGGCTTTATGAGTGCAGGCAACCTTTCAGTCACATCTCTAATCTGTCCTCCCGGGAGACAACATACCTGGCGAGTCCACTGGTCTTTGCGACATACTTGGGTCTCGATCCCACACAGCAAGGAGTCTCCACTACTACCACTCTTCTCTTCTTGTTGTAGGCCTGGAGAAACCTCCAAATTTGCTTCAAATTTCACTTGGGGCAAAATGCAGTGGCAGCTCCATTCTGAAATACTTAGCCAGCCATACATTACATAGAACATCATATATGTGCCGCTTCTGCAAGCATACAACATGTCTTACAGTGCAATCCTATGCATGTCTACTCAGAAGTAAGTCCCATTGGGTTCAATGGGTTTTACTTCCAGATAAGTGCGCCTAGGCTTGCGGTCCCAACTGGCTACCTGGCATAAGTCCTCCATATTCAGTACCAGCTTGGGATGATTGACACGTGTGGTCTGTGAAAACATAATCAACCATTCTTTTCTTTGAAGCTTAGCTTTCCCATATTAGTCTATTGTCCTTCTCCATATTGTAAACAAAATTTATTTAATTACAATACGTAGCATTTAAATAAATGCTTTAGATCGGGGTGGGCAACTTGTAGCTATCCAGATGTTTTGCTCTACAACTCCCATCATCCCTCACCATTAGCTATCCTGGTGAGGGCTGATGGGAGTTGTAGGTGAAAACATCTAGAGGGCCACAAGTTGCCCACCTCTGTTTTAGATTGTTCAAATAATCTTTTGGGGGGATCAGCTGTTCCCGTGTTGTCTTTTACACAGGCCAGTCCTCTGTTGGAAGGGCTGTAAGCCCAAATCTAGTATAAAGATAACAAACCATCAGAAAGAAGAGTTGAGCCTTGACATTGCTCATCAGCAGTTAGCACCTGAACAACAGACTGAACAGGCAGGCACATGTGTCACCTGGTTACAGTCTTCTATACTATGATGAGATGCACGCTATTTCTATTTAACCAATTCTGAGTCAGATTGGGGGTCCATGCACAGCCCTACTATATACCACTCTTTCAAATGTTGCTAGCATTGTTAAGGCTTCAATGCACTGTATTATAGGCTGTGAGCTTTTATCCTTCCAGTATTATAGAATTAGTCTTTTAGCAGCCAAGAGGGCACAAGAGATCCATTTATGCTGACTGTTTGTTACATTCCAAAAAGCAGATAAATAGTTTAAGAGTAAACATCAGTAAAGGGTAGGGATGTACGAAAGTGACTTACCTGTTTGCGGATTATGTTTATGGTGGGAAGGAGGCGTTCCGTCCCTCCCGCCGGAATCCTCGACCGGGGGGGAGGCGCTGCATTCCTCCCCCCTGGAATCCTCCGCGGCCGGCTGTGCTCCGCAGCAGCTCCACAGAGCAGCCGGCCAGGCCCAGCCAGGCCAGAGCCATCCGCAGCCAGATTTCTGGCCGCGGAGGGCTCTGGGTAAAAAAAAAAAAAAACCGTGTACGCAAATGGCGGTGGCTACGGCCGCTGCCATTTGCGTTCCTCCTTTTTGGCCATCTTAATCTACGTAAATATTTACGTAGGCTATGACAGTGAAAATAAAGGGGAACGCAAATAGCGTAGCGGGTGCTATTTGCATCCCTTTTTGATTCGCCGTTTTAGCCTACATAAATCTTTACATAGGCTAAAACGGCAAATCAAAAGAGGACGCAAATAGCACCCGCTATGCTATTTGCATTCCCCTTTCTTTTTGCCGTCATAGTCTACGTAAATATTTACGTAGACTAAGACGGCCAAAAAGAAGGAACGCAAATGGCGGCGGCTGTAGCCGCCGCCATTTGCGTACGCGGTTTTTGTTTTTGTTTTAAACCCACCCAGCCATGATAGGCTATGTAAAGATTTACATAGCCTATCACGTCTTTTTTTTTCTTTTTTTTTACTAAGACTGGAAATGGCGGTGGCGGCAGCCGGTCAGAAGACCAGCCATCACAGTCGCCGCCGCTGAAGCCGCCGCCGCAGCTGCCGCCGCCCGGAAGATCTGCCCCAGGTAAGTCTCGTCCCAGGGGGGGATCCACAGGGGGGCAGGGGGGTGGCAGGCCGTTCTGACACAGATTTCAGGGGGCCGAATGCACTGGCATTTGGCCTCACCGAGATCCATGGCGGAATTCTCTGACATTCCTAGTAAAGGGCTTTCCAATACAAAGTTTATCCATATGATAACTTCCTCCCCAAAGGAGGCAACTATTGGGCATTTCCAAAACATGAATAAAAGAAGTGTTAATTGCATTACACCTCCGACGATTAGCTGAGTTTGACAAACCTTTGTTAAAGAGATGTGAACCAATAGACCTGGAACAAAAAGTTTTGCTGAATAAGACAGAACCGGAGGTCCATAGAGATATCAGATACAGAAATAAAGAAGTATTTCAATCTTTTAGATTGAAAGACTGAAGCTGAGAATCCACCAGACAATCAGTGGTGGGGGGAAAGGGGGTGGGGCTAGGGAAAGGTGGGGCCATTTGGGAAACCCTGTAGGGGCAGATTGAGTGGGCCAGAGTTGGCCCAAGATTTAACACCCCTATTGTAGCCAATACGATTTGGCTTTGTGATGGTATCCAAAGCCATGTCCAAGAGAGGGCAATACCTTTATGCTTGCACTGTACTAACCTGTGGATAAGGATAAGCAGTAGGGAGTTGGCGATAAGGGTTACAGGACAACAATATTCTTTCACTTGGATATGGCTTCATATATCCCTGTATATAAACCTTGTCTCCAAGGACTGAAGATCTACCATATTATTTGCTGTCCTTCCCTTTATACTCTGAATCAAGATCTTAATTTCTGGGTTTTATTTTGTCTTATCTGTACTGTAACACTGTTCCAGAGAAGATTTTCTATCTTTTGTCTGATACTGATCCCACCGTAACTCACAAGGTCTCTCTCTTTGCTTTGGCAGCATCGAAAAATCATGCAAAATTCATTTCTGACAATGCAGTTGACTGTTTGGGGGATGCCTTATTTTAATGGTCTTTTAGCTGTTTTAACTTTCAGATCATAATTATTCATTTAAATGTGGAAGCAGTAGATTTTAAAATGAATTCAACTGAATTTTAAATAATATTCTGTGAATATATTTTAGTTTTTACCATTTTAGATTGGGAGCTGATGTTGTATCTGCACTAACATGTTTTAGTTGTTTGCTTGTTCTGTGGGCCTATGGCCCACTACTAAATAAATAAAGGGTAAAGGTATATAACCCTTGTCTATATGCACTAGACAAGGGTTACAGCTAGGGATGTACAAAAGTCACTTACCTTTCCGCGGATTATGTTGATGGTGGGGGGGAGGCGTTCCATCCCTCCCCCTGGAATCCTTGATGGGGATCCGGTGGGGGGGGAGGCAATCCGTTCCTCCCCCCCGGAATCCTCCACTGCTGGCTGTGCTCTGCGGCAGCTCTGCAGAGCAGCCAGCCAGGCCCAGCCAGGCCAGAGTTGTCTGCAGCCAGATTTCTGGCCGCGGAGGGCTCTGGGGTGGGGGACCGCGTTTTTTAACATAAATATTTACGCTTAGTCTATGTAAATATTTATGTAGACTATGATGGCGAAAATAAAGGGGAATGCAAATAGCGTAGCGGGCGCTATTTGCGTCCCTTTTTGATTCACCGTTTTAGCCTACATAAATATTTACGTAGGCTAAAACGGCAAATCAAAAAGGGATGCAAATAGCGCCCGCTACGCTATTTGCGTTCCCCTTTATTTTCGCCATCATAGTCTACGCAAATATTTATGTAGACTAAGACGGCCAAAAATAAGCAACGCAAATGGCAGCGGCCGTAGCCGCCGCCATTTGCGTATGCGGTTTTCGTTTTGTTTTTTAAACCCAGCCATGATAGGCTACGTAAATCTTTAGGTAGCCTATCACGTCATTTTGGGGTTGTTTTTTTTACAAAACTGCAAATGGCGGCAGCGGCAGCCAGTCAGAAGACCAGCCGCTGCAACCGCCATAGCAGCTGCCGGAGCCGCCGCCGCCCGGAAGATCCACCCCAGGTAAGTCTCGTCCCGGGGGGGATCCGCGGGGGGGCGGGGGGCAGGCCGTTCTGCCAGGGAGTTCGGGGGGGCGAATGCACTGGTATTCGGCCTCACCGAGATCCATGGCGGAATTCTCTGCCATCCCTAGTTACAGCACAACGATGATATGCAGACAAATAACACTGTAGTACTTTGCATCCAGCTGTTCACTGTGCTGATTTTTGTCATGTTTCTCTTTTCCTTTGAGTTATCACCTATTTCCCCACTCATAGAAAATATATTCTAGAACATAGCTCAGTCCTCACAGAACAACCCACCCCCCGTTCCCTCACAAATCTCTTTTTGAAAGGCACGATAAATAGGCAGATTGATAGACAGACATGCATAAGCGTCTGCATCTTAAAGTAATGCATTTTTTATGCAAACTGGGGGGGGGCAGGTTGATTCTTCAGCGAGTCAGGTATGTATTAAAACTTTTTTTTTTTCTGCCATATAGGCCTAAAATACCTATAAGGGAAGATATCAATTCCAGCACAGTCATTAACTGCTGGAACATATTCTGTGCATGTTCAGTGACACCCACCCACAGTGAAGCAAACAGTGGCTGTAAGTCACTCTGTATCTTTTGGACATGACATAATAATCACTTTTTGATTAAACTGAATCAGGGGGTAAGGGAGCCCCCAAGCAGTGACAAAAAAATACAATCCTGACTAACATATTTTGAAATGAAAAGGAAACCTGCAGCTGGGTCTCTCATTTGTTCTTAAAAATATCCATGTGAAGACACCCAGCCCTTGCTGACTCACATGGGGTATCAGAATTGTGATGGTTCTTCCCATTGGCTATACATTGGCACATATGTAACCCAAGTTCCTCTGATTACTAGACAAATCTGAACACTGGATGTTTGAATGTTTCCCTCCCCAAACCTGAGGCTCAAATTCTTGCCCAAAATGAAGAAGGTCATTTTCACATCCATTCCTATCTAAAAGATTTGCATTATTTTCTTTGTTCACAAACCACGTTTTGTGGAACAGTACTGAGAGATCACAAAAAGAGAATGTCTTCCCCTGGAGCCACAATGGAGTGCCAATGAATATATGTCAGGCCAAGCAGTTGTTTCAAGGTACTGTCCCATGGTCTGGGGGCCGGGTCCCAGAAGCTATAGGGTTTTTTGGATCTCCGTCTCCAAGAGTGGAGAGGGAAGTCCACCCTTAGAGAGAGAGAGATCTGACCTCACAAGCCTCCTTGGTAAGGCTGCAAAAAGGATGGCAGCAGATAGGAATGGGGGAGAAATTAATTCAGTTTGCATTTTAATGTGGATTTGCCTAATTTTGCAGTTTCAAACCACAGTTATCCTTCAAAATTTGCAGTGCTCCAAACTTTGCAATAGAGTTCTCCAATCAAACAGTGCATACAAAAATGCATACATTATGGGAAATAACATTAAAATTCATTATATTGGGGAAATGGCTTGCAAAAAAAAGTGTCTATTAGACAAAACTGCATAGTGAAGTGAATGAATTAGGAGAAATGTGCACAAAAAGGCGTTTGAATTTTCATGCAAGCCTTTAAAAAAAAAACCCCAACATTCAGGACAAACTGAATTTGATCTTGGAAACATGAGCAACTGAAATGGACAGATCCATCCATCCCTAGCAGCCTGTTCTCTCCCAAAATGATGCCCTAAAGTCCACCTTCAGAGGAAGATATGATCCTGTAAGCCTTCTCTGTGAGACTTCAGGAAGATCCACAGCCAGTATTGCCCTGACATCAGAACTCCAACATTGGTGAGAGCAAAAAGGAGGTGTGCCCTCCCATTCCCTTAACATGCCCTCTGAACAGATGGAAATGATACCAGCCTTGGAGCTGGCATAGTGTATTTCCCTCCCATTGAGAGCAATCGGAGAGGGGGATTAAGCAGCCAAAAAAGGCCAGAGAAGGAGGAAAAAACCAGTTCCTTCCATCTTCTGTCCTGCCAGTATAATCCTAGCAGGACACAGGAAGTGGGACTTTCTTCACCTGTGTTTCTCCTTCCTCCATAGGATTGCTCTGCCAATATGGTATGGTTAGCTGAGCAGGGCAGAAGGGAAATGGCCTCAGGGGGCAATTGCAGAAAAGAACAGGCAGGCAAAGGAAGGGTTAAGCATACCTTCCTTCTCTCCCGTGCAAGCCTCACATCCCAGCTGTGGGTAGTTTCCAGTGTTAGTCCTACATAGAGTAGATCCATTGAAATGAATCAGACTTAAATTAGTCACAACTAACTTGTCCCATTCATTTCAATGGGTCTACTCTATGTGGGACTAACATTGGATGCTAACCCATGATGATTTACATTTCTATACCGCCCAATAGCCAAAGCTCTCTGAGTGATTTACAGAAGTTAAAACATTAAAATACAAAGTTTAAAAGCCATTTCCATAAAAGCACACAATGTTCACAAACAACTTAGAGCTAAAACCAACTTTGAACCACCAATGTGGGTTTGGGAACATATGGGTGCGGAGACAGACAGTGTGTAGTTCTCTCCACAGCAACAACTTGTGTTCATGCTGTGAGAAATACCTTAGCACTGACAATCAGTCCATCCGCAAAATTGTAGGGCACTTCCAGTCTGTTTGCTTCATGAAGCCATTAAAGACTTTCAGCAGAAATCTGCAGCAGGTGACTAAAGGCCCCACTCAGCCTAATCTTATTTTCAATGTTATTTTCTTCTAGCACATATTTTTTAAAGAATCTTGAATGGCTCCCCCATGATATGCCGGTAAGGAAGTCTCATTAGCATCCCAGCTGCCTGTTGTGAGAAGAACCTTTGTCGACAAGCTAAGAATAAAGAAAGCTTGGCTACAAATAACTATCTCTGCTTGGGGTAACCTTTCGTGCGACTGTCACTAGATGCCGTCGTTTATTGTTCCGGGAATGGAGAAAAAAATGCAACAATTTGTGTTTGAAATAAATTATATGTAAGTCAGAGCTGAGCCAGGGAGAAAAAAACCTCTGTCATTTAATACAGCAGGCGCTGCTGTCACTTTCGGTACATAAATGGAGAAAAGACCCCAGTTTTCCTACAGTCTGTCCCATATTTGTGTCTCTGCCTTGGTTTACACCCTTGCAGTTCTTTAGAAAGCAACGTTGCTTCAGCATAACGTGACCAAATCAATCTGTGTTTTGATGTTTGCTATTTTTAGGTACAATCATTGCCAAGGCGGAGATGATCAAAATGTTTAAGAAGGGGAGAGGGGTTGTGTTGGAATTTTTTTAAAAAGCAAGAATAACCATTCTTACCTCCAGCTAGAGTGACCATGTGCAAAGGAGGATGGAGCCTACTGTTGTAGTCCAGAGGAGGGGTGCTGGCACATGGAGCTTTAAACGTAAAAGTAAGAGCAATGGCACCTGCCCAAATCGCCCCACGCAATGCAGCTAGTAAATCACACTTAGGGCCTTGCTTAAGAGCTGGGCGAGAATGTGTCCTACTTCACAGAGATCAGTCCTCTATTTGAAGGGCTGTCAGAGGACAGTCCTCTGTTTGAAGCACTGTGCAGTCCAAGCCCAGTTTAAAGATCTAGAGTAGAATCCAGTTGCTCCATTCCACGGATGGAAGCAATTCCGCCAGTGGAACTGGGAGGGGGGCAATTCCATTGTACATTTCGTGAAGCTGACCTTGGAATTTTATTAGAAGGTGGGATATAAATTCCCAAAAGAAAGAGAAGGGAAGGGAAGGGAAGGGAAGGGAAGGGAAGGGAAGGGAAGGGAAGGGAAGGGAAAAGAAAGAACAATCCTGTAGCTTTAAATATCCTGATGAAGGAGGAGATAAGGTGGCCATGGCTTCTCCAGCCCACTTGTCCACTCAATCTGCTGTAATTGCTCAGGGCTCGACGAGGGATGACACACAGCAGGGAGGGGAGGGGATGATGGAGTCAGGGAAGGAACAGTGCGTTGTCAACTTCCCCTTGACACCTTACTTTTTGCTTGCCTCTCCTTTCAGCTTTTCCTTTCCCTAACTCCTTCCTAGTCTCATCTAGTTGCCCACTTCCTGACTGGGTGCCCTAGTATTTATGGCTTTAACCCTGAATTGCCTTTGCCTTGATCCTGATTCACTCAAGAGGCATTCCATCCTGCCAAGACATTTCTCTCTGGCCTTATACATGCCGCTTGTATCCTGGCTGGCCCCTGGCATTAGAAATAACAACAACAATAACAATATCATCATTATCATCATCATCATCATCCAGGATTCAGAGATGGACATCATTTTACACCCTGCATGAGTTTCAGTCATATCTCTCCCCACCACCCACCACACCCCCAGCCACCTCAGGGAAATATGTTCTCTTTCTTTGGCAAAAGTCATGATGTAATGCTCTGTCCACATGAGCCCCAGGCCCAGGAAAGAAGTTCACTGAACGTTACATCACCATAAGCAGCCCTCAGAAATGGCACAGCTTGGCTTTCAGAACGAGTTTAGGCTTGGCAGAAAATCATGGCATCGAGACAGCCGCCAGGAGCAAACACAGAAAGAAGTTAAGCCTTGAAGATCTGCATGAGCGCAGAGTTTGCTATGGTTACTTCTTGTCGACAAGCCCTGCTGCTGCCTTTCTGTGTTTCCTTGACTTCCAAATGTACAGTTAAACATCCTTCCACAACCTGGCACCCTCCAGATACGTTGGACAGCAACTCCCAACACATCTGGAGGGCTCCAGGTTGGGGAAGACCGAGCCAAAGGGATTTCTATAAACATGCTGAAACTCTCCAGTACTGTCCCATAAAGGTTTTGCTTATTATAACAAGGTGTGCGGAAACTCTTCAGAACTGCCAATTACTCAGAAAGTACAGGAACAGTGACTGTATTTATTGGCTATAATTAATACCTAGCTTGTAAGAAGATGGTGGGGGGGGGGCAGTTGTCAGTCTCTTACCCACTGTTTATCAATATGAAATAAATAGATAATCCATCATTTGGCTATACAAGTAGGGCCTGCTCCCACAAAATGTTGCAGTACATTCCCTCCCTAACAGGAGTGTTCCTGTTTCAGCCAGCCAAGAAGCAGCATCTTCCTCCAGGATATTATGAACTGTTAAAGGCTTAGGAAAGCCATCTGATTCTCCCCTCCTCTCCTGCTTTTCCAACTAACAGTCAGCATTCTGTAACTCCTAGTATCCATTTGAGCATAGTCTATCCTTGTTGGGCTGTTTTGTGGGTGGGGGGTGGGATCCCCTTTGTGTGTTCCTTTTTTAAGATGTTTGGTACTTCTGCAAATCTCAGGTTTCCCTCCAGAATGCTGATATTGCCCTTTTCTTTCTCAGTGGCCCCATTTTGGCTCCATTTCTATTGGCAAGGGGGCAGTGAGTTTGCTATTAGAGGGAGTTGATTATCTATTCTTGCTCTTAAAAATGGTTGATATGTGTAACCACAGGGCTTAAATTGTGACAAAGAGAAACTTCTGTAAAAATCTAAAACCTTCCTTGCTGGCTCAGGGCAAAGTTCCAATTTATTTTTGAGCTTTGGATTTGAATTGTTTTGGTGCAGAATTGGGATTTCAGATTAACTTTTGTAAGGCCATGTAAAAACCCAATCCTCCCAAGTTTAGCTTGTGCTCTCCAAGAGCTAAAATAGTTTACACCCCACCCAAAAAAGCTCTACTTGTTGTGCTGGGTTGTACCATTATAGAGTGCAGGGGAGGGGAAACAGTTCAAAAACTCCCCAACATAAAATACTCCAGACACAAACACAACTAGTATGTAAGGAAAGACGAGCCTAAAACGTTCACCCTGACATGCCAGTGATGAATATCTGAGGAGTATTAAGAACATAACACAGTCATGGGGATGTGAGAGACAGCATTCTCAGTGGTGGCCCCGTGTTTGTGGAATGTCCTCCCACAAGAGGTGCAATTAGCCTTTTCTGCGAGTAATTCTAACATCAAGTAGAGTTCAATCCTGTGCATGTTTGGACAGAACAAAAAGTTCTTGTAGGACTGAACATGCATAGGATTACACCTTTAAATACCTTTTTATTTACAAAAGTATTTGATTCCTCACTTGCTGCTTATGGTTGGTCAGATCAGTCAATCCTAAAGGAAATCAACCCTGACTGCTCATTGGAAGGACAGAGACTGAAGCTGAAGCTCAAATATTTTGGCCACCTAATGTGAAGAGAAAACTCACTGGAAAGACCCTGATGCTGGGAAAGATTGAAGGCAAAAGGAGAAGGGGACAGCAGAGGATGAGATGGATACATAGCATCACCAATGCAATGAATATGAACTTAAGCACACTCCAGGAGAGAGCGGAGGACAGGAAGGCCTGGCGTGCTATGGTCCATGGGGTCACGAAGAGTCGGACATGACTGAACGACTGAACAACAACATTGTTATATTTTAAATTATTTGATTGTGGTAATAAGATTTTATTTTATTAGTATTTCATGTATTAATATTGTAAGCTGTTTCGTGATCCTTTTGAAGGATGGGCAAGGTATAACAATTTGAAATAAATAAATAAGAACATAAGAAGAGCCCTGCTGGATCAGACCAAGGGTCCATCTAGTCCAGCATTCTGTTCACACAATGGCCAACCAGCTGCCTGTGGGAAGCCTACAAGGAGGGCATGAGTGCAACAGCACCTTCCCACCCATATTCTATTATTCGGGAAAGGATTCCGATCTCACGTCCTCCGCTTGTCAGTCCAAAATCATTCACCTCTACAACAGATACTTCAGGAGGGAGTTCTGCTTGTTTGTTCCAGTTCTTTAATGTCATATTTGGGTCATGTCAATACAAGACCTTCTTTTCTTTTCTTTTTTGCACACAGGCCCTAGTACTGGTTACAGAGCTGGATAGCACCATATGAATGAAACATTGGATCCTCTTTTTTTTCTTCTTCAGCCATGCTCTGATACTATGGGAATGAATCGGTTCGCATCCAACAAGCCTTGGAAAATAATGAACATCAAGGCTATGTCTTTTTGACCTGCTGCTGCCCTTCCCTCTGTTTCATCTCATTTCTGTAACAATAATGATCCAGCTAGCTTCTTTCTTGGGGTAATTAGACGGCCCTAGTTAGTGGTCAGCATTTTCTGCTCAATAGTCCTGCAAGGCTGCAGAACAAAGAACCATCCGTCAAAACTCACAGACGCTCCTGTTCAGGTGACGCAAGGAGTCAGGTTGAATATTCCATGTACATCGAAAAGTGCACTCAGGCGGTGCCATAGAACTCCAGGAAAGCAGCCCACTAATGATCTAGTTCCATTAACAAACGCTCATTTGGGTGGTAAGTGACCTGAGACAAAGAGGAAATGCAATTTTGGCTGCCAATACAATAAAAAAGATGGCCGCCATTACCACCGTATAGAGGTTATAATCAGTGATACTTTTTATTGGCTCAATTCAGCTGCACTGTAGCCAATTAAAGCCATGTTTTGATGACATAGAATAAAATAAAAGGGTTTAGTATCTTCCGCAGTGCTTTCCCCAATTACCTTAATTTCAGCAACTCTTAACATGCTTCCTTAATGTCAGCAAGTCAACTCGATCACCAGACAAATGGACCTTATTTGCAATTTCCCATGCTTAACCTCTGGATCATTAATTCCAGGTGCTCTGGCGGTTTTTACAAAAGCACTTAGTTTTGGAGAGAGAAAATAAGTTTCTCTCTCTTTTCATCATGGTAGGATTCTGAACAGCGCCTGATGGCTGATGCATGCAGCATTTCAGATTATTACATCAAAGCAAGACAACTTGGTTGATGCAAGATGCTCAAATTCAGACTGTTCTAGAAAGCTAAGACTTTATTTTTCGTGTTTACTTCTGTTTTAACCCCTCTCCGTTCCTCTCCGTTGCCCCCCCACCCCCAGCACTCCAATTTTTTTTTCCAGATGTAGAATTCATCTAATCCAGAAATGCAGAGGCAGAGAACAGATTTGGTGGGAGCCAGATCACCCCTGATCAGCTAGATTTCATGGAGAGAGGGGTAAACACTGTTCCAGCCCTGCTGTTCGCAGTGTAGACAATAAGGCGCAAGATGGAGCAGTTGTTGACAATTCCACTCATAAATCTTTCCCATTGAGGATCTCCTCCATCCTGAATGCTGACCAATAAAGTCTTTGGCATTTGCCACATATGTGGTTTACTTTGTTGCTAGGGGGTAGAATCTCTTTCCCCCAGGGTCAGGCTTCAGCTAGCCTCAGGATGGCATCGAGGAGCAGCCGGGAGCTTGATGGGCGGAAGCAGATAATTGCTGTAGAAGTCAGTGAGGGCTGCACAGATAGACCAGACAAATTCAAAGACTGCAAAGGCAGGCGCACTGCCTTCTGAGTATAAGAACCTCTAAAACAAGGGTCCCCACCATGGCGCCCACAGGCATCTCCTGTGGCACCGCAAATGGGTCCCCAATGCGGTGCCTGCGGGCCCCCAAAAATATTTTCTCCCATTTTTAAAAAATATACATACATGGATTTGTATGAAATGCAAACAGCTTTCTAGCAATTATATATGGGCTTCAACAGCAGTGGGCCAAACATCTAAATAAGTATCCATGTCTAAATGCCGCCCTTTCAAATACTGAAAGCATTGTGAAGTCCTCAATCCATTGCATTATAGGTAGGCTGACCATACGTACCATTTTAAATGGGAGAGTACCGTTTTTTTTCATATTTCCCGACTGTCCCGTCATTTTAATATAAATGTCAATTTTGTCCCGTTTTTAATTTTTTGTAAAAAATGGAACATGTTTATCATAAGGCGCTATGCTAATCATGCAGTAAAACTATTAGCATGACGAAAGAGGAAGTTCCATTTACTTTATCCAGTCCGGGCCAGGCTTCTTGAGCTAGCGACGATCAGACGCCGCCCCCTTGCTTGTCTGCAGTGGCAGGGAATTCAAGAGGCGGCCGCTAAGCCCCATTCAGCATGTGGGAGCCAGGAGGGTGAGTCTTTCTGTTATTTCTACCATCATTCCGTCCATAGAGATTCTTTCTGCCCTACATTCAGTTTGATTCAGACTTTTCAGACTCATATTTCTTCAACAGGCTGTTAGCTATTTTTTTATTACAGCGGAACTCTCCGGTGGGACATTAGCATATACCGGCTTGTGATAGCAGTCGGGGTGTTAATTCCTTTTTTTTTCCTTTTGGTGTATGTTTATGATTTTTTGCAGTCTGACCACTGCAGCCCTGCATTAGAGTGTTCAGTGTGGTATGCCATACAGGGTTTTTTTACTGCTCATGTGATATTTTATAAGTATTTTATATATGTATATTTATGAGTGGGTTTTTTTGTGTATATTCAATAAATTAGTGTTATTCATTTGCGCCCCTTTCCATGTTCTTTTGCAGTGAGTTTAGGTTGTTTTTTAGGTCTCTTATAGCCTACAGAATGTTACATAACCCCATCCCATTTTTGTCATCCCAATATCCTGTTTTTGTCTCAAGGAAATATGGTCAGCCTAATTATAGGCAAAGTGTTTATCCTACCAATGTTTTTTTATTTATTTATTTATTTATTTATTTATTATTGCATTTATATCCCGCCTTTATTCCTCTTGCAAGGAACCCAAGGCGGCTTACATTAAGGCTGTCAAAAGGGCACAGAGAATCCATTTATGCTGACCATTTGTTAATTTCCATGAAGCAGGTCAAGAATTTAAGGGAGTGTGTACATCCGTGAACATTAAAGACTGTTCCTGTACAAAATTGTCCTGCATAATCACTTCCCTGAAAAAAGAAGCAACTACTGGACAATGACAAAACATGTTTAAAAGAAGCTTTAGCTGTATTGCACTGGCAACAATTAGCTGAATTAGACAATCCCTTATTAAAGAAACATTGTCATGCCCAATAGACACAAAGCAAAAGTTTTTGCTGAATAAGATGCAGCCTAAGATCCATAGACGTGAAACACAGACTCCAAAAAGGCAATCCAGTGATTAGGCATTTTTTGGTGCTGCCCATGGGTCCAAACAGGTTGGGGACCCCTGCTCTAAAATACAGAGAAGAGTATTGAAACAGCCAGTGGGACTTCATCTCTCTGCTCACTCAGGTTCACTGGGCTATTGAAAGGGCAGGCCTTTCAGGGAGCACAAGGCAGATGGGTGCTCTTTTCAGGGTATCTGAGACAGTCACTTGGGGGTGGGGATGAGAGGGTGAGATGACATGGGGAGACTCGTGCCCTGCTTGTGGGTTCCTGGTCGACAGCTCGTTGGCCGCTGTGTGAACAGAACGCTGGACTAGATGGGCCCTTGATCTGATCCAGCAGGGCTCTTCTCACGTTCTGATGTTCTTACCTAACAGGGCTGGCCTGTTAGACAAAACAGTGTAACAAAGTCAGTGTATGCTGCCCTTGTGTATTTTTAAGGACAGTCTCTAGTGGAAGACTTGACTGTGGAGAGCTGGCCCCTGAAGGCCAGAGAGAGTTCTGGAAGTAAGACAGCCTGTGGGTGGGTGGAATTTTCAGAAAAGGAGGCCTGAGGGAAGAATTAGAGAACCTTCCCCAAGAACGTAAGAAGAACCCTGCTGGATCAGACCAAGGGTCCATCTAGTCCAGCATTCTGTGCCCACAATAGCCAACCAGCTGGTCCCATGGGTTGTCGTGGGGGGGGGGGCAGAAGGGCTGGTTGGCCTATCCAGGAGCTAAACTATTGGTCCATGCAGTGCTCATTGGCTCATGACAGCCTGCGGGGAGGGCCTCTCCCCTTTCCTAGTATGCAGTTGTACCCACGATTCAAACCAGGTACTTTGAGCATGTAGACCATAAGCCATCACAGCTGGCTAGGTTTCCCCTTGCAGCCCATGTGCTTCTGGCATCTATGAATGAGCCTTGGGGTTGCGGAGAGACAAATGTCCCATGATGCGTCTAATTACTGTGTGCTGCTGTGATTAGGTCATTAGGGAACTGCTCAGTGGTCTTCGAAGTGTGGTTTGAGTGTTTGCCCCTAACATTTCTGTTTTGGGGAAGGGCTGGATTTTGAACAGTTTCTCACTTTTTTCCAATGTTAAATTTGTTCCGTCCCATTTTAACACCAGTTTGCTATTTTATTTTATTTTTTTTAAGTTTCACAAATCTGCTTACATATTTTGTGTGCTTTTCTGTAAGATATACATTTTTGCAATCATTTTTTATTTGCAAACTGCATCACAAAATTCTGGAATGTGCAACTATCGACATATAACGGCATCCCAGTTTGGGTGTAGATTCAGGACATGAGAATTTGGTAAGTTTACATTAAAATGCAAACTGAATACATTTCTCATGCACCCGTACTTGTGTGTGTTTTTACATCCCTTCTCAGGCTGAGTACACACTGGAAATGGTGGCTGTTCTACCAGCATAGCAGCAGTATATCTACAGTCCCATCAAAATGTGAGTATAGGATTCCTCTGCCCATTCTGGATGGGCAAACTCACCTCAGCCCGCCTCACATGCCGCCCACCAGACCCTCACCAGCAAGCTGCCACGCAGTTCACAGACACACAGCATGTGATGTCCTGCTCCTCTGCCTAGCTGCCATTTTGCAGAAAATGGCAGGTCGGTCTTTTCTGTAAAGGCCAATTTTACATAAATGGTGGCCATAAAGAGGCCCATTTACGTAACATTACAGGTGTAAATGGTCTATTCAGAGCGAGAAATAGCCAAGCCTCAAGCTCCAACTGGAAGCCCATGACATCCCTACGGCTCATGTCTGCTCTTTGGTGTTTAACACAAACACAGTATGCATTGTAACTGTTTAAAAGGAAGAGACTATAAAAAGAACTGTCTGACATAGATCAAACTCATTTTTTCTCCTTCTCTTCTCTTCCTTTTTCATTCTATGAGTAGCAATCCTATCTGGATGCCCATCAGCCTCCAAATTTGGAAGCTGATGGGCATCCTATGCAGAGTGGGAGATGCACAGAGGTGATCTTCGCTTCCACACTTCCCCCACTTTGCATTTTTGCTGGATGGACATTTTTGCCCATCTAGCTAGGGTTCTGCAGAGGGGGAGGGAAAGGGGCTGGGGAGGGCTGGGGATAGCTCATATTCCCACTTCCCCGTGCCCCCCTCCCTGCCCACAGAACCGCCCCCTTTCCCTCCTCTCTGTAGCTTTTGTAGCTCAGAGAGGCAGCCAGCACAGTTCTCTCAGCACCAGCTGTGAGGGGAAGAGGGAGGGGGTGGTGAGCTCAGATCCCTGAGTCTGAGGTCAGAGTGCTGTCTACAACCTCGGATCCAGGAATCCGAACTATCCTATGCCCCCCCCCTCAAATGCTATCTGGGGTCCATAGGATTGCTCTCTAAATGTGCATTTTACCAGGACTAATCACTTCCAGAATGGAATAATCTCTTCCCAATCTCATTTGGAATATATATATTTTTAAAAATCTATATAAGTAATAAAATTAAAAGATAAAAGAAGAGAAGGTTAGGATATGGTGGGGCAAAAGTGGGGAAATGCTTACATTCTACTCTTTGCTAAGATCAACCTTTGTCTGTTGAATTTCTGTGTTAAAAACTAATACAGTGGTTTCTAAAAACAAAACATAGAAGCTGTTTACTGGTGTTGCAGCTTCTGCTCACCAACCCTCATCAGCTGTTGCTAAAAAAAAAAAAAAATCAATAGGATTTATTAACGCAGACAAACTGTATGCAGGATTGTATTTCAGGCCTTTATTTCCATTCAGCTGATTTCTAGAGATCATTAGATGGACTCACTCAGAACTGGGAGATTTCAGTCTTTTCAGCCTGCCTTTTGACCAGTCAGACTGAGCCAATGCCAGAAGTATAACATGGAGTCATCGCAAGACATTCAAGCTCTGCATCCTGAATAGCCCCTTTGTGATTCTAATGTTCAGAACAGCAGAATGAAAGACAGCCGGGTTCAACGGTATGCTGGGTTTTATGTTAATGACCTATTTCTCCAGAGCGAATAGCATTGTGTTGTCACAGGAACACAGTAGGGGATTTTTTTTCTTTCTTTTTTTCCACATCTTGCATTCTGAAGAACTTTTGTGAGCTGTTATTATGGGGCACCTTTGAAGCAACTGCAGAGGGCAGGAGGGGGAATGCTTTAACGGAAGCCAAAAGAGACAAGGAGTGCCACGGCGACGTTTCATATGGTGCTGAAGCAAGACAAGTACAGTACATCGGCCTTCTTTCTATTCACAGAGCGAAGAAGAGGAGAAAGAAGTCCTTTCAGATGAAGCATTCAGCGAGAGCGAACCGGAGAGAGTAAAGGAGTCTTTCATCTCTTGGGTGCTATTATGTGATTTGGGAGATAACTTTGACTATGATGCTCCCATTCAAAAAATGAGGGCGGGGTGCTCATCTGGAAAAGGATTCTGAACAATGTGATGTGTGTGTGTGTGTGTGTGTATCCCTCTCTTCGTTCAGCAGGTCCTTCTTTTCAGCAGTGCTGTTACTACTTTTAGGTAATTTGACAATGAGGAGAAATGACTAGTTTGGGAGATGGCTTCATTGCCTCAAGAACAGTCCTATTTCCCACTACAGTATAGGAAGACATGGAGTTGGGGGGGGGGGGCAGATTTCAGTACCAGAGAGGTTAAGTTCTATAATATGTATAAGAGGGACTTCCAACAATACGTCCCAGTGTCGAGTCCTGCTATTCAGGGCTCTAGCCAGCCAGACAGCACAAGCCTTTTTCAGGATACCCCATTTCCCCCTCCCTCTGTTTTCTATCCTCTGGTTTTCTATCCACAACAGTCAGTCAGCATTCTGTGCCCACTGAGCATGCTCAGTCCTCATTGGCTTGTTTGGGGGGGGTGTCTGCCTTTTGGGCGTGGCAAGCAGGGAGTTTTTTCCTGAAGTTTTTTTTTAAAAAACTTCTGCAAATCTTGGGGTTTTCCTAAGCCTACTGATCCTTCCTTTTTGTGCATGGATGGTGCCATATTGGATCCACATTTGGAGAATGAGTTTGTTGTTAGCAAATAGGATACAGGAGAGTGAAGGTGGACCAAGCCAGGGCCATTTTAAGTATCTGTGTTGGGTGTGGCAAATGTTCCACTGATGTTCCCCTGTAGGCCCCTTCCAACCCTATGATTCTATGAGATTCTCTGTTATATTGCTGAAGATTCACATAGGGAGTTTAATGAAAAGGTAAGGGAGTGTAGTACTGTGCTGAAAAAGTCTTCCTTTTTTAACCATTCTCATTCAATTTGATGGAAGATAAATTACTTTCTTTTTTTTTTAGGAGACAAAAAATCAGAAAAATTCTTATGGGTGGGGTCAAGCTAACCAATTCTGCTGATGGGACAGTGTTTTCCACTGCACCTGAGGGCAGCGGGCTAGCTTAGGGGGTACAAGGCAGGTCACATGGTACACACAGCTCTGTCCTCCAACATCTTCTAGCTGCTCCCTGCCCCTCAGCATCTGCCACCTGAGGCAGCTGCCTCACTCTGCCGAATAGTAGGGCTGGGCCTGAGTGGAGTGCAGGGTTCTTGCACTTACTTCAGTTCTGAGGTGGCTGAGGGATGTGTGGAGGTGTCCTGTCTTTCATTGTGCAATGATCTCTTCATTGGTCTGCAGCATCCCTAGCTGCCCCCTCTTCAGTTGAAGCCCAAGGGAATATATCCCTTGGTAATTCCTTCCATGGGGCTTTTTCAGATCAGGATGTGCGGGCGGTCAGGGAGACTGCAGTGTGATGGAGAAATGTGTAAAGAAAGAAAAGCCATACACGTCACTCTCAGTCACCTCTCAGTGATAAGAGCTTGGGATATGGTAGGGCAACTGCCATGGATTCTCCCACCAACACTCCATAGGATTGCTCCATTACTCCATGTGTGCATCTGGCCCAGGATATTTAATGCCTGGCCTGGAGCCATTGATTTTTAAGCAGACTCCATATTGATTGCAAGAGAGATTTCATAGCCAAAGCAAAATACAGCCCTGGGACTTGGTACTCTCTCATGTTTAGTAGCCGGGCAAATATAGTATATTAATCAGAAAATGTCCTTCGTCCCTTGCCCTCAGGCTAGTTTGAGAAAAGAAGTCAGTCTCACCTTCAGTCTATGACAAATTACCCTTGTTTGGTACAAAAAGTGGTCACTGTGTTAGACACATCTGCACAGTGGTTTCCAGAGAAGCAGATGTGCCCCTCACATGTTCAGATTTAATCAAGGCCTGACTGAGGGACAATAAAAATATGTGATTAAATGTTTATTCGGTCCGCTTGGGGTCCCTGATGTCTCATGGACAGAGAAATACCTTTATCTTAAATAATGAAATGACATTTATTCATATTGGCTTAGGGACGAAACAAAAACTAGAGAGACAAAAATAACTCATTTTCTCTCTGCTTCCCTCTCTGGTACTTTGAATGTGGCTATGGCTTCATCCCAGGAACCAGGGATACTGGGAAATGCAGTTTTTCCTTGACATCTGAGTTCTTAGTATGGATGTCAGGGACCCTGAATACTACATGTTCCAGGTTTCCTTCCACCCAGGATGCTGCTAACTTGTTCAGCAGCATCCCAGGTGCAAGAATTCCTGAAAGAGGAAGTTTGTAAGGTGCTTGATGTCCATACTAAGGATTCAGGCACCCTGGGAAAATAACATTGCCCAGAGTGCCTAGTTCCTGGGATAAGAACATGAGAAGAGCCATGCTGGATCAGACCAAGGGTCTATCTTGTGCAGCATTCTGTTCACGCAGTGGCCAACCAGCTGTCAACCAGGAACCCACAAGTAGGTCATGAGTGCAACAGCACCTTCCCACCCTGGAAGGGTTCCCCAGCAATGTTCCCCAGCAACTGGTGTACATAGGCTTCCTTCCTCTGGTACTGGAGGTAGCACATAGCCATCAAGACAAGAATGTGTCCAACCAACCCTCTTTTAAAGCCATCCAAGTCGGTGGCCATCACTACATCCTGTGGTAGCGAATTCCATAGTTTAACTATGTGCTGTGTGAAGAAGTCCTTCCTTTTCTCTGTCCTGAATCTTCCAGCAATCAGCTTCATGGGATGACCACATTGGGTTCTAGTCTTTGGAGAGAGGGAGAAAAATGTCTCCCTATCTACATTCTCCACACCATGCATAATTTTGTAGACCTCTCTCATGAATAGAATAGAATAGAATAGAATAGAATAGAATAGAATAGAATAGAAGATTTGGAAGGGGCCTATAAGACCGTCGAGTCCAACCCCCTGCTCGATGCAGGAATCCAAGTCAGAGCATCCCTGACAGATGGCTGTCCAGCCTCGTCTTGAACGCCTCCAGTGTGGGAGAGCCCACCACCTCCCTAGGTCATTGGTTCCATTCTCGTATTGCTCTAACAGTCAGGATATTTTTCCTGATGTTCAGCCGGAATCTGGCTTCCTGTAACTTGAGCCCATTATTCTGTGACCTGCACTCCAGGATGATCGAGAAGAGATCCTGGCCTTCCTCTCTGTGACAACCTTTCAAGTACTTGAACAGCGCTATCCTATCTCCCCTCAGTCTTCTCTTCTCAAGGCTAAACATGCCCAGTTCTTTCCATCTCTCTTTAAAGGGCTTTGTTTCCAGTTCCCTGATCATCTTCGTTGCCCTCCTCTGAACCCTCTCCAGCTTCTCTGCATCCTTCTTAAAATGCGATGCCCAGAACTGGACGCAGTACACCAGGTGAGGCCTAACCAGTGCTGAGTAGAGGGGTACTAGCACTTCCCAGGATTTGGAAGCTATACTTCTATTAATGCAGCCCAAATAGCATTTGCCTTTTTTGCAGCCACATCACATTGTTGGTTCACATTCAGCTTGTAATCTACAACAATTCCAAGATCTTTCTCACTTGTAGTTTTTTTGAGCCAAGTATTCCCCATCTTGTAACTGTGCGTTTGGTTTCTTTTTCCTAGGTGCAGATCTTGGCATTTGTCCCTATTAAATTTCATTCTGTTGTCTTCTGCCCAACACTCCAGCCTATCAAGATCACTTTGAATTTTGTTTCTGTCTTCCAAGGTATTAGCTATCCTGCCCAATTTTGTGTCATCTGCAAATTTCATCAGCATTCCCTGCACCTCCTCATCCTTGTCATTAATAAAAATGTTGAAGAGCACTGGGCCCAGGACTGAGCCCTGCAGTACCCCACACATTACCTCTCCCCAGTTTGAGAAGATCCCATTGATAAGCACTCTTTGGGATAAGCATTCCTCCCCTTACCCTCTTTTTCTCCAAGCTAAACAATCCCAGCTGTTGTAACCTTCACTCATGGGGGAGATCCTCCATACGGGGATGCTCCTTTAGGAGCATTCAATGTGCCAGCAAAAGAGAGAAGGCGTGCTGGCTCAGATTATGATCTGACATAAAGATTTGCAGTAAAACCTAACTGCTTGCATTAGACTACCACTTTGCATTTCCCTGTGTCCACAGAATACTACCAGGTGAACTCTTCCATCGAAATGTGGTCATTTTCCGAGCTTTGCATCTGGCTTTTTCAATAGACTGATCAGCTTTTCATTTGTAGTTAATCCCTAGCGGAATTGTGCTCAAAGGAAACCACAGGCTTTGTGAAGCAGCTGTAGAACAGAGGAAATAAAAATGTTAGCATGGGGTATGAAGAAAAGATTAACATCGCTCAGCTGCCCTGGCACAGTGCATGGTCTAAAAAGACAGATGCGTACCATGGGGTTTGTCACTCAGCAGTGGGTTTGCCGACTATTCCCTTGTCACTTACTTGATGGATCAGCTTCAGGAGAGAAGGCAGAATTTCAATGAACACTTTCACTTGACATGTTTGAAACATTACTGATGTAAAATTCTTTTAAACCACCTTTCAGGATGTACGATGGCGAACAAGATAAAAGAAAGAATACAAAACAATGGGCAGTATCCAAATTGATGCTAGTGCCAGCATGAATTTTGTTGCGCTAGCGGATGCGACTTCTAGCACAGCGCCATCAGCGTTTGCTGGCTCAATGGGTTTCCCCAGCAAATGCTACTGGCACTGCATAAAGATTGCTTATGCAAGTGCAACATAATTTACGTTAGCACTAACGTCGGCTTGGATACTGCCCAAAAAAATTCAGTAAGAACTCTGATTTTAAAGACGAAATTTGGTTTCTTACTTCCCCTTTTTTTACATTATACATGATACACTGTATAATAAAATTCCTGTTTGTGTGTGTATAGATATGTATACATTCATATATAGATTTAGAAATGACACTATCTAAAATATAGATAGCATAAAATTTATTAGTCATTTGTCATTATTATTCCTTATCCTTTTTAATTTCCTTCCTTTTTATTATTATTGTTACTATCATTATTATGAGACTTTGATTAGTACTACTTTTGGCTGGTTAAATTGTTAAGCTTTACTATTATATGTTAACTGAAGCGCAATATATAGTTATTGGAAATGAATTGTAGGCTTGCTCCCTTGCTATAAGACTGATGATATGATATTGAAATGTAAGGTTGATTATCTATGCTGTACTGAATTGTAATATTGGCAATGTTATAGGTATAACTTTTAAGTAGAATGATATTTGAAGTTTGTGTGTAATGCAGTTTAAATTTAATCCTTTTAAGTAACTTTTTTATATTTTTTCTTTTTCTTTCGTGCCTTCTTCCTTTTCCTTCTTCTGTTTTTTTTTTCTTCTTTTTCGTTATTGTTGTGTCCTCCTAAGAATACTGTATTGTTGGATACTGTAGATAATGACTAGGTTGTTGGTAATATTTACTTCATTTATAAAGATAAAAAACAGAATAAAAAGTATTACAAAACAACAACAACAAAATTTGGTGGGACACGTTTGGTGGGAATGTGAGAGAGGGCCTTCCCTTCTCAGCGGCCGTTCCCAGGCCCTGGAACTTCCTGCTGAGAGAGGAACCAGGCTGGTTCCCTCTCTGTTGTCCTTCCACTGGCAGGCAACCCTTCGCCATAGAAGCTGCTTTGTTGCTGAAGGGGTGTTTGATTGTTTGGGTGTTGTTTCTTTTTCTTGCTGTGTTTTTAATGGTGTTTTAATTTGCTTTTGGCTGCTGGGAGTGGAGGCTGCTGGGAGTGATTTCAGTGGGGCTATGAATCCATTCTAGGTTTCAGTCAGAACCAGCCAGAACTCTAACGGAGCTATCCAAGGTTCCGGACTATTGGCACCTAGGGTTCAGCACCTTGGATAGCTCCTATAGAGTTCTGGCTGGTTCTGACTGAAACCCAGAATGGATTCCCAGCCCCACTGAAATCAAAGCCACCAGCCTCCACTCTTTTTATCTGTCTTTTATTATTGTTAGCTGCCTTGAGTGTCATTTTTGGCAGAAAGGCGGGATATAAATTTAATAAATAAACCAGCAGCCCAACATTCAAGAAAAGGTCAGCAAAAACAGAGTTTTCCTGAAGATTTGCAGAGAATAGGCCTGATGAACCCCTGATGGAAGTTCATTCCAGAGCCACTACCAAAAACATGCCATTACACCTTTGAAATGTGCTGTAATCATTTTCTCCTTCTGATTCACAGAAACTTATTTAGAGCATCTCTACATGAGCCTAAAATACCACATTTAAAAGGGGGGTTTCTGCTTCCACTTCAAATGCAGGATCACAATGGACTCCCTTTACACGCATTTCCTTCCCCCTCCTTCTCCCCCTTATCTGAGTTTTCCATATGTGTCATTGGTCTGGCTCCTCTTCTGGCCTCTTTTCCTTTTTCATGGAGGGAACTCAAGCGGAACAAAAGCATAATTTGATACCTCATTGTCTCCGATCTATTTAAAAATGGAATAAAGGTCATTTAGTGCAGGAGATGCTCTGGAGGTTCACGATGGCATCTAAAGGGCCCACAAACATCTGTGAATAGGGGTGCATGAAAGTCCCTTACCTGTCCTCGAAGCTTTTCGCGGTGGGGGGGAGGCACTTCGCTGCTCCCCCCGCGAAGTTCAGGCCGGGGGGGAGGCTTCCCGCCTCGCCCGGCCGAAATTCAGGCCGGGGGGGAGGCTTCCTGCCTCGCCCGCCCGAAATTCAGGCCGGGGAGGAGGCGCCTCGCCTCGCCCGGCCGTGAACAAAAAAGTTAAAAAAAAAAAACACCCCCGTGATAGGCTACGTGACAATTAACGTAGCCTATCACGGCTAGATCTGCAAAGTCAGCCATGATAGGCTACGTAAATCATCACGTAGCCTATCACGGGTGACTTTAAAAAAAAAAAAGCACGTACGCAAATGGCGGCCCGCATAGGGAGCCGCCATTCGTGTTCCTTATTTGGTCGCTGTAGTCTACGTAAAGATTTACGTAGACTACGGCGAAAATAAGGGCAACGCAAATAGCGTTGCCCTTATTTTCACCGTAGTCTCCGTAATCTTTACGTAGACTACAGCGACCAAATAAGGAACGGGAATGGCGGCTCCCTATGGGGGCCGCCATTATCCGTACGTGCTTTTTTTTTTTTTAAGTCACCCGTGATAGGCTACGTGACGATTGACGTAGCCTATCACGGCTGACTTTGCAAATCTAGCCGTGATAGGCTACGTTAATCGTCACGTAGCCTATCACGGGGGCGTTTTTTCTTTTTTCTTTTATTGGAATGGCGGCGGCGGCAGCCGGTCAAAAGACCGGCTGCCGCTCCCGCCCCGGACGAAGACCCAACGAACCGCCGGCCGGACCCGCCGCCGGGAGGGACATTCGCCAAAGGTAAGTCCCATCCCGGGGGGGTGCGGGGGGCGGGGGGGCGGAGAATTTCTCCCCGAAACTTATTCGGGGGGCCGAACACGTTGGCGCTCGGCCCCCCGAAGTTTCGGGGAGAAATTCTCCGCCAACCCTATCTGTGAATGAGCAATCTCAATAGCAGGATAAA
Source organism: Heloderma suspectum (assembly GCF_057233095.1). Classification (NCBI taxonomy): domain Eukaryota; kingdom Metazoa; phylum Chordata; class Lepidosauria; order Squamata; family Helodermatidae; genus Heloderma; species Heloderma suspectum. Next base: position 22,611,955 of record NC_139460.1, on the reverse strand, counting down.
AGCGCCATGTGAAGAAGCCCTTATTCCTTATCTTTGGGATGGACCATAGCTCAGGGATAGAACACATGCTTTGCATGCAGAAGGTTAAATCCTGGTTAAATCCCTGGTTAAACCCTGGTTAAACCCCTAGTTTCTCCAGGTAGGGTTGGTCAAGACTCCTGTCTGAAACACTGGAGAACCTCCACCAGTCAGTCAGTGCTGAAAATACTGAACTAGGCTAAACCAGTGGTCCGACTTGGAATAAGGCCACTTCCTATGTTCAGAGTTGGTCCTAAATCAAATGGAGTGAGGAAGCACCTTTTGTGCCCCCTTCTCTATTTGTTCAGGGTTTGAATCACTACTTTTATAAAGTCCGTAATATCACAGCTGGGCTCTCACTTCACTTCATGTGTTTTTTTAATTACATTTATATACTGCCCAATAGCTGAAGCTATACAACAGCGTGATAAAACATAATATAAAACTTTTAAAAGTTTACAATCCTTTCTCTCCCTTATTGATGTCCTACAACTTCTATATCCCTGAGGTTCAAGGGAAATGAACAAAAGTTAACATTTGCCACACAGAGGAAACGGTACTTCTATGAGGGTCTGGCTAGAGATTTCTAACTGTCAGGCGCTGGAGAGATCTGGGGTCAGCTGCCCTGTGTTGTGAGCCAGTGAACTACAGGTGGCAACTTCTCAATGAAGTACCCTCAGGACCTACACTGACTCTGCCCACCCAGGCTCACCATTGGATCCTTCAGGACAGGAAGTAGTATAAGAGGGCTTCCTCTTCCAGTTGAGCCTTGCTTGAGCAACATGGACTTCTTGAGCTCTGAAGTGTTGCTGTATTTTTGGTTGTTCTTTGGTCCTGATTCTTTGTTTGTTCTGGATGCCTGGCTCACCCAGGACTGGCCCTACCATTAGGCAGAGTTAAACAGTTGCCTCAAGAGTCAGTTGCTGGGAGGCAGCAGTAAAGTGTTAGATGAAAGACCTATGTGCAATGCGACCTGCTAGGTGCTTCCTAGGTTAGCCAGCTGCCTTCAGGTAGAGTGGAGGATGCTGGCCCATCACCAATGTTGAAGGAAGATTCACCTGCCAGTCCAGCTGACTTTTCTACATGGAATGGGAGGGGGGCACCATCTTGTCCTTCATTGCAGGCAGAAATATGTCCTCGGCTCACCTCAGTCTGTTGCCCACAGCACAGCCCTGATACTAACATAGCATTCATAGAAAACTCTCTAGCGTACAGTACCCAGGATTCTTTGGGGAAAGCCATGACAGTTTAACTGGCATAGCACTGGCATTACTTTGTAGAGTAAATGTGCCCTTTCTCTTATCTTCTTTAAAACTTCATTTGTCCTACTTCCTCCCAGAACCTACTTCTTCGCCTTTTTAATATTGATGTGGAATTTTTTCTTCTGCTCTCTTATTCTAATGAAACTGTCACCTAGAGAGCACTAACAATAGAGTTTTTTTATGATTTTATATGGCTAGGTATTTAATCTTTTAATATTGATCTTTCTTTTTTCTTTCTTTTTTCCAAAGTGCCCTCATCTGCATTAGCAAACCAGGAACTGGGACTTCAGCTCTTATCAATACTCCTGGTTTGTTTGATTAATTCTGGTGTCCGATCGTGTTACCTTTCAGTGGACGAGCCATGCAAGTTTTGTTTTTCCCCAACATACAATCAATCAAATTCACTGTAATTGTTTGGTCAATCACTATTATTTTGACTGGAACAAAACAAAGTTTACCAAAGGAATAAATACTGTGTTGTTGTTTCTGGGGCTAGATTAATCATTCTGCTAAGTATGCATAGAGTAGGCCCCCAGACAGTCACCTGGGAGATCCTGTCTGTGGATAGCGTGTCCCACATTCACAGCATTTCAGTTCTGAACAGATCACAGCATGATGGCTAATTTCCTAATCACATGGAAGAGAAATCATGGCCATGTAAAGACATTTAGGGTGCAATGTTTACATGGACAAAAATCCTACAATTCCCAGCATTCCCCAGCCAGCCATGTGAGTCCTGTATTGTCGACACTGACTGGCAGCAGTTCTCCAGGGTTTCAGGCAGGAATATTTCCTAACACTACCTGGAGATGCCGGAAATCAAGCCTGGGTCCATCTGCATGCAAAACATATGCTCTGAGCTACGACCCCTCCCAGGTAATTACAGTCCAATTAGCTTAATTAAATTAGCTGTTCTGGGTAAAATATAACATTAGCTAGCACAGAGAATGACAAGCCCTGCTGAAAAAGAATCAACATGGTTTCCACAAAGGTAAGTCTTGTCTTGTTAACTATTTAGCATTCTTTGAGAGTGTCAATAAACATGTGGACAGGAGTGATCCAGTAGACATTGTTTTTTTGGACTTTCAAAAGGCTTTTGACAAAGTCCCTCATCAAAGATTCCTGCACAAATGTAGCAGTCATGGAATAAGAGGAGAGGTCTTCTTATGGATCAGTAACTGGTTAAAGAACAGAAAGCAGAGAGTAGGATTAAATGGTCAATTCTCACAATGGAGGGATGAAAACAGTGGGGTCCTACAAGGGTCTGAATTGGGACCAGTGCTTTTTAACTTGTTCATAAATGATCTGGAATTAAGAGAGGTGGCCAAGTTTGCTGATGACACCAAATTATGTAGGGTGGTCAAAACCAAAAGGGTTGAGAAGATCTCCAAAAGGATCTCTCTAAACAGAGGTAACGAGCATCAAAATGGCAAATGTGATTCAATGTAAGCAGGTGTAAAGTGATGCACATTGGGGCAAAAAATCCCAACTTAACATATATGTGGATGGGATCTGAGCTGGTGTTGACTGACCAAGAAAGTGATCTTGGGAGCGACGCAGAAGAAAGCCCTTTCACACGTGCCCAACAAACAAGCCTCTGCAAATCATGGCCACCCTATCTCACAGGGAGCTGCATAGAACCCTTTAATAAACCTATTATGTTGTCAGCACCTGTGTGGAGCCTGAGGTCAGTTCAGTCACCACTAGTAAAGCTAACTGAGAGAAATGTTGCTTTTCCAGTCAGTAGGCTTGAGGCCAGAATCTATCCACCATTCACACACATACACATACAGTAGCCGCCAGGCCAGCCACAAAGGAACTCCTTGCTGCCCCAGTGATGGTGTCTACTACCACTGTAGGAATCATTCTAGAGTTGGCTCTGCTTTCATGTGTTTTGAGCCCTCTCTCCTCCAGACAGGTGGTCTAATAATAACACAGGGAGAGATGATGAAAGAGCATTGCACTCTGAACTCAAGTGAGAACTTAAAAGTATGCCAAATATTCCCCAGAAGGGCAGACCCTATAAAAATGATTTATGACTCAAAACAGCATCTTTGTAGAACTTGGGAGTTCAGTGGCACAAGGAAAGCGTGCTTCCCCCCCCCCCCCCGCCACGCTAATGGCAAGGACTCCATAAAACATATTTATTTAGCTCTTGCCCACTTAAATTTCAATTGAATGCCTGTCTTACTGTAGTTAATGAGGAATGGAGCAGGAAGAGTTCCTCAAATGAATCCTGGGATTGCAAGATCTGGATTGGCCTACATTGAGCAGCAAATATAATGATTTGCGCCACTGCAGTTTAGCTGTGAGCCTATGAGTAGTAACTAGGGCAAAGGGGTTTTTTATTTAATGAACTTAAATATAAAAGATTATAAATACTAGGGATGGCAGAGAATGCCGCCACGGATCTTGGTGAGGCCGAAAGCCAGTGCATTCGTCCCCCCAAAATCTGTGGCGGAATGGCCTGCCGCAGATCCCCCCGGGACGAGACTTACCTGGGGCGGATCTTCCAGGCGGTGGCAGCTCCGGCAGCTGGTCTTCTGACTGGCTGCCACCGCCGCCATTTGCAGTCTTGTCGCTTTGTTTTGGGTTTTTTTACAAGACGTGATAGGCTACGTAAAGACTTATGGTTCGAAGGGCCTTGGATAGCTCCTTTAGGGTTCTGACTGGTTCTGAGTGAAATCTGGAGGAGATTCACCACCCCACTGACATCGGAGCCACCTGCCTCCAGCTGACCCATTTCCTAGCAGAATTGGCTGATTCTGCTGGGAAATAGGCACGTGGGGATGGCTCTCCTCCCGTGCCTGTTTCCCAGCAGAATCAGGTCCCTCAACCCACCAAACAGCTGTTTGGTAGGCTGGTGGGAGCAGATTCTGCCAGGAAATGGGCATACAAGGAGTGTCGTCTTTGAGTACCCATTTCCCAGAAGACTCTGCTTTTGATCCAAGTCGCTGGAACTGGGGAGGACAAGGTTAAAGCCTCCCCCTAGCCCCAAATTCCAGTGACTTGGATCATAATGATTGCTCAGAGGAGGTGGAAGCATTCACCTTACCCTCCTCTCACTGACCATGGTCCAGGTCATTGGAATTGGTGGTGAGGCAAGGCTAAAGCCTCCCAACCAACCACCAATCCCAGTGACTTGGATCATGATACCTGGGAGGAGGAGGAGGCTTTAACACACACACCCCGCCCGCCCACGCACATGATCATGATCCAAGTTACTGGGATGGGATGTTGGGGAGGAAGTGTGTGTATTTATTTATGTTATTTATTTACAGCACTTGTATACCACTCCACATCTAAACAGATCCCGGAGCAGTGAACTGGTATAAATGATGAAAAGATAAAAGAAATAAAACACCATATTAAAAATGGTTATTTTAAAAAACAGAGTACAGATAAAAACCCTGCCTGGTCAGTCAAGGAAGCCTTTCTGAAATAAAGCTGTTTTGGGAAGCTCCGGAAACAACACAGTGTTGGTATGGAACTCCAGAGGCAGGGAGTTCCATAGAAAAGGGGCCCCCACCCTGAAGGCTCTTCTCCAGGTGGACTCCAATTGGGCCATACATTCATGCGGCATCACCAGGAACATGAGCATGCATGTATGAGCATGGGTGGGTGTATGCATGGCAGCAGTTGGGGTGTGGCCTCTAGGGGGTTCCAGGGAGCTTAAATTGGCCCCTGGAGCCCCCAAAGTTGCCCACCCCGATCTAGCAAGCTTTTTGGTCCTGTAGTGTGTGTCATAATAAAGACAGAGGCTTTCAGCATATACTGACTGGCCACAAATCATGTGCAAAGTTTTAGTCACATATGTCCCACTGAAATTAAAGGGGTAGTGATGCCGGGGCGGGGGGTCAGCATTGAATAATGCATTATCTAGACAAAATAGTGTGGATATGTCATTGGCTCAATCAGGGCTTCCCTTTCAGGGCTAATAGTGTGTGTGTGGGGGGGGTGATTTTATTGGGACTATGGCACAGAAGGTCTCAGTGAAAATCCACCCCTGCCCTGCTGCTATTTGTAAAAAAATAAAAATAAATAAATAAAATTAAAAAGCGCACCTACTACAAAACAGAATGCCAATGACATGTTTAGCATCACATCTAACTTGTCCTAGAGGAGTAAGGGCTTCCAAGACAGAGGGCAGTTCACCACCAGATAAGCCTGAACCTAGACCTCTCTTGCTTGAGAAATTAGAAACTTCTACATTTAGAAAGGTGGGCAATGAAGCAAAGTTAGCAAGGGTTGCAAGATTCCACTGGAAGCCACATTCCCTTAAAATACATGCTCATCCTGCTTAAAAAGGCTTTCAAAGTCTCCCTCCTCCAGTAAGACCGAGAAGGATCAAATCCATCTACAACTGATATGACTTAAATGACATACTTCTCAAAGCTTCACAGGCTTCATGCCTATTCAAAAGACTCGTTCAACGGCAGAATACATTTTCACATACTGCTGTGGTATTGTTATGAAGAAGGGGCGTGGGGGGGGGGTGGAAACACACATTACACAAATTTCCTCCTCCTCCAGAACCATGGCTCTGCAAACTACTATGCTATTCAGTTGTTGCAGGCAAAAGTCTGACAGGGCTAAAAGGAAGAGATAGTCCATATCCTTAGAGATTCCATTTATCATATGGGATTCAAGACTTAATTCAGCCAGGCTGACAAGATACACACACACACTTAAAGAGGGTCTATGATCCCCTGGCAAAGGCGAAGTACAGGCTGAAGGGACAGGATCGCTGCTTGAGATCGATAGGCATATGGTCAAGGAACACCTAATTGCTTTGAATGTGTTCAAATCTCCAGGGCCAGATGAATTGCATCCTAGAGTAATAAAGGAACTGGCAGAAGAACTCTCAGAACCGCTGTCTATTCTCTTTGAGAAATCATGGAGGATGGGGGAAGTGCCAGATGACTGGAGGAGGGCTAATGTTGTCCCTCTCTTCAAAAAGGGCAAAAAGGAGGAACCTGGGAACTACAGACCAGTCAGTCTGACATCAATCCCTGGGAAAATTCTGGAGCAGATGATAAAGCAATCAGTCTGTAAGCACCTTGAAAATAATGCAGTGATTACTTGAAGCCAACATGGATTTGTCAAGAACAAATACTGCCGGACAAATCTGATCTCATGTTTTGATCAGGTAACCTCCCTTGTGGACTGTGGGAATGCTGTGGACATCATATACCTCAACTTCAGCAAAGCTTTCAACAAAATGCCCCATGATATCCTGATGAGCAAACTAGCTCAAAGTGGGCTAGATGAAACAATGATCCGGTGGATCCACAGTTGGCTACAGAATCGGACTCAAAGAGTGCTTATCAATGGGATCTTCTCAAACTGGGGAGAGGTAATGAGCGGGGTACTACAGGGCTCAGTCCTGGGTTTATTTACTATGTACATATCTGAAGAAAGTTTTTTTGTTGTTTTTAGCATCCCTAACAAATCTCAGCTTGTTCTCAGGTTTAGCCTTCCTCATGCCATCCCTGCAATTCTGTGCTACCGGCCTGTACTCTTCCTTTGTAGCTTGGCCTTCCTTCCACTTCCTTCCACTTTTTTGTTTTCAGGTCATCTCTAAGCTTTTCTGAAGTGACATTGGCTTCTTCTGTCCACCTTTTTTCTTACCGGAATTATTTGTAATTGTGCCTTTAGAATTTCCTATTTAAAAAACTCCCACTCATCTTGGACTCCTTTTCTCCTTAGAGTCACTTGCCATGGGACCTTACTGATCATTGTTCTGAGTTTATTAAAATCAGCTTTCCTAAAATCCAGGGTACGCGTTTGGACACACTCGGCTTTTGCTTCCTTTAGAACCAAGAACTCAAGTATAACATGGTCGCTTTCCCCCAGAGTTCCTGTAACTGCTACTTTATCCACTAAGTCATCTCTGTTGGTTAGGATCAAGTCAAGGATAGCCGATCCTCTAGTTCCTACCTCTACTTTCTGTAGGAGGAAGTTATCTACCACACATGCCAGGAATTTCCTGGGGGGGCCATGTGTTACAGAATTTGTCTCCCAACAAATGTCCAGGAAATTGAAGTCCCCCATTTCTACTAAGGATGTTAGAGAATTCTGCCATGGACTCCAAAGAGTCCGTGGCAGATTCTTTAGAATCCGGCTCCTCGGAGTCCATGGCAGAACGGACCACCCACCTCCGCCACCTCCCAAAGTTGCCCCGGAACGGACCCTACCTGCCACGGCCGGGTCCAGTCCGTTCGCTGCCATCCGCTGCCTTCTGCGTAATCTTTACATAAATCTTTACATAGCCTATCACGGCAAAGAGCAGGGATGCAAATGGCGTCTGCTACGCCGGATGCCATTTGCGTCCCAGTGGCCGGAAGTCCGCCAGCAGCCGGAGCCAGCCAGCAGCTCCGCGGACTTGCCGCAGAGCGGAGCTGGCCAGCAAGGATTCCGGCGGGGAGGTACGGACCACCTCTCCCCTGCGAACCCCTGCGGACTCCAGGTAAGGGGGTTTCGTACATCCCTAATTACTACTACATCATGTTTCCCTGAAACATTGGCTATTTGCTTTTCAAAAGTTTCATCCTCGTCTTCTCCTTGATTGGTTGGCTGATAGTAGACTCCAACCACCAGGTTCCTTTCATTCTTTGCTCTATTTATTTTAACCCAGATGCTCTCGATGGGGCTACCAAGCTCATCCTCCTGTATTTCTGTGCAGAGATACATATTTTTCACATATAGTGCAACCCCATCTCCCTTTCTATTCCTCCTGTTCATTTTGAACAAGTTATATCCTTCAATTGCTGTATTCCAGTCATGAGAGTCATCCCACCAAGCCTCAGTTACACGTATCCAGTCATAATTTCCCTCCTGTATTAAGAGTTCAAGTTCGTTCTGTTTGTTTCTCATACTCTGGGCATTAGTATTTAGACAACGTTCCCTTAGAATAGAATGAATGATGAATGAATGAATGAATGAATAAATAAATTTTAATTTAATTTAATTTAATAAGATTAAATAAATAAATTGTCTGCATTGCAAAATTCAGAAGAATGTGAATATCCAAGTATAAGTGCATTCTGATGTGTATATTGGTTCAGGAAGTGCGAACTGAACAAATTTTTCCCCCATCCCTAATCTGCATACATCGGTCCTGATCTAGTATGGAATGAGTGCTGCTTTTGTATGTGAATTGCCCTTTGTTGTCAACCATGCTCTCAGCACTCACTGGAGAATTCTAGTTTTCAGCTTTTAAACCTCTTGTTGATTTATTATTACATTATATCCTGCCTTTTTTTCCCCTCTTGCAAGGAACCCAAGGCAGCTTACATGGGCCTCCTCTCCATTTCATTCTCACAACAACCCTGTGAAGTAGGTTAGGCTGAGAGTCATTGTTTGGCCTAAAGTCACCCAGTGAGCTTCATGACCAAGTGGGGACTAGAACCCAGATCTCTTGAGTCCCAGTCCAGCACTCTAACCACTACACCACACTGGCTGTATGTAATTCCTGTATCAATGTTTTGTGAATACCTTTTCTTACCAGTGATTTCCTACCGGTCACAACATTGTCCAGGCAGGCGGGTATTAGCAAAGCTACTAACTGAGAATCATTAAAGAGACAAAAAGACATTTGATGGACACTAATGTAAAGGAAGAGAAAAATGAGCTCCAACCAAACCCAGGAAGATCTATAATTGAGTTTGTTTCTAAATGAAAAGGAAACTCACTGATGGTTTCCTATTGACAGTTGGTGGATTGATGCCAAATGCTAAGTGTAGCCATGAAATAGCCAGGGCTCTTTGCTCTCTCTGTGTAAGCCTGGTAAGTTCTGAAGGTCCTGAGGAAAGTTGGTGAATGTTTAAGGGCATCCGCATACATACACTCCAGTAGTAGCTATATTTACAAGGGTTGTTGGTATGGATGTCGGAGAAATCCGCAACAGATTCAAATGAGATCAGAATGTTGTTAATCAACCTGTGAATTCTGCAGCAGACTGGCTTTTTCTTTTCGGGGGAATGAACGCAAATGTGCATTTGCACAAGTGTGCATTTGCAAACAAATGAAATTCTTGTACAAACAAACCAATTCCGTCACTGAGTGGGCGACAGAATAAAAAATGCCTGACAATCTGTGAAACATAGACAGAACGGAGTTAACAAAATCCATACATACCTAGTCGCTGGTACTTGTCCCCAGCTAACTCGCTGTCCCTGTTTCAGTCTCACTGTGTCTTTCACTGAGATCTTGGAGATCCATTTAAAAATAACTAGAGGCCTGGTGCCAAAGTTTTGACTGGTCAATACACACATATACATCCAATCAATGGATTGTGGAAGAATACACACACACACGCCCCTATGTCTCTCTTGGCCTGTCTTTTTCTCTCTTGTCTTCTCATCATGCTTGCTTGCTTGCTTACTTACTTACTTACTTATTTATTTCATGCTTTATTTCATGCTTTGGCAGCAGCAGGTCTCACACAGAGAAGAGCTTATGCAAGACCTTCCCCTCCACCACACATCTCAAAGAACATGCGAATAGTCCACAATAATATCCAATTTTGCAGCAGTCTTGTTTGCATGATCTCTCCTCGCCCCCCCCCCCCAAAAGGGGAAAAGATTGCATGAGTGGGGCTTGCATGTGGGCATGTGCGAATGGGGGAGAAATTTGTCTGCTTTGCATTTGAAAGCAAACCTACGTAATTTTGCACTTTCAAAACAACACGTGAACTGAAACACACCTTTCAAATTCACACTTTTCTGAATTTTGCAATTGAGTTCTGTAATCAACAAATGTGCATATTGGGGGAAATTGCTTGCAAAAAAATATGAATATTAGGCAGCATAGCATACATGCTGGCTGAGAATTATGGGCGTTGCAGTCCAACACATCTGGACGGTACCAGGTTGGAGAAGACTGTTCTATGGAATCTGATTTGATTCCTGTTTCAGGAGAAAGGTGGGATATACATTTCTAAAAAAAAAAAAAATTAATATAAGATACCCCATTTGGTGTGTGTTTTTAAAAAATGTTATACTATTACAAGTGATCCTATACAACTTTTTAAACTTTAGGATTCTTTAAACAGATACTGTCAACTAAGCCCTCAAATGCTATGCAGGAAGCTACTATGGTTATGTTCCTTCAATATTAGACTGCCGTTTTCGCTACTACAGATAATAGTAAATACTTACTGCACACCTGCTGTCATTTCCAGTGTACCGAGTTTAGGATTAATCTTTTCTTTTTGGGACTGTTCCATGTGTGCATGCACACACATTTTCAAAATGGCAGATCAGCTGAGGAAAATTCAGCAAGTCAAAGCAAACTCTGGTGAAGTGCTATGCTTCGATTTTAATTCTTCCAAGAGTTCTCTGAAGTCTGTAATTTCCACAACAGAGAGAGAATCTGACAGTCAAAAGCAATCAGTTTCCCAATCAGTCATACTTCTCTTTGCAAAGCGAGTGGTAGCGCAATTATGCCATATGCATAAAAAGATTGTTTTAGTGTGTGCGTTTTTTCATTTACACGGAGAGGCCACGCAAGTTGCTAGATTGACAGCAAGGGAAGCTAAAGTGCTCTAATTTTATCTACAAAAGACTTGCTATCTTTCAAAGGCAACAGTGAGGCAGAGGGGGCAGGAATCTCCACATGGAGGGATCCTGTGCCTCAGTTCTAGAAGTGAGCAGGCCACTCCTGAAAAGAACGTAGTTCAAGAACTCTTGGTGGGCCATGAAAGCCTGTGAAATGAACTCCCAGATGAACTTATGGCCATCATAGGCCAATGCTCTTTCTAATCTGCTTGTGAGTGCACTGGACTGATCCATTTTCTGTGCCAACAGAACCCCATACCAGATCTACTGTCTACTGAACAAACTGTCTACTGAACAAACAAACAAATACAAAAACACTTTACATATGGCATTATCCTGGAGAAAGGATGTAAGAAAGAGCAGGCTATGTGTGATGATATCAGTTGTGTTGATGATAGATAGATAGATAGATAGATAGATAGATAGATTTAAAACTACATGAAGGGTGGTCTTAGATGGGCCCAGTTCAGATGCTCAGATGCTCTTATGCAATGGTTTGCACTGCACGAACATGTGGTTCACTGGAAGGCTGGGATCCTGATCCTGTGGAAGCCAGATGCATCCCAAGCATTCAAAAAGGGTGTTTGCAAAAGTGAGCGCCCCTCCTCAAGGGCTTGCAAAGAGGATCAAGGCAAACATGGGTGGCCATGTGTCCTCTTTTACAAGGAGAGTTCCCTATTTGAAGAGCTGCCAGAGAACTGCCCTCAATTTGATGGCATCCTTTATTTGAAAGGCTGTCCTGCCCAAGTCCAGGTTAAGAAAAAGAACCATTAGGAGGGAGAGCAGTAGGGGCCTTGGAGTTGCCCATCAAGAATTCTCACCTGGTCAGCAGACTGAGCAGGCAGGAACACAGGTCACCAGATCACAGTCTTCCACATTATGATGAGATGTACTTATTCCTATACTTTCTGAATTTGCATCTCTGCATATGCAAATGTTGTGCAAATCTCTGCCTTCTTTTATCCTCTCTTCTGGTGACACATTTCTTCTTCTTTGGCAATTCACAAGTGGCCGCCCTATATGGCACCAGGGCCTTGCCTCAACTCAATCCTTCAAGTCACTGCTGCTGCCACTGCCTACCTTTTCTCCTTCTCCAAGGCCCAGAAACTCACTCTGGGGCACAGGAAGGAGGCTGTGCTTGAAGCCAGGAAGACCACAAATCCTCCGCTTCCCCCTCCACTGCTGGGTGGGCTTTGTGCTGCTGCTCTGGCTCTCCAGAGAGGTGGGCCGATGCCTAGCTCTGAGGGGTTCTCAGAGCAAGGGATCTGCCTGCCCAGTGTTCTGCAGAGCCATACCAGCCACTCTCTGAGAGCGCACGGCACAGCTCTGTGGAGCTTTGCTCTGAGAACCCATCAGAGATAGGTATGGAGCAGACAGGCTCTTTGGGAAGCCCTATTTATTTTATTTATTATTTATTATTAAATTTATTAATCGCCCATCTGGCTGGTCACCCAGCCACTCTGGGCAATGTACAACATACAATAAAACACTTTAAAACAATAAAATTCTACAATAAAAACATTTTCTAAAATACCCTAACCCACCCCAAATGCCTGCCTGAACAACCACGTTTTTAATGCACGACAGAAGCTCATTAAAGAGGGGGCATGACGGAGTTCCCTAGGGAGGGAGTTCCACAGGGTGGGGGCCACCACAGCAAAGGCCCTACCAGCTGCTCCCCTGCTGTGACCAATGCTGCAGCAAAAAAGCGGCTGGCACAGATCTCCAGAAAGCCCACCTGGCCCAAATGCCATGTTTCAAGGGGTCCTTCCTTAAAGCGAGGCATTCTGGGTGAGGTGGCTTTGAAGACCGCTTGAGCGCCAAAATACCTGGAGTTTGTGAACATTCACAAGTATTCCACTGGAATGTTTGCAAAGGCCCGACCCCCTTTTCGGGTGAGCAGCAGGATGCTCATGTATCACAAGTGGAGCCAGCCAGGGCCAGCGCCAAGGGTAGGCATGGTCGGGCACCTGCCGAAGACCCCCCGCCCCAGCAGGGTCCACTGGCAAGAGTCCCTGGACTAGCTCCTCCTGTCACGTTCCCTTGCCCCCCCTTCCTCATGCACACACACAAGAAGAGAGGCTTCAGTCCCACACCTTTAATTCACTACCAACAGGTTCTTTACAGATGCAAATCCCCGAAGACTCTCAGGCAAAGGAATGGCAACAGGGGATCCAAATGGGAGCTACGATGTTGCGAGCAGTTTGAAATGCAACTTGCTGGCTAGAATAACTTAGGAGGGGATGCCCCTCCCTTCCAGTGATGCTCCCCTACGTCGACCCTCACGCATCGCCAACTGGGTCGACAGTCTGAGCTCCGCCTCTAACTTTTCCCGCTTCACTCTGTGCCGCAGTCTAGCATCCCTCAGGTCACGCCCTATGCTCTCCTCCTCCTCCTGGGTTCTCACGGGGGGGGGGGGCTTCAGCCCCAGCCATCTGGGTGCTAGCATCCTGAGAAGCACACCTATCCATATCTGAACTCGCTCGGGAAGATGCCTCCCCCGGTTCTGGCTGTTCCCCTTCTGAATCTGAACTGCTAACTATCTCCATACGCTCAGAATCAATCCTGGCACCTCCTCTTCACCACTGCGACCTGCTCTGGCCCAGATGATGGAGGTGGTGAAAAAGAGGGCAGAAAACAAAAAAAATGCCCCTGCCTGCTGGTTCACTGGCTCTCTCCCTGAGAAGCATGCAAGTGGCAGGAATGATGGGAAAGAGGATGAGGAGCAAGAGGGGCTGGTGACACTGCTGGTAAGAAGGCGGACTCACTGAGGGAGGGAGCCCAAGGAGAATGTCTTGCCCAAGGGGCCTCCAAAGCCTGATACTGGCACTGCCAATACTTGGCCTCCCTGTCCTTCGCCTTGGGCAATATTCACTAGACAAGCTTTTTATCCTGACTAGGAAGGGCACTTCAGAGGGAGAGGGAAGGCGGCTGGCGGAGGCTCAGGGTAGCTTGTGTCCTGGCCTCTCCTGTCTCCCCCTCCCCACCCACCTGAACGCCCCCTTTCCTCTTCCTCCAATGTCGTTTTTCTGATCTCAGAGAGGCAGCCAGGGAGGGGGCCCAAGGAGAGTGTCTTGCCCAAGGGGCCTCCAAAGCCTGATACTGGCACTGCCGGGAACGGGGTGCAGCTGGTACACAGATTAGTGGGAATGGACAGCACCATTCCAGCCATTCCTGCACTGGTCTCTGCATCTCTACAGACTGGTGTAGCGGAGGCCCCTGCCGCCTGCTGGTTCCCTGGCTCCTTGCCTTTCAAGCAAGCAAGCGCTGGCAGTGATGAGAACATGGCTGCATGCAGGTGCTTGCCGGTGCCTGCCCCTGTTCCTGGTTGGCCCCCATGTGCTCCTGCAAGAGCTCAGCCACTGCTGAGTCGAGACAAGGCATTGGATGCAAATGAGGATTTCCAGAATCCTCCTTGCTCTCATCCAAAGGAGCCAGGGTACCTATCCGCAATCCACTGTGTCATAAAAAGGCAATCAGCCGTTCACACACCCCTTGCAAAACGGTGACATCAAATAAAGAACCAACAGCTGTTGGCTTCACTCTGCTCAGCCACTGCCACTTGCTCCAATCTACTTCCTGGGGATCTTGGAGACAGAATAGGGGGCGGAGGAGGAAACGAGGGCAAGAGCCAGCCAGGCCACCTAAATGTTCACAGGACCTCCATTCTTTGGCTACACTTAAACGAAGGGGAGAGAGGGGGAGGGGAATCTCAGAATGCAGGGTCATACATTTGGCAAACAGCAGCATGTTGCATGGTGGCCAGGTGTCCGACTTCACACAGGACAGTCCTCTCTTTGTCGTTTTCATCTATCTGACTGTCCATTCTCTCATGTATTTATTTAGGGTGCAATCCTATTGATTGCGCCCTCGCCACTCAGAAGCGCCCAAACTCAGAGGCTTCCAAGTTTCCTGCACCCTGCTGGGCTGAAATCAGAAGAGCAGAAGGAGTGGCAAAGGCGATCTTGGCCTCCCTGTCCTCCGTCTTGAGTGATATTCACTAGACAAGCTTTTTATCCTGACTAGGAAGGGTGCTTCGGAGGGAGAGGGAAGCGGCTGGCAGAGGCTCAGGGTAGCTTGTATCCTGGCCTCTCCTGTCTCCTCCTCTCCATCCACCTGAATGCCCCCTTTCCTCTTCCTCCAGTGTCGTTTTTCTGACCTCAGAGAGGCAGCCAGCATGGTTCTCTCCGTGCCACCTGTGAGGGGTCTGGAGTCAGATCTCCGACACCCCCTTCCAAGGTTGGAGCATTGTCTCCAAGCTCAAAGAGGTTTCCTGAGCCAGCCTATAGTTCCAGGAACACTCGCCCAGGGACCATGGGATTGCTTATACCATGCCTTTCTACCAAAACATGGCACTCAAGGTGGCTCTAAACCAGCCTAAGTCTGGTTAGATAAAGACCCATATGCAGGAAGAGCAGCAGGGGCTCTGGAGTTGCCCATCCACAGGAAGCACCTGGATCCAAAACTGAGCAGGCACAAAGGTCACGTGGTCAGTCTACTCCACTATGGCGAGATGTGTCTTATTTCTAGTTCAATTATGTTACTATTTCTACATTTGCAGCAATACATATACATTTGCATATGCAAATGTTATGCAAATTGGCATCCTCTTGTGTCCTTTTTTTTCTAGAGATGCAATGCCTCTTTTTTGGCAATGTGTCAGCGCACATCCTAGGGGCAGATGATGGAGCCCCAGGATTCTGCAGGCCCCTGCCTGGGTCTTTTTTCCATTATGATTAGTCCCTAGGTGATCAACTTTGCATTTTGAAACTTCATTTCCTTCTCAACTGGCAGTCCGGAGGTCAAAATGGACATGACAGCAGCCGTGCTGTGTATTTAATCACTGAACTCATGCCATTGTGTAGAAAAGGGGGAGTGGGTGTCGGGGCTGGGCCAGAAACCCAGATGCTGTGGGACAAGCGAAGGGTCAAGACCAAGACCAAGACCCAAGCAGGGACTGAAAGACAAACCAGGAAGCAGAATAATAGAGCAAGCCAGGATTCAGAATGGGACAACAACAAAGGATAAAAGAACATGCCAGAGTTGAGGAAGACTTTGTTGCCCAAGAATGGCTCAACTGGAAGAGGAAGCCCTCTTATACTCCTTCCAGTCCAATCCAATGGCTAGCCTGAGTGGGCGGAGTCAGTCCAGTGCCTGAGGCTACTTCGCTGAGTAAATATTTCACTCAGTGGGGCTTTGAATTGTGTTCACTTGAACACACTTAGAAGCAGGGGAGGCTGGTGGCTCCGATGTCAGTGGGGTGGAGAATCTGCTCCGGGTTTCAGTCAGAACTTTGGATAGCTTTTTTAGAGTTCTGACTGGTTCACCACCCCACTGACATCAGAGCCACCGGCCTCCACCGCTTAGAAGCCACCACATGATTGGGAACCCTGCTTTATCCAGGTTTCTGGTCACATGGAAGCTTCAACGCGTGTTCAAGTGAACATGAGTGGAAGAAACCCCCTTCAGACCTCTCTTCTCAACATGGGAAGGCCAGGGACTGAGCAACTGGGAATCCAGAAGTTGAGGGCAGGGCTTGCATGTATACCCTCACCGACAGCACCTTTTAGCTGTCCCATGAGCAGGCTGAATGCCTGCATAGGGTTACAGTGGGATCCAATTATACAAGGAAACAGTTCCACAGGTGAGGAATGCTGAATTCTCCCCCATCCTCCTGCCTGCAGCTGAGCTTCCCACAGGTCCACACTCGAGACACATTTCTCCCAGCATGGGGGAAATAAATCACCAAAAGTGATCCTGGCTGAGCGGGAAAGGGCTTGGGGCACCAAGTCTCAGGAAAGGAAGTTGCAGATGTGAGTGTTCAGCTGCCTTTACATGCGTGCCCCTTTTTTAAAGGTCAGGTTCCGCCACTCCCATATTTCTAATGCAACTGAGGCACAGTGATTAGATGGTTCCCCATCCAGCCTGCCAGCTTCTTCCACGGACCCCCTGCCTCCCTTTCCCCAGGCCAAAGGTCTTATCTCTGATCAGCCGCTGATCAGAGATACAACCTTTCCCCCGACCAGTGGTGAGAAAGGGAGCCTCTCTCAACACTGAGCAGGGAATTGCCTCTCTTCAGCTGACCTGAATGGATGAGCTAAGAAGATGGAGCTGTGAACAATGTGTGTGTGTGAGTGTGTGTGTGTGTAAATGAGGTATCTGTGGGGCAAAACACATTAGTTTTAATCTGTCTTAGCAGCTACATCATTTGCTTTTTCATTTTTACTCTACAGTAGGTACAAGGGGCCTGTTCTTAAAAAAAACCCATATTCCCCATAATATGGACCCAATCCACATCAGGCCTCTACACCTACTCTAGAGTAAAAAATTGAAAAATGATGTGGCTGCTAGACACAGATTCAAAGTAATGGCTGTTTTGGCCCGGTGAATTGCGTGGATGGTATGTGTGTGTCTCGGTGAATGGTGTGTGAGAGCAGAGTTGACATTCCAACTTGGGCTCTGTCCACTCCCACTGCTCACATAATGGCTCTGGGAAGCCAAAAAAGTTTCCCCACCCTTGGTTCAAACCTTTATTGCACTATAGTATTCAATTGTTTTTGTTACAACAGACTTATACAACAGAACTTATATTAGAATAGAAATTATACATAATGAACTCATCTCCCAAATTCTCTGTCCCTTTCTCTACTATATACTCAATCCCTGCGGGATCTGTTGAGCCAAGAATAATAGTGATTGGAAATAAAAGACCACCGGAGAGTGGTCAGAACAAACTAGCTGTGTTCCATTTCCTAGGCATTGGATAATTCTTCAGCTGCCAGTCGATTATATGTACTGCTGCACCTTTTCACTGAGCCACAGGATTGGGCTGTCCACTGTACATTGCAAAACAGTGGTGTACAACGAAATAAGATGTAGACAAGAAGAGTTTTCCAACTGGCTTCTGGGGTCAGGAAGAAAACATGGCAATAAAGACCACCATAAAGAACAAAACCAGGAACAAATTACCCTAACGGAGCCCAGATGATTGTTTATTCTCCCTAATGTGCTTTTAATTACATCACCTATAGATTCTTGAATGAAAATATATTGCTTTCAATTAAGGTGGGCAGCTTGCACTTTGCAAGTATTGGCCTGAGTTAAAATGTAACCCTTCACCACCACCCCAAAATACACAAAATCAAGGGGTTTTTTTTTTCACATCCTATTAAGGATATAAAATGAAGACAAATACCTGCTTAATAAAAGCCCATTTTTATTACAGCATTAAGTCAATATATTGTTATATTGATGGGTTCATTACAGCTGGAAACCACTATTTGAAAATCAATAGACATATCTTCATAATGGGATTAAAAAAGGAGCTTCATTACAGCAGCCTGGCTGAATGGATCGATAGTCTCCCCGACTCTAAATCTTCTCTAAGATTCAGTCGTTTCCTTCCACATGAAAGAATATGAACTTTTTAAAGTGGTTTCAGAGAGGTCGTAAGAATGTTTCCCTTTATGTTTGCAGATTAAATCACCATTAGCTTCAACTGTGACCTTTGTGGGCATAACACAAAAGGCCTATTGAGGCACTATTGTGAGATTTGCAAACTGAGGGCTAGTTTAGAAGTTACATACAGTAATGGCCTTCTACAAATCTAACCTGAGGCCATGCCTGGAATACTGTGTACAATTCTGGTCATCCCATCTTCAGAACGATACCATAGAATTGGAAGAGGTACCAAAAAGGGCCTCCAAAACCATCAGTCCTCTATTTCAAGGTTTGTCCACTCCAAGTCCAGATTAAGGACCATCAGAAGGAAGAGCTGGTCCTTGAAGGTGCCCATGAAGAGCATCTGGACAGCAGACTGAACAAGGCAAAAACAGGTCACTTGGTCATAATCTTCCCCATTACCACAAAAAATAGTGATGGCCACCAATTTGATGGCTTTAAAAGGGGGTTAGACAAATTCATGGAGGAGAAGGCTATCAGTGGCTACTAGTCCTGATGGCTATATGCTACCTCTAGCTTCAGAGGCAGTATGTCTATGTTCACCAGTTGCTGGGGAACATGGGTGGGAGGGTGCTGTTGCTCTCATGCCCTGCTTGTGGGTTCCTGGTTGACAGCTGGTTGGCCACTGTGTGAACAGAATGCTGGACTAGATGGACCCTTAGTCAGATCCAGCATGGCTCTTCATATGTTCTTA
Source organism: Heloderma suspectum (assembly GCF_057233095.1). Taxonomy (NCBI): domain Eukaryota; kingdom Metazoa; phylum Chordata; class Lepidosauria; order Squamata; family Helodermatidae; genus Heloderma; species Heloderma suspectum. Next base: position 22,592,960 of record NC_139460.1, on the reverse strand, counting down.
TGAGATGTACTGTTATACATCTTTCAATTATAATAATCATTTCCAAATTTTCAGCTATACATACAAATTAACATATGCAAATTTTATGCAGATGGGCATTGTCTTCTGTCCTCTTTTTGAGTGATGCATGTCCTTTCATTTAGGGTACACATAAGTGGACACCCTACTCTCAGCACACTAGAACCCAAGACCATCCAATGAAACTGATTGGTGGGAGAGTCAGGACACAGGACAGGAAGGAAGGACTGCTGCACATAATTCTTTTGTGGGATTTGCTGCCACAAGGTAGGCTGACTGTGCTGGCTCCAGGTTTTTGAGGGCCCATGGGCAGAACATCCTCCATGGGCCCCCTCCCTCAGGATCTACCTAGTTCTCACCACCATTGTCACCAGCTGTCATTGCTCCTCATCCTATTTCTCAACATTGCTACCACTTGCTTGCTTGACAGGCAGAGCGCCACTGAGCAATTAGGCAGCAGCATCTACTGCTCCTCCTTCTCACCATCACCATTGTCTCGGCTGGTGTGAGAGGCAGAGGAACAAGCAGGTTGCAATGGTGAAGAGGAGGAGCTACTCCAGAGGGCTCTTGGAAGTGGGCCCCTGCTGTGATGTGGGCCCTTAGCAGGTGCCCAAATAGGCTGGCTCTTGACGCTGCCACTAGCTTTAAAGGGGGAGCAGCCAATTCACAGAGGATGAGTCTGTCAGTAGAGACTAGTCATGGTGGCTATATGGAACCTCCAGGTTCAGAGGTAGTATATCTCAGAATCAGTGGAGGCTGTTGGCTCCGATTTAGGTGGGGCTGTGATTCCATTCTGGGTTTTAGACAGAACCAGCCAGAACTCTAAAGGAGCTATCCCAGGTGCAGAACCCTACCCCCAAAATGGAACCACAGCCCCACCAAAATCACAGCCACCAGCCTCCATTGTTTGGAATGCCAGTTGCAGAGGAGAGAACTATTGGCTTTGTGTCCTTCTTGTGGGCTTCCCAGAAGCATCTCGTAGTCCGTGGCATGCAGCAAAAGCAGGAGGTAACTTTCTTGGGACCCTGGTGGGTTGTGGTACATAGGTGCCAGGCTGTCAGGGTTGTATCTGAGCCCATAGAGTCCCAAAGCAGCTCTGATTCTGAGGAAGACAGGCAACACGTGGGGGAGGAACTTTCTCAGACTTCAGAGGCGCAGCTGGAGGGGGAGCCCCCCACTTCTCACATCCCTGGGAGTGACAGTGAACCAGGCGTGGAAAGGGAAGGACCACCTGAACTTTTAGACGTGAGGTACAGAAGCAGGCACGAGCGAGAGATCGCAAGGGCTGAGCTTCGGCGCTCAGCCCAATTGGCTCGACGTCAACAGCTGCGCCCAGAAGCATTGCGGGAGAGGGGGGGATCTTCCCCTCCCACACCTTAAGTTCAGAGAGTTGCCGCCTTTTTCCCAAAGGGAGATCAACTGATGTACTTTCCCTTTGAACCCCTAGATGGCCGATCCTTTGTAGTTCTCTGAGTCTCTAGCAATTAGCATCTGTATGCCTTATTAGGGTAAATGGAATTAAAGCCTTGGAAAGCAGTAGGGATGTACGAAACACTTACCTGGTTTCGCCCAGGGACATCCATGGGGGGGAGGCGCTCCGTCCCTCCCCCCGAAATCCTCCCCAGCTGGCTCCACTCTGTGGCGACTCTGTGGAGCCGCTGGCTGGGGTCACCCGCAGCCAGACATCCGGCCGCTGCTGGGCTACGCAGGGACACAAATGGTGGCCGCCATAGTGGCCACCATTTGCGTTCCTGCCTATTGCTGTGATAGGCTATGTATATATTTACATAGTCTATCACGGCCTTCGCAGGGACGCAAATGGCATCCCTGCGTTAGCCATGATAGGCTACGTAAATACTTACGTAGCCTATCAGGGCCATTCGTGTGAAGGCGAATGGCGGCCGCAGACCGCCAGAGCATCGGACGGCTGCAAACAGGTAGGCTCCGTTCCGGGCCCATTTCGGGGGGTGGCAGGGGGGTTGCTTCGTTCCGCCATGGATTCCGGGGGACGGAATGCACTGGAATTCGGCCTCCCTGGAATCCGTGGCAGAATTCTCCAACATCCCTAGAAAGCAGCCCTTTTGTCTGAGGGTTGATTTGGCTATTGGAGTATTTGGTAGGCAACAGGGGAACCTTGACACAGGCTGCCTTTGGCTTGAAGGGTCACACATTGTGCAGGCCTGGCTTAATTTCTACCCTCAGAAATAGCAAGGCTCAGGCTTTGCTAGGATGTCACCATCTGATGTGAAATCCCTGCCACTCTAGTCCCAGTGGTGTGGGATTAGATGGTTAGACAATACAGTGCCCTCCAGATGTGTTGAACTACAATGCCCATAAACCTTGACCATTGGCCAGGCTGGCTGGGGTGTATTGAAGTTGCATCCAAAATACCTGGAGGGCAGCAAGTTGCCTTCCCCAGTGGATAGTCAGTGGCGATGGACAGCATTCTGCATGTGCTCAGAGGCAACCCTTTCTTTCTTGTTGCTTTAAATCAGGGGGTGCTGAACTACTTTCAGCCTGAGGGCCAAATTCAGTTTTGGAGAAGCTCTCAGGGACTGCATTCCAGTGGTGGGCGGAGCTTAAGGCCAAAGGGGGAGGTCAAAATAGTTATTGGCAGTGAGAGCTTGAAGCTACAATAGCTAGTAACTAAGCCTGAGCAGAGGCAGTTCAACCTTTGAGAAGGGGCAGCGGGGGGGGGGGGACTGCATAAAATCCAGGAAACCACCATATGACCAATGATCGGGCAAAGAGGAATGGCCACCTGGGATACCCCAGAGGGCCAGGCTGGGATGGACCTAGGCAGTGGAGGCTGGTGATGCTGATGTCAGGGTGATGGTGAATCCACTCTGGGTTTCAGTCAGAACTCTAAAGGATTGGGTTTCAGTCAGAACACCTTTAGAGTTCTTACTGAAACCTGGAGTGGATTCACTGCCCCACTGACACTGGAGCCACCAGCCTCCACTGGACCTAGGAATCAACAACCCTGGTTTAAATGTTCCTGGGCTGAGCTCTGGTCTCCAGGGCTAAACCAACCCAGAGCTGGCGGCAGCATCTGGCATTCTTGGGCAGCTGCCGGGTCTCCAGTGCCTAGGCAGGGCTCACTGGTGTTGCCTGCCTTTATCCCCCCCCCCCCGCAATTCTACCCTTTCAACTCCCCACAGTACTCCTGACCCAGGGGGTCTCTCCACAACAATGGAAGGAGACAGAAGGAGAAGCCACTCATGGCTTACCCGCATTTTTCAAGGAGCTGGCTTTGGTCTGCTCAGGGCTCCACAAACAATTGTATCGCAGTTGCTTCACAGAACATACTTCGGGGGGGGTGAACATCATCTGACTGGCAGGGGCTGCTTAACCAATAATAAAGGCTCTCCCCCACCCCCCTCCAGGCTCTCCCCCCTTTCTCCTTTGATAAAATCCTGGGAGATTTCCTCCCCTGTATCCACAGAAATCAGTTTCTTTCTCTCTCTCTTCCTCACCTCCCCCCCGCCACCGACAACCATGAAAGGAACACCGTGTTCTATTCTAGCTGCCCTGCTGCGATCTGTTGAGGCTTCGAAGCTTTAACATTAAGGCTCTCTAAATGTGTTATTTCAATTCATGGAAACCTTGGGAGTGCGCAGTTCAGGGGCAAGCCTCATTGACCACAATGGGAGTGACTCCCAAGTAGACACACATATGTTTGTGCTGGAAAAGACAGGGAGGGGAAACAGAGAGGAAACCAGCCCCCTTTCTAAATCGATGCTGCACAGGATCAGAATGGTCAAAGGTGGAAGTCATTACTTCTGAACGACAATAAATCAAACAGTGGAGAATCGCAGATTCAAGAAAGTGCTTTACAGCCTTTAGGGAAATAGTGCTTTAACATGTGCTATTTCAACTGGGGGGGATCTCTGTAAATTCTGATGTGCGCATTCAGAAGACAAGCCTCATTGATCACAATGGGAGTTACTTCAACAACTGGTTTGTGCTGGGAAACACACAGAGGGAAACACCTAGGAAACACCCCTTGACCGGGGTCATGATGAAAGGCACACCCCTGGGCAGGGCTAGCATACCTGAGGTAAATGCAGGTGTTGGGGCACACAGCAACTATTCCAAGGAGAACCCGACTTAAGGAAAAGACTCAGATTTTAAGCAGTCTCAGGAAATCTGTTTTTTCCCTGATAAGCTCTGGAATGGCTGCTGGATGGCCATGACATCATGTATCCCTAATGACCTCTAAACACAGCCAGCTCAGAGTAAATCTCTGGTGGAGACACCCCCTGCATCCCTCTGGGGCATTGTGGGAAATAAAAGGATTGTTAGACTCTGCCCTCCTGCCACCATAGCCAGTTAAACCCGCCAGTGCCCAATGACAGAAGAGGGGGCTCACCAGAAAACACTTTGCCCAGGTCCCCCACACACACCTTAAACCTGGACCTAATCCTACCCCTCAAGAAACGTCAGCAGCTGCTTGGAAAATGGGCCAGATTGACAGTGGGTAAAAGGACTCATTTGGTGGAGAGGTTACATGCATGAAAAGGAGGCAAAAAGAAGAAATGAAAAGGAATGTATTGGGTTTTAAGTGGTCACATTAGCTTAGCACATTTAAAAAAAAATAAGGGAGAGAGTAGACATTTATATGAACAAGAATATGCCTAGCAATTATACTAACTAGGAGAAAAATTACATGGGCCAGCAGCCTTTATAATTTTAGATATAAGGGGATTACCAGCTGGGGACAGGCAGAGATTTCATCTCATGTATAATACAGCACAATTGGACACATTAAGAAGGTTTTTATACTTCCTTGCGAGACAGCTGGTGTTGGCCACTGTAAGAGCAGGAGGCTGCCAGCCCTGGATGGACCATGGATCTGTTCCAGTGTAGTAATTCTTATGCTATTTATGTTATGTTCTTAAGCAACTGCTGGAGAATATCCATGAAATAATAGGGAAGCAAGGGGAAATGTTATTTCTAACTTGAGAAACTTGCCATATCTGCCACCTGTTGTTTTTGCATATAAGATTATAGGGTATCAACCTAAACTTGGTGCACAGTTAAGATCGGGAACAGGGCAGGAATCTATCAGAACTGTTACTAATCTTTAAAAAGAAACTAGGTGGGTTTTTCCCCAAAAACTACTTCAGAATGCTGTGTTTATTACTTGAATGTGGGTAGCTACGAGGAAGAGGGCCTTTTTCTGCTGTGGCACCCTGGCTGTGGAATGACGAGCTCCCTAGAGAGGTTTACCTGGAACCCACGTTGTACTCCTTTCAGCACCAAGTGAAGAACTTTTCATTTTCCTAGGATTTTGACATTCTAGACTTCTAGCTCTGCTGTTTTAGATCTGCATTTTAAATCTCTGCATTGCTGCTAGGTTTTATTCTGGTTGTTTTTTTATATTGTCATTTTAAGCTTTTATATTGATTTATCCTGTACTTTGAGTTTTTACTTTTTGTGAACTTCCCAGAGAGCTTCAGCCATGGGGCAATATAGAAATGTAATAAATAAATAAATAAGTCTTCATTTTTTTCCTTGAACAGGCATGAATAAGCCTTCTTCTGCAAAAGTGAAGGCTATATGATTCTATGATTCTATGATCATATGGTCATATATAACCTCCTGGATCACAGACAGTACAAGAGCAAATGGAGGTTCCTGCCATCATGTCCTCCTTTTGGTCCTCCTAGGACATTCAAGGAGCCTCAGATTCAGTGGCCCCCTTTCCCCTCCCCTCATTCCTGGTGATTCCCTCTCTTTCTTCTGGGTGCACAACCAACCATAGTCTGTTGTTTCATCTGAAGCAGCAAATGATTATTTGTGCTTGCCTTTCAAACCAGGACTGGCAACCAAGATCAGACAAATGTGAAGGGGATATTATTCGGTGCTTGTTGTTTATTCAGTCAGTCACTTCCGACTCTTCATGACTTCATGGACCAGCCCACGCCAGAGCTTCCTGTTGGCTGTCGCCACCCCCAGCTCCCCCAAGGTCAAGTCCGTCACCTCCAGAATATCATCCATCCATCTTGCCCTTGGTCGGCCCCTCTTCCTTTTGCCTTCCACTTTCCCTAGCATCAGCATCTTCTCCATGGTACCCTGTCTTCTCATTCTTCTCAATAAAGTAAATTATTTGGTTACTTACTTATTATTTCCACAGCCCCATCCACAAAGTAAAAGATGGTAGGTCCCTGCCCCTGAGAGTCCGCCATCTCACGTTCGACATAGGGGAGGCGAGGCAAGAGAGGAAAGGGAGGCAAATGGAGGGAGGGGTAAACAAAGGGGGCATGTGCATTTATTTCAGTTGCACACACACATGTAGAGTTAGTTACCAGAGGATAAGGGGGCCAAAGGTTTCATGGGGAAAAGTGGGTGTTGAGGAGGCATTTGCAGGCAGGCAGGCAGGAAGCATCATAGAGGTGTTCTGTGAGGCAGTTCTGGGAATAAGGAACATCAAGGCAGGTGGGGAACGGAAGAATCATTTCATGGAGCAGGGGCCCTTTGGAGTGCTGAGACTGAAGGTCACAAGCTGGGTAGTCTCAGCACATAAGTGCAAGAAACCATTCAAAGCATGACCACAAGCAGATGTAGATTTTCGTCAGTGCCAAGTAAGCACAAGCAGTCTGCATCCAGCTGGAATTCAGGGTCAGAACTTCCAGATTTGGAGAACAGACTTATAGTTCTAATTTCAGGAGGAGCCACTGGGGGTGGGGAGCACATATTTTGCATTCCTAAAGTCCCAGCAGGATCGGTCACCAGCATCTCCAATTAAAAGGATCCTAGTTAGCTGGTGATGGGAAAGATCCTGGAGAGCTGCTTCCAGTCAGAGGAGTCAATACTGGGCTAGATGGGCCAGTGATCTGACTTGATATAAGGCAGCTTCCTACATTCAGGTTAGAGGTATGGATGCCTGGTACACTTGCCATGGCTCTCTTTCTAGAACTCATATGTGCAAGGATGCAAGTTGGTTTGCCAGCCAAGCCAAGCCAAAAATACACCCTGACCATCTTTGTTTGTTTTTGCTGGGGGGGGGGGCTTTCTAGAAAAACAAGGGGCAAGGCTGGTTTTCCCTTTTACCTAGCTAATTTAAACCAGGGATGGGGAACCTCAGGCCCACAGGCCAATTTGGGCCACCAGGCTGACCCATCCAGCCCATGGGGCCTCAGTCAAGGCCCCTCCCAAAGCTCCACCCCTCCCCCAAGCCCCATCTCTTCAGGGCTAGCAGGGAGAGGAATTCCTGCTGTTATCTCCAGTCACTGATTGGAGCTCAGTGCCAGGATTCCCCTGCAAGCCACTCCTTCTTCCAATCAGGAGGACAAGGAATGCACTAAGGGGAATCCCTAATGTTATCTCTGATCAGCGACTGGAGATAACAGCAGGAAAACCCTGAGCACATGAGCAGTGTGGTAAGAGTTTCACCTACCCACATCATCCCCGAGAGGGGAAGGCATGGGGCAGGCAAAGGTGCCTGGCAGAGGTGCCAAATGAAAGAGCGCTCCTAGGGATGTACGAAAGTGACTTACCTTTCCGCGGATTATGCTGATGCTGGGGGGGAGGCATTCCGTCCCTCCCCCCGGAATCCTGGCCGGGGGGGGAGGCACTCTGTTCCCCCCCCCCCCGGAATCCTGGCCGGCTGGCTGTGCTCCGCAGTGATTCTGCGGAGCCGCCGGCCGGCTCCACCAGCAGCCGGACATCCGGCCTCTGGCTAGCAGGGACGCAAATGGCAGTGGCCATAGCCGCCACCATTTGCGTCCCTGCAGTCAGCCGTGATAGGCTATGTAAAAATTTACGTAGCTTATCACTTTTGTTTGTTTGTTTGTTTGTTTTAACCTGGAAATGATGGCGGCGGCAGCCGGTCGGAAGACCGGCCGCCGCCGCCGAACCGCCGCCGCCGCCAGGAAGATCCGCCCAAGGTAAGTCTCGTCCTGGGGAGGCGGGGGGAGCAGGCCATTCCGCCACCGATTTCGGGGGGCCGAATGAGCTGGCATTTGGCCTCCCCGAGATCCGTGGCGGAACTTTCGTACATCCCTAGTCAAGACAGCTTCACTCACCCTGTGTCCTCCCCAATGGGAGAAGGTGTGGGGCAGGTGAAGCTGGGCTCCCAGCCAAGACACAAGGAGGAGGAGCTCCAGTCCAGCCAGCATTTTGGTCAGGGACCAAATGATGTCAGGAGGCCTAGTTGGGGATGATCCATGCCCCCCATTTATAGTTCCCCACCCCTGCTGTAAACCATAGGGGAAGAGACAGCTTCTGCACAGTGCTTTGCCCCCAGATCTCTCTCTCTCACACGCACACACATACACATGCACACGAGCTGAGCTCTGCTTTGAACCTGACAAAAAGAAATGTTTGAGGAGGGGCCCATAGTTAAGCGGAAGGTCTCAAGTTTATGCCCAGGAATAAGAATGAGATAGTTGGTGTCTTAACCATGGGGCCTAACCCAGCCAGGACCCACACTAAACAGGTTCAAAGGTATGACTCATGTCCACTTGTGTGAAAGAATGATATAGTTTCTTGATGGGAAATGGATGCAGATAATGAAAGCAAAGGAAAGCTTACACACGCCACTCAGCTCAAGTCAGTAGCTGCCCCGGTTCCATTGAAGCAGCAGGCATCATCCCAGGGCTGTTTATCTGAAGGTGGTAGACCTTCTCCCTCTCAGATGAGAACAGGTAACAGGGCCATTCTGCCCAAGATTCTATACAGTTTATCTCACTGAGTTAAAGACTGTCACACACACTCCTCCCTCCCTTTACCAAAGAGGAGAAGGGGGGGCTTTCTCTCTGTGAGAAAGAAAGTTTCTCACAGCAGAGAAGGAACATTCTTATCAAATGTCCAAGCACTAAATGTACGGAACAGCCACTGTACAATATCTAACTTTGGTGTTAGTAGCAGAAAACGCTGACCTTCACTATAGCTGCATTCAAAGAAGAACTCTAGTAAACCAAACCACCCAATACGCAGGACTATACAGGTCTTTTTATACACTACAAACAGCATATAGGACACTGTATAAGTTCACACCTGATTCCTCGCCATTCTTCTGAAACCAAATCCAGTACAGCTGGTGATGTGAAATGCCTGGAAAGCCACTGTCTGTTAGACAATATCCCCAAACCCCAGGAAGTATTAGTTCCCCTCTACTCAGCACTGATTAGGCCTCATCTGGAGTACTGTGTCCAGTTCTAGGCACCACACTTTAAGAAGGATGCAGACAACCTGGAGAGTGTTCAGAGGAGGGCAACAAAGATGATCAGGGGACTGGAAACAAAGCCCTATGAAGAGAGATGGAAAGAACTGGGCAAGTTTAGCCTTGAGAAGAGAAGACTGAGGGGAGATATGATAGCGCTTTTCAAGTACTTGAAAGGTTGTCACAGAGAGGAAGGCCAGGATCTCTTCTCCATCATCCCAGAGTGCAGGACACAGAATAATGGGCTCAAGTTACAAGAAGCCAGATTCCGGCTGAACGTCTGGAAAAACTTCCTGACTGTTAGAGCAATAGGGCAATGGAACCAATTCCCTAGGGAGGTGGTGGGCTCTCCCAGACTGGAGGCATTCAAGATGAAGCTGGACAGCCATCTGTCAGGGATGCTTTGACTTGCACTGAGTAGGGGGTTGGACTCGATGGCCTTGTAGGCCCCTTCCAACCCTACTATTCTATGATTCTATGATTCTATGATTCTATGACTGGGCACTCAATGGTCAGACCTGGCATAAGGCGGCTTTATGTGTTCACATACGGAGCTCCATTCCTGAGCACTCTCACTTCAACACCGGGCTCTGGGTTCTACCCTGTGATCCAGATGTCACAAAATATGAATGTAACATGTATTGTTGATAAGAATTCATTGCATTTCGTAAGGGCGCTATTCATAATAATTGGTGTATGCTAACTGTCAGCATCTCCTTCATGGATCACTGCCTTGTTGTGGCGAAGGGGCTTGCGTAACTCAGTGAAGCCATAAGCTATGATGTGCAGGGCCAACCAAGACCGACAGGTCATGGCAGAGAGTTCTGACAAAATGTGGACCACTGGAGAAGGAAATGGCAACCCACTCCAGTATTCCTGCCAAGAAAACCCCATGGAACGTACCACAAGGCTAAAAGATATGGTGCCGGAAGATGAGCCCCTCAGGTCGGAAGGTGTCCAATATACTACTGGGGAAGAGCAGAGGGAATTTCCAAGTAGCGCCAGAAAGAATGAAGTGGCTGGGCCAAAGCCGAAAGGACACTCAGCTGTGGATGTGTCTGGTGGTGAAAAGAAAGTCCGATGCTGTAAAGAACAATATTGTTTAGGAACCTGGAATGTCAGATCAATGAATCAAGGTAAGCTGGAGGTGGTCAAACATGAGATGGCAAGATTGAACATCGACATCTTGGGAATCAGTAAACTAAAATGGACAAGCATGGGCAAATTTAATTCAGGTGACCATCATATCTACTACTGTGGGCAAGAATCCCTTAGAGGAAATGGAGTAGCACTCATAGTCAACAAAAGGGTGGGAAAAGCAGCACTGGGGTAAAATCTCAAAAATGACAGAATGATCTCAGTACGAATCCAAGGCGAACAATTCAACATCACAGTAATTCAAGTCTATGCCCCAACCACTGATGCCGAAGAAGCTGAGGCTGATCGGTTCTATGAAGACCTACAACACCTTCTAGAACTAACACCAAAAAAAGATGTCCTCTTCATCATAGGGGATTGGAATGCTAAAGTAGGAAGTCAAGAAATCACCGGGATAACAGGCAAGCATGGCCTTGGTGTACAAAATGAAGCAGGACAAAGGCTAATAGAGTTCTGCCAAGAGAACATGCTGATCATAGCAAACACTCTTTTCCAACAGCACAAGAGGCGACTCTACACATGGACATCACCAGATGGTCAATATCGAAATCAGATTGATTATGTCCTTTGCAGCCAAAGATGGGGAAGCTCCATACAGTCAGTAAAAACAAGACCTGGAGCTGACTGTGGCTCAGATAATGAGCTTCTTATTGCAAAATTTCATCTTAAATTGAAGAACGTAGGGAAAACCACTAAACCATTCAGGTATGACCTAAATCATATCCCTGATGAATATACAGTGGAGGTGAGGAATAGATTTCAGGGATTAGACCTGATAGACAGAGTGCCTGAGGAAGTATGGACGGAGGTCCGTAACATTGTTCAGGAGGCAGCAACGAAATCCATCCCTAAGAAAAAGAAATGCAAGAAAGCCAAGTGGCTGTCTGAGGAGGCTTTACAAGTAGCTGAGGAAAGAAGGGAAGCGAAAAGCAAGGGAGAAAGGGGAAGATATACCCAACTGAATGCAGAGTTCCAGAGAATAGCAAGGAGAGACAAGAAGGCCTTCTTAAATGAACAATGCAAAGAAATTGAAGCAAATAATAGAATGGGAAAGACTAGAGATCTCTTCAAGAAAATCGAAGATATCAAGGGAACGTTTTGTGCAAAGATGAGCATGATAAAGGACAAAGAAGGCAGGGACCTAACAGAAGCAGATGAGATTAAGAAGAGGTGGAACTATACAGGAAAGATCTTAATGTCCCCAATAGCCATGATAGTGCGGTCACTGGACTTGAGCCGGACATCCTCGAGAGTGAAGTCAAGTGGGCCTTAGGAAGCATTCCTAACAACAAAGCTAGCGGAGATGACAATATTCCAGCTGAGCTATTTAAGATCCTAAAAGAGGATGCTGTTAAAGTGCTGCACTCAATATGCCAATAAATTTGAAACACTCAGCAGTGGCCACAAGGCTGGAAAAGGTCAGTTTACATTCCAATTCCAAAGAAGGGCAATGCCAAAGAGTGTTCAAACTAGGGATGTACGAAAGTTCCGCCACGGATCTTGGGGAGGCCGAATGCCAGCGCATTCAACCCCCCGAAATCAGTGGCGGAACGGCCCCCTGCCCCCCCCCAGGATGGGACTTACCTTAGGCGGATCTTCCTGGTGGCGGCGGCTCCGGCAGCAGCTCCAGCGGTGGTTCGGCGGCAGATCGGCGGTGGGGCGGCAGCGGGGCGGCGGCGGGGTGGCAGCGGGGTGGCGGCGGCGGCAGCTGCCGGTCTTCCGACCGGCCGCCACTGCCATTTCCAGGTAAAAACAAACAAACAAAAAATCTTGATAGGCTACGTAAAGATTTACGTAGCCTATCACAGCTAGATTTAAAAAAAACACCGTGATAGGCTACATAAATCTTTACGTAGCCTATCATGGCTAGATTTTAAAAAAGCACCCTGATAGGCTACGTAAATGTTTACGTAGCCTATCAAGGCTAGATTTTAAAAAAACACCGTGATAGGCTACGTAAATGTTTATGCAGCCTATCATGGCTGATTAAAAAATAAACGCGTGTACTCAAATGGCGGCGCCCATGGGCGCCACCATTTGCATTCCTTATTTTGGCACGTCTTAGTCTACGTAAACATTTACGTAGACTAAGACGGCGAAAATAAGGGGAACGCAAATAGCGTAGCATCTAAATGTTTACGTAGACTAAGACATGCCAAAATAAGGAACGCAAATGGCGGCGCCCATGGGCGCCGCCATTTGCATACGCGCGTTTTTGTTTTGTTTTGTTTTTATGAGTCGTGATAGGCTATGTAAACATTTACATAGCCTATCACCGCTGACTACAGGGACGCAAACGGCGGCTACGGCCGCTGCCATTTGAGTCCCTGCTAGCCAGCGGCCGGATGTCCGGCTGCTGGCGGAGCCGGTTGGCGGCTCTGCAGAATCGCTGCGCAGTGGAGCCAGCCGGCCAGGATTCCGGGAGGGAGGAATGGAGCGCCTCCCCCCCCGGCCAGGATTCCGGCGGGAGGGATGGAACGCCTCCCCCCCAGCATCAGCATAATCCACGGAAAGGAGGTACCTTTCGTACATCCCTAGTTCAAACTACCGTACAATTGCGCTCATTTCACATGCCAGCAAGGTTATGCTCCAAATCCTACAAGCTAGGCTTCAGCAGTATGTGAACCGAGAACTACCAGAAGTACAAGCTGGGTTTCGAAGAGGCAGAGGAACTAGAGATCAAATCGCCAACATGCGCTGGATCATGGAGAAAGCAAGAGAATTCCAGAAAAATGTCTATTTCTGCTTCATTGACTATGCTAAAGCCTTTGATTGTGTGGATCACAACAAACTGTGGCAAATTCTTAAAGAGATGGGAGTACCAGACCACCTTACTTGTCTCCTGAGAAACTGTACGAGAGTCAAGAAGCAACAGTAAGAACCGGACATGGAACAACTGAGTGGTTCAAAATTGGGAAAGGAGTACGACAAGGCTGTATATTGTTGCCCTGCTTATTTAATTTAAATGCAGAGTACATCATGAGAAACGCCAGGTCGGATGAATCACAGGTCGGAATTAAGATTGCTGGGAGAATTATCAACAACCTCAGATACGCAGATGATACCACCCTAATGGCAGAAAGCGAAGAGGATCTCAAGAGCCTCTTGTTGAGGGTGAAAGTGGAGAGTGCAAAAGCTGGTTTGAAACTCAACATTAAAAAAACTAAAATCATGGCATCTGGCCCCATCACTTCCTAGCATATAGAAGGGGAAGAAATGGAAGCTGTGACAGATTTTATTTTCTTGGGCTCCAAGATCACCGCAGACGGTGACTGTAGCCATGAAATTAAAAGATGCTTGCTCCTTGGGAGGAACGCCATGGCAAACCTAGATGGCATAGTAAGAAGCAGAGACATCACCTTGCCGACAAAGATTCGTATAATCAAAGCTATATTTTTCCCAGTAGCAACATATGGCTGTGAGAGCTGGACTGTAACAAAGGCTGAGCACCGAAGAATTGATGCCTTCGAACTGTGGTGCTGGAGAAGACTCTTACGAGTCTCCTGGACTGCAAGGAGGTCAAATCATTCAATCCTAAAGGAAATCAACCCTGAGTGCTCATTGGAAGGACAGATACTGAAGCTGAAGCTCAAATATTTTGGCCACCTAATGTGAAGAGAAAACTCCCTGGAAAAGACCCTGATGCTGGGAAAGATTGAAGGCAAAAGAAGGGGACGGCAGAGGATGAGATGGCTAGATAGCATCACAGATGCAATGAATATGGACTTGAGCACACTCCAGGAGAGAGCGCAGGACAGGAAGGCCTGGCATGCTATGGTCCATGGGGTCACGAAGAGTCGGACACGACTGAACAACAACAACAAACTGTCTGCATGGAGTGATTAGCTATGTATGCTATAAGCTAGCTTTAAATGCAAAAATGTCTTCTTGGAACTGGGGCAAAGAAGCTTGCCAGAGGTGGATGGGATGGTTAGATCTCTTGGAAGTAAAAAGCTCATTACCTCATGAGGAGATGGACCTTTGCCAAGGTGCTTCTGAAGTAAGTTGTAAGCCTGGCTGTGTTAGGTCCTCCTGAGGTCATGAGTAGGAGCTATGACTGTGTCCAAAAAATCAAAGTTTACAGATGTGACTGAGATAAAGGAATTAGAGCTATTGCTAGGTAGAATGTTATAAGTAGTAAGAGTTTGACATGGTGGACCAGAGAGATCCTGGGAGAATGAGAAGCCTATCAAACATAATTATCTAAGCTCTGCCAACCATGCCTGCCAGACAGGTAACTATAAAATTTAATAATGACTGCTTTGCTGGTTATAGGAATAGAACTTTACAATTACTAAGAAATGTGCTAGCCACTATTTCTAATATGCTTCTAATCATCTCAACTGCATTGTATCTAGTAATGTGTTTTGCTTGTTTCCTCATCGCAAAGTATTCTCTAATACTGTTTGAGCAATAAATATATATTTTGTGGTACCACTTTGTGTTATTTGGCTTGAGGGGGTTTTCAGAGACCACAGCCCATAAATTAATTCCTGAAGCCCAGAACACTCTGCTTAGATTTACACAGCTGTGGCTGAGTGGGGTCTGTCCAATTAGCCACTGTTTTTTCTCTTTGCCAGGTGAGTCACAGACACACTTGTTCCGGTAAGAGAAACAGGCTAGTCTGATGGAGTGGAAATAGCTCTCCCATCTCACAGAGGGCTCTGCCCCCAAGCCCTGCCCCCAAGCCCTGTCCAAATGCCAGAAACCCTAGACACAACTGAAAAGATGTCCTTTCAATAACTATTAAACACACACATGCACAGGCATGCATACACTTTCTATGATAAGGCATTGTTAACTTACCATTTCAAGGGGTACATCAAACACTCTGCCATCTTCAGTACAAGTCTTTTCATCTCGTTCTTTCACTGAGGCTTCTTTTTTTAATTCCATCACGAAAGCGCCCAACTAGGCCAGCAATCTCAAACTGACAAGTTAACTCAGTGTCTGCAAAAGTAAAGAATCGGTCGGTTCTCCTGTGGTTTGAATGCACTGTAGCACTGAGACTCAGGGAGAACCTATTGTGTTTGCCATTGCTCCCAGCACATGGGCAGTAATTCAACTGCAAACTGACAGTACGTGGTGGGGAACATGAAATGGATGTGATGCAGACCTAGACCGTCCTGACCTTGCAACTGTTTGGTTTCATCTTGAGGTATTTTTACCTTTTCTCATCACTTTGCTTTGTAGAATTAAAATGGACATAACTATCTACATCAGGGGTGACAACGTGTGCCCCTCCAGATATTGCAACTCCCATCAGCCCACATAGCCAATGATGAGGGATCATGGGAGTTGCAGTTCTACAACAGCTGGGGGGCCACAAGTTGCCCAGGCCTGATCTACCTGGATAAAACATTAGAACGAATTGGATGATTGCTGTTACTCATGCTGTTACCTGAGATTTTTTTGAACTGGAGATAATTGAACCTGGGACCTTGGGTGTGCAACACATTTGCTACATCAGTGATGCATGGCTAGTTCCCAACATTCCATCCTGTTATCCCAATATTTGTTTGTTTGTTTGTTTATTAATTATATTTATATCCCGCCTTTTTCCCTCCTTAAGGAACCCAAGGCGGCTTACACAATCCTCCTCCTCCATTTTATCCTCACAACAACAACCCTGTGAGGTGGGTTGGGCTGAGAGTCTGTGACTGGCCCAAAGTCACCCAGGGAGCTTCCGTGGCTGAGTGGGGGCTAGAACCTGGATCTCCCTACTGCCAGTCCAACACTCTAGCCACTACACCACACTGGTTCTCTATTATTCTGACACAGTCTAAGGCAGAGGTGACACAGTCTAGTTCCATTTCAGAAAAGCTCTCAGGGCCAGGGGTAGGCAGTGGGCATTCCAGTGGTGGGCAGGGCAGAAGGCAAATTAGGTGGGACAAAAGGCAAAAGGGGCAGGGCTAAAGCTAAGCCTTTGGAGAGGCATTTCAACCTTTTAGAATGGGGGGAAACTGCACCAAAAAAAAGCTGGGAAACCACCAAATGATTGGTGCTTGAAGGAAAGGAGGTGGAGCCAGGGGAAGGGAGCATGGCCATCTGGGAACCCCAGAGGGCCAGATTCGGACCACAGGAGGGCTGGATGTGGCCCAAGGGCCAGAGGTTCTGAACCCCTGGTCTAAACCCTGTTTAGGTGTTCCCCTTCATGCATTCTCCATTGTGTGAGGAGGGAGAGCAGAGATTTGCTCACTAGCCCCAACTAGTGTTGCCAATGGCCCAGCCCCATCACCGTCCAGGTTTGGACTGAACATCTGAAACAGGGGGCCTCCCCACACACATACACATACAGTCTCCCCATGCGAGTTAGAGCCCTACACATATGCCCAACTCACATAGGGCTTCTTCACACAGAGCTTTTATCCTGCTATTGAGATTGCTCACTCACGGAAGTTTGTGGGTCCTTTTCATGATGCCGTAAACCTCCAGGGCACATCCACAGGTATTTCTAGGAATGTCAAAGAATTCCGCCACGGACTCCAGGAATGGCCTCCCCCCCACCACCCCGCGGAATCCCCCCGGGACGGACCTACCTGGTGGCAGATGCGGCGGCAGCTCCGGCAGCAGCAGATGAAGCGGCGACGGCTCCAGCCTCTGCTGGGCTGCTGTAGCTGCAAATGGCAGCTGTCGTAGCGGCCGCCATTTGTGTCCCTATGCTTGCCTGTGATACGTACGCATATATTTACATAGCCTATCACGGCTCAAGCAGGGACGCAAATGGCGTCCCCTACACAGGACCCTGAGTTAACTACATGAATATTTACATAGCCTATCACGGCTAAAGTGGGGACGCAAATCATAGAATCATAGAATAGTAGGGTTGGAAGGGGCCTACAAGGCCATCGAGTCCAACCCCCTGCTCAATGCAGGAATCCAAGTCAGAGCATCCCTGACAAATGGCTGTCCAGCCTCGTCTTGAAGGCCTCCAGTGTGGGAGAGCCCACCACCTCCCCAGGTAATTGGTTCCATTGCCGTATTGCTCTGACACTCAGGAAGTTTTTCCTGATGTTCAGTCGGAATCTGGCTTCCTGTAACTTGAGCCCATTATTCCGTGTCCTGCACTCTGGGATGATCAAGAAGAGATCCTGGCCTTCTTCTCTGTGACAACCTTTCAAGTACTTGAAGAGCGCTATCATATCTCCCCTCAGTCTTCTCTTCTCAAGGCTAAACATGCCCAGTTCTTTCAGTCTCTCTTCATAGGGCTTTGTTTCCAGTCCCCTGATCATCTTTGTTGCCCTCCTTTGAACCCTCTCCAGCAAGTGTCCCTGCTTTAGCCATGATAGGCTACGTAAATATTTACGTAGCCTATCACGGGCTAGCATAGGGATGCAAATGGCGTCCCCTATGCAGGACGCCATTTGCGTCCACAGCAGCCCGGCAGTGGGTGGAGGCCCTGCTATGAATCGGCCCAGCCAGTGGCTCTGCAGCCTGGCTGTGGAGCAGAGCTGGCCAGGCAGGATTCCGGGAGAGGGAGGAACGGATCACCTCCCCCCCATCGAGGATTCCGGGGGGAGGAACAGATTGCCTCCCCCCACCTGTGGACCCCACACCCCTAGGTATTTCCTGGTTATTCAATCTCAAAAAGATCTGGAAAATATCAGGTATCAAAAAACCTCGGATTGTTACACTATTAAAACAACCACTGGATGGCACTGTTTCATTGAGTTCTATGGAACCTTGAAAATTAAAAGCTTCATCTTTCAGCAATCATGTGGTCATCATCTGGAGCTAGCTGTAAATGCAGAAAGGCACCACAACAGTAGGGCTGCAGATTTTTTCTTTAATGGAAAGACAGCCATGGCCTCCTGACTTTTTTGTGTGGAAAAATCACACAAAGTGGGTCTCTCCATGTCTTATCTTTCCAATTTATATGAGGGAGAGAAACTGTGGACTCAAAGGAAGGGGTTTGGGACGGTTCATATCCCACCTCTGCCATGTATTCAGAATGATGGGCAATTTACTTGTCTTTTATCCTCATCAATTTCTGTGCCTTTCTGTGAATGGGTGTGTTTTGTGAGTGGCTGCAGCTACATGGCAGCCATTTTGTGAATGGGCACACCCTTGTAGCAGCTGTTTTGTGAATAGGTCCACCTTCATGGCAGCCATTTTGTGAATGGGCTCACCCTCATGGCAACCATTTTGTGAATGGGCACACCCTCGTGGCAGCCATTTTGTGACAGCATCCATGATACTTACTCAAAATTCTAAATGTGCCCACCAGTTCCCAAATGATTTGAGAGCACTGGCTTATGCAAAAGTCTGTTTAGGGATGTACGAAAGTCACTTACCTTTTCGTAGGGATGTCAGAGAATTCCGCCACGGATCTCAGGGAGGCCGAATGCCACTGCATTCGGCCCCCCGAAATCGGTGGCAGAATGGCCTGCCACCCCCCCGCCCCCCCTCCAGGATGAGACTTACCTGGGGCGAATCTTCCGGGCGGTGGCGGCTCCGGCGGTGGCTCTGGCAGTGGTGCAGCGGCGGCAGCTGCAGCGGCCGGTCTTCTGACCGGCCGCCGCCGCCGCCATTTCCAGTTGTTTTTTAAAAAAAAGACATGATAGGCTATGTAAAGATTTACGTAGCCTATCACGGCTAGGTTTAAAAAAAAAAAACGTGATAGGCTACGTAAATGTTTACGTAGCCTATCACGTCTGACTTAAAAAAAAAAAACTGCGCGTACGTAAATGGCGGCGGCCACGGCGAGGATTCCGGGGGGAGGGACGGAATGCCTCCCCCCCACCATCAACATAATCCGCGAATAGGTAAGTGATTTTCGTACATCCCTACTTCGCCGATTGTGTTCGTGGGGGGGGGAGGCGCTCCATCCCTCCCCCCAGAATCCTCAACGGGAAGGAGGCGATTCGGTCCTCCCCCCCGGAATCCTGCCCAGCCAGTTCTGCTCCACGGCAGCTCCGCAGAGCAGCCAGCCAGCCAGGACCGTCCACAGCTTAATTTCCAGCTGCGGACTGGCTGGTGCAGACACAAATGGCGGCCAGGCAGCCATGATAGGCTATGTAAGAATTTACGTAGCCTATCACAGCTAAACCCCCCCCCAAAAAAAAACGGCATACACAAATGGCGGCGGCTACAGTAGCTGCCATTTGCGTTCCCTATTTTTCGCCATTCTAGCCTACATAAATATTTACGTAGGCAATTATGGCGGGGGGGGAAAGGGAACCACAAATAGCGTAGTGGGCGCTATTTTCTCTTTTTTCGCCATAAAACCCTACATAAATATTTACGTAGGCTAGAATGGCGAAAAATAGGGAACGCAAATGGCGGCCACCATAGCTGCCACCATTTGCGTATGCTGGTTTTTTTGGCAGGGGGGGTTAGCCGTGATAGGCTACGTAAATTCTTATGTAGCCTATCAAGGCTGCAAAGACGCCAATGGCGGCTGCAGCAGCCCGGCCGCGGCCAGCCAGGACACCAGCCACCGCTGCCGCCGAATCCACCGCATCCGCCCCATGTAAATGCTGTCCCAGAGGATTCCGTGGGGGAGGTGGAGGGGCTGGAGGCCGTTCCACCACAGATTCCAGGGGGCCAGATTCTTTAGAATCCGGCCTCACTGGAATCGGTGGCAGAATTCTCTGCCATCCCTAAGTCTGTTATATATTTCTTGCTAATGCAGAATCCTTGCAGAATCTCATTTTTTCATGATGAGCTATAGGAGAACCTCTCAAGGAAATGGCCTTCGATTCATAACACGTCATGAACTAGACCAATTCATATTCGAACCATGTGACCACAAACTTCTGCAACATCAAAAATAACTTTTATTGCAAACTTAACTGTAGGGTCAAGCAGCGAACGTCCTTTACCACAGACTGGTTTAGAGGCAATGATAGCAATCTATTGTACTTAAATAAATGTAGTACAAAAAGACACCTGCCAAACCATTAGCTATATTTATTTTTTATATGTGCAAAAGTCTTTCAAGTGCTGAAATAATTGGCAAAATGATTGAATTTCCCCTATACCATGAGGTAGAGCAAAACAGAATAGATGTTACTTCTTGGATATGGGTAGCTCCATTAAGTGAATACATTCTTTATACACCAAATCAATTTTGCAGGCATAATTGAATCTCTTTAAATGAGTACTTGTGAAAGAAATAATCTAGCAATCAGTATTTAATGATTTTCCCCCCACAGTAAGGTCAAACACTCAATATATCAGTTGCTTGGCCTGCAGTAGCCAAAGAGAAGGGAAACAGAGCCCATTCTAGGGACTGAGGACTTCAAAAGATAATAGCCTTGTAGCAGTTTGAAGGATAAAAAAAATTAAGTATTACTCTTCAATGACAGTTAATTGCCTCCAGTGGAAGTAATCATCCTTTATTATTATTTTTATCACACTGGTACTGAAACCCTGATGAGATTAGACCTCTGTTATATCAGGTGCCATAAAAAGAACATGGTAAGGTACATTGGAAGTAGCAATCAACCTCTTAATAAAAGGCAAGAGCTAAATATTAAGGGTAAGACATCAGCTGAGATTAGGTTTCTGTTACACCAAGCACTATTAAGAAAACTCAAAGCAAGTTACCTTAGTAATTATAAAAGTAAATCCTCAAATCCAGCGTCCAGTTTTCGTCAGACCCCCTTTTATTTGGCTATTCTATACCGTCCTTCAATAGGACAGTTAGGGGCAGCCAGAGGCAGAATATAACAGCAGCAATAAAACCATAAAAACAATGGCTCTGCTAATTATACCTTTCTGAAATGACTGGACATCTGAAACAGCCCACCAAAAGGCTAAGGTGGCCATGTGTCCTCTCTTACAGAGGACAGTCTACTATCTGAAAGGCTGCCCTGTTAAAGTCCGGTACAAAGATTTTTTAAAAACCTTCAGAAGGAAGAGCTGAGGCTTGAAATTGCCCATCAACTGGACTGCAGACTGAGCAGGCAGGCACACAGGTCACCTTGTCACAGTCTTCCATGCTATGGTGAGATGTACAGTCTTTGTAGTTAAATTATAATAATTTTGTCTAAATTTGTATCTATACAAATAAATTAGCATATGTACATTTTAGACAAATAGGTGTCCTCTTTTGTCCTCTTTTTTTGGTAATGGTCAAAATGGTCACCCTACAAAAGGCTAAAGTGACGCTGTGGGTATTCCCAGAGACCTCTAGTCCATCACATGTCCGATGGTGTTATCAGGTGCTTCAAAGGCCTAGCAAACTTGGAGCATCTTGTGCTACTCCTGGTCGAGACTAGACACTTGCTACAGCATGCCACCTATTTTGTGGAAGGGGGCAGAGAGAAGGCCATTCAAACTGGAACAGGCATGGAATTCCAGGAGGCCTTCGATGCTCTCACACATGTACAGTGTGTCCAGATGGCTGAGCATAATGTTGGTGGAGCATCTGGTGCATTGAACATAAGAAGAGCCCTGATGGATCAGATAAAGGGCCTACCTAGTCCAGCATTCTGTTCCCACAGTGGCCAACCAGATGCCCATGACAAGCAGGACATGAATGTAACAGCACCAACCCATTTGTCTTCCACAGCCACTGGTATTCAGGAGCATATTGCCTCTGATATAGGAGGTAGCATATAGGGGTGTACGAAACCCGCTTACCTGGCTCCGCCGGGTTCCGCAGGTGGGAGGAGGTGATCTGTTCCTCCCCCCGGAATCCTCCACGGGGGGGGGGAGGCAATCTGTTCCTCGCCCCCAGAATCCTGCCCAGCTGACTCCACTCCGCGGCCAGGCTGTGGAGCTGACGGACAGGCGAGCCCACAGCGGGGCCTCCAGCCGCTGCCGGGCTGGTGCGGACACAAATGGCATCCTGTGTAGGGGACGCCATTTGCGTCCCTACACCGGGCCGTGATAGGCTACGTAAATATTTATGTAGCCTATCACGGCTAAAGCAGGGATGCAAATGGCATCCCCTACACCATTTGTATTCCCGCTTTAGCCATGATAGGCTACGTAAATATTTACGTAGCCTATCACGGGGAGTGGGGGGACAGCGAACGCAAATGGCAGCGGCTACTGCGGCCGCCATTTGCGTTCCCTTTTTTCCGCCATGATAGGCTACGTAAATATTTACATAGCCTATTACAGCAAAACAGTGGGGCGTAAATGGCAGCCACTATGCCATTTGCACCCCTCTGTTTTGCCATGATAGGCTACGTAAATATTTACGTAGCCTATCACGGCGGAAAAAAGGGAACGCTAATGGCAGCTGCCGTAGCCGCCACCATTTGCGTTCCCTTAGTTTTGCCATGATAGGCTACATAAATACTTACGTAGCCTATCACGGCTTCTGCAGGGATGCAAATGGCGTCCCTGCATTAGCCGTGATAGGCTACGTAAGTATTTACATAGCCTATCACGGCTATATGGACGAAGCGAATGGCGGCCGCAAACACGGCCGCCATTCTCAATGCAGCGCAGACGACAGCAGGTAGCTGCTCTGTTCCAGGCCCATTTCGCAGGGGGGGGCGAGGGGGCTTCATTCTGCCACGGATTTTGGGGGGCCGAATGCACTGGCATTCGGCCTCACCGAGATCTGTGGCGGAATTGTCCACCATGCCTAGTAGCATATAGCCATCATGACTGGTAGCCACTGATAGCCTTATCCTCCATTATTATTATTTTCTAATCTTTTAAAGCTGTCCAAGCTGGTGTCCTCCACTGCGTCTTGTGGTAGTGAATTCCATAATTTCACTATGATATAGCTTGACAGCTGGGGAATGCTGGAAGTTGTAGGGCTTTTTTTCTGTCTAAACATGCAAAGGATTGTGCCCTAAATGCACTACTACTAGTTCCCATTTTTTGGAGACCCTCAAAAGGTGGCTTCAGATGTCCAAAAGCCTAGTGGACTGGCAGCTGCTTAAAAGCACAAAATATTCAGGAAGGCAAGAAGCAATTAAGAGCTGGTCTAGAGATTGCATTCACCACAAGGAGCACCTTCCCCATGCTGCATTTCCCCCCTAATTATGACAGGAATTTGGATGTTGTTTTACGATGTATGACTTTATGCTTTGCAAAGAATGGCCTCTAAGGTACCCAAAGGCTGGTATTCCAAAATGCAGAAAGATGCTGATTATGTGGACTAGTGGGTGCAGCTGAAGATCTACCCATTTAATGCATTTGTAACACTTTCTTCAGGGTCTCTAAAGGGCCTCACAGGCAGCAAAGGCCTTATACAGGGACAATTAACAGACATTATTTTAATAATGATAATTAAGACATTATTTTAATGTCTTAATTATCAGCAATAATAACACGTATAAGAATTTTACATAAATAACAATTCACATATCAGAAAACAATAAAAAAACTCCCAAAGTTCTGCCTTCCAGATTGGGTCCACAACAAAAATATAAATAAAACTTCTCCCTGAAGCTTGATTTTTCTGCTGGCCAAAGAGGGAAAACCATCTCTTCTCATTTCACTTTAGCTCCATAGCAGTCTTCTCAAAGTGGATAAGAGTCCAGTAAAGCAGGAACAAACTTTAAAGACAGTTTTACATAATAAAACTTTGTATAATAAAAAAGAACATAGAGAAGGAACTCATCATGTTTGGGAAAATCATGACTCTTCAATACATTTTAAAGGAAACATGACTTCATCTCAAGAGTTCAGGGCCTTACAGAGAGGAGAAAGCAAGCTTCTTCCAAACTACTGAGGTAGCTGCCCATAATGGTGGCCACTCCTTCACTCACTCTCTTACTGAGCATGTGCCCCCCTCCAGAATTCTTAAAGGGTAATATACCAGCGGGTTACACATTATTCCATTGAGCAGCATGAAGGGGGAATTGCTCCATCCCATCTGAAAAAGATAGCCAAAAAGCAGAATTCATTTTTAATGGTGCTGATTCTTACAAAACGTGAAAGGTAACCAGATTTGCAGTTTCACAACTGAACTGCACACACCTATATATATATATATATATATATGCAAGCTAATTTTGTTTTCTACTGAGGAAATGAATCACCTTAATCACATATATATTGTGTTGTTATTTTTTATCTATTATTTGATGTGATTTTAGCTGCACTACCACATTCTTTTAATCTCTGATTTTCTTCATTATGTCTCTAGATTTAACAATAAAGGATGATAGCAATGATCACTCTTGCGATTTTACGCTGTGGGATTTTGCAAATAATTAGCATTGTAGTTGTGTTCTATATTGTAAGCCTCGCTAAGAGCCTTGCGGACAGAAAATAGAAAGGAGGGCTATCGCCTTAAAAAAAAAAATCACATCACATCCATCGCTGAATTCACAATCAACTATTACAACAGTTAAATAAATATAAAACACAGGAATGGGGGAGAAAGAAGTATTTTTATTTATTTATTTCATTTATATCCCACCCTTTTTCCTCCTTAAGGAACCCAAGGCGGTGTACATAGTCCTCCTTCTCCTCCATTTTATCTTCATAACAACAACCCTGTGAGGTGGGTCGGGCTGAGAGTCTGTGACTGTCCAAAAGTCACCCAGTGAGCTTCCATGGCTGAATGGGGACTAGAACCTGCTCAACCTGGATCTCCCGACTGCCAGTCCAACACTCTAGCCGCTACACCACACTGGCTCTCCAAATATGCTCGATGGTGTTTGACCTGGTTAGCTTCAGCAAGGTGTTGGCACCAAATGACTTCAGATCATGCACTGGCAGGTCATCTGTAACGTTCGTAGAAAAGGACGGACAGAAACAGGCATTCTCAGAGGTGGTCCCAAAACTGAGGCCTGTCAAAGCTCGATTCTCGCTGTTTCTGCCTTGTCTTCTCTTGTCCCCGCTCTCTCTTTCTGCCAGCCTCTTCTCCCTCTCTCTCTCTGTTTCCTTCTCCCCCTTCTTTCTGCCAGCCTTTCTCTTTGTGTGAGGCTCCCTTTCTGCCATCTCTTCTCTCTTTCTTGTTCTCCCTCCCCCCTCTCTCTGTATCTCTCTCTCATTCTTTCTGCCATGTCTCCTCTCTTTCTCGTTCTCTCTCCCTTTCTTCTCCCTCTCTGTCTTTCTGCCAGCCTTTCTCTTTGTGTGAGGCTCCCTTTCTGCCATCTCTTCTCTCTTTCTTGTTCTCCCTCCCCCCTCTCTCTGTATCTCTCTCTCATTCTTTCTGCCATGTCTCCTCTCTTTCTTGTTCTCTCTCCCTTTCTTCTCCCTCTCTGTCTTTCTGACAGCCCCTTCTCTTTGTGTGTGTGTCTCTCACTGCCATCTCTTCTCTCTTTCTCTCTCTCTCTTTCCTTCTCCCCCTCTCTATTTCTGCCAGCCCCTCTCTCTCCCGTTCTTCCCCTCTATTTCTGCCAGCCCCCCCTTTCTGTCTTCTCTCATTCTCTCTCTTTCTCCTCAGTCCCTGTCTATCTGCCACCTCTCCTCTCTCTCTCCTTCTTCCCCCTCTCCATTTCTGCCAGCCCCTTCTCTCTCTCTCTCTCTCTCTCTCCCCTTCTCCCCTCTATTTCTGCCAGCCCCATCCCTCTCTCTCTGTGTCTCCCTTTTCCTCTCTGCCCAATGGGATCCCAGAGGAGGGACAGACCATGATCGCTCACACAGAGCTTTTGAAATTAGGTTGAGGGACCCATGCAGCCCGAGGGCACATGCTGCCTACTCCTGCACGAAGGGCATATGTGCACTACAGATTAAAACTGGTTTGATCATCATTTCCCCTTTCTTAAGAACTGCAACCGTGAGGGGAGCTAGCTATCGATCACGAATAAAAGAATTCTCTGGGCGAAGCCATCCCAGTCAAAACCGTAACAAAATTGATATAAGACTGTAATGTTGATGATGATGATGATAATAATAGGTTTGGCTTTTTGTCTGTCTTAAAAACTCCCCCATTCTTTGGGTAAGAAGCCAAATGGTTTAAAATGATGACTTTAAATCAGAAGGATTTCAACTACCACTGTCAACGTTTCATTTGTGGGCACAGAAGAACTCCAAAGTGTAAATCAGTGCAAACAAAACCAGCATTTGTAAGATGCAAATGCTTTTGAGATTCCAGAAGCACTGCAATTAACATGAATTAACATGGAAATAATCTGTTTAATGCCAAGAACTCTAAATATTACAGAAGCTTCTCAATAGATGGTGCTATTATCTCAGTGAATAGCTCAACTGACTATTCATTATTCAACTTTCAAGACAACCATCTGTGGGATTTACTTTACCAAATATTGGAACATGATGAGCATCCCCAAAGTTGGGTGAGGAGGTATTGCAGGCCTAATCTGGCTCATGGGTTGGGGGTTCTCCTATTCCTGGCATAGGGGCTACTATGACCCCTGTGTACAGCACCTTTCCCAATTATTCTTTCTTTCTTTGCAAATGCCGCATGCCACATTCTTGCCACAACTACAGCAGTTAAACTGTAGCAGACAAACCAACCCGATTACGTATTTATTCAAAGCATTGTTTTTCATCCTGCTCCTCACCCAAAAAGGCTGTCAGAACAGCTTTCAGATCAGTATTTAAATTTAAAAAAGAACACCAACAAGACAGTTCTTGCCACCAGCCTTGCAATCTAAAAGACATGACATGACACAGAAAGAAAAAGAATGGGGAGGGAGGCGGGGGAGAAAGCAAACTCAGGCATGAGTTATTAAAGTTAAGTTCAGATATCCGGATGGAATGGCTGCTACTTGGTGACAGTGGAGACGGAGCCAAAGGGTCTGGTCTCTCAGCAAAGCCAATGGAAGAGCACTGTTTCTTTTCTCTTCCTCTGCTCTGCTGCCTGATGGAACGGCTTGTGCTAGCTGACAATTGAGGGAGGCCCAAATCAGTTTACCCACCAAGAGGCCTCTCCTGCATAAACAGGTGACACCTTAGGAGGGAGTTCCATATTCAAAGGACAACCAGAAGAAAGTCTGCAGGACAGGGCTCCCAGATAAATGCCTCCAATGCTGCCAGGCAGGTTTAAAGGGGAGCAGGTGGTCCTTTAGGTATCCTGGTTCCAGAAAGCTATTTCATTACGTTTAGTGGAAGAGAGAACTCCTAGCACAGCTCCCTTTAAATATGCCTCCCCACTGAATGAATTTATGTATTTATTACACTTATATCCCACCTTTCTTCCATCATGGAACTCAAGGTAGCTACACATGCAGTTCCCAGGTGGCCTCCCCTCCAAGCACTGACCAAACCCAGACCTGTTTAACTTCAGCCAAGTGGCTGCCTCAGGTGCCTTCAGACCATGCCCTGGGAATCCAGTGGGGAAGAAGCCCTGGGGTCTGGATGGATATAGAACATGGTGTTGAAATTCAGGCCCGGCGACATCCCAATCTGGCCCTCCAGGGTTCTCCCAGATCACCACCCCTTTCCCCTGGCTCCACTCCCTTTCCCCCAACCACTGATCATTTGGGGCTTTCCCAGCATTTGCATGGCCTTTCCCCATTCTAAAAGACTGAAATGTCTCTCATGAGGCAGTAAGAGCTTTAATTTAAAATAGGCTGGTATTTTGACCACACCCCTTTTGCTTTGGCCACACCCATTTTTTGCTTTGGCCATGCCCCTTTTGCCTTGGCTCTACCCCTTTTGCCTGTGGTCCCACCCACCACTGAAATGCAGCCCGCAAGACCCTCTCCGAAAATGAATTCGGCCCTCAAGCTGAAAGAGGTTCAACATGTAGCAGCCATATCGGGGGTCAGACTAAGTAGCCTCATGCAGCATCATGCTTCATGTTCTTGCTGAGCTCTTTCTCCCTTGAATATATTGTTGTAAGCTGATGAGACACAGGAATTCCTTATCTTGTCAAAGGTCATACAATTGTATATGTTGTTCTCTGCTGTTCTCTTCTGTTCTCTCCTTATCACGGCTACCCTATAACCCAATTCTTGTATTATAAACAATGGTGCTAGGAGAATAAATTTTGAGGACTGCAACCCCACGCGTGGGGTGGGGAGGAGCCGTTTCATATGTGTCACAATGTCTATAAAAACAATGTGCTGATGTATTTCGGGGCTTCTGGCTCTTTGGAAATGATTCCAGCCTTAAGCCCGCGCGTTAAATAAAGAATCTCTTTTTCCTTCACTCTGTGGTCTCTCTGACTCTGGGTTCTGCAACAAACACTCCTGGCACAGAGATTCCCCTTGAATTGCAAAGCCATTTAAAAAATAAAAGTCGTCTGCCAGAGGAGGCAAGAGCCCTAAAACTCAATCCCAGGCAAGCTACCTCCACTGCAGTAGATGGGCCTTTAGCACTGGATGGGGAATTCTGGGGTTAGTGCCCTAAGTGTACATTTTAATGTGACATTAAGCTGCCCGAATAAGTAAAAGTTATATAATAAAGAATCAATCATGAAGTGTAATGTTAATTCCAAGAGAAGAACTGACCATTATGTTACTCCAGATTTCCCTGTGAAAGCACTGGAAATTCACTGCTTTACTTAATGGGCCTCCCTTTTTCTTCTTTTTCTTCTTCAGTGACAACCAGAGATTTAAAAACAACATAAATCAAACTTATGGCTAATTCCTCATTTCCGCATTTTTCTCCTGTGGCATTTAAGGGTGACAGCAAAACTAAAACAGCTAATAAAAGGATGAGGAGTAGATAGCTGAGCTGTCAGTCCTGTACACATGTTCCGTACAGCCACACTTGATTCTCTCCGATTTATGGATTCCTTTTTTTAAAAAAAATGAACACGTTCGTTTATGAATGCACAGCCGATCACATACCAAGGAAGTTTGTGGAGTTCAAAAATGAGAGGGATAGTGGTCTTTTTTAAAAAAATGTTCTGGCCCATGACTCTGAGTAGTACCATTTTAATTTCCCATGATGCCTCTGGTCAATGTCATTCGAAGGCATTGTAGGAAATTTTAATGGTGGAGAAACCAATACTGCTTCAAGTCCTGCTGCCACACCCACTGCAACTCACCACTGCCCACTGCGGGGAAAGCCCACTAGGACTCCACAGGGGAGAAGGGAGCCACTTTGTCAAGGCCCTCCTCAAACCTGGAGCTGGCCTTGAGGTCGCCTCTCTGGGGTAGGCTTTTACAAAGCCCTGAAGTTCTCCTCTAAGCCAGAGCTTGTAGACATTCACTGGCATCTCTAGTTTCCATGTACAATTTGCGTCATCAAGCATGGTCTTTTGAGATGAAATATGTCGGTTTTTGTCAAAATGCCACATGATCTTTGGGTTTATTTGTTTGTTTGCAACATTAGACTAACACAGCTACCATTCTGGAAATAATCCAGTAGGGAGCTCTCTTGTGCACACTCTTCCACAAAACAGGGGGGAAAGCAGTCAGATTAGATGATCTGCTGGTAGGGATACAAGGAACATTAGGTCTTTGTCAAGGATGGTGGGGGTGGTGTTGCTTGGTCTGGAGGAAGAGTGGTATCATCAGTTCAGAAAGAAAGGGGTTGACCAGCCAACCTATGTTTTTCCTAATGGTTTTATCTTCACACCAGCTCTGAGCGCACAGGGATTCATTAGAACATAAGAATATAAGATGAGCCCTGCTGGATAAGACCAAGATACATCTAATCCAGCACTCTGTTCACACAGTGGCCAACCAGCAGCCTGCAGGAGACCCACAAACAGGGCATGAGTGAAACAGCACCCTCCCTCCCATGTTCCCCAACAACTGGTGTACACAGGCTCACTGCCTCTGGTACTGGATCCCTAAACTTTTCTAAATTTGCACCTTTACAGATACGTATACGCTTCCATATGCAAACGTTATGCAAATTGGAGCTCTCTTCTGTACTCTTTTTTGGTGATGCGTTTCCTGTTGGGGGGGCAGTGAGTAAGTGGATACCCTATTTTCATCATTCAAGAAACACTAGGCAGAATCCAATGGGGTGCTTATGCCCACGCCAATTCTCTTCCGCCTTGCTGGTTGCATTGCGCAAGCGAACCTCACCGCTTGTGCAATAGTGATTTAGAGCTTCTGGGGCAACCCAAAATGAGCAGAAACACTTGATTCTGGAAGGAGGCAGGTTGATGGAGCTCCACTGACCTACCTCCTTCCAGAAATGAGTGTTTCTGCTTGTTTTGGAACTTCCCCTAGGAAGTGCTGTATCTTCCTTGCATAAGTGGAGGGTCCCGCTTGCACGATGGAATCTGTGGGACCCACCACTTGTGGAAGGGAATCGGTGGGGTGGGAATGCCCATTATAGCAACTACTCTCATGCTTCCTTGTGCCTAATGCCCCACCTTAGCAATTCTCGATTCCCCCAGTAAGCCCTTCTCCTCCATAATCTGTAAGGGAAACAAAGAAACTGCTGCGGCAGATCCAATCTTTTAAAAAGCCAACGGAGTGTGGGGGGGGACAACTTTTTTGTGCCTCACTTCTTAATAAAATCTATAACTAGCAATAGCAACAACTTCCTGCTGTGATTTTTTTTAATCTATTGACAAAACAAATTCAGGGGGAAAATAATTTAAACAGGAAAAAAAGAAGAAGAAGCTGTTTAGTGCAAAACATTTTATGGTACTGCAGTGGCCTGTAAAAAATTTAATTGGAAATTAAGAGGAACAATTTCAGATGCCTTCAGTGTTCGGGGGGTTTTCCTTGATAACTTTTCCATGGACCAGGGCTTTGCATCTGAGATGTAACCAAAGTGTCTTATTTCATTTGTTAGTAGTTGAGAGAGAGAGAGAGAGAGAGAGAGAGAGAGAGAGAAAAGATGGCTTTAGGAAAGCAAATATCAGCAATAGATTAAGCAGAATGCCATCTTCTGTTCTCCAGCTAATATATCTCTCTAGTAGTGACGCGAAGGGAGACAGCAGGGCGTCGTTTGAAATGCAGCTCTCTGATTACTCCTGCAGCATCCATATGGCAAATAAATTGCAAAGAGACGTTTCTCCCATGATGGGAAGTCAAGATCCCTAAACTTTTTGGGTAGCCAGAGAGTACAAATGTCCTGTACACTACAGTGCTTCCTGCTTAGGAACAGATATAGGAGAATACAGCCAGTGTGGTGGAGTGGTTAGAATGTTTAACTGGGGCTGCAGAGGTCCAGGTTCAAATCCCCACCCACACATGAAACTCATTGAGTGATCTTGGGCCAATTACCCCACCCCGCTCAGCCTAGCCTACTTTACAGGGTCATTGTGAGGATAAAATCGAGGGGCGGGGGGGTGGGGGACTCTGTAAACCAGCGGAGGCTGGTGGCTCCGATATCAGTGGAGTGGTGAATTGGCTCCGGGTTTCAGTCAGAACTCTAAAGGAGTTCAATACCTTGGATAGCTCCTTTAGAGTTCTGACTGAAACCCGGAGCATATTCACCACTCCACTGACATTGGAGCCACCAGCCTCCGCTGGTGTACACTGTCTTGAGTTCTTTGGAGGAAAGGCAGGATAGAAACCTAATAATAAATATATCCCCACCCTGATGCACTACACCAGGGGTGCCGAAGCTCAGACCTAGGGGCCAAATCTGGCTCTCCAGAGTCCTCAAATGACCATGCCCCTTCTCCCAACCCCTTTTCCCAAATGCCAACCATTTGGTGCTTTCCCAGCTGTTGTGCATTTTTTTCCCCATTCTAAAAGGTTGGAACATCTCTCCTAAGGCATAGCTACCGTCAGTATGAGCTTTAAGCTAAAATATGCTGGTGTTTTGGCCCATTTTCCTTTGGCCTCACCTCTTTTTCCTTCGGGGAATGCAGCCACTGAGAGCTTCTCCAAAATGGAATTTGGCCATCAGGCTGAACATCCCTTCACTAAATGGGTGGACCCTGGCCCTCTTAGGACTTAGCTGCAAGTTCCACATCTTGTGGTCGTGAATTCCATAGTTTAACTCTGCGCTGGGTGAATTACTTCCTTTTCTCTCTCCTGAATCTCCTCCACTCAGCTTCACTGGATGACTTTGGGTTCTACTATTATGAGGGAGGAAAATGTCCCCTTTCTACTTTCTCCACCCCGTGCATAAAAAAGCAAGTCTTTGCACAAGGATAGGGTGACTTTTGTTCGCTACAGTCAGCCCACAAATCTCTAGGATTGATAGACATGCTTCTAGATCAGAAGGCATGACTCTTCCAGCCAGGTACCCAGCTCCTCCCATTTTTTAATCATCATCATCCTCATCATCACCGAATCCACATCATGGCTGCCATTTCTCCTTCTCTCTTTCTCAGTAGTAATTCTACAGAGGCTTTCTTGAAAGCTCAATTGATTTTTTTTCCCCTCCTTAGTATTTTAAATCTTTTTCAATAGTACTTTTAATCAAATATTATAAGGCTGAACTCTTTTTCATTTCTGACCTTTCTCAAATTTTGCTTTACATTGATTTTCTGTATTGGATGTCACTGAGCTACACGTTTAAGTCCAACCAAAATTGGGAAATGGGGGTGGAGAGAAGAATGCATATTTCGTAAGGCGGTATTAGGGATGGCGGAGAATTCCGCCATGGATTCAGTGAGGCCGAATGCACTGGCATTTGGCCCCCCAAAACCCGTGGTGGAACAGCCTCCCACCCCCCGCCACCTCGCGGAATACCCCGGGACGAAGCTTACCTGGGGCGGAGGTGGCAGCAGCTCTGGCAGCGGCTCCAGCAGCGGCAGCTGGTCTCTCAGCTGGATGCTGCGGCCGCAAATGGCAGCTGTCATAGCGGCCGCCGTTTGCGTCCTGCCAGGCTGCCATGATAGGCTACGTAAGTATTTATGCAAACAGTGGCCACTACGCCGTTTGTGCCCCTGCTCTTTCCATGATAGGCTATGTAAGTATTACGTAGCCTGGAAGGACGCAAATGGCAGCCGCTACGACGGCCACCATTTGCGGCCGCAGCAGCCCAGCCGTGGCCAGAACTCCAGCTGCAGATGGCGCTGGCTGGCAGCTCCACGGAGCCGGCCAGGGAGGATTCCGGGGGGAGGGACGGAGAGCCTCCCCCCCAACGCAGATGCCCCTGCGCAGAGCTAGGTAAGGGATTCGTACATCCCTAGGCGGTATGGATAGTATGGAGATATATTTTTTCTCACCAAAATACTACTAGAACTTAGAGTCATCCAATGAAATTCAGTAGGCACGAGAAGTAATTCTTCACACAATGCATAATTGACTTCTGGAAATTCACTGCTGTAAGCTGTAGGAATGGCCTCTACCCTAGATAACATTTTTGCATGCCCTCCAGACATTGTTGGACTACAACTCCCATCATTGCCATTGGAAATGCAGACTGGGGATGATAGTAGGAGTTAGAGTCCAACAACATCTGGAGGGACCCAAGTTGGAGGAAGGCTGGCCCTAGATCAGGGGTGGGCAGAAAGTAGATTCTCCAGATGTTTTCAATTTGAAAACATCTGGAGCATTTCCCAGCATTCCTGAGTAGTTGAAGTCCCAAACATCTGGAGATCTACCTTCGATCCACCCTCGCCCTAGATAACTAAATGGGACCTCTCCTGTCCAGAGGCAGCATATCGCTGAATAATAGCAGATTTTGGGGACAACCACGTTGCCTTCGTGCTGAGCTTGTAAGCTTCGTAGAGACATTTTCCTAGCAGTGGCCACGCTGAAATATAAAGCTAAGCAAACATTGCCTCTGAAAATCTCCTCTCTGTTTGTGTCAAGCAAAATTGGAGAGACCATTTCACCAAAAATTCCCCAGGGGTTGGAGACATTCTCCAACATTTTCTTGTTGGCTCACTGTTAGTAGTTGCAGTGGCACAGTGTCTTTTTTTCCTAAGTGTTGTTTCCTACTGCTGGAAGCAGTGGCAGCAGCTACTGTATTTGCAGCCTGGCTGCCATTTTGCATCTTCCACAATGCCCAGAACCAAAGTGCCATTCCGGGGCATTGTGCAGGGGGCGGGGGAGCCACCACACACAAAATGATGGAGAATATTTGGCCAATTGGTCCTCTTTTCCAGGGCTGGCCCAAGATATTTTGTTACCTGAGGCAAAAAAAAAAGATGGTGCCCTCTCCCATTCCATGTACAAAAGCCGATTGGACTGTTTCTTCAACACTGGGAATGGAACAGCATTCTCTATTGCACCTGAAGGCAGCATGCTAGATTAAGCGGTGCAGGTCAGGCTACTTGGCACACAGCTCTCCTCCAACACCTTGCTGCTGCCTCCCAGCATCTGCCACCTGAAGCCACTGCTTCACTCTGTCTAATAGGAGGGCCGGACCTGTCCTTTTCCGTGGGGGGCAGGGGGAATAAAAACTCTCAGGAACTTTATCACAAAAATCTCTTCATAGCAATAACAACTCCGCTCTAAAATAAATCAAGGACTAGAAGGACCTTTGGGTTGATTCAGGAGGACTCCTTTTTGTCACGTTCCTTTGTCCTCTTCCTTCACAGTCAACACACTCCAGGGAACAAAGCTTCAGGCCAACACTACTTTATTAGTAAACAACTAGCTTCTTTACAACTGCAGATTCTAGGAAACTCTCAGACTGCAAAGAACCAGCCAATCCACACATCTATGAATATCAATAGATGATCTGAAGTGGAAGTCAGAGAAGTTGCCAGCGGTCTGGGCATGAACTTCATGGCCAGACTAGCTTTGCAGGGATGCCCCTCCCTTACAGTGGCTCCCTCCTTCATTGGCTTCCATGAGAGGCCAACCTGGAGGAACATCTGAGCCCTGCCCCTAACTTCTCTTGTTTCGCTCTGCGACAGACCCTAGCATCCCTCAAGTCATGCCGCTCGCCCTCTTCCTCCTCTGAAACTTGAGTTCTCATGGTGGAGGAACGGGGAAGCAGTTCAGCCTGGGCCATCTGTGTGTCAAGGTCTTGGGGAGAAACATCTCACCATGCCTGGGCTCACTAGGGAGGATGCCTCCCTCTGTTCCCGCTGTTCCCATTCTGATTCCAAATCTGAGCTGACAGACATCTCCACATGCTCAGATTCATTCCTGACGCTCTTGTTCAGTTTTCTAGAAAGAGAGAGAGAGAGAGAGAGAGAGAGAAAGAAAGAGAGAAAGAAAGAAAGAAAGAAAGAAAGAAAGAAAGAAAGAAAATCAGTTTGATTACTGATAGCTCAGAGGCAAACTATTCTGTTAAACCCAGGTGGGCTAAACCCTGCAGGGAAGGGATCCTACAAAAGGACCCCTTCATATGTTTTCCTTTCCTCACTGCCAACCTCTGATTCATTTGTGTCCTAATAGTGCTTCCTAGCCCCCTTATCAGTCACCTCCAGTGTTAAAACCATGTATTAAAGTGAGTACCTCGGCCAAATCTTCCCTGAGGCTATATTAAACACTCTCTTTTTCAGCTGAATGATTTTCTGTCAGCGAGCAGGTCGGGCTCAGCAGGGGTTCATTTGAAAGGAATTGCACTCCTACTGTAATAAATTAAAGTCATGAGGATCAATAAAATTTGGAAGTTAGGGCAGGTGTGTGTATGTGTGTGTGTGTGTGTGTGTTTTCTTAAAAGGATAACTAGAATCCTATCACTTACCTGAAAACAATTGCCATGCGTGTGCGCGTGTTTAAGTCTTTACCATTTTGATCCTATTTAAAAAGGTTTTTAAAACCCTGATGAAGGTGGAAGAGAAGGGGTCAAATAATGGGGGGGGGAGTTCAAAACATTTGTCCCGATGACAGTCATTTTCATTTAAGAGGCATGTTGCCTTATCCTATGCAGGTGTCCTCAGAAGTCAGCCCTGCTGAATTCACAGGGGTTTGCTCCCAAGTAGGTTCATGCAACCACATCCATATTGGATCCTTGCTCCCCTTATAAAAACTGGCCAGGAAGGAACAGCTGGCCGGGGCATGGAGGTGATTAATGCCTCCTTGTGAGAAGGAGTGGTCCTGGGCCGCCTCAAAGAGGCAGTGCCGAGACCACTCCTGAAGATACCATCCCTGGACCCAGAAAACCTTAATCATTTTAGGCCAGTGGCAAATGGTCATTTCCTGGGCAAGGTTTTTGAGGGGGTGGTTGCTAACCAGCTCCAGACACTCTTGGATAAGACCAATTATCTAGATCCATTTCAGTCGGGGTTCAGGCCAGGTTTTGACATGGAAACAGCCTTGGTTGCCAGTATGATGATGACCTATGTTGGGAGAGATACAGGGGAGTGTGACCCTGTTGATTCTCCATGATCTCTTGGCAGCTTTCGATACCATCAACTATGGTATCCTTCTGCGACGATTGACTGAGTTGGGCTATTCAACATCTACATGAAACTGTTGAGTGTGATCATCCGGAGTTTGGGAGTGTGTCATCATCAGTACACTGATGACACACAGTTCTATTTCTCCTGTTTATCTTCTTCAGATGAGGCTGTGCATGTGCTGAATCAGTGCCTGGCTGTGACAATGGACTGGATGAGAGCTAATGAACTGAAACTCAATCCAGGCAAGACTGAGATGCTGTTGGTGGGTGGTTCTGCTGACCGGATGGAGGGTGCTCCACCTCTTCTGACTGGGTTTGCACTTCCCCTGAAGGAGCATGTTTGTAACTTGGGGGTCCTCCTAGAGCCATCTTTGTCACTTGAGGCTCAGGTGGCCTAAGTGGCATGAAGTGCCTTCTACCAACTTTGATTGGTGGCCCAGCTACACCCCTATCTGGACAGAGATAACTTGGCTTCAGTTGTCTATGCTCTAGTAATCTCCAAGTTAGATTATTGCAATGTACTCTATGTGGGGCTGCCTTTGAAGACAGCTCAGAAGCTTCAGCTCATGCAAAAAGCAGCAGCCAGATTGATAACAGGGACCAGATGGTCCAAACATAAAAGACTGACTCTGGCCCGCTTGCACTGGCTGCCTGTGTGTTTCCAAGCCAGATTCAAGGTGCTGGTTTTAACCTATAAAGTCTTACACAGCTTGGGACCGCTGATGGAGCGCCTCCTCCCGACACGAACCTATCTGTATACTACGCTCCACATCTAAGGTCCTCCTCCAGCTGCCTACTCCAAGGGAAGCTCAGAAGACAGCAACAAGGGAGAGGGCCTTCTTGGTGGTGGCCCCCCAATTCTCCCTGATGAGGTCTGCCTGGCACCAACATTGTTATCTTTTCAGTACCAGGTCAAGACCTTTCTCTTCTCCCAGGCATTTGGCATATGATGAGTATTAATCGATCCTGGATTTGTCTTATGGTTATGCTTGATTCCTTGAAGTTGTTTTTAGATATATGTTGTCTCTGTGTATATTGTCTGTTTGTGTGTCATTTATGTAAGTGGGTTTTAACCTCTGTATACTGTATTTTAATGCTTTTAATCTTTGTAAACTGCCCAGAGAGATTTGGCTATGGTGTGGTATAGAAATAATAATAATAATAATAATAATAATAATAATAATAATAATAATAAAGTTTTACAGTGTAGGCTGGTGGCTCCAATGTCAGTGGGGGAGGGAATGTTCTCTGGGTTTCAGTCAGAACTCTAAAGGAGCTATCCAAGGTGTGAATGTGTTATGTTTGAACCATCTGGGTTGCACAGCACTCTTGTTTGGAAGGAGTGGGGGTGGGGGGGGAGAAATATGTAAAACACCCCACACTGCAATACCTGCCTTCCACACTGAGATACAAGGACAGGCAACCTGCGGTTGTTGAACTGGGGTCCAAAGTACAATTATTGTAAATGTACCTAGCAAGTTGCACTGCCCTATCTCAGGCATAGGCAACCTGGTGACCAGCAGATGTTGTGGGATTCCAACTCCCATCATCCACTGGTCATGGTGGCTGGAGCTGATGGGAGTTGGAGAGCACCAAGATGCCTATGCCTGAGGGATGACAATGAAACTTGCTAGGTACATTGACAATCATGGAATTTTGGACCCTAGTCTGACCACCACACCTGTTTCAAGGAAGAGGTTGACAGGCTCCAGTCTTCTTACCTTTTGTGATGACCTCCTTAACTAAATGTCATTAAGATGCTACCTTTGGTCCCATAAGACCTGTGGGAGAGTTGTTCCCAAGTCTGGGAGACAGGCACATTGCTTGTTCTGGATGGGGTTGCACTCTCTCTGAAAGATCAGGTCCATAGTTTGGGGGTACTCCTGGATCCATCACTGTCGCTGGAAGCCCAAGTGGCCATGGTGGCTTGGAGTGCCTTTTACCAGCTTCAGCTGGTTCGCCAACTACAGCCTCTCCTGGACAAGGGTAGCTTGGCCACAGTGGTACAGGCATTAGTAAGACTGGATTACTGCAACACACTCTACGTGGGGCTGCCTTTGAGCCTGGTCCAGAAGCTGGAGCTAGTGCACAATGCAGCAGTTCAGCTGTTGTCAGGAGCTGCCTTTTCAGCAGGCAACTCCTTTGCTAAAGGAACTGCACTGGCTGCCTATTCACTACCGGGCCAGTCTTATGGTATCACTACTAGTGTACAAAGCCCTAAACAACTTGGGACCAGGATACCTGAGAAAGCGCCTTCTTTTTACCAACCTGCCAGTGACTGAGGTCAAGAGAGGGCTTGTTGCTGGTGGTTCCACATGGACCCATGGCCCAGTTGGAGTCCACCAGGAAGAGAGCCTTCAGCGTAGTGGCCCCCTTCCTGTGGAACTCCCTGCCTTTGGAGGCACCAATGTTGTGTTGCTTTCGGTGCCTCCTGAAGACATTGTTATTTCAAGAGGCTTTCTCTGAGTGACCAGCCACGGTTTATTATGTTCAGAATCTGTTCTTTTAAAACATTTTAATTGTTTTAATTATGGGGCTTTATTCTTTTATCTTGTTCACTGCACCAAAATGTTTGATGTGGAGCAGTATATAAATATTGTAAGTAAATAAATTTGAGCACTGGTAGGGGTTGAGGAAAATATGTTGTGATCGCATTTCACATATCTGTTGGGTTAGAATGTAAGAAAAGCCCTGCTGGATCAGACCAAGGGCCCATCTAGTCCAGGATTCTGTTCACGCCGTGACCAACCAGCTGTTGACCAGGAACCCACAAGCAGGACACAAGAGCAACAGTACCCTCCCACCCATGTTCCCCAGCAACTGGTGTACATAGGCTCACTGCCTCTGGTACTGGAGGTAGCACAAAGCCATCAGGACTAGTAGCCATTGACAGCCTTATCCACCAAGAATTTGTCCAATTCCCCTTTCATCACAATAAAACTAGGGACGGGGTGCAAATTCATCCAGATCACATTTTAATTTTGCATGAATTTTTATGCAAACTTTTGCATTTTAATGCAAACATATCTAATTTTGCACCATTCAACCAATATACAAACTCAGTTATCCTTTCAAATTCAAAATTATCTGAATTTTGCAATGGAGTTCTCCAATCAAAAAGTGCATACAAAAACATGTATATTAGTGAAAATAATGCTCAAAATGCATTGTATTAGGAAATCATTTGCAAAAAGGCATATTAATTTTCATGCAAACCTGTTTTGAAACAATTCTCAAAGTTCAGGATGAACTGAATGTAAGATTGGAAACATTCTCAGAGTTTGGGATGAACCAAACTTAACATTGGAACAATGAGAGTAGGGATGTATGAAAGTGACTTACCTTTTTGCAGATTCTGTTCGGGGGGGGGAGGTGTTACGTCCCTCCCCCCGGAATCCTCAACGGGGGGGAGGCAATCCGGTCCTCCCCCCCGGAATCCTCGACGGCCGGCTGTGCTCCGCGGCGGCTCCGCGGAGCAGCCAGCCAGGCCCAGGCCAGGGCTGTCCGCAGCTGGATTTCCAGCCACGGAGGGCTCTGGGTAACAAACAAAAAAAATGCGTACGCAAATTTGCGTTCCTTATTTTTTGCCGTCTTAGTCTACGTCAATATTTACGTAGACTAAGACAAAGAAAAGAAAGGGGAACGCAAATAGCGTAGTGGGCACTATTTGCGTTCCCCTTTCTTTTCTTCGTCTTAGTCTACGTAAATATTGATGTAGACTAAGACGGCAAAAAATAAGGAACGCAAATGGCGGCGGCCGTAGCCACCGCCATTTGTGTACATGGTGTTTTTTTTTTAAACTCAGACGTGATAGGCTACGTAAGTCTTTACGTAGCCTATCACGTCTATGGGGGGCGGGGGAAGACACAGACTGCAAATGGCGGCAGCAGCAGCCGTTCAGAAGACCAGCCGCCGCCGCCACCGAAGCCGCCACTGGAGCCGCCGCCATCTGGAACATCCGCCCCAGGTAAGTCTCGTCCCGGGGGGGTGGCAGGCCGTTCCGAGATGGATTTGGGGGGGCTGAATGCACTGGCATTCGGGCTCACCGAGATCCGTCGCAGAATTCTCTGACATCCCTAAATGAAAGAAAACCAAATTGACAGATGATTCCGTCCTTAACTACAACATCTGAAGTGAGGCCCTTTGAACTATTTTGCGGCCCTTTGAACTATTTTGCAAGTACGTATAAAGCGCAGGGGCAAAGCAACTTTCTGATGACTGTGTTCTTTTACTCTATTGGCGGCGGCCTCTTACTGTATGAAATATTAGGAGTGCAAATGTAATTGTCTCTTAATGCCTTATCAGAGCCCCCACAGTATAATGGCACAGCTGAAATGCAGCATCATTTAATTGGTCAGAAAACTCAGTCCACTTTAAAGTCCTCCATCACATCTTCCCTCAGAAGGAATTAAACTAATGGTCTCTGAACTCATAGAATTACAGCCCATAATGACCAATTTCACCATGTTATATAATCTATCAGAGGGGAAACATTACCTCAGGGTGTAGTTTATTTTTTGATCATAACATTCCACAATAGTTATAAGAGTCATATAAATACAAAACAGGGGGGAGGGGGGAGAAAGAGAATGCATCTCTGGAGGGATAGACACCAAAAGGAATTATTTCTGTCTTATGATCATTCATTCTGTTTTTGACAGGGAATGATCAGCTGCAATCAAATTTCTTTAGTCCAATAATGACAAATTTAAACATATAAGTACATTTGTACAAGTGACATAACTAGCAGTACTTTTAAACCCATCTTTTAATTGGTTTGTGGGAAGAGATGCTC
Organism: Heloderma suspectum; assembly: GCF_057233095.1. Lineage (NCBI taxonomy): Eukaryota > Metazoa > Chordata > Lepidosauria > Squamata > Helodermatidae > Heloderma > Heloderma suspectum. The sequence goes on along the minus strand of NC_139460.1, from coordinate 22,551,870 downwards.
TTACTGTGTTTTTTAAAATGTAAAGCTAATATCCATTAAGAAAACTGATTTAAAATGTCATTTCCTTGGGTTTCCAAACTGATGTATGCTTCCTTGAGGTTGCAGGCTTGAATTCCAATAAAGAGCATAATGTTGGTGGCATCATTTAGTCCTTCCACATTCCAAATAAGTTCATGATACAGAAAAAGCAGGACTCCCTTGGCCAGGTAACCCAATCCTGTCAGATTAGCTTGCATTGGAAGAGGCTGTGAAGTTCTGGGCTGATAAACTTCCTCCACCCCTGCCTGGAGAGATGAAAGATGTAAATGGCTTTGTAGGATGAGGCTTTGTCACAAGGTGGGGGGCTCCATTAGGGGGATATGTTATTTCCACTGTTTTCCACCAAAAGGAATGACATGACAATGTAAAGACAGCAGCTCTAGACTTTATTCATCTTTGTTACAAAACAGGATAAGCAAGTAAGTACTTGCAGGAGCAGAATTCCTTCTTTCAGTCCAAAGTAAGTAGCTGCAGGATAAGTAGAATGCCTCCACAGCAATACTGGTAAGTAGATGCAGAACCAGGAAGAAGACTCACGAAGCAAAGCTGCAGGACAGGAAGAATGCTTATGGGGTGATATGGCTAAGTATCAGCAGAATTAGAAGGGATGCCCACAGACTAGGTAAGTAGCTGCAGGGCCATGGTGAATGCCAACACAGGTAAGTTACAACATGGTGAATGCCAACACAGGTAAGTGTGGGATCATCAGAAAGAATGCCCAGGTGGTAGTGCAAGCAGAAGGTAAGTAGTTGTGGGTTAGGTTGATCTGGTATCGAGTCTGCTGTGGAAATGGGCAAGTCTTTTCTCACCCTCTTGTTCTTGAACTTTCCTGTCTGCTGCTGTCTGTACTGGAAATGTCTCTTTTACGTTTCTAGCAGCCAGTCTTCTAATTCAGCTCCTTGGCCTTCTAATAAGCTCACTAGTCCTGGTTCCTTTCCTCTCCTGCTACCCCTTTTTGTACCATCTGGACTTTGTTCCTGGCCTGCTGCTCCTCCCCGCCACTCCTCCTGAGCCTTTTTGCTCCTGCTTTGTCTTTCTTCTTCCATTCAGGCTTTTATCCTGTGCTTCCACCCCACCTCCTCCTTCTCCCTCAGAGTCTTTGGGCCATTTAAAGAGCCCTTGATTCCATTTCCCTCTGTTTACCTGGCCTTCTGTGGCTGGGTACTGTTGCTGGGCGACCAAGGGAACTGAACCTGAGGGATTGTACAGTGATACCCCCACACACCTCTTCATGGCTGTTCACAGATATGCGCCCCCCCCAAAAAAAAATGAGGTTCAGAACCAGCTGTAAAATACCATAGAAGGATACAGAAAGCAGGATGTAGCTCTTTGCTGAGCAGTTTCCCTGAAGGAATATGACAAGTGCTTTCTCTTGAAGGTATTTTTCAGGATGAGGCACCTGGAGATGGAGCAGCTAGCTGGGGGTTTATAGCAGAACAAAAGGAAAGGAAGGGGTGCAGTTCAGACACAGTGGGAAATTACTGTTTCCTGCTGTGTGAAGAAGCCTGCACAAGCTTTGGGCTCACACACACACACACACACACACACACAGCCCCTCCCATACTCTCCTCTTCTTCCATGTGCCAGAGGAACACATCAAAAGCATCTGCTTTGATTATTATAGAAACCACAGTTTCCTATTATGTCCAAACCAGGGGAACTGTGGTTTGTTTAAACTATGGTTCATGATGCAATTCCTGTGCAGTTGGAGAGGCAGAAAATGTGGCATGTTTCAAACGCCTCCTGAAAATGCCCTTGTTTACCCAGGTTTTCTCTGGCTTGTAATTAAGGGCGCAATCCTATGTGGAGAGGTGGTGTATGCCCCAGCCATGGGCTGCTAAGGTTTGTAGGTGCCGAAGTAGTGATAAGCCAGACCCAGGTTTGCTTACAAGGAGACCTTATTGAGCATTTACAGCACACAGGCGTACCTAGTGGCTGGATCAGACAGCTTCTCTGAACCCAGAGCCAAGGGGTACAATGGGTCTTATACCATACAGGTCAGCAGTGAGGCAGCATGACAGAAGCAAGCATTAATTAGCGTTCATCTGCAACTTTCCCAGCATAGACTAACAGTGCTTGTACAGAAGGTAAACAATCAGAACGTTCCCAGCACAGACACTGTAGCTTAGCACAAACAGAGCTCCACTTCCGAGGCACATCCTAGGCCCTGATAAGATACCAGAACTCATTAGCATGGAATGTGCTCAGGCAGCGATATCAACCTTAGCAGCCAAGAGGCCAGCTAGCAAGAGAATTGCACTAATAAAGCATTATAGATCTCTAGGCCCCTCTAAAACTACTGGTGACTTGGTTACAGGCCTGGGGCCATTACAGGTGGCCACCTCTGAACTTGGAAGCAACCACCTATCCAATGCACAGCAGGAGAAGTGCGGAGGGGATCATCTCCTCCACGCTCCAGCCACTCTGCATTCGCAGCTAGATGGCCAATTTTGGCTGTCTAGCCGCCAGATGTCGGGGGTGGGGAGGCCTGACGATGCATAGGAAGCATCGTACCAGCACTTCTGCATTCCCTGACCCCAGGAATGCCCCCTTTTGCCCTGCTCCATGCTGCTCTTGCAAGTGCAGAGCCCAGGGACGATCCACACTGCCTATTAGGGGGCAGGGGGCAGGGTGGGGAGGCGGTTCTCTGGGAACTGACCAATCCTATGGCCGTCTAGCCTCTGACTAGTGGCCCTAGGACTGCACCTTCATTGTATTTAATCATGTTACTGCTCCTTTTGTTGCTCTGTGCTATTGTTGTAATTGGAATTATTTTTAATAATGTATTTAGAATGTGATTTTAATATTTATATGTAAACTGCTTAGGGATTTTATTATATTAAGCAGTATACAAATATCACAAATAAATAGCTATATAAAATGAGAACAAGCCAAGATCAAACCCTTCTTGCCAGTTGATCTACTGATGAATAAGCACCCATGATCAAGCCATAGTACAGTGGCAATAGCACGCACAATTGCAGTTGTGATATTATTATTATTTTTATTATTGTTACATTGATAGCCCACCTTTTCTCCAAGAAACTAAGGCAGCATACACTGGGTGTCCTCACCCCGCCACACCCCCATTTTATCCTCATAATAACTCTGTTAATTAAGTTAGCGACTGACCGCCTATGGTCACCCATTGAGCATCATGGCTGTATCAGGTTTTGAATGTGTGTCTCCACAAATTCTCTGTAATCTTTGCAAAATATCTCTGTAATCTGGCACCCTAACCCAGGCTTCCCTAACCTGACATCCTGCAGATATTTTGATGGGAGCGATTTGGGGCTGGTGCTCTCCAGAAGCTTGCAGCTAATTGTAGTTGTAGTCCAAAACATCTGGAGGGCACACAGGGTTGGGAAAGGCTTATCTAAGCACTACACTACCCTTTCCCAACCTGGTGCCCTCCAGACTACAATTCCCACCAGTCTCAGCCAGCATGGCTAATGGTCAGGGATGCTGGGAGTTGTAATCCAAAACATCTGGAGGACAGATGTCATGGAAGGCTGCAATAGAACATAGTGGCTCAGAAGAGTTCCACTGCCCTTGAGTTGCTGTCCCAGTACAACTGGGACACTTGTACTGGGACTGGGACAAGGCACTTTGCTGTCCCAGGGCAGCATCAGATGTTGCATTGATCCAAAGGCGCTTGTACCTGATCCCATCCACCTTTTTACCGTGCACAGCACACCATCGGTCTTTTATTCAGTGGACATTTGTTTGCTATTCAGAAATGATCATTTGCCTGGTGGAAAATGACAGTGAATGCTTTATCTGTGTGTCTCCCTCTCTGTGCCCTGATCTGCTGCACACCTCTTCTGCATTGGCATTATTTGTCAATGTCAAATACATTTGCAGGCTCTTCCAGCTTTTATTATGCAAAGGTTCTATAGGGTAAAAAATATATCTCTTTTGTAAAATTCCATTTCAATGACTCTTTGGTGAGTCGACAGTCCTAGAATGTATCCCTGGGCAACAACAGAAGTTTGCAGCTTCTGATTTGTGTTTACCTAGCAAAAAACTAAACATTAGAGATATTGAAGTGTCAGTCTTGATGCCTTGTTGTAGGGTTCCCATTTTAGGGTCTTGTTTACATTTGATTTTTTTTAAAGAAGCAAACCATTTCGTTCATCAATCCTCATCAGAAAAGCACTATATATATGTGTGTGTGTGTGTATACTAAATGCATGTCTAAAGTATTTGCAGAAACAAGACAACAGGATGCAAATTGGCAAACAATCAAAGAAAGGAATCACACATTACTGGAGAGACAGGGCTACCATAAAAACGAGCGTGTTCATCTTGAGTTATGACCTGATTATTTCAGACATTAGCAATCCTATCACCAGGAAGAGAAATAATAAGACAGTAAGAAAGCATAGGTTATTAAAGGTCACCTTTACATATTGTAACAGAAGAAGGCGATTCACAATTAAAAATAGGGGGTTTCCTCCAAATTGATTGTGTTGGTTGTTTTTAAAGTATGAACCTGAAGGTACCATTTAACATCATGGCTGGTAGCCACTGATACACCTATCCTTATGAATTTGTCTAATCTGATAAATGGCAGCAAATTCCATATCTTAACTATGCATTGTGTAAAGCAACTCTTTCTTTGTCTGTCCAGAATCTACTGCAATCAATGTCATTGTCCAGTGATATCGTCCTGGGAGGGCTGTACCAGATGATTCTCCTGAATGTGTAGATCAGCTCTTAAATTACTTTTGAAAGCCTTCTAAAACTGTGGCTAGCAACCAATTGCTATCAGATGAAATGGGAAATGGATTTTTCTAGAAGTATTCCATTAGAAGCATCAGAATGAATTTGGAAGACTATACCTTCTATAACATTGTGCTCCATTTTTAAAGAAAGCTTCAATAAGTTGATTTATAGATGGTATTTAGCACCTGCAAGATGGAATTAAAAATATCCTGAAGTAAGCAATAAACACTGAAGATGTAATTGGGCTAAAGCAAGTATTTATCATATTTTTCTGCTCTGTCCAAATATCGAGGGTTATTGGATTTTGATTTTGGAAGAAATTAGAAATATAACAGGTATGATTTACCTTTAAGTTTATTGATAACTTGATTTTGTTATGGTAAAGAGATAGTGCACGTAGAACATATTGAGTTAACAGTGCATTTATTAATAGTAGTTCATATAGCCTATAATTAAAAGAAATCCAATCTTCTGTCCACTGAAGAATGGACTAACAGAATATGAGACATGGCTTATATGGCAAGAATGACAAATCTGGAAATTGCTGGGAAGGTAGACAGCAGGGCCAGATTATCTTGTCCAAGGGCTTCAGAGCCTGGAACCAGCACCAATTTACAGTGAAGTGGGTAGGTGCCACAAAGCTCATAAGCTCATGTGGGTATCCATGAAGACTGAATAGGGAGCTGAATAGGGAGCTGCCTCATACTAAATCACATCTTCTGGCACAGAGTTCCAAAAGTAGATCGCAAGCTGAATATGAGCCAACAATGTGACGTGGCTACAAAAAAGGCAAATGCTATTTTGGGCTACATTTATAGACGTATAGCTTCCAAATCACGTGAAGTACTAGTTCCCCTTACTCAGCACTGGTTAGGCCTCATCTGGAGTACTGTGTCCAGTTCTGGGTCCATCTAAGAAGGATGCAGACAACCTGGAGAGGGTTTAGAGGAGGGCAACAAAGATGATCAGGGGACTGGAAACAAAGCCCTATGAGGAGAGACTGCAAGAACTGGGCATGTTTAGCCTTGAGAAGAGAAGACTGAGGGGAGATATGATAGCGCTCTTCAAGTACTTGAAAGGTTGTCACAGAGGGGAAGGCCAGGATCTCTTCTCAATCATCCCCCCAGAGTGCAGGACACTGAATAATGGGCACAAGTTACAGGAAGCCAGATTCTGGCTGAACATCAGGAAAAATGTCCTGACTGTTAGAGCAATACGAGAATGGAACCAATTACCTAGGGAGGTGGTGGGCTCTCCCACACTGGAGGCGTTCAAGACGAGGCTGGACAGCCACCTGTCAGGGATGCTCAGACTTGGATTCCTGCATTGAGCAGGGGGTTGTACTCGATGGTCTTGTAGGCCCCTTCCAATGCTACTATTCTATGGTTCTATGAAGTTAAGGGCACAATCCTGTGCATGTTTAGACAGAAAGAAGTCCTACAACTCCCAGCATTCCCTAACCAGCATGGCTAAACATTCATAGGATTATGCTCTAAACCTCCCAATTTCAGAGTTCCTCACCATCTCCAGATACATGTAACAGAAGCAGCCCACCACTAGTCCTTGCAAACCTGGGACAGGATTACCATGAATTATGAAGCACTTGACAGTGCGTGCCTTAAAAAAAAAAAAGGGAAAAAAAAGAGTGTAAAATGAAGTGAATGAGCCCCATTCATTTCATTGAGCTAAAAGTGGGTGGGCAAGGACAGCATCAAGGGTAGGCATGATTGGGCCCCTGCAAAGGGCCCACACCCCAGCAGGGGTCCACTGGCAAGAGCCCCCTGAAGTTGCTCCTCCTCTTCACCTTTGTGACTTACTTGTTCATCCACCTCTTGCTCTGGTCCAGACAATTGTGATGGTAGGGATGGACACCCCCCCCCATCCAGGTTTTCCAGGCACCCACCCAGCCACTGCCCCCATGTGTGCATAGGGGTGGACGAAAGTCCCTTACCTTTCGCCGAAGCTTGATCACGGTAGGGGGGAGGTGCTTCGCTGCTCCCCCTGCGAAGTTCAGGCCAGGGGGGGAGGCTTCCCGCCTCGCCCTGGCTGAAATTCAGGCCGGGGGGAAGGCTTCCCGCCTCGCCCCGGCCGAAATTCAGGCCGGGGGGAAGGCTTCCCACCTCGCCCGGCCGCGAACTCGAAAGTTTAAAAAAAAAACAACGCCCCCTGGTAGGCTACGTGACGATTAACATAGCCTATCACGGCTAGATTTGCAAAGTCAGCCGTGATAGGCTACGTCAATCGTCACATAGCCTATCACGGGTGACTTAAAAAAAAAAAAAACGCGTACGCTAATGGCGGCCCCCATAGGGAGCCAACATTCGCGTTCCTTATTTGGTCGCTGTAGTCTACGTAAATCTTTATGTAGACTACAGCGAAAATAAGGGCAACGCAAATAGCGTTGCCCTTATTTTCGCCGTAGTCTACGTAAATCTTTACGTAGACTACAGCGACCAAATAAGGAACGGGAATGGCGGCTCCCTATGGGGGCCGCCATTATCCGTACACGCTTTTTTTTTTTTTTTTAAGTCACCCGTGATAGGCTACGTGACGATTGACATAGCCTATCACGGCTGACTTTGCAAATCTAGCCGTGATAGGCTACGTTAATCGTCACGTAGCCTATCAGGGGGCGTTGTTTTTTTTTTATTTTATTGCAATGGCGGCGGTGGCAGCCGGTCAAAAGACCGGCTACCGCTCCCGCCCCGCTTGAACACCCGCCGAATCGCCGGCCGGACCCGCCGCCGCGAGGGACATTCGGCGAAGGTAAGTCCCGTCCCGGGGGGGGGCGGGGGGTTCGGAGGATTTCTCCCCGAAACTTGTTCGGGGGGCTGAACACGTTGGCGCTCGGCCCCCCAAAGTTTCGGGGAGAAATTCTCCGCCATCCCTATGTGTGCAACAGTAAATTTATGAAAGTTCTGAAAACCAGTGTGTGGTGCGGTGGCGAGTGTGTTGGACTAGGAGTCAGGAGATCCGGGTTCTAGGCCCCACTTGGCTATGGAAGCTCACTGGATGACTTTGGGCCAGTCACAGACTCTCAGCCCAACCTACCTCACAGGATTGTTGTTGTCAGGATAAAATGGAGGAGGAGGAGGAGGATTATTATGTACGCTGCCCTGGGTTCCTTAAGGAGGAAAAAAGGCGGGATATGAATGTAATAAAGAAATAAGTCCCCGACTTGCCGTAATTTGTTTTGCAAAATGGCGACTGCGGGAACAACGGGCGCTCGCAAACGGCTCCGGATAGGTGTGAGCAGCTCAGCGAACACGGAAGGGCGAGTGGGGGGCAGCAACTCGGAGGGCGCAGCCTGGAGGCATGGGCAGGGGGGGAGTCTGTCAGCCTCCTGGACTCAGCCGAGTGCCTGCGCCATCCCTAGGGGATGGTGAGAAGAAAGGTTAGATGCCACGGCCTACTTGCTCACTGTCTCCCTGCCTGTCAAGCAGTGATGAGAAAGAAGATGAGGGGCATTAGCAGCTAGTGGCAATGGTGGTGAGAAGGTAGACTCACAGAGGGAGGGGGCCATTGAGGGTGTCCTGTCCCTCAAAAGCCTGCAGCCAGCACTGGTTGGCAATCATTCCCTCCTTGTGAGGTTCTCAGGGACATTTTCCTGGCGACTTTTGGGTTAGATGGGCCTTCGGTACAAACTAGCAAGGCAATCTGTATACTCTTAGCTATACATTTTGCCCTCCTCTCCTTTTCCTCCCATCCCCCTTTTCATCAGGTATGTTTTTATCGCCGCTTCCAAAAGACTTGCAATATTATATTACTTGTCTCATTCACAATCACCACATTCTTCTCTTTTATTCTCCAGTATCATGAGATTTCCAAAAGTACAGGCAGGTGGGGCAGGGGGGCAGGGAGAGGATTAAAGGATAGCAATATTCCTGGCTCTGAACCATTGGCCATTAGCAACATGATATAACCTTATTCCTGGCTGAATTATTTAGTTAAACTCCGGATGTCCAGAAGAACATATTTAGTACTAGTGCTGCAGGTTAAAACAAAATGGTGATACTGCATCACGTAAAATAATTGGGTGGCATACACACACAGTGCTGACAACTACAATTTAAGCAAATTAGGAAGACTACAGAGAAGTTAGTTCCACTCTTTTTGTGCAGAAACCCTCACAGTTGGAAACCTAATTTTAACATTTTCTGGTTTGGTAACAATCTCCACTGTGAACTCAGCACTAAAAATTGGACAACCATTAACGGCTATGCAGTTGTTAGCAAGCCTATCTAGATATTGTTTTGTAAGATGATAATGTGTATATGGTGGAATGTTTAATTACAGCTTAATTTAAAGGAACGGTCAGGGCTAGTCATTTGAAGGTAAGCACCAAGCAGGCCAAAAAGCCAGGATGAACAGTATGAGAGCAACTTCACCATCATTCAAACAATAAGTTACTCAGGCTAAGGAAACAGACCAAAGTCTGAGGATTTATAGGGCCAGGTGGAACCCTATTGGCCGCTTGTGTCACCTGACAATTGCAGAACCACTAGCTGTAGTACTGCCTTCTGACCAGCTGGCGGTGCCGAAGCACTGCAGAGAGGAGGCTAGCAGTTCTCTCTTCTGGCAGATGGCCATGGGGTGCCGATCATAGGACACCTGGGTTTGGTCGTCAAGGTCACCAGTTCAAGACCCATGGCAGCTAAGAGGAGGAAATCTTTTTTCCAAGGTGGGAGCCATCCTGAGAGGCAGAACTGTGAACTGTGGCTGCATTTCATACCGTCACATTACTCTGTGCTGCACTGTGTGATTTATCTGTGAGATCTGACTGATCTATTGCCACTTGACGAAAAGCCTTGTTGTAGTGCACCCAAGAGATTCATGGCATATCCAAATGATGTCCTACCTGTCTCAGCCATGTATTTCATTGGGGTGGCTGAAGCACTTTCCCGTTATGGGAAGGCAACCCATGCATGCTGAAAAATGCAAATTTGCAGGTTCTATTAAAAAGGGGATGAAAGAGCACCTGGTAAGCTGAGGCATGATAAATAACCACTGTACCTCACTTGCCACCATGTTTTGATGCCACAAACTAGAAACCCCTTAAAGATAAGTAATTATTACCACACCTCCTCTGCAACATTATCTGCAAAATGATTCTTTGGAAGATTAATGTTTCCCTCATCCGCCATAAAGTCCTGGTTTCCAATTTTTGATACAATTAAGGAGCACTGTAAAACACATTTATGATCTTTTTGCTGTGTCTGAAAAATAATTATTGCACTGTTTATGTATACAACCATACATACCCATTTTCCTTGTTATTAAATTCTGGCTTAAACTGTGCTTTAATGACTTATGGCCTCATCTAGGTGAGGCAGAGTTTTACTTTCTTTTGGTACAGGGAAGGGAGGATCCATAAAGTATGTTGTATTTATAAACACACACACACTTCTTAATCTCTTTCTCCTTTGACATGTTACAGGAAGCCAGATTCCGGCTGAACATCAGGAAAACTTCCTGACTGTAAGAGCAATACGATGGAACCAATTACCTGGGGAGGTGGTGGGCTCTCCCACACTAGAGGCCTTCAAGATGAGGCTGGGCAGCCATCTGTCAGGGATGCTCTGACTTGGATTCCTGCATTGTGCAGGGGGTTGGACTAGATGGCCTTGTAGGCCCCTTCCAACCCTACCATTCTATGATTCTATGGGCCTCCACCTCCAGTAGAAACAGTGCACTGAATATGAGTGATACGTTGCTATCCAAGAGTCTCTGCAGCCCCCTATAGAAGTCATCCATGCTTACAATGTACACACATCAATAACTTGGAACAGGGCCACATTACTGTCCCTCCCCCTAACATTACATGAGATACCCTCTATGTCCATTCACTGTCCATGTGCTGACCATGGATGTCCAAAGGAGAAGGCTGTGTTCTCACACAGCCTCCCCCCCCCCCCAATGTGATTGGGAATCACTCAAGCATCTCAATCAGTGGGGCACTTAGACATTAAGAACATAAGAAGAGCTGTGCTGGATTCTGTTCCCATAGTGGCCAACCAAATGCCTTGTAGGACGCCCACAAGCAGGACATGAGGGCAATAGCACCCTCTCCGTCATGTTCCCAAATTGAGAGGCCTACTGCCTCTGATACTGGAGGAAATATATAGCTGTCGTGACTGGTAGTCGTCGTCGTCTCGTCGATAGCCTCATCCTCCATGAATACAGGACAAACAGCTGCCCACACATAGGCATCGCCTCACAGACATCCATATGCAACATATGGGCACTGAGGGTCAGGGCCAGCATGCTGCTCTATATGTGAGACACATAGCATCAGCAGTGGGGCTAGGAGGCATGGCTCCATGCCATCTTCCATGCATAGGCAAATGCACAGAGGAAGGAAACAAGTGAATAGGGCTTGCATCTTACATATGCAGAAACCTACAACTCTTAACAGCCCAATCCTAGTGTGAATGTTTGAGGCTTATAGAAGCAAGGAAAAAGGTCAGGCTTAGAAGCCTGGAGTTTTTATTGTTGTTGGGAGGGAATATCCCTGAGAGAAGTAGTTTCATTTCCCCGGTTAAGTTTCAGTTTCATTTCCCCAATTAAGTTTCAGTTTCATTTCCCCAATTAAGTTTCATTTCTTCGGGTTTGAAGCAGTACTTTTGGTTTTGGGGGAAGAGGGTACAAAAAGAGAGAGTCAGAAAGACCAGAGCTGTAAGAACCAGAGTCAGGGAGACCAGAGCCTGAAGAGGGAGCAGGAAGAAGCAGCCTGAAGAAGTCTAAGTAGAGCTAGGGTAAAGGAACTTGCATTTAGCAACTTTTGTTTTCTCTTAAAACCTTTTGTATCACTCAGCTCTACTGTGTAAATATCTTTAGTTGTGATTTGCTTGCTTTAATTTACCAGTAAACTGTTGTGGTTAAACCCTGTGTCTGGTGTGTCAATCACCCCATGCCTACACCCCATGTACACATGTTATCGGAAAGGGGAAGGTAAAAGAAGGAAGGTGGGACTCTTAAGGAGGCAAGAGATCCTTAAAGAATGGTTCAGGGGGTCCAGGTCAGTGGTGGAACCCTGACACCTAGGTATGAGTAATGTTTTCTCAGAAGTTTTATTTATTTATTTCGTATCCAGATCAAACTTTGTTCTGCCAAAATGTAACCACCGCCACAGCTTTGTCATTAACTTGCTGGAGATCGTCAACAGTACAAGACTCCGGCAGTAATCCACACACCATCAGATGAGCTGGGTCTTGGATTTCTCCACATTCACACAATGTTTTGTTGTCAGCCAGCAGTAGGGATGTACGAAAGGGACTTACCTTGTCCCGTAGCTTTTTTCGCGGTGGGGGGGAGGTGCTTCGCTTCTCCCCCCGAAGTTCATGTGAGCGGGGGGTGTCTTCCCGCCTCGCCCGGCTGAAATTCAGGCTGGGGGGGAGGCTTCCCGCTTCACCCCCGGCCGAAATTCAGGCCGGGGAAGAAGCGCCCCGTCTCCCTGGCCGTGAACTTCAACAGAAAAGTTTTTTAAAAAAAAACGCCCCGTGATAGGCTACGTAACGATTTACGTAGCCTATCACGGCTAGATCTGCAAAGTCAGCCATGATAGGCTACGTTAATCATCACGTAGCCTATCATGGGTGACTTAAAAAAATAAATAAAGCGCGTACGCAAATGGCAGCCCCCATAGGGAGCCGCCATTCACGTTCCTTATTTGGTCGCTGTAGTCTACGTAAAGATTTACGTAGACTATGGCGAAAATAAGGGCAACGCTATTTGCGTTGCCCTTATTTTCGCCGTAGTCTACATAATCTTTACGTAGACTACAGTGACCAAATAAGGAACGTGAATGGCGGCTCCCTATGGGGGCCGCCATTAGCCGTACGCGCTTTTTTTTTTTTTAAGTCACCCGTGATAGGCTACGTGACGATTTACGTAGCCTATCATGGCTGACTTTGCAAATCTAGCCGTGATAGGCTACGTTAATCGTCACGTAGCCTATCACGGGGGCGTTTGTTTTTTTTTACTTTTCTTGGAATGGCGGCAGCGGCAGCCGGTCGAAAGACCGGCTGCCGCCCCCGTCCCTGTCGAAGCCCTGCCGAACCGCCGCTGCGACCCGCCACCAGGAGCGACATTCGGGAAAGGTAAGTCCCATCCTGGGGGGGGAGCAGGGGGGGGAGAATTTCTCCCTGAAACTACTTCGGGGGGCCGAATACGTTGGCACTCTGCCCCCCGAAGTTTCGGCGAGAAATTCTCTGGCACCCCTAGCCAGCAGCCCCCACTTAAATAAATTCGTGTTTATTTATTCTCAGAAGTAAGTCCCATTGATTTCAGTGGGGCATTGCCAAGCAAACTGCATAGGACTGTACTCTTAATCTTCCAACCTTAATGGTTCCTTCACTTAGACACTACCGTTTCAGGAGGCAGATAGGGAAATCACATTTTTGAATGCTTTCCCACACCATCAACACTCTGCCCTCCAGAAAGGTAACACTTTGAGGAAAACACTAGGCTAGGAACGCTGTGTGCAGAGTGCCTCATGATACTGTCAGCAGGCATATAGGGCTTTTAAACAAGTTTTACAGTAAAAAGGGGGGGGAGAAAACAGCCAACTGACTTCATAAAGTTTATTAAGGTGTCCACGACACAGGACACCCCTTCTATCCCTTCTCCCAAATTCCTCTGAAGTGCTACCCCTCTGAAAGGATCCACTTGGCCTCTTCCCCCAATACCACCATTTTCAATCACGATCATTATTTTCCTCTTGTCCCACACCCCCATCCTGGTCTTTCTTTCTTTTTCTTTCTATCTTATTCCATCCAGAGCAAGTCTTGGGGAATTCTCAAGAGGAGAGGGTTGTGGGTAAGAGATGATCTGAACTGTATTTGACTTTATACAAGAGGATTTGTTTTTCTCCTCCTCCTCACCCAGCTCTTTGAGAAAAAATAGGTTCCCATGTTTGCAGAGGAAGGCATCTGGGGCTATTTTGTTTGTCAGCTACCATTATCCAGCAATGGAATGACAAGCTTTAATTAAAAAGGTGTTTTTAACATCCTCTGTATGTTTACTCAGAAATAAGTCCTACGTTGTGAGCCCCATTACACTCCACTGATTTCCCTACACTTTCAACCCAATCCTATGCATGTTTAGTCATTTGTAGGGCTTTTTCTTGCATGGACTCTAGCTACAGTGATGAGGGAAAGGCACTTGGTGCATGCTCAGAGGTATGTTCTCCATAACTTAGCCGTAGTATTGAAAATAGATTCGTTATCTGAATCTTGGTGATGTTTTTGACACAAATTACGTTATGGGGAGGAGGAGACAATGAAAGCTTGCACATAGCAAGGAGGTAGCGGAGGAGAGTTGAAAAAACACATTTATTTTTATGAAGAGTTGCTGGAAGATGGGAAAATGTGGAGGGATTGTTGTGTGGAGGGGAACAGAATGTATATGATCTGGTTGTAGTTCTCTTGCAACAGTTGTGGTCAGTGCTTAATTTCTAAAAAGGGAATGCTGAGGCCTTCATCTCTGTGCAGTATACTCTGTCACTACCAAGTGTGTGGGAGGGAAAGTTTGTAATTGCTCAGGAGTGAGAGAAAAGCATTCTGCATGTGCAAGCACTCAGTTGCACTCTATTTCATCATTATTTGTGCTAACATTGGTTAAATGTAAGATAGATAGATAGATAGATAGATAGATGGATGGATGGATGGATGGATGTATGTATGCACATGCATACATTTGTGTCATGGGTCTGTCCCCCATGTCTTTTAAGTGTGTTGGCTTCCACCCTCATCAGTAGCTGTGAGATGGATGGATGGATGGATGGATGGATGGATGGATATTACTCTGTTGGTAGTCTTTTTATCATTCTTATATATTTTACCTGAACACTGATGGCATCCACAGTGGATCCAGAGCCTCCTTGTTGCTTTGCTGTTGTTGTGCTGCTTTACACCAACCTCTCTCTCTCTCTTGCATCCGCTGACTGTATCTCATAGAATCATAGAATAGTAAGGTTGGAAGCAGCCTATAATACCATCGAGTCCAACCCCCTGCTCAATGCAGGAATCCAAGTCAAAGCATCCCTGACAGATGGCTGTCCAGCCCCATCTTGAATGCCTCCAGCGTGGGAGATCCCACTATCTCCCTAGGTAATTGGTTCCATTGTCGTATTGCTCTAACAGTCAGGACGTTTTTCCTGATGTTCAGCCAGAATCTGGCTTCCTGAAACTTGAGCCCATTATTCCGTGTCCTGCACTCTGAAAGGATGATTGAGAAGAGATCCTGGCCTTCCTCTCTGCGACAACCTTTCAAGTACTTGAAGAGCACTATCATAGCTCCCCTCAGTCTTCTCTTCTCAAGGCTAAACATGCCCAGTTTTTGCAGTCTCTCCTCATAGGACTTTGTTTTCAGTCCCCTGATCATCTTCGTTGCCCTCCTCTGAACCCTCTCCAGGTTGTCTGCATCCTTCTTAGATGGACCCAGCTGGACACAGTACTCCAGATGAGGCCTAACCAGTGCTGAGTAGAGGGGAACTAGTACTTCACGTGATTTGGAAGCTATACGTCTATAAATGCAGCCCAAAATAACATTTGCCTTTTTTGCAACCACATCACATTGTTGGCTCTTATTTAGCTTGTGATCTACAACAATTCCAAGTTCCTTCTCGCTTGTAGTGTTGTTGAACCAAGTATCGCCCATCTTGTAACATCTCAAGCAGCAATTTGCCAGCAAAAGATCTCCTTTAATTAAAGGAAAGGTGGGAGGGGGGAACTAGCGAGACCATTCTGAAAAGAAGTCAGTTTCTATAACTACAATAGAATCTATAATCTTCTATAACATACATTTCCCAAAGGGTTTTTAGGCAGCCCAATCTATATACAGTTTGCCATGTGTTTTTGTTTGCTGCTCCAAGATATGACCAATGCTAGCCTCTCTTTCTGACTTTTCCCCTGTAAAAATCAGAAATGATTCTCTTCAGGTCAACAGAGTTACGTCCACATAGCTGGATCAAAACTGTAATTAGTGTCCTGCTTAAGAGGCCGCTTGTGTATGTGGGTGTCAGCAAAGAGAGCGTTCGTCAGCTTTGCAGCTATTGTTGATGGCAGGCTACTCAGTTAAATCCAGTTTTGACTCCTCCAGTTAAAACTCATGGTTGGAATTCTTATTCTGAGCGTGATCTGTTCAAGCATTTGTTGGGGGTTTGATTTTACGTAAAAACATCTTATTCAGTTCAAAGGCGATATTGGCAGACAAGTTACAGGCCGCATAAATATGCATATAACCCAAACAAGTTGCAAATATTTGCTTAATGGAGGGGGAACAGCACCCATAAATTAGGCAAATCTGTCTAATTGGGTCACAGCTAGAAAGCTAGCTAACTAGATAAACAGCATAGTTTATTCCAGACATGGAACATAGAATATTTGGATGAAGGATATAGAAATTCTATGCACAGAATTAAAAGTTATCTTCTTAGTTAATTATTGGATTTGGAGATTGGGTAGGTCAATTAGAGCTAGCGGGGGTGCTCTTAGCTCCAGAGTGCCTGAGGACAGTTGCTGGAACGGTAGGCTGGGCTGTGTCCCCTCCCCTGCTCCTAAGTCCCAGCAATGCCCCATTGTCATTGAGGACTCACTTGCAGGTGAATCACAGCTTACTGCACACAAGGGAACCCCCCCCCCCACACACACACACACACTTCTATACCCTCCAGGCCTGAGGATGTGGCTTCCTCCTTGTCCTCAAACTCTGAGGATGACGCCTCTCCTCCCCAAGGCCCAGCAGAAGCATCAGGCTGCAGAATCAGCCATGAACCCTTTAAGAACTGGAGAGGTGGAGCTACATGAAGGTCAAGCGGCTAGGGATGGCGGAGAATTTCTCCCCGAAACTTCGGGGGGCCGAGCGCCAACGTGTTCGGCACCCCAAACAAGTTTCGGGGAGAAATCCTCCGCACCCCCCCGCACCCCGCACCCCCCCCCCCCAGGACGGGACTTACCTTCGCCGAATGTCCCTCCCGGCAGCGGGTCCGGCCGGCGGTTCGGCGGCTGTTTGTGCGGGGCGAGAGCGGCAGCCGGTCTTTCGACCGGCTGCCGCCGCCGCCATTCCAATAAAAGAAAAAAAAATGCCCCCGTGATAGGCTACGTGACGATTAACGTAGCCTATCACGGCTAGATTTGCAAAGTCAGCCATGATAGGCTACGTCAATCGTCACGTAGCCTATCACGGGTGACTTTAAAAAAAAAAAAAGTGCGTACGGATAATGGCGGCCCCCATAGGGAGCCGCCATTCACGTTCCTTATTTGGTCACTGTAGTCTATGTAAAGATTTACGTAGACTACAGCGACCAAATAAGGAACGTGAATGGCGGCTCCCTATGGGGGCCGCCATTAGCGTACGCGCTTTTTTTTTTAAGTCACCCGTGATAGGCTACGTGACAATTAACGTAGCCTATCACAGCTGACTTTGCAAATCTAGCCGTGATAGGCTACGTTAATCGTCACGTAGCCTATCACGGGGGCGTTTAAAAAAAAAAAAAAAAACTTTCGAGTTCGCGGCCGGGCGAGGCGGGAAGCCTCCTCCCTGGCCTGAATTTCGGCCGGGGCGAGGCGGGAAGCCTCCCCCCCGGCCTGAATTTCGGCCGGGGCGAGGTGGGAAGCCTCCCCCCCTGGCCTGAACTTCGCGGGGGGAGCAGCGAAGCGCCTCCCCCCCCCCCGCGAACAAGATTCGACGAAAGGTAAAGTGACTTTCATCCACCCTCAAGCCCAGCCAGCGTTATTAAGTCTTCAGAGGACTCCAGTATTTTGCTGGGATGACATTTTTATATAGCTCAGCTAGTAGGGTGCACTCAGAGCTATCCAGGGTCCTGATTGCTGCTCACTGGACTCTGCTATGACTATGCCAGTATGAGCTGACATACTTTGACCTGACTTGCCATACCATGATTTACCTCAACCTGCTTGAATTTGACCTGACCTACTTGACTGGACCGAACTTACTTTAACTTGACGTATCCTAAACTGCCTTGTTGTAACCTGACTGAGTTCAACCTGACTTATGTGTCAGGACCTGACTTACTCCAACCTGAATCTGCTCCACCTAGTTTGCCTCTTCCATTGCGGGCCCAAAGCCCTGAGAGGCCAGGATAGGTTGGAGCACAGCAAGCAGAAGACACTGCTCTGTCACCCAGACTAGGGTAGACAGCCCTGGCCAATTGGGAGGTTTCATACTGGCTGCCAATCACGGGGGTTGATATTGAAAGGTCCTTATTCCCTTCTTGTACCTGAAGAGGGCTCCAAAACCTGATGGTTGGAATGCTTCCCTATAACCGTGGCTTGAAGGGGGTATTGTTCCTTTGAAATCTACACCTTACTGAGGATGATGCTTTGGATCTGTGGATTTTTCTGTAACTCCCTTGTCATTGTCAATTCCTATTTCTGTCTTTCATTAACATGCAATGCGGGAGCAAGGACAGTCATGCTGGCTCACTCACCCTCTTTGAGGTAGAGCAGGGCTGGGCAACCTATAGCCCTCCAGATGTTTTGGCCTACAACTCCCATCAGCCCTAGCCAGCATAGCCAATGGTGAGGGATCATGGGAGTTGTAGGCCAAAACAACTGGAAGACCACAACATTGCCAGCCCTGCATGCCTCTGTAAACCAGTTACTGGGGAACATGAGCAGGAGGATGTTACTGCACTCATGACCTGTTTGAGGGCTTCTCACATGCAGCTGGTTGGCCACCGTGTGAACAGAATGCTGCACTAGATAGGCCTTTCGTCTGATTCAGCATGACTCTTCTTATGTTCTTATGTTGTTGTTGTTCAGTCGTTAAGTCGTGTCCGACTCTTCGTGACCCCATGGACCATAGCATGCCAGGCCTTCCTGTCCTGCACTCTCTCCCGGAGCGTGCTCAAGTTCATATTCATTGCATCGGTGATGCTATCTAGCCATCTCATCCTCTGCCGTCCCCTTCTCCTTTTGCCTTCAATCCTTCCAAGCATCAGGGTCTTTTCCAGGGAGTTTTCTCTTCGCATTAGGTGGCCAAAATATTGGAGCTTCAGCTTCAGTCTCTGTCCTTCCAATGAGCAGTCAGGGTTGATTTCCTTTAGGATTGACTGATTTGACCTCCTTACAGTCCAGGGGACTCATAAGAGTCTTCTCCAGCACCACAGTTCAAACGTTCTTATGTACATGTGTACAAAAGACTCCCTGATGCAGCTATTGTCCCACAGAGAAGAGGAACAATGCAGCAATGAGTACATCCTTGATGGGTTTAGGGGGCTCTCCAATAAAAAGGTTGGAAAGTGCATCAACGAAATGGGTATTGGAAATTATTCTCCCAGGGGGCTGCAATGATCAGAAAGGGAGCTTCAGTCAGCCCACAGGCTTTATATTATGCAAGCATGCCTTAGAGGATCCAGAAAGGAAAATGCTGCAACCCCTGTGCAGAGTGAATAACGGCTCAGCCTGTCACATTTCCAGTTGATATAAGAGACAGCTTTCTTCATCAAGAAAAATATTGTCCCAGGCCAGTATTTTCCAGGGAGCTCCAAGGTTCCATAAATAAAATCTATAAATAAAGTGTACATGGTAGAGAAGTAGAGAGGCATTAATGGACTGACCTCCTGATCTTTGTTCATCCCAAGAGATATTCATGTTTCCTCATCACCTCCCTACTTGGAGTGACTGTGAACTAGCATTTTTGCCGTCTTAAGTAAAGAGTAACTTTACTGAAGTCTGTTGGATTGGCTCTACGTTATCGTTCTATTAGGCAAAGCCTGGCTCTGAAAGCTATTTAGCCAGTTTTACCATTATAGATAATATTCTTAGGATGAACTGTGTAGCTGGCTTTCCTATTGTGAGTTGCTTTTTTTATTTGTTCATTTCATATCGATATTCCATCTTTTCTCCAAGGAGCTCAGCATGGCATTCATAGTTCTCCATTGGATCCAAACCTGTGTGGCAGGTTAGGAAGAAAGCTGCTGACTGGCCCCTGGTTGCTTAGTGAGCTTCATGACTGAGTGGGGATTTGAACCCGGGTCTCCTAGTCCATTGACCATGTTCAATCCTCTAACCACTACACCATGCTGGCTGTTTGCAATTATTCCATGTCCATGGTGGAGATTCACAGGGAACCAGCCTCCTTGGTTTTCTTTGAGGCATGACTATTTCACATGCATCCACAAGTGGAATATGTTTTGGACCCTTTGCATACACCTGCCAAAAGGTACTGTAAAATACCATTGAGTGGGGGGGAATGTTTATGTGAATTTTGCAGCAGTTGGCTGGTGTGCCAGTATCTAAAAAACTGTTCTAAATAACAGTCCTGTTTATTTTTTGTGGTATGGTAAGAATGCTCCAGTCTTTTTCGCTAGTGGTTGATCTCAGGGTTGTTTGAGCTGTTTTGTATTGTGGAATGGTTACATGTTGGATATGCCTCTGGGAGATTACTGTAAATTAATGCAAGGTTGTTTTATTTCTCTACATGTTTCAGAATCCTTTTGGGGGATGGGGTCCAGCACCTTGGATAGCTCCTTTTGACTCCCTGCTGGCTGTAGGTAAAAGCCAGAACGTAATCTCTACCCCACCAAAATCGGATCCACCAGCCTCCCTGGTTTAAATGCTTCTTCATTAAAACAACAACAACAACAACTTGCTGCATATGAACCACAGCTACATTTAACACTTCTTCTAGAGACAGGGATGTGCAGATCGGCAAAACTTGGTCACAGCTCTCCAATTTTCACCTTAATGCAGAGTGAGAGTTTTTTCTTTCCTTGCACAGAAACTAGTAGTATTTCCATGCATATTTCTGTAAATTATGCATTTGGGGTGTGCATCTTTGAAAAGTGCACCTTTTTTCTCATAAGAACATGAGAAGAGCCCTGCTGGATCAATCCAAGGGTCCATCTAGTCCAGCGTTCTGTTCACACAGTGGCCAGCCAGCTGCCTACGGCAAACTCACAAACAGGACACGAGTGCAACAGCACCCTCCCGCCCAGTTCTCCTATTGGTTCTCCTATTAGTTCTCCTATCAATTAAAGCATATTTGTGCACATTTTTCAAATGTGCATGCTTTTTCATGCTTTTTTTTTTTCAAATGTACGTATCTTTCAAGCAAAATTTTGCCATGCTGGTCATTGACCATAATAATAACAGATTATGGCACATTTATGTGGTGCATTAATCGGACTGCAAGCTCATAAATATGCAGATTTCCAACTGGAAATTGTTTCCAGGTCTAGAAGGAGCAAATCGGCTCATATACTTTTACAAACCCAGCAACTTTCTTCCACATCCCAATCTGTACATGCTGGTTTTCAAAGTGCAAGGATTTTTTGCTGCTGGGAGGCCATTCACAGATGTGATTTAAAATGGTATAATCCAAGAAGAATATTACAACTAATAATAAACTTACCTTAAAGGGCAAAGTCAGATGAGTGGGCTAGTGTGTGTGGATGAGCTATCTGTCTTTCAGTTTGTGTTTAGAACGTTCTGCTTTGGATATGAGAGCCAGCATGGTGTAGTGGCGAGAGTGTTGGACTGGGAGCTGGGAGATCCGGGTTCTATGGCAGCTCACTGGGTGACTTTGGGCCAGTCACAGATTCTCAGCCCAACCTACCTCACAGGGTGGTTGTTGTAAGGATAAAATGGAGAGGAGGAAGATAATGTAGGCTGCCTTGGGTTCCTTGCAAGAGGAAGAAAGGCAGGATATAAATGCAATAAATAAATGTTACCCTTCTCTGTTCAATTCTACCCCCGTTTGCTTCTTATTTAACTTCTGACTGTAATGTCCTTGAGGCAGGGAAGAGGGTTCTTCCCCTAAACGCAGCCTAAAAATAATGTTAAATAAAATAAAATAAACTGCCCCACATAAAGAAGGACACCATGCACACTGGTGCACAGTGGGGCTGGCCCTACACTTAGGCAAAATGAGGTGGCTGTCTCAGGCAGCATCATGAAAGGGCAACAAATTATTTAGGGTGCAATCCTATGCATGTTTAGACAGAAAAAAATGTCCTACAACTCCCAGCATTCCCTAGCCATGCTGTCTAGGGAATGCTGGGAGTTGTAGGACTTTTTTCTGTCTAAACATGCATAGCATTGCATCCTTAATTTATTATTGTTGTATTGTTACAGCCAGGTATGTGGAGAGGCTGTTGTGGGATTTTCTGCCTCAGGTGCTGTGAAGGTTTGAGGCCTACAGTGGCAAGGAAAAGGAAAAGAAAAAGTCAGGCTTAGAGTAGGGATGTACGAAAGTCACTTACCTTTCCACGGATTATGTTGATGGGGGGAATCCTCGACCAGGGGGGAGGTGATCCGTTCCTCCCCCCTCCCCCAGAATCCTCCACAGCCGGCTGTGCTCTGCCGCAGCTCCGCAGAGCAGCCGACCAGGCCCAGGCCAGAGCCGTCCGCAGCCGGATTTCCGGCCGCGGAGGGCTCTGAGTAAAAAAAATAAATAAAAACACGTACACATTTTTTTTTTTTTACCCAGCCATGATAGGCTACATAAATCTTTATGTAGCCTATCACGTCTTGTAAAAAAAAAAAACCCAACAAGACTGCAAATGGCGGCGGCGGCAGCCGGTCAGAAGACCAGCCACCGCTGCCGCCACCGCCGGAGCCGTTGCCGCCCGGAACATCCGCCCCAGGTAAGTCTCGTCCCGGGGGGGATCCACGGGGGGGCGGGGGGGAAGGCCGATCCGCCACAGATTTTGGGGGCCAAATGCACTGGCATTCGGCCTCACCGAGATCCGTGGCGGAATTCTCTGCCATCCCTAGCTTAGAGACCTGGGGAGGGTGCTGGAAGGGGGTAGTAGTGAGTACTACTAGGAGTACTGAGAGTAGTTTTATTTCCCTGGTTGGTTTCATTTTCCTGAGTTAGACTTCCATTTCTCCAGGTTTGAAACAGTACTTTCGGTTTGGGGAAAGGAGGGGATATAAAAGGACAGACAGCAGTGAGAGGGAGACCTCAGAGAGGAAGACCAGAGAGTCAAAAGGACTACAGCATGTACAGCTGGAAGAAGCAGCCTGGAGAAGTCTAAATGCAGCTAGAGTAGAGGAACATGCATTTTTGCAACCTTTATTTTCTCTTACATGCCTTTTGTATCACTCAGCTCCGTTCTGTAAATACATTTAGATGTTTTTTGTGTGTTTTTTTGCT
This sequence comes from Heloderma suspectum, assembly GCF_057233095.1. Taxonomy (NCBI): domain Eukaryota; kingdom Metazoa; phylum Chordata; class Lepidosauria; order Squamata; family Helodermatidae; genus Heloderma; species Heloderma suspectum. The sequence continues at coordinate 22,528,980 of NC_139460.1, read as the reverse complement.
TTAATTTACCAGTAAACTGTTGTGGCTAACACCCAGGTGCCTGGAGTGTCAATCACCCCACGTCTACAGCCCAAACCCCACATTATTGGGAATGGGAACTTTAAAAGAAGGAAGGTGGGACTCTTAAGGAGGCAAGAGATCCTTAAGGAGTTACTCAGGGGAACCCTGACAGGTGTCAAAATAACTTGACCAACCATGGCTACTATGGGTGGGGCCATAGCTCAGTGGGAGAGCATCAGCTTGATGTCCCAAGTTCAATCCCTGGCATCTCCACATAGGACTGGAAAAACTCCTGCCTGAATTCCTGGAGAGCCACTGCCAGTCAGTGTTGACAACCCTGGGCTAGATGGACCAATGCCTTGTACTCAGTGTAAGGCAGCTTCCTAATTTCCTACTCTGCAATTTGACTGAGGGGGATGATGGCATTTGCTGCTGCGCCTCAGGCAGCCAAGTGTCTTGGGTGGTACATTCGCTAGTGGTACACGTGTTGGTGGTACACGCTAGTGGTACACGTGCCGGCGAAACAGGAAAGGAATGAACGAGATGAGAAAGAGGGAAGAGGGGAAATAAAGAGCTGGTGTTTCTTTGAAGTGATCTGGAAAAGCCCCCACCCCCAGTAAATACCACTCAGCTTAACAGAATTGCAACAAAGAAGCCATACAGGAGTGATGAGAGAGGTGGAGGGAAAATGCAGATAGTCCAATAATGGGACCAGACCGCAGAAGTGAAGATCAGCTATTCAGTCTATAGAAATGTTAATGGAGGAAGGGAAAGACACAACTGCAACCCTTTGTAGATAACAGCAAAAGTGGGCTGTCGACTTGATTTGTCACTTCTTTGTTGCGCAGCAAAGGTGGCCCTGGTTAACCCGCTGTGCATCTTTACTGTGGCAAGAAAACAGCAATGAAAACAAAGCAGAGGTTGCCTGTGAGAAAGAGGTGGGACTCTAAAAAAAATGGAGCTGCATGGGATAATAATTATTGTTACTGAATTGGTTTCTGTTAAGGGTTGAAACAAACAAGGCATTTCAAGTCTGTTTCAAGTCAAGCAGCTGAACAGATTCTGACACTTGTGGGGGTGGGGGCGGGATGGGGGCAATAGACGATGTCATCCTTCCCCAACCAGGGGCCCTCCAGATGTGTTGATCTACAAATCCCAGAATCCTCCAGCCTTTCCTGTTCAGAAAGGATGGATGATGTATTCTGCTAAGGACATGGACATGGAATGGGGAAGGACAGCTTAACACTGATCAGAAATAATGTGGAAAAGCTTTTCCTGGACTGAACTGCACTTTAAAAAGAACACTCCCTGAAGGCAGAAAACTAGCAGACCACAGAGAAAGGATGGGCCAGCCCTTCTATTTGGCATGCTTTTTTTCTAAGTGCAGAGAGACTGGAGAAGCACGCAAATATATGATCTGTACCTGCAGCCCAAAATGGTATTGTGAAGGGAAAACGTGACTGCTTGATTATGCTGAACAGGGCTGGGATCCGCACCAGTCATCCTTGGGCAGCTTTATTATTTATAATAAATAAAAACAACCTAAAAGGCTGCACAAGCTGCAAATGGGTTAGACATTCTCTTTGACGAATGACAGCAATAGTAATAGTAGAACAACCAGTGGAGGCTGGTGGCTCCGATTTTGGTGGGACTGTGAATCCACTCTGGGTTTTAGTCAGAACCAGCCAGAACTCTAAAGGAGTTATCCACAGCACTGAACCCTATCCCCAACATAGGTTCAGCACCTTGGATAGCTCCTTTGGGGTTCTGGCTGATTCTGACTGAAACTCAGAATGGATTCACAGCCCCACTGAAATCAGAGCCACCAGCCTACACTGAAAACAACAAATAGCAAGTTCCCAGATGTACTTTCCACCCCACAGAGTCCCAGATAGGACTTTCCACCCCACAGACACACACACATATACCCTTCTCATAAAATGCCAGTTCCTTTCCATCAGATATTTAAAAACAGTAGGATGGTAACTTTTATCATGAACTAGCTGATATATACCCAGCGTTGCCCGGGATGTAATTTTGTCATAGGCACAATTTGTTAGAAACACATTAAAGTAGGTTTATGCTTCTCGGAAAGGCCCCATAAGAAAGGTGAAAAGTTGAATCCACCAGACTTGATTTTAAAAGCACAACAATTATAATGAGCAGATTGAATAAAAAACACTACTAAAAATGCAAGAGACTGAATCTGTAAGCACTACTACAATATAATCCACACTGAATCTCATACCACTATTAAAATGTTCAACAGAGGCTTCCTTTGCAGGAACAGGGGACAGAAACTAAATGCTCTCCACAGTCAGAAAAGAAACCATGAGTAAAGGAGAGGGAACAAACGGCAGCCAGCCAATCCAAGGTGAAGGAAGTCAGAGTGAATGGGAGAGCCACCAATAGAAAGAAAGATGGCCAATAGGATGACCGATAGCTGAAATCAGAAACCTGGCCTGTACCATGATTGAGAGGGTATACTTGTTAGTAAGGGAAAGTATAAACAAAGTAATAATGGAACCCAGTGACTCTTGTCATACACTCCGGCAAGTGAGAATGTGAACTAAAAGCGGCACCAACTCTAGGGCCCAAATGGCAGGCTCAGTGGCCCCTGCAGTGTGATTAGGTCCAGGGCAGCTCCCCCTTATGCCCTGTCTTACAGATGGCCCTGCAGCCAGCCACAAACACACAAACCCAAAAATCCTCAATTCAGCTACATGTAAAACTCCGCTATTTTGCCCTTCATTTTGCAATTGCCTTATCAATACCCCCCAGTTCACTCTTTTATGAATAAAGCCCTTAGTCTCCACTCCACTGTGTCATCCCAGCCCCTCAGACAGGCGAGCACACACCGCACCACATTTCTTTGTTGTTCAGTCGTGTCCGACTCTTCGTGACCCCATGGACCATAGCACGCCAGGCCTTCCTGTCCTGCGCTCTCTCCCGGAGCACCACATTTCACATGAGCGTTGATCACACACTACTAACAGATACATCTGTCATTGAAAGGGGTAAAGATATTTAACACTAGCTTGCTTGCTTGGTGGATCTTGCAGGAAGAGAGGAGAGAAACAATGCTCTGCACACTCAGAAAAGAAACCATGAAGGGGAGGGAAGAAACAGCAGCTAGCCAATCCAAGCTGAAGGAAGTCAAAGTGAATGGGAGTGAGACCAATAGAATGAAAGATGGCCAATAGGATAACTGGTAGCTGAAATCAGAAACCTGGCCTATACCATGATTGAGAGGGTGTACTTGTTAGTAAGGGAAAGTATAAACAAAGTAATAATGTAACCCAGTGACTCCTGTCATACACTCTGGCAAGTGAGCATGTGAAGTAAAAGGAGCAGCAACTGTAGGGCCCAAATCACAGCCTCAGTGGGCCCCTACAGTGTGATTACACCCAGGGCAGCTCCCCCTTATTCCCTACATTACAGACAGCCCTGCAGCCAGCCACAAACACACAAACCCACACACAATTTTTGACTTTTATATATATAGCAGATTAGTGAAGTGCCTATTATTGTGGTGACCAAAGGAGTGGAAGTAGGGCCTACATATTACAGAGGACCCATGGCATTGGTGTTTAGAGCAGGAGGACACCTCTGTATCCCTTAAACCAGCCTTCCCCGACCTGCCATCTTCCAGATGTGTCAGACTACAACCCCATCATCCACAGTCCTCTGGGGGTGATGGGAATTGTCACCCAGCACATCTGGAGGGCACCCAATAGAAGAAACCTGACTAAAGCAGTGTGCTAGATAGAAATCATTTCCTTCGTCCCATAGAACTCAATGGGAGCCATTGTGTCTGCCCCTATTTGCATGGCCACGCCCCCTCATCTGCACGACCCAGGCCCTGGATTTAATTTCTCACATTAGAGGGTAACAATAGCTGTAAGAGATATACGTCCTTTCTGGAAGTATCCTGCCCTTTTAATACCTTTATATTCTCACAGCCACTGTATAAATCCAAGAGAAAAGTAGATAAAAGATCTAATTTTGCATAATCTACACCTAGCCTGTAATCACATGCAAATCGTGCTGCATGATAAAAGTTCAGGTTTGCCAAATTTATGAAATCCCAGAGCCTTTATTCAAGACGAGCACTTGGATGAGAGCTCAGTACGTGCCCAAATAAATAACAACCACGAGCGCTGAAATAGGATTACTCCTTAGTGCAATTTCCTGCCATTTTGACATCAGCAATTCTGAAAGTCACCAAGCAGATCACAGCGGCATGCCACTTGATAGCCTCTAAGATAAATCAGCATAAACGGTGGCATCATTTATTTTAATACCAACCTCAGCTAGGATGGATTTGCTTATGAGTTGGCTAGATTGCAATGCAAGATAAAATGAAGAAGGGAAAAGGTGAGACATTAGAAAGATTTTTTTTAAAAAAATTACATAGTCAACATCTCTCAAAATATTTGGTATCGATGCACTTTCAGTGCTTACCATAAATGTTTTGTTTGCATCATATTGAAATGCCACTTAAATTTGGGGAGGGGGACAGACCATTATTATTTTGTTGTAGGTATTTGGGCATTTATATCCTACTACTGCTGCTACTACTGTTCAAAGAACATCACATCACATACATCATACACACACACATACACGCACACACACACACACACACACACACTGAGAATCCTCATGAAGTCAAAACAGCACCATTAATCCATGCACAATACACAGGTATCAGCAGGCTTGGGGAATCCAAAGGTTTGTAGAAGTAAAAGAAATCTCCAGGGAGTGGCGGGGAGACCCTAAGTGGGAAGGAGGGCTCCCAATGAGGGCTGGGCAGTGCCGCTTGGAAGTAGGACACTGGTGGCTCTGATTCTGGTGGGGCTGGGAATCCATTCTGGGTTTCAGTCAAGAACCAGGCAGAACTCTAAAGGAGCTGTCCAAGGGGCTGAAATTATTCTGGGGGTTGGGTTCGGCCCCTTGGATAGCTCCTTTAGAGTTCTGCCTGGTTCTGACTGAAATCCAGAGTGGATTCTCAGCCCCACCGAAACCAGAGCCAGCCTCCACGGTGTATGCTTGCAGACCAAGATGGAGCTGGAACATGTTGGTCACAGAAGTTTGGCTGTCCTGAATAGGGCTCACTAACATAGAGTGCCATGTTCTTACATATACCCCAGCAAGTCCCCAATCAGACAATGGGCTGTGTGGAACACAGGAAGCTGCCTTATACCAAGTCTGCATGGCCTAGAAGGCCATTGGTCCATCTAGCTCAGTATTGCCTACATTGCTGAGCATTGGCCTTTGGCCATGCTGGCTGGGAATTCTGGGAATTGCAGTCCACCAGATCAGGAGGACACCATGCTGGGCAAGGCTGGTCTACACTGACTGGCAGTGGCTCGCCAAGGTTTCAGGCAGGGGACTCTCCCTGCCCTGCCTAGAGATCCCAGAGATTGAACCTGGGACCTTCTACTTGCAAAGTCAGTGCCGTACTTCCAAGCCACAGCCTTTCCTTTAAAGTGTCTTAAAGAAATATGAGAAACTATTCTAACAGAGTGCTCGCCAACACTTCAGCCAAGACTGTATTTGTATTACTAGAACTGAGCTTCTTCTTAATAAGTCACATTTCAAGAGTACTTACAGACCTCGGCACTTAGACACTATATAATGAAGATGAAGCCCATTAGACCAAGCAGTTCAAGGCGAGTTCAGATCTGAGGGAATGGTAATTCGGGGATTTCTGCAAGTAAGCAATAGCCTTGGTGTGGTCTCTGCGCACCAGTTCAGTTTAATGAACCTCACAGAGTGCTGGAGCTTACTCTGATATCCATCATGAAGAGCTTAGCAGGGGAGCTAATGGCTGTTTTTTGCTGGTACAGTCCCACGGCTGGCATGGAATGGGAAAAGGTCAGCCTTGGGGGCAAGTGGGCACTGGCAGTCAGTAAAATCGCTGCTGTCACTACTATTCTTTTATCCCTCTCTCATAATACTAGAACCCAGTGGGGTCATCCCATGAAGCTGATGGGTGGGAGATTCAGGACAGAGAAAAGGAAGGGCTTCTTCACACAGTGCACAGTTAAACTCTGGAATTCCCTGCCACAAGATGTAGTGATGGCCACCAATCTGGGTGGCTTTAAGAAAGGGTTAGACAAATTCCCGGAGGAGAAGGCTATCAATGGCTACTAGTCCTGATGGCTATGTGCTACCTCCAGTATCAGAGGCAGTATGCCTCTGTACACCAGTCTCTGGGGAACATGGCCAGGGGGTGCTGTCACACTTGTGTCCTCCATGTGGGTTTCCCATGGGCAGCTGGTTGGCCACTGTGTGAACAGAATGCTGGATAAAATGGAGTTATCCAGCATAACTCTTCTTATGTTCTTATATTCTTATGTTCTTCTTCTTCTTCTAAAACAGAACTTGGTTATGGTGTGCCGATAACTTTATAGCCAAAATGGGCCCCACCCATGAACAAGAGGGTGGAATTTCCATGCTCGGGAGCACCACAAGATTTTCAGTAGTATATAACATTTTCTTTTAAAGCAGGGATGCAAACACTTGCATGGAAAAAGGCGGGGGGGGGGGCGAACTCAGAAAGAATGTGGAAGTGATAGAGCCAGTCAGCCAAGCTGCCTGTTCAGAGGCAGAACAATTGTGCTGGGTCTCAGAGGAGGAGGAGAGAGGGAAGACACAGGAAGACTGGAGATTGGGGAGAGGGACACAAAGAACACAAGCACAGCAGCGCACGGGGACACAGCACAAAATTTGTTGCAAGTGCCATGTATGGAAAATGTATATGCCGCCCTTCGAGAAAGTTGTGCTCAAAGCAGCTTATACTATAGGACAACATCTAGTGGAGGCTGGTGGCTCTGATGTCAGTGCGGCGGTGAATCTACTCCGGGTTCAGTCAGAACCAGTTGGAACTCTAAAGGAGCCATCTAAGGTGCCTTGGATAGCTCCTTTAGAGTTCTGACTGGTTCTGACTGAAACCTGGAGTAGATTCACTGCCGCACTGACATCAGAGCCACCAGCCTCCACTGACAACATTATCAACTGCAACGCATGGAGAGTGCTGTTGCACTCATGTCCTGCATGTGAGTTTCCCACAGGCAGCTGGTTGGCCACTGTGTGAACAGAATGCTGGACTAGATGGACCCTTCGTCCAATCCAGCATGGCTCTTCTTATGTTCCTATCAAAAATTCCAATTACGCTCGCAGTGCACTAGAAAGGCCTGACGGCGGCATATCAGTAAGCAATTCAATATAGGCATAATAAACACAGACATCAAAATGAATTCCTATAACAATCAGTTTGATGAACATAACATAAACAGTTCCAACAGCAATCCTGCTCTCAATAAATCAACACCATTAGCCTCTTCCTTGCTTATAATCTAATGGATCTAATTCAGCCTGCAGCAATGGACAGCCTGAGCACAGAACAGCTCAGTCTGTGCCTGGGTGATTGTGGGGCCAGCCCAGAGACAGACACTTTATAGAACCGGGGTGAACCCTACTGGCTCCTTGTGTCACCTGACCCGTGCTGAGCCAGGAGCTGCAGTACTGAATGAAGCACGACAATGAGCAGGCCAGGAACTCCCTTTTCTGGCAACCTACCACAGTGGCTGCAAGAATATAACATTGAGGTCCTGCTACTACAGCCCCTGGTTTGAGACTGGCCCATTACTCTTACGCTTGACTGTTAATTGGCCCACTGGTAGGGATGTATCGGAAATTCAAATAGTTTGTTTTTTACCCAGTTTGCACTTCCCTGAACTGAACCTAACCCGCGATCAGAATCTGTACATTTTTGAACTTCTGATGCCATTTGCAGAACAAACAAAAAATGCAGACTTTTGAAAAATGCACGCAAACTCACTTTAATCAATGGAAGACAAATGCACACTTCTTTTTTTAAAAAAGTGCACAGTTGATGCATATATTTGGAAAAATATGCAGGAAAACATGCATGATTTTTTTTCACGCAAAAAGAAAAGAAACAAAGCTCACAATCTGATATGGGCACACAACTCAGAAAAAGCTTTGAGACGGAATTCAGAAAATGTTGATGAGCTCAAGTTTCACTGATTCACACCTCCTTGGTCCCCAACCAGAGTCTAATTAGGTCATTTTATTGAAAGAGCATATATAGCTTTGCCAGCTATGAGCTAATAAGCAAATACATTGTATCTTACTAAAGATATCCTATCAGCTGTAAAAAATAATAACTGGGACCTACACAGCGGAGGCTGATGGCTCCAATATCAGTGGGACTGTGAATCCATTCTGGTGTCAGTCAGAACCAGCCAGAACTCGAAAGGAGCTACCCAAGTGCTGAACCTATTTGGAGGATAGGGTTGGCACCTTGGATAGCTCCTTTAGTGTTCTGGCTGATTTTGACTGAAACTCAGAATGGCTTCACTGACCCACCAACATCAGAGCCACCAGCCTCCACTGGACCTACAACAAAATGTACAGTGTGGTATGCTCTTGCTCAGTGTCCTCCTCCATTCCATTTGCCCACCTAGTTTTCTGTCCACGCTCCTCAACAGTCAGTCAGCATTCTGTGGTCACTGAGTCCATTCAGTCTTCATTGGGCTGTTTTGGGGTCCCCCCAAGTTTTGTTTCTGAAGATTTTTTGTAATTCTGAAAACTTTGGGGTTCCCCCAAGCCTGCTTATACCTCCCAGTTGTGCTGCCATTTTGGGCTACATAAGCCATAGCACTCATTGCAACAGCATTCACTGGAAACAGCCCTTATTGGAAACATAGGGAATGATAATAGGAAGCGACGGGGGCAAGGATATAAATTGCAGGCACTGTAAGATTAAGAAGAGAGAAGGCAGTTCTAGAATGAAAATAAAGGGGACGTTTAGAACTACATTTCCAAGTTTCGTGGAGCATAATATCATGTGAAATGTGACATACTTCTGACATTGCTTCCGACAAGGACAAAGAAGCCACATTTAGTGAATGGCAAAAAAAACCCTGTATTATCATGGACAGGAGGGGAGAAAGCACATCAAAGCAATCCCAGCAACTACTCAGGGATGCTTTTCAAAACCTTATCAGGCACAACTGTCTTTAAAATGTTGACTTGGGAGCAAAAGTGTCTTGACGTGGAGACTATTAGGAGAGATATTATTGCTATTATTATTATATTTCCCCAGGGACTCTTCATGGCCTCTACTGGAAGCTATTACTTGCTTTTGATAATGTATTGGCAATGTAAAGAATGGTGTTTCTGTCTCACTTTTAGCTTCCCTTTGGTGAATTCTGGTTTGCTGAAAGTAAGTTTCTAACGAGCACTCGGTATGTGTCACAATGAATTACTTGCCCTCTTAAAGTACTCAAAGTAACAAAAGCATGTCAAGCCTCCTGAATGCTCAACACACCCCAATAGGTGTTGTTGTTAGTAATAATAACTACATGTACAGGGTGCCTTCCTATAAAAACCTCCAAGGCAGCTTACAAATCTTGATTTTAACCTTTAAAGCCCTAAATGGCTTAGGACCGGGCTATCTAAGGGACCACCTGTCTCATTATGAACATGCCCAAGTATTAAGATCTGCAGGAGAGCCCCTTTTGAGGGCTCCCTCACCCAAACAGGCCCATTTTTCAGACCATGGAGAGATACTGCCAGCGAGAGGAGACAACAACACTGAATTAAATGACCTGGTGCAATGGCGGGCAGCTTAGTATGTTCGTATGTTTATATCAATATGCTGTATTGCCAAAAAAAAACAAGGCAAGTCTAATGAGCAAGCTTTGTTCAAACTGGGTATGGATCAAAAGGTTGTCACACATACAGTCTGTGATGCCATTTGTTCAAGAGCAAACATGCCATCGTCTGATCTGAAAGCTCTCCATCCACAGGGCTTAGGAAGAAAAAGGAAACTAATTAAGAATCAAGCCCTGAAGCTCTGCATTACCCATGATACATGAAGAAAGGGGAAGATATCTGCAAGCAGTAAAGTGCTGGCTTAAACTGAAATGAAATTAAAAACACAAGGGGGTGTTTTCAGTCTTGTGTTTTAAAGACAGCTGGAGAGGAAAGTCTTCACTGGAAATCTTCAGAGAGAAAAGATGGGCACAAATTAGGCAAACCTTCACTTGGGCATTTAAAAAAATAAATAAACAAACAGAAAGATTTACAGTAACTGGCGCTGTGCGTAAATGGCCTCTCAAAGTTCTCCACATGCCTTGATGGCTTTTAGCAAATAAGGTGGCATGTAAATGGCAATGATCTATAGACAGAGAAGGGATGTGCGAACGCCACCCTGTTCCATGCTGCGCACCAGTCACCAGACCACCGCTGGCCTCTCAACCCTGCTGCCAGGAGCGCCCTAGCAGCCTCTTTCAGTCTACTCCAATAGCCAACTCAAGACACAAACAAAAGGATTCTTTTCAAGGCTTTAATCCTTTTACAACTTAATGACTCTTTCAGATGCTAATCACCAGCGACTAAGCAAGGAACAGCAGAGTAGCCTATGCTCCGGGTAGGCAGTTGGTCCCCGTTTGAAGGAGAATCACTTGCAGACCCTGAACTTATGGGCTAGGGAGAGATCCTCCCTCTTTCCCTTGGGTACACAGGAGGTGGCCATTGCTTGCGCGCCAAATGGGCACTATGCCTCCTTTCCGCGCCCTCCATCGCTCGTCGCTCCCCGTGTCTGTGCCAAGCATCTAGCAAGCCCCCCTCCCGCACTCTCTCACCACCAGGGTCACTATCTATCTCAGGAATGCTGGCAGGAGGAATCTCTGCCAGCTGCTGTGCCTGTGAGGGATGAGCGGGCTCCTCTCCCATGGATTGCTGTTCCTCCTCAGAATCAGAACTGCTCTGGGGTTCTATGGGCTCAGTTTCCACCTTGACACCTGCTCGCTGCGCATAAATGGCAGCCATAAAAAGGCCCCTTTACGCAACATGACAGCTGCAAATGGTCTAAACTATTTACACCTGTAATGTCACATAAAGGGGCCTCTTTACAGTCTCCATTTATGTAAAGTTGGTCTTTATGGAAAAGGCCGAGCTGCCATGTTGCACAGAATGGCAGCTTGGAGGAGCAGCAGTGCCCGCCGCACTTGCCCAACTCAATGTGCACCGAGTCAGGCAAGCATGGTGGTCCACAGACTCCAGTCCAGAGGACCGAGCTGGCGGTAATCTGCCAAGCTCGAGCCCCCAACCTCTGGTGACTCTACCACCATCCCTAAGACAGACAGATAGAGAAAATGGGGAGGGGGGGTCCATTTCACCAGTTTCTCAAGGGGGAGGAGAAATTCGCCAGCAGTTTCTTGGGGATGGGACTCACCATGAGCAATGGCAGTAGCAGAGCTTCTTTCTTTTTCCTAAGGGCTTTTGAGCTGCTGTTGTTGTTGCTTCCGCTGCAAGTGCCGGCAGCACTAACTCTGTTGGCAGCCTTGCCACCATTTTGTATCTTCCACAATGCCCCAGACAAGGGCTGTAAAACCTCTTTCAGCCCCAGGGCCAAATTCCATTTTGGAGAAGCTTTGGGGGGCTGCATTCCGGGGGGGGGGGCAATGCAAAAGGGGATGGGACAAAAACAAAACAAAAATGCCGGCCTATTTTAGCTTTAAAATCTTACTGTCTGTAGCTAAGCATTAGGAGAAGGGTCTCAACCTTTTAGAATGGGGGACAAATTGCACAAGGATCAAAAAGCCACCAAATGATTGGTAGTTTAGATGAAAGGGGTAGGGCCAAGAGAAGGGGGAATTGCCATCTGGGATCCCTGGGAAGGCCAGATTGGGGCCCCAGGCATGGGGTTCTGCACCTCTGCCCCAGTTGTAGCATGATGTTGAGGCATTGGTGTGAGGGGGGCAGGGGAGGAGGAATGGCGGCTGCCCCAAAAAACTAGTGGAGAAGAACACACAGGCAAAAGTGACCTTCTTTTTGCAAGGGTGAGGAAAAAGAAAAATCTGTGAAATTTTCTCTGAGAAATGTCTCCTGAGAAATTTATGTTCAGCCCTAATGATTCCAGGGCATAGTCTGAAGGCACATGAGGCGGCCACCTTGCTGAAGCTAAGCAGGTCTGGGTCTAGTCAGTGCTTGGAAGGGAGACCACCTGGGAACCACGTGTAGCCACCTTGAGTTCCACAATGGAAGAAAGGTGGGATATAAATATAATAAATAAATAAATAACGATAACCATAGACTAATAAAGGCTGCATTCACTCACTCTTTATTTGATATACATGTTATGTTCCGATCCTATGCACTGAGGGAGTACTATCAGGGCCTGGCTTCAGTACTGCAGCGGGCCTTGTAGGTTATAGCCAGGATTTGATTGGAAGTAGCCTGGAAGGGCTCGGGCCTATTCAGCCTCTGGAATGTCAGGGTCTGTGTGAGCTTATCTCCGTCAGTGTTCTCAGAGCAGAGCCAGGGGGAGCCACCCAACTCCCTGTCCACCTGCTGGTCTGGCCTTGGCAGGCAGGGAGACTGGAAGCTGTCTGTGAGAACCTGACAGAGGTGGGGCAGGGTCTGCAGAAGGGTCGCCCAGGTTGAAGCATCACTGCTGGAGGTCTGTGCAGTGGCGCCCTGTTTAGACAGGGGCCTTGCAGAAAGGCTAAAGGCCCTTGTCTGTCCAGGGATCTGGAGGGGGTGTCCTACAGTCACGCCTTCCCTTTTAAGCTGATGCAAAGGCGAAGAGCCTTTGCTAGGAACATCTCATCTTGGTTGCCCGAAGCCTTCTCAGTTTGGATCCATCATTGTCTGGGCTTTTGGAGGCACTCTGCACATGGACTGGAACTTTGGATTGTTAAGGACTTGCCATGAAAAATACTATGAGGCTTTTCATAGACTTGAATTCTCATTGCTGTGGATTGTGTGTCTGTGTGTGTAGTCAGCTCAGTATATGGCAGGCTGGGTTTGATCTACGACTTTTGGACTTCCCTCTGCCAGAACGCATGCAGCGTGGAGATGACAATGCAAAAGCGGTGGCCTGGAACTCCTTGCATGTGTGGGTATGCCCTACCCTTGATCTTGATGGGCCTTGACCCACGTAGCCTAGAGTTATCAACAAAAGATTCAAAGTTGGACTCTCTATGGGTGTGGATTGTTTTTAGGCCTTTCAAGAAGTTATCCCTTGATTGCCTGACGGGTTCATTCCAGGAATCATTCCTTTTCCATGTCCGGGGTTGGAACCCTGTGAAAGGATTGTCTGGGTTAGGTACCCAGGAATCCAAAGTCCCTTCCCTTGTGTTCAGAACCGTGGAGATGGCAATGGAGAAACCACGTTGATGAGGATCTCAGTCACGGTAGTAGTGTTTAGCTTTGGACTAATCTGGAATTACATAGCGGCTAAAGCTACTGGCCATCAGCTATATGATTTCTGAAGAGTGTAAGCATTAAGCTTTTGCCATGAGATTCCCTGCAATAAAGAAATCTCACTGACTTGGGTATCCAGTGTCAGATTGCCTGAGCTTGTGCGCTGGGGGGATCGGGAAACCTGACAAGTACCTGGAAAGGCATCCAGTGTAGTACTGAGTGTGTGGTGGTAGGGATCAGGATCACATCTGCTGGTTCCATCCGTTACCCATCTCCACATGTTCAAGGTCCCATTTGCACAGGTACATCCAAACAGGCATCAGCTATGACCCATATCCTGCAAAACGGGAGGCTACTTTCAAGGTGGATCCCACTGTCCTCTAGACAGAGAGGGATCTCTCTGTCTGACAACTGTGTTTTCTGTCTTAGAAGGATGGCAGCAGCAGTGCCAGCTCCAGGTTTTTGAGGGCCCTTGGGCAAGACACCCTCCATGGGCTCCCTCCCTCAGTGAGCCTACTTTCTCATCACCATTGTCACCAGCTGCTATTGCTCCTCACCCTCTTTCTCAGCATTGCTGCCACTTGCATGCTTGACAGGCAGAGAGCCAGGGATCAAGGAGACAGTGGCATCTACAGCTCCTCCTTCTCACCATCGCTATTGTTCCCTTATAAGAGCCACGTGAACAAGCAGGATGCAATGGTGAAGAGGAGGAACATGCAGCTTCAAGGGGCTCTTGTCAGTGGACCCCTGCTGAGGTGTGGGCCCTCAGCAGTTGCCCGAGCATGCCTACCCTTGACATCAGCCCTGGACAGCAGAGTGACAGTCAACTCTGCCTACCTTAATTCATCTTCACCTGCATAACCCTCCTCCCCCATCTTCAACCTTTTCCTTCCCCAATTTAATCCTCGCATCACCCCTGCAAAGTAGGTTCAGCTGAGAGACACTGACTTGCTCAATGCCACTTTGCTGGTGGCATTTCCACCAGCAAAGGATTTGAGTCTGACGCTCTATCTGCTGCCCCCACACAGATTCGTACTCCCTGAGCCCAAATAATTTATTTGGACACATGTATCCGCTGACTACCTCATTGCAACTAAGGGCAAAGTCCAAGGAACCGCTGGCCTGGAGTGAGACCTACACACAAATAAAGCAAGATGAAATAGCGCCAAGCCACCCCTGGAGTGCCATAAAGAGGAGAATAAAAATTGATCCTGTCATGGTTTAACTAGTGGTAGCCACCAGCCTGAAAACAAACTTCACCGCACTTACTATTTTCCAGAAGACACCTTCTGAGGCTCCTTCCGGAGACCTGGCTGTTCCCAGATTTGCTCTGCCTTTTTGTCGTAAACAGCAAGAGGCCCTACCAGTTCTATAAAAACCTTCTAGGTTCATTTGATGGGGATTGTCTGGCTGAATGCTGTCTTGCAGTCACTTACTTAAATTGTCAGTGCAGACAGAAAGGGTTGCGTTTGCGATTATCAAGACCATGGGCCGCATCTTTCACATCACTGTCAGATTAGCCCGCATCTCATAAACTGCCATGCGCTATCTCTTTTTCAGATGGGAGACGGTGGTAAGGGAGGTTGCGGTAAACCCAATAAACTGTCTGTGGCCCGTAGGAGAAAAATGTCATTTGGTGGCATTAACACACCAGACGGTCGCTGGTGAAATAATGGCTGGAAGGGGAAGGATATTTAATTTATTCCCCCCCCCCCCCCGAGCTCCTGGAAAAAAAAGTTTTGATGATGCTTCTTTCGTAAATTGGTTTTGCTATGTAACTTGCAGACTTTATCAAAGCAATTGCTCATAGATCACTAGGAAGATAACAAATCCCGCAGCAATACTTTTGGAGTACTGCAGGGCCTCTCTTCTCCATTTATGAGTGACAAGAGTTTCTGATCATCCTAAGGCACTGGACAAATGAAAAGGCAATCATGGCCTATTGTTTTGCTTTTGATTGCTGAGCTTAGACGTCCCCTTGGCTGCAGGAGATTGCACTGTTTACTCTAAATTTTCTCCATCCTGTGAAAAACCCTCTTCGTCAAACAAGAAGAGGAAGCTGTTTCGTGTGTTCGTGTCTTATCCCTCATATATATTTTTTGTCAAAAAACAAAAAAGGGGGAGCTCTGCTCCTACTGAAGTATCTTTTACTCATAGTCATGGTTTTATTTTGTGAGAAAGAGAGACTAGGAAATGGCTCATTATTAGGTGGGGGCAGGGACACCATCAAGGGTGGCATCATTGGGCACTTGCCAAGGTTCATTCCCCAGCAGGGGTCCCGCTGCCCTTCCCCGTAACATGGGAGAATAGAGCAACGGAAGGGCAGAAGCAAAAGTTTTGTTCTCTGCAAATGAAAAAAACTATGTACAAAAACAAGTCCTTTTTTAAAGCATTTGGCATACCGCGAAATTTTCCCACACGCAATGTGTTTATAACAAGCTAGTCCAGTCATCAAGAATCCATCCGTCACGAGCAAGTCTTGAAATAAACATTGTTCCTTTCTTCCTGGTGGCCAGATTCTGAGAACTAGGATAAGCCACATTGCAAATAAGTGGGGCAAAAAGTCAAAGCAGGGGTGCTTAGCGAGTCTGAATTCTTATGAACAGAACTCCAGGTGCCAGTGGGGACAGAAATGTTTTCACAACAAAAGAAGGACACAGGTTCTTAGTCTGTATTAAAAAAAATAACCTGAAGTCTCCAGCATGGCAAGGGGTTGGTGTGCCAGAGGCCTCAGACATGACAGGACAGGCCCAGGGATGCTCTAGAGCAGGTTTGGGCAACTTGTGGCCCTCCAGATCTTTTGGCCTACAACTCCCATCAGCCCTAGCCAGTATAGCCAATGGTGAAGGATCGTATGAGCTGTAGGCCAAAACATCTGGAGGACCTCAAGCAGGCCACCCCTGCTCTAGAGTTCCATCTCACATGCTCGGAGGTGTCCAATGTAGTGCAAGTTCATTACACTAAACAACTTACAGCATGTGCAAAGAATCCTAGGCAGGGCAAGGATTTTTGTATATGCTCAGAGTACAGCTAGCTTTCTGTAACATGCAAAATATTTATGTTCTATGCTCAGCTGCTGACAAACTAATCACATGACCAGTTAGCACAAGCTCTTTGCCCTAGAATGGCTCTTTTTAACAATTATATTTTATTAATTTGAACACAAACTTGTCAGTCAGCAAAAATGGCTTGAAACAGTTTCATTTGAATGGGTTTATTTTCATCCTCATTTAATTCATCCTTCCCTCCCACATTGTCCTTACAATTTCAGCATTCCACAAAAATCCCTTTTTATTAAAGTCTTTAGATTTGATTTTATTTTTAAACTTCCTGCTTGTAAAAAGCCTTTGGATCTTGTCATGAATCTTTTATATGTCTAACTGCACATTCACACCCATTCCATCCATGCACACAACAAAAGAGAAAAATCAACTGAGCAGAAGAAAAAGACAGAAGGAAAGAAAAGCCAGTAGGATAGCCTATTATGAATGGCCAAAAAGAGGAAATGCATCAATGAAGGGGGGGGGGGGGAGACAGTGATTTGCATAAAATATGCTTATGCTAGTTTATATGTATAGATGCAAATTTAGAAATAATTATTACAATTTAAATAGAAATACAGTACATCTCACCATAGTGCAGAAGACCGTGACCAGGTGACCTGTATACCTGCCTGTCCAGGTGCTAACTGTGGATGGGCAAAGGTTCTTATGGTTCTTTATCTCTAAACTGGACAGGGCAGATCTTCATATAGAGGACACCTTCAAAGAGAGGGTGGTCCTCAGGCAGTCTTTCAAACAGACAACTGACCTCTGTAAAAAAGGACCCCAAGCAAAGTTTAAAAGGGGGGAAAGTCAAACACAAATAAATGAGCCACTGTGAAGGTTTGAGGCCTACATAGGCAAAGGGGGAAAAGGTCAAGCAAGCTTAGAGGCCTGGACTGGGGGGAGTCGGGCAGGGGTAACCCTGAGAAGAGTAGCTTCACTTCTCCGGTTTTTTCGGTTTTGGGGAAGGAGGGTATAAAAAGGGAGAGTCCGAAGACCAGAGCAGGAAGGAGCAGCCTTGAGGACTCTAAGGACAGCTAGGGTAAAAGAAGTTGCATTTTGCAAGTTTTATTTTCCTTTAAGGCCTTTTGCATCACTCAGTTCTTACCTTTAGTTGTGATTTGCTAGTTTTATTTACCAGTAAACTTGTGGTTAAACCTGTGTCTGGAGTGTCAGTCACCCCACATCTAAAGCCTAAACCCCATGTTATTAGGAAGGGGAAGTTTAAAAGCAGGAAGGTGGGACAGTTAAGAAGGCAAGAGATCCTTAAGGAGTTGCTCAGGGGGTCCAGGTCATAATGGGAACCCTGATAGCCACTTGGGATTTGTATATAGAGGGATTTGGGGAGGAGATTGCTTGGTGTATGGAATATTACGGTAAGTGGGAAGGGGGAGTTGAGCATGAAATGACCCGGGTGGGTGGGGTTTTGTCAGCAGAGAGTTGGGAGAGGGAAATTTGTGGAGGGAAGAGGGAATAAACCAGGTGGGAAAGGGATTAAGAGATTACTAGTTTGTCTAATTGTATTTATCCCAGACTTCGGTTCACTGTGAATTTGTTTTCATGGTTCCTCAAGTAAACATTCTGTCCTTGGTTAACCTTGGGTAATTCCCAGCAACACCCACACTTAAAGGGTTTGAACACCTACTCTGATACCTACACCTACACGCTGCTGTTAGCACAGTATGCTTTTGACATCTGCAAACAATAGCAGATGGTCCAGATCGCCTCCATTTTATGATGCACAAAATGTTCCCATATTACCTCTTTTCCACACCTTGGATTTTTATACACTGTTGGCTTAGAACTGTTCTTGATAACCTGTTGAAAAACGTTCTGCTTCCTAGGGAGGGAAACTATGTTCTTGTTTCCAGCCTCTATTTGTCTTGCATTCTGCAGGACCTAACCCCTAAGTACGAAATACCAAAATTAAGAGATTTACTTCAGCTCCCTCTAGGTGTAATAGGAAAAGGAGGGAATAGGATAGCCTATCTTAATTAAATCTGATCAGATGCTTTGGATTACAAGCAGAACTGGTTCATTCTGCCGTACAGTCTGTATAGCAACAATCTCTTCTGCATATGTGCTGAGCTAAATGTGTAGTTATTGCAAATTGGGAAGGAAAAAACACATGATGATCCTATCAAAGATAAACTGAACAGCAAGTGGATTGTTAACTCTTTTAGAAATTAAAAAAAAAATCCATGTGGAGAGTGAGAAAAGGGGACTTAAAATTCCATTGCGAATCTTTCATGACTATTGCTGTATTTTGAATGTCTGCAAGCCTTTAAAGCAAATAAAAATAATCAGGAGCTATGTTGCTGTTACAGAGGTTAAATGAATAGCTTAGGCGTACTGGCACAAATGTTTATGGTTCTAGTTATAGCTTTGGGACATCCCATTCTAGAGGCAGCTGGCTCCAGTTCATTTTTACAGTATTATATGTACTCCTGTAAACGAGATCTCTTTGCTGTCGAAAACAACTTCATTAAGTTGGGTGATTTTTATTGGCTCCCTTTAGGGTGAGGAACGAACACTAATCGTGGTAATTTAATATGAAAATTACTGAAGCAAGAACGATTGTGCTGAATCTTAAATGAAGCATTGCACAGACATTTCCATTTCAAAGAATGAAATATAAAAGCGAACACCAGCTACCTGGAGAGATTATCATAGGGATACATTTGAATCAGGCTTGAAGGGCTTAGCTTGTTTTAATTTAATTCTTAAGTAAAGTTACCAGGATGCCAGAGAAATTGTGAATTACAATCTATGGTTTTCAGTCATGTCTCGCAGCTTGACCACATGAAGAAATTTCCCTACACCCTGAGCCCTGGGGACAGGGGCAGCCAGAACCTCTACCCATGTACTCTGGATGCTGAACCTTCTCAGTAAGGAGACCTCCAGACTTTCAGACCAATCCTGTTATTTTTAAAAGAAAAAGAAGCCTGAGGTAGATGTTGGGTGGCCACTTACTCATTGTCATTGCCAAAAAAGAAGACGACAGAAGACAAAGAAGACAGAAGAGGGCACCAATTTGCGTAACATTTGCATGTGCAAATTCATATGTGTGAATGCAAATTTAGAAAGAATATCTATAATTGTAATAGAAGTTCAACACATCTCATCACAGAGGGAGAGACTGTGACCATGCAACCTGGGGGCCTGCTTAGTCTGCTGTTGAGGCACTAACTCAAGGCTGTTTTCTTCCCTTCTTATGTTTCTTCAACTTTAAACCAGACTTTAAACCAGTCGGAAAAGGTTGCTGTATACACCAGTGCAAGATCCCTTGGAATTTTTTTATTTTATTTATTTAGAATAATTATATACTGCTCCATATCTAAAACAGATTTCAGACTAGTGAATTGTTAATGCTTAATCTCTCTCCATTTCCTAGTTCTCCATTTCCTAATTCAGTCAGGCAACTCTTTCTCTCTCTCTCTCTCTTCCTCCCTCCCTCCCCCTCTCCTATCAATTGGCTATTGAGAACCTTGAGATTCCAAAGTCGTCACAAAAAGTCCCGTAACACACACCAAGAGGCCAAACCTTTTCTTTCGTTCACCTGAAAATTGCAATGCAATTGCAGGACCACATTGCAGTTTTGTTTCTTTTTTTTTCTAGCACTATAACTGCCTTAAGGCACAATCCTATGCATATTTAGACAGGAAACAAAGGCCTACAACTCCCAGTATGCCCCAGCCTACATGGCTGGCTGGGGCATGCTGGGAGTTGCATCCTTAGACTCTCTGAATTCAGAGAGATTCCCAAATGAGATTCCAGAGGACACCCTATGGTAGCCTTCCCCAGCCTGTTGCCCTCCAGATGTTTTAGATTTCAACTCCCATCAGCCCCAGCCAGCATGGCCAATGGCCAGGGATCCTGGGAGTTGTAGTCCAAAACATCTGGAGGGTGCCAGGTTGGGGAAGGCTGCCCTATATGGTCATGCAGGTGGTGTGACTTCAGACACTCTGCCTAAATGGCCCTTGGAAATTCCATCTTTCTGCCCATTCTTGAACCTTTGACCCCCTAACCCTTTAGGTGACTCCAGAAGAAATCGTGTTGGCATAAACATAGCCTGACCAAGTCTGGAATCGTAACTTTGGATGGCATTTTTCTACACTTCCACTTCCAGTGGAATCCACCAGTGAAGTAGGTCATTGAAGAATCCCATTCCCCCTTCCTGTGTTTCAGACAGAGCATAAGGAAGGAAAGGTATAACTCTCTCTCATCAGAGGGAGATCTTCTGAGGGTGCCACATGCTCCTGAGGTTTGCCTCAGGAGCACTTGCAGTAGAGCATTTAGGGCGCAATCCTATCAGATCCGCCTTTGATACGCATACGCCTCCGAACTCGGAGGCTTACGGGTATCCAGTGATCCTCACCTCCACCATGCCTCCCGCTCTGCAATTTAACTAGATAAGCATTTTTGCCCACCTAGCTGAGGCATCGGGGAGGGGGAAGGAAGGAGGCTGGGGATACAGCTTAAGCCATCCTCTCCCCATCCACCAGCACAGCCCCTTTCTCTTCCATCCGAGGTTGTCTTTGTGACCTCGGAGAGGCAGCCGGCGTGGTTCTCTCCGCACCGGTGGCGAGGGGGAGAGGACAGGGAGCTCAGACTCCTGGGTCTGAAGTCAAGGCACCATCTCCAACCTCGGATTAAGGAATCCAAACTATCCTGTGGCCCCCAGATTCTGTGTAGGGGCCACCAGATTGCTCACTTAGTGTTACAGCACCCACCTTCTGGAATACTTTACCTATTGACATTAGACAGGCCCCCACAGTTCTGACCTTTAGATGTCTTCTTAAAAGTCATCTCTTTACACAGGCTTTCCCTGAAGTATGACCCAGCCAGCTATAGTTTGTAGCACACAGTAGAGTGTTCGGTTTTATTGCTGATTAATTTGTATTGTGTTGTTTTTATTGTTATATTTATTGTTGTTTTTATGTCATTGCATTTTATATTTGCACCATTGTGCAAAGTGGTATATAAATTTTAATCATAAATAAATAAAATAAATAATGTAGATCCCTGTGGGATCCCACTGTTTACATCCCTCCATTGGGCGAATTTACCATTTATTCCTATTCACTGCTATTCCTACTCTCAAAGCATAGTGACAGATATCCATCAGCACTCCCTCCCCCTGGAGCATTCTCCTTTAAGGTATAATTAAAAACTCACTCTTCTCTCTCGCATTTCCCTCTTGAGATCTATTATGATGCCCTGCCATATCTTTAGATTTGCCATTATGTATGTAATGATTTTCTAGGTTCCATTTTCGCCCAGCTCATGAAGTATGTTCTGCCCCCCTCACCTCTCCATTTGTCTCATTGTTCAAAATTTAGATCTAGACTGGGACCTCTCATATTTCTAAAGTTTTGTTATTGTTTATTTGTTCAGTCGCTTCCGACTCTTTGTGACTTCATGGACCAGCCCACGCCAGAGCTTCCTGTTGGTCGTCGCCACCCCCAGCTCCCCCAAGGTCAAGTCTGTCACCTCCAGAATATCATCCTCCATCCATCTTGCCCTTGGTCGGCTCCTCTTCCTTTAGCCTTCCACTTTCCCTAGCATCAGCATCTTCTCCAGGGTATCCTGTCTTCTCATTATGTGGCCAAAGTAGGGATGTACGAAAGGCACTTACCTTTCGTGGATTATGTTGATGGGGGGGGAGGCGCTCCGTCCCTCCCCATGGAATCCTGGACGGGGGGGAGGTGCTCCGTTCCTCCCCCCCCCCCCGAATCCTGGCCGGCCGGCTGTGCTCCACAGGGATTCTGCGGAGCCGCCGGCCAGCTCTCCCAGCAGCCGGACATCCGGCCGCTGGCTAGCAGGGACGCAAATGGCGGCGGCCGTAGCCACTGCCATTTGCGTCCCTGCAGTCAGCCGTGATAGGCCACATGTTTACGTAGCCTATCACAGCTGACTTTAAAAAAACAACAACAGCAACGCACGTACGCAAATGGCGGCGGCCATGGCCGCCGCCATTTGCGTTCCTTATTTTGCCACGTCTTAGTCTACGTCAAGATTTACGTAGACTAAGACGGTGAAAATAAGGGGGACACAAATAGCGTAGCTACGCTATTTGCGTTCCCCTTATTTTTGCCATCTTAGTCTACGTAAATCTTGACGTAGACTAAGACGTGCCAAAATAAGGAACGCAAATGGCGGCGGCCGTGGCCGCCGCCATTTGCGTATGCGCATTGTTGTTGTTGTTTTAAGTCAGCCGTGATAGGCTACGTAAACATTTACGTAGCCTATCACGATTTTTTTAAAAACTTAGCCATGATAGGCAACGTAAATCTTTACGTAGTTTTTTTTAACTGGAAATGGTGGCGGCAGCCGGTCGGAAGACAGGCAGCCGCCGCCGCCAAACCGCTGCCAGAGCCGCTGCCGCCAGGAAGATCCGCCCCAGGTAAGTCTCGTGCCGGGGGGGCGGGGGGGCAGACTGTTCTGCCACCGATTTCGGCAGGCTGAATGCGCTGGCATTCGGCCTCCCTGAGATCCATGGCAGAATTCTCTGACATCCCTAGGCCAAAGTACTTCAGTTTTGCCTTTAATTTCATTCCCTCAAGTGAGCAGTCTGGCTTTATTTCCTGGAGTTGGGACTGGTTTGATCTTCTTGCAGTCCAAGGCACTCTCAGAATTTTCCTCCAGCACCACAGTTCAAATGCATCTATCTTCCTTCGCTCAGCCTTCCTTATGGTCCAGCTCTCGCAGCCATAGGTTACTACGAGGAATACCATTACTTTAACCTTTGTTGTCAGTGTGATGTCTCTGCTCTTAACTATTTCTGAAGTACCCTAGAATATTTTAGGCTATTTACAAATAAGAAATGACAGCTTCTGCCCCAGCCTATGTACCAATGGGAGAGGGGGTATTGTTTTTTCATTAAAATGTTTAAAGGAGAAAAGAAAAAAATATGAGAAAAATGATAAACCTCTCCAGAATGAGTCCTGATTTCTACAAGAACTGGGCCACTGTGTGAACCGTATCTCACTCCCATGCGGCGTAACCACTGAATGAGACAAAATAGAGGATAATTCAAATCAAATCAGAGAACAATTAGACTACTGCAGCAATGCGGAAATCCTAACAGTAGAGACAAGCAAGTGTTTTAAAAACACCTTATGTGGGAGATTGGTGATTAGATATCCTGATGTAATTTTCATCTTCTAAAAGCAGACCTGGGAGGTTCCACTTTGGATCAAGGCCATGGCACAGATAGGGGGAATCGAACATGCCACAGCCCCAATCCAAATCACCCCCACTTAGGGATGTGCAAACTCACCCCTATCCAGGTTCTCCGGACTCCTGCCCAGCTCCTGCCCAGCCCCTGCCCCCGCTTGCCAGTCCCCAGACTGCGCTCAAGCCCCTCCCACTCTTGGCAAGCAGCCCACACTCACCCCAGTGGCCTTGTCGAGCTCCACAGTCACCATTTGTAAAAAAATCCAAAATGGCGATTGCAAAACTGCACATTTTGGTTTGCACGAAAATGCGCATTTTTGCGAATGCACACATTCTCGTGTGTGAAATGAGCATTTTTGCGAAGGCACACAGTGTGTCTACAAAAATGTGCATTTTTCGTAAAATGCTCTTTTTGTGCATGCACAAATATGTGCATTTGTAAAAATGCACATTTTTGTGTGTGCACAAATTTGTGCATTTTTGCAATCACCATTTTATTTCTCAGAAAACAGCGACCGTGAAGCTCAACAAGGCTGCCGGGGTGAGTGCAGGCCATTTGCTGAGCAGGGCTTGGGGGTGAAGGTAGGAGCAGGTCCACTGGATTCCCAGACTGAATCGGGCGCCCATGCCATCCCTACCCCCACTGGAGCTGCTGTTATCCACAGCGGGGGAAACATACAAATATGCCTTTGTTCTTCAGTCTTATTTCTTGTTTTTAAACCAAGACCTGCAGCATCAAAGAAGTTGAGAAGAGTTATCATTGCTGTTGCAGACCTTTTCCTCTTCTTTTTTATGTTGTCATAAAGCAAAGAGAAGTCAATTAGGTCTACTATTTCATTAATGAGCCTCACAAATCACCTTTACGGCAAGGCTCATATCTATAGCACCGAGCTAGAATGTACCATTCAGAAAGGCAAAGTATGTTGACACCCTTTCATTAGAAGCCCTGCAGCTGCTTTGGGGGGTAATTAATTTTTACATGTACTATGGTGAGCCCAAACAAGACTTCTGAAGCCGTTCGGCCAATTACAGGCTCTTTGGGGCAATGGAGGTCTTTTGCAGTCAGCTAAGCATTATACTACCGGTACGATCCACGTTTTAATGAACTTGCCATATAGCAGAATCTGCTGGACTCCCAAGAAAAAGGTACGCATTTTCACAAAGAGGCACTGTGGTTTCCTTTGGTTCCCTGCTAATTCCCTCCCACCAGATCACCCCAGAATGCCGGGTTCTAATATATTTTAGCAGAGCGTGTTTTCTTTATGGTGAATTATTAAGGCGAGTGATGTGATCTTCATAACAGGGCTTTGCGTCCCACTGTGTTTTATTATTGTTTTTCAAGAGAAAGGGGTTACTTCAGCCTCATGAGGCAAATTTAGATGAGATGGAGTTTTATAGATGTACTGGCATTAAAAGACTACATAGTAGTCAGGAGACAGACATGCTGTTTAGCGTCTCTGCTGCTAGAAGTGCAACTATTAAAACGCAGGCTGGGGGTGTTATAAAATATAGTGGTAGCAGCATTTTGAAAAGAAAAGCAAAAGCTCTTCTGTTGCCATGTAGACGTAGCCCAGACTGTATAGTTCCTTCAGAACGACCTTTTCTGTAAACCTGCTCTTCAACATCTAGTCTTTAACCCTTGGTCCTTAGGGAGGGATCAGGGAACATGCACACAAACTAATTTCCCCCCCCACACACACACAGCATACAACATACAACATAATTAGTGAAAAAGGTTCTTGTTAACAAACAAAATTAAGTCACATTATATGCAACTGAACAAAAGGGGTATGCAAACATATGTGCCTGCATGGACCCTAAGATCATCCTCAGCGGTCCTTCTCCGTGAGCACCTGCCAAAGGAAGTGAGGCAGATGGCTACCAGGAGGAGGGCCTTTCTGCTGTGGCACCCCAGCTGTGGAATGAGCTCGCTGGAGAGGTCTGCCTGGCACCTACGTTGTATTCCTTCTGGCACCAGGTGAAGACGTTTTTATTCTCCCAGGCATTTTAGCTTCATAGTCTTTTAGCTTTCGTGTTTTAAATCTGTATTTTAAATCTCTCCATTGCTGCTAGGTTTTATTCTGGTTGTAGTGTTATATAGTGGTTTTGATGCTTTTATATTTTATATTGTTTTATCCTGTACTTTTTGGTTTAAATTTTTGTGAACCACCCAGACACCTTTGGCTATTGGGCAGTATAGAAATGAATAAAAATAAAATAAAACCACCCCGCAACATCCAGTGAACACATGAGAGGGAAGTGGATATGCACCCACTAGCCATGCCCCCTGATGCCAACACATCAGATGGCCACACTTCTGGCATCCACATGTTCAGCAGAAATGTAAGAGGCGTGCAGCTAGGCTTGGACTTCGAGGTGAAAGGCCAAGACTCTGAGGCCAAGGCGATCCCCCAGATGACTACCCAGAAAGCAGGAGGTGCAGAAGGAGTTTGCAGAAGCAAACTCCATTTTTTTCTTGCCATCCTGGTGGCACCATGATTGAAGTGGTTTTAAAAGAGCCAGTGTGGTGTACTGGTTCGAGTGTTGTACTGGGACTTGGGAAATCCTAGTCCCCATTCACTCGGCCATGGAGCTCACTGGGTAATGTTGGGCCAGTCACAGACTCTAAGCCCAACCTACCTCACAGGGTTGTTGTTGTGAGGATAAAATGGAGAGGAGGAGGATTATGTATGCCACTTTGGGTTACTTGGAGGAAAAAAGGTGGGATATCAATGTAATAATAAATTAAATAAATAAATGTGAAATTGCACATGCTTGGTCTTTAAAAAAACAAACAAACAAACCAAGGTTGGCAAACAGGTTTGGAGTTATCCTTTTTCTAACCTTTCAGGAATGTAGAAACAGTTGTAAAGCATGGAACAGTGGTTGGGGCGTGTGAGGAGAGAAATGTTAGTAGCGCGTTTCACAACTGAAGTACCACACATGGACGTCTGCCAGGGGCCCCCATAAGACTAGTAGGTCCAAAATGACCTAGCTGCAATGCTGCCTGTGTGTCTATAGATCAGGGTTGGGGAACCTCAGACCCAGCAGGAGCCAAATCCGGCCTTCCTGAGGTCCCAGTCCAGCCATTCGGGCTTCCCCAGATAGCCTCGCCACCTTCCCCTGGTCCCGCCCCTTTCCTTGACTACTGATAGTTTGGCAGTTTTGTTTGGCTTTTGTTTTTTCCCCATCCTAAAGGACTGAAATGCCTCTCCTGGGGCTGAGTTACTAGCAGTAGGAGCCTGAAGCTGCTGGTTTTTGGCTCCACCCCCTTTTGCCTCTGGCCCTGCCCTTGTTGCCTTCGGCCCCACCCACCACTGACATGCGGCCCCCAAATGGCATTCGGCCTCAGGCTGAAAGAGATCCTCCATCCCTGATTTAGTTGTAGGCATGTCAGGCTCCTACATATGAGTGTGAACACTAGCTAAGCCGAGGGGAGTGACCTCTGGCTGTACCCCAGGGGGCATTCACTCCCCAGAGCCCAACCTCTACTGGGAGGTCCTGCTCCTCCTCTTTCAGAGGAGGTCTCATCCAGTCCAGGGTCCAAACACCACCATCTCCTGATGCGTCGTGGCATGCATTACTTTTCTAAGGCCTCAGAGACGGCAACTCTAGAGAAACTAAAACCCCATTGAAGTGGGAGACATTATACTTGAAGCTGTCAATCAAATACAGGCAACTTTGCCCTGAAGACTCAGGGCATCTTCACACGGAGCTTTCATCTTGCTTTTGAAATTGGTTACTCACAGAAGTTTGCGGGTCCTTTAGATATCGTTGTCAACCTCCAGGGTGTCTCCCATGCTAAATGTCCTTTATTCCATTTTTTAAAAGACCGGAGATAATGAGCTATCAAGTTACAGTGCTTGAGGTCCACTTGAGTTCCCTCGTGAAAAGAGGAAAACCCACAATAAGAGAAGCTTAGATTTACGTAGCCTATCACAGCTAAAGCAGGGATGCAAATGGCGTAGCAGACGCCATTTGTGTCCCTGCTCTTTGCTGTGATGGGCTACATAAATATTTGCATAGCCTATCACGACTAAAGCAGGGACACAAATGGCGTGGCGGACAGCATTTGCATCCGGATCACTTCCTGTTTCTCATCCACAGTGATACGGACGGCAATGTTGGCCGTATCACTTGCAGAATGGAGCCGCCGGCGAGGAGGATTCGGCTCCGCGACAATCCGGCAGGAGGCGGAGGTGAGTGGGAACATTCTGCCACGGACTCCAGAGGACTCTCATTGGAGTCCATGGCGGAATTCTCCTCCATCCCTACCCAATAGCTGAAGCTCTCCAGGTGGTTCACAAAAATTAAAACTATAAAATGCAACACGATAAAATACAATATAAAAGTTTAAAACTACAGTATAAAATAAAATAAAAACCAAATAAATCCTAGCAGCACTGCAAAGATCTAAAGTACAGTAACAGATTTAAAACAACAAAAACTGAAGGACTAAAATGCCGGGGAAAATAAAAAGGGAAAAAACATTAAGTGCCAGGTGAGCCTCTAGGAAGCTCATTCCACACCCAGGGTGCCACAACAGAAAAGGTGCTCTTCTCGGTAGCCATCCATCTCACTTCCTTTGGCGTGTGCTCCCAGAGAAGGATGGCTGAAAACGATTTTAGGGGGCGGGCAGGTATATATGAGCAGAGATTATCCTTCAGGTAACCTGGCCCCAAGCTATTTGAGGCCATTAATGTTCATACCAGCACTTTGAATTGGGCCCAGAAATATTAAATGTATGTACACAGAAAGGTCTCACACTATTTTTTACCATTTGAACATATTTTCCTTTTCCTGCAAGTCAACATTTTGCCACTGAAGTAAAATCATTTTTACTTTGAAGTAAAATCAACAGGGCTCCTTTATATTTGATTGCCTGCATACTTTTAAAAACTGATTATGGGTTGATCATGAGCTTCTTTGAATGCCTCACATTGAAACAGAAAAGCAGAATAAAAATGGTTTAAATAAATATTACCTGTAGACTGTGATTCAAAGATTGGTTGTTTATGGTAGGGGTGGGCAACTTTTGGCCCCCCAGGTCATCCCTCACCACT
Source organism: Heloderma suspectum (assembly GCF_057233095.1). NCBI lineage: Eukaryota > Metazoa > Chordata > Lepidosauria > Squamata > Helodermatidae > Heloderma > Heloderma suspectum. The sequence continues at coordinate 22,500,446 of NC_139460.1, read as the reverse complement.
GGCTATGCTGAATAGGACTGATGGGAGTTGTAGGCCAAAAATCAGGGGGGGCTACAAGTTGCCACTTCTGGTTTATGGCCATCAGCAAAACAGCGTTCAAGTTGCAGAGTTCTTCAAAGCCAAGTAGGAAGCGGAAGTAAAGTGCATCCACTTAACCAGTTTCAGTCACCTGAGCTGCAGTTAAATAAGATTGTCTGGGTAGTCGAAGCTTTTTGCAACTGAAATGGCTCATATTTCACATAGCAGTGGAGTTCTTGTAGGTGGGCTCAGTGGCACACTCATAAAAACCACTGGTGAGATACAGGAAATAATAATGTTTAATGTAGCAACAGATTATTAGCTCTCCTCAGCGTGCAATTTAATAGCATTACATGGCTTGTTTCGGGGAGGGTGGAACGCCTCGCAGGCATGAAGGAGACGGCAGGAGCTCTTTCCCTTCCATTTTTAACTCCTCTCTTCACCGCTGGGAGACTTTAACCTCACTTCCTCAGTCACATCGGAAATCGTTTCTATGCCCATGACTACTAAACCGACGCTTCTTATCCCCGTGACTTGATCATTTCCTCATGCTAATGAACCAATTTCTCAGTAAGGAAAACGCATTTACTTCAGGAAACATCATTATCCATCAGGCCTCTGGCAACAATAAAATGGCATGTTGCCAGAATCAGCTTACACCATGCAATAGGCGGAGAGATCAGATACAGCCATGAACTCTTCTTAACTAACAGTGCTTCCCAGCAACCTAGGTTACAGGCTGACACAATTGCCACAGTCCAGAGGGGCCAGGTGTAAACCCTTCAAGAGAGATATGTACATACAGTCTACACTGAAAGACATTTTTTCACCTTGTTCTTGAAAACTGGGGGAAGGAAACTAAACCATCAATGCCTGGAGCTGCCATTTTGGGACAAGGCTGGTTATACAAAACTGTTGTGTAAACAAAGTAAGTTTGGTCTTATCACTTTGGGGGATCACATATGCAGTGTACAGAAGAATCCCCATTATGGTAATCTGGGCCACATTTTCCTATTACAACCTACTAATTAAAAAAAAAAATTAACTGCATTTTTATACCGACGAATAGCCAAAGCGCTCTGGGTGGTTCACAAAACAAAACATAAAACCATAAAATGCAACAGTCATATCTAGACTTGGCCTACATCTACATGCTTTATAGCAGTATTGAAGTGCACTGACAACTGTTGGGGCACATTATGCATTCTATATACCACTACTGTAATGTTATTTCCTGCTTTTTATTCCACGTTATCCAAAATACAGCAACAAATGTCACTGTGTGTCCTACGAGGTATAAAGATGCAAGAGGGATATAGTGTGGCTATGATGAGATCATAATAATACAACACAAGGCCTGTGGATCTGGCCTTGGACTTGGTATGGCTTGTTCCTTGGTAGGACCATTAGGCAGTTCCTAAACTAAAATCCACATTTGGAATGCTATTCATGCCTTACCCACCTTCTTGAGACATGGCTGGTGGGCAGGGCTTAATTTGTGTCACAGCTGACTCAGGGATTTTCTACATGAGGCTGTTAATCCGCTGTATCTACTTTTGGTTTCTTCACAAAATTGAGATACCTTTCCTACTGTTCTACTACATAACCTCTAGGTGGCACTGTAGAATAGCAGAATAGCACAAATACACAAGTGAAAAAAGCATTTGCTTTTGCTTTTGTAAATAAATACCACATTTTCCCTGCTCTAAAAAAACTCACCAAAGTGCTCTTTAGACACAGAAGTGAAACTGGAGGGTCACGACATCATCTAAAGACCCGTAAAAAAAACGTGAGTAGGAAATGACGAGCACACAATAAATGCTTTGTGTAGAAAAGCTCCAAGGCTCAGCCCTGGCACCTGTGACTGCACTTAACCCTAGTCCTATGAACAAGGACTAGATTAAAATGTCTCTTAGCAGGTGGCAGAATGCTTATCCATCACCAGGGAGGAACTACAAGAGGGGCCCTACAGACGGGCATCAAGGATTACAGGGGTGAGCTTCCAGATCAGAGGATAGTTTTTTCCAGATATGCTTGAGCCCTGGCAGCAATTTTTTCTAGAATGTAAGCATTCATTCTCTGGTCCAATCCAGAGTGCCCCTTTTTAGCAGATCAGAATTGTAGCAGATCATCATCATCATGCTTAGCATTTATATACAGCACTTTTCCCACATGCTCAAAGCACGTCCCATATATCGGGGTGTACAACCTTTTTCAATTCTGGGGTCACATTGGCTGTCAGGAGCTGCATGAGAAAAGGGGGCTGTCAGGGTTCCCTTTATGACCTGGACCACCTGAGCAACTCCTTAAGGATCTTTTGCCTCCATAAAAGTCCCACCTTCCTTCTTTTACCTTCCCCTTTCCAGTAACATGAGGTTGAGGCTGTAGAAGTGGGGTGACTGACACTCTAGATATGGGGTTTAACCACAACAGTTTACTGGTAAATTAAAGCAAGCAAATCACAACTAAAGGTATTTATACAATACTGCTGAGTGATACAACAAAAGGCATTAAGAGAAAATAAACGTTACAAAACATGAGCTCCTTTATCCTAGCTGTACTTAGACTTTTCCAGGCTGCTTCTTCCTGCTCCCTCTTCAGGTTCTGCTCTCCCTGACTCTGTTCTTACTGCTCTTTTGCTGTCTTTATATACCCTCCTCCCTCAAAACTGAAAGTTCTGCTTCAAACCTGAAGAAACAAAACTTAAGTGGGAAATGAAACTGAAACTTAACTGGGGAAATGAAACTACTCTCAGGGATACCCCTTCCCACCAATAATAATAATAATAATAATAATAATAATAATAATAATTTAAAAAACAGGTTCTAAGCCTGACTTTTTTTTTTCCTTTTGCCTCTGCAGGACTCAAACCTTCACAAGGGCATAGCCAGAGTAAAAAAGGCTGTTCATCTCCAGTTTCTTAATTTGCCAAATTCTTATAATTAAAATTCAGTTTGCAGATGTATTGTTTCATTAGCAATACTCCACCTTTAGCCCTAATCAGACAATTTGTATTTTATCTCAAAAATTCATTAACATTAGTCATCCCATCCCATATATTTTTATCATGGTTTTTTTTAGCCCATTTTATTTCTTTTATCCCATCCTTTTTATAATCAACATTTCATTTCAGCCCACCCCCACTCTCACACCCCCTCCTCCACTCCACTGCTGTCTTTCTCTTACTTTTGGAGCTTTTCTACATGAGGCATTTATTGTGGGCTTGTCAGTCCCTAATGGAAATCTACAGTAGATCAGTGTTTTGTTCTCCATCACCTAACACAGAAATATTCTCAACATGACAGAAAAGAGTTATTTGTTACTTTTGTGGATTTTAGTTCAGACTTTGACCTTGTAGATAGAGATTGTTTGTGGCAAAAGCTATCTGCCACAGACATTGATAGAAGGCGGTTTCTTTTAATCCAAATGCTCCACTCCAACACTACTCTTAGAGTTAGGCTTGGGGAGAATAGATTGTGATCAGAAAGCATTCCATCTGATAAAGGGGTGCGTCAGGGAGGTCTATTGGCCCCTTTTCTTTTTAACTTTTATATTAACAGCAAGAGTTGTACAAGAATTGAGTGATTTGGAATGCTTTCCAGCTTCTATTCAGGATGTTAAACTCTCAGTCCTCCTATATGCAGATGACATTGCTATGATCTCCACTACATTAATTGGAATGCGAAGGCTCTTGAAAAAGTTGAGTAAGATTTGCACAAGAGAGCATTTGTCTATTAATTATGCTAAGACTGAAATCATAGTAATTGGGAAGAAAAGGAAAACATATATGTGGAAGCTGGACAATGAATCCATTGAATAAATGAACAACTTTAGATATTTGGGCCTTAACTTCAAAACCCAACTTTTGTGGAGACAACATTTAGATGTAATTAAGCTGGAATCATCCCAGTCTACTCAACCCCTCCTTTGGTTTTCTAGATCACAAGGGGCAAGCTTGGTTGTCCCTGCAGTTGAGGTATTTCAGAAGAAAGTAGTTTCACAACTGACGTATGGGGTAGAGGTATGGGGATACATGAATGCCTCTATTTTTGTGGTGGTTCAGAATTCTTTTATGAGATCCCTCTTAACTGTCCCCCAGGGTACACCTGGGGCACCTCTAAGGGTAGAAGTGGGAGTGATTTCAGTTAAAACATCTATTCATGCTGTTCTTGCTTTATATTGGCTCAAGCTGATGCATATGAGTGACTCCCGCCTTCCAAAAAAATGCTTTCAAGAGCAACTTCAGACCCCATCCCAAAAGTCTTGGGCAAACCTGACCAGACCTATATTGCAAGCTTATGAAATTGATACTGAGTCCTTTCCTTGTTCTGCTTCTGATGGAGTCAAGCAGATCCTTAAAGAAAACATTTATCTCAATTCTAAGTGGATGGATTTGGTTACAATCTCACAAATGCCTTATTCTTGCTGGCACCCATTATATAAGACATCATTTGGTCTGGAGAGTTACTTTACAACTCTGTGCCCTACCTAAGGAAATCATTTACAGCATTGCGACTACAATGCATGCCTTCTGCCTTTCTGGAGGGAAGATCTGACAATACCCCAGTCCATCAGAAACTCTGTATCTGTGGGTCTGGGGAGGTCGAGGATGTCTCTCATTACTTACTAAGATGTCCTCTCTATGGCCATTCTAGGCATACATTTCTTGCCATCATTCTCCAGTGCCTCTCAAATAGACCACCCTTAGAACAGATATGTGCTCTTCTTTCTGGCACTGATGCTTTTACCACTGTCCAGGTAGCAAAATATGCCTTGGCAGCAAGGGAAATATGCACTAAAGCCCAAACAGCCTAGTGGGGATGACTCTGTTGGATGTGTGAATTTATGTATATACAAATATGTGATTGTACTCTTCTGTTTTTCTCTCCTTTTTTAATGTACATTGTGGTAGCCTATGGCTTTAAGCAATAAAGTATCTAAGTAAGTATCATTCCCTATTCATGGCCATTTACAGCTTCTTTAGACAGCGATGTGACCCTCCAGTTTCATTTCTGTTTTTAAACAGCACTTTTGGCAAGTTTTTTTTCAGAGCAGAGAAAATGTATTATTCATGAAAGCAAAAGGAAGCACTTTTTCCACTTGCGTAATTGTGCTGTTCTGCTACACCACAGTACCACATAGAGGTTATATAGTGGAAAAGCAGGAAAGGAAACATTCTTCATGTAGTGCTCGGATCTATTCTGCAATGAAACCAAAAGTAGATACAGCACATTAACAACCTCATGTTGAAAAGCTGCACTTCACTCTGCCTCCTGGAACCAGCAGCAGCAATAAGCAGCCAGTGCTGGCAAGTGCTGGCAGTCTATGGCAAATAGTCTTCAAGGAGACTATCAGTGAGACCCCTCAGAGGGCTGTATGGTTCCTGCCATAAGTCCCCATCCTAGAGTATCCCCAGAAGCAATTTCTTGTTTTTATTGTTTTATAGTTTTATTGTTTTGAATTGTTGCACACTGCCTTGATGATTTTTTAGCAGACACAGCATTATATAAATGCCAATAATAGAAATAAAATAAATAAACTGAGCCACACATTCACCCCACAAATTAATCATCATAATCCGTGATTAAAGGTAGGGGTGGGCAGGAAGGGTGTTCATTTTTCAGTTTTTCAGTGTGGTTTTTTTGCCATTTTTCTTTTTTTCAGTTTCTTCCCTTTTGGGGTGGTAGGGGAGACTGGGGGTCTTCAGGGGCTGCCAGACAGGGCTTGGGAGGCCACTGTGGACTGGAAGCCATGTTTTTTTGCACCCCTGCCATACATTATCACTATAAACAACAGCCAAGTAAGCTGGGACAGTATTATCCCCGTATTGGGGACAGTATGGAGCGGGGCTGAGGTTGAGAGATACTTGGTTGAATCAAGACTAGCCAGTGAATTTATGGCTCAGCTGAGAGGGAATCATATCCTATGACTGTAGCAGGCCACTACACCAACTTTCCATTCTTTAGCCCTTTTCAGACATCAGCTGAATACATGGGGGGGGGGGAGGGGAATCGAGATCATACTCACTGGGGGGAGAGGACTTGATCCTGACTATATGTTCACTGAAATTCTATGTTTTCACTGAAACAAAAGCAAAGGGCTTTTGTGAGGATTACTTGTGTTCAGCTTGGATTTCTTTCTCATTCTTCTTTTACTGCATAACAATTTCAAGATTTTTATGCAGACATCCTTTGGATGGCTTAATCAGCTCTAGAAGTGTATATCCTTTTCAGTTATGGGGGGTTGGATCACATACATCATCTCCACACACACACACACACACACGTTAATAATACTCCCTAAATAAAGTTTGCAGAATAAAATGACTATTTTATATTCCATCCTTCTGTGTGGGGATTACGTTCATCTTCTTGTGACTTGTGCATAATGCATCTCACCTAAGCTTTTAACAGTAGTTCTGTCTGTGTTTTTCATAACAGAAGCGCTGCGCTTTACAAAGGATTCTTGAAGTTTTCCAAATGTTGTTGCCCTCACTTGCCACATACTCATGAAATATGATGGTGTATTATGCGACTATTGAACTAATAGCATTATACAAGGACTAACAATACAAAGCAAGAGGCTATACATGAATGTAATGTGAAGCATTAGCGCCGGAGAGTTAAAGCTCCAGGTTCCTATGGCAACCTCAGTTCTATCCCTTAATTGTGGCTCCTTCCTGAAGCGGACTTCAGAAGAGCCAGTTGTCACAGCAACCTTAATTTTAAGTTACAGGCCTGGAAGATATTCAGTTACAGACTTTTAAGATTGCCTTATCAAAGCCAGTATCTCGATCAAGCCTTGCAGGAAACATTTCCTAGGGTAAAGGGATTTAATCTAAATCAGAAACAAAGTGAGGGTGAACCCTTGTAAGAACATGAGGCCTGAAAAAAGAGCATGTTAGGTTTGATCGAGACTGGACCATTTGCAATTGAAAGGGGCGTTTGTTTAGCTGTTGCCAAAATCGTCATCACCTTGTTTTACATTCCCCTCTTTTCTCCTTAAAGGAAACCTTTCATTGATTCTCTTTCAGCTGGCAAAGCAAACATAGTCTTCCACACCTAGACGATGATCTATTTCTGAGCTATGGACGTTCCTTGAAATGGTTCGTCTGGCAATATATACACAAGTACCTCTCAAGGCCATGTTGCCAAGGCCTCATGTGAAGATTTAAATGCATATGGGAGTACTGTACAGTCAAATCACCTTGTATAACATTAAGTACTATCAAAAAGCTCATCATTGTAACAGGCAGAGGAGAGGAAAGGGAAGGGAAGGCCTTTGTATTACAGGGCCTTCCAGAGAGGAAAGATGCCAGCCGACAAGAAAGGATAAACGCCGGAGCTGCTAGGCCTCTGCTGAGGCTAGACAGGGAAGGTAAAATCTAATAGGTAAACCCAAAGGTTTATCTGACCATCGTCAAAGGCCATAGACAGTTTAATCTTGTGCAATGGATGGTTAAGGATTACCATTTTACCCCACACACATTTTACTATACATCAGCACCTGATGTGTAGTAAAATATTCCTTACTACTTGGCAGGATATTTCATGATGACCAAACTACTCCAGGGAGAGCTCTCTGAGTCATCTGTGTCATCTTGCCGGGGCGGGGGGTGGGGGGCGGGATGACCAAAAATAAGATAGAAAAGCCTGATAAAATATAAGGTCAAATGGTTGCTTATCCACCCAAAGAATGGAGACAGAAAACCATCATTTTATCACATGTCCACAACTCTGGTGTGGTACAATCCTCCTTACACAGGCAAGAAGATACAGATGACCAAGGCTTCCAGGTTGAGAAAGCTTATCACAGGGTAGTTTGGTCATTCATAAAGAATCAGACTAGTTACAAATAACAATTTCTTACACATTTGACTTTACATCTGCACCTGATGTGTGGTAAAGTTCTCCTTACTGCTTGACATGATGGTTTAGATGACCAAGCTGCCTTCAGTGAGAATGCTCACTCTGGGATGGTTCAGTTAGAACATAAGTACATCAGAACAGCTATGCTGGATCAGACCAAGGGCCCATCTAGTCCAGCATTCTGTTCACACAGTGGCCAACCAGCTGTCAACCAGGAACCCACAAGGACACGAGTGCAACAGCACCCTCCCACCCATGTTCCCCAGCAACTGGTGTACATAGGCATACTACCTCTGATACTGGAGGTAGCACATAGCCATCAGAACTGGTAGCCATTGATAGCCTTCTCCTCCAGGAATCTATCTAGCCCCCTTTTAAAGCCATCCAAATTGGTTGGTGGCTGTCACTACATCTTGAGATAGCAGATTCCATAGTTTAACTCTGCGCTGAGTGAAGAAGCCCTTCCTTTTCTCTGTCCTGAATTTCCCACCAATCAGCTTCATGGGATGATCCCAGGTTCTAGTATTACAAGAGAGGGACCCTATCCACATTCTCCACACCACGCATAATTTTGTACACCTCTTGTAATATCTCTCCTTACCCTCATTTCTTCCAGGATAAACAATCCCAGCTGTTGTAACCTTCCCTCATAGGGGAGATGTTCCAGCCCCTTGATCATTTTAGTTGCCCTTTTCTGCACCTTTTCCAGCTCTACTTTCCCGTCGTCTGTATATGGGCTGAATGCTAGGTTTAAATCTGTTTATTTTCTCATGTTCTGCTGACTAATATGCATTTTCCTTAATTAAACATCTTTTTCAAGAAACCAAATTCTCAGTCAGGGAGGGCATCTTTGCATCCGGGCTATCCAGAGAGAACCATCAGCCTAATGCACAGTAACTGTGAAAAAGACAAATTCCATGTTAGGAATCATTAGGAAAGACACTGAAAATAAAACTGCTGATATCATAATAATGCCTTTATACAAATCAATGATGCAGCCACACTTGAAAAGCTGTGTGCAGTTCTCATCACCACACCTTTGAAAGGCTATTTTAGAATGGGAAAGGCAACCAAAGTGCTCAGGGGACTGGATCAGGGGACCTACAAGGAAAGGTTACAATGTTTGGGGATATTTACTTTAGAAAAAAGGCAAGTAAGAGGGGACATGATAGATGCATATAAAAGAATGCATGGTGTGAAGAAAGTGGATATAGATAACTTTTTCTCCCTCTCTCATAATACTAGAATCCAGGGTCATCCAATGAAGTTGTTGAATGATGGAAGATTCAGGACAGAGGAAAGGAAGATCTTTGCACAGCGCATAGTCAAACTATGGAATTCACTTGGCATCAATGGAGGTTTTTTTCTTCTTCTTTTAACAACCCATGAAGAGGGCAAGAGATTTTAAGGGAAAATGGTGGTGGAAAAGGCTTAATCCTCCCCTCCTGATGCACACTGGTCCTGATCCAAATCAGGGCTGTGCATGCTTACACTAGAGTAAATCAAAAGCTAACCTTCAACCATATGCTATGCAATTAGTGAAACTGTAATTTGGCTCTTAGACAGGTTGAAAAGAGGATTCATGCCGGATAAGGCTATCAATGGCTATTAGTCATGATGGCTATATAGTACCTCCAGGATCAAAAGCAGCATGCCTCTGAAAACCAGTTGCTGGGGCCACAGCGGGGAAGGCCTATTACTTTCATATCCTGCTTGTGGGCTTCCCAGGTGCACCTGGTTAGCTGCCGTGGGAAATAAAATACTGGACTAGATAGGCCTTTGGTCTGATCCAACAGGGCTCTTCTCATGTTATTATCTTAATGGATCCTGTTTAATACAGTTAAGTGGTAGAAAGGATCTTGCAAGAAGCTGTTGTTCCAGTTGCCCATTTGCCTAGAGAGAGCGATATTCAAGGCTGGCGTCAACGTTGGGCACATGCTGAGGGCCCACTGATCAGAGCCTCCTGGACTTGCACCTCCTCTCCACCTTTGCAACCTGCTTGTTCACCAGCCTCTTGCTCTGGCCCAGACAGTGGTGATAGTGAGAAGGAGGAGCAGTAGACACCGCTGCCTGCTTGCTCATTGGCTCTCTGCCTGTCAAGCAAGCAAGTGGTAGCAATGAGGAGGAGGAGGAGAAGCTGGTGGCCATGGTGATGAGAAGGTAGACTCACTAGGGGAGGGGGACCATTGAGGGCATACACACACATGCACACGCATATATATATATATGTGTATGTATGTATATGTATATGTATATGTATATGTGTATATATATATATATATATATATATATATATATATAGTTGAATACAGTGATACTGCAGTTGGAAGCCTGCCACAGTTCTTGATACCCATACTAGCCAACAGAAAGCTATGGCAAAGTCCTCTCATTTATAAAAGTTATCAACATGAAGAGAAACCTCTGTGAATACCTTTTTGTCTTTCACCTTATTTTGTAGAAAATCCTGTTCATAAAAAAAAAAAACCAGGGAATGCCTCATTCAATCATGTTGCAGATCTATTACTATGAAAAGCAATTTCAATGGCCACCAAGTGATCTTTAACCAAAGCCCTCCTAAAAATACTTTTTTTAAAAAAAATTAATAGTATATTGGAGACTGGTGCAAAGATCACATCTGAATCTGGCCAGATCGATAAATGCATGTGGCTGCCAGAAATGGCAGAAAGTTTAAAATGAGGGGTGGAGTGGGGGAGACTTCTACAAAAGAGAAAAGTCAGAAAATAAAATAAAACATGCTTGGGCAGCTCAGTTTATTGTTGATCCATGTATTTGTCTACAGTAGGGTTGCTGGGGGTTTTAACCTGGCAAACTATGGACCACCCAACCACCCACTGTATCAGTGGGGCCAAATAAGTGGTTTATCTAGCAGCTTCTTGAGATCACTGTATAAACGTGGTCTCTGGTCACATGGTCTGGATTATTTTATTTATTAAAAACAGAGAGGAAAAGAAGTCGCTAATGCCTAATGATCACTATAACCACCTTATTACTCTACATGGCAATTTCAGATTATCAGAAGAAGTATGATAAACAAAATAACACCGCTGTGCATTGATATGAATGCTAGCCTACCCATAACTTTTGTCAAGCAAAATAATGTTAATGGCTGGTTGATGGGATTAATAACTAGAAAATAGTTGAGTACTGCTCTGGAACATTTTGAATAGGGAAACCCAATTAGAAAAGGTGAGTCATCCCCTGGCCTTTTCCAATTATGGGTGGGTCTTCAGGTGTGTATGTGAGGAAATGATAGAAGTGTTTTGGGGACAGAGACAGAATGAGGCAGGGAGAGAGAAGCAGAGATAGAGAGCTAGCTGAAGACTGGAAAGTATCTTGAGAAGTTTTGTGGTGCCTTTCTGGGGATCTGACTTCCCTACTTGCGGAAGGGAGTAGATTTGCTGCTTGTAACAGTTCTATGTTGTTTGTCTCCACCTATGCTATACCTCAGAGATGGGCATCCCCTGCGTCCACCTCCCCTGCCACTGCCAGTGGTTTGCCAGTGGTTTAAAGCTAAATTTGGCCCTTCTAGGCCACCGTCACAGTTTTCCGCAAACCGACAAATATTTTAATGATGCTGCTGTCACCAAAATTCAGTGGCATGCGGTGGCGGGGGTGTGGCCCCCAGGAGGTTCCAGGGGGTCGAAATTGTCTTTCAGAGCCCCCAGAGTTTCCTGCCCCTGCTATACCTGTTCACTTGTAAATCAAATATTATAGAAATGCCCTAAGTCTCCACTGATCTCTCCTCCAAAAGGAAGCCAATCCCTGCTCAGGGGAGTAGGGAGAGTTAACAGTATTTCTAATAAATGAATTGTCCTCATTCTTTTTAAAAGTATTTTTGCCATCGCTCTCTCCCACCCCCCATAAGCCCTCTTTTTGCCCTCAGGTAACTGTGTTTGAAACTGAAGGGTATGATTAAAGTACATGTGGACACAACATTCTGCCTTCACAAACAATTTGGACAAACTGTGTCCGTAATTACCAGGAGTCAGGTTCATTTATCTCTGTCTTTGAGCCCAAAAGGTCTATACACTTCCATGAGAAAGTGTGTAGAATTTAGATTTGCAACTCTTCTTTACACAAATCTGTACGTTTGCTTGGAAAATGCGTTTTAACAGTGAAAGCAAGAACTATCAGTTAAAAAAAACCCTGTATATATTTAGTTTCATCTGTAATTCTTATCTTACAAATACTAGAAACAGTGTAATAAGTATCAATGGTGTAATAAGTGTATCATTGACAGTGTAATGAATATCATTGACACTACTAAAAAGTCAGGCTTGGTCACTATCATCTGACACAACCAAATCTGTCTCATGAATTTCCACATTGCAGCATTGTTGTCATCATTTTCATCCGGACTGTTGTCATGTTATGTTCATTATTCAGTTAAGAACAGTAGCACAACTTCACATGTAACTGCATTGTCCTCTATTGTCCATTTTCAAAATGTCCACCCGTTGTCTCCTGGCTGTGTTAGGGAGCAATCCTATGGCCCCTAGACAGCATCTGGGGTGCCATAGGATATTTTTGATTTCCAGATCCGAGGTCGGAAACAGCGCTCCAACCTTGGGTCTGAGAATCTGTGCTCCCTGCCCCCTCTCCCTCACAGCCAGTGCTGAAAGAACCATGCTGGCTGCCTCTCCAAGGTCAGGAACTTCATCTTGGAGAGCAGATAAAGAGGGTGTTCCATTGGGCAGGGAGGGGACTGGAGGGGCCAGGATACAAGCTATCCCAAAGCCTTTCCAGCCTCCTTCCCTTCCCCTCCGCAATGCCCCAGCTAGATGGGTGAAAAAGCCCATCTAGCTCAAAATGCAGAGTGGGAGGACAGGGAGGCAACAGCTCCACCCACTCTGCATTTAGATTATCATAAACCTCTGAGTTTGGAAGCTTACAATCGTCAAGGGCAGTTGTCATAGGATTACGCCTTAACATAATTACTGGTTTGTTTGTATGCATATTCCGACAGCAATGAAAAGTAATGTGCATACAACATAGATGTTATGTCAGAGTTTATTCACGTTGTGTCAGTGCCATGGAGACGAACCCCAAATCCTCATCCTGAGAGAGGACCTCAACGCTTTATCCTCAGAAGCTCTGGAGTTAATTGGTCAGGATGAGGATTCAGTCACGGAAAGTCATCATAAGGCTTCCACTTCCCCAGAACCCTGTTTTGTTTATTTATGTATTTATTTGATATGTACCCTGCCTTTCTACCACGAAAAATAGAACTCAAAGTGGCTTACAATCATAAATAAAACTTGATTAAAACAATAATAAAACAAATGCATTAAAACACAATTAAACACACAATGATAACAGAATAAAAACAGCATCCAACCCAACAGACCTGCTTACATGCCAAAGATCTGCTTGAATAAAAAGGTCTTTGCCCGCCAATGGAAGGACAGCTGAGAGGGAGCAAACCTAGCTTCCCTTGGCAGGGAGTTCCACAGCCTGAGAGCGACCACCAAGAAGGCCCTCTTTCACATCATCACCAAATACACCTCTGAAGGAGGTGGTCTCCAGAATGATCCAGGGGATCAGAGGAGGTTGAGTCACTGTCTTTCATCTCTGAAGACTTCAGTCATGAGGACACTAGCATGCCAAAGCCACTCCCATGCCATCCCAGCTTGAGGCTGCTAAAACAGGCCACATTCCTTTAAAACAGAAAGCCTCAGTCAGTGTGGAGATGGGGCCAACCAGCCTACAGGAAGCCAAACTCTAATTTAAGGCACAGTCTTGATCTGCTGCTTATTGGGGTAACATACAAACAACCGTCTCTGGCTTCCAGCCTCTCTTGGTGCTTTCTGTGGTGCTGATCTATTCCTGTCAGGCTTCCCTGTGAAATCTGACCTACTCAGAGTCCTGCAAAATATCTGATGCCTTTCAGAATGCTGCTACCCAAGCTTCAGCAATGCCCAGTGATATGAAGCCCTCGCCACAACTGAGGTGCCACAGGGCATTGACAGGACCCACAACCTGAAATGGTAGTCAGGGAACTTGCTTCTGTTCCTTTGATCTTGCTTCTTCTCATTCCTTTGATATACACTTTCTAAGTGTGTAGTTTTGTCACTCAGATCATTGCTTTTGATGAATAGCTTGTAATGACCACTGGTCACATTGTTTCCTTCCTGTCCACTCAAAGCTCTCAACCATATCTACAGTTTCTTTCAATTAAAGTTGACTACCTAGTTTTCCAAATGCCCTTCTGTGATTTGTATCCTTTGCCCTTATTATCAGGGTCTGCACCTTTCCCTTGCCTGTGAATCCTGATGAATAGCCTTGTGCTGTCAGTACTTTCTTAAACCCTCCAAGTTAACACTACCAGTAAGCACATTACATATATGAATATTCTTATATTACTCCCTTATTGGCCCTAGTCTACGTGAAATTTGAGATTAATGTTCAAGCTTGCATGATACAACAGGGTAATGAGAATATCAGTATCACCTGCCCTAATCAGTATATGCCTAGTTTCACCTTTTATTCTGGCTGCAAACATAGTGAATATGTTGCATAAGCCGAGTCCAATTCTGTATTTGCTGCTTAAGGACTTGCACTCTTCTCTGACCATGCATCCAGCTTCCCCTTCAAATATGCAACAGATTTCTTCCTTATTGCATAAAAATTCACAGTAAATGCTCTCTGTGAAAGGTTGTCACAGAGAGGAAGGCCAGGATCTCTTCTAGATCATCCCAGAGTGCAGGACACGGAATAAAGGGGTCAAGCTACAGAAAGCCAGATCCTGGCTGAATATCAGGAAAAACGTCATGACAGAGCAATACGACAACGGAAACAATTACCTAGGGAAGTAGTGGGCTCTCCCACACTGGAGGCATTCAAGACGAGGCTGGACAGCCATCTGTCAGGGATGCTTTGACTTGGATTCTTGCATTGAGCAGGGGGTCAATGGTCTTATAGGCTAAGACCCAATGGTCTTATAGGCTCCTTCCAACCCTACTATTCTATGATTGCATTCTATGATTCTAGCTTTCCATTTCTCACTAGAATCCAAGGAGACCTGTCTTGAAGGAATGTGGAGGTGTGTGTGTGTGGGGGGGGAATCTCCCAGAGATGTCTACTGAAAAGTAAGCCCCATTCAGTTCACTGGGATTTACTCTTTAGGAAGCGAGTATAGGATCACAGCCTTAGACTAGTTGGGTCTAGGCTACTTATGAAGACAGGAAGTGTGCTTTTCTCTCTTCTGTTGATCAAGACCTTTGATGGTATCATGTAGCAGTCATTGACTAGAAGCATCTCTACACCAGCCTAAAATCCTGCATTTAAAACGGGGCTTTCTGCTTCTGTTTTAAATGCAGGATCACAACGGACCCCCTTTACATGCGCTTCCCCCCTTCCCCAGCTTCTTTTCCCTCTTGAGTCTTTCATATGTTTCATTGGTCTTGCTCCTCTTGCAGCTTTACCTTTTTCATGACGGGAACTCAAGCGGGAACACAAGCACGGTAATTTGATAGCTCATTATCTCCGATCTTTTCAAAAATGGAATAAAGGTCATTTAGTGTGGGAGAGGTTGGAGGCTGACGACATCATTGACTAAAGTGTGAAAATGCATGTTGTTTTTCCCCAAAATGTGCATTTTGCACAAGTGCAGTTTTCTAACGAACACATTTTGCAAACACAATCACAAGCTTGGGAATATGTGAGCTTTGCCCAAAAAATGCACTTGTGCTTAGGGGCGTGAACGGGGCCAGTTCTGTTGTTTGATGAACTGAAACGAAATTCTCATATGTCCCTAGGGCAGTTCTGGAAGTCATCTTATCAAGAACAGGGCACCAGGCACATTGGCATCACGTGTAAATGGGAATATGCTCTTAGTAACTCTGCCTGACCGAGTAAACCTGGCTGTAACCTGAACCCCAGCAGGTGTCTTAATGTGCATTCCAGGTGCTACAGATTTCTTGTTGCACCCACTAGTGTCTATTTTCTCTTATCAATGACAGTACAAAAGTCTAAAGGTAGGTCTTGCATAAGATGGTGTCATAGCTCATGACATTATGAAGGTCTAGCTACATTATCTTTCTAAAAACAGGTCTTTAACATCCTAGAGAACATCCTTCAAGTTGAGTTTTGTCTAGATGATAAAATAGTGCACTTTCTTTAAAAACCAAAACAAAAAACAACAGCCAGCTAAGCCCCATTCTTTATTTTCTGTCACTTGCTGTAGATATAGAGTTTTCTATCCAGAAGCAGAAAAATACCCTAAATCATCCATAGACTCGTACACAGTTTACTTCCCTTTTGATATCATTGTGCTATTATTGCTTTCCTAGGCTGAAATGTAATCAACCTCCTTCTTTCCGACCTTACTGTTTCCACCTTCTATTTCAAATAAGCTTCTGACATCAGTGCTACCTAGGCAAGATTAATATGACTTCCCTACTTAATATAAATCTTTTGATTTGTTGCCGAACACAGTGTTCTTCAGTATTGCTATCTAACTGTGAGGGACAATGCTGTTTGTCATTGTGCCCTGGAAGCAGCCATCCAGATCTGGATATTATAGTACTTTGAATTTAGGAACCATGAAATATAAATGTGTCCCTATCAAAAATAAGCATGAATTAAATTTATAATGTTGGCAGTATATCTGAAATACCTTACTTATTTATTTGTATGTACGTATGTGCTATTTTTAAAGAATGAAACCTTGAAATAAGCAACATATTCCAGGAAGATTTTAGGAAAAACTCATTCATGGTGGACACACTAAAGGAGGCTGAGTAAAGAGTGTATGTTTTTGTGTGTGCATATGAAAAACAGAGCTAGTTAATGGTTTATTACCAGTTATTATCATTCCACTCATTGGTCATTATCCAGCCATGCCGTCCTGTGCATGCAGTTTTGGCTGTCTGCAAGCTGCTGGATGCAATAAAGAAGAAGTTAATTTTACCTGGTCCCATTGAAACCAGTGGAATATTAGTGATACCATGGGCTGGTTTTGGTGTCACAGTTCCGTATTTGAGTCTTAAAGGAGTGAGACAAGCAGAGGTATTGGTTGCGTGTAAGGTATGTTCGCACTGCAGACTCCTTTAAAAGAAGGGGTAAATACAAGCTGACCTTCTTTGTCCCTCCTCTTTCTGGATAGCTCACTAAAAATCTCAGCTCAGTACAGTGGTGCCATCTGGGCTGGATTTGGGGGCAACTGAACTCACTGTACAGTGGCCGTCAAAAAACACAAATTCCATGATGGAGATCGATACGATACGATACTTTATTGCTTAAAGCCATAGGCCACCACAATGTACATTAAAAAGAGAGAGAGAGAAAGAGAGAGAGAGAGAGAGAGAGAGAGAGAGAAACAGTACAGTCACATATTTGTATATACATAAATTCACACAGCCAACAGAATCATCCCTAGTAGGCTGTTTGGGCTTTGGCACATATTTTCCTTGCTGCCAAGGCAAATTTTGCTACCTAGGCAGTGGTGAAAGCATCAGTGCCAGAAAGAAGGACACATATCTGTTCTAAAAGTGTTCTATTTAGGAGGCTCTGGGAAATAATGGCAAGAAATTTATGCCTAGGATGGCCAAAGGGAGGGCATCTTAGTAAGTAATGAGAGACATCCTCAACCTCCCCAGACCCACAGATATAAAGTCTCTGATGGACTGGGGTATTGTCAAATCTTTCCTCCAAGAAGGCAGAGGGCATGTATTGTAAACGCAATGCTGTAAATGATTTCCGTAAGTGAGGCACAGTCAGAGTTGTAAAGTAACTCTCCAGACCAAATGGCGTCTTATATAATGGGTACCAGCAAGAATAAGGCATTTGTGAGATTGTAACCAAATCCATCCACTTAGAATAAAGATAATTTTTTTCTTTAAGCCTCTGCTTTACTCTATCAGAAGGGAAAGGAGGAAAGGACTCAGTATCAATTCCATAAGCTTGCAACATAGGTTTGGTCAGGTTTACCCAAGACTTTTGGGATGGGATCTGAAGTTGCTCTTGAAAGCATTTTTTTGGAAGCCGGGAATCGCTCATATGGATCAACTTGAGCCAATACAAAGCGAGAGCAGCGTGAATAGATGTTTTAACTGAAATTAATCCTATTTCTGCCCTTAGAAGGGCCTCAGGTGTACTCTGGGGGACAGTTAAGAGAGATCTCATAAAAGAGTTCTGAACCACCTCAAAAATAGAGGCATTCATGTATCCCCATACTCAGCTCATACACATGTCAGTTGTGAAACTACCTTCTTCTGAAATATCTCAACTGCAGGGGCAACCAAACTTCCCCCTTGTGATCGAGAGAACTGAAGGAGAGATTGAGTAGACTGGGATGATTTCAGCTTAATTCCATCTAGATGTTGTCTCCACGAAAGTCAGGTGTTGAAATTAAGGCCCAAATATCTAAAGTTGTCCATTTGTTCAATGGATTCATTCTCCCACTTCCACATATGTGTTTTCCTTTTCTTCCCAAATACTACAATTTTAGTCTTAGGATAGTTAATAGACAAATGCTCTCTTGTGCAAAATGTACTCAACCTTCTCAAGAGCCTTCGCATACCAATTAATGTAGTGGAGATCATTGCAATGTCATCCGCATATAGGAGGACTGAGAGTTTAACATCCTGAATAGAAGCTGGGAAGCATTCCAAATCACTTAGTTCTTGTACAATGCTATTAATATAAAAATTAAAAAGAAAAGGAGCCAATAAACATCCCTGACACACTCCTTTATCAGTTGGGATGCTTTCTGATAACAATCCATTCGCCCCCAGCCTAACTCTAAGAGTAGTGTCAGAGTGAAGCATTTGGATTAAAAGAAAAAGCCTTCTATCAATGTTTGTGGCAGATAACTTTTGCCACAAATGATCTCTATCTGCAAGGTCAAAGGCTGAACTAAAATCCACAAAAGTAACAAGTAACTCTTTTCTATCATGCTGAGAATATTTCTGTATCAGGTGATGAAGAACAAATCACTGGTCTATTGTAGATTTCCCCTTTGCAAACCTGGCCTGTTCTTCAGCTAAAATCAAGTTTTCAGCTGCCTATGACTCTAATTTGTGTAAAAGATATTTAGTATATAATTTTGAAACAACATTAAGCAGACTGATTGGTCTAAAATTATTTGGATCTGCTTTAGAGCCTCTCTTGTGAATAGGAACAACAATGGTCACTTCCCAGCCCTGGGGGATTTTTCCATGCTGGTTTATATACATAAACATTTTAGCAAGAATTGGGCACCACCAAGTAGAATTAGATCTAAACAATTCATCAGGAAGCATATCCTCTCCAGGGCCATTTTTAGGAGGCAGGGAGGCAATCAAATCACGCACTTCATCCCAGGTTACTGGTAGGGATGTACGAAAGTCACTTACCTTTTTGCAGATTGTGTTCGCGGTGGGGGGGGAGCCGTAGCGGCCGCCATTTGCGTCCAGCCAGGGAGCTGTGATAGGCTACGTAAGTCTTTATGTAGCCTATCACGTCTGGGTAAAAAAAAACCACAGCATACACAAATTTCCGTTCCTTATTTTTTGCTGTTTTAGTCTACGTAAATATTTACATAGACTATTACGGCGAAAAATAAGGAACGCATTTGTGTACGCCATTTTGTTTTTGTTTTTTACCCAGATGTGATAGGCTACATAAGTCTTTACGTAGCCTATCACGTCTGGGTAAAAAAAAAAGACCAGACTGCAAATGGCGGCCGCGGCAGCCGGTTGAAAGACCAGCCGCCACCGCCGAAACCGCCACTGGAGCTGCCGCTGTCCGAAACATCCGCCCCAGGTAAGTCTCATCCCAGGGGGGAATCTGCGGGGGGCAGGGGGTGGCAAGCCGTTCCACCACGGATTTTGGGGAGGCGAATGCCAGTGCGTTCGGCCTCACTGAAATCTGTGGCGGAATTGTCCGCCATCCCTAGTTTAAATTAGATGGCTTCAGTAATCCTGTGTGGCTGATATCATCTGATTGTAGAGCTGAAACCTGCAGAGGCTTTTGCGAAGGGTCCAAAGCAGGGTGGCCTTCGGCTAATCTTTTCAACAGTGCATGGAGCCTGGTAGTAATTGACTGTTGTTACATTACTGGCAGGTCATAGAATGTATCAATTAAAGCTTCTTCTTCAGGTATCACAGAAGTAAATGGTTGTTCAATTGGAGAGAATTCTTCACCAGAGTCTATATCATATTGGCTCTCAGTCCAGTAGGCCATACTGAGAGGGTTCTTATTCGTATGCCTGATAAAATCTAACTCTTTGACTCTAATCTCATTATCATCATGATCTAGATTTATTAAATGGTTAGAGTCAAAGTTTATCAGAGTTGACTGTTTTTTGACAAAGGGGGTCAGAGTCAGGAGGGTCTCTTGTCTGTAGGTGTCAGTATCCTGACATTTCACAGACAATCCTTCAATCAAAGGTTGGGTCCAGGTGTTTAAAAAATGTCTTTTCACCTGTACCCTGACATTGGCAAAAGCCCACCTATATGTGAGGATAGAGTGCACAGTGGAGGTTTTAGTGAAGGTTGTTTTTATCCCAAAATTAGGGTAGTCAAAGGACAGATCTTCAACATCCTCTATGTCAAATATTGACAGAAAACCTAGCCCTGTGTCACTAAGGATTTGTAAAAAATAATACTTCTTTTCAGTTTGAGACAATTCGCTGCTTGGCCTTGGAAAATTACAGAAGACCAGCTGATATTTCAGAAGTGTTATAGATGGGTTTGCTGCCAAGGGCAATTTAGTCATGCAGATAATTCCATCTATACCTAGGTCTCCAGGTGGGGGAGAATCATTAGGTAGTAATTTTACAACAGCTGGGTTGAGTGACAAAAGGTCAGTAATTGTTGCCTGTGGGTCAGGGTCCTCGACTACTGGGGGTACAGCAGGAAGATGCAACAAAGAGTTTTTCTTCCTCCAAGAGCTCTGAGCCATCTTTACCTTGTTAGGGCGATCATTTTTTCCCTGAACTTTGTTGTCCATTAGTCTAAACAATCTCTTAAAATTAAAATGACTATTAGAAGTACTGTAGCAGGATGCTAGCTTCTTTTTTCCCTTGCTAGGTTACCGCCCCTGCGGGAATTTTTCTGAGTCAGGGCTTCTCTCTTGGGTCTTCTCCCAATTTTTCTCTTGGCATTGCTAGAAGGGCTAGGAATTGTTTCTTTAGCTCCCAGTACCGTGGGCTCTCCAACAGCACAAGAGGCGACTGTACACATGGACATCACCAGATGGTCAATATCGAAATCAGATTGATTATGTACTTTGCAGCCAAAGATGGAGAAGCTCTATACAGTCAGTAAAAACAAGACCTGGAGCTGACTGTGGCTCAGATCATGAGCTTCTTATCGCAAAATTTCGGCTTAAATTGAAGAACATAGGGAAAACCACCAAACCATTTAGGTATGACCTAAATCATATCCCTTATGAATATACAGTGGAGGTGAGGAATAGATTTAAGGGATTAGACCTGATAGACAGAGTGCCTGAGGAACTATGGACGGAGGTCCGTAACATTGTTCAGGAGGCAGCAACGAAATCCATCCCAAAGAAAAAGAAATGCAAGAAAGCCAAGTGGCTGTCTGATGAGGCTTTACAAGGAGCTGAGGAAAGAAGGGAAGCGAAAAGCAAGGGAGAAAGGGGAAGATATACCCAACAGAATACAGAGTTCCAGAGAATAGCAAGGAGAGACAAGAAGGCCTTCTTAAATGAACAATGCAAAGAAATCGAAGAAAACAATAGAATGGGAAAGACTAAAGATCTCTTCAAGAAAATAGGAGATCTTAAGGGAACGTTTTGTGCAAAGACGGGCATGATAAAGGACAAAGAAGGCAGGGACCTAACAGAAGCAGATGAAATTAAGAAGAGGTGGAAAGAATACACAGAAGAACTATACAGGAAAGATCTGAATGTCCCTGACAGCCATGATAGTGCGGTCACTGAACTTGAGCCGGACATCCTAGAGAGTGAAGTCAAGTGGGCCTTAGGAAGCATTCCTAACAACAAAGCTAGCGGAGATGACAGTATTCCAGCTGAGCTATTTAAGATCCTAAAAGATGATGCTGTTAAAGTGCTGCATTCAATATGCCAACAAATTTGGAACACTCAACAATGGCCGCAAGACTGGAAAAGGTCAGTTTACATTCCAATTCCAAAGAAGGGCAATGCCAAAGAGTGTTCAAACTACCGTACAATTGCACTCATTTCACATGCCAGCAAGGTGATGCTCAAAATCCTACAAGCTAGGCTTCAGCAGTATGTGAACCGAGAACTACCAGAAATACAAGTTGGGTTTCAAAGAGGCAGAGGAACTAGAGATCAAATCGCCAACATTCGCTGGATCATGGAGAAAGCAAGAGAATTCCAGAAAAATGTCTATTTCTGCTTCTTTGACTATGCTAAAGCCTTTCATTGTGTGGATCACAACAAACTGTGGCAAATTCTTAAAGAGATGGGAGTACCAGACCACCTTACCTGTCTCCTGAGAAACCTGTACGAGGGTCAAGAAGCAACAGTAAGAACCAGACATGGAACAACCGATTGGTTCAAAATTGGGAAAGGAGTATGACAAGGCTGTATATTGTCGCCCTGCTTATTTAATTTATATGCAGAGTACATCATGAGAAACGCCGGGTTGGATGAATCACAGGTCGGAATTAAGATTGCTGGGAGAATTATCAACAACCTCAGATATGCAGACGATACCACCCTAATGGCAGAAAGCGAAGAGGATCTAAAGAGCCTCTTGCTGAGGGTGGAAGTGGAGAGTGCAAAAGCTGGTTTGAAACTCAACAAGATCATGGCATCTGGCCCCATCATTTCCTGGCATATAGAAGGAGAAGAAATGGAAGCAGTGACAGATTTTATTTTCTTGGGCTCCAAGATCACCGCAGACAGTGACTGTAGCCATGAAATTAAAAGACGCTTGCTCCTTGAGAGGAAAGCTATGGCAAACCTAGACAGCATAGTAAGAAGCAGAGACATCACCTTGCCGACAAAGGTTTGTATAATCAAAGCTATGGTTTTCCCAATAGCAACATATGGCTGTGGGAGTTGGACTATAAGGAATGCTGAGCGCCGAAGAATCAATGCTTTCGAACTGTGGTGCTGGAGAAGACTCTTACGAGTCCCCTGGACTGCAAGGAGGTCAAATCAGTCCATCCTAAAGGAAATCAACCTGACTGCTCATTGGAAGGACAGAGACTGAAGCTGAAGCTCAAATATTTTGGCCACCTAATGCAAAGAGAAAACTCCCTGGAAAAGACCCTGATGCTGGGAAAGATTGAAGGCAAAAGGAGAAGGGGACGGCAGAGGATGAGATGGCTAGATAGCATCACCGATGCAATGAATATGGACTTGAGCACACTCCAGGAGAGAGCGGAGGACAGGAAGGCCTGGCGTGCTATGGTCCATGGGTTCACGAAGAGTCGGACACGACTGAACGACTGAACAACAAACGGTGGGCTCCCTCGTTATTTCAGCCCTTGCTTGGCTCCCTGTTGGAGCTTCTAGGAGATCAGTTTGTGTGCTGGCTTGGACACAACTTTTCCTACCAATATTACACTTTTGTGGGGCAGAACCCGTAGCCCAGAGTAACTTAAAATTAAGAGAAGGATCTAAACCCAGACCCATTAGGTCTCTCAGAATTTGCTTAGATTCTATATTTGATTGTTTAATATCTGAAATATCTCGTAGGAGGAACTGCAACATATTTGCAAATAGCATATTTTGTGTCCCCATGACATTAAGGCAAACTGAATCCAGGGAAGGTTTTAAAAGTGCCTGGGGGCTTAAATATTCCTCATAGGCAAGAACAAAAGTAGTCCCTTCCTCCTGCGGTAGATCTGAGTCTGGGTCAGATTTTTCTAAACAATTCACCTGTTCCGTAGTCCTAAATTCAGGGGGAGGTATCGAACTAGTCAGAGTTTGGTGATGGGATTCTGAGCTCTGTGGCATATTTGCCTGTTGAGTTGTTGAAGGCTCCAGCTTAGAGAAAAAATGTGTAATTTTAGCCTGTGCTTTTACTCGGCGTTTAACTGGGGCCTGCAAGAATGCAGGCGAAAGGCCTAGCTCTTTATAATTCCTCCTTGTATATACCATTTCTAAGCTATTTAAAACTATACACTACCCTATTAGTATCTTATAACATTTGGCACCATAACCCACTTGGGCAAACTCAGCAGCAGCAACAATAACTTCCAAACTTAAAACTTACAACAACGAAAACAACGAAAATCAATAGAATAAAACATTAAAAGATAATTTAAGATAGGTGCAACAGGCTAAAATAAATTGAACTAATTAAAATAATTAAAATGAGCTTTCTAATTTGAGATTGTTTCAGTGAACATTGGAGAACTTAAAAATGATATTTTGAGCTTCTCAACTCTAAAACTCTAAAACACTAACATATAATTTGAATCAAAGAAGTAAAATATGAATAAAATATGTTATCAACATATATTAAAATAGTGGAGATCATTAAGAAACCAGCTGAAAATAAACCATGTCTGCATACACACATACACATTTATTTATGATTTATTTATTACATTTCCATACTGCCCCTTAGCCAAAGCCGTTTGGGCAGTTTACAAGCTTAAAACCATAAAATGCAATAATACAGTAAAACATAATACAGTAAAACCATAGATTTATTTAAAACAGAATAAAACCAAAGTAGGAACCAAGACAAAAGTCGGCAGCAGCAATGCATCTACAAATGCACTAATACAATTTTTTTAAAGCCTAGGAAAATAAAAACGTCTTCAAGTGGTGCCAAAAAGACTACAATGTAGGCCCAAGGGAAGCCTCTCTGGGGAGGTCACAACAGGGATGCCACCACTGAAAAGACTCTCTCCTTAGTAGCCACCCACCTCACCTCAATTGGCAGGAACACCCAAAAAATGGCCTCTGAGGATGAACTTCAGGTCCAGGAAGGTATACATGGAAGGAGACGATCCGCCAGGTAACCTGGCCCCAAGCTATTTAGGGCTTTGTAAGTAAATACCAGCACTTTGAATTTGACCTGGAAATGGACTGGCAGCCAGTGCAGATCATACAGCACTGGCAGAATCATATGATCACGTTGGCCAGTCCCTGTTAACAATCTTGCTGCCCTGTTTTGGACCATCTGAAGTTTCTGGACCATTTTCAAAAGGCAGCCCCACATACTGTATAATGCATTGCAGTAATCCCAACGAGCGGTTTACCAGAGTGTGGACGATTGTACCAAATAGACAGACAGACAGACAGACAGACAGGAAGACTAACAACAGAGTGTTGGAAATATACAGCCAGGGCCAGAAATATTGGAACAAGGACAACTGTTTTGGCAGTTGGCCTCCGTACACCACCACATTGAAGTTGAAAGGAAACACACCCAGATGGGAGCGAAGTCAGGACTTTGAGCTGTAATTCAAGGGGTTTGACAAAAGTGGGGCACTAACCATTCAGGACGGACAGCCAGTGGCATACACTCCCCCCCATCGTTGGTGGCTCATAAGTAATGGAACGAATGGCCAACAAGCAGCTGCATGTGGCCTGTTTCCTGGGTGCCCCATGACCAATCAAGCAGAGAAAAGGCCCGGAGGTGGTTCTGAGTGTTACATGTGCATTTGGTAGCTGTTCACTGGAACTCCCAACATGAGGTCCAAAGAGGTGTCCATGTGAGTGAAGGAGGCCATCATTAGGCTGAGGAAACAAAATCAACCCATCAGAGAGATGGCAAAAACAGTGGGAGTGGCCAATACAACAGTT
The DNA here is from genome assembly GCF_057233095.1 of Heloderma suspectum. Classification (NCBI taxonomy): domain Eukaryota; kingdom Metazoa; phylum Chordata; class Lepidosauria; order Squamata; family Helodermatidae; genus Heloderma; species Heloderma suspectum. The sequence goes on along the minus strand of NC_139460.1, from coordinate 22,474,833 downwards.
TGGAACATCCTGAAAAAGAAGGAATTAACTGGCAAGCTCAGCAACAGCAAAAGGCCTGGAAGACCACGGAAGACAACTAAAGTGGATGACCGCAGCATTCTGCTCATGGTGAAGAGGAACCCTTTCACAACATCTAGCCAGGTCAAGAACTCTCTTGAGGAGGTAGGCATGTCATTGTCAACATCTACAGTCAAGAGACGGCTTTATGAATGTAAATACAGAGGCTTCACAACAAGGTGCAAATCACTGGTAACGCTCAAGAACAGAAAGGCCAGATTAGCCTTTGCCGGCAAACACCTAAAAAAGCCTGCCCAGTTCTGGAATAAGATTATTTGGACTGATGAAACCAAGATTAACTTGTACCAGAATGATGGGAAGAGAAGGAGAAGAAAAGGAACAGCTCATAATCCAAAGCATACTACATCATCTGTCAAACATGGTGGAGGCAGTGTTATGGCATGGGCATGTATGGCTGGAACCGGGTCACTGGTGTTTATTGATGACCTGACTGCTGATAAAAGCAGCAGCATGAATTCTGAAGTGTATAGGGCTATACATTCTGCTCAGATTCAGCCGAATGCTGCCAAACTGATAGGACGCCACTTAATATTGCTGAGGGATAATGACCCAAGCACACTCTGGGAGAGAGCGGAGGACAGGAAGGCCTGGCGTGCTATGGTCCATGGGGTCACGAAGAGTCAGAAACAACTGAACAACAACAATGACCCAAAACATACAGCAAAAGCTACCCAAGAATTTCTGAAGGCAAAGAACTGGGATGTTCTTCAATGGCCAAGTCAGTCACCTGATCTCAACCCAATAGAGCATGCTTTTCACTTACTGAAGACAAGACTGAAGGCAGAAAGACCCACAAACAAGCAGCAGCTGAAGGCAGCTGCAGTAAAGGCCTGGCAAAGCATCTCGAGGGAGGAAACTCAGCATTTGGTCATATCCATGGGTTCCAGACTTCAGGCAGTCATTGACTGCAAAGGATTTTCATCCAGGTATTGAAGGCGACCCTTAAGTTTGAAATGATGTTGGTTTGTTCCATTACTTATGAGCCACCAATGATGGGGGGGGGGTGTATGCCACTGACTGTACTTCCTGAATGGTTAGTGCCCCACTTTTGTGAAACCCCTTGAATTACAGCTGAAAGTCCTGACTTCGTGCCCATCTGGGTGTGTTTCCTTTCAACTTCAATGTGGTGGTGTACAGAGGTGAACTGCCAAAACAATTATTCTTGTTCCGATATTTCTGGCCCTGACTGTACATACAGAGACAGAGAGAGAGAGAGAGAGAGACAGAGAGAGCTTTCTTCTGCTGGAATTCACCAGACTTGAGTTCCAGCACCTTTTCTCTCATGTATATCTATATCTGTATCTATATCTATATCTATACACACACACACACACACACACATTGTTTGTCCACTATTTTAATGCTCTATATTACAATTTAATCACCATCTACTCCTGATGAAGCATAATCCAAGAGTTCCAGTACTTTTTTCTCCAGAAAAATGCACTGGATAGATAGACACACATACACACATCCCACTGATCCTGATACACACTATTCTTTCCTCACTGCTAGCAGTGGTAGGAAAAGAGTGATCAGTCTGAGGGTCTCTGGGGGAGGGAGTGGAGAGTACAGGTGGCAGGAAAGTCAGTCAGGGAGCAACTTGGCAGTGGTAGGAGGCCATGGCACCTGGGGGCATATTAAAGGCTTTGCGGGCCACAGGTTGTGCACCCCTGCTCTGCTTGGACACAATGCAATGAATGAAATCCTCACCTCCTCCAACATGACTGGAGGCGATTCATATTGAGTGGACAATGCACGTCATTCCCTGTTCATGCTGCTAAGATCTGCACATCCTCCATCCCTTCCGGTGAATATGCACAATCGGCAGTGTTTATGCACATTCCCCATCCAATTCACGTATACGAGGTCAAAGGTCCATCACTGCCACAGTTCGTCTTATAAAGGAGAAATGGGCTAAAAAGAAGAAAAGACGCTTTCTCCCCTCCTTGCTGCTTAGAGCAGCAACCTACTAAATCTAGAGATATCCTGCAGCAAAATTAAGGCACCATCTTCTCTTCTCACCCTGTCTATTTTGTCTCTGTCTTCTCGCCATTGCATCCTGAAGCTGCTGCCAATAGTGCTAGATGTGGAACTAATGTGTTGCCAAAGTGGTGAGAAAAGTCTTTTGAAAAACAGCAAGAGCTATTAAATTATGCAATCATCTCTCTTCCCCACCATACCCCCCCCCCGAGGTCTGACAGAAACGTTATTGCTTGCCGATTTTAAAACTGAATTGAACAAGAAAACAGGAAAGGAAGAAAAACGGAAAGCTTTGAGAGTGGGGGAACACCACTCTGTATAAGGATAGAGTGGATGCAGGAGATGACAGAATGTTTCTCCCTAGTTTTGCAATAGAGGCCCCCATGCCTTCATTCTGTGCACGCCCTTATATCCTGATCCCATAAACTGCTATGTGGGTGGAGAAATGAAATCACACTACCTTTGACTGCATTCAGATGACAAAAGCATCCGTGAGCATCTCTACACCAGCCTAAAATCCTACATTTAGAACAGGGCTTTCTGCTTCCATTTTAAATGCAGGATCACAATGGACTCCCTTTACACACGCTTCCTTGGCCCCCTCCCCTTTCCCTCTCCTTTGCCCCCTAATCTGAGTCTTCCATGTGTTTCATTGGTCCAGCTCCTCATCTTGCAGCTTTTCCTCTTTTCACAGAGGGAACTCAAGCGGAACACAACCGGGGTAATTTGATAGCTCATTATCTCAGATCTATTTAAAAACGGAATAAAGGTCATTTTGTGCAGGAGACACCCTGAAGATTGACAGGGACATCTGAAGGGCCCGCAAACTTCCATGAGTGAGCAATCTCAGTAGCAGGATAAAAGCTCCATGTGAAGGAGCCCTGTATCTTAATCAACTCACTGGCTATATTGTTATTGACAATTGCTAGAAGGCAGGGGTGGGGAACCTCCAATCTGGGAGTCAAATCTGGCCCTCCAGGGTTCCCCAGATGGCCACACACCCTTCCTCTGGCCCCATCCCCTTTCCACCAACCACTAATCGTTTCGTGGCTTCCCGGCTTTTGTGCAGTTTTCCCCCACGTGAAGAGGTTGAAATGCCTCTCCTAAGGCTTAGTTACTGGCAGGAAGTACTTTTAGGTGCAACATGCTGATACTTTTGTTGTTTGGGCCACACTGCTTTTGCCCCACCCCCTTTGCCTTCCGTCCTGCCCACCACAGGATTGTGGCCCCCAAGAATGGCTCTGAAATTTATTTCAGGCTGAAGTCCCCCACCCCTGCTATAAGAAATGAAAAGGTCATATATATACCAGGAAGACATCCCCAAGGCGCAAATCTCGTTGCAACAACAAAAATAAAAGGCGCCTGTTACTTTTTTCTTCCTACCCACCACCATTTTTGTTTGGTTTATCATTTTGCCGGGTGAACAGGTCTGGAGAATTTGAAAGCTTGCAAAAAAATATTTTGTGACTTAATAGTTTGTGACAATCTTATTGGTTGGCTTAGCCAATCCTGATATGGATTTTACCATTTTTTCTTATGACCTACACAGATACCTTTGTTTTTTGTGTGACTTGCGGAATACCAAGTGCCATTGGTATTGAATACCATTCAATAGCAGCGGGATCATCTGTGTGATCTCATACCCTAAAAGCAACCTCATGAGTGTGGATACTTCCATAGCCAAAGCAGAATAATCCATACACAGGAGGTAGTTATCAGCAAGGCTGGGGGCAACCCACATTTTACAGGAGTACAAAAATCTTTAGGGGAAAAAAAATCCTAAAGGGTTACAACTTACAACCCCAAAACAGTCCAAAGAGGACTGAGCATGCTCGGTGGGCACAGAATGCCAACTATTGGGTAGAGGAGACAACCGGGGGGATGGAAAAGAGTATCCTAGAAAAGGGCTGTGTCTAACTGGCTGGGACCTGGAACACTCCATACAGCAACATGTTGTGCAGGTCCAACTTGTCATATTACTACTATTATTGTATTTTTTAAAAAGGAACCACAATCAATGCTCTTCAAATCGGTTTAGTGTTCTTTGCAATTTCATCTCGAATATCTCCAGGTTTCTGGCTGCACATTTTGCCCCACTCTGAAATCTCATTGTCCTCCACTCCATTCAACTGAAATCTGAAATGGCTCCCCCTGTGTTCCATGAACACCACTCCCCAGGATGTCCAAGCAGTTGTAGAAGCACGGCAACACGCAGCTCTGTGGATTACTGGTTCCTAAAGTGGTTGCAATAGCCATCATCTCAATTTTCCCACCGCTTTATTGCCTACTAGTAAAATGCTCAGCATTATGGCAGGCTCTGCGTGTATGTGAAAAAAGAACACAACACATTACAGGGACCCTTGCTGTGTGGGGGGTGGGAGGGTTGTGGAGAGCAGGTTGGAATGCTGTAAACACAGAGACACAGGGCCAAACTGAATGTTCAGCCAGGGCTTTTCTACCTGAGGCTTTTAACCTGCACCTTTACCGAGGCTTCTGCTTCCAGATTCTTTGTGGGATTAAGATCGACTCCTTTACACGTGTTTTTTTTTTTTTCCTGGGGTTTTTCTTTCTCTGCCTTTCTGTATGTTCCACTAAACTATCACTAGGCGGTGCTGTGGTATAGTGGAATTGTACAGATACACTAGGTTTCATGCCACCATTCAGAGATATACCAGAGTTTCCTTGATAGGGGGAAAAAACATGCTAAAATGGTTGCAAAGCACAGGAATGGCCCTGGAAGATGACAACCGTGTAAAGGACCCGCAAACTACCATGAGTAAGGAGTCACAAGCAAGCAATAAAAGGCTTGTGCCAAAAAGCTCCTAATCACACATAGTGGAGCTATGAATGCTAGTTTTTCTTACTCTTCTGCAAGCCTGCGCAGCCACAATTCAGATTGCAACAATGGTGTTCTGGGAGGGGTTAAACCTTCCCCATGCCCATTTTTCTGAAAATGCCACCCCAACCCCTGTGGAAGGGTTAAAAAAACAAAAACAAATAGCTCTTTTAACCACCCCAGCAGCAGGGTGGAATTCCAGGGGGAAAACAGGTGGGGAAGAAGGCTTAACACACAGACACGCACCAGTGCCATGGTCCCAGTCCAAACCAGGGCTGTACACCCTTGCAGAAGAGCTCCACTACACATGATTAGCCGAGCATTTAGTTTGGCCCACATTGACACATCCCAGGGGTCTGGAACCCTTCAGGATAAGTTGCTGCAGAGCAACAACAGGCGAAGGCTATAGTCTTTGTGCTGTGTTCGTAGGCTCCCCAGAGGCAGATGGTGGGTTCCTGTGTGAAACAGGATGCTAAATGAGATGGACCCGTTGTCTGATCCAGCAGAGTTCTCCTTATGTTCTTACGAAGCAGCTGGATAGAAAGTTTCAGGGGGAAAATGACAGGCAAGAGGTGGGAAGCCCCCTCCCTTCCCTCCTGCAGTTTCTGTGCAGTGACCCTTCTCCTCCCCACTGCCACACGCTGCAAGGGAGAAGCGACCATCAAGCTCTTCCATGTGGCTCTGGCACAACGTTTACTTTGGCCATGTACTAAGCTGTGAAAATCCTCCAGCACAGGCTAATTGCAATCTTAATTGAGCCTACCTTTTGTTCTGATGGTTGGTGAGGAGCTATTTAACTGCTCAAATGGCACCGATTTGTCCACGCCTCTCACCTGAAATTTCATCTAAGATGTCGCTGTCGGAAGAATTAGAGGGAGGGGGTTGTGGTGGCTCAGTTGCAAAGCACAGGCTTTGCACATGTCTTCCAAGACATGTGCTTCCAAGAGCTGCCAACTAGGACACCAACTCGTCACAGGCCTATCTGCCTGTGGCATGTCCACATTACTTGGTGCAGGAATCAAAGCTGCCAGCTTTTTCTCGGGCAGGTTCCCTGTGCCACATATGGGCAACCTGTGAGTCGCGTATGGCCCTAGGCTGCTGTCTGTGTAGCACGCTAGCCCTTGAGTGATCCACCTACTTTTGCCAGTGATCAGCCATCAGCTGGGCAGTGGGAAACAGATTACTGTTGGCTATTAGCACCGGGGAAATAACTGGCTTTATTAGCATCACTGGGAGGGCCGGCGGGGGGGGGGGGGGGCTATGTATGTGAGAGAGAGACAGAGAGCATATGTGAGATACAGAATGAATAGGGATGTGTCAATGTATGCATGTCTGTGTCCTGGCCCCACCCACCACCAGCCTTGCCCACTCGTGCAGCCCTCGGTTGGGTACCACGGGCCAATGCAATCCCCCAACCTGAAAAAATTGCCCACCCCTCGATGAGCCAAATTTCGGATGGTTAAAGCTTTTCCTGGCCTATGACTACAGTAGGGCCACCAGATCCAAAGGAGGATTGGTATCTGTAATATTTAAATGGAAGAAGGAAATTCAACAGGTGCAGTTCATCATGCAGTGAAAAACGCTACACCTGTTGAAATTCCCTCTGCTCAGCCTAAGAATGCAGTAACAGGGAAAGCAATGTCTGCCTGATTCTGCCCCTGTCATCCAGCTGGGGGCCCTGTCAGAAAGAAGCCACAATCCATAGCAAAAAGAGACATTGCAGCCTTCTGTAACCTTCAGTTCCTGTCAGTTGATCAGGTAACCAAACCCACCGAGTGTTGGCAGCTATATGAATAGCCACCATATAATCTATTCACAAGCTTTAGTAACGACTGTCTTCTTGGGGGATTACAGATTCCTCCATCTCTTCCTTGGCAAAAAATCTCCAGAATGTTTGTACAATGGCATGATTGAAAATGCAGATGGAATTGCTAATTGAAATTAGATTTGTGGCCTGTAAAGGAAGACTAAGCAGAGTGAGAACTTCACCACTCGAGGCTAAAATCCCGCCTCCTTACTTGGGCTTCTGCTCCCAGATTCTTTGTGGTATTAGGCTCAGCTCCTTTACATGGGTGGACATGTGCCTTGAATGAGGGAATTCCTATCTCGGCAAGTTCTATATGTTTCATTTTACAGCCAGTAGATGGCACTGTCATTATACTGGAACTGCACAATTATACACAGCTGATATACCAGATTAGCATTCCATATTGGGTTATCTCCAATCTTTTTAAAAGAGGGATAAAGTTCAGAAAGCATGGCAGACACCCTGGAGGTTGACGACATTGTGAAAAGGACCTGCAAACTTCCGTGAGTGACCAGTCACGAGCGTGCAATAAAGGCCTCGTGTAGAAATGCTCTGAATTTAAGGATGAAGTGAGGGCAAGGGACAGTTCTGTGATCTGAACAATGGCGCAAGACAAAGTCATTATCAGCCATCACTGAGCATAGCAAACAGCACTGCAGTTGCGTCTAACAGTCAGTGCAACGGCAACATGTGGCTGATTCACAGTTCTCACATTTGGTAGGGTTGGGGAGGGGGTGAGTGGGAAATGTGCATTATTAGGAACAGCTGGAGACTTTTTTTAACTTAACACTGGCATCCAGATGAAGGAGGCAATGAGAGTTGGAGTAGGAGGGAAAGATTCACAGGCAACTTCAAACGGCGACTCTTGGATACATTCAAGTTGAAATAGCAAACCAGGGAAGTACTTTAGGATGACTTTCATACATCATAATCTTCATAGCAATGCTATCATCACATATCAAACAGCCACCCAAAAGGAAGGGATGCACGCTGTCACGTTCTGTTGGCATCTCCTACCTCCGCAGAGGAAATACCAGCAGGAGCTGTGGACTCTATGGGTGTCTCTACATTAAGCAAAACACCCGCAAAAAAACACATCCTTTCTGGAGCTTCCTGCTTTCAGTTTCTTGTGGGATTAGGAAGGGCTGCTTTACATGGCAGCCATGTGGTGTGAACAGAGGGAGCGCCTCCCTCCCTCCCTGGCATGTGTGCAAAGGAGGCGGGGGGTGTCTTGTTTTCGTAGCTTAACGTCTGCTTTACTGTTTTCTCACATCCCCCAGGAAACCTCTGACTTACTTCTGAGTAGACATAAAATGTAAGACTGTGTTGTAAGTCTGCAACCCTTGGCACACTTATGCGGGAGTAAGCCGCATTGAACTCAATGGGACTTACTTCTGAGTAGACATAAGATCACCCTGTAAGTCTGCAGCCCTCGGCACACTTACTCAGGAGTAAGCCCCATTGAACGTAAAAGGGTGCTGTGAAACAACAGAGGACATTGCTTCTGAGCTTGGAGGGGTGGGGATCAGATGCGTCTCCCTTCATTGCAGGGAGGCATTTTACCCTCTTCTCCCTCCAGTTGAGAAATGCAGAGGCAGGAGATGCAATCGGCAGGCGTTTCTTGCCCTCGCACCTGTCAAATCTCATCCTAACCGTGCCCCCAACAACTGAAAACAAACGCCCACAGCAGGCAGACACAGTGGTTTCTTCCGCTATTGGAGAATTTCACGGGGAGGTCATGGCGCTCCTGTCGGTGGGCTGGAAAAAATACCACATTTTTTATGTTTGGGGAAAATGGCAGGAGACACCCTGGAGAGTCACGGCATCATGTAAAGAGCCAGCAAACTTCTGAGAGAGAGCCGTCTCCATAGCAGGATAAAAGCAATGTGTGATGAATCCCTATGACTTGTGGTTTTTGAGAGAGCATATAATAACACAGAATGAGCAACGCACCCCTCTGTTTTTCTCAAACTATACGTACAGATGAGTTAATAGGAGCTGTAATAAAACGTGACTCAACCAGGGCTTACTCTTTGCAGATCTTACTGGCCATGCCATTATAGCTTTTGCTAAGCCACCTTTCACTCCAAATAAAAGCATTACACAATTGCTTTGGAAGGATGCTTGTGGGAAGGAAGTCATGGTTTGCTTGCCATATAACATCATTTCAGATTGTTCTCCTTGTGCAGAGATGCCACAATAATGCCCATCATACTTTGCTGCCCTGTAAACAGTAATGGTTTGTAGCTTTCATTAGAAGGTTGCCACCTTTCTTTCGGAGGGAGGTTCTATGTCTTTAAAAGATGCCTTTACGAGGCACACTTTTAGTCAGTGAAGATTTGCTAGAATTATTAGCCATAGGGATGGGGAAAGCATATTGCTAAAATGCACATTTGTGCATGTGTGCAAATTTTACTGACATACGAAATAATTTTTAGAGATAATGCTCATTTTAGCAATATACGGCATTTTGCACAAATGTGAAAGTGCACATTTTGCGATATGGCAATTTTTGCGCAATTTTTCAACGTTTTTATTTATTTCTTATTTTGTGAGGGAATCAGAAGGAAGAAAATGGCCACCCTCAGCAGCCCTGCTCCTGTAATAGCCGTTTTCAGCTGCTCTTGCCATGGAGCTCTATGGAAGCGCTCTGTTAACCACGTGGCCTGTTCAGACATCATGCTAAGCCATGGTAAGCGCTGCTAACCATCTTGCAGCAGGTGGTTAATGAGCATTTCAAATGGCACTCAGGGGAATTTGGAGGTTTCTTGGAAGCTTATCTGAGCTTCCACAATGAGGAGATCACAGACCAGCCTCCCTGAAACACAGTTTGCCCATTGCTACCAGCATGGCCGGATCAACCCCAGAGCTAGGGGGGCTGTAGCCCCCAGCCCAACATCTCAGTGGGGCCACTAGATAGCTCAGATTCCCAGCTTTCAAATTAAAAAAAGAGCAAGTCTCTCGCCCTCGCTGAACCCAAAATATGAGGCAAACTGTTCAGGCACATTCCAATTGTCTTGGGAGAAATGGATCATCATTTTGTCCAATTGTTTTGCGAGCAATGACCCTGCTACCACCACCCCTTTGGGGGGAAGGGCGTCTAGCCATCTGGGGAACTCCAGAAGGCTGAATTAGGACCAAGCTAGGCCAGATTTGCCCCCCCTCCCCAAGGCCTGAGGTTCAACACTCCTGCCATATAGGGTGGCCAGAGGCAAAAGAAGACAGGGCTCCTGCATGTTTAAAAGTTGTGTAGAACAGGGCATTCCAGCAGGTCGCTTGCATGACCAGCTACAAGCCTGTTCTCTTTTGCATCTGGCTGCCTTGTAACATTAACCTATTCGGAATGGCATGGTAGAAGCCAAGTATGCAGTCCTGGGCATACTTACTTTAAATGTGTAAAATATTTGTATATTATGTTGTTGCATTTTAGAGGTTTGAGTCTTGTTTTGTGAACCGCCCAGAGAGCTTTGTCTGCTGAGCCAGGACAGAAGTGCAATAAAGAAATAAATACCTGCCGGGGGGGATTTGCATTGAATTCTGTAAGACTTACTTTAAAGCAGCCTTCCCCCACCTGGAGCCCTCCAAATGTTCTGCACTACAACTCCCATCATCCTCAGCCAGAGGACAACTGTTTGTGCTGGCCAGGGATTATGGGAGTTGTAGCCCAAAGGGCAGGGAAGGCTGCTTTAAAAGTGAATACACAGAGCTCTGGGTCAGTTTCTCTATGCATGTTGTGAGTATGTGGTGAACCACGCCCCCTGGAGGCCACCTTAAGCCATTACACATTTTGTAAGTACTGGTAAGTAGCCATTACACTGGAGTCCAGATTTTCATGGATAGATTTCAGTTACTGAAACGTTAAACTGAGGAGGTCAGATATATCACCATGTATCTGGGCTGCTTCTAAGGCATTAGGATTGCTATTGTCCTCTATTTGATTAATGCTACGTTTTGTAGCAGCAATCATCTCCAGAAAATATACATGAATTGACCTCTTTGAAAACCATCCGTTTGCCATGCAATTTTCCTCTCACCCTGGCACCTGCAAATCATTTTCATAAAGCATAAATTGTCTCCCAGTGGCTGCTGCCACCAGGGGCATATGTTGATCACAGCCTATGCAATTTGCAATTCAAATGTTTTATCTTATTGATTACAGTCATGTCTGGGAAGAGAAAAGGTGGGGAAAGGAAAAGCTCTTGACAACTTTCTGGCTTCTTGTATTTCCTAAAAGATTAGATCCTTTATTCATCAAGGTCACAATGACCTAATTTTGCCACTGCTGATGAAAACATAAGTGGTATGTGTTAATTAATAATCACACTAGCAATGGAAAGGTGAGAGAAGTTGTGTACAGCTTTTTTATTTTATTTTCGTTTCCAGTGTGTAGGCTTCAGATGCCACCTACTGGGCAAATCACAGGGTTGTTCCCAACAATATTGATCCAGACTTTATTCTTAACACTGATTTCCTGGTATTTCAGGGCTGGCCCTACCGTTAGACAGAGTGAAACAGCCACCTCAGACAGCTGATTTTAGGTGTCATGAAAGGGCAGCAAATTTTTAGTCATTTAATGTATTATAATTAAGTTTTTACTGCCAGGGAGAGAGACAGACGGTTGTGGGATTTTATTTTATTGCCTCAGGTGCGAACATGACTTGACTGGCCTTGGGTGCTATACAGTTTGCTTTGGGGTGCTTCTAGCATCACCCATCAAAATACATTATGCAGCTATTCCGTCTTTTCCTCCTTAATGTGTGTGTGTGTTTTCTGGTCAGAAAAACAGATGGAAGAACAAAAAGATGGAACAAAAGACGGAAAATTAAAAGAGAACGGGTTCTCAAAGATGCCAGAGTGAAACGTGGTTGTTTAAGCCCGACATGTTTCAGAGACTGAGGTTCCTTCATCAGGGACAACCTTATAAAATACAAATACTGCAGACAAACTCAGCCGGCTTAGTGAGGTGGTGGCTATGTGTCACACAGCATCCTTCGCATCTTGGATAGCTCCTTTAGAGCTCTGACTGGTTCTGATTGAAACCCGGAGTGGATTCACCGCCCCACTGACAACGGAACCACCAGCCTCCACGGCCATTAGGGTAGCATGGCCACCAAAAAACCTGGAAATACATCACCCCCAAAAAAGAGGACAAAGGAGGATAGACCTGCATAAAATGTGCATTTTGTAATGTATATGTATGCATGCCAATTTCGAAATGGCTATAATTTAAATAGAAATACAACACACCTCATCATGGTGGGGGAGACCGTGACCAGGGGGAGAACTACACTACAGCCTCTTCCGTGGGTGACTCAGCATTGCGGCAGTGTTTCTTCAAAAGGTTTCCATTGAGGCATACTTGAATGTAGGGGTTCCCAATGACATGGTGCCCATGGGGATCTCCAGTGGCACCTATGAAGCTCTCCACTCCCTGACCCCTTCAAAAGACTAATTTTTAATTTAAAAAAACCTTGAAAAATGTTAGGGCATCAGGTTCTCCTTCCTGTTCCTGAACCTGCTGCAGATCATCAGTTGTCAGGCAGACAGAGAAGGAAAGAGTCACTTTCTGCCCCACACAATCTTCCAGTCACACGAGCCTTTCCCCTTCAATCTCTCTCTCTCTCCACTCCCAGCCTCCGGCCTTGCTCTTTCTCTCCCCTCTACCCCTTTGCTGTGCTATTTTCCCCTCCCTCTCTGCCTGTACCTTTACTGTGTCTCTCCCGACCAGGAGGAGGATGTTGTGTGGAGGGGCTGCCTTCAAGCTACTTCGCCCTCCTCCTCGTCCTCTGCTCATGCCTTCAGGGTTATCATTCTGCTCTATGTTGCAACAGTTAGGCCGGAGTACTGTGTCCTGCTCTGAGTGCCACATTTTAAGGACATTAGCTGCCTTTACACTAAAGAAAAACCCCACAGCCCTACTGTTGTGGAGCCTTTCCTGTTTACAGCGGGCTCCCAGACAGCGACCACATGATTGGTCGCTGTCTTGGAGGGGAAGCTTTTAATTTTCAAGGTTCCATAGAACTCAGTGAAACAGTGCCATCTAATGGCTGTTTTAATTGCATAACATCCCAAGTTTAAAAGATAGTCCATTAGTTCCAGATCTATTTGAGATGGAATAACCGGGAAATAGCTCTGGATGTGCCCTGGAGGTCCACGACATCATCTAAAGGACCTGCAAACTTCTGTGAGTGAGCAATCTCAATAGCAGGATAAAAGCTCCGTGTGAAGGAGCCCATTGACTAAATGGAACACACCCAGAAGGGGGAGACTAGGATGGTGTGAGGCAGACTTATCCAACCTGGAGTCCTCTAGATGTGTTGGACTACAACTCCCATAATCCCCAGGCATAATCCTCCAGATTATGGGAGTTGTAGTCTAACACATAGCTGCCTGGGGGATTATGGGAGTTGCCCTCCAGATGTGTTGGACTACAACAGGTTGGGGAAGACTGCTTCTGGAGATCTGGAACCCAAGTCCTATGAGAGCAGGATATATTTAACCTGCAGACGAGAAGATTAAGGGGAGACATGATAGTGGTCTTCAAATATCTGAAAGGCTGCTGTGCAGAAGATGGAGCTGACTTGTTCTCCAGAGGGCAGGACTAGAACCAGTGGGTGGATATTGCAAGGAAGCAGATTTTGGCTAAAATTAGAAGAAATCGCATAATGATAAGAGCTGTTTGACAGCGCAACAGACTGCCTGGCTCAGTGGTAGAGTACCTGCTTTGTAGGCAAAAGGTTCCCAGTTCAATCCCCAGCATCTCCAGATAGGGCTGCCTCAAGCCCTGGGTGAAGTCGTTGCCTGCCAGCATCACCAGTATTGGGCTAGATGGACCAATGGACTGACTCACTATAGGCAGCTTCCTATGTTCATAAGTGTTCCTGTCCTTCCTTGGAAGTATTTAAGCAGAGGATGGATGGCCATTTGTCAGGGGTGCTGTAGTGGCATCCTGCATTGAGCCCGGGGGGTGGACTAAATGATCTTGAAGGTCCCTTCATACTCTACAATTTTTATCAGTTAGGATAACCAGAGTCAAAGGAGAACAGGGTCCCTGTGCCTTTCACAGTTGCATAGAAGAGAGATTCTACACACACACACACACACACACACACGCCTGCTGCCACACAAACAGGAAACACCATGCTGTCAGGATGCCCCCTTTTTTAAAAAAAGGAGCCATTGCTGTTCCCTTTTATATTTGGTCTTTTTACAGGGCAGTAGAGCTCCTAAGCATTCAGTGAACCACGTGATGGGACAGGAGTTGGGCATCGGAACACTGCTCCAAATGTCCACTGCATTTTAAATTTTTTATTTAGACATACATGCACACCTTATAGCGTTCCACAGTCAAAAACATTATCATTTTTCTCCTTCCCTTCCTCCATGGAGGTCACATGAATCCCCTTATATCCTCACATCAACCCCATGAGGTAGGATTAAGGCAGCCACTCTCTCTCACTGACTGCACCTAAGGTCACCCAATGAGCTTCATGGCTACCTCACAGGGTTGTTAGGAGGATAAAAGGGTGGCGCCGGGGGGAGGGGAGAAAGAATCCTATATGGCCCCTTGAGCCCCTTGGGGGAACGGCAAGCTATAAATGGAATGAGGGATAGGAATTAGCCTATCACGGGATACTTTGCGGGAGAGAAAAAGCGCGGACGCAAATGGCGGCGGCCCATGGGCACCACCATTTGCGTTCCTTATTTTGGCACGTCTAGTCTACGTAAAGATTTACATAGACTACGGCGAAAATAAGGGAACGCTATTTGCGTTGCCCTTATTTTCACCGTAGTCTACGTAAATCTTTACGTAGACTATACGTGCCAAAATAAGGAACGCAAATGGCAGCGCCCATGGGCCGCCGCCATTTGCGTACGCTTTTTTTTTTCTTTTCCAAAGTCACCCATGATAGGCTACGTGACGATTTACGTAGCCTATCACGGCTGACTTTGGAAATCTAGCCGTGATAGTCTGCGTAATCGTTACGTAGCCTATCACGGGTGTGTGTGTTTTTTTTTTACTTTACTTTTTTTTTTTGCAATGGTGGCAGCGGCAGCCGGTCGGGAGACCAGCCCCCGCCCCCGCCGAACCGCCGCCGGGACCCACCGCCGGGAGGGACATTTGCAGGAGGTAAGTCCCATCCCGGGGGGGGGGCGGGGGGCCGGCGGAGAATTTCTCCACCAATTTCGGGGGGCCGAATGCGTTGGCATTCGGCCTCCCGAAGATTCGGGGAGAAATTCTCCGCCATCCCTACAGGTAATCTGGCCCCAAGCCGTTAAGGGCTTTGAATGTTAACACCAGCACTTTGAATCAGGCCCGGAAATGGACTGGCAGCCAGTGCAGCTGGAAAAGTACTGGCATAATATGAGCTCGCAGGCCAGTCCCTGTTAACAATCTTGCTGCCCTATTTTGGACCAGCTGAAGTTTCCGGACCGTTTTCAAAGGCAGCCCCACGTATAACGCATTGCAGTAATCCAGACAAGAAGTTATCAGAGCATGGATAACTGTAGCTAGGCTATCTCTGTCCAGATAAGGGCGTAGTTGGTATACCAGCCTAAGCTGATAAAAAGTGCTCCGTGCCACTGAGTTCACCTGTGCCTCAAGTAGCAGTTCTGGGTCCAAGAGCACCCCCAAACTACAAACCTGATCCTTTAGGGGGAGTGCAACCCCCTCTGGAACAGGTTGAATATCACCTAGCTGGGCAGACGAACCACCCACTAACAGTACCTCCGTCTTGTCTGGATTGAGTTTCAGTTTATTGGCCCTCATCCAGTCCATTACCGTGCCCAGGCACTGATTCAGAACAGCCACTGCCTCACCTGGGTTTGATGAGAAAGAGAGGTAGAGCTGGGTGTCATCCGCATATTGATGGCACCTCAGCCCACACCTCCGGATAACCTCCCCCAGCGGTTTCATGTAGATGTTAAACAGCATGGGGGATAAAATAGAGCCCTGTGGAACCCCATGGCACAATTGCCATGGCACAGAGCAATAATCCCCCAGCACCACCTTCTGGAATCGGCCATCCAAGTAGGAGCGGAACCACTGTAGTGCAGTGCCTCCAACTCCCAACCCAGACAACCTATCCAGAAGGATACCACGGTTGATGGTATCGAAAGCCGCTGAGAGGTCCAGGAGAATCAACAGGGTCGCACTCCCCCTGTCCCTCTCCCGGCAGAGGTCATCCCACAGGGCGACCAAGGCAGTTTCCGTTCCAAAACCAGGCCTGAAGCCTGATTGAAATGGATCTAGATAATCCGTTTCATTCAACAGTGCCTGGAGCTTTCCTACAACCACCTGCTCAAGCACCTTGCCCAGGAAGGGGACTTTGTAGGACTTTGTTCTGTCTAAACATGCATAGGATTGCACCCTTAATTAATTAAGTAAATGCTCCCTATTGTTTATCATTGCTATGGCATTTTACTGTGTTAGGGTTGCTTCCTCCACCCCCCCCCCCCATAAGAACCCCTGTGCCTTTAACAAATGTCAGACAGTCAAATATTTAGGGCAGGGATGGAAAACCTGTGACCGTCCATGTGTGGCTGGATTCAAGTTCCCATCAACCCCAGCCAGCATGATCAAGAGTAATGGAAGTTGTAGTCTAACAACAGCTGGAGAGCCGGAGATTCCCACCCCTTACTTCCTTCCTTCCCTGCAGCAGTTCAAGCAGTTTGGGGATTTTTGCCCCTGCCCTGTGCATCACACACAAATCTATAAAAGCACTCGCTCAGCCAGTATTTCTAGGGGAAAGTACCTTGAGTTCTTATTAAGGTGGTGAATGACTCGGCAGAGTGGGAAACAGCTGGGCTACAGCACCACCGGGTGGCTGAAAAGGGAAAACTGACAGAAACCTTCCCAATCTTAGCTAAGAATATGCGCAGAGGCGGGCAAGAAGCGCAACTTGAGCTGCAAGAAACTACCGAAATAGTTACAGTGTAGAGTGACAATTTAATTATCCGCACATGGAAATTCCTTTTGACACTATTTTTCTTTCTACCCCGGAAGTGAGAATTGTTCCCGTACAAACAGGGTTTTTCAGGGGATGCCAGAAGGGGTCGGAACGGCCCCTTTATTTTTACAAAAATGCCAAAAACAATGGCATGTGTTAGAAACACCTGAGAACAATATTTTAGGACTGAAACCCTTGCAGTAATAGTATATTATCAGTGCTCTTTTTCTGGAGGAACTCGCCAGGACTGAGTCCCCGCACCTTTTCTTCTAAGATAGATAGATGGATAGACAGAGTTTGTCCACTCTTTTAATGCTCTTCATTGCAATTTAATTGCCATCTACTCCCAAGGAAATGTAATCCAAGAGTTCCAGTACCTTTTTCTCCAGAAAAAAAGCACTGTATATTATTATTAACCCCAGAATGCGCAGAACCCATCAGAACAGAACAGAATGGCCTGGAACAGCAACTTTCAAGAATCATAGAATAGTAGGGTTGGAAGGGGCCTACAAGGCCATCGAGTCCAACCCCCTGCTCAATGCAGGAATCCAAGTCAGAGCATCCCTGACAGATGGCTGTCCAGCCTCGTCTTGAACGCCTCCAGTGTGGGAGAGCCCACCACCTCCCTAGGGAATTGGTTCCATTGTCGTATTGCTCTAACAGTCATCAGAAACATAAGAGAGTCAAATCAACCAAACTCACCAGTCACACATGAGTATATGGGATTGAGATAATGATCCACAAAGCATCCACAGCAACCATGTTCAGATACCCGTTCCAGGCAATAGTCTGTGTATCGGAAATTTTATTTATTTATTTATTTTTTCATTTCATTTCATTTCATTTCTATACCACCCAATAGCCGAAGCTCTCAACTGGAGAATGGCCTGGAATGGCTACTTCCAAGTGTGCCAACTCAACTCAACTCACCAGTCACACATAACTTCATGGCGGGGATGCAGTGAGCCAAAAAAACATCCACAGCAACCATGTTCCAGTACCAGTTCCAGGTAATAGTCCGTATTCTGAAAAATTGCCTGGAACAGCAACTTCCAGGAGAGCCAAATCAACTAAACGCACCTGTCACACATGACTAGATGGGATTGATATAATAAGGTACAAAACTTCCACAGAAATCATGCTGCGGTAGCCGTTCCAGGCAATAGTCTGTATTCTGGGGGGAAAGGCCCGGAACTGCAACTTCCAAGTGAACCAAATCAACCAAACTCACTAGTCACTCATGACTAGTTGGAAGGGTTGCAATAAGCCACAAAACATCCACAGAAACCACATTTTGGTACCCAATCTGGACAATAGTCCATAATCCAGAAGGATAGCTTGGAACGGCAACTTCCAAGAGAGCCAAATCAGACAAATTCACCAGTCAAACATGTTTCTGTGGATGTTTTGTAGTTTATTATATCAATCCCATCTAGTCAAGTGTGACTGGTGAGTTTGGTTATTTGGCTCTCTTGGAAGTTGCCGTTCCGGCCATTTTTCTGGAATGTGGTCTATTGCCTGGAATGGGTATTGGAACATGGTTTCTGTGGAAGTTTTGTGGCGCTTTGGGAAAGCCAGAGGAGCTTTCAGTCTAAATTTGGACAAGGTGGGGTGGGTGGCAAATACAGCAAGGACAGGGAAGGTGAGATCAGGGTAAAAAAGGATGAACATGGGTAATGTTTCAGTCTGGGACTTGGACTTAGGCTGTAAGCAAAATGCTCCATAGAAGTTGCATTAAACTCTGAAGTTTAAATCTAAGATTAAACTCTATAGAAATTGGGGGGGGGGGTTATGATCATTGGACTTCCATTTCAGAGGGAATATTTCCTCAAAATAGAGGACAAGACAAGCAGGTAGGGAAAAGAGAAAGCTTCAGATGTAAGATGTTGGGTCAAGGGTTTATCCTGAACACAGGAAATATTACATTGGTTGGTCCTCTTTATAAAACTGGCCTACCAAGCATTCATATACACTAGTGAGATCATTGGATCAAGTGGTGGTTTTGGTTTGTTCATTTAATATTAGAAGCAGCCTTTCAGGTTACACTGACCTCTTCTTCAGGCTTAGGTTATGAGATCAAACATCAAACTTGCCAGTCTACCTGATGGTTACCTAGTTTACTGGCCACTGCCGTTGGCATGGAGACTGCCTAAGTTGAATGCAAACACGACATTCTAACATCATGAACTTCAAATTTAATTTTTAATTTTTATTTAAAATTATTTTTAGGCCATCTTTGAAGGCAGAACCCACTCAAGACAGCATACAAGATAAAAACCATACAAAACAAATACAGTTATTTAAATAAACAATAAATACATATGCAATAAAAATCCAATAAAAACAATGATTACCAATAAAACCAGCAATCCAAGAACTACGAAAAGGCCAGTGAAAACAGGTGGATCTTCGAAGTTTTCCTGAAGACCTGCGAAGACAGGGTCTGACAAGGGTATTTCACCATGTATTTCAAATGTATAAACACAACAATACAAGAGGTACATATCCAGCCGGTTAAACCCCTCTTCAGAAAGAGGCCAGCGCGCATGTCAAAGAGCTTGTCTAAATAAAAATGTCTTTGCCTGCACGTGGAATAACAACAGAGAAGTTGCCAGCAGGGCTTCTCTCAGCAGGGAGTTCCAGAGGCTGGGAGTGCAGCCCACTGAAAGCTTGCATCCCCAACCAATGTGGAAGTACGGAGAGAAGGGCCTCCCCCAAAGATTTTAAAGCTCATATGGGAGAAGGCAGTCTTTTAGGTAGTCCAGTCCCAAACCATATAGGCCTTTATAGGTTGTAACCAGCACTTTGAATTGTGCCAATCCAATTGTACTGGAAACAGTCCAGTAGCCAGGGAAGCTGCTGTAACAAAGGAGTCACGTCCTCCCTCCAAACAGCCCCACTCAGCCTAGCCTCAGAATTCTGGACAAGCTGACATTTCTGAACGCTTTTCAAAGGCAGCCCCATGTACAGTACATTAGAATAGTCCAAATGGGATGTAACTAAGACTTTGTGCCTGTTGGGAATATTGCAACCTTGTCTGCAAGTTACAGGAAGGGGGCAGTGTTGCAATTAGCTACTTAATGCAAGGGAATCTGGGGCATGGCTAGCGTTAGGGCACAATCCTATGCACGCCTAGATAGAAAAATGTCCTACAACTCCCAGCATGCCCCATGCTGGGAGTTGTAGGACATTTTTCTGTCTAGGCGTGCATAGGATTGTGCCCTTAGGTTCTCTATAGTCTGCAACGTGTGGTTTCCTGCACCTCCCCTTTCTTCTCCTCTCTCTGCCTTCCTCCATTGTTGGGAATACATGGCTTGATCCCTTTCTCCTGTCTGTGTAACGGAACACAAAACTGACTGAACAAACACTCTTGAAACCCTGTGCTGCGCCTACATGTGTATGTGCAAGAATACCTATGAGTCAAGCTGTTTTCTTCCCTTCATTAAAGGAAGAGTGTGGTCTCTTTTATTAAGATAGCCTTGTGTGTGGATTCTGTTCTGCTCTGCCTTTTGTTTTTTCTCTGCTAACTGCTTTTTTAACAGAAGGCAGCCATACCAAATAATCCCATCAGTGCCACTGTGGCTAGATCTTCAGGAAGAGGCACAATCAGTTGAACAAACACACTTCTGGCTGCTGCCGATACCTGCCTTTATATCCTAGTAAAAGGACAACATACAATTGTGCATTTTTTCATAGCAGGTCCAGATGTGTGTTTGCAGAGCAGTAGGCTGAACACCCACTGCAGGGTACAAACATCCCTCCCTCGCCCACTACCAGATAGGTGAACAACACTGAGTTAGATTACCCAGTTAGAAACACCAGCAAGAAAGTCTCAGCCTCTCTTCACCTATCTATGGAAATTGCTGTTTCTCAAACACACATCCTGCAAAGCCTTTGTTAAACAACCCACCCAGTGCAAATGAATGCCTGGTCAGGGGACCGTCCAGAGTCATTAAAGGCGCAATCCTATGCATGTTCAGGCAGAAAAAAAGTCCTACAGCTCCCAGCATTCCCTAGCCAGCATGGCTAGCTGAGGAATGCTGGGAGTTGTAGGATTTTTTTTCCGTCTAAACATGCACCCTAAGAAACAATGTTCTTTTCTCAGCACCCTGACCGCTCAGATTCATAGTGAACAAGCCAACCAAACCCACAATGATTAATACATAAGGGTGTTTTGGAAAGTAACTGCAGGTATTTTGATGTGTGTGTGTGTTTTAACATACAAAACAGGCAGCTATTCTGCTGACACTTCATTCATTCATTCATTTATTCATTTCATTTCTATACCACCCAATAGCCGAAGCTCTCTGGGCGGTTTACAAAAATTAAAACCAAACAGCACACAATAAAACAATTTAAAATATATAGAACATTAAAACCACAATATAACAATACAACCACAATAAAACCTAGCAGCAGTACAGGAGTTAAAAATACAGATTTAAAACAGCAAAGCTAAAAGTCTAGACAGCTAAAATGCTAAAATGCCTGGGAAAATAAAAAGGTCTTCCACCTGACGCCGTAAGGAATACAATGTAGGTGCCAGGCGAACCTCACTAGGGAGCTCATTCCAGAGCCGGGGTGCCACAGCAGAAAAAGCCCTCCTCCTAGTAGCCACCCGCCTCACTTCCTTTGGCAGGGGCTCACGGAGAAGGGCCGCTGAGAATGATCTTGAGGCAGGCACATATGGGAGGAGGCGATCCTTCAGATAACCTGGCCCCAAGCCGTTAAGGGCTTTGAATGTTAATACCAGCACTCTGAATCGGGCCCAGAAATGGACTGGCGGCCAGTGCAACTGAAAAAGTACTGGCGTAATATGAGCCAGTATGAGCCAGTTTTCAAAAATGACTTATATTTTAGGTGTACTATAAACTTTCATAATAAAGGAAAAGCACCAGCTAGTGGCTTGTTAGAATACTGCCTGCTTGATTATAAACATACTGTGTGGAGATTAAGGCTGCAGTCCTATCCATGCTTGTTGTTGTTGTTGTTCAGTCATTCAGTCGTGTCCGACTCTTCGTGACCCCATGGACCATAGCACGCCAGGCCTTCCTGTCCTCCGCTCTCTCCCGGAGCGTGCTCAAGTTCATATTCATTGCATCAGTGATGCTGTCTAGCCATCTCATCCTCTGCCGTCCCCTTCTCCTTTTGCCTTCAGTCTTTCCCAGCATCAGGGTCTTTTCCAGAGAGTTTTCTCTTTGCATTAGGTGGCCAAAATATTTGAGCTTCAGCTTCAGTCTCTGTCCTTCCAATGAGCAGTCAGGGTTGATTTCCTTTAGGATGGACTGATTTGACCTAGTTCCACTGAACTCAATGGGATCTGCTTCTGAGCAGACCTCTATAGGATTGCCCTGCACACTGCATGCAAATAAGGAAGCTGAACTTCTCCTCAGCATGTTTAGGATCACTAGAAGGTTGACCAGCTCTGCATCTACTCTGCTTCAGTCTTTTACGAAGAAGGCATGCTATGAGGATGTAAGAGAAATAATTTATACGTAATAAGCCTAGTTAAGCAGACCTCCTGTTATCTTGACAGACTCCTATTTCCTGTCTACATCTGGGTCCATAGAGGTGTGGTTTTTCTAATGCTGAGGAGGACTCAGGCATTTTACACGCAACTTAGTTACTTTATAAATAGATGCTCATAGACTATATTTTAAACATTAACAATTATTATTGTTGTTGTGAACTGCCCAGACAGCTGTTGGGCAGTATAGAAATGTAATAAACAAATAAATAATAAACAAGAAAGTGTATTTAAAGGTGTAATCCTATGCATGTTTAGACAGAAAAAAGTCCTACAACTCCCAGCATTCCGCAGCTAGCATGGCTGGCCTGGTCCCAAGCCATTTACAGCTTTAAAGGTTCAAACCAGGACATTATGTTGGGGCTAGAAATGGAGTGGGACCTTTCAAAAGGTAAAGAACTGTTAATTGCCTTAAGAATTGTGTACTCCTTGGTTTTAATTTTTGTGAACCGCTCCGAGAACTTCGGCTATTGGGCAGTATAGAAATGAAATAAATAAATAAGAAAACAAAACACTGCACTCTAGAGCAGAGCTTTCCAAACTGTGTGCCGCGACACATTAGTGTGTCGGCGGCAGTGTGTAGGTGTGTCACGCAAAATGCAGAAAATTGTGCGGAAGGGCACCACGGAGCTCCCTTATTGGTGCTTGCTTCCCTTGGCCCCTCCCCCGGAACTTCCTAAAGCAGCTAATGTTAAAGCAGCTAAGGCTTAGCTGCTTTAACATTAGCTGCTTTAGGATCATGTGGCGTCTTGAAGTAGGGCGCACGTGATTGGCGGTGTTGGAGCAGTACGGCGAGGTAGAGGCGCGGGGCGAAGAAAGGGGAGGGGAGGCGCCGCCCTGGGAGCAGAGCTTTGTCCGACGCCAGCACGGAGAAGTGGCAGCGGCCACCAGCCCAATGTGGCAAACAGCAAGCCACCCACCACGTGGCACTTATAATTTAATTTCTGCAATTTATTTTTATTTTTACTCTGCTGTAATTGTGGATTAACCACCCACTGGCAGTGTACCACCGGAGAGTGCTGGAACTGGACTCTGGACATAGGCATTGCAAATATTTACAGCAATATAGCCTTGTAGTGAGACATATATATTTACACCATTTCTGTTGGACTTTTGCTTCTCTACTTCATGTATTTTTGCAGCTGAGCTCCTACCTGGGCCTATGTGTCCTAATATGTATTGTAAATACTTTAATTTTGTTTATTTTTCCAATTTTCTTGCACATATTTACATACTGTTACTCATAAATGACAACAATGTATGTTATTATCTTACAAATCATATATTTTTAAAAACAGAAATGAAAGGTTTTCATGAGATATGTTCTATCCCCATACATTTCGTTATTACAATTTATGTATGTGTCCGTATCTCTTATAACGGGTTAGTTTAACCTCCGGTTTGCTAGTAAAACTGAATTACCGTGTCACGAAATGATGCATGTCTAAAAAATGTGTCACCAACATGAAAAGTTTGGAAAGCTCTGCTCTAGACAGTAAAAATATGAAGACAGAAATCAGATTGCAAAGGGATATAGTTGCACAGCTATACACCCAACTTGTACAAAGGTCAGGGATCCTCCTAGGTTTTCAGACTAGTTTTTAGACACAATTGTTTAGACATGATACATTACCATCGGGACGATGTAAAAGCTGGAATGGAACGGGCCAGAACAGCCCCTTTATTTTTTTAAAAAACAGGCCAAACACTATGCCATGTGTTAGAGACACCTGGGAACAATATTTTAGGACAGAAACCCTTGAACTTTTAAAAATTATTAACCCCTAAATGCCCAGAACACAAACAGAACTCACTTCAAAATGAGCCAAATCAACCATATTCACCAGTCACACATAATTATATATGGAGGTGATGTAATAAGCTATAAGGCCCCCACAAAGCCATGTTCTTGTGCCTGTTTCAGGCAACAGTCCATATTTTATAATATGGCCCAGAACGGGAATTTCCAAGTGAGACAAATCAACCATAATCTCCTATCACACATAACTACATTGGATGGATGCAGTGAGCCACACATTTTCCACAGAAACCATGTTCCAGTGTCCATTCAAGGCAATAGTCCATATTCTGGAAAACGGCCCAGAAGGGCAACTTCAAAATAAGCCAAATCAACTAGAGATGCACGAAACAACTTACCTGTTTCGTTTCATGACATGTACGGTGGGGGGGGAGGCGCCCCAAAATCCTCACCAGCCAGCTCCGCTCTGCAGCGACTCTGAAGAGCCGCTGGCCGGGGCCGCCCGCAGCAACATCTGGCCGCTGCTGGAAATGGCAGCCACCATAGCCGCCACCATTTGCTTCCCTTTTTTGCCGTGATAGGCTACGTAAATATTTACGTAGCCTATCACAGCGAAAAAAAGGGAACGCAAATGGCGGCAGCTACGGCGGCCGCCATTTGCGTTCCCTTTTTTTCCGTCATAGGCTACGTAAATATTTACGTAGCCTATCATGGCCTCCGCAGGGACGCAAATGGCATCTCTGCGTTAGCTATGATAGGCTACGTAAGTATTTACGTAGCATATCACGGTGAAAAATCGTGAAGCGAATGGTGGCCGCAGACGCGGCCGCCATTCGCAAAGCAGCACAAATGGCACCAGGTAGGTGCTCCGTTTCACGTGCCTTTCACGGGGTGGTGGGGCGGGGGGCTTCATTCCGCCACAGATTTTGGGGGATCGAATGCACTGGCATTCAGCCTCACTGAGATCCGTGGCGGAATTCTCCGCCATCCCTAAAATCAACCAAATTCACCTGTCACACATAACTGGATGGGAGTGATGCAATGAGCCACAAAACCTCCACAAAAACATTGTTCCAATAATCAGACTTACAGCCTAGTTTTTTACTTTTGCGGGACATTTGAGCAAATGTCATGTGCATGCATGAAAGTGCACTAAATGTGTATTTGTAAATAAATGAAATTCTTGTGAAAAGATGCGATTCCCTCAATGAGTGGACAACAAAACAAAGGATGCTTGACGATCCACGGAACACAGACAGAACAGATTTAAGAAAATTCATACATCCCATCACATGCCGCCCATTTCCATTGCTAAAAAGGTATGCAGTTGCAATGTAAATTGCTGGCAGAGGGAAAAGGTTTAAAGCCCCCCCCTACCCACCAGTCTAGGGTCCTGATACATATGAGGTCCCACAAGCTTACTTCTAAGTAAAAAAGAAAGAAAACCTAGCTACATCTGTAGAGTAACATGAAGTTTGACCGTCAGATAATTTGGGAGGGTTGGGGATAGAATGCACAGATGCAGGGAGCAAAAGGATCAGGACTTCACGCCACCTTTCTGAAAGCAGAAATGCAGTACAAGTGCTCCAATCCTTGCTCTTACTTTTCGTGTGGTGGGGAAAGGACATCCAAGGATCATATCACATACTATATTCACATGTTACATTGAACATGCGTGTACACTCTATGTAAGCCCATTTTATTTCATGCAGCCACACTTTTCCTTCGTCAGCAAAGATGCCCCATGTCATCCTGATCCTATATTGCTTTATGAAGCATCTGGTGTTACTGCTCGAAGACGTCTTCCTCTCATTGTTTTAACCCATCCTGCCAACTACGGATGTAACTAACAAACAGTCCCGGTTCAACGGAACTTTGCAGGCCCTTTAGATGAAGCTGTTTACCTCCAGGCCGTCTCTCACACTAAATTATCTTTATTCTGGTTTTTTAAAGATCAGAGATAATGAGGTATCAAATTACTGTGCTTGTGTTCTGCTTGAGTTCCCTCCGTGAAAAAGGAAAAGCCTCAAAAAGAAGAGCCAGACCACTGAAACATATGGAAGACTCAGATAAGGGGGAGAAGGAGGGGAAAAGGGGAGGTGGGAAAGGAAACGCCTGTAAAGGTTGTGATCCTCTGCTTAAAAGGGAAGCAGAAAGCCCCATTTTAAAAGCGGGATTTTAGGCTGGTGTAGAGATGCTCTTTGGCTCAGATAGCTTCATAAGGCAATACAGACCAGGGGGGTGTCTCCATGAGAGATTTACTGCAAGTTGGCTATGTTTGGAGGTCGTTCAGGGCACATAACATCAGGGCCATCTCGCAGCCATCCCAGGGGGAATCTCCACGGTGATGGGTTAAGTTTGCTTCCCACTTTGTTACAGTTTTTATTGGAGGCGATCAGCTCCATCTAGGAATACCTGGGGGTCAAAAATCCGGATTGTCCCAAAGCTAGCCTGGGACTCTAGGTAGGTCAGACTCAGTTTACTGGGAATTGTTTGGGTGGCTACTGGGTGGAATCTCGTCCCCATCATTTAGAGAGCCTGTTCCCTCCCTCCCACTCTCACCTTGTTCCGCCCCTTCTGCTTTCTCTGGTAAGTGTGTGTATTAGCACCCCCCACCCTCCCCAGCTTATGTCCGACCCTCCCCCACCCCTTTTTTTATGTACCCTCCAAAACCACAATAGCACAATAGTACCAGGACTAAATGAAACCCCTCACATTACTGCATTAGTGGGGACACTCAATCACTCAAATCACTTTAGGTAGCCTGCTTTCAGTCTTTAACATCCCCCCCCCCTTTCTGTGCTTGTTTACTCAGAAGTAAGACATAAATATGAATATACATTGGAGGTGAGGAATAGATTTAAGGGATTAGACCTGATAGACAGAGTGCCTGAGGAACTATGGACAGAGGTCCGTAACATTGTTCAGGAGGCAGCAATGAAATCCATCCCAAAGAAAAAGAAATGCAAGAAAGCAAAGTGGCTGTCTGATGAGGCTTTACAAGTAGCTGAAGAAAGAAGGGAAGCGAAAACCAAGGGAGAAAGGGGAAGATATATCCAACTGAACGCAGAGTTCCAGAGAATAGCAAGGAGAGACAAGAAGGCCTTCTTAAATGAACAATGCAAAGAAATCGAGGAAAACAACAGAATGGGAAAGACTAGAGATCTCTTCAAGAAAATTGGAGATCTCAAGGGAACATTTTGTGCAAAGACGGGCATGATAAAGAACAAAGAAGGCAGGGACCTAACAGAAGCAGATGAGGTTAAGAAGAGGTGGCAAGAATACACAGAAGAACTATACAGGAAAGATCTGAATGTCCCTGATAGCCATGATAGTGCGGTCACTGAACTTGAGCCGGACATCCTAGAGAGTGAAGTCAAGTGGGCCTTAGGAAGCATTACTAACAACAAAGCTAGCGGATATGACAGTATTCCAGTTGAGCTATTTAAAATCCTAAAAGATGATGCTGTTAAAGTGCTGCATTCAATATGCCAACAAATTTGGAACACTCAACAATGGCCGCAAGACTGGAAAAGGTCAGTTTACATTCCAATTCCAAAGAAGGGCAACGCCAAAGAGTGTTCAAACTACCGCACAATTGCGCTTATTTCACATGCCAGCAAGGTGATGCTCAAAATCCTACAAGCTAGGCTTCAGCAGTATGCGAACCGAGAACTACCGGAAGTACAAGCTGGGTTTCGAAGAGGCAGAGGAACTAGAGATCAAATCGCCAACGTTTGCTGGATCATGGAGAAAGCAAGAGAATTCCAGAAAAACGTCTATTTCTGCTTCATTGACTACGCTAAAGCCTTTGATTGTGTGGATCACAACAAACTGTGGCAAACTCTTAAAGTGATGGGAGTACCAGACCACCTTACCTGTCTCCTGAGAAACCTGTACGAGGGTCAAGAAGCAACAGTAAGAACCAGACATGAAACAACTGAGTGGTTCAAAATTGGGAAAGGAGTACGACAAGGCTGCATATTGTCGCCCTGCTTATTTAACTTATATGCAGAGTACATCATGAGAAACGCCGGGTTGGATGAATCACAGGTCGGAATTAAGATTGCCGGGAGAATTATCAACAACCTCCGATATGCAGACGATACCACCCTAATGGCAGAAAGCGAAGAGGATCTTAAGAGCCTCTTGTTGAGGGTGAAAGAGGAGAGTGCAAAAGCTGGTTTGAAACTCAACATTAAAAAAACGAAGATCATGGCATCTGGCCCCATCACTTCCTGGCATATAGAAGGGGAAGAAATGGAAGCAGTGACAGATTTTACTTTCTTGGGCTCCAAGATCACCGCAGACGGTGACTGTAGCCATGAAATTAAAAGACGCTTGCTCCTTGGGAGGAAAGCTATGGCAAACCTAGACAGCATAGTAAGAAGCAGAGACATCACCTTGCCGACAAAGGTCCGTCTAATCAAAGCTATGGTTTTCCCAGTAGTAATGTACGGCTGTGAGAGCTAGACTATAAGGAAGGCTGTGCGCCGAAGAATTGATGCTTTCGAACTGTGGTACCGGAGAAGACTCTTACGAGTCCCCTGGAGGTCAAATCAGTCCATCCTAAAGGAAATCAACCCTGACTGCTCATTGCAAGGACAGAGACTGAAGCTGAAGCTCAAATATTTTGGCTACCTTATGCGAAGAGAAAACTCTCTGGAAAAGACCCTGATGCTGGGAAAGACTGAAGGCAAAAGGAGAAGGGGACGACAGAGGATGAGATGGCTAGATAGCATCACCGATGCAATGAATATGAACTTCAGCACACTCCGGGAGAGAGCGCAGGACAGGAAGGCCTGGCGTGCTATGGTCCATGGGGTCACGAAGAGTCGGACATGACTGAACGACTGAACAACAAGACATAAATCTCACTCCCCTGCAGTGAAAAGGTTAAAAGCTAACTGTAGTAACTCACCCTAAAGCGCTCTTTCCCTTCTCCATTGCTCTCTTAAATTATGACTGCGAAGTTGTACTTCTTTGATGTTCTGTAGATTCTGTGTTATGTAAAATCACTTCTTTGTGAACCTAGTCCTCCAGAGCTCCCCACCACCCCAATTTTCACTGCATCCCAGAAATCTGCTTCAAATTCAGTCTTCAAATTCAGATTTCACTTTGCCCATTTTGGAAGGGATTCTCCTTCTCATTACTTTTCTTTTGGATTCTCCTTCTCATTACTACGACGACGACTAGGGATGGGCGGATTCCCTACTTGCTGCTCCAGGGGGGAATCTGCCTGCGGGGGGAGGCGATCTGGTCCTCCCCCAGGAATCCTCTTCGGCCGGCTCCACTCCACGGCAATTCTGCGGAGCCGCCAGCCAACTCCGTAGCACCAGCGATACGGCCGCCATCACCATGCTGTGTCTCTGGCTGAGGGCTCACTCCGGACGCAAATGGTGTCAGCTACACCATTTGCGGCTGTAAAGCTCTTAGATTAAGCTAAATGCAGCTGTAAATGGCTGCATTTAGCTTAAACTAAGGGCTTTATGGCCGCAAATGGCGTGCGCTACGCCATTTGCGTCTGTGGTTTTTCCTGCGATAGGCTAGCCATTTGCGTCTGGCGTGAGCCCTCAGCCAGCGATACAGCACGGCAATGGCAGCCATATCACTGGTGCTATGGAGCCGGCTGGCAGCTCCGCAGAATTGCCGCGAGGAAGATCCTGCCCCAGATGGTTCCAAAAGGAGGCGGAAGTGAGTTGTGCCGTTCCTCGGCCTCATTGGGGTCCGTGGCGGAATTCTCCGCCATGGCGTCATCCCTAACGGCATCGACAACAATGACGACGTTCCTCTTTTTGTTTCTCAGAATTCCTCTGGGAGATGTTGGCTGCAATTCTAAACCCTCTTACAGGGGAGGAAGCCCCACTGAACCCAATGGAGTTTACTTCTGAGTAGAGATGAAGAGGATTGCAATGTTCCCCATTTCTAGCTCACCCCACCCCAATTTCGCCACATCCCAGCAATCTGCTGCAGAATTACTGCTCCCCACCCCACTTTTCCCCATGTGTGCACTCTTGGCTATTGCTTCCACCACCACCCTTCTTTCCCCTTCCCCGTGATGGCAATGAGAAGGCAAGATTGTTACTGCAATCAAGCGGAGAAGTGATTTTACGTAACAGAGAATCTACAGAACATCAAAGAAGCACAACTTCACAATCACGATTTAAGAGAGCAACGGAGAAGCAAAAGAGGCAAGTTACCAAAGTAAAGTTAGCCTTTAAGTGAGCAATCCTATGGCCACTAGTCAGAAGCTAGATGGCCATAGGATATGTGGTTTTCCTCGCACTCCGTGCTTGGAAGAGGACCACGGAGCGGCTAAAATGGGGCATTCCGGGGTGGTGGTGTTCCGGGGCGGGGAAGGTGGAAGTTCCGGTACAACACATCCTATGTGTCGTCTGGCAGCCTCTTCCCCCGCTCCGCCTTCCCACGGCTAGACAGCTGAAATTGGCTGCCTAGCCACAAATGCAGGGCAGGTGAAGCACAGAGGGAACAATCCCCTCCGTACTTCTCCTGCCCTGTATTGGATAGGCAGTCGCCTCCGAGTTCGGAGGCGGCCACCTATCCCCATAGGATTGCGCCCTAAACCTTTCACCGCAAGGGACTGAGAATTATTTCTTACTTCCGAGTAAACATGCACATGTACTGAAATGTTAAAGACTGAAAGCAGGCTATCTAAAGTGATTTGAGTGATTGAGTGTCCCCACTAATGCAGTAATGTGAGGGGTTGCATTTAGAGTGCAGGACATGGAATAATGGGCTCAAGTTACAGGAAGCCAGATTCCGGCTGAACATCAGGAAAAACGTCCTGACTGTTACAGCAATATGACAATGGAACCAATTCCCTAGGGAGGTGGTGGGCTCTCCCACACTGGAGGTGTTCAAGACGAGGCTGGACAGCCATCTGTCAGGGATGCTCTGACTTGGATTCCTGCAGTGAGCAGGGAGTTGCACTCAATGGCCTTGTAGGCCCCTTCCAACCCTACTATTCTATGATTCTATGATTCTAGTCATGGCACTATTGTGCTATTCCAGTTTTGGAGGGTACATACATTTTTAAAAATGGGTGGGGAGGGACGGACATAAATTGGGGAGGGTAGGGGTGCTAACACACACACTGGCCAGAGAAAGCAGAAGGGGCGGAACAAGGTGAAAGTGGGAAGGAGGGAACAGGCTCTCTAAATGACGGGGACAAGATTCCACCCAGTAGCCACCCAAACAATTCCCAGATCAACTGCATCTGATCTGTCCAGAGTCCCAGGCTAGTTTTGGGACAATCTGTATTTTCGACCCCTGCATGTCCCTAGATGGAGCAGATTCGACTCCAGTAAAAACCGCAACAAAGTGGAACGTGAACAAAGCCCATCGCCGTGGAGATTCCCCCCAGGGCAACATGGGGCATTTATGCCGGTCCCAGACACTCCATCCTCGTCATGTAGATTTGGGCTTGCAAGACCTAGGGGAAATGTGGATACATGGAGGGTAAATTGTAAGTAAGCATAATTCATAGAATCATAGCATAGTAGGGTTGGAAGGGGCCTATAAGACCATTGAGTCCAGCCCCTGCTCAATGCAGGAATCCAAGTCACAGCATCCCTGACAGATGGCTGCCCAGCTTCAGCTTGAATGCCTCCGGTGTGAGAGAGCCTACCACCTCCTTAGGGAATTGGTTCCATTCTCATATTGCTCTAACAGTCAGGACATTTTTCCTGATGTTCAGCCAGAATCTGGCTTCCTATAACTTGAGCCCATTATTCCATGTCCTGCACTCTGGGATGATCAAGAAGAGATCCTGGCCTTCCTCTCTGTGACAACCTTTCAAGTACTTGAAGGGTGCTATCCTATCTCCCCTCAGTTTTCTCTTCTCAAGGCTAAACATGCCCAGTTCTTGCAGTCTCTCCTCATAGGGCTTTGTTTCCAGTCCCCTGATCATCTTTGTTGCCCTCTTCTCAACCCTCTCCAGCTTGTCTGCATTCTTCTTAAAGTGTGGTGCCCAGAACTGGAGACAGTACTCCAGATGAGGCCTAACCAGTGCTGAGTAGAGGGGAACTAGTACTTCACGTGATTTGGAAGCTATACTTCTATTAATGCAGCCCAAAACAGCATTTGCCTTTTTTGCAGCCACATCACATTGTTGGCTCATATTCAGCTTGTGATCTACAACAATTCCAAGATCCTTCAGGACATTGTACATCACTGATCACAGGGCATGTTAGTTAAGGCACTAGACTTAGCTTACAATTTCCTGGATTTGTGGACCTTGAGCAAACATAAGATAGCTTTAACTCTGATCTTAAACCAGCAGGCTTTTTAAAAAATCACTGGATATAAATTACTCTGGTTTAACAATAGACAAACATAATTTGATGCCGTCAAATGTGACTTGGTAGGGCTAAAAGTTAAAGACACACACCGTTAATTTTTGGGGTGGGTTTGATTCTATTCTTTTAATATATATTAAATATGGCTTTTGATTCTAATACTGAGTGGTAGTGTTTGTTTATGGCTTATTGTATCACTCCCATTCCCACACCATCTAGTCATGTGTGACTGGTGAGTTTGGTTGATTTGTCTCACGTGGAAGTTTCTGTTCTGGGCCATTTACAAAATGCAGTGGTGCCTGAAACAGGTACAGGAACATGGTTTTATGACAGTTTTATAGCTTATTATATCACTCCCATGCAGTTATGTCTGGCTGATAAATTTGGTTGATTTGGCTCACTTGGAAGTTGCTATTCCAGGCCAGAATACGGACTATTGTTCAGACAGGTATCCAAACATGGTTTCTGTGGACGTTTTGTGGCTTACTGCATGTCGCCTATGTAGTTATGTGTGACCGGAGAATTTGCTTGATTTGGCTCACCTGGAAGTGGCCGTTCTGGGCCATTTTTCAAGAATGCAGACTATTGCCTGGAGTGGGTACCTGAACGTGGTGTGTGTGGAAGTTTTGGGGCTTATTGCATCAGTCTCATGTAGTTATGTGTGACTGGTGAATTTCATTGATTTGGAAGTGGCTGTTCCAGGCCATTCCATTCTGAATGTGTTCTGGGCACTAAGGTTTAATAATAATAAAAATTTTCAAGGGTTTCTGCCCTAAAATATTGTTCTCTAATACATGCCATAGTGTTTGGCATTTAAAAAAATAAATAAATAAAGGGGCCATTCTGGCCTGTTCCGTTCTGGTTTTTACACTGTCCCATTTTTTGGGGCGGGGGCAAGAGCCAGGAAGGAATAAGGGGCCAGTGTGATCTAGTGGTTAGAGAGTTGGGCTGGGACTCTGGAGATCTGAGTTCTAGTCCCCACCTGGCCATGAAGCTCACTGGGTAACTTTGGGACAGTCGCTGACTCTCAGCCTAGCCCACCTCGCAGGGTTGTTGTGAGGATAAAATGGAGAGGAGGGGGACCATGTACTCTGCCTTGGGTTCCTCGCAAGAGAAAAAAAAAGGGCAGGATATAACTGTAATAATTAATTAATTTAAAAACCCTCTTTCATGCTGAATAAAACCTGAAATAGAGCACACGCTCCTGCCTTTGCTGTTAACTTTTGGAGTTTGGGCTAGGGAGTAGACAAAGTGATGCCCGCTCATAGGTACATTAACATCCTATATTTTCCCCACTGTTTTCAATGGGCAGCTCCCACACTGGGGACGACCCCCCCCCCGGCCCAAGCTTCCACATTGGACTCGGAAGCTTGACCACTTACGTGTGAGTCCATTATTAAAAGTCAATGAAGGTGGTGCTGGGGGGGGGGGAGTTACGTGACGTCAACAGCGTCTTCCGCTCAGCCGCGGCAAGGCCGTGCAGACGCGAAAGCCGGAGAAGGACGGAGGCGGCAGGGAGAGGAGGCGCGTGAGTGGCGGGAAGGCGCAGCCAATCGTCGTCGCCTGTGGCCTTGGGAGGCGGGACCGAAAACAATCCTTCCATTTTGTAGCAGCGAGTGTGTTTTCCGCTGTGGCTCCGCCTCCCACCTGGGCGCGCGTTGAGCGGCCGTTAGAGATTCAGGTAAGAGACGGGAGCGGGGGGGGGGAGGGGGAGAGCGCGCGCGCTGGGTCTGTTGTTTAGAGCGTGATAATTCGAGGGAGGACTGGGGGGGGGGAGGAATGACTGACTGACAAGAAAGGGGGCGGGGCGGGGCAGGGCGAGTGGCGCCGAATTCTGGCTGCGTGTATTCGATGTGAGGGGAAAGCTCAGCCCAGGGACTGTCCTTATTTACTTAAGTTGAAAAGCACACAGCCACCCCGCCTTTCCACCCTAACAGCCTTCGAGGTGGCAGCCCTAGTTTGAAGCGTCCGTGGCCCAGAGTGTCTCTGAACACGTGCAGAGGTTTCCATCCTAACAGCCTTCGAGGTGGCAGCCCTAGTTTGAAGCATCCGTGGCCCAGAGTGTCTCTGAACACATGCAGAGGTTTCCATCCTAACAGCCTTCGAGGTGGCAGCCCTAGTTTGAAGCATCCATGGCCGAGAGTGTCTCTGAACATGTGCAGAGGTTTCCATCCTAACAGCCTTCGAGGTGGCAGCCCTAGTTTGAAGCATCCGTTGGCCCAGAGCGCCTCTGAACATGTGCAGAAGTTTCCACGCTAAAAGCCTTCGAGGTGGCAGCCCTAGTTTAAAGCATCCATAGCCCAGGGAACTTCTGAACATGCACAGAAGTTCCCATCCTAACAGCCTTCGAGGTGGCAGCCCTAGTTTGAAGCATCCATGGCCCAGAGCGCCTCTGAAAGTGCACAGAAGTTTCCACCCTAAAAGCCTTAGCAGTGGCAGCCCTAGTTTAATGCATCCAAAGCCCAAAGCGCCTCTGAAAGTATGCAGAAGTTCCCACGCTAAAAGCCTTTGAGGTGGCATCCTTAGTTTAAAGTATCCATAGCCCAGAGTGCCTCTGAACATGTGCAGAGGTTTCTGCTTCACGCAACAGTTGGCTGTGGGACGCCCCCATGGCCCCTTCCGTTCTTCCTTCTCTCTCTCCCACAGACAGATGAAGTGGGAAAGAGGGCTTCTTTTTTCCAGTGGGGGTGGCATGGTATTATTATTATTATTACTAATACTATCATTATTTTGCTTTTTATGATTATTTCAAAATTTGATCAAAAGCTGCCTCAGGCAACCAAATTGCTGTATAAATTGATGGTTTAATAAGCGCAAATACATAGCCAGGCCAAGCTAGAAGCCCCACTGCCTTGTTTTAGTTAAGGGCACAATCCTATGCATGTTTAGACAAAAAAGAAGCCCTACAACTCCCAGCATTCCCCAGCTAGCCATGGAACATGTATAGGATTGTGCCCTTAATTATTTAGGGTTTCATTTTGGATATTTATGTAAGCTAACCTTATACCTCCCATCATAATATATATCCCAGGGTGATTTATGATGTAATTTAAGCAAAATAGTAATAAAATACACAGCAAACCAACTGAAGGTAATAAGCAAATAACATAATTGGCACATTTATATGGTGCTTATCAAGCAGACCTCATGAAGCAGTTTACATAAAAAGATTAAAATAAGGAAGGCAACCAGTGGAGGAAGGTTTTTGAAGCCAGATCATTGCTCATGTTTAAAGCACTGGAATTCGGATTGGATGCTGTGCAGAGCAGCCAACTGGGTGGCACAGCGTAGTAATGAAGGAGGTTGGTTGGATTAATAGAAGATGAGGGAGGGAAGGAAGTGACAGGGTTTGTGGTAGTACTGAAATAGTGCTTTTATATATAATAGCTACTGTATGATGGGCTGCCCTCAGGCCTTAATTGGAACCATGCTTCTGCTTTTGGTGTCAGGACTCAGCCCTGAGACATGATGTGTATTAATAGAGAAGAGGTCTTGGAATGTGTGCAGGGTTCATTCCCCCTAACTGCTGAGGCAACATGGCTGTCGCCTCCCTTTTTGCTATTTTATATCAGGCCTCTAAGTTACAGCGAATGGCCTTCTGGCGCACGCACGCACACCCAATACATTGGATGTTGGCTCAGCTGGTGGAGAATTGTGGGTGGTGACCCCACAGGCTGTTTGTAGAATTGTGATTAGATGATAGCTGGCTTCAAGATAGTTTTATATTTTTATTTATTTAGATTAGCAGTTAGGAACCTGCACTTGAAGATCACTTGGTCTAGTGAAACATGGAAGGTAGAAAGAGTAGTCAATTTTCCATGGAAAAGATTATTTACTTTAAGTATTTTGCCCCCACTCTTCAACTAAATAGGCTTCCAGAGCAACTTGCATAAGATCAATAACAAACAAGACGGTCCTTCGCCCGCTGCTTACAATCTAAAAAATAGAAGGGCAATACCAGGGCTGCCAGCTGTCCTGGTGTTTTGTCTAATAGTTCTCAAACTCTGTGCCTGGGCACTCTGGTGTTCCTTGTAAGCTTATTAGAGATTCCTCAGTGAGAAGTTCAGTAACAGTAGAGAAGCTTCCCTGAAAGACAGCTTGCCAACTGCTGCTGCTGCTCCTTTGCAAAATGTAACTGCAGGAGAGAGAGTGTTGGGTGCTTTTCTAGGGCACGCTGTCAATTCTCATAAGGCAGCAGTGGATCTCAGCAGGCCCAGCCAGCTCTCCCTTTTGGCTATGTGTAACACCCAGAGCAACAACAACAACATCACCCAGAAACACTCTCCAGAAATCTCTGTCAGATGCAGGAGTTACATGGCAGTGATGTAGAGTAAACACGGTTAGTATCAGGCTGCAAATATGATAACTAATTTTGTCTACAGTTACTATTGGAACCCTGTTTATTTGATTTATATCCTGTTCTATTCCATATCCTTGAAAATCATAGCATAACTCAAGTTTATTTCTGTACTCAATTTTATTTTCTGAAAGATCCACAGCATCTTATTTTGAACTTTCACTTTGAGCTTTATGGACTTCAGGAAATGGATGATTTGCATGAATCGAAACAAGCTTCTCAACACTTTTATGTAAATGTGTTCCGTAATTGTGTGTGTATGTATTTTCAAACATCCATCAGCTTATTTCATGCAGAAGACTGAGGAATCTAAAGCAAGTGAGAAGCAGGGGTCAGGCTGTATCATACCAAGACCATACCACCATGTTGCAAGACTCAGAACCATTTGCTTGGCAGATCCAAGATTGGATCAAGTACCTAAAGACATCAACTAGGTTCACACAATACAATAACCCACACTCAAAGGTTGAGTGTGGGTTGTCGTTGAACTGTGGGTTATTGTTGATACGTGGGTTATCATGTTGTCTGAACCCAGCCGTGATAACAAATCATGATTTATTAACCATGAATATGAATTTGAGCACATTCCGGGAAAGAACAGAGGACAGGAAGGCCTGGCGTGCTATGGTCCATGGGGTCACGAAGAGTCGGACACGACTTAACGACTGAACAACAACAACAAAGAAACCGCAGTTCACAACCCAGCAACAAACCATGGGTTCTCTTCATGGGATATTCATAGTTAGACCATGGTTTGTTATTGCAGCTGGGTTCAGACAACATGATAACCCATGGTTCCACAACAACCCATGGTTCAACGACAACCCACACTCAACCCTTGAGTGTGGATTATTGTGTTGTCTGACAGCCTGTTGAGTGTGGATTATTGTGTTGCATTATATATTCTGCAAGAGTACTTTTTCAATATAAGAATTGTGTAGTAATGTCACCAAATGTTGTCACAACACTATCATTACCAATTAGTAAGATTTACAGCAGTATGGACTGGCTGTAACAAACACTGCTTATAAATGTTTCACTCATTCCGCAAGGTAAAAATATTCTTTAAAAAGTTTGTCTATTTTCCCACAATGTCCAGCTTTTATATTTCACCTCTGGGTTGGGGATGTGAACAGGAAAAAACCCTCTTCCTTTTTCTAGGCCTTCACATCTCTACATCGGAAAATATGAAGGCAAAAAGATACAGGCCATTCATAACATGAATTCACAACTCAGTCTTTTCTTATGTTTTTTAGTAAGCCCTTATGGAAACAAATTCTATGAGCAGAAGATATGAAACAAGGCGAAACACAAGAGCAGAAGAACCAATAGCCAAATCTCGGGTTGACTGGCAACGGACTAAGAGAAGAAGTAGATTGCTTGATAGTGAGGAAGAGGATGATGAATTTAAATCACCATCAGAAAAAGAATTTGAAACCAGTTCGGAAGATGATGTGGATAAAAAAGAAAAAGATGAATCCATACTTAACAAGAGTAAAAATGAAGCTGTAGTTAATGCAGATAGACTTCCAGATGATAAGACAAGTTGTGATGGCACAACAGCAGAGGACACAGAAGAAGAAAGCATCAACCTTGCGAAGCGCAAGAGATCTCGGACATCTGTAATGTATGACAGTGATGAGAGCAGTGATAGTGATATTGTTAGGAAAGTGTTTGCTAAACGCAGTTGCATAATAGATGAGGAAGACCTGACTGTCGAAAAGGAACTGCACACATCACCTCCAGTAGAAGCAGCAAACAGAAAACAGAAAAGGCTAATGAAACTGCGGGAACTGTCCCAACAGCGATCTACTCCAACTTGTGTTGGTGAATATCATGAGGTACTTTGTGAATTCATTTGTGGAAGATATTCTTTTACTTGCTGTTCATACACACAAGAGTGGTCAAAAAAAACCAGCCACTCTATAAGCCAGTGTTACAGTACCACAAAGGCATTTGGAATACAGGGAGGGAGGAGGCAAATGGAGGGAAACAAACAACCAGACACTGAGAAAACAAACTCTGGTTTGTTCGCTTGTCTACCTGACAAACCCTGGGTAGAACAACAAACCATGGGTTATGTGTGAACCAGATCAATGTGTACTTGTGAGGCTAATCTGAAAATGCTAAAATTAAAAGAATTGAAAGGGATGCACCACTCCCTCATTGCTGGAACTCAGAATTCTAAACCTATTCCCTGGAAGTAATTTTGGCTTCATTCCTGTATTTTTATGACAACAACAACCCCACTGAAAACAGGCTGGTAACTGGGCGGTAGCTTGGCTTCACCCTAGTTCCCAGTCTAGGACACATTACCTGAACTTTGAAAGCACCTTTTTATGTTGAGACAATGATCCTAATTCAGTTGATGAAAGTGGGCATGGTCTGCTAGCCTCTGTGTGTGTTGTGAGGTGGGTGGGTTGGTTGATTGGTTTGATATTAATGGTTTTCCAGTGTAAATATTTTTTTAAATGCCTTAAATAGACATTTTTAAATGTCTGTGATAACACAAATGCATTTAGGTAAAGTATTCAAGTAAGACTTTTAGCTTTTCAATGTCACTAGGATACTGAAGATGATGTGGTAACAAAAGATGGTTCCTGCCATTCACCTGTCACACAAGCTGAAATCAGTGACACATCTGAGGGCGACAGCATGAAGGATTTCATAGTTGACGATGAGGAAGGGGAAGAGTTGGAACAGGAAAACTCTGAGGAGAATGAAAGCCAGCCACAAGAGAAAGACCAAGCTATGTCACGCACATTCTTGGAGAAGCACATTCCATGCAGTAAGGTTAAAATAAGTTAGGAACTGCTGATATTTTTAGCATCACAATATTGCATTTATTAGAGCCCCATCATACGTTAATTTCTATGTAGGAAAGTGTGTGACCATTCTTTTATAAATCATCAGTCTGGTAACTGTATGGAGATATACTAATGATTTTTTGTTTTTTTACAGTGGCACGTGTTGAGCATTCTGTCCATTTCCAAAGAGTTGTAAAAGCTTTTCTCATCAATGCAATAGATGATACCTTTTTGATCTCATTATATGGTAAGAAAAGGAGGATTTTTAAAGGTGTCTTTTCACATCACCCTTTTACAGCACAATCCTATGCATGCCTACTCAGAAGTAAGTCACAGTGGAATTTACTCCCAGGTAAGTGAGTATAGGATTGCAGCCTTAAAGATGCTATAATTGAAGTAAATAAGTGCATTACTGTTTTTAAATAACTATGTCAGGATAACCAAACTTATCATGATATTTTTCCCTTTTCCAATAGAGGGGGAAAGACAAAAGAGGTATGCACAAGATATGCTGACTTCCCTCCGTTACTTGGATGACCGTTTTGTTCAACCTCGTCTCGATAATTTACTTGCAAGAAGTCGCTGGAAAGAACGTTATAAGGTATTGAGTTTTTGTCTTGGTCCTTTTATTTGGTATCTTAGTTGAACTGGCTTACTTATATACACCCAGTATAGAATTACACCCAGTATACTATTGCAATTGCATTTGCAATTAAAAAAACAATTTTTAAAAAATATGAGAGCAACACCAAAAAAAGAAACATTTCACAGGAAAGATAAACTTGATATTAAAATGTCTAGCAATAGCATAATATCAATTCACACTTGCCCCTTCATTAATGTTTTCACCATTCATTGAAAGGTGGGCAGTGATTGACCAAGGCTGACTTCCTTCAGGAGGGCATTCCAGAGTTGTGGTGCCATGATTGAAAGTCCCTTTCTCATCTGCCAACCTGCCCCACTTCTGTGGGTGGGAGAACATGTAGCAAGGTCTCTGAATTTGTCTGAGTGTGTGGATTATTGCAGTGCATTCTACATCAGGCTCTTTGAAGGCTGTTCAGAACTGCAACTGGTCCAAAATGCAGCAGTGCTGTTTTTAACATGTGATTCTGTTGTGGAAACAGCTGTACTATTTGTTTCTGGGTACAATTCAAAGTGCTGGTGATGAACTTTAAAGCCCTGAATGGTTTAGGACTAGGATATTTGAATATTCTTGAATCTTGAGGACTATAACCATATGCATGTTGCCAAGTACTATGATATCATCTGATGGGTGGAAAAAATACTTTGAAGTACTCCTCCATTACATGCATTCATGTTTGAGAAGGGGGTTGTTCTGTGTTTTTTGCTTAAAGAAGTGTATCATGTTACCTTTTGTACAGGAGAGTGAGACTTGTGACTACCCATGTACTTCCTGGACTAATTGCATAATACCAGTGAGTTCATGGACCAATAAATTCTAGTTGAGAACCCATGGAGAATCTAATAAAAAGCTACATTTAAATCTTACCTGTCAGAGGGAAATAGCACTAATGCTTTTTCTAAAGGATAAAATAATAATAGTTTTTTATTTATATTTGGGAATCTATAGTTTATAACAGGAAATAAAAGATAACAGTGTCCAAGACCATTTGCATATGAATGCACAGTATTATTGAAATGTAGTAACTGACTCACTGGAACAAGTGACCAAAAGAATTTCAACCAAATATCTTTTTCCAGGAGCGAGTGGATAGTTACCCTGATGTCCACGTAGTTTTGGGAAATGCAGTGCAACGTTCCTGTCAAGCCTGTGAACTGCAGAGGTACTGTAGGTTTACAGTACATCTGTCAGGAAAATTATACAACAGTGAAACATTGGAAATAGATGACTTCATGTCACATGATAAACAGGTAGATTCTGTTCCTAGGCTCCAAAACTGCTAAGAACTTAAAAGCAGAAATATAGTGTATTTTTTGGGTGGTGGTGGTATTGATGTTTATTTTTTAGTCTTGTTCTTTTCACATCTATTTTGTTTCATGGATTTTCAAATGTGGTTTTCAAAACTCATGTGCCTGTATTGGTGACTACATATTCAATTCACAACTTGCCAAGTGGTTATGGTTAAATGTCTGTAATGTTCATGAAAAGTGTATGCTTAGTGTTTTCCAGGCATATCACTAAATACACAAATGTATTGCAACCTTCTATTATAGAAGGTTATTATAAATTTCCTTTCTAGCCCTTGTCTTATAAACAAGCAGATCATAATGATGATATCTTCATGGCTTCATTTTATCAACAACTATGTAACCAGTTTCTGTATTACTCTGTGGTATAGAATAACTGGTGTCTACAATAATCAACATGCTTGCCAAAAATAATCTTAATCTAACATTTTGTTAAAAGTTGCTTAAACAACAATGTATCCTGTCTGTTCCAATATCTAGTTTTATATCCTGCATCTCAAACTTATCTACTAGAGAAGTCAAGATTTGTGGCTTAACACTAGTGTGGATACTTTTCATATTATGTAAAAATCTTCACGTTGAAGATTATATCTGGAACAATAATATCTGGAACAATATATCTGGAACAATTTCACCCTGAGATCTTGATGAACTGTGTTCAAAATCCCCTATAGCTTGACAGTGATAGAGTTGGCCTAACTCAAAATGGCAGTGTCTAATTTTTTAAAAATGTATAACTGATCTATCACTTGTCTGACTTTATGTATATATACATAAAATAGATAGCCTTAGATAGTTGTACAAATAAGTAAGCTAAACATAGGAGCTCAATTAGTGCACTCTAGAGACTGTGGTGATTTAGTAATGTGAGAATTATATACCTCAAAGCAGCATTTTGTCAGACTCTTGTATGTTAACAACATTTGCTGTCCATATGTGCAGTTTTAAGTAGGCTGGTTTACCTGTGGGACTGCTAATTTTGCATTCCCAAAGTTTCTAAAGTGAAGTGACTCTTAGATTTACACTGGTGTGACTGTTGTACTGTATAAACCTAGGATTTGCAGTGTTTATGTTCAATAACTAGGGTTTTTTAAAAAAATAATTCATTCTCTTGCAATTCAGTGGATGTTGAACAGGGTATGCTTTGTGACTGACAGGTAATAAGTGCATACCAACAAAGATTTAATCCTTTTAATTTATTATTTCAAACTTTTCCCAGCCCCAGTGGCACCAGAATCTCAATTGATTAAAACAGGTGATCACTTGGTGGCTTCCTGAATTGCAGTTCTTAGGGTAGCAATTGCTCAGTTGACACTAGTATTGCCCTTGCAAAAGTAGGAAGTACAGGAGTTGCTTTCAGTTAGATACTGATAAATGTCCTGTCCATGTTAAATTATATTTTATATTATATCCATTTGTTTAATTGATGAGATAATTGTATTTTCCATTATTGTCCAAGATCTGCCCAGTAAAAGAACTTGCCTTTTAATACAGGTGTTGAAGGTTGGTGCTGTGTGTGGAAACCGTACCCGCGTTTATCATAATCTGAAGCATTTTAAATACAAGTTATATCAGGGTTGCTGCTTGGTTATGAAGAATGATCGACTTCAGGATGAGTCAGTTAAAGATTCAGTGGACAGAGTTTTCAACCAGCTGGCTGAAAATGGCTGGATTGATAAGGTACAGTATAACTGATAGTTAGGCAAATTCCATTGCTTTGATTGTAGGTAAAATCAGTGCAGCAGTGAGGCCTTTGTGCATACTGATATAGGTCATTCAAGCGTGGAGGATGAAGACAAAGTAAATGTAACAACTCATAAACTATTTATCTTTTATTGTTCACTGCTCCAGAATCTGTTTGGATGTGGAGCGGAATATAAATTTGTAAATAAATGAACTGTAGTTCTAGGAAAAGTTGACTGAAAGTAACCCCTGCTTGGAATCTTTACCTGCTTTAATGAGTAATAGGGCAATATTTTGCTAGGAATACAGGAGAAAAAGCTGGGTTCTTGCCTATCAAGTTTAGCAACAGAATAAGTACCTAGTATGATCATAAATACATTGCTTGAAAGCAAGTTCCATTTCTCGAAAATCAAGAAGATTTTCTGCAAAAAATAGTCTAGACTCATTTCCAGTACTGTTACAGCATCTCTTTGTGATGGGGACAGTGAAATCCAGAAAGGCAAAAGTAGAGAGGTGGCACTTCATAGAAGATACTCCAGCCTCTCTGATCTGTCTTCTCTCCTTGCTAGAATTCATCTAACGAGTTGCTAATTCAGTGTTGTCTTTATAGCAAGGTGGTTTATGTTTTTTAAAAAACCAAAAACGTAAGGGTCAGGATTGCTCCCCTGCAGTGCATTATAGGACCAACACCCTTGAAGAAAGGACATTTAAAATCAGTATAGGTACAAGTGTGGAATTTGTCCTGCATGAGCTTTATCAATAAGGTTGCTGGATTTCCAAGGAGGCAAGACTGATTTTTCTTTCATACTTGTGTAAAAGGGAGGATTTTGACAGGTGCAGTCTCTCCCAGTGTGTTATGGAAAGAAGCAATGCCTACCAAAAGTGTCATATCTAGGCTGCTATTAAAACTGCAGGTTATTCACTAGTAATCTGAGACCAATATTTACTGATATTATTTCCCTTTTATAGTTACTTGGGTATACCATTGGGCAGCATCCAATGCTACCCAGGTACCAGCAGGACCCACCGCTTGTGCAACAGGGATTTAGCACTTTGGATAGGAACCAGAACTGCGCAAAAATGCTAGTTTCTGGAATGGGGCAGGTCAGCAGAGGTCACATAATGGATCTCCACTGACCTGCCCCAACTGGAAACTAAAGTTTCCTCCCGTTTCAAGGTTTGCTTTATCAAGCACTAAATCCTCGTTGCAAAAGCAATGGGTTCTGATTGCACAGTGGAATCGGCGGGAGCACAGCAGCCCCATTGGAAACTACCCATTGACTTTGTCCCATCTGTGTTTGATCATAAGGATGTAAAAAGAGCTACACTGGATCAGACCAAAGGTCTGTCTAATCCAGCATCCTCTTCACACAATGGCCAGAAGCCCACATGTAGACATGAGTGTAACAACACCTTCCCACTCATGTTGCCCAGCAAGTCGTGTATATGGACGTACAGCTTCTGATACTGGAGGTAGCATATCACCATCATGACTAATAGCCATTGATAGCCATAACCTCCATGATTAACCTCTGTTCCCCTTTTAAAGCGATCCAAGTTGGTGGCTATTGCTACATCTTGTAGTAGCAAATCCCATAGTTTTTTTTAACTATGTGCTGTGTGTCCCGAATCTCCCTCTATTCAGCTTCATTGGATGACCCCAGATTCTACTATTATATGACAGGGAGAAAAATGTCTCCTATCCACTTTCTCCACATCATGCATAATTTGATAACCCTCTAATCTAGCATGTTACCCTTTACTTGCTATATTCTAAGCTAAAAAGGCCCAAAT
Organism: Heloderma suspectum; assembly: GCF_057233095.1. Lineage (NCBI taxonomy): Eukaryota > Metazoa > Chordata > Lepidosauria > Squamata > Helodermatidae > Heloderma > Heloderma suspectum. The sequence continues at coordinate 22,429,984 of NC_139460.1, read as the reverse complement.
GTAACCTGTCCTCATAGGGGAGTTGCTCCAGCTCCTTGATCATTTTGGTTGCCCTTTTCTGTACCTTTTCCAGCTCTGCAATATGCTTTTTGAGGTGCAGTGATCAGAACTGTACACAGTAATTCAACAGTGGTCTTACCCTAGATTTGTATAAAGGTATTATGATATTTAGTGTGCCACCTTGCTTCTTCCTATTACACATTTTGCTGTTATTCCAGTCCTCCCTGATTTGCAGCTTGAGGTCTTGATTGTGAAATATGTCAACAAGTGACATTAAAGCTTCACCTGGAATTTACTAAAATGTTGTGTGTTTTTGTTTTGAAGCAATATGCTGATCTAGAAGGCTACATGGACAGCGCGGATTTCTTCCAAGATGAAAAAATGGACTGAGTGTGTGCATATTCATTTTCTGATGAAAGATTTTAAGAGCTTATACAAATTTGCTCACTTTGGACTGGTGATAGTATTTGAAGATCATGCTGCATCCCGGCTATTTTTCTTTTTTACTCCAAGACTTAATAATATTCCTGCATGTTGTTACGGATACTAATAAGTTAGCATGCTTGTTTTCTCCATACGTCATTTTAATTAGCAGAATAATCATCTAAAGAATGTTTATAATGGAAGTCATCTCTTCTGTGTTCTTGAATGCCATGCAGCCAAGCTTAATGATCTCAAATGAAAAACAATATCTGAATAACCTGGGTGTTCATTCAGGAAATGAAATTTCTGTGCAGTGATGCCCATGTGGATTGTGTCAGTGTGTGAGAAATGCTTGGCTTCAGTTCTTTTTGGAAGAGGAAAGACTTACATGGTAAGAACCCCACAGTCTATACGATGCATACTGTTTTCCCAGCACAGTACTTAAAAGCTGCTGTAAACATCGACTACTTTTTTTCAGGACACAGAACAGTAACAGATTATCTCTCTCTTTAAAACCAGCAGGCTATCATTGTTTATGCATCCTGGAAGGCCAGAATTCATGGACTTGCATTTAGCCAGCATTTTTGACTCAAGAGGTTAAAAAAAAATCTCTAACATATTGCTGGCATCTTTTGAAGCAAAATGGAAATATCAGTATCAATTCACATTGAGCATCATACTGAATTGTGCTAAAACAAATAATATTTTATTATTTCTGTAGCATTTGGAAGGAAAGAAGCTTTACAGTACTTTTCTGATTTGTTCAGAGACTGCTGTTATGTGTATGAGACCAGTTGGGTCTGCTTCCATTTTGGACTGTGACTCAGGGACATGTATGGATGCTCACTGCATTGGCTTGAAACTCGGGCTTCAATAATGGATTCAGTATTAGAATATCGACAAATGGGACCTGTAATAAAATGTTGCAGTGTGAAGTACTCCTGTTCAGGGTTCCAACAAGCCCCCCTTTCCCTCTTCCAGGACACTCAGTTCCGTTCTTTTCTGCACCTGATTTTCTAGATTCCCCCCTTCCTCCAACAGTCAGCCAGCATTCCATGACAACTGAGTATACTCAGTCCTCATTGGGCTGTTTTGTTTTTTCCCTTTAAGGTTTTCCCCCATAGAGATTGCTTGCTTGTTTTTTGTACTTCTGCAAATCTTGGGGTTTCCCCAAGGCTGCTAATGCCTCTCTCTTGTGCGTGGATGACTACATAAGGATTGGCACTTGTAGAACAGAGTTCATTATTAATATATATGATGGACAAGCCAATTTGAGAAACTCAATACTGTGTCTATTTCAGAGTTAATATACAGGATGGGTTTTCTGTGTTAACATAAACAGGTGAGTTGGGCTATCTCGCTGTTTGTGACTTAGAGATTAGGCCAATGTAGGGTCCCTATGACTTCTAATTTCAGTATGCAGCAAGAGAGCAATCCTGTGACCCCTAGGCAGCATCTGGGGCACCAAAGGAAGCTGAAGATCACCTCCTCCACCCCCTAGACAGAGCTACAGACATGGAGAAGGAGATCTGATCATGGATCTTCCCTCCCAGCCACTGCAGAAACCTTCTCTTATGACATCGCAACCATGACCTTGTAAAAGAAGTTAGAGAGGGAGAAAAGGGATGTGCTGAGGGGAGGGGAGTGGAAAAGCTGTGATACACAGCGTCCCATGGGCTCTCCAGTCCTCTCCCCACCCTCCAAAAAGTAAGTCAGCTACAAGGACTCAGAGGCCCATCTAGCTGCTTCTTGCATTTTAAACAGAAGCAGAATTTCCTCCATCCTCCTGTTATCCTGCCTGGCTCTTGCCAGCAGGACATAGGATAGGTGGAAGGCTCCAAACCTGGAGCCCTCTGCCTATCAGGAGCACAACCCATTAGATTGTGCCCTAAGCTAATTAACAATCACATGTGCTTTCTCCATTTAAATAGATGCCATTTCCTCTCTGTTCACTTCTGCTGTGGCTATGGTAAGAACTTGAAGGGCAATAACGCAGTGGTAAAACACTTGCTTTGCATGCAGAAAATCCCATGTTTGATTCCTGGCATCTCCAGGTTGGGCTGGGAAAGACCCACCTGCTTCCAAGCCTCCTGGAGTCATCTATCTCAAAATGGAATGTTTGGCTAGATGGATCTTTGGTCTGATTCAGCAAGGCAATCCTTAAGTTATTTATGTATTTAATACATTTATATCTCGCTTTTCAGAAAGATGCCTTCACAAGCAGCTTGCAAAGTAGGCATTGAACACAAGCAGATACATATTAACTACCTACTTCGAGAAAGGCCAGTTTGAACAAACACTTTTTGAAAGCTTTCTTAAGGCTCTGCACCAAAGGTGTGAGGTGCAAAGCAGCAGGAAAGGAGTTGCTTAACTGGGGGGCTGGCTGCTTGTGCTTGCCAGTCTCGCTGTCCTAAGCAGTGGGATTCTGTTACGTTCAGAATCTACTCAGCAAGCAGTTTCAGAATCATCCACTGCCACTATGCTTCTGCCCCCCATGTTGCAGCTGCTCCAGTAGCAGGGCAGCAGCTGTTAAAGGGGTATGGAAAGCAAGACTAAAACATATTGGGGACATCAATACACTTGGAAAGGCAAGGATGCCCACATTCTCCATTCAGAATTATTATGTTCAGATTTATTGTGATTAATAAACAGTCTGAAATAATGTGTGTGTAGTTAGCTCTTTTTAAGACCCTGATGGAATTTTCAACGCAGTTGTGCCTGCTGTGTTTGAAGAAGGTGAGTGTACCTAAACCACACCCATGTTTACACTTGCTAAATAGGAACCTACTATGTATAAGGAAATTGAAACGGTATGAATCAAATTGTCTTCGGTCATGTTAGCATGTGACGCATGACATACTGTGTGAGCAAGCCACCCTCTGATCGAGCCCCTCCCAGTAACACTCAGGCTTCATCAGTGCCAGTCCCACCCCCTTCCCTTTTGTGATGGCCTCGGTAACTGTTGTTTTAGAAGGCTAAAATTGGGAGATGGGGAGTCATGGAGTGGGGGCTTGTGGTTTCCATTAAGGGCCCCCTACTGTTTCACTGAGAACGATCAGGTGACTGATACTTACCTTATGCATATCTGATTGCACAGTTCCTCCCTTTTAAAAGTCATTTATAACTTCTATTTTTGTATTACAGAGCAGCAATAAACACCCATACATTCCATCCCATCTACCATATTCCCTGCCTATTATTTGTTCCCATAACTGCTTCATGTGTCTTCATGTAGATGGCTGTCAGCTGTTGCGGGATCAAAAACCCAACCTGCAAGCACAGTTTGTCGATGAGTAAGTTGAAGGAGGACGTAGTCGTGACACACTGACTGGAAGATGGCTTGGCATTGGCAATTCAGGCAGTACAGGTCCCATCAAGACAAGCATCCAAACTGGTCTGGGAAAAGATTAAAGAGGAGCATACTCTTGCTGTCACAAATGCCCTTTAATCTCCTTGGGACAGGCCTGCACAACTTAAAAACCACCAAACTGAACACAGCCAGCTAAGTATTGTGGTCTACCAAGTGCTTTTGCAGTCCTTGCAGGCAGCAAAAATGGGTTTATTGAGCAGCTGGGGACCTGTGTTTGGCTTGGTGGATTACAAGCTGCAGTCCTGTTTTGGGAAGACCTGCCTCACAATTTGAAGACTTGTTGCTAGTTTAAAGGAGTGTGTTTCTGCATCATTCACACACAAGAGGTTTGTTCATTAAAGTAGATCCAGCAGTATGATATGTGGGTGCAAAATACCAGTTACATTTCGCAAAACTTTGTTTTTTAATCTAACTCTGGCCCCAAACAAAGCTTAAAAGTGTAAAATGCTAGAGCCTCCATTCAGAAAAGTATTGAAAGTTCGGTACATACATTCTCATTTCGGCAACCTGCAATAATATGGGGGAATAACCCCATAGCTGAAACAATGTTAGAAAATGCTATAACCCTAAGGACAGAGCATGAGCTGGCCACAAGCAGATAAGTGGAAAGATAATTCATTTAGAAAGATAATTTAAATAGTAACATTCACATATGCTTCCAAGGTCAAATTCATTCAACAGGATGCTAGTCTGCTGCCTGTTTCATCGACTGCTTTATTTATTGCAAAATGGACATTAATCTCCACATTTGAAGGACATGCAAAAGGGCTTTCTCAGTTGTGGTACCCACTGTGTGGAACACTTCACCATGGAAGACCCATGTGACTCCCTCGTTTATGGTATTTCATTGTTTGATGACAACGCTTTTATTTAGGGTATTTTTTTAGACCGGCAGAGTAGGTAATTATTTTTTATTATCGTTCATTTTGTATATGTTCCTGCCACCATTATATTTTTGTCATTTTTTTTTTATTTTAATGACTTGTTGGTTTTAAATTATTGTTTGCATGTTGCCTTGAATGGTTTAAATTTTGAAATAGAAAGATGGGATAAGTTTCTAATTGGGGAAAAGATATGGCTAACCACAGTTAGATGGTAGTACAAGTATCTTGTTTGCTGAAGTTTCATGGGTTCAGATTTATCAGTCTATGCCAGAGGAATGAATGTAAATTTGCCTTCATTCTTGGGGCACAATCTTATGCATGCTTAGACAGAAAAAAGCCCTAAAACTCCCAGCATCCCCCAGCCAGCCATACTGGCTGGGGAACGCTAAGAGCTGTAGGACTTTTTTCTGTCTATATTCATACGTAGGACTGCGACCTTCATCCTATTTTCTTATTGAGACTGCGCCACCACCATCCTTCTAGAAGCTGCTTGGCTTTACGCAGGGTGCATTTTTCTACTGGGAAGCCACGTGTGTGTCCATAATTGCATGATTTCCGTAGGTTATTTGTCACATGTGATAAACATGCATTCTTTGCTGCTTGGGGGCATGAGGGGAAGCCGCTGTGCATCACGGCTTCCTCCCCTGGGCATACTGAGTTACGGTGTGCCCCTATCCCCCATGACATACTGCACGATTCATGTGCTTTATAGAAGCGGTCTGACCTGTTCCCTGAAAGCGCAGCTTCCACAGGCTTGTGTCTGCTTCCTGATCTGTGTGCTTGAATTTGCACTGACGCGGCCCTTCCCATGTCATGAAATACGCCCCAAGACCGTAATGTGGGAAAAGAACAAAGAGTAGTGTGGCGCGCCAGATGTTTCGGGCGCAATCCTACGCATGTTTCGACAGAGAAAAGGCCTACAACGCCCAGCATTCCCCAGCCAGCTGGCTGGGGAATGCTGGGAGTTGTAGGCCTTTTCTCTGTCGAAACATGCGTAGGATTGCACCCTTAGAGTGAGAAATGGACACTGACTGAAGCTTGGGTGGACCATAGCCGGCCTCATGAGCTGGAGCCTACGAAAGCGTATGCCAGAACGAATTTGACCGGTTAGGGCTTTCAAGGTGCCGCAAGGCGCTTTTTTTGTTGCTGTTTGGGCTGCAACAGACGAGTACGGCTCCCCTCTGGAAACTGTAACGTGGGAAGCTGCCCTTCGATGAAGGCCGAGTTATTTGATGATTAAGCGCCAGCTCGCTGCCATGCAGGGGCTCCGGCGCTAGGGGGCTCCGCGCCCCTCCGCTCGGGCGCGGACCGCGACTTTTCCGCGCAGCCCTGCCAGCCTTCCGCTGGGGCGCCCCCGCTCAGTCTCATGGTTGCGGCCGGCTGGCTGGCTGGCCGTCCGTCCGTCCGTCCGTCGGTTCCTATGCGAGCACAATGAAATCTTGTGTATCTGGGAGCCCAGCGCCGCGCGGTCGTAGCAGTCCGGCGGCTTGAACACGGGACCGGCTGCTTTTAAGTTTCGAGGCCGGGGAGGGGGAGTCGGCACCGCCGACCCGCGTTGGAGATCGCGCCCTGCAAAACAAAATTGCAAAAGCTGCCCAGATCCCAAGTCTGCGAGAGGGATGGAATATACAAATACACCGAGGAGCCTCACTGGGGCGGACTGGTCTGCAGGCAGAAAGCTGGAAGCGTGCAAGTTTCAAGATCGCGTGTAAATTGCTTGCGACAAGAGTTGCGATTTCTGATTTCTATTTTTTTTTTTTTCCCCCCTTCTTGCCCACCGCCGCCGCCCCGCGCTGGATTCTCGGTGCCGTGGTAAGCTTTTGGAAGGACGAGTAACCCGAGGCTGATGAATGGGGCTTTTTGCATCGAGATGGAAGCTTGCCTTTTTATTTAGCCGAGGACGGAGAACCCCTTTCAGAAAACCGTATTTTCTCTTTTCTTTTCTTTTCGTCTCTCAACCACGGGCTTGGATTCATTGGAGAGCCGCAGGATCTGAACGACAAATTTCATGACAATGTGAAGCAGTAAGGATCCGCCTGGGTTATTATTTTGTAAGAGGAAGGTACGATTTGAAACGGGAGTTCGTGCGGAAGCGGGTTAAAAGGAGACAGGCGAGAGAGGGCATTAAGCAAAAGTATTTTAAACTCCTGTGAATCTTTCTCCCTGCCCACCCCCCTCCCTATTTGCACGTTCGACTTGCAAACAACTTTTTCAAAGCTTTCCTTACCCCCGTGTTATCGATCGATACGCTTCTTTTTCCACGCACGGGGCTTCTCGCTGAAACGCGTTTGCCTTTCTTTGCCTCCCCACCAGATTTCCAACACCTTTCCCAACTGCGCTCACAGGCGAGGTGTGAAGCCCTTTTTAATCCGTTGCCCATTAAGCTTCCTTTCCCCCTTGTTTTTAAAGCATCTCTCAACTTTTCGGATAAACTGTGATTATTATTTTTTTTTTAAAAAAACCAACTTTTAAATCTTATCCTTTTAAAAAGTATTGCTTTAAACACTTGCAATAACAATACTTTCAAACAGCCATCGATCTCAGCTCGGGGGGGGGGGGTGCCCATAAAAACCACCCCCCCATCAGGTGCTCCGCCACCGCTTGTTCAATGCCCGCTGCCAGCAAATCGCCAATGGATCCTGGTCAGTTTCTTTCCCCCCTCCTGAGATCGGTCGCGTTGGCTCGCTAGCGAATCTTTCTCCAAGGGGTGGTGGTGGGTTCCCCGCGCCCCCTGCACTAAATCTGTCAAGCCCTCCCCTGCTGCCTGTCAAAGCGTGCAATCCTTCGCCGGGGCGGGGGGAGGGGGCTGCTTTCCCGTTGCCCTGCAAAAGAAAGAACACCAGATCCGGCCCCGGAGCACCCATGTGGCAGTGAGCGAGACTCGATCTTCACTTCGCAGAATCTCTGGCAGCGACAGGGAGCAGCAGCAACAGCAGCAGCAGCAGCTCGGGCAGCCGATATGGGGGACACGGCTCCCCCGCAAGCCCCGGGTCTCTTGGGAGGAGGCGGCGGCTCGGCGGCGGCGGCGGCAGCGGCGCCGCGGGTGCACAGCGCCATCGTGGAGCGCCTGCGAGCGCGCATCGCCATCTGCCGCCAGCACCACCTCAGCTGCGAGGGGCGCTACGAGCGGGGCCGGGCGGAGAGCTCGGACCGGGAGCGGGAGAGCACCTTGCAGCTGCTCAACCTCGTGCAGCACGGCCAGGCGGCGCGGAAGGGCGGCAAGCACGGCAAGGCGGCGGCGGCGGCGGCGGCCGCCGGCAACAGCGGCGGCGGCTCGGCCCCTGCGGCCAACGCTGCGGCGCCCCCTTCGGCGGACTACTATCACCAGCAACTGATCAGCAACGGCACTGCTGGTGGCAGGAATGGGATCAATGGGGAACAGCACAGCTCTGCAGCTGGAGGGGAACAGAGGAACCCGGCTCTCATTGCCGTGAGTTTCATTCATTTCTTCTTCTTCTCCAGTTACAATAATAATAATAAATTCTGCTTAGCCTTTCCACCTAGGAGGCTTATGAGGAAGCTTTCCTGCTTGAGCGGTGGTGCTGTGGGTACCAAGGGAAAACTTGGAAGGACGTGAGAATGTTGTGTCTATGTGTGGGTTTGTTTTTTAATCCTATCTAATATTGCCAACTTTATTTTAATTTTATTCTATTCACTAGTTTCCTTCCTGTGCCTTTAACAGCAGCTTGACATGCAGGAATTGTAATACTAATGAATGAGGCATAGCATTAGATGGCACACTTCAAAGCGTTTCACACACGTTAGTACGATCTCTTCCATATACAGCACCATCAGTGTACCTGGTGTTGGCATGAGGACAGGTCCCTGTCCCAAGGACATTCCAATCTTACATTTGACAGGGATAGGGATGGAGGTGGACAGGGGAAGGGGAGAGCAAAGGAGACTGGGGCAGTAAGTGATCCATCATTATTTATTTCAAGAGGTTCAACTCTATCTCTTGCAGCTTGAATAGAGACAAAGGCTTTTTACCACACTATATGTGTCACTTGGCTCCACAATGTAAGGATGTCTGTGTTTACCACCCAGCAACTGCTTTGTGAATGGCCGATGTCAACATAATTCTCATTGCCGGTACTTTATGGATTTCAGTTCCTTGTGGCCTCACTGTTTACAATTCCCCCTGCCCCTCCAATAATCATGTGTGTATGTATATATGTGTGTGTGTGTGTGTGTGTGTGTGTATTCCTGCCAACTGAGGCAGTAAGGAGAGATATGATAGAGGTGTACAAAATTAGGCATGGTGTGGAGAAATTGGCTAGGGAGATATTTTTCTCCCTCTCTCATAATACTAGAACTCAGGGTCATTCCATGAAGCTGACTGGTGGAAGATTCAGGACAGAAAAAAGGAAGGGCTTCTTCAGTCTTCACACAGCAACAGCGCACAATTAAGCGATGGAATTCACTTCCACAAGATGTAGTGATGGCCACCAATTTGAATGGCTTTACAAGGGGGCTGGACAAATTCCTGGAGGAGAAGGCTAGCCTATCAGTGGCTACTAGGCCTGGTGGCTATCTGCTCCTTCCAGTATCAGAGGCAGGATGGTTACACACCCCAGTTGCTGGGGAATATGGGCAGGGTGCTGTTGTGCTCAAGTCCTGCTTCTGGGTTCCTGGTTGACACAGCTGGCTGGCCACTGTGTGAACAGAATGCTGGACTAGATGGATCCGTCCCTTGGCCTGATCCAGCAGGGCTCTTCTTATGATAACACTTAATGCATCTGATGGAATGGGCTGGATCCATGAAAACTTATGCCATAATAAATGTATTAGTCTATGAAGTGCCACAGTCTCTTTGTTGTTTTTTCTGCAACACAGCGACCTCTCTGGAAATGGTTCCATTAAAGAGTTTTTATTCTGCTCTTCAGACAACAAAGGCTCCCAGAGTGGCTTATATTATATATCAATAAAAAAGCAAGCAAGTCCTTGCCCAGAATCTAAAAAGAAGACATGGCATGAAAGGAAAAGGCACTAATTCTTAGTTACGAAGTTCTTAATTGCCAACCGGATTGGAAAGGTCAAGGAGAGGGGTAGCTAGAAGTTGATAGTCTCTTAGTTGACGGATGGAGTAGCCCGGCAGTGCTTGTCTTCTCTTTTTTTCCTCTGCTGTAGCCTGACAGAATGGCTGCGATCCTGTGTCTGCTTATGTGGGAGTAAGCCCCACTGAACTCAACAGGACTTGCTTCTGAGTAGACACATATAGGATTGTGCTGTAAGTTTCTGCATGTCTGGCTGCTGTCAAAGAACAGGGGCAGGAGCAGTTAAAGGAAACCTGGCAACTGCCATTCTGCCCTATCTCACAGGGTCAGATTCAGGTCTGTAAGCCTTAAAACTGTGTTGCAATAAATGAAAACAACTGGGTTTGGAGGAACCAAAAAAAAGGAAGCCCCGCTGTTTTTCCTCTCCTCTCCCCAGTGTCCTGACAAAAAAATCTGTGCCTGACACTTGCACAGTAGGAAGAGATTCAGCAAGCAGAGATGTTATTGTGGCAATGGCCACTGGGAGGCTGGCAGGCATCCTATGCAGAGCGGGAGGAGCACGGAGGTGATCTTCGCCTCCATGCTTCTCCTGCTCTGCATTTTTGCCAAATGGGCGTTGTTGCCTATCTAGCTAGGACTCTGCAGAGGGGGAGGGAAGGAGGCTGGGGAGGGCTGGGGACCGCGCCGCTTCCCCCTTCCCACTTCCCCAGTCCCCTCCCCTTCCTGCTCCCAGAGCTGCCTCCTTCCCTCCTCTCCAAGGTTGCTTTTGTGAGCTCAGAGGCAGCTGGAGTGAATATCTCTGTGTCAGTGGGGAGGGGGGCAGGCAGGGAGCTCGAACTCCTGGATCCAAGGTCAAAGCTCTGTCTCCGACCTCAGATCCAGGAATCCAAACTGTGCTTTGGCCCCCCAGATGCTGTCTAGGGGGCTTAGGATTGCTGCCCCAACGGCCTTTTGAAAGGGGAATAGACAAGCTCGTGGAGGATTGGTCTCCCTGTGGCTATGAGCCATGTCACCTCAACAGAGCCTCCGTCTTCAGGAGCAGTATGCCTCTGAGAACCAGATGCAGTGTGCCATGTTCCGTTTGCAATTAATTGGTAAATGTTTGAGGTGCCATGCAGCTCTTTGCTGGTCCCAAGCACTCCATCCTCCCCATCTGGAAAGACCAAGGAAACGTGTGGGTGCATGGAGGGTACATTTTGAGCACACACAGTTTGGGACGTTACACCATTCTGTCCTGAAAGCAAGCAAGAGGTTAAGTAGCTTGCCTTGATGAAATTTAAAGGATAGTAATTATTTCTGGTTATGCACATATACATTTGCATATGTAAACTGGAATATGCAAATCTGCCCAATTTTCTGTGCTATGGGCCTGAGCCCCAGATCTTTTAGGTACCTAGAAGTGCCCTTAGGATAGACAATAATGGGGGCACAGGGGTTGTCACTTCATACCATGCTTGTAGTCTTCTGAGAGGCATCTGGATGGCTACAGCTGGAAACAGGACTGGATGGACCTGCAGTCTGATTTAACAGGGCTCTGTTGATATTCTAGCTCCCTCCTGCGAGGGGGACCACACCTGTTGAATTTCTGTCTGCCATGCAAGCTGTTGACAGCACGGGGCTCAAGACCCCTAAGAAAAAGTGTGAGAATCTATAAATCAGGGGTGGGAAGCCTGTGGCATTCCAGATGTACTCCAACTTCCATCATCCACAGTCAGCATGGTCATTCACCACCGATGAAGGAAGCTGTAGCCCAACAACATCTGGAGGGCCACAAATTCCCATCGCTGCTGTAAATGATCAGTAGTCGGAAAAACCCGAGATGGATGAGCTCCGTTGAAGATCTGGAAGGTCTGTAAGTAATTTGAGAGGCACTGATGAGCCCTAAGAGTGTGGTTGGATACTGTGTGCTATTGAGCTGGGCTGTGAGTTAGCACAAATGACAGTGGTTGAACGTGGCAAAGAACCACAGGGTGCAGGCTACTGAAAAGGCTGTGAGTTGTTCCTCGAGGACTATGGTCTATTGCAGTGTGTGGAGATCCAGATTTTTGGACTACAACTCCCGTCAGCCCCAGCCAGCACAGTCCATGTCCAGGGGTTGATAGGAGTCCAAAACATCTACAGCGTACCAGGTTGGGGAATGGCGGTCTATTCTCTCTTTGTAATATTCCAATCACTCAAGATGTTACTAATGCATCTGTTATTTGTCGAGGTGCCACCAAATGCGTAAGCCATAAACCATTTTTCCTGGCACAGCTGTTGGAGGAATGAAGTCTTGTAGCAGTGCAGGTCTTAATTTATGGAGTTATGTGCTACACAGGGGTATTTCATACCACAGAGGAATATTGGGATGATCTGTGATGTTAGCAGAACAGTCCCTCTTTAGTACTCTCCGCGACTTCTTCAAGGGCTTTATAAGTCTTATCTGTTCCCTTTTAAAATTTATTTTTAAGAAAAGGACGCTCTTCCTCAACTGATTTTGTCTCAGTCCATCAAAGTGTGCATCACAACATCTGTTCTTTATGTTGATTTGTTATTCACATTTCTATACCGCTTTCTCTGCTAAAAAGCCATCAAGGTGGTGGACAACAAGGTGAAACAGTGACATCATATTCATTTGCCACTTCCAGTAATGGTCTTCCCTACCCTGTTATCTAACATTGCTGGGTATTTTAGCATGGCTTCCTGGCTGCTGGCTACTGATAAGGACACAGGATGTGTTTTCCAGGAGATAAAGGTGTTCAGCTGTGGTTTAGGAAGTGTCACTGGTGCAGCGTGTAGGTAGCTTCTGACTAATGCTCTGACATCTGGGGACTGTGGACTATGAGCAGCTTAGGGTACAATCTTGTGCATGTTTAGACAGAAAAACGTCCTACAACTCCCAGCATTCCCCAGCTGGGGTATGCTGGGAGTTGTAGGACGTTTTTCTGTCTAAACATGAATAGGATTGCACCCTTAGTGCCTACGTAGCTCTCGTGGCATTTCAGAGGCGGGGGCTCTCACAGATGCAAAGTGTTGTGTGGATCATGTGCCGATCTGGCAACACAGACTTTCCATGTTGTGCCAAGCCTGAATTCCTAGAATTGCCAACGCCTGGACTTGAAGATACACCAGGTGACTTTAAGTATGCTAGAGAGAAGCTCTTGGTGGGGGCCCCACCTGTTAAATGTCTCCCTGCCATGTTACAGTGGTGTTGCAAGTTGGCAAAGACATGTGCGTGGAGCATTGATTTGGATTTCCTTTTGGTGAGTGATTACCAAGGGCGGCTTTTCGCCCAGCCTGGTTCCTACAGATGTTTTGACCACCTCTCATCAGCCCTGGCCAACATGGCCAATGGTCAGGAATCTGGGCAGATGTTGTCCAAAACATCGGTGGGGGGTACAAAGTTGGGGAAAGCTAACTTTGAGTTATCTGCTGGTGGGTCACATGTGTAAGGCTAGCAGGACTCAGTCCTGTGGTATGCCATAGGTTTCTGGGTTGATAAATAGTACCAGTTGGAGGGCTTGGATACTGGTACTACCATTGTCTCTACCAGTGGGACAACTGCAGGAGGTCCACGGGGCAGGGCCAATCCACCCCTCCTCCAAGGGCTACACCGTTAAGAAAAAATTAAAATTATTTTTAAAGGTTTGTTTTTAAAAACACTCGGTAGCACTCATTAGCACTAAAAGGATTAAATTTAGCTTCTTTGCAAGCTTAAGTTGGCCCTTTGGGGGCTTATCTACATGAGGCTATTAACCTGCCACTTTACCGAAGCTTCCGCTTCCAGATTCTTTGTGATTAAGATCAACTCTTTTACACGTACTTTTTTCCAGAGGTTTTCTTTCTCTGTCTTTCCATATGTTCCATTACCCAGCCACCAGGTGGTGGTGTGGTGTAGCAGAATTGTGCAAATGCAAAAGGGTCTCATGCCGTCATTCACAAAAATACCAGACTTTCCTCATTAAGAAAAAAAATGCTGTAATGGTTGCAAAGCATGGGAGAGGCCCTAGAGGATAACAACATCATGTAAAGCACCTTCAAACTACCATGAGTGAGGAATCACCAGCGTGCAATAAATGCCTTGTATAGAAAGGCTCTTAGTGCTCTGTAGAGCACCATTTGTTTGTAAAAAGGCTCTGTAGTGCTCTACAGAGCACCATTTGTTTGTAAAAAAAAGTTTTTATTTAATTGGGGGGGGGGGTGTTGCGGGACCACACCAGGGGCGGTGGGGATTGCATGTGGCCCTCAAGGTACATGTTGTCCACCCCTGAATTTCTGCATGACATGGTCACATATATACAACACAATTCTTCCACTCTGTTCTTATGTCAGCAAGATATACGTTAAATATATTCTGCTAGATAGTCAAGTGGTACTGTACTTTATAAAGATGGAGGAGGAGGAGGAGGAGGGAAATAAAGCAGTTATTCAGCACTTAAAAGTTTTCTGACTGCAAAAATCCATGCACAGATGTTGTAACAAGCAGAACTCTGGGGTCACAGGGACCCAGAGACGCTGAAGACAGGTGTCCTTTGGTTGTGGTGTTCTTAAACAAAAACTATCTTCAAAATGACAGTCTGGCTCCTCTCCTTGAAACAGGAGGAGGAAGAGAACATCATTATTGGTTTCTAAGCAAAAGTTCCTTCATTAATGACTGGAATATTATTATTTTGCTGGCACGACTGCGCACAGAGGAATCGGATTCATATGGGCTGAAGTTCCCTGGGTCTCTAGGCCTGGACTTGCTCTGATGTGGGTTCAGATCATTACCCCACCCTAGCCCCACCCCCACATTTTAGGCCACAAATAACTAACGCTGTGTGTGGGCATAGGCAAGCTAGTTAAAAGGTTTGAAGTCTAGCATCTTGTGTAGACTTATTTGCAAGGATGTTCCAAGGATGTTGCTTTTTATTTTACACCATCACTATTTGTTCAACAGGATGTGTAAACAGGTAGGGAAAAGTTGTGTGCCTGGGACAGTATAATAATAATAATACTTGATATTTATTGAGGGGATTTCAGGTGTTCAAAGCAATTCTGCATACATTATCTCAGCAATCCTTGCGACAAACCTGTAAGGTAGACCAGTATTATTTTCGCTATATTGCAGATGTGGAGGGGCAGATTGAGGCTAACAAATAATAGCTTCATCCTACCCATGCTTACTCAAATGTATTTCCCATTAAATGAAATACATTCTTTTAAGAAGAGGTATGTCCCATTGGTTTCAATTGAATTTCAGTTGTGCATAGCTCTGCGTAATTGTGTAGGAGATAGATTATTCAGCTCACTAAACAAGTACAGCAAATGAGTAATGTTGCTTAATATGGTTGAGCTGAACAGATGTTTTCTAGAAGGAAAGGGAGGGGGAAATACTTGAGGTTTCCAGTATTTTGAAACTGACCTTAAATGTGTTTTATCGCTATGGGGCATGTTGCATGCACTTTCAAGAACTTTTCAAATAATGACACGTCACAAATGAATGACAAGATGTCTTGATCCTTTAAAAAAGAAAAAAAGAAAAATATGAACCCAGCAACAACGAGAGAGAGAAAAATAGTGCAAAAATGATATACTTCCCTCAAATGTTGGATACATTAGGAAAGGAATAAAAAATAAAACTGCCAATAGCATAATGCCTTTATGTGAATCTATGGTGTGACCATGCTTAGAATACTGTTTGCAGTTCTGGTCACTGCATCTCAAAAAGGATATTGTAGAGCCAGAGAAAAGGGCCACCAAAATGATCAAGGGGTTGGAGCAACTCCTCTATGGGGAGAGGATGCAACAATGTTTGGGGCTTTTTAGTTTAGAAAAAAGGCCAATAAGAGAGAGGACATGATAGAATTGTATAAAATTATGCATGGTGTGGAGAAGTGGGAATCTCATAGGAAATACTAGAACCTGGGGTCATCCCATGAAACTGAAAGGTGGAAGATTCAGTACAGACGAAAGGAAGTACTTCTTCACGCAGCGCAGAATTAAACTATGGAATTTGTTTCCACAAGATGTAGCGATGGCTGCCAACACAGACAGCTTTAAAGGGGGATTAAGACACATTTAGGTAGGGTAAGGCTATCAAAGGCTACTAGTCCTGATGGCTATATATCACCTCCAGTGTCAGAGGCGGAATGCATATGTACACATATGCATACGTACACCAGTTGCTGGGGGACATGGACAGGAGGGTGCAGTTGCACTCATGTCCTGTTTGTGGATTTCTCATAGGCATCTGGTTGGCCACTGTGAAAACAGAACTCCGGACTACATAGGCCTTTGGGCTGATCCACCAGTGCTATGCTTGTGTCTGTACAATCCAACAAGAAGTTTTCCTGAGTGAGCCCCATTGGAGCGGAAGCAGCTTCAGGGTGCTGAAATGAACGAGAGCTAAGCACAGGAGTTTGTGTATCATAGAGATTCAGCTGTGAACCATGATTTCCCTCATTCGTGAACACAGGAAATTCCCTTGTACTGACCATTGGTCCATCTAGCCTGGCATTGTCAACTCCAGGGGTGAAGAACCTCTTTCAGCCCAAGGGCCTTATTCAGTTTCAGAGAAGCTCTCAGGGGCCATATTCGGCTGGTGGGTGGGGCCAAAGGCAAAGAAGGCAGGGCCAAGATACCAAAAATACCGGCATATTTTCGCTTAAATCCTGCCAGGAACTAAGCCTTAGGAGAGCATTTCAACCTTTTAGAATTAGGGTGGTCACTTAAGAATCACCAAAAAAAAGGAAATGCATCACCAAGAAAAAGGACAAAAGAGGGAGGTGATTTGCATAAAATTTGCATGTGCTCATTTGTATGTATAGATGCAAATGTATAAATAATTATTATAATTTAAATAGAAATATAGTACATCTCACCATGGTGTGGAAGGCTGTGACTGGGTGACCTGTGTGCCTGCTGTCCAGGTACTAACTTTGGATGGGCAACTTTGAGGCCCCTGCTGCTCTGTGAGAAGAGCAAAGGGCTGGATGTGCCCCATCTCGTCTGATCTCGGAAGCTAAGCAGGGTCAGCCCTGGTTAGTACTTGGATGGGAGACTGCCTGGGAATCAGGCTTCCTGCACTGAGCCGGGGGTTGGACTCAGTGGTCTTGTAGGCCCCTTCCAACCCTATGGTTCTATGATCCCATGATTCCTTCCTTCTGGTTCTTTGACTTGGACAGGACAGTCCTTTGAGTAGAGGACTGTCCTCTGTAAAAGAGGACACCTGGCCACCCTCCATCCAAAAGTTGAAAAACCACTGAATGACTGGCCATCAGAAGTAAGAGGTGTGGCCAAGAAAAGCAGGAGTGGCCATCTGGGGAACGCCAGAGGGCTAGATTGGTTCCCCAAGTGAGCCAGATTTGGCCCCTGGGCCTGAGATTCCCCACCCCTACTCTGACTGGTAGTGGTTCTCAGATTGACCTCTGGTGGCAGGTCCTGATCCCCTTTTACCTGGAAATGGTGGTGTGATCTAACCTGGAGCCATCTGCATACAAAGCTCTATTACAGTGCCACGGCCTTCCTTGGTGGACATAAGCAAGCAATCATCCCTCTTCATCACCCCCTCACCTTTAATACGAAGATAATCATCATTGCTGGCTGGGCATTCAGGATTGTTGTCAGGATTACTGAGATAATCTAGGCCAGTCTTCCTCCACCTGGTGCCCTCCAGATGTTGGGACTACAACTCCCATGAGCCTCAGCCAGTAGTCAGAGGTGGGAGAGTTATAGTCCCAAACATCTGGAGGGCACCCAGTTAGGGAAAGGCTGATCTAGGCAAAGTGCTTTGGGAAACACACAAAGTAAATTATTGTTTTTATGACTGTCTGCTGAGACTGAGATAACAGTGGGATAGTTAAAGGGTGGTCCCTGGTGTGTGCTGTTGAGTTGCCACACACAAAGGGGCCTGCTCCAGGAAGCACCATCCACCGGCTCTCCGTACAAATGTGCTCCGTGATCATAGCATTACTGCAGGAACCATGTAGTGTGTAAGCCTTGAAGCAATGGGGTCTTTTGCCTCTGTTCTTTTCCAGCACTGAGAAAGCAACGAAGGGCGTGGGGAGGAGAGGGGGGCGGGTGTCGGGCATCAAAAGATGGGACCTCAGGGGCCAAGATCAAAGGCAGGAATAAAAATCTTCTCACACACTGCAAATTTCATAATTTGGAGTCTCTGGTATCCTCCAGCAGTTTACACAGGTGCAGCATTCCGGCTCACAGGGTTTGCTCTCGTGCCAACACATGCAAATAGCTTCGTAGGAGTGCCAAAATCCTCCATGTGGATAAGGTCCAAGAAAGGCATAATTCCACGGGAAGGTGTCAGTTGCAATCTCGTATGCAGCATTTCAGCTGCAGCAGGAGGAGTTCTCCCAGCTCTTTTTATTGTGCATTTCTTAAAGAGCCCATCTTAGGAACACAGAAACAGCCTTACACTGGGTCAGGCTATGTCTCCAACAGCCCACTATTGTCTACTCAGACTGGCAGTGGTTCCCAGGGTCTCATGATCCTTTTCGCTGGAGATGCTAGGAATTGAACCTGCTGCATGGAGAACATGTCCTCTACCACTGATGGATGGTCTCTCCCTACATCAGAGGTGGAGAATCTCAGCTCTGGGGGTCAAGATCAGCCTTCTTGACTTCCTAGTTTACCCCTCCAGCCTTCCCCAAATGGCCACACACCCCTTCTCCAACCACCGGTCGTGGGGGGGGGGCTTCTCAGGTTTTGTGCAGTTTTCCCCATTCTAAGAGGTTGAAATGCCCCTCTTACTGGCAGTAACCGCTTTAAGCTAAAATGTGCTGGCATTTTTTGTATTCTGAAAGAGGTTCTCCAGCCTGGCCCTACATCTTCCTTGTGTGTTCCTAAAGGCACAGTCCTATGCATGATTAGACAGAAAAAAGTCCTACAACTCCCAGTTTTCCCCAGCCAGCCATGGAACATGTATAGGACTGTGCCCTTAATTATTCTGGGTTTTTTTTCCAGTATTTATGTAAGCTAATGATATACTGCCCATCATAATATATATCCCAGGGTGATTTACAATGTAATTTAGGACAAAACAGTAATGAAATATACAGCAAACCAATGGAGGAAGCAATCCTATGGCTGCTAGACAGCAGCTAGATGGCCATAGGATATGCTGTTTTCTGGGAACCAACCTCAAAGCCCACGCTCCGAGGTTGGTTCCCGAAAAACCAACCTCCCCCCACGTCCGCACTGCCTCAGAGGCAGTGTGGAGAAGCCCCGTGCTCCGCAATCGGAAGAGGAGCGCGGAGCGGCTGAAAAGGGGCAGGGCTAGGGGCTTTCCGAGGTGGGGAGAGCGGATCTTCGTGTACAACACATCCTATGCATCGTACAGCAGCCTCCTCTCCCGCTCGCCCGCCCGCCCCCACCCCCGCGGCTAGACAGCCAAAATCGGCTGTCTAGCAGAAATAGCAGGGCAGGAGAGGCACGGAGGAAACGATCCCCCAGTGCTTCTCCTGCCTTGCTTTGGATAGGCGGTCGCCTCCAAGTTTGGAGGCGGATGTCTATCTAGATAGGATTGCGCCCTAAAGGTAATAAGCAAATAACATAATTGGCACATTTATATACTGCTTATCTGCTTATGGCTGGCTGGGTAATGCTGGGAGTTATAGGACTTTTTTCTGTCTAAATAAGCATAGGATTGTGCCATAAGATACACGTGAACTCTACATATGAGACTCAAGCACCAACCAGACGAAGCTAGAATTAAATTCCGTTGTCACAAATATTCAAACTTTTGTAGACACTCAGACTTGTCGGCATCTCTTAATTGCTGCTTTGGCAGGCCTCAAACATGAAATTGACGAAGGTTGCTTTCTCACTGGTGTTAATTCGGGTGGGTGGGGAGTGTTTTTTCACTAATTTATTACAGAGATGCCTCATACCACCATAGCCAAATTGTTACATTATAGTACACTAAACTGTGGAAAGAACCACATTGTCAAATGCTGTATATCACTGCATGTCATCAATTAAATACTATGAGATGCCAGACACCATTGCATGTCACCTGACAAATACGGTCAATGGCTAAACATTGTTGCATACTAACCCATCAAATGTTGACAAATTGGCTATGAAATACTATATACTATTAAGAAGCAGCTATCAATTTGATGATAGTTAAATATTACTTAATGATAAAATCTCATAAGATGTCAAACTACAGATAGCAAATCTCCAGACCACACATCTTGTAAAGGTGAAGGGGTATGGATTTGTTTCTTCTCTAAAACCTGGTGAAGCATTAAAAATGCAGTCCTTCAACTTCTGTCTGAAGTAGTACATCCCAGTGGGACTCTAATGTGTGATTTTGCTGAAAGTGCACATCACCCTTTCAGCCACTACATTTCTTTCTCCTTCTCAGAACAGAGGTGCCAGTCACTTAGGTAAATGCACGGTTTGTATCCATTTCGTGCTATATGCTTCCAAATGCAAACCATAAATCTACATGTATGAAATTACTATTGACAGACGAGGTTGCCCGTTAAGATCTCATCCTGTGGAGTATAACAACAGAGGTTGGCTCTTCGGGGAAATGTTGTCTGTGCACAGACAGATGAGAAGCACATCTGTCTCTCCTAGGAAAAGCAATTCAACAGTCATTCAGACAGATCTACGGCCTAGGTCATGCTGAGGTACTAATGTGTAAACCAGTGCCTGTACTACGTCAGACTACAGTAGGGTAGAGTGACCGCTTAGGAATCATCCCAAAAGAGGAAATGTATCACCAAAAAAGAGAACCACGATTTGTCTAAAATTTGCATATGCTCATTTATATGTATCAATGCAAATTTAGAAATAATTACTATAATTTAAATAGAAATACATTTCTATTTAAGAATAGACAGACTGGGTGACCTGTGTGCCTGCCTGTTTAGTCTGCTGTTTAAGTGCTAAGGGTAGAATCTTAGTTAAGTGCTTAGGGTAGAATCCAGCTAAAGTCCTGCTTAGAGTAGACCCATTGACATTAATGGGGACTGAAGTTAGTCATGACTTACTTACGCCCCATTAGTCATGACTAACTTAACTTAGTTAGTCATGACTAACTTAAGTCCCATTCATTTGCTGGGTTCTGCTTTAGTTGAATTATAACCTATGTGTTAACAGGCAACAGTTCTTATGGTTCTTTATCTTTAAACTGGGATTGGACTGGACAGCCCTTCAAATAAAGGGCTGTCCCCTGTAAAAGAGGACACATGGCCACCCTAGCTCATACAACAATG
Source organism: Heloderma suspectum (assembly GCF_057233095.1). Taxonomy (NCBI): domain Eukaryota; kingdom Metazoa; phylum Chordata; class Lepidosauria; order Squamata; family Helodermatidae; genus Heloderma; species Heloderma suspectum. The sequence continues at coordinate 22,409,103 of NC_139460.1, read as the reverse complement.
TTCTTTCCAGTCTTCCACTTAGAAGATGAGGGAGAAGGCTAAGCTAGAAGTCTATGATCTCGTTTTCTTTGGGGAGCATTTAGGGTGAGACTGCACATTACGGTAAATGGGTAGTTTTAAAAAATGTGTAGCATACTCTTTTGTGTCTGTTATAGTTGGGTGGGGGTGTCACACGAGGATCAGAACTATGCCATGCAGGGAGGTGGGTTTAATTCTTTCCTCCTTCACTGTGGTCCCAAAGAAAATCCCCCGGCACCCCGGCACAGCTATGTGGCTTGAGAGGGATGTACATCATTTCAGCAGTGAGCCCACTGTGCAAAAGCATTCATCACCATTGCCACACACATGCCATCTTTTTCCTGAGGTCAAGGTTAATGGGAACCTGTTTTTCCAATGTAAGTGTAAAACGCTGATTGGCCATCTCTTGTCCCAGTTACATAGCTGTATCCCCCAACTTCAGAGCAGGGCTGTGCATGGCACTAATTGGCTAGATCTTGTGTTAGTCACAAAGTTGTTTTTCCTCTGTTTATTGGAGTAGTTTTCAAGGTGTAAAAAAATAGAGGGGGAAAGAAACCTTTTAAAACATTGCTGAACAAGTGTTTAAAGCAGGGAACCATACCAGCGAAAAACCTGAAACAATTTTAAACAGCTAAAAACAGTTAAAAATGCCAAGACCCAGTAAAACAACTGAATTAAGAAGCCCCACCATGTGCCTGGGAGCAGAGGAAAGGCACAGCCTGGCACCAAAAAGATGACAGGGTTGGTGCCAGGCGGACTTGGGAGAGCACAGTCAGGGGTCCACCACCAAGAAGACCCTGTTCCTTGTGGCCATCCTCTGAACCTTACTTGGAGGAGGGCCTCAGATGACAATCATGCATAGGTTCATACCGGGAGAGGCGCTCCATCAGGGATTGTGGTCCTTTGTAAGGCTTTAGAGGTCAAAACCAGCACCTTGAATTGGGCTTGGAAACATAGGGGCAGCCAGTACATTCAGGCCACAATCGGTGTTATATCCGCAGACTTTCTGGTCCTGCTATCAACTGCATTTTGCTTAAGGTGCAGTTTCTGAACCATCTTCAAAGGTAACCCCACATAGAGCACATTGCAGTAATCTAACCTGGGGTTGGGGGGAAGTGAAGTGGACAATCCACTTGAAGAATGGGGGAGTGGGGACAGGGCAACAGTCTTCAATCTGGAGACTATATGTTTGTCGGTAGAGGTGGGAGAAGCAAAACGTGCCCTGCAACGAAATACCCCACCCTTCCTGGCACATGTGTACACAGTCTTAGATTCTTAAAGGATCTGGCATACCTTAACCCCCATAATGCATTAACCAGCCAATGGTCGTAAAGAGTTTTGCAGATCTTTTGCTGTTGCTTAAGCTCCCGTACAAGGGGTTCAGCAGTTTCTTTCCAGCCCTGGAGATACGAGTGTTTACACAGCCTCTGTTCCTTTAGTTCAGGTTTTGATGGACTTTTGCGGTAGTCCTATATACTCTTGGGTGCACTAAGGTGTGTGTGTTCCACTCTCTTTCTCCTGGCCATACCATCTGTTGTATCTGTCTCCTTTAATGTTGCTTAACTTTCAGCCTTGCAAACTCTCTCTTTCTCCCTCTGCATTCATTTTCACATTCTGGTAGACCCTCGTCCGCAGCAGGTGTTCTGGTTGAATCACAGCTGTTTTGAGACCAACATCCCCTGAGTTTGCTGTGCCATTCATTGAATCACCCTGCGGAGAGAGTGCAGAAGAGGATGCGCGTGGATAAATAGGTGTCGGAGCGATCAAGGTCCAAGTTGAATAAAGCAGTTTTCTCCAGCGTGCCACTGACGCAAATGGTCGGCATGAACACAACTTGCAGGCTGAATTCTGTTATCAGTTCTGTTTTGCCTGCCCTGCAAGCAGCAGATGTCCACAGAAAGTCTGTATTCATCTTAGACTCAGAGATCTTGGATCACAGATAACACATAACAGCGGGGCTTGCTTCAGGGTGCAGGGTTTGGAGGCCAAGTCTCGGGCCCTGGAGGAACCCAGGGAGTCTCCATGGGGCAAACTGGGGTGCCCCGTGGACAGCATTCGTCTCAGATTGCCAGTCTCCGAGTATGCCTCCTTTCATACAATCCTCACTATGCTATATGATCCTTTGAGAAGGCCCCATATCATGTTTCATACCCATGGGAGGTTACATCAGTGGACTGTAGGCAGCAGGACATTTTCAGTGGTAGCACTACAGTTGTAGAATAACCTCCCTAAAGATGCCTGCCTAACATTTTCTTTTCAAAGCTGTAGAGGCCTGGTTGAAACCTCTGAATTCTACCAGGCCTTCCAGCTATAGCTCTTGCTTTTAACCTGCAACCATTTCATCCGCACTGCCCTTCCTTCAGAGCCTTTATTTTTCATATAAAGGCTCTGTATGTTTTGTTTTGTTTTTTACACGTGAGTGTTTTGCTTGGAGTTGCACTGCATTGTGGGTTTTGTAGTCCCAAGGCTGCATAAATATTAATCATTCTTGCAAGTGCGTGTTTTATAATGGCTTGGGACCAAGTTATCTGCAAGAGCGCCTGACCCATACAAGCCTGCCCATCCTTTATGATCAGACTCTTGAGGGTTGTCGGTAAGGGCCATAAAGCTGATGGACACAAGAGACGGGGCACTCTCGGTGATGGGCCCATCACTGTGGAACTCCTTCTCATGGGAAATTTTCTTAGCTCCTCCCTCCCCCACCAGCACAGAATTCCATGCACTCACTTGCATCCAATAGTTTGCCACCTATGGCTAGCAGGCTAGTGCTTAAATACGAAGCTGTTTTAGTCACATCCCCAAAGTCTCTAGAAGGTAAATCTTGGAATGGTGAGTGGATGCATCTTGGCTCTGGTGTGTAGTGTATGCCTATAGAGCGCTAAGGCTCTTCACACACTGAAGCTGCTGAAGAGTATTTTCGACTATTGTCAGAACATAGGAGTCTGCATCGTACTGAGTCAGACCACTGGTTCATCTAGCCCATTATTGTCAACAGTTCGCACATAATGACAACCCAGAGTATGGATTGTCTTTAAATGTGGGTTGCTGTTGAGTCATGGGTTATCATTACGTACAAACCCTGCACTATGGTTTAACAATGGGTTAAACCACAAACAACCCTGGAAGAGAACCCATGGTTTGTTTTTGGGTTGTAGCTCTGGGTTATTCGTGGTTAACAACCATGGTAAACCATAGTGCAGGGTTCACATGTAACAACAACCCACAATTCAACAGCAACCCACGATTCAGCAACAATCTATACTCAATCCATGCTCAACCTGTACTCTGGGTTGTTACTGCGTGTGAACTAGGTCACAAACTGGCAGCAGCTATCCAGGGGTTCAAGTAAGAATTTTTCCAGCCCTACCTGGAGATGCGAGGTATCAAACCTGGGACCTTCTATATGCAAAGCATGTGCTCTACCACTATTGTAGGATGACCTTTGTAGGACAAATACATTTTTTTCTAGTGTATCTTTAACCAAAAGAACAAACACTCTCCTGGCTTTTAAGTCACTGGAAGACCAGTGATTGCAGAGCAAATGCATACAGCAGACAGACGGTCCCTTCAACAAAATGTGTGTGTGTGTGTGTGTGTGCGCGCACGCGCGCACACACGCGCATCAGAGAGAGATCCTCGGTATGAGAACAGAGATGTTATAAGCGTGTCCCCTGTGCAATGTTGGACTATAGTCTCTCCCATGCTGTGTTCCTGCCTCTTCCTGGTTCAGTAGACTGGGGGGAAAGCCACCACAGTCCTTTTGGAGCTGTACGTGTATTGAAGCGTGCACCAGAGTTGCGCACACTCATTCTTCATAGCTGACTCAGTGCGCAAAACGTTGGCTGCCAAGGTTCTAATGCAGAGGTGGGTGGGCTTTAGGCTTGTGGGATCTACTTTGTTTTTCAGTAGGACCGCAAGCCAAGGTCCACCAATCGGAGCCAGGTACAAAATAATGGCTCAGGAAGGCAGACATAGAATTGTGGAGGAAGGCGTCTCTGAGCCAGTGGAAGCGGGTGGCTCCGATGTCAGTTGGGCAGTGAATCCACTCTGGGTTTCATCCGGAACTAGTCAGAACTCTAAAGCAGCAATAAAAGGTGGATAGCTCCTTCAGAGTTCTGACTGGTTCTGACTGAAACCTGGAGTAGATTCACCACCCCACTGACATCGGAGCCACCAGCCTCCACTGCCCTGAGCATATATTCAGCCCAGGAGTACACGGCTTCTAGTTCTTCTGCTCCTGTCACCCTTTTCCAAGGAGTATCCCCTACTTCATTTTTCCTCAGCATTTTCCTCTTCTGCCTCAGCTTGCTGTTGTTCTTCTAGCCTCTGTTCTTCACTTTGCTGCTGTAGTTCCACCGTTCTGTCCAAGAACTCTTCGTGTTCTCTTATTCCCTGGAGGGTCGACACTCGCCACTCCAGTCCTCTTACTTTTTCTTCCAACAGCGTGATCAACTTGCATTTGTTGCACATGGAGGCCACGTTGATCTCAGGCAAGAAAACGAACATTGCACAGACCTTGCAGGTCACCACCACTGGGGAGTCTTTTCCTTCCATAGTGTCTATTCCCTCTTTGTTTCTTGCTTTCTGATTGTACTGGAATAGCCTGTGCTTTGTCCTCTGTTCACTGGGGGTTAAAAACAGAGTCCCACTGGTATGGAAGTGTGTGTTACAAGAAAAATATTTTTTAAAAAAATGGGGGGTGGGTGAGGAAAAAATGGAAAAAAGTCCTAGGGGCCTCCCCCTTGACCTCCCCTGCCAAACTCCCCTGACCAACTCCTGTTTGCTCTCCCTGTTCGCTTGCTCTGATCGCTCGCCCTCTGGGAGCTTGCTTCCTTGTATAGCCCCTAGACCAGCTGGAGCAGCTTCCTCTGCTCTGTTCTGCTCAGCTAGGAGACAGGAAATGATCCCTCACTATTGGCTATGCTAACTAGGGCTGATGGGAGTTGGAGGCCAAAACATCTGGACAAGTTGCCCACCCTTGCTATAGATTGTAAAATAATATTCAATATTCATTTACTCTCTGCCATCAGCCCCAGCACCAGTCTGTGGAACTTCTGGTGATTTTTATTCTGTTTAAACTGCAATCGATGGTATTTGAGTTTTGAAATGTCTCCCTTATACACATCACACAGTGACTACTTTTCATAAGGCCATTTAACACACATATTTGCGGGGTAGACCAAAATAGCTCAGGGCAAATTAACCTAGTCCACTGGGTAAATATTATGCAGCGTAAAAGGTTTCTGAAAAGGGACACACACACGCACACGTATATAAAAGCTCTGATGGACTCCTTTGCCATAACTGCCAGCTAGCATGGTTTAAGAAGTCAATAATAACAGCTTAAAGATTTGAAGCAGAATCTGTAATAATCCTGCAATTTCCAAGTCTCAGACATGGGCAGATCTGTTTGCGCTTGAGGATCTGCCTAACTGGATCAGAATGACCTTTTTTAGCAAGTGGTGATCAGAACTGAGTGTACTGTCTGCTTTTTTTTTTTTTAGGTGTATTAAGGCAGCCTTGTTTTTAAGCACTAGTCTGGTAGCCATAAGTAACCAGAAATTGCATGCAGGTGAGTAGGCTGGTGAAAGAGAAATTGAGCACTCCGTCCCTCTTCTTCCTGTGTCGTCAGCATAGAAATGCAGCTTTCCATCCCTCCTTTACCGGCCCCAAACAGGCTAGTAAGAAAAAAATATATGTATGTATGTATGTATGTGGCAGGCTAGTAACTTTTGTGGGCTATTGACAAGGTCGTATTAAGGAAAGCCAAATCTGTTGTTACGTGATCATCTGGGGTTCCACTTGCCAGCTCCCCTGGTGCTCAGATCCCTGAGACCCAGTGAGCAGATCTTAAGAGCTAAGGGGTGGTGCCTGGTAGGTCAAAAGGAGGAGTATGCACAGTAAAATGGGGTGTCAAGTGTTGGCATGGTTGGGCACCTGCCGAGGCCCACAGTCCAGCAGGGGGGCCCCTCACCAAGAGCACCCTCTACCTGCTGCTTCTCCTTATCTTCATCAGTGCTGTCTGCTTTTTCATCTCTCCCTCGAGGAAGTGAGCAAGAGGATGGCAGCAGCGGTGAGGAGGAGGAGATCCTGCTATCATCTGTGTACTCACTGGGTCTGTCTAGCAAGCAAGCTAGTGGTGACAACAGCGAATAGGAGAAGCCCCAGGTGCAGGCAATGATGGTCACATTAAAAAATAACAAAACGTCTTATGGAGCCATAAAGACGAATAAATGTATTTATTCTTGCCAAGGTTTTCGTGGGCTCTGTCCTCTTCCTCAGATGCATGAAGTGTCAATCTCAAACTGGCCAATCTGCAGGGCGTGTGTGTGAGTGTGTTCTGGGGAGGGGAGGGGGATGTAAACAGTATTGTCAGAGGGAAATGAAATGCAAAGAAGTACAGACAATTGATAATTGCCGTAACAGTCGCCATTCACAAGACTTTGTTGGGCGATAACACATTTCATTGCAATGGTGACCCGATTAACAAAACGCAAAATTGAAATGCAGGAAAGTACAGACAGTGATTATTACCTTAATGGTTGCTATTCGATAACATAGGTATCATTGAGCTGGTTCATATGTAGTGTGATTTTTTTATATATAAAAAACTTTTGTCCCTATTCAAACCACAGGAAATAAACTTGAACTTCTTAATGAATTGTACTTCAACAATTTCACATTGGTATCTTTGAAATTCCTTTGTTCTTGAATGGCCACTATAAGGTTATTCACAGAGTGTCCTTGGGGGATGAAATGTCTCCCCAGTGGTTTCTGAACACTGCCATTCCTTACGTCAGATTTTTGTCCATTTATTCTTTTGCATAGAGACTGGCCTGTTATCCTATGTAAAGTACAGTGGGGCATTGCTGGCAAATGATGGCATATATCATATTGCAGGATGAGCAGGCGTGTGAACCCCTGATATTGAGGATGGCATTATTAGGTCCTGTAATAGTGTTTCCAGGTAGATATGAGGACAGAGTTGGCATCTGGACTTGCCACAGGGTCTGATTCCTGTGTCTGTATCTCTGTTGCAAGATCTGTTACTGGTGGTGAGTATCCTTTTTAGGTTGGGCAGCTGTCTGTAAGTAAGTACAGACCTACCACCCAGGGCCTGTGAGAAGGAAATGTCATTGTCTAGAATAGCTCAGAACTATAGGTGACAACAAGTGGTGTTCTGTTATTGTATCTTCTGGGTCTGTCCTGTAGTAGATTATTCCTGAGTATTAGTTTGGCCGTGTTGAACTGTGTATTCACTTCATTGGGTGAGTAATGTAGACTGAGAAATACCCAGTTTAGATCCATAAGCTGTGAGTCTCTGAGCATCTCTACACAAGCAATTTGTTGCACGCTAGTGACTGGTCACTTATGGAAGTTAGTGGGTTCTTTACGCAATGTCGTCAACCTCCAGGACGTCTCCCTCCAGCACTTTTCCCCGTTTATTCGGCTTTCAAAAAGATCGGAGATAATGCGAAAAGGGATGTTATTCCAATCTATTGGCTGTGTGAAATGCTGGTGTGTGTAGCGCTATAATGCTCTATAATGACAGCGCCTGTAAACTGGAACACACACAAACATATAGAACTTGCCAAAGAAGGACTTTCCTTGATTCAAACCACGTGCCCACCGTGTAAAGGAGCCCATCGTAATCCCGTATTGCTCTAACAGTCAGGAATACTTTCCTGACGTTAGGGATGTATGAAAGTCACTTACCTTTTCGATGGGGTGATTCAAAATCCTTACCCAGCTGGCTCCACTCCACAGCAACTCCGCGGAGCCACTGGCCTGGTACATTCGCAGGTGCCGTGTGGAGCCTGCGGACGCAAATGGCGGCGGCTACAGCGGCTGCCATTTGCGTTCCTGTTTTTTGGCTGTGATAGGCTACGTAAATATTTATGTAGCCTATCACAGCAAAAAAAAAACAGGGGCGCAAATTTGCACCCCTGTCTTGCGCCGTGATAGGCTACATAAATATTTACGTAGCCTATCATGGCAAAAATTGGGAAGCGAATGGCGGCCGCAGACGCGGCCGCCATTCGCAAAGCAGTGCAAATGGCACCAGGTAAGTGTCCCATTTCACGCGCCTTTCACGGGGTTGTGGGGTGGGGGGCTTTGTTCTGCCACAGATTTTGGGGGGTCCATGGATCCAAGATCCATGGCGGAATTCTCCGACATCCCTACCTGACGTTCAGCCAAAATCTGGCTTCCTGTAACTTGAGCCCATTATTCCATGTCCTGCACTCTGGGATGATCAAGAAGATATCCTGGCCTTCCTCTCTATGACAACCTTTCAAGTACTTGAAGAGCGCTATCGTATCTCCCCTCTGGGAAGCTCCTTTCACAACCAGAGTGCCACAGCAGAAAAGGCCCTCATTTTAGTAGCCACCCACTTCACTTCCTTTGGCAGGGCTCCTGCTAGCTGCTACCAGTAACACTAGACCATTCTTTTCCTTCTGCTGCTGGTGTCCATCTGCTTCAAGATAAGGGAAGCGGAGCCTCACTAAGCAAAGCTGCCACTACTGCCCTGTGGGGCTTTGCCAGCTTCTCTGCCCATGCTTGGGGGTGGGGGCTAGGGGCTTCGCTGGCTCCAAAGCCAAGCAGAGCTGCCACAGCTGGGATGGGGGGCTTTGATGGCTCTGGGGCAGAGTGGAGCTGCTGCCACAACTGGGCACCGGCCAGCCCTGATATAAACCAAAAGCGCATCCTAGAACAACATCCCAGAGTCCTCTTCAAGAACATGCAGGGATTCCGTGACTGATGGACAAGGGTCCCTCAGTAGACAAATCCCTACAAATACATTGCCTTGAGGGTGGAAAGTCTGAACTTTGCACCTGTCTATGGTGGTTTCTCTGCCATAACAAGGGCACCCCCCCACCCCCAAGTCTCCTTCTTCAGTAGCTGACTGACCCTGTGGAGTCCTGTTTCCCTCTCATTTGTTCCTGCTCCTTTCGCAACACAGCTGATTCCTTGTTTTCCCCTTGCTTTTTGTCATGGCCTTGTCATGTTTTTTCTTCTGAGCTAACATGAGGCTGACACAGATCTGCTGAACACATGGTATCCACATGTTCTCCACATCTTCCCAAATGGCTTTTCCTTTACCATGTGTTCCCATGCTGACCTTCCTGACATTCAACTTCTCTTTTTTTTCTTTTTTGCCTCCAATTTATTTTCTTTTGCGCTCTGTCTCGCTCTCCCTCTCTTTGCTTATGCTGAAATTCTGTTTTCCCCAAGTATACCTCCATCACTCTCTCGTTCTCTCTCTCTCTTAAATGTTTACATAAGACTCGGGTAGAGGGGTAATTTTCCCAACAGAAAGGTAGGGCAAATAACTTTACTACCACTAAATCACCAGCATAATAAAGAGCTGGGAAATTAGCAATGTAACGATAAAAACAGACAAGGCTGTGATTGATTGGGTGGGCTGGGGACGCAATTCAAAGGAACATCTAAGGAAGCATTTAACATTGAGTGTGGGATTATCTGAACAGGGATCCAATTCCTGAAAATCAGGTTTTGTGGTCTCAACTGTGTACCTTAGCATATTCTTAAGCATGTGAACAGACCCACAGTAGCAAAATGTGTTTTGGGGGGGGGGGAGTAGGGAATTACGTAAAAGCGTGTATGTCTTTCCCCAGCCCCAACATACCCCCTGTTCAAAATCTGAGAAACTGGTATAAGGTTGTTTTCCACCTTACAGAGAACTCCAGTATCCCATGCAATATTGCAAACGCTTCTGGGATACCATCAGCATTTGAGCAGGAAGCCAACCACATCTCATCCCCTTTGTCATTCTCTGTTTTGTTTTGTAACACAATTTCTCCCTTGAACATTGTGATATTGAAATGAAATTTGGTACATGCGTTCAGGGCACAATTCTGTGCTTGAAGTCCAAACACCAGTTCAGCCCTTGCATCTGTTTTCCAAGGAGGGCAGGAACAATGTCAAAGAAGCTGTACTGCAATTTCCATCATTCATTCATTCATTAGATTTATGTGTCGCTTCCCAGCTCCAAAGAACTCTCAAAGTGACTTACATGAAAGAAAAATACAATCCACAATCAATATAACAAGACCATAGAAACAGAAATACAAACGTTCATAACCAATAGAACAAAGTCATACAATATAAATACATAATAAAAGCATGTGTTAAAAATATTATACTAAGAGTAGTCAGTAAAGACATTTGTTGTTGTTCAGTCGTTAAGTTGTGTCCGACTCTTCGTGATCCCATGGCCCATAGCACACCAGGCTTTCCTGTCCTCTGCTCTCTCCTGGAGTGTGGTCAAATTCATATTCATTGCATTGGTGATGCTGTCTAGCCATCTCAATCCTCTGCCGTCCCCTTCTCCTTTTGCCTTCAGTCTTTCCCAGCATCAGGGTCTTTTCCAGGGAGTTTTCTCTTCGCGTTAGGTGGCCAAAATATTTTATTTATTTATTTATTTATTCATTTCATTTCATTTCTATACCGCCCAATAGCCGAAGCTCTCTTTATTTTATTTGAGCTTTAGCTTTAGTATCTGTCTTTCCAATGAGCACTCAGGGTTGATTTCCTTTAGGATTGACTGATTTGACCTCCTTGCAGTCCAGGGGACTCGTAAGAGTCTTCTCCAGCACCACAGTTTGAAAGCATCGATTCTTCGGCGCTCAGCCTTCCTTATAGTCCAGCTCTCACAGCCATACGTTGCTACTGGGAAAACCATAGCTTTGATTATATGAATATTTGTCGGCAAGGTGATGTCTCTGCTTCTTACTATGCTCTCTAGGTTTGCCATAGCTTTCCTCCCAAGGAGCAAGCGTCTTTTAATTTCATGGCTACAGTCACCGTCTGCGGTGATCTTGGAGCCCAAGAAAATAAAATCTGTCACTGCTTCCATTTCTTCCCCTTCTATATGCAAGGAAGTGATAGGGCCAGATGCCATGATCTTCGTTTTTTTAATGTTGAGTTTCAAACCAGCTTTTGCTCTCTCCACTTTCACCCTCAACAAGAGGCTCTTTAGATCCTCTTCGCTTTCTGCCATTAGGGTGGTTTCGTCTGTGTATCTGAGGTTGTTGATAATTCTCCTGGCAATCTTAATTCCGACCTGTGATTCATCCAAGCCGGCGTTTCTCATGATGTACTCTGCATATAAATTAGGGATGTCAGAGAATTCCGCGACGGATCTCAGTGAGGCCGAATGCCAGTGCATTCGGCCCCCTGAAATCCGTCGCAGAACGAAGCCCCTGCCCCCCCAACCCACAAAAGGCACGTGGGATGAAGTCCCCGCCGCCCCCACCCCCTGAAAGGCATGTGAAACGGAGCACTTACCTGCTCCCGTCGGCGCTGCTTTGCGAATGGCAGCCATCCTGTGGCCGCCATTCGCTTCCTCCTCTTCAAGCCGTGATAGGCTACGTCAATACTTTTAAATACCGAATGCCATTTGCATCCCTGCAGAGGCTGTGATAGGCTACGTAAGTATTTACGTAGCCTATCACAGCAGGGGAGAAAAAAACCAGCGTACGCAAATGGCGGTAGCCGCCATTTGCGTACGCTGAGGTTTTTCCCCCTGCTGTCGTAGGCTATGTAAATATTGACGTAGCCTATCACGGCTCAATACAGGGACGCAAATGGAGGCAACAGTTTGTTGCGATCCACACAATCAAAGGCTTTAGCGTAGTCAATGAAGCAGAAATAGACGTTTTTCTGGAATTCTCTTGCTTTCTCCATGATTCAGCGAATGTTGGCGATTTGATCTCTAGTTCCTCTGCCTCTTCGAAACCCAGCTTGTACTTCCGGTAGTTCTCGGTTCACATGCTGCTGAAGCCTAGCTTGTAGGATTTTGAGCATCACCTTGCTGGCATGTGAAATGAGCGCAATTGTACAGTAGTTTGAACACTCTTTGGCATTGCCCTTCTTTGGAATTGGAATGTAAACTGACCTTTTCCAGTCTTGTGGCCACTGTTGAGTGTTCCAAATTTGTTGGCATATTGAGTGCAGCACTTTTAACAGCATCATCTTATAAGATTTTAAATAGCTCAGCTGGAATAACGTCATCTCCGCTAGCTTTGTTGTTAGTAGTGCTTCCTAAGGCCCACTTGACTTCACTCTCTAGGATGTCCAGCTCAAGTTCAGTGACCGCAATATCATGGCTATCAGGGACATTCAGATCTTTCCTGTATAGTTCTTCTGTGTATTCTTGCCAACTTTTCTTAATCTCATCTGCTTCTGTTAGGTCCCTGCCTTCTTTGTTCTTTATCATGCCCATCTTTGCACAAAACGTTCCTGTGAGATCTCCAATTTTCTTGAAAAGATCTCTAGTCTTTCCCATTCAATTGTTTTCCTCGATTTCTTTGCATTGTTCGTTTAAGAAGGCCTTCTTGTCTCTCCTTGCTATTCTCTGGAAATCTGCATTCAGTTGGATATATCTTCCCCTTTCTCCGTTGCATTTCGCTTCCCTTCTTTCCTCAGCTACTTGTAAAGCCTCATCAGACAGCCACTTGGCTTCCTTGCATTTCTTTTTCTTTGGGATGGATTTCGTTGCTGCCTCCTGAACAATGTTACGGACCTCCGTCCATACTTCCTCAGGCACACTGTCTATCAGGTCTAATCCCTGAAATCTATTCCTCACCGCCACTGTATATTCATAAGGGATATGATTTAGGTCATGCCTGAATGGTTTAGTGGTTTTCCCTACGTTCTTCAATTTAAGCCAAAATGTTGCAAGAAGCAGCTCATGATCACAGCTCATGATCATGATCGCAGCCACAGTCAGCTCCAGGTCTTGTTTCTATTGACTGTATGGAGCTTCTCCATCTTTGGCTGCAAAGTACATAATCAATCTGATTTCGATACTGACCATCTGGTGATGTCCATGTGTAGAGTCGCCTCTTGTGCTGTTGGAAAAGAGTGTTTGCTATGATCAGCATGTTCTCTTGGCAAAACTCTATTAGCCTTTGTCCTGCTTCATTTTGTACACCAAGGCCTTGCTTGCCTGTTATCCCGGTGATTTCTTGACTTCCTACTTAAGATTCCAATCCCCTATGATGAAGAGGACATCTTTTTTTGGTGTTAGTTCTAGAACGTGTTGTAGGTCTTTATAGAACCGATCAACCTCAGCTTCTTTGGCCTCAGGGGTTGGGGCATAGACTTGAATTACGGTGATACTGAATTGTTTGCCTTGGATTCGTACTGAGATCATTCTATCATTTTTGAGATTGTACCCCAGACCCAGTACTGCTTTTCCCACCCTTTTGTTGACTATGAGTGCTACTCCATTTCTTCTAAGGGATTCTTGCCCACAGTAGTAGATATAATGGTCACCTGAATTAAATTTGCCCATGCTTGTCCATTTGAGTTCGCTGATTCACAAGATGTCGATGTTCAGTCTTGCCATCTCATGTTTGACCACCTCCAGCTTACCTTGATTCATTGATCTTACATTCCAAGGTTCCTAAACAATATTGTTCTTTTAGGGATGTACGAAAGTCACTTACCTGTTTGCGGATTATGTTGATTGGGGGGGAGGCGTTCCGTCCCTCCCCCCGGAATCCTCGCCAGGGGGGAGGCGCTCTGTTCCTCCCCCCCGGAATCCTCCGCGGCCGGCTGTGCTCTGCGGCAGCTCTGCGGAGCAGCCGGCCAGGCCAGAGCCATCCGCAGCCGGATTTGTGGCCGTGGAGGGCCCTGGGTAAAAAAAACAACAAAAAACCACGTACGCAAATGGCGGCGGCTATGGCCGCCGCCATTTGCATTCCTCATTTTTGCCCTCTTAATCTACATAAATATTTACGTAGACTATGACGGCGAAAATCAAGGGGAATGCAAATAGCGTAGCGGGCGCTATTTGCGTCCCTTTTTGATTCCCCGTTTTAGCCTACGTAAATATTTATTTAGCCGCCGCCACCCGGAAGATCCGCCCCAGGTGAGTCTCGTCCCGGGGGGGATCGGCGGGGGGGGTGGCAGGCCTCACCGTGATCCGTGGCGGAATTCTCTGCCATCCCTATGTTCTTTACAGCATCGGACTTTCTTTTCACCACCAGACACATCCACAGCTGAGTGTCCTTTCGGCTTTGGCCCAGCTAAGGATGGACGAAAGTCACTTACCTGTCCTCGAAGCTTGTTCGCAGTGGGGGGGAGGCGCTTCGCTGCTCCCCCTGCGAAGTTCAGGCCGGGGGGGGAGGCTTCCCACCTCACCCCGGCCGAAATTCAGGCCGGGGGGGAGGCTTCCCGCCTCGCCCAGCCGAAATTCAGGCCGGGGAGGAGGCGCCTCGCCTCGCCCGGCCGCAAACTAATTAAAAAAAAAAAAAACGCCCCCGTGATAGGCTACGTGACGATTAATGTAGCCTATCACGGCTAGATTTGCAAAGTCAGCCGTGATAGGCTACGTAAATCGTCACGTAGCCTATCACGGGTGACTTAAAAAAAAAAAAAAAAAGCGCGTACGCTAATAACGGCCCCCATAGGGAGCCGCCATTCGCGTTCCTTATTTGGTCGCTGTAGTCTACGTAAATCTTTACGTAGACTACAGCGACCAAATAAGGAACGGGAATGGTGGCTCCCTATGGGGGCCATCATTATCCGTACGCGCTTCTTTTTTTTTTTTTTAAGTCACCCGTGATAGGCTACGTGACGATTTACGTAGCCTATCACGGCTGACTTTGCAAATCTAGCCGTGATAGGCTACATTAATCGTCACGTAGCCTATCACGGGGGCGTTTTTTTTTTTTCTTTGATTGGAATGGCGGCGGCGGCGGCCAGTCGAAAGACCGGCTGCCGCTCCCGCCCCGGGCGAACACCCGCCAAACCGCCAGCCGGACCCGCCGCCGGGAGGGACATTCGCCAAAGGTAAGTCCCGTCCTGGGGGGGGGCAGGGGGCGGGGGGGCAGAGAATTTCTCCCCGAAACTTGTTCGGGGGGCCGAACACGTTGGCGCTCGGCCCCCCGAAGTTTCGGGGAGAAATTCTCCGCCAACCCTAGGCCCAGCCACTTCACTCTTTCTGGCGCTACTTGGAAATTCCCTCTGCTCTTCCCCAGTAGTATATTGGACACCTTCCGACCTCAGGGGCTCATCTTCCGGCGTCATATGTTTTAGCCTTGTGATACATTCCATGGGGTTTTCTTGGCAAGAATAGTGGAGTGGGTTGCCATTTCCTTCTCCAGTGGACCACATTTTGTCAGAACTCTCTGCCATGACCTGTCCATCTTGGGTGGCCCTGCACGGCATAGCTTATGGCTTCACTGAGTTACACAAGCCCTTTCGCCACAACAAGGCAGTGATCCATGAAGGGGCAATAAAGACATACCATATTAAAAATATTATACTGAGTGTTCTTCCAGAATACTCTTATCAAAAACCAGTATTCTCCCGCACTCCCCAACCTAGAATGAACACCTAAGAAACCCCAACAGCCCATAAATATCGGGCCCCTAGTTACTAAATGCCTGGGAAAATAAATGTTTTTGCCTGGTGCCAAAAAGATGACATGTTGTCTCCAGGCACATCTCCTCAGGGAGAACATTTCATTGCAGTGGGACTACCACGGGCGGGGGGGGGGGGGGCAGCAACTTTGTATGCTGCATTGAGCTCCTTGGAAGGAAAGTGAATTGAAACGTAATAAATATGTAATAAATCCTTTGCCATATTTTAAAGAACCCCAAATTCTGCAGCCTGAGCAGCCACCGCAGTGTGCCCCATGGTAGGACTAGGGATGTACGAAAGTCACTTACCTTTTCGCAGCTTGGCTTCGCGGTGGGGGGGAGGTGCTTCGCTTTTCCCTCCAAAGTTCAGGCGAGGGGGGGGAGGCTTCCCGCCTCGCCCGGCCGAAATTCAGGCCGGCGGGGAGGCTTCCCGCCTCGCCCGGCCGAAATTCAGGCCGGGGAGAAGTGCCCCGTCTCCCCGGCCGTGAAACAAAAACTAAAAAAAAAAAAAGACCTCATGATAGGCTACGTGACGATTTACGTAGCCTATCACGGCTAGATTTCCAAAGTCAGCCGTGATAGGCTACGTAAATTGTCACGTAGCCTATCACGGGTGACTTTGGGGGGGGGAAAGCACGTACGCAAATGGCGGCGCCCATGGGGCGCCGCCATTTGCGTTCCTTATTTTGGCACGTCTAGTCTCTGTAAAGATTTACGTAGACTACGGTGAAAATAAGGGCAACGCAAATAGCGTGCCCTTATTTTCGCTGTAGTCTACGTAAATCTTTACGTAGACTACAGCGACCAAATAAGGAACGCGAATGGCGGCTCCCTATGGGGGCTGCCATTATCCGTACACGCTTTTTTTTCCCCCCCAAAGTCACCTGTGATAGGCTACGTGACGATTTACGTAGCCTATCACGGCTGACTTTGGAAATCTAGCCGTGATAGGCTACGTAAATCGTTACGTAGCCTATCACGGTTGTGTGTGTGTGTTTTTTTACTTTAGTTTTTTTTTTTTTTTGCAATGGCGGCGGCGGCAGCCGGTCAGGAGACCGGCCGCCGCCCCTACCCACGCCGAACCGCTGCCGGGACCCGCCGCCCGGAGGGACATTCACCAAAGGTAAGTCCCATCCCGGGGGGGGGCGGGGGGCGGAGAATTTCACCGCCGATTTCGGGGGGCCGAATGCGTTGGCGCTCGGCCCCCCGAAGATTCGGGGAGAAATTCTCCGCCATCCCTAGGTAGGAGCAGCTCCAGCACTGAGCAAAACAGCCCACACAATCATTTCACCACGTGCCGAGACCTTCACAGACCTGCTGAACCCCTGCTCCCGGCATGACCATATGCTGGTTGTGTGAAACAGTCACGAATCATTTCTAGCCGCCTTGACGGCTCTGGAGAAATACAAGAAGCAGCATTCCCTGCAGACAGAGCCTAACTTTGACTTCATCCTTAGCTGTATAGCAAAAAAAAAAAAAAAGTGAGCAAATTTTCCTGCACTGAGCTGGGAGTTGGACTCGATGGCCTTGCAGGCCCCTTCCAACCCTACTATTCTATGATTCTATGAAATCCCCTGAAGCAATGACCCAACCCAAAGGGGTAAAAAAAAAAAAACACCCTTTTACAAATGGCTAAAACAAAAAATTAAGAAGACAGTAATCCAGCCTAGAAAAGGTTATTCTGGAACTCTACAGGGAACAGATTTGTGGTCACATCAGGAAATCTGTCAAGCTTATAGCTGTGGCTCTCTAATGATTCTTGGAATGGCTTTGAAAGAATTCCAGGTTGTTAGGCTTTACTTTACTCCTGCTTGCACTAATCCATAAATCAGGCATGGGCTGTGCAATGCCACTCCCTCCTCCTTAAAGTAAAAGTGTTTATTTTTTTTTATTTTTTCAAGTATTCACTGTTTCTCTCTCTTTCTCTTCCCTCCTTTGATCTCATTTGGTAGCCGGGAGCTGATGGTAACTTAATCCTCTCCCCTCACTGTCTCTTTTCATGGACGATCTTTTCATACAAGTCTAGAGCCCGGGTTCAATGATATCCTCCTCCTCCTCCTCTCTCTCCCCCCCCCACCCAGCTCCCTGCCCTAAAAAAAGGAGAAAGCCATAAGAATGGAAGGGAGCGATTGTTTGCTGTGCAAATGACTGTGATGTTGCCATGGAAAAACGCAGGGGACTTCAAGGGAGTTTGTGTTTTGTTGGGCCTCCAGCCAAGCCGCTTTTGACTTATTACAAGCGTGTGAGTGAAGGAAGGAGCCCAGCAGAAGAACTGCATCCATGTGAAGCAACCGACGGAGCAGGGAAAAGTTGCTGTCAGGAGCGGGGTGTGTGGGGGAGACCCTGGCTCTAATCTCGGAGGGCTAGAGGGAGGTTCCGCATTGCTAAATCCGCCTTTCAGTAGAGACAGGACCTACATTGGGGGGCGGGGGATAAATAAATAAGCATTTGTTCACTTGTGAATACAGTCAATCCTCTTCTGTTTGCAGGATTGCTTGACGGACACTACAGATGTTTGGGTAATCAGGCTTTGGGATAAACTAGGGTGCTTATTCCTTAATTTATATTAATGTGGGGCTACCTTGGTGGCGGGGGTGGGCGGGCAGGGTAGAGCTGGTGTCTTCCCCAGAAGCAGGGAACTCAGTCAAGGCTCATATGCATGGGATGATGCATTTAAATTCAGGAACATCTTTAAATAATGAACTCTGGCCTACAATTTAGTAGTAGTAGTCGTAGTAAAATGAGTGGTGGTTTGAAAATAACAGAGGACAAGCAGGTGATCAGTTTGATTAGGCAGTGGAGGCTGGTGGCTCCGTTGTCAGTGAGGTGGTGAATCCACTCCAGGTTTCAGTCAGAACCAGCCAGAACTCTGAAGGAGCTATCCGCGGTGCACCTTGGATAGCTCCTTTAGAGTTCCGCCTGAAACTCAGAGCGGATTCACTGCCCCACTGATATCAGAGCCTCCCGCCGCCACTGCATGGAGAACTTTCCAGCGTCTATATCAGTATGCACACAGGACTCCTTCCCAGTGGCAGGTAGAGGGCGTGGTCTGTGGGCCTGGGAGTGTGGCAGGGAGTGTGGATTGCAGGTGCAATGGCATTATCTCCTCATGTGTTTGGCAAAGGTGTGAGAGGGGTCACTTGAACACCTGCAACATCGGTCACTACCTCTCAGAACAGGGGTGGGCAGAAGGTGGATGGGGATCTACCGGTTGATCTCTGGATGATTTTGTCAGAGTTCAGTGAGGATTACTGACTCGCAGTGGTTTAACAACAGCTACAACAAAACCTTTTCCCACCCTCCTAAATCAAGTGGCTAAAATCAAGACAGCTTGGCAAAAAAAAACACACCCACAGAAGATTTGTGTATGAACGGACGTGTGTATGAGCTCCAGTTCTGGTATTGAAAACAAACTCCTGGGCTGAATATATGCTCAGAGCATTGGAGGCTGGTGGCTCCGATGTCAGTTGGGCGGTGAATCCGCTCCAAGTTTCAGTCAGAACCAGTCAGAACCTTAAAAGAGCTTCGCACCACACCTTCGATAGCTCCTTTAGAGCGCTGACTGGGTCTGACTGAAACCCGGAGCGGATTAGCCGCCCCACTAACATTGGAGCCCCCAGCCTCCACTGGATTGAGGGTGAAATTTCTTTGAACTGCAGCCCAGTCCTCTCGATCTTCATAGGAGTTACTCCGAAGCACATGCACATAGATAGAATTGCAGCCTGAATTCCACAATGCTATCCCGCTTTAGGTATTAAATGTTTATATTTGCCCGGGTGGCGTTCAAGGTTCCCCCTCCCATCCCATGATAACCTCACAACAACCTTGTGATATAGGTTAGGCCAGGGTGCAGAACCCCATTCCACAAATGGCCCCACTCTTTTCCGCAAGCCCCATCCCTTTCCCCCTGGCCACCTATCATTTGTCGGTTTCCAGAATGTCGTGTGGGTCCCCCCACCTTTTCTAAAAAGTTGACCTGCCTCTCCTAAGGCTTAATTTCTGGCAGCAAGAGGTTTAAGCTACAATATGCGGGTATGTTTATATTTTTTTGCTCTTCCTTCTTTTGCCTTGAGCCCTGCTCACCACTGGAATGTGCCCCACCCCCCGAGCTTCTCTGAAATGGAATTTGGGCTAAAAGAGGTTCAACACCCCTGGGGTTAGGCTGACAGACTGTGACTGGTCCAGGGTCACCCAGTAAGCTTTACTTATTTGTACGTTTGTTTATTTAGAAGACTTATTGCCGGCCCTATAACAAATAGCTCTCAGGGTGACATAACTTCAGCTGACAGCACAACCCTGTGCATGTCTACGCAGAAGTAAGTCCCACTGAATTCAGTGAGGATGGCTCCCAGGTACATGTGTATTGGATTCTAGCCTCAGCGGGGCTTATGAGAACACCAGAAGAGCTTTGCTTGATCAGACCGAAGGCCCATCAAGTCTAGCATCCTGATATCCACCATAGCAACCAGATGGCTCTAGGAATCCCAAATGCAGGACATGAGGGCAAGAATCCCTCTCCCACCCTCCTTCCCCAGCTGATCCTGGAGGTAGCACACAGCCATCGTGACTAGCTTTATCCTCCATGATTTTGTCTAATCCCTTTTTAAAACCATATAAGTTGGTAGCCATGACCACATCTTGTGCTAGTGATTTTCAAAGTTTAACTCTAACCACTACACCACACTGCTTCTCTTTCGATGCACTTGAATCATGTAGTCCAGGGCTGTCCAGCCTCTAGGAACATAAGAAGGGCCATGCTGGATCAGACCAAGGGTCCATCTTGTCCAGCATTCTGTTCACACAGTGGCCAACCAGCTGTCAACCGGGAACCCACAAGCAGGACATGAGTGCAACAGCACCCTCCCGCCCATGTTCCCCAGCAACTGGTGTACATAGGCTCACTGCTTCTGGTATTGAAGGCAGCACATAGTCATCAAGACTAGCAGCCATGGATAGCCTTCTCCTCCAGGAATTTGTCCAATCCCCTTTTAAAGCCCTCCTAATTGGTGGCCATCACTACATTCTGTGGTAGCGAATTCCATAGTTTAACTATGCGCCATGTGAAGAAGACCTTCATTTTCTCTGTCCTGAATCCCTCACCAATCTTTCAGCCCAAGGGCCAAATTCACTTTTGGAGAAGGTCGGGGGGGGTGTGTGTCCCATGGTGGGCCGGAAGGGCAAAAAGGGAAGGGCAATTAAAAAAAAAAAATCAGCATAGTTCAGCTTAAAGCTCTTACTGCCTTAGTGACTAAGTAACTAAGCCTTTGGAGAGGTCTTTCAGCATTTTAGAACGCAGGGAAAATTGCACCAAAGTTTGGAAACCACCAAATGGATGACAGTCGGGGGGGGGGAGGCCAGAGGAAGGGGGACTAGCCATCTGGGGAACCCCAAATTGCTGGATTTGGCCTACACCCCTGATACAGTACCTGACTTTTCAGCTGAAAGAAAGAAAAGCTACTGGTCTTTCCAGACAGACAGCTTTTAGCACTGCCAGTCAAAGGACAACTGCAGAGCTATTTCATCTTTCCCTCCTTAATGGAATTTTTGTGGGAAGAAAAAAGACAGAAGAAGCAGCGGGAAAGCCTACAAGCAGAGCACCCAGGCGATAGCACCCCTACGTTGTTGCTCCCGTTCCCCAGTGCCTAGTATACATTGGCATACCACCTCTGAAGTTGGCATATAGCCACCATGACTAGTAATAATTGTCATCCGTGAAAAAGTCTAAGCCAGATTTGAAGCCAGAGGCCATCTACACAGCTTGTGTCAGCGAATTCCATAAATTAGCGATGTGTTGTGTGAATGAAAACATTCTCTTGTCTGTCCTGAATCTCGCACCAATCTGTTTCATTGGATGATCCCCAAGTTCTTATTAAGGGAGCAGGAGAAAACATTCTCTTTAGCCACTTTCTCTGCCGCCTGCATTGTTTTATAAACCTCTTATCATGTCCTCCCCTACAGTGCAACTCAGAAGTAAGTCCCATTGAAGTCAGTGGGGAATCCCAAGTAATTGGGCCAGGGTTGTAGCCTGTTTTCTTTTTCCAGAACTAAAAAACGCCCAAATGAGAATACCTGCGAGCTCAAATCTATAGGAGGTCCTAAATCTGGATGCTAAGGGGTATTAGGCAGGCATTCGGCCTGTATGCTATTACTCCACTACCTGCCTAAAGGAGGAAACTCTGGGGAGACAAGCCAGCACCTTAACCACAATAGGCCAGAGTTGGTCATGTGATGCTCCATGACCCCTATAAAGCTTCCTGGTCAAGTTTGTTTATTAGTCTGAGCAAGGGACTTCACTCCATGCTGCTGGGGGCGGCATAAGCTCTGTGTGTGTGTGTGTGTGTGTGTGTGCGCGTGTGTGCACGTGTGTGCACACGTGCGCACATACACGCACACACACACACATCTGTGAGTACATGCATGCATAAGGTAAACAGATATATGTGCAGAACTGGTCTCTCCACCAAAGTGCATTGGAAAGCCCTTGAGAAGAAGAATCCAGCATGAACAATTCCCAGAGCAGAGTTCTGGTTTGGGTCTATTTATTGGCTTAAATCGGGGTACAATCGGTCATTGCAAAGCATCTACAAGGCTCTTCTAATTTTGTAATCCTTTGAGGGTTTGCATGTGTCCGACAGTAGTCCCAACATGTTATGGCCAATGAATCCATTTGTTTCAGGGGTTATTGCTGTCAGCTCCAGAGCTTGTTATAGGAGCAGAATTCAGATTTACAACTGCTGCGGCTTATCACAGCCTCCTTCACAGTGAATCGTTTTGCTTGGGAAAACGAATCTGTAGTTGACTGAGCAAGACTGCAGCCAGCCAGAAATGTAAAACGTGGCTCTGTTAGTTTTAAAAGACAAGAATGCCTTTCTTTAAATAAATAAAGATGATTTAGCAAAATCAATCATAAATCAAATGCTAGTTGAACTAAATGTGCCTTATTTTCAACTTGGGAAGAAGCCTATTTTTTTTTTTAACACAGGCCTGCAAAAAGAATAAACAATTTTTTAAAACAAAATGTGCTTTTAGACGTGCAACCCTACCATATAATATGGTTTTCTGGGTGGACTATGGGCTGATTACATACCTTTCAGTTGACATCACCACTATAGCAAGTGCATCCCTGCAGTGAGATTGCAACTTCCCAGCATCCAACCCACTAAATTTGAACAGCTGAGTTTTTCCAATTTCTCCCTACCCAACTCTCTTGAGGACAATGTAGAAGGTTGCCAGTGACCATCACATAACCTGTGACCTACACCATTGCCCTCTCCTTGCAACCTCCCCTTCTTTTTATTTGTTCATTAATTTTTACTTTTATAGAATAATTTGTTGTGCAACTGCAGCAAGGAAGATCAGCTCTCCCTCAACATGAGGCAATTTCACAATTGTGCCACCACTGAGATGGCCCTGACCTTGCATATGGATAAGACAGTGAGCAGAGCTTTGAGGCTGATCCCAATGGGCAGGCAAGTTGATGCAGGAGTACAGATGCTTTCTGAGGAGGTGGGAATTTAATTTTTGTTATGCTTCCTAAGGAGCCAGAAGGGAGAGGGCTCCAGAAAGTATGTTGCCATTTCACAGTCTGGTGCCACACCTCTATGAATGCCACTGCTTCCTGTCTCCATCCATCCAACCTGTTCATCCTTCCAGTCCCCCCCAACCCCATATAAAATGGCCCTCCAGCTGTCCCTTTTGAGGATTTTAGTAGATGAAAGCTGCAGGCTGGGAACAGAAGACATTTGTGTCATCAGGGACATTAATTAATCATTCTGTTTATTAACGATAGGCTTGCTTTGTTTAACACTTGGATTAATTTTCGAGTCAGGATGATATCTAGTTTGCTTTGCTGTGTTGCTGTAATGAGGTGGCCCGGGTGCCTGCTCAGTCTGCTGTCTAAGCGTGCTCTAACTGTTGACCGTCAAGTTCAAGGACCCTGCTCTCTTTTCCCATGGTTCTTGATCTTTCCATTGGACTTGGACACCTTCAAATAGAGGGCAGTCCTCTGCCAGCTCTTCAAATCAAGGACTGTAAAGTGGGACACCTGGCCACCCTAGCACACATACCTTTGAATCTCCGAAAGAAGCAGGAGAGACAACAACCACTCCTTCTTCTACCGCCCCACCCTGCATCTGTCACCTGGGCCCCCTTTCCAGTGGTGTAGTGGTAAATTTTGAAGTGCAGGCACTCATCATGCCAGCCTCAAATTAGAGTCCAAAACTGCAGTCAGCTGTGTTGATCCATAACTAGTTCTAGGAGTTTTTCTCTACTAGGAGCAGGCCTTTTGTAAAGCTAATGGATCTTAGGGTGCAAACCTATGCATGTTTAGACTGGAAAAAGTCCTACAACTCCCAGCGTGGCCCAGCCAAACATGCTGCCTGGGGCATGCTGGGAGTTGTAGGACTTTTTCCAGTCTAAATATGCATAGGATTGCACCCTGAATTGCCCATTCCAGACCAAGCCACCCCAGAATACTTTACATTGCAAGGAACAATATATTGTTCCTGGGAAAATTCCTTTCCCCCTAGCTACTCTGAGGACTGCAACTTAAGTTCAGAGGAACAGGGAATTCTAAGGGGGCGGCAGATGGTTTCAGCAACCCTGCTAATAAAAAAAAGTGCCAGTGTAGCGTCCCTGAGAGCCCTGGCTCTGCTACACCACTGCCCCTTTCTCGTTTGCCTTGGCAACCCAGTCTCCAGGTTGGGAGAGGCAGTGGTTGTGAAAGGACTGGGGAGGGAGGGAACAGGCAGGCGTAACCATTGCTCTCTCCTGTTCCACTGCACCAGGAAAATTAAAGCCATACATCCATTGTAACAGGCAGCAACCCCGGCATGTAATTTGACAGGCCCATCTCACAAGCTGACCTGTGGCGAGTTGCTGAATGTTTTGTGGCCTGCTACATTTTTACTGTCGTTACCCATACAGCTGATTTAACAAACAACCTGTGGCAAGTAGTGGGGCAGAATAGCACTGGGGCTGGTATGACAGGGAGAAATTAGGAGAGCCCAGTGCGAAAGCTCCAACTCGACGGCTTTCAGTGCAGGAAGCAAGGAAAGGCTCAGCTTCCACCTCTGTACGCTGTTGAACTCTGACTGTACTCATAGCATCCACAGCTGGCAGATGTGAGATTCAGATGTGTGTGTGTGTTTTTCCTCCTTTCCCAGAAAGACTGGCACATCTGTTATTTTTACACTGCTTCCCAGAGAGACGTGAGCAAGTTAAAGTCATATTTGCCTTCCTTGGAATCCACAATTCCAAATGTGTGAGAGAGAGATTTCTGGAGGATTCCACTGGAGCCTACTAGTAAACAAAGCACACCATCATAATGTGCCACCCGCTGCTCTCCTCTCCAAATGATTTCTGTAGACTCTATAGATATATACAGTATTTGAGCTGGGGGCCGAAATTAATAAGAACATAAGGAGAGCCCTGCTGGGACAGGCCAAGGGACCATCTAGTCCAGGTGTTGAGAAACTGTGGCTTTCCAGCTGTGTTAGGCTATAACTCCAATCCTCCCTGACCATTGGGCATGCCAGCTAGGACTCATGGGAGTTGGCATCCAACAACATCCAGGCAGCTGTAGGTTCCCCACCCCTTCGACCCCAACATCCTGTTTCCGCCATTGACCAGAAAGGTGCCTCCAGAAAGCACGGAAGGCCTGCTGCATTGTTTGTCCACAATGCCTCTGAACATGGAGGTTCAATTTAGCTGTCATAGCTCATAGCCATCAGTAGACCTATCTCCCAATGAATGTGCCTAAATCCGCCTTTTAAAATCATCTAAAATGATTGATCGTCAACACATCTGGTGGCGGTGAATTCCATACATTTCTTTAATTCCATAAATTAGCAGGCAAAATTCTGTGGCACACTCCACAGGAAGTCCAGCTCAGGGTGACCTGTACATCTTGGAACGGGTATGTGAGGGAAGTAAATGGGCCCCAAAGTAAACTGAATGAGCTACATTCATCCATGATTTCATACTTCAGGCGTGAGTTTAAAAAAATATGGTTTTAAAAAAATTAATGTCCCCTTTCAAGGCATTGCTTTGATAATTTGGGGTGCGTTTGTGTAGCCACAGATGATGACCCCAGGCCAATGCAGGGGTCTTGTTTGTTTTCATACTTTATGTATTCATATTGTTTTCATACTTTATGTATTACCTAAACAGATGACACAATGCCAGATGGATGGTGGGCATTTAGAAAAGTTTGCTTTAGGTTTCTATACAGCAACTGGCCACGTGCATCTGCTGTCTAGGTTTGGCTACACAGGCATTTGGCTATTTGTCTCTCTTCCCTTCTCCCCACTTCTCTGGCATACTCAAACTGACATACACTTCTTGATGGCTTGGAAGTATTTGCTTAGACCAGCGAAGGGCAACACACAGGCTATGGACCACATGTGGCCCATACTGTGGCAAATGGCCACATTAGCAATTTTGATGCTACGTTTGACCCATATAGTGCTCTATAGCTACTATGGAGCATTGTATGGGTCAAGTTTAGTTTAAAAATAATCAAAATTTGGCCCCTTTACCACTTTGTAGTGCTAACACAGCCATTTTTTTGTTGTTGAATCTTTTTCAGATACCCCACAGCGCCCCACAGAGTCCAGGCCATTGGGGGGGGTTAATGGCCCCAAACCCGTTGCCCACCCCTGTTTTAGACCATCCATATGGTTTCCCTTAACTTCACATTCAGTTTAGAATTAGTGCTGTGCCCCCTGTTTTCGGGAACATTTTCTCGAAAACATTGTTTTTCTGCCTCTTTTGTAGGGAGTGGGAGAATTTTGGAGAATTTTCTCCGTGGGGAGGGGGACAGGGTTTCCACATACCTTTTTTTAAGTGTAGGTGATTCTTGAGGGGTCTTCTTTCTATTTTTTATTTAAAAAAAACAAAACACCCCCTGCATTTGCAGGAGCCCACGACTCTTCTTCAGCCGGGAGTTCTTCCAGAATGCCTATTGGAGAGGGAGAGGTCACACGGTCTCCTGGGAGTTCAGAAAGAACTGCCAGGCTGGAGAAGAGTCCTGGGCAAGTGATAGGGGTGGGTTTTTTTGATTAAAAAAAAAAATATATCCCTCAGGAATTGCCTACACTTAAAAAGGTATGTGGAAACCCTGTCCCCTCCCCACAGAGAAAATTCTCCAAAATTCTCACCACTCCCAGCCTCTTTCACCAGAGTTTTTGTCCCGTCCCCCCCGTCCCCCACATGCCTAAAATGGAAGAATCAAAATTTTCGGCACAGCACTATTTAGAATAGGCTTTAGCTATCCTGGGCCTTTAGCCATTGTGTGGTGGTAGAAGCAGCAGTTATACCCTCCCCTTCCTACCCCACCACTCTCAGTCAGTGGTGGCACCAATGCCAGCTCCAGGTTTTGGAGAGCCAGTGGGCAAGACACCTTCGGTGGGCCCCCTGCCACAGTGAGTCTCGCTGCCATTTTCTCCAACTTCTATTACTCCTCATTCTCTTTCACATCACTGCTACCTCTTCCTTGCTTGGCAGGCAGACAGCCAGCACGTAAGTAGGCCGTGGCATCTATTACTCCTCCTTCTCACCACCACCATTGTCTGGGCCAGAGCAAGAGGCAGGGGAATAAGCAGATTGCAGTGGGAAAGAGGAGGAGCAACTCCAAGGGGCTCTTGTCAGTGGGCCCCTCATGTGCCCAACCATGCCTACCCTTGACACCAGCCCTGGGTGGACCCTGAGCAACATAGTCTCTCTTGTCTGCTGGCCCCAGATCTGTTGTCATTTTGCCAAAAGTTCAAGACTGCCCAAATAAAGCAAAGTGGGGAGAGATTTGGAAATAGTTTCCCAGACAGAAGGAGGGGCCCAGAGCCTGAGGAACAGATTGAAAAACAGACACAACTTTGTTTGTTTGTTTGTTGTATATTTAAGTGTTTGGCACAAATGGAGAGCATCTCTTTCCTTGGCGGCAGCTGCTTCCCAGAATAGCGAGTGTCTTGTCTTTACCTGGCATTACCCTGCTGACTGACTAGCCCCTTTGTTAAGCTACTAGCCCAGGATGGTTTGTTGATGTTTCATTGATGAGAGCTAAGGTTTCTGAGAGGGTCTCCTCATAGTTGGGGAAGATCTCTGTGGTTTTGAATGAGACATCCAGCAGGGCTTGGAGACCAGCAAAGGGGAAGAGGCAGTGTGTGTGTGGGTGGTGGGGAGAAAGCAAAGATGAAAGATTCTGGGTGTAATTAGCTGAAACTGGGGACTTGCAGCTTTGAAGGCTACCGGTGTTGCTGTCTGGGAACATCCTTGCCTGTTGGACTATGGCTAGCGTTTCCAGCATGGTGGCCATAGGCACCAATGTGCCCACAAACACCTCTCTTGATGCCCACCAGGCTGCCTGTCTGTCTTGAGTGCAGTTTTATTTAAGATGTTTTTAACTCCGCAGTCTGTATTCCAGCATGCTGCAAAGCAAAGTGCTGCCCTCCACCACCTTCTTTATTTGAGTTCAAACGAGTGGTTTTGTGTTTTTCAGCTCAGACCCCACCTCTGCCTTGTACTTGGATTCTTGGGCAAGTTCCTTTTCTTTTAGTCTTACCAGTTTGCCTTCCGCAAAATGAGTCTTCTGTGACCGGCCATGTGAGCCACAGCAACCATTTTATGAATGAGCCCATGGCACTCCATCAAAATTCCAACTGGGCCCACCACCTCCATAGTGTTGGGAACTCCTATAGTACCAGCTCCAGGTTGGGGTCTTAGCCAAGATGTTTTCATCTATATCCCTGCTATAGATGTCTCATCTACAGGGCCGGCCCAAGACATTTTGCTGCCTGAGGCGAAGGACAAGATGGCGCCCAATCCCATTCCATGTCCAAAGGCTGACTGGAGTGGCAGATGAATCTTGTCTTCAACACGAATGATGGGATAACTTTCTCCACTAAATTTGAACACAGCAGGCTAGCTTAGGTGGTGCAGAGTAGGCTGGAAGGAATGCAGTTCTCTCCTTGAACACCTTGCTGCTGCCTCCCAGCATCTGCCGTCTGAGGCGACTGCCTTACCCTGTCTAATGGTAGGACCGGTCCGGCTCATCTATATCCCTGCTAGAATCTCAAAACTTCTCTGTTCTATATCAGCATGTACTGTCTTACATGCGTGTCTTTGGTGTCTTTATTCATTAAGTTTGTTTGTGGGAACCATAAAACAGATCTGAACTTTTTCAGCTGTGTCTTACAAAAGCATATGTTTGATTTGGCTGAACTGAGTTGCTGAATCTGAAGATTTCCTGCCTTTTGTCCATCTGTCGCCATGTTCATGTTATTTAAATACATGGAATGGGGGGTGGACGGGGAGGGTAGTGTGTGCCTGACAAGAATCCTTATCCATTTTTCACACATCTCATAAATGGCAATATTTACAGAAATAAAAGCATTTCAAGTCAGCCTAGATCCCAAGATACTGAAATCCTCTGGCACCATCCTATGGATGAAGTAAACATTTCCATAATTCGTTCTTCATAACATTCTTTATATTAATTTCCCAGAGAAGGGTAGTCAGGAAAGAAAAAAGAAAAAGATTGCTTGTCTGTGAAGAGAAAGGTAGGAAAAAGAATCGATGTTGTCAAATTATTGTATTGAAAACTTGGAATGTATAGGCAGCTCAGCTGAATGTGCGATCCTATAGTCCTTGGGAGGGCGTCCAGGACCATAGAAGATTGCAGACATCCTTCCCCACAAGCAGAGAAGCAGTTCCGTAGTTGTAATGGCCCCAAGAGTGTAACCAAGTCACCTGTAGTTTTAGAGGGGCCTAGAGATCCATAATGCTTTGCTTAGGTTCATTATTGGTGCAATTCCCATGCTAGTGGGCCTCTGAGCATGTGAGATGAGTCAAAGATCGATAGTGCGGCCTCAGCACATTCCATGCTAACAAAGGCTAGTATCTTATTAGGGCCTAGGATGTGCCTGAGAAGTGAAGCTATGTTTATGCCGAGCTACAGGTGGCTGTGCTGGGAAAGTTCTGATTGTTTTCCTTCTGAACAAGCACTGTTAGTCTATGCTTGGAACGTTGCAGATGAATGCTAATTAACGCTTGCTTCTGTCATGCTGCCTTACTGCTGACATGTGTGGTATAAGACCCATTGTACCCCTTGGCTCTGGGTTCAGAGAAGCTGTCTGATCCAACCACTGCGTATGCCTGTGTGCTGTAAGTACTCAATAAAGGCTCCTTGTAAGCAAACCTGGGTCAGGCTTATCATTATCTCGGCACCTCCAAACCTTAGCAGCCCACGGCCGGGGCATACAGCAGTGTAAAGAGGAGGTGTCCTGCTGGAAGCCTCCTTTCTGCAGCAGTAGAAACCTCCACTGCCCTTGCTTGTCTGCTGTTGGTATTGGACAGCAGTAGGGAGATTAAAGGGGTGTGCAAGGCAGGGCTGGCTTCAAGGGTCAACATGGTTGGGCACCTGCTGAGGGTCCACACCCCAGCAGGGCCCACTAACAAAAGCCCCCTGGACTTGCTCATCCTCTTCATTATTGCAGCCTGCTTGTTCATCTGTCTCTTGCTCTGACCCAGCCAGTGATGGCGTTGAGAAGGGGGAGGAGCAGATGCCACTGCCTACTTGCTCACTGGCTCTCTGCCTGCCAAGCAAGCAAGCAACCTCGAGCAAGCACTGGTGTCAGGGCAGATCGAGGGAGGTCTTGGATCCACTAGATCTAAAGCCCCCTCATTCCTCAAGACCATCCCCAAACTGGGGGGGGGGGAGCTTGCTTTGCCAGTCCTGGAGCTGCTGTAGTGAATTTCTCTCCCATAGGAACCAATTGGAGAAAAAACAACAAGAAGAAAATGGGAAACCACTGCCAGCAAATGAAAAAAAAAAATTGACTGGCACGAGCCAGTGGCAGGAGTGGGCCAGAATCTCAAGGAATCACATGATCCAGGAAAGCCAATCCTGAGCTACCAACTGCAATACTGCTACAAGGCTTGAATGAAACATCCAAGGGATTTCAAGGGATGCAAAGAAACAGATCTAACAGAAGTACCAACATTTGCCAGGGCCTTTCTTCACACAGACGTTTTATCCTGCGATTGAGATTGCTCCTTCATGGAAGTTTGCAGGCTGTTACATGACACCGTGATCATTCAAGGCGTCTCCTGCACTAAATGTCCTTTATTCTGTTTTTAAATAGATCACAGATAATGAGCTATCAAATTACCCCATTGTGTTCCGCTTGAGTTCCCTCTGTGAAAAGAGGGGCAAGAAGAGGAGCGAGATCAATGAAAGATAATGGAAGACTCAGATACGGGGAGAAGGGGGGGGGAAGGAAGCAGGTGAAAAAGGGAGTCGTGATCCTGCATTTAAAATGGAAACAGAAAGCCCCGTTTTAAATGCAGGATTTTAGGCTGGTATAGAGATGCCCAAGATGGCAGTAAGGATTGCATTTCACTAGGGATGTACGAAAGGCACTTACCTTTCGCGGATTATGTTTATGGTTGGGGGGGAGGCATTCCATCCCTCCCACCGGAATCCTTGCCGGGGGGGTGGCACTCCATTCCTCCCCCCCCCCCCCGGAATCCTGGCCAGCTGGCTGTGCTCCGCGGGGATTCTGCGGAGCCGCCGGCCAGCTCCGCCAGCAGCCGGACATCCGGCCACTGGTTAGCATCCAGGGACGCAAATGGCAGTGGCCGTAGCCGCCGCCGTTTGCGTCCCTGCAGTCAGTCGTGATAGGCTATGTAAATGTTTACGTAGCCTATCACGGCTGACTTAAAAAAAAAAAAACAAACCAACGCGCGTACGCAAATGGCGGCGGCCATGGCCACCGCCATTTGCGTACGCGCATTGTTGTTGTTTTTTTTTAAACCTAGCCGTGATAGGCTACGTAAATCTTTACGTAGCCTATCACTTTTTTTTTTTTAACTGGAAATGGTGGCGGCGGCAGCCGGTCGGAAGACCGGCCGCCGCCGAACCGCTGCTGGAGCCGCCGCCAGAGCTGCCGCCGCCAGGAAGATCTGCCCAAGGTAAGTCTTGTCCCGGGGGGGTGACGGAGGGGTGGCAGGCCGTTCCGCCACCGATTTCGGGGGGCCGAATGCGCTGGCATTCGGCCTCCCCAAGATCCGTTGCGGACTTTTCGTACATCCCTACATTTCACACATCCGTAAGTGCTGCAGGCACCTGTTGGCTAGTGCCTGTGATAAGCACCAGTTTTTGTTCCACATACCCATGCTCAGAACAGTTCTAGAACTTGGTTTTAAAGATTTGTTTTTTAAAAAACTATTTTTTAAAGGATGTGAAAAGAGTGCTTCGCCACAGGAGCTGTGTGTGTAACCCTTAAAAAAAAGTAAAGGTCGTTCCCTGAGAGCAATGCCCCCCCACACACACCATTCAAGAACCATTCTTTAGTTTACTTTAAGAATCAGAGGGATGAGAATCTGATTCCCGTATTCTAGTCTATTTCACCACTCTATCGTCTTATGGTGGGGAGGAAGGCTATTATTTGGAGTTAGCTTAGGAATCAACTATGCTTATCAACGTAGGAATCCTTATACTTGAATAGTCATCAGGCTTCCAATGTTGGATCAGAATTAAGGCTATAGCCATCTTAAGGAAGAAATTGCTCCCATTGCTTTTTTAAAAAAAATAAAAGATCATATGGGCAGAGTTTGATATGTATAAATTGTGTGTGTGCAATCATGTACATTTTATTTTATGTTATTTAAGACCTTTACACACACACTCCAATCCCAGCCTCTAATGAACCCTCATGGGTCAACACAAAATGAAACCCCAACATTATTCTTTTTAAAAACCCATTAAGGACTGTTCTTAAAAGCCAATGTCCAAACATTTCACAGGAGCCCAAACATAAAACTGCAAAAACAGTAGACTATCATTGTTAAATGACAGGTCCCAGGTCAACATTCTGGTTTACGGGATAACATAAGTAACAACAACAAAAAGTTCTCTGCTCTGAGGAGTTTGTAGCGGGGGAGACAACAGAAGAAAGTAGAAAGACGCAAAGGTAACAGGGGATAAATAATATAAAAATACCATTTTCCTCCAAGGAGCTCAAGGTCTGACTCTTCGTCCACCACCTCCACCCTCCAGTTTATCTTCACAAAGCAGAGTAGGCTGAGAGTTGGTAACTCCCCCAAGGTCAGCCAGTAAGGATTTGAACCCAGTCCTAGTCTGACACTTTAACTCTGGGATGGGGAACCTTTGGCCCTAACACAGCCTGCGGGAGGTCTGCATCCGCCCACAGCTTCCCTGATCAGAGATAGGACTGTTTGCCTGCTTGCTCACCCACACTGCGTTAAGACTTTTCTAAAAGCCTCCATTGGTACCCAATGAGAGCTTTTTAAAAGTCTGATTGCAATGAGGGGGGCATTTTCGGGGGGGGGCTGCCAGGAAGGGAAGGGCTAACCTTTCCCTCCCCGGCAGCGCCACCCCCTTGAACAATTGCTCCTGCCCCCCTCCAAAAATGCTCCCCTCACTGCAATTAGACTTTTAAAAAGCTGGTTCCTGGTGGATGAGCTGGGATGATCATTGTCCTGATGCTCCCACCAGGGGCCAAATAAGGTCGGGGGCAGAATCACATGTTAGCCCCTGACATGTGATTCTGCCCACATAGGGCTGAGAGGGGGATCATCCAGCCCTTCATCCAATTTAGGTTACCCTCTCTTACCTTAGAGCCTCCATTCCTTCCCCACATACAAGCCAGTTACAAAAACTCCATCTTCTCGCTCTCTCATTTTGACTCCGTTCAAAGCTGCAAAAAGTTTACTTTCCTTCATCCAAGCACATGGGATACTCTTCTGTAGCTAGTAGCCACAAGCCATCAAAAGGCATTAAGCAAGCACCCGCCAGCTAGCAAACTAGAGAACAAGCCTGCGGAGAAGACCTTGTAAAATTTATATTGCATATACAAAGAGGACGCTTACAAGTGAATGTTCCACTCATAGAGCTTTTCTATTGAGTTTAAGATTTGGATAGGCTGACATTTGTATTATAAAATCACTTGGTCATTGGATGGTCGAGCTCAGAAAGTTCTGTTCTTTTGCTGGAGAGTATTTTGTTCCTTCCTTGTTATGAAAACAGTTCTGTCTTAAGACTTTCTTTTAGGTCTAGGAGAGACACCTCCTGAGAATGAATATAATTAATTTCAAGTGCTTTGTCCTGGAATAATAGCATAGGAAAAATGAGAGATGCGACCTGCTGAGCCTGGCTGAAGTAGCAGTATACATTTTAAGGGAGGAAAGAATACATTTTGCAAACATATGAAAGACATTACGCTGGAAGGTTATGGAAACCAGCAGTAAGAATGAGCCAAGTGTTGCTTACTTAAAAGTGACGACTGTTGGAAAAAAACGGAAGCTGGGCTAAGACAAAAACAAGGAAAACGGGGAGGTGGTCTGCATAAGATGATCTTTCCTTTCTTCATGAAATCTTGCATTCCAAACAAACCAAAAAGGCAAGAAGAGAATTCTGGAAGAGAAATAATGAATATGAAGCTCTGTAAAAGTGAAATTCATTGTGCCGTTAGTCACAATGTGGCTGACGTATTTCCAACCCTCACTGTGGGAAATCTTGTCCAGGCCACTCCACTGGTTTCAGTAGGCATTATCTTGCAAGTCTGTCTGCATGTCCATATGGGCTAGAAACTTGGTTGCTGTGCAATAATAGGCATGTTTACTCAGAAGCAAGTCCACCTAGGACTTAAGTTCAGTGGGACTTAAATGTGTTTAGGATTGCAACCTAGATGCTGCATCCAATACCAAAGTCTATGCTTGCATTGCTTGTACCATATGACTGCAGACAGCAAAGTACCATATGGTGGCAAAATACATGCAGCCATGGGGAAAGGTGTAAGCACAATAGTGGCACTCGCTGGTTAATGTTCACCAAATTGCACTTGCCTAAGGAGCCAAGCAGAATACCATCTGCAAGAGATTCTAAGCAGTGAATGGGCAAAACGGTGGATGAGGGCATGAAAATGCACACCTATAAAACACTGTTACAGGTGACTGCACAACAACCCACACAAATTGACGCTAGTCCAAGCAGGAAGTGTTGTTTTGAAGATAAGGAGCAATAATGTGGAAGATGTTCAACAGAGCCAGATCTACAAATGCAGAACTGCTGCTCACAGTGCGATGAAGGAGTATAAACAAGCTCCAAGCACAGAGCAGAAACTGCCACCTTGTTTTCAGGTTTTCTTCTCTAGAATCCGTCTTTTTAATTTTTAAACCAAAGTCCATATCCTAAAGCAGGAGTGGGCAATTTGTGGCCCTCTAGAGGTTTTGGCTTACAAACCCCAACATTCCTCACCATTGGCAATGCTGGCTAGGGCTAAAGGGACTTGTGGGCCAAAACATCTGGAGGGCTGCAAGTTGCCAACCCCTGTTCTAAAGTTCCCAACATCCCTGTTTTAAATTGGCACTAAAAGGGTTAAATAACGTTGCTAACAAAAACTGAAGATGTCCACTTTGATCTCCGTGATCTTATAGTTCCCTTCCAACCCTACTATTCTATGATTCTATTCTATGGTTCTATGAATGACCTGAACGAGAGTTTTGGGGAGACCTACAAGAAGAGCCCCTAAAAGACCCCAGACTGGGGTCTTTTAGGGGCTTTTCTTGTAGTCTCCCCAAAGCCCTCATTCAGGAAATTCAACCTTTCCAGATCAAATTGGCCATCTTCAGGCTTTGTTAGCAACATTATTTAACCCTTTTAGTTAACCCAGATTAACACCCTGCAGCATCTTACTAGGCCAGTAAACACTTGAAAATAGGAATCACACAGGTGGAGCCAACTTCATGGTTCCTCTCATCCCACCCAACTGTCACCAGATTTCCCATCAACCACAACCACAAAATTGTGGTTGGAAGCAACCACAAAATTGGCCCCATCTTACCCCATGATTCCTGTATTCAAATACATCCTGGAGTGGTGTGGGAAGTTGCCATCTAGACCCAGCTCCCACACCACTGGCTGTAAGTACAACCGAAGACTTGGTTTGTTGTAACGGAAGTGTCCAAGAATCAAGTGGCATTCTAAGGGTATCTCTACATTAAGCAAAACACCCGCAAAACCCCACATCCTTTCCGGAGCTTCCTGCTTTCAGTTTCTTTGCCGGATTAAGAAGGGCTGCTTTACATGGCAGCTACATGGTTTGAACTGAGGGAGCGCCTCCGTCCCTCCCTGGCATGTGTGTAAAGGAGGCAGGTGGGGGCAGGCTTGTTTTCATAGCTTAACTTCTGCTGTACTGTTTTCTCACAGCCCCCAGGAAACCTCTGACTTACTTCTGAGTAGACATAAAATGCTGTAAGTCTGCAACCCTTGGCGCACTTACATGGGAGTAAGCCGCATTGAACTCAATGGGATTTACTTTTGAGTAGACACAGATCACTCTGTAAGTCTGCAGCCCTCCGCACAAGTACTCAGGGGTAAGCCCCATTGAACTTAATAGGATACTCTGAAACAACAGAGGACATTGCTTCTGAGCTTGGTGGGGTGGGGATCAGAAGCTCTCCTTTCATTGCAGGGAGGCATTTTACCCTCCTCTCCCTCCAGTTGAGAAATGCGGTGGCAGGAGACACAATCTACACCCTGGAGAAATGAGGAGTCAGGAGACACAGTCGACACCCTGGAGGGTCACAGCGTCATGTAAAAAGCCTGCAAACTTCAGAAGGAGAGAGACATTTCAATAGCAGGATAAAAGCTCCATGTGATGAACCCCTAAGGAAGAACACATTTATGGAAGCCTGAGATTTCGTAAGCAAAGCCTACTTCACCAGATGCATGATACAGCTTAAACCAGAGAGAGTCCTCTGGCTCATTAAAGGCAAACAGATTTATTGTGGCATATGCTCACGTGGTCTAGAGCCCATTTCGTCAGCTGCACAATGTGTCATCCTTCATTCAGGCATCAGATAAAGTGGGCTGTAGTCACTAAAGCGTATGCCCCAATAAGGCTGCACTCCTATACACACTTACCTGAGACTAAGCTAGGGTGGTCATGTGTCTACTTTACAGACGACAGTCCACTATTTGAAGGCATCGTTTATTTCCGGGATGGGGAACTTCTAGCGTGCAGGCCAGATGGGGCCCATGGAGTTCCCTTTTCGCCCGCAAGCTTCTTCTGCTGTTATCTCCAATCAGTGATCAGAGATAAGCGGGTATCTAAAGGCCCAGGCAAGGTTCTTTTGCTGTTATCTCCAATCAGGGATTGGAGATACGAGGGTCATAAGAGTTATTTGAGCTGTTCTTTGCAGGCATGAAAGCAGTTTCATAGCTGCCCTTGGCAGGCATGAAAATATTGTTGCATTGGGGCTTATGCCTGAGTAGATATGCATAGAATTCAGCTGTGTTTAGTATGCTTGATGGGAAAATGTCCAAATTGGTAAAAATTACATCTGGCCTCGCCCACTTTGCCTTCTCTGTTCTTGGCCTTGCCCACTGCTGGAATGCAGCCCAAACTAGAGTTAGGAAAAGGTTCATCACCCCTCCTCTATACGAAAGGCTGTTCAGTTCAAGTCCAGTTGAAAGAGAAAGAACCATAAGAAGGGAGAACAGGAAGTTTGCCCATCAACAGTTAGTACCTTTTCATCTCTCTTTCTCCTTTTCTGTCACGCACACACGCACATAGACACACACACACACACACACACACACATATATATATATATATATATATATATATATATATATATATAAACATATGCAAAATGTATGCAAATCTTTGTTCCCTTTTGTCCTCTTTTTTGGCAATATATTTCCTGGTTTTTGGCAATGTGTAACTAACCATCCTAGAGCAAGCTTCATTGAATGCAGTTACTTTAGAGTAAATATACATAACATTGTATTGTAAATCCATTCATCTTTAAGGTGCCACAGGCTTCTTTTTTCAGAGTGTTTGCTGTAACAAACTCACAAGGCCACCCCCACCCCACCCCACCCCACCCCACCCCACCCCCTTGAACAAAGCAGCCTGGAACACATTGGGTGGAGAACAAGAAAACCAGTTTTGCACAGTGATGCTAAAATATGAAGAAAATATAAAGGATGTAATAAATGACCCCATCCAAGTTAGGTGACACAAGGACAGGAAATGTATTACATCTTCTGAGGGAGACAGGACCCTTGGTCATTTTCTCTCCTGTAAAGATAGACAGCAATCTACATTTGCCACATCTGATCTCCATTAATAGTCTCTAGGAAATCTGTGAACAATATTTAAAAACACTTCTTGGCATCCTGGAGGTAAGTGCATATAAAAGGCTCCGATTTCACTGCTGCGGAATAATTTATTGGTAGCACGCTCACAAGGAGCAGGAGATGCAGTTATATAGCCCTGCAACTTAGAACACAGGTTCTCTCTGACCCTGGCTGGGGACTAGGGGCAGGGGGAGAGTCCTTAGTACTAAGGATCTGGACTGGAAGAGAAGGCATCATGGGGAGCAGAGTATGGTCTCAAGTCTCTTCCATTTGTTTTTTCAAAGATTTTTTAAAAAGATTTCACTCATTAGGAGAATACTTTACACTAAAGAAAACCCTTGCAGTCCTCCCATTCTGGAGCCTCTCTGCGTGACCACGTGATTGCTGAGAGGGGAAGCTTTTAATTTTCAAGGTTCCATAGAACGTGATTAAACAGTGCTATCTAGTGGCTGTTTTAATCGCATAAGGTTCCGACTTTAAAAGATAGTTCATTAGTTACAGATCTTTTTGAGATGAAATAAGCGGGAAATACCTCTAGATGTGCCCTGGAGGTTGACGACATCATGAAAAGGACCCACAAAGTTCTGTGAGTGAGCAATCTCAATAGCAGGATAAAAGCTCCATGTGAAGGAGCCCTATGAACATTGGAGGAGCTTTGCTGGATTAGACCAAAGGCCTATCTAGGTTAGCATTCCGTTTCCCACAGTGGCCAGCTAGATGCCTCTGAGAAGCCCACACAAGTAGGACTGGCCCCAGTGCAAGCACTCTTGCCACCTAAAGCAGAACATACACCATCGCCTCTGCCTTGCACCCCCCCCCCCCATTTAACTTCTGTAAACCACCCCGAGAGCTTTGGCTATGCGGCGGTGTAGAAATGCAATAAATAAATAAACCTCTGCAGCTGTATCACACACCCCTTAATTTTGCCACTGCAATGGCTCGATGAAGGCTCTATGGGGTTCCAGTCCTGCACTCCTGGGTTCCCCACACCCTTCAGCCCTACCCCTTTTCCCCTGACTGCCAGTCATTGGTGGTTTCCCAGGTTTTGCACAGTTTTCCCCCACGTTCTAAAAGGTTGAAATGGCTCTCTTAAGGCCTTTACTGCCAGTAAAAGCTTTAAACTAAAATGTGATATTTTGGCCCTGTCCCTTTTGGCTCTCCCCCCCTCCATTTTGCCTTCAGCTGTCCCCACAACTGGAGTGCTCCCCCAAAGAGCTTCTCCATACTCTCAAGCTGAAAGAAGTTCAACACCCCTGTGTTATAACGCTTCCTGGTAAGGAGTTGCTCCAGCCTCTGATAATTTTGGTTGCCCTTTTCTGCACTTGACTTCAGAGGCCTGCCTTTCTTTCTTTCTTTCTTTCTTTCTTTCTTTCTTTCTTTCTTTCTGGACTTAAGTAGGCACATTGCACAGTACCCCTTAACCATTTGTTTCTTTTTATTTATTATAGGCATTTATAATCCCAGCTTTCAGGATCCAAATCTTTCCAAAGCAGCTCATAACACATTAAAAAAAATGATAATTACAGTTGAAATAAGATCAAATCCTCAAACATTAAAACACAGCAGGATAAAACAATTATTTTAAAGATCAAAAAAGGGCCTGTGAAAGAGGAAAGTCTTATTTGCCCAAAGTAGGCTAATAATCTGTGATTGCAATGGGAACGCAGAAATAGTGTTACTAAGCATTTGATTCAGTATCTTGAGAAGCTCAGCTTTAATTAAAGCACACACAGACACAAGTCTAGTCCTTCAGGCTTTAAAGATAGGCTTGGAATTGTAAGTGCCTGACAAAATTGCAATCAAGCTAAGCAGGGTTTTCAGTAATCAATGGATGGAACTTCATTGCCCTGTTAGGCTTTTCCTGCTTAGCTTCTTATTCTACCTGCCAACAAGCACATAGCTCCTCCTGACTTTGGGCCCTGTGTGAATTTCATTTCCCATCCAAGCTATCCTTTCCCTTTTCTTAAAGAAGCTCTACCATTTGTCAAAATTTCGAGCAGTTGACCCTTCTATCTCAGTAATTAGAATTTTCATGAACATTCTATGACATCATGACAGCTCAGCCAATTCAGGCAGGCCAGAGGTGACATAATGTCAATGGACAATTTCAGCATATTATGGAAATACAATTCTTGCTAAACCGTTAGAGCCAAATATTGGGATCTTGCACGTTTGTGTTAATATTTCAGGTTTGATCTCCAGCACTATGATTCAGTATTTGTCTTTTTTCCCATGAGTTCCCTGATTATTGAGTTAGGATAAGAGTGATTTGCCTGTTGTTGAATGTAACTTCATAGAAACACACACAGAGAGAGAGAGAGAGAGAGAGAGAGGCCAAGATGACTTAGGCCTGTAAATGCTTCCAGATGGGGGCATTTCTGGGGAACTTTTTACTCTTGCTTCTAAAAGGAGGCCCTGTTTACATTCTGAACCACTGCAGAGATTTTACAATCAGGGTAAAGCGTGATAGGCTAATTTCCCACAGACTCATTTTGGCTGGGGCTGCTTCACAGTGGGCAGAAGGAGGAAATGGTGCCTTTAAATATAAAAGAAAGAAAGAAAGAAAGATCTAATCTTCATAATAGGAATAAAACAGCCAATGGAACATCTTTGAAAATAGCTGGTCTTTTCTTGGGAAATTAAAATGGCATGTGGGTGACCATTAAGAAGCTTAAGAGGGGGGATCTTGTGGTATTTCAACTTTGTTTGACTCTTGGAAGGTTGTAAACCTTCCTTTTCCATTTGACTTTTGGGGTTTCCCCTGCTTAGAGGGATGTTTCATGTTCTCTCCCTCTCTCTCTTTCATATATCAGCAGTTTTATTTTCTGTCTTCTTCATTTTATTATTGTCATATTCTTTTCTTCCCCACCCCACCCCACCCCACCCCCTCTGTTACAAAGTGCTTTGAAGAGCTGCTGGAAAAGTAGCACGCACATTTTCAAAATGAGCAAGTCAATATAAACAAAGTGACTTGAGAAGAAGGAAGCTAGGGTGGCCATATGTCCTCTTTTACAGAGGGCAGTCCTCTATTTGAAGGGCTGCCAGGGGACTGTCCTCTATTTTGAGAGCTTCCTCTCTTTGAAGGGCTGTCCAGCCAAGTCCAGTTTAAAGATAATGAACCATCGCGAGAAGGAGTTGGGCCTTGAAGTTCCCATCCACAGCACCTGGGCAGCAGACTGAGCAGGTCACAGTCTTCCACAATATGGTGAGATGTAG
This sequence comes from Heloderma suspectum, assembly GCF_057233095.1. Taxonomy (NCBI): domain Eukaryota; kingdom Metazoa; phylum Chordata; class Lepidosauria; order Squamata; family Helodermatidae; genus Heloderma; species Heloderma suspectum. The sequence goes on along the minus strand of NC_139460.1, from coordinate 22,368,312 downwards.
TGTATTTCTATTTAAACTACAATACTTATTTCTACATTTGCATCTGTATATCTAAATTAGCATATGCAAATTTTATGCAAATGGCAGTTCTTGTTCATCAGCTCTTTTCACAATGCATGTCCTCCTTTTTTGTCAGTTCACAAGTGGCCACCCTATTAGGAACTGGCCTCCCCGCCTCCATCACTCATGTTCAGTATGCTTGAGCCTTTGAGTAGCTCAGGGCTGGCCCAACTATTAAGCAGAGTGAGGCGGCTGCCTCGAGCAGCAGATGCCGTAGGGCGGGGAGCAGAAGCAAGATGTTTGTGGACTATGCTGTCTGTGCACTACACAACCTGACCTGCACCCCCTAAGTGAGCAATGCAGGATGCTGTCCACGCTCCATTGTCAAAGGAAGATTCAGCTGCCAGTCTAGTCACCTTTTGTACATAGAACCGGAGAAGGGCACCATCTTGTCCTTTGCTTCAGGCAGCAAAATGTCATGGGCTGGGCCAAATTCTGTATACCTTTCCCACCCCCACCCACTCCATGAGCGTTGTCAGGAAATTGTCTTGATCCATCAGGCTGCAAGAGTGGACTACTCTAATGGGTCCTCCAATTCTAGGGAGGGTTGGAGCCACTGTGAGACTAAACCTCACCAGTAGTTACATGAGCTTAGTGGAAGATTTAACCACGGTATTATGTATGTATGTATGTATGTATTTATTTATTTATTTCATTTCTATACCGCCCAATAGCCGAAGCGGTTCACAAAAATTAAAACCAAACAACACACAATAAAACAATTTAAAATATATAGAACATTAAAACCACAATATAACAATACAACCACAATAAAACCTAGCAGCAGTACAGGAGTTTAAAATACAGATTTAAAACAGCAAAGATAAAAATTTAGAAAGCTAAAATGCTAAAATGCCTGGGAAAACAAAAAGGTCTTCACCTGGCGCCGAAAGGAGTACAATGTAGGCGCCAGGCGAACCTCACTAGGGAGCTCATTCCAGAGCCGGGGTGCCACAACAGAAAAAGCCCTCCTCCTAGTAGCCACCCGCCTCACTTCCTTTGGCAGGGGCTCACGCAGAAGGGCCGCTGATGATGATCTTAAGGTCCGGGCAGGCACATATGGGAGGAGGCGATCCTTCAGGTAACCTGGCCCCAAGCCGTTAAGGGCTTTGAATGTTAACACCAGCACTTTGAATCGGGCCCGGAAATGGACTGGCAGCCAGTGCAGCTGGAAAAGTACTGGCGTAATATGAGCTCGCAGGCCAGTCCCTGTTAACAATCTTGCTGCCCTATTTTGGACCAGCTGAAGTTTCCGGACCGTTTTCAAAGGCAGCCCCACGTATAACGCATTGCAGTAATCCAGACGAGAAGTTATCAGAGCATGGATAACTGTAGCTAGGCTATCTCTGTCCAGATAAGGGCGTAGTTGGTATACCAGGCTCAGCAGATAAAAAGTGCTCCGTGCCACTGAGTTCACCTGTGCCTCAAGTGACAGTTCACTTATCACGGTATTCCACTTCCACCCATCAGCTTCATATTACAGGCAGAATGTTTGTGCCTGTAGAAATTTTTAAGTCACCTGGTAGACCCAGAGTGGGAACCTTTTTCTGTCAAAGGCCATATTCCCTCAGGGGTAAGCCGTCAGGGGCTACATATTGGTGGTGGGTGGGGCGTTCTATTTCTTTTAAATTTCACTTCTTGACTAGAACGTTCCCTACTACCCAGTCAAACAACCAAATTGTTGGTTGTTTGGGAACATTTGCTGTTTGTTTCTTTAGTAGATGAACTTGTTTGGTTTTTAATCATTTGAAGGACATTTGGGGGCTTGTTTTTCAGAATACAAGTGTTTCCAAAGTCTACACTGATATATTACACGAATTGGTAACACACCAGTCAGACCTGCTGGTAGCTTCATATCATTTTAAACCTGAATACCTGTTCTAGATTTCAGAACAGTGAAACTACACATTTTGAGGGAAACATGGGGCCATTAGCTCTGTGAGAATCAGCAGGTGGGAGGGGGTACATAATCCTTCCCCTCCAGCACACCAATTCTCCACTACCAATCCTGTCTGCCAGTTTTTAATCATTTCCCCCCCAGGCCAGGCTCCAAATCGAAGGGCTAGTTTGCATGTCACAGCAGCAAATCGTGGGTTAATTAATTAACCCATGATTTGCCAGGATGCAAGCCGCGCGTGAGCCACTTCCTCTTTCTGTTAACAACTTCCAGTTGGCCCTATCAGAGGTTGTGAGCATGATGTGTGAACCAGGACTGCTAAATTGTTTAGGGGCTAAACAGCCCAACTGTTAATCCAACAACAAACCATGGGTTAACCACTGGGTTGTTTAGCCCCTGAATAACCCAGTGGCCTGGGTTCAGACATCATGCTCACAACCACCAGTCGGGCCAATCGGAGTTTGTTTCCAGAAAGCAGAAGCAGCTTGCACACAGCCTGTGTCCTCACAAATCGTGAGTTAAATAGCCCACGATTTTCCACTGTGATGTGTGAACCAGGTCCAAATATATGGCCAGCTGTGGAGGGTCAAGTGCAATCTGGGGCAAAAACCTGCAGTGTCTCATCACATCCTAACAAAAGGTTCTAGGCAGCCAACTGTGTGCCCTTCTCTAGTATGGTATATGTTGTAAGGGGCTCAAGCAAAGCATTGCATCTTTTACTACACCTCGTTTTTCATATACATAGCATTCTGTGGCTACTGACCATCCTCAGGCCTTAATGGATTATTTGGGGGTTGTTATTTTGTTTAGTAACTATTTGTTGTACTTCTGCAAACCTTAAAGTTCCCCCCAGTCGTGCGATACTTCCTCATTGTTTCTCAGCAGGCAGCAGCCCTCTTTTGACTCCAGTCCAATCTGTTTTGGCTCCAGTCCTCACCACCTGAATTTGCTGTTCAAGGCAGTGATTTGTAGGGGAGAATTGCTGGGTGCAGGAGGTCCAAGTATCTCCTCTAGTCAAATAGGTACTGTGGGTTTTTTGAGACAACACAAAACCTGCACCACCTGTTTGGCCAGAGGTGAAAGTGTGATGATGAGTATACATACCACAAGCAGCAATCCCTCTGTCAAAATGCCCCTAACTTCTAAACAAGAAGGGAGAAATGTGTAAAAATGTCTGTATGGGCTTACTTATACAATCCACTCACCCACACATGTCTTCTTTCGGTGCCTCCTTGTAACAAGCAGCTATTCTGATTCCCCCTTTCAACAGTATTTAGGTCTGCAAAATGGGGGTTCTTAATATATTTAATTCCCAAGCGCTGTTAGTGTAACCATGAAACCTTGACCAATTAGCGTTCTCACTTGGGGGCACATTTTGATCATGAAACTCAGCGTCCTCCCATCCATTTTTTACCCAACCTCCTGTTCGAACTAAAGCAGGTTCTGTAGCAGTGCTTAGCCGCAAATGAGCACCTTTAGGAGGCTATGCTGCACTTCCAGGGATAATTGAGGCTCAGCAGGTCGTTAATTATTTTGGGCTGCTTCGCTGCAACTCAGCATAGGGGCTGGAGAGGCCATGAACAGTACTTCAGTGCATCTTCAGAGCCCTTGTCTTTCTGTCTGCCTTTCTGTTTGGTGGCCCTTCCTTCCTTCCTTCCTTCCTTTTTTGAGGGGGGGGAGTAATTTCAGAAATGCCTAAAAAAATGTTTTGCTGCTGCTCAGTGTTATTTTCCAGTGACTCGTCTCGGAGTTCTAGCATTTCGTATATGAAAATATGGGCTGTCTTGTAGACTTTCAACACCCAGCCTGTTCTTTTACTTTTTTAGTGTACCATGTTGCTGTTAGGGTTGGAGTGGGTGCCCAGTTCAGTCGGGGAATCTGGCAGAACCGCCCCTGCTCGCACACCCAAGCCCCACTCGCCAAGCCCCTGCCCCTGCTCCCCCTGGCCTGCACTCCACAAATGGCCTGCGCTGACTTCAGTGGCCTCTTCGAGGTTCACGGTCTCCATTTTTTCAGAAATAAAATGGTGGTCGCAAAAACGCTCATACTTGCACATGCGTGAGAATGCGCATTTTGCAAATGCATATATTTGCGTATGCGCGAAAATGCACATTTTTGCAAAAATGCTCATTTTTCACACACAAATATGCGCATTTTCAAAAAAGCAGCATTTTCGCATATGTGAATGTGCACATTCACAAAATGAGCATTTCGAGCATACAAAATCATGTGCATTTTTGCGATTGCCATTTTATTTTTCAAAAAAATGGCAACTACGGAGCTCAGTGAGGCCACTGGGGTGACTGCAGGCTGCTTGCCGAGCATGGGGGGGCACGAGTGCAGTCCAGGGACCAGCGAGCAGGGGCTGGGGCTGGGTGGTCATCCAGAGAACCCGGACGGAGGTGAGTTCACACATCCCTAGTTGCAGTTTTGGTGGGCTTTGTTTATATTTTTGTGTTTACAAATGCACTAAAATATAATAAGATGATTAAAGGGGAGCAGGGGGGAAGTAACACCACCATACCTGCATTTCCTCTGCATTTCTTTAAGATGCCTCTCCTGCATTTCTTTAAAAGCAATGAGTGTGTATAAACAACCTCCCCCATGTCACCCCCAATATACTAGAAAAACATAATTGGCCTATATCGTATACTTGATGGTTCAAAACTACTATCACCAGCTACTGTGGCATTTATTTATTTATTAAATGTATAGACCAGCGTATTTGCCAAAAAGCCATCAAGGCAATGCCTGATTAAATAGGCCCTTTTGGAGCTAACTACACTCTTCTGTTTTGCTTTGGCTGTTATATGGACTTCACACCCCATCTGGATAGAGATGCCACTAACATTCACCAGACTCAGGCCCAGAAATGATTTTTGAGCTGAGTAATGTTCACTCCAAGGAAGAGGTGGGCATCATAACTCCTCTGATTTTTCTTTGGTTCAGATTAACCGAGCACAGTAGACAGGCAGAGAGCCAGCCTAAAGTCCTGAGGTGGGATCACTTCAAATTGCAGTTCAGAGACATGATTTTTAAATCCCACCCAAGTAAAAACTCCTGTCACTGCTAGAAGAAAACTAGCATAGCAGGAAGGAAGGTTCTAGCCAAGCTCTCTGTCTGCTGTACTAGGTTTCTACTTGCAGGGAATGTTTTTGTTTTGTTTTGCAGAGCGCTGCAGCCTGGGAAAGTGGTCCCTTTGGAAAGAGATGGAGTGGATTGTCTCCACCCGTTTGCATAGAGCCTGGATTCAAAGGCTGCACCTATGAGGGTAAAAAAGAAAGGAAAAAGAGAGCGAATTTGGATTGGTTTGGAAAGAAGCCAAGCTATTTACCCATTTGGGCAGAAATTACTTCAGCTCATTTCTAAGCCAGTCCAATGTCTAAGCCAGCGGGGCTCTCCTCCATTTCTACATGTAGAAGAGGACACAAGTCCTACACTCTACTAGGGATGCAACAAATTGACATAGGAATCAGGTGGCAGGGCCTTGCAGGGTGGTACAATGGACTGTACCATTTCAAACTGCAGGTGAGGTGGGGGAATAACTTTCTCTTTCCCTCCAACTCGAAAACAAAAGCAAAAACACAAAGTAGAAAATCCTGCTCTGCTGGTTTTATTGTAGCAAGCAAGGAGTTTTTATGGAGAGGAAAGGCCTTTAAAACTCATCTCCCCGGCCTTGAAATTTGAAGTGGTGCAATCCATTCTATCACCTCCTTCTGCTGCCTTTATGTAGCAGGCGTCATTGTAGCATCCCAGGCAATGTCTGTGACCTTTTGCATAGTTCAACAGAGGTTCAATATGGATAATCTCGGGAAGTGGGGGGAGAAGGGTGGATTTGTAGGTAACCACGACAATATTTGGGCAGCCGAAATAAAAGCTGCTTCCCCCCAGTTTGTACCATGATACTTTTCATTATTATCCAATTTTTTACAATCCACATTGAGAGTAAATTGAAAAAGGGAAATGTGTTTTTAAAATACGCAGCGACATTCCTTTTACACTCCTACTCGCCTCTGAGGTTCGTCCACTTCCTTCCTGTGGCTTTTTATAGAATCGCGCGTGTTTCTCTCCGGCAATAAAAGGATGTTTTGTGTCACTAACTGCTGTGGTTGTGTGTTTGTGCGTGCACACGCAAGTGCAATTCTGGTCATGTTTTTTTTTAAAATAATAATAAATCAACCTACAAGTATCACGCTTAAAAGTGTAGTTCTGGTTTGCGTAGGAGAACTGAAACCTTGTAGCACCTCGAGAAAGATCAAAATACAGGGCTTCTGGTTTGGTCTTGAAGCTTCCTTAAGCAGTTTACACTTTCTTTTTCCAGTGAGAGTCTCTTTTGATGAATCAGCCACCTCATTTTCATTCACAAATATGAAATTCAGCTCTCGCGCTCTCTCTCTCTCTCTCTCTCTCTCTGTTGACAGCGAGGTAAAAGGCTGGGAAGATAGGCTTCAACTTTTGTGTGCAAAGCCTGGTGAACACTCAGAAAATTGTGGGTGCTGGGTCCTAGACAGCTGCAGAGTGAGAGCAAGGAGTCTCAAATTACTCCGAGACACAGTAGATAGTGCTGAAATCCAAGCCAAGTTTTAGCCTGACCTGGAAGCCTTTACAGGCCTTCCTGGTGAGGAGAAACCAATGGGCTGCATAGGTAGACAGATTGCCTTCAGAGCAGCCTTCCCCAACTTGGAGCCCTCCAGATGAGCTGGACTACAGCTCCCATCCTCCCCAACTGAGGGTGATGGGAGTTGTAGTCCAGCTCATCTGGAGGGCCCCAGGTTGTGGAAGCTTGCTCTAAAGAAACAATTTATTGTCCAGGAGACAGTAACCCTGGCTGTTTATCATACAAGGTGGTAACTCACCACTCTGTGGCTTCCTGGTTCTAGCTCATGCAGCTCATGACGGAGAAGCCAAAGGAAAGTTGTGAGCAAGATACCCATGGGGAAAAGGGATTTATTTGTTCATTTATTTACCCTTATATCCCACCTTTCCTCCACAGGGCTCAAGGGGGTGTTTCTCCCCCCCCTTTTTTTTTTTAATCCTCTCAACAACCCTGTGAGGTAGATTAGGCTGAGAGAGTGACTCTTGATATGCTAGCTTTCCACAGCAGGTCTGGCTGCAGGCTTGGCAAGGCAAGCACCCCTTAACTGGCATCAGCGCTCTGATCAGTACTAAGCTGCTGGGAGCTCCCATTTTGATTTTCTACTGGGCCTCTAGTGCAGCATCGCTCAGGGGAATTGTGGAAATTTTTAGTGTTGGCTCTCAGACCAAGCGGCCCAGCACTAGCGGGGGAGAAATTAAAAATAGAGTGGGGTAGAACAGATGTGAGTGGTGGACCCTGCTGGGTCACTGGGCCTCAGTAGGTGCCTAAGGATGCTTTGCGCTGATCCTAGGCTTATTCCACAGGTAGAGAGTTTTTGACACGAGTAAGTGTTAGGGTGGCCACTTATGAATCGCCAGAAAAGAGGACACCGATTCGCATAAAATTGTTGTTGTTGTTCAGTCGTTCAGTCGTGTCCGACTCTTCGTGACCCCATGGACCATAGCACGCCAGGCCTTCCTGTCCTGTCGCATAAAATGGTCATGTGCTAATTTATATGTCTAGATGCACGTTTAGCAATAATTATTATATTGTCAATAGAAAAACAGTTCTTCTCGCCATAGGGTGGACTGAGGACTGTAACCAGCTGATCTGTGTGTTTGACTGTTCAGTCTGTTGTTCAGGTGCTAAGTGTGGATGGACAACCGTTCTGGTGGTTCTTTGTCTGGAATTGAACAGGATGGCCCTTCAAATAGAGGACCGTCCTCGGCAAAAGAGGACACATGGCCACCTTAGGCAGCGGGGGCTGGTGGCTCCAATTTCGGTGGGGCTGTGAATCCATTCTGGGTTTCAGTCAGAACCAGCCAGAACTCTAAAGGAACTATCCAAGGTGCTGAACTCTATCCCCAAAATAGGTTCAGCACCTTGGATAATTACCAGAATTGGACTGAATAGCCCTTCAAATAGAGGACCGCCCTTTTAAAAGAGGCCACATGGCCACCCTAGTAGTATTCAATTGTGCCAATCCCGTCCCCGCACCAGAATTCTAAAATGCTAGTCTCCATGCAGACTGTACTCAATGAATGTAAAGTATGTATAGATTGGCCCTTACCTCAAAATCCTGCCCCTAGCTCCAGACAACTGTAGTTACTCAGTGGGGGAAGTGATGCACTCTCCATATGCTTAGAGGAACTCTTCTTTTATTTTTACTTCCCCTGACTAAACCCTCACACTCAAAATAGGTTCCTGAGCTATGTTCTGACTTAAATTAAGCTCTTTCTTACTGTATGTTACTAACTAATGTATGGGTTACTCGTTAATCCAAGATTGCTTTCTAACAAAGCCCAGTTTTGTGGCATTCAGCTCTTCCAATGTCAGTCTTCAGAACTATTTTTTCCCCACTAGCCTCTTTGTTGCTGTGCTAAGTTCTTGGCTGATCATTAAGCGCCAGGAGCTAATTTTGTTGATATCATGCATTTTTTATTAAAGCTCTACGGCTTCTGAGCTTAGTGTTGGAACTTAATATCCACCTGTGCTTTATTAATAGAAGCAACCTCCCTCATCAAAAGTGGCATGCAGAGAAGAATATGAGAAATTAGCAATAGGTGATAACAGCCTCTGAGGCCTCCATAAAGACACCGCAAAGAGTCGCCCCAGAGATCCAGCTCTGACTGGGCTGTCTTAATGAAGGGGCAAAAAGAATATGTAATGGCTTCCGCCTGAAAAGGAAATCTAGCCAGAGAGAAAGGCCTGATGGATGGATGAAATAGGCTGGGCCTCTTCCATAGGCTGCAGGTAAGAGACCTCAGTGCGAGGACCATAGCTCAGCGGAAGAGCACCTGATTTGCATACAGAGGGTCCCAGATTCAGTACTCAGCAGATTCAATACTCGGCATGTAGGGCAGGGACAGACCCCTCTCAGAAGCCCTGGAGAGCCCCTGTCAATCGACACAGACAGTACTGAGCTAACTGGACCAGTGGTCTGTCTCAGTATATGGTCGTTTCCTAAGTTCCTAACTTCACCTGTTGAACAGCCACCTTTCCTGACTAGGTGACCTTGGGCTCAGCCTAACAGGGTTGTTGTGAAGACAAAATGTGGGGAAGAATACTATGTATGCTGCTTTGAGTTGCCTGGAGGAAAGGTGAAAAGTAAATAAAATAAATACCACCTTGCTCTCCTAAATCTCCCCTCCCCTTTCCTTTAAAATCCCTGGTGTTCTCTTGTTCCATGCTCCAGTCCTCTTTCCTCCAAAGACTACTTCAATCTTTTGTGAACTTATCAAAGAGAGAACTACCGAACTTGGGTAAGGCTGTTCGGTCTTTTATCTGCCCTCTGTTGTGAGAGAAACTTCATTTTCTGAAATGTCAAAATCAGGTTATTTGGATGTGTTGTGTGTGAAATTTCAATTTTCTTGCTAGCACAGAAATACTGGGGACCCCTGGGGTTATACATCAGGTCCCCATTTTAAGGAAACAGATACACATCCTCAGGGCCGGCTCTACTATTAAGTAGAGTGAAGCAGCCACCTCAGACAGCAGTGGCTGATAGGTAGCAGTGGCAACTTCCTGGCTCTTGTTATAAACTTTCCGTAAGAAAGTTCATAAGAGCTGTCCCCTCTGTAGGAAGACAGAATGGTATATGCTACCAACTTGTCCTGGGCCCCCTAACACAGCCTGCTGCCTCAGGTATACTGGGAAACACTACCCCATCAACAGAGTTGAAGTAAGTTTCAACTGCCAGTGAACCAGGGAGAGGGCGCCATCTTGTCCTTCCCCTCAGGCAATCATTTGTGTCAGCCCTGCATGTTCTGTTGCCAAGCATTTGTAATAATGAGGTTGTCTTGGACAATGTGTGTATCAAACTTGAAGGGTATAAGAACATAAGAAGCCATTTTTCATTGATGAGAAACCATGTATTTCTAGAACAGGTAGGAATGCCAGCCCTAGAACTATTTGTCTTCTGTGTAGAATCTGTATATATGCAAATGGTTGAAAACCAAAATGGGATAGATAGGTTACCCCCAAAACCGGCCCAGGGAGTCCTTTTTTGTCTCCTTGTAGAGACGTTTGGGATTGCCTCAGAGGACTTTCAAAATGGTGACGGTACTTCCACATCACCTCGACACTAGTGGTAGGGATGGCCACCAATTTGAATGGCTTTAGACGAATTCATGGAGGAGAAGGCTATCAATGGCTACTAGTCCTGGTGGCTCTATGCTACCACCAGTATCAGAGGCAGTGAGCCTATGTACACCAGTTGCTGGGGAACATGGGCTGGAGGGTGCTGTTGCACTCAGGTCCTGCTTGTGAGTTTCCCACAGGCAGCTGGTTGGTGATTGCTGGATTAGATAGGCCTGTTCTAGCAGAGCTCTTCTTCTGCTCTTATGCAGGAACAGCTTTCTGGCCCCATTCACAACTGTGCAAAAAAGTTCCGAATTATAGTAGCCATGTTTTTCCCAGGGAACAAGAAACTCAGAGAATCCAAAACAATGTCTCGCTTGGACCAAGTACTGTTAAAAATGCTGACTGCAAAGTTTAGCCTTGCACAACATTCATAATCAGGTTTGATGTTCACAACAAACATGCTATTATGGAAGTCCAAAGTTTATATCCACCGTTTCTAGCTCTATTTGGGGTGCTTTCGGACTAAGCATTTATTGTGCAATCGCTCTGCCCTCGTTCACAGAATTTTAGGGGGAGGGGGCAGTCCAGATGACAGTGTCTTCTATTTGTTACCCTCCCGTGTTTTCCCACTGCTTCTTCCGACTTTTATCGCAAAAAAAAATTTGTTAAGAAAGAAAAGACAGAATAGTTGCACTATGCCTTCTGTTTCTTGACTCTAGGAGCCTTCCATCTGGAAGCACCCTTGGTCTAAATAAAATAATCACACTTTCTCTGTGTTCCTTGTACTGTCAAGAGCTCGATGAAGACTCCGGCATAACTCGAAAGCTTGCATTTAACCTTTTTACACTTCTTGGCCCTAAGGAAAGGCACTGTCTCATTTCCTCTGTGTTGCTTATAAACAAGCAAGCTGGACTGCTCTGTCCCACGTTTATCTCCTACAGATGCTTGAAATGAAACTCTCTGTGTGCATGTTAGAAAAGAAGGAATGAATTCAGCTACGGAACCGTGTGACCAGGACAGTATTAGAAGCAAAGAGCAAGGCAGACTGACGTTTTCTTGCTGTAACTTGAGGCTTGCCCGTCTGCAGAACGAAAGGGCGGGTTTGCAAAGAACACAGGGAGTTCTGTATGTTGGGCAGGATCACACGCACGTTTACATGGTTGCAGAAATTCCACTCTGTGTAATTATTCCTTTGATTGTGCTAAATATGAAAAGAGAGGCAACAGCTTGTATGCGAACCGCGGCCCTTGTCTCAGTCAGAACTGAGCTGTTTGGACAAGGGAAAGCAGGCGATGAGAACTGCCCTCCCAGAGGATGGGCCTGTTCTCTTCTGTTTCCTTGTGTTTTTAAATGTTGACACCAAACAATGCTGCTCTGAGAACTAGCCGATGGTTTGAGGAAGTGCCGTCTTAAAAATTATGATTCACAAGGAGATATCGTGGGAAAGGGGTGTCCTTTGACAAAGGTAGTGAGAACTGGCCCTCATCTAGGGTGGCCACCTAGGCAACTCCAAAAAAAGAAGAGGAGGAAATACATTGCCAAAAACAGAGGGCAAACATGGACAGAGATGTGCATAAAATTTGCATATGTGGATTTATACATGTATAGATGCAAATTCAGAAAAAATGACTACACAATAAAGACTTCTCAGTGGAGGCTCTTCTCCAAATACCTCAATTACATTATTTGACCACAAAGGAGAGAGACCACTCTGTTGTAGCACCCTGATTATAAAATCCCCTCCCCATGGTGGTGTGAGTGATGCCAGCATTGCAATTTTTTTGTTTGCCTGCTCAAAACCATTTTTGCTTGCCCCGGGATTTTACTTGGTTGATTTGATCTGTATTATATTTACCGCCTTCCTTGGTTGCATGATGATGATGTGGTTTTATTGTTTTTTTACTGCATTTGTATGACCAGTTTGATCATACGCTTGTACCTAGGGATATACGAAAGTCACTTACCTTTTCGAAGAGTGACATTCGCAGTGGGAGAGAGGTGCTCCGTCCCTCCCCCCGAAATTCTGGCCGGGGGGGAGGCGCTCCGTCCCTCCCCCCTGAAATTCTGGCCGGGGAGGGAGGCGCTCCATCCCTCCCCCCCCCCGCGAATCCTGGCCAGCCGGCTCCGCAAATGGCGGCGGCCATAGCCGCCGCCGTTTGCGTCCTTCAGTCAGCCGTGATAGGCTACGTTTAGGTTTACGTAGCCTATCACAGCTGATTTAAAAGGGAAAAAACACGCGTACGCAAATGGCATCTACGCTATTTGCGTTCCCCTTATTTTCGCCGTCTTAGTCTACGTAAATGTTTACGTAGACTAAGACGTGTCAAAATAAGGAACGCAAATGGCGGTGCCCATGGGCGCCACCATTTGCGTACAGGCGGGTTTTTTTTTTCTTCTTTTAAATCAGCCGTGATAGGCTATGTAAACATTTACGTAGCTTATCACGGTATTTTTTAAAAATCTAGCCATGATAGGCTACGTAAATCTTTACTTTTTTTTTGTTTTGTTTTGTTTTTTACTGGAAATGGCGGCGGCAGCAGCCGGTCGGAAGACCGGCCGCTGCAGCCGCCGCAGCCGAACCGCCGCCGAACCACCACCAGAGCCACCGCTGCCAGGAAGATTCGCTGAAGGTAAGTCCCGTCCCGGGGGGGCGGGGGGGAAGACCGTTCCACCACCGATTTTGGGGGGCCGAATGTGCTGGCGTTCAGCCTCCCCGAGATCCATGGCGAAATTCTCTGACATCCCTACTTGTATCCCACCCTGGTATATGCAAGGAGGAAGGGTGGTTTTAAAACATTTGAATGAATAAATGAATAGAAATACAATACATCTCACCATAGTGCGGGAGACTGTAGCCATGTGATCACCTATGTGCCTGCCTCTCAGTCTGCTGTGCAGGTGTTTACTGCTGACGGGCAGTGTCAAGGCCCCTGTTCTTCTTTCTTATGGTTCTTTATCCTTAAACTGGACCTGGAGCACAAGCCAGAGCGAGAGACAGGTGAACAAGCAGGCTTCCAGGGGGTTCTTATCAGTAGGCCCCTGCTAGAGTTTGTGCTCTTAGCAGGTTCCCGACCATGCCTACTCTTGATGCCAGGCCTGCAAGAAAGGCTTCTGCATCTAGAGCAACAGTTTTCAAAGGAAGTTTAAAGTAGATTGAGAGAGGCAGCTCTTCCTGTGGTGAACACTTGTGTGTAGCTTTTATCAGACTGTTGCCTCTGGTCAAAAAAGGTTTTGCAATTTTTAAATGTGAAATAAATAAATAAGGTTTTAAGCTTTCATATTTTATATTGTTTTATGCTGCACCTTGTGGTTTTAATTTTTGTGAACTACCCAGAGAGCTTCAGCTATTGGGTGGTATAGAAGTGAAATTAAATGAATGAATGAATGAATGAATGAATACAATATTAAACCTTTTATCAGGAGCCACTCACCAGGGCCACGAGCCCTCATCTCTGTTAGCAGTTTCCCCATGTGGTGAGCTACAGAAGTGCAGCTTGGAGAATCTACCTTTGCAGTGGAGTATTCTAAACTCTGGATTAGCTCACTGGCCATTTGGTCCTTCCAAACAGGAAGGGTAGAAGAGCCTGCAACTTTGATTAAGCAACAGGGTTTGTTCTGATGTGTTTCAGTTTGTCCATCAGCTCTTGACTCTTGACTCGCTTCTCCTGGCATAACTCCCAGTGCTCAAGTCCTCTCCAACTCAGCCTGCCATCTATTTATCACAGACAAAAGCGGGATGAGTCTAGACCAGGGATGTTGTACATCTTTCAGCCCGACGAGGTCTTAGTTCAATTTCAGACAAGCTCTTGGGGGTCACATTCCAATGATGGGCAGGGCCAGAGGCAAAACGGGGCAGGGCAAGGACAAAATATTTTAGCTTAAAGCTGTTACTGCCAGTAACTGTCCCATGTAACAGTAACATTTTGACCTGTTAGAATGGAGGAAAACCATGCAATTCCTGGGAAGTCACCAACCAATCAGAAGTTGGGGAAAGGGGGTAGATGAAAGGTAAGGGGTCATGGCCATTTGGACAGCCCAGCAGATTTGGCCTGCAGCCCTGAGGTACCTCACCCCTAATCTGGACACTGGCCATTCACACAACATGCTAAACCACACTCAGTGGCTGAGTGTGGGTTGTTGTGGAACTGTGGGTTGTTTGTTGAACCGTGAGTTAGCGTGTTGCCTGAACCCAGAACATTTCCCACAGGGTGGCTTGTTAACCACCCTGAACAACCCGACAACAAACCATGGGTTCTCAAGGTGGCTTATTTGAGAAATATAAGCCACAGTGCATGGTTAACAAGCCACCCTGAGGAAAATGTCCTGGGTTCAGACAACCCGCTCACCCACAGTTCAACAAACAAACCGCGGTTCAACAACAACCCACACTCAACCACTGAGTGTGCGTTAGCATGTTGTGCAAACCCAGTCACTATGAGCTGTGATTCCTTTCTAAAACCATCTTCAACTTCATTGCCTGCATCCAGCTTAAATGCATTTCAAACAAAAAGTGCAAATGGAATATTTTAACCAGAATGCTTTGGGCTGCTTATGTATTCTGAACATCAGGGTCTCCCTTCTTAGCTAGGTGTATCAAAACAGCATTCTGCACCAATTGTGAGAAGCAAGCAAAGCTCAGTGACACTTCTCACAAACGTTGGTTTGGGCCAGCGATAGATTCACATGCACAGGAAATTAAAAGCTCTGAGAAAGATCTCTTGTTTCCTGCCATCCCCTTCAAATACTGGATTTTTGCCTAGCCAATGTGGGCCTCCTTCAAACAGGAAGGCCTTGCCTTTTAAGGGTACACAAGCAATCCAGGCGAGAACAAGGGCGAAACCCTCTAAACGCTCGGGCTCCTGATTGGCCGAAAGACTGGCGGCAGCTTAAGCCGGTGAATGTGTTAGCATTTTTAAAATGTCTTCCTTTGTCAGTTTGAGATTTTCCAGAATTTGCAAGCGGAAAGAAAGAGAAGGCTACGAGGAAGCTATTAGAGATACATAAAATAAACTTTGAAAGGCATGGGTTTGGTGGCGGGAGGGGGGGGTCACACGAGGAGTTCATTTCATTGAGAAACTGCTCACCATTTGCAAGGGAAGTATTGATGAATGCTTATTATTTCAACAAAGGCTTTTTTGTCGCGAACAGGAGAAGCAGATGGTTTAAAAAAACTGGACAGGAAGCGGCTGTGACAAATGAAAGGATTTTTGATTGAATTCATGAGCTGTGCTTCCTGCCAGCAATTTCTTCAACTATAGGCCACCTTTTCACACACACACACACACACACAATCAGCAGCCACCCCAACCTGGCTCCTTCCAGATGTGTTAGACCATATGCCCCGTGGCCCTGCCCAGTGGCTTGGGGGAGTTGTAGTCCAGCACATCTGGAGGGAGCCAGATTGGAGAAGGCTGTATTACAGCTTTAACCCCAATTATTTCCACATCTATATAAAATCGTTAATGCTGTAGCTTCGATAGTGCAAACTTAACACCTCTATGTTTGTAAACTCTTGGCTCATTTCAAGATTAAAACAATGCCGTTGTGAAATTGTGCTTATCAGGGTGTTTTCCTACGCTTCTAAGGATTACTTTCGTGGCTTGATTAGTTCAAGAGGGCCATGATGTTGCATTAACCACAGGGGGAGGGGGGATGCAATTTCAACTCTGTGTTCTTTTTAACCCATTTTACGTTAACACTGCCTTTCCCCTCCGCGCCCCATCTCTTCTCTCCCTCTGCAAGCATGGGTCTCAGTCTGAACCCCTCTCTCAGTTAATCCCACCCACCCACCTTTCTTGGCATAGTCAGAGTGGCCATAAAAAGGACAAAAGAGGACACTGACTGGCATAAAATTTGCACATACATAATTTATATGCATAGTGCACATTTAGTAATTAGTAGGAGAGAGCCAGTGTGGTGTAGTGGTTAGAATGCTGGACTGGGACTCAGGAAACCCAGGTTCTAGTGACTGACTCGCAGCCTAACCTACCTCACAGGGTTGTTGTGAGGATAAAATGGAGAGGAGGGGGGCCCCCGTAAGCTACCTTGGATTCCTTGCAAGAGGAAAAATGGCAGGATATATAACTGCAACAATACATAGTTACTATGATTTAAATCGAAATCCACATACATCTCACCCTATTGGGGAAGACTGTGATCAGGGGCAGGATCCAATACTGCTGCTGCTGCACTCGCGGGAATGACCTTTAGCAGTGGAGGCTGGAGGCTCTGATGTCAGTGGGGCGGAGAACATGCTCCAGGTTTCAGTAGGAACCAGTCAGAGCTGTAAAGGTGTGAAGGTGGAGCGGAGGCTGCTTCATGTCCAAGGTGTGAAGCAGCCTCCACTGCATTAGTGCAACCGGAAGCCACCCAAAACAACAACAAACCAGAATGGGACAAGTCAGTAGAAGTGTGGAACGGAGTTGCGCTGACTTGTCTCATTTTGAACTAGTTGTTTGGGGTAGTTTGTTGGGTTGCACTAGCAAGCACTACTTTCCTGTTGCGTGAGCTATCAGTCCCACCAGCGCAACGTCTTTAGGACTGGCAAATTGCCAGCATTGGATATTGCTTCAGATGACCACCTGTACCTCCTTGGTCTGCTTTCCAGGTGCTAACTGTTGATGGGCAATTTCACACACCCCTTCTCCCTTCTTATGATTCTTTATCTTTAAACCAAACTTGGACCTGAATCTTCAAATAGAGCAACACTCCTTCGTAAAGTAGGAGACTTGGCCACCCAACTGCCCAACCACCCAGAATTGAACTTCTAGAGCAGCATTCTCCAACATGGTCTCCTCCAGATAGTTTGGACTACCATTCCCATCAGCCCCAATCAACATGGCCAATGGTTTGGAGTAGTGGGACTTATAGTCCAATACATCTGGAGGGCGCCAGGTTAGGGAAGGCTGTTCTAGAGAGCCTAGAATCTAGAACCTGGTAAATGACAATGCTAGCATATCTTCCAAACAACATTCCAGCAAAGCATTCCCAAGAGGCAAGAGAAAATAAGCACAGTGATTTGCCAAAGACAGAAACTAGAAACGATGGACTACTAAACAAGGGGCAGCTGGAATGTATAAAACAGTGATACTTGGTCGCTTAGGTATGCCGCTGCTATTAATATTGTGATTAAAAGATTCTTCTGAAATGTTCAGGTGTGTGCAGGAGTTCTCTTGTTGACCTCCCCAGCCTCCATAAAATCTAGTGGAATTTAACGCATGCTGTGATGTCCTGAGGGCTCTTTGCTTATTCTCTTCCATTCATTGTGTGGAAGCATAGAGGTGGGCAGGAGGAACTCGCCTGTCATAGAATCATAGAATCATAGAATAGTTGAGTTGGAAGGGGCCTACAAAGCCATCGAGTCCAACCCCCTGCTCAATGCAGGAATCCAAGCCCAATGCCACACGCCCCCTAACGTCTCTGCGTCCAGCATAATGTCCGAAAAGGGATGCCTACACATCCTACTGGGTGAGTGGGTGTTGGGGGCGGGACCAGCAGGGGTGTGGCCAGTGGTTCTGGCACCGCTCCTGCCTCTACATGCGTATGATGTTCTGCACTTCCTTACCCTCTGTTGGCAGCTAATATGACGTTGAACAGGATGGGCAAACATATGACACAGGATGGAGGCTCACAACCCCCCCCCCACACTCCTATTGAAACAGTGCATGAGGGCACCGTGGAGCCATGCTGGCTAGCTCCGCCCCTAATGCATGCTGAGGCTACACCTACTGACCTGCAGAGGAAATGCTTCTCTGCCGTTTGCATGTTTGGGTGGCATGGGTGTTATGTATTCTGGGGACGGGTACGGGTACTGTGGGTTAGTTATTATTTGGAAACTTGGCAGCTCCTGTAGAGTTGGGAGTAGCAGCAGTGGGTGGAGCTTCTGCTAAGTTCTACAAATCTGTGTGTGATAAATAAAAGACAGTTGTGCTTGAGGCCTATGAGTCTTAACAGTCGTTCCCTCTACCTATACCACAACGGGAAAGGGCTCTCCCCATATACTGAGATATGTGGGTAGAGCTCCTTCTGGCAAGGAGGGACTCTGGACCAATTGGGGTCTCCCTTTGGGTGAAGGAACTGTACCCACATACATCAGTATGTGTGGAGAGCCCTTTTCCATGCCAGCCAAACACATGAATGGCAGGGAAGCATTTCTGCTGTGTGCATCAGTGGCGGGAGGCACGGCTGTGGTGCGCCTCAGTGGTGGGCAATGGAGCTTGCCCCCACGGGCCCCTCACATATTGTTTCAACATGGTGGTGAGGGGGGTGAACCTCCCCAAGGGAAGTCCTATGAAACATTATGGTGGGAAGGAAGAAACCTGGATATGCCGCAGCCGTTTTCGTCAGCAGACATTTACCGTAACATCTAGGTTGTCCCTCTGAGAATTAATTAGGATAATTTCTGCTTCTCTGACTTGGGCCTTGATTAATTCTATTCACTTGCAGCCTCAAGAAATGCTTGTTTTTGCTGAACTTTTCTTTTTTTAGTGTGAGGATTTCACAACCTCAGAATGATTGCAACAGGAGTAAACACGAGTGAGGGAGTGTGTCTCAGGAGAACTGGAGCTTGCTTCCCGCCCTCGCAGTTGGTTAAGCAAATAGTTACCAAGTGTGTCAGCTAGGAAATGCGATCTTCATCTGTATGAGTATTGGGGACAGCTGATATTTTGGCATTGAGGCTTGAAAAACTGCAAATTGCAGCACGGCAAAAGGAGCAGGAGAAAGAGAAGCTGACGTTGGTTTCTGTGTCTGTCATTGTTTCAGGGGAGATATGTAAGTGAAAATGAGGTTAGCAAACATATTATATATTTTATTCATTTAGGGCGCAATCCTATGCACATTTAGACAGAAAAAAAGTCCCACAACTCCCAGCATGCTGGGAGTTGTAGGACTATTTTCTGTCTAAATGTGCATAGGATTGCGCCCAGGGAGAGCAATCCTATGGCCCCTAGATAGCGTCTGGGGCACCGTAGGATTGTTTGGTTTCCTGGCTACAAAGTTGGAGACAGGGCTCTGACCTGGGATCCAGGAAACCACGCTCCCCTCCTCCTCCCCCTCATAGCTGGCGCAGAGAGAACCGCACTGGCTACCTCTCCACATTCAGAAAATGGAGCATGGAGACAGGGCAAAGGGGGCGTTCCCGGGGCGGGGAGGAGAGGAGACTGAGGCGGCTGCCTTACGCTGTTTCCTGTGGCTGACCCAGCCTCCTTCCCTCCCCCTCCAGGGCACTGCTGCTAGACAGGTGAAATCACCCATCTACCAGAAACGCAGGGCGGCTGGAGAGTGGAGCTGCTACTCTCTTCCTGCCTTGCATTGGATACTCATCAGCCTATGAGTTTGGAGGCTGCCACTTATCTGGATAGGATTGCACCCTTAGTTATTTAATCCATTTGTTAGCCATCGTTCAAGTCCATAGTCTTCCCAAGGCAGCTTACACTACAAGCACATTCATAAAATTATATTAACTATAAATAATTTTAGATGAAACAAGTTGCCTTACAATACAATTTCAAAATACCCATCAGCAGTGAATAACATAAACATTTCAATTAGAGGCCAGGGAGAACAGGTGAGTTTTTAAAATCCTCTTAAAAGCAACCACATATGGGGACAACCATATCACTCTCAGGAGGGAATTCTACAGCGTAGGGGCCACCACTGAGAAGGCCCTATTTCTAGTCCCCACCAGTTTCACTGATCTTGGTGGCAAGGCAGAAAGCAGGGCCTCCAAAGATGATCTTAAAACACAGACAGGTATGTACAGGTGTAAGTGTCGTGCAAATAACCTGGACCCAGAATTTTAGGGCTACTCTCTGGGTGTGTCAGGAACAGTCAGGAATGATGGGAGCTGTAATCCAAAACATTTGGAGGATACCAGGTTAGAGAAGGCAGTTCTAACCACTATACCAAACAGGCTCCCTCCATGCTGGTGCGAACCAGACCGTCTATAATTACACAAGTGGTCCAGCAATTGGTTAAAATTTTAAACAGCTTTCATTCCATTTGTGTGCCAGCTCAGAAATGAAAGTGCACAGGGAAAGGCATTTATAGTGGTTGTCTCACAACTGTGTAGTACTCTTTCCCCTGGGAACTTGCCAATACTTTAGTCTGAGGACTGATTCACCCATCACATGATATACGGAACTCTCATCTCAACTCCCAATGACATTTTCATTCAATTGGTCAGGGAGATTTTGTTGTAAGGAGGAGAAGGGCTATAACTCAGTGGTAGAGCACATACCTTGCATGCAAAAGGTCCCAGGTTCAATCCCCAGCATCTCCAGGTAGGGGTAGGAAGGAATCCTGCCTGAAACCCCCGAGAACTGCTGCCAATTGGTGTTAGCAGTACTGGGCTAGATGGACCAATGGATTGACTCAGTATAAGGAACCTTCCTGTGTTCCTAGGCAAAAATGGAGCTCTATTTTTAAAGAGAGATGTATGTATTTATGTACGTATTTATTTATTATTTAGGGGAAACAAGAGAGACCACTGCCCAGTTTTGCTAAGTTTGGGATACTGTATTTCCGGTCTCCGTTAGTACACATAAGGGCTCCAAATTGTTTTGTGGGTGAGAAAAGCTACGCTCCAGTAGCAACGCATGAGGGTTCCTTTCTGTTACATACAGATGTATGTTGTTGTTGTTTTTGTATGTATGTATTTTGTTTGTATTTTTGTATTTTGTTTGTATGTTTTTTGTTGTTTGTTCCTTTTTTTAAATCAAAATGGCTGTCTTTTGTTAGAGAGACAGGCTGCTTCAAGAAGGGTGACTGGGAGCAGAGAAATAGTGGGGAATAAGGAGGCACTTGGAGGTTGGGGGAAGGCCCAGCAGGCAGGTGTGACCCCCAATTCTTCCTTCTCGATGTGTTCATTTCTACCCAACTGAATATCTAAACAGGGCTGCTGTAAAGCCTCATAAAAAGTCTAGAATCTGATACAACATGGATTCTGCAGTCTCTCCCTCCCCACATAAAGGCACTGATTCCACCACCAGACTATCTTTATTTTTAGCGTTGATTCACACTAGGGATGTACGAAAGTCACTTACCTTGTCGAAGGGTGACATTCGCAGTGGGGGGGAGGCGCTCCATCCCTCCCCCCGAAATTCTCTCTGGCCGGCTCCGCTCCACGGAGATTCCGCAGAGCCGCCGGCCGGGGCCACCCACAGTCGGACATCCGGCCGCTGGGCAGCCTGCAGGGATGCAAATGGCGGCTGCCATAGCCGCCATTTGCATCCCTGTATTTTGCCGTGATAGGCTACGTAAATATTTACGTAGCCTATCACGGGGGGGGGGGAACAGTGAACGCAAATGGCGGCGGCTACAGCGGCCGCCATTTGCGTTCCCTTTTTTTTTTGCCGTCTTAGCCTACGTAAATATTTAGGGGGAACGCAAATGGCATAGTGGCCGCCATTTGCGTTCTTTTTTTTTTTTTTTGCCGTAATAGCCTATGTAAATATTTACGTAGGCTAAAACGGCGAAAAAAAGGGAACACAAATGGCAGCCGCCGTAGCCACCGCCATTTGCATTCCCTTAGCTTTGCCGTGATAGGCTACGGAAATACTTACGTAGCCTATCACATCTTCCACAGGGACGCAAATGGCGTCCCTGCGTTAGCCGTGATAGGCTACGTAAGTACTTACGTAGCCTATCACGGCTACATGGAAGAAGCGAATGGCGGCCACAGACGCGGCTGCCATTCGCAAGTCAGCGCGGACGACAGCAGGTAGGTCCTCTGTTCCGGGCCCATTTTGCGGGGTGGGGGGGCTTCGTTCCGCCACAGATTTCGGGGGGCCAAATGCACTGGCATTCGGCCTCACTGAGATCCATGGCGGAATTCTCTAACATCCTTAATTCACACTGCTGTTTTTCTTAGCACAATTGCATATACTGATACATGACTGGGAAGGAAAGGTTATTGTGAACTGGGCTTTACAATGCAATGAGTGTCACCTAGGGATGGACGAAAGTCCCTTACCTGTCCTCGAAGCTTGCTTCGCGGTGGGGGGGAGGCGCTTCGCTTCTCCCCCCGAAGTTCATGCGAGGGGGGGGAGGCGCCCCATCCCTCGCCGGCGAAATTCAGGCCGGGTAGAAACACCCCGTCTACCCGGCCGCGAAAAAAAAAAAAACACCCCCATGATAGGCTACGTTAATCGTTACGTAGCTTATCACAGGTTTTTTTTGTTTTGTTTTTTTACTTTCCTTGTAATGGCGGCGGCGGCAGCTGGTCAAAAGACCGGCTGCCGCCCCTGCCCCTGACAAAGACCCGACGAACCGCCGCCGGGACCCGCCGCCGGGAGGGACATTCGTGAAAGGTAAGTCCCATCCTAGGGGGGGCGGGGGGGCGGAGAATTTCACTGCCGATTTCGGGGGGCCGAATGCGTTGGCACTCGGCCCCCCGAAGTCTCGGGGAGAAATTCTCCCCCATCTCTAGTGTCACCCAGCAGCTGCTTGAAAAAAGTACAGCCATGATCACAGAAGCGGCTACTGATTCATGTTTACTGCATGATTCATGCTAACCTCTCTTGCATGCAGCTATTTGGGGTGGATGGGAGATGCATGAACCAGAACACACTTGCATACCAATAGGTTCTTCGTGGTCTCTGTGCATCACACATAATGGCCTCTGAACCTGCGCAGAGCCTCGATTTGGGAAACGTCTACAGCTGAGGAGTTTTGGCAGGAAGCCTTCCCCACTGTCCCAGTGTGCATGACCGCTTATTCCCTCAGTTCTCTTTCGTCCGCCATTGTGGTAGCCTCTCTTGTTTTGGTTCATCTGAAAGCTAAAAAAATTTTAAAGCTGAGGTTTTATTCTTTCTGTCTCTTTCTCCCTCCCTCTCTCTTTTTCTGCCTTTATATTCTGTGTTACTTGATTTATTTAGTTTTTCGCAATCCTGCAATCCCCCTTGCAAGCATATGGCCCTCAAGGCACCATTTTGAAAGTGTTCCTGTTGTGGGAGCAAGTTACCTCCATCCAATGGACGCTCGTTGTGCCTTTTCTGTCTCGGCGAAGGGCACATTGTTGAGACCAGTCCTCATTGCCAGATATTCTCAAAACAGGCTCAGCACAATCGTGCTAATCGGCTAAAAGTCATGCTTTGGAAGAAAGCACTTGAGGCAGTTACAGACCCACCAATGGTCCAGGTCTCTAACCTCCCCCCACCCCCATCCCCAGCTGGGAATATTCCTGCCTTGCCTGTGCCTGTACAAGTGTTGGGGATTACCTCTTCCCTGCATCCCACACAAATCTCCTCGAGTGCAGCTAAGTCCCCTACTCTGGGGCAGGTGCTGACACTTTCGTTGGCCAAGAAGTTAACAAAAAAGCCCCAACATTCTTCAGAAATAACGAAGAAGAAGCAAAAGATGTCAAAGAGACTAGCAGGCTCCCCTCGGGACTGTGTCAGGCCGCACTCCCCATTGTGAGATCGATTTAACTCTCTGCCACCAACAATCATCACTGATGAGGCCTTGGGATTGACCAGCATGCATGACCAGTAGACATCACATCGACATTGGAGGGTGAGATCTGAGATTTATCCCTTCTGGAACCTCTAGCTCTGCTACCTCATCCACACCATTCCCTGAGAGGTGACATCTTAGATGTACAGGTTCACCTGACTCCTTCTTCTTGGTTGCTTCCATCAGGCAGAGTCAACCCCCTAGATTCTACAAGCGGCTGTGGGAGCTGTCTCAGCTCAGAATGGGGCAGACACTATAATTGGGACCTGCCATACAGGAGACCCAGAGACTGGGATGACCATCAAGATGATCTCTATGGCCATCACCAATATTACGGCTATGGTGTCGAGAGGTCCTGAACCACAGGAAATGTTCCTCACTCCTCCACCAGTTTCAAGGGAGCTGTGCAGCACGCTGGCTCCCAAGATGCCACAGCTTCAAACCCTGTTGAGGCAGCAAGCACCACTCCCACCCTTGGCCACGCTATGGCTGCCCCCACAAACTCCACAGCAACAGACCGTGGAGCAGATTGCCTTTCCACTGCCTATGGAAAGATCTCCCTTGTTGGGCATGGAATATGAGTCCGATTCCACCTCGGTCTCATCACTCCATCCGTCTTCACCAGATGCGGCGGTTGGGTCCCAGGTCGCAATTTCACCATCTGAGGATCTTGGACAGTTCTGTGATCAAATACTGAGACTAGCACAATCTCTAGGGCTTGCCACCCAACAAGCTGCTCCTGTAGTACAGGATCCAGTTTTTGACTCAGTCAACACGGAGACATCACAGCCTGTGGCTATCCCACCTCTGCCTGCATTGCAGGATGCTATTAAACAGTTGTGGAAGGCCCTCTCCACCATGCCTCCCACATCTAAGCATCTGGAGGGGATTATCAGGTGCAGGAAGTGGATGCGGAATTCCTTTTAACCACCCTGCTCCAAATTCGATTGTGGTTGAAGTGGCCCAGTGAAAATCTCACTGTGTCCACTCTTCACTGGTGGACAGGGGAGGCCATCACCTTGACTTCCTAGGAAGAAGGATGTACTCTTTGACTGCCCTTGCCTTGAAAGTCTCAAGTTACGAGGCAAGCATGTCAGGCTATCAGCTGTTCCTATGGGACAAGGTTGGGAAGCTGTTGTAACACCTCCCTCAATACAAGAAGGATGTGGCCCACGTCTTCCAAAATGAGGCGATGAAGCTTTCCAGGAAACAGATTAACACCTCCAGGCATCAGGAGGACTCTGATGCCAAACTCCTGGTCAGCTCCATCGCTCTCTACTGACACACGTGGCTGTTCTTAGTTGGACTTTCACAGGAGGCTTGGTCCCAAATAAAGGACCTTCCCTTCAACAGTCAAGGCTTATTCAGTGCCAAGATGGATGAAGCACTCAACTCTGTCCAAAAGGCCAGGGCCATGGCCTGTAAGATGGGGTTTCAGCAACAGACTCCAGCTCCATGGCAGTGCCACTGGTTCAGATTGTCCGTGGCCCCATACCAAACCTCATCCTCCGGGGTTCAACAACACCAACTTTGCCAGCAGCTGGCTCAGCAGTGGAGGCCTTATTTGGCTTCAAAATACCATCCATTCCGTCAAATGGATGATGAAGGAAATAGGCAGCGCCTTTGACTATCTCCCCCCTTTCTCTTCATCCCACTCCTCAGCCTCCCATCTTCAGCACTGTTGTATCCTGTTTTCTCTCTGCCTGGATCAACATCACCACAGACTCCTGGGGTCTTTCCATCATACGGAGGGGCTCCAGGATCAAGTTTGATACCCTCCTTCCACTCGGTGCCATGGCAGTAACAGCTCCATCACCTGCTCTCCACCGAGAGGTTGACACTCTTCTCAAGAAGGGAACTATCATACTCATCCCACGCTCACATCTCTGCAATGGGTTCTACTCGAAGTACTTCATGGTACTGAAGAAGGATGGAGGGCTCTGGCTGATCCTGGACCTCTGAGAACTAAACCTGTACATTTCACCCAGGAAATTCCACATGGTTTGACTAGCATCTATCCTCCCTCTCCTCTCTCAAGGAGATTGGTTCACCTCTATCGACCTCAAGAACGCTTACTTTCACATCGCCATAGAGGAGTCACACCAGCGTTACCTGTGCTTTGCCATTGGTCCTGACGCCTACCAGTTCCGGGTGCTACCTTTTGGCCTACCACTGCACCGAGAGTATCCACCAAGTGCATGGCAGTGGTCTGTTCTCATCTTCGGATGCAAGGTGTTAAGGTGTACCCATACATTGATGACTGGTTGTTGGTGGCGTTGACATGGAACCTTCTTCTTTGGTCAATAGAGGTGACCTGCAATCTCCTTTAGTGCTGGGCCGTTGCATCAACTTTGAAAAATCCCATCTGCAGCCTGCCCAAAGCTTTCAGTTTATTGGGCACTGCTTGAGTCCCATTCAGGATGGGCCTTTCCCCCCTGAGATTAAGTGAAGGTTCTGACT
This sequence comes from Heloderma suspectum, assembly GCF_057233095.1. Taxonomy (NCBI): domain Eukaryota; kingdom Metazoa; phylum Chordata; class Lepidosauria; order Squamata; family Helodermatidae; genus Heloderma; species Heloderma suspectum. The sequence goes on along the minus strand of NC_139460.1, from coordinate 22,342,282 downwards.
TGTTGACAGGGAATCTCATCTCACACCTGCAGGTATTTGTGGGCATATGAAATCCAGCGTCTCCTGGGCCAGATGGCCTCAACAACTGTAGTCTATTTTGCTTGTTTGCATATGAGGCCTCTCCAGAACTGGCTCATACACAATTTTGATACCAAGTGGGATGCCCATTGTACCAGGCTGCAGCATCCACAGAATGTCAAGGGCTCTTTACGATGGTGGACAATGATGGCCAGTTTATGAGAAGGCATGCCCTTCCTCCAGCCGTTTCCATCCTGAGTAGTAACTATGAATGCATCACTCTTGGGATGGGAAACCCACTGCGCAGGCCTTGCGGTCCACGGGCAATGGTTGGCCTTGGGGGTGAAACAGCATATCAACCTCCTAAACCTCCGGGCTGTGGACAAAGCCTTTTGGGCATTTGAGCCAAACCTGGTGGGCAGACTGGTCCAGGTCACCTCGGACAACACGACAGTGGTCACATAATTGAACAAACGAGGGGGTGCAAGATCGCGTCCACTCCTTGCCCTGATGCTCGAGATTTTCCATGGTAGTTACCCTGCCTGATCAGATTGATTGCAATCCATGTTGCCAGAGTGGACAATGTCTTGGCCGACCAACTCAATCAGACCAAGCTAACCTCCCATAAATGGGAATCACTGATTCAGGAACCATCTGGAACAGAGTTCGGAGGGCTGCGGGGTGATGTGAAACCCATTCCGCTAGCAAATAACCAGGTTTGGATCCAACCCGAGATATGCACTTTTCAGAATTTTGCAATGCAATTTGCAACTTTAAAAAATGTGTACAAAAATGCTATATGTACAAAAATGTGTACATTGGGGGGAGTGTGCACAAAAAGGCATTCTGTTAGGGTCAAATCACTTACAGAAAGTGCTAGGAAAAGTGCATAAAAATGTGTATATGAGAAGAAACGCACACAACAATGCATACAAATGTCCATACAAACTTTTTTGCCGAATTTGCAAACTGATGGGGAAACAGGCCAAGACAAACTTACGGCTGGGAAAATGAGATGCTGAACAAAACCAAAACTGAGAGATTGCTGTGAGCCCATATACACAGTCACCTGGACTTATTCAGCAGTGGCACAAGCAACCAGATCCTGTACATATTTACCGCTTAGCCACTCCAACTGGGCTTGTTATTCCCAGATAAGTGTGCATAGGATTGCAGTCTTAGCCCTTAAACCTGCTCTTAAACTTTAAGGGGCTTGTTCCAAATGTGTGCTCAGTCAATATTTTATATGAATGGAAAAGAATCTACTACACCATCAAGAAAAGTGGGTTTCTATCAGTATTGAGGCTTGGTAATTATAAACAGACATGGTCATTAAAATTCAACAATCAACTTCTCCTGTGGGCAAAAACCGTTGTTCCAGCAAGAGGCACGTTATCAGTGTGATGTTTCAGGGAAGTCAACTGCCACATAATATCAAGTACACATTAATGAGCTCGGTCCCTAACATGGAAACAAAACAGATTGGCCCAGAAGCCAAAGGCACATAACATGGGGGGAGATGGAGGGAGGGAGGAATCTAAAAAGCATTTAGAGAAAATATGAAATATGCATAAGACTAATGTCCATTGTTCTTAAACCAGTTTGTGCAAACCTGTGTTTCACTGGCAGAAATGCTCCACTTCTTTAATGTGAATTCCAACTTGTGGCCCTCAGCCCAAATTTGGAATGGCTTTGAATGTTAATACAGGAAGGATGGGTGAATCATACTTCCTGTTATTAATGCATACTATTAATGTCCGAAGTGGGTCCTTGTGCATCACTCTCATAGGAAGATACATGTGCTGTACTCTCAGGAGGAACTTACGTTAGTTCTCCTGGATCTTTCTTGGTCCAAGAGAGGCACACCCATTCATTCATTCATTCATTTATTACATTTCTGTACCGCCCAAAAGCCAAAGCTCTCTGGGCAGTTCACAAAAATTAAAACCATGAAGTACAGAATAAAAACAGTATAAATTATGAAAGCTTAAAACTACAGTATAAAAATACAGCCAGAATAAAACCTAGTGGCAATGCAGAGATTTAAAATACAGTAACAGATTTAAAACAGCAAAATTAAAAGACTATAATACTAAAATGCTGGGGAAATAAAAAGGTCTTCATCTGGTGTCTGAAAGAGTACAATGTAGGTGCCAGGCGAGCATCTCTGGGAACCTCATTCCACAGCCAGGGTGCCACAGCAGAAAAGGCCCTCCTCCTGGTAGCCACCTGCCTTGCTTCATTGGGCAGGGCTCACAGAGAAGAGCTGCTGAGGATGATCTTAGGGTCTGGGCAGGCACATATGGGAGGAGACAATCCTTCAGATAACCTGTTGATTCTCCTGGACCTCTCAGTGGCTTTCAGTACCATTAATCATGGTATCCTTTTGGACCGGCTGTCTGGGTTGGGAGTTGGGGGCACTCCCAACTATTGCTGTTCATTGTTTTTGTTTTTGTTTTGTTTTGCATTATATAGTAATTTATGTTTTAAATATTTGTATTGTATTTTATATTTTAACCATTCTATGGGATTTTATTTTTTAACTGTTTGTAATCTGCCTAGAAAACATTAGTTATTGCGTGGATTAGAAATGCAATAAATGAATGAATGAATGTATTTTCCCCGATGGGACATGTGCAAATCTCCAGTTTAGATGTTAATATTTATTTATTAATTGTAGAGCCCACCTTTTTGCCAAGAATGGCACTCAAGGCATAATAACACACCCCATACAGAAACATGACTTACTTACGCTCAAATAGAGGATAACATCAAATAGAGAACTGTCTTCTGGCGGCCCTTCAAATAGAGGACTGTCCTCTGTAAAGTTGGAAACCTGGCCACCCTAATCACCAGGTATGTTCCAAAGCTGGGATACATGGAGTTCCACTATAGCACAGGTGGCCCTCCAGATGTTTTGGCCTACAGCCCCGATTATTGTTCAGTCATTCAGTCGTGTCCGACTCTTCGTGACCCCATGGACCATAGCACGCCAGGCCTTCCTGTCCTCTGCTCTTTCCTGGAGTGCGCTCAAATTCATATTCATTGCATCAGTGATGCCATCTAGCCATCTCATCCTCTGCCGTCCCCTTCTCCTTTTGCCTTCAATCTTTCCCAGCATCAGGGTCTTTTCCAGGGAATTTTCTCTTCGCATTAGGTGGCCAAAATATTGGAGCTTCAGCTTCAGTATCTGTCCTTCCAATGAGCACTCAGGGTTGACTTCCTTTAGGATGGACTGATTTGACCTCCTTGCAGTCCAGGGGACTCGTAGGAGTCTTCTCCAGTACCACAGTTCGAAGGCATCAATTCTTTCGCGCTCAGCCTTCCTTATAATCCAGCTCTCACAGCCATACGTTGCTACTGGGAAAACCATAGCTTTGATTATACAAACTTTTGTTGGCAAGGTGATGTCTCTGCTTCTTACTATGCTGTCTAGGTTTGCCATAGCTTCCCTCCCAAGGAGCAAGTGTCTTTTAATTTCATGGCTACAGTGACCGTCTGCGGTGATCTTGGAGCTCAAGAAAATAAAATCTGTCACTGCTCCCATTTCTTCCCCTTCCATATGCCAGGAAGTGATGGGCCCAGATGCCATGAACTTAGTTTTTTTTAATGTTGAGTTTCAAACCAGATTTTGCACTCTCCACTTTCACCCTCAACAAGAGGCTCTTTAGATCCTCTTCGCTTTCTGCCATTAGGGTGGTATCGTCTGCGTATCTGAGGTTGTTGACAATTCTCCTGGCAATATTAATTCCAACCTGTGATTCATCCAGCCCGGCGTTTCTCATGATGTACTCTGCATATAAATTAAATAAGCAGGGCGACAATATGCAGCCTTGTCGTGCTCCTTTCCCAATTTTGAACCAATCGGTTGTTCCTTGTGTGGTTCTTACTGTTGCTTCTTGACCCTCGTACAGGTTTCTCAGGAGACAGGTAAGGTGGTCTGGTACGAACTTTTGTTGGCAAGGTGATGTCTCTGCTTCTTACTATGCTGTCTAGGTTTGCCATAGCTTCCCTCCCATCTCTTGAAGGATTTGCCACAGTTTGTTGTGATCCACATAATCAAAGGCTTTAGCGTAGTCAATGAAGCAGAAATAGATGTTTTTCTGGAATTCTTTTGTTTTCTCCATGACCCAGCAAATGTTGGCGATTTCATCTCTAGTTTCTCTGCCTCTTCGAAACCCAGCTTGTACTTCTGGTTGTTCTCGGTTCACATGCTGCTGAAGCCTAGCTTGTAGGATTTTGAGCATAATGTTGCTGGCATGTGAAATGAGCGCAATTGTACGGTAGTTTGAACACTCCTTGGCATTGCCCTTCTTTGGAGTTGGAATGTAAACTGAACTTTTCCAGTCTTGTGGCCACTGCTGAGTGGTCCAAATTTGTTGGCATATTGAGTGCAGCACTTTAACAGCATCATCTTTTAGGATTTTAAATAGCTCAGCTGGAAGACTGTCATCTCCGCTAGCTTTGTTGTTAGTAATGCTTCCTAAGGCCCACTTGACTTCACTCTCGAGGATGTCCGGCTCAAGTTCAGTGACCGCAATATCATGGCTGTCAGGGACATTCAGATCTTTCCTGTATAGTTCTTCTGTGTATTCTTTCCACCTCTTCTTCATCTCATCTGCTTCTGTTAGGTCCCTGCCTTCTTTGTCCTTTATCATGCCTGTCTTTGCACAAAACATTCCCTTGAGATCTCCAATTTTCTTGAAAAGATCTCTAGTCTTTCCCATTCTATTGTTTTCTTCGATTTCTTTGCATTGTTTATTTAAGAAGGCCTTCTTGTCTCTCCTTGCTATTCTCTGGAACTCTGCATTCAGTTGGAGATATCTTCCCCTTTCTCCCTTGCTTTTCGCTTCCCTTCTTTCCTCACCTCCTTGTAAAGCCTCCTCAGACAGCCACTTTGCTTTCTTGCATTTCTTTTTCTTTGGGATGGATTTCGTTGCTGCCTCCTGAGCAATGTTACGGACCTCTGTCCATAGTTCCTCAGGCACTCTGTCTATCAGGTCTAATCCCTGAAATCTATTCCTCACCTCCACTGTTCATTCATAAGGGATATGATTTAGGTCATACCTGAACAGTTTAGTGGTTTTCCCTACGTTCTTCAATTTAAGCCGAAATTTTGCAAGAAGCAGCTCATGATCTGAGCCACAGTCAGCTCCAGGTCTTGTTTTTACTGACTGTATGGAGCTTCTCCATCTTTGGCTGCAAAGGACATAATCAATCTGATTTCGATATTGACCATCTGGTGATGTCCATGTGTAGAGTCGCCTCTTGTGCTGTTGGAAACGCGTGTTTGCTATGATCAGCATGTTCTCTTGGCAAAACTCTATTAGCCTTTGCCATCACTGTAGGGATGTACGAAAGTGACTTACCTTTTAACGAAATTGATTCGAGGTGGGGGGGAGGCGCTCCGTCCCTCCCCCCCGAAATTCTGGCCGGGGGGGGAGGCGCTCCCCCCCCCCGAATCCTGGCCGGCCGAGTCTGCAAATGGCGGCGGCTGTAGCCGCCGCCTTTTGCGTCCCTGCAGTCAGCCGTGATAGGCTACATAAATGTTTACATAGCCTATCACGGCTGAGTAAAAAAAACACAAAAAAAGCACGTACGCAAGTGGCGGCGCCCATGGACGCCGCCATTTGCATTCCTTATTTTCGCATGTCTTAGTCTACGTAAACATTTACGTAGACTATGGCGAAAATAAGGGGAACGCAAATAGCGTAGCGTCTACCTTCCGACCTGAGGGGCTCATCTTCTGGCGTCTTTTTTCTGTACTTTTAGCCTTGTGATAAGTTCCATGGGGTTTTCTTGGCAAGAATACTGGTGTGGGTTGCCATTTCCTTCTCCAGTGGACCACATTTTGTCAGAACTCTCCGCCATGACCTGTCCGTCTTGGGTGGCCCTGCACAGCATAGCTTATGGCTTCACTGAGTTACGCAAGCCCCTTCACCACAACAAGGCAGTGATCCATGAAGGGGACAACTCCCATAATCCCTCCCTATTGGCTATGCTGGCTAGGGTTGTTGGGAGTTGTAGGCCAAAACATCTGGAGGGTACTCGGTTGGGGAAAGTTATCTTTGAAACCCTCATTTCCAATCAAGCAGTCTTTTTAGCTAGAAGTGTAAGAAACTTCAAACTTTTGTACTCTGATCTTTGTTTGGAAGTCTAAACAGCTGCTTATACACACACACACACACACACACACACACACATACATATAGCCATGGAACTCTCCGTGGGTAGAAAGTGAGAGCATTGTCTTCAGCATTCTTGAATCTGAGCCAAAGCGTCGCTGTTTAAAAAAAAAAAATCACCCATTTTCTGTTTGTGCATGAAAATAGATTTTTAAAGGCTGAACAGGATGAAATTGCATTTGAAAGCTTGAGCTAGCCCTCTAGTAGTTTGTTATTTTAGAGATTAGGTTGGTGAAATTGTGTAAAGCTGGGTGGCCATCTTGTTCAGGACTGAGAGAACATCGTGGGAAACCTTGTCAATGGATATTCTACTTCATTTGTGCCAATAGGTGGGTTAGAAACTTAATTTATTCTAAGTGATAAGTGGCATCCTGAAGGTTTTAAAAGCAGCTAATTTGCAATCTGGGGGTAATGAGACTGGCTTGTTTTTACAGGACGCTTGCAATTTATTCATTTAAAATTATTATTATTTAAAATTATTTAAAAAAATTTAAAATTAAAATTTAAAAAAATTAAAATTAAAATTATTATTATTTAAAATTATTATTATTATTCATTTAAAATCATCATCATCATCATCCCTAGTAACACGATTTTGAAAGCCTGACACATCAAAAAGTAGTCTTAAAATCATATAAAATAGGAAGGGAGTTAGAGAGAAACAGTGGAATCCAATCCATGGTTACTCAGAAATAAATCCTACTGTTTTCGTAGGGCTTACTCCCAAGTAAGTGCACATCAGAATGCAGTTGAACACAATAAAGGTAGCACCTATTGACCACTCATTAAAGCCTTCAGGCAATAGAAAAGCCTTACCATGCTATCCTAAACATGTCTACTCAGTTCAGAGGGACTTACTCCCAGCCAGATAAGTGTGTATAGAACTTCAGCCTTAATCTGTAACCTAAACAATAGAAGAGTAAAGGCTAGTCAAACCTGCCTAGAGATGGCATTCTACAACTAGGGCACCACCACTGAAAAGGCCCTGTGTATTTGCCATCCACCTAACCTCTGAATGCAAAACCTCTGAAGGAGATAATAGGTGTGAAGCATGTTAAGCATTTAGGGGAAACATTATATGATTACAAAGTATTACTGTAATGCCATTTGGTTCATTTGAACTGATATCAGGTTTTATGGATTAGGAAAGTTGGAAATTTTTAAGCAAACTGACCTAATCCGCACTTCCTGGATGAATATACGGATCAGAATACCATTTTTCTTCCACACTTCTCCAAATGTTCTGCACTTCTCCAAATATGGTGATGCAGTTCTCAGTTCAAACATTGTGTGCAAAAAAATTGCATACTCAAGAAAGATGCATACAAAATGCATTAACTTGGAGAAAGTTTCGTATGAAAAAAAATGCTATTTTTTGTGTGGTTTTAAACAAAATCGCAGAATGATGTGGAAACTGGACAGAGCAGATTTGTGACTGAATACATGAGAAACTTGACATGGATGGGATATAGACTGATTTGTGGATCGCTACCATGAACATGATAATGTATCCCCATTTCATATGTGAGGAGACCAGTAGCAGGGCCAGCGTCAAGAGTAGGCATGATCGGGCACCTGCCAAGAGGCCCACACCCCGGTAGGGCCTGCTGACAATAGCCCCCTGCTTCTCCTCTTCACCATTGGAGCATGCTTGTTTACCAGCCTCTTGCGCTGCCTCAGACAATGGTGAGGAGGAGGAGGAGATGCCACGGCCAACTTGATCAGTGGCGACCTGTCAAGCAATCAAGTGGTAGCACTGAGAATGAGGAGGAGGAGCAAGAGCAACTGGTGACCATGGCAGTGAGGCGGCAGACTCACTGAGGGAGAAGACCCACTGAGGGTTTCTCGCCCAAGGGCCCTCCAAAACCTGGACCTGGCACTGCTCCTTTGGCTGACTCTGTGCACTGTAGGTGCAAAGCAGTGACGCTGTCAGGATTCCTTTAGCCCCCACTTTATTTCAGCACTGAAGACAAACACAGACAAGAGGCTTCAGTCTACAGCTTTTAATCCATTACTTCACAGGGTCATACAGATGCAAATGCTCAGTGACTCTCAGTCCACAAAGAAACGCCTTCAGGGGAATTCAAAAGGAAATTAATAGAGTTGCCCACTGTTTGAAGAGAAAGGCGGTCTCACTAGCCTAACTTAAGGGGGGGAGGACCCTCTCTCTCGTGAGGCTTCTGAACGCAGCTTCTCACGCAAGGCCAATTGGGTAGACCGTCTTAAGTTCCGCCCCTGCCCTCTCTCTCTTTGCTCTGCGCCTGCGCCTGACGTCTATTAGATCAGACTCTCTAAACCTCCCCTCCCTCTGTTCACTGTCTCTCACAGGGGTGAGATCCTCAGCCACCTGGGCGTTTGTAACCTGAGAAGCCGGCGCAGTCATGTCTGGACTAGCCTGGGGAAACGCCTCCCCCATGTCTGGCAGTTCTCCTTCAGAATCTGAACTGCTATCCCACTCCCTGCACTCAGAAACTACCCTGACAGACTTGTAGGATCAAACTGTAAATGGAGAACCAGTTCACCATGGGCCCAAAGAAGAAAAACCAGTATGGGTGTTTATAGAATGCCTTGTTGGTTTGAGCGTCAGGACATTCTTTTTCATTATCACCACGCACAACAACTTGAGGAAACAGGTTCAGTTTTGTCACTTGGGCTATTTTGACTTTGGCCCCTGGTGGGATCTCCAGCAGCATAACCACCAACAATGCTGGAAGGGCATGCTGGACAATCTCCGGACCAGCATTAAGTCCACAGGCCTTTGAAGATGGGGAAACTGCAAGATCACAGGAAAGGACCACACTGAATGCTACTTCACACTTGACGTGGCAAAGCCAAGGGAGGCTCACCGTGCCCTGATTTTGCTCCTTTCAGTGCCAGGAGAAGACATTTTTATTTTCCCAGGCTTTTATTTTTTAAGGTGTGATTTTTAAATATATATATATATATATATATATATATTGGATGTTTCAAATTAACAATGAAAGTAACAGATTTAAGTGCACCACATATGAGTCAATTTCTTTACAGTCCTTCTGACCACTCAGGATCTTTATTTGCTATGAGCAAGATTATCTGATACAGTTATCACTCATTATCCTAATTATCTGGTAAAGTTCTCACTTGTCATCCTAACAGATCACGCTATGAAGTTAGGAAAGTCTGGACTACGTGTATGCATCTCTGGTTACTTTTGGTAGAAGAATGGGATATAAATAAATTGTTATTAGGGTGGACTCTATCACTTCAGACTGCTGGCAGAAGATGACACTTTTAATGTTCCCAGGTGGCAGGGGGGGGACTCTCTGCAAGAAAAAAGGTAGCACCTCAGGGAAGATTTTAGTTTTCTATTTGCAGGGAGTTTTGAATACAACAAGGAACTTTTAAATATCCAATTACCCACCTCCACCACCCAAGTACACTCTGAAATGGTACTTCCCATTCTACCAGCTCTGTCCTCTACCAACTCATTCTGCGGCGTGTGTAGATCCAGGCCACATTTTTTTCTTCTTCCAGTTGAGGCTATCATATCAGAGCAAGAATATTACAGGACATGTCAGCCAACTGCAGCGCACCGTCCGTCATGCTAATGGAAATGCTCATGCAGAGGGCGTTACTTGCACAATGCAAGGCAAAAGTTGCAAATTAGCTGCGGCCCCCCAGCACACAAGTTATTTCTGATGTGGCTCCGAGTTGCCCGTCCTTGCGTGAGGCACTACAATGGAAAGGAAATGTTCAAACCAGCAGCTGAAGCCCCTCCATAAACAGGAATTAACATGTCTTACGCACCATTAGAGTCCAGGCACAACGCACAGCGTGTGCCTCATTGTCAATTGCCTTCCTCTAAGCACATTCAGACACCTCCAAATTGGTACCGAAGTGGTCAGGAGCAGCTAAGGGAGTGTGGAGGGACTGAGTGTCAGCTGGCATCCTAATGAGAATTACGACTTTTGCCAGCTTTCAAGGCTGGCAATTAAAAAGGGGATATTGTGTGGGTTTTTCTGCGGGATGAAACACTAAAGGTCTCATATTTGCACTAATGAGGTGTAAAGATAAAGATGAAGTTAATTTTGTCCCACTTCAGCAGCTTAATTCTTCTCTCGCCCACCCTGCACGCACCACTAGCACTGTTCACAAATGATCTTTGGTACCATGTTGTTCCTCTGCAGATGGAACTCAGTCCCTGTATAACAACTGTGACTAAAAGTAGGAACCAAAATGTTCCTGAAGTGGGTTGTCCATAGGGAAGCTGTTTGGGGAACACCAAGCAAGGAAACAATTTTATATTGTCATTGTAAGGGTTCCTTTCATGCACCCTCCTGTCCTCTTTCCTTTTTGCAGCAGAAAACACTACACCTTAGCTGTCATTATTGCAACACGTCCTTGAGTTGCTGACAGCAACAAATCAATTAATAAACGCTATCATTTATATAGCACAGGCCTGCATAAGTTGTGGCCCACAAATATGAGGGTTGAGATTCGAATCAGGAGCACAGCACTGTGGGAGGTTAAACCTCACCATGCCATTTTCCTGGTTGAAAGTGGCCTGCCTCCCTCATGCAAAAAAAAAAAATGGAGGGGGGAGCCCTGTTTGGCCTTTGGGGAAAAACATACAAGGACCTGTATTTGAGGGACAGCATCACCCAGGAACACATTGTGGAAGAAAAGGGTTGACCTTCCTGTGTGAATAACAGACTTAGGTGGCACCAGACAAAGTTGTACCTGGGTGGAGTCAGGAGTTTCCTGTTGTTGTTCTTTCTGGAGAAAGACAATAAAGTTCTTGTCTATCTTCCTCACAGGTATGTCCTCTAAGCCTTCCATGATGCCTTAGTCCTGATCCAAATCTCCCCTCGACCCATCCACAGCTACATTTCCCCATTGACCCATCTGTGCAAAATCCAATCATAGATATCCTACTGTCTTTATAGTTGTGCCCTAAGAACCAGGATATTACCTGCCCTTTCCCTGGGGGTACATCCTACAGTCCATATTGCTAATGCTGCAGTGCATACAGCAAAGCGGTCTTGAGGATGAGCCTTGCTAGAGGCTTAGGAACACAGGAAGCTGCCTCATACAGAGCCAGACCATTGGTCCATCTAGCCCAGTATTGTTGACACTGACTGGCGGCAGCTTTTAGTATTTATTTACTTAATTATTTATTTATTCATTAATTCATTTAATTTTATTTTCATGCTGTCCAATAGCTGAAGCTGTCTGGGAGGTTCACAAAAATACACATCACAATTCAAGAACGCGGCGGCTCGCCTGATTAAAGGCAGCCGCCGGCGAGATCACATCACTCCAGTGCTGAAGGAGTTGCACTGGTTACCAGTTGTTTTCCGGGCCAAATTCAAGGTGTTGGTTTTGACCTTTAAAACCCTATATGGTTCCGGCCCAGCCTATCTTAAGGAGCGCCTCCAGCAACACCAGACAGGCCGCTTAACAAGATCAGCCTCGGATGGCCTTCTCTCTGTCCCATCAGCCAGGACAGCTAGACTGGTGGGGACGAGGGAGAGGGCCTTCTCTGTGGTGGCCCCCACTCTGTGGAACTCCCTCCCTAGGGAACTCCGTCATGCCCCCTCTTTAATGAGCTTCCGTCGTGCATTAAAAACGTGGTTGTTCAGGCAGGCATTTGGGGTGGGTTAGGGTATTTTTTTAAAAAAAAAATTATGGTAAAATTTTATTGTTTTAAATTGTTTATGGTGGGTTGTACATCGCCCAGAGTGGCTGGGTGACCAGTCAGATGGGCGATTAATAAATTTAATAAATAAATAAATAAATAAAGATAATAAAAACATAATATAAAATTTCTAACATACAAAATGTAAAACAATTTAAACAGCTAAACCATTTACAATAAGATACTTGACCTGATAGAAACAACTGACATAAATGCCCCATCATATGCCATCAGAGGCCTGGGAGTAGAGGACAGCCTTAACCTGGCTGATGTTGATTGTAGTGTCAGGGTAGGTTCAGGTCAGGAGAGGCGCTCCATCAGGTATTGTGGTGCCAAGCTGTGAAATGCCTTTATAGATTAAAACCAGCACCCTGAATCGTGCTTGGAAGCATACAGCTTTCCAAGGTTTCATTCAGGATTCTTTCCTAGCCCTAACTAGGGAAGCCAGGAATCGAACCCGGGACCTTTTGCATGCAAAGCGCATGCTCTGCCGCTGAGCTATGGCCTCTTCCCCTGACTTCTGGCAGGAACATGCTGTCTGCGTTAGGTTATTGGGTTCTGTGGCCCACCAGCCACCATGTGGTCCTGCTTAGCCGCCTGTATCAAAAGTCAGTGAGCACCAGCTGTTTGGGTTTGGTGCCTTGTTTCATCTGCAGGAAAACCAGAAGGAAGTTTCTCTGCGCGAGATTGCTGTGCCCTCAAATGATACTAGAAACTAATAAAAAATGCTGCCATTCAGTCTCATACTGCTGTGCAAGGCTGCTGGGGTGAAAGTTTACATCTCTGTTCCTGTATTACCCAAGCAAAAGAGAGCATTCCAAATGATGCTGACTTGTTGCAGCAGCTCCAAGGAATAGCTTTTCACTGTTCACCACAGTTACCAAATGAAATGTAATTGTTCGGATTTAAGAAGAGAATGCAGGCAGCTGCCTTATATGGAGCCAGACCATTGGTCCAGTGAGCACCTTGTTGTCTACACTGACTGGCAGCAACTGCCCGGGGTTTCAGAGCGAGTCTTTTGCAGCCCCGACTGGGAATGGCAGGACTCGAATCTGAGATCCTTTGCATGCAAAGCATGTGCTTTGCCACTGAGATACTGTGCCGCAAAGAGTTGAGGATTTGTGCTCCCCTTGCAAAATGTGCATATCCACTATTGTGGATAAATATCCCCAATTGGCAGCAGACTTGAGAATATTGGCATCAGAAAAATCAGGCAATTGGATGTGCAAATGATGCACACCTAACGCCAATTTTGCATGCACTGCAGAGGAGGGCTCTACAGCTACGTCTTTGAGAAATGTCTGGCTGAGACCGTATGAGCAGACTTCCACTTGTGCAATGGAACTTTCCCTTCCCCTCCTTTCCACAGAAGGTTTGGGGGGGGGGGATGCAGGGGGCTGTTGGGGGGGAGGGGAATTTGTTCCGTCGGTGGGTGTTGTTCCATTGGTGGACATACATGATCGGATGCAACCCTCTGTGTTTAATATGCATTTGATGCACAGAAGTTATTCAGATAAATATTGCATAAATAGCATTTCTGCTTTCGTATTTATTTAAAGATGTTATGTTGTTATCTGGCCCTCCTAGTCTAATAATGGGACCTCTAGGACTGCTAACAATGTTGAAAGTGGTATGATGGGGCATGGTTTCCTTTTACACACACACACACACACACACACACTTCGTTTGTGATGGAGAGAGTATCCCCAGTGAATTAGCCAAACCCTTTTTAAAAGCCATTTCTGGGTCTAAGTGCATCTTGTGCCTACTGACATGCATGAGACAAATCCCTAACAGTGTTTTTGGAAACAGCAGCTTCAGTTGGGGTGATTTTCTGTGTGGGAAATGGGGGTGGGGGAGTAAGGGAGGTGATAGGGATGGATGAGAATGTATTTTCAGTTTGTTGTTTATAAGAATTTACCAATATTCGCAAATTTCTTCATATTCAGGATGGAAAGAACTTGAGAGTTAAAAAATTGGAATGTGGAAGAAACCAAAACTGTCAGATCTGCCCATCCAGGCCCAGGGCTTTGAGTGCTTAGCTTAGGGATGTATATGAGAATTTTTTTTCAGTTCGCAAATCACTCAGAAACACCCTATTCGCAACCCCAAACATGAATGGGAGCTCATGTTATCTGAAAATGTTTGCAACTTCCTGAAATGTACAACTTGAAAATTGTGCAACTTTCTCAAAGTGCACAACTTTAAAACATTGAGATTTTAAAATTTTGGATGCCGAAAAAAGCGAAACTTTCTCGTCACTCTTCTGCTACAATTTCTTCCCTTCCCAGCCTTTGTTTCCCCATTGGGTTTGTGCTTTTTCAGAGCTGATAAATCTAGAAAAAACTGGGCCCTGGAGATGCTCCCAGCTTCTCCCCACATCATATCCTGGTGGTGGTGAAATTTCACCTAAACAGCTCTATAGTGACTTGCTCAAGTCAACCCCAGTGAGTTTCATAGCTGGCTGGCAGGGATTTTTGAACTCAGGTCTCCCCAGGCCAAATCTAACCCTCTATCAGCCACACCATGCTGCCAGAATGATGAAAGAGTTCTGAAAAAGCATGACAATCTGGATGCGACAGCTGCGGGACTGAATATATAGTAGAGCCAAAGGTTATCTCTGTCTGTGCAGAGATTTACATGTAAACGGTCCCCCTGAGTGAAACAATCTGGATTGAATAAAGAGAGCAGATTTGCCATGAGAAAGGGAGGTGTTTCAGCATCCTGGGTCATTTAGTGGCAAAATGAAATATGGAAGCCCAAAGGAAATGAGGTAGAGTACATGGGAAATGACAAGACATAAAATAAAGACAGACGGCTACGGAAGTATGGAACAGCCTACAGGGTAGGTTTAAGAAGAGGCAGATTCATGTACTGCTCTGACAACATTACCAAAGGTCAGCTCGTGTTTCCTTTGCTGACTTATCTGGCAAAACCAAGAGTTTAAAAGGCAGCGAGATGGAGGATAAGTCTATCAGTGGCTATGAGTCAAGATGACTGTATGCAGAATCCCACTGAGGATCAGTCGCAGGAGGAGAGAAACCGTGGGAGAAGGCTTGGCTATTGCCGTCCGGGACTGCTTTTGGTCTTCCCAGAGGCATCTGATGGGCCACTGTGGCAAACAGGATGCTGGGCTAAAAGATGAGCCGTTGGTCTGACCCAGCTGGAAACGTTTTTGACTGGCATAAGAAACAACATACTAAAAGTTTCACTGTCTCGCTCAATGCAACTTTTCATTCCCTGGTGTCAGGCTAGTCTTACTTCAGGGCGGTATGCTGGCCACCCTGCGCACTGCAAGCCAGCCTCTTCCTACGCTCTGAGAAGGGATGGGGCCATGCCCCTATGAAACACGAAGCGATCCGTTTCTACTTCCTGTTAGTTCAGAGCATAGCTCTTCCCCTTCCCAGAGCCTGGGAAGCGGCTTCAGCAGCAGGCATGGGGACTTTGAAGGCCTCTCTCTGCTCCCCACACCATCTCCCCCCTCCCCCCTCCCTCTCTCATACACACACACACACACCCCCTCTCTCCCTCCCACCACCATTCACCTGGCTGTTCCTCCATGCTACCCACATCCTTTCAGCTAACTGTGGCTACTTTGCTATGCACAGTTACCAAGGAGTAAAACCCACTGAACACAGGAAAACTTACTTTCAAGTAAACAGACATGGGCTTACACCGAGTGAGGCATCCAAAGTCCATTTTGCATTGATCTGGACATTGCGACGTTTACTATGCTGTTTCTTACGCAAGTCTGATCATTGCCTCAAAAATAACAACCCTTTTGTAATTCTTTTAGAATTTGCATTTTTTCCCCCTGTTTGTACTGGTTTGCACATAACGACAGCTCAGAGTATGGGTTGCATATCGATTGTCATTGAATTGGGGGTTGTCGTTACGTTGATCCCTGCACTATGGTTTAACTATAGGTTAAACTACAAACAACCCAAGAAAGAATCCAAAGTTTGTTGTTGGGTTGCGAACTCTAAGTTGTTTGTGGTTAACAACCCCTAGTTAAACCAGGGGTCATAGTGCAGGGTATGAACATAATGACAACCCATGATTCAATGACAACCCATGCTCAGCCTGTACTCTGGGTTGTTGCTACATGTAAACTAGGTCATAGTCAGGGGCCTTTTCAGTCCTGAGGCCACATGTGATGGTGGCTCAGCTGCCACACACACAGTGGCCTAGTTCATATATAACACTAACCCATGTTTTATTTAAACCATGGTTTGTTGCCCTGTTTGTCTAGCAGGCAGTTAAACAAACCATAGCTTGTTTTTTCAGTCTGTGAGTCATTTGTTTCCCTCCTCCTTTGCCCACTCCTTCCCTGTACCTAACTCCCTTTGCAGCACTGCAATATTGGCATGTAAAGAGGCTGGGGGGGGTTGTACTACTCTTTCCCACTGCCTCTGTAGCCTGGCAAAACAATCTATGAAGAACCCACGATTGTGGGTTCACACATAATGACAACCCATGGTTTAAACAATCCACCGATCACACAACCCAACAACAAACTGTGGGTTCTTTCTGTAGCTTGTTTGTGATTAACAGCCCATACTTAACCCATAGTTCCAGGTTTGCACATAACAACCCATGATTCAACAAACCATGGTTAATTAAACCGTGATTTGTCATTACGTGTGAACCAGGTCAAACATACCCCAGAGATCCAGATCCAGATCACTCTTTCCTCACTGCTAGCAGCAGCAGGGAAAGAGAGATCTGTATGAGGCAATGGTGTAGTGGCAAGTGCAGGCAGTACTCATGACAGTCACCATAGTCATGGCCCCAAGAAGAGTCCAAAAGTTCAGGCAGTGTTGTTGATCCATATGAACAAAGTAGTTCTAGCAGTTTTCATCTCCATGAGAAGCAGGTCTTTCATAAAGCTAATGGGTCTTAATTGTCCATTCAAGATAAGGCTACCACTAAATATTTTGCATTGCAACAACAAACAATATATCATTGCTGGGAAAATTCATTTCCCCCCCAACTACTGTGAGGACTGCCGCTAAGCTCAGAGGGAACAGCAAAGTCTTGGGAGTGCGAGATGGGAGATGACCTCAGCGTCCCTGCTAATCAAAAAGTGCCGGTGCAGCATCCTTGTGAGTCCTGGCTCCACTACACCACTGGAAATTGGCAGAGGGAATTCGGTGGGCCCCTGGTGAGCCCTGGGCCGCAGGTTATGTACCCCTGTTCTACATATGTACTAATGCCATCAATGAGCCTTCCAAAACTGTGGGGTGAATACGGAAGGTCTTGCTCAGGAAAACCATCTTTTAGAATCTGAGAGAAGTTCAGAGGATTTGAAGCAAACGTTCTTGGGGATTTTGTAGATCTCTAGGGGAGAAAACAAAACACATGCCATTGTGAATGAGTGAAGGATGTCCAACTGTCGATATTGCCACCTAGACACATGAAGCAGCCTCTATCAGGTCACACTATTTGTTCCTCTGGCACAGTATCATTTGCTCAGATGGACAAGAGCTTTCAAGGTCTCAAGCAGAGGTCTATCCCATCACCTGCTTCCTGACCCCTTTTTAACTGGAGATGGCTGGGATAGAACCTAGGACCTTCTGCACGCAAAACATGCCCCCAACTTGTATTCCCACCCCTCAAGAAAGACACTTGTTGGGAACTGATGACTGCCAGTTACGTATTCATTGGGGTCTTTTCTACACTAGTGGGGAACCACTAAGTCTGTAGCAGCCCTAATCCTGAAGAAGAGTTCAGTGTAACAGAAAAAAAGCGGGCTTCCACCACTTAAAAAAGGGTGCAGTAAAAGCTGGGATCTCATTCTATTAAGTGTCCAGCTTTTTTCTTTTTGTTTTTTTAGTTGCCTTCTGCAACTTAAAGTGACCCTGGCAGGTTGGCAGGTTTTCCCTTTCGGAAAACCTGGCCTTGATTTTTTAGTTGGATTTAGGAAAATTAGCCTGCAAAACAGATGGTGGAAATAGAGAAATAGAGTTGGGGTTGATTTGTGGCATGGTTTAGCATTCCGTTTCGAGTGGGAGTTCTCCGCTGGCCTCTAAGCCGAATAAATGGAGACCTTTTCCCAGCTGCCTTCCATCACTGACACTGTTGCAAACAGATTCTGAGCAGGCAGTCTTTATCTGGTGTGGATGTCGGAACTACTGTGGATAATCCCATGCAGAAATATAGGGGTAGCGGATGGGGGGCGGGGCTTAGCATCGTCAGGAACAAAAGAACCACATGGCTTAATTTTCCAACATAACCCATTATTTTTATGTGCAATAGCTGTGTGTGAACAAAGAAAAAGGAAGAGTGGAGATTTGGGGAGTGGGATTTAAAATCACATTTTGACACAAATCCTTTCTGAGTTCACAGTTCCCACAGACCGCTTGCATCTCTGAAGCTCAGATACTTGATAATCATAAAGATTGTTCTGATCTTTCCAGGGAAGCTTCCCCCCTCCCCCCAAAAGGAAGTATTAAATGACACTGGCTGCTAGTAGAAGAAGGCGGGGGTTGTATGTTGCAGGGAAGTTCCTTAAGTGCATAGATGAATGCCTGCAAGAGTTAGAAAGCAAGGGCAGGAAACTCTAAAACCTTTGTTTATCTCGCTGTGTTCTGTGGTACTGAGCATTTAAAACTGTACCAAGCTATCCCCCAGCCCCAACTGAAGTTCTTAATGGTAATGACATTCATAGTGACTGCTTCTGGCTGTTGCATTTTGTCCAGTAAACAAATAAAATTTGCATCTAGGCCACAAAACAAAAGCAAAAGCACAGGAGGAATTGGATGTGGGATACACGGCTTGACAGCAGTACATGTGAAAAGGATCTCAGGATTGGAGTACATCCCAAGCGGAACATGGGTCAGCAGCATAACGCAGCTGCAAAAAAGGCTAATGCAATTCTAGGCGGCATTAATAGAATCTTCGTTTACAAGCCCCAAGAAGTAGTAGTTTATTCTGCACTAATCAGACCTCATCAAGGTTCTGTGTCCAGTTTTGGGTGCTGCACTTTAAGATGGAAATAGACAAATTGGAATGGGTTCAGAGGAGTGCAACGGAGATGGTCAGGGGTATGGAAAACAAGTCCTATGAGGAAAGCTTGAAAAAACTGGTTGGGCAAGAAAAGATGGGTGGAGGTGCGGACGACATGATAGCATTCTTCAAATACCTAAAAGGCTCTTGCATAGAGGGGAAAGACTTGTTCTCTGCTGTCCCGGAAGGCAGGATTAGATCTAATGGGCTTCCATTACAGGAGGGTAGATTTCGGTTGAACGTTACAAGAAACCTCTTGATGGTAAGAGCAGTTTAACAATGAAACCAATTGCCTAGAGGGGTATTGGGCTCTCCCTCACTTAGAGGTCTTCAAGAAGAGGGTGGAGAGGCATCTGTTGGGGTGAGAGGGTGGGCATCCTACTCATGGCTTGCTTGTATCAAGCAGGGGGATGGACTAGATAGCTGAGCCCCCCCTCCAACTCTATGCTTCTATGGAGTCCCCAATTTCTTGTAGCTGAACCTTACTCCCCCAGCCCTGATTGAGTTAGCACTGGAGGCACAATTCAGTCTTACACTCAAGGAGGTTTCCTTTCGAAAGGCATAAAAATAAGTACTCTCCAACCTTTCAAGGACCCCACTCTTCACTGTCTGTGTGAATCCTTGCGCTGGGGGGGGGGGGGGGCAAGAAGACAAAACCAGCACATTTGAGCTTAAAGCTCTTACTGCCAGCCAGTAAGCTTTAGGAGAGGCATTTCAACCATTTAGAAGGGTGGGGGGTGTATAAAAAGCCAGGAAGGTATTTAGGGGGTGAGGACAGGGGATGAGGCATGGCCATCTAGAGAATGGCCCAAGATTTTGCTGCCTGAGACAAAGAACAAGACTGATTCCCTCCCATTCCGTGTACAAAAAGCCAGCTGGACTGGCAGATGAATCTGTCTGCAACACTGATGATGGGACAGTGCCCTCCACCGCAGCTGAAGGCAGTAGGCTAACGGGGGGGGGGGGAGCAGGCCACCTGGTGCACAAGTGTCTCCTCCAACACCTTGCTGTTGCTTCCCAGCATCTGCTGCCTGAGGCGACTGCCTCACTATGACTAATGGTAGGGCCAGCCCTGGCTGGCAGCCGTTTCCCCCCAGAATGGCACTATGTCACAGCACAGCATCATTCTGGGAAAGCAAAAATGGCGACTGCCAGCCCAGGAGAGCTGTAGAGGAGCGCTGGTGAGATGTATTTCAAGTGGAATGATAGTAATTATTTCAAAAGCTGCATCTGTGCATATAAATGAGCACTTCAACATTGTATGCAAATCTGCATCCTCTTTTGCCCTGTTATGTGGCAATAACTAAGTGGCAGCCCTAATCAAGCAGAAAGGTTAAGGCAGGGGTCCCCAAACTTTTTGGATCCAAGGACACATTTGGGAATTTGAGAAACTGCTGTGGGCGCCACTGCAAAATGGCTGCCATGGATGATGTGGCTAGGCACATAATGGTTGCCCGGGGGGGCCTGGCTAGTCAAATGTGAGCTAAAGAGGAGTGGGGAGAGAAAGAGCAAGGCTAAAGGCTGGGAGGGAGAGAGAAATTGCAAGGGAAAGGGGTAAAGGGAAGAGAAAGAGCAAGGCTAGAGGCTGGGAGGGGAGAAACAGCGAGGAAAAGAGATGGGGAGAGAATTAGCTAAGCTAGAGGCTGGGAGGGAGGGGGAAACAGGAAGGCAAAGCAGTAGAGAAAGAGCAAGGCTAGAGGCTGGGAGAGAGGGAGGGGAAATCGCAAGGGAATGGGCTAGAGGGGAGAAAAAGAACAAGACTAGAGGCTAGAAAGGGAGAGGAAAAAAGACTACCTTAACATTTTACAACATTTTAATTTTTTTTAAGGGGACAAGGAGTAGAGAGCTTTGTGGGCACTATTGGAGGTCCCCAAGGGTGCCATGTTGGGGACCCCTAGGTTAAGGACATAAGAAGAGCCAAGCTGAATCAGATGTCTGGACCCCCTGTAAAATTCGGTGAATACATCATGGCAATGGTGTTACAAAAGTCTCATCTGGAAACACCCTACGCTAAGAATTAAAGACAGGGTGCTTCTGAGCACATGCTCAGCCTGGAACAAAAATACACTCCTGGTTTTCCGCTGAGGTTTCTTTTGTTCAACAGCCTAATTTAGGATGCAGTCCTATATGTTCAGACAGAAAAAAGTCCTACAACTATGCTGGCTGGGAATGCTGGGAGTTGTAGGACTCCCCCCCCCCCTCCAGTCTAAACACGCATACAATTGCACCTTTAGGCTGTTGTTGGGGCCTTTTTTGTTGTTGCTATTGCTAGTCAAGCAGGAGTCCGAAAGCCTTGCTGATCTACTACAAATTACCCAGAGACCTACAGTAGATCTCAATCTACTTTCTCTTCCCAGGCTTGGCTAATATTCCTTGGTATGAGATGAGGGGCGTTATAATCGTGCCTTTATTTTCATCTCTGAAATGTTGTAGGGTATGCCTTTAGTGGCAGTCAACTTTTCCATACTACTTTAGGAGGCACCTCCTATAAAACTCAAGATGTCTCCATGAGCAAAGCCATCAGTGCAATTGATTGAGGCATGAAGACTTTTGCGCAATTGTGACTGTCACCTACCGGATGCTGCACAGAGCACCACTGATTACAAGGCGTGTTTTCCCTTTCCTGCTGTGCCATGCCTCTGTAGTTTTAGAAATGGTTTTGAAAGTTTTTAAAATGTATAAAATGCTACTTTTAAAAGTATGTATGTATGTGGGGAGATAAAATTCCAACTCCTTTAGCAAACTGTCAGATGTTAAAGCCTTCCTAATGCCAACGAGTTACATACCCCCAGGTACCAAACTTTAGAAATATGATCTGACAGACGGAATAAATCCTTCCTCCCTCAAAATTTGTTTTGTGCTGTGTGAGTTCTCGCTTTTGAATAGGAGCACAGCTTCCTGAGCTGACGCAAGCATGGGGTGTTTTTTTATACCAAGAAACTGCTCTTTTCCTTCACTACCTTCCTGAACACATCCACACATCTGGCTTTTGTTTGCTTCCTTCAGAAGCTTCAGTTACCCCGTCAACAACAGCCTCACGTAAATGCTGTTTTGGCATATTGCACTTGTGAAGCAAGAAGATCACAATATTTGCAAATCAGGTAAAGGATGCAGACATCACTGTGTGGTCTGGTACAGATGCAACTCTAGCTCCATGCAAGCTGTTGTTTCCAGATGAGGAGCCAACACTTCCGACCAGGGCCTCAGGTGGTAGGGAGAGTGGCGGCTCCAAAGAGCCCTGCTGGCCGCTCTCCTGCTGAGACAAATGCTGCGGCAGGAAAGCAGCCACTGTGGCAAATGCCACAATGAGGTCCCGATCAATCCCCAGCATCTCTAGTTCCAGGTGATACTGCCTCTCAAAGTAGACAATACAAGGCTAGATGGACAAACAGTCTCACCTGGTATAATGCAGCTTTCCATATTTAACTGAGAAAGTTTAGACACAGTGGCAGTCAGTGTGTGAGATAAAGTAGGATAAAAATCTATCTTGCTGTATAAACTATTACTATTCATAATAGTAGCTACTAATCCCCACAGAGCAAACATAAACCCATGTTAGGGAAGGGGATTATTCAATGTGGGGCTGGGGGGGGGGGTGTCTTGTTTTCAAATTTAAAATCAACACTGAAAAGAGCCTAACACAGTCAAGGGGAGCTGCCGAATTTACTTCAGTTTGATGACTAATGGCACATAATCTTAAACCTTCTCTTTAGTATCTTTTGGCTTCCTGACAATTCTGTTATCTCAAGGGACAAATAAATATCAGCTCTTTCCCCAGGAAGATTAACTAATAAAATGAAGGAGGAGGAAGGGAAGAGATCCTGCTAGTTTTCAGAATGCTATGTCCAACATGCACACACAGACTCACACACAACCTAAGCAGCCCCCCTCTGTAGTTCCTGGATCTGACCAGAGAAGAGAAAATGCAGCAGGCAACACAAAAGAGAACAGAGGTTTACATGCAATTTGCATGTGCTAATTCATATGTATCGAAGTACATTTAGAAATCATTATTATAATGTAAATGCAAATACAGTACATTTCACCATAGTATGGAAGGCTGTGACCAGGTGACCTGCGCGCCTGCCTGTTCGGTCTGCTGTCCAGGTGCTAACTCCTGATGGGCAACATTTCTTATGGTTCTTTACCTTTAACCCAAAATTGGATAGGACAGCCCTTCAAACAGGGGGACTGTCCTCTGTAAAAGAGGCCACATGGCCACCCTACCAAAGTTCCAGTGAGTTAACAGCTCTTGCTGGAAGTCAAAAGGCCACACTGGTGCATTTCCATATGCACACAGAGTTTTCTGAAGGGCACATTGCTTATGGCTCCCAGCAGTATGGGTCAATGCAAAGCAGAGTTTTAACTTCCTTGGTTTATGAAGCCATAATATTTGGTCTAAAGTGACGTGTGAACTAAGAAAGCCAGTATCTAACTTGTTAATGAACCATCTTAACATGCCAAATTATGCCACCCAAAAAAAGAAAAAAGGAGGGGGGGAGACATAACGTAATGTTATTTTAATATATCAGGATATTACATGATGCTAAAAAAGAGGTTGTTGGACAGTGTTATGTAACAATAGCAGACGTAATGCCTATCATTGTCTTTGCGAGGGAA
This sequence comes from Heloderma suspectum, assembly GCF_057233095.1. Taxonomy (NCBI): domain Eukaryota; kingdom Metazoa; phylum Chordata; class Lepidosauria; order Squamata; family Helodermatidae; genus Heloderma; species Heloderma suspectum. Next base: position 22,318,774 of record NC_139460.1, on the reverse strand, counting down.
ACAACATTTTTGGTCACAGCTACAACGGCAGGATATGAAAGTATTGATCTCGCTGGACATCTCCCCCCATTTAAAACTTGTAAAAACCAGAGTAGCTCATTCACCCAGCAAGTAGTAATTCCTGTGGTCTGTAGAAAATACATCTATTTTATCACTACTATAAAAAGGAGCCAGATGTTCAGGAGGAATATTTTCCATGTGGAGGAGGGCAAAAACCTGTGAAACTTTCTAAAGCCCTGTCTAAACTGCTGTTGTGAAGAAAACAGGAAAGCAACTTCCCCTCTCTCTGCATCCAAGGAGGAAGCAGCAGGCAAGGGGCTTTCAGGATCTCTTCTCTTTCTTCCGTTGGAAAGAGAGAAAAAATATCCAAAAGGTTTTAGGCCACTGGGAGTGTCAGCAGCATCAACAATTTCAAAATGGAGAAGACTGTCTGGGTGGTCACGGATGTTATCTGCAGGGCCACCAGATGGGGCTGGCCCTACCATTAGGCAAAGGGAGGCAGCTAGGGATGTACGAAACTCACCTTTTCGCAGAATTTTTCACGATGGGGGGGAGGCGCTCCATCCTTCCCCCTGGAATCCTCGATGGGGGGGAGGCGATCCGGTTCTCCCCCCCGGAATCCTGCCCAGCCGACTCCGCTCCACGGCGGCTCCGCAGAGCAGCCGGCCAGGGCTGTCCGCAGCTGGATTTCTGGCCACGGACGGGCTGCTGTGGAAGCAAATGGCAGCCACCATTTGCGTCCAGCCAGGCTGCCGTGATAGGCTACATAAGTATTTACGTAGCCTATCACGGCAACCCCCCAAAAAATTATTATTATTTTTAATAATAATGCATTTTATCCTACGTAAATATTTACATAAGCTATTACGGCGAAAAAAAGGGGAATGCAAATAGCGCCCACTACACTATTTGCATTCCCCTTTTTTTCGTCGTAATAGCCTACGTAAATATTTATGTAGGCTAGAACGGCGAAAAATAGGGAACGCAAATGGCGGCCACCGTAGCCGCCGCCATTTGCGTACGCTGGTTTGTTTTTTTGGGGGGGTAGCCATGATAGGCTACGTAAATACTTACATAGCCTATCACAGCTGCAAGGACGCCAATGGTGGCCGCAGCAGCCCGGCCGCGGCCGGCCAGGAGACCACCCACCAGAGCCGCCGCCGCCACCGCCGAATCCGCCACACTGGAATCCATGGTGGAATTCTCTGCCATCCCTAGAGGCAGCTGCCTCAAGTCAGCAGATGTTGGGTGTCATGAAAGGGCAGCAAACGGTTACTTATTTATTTTATTATTACTGTATTTTTACTTCCAGGCAGGGCTGGCCCAATACATTTTGCTGCCTGAGGGAAAAGACAAAATGGCTCCCTTCCCTTCCATGTGTAAATGCCAACTAGAGTGGCAGTTTAAGATTTATTTGATACTGGCAATGGGACAGACAAAAGAGGACACAGATTTGCATAAACTTTGCATATGCATAGTATGTAAATTTAGAAATAATTATAATTTAAATATCAATACAGCCTCGCCATAGTGGGGAAGACCATGACCAGGTGAGCCATGTGCCAGCAGCTCAGTCTGCTGTCCAGGTGCTTATGGTGGATGGACCACTTCCAGGTCCCTGCTGCTCTCTGTTCTTATGGTTCTTTATCTTTAATCTAGACTTGGACTGCACAGCCCTTCAAATAGAGTTCGCCTTCAAATAAAGGACAGTTCTCTGGCAGCCCTTCCAACAGAGGATTGTCATCTGTAAAAGAGGACACATGGCCACCCTAATTTATCCAGTGATGTTACTAAAGCATGAGTAGCCATGGTTGTTTCATTAACATAAAGCACTTGCAGGCTTTATAGGCGAAAGGTCTTTATTCAGTTGTAGGTGTGCTCCTGGCAAGCTGCAGTAAGTCAACCCCCCCCCCCCGACTTCCTGCCTCAGCATTTCCTCTTCCCTTATTAGAGCCTGAGGGCTTCGCCACACCAGGTTTTTTATCCCACAGTTTACCTGGGTTTCTGCATTTTTGCAGGATTAAGATCAATTCCTTACATGGGCTGACACAGGCTGTTTTGTTGGGGCTGTCTTTCTTGGCAAGTTCTCCACAGCTTCTTTGCCACCTCCTCAGAATTTGCTGCCTCTCTCTGCTTGGTCTAGGAACTGGGCAGAATGGGGGCGGGGGAGAAAATGCTTGTGTGGGGGTGCTTTGTCAGAATTTGCTATGCTTTTTCTTTTTCTCCTCATCCTGCTGACTCCACGGAGGTAGCAGAGAGGGTGCCCCAATTTACCCAGTTAGAGAGGCCACCCAGAATATGTAACTCCATCAGCTCCATATTACATGTCTATCCTGCCATTCTTCCAAAGAGCTCAGAGTAGAATACATGTCTCCTTCCATTATAGAACAACCCTGCAAGGTAGCCTGGGCAGAGGAGAGAGAGGAGGGCGGGGGAGACTAGCCCAGAGTATGTTCCCTTCTTCCATGATGGAGTAGCTTATCATATACAGCCACCCTAGATTTACTTCATTGTGCTGTGGCTATAGCAGAGCTGCACAATTTCACACAGCCATAAAAGTAGATTTACATTTCGATACCAATCGAAATTGGATACCATGGTATCCTTCTGGATAGGTTGTCTGGGTTGGGAGTTGGAGGCACTGCACTACAGTGGTTCCGCACGTACTTGGATGGCCGATTCCAGAAGGTGGTGCTGGGAGATTATTGCTCTGTGCCATGGCAATTGTGCCATGGGGTTCCACAGGGCTCTATTTTATCCCCCATGCTGTTTAACATCTACATGAAACCGCTGGGTGAGGTTATCCGGAGGTGTGGGCTGAGGTGCCATCAATATGCGGATGACACCCAGCTCTACCTCTCTTTCTCATCAAACCCAGGTGAGGCAGTGGCTGGTCTGAACCAGTGCCTGGGCACGGTAATGGACTGGATGAGGGCTAATAAACTGAAACTCAATCCAGACAAGACGGAGGTACTGTTAGTGGGTGGCTCATCTGCCCGGCTAGGTGATATTCAACCTGTTCTGGAGGGGGTTGCACGCCCCCTAAAGGATCAGGTTCGTAGTTTGGGGGTGCTCTTGGATCCAGAACTGTCACTTGAGGCACAGGTGAACTCAGTGGCACGGAGCACTTTTTATCAGCTTAGGCTGGTATACCAACTACGCCCTTATCTGGACAGAGATAGCCTAGCTACAGTTATCCATGCTCTGATAACTTCTCGTCTGGATTACTGCAATGTGTTATACGTGGGGCTGCCTTTGAAAACGGTCTGGAAACTTCAGCTGGTCCAAAATAGGGCAGCAAGATTGTTAACAGGGACTGGCCTGCGAGCTCATATTACGCCAGTACTTTTCCAGCTGCACTGGCTGCCAGTCCATTTCCGGGCCCGATTCAAAGTGCTGGTGTTAACATTCAAAGCCCTTAACGGCTTGGGGCCAGGTTACCTGAAGGATCACCTCCTCCCATATGTGCCTGCCCGGACCTTAAGATCATCATCAGCGGCCCTTCTCCATGAGCCCCTGCCAAAGGAAGTGAGGCGGGTGGCTACTAGGAGGAGGGCTTTTTCTGTTGTGGCACCCCGGCTCTGGAATGAGCTCCCTAGTGAGGTTCGCCTGGCGCCTACATTGTACTCCTTTCGGCGCCAGGTGAAGACCTTTTTATTTTCCCAGGCATTTTAGCTTTCTAAATTTTTATCTTTGCTGTTTTAAATCTGTATTTTAAACTCCTGTACTGCTGCTAGGTTTTATTGTGGTTGTATTGTTATATTGTGGTTTTAATGTTCTATATATTTTAAATTGTTTTATTGTGTGTTGTTTGGTTTTAATTTTTATGAACCGCCCAGAGAGCTTCGGCTATTGGGCGGTATAGAAATGAAATAAATAAATAAATAAATTTAAGTATTGCCTTATCTCCGACCTTTTAAAAAGCAGGATAAACGTTTTTTTAAAAAACTGCGGGAGATGCCCTGGAGGTTGATGACGTCGTGTAAAGGACCCACAAACTTCCATGAGTGACCAGCTACAAGTGTGCAATAAAAGCCTCGTATAGAAACGCTCAGAGTCTCTGCTTAGTTCCATGATACCAGGAGCACACCCAATGTTCTTATTTAACAGTACCTCCATCATGTACCCCCCCAAAAGGGATCAGTTTCAGTTTTTAACTTCATTGAACTTGACTGCAAGGAGTTGAGGCTAAATAGAAAATAACCGAAGACCCAAGACCTTTTGGTGCCTCAGGTAGAATTGGCACTCCCCCAGGAATACTATGCATCCCCACGTCAAGGTGCATAGTACCACTGAACATGCAGAGAACTGACTTTAAAGGAACATTTTACTTTAGATCAGTACATAGCAGAAACATAAACCACCCTGTTGTCTGCCTCCTTTTTCCATAAGTACAAAGATACGCCCCTCCAAACCCAAAGAACTGGCAACATCAGTGGGGTTCACTCAAAATCCCTCCCTCATTGAATGAATAGCGGGTGGTGGAGTTCTGCTACATGGCTATGCCCCCGCGCCGGCCCTCTCACATGGGGGAGCTTTCAGTGCATTCATTGGTATGAGAACTCATTTAGGGCTGAAGTTAAACCAGGAGAGATGCAGTTAAGATGTGGGGGTTCAGGGGGAATGGCTGGGGCATCTCCCCCCCCCACCACCACCCCAGCATCTGTTGCCTGAGGTGGCTGCCTCACTTTGCCTAATGGTAGGGACAGCCCTGACTTGAAGGCATTACATGATTTCAGTATAAATGAAGCTGTTTCAAGATGAACATTTTTTTATTTTAGTTTTTTAGTTTCCAGTAGTCTAATGGCACTCCCTCTTTTCGTAAAAAACTCTTTTCGCAGTTTTCGTAATTAATGCGAATTAATTCACACGATAAGTGAAATGGATTGGTGAGAAGTTAATAATCCACTATTCCAACCCTGAGGACATATAATGTGTCCATGGCTTTGTTTCTTCATTTGAAAGGGTGCTTTTGAAAAGTCAGTGCTAAAAATGTGAGGACCGAATAGTGCATTTCTGAAGCCATTTTTCATGTAAAACAGCATGCTTTCAATATATTTGTGTTTCCTTAGGAACTAGGGTATACATTTCACTTGTCCCGTTACAACTTCCTAAAGATTTGTTCAGCTGGTTTCAATTTTTTAAAAAGCAGTTTCTGTGGGAGCTTTTCTGTGTGTACATTCTCAAGCTACTAACGCTCCAAATACCAGCTGAACACATGTGCACAGATGGAGGGAGAAGAGGATTAAGACTGTGTGCCTCGTTCCCTTTACCCTTACTAACCACATTCACTTCAACAGGATCTTAATAAAACTGCACGAATGTAAGTGGTTTGAGGATTTCTACTGGAGTTGAAATGGAATTTGAGCACAGGCAGAATTAAACAACATTGCAAATGTGTATTTTGAATTTGGAATTTGACCTGAAAATCTCAAAAGCTTATTTTCATTTTGCTTTCTTCTTCAACTGCATGTTTTCTGTTTAAATAAATTAGTAATATTAGTATAATATGGCACTCCCCACATCCCCAGGACCTATGGGGAAATCAAATGGAGTAGCCAATTTACCCCCCCTTTTTTTAAACCTCTTAATACATCCTAAGAATTGCCTTCCTGTGTCAAATTGAGATTGATCTAGTTCACTATCCTCTAAGTTCAGCAGCCAAGAAGATGCTTCTTGGAGTTTAAAAACAGGTAGCAACAGTCTCCTGCCCCATATCTCCCCTTGTTTTTTGTCTGCTGCATCTAGCATTAAGAGGAATACTGCCCCTGGATAGGGAGGTTCCATTAACGGCCAAAACAGACATTACTTTAAATCTATATCTAGCAGCTACATCTTTTTTTCATTTTTACTCTAGAAATAGTTACAGGGACACCAGTCAGGATCAGGACCCTAACATGGGGGCTTTTAAGACCAGGTTGGGCCTCTCGTGCCTACTCTAAAGTAAAAAAGGGAAATAAGATGTGGCTGCTGCATACGGATTTAAAGTAAAGTCTGTTTAAAGTGAAGGGTGCAATCCTATGCATGTTTAGACAAAAAAAGTCCTACAACTCCCAGCATTCCCTATCCAGCAGCTGGCTGGGGAATGCTAGGAGTTGTAGGACTTCTTTTCTGACTAAACATGCATAGGATTGCACCTTAAGTCTGTTTTGGCCCTTAATTATGACTAACCGCCAAATAGGTCTTCATGGATTAATCTAAGCTTTTAAAGCCACTTTAACTAGTGGCTGGCAGCAACCAAGTTGGGGTAATGAATTCCATAAGTTAAATTACAAGTTGTTGGAGGAAGGATTCTCTTTGATCAGTCCTGAACCCGCTTCAGGTCAATTCCCTTCTCCAGAATGACTGCTGACATTCACAAAACGTATTGCTGGGGCAGCGCTGGGGCACGTGGACTCAATAGATCGAAAGCTCTTGAACGTTAGAACCAAACAGCCGCATGTCCTTTTTGGTCCCCGGTTTCCAATCCACAGGGTGTTTCTGAATTCTGCACTGAATACATAGAAATAACTGGTGTCATCCTGCTGAGAGGAGTACGCTAGGGCCTGACTCATATGCTTGCCCAAAGAGGCACTCCCATCCGTGGTGTGGTATGGGAGCATGAATATTTGTGCGCTCCCACCACGTCTGCAATGTAATGGGTCAGAATGTGGACCAGTGCTTGGACAATCCATACAATCTTTCCCTCATAAAAAGGGGTCATTTCGCAGATCATGCGCAGATGTGATCACATCACATGTTTTCTTCTAGGCAAGGTCGGAGAATGTGTGCCGGGCCGGTGTCGGGGTTCGGCACAGTTGGGCGTACGCCCTACAGGGCCCCCTCTGCCGTCCCAAGAACCTCTTGCTCTTCCTCCTCCTCTTCTTGCAGTCGCTGCTAGTTCACCTGCCCTCTCTAAGCATGCAAGCAGTGACAAGAATGAGGAGATGGAGCATCTTCCTCCACTTGCCTTGCACTTTCCCTCTGGGTGACTCTGTGCATTGGACCCGGAGGGAGAGAGATCACGAGCAAATAGGCAGTGGTGACGGTGGTGACAAGAAGCTCGGCCCACTCAGAGATGGAGGCCCACTCAGGGCATCTCGCTCAAGCCCCCAACAAAATTCACTCTTTGCCATGTATCCTCTTTTACAGAGGACAGTCCTCTGTTAAAGGGGCTGACCCAATTCCTGTCCACATCCGGTTTACAGATAAAGAACCGTAAGAAGGGAGAGCAGGGACTCTGAAGTTGCACATCAGCAATTAGCACCTGGAAAGCAGACTGAACAGGTGAAATTGCATTTCTATTTAAATTATAATAGTTCCTTCTAAATTTGCATGTATACATATTAATTAACATATGCACATTTTATTCAAATCCACACCTTCTCTTGTCCTCTTTTTTGGCAATGCACAACTGGCCACCTTACTTTGCCACCACATCCATGTGACAAAATGACCCTAGGTATGTTCTGTTACCCAAGTTTTATTTTATTTGTATATGGAACCTTTGGATGATATAGAAAATTCACAGGTGGGTTAGGAAACCCCAAGGATTGGGGTGTAAGTGTCTTAAGTGGGTGCATGACAGCCAGTGTGGTGTAGTGGCTAGAGTGTTGGACTGGGAGCCGGGTGAGCCGGGTTCTAGTCCCCACTCGGTCATGGAAGATCAGTGGGTGACTTTGGGCCAGTCACAGACTCTCAGCCTAACCTACCTCACAGGGCTGTTGTTGTGAGGATTAAATGGAGAGGAGGAGGATTATGTACGCCGCCTTGGTTTCTTAAAGAGGAAAAATGGCAGGATATAAATGTAATAAAAATAATAATTAATAAATGAGGTTTTCAGTCTCTAGCTCCTGGTGCCTTCGGCTCCCAAGCCACATACACAGTGGATATTAGCGGAGGTGGAAGCCCCAGCTTTCCAATGGTTTGGGCAACCCTAGAATTGCCAAAGAACACTGGAGACAGTGCCGGCACCAGCTTTTGGAAGGCCCTTGGGAAAGACATCCTCAATGGGCCCTTCCCTCGGGGAGTCCACCTTCTCACCACCATTCTCACCAGCTGCTGTGGCTCCTTCTCCTCTTTCTCATCATTGCTACCACTTGCTTGCTTGGCAGGCAGAGAACAAGTGAGCAAGCTGGCAGCGGCATCTGCTTTTTTTTCTCATGGAATTTTATTTTATTTCGAAATAAGGTTAACAAAATAAAGGCAACAGAAAGAAGAAAAAGAACACACATAATAATAAATCAAAATCACTAAAGAAACAGAAGAATTCACTAATTGTAAATCTTAGTCTATAAGAGATATGCTTATGGGAACATCTACAATAAAACGACCAAAGTAGGAGCTCTATATCTAATGAAAGTAAAAATACAAGTTTCTTCAACATATAACAAAAGTGTGCTTAAGGGTGCAGTTCTATGGCAGCTTGACAGCTTCTAGATGGCCATAGGATTTTTCAATTTCTGGGAACACAAAACTCCCTGTTCCCTCCCCCTCTGCCTCATAGGTGGCGCAGTTTGTCCCTGTCTCCATGCTCGTAAGAAAGGGGGCATTCCCAGGGCGGGGAGGGACCGTGGAAACACCATTACAACACTTCCTATGCATCATCCAGCCTCTCCCCACCCCCACTCTCACACACCCTGGCTAGACAGCCAAAATTGGCCATCTATCCGTAAATGCAGGGCAGCCGGAGTGCGGAGGAGAGGATCCCCTCCGTGCCCCACGTGCCCTACGTTGGATAGTCTGCTGCCTCCGCATTCAGAGGTGGACTACTAGCCCCATAGGACTGTGCCCTAAGCATATGTCATTTTGTCTGTTTGTGCGTATTAATCAGAAAAAATGCAGGCAACTGTACTTTGTTAGAACTTTTGATAAAGTTTAAAGTGCCTCAGCACAGGAAATGAATGGAAACCATGGTCATAGAATCATAGAATAGTAGGGTTGGAAGGGGCCTACAAGGCCACCGAGTCCAACCCCCTGCTCAGTGCAGGAATCCAAGTCAGAGCATCCCTGACAAATGGCTGTCCAGCCTCGTCTTGAAGGCCTCCAGTGTGGGAGAGCCCACCACCTCCCCAGGTAATTGGTTCCATTGTCGTATTGCTCTTACAGTCAGGAAGTTTTTCCTGATGTTCAGCCGGAATCTGGCTTCCTGTAACTTGAGCCCATTATTCCATGTCTGCACTCTGGGATGATCAAGAAGAGATCCTGGCCTTCTTCTCTGTGACAACCTTTCAGATATTTGAAGAGTGCTATCATATCTCCCCTCAGTCTTCTCTTCTCAAGATGAAACATGCCCAGTTCTTTCAGTCTCTCGTCATAGGGCTTTGTTTCCAGTCCCCTGATCATCTTTGTTGCCCTCCTCTGAACTCTCTCCAGTTTGTCTGCATCCTTCTTAAAGTGTGGTGCCCAGAACTGGACACAGTACTCCAGATGAGGCCTAACCAGTGCTGAGTAGAGGGGAACTAGTACTTCCTGGGATTTGGAAGCTATGCTTCTATTAATGCAGCCCAAAAGAGCATTGGCCTTTTTTGCAGCCACATCACATTGTTGGCTCATATTCAGCTTGTGATCGACAACAATTCCAAGATCCTTCTCGCTTGTAGTGTGGTTGAGCCACGTATCCCCCATCTTGTAACTGTGCATTTGGTTTCTTTTTCCTAGGTGCAGAACTTGGCATTTGTCCCTATTAAATGTCATTCTGTTGTTTTCTGCCCAGCACTCCAATCTATCCAGATCACTTTGAATTTTGTTTCTGTCTTCCAAAGTATTAGCTATCCCGCCCATAATATCATTCTGGAAGTGAGGATTCCTTGCTCACTGCACTTGCTGAGTAAGTTTAACATACTCATAGTCTCCCAAATTTTATTGATCCACTGCTCTTTCGTCGGTTGCTTTGGGGACTTCCAGTTATAAGCTATACATAAGTTATAAGCTATAACTTATACATCCAGTTATAAGCTATACAGTATAAGCTATACATATCTTTCTAGGGCCACCTACTGCTCCTCTTTCCTTCTCACTATGACCATCGTCTGGGTCTGAGCGAGAGTCAGGTGAATAACCCGGCTGCAGTAGTGAAGAGGAGGCGCAAGTCCAGGAGACTCCTGTCAGTGGGCCCCTGCTGGGGTGTGGGCCCTTGGCAGGTGCCTGATGATGCTTACCCTTGATGCTGACTGGAAAGCTAGAGACTGATGCATGTGGTCTTGGGTGTCCAGCTTCCCTGTCTTGTAGGTTCCCCTGCCTGTCCACGCATTTGTTTATAGCTTCCATTTCTCAATAATACATAACTTGGTATTTGCATATACTGAATGAGGGGGGTGCTGAGTATTTCATCCTGATCTGTTTCTGACTTGAGCCCTTCCAAATGTACTTATGTATTTTATTGATTTAAAATGACTTTTAGGCCACCTTTCAGGGTAGAATCCTTAAAGAACCCCCAAATCACTGGGTTGGATCCAGATTTAATCATACTTAGAGTAGGCCTGCTGAAATCAATGGGACTTTGGTCACGACTGACTTACATTTCATTGATTTTAATGGCTCTGCTCCAAGTAGGGATGGGCAGAAGGCTTACCTCCGGGTCTGGGGGGGGGGGGTGTCCGCAGCGGGGGAGGCGATCCATTCCTCTCCCCCAGAATCCTAGCCGGCCGGCTCCGCAGCGATTCCGCGGAGCCGTCGGCTGGCTCCGGAGCGCCAGAGATACGGCCACCATAGATTGCCGTATTGCTGGCTAGGTGAATTGACTGCAGACGCAAATGGCATCCACTACGCCATTTGAGGCCGTAAAGGTCTTAGTTTAAGGTAAATGCAGCCGTAAATGGCTGCATTTACCTTAAACTAAGACCTTTATGGCTGCAAATGGCATAGTGGATGCCATTTGCATCCGCAGTCAATCTGCCCAGCCAGTGATACGGCAATGGCGGCCGTATCGCTGGCACTCTGGAGCCAGCCAGTGGGGAGGATCTGGCAGGCGAGGATTCTTCCTAGAGGTGGAGGTAAGTCTTCTAATCCTCCACTGACTCCAGATTCAAAAGAATCCAGCCTCACTGGGGTCCGTAGAGGATTTCTCTCCCATCTCTAACTCCAAGTATTACCAAGTCCTGAACCAACCCCGCTATGCTCTGTCTAGATGAGCACTGTTCATTTATTCGCTTGTTACATTTATATCCCACCTTTCCTCCAAGGAGTCCAAGGCAGCATACATGATCCTCCTCTCTCATTTTATTCTCACAACAACCCTGACAGTTAGGTTAGACTGAGAGTCAAGACTGGCTCAAAATCAGCCAGTTACTTTCATGGCAGAGTAGGGACTAGAACCCAGTCAGTCCTAGTCTGACACCCCTAACTACTACACTACACTGGCTCCTACTAGATTTAACATTCCTGTCAATCGATAACATTGTATCTGTGGAGAGAGATGTTCCGCATTGTATGCTCCAGTACCTCATTTTAAGGATGTATGGTGTAAATTTTGGTCTTGGCTACTTTTTGAAAACATCAGTTCAGCCAACAGAAAGGCAAAAATCTACGTGAGAACAATGACAAGGGATCTCAGAGGAAGTGCCCTCTTTTGTTTTAGCAGCACCAAGATGGCATCAAAATTATTTTCGTGTCACTGTGGTCGATTATAACTAGGAGTGTTGGCCCTTTATCCTATATATCTAATCCTCTTACATGTTTCTGGTGCTCTGGCATAAGACAATCACTTTTTTAAAAGTTGAAGTTTTTTATTGTTTTTAATCTTTGTTGTGATTTTTGATACTTTTGGTTTGGCCCATGACCAAGACAAATGAAACCTTGACTGGCTACTGAAATTCCCTATAATGAGGTAATCTGGAAGAATTAGGGAACATAAAATATAAAAAGAGGAAAGCAGTAACCTGGCAGAACCAGTGAGGCAGACAAACACACAAGCCTTAGTTGAGACATCATAAACAGGGTTTCTCAAGGTTATTGGTGAGCGATAAAAAAAGTATGGAATGTGAGGTCTGACATTGAAATACAGCTCCAGTGTGTGCCACTAAGGCCTTGAAGGAGGTGATGCTTACAACTTTGCAAAGATTAACTATCCAGACAATATTTATTGTGTGCATGTTGGAGGAGGATACCTGCTCTCTTTTGCGGAGATGGAGCGATGAAGCAAAGACAGAGCAGAAATGGTAGCGCCAGTTGAGTGGTGGGGAAGTGATATCATGACATGTTTAAGGCTCCCAGCACTACTGGGTCTAGATTTTGGAGAGGCCCCCGGGCAAGACATCCTCCATGGGCCCCCTCTCTCAGACCATTTCCACACAAAGATTTTATTGCACGCTCATGATTGGTCACTCGCAGACATTTGTGGATCCTTTACACAAGCTCGTCAACCTCAGGATGTCTCCCGCAGTTTCTGACCTTTGTTCCACTTTTTAAAAGATCGTAGATAACCCAATAAGGAGTGTTAATCCGATATATTGGCTGTGTGTAATTTCACAGTTCTGCTATTACCACAGCACTATCTGGTGGCTGTTAAATGAAACACACAGAACTTGTGGAGAAAGAAATTCCCTGATTCAAAGCACATGTCTGCCGGTGTAAAGGAGCCAACCTTAATCCCGCAAAGAATCCGAAAGCAAAAGCCCCAGTAAGGATGCATGATTTTAGCCTCGTGTTCTGAAGCCCTGAGTCTACCTTCTCACCTTCATTGTCACCAGCTGCCATTGATCCTCCTCTTTCTCATCACTGCTACCACTTGCTTGCTTGACAGGTAGAGAGCCAGTAAGCAAGTAGGCAGGATCATCTGCTGTTCCTCCTTCTCATCACCACAATTGCCTGGACCAGAGCAAGAGGCAGGTGAACAAGCAGGTTGCAGTGATGAATACGAGGAGCAAACCCAAGGGGCTGTTATCAGTGTGCCCCTGCTGGGTGAGAGGGGAGGCCTTGACAGGTGCCTTCCCATGCCCACCTTTTACACCGATCCTTGCCTACTTCAGCCTGTGAAGCAGTTCATGTTGGGAGGGATACAAACACACACATATGTATGTATGGAAACCACACACAAATGGTTCACACCCTGCTTTTCTCGAACTACATTCAGCTCTCTCCAAAGTTACCGACTGTCTCCAGCCTTAAAGCCAAACCACGGGCTTCTTCACACAGAGTTTTTATCCTGCTATTGAGATTGGTTTCTCACGGAAGTTTGCAGGTCCTTTAGATAACATCGGCAAACTCCAGGGCATCTCCTGCACTAAATGACCTTTATTCCATTTTTTAAAAGAGCAGAGATAATGAGCTATCAAATTACCATGCTTGAGTTCCACCTGAGTTCCCTCTGTGAAAAGAGGAAAACCCACAGTAAGAGGAGCCAGGCCACAGCGCCATCTAGCAGCTGTATAGTGAAACATATGGAAGACTCAGATAAGGGGAGAAAGGGGGGGAGGAAGCATGCATCAAGGGAGTCTGTCTTGATCCTGCATTTAAAACGGAAGCAGAAAGCTCCGTCTTAAATGCGGGATTTTAGGGTGGTGTAGATATGCTCTAGATGTGACATGGAAGATCCTTGAACAAAATCTCCTGCAACTGGTTTGGGACCACAGCATCACGGAAGGGGTTTTAGCCCCCAGGAATTATTATTAACACTTAGCCACACACTTAAAGCAGCAGTTCTAAACCTCTCACCAGGGAGTAAGCCCCGTTGGCGTACTTCAAAATAAATTCTATCCCATTAAAATCAATGGGACTTAAAACGGCTTATCTGTGGCCATTATTGTGCCATAGGCTCTTAATTAGTAGAGAGCCCATACTATACTTTATAGATTTTGGATTCCTTATAGGATATTTATTATCAACTACTTAGGTTTTTCTGCATTTCAACCAAATCTGGAGTGTTTATAGTAGAGCACATGCATTGCATGCAACAGGTCCCAGGTTCAACCTCCAGCTGGAGAAGACCCCTGTCTGCAACTCCGGAGACTCACTGCTGCCACTCAGTGGAGGCTGGTGGCTCTGATGTCAGGCGGTGGTGAATCTGCTCCAGGTTTCAGTCAGAACCAGTCAGAACTCTGAAGGAGCTAACCAAGGTGCAAAGCTTAGAGTTCTGACTGGTTCTGACTGAAACCTGGAGCAGATTTACCACCCCACTGACAACAGAGCCACCAGCCTCCACTGGCGTAGACAATACTAGCTAGATTGACTAATGGTGTCACTCAGTATCATTCAGCTTCCTATGTTCCACAGCCAAAGGGATGTGCATGTGATTCTCGTGCCTACAAGAGCTTTCCAATTCATTACAGTGGAGAGATTATATATGCGCATACACATTCCACTTATGTGTATACCACGTCCTCCCACTGAAAATAAAGGGCACCTTCACATGTTCGGGAGCTCTGTATGCATATAGGACAAGCACATGCCAAGCTCTGAATCAGAGCACAGCATTATAAATTGGAGAGGTGATTTGTATTTGGGGGGGGGGGTTGTAGTCAAAATAATGAGGTTGTGGGATTGAGAATAACTCCAGAAGATATTGGAATATATGATAAATCAAGGTTCCCCACCATTTTGGGGTCAGTGGGCACATTTAGAATTTTGAGAAAATGTCATGGGTGCTCTCACAAAATGGCTGCTATGGGGGTCTTGCCCATTCACAAAATGGCTGTCATAGCAGGCATGGCCGGTCACAAAATACTCATTTCCCAGAAAATAAACTAGTGAGACTAAAATTAAATTAACCTGCCCAAGAACCTACAGTGCAGAGGTGACACTGAACTCCAAAACGGAACACCGTTCTTTTGAACACACATATAGATGATGTTGGAGGACAACTCCTTGCTTTGCAGCATGCCAGCCTCCCAGTTACAATAAATAAATTAAAAAATGTTTAACAAATAAAGTAAAAATCAGGAAGGGCAGGGAACGCAGTGGATACCAACCACACTGGAGAACCCAGTGACAGATTTTCAAGAGCACACCTACAGAAACATAGGAAATTCTGACTTTAAGCAACATCTGGCGTATTGTGCATAATTTCAATCCCTGTGAAATGCATGACAAATAGTGTCTCTTTCTCCCTCCTTGCTCTTCGTGTGTGTGTGTGTGTGTGTGTATGTATGTGTATGTAAGTGTGTGTTTTGACATGTTTGCACTGATACTCCCTTCTAGGCAACCTACTCCCAAAACGTAAGCAATGAGTGCCAGATCCCCTTTCGTGCAACCGTGTGTGGAGTGATCTGTTTCGTACTAAGGTGTTCTTAATTTTGCTCTGACAGCAGCTATCCACGGTCCACGTTCACTGCCAGTTCTTTAGGGATGTACGAAAGTTACTTACCATTTCATGGATCTGCTTCGCGGTGGGGGGGAGGCGCTCCGTCCCTCCCCCTGGAATCCTCGACGGGGGGGAGGCCCTCTGTCCCTCCCCCCGGAGTCCTGCCCAGCCAGCTCCGCTCCGTGGGGATTCCACGGAGCCGCCGGCCGGCTCCGCCAGCAGCCGGACATCCAGCCGCTGGGTAGAAGGGACGCAAATGGCGGCTGCCATAGCCACCGCTGTTTGCGTCCCTGTATTCAACCGTGATAGACTACATAAAGACTTACGTAGCCTATCACGTCTGGGTTAAAAAAAAAAAACGTGAATGGCGGCGGCTACGGCAGCTGCCATTTGTGTTCCTTATTTTTCGCCATTTTAGTGTACGTAAATATTTACGTAGACTTTTACGGCGAAAATAAAGGGGAATGCAAATAACGTAGTGGGCGCTATTTGTGTTCCTTTTTGATTCGCCATTTTAGCCTATGCAAATATTTACGTAGGCTAAAACAGACTGTAAATGGCGGTAGCGGCAGCGTCGTCCAGAACATCCACCCCAGGTAAGTCTCGTCCCGGGGAGGATCCACAGGGGGGTGGCAGGCCGTTCCGCCACGGATTTTGGGGGCATTCGGCCTCACTGAAATCCGTGGCGGAATTCTCCGCCATCCCTACAGTACTTCAGGAGAGAAGAAGCAGGAGCTTGAAGCATCATTTTGGGCTTGGTAACAATTTTTTGGTGCCTATAAACCACAGGAGGAGAGGGGGAGGGCTGATTTTGGGAATCCATGAGAGAAATGTTCTTCCAGATCACTCACACCCCCTCTGCCTTTATGTCAAAGCTCTGGCTGCTTAAGACTAAAGCGGACTGTTATTCTATGAGACACTGTCCACCATCAGGAGACGATTTAATGTTATTTGATACCCAACCTTATTCCAGCCCTTCCCCCACGTCAGTTTTCCATTTAAAAATCATTCACTTCTCAACTTGTTCTGCTGTCAGGTTTCACCCAGAGGGAAACATGTAAGCCTATTTTGTTTTAGCAGATAGCAACCAAAAACAACCATTTAAAAAAGGCCGCTCTCATCATAACTGAGTACAGAAGGGAACATAAGAACCACCCAGAGAGCTTAGGCTATTGGGCAGTATAGAAAGAAAGAAAGAAAGAAAGAAAGAAAGAAAGAAAGAGCGAGCCATGCTGGATCAGACCATCTAGTCCAGCATTCTGTTCACATAGTGGCCAACCAGCTGTCAACCAGGAACCCACAAGCAGGGCACGAGCGCAACAGCACCCTCCCGCCCATGTTCCCCAGCAACTGGTGTACATAGGCTCACTGCCTCTGGAACTGGAGGTAGCACATAGCCATCAGGACTAGTAGCCATTGATAGGGATCGTAGCCATTGATCAACATCCGGCCGCTGGGTAGCAGGGACGCAAATGGCGGCTGCTCCAGCCGCCACCATTTTGCGTCCCTGTATTCAACCGTGATAGGCTACGTCTGGGTTAAAAAAAAAAAAAACGCGTACGCAAATGGAGGCAGCTACAGCGGCCGCCATTTGCGTTCCTTACTTTTCGCCGCCTTAGTCTACGTAAATATTTACATAGACTATTACGGCGAAAATAAAGGGGTACACAAATAGCATAGTGGGCACTATTTGCATTCCCTTTTGATTCGCCATTTTAGTCTACGTAAATTTTTACATAGACAAAGACGGCGAAAAATAAGGAACGCAAATGGCAGCAGCCGTAGCCACCGCCATTTGCGTACGCGTTTGTTGTTGTTTTTAACCCAGACGTGATAGGCTGCGTAAGTCTTTACATAGCCTATCACGTCTATGAAAAAAAAAAAAAAAAAGACCAGACTGCAAAGGGCGGTGGCAGCTGGTCAGAAGACCAGCCACCACCGAAGCCGCTGCTGGAGCCACCGCCATCCGGAACATCTGCCCCAGGTAAGTCTCATCCCAGGGGGGATCCGCGGGGGGCTCGGGGGGCAGGCCATTCCACCATGGGTTTCAGGGGGCTGAATGCACTGGCATTCGGCCTCACCGAGATCCATGGCAGAATTCTCTGACATCCCTAGCAATTGATAGCCTTTTCCTCCAGGGATTTGTCTAACCCCCTTTTAAAGCCATCCAAATTGGTGGCCATCACTACATCTTGACGTAGCAAATTCCATAGTTTCCATATGCGCTGTGTGAAGAAGTAATTGCTTGAGGGCCCCCAATCCTGGAGCTTAATAATACTTTGTATCTACGCGGGGCCGGCTCCAGGTTTAGAGGGCTGTTGGGCAAGACACTCTCCATGGGCCCCTCCCTCAGTGAGTCTACCTTCTCACTGACATTGTCACCATTTGCTCCTCCTCCTCTTCCTCATCATTGCTACCACTTGTTGCTTGGCAGTCGGAGAGACAGGGTGCAAGTAGGCCGTGGCATCTGCTGCTCCACCTCCTCACCACCACCGTTGTCTGGGCCAGAGCGAGAGGCGAGTGAACAAGCTGGCTGCAAAAGATGAAGAGGAGGAGCAAGTCCAGGGAGCTCTCATCAGTGGGTCCCTCCTGGGATGTGGGTCTTCGACAGGTGCCCAATCATGCCTGTAAGACTACAATTCCTAGGATTCTTTGGGGGAAGCCATGACAGTCAAACTACTATTAAAACTGGTCGCAGGGCATGACCTGAAGGTGCACAGTGCAGCAATGCATTGAATCTAAGTAGGTCATAAGTTGCTCAATGCCTGGATAGGAGCTAGCCAGGCAAGCTCCCTAGGGAGTTTTGCTGGGCACCTGCATTGTACTCCTTCTGGTGCCAGGTGAAGGCCTTTTTATTCTCCCAGTATTTTAAATTTAAATTGGCAATGGATGATTGCCAACATCCCCCCATATGTGCCTGCTCGGATGCTAAGATCATCCTCAGCAGTCCTTAAGAGGGTCTTTTCTGCTGTGGCACCCCGGCTGTGGAATGAGCTCCCTAGAGAGGTTCGCCTGACACCTATGTTGTACTCCTTCTGGCGCCAGGTGAAGACCATTTTATTCTCCCAGTATTTTAGCATTTTAGCTTCCTAGTCTTTTAGCTTTGGTGTTTTAAACCTGTATTTTAAATCTCTGCATTGCTGCTAGGTTTTATTCTAGTTGTACTGCTGTATTATGGTTTTAAGCTTTCATATTTGATATTGTTTTATGCTGCACCCTGTGGTTTTAATTTTTGTGAACCGCTCAGAGAGCTTTGGCTATTGGGTGGTATAGAAGTGAAAATAAATAAATAAATAAATAAATAAATATACCACCTTGACATAGAGTGGCAATGTACACATCACCAAAAAAGGACATTGATTTGCATAAAATGTGCATATGCTAATTTATATAGAGAGATGAAAATTTAGACATCATTCCTGCAATTTCAACAGAAATACGATACATCTCGCCATAGAGCAGAAGACTGTGACCAGGTGAACTCTTTGCCTTGCTCAGTTTGCTGTCCAGGCGCTAACTCCTGATGGGCAGCTTCAAGGCCCAGCTCTTCCTTCTGATGGCTCTTTATCTTGGACTGGACACCCTTGAAACAGAGGATGCCTTCAAATAGAAGATGGTCCTCTGTAAAGCAGATCACAAAGAAGAGGAATGGGTTCTCAGGATGCAAGATTGAAATTATTAGTAGAAGCCTAACACATGTAGTAGGCCTTTTTTTTTTTTCTTTTCTTATTTTAGGACTCCTTCAGGGGGTAAAGAAAAAAGTCTGCAGGATTTTTTCAGCAAAAGATTGTCTCCTGTGTCAATCTACTGGCTACTCCCAGTGTGCGTGTTTCTCTGTGTGTTTGCATGCGTGATAATCAGAATGTGACACTTGCTGTTCCCCACAAATGTACCAGATGGGGTTTGAAAACCTCCACATGAAAAAAATAAACATTTATGGAGAGTTGGCCAAAAAAGGGTCATCTGACGAAGTTTTTTTTTTTTTTCAGCTGAAAAACTTGACACAAAATCTACCTCTTTCTGAAACTCCATGCCACACTCAAGCCCTTGCTAACATTTTTCTCGGGTGGTAAAACACGACAGATGTATCTTGAGAATCGCAACACACCACATTAGGTCTTTTCTCTGAGGAGAGAGATAAGAAGGTAGGGATGAGATAGGAAGTTATACTGACTTTGGCACAGACACACACACACACACAGCAGGACTGTTAAGACACTGTTTAGTCTACACTGGGGGGAAATATGTTCGCTAGTACAGGCATTCGAAGAACCATCCTCCATTCTGTGGAGCTAAACAAGTTTATTTATTTATTACATTTTATCCTGCCCAACAGCCGAGGCTCTCTGGGCGGTTCACAGTTAAAACCATAAAATACAACTTGACATAATATAAAACTTTCAAAAGTGTAAAAGTACCATGTAAAACCAAAACCAAGTTGACGTCACTCATGTGCTATTTCTCATGGTTACAATGGAATCTACCAGGTGTAGATTTTACAGACGACAGTCCTCTATTTGAAGGCCTGTCAGGGTGCAGTCCTCTGTTTGAAGGCATCCTCTATTTGAAGGGCTGTCCAGTTCAAATAAGGATAAACAACCATAAGAAAAGCTGGGAGGGCCCCTGAACTTGCCCTTCCACAGTTTACACTAGGGATGGCACAGGCACTCCATTCTGTCGAGGAATTTGGTGAACCCCCCCATCTCACACTCCCAAGCCCTCTCGCCAAGCCCCTGCCCCAGCTCACCCCCTGCCTGTGCTCAGCGAGCAGCCTGCACTCATCCCGGCAGCCTCATCGAGCTCTGCAGTCACCATTTTTCAAGAAATAAAATGGCGACCACAAAAATGTGTATACTTGTGTATGTGCGAAAATGCGCATTTTCACAAATGTGCATATTCATGCACACGCAAATATGCACATTTGTGAAAATCTGCATTTTCGCACATATGCAAAAATGCGCATTTGCAAAATGCGCATTTTTGTGCATACACAGATATGCACATTTTTGTAATCGCCGCTGTGTTTTTCAAAACATAACAACCACGGAGCTCGACAAGGCCACTGGGGTGAGTGTGGGCCACTTGCCAAGTGTAGGAAGGGGTCGAGTGCAGTCCGGGGACCAGCGAGTGGGGGCAAGGGCTGGGCAGGCACCCAGAGAACCTAGATGTGGGTGGGTTTGCACATCCCTAGTTAACACCTGGACAGCAGACTGAGCAGCTGGCACACAGATCACCTGGTCAGTCTACTTCCCCAGTGTCGTATTTATATTAAGTTATAGTTATTATTTCAAAATTTGCATCTATAGATCTAAATTAGCATATGCAAATGTTATGCAAATTGGAACCCCTTTTGCCCTCTTTTTGGATGATGCATTTCCTCTTTTTTGGCAGTGTGTACATAGCTGCTGTACCACTATGGGGTACATGAGGGAATTGATCTGCATTATGAATATATTATGAATAAATCCAGTGGAGCCTAGTGGCTCCAATGTCAATGGGGTGGTGAAGCCGCTCCAGGTTTTAATGAGAACCTGTCAGAACTCTAAAGGAGCTATCCAAGGGGTGAAGCAGATGATGGGAAAAACCTCTGACTGAGATGCCACAGAGACCTGCTACTCAGAGTAGGCAATACTGGGCAAGGTGGACAAATTCATGTTACTTTAAAGATGTAGCTAGCACCCACATTTTAAAAAAAATATTTTAATCAGAAGTAAGTGCATAGGGACTGATCTCAATTGGGACCCTAGTTTGTGGGGGTGGGATACTTTAACTCTTTCTCACCCAGTTCTTTGGTTCTGATCCAGATTGCCAGTGGGGGGGGGGGACAACATGCTTGCAATTTACATTGGTGAAAAGTGATCCATTTGTGACTTCTTTAAAACAAGGGAGCTGTTCACATGTAATGACAACTCATTGGTTTAAAATCTTGAAGCCTCTTCTGCTTTAGCGCACAACCAACAATCGGCTCCTTTGTAGGTTGTGCAGTGTGACATGAGAACCCAGACCACTGGGTTGTTTAGGGGCTAAACAACCTAGCAGTTAACCCAACAACAAACCATGAGTTAACTGCTCTGTGCAAACCAGGTCAATGTGTAGTTTAACTGGCCAGTGGTGGACTTCTGCATGCAGAAGGCCTCAGGTTCAATCCCTGGGATCTGTAGTTAAAAGAATCAGGGAACAGGTGAATGGAAGGACCTCCTTCTGCCTGCAGTCCTGGAGAACTGCTACCAGTCAGAGTAGACCAGCCTTCCCAATCTGGTGCCCTCCAGGTGTGTCGGACTACGGGCATCTCTACACCTGCGATTGATCATGCATTCATGATTGGCCACTCACAGAAGTTTGCAGGTCCATTACACGATGCTGTCATCCTCCAGTGATTTTCCCGCCATTTCCCCCTGCCTATCCTATGTTATCCCCAAATGCAAAAAAAAAAAAAGGTCTTTTTCCAGACCGCACATCAGGAGTGCCATGGCCTGCATGAATTTCTCCCATAGTGCGAATAAACTGCTGTGTGTGGGCAGCTGTGTGTGGGTGGTTTGGGCTGTGGGGCATGTTGCCCTGCAGTGCCTGCACCAATCTGGATCCTTGCCGAATAAATGGCAGAGATGGGACACCATGCAATCAGGGCAGAATGGCGGCATCCCAGCCTGCCAGGCTGCCACCATGCCGTGTGTGCCTGAGCATTGAGTCAACGGCAGAGATCTAGAGTGCAACACTGAATGGCAGGCATGACAGGAATCCAGCAACTCGCTCGAAAACTGGTGCTTGTGGGGCGGGGGGGTCCGCATGTCACAACCCAACCACCACTAATGTCCGACCGGAGGGAAAGGGGCAGGAACCAGGGAGGAATTTTCACTGTGCCCCAGCACATGTAATGGTTCATTACAGAAAAGCAGCCATGTTTCCAAGTGGCTTCACCACCCCCATGCAAAGGGAACAAATGGAAAATGACGAGATGGGGACAGCCGTATAAGGAGCACGACCCAATCCTGCGTTGAAACCGGAGGTGGAGGAGCACCAGCATTGATGTGGATCTCTCCACCCATGTGATGGAGCCCTACAGCTCCTACCATCCCCCAGGCAGCATGTTGTCCAGCGCATTTGGAGGCTCCAAGCTGCCGAAGGCTGGGGTAGAAAATACTTAGCTAGATGGGTCAGTAACCTAGGATGGGAACGCTTCATATCTTCGAAAAGGTGTTTCTTGATATATACAGGGGATGTAGTTGGAAGTACAAAGGGTACGATCCAAAGAACTAACAGTCTCCCTATTCACTCCAACAAGAGTTCTTATGACCCATCTCACCATGCTGTCTTAAGGACAATCACAATAAAGATCATTTCAAAAGCACTGTGATTATGGAGGAGGAGGAAGAAGTCATAGTCGTAGAGACCTTTTACAATTTCAGTTCAGCTGCTTTTTAAAATCCAGCTGGAGAAAAGTTCTACTTCACCTCAGCAACTGTAGGCATTCAAGGATTGTGAGGCTCAGACGCAAGGAAACTTCCCCCCGAGCCAAATATAACCTTGGCAGATAAGAATCACTTCAGCCAAATGCAATCTAGCAATTTGAAAAGTCCACGCTGTACACTTCCCCACCAGTTTTCTTTAAGGGCATGGAAGGTCAGAGTCACTACTAGACAAGAACGGAAAAAGCATCCTCAGGATTTGGGGGTGGCTGGTTGGTATTTTTTCCTTGAAAAGAAAATCAGAGTGGGTTGTATTTATTAATGGTTGGGACAAAGGGAGACTGTGACATCAACAACTTAGGGGGAACAGAGAAGATTCCCCCTGCCTATGGGCTCATTGTTTTGAGGCATCCAGAAGTCTACAGAAAAGAAGAGCAATGACAAATATCTTGATTTCTCTGGCTTAAACCTTCAAGGAATGAAAGATAGGGTGGCCAGTTACACACTGCCAAAAACAGAGGACACAGGCTTGCATAAAGAATTGCAAATGCTAATGTATATGTATAGATGTAAACTTGGAAATGATTACTATAATTTAAATAGAAATACAACAATCTCACCATAGTGTGGAAATCTATGACCAGTTGGTCACCTGTGTGCCTTCTCACTTTGCTGACCAAAGTGCTGACGGACAACTTCAAGGCTCCTGCCCTCCCTTGTTATGGCTCCTTACGGTTCTTTATCTTAAACCTGACTTGGATTGGGCATCCCTTCACATAGAGGACTCCTTCAAATAGAAGGTTGTCCTGTAACAGCCCTTTAAATAGAGGAGTGTCCTCTGTAAAGTAGGACTACCCCTGACTACCGTAGTAGGAAGCAGCTTTGGAAAGGGTGTGTCTGCACTACAAACCCACATTGGTTTTACTTATTACATTTATACCCCACCTTTCTTCTAGCATGGATCTCAACATAGGGTAGCCATGTGTCCCACTTTACAGGGGATAGTCCTCTACTTGAAAGCATCCTGTATTTGAGGGGCTGTCCAGTCCAACATCCAGTCTTTGCAAGAGGAAAAATAAATGCAATGGGATATAAATGGAATAATTAATAATTATAATACAGTAACTCCAATTTAAAGTCAAAGAACTGTAATAAGGGAGAGCAGGAGCCTTGAAATTGTCAACCCACAGTTAGCAACTGGACAGTAGGCTGAGCAGGTCACTTGGTCACTTGATCACAGATTTCCCCACTCCAGTGGAATATGTATTGCATTACTATTTGAATTATAGGGCTTCATCACATGGAGCTCTTCGCCTGCTATTGAGATTGGTTTCTCACGGAAGTTTGCAGGTCCTTTAGATGATGTCAGCAACCTCCAGGGCATCTCCCACACTAAATGACCTTTATTCCATTTTTTAAAAGAGCAGAGATAATGAGCTATCAAATTACCATGCCTGAGTTCTGCTGGAGTTCCCTCTGTGGAAAGAGGAAAACTCGCAATAAGAGGAGCTAGACTGCAGCACCATCTAGCGGCCATATAATGAAACATATGGAAGACTCAGATAAGGAGGGAAAGGGAGGGGAGGAAGCATGTGTCAAGGGAGTCCGTCATGATTCTGCATTTAAAACGGAAGCAGAAAGCCCCATTTTAAATGCGGGATTTTAGGATGGTGTAGAGATGCTGATAGTCATGATTTCTAAATTGGTAGTGCTGTGCCAAAAGCCTATCTGCACTGAATTCACACAGATAACCTCGCCACGGATGCACATAACCATCTCACCACAAGCCAGTGCTGCTGAAAGTGACACCAGAAAAAAAAGTGCCGGGAAGGCGCAGAAGGGGCAAAGTGCAATTTGGTGATGAGGGGGCAACAACCTTTGTCCCACATGTTAGACCTCTGAAAGAAAAATAACAGTGTGTGTGTGTGTACACACACACACACACACGCACATTAAGGTTGCAATCCTGTATACATTTACCTGGGAATAAGTGCTATAGAAGTCACTGAGTCTTACGTCTTAGTAGACATGTATAGCATTGCACTGTAAGGCTCACATCCTAAATCTATTTTCCCTGAAATAAGTCCTATTGATTTTGATAGGGTTAAATGTCAAGTTAGCATGTGTAGAATTGCAGCCTTCTTTTAATTTTTAAGGTACGAGTCAGTTATTCTTTGGATCTCCGAAGTGTCTTTCCTTTGAGTAATCTCAAGGGAGAGGAGCGACTTGTCTGAGCAGCACCTGCCCCCACCTCACACTTCACCGACGGGCCTGAGCACTTTTTCCGCAAGCACCACACGCTCAGATGGTTGTCAGAGCGGGCCATGAATCCAACCTCTATGAGGCTGAAAACCTTTGAGAAATATTACTGTTACCAGCCACATAGAACGATAGGGTTGGAAGGGGCCTACAAGACCATCGAGTCCAACCCCCTGCTCAGTGAAGGAAGCCTGATTCCCAGGCATTCTCCCATCCAAGTAATAACCAAGGCTGACCCTGCTTAGCTTCCGAGATCAGACGAGATCAGGCACACAGAACATGTGCTTATTATTAAACCAGAGTCATCTTCCATGAACTCTTGTTTACTGGCAGTCTTGTTGAAAATGCAAACACATGTTATCTGGATGGGGAAGTGGAGGAGAAGGAGGAGGAGAACCTGGAGCTTGGAATCCGTTTGGATAACAGAGGAGAAGAAGCTCCGATTCTCCTCCAAATCTCCCGAGTTGGCAGAACTAGGCTGAAAATTTCCTGAGACTAGCCTTTCTTTCTCATGCAAGTTCCTGGCTCTCCATGCCTCATCTGGCCTCAGCTGGACGTTCTGTGAGAAACAACTTTGCTTGGAGCATTTCAGTTTTCGCTTCTGGTTGAAAACAGGAAACTAGAGGAATGCAACATTTCATACCTTCTGAAATCAGAGGCATGAAATGGATTATAAATTCCAGAGAGATGTATTTATTTTTTAATTATTTTGTTAAGATTTAAGGCCTGAGACATTCTCCATCCATACAATATTATTGAAGCCACAGCACATTGGAAAGGCGAGGGCTATTCAGTTTTCTACTGTTCCCAGCTTGTGTTTCTTGAATTGGTGCATTTTCTGCTGTGTGGGGTTGTTCCTTTCAAATCTAGTCATAAATAGACTGAGGAGGAGGAGGAAGTAGAAGAAGAAGAACGTGTTGTTGTTGTTATTTTGCATTCATAGATTCCTACAAGGAGAGATACAGTGGAGTGCCCAAATCAGAAGCCCAAAAATCAGGGTCACAAGTGGGAGGCTGCTATTCCACTCATCTCTTACTTGTGGACTTCCCAGAGGCATCTAACTGGACACTCTGTGAACAGGCTGCTGGAACAGATAGGCCTTCGGTCTGATCCAGTAGCACATTTCTTATCTTCTTACCTTAGACTTCCTTAGCTTCAAGCAAGGTGGCTGCATCATCTGCCTCCATCATGTGCCTCCCTGGGATCTGGGTTCTGCAAGTATGTGATTAGCTTGCTCCCTCTCCATTATTTCTTCAGGTTGTATCTTTTCTCACTTATCTTTCCGTCTGTTCACTTTCGTCCTAGCATTGTGGCGAGTCAGGGCACATTTTTTCAAATGATGGGAATACAATACTAACACTCCGGCTCCGGAAACTGATATGCAGGACTCTTGGCTTGTCTGCTTGGTTCAGAGCCATGTAGCAGAGACTTGTAAACTCAATAACAGACGCTCTCCCCAAAAAAGAGCCCTTGTGAGTTATAGGCTGAGTGCCTACAAGCTATAATGTGGGAGCCAAAATGGCACCATCATTGCACAACAGGAAGGTATCAACAGACTTGGGGAAACCCCAAGGTTTGCAGTAGTACAGACAGACAGAAAGAAAGAAAGAAAGACAGCTCTAATGGAGGAATCCTAAACCAGCCAATGAAAACTGAGCATGCTTAGTGGCCAGAAAAGCCTGGCTGATTGTTGGGGGTTGGGGGTGGAAATTCAGGGGGAAATCCTGAAAGAGGGCGTGGGTGTCTGACTGGCTGGAAACCTGAATAGGACCATTCCACACTGCAGCATTTTGCTGCAAGTCCACTTGCCCATTTTCTATCATGGAGCAGCCATCCTCCCTCCTAGTTATTATTTCTTTATTTATTTTATTTGTGCCCTGCCTTTCTACCAAAAAAATGGCTGGTTAATCACTTACAAATCACCAGAGAAGAGTGATCACTCAAATCACTCAAAATGAGGACAGAGATTCGATTTGCATTAAAAATGTATGTGTTAACTGATAGGTATAGATGCAAATTTAAAAATAATTGCCATCATTTCAATAGAAAGATAATACCTCTCACCACAGTGGGGAAGACTGAGACCAGGTGACCTGCTTGGTCATCTTCTTGCATGGTCTGCTGTCCAGATGCTAACTGTGGATGGGCATCTTCAAGGACCCCGTTCTTTAAAGATTTTACAGATAGAGTTCCTTATCTATAAACCTGACTTGGACTGGACAGCTTTTCAAAGGAAGGATGCCTTCAAACAGAGGACTGTCTCCTGACAGTCCTTGCTTTCAGTTATGATAGCTTTATTTTAACTTTTCAGAATACAACAAACTCAAACAATACAACACAACCAAAGTGGACATTGTCAGTTTGATGCCTTCAGAAACAATTTCGGATCCCTATACAATTGGAAAGGGCCAAATTTCATCTGGAATAAATGTTAGTCATAGAATCATAGAATAGTAGGGCTGGAAGGAGCCTATAAGACCATCGAGTCCAACCCCCTGTTCAGTGCAGGAATCCAAGTCAAAGCATCCCTGAGAGATGGCTGTCCAGCTTCA
This sequence comes from Heloderma suspectum, assembly GCF_057233095.1. Lineage (NCBI taxonomy): Eukaryota > Metazoa > Chordata > Lepidosauria > Squamata > Helodermatidae > Heloderma > Heloderma suspectum. The sequence goes on along the minus strand of NC_139460.1, from coordinate 22,291,340 downwards.
TCTTGAATGCCTCCAGTGTGGCATTCATCTGCTCAAAGTGTCACTCTAGTAGAGGACTGCCCTCTGTAAAGTTGGGCACATGGCCACCCTGTTTCCTGTGCTTTCTCTGGCAGAGGCCCTTGTACAGCTCAGGTTTGTTTGTTTGTTTATATACTGCCCAATAGCCAAAACTCTCTGGTAGATTCACAGAAATTTAAACCACAGAGTGCAGCATAAACAATATAAAATAGGAAAGCTTAAAACCACAACATAACAGTACAACCAGAATAAAACCCAGCAGCAATGCAGAGATTTAAAATACAGATTTAAAACACCAGAGCTAAAAGACTAGGAAGCTAAAATGCTAAGGTCTTTCTTAACTCTGCTATGTGAGTTGCTTTAACACAGAGATACTGGAAACGGAACTTGAGCCCTTCAACACAAACCACACACTGTGCCACTGTGAGCAGCATCAGACATCAGCGACAATGCACTCCAAATCATCCCTGCTGAAACTTTTTGGTCACATCTACATCTCAGATTTTAACTGGTTCATCAACAGTAATTTCCTTGTTCCAACCCACCCCATGCAGAAACTCCTGGAACTCTAACTCTGTGAGGGCCAATACAGACATTACTTTAAATGTGTGTCTAGCAGCTATGTCTCCTTTTCATGTTTACTCTAGAGTAGATGCTGGCAGCCCAGTCTGAATCTTAAAAGCCCCTCTAGCACCCATGCTAGGTTCTCGATCCGGATTGGGAGCCCTGCATCTATGCTGGAGTGAAAATGAAACCAGAGATGTAGCTGCTAGACACACATTTAAAGTAATGTCTGTTTTGGCCCTGAGATAGCACAAGGGATTTGTAACAGAGAATTCTCAGCACCTTCTCCAAATGACAATGCCCAGAATTCCATGGGAGTAACAGTGACAATTAAACTGGGATGAAACGGATATATGTTTATAAGATAGGTGAGCCTGCATTGGGTTGAATCCAGAGTTAACATCTGTAAACAAAATGGTGTTTTTGCCCATGCAAGGGGAAGTGTGATTTTCACCGACTCTCCCCTCCATTGACAGTATGTCATGCCATAAAGTCCACTATTCCTAAGCATCCCACACCCCTCAGGATTGGCTTTAGGCAGGGGCAATGGAGACAGCAATGTGGATGAAGAGCATGAAAGTTCTAGTGTACAAGCAACAGTTCTCTGGACTCAACCCATTGTATATAAAGACTATTATTAAATCACCAAACAGCCTCCAAGCTAATCAAGCCAATTGTCTTCCTTCTTTTACTTTAGTTTGACACTCTTGAGCTGAAATGTTGTTGTCGTTGTATTATTATTATTATTATTATAGGCATTGACCATTTTCCTTTGCTTTCCTGTTAGAACTTGCTTGCTTAAATCTTCCCAGACATGTGCATTTCCCAGTGGCCTCTGTGTGTTTTTGTAATTAAGTATTTTTAGTTTTGCCTTGTTTTACTGCTACAGGAAGAATCTCATTTGTCAGCAGTTTTTCGGCATGGCTAAATAAAGGCTTATTGGCAAACTCCATTGAACTCTTTGATAATGACCCAACTTTAGAAAGAAAGAGCTAACACACCCTGCTGTGTCCTACTGAAGCCACAGTTCCAGCGAAATCTAAAGCAAAAGACAATGCCTGCTTTCAGATATGTGGAGGTGCTTTGTATTCTAATAGAAAGCCCAAATTAATGTTTGAAAAGAGCATTGCTAATTCCTCCTCTGCCTCTTATTTAGACAAGACCATGTATTTTAATTGTCTTGTCTCTGAATCCACCAGACAATATCAGATTGCCTTGCTGATGAAATGTGCCTGGAATGTGTCAGATAACTCTCTATGAGAAGGATGTGTTCAGTAATCAGTTAAGTGATGTGCAATATGGGGTAGGAGGGGGGGACTTTAGGAAATTGATCTATACATTCAGAATAATCTCACTGAGAAAGGTAAGCCTCTTTTAAAATAAAAGTAGTGGCAGGAGTAGTAGCAATGATGATGGTGGTGGTGACGATGAAATCGATAATAATAAAAGGAAAGAAATAGAAACATGTAAAAAGGGCAGCACGGAAATCAGTGGAAAGCGATGAGTGGGAAATAATAATACTAATACTAATCCCCACTCATCCCTTTCCACTGATTTCTATGCTGCCTTTTAACATTTTTTCTTTCTTTCTGTTCTTTTATTTCCATTCCATTTACTCTCTCCTCTTCTCCTTCTGCGACCCCTTTTTTTCTTTAAGTGTGCTTTGCTTCTGGTCTTTCTTTCCTTCTTTCATTCCTGTTCTTCTTATTCTGCCCTCTCCACCTCTGTCTCCCCCTTGCCTTGCTTCTGGTTTTTCTTCTTCCCTCCTTTTTTCATAGCCCCAAGTCTCTCCTCCCCCCACCTCCCAAAAGCAGGTATTAGTGAGGTTAAGGGGGATTTTAAGAGTCAAGGCACTGGAGGAGCCCGCCCGCCACCAGTGGGGCGCCATAGCTCAGTGGTAGAGCACATGCTTTGCATACAAGAGGTCCTGGGTTACTCCAGGCAGGGCTAGGAAGGAATCCTGCCTGAAACCCCAGAGAACTGCTGCCTGTCAGTGTTGACGATATTGGGCTAGATGAACCAATGGTCTGACGCAGTATAAGACCACTTCTTCTGTTCGAATAGGGTTGCGCCTGTCTAACATGAGTGCACATCCCGTCTCTGGGCCTCTTGCTTGCACAGGCCCTATGCACAAAAACGAACAAACAAACAAACAAACAAATGTGCATATGCTCATAACTTGCATTTGTTTTGTTACAAACACAAATGAGGTCAGCCTCGAAACTCATACGAAGTAACTAAAACTCATTCTGTTTGAATGCCCACAAGTACTTCTAGTGGAATTTTTTCTTTTTTTTATCAGCCTCACTTCTAATTGTGTTTGTGGTTAGTGGATAAGATCAGTGGGTCAAATAGTATGTTTCTACTAATTCAGAACTTGTGTAGCGATTGTCGCTCACGCCGGTAGTTAAGTAAATCATGACCAAATAATATATTACTGGAGTTTATTGCTACAAATCTATTTCACTGCAGCAACCATTCTGAAAAGTAGCTTCAGTTAACAGTGCAGTCCTATGCATGTCTATTCAGAAGTCCTGTTGAGTTCAATGGGACTTAGTTTCAGGTAAGTGGATGGGATTGAAGCCTAAATTTTATAATATTGTACAGTGGAACAGTGAGCGATCTCCAGCTTCTTTCTCTTTGTTATATTGTACTTCTGTAACTTGAAACACATATATAGTCTATATTGTGAACCACCCAGAGAGCTTCAGCTATTGGGCAGTATAGAAATGTAGTAAAATAAATACATACATACATACATACATACATACCATGCAGTTGATATCCTGCATGAAGTCTAAGAATTGCCAACATCATTCATGGCCAATGGCCATGCTGGCTAGGAATTATGGGTATTATAGTCCAACACATCTGGAAGGCACCGGGTTCAGGAAGGCTGGCCTACATGATTCAGGCCTGCACAGCTGGATTTTTCTCATGTAGGTGCAGTGACAATGAGATGTCCATGCAAGGGCATCTGCCAGTCCCAGAGGCAGGCCTGCTCTCCCACCCTGTGTAGCCATAACTTCATCAGAACTGGCCCACTTTCTCTGTTCCCACCATCCATTCCCGGCACAGGCTGTGCACTTGTAGATGGAACTAGAGTCAGTGTGGGGTAGTGGCGCTAGTGTTGGACTGGGAGCCGGGAGATCCGAGTTCTAGTCCCCACTCGGCCATGGAAGCTCACCGGGTGTCAGCCCAACCTACCTCACAGGGTTGTTGTTGTGAGGATAACATGGAGAAGAGGATAATGTAAGCCACCTTAGGTTCCTTGCAAGAGGAAAAAAGGTGGGATATAACTGCAATAAATAAATAAACTGGCAAAAGATGGTGGGGCACAAATCTACCTGGGAAGTTACCCTCTGATCTGGAACAATAAGGTTAACAATTAACCCCAATCTTTCACATGTCAGTATTCTCGGTAGTTACTCGATGGTACAAGAAATGCACTCTCCACCAGCTCTGGGGCATGTTCATTTATATTTCCTGTGTTCCACAGTTGAGCCTTTGCACAAACTGAGCCCTGATGAAGGTTTGTAGCTTTTCTCATCAGAGGAGTTCCAGTTTGGAGATTAACAGTAGCGCCCCAAGAAAGAACACTGAAAACCAATGTGGCGTAATGGATACATTGTTGGATATTGGTCAGGGAGCCGGGGTTCAAATCCCTGCTCAGCCATGAAACTCACTCAGGCTAGTTGCTGGCTGCATTGAGATATAACTCCAAGCCATGGTTTGACATTACATGAACAAACAACAGGTTACATACTCCCTCTACCCTCTCTCCCTCCCTCCCCTGTTCGCATAATACAATTTCATAAAGGAGTTCTGGTGTCTAAATTGTGATTCTGCTTTACAGGCCAACAATGGTTTGAGCAAACCGCAGTTTGCCACATTTGCACAAATTGGCAAGCTATGGTTTGCCAAGAAACCGGATATCCTTTAGGAAACAGCGATGCGCAAGGGGAGGAGAGAGTGCATAAGCCCCAGGCACATTTCCATGTATTTGGTGTTACGTCTGAATGCGGCCGACCTAATTTACATCCGGCTTGGTGTGAGAATAAAGTAGAAAGAACATGAACATTGCCCTGAGTTCCTTGGAAGATCGGTGAGGTGCAAATGTGAGAAAGGAGTGCGTTCTTAACTACTGCTGCCTCAGTCTTGTCTGCTAGGCTCATTAATCTCTGTGGATTCCACTTTTGTGAGTGAGCAAAAACTTGAAAGAGTTAGGTAGGCCTCTGTGTCGGACTCCATAGTCTGTGTGTGATCTTTTGGCTGCTTGTGTTTTAACAGATGTGGTTTACAAATGCCCTGACCCACCAAGAGGGATTAGCACCTCACTGTTTATTCTTCTCAAAGAGAGAAACTGCAGGAAGTTGACACATTTTGCCATATGTCACAGAAACTGAAATGGAGCACAAATACAGTTCTGTAGGGGGGCTCCTCTCACTTCTCCACCAGCCTGCGTTCCTCTTAGCATTATGGGTTGTAGCACTGGAATTCAGGGGGAAAGGTTCTTAACAACCAAAGCCCCTCTCCTTGGTTGGTGTTGACACCTGGCCAGTTTTCATAGAAGCCTCAAATGATTCTTTTTGAAAATAATATATTAATTGATCAGATTCATAATTTCCTAGCCAGCAGGGTTCAGGTGGGTAACAGCCTTATGAAACCAAGAATATGTCTTCATAGGAACTTCACTTTTAAAACAAAATGGCCTCACAAGTATTGTAGTATTCTGATTATCTTCTGTAATTAAGCTCTTGTGGTGCTGCATCCTTTTCTACATCCCTCTGGCTTTGTAATGCTCCCCTTTTAAATTATTTTTTTAAAAAGAGAAAAAGAATATTGATTAGTCTTAACAAAAAATATGATATGGGTTTTAATCCAACAGTGCATGGGGCAGTTGGGGACATGCAGACACAGAGAGCAATCCTGTCTATGTCTACTCAGAAGCACGTTCAACTGAAGTCAGTGGGCCTTACTAGCAGGTAAATGTGTATATGATTGCAGCCACAGCCTCACCCCCCTTTTTTAACCCTGAAATCGTGCTAATAAACCATCCTTCCCCAATCTAGCAACTCCTGTCACCCCCAGGCAACATGGCCAATGGCTGGGGATGATGGAATTGTAGTCCAGAACATCTGGAAGGCACCAAATTAGGGAATGCTGCGATAAGCTGTTTGCTAGGCAAGGGAGACAGGGAGGGGCTTAAATCAGTTCCTCCCACTACTTCTGCTCCACCTCACAAGCAGCTGATTGGTGTGTTTCCAGCTTTTAAAAATAGGGGTTCTATGCGCACAACCACACGTGTTTGATCAGAGTGGGTAATTGCCTCACAGGGCCCATTTGTGATGATTCCCCATCCAGCTTGGAATTCATGTAGGTTTGCTTGCGTTCATCTCATATAGGCCCTACTTGAATCAGGGCAATGCATTTTTAAATATACAGTATGTACCCCTGGGCAATAATAATAATAATAATAATAGTAGTAGTAGTAGTAGTAGTAGTAGTACTACTACTTCTGGAGCCAATAAATTGTTTGGGAACATCTGAAGCTACAACATGACTGTGGACCTGATCAGGTCATATTCCTACATATTCCTCAAGACTGATGACTGATCTACACATTCTACAAACCCACAAGTCAGACTGTACCATTTCAGATGACAAATGTGGAGACTGCATTTTTAAATGCTTTTCGGGTAAAAGAAACCAAGAGCCTTCCTGCACATAGAAAGCTAGCATCTCATGAGCACAGCTTTCTCCCTGATCCTTTCTCCCTGATATGCTAGCTTTCTGTCTGCAGGGATTTTTATGTTTTTACATGGGAGAGTATTTAAAAACACAGTCGGTCACCCACAGTCCTAAGCTTACAGCCCAGGAAGAACTACCACATTATTCTTCTGGATAAGTAGCTTAGCTCTTAGAAAAGTGCTTTGACAGAAGAGCACCCATTAATTTTAACAAGGGAGGAATCGTATTTGCTTCAGTCCATTTACCGTCCCAAGCTTATCTTGTCAGTAGCATTCTTTAGAAACTCTCAGTGAGCCCCATGCTTACTGGACTATGGGCAAAGTCGGGAATGACAGGGCCGAGCTTTAAAAGGAATTGCTCTGTTGGAGATTTAACAGGTCTGCTAGACGTTTGTAGGTACTTTCTGGCCTATAAAAGTAAGACAGCAGCTGCCTCCCTGTTACAGCTACATCAATCCCTGCTTCTTTTAGCCAATCAAACCAGGCTGAATCAAGTTCGATTTTTGTGCCCTGTGTTTTGAATTTCACTTCTCTAATTTAATTTGTAGGCAATCAACCCAATTTTTTAAGCTTGCTTGCAGAAATCAGTGCTAACGCATTGCATTTTATTTGCGTGACTAGCATCAGAAGAGGTCATTTCCACACAAAATTATATCATCTGTTCAGTTAGTCATGCTGACTGCACATTCTAAAATCAGCCATGTGGGATTTTTCTTTTTTTCAAGTAGCACCCTCTACAATTCAGTCCTATAAGTTCAACGCAGCTTACTCCCTGATAAGTGAGTCTAGGATTGCACCCTTACAGTGCAGTCCTATACATGTCTACTCAGAAGTAAACCCCATTGAATTCAGTAGGATTTATTCCCATGTAAATGTGTTTAGGATTGCAGCCCTGATCAGTGTACTAAGTAGATCAGCTTTCGCCAACCTTGTGCTTGCCAGATGTTTTGGTCTACAACTCCCATTAGCCCCCACCAACATGATCAATGATCAGGAATGCTGGGAGTTGTGGCCCAAAACATCTAGAGGACACCAAGTTGGGGAAGGCTACCACAGTTAAATGAACTGAAGCATTTGTCAATTAATGAGAGGGGTCCATTTTAACCAGTGAAAGCAAATATTAATTAGTGGGTTGCACATTATGGAAACACTGTTTCTGAAGCAATTTTGGTTTCAAGTATGTTATTTTCTTATGAATATGAACTTGAGCACACTCCAGGAGAGAGCGGCGGAGGACAGGAAGGCCTGGCGTGCTATGGTCCATGGGGTCACAAAGAATCGGACACGACTTAACGACTGAACAACAACAATGTTATTTATTAGTCTGTTTTGGTTCTGGTGTATTTCTGTAATAGGGATGACAAATGAGAAAGAAACTATTAAAGATGGCCTTCTAATAATGCATGTTAGCTTTTATATACGAAAGTGCATGTTATCTCACACTTTCTTTGACATCTAAACCCCCGCCCCACCCCGATATTGCTGTCCATGCAATATGCCAATTAATGTAAACTTAATTGATTAATTAATAGATTAATTAGTGAAAAGGCAGATGATCAACTAAAAAATGCTTTCATTGGCTGACAACCTTTGACTTAAAAAAAAAAAATCCAAGGAAGTTTCCATAGGTGGGGCTGCTGGGCCACAGCCATTGGCAGTTGTACCCAAAGATAGACATGGGGCAGGGGAATATTCTCTATCCCATTTTATTTAATGATCATGTAAGTCTAGGGCATCAATGAGTCCATGGCAGATGCAACATTTTGAGCTTTTATTGCATGCTTGTGATTGGTCACTCAACCTTTACATGAAGTTGTCAACCTCCAGGCATCTCCTACACTTTCTGACTTTTATCCTACTTCTAAAAAGATCAGAGATAACCCGATAAGGAATGTTAATCCGGTATATCAGCAGTGTGTCATGATGGAATTGTGCTATAACCACAGTGCCATCTAGTGGCTGTAAAATGAAACATATAGAACTTGCTGAGAAAGACAGCTCCGAGAAAGCAACCCGTGTAAGGAGCCATCTTAGTCCCGCAAAGAATCTGGAAGAAGAAGCCCCGATAAGTTGTGGGATAAAAAGCCTGGTGTGGTGAAGCCCTTTAACTGGCATTTCTTTGTTCAGAACTCAGACTGCAGTCTCATATCCACTTACCTGGAAGTAAGCCCCATTGAACTCAATGGGACTTATTTTTAAGTAGACATGTATGGGATTGTACTGTTACTCTCTCAGCCAGAACCTCATGTGTGTATCAAGAATTGTGTAGTAAAGTTGTTTCTGGTCTGCACCATTTCAGCCCCTAGTTAGGCTGCCTATTTGCTACCGGGCCAGGTTTAAGGTATTAGTACTAGTGTACAAAGCCCTACAGATACTGAAGCTGAAGCTCAAATATTTTGGCCACCTAATGTGAAGAGAAAACTCCCTGGAAAAGACCCTGATGCTGGGAAAGATTGAAGGCAAAAGGAGAAGGGGACGGCAGAGGATGAGATGGCTAGATAGCATCACCGATGCAATGAATATAGACTTGAGCACACTCTGGGAGAGAGCAGAGGACAGGAAGGCCTGGCATGCTATGGTCCATGGGGTCACGAAGAGTCGGACACGACTTAACGACTGAACAACAACAACAACAAAGCCCTAAACAACTTGGGACCAGGATACCTGAGAGAGCACCTTCTTCTTACCAACCTGCCCAGTCACTGAGGTCATCAGAAGGCATGTCCCTGGTGTTTCCACATGGACCCATGGCCAGCTGGGGCCCACCAGGAAAAAAGCCTTCAGTGTGGTGGCTCCCTTCTTGTGGAAATCCCTGCCTTTGGAGGTCAGACAGGTGCCAATGTTGTGTCACTTTCGGCACCTCCTGAAGACATTGTTATTTTGAGAGGCCTTCCTTGAGTGACCAGCTATGGTTTATTAAGTTCAGAATCTGTTTTTTTTTATAAGTTTTAATTGTTTTAATATGGTGTTTTATTCTTTTATCTTTGTTGTTCACCGCTGCAAAATCTTTTGATGTAGAGCAATATATAAATATTTTAAATAAATAAATAGTTAAACTATGGAATTTAGTTCCATAAGATGTAGTGATGGCCTGAACTTTGGGGGGCTTTAAATGGGGACTGGACACATTAATAGAGGATAAAGCTACTGATGGCTACTAGTCCTGATAGCTCAGTGCTACCTCCAGTACCGGCGGCAGCAAGCCTATGTACACCAGTTGCTGGGGAACATGGTGCAGGGGAGTGCTGTTGCCCTCATGTCCTGCTTGTGGTTTCCTGTGGGCAGCTGGTCGGCCACTGTGTGAACAGAATGCTGGACTAGATGGAAACTTGGTCTGATCCATCATGGCTCTTCTTACGTTCTTATATTCATAGGGAAAGGTGGCAGAACTGAATACTAAACTCACGCGCTATTTTTCTATGAGCGGAGAGTATTGTTGCTTTTAAGGGGGAGCATTTAAATGCAACCTGCCTCCTTCAGCTAAAGTGGTACAGTCCAGGACAATCTATACGACCTGATTCTCCTTATTGGACTTGTCAGCCCCACTCCCACCCATGAAGTACATCTGATCAACAGTGCCAGTCTCCAAAGGTAGCGATGGGACAGCAGGACTGAAAAGTCTGAGGAACAGAATAACTAGGAAAGGAAGTTTAAGTAGAACAAAGGTTTGGTTCATTTTTACAACCCTTAGAGGAAGAACAATAATGTACAGAAGCTGTTAATGAAGAGCTGGCCTGGAAGGCAGAAATCTCTGCCAAGTCTGAAATGTGTTTTTACTCGGAACGGCTCTCTCAGCTGTCCAACTTCACAGTGGCAGATCCAGCTGGGGTGAACCCCACCGGATCATGGGAATGAGAAATGCAAAAAAATAAAATAAATCAGCATTTCCCGCTTTGCATCAGATTCCCCCTTTTGAAAAAATAAGCCAGAATTACAAACCCAAAAATAATAAGAATTATTCCCCCACCCCCTTCCAAATGGGTTTCAAATATCTTGAATGGGGAAAAAAACCTGACGTATTTCAAGCGAAGATACTCTTAACGGGGGGGGGGGGGGAGGCCGTCTTAAAAAAAAAAAAAGGGTTATTTAATTTATTCAGGGCACAATCCTGTCTTGATAGTTGGCACAATCCTGTCTTGATAGTCGGCAGCCTCCGAAGTCAGAGGCTGCCAAGTATCCAGTGCAGGGCAGACAAAGCACGCAGGTGATGTTCTGGCTGCCCTGCATTTTCCCTAGGTGGGTGATCTCGCCCGTCTAGGTGCAGCTTCAGGGAGGGGGAGGGAAGGAGGTCAGGACGCGCATAGGAAGCTGTATAAAGCAACTTCCATGGTCTTCTCCTGCTCCCAGGACCGCTCCCTTTTCACCATCTCCCCACTCTGTTTCTGAGTGCAGAGATGTAGCCATCACAGAGAGAACTGTGCCAGTTACAAGGGGGCAGGGGAGGGTGCGAGGAGCACGGTTTCTGGGCTACAAGGTTGGAGCCCCGGTTCCGACCTCAGATCCCAGAAACCGAAATATCCTATGTCCCCAGACGCTGTCTAGGGGACATAGGATTGCGCCATCAATCAATTTATAAACCACTTACCTTATCTAAAGATATCCCCAAGCAGTTTAAAAATGAACATAATTCATATATATCACATTTATGCATATATACATATACTTATATGAGTATATGTATCGGAGTTTCAGCCCAAAGCTACGATGGCCATGTGTCTTACTTTATAGGCTGTCAGAGGACAACCTTCTGAAAGTGTCCTCTATTTGAAGCGCTATCTGGCCCAGGCCCAGTTTAAAGATAAAGAACCAGAAGAAGGGAGAACAGAGATCTTGACATGGCCGTCAGCAGTTATCACCATAGGCTTCCCCACTATGTTGAGGTGTATTGTCCTTCTCTTTAAAGGGGAGTAACTGTTCCTAACTCTGCATCTCAACATATAAATTAGCATATGCAAATTTTATGCAGACCTCTGGCCTCTTTGATCCTCTATTCTGGCAATATATTTCCTCTTTTGGAAATGCAAGGTGGCCAACCCCACGGGCTGTGCCCCTCAAATATGGGGCCTAAACCCAAATCAAAAAGCCTGGTTCCAAAGGGCAGTGCTGGTGGCCAAGAGGCTGATATTGTAAAAAAAAAAAAAAAAAAAGCGGGGGGCGGGGACAGGACCAGATGTAGATTACTGGTCTCATAAATTCTTGACCCTTGCAGCCAATGAGAGTGGCCTGTATGAACAGAGAAAATCTGGATAGGTTTGTGGCGTTTTGGCAGGGCTTCCTCAACTTCTGAAGACTGACACTGTAGAATATTTGCTTACCTGTGGCAGCTGATGGAGAACCTCCGAAAAATGTCTTCTCCCCCGCTTGTATTCCCCTATTCTTTCTTTAATTCCACTAGTTTTACCTATTTGTAATTTAGTTAAGTGTGTCATATATAGCACCTGCATTTTTATGAGGAGGGTTGGGTAGCTTGGGGAAGGGAAAGATTTATTATGGATCAGATGTTTTGGAGTAAAAGTTCTTTTACTGTATTGTTATATTTCACATTTAAAGAACTGCGAGTAAAAAAGTGAAACTAATTCTAAAATTGTATGTGTGTGTAAAGCGCAGAAAGCATTTGCAGATTAATATGTAAACAAAATAATACCCTGAAGAATTATTATTATTTATTTTATTTAATGTTTCCTAGTAAAGAGGTTTCATGCCCAAGTTCTGAAAACAGTTTCTCCTTTTGCAAAATGCAGATCATTTGCCATCAAGAATCTCATTTTGCTGATTAAAGTTTGTTTAACTGGGGGGGGGGGGGGCTACCTGTAAAGGGCTCCCGTTCCTTGCCAAGCAGTTTTACACAAGTAACTATAGCAACTCCCCTTTTCCATGTTCCGAACAATTTGTACAAGCCTGAAGTGAAAACAACTTCCAGCTAACAACCAATGATGTTTCATAAAATAATCCAACAAAAGAGATTTTGGACCTGGCGGCAATAACATCCTTTTAAAAAGGCAATAAAAAATTATAGTTAAAATTTAGCAGCCAGTGGAGGCTGGTGGCTCCCATGTCAGTGGGGCAGTGAATCCTTTCCGGGTTTCAGTCAGAACCAGTCAGAACTCTAAAGGAGCTATTTAGAGCTCTGGCTGGTTCTGACTGAATCCTGGAACAGATTTACCATCCCACTGACATCGGAACCACCATCCTCCACTGGTAGCAGCAGAATTCTGGGAGACAATTTGTAATATTCCTTTTTAAAGAAATATTCGCATGCCATACAGAAGCAAACCAGACATGGCCAGTGAGTGAGCTGCAGCCAGTCTCAGCTCCTTGATGATGATGTATCTATATGATTTACTGTTTGCAGACTTACAATATCTTAAGAAGAGCACGCCAAAGGTCTGTGTAGTCCTGTTTCCCACAGTGTCCAGTCAGATTCCTCCCAGAAGTCCCTGCAATGACTGGTGGTGTTTTGGCCACTGAATATGGACATTCCATTTAGCCATCCTGACTAAAAGCCATTGACTGACCTATCCTCCATGGATGTTTCTAATCCCTTTTCAAAGCTAGTGGCAGTGAATCACCACATCCTTTAGCAGTGGATTTCATAGTTTAATTATGGGCTGGCCCAAGACATTTTGCTTCCTGAGGCAAAGAACAAGATGGCGCCCCCTCCCATTCCATTTCTGAAAGCCAACTGGACTAGCAGTTGAATATTAGTTCAAACTCGGGATGGGAGCAGGCTGGCTTAGGGGGCACAGGGCAGGCTGTGTGACACACTGCTCTCTTCACACAGCACACAGTTAAATGATGGAGTTTGTTACCACAAAATGTAGGGGCTGTTCACACAACACGTTAAGCCACACTCAGTGGTCGAGTGTAGGTTGTTTTGAATCGTGGCTTGTTTGTTGAATTGTAGGTTAGCATGTTGTCTGAACGCAGCACATTTTCCGCAGGGTAGCTTGTTAACCATGCAGTGTGGGTTGTTAACCACCTTGAACAACCCAACAACAAACCATGGGTTCTCAAGGTGGCTTGTTTGAGAAAAATAAGCCACACTGCATGGTTAAGAAGCCACCCTACAGAAAATGTCCTGGGTTTAGACAACACGCTAACACACGTTTCAGTAATAACCCACACTCAATCACTGTGTGGGTGAACCCAGTCACTGAGTCAGACTGTTTGTTTAGCTAGGTCAGTATTGTCTACTCCATGGCCGAATTCAAATTTGGAGAAGGTGGGCAGGACTGAAGGGAAAAAGGGCATGGCCAAAAATACCAGACTATTGTAGCTGAAAGCTCTTAGTGTCTGTAACTAAGCCTGAAGAGAGGCATTTCAACCTTTTAGAATTGGGCAGGGTGGGCGGAGGTGGATGTGCAAAAGCTAGGAAATCACCAAAAAATGGGTGGTTAAGGAAAAGGGGTGGACCGGGGGAGCGACATGACCATCTGGGGAAGGATGGATAAGAACATAAGAAGAGCCACACTGGATCAGACCAAGGGTCCATCTAGTCCAGTATTCTGTTCACACAGTGGCCAACCAGCTGTCGACCGGGAACCCACAATAGGACATGAGTGCAACAGCACCCTCCCACCCCTGTTCCCCAGCAGCTGGTGTACATAGGCCCACTGCCTCTGGTACTGGAGTTAGCATATAGCCATCAGGACTAGTAGCCATGGATAGCCTTCTCCTCCAGGAATTTGCCCAACCCCCTTTTAAAGCCGTCCAAATTGGTGGCCATCACTGCATCCTGTGGTAGCGAATTCCATAGTTTGACTATGCCCTGTGTGAAGAAGTCCTCCCTTTTATCTGTCCTGAATCTCCCATCAGGATCTCAGGTTGGCTGGATTCAGCCCCCATGCCTGAACTTCCAACACCCCCATTCTACAGTTTGTTGACACATAATGAACCCAACATACTCGGAGAAGAGCCTCCCATGATGAACTGCAGTCACAGGCAGGCTGGTGTAGGGAGAGGCACGCCTGCAGATATTTATAGTTGGTTCCCCTGCCAAAAGCAATGTTAAAAACCCTTCGATTTTCTGTTGGAAATGTTTTTTTTTGTTTCCCCCAATCTTAGATCCATCTCATTCCTGCCCAGCACAGCTGTAGCTTTCATTCTGTGTTAGCTTTTTCCATTCCAAGATAAACGTTTAAAACATCTAAGTCAAGAGGTCTGCAGACTTCCAGCTTGATAGGCTTTATAAAAAAGTGAACTTTAGTATTGAGGTAATTGCACTTCTGAAGACATTTTAATAGCAAGACCACACTAAATATTTTGCTATTAAGAAAGAGTTATTCTTGAACCCATTCCTTTTGGTTCATCATGCAATTTTGTAGTGGTTTGGTTTGCCCACCACAGCTCTATTCTGATATGGAAATTTGTCTTTATGGTTAGAACAAGCCTTAGATTTGTCTTTTAATTAAAAAAAAAACCTGAAACTTTATCTTAAATTAGTAGCTCTGTGTTCACACTTTGTTATACATTGCCACAAAGACTTATATGTACCTTTCTATTCTGGACAAAAGGCCCAGCTGTTATGAACCCTGGAAACTCTCTTAATGGAGAGTGAGGAAGTCCAAATTAAAACAGAGAGAGATGCTATCTGTGTGCTAGTCAAACACTGTACCAGAAGAGGTAATGTAAGATCACTGGATGTAAATCATGGTCATAGTGGGAACATCTCCATAGTGGGCCGCCTTGAGTCCCAGGATTGGGGAAAAGGCAGGATATAAATATCATCATCATCTCCTGCACAATGAAATGAATGGGTTGCCATATTCCAGTTGTCCCAAATTCAAGTAGCCTTATTTGAATATTATGCACATTATTTGTTAATAAATACAAACAAAAATTATCTGGTTGTGTGTGGGAAATGTACTTCTTTTGAGTTTGAAGACATTTAATAGGGATAAATGCCAAGCGAACAGGGATAAATGCCAAGTTCTGCACCTAGGAAAAAGAAACCAAATGCACAATTACAAGATGGACACTTGGTTCAACCATACTACGAGCGAGAAGGATCTTGGAATTGTTGTAGATCACAAGCTGAATATGATCCAACAATGTGATGTGGCTGCAAAAAAGGCAAATGCTCTTTTGGTCTGCATTAATAGAAGTATAGCTTCCAAATCCATTATTCCAAAACTGACAATATAGACCTTTACAATGTCCTTCTGTCATTTTCCCGCTGCCTTATAAGATCATGGCTTTCTATCTGCCGGATTGTATTATTAATTCCTCTGAAATGGAGGAGAATAGTCATATACACACCACTAATCCAGATTCTTTATAGCTCACCACTGCTACGACCTTAAAGGATTGGTCTCCCCACACCCTTTTGTCAGATAATAAGTGCATAGTGCCAGCTCCATTTTGATATATATTTGGAAGGAATCTTAAATGCAAAGTAGTGCTGTTCCAAAGATTTTTCAGAGGTATTCTTCTCCAAAATTGTGGTTGGTGGGAAGGTAGGAGAAAGCCCACCCAAAACAAACATCAAATTGGGGGCACTTACCAGACTCAGCAGTGTAACAGATTTTTGTTTTTTCTTTTAACTTTTGTTTTGCCGCCATTGAAAGCAGCAGTGGAATTCCTATGCACCATCCTCCCCCCGCCCCCGGAAATGGGGCATTTGCAAAGGACAACTGGTGGGAAGGATTAAGCAAGAGCCCACCTGGCCTGCCTGTTGATTCTTTCTTGCAAATGCCCCCCCCCACACACACACACACACATACCTTATCCCTGCATTGACATTAACCAATATATTCAGGAAATACATGTTTGCTAGTATAGCATGTACGTCTGCCCAGATGCAGCAGAAATGCAGCCTACACAAATGTTCCATTGGACCAATAGATGAGCTGATTTTGCAGTGTTGTAGTGGAACCAGAACTTGCAGGGTCAAAGCTCTGGAACTTTTTGATTAGCAGGGACAATGACATTGTCTGCCACCTCCCTCAGGCTTCCCTGTTTACTCTGAACTTTAAAAAAAAATCAACAAAACAAAAAAGAGGAAAAATGTGGCTACATAAATTTGAATATATCAATTTCAGTGCATATATATATATATATATATAAATACAGCTTTCTAGGAATTATACATAAACTTTAACAAAAGCAGACCAAATATCCAAATAAGTATCCGTTCTCAGGTGGCATCTATACACCGCCTGTTCAAATGTTGAAAGTGTTGTAAGGTCTTCAATCCATTGCATTATAGGAGAGGAGCATTTAGCCTTCCAGTATTGTAATATCAGTCTTTTAGCTGTCAAAAGGGCATGGAGAATCCATTTGCACTGACCATGCATTAAATTCCAGGAAGCAGGTATATAACTTAAGAGGACATGTACATCAGTAAATATTAAAGAGTGTTCCAGTACGAAGTTTATCCATATAATAACCTTCTCCCTAAAGGAGACAACTATTGGCCATTGCCAAAACATACAGTTAAAAGAAGCATTAGCTGTGTTACACTTCCAGCAATTAGCTGACTTAGACTTGTCTAAGACCCCATCTACACAGAAATGCTTTCTGAGGTGATTCCATTTAAATCCAGATTTTCATGAAATTGGGTTTGCTTTTCCCAGGGCAAACATAGCCAGTACAGCCATGTATACATTTTTTTTAAAAAACCCACTTTCACGGGGCAAACAGCACCTGAAACTGCATTAGTTCGGGGTGGAGTGGGTGGAGTCCCGTGATTAGAACTAAACGTCATCAACTGCATAGGTCCGGGGCAGTGAATGTGTGGAGTCTTGCTCCCCGCCCCTCTCCTCGCTCGTTGTTCAATAAAGTGCAATGGAGGAGAATGAGTTACTTCTGAGTAGACATGTTTAACCAACATCCCCCCTTGTGTCCACCTTTTCTCAGCAGGAAGAAGGCTCCTTTGTGGGTAATCAGCTGTTAAAATCATTACAGTCCTTTGTACCTTTGTTCTTTCATAAAAGAAGAGGTTTAAAACAACCAGCTTGCCCCCCCACACACTCCTCTCTTGTTGTTCAATAAAGTGCAATGGAAGAGAGTGAGTTACTTCTAAGTAGACATGTTTAGCCAACATTGCCCCTTATGTCCACCCTTTCTCGGCAGGAAGAAGGCTGCTTTGGGGGAGATCACCTTCTAAACTCATTAAACGTATATGCACATTCGCTGGTCCAGACATTTCAAAAAGAGCAGGCAAAGGGATTCTCCCGTCGCTCTCTCTGCCTGTACTCAGTAAAGTGCAACTGAATGAATGAACTACTTCCAAATATAAATGTTTGGCCACTCCTCTCCTCGTTTTCACCCTTTCATGATGCCACTTTCCCTCCCACCAATCAGTGCTGCTATCCAGCCCACCCCAAAGGCAATTCAGGTCACACACACTCCCAAACCACACTGAAGACACCACGACAGGAAAATCTGTCAGAAAACTAGTCTGCAAGAAAACGGGCTTTACAGCATGAAGAACCGCACTTGCTACAGAGAGGGGCATACGTGATGTGCCACGATCATCTTGGAGGCACAGTAGAAGCAGAGTAAATACCCCGTGTAGATGGGGCCTAAGTCTGTTTCCTCTGAACTTAATTGCAGTGCTCAGCCTCAGAGTAAGCGGAGGGGGCAGGATTTTCCCAGCCCCAATATATTTTTGTGGGCTATCCCTGTTCCAAAGTAAAGTATTTTGTGGTGGCTTGGTCTTTTAGTGGGCAATTAAGACCCATTAGCTTTATATAAGGCCTGCTCCTGGTGGAGATGAAAATGGCAAGTCCTGGTTTGCGGATATGGATCTACACAGCTGCCTGAATTCTTGGACCCTCCTTGGGGGGTGGGGTGGGGGACTGTCGTGATGAGTGCCTTCACTTCAAAATGTACCACTGCACCACTGGGTCCTAGCAATGCCGTAATAGTGAAAGGAGCTGTCTCTTATTCCATAACATCTCAAACCCGTGGTGTATATGTCATGGCTTTTCCTTATTGCAGCTGCTGTGACTTCTTGGGGACTTCTTGGGGCAGACTAGATGATACCTCTCCCTTGACCTGGCCCAGTGCCTGGAAGGAAATGAGTATGCGTAGCTACTCCCTGCCTACCCAGCATGCCAGTCCCTCCTCCACCATTCTTACACATACATGTGGAGGTGGAACACCTGAATTCCACTCGTGCCCATGCAATTCAACATCTATAGATGAAAACTGCGTGTTTGATTTACTGCATTAAAGTAGTAAATCAACCGCACAGTTTCCACCTACGTGCGTTAAACTGTGCAAGCATAGGCAGCATTTTGACATTCTATCCATGAGTGTACACTTGCAGGAACATCTGAAATGCGGATAGGGCGCCAACTGAGAAGGGAGGGAGCTGTGCACACACACTCCTTTCCATACATTGGGCAGATTGGGGAAATTGTATCATCCAATCCAGCCCAGTAACCGAAGAGCCGGCTCTAACCCCCCTGGTTTTCTTTGGAGTTCACTAGGGTTTTTTTATTTTTATTATAAAATTTATTAATCGCCCATCTGGCTGGTCACCCAGCCACTCTACCCAAGTTCTACCCAAGGGATGTCTTCATAAGAACGTAAGAAGAGCCGTGCTGAAACAGACCAAGGGTCCATCTAGTCCAGGATTCTGTTCGCACAGTGGCCAACCAGCTGCCCGCAGGAAACCCACAAGCAGGACATGAGTGCAACAGCACTCATACGTAATCAACAAACCGAGCAACCACATAGACCCTGCTTCTAGTCTGAATCCACAGAGGCCGTCTGGCAGAAGAGAAGCAAACTATCTCAATTTTCACCTCTCAAAGTTACTTCCATGAGTTAGGGGAAGTGTCGATTGTTGTCAGCATACATACCTGTTTCTACCAGATTGGGTCCTTGCTTTCTTCAAACGGGAATCCTCCTCTCTGGCAACAAACACATAAAATAGGATAGTTTTCAGCAAACTTTGTCTTGTCTTTGAATTGCCTGGGGAAGCTCTGCTACACCCAGCCAAGACAGGTCCTGCACTGGAAGCTTGCCTACCAAAGTTACTCAGTTTGTAAGTTACTGAAACTAATTGTAGGGTCAACATCACGGGTAAGGACTAGTTAGACCAGCCTTCTAGACAATCACCCCCAGCCAGCATCCCCATTGGCTGGGGATGATGGGACTTGCAGTCCAACATAGCTGGAGGTTGGGAAGGCTGAGTTAGAAAATATTATTTGTCTTTTATTTTAATGCAACATTCTAGTTATTCATTTATCTGAAGCCCGTAATTTAAAAAATCTTCCATTAGAAGCCTACGGTTGACTGACTTGGTCTAGAGTTCAGAATCGGTCTCACTCGCGTTCATCCGGCTTGGATCCATGTTATACATTTATAGAAGAGGTCAATGGGAGTAGCAGGAGTGAGTCTGGTTTGTGCGGACAGGCAGGCAGGCTTGAGAAGTGTTACTTCTCTGCTCTCAAGGAGTCTGGCAGCTCTGAAGTTCCTTTGAGAGCCAGGGAGATCAAGGTGATGGTGGTTGATAATTAAGGGGTTATTATTAAGGGGTGACTATTATTATTATTATTATTATTATTATTAGGACCATTATTAAGTGGTGATTATTAAGTGGTGGTTGATTATTAAGGAGGCATTTTTCCATTAACGATTAAGATTAACGATTAAGATTAAGTGGTGATTATTAAGTGGTTGATTATTAAGTGGTGGTGGTGGTGGTGGTTGGTTATTAACGAGGCATTTTTCCATTGGGAGCACCCCCTGTGTTTGTTACAGACCAGACATAGCACAGTGTTACAATGCCCTTATTTCAACATATTTGATCTGACAACCCCATGGTGGGTTTTGGGGTGGTGGATTTTTAAATTCTGAATAACTGAAAAACACCTTCTCCTTACTCTCTGGCCCATCACCTTTCACTGGACTCACTAGCACTCACTCAGGATTGACTGTTCAAAATGGCCTTGTAAGAAAGCTGCACCAGAATTTGTTATCCACTCCAGTTAACAAATCTGTTAACAAGGGCAGAGAGCAACTGTGACCAAGGAGACAGAAACAGTGAAGGAATGAAGGGAAATGTGAGACAGTGGCTGGAAGGAGGGGAAGAACTTGTAAGTTCTTGTAGGATTGAGGAAATTGGAACCAGACTGAAATCAGAAATTCAAATCTATATTTGGTGATTTCTATTTCTGATGCCTCAGCTGTGACCCGCACAAGTTGTGGAAGCTGAGTACATCAGTTGCTGGGGTCTACACGCAGGAAGGAGGGTGCTATTGCATTCACGTCCTGCTTGTGAGTTTCCCACAGACCGCTGATTGGCCACGGTGTGAACAGAATTTTTGTGAACCGCCCAGAGAGTTTCGGCTGTTGGGTGATATAGAAATGAAATAAATAAATTGAATAAATGAATAAACAGAATGCTGGTCTAGATGGACCCTTGGACTGATCCATCATAGCTCTTACCTTCTTAAGAATCGACCAATTGCTTTGCAGTTGCAATATGATTGGTCACCATATTTGGATTCATGAAAATACTAACGTAATGACAGGGAGGAAGGGACACTTCCATTTTTTAATGTGTAAAAGTATTTGAACTAACAAGGTGGCGAAGAAAACAGTCACAAGCCAACAGGCAAAAACAGAGGAGAACAGGGAATGGGGTAGGGTAGCAACAAACTATACAAATACCCTCCCCCTCTGACATCTTCTTTTCCACCAGTATAAACCTTTACCTATACAGTAGTTTAATATATGCAGGGAGTTTTTTGTGTGGGAGAGTAAGGTGACCCTCACACACACTCGCACACATACACACGCACACGCACTCAAGCAGCAATTTGAAGGGGCACCGTCCGGAATTCTGTTCCCTCCTTCTCCTCTACCCCCTCATTCAGTATAATGTTTGGAACAGCTCCCAAGCTATAAATGGAAGGAACCTTGCTTCAGCAATATTGATTGGTTTCCATTTCTTTAAGATTTTACTTTTAGCCACTCTGTGCCAAAGAAAACCTTTGTTACTTGCCAGCTGCCATAGTAACTGGGGTTTTGTTTTGGGGTTTTTTTTTGTCGTATTTAATTCGGGGGTGGGGGGATCCCTGCCCTTTTTCTTTTCTGTTCTGTTCTGGGAATGGAAAGAAACAATTTAATGAGAATTGTGATTTACCCATTTTATTATTTGGGGGGAGGTTTGATGAAGCTGCAATTGAAGTTCGAAAAACAAGTAGTTATTTTTCACTACAGTGAAGGGATCAAGGAAAGCAGGCCTGGAGTCAGCATTGCCATCCTTGGGGAACTGCTAAGGCCTCAGTGCCCTGACCGAGCTGAATACTAAAACCTGTCTGGGCTCTCCTTTGGTTTTTCTTTCCAGTCCAGTGGTCTGAGCAGCATTGGGTGGCCCAGTCTCGTTCTCATTTCAATTACCGAGAATACCCCAAAGGAATGCTATGGCAGGGGCATTGTGGGAAATTAAAATGACAGTGAGACCCAGCTTCCTGGAATGCCCCTGCTACCATAAGATAAGGCTTCCTGGACCCACCAATGGATGAGAAGAGGGAGCACCGGAGGGCATTTTGGCTCAGACTTCCTCGAACCTGGAGCCAACCCAGAAGGAAACGCTGTTAGGAACATAGGAAGCCAGTTTATACTGAGTCAAACCCTTAGTCCATCTAGCCTGGTACTGTCAACACTGACTGGCAGTGACTCTCCAAGGTTTCAGGCAGGAGTTTTTCCAGCCCTACCTAGAGATGCCAGGAATTGAACCTAGGACCTTCTGGGTGCAAAGTATGTGGTCTACCACTGAGCCATGACCCCTCTCTGTTCCTCAACATGACATCTGAAAAGGGTGCATAGACTTGTATGGACATAGGTGCGCTACGCAATCAGGACCCTCGACTGTGAAGAGGTCCCAATGGTTCTATGTTTAACTAGTGTGTTGTTGGTGTTGTTGCTGTTGCTGTACATCGTCCTGAGCAAAACTGATACATGGTGGGTTAGAAATATTCAAATAAATAAAATGATGTGGAGCATTCATACACATCCGTATGCATGTAGGCGCCTCTTTTCATAAAACCATAGAATCATAGAATAGTTGGGTTGGAAGGGGCCCATCGTGTCCAATCCCCTGCTCAATGCAGGAATCCAAGTCAAAGCATCCCTGACAGATGGCTGTCCAGGTTCTTCTTGAAAGCCTTCAGTGTGGGAGAGCCCACTACCTCCCTAGGTAATTGGTTCCATTGTCGTATTGCTCTAACAGTCAGGACGTTCATATTCATATTCAGCTTGCGATCGGCAACAATTCCAAGATCCTTCTCGCTTGTAGTATTTTTGAGGCAAATATCGCCCATCTTGTAACTGTGCATTTGGTTTCTTTTTCCTAGATGCAGAACTTGGCATTTGATTTACCCCTATTTCCTAGCTGCAGAACGCCTATTAAATATCATTCTGTTGTTTTCTGCCCAGCTCTCCAGCCTATCAAGATCACTTTGAATTCTGTTTCTGTCTTCCAGGGTATTAGCTATCCCACCCAATTTTGTGTCATCTGCCAATTTGATCAGCATTCCCTGCACCTCCTCCTCCAAGTCATTAATCAAAATTTTGAAGAGCACTGGGCCCAGGACTGAGCCCTGCGGTACCCCGCTCGTTCCCTCTCCCCAGTTTGAGAAGATCCCATTGATAAGCACTCTTTGAGTCCGATCCTGTAGCCAACTGTGGATCCACCTGATAGTTGTTTCATCTAGCCCACTTTTAGCTAGTTTGCTCATCAGGATATCATGGGGCACTTTGTCGAAAGCTTTGCTGAAGTCGAGGTATATTATGTCCACAGCATTCCCACAGTCCCCATGGGAGGTTACCTGATCAAAAAATGAGATCAGATTAGTCTGGCAGGATTTGTTTTCAAACAACATGTTCAATGAGCCAAAGGGGGGATGGGACTGGCTTGGTCCATCATGCATTTTGTGGAGGCACGCATGAATGGGGCTTGAAAGAATGCTGAAAAGTTTTGATTTATGGCAGTGAAAAAGTTTGATTTGTGACATGCTATGATCTGTGACTATGATGTTCAAATTTTACCCCTTCAAGAAGCCCTTTCCACATTGACCTCCCTGCTGCAGATGGTGGCATAATCTCTGTGCACTGCAGAAGGTCGTAGTGCTTTACCGCCGAGCTATATTGGGCCTGTATGAACTGGGATTGGACCCTAGAAAACACCCAGCATGCCCTTGTGGCTGCAGGGGAAGATAGTGACAAACAAGCTGTGTTTCAGGGACGTTCCTTGTCTGCTGTTATTGACTGTCGCACTGAGTTAACCCTGATCATCTTCCAAGGCACCCCAGAATTCCCCAGAACACAGCATGAAAACCACTGATGTGTGGGATTCCCCCATGACATGGATCTCTTAATAAAAGGATACGGCTGTGCGTGGGCGCAGGGAATGCTACACGCATCTGCTAATCAAACCGAAAAGCTCCAGCCATTCAGTGGGATGGGTCCTGTAGGAAACTCAGGATTGCAAACAATTGCCAGGCTGTGTTCTGTAATCGCCCTTAGCTTAAATCTGCCACGCAGGATGTTGAAAATGAAAAATCGCATGGCAGCAGGCACATTTTTGAGGATTAGGAGCTTCCTGTGCATGGCTGTGTGTGTGTGTGTGTGTTAATATTTTAAGCTGGCTTCTAAAACTGGTAAACAATTGCTCTGCTTCCATCAGTGGATGGTGTTGGGTGACCTCTTTTACATGCCTGATTATCCTGTCAACATTTATAATGCCTTTGATATTTCTTTCTCATTGGGATTGGATCAGTTAAGCAGTTAACGTTTCGCCTATGCTCAGCTTGCATTTCTCTTGGCTTCACATCCCCTGGTAATATATGTTGACATTAATTTCTGTAGATTTAGCAGTGTGGGATTGTTAATTTATTCATGGATGAAAGAGAGCTGAAATGGGGAGGAAAAAAAGAGTTCTCTGGGACGAATGCGGTGGAGGGGTGAAAATAACATCTCGTATGACACAGAGCGCTGATCTTTCATGCCCATTTGTTTCACACAGAGTAATGAATGCCCCATCCTGATTAACAATTTTGACCTATTTAAAGCTGCACTGTTCTTCTGTGTTCGTATTTTGCTTCTTGGCAATGTGAACCACACATAGCATTTTATAACCCATCAGCTGCAGCATTTGTCTAACAGATATCATTATTGCATGCCAGGAACTGGAATCAAAGCCACAATGAAAGATTTCTAAGCCAGCAAGTTGCAGAGATTATGTAGACAAACCTTTTGTGTCTGCAATTTAAATTCGCCACCCCACCCCCACCCCGTTAATTTAATCTAATATGTCAAGATAATGCTGCTCTGGTTACTATTCCAGCCCAGGTCATTAACTGATCAGAATGAAATAGATGTTTACAAAGAGTGTCATTGTTTCTTTCTTGTTTTAGCAGGGGGGTTGCTTTGGAAGCAAGTGGTAAAATCATGTATTATACATTAATTATCTGGTTGGCAAGCTGAAATAGTCTTCTGGAGTGGAATGGATTCACAGCATCTACCCCCCCCACCCCCACACACATGCAAACACACTTCTTAGAGGAGCCTCTAAACACTGATTCCCAAGGAAACATACATACATTCATTCATTCATTCATTCATTTATATGCCGCCCAGTAGCCGAAGCTCCCTAGGCGGTTCACAAAAATTAAAACCACAAGGCGCAGCATAAAACAATATAAAATAGGAAAGCTTAAAACTACAATATAAGAGTACAACCAGAATAAAACCTAGAAGCAGTGCAGAGATTTCAAATCCGAATTTAAAACACCAAAGCTAAAAGACTAAGAAACTAAAATGCTAAAATACTGGGATAATAAAAAGTCACCAGAAGGAGTATAACGTAGGTGCCAGGCGAACCTCTCTAGGGAGCTCATTCCACAGCCAGGGTGCCACAACAGAAAAGGGCCTCTTCCTGGGAGCCACCCGCCTGACTTCCTTTGGCAGAGCCTCATGGAGAAGGACCACTGAGGATAATCTTAGGGTCCTGGCGGGCACATACAGGAGGATGTCAGCAATCATCCATTGCCAATTTCATTTAGTTTTATTTTAAAAATGCCAAAGATGTAGGGAAAATATACTTCATGGGTTTGTTCTAGGAGGTCAGATGTAGGGCCTAGGTTAATGAATCGCAGAATCATAGAAGGTTAGAGCTGGAAGGGACCTTACAGGTTATCTAATCCAACCCCCTGCTCGGTGCAAGAATCTTGTAACCACAGCATCCTTGACTGATGGCCATCCAGCCTCTGCTTGAATACCTCCAGTGAAGGACAGACCACCGCTGTCTGTTCCAGTGTCCAATAGCTCTTACCATTAGGACGTTTCTCCTAATATTAAGCCAAAATCTGCTTCCCCACAATTTCCACCCATTCGGCAGGATCCAGTGTGTCACGATTCCCTTGGCCCCCTTTTTCCTTAAGCACTCACAAACACACAAAGGAGAGGCTTCAGTCTCACGCCTTTAATTCATTATTCACAGGTTCATTACAGATGCAAATCCTCGAAGACTCTGGCTACAGAGGAATACCTCCAGGGGGTTCAAATGGCAACCTAAAGTTGCCCGCAGTTTGAAAGGGCGGCTGTCTGGCTTGGCTAACTTAGGGAGGGAGGTCCCGCCCTTCGCGTGCTGCTTCCCTGCGTAGCCTCTCACGCATTGCTAACCCGTTCGAATGTCCGAGCTCCGCCCCTGACGTTTCCCTCTTAGCTCTGCGTCTCTGCCTCACATCTCTTAGGTCACAGTCCTCAAGCCCCTCCTCCTCCTGCTCACTGCTTCTCACAGAGGGAGGTAAGGAGGAAGCTTCATGCCCAGCCATCTGGGAGTTGGTAACCTGAGACACACGCCCACCCATATCTGAACTGGCCTGTGAAAAAGCCTCCCCCAGTTCTGGCTGCTCCTCTTCTGAATCTGAGCTGCTAACTATCTCCCTGCACTCAGAATCAGTCCTGACACAATGGGGCACTTATGCCCCCGCCGATTCCTTTACATCCCACCAGTTCCCTTTTGCAAGTGCTGGGTCCTGCCAATTCTGTTGCGTAAGTGGGACCCACCACTTATGCAAGGGAGATTTAGCACTTCCTAGAGGAAGCCCAGAAACCAGCAGCAACACTCATTTCAGGAAGGGGGCAGGTCACCAGAGCTCCCTTATGGGAGCTCTGCCAACCTGCCTCCTTGCAGAAACAAGCATTTCCGCTCATTTCAGGTTGCCCTGGAAGCACTAAATCGCCTTTGCACAAGTGTAAGAGAATTTGCGGGGGCGTAAGTACCCTGTTGGATTCTGCCCATTGTTTCTAGTCCTGCCCTCTACAGCAACGGAGAACACGTCTGCTCCATCTTCTGCATGATGACAGCCTTTCCAGTATTTGAAGACCGCTATCATGTCTCCCCTTAATCTTCTCTTCTCCAGGTTAAACATAGCCAGCCCTTTCAACCATTAGCACTTGGTTTTAGGGTGCTAAGGTGCTCTTTTTTTCCAGAGGACAGTCTTCTGTTTGAAAGGCTGTCCTGTCTAGTTCCAGTGTAAAGAAAATGAACCATAAGAACTCTTGCTCATCAACAGTTAGCACCTCAGCAGCAGGCTGAACATGCAGGCACACAGGTCACCTGGTCACAGTCTTCCACACTATGGTGAGATGGTATTTCTATTTAGATTACACTAATTATTTCTACATTTGTATCTATACATATAAATTAGCAGTTGCAAATGTTACGGAAATCGCTGTCCTCCATTTTGGTAATTCATAAGTGGCCACCCTACTTGGTTTCTAGTACCCTGTGAAAGTTTGAGGCCTACAAAGCCAAAGGAAAAAAGGTCAGGCTTGGAGGCCTGGAGTTTTTGTGATGAGAGGGGGTATCCCTAAGAGGAGTAGCTTCATTTCCCCAGTTAAGTTTTAGTTTCATTTCCCCAATTAAGTTTCATTTCTTCAGGTTTGAAACAGTACTTTCGGTTTTGAGGGAGGAGGGTATAAAAAAAGAGCGAGATTGCCAGTAAGAGGCAGAGTTGGGGAGACCAGAGCCTGAAGAGGGAGCAGGAAGAAGCAGCTTAGAGAAGTACAGCTAGGGTAAAGGAACTTGCATTTTGCAACTTTTATTTTCTCTTAATGCCTTTTGTATCACTCAGCTCTATTGGGTAAATACCATTAGTTGTGATTTGCTTGCTTTAATTTACCAGTAAACTGTTGGAGAAAATAAAAGAAGGAAGGTGAGACTCTTAAGGAAGCAAGAGATCCTTAAGGAGTTGCTCAAGGAGTCCAAGTCATAAGGGGAACTCTGACAACCCCTCGAGCAAAAAGATATAATATCTTAATTAGGGGTATGTGGGTGGGTATAATTTAATGTGTACTTATTATTATTACCCCTTCAATATACATGACACTCAACAAAGCAACACAAGCAATAGGATGGGTCCCTGTCCTGTCCCAAGGAACTTAAAATGTAAATTTCAGCAGTTGGGAATATCACAAATTGAGGGGAAGGAAGGGAGAGTGTAGTAACCCACACTTAATTTTTGTTTTCATTGGGGATGGGGGCGAAGGAATTAAGCCAACGGCTTCTTTGAAAAGAGTTTTGAGAAGGGATATGAAGGAAGATAGAGAGAAGTGACACTTGATAGAAGTTTAAGGAGGGGGTTCCTGGCATAAGGGGCAGTAAGAAAGAATGGTCACATACATTTGAAGAATGGGTCATAGCTCAGTGGCTGAGCACATGCTTTGTATGCAGATGGTCTCAGGTTTAGTCCCCAATAACTCCAGTTAAAGGACCTCGCGTAGCAGGGTGGCAAAAAGATATCTGCCATAAGAACACAAGAAGAGCCCTGCTGATCACACACAAGGTCTACTGAGTCCACCATCCTATTTTCCAACCAGATACCTCACAGGGAGTCCACAGCAAGACATGAACCCAACAGCATCCTCCTCTTTGTGTTCCCCAGCAACTGGTGCTGAGATACATGCTGTCTCTGATACAGGAGGTAATATACCTTGACTAGTAGCTGTTGATAGCCCTATCCTCCATGAAAATGTGTCTGATCCCCTTTTATTGTCATCTGAACCAGTCGCTATCACCAAAACCTGTGGCAGCGAATTCCATAGTTTAGCAGTGTGAAGAAGTCCTTCCTTCTGTGTGTCCTCAATCTCCACCCTTCAGCTTCATTGGATGACCCCATTGGGTTCTAGCTTTATGAAAGAGGGAGAAAAATGTCTTTCTATCTGCTTTCTCTGCACTATGATTATGTATATAGACATTGATCATGTCTCTCCCTTTACTTGCCTTTTTCCCCCCCTAAAGTAAAACAGCCCCAAACATTGTAACCTGACAACTCTAGAGCAAGGGTGGGCAGAAAGTAAATCAGGTTCTACTGACAGATTGCTGGATGATTTTTCAGTAGATCAGCAAGGGTTTCTGACTCCGTATTATTTAACAATAGCAACAACAAAAAGGCTGTTTTCTCCCTCCTAAATTACGCTGTTAGAACCCACAATCTGTAGTAACTCAGATGTAGATTTGTACTTATGTATGAAAGAGTTTAGGCCTGTAGGATGCAGTATGTCATTTGCTCCACCCATCAATCCACCGTTTTGCTTCTGGCTTCTCTACCCTCAGCCACTATATTACACTGGCTCTGGCTGGTAGACCTCAGGGTTCTAGAGAAAGTAGATTTCAGAAGCCCAAAGTCTGCTCACACTTGCCTTATAGAGAGCTGCTGCTGTTGCTAGTTGATATAGACAAAATAGGGCTAGATAGACGAATGGCCTGACTTTGCATAAGACAGCTTGATATGTTTGGAGACAGCCTTCCCCATCCCGGCACCCTTCAGATTTTTTGGACTACAACTCCCATCAGCCCCAGCCAGCATGGCCAGTGGTCAGGCATGCTGCAAGTTATAGTTCAAAACATGTGGAGGACACCAGGTTGTGGAAGGCTGGTTTAAGACAACAGAAAGCTTTTTGAGTGGGTAAGGGTACAATCCCATGCAGGTTCAGAAAGGAAAAAAGTCCTAAAGCTCCCAGCATTCCCAAGCCAGCATGGCTGGCTGGGGAATGCTGGGAGTTGTAGGACTTTTTCCTGTCTAAACCTGGATATGGTTGTGCCCTAAAGGTGGTACGGTTGAAGAGAAGATCACAGGGAGAGATACAACCAGAAATAAGGGAGTGTGGCTGTCATAATTCTCAAGGCTTTAAATGCAGTGTGGGTACGTGACGGTGGGTGGTTTTTTAAAACGATCTTCATTACCCCCCATCATTTCACCCAATGCCAAGCCATCAAATTCCTTTGTATTCCTTGCAGAGTTTAAAGATTGGCATGGATCTGGGAGACAACGGTTGTGAAAATGAAATCTCATTATCAGTCTTGGGAATTGTGGTCGATATAAATATTTGTTTTCACTTACTCCAAGCTCCTGGGATTTGGAAGAGCTACTGATCTTGTAAAGTAGTAAATTAATGAAATAAACACTGGGAAGAGCAAAATGTGCTGCCAGGCTACAGTTTTTGTTGCCTGGAGACTTCCTCCTTTCACGAGAAGAATTTGGGGCTGGGAGAGTGATTCTGGTTTAGTAGAAGGAGAACAAAGATTATTGGGAAAAGAAGCAAATGCAATTTACCAGGTTTACGAGAAGGAAAGCATGTGGTGTGTGGGGGGGGAGAAACAACGCAACGAGTTATTGTGGCCTTTGAGTTACCCCATTCTCTTTATAGTTCAAATTTTACCAAGTTAGGTAGCCAAGAATTACTGCTCACTGATGTCTTCCCATTGTAATCTTCAGCTGAATTTAGTGCACATGAAATCTGTTATACATAGATTTTGTTCAGAGTTGGACCTACCAAACTGAAGGTAACTTAAACATCTAGCTCAGCTCAGGCCGAAACTTTTTAACCCTGAACAAGTCTAAATATTCATTTCACATTTGGTAAGATGGCAAAAATGATAGCCTGTTTCACCGGGACATAGAGGGAACAAATAACAGTATCATCAACAGTAAAGTGGTATAAAGGGGCATGGTCCCATCAAATTTGAGGGAATGGTTTAGCTGTACTTCTATACAATTATTCAGAGCAGCAGCATCAAAAACTAAAATAACTTGTAATGATAGCTAATCTCAGATAGGAGATGGCACCTGAAGGAGGAGGAGGAGGTCTCATCAGTGTTAAGCACTTTTAAGATCTATTGATTTCAATGGACCTCTTGTGTGCTATATAATCCCTTTTGTGTAAAAATATCATATTCGTCTGTCTGTCTATCTGTCTAATCCCACACACACATTGTATAGATGCCATTTTAGGACATTTGTCAGATTACAGAGAGATGAATGAGGGGGTCAAATTAAAGCACAGAGCATATAGATTTGCTAAAAAATAAAAGTTAAAGGGACAAAACTTCCCAAGCCATTGGTTCTGTTGCTATAGCAACACAGATCATTGGATGTCTGAAAAATTAGCCATGTTATGGAACGCTCATGAACGTTTTAACTGGTCAGGAGTTGTATTCTCAGCACAGAAGGCATTGGGACAGAAAGGGCTGTGAGTTGTTGGTGGGAAGAAGCAAGGAAGCACATTTCTGCAGCAGTGATCAGCTTTGAGGTTGAATGTCACAATGGAATATATGTGAGTGGAAGGGTCCGTGTGTCTGTGGCCTACATGAGCGTTCTCTGAGCATGTGGGCAATGTTTGGGGGTTGTGAGATGTGTTTGCATGAGTGGATGCATAACAGATAAGTTACTTCAAATTAAAAAAAAAAATGACTGCATATGTCTCCTCTTACAGGCTCTACATGGATTTCCAAATAGTCAGGAGGAAAGTGCAGTATAAGACCTTTGTAGAAGGCCTGGCAGTTTGCTAGCAGTCTGTAAGAATACAGATAATATAATATTCCATTTTGGGGTGCCATTGATAGAAGATACTGTTGTAATGTCCACAGTGGGCAGACATTCATGAATTAAAATTTCAACACCAGTGTTATAGGCACCACATTAGACCCAACATGTTAATGCATTAATTATAGTGATATTTTTGAATATCTGCTAAAGGATATTTTTGTTTCTTTCAGCTCCAAGGTTCCTTGAAGAGAAAACTGGTGGTAAATCTGTCGCCAGCCAATAACAAGAGATCAAATGGTATTGCTGACAGCACCTTCCTTGATATTAAGAGGATCCGAGTTGGGGACAATAATCTTTCTGTGGGACGTGGGCACTGCAGTAACAATTGCCAAAACCAGTCAGTGTTAGGATCCTTGACAGTTGGTCAATGTTCACAAAGGAAAGTCAGCAGCCCAACAAACAACGCCCACTCAAATGCGAATGGGATGTTCAACATGGCTCTAAAGGAGGTAAAGAAAGAGCCAGGAGAAACCCTGTCTTGCAGTAAACACTTGGATGGTCAGGCATCCCAGGTTTTTTCTAATAGATATGGAGAAGATACAGGGGACCAGTTGATGGACCCAGAACTTCAGGAGCTATTCAATGAACTGACTAATATTTCAGTGCCACCTATGAGTGACCTTGAACTAGAAAACATGATAAATGCTACCATCAAGCAAGATGAGCCATTTAACATTGACCTTGGGCAGCAAATCCAGAGAGCTCCTCCAGTCAGATCTTCTTCCCTGCAGATGGATAAAATGGTGATCAAGCAAGAGTATTCACCAGCTATGAGCCAATCTTCTGTGGGGTCACCCCAAATGAGGCCTTCCTCTACAGGTCCAGCTTTCACAATGTCTGGTGCTGCCATGTCCACCTCATCGCCGATTCCTTCGGCACCTCAGACTCAAACTCCTCCAACTCAAGTGTCTTCTGTTCCCAACCGACCATTGGCCAATTGGCAAGAGGTCTCTCATGCCCAGCAGTTGAAACAAATAGCGGCCAACCGACAGCAACATGCCTTGATTCAGCAAGGTCAGCAAAGCCAACCATCATCCACTTGGCCTGCTTTGTCATCTGCGGAATCTTCCGCTGGATCGTTTGTCCAGGAGAAAATCTCCAGCCCTTCTTTCCATCAGCAGCAATTCAGTCCACAGAACTCTGGAATGTCTGGAGTCCCTGTAAATGGGAATCCATCCAAAGGGATGAGTAACTACATCTACCGGCCAAACTCCATGTCCCAGGGAAGTTCCATAAACACCATCATGCAAAGAAAGCCTCAGGACCTCAGCAGAGTTTATATAAGCAACAGCCAGATGTCGCTGGAGGAGCCTCAGAACAACATCAAGCCTTTGTTTCATTTCAGCTCGGAGCAAGCCAGTCAGCAGATGCCTTCCATTTTGAGCTCCCAAAGCAAGCCTTCCCTTCTGCACTATGCACAGCAGCAGCCCCAGCAGCAGCCTAACTCAGTAGCTGTGCAACAACAGACCCAGCAACAGCAGCAAACACAGCAGCAGCAGCAGCAGCAGCAACAAACTGCCCAGCCTCTCCAAAGCCAGCCTCTCCAAAGGCCACCAAACATATCATTAGCCTTACAGCAAAAGATCATGCTCCAGAAAATGCTGCAAAATCAGCCCGTTTCAGGACTGCAGTATCCTGTTCCGCCACAGCATCAACTGGTAAGGTTGCTTCCTTGCACAGGATATTTCAGTTTACTGATGGATTGGGTTGGATTGGAATTGTACCCCTGAGAGCCAGAGTGGTGTAGTGGCGAGAGTGTTGGACTGGGAGCCAGGAGATCCGGGTTCTAGTCCCCACTCGGCCATGGAAGCTCACTGGGTGACTTTGGGCCTGTCACAGACTCTCAGCCCAACCTACCTCACAGGGTTGTTGTTGTGAGAATAAAATGGAGAGGAGGAGGAGGATAATGTAAGCCGCCTTGGGTTCCTTGCAGGAGGAAAAATGGCGGGATATAAATGCAATAAAATTAAAAAATAAAAATAAAAACCCCGCCTTTCTACCAAGAAAAATGGTACTCAAGAAGGCTAATGATGCTCAAGGCGAGTTGGAAGGGGTCTTGTAGGCCATCTAGTCCAACTTCCTGCTCAATTGACTTAGGGTGGAATCCTATACATGTTTAGACAGAAAAAAGGCCTACAGCTCCCAGCATGCCCCAGCCAGCCAAGTTGGACGGGGACTCCTAGGCCACCTAGACCAACATCCTGCTCAATTTGCAATCCTATGCATGTTTAGACAGAAAAAAGACCTACAACTCCCAGCATGCCCAAGCCAGCTGAGTTGGAAGGGGACTTGTAGGCCATCTAGGCCAGCTTCCTGCTAAATTTCAATCCTTCGCATCTTTAGACAGGAAAAAATGCCAACTCCCAGTATGCCCAAGCCAGCCATGCTGGTTTGGGCATGTTGGGAGTTGTAGGCCTTCTAAACATGCATAGGATTGTGCCTTTAATTATCTTATGGCAGGGGGCTCTTTAGATGACAATGTATATAACTTCCTTCAAAATGTGGTAAGCCAGCCCTGTTGTCTTTGGGGGCCCTCCTATTCATTCTACTGAGTGGGGTTCTGAACATCCACCCCAGAGTCAGGCCCTGATGGTACCACCAGCAGGAAATTGAGAGCTAGAGCATCCCCAACCATTGGTTCTCCAGTCTCTTGTTGAAGACCTCCAGGGAGGGCGATCCCCCACTCCATCCCAGGTAATTGTTCATGGTCAAACTGCTCTTCCCATTAAGAAATGCAAGCCCAATAGGAGTCTGTCCTCCAGCGTTGTCGCTCATACTGGGCCTGCCACAGACAGCTGAGGGGGAAATGATGTCAGTTCAGAGTGAGAGCAGTGCTTCCTGGCTTAATCACATGGGTGATCGCCATCAATCAGGGAATATGGTATGGATGTGATGACATCACAGTGCGGCATTACAAGTTAGTTTTGTGTAGGTGTTGATGGCACAGAGGGCAAAGTCAATTCAAAGGGAGGACAGTGCTTCTTGAATAGGTGAACACTTTTGAAGCAGTTACTGAAAAATAATCAAGGAATGGACTTTTTGACACTGCCAAAAAAATGTTTATAAAGAACAGTGAGTACTGTTGGCTTGGCCCTGCTTTGAATGTAATGTAAGGGCTCTGCTGTGTGAGAAAAGAGAACTTCCTGTTCATATATATGGATGGGGCACGAACATATTCTGCTAGCTAGTGACCATGGTCTTCAGTGCTTGGCTTGGTTTCAAGAGACCAGCTAGGTTATTTGCCAGATCAGGAGAAACATCATGATCGATAGCCATGCATGGCACTCCCACAACTACCAGATGAGCCAAAAGGGCACTGGCCCAAATGGTGGAACTCATCTGACAGCTTAGAGCAGGGGCATATTTGGGAATCTGAGAAACTGCTGTGAACACCACCACAAAATGGCTTCCATGGAGGATGTGACTAGTCATATAATGGCTGCCATGGAGGCCTGGCTAATCAAGAGGTGTGGCCGGGGAAGGTGGAAGAGAAATAGCAAGACTTGAGGCTGGGAGGAAGGAGGAAATGGAAAGAGTTGCTTCCTTGTCCACCTAACCTTCCATCCACACAGACCTTCCCTCTTTCTCTCTCTCCACTCCCAGCCTCTAGCCTTGCTATTTCTCTCCCTCAGCCCCTTTCCTCACTAATTGTCTCCCTTCCTTGTCCTAAGCCTTATTCTTTCTCTCCCTTCCTAGCCCCTAGCCTTGTTCTTTCTCTCCTCCTACCTCTTTATCTTGCTGTTTCTCCCCCCTCCTAGCCTCTAGCTTTGCTCTTTCTTTCCCCTCTCTCCCTTTGCCTTGCTTTCTCTTCCTGCCTGCTGATCAGCTGATCAGCAGCAGGTTAAGGAACAGGAAGGAGAACCTGGCACCCTCATGTTTTTCATGTTTTTTATTTAAAAAATTGTTTTGAAGGGGGCAAGGAGTGAAGAGCTTTGTGGGTGCTATTGGAAGTGCTACGTTGGGGAACCCCTGGCTTAGATCAAACTTTCCCAACCTGGTGCCCTCCAGATGTGTTGGACTGAAAACCCTATCATCCCCGATGGAGGAGGAGTGTAGTCAAACACATCTGGAAGACATCAGGTTGGGGAGGGCTGGCTTCGAGAAAAGTCAAAGCAGGTAGGAGAAAGGTGCAGAATCTCTGAGCTAGGCTGGGATTAATGCTGGAGCATGGCGTGTACAGGTGTTTCCAGACAGAGGGCTCCTACCATTTACTAATTAGAAGGTATTGTGCATCTATTCCATTTTTTCTCCTGAACAGATTTTCTGCGGTAAGAGAAAAGACAGGTGAAGCGGTGGGAAAATATGGAAGGGTTACAGGAGGAAGACGACATTGTCTGAATCCCACATAAAATTCTGTGAATGAGGCAGGGCAATGAAGTTATAAAAACCTTGTCTGAAGCACCCCAGAACACAGGCATGACAGATCTAGTAGCTCAGGAAGAGAGCTTTGATGGGAGTCTCAGGTAGCAACCAATTGGCTGCCAGTGGTTTGTCACCGGACAGCGATGCACGTAAGTCAGAGAGCAGGCTGTTTTCTAGATGAAATGTCAGAAAGCAATAGTGCAGAGAAGACGTTTGTACTGCACTTTTCTAGGCATAAACTCCAGTTCTATAGCTTCCAGCGGGTAGGATGTTCCCTTACAACTCCATGGTTCCTCTAGTGAGGAAACAGTGGTACATAGTCTAGAAAAAGTTCTGGGGAGATGCAGTTTGCTTATTTGCATTAGCTTGCCTGAAATCACACAGGCTGATCTCCAGTATGGTGTGAGAAGTGTGGTTTTTTAAACTCCTTGCCATAAAAATATGCACTTGCAAGCCTCAAGCATTGTTTTCAGTCAATCTGGATCTCTTGTGGAAAAGTTTGTTGTTGTTTATTCGGTCAGTCGCTTCCGACTCTTCGTGACTTCATGTACCAGCCCACGCCAGAGCTTCCTGTCGGCCATCACCATCCCCAGCTCCCCCAAGGTCGAGTCCATCACCTCCAGAATATCATCCATCCATCTGGCCCTTGGTCGGCCCCTCTTCCTTTTGCCTTCCACTTTCCCTAGCATCAGCATCTTCTCCAGGGTATCATGTCTTCTCATTATGTGGCCAAAGTACTTCAGTTTTGCCTTTAATATCATTCCTTCAAGTGAGCAGTCTGGCTTTATTTCCTGGAATATGGACTGGTTTGATCTTCTTGCAGTCCAAGGCACTCTCAGAATTTTCCTCCAACACCACAG
This sequence comes from Heloderma suspectum, assembly GCF_057233095.1. Taxonomy (NCBI): domain Eukaryota; kingdom Metazoa; phylum Chordata; class Lepidosauria; order Squamata; family Helodermatidae; genus Heloderma; species Heloderma suspectum. The sequence goes on along the minus strand of NC_139460.1, from coordinate 22,254,932 downwards.
TTCAAAAGCATCTATCTTCCTTTGCTCAGCCTTCCTTATGGTCCAGCTCTCGCAGCCATAGGTTACTACAGGGAATACCATTGCTTTAACTATGCGGACCTTTGTTGTCAGTGTGATGTCTCTACTCTTAACTATTTTATCAAGATTTGTCATTGCTCTCCTCCCAAGAAGTAAACATCTTCTGATTTCCTGGCTGCAGTCAGCATCTGCAGTAATCTTTGCACCTAGAAATACAAAGTCTGTCACCGCCTCCACGTTTTCTCCCTCTATTTTCCAGTTATCAATCAAGCTGGTTGCCATAATCTTGGTTTTTTTGAGGTTTAACTGCAACCCAGCTTTTGCACTTTCTTCTTTCACCTTCGTCATAAGGTTCCTCAGCTCCTCCTCACTTTCAGCCATCCAAGTGGTATCATCTGCATATCTGAGATTGTTAATGTTTCTTCCAGCGATTTTAACTCCAGCCTTGGCTTCATCAAGCCCAGCATGTCGCATGATGTGTTCTGCGTACAGATTGAATAGGTAGGGTGAGAGTATACAACCCTGCCATACTCCTTTCCCAATCTTAAACCAGTCTGTTGTTCCATGGTCTGTTCTTACCATTGCTACTTGGTCGTTATACAGATTCCTCAGGAGGCAGACAAGATGACTTGGTATCCCCATACCACCAAGAACTTGCCACAATTTGTGATGATCCACACAGTCAAAGGCTTTAGAATTGTCAATAAAACAGAAATAGATGTTTTTCTGAAACTCCCTGGCTTCATTATCCAGCGGATACTGGCAATTTGGTCTCTAGTTCCTCTGCCTTTTCTAAACCCAGCTTGTACATCTGGCAATTCTCGTTCCATTAATTGTTGGAGTCTACCTTGCAAGATGGCATGAGAAATAAGTGCCACTGTTCGATAGCTTGAACATTCTTTGGTGCTTCCCTTTTTTGGTATGGGGATATAAGTTGATCTTTTCCAATCTGTTGGCCATTGTTGTGTTTTCCAAATTTGCTGGCATATGGCATGCATCACCTCGACAGTATCATCTTGCAAGATTTTAAACAGTTCAGCTGGGATACCATCATCTCCTGCTGCCTTGTTATTAGCAATGCTTCTTCAGGCCCATTCAACCTCACTCTTCAGGATGTCTGGCTCTAACTCACTGACCACACCATCAACTCCATCCCCGATATTATCCTTCCTATACAGATCTTCCGTATATATGTTGACAAGCGTAGAGGGCCCCTTCACATGCTGGCCACCAGGGGCTGGGACCACTGGGCAAGGCAGCGAGGGCGCATGGCTAGCCTGCACATGCCACGACCACATTTTTCATGCTTCTAACACATGAGGTTGTGGAAAAAAGGAGGGTAAGGGGAGACATGATAAAAGTGTACAAGATGATGCGTGGTGTGGAGAAAGTGGCTAAGGAGACATTTTTCTCTGTCTCTCATAATACTAGAACCCAATGGGGTCATCCTATGAAGCTGATTGGTGGGAGATTGAGAGGACATAGAAGGACGGACTTCTTCACACAGCGCATAGTTAAACTATGGAATTTTCTGCCTCAGGATGTAGTGATGGCCACCAACTTGGATGGCTTTAAAATAAAAAGGGATTGGACAAATTAATGGAGGATAAAGCTATCAATGGCTACTAGTCCTGATGGCTCTAGTCTATGCTACCTCCAATATCAAGGGCAGTATGCCTGTGTATACCGGTTGCTGGGGAACATGGGCAGGAGGGTGCTGTTGCACTTATGTCCTCCTTGTGGGTTTCCTATGGGCAGCTGGTAGGCCACTATGTGAACAGAATGCTGGACTAGATGGTCTTATCTAGCATGGCTCTTCTCATGTTCTTATGTGTGTTGTAATAGCATATAAAGCATTGATGGTGAATTTGAGTTTTCACGTGACTCAGCACCCAAAACCAGAAACCTAACTGCTGATAAAACTGTTCCTACTAATGAAATTTTCTTTCTGAGGGCCAAACTTAGTGAGCAAGAGGCGGCCTTAGTGAGCAAGAGGCGGCCTATGGCAAACCGGTTTTGTGGGATCGGTTCCAGCTTCTTCCTCCTGATGAAGTGGACGAGGTGCTTTCATCTGTAAGGCCAACCACCTGCTTACTTGATCCTTGCCCATCTTGGCTCATTATGGGCTGCAGAGAGAGACTGGGTGAGGGGATCAGGGCAGTGGTGAATGCCTCTCTTGAGGAGGGAGTGATGCCATCAGCCTTCAAGGAGGCAGTGATAAGACTGCTCTTAAAGAAGCCCTCCTTGGATCCCCAAATTCTGAACAACTTTCGCCCAGTCTCAAATCTGCCATTTTGGGGCAAGGTGATTGAGCGGGTGGTGGCGATGCAGTTGAAGGCACACTTGGAAGAAACCAATTATCTAGACCCATTTCATTTGGGCTTCAGGCCTGAGCATGGGACAGAAATGGCCTTGGTCGCCTTGGTGGGTGATATGAGGAGGGCTCTGGATAGGGGTGAATGCTCCTTCCTTGTTCTCCTCGACCTCTCAGCAGCATTTGATACCGTTGACCACGGTATCCTCCTGGACCGCCTGGACGGGTTGGGCATTGGAGACACCATATTGCGGTGGTTCTGGTCCTTCCTCTCCGGCAGGTACCAGAGGGTAGCACTGAGAGAGGAGGTTTCGGACCCGTGGCCACTCACTTGTGGGGCACCACAGGGTTCCATCCTCTCCCCGATGCTATTTAACATCTATGTGAAGCCGCTGGGGGCTATCATCAGGAGGTTTGGGGTGCGGTGTCATCAGTATGCGGATGACACGCAGCTCTACCTCTCGTTCAAATCTTCACCAAGGTTGGCCATAGAATCCCTGTCCAAATGTCTGGAGATGGTGAGTGGCTGGATGGGGAGGAATAAGCTGAAGCTGAACCCTGACAAGACCGAGGTACTTTTGGTGGGAGACAAGAGGAGGCTGGGGGATGTTGACCTGGTGTTGAATGGGGTACGGCTATCCTTGAAAGGCCAGGTCCGCAGCCTGGGGGTCATTGTGGACTCCCAGCTGTTCATGGAGGCTCATACCAACTCCATCTGATACGGCGGCTGCGCCCCTTCCTTCCCGACCACCTGCTCCCATCGGTAGTACATGCCCTGGTCTCCTCTCGTTTAGACTACTGTAATGCGCTGTACGTGGGGTTACCCTTGAAGATGGTTCGGAAGCTGCAGCTGGTACAGAACACGGCGGCTCGCCTGATTAAAGGCAGCCGTTGGCAAGATCACATCACTCCAGTGCTGAAGGAGTTGTACTGGTTACCAGTTGTTTTCCGGGCCAAATTCAAGGTGTTGGTTTTGACCTTTAAAACCCTATATGGTTCCAGCCCAGCCTATCTTAAGGAGCGCCTCCAGCAACACCAGACAGGCCGCTTAACAAGATCAGCCTCAGATGGCCTTCTCTCTGTCCCATCAGCCAGGACAGCTAGACTGGTGGGGATGAGGGAGAGGGCCTTTTCTGTGGTGGCCCCCACTCTGTGGAACTCTCTCCCTAAGGAACTCCGTCATGCCCCCTCTTTAATGAGCTTCCGCCGTGCATTAAAAACGTGGTTGTTCAGGCAGGCATTTGGGGTAGGTTAGGGTATTGTAGAAAATGTTTTTATTGTAGGATTTTATTGTTTTAAATTGTTTTATTATATGTTGTACATCGCCCAGAGTGGCTGGGTGACCAGCCAGATGGGCAATTAATAAATTTAATTAATAAATAATTTAATTAATAAAATAACAAACTAGATGTTATGGCAGGAAATCTGATCATGGAACTCTCCCAGTGTTTCAAAAAGTGAATAGCAGCTGTGGGGAGGGGAATTCCTCTTATGTTTGTCATGTTTCATGAACAATGCGCCTTGAATACAGTCCATAAATTAACAGATTTGACTATCACCAAAGCCCCATCCACTTAGGGTGGTGATTTACACGTTGCCAAAAAAGAGGAAGTGCATCACCAAAAAAGAGGACACCAATTTGCATAACGTTTGCTTTTGCAAATTTCTGCAGATAGCTGCACATTTAAAAAGAATAACTATACTCGAGCAAAGGGCTGGATGCGCCCAGTCTCGTCTGATCTCGGAAGCTAAGCAGGGTCAGCCCTGGTTAGTACTTGGATGGGAGACCGCCTGGGAATCAGGCTTCCTGCACTGAGCAGGGGGTTGAACTCGATGGTCTGGTACGCCCCTTCCAACCCTATGGTTCTATGATAATTTAAAGAGAAATTCAATGCATCCCACCATAGTTGCGAAGACTGACCAGGTGACCTGTGTGCCTGCTCAGTCTGCCGTCCAGCTGCTAACTGTGGATGGGCAACTTCAAGGCCCCTGCTGCTCTCCCTCCTTGTATTTCTTTGACGTTCAACAGACTTTAAACTTTGGCTGCCCATCAAATAGAGGACACCTTCAAATAGAGGACTGTCCTCTGTAAGGTAGGACACATGACCACCCTAGATGAAGCCCATCATAAAAATTAAACAAAACAAATTGTAACGATCAGGGAACGTGATAAACTGTACAAAAAACACAACACACAAGATCCAAGAAAATGCCAACTATGCAAAACCCACACATAATAACGATGAGCAGCCCTTAATAAAAAAGATGAGTTGACCTTCATCTCAGTTACAGTAAAACATACCACCAGGTTGTTATAAACACGGCAACGCAGCAAATACCAGGTTGGGAATCAAAATTGGGGAGGGGGGTATAGAAAAATACCCTTGAGGTGCAATCCTATGCATGTTCAGAAAGTAAGAAGTCCTACAATTCCCATGGCTGGCTGGGGGATGCTGGGAGTTGTAGGACCGTTTTTTTGTCTCATCGTGTATAGGATTGTGCCTTTAGGGTGTAATCATATCGAGATAGACGCCACCCTCTGAACTTGAAGGCTGATGCCTATCCAACGTAGGGCACATGGAACATGGAAGGGATCCTTTTCTCTGTGGTCCAGCTGCCCTGAATTTGTGGCTAGACACATGTTTTCGCATGTCTAGCCGTGGTTTGGGGAGGGGGACGGAAGGGCCTCAGAGACCCGATACGAAGCTGTCTAAAGCGGCTTCCACGGTCTCCTCCCCTCCCCCAGGATGGCCCGCTTTTCACCCTCTCTGTACTCCAGTTACAAGCATGGAGACAGCGGTGGTGTGGAAAGAACCATGCTGGCTATGAGGGGGCAGGGGAGGGGGGAGGGAGCACAGTTTCTGAAAAACGTGGTCGGACGACCTCAGAAAAATCCTATGGCCCTCTAGACAGTGTCGACTCGAGTGGTCATAGGATTGCTCTCCCCATGAGTTAATTATATAAACTGCTTGGACCAAAGTCCCTCTGTCTTTCTCTGCCTTTGGCAGGAATTGGCAAGTAGCAAAGGAGCTCTGTGTTATTTATTACCTGTTCATGAGATGCCAGCCTGAGTTTACGTAAGTCCCCGGAGGAAAAGGGTTTGTTTTTTGTTGTTTTAAAGAAAGGACAATCTGGCTCAGTGGTGTCTGGAGTACTTCGAAGCTGAGCTTTCTGAAATCAGCTCAGTTTCACTGTAAGGGAAGTGAGTTGTCACACTCCAAAATAAAGAGCACCCCTTCACATAACAGACATCTGGCACCACCACCACCCCCGATCCTAGATCGATAGTGTTTTTCTCTCTCCATCTTTCTGCCATGTTTTGGCCATGATTTTTTTTTAACACCCTCACAAAACGTATCCACAAAGTGTCTCAGCAGACAACATTTGCTAAACCTTTCCTCAGCCATGATGAAGCGTCTCCAGCAATCTGTCAGCACTGAGGAGAGAGAATGGGACTTTCATAAGCTTCCATAGCTTTGGAAGCTGTGCAAGGAAATGGTGTGTTGTTGTTTTTACCACGCTGAAGCAAGAAATGGCTAAAAGCAGCCTTCTCTCCTTCTCTCCCCCCCCCCCGCCCCGTGGCTACTAAGGAAGCAGTAAGGAGACCAAAGTGGGAGGCTAGGCAGGGAACAGAACCACAAACATTTGTAGGTTTTCCTGATTAATGTCCTGCAATATAGGCCCAAACAAAAGGGGGCAGTGAGAGATCCATGCAGCTTTTTGAGGGGCCTTGGGCACGACACCCTCCATGGGCCCCCTCCCTCAGGGAGTCTCCCTTCTCACTGCCATTGTCACCAGCTGCTGTTGCTCCTCTTCTTTCTCATCAATGGTACCACTAGCTTGCTTGACAGGCAGAGAGCCAGTGAACAGGTTGGCAGTGGCATCTGTGGCTCCTCCTTCTCACCACCACCATTGTCTGGGCAGGTGAACAAGCAGGTTACACTGATGAAGAGGAGGAACAAGTCCGGGGGCTCTTGCCAATGGGCCCCTGTTTGGATGTGGGCCCTTGGCAGGTGCCCAAGCATGCCTACTTTTGATGCCAGCCCTGGACTGCCTGTGTTATTTAAAGAATGGATCAGGACCATGGTGCAGGGAAGAGGGAGGTCATCCTTCCCCCCCCCCGCCATTTTCATTATCTAAATTGTCCCCCTCAGGCTGCTATTTGCACCAAGGGGGACCTACCTGCACGCATTCTGTGATCATTTCTCAATTAGCAATGGCTTTCTGTAAAGAAACTGTGTACAGTATCACTTATTAGCAAGAGAGACATTAAGGACACAGTCCTATGACCACTAGACAGGATCTAGATGGCCATAGGATTTTTCGGTTTCTGGGAGCTGAGCTCAGAGCCAGGGTTCCGAGCTCGGTTCTCAGAAACCTTCCTCCCCTCTCCCTCCCCCCCGACCTCATAGGCAATGAGGTTTCACCACCCGCCTTTCACACTACGCAGTAGCCACCTCGAATTGGAACCGGAATTTCCCACTTCCGTGCTCCCGCTTTCAATACCCTAATACCCGATATTTTCCCTTAATGTGCTCTGATTTTCTGCCTTTGCTACCATATCCAGTCGTAGTCCCCTCCCCCGGCTGTCCATATGCAGCGGTATTTGTATTTCCCTCCTGTCCAATCACAGCTCTCAATGGCCCCATGTCTTCTTCTGGCTACCAATCGCATAGCTTCCTCAGCAGCCCCCGTTTCCTCAGCAACAAGCAAGGGGCCGGATGTGCACGTGCTTGTCTGATCTCGGAAGCTAAGCAGGGTCGGTCCTGGTCAGTGCTTGGATGGGAGACCGCCTGGGAATCAGGCTTCCTGCACTGAGCAGGGGGTTGTTGTATCCCTTCAAATGAGACTAAGTGTTACCCCCTCCTATCCCCCGCTCCGGATGTTTTTTTTAAAAACTAAGGCGTTATCCTCGCAGAATCGGGGCTTCTCTGTGATGTGTTTTTTTCTAATTGAGGCATGATCTCCGAAGCTTCGAAGTTGTGAAGGGTAACACTTAGTCTCATTTGAAGGGATACAACAACCCCCTGCTCAATGCATGAAGCCTGATTCCCAGGCGGTCGCCCATCCAACTACTGACCGGGGCCGGCTCCGCTTAGCATCCGAGATCAGACAAGTGCGTGCAGGAAAACAGCACAGCACTTGAGTGTGAACCAAGCTTGTGCATTCGATGAAGCACTGCAACAGGGGAAATGGGTGAGTGTGACTAATCACGTTTTAATGCGAGAACGTTTAACCCGACGGGACACCAAATTCATTGCGATGGCGGGTGCAATGTAGATCGGCCCTTGTTCTCACACAAAGAGAGGTGATTTATAGCTTCCATTCATGGTTTTTAACAGACAGGATATCAAACCAGGTTTGATCCTGGTTAGATATCCTGATTTGTTAACTATGGTTTGTACAAACCACAGTTTCCTGTATTCAGACAAAGCAAGAAATAGTGACTTATTACAAACGATGAGAAGACATTTTAAATCTCCTCCTCTTGCATGTTAAGGAAGGAGGAAGGGTGGCAAGAGAGAGCCTGAGTCTGTTGCTCTTTGTTGCTTGCGGACATAACGATAAATACAGAAGCAGACATGCATAGCAATGATTTGTCATTACAGCTGAACTTGCCAGTATCTCTCTGTCCAGGAGAAGGAGGTTGACAGACAAGATTGTTTGCAGGCATCTAGAGCATTATTGTAGAAGATTATTTATCTGCCAGTAATGATTACGAAGCAGTGCATTTTCTTAATAAGCATTGCTAGAGAGACTTAATTGAGGCCATCTTTATTTAAAGGGCAACATAAGGTCACAAAATTTGGTTGTAGCTTTGGCTATCAAAGGGGGCATTGCATTTGTAGGCTTCATAAATATAAACATTGTTTTTAGTCAGAGCTGATAATTCTCCATAATTTTCTGGGCTCTAAAGCTTCCCCCAAAGTACTTTGAGTCATGGCTTTGTCAGCTACCATTTTGCTAAATGGAGGTACAAGTGGCTTATTTCTCTGTTTGTCATAGACGCTTGGTGTCAGTCTGGGAGGAGGGGAGATTGCTAACATTATGCCTTCTGCCATTAGGGACTAAACATAAAACAGAAGGAGAAATGCTTGGTTTCTTGGAAAAATGGGGGAATGAGCAAAGTAATTTTTGTTAATGTACGGGTGGGCTTTTGTTCATGTTCTAGCTGTCATCGACATTGTTTTTCCATTGGAGAGACTCTGCAAACAGTTTCTCCTTTCTCATTTTTTTCTGTTCGCAATGGAGTATAGGACACATTGTGCTCACTTTGCAGAAATTGCAGGTGTTTTTGTGCACGCTGATTCACGTTAGGGCCTGGGCAATACCTCCCTGCAAAATTTTACTCATCTCATCAAATCTCTGATTAAAACTTCCCTAAATATTCTGACATCGTCATCGTCATCATCGTTATTATTTACATTTCTATACCTCCCCACAGCCGGAGCTCTCTAGGCGGCTTACAAAAGCAATATATATCTACAAACAAAGATGGTATCTGTTGGCAAAAATTATCTGTTTGTAATCTACAGAAAACTAAAAACAAAGCAACCCACCACCATCACATCATTTGAAGGTATTGTAGCTTTCAACATAATCCTAAGCATATTTACTCATAAGGAAGTCCCACTATGTTCAGTTTACATAGAAGGTACTCCCTCTTCCAAATAATTTCACTTCAGGTGAGATTTGGTATCATTGAGAGATACCACACTCTCTCACGCACACTTTCTCTCCCTGTGTGCATGTGTGTATCTCTCACACACACACAAACACATGCACACAGGCACGCACACACACAGTTTTACGAATCTCACCAAAATGCTTTTACCTCCCCTTGGAATTCCTAGGGGTTTCATCTGAGGACAAACCCACCCATTTGCTTCACCTCTGAACCACACATTATAAGAACATCTACATTTTGTTATGTAATGTAAGCCCTTTTCAGGTGTTTTGAAATTATATGCGTGGAGAGGTGGGTCTGCATGCGCCTGCCTCACCCCCTCCACCCACAACCTTCCCACACTGAACATGAAGGTCTCAGAGGGGATTGTAAATACATTCAACCACTGGCGCAGTGGCAAACCCAGAAGCTCAGGGCCCTTCGTGACAGTCACAGCCACGCCCCCTCACAGCCACGCCCCCTTCTAAGATTGCACAGCCTTGTAAGATAGACTGCCTTCACTGGGACCCAAAAACGGTGCAGCTGAGAGTAAGGCAATGGAATTTCAATGGGCTGTCTGAGAAAAAATGCAGGGGTGTTCATCTTTTTCACTCACTCACAAACATTTTAGGTTTTCAAAATATGATACTCTACGGAAGCTTCACCCTCTCAACTCAGCCCTCATGGACAGATCCCTTCTCATGTAAACAGCCCCCTTGCATGCTCCCTTAGTGCTCAAACACTGTTGTTGTTGTTGTTCAGTTGTTCAGTCATGTCCGACTCTTCGTGACCCCATGGACCATAGCACACCAGGCCTTCCTGTCCTGCGCTCTCTCCCGGAGTGTGCTCAAGTTCATATTCATTGCATCGGAGATGCTATCTAGCCATCTCATCCTCTGCCATCCCCTTCTCCAGCCCCAACTTACCCAGTAGCCTTTCCTAAGCTCCTTCATTATATCTCTCCCATCCCACAACAGAAACGACCACACACCCAGCTGGATTGAACCACACATACACACACACATACACACACACACCTTCTTTCTCCTCTGCCCCCAACTGATTTTTTTCTGTTTCCCTCCCCTCCACCAGGGTTTCTTTGCCCAGTTACATGCCAGCTTTGTACCAAAACATGTAGCTGACAGAGCAGGTTGCATTTGGCAATTCTGCTTACTGTAGAAACTAATGTTCAAGAATTAACACTGCAATCCAATGGGTGATTATTTCGAATTAAATTTACAGAGATCTTGGGAAGGCAGCTAAGGCTGCAGTCCTATGCACACTTACCTGGGAGAAAGCCCAATTGGCACTTGTACATAGTGGGCCTGACTTCTGAGGAAACATGCATAGGATTGTGTGATAAATCCTAAAAACTGGCACAAACCAGCCTCCTGCTCTGCCCCATAAGTAAATAATGGTGGCAGCGCCCACCCCCCGCTGCTGCCGTGGCCAGCAGCAGCAGCCCTGAATGGGTGGCCAGTATTGCAGGAGACGAGGGCAGCAGCAGGCGCTCAGGCACGGAGCAGGGATGGGTGGAGAAGCCAAGAGCTGGGGCAGGGGGGGAGAGGAGACTGCAGAGCTCCCTCAAGCTCCCTCTCTCGCTTGCTTCCTTTGTCTGCCCGGCTCTGCGTAGTAGATGAGAGGCAGCCGAGAGGCAGCTGCCCGCACTCCCTCTACTCCCTCCTCCTTCCCTAGCAGACTGCGACCCGGCTGGGGGCTGGCTTCAAAAAAAGTGCCAGAGCAAAGCCCCAGCACAACCCACCACCACTACACTGCTACATTCAACTAAACACAGTTAGTTGTCGCCACAGTTGGGAACCATGGGAAGGGCTGTAACCCTGTTTAAGATTCAACTTTAGACCTTCCTTTTCAATGCAGGAAAATGGTGGGTGGAGGGGATGGATGCAATTTCAGAATGCTGAATAGGGCTGTATGTTTTCCTTGTTCCAATACAAACTTCAGGAAGGCTATTGGGGGTAACCAGCCTATTTTAAATGCTCTCTTCCTAGCTGTATTTCCCCAGCACAGAGGAACACATTTTGAGATAGGGAACTGTGTGCGTTAGCCTGAACCTTCAAAGGGCAACCACACATATTGCTGGGAAGTGAGTACATCCTAGCAAATGTGTGGGATTCAGTCCCAAGCAAGACACTCTAGTGACGCAGTTATAGGTAAAGCCTAGCAGTAGATCCTAGCATGTATTTAAATACTAGCATCTGCTCAGACCATGACTGTCTTCCATGAGGTAGCAGCTAAATTCATGCTCACAGCCATGCACCATGAACGTTACCCATTTTGTGTGAATAGGCCACAGATAATATATGTATCCCCTTCATGGATCACTGCCTTGTTGCGGCGAAGGGGCTTGCGTAACTCAGTGAAGCCATAAGCTATGCCGTGCAGGGCCACCCAAGACGGACAGGTCATGGCAGAGAGTTCTGACAAAATGTGGTCCACTGGAGAAGGAAATGGCAACCCACTCCAGTATTCTTGCCGAGAAAACCCCATGGAATGTATCACAAGGCTAAAAGATATGACGCCGGAAGATGAGCCCCTCAGGTCGGAAGGTGTCCAGTATACTACTGGGGAAGAGCAGAGGGAATTTCCAAGTAGCGCCAGAAAGAGTGAAGCGGCTGGGCCAAAGCCGAAAGGACACTCAGCTGTGGATGTGTCTGGTGGTGAAAAGAAAATCCGATGCTGTAAAGAACAGTATTGTTTAGGAACCTGGAATGTCAGATCAATGAATCAAGGTAAGTTGGACGTGGTCAAACATGAGATGGCAAGATTGAACATCGACATGTTGGGAATCAGCGAACTCAAATGGACAAGCATGGGCGAATTTAATTCAGGTGACCATCATATCTACTATTGTGGGCAAGAATCCCTTAGAAGAAATGGAGTAGCACTCATAGTCAACAAAAGGGTGGGAAAAGCAGTACTGGGGTACAATCTTAAAAACAATAGAATGATCTCAGTACGAATCCAAGGCAAACCATTCAACATCACAGTAATTCAAGTCTATGCCCCAACCACTGATGCAGAAGAAGCTGAGGTTGAACAGTTCTATGAAGACCTACAACACCTTCGAGAAGTAACACCAAAAAAAGATGTCCTCTTCATCATAGGGGATTAGAATCCTAAGTAGGAAGTCAAGCAATAACTGGGATAACAGGCAAGCATGGCCTTGGTGTACAAAATGAAGCAGGACAAAGGCTAATCGAGTTTTGCCAAGAGAACACGCTGATCATAGCAAACACTCTTTTCCAACAGCACAAGAGGCAACTGTACACATGGACATCACCAGATGGCCAATATCGAAATCAGATTGATTATGTCCTTTGCAGCCAAAGATGGAGAAGCTCTATACAGTCAGTAAAAACAAGACCTGGAGCTGACTGTGGCTCAGATCATGAGCTGCTTCTTGCAAAATTTCGGCTTAAATTGAAGAACGTAGGGAAAATTACTAAACCATTCAGGTATGACATAAATCATATCCCTTATGAACATACAGTGGAGGTGAGGAATAGATTTCAGGGATTAGACCTGATAGACAGAGTGCCTGAGGAACTATGGATGGAGGTCCATAACATTGTTCAAGAGGCAGCAACTCAATCCATCCCAAAGAAAAAGAAATGCAAGAAAGCCAAGTGGCTGTTTGATGAGGCTTTACAAGTAGCTGAGGAAACAAAGGAAGCGAAAAGCAAGGGAGAAAGGGGAAGATATCTCCAAATGAATGCAGAGTTCCAGAGAATAGCAAGGAGAGACAAGAAGGCCTTCTTAAATGAACAGTGCAAGGAAATCGAGGAAAACAACAGAATGGGAAAGACTAGAGATCTCTTCAAGAAAATCGGAGATCTCAAGGGAACGTTTTGTGCAAAGACGGGCATGATAAAGGACAAAGAAGGCAGGGACCTAACAGATGCAGATGAGATTAAGAAGAGGTGGAAAGAAGAACTATACAGGAAAGATCTGAATGTCCCTGATAGCCATGATAGTGCGGTCCCTGAACTTGAGCTGGACATCCTCGAGAGTGAAGTCAAGTGGGCCTTAGGAAGCATTACTAACAACAAAGCTAGCGGAGATGACAGTATTCCAGCTGAGCTATTTAAAATCCTAAAAGATTATGCTTTTAAAGTGCTGCACTCAATATGCCAACAAATTTGGACCACTCAGCAGTGGCCACAAGACTGGAAAAGGTCAGTTTACATTCCAATTCCAAAGAAGGGCAATGCCAAAGAGTGTTCAAACTACTGTACAATTGCGCTCATTTCACATGCCAGCAAGGTGATGCTCAGAATCTTACAAGCTAGGCTTCAGCAGAATGCGAACCAAGAACTACTGGAAGTACAAGCTGGGTTTCGAAGAGGCAGAGGAACTGGAGATCAAATCGGCAACATTCGCTGGATCATGGAGAAAGCGGGAGAATTCCAGAAAAACGTCTATTTCTGCTTCATTGACTACGCTAAAGCCTTTGATTGTGTGGATCACAACAAACTGTGGCAAATTCTTCAAGAGATGGGAGTACCAGACCACCTTACCTGTCTCCTGAGAAACCTGTACGAGGGTCAAGAAGCAACAGTAAGAACCACACAAGGAACAACCGATTGGTTCAAAATTGGGAAAGGAGTACGACAAGGCTGCATATTGTCGTCCTGCTTATTTAACTTATATGCAGAGTACATCATGAGAAACGCCGGGCTGGATGAATCACAGGTCGGAATTAAGGTTGCCGGGAGAATTATCAACAACCTCAGATACGCAGACGATACCACCCTAATGGCAGAAAGCGAAGAGGATCTAAAGAGCCTCTTGTTGAGGGTGAAAGAGGAGAGGGCAAAAGCTGGTTTGAAACTCAACATTAAAAAAACGAAGATCATGGCATCTGGCCCCATCACTTCCTGGCATATAGAAGGGGAAGAAATGGAAGCAGTGACAGATTTTATTTTCTTGGGCTCCAAGATCACCGCAGATGGTGACTGTAGCCATGAAATTAAAAGACGCTTGTTCCTTGTGAGGAAAGCTATGGCAAACCTAGACAGCATAGTAAGAAGCAGAGACATCACCTTGCCGACAAAGGTCCGTCTAATCAAAGCTATGGTTTTCCCAGTAGTAATGTATGGCTGTGAGAGCTGGACTATAAGGAAGGCTGAGCGCCGAAGAATTGATGCTTTCGAACTGTGGTGCTGGAGAAGACTCTTACGAGTCCCCTGGACTGCAAGGAGGTCAAATCAGTCAATCCTTAAGAAGTCAACCCTGAGTGCTCATTGGAAGGACAGAGACTGAAGCTGAAGCTCAAATATTTTGGCCACCTAATGCAAAGAGAAAACTCTCTGGAAAAGACCCTGATGCTGGGAAAGACTGAGGGCAAAAGGAGAAGGGGACGGCAGAGGATGAGATGGCTAGATAGCATCACTGATGCAATGAATATGGACTTGAGCACGCTCTGGGAGAGAGCGCAGGACAGGAAGGCCTGGCGTGCTATGGTCCATGGGGTCACGAAGAGTCGGATACGACTGAACGACTGAACAACAACAAATATATGTATGTTTGGGACCTTGATATTTGAGGGAGCGCCTCTCCCTATAGAGAATGCATGCCTGAGGAATGAGATTTGTTGGAGGGGCCCTCCTCTGCAACCCACCAGTGCAAGACGTACACTATGGTGCGACAGAGAGGGCATTCTCTGCTGTGGCACCCTGGTTGTGGAATGCCCTCCCCTTGGAACCCCAGTTGGTGTGTACATTGGTTTCATTTCGGCGCCAAGTTAAAACATGGCTTTTTACCAAAACCTTTGAGGGCTAAATGCATTCGCTAAAGTCAAACACTGTTTTAACTGTTTTATTGTTTTAGATTTTAACTGGTATTAGCTTGTTTAATAGTTTAATATGTTTTTAGCTGTTTAAATTATTTAGTGTTTTATACTGTTTAAATTAATTTTATCTGTACGCCGCCCTGAGATCTTAAAGATATAGGGCAGGATACAAATGTTTTAAATAAATAGAAAATAAATAAAAATAAATATTATCTTACAATAACAGATCCCAGAAATCTCATTTCCAAGCACCTCTAGAAACTTGCCTGGTGGTCCACCTTGACCTCTCTGCCTGTCCCGTCTTTCTTGATTCCATCGGCTGGCCTTCTCCTATGGGAATGTGGGCCATAACACCTCTGGGTAATCTGATGTTTCTAATGGGAAGCAAGGAGTGCACAGACAATCATCAAAACAAAAAATTACGAGAATTATAATTTGGTGCGTCTGCGGGAGACAGTGCGACACTTACTCATGTCAGAACAATTTATTTATAGTGTAGATTTTGCATTGCTTTCCATTTTTATTTAGGGTGCATGTGTGGCTGCTGAAAGCAGTAGAGTGATGACTGCACCTCAAAGGAATAATTGGTTGTGGTAGTGTACTGTGTTGTTGGTAGCAAATACTGTGAACAGCAACTGATAATGTCTCTCTTTTCAGACTGCCTGATCCTAGGAACAGAAAAACATGTATACACTCAGTCATTTGAATTAAATAGTCATGCTTCTATATACCGTTATTCGGCTGGTAAACTGGCTGTTTTTCTAAGTTGCATGCCACATTAACCATATTCACAAGTTTACAAAAAAGCCACCACTGTCTTGGAGACAAAAAGATATTCTTAATGTCACCTGTGAACGCTCCCTTTGTCACTCCCTTATTACCAATTCCCATAGAAGGGGTTTTCTCCCACAAAGGAATTCAAAGCAAGTCAGAAGCTATTAGTGACCCATTAACCATTGGATTTGCACATTAATAGTTCATTAAAGTCATGTATGAAACGGGAAGGGAGGAATTAAGGAGGCTGAAATGTTTGCTGTCAGGATCCATAGATCCTGGTGGCAGGGCAGCGTCCTAGCGTTTGCAATGCTGCGATCAAAAGGATGCAAAGCTAATGAATTACTTTATTCATCTCCAGTGTGCTGTGTCTAGAGCAGGGGTTGCGGGGGGAAGACCTCTGCTCAAAGCAAAACAGAACAGGAACTGCAGTCAGGTCTATCTCCATCTCCTAATTAGAGAACTCAGGCTTCAAAACTGGCATGCAGTGAGCCTGAAGAATAACATGGGGGTTGGACTCGATGGTCTTATAGGCCCCTTCCAACCCTACTGTTCTATGAACGTGGCCCTGCATTTTCAGAATAAGTAAAGCGAAGCATTCAAGGCAAAGAATAAGGCGAGTCCCTTGCATGTGGCTTCTCCACAACAGTGCTTGCAACCATCCCAGGCCTCTTAGGGAAAAGGAAGCATTGTTCAGAGTATTGTTTTATGTAGAGTGGAAGCAAGAAGCGCTTGGATGCGGTTACTTACAATTCTATTCACTTCTCTAGTGACTTGAGCGGTGAGAGAAGTTTATTTATGGTGTAAACTAGGCTAGAGCAAGTCTCAGAATTTTACCCTGGGCAGCTCCATGTCAAGTTCACCCCCTCTGCAACGTGTGGTAAAACTTATCCTGACATTATCACAACAGGTAGGCCTCCCCCGACCCCGTTTGTTTGTTTGTTTGTTTGTTTATTTATTTATTTATTTTATTAATCGCCCATCTGGCTGGTCACCCAGCCACTCTGGGCGATGTATAACAATAAAAGAGTTAAAACAATAAAATCCTACATTAAAAACATCATCAAAAATACCCTAACCCACCCCAAATGCCTGCCTGAGCAACCACATTTTTAATGCGTGGCGGAAGCTCATTAGAGAGGGGGCATGGCGGAGTTCCCTAGGGAGGGAGTTCCACAGAGTGGGGGCCACCACAGAGAAGGCCCTCTCCCTCGTCCTCACCAGTCTAGCTGTCCTGGCTGATGGGACCCATGTGATGTGGAGCGGTGGTGAGGAACAGAGTGAAACGTCAGGCCATGTTTCTAGTGGCAGCCCCATAACTGTCATAATGACTGTGCAGTTCTGCCCAGTGCATTTCTTAAAACATGGGTCTCAACATCAGACCATATCAGATGAAGACTCTCATTAGAACTCTCGTACTTGGCTTTTTAAAAATAACAGTAATAATAATAACAACTACAACAACAACTATTCTTGTCCTTGTTTTATTTAATTTATATAATAAATTTATATCTCACCTTTAGAAAACATGTTCTCACAAGGCAACTTACAATAATATATAAATTAAACAATTTATAACAAAATAACTGTGCATAGACTTCTGTGGCTGGACCAAAACGCAGCTTTCCTTCTGTCTGAGCCTTGATCCTTTGCATCTACACCTCATTGTAGAATTTCACATTGCAGAACACGAGTGAATGATCAGGAGATACTAAAAAAACAGCAACAGGTGGTTTATATCCTGCTACCAAATTTATGAGCTGATCAACAGAGCAGACCGGACCATGTCTGGGGGCAGGGGGGACACTGATATCGCCTGTGCTGAACCCCTGTCTCTCTTATGCAAAGGTCTGAGACCTTTTTCATACTAAAATGATGTTGATGTGCATTTCTTTAGAGACAGCTTCCTTAATACCATCCTGTGATGTTCCTTCACATTATCCTTATTTATTTATTTGTTTATTTGTTTAATACATTTCTAATCCACCTGGTAAATAATAACTAAATAAATACATATGAAATGATTAAATTGCTTTGATATGAGCTTTCTGGAGCCATTTGACCACGGCCCAAGCATCATTTTTGCCCCAGTACAAACATGTCGCACAGGTTCCCTCTCATGTACATAAACCATGATCCCATCCCATGGATACTACGTCATGAGTCATGAAAGAAAAGTTTCTATTGTAATTCTGAAATTACATTTTCTACATTTCTGAAATTACACGTAGGGGCTTTTCTACCATGTCCTCACCACCCCCCTTTACTTTTTTTATTTAACGTAACAGCCAGCCTGAAGAAGAGTCCTACAAAGAACCAATTCCCTAGGGAGGTAGTGGGCTCTCCCACACTGGAGGCATTCAAGACGAGGCTGGACAGCCATCTGTCAGGGATGCTCTGACCAGGATTCCTGCAATGAGCAGGGGGTTGGACTCGATGGTCTTGTAGGCCCCTTCCAACCCTATGATTCTATGAAAGCTTGCTAACTATTTTGCAACTTATTTATTCTAATGGACCAACATGGCTGCAAACATGGTATAAATACACCAATTCACCCTAAAGCTATATTTTTCTGGGGTTCTTCACTGCTAAATCGTGAATTATTTTCCAAAAGCCAATTTATCTTGCAAATTCACACTCTACAGACAAAATTGGTCGGTGGCTTAACCGTTCTTGCCCCATAGCAAAGGACTTCCTGTAGGGGATGACTGATTGGTGTTACTTAGCATTTTTTAGTTCACTTTTTTTAATCTCCTTACGTTTCTGGCCAGACATGGCAGTATGGTCTGAGTGTGTGTGACTGTGCATGTCTAGGTGGGAGAGAGACTGGGTTTGCACAACACACTAACCCACACTCAGTGGTTGAGTGTGGGTTGTTGATGAACCGTGGGTTACCGTGTTGTCTGAATGCAGCCAGGATGGCTTGTTAACCATGCAGCGTGGCTTATTTTTCTTGAACGAGCCACATTGAGAACCCATGGTTTGTTGATGGGTTGTTCAGGGTGGTTAACAAACCACCCTGCACAGTTAACAAGCCACCTTGAGGAATATGTCCTGGGTTCAGACAACACAGTAACTCACGGTTCAACGAACAACCCATGGTTCAACAACAACCTACACTCAACCACTGAGTGTGAGTTAGCATGTTGTGTGAATAGCTCCAGAGAGAGAGAGAGAAAGCCCATTCACATGATCACGAGGGGAGGGTGGGTAAAGGAACCACACTGCAGGGAGGTGTAGGAAAACCATGACATACATTCCCCCCACACAACCGCAAAACCATGCCGGGCAGCATGGTTCCCTTACCCATCCCCACTCCATGGTTCCCTCATCATCCTTCTGCCACTGCAGCTATGTATCCCAGTGGCCACTGCAGTGTGAATAGGGGTGCGCCAGCCATCACTATGTGACTGCGACCATAGAGTTTGGCTGCACAGGCTAGAGCATCACTAGAACTTCTGGACTCTCTAGGGGGATGTCTCTATGGTCACCACGATTTATCCACAGAGCCACCAAATTTATCCATGGGGAGCCCGACAGACAACAGACAAGTGGCCCCATACCCACTCTGCAGAGGGTGGGTATTGACAGTGGGTAACTTACTGGTTGTGGGCAGGAAAAGCACCCTCCACAAGACATGCTAGTCCATCGTGGGTCTCTCGCAAATGTGACCTATGGTGGGTTAGCATGATGTCTGACCCCAGACAGACAGAGAGAACCAAACCCTACCAGCAGCACTGTCTCCTGCAGTATTATGGTGTCTAGTTGCTCCCGCCAGCCGGCCCTGTCTTCTGTGCACAAGGAACGCTGGGACTGATAGTTCTTGAGAGAGCTTGTCACAGAGGGAAGCATAAATCTCATGTCTCTCTCAAACAACAAGTCCACTTTTAACTGCATAAGCAGACTCTCTCAGGTCTAGTCAAGAGCCTGAGCCAGCCGCTCACTGTTCAGAATGTTGTGCTGCTTCTTATTGGCTTCAGGAAATTTCTCAAGAGCTGGACAATAAGTACATAGATACAGAGAAATAAGTTTCCATAAATATCCTCAAGCGTGATCTACGTTTTGCCATGTATTTAGCCTCAACCTGTCAGAACTGGATCGTCCTTTCCCTTCACAATCAACACCACAACAGACAAAGCTTCAGGCTGATACGACCTTATTTTGCTAGAGCCTAATCTCTCTACAAAGGCAGATTCAAGGAAAACTCTCAGGCTGCCCCCAGCCCCTAAACAACTAATCAACAATCTCTAAGCAGAGGAGATGAACCAGAGGGAGAAAAAGTTGCTGGCAGTTTGGGCTATGAACCTCCTGCCAAGCTAGCTTTGCACTGATGCCCCTCGCTTAGGGTGGCTCCCTCCTATGTTGGCGTCCAAGAGTGGGTATCTGGGTGGAGCGTCTGAGCTTTGCCCCTAACTTTTCCCACTGTGCTTTGCAGTGTACCCTGGCATCTCTCAAGTCACACCCCTCTTCCTCATCCTCCTTGGAACCTTGTATTCTTACGGTGGAGGGCCGGGCAGGGACTCAGTCTGGGCCACCTGTTGGTCAAGGTCTTGGGAGGACTCTCTTCCAGCATTTTAGCTCACCAGGGAGGATACCTCCCCCGGACTCTGATCTAGCTGCTGCTCCAACTCTGATTCAGAATCAGAGCTGTTAGACATCTCAAGATGCTTAGACTTATCCCGGACACAATCCCCCCTACACACACACACACACACACACACCTCACAGTAATGAAGTTGCGGCCTAGACAGCCCCCCAACCCCAGACCACGGGCCCCAGTAAAGTGTACTCCCCCCTTACCACCAACAATGCTTGGGTCCAACATATAATATATTCCGGGAAAACTTTAACAAGATATGTTAGCCACTGTTATTTTTGTTAACCCAGCCATTGTTTAATTAATTAATTAATTAATTAATTAAGCCATTGTTTTATTATTTTTGTTAACCTGGCCATTGTTTTATTAATGCCAATAAAAAAGGTAAAGGTGTCCCCAACCAGTCGTGTCCGACCCTAGGGTGCAGTGCTCATCCCCGTTTCTAAGCCGAAGAGCCAGCGCTGTCCGAAGACGCTTCTGTGGTCATGTGGCCGGCATGACTGAACACCGAGGTGCACGGAACGCTGTTACCTTTCCCGCCGAGGCGATACCTATTTATGTACTTGCAATTTCTTGCTTTCGAACTGCTAGGTTGGCAGGAGCTGGGACTGAAGACGGGAGCTCACTCCGTCATGCAGCACCAGGGTCTCGAACTGCTGACCTGCCGACCTTCCAGTCTGCAGTTCAGCATCTTAACCACTAAGCCACCGCGGCCCTTATTAATGCCAATAGCAGCTTGCAAATAAAGGCAACATTGATACAGCATAACGGATGATGTACTATTCCATAATATCCCTGGGACTGTTTTTTTAAAGAAATCTACCTGTTTGTTGTTCAGTCGTTAAGTCGTGTCCGACTCTTCGTGACCCCATGGGCCATAGCACGCCAGGCCTTCCTGTCCTCCGCTCTCTCCCGGAGTATGCTCAATTCATACTCATTGCATCGGTGATGCTATCTACCCATCTCATCCTCTGCCATCCCCTTCTCCTTTTTCCTTCGATCTTTCCCAGCATCAGGGTCTTTTCCAGGGAATTTTCTCTTCGCATTAGGTGGCCAAAATATTTGAGCTTCAGCTTCAGTCTCTGTCTTTCCAATGAGCACTCAGGGTTGATTTCCTTGAGGATGGACTGATTTGACCTCCTTGCAGTCCAGGGAACTCGTAAGAGTCTTCTCCAGCACCACAGTTCGAAAGCATCAATTCTTCGGTGCTCAGCCTTCCTTATAGTCTAGCTCTCACAGCCATACATTACTACTGGGAAAACCATAGCTTTGCTTAGATGGACCTTTGTCGGCAAGGTGATG
This sequence comes from Heloderma suspectum, assembly GCF_057233095.1. Classification (NCBI taxonomy): domain Eukaryota; kingdom Metazoa; phylum Chordata; class Lepidosauria; order Squamata; family Helodermatidae; genus Heloderma; species Heloderma suspectum. Next base: position 22,233,448 of record NC_139460.1, on the reverse strand, counting down.
TCTCTGCTTCTTACTATGCTGTCTAGGTTTGCCATAGCTTTCCTCCCAGGGAGCAAGCGTCTTTTAATTTCATGGCTACAGTCACCGTCTGCGGTGATCTTGGAGCCCAAGAAAGTAAAATCTGTCACTGCTTCCATTTCTTCCCCTTCTATATATAAATTATATATATATATATATAATTTCTATAGTGCTTCTGTACACCACCTGCACTGCAGAATACTTCTTCACAGAGCGCGTAGTTAAACTGTGGGATTTGCTATCACAGGATGTAGTGATGGCCACCAATTTAAAAGGGGGTTGGACAAATTCCTGGAGGAAAATGCTATCAATGCCTACTAATCCTGATTAGGGATGCTGGAGAAATTCGAGACGGACAAAAATGATCTCGGATTTCTAGAATTCTGACATGCTGAATCAGCTTCGGAGCAACCCCCTCAAGCAGCATGGAGTCCGTTGATTCCAGATGATTTTTTTACTTTCCCAAAATTTATGCATATACATTTGTAGGAAAATATGCAAGTTTCTGCTGAGGAAACGTTGAATGGCATGTGGGGGGGCAATACACTAAATATTACTTGCTAAGGTAAACTATGTAAATACTTACATAAATACATAATTATTTGTGTATTTTTCTGCATGACGAAAAAGAAAATATTTGCATCTGTCTGTGGGCGGATAACAAAACAAAAGGCACCTGACAATCCGCAAAACACAGACAGAGTGGATTTTACACAGTCTGTACATCCCTAGTCCTGATGGCTATGTGCTACCTCCAGTACCAGAGGCAGTGAGCCTATGTACACCAGTTGCTGGGGAACATGGGTGGGAGGGTGCTGTTGTGCTTGTGTCCTGCTTGTGGGTTCCCGGTCAACAGCTGGCTAGCCACTGTGTGAACGGAATGCTGGACTAGATGGACCCTTGGTCTGATCCAGCATGGCCCTTCTTATGTTCTTAACAGGACTGATCAGGTTATCTCCCATCTCAATAAATTGCTGTTCATATTCATAGAATATAATTAGAAGTTGTATAATTAGTATTCATGATGATATCTTTGACCTAGGCTCTTTTTTTACTAATTGTTTTAAGAAATTTTGAAATCCAATTTAAATTTTAAAAATCCAATTTAAATTTTAAAAATCAGGTGTGTGTTTTTTAAATAAATCATTGATTTTTATCAACCCTGCACCACAGGGGGGAAGAGTGGGACCAGGTGTGTCCCATATGCCTGCCCTCTCAGCCTGTTCTCCAGGTGCTAAATGTTGATGTGCAACTTCAGCGCGCGCCTCTCGCTTCGTATGGTTCTTTATATTTAAAGCAGACTCTGACCGGACAGCCCTTAAAACAGAGGAGTGTCCTCGGTAAAGTAGGATATATAGCTATCCTAAACTGGGGCATCCTTCATATAAAGACTAGTCACTTCTGTTAACTCTGATTTATCCTCCTTAATCCCTGTATGCCACAGACACATATTTCAAATAGTGCTGCCCCTGGAACCAGATGTTGGTCGTGTATATGTGTGGAGCAGGGCCTTAAAATGCCTACTTGTATCATGGCCCCCTGACCCATAGACTCCCTTTGAGACCTTTCTCTGCTGTCAGATCAGAGTAAATGGCCCATGTTGTTACTGGAAATCATGCCATGTGTGTCAGACGGAGCAGAGAGAGTGAGAGGTTAACTCAGAATTATTTACTACATCAAGGAGCACTAAAGAAACCATATATAACCATCAATCACCTTCTTTGTTGAGACTTCATGAGTGAGTGATGAATAGGCCCTCTGTGCAGAAATATTCAGCTACACCATAAAGGCCCATAAATTATAAATGTGTTAATCTTCTATACCGGATGAGCAGAGAGCACGAAGAACTATTAATGTAGAAGGACAGCGAAAGCTACAGATGGAGCCACAGGAGTCTGGAGTCAGTGTTATGAAGAGTGCACGTACAAAAACGTCCTATTCTGGGGAGAGCAGAGAGAAAAATTCAGGGCTCTAGAAAAATTTGCCCTCAATGTGATTTAAAAAGAAAAAGAACAGAAAAATCTGGTTCTGCAGGTTTTCAATGGAATGGGATCCATATGCTTCATTATACAGCCACTAGATGGCGCTGTGGTCTAGCTCCTCTTCTTGCAGCTTTTCCTTTTTAACAGAGGCAACTCAAGCAGAACACAAGCAGGGTAATTCGATAGCTCATTATCTCCGATCTATTTAAAAATGGAATAAAGGTCATGTAGTGCAGGAGATGCCCTGGATGTCATCTAAAGGGCTGCAAACTTCTGTGAGTGAGCAATCTCAACAGCAGGATAAAAGCTCCATGTGAAGAAGCCCCATATCTCTATTCAGCCCTCTCTTCCCACATCTTGGAAGCACCTTGTGCTTGGAGCCTGAATAATAGGTATCCCAATGAGAGAGAGCTGGGTGAGAATAATGGGTTTGTTCGTTTGTTTGTTTGTTTGTTTGTTTAAGATACTTTTAGGCTGCCTTTTAGCGTCAGTCCCTCACAAGGCAGCTTCCAACATGTAAAAATTCAATTGGTACCCAAATTTAACCATAAAACAATGGTTGGGTTAATAAAGCAGCAAGAAAAACAGCGGCATTGATAACAATAACACGCAGCCCAATAGAACAACAATAAAATCAGTGAAAATAGTTTAAAACTATCTCAGTGTCAAGGCAAACCAGCAGCACAACAGTAGCCATTTATGAAAAGGTGGTTCTAAACAAATGGCTTTCTAAAGCCTGCTTAAAGGAATACAATTCCACAAACATTGGGCCACTGCCAAGAAGGCCCTGTCCTTCACACTAACCAACCTGATCTCACTGGTGGGCACACAAGCAGAGCCTTAGAAGCCGATCTCACAGTGTGGGCAAGTTGTTATGGGTGAAGGCTATCTTTCAAATAACTTTGTCTCAAACCATGCAGGGCAGGGGTGGGGAACTAGTGGCCCTCCAGAGGTTGTTGGACCCCAACTCCCATCAGTCCCACCTAGCATGGCCAGTGTCATGGAAGTTGTAGTCCATCAAAATCTGGAGGGCCACAGATTCGCTTTTCCCTGCTTTAGGGCTTTGTACCAGCACTTTGAAGTGGGCCCAGAAACGCACTGGCACCAATGCAACTGGCATCAGTGCCAGCTCCAGGTTTCAGAGGGCCCTTGGGCGAGACCCCTCCATGGGCCCCCTTCCTCAGTGAGTCTCCCTTCTCATCATCCTTGTCGCCAGCTGCCCTCACTCCTCCTCTTCTTCCTCGTCATTGCTGCCACTTGCATGCCTGACAGGCAGTAAGCCAGTGATCAAACAGGCCGTGGCATCTACTGCTCCTCTTTCTCACCACCACCTTTGTCTGGGCCAGAGCGGGAGGCAGTGAACAAGCAAGCTGCAAGGATGGAGAGAAGGAGCAACTCCACGGAGCGCTCGTCAGTGGGCACAACCATGCCTACCCTTGCTGCTGGCCCTGGCAACTGGTATAATATCGGTGCCACGTATTCTGACTGCCTAGCACCCACCAACATCTAGGTGGCCCATTGTGCTGCTGCCTTTGCACATGTGTCATAGGGAGGGAAGGAAAACAGGAGTTCCCTTGAACTCTATGGCAGCGGTCCCCAACCTTTTTGGCGCCAGGGACCAGTCCAATTTTTCCACAGACCGGGGGGGGGGGGGTCCGCTGGCAGACTTCTGGCCGCTGGGACGCAAATGGGGTCCACTATGCGGAAGCCATTTGCGTCCCTATTCTTTGCAGTAATCGGCTACGTAAAGATTTATGTAGTCTATTACTTGTACAACAGGGATGCAAATGGCATCCGCGTAGCGGATGTCATTTGTGTCCAAGCAGCCAGAAGTCCGCCAGCGGCCGGAGCTGGCCAGCAGCTCCGCAGACTCGCCGCAGAGCGGAGCTGGCCAGGGCTGGCGAGGATTCCGGGGGGGGGGACGGATCGCCTCCCCCCCCCGCAGACCCTCACGGACCCAAGGTGGGGGGGTTTCGCACACCCCTGTGGCCCGGTTGCTGACAGGCCACAGACCGGTACCGGTCCGCAGACCGGGGGTTGGGGACCCTTGCTCTATGGGAATCCTTTGCACATGGGATCCGTGCCTGCAGTGGGATTTGGAGCCTTTCTACATGAGGCATTTATTGTGCACACGTGATTCCTCACAGTCGTTTGCGGGTCCTTTACAGGATATCATCCTCCTCCAGGGCCTCTCCTGTGCTTTGCAACCATTTTAGCAGGGGCGAGGGGGGGATCTAATGAGGAAATTCTGATATTATTTGTGAATGGCAGAATAAAGCCTAGAGTAATTGCACAATTCCGCTATACCACAGCGCCACCTAGTGCTTGTGTTGTTGTTGTTGTTCAGTCGTTCAGTCGTGTCCAACTCTTAGTGACCCCATGGACCATAGCACGCCAGGCCATCCTGTCCTACGCTCTCTCCCAGAGTGTGCTCAAGTCCATATTGATTGCATCGGTGATGCTATCTAGCCATCTCATCCTCTGCTGTCCCCTTCTCCTTTTGCCCTCAGTCTTTCCCAGCATCAGGGTCTTTTCCAGAGAGTTTTCTCTTCGCATTAGGTGGCCAAAATATTTGAGCTTCAGCTTCAGTATCTGTCCTTCTAATGAGCACTCAGGGTTGATTTCTTAAGGATTGACTGATTTGACCTCCTTGCAGTCCAGCGGACTCGTGAGAGTCTTCTCCAGCACCACAGTTCAAAAGCATCAATTCTTCGGCGCTCAGCCTTCCTTATAGTCCAGCTCTCACAGCCATACGTTACTACTAGGAAAACCATAGCTTTGATTAGATGGACCTTTGTCGCCAAGGTGATGTCTCTGCTTCTTACTATGCTGTCTAGGTTTGCCATAGCTTTCCTCCCAAGGAGCAAGCGTCTTTTAATTTCATGGCTACAGTCACCGTCTGCGGTGACCTTGGAGCCCAAGAAAATAAAATCTGTCACTGCTTCCATTTCTTCCCCTTCCATATGCCAGGAAGTGATGGGGCCAGATGCCATGATCTTCGTTTTTTTAATGTTGAGTTTCAAACCAGCTTTTGCACTCTCCTCTTTCACCCTCAACAAGAGGCTCTTTAGATCCTCTTCACTTTCTGCCATTAGGGTGATATCATCTGCGTATCTGAGGTTGTTGATGATTCTCCCGGCAACCTTAATTCCGACCTGTGATTCATCCAACCCGGCGTTTCTCATGATGTACTCGGCATATAAGTTAAATAAGCAGGGCGACAATATACAGCCTTGTCGTACTCCTTTCCCAATTTTGAACCACTCAGTTGTTCCATGTCCGGTTCTTACTGTTGCTTCTTGACCCTCGTACAGGTTTCTCAGGAGACAGGTAAGGTGGCCTGGTACCCCCATCTCTTTAAGAATTTGCCACAGTTTGTTGTGATCCACACAATCAAAGGCTTTAGCGTAGTCAATGAAGCAGAAATAGACGTTTTTCTGGAATTCTCCCGCTTTCTCCATGATCCAGCGAAAGTTGGCGATTTGATCTCTAGTTCCTTTGCCTCTTCAAAATGCAGCTTGTACTTCCGGTAGTTCTCGGTTCGCATACTGCTGAAGCCTAGCTTGTAGGATTTTGAGCATCACCTTGCTGGCATGTGAAATGAGCGCAATTGTATGGTAGTTTGAACACTCTTTGGCGTTGCCCTTCTTTGGAAATGGAATGTAAACTGACCTTTTCCAGTCTTGTGGCCACTGTTGAGTGGTCCAAATTTGTTGGCATATTGAGTGCAGCACTTTAACAGCATTGTCTTTTAGGATTTTAAATAGCTCAGCTGGAATACTGTCATCTCCACTAGCTTTGTTGTTAGGAATGCTTCCTAAGGCCCACTTGACTTCACTCTCGAGGATGTCCGGCTCAAGTTCAGTGACCGCACTATCATGGCTATCAGGGACATTCAAATCTTTCCTGTATAGTTCTTCTGTGTATTCTTGCCACCTCTTCTTAATCTCGTCTGCATCTGTTAGGTCCCTGCCTTCTTTGTCCTTTATCATGCCAGTCTTTGCACAAAACGTTCCCTTGAGATCTCCGATTTTCTTGAAGAGATCTCTAGTCTTTCCCATTCTGTTGTTTTCTTCAATTTCTTTGCATTGTTCATTTAAAAAGGCCTTCTTGTCTCTCCTTGCTATTCTCTGGAACTCTGCATTCATTTGGAGATATCTTCCCCTTTCTCCCTTGCTTTTCGCTTCCTTTGTTTCCTCAGCTACTTGTAAAGCCTCATCAGACAGCCACTTTGCTTTCTTGCATTTCTTTTTCTTTGGGACGGTTTTAGTTGCTCCCTCCTGAACAATATTACGGACCTCCGTCCATAGTTCCTCAGGCACTCTGTCTATCAGGTCTAATCCCTGAAATCTATTCCTCACCTCCACTGTATATTCATCAGGGATATGATTTAGGTCATACCTGAACGGTTTAGTGGTTTTCCCTACATTCTTCAATTTAAGCTGAAATTTTGCAAGAAGCAGCTCATGATCTGAGCCACAGTCAGCTCCAGGTCTTGTTTTTACTGACTATATAGAGCTTCTCCATCTTTGATTATATCCTTTGCAGCCAATCTGATTTCGATGTTGACCATCTGGTGATGTCCATGTGTAGAGTCGCCTCTTGTGCTGTTGGAAAAGAGTGTTTGCTATGATCAGCATGTTCTCTTGGCAAAACTCGATTAGCCTTTGTCCTGCTTCATTTTGTACACCAAGGCCATGCTTGCCTGTTATCCCGGTGATTTCTTGACTTCCTACTTTAGCATTCCAATCCCCTATGATGAAGAGGACATCTTTTTTTGGTGTTAGTTCTCGAAGGTGTTGTAGGTCTTCATAGAACTGTTCAACCTCAGCTTCTTCTGCATCAGTGGTTGGGGCATAGACTTGAATTACTGTGATGTTGAATGGTTTGCCTTGGATTCGTACTGAGATCATTCTATTGTTTTTAAGATTGTACCCCAGTACTGCTTTTCCCACCCTTTTGTTGACTATGAGTGCTACTCCATTTCTTCTAAGGGATTCTTGCCCACAATAGTAGATATGATGGTCACCTGAATTAAATTCGCCCATGCTTGTCCATTTTAGTTCGCTAATTCCCAAGATGTTGATGTTCAGTCTTGCCATCTCATGTTTGACCACCTCCAGCTTACCTTGATTCATTGATCTGACATTCCAGGTTCCTAAACAATATTGTTCTTTACAGCATCGGATTTTCTTTTCACCACCAGACACATCCACAGCTGAGTGTCCTTTCGGCTTTGGCCCAGCCGCTTCACTCTTTCTGGCGCTACTTGGAAATACCCTCTGCTCTTCCCCAGTAGTATATTGGACACCTTCCGACCTGAGGGTCTCATCTTCCGGTGTCATATCTTTTAGCCTTGTGATACGTTCCATGGGGTTTTCTTGGCAAGAATACTGGAGTGGGTTGCCATTTCCTTCTCCAGTGGACCACATTTTGTCAGAACTCTCTGCCATGACCTGTCCGTCTTGGGTGGCCCTGCACGGCATAGCTTATGGCTTCACTGAGTTACGCAAGCCCCTTCGCCACAACAAGGCAGTGATCCATGAAGGGGAGTGCTTGTGTAATGGAACATAAAGAAAGGAAGAGAAAGACAACCCCCAGAAAAAAAAACACGTGTAAAGGAGCAAATCTTAATCCTGCAAAGAATCCGGAAAGAGAAGCCTCGGTAAAGTGGCGGGTTAAAAGCCTCATATAGAAAAGACCTAAATATTTTTTTGATTTAAATAAATGAACACGTTTTAAAAATGCATTGAAGGTGCCTTTTTGAGCAATTAGTCGGGAGAGGCCTGCCAAGAACAAAAATGGGGGATAAAAAAGGGACAGCGATTTATTAGGGTGAAGAACTAGAAAATGGGGACTGCCCCTGGTAAACTAGGCCTGCTGGAAGAAGAAGACCAAATAAAGTCTGGGTGGCCACATATGCATCGGCAAGAAAGAGGAAATGCCTCACCCAAAAAAGGGCAAAAGAGGGCATATATTTGCATAGGCTAATTTATAAGTATAGATGCAAATTTAGTAATAATTACTAGAATTTCAATAGAAATGCAGTGCATCTCAAGACTGTCATCCAGGTGCTAACTGTGGATGGGTAACTTCAAGGACCCTTCTGCTCCGCCTTCGTATGGTTCTTTATTGTTAAACCAGGCTAGAAGTGGGCAACCCTTCAACCAGAGGAAGCCTTCAAATAGAGGACTGTTCTCTGTAAAGTAGGGCACATGACAACCCTAGATTAAGTCCATTGTAAAAATTGAACAAAATAAATTTTAAAGATCAGGAAATGCGAAAAACTGTACAAAATCTCAATGCACAAAATCCAAGAAAATGCCCAACCCCACACAAATAATTACATAATGGGACTGTTCACACATGCTAACCCACACTCAGTGTGGTTTTGAACCCTGGGTTGTTTGTTGAACTGTGGGTTGGTGTGTTGTCTGAACGCAGCACGTTTTCCGCAGGGTGGGTTATTGTGTTGTTTCAACACAGCCAGGGTGGCTTGTTAACCATGCAGGGTGGCTTATTAACCACCATGGGTTCTCGAGGTGGCTTGTTCAAGAAAATAAGCCACACTGCATGGTTAACAAGCCAGCCTTGGCTGAGTTCAGACAACATGCTAACCCACGGTCCAACAAACAGCCCGTGGTTCAAAACAACCAACACTCAACCACTGAGTGTGGGTTAGCATGTTATGTGAACTGTCCCAGTATCTATCAGCAGCCCTTAATATGGAAGAAGAAGAGTCTAACCTGATCTCAGTCACAGTAAAACATACCACAAGTTGTTATGAACACGGTTACTCAGCAAACGCCAGTTTGAAAATCCATGTTTCCTGACATTAATGTACACACCAGCTCTCAGATAAATAAAACATGGGGAAAAGTCATGCAGCCAGCCCAGATTTTAACAACACAGTATAAAATAATGGTTGTTTTCATGCATTTATTTACTTTTTAGTACTTTATCTCACCAGGTTGTGTGTATGGGCGGGGGGCGGGGGGGGGGAATTGAGGACATTCCTTTGCTGTGCACAAGATGGTAGTTCTTCTTGTCGAGAAGGGAAGTCTGTGAGGAAATGAGTAGAACTATGAGAATGTGGCCATCTCATGTTGAATGGGGGGTGTAAAAAGCTGTGCTTCCTTCCATGGGAATGAGATGATCTTGCCAAAGCAAGATGCCTGAGGGTCCCAGGGGGACTGCATCCAACCTCCGATTGGTGGAAAGGACTGTGAGAAGCCGGAGCGGGCGGCAGCAAAGATGTGAATCTGTGTCAGTATGTGAACTAGCTGAGCAGCTCCGCCTTTTAACCAGGAATCTAGCTGAGATAAGCATCAGATTTAATGTTAAGAGATGGGTATATTTATACCCAAGGCACGAATCCAGGAAGTGACATTTGTGAAAGAGGCAAATTTCTCTTGTTAATCTCATAATCTATTTTAATTGCGGTGGTTAAACCACAATCAGTAAAATGCTGGTTACCGTGCTGGTCTCAAAGGATTGGAGAGAGACGTATTATTTTGTTTCATTTCTGCTTTAAAAGTCCCCAAAGCAGCTTACTGCAGAAAGCACATGAAAAACAACTGACACCAATAAAAATAGTCAGAAGAGAAAAATAACATTGCGCAAATCAGAAGAGATTTAAAACACACACACACACACACGCACACAGGTCAAACTATACTCGGGCCCGGTGTGAGCGCACTTGCCACCTGAAGCAGAAGCCGAACTTGTGCTGCTGCACAACCCTCTCTCCCTCCTTGCCGTTGTGGTGGTGCAATCCTCCCTCCCTGCCACCGCCCAGCCCAGAGTGTCCACTGCCTTTCCTTTGCTGCCGTGTGGGGCCTCTTGTGAAATCTCAGTGGCTCCAGGCTCTCGTGGGGTATGCCGAAATCTCACAAGATCCCTGGAGATGGGCAGCAACAGAGAGCCGGCAGCTGCTCCAAACAGCTCTGCCAGCTGCTTTCTCACTGTGGCAGATGCCACAGTGGGAAAGTGGCTGGCAGGGCTCTCTAGAGCACCCACTGGAGGTGGTGGTGGGCTCTCTGAGCTGGGGGTGGGGACAAGGGACCAGCACAATTCGCCACTCTTCCAGCTCAGCCGCCTCACTGCTTTATGGGTGGGCCAGCCGTGCTTAAACTTCTACAAAACTCTGCATCCGGTGTTAATAGGGGTTCTGATCCTGTTGGCACTCACCACCAGAGTTTGCGATTAGAGGACGCGATATCATTATTATATTATTTCTTTATTTTAGAATATTTATATACTAAAATATTTATATTCCCATTTTTAAAACCCTAAAGTGGTTCGCAACGTATTACGAAAGAATACATAATTAAAAGCATGACAGCATTTAGATGTTAATAGTTGGGAAAAGCCAGGGTAAACAAGTAAGTTTTTATATTGATGATGGGGGGGGGCGGGGGGGCAAGGTCTAGAAAGGATCACCAAAAGCGTTGTAATGAGTACATAGCTGGGCTGGGGTGGTATTTGAATCAGGGTCTTCCTGATTCATAGCTCAGTCTTTTAGCCATTACAGAGTCCCCAACTTTTTGGGGTCAGTGGACACATTTGAACTTTTGACAGTGTGTTGTGGGTATCCTTACAAAATGGCTGCAATGGGATGTGATGGCCTGACTGTTCACAAAAGAGCTGGCATGGTGGCCATGGCCAGTCACAAAACACCCATTTCCCAGAAGGCAAACTGGTGAGCTCCAAAACACAAAACCACTCTTGTGAAACCCCGGTTTTCTATTCCAACGTCCATTTCACCGAACGCAAATTATGAGGCTCCAAGATGACTAACTTGGCCAAGAAACTAAATAGAAGTGGGGTCTGAGCCTCTAAAGCCAAACCACATATCTGCCCCCACAAAGCACAACAAAATACCCATTTCACAGAAGGCAACCTGGCGATGCTCAGAGGAACATCTATTGCTCTAAGCTGCCTTGGGAGGGCTTCTGCCCTGAAAGGGGCCCAAGAAATATTTTAAATAAACAAATGAAGAACACACACACACACAGGCAAAACGTGTGTGCGCACATGAACAAACCCCAGGCAAAACATGCCACACACCAAAACAAACGATCCTACCAGCTAATGGGCGCGCAGCACACCACTGCCAAACAGCAAAGGCGGCGAAACAAACACAAGCAGCATAAGCAAAACACCCTCTTCACTCTCCACGCCCCTCCTCTAGCCATGCCCCACTGACACCCCTGACCACTCCACCAACTTACCTTTTTCTCAGTGGCTGGGCATGCTTCACAATGAAGCACTGGGCTGCAGCCACCCACCATTTTTCTTTTCTAAGAATGGCTCCAGAGCTCACATGGGATCCAGAGGGATTCTTGGAAATAAAGATGGTGCTGAGGCCTGACAATTCGCTTTCCAATGAAAGCTGCCCAGTTAAAAATAATACTTAAAAAATCTAAAAACATAAAATAAAGATCAGGAGTCTGGTGGGCACCAAAGGAGACATCTGTGGGCCCAGTGGTGGTGACAGGCACCATGATGGTACCCCCGGCATGAGCTGTTGTTTCAGCAAAGCAGCTCACAAGATCAAGCTCTTAGTTTCTTGATTGCGATGGCATTTCTAATGTGCTTTACCAACTTGCTTGCCTTCATGGCAGCCCTAGGTGATAAGGTGTGTTTTTTTTTTACTGTATCCAGGGGAAATCTAGGAAATTGGAGGCCACTTAGCTTAACATCTGTTCTGGATAAGTTGGAGGAAAGTATTATTAAAGATAAAATTATCAAGCAATTTTTGTGAACCACCCAGAGAACTTCGGCTATGGGACAGTATAGAAATATAATAAATGAAATGAAATAGAAGGAAATGTCCTGCTGAAAATGAATCAACATGGCTTATGCAAAGGTCCTTCCAGTGTCACTAACCTTTTAGAGCTCTTTGAAAGTGTCAACAAGGATGCGAGTAGGAGTGATCCAGTAGACACTGACCGCACGTAATGGCAGCAAATCATGGGTTAATTAACCTACGATTAGTTCTTAGGTTAACTGTGTGTTGTTTAACCCATGATTAACCCACTGGGCGGTATCCAACTGTGTCATTCCATTAGTGCAAATGACATTGGCTAGCGGAAACTAGGTTCCGAACTATGCGCAAGAGGAGAATCCAACTAAAGTTTTGTTTGTGCAAGTGCAGTTGCACAAGCATAATGCACAACTGCTTGCATAACTGCACTTTCACAAACGTAATTTTACTTGGATTCTCCTATTGTGCATAGTTGCGCAAGCAGTTGTGCATTATCCTTGTGCAATCCATTGTGCAACCCATTGTGCATTACACTTGTGTAACCCATTGTCCAACCAGTTGTGAAAGCATAATGGGCAACTGCTTGTGTAACGGGAAGATTTGAAGGAGCTCCGCTACCACTATTTGAGTTTGCAGAATGACACCATTGGATATTGCCCATAGTGTCCAGTTTCGCACATCATGGACTAACCTCCAGTCAGAGGTTGCACGTTCAAAATGGCAGCAGCATATGCCACAGCAAATCATGGGTTAATTAACCCATGATTTGCTGCCATTACATGCAAATGGGGCCATTGTTTTCTTGGATTTCCAAAAGTACTTCATCAAAGACTCCATCAAAGACAAAGTACCTCATCAAAGACTCCACAGTAACACCTAGCAGTCATGGAATTTGCTACTACACAATGTAGCATTAGCCACCAACTTGAATGGCTTTAAAAGGAGATTACACAAAGTAACGGAGAATAGCACTAGCAATGGCTACTGCTCATGGTGTCTATATATTACCTCCAGTATCGGAGGCAGTGTGCCCCGCTCGACCAGTTGCTGGGGGATGCAAGTGGGAGGGTGCTATTGCACTGACATCTTGCTTGTGGACTTTCCATTGGGGCATATTGGTTTTGCCACTGTGGAAACCAAATGCTGGAGTAGGTCAGCCTTTGATCTGATTCAGCAGGGCTCTTTTTACGTTTTTCAGTTCTCAATACCATTTTAATGATATAGAATTTCCTGAGGCAGTCTAATGAGTCCAAGGATGGAAAGAGTTCTAGATCCATCCTTCAAAAAAAAAAAGTCTAAAAGTAATAATTGGTATGATTAATTGCTTAATGGATTCATTGCAGATTAAAAACAGCACACTGATTAATCAGATAAAACTGCCGATATCATACTGCCCTTATACAAATCTATGGTGCGACCACACGTGGAATACTGTGTACAGTTCTGGTCACCACACCTAAGAAAAGAAATTGTAGAGCTGGAAAAAGTACAGAAAAGGGCAACTGAAATGATCAAGGGGCTGGAGCATCTCCCCTATGAGTAGATGGTTACGACAGCTGGGATTGTTTAGCTTGGAAAAAAAGGAGGGTAAAAGGAGACATGATAAAGGTCTACAGAATTATGCATGGTGTGGAGAATGTGGATAGGGAGATATTTTTCTCCCTCTCTCATAATACTAGAACCCAGGGTCATCCCATGAAGCTGAATGGTGGGAAATTTCAGGACAGATAAAAGGACGTCCTTCTTCACACAGCTCATAGTTAAACTACGGAATTTGGTACCATGGGTTGTAGTGATGGCCACCCATTTGGACGGGTTTAAAAGGGGGTTAGACAAATTCCTGGAGGAAAAGGCAATCAATGGCTACTAGTCCTGATGGCTATGTGCTACCTCCAGTACCAGAGGCAGTGAGACTATGTACACCAGTTGCTGGGGAATATGGGCGGGAGGCTGCTGATGCACTCATGCTCTGCTTGTGGGTTCCCGATCAACAGTTTGTTGGCCACCGTGTGAACAGAAAGCTGGACTAGATGGACCCTTGGTCTGATCCAGCGTGGCTCTTCGTCTGTTCTTAGATCTGGTTCTCCACATTCTCAAATTGCCACCACTGGGGCTGGCTAAGTTCCTAGCCTGCTTCCCTCCTTCCTGTGATTTTGAGCATCTCCGAGAGTGGTCAGAATCTGAAGTCTTGCAAACCCCACAAACCTTCCTAAGCCAATTCATGTGTGCAACTGGCATCCAACAATATTTAGCTTTCCTTAGAGAAGGATATTCTCTAGTTTTGAAATTCACTTCAAAAGTAACACATTCAATACTGTTTATATGAACACACATAGAATTTGCTGGGCGTGTGTACTTTCGCTGCTTTGTATCCATTTCTTCCCACGGCGGTGGCTGCAGCTATGTTGTTCTTGGAGCCCTTTTTCCTTCTCCTTTGTTGTCTTCACACAGTACTCAGCCTCTTTTGCCCGCACTGCTGTTCACTCCAGTCATTGGCAGCGACCTGCATGGTTTTGTTTATGAGCATCTCTGACACCCCCACACCAGCTCTGGTGCTGTGACATCCTTGGCAAAAACCACAGGTGGTACCTGGACCATTGAGATTAAATAAGTGGGATCGGCAACACACAATGTGCAAGTGTACCCCGGCCCCTAAGTCAATCTGTAGCCCCTCAATATTTTGCCCTATAACTTCCATCAGCCCTGGCTAGCAGAGCCGCTGATGAGAGATCATGGGAGTTGTAGGCCAAAGCATTTAGAGGGGCACTGGTTGCCCACACTTGCCCTAGGAGAAGGTGCTTCTGATAGGCTAGAACAGGAACCTTGTAGTGCTCATCAGGCCTCAGGGGAGCGGGCTCAGGAGCCAATATGGAATAAAGGTCCAGCGTGATGTGGTTAGTGGTTGGCTTGAGACTAGGCAGACCCAGGTTCTAGACCCCATTTGGCCATGAAGCTCATTGGGTGACTTTGGACCACGCACTGACTCTCAGCCTAGCCTGCCTTGCAGGGTTGTTGTGCGGATGAAATGGAGAGGAGACTCACTTACGCCACCTTGGGCTGCTTGGAGGAAAGGCGGGATATAAATGTAACAAATAAAATAAATCAATTTATAATAAAGTGCATTATTTTTCTTCCTTTCCCCAAAGCTTTCTCGAGCTGTGCTATATCGCCCTAGAAGCCTGCCAGGCCCTCATGGATGCTTCTCCCCCAACCCTAATCCCCTTCAAAATACTTGCTATAAACTATCAAGGGCTCCCTTGAGGAGGTCAATTCCTCCTCTTCACTTGCCCTCTATTATTTCTTCTTCTTCTTCTTCTTCTTCTTCTTCTTCTTCTTCTTCTTCTTCTTCTTCTTCTCCTCCTCCTCCTCCTCCTCCTCCTCCTCCTCCTCTCTCTCTCTCTCGGATCAACTGCCACCAACATTCTGTGAGCTCACTGGTTCTTGGCCGGCAGTTTTGGAGTTTTGTTAACTGTTGATGGGCAACTTTAAGGCCCCTGCTTTAAAGAATGGTCCTTTATCTTTAAACTGGACTTGAATGGGACAGTCCTTCAAATAGAAGATGGTCCTCTGTAAAGCAGACACATGCCCAACCTGAGATTTTATAGATACATAAAACACAGGCACTGTCTATCAGGCTATTGTCTTCCCCCATACTTCGAATTATTCTGTTGCTTCAGACTTCCTCTCAAGTAAAAAGTGTTTTCCTTCATCAGAGAACAGAGCTCATTAACATTGCAGTTTTGAAGGCTAATAGCAAACTAAAAACAGTCCTTCAAATACGCATGTTGGATGTTTGAGGTAACGCTTTTGCAAATCCATGGGGAGGTGTAACTGTAGAATTGCTTCTCGCAGCTGAATGGTAGGAACTCATTATTTATTTATTCATTCATTCATTCATTCATCATTTCATTTCTATACCGCCCAAGCGGTAGCCGAAGCTCTCTGGGCGGCTCACAAAAATCATTAATGAAGATGCGTGCGTGTGTGCTCAAGATGAAAAGCCTGCTCGGTAGATGCTCAGTAGAAACGTATTTTCTTTTTCCAATAGATTCTTCTTGTCGGTATGCAAGTAGAAACCATGGAGCTAACTCTGTTCCCACTTTGCTCCAGCTTTGTAATCCAATGGAAGTTCCGACATGGAGAGATCTCAGGACACAAAATCCAGATCTATTTGTGAATATTATTTTAAATGCTTTTTCTTTACTGAAATGGGGTAGAGAGTAGAAGGTAGAAAGAGCTGTAGGGAGTGGAGCCAGCAACCAGGAGCTGTGATCAAAAGAGTCAAGCCAGGGGTCAGTGCCGAGGGACAAGACCAGGGGCTCCTTCACAGAGGTTTTTTTTAGTGCAATTGTCATTCTTCAGTCACGGCTTTTCCTGCGTGCTTTACACGACGCCGTTGCCCTGCAGCTGAAGTCTTGCCTCTTCCCCCTGTTTCTGCGTGTTATTTCTCAACGGGGAAAATGCAGTGTTTTCTCAGGTAGCACCATCGAACTGCCTCCTCCTGCCTGTGTACACACTCCTGCCTTGGCACAATGAGCCGCTTTTGTGAGGGCGGTTGCTGGGGGCACAGCTCTCATGACGATGCCTGTGACAGTGATGGGGTGGGAGTGCCACCCTGCCGCGCCCATGCCCTTTCGCCTCCTTGCCATTCTGCTATTGGTTGCCTGCAGAGCACAACATGGTGGGAGTCTATAAGTCTGGTAGAGTGGCTTTGCTGCCATTCCTTCAAGTACTTGCAAGGTTGTCACAGAGCGGAAGGCCAAGAGCTCTTCTCCATCATCCCAGAGTGCAGGACACGGAATAATGGGCTCACCCATTATTGAAATCAGATTCTGGCTGAACATCAGGAAAAACTTCCTGACTGTTAGAGCAGTATGAGACTGGAACCAATTCCCTAGGGAGGTGGTGGGCTCTCCCACACCGTAGGCATTCAAGACGAGGCTGGACAGCCATCTGTCAGGGATGCTCTGACTTGGATTCCTGCACTGAGCAGGGGGTTGGACTCGATGGTCTTGTAGGCCCCTTCCAACCCTACTATTCTATGATTCTATGATTCTCCTTCTTGTTCTTGCCTGCTCCCACCGCCACCCTGACAGCACTTTACAATGGGATCGGGGGATTGCTCTGCTTGCAAGTGCTGCCCGGAAAACTTTTAACCCTTTCTATTCCATCCCTATGTACGCACAAACAAGAGAAGTGTAACCCCTTTCCATTCAATCCCCTCTCCCAGTGTATACACAAGTGAGAAAAGTGTTACTGCTTGCTTTTACAGGGACAATACTGACTTCCGCACGTGGGGGGGAGGAGACTTCCGAAGTAGCAAAGTTTCAGCGCTTCACAATGGGTTCAGGCAATTGCTCTGCTCTGCAAACGCGGCCCAGAAAACTTTTAATCCTTTCTATTCCATCCCCATGTACACACAACGAGAGAAATGTAAGTCCTTGCTTGGGGGGTAAGGGGGGAGCAGGCTTCCGACATTACGAAAGTACTGTGGAATACAGTGGCTGAAGCAGGGACTGGAGGCGGTGGAAGTGAAAAGGGGAGGCAGGGCAGTTGAAATGAAAAAGTTCGTGCCGAGAGGGGGAAGGGGCTACTCCAGAGGGAGTGGACACTGTGGAACGTACATCCAAAAACATCCCGCCAGGCTCCACCCACCAGTGTAAATGGCAGGTAGCATTATGCAGTTAAAGAAAACCCAGCTGTGTAAAGAGCTGATTTAAAATCCTGCAAAGAATCCAGAAGAAGAAGAAGGTGTGGTAAATTGCAGGATAAACACTTCTGTGTGAAGGAGTCCCAGGAGTCAGAAGTGAAGAACAAACTGCAGATCCAGGAAGACCAAACAGGAAGCCCTTTCCTGCTTAGAAGGACTGGCCTGGGTGGGCGGGGTCAGTCCAGAGATCACTCCACTGGCCAGAACAATGCACCAACCTGGTGCCCTCCGGATGTGTTGGGCCACACTCCCATTATTCTTAGCCAGTATGACCATTGGTAGGGTGGCTGGGTGTCCTGCTTTACAAAGGACAGTCCTCTATTTTGGAGAACTGGCAGAGGACAGTCCTCTACTTGAAGGTGTCCTCTATTTCAGGGGTGAGCGGAAGGTAGATCAGCTCCCAGAAGGCCCTGCCAGCATGGCCAAGGGTCAGGAATACTAGGAGTTGAAGTCCATAAGATCTGGAGATCCACTTTCTCCCTACCTACCTCTGCTGTATTTGATGGACTTTCCAGTCCAATTCTGGTTTAAAATCTAACAACTATAAGGAGGGAGAGCAGCAGGGTCATTGAACTTGCCCTAAGCAGGGCTTTCTAAGCCCTGCTTAGAAAACTGCGCAGGCACACAGGTCACCTAGTCAGTCTTCTCAACTATGGTGATATGTCTTCTATTTCTATTTAAGGTATAGTTATTATTTCTAAATTTCTACCTATAAATATAAATTTGCATGTTCAAATGTTATGCAGATTGGTGTCCTCATTTGTCCTCTTTTTTAGTGATGCAATTCCTCTTCTTTAGCAATTTGTAGGGGGCCATCCTAGCCATTGGCCGTGCTGGCTGGGCATCATGGGAGTTGCAGTCCAACACATCTGAAGAGCACCAGGTCAGAGAAGCCTGCTCCAAATACTTCTGGAGGCTCATCAGCTGGGCACAGACTCGAGGGCTAAAATCCAACATACGTCCTTCTTGGAGCAGACCCATTGAAATGAGTGAAACCTAACTTAGTCGTGACTAACTTAAGTCCCATTCATATCAATGGATCTACTCTAAGTAGGACTTATGTGGGACTCTACCCAAGGGCTCCCGATTCTAACCCTGGTGACTCCTGATGGTGAGAACTAAGGATAGCAACCATTGAATGCCAGCACAGACAGTTACACATGGTTAAGGCAGGGAATGAGACTACAGCCACTCATGATGAGTCGCAGTTCTTGTATTCCAGTGTGCACACAGTATTCCTATCAGAAATTAGAGCTGTGCATCTCTCATGCTGGGAGGTGTGTGTGTGTGTGTGTATGCACATTTGCGCACGCTCCACCCAGCTAGCAGACTTATTTCAAGAGCTGGGCATGTGACTATCGTAATGGGAATCAGGGCTGACTCATAACTTCTGGCCTTCTTTCTAGAGCTGACAGTACTAGAATGAAGTTGTCACACTTCCCAGCATATTGCTTGTCAGATTTCCCAAATGCTACCCATAGCACTGGTGGCTCTTAGGATGGGGATGAAGTCTCTTGTTGAAATCCCAAGTGCCGAAATCCCTAACCTCTCGTCTACCACACAGGCCTTCTGGCGATCAACCACATTTCATCCATATTGGATATTACCTTTAAAGTGTCCGTAACTATAAATCATTACTGCTCAGAATATCACTTACTCATTCGTGACCAGTGCTGCTTCTTGTAAACCTGAATCACGAGTCTGCCTGGCAATTTTTGTCTCCACCTTTATTTCCCTCTCCCCCTTGTCTTTTTCTCAACTTTGAAGTGAACATACTTGGCCAAAAAAAGTTGCCAGAAAACATTTTCTTTCTGGGACAAAGGAAAGTTTATGAAGCAACTTTTATTTTTCTCCTCCTCCTTGGCTTGTCGCCAAGTCTGCCGAAGTCCGGGCTTGCCACTAAATCTGAGAAATGAAATCTCTCTTCTCCCCACAACCGACCCCCAGCATAGATAAATACTGCCAAGACCACATCCCAAACGGGAACTTGACAAGGGAGGTATCTCGCAAGACAAGATTGTGGTAACTGGAATGCAGTTCTCTTCATGTTCTCTCTCTCTCTCTCTCTGTCTCACACACACACACACATACACATTGACTGTAAGAATAAATCAATCTAAACTAGACAATCAACAGAGGTAAGGATTGTGATTTTCCCCAGCTTTTCCTCAGTTTGGCACGTTTTGTTTCTCCTTCACTGCAGGAAGGTAGAGCATCTTCACTCAAAGTTCTGCTTCTGTTGCAGGACTGTTGCAGGGTGTTTTCTCCTCAGTGCAGAAAGCAAAATACTTCACGTGCATCTTAAAGACTTCATCTTAAAACCTGTCACATTAAATTGTGACATGTTTGATTTCAGTTTTGAAAAGTTATGTGTGGCTAATCAACGTTGGGGGTGGATTTTATTTTTTTTTTTAATTATGTAAGCGATTATATGTATTGATATGTCTTGGAGAAAACTATGTAAAAGCAAAAAAAAAAGTATTTTATGGGGCTGTTTTGATTCTCAGTCTGTGCCAATTAAAAAGGATGATCACAAACAAAACAGAACAGTATTGCCTTTAAAGGGGGAATTAAATCCTCCAGAAAAGAAGTACTTCATTTATCGCAACAGTACTTATTTCACACAGAGCGAGGGGATTATGTGATGGCTTTTGTGTTCTGAGCGATTCTAATGAGATGATTACTCGCCACTGGCTGAGCGATTCCAGTGAGATGGTTATTTGCCACTGTTCTGAGCGATTCCGATGAGATGGTTATTCACCACCGTTCTGAGCGATTCTGATGAGACAGTTATTTGCCACCATTCTGAACAATTCCGATGAGACTGTTACTCGCCACCAGTTGCCGAAACCAACACATTTTTGCTGTCATTTGGCTTTGCAGCTGACAGCAAGGACCACAATTTGTATGAATGAAAATAGGACCATGCTCCCATTTGGAGAAAGTGTGTAAAGTCAGTGGGGCAGCAGATTCACATCAACCTGTCCCACCCTGAGACCCCTTCTCTGTCCCCACTTCAACATACCGGAGGGAACATTAAGGTTCATGGAATGCAGCATGTGTAGGTCAAATATTATGTGGCTGTTTCCACTTAAAATGGAGCTTGCGTGTGGGGAGAATAATGATTGTATGATTTGGGCCCAGTTGCATTGGAGTCTGCATGTCAGCATCAGACACTACATGCATCATGTGGAGATGATGACCCACACATGATTCTGCTACCCCACAGCACGTGGGCTCTAAACAGTTTAGGGAGGGTGCTGTTGCACTCATGTCCTGCTTGTGGGTTTCCTGTGGGCAGCTGGTTGGCCACTGTGTGAACAGAGTGCTGGACTAGATGGACCCTTGGTCTGATCCAGCAGGGCTCTTCTTATGTTCTTAGATCTGCCAGTTTTCCTGCTGGAACCCCTCTCCACCAGGTGTGAAACAGCAGCTTCTAGAGAGCAGAGAGCAAAGGATGTACACTTAGCATTAAGGTACAGGGTGTCTTTGAGCACATACTCAGCCCAGGAATTTATTTTAGTACCAACTGAGCTTGCAATCCTTGCACACAAAAATTCACTCTGGGTTTCTCCCTCCGTCCATTTCAGCAACTTAGTTTAGAGGGAGGTTCACCCACATTTTCTTGTTGCTATTGTTAAACAACAAAGAGTCAGAACCCCTTGCTGATCTATTACAAATCACCCAGGGATCCTAGTGTATCTTCTGCCTGCTCCCTGCAGAGATGATACACTACAAACACCTCTTCTGGTCTCACTTCCCTGCAGCCTTTGCTATCAGGAATTAAGTGTCCTAGCCTCCCCTGACCCCCCACCCTTGGGTACAAAATATGTGCGGGTGAATGTGATGATGGGCCAGGCAAAGGCCAATCATGATGTCTACAGGCCTTGATGCACAGCAATCAGGTCATGGTGCACGGAGGACAGAGAAAGAGATATAGTGGTTGTGTGTTGGACTAAACTGGGGAGACCTGGGTTCAAATCCCCACTCAGCCACAAAGCCCACCAGATAACCGAAGGCCAGCCTATCCCAGCCTATTTTTGTGAAGATGAAAATGGGGGCTGTGAGCCGTGTACATTTCCATGAGCTCCCTAGAGCAGAGACGGGCAACCTGTAGCCCTCCAGATTTTTTGGCCTACAACTCATATCAGCCCTAGCCAGCATAGCCAATGGTGAGGCATGATGGGAGATGTAGGCCAAAATATCTGGCAGGCCACAGGTTGCCTATCCCTGCCCTAGAGGAAGGGACACAAAAAAGGTACTAAGTAAAAATGTGTCTTCAAGGGCCTGATCCAGGCTCATTCACACCAGAGGCCATACTGTTGAGTCAGCTCCATTCTGGGTTCACGTGGGGTGAGCTCTCCAAATTCAGATGTTAAGAAATACAAGTTTGGAGCAGTTTGCTAGAAAGTGAAACCCTAAAAAGGCCCTTTTGGTCGCTCTAGCCGGGATCTGAGTCTGTGGCTTGTGTGTCTTTGCTACTGCGGCTGTCCCGCCCCCCTGCCCCGCTATTTCCACTCCTATTTCCTTTGTTGTAGGCACAAAAGAATTTGGCCTTCTAGAATTGGCTAGAAAGAGATCAGTGCAGTCATGTGTAAAGTTTACAAGGAACTGGAGCAAACGTGTCATTAAACATTAGAAGCCATTCAATCACACCCATGTCTTCATTCACCAAGGAAAAAGGAAGGGAGGTTCTCCATATAACTAGCCGCAAAGAATAGTGGCTCTTTTAAAAGCTCTCCTGCAACCTTCTAACTTTGGTTATCTCTACCAGCCACTATCATAACGAGGATTTGCAGGGAGGCCCAAATCCCAGTCTGTTGCAATCATGTTGCTTTCTCCTTCCATCGGATCGAGATTATATAACCTGCTTTCCGGGGAACTGGGCAATTGGCTGTTCTGATAGAGTGAAAAGGTGAAGCACCCTCATCCCAATGACTCCAAGCTATTTATAAACCTTCCTAGATACCTGCATGCCTGTGATGTCAGTTTGGGCCTGAAGAGAGAACTTAATGCTTGGCAGCGAAGCATAATGGCAACCAGCATATTATTGTTTCCATGCGGAGAGCGAGAGAAAGCTTTTCCCATAGACTAAGTGGGGGAAAATAAATAAATAGGCAGGAGAAAATGAACAATTAGAGTAGTAAGAGATGTCTTAATTGCCTCTGGGCACAAAAGGAGCATTGGCTAGATGCTTGGGACAGGCTCCACCTGCTGGATGCTAGCAGCCATTGTCGGAAAATGTCAGCAGCAGAATTTAATAAAACAAGCAGGACCTGCAACAGAATGTTGCAGCATGGAACATAGGAAGCTGCCTTATGCCAAATCAAACCATTGCACCATCTAGCTCACTAATGTCTCTGTGCTGACTGGCAGCGACTCTCCAGGGTTTCCGACAGGCGTCTCTTTCAGCCCTAGCTGGACATGCCAAGAATTGAACCTGGAGCTTTCTGCATGAAAACCATGCGCTCTGCAATTAACCAGTCAAAATTCTAAAGAAGAAGCACCTTGGATAGCTCCTTTGGAGCTCTGACTGGCTCTGACTGAAACCCGGAACAGATTCACTGCCCCACTGACATCAGAGCCACCAACCTCCACTGAGCTATGCATATGCAAATTGCAGGTATATGCATCTCCTCTTATTATGGTGATGCATTTCCTCTTTTCTGGCAATGCAGGACTGCCCCCCCATAACCCAGACCCTTCTGTCCACAAAGCATGTGCTCGACAGCTGAGCTATGGAAAAGGAAAAGAGAACTGGTGCAAAATCTATACAAGTGAGAACTTTGTAGTGCTAATCGTTAAATGATTCTGAAGAACTTTGCTCTGAGTTGTTATCGTCCCCCCCCTGCCCTGCCCTGGTTTGGATTGCTCCACAGCTGGGAAAGCAGATTAAACTGAGGATGGCTGCAGCAAGACAAAATGTAGATATGATCTCATTGTCAGACCTTGAGCACGAGAAGAATGCAAATGCTGTAATGAAATGCTGACATGCATACCTGTGGTTTGAGTGAATGAAAGAACAGAGGGGAAAGGGGACAAGTTTATTTCCAAACTGTTCCAAAGAGGACAATCACCAGTCAGGCATGTATTAAATCAAGCCTCAAATATCTTTTATTTACTGTAAAGTGGAAAAGATACACTCTGCTCCCCCCCCCCGCCCCTCAAAAGAACTCCCTACCATTTGTTTAAACTACTTTTCTTTTTTTCCCTGGAAAATATTGTACATAACTATGATGACAAAGAGACAACAACAGTGAAACAGTTGACACATGGGCGTGCGCACACGCACGCACACGTGCACACACACACACACACACACAATTACTCTTGGCTCTAATCATCTTCTCTTCTCTGCCGCAGTTCATCAGTATCAAATAAAAGATTAGGGTAATCTCTTAAGAACATGATGGTATCAGAATGTTTTCATTCTCTCCAAGCCTCCTTGTTAACCTATGTCACCGCCCCCCTCTGCCCCCACGCAAAAAAACAGTATGAGCAAAGGCTGATCCAAATAATATTTTTGTCTTGATGCCTTTTGTTTCAAAGAGGGTCCCTCCCTTCTTTTTATAGAATGGGGTGGTATAAGTGCCTTGTCAATGAGACAGGGTGGCTATGTGTCCTACTTTACAGAGGACAGTCCTCTCTCTGAAAGTGTCCTCTCTTTGAAGGGCTGTCAAATCTTAAGTCCAGTTTAAAGATAACCATAAGTAGGGAGAGCAGCAGGGGCCTTAAAGTTGCCCATCCACAGTTAGTAGCTGGGACAGCAAAGTGAGCAGGCAGCCAGGTGGTCACCTGGGCTAAACTTACACCGGTGCTCTTTACTGGTATTGAAGTGCGCTGATAACTATTGGTGCAAATTAGGCATTCCGTATACCACTTTTCTAGCATTATTTTCTGCTTTTTATTTCATATTATCCAAAATACTGCAACAGATGTCACTGTGTGTGCTATGAAGCATAAATGTGCTAGAGGGATATAGCTTCACCATGATGGGATCGTATTGATATGACACGAGGTGTCGATCTGGCCCTGGTCACACTTTCCACCACTATGGTGAGATGTATTGTATAGTATTCATTTCCAAATTTGTATCTATAGATCGGTATTAGGATATGCCCATTTTATGCAAATGTGTGTCCTGTTTTGACATTTTTGAGGGGTGATGCATTTCCTCTTTTTTGGTGATGCGTATGTGGCCACTCTACAATGAGATGACTATGTATTAGCATAGCATATTAGCAGTGGTGTAGTGGTAAATTTTGAAGCACAGGTCCTCATCGTGACAGTGGCCATGCTGGCTGGGAATGATGGGAAGTGCAGTCCAACACATCCGGAGGACACCAGGTTGGGGATGGCTGGTGTATACGCACACACCAAAGAACAGCACTACATAGCACAGTACCCAATTTATTAGGGCCAGTGTGACCGCAGTCTTATGCAAAAAAAAAAAAAAAATCACCTTTTCCCACACAAAATAAGAGTTAGAGCATTCTTTGCTACTACTTTTTCTTTGGTGAGAGGCCACACTTTTGCCCAGTGGCAAGTATACTAAAATCCTGGATTTCTCATTGTTTTCTACCAG
The DNA here is from genome assembly GCF_057233095.1 of Heloderma suspectum. Lineage (NCBI taxonomy): Eukaryota > Metazoa > Chordata > Lepidosauria > Squamata > Helodermatidae > Heloderma > Heloderma suspectum. The sequence continues at coordinate 22,208,384 of NC_139460.1, read as the reverse complement.
CATTGATATAGATCTATTTCTTAGTAATTGTATTCTTGTGCTTTCCTTTAATGACTGGGGGAGAAATGGCAGAGCGTCCAGCCTTTGATGTTTCAATAGCCCCCACCCCTGGCTGATATAATATGATGTCCTTTCTTGCACCTCCTAAGTAACTGAGATGGCCGACAGCGGACAGAACAGATGAGTTTCTACAGAAGCAGAAACAGGCTCGTCTGAGACATCAATAGTTCCTGAGGAAGAGACATAGTCTCAAAACACATCGAGCATTTCATAGGGATGTCGGAGAATTTCTCCACGAATCTCCGGGAGGCCGAATGCCAACGCATTCGGCTCCCCGAAATTGGTGGAGAAACGGTCCGCCACCCCCCCAGGATGGGACTTACCTTCGGTGAATGTCCCTGGCGGCGGCGGCTCCTGGCAGTGGGGCAGCGGTGGCGGCGGTGGCCGGTCTTCCGACCTGCTGCCGCCACTGCCATTTCCAAGTAAAAACAAACAAACAACAAACGTGATAGGCTATGTAAATCTTTACGTAGCCTATCACGGCTGACTTGGGGGGGGGGAAGTGCGTACACAAATGGCGGCGCCCATGGGCGCCGCCATTTGCGTACGCGCTTTTTTTTTTTTCAAAGTCAGCCGTGATAGGCTACGTAAAGATTTACGTAGCCTATCACGGCTGACTGCAGGCCAGGGACGCAAACGGCGGCGGCTACAGCCACCGCCATTTGCGTCCCGGCAGGAGAAGAACTTTCGCGGCCGGAGAGGCGGGGCGCTCCCCCCCGGCCAGAATTTCGGTGGGGAGGGATGGGGCGCCTCCCCCCAGCCAGAATTTCGGCAGGGAGGGACGGGGCGCCTCCCCCCTGCCCAGAATTTCGGGGGGAGGGACGGAGCACCTCCCCCCCACCACGAAGCAAGCTGCGGGACCGGGTAAGTGACTTTCGTCCATCCCTAGTGCCATTGTAGTGATCTGCCTAAAAAAAAAAATTATATAGTCCATGAATATTTTAGAATTTTGCACAACAAATAAATAACTACTGAAGTCCATACTCAGCTGCACTTTTGGATTTTTTTTCCTTTTTGGTGGTTTCTACCTACTAAGTAACACCACATGAATACTAAGCAATGATTCACTAAGCCCAGGACTGCAAGAACTGAAAGGAAAAGAGGCTTCTTCTGCCTTCAAGGAGTTCCTCAGGGCTGAGTCAGTGGTATGGGTGGATGAAGATGTACGAATGTGGAACTCATCCAGCAGCAGCAACAGAGATCCTTCAAAGAAGGAAAGAAATAGAGAAAGAAAGTTTTAAAAGTATGGGATGAGCTCAAAGCTGGTACCAGGAACCTGATTCTGAGGGTAGCTAGAATACTTGGGGAAGTATCGCTAGTGTGTGGGCTGCAGAGAAGCTGAATATGAGCCCCAAGACAAATAGTGATCTGGGAGTCAGCGGCCCAGATCCCTCTGACCTCGGGCCCTGTAAGCTGTGATGGGATTATTTAGCAATGATGCCTCCTGTTCGGAAGGCAATTAGCAGAGAAAAACAAAAAAGGCAAAACAGAATGAGTGTTTACCAGTCCAACACGCACACAAGCCTATCTTAGGATAATAAAGGAGACCACAGCCTTCTTTAGTGAAGAAAAGGTAAAATAGTTTACTAACAGTATTCTTTCATATAAGATGCAGGTACAACGTAGAGTTTTAAAAGAGTTTGTTCAGTCCATTTTGTGTTCCATTACACAGGCAGAAGCGAGAGAACAAACACACGTGTGCCCCCAGCAGTGGCGGATGTCAGAGCAAGAGGGGGAGAAGGAAGGGGAGGAGCAAAATCACAGGAAACCACTATAAGTAGGCTATAGAGATCCTGAGGCTAACTGTGGCTAACATTCCTGTGCATTAACTAACTGCAACACTGCCCCCTTCCTGTAACTTGCAGATGAGGTTGCAATATTCCCAACAAGCTGATGCCCTCACTGGAGCCCTCCTGAGGAACTGACACCCTTCCCACTGAGAGCCTTGCAATCTCCTGCCACCGCTCACTAGAGATGCCCCCAGACCCATCTATTATTATTATTATTATTATTATTATTATTATTCATATTCATATTCATATACTGCCTCATAGCCAAAGCTCTCTGGATGGTTTACAAAAGTTAAATCATTAAAATACAGTATACAAATTTTAAAACCATTTATATTAAGGCATACAGACAATATATACAGACAACATATATCTAAAAACAACTTTGAACTAAAACATAAAAATAATCCAAAAATAAAACAGCGCAACTTAAAACAACACAGCTTCAAAACAGTATACAAAAGTCAGCAAAAGGAACAGGAGTTCTAAAAAGGGAAGGCCTGCCGGAATAATAGTGTCTTTAATGCTTGCTTAAAAACCCTCGAAGAGGTCAGCAGGTGCATTTCAACCAGCAGGACGTTCCACATCTGAGAGGCGGCAAAGGAAAAAGTCTTCTTGCCTCTGGCTGCCAATCTCACGATAGGTAGCCACAGCAGAGAGCCCTCAGATGACCTTAAGTGGTGGACTGGGACGTAGGGGAGAAGGTGCTCCCTAAGGTAGACTTACCGGAACAGCGTTAGAATGTAAGGCTCCAGGCAGGAGACTATTGCCCCTGAAGAAGCTGTGCTTGTCCAAGTGGTGGTGGACTTGAGATAGGAGCAGGGCTGATGGGAGATATAAGAGCTCAGTCTGGCCCTCTGGAAGCTATTGGCACTCACCATCCATTCCCTGAGAACTATCCAGCAGAGCCTGCCTTGAATCCTACTATGACAGTTCTTTCAATCCTGGTTTAGTGTTGGATGCCGGCCACCTGTTGAGTGGATCACGCCAGCCAGTTCACCTTGATCACTTGCTGGGGGAGTTTAGCCTGACCTCTCTCACCTCTTCCATTCTCGTTTTGCACTGCCCTGGAAAGGCCGCATTTTACTTTTCCACCATTGCCCTATTCCAGCTTTGCTACTTTTCGTTCTTTGGCCCTTACTAGGGATGGTGCAAATGTTTGGCTGAGCCTGGCTCGGAAGCGAATTGGGAATTCGGGAGACCGAAGCCCAAACCAGATGCGAACTCTCTGAGCCTTAAACACCCTCTCTTGAGCGCTCGAAATCTGAGTGCTCGGAAGAAGACTCTGCGCACCTTCCTACCACCCACCAGTGCCATGCACACTCCTGCCCTTCCTTTCCTCCCTTTCCTAGAAGCAGGGGTGGTGGCAGCAGCAATGAGAAGCAAAAAGGGGAGCCCTCCTCTGCCTCTGTCTCCCCCGCCCCTCCATCCTTACCTAGCAACAGAAACACTAGGCATGGTGGATTCGGGCGGGTTGGGGCATTAGTTTGTTTAATTGCTCTGGCATGAAATTTTCTCCTGATACTGCTGTTTGTGGTGTTTTAATCTTTTTATTCTGTTACTGTTTTATCTTTTGTGTTCACCTCTCTGAAATCTGTTCTAGATATGAAGTGGTATACAAATATTGTAATAAAGAAATACATTTGCCTCTGAAGGCGCTGTTTGAAGCCCTTCAGAGGCCAAAGGGCAGCATTGGGGAGGGGGGAATTATTAGTGGGAATATGGGGCAGTTGTAAGGGTTAATCCCTCCCTTGCCAGGGCAAAATAGTCACAATCCAGATCAGCCCTCTCGTAGCTGCTTTTGCTAAAAACAGGCAGTGGCCAGTTGTGAGCATGCGCTTTGAAGCACATGTTTTAACAGAATGTGTAGAGTCTTCGTTTTAGTCACATTTGCCCAGAAAAAGTGACAAGACGTTTGCTCATAGAAAGTGAGCATCTGCGTTCTTGAGCATTGTGGACATCTTTAAAAAGGCAGCACTGTTTGATGAGACATGGACACTCTGTAGCCCAGACAGGAAATATGCCAGACTACCCCGGCAGGAGGCTGCACTGAGCACGTGCAGAAACGAACAAGACACTGCTTAATGATTAATCACTGTCAACCTTTGTTCCCGTTAAAGACTCGATTGTTGGATGAGGCTGGTAATGAGGCGCTGTTTCGTCGTCTGTTGCTATGAGATCGTGAGAGCTGATCTACAGCCCAAGGAAAGACGTGACTCCCTCTGGGCTCCTGAGTACAAGGAGCTGGAGCAGAGGCTTTGTTACCACGCTTGCTAGCGGGGCCCCAGAGTCACTGCAGCTCCTCTGAGCGGCAGAAGTGAAGGGTGCACTTTCGTTAAGGACAGTTATGCATTGGGTAATAAGCCAAGCTCATCGTACTGGCGCCTTGTCCTCCCAGGCAGCATCCGAGTCCTCAAATTTACGGTCAGTCAAACCATCTGGGGAACCTGTTCCTTCAGATCACACCTATCTGCAAAGATTGGAACCAAAAACCAAAACGATTGGACCCCTACTCAGTCTGGAGTAGGGGTGGATGAGAATTCTGTTTGATTAGGAAGTTTAATAAGAACCTACTGGAATTCACAAATCCCATCATAAACAGGACAGAAAGAACTTGAGAAGTTTAAAAAAAAAATGGATGTGAGAGAAAGCAAAACAGACAGATTCATCCAGCCAGGCAGAGGGCTTTGAGTCTTGATGTGACTGAGATTAACAGACATGTCCATTCCTATCACTGACAGGATTTATTGTAATCTGGGGATAACAAGTTAGATCATACTGTTCCTGAATTAAGATGTCTATATAGGCTAACCATTTGTTTCTGGGCTCAATACAAACGTTCAGAGTGCTGGTGCCAACCATTCAAGCCTTAAAAAGTCTAGGACCAGGTGGCCTTAAGAACCATTTCCTCCCATACAAACCAGTCAGAATACTAAGATTGATGTTGGAGGCCCTGATCCATGACCCTATGCTGTGGAAACTGCAGCAGGAGGAAGCGGGAAGGGTTCTATTTGTTATGGAAATGAGACTGGGATGTCCTACAGGGGGGTCTTCCTCATTCCGTATTTACTGGCATTCAGGCAAGCATTGAAGGTGGTTTTATTTAAAGTTCCTCTTATGGAAGCGTTTTAAGTACTTGGCTTAATTGCTCTATTTTAGTTGTTGTTCTTACATTACGTTGTATTGGTTGCCATTTTTGAATTCTTGTAAGCTGCTATGCTTATCCTTGAGGTTTGGGGGATAGGGTTCAGCACTCTGGATAGCTCCTTTAGAGTTCTGGCTGGCTCTGACTGCAACCCGGAATGGATGCACAGCCCCACCGACATCAGAGCCACCAGCCTCCACTGGTAGCATCCCTGAGAGCAGTGCTTGAGTTTCCACTTCAGGAATAAATTTGATTGCCAAAAGCTTTGCAAAACAGCTTATATCAGAATAAAACAAGTTATTAACAACCACTTGAAAGTAACAGTGCAGACTCATGGGCAGACGTCATTGGGATAGGAAGAGACCTATTTCCTGTTCCTGGTGGCCTTGGCCATTAAAATCAAGCCCTTACTTGCATAGCCCCGTGTTGAGTAGTGTAGGGGGGCAATCCTAAGCATGTTTAGACAGAAAAAAGTCCTACGGCTCCCAGCATGCCCCAGCCAGCGTGGCTGGCTGGGACATGCTGGGAACTGTAGGACTTTTTCCTGTCTAAACATGCATAGGATTGTGCCCTCAGTCACACCAAAGGGTGACAGAATGCCAGAGAGTGTAATGGAGTGTCAGGAGCTGACTTTGAGATAAGCAGTCCATTTCAGAAGACTCGGGACAAACTACACTAACTGCATTGTTGGTATCTGTTGATGTAGCTGTTGCTATATAATCATTCTGATTTCTACCAGTTGTTACGACAGCTTCCCACATGATTCCCAGGGCCACCTACTTGCTTCTTTTGAGCTTCCATGAGCTTCTGTTAGAAAGCCAAGGTTTTCCTCTGCAACCACAGGGGTAGCCCTGTAATTTTTCCAGAACATGCTTCTGCAAATTTCCCTTGCCAGGTTTCTCTAGCAGTCATCTTGCAGCTTGAGGGAGAAGGATTTTAAGCAACCTTCAGAAGGTTTTCCATGTTTGTATATGTGTGTGTGTTTCTGAGCCATTTCCCACCCTCTTTTCTTTTTGTGTTTTACAGAATCAACACTCGGTCATAGGCCAGAGTGCAGGGGCCAGTCCGGGTTCCAGCACTTGCACAAATTCAAACGCTGGAAGCAGTTACATGAACTCACCCCAGCAAGCGCTGCTGAATCAGCAACTGAAACAACAGCTCCTTCTTCAGCAGCAGCAGCAGCAACAGCAGCAGCAGCAAATACTAACAGAAGCAGTAAATTTTCCAATGTCCTATTTTATTTTATCTGTAAATCGTTGTCATAGGATTCAAAAGCTGATAGTGGGAAAATCGCTACCAGGTCAATTTTAGGCTTCCCATATGAACCTTTGGGCACTTGCAGAGACACTTTCTGAAGAATTAGTGGCAATCTGGGTTCTGTTGACTTTCCATTTATTTATTTATTTATTTAATCAATCAATCAATCGCCCATCTGGCTGGTCACCCAGCCACTCTGGGCAATGTACAACAACAAAACAGTTAAAACAATAAAATTCTACATTAGAAACATCATAAAAAATACCCTAACCCACCCCAAATACCTGCCTGAACAACCATGTTTTTAATGTGCAGCAGAAGCTCATTAAAGAGGGGGCATGGCGGAATTCCCTAGGGAGGGAGTTCCACAGAGTAGGGGCCACCACAGAGAAAGCCCTCTCCCTCATCCCCACCAGCCTAGCTGTCCTGGCTGATGGGACAGAGAGAAGGCCATCCGAGGCTGATCTTGTTAAGCGGCCTGTCTGGTGTTGCTGGAGGCGCTCCTTAAGAAAGGCTGGGCCAGAACCGCATAGGGTTTAAAGGCCAAAACCAACACCTTGAATTTGGCCCAGAAAACAACTGGTAACCAGTGCAACTCCTTCAGCACTGGAGTGATGTGATCACGCTGGCGGCTGCCTTTAATCAGGTGAGCCAACATGTTCTGCACCAGCTGCAGCTTCCGAACTGTCTTCAAGGGTAACCCCATGTAGAGCGCATTATAGTAGTCTAAACGAGAGGAGACCAGGGCATGTACTACCGATGGGAACAGATGGTTGGGAAGGTAGGGGTGCAGCCACTGTATCAGATGGAGTTGGTACAGCGCTGTCTGGCTCACAGCTGACACCTCAGCCTCCATGGACAGCTGGGAGTCTAAAATGACCCCCAGGCCGCGGACTTGGTCTTTCAAGGGTAGCCGTACCCCATTCAACACCAGGTCAACATCCCCCAGCCTCCTCTTGTCTCCCACCAAAAGTACCTCAGTCCTGTCAGTGTTCAGCTTCAGCTTATTCCTCCCCATCCAGCCACTCACCGTCTCCAGACATTTGGACAGGGATTCTATGACCAACCTTGGTGAGGATTTGAACAAGAGATAGAGCTGCGTGTCATCTGCATATTGATGACACCACACCCAAAACCTCCTGATGATAGCCCCCAGCGGCTTCACATAGATGTTAAATAGCATCGGGGAGAGGATGGAACCCTGTGGCACCCCACAAGTGAGTGGCCACGGGTCCGAAACCTCCTCTCCCAGTGCTACCCTCTGGTACCTGCCGGAGAGGAAGGACCGGGACCACTGCAATACGGTGTCTCCAATGCCCAACCCGTCCAGGCGGTCCAGGAGGATACCGTGGTCAATGGTATCAAAAGCCACTGAGAGGTCGAGGAGAACAAGGAAGGAGCATTCACCCCTATCCAGAGCCCTCGTCATATCACCCACCAAGGCGACCAAGGCCGTTTCTGTCCCATGCCCAAGCCTGAAGCCCGACTGAAATGGGTCTAGATAATCGGTTTCTTCCAAGTGTGCCTTCAACTGCATCGCCACCACCCGCTCAATCACCTTGCCCCAAAATGGCAGATTTGAGACTAGGCGAAAGTTGTTCAGAACTTGGGGATCCAAGGAGGGCTTCTTTAAGAGTGGTCTTATCACTGCCTCCTTGAGGGCTGATGGCATCACTCCCTCCTCAAGGGAGGCGTTCATCACCGCCCTGATCCCCTCACCCAGTCTCTCTCTGCAGCCCATAATGAGCCAAGATGTGCAAGGATCAAGTAAGCAGGTGGTCAGCCTTACAGATGAAAGCACCTTGTCCACTTCTTCAGAAGAAAGAAGCTGGAACTGATCCCACACAACCGGTTTGCCACAGGCCGCCTCTTGCTCACTAACTGTATCCACAGCGCACGGAATAACACTCCTAATTGGACTTGGACCAGGCCTCTAGCATCACAGAGCATCGTTCCAGTTCAAAGGGGCTGGGGGCTGGGTAGAGCACCTGCTTTGCATGCAGAAGATCCCAGGTTCAGTTCCTGGCATTTCCAGTTTAAAAGGTTTAGGGCGCCACTGTACGCACAGACACCTCTTGCTCGTGCCAACAAAGTGCCCTGCTGATACCTGTGAGTGTGTATAAATACATTATTTTATTTTATTTGGGTAGCTGGGAGTGCTTCAGAGTAAAGCACTGACCTGCAGCCATCTACCATCTTTTTTCCCCAGAATGCCTCTGGGCCCCATGTGGACTTAGAGACATACTAAGGAAGTAAAGATGACGGATGGCTGGAGGGCAGCACTTCCCCTTGAAGCATTCCCAGCTCTCTCCCCCACCCCCAAAAGAAAAGGAAGGGGCAGACCCTACAGCCGCTGCTTGGTATAGCAATGGAGCAACCGGGCTAGGAGTGACCTGACTGAGTGGGTGGAGAAAGAAGAGCGTGGGGAAAGCTGCAGAGAGCAGCGGGAGCGGTTAGGGTGACCTGCAGGGCAACCCGATGGGAGGGGGAAAGCAGGGCATGTCTCTGTGTGTGTTTTGGGCGTGGGGTGTGTGTGAGTGAGTTAGAGAAAGAGAGAGTTTCAGGCGGGCGGTATCCTCAGGCCTAGACGGCCTAAAAGTTCTGAGGTGGGAGCTGCCCAAAAAGTAGGGGACAGTTCATCTGGTTTGCAGGACTTTTAAAGACAACATTGTAAACTGTTTTTAATTATTTGTTTGTAAAAAAAAATTAGGGGTAGAGAACCTTTAGGGGGGCCAGGCCTTTCCCTAGCCCACCCCTGGCTACAGGCCCGGTGATCCTGAAAGAGAGAGAAATGAGTGATTGCAGTGAGTGGGTCTTGTGTGCTGGGAAAGTGGGCTGGGAGGGAGAGAGAGAGAGCGTTTGTGGGTAATCCTGAGAAAGAGAGAGAGAATGAATGAATGAACAAACTCTAGGTTCAAAGGAGTGGGTTTGTGTTTGTGGGTTCAGACCCCATTTCTGCCATGTATTCAAGTTCTTCGCCCAATTGTCTTGTAGCCCCACTAGTTTGCCTTTCTGTGAAATGGGTGTTTTGTGACAGGTCATGCTCACCACAGCAGCCATTTTGTGAATGGGCACCCTCCATAGTAGCCATTTTGTGCCAGTGCCCATAACACAGGGGTGCATACCGTGTGGCCTTCCTGATGTTGTTGGACTGCAAGTCTCTTCATCCCTCACCAGCATAGCCAGTGGTGAGGGATAGGGGTTGCAGTCTAACAACATTTGGAGGGCCACAAGTTGCCCACCCCTGCCATGACACTTTCTCAACATTCCAGATGTGCTCACCAGCCCAAAAGGATTGGAGACCCATGGATTAGAGAGTAGGTGCTGGGGAAGTCCTTAGAGCAGGGGTCCACTTTTGTGGACTCATGGACAGATCTGGCAATTTGAGAAACTGCTGTGGGCACCACCACAAAATGCCTCCGATGAAGGATGTGGCTAGTCACATAATGGCTGTTGTGGAGGCCTGGCTAGTCAAATGTGAGCTAAAGAGGAGTGGGGAGAGAAATACTGAGGCTAGAGGCTGGGAGGGAGAGGGAAATGGCAAGGCAAAAGGGTAGAGGGAAGAGAAAGAGCAAGGCTAGAGGCTGGGCGGGGGAGAAACAGCAAGGTAAAGATGTGGGGAGAGAATTAGCTAAGCTAGAGGCTGGGAGGGAGAGGGAAACAGGAAGCCAAAGGAGTAGAGAAAGAGCAAGGCTAGAGGCTGGGAAGGAGAGGGAAATAGCAACCCAAAGGGGTAAAGGGAAGCGAAAGAGCGAGGCTAGAGGCTGGGAGGGGGAGAAACAACGAGGTAAAGAGGTGGGGAGAGAATTAGCTAAGCTAGAGGCTGGGAGGGAGAGGGAAATTGCAAGGGAAAGGAGCAGAGGGGAGAGAAAGAGCAAGACTAGAGGCTAGTAAGGGAGAGAAAGAAGAAGGCTAGTGATGAAGAAAGCAGAGAAAGAGTGAGGAAAGGGTTTGGGGGAGATAAAAAAATGAGGCTAGAGACTATGAGTGGGAGGAAAGAGAGCAAAGGTTTGTGTGGGTGGAAGATGATTGGGCAGGACCAGGAAGCAACACTTTGCTTTTTTGCCTGCCCAACAAACAGGAAGGAATACCTGGTGTCCTAACATTTTTCAAAGTTTTTATTAAAAAAAAAATTGGGGGAAGGGTGCAGGGAGTGAAGAGCTTCACGGGCACCACTGGAGGTCCCCATGGCCACGGCTGGGGATGCCGTGTTGGGGACCCCTGCCTTAAAGACCTTGCCAGTCAGATTAGGCAGTACTGGGCTAGATGGGCAAGTAGGCCTCGATCTCACATAAAGCTAAACTTTAGTGTTATGCTGATGATCCACAGAGAGCTTCAGGCTCATGTGCTCCCCACCCCCTGCATCTTTGTGCGGTTGTAGCTCTGACAAGTTCTCAAGCTTTCGCTTCTGTTTTAGATTAATTGCACTTTGTGATGACATCCAATCCTGGACAAACTGTGAATAATCTTAAGTATGGGTCAGGAAGCTGGTTTGTTTCAACAAACCATAATTAACCACAGTTTACTGTTCAGACATAACACTAAACTGAGGTTAATCTAAAACTGAAGCACAAACTTCCAGTCTCCTCACAACCACACTGGAAGGGGAGGAGAGCAGAAGTGCTTCCTGTGTGTAACCCGAACCCATAGTGTAGCACTAACAGAGCCTTTTACAGCCGAAATGCAGTGGGAGAGGGGGGATTTTTCAGCGGGGCGTGTCCTCAGGGTTGGGGGGAAAGAGTTAGCCTCTAGGTGCTAGCCAGTAGTGCCATTATGGCAGGACTTTGGGGCAGATGTGTCAGCAGAATGATCACCAGGGATCCAAACACAGCAGGGCTGGATGACCTTGTTTCGAAGTAAGCAAAGTTGCACACATTACCATTCAAAGGAGGAGGGACCCATAAGACTATCAAGTCCTGAGCCTAAAGTTAGCTAAGTACACCAACTGTGCCCGGCATTGTCCACTCTGACTGACAGTGGCTTTCTAGTGCCTGAAGTTGCCTGAGATCCTTTGAACTGGAGATGCGGGGCATTGAACCGGGGACCTCCTCCACGCGGAGCTGGTGTTATTTTCCCACTGAGCGATGGTCTGTGATGTGGTTCCATGGTGTCAGTTAACAGCTTGACACATGACTGCAGAAGGAGGGTGGGAGGAGTTGTACTTTCAGCCACAAGGGAAGCAGGTTACCGGGCAGCTGGGCTGTCAGGACGCAGCAGCAAATTCCACTTCCTTTCTTGGCCGCCTGGTGCTGGCCATGCGCAAGGACCACCCACATGCGGTCTCTCTGCTGACCTTCGGGCGGCACCCTCTCTGCTCACTGGAAGCGTCGTTGCGTTAGGATTGCAGAGCTGGACAGAAAATTCCTTCCTCCTGTAGGGAGAGCTGAACGCATCTTGACAGTTCGCTGGGAGGGAAACAGAAGGAGAGTTACGACACTCAGAACATTAATTTTTAGCCAATTCACACTGCTGACCTCATCTCCTCCCTGATGTATCTTAATTATTTATTTTTTTGGTTCTGCCGTTCTGGGGGGGAGGGAAGCTTTGCCAAGTATATTAATGGTGAGCACAGATTTTAGTGGCTAAGAGATCAACGTTCTGGGTTCAGATCTCTCCTCAGTCAGGTGGCTTTATGCAGGCCACACTCTCTCTGTCCCCTGTCTGCAATGTGGGGATAACACTGGCCTGCCTTACAAGGTTGTTGTAAGTATTGCTAAGTGAAGCACCTGGGACACGCATGGTATCTGTGTGTGTGTGTGTGTGTGTGTGTGTGTGTGTGTGAAAGTGTGTGTGGGGGGAGGGGAAGTAGGGATGTCCATTGCTGGAAAATCTGGTTCTTTTTTGGGCTTGACAGGAGTTCCACGGTGTGAGCGACTAGATTTGCATGTGCGAGCCAAGCTACAGGCTGTTCCCTGAATTCCAGGAACTTTTTTGCGCATTTCATTCAGCTTCCACAATTTGCGCAAATTACAGCCTAATTTGCGCAAATTGGGCCATAGTTTGTACAAATCACTCGGAAACGTGCACAAAATGCAGAACCTTTCCTAAAAATGTGCAGAATTTTGGGAAAATCTGTGAACTGGCCGGAGTTGCTGCAGTGAGAACTGAAACGAATCCCAGGAGCTGAGCCTAGGCAAAACCTGTCCAGCTCCACCCCCCAAACAGATTTCTCTGACATCCCTATGGGAAAGCATGATTATTCTGTCCAGGGCACTTTGCTAAGTTTGTATTCACTTGGAATGGTTTCTCTAAATCTGAAACACACAACCAGACAACAAATCCTCATAGTATTTGTCCTGCTCCCGTGCAATTCCCCCATAACCCACCTGCTATGCCAAGGGATATTGCGGCATCTTCACTGGCTCATTCTTCAGAACAGTGGGGTGCAGGACCTCAGGCCCAGGGGCCAAATCCGGCCTGCCTGCAGTTTTAATCTATCCCTCTGGGGTTACCCAGATGGCCAAGACCCATTTGGTGGTTTTCCAACTTTTGTGTATTTTCCCCCCATTCTAAAAGGTTGAAATGCCTCTCCTAAGGCTTAGTTTCCGGCAGTAAGAGCTTTAGGCATTATTGGCCTTGCTCACCACTGGCATGCAGCCCCCAAGAACTGCTCCAAAATGGAATTCGGCCCTGGGACTGAAAGAGGTTCTGCACCCCTGCTTTAGAAACACCCAGAAATATCTCCGGCACATCCTCCTTTGTTGTGGCATTGAACCAGAATCTCAAGAATCTCCATGAAACGCCCCTGCCCTTACGTGAGCCTTCCCCAGCCTGGTGCCTTCCAGATGCACTGGACTGCAATATCCATCATCCCCTAGCCAGTGCAGCCTGTTGCTATGTTGGCTGGGGTGGTGGGAATCATAGTCCAGCACATCTGGAGGGCACCAGGTTGGGGAAAGCTGCCTTACATGTTGTGGGATTATTCCAGTCACTCTCTTTTACACTGACTGAAGCAATGACCTTGGTATGATGATGAATAAAAGCGACCTGTTTCTCTTTGCGTTCTTATCCCGTAGGAGAAAATGACTCCTCAAGATCAATTGAACAGACACCTTACGAGGCCACCACCGGATTACAAAGACCAAAGAAGGAGCCAGGTCAGCATGCCACAAACACACCAGTATTCAGGTAAGCACGCTTTTAAAATAACCCAAAATAGAGACCTGCAGACAAAGATCTGACAGGTTTTGAATGTGTAAGAGGTTGCCCTCTCCTCGCCAGTAGTACTTGGCTCGCCTCTCTGAATTCTGTGTAAGGTTCCCCCTGTATTTTCCTGCCTCCTTGCACACCCCAGTTCTTTTAGCATCCTGCTTCTCTCAGCCCCCTTGCCTCCGAATCTCCCCTTCGCCTTAGTCAGCACAAAGGTTCCCTTGTCCTTAGGTCCTCTGTGAAGATTTCCCCCCAGACAAACCATCTTTCCCCTTCCTTTACAGAAGCTGCATTGATTTTCAGTATCCTTCGATTGACCTTTCCCCCTCAGATGTTACAATGTCCGTGAACATTCTATGGTGTCGTTGTATGTCTACTGAGGGCTTGAAGGGGATGACTCACAGATTTTGAGCGTTCTGGGTATACACATTTAAGCTCACAGATCAATCAGAGCACATCTAAGCATAGGAAAACTGCCTACCTCATTCAGCTGGAATTTGTCTGGTGGCTGATAGATCAGGGACTTACCCAGAGAAAGGGGAAAGCAGGGTTGTTTTTTTAATGTGATGTGTCTTCTGCTTCACTTTTAAAATAACTCCCACAATGCTTAACTGAAACCAAGCCTCACTTTTCTGAGGTCCCACAACGTGTTAGAGAGGTTGGGGTTGGGTAATAGAGCCCAAACATCCCATTTTGTGCATTCGGGCCTTTTCACACACTGGGGCTGTTCACACAACACACTAACCCACACTCAGTGGTTGAGTATGGGTTGTTGTCAAACCATGGGTTGTTTGTTGAACCATGGGTTAGCATGTTGTCTGAACCCAAGACATTTCCTGCAGGGGGGCTTGTTAACCACCTTGAACAACACAACAACAATCTATGCGTTTTCAACGTGGCTTGTTCAGGGAAAAATAAGCCACACTCCATGGTTAACAAGCCACCCTGCAGAAAATGTCCTGGGTTCAGACAACACGCTAACCCACAGTTCAACAAACAACCCACAGTTCAACAACAACCCACACTCAACCACTGAGTGTGGGTTAGCATGCTATGCGAACCCAGACATTTTTTAGGTGTACCACTAAGATGTAAAATGTGAATGCACGGACATATGTTTGCAAACTCAGGTTCATGAAGGCATACTCATCTGCAAGCTAGGACTGGCAAGGCCCTATTCAGGCCTTCTAAAATTACATAAACAAACACGCAGATGAGGCATCAGAATCATACCCACTGGCTTCATCCACTACCTCCATGCATTGATTGTTTCTGTGTATGCAGGCCCTGCAATCATACAAGCTCTCTATGCATAGGCATATAAGGACATAAGAACACAAGAAGAGCCATGTTGGATCAGACCAAAGGCCCATGTGGCCTTCTTTTGTTCCCACGGTGGCCAACCAGATAACCATGGGAAGCCTACAAGTGGGACATGAGTGCAATAGCACCCCCTGAGTGTGTTCTCCAGCAACCAATATTCAGAGGCATACTGCCTCTGACACTGGGGCCATCATAACTGTCATAGAATCACAGAATAGTAGGGTTGGAAGGGGCCTACAAGACCACCGAGTCCAACCCCCTGCTCAGTGCAGGAATCCAAGTCAGAGCATCCATGACAGGTGGCTGTTCAGCCTTGTCTTGAATGCCTCCAGTGTGGGAGAGCCCACCACCTCCCTAGGTCATTGGTTCCATGGTCATATTGCTCTAACAGTCAGGAAGTTTTTCCTGGTGTTCAGCCAGAATCTGGCTTCCTGTAGCTTTAGCCCATTATTCCTAGGGATGTACGAAAGTCATTTACCTTTTCGAAGGGTGACATTTGCGGTGGGGGGGAGGCACTCCGTCCCTTCTCCCGAAATTCTCTCCGGCCAGCTCTGCTCCGCGGAGATTCCACAGACCCGCCGGCCAGGGCCGCCCGCAGCCAGACAGACATCCTGCCGCTGGGCAGCCTGCTGGGATGCAAATGGCATCCTTGCGTTAGCCGTGATAGGCTACGTATTTATGTAGGCTATCACAGCTACATGGAAGAAGCGAATGTCATTCGCAAGTCAGCACGGATGGCAGCAGGTAGGTGCTCCGTTCTGGGCCCATTTCGTGGGGTGGGGGGCTTCATTCCGCCATGGATTTCGGGGGGCCGAATGCACTGGCATTCGGCCTCACTGCGATCTGTGGCGGAATTCTCTGGCATCCCTAATTATTCCGTGTCCTGCACTCTGGGATGATCAAGAAGAGATCCTGGCCTTCCTCTCTGTGGCAACCTTTCAAGTACGTGAAGAGCACTATCATCTCTCCCCTCAGTCTTCCCCTCTCAAGGCTAAACATGCCCAGTTCTTTCAGTCCCTCCTCATAAGGCTTTGTTTACAGTCCCCTGATCATCTCTGTTGCCCTCCTCTGAACCCTCTCCAGTTTGTCTGCATCCTTCTTAAAGTGTGGTGCCCAGAACTGGACACAGTACTCCAGATGAGGCCTAACCAGTGCTGAGTAGAGGGGAACTAGGACTTCACATGATTTAGAAGCTATGCTTCTATTAATGCAGCCCCAAATAGCATTTGCCTTTTTGTAACCACATCACTAGTAGCCGTTGTTAGCCTTATCCTGCCTGAAGGTGTCTAATCCCCTTTTAAAGCCAGTCACGTTGGCAGCCATCACTACATTTTGTGGAAGCAAATTCCACAGTTTGACTAGGCGCTGTGTGGAAAAAGTACGTCCTTTTGTCTGTCCTGAATCTCCCACCATTCAGCTTCATTGGATGGCCCGAGTACTAGTATTATGAGAGAAGAAAAAGTTCTCCCTATCCACTTTCTCCACACCATGCATCATTTTATAGACCTCTCTCATGTCTCCCCCTTATTCACCTTTTCTCTAAGCTAACGAGCCCCAAATTGTAACCTTTCCTGACAGGGGAGTTGCTCCAGCCTCTTGATCATTTGGGGCTACCCTTTTCTGGACCTGTTCCAGCTTGCGAATATCCTTTTTGGAGGCGTGGTGACCAGAACTCAACAGAACTCCGTTGGTTCTAGCAGGAGCTTCCTTTGAAATGCATATTGGCTGCTTTGGAGGGGCAATTGTTTGTCAGGACCGTGGCAGGGGGAGGAAAGTGTTAAGTTTCTCCTCCCCAACACCATGACCCCGAAGTTGCTCCGTCTTCGCCATGGCTGCTATTTACAGGACCAAAAAAAGTGTGTGTTAACTGCATTCACACAGTTAACATCACATCATATTTTGGCCCTAAGACACACATCCCACGCCTTGCTTTGTATGCAACCAGACAAGGGACACACGTCCATTGCCATGACATCTAGTTTAGTCCTCAGTATATAGTTGCCACATCTTACAGGCACCTGGTCACAGCTATTCTGTAGCAAATCTATGAGGATGTTCTGCTTCAGCAACCTTCCCCAACCTGGTTTCTTCTGGATGGGTGGAACTACAACTCCCATAATTCCTAGCCAGCATGAGCAATGGCCATGCTGGCTGAGAATTATAGGAGTTGTAGTTCTGCTCATCTGGAAGACAGCAGGTTGGGGGGAAGTTGTGTTTCAGTATACATTTTTCCTCCTATATATCTTCCTCTGGAAATCTTGATAAAGCCACATGGTTGTGCAGACCGTTTCAGTGCAGCCATCCCACCCCACCCTCTTACATATCCTTTGTGTCAGTTGTCAGTCCCGGGCATGAATCAGAAACTGACACATTTTCCAGCACTGCTCACTCCGTTTTGGCCTGGTTATGTTCTCTTCCCGACACTAATTGAAATGCAATTTCTTCCCATCTGGTATAAATTAGAGTGGCCAATTTTTTTATTATTATTTGGGGGGAAAGACCTAAAAATAGCAAGCGGTACAGAGGAAAAAAGGGGAAACTTTGTCTTCGGAGTGAGATAGAAAACCAATGTCCCAACCACTGTGCCCTTTGAAATAACTGTTGCTGTAAGAATCTAGGGTGTGGGCCATTTGTGTACGGATCAACGTGTTCCATCTTCGCTCATCTTTAAGATGCCCCTAGGCTCTTTGATGTTTTTGATGCATCAGTCCATCTCTCCTGTTCCATTCCAATGGTGGTTAAAGTAATTCTGGGAGGCTCCAGCACCCCTGGAACCTTCCGTAGGATATACGGTAGCCAGGTGCTCTACTTTACAGTCCTCTATTTTGGAGAGCAGGCAGAGGTCAGTCCTCTATTTGATGGGCTGGCCAAAGTCTTGTTTAAAGTCAAAGAACCATAAGGAGGGAGAGCACAGGACCCCTGAATTTGCCCATCAGCAGTTAGCACTTGCACAGCAGATGGAGCACAATCAGTGTGCTAAGTCAGAGGTCCCCAACCTTTTTGGACCTGTGGGCACATTTGGGAATTTGAGAAACTGCTGTGTGTGCCACCATAAAATGGCTCCCTCAGAGGATGTGGCTAGTCATGTAACGGCTGCCGTGGGGGCTGGCTAGTCAAATGTGATCTAAAGAGGTTGGAGGGAGAGAAATAGTGAGGCTAGAGGCTGGGGGGGAGAGGGAAATGGCAAGGCAAAAGGGTAGAGGGAAGAGAAAGAGCAAGGCTAGAGGCTGGGCGGGGGAGAAACAGTGAGGTAAAGGGTGGGGAGAGAATTAGCTAAGCTAGAGGCTGGGAGAGAGAAGGAAACAGGAAGGCAAAGGGGTAGAGAGAGAGCAAGGCTAGAGGCTGGGAGGGAAAGGGAAATAGCAAACCAAAGGGGTAGAGGGAAGAGAAAGAGCAAGGCTGGAGGCTGGGAGGTGGAGAAACAGCAAGGTAAAGAGGTGGGGAGAGAATTAGCTAAGCTAGAGCCTGGGAGGGGAAAACAGGAAGGCAAAAGGGAAGAGAAAGAGCAAGGCTAGAGGCTAGGAGGGAGGGGAAGTTGTAAGGGAAAGGGGCAGAGGGGAGAGAAAGAGCAAGACTAGAGGCTAGAAAGGGAGAGAAAGAAGAAGGCTAGGGATGAGGAAAGCAGAGAAAAAGTGAAGAAAGGGGTTGGGGGAGAGAAATAACGAGGCTAGAGATTGGGAGTGGGGAGAGAAAGAGCAAAGGGGAACGGTCTGTGTGGACAGAAGAAGACTGGGCAGGGCCAGGAAGCAACGCTTTGCTTTTCTGCCTGCCCAGCGAACAGGAAGGAGTACCTGGTGCCCTAACATTTTTTAAGGTTTTTATTTAAAAAAAATGTTTATGAAGGGGGCAGGGAGTGAAAAGCTTCACACACCACATTGGAGGTCCCCATGGGTGCCATGGCACACATGGATGCCGCGTTGGGGACCCCTGTGCTAAATGTACTTTACAGAGTAAGAAAAACACATGCCCTTACCTTAAATTTCCACCTGTTAAAACTGATTAAACAAGATAATCAGGTGAAACGTTTGTTGATTGGTCTGCCTATTCAGACAATTCAAACTTGTAGCCAGGCTTAGCGTCAGTGGTGCTCATGGCTGGGCAACCTGCTGAGGCCCAGGGACCAGCAGAGGGCCCACTGCCAGCCAGAGATGTTGGGACAAACTCCCACGTCATAGAGTTGGAAGGGTGTAAGAGATCATCTAGTCCACCCCTTGCCGATGCAGAAAACCCACTGCTATAGCATCCCTGATAAGTGTCCAG
This sequence comes from Heloderma suspectum, assembly GCF_057233095.1. Taxonomy (NCBI): domain Eukaryota; kingdom Metazoa; phylum Chordata; class Lepidosauria; order Squamata; family Helodermatidae; genus Heloderma; species Heloderma suspectum. Next base: position 22,189,400 of record NC_139460.1, on the reverse strand, counting down.
CAGGTCCAACTTCTGCTTAAAAACCTCTGGGAGAAGGTTCTGGCAGCAGCAGAGGAACCAGCACGTGAGAGAGTCACACTCTGCTCGCTCTATAGGACACGACATCTGTCGGGAAAGGGGAGGTTTTCCCAGGAGCCCCTGCATCCTCCATTTCATGTAGGGAGGAATGCCTAGGCCAGAGAGCAGTGCATGAATTCTCTCTTGCTCCAATGAGCTGGCAGGTCTAAAAGGAACAGCAGAGAATCACGCTCCATTTCCACCGGTGGAGTTGTGGTGGGGAGGTTAAAAAGGGGGCTGTGATGGGAAGGGGCCCCATAGACCCTCTGGTACCCAAGGCCTGTTTGGAGCCTAAAAACGGATGATCGGTAGCGTTTTCTTCTCTCTTTTCCTTCCCTCTCCTCCTTTTCTAGGCGGATCGCCTTCTGTCACCATCAACTCGAACCTGTGCTTCTCCAACCCCATTTCCACCCCTAGCATCTCGCCACAGTCTTCAAACCTGCTGTCCACTGCTCACGGAACCAGGATGCCTTCTCTTCCAGCAGCCCGCCACATGGGCTGCTACGGGAACATTCCCTGCAGCCAGCCGAGCTCATACAACATGCCGACTTCAGCGGTGAGCCAAGTACCGCAGCACAGGAACCCGAACCAAATCCTAACCAGTCAAAACAACCCAGCGGTGACTCGGCAAGCACCGCCTGCCGGGCAAGGTAATAACTTGTCGGCCTTTGACAGCGGGCCGGGGATCAACTCCCAGCCAGGGAAAGTTAACTTGAGCCCGGGGGCCTCGGCGCAAAGGCCTGCCAATGTTATGGTGCCTTCGAATTCTGCAGCTCAGAGCTGGGTCCCTCAAGAAACAGGAGCAAAGCAGCAGGAAGCACGGAAGGTGGTGGGGTCCCCTTTCCCCACTGGTAGCCCCTATACAAACCAGCCACTACAGCGCACAGCTGGCCATCAGCCGTTCCCCCAGCGTGCCATGGTGTCTCCTAACCAGTTGGCCACCATCCAGATGAGAACGCCTGTCAGCCAAATGAACCCAGTTCTGAATGGCCAAGTGGCCGGAGCACCGAAATCCCAGAGTGTGAGGCCTAACCAGGTACGGGCACAGGCGGTGCCACACTTAAACCCACCTGGGGTGGGTATGACACCATCACACCCCTTGTCGTCCAACCATTTCCCATCTGGTACCAACCCAGCTTCTGCCAGGCCTTACCAAGGAACTGATCATGCCAGTGATCTCGCCTTTGACTTTCTGAGCCAGCAAGGAGATAATATCGGGCCAGCGCTCAACAGTGATCCAGATTTCATCGATTCTCTATTGAAAACGGAGCCCAGTAATGATGACTGGATGAAAGACATCAACCTCGATGAAATCTTAGGCGGCCATTCCTGAGAGAGAGAGAGAGAGAGAGAGAGAGCGCAGCTGATGATTACAAACCTATGTTGTTTTTTATTTGTTTGTTCTTTGAGGCCTGAAATTGAAGAATTCATCCACAATTATTCGTAGAGGAAAGCTCAGATCCAGATAGGGATGTAAGAACTCACCCTAGTTCGGTTCTCTGTGCACTCGCCGAAGCAGTGTCCCTGCTCGCTTCCCTCCCGAACCTGTGCTCGAGCCACCCACGAGTTCGGTGAATTCCCCAGCACTCACCGCGAACCCGTTCAGTGAGTGCCTCCATTTTCGTGCCTTTGCTTTCTAGGAAAAACAGGAAGTTAAAAAAATGTGTATATTCAAATATTTGCAGTTTGGAGCAGGGAAAGCTAAATAAGCGCAATATTAGAGGGATTACACCTCCCCAGCTCCAAACTGTGCGTATTTAAATATGCACATTTTTTAAACTTCCTGTTTTTCCTAGAAAGCAAAGGTGCGAAAATGGCAGTGCTCACTGAACGGGTTCGCAGTGAGTACTTTGGAGTGTGAGTGGGCACGAGCGGGGGGTGAACAAGGACAGCGTCTCGGCAGGTGCAGTTCGGGGGTCACAGGCGGGGGTTGCTCAACGAACTCCCAAACCCCGAACTGTGCTCCCGACATCCCTAGATCCAGACTCAGTTCTGCTTACAGCAGGCCCATTAAAATCAGTGGGACTTCAGTTCATCATGACTATCTTAATTCCTTTTGATTTCAATGGATCTTCTCTAGACAGGACTGAGTCTGGATCTGACCCATACTTCTCCAAATGGTTAAAGGGGCTCCTAGTGGTTTCCAGTGAGAAACAAATTCAAGTACCATGTCCATCTAAGCACAAAAATCTGCTTTCTCAATCCTACATGCATATGCTAATAATTACATTTATAGAGCTGAGCAGAAACACGGGAAGAGAAATCCATTGCATCAGAAACACACGTGCTGTTCCACTAATAGCTATAGGGGTGTGTACGTGTGTGTGTGTACAAGGGTTGCACAAATTGTGGCACTCCAGATTGGTTTGGTCTACAACTCCCATCAGCCCTACCCAGCATAACCAATGGTGAGGAATGGTGGGAGTTGTAGGCCAAAATGTCTGGAGGGCCACATGTTGTCCATCTTTGGGAAGTTGGGATGGGTGGGACCTGGAATAACATGCAACGTGAGAATACTTGGCACTTGTAGGCACCAGGTGTCAGAAAAGAGCTGTAGCTCATTGATGGAGTGCATGTTTGCGTGCAGAAGGTCCCAGGATCAATCCCTGGGCATCTCCAGGTGGGAAAGACCCTTGACTGAAACCCCAGAGAGCCACTGCTGCCGATCAGTACAGAGTCTGTAGAAGATGCTGAGCTAGATGAACCAGTCGTGTGACTCACTCAGTCCAAACCTCAGCACCTCCATACTGGGTAGCTGTTGATTAAATGGTTAGGAAATGGTTTTGCTGCCAGCCCAGTCTCTTCCTAACCCTCCTCCTTACAGGAGAATGAATCCTGAGTACCAACCTCATAGGGGACTAGAGACTTGCAGCCTAAGAGTTGACTGCACACCAATAAAATACATAATATTCAGTCTCTCCACACCAACACCACAATTACCTCTACCAGTCACCCACCACCCAAGCCCTCCTCTCCTCTCCCTGGCCTTCCTGTTCCTAGGCCCATTGTATAATTTTCTCCTGCCCTTCCTCCCCTTTGCCCAGCTAATCAGGGCTCAGTGATAGGACCAGGGTTTTGGGGTCAGTGGGATTCCCCTGTGCCGGTCAGCTGTAGTGCAGGTTGCCTCAGAGAGTCCCACTGTGTCTTTTTACATGGAGACACCACCCCTGGAGAAATGACATCACTGACCTCATATTGGCAGAGGGCTGAGGGTAGGGGAAACCAGTGAGGCATGGATCGTTGTCCTTCCGCCCCCCCCCCCAAATGATATAGAGTAATAGATGCACACAACATGATGGCTTATGTTTAGTTTGGCTCCCATCCTCTTAGTACACTAATCTGGGAATCCCCTCCTTTCACAAATGTAAGGTATCGTTTAAACAAAGCATAAGCCCCACGTCTCAACGCACAACGTAATGTTCACTGAGATCCTGCCAGGATTCCTGAATTTGAGTGAGCCCCTCCTACATTGGTGTGTTGCCACCCCCACACCGATGAACTAACTTGCCATTGGCAACAACAGCATGACGATCTGCAACAGCCCTACCATTTTCATTGCCCACAATCCCCCCCACCGTATCACCACTTTGGGGCATTGTGGTTATTAAAACAGAGCCCCTTGCAGACCCAACCATGTGGTGTGTGGGAGAGGTGAGCAATGGTTAACTTTAGCAGTGAGCCCTGCTTGGGTACTGGGATCCCAGTAGCTCCCTGAGTGCTGGTCCTGGCCCATTGGGTTGTATATTCTGGCAATTCCTGAGTATCTGCCACTAAAATGATCCAAAGTTGTGCAAGAGTTGTGTATCTTCTATTTGTTTTGGAGCGCCATATACAAGACCAAAAAAAAAAAAAAGGCAGACAAGTTCGTCATAAGAAAAAATTCCAAAATTTATATACTGTAATACCTTTATCAGGCCAACTCACAGATCACCCAAAAAATGTGCAAGCTTTTGAGATCTCCAGATCTCTTCATCAGGTGAGATGTGACAAAACATCCCACTTGATGAAGAGATCTGGAGATCTTTGAAAGCTTGCACATGTTTTTGTGCTTTGAGTAGGCCAAAAAAGGGGATTGCAGTACGTGGATACCAAGAAGAGTTACCCACTAATTGCGCCTTTGTGACCAAAACATGGGAAGGGGTGTATGTGAAAAAAAAACCCTGCATCTTTCATAGCGCCTATATATATGTAGTTACATATATTCCATTACAGTTAAATGCACTACCCTTGTATTTTGCATTATTGAGTCAGGAGCTCTTCTCAGTATTGGGTTGTAAATATATAGGGAAGGTTTTTTGTAAACTTTTGTACAAAGCAAAATGTAATATTTTGGTAGGAATACTGAAAATCATATTCTTTGGGTTATATTTATACACATGTGAAATAAAAACGTACTGTCCAAACTTTGTATTTTATACAGCAAAGAAAAAAAAAAGCTTACCTTTTGTATCTTAATATACAATGTTGTTGTTGTTGGGGGGCGGGGTGTATGATATGATTGTTTTATTTTCATCCTGAGACTTAAGCAATGGCTTATCCAAGGGAAACAGGAGAAGAATCTCAAATAAAAATGGAGGACCTGATGGCTTCATTCTGAAAACTCAAACAGTAGTTTTGCAAAATTACTTCTGTGCATCGCTCATTGTGAGAAAGCGCATCCTCCCTGGAAATCTATTGTTATTCTTGCAATTTCACATTTAAGGGTTGTATCTGCATAGCAGATCAAATTTGCACAGTGCTGTTTTTCAGGGCAGTGGAGGCTGGTGGCGCTGATGTCGGTGGCAGGGTGTGTTTGTGTGTGAATCCACTCTGGGATTCAGTCAGAACTCCATAGGAGCTATCCAAGGTGCTCTGCATTCACCGCCCCACTGACATGGGAGCCTCCATCGTTCCAGGGCCTGTTTAATCTTCGTCTTGCCCTGACCTCTCTTGCCCTGTACCTGAATTAAGGCTTCTTTGCACAATCAGTTATGATGGGATAGCTCTTGGTTTGATTCTGCCAGTACCTGGAACGTCTAAGTCCTATTCACACAACATAACCGTGGTGAGTGTATGCACTTGGGGGATGAGGGCAGATCAAGACATGTTCAGTTGAATGTTTGCATGGAGTCTGCACGTACAACTGTACACACAACATCAGGCTTTTCCCGCATAATTGGGTTTTTCCCGCAAGAGCCAGTGTGGTGTAGTGCTGAGAGTGCTGGACTGGGAGCTGGGAGATCCGGGTTCTAGTCCCCACTTGGCCATGGAAGCTCACTGGGTGACTTTGGACCCGTCACAGACTCTCAGCCCAACCTACCTGGTCACCATCTTGTCCACTATGGCGAGATGTCTTTCTATTGAAATTATAGTTATCGTTTCTAAATTTGCACTTATAAATATAAATCTCTGTATGCAAATTGGCATCCCCTTTGGTCTGCTTTTTTGGGTGACACAATTTCTCTTTTTTATCCATGCGTAAGTGGCCACCCTTCCTCCATGCTTACCACTTCTCCAGAGAGCTCCCATGCATTGTATGCTAGGATCTCCCCAATGCACATTTCAGTGAACGTGCATAGGGGGGACGTGGCCTCCATCCACGATGCCACATCCCTTGTACTCATTGTATCCACTTTTGAGCACTGGAGAAGGGTTACGGGGAGAACCCCAGCCACATACAGCTGGGAACATAGCCACGTACAGCTGTAGCCATGTACAGCCATGTACATGCACATAAGTCACTGCCTTATACCAAGTCACCTCGTTGGTCCATCTAGATCAGCAGTGTCTACACTGACCAGCAGTGGCTTTCAGACAGGGGACTTTCTCCGCCCTATATGGATATGCCAGGTCTTGAAACTTTGTATGCAAAGCACGTGCTCTACCACTGAGCCATGGCCCTTCCATACTGGGCAGGTCCAAGACATTTTGCTGCTTGAAACAGGACAAGATGTCGCCCCTTCGCATTCCGTGTACAAAAGCGAACTGGACAGGCAATTGAATCTTTCTTTGACACTGGTGGATGGGACAGCATCCTCTTCTGCACCGGAAGGCAGCAGGGTAGCTTAGGGGGTGCAGAGTAGGCTCTTCTCCAAGACCTTGCTGCCACCTCCCAGCATCTGCCACCTGAGGCAACTGCCTCAGTCTGCCTCATGGTAGGGCCAGCCCTCTTCCATACAGACACTCAGTTGTACTTGTGTAGAGTGTGGGGCCTGCCAGTGCAATCATCTTCCCCACCATCAATACCACCACTCATGTTCATTCACCAAAGTTATGTAATGGGAATGGGGTGGTAGTTTTACCCCAAAACTGCTGCCCCCAGATCACGCCATATCAGCTTCCAATTTGTTTTCATTGGGGGCAGGGAACCTGTGGCCATCTAGATGCTGAACTCCCATCAGCCCCAGCCAGCATAGCCAATGGTCAGGGATGATGTCAATTGTAGTCCAGCATCTGGAGGACCACAGGTTCCAGCCCTGACACATTCATAGTGGAAATCCAAGCTTGAAGCAAAACGAAACAGAATTGGCCACTCCTGAGCAAGATTATGGCTTTCAGAGTCTGGATTTCTTTTCTCCAATGGATAAGCAATCCTGTAAACTATAGCACAGGGTTGTGTTATCAATGGTGGGCAGGATTCACAAGTTCTGTAGAGAAATACCCAGTGCAAGATCATCAGTCATGTGAGCCTGGGGTGGATTTGGTTGATTATAGAACTTCTCCTTCCTTTAGACAGGCTGTTATCTGTTGACAATAACCCTGAAATAATCACCTCTGATGGTGTAAGCCTTACACTGCAAGGGAACTCTTAGTTGGGAACCCTGTGTTTTATATTGTTCATTGATAAAGCATTCATTCGCTTTGCATCAAAAGGTCCTGTGTTCAATCCAAAGCAGTGGAGGCTGGTGGCGCCGATGTCAGTGACGTGGTGAATCCACTCCAGGTTTCAGTCAGAACCGCACCTTGGATAGCTCCTTTAGAGTTCTGACTGAAACCCAGAGCGAATTCACCATCCCACTGCAATCAGAGCCACCAGCCTCCACTGATCGAAAGCATCTCCAGTTTGTTTGTTGTTTATTCGGTCAGTCGCTTCCGATTCTTCGTGACTCCATGGACCAGCCCACGCCAGAGCTTCCTGTCAGCCGTCGTCACCCCCAGCTCCCCCAAGGTCGAGTCCGTCACCTCCAGAATATCATCGATCGAAAGCATCTCGTTAGAACCATAGAATTGGAAGAGAGCTTGGAGGTCGTCTAATACAACCTCCTACTCAACGCAGGATCAGCAGTGCAGGATGAATATTATGCGGGCCTCTGGGTCGGATCAACGAGCACTACAGTTCATTGAACATTACATTGTGCGTTGTGTGAATCTACCTCTTAAACTCAGTAGTTTGAGACCAATACACATGATTATTTTTTAAAACAATAGTACTTTCGTGTGGCAACATCACTAGAACAAGTAGACTTTTAAAAGCAAAAACAAAAAACTCTTTTCTGTGGGATCCAGTCATGAATATTCTGAAATGTATCCAACTCATGGCTCAGCATGTCCTGAAATAACCTTCAGATCAAAAATAGAATCACTGTGCGTGTGTTTAAAAAAAAAAAATCCTTAAAAGACTAAAGGCTTTTAGTGTCTTGAGTACTTCAACCACTTTTAACTTTACCAGATATAATGGTATTTCCTGTATAGTTTAACAGTTTAGGGTAGCTGGGTGTCCTACTTTACAGAGGAGAGCCCTATATTTTGGAGAGTTAGCAGAGGACAGTCCTGTATTTAAATGAAGGTGTCTTCTATTTCATGGGCTGCTCAGTCCCAAGTCCGGTTTAAGTCAACCATGAGGAGGGAGAGCAGCTGGATCCCATCACCAATTAGCAACGGGATGGCAAACTGAACAGACACACAGGTCACCTGGTCAGTCTTCTTCACAATGCTGAGGTGTATTTTATTTCTATTTAAATTGTAGTTATTATTTCTAAATTTGCACCTATACATATACACTTCCATATGCAAATGATACGCAAACTGGTTTCCTGTTCCATCCTCTCTTTTTTGATGATGCAGTTTTTCTCCCTCTCTCAAAATACTAGGTCATCCCATGAAGCTGATTGGTGGGAGATTTAGGACAGATACAAGGAACACTTCTTCACACAGTGCATAGTTAAACTATGGAATTCGCTACCACAGGATGCAGTGAGGGCCACCAATTTGGAGGCTTTAAAAGGGGGTTAGACAAATTCCTGGAGGAGAAGGCTATCAGTGGCTACTAGTCTTGATGGCTATGTGCTACCTCCAGTACCAGAGGCAGTGAGCCTGTGTACACCAGTTGCTGGGGAACATGGGCGGGAGGGTGCTGTTGCACTCCTCATGTCCTGCTTGTGGGTTCCTGGTTGACAGCTGTTTGGCCACTGTGTGAACAGAATGCTGGACTAGATGGACCCTTGCTGTAATCCAGCATGGTTCTTCTTATGTTCTTAATTCCTCTTTCTTGCCTAAGCGGCCACCCTCTTCAACATTTGGCCCAGTTTCCCCATCATGCACGAAGGATGATTGAGGATATTAAGAGTGCAATCCTATGCAAGTTTAGACAGAAAAAGCCTACAAAAAGCCTATGGTGGCTGGAGCATGCTGGTAGTTATAGGCTTTTTTTCTGTCTAGACTTGCATAGGATTGTACCCTAAAGGTGTGACTGGACCAAAGTGGTCAAACACTCAACACATGGCATCATTTTCCTGCAGGTCCCATTGTATTGTTATCCCACTCATTCCCTGATCTAATCATGTGCCCATCATCAGAACAGATCCTGTACCACCCCTTTTCAAGGTGCTTCTGCCCACCACAGAGATGAGGATTATTATATCTCATGAAAGGAAAAAACATAATACCTTGCTAGGTAAGGCTAGAGGTCCATCTCGTCCAGAGTTCTCTCTCTTATCAGTGGGTACCTAACATAGTAGGGAAGTTTACAAGCAGAACACATAGTGAGGATGGCCCACGCTTGTCAGTTGTCCACCACATCCCATCATCACAGGTATACTGTTCCTGGATGTGGAGGTTCCCTACTTAGCGATGATAGCTACCATCTGTTGGTACAGCTATCCTCCATTAATTTGTATAATCCTTGGCCACCCATTCTGTTTTATTAATTCTTTAGCTGTGCAAAGGGGTTTCGGTTATGGAGTGTTTACATGCCATGTGCTTGATCCATCATCAAGAAGGATTATTCCTTTAGACCACAGATGCAGAACCTCAGGCTCGGGACCAATTCTGGCCTGCCCGGGGTCCCAATCTGGCCTCCAGGGTTCCCCAGATGGCTACGCCCCCTTCCCTTGGGTCTGCCCCATGGATCGTTTGATGGTTTCCTGGCTTTTGTGCAATTTTTCACATTCTAAAGCGTTAAATGCCTCTCCTAAGGCTGGGTTACTAGCTGTAAGAGCTTTAAGCTGGTATTTTGGGCCCCGCCCCTTTCATCACTGACCCTACCCCCCACTGGGAGCTTCCCCAAAATGAAATTCGGGTCCCATGCTGAAAAAACCCCAGAGGAGACGGGTAACTAGTCTGACCTAATCTAAGGCAGATTCCTATGCAATGTATTGGCCATTAAGCAGAACGTTGCATGTTTTGTTGCTATTTAATACAGTTCAATGAGTTTAAGGATACTAGCTTGCCCATCTGTAGGTTCTGATTCTGTTACGTACCCTAGGGGAGGTTCTGTGGGTTAGCTACTGTTTCTGAACCTTGGCAGCTCCTGTAGCGTTGGGAGTAGCAGCAGCGGGTGAAGCTTCTGCTAAGTTCTGCAGTTCTGTGTGTGATAAATAAAGGACAGTTGTGCTTGAGGCCTATGAGTCTGGCAGTCATTCCCTCTACCTATACAACAGATTCACACACCACACATCACCACCACACATATGTACACTCCAGTGTACCCTTAGGCCCTCTCACTGCAACATTTCTGTCTACAGGGCTGGCAAAGAGAATGCTCTCCCCCCTTCTCTCTTTCTCTCATTCCCTCTCTTTCTCCCTTCTCTCTCTCTCCCCTGCTTGGCCCTGTGCAGCAATAAGGCTTGGCATGGGGGTGGGGGGGAGCTCTCATGGGGAGGGGAGATTCTTCTTTTCAGGGGTCATTCACAGTATGTGGAGTTGGAGGGGTAACCCTATTAGCACTGGACAAGCTACCAATGATTTAAAACCAATTCCGAAGCCCTTCGGTTCCATGCAGTTATGTCCACAGCAATAATCCAAGTTCTGTTTCATTTTCTCCTCCTCCTGTCTCTCATCTTCCTCCCTCAGAAAAGCAATGTGGAGGAAAAATGACCAAGGTATCCTGACCTCCGGGCCCTTTGAGGCCTGCATCCCTTAGTAACAATACCAGTTCTGTTTCCTACTTCCTTCCGCTTCTCCCTTTCTTTTCCAGAAGGCTCTGCAGAAGGGAATTTACAAATGTCAGAATGGGGGGCCTTCTCCCATTGCTCCGCAACCACCAGCATTCTCTTTGTCAGCCCTGTAGGCAGACATTTTGTAGTGAGGGGTGCAAAGGCATGGTGGTGTAGTGGCTAGAGTGTTGGACTGGGAGCTGGGAGATCTGGGTTCTAGTCCGCACTCGGCCATAGAAGCTCACTGGGTGACTTTGGGCTAGTCACAGACTCTCAGCCCAGCCTACCTCACAGGGTTGTTGTTGTGAGGCTAAACTGGAGAGGAGGAGGATTATGTACGCCGCCTTGGGTTCCTTAAAGAGGATAAAAGGCGGGATATAAAAGTAATAAATAAATAAATTAGTACATGTGTATCAATCAGAACCTACCAATGGGCAACCTAGTATCCTTAAAACTCATTGTATTAAGTAGAACAAAAGAGGTACAGTTCTGTTTACTGGCAGCGCACTGCATAGAACGCTGCCTTAAATCAGGTGACATTATTTGTCCATTTCATCGGGTACTGTCTACTCCAGGGGTGTTGAACCTCTTTTGGCATGACAGCGGAATTCAGCTTTGGGGAAGCACTCGGGGGCCGCATTCCATTGGCGAATGCAAAGGCAAAAGGGGCAGGGCAAAATACCAGCATATTGTAGCTTGAGGGTGCCACCCTATGCATGTTTGGAGACAGAAAAAAGTCCTACAACTCCCAGCATGGCTGGCTGGGTCATGCTGGGAGTTGTAGGACTTTTTCAGTCCAATACATGCATAGGATGGCACCCTCAAGCTCTTACTACCAGGAACTGAACCTTAGGACAGGTGTTCCACTCTTTTAGAGTGTTTTACGTTGTACTTTGTGGTTTTAATTTCTGTGGATAGCTTCAGCTATCGGGCGGTATAGAAATGAAATAAATAAGCAAAAGAGCCGAGAAACCACCAAACAATTGGTGGTCGGGGGAAAGGGGATGGGGTAGGCCTAGTGGAAGAGGGCACCACCAAGGTCTCAGGCAGAGGTTTTTCCCATCACCTGCTCTTTGTTCCTTTTTTACCTGGATATGCCAGCGCTTAAACCTGGGACTTTCTGCATACAAAGCAGGGGTTCTGCCATGGAGCTACGGTTCTTCCCTATTGATAGGCAGATGCAAGTTTACTTCGTAGAGTATGGTTTGTATGCTGTTTCCTTTTATCTTATTCTTTAAAAAAAATGTGTAGGGAAGAAGTCTGTTTTATCCATCATCTATCCATCATCTATCCATCCATCCATCCATCCATCCATCCATCCATCCACTAGTCGTGATGGCTATATGTTACCACCAGTATCAGAGGCAGTACACCTCTCAATACCAATAGCTGGGGATCATGAGCAGGAGGGTGCTATCGCACTCATGTCTTGCTTGTGGGCTGGACATTGGGGCATCTGGGTGGCCACTGTGGGGACAGAACACTTGACTAGATAAGCCTTTGGTCTGATCCAGCGTAGCGCCTCTTGTGTTCATACACACACACATTAGCGAATGGACCCAGCTCAGCACAAGCTGGAATAGCCCTTAGTTTGATACAGCAAAACCTTCAAGCAAATGTATACAGCTGTCAGACAGAGTTGGACACATTGACCTGGTTCACATGATCACTGAGGCCCACCATGGCTTGTTTAAGCTACGGTAGGCCACAGTGCAGGCCAGCTGCCATTTTGAATATGTAAGCTGCAGTGGGTGGGCGCCATGGTTTCTCATCTCGTGCAAACCCAATCATCATGCGAGGGTTAAATAACCCCTGGTTGTTCTAGGGCTATCTGAAGATTGTTTAACCCTTGCATAACCCACAATGCCCGGGGTCCACATGCCACTACAAGCGACACTGTGTGCGAGCCATGGTTTGCATATTCGTAATGGCAGCCAGCGCATGCCACAAAACCCTGCGGGTTAATTAACCCACAATGGCTTAGCGTTACATCTGAACAGGCCCACTGTGTCCGCCATATCTGAGTGAAGTCATGCCCACGGGCACCTCTAAGAAACCCTGTAGTCCCGCTGTGAGGGAAGGATCGAGGGAGGGGTCTGTCCATTCCATTCCCCTAAGGAGGGGGGCAGCCCCAACAGCAGGGAGGGGGCAAGCATATAATCTGTATCCACTGCAAAGCTATGTGCTTTTTAGGGAAGTCTCCCCTAAGTGGCTGAAGATGTTACTATAGACTTCAACCACACTGACACATTTACATTCATTGAAATTAATTAATGCATTGAAAAAACAAAATAACTGAAAAGTGCACACCTCTAGGGTTCCCTTAGTATGCATGCTAGGTTTCAGGTACGTAGTTTTTCCTGTCTTGGCACTATGGCACTGACAGACAGACAGTCAGACACACATTACACACACACACACACCACCTCTCAGGGCAAACCCTCCCACAGCCTTGTACAATTAACACTTAAAACAATATAATAAAACTGCATAATAATTATGAATATCCCTGAGGGAGATGGCCCTCAATCACTCCCTGTCCTGGCTTTGGCTCTGATCATTGTATTTAAAATCTCTTGCCTTGTAAGCTTCATACCACACTTCCTCTCTTTTTCCTGTTCTGCCGATAGAGAGGATGAATGCAAGGAAATACCAGTCCACCTTCTGTCTCTCTCTGGCCTAGCACATGAACATCATTCTCACATTAATCAGTGTCATCGTGAGCTGGGGAGCAACTTTCAGGGAGGTGACCACGTTAGTCTGTTGTGGCAAAAGCTACAAAGAGTCTTGTAGCACCTTAAAGATAAACGTTTATTATGGCACAACTGTCTGTGGATTATTAGAGTCCGCTTTATCAGACTAATATGATGAAGTGGACTTTAGGTCACGAAAGCCTGATGCCACAATAAATGCAGTCTTCTTTAAGCCGCCACCAGGTTCTTTGTGGATCCCAAGTTTGGTGTTCTTGCAGCAGCAAGAAAATATGAGTTTCTTCCTCTTGGAATGTGCAGTCGTTGAAGTTACACCAAATTCATTAGGCTGAATTAAAAGAAGTTAAATTTCTGGACTAGAGAGTCAGTTTGTTGTTGTTGTCCAGTCATTCAGTCGTGTCCGACTCTTCGTGACCCCATGGACCATAGCACGCCAGGCCTTCCTGTCCTGCGCTCTCTCCCAGAGTGTGCTCAAGTCCATACTCATTGCATCGGTGATGCTATTTAGCTATCTCATCCACTGCCGTCCCCTTCTCCTTTTTCCTTCAATCTTTCCCAGCATCAGGGTCATTTCCAGTGACTTTTCTCTTCGCATTAGGTGGCCAAAATATTTGAGCTTCAGCTTCAGTAGCCGTCAGGGTTTATTTCCTTTAGGATGGAATGATTTGACCTCCTTTCAGTCCAGGACACTCGTAAGAGTCTTCTCCAGCACCACAGTTCGAAAGCATTGATTCTTCAGCGCTCAGCCTTCCTTATAGTCCAGCTGTCACAGCCATACGTTGCTACTGGGAAAACCATAGCTCTGATTATACGAACCTTTGTCGGCAAGGTGATGTCTCTGCTTCTTACTATGCTGTCTAGGTTTGCCATAGCTTTCCTCCCAAGGAGCAAGCGTCTTTTAATTTCATGGCTACAGTCACCGTCTGCAGTGATCTTGGAGCCCAAGAAAATAAAATCTGTCACTGCTTCCATTTCTTTCCCTTCTATATGCCAGGAAGTGATGGGGCCAGATGCCATGATTTTAGTTTTTTTAATGTTGAGTTTCAAACCAGCTTTAGCACTCTCCACTTTCACCCTCAACAAGAGGCTCTTTAGATCATCTTTGCTTTCTGCCATTAGAGTATTATCATCTGCGTATCTGAGGTTGTTGATAATTCTCCTGGCAATATTAGGGATGTACGAAAGTCACTTACCTTTCCGCGGATTATGTTCATGGGGGGGGGAGGCGTTCTGTCCCTCCCCCCAAAATCCTCGACGGGGGGGAGGCATTCCGTTCCTCCCCCCCGGAATCCTCGACGGCTGGCTGTGCTCTGAGGTGGCTCTGCGGAGCAGCCAGCCAGGCCCAGGCCAGAGCCGTCCGCAGCCGGATTTCCGGCCGCGGAGGGCTCTGGGTAAAAAAAAACCAAAAAAACCCGCTTACGCAAATGGCGGTGGCTATGGCCGCCGCCATTTGCCTTCCTTATTTTTCGCCGTCTTAGTCTACGTAAATATTTACATAGACTATTACGGCGAAAATAAAGGGGAACGCAAATAGCGTAGTGAGCGCTATTTGCGTCCCTTTTTGATTCGCCGTTTTAGCCTCCGTAAATATTTACGTAGGCTAAAACGGCGAATCAAAAAGGGACGCAAATAGCGCTCACTACACTATTTGTGTTCCCTTTTATTTTCACCGTAATAGTCTACGTAAATATTTACGTAGACTAAGACGGCGAAAAATAAGGAAGGCAAATGGCGGCGGCCATAGCCGCCGCCATTTGCGTACGAGGTTTTTGTATTTTTTTAACCGGGATGTGATAGGCTACGTAAGTATTTACGTAGCCTATCACATCTCTGTAAAAAAAAAAAACCCTACAAGACTGCAAATGGCGTGAACCGAGAAATAGTTCTCGGTTCACATGCTGCTGAAGCCTAGCTTGCAGGATTTTGAGCATCACCTTGCTGGCATGTGAAAGGAGCGCAATTGTGCAGTAGTTTGAACACTTTTTGGCATTGCCCTTCTTTGGAATTGGAATGTAAACTCCAGCGGCTGTAAATAGTGGTTGATTTCCAAAGCTTTTAGCAGTCAGCATGGAAATGTGCGCATGTATTGGAGGGTGGATTACATGGGGATGCAAAACCCACACAAATTTTATAGACATAATCTGTGTGGTTATTGCCCATTTCTTTCCGCATCTCTTTTTCCCCTCACCCCACCCCACCCCACCCCACCCGAGAGGCTGTGGCTCTGCGGTAGCGCACCTGTTTTGCATGCTGAAAGTCCCTGGTTCAGTCCTCAGCTGCTGCTAGTCTGTGTCAACAATACTGGGCTGGATGGAGCAATGGTCTAGCTCTGTATAAGGCAGCTTCCTGTGACTGATTTCTTACATTTATATCCCACCTTTTTTCCTCTTGCAAGAAACTGAAGTTGGCTTACACGGTCCTCCTCCTCCTTTCCATTTTCCTATCTAGTTTGCTGATTTGTTTTTCCTAGAGTAAGCCTTTTAAAGGGGGCACAGGCCTATCTCGAGCATTCAGTGCTGGTTTTATCCCTTCTCCACAGGTCCTGTCAGCATGTGCAAAATATATTTATCCCATGCCCCTTGCCTGCGAATACCAGACTGTGAAAAGACTCCTGTGCCTTTAAGACCAATTGGAGACAGGATATTGCCAGCGGTGACATTTTGAGATCTGATGTAGTGTAGCGGCTGAGAGACTGAGCTATGAATCAGGACATTTCTGGATCGAACCTTGACCCGCTCTGCCTTAGGCAAACTGCTCTCTCTTTCAGTCTCAGTTCCTTCATCTGCAATATGGGGGCTAATAATACTGACATTCTTTACAGAGTTATTGTAAGGATTACAGTGAGATAATGCATGTGAAGTGCTTTGAACAACTGGAAGCACTATAGAAATGTTGTTGTTACGCTTTCTCCATGACTGCCGTGGCTAGCGGTGTGTTATCTATATGCAGCTCGTAAAGCTACAGGTGTCCTCTCAGAATCTGAGCCTAACTATTCAATTTTCTCCTCCTCACAGAACATGTGCAGAGTAGGAAGTTAGAGAATATTGCTTGTTGGCAGGCTGGCAGAACTGTTCCTGGGCAAATGAATGGCTTTTCCTTCCCAGCTGTAACAACCAGGAGTCTTTTAAAGCTTCACGCATTTATTATGGTATATTAGCTTTTTCTGTAGACTCGAGGCCACTCTGTTAGTCCACAATAAGCTTACACCATAATCAAAAAGTTAACCTTTTATTAAAATGTCACAAAAGTCTTTGTGGGTATTGTTGTTATGGTTGTTGTGGGAGTCTAACACAACTTCTCTTCTGGTATTTCCTTCCTAGCTAGAACTGGATATTTTTTTAAAAAATCCAACACTACCTCACACACACAGGCGGCTCCCATCTGGTCTTTTTAACAGTGACAAGACAATAACAACTGGAATATACCACCCCACACAAGCCGATGAACAGCTACCTCATTTCTCTTTTCTTTCCTGTACTATCTTCTCTTTCCCCTCCCCTCTTCTCTGGGTCTCTCCTTCCCCCCTTCCATAAGAATCAAACTGTAACAAGCAAGGTGCACCAAGTGAAAACCCCAAAGTGCAAAAGTTGGGAGGGAGGGAGGGAGGGGGTGGGTGGAGAAATTGGGGAATTGTAGTTAAATTTGTTGTAGTTTTAAAAAAAATCTGAAATAAACTTTTAAGAACTACAAGGACAGGCAGAAATTCGAGAGGCGGGAAAGGGCAAGATGTGTGTGTGTGTGTGTGTGAGCTTCACCTGTTGAGCTTCCACCGCCTGCTGTGGAGCTGATAAGGGCACAGAAGTCCTGCAAGGGGAAGAGAGTAGAACACACACACACACACACAGGTGACAACAACGGGGGCGGGAAGGCAACCGTGTTCTACGTCAGCCACCCACGACCCGGCGCCCTCCAGATGTGCTGGACCAGGCCCGTAGGCACTCTAAAGGCTGGGGGGGGGCGCCAAAAAAGTAGAGGGGGGGCAGTAGATCTGGTTTGCAGGCCTTTGAAAGACAAATTTGTATGCTGTTTTTTAATTATTTCTTTGTAAAAAAAATGCAGGGGAGGCAGAGGAAAATCAGGGGGGTGACCCCCAAGCCCCCCCCCCCGGCAACAGGCCCGTGCTGGACTACAACTCCCAACGTGGCTGGGTGGGGATGATGGGCGTCGTAGTCCGACACGTCTGGAGCGGGGAAGGCTGCTCCGCGCGGATGCTCTCTGGCCCCCGCTTCTCCGGGGCGCTGGGGAGGGCGAGGCGGAGGAGAGCAGCCGCCTGCCTTCGAAGGGGTGGAGGGCCTCCCGGCATCGCACCTCCCTGCCTTGCGCACTGCACTGTGGGCGAAAGATGGCAGCTTCCTGCCCCTCTCTCGGCTTCCCACGCCTGTGACAGCCGGAGCCCGCCTGCCTCGCCTTCCCCGCGGACGCCGGTTTGCGGGGCTCCCGCCGCCCCTCCGTTCCTGGGGCTCCATCCAGCATGGAGAAGAGCTCCAGCTGCGAGAGCCTCGCCTCCCAGCGGGCACCTTCGGCCACCCGCCAGCCCAGCATCGACTCGCTCTCCAGGTAACCTGCCATCCTCCCCCCGCCGCCCGTGCAAAAGGTCTAGGGAGGCGCGGAGGCGTTTTGTGGCTTGGGCAGCATCTTCTGCCCTTCCCCCCCGGCGCCGATTGCGGAGAGGTGGGGTCGAAATCCCGGTTTCTTGGGAGAGGACCGAAGGCTCGGCCCGCCTCCGAGCCCTCAGTGGTTTGATTTGGGCGGTGGGGGTGGTAGATAAGATGCTAAGGGGGGCTGTGTATAGGCTTTGCCAGCCTCCCCCAAGTTGGTGCCCTCCAGATGTTCTGGATTACAGCTCCCATCAGCCCCAGGTCGCACCGCCTGTGGTCAGGGATGTATTGACTATTTATTTATTTATTTATTTATTTTCAAATCACATTTCTAATCCACCCAATAACGAATGTTTTCTATGCAGATTACAAACAGTTAAAAAAACTAAACTATCATAGAACAGTTAAAAACATACAAATGCAATTATTATTATTATTATTATTATTATTATTATTATTATATTTATATCCCGCCTTTTTCCCAGTACTGGGACTCAGTATTGCAATGCACGTATTTAAAATAATATTCTAAACATTTTACTCAGTTGTATATCTGCCGCATCCCAAAGTGGCGGGAAAGTGGTGAACGTGAAATGCAAGGGGATCGGAAGGACAATAAATAGAACAACGAAGTGGCACAGTGCAGAGCTAATCAGTAGTTAAAACAGAACTCTCTGCTGTGTGCTACAAACCACAGCTGTCTGGGTCACGCTTCAGGGAAAGCCTGCATGGAGAAATGATGGGAGTTGTAGTCCCAAACATCTGCAGGGCTCCGGGTTGGGGAAGGGACCTGCGAGGCCTGTTTTCCAATACCAGCTGCATGGGAGGGCTGGGTGTGATAAGCAAACTGCTTGTGCTTAGAGGCACTCTTCTTTGGAACTGCATCACACATTCCAGGGTTGAAGCCTTAACAGGTTCAGGGACAAAGAGCCCCTGGTGATTTCCCAAACTGTCATCCAGATTTACTTATTTTTTGCAGCCCGATGTAAATCCCGCTGGATTGGATATGGCGTTTAGTCAGGCAGGCAGCAATTATCTGCCTGTTGTCTTGGGAAGGAGAGCTGTTGTCCTCGGTGAGAGACTTACTTCTGAGTAGCAGGCCTGAGCTGTAAAAGGATTGAGCTGAGTAACAGGATTGAGCCCCCACCCCCTATCGAGAGTGACAATAAAGCTGTAATCTGGTGCACACTTACCTGAGAGTAAATCCCATTGAACATGATGGGACATACATCTGAGTAAACACCCTCTTACAGCACCGTCCTCATCCAGGATGGTGCTGTAAGAAGGTTTAGAAGGATGGATTCTCCAGCACTGACCCATCCTCTTTCAATGCAGAATTGAAGAGGACATTTTAAGCCATTCTTTTTCCTCTTGCAAGGAACCCAAGGCGGCTTACAACTCTGTGAGGTAGTTTAGGCTGAGTCAGTGACTGGCCCCAAGTCACTCATGGCTGAATGGGGACTAGAACCCGGATCTCCTGAGCCCAGTCCAACATTCTAACCACTACACCACACTGGCTTTCCAGCGGATGGAACTCGGAGATCTGCTAGTTCAGCTTTACAAGTGGGACTGTAACAAAATGTTGCAGTGTGGAGTGTTCCTGTTCAGGATACCAGCCAGGCCCTCTTCCAGGATACTCTATATTCCATTCCATCTCCCCCATGGTCTCCCTCCCCAATAAAACCACAAGAGCAACACCACTAAAAAGTAGCATGCAGCAAGTTTATTATTTTCCATACATGGCAGGTGTGTTGGTAGCTAAGAGGGAAATGGAGAGTTATCCATTTGGAAAACGTTGAGTTGCTGCAGCTAAGCTCCTATCAATGTTTTTTATGCAGTCTTCTGCTCATCCCCACCCCGCTCCTTCGCTGAATTTAGGGTGTATTACTTTGGATTTCCTGCATCGATCAGGCAGTTGGACCAGATGGCCTACAAGGCCCCCTCCAACTCCCTGATCCTGTGTCACAATGAGGCAGGATTGCATCCTTACTCTTGCTCTTTCTCTCCCCTCTCCCCCTTTGCCTTGTTATTTCCCCTCCCTCCCAGTCTCTAGCCTTGCTGTTTCTCTCCCCTCTCTCCTTTTGCCTTGCTATTTCCCCTCCCTCTCAGTCTAGCCTTGCTCTTTCTCTCTCCTCTACCCCTTTTCCTTGCTGTTTCCCCTCCTTCTCAGTCTAGCCTTGCTCTTTCTCTCTCCTCTACCCCTTTGTCTTGCTGTTTCCCCTCCCTCCCAGTCTAGCCTTGCTTTTTCTCCTCTATGCCTTTGTCTTGCTATTTCCCCTCCCTCCCAGTCTCTAGCCTTGCTCTTTATTTATTCATTTATTTATTTATTTCATTTCTATACCGCCCAATAGCTGAAGCTCTCTGGGCGGTTCACAAAAATTAAAACCAAACAACACACAATAAAACAATTTAAAATATATAGAACATTAAAACCACAATATAACAATACAACCACAATAAAAACTAGCAGCAGTACAGGAGTTTAAAATACAGATTTAAAACAGCAAAGATAAAAATTTAGAAAGCTAAAATGCTAAAATGCCTGGGAAAACAAAAAGGTCTTCACCTGGCGCCGAAAGGAGTACAATGTAGGCGCCAGGCGAATCTCACTAGGGAGCTCATTCCAGAGCTGGGGTGCCACAACAGAAAAAGCCCTCATCCTAGTAGCCACCTGCCTCACTTCCTTTGGCAGGGGCTCACGGAGAAGGGCCGCTGATGATGATCTTAAGGTCCGGGCAGGCACATATGGGAGGAGGCGATCCTTCAGGTAACCTGGCCCCAAGCTGTTAAGGGCTTTGAATGTTAACACCAGCACTTTGAATCGGGCCCGGAAATGGACTGGCAGCCAGTGCAGCTGGAAAAGTACTGGCGTAATATGAGCTCGCAGGCCAGTCCCTGTTAACAATCTTGCTGCCCTATTTTGGACCAGCTGAAGTTTCCGGACCGTTTTCAAAGGCAGCCCCACGTATAACGCATTGCAGTAATCCAGACGAGAAGTTATCAGAGCATGGATAACTGTAGCTAGGCTATCTCTGTCCAGATAAGGGCGTAGTTGGTATACCAGCCTCAGCTGATAAAAAGTGCTCCGTGCCACTGAGTTCACCTGTGCCTCAAGTAACAGTTCTGGATCCAAGAGCACCCCCAAACTACGAACCTGATCCTTTAGGGGGAGTGCAACCCCCTCCAGAACAGGTTGAATATCACCTAGCCGGGCAGATGAACCACCCACTAACAGTACCTCCGTCTTGTCTGGATTGAGTTTCAGTTTATTAGCCCTCATCCAGTCCATTACCGTGCCCAGGCACTGATTCAGAACAGCCACTGCCTCACCCGGTTTTGATGAGAAAGAGAGGTAGAGTCCAAAAAAGTTGGGGACCCCTGTATATGGTCTTACTAGTGAATGGACCTGGCTTTGCTAGGGTTGGAATAGCCTTGCATTTGATGCAGCAAAGCCTTCAAGCCAAGTTACACAGCTGTCAAGAGTTGGCCGCATTGCACCTGCCCTGTCTGAGTGAAGCCACGCCTGCTGGCACCCCTAGGCTTGGCCTCTGCAATGGTCCACCCATACAGTGCCCTGAGGGAGGGTCTGTCCACTCCATTCCCCTGAGGGGGGAGTTGTATAACTCTGGCCCTTGGACTACAGAGGGACATCTGTCACCTAGTGACTGAAGATGATACTATAGGCTTCAAACACACGGATGCATTTAAGTTAATTTCAATTAATTTAAACATGCACAGCCCTAGGGTCCCCTTAATATGCATGCCAAGTTTCAGGTGTCTAAGTGCCAAGTCCCTGGAACTTCAGCACTGACAGATAGGTAGAGCAAGGGCTGGATCCGCCCGATCTCGGAAGCTAAGCAGGGTCAGCCCTGGTTAGTACTTGGATGGGAGACCGCCTGGGAATCAGGCTTCTTGCACTGAGCAGGGGGTTGGACTCGAAGGTCTTGTAGGCCACTTCCAACCTTATGATTCTATGATTCCTTCAACAAGATAGACAGACACACATCGTCTTTGAGTATTATAGAACAGGGGTCCCCAAACCCCAGGTCGTGGACCAGTACCAGTCCATGGCCTGTTAGGAACCAGGCCACAGTAGGGGTATGCAAAAACCCCTTACCTTGGGTCCGCAGGGGTCCGCGGGGGGGGAGGTGATCCGTCCCTCCCCCCCAGAATCCTCGCCGGCCCCGGCTGCTGGTGGACATTCGGCTGCTGGGACGCAAATGGCGTCCGCATAGCGGATGCCATTTACATCCCTGTTCTTCAAGTAATAGGCTACGTAAATCTTTACGTAGCCTTTTACTGCAAATAACAGGGACGCAAATGACATCTGCTATGCGGATGCCATTTGTGTCCCAGTGGCTGGAAGTCCGCCCACAAAACCACTCACACCCCCCCTCGGTCCGTGGAAAAATTGTCTTCCACGAGACCAGTCCCTAGTGCAAAAAAGGTTGGGGACCGCTGTTATAGAAGATAGAAGATTGTATTATATTGGGGCTTATCTTAGTTTTTATGCTTTTTTGTACACCACCCTGATACCTTAGGATAAAGTCTGGGTTAAAATACTTCTAATTAAAAAAAAAAAAATGAGGGAAGGATGTTTAACTCTTTCCTTGCTGGATATTTGCTCAAAGTCCCTCCAGCTGCTTTTCTCCCATAGGGTAAAAAGGTGCCTTCCCCCCAGCTACTTTGCCACTCATGTGGGGGGAAAAGATACTGGGGGATCAACAACTTTGAATGCACACACACAGCTAGCAGGGAAAAGGTTAAACAGCCTCTTCCCCCTCATTCCTTGTTCTGTGGATAAGACACTTGCACTTGTTTTGCATTTAAAAGAAAATAGTCAGAAAAGAAAATTGCAGAACTATATATAGTTTGGCCTTGAGATTTTTCCCCCCAGCCATTGCCCATACATTCTCAAGCCTGGCTTTGTAGCCTTAGGGAAACCTTCCCCAGCCTGAAACCCTCCAGATGTGGGATTATGGGAGGACTGCAACTGGCTGTGGGATTGTGGGAGTTGTAGTCCAACATGTCTGGAGGGCTCCAGGTTGGGGAAGACTACCTTAGGGTCTAGAAACATGCTCCGAAAAGGAAATCTAAAATTCACAGGGGAAACTGAATTCTATAGCCAGTACTAAAGGATTAGGCTCTTAGGAAGTGTTGACTCATGAATAGCGTGATTCAGTCCCGTCTGAGGTTTGTTCCATAGAAACAGTGTATTGCATTTCAATGGGTGGTTGGCTTTCTGTTCTTGGAGTGCAGAAAAAGATCTCAACAATCCATGCTTTGTTTACTGAGTGACTTACACAGACTGCAGGCTTTTTTATATCCCCCACCCCACCCCACCCCCAAAAGACTAATAGCACATGAACACTGGTAGGGACACTGTAGGCTATTGTGTGGCGATGGCAACATGCAATGGACACTGTGGGGGCGGGGGGACTCTCTCATGGACAAAATACAGGGCACGTTTCTCAATTGCTTGTGGGAGATTGGGTCCTTGTCCTCCAGCAATCTCGTTTCTGTCCTTCAAATGCTGAAGCCAGACTCAAATTTTGGCTTACTTAGCGTTGGCTGCAACGCTCATTCGGACAAGTAATGAGTGGGTGGTTAAAGTCTTTCAGAACTCAGTCATCTGATTTCTAAAATATTTTTTTGTTTTGTTCCCTGGAACAAATTCCAGCTGGGTAGCTGTGTTTGTCTATCATGGTACACAAACAAAAAGAGTTTTGGGACATCTTAGAGGCAAACAAATTCATAGTGGCATACACTTTCATGGATTACAGACAGGGCCAGCCCTACCATTAGGCAGGGTGAAGTCAGAACCTCAGGAGCAGATGGTAGGTGTGGTGAAGGGGGCAGTGGAGGGGCAGCAGTGGCAGTCCCCTGGCCGTTCCCCTAAGTTGGAGGACAGAATTGTGTGTTCCATGTGGCTTTCCCTGCCTTTCCCACCCCCCCAAGCTAGTCTGCAGCTCTCAGGGTTGGTGGAGGATGCTGTCGTATCACCACGGCTGAATAAGAAGGAACTGCCGGTCTGGTTGCCTTCTGTAGATAGAATGGGGTCCCCCTCACCATTTTGTCCTTTGCTTCCCTGAAAAATCAGCATTCAAATGGATATGGAGAGCCCCCACGAATAGAGGAGGCTCTCCATCTTCACAGCGTCAGCCCTCCATGTGCAGAGGGTGATGGAAATGACACCGGGGGGGGGGGGGTAACAGGGCTAGCACTCTCCTCCTCCTCCTCATTCATTTATTTTACTCACTTTTAGAACACCTGAATAGGGCTTGTGTGGTTGGAAATCCCAATTGTGCAAGGTCACCAATCATATGGAGTGCCTACAGCCACTGTACAGCAACATAGGAAGCTACCTTATAATGAGTCGGACCATGGGTCCATCCAGCCTGGTACTGTCGACACTGACTGGCAGTGGCTCTCCAAGGTTTCAGGCAGGGGTTTTTCCAGTCCTACCTGGAGATGCCAGGGATTGAACCTGGGACTTCTGGATGCAAAGCAGCTGCTCTACCACTGAGCTGTGGCCTCTCTCCAATCACAGAGTTATTATTATCATCATCATTATATTTATTTATATCCCACCTTTTCCCCAATACTGGGACTCAAGGCGGCTTTACAACATTAAAAACTTTTACCATTAGAACATATAAATAGAAATATACAAAAGTTCAAAATATAATTAAATCATCAATAATATTAAAACTGTATAAAATATCAAAATTTTAAAAGACAGCAACAACATAAACAATAGTATCAATCCATCATATTCTCACAGGTCCGGACTATCTATCCCAAAAGACCTGCCGGAACAAAAAGGTTTTTACCTGCCTGTGGAAACATAGCAAGGAGGGTGCCACTCTTGCCTCCCTAGGAAGGGAGTTCCAGACCCTTGGGGCAGCCACTGAGAAGGCCCTCTCCTGCGTTCCCACCAAGCGAGCCTGTGATCATGGCAGGACTGTGAGAAGGGCCTCCTCTGAAACTCAGGGTATGAGCAGGCTCATAGGGGAGAATATGGTCTTTCAGATAACCTGGACCCAAGCTCTATAGGGCTTTATAGGTCATGTCCAGCACTTAGAACTGTGCCTGGAAACAGACCAGGAGCCAGTGAAGCTGTTTTAGCAGGGGAGTTGTATGTCAATAGTCTGGCAGCAGCTCTTTGAACCAGGTGAAGTTTCCGAGCGCTCTTCAGAGGCAGCCCCACGTAGAGTGTGCTGCAGTAATCCAAATGGGATGTAACTAAGGCATGTGTCACTGTGGCCAAGTCAGACATCTCAAGGAACGGGCGCAGCTGGCGCACTAGCTTCAACTGTGCAAATGCACTCCTGGCCACCGCTGAAACCCGGGCATCCAGGCTCAGGGCTGAATCCAGAAGTACACCCAAGCTGCGAACCTGTGTCTTCGCGGGGAGTGTAAGCCCATCCAGCACAAGCTGAATTCCTGTTCCCAGATCATCCTTTCGACTGACCAGGAGCACCTCTGTCTTGTCTGGATTAAGCTTCCTTTTGTTTGCCCTCATCCAGTCCATTACTGCCACAGACACAGGTTCAGCACCCCAACAGCTTCCTTGGAATTAGATAGAAAGGAAAAGTGGAGTCGGGTGTCATCAGCGTACTGGTGACACTGAACCCCAAAACTCTGGAGAACCTCTCCCAGTGGTTTCATGTATATGTTAAATAGGATGTGGGACAAAACAGAACCCCGATGGACTCCACAAGCCGATGGCCAGGGAGTCAAAGAGAAGTCTCCCAGCACCACCTTCTGGGTCCGCCTCTCCAAGAAGGAATGGAACCACTGTAAAATGGTGCTTCCAAATCCCATCCCAGCGAGGCAGCCCAGAAGGATACCATGGTATCATTCTGGGTATAGAGTTGGAAGGGATTTCAAATATCATGTAGCCCAAACCCCTGCCAATGCAGGAAATGAAGTACTACAGGTTGTGTTGTGTTTAAGGGGGATGGGGCACAGTTCATTGTGCCTGAATATGACATGCTAGCCATATTTCCTTGGAACCAATCTCTTTATGTTTCAAACCGAATGCAGGATTGCACTGTTACAGTTCATTCAAACCCTGGATTTGCACCAGGGCAGTAAAACCTGATATGGTGCCCTGGTGAATTTGGCTGCTCCTGTGCTAAATGTCTCCACCTCATAGCAACAAAAACGTAAGCTGTTGGACTTCCTGATCAGAGAGAGGCTGTGGGGAAATTTCTCCAAAATGTACAATTTTGCAAAACCAAGCAACTGTCTCCTCCTCCTCCTCCTCCTCCTCCTTTTCTTCTCCTCTTTCCTGTTCCTCTAGTGCTTCCACCTCTCATTCAGATCATTCAGCACGTACAAAATCTGCTTCAGTCGTCTCATCGGATTCCATCTCCACCTCTACAGAAAACTTTTCTCCAGATTTAAGGGTAAGTCTTGTAGTCGATTTACACCTGCAGTGGCCATGTGCCCGCTGGATTGCACTGTGTCAAACTTTGGGGCGGGGGGACAAGTGGCTAGGCGTGGCCACTTGTGATCTCCAAAGAAGAGGACATACATCTCCAAAAAAGAGGACAAAAGCAAACAAATACCAATTTGTGTATGCTAATGTATATACATAGATACAAGTTTAGAAATAATTACTATAATTTAAATAGAAAGACAAACATGTCACCATAGTGCATAAGACTGTGACCAGATGACCTGTGAGCTTTTCTCAGTCTGCTGTCAATGGGCGACTTCAAGGCCCAGCTCTTCCTCCTGATGGGTTCATTATCTTTATATCAGACTAGGACTGGATAGCCCCTCAAATAGAGGATTCCTTCAGCACAGAGAACAGTCCTCTGGCAGCCCTTCAAATAGAGGACTGTCCTCTGTAAAAGGGGGTGCATGGTCACCCTACCACTGTCAACAAGGCCCCCTCCAATTTTCATGACTCTATATGTGATCATGAAAACTAAGAGTGCCAGTGTAGTGTAGTGGTTAGAGTGTTGGACTGGGACTCGGGAGATCTGGGTTCTAGTCCTCACTTGGCCATGAGTGGGGTGGCTTTGGGCCAGTCACTGACTTCAGCCTAACCTACCTCACAGGGTTGTTGTGAGGATAAAATGGAGAGGAGGGGGACCATGTAAGCCATTTAGGGTTCGTCGCAAGAGGAAAAAAGGCAGGAAATAAATGCAATAGTAATAATAATGTTTCTTTCTCGCAGAGTTTGCAACTGAAGGGACAAAATAGCCATGCAGTAAAATTACATGGTGCAGCCTTCTTGGGACTGTATCATTTCAGACTGCGAGGCAGGGATTGCATTTTTGAATATTTGAATATTCCCTCTCCCCCCACCCCCATGTAAAGAAAATCCTCCTCCATGTGGAAAAGATGCATGTCAAGAAGAGGGGTGGGCTAGATCCCTAGCAGGGAGTGGTGGGCTTTTTTTTGTATGGCGTTGCGTTCAAGCATGCAGCCTCCCCAGCCACCCTGTATACTTTGCTGCCCACACCCCAGTACTGATACCTGGGGCCATTTTATCACCACATTTAATATCCGCACACTCGCTTCCAAAGAACATCCCCGGGGGTGGTGTTAAAACTGTATAAAGCTGTTTGTTTTTTTTAAATGATCAGCAACTAGGCCCAGCATCAAGAGTAGGCATGGTTGGGCATCTGCCAAGGGCCTACACCCCGGCAAGGGCCCACCGGCAACCTTCACCCTGGATGTGCTCCTCCTTTTCCCCCGTTGCAGCCCACTTGTTCATCTGCCTCTCACTCTGGCCCAGACGATGGTGGTTGTGAGGAGAAGGAGCTGTAGATGCTGTTGCGTACTTGCTACTTGCTCCCTGCCTGCCGAGCAAGTGGTAGCGGGGTGAGGAGGAAGAGGGTGAGGAACAAGAGCAGCTGGTGACGATGGTGATGAAAAGGTAGACTCACTGAGGGAGGGAGCCCATTGGGGATGCCTTGCCCCAGGGCCTCAGAAACCTGGAGCTGGCACTGACAACAACAGAGTCCACAAAATCTTGCAGCAGCAATGAAAAACAAAGTACCACAGTCTGACATAAGATTACCTGTCAATCCAGTAGCAAGCCCATCCTACCCTACCCCAAAGCTCATCTTAGAAAACCACGTTTTCATTGTGTGTATCGGAAAACGAGCGCCGGTTGGGCCAGGCAGGTGTGGTGCCAAGATGGAAAAGGCCCTGTTGTGTTCACACACCTCAAACTCTGAAGATAGGGGGAACAGGACAGGGCACATGTGGGATGTCCTATGTTTTCAAACATCGAAATGCACTTCAAACAATCCCGAAAAGGCATTGTAAAAAACCTGCATCGGAAATCTGGGAGCTGCGCTTTCCTCTATTGCATGAAGTGTCCCTGAGAAGTGTGAAGGTCATACAGTAAATTTCCTTTAATACCCCAGTGCCTTGGATCCTGGCAAACATGCTGCATACATCATCCATTTATGCTTTGTACTTTCTTTTCTAAAGACGGTCCTGTTCATAAGGACTGCAGTTTCTATGTTTGCCCCTTCCCTTCCCCGGATGTCTCGTGATGTGGAAGAATTCTGCTTATTTGGGCAGGAACCTCTTTTTAACGCTGTCCTTCCCCTGTCTTCTATGTATAGCTCTCTCGTCATAGACCTGTCAAAGCCCAGGTTACAATATATTGATTTAGTGCAAATTAGTTCAGGGAAAGCCAGACTCAGTCAATCTTCTGTCTCTGAGGCAAGGAAGAAGGAAGTGTCTGGAGAGTGTTCGTGTTTCAAAAGACAGCCAAAGAACAAGGTGATCTTAATGATGTTCAAGGTCCTGAGATGTTTGCATAGGTGCTGAACGTACAGCAGCAACGCCGTCCTGAGACTATTTATGATTGTCATGCGTGGGGAAGAGAAATGTTCAGGGAACAAGCCTTTGGCCTTCATGTGTCCTCTGGAGAGGTGATCCATTATTTCCATACAGGGCTACGGTATTTCTTCCAGGTGCAAACCTGCAGAACACGATTGGGTAAGACATTGTCTTCTACTGTTTTACCATTGTGAGTCCAAACATGAAGCCATCAGGACTGTACTTGTAGATAACCTTGTCAAGTGCCTGAACAAAAGGAATGGGATGATCTCTTTTGCCAGTATCTGCAGGGTTTATGTGTCTTTGAATGATTATTTTTCATTCTTGTTTCATCCTTGAGTGCTTAAGAGATGCTACCGTCCTCTTATGACTGGTACCCATAGTGAAATTCATCCCTAGATGTGGGAGCCGGTATTCCATAGTTTGGCATAATGGCAAGGACAATGTTAGAACTCTTTGATTTCCTTTTTAAAAAAATATGACGGATTAGTGTGCTGGCAGTAATTTAGCTCCGGAACTCAAGTCCCACTTCTCAGCATGCTGAATTTCACTGAATGGGGTGGAGGTGGGGATGGAGAAGTATAGACAACTTGAATGAATTCAGGGGTGTTCTTGGAGAAAGGAAAAAATGAAATCCAACTATGCTATTCCAGGAGGAGAAAGTTTGTCTGAATGCAAAATGTGTAATGATCTGTACTGGGACAAAAATGATCAGTGCCAGGAAATGATTCAAAATGGAATGAAAATGCTGGTCTGGATGCTGCTTTTGAGGTGCCAAGGAAGCAACGCGCAAGGAAGGATCAGTACCTCTACTTCGGGTGCTTCCAAACGGCTCTTTTATGGTGCAATTGTTCTGCCTCATTCACAGAATTTTATTAGGGGTCTAGACATTGTCTTCTTCCATTTCTAGCCCTCCTGTGATTTCCCAGTGCTTCCTCTGACTTTTTTTCTTCCCAGAAAAAAATCTGTTGAAGTGGAAATATCGGAATAGCTACCAAATGCCTTTTGGCTGTTAGTGCTCCGAGTCCTCTGTCTGGAAGCACCCTTCCTTTCCTCTGACTTTCTGGGTTCTCGCTTTTAAAAAGTGGATGGCTCTGTATTTGAAAGTCAGATTTGGGAGCACTCCTAAGCTGCCCAGGACGGTGGCTGAAGGGCTTTTGGAATCAGCTGAAGTGTTGCTCTGCCAGCAGAGATGAGGGCCTGCTGGCAGGACAACACAGATGCTGCTGGAGGTCCTCTAGTACGCCTGCAGAAAGCTCCATTGGCATCCTTTTCCGGCAGCCAATATCCTGCTGGCATTAGGGAGAAAATCTGGATGTGTCAGCATGAAGGAACAGAACTGTCTTCTATTTTTGTATTTAGTTTGGGTTTAGGATATTATGGGGTTAAAGTGTGTGTGTGTGTGTGTGCACTCGCTTGCGCTTGTGTGTGTGCCTGTCCGCACTGGTCAGTTTCAGCCAAAAGGTCAAAAATTTACTAAGACATTATAGGAGTCAGGATGTTTGCTCAGGAAGTCAAAGGTTTGCAGAAGGCTCAAGTCAGAAGTTTAGTTAGATATAGGAACCAGGAAGTCTGCATAGGAAGAAGATAAAAAAGGGTTTGCAGGAGGCTCAACTGAGAGTCAGAGGAATTGCTTAGGAGAAGGAATTTAGGGCAAAGGTGAAATAAAAACTACCCTCCTGCCTGGTTGGAGTTGGGGAGGGAAAATAATAAAATTTAGTAATATGCTAAAGTGGCATTTATCACTTTGTACCCCCACCCCCCGCTCTGTCCCACAAAAAATAATGGAAGATAGCAAGGGATTGCTTTTCCTTGTAGTGTGAAGACATGCTGGTAGGAGGGAGGGAAAAGAATGACAACAGAAGTAAATAAAAAGTGATGAGAGGGTTCAAGCGCATTACCATTGTGGATGCCAAAATCATATCTTTGCAGATTCTGTCGCAGGCTTCAGAGTCAGGATCTTGTTTTGTTTTGATTGAAAGTCCACGTTGACAGACCTCCACACCCAAGTTGACAGATCTCCATGAAAAACAGGCACCCAGGCCCCAACCGACAACCCAGGGTTGTTGTGCTGTGTGAACCGGGCCTTTAACTGCAAGCCTCGCTGTGGCTCATGGCTGTTGTGCTAAACCATAGTTGAACGGGACATGTGAATGTCATCAGTGTATCCATTCAGGATCAGTTTTTAGCCAGCTGTGATACAATCAGAAGACAGATTACGCCATGGCGCTTTTCCTCTCTCTTCTCCATGCTGCAGTGAGCTGCGTTCCCCTGAAAGCCTTGAAGGGTGACCTTTGAGAAAGGGCTGGGATGTGGCACAGGGGGCTATAGGGGAGGAGAAAAAGTTGAGAAAATCAAGAGGAGGCAACTTGCCAGAATCAGCCAAATCTGAGAAAATTGGATACAGGTAGATTTGGCAAATGAACCAAAGCAGATGAAAGGTGCAACATGACCACTGGGGCTCCTGTATCTGTAAAATTTGGAGGACCAAAGTGTGTATATTTTTACTCATTACACCAGCAGCACTATTAGCTTCTTTATGAAAAAGGTGGTGTTTGCCAAATGACAGTTTTCTCGTTGTTTCATTTATTATTACATTTATATCCTGCCTTTTCTCCTCTTGAAAAGAGCCAAAGGTGGCTTACGTGGCCCCCCTCCTCCTCCTCTCCATTTTATTCTCGCAACAACCCTCTGAGGTAGGTTAAGCTTTGAGTCAGTGACTGGCCCAAAATCACCCAGTGAGCTTCAGGGATGAGTAGGGACTAAAACCTGGATCTCCTGAGCCCCAGTCCACCAATCGAAACCCTACGCCACACTGGCTGTGGTGCAGCCCTGGGAAGACGTTAATTGGTAGTGTACTGGCTAATTCTAGCTGTACGTGCACCGAGCTAGATGTGTATAAATGATCTTAGTAAACTATTTAAAATTCCAAGCAGAAATAATGTGACTCCCCTGGAAGGCACTATTTATGTATGTTTAAATCCAGACCGCAGAGCTTGGCATAAAAAGCAGCAGCAACATAAGATTCTATGGGTTATCAGCTTTTATTATTTCAAGGCATGGTGCAAGATTGACTTTCATGTCCGGTTTTTAAGAAGAATGGAATGTTATGAGATGATCTGAACGCTGTGATTGGCTGGCTGGCCTAACGTATGTCACTCCTTCCGAGTTCTGCCATATGCATTATTGTAAAATGACCCATCTGTTTACGGTGTTTCTGCTTTGTTTTCTTCCCATTTTTTCACACATAAAAGCCAAAAGATTAAGATGCATGGCTTTTCTGTAGGATTAGTGATTTTTCTGGCTTCAGTCATTCTAACTTGAGTTATTCTTCCCATCTGTTTATTTAATCCCCAGGAAAAGTAAAGGCCCTTTGCCCTAATAAAGCAAGGCTGTTATTGGTGTTTTGCTCTGGGTTGTTGTTTTTTTCATTACTGTCCTACTGAAACGCCCATGTAGGAACTTGAGTGAATCCTGCGTGTCGATCGTAAGGTCTGATGAGCCAATGCATGTGCAAATATGCAGCCGTTTTTCTATGTGTGCAAAATCAAAAGGCAGCATTAGGACCAGATGCCAAAGGAATGACTCCAGTGCTTGGTGCAGGTTGGCCTCTTTGGCACGGCCCTAAAAAAAAAAGATCTTTGGGCTGCAGTCCTCTGTATATTTGCTTGGGAATAAGTCCCGTTGAACACAGTGGGTCTGTCTTCTGAGTAAACATGCATAGGTTTGCACTGTTAATCTCTCTGCATGTAGGTAGGATTGTCTCAAATTGTAATCCACATGTAAAATTAATGCAGTTTCCTGCACGAAAAGAACTTCCATATAGGAATTGTGTAACAATCAAACAGTAAAGCAGGTGACAGATTTTGAGCACCTCCAAAGTGTGGAAGTTTGTAAATTATTTACTTTCTTCGTATATTTTTTTTAACCACGCTAGTGGGCACCACTTTGGATTTTCCATTTCAGATGCCAAAATGTGTCAGACTGCCCTCATGTTCTCCAAAGATTGTTTTCCAAAAAATGTTGGGCAATATGAAACTATGATTTTTGTTTGGTTTTATTTTTGTTTGTCGCTGTTTCAGTGCACTGCATCCAATTATCTGCTTTACCAATGGATGACATCAGTAGAGATCCCTTTACAGCTTCATCATTTATAAGAGCCCTTGAGATATTTGCATGGAAATATCAATGGGAAAGTGATGCACTGTATATCTTTTTAATGCATCATTCCATTCATATATGACATTACCCCAAAATATCCAAAATTTAATGAATAATGACATTTCCATGTGAATGCAGGCACTCCCAGATGAATTTGTGAAAGTTGAAAAAATCAGAGATATACTGGTCAGTGTTGACAGACACCTAAATGAGATTATCAGCATTCATTGGTATCTGTCTGGGAACATGCACTACCAAAACCTAACGGAGAGCTTTTTTACACAAGGCTGTTAACCACTGTATCTATTTTCGGTTTCATCACAGAACTGAGATCCAATCTCTAAACAAAGAGTTTTTCCTTTCCTGCTTTTCCACTACATAACCTCTAGATGGAGCTGTTCTATAATGGAATAATGCGAAAACACAAGTTGAAACAGTGCTTTCAGAAATAATACCCCATTTTCCTAATTCTATAAAAAAAACTGGGAACATGCTGTGAAAAAACAGAAGTGAAACTGAAGAATCACGACATCATCTAAAGAACCCGTAAATGACTGTGAATAAGGAATCACAAATGTACAATAAATGCCTCATGTTGAAAAGCTCGTATACTTCCTCCAGGACTAGAGGCAGTATGCTTCTGTAAACCAGTTGCTGGGGAACACAAGTGGAGGATGCTGTTGCACTTATGTCCTGCATATGGACTTCCCCGAGGCATCTGGTTGGCCGTTGTAGGAACAGAACACTGGACCAGCTGGGCTTTTGGTCTGATCCAGCACAGCTTTTCTTATGTTCTTATGAAAAATCTGCTTCCCAGTTAGTTTTGGGCAGTGCTTTTTTTCTGGAGAAAAAGATACCGGAACTCTTGGATTACGCCTCCTCAGGAGTAGATGGCAATTAAATTAAATTGTAATGAAGAGCATTAAAATAGTGGACAAATATAATAGAAGAAATGGTGCTGGAACTCAGTTCTGGTGAGTTCCACCAGAAAAAAAGCACTGGTTTGGGGGTAATTTTATTTAGCAGGCAAAAAGGTATTTACAAAAAAAAAATGGGTTAATCAATTAATTGACTAGAATGTTGCAGCCTTAATATAACTAAATATTTTCTTATTGGAAGAATTAGCTTCAAATGCTTGATTTGTGGACATTCAACATTCGTGTGTGTGTGATTTCTGTCTTAGGTCCTCAGGGAATCTAATAAATTGGCCGAAATGGAGGAGCCCCCCTTGCTACCAGGAGAAACCATTAAGGACATGGGTAGGTGCAGATTTTCTCCTTGTCGTTTGTTGCCAGAGTAGATAGCACTGGGTTGATCCTCGTATATATTAATGACAAACTCAAGTCTTAGTGCCAGTACTTATGGAGACGAAATGGTGCCATCCATGCACAAGGGGAAGCATCACTAGGCAGATTTTGTAGAAATACAAATAAACAACAAAAAATCCTTTCAAAACAGACCCCAAGGACCGAGCATTCTCAGCAGGCACAGAATGCTGGCTGACTTGTGGCAGGGATGGAAAACCAGGGGAAGGGAGAATGGAATGAACTGATTGGAAATCTGAACAGGAGCACTGCACAGTGCAATATCATGCTATAGATCCCACTTGTGTACACCAGCTGTGCAGATCCTCTGGCCTACTGTGTCCCCCATCTGGCTCTCTGGGGTTCCCAAGATGGGCATGCCCCCTTCCCCCAACCACCAATCTTTTGGTGGTTTCCCGGCTTTTGTGTAGCTTTTTCCCCATTCCAAAAGGTTGAAACGCCTCTCCTAAGGCTTAGGGCTTTTCTACATGAGGCTTTTAATCTGCACCTTTACTGAGGTGTCTGCTTCCAGATTCTTTGCGGGATTAAGATCAGCTCTTTTACACATGTTTTTTTCCGGGGTGGGGTGGGGGTGTATTTCTCTGCCTTTCTGTATGTTCCATTACACAACCACTAGGTGGTGCTGTGGTATAGTAAAATTGTGCAAATACATGAGGGTTTCATGCCGCCATTCAGAGAAATACTTTCCTCATTAGAAAAAAAATAATCCTGCTAAAATGGTTGCAAAGCACAGGAGAGGCTTTGGCAGATGACGACATTGTGTAAAGGACATGCAAATTATGAGCACACAATAAAAGCCTTGTGCAGAAAGGCTTTTAGTTACTAGCAGTAAGGGCTTTAAGCTAATATATGCTGGTATTTTGGGTATCTCAGGCCCACCCCTTTCGCCCAGCCCTGCCCGCCACTGGAATGCAGGCCCCAAGAGCTTCTCTGAAATAGAATTCAGCCCCTGGATTGAAAGAGGTTCAACACCCCTGGTATACTCTAATAGCGAACTACCTAAGCCAATCCTTGCATAGCCAGAATGTTGTGCCTGCCTCGCAAGGCCCTCCAGCCTTGGCCACCAGTGAGGGGAGGGTGGAAGTTGTTGAAACAGACCCCCAGGCCCGAACCACTTTGCAAGGCATGAGAACATTCTCTCTGCCTAACAAAAGATGATGTAAAACAGCCTTCTCCATCCTGGTGCCTTGCAGATGTGTTGGACTACAACTCCCACCATTCCCAGTCAGTATGGCCAATGGGTGGGTGTCTGGGGATGATGGGAGTTGTAGTCGAGCACATTTGCAGGCTGCCAATGTAAAGAAAGCTGATGCCAAGCCTCCTGTGTCCCATGGCTTCACGGTTGTTAAATAACTTCAGGTTTGGGGGATTGACTGAAAGCACAGATGTTTGCCATTATTTTCTTCAAAATAATTCCAAATGGCTGGCTGTTGCATCTTCAGATCTATCCATTAAAGAGTAATCCTAGGCTGAATTTATAGGTATTTTTCGCCATGAAATTTGGGATCCCTTGTCATTCTTCTTTGGTTAATGTTCACATTGCTGTACCCTTCTCTTAATGAGACTGCGGGGGAACCACTGAGAAGAAACAATTGTCTTTTTCAGTGGAAGAAAACCCACAGTGGTGCTCATTTTACCTCAGAGAGACATCATAAAGATTTCAAACCTCATGGCAACAGTTCCCTGTGGCAATATTTATAATAATTTTCATTTTCCTTCCTAGCAAAAGATGTTACTCACATCTGCCCGTTTACTGGAGCTATTAGGGGAACCTTGACAGTCACGAATTACAGACTATATTTTAAAAGCATGGAAAGGGTGAGGCCTCATGAATTTCTTTTTACTATTTCTTACCTATTCTTTCAAGTTCAAACTGGGAAGGGGCCATTGCTTGGTGGTGGGACACCTGCATTGCATGGGTTAAACCCCTGACATCTCCATTTAAAAGGATCTCTGGTAGCAGGTCAAGGTGGAAAGACCCTGAGACCCTGAAAAGCCACTGCCAGTCAGAGTACACCAGCCTTCCCCAACCTGGTACTCTCCATGTGTTTTGGACTGCACTCCCAGGATTCCCGACCATTGTTCATGCTGGCTGGGGCTGATGGGAGTTGAAGTCCAAAACATCTGAAGGGCACGAGGTTGGGGAAAGCTGCAGTAGACAGTACTGGGCTAGATAGACCAGTGCTCAGACTTGGTATAATTCAGCATCCTACATTCATAAGTTTATTGCTTAGCTAGCTTCATCTCAACTTTGAGCTCTTGGCTATTCCAAGCTCTTTGGAATCACCCTTACTTCTTCTAGACTTGTCATTCACCCAATGCAATTTTCTCCAGGACCCTCCTTTTGTCCTGGATGGTCCTCTAGGCGTGATCAACAGAGTAGAGAAAATTGGAGGAGCTTCTAGCCGTGGTGAAAATTCATATGGCCTGGAGATCGTCTGTAAGGTAAACTGGTCCATCTACCATTGGTGAATTAAGGGTGGGTTCCTGATCCACAGCAGTGCCCAGTTATGTTCCTGAAACTGTAGGAATCTGCGTATTTAAATTCCTTCTCATTGGCTTTGAATAGTGCATCTTACCAGAAAGTTTCCATAGTAGGACTCAAACCAGAGACAGAATCGTTGAGTTGGAAGGGGCTTTATAGGCCATCTAGTCTAACCCCTTTTTCGATGTAGGAAATGTAGAGCTAGAACATCCCCAACAGATCGCTGTCCAGGCTCTGTCCAGATCGCTGTCCAGGCTCTGTCCAGATCGTTGTCCAGGCTCTGTCCAGATCGCTGTCCAGGCTCTGCTTTAAATCCTTCAGTAAGGGAAGCCCCACCATCCTGCTAGGTAATTGGTTCCATTGCTGAACTGCTCTTGCCATCGAGAAGATGACTAAACCATGAAGATTATTTCCTTTTACTGCTTGGGCTTCAATGCCCAAGGCTTCAGAAGAGGCACATAACATTTTCAGAGCCTGATCTTCAATGTCAAGTAACACTGATCCTTTTGGATGTCTGATCCATCAGAACTGCCCATGTAGTTCCATGGTTCCTTTTTAAAGTAGCAGGCATGAGGACTAGAAACTGTTCTTTTAAAAACTGAAATATGATGTTCTTAGAATCCCGAAGAAGCCACCCATCCTGCTCCATAAAGTAAAGTATAAAATGTGGGCAATCTTTGCAGCCACAGTCACCAGATGCCCTTGTGAAGCTGCTGTTTCCTATCCTATTCTTCTCTCACCAAAACATCATAATCCTGTCTTGGGGTAGGATTGAAAATGAATAGATAGCAACATTCTGGCAGTAGGATAGGAGAAGCTGCTGTGTTATGCTGCCAAAATGTTTGCTGTGTTGAATCTCTAGCTAAAGTAGCAGTTTTCGAACTGTGTTCCTAGGAACCTTGCATGTTCCCAGGTGTTGCTTTTCAGGGAGCTCAATAAAGGTGGGCAACTTTTCCTAAAATACAGTGTGTCCATCTTCCCCATCTGGGCACTTAAAAAGGGATATTGTACAGTTGGAAAAGGTGCAATAAGGGGCAACCAAAATGATCAAGGGGCTGGAGCAACTCCCCTATGACAGAAGATGACAACAGCAGAGATGGTTTAATTTAGAAAAAAGGCAGGTGAGGGAAGACATGATATAGGTCTACAAAATTATGCATGTTGTGGAGAGAGTGGATACTCCCAGAATGCTGGAACCCAAAGGGGTCATCCCATGAAGCTGATTGGTGGGAGATTCAGGACAGAGAAAAGGAAGGATGTGCTCACAAAGCACATAGTTAAACTATGGAATTTGCTACCACAAGATGTAGTGATGGCCTCCAATTTGGATGGCTTTTAAAGGGGCTTAGATAAATTCATGGAGGACAAGGCTATCAATGGCTACTAGTCGTGATCACTATATGCTACCTCTAATATCAGAGGCAGTGTGCCTTTGAACACCAGTTGCTGGGGAACATGAGCAGGAGGGCGATGTTGCACTCATGTCCTGCTTAGGGGTTTCCCACAGGCAGTTGGTTGGCCGCTATGTGAACAGAATGCTGGCCTAGATAGGCCTTTGGTCTGATTTAGCATGGCTCTTCTTGCGTTCTTAAGTCCACTACAATACATATCCAAACTCTGTGTCTCCCAAACTTCCCTAGCAATGCAGAATTACAGGGAAACGTTTGGCACATTCTGGGGCATAGTGTCAGCTCAGAGGTGCAATGTTAAGTCTTAACATGCCTGGCTGGCATCTTGCATGTACTGAGAATGTGGTCTAGAACAAGCCCTTTAGGAAGGAACCATAGGTCAATGGTAGAGGACATGCTTTGCATGCCGAATGTGCCAAGTTCAGTCCCCAGCATCTTCAGTTAAAAGATCTCAGGTAGAGGAGACGGGAAAGACTTCTACCGAAGATCCTAGAGAGCCACTGCTAGTCAGAGTAGACAACCCTGGGCTAGGTAGACAGATAGTTTAAGTTAGTGTTAGACTTAGTTAGTGTAAATAATCTAGTTAATGTTAGATCGAGTTAGTGTTAAGCAGCTTCATGTGCCTCTGCCTAAGCCAGAAGATCCTCTGTAACACAAGGAAGGGTTGCATGGAATATATGCAGTTGTTCCTTACATGCTGTTGTGTTCTTGGTAGGGACTGAGTTTTGCTGAATGTTTTGCAGGATGTCCGGAACCTACGCTTTGCACATAGGCCCGAGGGTCGCACAAGACGGTCCATATTTGAGAACTTAACAAAATACGCATTTCCAGTGTCGAATCATTTGGTGAGTGCTTCTTCCTGTGGCTGTTAATGGCATTCTGTTATCCAAGCTACAAGATTGTCATTGTGGGAGGACAAAAATAAAGGGAGTTGAATTCCTTCGCTCTAGCGAAGGGGTGTCTGTCTGTCTTTGAATGCAAGTCAGTCTCCCAGGGCTGAAACAGAAGCCTGAGCTGGTGCTGGGCTGTACCACTTCATACAGCCAGGGAAGCGGGAGGAGAAATATTTGAATGCTTTCCCACATAAAATGTTAGGCCAGTCTTTTCCTTAACGAGTTAGTTTTGTGGAAAGGGTAGTGAGAGCCTGTGTGGTGTAGTGGCGAGAGTGTTGGACTGGGAACTGGGAGATCCGGGTTCTAGTCCTCACTCAGCCATGGAAGGCCACTGGGTGACTTTGGGCCAGTCACAGACTCTCAGCCCAATCTACCTCGCAGGGTTGTTGTGAGGATAAAATGGAGAGGAGGATTATGAATGCCGCCTTGGGTTCCTTAAAGAGGAAAAAAGCTGTTGGATATAAATGCAATAAAATAAATAAATAAATAAACAAACATGTGGGGAAGCTGTCATTTCCTCCACTGGCTGTCTGAAATGGTACAGTCCAGCAAGCAGCGCATCCTGTGGGGTAGCCTTCCCCAACCTAGTACCCTCCAGATAATTTTGGACTTCAGCTCCCATCAGTCCCAGCCAGCATGATCAATAGTCAGGAACGCTGGGAGCTGCAGTCCAGAAGGCAAAACAGGTTGGCGAAGGCCGAGGTGTAGCTTCTGCTCATCCGTCGGTTTAGTGCCAATTCATCCCTTGAATGTATAAACAAATCAGAGGCCCAAGTGAGTTAAGCATCGTTATGCCCAGATAATTTAAACAGATCCCTAGTGTAGCCTTCCCCAACCAGGTGCCCTCCAGATTTATTGCATTACACCTCCCATGGCCGTGCTGACTGGGGATGATGGAAGTTGTAGTCCAACATATGAAGGGCACCAGATTGGCGAAGGCTGCCCTACTGTGTGTGTGTGCAGTGAAATGGACACACATCTAACCATCCTTAAGTGATAGTGCAGACACTTATTTTCTTCCCAACATGTTCAAGGAAAACAGTTTCCAGTGTCTCCCACTTAGTCTTCATGTGGGAGACTTGGGAACACTTATTTCCCAGGCTCCCAACAGCAATCCTGAGCATGTTGGGAAAATCTGTAGTGTCTATACCTTAAACATGAGGCCTTAGATCCTGGCAGAAGCCCTCCATACCAGCCCTCCATGCTGGCATTGCCCTCCTCCTTGCCAGGGTAAGTTTTGGGGAGCGAAGAGAGTGGGCAAGGAGTGTTGCAGTGCCATGGCATGATATTATGAACTTCATAAAACCTGGGGAAGTTCTGGGTCCGGCTCATAATTGCATGCTATAATCCAAAGTGTGCGAGTGTGTGTGAGGGATGTGTGTGTTAGTTTCTGACACCCACTACCAGCCAGTTCCAAATATTGTCACCACCACTAATTGTAACATCCTCATAGCAAGAAGCAAAAAACTACAGGCATGCTACAGCTGTTTTCAAGTGACAAAATACACCGTATTGTACTTGCGTGTCAACCGGCGTGTGTATGGAAACATAACCCAAAAGGCAGTGATATCATGTGCCTTGAAAGATTGCCCTGTATTTACGGTGCCATAAGAGAATTATTTTTAAACCCAATTCTCTTTGGAAGCCACCCTAAACTCCCTTTCTCCCCTTCCCTCCCCTTGGTGATTTTGTCAGTAATAGATTAAAGAACAAAGGAATATGGAGAAATGTACATTGATGTGCTAATTACAATGTACAAAGACAGTTTCTGAGTCTCTCTGCTTTTTTTTTCATGCTTCAATGTTATAGAAACAAAAAGGCTTCACGGAAATTGTTATTTGAGATGCCAAATAAAATGGAAAATAAGCTGAAAAGAGCTGAATGGTCTCTCCCTCTCTTTTGTTTTAAGTCTCTTTTTGCATTTGAATACAAAGAGGTTTTCCCGGAAAATGGCTGGAAGGTTTATGATCCTGTTTTGGAGTATAGGAGACAGGTAAGCACTTCCGTTCCACCTCTGGCTTGTGCTCATTTCTGTATGGTAAAGTGTATCTTACCTAATCACATATCCTCTTTTCAGGGTTGGAAAACCTATTTGATTGGCAGGTCAAATAAACACTCATCCCTCTTTATGTCTGTCTGGGCCAGATTAATTATTGTCCTAAGTACTGTAGAGAATGGGTGGCCACCCTCTAGGTGAGCCATTTGTAGTGCATGCTGGACTCCTGGACAGGAGCAGGAACGCTTGTTAGCTTAGCTACAGAGGTTGTTCACACAACACGCTAACCCACACTCATTGGTTGAGCATGGGTTGTTCTGAACCGTGGGTTGTTTCTTGAACTGTGGTTCAGCATGTTGTCTGAACGCAGCACTGTTTCC
The DNA here is from genome assembly GCF_057233095.1 of Heloderma suspectum. NCBI lineage: Eukaryota > Metazoa > Chordata > Lepidosauria > Squamata > Helodermatidae > Heloderma > Heloderma suspectum. Next base: position 22,148,215 of record NC_139460.1, on the reverse strand, counting down.
GCAGGGTGGGTTACCGTGTTGTCTGAATGCCGCCAGGGTGGCTTGTTAACCATGCAGCGTGGCTTGGTAACCACCCTGAACAACCCAGCAACAAACCCTGGGTTCTCAAGGTGGCTTGTTCAAGAAAGTAAGCCACGCTGCATGGTTAACAAACCACCCTGGCTGCGTTCAGACAACCCATGGTTCAGCAAACAACCCACAATTCAAAACAACCCACATTCAACCATAGAGGCTGTTCATACAACACGCTAACCCACACTCAGTGGTTGAGAGTGGGTTGTTTTGAACTGTGGGTTGTTTGCTGAACCGTGGGTTAGCATGTTGTCTGAATGTAGCCAGGGTGGCTTGTTCTCCTGTCTACCTCTTTTGTGCTGTTGCCGCCTCTCTGGCTCAGTAAACCAAAGGCAAAACGATCCAAGGCATAGTGGACTGCCTGTCTCTCATTGTGAGCACTAGAGGAACACGGTCTCCTGCTTTATACTGGACCCGTGGCAACCTTGTCAAAAGAGTCATGCAGAATGGAGCCTATACAGCAGGGCTGCAGAACCCCTTTCTGCCCAAGGGCTGAATTCCATTTCAGAAAAGCTTCTGGGGGCCAAACTCCAGTGGTGGGTGGGGCTGCAGGCAAAAGGGTCAGGGCCAAAATTGCCAAAAAATACCAGCATATGGTAGCTTAGGAGAGACATTTCGGGTTTTTAGCACGTAGGAAAAAACTGCACAAAGGCGATCCGTGGCTGGGGCAAAGGGGGTGGGGCCTGGGGAAGGAGGCGTGGCCATCTGGGGAATCCCTCCAGGCCAAATTGGGACCCCAGGATGGCTGGATCCAGCCCCCAGGATGGCTGGATCCAGCCCCCAGGATGGCTGGATCCAGCCCCCAGGATGGCTGGATCCAGCCCCTGGTCCTGAAGTTCTGCACCCCTGCCATATGGAGTCAGTCAGACGGTTGGTGCATTTAGCCCAGTACAGCCTGCTCTGGCAGAGGATCCCCAAGATTTCAGCCTTGGTCTTTGCTACTTACGACAGTGTAACAGGAGATGCCAGTGATCGCTATATACTTGCTTTATACCAAGTGTGTGAGTGCCTTGCTCCTTGTGCTGTTCCAACATGGCAGGCAGGTCCTTATCGCAAGACCAAGAAGCAACAGCGTGCATGTGCCCAGCTCTGAGGTAATTTCGTTTATGGGTTGGGTGGGCTGAAAATCCGAAATGATGTACTTAAGCTTAAGAGGAACCCGGCTGGATAAGACCACAGGTCTGTCTAGTCCAGCATCCTGTTGCCCACAGTGGTGAACCAGATGCCCCAGGAAACCCACAAGCAGGACATGGGGGCAAGAGGTCTCCTGCTGTGGTTTCCCAGTGACTGGTACTCAGAGACAGGAATGGACATCCGTCAGCTCTGGTTTCTTGCACATTTGATTTTTTTAAAGCTTCCTTTCCATCTCATTTATGAAGAAATGTGTGATTTTTGGTGAAGTTCTTATCAAAAAAAGAAACCAAATGGATTTCTCACCCACCCCTACATCTCAGTTCAGAGGCATGTTGCCTCTGGGCCTGGAGAGGTTATGTGTGTGTGTGTGTGTGTGTGTGTGTACAGTGCAGGCTGGTGGCATTGATGTCAGAGGGGTGGTGAATCCACTCCGGGTTTCAGTCAAAACCAGTCAAAACTCTCAGGAGCTTCACACCTTGGATAGCTCCTTTACAGTTCTGATTGGTTCTGGTTGAAACCCAGAGAGGATCCACTGACATTGGAGCCACCAGCCTCCACTGTGTGTGTGTAATATGTTTAGTCTGCCTAATACAAAAAGTTATTAATAAAAGAATAAAATCGGTACACAGTGAAAACAATAATAATAAGCGCAGGAAGTATAAAATGTATGAAATTAGCCATTCCACCCTTCTATTGTAACATCTAAATGGTAGAATCTAAAATGCCTGGGAGAAAAGGAATGTCCTTGCCTGATGCTAGAAAGAAAACAGTGTGGGTGCCAGGTGAATCTCCTTGGGGCGGGCACTCCACTCCATAGGTGGGGTGCCACCACTGAGAAGGTCCTCTCTTTTGTAGACACCTGCCTAGCTTCCTTTGATGGGGGCACCCAGAGGAGGGCCTCTGAAGATGACTGAAGGGTCCAAGCAGGTACATGCAGGAGGAGACGGGCTTTTAGACACTCTGGTCCCAAATCGTTGAGGTCAACACCAATACTTTGAATTGGGCTCCAAAGCAGACTGGAAGCCAGGCCTAAGGGCCTGGGCAAGTACATATGGAAGGAGATGCATATATCTTTCATGAGTACTAGCCCTCTCCTGCTCTTGTTCCCCTACAACAGGTATTACAGATGCGGGAAAATTCATTCATTCATTCATTGCATTTTAATGCAAACTTACGTAATTTTGCACTTCCGAGCCAATATGCAATCTGAAACTCAATTATCCTCCAAAATTCACACTTTACCTAATTTTGCAGTGGAGTTCTCCAATCAAAAAAGGCATACAAAGATGGACATATTCATGAAAAAAAATATTCAAAAATACATTATATTAGGAAAATAGCTTGCAAATTATATTAGGCAACAGTTGCCTACAAAAATGCACATATTGGGAAAATGTGTGCAAATGTTCATGCAAACTTCTTTAACACATGCTCAGAGTTGGGACGAATCTAACTTAAGATTGGAAAAATGGGAAACTGAGAGAAACCAAAACTGACAGACGAGTCCATCCGTAACTGGTATACTTGACCCCCTTTGGCTCCTGCTGTGCCTCAGACACACATCACTGCGTGTTCTTCCATTTACATTCTGAGAACTAAAAGCAGTCTGTCTCTTGGTCTTCATCTCTGGGGTGGGAATGGTTTTCTGCACAGCCACTCTTTGCCATGCAGGGAATTCCTAATGAAAGCTGGAGAATGACCAAAGTCAACGAACAGTATGAACTTTGCGATACCTACCCTGCCCTCCTAGTGGTTCCTGCCAATATTCCGGATGAAGAATTGAAGAGAGTGGCCGCATTTCGATCTAGGGGTCGCATACCTGTAAGTATTCAGTCATTCATGCAGTCATGTATTATATTTCTTTACCGCCTCATAGCCGAAGCTTTCTGGGCCATTCATAAAAATTAAAAACCATTTCAATACACTGTATAAAGTATAAAAACCATTCATGTAAGGACATAAAACAGATAGCATACAAAATGACAACATATATCTAAAGCATACGAAACAACAACATGTCTCTGAAACACTTTAAGTGCACAATCCTATGCAGATAGGCGGCTGCCTCCAAACTCAGAGGCGACCACCTATCCAATGCAGGGCAGGAGAAGCACAGAGGGGATCGTTCCCTCCACGCTTCTCCCGCCCTACATTTGTGGCTAGACAGATGATTTTGGCTGTCTACCTGCGGGAGGGTGGAGCGGGGGAGGAGGCTGCTGGATGACACATAGGTTGTGTCGTACCAGCATTTCCGCCCACCCCGCCCCAGAATGCTCCATTTTGGCCACTCTGTGCTCCTCTTGCAAGCACAGAGCACAGGGCTGTTCTGCGCTGCCTGCAAGGCAGCATGGAAGGGGAAGAAGGTCAGTTCTCCAGGAACCAACCTCGGAGCGCAGGCTTTGAGGTTGGTTCCCAGAAAACCAGATATCCTATGGCCATCTAGCTGCTGACTAGCAGCCATAGGATTGCTTCCTAAAACAATCAGACAGAGACAATCCCTGATCGAAAAGACTTGTTATATGCTGCCAAGTGCATGAGAGAAGACAGTCTTGTTATCTGTTACCTAGAGATATGAAGGCCCAGGAAAAATTGGGAGAATTCTTTTTCCAATGCCGTTTGTGTGTTTTTCTGGAAAAAAAACAACTTGGGGTAGGGCATAGCAAGGCAACTCTGATTTGGGGGACCCTTAGGGACAGATTTGGGGGGCACACGGAGAGCTGCAGCAGGGAGGAGAAGACAGGGATGTCCTGTGGCATGAGCAGACTTCTACTTGCACAATGTTGGTGAAGCCATAATTTAGAGATACTCCTCTAGCATGGCCATTTTGTAGTGCAATTGCAACAGTGGGAACTGGATTAGTTAAGAAATGGGGCAGTGAATGAAAATAACTTCAGTACTTTGACATGCTTTACTTTTTCTTTTGTTTGTAATTCTTACTTCTGCAAGGTTTTGTCATGGATTCACCCAGAAAGCCAAGCCACAGTCACTCGCTGCAGCCAGCCAATGGTTGGAGTGAGCGGCAAACGGAGCAAAGAAGATGAGAAGTACTTGCAGTCCATCATGGATTCCAATGCCCAGTCCCACAAAATATTCATCTTTGATGCCAGGCCGAGTGTGAATGCTGTGGCCAACAAGGTTGGATTATCAAAGCTCTCGCAACCATTTAGGATGTCAGCAGTGCTGAGCAAGCTGATCAGAGCTCATAGAAGTTCTAATATTGGGTTGGATCCAGATGTATTCATAGTTCCAATAGACCCATTGAATCAATGGGACATAAGTTAGTTGTGGCTAACTTCAGTCCCATTTATTTCAATGGTTCTAGTCTAAGTATTGTATCTGGATCCAACCTAATATTTATCTTCTGCTTTTAAAATGTTGTTGCTACTGCTTTAAAATTTCTTTTGTTTTTTATGTTGCTCTGAGAGCTTTGGCTGTATGGCGACTCATGAAATGAAAGAAATGAAGAAATAAATAAATATGTGATTAGTTATATCCATACAGCCTTTAGTTAAACTCATCCAGGTGGATCTGTGTCCTCGCTTACAAGTCCTGCTGTCTTTAAAGTGGACTTAAAGATTCACTCATTCTTACCCCTATCTATTTATTCTTATTTTTCTGTACTGCTTTTCCATTATTGTGTACCACCTCAGGCACTGGTAACAATTTTTTAAAAATCAACAGCAATCGTATTCATAAATAAGTCGTTATTTATCAGAGCACATCTGGAATAACAATAGCAACTACAAAGCAACTCACAGTTAAAAAGCTTGGTGGAACGGTATTCTAAGTTGACATCTGAAAGAATGCAAAGATGTCGGCTTGTGGACCCTGCTTGGGATGGAGTTCCAGAAAGATGGGATCACCACTGAGAAGGCCCCACTCTGGATAGTCATTGTTTGAGCTTCCTAAAGACAAAGTACCCAAAGCAGAGCCTGCTCCTGTTAATCTTTACAGCAGAGAGGTTTGTGTTGGAGGAGGAGTTTATATACTGCTTTCTCCAAAGTAGCACTGCAGAACATCTTTCAGCACAAGGGCTAAATTCCATTTCTGATAAGCTTTCGGGAGCCACATTCCAGTGGTGAGCAAGGCTGAAGGCAACAAAGGTGGGGACAAAAATACCAGCCTATTTTAGCTTCAAGCTCTTACTGTCAGTAACTAAGCCTTAGGAGAGGCATTTCAACCTTTTAGAATGGGGGAAAAAATTGCTCAAGACTTGGGAAACCACCAACCAATTGGCAGTCAGGGGAAAGGGGGCAGGGCCAGTGGAAAGGGGGGCAGGGGCAGGGGAAGGGGCAGGACCAGGGGAACCCTGGAGAGCCAGATTGTGACCCCCTCTGAGGGCCAGATTTGGCCCTCAGGCCTGTGGTTCTACATCCCTGCTCCAAAGCATGGAATGGCTTTGCAAAATGGATAAAGGCAATATAAGGACTGATTAAAAATAAAATAAAAATGAGCAGCAGAATTAAAATGGCAGCTAGATGAACAACATGAGAAAAGCAACACTCTTTCTCCAAAAAGCTATATAAATTTATTTATTTCATTTCTATACCACCCGATAGCCAAAGCTCTCTGGGCGGTTCACAAAAATTAAAACCAAAGAGCGCACAATAAAACAATACAAAATATATAAAACATTAAAACCACCATTAAATAGGTGGGTTTTGTGCTTTTTCTAAAAAAAACTAAAACAAAACTGAAGCAGAGGTGCAGTGATGTACCATCTTGACGAGCTTCTTCCACTGCTTCTGGGCTACCGCAGAAAAGGCCCTGCTCCTCCCCATAACTGATCGAACTCTGTTATGGACAGGATCCAGAAAAGGTCTTCCTTTACCGATCTTTACAACCATGGTGAGAGATTATATAGGGCAAAGTACTCAGTGAAATTCACCTTGCAGGTTTGGGGGTCTTCCCTAGATGAAAACAGCCCAATGTGTATTTTCTTCTGCAGGCTAAAGGAGGAGGTTATGAAAGCGAAGATGCCTATCAAAATGCAGAATTGGTCTTTCTGGACATCCATAATATCCATGTTATGAGAGAGTCATTGAGGAAACTAAAGGAGATTGTATATCCCAACATAGAAGAGACTCACTGGCTGTCTAATTTGGAATCCACTCATTGGCTAGAACATATCAAGGTACTTTGGTGTGTATGTCTGTATGACCATCTTTATGTGTTCTGTTATCGGCAAGGTTTTAGCCGCTCCCCTAGTTGTTCCCACACTGGTAAAGACTTCAGAGGCCCATCATCTGCGTGGTTGCGAACATCTAAACGAGAATCCTGGATGAACATTTTATGTGTGAACCTGGTTGAAAACATCTTTGCTGCATCTTCAAAACATATGTGTCCCCTGCAAAATGGGAGCGGTAGTAACCTATCAGCACATGGGTTTTTTTGCAAGTTGGGGGTGGAGGGAAAAAGGTAAAATTGTACAATACATTGAATGAAATCCCAATTTAGCCCTACTTAGAGTAGGCCTGTTGAAATAAATGGGACTTAGTCATGATTTCAATGGTTCTGCTCTAAGTACGACTGAATCTGGATTGAACTCATTGCAAGTTAACAGGGTTTGTAAATAAAACTTCGGAATAGGGTCGGTTATAAGCTTTGAAATAAAAATAAGCTGATTCTTTGAGTAGTGGAAGGTGACTGCCATTTTGTCGAATGCAATAGATGTGAATTTATGTTTTAAAAAATCCCATACATTTAATAAACAACTATCACTCAAATAGTCTTTATTTTCTTTTTCTTTCTCTACCGCTCTCATGACCTGGATGCGCTGGCAAAAACTCAACACTTTGTTCCTATTTTTGATTCTATTCTAAAGTAGATAGGGCTGTTCTGTTGTGATCCATCAAGTCCTTCTCCATCTGTCCTGAATATCACAATCACAAAATTGCCCTTTCTTACCCAGCTGATCCTCGCCGGTGCCCTTCGGATTGCTGACAAAGTGGAATCGGGGAAAACCTCAGTGGTTGTGCACTGCAGCGATGGCTGGGACCGCACCGCCCAGCTCACCTCACTTGCCATGCTCATGCTAGATGGCTACTACCGGACGATACGTGGCTTTCAAGTGCTGGTAGAGAAGGAGTGGCTGAGTTTTGGGCACAGATTCCAGCTGGTGAGTTGGCAGCCTGTGGAGGGACAGAAATGACTGCCTGTCGCAGGCATTGCTCTTAATTTAATTTGAAGCAGCCATGGGCAGAAAGCGAGAGTGGGACCTGCTGGTAGATCTCTGGATGATGTTCAGTAGATTGACAAAGGTTTCTGACTGCCAATTGTCTAAGAAGAGCAACAACTCTGCTTTCCCCCAAAATTAGGTTGCTAAAAAAGAATGCTCGGGGGGAAAGCAAGAGTGGGCTTTTGTGTGAAAGGACTTGTGAGTGCCGTTCTTCCAAGAAGAAAAGAAATGGTTCCCTATTGAACTAGAGAGCATAATTTTAGCAGTCTGTTCCCCCTTCTCTCTGCTCTGCCTTTCAGAGAACCTTAAGCCTGGGGATTTGGTACACTGTGATTGGTATAATGTAATCCCTTCATCTATATATGGTATTGATTCTATCTATCCTGTTACCCTTTCTCTTGCTTTATTTCAGAGAGTAGGCCATGGAGATAAGAATCACGCAGATGCAGACCGATCTCCTGTTTTTCTCCAGTTTGTTGACTGTGTCTGGCAGATGACAAGACAGGTAAATTTCTGGGCTTCTATAAGGGGAGGGGGGACCCTGGGAATATTGCCCCCCTCTCTTTTTTTAGCAAATGTAGACTAAACCTGTCACTTTTTGTATGTGTTACCAGTGGTGAAACAGCCCCTTATGCTGCGGTCCAATGCACACTTACCTGGGTGTAAGCCCCACTGAACTCAGTGGCACTTACTTATGAATAGGCATGCATAGGATTGCAGTGTTAGATGGCAGCTAAGCTGTCTCTTCAATTATACACTGGGGGCAGGGAGGTTTGACATTCTTGCCCTGGGTTCTACCTTCTCCAGCTTCCACCTGATGAAACTGAGACG